>NW_026988413.1:30610000-40610000 GCF_030222135.1 Aotus nancymaae
AGTGCATAGGTTCGGTGAAGGAGCGCAGTCCCCCTGGAATCAGGATACCATGCTTGTCAGCCCACAAAGGTTGCTGAACTGATGCCCTTTGTTCAAGCTGCACCTTTCTTTATCTTTACAACATTTCACGTTATTCACTGGGTCACCCTTAGGAGCACTCATCTTGCTTGAACCAATGCCAGAACAGCTAGATTCTCTTTATATTTCTAATTTTTCTGCCTTCTTACCTCCCAAGCTACTCTTTCTCACCTACACTGAGGTTGTTTTCCTGCTCTGTGGGCGCTTAGTTAACATCTCTTTAAATTCCTAAATCAGCCATCTTCATTCTCAATCTTTCTCAGAAGCTCAAGGCACACATTTCAAACAGTCTGTTGAATATTGAATACTACCACTTAGATTTCAGTTTTAAAGTGGCTCCTATGACATCTACATTTTATTGTTACTATTACTCTTGAAAATTCACATGATTTGTTCATTACTCCTTCACTCTTAGCATTAACCTTTAAATCCAGTGAGTTGCAGGTTTTGTTTCATTTATTTATTAGTTTTAAAATATGACTGTCAGATCACATTTGCAGTAGTCTGACTTGTGTTTCCTACTGTCACTACTCTAGTCTCTCCTTTCTCAACACCTGCATTATTGCTAATGGTCCCTTGTATTCTGTCCATTTCGCTGATTAGTCAAATGGAAATTACCACATTAATCTTTCTAAATTACCATTCTCATTATATGGTCCAATCTCCTGTCATAAATCTTCAGCAGTGTGCTATTTTATAACAAATGCTATCTAAACTTATTCAAAGTTCTTGAAAATCTGAGGCTCACCTGTCCCATCTTATAAGGTTTTATATTATGTATCCTGTACTGTTGATATAATATTCATCTTTGTGTGTTGAAGTAATACATATCTTTCAAGGATGTGTTCAAATACTATGAAGCATCCTCAAGTACCTATTCATTAACTGTCATGGACCTGAGTTCATCTCTTCTATCTTTTCCTGTATAATTGTATCTCTCTTTCCCTAACAGTATATCCATATAATTTCCCTCCTAGATTATAAGCTTCTTTCAGACAATGACTGTATTACTATGTCTAATCCTTCTTCTACTAAGTTTTGTTAAATATCCAAGGAAAATCTTAATAAAATATGTTATCATAATAATACAATGAATTACCATCTTAAAATGGCACAGTAACAGATCATCTCTTAAAATCTCTGTTAAGTATAATTAGTCCATAGACAAAGAAGCTTAAAGACAATGTCTTCAGATAGCCTGGTATAAATATCTAAATATTTCTTTTATATTTCTTAATAAAAATTGTATTATAAAATACATTTCTCATAATTTATTTGAAATAATGTTACAAAGTAGAATCCTGTCACATCAGTATTGGTAACATCTCAGAGGTATGTACAACTATCTTGAACAGGCAAAATTGTTAACTTCCATTACTGCATATTATTTCATTCTATTTTCTTCACTCGGTTTTTTGGTACTTTGTAATGGTAGAATCTCATGGCTTTCAATACAAATTATGTGGTAAATCAGTCTTAATTTTATTTTGGCATTTCCAGTGTTATAAATTTGTACATATTATATGTATTTATCTTTTCTAGGCATTGTTTGCATTGGCCCCATATGCTTTTGAGCCTCACTGGAAATGTTTCATTGTTGAGGAAATACTCTAAGACCTAAAGCTTAACCATTATATCTAGTATTCATTAAAGACCCTCTGCCTAGGGATTAGGTGAGGCTGAGGAGATATGTAATATGACAATTAAAGCAACTATGCAGTGAAATTCTCAGGTACATTGATATTTCAAGTGCAAACTATTAATACATGGGGGAAGATCATGTGCTTATCATAGGCCAGCTCTACTGCTTATTATTAGCTTAGTCCTGAATATGTTGTCGAAACTCTCAAAGGGTCAGACTTTTTTACATGAGAAATGAAGATAATAATGCCAACCTCATAATTTTTTGTTATAATGAATAATAGAGATAATATAAGCTAAGTAAGCAAAACTTAGTAGAGGTTCAATCATTATGGCAAACTTTCTTAATGCATGCAGTCACATGGATTGACGTTTCTAGTATGCTTTTCTGAAAAATGATAGATAACCAGGTATTTCTTTATTTGCTTTTTAAGCAAGTATATTTCTAGTAACCGAACCATCTACTGACAGAGGTTAATAATCTTATTACATGCTTAAAATTGCTTGACCAGAAGGACCTTGCTCATTTATATATTTCTTGTACATCACAAAACCCCTGAAATCTAGCTAGTGCTTAGTCTAAGTTCACTGAGTGAAAGTGAAGAGGACAATAAGGAGATAGAAGCTCAAAATTATTCCCAGTGATTTTATCAAAACACAATACAACAAAAGTGAAAACAGATTTCTCTAAAACATTACATAAGAAAAGTTTCAGTCTGAGAAATAGCTTTATTTAATAATAAAATTTGCATATAAATACAAGAAGAAAGAGGTAAATCTGTAAAACAATGAGATCTAGGTAATGCTTGATAATAATTTAGAAATCAGTGATAAAAATATGTGCCTTTTGTTGCCTTTGGAGCTCTTAGAATAAACCTACACTAAATAAATATATTATTTTCTTCCTTGAATCAAGACTGGTTTGTATAATTTTAATACTGTAGTTTCTATAGTCAAAGTATCTCTTGAAAATTTCTAGAGAATTTGGTTAATGAACCAATGTTCCGAAACTTTCCTTCTTTATCTGTGGCTCTTTAGCCCCTGCCTCTGCTAAACCAGGCTGTGAGGTCTCTCTTCTTCCCTTACCCAAGTGTTTGGGGGCAATTTCATGTGGTGATTCTAGTTGAGACGTCTGAATTAACTTGTTGTGACCAATATATGTATGTTAAGATGCGCTTAAGTAAGCTCTAATGTGCAATTCTCCATTTACAAATCTTACCTGCTTTGGGACTCAAGGAAGAGAACTGTTATTTCTTAGTACCAACTCTATGCCAAACATTTTACGTATTATTCTATTTTAAATTTTTACTGCTATGTAATTATTCTAAGAGTACATAATAAAGGATGCAACTTTTATAAAGTAAATCCTGATTTTTTTTCTAAAATTTAAAAATGTTGCACTTTTCTAAGATATTGTACTGTGAATGTTGTATCTCAAGATGTTTGTTTTTGAGCAATTGAGACAGAAAGGGTTGAGTCCTACCATAGAAGATTGGTTGTGTTAATTTATTTTAAATCAGTAGTGAAGTGTTTGATATGTTCTAGTAATTGAGATCATGTGTGTTCAATCCAGCTGGAATATGAATATGTAAATATTTCAAGAAATCCCAAAACAAATATGAGGCTACTCTTTTGCATTTGAAAAATTGTACTTAAAATTTTTGAGAAATTCTTTTACTACAGTTAGGAGGACACCCTTGAATGTCCTTGAGGAGATAATTCAGGAGCAGCTATGAGTGTATGACTGTAAAATGAACAATTCATAAAAGAAATGATTGCTTTGGAGTAGCATAAAGTAGCTTCTGAGTTTAAAAGAGAATCCTACCAATAGCAAGGTCTTTATAAACAGCCTTAATCAGTAAGACAGATTTTTACTCAATATGCAAAGTAGGTTATGTCACTGATTCTTATTTTTATCTATCTTTATTATATTCACATGCAGGTAATACCATCTGTAACACCTTCTTTAAGCATGAAAAGTAAGATTTCTTCATATTGTTTATCACCAGCCACATAATCATCTCTAACTTATTCCACAACAGATTATTTCTCTGTTCAAACCCTCTGAGAACATTACAGCAATACTTTCATGTCCAACTGGAGGAATTCTCAATCCTGTGAGTTAGTTCTGATTGTCATTTCTCTCAGAAATTCAGTGTTTTTCTGTCTAAATCAATCTAATTATTAAGAGGTCTGTTTGTCAAGTATTACATCATCTTCCTCTAGCTCTAACTTCAAATATTACTTTATTTATATAGTAATATATTAATCTAGTAAATGCCATATAAATAACATAATAATTTGCGGATTACAATTCTTATTTTCATGCTGTATGAGTACTCAAACACATATTGTTTTGTCTCTTTTTTATTGTTTATTTTGATAAATCACATTTCAAAATACGTCCTTGTTCAGATAACATCAGAATCAACATTTTAGAACTTTGGAGATAACAGGAAAAAACAGATGCTATCACTTTTGCTAGTATTAAAGTTTTGACTTAATATAATCACCTATAATCTAGGTAAATATCAGGTTGAAAACATAATAGGAGCTCCAACATTAGACCATTTAAGTCAGAGTTCATAAAACATATGCTTTTCATATGTGTTGCTGGGTTGTGTATGGACATTTTTTCAGATGTTCTGGACAAAATATGTAGAATTGGAAAAGAAGCATAATCAGAGCTTAACCAGGGATAGTAATACCTGAAATCACAAATGAAGATATTTTGTACAGATATCAGATTTTTAGAATTATCAGGCACTTGGGTAATCTAAAACTGCTCAGGAAACTCCTTGGCCCAAACTGACTTTCCTTATAAATATCACAAATAAATAGAAAAGTACAGTAAAACATTATCACTGCTGTGAAAAATCAGATAATGGTAAGATACTCAAGCCAAGGAGAAGGAGATAAGTAATGCACTCAAGTAGAAAAAGTGGGGATAGATATCATAAGAAAAAAAAGAATTCTATGTTAGTGATCAATTACACTGGATTTTTTCTATGGTTCTTTTGTGTGTATTGTTGCCTGTTATATAACACAATAGAGGGTGATCTTAAGCAATTGAAATAGAGAGAAAACTTCAATGAACTGGAGACTTGAAATTTTTTTGAGAGTAGGATAAACCCTCGCTGGTATTCCTTCCTTTATTACTGAATACAAGTGCTACTCTCCAGGGAAGCAATTCCATTAAGAATATAGAGAATCCAGCTCCCCTGGAAAGTAGATAATGCTCACTACCATGTATTATTATAGATTTTGTTGACAGATGTGTACTATCTCTTGTTAATTGGACACAGGCTAGGTACAAATTGTAAAGATAGATGGGCAGGAAAATATGATTGAGAACTAGAGAGCAACTTATATTTAAAAAGTTGGCTAGTAGCATTGCAAAAACCATTTTAAATGGAAAAATTTCATCTACTTTAATGGCCTATGGACTCTCTATTGTTCTTTAATCTGTAGAAAAGGATGATTGGGTGAGCATGGGGCATAAGTGGTGTACATTTTTTGTGCAAATTAGATCTGATATGTTGTGCCCACTTTGTATAAAAAGTAATATGATAAACCCTAATTGCACTGGGATTTCATTTCATAGCTGGAGAAGAGACCAGAGACCATCTATTCATTTGAATGTATTTATTAAGCATCTTTAAGCCAGTTTCTGTTTCACATGTTAGAGGGCCAACAAGAAGGAAACACTACCTGCTCTCAGGGAACACACTTTCTTGTAGGCAAAGAAATAATGACATTTACCAAGGTAGTATATAACTTTTTATAAAGTTCTGATACCTCATAAGTAGATGATAGAAGTCTCATGTTCTAGAATATGAGGAAGCATGAGAGGAGTCACTCAGTTTGCCTGGAAAGGGTATAAAGTACCTTAAAGAGAAAGGAATATTTGTGTTGAAAACTACAGGGACAAGTAGAAATACCTTTCATTTAGTATGGAAGGCAATTCGTTTTCTGAGAGGGTGTTGCAAGTTGGTTTCTCTGTAAAGAAGACTCTGAAACATAGATTGGCTTGAAGAATGTTTATAAAGGAGTTCTTTTTGGTTCAATCACTATGAAAACAGAGAAGGGGTGTAGGATTGGGTAGAGAGAGAAACCTAAGTGTGATGGACTCCTAACTCTAGGCTTGGTCTACTCCATGGGGAGCTTGAGAACTAGAATGAACTTTCAGAGATGTTCTGAGATGGGCTGAGGTGACCAAGCCTTTATAACTCCCATGTCGTTCAGTAATTTGCGTGTATGCTACCCTAAGAGGAGAGGAAAGACAGCTCTTTGCAATTGCAGTCACCTCTGAATCAGGGACTAACATCTAAATGTCTTCTCACCACACTTTCAGCTGCTGGGCCACGTCTTCCATTGAACAGGGACCTGGGGGCCATATTACAATGATCATGACCA
Source organism: Aotus nancymaae (assembly GCF_030222135.1). Taxonomy (NCBI): domain Eukaryota; kingdom Metazoa; phylum Chordata; class Mammalia; order Primates; family Aotidae; genus Aotus; species Aotus nancymaae. Next base: position 30,616,136 of record NW_026988413.1, read on the forward strand.
AGGTGATATAAATAGAAACTGTAGCTTGATGCAGATGGTTTGTGACAGTCATTATGGATAATGGAAAAACTTGTTGGATGAAATATAAATTATAGAAGTGTCCAGGGGAACTGAGGGTACAGCAGAGGTTGATTGTCACACTGGAGATGTGAAATCTTGTTCCCTCTCTGGATAGTACTATGATATGAGGAGTTTTAAACAGAGGTCTTAGAAAGTGGTTCAGGCTGATGGATAAGGAAATTTAGCATCATAGGAAATTTCACAGCTATGGAAGAGACATAGCTATAAGAATTTGTCTTCAGCTGAGGGACACAAATCCTTATCATCTGCAGGGATAGGCAAGACCGGATGCAATTTCCGTAACAACTATGTTGCCAGAAACGAACACAATGAATGTGTGGTAGTCAGAATAGTAGCTCCTAAAGAGACCCATGTCCTAATTTTCAGGACCTGTGAATATGTTAGTTTACATCGCAAAAGGGAGTTTGCAAATGTGATTAAGAATAAGAACATTGAGATGAGGAGGTGGTCATTATTTGGATGAGCCTAATGTAATTACAGTGGTTCCTAAAAGTAGAAGAAGGGTGCAAGGAAGAAGGTCGGAGAGATGTAATGTGAGAAAGACTCGAACCATCCTTGCTAACTTTGAAGATGTAAGTGGGTTGTGAACCAAGGAATGCCGTGACCTCTAGAAGCTGGAAAAGGCAAGGAAACCCAGAGCACACAGAAAAGGATGCCACCCTGCCAGCATCTTTATTTATGATACTCATGTCAGACTTCTGACCTCCGTAAATGTAAGATAGCAAATTTTTATTATTTAAACCATTAATTTCATGGTAATTTATTACAGCAGCAATAGTAACCTCATATAGAAGATGTATCTTAGGAATTAAGTTCTAAATTCAGCACACAAAACTCAATTAGTCAACACTGACTTTAAACATATCATGTATGACCCATAAAGTACAGTGTTCATCATCTGGTTTATATGACTTTGTATATTAATCTGTATCTATAAATCGATAATGCTACATTATATATAGTATACACATGAAAAGTACATATGCAAAGGTAACACTTTTTAAAATCATGTGCATAGTAAAAAATGCATGACTATTTGCATATATGATGTTCAACTCTACATTGACAAAGGAAGATAAGAAGCACAAAACTATCATTGAAAATAACATTTAAATAAGTCTTTGACACAGGTGGATGAGGCTGGAAATTACTTACTAGAAAGGAGTTAGAATATTGAAGCAGGAGAAACAATTCTGATTTAATTCTAGCTTAATTCTGATTTCATGAATTGCTGATAAAAGGGTCTTACTTTTCTTCCCATCTACGAACAGGATTGCCTCCAGAATTTGTGACAGGAACAAAATTCTGGGACAGCTTAAATGTTGTATGGGATTCAGAGGCAAAGAGTTAGGTAGATCAATACAGAGGCTGACAATTCACTAATAGTTTCCTTTTTCCAGAATCCCAAGAAAGACTTCCCTTAAACAGTTATCAGTACTTCAGTAAGTGACATAATGATTGAATTATCATATAGCACTATTTTTGGCTGAAAACAATAACATTAAAATTTATAATTTATGCTATTATAAACCTATATTCTTTAAAATTGCATTATATGATTTTGGAAAGAATCCTAATCTCCATCTGTAAGGAGAATAACTCACCCTTGAATAAATTGACACCTGTAGTTTCCTTAACATATACCAGGTTTTTCTTCTTCTGTTCTATATTCCAAGAAGTTGAACTAAATCCAGAGCCTATTTTTAAATTGAAGGTGCGTGGTCAATAGGAACCTCATGCTTGGCGTAGCTTCAGAGGTACAAGAAAAAAAAAAAATCAAAACACAGTTTGGAATTTCCCCCTTTTGAGAAACTGATCCATTTTATTTTATGCAATTTTCAGCAATACACAAAATACAATCTGAAGAAAAGGCTACATATGCTTATCCATGCAAATCCAATGCCAGAAAACAAGGGTGGAGGGTAGAGAAGAATGAAACACCAGTATTTTGGTTTGTTTTGGATTTTAATGACATTATAGAGGCAAAGCAAAGCTTGGCTGTATAACCCTACTTGTGGGATTTTATGACTATATTTAGTGGTTAGTGGTTTGGTTTTTTTTAATGTAAAGGAGCAGAAGTGGGCATCACAAAAGGGCCATTTAATAGCTGAGAAGATCGGAAGAGTAAAATAAAAGTCTTTGGAACAAAAAAAGTAATTGTGGATCATTGACTTCAAATGTTTTTTTGGATTCTTTAAAGTTCACATTGCCCATCCCATCTCTTGGCTTCTCTGATTCTTTCCTCATGCCTGACCAGCACTGTGCAGTATAAAGTATTTTTACTGGGGTGAGTTCAGGTAAACTTCTTATTCACACTATTATGTAATAAATATTTATTTAGTGAATGATGAAATAAGTAAATGAATGAATAATTTGACACTTAAATAACAACCACAAGCTGCTTCAAAAGCTCTCTTACTGTAAAATGCTTCACTATTGACATCTCTCTGTGGTGAAGTCTGTGTTCTAGGATTTGTGTCCAATACTAATTAAGTGTACTCTCTTTTTAAGTGCAAGTTTTTCCAAAAGTGATTCTTTCTTGGCTTAGGGAAGAGCTCACTTAAATCTTTTCAATTGGTTTGCCAGGAAGATAGCCCTGACCTTCTTTCCCTTTAGATATAGGCTGATGTTCTACGTTTCTTAAACTAAGGCTATGTTCATACCAGAGTAATTGACTGAATAATTGCCCTAATGGGATTTTAACCTTACTCTCAGTCTTAATTGGATGATTGCTCCAGTGTGAGCAGACTGTAATAAGATCCCTAAGAAAAACAGCCTTTACCTTCCAAAACCAGTCTACTATACTTTTCCTTCACTAAATTTTCAGCAGAGATGTAGTAAGTATTAAAAATAAAACATCTGAAGCAGAAATATACATGTTGCAAATAAAAGTTCCACAACTGACAAACTGCAGAGATGTTTATTAGAAAAAGTTTGAAAGGGTCTCCAGAATGTCTTCTCTCTCTTTATACACACGTATAAATATATACACACACATAAACACACACATACACATTTACATATGTACACGTATAAATGTATATATGCAAATAACTATGTACACTTGTATTTGTATTCACACAGAGACATGTATACATACTGAAGATGTAACCAAGTGGCCATTTGGCTCCAGGTGAGATGACCAAGTATTTAGCCAAAAGCCAAGTTAAAGCCAAATGTTATCACTGTAGAGTGAACTCCTGTAATATAATAATAAATCTGATATTTTAATTAAAATAATTATTTTAACTTTCTTACTAAAATGCTTAGTTATACAAATTTAAAAGTTTGAAATTATAATACTGGGACAATAAATTATTGGCAGTGTTTGATATGAGTCATCCCATAGTCTCTATATCTATTTAACATTTATGAAACTAAATAAAGACTCAATTTTACGAGATGTAGTAGAAGAGAAGGACTTAGTAGTTGTGGGGGAGGTCTCATTTTTTCCCTGCAAGACATGTTTTTCTCAAACTCTTCATAGTGTAACTATTGCTATGATGATTATTTATTTTGTTGTTGCTCATGGATTTTGAAAATTTTCCTCCTCATAACATTTTGTTCTGGCAAAATTATTATTTTCCTTTTTCTTCGATGTCAAAAGAATAAAGAATTCCCAAATAGGATTTTAAAACCCTCATATCTTAAGTTGATTTAAACTACATATTAAATACAGTTTATGAATTATTTTGTTTGACAATAAATGTCCACATAATCATGCAACATTTAAAGTATAAAATTATGATATCTAATACTTATTTTTCAGGTTTTTGTTATTAAATAATTTGAATAGGTTTGTTGACTTGAAAGGGATATTATGTTTTTTCTAAAGTTCATCTTGTAAAGGTGATTTTGTAATATTCATAATTGGAAGTCAATCTATTTCTCTAGTTATTTTAAAGTTATAATTGAAAAAATAATAGTTCTCATGGCTATTAAATTAATGCAACATTTTGCTTTTTCAATCATAATGTACAGTTGAAGTTAATTGTCTAATGTATCTATTACATATAAACTGCCTAGGAGATTTTTCAATCTATGATATGTCCAAAATACTTATTTATATCTTCAAAATAACATTTATTGGTGCATTCCTAAATACTTACATATTTGTTTGTATGAGTACGTATGTAGATATCATACACATGTTTTTTTACCTATGTATAGACATATATGTATGTTTATATAGTTTATCTAGAAACATAAGAGCAATGTTGCTTTCCACTTAGCAGCTAGTAGTCATTTTTCATGTTAGTACAGACAGTTTACCTATATGGATTTAAGATACTTTTTAGAATCTCCTCTGGCTTATAAGTTATTTGCAGTTTTTACCTATTACAAACCTTTACACCATGATAGTTCCTTGTAATAGATACTTTATTTTTGTACCAAAAATTTAATTTCCTATCTGCCTTCCTAAGAGAATCGTAATTCTATTCAGGAATCTACTCTTCTACGAGGCCTTTCTGTGTCAGGTTAAGGTAGCCATATTCATATCCAGAAGTGGATATGATTGGCCTAACAGTAATCCTGCCCACTGAAGGGGTTTAGGACATGCTATTCCAAAAGATGGTATTTTGGCATTTGAGAAAACAGCAGAAGCAGGAGGAAGATCATTCTCACCTTCCCCTCTCCCACCCATCTTCCTTGGAGCAGGTTATAAAATTTAAGATCACTCTCTGACCTCTTCCTCCCTTCTCCCCTAAGGGTTATAAAGCTCTCATTTAAGAAGTACTTTCCCTATATCCAGAGAAAAGGAATGTTCTTGTCTCTGAAGACTTAGGGACACTCAAAAAAATCTGAACAAACAGGCCTTGCTATAATAATTTCTCCTCAGTTTATTATTGTTAGATCATATTCCTTTTGTCAATCATAATTCTCCGCAATTGTCCACTTCTTCATCAAATCAAACATAAAAAACACACAAGTTTACCTGTTACTTTGGGTCTTCATGTCCTTATGAAAGCTCTCATGTCTTATAAAGTATATATTACTAATTTGTATGCTTTTCTCTTGTTACTCTGTCTTCCGTTATTGGGGCCTCAGCCATGAACCTAAGATGGGAAGTCACATTTCTACTTCCTTATACTACTTTGCTAGTGATTAACTGAGAAGTAACCTATTTGGGTTCATGGATGTGAAGAGAAATTTTCTGAGCAAGTTCTTAGGTTCACTTTGGGAATAATTCCAGAGTCATTTTTTGTCTTTCTTTCTTTCCTTAAACTTTTCTGTCATTGATTTCAAACCTAGAAATGCTGTAGGCATACACATGGAGAAGGACAAGGCTAAAGGACAATTCAAGCTGAAGCCACAGGATGCATCAATGGGGACACCACACTACCTCTTCAAATGTGTGAGCAAGTTCATTTCCTTTTTAAAAAAATCAGTTTGAAGAGGGTGTTCTGTAACTAGTAGATTAAAAATAATGACATTCGTTGCTTGAACATATGAAGCAGAAATTTTAAAAATCAAGAAAACATGAGAATTGGCTATTTATTTATATTTATTGTTGCATACCTAACACTTAATGATATCTGGTGCATATAAGTATGGAAGAGATGAATGCATACATTCCTACTTAAGAGAATCTTGCAACAAAGCCCACAAAATTTTAATAATGAACTTTATAATTCTATCTGCCAACATTTTAATTCTTAAAATGAATTTAAAGAATTGAATATGTGTACATACTAAATACGTATTTATTTCGAAGGTTTACAAATAATAGCTTTGTTAAAACAATAACTTTAGAAAAATTAAATTTAGCTTAGTGTATTCAGTCAAAGAAGTGATTAATGAATTGCCCAACATCCTGAAACATACAGGTTCAAAGAGTTTCACCCAGTAACATGGGCAGGGAATATTTATTGACAGTAAAAGGAAGTGGGATACAGAAATAGCTTGATTGCTTATAGCTGGGCATTTGTCTTATGTGGACATATTTTGGCAGTTTGCAGCCCGTGATTGGCTGAAAGTCTGGCTGCTATAATTGGCTGAGACTCTGTTAGCTGATACAAGAATATTTTCTCAAATGTGCATTTTCAAAATACACTGTTAGGTTTCAGTTCATAATATATGGAGGTAGTTTTAGGCCAAATTTAATTTAACAGCTTCTTTGTTGTTTTTGTGTAATATAAATATTTTCTTTAAGAAAAATATGCCATGTCAGCAGATGGAATGCTTTGGTGATGAAAAAGTCATGTACCAACAGTACATCTGTTATGGTATGCTGTCGATGTCATATGTTTTTCAAAAAAACTCCACAAAACAGAGATGAATGTTAATGTAACACATGTCCTTGACATTTTTTTGGCCCCACATATTTTATTTGGTTGTAAAAATTGTTCTTCAAAATATGATAATTTATTATGATATGGGGTTAAAATTATTTACCTATAGTTTTATAAAGAAAATGCTATAATTTACATACTCTCTCAAAAGACAATCAGAGAAATAATTAACTCAAATTAGTATATGATTGTTATTTCTCTAACGAGTGTCATATAAATCCCTTTAACTTTAGCTAGACATCAGTAATTTCTTTAGAACTTCACAGTTTGAAAGATGAGTATAATTCTCCACAATTATTTTTAGCTTGTGTTCACTATTCCTGTATCTGTTTCCCTAATGCTAACAAATATTGGATTATTTTCTCTGGCTACTAAGCCAAAATTGCAGTTCTTGTCAATTCTAGGCCTCAATATTTTTCATATTTAATGTATCTGAAATTGGGGTGCGTCTTACAACTGATAGTACATGATGATTTAATTGATAGTGTTTTTTCTCTTATAGTAGCATAAAATAATTAGGTATCATACAATCATTAGCATCTTAATACTTATAAAATGTAATAGGTATATTTAGAATGGTTGTTTTAACCCAAAATAGAGGTGCTTTTCTTTTTGTTTGTACTGGAAAGTGCTTCCATTTTGGGTAATAAAAAAAAAAAAAAGAATGGTTGTTTTAAAACATTTCAACTACTAAGCATTGGGGGTCCATTTTATTATAATAGTCAGCATTACAAAACTCTTCTATAAACTTAATTACTAGCTGGTTACTGCTGTTACCACAGCTTTGGTGATCTATTTGTGACAAATAATCCTGTGTTGACAAACTTTTTATTTTAGGACAAGAACCATTCCTTAATTACATTATCTATGATACGAGTTGGCTGTGTCCCCACTCAAATCTCATCTTGAATTGTAGTTCACATAATCGCCATGTGTCAGGGAAGGGACCTGATGGAGGTAATTGAATCATGGGGGGCAGTTATCTCCATGCTGTTCTCCTGATGCTGAGTGAATTCTCACAAGATTTGATGGTTTTATAAGGAGCTTTTCCTCCTTTTGTTCAACTTCTTGTTACTGCCATGTAAAAAACGTGTTTGCTTCCCCTTCTGCCATGATTGTTAAGTTTCCTGAGGCTTCCCAAGCCATACTGAACTGTGAGTCAATTAAACTTCTTTCCCTTATAAATTACCTACTCTGGGCATGTCTTTATTAGCAGGGTGAGAACAAACCAATACAATCTAATTACCGTGTTTTGTGCTGGTTGAATATTTATTTAAACATATAAAGAATCGAGCCATTTAAGCAGGAGTTCTCAAATTTTATTACATAATGGAATTGTCTGATAAGCTTTAGAAAGCCCATATGCCCAGGCCATATCCCATGCCACCTAAGTCAGAATCTCTGGGGTAGACCCCAGGTCAGTTTTTTTTGAAGCTCCCCAGTAATTCCTAAGAGCAGCTCTGTTGGAGAATTAGTATTTGAGTGCCTTCACCTGTCAAGTCCTGCCTTATCCATATTTAAATATTCAAATTAACTTTATCTAATCTCAAACTCATCTAACAAAGTAACTAGCCTCCAAATTAGTTAAAAACTTTCATAAATAAAGGTTTATTTTAAATCCATGAAAGACATTTTAATGGTTTTCTTGCTAAATTTAAAGAAATATTTACCTTACTTTAATTAATTGCACATGTACTGGGCATAATCTTTATTGAGGCTTGCATGATGTAGGGGGAAATATGCTTAAAATTAAATTAAAATTGTATTAAATTGTGAACTATAATGGAAATGTTACTTGTAATTTCCTTTTAAGCTTAGAAAAAAAAAAATCTAAAGTATCTGCTTCTCTGGTATCTTGCATTCCCTTCCAGCAGCCATCCTAATTGGTCCTTCTTGTATGAATGTTAGTTTTGATCAGTCCTGACCTGTCTTAACGTCCTTAGTTCAGCATTTTTTCTGAGACTGGAAGGGAAATTGGCCCTATCCTATGAGACATGACTCTATCATGTGAGACCAAATAATTGGTTGTATGATTTTTTTTTAAGTTTTTGTCCCTAGGTGATAAAATGGGGGCAGAGGCATTTTCTCCTAGTTGATCTGTCTTAGCAGGAGCTCTAGATAACTGAGAATGACAGCAGATGTGTTACTGCTCTAATGGTGTGGATTCAAGCATAGCACTAACAAGATGCACAGGCAATAGGGGAAAATAGTCACCAGAGAATGCAGAGGTTGACAAATGCTGCTCTGATTGTGCTCAGATCTTGTCATTTCAGAATAGAGACTCCACAGTGCACATGGGTATCCAGAAGAGTATAATGAATTTACAATGGTTGGGAAACTCAAGGTGTACTAGTTGTCACTGATGGTGGCAAAGCTGGCAATTTTAAATAATTCATTACCTGAGCGATAGGACTTAGAAACTAATGACAAGGGATTGTTGGCAGGCTTAAATTTAAATACATGCACATACAATATAATAAAAATAATATATATACATATATAAATTTTATATATACATATATACAGGGCACTGTGGCAAAATGACAATTTAACAATGAAAGAGTGCCTAAAAGTGTATTGTTGCAATGATACAACTGCACAAAAGATGTTTCTGTACTATACGACACTTACACTGATCACATTTGTGTGTGCAGTAACTTTAAATTGCAACTTGTAGTTTCTGACAAAGTTTTTACCTTTCAACTCTCTTTACCATGTATATTTAATTATGGAGAATGTTCTAAAAATGTTCAAGAAAATCAACCTAAGTTTAATTTAACATTCCACCCGGCTATTGCTTCCCACTGAACACAACCACACAGAGTAATTGATGAAATCACCTGCTGACTGACACTGACTTATTGTCTTTTTCTGTTTTTCAGAAAACAACCCATTCAGCAACATGTTTCTTTTTTTCCTGTTCTAGCAGGAAGTTTAAAAAGAACTTCATTTTGCATAAATTAGGTTTAATTTGGTCAGTATAATAGCATTAGTGTGAGGTTTTTTTTTTTAAAGTGGGCTTCACAATTAATGCTCCTCATAGACATTGCTACTCTTTTATATGTAAATGAACAATGCCTGAGTAAATGCCTGAATAAATGAATGAATGAGTGCTGGTAGTGAGATGTCCTATGAGGCTATTTGTATTCCTGATAATTTTTATTTAAATTAGTCAAGAGTTTGAGAGGAGTCATTTTTACATTCATCATCAGTTTTCTTTTGACAATACTGAAAAACTGGAAAATTTAGCAATTACCCAACTTTCATATGAAGTATTTTCCTCACTCCTCATGAAGCAGTAACGTAAAGTAATAAGTAATCATGGTGACAGGGCTTTGCCTGGTGGAGCTTTATGTACCTCATTATGGTGCATCAGTTTTCTGTGATATAATGTGACCACCCCAAAGAATGTTCATATCATTCTTTGATATGAACAACATTTTTTCAATCTTATATAAATTGCTTTACAAACACAGCCTGAAACTTGTTTCATCTACCCACAAAAAAAATCACTACCCTTGACTATCGATGTTTTGAAAACATGGTACTACTGTTGGATATAATTAATAGTAGCTTTTATTAAGTGTTTATTCTAGCTGTAGGTTACCCCCATTTTATTGTTACAATATCATTTCAGACACATGCTGTCATTATTTACCCACTTTATAGATCAGAAAATTGTGGTTTGAAAATGCTAAGAAACTTGATCAAAACCACACAGCTAGCACAGGATTCAGAGGCTTACTTTTTACCAGCATATTATCCTGACATTGATATTAGATTTGTTATAAGAAGTTATTTTGTCAGTTGTACTTTTTGGAGACAGGTAGAAATAAATTGAGCTTTCTGTGAAATTAGGATTAGAAAATGTTTATTCACCATTAGTTATTAGTCATTATGAAATTTTATGAATACTTATGAGAAACAGGTTCTTTTCTCAAATATGTTGATAAAACTTTTATTCCATTTTGTGTCTCCAGAACCTAACATAGTGCCTGGTATGTAGTAAATATTTTATAACTGTTATTGTTAAACTATTGAATTTAGATTAAAATTGAGCAATAGATTCATTTTTAGTCATTTATTTATTCATCAAATATTTATTGAGAGCTAGACACTGGGCTATTGCTGGACAGCAGACTTGGTATATTTTTGGGCAGAAAAATCACTAATCTACAGAGGAGAGAGAAAAGAGATTTTACTCTTCCAGGTATTTTATAACTGATTAAATTTAATCTGTACTTACTAGACAGAAGGGAAGACATTCCCAGTGAAATTTATCCTTAACTAATATTAACCTAAACTTAGGTTACTAAATTTTGCTTACTCCTTACTGTATTTCTCAGGAGTCACCTGACTACTTTGTTACAGTTTTTGAAGCATCTGGATCTAGAAGGGCAGTTGTCCCCCGAGAACCACTTACTTAGAAATTTTAAAGAACGTTGTGAGCTTACAGATAATTAGCAGTTGTTTTCTTGACCAATAATTCCCTCAGGCTGCCATTAGAGAGGCAATCCATAGTACTAGAAGATTTGACAAAATACTGTAATTATCGCGTCATACCCAGTTTAGTGAATTTTGGAAATTATTTAGATATTATGATTTCAGATATAGATCATGCTAATCTAATTATATTTGCCTTAAAAAGATAGTTGTATACTATGATGTATATATTTATAGGCTCTGTTCTCATCTATATGTAACTTTTGAGAACATAGGTTCATAACTTTGTGTCTGTTCACTGCCTATTCAATAATATTCATTTCTCTAAGAAAAAATCAAAGAAACAAGTCATCTGTGGATTAAAACAATGTGGTAAAATGCATAGAATCAAACTGTCACAATGCAAAGGTTTATAAAAATAATTAAAAGTTCTTATCCTAATTAAACTTGAATGCTTAATAAATCTCTTCTGCTTTAATGCTAATTGTCTTGAAAAGCTTAGACTTTCTTTTCTGCTTAGATTCAATAACCTCAGAGGTGGCTTGGTGATTCCTGGCATCCTGTATCTGAGGCTTTTTTTTATTATCTTCATAATTGAGCTATAATTTTCACGTTTAGGAGCACAGTGATGTCAGTGATGTTGGGGTTACTGAGTGCAAGAGTACCTGAGGGATGTGCTCCAATCTTTATGACTTAAAAAAGTGAGTATTCTGTCCCCTTTTCTTTTTCAGCTTCTCTTCTTGGCTCCATGGCTTGAGCCCTGATTGGTTTTTCACTCTTTAGAAGCCAGTCAGAAATATGCCTCTGCCTGCTTTTCCTAATTATGTCAAGAAATGAAAAAAAAAAAAAAAAGAGGGGGATTGTGATGGAGGAATTTAAATAAAAGCACCGTGAAGGTTACTTCTCCTAAAGGTATGATAATATCCCAAGGGCATTACTCTGATTCTTAAATGTGTGTGTGTGTGTGTTGGCGGTAGGGGGGTGGGGGGGCTCTTTTCAGTTTTATTATTTTACTTTTTTTAAAAAAATTAAGAATTGGAAAAGCTTAAAATTGGGTAGGATCAGGCAAAATCCTGTATTTATTTCCCACGCAAGCAGTTTCACTTCTAGAAGGTTACAGTTCATAGTGGTTTATATTTGGCTGCAATGGCTTTCAATCCAGTCTGTACATTAGAATCACCTGGGGGTTTTTAAATGACTGTTGATGTGTGTGCCTTGCCCTGCCTAGATATTCTGGTTTATTGGCCATCCATGGAGCCCAGGATGAAAATTATAAAAGCTCCAGACAGGATTCTAATTTACAACCAGATTGAGAAGTTCTCTGTGTATTCTAAACAGACTATTCTGGTTTCATAGAGATTGGGCGAAGGGTGAAGATTCAGAGAAATTTTGCTTACTATTGTCAGGAATGAGCAGGTGTAGAAATTCACTCTACGCATTTTCTTTGAAAGAATTCTCCGGGACACAAATGTGAGTTTTATCCTGAGTAGACATGAATTTCTCATGGCTACCTATTTTCCTCATCCTCACACCACCAAAACCTTGACCCCTGCTTTTTCTCAGGGATCTGGTCACTTGGAAGTAACATCAAAGTGCCAGATCTCTTTCCAGTATGAAATATGTTATAAAGTCTAATCCCATGTGCACTCATGGGGCTGCACAATTCTTTCAGTAGCTAAAATGAATTTTCCCTGTCATTCGTCATATATACATATTTTTACTCCACAAATATCAGACATACCATGATTATAAACAATAATGCCCAGAGGTGTTTAATGTGCTTATGCATTATCTGAACTCTTGCCACATGAATGGACAATGCACTTTCAGTTTGTACACTGTAAAAAGATATACTTTACCACTCTCAAACTTTGAATCAAACCTCTAAGAACAAATCCAAAAATTGAGAAGAGTGAAAAAGATGCAATAAGTTTCAAGGTGCAAAACCTAATCTAAGTAATTACCTCTTTGGCCAGGTGTGGTGACTCACACCTGTAATCCCTGCACTTTGGGAGGCACAGGCTGGTGGATCAGCTGAGGTCAGGAGTTCAAGACCAGCCTGGCTGACACGGCAAAACCCTATCTCTACTAAAAAATACAAAAATTAGCTGGGTGTAATGGTGCACACCTGTAGTCCCAGCTACTTGGGAAGCTGAGGCAGGAGAATCCCTTGAAGCCAGGAAGCAGATGTTTCAGTGAGCTGAGATCGGGCCATTGCACTCCAGCCTGTGCAAGAGAGTGAGACTCCATCTAAAAAAAAAAAAAATACATAAATAAATAAATAATAGTAATTACCACTTTGAATCACAGCTGGCCCAAACCAACATACAAGCAAACAAAGAAACCCACTACCAAAACCAAAAAAGGAATGTTGAAAAAAGGCAAGCTGTATGAGGCAGCTCCGTATCTCAGTCAGCACTCCCAGTATTTCCAAAAGTAATTTAAAAATTTTAGAACAATTTTGGATTTGCAGGAAACCTGTGAAGATTGTGCAGATACACTCCATATACGCCGCACTCAGTTCACCCCGTGATTACTGTCTTACATTGGTAAGATACATTTACTGCAATTCATAAACACATGTTGATACATTATTATGAACTATCGCCTATACTTTATTCAGATTTCCTTGGTTTTTACTGAATATCCTTGTGATGCTCCAGAATCCCATCCAGGATACCACATTCCATTTAGTTGTCATGTGTCCTTGGGCTCCTCTTAGTTGTGACGGTTTCTCAGACTTTCCTTTTTTAATGACCTTGGCAGCTTTGAGGAGTTTTGATCAGATACATTGTGAAATATTCCTCAGTTGGGATTTGCTTTTCTAAGTTTTTAGTCTAAGGTTATATTTTCTTGTGAAAAAGACCACAGAAGTAAAGTGTCGTTTTTATCACATTGTATCAAGAGTATTTACTATGACTTATCACTGTTGAAGTTAACCTTTACTACCTAGCGAAAGGAGAAGAGTGCTTGTGATGTTTCTTCACTGTACAAGTACTTTCTTTTCTTCCTTTCTCTACTGTACTCTTTGAAACAGTTTCTATGTGTAGCCCACCCTTAAGGAATGGAGAGTTATGCTCATCTTTTGGAGGGCAGAATATTTACATAAATTATTTGGAACTCTCTTTTAAAAAAATTTTTTTTGAGTCGGAATCGATTCCAGGCTGGAGTGTAATGGCACAATCTCAGTTCACGGCAACCTCCACCTCCCATTCTCCAGCCTCAGCCTCCCGAGTAGCTGGGAATACAGGCACCTGCTGCCACACCCAGCTAATTTTTGTATTTTTAGTAGAGATAGGGTTTCACCATATTGGCCAGGCTGGTCTTAAACTCCTGACCTCAGCTGATCCACCCACCTCGGCCTCCTAAAGTGCTGAGATTACAGGCATGAGCCACCGTGCCTGGCTTAGAACTCTTTTTCATAGAAATTTGTTTATTCTCCCCCATGTAATAAATGAATTATTTGTTTAAATCAGCATAAAATCATGAATATATATTTTATACTTTGGGTTATAATCCAATACTACATAATACATATTGTTCAAATTATTCTAGTTTTGGCCACTAAGAGCTCTTTCAGTTGGTTCTTGTGTCCCTTTAACATTCCCTTCATTGCATTTTTTGTTGTTTTGAGAAGTTCCTTATTTTATGGCACTAGAAGATGCTTCAGGTTCATATTGTTGATTTCCTGCCCTCATCTTAGAATCAGTCATTTTTCCAAGGAGACTTCATTCCTTTTATTGAAGCCAAGGTATTGATGCTGAGTATGTTCACTGTTACTGGATTATTGTTACTTCTAGACCTTCTCAGTTGACAGAACAAAAAATGTCTATGTTATGTATGATAATATATGTATATGCAAATATATGTACATATTTTATATTTAGCCACTTGTATCTATATTAACATAAACATTATACTGATGTTTCCACCTCTAATCTATCACTACATGTGTCATTCTGGACTCCTGTAGTCTCCCTCTCTAATAATGAGAAACCAGGTTCCTACCCTCTACCATATATATACTTCATTGTTCATTTCAAGCATGTATGTATATCAATATTGGAATGGTGAATCCTTACATTCATGGGAAACAACTTTGCCAAATAGCTTATATTATATATGTACATTTCTATTTATTTATTTAAATTGAAATACAATAATTGTACATATTTATGGGTTTTATGTGATTTTCAATAAATGTATACAAAGCGTAATGATCAAATCAGTGTAACTGGCATGTCTGTAATCTCAGACATTTATCATTTATTTGTGTTGGGAATATTTCCTTTTAATTATTTTGAGATGCAGAATACACTAATTTTTAGCTATAGTCACTCTACTATACTATGGAATATTAGAACTTATTCCTCCTAACTATAATTTTGTACCCCTTAACAAACCTGTGCATTTTCCAGCCTTTGGTAACCTCTATTCTACTCTCTGCTTCTGTGAGATCAACTTTTTTAGCTCCCACTCAGATATGAGTGAGAACTTGCAATATGTGTCTTTCTATGCCTTGCTTATTTCATTTAACACAATGTCCTCTAGGATCATCCATGTTGCTGGAAATGACAATATATCATTCATTTTTTATGGCTGAACATAAATATGTACATATTCATATATTCATAAATACATACATATTTATACATTCATAGATATATATTCATCATGTATGTATACTACATATTCATTATCCATTCATCCATTCATGAACGTGTAAGTTGATTCCTTAACTATTGTGAATAGTGATGCAATAAACGTAGAAGTGCAGATATATCATTGACATACCAATTTCTTTCCTTTGGATATATATCCAGAAGTGGGATTTATGGAACATATGGTATTTCTATTGTAGTTTATTTAAGGAATCACCATACTGTTTTGCCTAATGGTTGTACTAATTTGCATTGTTACAGGGTGTAAGAGTTTTCTTTTCTTCACATCCTCACCAGCATTTGTAATTTTTTGTCTATTTTTTAATTTTTAACTTTTATGTGTACATAGTGTTTATATGTATGGGGTTTATATTAATAGAATATTTTGATACAGTCATACAATGTGTAATAATCACAATCAGGTAAATGAAGTAGTCATAATCTCAAACATTTATCTTTTGTATTATAAACAATCCAATTATACTCTTTTAGTTATTTAAATTATTATTGACTGTAGTCACCCTGCTGTGCTATCAAATACCAGATATTACTCATTGTTTCTAACTTGATAGTAGCCATTTTAACTAGCTACTATCATTGTGATTTTGATTTGCAAATTTTTCTGATGATTACTGATGCTGAATATTTTTTCATATACCTTTCATTTGCAAGTCTTTTTCGGAGAAATGTCTGTTCAAATAATTTGCCCATTTTAAAATAATTTCAACTTTTATTTTAGATTCAGATGGGTACATGGGCAGATTTGTTACGTGGATATGTTGCATGATGCTGAGGTTTGGAATATTAATGATCTTGTCACACAAGTAGTGAGCATAGTATTCAATAGTTAGTTTTTCAACTCTTGTCTCCACTCCCTTCCTCTCCTCTCTAATAGTCTGTAGTGGCTATTGTTGTCATCTTTATGTCCATGGGTACCCAATGTTTAGCTGCCACTTATAAGTGAGAACATGCGATCTGTTCCTGTATTAATTTGGTTAGGATAATGGCCTACAGCAGCATCCCTGTTGCTGCAAAGGGCATGATTCCATTCTTTTTTATGGCTGTGTAGTATTCCATGGTGTATATGCACCATCCTTTCTTTATCCAATCTACCATTGATGGAATCCACCTAGGCTGATTCCATGTTGTTGTTGTTGTGAATAGTACTGCAATAAACATATGTGTGCATGTATTGTTTTGGTAAAATGTTTTATTCTTTTTGCCTTTGCCCATTTTTAATAAGATAATTTTTATTTTTTATTGTTTGCTGTGGTTGAGTGGTTTAAATTCCTTATAGATTCTGGACGTTAATCCTTTGTTATATGGCTAGTTTGCAAATATTTTATCTCATTCTGTAGGATGTCTCTTCACTATTGATTATTTTCTTTGTTATAAAAAAGCTTTTTAACTTAACATGATCTCATTTGTCTATGGTTGCTTTTATTACTTGTGCTTTTGAGATCGATCCAAAAAATCTTTGCTCAGACTTATGTCTTGAAGCATTTCTCCTATGTTTTCTTCTAGTAGTTTCATAGTTTCTTACATTTAATATTTAATCTGTTTTTATTTTATTTTTATATGTGGTGAGAGATGGAAGTCTAGTTTCACTTTTTTAGCATATGAATATTCCGTTTTCCCAGAAAAATTTATTGAAGAGACTGTCCTTTATCCAATGTATATTCTTGGAGTTCTTGCCAAAAATCTATTGGCTATAAATGCCATGGGCTTATTTCTGGGTTCTTTATTCTGTTCCATTGGTCTATATGTCTGTTTTTATGTCAGCACCACACTATTTTGATTACTGTAGATTGGTAGTGCATTTTGAAATCAAGTGTTTTGATGCCTCCAGCTTTGTTTTTTTGGCTGAAGATTTGCTTTGGCTATTTGGAATCTTTGTGGTTCCATACAAATTTTAGGATTTTTCTAACATTTCTGTTAAGAATGGCATTGATATTATTATAGTAACGGCATTGAATCTGTAGATTGCTGTAGGTAGAATGAACATTTTAACAATATTAATTCTTTCAATTCGTGAACACGAAATATCTCAACTTTTTGTGCTCACTTCAGTTTCTTTCATCAGTGTTTATAGCTTTCATTATAGATATCTTTCATCTCTTTGGTTAAATTTATTCCTAGATATTTATTTTATTTTATTACTTGTAGCTATTGTAAATGTGATTATATTCTTGATTTCTTTATCAGATTGTTTGTTATTGGAGTATAAAACACTACTTAATTTTGAATGTTTATTTTGTACCCTGGAACTTTACTACATTTGTCATTCCTAACAGTTTTTTGATGAAGTCTTTAAATTTTTCTAAATATAATATGCTACATGTAAACAGCCACAATTTGACTTCCTCTTTTCTGATTTGGATGCACTTTATTCCCTTCCCTTGCTTAATTTCTCTGGCTAGCAGTTGGATTGTTATGTTGAATAAAACAAGTGAAAGTGAGCATCCTTCCCTTGTTTCAGATACTAGAGAAAAAGTTTTTAGCTTTCCTCCATTCAGTATTACGTTAGCTGTGGATTTGTCATATATGACCTTTATTGTTTTAAGGTATGTTTCTTCTATACCTAATTTGTTGAGAGTTTTATCAAAAAGTGTTATTAAATTTTATCAAATACTTTTACTGTGTCTATTAAGATAATCATCTGGTTTTTGTCTTTCATTCTATTGATGCAATTTATCAGCTTTATTGTTTTGCATGTGTTGAATCATTCTTGCATTCTTGGGATCAATTGTACTTGATCTTGTATATAATCTTTGTTATATGCCATTGGATTGACTTTGCTAATATTTTATTGAGAACATTTGCATCTATGTTCATCGTGAATATTGGGATGTAGTTTTCTTTTTTTGTGTGTCCTCTCTGGTTTTGGTATGAGGATAATGCTAGCCTTGTAAAACCAGTCAAAGCATTTTTCCAAAGTTTCTTAGGTTAGCACATTTTTCTCCACCCCTTTCACTGATATATCATACATATGTAATGTAGCTAGATCCTGTCATCATAGTCTGTATTCTATCCTGGAATCTCCCAAATGTCTTAATGTATCCACTAGGCTTCAATGTTTATGTTCTAAAGTTCTTTGAGTTTTGATAATTGCAGAGGGTCATGTATCCCTCACTATAGTACGATAAAGGTTAGTCTCATCACCCTAAACCATTTTGTGCTTACTCTTATCAAACACTTTCCCATCTCCTTACCCCTGACAGTCTACCTATTTTTCATCCCTGTAGTTTTGCCTTTTCCAGACATCATATGAGTAGAATTTTACATCATGTAGCTTTTTAAATCTTTTTTCTTTTGCTTAGTAAAATGTATTTTACATTCATTTATATGTTTTCATAAAGTAATACTTCATAAATTCACAGTATTTTATCATATGGATGTCCTACAGTTTGCTTATACATCCACTTATTGAAGATATGTTGGTTGCTTCCAACTTTTAATGATTATGATAAAACTTCTATAAACATTCTCATGCAGGGTTTTGTTTAGA
The DNA here is from genome assembly GCF_030222135.1 of Aotus nancymaae. Lineage (NCBI taxonomy): Eukaryota > Metazoa > Chordata > Mammalia > Primates > Aotidae > Aotus > Aotus nancymaae. The sequence continues at coordinate 30,635,122 of NW_026988413.1, forward strand.
AATACATTTTATATCAGCTGGGTAAATACCTGAGAAAACAATTTCTGGGTTATATGGTAAGTGTCTGCTTAGCTTTATAAGGAATTGCAAAACTGTCTTCCGAGTGACTGTATTATTTTGTGTTTTTACCAGCAATGAGTGAGAATTCCTACAACAAGTATTAAAATGTATATTCTAAAATTTTTTTTTTACATATTACAGTAGGTGAGAGGGACCAGAAATGTGTGCTGACATAAGAATATCAGGACAAATTATCTGAAAAAGATAAGAAATTTGGGATATAGAGCAATCTTTATTAACCATCTTGATGAACATGTAACTGAAACATTGAGAGTAACATTATTATTTATTAATATTACATAATGAGTCAAGTTCAAGTGTATTTGGCAGGTTAGAAGATATCTTTCCCATTATTTAAAATGTCTTCCTACGAATTTTGACTGTAGATATAAACTAGGACATTGTTTAGCTTAGGAATCTAAATATCTTAGTGATATTTAAAGAGAGGATTATTTTAATATACAATGATTCTAAAATGTTTTATAGAGCATGACTAATATCATTTAGATTATGATTTGAGCACTTTTATTTTTATCAAATACTTAAAACTTAATTACAAATTTCTGTAGTGGTTTTTTTATTATTCTATTTTCACCTTTGGTCAACACATTTTTAAAAATTATTAAATAGTAATTTTGCTCTATCAGATGCAAAAAGCCTAAAAATATGTGACTTAGAAGGTGTAATATGTATTTATTATTAATTATAGTTTATGGTTGAGTGAAAACTCAGTTGTTTTAATCTTTGTTGTATATAAATTTCTGCAAGCCCTAGTTTATATTTCTATCTTATAAGAATAATATCTAAATATTTTTTACAGTATACTTTGGATCAATTCAGCATTTCTACCCTCTATTTTGGTTATCTTTTATTATAAATGTAGACAATAGGCCCTATAGAAGATGAGGCTAAAACTTTGCTGATTTGCTCACATATGAGATTCATAATGGTAGAAATCTTAACCAATATTGTTTTTCAGTGTATTCTAGGCATATAGAATACAATTTTACACATACTAAGCTATCAATGAGTATTTACTAATTAAGAAAAGAGGAAATAATTCTGGAATTCTTGTCTATTAAATGCCATTAAATTCTTTTTTCCTCACTGCTACAACTACTAAGAAAAAACCAGTTTATTTAAAATAAAGGTTTTTATATTCTTAGATAAATAAAAATTTTTCAACAAAGAGAAGAAATGACTGTGTGTCATTTAAACTATTATTTGTGTATTAATTTTCCTATTTACCAGGAATTATGCTTCTTGTGGGGAGGAGAGATGAAAAAAATCGCATGTGAATTATGCAGCTTATTGCTTAGTGATTAATGTATGAAAGTAACATTGTTAAGAGAAAGCGGTGTTATAAAATTAACTTTAAAAAAGAAAGCATTACAAAAATGATAGGAAAATCCAGAGACCAAAGAGAATGGTAATAATAAATGAACTTTGTTGTATCAGAAATAATTTTTGTTCCTTGATAAATCTCAGCTTCAATTACTTTTATTCAAGTTATGAAGAAGTGTGGTACAGATATAGTCATAGTGAAAATAAACTATGTATTGGCTCTCTAAAAGGTTTCTATGCCCTCAGAAGTTGATAACTGGAGTTAAAATAATCCCACACAAAATAAAATGTTTATTGCATCTTTAATTGTTATAAGGTACTGTCTTTACATAAGGCATCCTGTAACTATGTAATTCTTAATGATTGAGTGCATAATTTTATCCATCTATTGTACCTTTGATATATCCATATATAATAACTATATCCATCTAGAATAACCATTATTGTGGATAAGTTAATGAATATTTATTAAAACAAGAAGATCAACAATATTTGAAGTGATTGTTTCTAATTAAAAGGTAGTTGAAAACTGAAAAGGTTTATTTTTTGAAAAAATAAGATTTGTGTTTAATTCATAATTATGGCTTTTATAAAGTCTTCACTGGTAACAGCTTTACTTCTCTTCATAGTCTATTAAAAAGTCATTTTAATTTATCAAAAATTTCTTGAGAGTTATTTTTCAGCTCTTTGCTAGAAATGAAACATCTTACTTCTGATTACCATATACCAGGGTGCCCTGCCTACAGATACTATTTTCTGGCTATTCTGAACCATGAAGCAACTTTGAAGTTCTTTGTTGTTTCTTTGATGCAGTGTCATTACATGCAATGGTGCTATTTTAGTTCCCCATACAGCTTTTATTTGCCCACTATTGTTTATTTCTGGGAATTGTCCAGTCCAAAGGAAATGAATCTTAAAAACTACCTTATGTATTGTAAAAAGAGGTAGCGATAGCATAGAGTGAAATTCCAGACGTTGAAACCATGGTTTTATAAATTGCAACAAATACATGCATTCATATGACCATCAAGATTTAGACTATTTTGAATAGAAGTGGTGAAGGTGGGCATTCTTGTCTTCATCCTGGAGGCCCTACCTACAGCAACAGACAAAAGAAATAAATAAAAGCCATCCAAAACTTTTTAAAAGGAAGTCAAACTATCTCACTTTGCTGATGATATGGTCTTACACCTAGAGAATTCTTAAAGACTCCTCCAAAAGACTCCTAGATTTGATAAGTGACTTCAGTAAAAAGTTTCAGATGCAAAATCAACACACAAATACTAGTAGCATTTCTATATACTAACAGTGATCAAGCTGAGAACCAAATCAAGAACTCAATCACATTTACAATAGCCACATAAAAAATACCTAGAAAAACATTTAACTAAGGAGGTGAAAGAGCTCTACAAAAAGAACTACAAAACACCGATGAAAAAATTGTAGATGACACAAACAAATGGAAAAACAGCCTATGCTCATAGACTGGAATAATCAATGTCATTAAAATGACCACACTGCCCAAAGCAATCTACACATTCAGCACAATCCCTATAAAAATACCAATGTTATTTTTCACTGAATTAGAAAAAATAAAAAAATCCTAAAATTCACATCGAACTGAAAAAGAGACCAAATAGCCAAAACAATCCTCAGCAAAAAGGACAAAACTGGAGGCATCACATTACCTGAATTCAAATTATACTACAGGGCAATAGTAACCAAAAGAGCTCGTTACTAGTATAAGCACAGATACATAGATCAATAGAATAGGATAGAAAACTCAGAAATAAAGCCACACATCTAAGACCAACTGATCTTTCACAAAGTCAACAAAAATATACACTGAGGAAGGAAATGCTATTTGATACACGGTGCAGGAAAAATTGGGTAGTCATAAGCAGAGGGATGAAACAGAACTATCTCACTCTATACAAAAATTCACTCAAGGTAGAAGAAAAACTTAAATGTAAGATATGAAATTGTAAAAATACTAGAAGAAAATCTAGGAAAAACTCTTCTGGACATTGGCCCAGGCAAAGAGCTTTTGACCAAGTCCTCAAAAGCAAACACAATAAAAAACAAAAATAGTCAAGTGGAACTTCATTATACCAGAAAGCTTCTGCACAGAAAAATAATTACAAGAGTAAACAGACAACTGTAGAAGTGGGTAAAATATTTGCAAAGCATTGATCTGACAAATGGGCTAATTTCCAAAATCTTTGAAGAACTCAAGACACTCAATCATAATAAAATCAAAGGAAAAACTACTAAAAAGTGGGTAAAGGACATGAACACACATTTTTCAAAAGAAAATAAACAACCAGCCAACAAACATGAAAAATGTTGAACATCATTAATCATCAGATAAATGCAACTTAAAACAATAAGATACCATCTTACATGAGTCAGAGTGGCTATTACTTAAACGAGAAAAAAAAAAAAAAAACAGATGCTGGCAAGGATGTGGAGAAAAGGAAATGCTTATTCACTGTTGGTAGGAACATAAATTAATACAACCTCTATAAAAATCAGTATGGAAATTTCCAAAGAACTAAAAATAGAACCACCATTCAGTCCAGCAATCTCTCTATGAGATATTTACCCAAGGGAAAGAAATGATTATGTCAAAAAGACACTTGCACTTATATGTTATCACAGCACTTTTCAAAATAGCAAAGCCATGGAATCAACCTAAGTGTTCATTAATGATGATTGGATAAAGCTTGAAAGTTATCTATTGGGCACAATGTTCACTATTCAGGTGATGGATACATTAAATGCCCAGACTGTACTACTATGCAATATATACATCTAAGAAATTTGAACTTTTACCCCCTAAGTCTATTTTTAAAGGATTTAGTCTATTACTTTATGCCCAGAAAGTTGCTTTGCATTCCCTTGCAAACTAGAGTTCTCCTTACTAAAGAGAACCACATCATTTCTGGTATGGTTCTATCGTGGTATAAATCAGTTATATCAACATATTAGTTTTCCTTATTACTGAAATTCATTTAAGTGGAATCATTACACATTATACAATTTTTCTTTAGTTTTACTCAGCATGATGCCTGGGAGTTACATCCATGTGGCTGTATGTATTAGTAATTTGTTTCTATACATTGAGGATTAATATTCCATTCCAAGAACATGCTATTCTCCTGTTGATGGATACTGAGTTGCTTGTACTTTTTTGCTATGAATATTTTGGATAAGACATTTTTTTGGACACATATTTTCATTTTTCTGTGTAAACACCTACAAGTAGAACTGCTGCATAGGTTTGTGTTTGAGTTGATACAAAATTGCCAAGAATTTTATCAGAAAGGTTGAAGTGTTTACACTTCCATTACTAATATTCAGACCTTTTGTTTCTCCATGTCTTTGATGACATTTAGTATTATCTGTCTTTTTGAGTTTTGGACGTTCTAGTAGCCATGCAAAGAAACCTCATTGTCATTTTAATTTACATATACCTCATGACTAACACTGAACACTTTTCATGTGCATATGGTTCATTCATGTGATATATCTGCTGAAGTATTTTGCCCATTGTTTTAATCGGAGTATTTTATTTTATATTATTGAATTGAATTGAAGCAGTTCCTTGTATACTTTATACAAAAATACAAGTCTTTTGTCAGATACATAATGGAAAATCTTCTCCTAATCTGTTGCTTGTCTATCTGTTTCTTTTTGATGTATCAAAGTTTTAAATTCTGATGATGTCTAATATATAAACTATTTATTTCATGATTAGTTTTTTCTGTAGCTTATATTAAGGATACAATATTTGCCTAACACAAAGTCTCAAAGACATTCTCCTGTTATTTCTGGCTGAAATGTTATAGATAAGGCTTCTACATTTTGATCTATAATTTTCATAAATTAAAATTTATGTTTTGTGAGATCAAGATGCATTTTCTTTCCACATGGATATTCATTTGTTTCAGTATCATATTTTTTAGTTAAATTCAGCACTGTTATTTTCTCTATTGTGTTACTTGGGGTCATTTGTAAAAATTCATACACTCTTTTTTTTTTTTTTTTTTTGAGATGGAGTCTCGCACTGTCACCCAGGCTGGAATGCAGTGGTGCAATCTTGGCTCACTGCAACCTCCCCTCTGGTTCACAGTATTCTCCTGCCTCAGCCTCCCGAGTAACTGGGATTACAGGCACACACCACCACACCCAGCTAATTTTTTGTATTTTTAGTTGAGACGGGGTTTCATTATGTTGGTCAGACTGATCTCAAACTCCTGACCTTGTGATCCACCCGCCTCAGCCTCCCAAAGTGCTGGGATTACAGGTGTGAGCCACTGCGCCCAGCTCATTCACTCTATTATACGTGGTTCTACTTCTGGGTTCCATTTATTTCCATTGGTCTATTTCTTTTTCTTCTAGCCATTGTCATACTTTTAAAATTACTCTAGCTGTACAGTACCACTTGAAAGCATGTAGTAGAAGTAATCCAACTTTGTTCTTTTTCTCATAATTGTTTTTGCTGTTTTCAGGTTTTTTCATTTTAGCATCATTTTGTCAGTTTCTACAAAAATCATGCTAGCATTTTTCTTTGATTGGATTAAATTTGCTTTGGATTGCCTTAAAGATCAATTTAGAAACAAAGCAAAAACAACTAACATCTTAATATTACTGAGTTTTCTTAAACATTAGCATGGTATTATTTTAATTTATTATAGTCTTCAATAATTTATCTCAGCAATGATTTCAGTGTCAGTGTATATGTCTTACACATCGGGCATTAAATTTATTTCTAAATATTTTGTGTTTTGATACTATTACAAAAGATAGTTTATACTAACTATCCATTTTCATTTATATTCACAGTAGAAAGAAAGAAGTGAAAGAAATATGATGCCATTCTCAGTCAAGATCAGTGGTTAACTTTGGTACTAGCTGATGTTAAATTCTTTGAGTACTTTTCAGTATTACTTTATGTATACATTTCAAGTATTTTTCAAACAGTTTTGATTAAACTTCTTTCTAGTCATTTTATGATGTGTATTGCTAACAGGAATGGTTTATTCCCATTATATTTTCTAACTTTATTTCTGACTTTTAAATTAATTGCTGGTTATTATATATTTGGCCTATTTATTAAACTTTAATTTTATGTCATTTTCTTTAGATTTCTTTAGATTAGTGTCATAAAAAAATGTGGTTAGATTTAATTTTCCGACTCAATGTATGAAGCTTCATCTTTTAATAACATTTTTAAGCCCACTTATAGGTATGATTTTCCTTCCTTCCTTCCTTCCTTCCTAATGTTATTTGATTTTAAATGTTATTTGATTTTAAATGTTGATGTTTAGGCCATTTGTTTAAATCTGATCATATGTGGTGAGGCTTGGATTTTTTTCTCTGTATTTAGAACAATTTGTTTTCTCATCTGAGATAGATAGAGGGCTGAGAACTTTGTGCCCTTTACATTGTTCCATATCTTGACAAAATTATGTTGCAAGAGGCAGGGTGGCAGGTGGAAAGAGCTTAGAAATTTGGAATGTAAACTAATAAGCACTGCTCCTGTTCTCTCCTCTCAGGCATTTTTAAAATGCTCTGGTCATAAGGATATACTCTATCTTGTTTAGAGAGGTATAATAATACTGAGACTTTTGGACAGTGGGATAGTTCCTTAATCCAATATATAGTCATTCAATTTCAATTCTGTTAGACATCAATTTCTCCCTGACAATTATTTCTTGTCATTTTCTCAAATAAAATAAATAACTTTTCTCCTTTCCAAATTCTATAGTCATGGTAGATTGAATAACATCCCATGGAAGATATGCGGCCCTGACCCCTGGAACCTGTAAATGTTATCTTATTTGGAAAAAGAGTCTTTGCAAAGGTGGTTACATTAAAGATCTAATGATGGGAATGCTGTTCAGGATTATCGGTATTGGTCCTAAATGTCATCACAAGTGTCTTATAAGAGAGAGGCCAAAGAAGTGTTCCCACAGACAAAAGAGGAGAAGATGTAAAGACATGTGAAGATGGAAGCATAAACTGAGGTAATACAGCTATGAGCCAAGGAAAGCCAGCAGTTAAGCTACTGGATGCTGGAAAGGGCAAGGAATTCATGCTCTCTAGACCTTCCAAAGAGAGCATGGCTTTGCTGACCACCTTGATTCCAGTCTAGTGATAACTGATTCAGACTTTTTGTCTCCAAACCTGTGAGAGAATTAATTTCTTTTGTTTCATGCCATCAAGGTTTTGATATTTTATTATAGCGGCCACATAAAGATAATACAGTAGTTCTCAGAATTTTGTGGTCTTACTTACATGGCTTTGGGAAATTGGGGGTGATTGTGTTAGTCAATTTTCATGCTACTGATAAAGACATACCTGAGAATTGGCAATTTACAAAAGAAAGAGGTTTAATTGAACTTACAGTTCCACGTGACTGGGGAGGCCTCACAATCATGGCAGAAGGCAAGAAAGAGCAAGACATGTCTTACATGAATGGCAGCAGGTGAAAATACCCTTGTACAGGGAAACTCCCCTTCTTAAAACCATAAGATCTCATGAGACTTATTCACTATCATGAGTACAGCATAAAAGACCTGCTCCCATGATTCAATTATCTCCCACCAGGTCACTCCCATAACGTGGGAATTCAAGACAAGATCTGGATGTGGACACAGCCAAACCATATTATTCCACCCCTGTCCCCTCCCAAATCTCATGTCCTCACATTTCAAAACCAGTCATACCTTCCCAACAGTTCCCCAAAGTCTTAACTCATTTCAGCATTAACTCAAAAGTCCACAGTCCAGAGTCTCATCTGAGACAAGGCAAGTCTCTTCTGCTTATAAGCCTATAAAATCAAAAGCAAGTTAGTTACTTCCTAGATATAATTGGGTACAAACATTGGGTAAATACAACCATTCCAAATGGGAGAAATTGTCCAAAACCATGGGGCTACAGGCCCCATGCAAGTTTTAAATCCAGTGGAGCAGTCAAATCTTAAAGGTCCAAAATAATTTTCTTGACTTCATGTCTCACATCCAGGTTACACTGATGCAAGAGGTGGGCTGCCATGGCCCTGTGGCTCTGCAGGGTACAACCTCCCTCCTGGTGCTTTAATGGGCTGATGTCATGTGTCTGCAGCTTTTCCAAGCACATGGTGGAAGCTGTCAGTGGATCTACCATTCTGGGGTCTGGAGGACAGCGGCCTTTGTCTCACAGCTCCCCTAGGCAGTACCCCAATCCCACATTTCCCTTCTGCACTGCCCTTAGCAGAGGTTCACCATGAGAGCCCCACCCATGCAGCAAACTTCTGCCTGGACATCCAGGCATTTCTGAAATCTAGGCAGAGGTTCCCAAACCTCAATTCTTGACTTCTGGGTACCCACAGGCTCAACATCATGTGGAAGCTCTCAGAGATAGGGTCTTGCACCCTCTGAAGCCATGGCCTGAACTGTACCTTGGCCCCTTTTAGTCATGGTTGGAGTGACTGGGGCACTGGGCACCAAGTCCCTAGACTGTACACAGCACTGGGACCCTGGGCCTCTTGGTCTGTGATGGGGGAGGCTGCCATGAAAACCTCTGACATACCCTGGAGACATTTTCCCCATTGTCTTGGGGATTAATATTTGGCTCTTAATTATGCAAATTTCTGCAGCTAGTTTGACTATCTCTTCAGAAAATGGGATTTTCTTTTCTATCACATTGTCAGGTTGCAAACTTTCCAAACTTTTATGCTCTGCTTCTCTTAAAGAAATGAATGCCTTTAGCAGCACCTAAGTCACATTTTTGAATGCTTTGCTGCTTAGATATTTCTTCCACAAGATACCCTAAATCATCTCTTTCAAGTTCAAAGCTCCACAAATCTCTAGGGCAGGGGCAAAATGGCACCAATCTCTTTGCTAAAACATAACAAGAGTCACTGTTGCTCTAGTTCCCAAGTTTCTCATCTCCATCTGAGACCACCTCAGCCTGGACCTTGTTCATATCACTGTCAGCATTTTTGTCAAAGTCAATCAACAAGTCTCTAGCAAGTTCCAAACTTTCCCACATTTTTTCTATCTTCTTCTGAGCCCTTGAAACTGTTCCAACCACTGTCTGTTACACAGTTCCAAAGTAGCTTCAACATTTTTAGGTATCTTTTCAGCAATGTTCCACTCTACTGGTACCAATTTACTGTATTAGTCAGTTTTCACGCTGCTAATAAAGACATATTTGAGACTGGGTAATTTACCAAAGAAATAGGTTTCATTGGGCTTACAATTCCACATGGCTGGAGAAGTCTCACAATCACGGCAGAAGGCAAGGAGGTGCAGGTCACATCTTACTTGGATGGGGGCAGGTGAATAAAAGCTTGTGCAGGGAAACTCCTTTTTTAAAAACCATCAGATCTTGTGAGACTTAATCACTGTCACAAGAATAGCATGAGAAAGACCTGCCCCCATGATTCAATTACCTTCCATTGGATCCCACCCACAACAGGTAGAAATTCAAGATTTTAAAACCACATTTTTTCTCATTTTGCTGAATTTTGAGCTCTTTTACTTATTTTGTTCCCTTAGCTATTTGATTGCTCTATTTCATTTTTATAGATGAGTTCATTTATTTTTCTCATTTTTTCATTATATTCTAAAAGTTTGTAATGGTATCTCAATATTGCAATATTAACACTGACATGAGTTGAATATTAAATGTTTTATAAGAAGTCAACTTCCTGAACTGTAAGATAGTTCTTACACAGAAATTTTGTCTACTGGGTCAAACAATTATTCGTAGTCACAGGTGAAATTGACTTAGTGCTTTTCAAAAGCAAGTATAATTTTGGGGGAAAAATTGGAACCCAAAATACATAGATTTTGGTATACTGGCAAGTTCTCGAGTATATACAATTTGTTTCAATGCTGGTCTTAGAGCAAAAGTAGGCTAATTCCTCTCTAAGTCCTGATGCTTAAAGTTTAATAAAGTAATTTTAAAGAGTCATAGCTGCCGTGTAATTTTAACAGTAATATTTTAAAAACGATTTGACTTTAAGACATCTTCTCACAGGGTCATACAATCCTTCATTCTATCAAGGGTGGAGAATGTAGGGTGAGCAAAGTAGCCTCCACAAGGTCAGGCTTCCTATTTCCATGAAGTTTCTCTTGGAAAGAATCACAAATTTTAATTTTTTGTTCAGACAGTACTGATTTTTCAACAAGTGGACAATTAATACATTTATAAATCATGTCTTTCATTTCTCCTTGGCTATCAAAATTCATTACATTACTGCCACAGTTCCCTTATATGAGATAGAAAGATGTTTTCTATGGGCTGTTTCAAAGGGTCAAGCTAGGAAGTTGAAAGTCCTAGAGATATACAGTACATACTTTCATTATATGAGATTAACCAGTTCTAAATATGTCTTTTAGTTTAATAAAATTTATAAATGGTGCTCTAGTGGCCTATGGAAGATATAACATGCTACCAAATGACAATTTATTGCAGTATCCAGCCCTTAGGGCTAGTTGATGGATTATTGCTGTAAGTACATTTTCCTACTTTATCTTGAAAGTTCCTTTGATTAATTATAGATACTTTATTTAGCAATTTGATATATTATTATCCTTATAGTTTTTTCTTTAAAATATATTTTTAAATTACTGTTAAGCAGATGTTTTAATTCCTTCCAAGGTATGTGATTTACATAGCTCTGATGAAACTAGAAAGTCAGTATTATCAACATACGCAGAGGAATGCTGGGCTTAATATAATTTTTTGTAATAGTTATTTGAAAGACTTCCTTTTACTGTAATATGATAATAATAATATCAGACATTGATATGCAAGTAGTATTACATGGTGCTTTTTAAAAATCAAGCCAGTTGGAAAAGGCATGCATACTTTATGCTCGTGTATACTTAAAATGAAGGATAGAGAACTGATGCTCCTTATGTATTTGATCAGGGCTTTGTGTAGAGGAAAATGTTTGATGTTTTATTAAATCATATGTAAATTTTCAAAAACAGACCTGGCCTTATGTTAATTAAATCTGTAGGATTACTTTTAATTTAAGTATATTAAGGAAAATCAGATTCCAAAAGTGCTTTATTGGCTGGAACTTCCCTAGGTAGCTAGTTTCTTTACAAAAGGATAGGCAGCTTTCACTTAAGTATGTGTTTCTAATGACATTCGTATTTTGCTTGTCTGAAAGTCTTTCTCAATGCTACTGCTATATACTGAATATTGTGTTATTTTCAAACTTTATTCTAAATACCTGGTTGATTGCAAAACAAAATAAAGCAAACACATTTTTAGAAAAGTTGCCTTCTTTCCATCTTTTCTTTTTAGGTGGAAGATGTATTTTGGTCAATGCTAAGAGAGAAAGGTGATCAGCTACCTAATTCACAGGATCCAAAAAAGAAAAACAAACTAATCAATTGGAAAAGGCACGAATATTTCTGATACTAGTATGATTTTTGCCCATGTATCTTCATAAAGAATGTATTGTAATGCACAGTTTAACTTCAAAGGTTTTTTCATACTAATTGTAGCAGCAAGATTTACTGTAATTGCCTATGCAATCTCATGTCCTCAGTAGAAAGCCCAATCAATTAGAGCAATTCAGTGTAACCAGCATGTGTGTATCAGTGTATGTATGTGGTACATGCACTTGAATTTGTGTGTTTGGCTAAGGTGTAGCGGAAATGGCACATGACAAGTTGGAGCTAATCAAACAATGGTGAAATGCAACACCTAATCCTGTGTATTTTGCCTCTTCAGTGGTTATATTATCTAGCAAAAATAGATAAATTAATTATCTTTTAGAATATTTTCCTCAAATATAGTAAAGTTTTTACAGATATTTGGTGGTATTAAGCACAAAATTATGTTCTCTGTAAAGTTTAAATTCTAAAATCGGAACTTAAATTTCATTCTCATGTTATTTAAAGTAATGTTGAGAATTAAGTGTGCTATTTTATCTTTTGTGTCACTGCTACATGATTTGTTCTGCCTCAGTATTCTCCTTTAATTCAGCTTTGTTGTAGAAGCACACATCCAGCCTCGTGAGCAATGTGCCCTTTCTTAAGCATAAGTAATGTTGAATTGGGGTTTCTTTGGATAATTAGTTAGGTTAGAGTTGTGATGTGAAATTGTTCACACGAAGAAAATTCAGGAGAAACCTATATAATGAATAGAAAATGAAATTCTGATTATTTAGACACAGAACTTGATGAAATATATCTTATTTTACTATGGTATTCTGAAATTTATGAAAGTTGAGGCTTTAACAAGACAAGGGTAGTGTTTTGTTCAATCATTTTAAATTATTCATTAAGAAGTCAATATTAATAAATCACAGGCTTTTCTTCATTCTAATAACTAAGATTCAAGATTTATCTCTAATAGGTACACATCTACCAGGAGGCTATACTCGACCTCTGAGTCCCCAATTCACACTGAGAAGCTCTTATCCTATGATTCTTCTTTGTACTCATCATACTACTTCCTACTCAGGAAATGATAATGAGTTGTTTTATTAATGACATGGAGACCAAAACCTTTGTCATGGCTGCTAATTTTCTGAACCTTTCTTAGTTGAGAAAATCATTGTGCCTTCTTCCACATATATAGTGCTGTGTCCAACATCTGTGCTTGGTTCATGCTTGTAACTCTCTGACAATTAAAAATCTTACCTCCTTCTTTTTTCTCCTCCTCTTTCATTTCCTCCTGCTTTTCTTTCTCTTCCTTCTTTCTTCCTTTTTCTCTTTTCCATCTTGTTCTTCTCCTCTCCTTTTTCTTCTTGAACTTCATGAATACAGCCTTTGTTACCTTCCTGACCAATAATTCACATGTAATGAAATTCTATTTTCCTTTGTCCTCTATGTCTGTCTATATTGTAAGCTTTCAGGTTCCTAACCTTGAGAACCAGGATTTTCACGGATGAGAAACAAACAAACAAACAAAAACAAAAACTTTTTGTCTTAACTTTTTTATATCATTCAGACCAGGACAGAGATAATATGAGGAAACCTGATTTCACTCAATGGCATACAGCTAAATGATGGAAACATAATTCTTAATAAAGAAGGCCTATAGGGTGACTATCTTCAGAAGATGACAGTGGAAGGTATTGAATTACTTGCCAAAGTGAACCCTGAGCTCAGCCTTTTTCTATGGCTTGCTGATTAGACCTCAAATTTATCTGAGAGACTGACTCAGTCTAACAGTGCAGCATTTGAACTCGAAGCCCATCTATATAGCTGTTTCCTCTTCTTGCTTTATTTCTTGCTGGCTTTATCACCTCCACCTGACATCAAGGATGTGCCTGCCTTTTGCACATCAAGATTTCTCTGTCTCTGTTCTGAAACTTGTCATTCATAGGATTACTGAAACAATTCCTTGTCATCACTGATATTTTAATTGCTTTCTCTTAATTTTTTTTAAGGTTCCTGATACTTTTTGTTTAATCTTTATAGTTCTTCATAGCCACTCAAATGTCTCTCCAGGATCCTTCTGAAGACCACAGAAAATCTCATGCACTTTTGCCAAAAGCTCTGAAGAGGCAGCATGCGTCATCTTTGCCTTAGGTCAAGCTCTCCACTGGAGCATATTGACGTCTGATTTGTTCCCATCTCTGAAGCTCAGAAGTCAAGGATAACATCATTTTAATTTTTTGAGGTAAAAAAAAACATATAAAAATTTTATATGTCAGTATTTATAAAGATTTTTCCTATGCAATGTAAATAATGTGTTTTATTTATTCTCTAAATGATCTGGGCATTTGGCAACTCTATCACACTCTTCCAGCTTGCTAAAGATTATTTCCTAACAGAACCTATCTTAACAGACATTATTTGAGTGTGATTTGAAGAGCTTGTAGACAGGACTCCCTGTTCCTAAGTTTCTATCATATCCCTTCATTCCATCAGTTGTTTTATTCTGGTGGTCTCTGAAAGCTTTTCATCTTTTGTGGCATTGGGGGTCTACTTTCTGCTATCATTATATCATCGTCAATTAAAAGCAGTTTCGGAATAAAATTTTTATTGTTTAAAAAAAAGAAGCTTAACAAGAAAAAGTAAATGAGTGCTATCACAGCAGATTTCAAAGAGCCAAGAATAATTTTCAACAACTATGCATATGTACTGTGTAATTATTTCTGCTTCCATATAATTATTTTACTGTCCATGTATTTTTAAATCTATGCAAATTATATAGAACTGCCTTGATTTTCTTAACTTAGGTTTGAAATAATTCTTTCAAATATGGCTAAGCAAATTTTATTATGTTTTTTCCTGACTTGTATTGAAACAAGCTAAGTAAAGAAAAAAAATTTCAGTAGCTGTAAGTTGTATTTAATCCAGTCAACTTACAAATTTACTTTACTAGAAATATAAAAATTGGTATTTAGAGGAATCATCCTTTAGCAATGCAGAATATTTCCAAAAGAAAATGCTTTATGTATTTATCTTTCATATTCTTAAGAAAGAATATAAACTTTCTAGTTAACTTGGGTTTTATCATGTGTATGTTTGTTCATAATATTGGACATATAATGCATGCAAAACAAGAACTTACTTACTGAAAACAAGGTTTATAAATTTCACAACATACTACTACACTGTCACCAATGCGCAGGCAAATATAAAATGAATTATACTTTCTAAGACCTATGGTCTCTGACATGTAAAAGAAAAAGAATAACTGTTTTTTAAGTAGTGACAACATTGATATTTCTTCCCGGTATACTAATTTTCCAAAATGCTAAAAGAAAGTGCATTGAAAAATATTTCCAAAAATCGCGTGTTTTTTGTAGGGATATTTTTCTACGTATTCACAACTGTTTTATTAGTTTATATTTTGGACATGCTCACTGAATTCAGTTGATTCATTCTGATAAATGATCATTCACAGAAGTTACTGCTTTCTATAAATGTTATCATCACATTCAGTTTTGTCACCTTATCCAACTTCTCAAAACTATTTTATTTCCTGTCAGATCTTTAGTCATCTTAGATCCTGAGTAAAGTAGGATGTCAAAATATCAAATCATTCCTTCCAACCTTTTTTATTTTTATTCTCTGTTGGTTTCTGTAAATAAAGGGATTGGTTTTTGCTAGGTGAGGTTTGCTTGCTTTGAAAACAAGAATTCTTGTGCAGATAAGTACTCATTTTTCTAAACTAGGGTTGTTCTCATTTTTTCTTTGAAATAGCAACAGTGGAAATGCTGGGCTCCACACTGAGAGATAAAATGACAGAACTATTATATGAAAATTGATTAATTATAAAAGAAGGAGCTCATTTACCCAAGTCATGGTCTCAATAAAATAATATTGCAAGCATTGCTTAATCACTAGTGCTATGATCCGTACTTCTGACCTATTTCTGCACTATAGTCAAGAAATATTCTGCAAAAATAATGAAGGCTAAAGGTACATATTAGATGAAGCACAATAGCTAAAAACCATGGACAGAAATCATAGAACCTTCCTTACACTACACTATTTTCTTTTTCTTAGTAACATCAGATGAAGTCAGACTTCAGACAATGCCAGAACCATACAATGAAAGTCAGGTGTGACAAGTACTTAATAGATTCTGCATAAACACTTGAATACAGTTTCACTTTTCACTTTAATAAGAATTTGCTCTAACTTCTGTATGTAATTGAGACTATTGTAAATACTTCTTTCTTTTTCTTTCTTCTTTCTTTCTCTCTCTCTTTCTCTCTCTCTCTCTCACACACACACACACACACACACACACACACACAGAAAATAAAACAATTCAACACAAGGAATCTACTAACTACTTTTATTGACTGCCCAGTAAGTGGTAATAAAAAATTCTCAGACTGAAAGTCTGCCTTCTATTATTGTTTAACACATATGGCTGCTATTCCCCGTTTCCTTTGTTCCATATATTACCTTCAAATAAAAGGAATTTCTACTGGTATACTTTTAAACATTTATATAAGCAAAACTAAAATAATTAATAATTTCAATTTATTTGTCATTTATTCTGAGAGACTATATGACCCCCTTTGTTCTAATGAAATTTAGTGCACCAAAATTCAGAATACAATTTCTTTTAAAACTATGCCCTAGTGTCCTCAAAAAATATACTCCAGTCACTAATGAGACTGTTATCACCTCTATGATATTTTCTGTAAATGGCTCAAATATACCAAATCAACTGCTCTTCCAAAGTTATGCTTCAGTCTTTGAATCCAGAATAGCTGTAGGACACTACCCCAGTTAAATAATTTGTGGATGTTCTTATATTACATGACTCAGTTAGTTAGAATATACCCAAAAAGAAATAAAAGTTGTATGTTTTGGAACAAAACAACAAGCCCACTTTCACCACTCCTATTCAACATAGTACAGTCCTAACCAGAGCAAATAAGCAAGAGAAAGAAATAAAAGGCATCCAAGTTGGAAAAGATGAAGGCAGATTATCTCTGTTCTCTGATGATATAATTGTATACCTAGAAAAACCTGAAGACTCCTCAAAAAAAAACCCAAAAATCCCTAGATTCGACAAATCACTTAAGTTCCATGATATAAAATTAACATACAAAAATAGTGGCATTTATATACACCAATCACAATCAAGCTGAGAACCAAATCAAGAACTCAACTCCATTTACAACGGCTAAAAAAAAAAACTACGAAAATACGAAGAAATACATTCTGAAAACAGAACTACCATTTGGTCCAACAACTCCACTGTGGGCTATCTACCTAAAGAAAAATAAATAATTATATCACACACACACACACACACACACACACACACACGCACACGGGGCTGAAGACATATATATTCAGTGCTGATCTTCCTTAGTTCTACACTTACATGTTACTTCCTATATGTTATTATTTCTGCAATCCCTCTAATATGTTCTATTTTTTTCCTTGTCTTCTCTTCCCTAATTCTTCCCCATCCCAGTTAACAAATCTACTAAAATTTTCGTAAATAATTCATGCCAAAAATTTTATTCTTGAGTCTGCCAATTTCTTCTATCTTCATATTCAATTCTTCAAGTTCTATTATTTCTAGCCTGAAATATATATCTGTAATATTTCAACTTATTTCTATTACACTGTCATTACCTTAGTCAAAAGTGCCACCACCTCTTCTTGTTTGGTGCAGTATACAATACTACTATTCATCAATATCCATTCCTTTGACCTAGGGGAGAATTATATATCTCGACACCACTGACGTCAGGTTTGGCCACAGAACTGCTTTGGCAAATGTAATATGAGCAGAGGTGAGACTTGCCATTTCCTAGCAGTGCATTTAAGGGATATCCATGCTTTACCCAATCTTTTTTCTACTATGAAATAGTCAATGACAATGTTACAGAGAATGGATGCTTCATCAGCCTTGATCCCAGCTTGAGGATAGTGACAACATATGGCAGAAACTTCAGCCAATCCACAATAGAAATGATGTGTGAGTGAAAAATAAACTTTTGTCGTTGTGAATCACTGGGATGTCCAGTAGTGTTTGTTATCACAGGATAAGCTATGATGTCTTGATCGATTATAGCAGATTAAAGGCAATAGAGCTTCAACTGATATGCCTGCTTTCACATTTCTCCCAGAATACCTTCTCCACCTTACAATTAGTGTCATGTTTGGAGAATGCAACCTTTAACCCTTTGAATAATATCCAAACTCCTTTTCATGGCCTCCAACATCCCACAAAGACTGACCCCTGCTTACCTCTCAGATCTCGTCTCACCCTACCCTCAGCTGCTGCTCTACCTGCCATACTGTTCTTCCTTTTTTCCCCTGGCTATATTAAGATTGTTACTCACGAGGACCTCTGACCTTGCCGTTCTTTCTACTTCTCTTCATTCTTCAAACAGACGTCTCTTTCTTATTGCTTAGGTTCTACTCAATTTTCTAATATCAGTTTCCTACTTTATGCTATCACCTCATCTCTTGTAGTTTCCCTCTGCCTCATTTTTCCCATCATGTAGCAGTTAGATTTCTTTAGGATTCTGAAGATAACATGAAATATAGATGATACAGTAGCAACTTGAATAGTTTTCCATATTTGCTCTACTAATTTCCTAAGGGACATGGACCATGCTTTTTCATCTCTGTATCTGTAACACCAAGTACAAGGCAAGACACAATATATATTAGATAACAAACAAATGATCGTTGACTTTAATTTAATTTCTCCATATATCTTTTCACCTTTATCTATGTCTGATTAGAGTATGAATAAAACAAGAAAATATCAAATATTGAAGCCCCACAATTTTTTTCTTTTTGCAAACAAAGCTTTGATTCCTAGCTCTAGGGGAAGTTAACACTGGATTGCCTATTATCTCCTTTTCTATTTTCATTATTTTATTGGCTGCTCTAGAAACAGGACATATTGGTTGACATTCCAATATGATTTTATTCATTTCATTAGGAAATTACAATTTTATTTATTTGTTTTCTCTCCTTGCTATATGGACTATACAAGCTCTTTTCTCAATCTCAATCAATTCTCAATTACAGAAAGGGAGAACAGGAAAAAATAGTTCTCTATTATAGAATTCTGATATCTAGAGAATTCAAATGAGAGACAACAAATGCTTATAATCAGTTTCTTCCCTTAATTGGGCAGAGCTCCTAAGCCTAGTGTGCCCATAAATCAATTTGAATATGTTCTTAATAAGATATTTTTGTTCTCCTATTTACCCAGTATGTCTACTTTATAGCTGAAATAATTTTTCTACTTTAGTTTAGACACTATTTCAAACTTTGTGCTTTATGTAGTTCTTCAAATTAAATAGAAATAGCAAAAACACTTAATGTAAGAGCTGGAAATGATATGAATTTAATAATGAACTAAAAATGGCAGGTAAAATTTTATGACCTATGGCAAATATTGAAGACTTGGGGTAACTGCCAAACTACATACCTTGTACATATAAATCAAATTTCTTTTCAACAAGGAAACTGGTATAATTTTAATTGTGCTTGCCCTAATTATTTTTTACAAAACAAAATAATCCATTAGAAATAATGAGAATATATTTTTAAAAGTTCTTTATTTAATATCAAATGATACCCACAGTAAATTTATATAGCTCCATTTGTTTTAAAATAAATTGAGTAGCAAACAGATTTTTAAATATGTTTACCACAACAAAGAACCTTGAGAAAAACAAAATGCAGTGTTTATAATCATATGGCCCTGTCCCTATAGTAGAATAATGTTTTTGTTTTCTCCTTTTACCTATATTGAAACTTACTTTCACTTCCTTTACTATGAAGCATCTAGTGACTGGTCCAGAACCCCCAGCACTGTCTACTTAGACATTAAACATTTAGTAGTCTCTTACATTCTCACTTATGACATACCTTGAGTAGTTATAAGATTTTTCATGTATTCATCATGTTCAGCTTCATCTTCCAAACTGAAAAATCTTCTTGAGACTACTATTCTGTAACCACTCAGAACCCATCAAAGTTATTCTAAAAGAGGTGAAGAGTAAATTTATTTCAAAAGAACTGCAGTACTTTTATAATATTTTTCCATTTCACAAATAATGTTTTCTCTATCATAAATAGATTTGAAATGAAGTCATTAGTTGCATAAATGTAACTTATATTAAAGCTAAACATAATCTATATTTTTTCTTTCAAAAATACTGGAGAATTCATTTTACCTTATTATTTATACAATTTTTTTAAGAAATAGTTTTTAGTATTACATGGTGACAATTTTCCCCAACAATCCATATTTTTACGTAAAACGAAAAAAAGAAATTATTTAGGGATCTTGAAAGATTGCTGACTTTCTCAACATTTCTTCCCACCTACTTATTTTCTATATACTTCCCCATTGCCATAAACAACTTTGTCATTTACTGTGACCCTAGCCACATGAAAAAGTAATTAACTAATATTAAATATTTTATATAAACAGGATAATGCATATAAAGCCCTTCACTTAGTCCCTCATACATAGTAAAACTAATAAATGATACTTGCTATAATTAAATACCACTTGTGACTTGGCTGCTTCATTTCTTTTCCAAAACACTAAAGTCTAGAAAAGTGTCTAAAATCATCAAATACTAGTTTTTACAATGTTACAATAAGTAAACAAAAATTAGTAATAATAATTTATGATTAATTTTTTCCAATTCCCTTATGTTTTCCAATTTCTTATCTCATCATACTTAACATAGAGTTTGAAGGGCTCAGAAGAGGATAAGAAAATGAGAGGAAGTTTGGAATTTCTAGAAGCTAGTTAAATGGTTGTGACCAAAATGCTGATAGAATTATGGACAGTGAATGCCAGGCTGACAAGGTCTCAGATGAAAATGAGGAAGTTATTGGAAGCTAAAGTAAAGGTCACCCACATTACACCCTAGCAAAGAACTTGGATGAATTGTGTTCCTACCCTAGGGACCTGTAGAAGTTTGAACTTAAGAGTGATGACTTAGGGTATCTGGTTGAAGAAATTACTTGACAGCAAAGCTTTCAAGATTTGTCATGGCTATTTCTAACAACCTATGATCAGATATAAGAGCAAAGATATGACTTCAAGTTGGAACTTATATTTAAAATGGAAGGAAAATGTAAAAGTTTGAAAAATTTGTAGTCTGACCATATGGTAGCAAAACAATCTAAGTAGGCTATGGGGCAAACACCTGCCAGAGAGATTAGCATAACTGAAGAAGCTAAATGTTAATATCTAAGACAATGAAAAAATGGATTGAAGGCATTTTTTTTTGTTTTTGAGACTGGGTCTCACTCTGTTACCCAGGCTGGAGTGCAGTGGCATGATCTCGCTCACTTCAACTTCCTGAAGGCATTTTTTAGACTGCCTCTCCCATCACAAGCCCAGAGATCTAGGAGGAGAAAATGGTTTCAAGAGCCAGGCTCAGGGTGTCTCCCATTTGGAACAGCTGTATTTACCCAATGCCTTTCCCCCCACTGTATCTAGGAAGTAATGAATTGCTTTGATCTTACAAGCCCATAGGGAATGGACTTGCCTTGTTTCAAGTCTTTGGACTGCTGTTCTGAGCTAATGCTGAAATGAGTTAAGTCTTTGGGGGACTGTTCGGAAGGCATGACTGGTTTTGAAATGTGAGGTCATGAGATTTGGAAAGGGCCAGGGGCAGAATGATATGGATTGGCTGTGTCCCCACCCAAATTTTCTCTTGAATTGTAGCTGCTGTAATTTCCACATGTTGTCAGAGAATCCCACTAGGAGATAATTGAATCATGGGGACAGGTCTTTCCCATTCTGCTCTTGTGATAGTGAATACATCTCATGAGATCTGATGGTTTTATTAAAGGCAGTTCCCCTGCACACGCTCTTTAGCCTGCTGCCATGTAAGACATGCCTTTGCTTCTCCTTTGCCTTCTGCCATGATTGTGAGGCTTTCTCGGCCATGTGGAACTGTGAGTTTATTAAACCTCTTTTCTTTATAAATTACCCAGTCTCAGATATGTCCTTATAGCAGTGTGAGACTGGACTAATACAGAATGTACACCCAATTCCTGTCCCATCATTGTATCATGAGAGTAAATAAGGTTTTTTATTTCACAAGCTCATAGATGAAAGGAACTCGTCTCCAGATGAAACTTTGAACTGGATGCTTGGGACCTAGAGTTAACAACACTGGAATAAATTAAGACTTTAGGGGACTATTGAGAAGGCATCATTGTATCTTGAAATGTGAGGAGAACATGGAATTTGAAGGGCCAAGAGAAGAATGGATATGGTTTAGGTATTTGTGCCCTCCAAATCTTATGTTGAAATGTCATCTGCAGTGTTGAATCAGGGGCCTGGTGATATGTGTCTAGATCATATGGGTGGATTCTTCATGAATGGCTACCCCCATGGTGATAAGTGAGTTCTTGCTTTGAATTCACGAACATCTGCTTGTTTAAAAGTTTGTGGGACATCCTCCTTCTCTCTTTGCTCCCTTTCTGTGATGCACCTGCTCCTACTTCACATCTGCCATGAGTAAAGCTCCCTGAGGCCTTACTAGATGCTGAGAAGATGCAGGCATTATGCTTTTATAGCTTGCAGAACTATGAGAAAATTACGCTTTTTTTCTTTATAAATTATCCAACTTCAGGTATTTCTTCATAGCAATACAGGAATGAGCTAATACAGGTCTTATCAAATTACTTAATGAAGGAATCATTTGCATCTATAATACTATGTTTTTGTTGGTAATTGAAAAAATTTGAACTCTAACTAAAGATTAGCTCATTAACTGGAAAGTTCCAGGGAACTGCAGGTACTGGTGATGGAGGAATTCAAATGATACCATAAAAATTGTTCTCTTTTTCCATCTTTTTCTCTGCTTTTAGGTATAACTTCAAGTTGGTGACAAAGGAACTATTAAGATACTGTATTGTACCTGACCAAGAATGAGTTATGTACCTTCCATTGTTATGCTTTGCAGTGAAAGCATCAACTTTAGTGAAATCATACTGAACTCTGTTATCAGACAGAATGGGAAGAGGTTCTGTAACAAAATAAACCCACAGAAGATTTTGAAAAATTTTTAAAGAAGCTAAATTTTGAAGAATGAACTTTTTTTCTATTGATATGTTGTGGAAAGGAAGACTTTTAAATTTAGTTAGATAAAATATTCTTCATAAGCAATTCAAAGATACTTAACTAAAGTTAGAACATTGCATGTAGGATTATGTTGTTTAAAAAACGATATAACAAAGTGGTTCACTTCTTTTGCTTTTTCCCAATTGAGTTATGTTTGCAGAGCCTTGGGAGTTGAGTACTGTGATAGATGAGTGGTCATACATCATCTAAACTATCAGCTACTACTCTTGTGCAAGCTTCAAAGAGAAAATCTTTTATTAATTCTGAATTAGAAACGAACCTCATGTTATTCATCACTCTGGTCTTTTTGAGAAGTCAGAAGAAGAGGTAATTGTCATAGTAAACTTATTTTCAACTCTGCTGTTGAACTATTCTTGTTGGTGAATTGATTATCATACAGGCATAATAGTTGTCCTATAAGTTTGTCATCTACTTTACCTGATTATTTTTATCAACTTTATTAAAATATATATATTATAAAATGCATCCTCTCCAAGTGAAAAATTTTATAAGCTTTGACAAGCTTAGATATATTTTTATTTGCCACCAAATAAATTACATTTTAATAAACAAATAGTTGAGCTTTCTGTTTAAAGTGGCAAATTGAAAGTAAACATTTGCCTTAAATTCCTTTAGAACCATTGATAAATTAAAACAATAGGAGAAAGTAAATAACAAACAGGGAAAATAATAGGAATAGAGGGCCATATACAGATGAGCCTGTTGAGAAATGACACAAACAGAGCTTCAGCTAATGCCATTTCAGTGGTGTCCACTAGCATAGAGAAACTCTCTCAGTTGCCCAAATTAAAAATCCTGAAGACCTTTTTAAAAAGCTTTTCTCATATTCTATAATCTATCAGGAGAGCCTTGTTAGTAATACCTTCAAAATATGTTCATAATCTAACTATATCTCACCATTCTCCCTAATCTCTTCTGTTCCAGCTTCCACTATCTGTAGCTAGTAATATGGCAGTTACTTGCTACCTAGTCTTCCTGTTTCACCTTCTTCCCCACAGAAAGCAGCCAGAGGGATCGTTTCACAGTTTAAGCCACAGCATGCCATAATGCTGCTCCAAACACTTGAATTGCTTCTTATTTTACCAGAATAAAAGCCGTAAGCCTTTCAATTACCTACAAGACTCTGCAAAATCTCATGTCATATCTCCACACATGCACCCTTCCTTCACTGATTTCAATTCCCATTATGCTCCCTCTTTTTGCTTCCTTCCACCCCCATGATCTTGCTGTTCTTCAGACATGCCAGCATGCCCCCACCTTAGGGCCTTTCACTGACTATTCATCACTCAGAATGTCTGTCCCTCAGATATTTCACACTTTAGTTTGAGTCCCCTCCCCTGGAAGCAAAAACAGTCCCTGCTCCAGGGATTCAAATGCTAGTAATTTATTGGGAGGCACAGTAAACACCGGTAGTAAAGTGGGGGAAGTGATCAAGAAAGAAAAGTAAGACAACGAAGTTGTGCTTTTAAGATGTCACACAGCGAACGTAGTGAGTAAATGCAGTTTAAGTCCACTGAGAGATCATGGACATGGAAAATGTACAATACATGCCTCAGAATCATCTCACCAAATGGATGGAGAAACTGGCACTTATACCCCAGTTTAGTCAGTCCTTTGTGAAAGGCTGTTTTGGGACACAAAGAGAGGTGTAGTTCCTGGGATTTGTTGCAGGGAGCATGCCCAAAAGTAAGATGCCAGAGAGAAGCACAATGTGACAGCACAGGTCACATGGAGAGAGGAGAAAGGAAGAACCAGTTAGGCAGTCAGTTAGGGCAGGTCCTTGGTAGAATTCTTTCAAACAAAGAAACAGCCTGAAAAATCAAGCTGCAGACACAAATAAGGGAACTAGCATAGGAGGCTTGCCAAGGACATGCCCACAGCTGCACAGATAAGGGAGCAAACCCCAATATAGAAATGTGTCTATCCTTTGTGTAACCAATCAACAGAATTCCAGAAAATAGTTTCTTTTTCTTTTTCTTTTTCTTTCTCTCTGAGATGGAGTCTTACACTGTTGCCCAGGCTAGAGTGCAATGGTGCAATGCTCACTGCAATCTCCGCCTCCCGGGTTCCAGGTGATTCTCCCGCCTCAGCCACCCGAGTAGCTGGGATTATGGGCACACATCACCATGCCTGGCTAATTTTTGCATATGTGTGTGTGTGTGTGTGTGTGTGTATATATATATATATATATATATATATAGTGGAGATAGGGTTTCACCATGTTGGCTAGGCTGGTCTTGAACTCCTGACCTCAGGTGATTTGCCTACCTTGGCCTCCCAAGGTGCTAGGATTACAGGCGTGAGCCACCGCACCCAGCCAATAGTTTCTTTTTCTTTTGTGGGCATGTACATGCGGGCTCCAGTGAGCACAAACTTTTCCTTTTTTGGGCATACTTTAGACTGTGAGACAAGCCTCTATTAATCATCACTACAACACTCAGCTGGTAGCTGGTTGTTGGCCAAGGCTCCAATTGGTTGTTTACATCATGTCATTTTCTAAGTGGTACTTTTAAAAAGGACAATCCCCAGCCAGCCAGTATAATAGGGGATTAGGGTGAAGCTGCCAGAAATTTGTGCCTTATGCAAATGAAATGCCCAGCCTTACTGGGTTCCTCATGAAAACCTTCGTACACAACTGTGAAATGCCGACCCTCTCAGGTCCCTCTTTGCAATGGAGAGCTTTCCTCTTTCACTTATTAAACTTTTACTTACACTCACCCTTGGTGTTTGTGCTCCCTGTTCTTGCTGGTGAGAAAAAGAGCTGCAGGTAATCCCTCAGACAACAAGATTGCTTCAACATCAACAATAACAACAAAAAGGGCCTCTTTCCACTATTGAAAGAGCATATTTTATATTGCTGGTAAAATTGTAAACTTTTTTTTTTTTTTTTTTTAGTAATTTAGCCATATTCAAAAGAAGTTGGGTGTTTTCAGGAATATAACTTAAAGAAATAACCTCAAATATAGAAAACTCTGGGTTCACAAATACATTGATCATATTTTTTAGTAGTAAAAACCACCTAAGCATTCCAAAGTAGAATGATTAACTGTACCTAACTGTTTAAATATTATGAAGACATTTAGGACCAAAGCAAAATGTTTCTTTACATGCTAAAGGAGAAAAAGTCATAACATTTTATAAATATTACTGTTACTTAAAAAATCAGCTTTTTGTTTCATTTATTTTCTCTTGTTTTCCTATTTTCAATTTTATTAATGTCTTCTTTAATTTTTATTTCTGTTATTCTGCTTGCTTTAGGCTTAATTTCTTATTCTTTCTCTTAATTTGTTATTTTTCCCAAGCTAGATTAATCATTTGATATTTCTTTTTTTTTTAACATAAGCTTTTAATATTACACATTTTCTTTTAAACACTGCTTTGGCTGGATTGCACAAGGATAGGTTATATATTCATTTCCATCTAGTTAAAATAGTATAAATATCTCTTGAAAAAATTATCTTGACCCATTAGTTATTTAGACATGTATTGTTAAATTTTAAAATATTTGGGGTTATTTTTCAGCTATCTTTTTGCTATCGACTTCTAGTTTGTTTCTATTTTGGCCCAAGAACAATGTTGCACGATTCCTATTCTTTTAAATTTACTCAGGTTTATTCTATAACTTAAAGTAAGGTCTTTCTTGGATACTATTTCTCATGAGCTTGAGAAGAATGTGTATTCTACTGTTGATGTATGGAGAATTCTATGTATCAGTTAGATTAAGTAGACTCATAAGGCTTTTTACGTCATCTTCGTTCATATAAATTTTCTGCCTGTTTGATCTATCATTTACTGCTGAGAAAGTGTTGAAGATTCTAATTATAATAATGTATTTGTCCCTTTCTCCTTCAAGTTTTTGCTTGATATATTGTAATGTTCTGTTGTTAGAGACATACACATTTAGGATTATAGTTTTTTTTTCATTTTGAAGACTAATTAACCTCTTTATAATTATACTATTCCTCTCTTTATTCATTATAATCTTCTTTGTTCTGATTTATTTTATGTAAGATGAACAAGGCTACTTGAACTTTCATTTGGGTGTTTGAATGGCATACCTTTCTTCATTTCTTCTCTTTTAACCTGAGTCTTTATATTTAAAGTGAGTTTCTTGTAGATAACATATAATAGAGTCTTGCATTTTGTTTTATAGAATCCACTCTGACAATTTCTGCTTTTAAATTGTGTTTTGACAATTCACATTTTGTAAGATTATTGAGACAGTTGGAGTAATATCTACCATGTAAAATTTATTAAATTTATGTTGCTCCTTTTCTATATTTTCTTTGAGTAGTTTTTATAAATTTATTTTATTTTCTCCTTTAATGTATCAGTTACATTTTATTTTTATTCATATATAATAGCTGTGCATATTTTGGTATATATGTCACATTTTGATACTGGTAAACAGCTTATAATGAACAAATCAGGGTAATTAGGATAGCTGTCATCCCAAACATTTACTCTGGAGTTTGCAATATGCATTTTTATCTAACTGAGGATCATCTTCAAATCAAACAATACAGTGTTGTACATACTGCAGGTATATTATGACAGTGACAGTTTTTCCAGATCTTCATTCCTTCTCTGGTTAAATTGCTGTTATTTGTTTTACTTATCCATATGCTATGCTCTTCTAATACACTGTCATTATTTGTCATTATTTTTGTTTAAAATAAATAGTTTTCTTTTAGATTCATTTATAATAAGAAAAATAAATGTTGTGATTCTATATCAATTTTTTCTCACTCTGACATTCTTTTTTTTAAATATATAAATCTCAGTTTCTGACTTATTCCGATTTTACTTTGCCTGATAACTTCTTTAACATTTCTTGTAGGGCATGTCTGTGGGACATGGTTTACTTCATTTTTTGTTTGACTGGGAAAGTCTTTTTGCTCTTTGAAGTATAATTTCTCTGTATTTATTTGTAGGTTCCTATTTTTTTCTTTTAACATTTTAAATATTTTACTCCATAATTTTCTTGCTTGCATTTTTCTAATGCAGAAGCCCAGTGAATTTCTTGATTGTGTTCTTTTGTAGGTTAGCAGATAAGGTGGTTTTTTCTTCTTTTAAGACTTCGTTATTGTTATTTTTTGTTTGTTTTTCTGTAGTTTGAATATAATATGCCCAAATATTGTCTATTTATTTATTTTTGTTTTTTAATCCCACTTAGTGTTCTCTGAGTTCTCGAAGTCTGTGCTTTGTGTCTTTTAAAAAAATTTTTAGGCCGGGCGCGGTGGCTCACGCCTGTAATCCCAGCACTTTGGGAAGCCGAGGCGGGTGGATCATGAGGTACAGAGATCGAGACCATCCTGGTCAACATGGTGAAACCCCGTCTCTACTAAAAACACAAAAAATTAGCTGGGCATGGTGGCGCGTGCCTGTAATCCCAGCTACTCAGGAGGCTGAGGCAGGAGAATTGCCTGAACCCAGGAGGCGGAGGTTGCGGTGAGCCGAGATCGCGCCATTGCATTCCAGCCTGGGTAACAAGAGCGAAACTCTGTCTCAAAAAAAAAAAAAATTTTTTTTAGACAGTTTTCATTTTTTTTTACTTCAGTTATTTCTTCTGCTCTGTTTCCCTTTCTTTTTTAGAAATTCCAATTATGCATACGTTACCCCTTTCATAATTGTACTGTAGTTTTTGTGTCTGTTTTTCATTTTTTCTTTGCATTACAGTCTAGAAATTATTGATCTCTTATCAAAATCACATATTCTTGCCTTGTTATGTCTCTATTCAAGAGCTCATGAAAGGCATTCTCCCTTTGTTTTACAGTATGTTTGACTCCAGCATTTTATTTTGATGCTTAATTAGAATTTCCATGTCTTTGGAGAGTATCGGGGTTTTTTTTTTTTTTTTTTTTTTTTTTGAGACAGAGTCTTGCTCTGCTGCCTAGGTTTGAGTACACTGGCACATGATCTTGGCTCACTGCCATCTCTGCCTCCTGGGTTCAAGTGATTCTCCTGCCTCAGCCTCCCAAGTAGCTGGGATTACAAGTGCATTCCACCATGTCCGGCTAATTTTTGTATTTTTGGTAGTGATAGGGTTTCACCATGTTGGCCAGACAGCTCTTGACCTCCTAAACTCAAGTGATCCAACTGCCTTCGCCTTCCAAAGTGCTAGGATTACAGGCATAAGCCACCGTGCCCAGCCAGAGATGATCAATTCTTGCATGCTGTTTACATTTTCCCCATTAGAGCCCCTAACATATTAATCATAGTTATTTCAGCTTTTTGTCTGATGATTCTAATATCTCTGTTATATATGAATCTGATTCTGATGCTTCCTTTGTCTCTTCAAACTGTGTTTTGTTTTATCTTATTGACTACCTTGTAATTTTTTATGGCAAGCCAGACATAATTTGTTGGATAATAAGAACAGGTAAATAGGCCATTGGTACAAGGGTTTATTTTAATATGGTTAGGACTTGGTTTGTGTTTGATGTTTGGAATACCTAAAGGAGCCAAAGGCTCACAGCCCCCCGATATCCTAGGTTTTGTCTCCCCTCTTGAATTTGAGTTTCCCTAAATACTACTCCACAGACAGATTGAGTTTGCTTCTTGCAGCTGTATGAGCTGTAATGCAGTGTGATTATACTAAGTATTTGCTGGTGTGGAGGTGAAGTGTGGAAAGGGGAACATTATACAGTCTTATGATTAAATTTAGTCTTTTAATTAACTCATAACTGAGGGCTATGACTTTCACAAGTATTTCTTCTGTTTAGGTCACTCTCCTCACCACTCTCACCCTTTCTTTCTTCCCTGGCTACAGCATTTGCATTCTATTTCTTATAGGCCTTGTCCTCTATTGACTGTGCTTTTAATCTTTCAGTTACTCCTATGTGTGCTATGAGGTGGTTCTTCTTGTCTTTTCAGAGCAGGAATCTGGTAGAGTTCCAAGAAGAAAAACTCAGGAAATTGTAAGGATTCCACTAAGACTGCAGCCACCCCAGGAGTTTGTCACTCTAAATTAATTCACACACAATCTCCAGATGTTTATCAAAATTACCATTTAAGTGCTTCTACCAGTTTATGGCTCTAGAGGTGTGCTGATGGGTCCAAGAATGGTCATCTGATTTTCAATTTTTTGTTGTCGTTGTAAAGATGAAGTTGATGATTTCTAAGTTTTTTACATGTCGAAACTGAAACTCGAAGTCGCTTTCTTTTCCTTTCTTTATTTTTCCTTCCTTTGCCTTTTTTTTGGGGGGGGGTTGTTGTTGAGACACTATCTTGTCATCCAGGCTGGCTGGAGTGCAGTGGTTTAATTATAGCTGTGTCCTGGAACTTCTGGGCTCAAGCAATCCTTTCACCTCAGCCAACTAGGTAGCTGGGATTATAAGCATAAGCCACTGCACATGGTTGACATCACTTTCTTAATTTTAAAACACAAACATAAAAATTTTTTTCTGGTTTATTTTTTATTTATGAATTTCATCTCTATATTCTCTTTTCATCTCTGATTTTTTAAAAAAAATTCATTATCCTTTTATTTTTAGGAGTAATTTTGCTGAATACAGCAAATCAATGTAAGCAATTTATTTTTGCTTCATGCTGTTAATCTTTTTCCTACATCTTCTGTGTACTCTATTTTCTATTTTTTATATATAGTTTATCTGACTTATATTGCATTATTTCTGCTATTTTTTTCTTAAAAGTATACATCATTTCTATTGGATAATTTAAAATTGTTTGTTTTAAGAAACAATAAAAGTAAATAAATATTTTTAACCCAAGTTTTTGCTTTTTGTCATTAGATGGTATTATTATATTTTAAATTTTTTCTTATATTTACCTTTAAACTTTTTAATTATCATGAAGTCAATGTTTATAAAATAATAAAATATGTTGACAATGAATAAAATACATAATAATTGTGACTTCATAGAATAAAATATTGAATAGGGAGAGATTTTTATATATGAATTTTGACCTTTCTGTCTATATTTAACTGTAAGATACAAGTTTCATTTATTCATATGTACTGTGCCAAGTTATAGGTACTTCGGGAAAATTACTTGAGTTTTATGGTTTTCTTTCCATAGTGCTTGACTGGGTATATTTACATAGTATATAGTTGATAAATATTTTTGTAAATTAATCTTGATTTTAAAATTGCAGAATTATCAGAATTATCTTGTTCTTGAATTGATTTTGGAGTAAAACAGATTTGACTGTTCATGGTTCATGTTGCAAATTGATATGTGTGGTTGCAGTATTTCACAAGGATGTTAATTCAAGTTATATGTCTGTATTTCCTTTAGTATACATAATTGTAGCCCATGTCACTTATTTTCATAGCTAGAAACTACCCATTATAGCAGGTGAGGTCAACTCCTTTTATGTATTTTATTGATTCATAGACCATCTGGAAAAGCCACTAGAAAATATTATCATATTATACTTATTCTTTCTGGTTTATTCTGAAATGCCTAGAATATTGTCAACTCATATGTCTTAAAGAAACTCTCTTTGGCATCAGCATGGCAAAAATTGGATATATAGACATCTTTGCTGTCGAATTACTCTCCTTGTAATCAGATAGATAATTCAATTGAATTGTCTTAGAATGAATCACTTCATCAATGTTTAATATAGTCACAAATACGCACTTAAAATTTTTCAAAATCTTGAATCTTGGTTGTCATTTTTATCTTTGCAAAATGAATGTTGTTTAACAACAGAGAAATTTAAGATTTGACAGTAAATCTAATAGTGAATACTAAAATTAATGGAGGCATAATTTTCTGTCTGAAAGCAGATGAAATGTAACATTCTGACACTGAAGTCCTCTGACCACTTATCATTAAAACCTGCAATAGAACTACATTATTCTGCCAGGTGCAGTGGCTCACACCTGTAATCCCAACAGTTTGGGAGGCTGGTGCAGGTGGATTACCTGAGTTCAGGGGTTCAGGACCAGCCTGGCCAACATGGTAAAACCCTGTCTCTACTAAAAAAAAATACAAATTAGCCAGGCATGGTGGCAGGCACCTGTAATCCCAGCTACTCGGGAGGCTGAGACAGGAGAATTGCTTGAACCTGGGAGGCGGAGGTTGCAGTAAGCCGAGATCAAGCCATTGCACTGCAGCCTGGGCAATAAGAGTGAAACTCCGTCTCAAAAAAAAAAAAAAAAGAAATAATACTATTGATTTCATAGTAATTATAATATAAAAAAGAAATAATACAAATATAAATCATTCTATGGTAATTTATAAAGATCCCTTTAACTTTGAATTCTCATACAATCTTCTCAAACCAAGGAAACAGTGAAGAAAAGCATAAAAAAAAGGAATAAAAGATCATCCCTAGAATGTTGATCACAATTTGTTTTCAATTTATGAAAATACTATGGTTCAGCTTTCAATTTGTATTATTAATTAACATATGTAGGAAGTTTGTAATTAATATTGTTTTACTAAACATTATTCATTATCATTATCTCCAAATTACAGATTTCTACTTGATTTTTCACACTACATATACTAGTTAGACATGAAATAAATTGGTTAGATGGACGTTTATTAAAAATGATATCTACATAAAAATCTAATCTTGAATGGTGTAACAATTGCAAAGAAAGAAGAAAAGAGGTCCGGGGTCCAGCTCCCGCGGGCAGCCTCTGGGGGCAGGGGCAATGAGGGCGCCGGCTCCGCCGCCCCAGTCCTCAAGTCCTCGGGCGTCTTCCACAGGGTCCCTCTTCATAGGGTTCTTCATGGCGTCCTCTGTAAGGGGCATCTTGGTTCCAACCTTTAAAAGCGCCTCTTTGCTCTTCTCCCTCTGACTGCCATGGCCCCGACTGTCCCTGTAATCTTCCCAGAGGGGTTCCTGCCCTGCCAGGTCGCCTTTCTTTTCGCAGTCAGTTTTCCCTTCTTTCCTGCGTCTCCTGAGAGTCCGCTTGGATCTCAGGGGTCTCCCGGAGCATCCCCGTGACCCGGCGGTGCCAGCTCTCGCCGCCAGAGGGCGACGTCGGGGGCGGAGCGGCCTCTCCTCTCAGGGTCCCTCCGCTCCTGCCGCCGGAAGGAGGAGGTGCCGTGCGCTGGCCGGCGCTCGACCCCTCTCCCGTGGCTCTGCGGCCCCCTCATCCCGCTTCGCCGCTCAGAGCTTAATGGCAGTGTCTGAGGTGGCTGCTCTTGTGGCCAGTGCTCCCAGTCCTCCGGAGTCCTCTAGTTTATGTGCTTCCAAATCAGACGAAGGTCTCCAAGATGGTCTGAGCACCAAAAACTCTGCACAGAAGCAGAAGAACTCGCCTCTGTCCAGTGTAAGTAGCCAAACGATAATCAAGGAAAATAAATAGAAATGTCAATTTGGAGCACTGGGGTCAGAAGCTTGGTTCATCAGCAGGTGACACTTCCGCAGCGCACCAGGCGATTTTAGGAGAAAACTTGATAGCCACAGCCCTTTGTCTTTCTGCCAGTGGGTCTCAGTGTGATTTGAAGGACGTGGTCAGCACAGCAGGAGAGGAAGGGTTCACAAGCCTCCGGGAGAGCCTCCATCCAGTCACTTGGTTTCATGAGGCAGAGTGACATACAAAGCTGCTTGCTTCTGGGGATTGCTCTGAAGAGAAATCCCCACAAGCCTCCATCCTAAAGGAAGGTAACAGGGCCGTAGGCTTGGATTTCCGACCGGCAGTGCCTCCCGCAAATGGAGTTGAAGGAGTCCGAGTGAATTAGGATGATGACCAAGATAGCTCTTCCCTGAAGTTTCTCAGAACATTGCAGTACAGACTGATTTTAAGGTGAAACTGGAGACAGTTCGTTCCAAACAGGAGAGGGACACGAGACTGATTGGAGTTCGGAAGATGAAGAACGTTCGCGACCAATAGTCATATCCAGTTAGTGAGGAATGGAGCCAAGCTGAGCAGCCTTCCTCAAATCCCTACTCCTACTTTACCTCCACCCCCGTCAGAGACAGACTTCATGCTTCAGGTATTTCAACCCAGTCTCTCTCTGGTTCCTTGGATGCCCTTCTCCATTGGGCGGGTCACAATGCCCATGGTTATGTCCAGTGCAGATCCCGGTTCCTTGTCCTTCCCAATCCTGAACCCCGCCCTTTTCCAGCCCAACCAGCCTTCCTCACCCCTTCCTGGCTCCCATGGCAGAAATAGCCCTGGTTTGGGTTCCCTTGTCAGCCCCCACAGTCGGCACATGCCCCCTGCTGCCTCCATCCCAACTCCCCCAGGTTTGGGTGGTGTTAAGGCTTCTACTGAAACTCCCCAGCCCCAACCAGTAGAAAAACTGGAGAAAATCTTGGAGAAGCTGTTGACTCAGTTCCCACAGTGCAGTAAGGCCCAGATGAACAACAGTCCTCAGCAGATCAAGACAGCACATACCACCATGGCAGGCCTGACCATGGAGGAGCTTATCCACTTAGTTGCGCCACGACTGGCAGAACATGAGTGGGTGGCAGCAAGTTCTCAGCTACTTGGTCACATCCAGTCCTTGTTCCCGCCTCCACTGGCCCAAATCAGTATCCCAATGTTCTTGCCTTCTGCCCAAGTTTCATACCCTGGAAGGTCTTCACATGCTCCAGCCACCTGTAGGCTGTGTCTAATGTGCCAGAAACTCATCCAGCCCAGTGAATTACATCCAATGGCATGTCCCCATGTATTGTTCAAGGAGTGTATCAAATTCTGGGCGCTGACCAACACATATGACACTTGTCTCTTTTGTCCGTCTTTTAAATGATGGACATGACGGGAGGAAGAAGAGGAGAAACTGATGTGAACAGGAAGCATAGGTTCAAGATTTCTAAAACTCTGTACAGTGACATATACTCATGCCATGTACATTTTTATTATATAGGTAATGTATGTATAGAAAATCTGGATTCCAACGTTCGTAAATGAAAGTATTATGTATATTATGCAGAAAAACAAGAGAAGAAAGAACAATTTTCTTTTCTCTCCAGGTCCTGAGAGCAGTTCCTCCCTCTCCATACATTTTTCTTCTTTTTTTAATTGGTAGGATTATTTAGATAGCTACTGAATATTCTTGTTATTTGCTTTGTGAAGTCCAAGGTATAAATGCATATATAAAACTAGTTTGAATATTTTTCAAATTTGTTAATGACTAAGAAGACTTATGACTAGAATCCAAGGTTAATTTTTTACATTTTATGTTGAAAATGAAGAAAGGCAAATTATAGTTTTCTGCTATCATTGTACATCATTAGTGGTATCCACTTTATTGCATATCACTACCTGACGTTAGATTTGATTCATAAACATATAATAGTTTGTATACATTTACTTATTTCCATAATTGTTTCATTAATTTCTTTCTCTGACACTAGAAGATTCATGATTGAACTCTCTATGTTTAGCTCAGACACTTTTGTCCAGTGCCAAGTTCAGGACTTGGTAGGTAAGGGACAGTAAAAAATATTGAAATATTTAACAAATAAATGATTCAAATTAAATTCAGAGGTGAAACTAAAGCAGTGATAACAAGAACTTTCAGGTTAGGTTGAATAATAGACATGGAATTTTAATTAATTTATGTCACGTAAAATGTAGAACCACTGTCCAATTTATCCATATCAGGACTGAAATAGTTCTCACTGCTGTCTTACTTTCTCTCACCCCTAAGCGTGGGTTATGATTTACATCTGAATTAACTTTCAATTTTTTGTGCTTTTAATGTATGACTCTAAAGAATTTAAGCTTTAATACTCAATATATCTTCAGACTGAAGATTTGGAACACACAAACAAACGTGGATGTATAAAATAATGGAATATAGGCTCAAAATTTCACATATTATTTATATCTTGCAGGATTGACAGTATCCTGGAGTGGCTGCTGGAAACTTCAAAGGTATGTAAGATGTTCTGTTTTTTAAGTTTTCTGTGAGTAAGTGGATGTTTATGTTTTTGTTAATGATTTATACATTATATGTATATTTTTTTCTTTGTAATTATACTTTCTTATAATGAAACAAAAATTTAAAATAGTTAAGTATACACTTCAATTCCTGTGTTCTTGGTAAAACTTCTACTTACTATAAAATTTCTTGAGAGAAGAAGAGTATTTGGTTTTGAGATTGATTCAGTTATTTCTCCTTTAATATTTGATTTAATATTATAATGTAAAATGAAAATAAAATCTCACTAATAAACTTCCTACCCTGGGAGGAAATGTTCAGTTTTAAAAATAGAAAAGAAATTCAACTGATATTAAGAGACAACAAAATAAATTCCTAAAGAAGGATAGTTTAGAGAAATAAGAGACAATGAAATATTAATTATGGCTTTCTAAAGAAGTAGTCAAATTTTTGTTTAAAAAATACATACCTGTGTGTGTATGTGTGTGTGTGTGTGTGTGCGCGTGCACATGCTGAGACAGCTTTTAAAACGTATGATGATCCTTTTATTAGAAACAGAAAGCATTGTAAATTGGAACTTCAGTATTTTGTATGATTTTTGTGATATTTAAAATAACATTTTATAGTAGAACATTTGAAATATTAAGATAACAAAAATACTTTAAATAGTTATACATGCACTTTTTATTCAATCATGTTGACAGTATTGTTTGACTTGTGTGTTTGCAATGTGCCAGTAATTTCTCTTAGTTTGGTGTGGTAGAGAGAAACTCCTTACCATTATACAGTACAGTTATAAATGAATATCTGAGGATATTTATTTGTGTCTTTTCTGTTATTTGTGGCATTTTATTACAAAATTCTAGAGGTACAAGATTTTTTATAAATTAGTTCATAATTATATATATTTATACATATGTGGAACTTATAAGATTAATTCATTATGAATGATATATATTTCTTGCATTGAATGAAAAGCATGTTCTAAGCCTGTAAAAGTGTGTTCTAAGTATGTAAAAGTAGTTCTAAAGTGTGTATCACAGTGCTATATACAGAGAGACAAGCAATCCAA
Organism: Aotus nancymaae; assembly: GCF_030222135.1. Taxonomy (NCBI): domain Eukaryota; kingdom Metazoa; phylum Chordata; class Mammalia; order Primates; family Aotidae; genus Aotus; species Aotus nancymaae. Next base: position 30,672,013 of record NW_026988413.1, read on the forward strand.
CTCACAAAATGATAACTATAATTATCCTTAATTATGCATTTCTCATTTTATTGCCAACAGATGAAAAGCTCTGTTCTCTTCTTTACCAATTTCTGTCTCATTTTTTTGTGGCAGTCAAATATTATCTCGATAAAATATAGTTTGGAAATTCACGACCACTCTGAACTCTTCTTCGATTTTAAGCATATTTATTAACTTTATACTATAACCTAGATTAGTTGTCTGGTAATGGAGTATGAGTCTAATTAAATGTCCAGAGTATATATAGGTCAACAAAAATTTCTCTCTCAATTTTTATTGGATTTAGATTTAAATGAAGAGCCTATTTTTTATTTAAAGATTATTTCAAAACAGTTACCATGAAAGTAGAGAAGCATTATTTCTTTTTAATATAGGGTAGAGGTGAACTCTAACTTTTGAAATGGTTTTAGCTGAAGGTCATTTGCTGTATACCTGGCACTATTAAAAGAAAACTGCTGCAGGAGAAAATTTGGCTAGTATTGATTTAATCTATTTTAGGGGAAATAATCTGACAATCTAAAAAGAAAAATATAGGTAAGGTGTATAGTGTTTATTCATTTATTTAATAAAATTAAATTGTTAAGTACCAACCATACACTTGACATTTTTCTAAGAATAAGGGAACCATCTCTAAACGTGATAGACAAAAAAAAAAAAAAAAAAAAAAAAATTCTGTTCTTATAGATTGTAAATTGTCTCTTGATATAATTATGGACTTTAGTAAGTATTTAAAATTATAATCCATTTTGCAATACTTCCTCCTTTCCCTTCAATTCACCATATTTTTGGACATTATTAAATAAATCCTGTTTTCCTTCTCTTATTTGAAATGCGTACTTTTCCATACATATCCTCAGGTTAATTTCTGGACACGCATTCTTTTCTCTTACATTGATTCCTTTTGCTCTCCTAGTCTCAGACCAAATAGTTATCATAAGAATGCTAGTGTGGCTTTTCCCCAGAAGGAGCTGTTATTTGACACCAATCTAGTGTAGAATTCAAAAAGTATCTTAATTCCTATAAAATAACATAGATTACAGAAGACAGGATAAGAAGCATGTATTTTACTAGAATGGATTTTAGAAGAAGAGAGAATACATTGGACAATAATGGTTAACAATTCTCAAGAAACATTTTTCTTCTACCAAAAATTGATTTGTTCTAATTGTCTTTTCTTTGGACTTCCAGCCAACTTTTCCTAGCCTCCTGCCTTTCAGTTCTCGACTTCAGTCTCCATTAACTTTTCATTCTGGGGACCCTTATATTCCTTCATTTTTTCATGTACTAAAATTTATTTAATGATGCTCTGGTTTGTACAGAGTCAACAATTAATTTTGGCTAGGAATAGAAATTATCTTTGTACTGAAAATATATCTTTTTTGCTTAGGAAATAAAATATTCTGATTATCAAAATCTACCCTACCTAGAAAGGCAAAGTTGAATGGATGATAGTTGAGTAGTGGTAAAAGAAGCATGGGTTACAAATACCAAAAACTTATTTTTGATCTTAAATGCAACTCAAAAAATAAAATGTTTTCTTCCCTCACGTAAGATGAATTGTCTACAGAGTAGTTACTATGTGTTGGGCATATTATGGGCCAGACATATTATTATCTCTGTTTACCAGATAAAGGTACTGAGTTCAGAGAGATTATACCAATTGTTCAGTCATATCACTAGTAAAATGACAGAACTGACCTTTGAATCCATGTCTGATCCAAATCATTTGACATTATGCTTTGTATAAAGTACGTTTTGATATATTAAAAATCAGGCACCCACTTATTAACCTCAGGTGTCAGGTGTATGTATAGTTTTTCCTTCTGTGCACTTAATTGTTCTTGCAGAAAATCTTTAGCATCTGATGAATGTAATTTAATGAAATTGGAAACATATATATTCCTAAAGTAATTACACCTTCATTTGCTATATTCATAGATATTTACAGATATTTACCTGTGGTAGTAAGATTAATGTGTCTATAGTGTATTACCCAGTAATTAAATCAAACTGCTGTGGTTTGTATATATATCCCCCAAACCTCATGTTGAAATTTGACCTCTGATATTAGAGTGGAGGCCTACTGGGAGGTATGTGGTTCATGGGGGTGGATCCCTCATGGATGGCTTGAATCTGTACTTAAAGTAATGAGTGAATTCTCTATTAGCTTCTGTGACAGCTGGTTATTAAAAAGAGTATGGCACCTTCCCTCATCTTGCTTCCCCTCTTGCCGTGTGAGCTATTAGGTTGGTACAAAAGTAACTGTGGTTTTTGCCATTTTTAAAATGGCAATTACTTTTGGACCAAGACCGTGAGTGGAAATAGCTGTAGGCCCTCACCAGATGCAAATTACAGTGCCATGCTCCTTGTATATCCTGCAGAACTGTACGCCAAATAACCTTCTTTATAAATTACTCAGCCTCAGGAATACATTTATACCAACACAAATGGACTAAGATAAACAGTAATCTAGGTGTTGTGGTGAAGGTAATTTTAGATGTCTTTAACCTGTGGTCTTGTGTTATATCAGTTGCCTTTGAAAAAAACTACTATCCTTGATAATGTGAATAGATCTTTTCCAATCACTTGAAGGTGCAAATAGCAAAAATTGAAAAGAAGGTATAGAATGTTGCATATTTATATAAATATTAATGTCAATTACTGAAGGAATTATTGACCTATTTAGAGTTCAAATCCAGGGATTATGATAAGATACTCTGAAGGCAATGACACATCCTGCTGACTCAAAGACAAAATTATTTAATAATAAAAAAACTGATTGTGTTTGTAAGGAATGAAGATACATCTTGATATGTGTACTATTAAATATTTAATAGATAGATGAGTTGAGCTGTCTCTCCAAGTTTTGTTGAAATGAATTACTTTTGCAGTACATTTAATAAATGCAATTTGTTATTACATGCTGGGCCAACATTTGTAGATTTGTAATAGCCATATCAGTGGGTACCTTGTGCTACTTGTTTCAACATCATTTTACATGTAATTGGCTAGAACAGAACATTTTAAAATAAAGAACACTGGGGCTTCTATGTTGATATTTTTCTCACTACTATTCCTGGTATACATAACATTACTATAAAAATGTATTTGTTTTAATTCAGGCATAAAAGGGATATTGGGAATCTCTAAGCAAAGCCATTGAAAATAAATCTTTATAGGTCTAAGTTACATGGTTATATTTTCATATATGTATTTCTATCATAAGATAATAACAATACATGTAAATTTATCAAAGTTACTTGTAGACTAGTAGAGAGAATGTAATATAATTGTACATAGATGTAGCATTTATCTTCATTTAGTACATAATATCAAAATGTAGGCAAAACATATGTTATTTTAAAAATATGAAAATCAACAAATAATCTATGCCTCTCCTTAGAGAAAAAGAAAAAGAAAAAGAAATTCCTCTTTGAGATTTATCATGTTCTTTTGTTAACTTTTAAGTTTAGGAGTACATGTGCAGGTTTGTTATGTTGGTAAACTTATGTTATGGAGGATTGTTGTAAACTTATAGCAGTCTAAGATTTTTCTAACCCCTTCCATCTCTCTTGTTACATTGGTAATTTAGTAACAGATTGGATTAGAGCAGGAACTCACAGATAAGTTAAATCCCACATGTGATAAAATGAAAGCCACGGTTATTATGTAGGAAATGAAAGGACACTCCTTTTTTTAGGGAATCTCAGGATTACTGGCATAAGGCTGTATTTTTGCCTGCTGTGCTCTCTCTTACCTTCTCTCTCTTGTCCAATAGAATACTGGGCTGTTTGAATCACACTTCCACATGCATGGTCGCTAAAATATCCAAAGGAAGAAAAGGCTATGCTAGAATTTGCCAATAAAGCAGCATCTTTGCACTAATAATAAAATAACCAAATAAATTAATGGAATTCATAATTAAGCTTTTTAGACAAACATAAAGACATAATCCTGCACATTATCTGATTTCATTCTTCTGGGATTGTAGCTGACTGTCACTTGACTAATTGAAATTCCACTGCATTACTGCCTGTTAATAGGCTACAGAGTAATCTGCCATTGTGTATTTATATTAGACTAGCTGACATTACATGAGTAAATACAAACAAGATGAAAATTAGTTCTTATAAAACATGCCCCATTAACACCTAAAGGGTTGAGGGTAATAAAATCATGAAGAACATTAATTTTATTTTTCTTCGGAACCTTTGTTTTCACAAAGTTCAAAGCCTGATGAGAAGCTCTCTCTCTCTCTCTCTCTCTCTCTCTCTCTCTATCTGTCTCTGTCTCTCTCTCTCTCTCTCTCACACACACACACACACACACTCACACACAATAAAAATGAGCCATTAGAAAAAGGAATTTAAATAAAGTTATCAAAATTTGACCCATCTTCTATGTTTACTGTTATTTTACTTTTTTCAGTCTGCATAATAGTGTTTGATATAAATTTTACATTTTATATAGGGGTCATATTTTATCTGCAAAATTAGTCAATTAAAAAGTACTACAGTCTGGGGAAATGGACTTTCATAATGTTGGAAATAGAAGCTCTTAAAAGCTTCCTCTTTATAAAAACAGTGGCAACACTAGCAACAATTGTCGTAATGAACATTTTGTTTTACAGAATTCTGGAAATTATCCCAATGGTTTTAATAATTCAAGAAGAGTTTATTCAGGAAAAATGGCTGAATATCAGTAATGTGGTTTGGCCATGTCCCCACCCAAATAGCATCTTGAATTGTAATTCCCATAATCTCCATGTGTCTTGGTGGGGACTGGGTAGAGATAACTGAATCATGGCAGCAGTTTCACTCTTCCTGTTCTCATAATAGTGAGTGAGTTCTGATGAGATTTGATGGTTTTATAAGGAGCTTACCCCTTTGCTGGGCACTCATTCTTCTCCTTCCTGCTTCCATGTAAAGGACATGTTTGCTTCCCCTTTGCCTTCTGCCATGATTGTAAGTTTCCTGAGGCCTCCCAAATCCTGCAGAACTGTGAGTCAATTAAACCTCTGTCTTTTATGAATTACCTGGTCTCAGACATGTCTTTATTAGCAGTATGGGAATGGACTAATACACTTAGTAAGAAATAGGAACATTTGACATTTTAACTTATCCTATAGACATATTTTCTTTTCAGCTCTATGGAAGTCCAGAAAACCAAATGCCTTGCAAGTAAGGTAACTGTGAAAGCCAGAAACATAGCACACATCAGAAATGGCAAGATAGATTTAGAGGGAAATGTCACCATGGGGTATGTCTGGCAGTTCCTTAAATAACTCCATTAACTGAATTTATTTTTACTTGATCTCACTCAGGAATAACTTTGCATTAATGTCTTTTTCGTTAGAACACTTGTTGAAAACAACTAGCAGCAATGGTTTAACATCACTGCTGACTGAGCTGATGATACAAATTGGGGCCAATAATAGTCTGACCAAAAGTCCTTAGAGAGACAAATGAGAAAATGAGAAAGAGGTTTCCAGAGATAATTTTTCAAAACTCTGACATATCCTGGAAATATAAAGGACATACATGGGTGCTGGGTTGTATGTATTTTAGGTAAGCCCTGACAAGGTCCTAAATTCTCATCTGTGGCTGACTCTGAGGGCCTATGCAAGCAGAAAATGAAGTCTATAGTTGCAACTTCCTAATAGAGCATTAAAAGCATTTCCCAACGTATATAGAGTTCCCAGGCAAAGACTGGCAGATTATTGGTTAAAGTCAATTAAGGAAATTTCTCTCTGATCATTATCTAACTGCTGAGATAACCAAGCAGAGGCGTCTGTAACTGCACTTCACAAAAGTATACAGACTATAAAGAACTAGTCCAGGAAAAATCCTAAATAACATATTAACAACAACTGCAATGACAACATCCCATAACAATCATAACCCCCCACCCACCCAAATTAGGAAAAAATCTGTTTTCCAGTGGTCCCACATTCTATTTTAAATGCCCAGTTTTATTTTTAAAGAGAGATCCATAAAGAAATGAGAAAATATGGTCTATATACAAAATAATAAAAATAAAAACACTCAAAGAAAACGATTTTTGAAGCAGCTCAGATGTAAGACTTATTTCAGAAATATTTAAAATAAATTATTTATATGTTTAAATAACTACAGGAAAACATACCTAGACAATTAAAATGTGAAGGTAATATCTTATAATATAGTGAATACCAACAAAGATACACAATTTAAGAGATTAGTATAGAAATTCTGGAATTGAAAAGTATAATAACTGAAATTGACAACTCACTAGAACAATTCTACAACACATTTATTTGATCTAGTAGAAAAAGAATCAGCTAACATAAGATAAATTGAGGTAATCCAGCTAAATGCAATAAAAAAATACAAAATGAATAATCTCAGAGACCTAAAGGACACCATCAAGTATAACAATATATAGAAAATGGGAGTCCCAAAAGAAAGGAAAGAAAGAAAGAAGAAAGTTTATTTCAAGAAATTATATCAAATTAAGTCTCACATTTGGTGTATATAATTAATTTATATATTCATGAAATGTAAACTCCATGTGAGGTAAACTCAGAGTTATACATCTAATCACATTACGGACTGTCAAAACTAAAGACAAGGAGATCCTTTTGAAAATAGAGAAAGAAAAATTACTCATTACAAATAAGTGAGTTTCCATAAGATCTACTGCTGACTTTTTTTTTTTTTTTTCCAGAAATCATGGAAGTTAAAAGCAGTTGGATAGAATAGCAAAGTGGTAAAGGAAAACATACTTTGAACCAAGAATATTAGTTCAAGTAAAACTATTTTTTAAGTATGATGGTCAAATTAAGCTTTTTGCATATTAAAAATAAGAGAAACTATCACTAGCCGAATTTTTCTACAATAAACGATAAATAATAAAGAGTTCTTCAAGCTGTATAAAAATAAGAACACTGGATTGTAACTCAAATCTACATCAAAAGAGCACTAGTAAAGGTAACTACGTAGGTAACTATTAAAAAGAATATGAAGAAGTTTGTAATTTTTCTCTTCTACTGATATAAAAGACAACTATATAAAGCAATACATATAAAACTGTTTTGATGGAATTATAATGTTTAAAGATATAATTTATATCACAATAATAGAACAAAAGGGGAGTAGAGCTATATTGGAGCACATTTATAATATGATGAAGACATATCACTCAAACTAACTGAGAGAGCTGTCATAGCTATATTAATATCAAACTTCATAAACATTATAGACGTTATGGCTCAATTGTTACTATAGACAGAGAAGACAAAGGAGATCTTATAATGATAATAAGGTCAAAGCTTCAGGATAATGTAATTATAAACATACCTGCATCCAAATGGGGCAACATAATTTATTCAAGTCTGTAAGATCTTAGTTGAAGTAAGATGAGTTATTCCCAGGAAAAACTGTTATTTATTGGAGTAACAGTCTCCAGAAATTTTACTTTTCTTTTATCAAGGCCATCAGAATTCAAAATAGTGGCCTCTTTATTATTCTGAGTTTTTCAGTGCCAAACCCCACAAATGTATAGCATTAGCAAGAAATAAACTGTTACTGTTTTACAGAGCTGTGATTTGGTGGACAGTTTCTTATCTAGCATATCTTCTCTGATACACAGGTTATGATTAGCAATTATGTGGTTATAGACAGTTAGTCAGTGGGATTCAAGTATAATTTTGGTATTTAATTCCTTAAGTATGGTTGAAAATGTAAAAATTTTAATTGTTTTTTCCTCAATTTTTTTGTTTTATTAAACTATTTCATGGTGAAATAACAAAATAAAATATTTTATAGATCAAACTTTAAAAAAAAAAGACTGAGGAGAGATCAATTGTGAATTAGCATTTCTGGCATATATTAAAACTTTATTCTGTTTTTTATTCTCAATTTTTCCTCTCTCTCATCTAATTTATTTCTCTTTCTTCTGACACCATGTCCTGGAATCAAGAGAATTCAAGCCAAGTGTTGTTCTACATCATGATGTAACACATTCTGTCCACAGATCTTTGTTCAGTCTAAAATTAAGTGTTGGTAAACTACTGAATTAGGGCTCATACAATTTCAGAATACATCCAGTAAGAACCCTTTACCAGGTCAATAATATAATTATGATGATTACTATTCACAAAGCATATTTAACTAAAAAAAAAGTTTAACAGATACAATTGTAGTAAACCTCAGAGTGATCCTCATTGTAAAGTGGGTTCACCATGCACTGGTTTCCACTTGTCTCAGTCCAGTGAGACTGAACATACACATATGCAAGAAGTTGTACGAAGTGGGTTCATTACTTACACATAGGCAAAGGGGAAAAAAAAAAGCCTAGTATCAATTGTAACCAGTATTCCAAGGATCAAAAAAGCTAAGATCAGGGCAGATGAAGTTTCAGCTGCGCATGTTCCACTTGCATCACAGCTGAGGACCCTGGGTTATATACCTCAGGAGCATGGTGAGTCCTTGGAAAAAGCTCTGCAGGACATTGTTTCCAGGGGCAAAGAGAAACAAAGCCAGGATGTTTCAGGCAGTTCTTCCTTTGCTCTGAATATTGAATTCCCAGCACATTCTACAGTTATTCTTGAGACCTACAAGCAAGGAAATGGAGGAGAACTGAGTCAGATCAGGGCCACCTGGAGGGTTGTACTGCATTCAAGAGGTATTAATCCATTTCTTAATAACATTATAAAACTTCTTTCTCATGTGTGGATGTAAAACAAATTTAAAAGTTCTTTAATAAATAATAAAAGCAGAGAAATATTTGTAGATAGTACAAATACATTTCATGAAATGAACAGATTTTGTTTTTATTGTACTTTAGGTTCTAGGGCACATGTGCAGAACATGCAGGATTGTTGCATAGGTGCACACATGGCAATGTGGTTTGCTGCTTCCATCCCCCTGTCACCTATATCTGGCATTTCTCCCAATGTTATCCCTCCCCATCCTCCCCACCCACCCCCCGCTGTCCCTCCCTTGGTCACCCCACAACAGACTCCAGTGTGTGATGTTCCCCTCCCTGTGTCCATGTGTTCTCATTGTTCAACACCCACCTATGAGTGAGAACATGCAGTGTTTCATTTTCTGTTCTTGTGTCAGTTTGCTGAGAATGATGGTTTCCAGATTCATCCATGTCCCTACAAAGGACACGAACTCATCATTTTTACGGATGCATAGTATTCCATGGTGTATATGTGCCACATTTTCCTTGTCCAGTCTATCATCGATGGGCCTTTGGGTTGGTTCCAGGTCTTTGCTATTGTAAACAGTGCCGCTATGAACATACAAGTGCATGTGTCTTTATGATAGAATGATTTATAATCCTTTGGGTATATATCCAGTAATGGGATTGCTGGGTCAAATGGAATTTCTGTTTCTAGGTCCTTGAGGAAACGCCACACTGTCTTCCACAATGGTTGAACTAATTTACACTCTCACCAACAGTATAAAAGTGTTCCTATTTCTCTGCATCCTCTCCAGCATCTGTTGTCTCCAGATTTTTTAATGATCACCACTCTAACTGGTGTGAGATGGTATCTCAATGTGGTTTTGATTTGTATTTCTCTAGTAATCATTGATGATAAGCATTTTTTCATATGTTTGTTGACCTCATATATGTCTTCTTTTGTAAAGTGTCTGTTCATATCCTTCACTCACTTTTGGATGGGTTGTTTTTTTCTTGTGAATCTGTTTTAGTTCTTTGTAGATTCTGGATATTAGCCCTTTGTCAGATGGGTACATTGCAAAAATTTTTTCCCATTCTGTAAGTTGCCCGTTCACTCTAATGATTGTTTCTTTTGTTGTACAGAAGCTCTGGAGTTTAATTAGATACCATTTGTCTATGTGTTTTAGTCATGAAGTCCTTGCCTATGCCTATGTCCTGAATGGTTTTGTCTAGGCTTTCTTCTAGGGTTTTTATGGTGTTAGGTCTTATATTTAAGTCTTTACTCCATCTGCAGTTAATTTTAGTGTAAGGTGTCAGGAAGGGGTCCAGTTTCTGCTTTCTGCACATGGCTAGCCAGTTTTCCCAACACCATTTATCGAACAGGGAATCCTTTCCCCATTGTTTTTGTCACGTTTGTCAAAGATCAGATGTGGTTGCAGATGTGTGGTGTTGCCTCCAAGGCCTCTGTTCTGTTCCATTGATCTATATCTCTGTTTTGGTACCAGTACCATGCTGTTTTGATTACTGTAGCTTTGTGGTATAGTTTCAAATCAGGTAGCGTGATGCCTCCGGCTTTGTTCTTTTTGCTTAGGATTGTCTTGGCCATGCGGGCCCTCTTTTGGTTCCATATGAAGTTTAAGGTGGTTTTTTCCAGTTCTGTGAATAAAGTCATTGGTGGCTTGATGGGGATAGCATTGAATCTATAAATTGCTCTGGATGATATGGCCATTTTCACGATATTCATTCTTCCTAACCATGAGCATGGAATGTTTCCGCATTTGTTTGTGTCCTCTCTTATTTTCTTGAGCAGTGCTTTGTAGTTCTCCTTGAAGAGGTCCTTTACATCCTTTGTTAGTTGTCTTCCTAGGTATTTTATTCTCTTTGTAACAATTGTGAATGGGCGTTCGCTCATGATTTGGCTCTCTGTTAGTCTGTTATTGGTGTATAGGAATGCTTGTGATTTCTGCACATTGATTTTGTATCCCGAGACTTTGCTGAAGTTGCTTATCAGTTTAAGGAGATTTTGGGCTGAGATGATAGGGTCTTCTAAATATACAAACATATCATCTGCAAATAGAGACAATTTGACTTCCTCTTTTCCTGATTGAATACACTTTATTTTTTTTTTTTCTTGCCTAATTGCTCTAGCTAGAACTTCCAGTACTATATTGAGTAGGAGTGGTGACAGAGGGCATCCTTGTCTAGTGCCGATTTCAAAGGAAGAGATTTTAAAACAAACAAGAAGTGTATCCTTTCATTCTGTGGTATGTAGTTGAAAGAATGTTATTTGCTAACATTCTATCCAGAATTCCTCAATTTATTGAAATTGTTTAGTATTATAGTATCTGAATATAATATACAATAATTTTGGCAAATTAACAATGTCATAATGACAGTGTTGGCGTGATAATCATATTTGTGGAGAAAAGATAAAGGTAGTAATATTATTAATGAGTCATATTTATTATACTATCAGTGGAGAAAATCTTTAAAAATCAGCACATTTTCCCCAATATTCACAATTGCATAGAAATTAGGTATAATAGCATGGAAAATTTTATCATAGGAAGATTTGTCATTGTGCAGTTAAGTCCACAAACTTTGAGATTGTACTGACCTGTGCTCTCATCCTAGTCATCATTTAGTTGCTGCAAAATGTTATGGAACTATCTTCTCATACTCTAATGAGGAAAACAATAATTCATTTAGGGGATTAAATGGATTATATTAAGTGGTTATCATAGAAGCTGGCACATAGTTAATTCTCAGAAAATAGCATCATCATTTTCACTAGTCCTTATTTTTAACTGGCCTTATAATTTAGACATTATTATTCTTACTTTACAATCAAGAAAACTGAGGCTCTAATAGGTTAATTATCTTGACTAATTTTTTTATCTTGACTAATTTTATACTAATAAAAGCAAAAAATATCAGAGTTGCCAAATTCTTCCATCTCCTTAAAAAACTAGATTATTAGTTTGCAATTTGGATATGTTTCTAAAATTGTCAGTAGTCGTTTCTGAGTAAGACAAACAAATTCAAATAATATACATCAAAATAATAAGTACCATTTTTTGGAAAAAACCTGTATCTATATTTTCCCCAAACTTGATTAAAAATATCTATATAGTTGGCTGTAACTAAGAAGCCAGACATAATCAACTACATATTGTATAATTCAATTCATATGAAATGTCTAGAATAGAAAAACCCGTAGAGAAAGAAAGCATATAGTGATTTTCAGTGACTGTGAGAAGGGGAAATAGAGTTTGACTGCTAATGGGTATGGGGTTTTGGGAGGGATTCATAAAATGTTCCGAAGTTAGATGGTGATTGTGAATACTCAACTCTGATTGCGTGAAAAACCATGGCATTGTACACTTTTAAAAGGTGAATTTTATATGTAAATTGTATCTCCATTAAACTGTTATACAATGTAGAATTCTTAAATATTTTTATTATTTGAATGCAACATTTTTTTAAATTGTATGTTTTCTATTTTATTGATTTTTTTTTCTTTAACATTCCCTTCTACTTTTTTGCATTTAATTTTCTGGTCTTTTTTAGCTTCTTAGGAGATGATTAAATAATTTATCAGATTTTTTCCAAAGTGTGTGTTTGATTTTATAAATTTCTCTGTAAGCCCTATTTTGTCTACATTCCACAAATTCTGCTAGCTATACTTTTAATTATATACTTATAATTATATACTTAATTATTTGATTCAAAATATTTTCTAATTTGCTTTGTTATTTCTTCTCTGACCTGTGGGTAATTTAGAAAACAGCACTTAATTTATAAACATTTGATGATTTTCTAGTTATCTCTTGGTTACTGATTTCTAACTTAATTCTACTGTGGTCGGAGTACTGATCCTGGCTTCATGGTCCATTTTGGTAAATATACCATGTGCATTTGAAAAGAATGTGTATTCTGCAGCTGTTTGGTATAATGTTCCATATACATATCAGTTAGATCTAATTGGTTAATTGGATTGTTAAAAAATATATCTTTTTATTTTTCTTTTTATCAGTTACTGAGATGGGAGCTGTTTTCAACCTATAAATGTGTATTTTTGTTTCTCCTTTTAGTTTGTGATTTATATTTGATCCTATGTTATTGATCAGTTTGTGATTTATATTTGAGCGTATGTTATTAGGGGTATACACAGTTACATTCCACCAAAATCAACCTTTTATTACAAGTTCTGCCCTTTTTTATTATACTTTAAGTTCTGGGGTATATGTGAAGAACATGCAGGTTTGTTATATCGGCATACACGAGCCATGGTGGTTTGCTGCATCCATCACCCCATCATCTATATTAGGTATTTCTCCTAATGCTATCCCTCCCATATGCCTCTACCCCCTGATGTTACTCCCTCAGCCCCCCAATCCCCCAACAAGCCCCAGTGTGTGATGTTCCCCTCCCTGTGTCCATGTGTTCTCATTGTTCAGCACCCACTTATGAGTGAGAACATGTGGTGTTTGGTTTTCTGTTCTTGTGTCAGTTTGCTGAGAATGATGCTTTCTAGCTGTATCCATGTTCCTGCAAAGGACATGAACTCATCCTTTTATGAATGCATAGTATTCCATGGTGTGTATGTGCCACACTTTCTTTATCCAGTCTATCACTGATGGGCATTTGGGTTGGTTCCAAGTCTTTGCTATTGTGAACAGTGCCACAATAAACATACATGTGCATGTGTTTTTATAGTAGAACGATTTATAATCCTTTGGGGATATACCCAGTAATAGGATTGCTGGGTGAAGTGATATTTCTATTCTAGATACTTGAATGCAACATTTTAAGAACAGTGTGGTCATTATCTGTGTCTTGATTTTTCAGCTATGTTCTCAAATGGTTTTTAGGGAAAATCTATGTGACTTTAATATAGTTATACCGTAAGTTTTTTTTTTTTTTTCCAAACAGATTCCTTTAAAAAAAAAAACAGCCTTTTGAAATGTGTACTTATAGACATATTTTGTTTGTTTTAAGAAGACTATAAATACATAAATCTTCAAAGCTGAGTTTGCAAGTGGATAGGGGTAAAACCTACACTACTTTTTTTATTGCTGTGCAAATATCTTAACCAATATATTATGCTCTAGTCAGTGGTATTTTAGGCGTGATGTAAAGTGATACCTACCTAGAACTTAGTTTTGCAAAGCTCTGGGTAGTCCTTTAAACTAGTATATTTTCTGTGAACAAGTCTTTTATTAGATGGTTTATGCTAATAATACTGAGTTTTGACTTTCATTTGAGTTTTCTTCCAAAAATGAAGGAGAGATTTAGAACTTACACTAGACTCAAAAAGCTATTTTCAAAGCAAATGATATTTTTGCTTGTAAGCTTCAGTAACTAAATAGAGAGGAATTTTAAATGCTAAGGAAAAGAAAGGTTCAGCAGGAAATAATAATAAATGACTAGCCATATGGAAACATTGTAAGGAAAGCCAGTGGGATGTAATTATTACCAACATTGTTGTGGTAGACAGGTTATGTGGTAACATTAGATTGTAGGAAAGTCACTGAAGCCACAGGAACACAAGTCATTGGGTAAACGTCCTTATTATTTGCATTAGTTTTTCTTTATGTGTGTTTTTCACTTGAAAAGCTAAAAATGAAATATTAATTGACCTATTTCACAAATGCCCATTTTGCATTTATCTAATATGTATATCCTTAATTTTCCATAAAGAAAAATTGTCAAAAAATTTACTTAAAGTACAAATGAGATCTTTATTTTATGTTGTGGGAGATACCGTTTTAAATGCAGAGAATGCAGCTATTTTCTTTTTGCTAAAAATAGCTGAAATTTAAGATTTAAAAAAATTGTAGTCAAATCATATAGTTACTTTGTTTTTGGAAAAGGGAAATAAGGATGTAGATACAGAATATTCACATAATTTAAATGGACCTAAGTATTAGAAACTTCACATGAAATGATGCAATAGTAGTTTTCTCTGATTTGGTAACACATAGTCAGTTCTGAAGGGAAAGAGAACAAAATATGAAGGTTTTACATTTGTCCCAGCTTACTCCCTGAGGTACTTTTTCAGCTCTTGAGGAAAAAAGAATGAAGAAAGATGAACGGAGACTCAAAGACCTGTAAAAACTTAAGTACACATATCCATGCAATGGGAAATCAAAAAGGAGAGGAGAGAAAAAATAGGTGGGGAAAAATATTTATTTAAATGACTAAAATGTCCCAAAATTTGATAAAAAATATTAGCCTATGCATCCAGTAACTCAACTTTATATATTTTCTAATAATTAGAGTTTATTTAGCATTACTCTGCACTGGATTGTTTGATAGGCTTTATTTTTTGATATTTGATTGCTGACAGCCTTTGAGCCTCATCTTTCCTTCTTCCTCTTCTGCCTCACTTCTGGATAAGCTCATAAGAAAGCCTGGGTGCTGCCTCCTTTGTTGCCAGCCAGCAGGAGATTTAAGCCACAGAAATCCCACCCTATATCCAGGAAGCCTTCCACCTCATATCCACAATAAAAGTCGAACACAGGGAGGGGAGCATCGAACACTAGGGTCAGTTGGTGGTGGGGTATAGGGGAGGGACAGCAAGGGTAGGGAGGGTGGGAAGGGTGGGGAGGGATAATGTGGGGAGAAATACCAGATATAGGTGATGGAGGGATGGAGGCAACAAACCAATTTGCCATGTATATACCTATGCAACAATCCTACATGATCTGCACATGTACCCCAGAACCTAAAGCACAATTGAAAAAAAAAGCCCAAGCCAGTATCCTTTCTTTGCTCTCACAGGGCATTTTTGATCATATTGGGAGGACTGATTGGTTTTTTTCAGAAAGCCTCAATTATGTATGTAACAAACCTATATATACCCTCTTGGATTGTGTGTGTCCTAGCATCAGTCTCAACATGCAAAGTAAATTTTGGGCAGGATTCCAGAATGCCATTACAGAGTAGTCAAAACCACTATAATCTTTTCATATATATAATTAGCCTTCTCTATCTGTGGATTCCATATACACGGATTCAACCAATTGCAGATTGAAAGTCGAGTATTTGTGGATGTGGAACCCACAGATATGGAGATTCCTGGAACAAATTCCTTGTGGATATTGAGGAAACAACTGTATAATCGAACTTCTGATTTCACTCGATGTGGAGTAAGAAGGATCCATCTGAATGAAGAACAGATAAAAATAGAAAAAACATGTAAAATCAAATGTTACAAATACTAAAATGTATAGTACTACCACACTGAAGATAAGGTACAGAGGTGAAAGTAAATTTTTTGAAGCATATATCTGATAAAGAATTTGTTTCAAGAATGAAGAACTCTGAAAAAACAATAAAAAAGCAAAAACCCAGTTAAAAATGGGCAAAATATTTGAAGAGACACTTCATGAAGAAGATGTATTCATGGAAAATTAAGACATGAAAAGATGCTCAACAGTATTAGTTATTAGGAAAATGCAAATTAACCAAAATGAGATACCACTACAAACCTAGTAGAATATTTAAGACTGATTATATTGGGTGTTGCAGAGGGTATAAAGAAATTGGAACTTTCATACACTGCTGTTGGGAAGGTAAAATGGTACAACCTAATTGGAAAACAGTTTAGAAATTTCTTAATGATTGCATAACCTTTACCTTGTGATCCAGCAATTCTGCCCCTGGGGTAGAATTAATTAGATAAAGGAAAAAACATATGTCAAACAATTGTGCACAAAAGTTCATAGTACTTTTATTTGTAATAGCCATAAACTGAACAACCTAAATGCCCATCGATAGGTGAATAAACAAATCGTTTTATATCTTTCTTATAAATATAAATACTATTGAGAAACACAAAGAAATGAACTGTTGATACAAAAGCATCATGAATAATTCTTAAACAAATTTTGCTATGTAAAAGAAACTAGGCACAAGAAAGGTACATACATTATGAGAACATGAATATTAAAACACTAGAAAACACAAACAAATCCATTGAGACAGAAAGCACATCAGTGGTTGCCTGGAGAAGTGAATTGTGAAGGCCAAGACAGAGGTATTACAAAGAGAAATTAAAAACATTTAGAGGTGGTGAATATTATCTTTCATGGTTACATAGTTATGTCAAAACTTGTCAAATTGTGCACTTTAAAAAGAGTCCACTCTAGCATATGTACGTGAACTACAACTCAATAGTGCTTTTGTACACGTGTATATATACATTTATATCATATATAATGTATATGTTATATATTATGTATTCATACACAGTAATCCCTAAAGCAACTACTAAAACAAAACTTTAAAGTTATAGACAAAATTGAAACAGTAATAACTAAAATCAAGTGTTTAAAATCAAATGAGGCAGTCACAGAGGAACAGAAGAACAATGAAAAATGACAATGGATATATAGAAAATAATAGCAAAATGAGAAATGCAAATCCAGCCATATCAATGTTATATTAAATGTACTTTTTTTCTAAATACCCCAATCAAATAGCAGAGACTGTCAAATTGGATAAAAAATTCAGGAATCAATATGTACTGTCTAAAAGAGACATCCTTTTGATTCAAAGACATAAATAGGTTAAATGTAAAAGATTGGAAAATGTAGACCTTGCAAGTAGTAACCATAAGAGAGTTACAGGGACTATATTATATTTTACAGTATATACTTTATTTTTTTTTCTTGTTAATGTTTTTAGTTTCTTTTTATTAATTCACTGTATTTTTCCAAATTTGCCACCATAGGCTTATACAAATCCCATTAATAATTCCTTACCTATAATTCCAAAATCCACAAAGCTCATTTGACAGCAAAATATGAATTCTTCTGAGTTTACATGAAGTCTTTAATGTTCTCAGGTGGTGTAACCATCTATACATTTCTCTGAAGAAATATTAGCGTATTATTTGACATTCAGTGTAAACAAAATGCATCTAAAGGCTGAGAATATTTGGCGTGCAAAATGCATCTGGCCCCTGGGTTGGGGACATAGGTTTGTGGGTCTGTATTACTTTTATAATCAGGACGATAGAAAGGTGAAAATTATAATGATACTCCCCTACTCAACAGAAGATAATCAATTAAGAAGGTGTGTATACAGTAAATGTTCACCCAGAAGATTATCTCCAAAAAGTAAATTTTGGGAAAAAGACAGGCTCAGTGGCTCAAGAAATAACAATAAAGTCCAAGAAAGATATCTATAATGAGAAAGCAGTTGTTAAATCCTGAATATTTAACAATTATTAATATATACTCACCTATTAAAAGTACCTTGAAATCAATGAAAGAAAACCTACCAGAACTGAAACAGATAATTCATCAATATTAATTTTATATTTAAATGATTTATTCTCAGGAAGGAAGAAACAAAGAAATAAGGAAAGAAGGAAAAAAGGAGGAAAAGAAAAAAAACTTCAAGTTTTTGCAGATGGGCTTATTGGGGCTTGTACCTGCCACATTCAGTCAGACAGATTACAATTTTGTCTTAGTTTTCAGTTCCTGCTTGTGATGAGCCTGAGGTTTGATCAGAAGATAGGACTTAGGATGTTTTCAGGTATTTTGTAATTATGCATCCAGTCCAGGATATGGATATGCTTCTAGATTCCTACTAATATTGAAGAGCTTTGAAAGCCATTACTCCCCAAATCTTTTCATTATTCAGCTTTTCTTTCCAAGCTTGTAGCTTGCCTATTGTTTGTTTCAGTTGTTATAGCTTGTCCATGTAATAGCAGCTACCACGTTTGCCTTTAAATATTTTTGAAAATATCTCATGTATAGCTTTCTCATTCTGGATGAGTTCTGGGTTAGGCAAATAAAAGGTAACCTTTTTGAGTGAGTTCTTCAATGAGGCACCAAACAGGTCAAAATAAAAAAGCACAGTTCTTTGAGAAAAAATAAATAAATTCTTCATTCTCAATAATTGA
This sequence comes from Aotus nancymaae, assembly GCF_030222135.1. Lineage (NCBI taxonomy): Eukaryota > Metazoa > Chordata > Mammalia > Primates > Aotidae > Aotus > Aotus nancymaae. The sequence continues at coordinate 30,690,623 of NW_026988413.1, forward strand.
TGGAAAAACTAAACATGAAATCACCAAGGATGTGGAAGACTTGACAAAACTGTCAACCAACTTGATCTGACATATACAGAATAATCCATGCAATAACTGCAAAATACATATTTATTCAAGGACACATTTTTTTTCCAAACAAATCCATGAAATAGACCATATCCTAAACTATGAATTAAGACAGATTCAATTTGAAAGAATTAAAATTAGAGAAAGTATTTTCTGTGACCACAAATAAATTAAATTAAATTAGAAACAAACCACAGAAAAGTATCTGGGAAATCTTAAAATAATATGGAATTAAACAAAAAATCACTTTTAAATAAATCCTTTTATTTAAATCACTTTTAAAAAATTCACTTTTAAATAAATGAGTCATAGAAGAAGTCACAAGGTAAATCAGAAAATATTTTTAACTAGATGGAAAATAACATAGACCACACTGAAAGTTATGTATACAACTAAAGAATAAAAAGATTTATAGCTTTAAATTCTTGCATTAAAAAATAAAGACTTCCAATCTACAACCAAAGTTTCTATATTAATAACCAGAAAAAGAAGAGCAGACTAAGAAAATGGTGATCAGAATAAAGCAAGAACTCAAGGAAATAGAAAACAGAAAAATACAGAAAAAAATAAAGACAAAAATTGCTATTTGAAATGATTAAGAAAACTGAAAAATCTTTAAGCAGACTAAACAAGAAAACCAGAGAGAAGGTGCAGTTTACCAAAATCAGAAATAAAAGGGAGACTTTATGACTAAACCTACATAAATTAAAATAATTATACAAAAATACTATGCTCAACTGTATGGCAACAACTTAAACATTAGAAGATATAGAAAAATTCCAAGGAAGACATAACTTGTCAAAACTGACTTAATAAGAAATAAAATAACAAAATGGACCTATAACAAGTGAAGATATTGAATTCATAATTTAAAATGTTCTTGCAAAAAAACCTTGGCCCAGATGGCTTTACTGGTGAATTTTATCAAATTTTAAAGAACCATTCAGGTATGTGAAGAAGGAGAAACAGTTTTCTATAAATTGTAGGAGGCTAGTATTTTCCTGATACCAGAGCCAAACAGACATTATACATAAAACAAAAGAAAACAAAACAATAAATCAATAGCCCTCAGGAACCTATATACTAAAATTCTTAATAAAATATTTACAGACAAAATCCAGCTGCATAAAATTATAAATAATGAACAGGTGAGATTTACTCCAGGAATGCAACAATGGATTAATATCTGAAACCCACTGAATTTTATATTAATACATTATATTATGAGAATAAAAGGAAAATTTTATATAATCATATCAATAGCTACAAACAAAAGCACTTAATAAAATCTGACTAATTGGAAGATAACTTCTTTTCAACACTGTGTGTACTCTAAGAGATTGATAATAGAAAAAATAAAAGGGAGCAACAAACAGAGATAGCACCACAGATACTCAGAGAGGGTCCATCAAGTTTTACCTGAGTATTGATCTGGGCATCAGTGAAAGGAAATTATACAAGGACAGGGAGAGAATTACTCAGAAGTAGCAGGCCTATCAATCTCTTAGAGTACACACAGGGTTGAAAAGAAATTATCTTCCAATTAGTTAGAATAGAAAAATTTCCTAACTCATAGAATAGTGTGGGCCACAGAAAGTTATTAAAACAATAGCAGGACTAAATTTTCTCCACAGCAGCTGCTCTGCAGGCACTCTAGGAAGTTTTAAAGCAAGTATTGAAAAGGTTTAATTAATCCAAATAATTTAATTGCATGTGAGGTAAAATCCAGCAGTATTCAAAAGAACACAACAAAATTCTCACCCAAATGTAAATTTTCGAATGTCCAGTACTCAGTCATCAATTACCAGTATTATCAGTCAGTATTCCACCAGAGGAGTAGAATCAGAAGGAAATCAATTAGTAGATGATATTCGTGTGATATATATTTACCAAAAATGTATAAAATCATACATTGCTAACTGTTGAATTTTACTGTATGAATGTTATGCTTCAATATAGTTTTTTTTAAAGATTGATAAGATAAACACAAAAGATGAGGTGTATCAAAGTCAAAGAAAAAGCCTCCCAGAGGTCCCTCTGAAAACTAGTAACAAAAGGGAAAATACCTCTGCTATGAACTGAACTGTGTTCCCTCAAAATTTATATTCTGAAACCCTAACCCTCACATTGGTGGTATTTAAATGTAGAGCTTTTGAAAAATATTTAGGTTTAGATGAAGTCATTAGGGTGAAGTATTCATGATGGGATTAGCACTTTCATAAGAAGAGACACTAGACAGTTACGTGTCTCCTTCTGCCATGTGAGCACACAGCAAGAAGTCAGCTATCTACAAGCCAGGAAGACACCCGGCACCAGAACCCAACCATGCTGGGAACCTGATCTTGGATTTTCAGCTTCCAGAACTTTGAGAAAATACATTTCTATTGTTTAAGCCACTCACTCTAGGGTATTTTGTTAAGGAAGCTTGAACTGACTAATACAACCTTCTATTTTATTTTCCCCTCTATATGTTTTTTTCTCCCCTTTACAAGCTGAAAAGGAAATTTAATGGCTTTTGAGTGACAGACTTTCAGTTATAAATCATACGATGACACCACAGAATTTATGTAGTAATAATATCTCTGACATGCCTGAATAGAGAAAACATTTATAACATTGAAAATATGTCCTGTGTCATTGCCACCAACATGACATCTTGCACACTAGTAAAATGAATGCCAACTGTATTGTTTCTTTCCTCATGTAATTGACAAATTTAATTCTTAGAAATAAATTTACAAATCTTCACCTCATCATCTATTATCTGTCTCATTTATCAAACACATAGATACACACACACACACACATACACACACACACACATACACACACACACACACACAAAATCTGCATGTCTATCTATATTTAAGTTTCTGCCTTGGTAAGGTATTATCAAATATGGAGAGACAATACAAATGATTCTTGGCAGATACAAATTATATATATTACAATTACATATATAATATACAAATTATATAATATATAATATACAAATTTTATAATATATAATAAATTGTATATATAATATGTATATCTTCTAGAATGCTAATAACTGTCCTAGAAATGTAATAAATTTTAATAATAAATATAAAAATAGCCTGGGATTAATAAGAGCAGATACCATTACAAAATTTGTTGTGTTTCAGATTTCTTAATCGTAGTACTTAATGCCTGAAGATAATGGTACAATTTTTAAGAATTCTGGGCAATAAAAATGTTTTGTACTCATTTTCATTCAAGCAAATGGTCAATGGTACCTTATCTCAAACATGGAACATTTCAGTAAAAATTTGTTAAATGTTGCATATATTAACTCTTAAGTAACATAAGTAAAAAACAACAATTAATTTTTTGGCACCAAAATCCATCCAAGGACTGTATGGTGAGGCTGTGATAAAATAAATGGTGAAGATTTGTAAACATATTTATATTTGTCAAAACTGATCAAATTGTACAACCTAATCATATGGTTTATTTTCCTTTAAGCAGACTTCAATAACACTGTAAAAAATAAGATTAAATATTACATCATTATATAAAATTGAAGCTCTTGGTATCCTATCATCTCACAATGTCTATTTTTATGTTGTCTTTTGATGACAAGTTTATAATATTTAAAATTGTATTTTACATTTCATTCCATGGTGTAAAGAGTGTATTTATCGTTCTAGATTTTTATGTTCTAAGAAACTTTTGCATATCTCAAGTGACAAATATTTTGTGACTTTTTTCTAGAATTTAAAAGTTTTGGGTTCAGTAATTCATCTTGATGTTTTTTAAAAATGTAGGCTGTGCTGTGACTTTTTAAAGTTTTTGTATTTTTATATTCAGTTAATACAACATTATTGAAAAAACTTTTTGGTGGAATGGCCTTGTTACCTTTGTCAATAATGAGTTGAACATGTATTTATGTATGTGGGTCTATTTATGCATTCTTTTTTGTTCCACTTATCTATATGTACATAATTTGTTTAATACCAAATGAGCTTGATTTCTGCAGCTTTATAGTAAGTCTTAAAATAAGAGAGATTAAGTCCTGCAATCTTCTTTTCCATTTAAAAAACTGTTTCAGTTAAGTTTAATAAGGTTTTCAATTTCTACAGAAAAATCCTCCTGGAATTTTGATTGTTCCACAACCAAATACATTGCAACTATGTATCAATTTCAGGAAAATTGCTCTTATCAATGTTGAGTCCTCTAATTCACACATTTAGCATTCATTCTTCATCTATTATCTTTAATTCTTTTAAGCAACATTCTTAATTTTCAAGATAAAGTGTTTAGATTTCTTCTGCTAGTTTTTTTTTTTTTATTAAATAATTTTATGTTTTGGGGGTACTATAAGTGGGATTATATTTTTGAATTTCATTTTCCAAATGTTTAAAGCTAATTTGTAGTTCATTTTTTTCTACACTACTCCTGTAACATGCTAACTTCATTTATTCATTCTGTGAGTTATTTTATGTTTTTACTGTGCAAGCAATCATATCAGTCACAAATAGTTGCATTTCTTCTCTTTTTCTGATATTTGTGACTTTTCTTTCTTTACTTGCATTATTTTAATGGCTAGGACTTCCAGTGTTGAACAGAAGTAGTGAAACCAATCATCCTTTACTGGTTTCTGGTCTTACGGGGAACATTTATTATTTGAAATTTAAGTATGATTTTTAGCTCTAGGTTTTTCATAGATGTCCTTCATTATTTTCAGGATGTTCTCAACCATTTATATTTTGCTGTAACTTTTTATTAAAAATTTCATTAAATGCTTTCTCTGCACCTACTGAAATGATTACATATTTTTTCATCTTCTGTTAACATAGTAATTTACAATAACTTATTTTCAAAATTTGAGCCACTTTTGCTTTCCTAAGGTAAAACATATTTGATCCTGCAGTGTTATCATTTTTATATATTATTCAGTTTATGTGCTAACATTCTATTTAGCATTTTTCATCTATATTCATGACTGATATGACTGGTAATGGTCTATTTGTGCTTTTCTCTTTTCCAAAACGTTGCCAGACTTTGTTTGATATTTAGTTTATTCTGAACTCATAAAACAAGCATAGAGTTTTACTCCTTGCATTTTGTGAAATAATTATGTAAGATGGTATTATTTAGTCACTCAATGTTTGATAAAATTACAAGTAAAACCATTTTTGTTTGTAGCTTTGATTTCTATTTTGTAATAAGAAATTCAGTTTCTTCAATAGATATGGAGTTATATAGATGTTTTTGTACCTCCTGTATAAATTTTGATAATTTGTATTTAAGAAGAAATTGATCCACTTCAAAGGTTTTAGTTATTACCATAAAAAAAGTTTTCTTCAAATTTATTTAATATTTTTATAATACATGGTCATAACCCAACTTTTTTTCTGCCATTGACAATTTCTCTTCATTCTCTTTTTTACTTGATTAATTTAGGGATTTATCTTTCACATACACAGACAAAAAACAGATTTGGCTTCTAAGTTTCTACGTTGTCTATTTTTTGTTGTTTTGTATTATTATCTGGTCTTACCTTTAGTATTCTATTTACTTTGGATTTATTATACTTTGATATTCTTTTGCTTAACATGGATCTTTAATTTGTTTCAGATAGATACTCATTCTTGTCCTCTTTCTTTTCTTCCTCCTCTTTCTTCAGCTGCTGCTTCATTTTGAATGCAAGTAAATATAAAAACTTTTCTCTGATCACTGTTCTAGCTGTAGCATTTTAATAAGATGTATTTTAATTTTTATTAACTTAAACATGTTTTTCTCTTTCCTACGATTTATTAGTAGATTGATATTTCCTTTATTAGCCTCTAATTAATTACATATGGTTAGATAACACACTTGTGTTATGGCTGAGTATATGATTCATTTTGTTGAATGTGCTGTATGCACTAGAAAATAGTATATACTTTATAAGTGTAGTGTTTATAAGTAACAAGAATAGCACAATGGTTTATATTTTGTTCAAATATTTTAGGTCTTAATGATTTTTTTATGTCTATTTTTTTTCTCAATTGCTTATGGGGGGAGTATAAAAAATCTTACTAAGGTTTTGAAATTGTCTATCTCTTCATTCAATTGTCAGTTTTATCTTTATGTATTGTGTACCCAGGATGCTAGGCACATAGCATTTATAAGTGTTTTATTTAACTGATGAATTATCCCTTTCAATATTATGTAATATCCTTCTTTGTCTTTATTATACTCTTTTTCTATAAATCAGTCTCAGCTGATTTTAATATAACTCCCGTTTTCTTATTCAATGTTTGCTTAGTAAACATTTTCCACTATTTTACTTTCAACTTACCTGTGTTTTAATGTAAATCTCTTAAAGGCTGAGCCTAGCTGTCTCTCTTTTCTATGATCTCTATCAATTTCTACCCTGAAATTAAAGTGTTTAGAACATTAACGTTTATTATGTTTATATGTATATAGATTTAGATCCATATTTTTTCCTGTTTGTTCCCCTATCTTTTGTTCCCCCTTTCTTTTTCCTGTTTCAAATTTTTTTGATTATTTAAGTATTACATTTTTTTGTACTCATGGTTAGCCTATACATCTTGTAAAAAAGGTGTGCTAAAGATTAAAAGATATATACATAGATATCCATAGAGTTAATATTATACAAATTTGTTTTAATGTAGAAACCTTGCACCAAATACTTTTTATCATCTCCACTGTTTGTTATATTTAGTTTTCATTTGGGCCAGATAAACATTTTCTATGTTTATTTATTTATTTATATTTACATTTATTTATTTATTTATTTATTTTTGAGAGGGAGTCTCTCCTCTTTCACCCTGTGCAGTGGCGCGATCTTGACTCATTGCAACCTCCATCTCCCAGGCTCACGCGATTCTCCTACCTCAGTCTCCCAAGTAGCTGGCATTATAGTCATGTGCCACTATGCCCCGACTAATTTTTTCTTGTATTTTAAGTAGAGACAGTGTTTCACCATGTTGGCCAGGCTAGTCTTGAACTCCTGACCTCAAGTGATATGCCCACCTCAAGCCTCCCAAAATCCTGGGATTACAGCTGTGAGCCAGCACACCCTACCAATTTTGTATATTTATATATTAACTTTATATGTCTTTATTTTACACATTAATCTTAGTGTCTCTTCATCAGAAAATATCGTTATTTTTCTTTCCTTCCTATAGGATATTTTCGTTTGCAGAATTCTGTGTTGGCAGTTTTGTTTTGTTTGTTTTCTTAAATTTCAGCAGCTTAAAATATTTTTCACTGTTTCAGGCCTCCATACTTTCCAGTGAGAAATGTAATAACAATAGAATTTGCTTATTTATTCCAATCAAAGTCTGTCAATTTGCTTATGGAAAACATTTTAGATAATGTCTAAAGTTCTGCCACCAAACAGAAGCTCACATACGTTTTCATGATTATTAGGTGATGTAGAAGTCCAATTATATTTGAATGTATGCTGAGAGTTCTCTCCTATGTCTTACATTTCTAGTCATTTCTGCATTAATTTTCATTTTCTTTATTCTGCTTTCACATAGTTTTATCTGAAGACATAGGAGAAAATGTAATGAAAGAAAAGCAAACCTTCTTACAATATATTCTAGGCTTTATACATTTCACTGAGTAACTGGAATTCACAATAATTGGTAGCCTCTGTAGATACCTACATTAATCATATAGTCTGTACCTGACAGTTTATGGATTGAAGTAGCACTTTTGTTTTATCTTGTCTGAAACTTGTAATTCTAATTGGTTTTCAGAACAGCATAACCAACTGATTTTGAAGATTATTTTCCCAAAAGAAAAGGTGTAACTGTTGTTGAACATTATAAAATTGTTATAGATAATGAAATTACACATCTTGTTTGATTATATCTCTGGCCTCTATGTGGCTTTTCTATATGTACAGAAGGAAATCCCTCTTTGTTCCTTCTGTATATTTTGGAGCTATACTATTTCACTACAGAGGATCTGCTAAATCTCTTCTTTCAGTCTAATGTATAGATTGAATAATTGAGCTAAATACATAAATATAAAAGGGTCTAACTCATAAGAAACATTTCAACTATAAATGGTAGAAATAATAAAACCCAATATAATTAGCTGGAATTATAAGATAATAGTGTCTTCTGGCAGTCACTCTCTAAATTGGTGATTCTTATAGGTCTTCAGGGAGGCTCACATCAGTAGTAAATTTAACTAAAATAAAAGAAAAAAGGCCCTATGTTTGGGACTATTTTTGCGTTTTTTAAGAGATGCATGCATTTGTCACTATAACTCATGAGTCTATTTCTGTTGCCTTATGCTCTATTACCAGACACATTACCATCTTAATATTAGCTTACTTTTATTACATAAGATGCTAAAAATAATTTAGAGTCTATATATACCAATTTTATGATTTACACATGAATTATGCAGTCTCAAGCAGCTTATCTATATCACAATTTATATGGTATAAAAATGTAGCACATGGATTCTTGAAATAAACAGTTTTAATTTATATTTTTGCTTTACTACTTAGTCAACTTCTTTAGTCACGTTGTATCTCGGATTTCTCAGTGGTCAAATAGACATCATTGTACCAGCTTTTAGGAATTTGAAAAAATTAAATAAAATGTGTACTTAAAGAACTTGGGGTCTGATACATATTTTATATATAAGTGTTTGGTTATTACTGTTACATATACTACCTGAGTTATAATATAGATATAATTCAAGCTGAGTCATGTGATCCAGTCTGTGCCAATATTTGCAATGCAATGGTCACTCCAGGCATGGTGATTGTTGAGTTGTAAGAAAGGATATTTATTTTGTTTCATTACAGTGTTTCAAGTACAGTCAATGCTCACACATGCCTAGGTCCCTACATTTATAGTGCCAGACTGACTTGCATAATAATCACTTTCTTAGAATATAAAGCTTCCACCATGATAGCAAGTTTTTAACAATGTCGTCACAGATCATAAATCATTCCTGCCAAATTCTTGGTTCTTGGTGTGAAAACCAGACATTTATATCAGTTTCTCTTATTTCATGATGAATTTTACTGTAGATAACTGTTGACCATTATCTAGGCCATTATCTGTTTCAGACTTGGGTTAACCCAATATATTCATTCATCCTCATGCTGCTATAGAAAACTGCCCAAGAATGGGTAATTTATACAGGAAAGATGTTTAGTAGATCCACAGTTCTGCAGTGCTGGGAAGACCTTAGGAAGCTTACAGTCATGATGGAAAGGGAAGAAAACATATCCTTCTTCAAATGCTTCAAGGAAGGAGAAGTGCCAAGCAAAGGGGGAATAGCCCTTTATAAAACCATCAAATCACTTGAGAACTCACTCACTATCATGAGAACAGCATAAGGGTAATCACCTCCTTCTGTCTGGATATCCAGGCATTTCCAGCTCCACCAGGCAGTGCCCTAGGGAAATGCAGAAAGGAAATGTGGGATTTGAGCCCCTATAAAGAGTTCCCATTATATGGGGTTGGAGCCACTGTATGGAGCCACTGTACGGATCCAGCCCCAAATTTCCCTTCTGCATTGCCCTAGTGGAATTTCTCCATGAGGGCTTTGCTCCCTCAGCAAACTTCTGCCTGGACATTAGGCATTTCCATACATCCTCTGAAATCTACGCAAAGTTTCCCAAACCTCAGTTCTTGTCTTCTATACACCTGTAGGCCCAATACCACATGGAAGCTACCAGGACTTGGTGCTTGCACCTTATGAAGCAATGGCCTTAGCTCTACCTTGGCCCTTTTTAGCCATGGCTGGAGGAGTTGGGATGCAGTCCCTAGGCTGCACACAGCAGGGTGGCCCTGGATCCAGCTGAGAACACTATTTTTACCTCCTAGGCCTCAAGACCTGTGATCTGAGGGACTGAAGTGAAGGTCTCTCACCTGCTCTGGAGACATTTTCCCATTGTCTTGGTGATTAACATTTGGCTTTTTGTTGTTTATGCAAATTTCTGCTGTTGGCTTGAATTTCTACCCTGAAAATGTTTTTTTTTTTTCTTTTGTATTACATTGTCAGCCTGCAGATTTTTTAAACTTTTATGCTCTGCTTCCTCTTGAATGATTTGCTGCTTAGAATGCTTTTCTTCCAGATAATCTAAATCATCTATCTCTAGTTCAATGTTCCACAGATCTCTAAGGCAGGGGAAAAATGCCACCAATCTCTTTGCTAAAGCATAGAAAGTCACCTTTACTCCAATTCTCAACAAATTTCTCAAGATAACCTCAGCCTGGACTTCATTGTCCATATCACTATCAGCATTTTTGCCAAAGTCATTCAACAAGTCTCTAGGAAGTTCCAAATTTTCTCACATTGTCCTGTCTTCTTCTGGGACATCTAAACTGTTCCAACCTCTGCCTATTACTCAGTTCCAAAGTCACTTCCACATTTTGAGGTATCTTTACAGCAGCACACCACTGTCTATGGTACCAATTTACTGTCTTTGTTCTTATGATACTATTGAAAAACTGCCCAAACTGGGTAATTCATAAAGGAAAGAATGTTAATTGATTCACAGTTCTGCAGGGATGGGAGGCCTTGGGAAACTTACAATTATGGTGAAAGGGGAAGAAAACATGTCTTCACATGACAGTGGGAAGAAGTGCTGAACAAGTAGGGGGAAGCCTCTTATAAAACCATTAGATTTCATGAGAACTCACTCACTATCATGAGAACAACATGAGGATAACCATCCTAATGGTTAAATGGCCTCCCACTGGGTCCCTCCCACAACACATGGGGATTTTGGGAACTACAATTCAAGATGATATTTGGCTGGGGACACAGCCAAGCCATATCACCCAGAAACCAACTTGCTTTAGTAACTTTGAAACTCAAAAAGAGGGAGTTGGAAATATTTTCATTACACTTCAGACATCTGGGGTGCTACATAAATTCATGATTGCTGATTGAGATTTAGGTAGTAGTCTTTACCAAGATTACTTTGCCAAACAAAAGCCAAAATAGACAAATGGGATCTAGTTAAACTCCAGAGCTTCTGTACAGCAAAAGAAATAATCATTAGAGTAAACTGGCAACCAACAGAATGGGAAAAATTTTTTGCAATCTACTCATCTGACAAAGGGCTAATATCCAGAATCTACAAAGAACTAAAACAAATTTACAAAAACAAACAAACAAACAAACAAAACCCAAAAAACCAAAAAAAAACCCATCCAAAAGTGGGCAAAGGACATGAACAGACTCTTTTCGAAAGAAGACGTATATGAGGCCAACAAACATGAAAAAATGCTCATCATCACTGGTCATTAGAGAAATGCAAATCAAAACCACATTGAGATACCACCTCATGCCAGTTAGAATGGCAATCATTAAAAAATCTGGAGACAACAGATGCTGGAGAGGATGTGGAGAGATAGGAACACTTTTACACTGTTGGTGGGAGTGTAAATTAATTCAACCATTGTGGAAGACAGTGTGGCGCTTCCTTAAGGACTTAGAAATAGAAATTTCATTTGACCCAGCAATCCCATTACTGGGTATATATCCAAAGGATTATAAATCGTTCTATTATAGACACATGCACATGTATGTTCATTGGGCACTGTCTACAATAGCAAAGACCTGGAACCAACCCAAATGCCCATCGATGATAGACTGGACAAAGAAAATGTGGCATATATACACCATGGAATACTATGCATCCATAAAAAATGATGAGTTCGTGTCCTTTGTAGGGACATGGATGAATCTGGAAACCATCATTCTCAGCAAACTGATGCAAGAACAGAAAATCAAACACCGCATATTCTCATAGGCAGGTGTTGAACAATGAGAACACATGGACAGAGGGAGGGGAGCATCACATACTGGGGTCTGTTGGGGGGAAATAGGGGAGGGACAGCAGCAGGTAGGGAGGTTGAGGTAGGATAACATGGGAAGAAATGCCAGCTATAGGTGACAGGGGAATGGAGGCAGCAAACCACATTGCCATGTATGTACCTATGCAACAATCCTGCATGTTCTGCACATGTACCCCAGAACCTAAAGTGAAATGAAATATATATATATATATATATATATATATAAATTATTCCAATCTTCTTGTGAAATTTATCTGGTAGGATTCTGAATACTTTCTCTGTGTTATCTTGAATTTCTTTGAGTTTCCTCAAAGCAGCTATTTTGAAATATTTGACTGAGAGGACACAAATCTTTGTCTTTTTGGGATTGGTCCCTGGTGCCTTATTCAGTTCTTAGGTGAGGCTGTGTTTTTTTCAGATGGCCTTGATGCTTGTAGATGTTTGTCATTGTCTGGGCATTGATGAGTTATTCATTGTAGTCCTCACAGTTTGGGTTAGTTTGTACTAATCTTTTTGGGAAGGCTCTCCAGGTATTCAAAGGAACTTGGGTGTCATAATCTTTGTTTTTGGCTACTGTAGCTGTATTTGTGTTAGGAACACCAAAGTCCAGTAGCACTGTAGCTCTTGCAGACTCATGAAGGAACAACTTTGGTGGTCTTATTGACACAATAAGAGTCACTTTCTGGTAATGCAGAGAATTCTTCTCTTGTTTTCTGCCAAACAAAAGAGTCTGTCTCTCTCTCTCTGTCTCTCTCTCTGTCTCTGTCTCTGTCCCTGTCCCTCTCTCTCTCTGTCTCTGTGTGTGTGTGTGTTCGCACCTGCGCGCATGTGCGCGCGCTGAGCTGCCTGGAGCTGGTGGAAAGGTGACACGAGCACTCTTGTAGCCACCACCACTTAGATTGGACTGGGTCAAACCTGAAGCCAGCATTATACTGAGTCTCACCAAAGGTCTGCTTTAACCACTATCCGGCTGCTGCCTATGTTCATTCAAGGCCCTAGCACTCTACAGTTAGTAGGTAACAAAGCCAACCAGAATTGTGCCATTATCCTCAGGGCAGCAAGTTCCCCTGGGCACCAGGCAGGTCCAGAGAAGTCACCCAGGAGACAGGGCCTGGAATGGAAACCCTTAGAAATCTACCTGGTGCTCTCTTCTGCTGCAGCTGATCTGGCACCCAATCCAAAAAACAAAGTCCTTCCCAGTTTTCTCTCCTTTTTCCTCAGGTTGAGTAGTCTCTCCCTATTGCCACCACAACTACAGCTCCACAGGGAGTACTTCTAGCCTACTGCTGATGTTCACTTAAGACCCAAGGAGCTCTTTAGTTAGCTTACAGTGAATTCTGCAGGCATGGAACTCACCCTGCAAGGAAGTGGGCTACTCTCTAGATCAGGGTTCAGCCAGAAATGTCATCCCAAAGCTGAGACTTGGAATCAAAGACCCCAAGACCCAACTTGCTGCTCTACTCCACTGTGGCTAAGCTGGTACCTTAGCTACAAGACAATGTCATCTTTACTCCTCCCTCTGCTTTCATTATACAGAAGGAGTCTCTCCTCATAGTCACCACAGCCGGAAATGTGCTGGGTCACACCTGAAGCCACATGTCTGAGTCTCACCCAAGGCCTACAGTGTTTCCTGCCTGGCTACTCCCACTGATTATTCAGGGCTCAAGGGCTTTTTAGTCAGCAGATGATAAATCCTGCCAGGACAGAGTCCTTCCCTTCAAGGTAGTGGGTTCCCTTCTGGCCCAGGATGTGCCTAGAAATGTCATCTGGGTGCTAGGGCCTACGGCGAGGCTTTCATAACTCTGCCCAGTGCCCTATCCTACTGTGGGATGACCTTGTATCCAAGTTGCAAAACAGAGTCTTCTTTACTCTTCTCTTTCTTCTCTTTAAGCAGAAGGAAAGATTCTCTTTTTCAGCTGAAAGTTGCACTGCCTGGGTTTGGGGGAGGGATGGCATAATCACTTCCTTGACCACCCTAGCTAGCGTCTCACTAGCTTGTATGCCCCTCAAGTCCACTGGTTCCAAGCCTGTCACTGAATTAGGACTTGCCTAGGAGTTGTAGTCATTGTGGCCTAGACTGCCTTTCAGGTTTATTTAGGACACCAGCACACTTTAGCCCATGGTGGCAAGGCTTGGCAGAACTCAAATTCTGACCACTGGAATGGGTGATTCCCCTTTGGCTAGGGCTTGCCTAAATGTTCCCTCTATGAGCCTCAGTTGCGTTCTGCCTAGTGTTGCTTTTTGCTGTGTTAGGGGGGCACTGACTTCCAATGCAAAGTTCCGTAGTCACTGCACTCCCTCTCTGTGCCGTGTGGCTACCGCCAAGGGATGGAGGAGAGGGGGCATTGGCAATTCAAGACTGTCTTTCCTATCCACTTTGGTACCTTTTAGAGTGATATGAAGTTAAAACCAGATACTGTAATTGTTTACCTGATTTTTGGTTCTTATGAAGGTGCTTTTATGTGTAATAGTTGTTAAATTTGCTGTTCCTGAGGAGAGGATAATCTGTGGAAGTTTATATTCAGCCATTTGCTACCTGATTACTTCTTTTCCTTTATGTTTCTCATAAATTCACAATTATTGTTGATAAAATCAACAGTGGTAGATTCAATCTAAATTATTATATTTGTGTCATATATACATTTTCTTAATAATTCCTTAACACATTTACATTAATTTCAACAGTTGAATTTTGTATTATATTTGGATGCTTTCTTTTCCCACTGCCAGTAGCCACAGGTATATGACAAAATACTCAACATCACTAATCATCAGGGAAATGCAAATCAAAATCACAATGAGAATATAATTTTATCCAGTGAGCTCTTATTAAAAAGAAAAAAACCCCACATGCTGGGGAGAATGCATAGAAAAGAGTCCTCTTATACCCTGTTGGTGATAATGCAAATTAGTACAACCACTATTAAAAACAGTATAGAGATTTTTCAAGTTACTAAAAATAGAACTGCCATACAATCAAGTAATCCCACTACTTGGTACTGATACGAAGAAAAATAAAATAAATCAGTATTTCAAGGAGATACCTGCACTGTCATTTTTATTCCAGCCGTATTTACAATAGAAAAGATATAGATTCTACCTAAGTGTTTATCAATGGACAATGAGTAAAAAATATGATAAATAATATGCATTATATATCTATAATAGTATTTCATTGTAATCAGTGTATACAATGGAATACTATTATAGAGTGGAATATTATGAATACCATTTGGTCATATGAAAGAATGAAATCATGTCATTTTCAGCAATATGGATGGAACTGGAGGTTCTTATGTCATGTGAAATAAGCCAAGCACAGAAAGACAAATACACATGTTCTTATTCATAACTGAGACCTAAAAATTTTTACCTCATAGAAATTAAAAGTCTAGTGATCGATACCAGAGGCTGGGAAGGGTGTGTGTGTGTGAGAGAGAAATGAAAACAGGTTAGTGAGTACAAACATACAGTTAGATGGAAGGAATAAGTTCTAATGTTTGATAGCAGAGTAGAGTGACTATAGTTTACAGCAATGTATTATACATTTTAAAATAGAAGAGAGGATTTGACATGTCCCCAATACAGAGAAATGGTAAAGACTTATGTTGCTCAATACCTTAAATACGCCGATTTGATCATTATGCATTCTATGCATGTAACAAAATATCACATATACCTGATAAATATATACAAATATTACATAATATGTAAAATTTCTAAAAATAAATTAAAGAGAGAGACTAGAAAATATATTTACTTCTTTATTTTGGTTTGTCTTCAGTGGACTATAACAAAATTTGAAAAAAAACATTTTTGGCAACACAAAAAGTGTTTTTAGGATTTCTGAAACCACAAATATATTGAGACATTGTTGACTTGCCCTCAGAATGATGACTTTGTGTCTGGGTATATTATTTGGAGTCACCATTTTCTCTTTTAAGATATATTAGATATATGTGTTAATTAATGTGAGGAGGTCTTGTTAGAATTATTTTTATTTGCTTGTTAGTGATGTGTTTTCATTTTTCCCAAGTGGAATATCCTGATATAATATATATTTTTATAACATTTAAAAATAGTCTAGATTTTGTCTGGCTGAAGACATTTTTAAAACTAATTAATTTTGCCTAGTTTACTGTAAATCCTATTTTTTTCCAACTATTCCTGCACAATTAATGAATATACCAATGGTCTTGATTTCTCCTTTATCTCACTCAATGTTTCCCTATTTATTTTCTTGTATTCAGAACTTTCTTTGAGTTTTTAAATAAGTTTCTCATATTAATCATCTAACTCACCAACTCAACTTTCTGAGCTATTCATGAGGGTGTTTATCGTCTCTCTTTTAGTTCCAAATTCAGAAATCATATATTCATTTAAACCTATCCATCCATATCTAAGATAGTTCATTTACAATATGTTCTTGTTTTACTCACAAAAATGGTATATCTTTCTTGATTTTAGACATGTAAATTTATAAACAAAATAATATTCTAATTTCTAAACAATAGTATTTCATCTGGAGATATTACTATTATTTTTTATAGTGTACACTTTATTTTCTAAGGATAGACACCTTGGTTTTATGTATTTTGAGTCCTTAATTATCTGAAAACATTTCTCTGCCATGTTCACATTTGAATAATATCTTTCCATGGAATAAAAAATTTGGAAAAATTTTACTTCTTTCATTTCTATTACCTTTCATTGTTTTGCATGGAAAGGTCCAAGTTGAGCCATGTTTTGTTCTTCTGTAAGTAATTATTCTTGCCCTGCATCTATGCTTACAGAATATCATTCTTTATTTCTGAAATTAAAAAAAAGCAAATAATTTTGAACTTCTTCTGGCCATGAGGGAGGAAAAGAAAGCTGAACTCATCTACACAATAGACAATTGCAAAACGGGACTAAACAAGGTATCATCTATTTAAAAATATTGGAGAAGAGTCAGGAATTATGTGAATTCCGAGAAAATGGAAAGAAATAAGGAAATCCCTTTTATCACCCAGGTTTTCTGCTTGAAGGTAATTTCTAGACTGACTCAAGGAAGGATACCCAAGTAGAGACCAGCGTTCCTGCTAATTTTAAAAGTCAGAGATTAGAGATTGATGATGCTGAGGCAGATATAATATGCAAAGTAGGTTATCCAAAGGTAAGTAGGTAGGCAGAAAAAAAGTTCTAGAAATTATCATGGTGGTCCTCTTGAGTCATTCATTTATCTAAAAATTAGGGAAAAATATTACAAAATTGAGAAGATCATGTTCTAGGGACAATAATTATGTAAGCATGGTAAGAATTCCCACAGGTCATGCAGTATCAGTAATTATTCAACTTCTAAGCAGATAGAATGAATTGAGCACATTGAATATACATGTTATTTAATAGGTCAGAGGAACCACATATTAAAAATGAGGTTAATTATCACTAGAGTTAGATTCACCTTATAAGAGCAGATGCCAAGGGAGGAATGAGGAATAAAAGCAGGGCCCAAGTAGCAGTGTGGCTTCTATCACAGCCTTAACATGGTATAGACCGCTTTACCACTTAAGATTTCAAAATTTCCTTCCTTCCATGCCACAGAGTATGGGTTGGAGCAGTATGCCTGCAAGTAAAAAGTGTTGCCTCCAAACCAAAAGTGGCCTACAACATTCTGTGCCTTCTTCTGTGTGGTGATGAGTACCAGATGCGTTAATTATCCCTTACTTTGCAAAGGATATCACTGGCCATCTCATTCCTACAAACATTAGTGAAGTGGTAGGTTTCATTCTCTCTCTGTGCAGTACAAGTGTCTTATTAAGGCCTCTGGCATACCATCCACCTTTTATTTATCATGTCTGATCAGCATGCTGTTATCAATGTGGTAGCTCAGTGTAATGTTCTATGGGTTGTCCAGGTGGTCTAGCTCTCCTCAGGCTATCTTTTGACATAAGGCAGCAGAGTCAACATAACCTTGAGCAAAATATAAACGAACATTGTGATCCATCCAACATGAATGCAAACTGTTGTGGATCCTTTTTCTAATCAGACTAGGGAAAAAAAAAAAAGAAAATTTACTCAAATGCTATCCTAGTAACTGGCTGACAGATGACTCATGCATGCACTGAACAGACCCAAAGAAACAGTTAAATTCAAGAAAGTGTAATGTGATTTGGGCTATCGGGTTTAAATAGATAGAACTTGAGGATTAAATCTATCCTAGTTAATTTCCTGCTACATTAAAAACATCAGTAGTCTTCAGGAGAATGTAACAAATGCACAATATTAAAGAAAAAACTACAGTGTCCAGTATACAATCCAAATGAGAAAACAGAAAAATATGCTGTACTCACAAGGAAAACACATTCAAGTCACAATAATCTCCATGGTCAGAATGTTAAAGCAACTATTATAACTACAGCTAATGAAGTAAATTAAAATATGCTTTCTATATTTGAAAGTTGAGAAATTTCTGCGGCAATGTACAGATTTTAAGAAATTAAATATAATATGAAATTTAGACTTAAATTATAACCCATTTTAAATAAAATACATATGCATGTGGTTAACAAGGGAAAAATGGTGACAAAGGAAAGAATCAGTGAATTTGATATTAGATTAATAGAACTTATTTGCTCAGACAAATAGAGAAAAAAAATTAAAATAAATATGAGAAGAGTCTCTGGGACCTATGAGGCAACTTAAAAATTTCTGACATTTATGTGATCAGAGTCAATAAAGAGAGAATAGAGAAGAAAACATTTGAATATATAATGTCAAAAATTTTCCTGAATTTGGTGAAAAAAAAACTTAAAAATTCAAGAATTTCCGTGTATCCCAAACAGGATTAATATAAAGACAATAATACCCAGACTCATTATAATCAAACTGCTGAACACCAAAATTAAGAAATTATTGAAAACATTTAAGGAAACTGGACATATTACAGCTCAGTTACCCATAATTTATTGTTGACTGACTTTTCACATCAAAATTACAAAAAGAAAATCTATCAACCTATATGTATATGAACACATATTTTTTCAAGAATTAAGGAAATGTAAAGAAATTTTCAAATGAAATATAATTCAAAGAAACTTTCACTATCACACTCACAGTAGGAGAAATGATAAAGGAACTTCTTGAAGCTGAAGAGAAAAGATACTGGTTAGAAAATTGTACATCCAGAAAGAAATGAAGAGCATAGGAAATGCTAAATATCTAGATTAGTACAAAATATTATTCTACTCTTGTTTTAAAACATGAATGAGACTGTTTGAAGTAGCAATTATTATCCTGTTATATGGGGTTTATAATATTTACAGCCATAATGCACATGACAAATGAAAAAACAGAGTAGAAGGGAAAAGCCTACATGGTTTCAAGGTACATACATTTTATATAAAAAGGTGCAATATTAATTCAGTGTGAAATGTTAAGACCATATTATGTAATCATAAGAATAATCACTAAAATATAAAAACAAAAAGAACTAAATTTTAATACATAAATTAGGATATAGTTATATTTACATGTAAATACAATATTCAATA
The DNA here is from genome assembly GCF_030222135.1 of Aotus nancymaae. Taxonomy (NCBI): domain Eukaryota; kingdom Metazoa; phylum Chordata; class Mammalia; order Primates; family Aotidae; genus Aotus; species Aotus nancymaae. The sequence goes on from NW_026988413.1 coordinate 30,710,043, forward strand.
AATCAAGAAAGGACAGTATAAAAAAACCGAAGAAGATTCAAGAGACTAAGAAAATAGACAATAAAATGATAGATCCATTTTGCATAATCATACCTATAGCTACGTTAAATGTTAGTGGAACAAACATGGTAGTTAAAAGCCCAAGATTAGTTGAATAGGTAAAAAATACATTCAACTGTGTACTACCCAAAGGTATATATATTTAATGTTAATAAACACATTAGTTGAAAAAAAGGATTAGAAAAAGATAAACCATGAAAATAATATACATAAGACTGGAGTGGTTATATTTACATCTGACAAAGTTGACTACAAAATAAAGAGTACTACCAGTAAGTAAAAGGAAAATTTCAGAATGTTAAAATAGTCAATTCATTAACAATATATAAAAATTTACCTCTGGAGTGTGTATTAATTACTAATTCTTACCAAAATCTATATTATAAGAAATATTTAAAATACTCCAGCCTTGGCAGCTCAGGGAGACCTCATCTCTACCAAAAAATAAAAATAAAAAATAGTCAGGCATGATGGCACATATCTGTAGTCTCAAAAACTCGGGAAACTGAGACTGGAGTGTAGGAGGATTGCTTGAACCTTGAAGGTAGAGGCTGCGGTGAGCCGTGATCAGGCCACTGCACTCCAACCTGGGTGACAGAGCAAGACATTATCTCAAAAAAAAAAGCAATGTTTTCACTCATATTTAGTATATCATTATTTTACTTGTTAACAATTTAATTACATACAGTATTAGAAATCTTATTCTTTAATTTTTTATAACACATAATGCCATAACTTTGATATTCCACTCAGAGTTGATTATCTCGTTTTATTTCCTATATCTTTTGGACAATAAAGGAAAAATGTTCCTTTAATATCCAAATTGATGGTCAATTGACTTATCCCTTTTAGTGAACTAATTACTTAGTACTACTATTGTTATTAAAGCATAAAAAATCTGAAAGCATTTGGAAATGTTTATGGTTATTCTAAAATAGCTTACTAATTATAACTCATGATTTTAACTTTTTCTGTTTTAATTGTTTTTATATTTCTAGTAATAAAAAATCAGGTTACTTGCACATATTATTGAACTTCATATAGTGATTACAAATTTTACAGTGACATGACTAATAATTTAGAAAAAGACTGATATTCTATACTGAAATTATTATTACATCTACTGTTGGGTCCCCTTGACCTAGATCTACTTTTCAGTCATAATTTCTCTTCAAATTTACAATGTTTGGTGAAAGAGGTGAAATAAAGTGACTGAGCATTAGGAGATTCTACAATTATCACATCAGTAATTCTATTCCCTCTTTCCTTTTTCTCACCTTTTTGCTAATCTGATCTTAGCTGCAGCATCTCTAATTCAGGATGTGAAATTTTGACAGATAATAACCACTTTTTACTTTATTTTATGAATAATTTCTCCCTGAGTATTAAAATTGAATAATAAAAGGTGATCTTATATTTAAGTCTTACAGATTTTAGACATCTGAACACTTTTTAACTGAGAATATGGATAATAATATATAAATGGACATCTTTATAACTTCATGGACAGTTTGGATACAAGAAAATAATTCTTATTTATGTAGAATTGCTATCTGGCACAGCATGATTGATCTACTTTAATTTATATTTATAAGGTCTTCATAATATCACAAAGGGACTTAATGATTGATAACACTGGAGTGATGTAGTCATGAATTTTTGTTGCTTAATTGAGAGTTTTCTTAAGATTTCTTTGAATAATTGATGCAGGCTCACATACAGATCTCTCTGTGAATGAAGTAGACATAGAAAATAAATTTGCATTAGTTTGGTGATATATATATATGTATTTTATTTATTTATTTATTTTTATTGTAGTTTAAGTTCTGAGGTACATGTGCAGATCTTGTAGGATTGTTGTATAGGTACACACATGCCATGGTGGTTGCTGTCTCCATCCCCCCGTCACCTACATCAGGCATTTCTCCCAGTGTTGTCCCTCCCCAACCTCCCCGCCCTGCACTATCCCTCCTTTAGCACCCCACCCTCAACAGACCCCAGTGTGTGATGTTCCCTCCCTGTGCCCATGTGTTCTCATTGTTCAACACCCACTTATGAGTGAGAACATGCAGTGTTTGATTTTCTGTTCTTGCGTCAGTTTGCTGAGAATGATGGTTTCCAGATTCATCCCTGTCCCTCCAAAAACCAGGAACTCGTTGTTTATGCCTGCGTAGTATTCCGTGGTGTGTTATGTGCCACATTTTCTTTATCCATTGTATTACTGATGGGCATTTGGGTTGATTCCAGGTCTTTGCTATTGTAATCAGTGCCACAATGAACATATGTGTGTCTGTGTCTTTGTAATAAAACGATTTATAATCCTTTGGGTATATACCCAGTAATGAGATTGCTGGGTCAAATGGAATTTCTATTTCTAGATCCTTGAGGAATTGCCATGCTGTCTTCCACAATGGTTGAACTAATTTACACTCCCACCAACAGTGTAAAAGTGTTACTATTTCTCCACATCCTCTCCAGCATCTATTGTCTCCAGATTTTTTAATGATTGCCATTCTAACTGGTGTGAGATGGTATCTCAATGTGGTTTTGATTTGCATTTCTCTAATGACCAGTGATGATGAGCATTTTTTCATATGTTTGTTCGCCTCATAAATGTCTGCTTTTGAAAAGTGTCTGTTCATATCCTTCACCCACTTTTGATGTGTTTGTTTTTGTTTTTGTTTTTGTTTTTGTTTTGTAAATCTGTTTAGTTCTTTGTGGATTCTGGATTTTAGTTCTTTGTGGATTCCCTTTGTCAGATAGGTAGATTGCAAACATTTTTTCCCATTCTGTTGGTTGCTGATTCACTCTAATGATTGTTTCTTTTGCTGTGCAAAAACTCTTAAGTTTAATTAGATCCCATTTGTCTATTTTGGCTTTTGTTGCCATTGCTTTTGGTGTTACTCAAAAGTGGGTGAAGGATATGAACAGACACTTTTCAAAAGAAGGCATTCATGAGACCAACAAACATATGAAAAAATGCTCATTATCACTGGTCATTAGAGAAATGCAAATCAAAACCACATTGAGATACCATCTCATACCAGTTAGAATGGCAATCATTAAAAAATCTAGAGACAAGAGATGCTGGAAAGGATGTGGAGAAATAGGAACACTTTTACACTGTTGGTGGGAGTGTAAATTAGTTCAACCATTGTGGAAGACAGTGTGGCAATTTCTCAAGAATCTAGAAATAGATTTTTATTCTTGTATAGATCTTCCAGAGTCAGAGAATTAGTATTTTTTTATTTGAAAGATTTCTCTTTCTGCTAACCTCTTTACCAATATTGATTAGGCTTTATCTTATAACATAAAGAGCTAAATATTTCCAAATATATAGCAAAAAAATCTTATATTTTTCCCAGTTGTATAATCCCAAACAATTTACCCAAAGGCATTTTTCCAAAATTTCTCAACATGTTTTATTCAATTCATTCCAATTTCTTATTACATGTAACATATTTGACATTTACTTTTTAATTTTTTTCTGGATCTTTTCTTTTCTACAAAGACTAAGTCCAGTTAGAGACATAGATGTTTTGGTAATTTATATCTCTTATTTACACCTCCTCAATTTTCTAGTTTATCGTTTAGGCCATAAACAAAAACATCAATTTGTATCTGTCCTTATAATTTTTTTCAATGTATGTTTGTGATTTTTATCAAGTGAAATAGTATTCTTTTTGAGGACAAGTATTATATCTTGTATTTTTCTCTATCATCAAAATGTAGAGCCTAATATTTGTAATCTAATATAGGAACAATAAACACCTATATGTTGATGCTTAGTTTGAAAATTCTAGTAGTATTACTTCTTAAATTGAGATTTTGAAACTGTTTAAATTATTTTAAAAATTTTGTGGATACATAGTAGGTATATATATTTGTGGGGTTCATGGAATGTTTTAATGCAAGCAGGCAATGTGAGATAAATACATCATGGAGAATTGGGTATCCATTCCCTCAACCATTTATCCTTCGAGTTACAAATAATCCAATTACATTTTTAGGTTATTTAAAAATACACAATTTAGTTATTATTGACTGTAGTCACCCTATTGTACTATCAAATATATATTTTATTCATTTATCATATTTTTTCTTGTAGCTATTAACTACCCATGCCTCCCCCTTAACCCTTACTACCCTTCACAGCATCTGGTAACCATCCTTCTACTCTCTATGTCCATGAGTTCGATTGATTTGATTTTTAGATTCCACAAATAAGTGAGAATATGCAATGTTTGTCTTCCTGTGTCTGGCTTATTTCACTTAACATGACAATCTCCAGTTCCATCCATGTTGTTACAAATGACTAGATCTCATTTTTTTAATGGCTGAATAGTACTCCATTTTGTGTAGGTACCACATTTCCTTTATCCGTACATCTGTTGATGGACACTTAGGTTGCTTCTAAATCTTAGCTGTTGTAAAAAGTGCTGCAGCAAACATGGGAGTGCGGATATCTCTTTAACATACTGATTTCCATTTTGGGGGTTACATACCCAATAGTGGGATTGCTGAGTCATATGATAGCCCAATTTTTAGTTTTTTGGGGAACTGCCAAATTGTTCTTCATAGTGGTTATACTAATTTACATTCACACCAACAGTGTACAAGGGTTCCCCTTTCTCCACATGCTCGCCAGCATTTTTTATTGCCTGTCTTTTTCATATAAGTCATTTTAACAGGGGTGAGATGCTATCCCACTGTAATTTTGATTTGCACTTCTGTAATGATCAATGATGTTGAGCACCTTTTCAAATGCCTGTTTCCCATTTGTATGTCTTCTTTAGAAAAAAATGACTATTCAAATATTTTGCCCACTGTTCGATTAGATTACTAGGTTTTATTTCTATAGAGTTGTTTGAGCTCCTTAGATATCTGATTATTAATCCCCTGTCAGATGGGTAGTTTACAAATATTTTCTCCCATTCTGTGGGTTGTCTCCTCACTTTGTTAACACAGTTTCTTCAATAAATGGTGCTGGGAAAACTGTATATCTATATGAAAAAGAATGAACCTAGACCCTTATCTCTCACCATATATAAAAATAAAATCAAATTGGATTAAAGACATATCTAAGACTTCAAACTATGAAACTGCTACAAAAAAAATTGGAGAAAATCACCAGGACATTTGTTCTGGGCAAAGAATTCCTGAACAATACCCTACAAGCACAGGCAACCAAAGCAAACTTGAATAAAGTGGATTACATCAAATTATTGGGTTGGTGCAAAAGTTATTGCGGTTTATACCATTGAAAGTAATGGCAAAACCTCAATGACTTTTGCATCAACATTATAAAAAGTCTCTGCACAGCTAAAAATACAATCAATAAAGTAAGATTTTTCTGATGGCTTTTCTTACCAGACTTCCATTCTGTATTCCAGTTTGTAATCAACTGACTGAATAATTCCTCACGCTCCACTGTCAATACATTGAAGGATGAAGGAGTATAAAGGTGATAGAAAAGGGAATACAAAGCTTGTCCTGGATTTTTGTGTTTGGTATTTTCTAATTCCTACTTTAGATGCACTCCCCAACATTGTTTATAATTTAATATGCTTTTAGAAACTGACTTACTTGGCCGCATTAAGAAGGCATCTTGTCCTCTAGTTCAGTGGTCCTCAACCTTTTTCACAGCAGTGACTCGTTTCATGGAAGACAGTTTTTCCATGAACAGGCAGTGGGATGGGTGTGGAGGGATGGCTTGGGATGAGTCAAGTGAATTACATTTATTGTGCACTTTATTTCTATTATTATTACATATTCACCATAAGGTAGAATCAGTGGAAATCCTGAGCTCATTTACTTGCAATTAGATGGTCCCATCTGGGGGTGATGGAAGACAGCGACCATCAGGCATTAGATTCCCATAAAGAGCATGCAACCTAGATCCCTCACATGCACAGTTCACAATAGGGTTCATGCACCTATGAGAATCTAATGCAACCACTGATCTGACAGGAGGCTGAGCTCAGGCGGTAATGTGGGCTTGCATGCTGTTCACTTCCTACTGTGTGGCCCAATTTGTAACAGGCCACAGACTGGTCCAGATTTTTTGCCCTGGTGTTGGGGACCCCTGCTCTAGTTTTTATGTGGTTTTAGATAATGGGAGTGTAGGGGGGACTGTTAAAGTTAGAGGTGGAAAAGGGAGTCATCAGTGTATATTTTCCTTCCCTCAGCTCCCTTCCTGATAAAGCTTAAACTGGAGGTGGCTGCATTTCTCTTCCTCAGGCCACAGTTTCTGTCTAGTGGCTCTCTTAATTCAATTCTAGCTCTCTCTACATTCTGGTAACCTCTCCTTTTCTTAGTTTCTTCAGGACTAAGGGTGATAAATCTTAACTTTTGCTACTTCTGGGATGTTTTCTTTGATGTTTTCCCTTAATATTGCCTTTTTTCTTGTAAATGAAGTTGTCCCTTTATTAGTCTCCTCAGTCATTCTAGTTGTGCTATATTTGGGGGGTTACTCTAAACTATGCAGTGTTTTATGTGAAAGATGAAAAGACTGCTACAGCATACCTCTTTTATTATTAGTTTTGCTTCTAAATTCTGTTTCAGAGAAAATATTTGTAGTTGATATCAATGAAGTAAGCGTTATAGTTGGTGATGTTGAAATAAATGTAACCAAGGCAACATTACCTCCAAAGGGGAAAAATTCAGCTCAGATTGACCTTCTGGAGAATTAAATGAATATGAAAAGAACATATTGGCAAGGAAGCAATGACATTTACCAGCTTCTTAAATAGGCGTTTTGCTTTCTTAAGTCCATAAGAAAGCTAGCTGAAAAGATTTCAGAGTGATTTGACAAAATGTTGGAAACACCATATAAAAAACTTTGGTTGACATCTTGTCATGTTAACTTTATCTCTGCAAAGTCAGATGTTCTTACTCTCCTCTACTTGATGTAAGATTAAGGTGCTGTGTGACAGATGGTTTTAAAAAGTACATTCATTCCATCTGGTCCCAAGTGGAAAAATGAAAGTCACCCACAACTTTTCATCTAAATACTTGTGGTGAAAGGATTCTCAAACTGAGATTTAACATTTTACAAAGGGAATCTATAAGATTCCAGTGATACAGCATTCCAACAATTTCTCTATTATAGACATTTTTTTCACCTGCCACCCTGGAAAATACCAAACTTTGAAATAAAGTATGATAATTTTAGAAAGCTCTAGAATCATTTTATGGCAGTGGCAGTTGGCTCAAATTTTAGTGACCTCTCTGTTCCCTTCCTGTTTTGACAATCTTTCTTTCAGGTGAAGGTCTTGTCCATTAATCTATTCTGTTGTATAAATAAAATAAAGCATATAATGTTTTATTTATCTTACTATTTGCATTTGTAACCTTTACCAAAGAAACAAAATTCTAATAATGGCATTTCAGTCTTGGGCAAGTCAGGTTGAGCATGGCTTTATGGATGCAGAACATTCCCAGTATATTGAATTTTCCCAGACATAAAAAAAATTCTTATTTAATACAGAACCAGTATTCAAAGAGTTAAAAACATTAGGTTGAGTCAATCCTGCAAAAGATGCAATGAAATTTAATTAAATGTCATTGATGTTTATATAATTCTGTGTTAAAGGAAGACTGTTCTTTAACAGTACCCAGCTGATTTTTTTGTTTTATGAAAAAGGATAGCCAGGTGGAATTGGTGATCTTATTATACAAGCTAGGGTGACTTTTTCTGCATCAGAATATTTCTGCACTTTATTTCAAAGTTTTATATAATTATGAAATAGAGAGAGAAAAGTGTGAACCTAAGATTAACAAGATAGATTTATAGTAATTTAACAATGTATTTATAATAATTAACAGCTAATGATTAATAACCAACATTTATATAAAGAGATTAAGCTTCATTGTTACATTCACATATGATATATGTGTATTGAATGTATGAATAAATCTATGTGACATGGAATATTTAAAATAATGTTAAATGATGCTTCACTGATGAATTAATAATGCATAGGTTTTATTAACTACTCAATTTTTTCCCTCTGCATCTTTATTCTAATTGGAAAATAAAAGAAAAAATAAATTCTCATATTATTTATCTATTTCACCCTATTATTATGTTGAGTACATAGTGTTCTGAAGTCTATGTGTAATATTTTTTAGACAATTTTTATCATATATTAGAATATGATTACCTGGAATATTCAGCTATTACTTTATTGCCAGATACAACAACTTTATTTAAATGCTCAATAAATTGGCTAAATATTAACTCTAATTTCAGCAAGAATTATGTATTTGAATTTAAGGCACAGAATATTAGTCATATATCTGATTAGAGATATATCATCATGAAAAAAATGTTCTGGTTATTTTTCCTTCTTTCTTTTGAGGTATATATGGACTGCCAAATCTGTGCCTAAAATTGGGCTGACTATAGTATTTAAAAGAATTTTAAAAATCTATGATTTTTTCTTTCAAAAGCTTGTATGCTCATGGTAAGACATATAAACACATATATGTAAATAAATAATTTTTAATTTGTGATATATACTGGTTAAGCTAACGAACAACAACTAGAAAATTCATCACTAACAAATGGAGATTATCCCAGGAATGAACAGTTCATCATTTGAAAAAAAAATCCATGTAAACTACCATTTTAAGAACATAAAAGAGAAAAACATATAATCCTATCAATTATGATGTGGTGCAGAAAATGCAACTGACACAATTCCACATCATTTGTTAGAAACTCTGGCACACTAAAGTTCCTAATGAATGGAATTCATTAGAAACCAAAATCTACCCAAATCTAATATTATTCTTAAAAGTGAATGTCTGAATTATTTTTCCCAAAATGTGGTAACACTGCTTCTATTTAACATTGTGCTGGATATTCTGGCAAGTGCAATAAATAAAGCAAGAAGAATAAAGTCATGAAGATTAAAAGTAAAATAATACAACTTAATAATAAATATACTATGAAAAAATGTCAGTCTCATAAATTGGAAGCCCTAGCACAGTTAAAATAATAATTCCTCCAAATTTAGGTATAAGCTATATGCAAGTAAAATAATCTGAAAATGCAGCAAAACTTTAGGGCAAGAATTCAAGGCAAATGATTGAATAATACATTTTTAAGGGATAGAAAATTGTTATGGTACATAATAATTTCCAAAAATAAAATTATGAAAACAATGTATGTATTTTATTGAAATATATTATTGTTACAGGATCCTTGGGGTGTTGCTTTGCCAGCTAGAAACTTCTGTGGCCAGTGGTGCCTTTGCCTGAGTTTTTACTCAGACCTGATTGTCTTGTGCCACTCACTTGGCCTGGCAGGCTGCACTCAGTCTGCACTACTGGCCCAAATGTCATGCCTGTGAAGGGTGAGCCAGACATGGAGTGGTGAGGGGTGTGTGAGTGAGTGAGTGTGGGGTCCAGCCACTGCACACACCCAGGCACACCAGCTGTGGTGGGGCAGGCAGCTCCAGATGCCAGTACAGGTGCTGGCTCTCTGTGAGGCTGCAATTGGACCAGGTGTACCACAAGCACCTTCCATGGCTGGCATCAGGGAGCATGGTAGTGCTTGGAAGCTTGGAGATGCCAGGAACTGCAGAGTCCCAGAGAGTGTGTCACAGCCCTGGCTCAGGGAGCTCCTAGGTCTGGGCTCCTTGAAAGGCTCCTTCTCTCTTCTCCCCTTCTTGTTGCCTGCAATGTGGTGAGCAAGGGGTGTGTTTTAGCCCTGTTTGTGTTACATCTCTTTTAGACCCACGATTCTGCAGGTCCCAAGTTCTTGTCCTATGTCCAGGAAGAATGAGTTACACAGGCAAGTGGAGGATAAGCAAAGCAAAGAGAAGCTTTATTGAGTGACAGAACAGCTAAGAGGAGACTGCAGTGGGTAGCTCCTTTCCACAGGCAGGGCATCCCAGGTGTTCTCAGTAGAGAGGAGGCCCACAGTGGATAGCTCCTCTCTGCCGGCAGGGTGTCTTAACAAGTGTTCAGCTCTCAGCAGAGTGGAGACCCTGTGGTGGGTAGCTTCTCTCCACAGCTGATCATTCCATTGTCTCTTGAGCTCTCAGCAGTTAGGAGACCCTGGAGTTGGTAGCTCCTTTTCTCAACTGGTTGTCCTGTTGTCTCCTAGAGTCTGGATGAGTCCAGGGCTTTTATGAGCCTCAGAAGGGAAGAAGCGTGCACTGATTAAACCGTGGGCAGACCCAGAAAAAGCACCACAAGTTCCCACTACAGTCTGAAGGGCTGGCAGCCCAGTCGCCAGGCTTCAGGCTCTCCCTGACTTGAAGGTGGGGATTTGCTGGGGACCTACCCCCTTCCATCCAGGAGCCTGTCTGCCATTCATGGTACCCAGGCTGCCATTCATGGTGTCCAGGCTGTCCATGCCAAGTGGCATGTGCAGTCCAGCACCCCCTCAGGCTCCTTACCATGCTTATTGATACCCAAAGTCCAGAGGGGGCCAAGGTGGCAGGGGACTGGCATGTCTGTGCTACCTAAAGTGTCCCACACCCAGCCAGGCTAAGATAGCACCTGGCGTTGGCCCAAACCTGTTCTGAGATCAGAGCAGGTGCCAGGCAGCAGGAGAAGGCATTTCCAAGCTTGCAAGGACAGAGGGAGCTTCCCAGGTCCCTGAGAGTGCAGAGATGCCTGGGTCAGAGGATATGGCATGGGCAGCTGCAACTGTGTGTGGGAGAGCAGAGTGTCTGCCTGCTCCTGGTCCCCAAGAGCACAGGGAGGTCTGGGTCTGCAGCCATGACTTGGCAGCTGCAGCCGTGCCCAGAGAGTGCAAAGCTCCCAACCTGCCAACTCAGTAGGGGACAGGGTTTCTGCCTGTTCCTGGCTCCTGCTTGCTCTCTGGAGCATGCAGCCCCAGATACAACTCCCCTACTGCAGTTGACATGATGGCATGGCTGCTGTAGATGGGCAACCACTGCCATCATTATTATCCTATCAAATAAATAAATAGATAATTTCGTTAGATATGAAGAACATGATCTAAAACTAATATTAAAAATCAAATAATAGTCAAAACTATTTTGAAAATGAAAAACCAAGGTGGGGCTCTTGCTATATGATTTTAAGGATTACTATCTAGATACAATAATGAATATCTTGTACTATTAGAGTAGGATAGACCCATAGATATGTAAGAAAGAATTTAAAGTCTAGAAACAGACCCACACAAATATTGTCAACTGAATTTTGAGAGTTTCAAAGGAAATTCAATGGAGAAAGAATAGTCTCTTGAGCAAATTATGTTGAAATGTGAATCAAGAAAATGAACTGTGACCTTTTTTAACACCTTTACAAAAATTAACTCCAATTGAATTATATATCCTTAAATGTAACATAAAATTATCATGCAGCTTTTAAAATAGGAGCAAACCTCAATGAAGTTAGGTTATGCAAAAATTCTTATATATGACAACAAAAGAAAAACCTATGAAAGTTGGACTTCAACAAAATGGTAAGCAAACAGCACAATTTAAAAAATGGAGAAAAAATTGAAGTAACTTTACCAAAAAGATACACAAATGACAAACATGCTCATGAAAGATGCTTAACACAGTTTTCCAATATGTAAATTTAAATTGGAGACAAAATAAGTAATAGTATTATGCCATGCCTATTAGAATGAATATGATAAACTAAATCAACAATACCAAGTGCTGACAACAATATGAAGCACCTGAAACTCTGAGAGCCTGATGATTGGAATGCAAACATGGTATAGTCTCTTTGGAACAGAGTCTGACCATTTATTGGGGAGTTAAACTTGCTATTAACACTCAACAATATCACTTCTAGGTATATTTCCTAGAGAAAAAAAAACAACTTATATTCACTTAAAAACCTGTACAAAAAATTGTTATAGCAGTTTTATTATTAATTGTCCTTAAGTATCTATGGGTCTATCCTTTAATAGTACAAGATTTTTATTATTGTATCTACATAGTAACCCTTAAAATCATATAGCATGAGCCCTCACCTTAAACCAGCTTCAATGTGATGAGAAAGTGGAAAAACAAACTATAACATCCCAACAATGGAATGCTACTCAGAAATAAAAAGGAATAAATGATTTATAACTGAATGACATGGATCAACCTCAAAAACACTATGTTAAGTAAAATAAGTCAGTCTCCAAACATCACATACTGTATAATTTTATATATATAAAATTTGGTAAAGGAAGTTACTTCAGGGAGAGAGAATACATCAGTCGTTGCCAGAGATTAGGGTAAACAGTTTGGCTATGAAGGGACAGCATGAGATAATTTTTTAGATAACAAGATTATTGTGCATCTTTATTGTGTTGGTGTTTATGTGAATCTATAAGTGAGTTAAAACCCATAGGCTGTATACAAAAATACTGTTACCTTACTGTATTAAAAAAAAATCGTGAGATACCATACCATAGCTATCAACCTGGAAAAAAATATGTAGACATGTATTTTTTTTTAATGTGGGACAATGTGAAATTTTATATGCTGCTAATGAAAGCATCATTTCATATGAAGAGCAATTTGTCATATCTAAGACCTGACAATTACATTCCTAGGTAATTCCTAGAAAAAGTCTCTAGGTACACGTGGTAACATGTACAAAATTGTTCATGTTATGGGTATAGCAACAATTGGAAATTACATATATGCTCAGTATACAGTTGTGATATATTCACATAAGGAAATGTTACACAGAATGGCAATAATTTAACTAGGACTAATTTTTCATTGAGTATGATGCTCATAGACGTAATATTAAACTAAGGGAACAAAAGAATTATAAGATCAATGCATATCACTTACTACATAGAAAAAATTTTAAGCATAAAAATGTTGCTTATATATTATATAGAAATGCATATTAGTTTAATAAAACTAAAAAGATATTCATAAGACTGGTAACTAGAAAATTGAGCATAGATGTTATCTTCAGAGTGGAATGGAAAACAAGGTATCATTACATGATTAGGTAGGAATATATAGAAAGATTTATCTGTGTTTATATAATAATATGGTACTTAATGTATACAGTGGATACCTAATGTTCTGTCCTATATTTATATATCTAAGATTTTCTGTAGGACATTTCTTAAAGAAAATATAAGGAAATAATAGCATGCATGAAGGCATTAATGACTAAATGATCTGTCTTTTTAAAGAATGTCTAAATTTTAAATAGCTATACAAATAATGAAACATTTATCTTAATGGGTATTATCATTAATGGCAGAGTTCCCAAATATGATGAAAACCTCAGATGGAGAGAGTGAAATGGAGAAAAGGTGTCTTTGCAGAGACCCATCATATGTCTTGTATGAGTCTGTAAACTGCCTCTGCAAAAAAACTGGACTTGAGTAGCAGAGTTAGCAGGTTATGGTGTAGCAGCACGTTTTTTTTTATTACTTAGGTAGAACCTTAGAAGGAATGCGATTTGAAATTTGTCATTTTCAACTCATTGTCATCATATATCATACTTCTGTATAGGATAAGTTAAAAGAGAAGTGGTAATGATATCTACTTCCTTTATCTGGCAATAAGGGTGTCTTTATACATTTCTCAAAAGAAATTTTTCCTGAATTATAGACCTCACAGGACCTGCAAATGTAACAAAATTTCAGTTAAATGCATTCCCTTCATATACATACTCCTCATTTACACAAAGTCTGATGCAGTCATGATGCAGTAATTTTGCTTTTCCAAGTTGATATGTTTTTCAAGATTAAATGGAAATGCCCTCTCTTCCAGAAAGGTTTATTACATTTCCCATAATACATGTGATATTTTTTCTCTATGGGATTTTTTTTTTGCATCATCATTTTAGCTTTGGGCCATCTTTTGACCCAAAACTTGCATACTGGCACCTTGCATGTATGTCATGCTTAGCCACTGTTAACAAAATTTAATATTTCACATAAAAATCCGGATTTCTAATTTGTCATATTCCCTGCACATGAGATTGGTTACATAAATTGTCTTTGAATTGGATGCAAAAGTTTGATTTGCTTGTTTTCTTTTCTTGTTCCTTTTTAAAAAAAATATACATAAGGGAGGATAGGAAATGGGAAGCACTTAAAAAGGCAGAGAAAACAAGGCTATTCACAATTTTTGAAGGGGTATATAAAAACCAATAAATAATAAAATATTCTTGCCCTGTGGAAGCTTATAAAATGGTAATAGAAAATGTGTACCATGTGCTTTTAAAACTCTGTATTATTCACCTGAATGAAGATAATGAATAATAATTCCATGGATATTCAAGTTGGCATATTTTTTTACTGTCCTCTTGCAAAAATAAAGGCCGCCAACCAAATTTCTGGCATAGGGACTATGCTTACAATCTGCCAGAGGTATTTGCTTGGAAATTAGAAATTAGCATTTTTACAGCCTGGTGTTGGGAAATTGACAACAAAGTCAAATTTTAAAATACAAAAGTTTACAATAGATACTGTAACAGGAATAATATATTCTTGGGTTTTAATACATGAAAGATACAATAAAATCATTTCAATTTGACTAAATCACTGTGTCATAACAGGATGAGACCATATTTTTAGAAATTATTTTACTATCTAATATTTTTGCATCTCTCATTGCCCTCACATAAGTTGAAGTTATTGAGTGAAGTCCTCATTGCCCTCAAATTAGGTTGGAATTATTGTCATACATGCCTTTTGACCTTAGGAACTTCCAAATTGGTCTCCTAGTATTTATTTCTATTATTCTCCTATCCATTATACCCCTGTGGTCAGATGATCTTCATAAAACACAAATCCAGTAGTTTCACAGTTTTTATTAAGCCATTCAGTAGTGTTCAACAAATCCTTAATGATGTTTATGCAGTCTTCTTACATATAGTTCATTTAGTTAGCTTTATATTCTGTATTTTTCCCATTTCTATTTTTCATTTCTATTTTTCAACAGTTTAAAGCACCATCTTCTTCATTTTATAGCTCTATGTCAACTCCAGGCTTTGCTTTGTATTCTTCTGATAAATGTAGCACGTTGTTCATTCTTTAAGTTTAATTTTCCTACTGAGTTTAACTTTCCTCCTAAGAGAAAAATTAAAGGAGGAGACTGAATCATCTTGTCTGAAGTCTGTCTTCTCACTTTGAGGCCATATCACTTACTTATTTTCTTATGAAGACCTTTAATAATCTGTGTTTCTTTATTCCTTTTTTCTTAAATACTATCTTTCTACCTCACTAGTTTTAGAAGAGCAAGAAGCATTACTTTTTTCTCACCATTGAATGTTCAGTGCCTGGAATTGTGTCTGGCACACTCTCAGTACTCAAGAAGTACTACAAAGTGAATAGATTAATAAATGATATATTATTTATTATTTATTATTAATATTATTTATTAATTTATTGTTAATATTATTTATTAATAAATAAAAATGTTGCTTCCATATCCAAGTCTTTCCTACATTTAAAGAAAATCGTGGGGACTTACAGCCCCTAAATTCTCTGAAAAACAAAGTTTCAAGTATATTTCAAATTAGACATACAGATAATTATGTTTCATGCATATCTTAGTTGAATTGTTTTAATATAATAGCAGTGGTGGATTTCACAAATTATTTTGCTCAAAGAACTTCCTTTATATAACAGGAAAAATGTATCTGAATCCATCTCTATAATTTCCCTGGAGTTGTTTTTATTTGGGATATTATTCAATGAGCATAGCCATGGGGATTGGTCTTGTTGAATATATGGGAAGCCTCATTTTACTCTCTTGAGTTTCTTTTGTGTTGGGGAATGCACTTACTCAACTAGTCTTTAGTTAACTAGGGAATTTTCTATCCATCCCTAAAGTCTAGGAATTTGTTTATTTCTGTCCCATATCTTAACAACTAAATACAATGTTTAAAAGCATTTATATAACATAAGATTACTGAAATAGTTTCAATAGGTATCCATGCAATTTAATTTGTTCAGTTGCTAAAATTGCTACAATTTATTATATATTGTTATGTTACTAAAACCTTAATCTTGATAGCAATGAAGTCTGAAAAATGAAAATTTAAAAATAAATGATAGGTTAAAATTTGAAAAGGCAAAATGATTCTCCTTGTTTCCTTTCCATTTCAATAATTTCTTCTGTGAACCATGAAAAAGAAGAATCTTTTAATCATATAATGAAATAATTTAAGTCAGATAGGCCGATAAGCTAAATACCAAAAATATTTTGTTGGTAGATTTACAATTATCTTTATGCTTCTTTATAATTTTGTCCTACATTTAAGAACTGCACAGGGACTCACAAACAACATTCCTTTTCTTAACTATGCTAATTAATAACTTTTATCAAGTATTAGTAATCAGGTATCCCATGGACAGTTGTAGTAACTCTGTACAGACAAAACTAAAAATTTCTGTATAAATCTAGTTTTTGAAGTTTATGAAAGTCATTTAATAAACTTATTTGAGAACCTAAACCATGAAACAAAAATAAAAGAGGAACAACAACCCAAGAACTATGCTATGACCGACTCTTGACATATACAGTTTCCTTCTGAAATAACATATAAATTTGATTAGCAACTGAATGCAACAAGATACTTTTTTTTTCCAGAAATAACTTGTACTGAGATGAGCATGCCCATTGAGGGCTTTTTAATGTTCTGATGTCAAAGAAAACATGGCAAATTTACACCTGGAAAATAAATCCAGTTCAAAGGGATAGATAAATCCCAAACTGTAATAAATTAAGGTTAATGAATCATTACAGTCTTCTGTAATGGCTGAACCCAATTGCAAGCTGGACCATTCTGCATCAACACAGAATATTTTGGCAATCTTTCTGCACAGATGAACATTTAAGCCTCCTTCTTATTGTGAAACCTGAAGTTAACTTTCCTAGATGATATTACTGGGACCAAAATAAAAATGTAAAACCTGATATTTATTTGTGTAGAAGTGTTTATAGTATTCACTGATGGTAGTTTGTATTTTTGTGGGATCAGTGGTGATCTTCCCTTTATCATTTTTTTGTTGTGTCTATTTGATTCTCTCTTTTCTTCTTTATTAGTCTGGCTAGCGATCTATCTATTTTCTTAATCTTTTCAAAAAACCAGCTCCTGGATTCATTGATTTTTTTGAAGGGTTTTTCATATCTCAATCTCCTTCAGTTCCACTCTGATCTTAGTTTTTTCTTGTCTTCTGGTAGCTTTTGAATTTGTTTGCTCTTGCTTCTCTTGATTTGGGATGGATAGTTCTGTAGATGTCTATTAGGCCTGCTTATTCCAGAGCTGAGTTCAAGCCCTGAACACATTAAAAAGCTTATCCACCATGATCAAGTCAGCTTCATCCCCGGGATGCAAGCCTGGTTCAAATGTGCAAATCAAAAGACGTAATCCATCACATAAACAGAACCAACGACAAAAACCATGTGATTATCTCAATATATGCAGAAAAGGCCTTCGATAAAATTCAGCACTCCTTCATGCTAAAAACTCTCATGGATGGAGATGTTCGGGGTGACCTTGAAAGTCATCGATTGTAGGTATCAAATTCTCAGTCAGCTTGAGTCCTTCCATCATGGCATAGAGGATAAGTCATCCCCAAACCTCTAACATAAAGCGAAAATATGTTTGTTTTAACACATAGCACAATGGCCTATATGTTGTAGTCTAGGATACCATAATGAATGCAGTATATATATAATGACTCAAAAAGCGTAAGCTGGAAATGCCGTATTTAAAAGTCATCTTATTATTGAGACTCACCAGGAAAAAACACCCATTAACTGGCTGTAGGAATGGTATAAAAGAGTATTATGGTGATATTTTTGAATTTTAACTCTACTATTCATGTAACCTCAACTAGGATTGCTCACCTTTCTGAGCTTTGAAATACTTTTAACTCCTTCCCTTAATCAGCATCAGGTCATGGCAAGCATCTGAATTTTAGGCATAAAAATCTCAGATAGAAACAAACACATGTATGTGTTCTTTATAAATTACTCCCATTTCAACAATCATAAAATTTGAACTATAAAATGGAAAAAACAATAAAAGTAACCCACGAAATTCAGTTTACCGGTTCACATATAATTTGTGTTTTACTTTACTTTGATACTCCGGGAGTCAAAAATATAACAACACTGGACTAACTTACTATGACCAAATAAATTTTGAGGATAACTACTTTACAATAACTATTTCTTTTAGTTTTCTTTGTGATCCAATAAATATTTTTGCTTGTTAGTCTTTTATTTAACAAACACATTTTTATCCTAAGAAGTAATCTATGCAGCAAATTCCACCATAATGCTGGAAATACTATGTAGAGAAATCATTATTTTAAAAGTAACTATAATAAATGTACTTTTTAGATTCACTAGCTTATAGATTCTAGATGAGGTTCTCTTCTTAAATCATGGCAATTAATGTCTCTCAGCAACCCAAAAGTAAGTCCTCATTTCTTCTGCTATCATTTCTTCGAGAGCTGTCAAAGGGAAGGAGTTCAGGAGGGACCTGTGTATATAAGTAACTGATGTATACAAATTGGCAGTGAGTTGTTACAATACCCTGTAGAGTATTTACAGTCCCTTTCAGTATCAATTCACCATTCCCTGCTCACTTGTATTGATATTTTACTGTTTTACCACATTGCTGATGTTGCTAAAGCTACTAGTAGTTTTTGCAAACTTCAAGGTGCCTACACCCCCCCAGGATTGGTACTTTTTGTTCTGCAAACACCATGACAATGCATTTTATTGTTATTATTTTTAAATTCTTGATGTAATAGGTTATTTTAAAATTCCCAGAAAGTTTCAGAAATTAATAAACATATTGTAGCTAACCCTGAAAAGATAATGGTGTTGATGATGGTGATTCACAAATAATAAAAATGGAGTTAGTATATCATAAAGAAAGGTCTCATCTGGATTTGTCTAGCTTAAAGGAAAAAAAATTAAAAGACTGTGAATTGATTTCATTATTGGCTATAAGCAAAACAAAAGAATTTATCAGTATATAACCACATTCATAAAATTTAGCTCAAGCCAGAGTCATTTTAGTTAAATATTAAGAAAAATCATCTTAGATGACAAGGATAGTAAAATCTTAGATGTTCTACTAAGAGAGCTTGAAGGTATCTATTACTGGAGTTCATTAAGCAGAGAATGACAATATTTTGACTTAGATTATATGCACAGATTATATATTTTAAAGACCAGTTCTCTCTAAGTTACTCAGGCTGGCCTCAAATTCCTGTGTTCAAGTGATTCTCCTGCTTCAGCCTCCAGAGTGGCTGAGACTATAGGAACATGTCATCACTCTAACTGATTTAGATAATTTAATCATTCATCTAATTCAAGGTAAAAGGTGGAGTTTGATGGGTTTTCATTCTGTCATAACCAAGGCTGGAACAGAGAATCCATGTAAACTTCTCTCATTCTAAGAAGACTTCTAAGCAAGCTCACAAATCTAAGCAAATTTGTCTCTCTAGATGAAAGTCATTGTTCTTCAACTGAGATTGGTCCTGGATTGGTTTTTTTAAGGTACGGACATGAAGATATTATGACTCCAAACAATAGGAAAAAAAACTTGGAAATAATATTCTGCGTTGCAATTTCTTAACATTTCATATTTCCATAAAATGGCATATTTCATATGGAAGCACATATTTAAATTAGAATTTATTTAATAAAATAGACAAGAACAATGTCACCACTTCAATTCACAAATGGCCTTTATTCCAATAGCCATGGATCAAGTACATATTTTCATTCTTTAAGCAGAAGGCTGAATATGTATATTATGATAATCTGACTACATTACTATTGGAAGAGGATTATCATAATTGTACAAACACTGTTTTTCCTGTTCTTTCAAATGAATAAACCTGTATATATTTTTTCTTGTGGTACAGTATATCCATTGTATATACACCAAAAAGTCAATGCAATTTAATTTTTTAATTCTATTTTTGCTGTTTTAATGTTTAGGTATCCACCAATATGCCAATTCAAATATCTTAGTCAAATAGAGATATAATTGGAAAATAACTTAGAGTTTTTGATATCATTTTATTTTTAGTCAGATAACAGAATTGAAAGGAAATAGCTCTCATAAATAACAAGTACATTTTGATGTGTATTTACATAGATATATACAATATAAAGTATTTGCATAGATATACATAAGTAAATAAACATAATGTAGAGGCTGCAGAGGTATACGTGGTAAAAATAAATCTTTGTTCCATCATGTACTACCCTTCCTACTATTAAACAACAATTAGTGATGTTATTTAAGGAGAATTTAAATTATCTACAAAAATGTATTTACTTATCTAGGTTTTGGGATATAGAAACAAAAAATTGTCTCTTGACCCCAAAGTTACTTGTTCCTTTTTTCTAAAGGGTCACTCTAGAAATAAAATTCCCCAATATATTATGCATGGAGGACAACATATCCTTTTCCTAAATGGAAATGTTTCTTTGAGGTCACAGAACTCTGAAAAACACAGCGTATTCTATTAACATTAACAACATTTGATCATCAGAAAGTATGTCTAAGACAATGAAAATGCAAGCCTCCAGGTGAGAGGAGACACTTGCTGTACATATATCTAGTGAAATCCTTGTATCTAGAGTATATAAGACGTTGCTTCAGATTGAAAAGAAGAAAGAAAATAGATAACCCAATGGGAGAATGCAATAATGCAGGCAGTTCAAAAAAGAAGATATCCAAATGACTAAAAAATGTAGATATTGGCTCAACCTTATTAGTTCTCAGCAGAATAAAAATTACAAAAAGGAGATGCTACCAAACAACAAAAATCACAAAAATTAAAGATAGTGACAATTATATATACTGGTGAAGATGCGAAGCAACCAGAGTTTTCATAGACAGCTACTGTGAGTATAAATTTGACAAGCATTCTGGCAGTATTTACTAACAATGAACATGTGATTAGCTTATGACCAAGCAATCCCACTGTTTTTCTATACATCAATTATAAATAACTAGTTCTATATGATTCAGAAGCATACAAAACTAATGTGTTGGAATATTCCAAATAGATAGTAGGTATATTGGGTAGGAATAATGAATAGGTAGGGGCACATAGGGGACTTTTGGAGATGCCAGTAATACAGTGTTTTCAATTTGGGTGCTGATTCCAAAGGGTGGCCTACATTATGAAAATGAAGAGTTACATATATTTATATATTTATATATATAGACATGCCACTATGCTGTATTTAGCTATCTATAGTGTATGTATCTATATTTATTTGCAAACATTATAAACTTATTTTCATCTCACTATATTTCCATTTCATTATCTTTATTTTCAAAATGTGATCTTGGTAGTAATGTTAGCTGATAAGTGCCTTCATTTGTTTTACCTGTGAGATTCCATAGGTAAGATTATTCCAGTTTTTTATAAATTGATTCTAAGTATTAAGTCCAATAAAGAGGACTTACATACATAGACAATTCACAACATAGGAAATATTATTTTATTTTAAATCTTCTTAGGTGCCTTTGTATAATTCCCTGGCATGAGGACTCTGAACTTTGTTTGGATCGTTTGGTCTTGTTCATCTTCTTGTGGGTCTCTCATTGTTTATATCTCATGTTGCCTATTCTGTAAGGATTATCTCCTTGTTACATAGCTCAGAACCCTTCTTACTAAAATTAGACCCTGTGTATGCAGTTTACCGGTAGAGACTTAATTAGTTAATTTTTCTTCCTTCCCATATGTTCTTTATAATTCTTACATGAACTATACTTGAAACGTTCTGTGCTTTAAATTATCTAACCTTTGCCTACCACTCATCTGTGGAATCAGGGAATGGGCATTCTTTTGATAAGTAGTGGACTTCTTACCTAGTTGGGGTTGGGATGGGTGGTTGAGGGTAGCAATTAAATTCCCATTGATGAAAAAAACACTTTCTATTTGAAGGTGAAGATAAACAGATTTCTCTTTTAGCCATCCTATCTAGCCAATAGAAATAATGACTTCTTATAATTTAATCACTTAGTTTCCAAAATTAAGTCAGTTACTTTGACACTCTGACTTCCAAATATTACTTTCTTAGCACTGCTATAGACTTATTGCCTAGGCATGATGAATCCAGGATTTGTGGGACCTGAAATTTATACAGTTGGAAGGACTATTTAAGCTGGAAGCCATTATTCTCAGCAAACTAACACAGAAATGGAAAACCAAGCACCACATGTTCTCACCCGTAAGTGGGAGCTGAACGATGAGAACACATGGACACAGAGAGGGGAACATTACAAAATAGGGCCTGTCAAGGGGGTGAGGGAAGGGAAAGTATCAGAATAAATAGCTAATGCATGTTGGGCTTAATACATAGGTGATGGGTTGATAGGTACAGCAAACCACCATGGCACATGTTTACCTATGTAACAAACCTACACGTCCTGCACTTGTATTTCAAAACTTAAAATAAAATTTATTACAAAAATTTTCAAATGCCATATTAAATATGCAGGTGGATATTTATTTAAAATGTTAATATTTTACCAGGTTGATTCGTGGTAAGGGTCCAGCACATAAAGGGTGTAAGAGCTTATGTGTCAATTTCCTCATGTTAAAGGTACCCCTGACATAAGGTTTTTATGCTGGTTCTAATTCGAAAGTTTTTTATGTGAATTTTCTAATACTTATCTCTGTGACCTGGTGATAAACCTTGCTTTTGTCATTCTAAAATTCTAACTGCAGATTTTCTTATTTAGGAAACAGCCATAATTCTCTTTTCTATCCACTGAGATCTACTAATTTGGTGTTCCTACTTCTGTTACATGGGTGCCCATTTTTCTCATGTTTATAGGACATTGCATCTTTATCTAAAATACTTCTCCTCCTTGTAGAACAAAGGGACTCTTATACATTCTTCAATGTTTATTTTAAATACAACTCACTGAGTGAAGATAGATCCTTTTGAGTGCCATTTACACTCTCCTGTATGCCTTCCCTCATTGTGTTATTACTGTGTTCACTTATCTTCTTCACATAGTGGGTAGTATTTTCTTCAGGAGCAAGGACTGTGCCTTTTTATTTTATGTCCTTACACAATTACATCACACAGAGGAACCATAATAGGTCCATAATATAATCATGCTTGTCTGCTGACTGCCTTAATTTCAAATAACAAATCTGACTTTTGGTGAAAAACCATCAAGATATGATAAAACATGTAGATTTTGTTCTATTACCTCAGTAACAATGCACATGTGTGTGTGTAGAAATATATATTGTATTATATTATTGTAATCTTGTGAGAGGTATTATTTGAAAAATGGAGTGTCTATTTTCTAAAAACATGTTTAAATAATAAGTGATATTCTCGAATAAAGGACTATCTGGCAGTAACCTGCCCCTATCTATCTTCTCACTCCCAAATAATGTCCTTCAACATTTAATCAAAGAAAAGAAAAAGGACTTGGTTGCCTAAGCAGCTGCAGATCACCTTGAATAGAAACATAGAAATATATTCCAACTGTTTCAGAAAAAAATACAGCACCAATTATGCTTAAGAAACAAAAGGGAAGCCATCCTGAATTAATATATAATGAAGGAAATGGTAATTATTTTATCCAAAGGTTTCCTGAATTCCACAGTTCTAATGTCTTTTGGAACTGCTTCATGCTGAGAACAGTATATACACAAAGAAATGTGAAAAGAAGTCATGTTGAGGGCTCTGGAGTGTTACAAAAAGTTGCCATGCTTTTTAAGAATGATTAAATGAAATGCTTTGTTCTCTAGTTGCAGCGGCCAGCTCAGGCTCAGTTGCTTTTGAGCATGCCATATTTATTAGAGACAATACAGAGAGAAGCAGATGTATCAACCACAACTCTATGCACCAATTAAAAAGGGGCTGGCAATCAACAACTGAGTAATTCTCAGCCAAGTGTTGCCATAAGTAAACAAAGTTTCAATCACCTTAGCAAATATGATCCTTCTTTAAAGACATATATTAGCTTCTTTCCTAGAAGCTAAACAGCCAGTTTAGTCATTTCTCTCGGTTTTGATTTTTAAATATGCTGCAATGTAAGTCAATCAGGCAGATTTCCCTATTAGACAGAGATAGATAACACAGTAAATGTCCTTGGGGATATTCCATGGGCTCTTGAAACCCTATTCTACCTTAGTGACATAAAATCATTTTGGTTTCAATGTAAGCACCAAAAAATGATACCTCATTGAGTAGTTCATTAAATAAAACTGGTCCAGAAGCTAATTTTTATTATTACTGCTTTGAGGACATAAAGAGTGCTATGGGTCAAAATCCTTTAAAGTATGTTTAGTTGTTATACTTTAACTATTATTGTTTAACTTTTCATTTGTTTTCAAGTAAAAATGCTAAGTAATTTTCAAGTTTTTTATACATATAAATTGCATGCCTTCACTCTTACCTTTCCTTGAACTATTTCCTGATGCATCAGTCCCCATTAAACAATTAGTTTTGTATACTACCATATTAGTTATTGCTTTTACAATTTTTTTTTTTGGTGGAGTCTTACTTTATCTCCCAGGTTGGAATGCAGTGGCGCAATCTTGGCTCACTGCAACCTCCACCTCCCGGGTTCAAGCCATTCTCCTGCCTCAGCCTCCTGAGTAGCTGGGATTACAGGCATGTGCCACCACATCCAGCTAATTTTTGTACTTTTAGTAGAGATGGGGTTTCACCATGTTGACCAGGCTGGTCACAAACACCTGACTTCAATTGATCCACCCACCTTGACCTCCCCAAGTGCTGGGATAACAGGTGTGAGTCACCACGCCTGAACTGCTTTTACACTTTTAATTCTATGCAGATTAAATGATAGTTCAACAATTTTTTTCATTATGACTGGAAAGCTTTTTTTAAAAAAACAGAATTTTATATTGCATTTTCTGTAGCATACCCGCTGCTCATGAACATTTGACATAAAGTGGGAATAGATCTGCATTTAACAACTCTAACCGAATCTCAACCCTCTTTTTATTTTTTTAAAAAAGTTTAATTCAAGCTATCAGTCAAATTTTCCACTGCACAAATATTACTAGGTTAATGGAGAATTTTCAGTTCTTCAGCTTCTAAAGTGCTTTTACAAAAAGCTGAAGTTTCATTCTCACTATCACTTCAGAATTTTCAGCAATGTGAGTTACCACATCACCTTGAACAAAATTTTTCAGCTTATACTTTGAAATATTCAATATTATTTTATTATCTATTACAAATGAAATGTGAAGTGTTTCTGTGTCAGGAACATAATTATAAATTTAATATTCATTATCCTCAGTTAAGAAATCATAGTTCAGATTATTTGGAGATTAATGTCTTAATGATATCAAGTGTTATCAATGTGTGATAGTATCCTTGTTTAGAGATAAGGTTCTTGGGTAGGGTTGAGTTTAAGATTTAATAGCCATGCTTCAGTGATAGTAAAATGCTGAGTTCAGTAAAAATGAACTTAGCAGTTATAGCCATGACTTCTGAAATTGAGGAAGGCTGACATTGATGCAAAGGATAGCTGCTTATTCAACATTTACTAGGGACAAATCATTATCCAAGGTACTGAGGGGAATCCTACCTGTGCAATATGCCTGGCAATTCTTACAACCAGCACATTGAGACTTACATGTGATAAAATTTACAAAATGAAGCATAACAACCTAATGATTTTCACCCTATTTCTAATTAGAGGGGTCAATTTGTACTGTAATAGCTGTAAGTGTTCTCTGAGAAGTGTCCACCAAGTATCCATAAATACAGTTATAATTCAAACCTGGTTTATAGTCCTAGTTTTAGTCAAAAGAGCTATGTGCTCTTGGACAATTTTCTTAAACTGTCTGGACTTCAGCTTAATACATATTAATATTAGGCTATCTTCTAGTATTCACTTTAATATTATTCAGTTCTAATCTTGACATAGAACTCAGTATTAAATTGTATGCCATAATATATGTGGCTATGATAAGAATCAGTTTTGACATTAACACACTAACTCCTATGAAACATCAGTGCTCCAATATGCTGAAGCAAGGTTCTGGATATTCATTAGGTTTTGTGAATATTAGACAGTATTATCGCT
This sequence comes from Aotus nancymaae, assembly GCF_030222135.1. Taxonomy (NCBI): domain Eukaryota; kingdom Metazoa; phylum Chordata; class Mammalia; order Primates; family Aotidae; genus Aotus; species Aotus nancymaae. Next base: position 30,736,155 of record NW_026988413.1, read on the forward strand.
TTTCATTGAGGAAAACTGAATGAATAAAGCAATTGAAGTTAGTCAAGTATTCTAATAACACAGAAGTTGTACCTCTAAAGTGATTAATATGTGAATGAAGTATATTTGGCATATTTAGAAAATACACATAATATAATTTTTTTCTTGTTTCTAAGAATATATCCTTTAAAAATTACCTAAAGATAATTGACAGTATTTCCAGCCTGTATTAGTCTGTTTTCGTACTGCTATAAGGAACTTCCCAAGACTCAGTAATTTAGAAAGGAAAGAGTTTTAATTGACTTACACTTCTACAAGGCTGGGTAGACCTCAGGAAACTTAAAATCATGGCAGAAGCCAAAAGGGAAGCAAGGCATCTTCTTCACAGGGTGGTATGAGGGAGATGTGCCAAGCGAAGGGTCAAGAGCCCCTTATAAAATTACCAGATCTTGTGAGCACTCACTCACTATCAGGAGAACAGTATAGGGGAAGCAGCTCTCATGGTAATAACAGGATTTAATTACCTCTACCTGGTCTCTACTTTGACACATTGGGATTATGGGGATTATGGGGATTATGAGAATTAGAATTTAAGATGAGATGTGGGGCGGGTGGGGGCGGGGGAGGGACACAAGGCCTGACTATATCACAGCCCAAGCTTTGAAAAAATTGTAAATATAACTTTTGCCAAAACAAAAGATTCATTTTGTTTACAAATGAATTTACCTAAATTTACAAATGAATTTACCTAAATTTACAAATGAATTTACCTAAATTTACAAATGAATTTACCTAAAAAAAGTGAACAGTTAACTGGAAACATTCCTTTTTCACGTAAGTGACAGCAGAGATTTCAAGTAGGCTCAAAGCAAATTTGACAGTTCTTTCTTTGTCTAAGAAACATCTCTGAAAACATATAATATATTTTTACAAAAATGTTTTAACTAATACATATATTATTTTTGGGAAGGCACTGTGAAGAGGTAAATCACTAATGTTAAAAATACTCTAATTTAAAAAGTATTAGATCTTGACTATTGTTTCATTTTCTCTCCCTAGATCTCACAAATATATTTTCTTGAGTAGAAAAATATATTTCAATAAATTTTTCAATTTATAGTTATTTATATTTTAAAAGAACATCTACAAAATTCTATTAAAAGGTTTAGCATTATTTTAATAAAATATCAATAATAAGAAGGAAAATGAAAAACTAAATATTTAATGCACATGCTAAAGAATATGTTATTTTTAAGACTGTATAAACCTTAAGATGTCTTTATTTTAGATTAATATTTTACATATGCTTTTTTCTCTTTTGATTGTTATTATTCATCTTTTTATTTTTAAACAGTCTTATACATAATATTGTTGTGCTTAAATAAAAGTCTATTTAATATGTTGACACCAATTTGAAAGGATATTTTGAATTTCATCTTTAGGATGATACAGAAAGAAAAATATTTTTATATCAATGGAGAATTCACACTTTGATTGCTAACAGTAAATAATATTGACTATTTAAAAATAATTTGCAAGCTATAACCAAATATAAAAGGTTTACATTAGAAAAGCATTTTAAATCTTTCAAAAAGAATTATTATAAATAAAAACATATACTAACACTATGTATCGTTTCTAATAACAGAATGTTACAACCTTTTACATATATTAGTTTTAAAGAGTTCGCTACCTGCAAAATTCAAGTGTGTCTTTCAAATCTAGTTGAAGAGGAAATGTTGAATAAGTTAGCATGACCTTGCACTCAATGGGAATTCTCATATTTTATTACCTTTTATTATTTCACGATGATTAAAAAAATACTGGAGGACAAAAAGAATAGAATATATAAAATTACAAATTTGCCAATTAGATTCAGTCATAAAATAGTTCACTAAAATATTTTGCTTTCACTATGTGTACTGGTTTGCTAAGGTTGCAAGCCAATACAAAGAATGATTAACATATTAGGTGTTGTAAAAAATGGAAATTTATTGTTTCACAGCTCTAGAGACCAGAAGTGCAAAATGAAAGAGTGAAAAGAGAAACTTGTAGATGGCTGTCTTCTCCCACTTCCTCACCTCATCATCTATGTGTACCTCTGTGTCCAAATTTCTCTGTTCAATAAGAACATCAGTCACATTGAATTAGGACTTATACTAATGAACTCAATTTAAGGTGACTACCTCTGTAAAAAACAAAGAAACAAATGATAAACATATCTCCAAATAAGGTCACATTCTGAAGTCCTGGGGTTAGGACTTCAACATATTTTGGGATGTACAATTCAGCCCACAGCACTATGTAAAGTATTTGAATAGGTTAATAATTTGAATTATTTTCTATTATAATTTTCAAGAGCTTATGCATTGGTACCACCTGAATTTCCATGAGAAATAAATGTATTTCCTATGGGAGGTATCAATATTACTGTCAATATTGCCATTAAATAAAATAGTAGACATTATATTACTTACTGTAATGGTTAATTTTATGTGTCAACTTGGCTAAGATAAGGTGACTAGTTGTGTGGTAAAACACATCTAGATGCTTCTTTGAAGGTATTTGTGAATGTGAATACAATTTACAATCATTTGACTTTAAGTAAAGCAAATTATCCATCATAACACAAGTGGGCCTCATTCAGTTCGTTGAAGACCTTGAGAAAAAAGACAGAGTTTTGCTGAGGAAGAAGCAGTTCTACTTCGAGACCACCATGTAGAACTCTGCCTGAGTTTTACCTGGCCTGTCCTATAGATTTTAAACTCGAGACTGTGACATCAATTCTTATTTGAATTTCCAGCCTGCTGGAATGCCTTACAAATTTCAAACTTTCCAGCTTCCACAATGACAAGCCAATTCCTTAATATAAATATTTCTGTCATATATATATACACACACACACACACACACACACACACATACATATATATATTTATGTTTATATGTAGAAAGAGAAAAAATTATTAAAACATATATAAACCTATTATCAATAATGTTTTGCATGTATTCAATATTAATTGTATTAATAAATATGGGATAGACTATGCCATAATGACAAATAATTTCAAATCTCAGGAGCTCAAGAAAACAAAAGCCTACATTTTATGTATGCAACTTAACCATTTTGTACTGGTAGGGACATCTGCTCCTCACAGACATATAAATATTTTCTATATTGTTACTCTTATCTGCTTTTCAATGCTTCTGCCCACAAGAAAAACATGCACTGTTTTTAGTTATAGCATATTGGCTGTCACTAGTCACATGGCCCGACCTTAGTGTAATGGGGCTGGAGAGGGTTATCATCTATGAGTTCAGGAGAAAAAACTTAAATAATTGTGAATGCTACTGATGCCTACCACAAAATGTGATTAAAAACACTTAAAGAAAGTAATATAACTACTTCAGAAAATTCTTGATTAACATTGCCTTGTCTTTGACTTTTTTGTATTATCTTATCCAACTTAATTATTTCCCTCTGTAAGCATGACCCTTCTGTTGTTCATATTATTTCTTATATATTAATACTTAATTTCTTCTTAGCAGAAGTAACAGTGTAACATAATGATTAAGAGAAGCTGACTTGAAGCAAAATAGTCCTGGAGTTGAATTCTAGCTCTGCCTCTTTCTAGCTGTCCTTTGGATTCCTACAATTTATCAATATTAATTAGCCTTAGACTCAATATCAAGCTTAACCTCAGAATATGTAAGAAATAAAAGATACACTGTGTATAAAGGACATAGAATAATTGTGCCTTAGAAATAATTAATGATCAATAAGTTGTAATTTCATTTTTTAATCATTGAATTATTTTGATTCTTTAAACAAATTTTAACATAGTGGTCTGTCACAGTAGGAGTTTATTTGGGCCTTGATAAATGAAGTGAAACAGTGCCTTGTAACATAATGCTGTATCTCACTCTCCACTTCTTCCTGTTTTCTAAATCTCAGCATCAACATTTCTGCCATAAGACTATATACTAAGGTCATTGTTATTAAGAATTCATTCATCTTATGATATATTTCTTTAATAATTATACTAATTTGACAGTTTTATATTTTTAAGTACATTACATATTTATAAATGCCCCAATGGGATATATTTTGGTGAACTTTTCAAAGGAGGAGAGCTAACGTTCTGATAACATGGAATATTTGTAGGAAATTAGTTATTGATTCAGTAATGTTCTAATCCTCTATTCTATGACTTTTATCCTAATAATTCCATCATTTTTTAAAAGTCAGTCACTTTCAAAACGTATTTACCATTTATATAAATGTGTAGTTGTACAACCATGAAGTTTAATCCAAGAGTTGGAATACGGTTTACAAACTATAGGATTTCAGACAATATTCCCAATCTTTCTGATATATTCTTTCATATAATAAGGATAATTATTTATACTTTTAAGGGTTCGAAACTTTAAAAAATATCAGTATATACAAAACAACTAAGAAGCTAAAGCAGAATTTAAGTCTGAGGTATTCATATTGTGAATGTGAATGTGTGTGTGGTGGGAGGGGATGGGAACCTGAAAATAAAAAAGGAAAAGAGCATTTCTTAATATATTCTCATACCAGTGGGTAAAATAGGAGTAGCCATATCATTGCTGACAGTGGCTAGGAAAAGAACACCCATGATTAAAAGAGCAGGTTTTATTTTGTAAGGTAATTTTAATTAGCATTTTGACAAAGATACCTTCATAGCCAGGTATGATTTTTAAAGTTTTTTATCAAAGAAATCCACTTTCTTTAGTTTTCTTGCAATCTTTCACCTTTTTAACTTATTTTTTACTTTTCTACTTTTAATACACAAAAATATAAGAAATATTTTAACTTATTTCTTAACCTGATATGAAGAAAAGAAAAACAGTATATGTATGATAAGTGAAACAGGGAATCTGGCTTCTAAAGACAGTAGATGGTAGTGAGCTGTAGATTTTGTACCTTTTAAGATGGAAAGCCTCAATTGAATTCATTTCATTATTTGACAGTCATATTTTTCAAGGGAAGTGGGAAAATTGGAATTACATGTAAAAATCTTTCCATTTCTAAATGTGAGTAACTTCTTCTACCTGTAAACATTGAACATATTAACACTTTTTTGAGACTAAAGTAAAATATATTTTAGAGGTGAACAGGGCCTATGTGTTGCCCATCTGTGGATATAACTAGAAAGAAATATACAGCTGTCTATAGGAAGTATTTTGAAACATTTAGTAAGATCTGCCTGCTCCAAATATGTTCTTTAACATCACACTGTAGTCCTGGTACTGCCTTTTCTAGATCACTGGCCTGAGCTTTTGACTAAAATTTCACTAGATTAGTTGTCTCCAGAAGGATAGGGTTAACTTCATGCATATTACTCTGGGTTAGAGGGAATCTTGCTTATTTCTCTTTCATTAACATATTAGAAAAATGTTTTATTGTTTCTATGTTTTTTGGATGTGAAGGGATTTTATGAAAGGAATAGGGAGACAGAGAAAAAAGAAACTAGCAACAAACAGGAAAGGACCATATCTATGACATTCCTGGGAGAACAGATATCCTAGAACGAGTAAGAATCCTGACAGACTGCCTTGCTTCAATGACACCTGCTCTTACAAAAGCATCACAGGAAAAAAAGAGAGCTTAAGTAAAAGCACAACTGAACAAAACTTCTGTTTGATTTTACTTAATTCTGGTCAATTAGAAAGAAGACTACTTAAAATGGTATTTTTATAAGCCAACTTTTACTCATTTCCAAAGTCCAGAGCCTCTGATCATTGTGAATTGTTGCCTTTCTTTGTGAAGCTATAGCTTAATAAAATAATAACATTGAATTTAAACTCAACAAGAAAACCTCTTTAAATATTTTAATGCTCAATCAACAGAGAAAACAGAATCCATGGAAATGTAAAGGGAGAGATGATAAAGAATGTGTCTACCACACTGAATCAATTTATGGCAAACAAACATAATAGAAATTAAAATTTAAAAATACAGAGTCATATTCTTCCATACTTGTTATTTTAGAGAAGCACACACATATTATGGTAGAAGTTGGGTTATTTAATGATCATGCTGCCTAAAAAATATAGTGAGATATAATTTAATAGCTCTCTGCTCATGCAGGAGAAAGGTTCACAGGTTCTCTCCATGCCACAGCCTTCACCACCTTCTGATAAAATTCCCTGTTTGCCTTTCTGGGGTCCCAGGGGTAGGACAGTCTTTCTATTTTTCCTCATTCCCAATAGCTTTCTCACATCTTGATGGTTTCTCTGACCCTGACCACACCTCTACAAGTTGTCTCTTTAATAATTCTTTTCAAATTATTCATTGAGATTATCAAGTCTTTCTTCCTGCCAGGAGCCTTATAAATACCCTGTTTACCTCTTAAGAAATGAACTAGGCCAAAGTAGAATTCTGATTTGTAGAGAAGAAATATACATCACATTATACAAGAAAGTTATATTAATCAGAAGTCATTCAGTTTTAAATGTCATAAAACAAACTTAAACTTACTTTTAAAACTACAATACAATCAAAGCAAAATAAAATAGATTTGCTCTCTTCACTATAAAACGGTGTCATAGTGTTTCTTACTCACTTGTTCACCTCTGCTTTCAGTTATATTGGCTTCATTCCTTGAAAAAACTCTGCCCATGACTGGAAAGAATTCTTCAGGCATTGGGCTTACATGATCCTTATAGCTCACTCTCTCATAAGAAAAGAGAAATTCCAGTCTCACACCTCTCATGTCAATCTCCTCAAAACATATCAAATTCCGTCTTCTTAAGTCATGTGCATACTCCTGCAACTAAACTTTGGTCCAGTAGGACAGAGTGCTCTGATTGACTTGGGATGGTCAAGTATTTGAATATAATGAAAACAGGTGGAAAGACAAGAAAAGTAACAGAGTGCCCAATACTTCGCAAAAATATTGTTATTCATTCCTTTATTTAGGGACCATATGAAATAATAGTACTATGCAAGTACTTTAACAAGGCTCTTGTGTAGGTCCTGCAAGCACTTTAACAAAGGTCCTGTGGGGTAACTCCTGGTACAGAAAAAGATAGCAACAATAGAGTGTAAACTTAAAACTAGAATCTTCAAGAACTTATACTTCAGGACTAAGATGGGAATTATAAGATAGATTTGTAGGGTGGTTTCAGTTTAATTCTTCTTCACTTGTTTCTATGATAATCTTATGCTTAGAATGCATATAATCACATATTATCTTGTGAAATATTGCTATGGTTTGTGAGAACTTGTTTTCACCTTTAGGTTAAAGATACAGAGTTAAAATAAAAATAACAATGAAGAAATAAATAAAAGACTCAGTAGAATTGTTGCTGATGGTGGTACCAGGGAATGAATAGCATCTAAAGTCACTTGTCAATTTCAAATGAAAGAAAAAAAATTCTAGCTTGACTGTAGTTATTTATACAAAGAACCACAAAATAGATTTGACACTATAAAAATATATTTTCTTTTTCTAATCTATAATGTCTGTGAAATTCATTTATTAGAGCTCATTTTCCATCACTGAATAAAGAATAATTTATTTTTAAGTTGCTCTGGTTAGAAACTGTAGAAAGGCAATTATTCTACTCTGATTTAAAAATAATATACCAGTAAAATTAAAGATGTCTCTACAGCTTAGTCTGTTAAGGTATCTACATAAATTATATTATAATAAATTATGCAGTATGGTACAGAGTACATAGTATGTGTACTATTAAAGTAAAATTAATAATATTTTCATAGCTTAGTCTGTTAAGGTATCTATATAAAATTACCTTTGTATTATAATGAATTACATAATATGGTACAGAGTACATAGTACATGTCATATACAGTACTACAGCATACTCTGCTCTCTCTATATATTACATATATTATCATTGCAGGGGTTCGAATTGAATTTAAAAAATCATAGTAAGAATTTACTTGAACATTTGATTATGTGCTATAGCTGGCCTAGAGCCAGAACCTGAGCAACGCCATTTTATAAGACAAAGCTGTGTCTCCAAAAATGAGTTGTAACTGCTGTCCCGTTTCCCTTGCAATAACTGCTGACCTTGGCTTCTGTAAATAAAAACAGCTAGCTTGCTGTAAAGTTGCTTGTCCTGCATCCCCTCACCCCTTGGTCCTAAAACCAGGATGTGGTTTTCAGTTTAAAAACCCTGCTCCCGCTGAGTTTGGGGCCACAGGTTGGAAAGACGTGAGTCCTCTGTGGTCGCTGGCATAATAAATGACCCAGTAATTTGGTATACTTTTGTCTTGGTAATAATTTTCTATGCCTGGTCCATTATAACAATTACTGAGAATATATACTTAGAAAACTTGTTGAATTGAAGCCATAATTTTCTATATGAATAAAGGGATATGGTTTTTTTTTTTTAATCTGTTTAGAAGTATTAGTAACTATATTGGATATTTACCTAAGTACTTTGCAAAGGTAGGTCTCTTTGTGGTCACCACATATCATACATCAGGGAAATTCCAAAACACATGGTATGCAGTAAAGAGTGCGTTTTATTGAGGGAAATGTACAATGTAAGTGTTCAATAAGGAGAGAAAATGCAGTTCCTTCTTGTCCTCTTGTTAATCTGTGGAGAAGCATGCATGACGATGACTCTTTCTAGATATGCAGTGAAGTATTTCATTTTGAACAGTAGAAGGGGGACTCTATAATTCTCACACTTTTAGAAAACAACTTTTTCAGTAGAGGAATAACAAGATTACTGGGTCACCAATCAGTCTGAGTTGTAATTCTAGCTGTTTAGAATCATTAACTAGGAAAAACAGTTGCCCATTACCTGGAATACCCTGGGATCTGTGGGAGGTTGACTTCAGGGACAACACCTCCTGCCAGGAGAAGGAAAGCACTGGATTCTAGAAAAGCAGACTTTAAGATCACTTTCCTGTTGACTAGTGGGCCTCAGGTCACTGCTGACTCATTGTTCGGGTAACATAGGGTATGTTCTTGGGTTCATTCTGAAAGAGTCCTGCTTATCAAACTATATACTTCAAATGTAAAGTTTTGTTATTGTTGTTTAATGTTCAGAAGTAAAACCTGACACATTTGCTTCTGTTTGATTAGTATGTTCTTTTCAGAATTCAGTGAAATCCATTTGTGGCAGCATTGTTTTCAATTTTCCAAATGCTCTATAAAATCTGATAAGAAAGGAAGACTAAAAGTCCATTGATAACTTCTACAATAGAACCATGTGAAATAGCATCCCAGTGAACCACAAAACATAGGAAGAGATAAATCTGGGATTCTTATAAGACACACATGATTACAGTGCCTGTACAGGAGAATGAAGAAGGAAAGTGAGAATTTATCTGATAGCCGTGAGGTGGTATGGCCTATTACACTGAATAAAAGTGTAAGAAAATCATTTTACATAAAAATGAACAACACAAAAATAATGTACTCTAAAACCAGGTCTGGGCAGTCAAAATGATTGAGATAACATTGACTGAGGCAATTATGACCTATGGCTTTAACCTGCTGAACCAAGACTAAATTATGGTTTTAACAAAAAGTGTTTATGGTTTTAACAAAAAGTTTATATGATTTGTGAAGGCTTTATGCTCTAATAATATTTTTTTAAAAGTATGCCAAAAAAGGAGAGCATGAAGTAAGTGTGTGAAAATAAGAATATGTTGAAATAAAGCTCACTTCTTGCCTTACAGAAAATGAGAAACAAAGTAGACTTTACTTCAAAGAAAAACATTGCAAAAAGCTGTAAGAACATCTAGTTTCCTGTCTGGTATCTATGGAGTTTGGAAGATGCCACCCTATCCTATCAAAAAAACCAAAAGAACAAAGTCTGACAAACTGAAAATCAACAGCTCTTTTTAGATTCATTAGAAAAGAGAGATTGTGGCCTGGCACGGTGGTTCATGCCTGTAATCCCAGCACTTTGGCAGGCCAAGACAGGTGGATCACCTTGAGGTCAGGAGTTTGAGACCAACCTACCTAATGTGGTGAAACCCCATCTCTACTAAAAATACAAACATTAGCCGGGCATGGTGGCGGGTGCCTGTAATCCCAGCTACTTGGGAGGGTGAGGCTGGAGAATCGCTTGAACCTGGGAGGCGGAAGTTGCAGTGAGCTTAGACCGTGCCACTGCATTCCAACATGGGTGACAAGAGTGAAACCTGTCTCAAAAAAAGAAGGGAGGGAAGGGGGGAAGGAAGGAAGGGGAGGGAGGAAGGGAGGAAGGAAGGGAGGGAGGGAGGGAGGGAGGAAGGAGCCGAGGGAGGAAGGAATTAAGAAGAGAAGGAAGGGAGGAAAGTGAGGTTGCAGTGCAAACCACTGATCCTAAACTTGGAGAGACAGACAGGCAGATACAGAGAATTACAACTTATCAAAGTAGAAATCACAAGCAGAAACCTCCCCAGGAACCAGTACCAGGGAAGGAAAACCTGAACTGTCAACAATGAGTTGCTGGAGGCTCAATGTGAACAAGTCTGAGAGTTAAAAATACCAAGATCTTCTCACCTTTTGACATTTACTTCCTGGGGTTCTACCAGGTTCTCACAGTGAATATCAGAGACAAATCTTCTGCTTCAAGCAGGAAGAGGAGGCAAGTAACATTTTGAAATATGCCAGAGCATTCTATTCTTTTTAATAAGGCCTTCTCTCAACATAAACTATTTACCAGAACCTAACCTATTGGGGTTTTATGAGAGCCTAACTCACCTGAGGCAAGGGAAATACTCAATTTCAGCCCATGCTATCCTGTCTCACCTAAGGAAAGGGAATAACCTGAGAGGTACTTGTGAGGTTCACAATCTAGGGGCATAGGCTCACCAAAAGATTGAGACCTGATTATAAAACTATAGAACGCTTCTTCTCCCATATCTTACCAATATGTTACTAAAAGCCTATTTACTGGAATTCCTTTCACCTAGTACTATCATCTTTGGCTTTCAACAACAAAATTATGAGGCATACTGAAAGGTAAAAAATGTAGTTTGAAGCATCAGAGCCAGACTCAAATATGGCCAGAATATCAGAATTATCAGCCTGGGAATTTAAAGCAACTATGTTTAATACGTGAAGGGCTCTAATTGAACAAAGTTGACAACATGCAAGAACTAACGGGTAATGTAGGCAGAGAGACCATGACCAACTCAATTAAAAAATTGGGCCAAAGACCTTAACACATACTTCACCAAAGATATGGGGATGGCAAGTAAGCATATCAAAAGATACTCCATAGCATGTCGTAAAGAAAATGCAAATTAAAACAACAAGATACTACTACACATTTATTAGAATGGCCAAAATTCAGAATATTGACAATACCAAATGCAGGTGAAGATGTGGGAAAACAGAAGGTCTCATTCGTTACTGGTAGGAATAAACAATGGTACAGCCACTTCAGAAGACTGAGCGTTTATTACTAAACTGACCTTCTCTTACCATATGATCCAGCAGTTGAGCTCTCTAGTATTTACCCAAATGGGTTTAAAAATTTCCTCACAAAACCCTGCACAAGGATGTTTCTAGTGGCTGTATTCTTAATTGCCAAAACTGAGAAGTAACCAAGATGTCTTTCAATAGGTAAATAAGCTGTGGTATAGCCAGACAATGAATATTACTCAGCACTAAAAAGAAGTAGGCTATCAAGTTATGAGAAGTCATGAAGGATCCTTACATGCATATTACGGAATGAAAGAAGCCAATCTGAAAAGACTGGAAAGGCAAAACTATGAGGACAGTAAAAAGAGCAGTAGTTCCCAGAAGTTAGGGGAAGGAAGGGATGAACAGGCAGAGCACAGAGGATTTTTTCAGTAGAGAAACTTCTTTGTATGAGACTATAATGGTAGATATATGTACTTATACATTTCCCAAAACCAATAGAATGGACAACAGGAGGGAAACCCAATATAAACTGTGGACTTTGGGCAATAATGTTGTGTCAATGTAGGCACATCAGTTGGGACAAATGTACCACTCTAGTGTGAGATGTCAATAGCAGGAAGGCTTCTGAGTGTTTGGAAGTATGGGTCAATATTAAACACAAAGCAATAGTTACTGCAGCTACCTGTGGGCCATAGTTTTTTTTCTTTTTACTATCCTATTCATGTAAATGTATATCATTTACATAAAAAGGTTTTTAAAAATGTTAAATTAAATCTTCAACGATCAAGTTCTGTTACTAAGTGCATAAACATTTAGGATTACTATGTCTTCTTTGAAAATTGAATCAAATGTCCCTCTTCATCCCTAGCAATATGCTTTACTCTGAAATATACTTTTAGTGACATTAACTTAAATGAGTACCTATAGAAATAAAATCTAAAAGAGTACACACATTCTTTATAGTAGCCTCATATATATTTTCTCCATTCTTCACATGTAAATGATTATATATTTATATTTAAAGTGAATTTTTTGTAGATAGCATATAATTAGGTCATGCTTTGCATCCCGATCTGACAATGTCTGCCATTATTTGTGCTGGATAGACCATTTATGTATGATGTAACTATTGAGTTTAGAACTACAATTTGTAAGTTATTTTCCATGTGTCCCATTGTGCTTTCATTACTTTTCTACCTTATTTTGGATTGATCAAGTATTTTTATGATTTTCTTTTATATTCTTTGTTGGCTTACACTTATTTTTGTTTAATGTGATGGCATTAAGTTTTATAGTACACATTTTAGTAAGTCACAGGCCATCTTTGAGTAACTGTAATATTATACCACTTCAAACAGAGATTAAAACCCTCCCACTGTTAACACTTTGCTTCCCCTTTGCTGGGGTTTTTGCTCCTCTAAGTATTTATAAAGTTATTAGTACTCATTGTATTTTTATTATTTCTTAAATTACAATTATTATTTAGTAAGGTTTATAATTTTATATAAATGTTTATTTAAAATTAGACTGTATAATTTCAGAAAATATTTTATATTTTAATATCTATTTACTGTTTTGAGTGGTCTTCATTTGTTTGTGTGGATCTAGGTTTCCATCTAATGATATATATTTTTTTCTTCTATCTGAACGACTTCTGTTAGCATTTTTTATAATTCTGTTAGCATTTCTGCTCCTGATTAATATTTCCAGATTTTGTATATCTGAAATTATTTTGGCTTTTGTTTCTGAAAATACATTTGTCGAGTATAAAATTCTACGTTTGCACTGATTTGACAGGAAGCCTGTTATTATTTGTGTCTCTTTTTCCTCTAGCTCATTAAAAAATATATTTTTATTTCTGCTTTGAAACAGTCTGATTGTAGTGTGCCTTGTAATTTTTCAAAAAGGAAAATATACTTGTGCTTGAAATATACTGAAAATCTTGGATCTGTGTGTTTAAAGTTTTTATCTAATTTGGAAAATGTTTGCCTAACACTCCAAATATTTATCTATTGCTTTTCCCCCTCATTTTTTCCACTTACTTTTACATTAAATGGCTTGATGTTGTCCCACAGCTCACCAATATACTGCTCCCTTCTTTTCTTCTTTTTTCCTTATATTCTTCCTTTCTCTTTATTATAAATCTTTTTAATTTCTGGTTTTTATTTGGATAATTTATATTGCAGCATCTTACTTCAAATTACCTATTTTTTTTTCTAGTCACAAATCTGCTATTATTCAAATCCATTGGATGTTTTCATGTCTAATGTTGTATTTTTCATTTCTGGAATTTTTATAAGGCCTTTTTAATGTTCACCATGTTTCTTAGCCTGTGTGTGCTTTTCTTTACCCTATTGAACATATAAAAGATGTATTTATTTTAACTCTTTTAATGCCTTTGTCCTCTAATTCTATCATGTATGTCATATCTGAGTTAGTATCTATTGTATAATTTTCTCTTCATTATGGGTCAGATTTTTCTGCTGCTTCTGTTGTTTCTTCCCTTTTCTCTATATATAGTGTAAGTTTTTTCTTCTTGGATACTGGACATTTTTATATTTCTTTAAATGTTCTTGAACTTTGTCCTGGGATGCAATTAAGTAACTTAAGTTCCTTAAGTAAAAGAACAGTGACTCTTTTTGAGGGTGGCTTTTGTTCTTTCCTAGTATTAGAGCATCCTTTATTCTATCACTGATTTTGTCATCCTTTTGAGCCCAAATCCTTCTGAGTACTCTCAGAAGGTCTCGTGTTTTAGAATTTGTCACTCTGGTCAGTGGGTGCACAAGTTATTTCCAGCCCTCTATTAGTGAGAGGGTTAGTTCCATCTCCTTCTTTTCCAGAGCTCTTCTCCAAACAGATGAGGGTTCTTACAGTCATGTGCTGATCAGTACACAGAAGGGAAAGCCTTCTGCAAATCTCTTACTCTGGACCTTTACTCTGTGAAGTTGTTAACATCTCCTCTCTGTAGTCCTCTGTTTATGGAATTGTTCTCTGAGAATTCTAGCTTTCTTTACATTCTCAAATTCTCAGTTTTATTTTCTCAGCGAACAAGACCTTCAAACTTTATTTTGTTTTCTTCTCCTCATGCTGTGGGTTAGAAACTCTCTCCAGACAGTAAGCTGGGACAAATGTAGGGGTCATTGCATTTGTTTCCCATTTCTCTAGTATCACTACTTTACATTTCCTGCTGTACAATGTCTGAAAGCCATTGTTAAGTTAATTTCATCCCCCCCTTTTTTTTAGTTGGTTGAGATTGAAGGGTGAATCTGATTTTTTTCATCCATTATGATTAGCACAAGACTTCACTTACTAATAGCTCAGTTTTCATAAGGAACACTTTTCATTCAGATAATTTGAATCTAAAAATAAAAATCCAGCCTTTACTTTGTCTATTTTCTAGTCAAAGAATTGTTCTGAATAAAAACCGTTACATTAGGTGAAAAATAGTTGAATATAAGATTTTAATTTTGTCTCTTCTAATTCTCCTACTCAGCTTTTAGTGATGGAGCGAATGAGTAATAAAATAGATACAGACTTATGAAAGAGAAGTTTATTCTGTAGTCCCTTCTTCTGGAAAACTAGTTATATTTTATAATACTGTTACTTTTCCAGCCTAACTCGCCTAAAACATTTTTCATTGTTGGCAAAATCAGAATAATATTTGTAGCACAGTGATATTTGTTTTAATGATAGGGAGAGTTATAGTTCATTCCCAGAAGTTGGAGTTCTAACTGAATTAATACTTCAGTACTATTTATTTTATTATAGCATAGTCTTATAGGAGATGTGCTATTAAAATATCTACTACATATAATTAAAACCAATTCATGACTTTATTGACTAGCAGTTTTATCTTAGTGTCCTTTTAATAGTTGTTCTATTGGTATAGGAGACTAAGCTTAGAGTAAGACAGCACAGATCTTACTCACACTATACTATTTCCATGCAGTTCTCATCATAAAATATGTGTTTGTTCTTTAAAAACAATACATTTTATGATAATCAAGCTCTGTCAACTGCAAATGGATATTAATGGCATGAAGAAACACACAAAACAAAGACACTAGTGTGTTCCTCTTAACCTAAGGAACTGCAGTACGGTATACTTGGTTCATTGGTCTACAGAGTAAGATAAGATTCACTTTGTTTTAGGAAGACACACAATGTGATAAATTACTCCTGTAAAGAGGCACTGCTAAATGACGTTTACCTTGCTTTGAGAAAAAGGACTATTACAAGTTTTTACATTCCTGTGATACTAAATATTTATCTCTTATAAACTTATTTTTATTTAAAGTCAGAAGTTCTATCTCAATCTACTTACTCTTATTTATTATTATTATTGTCACCTTCAACCTCATTCTCTAAGCCATAATGCTGAAAGCAAACATATCCCAAACTGTCTACATCATAATTGGCATAAGAATATTCCTTGGTACTACAGTAATTTTATGACTCACATTTTTTCTACTAGTAGAATTTTAGTACTATAGAAGTTCTTCTAGGTAAGATATAGAGATATCAATATTTTCTTTGCAATATACTATATTTTGTTGTGCATATGATATTTATTGTTTTACTGTCAAATATGCTAAATTATTATGATAAAAATTAACTAACACTTTGCAATAGAGTGTTGCAAATTTCTGACTGCTTAACAAATGACTATTCCACCCAACCCTTTACGCGTGTCTAACTCTCATTGTAATTGCTAAATTATCCATAGATAATTTCAAAAGCTTTCCATGAGATGTAAATAATCTGGGTATTACTTGTAGACATAAATTGAGTAGACCCTCTAATTCTCTCAGGAGTTCAGTGATCCCAGAAAAATTTCTTTGGATAATTTTTATGACAATTTTGTAATGTCCTTCTACTGTCAAATAAAGAAAGTTGCAAGAAGGCACTGAAATAACTTTTTTCTTTTGAAAAAATGTTAAGTTTCACTTTTAAGAATTACAAGAGTTTGACAACACCTAAAATTGTTAAAATGACTACAACTTCCCAATAAAACAGCATACATTTGCAATCAAGCACAATAAGTAAGATTTTTGTTAGCAAATTAGTATATATAAGTGTAAGACAGACTAATTATCATAAATAATAAAGCTAAGTAATAGGGATTAGAGTTATATCTGTTGATATGGTTTGGCTCTGTGTCCCCACCAAAATCTCATGTTGAATTGTAATCCCCAGTATTGGAGGTTGGACCTGGTTGAAGGTGATTGGACCATGGAGGTGGTTTCTAATAGTTTAGCACCATCCTTCTAATTCTGGCTTGTGATAGAGTTTTCATGAGATCTGGTTGTTCAAAAGTGTATAGCACCTTCCTGTTTGCTCTCTCTTTCTTGCCGGCCATTTGAAAATGCTCTTCCTTCCTCTTTGCCTTCAACCATGATTGTAAGTTTCTTAGGCCTGCCCAGAAGCAGAAGCTTGTACAGATTGTGGAACCATAAGCCAATTAAACCTCTCTTCTTCACAAATTATCCAGTTTCAAGTATGTCTTTATAGCAGTGTGAAAATAGACTTAATACCTCTCTTTACCTTAAATATCATTATAAGTTTTCATTTCTCCTGGAAAGCTTTGGGTCCAAAAACATAGAACTGGATGCCTCCTTGTGGTTTGGTGGGAAAATCCAAGACTCCAAAAGGAGCATCACAAACCTGAGCAGACTATGGCATCATTCAAAGATAGAAAACGTAGGGCATAGTAAACATTGAGGGTGAAGGAAGAGAAAGAGGCAGTGAATATGAATATGGCTCAAGTGGAGGGGATGTCTTATTAATGAGATTCCTTGAATATCCAAGTAGAGATAGTCAAACGGCAATTAACTACACAGGCTTAGACACAATGGAAAGGAAAAGAACCTATGTCTCGTTATAGAATCTATAGGGAAGGAGCAAGGGAAAATAAACCTTGTTTTTAAAACTGATAAATTTTCAAGTGCCCCAGGGTATATACAAGGAAGGACCACTTTAGCCTGGTGGATCAAGGTAGACTTCCCTGAAGGAGAAACATTTAAGCTATGAATTAATCAGTTACTGAGTATTAGCCAGGCAGAAGGAAGAGTGTTCTGATTAAATTGAAGAAATTGTACCAAAGCCTGAAATAGGGAGAAGTACAGGACAGTAGAGGAACCACAATGAACTGTTGCGTCGGCCCAGTGGTCATCATTACTGGTAGCTAAGTCCTCTGGTAAGAATGAGTTCTTCCAGAGACACAACAGACCAAGAAGTGAAGATGTTCACAGGAGACCCTGGGGAATAGTAACAGTTTCCATTAAAAGGAAAGTTCCTATATTGAAAATTTTATAAAATGACCATGAATCAATATCCATATCTTTTTTTAAAAAGTTTGTGTTTTTTTCAGTATTGTGTGCATTAACATTGATAATAATTTATTTTTTACAAAGCAGTTTCTGTTAAGACTCCTATTATATATGGGAGTCTTAGTTAATATTCTAATGTTTGTGCTAATTAAATTGTTTGAAGTAAAAATATCTAACAGCATTGCTGCTGTAGATGTGCTCCCTGAATGTATGTCTCTATATTATACTCTTCAGGGACCTCACTTAATCTTTTAGTACTCACTTATTCTTTTAGCTTACTTAAGCCAAAGCCTTACTGTGCGATACTGTGGGAGATTCAGCTCCTTTTTCTTTTGCAAAGTGCACAAGATACATGAAAAGATTTCTTCCGACTAGAAAGAGAAGAATGCCCTCACTCACAGCCTTGTTGTAGTGTGTCCTCTTTTGCTCTGGACTATAGCACATGCTTCTCTGGGACACCACTGGCCTTCTCATAGCTACCTCCCATATAGTTGGTAAAAGGCATAAAAACAAATCCCCACCTTATTCACAAAACACAAGTAATACAATGTTGTCATATTTAACAGACCTTGGTGTTTTTTTTTTTTTTTGAGATGGAATTTCACTCTTGTTGCCCAGGCTGGGGTACAATGGTGTGATCTTGGCTCACTGCAACCTCTGCCTCCTGGGTTCAAGTGATTCTCCTTCCTCAGCCTCCTAAGTAACTGGAATTACAGGCATGTACCACCACACCTGGCTAATTTTATATTTTTAGTAGATGGGATTTCTCCATGTTGGTCAAGCTGGCTTGTCTTGAGCTCCCAACCTCAGATGATCTGCCTGCCTTGGCCTCCCAAATTGCTGGGATTACAAGTATGAGCCACTGAGCCCTGCTGATATGGATTTTAGGTAGTATGTAGACATTATGAACCAAAATATTGCTGAATAATAACTGCTGGGCACATTTTATATCAATAAATGTGATTCTTATAATAGTTTTCTTTAATATTTTATGAGACTACCAATAACTACATTCTTTAAAGTCTTCTTTAGCATAAAAAAATTAAACATTTAATGGAAGACTAAGGGAGCCCCACAGAGGCTATGGTTCTGTGGGTTCCAGTGCTTCTTAGCTAGTAGAGACCTTGAAAAACACTTCATTAACAGCTGTATAGATGTCAGTGTAAACACATGCAAAATTCAATGTGATTTAAAAACTTAAAAAATTAGAGCAATGACAACAAAAAACAATGTCAGTGAGTTAGTTAATTCAATGTGTTTATATAATTTTGTCATGAGTATAAGAACAGTAGTTTTATGGTTGAATGTCTACTAGCTGACATTTACTTTAAATAGTACATCTCTAATTCTTAAAAAAAAAGAATCACTGAAAGTATTATCATACTTACAAGAAAGCTAAGTCTGAGATAGAGCATGTTACTTGTTCAAGATCAAATAGCTAACATCAAGAACATGATTTAAACTTAGTCCTTCATGGTTCAAAACACATCCTTCTATTAAGCCACCCAAACTTACTGTGGTCTACAGAAAAAGTTAAACACCTTGGTTTTATGATAACATTTTTATTCATATCTACAATCTTTGAGAAGTCAATGAAATCAACTCTAAGACTAATTACATATTTTTTACATATTCTTTATATCATTTATTTCTCTTCCATTCTTAAAGAAAGGTGCACTTACCACTTTTGTAGTTATATTTCAGATAAACTTGGATCCCTGACCATTGACAGTCATGTAGCTGTGATGTTAGTCTAGCAAATTTCAGATAATCTCATTTTAGGGCCAACACTCTCATTGGCATCTCAGTGTAGTCACAAAGGCAATCTGGCACCCCAAGCTAAGTATAAGGTTGGTAGAAGCAGGGATGAGTGTGAACTTCAAATGAAAAGGTAGCTGATTCCTGTGTGTGACACATGTTTGTGAGGTTCTGGTTTTGAATTGTCAGGTTTAGAATAAAGAGAGTGCCACTCAACCTGCTGCCTTTGATTTTGTTAAAGTATCTGAGGCTTAAAGAAGGCATTGAAGCTGCCAAATCTTTAATCTTGTATGGTATTCAGCAAGTTTTTAAAGGTCACTTCCCATTATAGAGTTTTAAGAAAGCTGTTGTTCATAAATGAAATATGATCTGACCATAGCCAAAGACAAAGACTAGGGCTTTACCTACAGAGGGTACAGATTTTATTTATTGAAACCTAGGAAAGAGAGACTTGTTTGAGTTATTAGAATAAAAGAGAAATATTTTAGTTGTTACTATATCTAAATGTTAACTCTGCATGATATTTCTTGTTGGTCTCTCCAGAATCCTTCACTATTTTCCTTCACCCTGCTTCTGCCTCAGTAGGCCAGTCTATATGGATAACATCAAAGAAGTACCTTTTTTTCTGGCTTCCAGTGTATTTTTATTAATAAAAATACTGGTGGATGTCAGAGAGAAGAAACTTGAGGCTGGGACATTTTCCCTTACTCTGTCTTCACAGAGTTGCCTCAGGCCAACTGAGCCCTTCTAGCAATAGTCATCCTAGCAGTTCTCTTTAAGAATCTCTCCTCCCTAGTTTTTGGAACCTATAATTCCCCATGCAACTTTATAATTAGAAATGGCAACACCAATAAATAAATAAATAAATATGCAATTCCATTAAAAATGAAAATAAGATTCAAAAAAGAAAAAAAGTACATGGAGATAACATAGCAGTTACTTCTTACAGTAGAATGTGAATAAATAAGCATGACAAAAGAATGATGAAATTAGAAAATCACCATTAGACAAATGCTACGTAATATAAATGTTGCAGGCAATAATCATCAATGGATGTTAAAGTTAACAACTAAAACTATAATGAGAAGTTATTTGGAAGTTCTGGCCAGGGTAATCAGGAAAGAGAAAGAAATAAAGGATATTCAAGTAGGAAAAGAGGAAGCCAAATTGTCTCTGTTTGCAGAAGACATGATTGTATATTTAGAAAACCCCATCATCGCAGCCAAAAATCTCCTAAGCTGATAAGCAACTTCGGCAAAGTTTCAGAATACAAAATCAGTGTGCAAAAATCACAGGCATTCCTATACACCAACAATAGACAAGCAGAGACCCAAATTATGAGTGAACTCCCATTCACAATGGCTACAAAGAGAATAAAATATTTATACAACTTACCAGGAACATGAAGGACCTCTTCAAGGACAAATACAAACCACAGTTCAAGGAAATCAGAGAGATCACAAACAAATGGAAAGAAGTACCGTGTTCATGAATAGAAAGAATCAATATCATGAAAATGGCTATACTTCCCAAAGTAATTTATAGAGTCAATACTATTCCATCAAGCTACCATTGACTTTCTATGCAGAATTAGAAAAAAACTACTTTAAATTTCATATGGAACCAAAAAAGAGCCTGTGTGGCCAAGACAATCCTAAGCAAAAAGGACAGAGCTGGAGGCATCATGCTACTTGACTTCAAACTATACTACAAGGCTACAGTAACCAAAACAGCATAGTAATGGTACCCAAACAGACAAATGGAACAGAACAGAGACCTCAGAAATAAGACCACACTTCTACAACCACCTGATCTTCTTTAAACCTGAAAAAAACAAGCAACGGGGAAAGGATCCCCTATTTAATAAATAAATGGTGCTGGGAAGACTGGCAGAAAACATTTAATAACATTTAATAAATGGTGCTGGGAAGACTGGCAGAAAACAGAAACCAGACCCTTTCTTTACACCTTATACAAAAATAAACTCAAGATGGATTAAAGACATAAATAACCCAAAACCACATAAACCCTAGAAGAAAACCTAGGCAATACCATTCAGGACATATGCATGGACAAAAACTGCATGACTAAAACACCAAAAGCAATGGCAATGAAAGCCAAAATTGACAAATGGGATCTAATTAAACTAAAGAGCTTCTGCACAGCAATAGAAACTGTCATGAGAGTGAACAGGCAAATTACAGAGTGGGAGAAAATTTTTGCAATTTACCTATTGGACAAAGGGCTAATATCCAGAATCTACAAGAAATTTAAACAAATTTACAAGAAAAAATCAACCCAATCAAAAAGTGGGAGAAGAATACCAACAGACAATTTTCAAAAGAAGATGTTTTTGCAGCCAACAAACATGAAAAAAAGCTCATTATCACTGGTCATTAGAGAAATGCAAATTGAAACCACAATGAGATACCATCTCACGCCAGTCCAAATGGCGATTATTAAAAAGTCAGGAAACAACAAATGCTGTCGAGGCTATGAAGAGAAAAGAATGCTTTTATACTGTTGGTGGGATTGTAAATTAGTTCAATTATTGTGAAAGACAGTATGGAGATGACTCAAGGATCTAGACCCAGAAATACCATTTGACCCAGCAATCTCATTTTTGGTTATATACCCAAAGGATTATAAATCATTCTACAATAAAGACACATATGTACATGTGTTTATTGCTGCACTTTTTACAATAGCAACGACTTTGAACCAACCCAAATGCCAATCAATGAGAGACTAGATAAAAAGCATGTGGCACATATACACCATTGAATACTATACAGCCATAAAAAAGAATAAGTTCATGTCCTTTGCAGGGACATGGATGAAGCTGGAAACTATCATTCTCAGCAAACTAACACAGGGACAGAAAAACAAACATTGCATGTTCTCAGTCATAAGTCGACATTGAACAGTGAGAACACATGGACACAGGGAGGGAAACATCACACACTGGGTCCTGTTGGAGGATGGGGGGCAAGGGAAAGGAGAGCATTAGGACAAATACCTAATGCATGCAAGGCTTAAAACCTAGATGATGGGTTTATAGGTGCAGCCACCCACCATGACACATGTATGCCTATGTAACAAACCTGCACGTTCTGCACGTGTTTCCCAGAACTTAAAATAAAATTTAAAAACTAAAAATAAATAAATAAAATAATTATCAATGGGTGTTAAAATTAACAAGTAAAACTATAATGAGAAATAAGCCATTTGAATAGTTTTAAAGCATTTCCCAGATGATAACTATTAATTATAAGAATAAGATTGTTAATGTTACAGTGGAGATATTAAACAGATAATACCTTTAAAACAAGTAAATTAGACTTATGGGCATCATATATTCCCTGATATTATGCACTGAGAAGAATGAAACATCACTTTTTTTGGATTCTTACCAAGAATGCATAATTTCAATCTAATTATGAGAAAATATCAGAAAAAAACAATGTTGAGAAACATTGTACAAAATCACTTAATATCTTAAAGTGAACATCATTAAGAAAAAGAGAAAAAAAAGAAAAGAAAAAAAAGAAATGGGAACAGCAGTACTCTCCTTCCAGTTTTTATTTTTCACTTTCTCTCCTCATCCACTTGGACCTAGGATTATTAAATTTGCACTTTCGTTAGCCTGGGGGGTTTCTGTACCTTTTCTGTTTTCCTTCCTGTTCTATACATAACTTTGTAAATAATTTCCATGTTAATCCATGTTTTGAATTATTCTAATTTGAGTATATAATTTAAGATACCTTTTGGACATTCGACTGACTTCAAGAAATGGTGTCATGGAAATATACACAACATAGGATTTTGAGAATATATTGCTCATTTATTTGAGGAGTGCAAGAATTACCTTATTTAGAAGGGGACTGTAATTATAGGCAGCCCTTGGAATGCTGTGTTATCATAATGATTCCAGTTATTACTGGTGGTGACATGGGATGAAGCACAGGTGGCAAGACATAGTATTGGGAATGGTTGTAACATTTCATCATTAGAAAGACTGGCTATCTCCTTGGTTCCTTTAGCATCCCTAGAAACTATATGTAGGGAAAAGAAGAGAAATAAAAATCTAGAAACATACATGTAAGAAAACATATAGAGAATCAGAATACCTCATTTGCAGTTTGAAGGAGTTTTTCATCTTTTGCAATCACAACACCACAGCACAGGCATGGCTAAGAACCAAACCCAGAATTGCTTATGAAGATTATATGGTTTCAACTCCAAAAAGTGTTCAGTCCCTCTTATGTCTTTCTGTAATCCAGAGATAAAGGCATTGTTGGAGAAGGATTAAGTTCCTGAAGCATTTAATGGAGGTGCTCCTAAATGTTCTATAATGCACAGGACAATTCCTGACAATTAATAATTATCTGGTCCAAAATCTCAAAGTACTGTGGTCAAGTAATCTTGCTCTAGGACTATAGTAAAACATAGTTCTTATATTAGTTTTCTATGCCATGAAACCAATATAAAATGGTGGCTTAAAATAATATCCTTTTATCATCTCATAGTTTCTACAGGTTAGAAGTTGGTGAATAAATTAGCAGGATTCTAGGTTCTCTACTTGGTGTCTTAGAAGGCTTTTAGCTGAGCAGTAGTCTTATATGGATGTCCAACTAGAGAAATAGCTGCTTGCAAGCTCCCTCACATTGTTGGCAGATGTCATTTTATCATGACCATAGAATCCATGGCAGCTTACTCCTTAAAAGTTTGCACTAAAGAGCCTCTGCTCCTTGAAGTCTCTTACTTTAGGGAAAGCCTAGGCCCTCTTGTAAATGACTCAACCAGAATTATCTCTCGTTTGTCATCCCACGTTAACTGATTAGAGACCTTAATTACATCTGCATTTTTTTCCCTTGCCACATAATATGACATAATCATGGAGTTGTTTGCCATTATCTTTGCCATACTTAATTGGTTACAAGCAAGTAGCAGATTTTACACAATTCCAAGAGAGGGAAGTATGGCTGGGCTCACTGGAGGTCACCTTTGACTGTGTTTAACACAGTTTCTTCCATAACTTGCACTGAAAATAAGAATCTGGCTTCAAGAGGACGTAGTATTGTTTTATAGCCATCCCATGATTTATTTCATAATTTAAGACAATAGAGAAGAAATATATATAAACTGAAAGACATGTCATGTTGTTTTCCTGACTTGTGTAGAATCATTATGGCAGGAAGGGGAGGATAAAAGCCCTGGAAATTCTGTCAACCATCATCAAAAATGGTAAATTAAAAACAATACTGCTTCACTAGGGCAAAATGTAGAGTACAAAGCCACCATCAAATATCTGAAAGATGTGTGGATGGTGATTCCCATTACATCTCCATTTTATCACCTGCTTGGCCTGTGCAAAAGTCCAATGTACCTGGGGAGTTGATAGTAGATTTTCATAAACTTAATGAGGTGGGAATGCCAATTTCAGTGCTCTATGGGATGCAATGTTTTATTGAGGAAATTCCTCATAATGCTGACACCTGGTATGTGGCAACAGGCCTGCCAAATACTGTTGGTCATATTCCTGTAAGTAAGGAAAATCAGAAACATTTTTAATTTATGTAGCAAGGAAAACAGCATATGTTTACTGCTTCGCTCTTTCTTTCTGTTATACTACTATCTGGAGAACTTTTGATCATCTTAATATCTTTCATGACACCTTACCTATCCATTACATTAATGATGTCATGCTAGGTGATATAGTAAGCAGTAAGTAGCAAGAATCCTAGCTGCCTTGCTATTAGATATGTTTCCAAAAGTGTGGTAAATAAGCCCTAAAAATTTAAATCTTACCATATTGGTAAAATTTCTAAGATTCAAGTGGTATGGAGCATGTACATATATACCTATTAAAGTGCCTGAAAACTTGCTTCACTTTATATTGCCCATCAAAAGGAGAACGCACAGTACTTGGTGAGACCTCTTAGGTTTTGGTAGCCACATATTCTACATGTGATCATTATTCTCTGCCCATTTTTTAGATAGCTCTTATGGATGCCAGTATGATTAAGACCTAGAGCAGAAATTTCTACAGCAGGTCCAGATTGAAGTACAAGCTCACTTATTACTTGGATCATATGATGCCATAGATCCCAAAATACTGAAAATCTTAAGGCAGAGAGATATATTCTAGGAGCATCTGAAAAATCCCAAAGAAGAATCAAAGCACAAAACATCTAGAGTTATTTTCTCACTGAGCATAGGAGGAAAATGCAGTGACATGGTTAATGGGTAAGCCTGCATGGTATGCTGGACCAGGTTGAAGTTAATGTCTTTCACACTAGCACTCCACTAATCAGTGATCTTATACTTCCATGTCGAAAGAAATGTTCCCCAGGTGGCACAATTTTGAAGGTACATTCAGTTGCTTATCCAGTGTGAAAGAAGCGATTGCGTGAGTTACAGATTCACAGTGACTTGTGGTCACATAAATTGGTTGCTCAGTTAGAAACATTAAAAAAAAAAAAAGAAAATTGGTGACACAGAGCTGGGAAAGATCATGAAAATGACAGTTCTCAAAATGGGCACAAAGTGTGAAGATACTCATGTCCCAAATACCCACAAGAGGGTATCCATCATAGAAGAGACTACCAGTAATCAGCTGGATGAAGCGACCATTCTTTTAGCATTTGCTCAGGAAGCTCATATATGAAGTAGCTAGAGCAGCAGCAAAAGAGTTAGGCATCATTTGTGAAAGGAAGTTCAGCAACAGGAACTTCCTTTCACAAATGATGATCTGATTATTATGTTTGTTGTGCATTCAACCTGCTAACAGCAGAGGCTAATGCTGAGTCCCTAATGCATCACTGTTCTCTGAAGAGATCACCAGGTTCCCCAGTGGTAGGTCCATTATGTTTGATCCTTTGATCTCACAGAGACATAGTACTTCACTGGTACCAGAACACAGATATGTTCCGGGTATGAATTTGCATCCTTTTCATAATGGTTCTTTCAGTGCTACTGTTTGCTCACTTAATGAATGACATATAGAGCTATGGCAACTCTTATATAACGCTCCTCCAACTAGAGGACTTTTTTAAATAAAGGAAGTAAGAAATCTTGCTGTGACTAACACTGTAGACTTCAAGTTTTGAGTGCAATGCATTTGCTATTACCCTAAGATTATTTCTCTTGATGGTAATTTTTGGATCTTCTGTGATTGAAATATAAACTTTTCACTACACAAGTGACTGAGTGGGTGCCAGAGAGTAAAAGACAGACAACTTCAGATACTTTCCATTTCTCCCTCAGAACCACCCTCCACTTTTCTCCAACCTGCTCTGTCTCATAAAACTCACTTATAATGTGCTGTATGAAAGGATTCCTACGTCCTCTGGTTTTGTTTCTGTTTTGATTCAGTCAATAAGGAGCTCAAGGAAGAGATCAGAAGAAAGGAGACTAGTCAATAAGTAAAAATGAAGTGTCTACTACATTGGCTTTTTCTTCTTGCACTCTTTAGGTGGCCCACATACTTCTGTCAAAGGTCATAGCTTCTCTTGAGTTGGCCTTGTCCATATAATTCTGCTGGGTTTACTTAACTGTTTCCTGCCTTCATTCCTTTGGGCCTTGGGGAATCAGCAGCACCACTCAATCTTCTCAGTTTCTGGTAATCACTCCCTCTCTTCTTTCATTTAAGTTCAGGTGAACTCACAGTCTCTTATTTCTAGTCCTGAGTATTACACTGTCCCTTGTGGTGCAGTTTGTTGTGCACATAAACTGGGGCATGAACATACAGTCCTTTGTTAATTATTATTGAATTATTCCTATTTTAATTCTGACATCTATTTACTACCGAGGTCATGACTTATACAGTGGTAGAAGTCAGCACACAATTGGAAGAGGAAGTATTTCGGAGCTCATATTGATGTTACTCCTGAGGAGATGGGGTCTAGGAAACTGTTGAAACAAACTTCATAATTAATAGAAAGCAGAAGTAATTAATACTTTATACATGTTTAGACAGACAAACTAAATAGAAAAAAACTCAGGCAATTTTAAAAGAAAATAGTAATCAAAACAGCATGGTACTGGTACCAAAACAGAGATATAGACCAGTGGAACCGAACAGAGGCCTTAGAGGCAATGCCACACATCTACAATCATCTGATCTTTGACAAACCTGACAAAAGCAAGCAACGGGGAAAGGAGTCCCTGTTTAATAAATGGTATTGGGAAAACTGGCTAGCCATGTGCAGAAAGCAGAAACTGGACCCCTTCCTGACACCTTACACTAAAATTAACTCCAGATGGATTAAAGACTTAAACATAAGACCTAACACCATAAAAACCCTAGAAGAAAGCCTAGGCAAAACCATTTAGGACATAGGCATAGGCAAGTACTTCATGACTAAAACATGAAAAGCACTGGCAACAAAAGCCAAAATAGACAAATGGCACCTAATTAAACTCCAGAGCTTCTGCACAGCAAAAGAAACAATCATTAGAGTTAACTGGCAACCAACAGAATGGGAAAAAATTGTTGCAATCTACCCATCTGACAAAGGGCTAATATCCAGAATTTACAAAGAACTAAAACAGATTTACAAGAAAAAAACAAACCTATCCAAAAGTGAGTGAAGGACATCAACAAACACTTTTCAAAAGAAGACATATATGAGGCCAAAAAACATATGAAAAAATGCTTATCATCACTGGTCATTAGAGAAATGCAAGTCAAAACCACATTGAGATACCATCTCATGCCAGTTAGAATGATGATCATTAAAAAATCTGGAGACAACAGATGCTGGAGGGGATGTGGAGAAATAGGAACCCTTTTACACTGTTGGTGGGAGTGTAAATTAGTTCAACCATTGTGGAAGACAGTGTGGCGATTCCTCAAGGACCTAGAAATAGAAATTCCATTTGACCCAGCAATCCCATTACTGGGTATATATCCAAAAGACTATAAATCCTTCTATTATAAGGACACATGCACACGAACATTTATTGCAGCACTGTTTACAATAGCAAAGACCTGGAACCAACCCAAATGCCCATCAATGTTAGACTGGACAGGGAAAATGTGGTACATATACACCATGGAATACTATGCAGCCATAAAAAACAACGAGTTTGTGTCCTTTGTAGGGACATGGATGAACCTGGAAGCCATCATTCTCAGCAAACTGACACAGGAACAGAGAATCAAGCAATGTATGTTCTCACTCATAGGCAAGTGTTGAACAATGAGAACACATGGACACAGGGAGGGGAGCATCACACACTGAGGTCTATTGAGGGGACCAGGAGAGGCACAGTGTGGGGTAGGGAGTTGCGGAGGGATAACATGAGGAGAAATGCCAGATATAGGTGATGGGGATAGAGGCAGCAAACCACATTGCCATGTAGGTACCTATGCAACAGTCCTGTATGTTCTTTACATGTACCCCAGAACCTAAAATGCAATATATATATATATAAAGACATATATAAATATGTATTTTTTTTTAAAAAAAATACATATATATATAACAGGCCAGGTGCAGTGGCTCAAGCCTGTAATCCCAGCACTTTGGGAGGCCGAGGTAGGCGGATCACGAGGTCAAGAGATTGAGACCATCCTGGCTAACATACTGAAACCCCGTCTCTACTAAAAATACAAAAACATTAGCTGGGTGTGGTGGTGTGCGCCTGTAGTCCCAGGTACCTGGGAGGCTGAGGCAGGAGAATTGCTTGAACCCTGGAGACGGAGGTTGCAGTGAGCTGAGATAACGCCACTGCACTCCAGCCTGGTGCCTGGTGACAGAGCGAGACTCTGTCTCAAAAAATCAAAACAAAACAAACAAACAAACAAAAAATATGAAAAGGACTAATGGAGGTACTTCAAAGTAAAATAATATTAAGTAGGAGGAAACAGTTATTCCCTGAACTTAAAGTCAAATGAGCAAGAATACAAGAAATTGCACGTCAAAAATGATGTGTATTAAGTGTGTGTGTTGGGGAAGGATGACAAAAAATAATTGATTCGGTCCATGCCTCAGTTAAATGATAATTTTGTAGTAAAATGCCTTTCCTGTGGAATTACTCATATTAAAGAGACTAATATAGACAAGTTTTTTTTTTAAAGCAGAGATGTTTTTGGTAGACCTGAATTCTTTGTATCTGTCACTATGAAGTATGTACAATAAGATAAATAATATTATACTATAATGTACTTCTCCTAAATATAAAATGTAGTAGTAGCTCAGCCAGAACTTAAGTAAAGGGAAAAATAATAGTATTTTAGGCTTAGCAACCAATGCTTGCTTCTATGATAAGAAAATGAAACTGACTAACTTAAGAAACAGATTAGAGAAATGCAAATCAAAACTACATTGAGATACCATCTCACGCCAGTTAGAATGGTGATCATTAAAAAATCTGGAGAAAATAGATGCTGGAGAGGATGTGGAGAAATAGGAACACTTTTACACTGTTGGTGGGAGTGTAAATTAGTTCAACCACTGTGGAAAACAGTGTGGCGATTCCTCAAGGACCTAGAAATAGAAATTCCATTTGACCCAGCAATCCCATTACTGGGCATATATCCAAAGGATTATAAATCGTTCTACTATAAGGACACATGCACACGAATGTTCATTGCAGCACAGTTTACAATAGCAAAGACCTGGAACCAACCCAAATGCCCATCGATGATAGACTGGACAGGAAAAATGTGGCACATATACACCATGGAATATTATGCAGCCATTAAAAATGAGGAGTTCGCGTCCTTTGTAGGGACATGGATGAACCTGGAAACCATCATTCTCAGCAAACTGACATAAGAACACAAAACCAAACACCACATGTTCTCACTCATAGGAGGGTGTTGAACAAGGAGAACACATGGACACAGGGAGGGGAGCACTATACACGGGGGTCTGTTGTGGGGGAGTGGGGGGGACAGCGGCGGGGGAGTTGGGGAGGGATAGCATGGGGAGAAATGCCAGATATGGGTGAGGGGGAGGGAGGCAGCAAATCACACTGCCATGAATGTACCTATGCAACAACTTTGCATGTTTTTCACATGTACCCCAAAACCTAAAATGCAATAATAATAAAAAAAAAAAAAGAAAAGAAAGATAAAATTCTTGAAAGCTTAGCTGAGTTTTCATGAAATATGCAGGTGGACAGCAGAAAAAAGACCCCAAAATACTAGGGCTCTGTGTCAATGTTAGGAAAACAAAGAAAAGGATGAAAAAGTAAGGAAATCAAAAGGAAGAAAAGGAAAAGGAAAGAAAAGTGAAGGGATAGAAAAGAAAAAGAAAAATCAGGAAAGAAAACAACGGAATAGAAAGCAAAAAACTTACCAGAAAATATCTGCTGCTTATACCTGTATATTAACTCTCCAAAAAAGATATCATCCTAAATTATATATGTCATAACAATAAGTCCTCCCTTGAGGCCTAGGTACATAGACTCTGGCCACATTTTAAGAAGTTTCATTTTACTAATATGCTAATGAAGCTACGTTTATTGGATAAACTGAATAACCAAAAGAATCCTTTCCTTGAACTGAGGCTTTAACGGTTTTATCAATTCCACCAAAAGAGGCAGGGATTGTAGCCACAGTGGGGCACAATTTAAGATGTTTATTCGCAAAACTGCTGGAGGCCCCAAACCAAATGAAAATTAGAAGAATTTGAAAATTATTTTCAAATAAGATCTTTGGCAATGCTAAAAATCATGTTCCAGGACCACAAATTTGTGTGGGAAAATGGCACTAGGAACTGGATATTTCCTTGTCTTTCATAAGGCCTGTGCTCCAGCTTAAGAGGAACATGACCTTTTGTCTTTCAGGTAATGTTTTGCCTCCACTACTAGAGATATTCTTGAGTCGATGATAAAACTCATCAGCACTTTCTGCCCTTATTAAGGCTTCAAATAATATTTTCCCATTCACTCTCCTCTTTCTGTTTATCTATCTATCTATCCATCCTATCATCTCTATCATCTCTATTATCTAAGTATCTATCTATCTATCTATCTATCTATCTATCTATCTATCTATCTATCTATCTATCTGGCTAGCTAGCTAGCTAGCTATGTATCTCATCTATTTTTCTTTCTAAATTCATTCAGCAGTCTTTATTTCAGGGATTGTAGTTGAAGATCTTTTTTTCTCTGCAGATCTGGGCCCACTTACGGAGAGCACAGGTGAAGTATTCATTAGCTACTCCAGTCATAGCAGAGTAGAACAATACCTTCAGTAACACTGGCTTAGGCCCTGGGAAAACAGCAGGATACCAATGATTGTAAATTTAAAACAGAAAAAAAATAATTTTTGAGATATGGATACATTTTAGTTGAACATAACTGTGACTTTAGAGAGACAACCTTTCTCTTTTAAATTCACAGTAATTGAACTTCTTGTGTCAACTTTCCTCTCCACGGGCTAAGCCAGCATGGCCACTTTGAAAGATTTGTTCCTCTGTGACCTGAAGAGCAACAGACATTTCAAACAATGGGCTCAGAGGCAAAGCACACAGTGCGTGAGAAAATGACTAAAAAATCCTGAAAGGATTTCTACTGTAAGGCCTTTAGAGAATTAATCTAGCTCTGTACATGGTTTCCTGAAAAATATTCACATTTGAGCATAGAGAAACAAAGAAAATGAAAACAAATCCTGTTGTAAAAAGATTAATTTAAGCTATCATCTGGGATTTTCCTGTTTGCTGTATTTCTTTTTCATTTTGTTTTGTTTTGTTTTACTGTTCCCTCCTTAACTTGTATTAACATTGAAGAATTTTAATTAAACCGGGTTATCAGACATTATTTTGGGCATAAGCCTTGGGCAAAATGGTGAAGCAATACTTTCAGGGACATTTTGAATCCCTTCTTTATTTTATATCTTTCCTTTTCTTCTTCTTAATTCTT
Organism: Aotus nancymaae; assembly: GCF_030222135.1. Classification (NCBI taxonomy): domain Eukaryota; kingdom Metazoa; phylum Chordata; class Mammalia; order Primates; family Aotidae; genus Aotus; species Aotus nancymaae. The sequence continues at coordinate 30,768,472 of NW_026988413.1, forward strand.
TCTAACTTTTACCAAATGGCTTCCTAATTGTCAAATCCAATGGATCATCTTAGCGTTTATTCTATTTCCTCTCTGTGGCATTATACAGAAAATGCCCTGCCTCCCTTGATTTTCATTACAGAACTCTTGACAATGTCTTTATTTTTTGTTAAAAATATATTCTGGAAATCACTCTAGAGCAGTTCATGGTCATCATTTTTATTTATTTTTATTGCTTAGTAGATTTTATTTTATCCTTAGCTCTATTTGACCTGAAGCAAAAGGAGATAGAAACGCCTTCAAATAACCTAAAGACTATTTCCCACATAAAACATTAGTCAAGAATTCAAGACTTTCATTTTTCTTTTTCCATTGTAAGTTTTCCAAGGATGTAGGAGTTGCTACAACATGCCACTATCTCTGTAATCACCATTTTTACTAAAGCAACTAAGAGTCAAAGCTCTTTGACACTCCCAATTCTTTGTTCTTCATCTATACTTACCCTTATACCACCAATGGTAATAATTAGGGTAATTATGATGCCACCATATATCTTAATTTCTAGCATATACTTTAGGTAAGGAAGATGATATCTGTTATTTGGATTTTCTTTACTAGAAACACTATTACTTCAGGAATAAATTGTATTAATTCACAGATTTAGTGAAAAGTTTTGTCACCTCTAAATTATACTAAGGAAACAAAAACACATTTCCCTTGTATGTCTTTTTAAAATGGATCTTTTTGTTGAAAGTGTCCAGGATTTAATTATATTTGTGTGTGTGTGTATGTGTGTACATGTGTGTTCAGACTTGTTATTTCACAAGCCTTTTTTTTTTTTACTAAAATCTCAAGACTCTTGGGTATTCAAATTTGAGTTAAGGAAAAAAAATCTCAAAAGGGATTAGAGTGAAAAGCATTAGAAATTGAGGGTCCTTAAATGCGTGGCTGATTTCCCCACATTACAGTCACTGAGTTCTGAGATTTTGTAGGACACTGAGTTTCACAAAAAATTATCCAAAGTCGGCCGGGCATGGTGGCTCACATTTGTGGTCCCAGCACTTTGAGAGGCCGAGGCAGGCGGATCACGATGTCAAGAAATCAAGACCATGGTGAAACCCCGTCTCTACTAAAAAATACAAAAATTAGCTGGGCGTGGTGGCACACACCTGTGGTCCCAGCTACTTGGGAGGCTGAGGCAGGAGAATTGCTTGAACTCAGGAGGTGGAGGTTGCAGTGAGCCGAGATCACACCACTGCACTCCAGCCTGGGTAACAAGAGCGAAACTTGGTCTCAAAAAAAAAGAAAAAAAAATTATCCAAAGTCAATGGGAAATCTTCTAGAGTTTGGCATTACTAAAGAAATAAGAACCTTTTGGGAGAAGGGGTTGAACTCCAAGCATACAGCAGCTCTCCAGTTAAAGTCTTAGCCGGATTTTCAGGCTACCTTTAGTAGCAACCTGGATATTTGGGGAGAAAAAAATTGTAGAGAAAAGCTGAATCACCCAATGTGCTGGTTGACCCAATGTCTTTAGTTCTGTAAAGCCATATATGTACCAAACACATAAACAAAATCCTAGGAAGGATGTACTTAGAGAAAAGAAATAAATAAGAGATAAACTGGATCTTACCTGCAATCCATACCTGACACCACTAATTTGTTTACCAGAGGAAAGGGGTTTCTCCAATATTACATGGAGTCTGTTGTTATTTATTTACACAAGGTCTAGTGTCAAAAATAAATACTGTTTGCAAAGAGACAAGCAAATAAAATTCATGGTCCAAAGAAAATTAAACACAAAAAAAGAGACACAAAATAATTCTATATAGCAGTGTACATACAATAATTTAAAAATCACAGTAATTGATACAGTAAATAAAATATAAGAAAACATTGCCAAAATAAACAAAATGATGAAAACAACTGATAGATAACTGGAATCTATAAAAAAGTATTATATAGATTTTTAAGGTTAGTTTTGAAAGAAAATTCTTAGTCAAATTATATTTAACAGATTTTATTTTAGCAAAAAAATTTGCGAATTGGGTAGCCTCCTGAGCCAGAGTAGGGTCAAGAGACTCCAGCACAGACACATGGTGGAAGAAGATTTATGAACAGAAAAAGAGAAACTTACATACAGAAAACTGAAGTGAGGTACAGAAACAGTCATATTGGGTACGGCTAGGCATTTGCTTTATTTGAACAGTTTGAGCAGTTAGCACCCTTTGATTGGCCAAAACTCAGTCACTGGGACAAGAGCAGGCTGCAATCTGTTTATAGCTCCATTTAGGTTATAGTTCACTATGTATAGGTCAACATTTGGGTAGAATTTAAAACATGTGAGGAGATAGAATTAGGCTAAACTTGATTTAACACTATAGTGTATTAAACTAATAAAACGAAGAATAGATTTAACAGAAAATTGGACACAGTAGATTAATTAGTTGAATAATGAAGGAAGCAATAAATATAAATTTCACTATCCTTGCCTTTCTTCAAATAATTTTCCACATGTATTCATAGAAATCATTCTGAACTGCCAATTTGGTCACTCTCTTAAAAATAATAAAATATAAATATGCATGTGCATGTGTCTTTATAGTAGAATGATTTATAATCCTTTGGGTATATACCCAGTAATGGGATTGCTGGGTCAAATGGTATTTCTATTTCTAGATCCTTGAGGAATCGCCACACTGTCTTCCACAATGGTTGAACTAATTTACACTCCCACCAACAGTGTAAAAATGTTCCTATTTCTCCACATCCTCTCCAGCATCTGTTGTCTCCTGATTTTTTAATGATCGCCATTCTAACTGGTGTGAGATGGTATCTCATTGTGATTTTGGAAAGACTTGGAATCAACCCAAATGCCCATCAATAATAGACAAGATAAAGAAAATGTGGCACATACACACCATGGAATACTATGCAGACATAAAAAGGGATGAGTTCATGTCCTTTGCAGGGACATGGATGAAGCTGGAAACTATCATTGTCAGCAAACTGACACAAGAACAGAAAACCAAACACCGCATGTTCTCATTCAAAAGTGGGTGTTGAACAATGAGAACACATGGACACAGGGAGGGGAACATCACACCCTGGGGCCTGTTGGGGGTTGGGGGTTAGGAGAGGAATAGCATTAGGAGAAATATCTAATGTAGATGATGGGGTGATGGATGCAGCAAAACACTATGGCACATGTATACCTATGTGACAAACCTGCACATTCTGCACATGTGCCCCAGAACTTAAAGTATAATAAAATAATGATAATTAAAAAATTACTGCCCTCAGATCCCAATGCTTCATGTATTCCTGAGGCTGATCTCATAACCATGTGTAAGCACACAGTTAAAATCATCCCAACTCTCATTCCCCATTGCTACATGGGCATCTGAAGCTGGCCCCTTCATTTGTGCATATGAATGCTGCTATCTTTGCTATCTTTGGCTTATGTATGCTGATCCTAACTACTGTGGGCATGTAAGCATCTGTAGCCAGCCCTGCAGCTGAGCATGTGCACACTCTGATCCAAATTCCACTGCTGCTGAACATAATCTCTTGCCACAGGATCCAGAGGTACTTCTGAGGATGTCAGTAGCCTTCACATTCACCATTTCCCCCATAGCTCTTGTTGTTTGTATTAGTCTGTTTTCATGCTGCTGATAAAGACATAACTGAGACTATGAAGAAAAAGTGGTTTAATTAGACTTACAGTTCCCCATGGCTGGGGAGGCCTCAGAATCATGGCGGGAGATGAAAGACACTTCTTAGATAGCAGTCCCAAGAGAAAATGAGAAAGAAGCAAAAGCGGAAATCCGTGATGAACCCATCAGATCTTGTGAGACTTATTCACTATCATGAGAATAGCCCAGGAAAGACCAGCCTGAGTGATTCATTTACCTCCCACTGGGTGTCTCTCATAACAGGTGGGAATTCTGAGAGATACAATTCAAGTTAAGATTTGGGTGGTGACCCAGCCAACCCAAATCATCTTCCCCTTGCCCCTCCAAATCTCATGTCCTCACATTTCCAAACCAATCATGCCTTCCCAACAGTTCCCCCAAAGTCTTAACTCACTTTCATTAACCCAAAAGTCCACAGTCCAAAGTCTCACCTGAGACAAGGCAAGTCCCTTTCACCTATGAGCCTGCAAAATCAAAAGCAAGCAAGTTACTTCCTAGATACAGTGGATGTACAGGTATTAGGTAAATACAGCCATGCCAAATGGGAGAAATTGGCCAAAACAGAAGGGTTACAGGGCCCATTCAAGTCCAAAACCCAGTGGGGCAGTCAAATTTTAAACCTCCAAAATGATCTCCTTTGAGTCCAGGTCATGTTGATATAAGAGGTGGGTTCCCATGGTCTTGGGCAGCTTCACTTCTGTTGCTTTGCAGGGTACAGTCTCCCTTCAGGCTGCTTTCATGGGCTGATGTTGAGTGTCTTGTGACTTTTCCATGTCCACGGTGCAAACTATCAGTGGATCTACCATTCTGGGGCCTGGAGGATGATGGCCCTCTTCTCACAGCTCCATTAGACAGTGCCTTAGTAGGGACTCTGTGTGGGGGCTCTGATTCCACATTTCCTTTGTTCATTGCACTAGCAGAGGCTCTCCATGAGCGCCCTGCCTCTGCAGCAAACATTTGCCAGAGCATACACGCATTTCCACACATCTTCTGAAATCTAGGCAGAGATTCCCAAACCTCAATTCTTGACTTCTGTGCACCTGCGGGCTGAACACTGTGTTGGAGATTCCACCCTCTGAAACCATAGCCCGAACTCTATGTTGGCCCCTTTCATCCATGGCTAGAGTGGCTGGGGCACAGGGCACCAAGTCCCTAGGCTACACACAGCACAGAGACCCTGGGCTTGGCCCATGAAACCACTTTTTCCTCCTGGGCCTCTAGGTTTGTGATGGGAGGGGCTGCCATGAAGGTCTCTGACATGGCCTAGAGACATTTTCCCCATGGTGTTGGGGATTAACATTAGGCTCCTTACTACTTATACAAATATCTGCAGCCAGCTTAAATTTCTCCTCAAAAAATGGGGTTTTCTTTTCTACTGCATCATCAGGTTGCAAATTTTCTGAACTTTTATGCTGTTTCTCTTTTGAACAAAATGCCTTTAACAGCACCCAAGTCACCATTTAAATGCTTTGCTCCTTAGAAATTTATTCAGCCAAATATCCTAAATCATCTCTCTCAAGTTCAAAGTTTCACAAATCTCTAGGGCAGACACAAAATACCACCAGTCTCTTTGCTAAAACATAACAAGAGTCAACTTTGCTCCACTTCCCAACAAGTTCCTCATCTCCATATGAGGCCACCTCAACCTAATCCTGATTGCTTATGTCACTATCAGCATTTTCAAAGCCATTCAACCAGTCTCTAGGAGGTTCTAAACTTTCTCACATGTTCCTGTCTTATTCTGAGCCCTCCAGACTGTTCCAACCTCAGCCTGTTACCCAGTTCCAAAGTCACTTCCACATTTTTGGGTATCTTTTAAGCAATACCCCACTTCATTGGTACTAATTTACTGTATTAATCTGTTTTCATGCTGCTGATAAAGACATACCTGAGACTGGGTAGAAAAAGAGGTTTAATTGAGCTTACAGTTCCACATGACTGGGAAGGCTTCACAACCATGGCAGGAGATGAAAGGCACTTCTTATATGACAGTGGCAAGAGAATATGAAGAAGAAGCAAAAGTGGAAACCCATGATAAACCCATCAGATCTCATGAGACTTATTTGCTATCACAAGAATAGCATGGGAAAGACCAGCACCCATGATTCTATTACCTCCCACTGTGTTCCTCCTACAACATGTAGGAATTCTGGGAGATACAATTCAAGTTGAGATTTGGGTGGGGACACAGCCAAACCATATTATTGCTAAAGTTATGCAATTGCTGATGTTGTGGACCCCACCTTCCTGAATCACCAATCTGCCAACTCCTCTTCCATCCTGGAATCACTACATACCCCCATATTTGGCATCCAAATCTACAGAACACTCCAGCATACCTACCCTCTCTGTCATTCTCCACTCCTCTTGAGTTGAGAGTCTTTCTTTACCAAAGCCAGTTTATAAAACCTGGAAGAGGTGGCTACTTCTTCAAATGCACAGATAGTTATGCAAGGCTATAAGAATCACAAAAAAATCGGGGAAGTATAACATCACCAAAGAAACACAGTAAAATTTCTATAATTAAATCCAAATAAATGAAGAGTCACAAATTGCCTGACAAATAATTCAAAATCATTAAAAAGGAATTTCAATGAGCAAGAAGAATACAGATAAACAATGTAGCAAAATTAGAAAAAATAAAATGATAAAATGAAAACTTAAACTATGAGATAACTTAAGAAAAAACAATAAAGAAACATTTTGAAGTTGAAGAATATAATGACAACTGAAAATGCAATAGAGAGCTTTCACAGCAGATTCTATTAAGCAGAAGAAATAACCTCTAAACTCAAATAAATCTCATTTGAAATTGTCCAGTTAAGCAGAAAAAGGAAAAAGTAATGAAAAGGAATAAATAAAACATGGAATTTGTGAGAGACTGTCAGAGAACTAACCTTTGCATTGTGCTTTGCAAGAAACAGAAGAGAGAGAGCAAGGAACAGGAAGATTTAGGAAAAAAAAAAAAAAAAGAATGGTTGAAACTTCCAAAATCTAGAGATAGATATGAATATTCAGAAACATAAAGCTCAAACATTCTCAAACTGGTTTGATCAAGAGTTCAATGTAACATGTCATAGTCAAACTGTTATAAATTGAAGAAAAAATAGATAATTTGGAAAGCAGCAAGAGAAAGAGAATAATCACATAGAAGGGACGGTGATAGAACTATCAGTAACCTTCGCACCAGAAAAGCTGCATTCCAGGAGAGAGTGGGATAATATATTTACAGTGCTGAAAGAATAAAAAAACTATGAATAATACATTATTTGCACAAGTTGTCCTTCAGAAATGAGAGAGATAAAACTTACCAGGCATACAAGGACTGAGGAAACTCATTGTTACTGGACCTGCCTTATAAGACATGCTAAAGAGAGTTTTTCAAGCTGAAATAAAAAGGTTAATTAGTAACATGATAAGACAGAAAGATGTAAAACTCACTGGTAAGATTAAATATATATTAAAATTCAGAGTACTTTAATACTGTAATGGTGATGTGCCAGTCATTTAAATTGTAGTATAAAGGTTAAAAGACAAAAAACTATTTAAAAATATACAGCTACAGTAATTTTTAGGGATACATAATATGAAGAGTTGCATATTGTGACCTAAAAAAACACAAAAAACTAAATTTAAATTAAAAACTCTGTATTTTCCCCCTCATGCATGTGAGGAAAAGGAATCATGCATGTGAAGGGGAAAATACAGAGTTTTCTATTTAAATTTAGTTAAGTTGTTACTTAAAAAGTTACAGTTGTTATCAGACTGTTTTAAGTAAACAATATTTCATGTAAGACTCATGAAAGCAAATCCCAAGGCAGATATTCAAAAGTTAGAGGGAAAGGCATAAAATAATACCACTTCAGGTGATTATCAAATCACAAAGGAAGAGAGCAAGAGAATAAAGGAACAAAGAATCTATAAAACAACTAGCAAAAAACAACAAAATAATAATGATATATCCTTACTTATCAATATTTATGTTAAATGCAATTTGATAAAAATCTCCAATCAAAAGACATAGAGTGGCCAAGTAGATTAAAATATAAGACCCAGTTTTATGTTGCCTACGTAGACTCATTCTGGTTTAAGGACAAAAAAAGAAGGGAGAGCTGGGAAGTATTGATCAAACTATAAAAAATTTCAGTTAGGAGAAATACTTTCAAGAAATATATTGTATGGCATAATAAATATAGTTAATAACAATATATTGTATTCTTGAAAATAAATACAATGGATAAGTGTTCTTACCACAAAATAATAACTATATGAGGTAATGAATATGTTAAATAATTTTACTTACACAATGCATGTATACATCAAAACATCATGTTGGACATAATAACTACATACAATTTTTTAAAAAAGGTTGATGATTAATACTTTGAATATGGCAAGTAACAGTCAAAACCATGTAGCATTGTTCTGAATTCTGTTGACCTTCACCAATTATAATCATAAGTTTATGTAACATTTCATTTATATATGTTTAAGAAGTTTTCTCTTTTGAATAGGAACTCTGTCTGCTGAGAGGAGACACAGCTCAAATTAAAAATGCTGTTTCTAGGCCAGGTGCATGGCTCATGGCTGTAATCCCAGCACTTTGGGAAGTCGAGGAGGGATCACCTGAGGTTGGGAGTTCAAGACCAGCTTGACCAACATGGAGGAACAACCTGCTTCTGAAAAATCTTTAGGTCAGTAATGAAATTAAGGTGAAAAATTTCAAAAATAATTTGAAACATATGAAAATAGAGATACAATGTCCAAAAACCTCTGGGATAGAGCAAAAGCAGCACTAAGAGGGAACTTTGTAGTGTTAAATGCCTACATAAAAGGGATAGAAAGATCACAGATTCACAACCTAATGTTGCACCTCAAGGAACTACAAAACAAGGATAAACCTAACTCAAGCTTGCAGAAGAAAAGAAATAACAAAGATCAGAGCAAAACTAAATGAAATTGAGCCAAAAATTACAAAGGATCAACAAAATTAAAAGGTTGTTCTTTGAAAAGGCAAACAAAATCGACAGACTGCTAGCCAGATTAACCAAGGAAAGAAGAGTGAAGAATCATATAAGTGCAATCAGAAATGAAAAAGGAGACATTATGACTGATACCACCGAAATAGAAAAGATCATCAGAGACTGCTATGAACATAGGTATGCCTACAAGATAGAAAACCTAGAGGAAATGGCTACATTCCTGGAAACGTATAACCACAAAGACTGAATCTAGAAGAAATAGATATCCTTAACTGATGCATCATAAGTAGTGAGATTTAATCAGTAATAAGAAATTCACCCCCCACCCCTAAAACAAACCCAGGACCAGATGGATTCACAGCCAAATTCTACCAGATGTATAAAGAAGGAGTGGGACCAATCCTAAAATCAAAGAGAAAAAACTACTCTGCTCAGCAAGTATCATCCTAATACCAAAGTCAGACAAGGATGCAACAACAAAGAAAAGAAAACTATAGACAAATGTCTTTGATGAAAATAGAAGCAAAAATCCTCAACAGGTACTAGCATGTGAATCAAATAGCTTATCAAAAAGAAAATATGCCAGCTGCAACTTCAGCAAAGCCTTGGGATACAAAATCAATGTGTGAAATCACAAACATTCCTACACACCAATAAAGACAAACAGAGAGCCAAATCATGAGCAAACTCCCATTCACAATTGCTACAGAGAGAATAAAATACCTAGAAATACAAGTAACAAGGGATGTGTATGACCTCTTCAAGAACTACAAACCACTGCTCAAGGAAATAAGAGAGGACACAAACAGATGAAAAAACATTTCATGCTCATGGTTAGGAAGAATCAGTATTGTGAAAATGCCCATACTGCCCAAAGTAATTTATAGATTCATTGCTATCCCCATCAAGCTACCATTGACTTTCTTCACAGAACTGGAAAAAAAACACCTTAAACTTCATATGAAACCAAAAGAGAGCCCACATAGCCAAGGCAATCCTAAGTTAAAAAAAAAAAAAAAAAAAAAAAAAAAAACAAAGCTGGAGGCATCACACTACCTGACTTTAAACTATACTACAAGCCTACAGTAATCAAAAGAGCATGGTACTGGTACCAAGACAGATATATAGACCAATGGAACAGAACACTGGCCTCGGAAGTAATACCAAACCTCCACAACCATCTGATCTTTGCAAACCTGACAAAAACAGGCATTGGGGAAAGGATTCCCTATTTAATAAATGGTGTTGGGAAAACTGGCTAGCCATGTGCAGAAAGCTGAAACTGACACCTTACACTAAAGTTAACTCCAGATGGATTAAAGATCTAAATGTAAGACCTAACACCATAAAACCCTAGAAGAAAACCTAGGCAGTACCATTCAGAACATAGACATAGGCAAGGACTTCATGACTAAAACACCAAAGCAATGGCAACAAAAGCCAAAATAGACAAATGGGATCGAATTAAACTAAAGAGCTTCTGCACAGCAAAAGAAACTATCATCAGAGTGAACCAGCAACCAACAGAATGGGAAAAAAAATTTTGCAATCTACCCATCTGACAAAGGGCTAATATCCAGAATCTGCAAAGAACTTAGACAAATTTACAAGAAGAAAACAACCCCATCAAAAAGTGGGTAAAGGATATGAACAGACACTTTTCAAAAGAAGACATCTATGCAGCCAACAACCATATGAACAAAAGCTCATCATCACTAGTCATTAGAGAAATGCAAATCAAAACCACATTGAGATACCATCTCAAGCCAGTTATAATGGCAATCATTAAAAAATCTGGAGACAACAGATGCTGGAGAGGATGTGGAGAAATAGGAACATTTTTACATTGCTGGTGGGAGTGTAAATTAGTTCAACCATTGTGGAAGACAGTGTGGCAATTCCTCAAGGATCTAGAAATAGAAATACCATTTGACCCAGCAATCTCATTACTGGGTATATACTCAAAGGATTATAAATTGTTGTATTATAAAGACACATGCACATGTATGTTCATTGTGGCACTGTTTACAATAGCAAAGACTTGGAACCAACCCAAATGCCCATCAAGGATAGACTGGATAAAGAAAATGTGGCACATATACACCATGGAATACTATGCAGCCATAAAAAACGACGAGTTCATGTCCTTTGTAGGGACATGGATGAATCTGGAAACCATCATTCTCAGCAAACTGACACAAGAACAGAAAACCAACCACCACATGTTCTCATGTATAAGTGGGTGTTGAACAATGAGAACACATGGATACAGAGAGGGGAACATCACACACCAGGGCCTGTTGGGGGAGTGGTTGGGCTAGGGGAGGGATAGCAGGGTGTGGGGGGATTGGGGAGGGATAACATTAGGAGAAATCCCTAATGTAGATGACGGGGGGATGGATGCAGCAAACCACCATGGTAGGTGTATACCTATGTAACGATCCTGGATGATCTGCACAGGTACCCCAGAACTTAAAGTATATAAAAAAAGAATTACAAAACAAGAAAAGAAAAGAAAATATGCCAAAATAAAGTGAGTCTTATTCCAGGCATAGAAGGATGGTTCAAAAATACACAAATCAGTAAATGTAATCCTTCACTACATGAACAAAATTAAAAAACAATAACCATAAAATCATCTCAATAAACTTAGAGATAAGCCTTTAATAAAATTGCCTAATGATAAAAAATCCTCAATAAACTAGGTATATAAGAAAAATCTCAAAATAATAAAAACCATTTATAACAAACTCACAACCAATATTATAGTTAATGGGGAAAAGTTGAAAGCATTCCCCTAAGAACTGGAACAAGACAAAATGCACATTTTCACCACCCCTATTTAACATAGTACTAAAAATCCTGGCTAGAGCAATCAGGAAAGAAAAAGAAATGAAAGGCATCCAAATTGGAAAAGAGGAAGTCATATTATTTCTGTTTGCTGATGATATGGTATTATAATTAGAAAACTTCCCCCAAAAGACTTTTCTAGATTTAATACATAAATTCAACAACATTTTAGGATACAAAATCAACATCTGAACATCAGTAGCACTTCTATACATTAATAATGAACAAACTGAGAACCAAATCAAGAGCTCAATGTCCTTTAAAATAGCTACAAAAAATTAACATACCAAGAAACACATTTAACCAAGTAAGTGAAAGATCTCTATGATAGAAACTACAATAAAACTGATGATAGAAATCATAGATAACACAAATGAAAAACTATCCCATGCTCATAGATTAGAAGAGTTAATATTAAAACGACGATGCTGCTCAAAGCACTTTACAGATTCAATGCAATTACTATCAAATTACTAACGTAATTTCTCATAGAATTAGAAAGAAAATCTTAAAATTCATACAGAACCAAAAAGAACATAAATAGCCAAAGCAATGCTAAGCAGAAAGAGCTATACTGGAGGCATCATATTACCTAACTTCAAATTATACTATGAGGTTATAGTAACCAAAACATTATGGCTCTGTTATAAAAATAGACATACAGATCAAAGGAACATAATGGAGAACCCAGAAACAAGGCAGTCGACTTATCTTTGACTAAGTCAGCAAATATGTATGCTGGAGAAAGAACATTCTATTCAACAAATGATGCTGGGAAAACTGGATAGTCATATGCAGAAGAATGAAACTGACCCATATATCTCACCAATTACAAACGTTAACTCAAGATGTGTTAAAGACTTAAATGTAAGTCCTGAAACTATAAAAATCTTAGAAGAAAACCTAGGAAAAACTCTTCTGGACATTGGCCTAGACACAGAATTTATGACTAAGACATCAAAAGCAAATGCACTAGGACCAAAAATAGACAAATGGGACTTATTTAAACCAAAAAGCTTCTGCAAAGCAAAATAAATAATCAACAGTGTAAAAAGATAGAATAGTAGAAAATATTTGCAAAGTATGCATCGAACAAAGAAATAATACCCAGAATCTGCAAGAAACCCAAACAACTCCATAAGAAGAAAGTCAATTTCATTAAAAAGTGAGTAAAGGACATGAACAAATATTTTGCAAAAGAAGACATACATTGATAACAAGCATATGAGAAAATGGTTATCATTACTAATCACTAGGGAATTGCAACTAAAACCACAATGAGATACCACTTTACACCAGTCAGTGGCTATTATTAAAAATTCAAAAGCAACAGATATTGGCAAGGATGTGGAGAAAAGGAAACATTAATATGCTGCTGATGGGAATGTAAATTAGTAATACCTATATGGAAAACAGTATGGAAATTTGTCAAAGCACTAAAAATAGAGCTATATTCGATCCAGAAATCCCACTACTGGGTATCTACCCAAAATAAAGGAAATTGATATATCAAAAAGGTAACTGCAATCATGTATTTATCATAGCACACTTCATAATTGCAAAGATATGGAATCAACCTCAGTATTCACCAATGAATGGATGATTGAATAAAGACAATGTGGTATGTGTATACCTATATACACACTAGGGAATACTACTCAGCCATAAAAAAGAACAAAAATAGGTCTTTTGTAGCACTATGGATGGAACCGGAGGTCATTATCTTAAGTAAAATAACTCAGAAACAGTCCAGTACTGCATGTCCTTATTTATAAGTGTGAGCTAAATAATGTGTACACATAGACATACAGAATAAAGTAACAGACGTTGGATACTCAGAAAGGTAGGAGGATTGGAGAAGGTGAGGGATAAGAAATTATCTAGTAGGTACAATGTACTGTATTTGGGTAATGGTTACAATAAAAGCCCAGATCTCACTACTATGCATTATATCCATGTAATACAACTTTATTTTACACCCTCAATCTATAAAAATAAGAAATATAAAAATAAATCAAATTAAAAATTCTTTGGGCTGGGCATGGTGGTGCATGCCTGTAATCCCAGCATTTTGGTTGGCTGAGGCAGGCGGATCACCTAAGGTTAGGAGTTTGAGACCAGTCTGGCCAACATGGTGAAACCGCATCTATACTGAAAATACAAAAATTAGCTGGGCATGGTGGCATATGCCTGTAATCCCAGCTACTTGGGAGTCTGAGGCAGGGGAATCACTTGAACCCGGGAGGCAGAGGTTGCAGAGAGCTGAGACCATGCCATTGCACTCCAGCCTGGGTGACAGAGCAAGACTCTGTCTAAATAAATAAATAAATAAATAAATAATTCTTTGGATGCTCCCGGAGAAGAGATTGCCCCTTACTCATTCAATATCAGGAACTAATTAATTTCATAAGTATACAGAATTTGGTGAAAAAGAATAGAAATTAACCTGTCAAACTTCTTTCTTATCTACTTGCATACACAGAGTTCATTTCAACTTCATCCCCCTTTTGCAGCATTTTGAGACAGAAAGCATCTTTGTTCTTGTTTTCTTGTTTTCTTTTATTAAAAATACTTTCTAAACATGCATCCATGAAACCTGAATCACCAGTTTATGTTCTGTCCCTAATACCACATGGATTGCGTGGTCCACTTCCCACTTTGCTCTTGGCTTTGTGAAAATGGTTCTTCATATATTCTAAGTAACTTAAATTATGTTTTAAGAAAACCTAGTCCTATTCTCCTTCAAACTGCCAGTACATACCATTTCCTGTGAAACTTCCACTTCCTGTGATAGGGTAACAAGATAATAAAGATGTGGAAAATGCCTTTCTCTTGTAGTATTAATTTTATGCAGGTTCAGATTTAATGTATGGTCATCTAATCTGATTTTGTACTATTATGCTTTCATTTTGACATTCTGATTCTAACTTAACATAGGTTAACATTGCTGGTAGTTTTCTAAAATTGTTGGACTAGACACTTGTGAAAGATTTTGCTTGGGTTTCATCCAGTACTACAATCTCATCCTGATTTTGTCAATAGCACAATCACCACTTTCTGGGCTAAATGTTCTCTATAGGCTTTATTTGCTCAAAGCTGGAAGATTTTCATTGGCCCCAGTGTCTTCTGATCTTGTTCCTGGAGAGCCTGCTCCACAGGCCACTCAAGCACTTTTCTCCCATTGGCAGACAGGGGAAGAACATGTCCTCATGCAGTTACTGCTAGTCAAACAAATGCCAAAAATATGTCTATTTCTACATTCATCAAACATACTTACAACCTAGCTGTCTCCAAAAACCACACAGAGCTCTGTAACCATTTAAAATTAAGGCTCAGTGATGCCACAGAGCTCAGATTTGAGTACTGTACTCACAAACTTCCATACTCTTCAGTGACCTTTTCTGTCCTCATCAACTAGTGACAGACATTCCTTGCAGGTCTGGTTTTAGAGGACACCCTATTTAATACGCTTTTTGTATTTACTGAAAATATGTATTTGGGAGCTGCAATTGTATAACAGATGTACATTTAAAATTTAACAAGACCAAACAAATGGTTGTTTCCCACCACTTTAAACCTGCTTTATCCCCGTGTTCCCCATGTTGATAAAATGAAACATCCAGTTGCTAAATAAATTACATATTTATAAATATATTATATATTTAAAGACTTCTTTTCCTTTACCCTTGCATTTAATTAGTCAATTTGCTTCCTTTCTTTACTCTTCTCACTTTAGTGCTTGGATCACTCTCATTTCTCTTTGAGATTTTGCTGAGCCTTTGGCCTGGACTTCCCACCTTTGATACTGCTAGTGTCTTACAATGATGATCCTCATAAGTCTGTGTGTGTGTGGCAGGGTTGGGGGGTGATAATGGGGGCTGTGTTGAGAAAGAAATTGGTTGGGAATCTTTAACTTTTAGGTTGAGCTTCAAAAATTCTGTATCAGAGACTTTTTAAAAATCATCAAATTTGACTCCTCTGGATCCATCTTTCCACATTGCCACAGGGTATGTGTTTTAGTTTGCCAATGTGTCAAGTCTTCCCTGTGGTATCCTAACGCTAAGAACAGGTTTCAGTTGCCAGTTTTCATCCTTTATAGTTATGCTGCTGTTTTTCTCCTAGTAAAAGAGGAAAGAAAAATGTACTTCCTGTATACACACATCACTATTAACAATAAAAAATAAAAATATATCTTATGCATAGGAATGTCAACTGAAGTCATGTATGCATTTGGAAGTGGAGAATATTTCTACGTATTTAATACTCAAGGATAAAGCATCCATAGTTCAAATAATAAAATTTAAGGTGCCATTGTATTACCTGGGTTGTAGAAAATTGAGAATAGAATTTCTTCTTCAATAATAATCCTTTATTTACAATAAAAGATGCACGTAATGCCTTAAAGTCATAAAAGACCATTAAATACAATATCTCACTTGACACTAATGACTCTACCAAGTAGAAAAAAAGGAAGGGATACTCAGAGAAGCTGATTTATGAAAATGAACACAGTTAATGATGAAAAAGTGAATATATCTTGGTCTTACGACTCTAAGACATCAACATTTTCTAACCAAGGACATAAACATTCTATAACCTCTCAGTTATAAATTGTCTTAACATGTCTATCTCATTTGCTTCTCATATTCACAATATTGATAACTCAATGGTTCCTTATCAGGGGCTATGAGTGTATGTACCATAGATCATAGTCCTTTAAATTGAAGTAGACAATCTGGTTTAATGAAGAGAATGAAATCCATGGTTGACATCCAATTCTACCATCTACCACCTTCTGTAGGAACTAAAGCGTGATATAGTTTCATGAAATAAATAAATTTTGCATATTATAGAGAGGAATAAATTTTCTATGGCATTACTGCTTTCTATGCTATAATCCAGGGGTTCCCTCCTCTGGGCCATGGACCAGTAGTGGTCAGTGGCCTGTTAGGAAGCAGTCCTACAGCAGGAAGTGAGTGGCAGATGAGCAAACAAAGCTTCATCTGTATTTGCAGCCACTCCCCATGGCCCATATTACTGCCTGAGCTCTGCCTCCTGTCAGATCAGGAGCGGCGTTAGATTCTCAGAGCAAAGCAGACCCTATTGTGAACTGCACATGCAGGCATCTAGGTTCCATGCTCTTTATGAGAATCTAATGCCTGATGATCTGTCATGGTCTCCCATCACCCCCCACCCCCACCCCATGGGATCGTCTAGTTACAGGAAAACAAATTCAGAGCTCCCACTGATTCTACATTATAGTAACTTGTATAATTATTTCATTATATATTAAAATGTAATAATAGAAATAAAGTATACAATAAATGTAATGCACTTGAGTCATCCTCAAACCATCCTCTTCCACATACTGCTCTGTGGAAAACTTGTCTTCCACAAAAGCAGTCCCAGGTGCCAAAAAGTTTGACTGCTCCAATCAGCTGTTCATTAAAGTCAAACTTTAGGTACATAATATAGTTGCACATGCTTTATTTCCTTATTTTTTGAAGACATAATGTGAATTTAAAATTTTTGTTCTCATATATTTATGTAGAGAAATAAAAGTATATCTCAAGTTGAGGTTTAGATCCAGAAGATCCCGAAACTCATTGGCCAATTTATGTAATTTGTTTTGGAGAATTAGCGCTACAGATAATTTAAAGTATTGTAGTAATTATCAAGGAGGATGGTGGAATCGAGGGAAGGGTAGACAAAGTTGTAGCACGTACTTATAAACATCTGGATTTATAACAGCTGTGTTTTAAAAACAAAAAGCTACACATATGATCCATAACTTTAAAAATCATTTAAAAAGTTAATCAGTGACTAGAACAATGTATTTTTTATCCTTACACATAGAAACTAAATTTGAGAATAGAGTATTTAATTCACTCTGGAGCTCTCCTAAGGTGACTAATTTGAAAGACTATGGTGAACAATTAAAATTGCACTTTTATTTTTCAAATCTCCAACTTCAGATGTCACTATGTGTTTACAATTTCTTTTCAAAATTAGACATGTCAATTTACTGTTACTTTCTTCTGGTATCTAAAAATGCAAATAGGCTAGATACATTAAATAAACTCTTTGAAGTAAGGGAAAAAACAACATTTTCAAAGCAGATTTTGATTGAATATAGCCTTTGCTTATTTACATTCTTAGGAATGTTTTTTTCTCAAACCCATTTGGAAATGCTACCTTGAAGACTGGTATTATAGAAGAAGCACTTTCTGAGTTGACAAGCCTCCACTATTCCTCCTCACTAAACACTCTACTTTTTATTTCTTGCTATGACAATAGTGTTAAAATCTCCAAGGTAGTGTTTAGGCTGCTCTGAAACTGTTTCATCAATTTGGGAGCCTTAAACTTCTTTCTAAAGAAACTAAATTGATAAGTCTTTTGAGCTTGAAAAGAACAGTGTCTCTGAGTTTCCACTGAATAATGCATCGATATGTTTTTGAAGGCATGCTAGGTTTATCTAATTTTTTTTCAGTAATGGAAAATTTAGAAATTTTACATAAAGGAAAACCTAGCATTTAAGTCTCTGGATTTCACGTTATATGATAGAAACACTTAGAGACATGATCAAAGGCCAGAATATGGCAACCGGTGGCTGAGGGGCTTGTTGTTTTTCCTAGATCCAAGGTTTTTTAATGACCTGTGCACAGTGTACATTAGCAAACATGCTGGGGTCATTGTCATCCTGGGGCCACTGTATCAAACGAACACCCGATCTGCTACCATACCCCAATCCCACCTAGCATACAAAGGGAGGCTTGCCACCTTCCCAGGTTACAGGGCCAGAGCTATCTTCCCCTCTTCACCACTCATAGGATTGTGAATTTCATGGAGGTGAGTTGCATAGCTTGAAATCCTCAAGATACCTAGGGAGACAAACTCTCCAATTGGGCTAGGAACTTAAAGCATCATTTTTCCAGATAAAAGTCTGTATGCTTTTGACAAGTTGTACTAATCAATTATTAATATTTTTGTTCACTCAGTTTTTGTTTTGAGTATTTACTTTCTTTTATTTATAAATAAAAATTTCAGGCAAATGATTTAAAAATGAACAATTATGTAATTGCACAATTATTGTTGATAATTATTACTTTTAGGTTATTTATTTTTCTTATCCTCATAACTAAGTTATATATTTCATTTTGGGGGGACATTTTCAGATATACAGCAAAAGTGGATGTGATTTTTAAGGCACAGTTGCCCTTAAAGTATCTTCCTTTTAGTGACTAGATATTGAAAGGAACGTAATTCTTTAGTGGGAATTAAGTAAGTTATCAGTGCCCTTCACCACTAACCCTGGAGTATTAACTATGGCTAAAATCTTGGAGTTTAAAGACTAGTGATTCTATTCCGTGATGAAAAAGGTACCACCTCTCCCATCTTCCACATCCTCCATTACCAGGCTGCAAAAGGAGAAGAGCTGAAATTTCTGGAGCAAGTTATATGCATGTTGGACGTGGTCTATAGGAACCAAATACAGGAGAAGCTGATTTGAAGCTGATAACGGCCACCAGTGTGACATTAACAAGTAAAACTAGGCAAAAGTATGTCTTAGTAGAACTGATTATTTTGAATTCACATTTGAAATAGAACGATAAATGTAACTAACAAAGAGACTAAAAACATGTTTTGGGCTGGGCACTGTGGCTCACACCTGTAATCTCAACCTTTTGGGAGGCTAAGACAAGACGATTTTTTGAGGCCATGAGTTCATGACAAGTCTAGGCAACATAGAGAGAAACCCCTCTCTACAAAAACAAATTCTTTTAATTATTCAAGTGCGATGGTGCATGCCTGTAGACTCAGCTATTCAGGAGGCTGAGGCAGGAGGATTACTTGAGCCCAGGAGGCTGAGGCTGCTGTGAGATAAGATCATGCCACTGCCTGAGTGTCAGAGTGATATTATGTCTCTAAAACTTTTTCTCTTTCTTTATCCCTCTCCCTCTTTCTTTCTCCCTCCCTCTTTCTCTCTCTCTCTCTCTCCCTCTCACACACACATACACACACACATGTCATGTATTATATGCTAAATTTCAATAGGACAGACAATGCTACATTTATGTGTTGTTATTATGTCAGGTATTAGAATAAATCTAGGAGATATTTGGAACCATGCCTTCTGTTTTTATCTCTATACTTTTTAAACATGTTTGAATAAAGTATAATAAGTGAACTAGATACATTATTATTATTAAATAAGCATCTTTTGAGAAACACTGAACACCTCATAACTTAGATAAAATGCTCTAGTTATTCATTTATGATATAAAACACCCAGATACTGTTGTGGAGAGCCATGGTATCATTTTGTGCTACAAAGAGAACAATATAATGAATAGTAGCATTTAGTAACAATTTTAAAAAATCTAAATACAAGTCACACACTGTTTTAAATCCATATCAGTTTAAATGTGTGATCTGACAGTAGACTATGTTTTCCATAATAATAAACTTCTGCATTAGAATGAAAGATATCAGAAAGGCAAATTACTCTGCCTGCGCCAGATATTCTGGTAGATAAATTATCACTATTTTTTAGTAACTGAGTTCTACAACACTGCTTGCCATCTTTTTTTTTTTTGAGATAAACTTAGTCACTGTTCCTTTGAAACTGTTTTTCTAGCAGAATAAATTTGTAAGTCTTATAAGTGAATAATAAAAAATAGCCAACAACTTTATTCAATAGTCGTGGTGTCCAAGAACTTGCATGTCTATATATGAGACTTAAAATAATTTAAGAAAAGAGAGAGAAACTTGTGCTGTAAATTCCCACGAGTTCAAACAGAAATTCTCATATATGACTGCTATTTTGTGCTCAAGCCCTTTACTAGAGGAAAAGAAAGAATACATAGTAGACAGATGTACTACGTTGGGTATTTTCATTTTCTGGCTATTCTTTGGAACAGAGCAGGGTTTTTCTTAAGTACATGTATACACACGTTACACATATATATATGTATTACAAATACATACGCATTTTAACCCCTATACAGAAAATACATAGATAGAAGAAATAATTATTCTAAAAATCAATGTCAAACACAGATTGTAATGAGCATTTGTTGTTTTGGGTTCTCTTGTTTCTGGTCAGAGAATGTTGCTCCCACCCTTTTTTTCCTTGACTTTCTTATTTTTGTTATACTCTTCCTCCGTCAAATGGGCAAAGAGTGACAGGGTGGGAAAGGTGCAGGCACAGAAAATAGTTGGAGTCAGGAAATCTATGAGGTTAGACAGACTTTTCGTACTAATAAGGAAAGTAAATAGTTTATTGCATTTTGTTTAGTTTTGAGCAGAGTGTATATTTAATTTTGTAAGTTAAGCATTTTGTGGCATGTCTGTCAATTTTAAGTTGGCATTTTAGTCTTTACTTCACCAGAGCCACAATGCAGTGTAATGGAGAGACACATTTGATATTATCTACATTTCAAATTATATAAATTTTTACTATTGTTTTCTTTGTCAGTAGCAACCCTCTGGAGGGTTGAAATAGAAAGAAAATAGTGAAAGTAGTGTTTGCTGATAGCCCTATTAATAACTGAACCTAAGCTGAGCTTTTGGATTGCTGTCCTTGTTAATATCCCAGGAGAGTAAAGGAAATTGCGATTTAAAAAAAAATTCTACAGGGACACAATTCTGACAACACAAACTTTATAGTTTTTTATTAGTGAAAGATAATTTTTCAATTGCCTATGTAGTCTTATTAAATTTTTTAAAATTAAATTAGCCTAAAAAGTTCATTTTGTGGCCTGAATATGGAGATTATTCTTAAAAATCATTTTTCTGTCAAATTTTTATTTGTCCTGTTGCTCCAAAACTTGTCAGTTATATTCCTTGTGTTTCTTTATTTCATTGTAGATATGGCTTATTTTAATGCAAAAATGAGAGTGACATTTGGATACAGCTTCTATGATTCCAAAGTTGAAGTAGAAATAAACTGATGGCTAATAATAAGAAATGATGGTTGGGAGTTTCCTAGCATAATGAGTGGATATCCAAATACCAGAGAGCTCTAGGTTTTCCTCACCATAAAGGGTATGATATTTTCACATCTTCTAGTGGGTAAGGAGGAGAGAAAGTTAATTTTACACTTCCAACCTTCATACATTTTTCTGCAATACATACTTTATCCATTATTAAATTTTCAAGTAAAATTTATATATAAGGCAATGTACAGATTTTAGTTTACAACTTGATAAATTTTGTCAAATATAAATATCCATAAATACTCATAAAATCAACACTAACAAAGATATGAAATATATTCATCCTCTTACCAAGTTCTCTTTTGTCCCTTTCTGTTTCTCTCAACTTCTGCTGACAATCTAGTGTTCTGATTTTTTATCACTATAGATTACTCATAAACTAATCTTAAAACTATTATAAATACAATAATAGAATATAACAGAATAATAAATATTGTAGCCTTTGTGTCTGACTTCTTTCACTTAACATAATACTTTTGAAAATCCATCTATATTGTTGTGTATATCAGTAAATCATTCTTTGTTTGGAGAATCCCAAGTGATCTCAACATGTATTTCCAGTTCCACAAAGCGACAAAGATATACATGGATGTTAAATATACAGGGAAATGCCTTTTGACAGATGCATATTCCCATATAATGATCACTGATATCCAAGATTTAAAATCTTTTCATCATTGCTAATAATTCTCTTGTGTTTCTTTTCAGTCATCCCCACCTCACTCTTTGGAAAACCATCTAATTTTTATCATGATAGATAAGTTTTACCTATTTTAGACTTGACATAAAGTCATACAGTATAAATATTTTAGTACTTCACTTCTTTTGCCCAGCATATTTTTTGAGATGAATCAATATTGTTGTGTGTATCTGTAGATGATTGATTTTTATTGTTATCATATTACATTGTACAGATATACCAGTACTGTTTTTTTATAATACTTCTCTTGGTGGATACTCAAGTTGTTTTTTGCTGTGACTACTACAGTAAAGCTTTCACAATTCTTTATGTACTTCTTTTTTGTTTATTTTTATTTATATTTTGAGACGGAGTCTCAGTCTTGTCACCCAGGCTGGAGGGCAGTGGCACGGTCTCGGCTCACTGAAACCTTTGCCTCCTAGGTTCAAGTGATTCTCCTGCCTCAGCCTCCGGAGTAGCTGAGATTACAGGCACCCACCACCAAGCCCGGCTAATTTTTTTGTAGTTTTAGTAGAGACGGAGTTTCACCATGTTGGCCAGGATCGAACTCCTGACCTAGGTTATCCGCCTGCCTCAGCCTCCCACAGTGCTGGGATTACAGGCATGAGCCAACACGCCCTGCCTTATGCACTTCTTTTTGAAGATATATGTTTTAATTTTCATTTGTTTATGTCTAATTTATGGATGAGTCTAGTTCGATGAAACTGTTTTAGGCAATAATAGCCCCCATCCATTCAGCCTTTCAGTCCTCATTTCTTTGTGGGGTGATGCACATTAGCTTTTGAGATACTTTACAGAAATGAGATGAAGTTATTTCCTTTAATGAAAAAGGCATTCATTTAAATGTATGTCCAGCCCAAATAATGACTTTGCATTGTCCTTCATAAGAAACTTGCATAGGTATGGAAAGATGAAAATTGATTCAGGAAAAGGTCAATTCATTTATTTCCTCTATTCTTTTATTTATTTGTTCAACAAAGGTTTATAAAACACCAGCTTTAAATAAAATACTTCATTAGAAGATACATTGGAGTTGCAGGAACATTGTTTTATAATAATCAAAGATTATGTTTATACTATATTTATGAAATTTAAAACTAACTTTAAATAAGAAAATTGAGTGAAAATAGAAGTCACAATGGCTGGCAGGTAACATTTAGCTATATAACATGGTTGTTTTTTTTTTTGGTTGGTTGTTTTTGAGCACATGTTTTAGATATATTTGTAGTCCAGTACATATTCTTTATTTAAATGACTTTCCCAATTCTCATTCTTCAAGTCAATTATTGAATCTTTTAATCCCAAGCAATTTTTTATTATGTAAAATGTAGAGAATAAAATATGAATTATTTATTCTTTCCACTGTAGGAAGCAGCCAAATTTTTCCTTCATTTTATAATGAAGAATTTCTTAGTATATAAATGGTATTTTCCTGGATCAGGGATAAATACTAAAATTAAGGATGGTGATACTCTTATAACAATTTCTCTGATTTACATGTCTAATAAAGAAAACCATAGAAACACAGAAAAACTTTCTGATTTTGTTTGTTTTGTTTTGTCTTGTCTTGAATTTATACTAACTCTGGAGTTAGACTTCCAGCTAGGTGGTTGAACCATGTGGCTGTTCTGGACTTGAGTCAGCAGGTTTCTCTTCCCCTCCTGTGGCATGACAAGATGATTTCCTAGTTGATATAATATCATAATGCAAATATCAAAACAATGAGCAGTGATAACCCTGTTTCTACAGTACTGAACTCCCTCTTTGCAAGGTCATTTTGTTAGAATTAGATGTGGCAGGCTTGGCAACATTCAGTCTACTGGCTAACAGTCACTCAGCCATGTTTTTTTATTTGCTTTCTTTTATGTGAATATTTAGCTGCCATCTATAGGATCTATAGTTGAAAGCGATAGAATACAGCTATTCTAAATATATTTTTAAATCTTTAAATGTACTTTTAAATCTTCCAATTATCCTATGGATGTCTTCAAAAGTAGTCACTTCTATCTATAATCTTGTAGCATCTCTTTGTGTGGCCAAATTTTCTTATGTTGTTGGTAAACAGGCTTATGAAAGTATCAGACAACTTATTTCAGAGGGAAAATGAGATCCATAAAAATGAGGATTCTTTCCTAAGATTCCTTAAAGAATTTTAAGTTACTGTATTTTTTTTAGATTGTTTCTTCTGCCTTTCTCCAAAAATTTCAAAATTAGATTCTTTATCATGAGTTGGGGAAACTAAAGAGGATCTAAAATTTATGTAATTTTACAGATCAGTTTATCCTCTTATTAATCCAGTTAGATTTTTACTAAATGTCTATAAGGTACCCAAATCTGAAATGTCCAAAATAGTATGTAGGTCTGGCCTTTACAAATTCAAGGTTAAAAGTTAAGTTGAAATATTTGTTTATTGATTGGATTTTATCCCCATCTAGTGCTTACTTGTTTAACAGTTCCACAATATTATCTTCATTTTTGACCTATGTATTAAATACAAAGGAGATTTAAGATTTCCAAATGTTGACTGACCTCACACATGTTTTGCACCTTCTACTGTTTTCCCTGCATACCTATATTCCAGGGATTTTTTTTTTTTTACCATATGATCATTTGGATATGATGTTCTCTGATTCACAGGTATTACTTGTTTTTATTTTTATGAATGAAAAATACAATAACTTGTTTGAAGGGACATCTGTCATTATTTGCAAATATATCTTCTTTGAGGTAATTTCTTTCATCTCTGAATTACTGGATATACATGATCTGGGGACTTTGCACATTTGAGAGCCTGTTGGTATGATTTGATTCAATTTCTGCTTCTAACAATGCTCCCTAAAGAATCTAAGCTTCTATGCTGGAAGACTAAAAAGAACTAACTGTAGAGATGAGTAGTTATTTTTCCTCATAATGATGAAGCAAAACAAAACAACATCATAATAGACCTAGAACAAATAAAGGCTATAAAGAAAACAGAACATAAATTTACAGGGGCATATGAATATGAGGAAAATAAGGCATGTTTCTATTCACAATAAAAATTATGCATATCAAGTAAACTGAATAACCCTGCTAAGCTAAAATAGTAACTTTTCTGAAGAAACAACTCATTTAATTTTTTTCCTGACAGGATTTCTTTTTTCATTTTCTAAAAAATTAAACTTAGCTTTTAATTTTATTTAAGTGGTCAGTTTGATATGTCTGTAAACAGCTTATTTTATCATAATTGTTTGTAAGCTTATAACAAAATAACCATAATGCAGACATCCAAAACAGTTTGAATTCAAACTTAGGAGGAAAAAAATAACTGAAGGGCACATATTTTTGGGAAATGAAGTAAGGTCCAGCGTACTTCCAACCATTTATTAGAAATGGACTGAAGTGAATTAAAAGAAGCAGAATTGGAGATAAGAAGATGCATTGGCTTCAGTTACTATTGAAATGGAATGAGCTGGAATAGGGCTATTATGGAAAAAAAAGTATGTGAAGCATCACATAGATAGAAAATAATTCATAACGGATACCAAGAATTCACGTATATTTCTTCTTTCTAAAAGAAGAGGACTTTTTTGTTATTTTGGGGAGCAGTGTTTACCTACACATTTCGCATAAGCCATTACTATGTATTAAGTTTTAAAAGGTTTTATATAACCCATAAAGAATGTACGAAAGGGCTGGGCACGGTGTCTCACATCGGTAATTTCAGCACTTCAGGAGGCCAAGGCAGGTGGAATACTTGAGGTCAGGAGTTTGAGACCAGCCTGGCAAACATGGTGAAACCCATCTCTACTAAAAATAAAAATAGCCAGGTGTGGTGGCGGGTGCCTGTAGTCCCAGCTACTTGGGGTCTGAGGTGAGAGGATAGGTTGAATCTGAGAGGCAGAGGTTGCAGTGAGCCAAGATTGTGCCACTGCACTCCAGCCTGGGTGACAGAGCGAGACTCTGTCTCAATTAAAGAAAAAATGTATGGAGGTACATAATTCATCAGGATAAGAGACAAAATGGCACATAAGTAGGAAAATTATGGCATGCAAGGTCTTAAGGTTAACACGGCAATATTTAAAAGTAAAAATAAGTTTAATTGTCACAATGATATGATTACAAAAGTATAAAATTTAAATATAATTAGTCAGTAGCCATATATAACATTAATATATTTATAATAGACATTTTATTCTCCAAGAAAAACTAGGACTTGCAGTAAAGGAATTATAAATGTGTGCCCTATTTTCCTAAAAGAGAATATAAAACGCAAATCACAAAGAAAAATATGGGAATACTGAGTCAAATCTTAAGTAAGCTTTGCAGTTGAAAACATACACAAAAATGACAAATATAAGATTAAACATACTTTTATTAGAAGAAATGTAAATTGAATAAAGCTGAGTATTTAAAATATAGGCCAAATTAAAGCACCTATAAATTACAAACTGTGCAAGAGAAACTTAAATGTAAAAAGATAAAATATAAAAGATTCTATTAATCCGTAATTAGATCACTCTCAAACAACTAGGAGTTTTATTTAACAATAAAAGTATAGGAACATATTGTAGAAACATGAACTAAGTAATGAAAACTATTTAACATGATTATTGTCATATAGTAAGCACTCCTTATTTATGAACCATAATCTTGTAATTCACCTGTGAATCAGAAGGAGGGCACCTCAAATGTGGCTTTAATATTAAGAAATACATAACACATAATTAGGTAGCACAAGACAATATTGTAAAAATGTTACTTATTTTAAAATTAATGTAAATATTCCATGTAATCACAATCAAAGCCCTATGGATGTTTTAGCTATTTTTTTTTTTTTAGGTTTGGGGAATAAAATTACTCTTTCTTCCTCTACTTAAACATAATTATGCACATGGATTAAATTGTAATGACAACTTTATTATTCAAAATATGAGAGGTGGATTCTAGAACTTGTCTTGTTTCTGAAGCTAAAATTGGATTGTGCACTCTTTCCCCTTAAACTGAATTTACTCAACATGTAGTTTCAAAGGGGAAAACTGAATAACTAAGGAGATATAAATTGATGAAAGGAGGTCACAATGGAAGCAGAAAGTAAGTCAAGTAGCAACTTACAGTTTACAGAATGAAAGAACTATTTTGTTTAGGTTTCAAGGTGAAAAAAAAACACTGGAAATTTTAAGTTGAGATGATATGATCTGATTTATACTAAATACTTCTGCTTTGTTAATGATAGAATACAGTGTGTGTAGGGGAGGGCAGGCAGTGAAATAGGCCTCTAAGAAGGGGGTTGCAGTTGAATAAATGAGCTACATTTGTGGCTTTGGCTAGAATTACAGAAATGGAGTTAGTGATCAGTGGTTCAACTGGAAAGTATCTCAGAGTTATAAACATCAGGATTTAGTTATAGATTGGATTTGAGAAGTGAGAGAGAGAGATTTAGAAAACTCTAAGTTTTACTGGATTTAGAGGTGAGAAAATAATGGATGATAGGCAACTCAACTGAGATAAACCTTGGATGGAATTGAAGTGTCTGTGTGTGTGTGTGAGTGTGTGTGCGCATGCACACGTGTGTAAGGAAGGGAATAGATTTGCTCTCACATTGCAGGATTTGAGGTACTAGACATGCAAGTTGAAGTAGCAAGTAGATATGTGGATATATATAGCTTAGACTCGTGAAAGAGGGAGTAGCTAGTGATGTGCATTTGTGTCTTCAGTATACACAAGGTTTTTTAAGCCCTAGAACTGGATGAGGTCATCTAAAGAAAGGATTGTCGGGCCAGGCGCGGTGGCTCACGCCTGTAATCCCAGCACTTTGGGAGGCCGAGGCGAGTGGATCACGAGGTCAAGAGATCGAAACCATCCTGGTCAACATGGTGAAACCCCGTCTCTACTAAAAATACACAAAAATAGCTGGGCATGGTGGCGCGTGCCTGGAGGCTACTCAGGAGGCTGAGGTAGGAGAATTGCCTGAACCCAGGAGGTGGAGGTTGCGGTGAGCCAAGATCGCGCCATTGCACTCCAGCCTGGGTAACAAGAGCGAAACTTCGTCTCAAAAAAAAAAAAAGAAAAAAGAAAGAAAGGATTGTCAGCAGAACAGAGGAACAGGCCTTTCTAAATTAGCAGCTATGTATATGATACAATCACTGGTTCGAAATATTGAGAGAGTACAATGAGGAGCAAAGAAAACAAGATGCTTGTAACCTTGAAAGTATAAAGAAATGTTTCAAGTTAAAAGTAAATATTAAAGCATGCCAAATAATCATTGATGACCTCCACAATTTCTATTTCAGCCATGTGCTGGATGAAGAGCAGAAATGGAGAGAGGTGAGGAGAGAATTATGAAAACTGATAAAGTAAAATCAGTGAATGTAAATAACTTTTTTGAAAAAGAGAGGATAAATGAGGAAAAGTATCAAAGGAAATTCTTTGGTTTTAATTTTTAAATGTAATTATATACATGTATGAGAAGAACACACCCTTGTATGCTGATGGAAATGGACAAGTAGGAAGATAAAAATGATGATGCCAGTAAAAGGAGATAATTGCAGGGAAAAAGCCCTCAAGACGATGACAAGTGTTGAAATTCTTTAACCCGGATAAATTCTGAGCAATATATTTTGGCATGTGCCACCACAGCTGGCTAATTTTGTATTTTTAGTAGAGACAGGGTTTCTCCATGTTGGTCAAGTTGGTCTCGAACTCCCGACCTCAGGTGATCTGCCTGCCTTGGCCTCCCAAAGTGCTGGGATTACAGGAGTGAGCAACTGCGTCCAACCTTTTTTTTTTTCTTTTTTTTTTTTTTTTTATTGCATTTTAGGTTTTGGGGTACATGTGAAGAACATGCAAGGTTGTTGCACAGGTGCACACCTGGCAGTATGATTTGCTGCCTCCCTCCCCTTCACCTATATCTGGCATTTCTCCCCATGCTATCCCTCCCCAACTCCCCACCCCCCCCACTATCCCCCCTCCCCCCAACAGACCCCCGTGTATAGTGCTCCCCTCCCTGTGTCCATGTGTTCTCCTTGTTCAACACCCGCCTATGAGTGAGAACATGTGGTGTTTGATTTTGTGTTCTTGTGTCAGTTTGCTGAGAATGATGTTTTCCAGGTTCATCCATGTCCCTACGAAGGATGTGAACTCCTCCTTTTTAATGGCTGCATAATATTCCATGGTGTATATGTGCCACATTTTTCCTGTCCAGTCTATCATCGATGGGCATTTGGGCTGGTTCCAGGTCTTTGCTATTGTAAACTGTGCTGCAATGAACATTCGTGTGCATGTGTCCTTATAGTAGAACGATTTATAATCCTTTGGATATATGCCCAGTAATGGGATTGCTGGGTCAAATGGAATTTCTATTTCTAGGTCCTTGAGGAATCGCCACACTGTTTTCCACAGTGGTTGAACTAATTTACACTCCCACCAACAGTGTAAAAGTGTTCCTATTTCTCCACATCCTCTCCAGCATCTGTTGTCTCCAGATTTTTTAATGATCGCCATTCTAACTGGCGTGAGATGGTATCTCAATGTAGTTTTGATTTGCATTTCTCTAATGACCAGTGATGATGAGCATTTTTTCATATGTTTGTTGGCCTCATGTATGTCTTCTTTTGTAAAGTATCTGTTCATATCCTTCGCCCATTTTTGAATGGGCTTGTTTGTTTTTTTCTTGTAAATCTTTTTTAGTTCATTGTAAATTCTGGATATCAGCCCTTTGTCAGACGGGTAGGCTGCAAAAATTTTTTCCCATTCTGTTGGTTGCCGATTCACTCTATTGACTGTTTCTTTTGCCGTGCAAAAGCTGTGGAGTTTGATTAGGTCCCATTTGTCTATTTTGGCTTTTGTTGCCAATGCTTTTGGTGTTTTGGTCATAAAGTCCTTGCCTACGCCTATGTCCTGAATGGTTTTGCCTAGGTTTCCTTCTAGCGTTTTTATGGTGTTAGGTCTTATGTTTAAGTCTTTAATCCATCTGGAGTCAATTTTAGTGTAAGGTGTCAGGAAGGGGTCCAGTTTCTGCTTTCTGCATATGGCTAGCCAGTTTTCCCAACACCACTTATTGAACATGGAATCCTTTCCCCATTGATTGTTTTTTTCAGGTTTGTCAAAGATCAGGTGGTTGTAGATATGTTGTGTCGCCTCCGACGTCTCTGTTCTGTTCCATTGGTCTATATCTCTGTTTTGGTACCAGTACCATGCTGTTTTGATTACTGTAGCCTTGTAGTAGAGTTTGAAGTCCGGTAGTGTGATGCCTCCTGCTTTGTTCTTTTTGCTTAGAATTGACTTGGCTATGCGGGCTCTCTTTTGGTTCCATATGAAGTTTAAGGTGGTTTTTTCCAGTTCTGTGAGGAAGGTCATTGGTAGCTTGATGGGGATAGCGTTGAATCTGTAAATTACTTTGGGCAGTATGGCCATTTTCACGATATTAATTCTTCCTAACCATGAACATGGAATGTTTCTCCATCTGTTTGTGTCCTCTCTTATTTCATTGAGCAGTGATTTGTAGTTCTCCTTGAAGAGGTCCTTTACGTTCCTTGTTAGTTGTATTCCTAGGTATTTTATTCTCTTTGTAGCAATTGTGAATGGCAGTTCGTTCTTGATTTGGCTCTCTTTAAGTCTGTTATTGGTGTATAGGAATGCTTGTGATTTTTGCACATTGATTTTGTATCCTGAGACTTTGCTGAAGTTGCTTATCAGTTTCAGGAGATTTTGGGCTGAGGTGATAGGGTCTTCTAGATATACAATCATGTCGTCTGCAAATAGAGACAATTTGACTTCCTCCTTTCCTAATTGAATACCCTTTATTTCTTTTTCTTGCCTGATTGCTCTGGCTAGAACTTCCAGTACTATATTGAATAGGAGTGGTGAGAGAGGGCATCCTTGTCTAGTGCCGGATTTCAAAGGGAATGCTTCCAGTTTTTGCCCATTCAGTATGATATTGGCTGTCGGTTTGTCATAAATAGCTTTTATTATTTTGAGATACGTTCCATCGATACCTAGTTTATTGAGGGTTTTTAGCATAAAGGGCTGTTGAATTTTGTCGAAGGCCTTCTCTGCATCAATTGAGATAATCATGTGGTTTTTGTCTTTCGTTCTGTTTATGTGGTGAATTACATTTATAGACTTGCGTATATTGAACCAGCCTTGCATCCCCGGGATGAATCCTACTTGATCATGGTGGATAAGCTTTTTGATGTGCTGTTGTAATCGGCTTGCCAGTATTTTATTGAAGATTTTTGCATCTATGTTCATCATGGATATTGGCCTGTAGTTTTCTTTTCTTGTTGAGTCTCTGCCGGGTTTTGGTATTAGGATGATGTTGGTCTCATAAAATGATTTGGGAAGGATTCCCTCTTTTTGGATTATTTGGAATAGTTTCAGTAGGAATGGTACCAGTTCCTCTTTGTATGTCTGGTAGAATTCGGCTGTGAGACCATCTGGGCCTGGGCTTTTTTTGGGTGGTAGGCTCTTAATTGCTGCCTCGACTTCAGACCTTGTTATTGGTCTATTCAGGGTTTCGACTTCTTCCTGGTTTAGGCATGGGAGGAGACTACTGTCCAGGAATTTATCCATTTCTTCCAGGTTTTCTAATTTATGTGCATAGAGTTGTTTGTAATAATCTCTGATGATGGTTTGAATTTCTGTGGCATCTGTGGTGATATCCCCTTTATCATTTTTTATTGCATCTATTTGGTTATTCTCTCTTTTCTTTTTTATTAGTTTGGCTAGTGGTCTGTCTATTTTGTTGATCTTTTCAAAAAACCAGCTCCTGGATTTATTGATTTTTTGTAGGGTTTTTCGTGTCTCTATCTCCTTCATTTCTGCTTTGATCTTAGTTATTTCTTGTCTTCTGCTAGGTTTTGAGTTTTTTTGATCTTGCTCCTCTAGCTCTTTCAATTTTGATGATAGGGTGTCAAATTTAGTTCTCTCCTTTCTTCTCATGTGGGCACTTATTGCTATATATTTTCCTCTAGAGACTGCTTTAAATGTGTCCCAGAGATTCTGGTATGTGGTGTCTTCATTCTCGTTGGTTTCGAAGAACATCTTTATTTCTGCCTTCATTTCAGTGTTTATCCAGTCAACATTCAGGAGAAAGTTGTTCAATTTCCATGAGGATGTGCGGTTCTGGGTGGGCTTCTGAATTCTGAGTTCTAACTTGATTGCACTGTGGTCTGAGAGACTGTTTGTTATGGTTTCTGTTCTTTTGCATTTGCTGAGGAGTGATTTACTTCCAATTATGTGGTCAATTTTAGAGTAGGTGTGATGTGGTGCTGAGAAGAATGTATATTCTGTGGATTTGGGCTGGAGAGTTCTGTAAATGTCTATTAGGTTTGCTTGGTCCAGGTCTGAGTTCAAGTCCTGGATATCCTTATTAATTTTCTGTCTCGTTGATCTGTCTAATATTGACAACGGTGTGTTGAAGTCTCCCAGTATTAATGTGTGGGAGTCTATGTCTCTTTGTAAGTCTTTAAGAACTTGCCTTATGTATCTGGGTGCTCCTGTATTAGGTGCATATATATTTAGGATCGTTAGCTCTTCTTGTTGTATTGATCCTTTTACCATTATGTAATGTCCTTCTTTGTCTCTTTTGATCTTTGTTGCTTTAAAGTCTATTTTATCAGAGATGAGAATTGCAACTCCTGCTTTTTTTTGCTCTCCATTTGCTTGGTAAATCTTCCTCCATCCCTTTATTTTGAGCCTTTGTGTATCCTTGCATGTGAGGTGGGTTTCCTGGATACAGCACACTGATGGGTTTTGGCTTTTTATCCAATTTGCCAGTCTGTGTCTTTTGATTGGGGCATTTAGTCCATTTACATTTAGGGTTAATATTGTTATGTGTGAGTTTGGTCCTGTCATTTTGATGCTAGCTGGCTGTTTTGCCCATTGGTTGATGGAGATTCTTCATTGTGTTGCTGCTCTTTACCATTTTGTGCATTTTTGGAGTGGCTGGTGCTGGTTGTTTTTTTCTATGTGTAGTGTCTCCTTCAGGAGCTCTTGTAAAGCTGGTCTGGTGGTGATGAAATCTGTGAGTACTTGCTTGTTCACAAAGGATTTTATTTTTCCTTCACTTATGAAGCTTAGTTTGGCTGGATATGAAATTCTGGGTTGAAAGTTCTTTTCTTTAAGGATGTTGAATATCGGCCCCCACTCTCTTCTGGCCTGTAGGGTTTCTGCTGAGAGATCTGCTGTGAGTCTGATGGGTTTCCCTTTGTGGGTAACCCGACCTTTCTCTCTGGCTGCCCTTAGTATTTTCTCCTTCATTTCAACCCTGGTGAATCTGATGATTATGTGCCTTGGGGTTGCTCTTCTAGAGGAATATCTTTGTGGTGTTCTCTGTATTTCTTGGACTTGAATCTTGGCCTGCCTTGCTAGGTTGGGGAAGTTTTCCTGGATAATATCCTGAAGAGTATTTTCCAGCTTGGATGCATTCTCTTCGTCACATTCAGGTACACCTATCAAACGTAGATTAGGTCTTTTCACGTAGTCCCATATTTCTTGTTGACTCTGTTCATTCCTTTTTACCTTGTTTTCTCTAATCTTCCCTTCTCGTTTTATTTCATTGAGTTGATCTTCAACTTCTGATATCCTTTCTTCTGCTTGGTCAATTCTGCTGTTGAAACTTGTACATGCTTCGCGAAGTTCTCGTGTTGTGTTTTTCAGCTCCATCAATTCATTCATATTCCTCTCTAAGTTGTCCATTCTCGTTAGCATTTCGTCAAGTCTTTTTTCAAGGTTCTTAGTTTCTTTGCATTGGGTTAGAACATGTTCTTTTAGCTCACAGAAGTTTCTTATTATCCATTTTCTGAAAGCTGATTCTGTCATTTCATCACACTCATTCTCCGTCCAGTCTTGTTCCCGTGCTGGTGAGGAGTTATGCTGCCTTGTAGGGGGAGAGGTGTTCTGGTTTTGGGTGTTTTCATCCTTTTTGCGCTGGTTTCTTCCCATCTTTGTGGATTTATCCGCCTATTGACTTTGTAGTTGCTGTCTTTCTGATTTTGGTAATTTTAAGTCTGCAGCAGCTGAACTCATAAACCCCCTTTTCTTCTCCCCAGGTGTTCTGGCCCAGGGGTTTAGCACTTTATGTTTTTCAGCTGTGTTGCTACCGTTTTCCCTGCCCACAAGGTGGCAGTCTAGTCACACTCAGCCTGCAGGGGCTTCGCTGAGCTGCTGTGGGCTCCGCCCAGCTTCCGTGTGAGCTTCCCAGCAGTCCTGTGGGTGTAGTTAGAACTGCTTCCGCTATGCTGGCCCGCCCCTGTAGTGACGGAGTCTCTGTAGTGGCGGGTTGTCTTGGTTACGGAAAATTGCCCCGGGAACTGCAGGGTGTTTCCCGATGGAGGACGCCCCTCCCCCACAGAGCTGAACCGTCCCGGGTTCAGCCGTGTTTCTAGAGGGGCCCTCTTTGTCCTGTAATCTCTTGGCTTGCCTCCTTGCCACAGTTCCCCTTGCTGGCCCAGAGGGGACACAGTCTCGTTCACTTTGTTCAAGGAGCTGCTGCTCCCCGCCCCCCGTGCAGGCCGAGCGGCTGCTCCGGTCCAACCAGCGGCGCTGGGAATGCGGGGAGCTTCTCCGCGCAATTAAAATCCGCTGCCCTGTGTGCCGCTGCGTCAGCCGAAGCAGCGGCTCTGAGATTCGTGGCACTCCCTTGCCCGGGGGTCTCCTGGCTTGGCTCCCTGCTTCAGCTCCCCTTTCTGGCTCAGAGGGAACTCTGAAGCCACTGCCCCCCGCTCCAGGGCGTAGGCTGAGCGGCCACTCCGCTCAAACCAGCGGCGCTGGAGACCCGTGGGGCTTTTCCTCCTGTGAATCTCCTGGTCTGTGGGCAGTAAAAGTCCGTCTGGAAATGCGGCGTCCACTCACCCTTTGCGCCTTCTCTCGGAGCTGCAATCCCGAGTTCCTCTTAAGTGGCCATCTTGGATCGATCTCCTAACCTTTTTTTTTTTTTTTTTTTTAATTTTTTTTAACAACCATTTTCACCGGTGTGAGGTAATTTTGTGTGTATGTGTGTGTGCTTTTGACTGGTGTTTTCCTGATGGTTACTGATGTTTAACATATTTTTTATATACTTGTCAGTTATTTGGATGTCTTCTTTGGAGAGACATCTATTCAAGTCTTGAAACAACTTCTTAGGCTATTTTGAAAAGCAATTCTTTGTTGGATATCTGGCTTGCAAATATGTTTTCCCATTCCATAGATTGCCTTTTCATTTTGTTTATTATTTCATTAGCTCTGTGGAACTTTTGGAACTTTTTATGTTTGATATAATCTCACTTATCTAGTTTTGCTTTTGTTATCTGTGCTTTTGGTGTCCTAGCCAAAAAAAAAAAAAAAAAAAAAATCATTGCCGAGATCATTATCAGTGAACTTGTCCCTACATTTTGTTGTAGGATTTTTACAATTTCCGGTCTTACATTTAGATCTTTAATCCACGTTAGGTTAATTTTTGTATGATTATAAGGGTAAAATTTTACTCTTTTACATGTGGATATCCAGTTTACTCAGCTTCATTTATTGAAAAGATTATGCTTTCTCCATTGTACATTCTTGGTACCCTTGTTAAAGATCAGCTTACTGGACTGGGCATGGTGGCTGACACCTGTAATCCCAGCACTTTGGGAGACTAAGGAGGCAGGCGGATCACCAGAGGTTGGGAATTTGAGATCAGCCTGGCCAACACAGTGAAACCCCATCTCTACTAAATATACAAAATTAGCTGGGCATGGTGGTACACACCTGTAATCCCAGCTACTCAGGAGGCTGAGGCAAGAGAATCCCTTGAATCCAGGAGGCGGAGATTGCAATGAGCTGGGATCACACCACTGCACTCCAGCCTGAGTGACAGAGTGAGACTGTTTCTCCAAAGAAAACAAAAACACGAACAAACGCACACAAAACAAACAAAACAAAAGATCAGCTGATTCTATATGTGTGAATTTGTTTCTGACTCTCTATTTTGTTGTTTTGGTCTATATGTCTGTATTTACACCAGTACCGTATTTTAAATTAGCATACTTTGTAATATATTTTGAAATCAGGAGATGTGATGCCTCCACATTTGTGCTTCACTGACAAGGCTTCTTTAAAAACTTGCTGACACCAATAAATTTATTCAGTAACATTGCAAGAAACAGTATCAACACACAAAATAAGTTGCATTTCTATACCCTAATTATTTCAAAAGTAATTTAGAAAAATAACCGCATTTACAATAGCACCAAAAGGAATAAAATACTTAGGAAAAAATTAAACTGCAGTAATGAAAGACTTGTATACTGAAAACCACTAAAGAATGATGAAGGAAATTAAAGAAGACACAAACAAATTAAAAGCCTATGTTCATAGATTGAAAGATTTAATATTGTTAAAATATCCATACTTCCCAAAGCAATCCAATGCATTCCCAATAAAAATCCCAATGGCCTTTTTTTTTCTTTTTTACAGAAATGGAGAATGCATTTAATGTAGTAATTTGTATTTTGAAAAATATGACAGCCTAAATAGTCTGCTTTAGATAACCTTTCTTTACTCCACATGCTTTAAATTCCTTCTTCCTCTCCTAAGCTTTTAAAATTTCACAAGGTGAAGAATATGAGTTTCGCTATTTTCTGATGCTGAAATAACCTCTGTGTTTAGCTTCTTGGTTCCTATTAGCTTCTAGCCCTGAGTTGGTTACTTGGTTGAATATTGATGGAGCAGCAGGAGGAAGGAGGGAGTGTGACACTTGCTAAGATTATGGAACTCGATGGGTAAAACTTGATTTTAAAACAAATCTCTGAATTATTACTCAGTGTATAGCCTTTTGACCCTATAAATGAGAGACTGTGGTCTACAGTGATTTATAAGGAACAAATTACACCAACACTGTGAGAGAACTGAGAATGATTTATTATTTCTCTGAAACCACAAGACGGGATTCTCTCAAAATCAATTTCTGCAATTTTTCTAACTGAATATAGAGATTTTTTTTTATATTTTGAATTTCAGATTAAATTTTAAATGACAGGATTTCATTAGTATCTTTAATCAAGATATTCTTAGTGATAGCTTCGAAGCTTGCCTAGTGACTGTTCAGTCATGTAATACAAAATATTATGAATACTTTTTTTAAACAGTTTTCACATTTCCTCTCTTTTTCTCCACACGCATATTATACATTCTCTTATAACCATGTCTTTAAATGTTATCATTTTGTACAGTCAAAATACCATTGTGAATCAATATTGAGGTATAAAAAGACATAAAGCTGCCAATGTAATGGATTTATTTGAAAGTGTAGCAATGTAATACCGATCTAATTCAATGGAACACACTAGCAACTAGAGAAATGTTATTGACTCATTGCTATCAAAATACTCAGATGTGCAGAGGACTGCTAATGCATTTTGTGACATATATTAATATTCAAATAAAGATACAAGTGACTGTTTTTCTGTTTCCCAAACTAGATAACATGATAAATTATTAAATAGAGCAATTATTTTATATCATGTTAAAGTCTATTGTTGACTAATCAATCTTCCCCCCAACCATCCAATTCTCACACTGTTGATCCACTCTTCATTGGGGAAACATGATCCTGAGGGGCAAAAATAAATTCATATTTTAGTTGTTCAAACAAAATTTTTCTTACCTCTGAGAACAGAAAAATATGTAAACAAATTTTAATGAATGAAAATACGATTTTTCTCAACTACCTGAAGCAGATCAATTAATGGAAAATATCTATATCTGAGGTCAACAAAATACTAATGATAATAAAAAGCCTCACATCTTAAAGTACTCTGGAGAGTGAAAGAATAAGTACTGATGTATGTCATGGCATCACAGCCATATTACAGAGCTATAAAACTCACCAACATTCAAATAGCATTTAAGAATCTATTTATTAATTATGGCAAAAGTGTTTTATCCTAGTATTCAAAATATAGTATAAGTTCATCACAAACTTGTGTTTAGTACAAAATCTCATGGAACAAAGAGAAATTCTGAAATCAGAAAATTATAAAATAAAAGCACACATACTGATATGAACATAATGATGTAATATTGTTATACTTTTATATGAATATTGGTATTGTCTATCACCAACTGCTATAAAATAGCTGTATTCTATTTTCTAAGTATACCCACCGAACACTTCAAACATCAGCTAGAACTTTTTTCCCACTTGATGAGAATAAATGTTGTCGATTAATTTTATAAAAGTAAATTTTACAAAGTATATTATTATTATTATTTATATATATTTTGTTACATTTTAGGTTTTGGGGTACATGTGAAGAACATGCAGGATTGTTGCATAGGTACATACATGGCAATGTGGTTTGCTGCCTTCCTCCCCATCACCTATATCTGGCATTTCTCCCCATGTTATCCCTCCCCAACTTCCCACTTCCCACTGTCCCTCCCCTAGTTCCCCCCAACAGACCCCAGTGTGTGATGCTCCCCTCCCTGTGTCTATGTGTTCTTATTGTTCAACACCTGCCTGTGAATGAGAACATGCGGTGTTTGATTTTCTGTTCTTGTGTCAGTTTGCTGAGAATGATGGTCTCCAGGTTCATCCTTGTCCCTCCAAAGACATGAACTCATCATTTTTTATGGCCACATAGTATTCCAGGGTGTATATGTGCCACATTTTCCCTGTCCAGTCTAACATTGATGGGCATTTGGGTCAGTTCCACATCTTTGCTATTGTAAACAGTGCTGCAGTGAACATTTGTGTGCATGTGTCCTTAAAACAGAACGATTTATAATCCTTTGAATATATAACCGGTAATGGGATTGCTGGGTCAAATGGAATTTCTATTTCTAGGTCCTTGAGGAATTGCCACACTGTCTTCCACAATGGTTGAACTAATTTACACTCCCACCAACAGTGTAAAAGTGTTCCTATTTCTCCATATTCTCTCCAGCATCTGTTGTCTCCAGACTTTTTAATGATCACCATTCTAACTGGCATGAGATGGTATCTCAATGTGGTTTTGATTTGCATTTCTCTAATGATGAGTGATGATGAGCATTTTTTCATATGTTTGTTGGTCTCATATGTCTTCTTTTGTAAAGTGTCTATTTATATCCTTCTCCCACTTTTGAATGGGCTTGTTTGTTTTTTTCTTGTAAATCTGTTTTAGTTCTTTGTAGATTCTGGATATTAGCCCTTTGTCAGATGGGTAGATTGCAAACTTTTTTTTCCCATTCTGTTGATTGCCAGTTCACTCTAGTGATAGTTCCTTTTGCTGTGCAAAAGCACTTAAGTTTAATTAGACCCTATTTGTCTATTTTGGCTTTTGTTGCCATTGCTTTTAGTGTTTTAGTCATGAAGTCCTTGCCTACGCCTATGTCCTGAATGGTATTGCCTAGGTTTTTTTCTAGGTTGTAGTAGATTAAAGAAAGTCACAAATTCTTGACATTCTCCCTACAAGAAGTGGAATTTATAAATCTGATTGCTTTGGTCATAAGGCAGAAATGAAGCTGTACCCATTTGGCATTTTTACTTTCTATCACTTGGAACACTCCCTGTTGGAGAAGCCAAGCTCCTTGCAAGGTGACTGATGACCTAAGACTATTGTATTAGACTTTTCTTGCATTGCTTAAATAAAGAAATATTTAATATTGGATAATATATAAAGAAAAGAAGGATGATTGGCTCATGGTTCTGCAGGCTTTACAGGAAGCATGGTGCTGCCATCTGGTTAACTTCTGGGCAGGCCTCAGGAAACTTACAATCATGGTGGAAGGCAAAGGGGAAAGCAGGTATTCACATAACCAGAGCCAGAGCAGGAGAAAGAAAGGGAGTGGGGAAGGAGGTACAACACACTTTTAAATAACCATATCTAACAAGAACTCACTCACTATTGCAAAGACAACACCAAGCCATGAGTGATCCATCCCCATTACCAAAACACCTGCCACTAGTTCTTAACCTGAAGCATTGGGATGAAAATTCCACGTAAGATTTAAGGAGGAATGGAGATCCAAACTATAACAGCTATCATGATGTGGGAAACAAGAACATGGAAAAGCCTTCAAGAATAAAATGCCACAGGAAGGAAAGACACTAAAGAAGCAGTCATATGAGTGCAAAAGCTAACTTGGAAGTTGACCCTTCAGCTCCAACTGAGCTCTTACCAATTTCTAACCAACAAAAATGATTAAAATAAATTAATGTTTTAGAGACTTAAGTGCCTAAACTTAAGTGCCTTAAGTCCCTAGAACATTAATTTATTTTAGGCACTTAAGTCCGTAAAACATTTAAAAATTTTAAATTAATATAATTTAATTTTTTAATTAATTTAATTTAGTCATTTTTGTTAGAAATTTAGGGAGAGAGATCCAAGATGGCTGATCACTAGCAGCTTGGGCTCGTAGCTCCCAGTCAAAGCACAGAGAAGGAGAGGATGCCACACTTTCAGATGAATATTTCTTGCTCACGGACCAAGAGATTCCCAGCGGAGGAGCCCCACGGGTCGCCAGGGCGACTCTTGTGGCCGGCGCAGCAGTTTTGCTGGTGCCTCAGTGCGGCAGTTCTTGGTGCAGAGTCCAGAGATTCCCGGGCAGAAAAGCACCATCAATCTTAACACTGCTGTTTTGGCCGGTGCAGTGGATTGCTCAGATTTCGGCGCTGGGAATCAACAAGTTGGACATCCTCTCAGAGACCTAGTTAGAAAGTTGGCAATTACAAAGATGACAGAGGGATAAATATATAAAGAAGGGAAGAAACAAGCCTAAAAAGGCAGAGAATACTCAAAATTAGAATGCCTCTCCCTCTACAGGGGATCGCAATTCCTCATCAGTAACGGAACAAGGCTTAATGGAGAACGAGTGTGTTCCAATAACAGAAGCAGGTTTCAAAAGGTGGGTGATAAGAAACTTCTGTGAATTAAAAGAACTTGTTCTAACCCAATGCAAAGAAACTAAGAACCTTGAAAAAAGGTTTGACGAAATGTTAACGAGAATGGACAATTTAGAGAGGAATATAAGTGAATTGATAGAGCTGAAAAACACAACACGAGAACTTCGTGAAGTATGCACAAGTTTAAACAGTCGAATTGATCAAGCAGAAGGAAGGATATCAGAAGTCGAGGACCAGCTTAGTGAAATGAAACAAGAAGACAAGATTGGAGAAAAAAGGATAAAAAGGAATGAGCAAAGTCTCCAGGAAATATGGGACTATGTAAAAAGACCTAATTTACATTTGATAGGTGTACCTGAATGTGACGAAGAGAATGAATCCAAGTTGGAAAATACTCTTCAGGATCTCATTCAGGAAAACTTTCCCAACCTAGCAAGGCAGGGTAATATTCAACTCCAGGTAATACAGAAAACACCACAAAGATATTCTTCAAGAAGACCAACCCCAAGGCACAAAATCGCCAGATTTATTAGGGTTGAAATGAAGGAGAAAATACTCAGGGCAGCCAGAGAGAAAGGTCAGGTTACCCATAAAGGGAAACCTATCAGACTTATAGCAGATCTCTCAGCAGAAACCCTACAAGCCAGAAAAGAGTGGAGACCAATATTTAACATCCTTAAAGGAAAGAACTTTCAACCCAGAATTTCATATCCAACCAAACTAAGCTTTACAAGCGAAGGAAAAATTAAATCTTTTGCGAACAAACAAGTACTTAGAGACTTCACCACCACCAGGCCTGCTTTACAGGAGCTTCTGAAAGAAACACTATACATATAAAGGAACAACCAATATCAGCTTTTCCAAAAATATATCAAAAAGCAAAGAGCATTAACACAATGAAAAATTTACACCAACTAATGGGCAAAACAGCCAGCTAGCATCAAATGGCAGTATTAGACTTATATATATTCTAATTGGATAAAAAGCCAAAACCCATCGGTATGCTGCATCCAGACCCATCTCACATGCAATGATACACAAAGACTCAAAACAAAGAGAAGGAGGAAGATTTACCAACCAAACAGAGAGTACAAATAAACAAATAAACAAAAAGCAGGAGATGCAATTTTCGCCTCTGATAAAGTAGACTTTAAAGCAACAAAGATCAAAAGAGGCAAAGAAGAACATTACATAATAGCAAAAGGATCAATGTAACAAGAAGAGCTAACGATTCTATAGATCAACGAGATAGAAAATTAACAAAGACATCCAGGATTTGAACTCAGACCTGGAACAAGTAAACTTAATAAACATTTATAGAACTCATCACTTCAAATACACAAAACATACATTACCACTTCACACCTATTACAAAAGTGACTACATAATTGGAAGTAAATCACTCCTCAGTAATCACATAGCATTTCATAGGTTTAAATGAAATATTGGTTGGCTGCTTGTTTGTTATTTTCTTCCCTTATTCCTTCCTGTCTACATCATTAAGTATAATTATTGGTATAAAAGAGGTTTTCAATACCCATTACTAAACTGCATTCTAGCCTGGGCAAGAAAGCAATACTCCCATTCTCTCTCTCTCTTTCTCTTCCTTTTTCTTCCTCTTCTTCAATCTTTTTTTTCTTTCTTTCTTTCTTCCAAAAAAAAAAAAAGAAAGAAATTTAGGTCTTGGAGTAGCTCAAAGCTTAAACGTTTGATTTAAATAAATGTATTAGAAAATATAAAATATTGAAAACAATTGAATTTATTATCTTTCTGGAAAAGAGAGAAAAATAACATGCTAAAAGAAAACCATAAATGGAAATAAAATAGAAAGTGTGTAAAACAAAGAAACAAATATTATTTGAATATTAAATTTAATGGAAAATAGTTAAAAGAAATTATTTTAAAAGGTTAGTAAAATTGCTAAAAAAAAACTTAAATGAAGTTAAAATAGAAAGTGTGTAGAACAAAGAAACAAATATTCTTTGACTTTTAAATGTAATGGAAAAAAATTAAAAGGAATGCTTCTAAAATGTTAATAAAATTAACTAGCTTGGCAAATCTGGACAGGTAATGGAAAGATAAAATAGCATCAGCAACAGTTATTCTCTCTATATATTGAAACAATTTTAAAGCAATTTTATTTATCGATTCCTTGCAATAATTTTTA
The DNA here is from genome assembly GCF_030222135.1 of Aotus nancymaae. Classification (NCBI taxonomy): domain Eukaryota; kingdom Metazoa; phylum Chordata; class Mammalia; order Primates; family Aotidae; genus Aotus; species Aotus nancymaae. Next base: position 30,811,666 of record NW_026988413.1, read on the forward strand.
AAATCACATCTAATGAATGGATTTTATATAATTTTTAATTATAATTAAACTCAAGAGAAAAGAAAATTCTAAATAGTATCCACAGAAGAAATGTAAAATAAGTTCTCATAACATAACTTGTATAATGATAGAATTGAAGGAAGCAGATACACATCATATCTTTTGAGTTTGCATATCAGTCTCTGCTAATCATATTTTATCAAGCCCCATAGATTACTTTCCATCTTGAATACTCCAAATATGCAATATTTCTTCTCTCTTATTCCATCATATCAAAATTGCTATATAAAAGGCATTACTTATGAATTCTTTGCCAAGGCTGATGTCCAAAATGTTATTTCCTATGTTGTCTTTAGGATTCATATACTTTAAGGTATATTTAAATATTTAATCCATATTGAGTTAAGTTTTGTATATGGTGAAATGTAGGGGTTTAGTTTCATTCTTCTGCATATGGCTGGCCAGTTATCCCTGTACCATTTATTGAATAGGGAGTCTTTTCCCCATTGCTAATTTTTGTCAAATTTATCAAAGATCACATGGTTGTAGGTATGTGGCTTTATTTCTGGGTTCTCTATTCTGTTCCATTAGTTTATGTGTCAGTTTTTATATAAGTACCATGCTGTTTTGGTCATTGTAGCCACATACTATAGCTTGAAGTTGGATAATGTGATGCCTCTGGCTTTGATCTTTTTGATTAGGATTGCTTTGGTTATTTATGCTTTTTGTTGGTTCCATATGAATTTCAGAATAGTTTTTTCTAATTCTGTGAAAAATGAAGTTGGTAGTTCGATAATGATAGTGTGGAATCTGTAAATTGCTTTGGACAGTATGACCATTTTAACAATATTGATTTTTCCAATCCAGGAGGATGGAATGTTTTTTTCATTTGCATTGTCTCTGATTTCTTTCAGCAGTATTTTGTAGCTCACCTTGTAGAGATCTTTCACTTACTTAATTAAATATAAATATATTCCTAGGGCTTTTTTTTTTTTTTTTTGCTATTGTAAATGGTATTGCACACTTCATTTGTCTGTTCGCTTTAACAGTATTGGTATATAGAACTTCTACTGATTTTTGTAATTTAATTTTGTATTTTGAAACTTTACAAAAGTTATTTATTAGTTCTAGGAGCCTTTGGCAGTCTTTACTGCTTTCTAGGCAGAGAATTATACTGTCAGTGAAGAGAGATAATTTGATTTTTTCTTTTATTTGGATGCCTTTTATTTTTTTTATTTTGCCAGATTTCTCTGACTAAAACTTTCAATATTATGTTGAATAGGAGTGGTGAGAGTGGGCATTCTTGTTTTGTTCCTACAGAATGGGAAAGGATATCCACAAACTATGTGTCTGATGAAAGTCCAATATAAAGAATCTATAAGAAACTTAATTCAGTAAACAAAAAACAAGTAATCCCATTAAAAAGTGGGTAAAGGTCATCAACAGACACTTCTCAAAGGAAGTCATATGACATATTAGTATGCAATAATTTATAAAAAATGCTTTAACATCATTAATCATCAGAGAAATGCAAGTGAAAACCACAATGAGATACCATCTTACACCAGTCAAAATGGCTAGTATTGCAAAGTCAAAAAATACAGATGCTGACAAGGCTATGGAGAAATGGGAATGCTTATCCTCCATTGGTGGGAATGTAAAGTATTTCAGCACTGTGGAAAGCAGTATGGAGATTTCGCAAAGAACTTAAAACAGAACTGCCATTTCACCCAGTAATCCCATTACTGGGTATATACCCAAATAAAAAATAAATCATTCTACCAAAAAACCAACACTTGTATGTTCCTCACAGCACTATTCACAACAGCAAAGACATGGAATCAATCTAGGTGCCCGTCAATGGTGAATTAGATGAAGAAAATGTGGTGCATGTACACCATGGAATACTATGCAGCCATAAAAAGAATGAAATCATGTCCTTTGCAGCAATGTGGATACAGGTGGGGGCCATTATTCTAAGTGAATTATTGCAGAAACAGAAAACTAAATACTGCGTGTTCTCACTTGTAAGTGGGAGCTAAACATTGAGTACACCTGAACATAAAGATGGGAACAATAGACAGTGGAGAGTACTAAGGGGAGAGGGTGGGACAAGGGCTGAAAAACGACCTACTGGACACCATGGTCACAACCTGGGTGATGGGATCATTTGTACACCAAACCTCAGTCAGGCAATATGCTCATGTAACAAGCCTGCATGTGTACCCCTTAAATAAAAAATAAAAGTTGAAATTATAAAAAGTAAAGAACCAAAATAAGAGGCATTATTAACATAAGAAACACAAATGGTAGATGGAAAAGTAATGTTTTAATGTAAAACTGCCAGCAATAATGTCGTGTAGCGACTGCAACAAAAAGCAGTTTTGGTTGCAAAATGGGTTCATCAAAAAGTTCTGCTTTATGGCGAATGGAGATTATATTACATTATTTCTTGATAAATCGACAGTGTCTGTCTTAAAAGATATACATTATAGCTGTTGTCTCATGGAAATTTTCTTGTAAAGAAATGTTAGGCAGCTTTGCATGTGGCCCTGCATAGTGACTAAAGCCATATGTATATGTCAAGGAGGATACTAGACTAGAAGCAAGTAACTTGAAAACTCAGATTCAATATAAATATCTGAACTTTAGAATTATAACTTCAACTAAGAAGTCTGATTACAGTTTTGACATAGAACCATGTCCCCCACCAACACACACACACCTGCCAAATAGAAGTGGACACAATAAAAGTGTAAATAATAAAATCCATTTGGAAACTCCAGGGTTAAATATGCTTAAAGAATACTCTCTGTTACAAGATATCTTAGCAATTTAATATGCTAATACAATTGGTACATTATTTTTTAAAAGGATATAGGTTATAATGTTTTACAACTATGTTCACTCATTTTCCCCAATGCTAGACTTTGGGAAGGCTAATGTAATAGAGAAGATAACAGATACAAAAGTGACAATATTTGAAACAAAATTTTTGTTCTGCATCTGATTAATGTCTCTACTCTTTTAATGGCAAATGGATATAAGTAAAAACTATCTGATGGGGCTGTGATTAGGATTAAAAATAATGAGCTTAAAGTTTTTCTCGGAGTTTGACCCTCAGTATGCAAATAAATAAATGGCATTTATAATTATTTTAAAATATTATCCACAATTTTTAAGTAGATATTCTTTATAAATTGCTTATCTTGCATATAAACACAAAATATACCTAAAATTATATATTTAAGTAAAATTTTCAAAGAACTTTAGCATGTATTAATTATTTCTTTCTGGAAACAACTTTCTGAATTATGGTTATTATTATAGCTTACATATAATATAAGAACACTGAGGTTTAGAGAAATTTTAAGTTACTTAAGATCAAGAATCTATTATGTAGCTGTATTAGTCCGTTCTCACATTGCTATAAAGAACTACCCGAGACTGGGTAAATTATGAAGACTACCTGAGATTGGGTGATTTATGAAGAAAAGAGGTTTAATTAACTCATGGTTCCACAGGCTGTACAGGAAGCATGGCTGGGAAGCCTCAGGAAGCTTATAATCATGGCAGAAGATAAAAGGGAAGCAAGCACGTCTTACTATAGCAGAGCAGGAGAGAGAGTGAAGGAGGAGGTGCTATGCACTTTTAAACAATCAGATTCTGTGAGAACTCTCACTATCATGAGAACAGCAAGGGGGAAACCTGCCCCCATGATTTAATCACCTCCCACCAGGTTCCTCCTTCAACATTGAGAAATAAAATTCCAATAGCCTGGTCTATTGGAAAATAAAGTAGAAGCTATATTTTGTAGAACCAAGTCATCTCACCTAGCCTAACTCACCTCTAATAAAACAGACAACCCATTCATTACCATACAAGCTATGGTCTACCTTAAACCATCTGGGTCCAGCAAGATTAGTCCAGACCTGAAGAACTGTCACACTGTCTCCCAGAAGAGTGAGAGAAAAATAAATATTTCTGTTGTAACTCATCAAGATTTGGGGTAGTTTTCAGATGGTAGTGATAAATGATACAAATATTTGGGTTACTTTTCATGTTTATTTTTCATAAGCTTAAATTATGTTTAAATTATTTTCAATATTTCACATAATCATAGAGTTGAAAATATGCAATTGCCTAGAAGATAATTTAGCCTCACACTTTAATTTTAAATTCAGAAAAACAAGTCTGAGAGGTAAACTGATGGGTCCAAACCACACATTTAGGGAAGAAAGCAAAATTAAAATTCATGTATTATAATTGTGACTCTTTCTCCCATCCTTCCCCAAGGAGATCTATAGCATTATACCGGGGTAACTGTGAATTGCAGAAAGAGAAATGGTCAGATATTTTGTAGACTACTGGACACTGGCTCTGAGCTGATGTTGAGTCCAAGGGACCAAAGTTAAAGTGGTCCTCCAGTTAAAATAAGGGCTTATGGAGGTCAAGTAATGAATGTAGTTTTAGCTGGAGTTTCACTTGCAGTGGGTCCAGTGGGCCCTTGGACTCATCTGAGGTCATTTCTTCAGTGCCAGGATGCATAATTGGCACAGACATATTAGCAGCTGGTAAAACCTCAATAATGGCTCCCCAACTGGTAGGATGAGGGCTATTTTAGTGGGAAAGGCCAAATGGAAGCCATTAGAGCTGCCTCTACCTAGAAAGATGGTAAATCAAAAACAATAATGCATCCCTGGGGAGACTGCAGAGATTAGTGCCACCAGCAAGGACTTGAAAGAGGCAGGCGTGGTGATTCCCACCACATCCCCATTCAACTCTCCTATTTGGCCTGTGCAGAAGACAAATGAATCTTGGAGAATGACAGTGGATTATTGTAAGCTTTAACAAGTGGTGACTCCAATTGTAGTTGCTGGACCAGATTTGGTTTCATTGCTTAAGCAATTAAACACATCTGATACTTGGTATGCAGTGATTGATTTGGCAAATACCTCTGTTTCCATTCCTGTCCATAAGACTTACCAGAAGGAATTTGCCTTCAGCTGGCAAGGCCAGCAATATACCTTTACTGTCCTACCTCAGGAGTATATCAGCTCTCCAGCTTTGCATCATAAATCTCATTCAGAGAGAACTTGATCCTTCACCTTAGAATGACTATCTCGACATGTCCCACACCACTTGACCCCTAGATATTTTACTGAGGTAGAAGTTTCCTGAATTTTAGTCTAATTTATTTCCCATCACCTGGCAGGCAAATATCTCACTAATAAGTCCAGTGTGTTTTCTACTTCTCGCTCACTGGATCAAGTCAGCATAATGTCATCAATATAATGGATCAATAGGATATCTTGTGGAAGGGAAAACTGATCAAGTTCTCTTGTTTAAGCTTATAATAGCAGCCTTGGAATACTCTCAGTAACCTCCACTCTTGTGAATCTACTATTCTGGGGTCTGGAGGACAGTGGCCCTCTTCTCACAGCTCCACTAGGCAGTGACCCAGTAAGGACTCTGTGTAGGGGCTTCAATCCCACATTTTCCTTCTGCACTGCCATAGCAAAGGTTCTCCATAGGGCTCCAACCTTGCAAAGCACTTCTGCCTAAACATCCAGATATTTCCATACATCCCTATAATCTAGGCAGAAGTTCTCAAACCTCAGTTCTTGACTTCTATGCACCTGCAGGCTCAACACCACATGGAAGCTGCCAAGGCTAGTGACTTGGGCTTTCTGGACTGAGCTGTACGTTGGCCCCTTTTAGCCATGACTGGAGTGGCTGGGACACAGAGCACCATGTCCCTAGGCTGCACACAGCACAGGGGCCCTGGATCCTCTTAGGCTTCTTGGCCTGTGATGAGGTGCTGCCAGAAAGGTCTCTGACATGTCCTGGAGACATTTTCCCTATTTGTTTTGGTGATTAGCATTTGGTTCTTCATTACTTATGCAAATTTGTGCTGTGGGCTTGAATTTCTCCCCAGAAAATGGGTTTTCTTTTCTATTGCATCATCAAGCTGCAAATTTTTCAAACTTTTATGCTCCTCTTGAACATTTTGTCCCTTAGAAATTTTTTCCACCAGATACCCTTAATCATCTCTCCAAGTTCAAAGTTCCAGAGATCTCCAGGGCAGGGAAAAAATGCTGCCAGTCTCTTTGAATAGCAAGAGTGACCTTTACTCCAGTTCCCGACAAGTTCCTCAACTCCATGAGACCACCTCAGCCTGGACTTTATTGTTCATATTATCATCTGCACTTTGGTCTAAGCCATTCAACAAACCTCTGGGAAGTTTCATACTTTCCCACATTTTCCTATATTCTTCTGAGTCCTCCAAACTGTTCCAACTGCTTCCTGTTAGCCAGTTCCAACATTGCTTCCATGTTTTCAAATATCTTTACAGCAGTACCCCACTCTACCAGTACCAATTTACTGTGTTAGTCCATTCTCATGCTGCTCCTAAAGATATATCTGAGACTGGCTAATTTTAAAGGATAGAGGTTTAATGGACTTACAGTTTCACATGGCTGAGGAGACCTCATGATCATGGTGGAAGATGAAGAAAGAGCAAAAGGATGTCTTACGTGGCATCTGGCAAAGACAGCATGTGTAGGTGAAGTCTCCTTTATAAAACCATCAGATCTCCTGAGATTTATTCACTATCATGAGAACAGCATGGGAAAGATTTTCACCCCCATGATTTAATTACCTTGCATTTGGCCCCTTCCATGACACATGGGAATTATGGGAGCTACAATTCAAGATGAGACTTGGATGTGGACACAGCCAAAACATATCAAATCATGACAATAATTTCAGCAAGTTTTTAAAATTCAATTAAGGACAGCAACCAAATAATCATCGAGATAAAGTTTCTTCACATTTTAGTAGTTTTGAGGGAAAATGGGATTTTAAAGAAACAAAAGAAATGTGTCATTTTATATCTCAGGTTGGAAAGAAAAGTTCATACCCACTACAAGTTGAAATCCCTAAATAGAAAAGTGATGTTTTGTTGAAATAAATCTGGTTTCTACATTTAAAGTAGTATTTTATTGGAGTAAATTAGCCTTATCAATGTAAAGGAACATAGCATTTACATATTAAAGGGTTTGTCAAGAAAAATTAGATTCTTTACATATACGTGAACATGTAGATGCAGTCTAGAAGATAATTTAAAAATGTAATATAATTGACTGCCCTATTTTTGGTTTGTAGACCATGGAGAAAAATTCCGTTTCACAAGGATAAGAAGCTGTATTTTAATGGCTCATGTTTGGGCTCTTCAATTAAACTGGTAAATCAGCTTGAAAGAAAAATAATAAGACATTTGGTTTTAAGTCAGGTCACTATCAGCATCACAGAACTGTTTAGTTTCTATGATAGAAACAGAAATTCAGACACAAAGGCTTAACATTTAAAACTGCTAAAGCATTTCTAAAATATATATTTATCTTACCATGGTATGTTATACATTTATTTATCATTGCACAATTGACTATTAGTCTGTGACCAGAGTATGAACCCAGCAGAAGTACTGGAATTGTGCTTGCCATTTAATTGAGCATGGAACTCAGGTTCTGTAGAAGGATATTACTTCTACATTTTTACATGAGCAGACATGTGTTATCCTGAATATTAATAAGCCTTATTGCAGAGCTATGATTGTCCCTTATCAGTGGCATGTTGACAAAGTTCAACTATATGTACAGAAGTGCAGGGAGTGCAGTGTTCAGACATGTGTCTTCAAAATGAGGCAGATTTGTAATATAAGGTAAGGATCTGGCCTACAATGTAAGAAAACTAGTAAACAGCCATTAATTTAAATGTGAATATTTCATAGCTCAATATATATTTAAATAAAATTATTAGTAATTATTCATAGAAACTTTGATGGAGTACTGCCAAAATATAGTATTTTTTAACATTTAAAAAAACTTACGTATTCACCTGCCTCCCCAGGTTGTTACAAGTGACAAGGAACTAACTCCATTGAGGATTCCAAACAGCTATTTCCATAAAAAACAATTCAATATTTTTCTCAGACTATGAGTATTTCTTTCTTGCCATTTTCTCTATAAAATTTGACTTCTGTTCTTTGCTCTTTAAAAATGTGACTATTAAAGAGCATTTATTATACACATTCATTCTTTGTTTAGCTCTCTGATATTGTACTCACTACTCCCTGTGGCTTTTTAAATTTAAGTTAATTATAATTAAATAAAATTTAAAAATCAATTTCTCATTCTTATAGCCACATCTCAGATGCTCACTAGGCACATGGTCATTGTAGCTATGATGTATACATAGAATGCTTTTATTATTGCAGGAAGTTCTATAGGACTACACTCCTCTAAAGTTTTACTGAGAGCATAATTAAAAATAAAGAAATACAGTTTTTAAAACTGTTAACAATACTATTCTCCTTATGATTACACTTATGATAAGAACGGTTATAGAAATGAGCACAAGGTACCTAGTAGTCTTTTTTATCTTTTATTGTTAAAAAGTATATATAAGATTCTTGTATTTAACTATTTTCACCAGTTAAGTGATACTTTTTAACTTCTAATTATTCCATAATTCCTGTTAGGCTTTAGGATATTCTGATTAAGATGACAGGCATGATCTATACCTTTATGGAGTCCACATTTTAGCAGGATAAGATGAAAATTAAACATACTGTTACATCAATCATAACAGTAGGATTTAGTGAGTATTGGAGAATGGAGGTGGTTAACCCATTCTCAGAGGGTTGGTGAAGTTTTCCTTGAGTGTTTGTCTCTACTTGATGCTTTGATAATTGAAGAAGAAAAATATTTACACAGGTAAAGTTGTATTTGTTGGGCACTGACAAAAGGCAGCAGTGACAGGGCATCAAAAAGGTGATTAAGTGGAATGAATAACCTATGTGAGGGTCTTGAGTCAGAGAGACTGAATATCAGTTAATGTTGCTGTGAACAGTGTGGCTTATTTCTAGGAACAATTGTTAAAGGCTGACTAAAGAAGGGGTATGACCATGCAAGCTCTTATTTTTGCAGTGAAGATATTTGATTTTGTTTTAGAAATGATGGCACACCATGGGATATTTGGAATCATAAGAATTCACGATCAAGTTTGCAAAACCATTTTGTCAGGAAATCATAAAGATGACATGAAAACATTAGAAATACTCAATTATCTTACAGGTTACTTTCTGTTCTTCTATTTTTAGACCACCAGGGGAAGAAACTCTGGCATTTATTCATGGTCCCGGTGCTCTTTCAAATGGATTTGCCTGTGACCTCTTTCCATATTCTTCCTTCCTCACTTTTTCTTCCAAGTACTGTTACTACTATTTTTATATCATAATTTCAAAGACATTTTGGTGGTCACTCTCAGATAGAAGACTTTTAGCACAACCATAGGCAGCTCTCCTAGTCTCAGGTGGCGACATAATCTCAATGGCATCTACCAACATAGATGTTCTTGTTTCTTTATTTCAGGGGGATCTAGGAGAGAATCAATCTCTTTTCTCTGGATTATCTTGGATTATTCCAGAAATTCTAATATTTTCATGTAATTTCACATCTTTTTAAAAAATTTATATACATCTTATGAGACACAGAAAACTCTGTTGTCTAAGAAGCCTACTTGTGTGTTCATAGACCATGTTGATTTCTAAAAAGGCCCCACATTCTACTAACTCACTACTGGATTAAAGGAGAGAAGGATACGTCTCTACCCAAAATCTGCTGTCAGGTTTTTTTTGTTTTTGTTTTTGTTTTTGTTTTTCCAGAAGTTGTACAATTTCTCCTATGTAATAATCCTGGAAGCAAATCATGTGTTAAATATATGGCCTGAAAATTTCTGACTCAGATCTTGGCCTGAGACCCTATTTAGAACTTCTTACATCCTTCTGGGTTTAAATATTTCATTTGGTAAACAAGAAAGGATTAGAGGATTATATGATCGAAATTTTCCTAGCAAGTTTTGCTGATAAAACATGAGATCCAATGTCTTGCAAAGTATAAAGATTCCTGTTTGTAATTGGTCTTATAGATTTTCATTTAAAGCATATCTTTCATTTAAAGCAAATCATTCTTTGAAAGAAAAAAATGCAATTGTTTCAGTGGTGGCTTTATTACATTTTTTTTTCTTTTAGTTCATTTGGTTTTAGTTTATATTTTATATCCTGCCTTGTTTTCTTCTGGATAGGGACAGCTATTGAGTCAGCAATGTGTAGGCAACTCAAGTAGGACATGATTGCTGAGATTCCTTTTATGTTCCCCTCCAGGGCAGGCACCTGCTTTGTCTTTGAAAAAAAATGACTCATGTGGCAGCTTGATAAATACCTCATTGCTCAGCATAGCCCTCTGTGAGACTCACTTGTAGCTCTGCTTAAAAAAGGGTAAAAATGACAATTAAAAATTCATTGAGTTATCCCTGTAGAGCCCAGCTAAAAGGCAAGAAAAAGGCCTTGCTGCCATAAATAAAACATTAGTGGAGTCAGTATAGGGCAATGGGCCTGTTTTATTATTATTATACCTAAACGATGCAAAAAAACAAGACAACAATATAGAACTATATGTCAAAGCAATATCTGAGACTCTAAGGTGTTCTTTGACCTTCTTTCGTCATAAGTTTCTTTGTAGTTTAACCTTTAAATCAGAATTCTGGATGCAGAATGGGAGATGATCATGGCCATATTGAAAAAAAACTGCCACAGAAACATTTCAAACTCTATGAAAGACAGTATTTCCCTTAAATGGTGTTTTCTCTGTAGTTTATGAGCCTCCAGTTATTTTTGACACTAACCCTTGGCTATATGTTTTAAAGTCCTTGCATTTTAAAGTTGTTTGTAATCATGAGGTAATTACCATGTTTTTTTCTCTAGTAAACATTTCTCAATAGAGCCTCCACTCAGTCAATAATGATTTATTACACATTGACTATGCATCAGACACTTTTCTAGACAATGCAATAAATATATTCTTCTCTTAGAAATGTTATTCTAGTGGCTACAATAACAAATACAAATGTATAATATGTTGGGGTGATAAGTGCTAAGGAAAAACTACATCAATTATTAAGAAATTCTAGGAATTCCAGGTCAAATTTTGTTTCCTCAGGGCCAAAGTATCAGCTTGCTTAAGCCTCTTATCATCTTTTTCCACTTTGTTCAACAGTTACTAAGCCACATTGCTGATATAATAAAATTAATAAGATTATATGGCTTGAAAAGTGGTACTTAATTTTAGGATTACACAGACATATTTGAAAATTTTCTGGATACTTCTCTCTAGAAAAATTTATTATACATTTTTTGGTGTACAATTTAGTATTCATATAGCCCTTGAAATTCTTCCAGGGTCTTCAGACCCAGGTAAAGAATGAACAATCTGAGCTTTTGCATCATTATTGTAGATATAATCCTTAATTAACAAAGGGCTATTTTTTTTTTAACAGATTCCACCAGTAGGATCACATTGATAAACTTTGCACAAGATTAAAATACATTCACACATACACACATACAGATAAGTGTGTGTTTTCATGTATTTTAAAGCTCAAAAAGTAGTTCATTTGCTTAGAATCCTTATGCACTTTATTGTATAAGACTACATTAAGGTAATATCTCAAAAAAGAAAATAATGGTCTAGGTTATGAGATGGGCTTCTACATATATTCTTAATGAGAAGACATAAAATGTAAATAATGCAGAGTTTGTTTGACTGAGAATGTTGCTGATATCTGGTCCTGATCTATATTCCTTGATATACATGTATTTCTTCTACCTAGCTCTGTTTATAATAGCTACAATAATAAGTAGATAAGTGGTTTTTCATAGTTCCTGTATGCAGTCAGGGCTTTCTGAAGAAAAACTTTTTGACTCATTTTGTTTCATAAGAAATATATAATGATTATAGATTTATGGAATTTCATTTTTAAAAATTTCAATTTGAATTACCAAAAATGATAATTTACAGATACATTTCTATTAATACATCCAGCGTTTTCTTGTAATAGGTTTTATAAATCAATATTTTATTATGTAATTACATTTCAAATACTCTATTTGGGTAACTTTTAAAAGTAATCCATTGAGAGAACTTTGCATTTTAAAGTTGTTTGTAATCATGAGGTAATTACCATGTTTTTTTCTCTAGTAAACATTTCTCATAAGAAAATACTTATTGTAAATTTTGAAATTATTCTCCTGATGCTAATCTTATTAAACTATAGATATCCATAAGAGAACATTTCTTATTTTTGTCATACTTGAGAACTTGGACAAAGTATACTTTGTGTGTTCTACAACCTACAGTTACTTCATGTAACTACAACGTCATAGATTTATATTTTTAGGATAAAATGCTAACTGACTTTACCAGTGAGTTTATGAAAATTAATAATAGCTTAAATACATATTTTCAGATAAAGAAAGATGACAGTGAAAAATAGCTGTTGGCATACGTCATGGGATGTTCTTTGAAATTCTTCAAAGGTAAAGATGTGGTGCTTAAAATTATTATATAATTATACTGTATGCTACATACAAGTGATTTTGATACTATTAGAGTCCTCTGATAAACAATTACATATTATAGAGGGACTTATTCTCCTCTTTAAAGCAGGTTCATAATACCTTTGTGGGCAGGGTAGTTAATGAGGAGATTCTATGTCATATTTTGAATGACTTATTGCCAAATTTGTTTTGTAATAGTAGGCATTTGCTGCCATAATATACCAATGGCTTAAAAAGATCTTAAAACATAAGATTATTCACATAATTAAGTCACAACCTAACTAGATTCCAAATATGGTCACTTAAATAACTCAACCAATTTTGGACTTATGGGCTCTAGTACTAAAAGTCAGCCTCTGATCTTCATTGAATTCTCAAAGAAGTTTTATGGCAAATTATAGCACCAACTGATATGGTTTTGCTGTGTCCCCACCCAAATCTTATCTTGAAATGAAGTTCCCATAATTCTCACATGTTGTGGGGGAAACCCAATGGCAGATAATTGAATTATAGAGAGCAGTTCCACCCATGCTGTTCTCATGGAAGTGAATAAGTCTTATGAGATTTGATGATGTTATAAGGGGTTTCTCTTTTCACTTGGCTCGAATTCTCTCTTGACCACCACCTTGTACGATGTGCATTTCACTTTCACCATGATTTTGAGGCCTCCCCAGCCACATGGAACTGTGAGTCCATGAAACTTCTTTTTCTTTATTAATTATGCAGTCTCAGATATGTCTTTATCAGCAGCATGAAAAAGGACTAATACAGTAATATTATTCTTGCTGCTTCTACTACTACTACTATTAGTAAATTACTACTATAGAAACAATAACAATTGTTTTTCAGAAAATTACAAACTATAGACATCAATGTTAAATATTTATCACAGCAGCACTTGTTTATATTTTCAGCTAAGGACTTTTTAAAATTTAATTTCACCAATTTCTAACGTAGGCAATTTGTCGATAATTAAAAAGTTTCTTTCACAAAATTTTGATATGTATTTTCATATACCATCATTATTTTCATGAAGAATCTATAAAATAGAAACTTTAAAATTCAAAAAAATCTTTTTTTCAGGAATATACTTTCAAATTAGCATAAACATAGAAAAAGCATTGAACATTTGGAAATCACTCTTCTTCTTCTTGAATTGTGCCTGTAAGCACCACAATATCCAATTTTTATCATCTGCCATTATTTGATTTATGATAGTCCATTAATAGTACCAAACAACATATTATCTTATCATTTTATTGACTTAAAAAAATAAGTTGTGGAATTATGTCAATATAGGTGTAGAGAACTCTACAAGGGGACAAAATAAAATAATGTTGCTTTTATTAATTGTACTTTTCCATTATGAATTTTAACTCATCTTTCAAGTGATGGCTTCCACATAATTGAACAAAATTTACAGCTGTGAAACATTAGGATAATAATACATAATTTAGTAAACATGGAAAAATAGTTGCTTTGATCAATTTAAATATAAAATTTTTTACCAATATCATTCATAAAACCTCTTAAATTCAGGATTACAGATTTTACGTATCTCCCACCTAGCTGTACAATATTCCAATTCAAATATTTCTGTTATTTCTGTCACAGGTTAGTGCCTAAGTAAATTTTCTTAAGAATCAGAATTAGAAAGTAGAGAAAGTGTTAAACACATCTTTTTTTATTTGATATTTTATATTGCACTAACAGTGCTTTCACAAAACTGCTATTCTATTTTTATAATTTGAAAATTATGCAGTATACATTCAGAAATTGAATACAGTAATCTACTAATTATTAGTATATTTCACCTGAAAGACTTTATTTGTTCTAGTATTCTGTTATTTCTTGAGTTCATCATAAAACATCGATTAAAAGCAACCACAATATAATTGATATCTAATTTATAAGGCTGAAGACAATTGGAAATAGATATAAACCTATGTCTCATTGAAATGTACTTTTTTTCTGTATATATGTTCCAATATACTTTGTGTCAAAATATAATTGCTTTGTGTACTATGAGTGTCCAGTATGATTAGATAATAAGGTTATAATCTTCTTAACAATATTTAATGAGATGCCAACACTTGTTGCCATCAGAAAAAGGAATGGTTAATAATTGTTATCATATAATTATAAGGGGAGAAATGAAAATATCAGTGTCTTTCAATATATCTAGCAAATATTGTTCTACTTACACTGAGGCTGCCACCTTTAGCCTTATTAGCTATATCCATACATAGTATTTCAGAAAAGTTTAATTATCTAGAGCCAGAAAACCTCCATTTCATTGGATAAAACACGATGTACCAGTAGAAATCCATGCTGTCAAATAGTACAAAAAGGTGAGTGAGTGTATTTGACAGTTAATGGTGCTCATTTTCTTTTTCTTTCTTTCTTTCTTTTTTAAATTTTACTTTAAGTTCTGGGATACATGGGCAAAACGTGCAGGTTTGTTACATAGGTATACACGTGCCATGGTGGTTTGCTGCACCCATCAACCAGTCATCTACGTTAGGTATTTTTCCTAATGATATCCCTCTCCTAGTCCCCGAGCCCCCCAACAGGTCCCAGTGTGTAATGTTCCTCTCCCTGTGTCCATGTGTTCTCATTTTTCAACTCACACTTATTAGTGAGAATATGCAGTGTTCGGTTTTCTGTTCTTGTGTTAGTTTACTGAGAATGATGGTTTCTAGCTTCTTCCATATCCCTGCAAAGGATATGAATGGTGCTCATTTTCTAAGAACTAACAAAAAAAAAAATTGAGAAAACTAGGAGAGAAAATTTATAAGAGCCAAATGAAATGCTTCTTACTAAATATAAATGTACACATTAGAAGCTCACAAAATCTGGCAAAATGCAAAACAGGGCTGAGAATGGTGTAGTGGCATTGGTTCTGTGGTCAAATACACTTTGGAAATGATAAATACCACATATTCTACTTTTTTAAAATTGTGAAAACTCTTGTAAAGTACTTAATCAAAGAAATTTGTTCGTTAAACAATTTTTACATGCAGATCTCCCCAAGATATCTGAACTTAGAACCTTGTTTTATCTCTTTGCTTAACACCTTTTAACAAAAAAATGCAGTTTGCTAAAAAAAAAAAAAAAAGAGAGAGAATAACATAAATTCCAAATTATTTTGCATAGCTAAATTGTACAGGGCAAAGTTAAAAGAAATGCATCAGTATTTAGAAATTCCAATTTCTTTGAAAACATTAGTTTGAACTTCAAAACTATATTTTAAAACTAATTAGTTTAATGTGTTTCAATTTAATGTTTGATATTTGTGTATATGTAAATGGAGCAGGTGGTATTTATACATTGTAATCATACACGTTTTCTTTCATTTTCTACAATAAAGTTTTTATTTTGTATTGTCTGATATTCCTGTTCTAATTACCTCAATGAAGCAAGATAACTTATATCCTGGAAATCTTGGTTAAGAAGGCACCTAGAGAATTAGCCATTTATTCACAGTGATCTGGTTTCTTATCTGACTTACTGCTTGTTTGTATTTCAAAGATAGCATAAATCATAAAAGAACTTTCTGTTTAAAATATTAATGAGTTACGATTTTGATAATATCATCTCTACTATTACCCAAAAATAATTCCAGAAAGCATATTGGGATTCTGTTTTGTCTCACTGTACTTGATCACAAATACACACAAACAGGCATGCACCAGAGTGACAGAGACAGAGCTACTTATGTATGCAGCAGAATAACATCACATTGAATTGAGAAACTAGTCTCTCGGGACCAATTTTATGCCTTCCTCTACAGCTGTATGGAGCCACTTTGGAACATAATATATTCTTTTGAAGTCAATGATCCCTGAGGGTTCAAAGCAAGATAAGAATTTGGCTCTTGATAGAGTGGATGTATTGTGTAGAATAAAGTCTTTAATTCTAAGCCTCACTGAGCACATGCACATGCCCACACACATTCAAGATGAAGAGAAAGTGGAAGTAAATCACAGGAGAATGCTTAAAATGATTAGGACCCCAAATATTGATTTGACATGCAAGAAATAAAACAAGATTATCCATCCTTTGTATTGGAGGTGAAGTCATAGAGGTATGTGTATTCATTTGTCTTTACTTAAATGGAGAAGAAATACTAAGAGGGAAATAAAAGAAAAATGATCAGATAGCCCAAAGGGATATGTTTACAGAAAAAGTGATCAGCTTAAAAAGGAAACCAGTTTTTCCTGGTAGAAAAATTACCAGATATTTTGAAATTTGGTTTTATAATATTCAGCCTGCAACCAATTTCTAAGAATGACTCAAATTACCAAAGAGACTATGTTGCTCACAGCCTTAATTCAAATTTAGAACAATTCATTCAACTTGTGTGTGTGTGTGTGTGTGTGTGTGTGTGTGTGTGTGTGTGTTCAGTATCTTTAGTAGAATTCTGGTCAAAATATTTACATACAAAAACAAAAAAAAGTTTTTCTATTCATAATGCATGCAAACAGTAAAAGCTGTTAGTTCATAAAACACAGTTATTAGTTCTCTTAGTATTTATTTGCCTGTTTTTGGCTACATTTCAAGTCATATAGGCTGTTGTCTTCAAAAGCAGTTTAATTGTACCTAGTTTTAGGTAACTTTGCTTTGGAATTCATAGCTGACGCTCCTACTTAACATTACTAACACATATTTTAGAGCCTAATCGCATGCTAATAAGGAGGGGCTCTAGGGCTCTTATTCAAAGTGCTTTATAATTGGGACATAGTTGAAATTCCACAAAAACTGTTAACAGAAATAAAACTTGTAAAACAGAAACTTCTGGGCAAATATCTAAGACAAAAAAAAAAAAAGACTTACTTTTGTCAGTAATTCTCCTTGAATTAGAAAGAGAAAAGACAAGGAAACATTTGCTCAAGGAAAGGGATTCATATACATATTTATTCAATGGGTTAGAGATGACTAAACGTGTAAAGCTTTAATTGAGAACAGTGTTGGAACAACATGTAACAGTGTAGAGTCTATGCTCTTTTGTTGCAAGGTTAAGTGTTTTTTTTTTGGATAGAAGAATTATGCAAGTTTGAGGGCTCCTTTGATGGAAAAAGAAGTAGATATGACTGCAGAGTAAAGGATATCCTGAAACAATTCAATATTTTGACTATTGCTGGGTTCCTCCACATCATCAAACAGTTTGATTGTACTTCAGCTAGAATCTTTGGACTTTTTCATTGCAGTCCCTAACCTATGAGTTGGGGGCTTCAATCTTTTACTTGTAATTATCAGAGATAGGCTAGATAGGTTACAGTTGTAGATAAGTTACAGACTAGTCAAATCTTCTGAGTCATCTGTAGCTATATTTCCCCCTTATTCTCCAATTGCTCCCAAGAAGTCTCTCTTCACTCTCAAGTTTGCTCAGTTAACTTTTGCATTTCTCTATTGCTTTTTTTGCATTTATTTGACTTAGTAAACTGCTTTTTGAACCCTAAAGCATATTTACTTAGCAAGGACATGAGATTGACTTTGTATCTCTTTCTATATATATAGACTCCTGGGATAAACCAGGAGCAGAGCCATATAGGATTTGTTTAATGTTTGATAAATCTTTAGTGCACTGTCACATTTGAAACAACTTATGATACCAGTTTCTAATGAACAACAGCAATACAGAGTGTCAGCACTGAGGAACAACTTAAAATTATTTTATTTTAAAGTAAACAGGGTGACATTGTCCGTAGGAAAACAAACAATATTGAATATATATCTAAAAATAGTTACAGAGTTCTATTACCTTGTCATTTAGCTGAAAGGAATGATAAAAAGAGACAGAGGCATTAGAGTATATCACATATCTAGCACAGCTAGCAGTCAACCCCCCATATGCAAAAGTGCAAAATGAGAACATTTCCTTGCCAGCAGAAGTGGGAAGAAATTATGCATTATGACTTAAAAGGTGAGAATTTTGATGAAAACAAAAGTCAGAAAATAGCAGGATGACATAAAAGGATGGAAAGTGATATAAACCCCTTCAAATTGAATTCATTTTCACAAAGGTTGTAGATTAACAACTCAAAAATGCAAATTATATTGATTCAAATTAAAGTTATTTTATAAGACCACATCTTTGTGGATACAATTTTAATTTAATCATAAATGGAATCTCTTCATGATTATGTCACCACCGCCCTTTCTTGTTCATCCCTTTTCATCCTACCTGTAACTATCACATCCAAATTTCAGAAATACAAAGCCACTAGCTATGCTTAAATTCACCAAACCAACTCCTGCATGTCTGCTTATGATTAGACATCTTTTCCCTCAAGTTGCCTTCTTTGGCTGGATAATTCCTTTCTTCAGTCACAACTCAAGTTTGATATATCACTGATCTGTTCATGTCCCCAAGGCTGGACTATGTAACCATCCGTTATATCCCCATAGTGTCCAGTGCTTGATTCTATTACACTATCTGTTTTGAAAATGCCTTTTTGAGGGACTGTGTTAAATAAAAACTTCTCTTCCTGGGTCCACAAGGGGCTTGGTTTCAAAGGCAGGAGTTTCCCGGCTCCATGTTTCCATCCAGGACGTAAAGTGCTTTGTCTGGATTTCCTACATGTGGGCTAGATAAAGAAATCCAGGTGAAGCTCCATTGTCTCAAAAAAACCTGCTGAAAGCTGTGGGAGGAAGGGCTCTAATTCAGAGTTGTGGACCAAGTAGCCAATCTGGTATCAGAGTGAAAGATCAATCACTCCAGAGGAAGTTTGAAAGAACTCCTCTCACTGGAGGAGAACATGAGTGGGGAGGGAATAACTCAAGGGTTAAAATCCTGCTGCTCCCTCCCTATATGGATTCCTTCTCTGGATTCCCTCCCAGGGCAGCATGGGAGCTGTCTCTCTCTCTATATATATCTGTCTAATCAATTGCTTTTCCACAAAACTCTTTGGGTCCATGATATTTACTTGAACGGTGAACTCACCGTGCCTCTGGGGCCCCTTTCCACATTCTTTCGGGTTAGCAAGGCTAAGAACCTCTTTGAATCAGGGAACTGGGAGTGTCTTCAGGACACCCCCGCCTCCTTACATCTTTTGGTGAGCCAGCCAGGAGTACCTGGGACTTCAGAGCAGTGAGTGATATCAGACTTTTTTTTGCTTCCTAATCTGTCCTTTTGCTTCTTTTAAATTAGTTAAGGAGGTAAAGACCAGGTGCAGGGGTGGCCTACAAGAAGTGGTGGTGGAGGCAAGGTTGGGTGTGCGCCACCTGCAGAGAGTTCTGGGCAGCCCGGCCTGCGTGGTGCCACACGCAGCTGGTGGCTGTGCCTGGGCAGCTGGAGCAGCAGTCACCCATGCAAGCCACAGCCAGCTTTTCAAAAGTGTGACTGCCAGCCTAAAGACACAGGTGTCAGGCTTTCTGGGAATGGACTCTCCAACCCCTGGCTCTCAGGAACTGGGAGCATTGGTCAGCCCTGAATCAGCTTCCGTTTCTTGCTGTTCTTTCTTTCTCTGGGCCAAGCCGAGGGCAGGCCTGAGGAAAGAGCGCTGTCCCAAACTCCCAGTTCAGTCTTGTAGAGGTCAGGGCCCCACTTAAACCTCCTAAGAAAAAGCCCCCTATGCAAGCCATGCCTAGCCTTTCAGGCCCCAACCTCCTGGGTCCAGATTTCTGTGAGGCAAACTTCTTCCAGGATATTTCCTCTAGGATACTTCCTACACATGATGCTCTTGGGGTGGCAGTCCAGGGACCCTTGTCCACAGTGCCCTCAGGCTTATGCCTATGAGAGAACCTCCTACAGTATAAGTGCACAGGGCCAGTTCCCTTAGTCCACAGTACTAGGTTTTGACCTAACAAAGCCAGAGTCTATCAGTAGGTACTAGAGGCTATAAGACTTTGTTTTTTGTCACCCGCAATTTCCCAATCCAACTGAGTGGTGCCAGAATCCAATGATGTATAGTTTGTCTACCTAGGATTGGCTCTCCATACAGCAGAACTTCTCTATCTAGAATACCATAGTCGGACCAGGTCTGAGGCTCAAATAGTTAATTACAGGCCCTACAACCCTAGGGCATATTCCTATAATGAAAGGTGGGGTGGGGAAAAAGGCCTGGGTCCTGAGGGCATTGTTCCAGCCTTGGCCATGTGGCCAGCCATTACCTTCTTTACGATTGTTGTGCTTAGAGACCCCTCTCAAGAACTTTATCCTCCTAGGGCAGTTTTATGGTCAGGCCTATGTTAATGGAATTCTTGCTAGGGAATTGGCACCTGTCGCCTAAGACTCAGTGGCCTAGTTCTTCAAGGATGCCCCTGTACAGGGGCACTAATCCTGGCAGTCTCCAAGTCCTTAAGGTGGCCACAAGGACATTAGACAGTGAGCATGTGCCTATGACGCCAGTAAGTGTGATTAAACCTGGCACATGGGCGGGCCCAGAAGTTGATCACACATCTAGGGCACAAGGAAACTACATGGTGCTATAATTGGGGGATGCCCCAGGGCTAGCATTTGCAAGGAATAGCCAGAGATGCGGACATCCCTGTGTTTGATTTCAGATGTGTGTCCCTCTTCCCATGGCAAAAATCACCCTTAAAGGTATCCTGGGTAACTGGGACCAATTTGACCCATGATCTTTGAAGAAGAAGCAGCTCATTTTTCTCTGCCAAACAGCATGGCTGTGATACCCTCTGTCGAGTGGAGAAACCTGGCCTCCTAAGGGAAGTATAAATTATCCTTCTACAATTAGACTGTTCTGTAAGAGGGAAGGTAAATGGATTGATGTCCCTTATGTGCAAGATTTCTTTTCTTTAAGGGATAATCCTTAGCTATGTAAGGCCTGTAATCTGTACCTTACTGGCCCTTCCTCAGGACTACCCCCAGATTTAGGACTCCCTGTGACCTCTCCCTCCACTGATGCTGACCAGGTCTCCTCAGCTCCTATAACCCAAGAGGAGTCAGGAAAGGTCAAAGTGGCTAAGGCACCTCAGGCTATAAGGATGCCCCAGCTCTGCCCCCTACAGGCAGTAGGAGGAGAATTTGGCCTAACCAAAACCTACCCCTTTTTCACTTTCTGACCTAAAGCAAATCAAGGTGGACTTAAGAAAATTTTCAGATGACCTGGACAAATACATAGGTGTTCTGCAGGGCCTGGGTCAGTTCTAAGAATTAGATTGGAAGGACCATGTTATTGCTTAGTCAGACTCTAACCAGTAATGAGAGAGAGTCTGCTCTAGCAGCAGCTCAAGAGTTTAGGGACACCTGGTACCTTAGTCAAGTACATGACCAAATGATGCCAGAGAAGAAGGATAGATTCCCTACAGGTAATCAAGGAGTCCCTAACACAGACCCTTGCTGGGATCCTGACTCAGTATCTGGAGGGATCTGGAGTCACCTATCGACCTGCGTACTTGAGGGATTAAGGCTAACTAAGAAAAAGCCCATGAACTATGCAATGTTATCCACCATAACTTAGGAAAAAGAAGAAAACTCAACAGCCCTCCTTGAGCAGTTGTGAGAGGCCTTAAGAAAGTATACTCCCCTGTCACCAGACTCCATTGAGGGTCAACTAATACTAAAAAACAAATTGATTATGCAATCAGCAGTGGACATTAGGAGGAAGCTCCAGAAGCTGGCCCCGGGGCCAGAACAGAGTCTAGAATCATTACTAAATCTAGCAACCTCGGTGTTCTATAATAGAGACTAGGAGGAACAGTGTAAAAGGAACAGGAGGGACCAGAGAAAGGCTTCTGAGCCCCTTGGGTCTGCTTGCCTGAGAGCCATGATGCAGCCCTAGTCATGGCCCTCAAGCAAGCAGACCCAAGGGGCTCAGAAGAGAGAAAGGCTTGGGTTAGCCACCAGTCTGGCAGAGCTTGCTATCACTGCAGCCTACCAGGACACTTTAAGAGAGATTGTCCAGAGGAATAGACCACCTCATTGTTCTTGCCCACTGTGCCAAGGGGATCGCTGGAAGGCACCCTGTCCTAGGGGACGAAGGTTCGCAGGGCCTGAGATGGCTAACCAGATGACCCAACAGCAGAACTGAGGGTGCTTGGGGCAAGCACCAGCACAAGCCATCGCCCTCACTCAGCCCCAGGTAAAGCTAACCATAGAGGGCTAGGAGGTCAATCTCCTGAACACCGGTGTGACCTTCTCAGTTTTCCTTTCCTGTCCTGGACTGTTGTCCTCCAAATCTGTAACTGTCCAAGAAGTCCTAGGACGAGTAGTTTCCCGATATTTCTCCCAGCCCCTAAGCTGTAACTGGGGAGATATACTCTTCTCCCATGCCTTCCTCATCATGCCAGAAAGTTCCACTCCTTTACTAGGGTGGGACCTGTTAGCCAGAACAGGAGCCATTATCTATCTGAACATCATCAGGGAGGAAGTCCCTTTCTTCTGCCCATTATTTAAAGAAGGGATTAATCCTGAGGTTTGGGCAATGGAGGGACAACTTGGGTAGACAAAGAATGCATGCCCAGTTTGAATAAGGCTAAAGGATCTCACCACTTTTCCTTACCAAAGGCAGTACCCCCTAAGACAAGAAGCCAAAAAGGGGCTGTAGGATATTGTAAGGAACTTAAAAGCTCAGGGTCTAGTAAAGTCCTGTAACAGCCCTTGTAATACTACAATTTTAGGAGTACAAAAACCTAATGGGCAATGGAGGCTATTGCAAGATATCAGGCTTATTAATGAATCTTTCATCCCTTTACACCCAGTTATACCCAACCCATACACCTTGCTCTCTCAAATACCAGGAGAGGCACAATGGTTTATAGTCCTAGAGCTTAAGGATGCCTTTTTCTGTGTTCCATTACATCCTGACTCCCAGGTTCTGTTTGCCTTTGAAGACCCTTTAGACCAGAATTCTCAGCTCACCTGGACAATGTTACCCCAGGGCTTTTGGGGTAGCCCCCACCTAATTGGCCAGGCTCTAGCTCAGGATCTTAGTCATTTTTCACATCCAGGTACCCTGGTTCTACAATATATGGATGACTTACTTTTAACTGCAAACTCAGAAACCCAGTGTCAGCAGACCACCCAGGACCTCCTAAACTTTCTAACCACCTGTGGATGTAAGGTTTCCAAGTCAAAAGCCCAACTTTGTAGGCAACAGATAAAATACCCTAGGGCTTGTCTTGTCTAAGGGCACTCAGGCCCTTGATAAAGAATGTCTCCAACCCATACTGGCCTTTCCCCATCCAAAACCTTAAGACAGTTATGGGGATTCTTAGGAATAACTGGTTTCTGACAATTGTGAATTCCCAGATATGGTGAAATAGCCAAACCTCTATACACTCTAATTAAGGAAACCCACCTCCCGTGGCCTTCTCTGTTACCAATAGCACTCATAAGGGCTGGAAACTCTCCTCAGAAAATAGGACTCAGCCCCTATGAGATGCTTTATGGATGGCCCTTTCTTACTAGTGATCTCCTAATAGACAAGGAAACAGCAGATCTAGTAAAAGATATAACCTCCTTGGCTAAGTACCAACAGGCTCTTAGGACCTTACCTGAAAGACACCCTAGGGAAAAGGTGAAAGAGTCATTCTGCCATGGAGACCTAGTGCTTGTTAAGTCTTTCCCCTCAGACTCTCCCTCTCTAGTCCCATCTTGGGAAGGACCATTTTTGGTTATTCTGTCTACCCCAATGGCAGTTAAGGTGGTAGGAATTGACTCATGGATTCATCACACTCGGCTAAAGCCTTGGACACCTGAAGAAAATCATAGGCCCTCTACTCCACAGCCTGACGTTCCAGGAGACCACCCTTCATACACCTGTGAGCCTTTAGAGGATCCAACAAGATCCCCAGGAAAGTAACTACTCATGAGTCTAACTTACATCCTGGCATTAACAGGAATATCACTCTTGACTTTATTATTTGCGGCCTAACTCTATGCAGTTGCCCCTATGGATTGGCCTAATAGCTCTTCTCCTCTCCTTCCTAGTGCCCCCCCCATGACAATTTACTGGCAATAGAGGAATTACCTGTAAGTTTCACTATAAGCTATCTCAGGAGTTAAATGATAACGTGGAAAACATTGCTAATTTACTCTTAAAAAGCAGCTTAACTCTTTAGCTGCCGTGGCTCTTAAAAATAGAAGGGCCCTGGATCTGCTAACAGCAGAGAAAGGAAGAACTGGTCTCTTTTTAGGAAAAAAAAAATGCTGCTACTTTGTAAAAAAAATTGGGTATTGTCTTAAACAAAATTTAAGAACTCAGGGACCGAATCGAATGCAGGGCTAAAGACCTTCAAGAAACAGGATTGCGGAGGTTGTTTTATAACTGGCTGTCCTGTCTCCACCGTCTTCTAGGTCTGTTTGCAACCATTCTATTATTGCTGGCCTTCAGGGCCCCTCCTCTTTAACCTTGTCAAATTCAGGCCGTGAGGCTACAAATGGTCCTGCAAATGAAACCCTGGATGTCCCTGGCTCATGAGTTCTATCATGGACCTCTAGATCAACCTGCACCCCTAGAAGACTTCCCTCTGGAGGGTACCTCAACTGCAGGACCCATTCTATGCCCCAATTCAGCAGGAAGTGGTTAAAGAGCAATGCCTGTGTTCCAACAGCAGTTGGACTTTCCTCTTCACAGCGGGGACTGAGGGACTGTGTTAAAGAAAAACTTTCCTTCCTAGGTCCACAAGAGGCATGGTTTCAAAGGCAGGAGTTTCCCAGCTCCACACCTCCATCTGGGAATGTAAAGTTCTTTTTCTGGGTTTCCCACGTATGGGCTAGCTAGAGAAATCCAGGTGAAGCTACTTTGTCTCAAAAAACCCGCTGAAAGCTCTGGGAGGAGGGGGCTCTAACTCAAAGTTGTGGAACAAGTAGCCAATCTGGTATCAGAGTCAAAGTTCAGTCACTCCAGAAGTTTAAAACAACTTCTCTCATTGGATGAGATCATGAATGAGGAGGGAATAACTCAAGGGTTAAAATCCCGCTGCTCCCTCCCTATATGGATTCCTTCTCTGGATCCCCTCCCATGGCAGCATGGGAGCCATCTTTCTCTCTCTCTCTCTGTCTAATAAAGTGCTTTTCCACAAAACTCTTTGGGTCCACAATATTTATACGAATGGCAAACTCACCACACCTCTTTATTTTAAGGGCAAACTCACTGCGCCTCTGGGGCCCCTTTTCTCATTCTTTGGGGTTAGTGAGGCTAAGAACCTCTTTGAATTGGGGAACTGGGAGCATCTTTGGGACATCGCCCCACCCCGGTTACATTTTCATTCCTTTATCTACCATGAAGTAATTCATTGCTATGTGTGCAGAGCCTTCTATGTAGCATCAACTCAATTAATATTTTCTGACCTGGTGGGAATGAACTAGTTGGTTTAGTGGGTCATTGGAAAGTACTTCAGAGAATTCTGGCATGCCTTTTACAGAAACTTGAATTTTATGGGGACTCTCACTGTAGACCTGTAATTGCCATATACTAATATCATAATAATATTTATTAATCAGTGCTCCTGGTAAAGCACTTGATTTTTAAATTTTTCTCTTTTTTCCTTTTTGCTAATTTTAATATCTGAGTTGTTATATAAATTATAGCCAAAAGATATTTTCTACTCTTTTTTTGTTTTCATTTGTAATATTATCTGCAGTTTGATGAATCTGCCTTAGGACAAAAGAACAAAGTCCAAATGCTTCATGAAACAAAGATATAAATTCCTAACAGTGGAAATTAGTAACACAGTAAGATGCCATTTGCAAAATTTTTCTCTTTCAAGCCCACACCAACAAAAAATAAAAGATAAGTATCTTCTCAGTGCCTGGTAGATTGGCAAAAAGTATCATATTTATAATAGCTGGAAGAATATGCTGTTTCTGAAAACTCAGAAACAATTCTGTTTTATTGTTCTTAAAGAAGCATTTCTGTGTAGTGGGCATCTAAAAGAGCAAGTTGAAATTAGAAAGCAGTAAGTAAACAGATGGCCATAGATTGAAAAACATACATTTTGTTTTCTTTATGCAAGAAGTGTTGGATACTTTCTGCTTACCCTTCCAGATCTACCATCTACACATGTACTCTGTTTTTTCTGCTTGTCTCACAGATTCCAACAAAACTTGTTTTTTCACCAAGTAGGGCTCTTTACTCAGGCAGCAAATGTCAATCTTCTTAGGACAGGCAGAGGAGAGAAGGATGGAGAGTAAGTGAAGAAAACCTATAGGCTCTCATAAATACAGTCATTTAATTATTCAAACTCTTAAATATAGGGTAGTATGGAAGAAGTAAAATGAAAGTTTGGCAAGTATATATGGCCATGATTTTAAAAGTAAAACATATATACCACAGTTTTTGGAAAAATAAATCATTTACAGTTAAAAATACATTCTTTAAAAAACCTTTTAGAAACTGGAAATGTAAATCACCATGGACTCTTTTAGGTCCCCATTATGTACTATCAACACACTTCTATCTATCATAATGCATGCAAGGATTTATGGCCTTCATTTAAATTCGCCTTCCTTTCTCCTACTGAAAACCTTTTGAGAGAAGAAGTTATGTTATATCTACTTTTTCTTGTATCATTTCTTCATTTATTCATTTCTGGCATATGGTATGTACTTATTTTTGCTGAACAAATAAATGAACAGTTAATTAAAAGCAAAGGTTTGTGGATAATAATGAAATTAATATAGTTTCTACCCATTTACTTCTGTATTCAGATAATTCAGTGTAATCATTTGGTTACAATACAACAGCAGAAACAATGAAGTGAATCTTCAAGTCAGTATGCAAGCCTGAATGAAGCAACTTAATTCAAAATTGACTGAATTTCACAATATGGAGGCAAATTATATGTTTCTTTTCTCTTTTTTATAAGTATACCAGCATTTCTGGGTGCAAACCCAGGCCTCAAGGTTTACAATAATCAGATAAATTTGTTTATTGGGGGCAGTTAAATTCATTAATGTCAGAATCCATGTCTTGGCCATCATCCAAGACATGGAGACGGTAAAATACATACACCTGCTGATCTAAATGAGTTAAAGCAAATAGCCAGTATAGTTTCCCTGCTTTCAGAAAGAATGCAAAAAAAAAAAAAAAAATCATCTCTCAGCAAATCAAAACCCTCATATGCCTCCACCTTTTCCTTTCAAATATTAGTATTAAATGTTTAGGGGGAAAAGGTCATTTGTCACTATTATATATCAATTTGATTTAAATTTTCCTCTTGCTTTTCTGGAAGAAGTCTCAAATTTGATGGGTAATGAAGTGAAACAGTCAGTGCCAAAGGCTCAGTTACTCTACATGGTTTTTATTGTAATAGCATTCACAAATGTGTACATCTAGCTTTAAAACTAATCACTAAAGCACATCATTTAAAATGTTTTAGTGCAGAGACAGCAATGAAAAGGAGAGATCTCAAATTATTCCAAGTAGAAGTAATTCAAAATATTTATCTTGAAATTGGGCATTTTTTAGTGAAATACAGCTCTAGGGCTCTAGGAAATGTTTTTAATGGGAATAATACACTTAAAAAAATAAAAACAACTTAGTTTTTCTCTGAACTTATTTGTTTATTCAATTTTAATTCAGTCATATTATCAGGACAATAAAATGATTAGTGAAATAATTAATGAAAATGATAGACTTCAAATACGGGCACACATGAGCAGCTATAATCATCACCATTCTGTGATCATAGCTCACTGTAACCACAAACTCCTGGTCTTAAGTGATCCTTCCACCTTAGCCTTCTAAGTAGCTAGAACTACAGGTAAACACCACCATGCTTAGCCAAATGCTAAACAATGTCTTTCAATGATACTTGAAATAGAAAATTTGAGAAAATTTTTCTAAGCATGTGACTTACAGTTTTTTTGTTGATTATGGTATGTTTTCTGTTGATATTAATGATTTCATATTCATTAGATATAATACATGTAAAATTCTGTTTTTTTTTAATTTACTAATTTGTTCCACAAGTTGAAATCCTGTAGTGCTATGTTCTATTTCTAGTCTACATAACAAACTCCTTTATGTCTTTAGGATTGCCATTTTTCACTTTTAGCTAAAGTTTGAGTTCTAAAGAGATGTAAGGATTTTCAAGTTGTTACAAAATGAAAAAATGTTTGGGAGTTCACAAATAATATATGTAAATAATTTTTAAAAGATATAATTTAGTAAGTAAATTTATGACTCACAAGCTATAGATAATCAATTTGAAACAATGAATAGTCAAATATGTAACTATTGTAAATTTTAACTGAACAAAATAAACCTCAGGCACTAGCTAGAGTCACAAATTTAAATGAGCAAACAAAATAATTTAATCTAGGTGTTGAATATTAAGGTTCCCTATTAAATAAGCTTAATTGTTTCTTTACCACTTTACAAAATAAGTAAATAGATTTATGACTGTCAAATTATACTCTTTAGTATTTTAAAGAATAAATTTATAACAATATTATAATTAATATTCAAATATATAATTAAAACACAAAAGGAAGGTTGAAAACTTTAATTCCGTGAAGCTGTTACCAGAAAAGAGTCCTGATCCAGACCCCAGGAGAAGGTTCTTGGCTCTCCTGCAAGAAAGAATTTGGAGCAAGTCCATAGAGTAAAGTGAATGCAAGTTTGTTAAGAAAGTAAAGGAATAAAGGAATGGCTAGTCCATAGGCAGAGCAGCAGCATGGTTGGCCATTTTTATGGTTATTTCTTGATTATATGCTAAACAATGGGTAGATTACTCGTAAGTTCTCTGGGAAGGGGTGGACATTTCCCAGAATTGAGGATTGCTCCCCTTTTTCAACCATATACGGTAATTTCCTGAAATTGCCAAGGCATTTGTAAACTGTCACGGTGCTGGTAGAAATATATTTTTTTAGCATGCTAATGTATTATAACCAGCCTATAATGAGTCATGTGGACCACCTGTGGTCACTGTCATTGCCATCTTGGTTTTGGTGAGTTTTGGTCAGTCAGTTTTATCAGCAAAGTCTTTATGACCTGTATGTTTTGCTGATCTCCTATCTCTTTCTGTGACTTAAAATGCCAAACCTTCTGAGAATGCAGCCCATTAAGTCTCAGCCTCATTTTACCCAGCCCCTATTCAAGAAGAAGTTGCTTTGGTTCCAATACCCCTGACAAAGCAAATGATAAATGAATAGTCTTTTAATAATGCTACTTATAGTAATACGGAGTTTTTATTAACATTGGTTTAAAAAAAATTGGGAGGAGGCCTAGGCAGACGGATCACGAGGTCAGGAGTTCAAGACCAGCCTGGCCAATATGGTGAAATCCCGTCTCTACTAAAAATACAAAAATTAGCCAGACGTGGTGGTGCCCGCCTGTAGTCCCAGCTAATCGGGAGGCTGAGGCAGCAGAATCGCTTGAACCTGGGCGGCAGAGGTTGCAGTGAGCTGAGATCATACCACTGCACTCCAGCCTGGGCAATAGATAGAGCAAGACTCCATTTAAAAATATATATATATAGAAAATAACTCCATTTTAAAGTACCTTAAAACAACTGTATGTTTTTTTTTTAACTATTTGTTATCTATTTGTGTATTTTACTATATTAGGCATGATATCAGCCTATTTGGGCAGGTACAATTTTGCCATCTAAGAATTTAAAATTTAAGTTAAAAAACACAGATGTGAGGACATACAAAGCTTAAAAACCAACAAAACCCCTAAATTATTATTGAATGTAAGTAGTGTTTTTAAGTATCTCACACATCTCTTTTTGTACCTGTCTACACCTTTTCTCATTATTCATCTACTGCTATTACTACTATTCATTTATTTTTCTTATATATTTGTTTAAGTTCCTTATAAATGCTGGATATTAGACCTTTGTCATATGCATAGTTTGCAAAACTTTTCTCCCATTCTGTACGTTGTCTGTTTACTCTGTTGTTAGTTTCTTCTGCTGTGTTGAAGCTCTTTAATTAGATCCCATTTCTTAATTTTTGTTTGTATTGCAATTTTGCTTGTATTATAATTGCTGTTGGTGTCTTCATCATGAAATCTTTGCCTGTGCCTGTGTCCTCAATGGTATTGCCTGGGTTGTCCTCCAGGATTTTTATAGTTTTAGGTTTTAACATATAAGTTTTAATCCAACTTGAGTTAATTTTTTATATGGTATAAGGAAGGGGTTGAGTTTTAATCTTATGCATGTGGCTAGCCAGTTTTCTCAGCACTATCTATTGAATAGTAGTGAGTCCTTTCCCCATTGCTTGTTTTTTCTTTTTTTAATACCTTGTTAAAGAAACAATCTGTACAACAAATTCTCATGGCACAAGTTTACCTGTATAACAAACCTGTACATGTACCTCTGAAGTTAAAAATTTTTTATTTATATATTAAGCTTCTCAAAGTAAAAACCTGTGTTTGCTTTACTTAGCAGAGTATATTGATCATAATATATTGATCACAGTAATCATGTAATAAGAGCTCAGAGAATATTTGTCTAATGAGTGAATGATTTATAAGTAAAAGAAGCCATACTTCTGGTGGAAAATAAATGACAGAAATCTTAGGAATATAAAATTTGTACACAAAGATACCCAAGGAATTTTGCTTCCTGTTTTGTAAAAGTTTGGGAGTGAAACTTTAACCCAACTTTATTGGATTCAATATGAGAACAGACATGGGTAATTAGATGAGGATAGCATGGTATGTGCTGAGGACAAACAGTGAAGGGAGAGGCCAGGAGGTCAAAAACCATCTTGCGTTACTGTAGTGAAGGGCTGAGACATATTGTGTGAAGGCTTGTAAATAAAAAAAGATGCAATTTTGGCCTGGCACAGTGACTGATGCCTGTAATCTCAGCACTTTGGGAGGTCAAGGCAGGTAGATCACCTGAGGTCAAGAGTTCAAGACCAGCCTGGCCAACATGGTGAAACCCAGTATCTACTAAAAATGCAAAAAATTAGCTGGGTATAGTGGTTGGTGCCTGTAATCTCAGCTACTCAGTAGGCTGAGGCAGGAGAATTGCTTGAACCCAGGAGGCAGAGGTTGCAATAAGCTGAGATCGTGCCATTGCACAGCCTGGGCAATGAGCAAAACTCTGTCTCAAAAACAAAAGATGGATACAATTGAAAAATTTTAATATAATGATTACAGATGACTTTCTGTGTAACAATATTAATAATTAAGGTGCTGTGAAGGGTCTCTAAGACTACCCTTGGTCTCGAGCCATTAGAAGAACTAATGAGACTCAGAAGTTGTTATACACATAGTTATAGTTTATTTAAGAAAAAAGGTACAGGTTAAAATTAGCAAAGGGAAAGGTGCATAAGGTGAAGTTCAAGAGTAACCAGGTACAAGATTCTAGGTGTCCTTTCCCATTGGAGTTAGAAAAATGCACTTAATTCTCCCTGCAATGGTATATGACAACATGTGTGAAGTGTTACCAACCATAAAAGCTCACCTGAGCTTTGTGTTCAGAGTTTTTATTGAGGATCAGTCATGTAGGCATGCAATATCTATATGCTCCAAACACCCAGAGCAAAAACAGGTGTTTAGCACAAATTACATTGTTAGGTTGTTAAAGCTATCTGATCAAACTGGTACTACTTGGCCTATGGCCCCAGGCATATAAACACAGGAATTCATCGTAGATCACATGGTTAGCATAAATTACCTGATCAAGTTGAACAACATGGGCCAAGCCTTCGGGCATACAGAAACACTCTTATGGGGAGAATATCCCAAGGGCTCAGAACTCATCTCCTTGGAGTTGGCCTAAACCAGTCCTAAGACAGGCATGTCTTGGAAATGTTCAAGGTTTTAGAAACTCAGAATTTTCATTTGTGGATGCCATAAAGACTACCATGAATAAGAAAAGATACAGTGATATAGTATGTAATAGTTTTACAAATTTGTTCATTTATATTGTTTGAATTCACAGATAAAATTATCATGTACAACATGATTTTAATAAAATAACTGGTATTTTAGATATTTTATTTAATTCTGAAATGCAAAGCACTGAATACAAACTGAACCATGAACAGGAAAAATGCTAAATTTGAAGGTAATAAAGACAAATAAACAAAAAAAAAGTTAAATAGAAAATATAAAATAGTAACCAGAAATGATTCTAGCAGAAAGACACATGTGCTCATGTTCATTGAAGCACTATTCACCATAACAAAAACACATAATCAACCTAGGTGCTCTTCAACGGTGGACTGGATAAGGAAAATGTGGTACATATATATCATCCAATACTACATAGACATAAAAAAAAATTCATGTTCCTTTGCAGCAACATGAATTTAGCTAGAGGCCATTATCCTAAACATATTGACATATGAACAGCAAACCAAATTCCACATGTTCTCGCTTATAAGTGAGAGTTAAACATTGAATACATATGAGGATTAAAATGCAAACAATAGACATTGGAGGCACTAGATGAAAAAGAGAGAGAGGCAAGCAAGTGCTGAAAAACCACCTATTGGGTACTGTGCTCACTATCTGGGTAATTTCTACCCCAAGCCTCAGCTTTACAAAATATAGTCATGTAACAAACCTGCACATGTACCCCCTGCAGATTATCTTTCTGCACTATAGTGGCCTCTGCTGTGGAATGGGAGAGGTGTGGCATTGGCAATTCAGGACTGGCTTTTCTACCCTCCTCACTTGATTTTAGTTTCTTATGAAAGTGCTTTTTTGTGTAGATAATTGTTTAATTAATAACTGATAATTGTTTATTAAGATAATCTGTACACTTGGAGGACTGAGAGCACAGTATCCTGCAATTGCACAAGGATTGCAATTTCTGGGCAAGTCCTGGTGCTATAATAGGCTCAGAGCCAGTGAACTTGGGGGGCATGCAACCTAATAGGATGCCAGCCAGGGTGGCCAAGGAAGTGCTTGTGCCACCCCTCCCCCAACCCCAAGCACCTCAGGCCTGTGGTGAATACTGCCCATCTACCACTCATGTTTACCCAAACTCAAGTTCACTCACTCAAGATCTTCAGTCATCTAGTAGCGAATGCTGCCAGCCCTGGAGACTACTTCCTCTCTTCAGGGAAGTAGTCTCCCCTGTGGCCCAAGATAGGTCCAGAAATGTCATCCAAGATCCAAAGCCTTGAATCAGAGACTACAATAGCCTACTTGGTGCCCCATCACACTGTGACTGAGCTGGTACCTAAGATGCAAGCTGTAAGACAAAGTTACCTTTACTTTTCCCTCTCTTTTTCTTGAGCAGGAGTCCCTGCCCATAGATACCACTGATGGGAATTTGTTGGGTTACACCTGAAACCATCATATCTCTGAGTCTCACCCAAGTTCCATGGCAAGTACTGCCTAGCTACCATTGCTAATTATTCAGGACTCAGGGGCTCTTTAGTCAACAGGTGATTAATCCTGCCAGCACTAGGCCCTTCCCTTCAAGCAGCAGTTTCCCGTATAGCACAGGGCATGTCTAGAAATGTTATTTGGGATCCAGGCCCTGGAATGAGGGCATCAGGACTCTGCCTTGTTTCCTGTCCTACTGTAGCTAAGCTGGAATCCAAGTTGCAAGACAAAGTCCTCTTTACTCTTGCCTCTCTTCTCTTCATCCACAAGTATCAAGACCATCCAGGAAACATGACCTCACCAAACAACTAAATAAGTCACCAAGGACCAATCCTGGGGATACAGAGTTATGTGATGTTTCAGACAGAAATTCAAAATAGCTATGTTAAGGAAACTCAATGAAATTCAAGATAACATATAAACTGAATTCAAAATTAGAATTTGAATTTCTAATTCAAAATTAGAAGAAACAATATTGTTAAAATGTCCATACTACCCAAAGCAATCTACAGATTTAATGCAATCTCTATCAAAATATCAATAACACTTGTCACAGAAATAGAACAAAATAGTAACATTTACATGTAACCACAAAAATGCCCAGAATAGCCAAAGTCATCCTAAGCAAAAAGAACAAACTGGAATAATCACATTACTGACTTCAAAGAATACTATATAGCTGTAGTAACCAAAACAGCATAGTACTGGTATAAGAACAGAAACATAGACCAATGGAACAAAACAGAGAACCTGGAAGCAATTCCATACATCTACAGTGAACTCATTTTTGACAAAGGGACCAAGAAAATACATTGGAGAAAGGACAGTTTCTTTAAAACAGTGCTGGGACAACAGGATGTGCATATGCAGAAGAATAAAACTAGGCTCCTATGTTTTCCCATATACAAATATCAAATCAAAATGGATTAAAAACTTAAATCTAAGACTTCAAACTATGAAACTACTGAAAGAAGATATTGGGGAAATTCTCCAGGACATTGGACTAGGCAAGTATTTCTCTAGTAATATCCCACAAGCACAGATAAACAACACAAAAATAAGTAAATGGGATCACAGTTGCACAGCAAAGAAAACAAGCAACAAAGTGAAGAGACAACCCACAGAATGGCAGAAAATATTGGCAAACTATTTATCTGACAAGAGAGTAATAATGAGAATATATAATAAGCTCAAATGACTCTACAGGAAAAAAAATCTATCTGATTAAAAAATAGGCAAAAGGTATCAATAGACATGTCTTGAAAGAAGTCGTACAAATAGCAAATATGTGTATGAAAAGATACTCAACATCATTGTTCATCAGAAAAATGCAAATCAAAACTAAAATGAGATATCATTTCACCCCAGTGAAAATAGCTTTTATCCAAAAAACAGGCAATAATGAATGCTTTTAAGGATATGGAGAAAAGGGGAACCTTCATACACTGTTGGTGGGAATGTAAATTAGTAAAATCATTATAAGGAAGAATTTGGAGGTTCCTCAAAAACGAAAAATAGAGCTACCATGTGATCTAGCAAACCCACTGCTAGGTATACACCCAAAATAGAGGAAATCAGTGTATCAAAGAGATATCTGAACTCTCATGTTGTTATCATCAACTCCAGAATTCCTGCTAAAGACAGAGGTCTCAGATACTATATATTTTCTGTTTATTTTTTGCTTTCTCACTCCCATGCTGCTGTTGTTAAATTTATTACATGTTGCTTGAATCTATTGGGTTGAATGCCCTGCCATCCCTCATATTATCTTTTTCCCCTCAAGTCATTTTAACAAACTGAAAGGATTTGATGACATTTCACTCTTAATTTTTCCCTTAACTTGGGTCACTGTATTTTACTTAGAGGTTTTAAGAGCCATACTCTTTATTTAATCCTTACCTTACCCCATAACTCAGATTTAATTAGTATTTACTACTCAAAATTTTTCCCAATTTTCTTCCTATTTTTAAAATGTTTTTTTAATTACTAATTTTTATCCTGAAATTTTCTATCCTTATTCCTGATATTTTCCTCTTATTTATTATAAGCAGCTCATTTCTTCTTTGTTGAGCCTTGCTACATGCAGCAAACAACAATAACATCACAGTGCTAACATACTGTTCTCTTACTTCTTCCCTAGAGTACCAGTCCTTTAGGTGTAATATCTGCCTTCCAGGAAATTGGAAATGATTTTTTACTAAGTGTTTGCTACTGCTTAACAAGACTTCCATCTTTTAATTCCCTGAAACAACTTTCACCAACACCTACAACTTGCATAAGCTGGAAATATGAGTGTGTTATTTGCCAATGTATCTTAGGAAATAAAGGAAGTATATCATGAATAGGAAGCTCCTTGTAACACTTAATAATCTAATAAAATATTTTTTAGTGAGTATTATGATGATAAATTGGCCAGGTATCACCCAGATAAACCAGTAATTGATTTTTCATATCCTAGGAGATAGATATTGTAAATTGCTTTTGAATTAAAATAGGAAAATAATAAAACACACATACATTTTTAATGATGAGAATGGTTTTGGTAAGTATAACCCAATTAAAGGGTTATGAAATAAGTAGTACATGGCAAGTTTATAAAATATAAACATTTTTTGAGACATACAAAATTAAAAAAATTAATGCCTACAGAAAAGGAAATAAACTCAAAAATAAAATTTGAATTATTGTCTTATCAAATAAAGTTTATTTATCAAAGGGAGCTTAGCCTGATTTCAGTGGTTTCCTTTTGAATCATCTTTACATAAATGGTTGACTCCTTTACCCAGATTAAGAATAAATCAGTTGAAAATCAAGATTTTGTGAATTTGTATGGGCTAAGAAGATGATCTTTCTCTTTTAGGTCTGATAAACTGGCTGCAAATATTATAAGACAGCAAAGTGGCATATTAAACATTAGGACTGTTAGAAACCAGAGATTGGGGTAACAAAGGAAATGAGCACTTGAACAAAGGATTTCTCAGCAGGCAAATTTAATTCTGCAGAAGGGTGCCACTAGCACATCTGATCTCTGGGAGAGCACCCTGAACAAAGGAGGGAGGGGTCTTTTATCCCTAATGCAATCAGTCCCTGCTTCTGTGTCTTGTTCCATTGGCTAGGGTCAGACCACACAATCTAAACTGATCCCAACTGGCTATTTCAAATAGAGCAGTGGTATGGCTTACAGCTGCAGGAAGGGCAGTTTCAGGAAGAACAGTTACAGTGGGCAGCTAAGGGTGAAGGGGACTCCTTCCAAATAAGGAACAGATGCAGGCCACAGATTAGGACTAGCAGGAGAAGTTGTTTACAAAGTGGGTAACTAGAAGCGGGAGGTACAAGGAAGTTGACCATAAGAACAAAGAACAAGGAAGTTAAACAAGCTGAACCTTTGAAGAGGAACTTACTATATTTAACAGGACTATGTTAAACAAGCTGAACCTTTGAAGAGGAACTTACTGTATCTAACAGGACTATATAAAGTAAAAATGACAAAAATCCTAGGATAATCATTAAGAACCATAACACAAATATTTATTAACTTGATTAAACTACTTATGTTGATATGTAACTAGTTGTGTTGTTATATTTAAAATAAAATTTAGCATTAATTTACAATGTGTATTTATGTATGCTTTGTGTTCTGTATAAAAGGTTTGAATATAAAAAATCAATTATGATTTTTAAAATATGAATTATTATAAATGTTGTTTACATTTTAAGGGGATATGATTAAGATAAAATATTAAACCTTAAGGAAAATGAGTTTTACTGCCTTAATTATTAGACATATACATTTAATAAATCTAAATTTAATGCACAGTTTTGGAGTTCTTAACTCTGTGTACAGAGGTCTTTGAAGAAGGTATCAACTCTTTCTAAATAGAAAAATACAACTGCATCAAGCCATAAGTAAATTAAGAAGAGCAGAAATTATGTAAATCACATTCTCTAATTATATACAATACAATTAAAATATATGAAAGAATAGACAAACTGGTTTTAACCACTTGGAAATTAGGTACTCTAAATGACTAGGTAAATGTACAACATAAATAAAATCAAAGGACTTCCTATATCCCAAAAAAACAAACAATAAAATAATCTGAAAGAGGGAGTTTCCATGTAGTTAAAGACAATGTGGTCACCTGGTTTTACATTTACTATTTCTTCCAAACACAATAAAGAAAGACAAGTCTACACAAAACCCAAACCTTCAGCAACTTTGAAGTTAGAGAATGTTGGAACTTCAGTATAACTGTTAAGTGAAGAAAAAAAGAAAAAAAAAGCACTGAATCCCTTCAAGTGATTCCCATGTTCCTGCTCTGTTACAAGACTTTGCTAACCTCCCCACTCAAAAAAATAGGCTGACAGAAAATGTAACGTGAATAAAAGGAGAAAGCTAATGAAAACCTATACTCGTCTTGTGTTATTAAGACAAAGAGTGGAAAATAGCTAAGAGTTTAAAATGAGTACATTTCCTTTTTATTATGCCTCCTCAAACTTTACTTTTTTAAAAATTGAAATTATTTTATCTATTCCTAATGTATTATTTGTGCATTCCTAATGTATTATTTGTGCAAAGATAGAGCTGCATATTAATTATTTTTAATTTTTTCCCTTATTCTGAATGCATAGTCACTACTTGCTATCACCAAGAAATATTATTTCAAAAGTGATGATTTACATGCCCATTTAAAGTATAAGATTATACATTATTTGTACTATGTAGTTTTTCACTGTTTTTCTAATTGTAGACCAAGAATGAGCAAGCTGCTGATTCACATGCTCCCCTAATGCCTGCAGCATCCTGACAGTCTCTAGCACGAAGTTCAACATAAATATTTGCTTTAAAATGGCTAAGTCTGGCATTTTTACGTATTGATCTTTCTAAACTTGTATCACTTTTAAAGCTAGTAGTGGTAAAGCAGCTGATTCATCACAATCTAATAGTAATAGAATTTTCAACAAAAGCTTTGATTCTCTAGGCTTAAGTCTACATTTCCTAAAAAATATAAAGATATCATTCCTTTAAAAGATTATTTTCAGATATATTTTAATCAAAGTTGGCATATTTTGCTATCATCATCCAAATCTACAAAGTAAAGCAGGGATACCTTTTATATACTGTGAATTGTTTATTAAATCTATTGACATGAATGCTAATGGGTTAAAATATTTAATGAACTACAGACAAATCACTGTATTTGTAATGCTTCTGGCCACTGACATTATTGCTTTAGCCTGAACATCAGCCTTATCCTCATTAGGACTCTGCCCCACCTTTCCTTTTCATGTCCAGAGTCTATCAGGACATTTCCATGCCATTATCAGATCATTACACTAGGCATCTGATTACTCAAGCCTCTATTTACACAAGTAGGGAACCCATGACCAGGATCTTTGTCAGAATGGCAAGGTAGCAAGCATCTGACCACAGGCTTACTGGTTAAGAGTCCCTGATTCCTACAAACCTACATCCATCAGAAGATGTCTAAAGGCACTTCTTTAAAAATCTGATGGATGCTTAGTCATTATTATTGTTATCGTTATTATTATTATTATTGCTGTTTTTGGTAGTCTTACAATTTCTTAACCTCTTTAAATTCTCCCTTGCAGCTAGCTATTTCTATGTTCGTTTCACGTTCAGCTTAAATTCTATACTTCAATGATTTTCTTGCATTTATTCTTGAACTTTTTCCAGTTGTCCTTTTGTTGCTACTCACTGGTAAAACATCTCTGGATCAATCTACTGTCCTGACTTTAGTTGCTTAATATTCCTGGTGTGATTAGGATTTCATGACCTCAAAACTCCAAAAGGTCTTCAATAGATATTCTCACTGTGTCTTTATTTCCTTACCGAGTTTTCTCCTATTTTCCACCTTCTTTTCTTTGACTGGCCCCAAAATGCTTATCATGTCAGGTTCCACCTAGTTTTTAGCACATGATCTAAGTCACCATCTAAGTTGCAAGCAGTAGAAGTCCATTGATTTAGTAACAGCTACCCCACACTTAGTGCCTTAAAACTGCCATTTTACTATGCTCATGATTTTCTGGGTCAGGAATATGGAACTAACTTGGTTGATTTGTCTCCTATCCATGTGAGATCTTTTGGAATAAATAAGGTTGGAGAACCCATTTTCAAATTAATTTCTTCTCACAGTATTCCTTGACTCCTCTCTCATCACCTGGCCCTTAATTCTTCTAGGCATCTATACCTGGCTTGGGTATGGTTGTCTCAGGAAAGTCAGTCTTCCCATATGAAGACTGGCTTCTAAGTACCAGCATCCCAACAGGACGAAGCAGTGTTAAAATGCTTGACCTAGGACTGACACATAACCATTTCTTCCATACTTACTTGTTCAAAGAAACTATGAGGTCTGATTAAAGGTGGGGGAACATAGACTTCTTAATGCGGTGTTGGCTAATTCACTTCTAAAAAGAAGAATATGTGGGATAGAATCTATTATTGTAGTCAAAATACAGTCTAACACAAAAACAAAGGACTGTCTTGACTTCTTGCATTAAATTAATAAATATATTTACATCAACACCTATCCTTCCTTACTTCCCTTTTGTTGTATTTGAACTTTCCTATCCATGGTTTGAAACTCATTCTGTCTTTGCCTTTTCAGGAAATGTTTTCAGTAATACTTCTTTTGTTTTTTATATCTTCCAGATTTATTTCCTATTATTATTTAAAAGAATGTGAGAACTTACTTATAAAAAGGCCCTTTCTTAATGTGTCTGTCTAGGTCTTCAGAGATTCAGATCAAAAAATGAGAGTAAACATGCAGAGATTTTATTAGAGAAAAGCCTATGTGAAAAGCAACAGGGAAAGATCTTGGTAAGGATGAGAGAACTAATCAGACAGTTATATAATTTAATCCTCAGTGACAAAGAGAGAAGGTTGTGTGGAAACTGCAAGCTTTATGAAACCTTCAACATTAACCACTTGCAGCTACATGATTTGCAAATGTTTTTTATCCACCATTCTGTAGGTTGCTTTTTCACTTCGTTGTTTCCTTTGCTGTGCAGAAACTTCTTTTTTTTAGAGATGGAGTCTTGCTCTCACCAGGCTGGAGTGTGAAGTGGCATAATTTTGGCTCACTGCATCCTCTGCCTCCTGGGTTCAAGTGATTCCCCTGCCTGAGCCTCCCGAGTAGCTCGGACTACAGGTACGCGCCACTTTGCCTGGCTAATTTTTTGCATTTTAATAGAGATGGGGTTTCACCGTGTTGGCCAGGATGATCTTGATCTCCTGATCTTGTGATCCTCCCACTTAGGCCTCCCCAAAATGCTGGGATTACAGGCATGAACCACTGAGCCCGGCCATGAAACTTGTTTAATGTCATCCCACTTGTCTACCTTTGCTTTTGTTCCTTGTGCTTTTAGTGTCATAGCCACAAATTGTTGCCAAGACCAATGTCAAGAAGTTTTCCTCCTGTTTTCTTTTAGAAGTTTTATAGTTTCAGGTCTTATGTTTAGATTTCTAATCTGTTTTCGAGTTGATTTTTATGTATGGCATAAGACAGGGGTTAAATTTCATTCTTTAGCATGTGGATATCTAGTTTTCCCAGCATACTTTGTTGAAAAGACTGTCTTCCCTTGTGCATTCTTGGCATCCTTGACAAAGTCAGTTGACTGTATATTTCATAGAATTAAATTGGGGTCTTCTGTTCTGTTTTATTGTATGCATATTATAATTAAAACAGTATGTCAACTGCATACTATTTTAATTACTGTAGCTTCATAATATTCTGATTTTGGAATCAGAAAGTATGAGACCTCCAACTTTGTTTTTTTTAATCAAGATTGCTTGACTATTCTGGGTGTTTTGCAGTTGTAAATGCATTTTAGGATTGCTTTTTTCTTTCTCTAAAACAAAAAAT
This sequence comes from Aotus nancymaae, assembly GCF_030222135.1. Lineage (NCBI taxonomy): Eukaryota > Metazoa > Chordata > Mammalia > Primates > Aotidae > Aotus > Aotus nancymaae. Next base: position 30,853,218 of record NW_026988413.1, read on the forward strand.
CTCATTGGAATTATTTTGTTTGTTTTTTGGATATGAAGTCTCTCTGTTGCCCAGGAGTGCATTGGCTCAATCTCGGCTCACTACCTCTGCCTCTGGGTTCAAGCTATTCAGTCTCAGTCTTCCTTCTATACTTTGCTGGGAATTCTTATTGTAAAAGAGTATTGAATGTTGTCAAATGCTTTTTCTGCTTCTATTGAGATGAAATTTTTATCCTTCATCATGTCAATGAGATATATCACATTAATTAATGTGCCTATCTATGTTGACCTATTCTTGCATCCCAGGGATAAATCCTATTTATCATGGCGTATGATGCTTTTAATGTATTGTTGAATTCAGCTTGCTAGTACTTTGTTGAGGGTTTTTGCATGCATGTTCATTGGGGATATTGGCTTGTATTTTGTGTGTGTGTTGTATCCTTTTCTCACACTGGTATCAAAGTAAATGGGATATTATTCAGTCATAAAAAAAGATGAAAACCTTGTCATTGGCAACAAAATGGAAAAACCCAGAGGGCATTATGCTTAGTGAAATAAATCAGTCACAGAAGAACAAATTCTGTATTATTTTATTTATATTAAGTATTTAAAATATAGCCAAACTCATAGAAGCAGAGAATAAAACAGTGAATATCAAGGGTCAGGGGAAGAGTGAAATGGGAGATTATTGTCAATTGGTATAAAGTTTAATTGATGCTAGACGAATTAGCTCCAGGGTTATACAGCATCACATAGTGCCTATATCAACAATACAGTATTATGCACTTAAAAGTTTGTTAATGGGGTAGATCTTATTATAAGTGCTTACACCATAAAAACAGAAACACAAGGGAACTTTTGGAAGTGATAAATATGTCTTTCATCTGTACTGTGGTGATGGTTTCACAGGTTTATGCATATGTCCAAACTCGTAAAATTGTATATATTAAACATGTGCAGTTTAAGAAATGTGTATTTCAATTATTCCCCAATAAAGTCACTTAAAAAAAAAGTTTGACAAAGTCATCAGGGAGTTCTTGAGCCAATGTCTTCCTCTGTAGGCCAGAAATGGTCTCCTTGAGATCCATTCCTGCCACACTCAGTTATTGGTGAGATAAAGCCTATAGGAGGTGTGGCCTTGATGCAGTTGCTGCAATGAATTTTAAAGATCAGCTGCTGGGGCTCTTTGTCACTTGTTCTCCTGGTAGCCCAAGGTACACTAGTTGCATTCTCAGGGCGGCCAGATTTGTCTCTATGTTAGTAGTCAGGTACTACCTTCTTTATTCCTTCATCTTCATGGTCCCATTCCTTGAACACGGTTTCTCCCATCATTTTTCTACTTCTTCACCTCACATTAGTACATCAGTCTAGTTCAGAAGTTTGTGACTTTTTCTTAACCACTTCACAAGAAATACTGTTTTTAAATTCACCCATATGTCTTTGTTGCTATCACCCATACCTACATTTCAATTTTATTCTTAGTCTTTTAGGTGCCTTTTAACTGTGAAAATAATCTTTTTTTGAAACACTTTTATAAAAATATTTGATTGTTTAGTGTATTTTTGATTTATTTTTTATTTTTGAGACAGAGTCTTACTCTGTCACCCAGGCTGGAGTGCAGTGGCATGATCTCAGCTCACTGCAACCTTTGCCTCCCAGGCTCAAGTGATTCTCCTGCCTCAGCCTCCTGAGTAGCTGGGATTACAGGCACCTGTCACTGCACCTGGATAATTTTTGTATTTTTAGTAGAGATGGGATTTCACCATCTTGGCCAGGTTGGTCTTGACCTCCTGATACTGTCATCTGCCTGCCTCGGCCTCCCAAAGTGAGCCACCATGCCCAGCCTATTTGTGATTTTTAAATCTTGTGTTCTTTTTCCTTGACATCTGCTTCTCACTCAAATTTGTAGTTGACATGTTTTATATGATCATAATAACATTCTACCAATCTCTGTGCTCAAATACAATTTATGTACCACTTAGATATTAAGTTAAATTTCAGGCACAAACGTCTCTCCTTGAGCTTTAGACCCCAGATACCCAACTGCACTTAGATACCCCACATATTCCTCAAATGCAAGTACAAAATGAATAATATTCCACCAATCTTATTCTCATGTTCTAAGTGTAAAATAATCATGTTGATGTCTTCTCAACTGTCCAGGTCAGAAATTTGAGCAGTATATGGTCTCTTTATCCTCATAACTGCTGTTCACATCCAATTTACTGAGTGCTGTTGAAGCTCAGATCAAACACCCACTGCTACTCCCCTGTGGAAAACCACTATCATATTTATCTTCTGATCAGTAATTTAACAAAATATCTTAAGGTTTTCTTATCTTTATTCTTAAACTCATTAATGTATTCTAAACTATAGCCTAATATTATATTTCTTAGTTTAAAATGTGTTTACGTTATTCAATATGTTATATCATATTCAATTTACAAAATAAATAAGTGAAATAACATGTGAAGAGAAATTTGGAAAATAAATATTCCACCTCAAATTCTACCATTAACTAACTATGTAATTGTGTCACTCTAAATTTTATTTTCATTTTTCTTAATGTAAGATAGATTATAATAAATTAACATATTCCAAATACTAGGTTCGGGATTCCTTGAAGGCTGTATAAGTTTTTCAAATATTTTTCAAAACTAATTGTATTTATGTATTACCTTTGAAAGGAATACTAAAAACATAGCTACTACAATAGGATAGCTTCTTTTATTTGGCTCTTTTAAGAAAGAATATATATTGGGAAGCTGGTATGGCCCTCTAATCAGATTATCTTATTCTGTCACTCTAGTCCTTTCCTCTTCATTCACTGTCTTTAATATAATGTAACATTTAATAAACTCACACCTGCTATCAAGATGCTGAGCTGCCAGATCTTAGAACCCTATGATATGGGATTTTTACTATCCAGTTCTATTGGGAAATTTTTCTTATGCCAAAAAATAAAAAAAATTATAAAAGCAAATTAGGATTTAGTCTTTTATAAGCCTAAACATATTATTACATAACATCATTTCCACATCAGAACATAGGCATAGGAATTTTATGTAAGGTAAAAAATAGTTAATTCCAGAAAGGATCAAGAAGGATAAAATATTGCTTTTTGTTTTACAATTCAGTGATATATCTGCAGAACCTGGACTAACCTGGCATCCAGCTCTCAGTAGGTTTTGAAAGTTTTTGTTGTTATCATACTTATCATGTTTCCTTTTTTGTTTAGTTTTAAGATTATTAACGGGTTTCACCAACACCTGAGAATTGAGTTGTACTTACATTTGAACTAACTCATGAGACATTCAGTAAATTGTGAGAGCTAAAACTCAAAGCTTTTGCTGATACTACAGAAGAGATAAGTAAGACTGGATCACCTAAAGAAATTGTTCTGGTTGGTAAGCCCAGCCATCAGGTCATTAATTATACCTAGCACATTGAAGATTTTTCAATAAATATCTGTTTTTTCATATGGTTTCTTATAAATGGATCATAGTCTTTTAAAATACCAAAGGGTTTGGCAAATAGTCACTTGTGATCTAGTGTGGTTAAATTTTTCTTTTTCTCTTTTCAATATTAAAAAACAAGTAAAGCTCAGTGATGCACTGAAATTCCTAACAGATTAATCTTAACACAACCCTATTGGTACTTTGTACTACTTCCTTTCATAGGAAGATATTCCAGCTACATATCAGTATGGCAAAGTGATTTGCTGTATAATGAAATAAAATCTGGCCAGGTGCAGTGTCTCGTGCCTTTAATCTCAGCACTTTGAAGGCTAAGACAGGAGGACTGCTTGAGCCAAAGAGCTCAAGACCAGCCTGGGGAACATAGAAAGACCCTGTCTCTACAAAAAATTAGAAGGGTGTGCTGGCACATGTCTACAATCACAGCTACCCTGGAGGCTGAGGTGGGAGATCCTTTGAGCCCAGGAGGTTGAGGCTGCAGTTGCAGTGGGTTATGATTGTGCCACTGTACTCCAACCTGGATGACAGAGCAATGTTCTGTCTCGAGAAAAGAAAGAAAAGAAAAAAAGAAAAAGGAATTAAATACTTTTTACTTCAAATTCTACTTTATGTAATTTTCTGACCACTATTATTTGATATAAAAGCAATATTAGTGAAAGAAACTACTTTTCAGTATTCAGCACTTGTTTACATCATTTGTGACATAATATGAATAATATATATTTTTTTAGGAACAGGGTCTCCTTCTGCATTCCAGGATGGAATGCAGCAGTGGTGTGATCATAGCTGCATTCCAAGATGGAATGCAGCGCTGGTGTGATCATAGCTCACTGCAGCCTCAAACTTCAACCTACAGCTTCTGGGTTTGAGGAATTCCCCTGCTTCAGTCTCCTGAATAGCTGGGACCACAGGTGTGCCATGATGCTTAGATAATTTTTTTTTAATTTTGTAAAGATGAAGTATTGCTGCATTGCCCAGGCTGATCCCGAACTCCTGGCCTCAATCGATCCTCCCATCTTTATTTCCCAAAGTGCTGAGATTATAGGTATGAGCCACTGCACCAGGTCAATTTGAATAATAAAATGTTTTTGACAGTATATGCAAGCTGTAGAAAAGTAGGCACGATTAAAGGAAAATACCACATTGCTTTTTCTAACTAGACCTAAGAACTATTATTGTATAGCATATCCTGAAAACTGTATTTTTTATCATTTATGGAATATTTTATCTTAGTGCCAGCATAATTTCTAGAAGTTACTCAGGGACACCTTTCATTCCTGGTTTATTGCTTCTTACAGATGTTATTTTCATTTATGTTGAATAAAATAAATAGATGGGACCCTCTTATCAATATAATTTGCCCATGTCAAAAATATTCTTCCCCTACCAAATCCTGTTCCAGGTTAAAAGCACTTGGTATTATGGGGCATGTGTTGAATAATACATACATCATAAGGAAAAGAGAAAAAGGAAATAAAACAGCTGTGGACAGAAGCACTTGGTATAGGAGCATGTATCAATATAGCACTTGGGAAGAAAAGGCCAATAGTTAATATGTAAATGTAATCAAGAGTAGGTGAATACAATACAGATTCTTTTGTATTGCTAAAAAAAGAACATGAATTCAGACTATGTGGCTTGCATTTGACTTTCATTATCTAATGTACATGACCTTTAACATATCCCTTAACATCATTATCAGTGTGCTCCTTTGAAGAAAGGGGATGAAAATGCACAACTCAAAGAAATTTGGTAGGGATTAAATAAGGGACCTTCTCTGAGAACCTAACATATGCTAAGTACGCACTGATTCCACTAAATTAACAAAATCCAATTGTTTCTCTTCAACTCTGTAAAAGAAATAAATTTACCTTATTAACAGTAGCTAAGTTCATAGATGAGACTCCTATAGCAAAAGACAGATTAAAAAGATAAAAGTATACAGATGTATTTAATATAAGTTTTATATGGCATGGGAGTATTCAGAAATGAAGACTCAAAGAAACAGGAAAAATTGTATTTTATGCGCAGTTTTGATCAAATGTGGACACATATGAAGGAGATATGTTCTAATGGTAATAAACTTGGGAAACCTTAGGAGTCCTTATTCGGATTTTTTTTTTGTGTATCTCTGTGTCTTCATTCCTTTTCTCCAGGTATAGGGAGGACTCTTCTGCAGTGAAGGTCTTATGATCTATGTTGGAGAAAAGTCAGAGAATTCTTTTATATCCTGCTTCAGGGGAGAATGGCAGGAGAAAGTCAGACAGACCTTCCTGTCTCTGCTCTTTTCTCAATGCCAAGGTGCCATATTTTGAGGTAGTATGTCTTAAACCTCATCAGCTCCAATTTTTCACCTTCTTTCTAACAATTCCTAAATGTATTATTTTATCCAAACCCTTTTTAGTAGGAAAATAACTATATATTGTAAACAATTATTAGAGATTAAAATCAATTGACACAGTTTAATAAAACTATATTTGTGTATCTATAAAAGGATATTTTATGATATTTTATTTCTTCAAAGCAGGACTAGGAAATTGTTTCCCATGTGTTTCCAAATATTTTAATTTGTCAATAGTTCTTTTGTTTCCTTTCTGGTTTCCTTAGTAATAGTCTAGTTCGTTTTTTGGTAGAGGCCACAAGAGAGGGAATTAGACTGTTTCATCTTGGAGGATATCCACACTCAATTTTTAAAAGGCTTCCTGCTCATTTCTTGCTGGAGTAGCAGAGATCTTCTCAGATTATTATGATATTACCAGTATCTATAGTAGATATTCATCTACTTTTGATTACATTTACTATTAAGTATTGGCCTTTTCTTTCCAAATATTATATTAATACATGTTCCTATACCAAGTGCTTCTGTAAACAGCTGTTTTATTTCCTTTTTCTCTTTCCTTATGATGTATTATTCAGATCATACTTTTCAGTGACTGCAAAGCATGATCTGTTTTTCCTGCTCTCAGAAATTAAATATTTCTCCCATTTTATATATCATTATATACATTTTATATGCCACCCTTATATCTGCATGAAATAATACTATGGATAACCAAAAAACAATAGTACAGTTTGTACTTAAGTAGGCATCTCACAGAATGGAGCAATTTTCAGCAGGCATTTTTGAATTCTACATTAAGGAATCTCCCTAGTCAGGAATATTTCATTAGTAAATATTGCTTTACTGAAACATGAACTGTTTCACAGTTTGTTTATATATACCAACTCTCTATTATGTATTAATTAAAAGAAAAACACTAGCTCTTTAGAAAGATGAAAATTAACCAGTGGCAGCATCAGATATAACAACTGCTTTAAAAAAATTATGTTAATGTCTATAAGATGGTTGGCTATGGGGCAAATACAAGATTATTCCTCAATGTTTGCATTACTGAAATCAACTGCTTCTGAAAAACATTGGCAAACAAAACAAAAATCAGGAAGAAAATAGTGAAATGACTGCTTGATTTTTCTCAGAGTTTTAGAAAACAACTGCTTGATTTTCTCTGAATTTCTCCCCTCTAAGATGCTTTTTCCCTCACAGACATATCTATTACTGTCAGCTCATAAAGAGGCTTATGATAAACTGGAAGTCGCTGTAGAAAAATAACAAAAGAAGCATGTTGCCAAGTCAGAATCATTGTCTATCCAGACTAACTTTCTTACTGTTAGTATTTTAAAATGATTTATGAGTTGTTCATTTTGTTGTACTTAATGGTGGTTTTAAAAGCTTAGAAATGCTTTCCTCTCTTTTAATTTTATTTTATTCATCTACTGTTTCATTTTTGCATGTATTATTTCCAGTGTGAAAATAAGGAAATGCAGTAATGGACAAAGGTAATATATTCTTTGGGCTTGTGGAGTTTACATTTTTGTAGTGGGATATAGTCAATAAACAAATAAATTCATAAATAACAGATGACACTTATCACTATAGAGAAAAAAAGGAGTAGGGGAATGTAATAGATGGGTTGTGGATTGAGGATTGCAATTTTTCTATTAAATTTACTAATATGTAAAAAGTGTAAGATATAAAAATCGAGTTTCAAATGTGAGTTAGTTTAAAATAAAATTGAAAACAATATGATTCACCAAAATACCAAAAAAATGAAGAAAATCATTTGCCTGTCTTAGAAATAAAATAAATAATATTTAACATTTATTTCTGAAAAAAATTCTTTGGAAATTAAAAAGCTTATTTTATTTGATAGGAAATATCTATAAAAAGAAAACACTGGAAGATTCTTGGTTAAGGGCAAAATATTAAAAGTATTCTCTCTGTGAACAAGAATGTTACAAGGATGCCCATTAAGATTGCCTTGAAAATATATTAAGAGAAATAAGGCAATAAAAATAAATATAAGCCTCAGAAAAGAAAAAAAATGATGCTCATGTTATTTGAGATATTGAGTATGTAGAAAATGCAATAGAATTTGCAAATAACAAGTGAATTTAGAAATGCCTTTACATATAATAAACTGTATTAAAAAATTTTACTTTCAGTTACTAGCTGTATTGGTCTGTTCTCACACTGCTATAAATAAATACCCAAGACTGAGTAATTTATAAAGGAAAGAGATCTGATTGATTCACAGTTCTGCATGGCTGGGGAAGCCTCAGGGAACTTACAATGATGGCAGAAGGCCAAGAAGAAGCAGGCAACTTCTTTACAAGGTGGCAGGAAAGAGAGTGTGTGTGTGAAGGAGGAACGGTCAAACACTTATAAAACCATGAGATCTCATGAGAACTCACGATCATGAGAACAGCATGGGGGAAAACCACCCCCATGATCCAATCACCACCCACCAGGTCCCACCCTCAGCATGTGGGAATTATGGGGATTATAATTCTAGAAGAGATTTGGGTGGAGACACAGAACCAAACCATATCACTAGCAATAAAAAATTAGAAAAGAAAATGTATTTAAAAAAACCCATCCATTTCACAGAAAGATACATAGGAATACAATATAATGATACATTGTAATTTCTATACAGAAAGCTACATAACAATATTGAGAAACAAGAAGATCTAAATAGTTAATGTTCATGTATTGAAGACTCAATTGTGTAAGGTTAACAATTCTCACTGAAGTGACCTATTGATTTATGGAATCTTAGTCACAATTACAGATTTATTTAAAGAAAGTGAATATTAGTCTTGGCTCATCCCATTTGTATAAAATATTTATGCAAGTGGAATGAGCCAACACACATATTCAGGAAACTACTGGAAAAATCATAACAAAATTGGACCACATTTACTACCAGATATCAAGATGTTTTACACATTTTAGTCATTAAAGCACTCTAGTAATGTCAAAAGCACTCTATACAAATAATCGCTGACTAGAATGGTGAATTCCAAAACAGGCTCACATGCATATGGACCCTGGATTTCTGACAGAGTTGGTTCCATAGAGCAGTGGGAAAAGAACAGTCATTGCAGTAGATGAAATCAAAGTAGCAGGTTGTTCTCCAGCATGGCCAACATGGTGAAACCCCTTGTCTATTAAAATTACACACACAAAAATTATCTGGGTTTGGTGACAGGCACCTATAATCCCAGCTAGTTGGGAGATTGAGGCAGGAGACTCCTGTGAACCTGGGAGGTGGAGGTTGCAGTTAGCCAAGATCACATCACTGCACTCGTCTGCTGGGTGACGGAATGAGAATCTGTCTCAATAAAATAAAATAAAATAATATTTTTTAAAAGTAGCCAAAATTAAAAAAAAATTCTAACTCCTTCATCTACAATCCATATAAATATCAATTCTAGGTAGATTACAGATTAATATGTGACAAGTAAGAAATTCTGGAAAATAACATAGGTAAACATTTTTATAATCACTGGGAAGCTTTTTTTTTTTTGTAAAGAGGACTCTAAATATTTGGTAAATAGGACTAATTAAATTTAAGATCTTTATTTATACATATATTCTATTAGGAGAGTTAAAAGGCAAATCACAAATTAGAGAAGATATCTGCAATAATATAATTGATAAAAACATATCCACAATAATAGAAATGCATATAAATTAATCAAAATAAAAAATATGTAATTACAAATAAGTAAAAAACATATACAGTAACTGGGTACTTCATAAAAGAAGATATTCAAATGGCCAATAAATTTATTAAAAGTTGCTAGTCCTCATTTAGCCATATAGATATAGATTACCTCATTAATTATATGAAGCTATCAATGAGATATCACCACACACCTCTAAAATGTCAAGTTAGAAAAAGAACCTAATTGCTGTGATAGTACCTTCCATGTATATGATACTTGAAAATTGGGAAGCTTATCAGTGGAATAAAAACTTATTTAGGAAAAGAAAAGATGGATTGTGACTGGGGTGCAAAAATGGTTTGGGAGTGGAGATAAAGTTTTATTGTTTTGCATCTTTAAATCTGTTCATGTTTTCACTAGGATTTTATTTTGTGAAAATGCATTGAGTGGAACACTCATGATTTTATGCAGTTTTTTATATGTATGAAAAGTGTTTATTTTAAAAATTGAGGTGATAAAAGAAGAGTAATAAAGACAGTGAATTTAGATAATTCTTTCAAGAAATTTTCTAAGAGGTTTGGACAAATGGAATAATGGTCTAAAGGAAGCAATGTTTTTTACAGAAACCATTTTAAAAATATATAAAATGACAACTAGCTGCATATTGATGGAAATGAAATATTTGTGAAAAAATGATGTAGGAGAGAGAAGGAAGAAATGTTGGAATGTTCCTCCTGACCTTGAGGGAATAAGGAAATTGGATCTGGGACAAGTAGAAAACATGGTTTTACATATAAATCAGGGTATTTCCTCTATGTTTTCCATGTAGTTCATACCGCAAATCTTTCACACTCAAATGTATCTAAATCATTCTTGTAATTAAAACTTCAATGTATATCATTCTCCAAGTAAATGGTTTTCTTGAATTAAATATCTGTTCTAAAGTATGCTACTTCCAATTTGTAGTCTTAAATTAGCCTCTTTCATGTTTTATGGTCCTGTCTCCCAATTCTTATATTTTATACGTATCCTTTACTTTTCTACAGAGCTCTCTTTTCAACTTAATCTTTTCAACCTGTCCTCATGGAGCAGTCATTTCCTTTGCATTTATTTGTGCTTTACACAATTTTAGTTTACCATCCCTGTATACTTTCCAGCTCCATGTTATCTACTTTGATGGATGAGATCCAAACAGAATTCTAGGTGGAACTGCATCTTGGTATTGTGTAAAAAGTTAAAAATAAAATATAAGTGCATTTTGTTATTTTCATTAAACTTTTTAAATGTGTTCAACATTCTGTGGACCTACTTTTCCTTTTAACATGCAGTAGCATATTGAATTAGATGTGTTCAACCTAATTCAATGTGTTATTATCTTGGCTTATATTGTGTTATCTTCACCCTCTTTATTTGGCCAAAAAATATTTATAGATCACTGCTCAATAAACAAGCCACCATGATGTAAGGCAGTGTTTTCAAAACTTGACTAATTAAATCAGTCCTTTGGAGTGCATTGTAGCTGTTAGTTCATGAGACCTATTGAGAGTTGCTGAATCATAATCTCCAGATCTTGAGGATCAATACTTTAACAAATGCTCTGTATCATCCTAATCATTAACTGTGTTTCAGCAACACTGGATTTTGGTGAAGATTGTGAATTTGGAAGTCAACCAATGTATGCTTCCTTCCTTTATATGAACATGGAGAATTCTGTGATTACATAAATGTAAACTATAAATAGGTAGCTATTTTGAAATGTCAAACAATTATCCAAGCTACAGACAGAAAGTCTCCAAAATTTTTTGCATCACATCCTTTTCATCAAATATCTCTTCTCTACTAAGTTTCAGAATAGATCTCTTGTTCTCCTCCACTCCCCTGCTCTACAGAAACACATTTATGACTTTGTCTTTTCAGTATTTTGCAAGGAAATCCTTCTTGGCATATCCTTTCATGGTGGTACTGTGCAGTGCAGATTTCTTTTTCTTTCTTTTTTTGAGAGGGAGTCTTGCACTGTCGCCCAGGCTGGAATGGTGCAGTGGCACGATCTCGCTCACTGCAATGTCCGCATGCCAGATTCAAGTGATTCTCCTGCCTCAGCTTCCCGAGTAGCTGGGATTACAGGTGCCCGCCACCACGACCTGCTAATTTTTTTTGTATTTTTAGTAGATACGGGGTTTCACTGTATTGGTCAGACTGGCTGCACAGTTTCTTTCAACACAGCTTGAATCTTCTCGCTTATAGTAAACATTATTAGTTGCCTACCAAATATTTTACCCCATTGTTCGTGACAAAATCTTATCTCTTCTGCTTAACTCGGGTGAAGCTAATTTCATTCCTAGCTTCATGGCGTTTTAATGATTAAGTCAATCAACATAGGGCTAACTGCTGACAACTCTTATGGTTTATGAGTAGGAATGTAAACTACAATGGCCTAATAATAGTAAATAATAGAAAATTTGTCCTGTGTTTTGGAATGAGATTGCTCTCATTTACTTTATGCTTTCTATCCCAGATATGAACAAGAAAACACATGACTCAGTTCTTGCCCATGGCTGTATGTGAGGAAGAGGGAAGCCAGCTGAGTACAAAACAACTGTTTTAAAGGAAGCAGGGCTAAGAGAATCACAGCAAAATGAAGTTAGAACTGTAATGTACCAGATCCGTAGCATCCTTGCTTTCTGACTTCTTGCTTTGCAGGACAAATTTTCTTGTCACTTTTTGAGTTTAGCCTTTACAGATTTTTACAAAAGTCAAATTATTTACTTAAATGACTTTATTAAGTCAATGAAATTATTGTTGTGTTGTTGTTTTTAGAAACAGAGTCTTGCTCTGCCCCGGCAAGAGTGCAGTGGCTCAATCTTGGCTCACTGCTACCTCTGCCTTCAGTGTTAAAGCGATCTTCCCACCTTAGCTTCCCAAGTAGCTAGGACCACAGGTGTGTGCCACCATGCCTGGCTAATTTTTTGAATTTTGGTAGAGACAGAGTTTCATCATGTTGGCCAGACTGGTCTCGGACTCATGACCTCATGAGTCCACCTGTCTCAGCTGGGATTACGAGTGAGCCTCTGTGCCAGATTGCCAATGCAATTATTTAATTCACTTATTCTCTCCAGAATTTGTCCTTGATCACGAGACATGTGTCCTATGCTTTCAATTTAACGTGTATCTCAGTATTTCATATATTGTTTCATGTCAATTTATTTTAAAAAATCAAATTTGACTTAAATTCCACATAGCAAACCCACATATAAGATTCTCAGAACCACTTTATTACCTCTGACTTTCATAAGATCTCATGGCTGTTATCATCATCTGGTAATTTATTAAGAAAGTGTTCTCGAAATTTTGCTCTGTTTCTCAAATTCAAACAGACAGTTGGTAGCCTTTCCATTTCACTGGATAGCTACCCCCCTCATTGACTGCCACATGTTTGCACTTAACATCGTTTAAGATTTATCCTCTAAAACACCAATTATACTACTCAGAATGTTTACAATTTTCAAAGACTGATCACTAATAAAATTAAACACTGTACTTGGAATTAAGAACTTCAGCTTCTGGTTCCTATAGATTCCATTTTGAGAGTCTTCCATCTTACACACTGAACTCTTTCTAGACTCTATATACTTTTGTTTCTGCTTTAAATTACTGTTCACCTTCTTTTTCCTATATAAAGAATACCACCCCTCTTTCCATTGGAGATTAGGATTCAATATATGAATTCTGGAGGGACATAAAGAGTCAGTTCATAGCGATGCCCAAACCTCATTTTTTCCTCTTCCCAATGCTACCATTTCCATGAAGCTATTTATGCCTTTTCTACATTATTAATGACAACAACTTCTATTTACCCTGAGCACTTTGTATATATCACAATTGTAACATTTGACATACTATATAATTCACTTATTTATTTTACTGTGAGGTTGTTGAAGCTAAGAGTTTAAGTTCTATTTGTATATTCTTTACCACAATGCCAAGGATGTAGTAGCATGCTTAATAAACACTGAATAAATTCATACTATATGTTTCTTGGCTATACAACTATCTCTGGAAAAAGGAAATCAATTAGTGACTCCTTTTTAAATTAAACTTTGTGCTAAAAATCTTCTGTTTCTTTTAATTGTAGAAAGAAGAGCTATATTGACTAGTTGCTCCTTTAATTCCATCTACCACAATCCTCATACAATGACAGTAATCACAGATGATTTATCCTTCAATTCTTAACTCTTACCCTCAAACTCCTGTAGTTGTGGAATCTATGTTTTATCATAATTGATATCAATTTTCTAAGTATAGAAGGACAATTTTAGTCTGATGGTTCCTTCTATCTAATATTTCAGTGGAACTCATAAAGGCAATCAGTTTAACAGGTATACCACATGATGTAATGACACAATTTACTAACATCTGCACTGGTTTTCTTGGCATTCTTTCAAATATCTTAGGCAAGTGCCACATTTACATCTATCTACAGCTAATTTGTCAAGTAGATAGACAAAAACAACTTTTCTAAAGGTCTTGGTATTGGTCACAAATCTTATATAGTTAATTATTTCTATAATTAATCATTAATAATCATTAATGTGTTTTAATAATTTTGAAGTAGGACTGTTTTAATATTTCCTCAGTAGAGACCAAGGAAATTAATTGTGTTTGTTAACTGTTTTAATTCTCAATTTAGTTTGTTCGGGCTGCTATAATAGAACACTACAGACTGAGTGTCTTATAAACAACAGAAATTTATTGCCCACAGTTTTGAAGGCTGGGAAGTCCAAGATCAAGTCACTGGCAGATTTGGTGTCTGGTGTGGTCCTACTTCCTTATTCAGAGACAGCTGTCTTTTCACCATCCTGATATAGTAGAAGAAGTGAAGGAGCTTTCTGGGTCTCTTTTATAAGGGCACTAATCCCATTACATGAAGGCTCTTCCCTTATTCTGTAACACCTCCCACAAGCCTCACTTCCAAATATCACTACATTGGTAATTAGATTTCAATATATGAATTTGGGAGGGACATAAAGATGCAGTTAATAGCAATTCCCAAGCCCCATTTTTCACTGTGGTTATTGAAGAGTTTAATGGACTCTTGGTTATAAGTGTGTTTAAAGAGCACCTTTGTTGGGGAGATTTAAGTAGATATGTCCATTAACAGAATTAGGGTAAATGGTCCTAGTGGCCTAGACAAACTGGAAAATATATAGACATGGCTTATTATCTTGGTATATATTTTTGTCTTATTTTTCTTGGTATAATGGGCTTTATATGATTATTTTATCACATCTAATATTTCATTAGTTATGACTATGGCTTACCTAAGCTGAATTCTGTTTTTCCTAAGAATCTTGACATTTTATTTTCATTTTTGGGCATGACTTTGGTAAGTTAAATTGTACAGTTTTACCTTCTGAATACTTGCTATGTAGAATTTTTCTACTTGGTATTTGATTCACCTTTGAAGTTACGGTGTTTAGCAGAATCTATTTCCCCTAGCCTCACAGGGCACTTTCTTAGATATGCTAACTGAGTACTACGTGACTTACAGAGGATAATTAGATCTACATGTGACACCTCTTGACAACAAACATAAATGTAGGCTCTTTTCTAGTATCATCTGCTTTTCAGAGTTGCTAGAAAAGGCAAAACTTAGGAAGTATAAATTATATGAAACTATAAAAGGACATTTGGTTTTATATAAACTTTTGAGAAAGACAATTTCCAAGATTGAGTTTATGAGATTACAGTATATACATTCTATGCTACCAGCAGGCAGCATGGTAATAAAGTACCTTCTAAGATTTGGTTAGTCCAGTTAAGCTCTTTATTATCTAATTGCAGTTGTGATACTGAGTGGGGGAGGTCACAATTTCTCAAAGAACTCATAGCATTTAACACTTATCTAGACTGTTTTTATTTTGCCTCAGTTGTAGATTGCATCCATCTGACTATATTTTGTAGCACTATTTTAAAAATTCCTCTGCAATGGTCTTTTTCTTTGGTTCTTGTCCATTATATGTTCTATTTTATGATTTGTGAAAGGAAAGCACCATTCAGAATTTAAGAAAAATTTTTTAAAACTTTCATTTATTCAAAGTTAACATGATAGTCAACAAAAATAATTTAAGATGAGCCTACTCATCGCTCTTATTTTTAACTTAGTCACAAGTACTATTAAATAGCTCTTGAAGTTTGTTTCTTAATTAAAAATCTGTGTCAGCCTTTTCCAATATCTTTCTGTAGAGTCCAAAATGTTGTATCTTTAAAAAATATTCTCTAATGTCCTTCCCATAAGCAAATAAAACTTATTTTTTTAAAAATACTGTTCTGGTGCTTTTTTTAATTCTCAAAATAACTGTCAGAGTTCTCATGAGATTATTCTATTTGTCTTAGATAGACTTAACTGTGATAGGCAACACATCATCTTACATGATAAAACAAAAATTAAGCAATCTCATTATTTTACTATATTTTTTTATAAGGAGATCTCTTTCTTTTTTGATTCTTACACAATGGGCAATTGTAAATAGTTCAAGGATAATAATAATGATTTTAAAAACAAAATGCCGTCAAACTAATAAAAAAATTACCTTAGAGATCTCTTTCCAAAGGAAGTTACTATTTTGTAATATTTGACAAGTAATATTATCCCGTGTAGAAACTAGTTAGTAGCACATTTCTTGTTCTTGCATTTCACATTTCCATTATAGAAGTAAAGCATACATTTTGTTGTTAATAGCTTTCCAAATACTGTTTTATATTTATTCAAAAGCATAGCTTTCCAAACTTATTAATATCAAACTAACGCTGCACTGCATTTATCTACATGACAAAAACAGCTGGAATTATGGCTCAAGCTATTTATAATCACACAAGTTATTTATCATTTACAACATGAAATGCACTCTAACAATTCATTGAATTAAGACCTAGTGGTGACTTTTCTTCATTTACTCAAATGCTCCTCTTCCTTTCTCTTATTTCAGGGGAAGAAAATAGAGAGAGACAGGTGAAATGAAACAAAATAGTAGACATGTAGGATGAACTAGTTTAGAGATCTAATATACAGCATAAAGGCTAAAGTTAATAAAATTGTATTGTTTTAGGGATATTTGTAAATAAGTAGTTTTTAACTCTTCTTATCACACAAATAGGTAAATATGTGAGATGATAGATACATTAATGTTCTTTACTATAATAACCATTTTACTATCTATATATATCCCATAACATCAAGTAGTAAGTCTAAAATATACACAAAATTTATTTTAAAGAAAGAGGACCCTGAGGCCGGAAGGGGTAGCTCACACCTGTAATCCCAGCACCTTGGGAGGTCGAGGTGGGCAGATCACCTGAGGTCAGGAGAATGAGACCAGCCTGGCCAACATGGTGAAACCCCATCTCTACTAAAAATACTAAAATTACCCAGATGTGGTGGCAGGCACCTGTAATCCCAGCTACTCGGGAGAGTGATGTAGGAGAATCACTTGAACTGGGAGGCAGAGGTAGCAGTGAGCTGAGATCTGGCCACTACGGTCTGGCCTGAGTGACAGAGCCAGTCTCCGTCAAAAAAAAAAAAAAGACGCTGAATTTTAGCAAAATAGTACAAGAAGTGATGGGAATCTGAAAATTATGTAAGAATTTTGCATTTTTGTTTAATCCATTTTTCTCATGTAATAAAAATTATAGAATGTAGGGAATGTAGGAAATACAATAAACAAATGACAAACCAAATAACTGAATAAATGAGGACTGCTTTTCTTTATGTTATATGTGAAAAGATGAATAATTTTTCAAAGTTTTGTCCTAAGAAGACACCCACTACTGTATCTAATGAAATTTGCTACTGCAAACAAAGAAAAGAACAAACAAAAAGTAATCACTTATGGAATGTTAAAATGTAGTAGAATGACTATCATCACCTTTTCTCATTTATAGAAATCAGTTCTAACACTAATGCAGTATTGTGTTTCTTTAAATGGGCTTAAAACTAAATCGACAAAATAATAATTTATAATATAAATAATACATACTATATAAGCATCAATAGTTATTGCTTATCAGATCCTTGGCATGTTCCACATAATGTACTATGCATTTTAAATGAATTACATAATTTGATTCTTACAAAAACCCTTTTAAGTTTTATTTCAAAGATTAAAAAAAACTGAAACTCAGGGAATTTAAGCAATATGCCCAAAATCATGCAGTAGGGAATTAAATTGTGCTCTATCAAATCAAATATAAAACTCTGTGCTCTCAAACACTATGCTGTGATGTTTTCTAACACAGGTCCTCATAACATAACACCTATTCTAAATGAGAAAATAGTTACTTTATGTCAAAGAGTGATTGAAGAATGAGGACTTTTAAATGAATATACTTCTTGTGTACTTCATGTTTGAACTATTTTATTCAGCTTATTACAATGGAAATATTTTTAATGTGTTTAGCTTATTTTTCAATTTGAGTGAAATCATATAGCAAACACAATTTAACATTCGTTATGAGTCTGGTTGCCACTGCAATCAGTTATGTTACCCTACTAAATACATGGGTGGTAGAAACTGGAAGGTTTACTTAAAAAATGTCCACATTAATTCCAGCTCAAAAACTCTTGCCATTTGCCCATTTCATAAAATTGATTTGCAGAATGCAAATCATGGCCATGTTATAATAATACTCCTTTAGATGAAATGAGCTAGTAAAGGAAATTACAGGTGATTTTTTTTGTTTCTCATAAAACTATTGTCTGAAGCTGATATTTTAGCAACACTATTGTTCAGCCTCTTAACATCTCATTGGAATATTTGTTTCATTCACCTGGAATAATAGTATTTAGTAAATATTTGTAGAATTTGAAATTTATGTGTATATTTCTCCCTGAAAGTCAAAAAGTTTATATGTTTGGCAACATTTTCTTAACAAGCCCTCAACATGTAGGTCCTTTCATAGGTGCCAGATTTGTAAAGCTTCTTTTTCTACATTATTCTTTTCTGTGTTAGACAAAGTGCTCCAATTTTTGCCTATAGTTATTTTATATTTAAAAATGTGTTCCATATCTTTTCTTTCCCTAGAATGCTTTACAGATGTAGTTTCCACAAAATAATGAATTAATGCATAAACTCCAAATCCCAGTTTAAGATGCAGGGGTGGCCAGTTAATTAACTATCCAAAATTAATTTTGTGCTAGACACTTGTAATAATTAAAGAAAGAGGAAAGATACTTGAAAAGCAGCTCAGCAGTCAAAGACAAGTTTATTTTGGAGAAAAAACCTGAGAGGGGCTTCTGGCCAATTTTGGTCAGGAGCACTCTCTCTCACAGACTAAGACTATTTAAGGGTTTTAGGGTGAGAGAGCTTGGAATGTTTCTGTGAGAAGAAGTTTATTGCAGGGTTGGAATGTCTGATCAGAGGGGAGGTTATCTTGGAGCTGACATCTCTCTGGCCGAAGGGGAGGTCATCTCAGGGCTTGCATGTCTCTAGTTGGGGAGGGGTTTATCTTAGGATTGGAATGTTTCTGGTTGGAGATGTCATTTGTGATTTATGGTCATGCTGACCTTAGCTATTAAACTGATGCCCTTTGGATTTAGGCAGTTTTTGATCAAGGGGAGCTTTAGAATGGCGGGTACTTGTCCAAGATGGTGATCCTCCTGCTCTGTCCACACTGTGCCCGTTATTTGTTTCTAAAATGCCAAAATTAATATTCACAAAATTCTCTATATTAAATCTTTTCTACGTTACTTATTAAAAGATGTGAAAATTTAGAAACAAAGAAAACAGATTAAGTAAATTTCCTAAATCACACAACTTTGGAACCTGGGATTTGAAACAAGATATGCCTGACCTCACGTTCCTTATTATTAAATTCTCCAATACATGAAAACAAACCATTCAAATGTCTAGACCCCTGGCTTCCCAGAGCTTTCTTATTAAGACAGCTACAGTGAATAAATGAGGATTCAGTAGTTTTAAGCATTGTTTTCTTTAGTGGTTAAAGTTTCAGACACCAGTGCTTTCAGTTTCAGAGATAAATACTTCCAGTTCCACTTTATCCTCAATTAAAATGAGTTGCTTGCCACAATTAAATAAAAACTTTATTGTGTTTTTGCTGAAGGAATTATGGAAGTTTTACAAGTTTTACAGTTCAGAGACTTACCTGTCTGTCCTTAATTTATTGTTCACATTTTGTTAAAGGCAGTCAACCAGGCCAAAAAGATAATGCAGTAAAATAGAGTTCAGCCCATGGTTTAAGGCAATAAGTATGGCAGAAAGGCCACATTAACATATTGTCAGTTTTCCTGCTCACTTATCCATTAAGAGACTTAAAGTTGTGCTTTATATATTAGAAATTGATAATTGTGGTAGAAAACTTAGGTAATAACAGTAGAAAATATTTCTTTTTACCAAAATTAACTTTCTTAAATCACAGGATTAGCGATAAAAGTACAAGTCCATTACAGCTACTGAGTAGAGACCAATTTTAACTACTTATGAATTAATACATCAGAAGTGTCCTATAATATATCTCAGTAAGATATTATGAGTGAGTATATTTTGTATTGAACAACTTGAATAATGTAGTATTTACATGATTACACTCAAGATTTGGTCAATACCAAATGTAACAATTATAGTTATAATAGTAAATTGGGATTGGGCAGACACAAAAGGGATTAATTTGAGGGTTTTTGAAATAAGATATAATTGTACATTAGATCCAGTTTTAATGAGGAGACTATTAGGAGTGATTAAATTTTATGTGGGAGTAATGCCAGTGTTTATTGTATTATCAATTATGAGTATGATAAAATATTTAAAAACTTTAAAAATAGGATAAGTGGTTTTAAGTGTATTGTGAAAACATATAGTACTGTTTTTAACTTTAATCAGTTACTTTAATAAGTAATTGAAAAATGTTGACATCTATTTATATATACTTTATTTATACATTTTTATGTTCTCTATCTTAATTGAAGAAATTATGAGATAGTTCTAAAGCAATGGGAAATGTACCAAGAGCACAAAGTACTGATACAAAATAACAATAGGAGAGCAGATTTCGGTGGTACATTTCAAGTTGGTGAATTAGCCATAAGTTTCAAAAGAAGGCCAGCTTTATGGAATCAATGTTATATCTTCTTGGACATGAAACCCGACACTTTTAAAATAATTACAGTGAGATAGAAATGAGTTACAATGATGCTACTAGTTGTGGTAGAGATTTCTAGAAATATTTCTCCCAATTTATTTTCCTCTTGCTTGACACACAGAAAAGTACGGATCCTAGGGTCTTTGAAGTTATGTGAGGCTGTGTAATTAGATTTAATAAGTAAATGTTAGCTGAAATAATGTTTGTCTTCTTGGCTGAAACAGAAGACCTCCATCTCTCTCCAGAAACCACATGTTGAGATATCTCTCAATCTCAAGACTGTCTATCAGGTTGGGTCTCTAAATCACATATGTGAACGCAGCCCTGCGCATTCCATAGTTATTTACTGTGAGTAAGAAATAAATGTTTATTTACAAAGCACTGAGATATTGACATATTTTAATAATGGAGGAAGAACATTTAGCAGCCAAGACTTTACAAAATGAGAAATAGGAAAATAAGACAAAGGCCAGGTAAAATGTATTAGGAAGAGATGGGGTAAGAGCCTGTAGTTTCTGGACTATATATAAGCAAGACTCTGCAATGTATCAGAGTTCCTTCTAGGAAGGAGAATGAATGATTACTGGCTTCTTTCTGAGACAAGCCACCAAAGGGAATAAAATGGCAATATCTATTTTATCATACTTTGGTATCTCTGCATTCCCATTACATCTCATAATACGTTTCACAAGATACAGTTGTGTTATGGCTTAATTGGTCATTTTCTTGACACACAATGCTGTATCTCACAATCTGTGGTGGCTTTAATTTACTAAACTTTGTTAAGTTTTGGTACTCTGTTTCTAATTTTTAAGGGAACATGTTAATATAAATTGAGTTCCCAGTCTAACGTTGAGAAGATTGAAAAACGTAAGTAATATCAAATAGCATATGCATAAGCACTTATCTATTTAATTTTGAGTTTAAAAAAACCTTTGGCAGAAACAAATTTTCTATTTGTAAAGAAGGCAATGCATATTGTGATGAATTCACTGGATGTTTTTAACTAAAATATTTAAAATTCCACAATATGATGATTATGTGTGCTTAAAAGTATTAAATTTGTGATAAGTATGTATGATAGATATGGATATAGAACACTCAGATCCTCCTTAAAGAACCTTCATAGTCCAGTTTCTAGGAGTGTAGCTAGTAGGCATTATCTAGCTGTTACATGGTCACCCTCATCTTTTGAGCAAAGGTCATACTCTTTCCAGGATGGTTCCCAGGTGATGCAAGATTACGTGATAAAGACCTAGCCATTTCCACTTACAACAAGACTTATATAAATGGCAATCCTTGCTTTGGAGCTTTCCCAGTGAGGGGGCAGAGATTTACTTCTTCAGGTCTCCATGACTGTCTGATGATTCCTCCTGCCTAATCCTACTTTCTTCTGTTTTCTTTCTTAGTTGTTATTACCCAATAAATCTTTTTAAAATTCCTAAAACAGTTTTTAAGTCTGCTTCCCAGAGAATCCAACCTGGACACAATATGAATACACTATTTTCATCACAGTATACAGGAAAAAAAAGGGTTTGTTTATAAGTTCTCCTCTTTGACTATAAATTTTTGTATTTTGAGTCACTATATGTTTCAATTCTTTTTGTATTGAGTGTTTTTAAAATCTGATTATGTCTTACAAGTGATGTGAATTAGGATTATAGCTTTTTATAAAAAATAACAGGCTTCTACGAGTTGTTATTAAAATAATGGTAGATATTTGAGTAGATGATAACTTAGAATCAAGGAAATTCTGAGATGCATATAGCGAATTATACAATATGCTGTATTTTATTTTTAAAAGACTTGAAGTTAGCAGACTTATGTTACAAAAAACTTCTCCCTAATATTTAATTCTGTTTATGCATCAGCTAATTAACCTCCCCGTCAGTAACCTCACCTAAAAATATAGATAATATCATCAATATCAAAGTTACTACAAAAATAAAATTAGATAATGAATATAAGAAGCCTTTGAAATTTTAAGAGAAGTCTGTAATTTTTCCCAAATTTGTAGTGTAGAGCTTGAGTATAATTAATAAATAGCAAATATAGTACCACTCACTCTCCTTATGCTCAGAGATGACTGCTATGAATTATGGAAGTACTCTACAAGGCCTTAATGTGGTTTGAAATTCTCCTTGAATGCAACACAATAGGTCACCACAAATGACTACCTATCAATATTAATTGGCAAATGAGAATTACATGAATTATATGCCTGAACTTCTAATTTTTGCATTCAAGGCCTCTAAAATTAGATCTCAGTGCACTTTTCTAGTTTTATTTCCGGACCACAATAATGTGAATGCTCAAGGGTAACCAAACTACTTTAAAAAAAATCTTGGGATTTTCCATTTTATCTCTTATGTAATAAATCTTCTGCTTGTCAGAAAGAATTTAAAGTCAATTGTGTGGTTACCCTGATCAGGTGAGAAACCCAGATATTAAAAGACCTGGCAGGTCAGGCCAATAGGTAACTGGCTAGAAGGGATTGGTAGTTTATTATACCAGCAATTATTTAATGAGCAAGAAAGTAATATTATTGAACAGCCGCATCATTCCACGATGATGAAAATAGCATATATCCTCACTACCCCAGTAAGGTATCATCCCACCCTGTGTAGTTATTGAGTGCTTAAAAAGTGATTAGTATGACTGACAAACTAAAATAAAATTTGGTATAATTTTAATATAAATTTAAATATAATAGAATTATATTTAATTTATTAAATTAAATTCTGGAAATTTAAATTCTGAAAGTACTTTTAGAATGGCCAAGGAGACAAGCATGAAAATTTACCTCATAAAGCAACAAGAAAAATATGTCAAAATTATTCTTTCAGAACTCTGTAAATTAACCAAAGTTTGAAAAATCAGATTAATGATTATTCAAGAAAAATGACTGAATTTTAGTAAGACTGACCAACATCGTTGTGTTTTAACTTGCAATATTACCATCTGCCTTTCTCTAGGTCTGTGGTAGCCACGAAAACAAACAACATCAACATCAAAACTATGAGAACAGAAAAAAAACAAGCAGTGTAGTTGCAACTCAAGGGGTCAGAACATGATTAGAAGTCCTGAAAGGCCCTATTTTGGTGGTGATATTAGGTAGGCCTGACAATAGGTTACCAAAAACTCAAAATCAGAAACATGAAGAGTGAGATGTCTGTAGGAGCTTTAAAAAGTTTTGACATATTTCTGTGAATCTAAAAGCTTATGTACATATTCATAAATTTCCCATGCCTAGGATACATCTGAGAAGACCTTAATCTCTCAACTTAGGCTAACTTTGAACTTCCATAATGACAGGAAGTGAAGGCTAAGACAGAGTTATAAACTGTTTGATGAAACATTAAATTTTTACCTCAACACACACACAGAATTCTTTGACAAATGCTCAAAAATTTATTAGTTGAAGCATTTTAAGGAAATATCTGTCAGATTATTAGTTGATCACTAACCTAACCAAGCAGAGATTTAAGTGGCTACACATAATAAAACATAATGGATATATACACATATATGTATATGAAAGAAGCTAAAGATTTGCACACTTGAAATTAAAAATCATACATGAATTAAAAGAAATCACATGTTCATGAATATGAATACTTAATAATGTTGAAGTGGCTATAATCCCAAAATTGATTTATAGATTCAACCTAATCTCTATCAAAACCACATCTGCTTTTTTGTGAAAATTGACAAGCTAGCAACTGCAATTCAAATGGAAATATAAGGTATCCATAGTAACCGAAACAATTTTGAAAAATAAGAATAAAGTTAGAACAAGATTTTGGCACAAAGAAAGACATACAGATCAATCAAATAAAAACTGAGACTCCAGAAATAAATCTTTACATTTATAATCAGTTTTGACTGGATTGACAAGTCAAATAAATAGGAAAAAAATGTCTACTTAATAAATGATGCTGAAATAATTCAATATCTTCATGTCAGAAAAATGAGGTTGGGCCCCTAATTTATAGCATAACTTAAGAGAGATCATATACTTACATGTTAGAGGTAAAACTATAAAACTCTTAGAATAAAATATAGGGATGGATACTTACAACTTTGGGATACAATAATTGCTTAGCTATGATCCAAAAAAATACAAGTGACAAGTAAAAGCAAAAACAAATACATAAATTGGACTTCATCAAAAGTAAAATCTTTGTGTTTTAAAGGATGCTATCAGGAAAGGAAAAGACAATCCACATGGTAATGAAATATGTTTTCATATTACGTATCTGAAAATAATATATAAATAACAAGCAGTACAAAACCACACAACTTAATTGAAAAAAAACCCAAATATTTCCATAAATATTATTTCAACGAAACAAATGGCCAAAGGAAAATTTGAAAAGATGTTAAAAATTACTAGTTATTAGTGTAATAAAAATAAAAACACAATTAGATATGATCTCATACACACTAAGATATCTAAAACTACAAAGACAGACAGTAACAAGTGTTGATGATGCCATGAAGAAATTGTGAACCTCATAAATTTCTTGTGCAATAAAAAATGATGCAGCTGGCCAGGTGCTGTGGCTCAGGCCTGTAATCCCAGCACTTTGGGAGGCCGAGGTGGGCGGATCACCTGAGGAAAGGAGTTCAAGACCAACCTGGCCAACATGGTGAAACACTGTCTCTACTAAAAATACAAAAATTAGCTGGGTGTGGTGGCAGATATCTGTAATCCCAGCTACTTGGGAGGGGGAGGCAGGGGAATCACCTGAACCCAGGAGGTGGAGGTTGCAGTGACCCAAGATCATGCCACTGCATTCCAGCCTAGGTAATAGAGTGAGACTCCGTCCTCAAAAAAGGAAAACATTCTTGAAATTTCTTAAATTGTACATCTTACTATCTACCAATTTTATTCCTAGCTATATACCCATAATAATTAAAAATTTATGTCCACACATAAAGTTGTAGCAGAATGTTTATAAAAGTTTTACTCCTATAGTAAAATAGTGGAAAAAACCCGCACACCCATATGTCAATGAACTGATACAGAAGATATAAAGATTTTCCAAGATAAACGAAAGTTAAGGGAGTTATTCACCACCAGCCCTGTCTTACTAACAATGATAAAGGAAGTTCTTCTTTACTCAAGAAGAAGTAAAAGGATGCTAATTAGTAACAAAGGAAATAGGAAAGTATAAAATTCACTGTTGGAAGTAGGTAGACAATTGAGTTCAGAAAACTGAAATACTGCAATTGTGGAATGTAAATCACTTGTATCTTTAGTATGAAAATAAAAGACAAACTATTAAAAATAATAGCTACAGTAATTTGTTAAGGAATACATTCTATAAAAATATATATTTGAGACATCAAAGATTTAAAATGAGAAGATGAAATTTAATCTCTGACCTAAATGAGGAACAAGAGCTAAATGTGTGGAGATTTGGGTAAGGAATGCCCAGAGTACATAAAAGAAAGTGCAAAGGACTTAAGCAGGACTTTTATATTCAATGTTAAGGAGAAAACAGTGTATCTGGACCAGAATGAAATAAGGTGATGTTAATATAAGATGATGTCTGATACGTAGGTTGGTGCCAATCTTGGTGATACTTAAATCCTTATGGTATATGATATGATTATATTAGAATATGATCAATTAATTCAACAAATATTTATTAAGTACCATGTATAGTAGACAAAAAATACTTTGACATTTGTTAAAATGATAAGAAAATAATTGGGACTACCACAATAGATGTCAAGATAATAGCAATGGAGGAGAGAGACTGGGCTCAATTCTAAATATAAGAACAAGTGGAGATGTGTAGCCAAGAAGCAAGTTGGGGTGGTGGAGCAGGAATGAATAGATGAAAATTTACTGAGAGGAGACATCAAGGGTAGGGGAAATTATTACTGCATTGAATTAACAGAATTCTTGCTGATAGCAAACCAGTAATCAGATATCACCTGGGGGATGGTGGAGAAGGAGGATATTTGATCAGATATTGAGGGTGATCAGACATCGAGGGTAATCATATCAAGTGTATGAGGAATCTTTCTAAACTGACCTGGCATGATTCCTCCTAAAACTGGACTCTGCAAACATGGACACGGAAATCTGAGGTCAAGGCCAAATCAAAGAGGGCTGAGAGGAGTCTGATTGAAGTTTACTCAAGGAGAAAGGATTTGTCAGTACCAGGTACCTGCATTAGATGTTTGGAATACATCATAAAACAGAATAGTGAAAAACTCTTTTCTTTAAATAATTCATATTTCTATGGAGGGAGGTAGAATAAATAGCTTTCGTTGAAAAGGTAAAATTTGAAAAAGACTAAAATGTTAGAGTCTTAGCTATACAGGAATCTGGGGGACAGTTTTTCTAGGTGTAAAGGGAATAGCCAGTGTGAGGACCACAAAGTTGAAGCATGCCAGTCAAGATCTAGCAAAGATCTATAGCATTTCTTCTCAAATATACATACACATTCACAGGGAATCTTTTAAAAATGCAGATTCTGATTCATTAAGTATAGGAAAGAGAGGGTTGATATTCTGCATTCTGACAAGCTCTCAGGTGAGGGGAAAGGGTACTGTTGTTCCACTGCCTAGACTTTGAATAAAAATAGTCTAAGGATAGATGGAATGCAATATTAATAAATCCCATTATAAGTTTACCATCCTGAAAATTTTTGTTTCGAAGGAAGAACTTCAGCCTTATGCCGCCAGAGTTTTTTTATCGCCCCACGCTGATTCCACAAACACTTTTTAAAATTAGGACAAAAAACCTCAACTAAAATTGGCTTAAGTAGAAACAAGGAATACATTATTTCCTATAGCTGAGCTGCCTTTATCACCCTCTAGAACTTCAAAGATTCAAAGGCTGTCATCATTAACTAGTCTCTTTCACTCTGCTTTTCTTTGTATTGGGTTTCATTTTGAGGCAGATTTTCTCCACATGGTTTCCCCCATAGCAACTAAGACATATCAACACAGCTTCAAGTTTATGGAAAGAGAGACTGTCTCAATATGCCCAAAGAGCCCCAGAATAAAGTTACGTTTGATCAGCCTAGATCAAATGCCTATTTTGAGCCAATCATTATTGCAGTTGCTTTGATGCTTTGTTTGGTTTTGACAGGATTACTTAAGTTCTTTGTGATCAGAATGATTGGGACTGCCCTTAGCCATAAGTAACGATATGGGAGAAGGGATATTTCCCCAGGAAAATTTATGTTACTAAAAAAAAGGGGCTAGATAATGGTAAGGCAAAAGACAGTAAATGTTGACTATAAACAAGAAACGTGTAAAACACACTGGGCTTTCAAAACCACAGTGTGAGAGGAATAGTGACAAACTTCAGTGTGCTTATATGAGTACATTTTTCATGTGAAATACAAGCCAAACCTCACAAAAATGATGGAATAATTGTAAGATGTTAAAAGAGAAGATGAAATGAAAACAAAACCAAAACAAAATTTAAAAAGTCATTAATATTTGCAAGGCTAGTAAAGAGAAAAAAAAATACATCATACGTATATTTACAAATACAAGAACTAAGAGATCAAAGCCAATGCTTTAATATTATAAAAATGTGGCACTGATTAGGATATATAAAACTTTTTTGTTTTTTGTAGAGACAGGGTCTTGCTATGTTGTACAGGCTCAAACTCCTGGCCTCCCAAAATGCTGGTATTACAGGCATGAGCAACTGTGCCCTGCTGAAAACCGTTTTTTTTTTAAATGAAGTACAGTAGATCAGGTCACTTTCATTGAAAATATTTCAGTATTTTGTAGATACTAGAAATATGATATCTATATAAAATGTTTAAGTAGTGATTAAACTTTTTAAATTGCTGTGAATAAGTTTTTAACCTCAGATTTAAGTTACCATATGAAAATAGGGAGACTAAGAGGGTTCCTTAAATTAATGAACTATTATAACAATGTAAATCAGATGTATGTTTACTTGGACATGTGCCAAAATATATATGCACAGCTCAGCTTTTTCAACAGCTTCTGTGAGAAGGTTAATTATAGTGGCTGCATCATGAAATAATACCAAGGACAGGTCCAGTTATTTTCCTATAAAATT
This sequence comes from Aotus nancymaae, assembly GCF_030222135.1. Classification (NCBI taxonomy): domain Eukaryota; kingdom Metazoa; phylum Chordata; class Mammalia; order Primates; family Aotidae; genus Aotus; species Aotus nancymaae. The sequence continues at coordinate 30,881,903 of NW_026988413.1, forward strand.
TCACTGGAAACTCTCCAGTAGATGTAACTCTTTCTTCTTGTTCCTCCACCTGGCCCCAGGCTATTGGGTCTCACTTCAGATTCATCTGCAGTTCTTCTTTTCCTCTTCTTTAGATCCTTTATTAGAGTAATTTCCTCTGCGCAAACTGTGGGGACTAGCCTGAGCTTCTATCAAGTCCTATAAAGTTAGTCTCTAATATGGTTTGGCTCTGTATCCCCACCCAAATCTAATGCCATCCCCGTATGGTAGAGGAAGAGCCTGGTGGGAGGTGACTGGATGATAAGGGTGGTTTCCCCTTTTGCTGTTCTCAGGATAGTGAGTGAGTTCTCATGAGATCTGATGGTTAAAAATTTTGTGGCAGCTCTCCCTTCATGCTGTTTCTCTTTGCTGCCACCATATGAACAAGGTTCTTGCTTCCCCTTCACCATCCACCATGATTTAAGTTTCCTGAGGCCTCCCAGCCATGCTTCCTGTACAGCCCATGGAACTGTAAATCAGTTAACCTCTTTTCTTCATAAATTGCAAAGTCTCAGGTAGTTCTTTATTCCAGTGTGAGAACGGACTGATACAGTCTCTTTACAAGAGATTTTTTTTCTCCCAGCTCTAGAAACATAATATTCTTTTCATACTAGTGCTGTAGCATGGAAACATTTAGTATTTTGTTTATTACCTTGGAAGGCCTAGAATAAAATGATCCTAAAAATTCTTACCTATTTTTTCAAAGTATGCTTTATCATCAACCTTATTAAGCAATCTATATTTATTGCATTCATTTCCTAGCTATACATATACACTAACTTCTTTTACTGCTGCCAAAGCCATTAATACAAGTTATTAAATTCTCAATCTTTTTTAAAATAACACTGATATAGAAGACTAAGTTGTCAGTTCTCAGCACTTACCATTCCTGCATGCTCAATTATATTTAACATTTTGACTATCTCATTTTCTTAAAAATCTCCTCCCTTATTTTTCATGACACCCTATGACAGTGGTTTTCAAAGAGTACTTTCCAGAACACTATCTGGAATTATTTGGAAACTTTTGAATTATAGAGTGTCTGGCTTTCCAAGATCTAATAAATTATAAACTTTAGTGGTGGGCCTAGCAATGTATTGTCTAAGATACCCAGGTGATTCTGATCTAGTGTACCAATTTTGATTTAAAAAATAGGTGATGGCCTTGAAGGATGCCTCTTTATTTTTCCTCTTTTTTCATTCCTTTTCCTAGTCCTTTTTATTTTTCCTGCCTAAATCTAATTTTTCTCTAAGAAAATTTCCTCAATTCTTTTCTTTTTCTCACTCTCTTTATTTATCTTACTCTAGATTATCCACAGCTAATGTTTAATTACTACCCTACCTAATTTTTATCTTCATTCTCAAACTCTCTCCCATACACCAATTCCAAAATATAAATTCTGGGGTTATTTTGGCTTCAAATATTGTTCCAAGTGCATGTTTAAATTGAACTAATTCTCTTAAATGTTTTGATTATGCTTCTAACTTTACTACTTTCATTAATGACACAATTTTTTTGTAGTCTTCAAAGTTTACAGACCCAAAGGCATAGTTAGCTTGTCATTTGAGATCACTCATATTAGGCCAAGTTTGTTTTATGACCCCAGTATTTCTCATATGTATCTTGTCCTACACCTTAAAGTTACTATTCTACAATAGGTCCCCATGATCTCTCTTCTAGGTTATCATATTAGCCAGTAATTTCATGCTATATCTCTAGTTTCCATAATTTCACATCTACTGGCCATATTGAAGACTAATTTGTCTTCAATTATAGCAAACTACTTATTCTGAAACTCTGCTACTCAAATGCCTTTAAGGTTGTACTCTTTAACAATATTATTAAAAGAGTCATGAGATCCCATCTATATTCCTTACATATCTCTCTCACTAGTTTTTAAAATCTAAACACTGTTGCTATCTTACTAAACAAAGTAAAGCAGTAACAAAATAGTTTTCAATACTCTGCATCTTCCATTACTTGGATGTTTTTCCCCAATCACTTCACCACCATCCTGACAATGTTTTGTATACTTCTCAAGATTTATTAGTATTCTACCATTATGATAGAAACTTCCATGAATTAGATGAGACCTCATATTGCATAATATCATTATCAAATTTTTCCACTGCATATTTAAGCTTCATTTAATTATTCATATAAATTGTTTACTTTCTTGTGTAGATTGTAAGCTACCTAAGGACAAAGACAATATCATGCAATGTTCATGCACATTGAAGCATATTGTTACCCTCTGTGTGATCTTTATTTTTAACTGGACTCTGGTGGACTGTTTCATTAGCAAATGCAGGCAATAGTCAATCTGTTAAGTCTGGTGTTCAGTGAAAATAATTACCAAGTGGGATAATGAAGTAAAACACTGCTTACATAATTTAGCCAGATAACATGTCACTATAGACTTAGAAATTAACACTGTCTGAGAAACTAAATTCATCTATAGGCATTCTCTTTTTGAACACATTACAATCTATGTAAGAATGTGTTTTACTTTTCAACTTATATCCAGGCTTTACACTCACTCAAGAATAGTCTTTAACCAATTACTTTGGATTACTTTGGAAGAGGTTATTTTTCTTCTCTAAATTTCTGAAAACTTCTCTGGCAAACGGAGATAGTGTCCAAAAGGAATTGCTCAGTGGAGCATTGTCTTTTAATCTTCCCTTTAAAAGAGTGTCCTAAATTAAACCCATTCCATACTTAGGTAAAAACAAAAAAAAAATATTTCTAAAATACAGAGACTGTGTTTAAAGTTCCAGCCTTTCTAATAAAAAATTTTAAGAGACTTTTAACTCCATGGACATGATTTCAAAGGCAATTAATGTATTCCAAGTGAGCTATAGAATTCATAAAACTGCGATTTATTTTATTTGATAAAATAAATTACAAAAGAAGGCCAAACATAAGCCATCTTTGGTCAAACTTTTACTTTTATTTGCAAATTTGTCATAAGGGGAAATTTGGCTCGTTATTGTCGTAGGTTTCTGAAAGTAAAACAGTTTGAATACAGTGGAAAATATTCATGAACATATTAAAAGTCCTATTAGTCCATTTTTATTAGTATAAATTTGGTTCTTTGGAGAAAATGACAAAGACAAATTAATGTTTTAGAAAACTTACCTATTATTTTATAATATATACCAACATTTATTCTACTTATTAATTTTTTTTAGGTATTGCATTGGGAAGTAGTTCACCTTCTATAATAATACTTCATCTTCTAAAATATGGCATAAACCTTTGTGTAACTGTTGGTTTAAAGGAGGGTGATACATGCTTATCTGAAGTGTTATAAACTAGCCCTTATATAATCACCAATTGCTCTGGTCTCCATAATTTTTCAATGTTTTAATGTTCAAACTATGCCAGTAAAGTAAATGTCAATGTGCTGTCTTTCAAATAACAGTCCTCAGAACAGTCTTTATCACTGGAATAAGGTTGAGGAATAAGTATTATTTGAATAATTCAAATGTAAAACATGAAAGTAGCAGTCTTGTATTTCTGATACAGTATTATAGTTAACTGTGAACAAGTTAAACCTAGACTCATTTCATGTCACATTCAACACCTGTTTTGAATGTAATTAATCGATAAAATTTTGTTGAATTAAAAATTAATAAAAAACTTTATCAGGCATTAATTAGTTCAATGTGAAAGCAGAATGATACAAAAATAGAAGAAAGGGAAAATTAAGTTGTTTAGAGGATATAGATAGATAAATTTTAAAATAATTTTTATAGTAGATAGTGTGTGTTTTATGTTGAATCTATAAAATAAGTTCAGGGAAATATACTAGTGTGAAAATTTGTTGTCATAGAATCAGGGAAGGAAACCTAGTTTGAGCTTCATGGGATATATGATCTTAAGCTGAGCAATGGAAGATCTGGACAAATCTAGACTAGAGAACAAAACAAGATTTATTAATTAAAATTATGATATATATGTTAAGTTGACACCATATAGTAATAATTACTCCTCTTTATTATATCTTTGTAAATTTCTATAATAAATACTGAAAATAAAATCAATAGAAATATTGAATTTAGATTGATTTAAAAGCTACCATAATATGTATTTAAGGTCAGATGAAATATTAATATTATGAAAAGGACAAAATTTGTCAAGGTATACATGTATTAGTTTGTTCTCATGCTGCTATAAGGACATACCTGAGACTGGGTAATATATAAAGGAAAGAGTTTTAATTGACTCAGAGTTCCGCAGGGTAGGGGAAGCCCCAGGAAACTTTCAATCATGGCAGAAGGAGAAGCAAGCACATTCTTCTTCACATGACAGCAAGAACGAGAAGAATGAGAGCTGACCAAACAGGGAAGCACTTTATAAAACCATCAGATCTCCTGAAAACATACTTACTGTCATGAGAATAGCTTGGGGAAAGCTGTCCACATGATTCAATTAACTCTCACCCAGTCCTTCCCATGACATGTGGGAATTATGGGAACTATTATACAATTCAAGATCACATTTGGGTGGGGACAGAGCCAAACCATATCAATAAGCAAATGTAAAACATGCAAAATTAAACCTAACGTGGAAAACCTTACTTTTCTAACATTCACAGATCATCAGGGAGACAATTCTGTTAATGTACATTTCATTGGTTTTCAAGGTAATATACAGGGGAAAATTAAGATGAATGAGGGAAGCCATCTTGGTTTTGTGGGAAAAAAAAGCACAAAACACATGTTCTATTGATGGAGTTCCTTATTTATTAACTTCATAAAGAAAAGAGAACACATATACCAAATCTATCAAACATATTAATTAAATAAATATTGTTTCAGTAAAATATATTTTAATCTCAATGCTTATTTGAGGTTAATTACATGTTTTAAATAATTATTATTATTTTGCAAAGTCCGGCTCTCATTGTTGCTACATCCATGACTGTTCAGATATAAGGAATTTGGTGAAAAGCTATTTATTCCACATTGCCAGAATAGGAGAGTTACTTTAGTTCTTAAATTATTTTTGCATCTACATCACACCTCTTGAGAGGACTAGGCTTTATTTACCAAAAGACCTACATTTTCACAGGTTTTTGTTTGTTTGTTTTGGAGTCAGGGATTTCTACTTATAAAGAGTTGAACTAAATTCATTGCAATTCATGTAAGACTACAGAAAGTTCCATTAGGAGATCTGTGGATTTGGTTCACTTGCCAGGAAGAGAAAGGGATTGAAATAATAAAACAAGACTTTGAAATAAGATTTGGATTTATGAAAGAAACTAGTTTTGAGAATGTCACAAAAAACTCCTTGGTTTAGTATAAGGCTGAAAAATAAGTAGGAAAAACAAATGATGTCATTCTGGTTAAAAAGTTTTGTTGTCACTTACAATTGGCACTTTTCTTGGTTTTCTATGCCCTCACACATTTAAAATTGTTCCTACCTGATTCTGTATTTATAATAGTGTGTGTGTTTAGATTACTATTTGAAATTATATTGTTTGTAATAGTTTTATGAGTCTGCTTCCAAGCATTTTAAGGGGCATCAGCTTTAAATTATGACTCAGCAACAAACTCTCTAGAGTCAAGAGTGGTAAATTTATTAATTTTTTTGAATACTTAATTGTGATAATTATTTTCCCTGTTTAAAATGTACGTAACTTTATATCAATGTATAGCTAAGAAGACTGGGTACCGTGGGTCATGCCTGTAATACTAGCACTTTCGGAAGCCAAGGTGGGCAGATCACCTGAAGTCAGGCATTCGAGACCAGCCTGGCCAACGTGATGAAATCCTGTCTCTACTAAAAATACAAAAATTTTCCAGGCGTAATGGTACTCATCTGTAGTCCCAGTTACTCAGGAGTCTGAGGCAGGAGAATTGCTTGAACCCGTGAGGTAGAGGTTGTAGTGAGCAAGGTCACTCCACCGCACTCCAGCCTGGGTGACACAGTGAGACTCCATCTCAAACGAACAAAACAAAACAAAAGAAGCCCCACATAGTTCAGAAAATTAGAATGTCCAAAATGCTCTGTTCATATAAAGATACTGTCAAAAAAATGCCTCAAAATATTGCTCATTTTTCTATAACTTACTGCTTTATTGGCAATTTAGAGGACTTAGTAGTTCATCTGTGACCAAGAATAAATAACGTTTCTGTCTTACAAAACCTAATATAGATCACCTCCAACAGACAAATGAATATTTTTTGAGAAGTTTATTTCATATTTTTCTTTGAAATCTATAAAAGTTGATTATTGATTTAGACTTGTTTTGACTCTTTTATATCTATAATTATACTACCCTCTGGTAATAAAAAAAAGAAAACAGGTAACTATTTTGATACTGAGTCTGTGAGACAGTGAATTGAAATTCAAAAGAAGAACTTATCTCCTTTACCTGTCTGTCAGTGACAGTCAAAACACTCTTAGCTCCAGGGCATTAAACATGCTTGCAGTGGCCTGGGGTAGGAGTTCCTCCAAGAGATGAGTACAGTACTCCCCACTTACTCAGTTTCATTTTTTTCAAGTTTTAGTTACTTAGGTAAACTGTAGTTTGAAAATTCTGGCCAGCACAATCAGGCATGAAAAAGAAATAAAAGGCATCCAAATAGGAAGATATGAAGTCATACTATCCCTTTTTGCAGATGATATAATTCTATGCCTAACAAAAACCCCATTGTCTCTGCTTGAAAACTCCTTGATCTGATAAACAACCTCGGCAAAATTTCAGGATACAAATATCAATGTGTAAAAACCAGTAGAATTCCTATACACCAATAGCATCCAAGCTGAGAGCCAAATTAGAAACAGAATCTCATTAACAATTGCCACAGAAAGAATAAAATACCTCGGCATACAGCTAATCAGGAAGGTGAAAGATATATCAAATGAGAATTACAAAACACGATTTAAAGAAATCATACATGGCACGAATGCATGGAAAAACAGTCCATTCTCATGGCCTGGAAGAATCAGTATTGTTAGAATGGCCATCCTGCCCAAATAATACACAGATTCAGTGTAATTCCTATCAAACCACCAATGACATTCTGCACAGAATTAGAAAAACACTGTTTGAAAATTCATGTGAAACCAAAAAGAGCTGAAATAACCAAGGCAATCCTAAACAAAAGGAACAAACCTGGAGGCATCACATTACCTGACCTCAAATTATACTACCGGACTACAGTAAACAAAACAGCATGATACCGATACAAAGACAGACATACAGAGTAATGGAACAGAATAGAGAGTCCAGAAATAATGCCACACACTTAGAACCATCTGATCTCTAACAAAGCCAACAAAAACAAGCAATGAGGAAAGGACTGCCTATTCAATAAATGATGCTAGGATAACTGGCTTGCCATATGCAGAAGTTTGAAACTGGTCTTATTCCTTACACTACATACAAAAATCAACTCAAGATGGATTAAAGACTTATGTATATAAGTTTCCAAAAACCTTGCCAGTATCTGTTATTTTTTTACTTTTACTAATGGCTGCTCTAAGTGGTGTGAGATGGTTTTCATTAGCATTTGTCTAATAATTATCAATGTTGAACATTTTTTGTCAAACAAAACTACAATAACCCTGTAAGACAACCTAGGCAATACCATTCTGAACATAGGGCTGGAAAAAGTCTATGACAAAGACAGCAAAAGCAATTGCAATGAAATAAAATTTGACAAATATGATCTAATTAAGCTAAAGAGCTTCTGTACAGCAAAATGAAACTATCAACAGAGTGACCAGACAACCAACAGAATGGGAGAAAATATTTGCAAATATGTATCCAACAAAGATTTAATATCCAGAATCACATAAGGAACTTAAACAAATTTACAAAAGAAAAACAACCTTATTAAAAAGTGGGTGAAGGGCATGAACAGACACTTTTCAAAAGAAGATATACATGTGGCCAACAAGCATATTAAAAAAAGTGTTCAACGTTGTTAATTATTAGACAAATGCAAATGAAAACCACAGTGAGATACCATTTCACACCAGTCAGAATGACCAGTAATAAAAAGTAAAAAAATAACAGATGCAGGCAAGGTTTTTGGAGAAAAGGGGACACTTATATACTGCTGGTGGGAGTGTAAATTAGTTCAGCCATTGTGGAAAGCAGTCTCAAAGAACTTAAAGCAGAATTATCATTCTACCCAGAATTCAGATTATTGTGTATATACCCAATAGAACATAACTAAGTCTACCATAAAGGCACATGCACACAAATGTTTACAGCACTGTTCACAATAGCAAAGACATGGAATCAACATAAATGTTCATCAGGGTAGAGTGGATTAAGAAAATATGGTATATGTACACCATGGAATACTACACAGACATAAAAGAAGATTGAGATGATGTCCTTTGCTGCAACATAGATGGACCTGAGACCATTATCCTAGGCAAACTAATGCAGGAACATAAAACGAAATATCATATATTCTCACTTATAAGCATGATCTAAACCATGAAAAAACTTGGACAAAAAGAGAGGAACAACAGACACTGGGGCTTACTCAAGGGTGAAGAATGAGAAGAGAGAAAGGATTTAAAAAAAAACCCTATCGGATACTATGTTTATTACCTGGGTGACTAAACTGTACACCAAACCACTGTGACACACAGTTTACCTATATAACAATCCTGCACATGTACCCATAAACCTAAAATAAAAGTTAAAAAAAATAAATAAATTGTGAAAAAAGAGAGATTTACTCTAGTTTTGCTGTTTCACATCAAACTGCAAAAGCTACAGCCACAGTGGTAATAAATTACAGCTACAGTGAATGATAAGTGCTTAGTTAAGATGGAAAACGCATTCAATTTGTGGGTAAAAGACGTGAAAATAGATGTGTTCCCATTGGCAGCAGTCGAGTTCCCTACTATCTCCAGTTTTAGACATCCAATGGGGGTCTTTGGATATGTATTCCCCATGGAGAGAGGGACTCCTGTAATGGGAAAATGTTGCCAGGGTTGTTCTTTCTTATAAGAAAAGTAACTCAAGAGATCAAAGATCAAAGAGTTCCAAATAATTACAAGTCAATTACATCCTGGACAGACTACAAGATACTCCCAGTTTCTCAAATTCACAATTCATAACTTCACGTTTCCTATACATTGTGCCAAGCTTTGTTTTTATTCCAGCATGGCTGTCTTTGACATTTAAAAAATATTTAAGATGTACACTTCCCTGAAAATATGAGAAGCAGGGTGAAGAGAGCAATATGTGCTTCTATGCTACTAAAATGTTTAATTCAATAAACATTGAATCATTTTTATTATTTAGCAGTGAAGGTGATTTTCATATTAGAACTTTATGTATAAGTAGAAATCTTCTCAAAGAAAACAGGAAATTCTTAATGAGGCAAGCATATTTGAAGCAAATGAAATAGTCTAACAAATGCACATGAAAGACAAATATATGTGGAAGTGGAGGTTATAAGCAAGAACAAAGAAAAGGCTCACATTCCTCAAGAGCATATCTTTCTCTTCCACAAATAATCTTATTTTTAATATAGTAATCGGAATAAGCAAGATATTTTGGTGTTTAGCTTTTATAAACCTCTGCAAGGATTTTTCATAATGTCCTGATAAGACAGCCTGAGTTAGGTGGGGTAATTTAAATCACAGTTTGACATTATGAGTATTCTGGGAACACAGATAGAATTGAGCAGATGAAAAAAAAAAGAACGCTAGATATGAGAGTCAAAGAGAATGGTAAAATTCATGAAATTACATGCTTTCCTATTGGAAAACATTCCTTGCCCTTTACTGGCAGATTATAAGCCATTCTAACATTTCATGATATCTGATTTAAAAGGTAGGAAGAAGTGTGATAAGTAGCCAAATGTGTGAATCAGGACAAATAGTTGAACAGTTTATGACAGCTTATTTTAATTGAATCCCATTTCATGAATTCATGCTATTCTAATATTTTCTAATACAGTATTCAATTGAACCAGCATACCACTAGTTGGTTTTGCCTTTTTTTTCCAGTTACAAGAAGACTAGAAGACTAAAAAGGTATGTCAAAACTTCAACATCCATTCATCTAACAAAGTAATATACATCAAGCCTTTGATAGGCACTGGCGAAATCAATGGGTTCAAAGTCAGGAGGAATGCTTCCTCTTGAAGATATGACAGTTATTAATAAAATAATAATATAATTACCATCATAAGAAATGTCCATAAACTATTATGAGCTTAGATTGAGGAAAGGTATTTCTATTAAAATATCAAGAAAAGCTGAAAAATGAATAGAAGTTAATATATGAAGACAAGGAAATTTCTAAGAGGAAAATCAAGACATATGTAAAAGTTCTTCATAAAAATAAATATGGAAATAACATTGAACTGAAATGACGTCCGTGTGGTAGGAAAACAAGCCAGTAAAGGGGACTGTATGTCATATAAGTTTAGTAAATATGCAAGTATCAGACTGTGCAGACTCTTGAAGGGATATAACGAATTTTGTTTTCATGCTATTAGGAAAGGGGCCATATAATTAGATATGCATTATGATGAACAGATTGGAGAAGAACCTAAACTGCTATATAAAGGTGGATGGAATGCTCTTGTAATGGTCCGTGGTGTCTTGCTCCAGAGTGATATCTGTAGAGGTGGAGAGAAATAAATGAGTTTAAAATATATTTAGTTGGTAAACTTGCCGGGATTTGAATTACAGATTGATTATAAGAATGAGAAGGAAAGAAAAGTATAAAGGTGACCGATAGGAGTCAGAAATTGTTTAATAAACTGAGTAATAATACAATTCATTAAGGTAGGGAACGTTGGAATAAGAGCAAGTTTGGAAGACTGGGAGTCAGATTCTGAATTCTATTTGGGAAATGTTAAATATGGAGTATATTTGAGATATCTCAGAGATGTTTAGTCGACTATGGTAGCCAACCTCCAAGATGGCTTAAAATTTTCCTTACAAATGAAATCTACATTGTACCAGAACTGCTGTTCTTTGTGACTAATAACATATGGTCATTTGATGGTATGTTATTTCAAATATTAGCTTATAAAGACTGCAGCTTCTGCACTCTCTCTCTCTCTCTCTCACACACACACACACACACACACACACACAAACACAATCACTCACACTGTCAAATCATGAGGACCATACTGTAAAGCACTGAAGTTTCCAGTTAATATCCAGTGAGGGTCTGAAGGTTGCCAACATTTGTGAACTTAGAAACAGGTCTTTCCCCAGAAATGCACCCTCCTTCCATGATGCTTTCAGATGAGATTGCAGCCCCTCTTGGTAGCCTGACTGCAACCTTATGAGAGACTTTTCAGTCAGACGCACCTAATTAAGAGGATCCTTGATTTCCAGCCCACATGAGTTGCTAGATTATTAGATCCTTGGGATCATTTGTTACACAATAATAGGAATATAATATATGGGTATTAATAGGCTGTTACCACTATGAGAAAAGGGAATTTGTTTTGTTCATGGTTATATTCCTAGTACCTTGAAGGAGGAGTGTGAATAAATCTTTATGAACAATCCATGTATATGTAGTAATTTTATGGTTGTATATGAATGACATTGTTTAGGGTCACAGAAAAAGAAAAGAAGAGAGCCAAAGACCAAGACTTGAAGTATTCAGATATTTGATGGTCAAGTATAAAAAGACAGGTCTGCAAATCAAATTGAGAAGAAAAAGCAAGAAAGATTGGGGGTAAATTAGGATATTATTATGACATAAGATCAAAGGGAAACATTTAAAAACGAGTAGATGATAAACAGTATGAAGTAATTCACTGAAGTCAATGAAAATGAGCATTAAAGTATGTCCATTAGATTTAAAAATATGGAGATACTTGTGATTTTACAGACAGATTTTGTGGGGCTGGAAGTTAGCCCAAAATAGGTAAAGATGTGACTGAGATTTAAGAAGAGGAATATATTATATTACGTTATAATTCATGATATGATACTATATTATGCTTCAGGTATAAGTAATTGTTTCAAATTATTAGAAGGTGAAGAAGAGGGAGATGTATACTGGACAGTTGATGGTTCGATTTACTGCTACAGAAAATGCTAGGATCATAGTAGATTTTAGAAAGTATGAGAAATCAAGTATTTTTGGTTTGTTCAGTTTGAGATTCTGATGCATTATCCAAGTGTCAAGATCAAGTAGCAAGTTTGCTGGATAAAACTGAAACTCACAATGAAATTTAAACTAGATATGTAAATGTTAAGTATCTGCAGCAAATGAACAGTAACATAAACCATAAAACTGGTGGAGGTATCCTAGAAGTAAGTTTCAACAGAAAAACAATAATAAACGTTGGTGGATCAAGTTCTGGGCCACTCCAAAGTTTACAGTAGAGGTTCCTAACAAAGGAATATGGGGAGAGAATTTAGGGTGTTAATAAATTTAGATAGGCAAATATTATGTCTTTATTTTTACAAATCATTAACTGTGATGCAGCAATTTTTTCAAATATAAATATAAACAAAGACTGTGGTAATGTTAGCAATTCTGTGACTTCATCAATAGTAATCACTGATAACTTCATATCATATTGCTGTTCTTAAGTAACTTCATATCATATTGCTATTATTAAGTTACATGATACTTAAGGTACTTATGCTTACCATAAGTTCAAAACAGTAGACCCACTACTGGTTCTTCTTATTTAATGCATTCATAAAGAAGCACATCTACTAACACACCAAAGGTTTAAAAGTATATATTTGGTAACTAGTTTTGATATGAATTTTCTCTTTGTAAACCTATGCATATAAAATATATTCTAAAGAAATTCATGAGTTTCACTAGATTTCCTGAAAGCACTATAGTATAAAATAAGAGAATACCTCTGACTTTGATAGAAAGAGGCACTGTTAGTAAGGTAATAATAAAACCAGCTGGATGTAATGTTCTGGAAGCCAAGTGAAGAAATTATTTCAAAAAAGGAATGGCTGACTATATCAAATGCTACCGAGAGTTAAGAGTTGGATGCAGTCTGAAACTGACTATTGGTTTTGGCAAGATACAATTTCTTTATGACCTTGATAGGAACAGTTTCAGTGGCCTGACTGAGTCTAAACCTAATTGAAATGAGTTCAAGTAAGAATGGTTGCTGAAGAAGTGCAGAGAGTGTGTATAGAAAGCTATTTCATAATGTTTCCTTTGGAAGAGGAGTATAGATGTGGGACGATAGTAGGAAGAAAGTCAAGGAATGAGATTATTTTTTCTATTTTTTCAATGTGTTTCTTTACAATTAAAGCTGTTACACAGGATTCTCTCTCTCTCTCTGTGTGTATGTGTGTGTGTGTGTGTGTGTGTGTGTGTGTGTGTGTATTTAGTAAGTTTGAGAGAGACAGGATATTCACAGGAGGAGAGTCCTTGAATAGGCAAGAATAAAAGTTGCTCTAAGGTGAATGGTTGCCCTTAGGAGTAAGCACATTTTATTCATTTTAATAGGAATACAAATCTCAGTTTATATGTAATAACAGAGATAGATAGGTTGATATGGAATGAAGAGAGGAGTACTTTTTGTTTCTCTTTACTCTCTGAAGTAATAAATCCAAGTGTGAAGAGAGAGATGCTGTGAAGCAATCTTCTTGGATAACTGGAGAGCAAATGACTAGGAAAACATTGTGAATGACTAACAGCACTAAAAGGCAACTTGAATTTTACATTAAAAATTAAAATGAAAATTAGACCATATTTATATAATTTTATACAGATAGGATCAACTGTTTGGGTTTCAGTTGGGATTAAGTTGGGCTGAATTTTAACCAGGAAAGTAGCACTGAGGAAAAATTGGGCCATGAAGTTTGTGCTGTGTACAATAAAGTGACAATAATGAATCAGGAATCTATGGTGGATTAAAAGGTCAATAGCACATAAGGAAAGTAATAGACAATGCACATGTCAGTAATAGATAACTAAGATAAATCAATAGGTTGGTAATCCCACTGAGATGAAAATGGGTTGGCTTTGGGGTACTAGATGGTATGAGCGAGAAAGATTGGATGTCATGATAGTATGGTGGGATCCTTAAATATCCTTAAGATATTGGAGGACTGCTGCTACTGGTAATGATGGAGTCTAGGCAGTGGTTAGTAGAATGGGTGGCTGAATTGGGTAAAGATAATTATGATTGGAAGTGAGACAGTTAAACCCAGAGTGTTAGATTAATCATTTATATGGGGTTTAGAGTCACTAAAAATATCAAGAGAAGAAGGTTAGAATTTAGGAAGAATTATAAATTCTAGAACTGGAATTCTAGAATTGCTAAAGAAAACTGAATCCCACAGGTAAATTTCAAGAGCTTTGGAGTCAGATTGGTATGGCATGTTGTGATCATAATTAAATCAGAATAAAGATTTAGGTAAAGAGTGATGATTTGGGATGTTGAGACTTCTGATGGTGTTAGAAGATCACAAGACCACAGAAATGTAAGGCACAAAGGAGTTACCTCTGCCAATCTCTGAGGAGATGAGCAATGAGTTGTAGTTATTACCTGCCTCTTTGGATCATTTCTTGGCAATTTTAAGGTGTTGTTATGGCAGAGGGATCATGGATTCTGTAAGGTGCCATGGACCTCCCTTATAATCCTGCTGTGAGCACTGTCAAGCCCACTGCGGAGGGGTAGTTCACCATGAAATAGACACCACAACAGCCTCCTGAAGGAGAATTTTATGTTTTCCATATGGTCACTTTTATTACTGAAGAAAGAACAATGAGTGAGGAGAGGATGTGCCTGTGCAGGAAAGGTGAAAGGCAGCTAGACATTTGTTTAAAATAAGAGCAAACAGCTCCTAAAAATGGTCCACTAATTGAAGTATATAAAGTTCAGAACTGCTCTTCCTTTTTTCTCTTTGCCAGTCTGCCACTCCCATTACCTCAATATTATACATTACTTTTAAAAGTTTTAACCTTACTAGGGGGGATGGTACCAGGAAACAATTTGATATTATAGTGAAAATATCTGGGATCAAAATGTAAATTGTATGTAATTCAAAAATTGTATCTAATGTCATGGCTTCATAAAAATAGGAGTATGAGGATGTGGTGGTGTGTAATCCCAGCTACTCAGGTGGCTGAGGCAGGAAAATTGCTTGATCCTGGGAGGTGGAGGTTGTAGTGAGTCGAGATTGTACCTCTGTACTCTAGCCTGGGTGACACAGTGAGACTGTCTGAAAAAAAAAAAAAGGACCATGATATTTGCAATATTTCAAAAATTATTAGAACCATGTTTTTACTTAAATGAAAGACAATAAAAATGAATATGTTGAAGTAATGGATAATTATACTGCCTATATTTGAATAAAATTATTTATATTAAGTGATATATTACTTAAAAACATAGGACATGCTACTAAGCTAGCTTTTGTTTAATGTCCCACTACTTTGTTTTCCTGTTATACACATAATTGTTTTGATTCATTTATAATTTGTACTATGATATTTTTATTTTTATTTTGTTTGATTGGATACTCAAAAACTTGTTTTTTTAAATGACAGCAACATTTTATCTAGTTTCATTTCAAGTATGTTTTATCTGGATAGTTTAGATATTTATCGAAGATGTTTATTAGGGAGAAAGTAAATTAAATGTGTGAAATAAGTATGTACTGTTTAGAAGTAGTATTTGCTCTGAACAAATTTTGAAAACAGTGAAAAAAATTTAGTAAGCTGAAAAAAACAGATAACTTGTAGATTTCTGAGTTACCCCATTCTAATATTATTATTATTTTAAAGGCTTTCTATTAGTATGTATTTTAAAGTTTTTTGACAGTATTATACTTTTTTAGAGTGACTATATGGGAGTATCACAATTATATTACCATAGATAGTTTATGGTATCAAGTTGTATTTGGGTTCTCCAAGAAAGACAGAACCAATAGGATATATAAGAGGGGATTTGTAAGGGGGAACTGATGCACACTATCACAGAGATGAAGTCCCAGGATACACTATCTGCAAGTTAAAGAACCAGAAAAGTCAGTAGCGTGGCTCAGTCTGGAAGCCAGAGAACCTAGTAAGCCAATAGTGCAGCCCGCAGTCTGAGACCAAAAATCTGAGAGCTCCCAGGAAGCCTCTGATGCAAGTCCCAGAGTCCAAAAACCAAAGAACCTGGAGTCTGATGTCCAATGGGAGGAGGAAAAATGGCATCCCACTTCAGAAGGAAGACAGTAAACAGAGAGAGCGAGACAGAGAGGAGAAACAGAAAATCCCCCTTCTTCTGTCTGTTTGTCTCAGTCAGGCCCCCAGCAGATTGGATGGTGACTGCCCATCTTGAGGGCAGGACTTCCTCTCTGTGTCCACTGACTCACATATCAGTATCCTCTGGAAACAATCTCATAAGACACACCCAGAAAAAGTGCTTAACCAGCCATGCGGGCATTCCTCAATCCATCCAAATTGACACCTAGTATTAACTACCACAGTATCTATAATAACCAACCTATTGCTTATAACATATATGTAAAATAATGTATTTCCAGCTTTGTTACAAGTTATAATGTAGTTGACTATTATCTTCCATGTATGTTGCATATCATTTAAAGTATTTTTAATTGAGAAAGATATAAATGTAAACCCTACACTTTAAGTAACTAAATTTTCTGTTTTTTTCTTTTCTCTTTTCTCTTTTCTTTTCTTTCTTTCTTTTTTTTTTTTGGAGACAGAGTTTTACTATGTACTCTGTTGCCCAGGCTGGAGTACAGTAGCTCCATCTTGACTTGGCTCACTGCAATTTTTACCTCCCAGGCTCAAGCAGTTCTTCCACCTCAGTCCCCTAAGTAGCTAGGGCTACAGGTATGTGCAACCATGCCCAGCTAGTTTTTATATATTTTGTAGGAACAGGGTTTTACCACGTTGCCCAGGCTGGTCTTGAACTCCTGAGCTAAAGCAATCCACTTGCCTTGGCCTCCTGAAATGTTGGGATTATAGGCATGAGCCATTGTGCCTTGCCCTGCACACCTCCTACCACCCCTTTTTTGGGGGAGCCAGGATCTTATTCTGTCGCCCAGGCTAAAATGCAGTGGTTGTATCATAGCTCACTGCAGCACCAAACTTCCTGGACTCAAGCAATTCACTTACCTTAGCCTCCCAAGTAACTAAGACTATAGGCCTGTACCACCATGCCTTGCAATTTTATTTTTTTTAGTGATGGCATCTCCCTGTGTTACCCAGGATGAAAGAGTTGCCTTTCTTCAGCTTTTATTCAGCTAATGAATAAATATATTAGGCACTAAGTTATCAGGGTCCTCCAGGGAGAGAGAACCAATAAGAGATAGATGATACATAGACAGAGAGACAGACAGACAGACAGACAGATAGATAGACAGATAGATAAATAGAGCATTTACTATGGAAATTGGCTTCCATTATTATGAAAGCTAAGGAAGCGGAAGAGCCCTATGCCTTAAAACACAAGGGCAGGAGAAGGAGAGTGCCCCCACTTCAGGAGAAAAAGAAAATAAACCTTCCTCTATTTAGTTCTACCAAAGCCCCCAGCTGACTGGATGGTGCTTTCTGGCACAGAGGACAGGTCTTCCCCACTCTTTCAGTCCACCGACTCACAGACCTATTTCCTCTGGAAACACCTTTTCAGACACACCTGAAAGTAATGTTTTATCAGTTCTGTAGGTATTCCCTAATCTAGTCAAGTTGACATCTAACATTAACTATCACAAGCACTTTTAGGTTTTAGTTATGATTTTGCTTGAATTTCACTTTTTTGATTTTTTAATAAATCATGGTAATATTTTAAAATCATTTAACACCAGTCTTTAAAATGTAGGAAAATGGCACACACAGTAGTCCCCTCTTATCCACGAGTTTGCTTTCTGCAATTTCAGTTTACCAGTCAACTGTGGTCTGAAAATATTAAACATAAAATTTCAGAAACAAACAATTTACAAGTTTTAAATTGTGCGTCATTCTGGGTAGAATAACAAAATCTCCTGCTGTTCTGCTTCTTCCTGCCCAGAAAGTGAATTATCTCTTTGTCCAGAGTCTCCACACTGAACTCCCTGCTGTTAGTTAAGAGCCATCTTGGTTATCAAATTGACTGTCTCAGTATTGCAGTACTTGTGTTCCAGTAACCCTTATTTTACTTAATAATGGCTTCAAAGCACAACAGTAGTAATGCTGGCAATTGGGATATCCCAAAGAGAAGCCACAAAGTGCTTTCTTTAAATGAAAGGTGATTTGCTGCCTTCCTTCCCTTCACCTATATCTGGCAGCAAATCACACTGCCACGTATGCACCTAAGCAACAACCTTGCATGTTTTTCACATGTACCCCAAAACCTAAAATGCAATTAAAAAAAAAAAAGAAAATCCCAATCCAAAAATAAAAAAATTAAAAAAAAAATGAAAGGTGAAAGAAAAATCATTCTGTGCTGTAGATTTCTAAGATCTACAGTAAAAGAAAATCCT
Organism: Aotus nancymaae; assembly: GCF_030222135.1. Classification (NCBI taxonomy): domain Eukaryota; kingdom Metazoa; phylum Chordata; class Mammalia; order Primates; family Aotidae; genus Aotus; species Aotus nancymaae. The sequence continues at coordinate 30,900,344 of NW_026988413.1, forward strand.
CTATCCATTAAATTGTAAAGAAGGAGATAGATATTTGTGCTAGTTTTGCTGTCACACCTCAAACTGCAAAAGTTACAGCAACAGTACATGGTGTTTAGTTAAGATGGAAAAAGCATTATATTTGTGGGTGGAAGACATAAACAGAAACATGTTCTGATTTATGGCAGTGTGTTGCACCAGAAAGCATTGAACCTGTAGAAAGACTTTAGCAAGGGATCCCCTGAAACAAGTGACACCGAGCCATTTACTGCAAGTAAGGGATGGTTACCCAGAATCAGGGATACAGAGTCAGTAGTAGCTAACATTACATTGCAATGCCTACATAATTAACCTCATTTCATCTAATCTCACAGGCATTCTATAATCTCAAACTGTCTCAGGAAAGGTGAAAATAAAACAAGATATTTTGAGAAAGGGAGAGACAGACTACATTCACATAATTTTTATTATGGTATATTATTGTAATTATTCTATTTTATTATTAGTTATGGTTAATCTCTTATTGTGCCTAATTAATACATTAAATTCTATCGTAAGTATATATAAAGACAGTATATTTAGAATTTGGTACTATCCATGCTTTCATGATTTCTCTGGGGGTCTTGAAATACATCCCTCAAGGATAAGGGGTACTACTGTAACCCCAAACTATATACTTTTTTATTTATCCCATATCAAATATAAGGAGTAATGTCATACCAAAATATTTATTAAAGTGACTAACTTTAAAAGAAATATATTCTAGATTTTATTTGTTTTTAAAGCATCACAAAACAGAGAAAATATATTTCCTTTTAATTTAGATTAATAATACTATTATTTTTGTCATTTTGCAGGAGCAAAATATTTTTATGGCCGTAGACCTAAAATGAAATAGCATGATTATGTGCAGTTATACTCCCTTAGAAATGTCTTTCATTTAAATGTTTGGCAGGTGAACAGGCTCTAGAGTCAAAACATCTTAATAGAACTGCAATGTGATCAATGAGGATGGAATCAAACACAAGCATGTTTATTATTTATCACTTACACAGAACTTTAGATTTGTGAATGGCTCTGAAATGTTTTATTATAAACTTTTCTAAAGAAGTTTTAGGTAAATCAGTATACTTCTACTGTAAAATAAAACAAACATATGCTCCAATATTGGCTAGAGATATTTTCCTGGCTGGAGAAAAAGTGGGAAACAGGATACAATGTGCAAAATTCAACTATAATAACTATAATTTTGTAGTACTGTATTAAATCACTGTTTCATTTTCTCTAAGAAAAATTCAGCTTATCCATATTATAGTAATTTGACAATATTCTAAAATATTATGAAACCAAGAGTCATTTAGTATTTCATATTCTTTAGCTCAATTCTTAACACATAATTCTCAACTCACTGAATAATGTCAAAAGCCCAATTTACTTTAACATAAAGCAGTTGTTCTTAAAATTTGCTTCATATTAATATTTACCTAAGGATCCCACACCCCAGCTTTGCCCTGGTATATCCCTAGATGTGAGATCCAAATATCAGTGTTTATAAAAACATTCCCCAGGTAATTCTATTGCAACCACATTTGGCCAGTAGTGGCATAGAAGGAAGACAAAGCAAATATTCAGTTGAATGAAGACATGAATTAAATCAAATAAGTCAAATTTAATTAATTTACTCTCATTATATGTTACTTGCCAAGATATATTGGGGGTATAGGTATTGGGTAAACATCCCCATTCTAAAAAGGAGAAATAAGACAAAAGAAAGGGGCTACAGGCCCAATGTAAATTCAAAACCTAACAGGGCAGTCATTAAATTTTAAAACTCCAAAATAATCTCCTTTTTCTCCATGTCCCACATCCAGGACACACTGGTGCAAGGGCGGGCTCTCAAGTTGTTGGGCAGCTCCACTCGGCTTTGCAGGGTGCTGCCTTTGAGGCTGCTCTCATGATTGGAGTTAAGTGCCTGTGGCTTTTCCAGCCACAAAGTACAATCCGTTGATGGCTCTACCATTCTCAGGTCTAAAGAACAGTGATCCCATTTTCACAGCTCCACTAGGCAATGCCCCAGTGGGGACACTATGTGAGGCCTACAACCTGACATTTCCCTTTTGAACTGCCCTTGTAGAGGTTCTCTGTGAGGGCTCTGCCCCTGCAGCAGGCTTCTGCCTTGGACACCCAAGATTTTCCATAGGATCCACCACTCTTGTACTTTGCGCATCTGCAGGCATAACACCAACTGTAAGCTGCCAAGGCTCAGGGCTTACATTCTCCACAGTGGCAGCCCGAGCTGTACTTAGGTCCCTTATAGCCAAAGCTGAAGCTGCTGGAATGCGGGACACAGTGTCCCAAGGCTGCATAGAGCAATAGAACCCTGCCCTGGCCTATTAAACCACTTTTTCCATTCTAAGCATTTGAACCTGTGTTGGAAGGGGCTGCTAGAAAGGCCTCTGAAATGCCTTTGAAACCTTTTCCTCCTTGTTCTGGATGTTAGCATTTGGCTCCCTGCTTGAATTCCTCTCCTGAAAAAGCTTTTTCTTTCTCTGCCACATGGTCAGTCTGCAAATTTTTCAAACTTTTACTCTCTGCTTCCTGTTTAAGTCTAGATTCCAACTTTAAGTCATTTCCTTACTCTTGCAGCTGAATATAGGCTGCTAGGAGCAGCCAGGCCACATATTGAATGCTTTGCTGATTAGAAATTTATTCTACCAGATACCCTAAATCATCACTCTGTAGTTCAAACTTCCACAGAGCCCTAGAGTATGGACACAATGTAGCCAAGTTCTTTCCTAAAGCATAACATGTGTGACTTTTGCTCCAGTTCCTAATAACCTTCTTATTTTCACCCAACACCTCATTAGTCTTTCCCTGTCCATATCACTATCAGCATTTTGGTCACAACTGCTTAAGAAATATTTAAGAAATATAAAACTCTCATTCATCTTCCTGTCTTCATCTCAGCCCTCCAAACTCTTCCAGTCTTTGCTCACTACTCAGTTCCAAAACTTCTTCCACATTTTCAGGTATCTTTATAGCAATGCCCCATTCCTGGTACCAAATTTCTCTTAGGCTATTCTTGCATTACTATAAAGAAATATCTGACATTGGATAATTTATAAAGAAAAGAGGTTTAATTAGCTCGTTGTTCCTCTGGCTTTACAGGATAACAGTGCTGGCGTCTGCTTAGCTCTGCAGAGGACTTAGGAGTCTTACAATTGTGGCAGAAGGTGAAGGGAGAGCATATATGTCACACAGCCAGAGCAAGAACAAAATCTTATCTTTTTTTTTTGGAGGGGAACTAACCATACAAATTTAGTAGTGTATAAAAATACATGTACTTTTAAAATAGATTTTATTCAAAATAGAGATACATATAATAAATATTTTACAGATATCCATTTTAGGGGCAATTCAGTGAAGAAAGAGTCTTCATCTTTGTATTCAAATAATCATTTAAGTACTCTGTTGCAAGAATTTAGTATTTATCAGTGATTCCACATCATGCCTGAATATTAAAATCAAGTGGTAAGGTTTTAAAAATTACTGATGCCTTTGCTTGACTTCCTGAGTTTATCATTAAATTGTTCTGGCATGAATTCCAGGGAAGACCTTTTTACTTTTTCCCACCTTTGGTGAGAAAGGTGCCACACACTTTTAAATGACCAGATCTCATGAAAACTCACTCACTATCACAAAGACAGCTCCAAGCTGTGCAGGATCTGCCCCCATGATCCAAACAGTGGTCAAATAATAGTTTTAATTCATTTAATTCATTTTTCCTCTGTGTCACATTCTTCTTTCTTTGATACTGCTTTGCTTCTTGTTTTAGATCACAGTATTTTGTCTAGGGCATCATCATCCTGTAGATCATTACCTATATACATATATACTGTGGTCTAGCTGCATCAGAATAACTTTGATTAAAAATGCAGATTCGTAAGCCCTGCCAAAGAACAACTTCAACCAAACCTCATTGTGTAACTTGAATGAGAGGTCATTTTTATGCACATGAAAACCACTATTTTAGGTCTTTCTTATGTCCTAAATCTCACTTTGTGTAGAATAACAAACTCACTAATAAAAATCATTTGTACAATAAGTTTCAGGCAACTATTACAATCTGCAGCTATCTTTTCTGTTACTCAAGATAACCCATATTCTTCTAGGCTGCCAATCATAGCTCTCTGCCATCTGATTATTGCTCCCAGGAGTGCAGGATTTAGTGACAACACGACTTTTATTTTCACCTGTCTGCTCCCTACTTGTTTCCTTTGATGATATGTATAGGCATCAACATTTAGTATTTATCAGTGATTCCACATCATGCCTGCATATTAAAATCAACTGATAAGGTTTTAAAAATTACTGATGCCTTTGCATGACTTCCTGAGTTTATAATTAAATTGTTCTGGCATGAACTCCAAGCAAGCCCTTTTTACTTTTTTTATCCCAAGCTGATTATAATAGTCAGACAAGGTTTAAAATCATTGAGCTACTTGTTAGCAAAATAGTTTGCAATTTTGTCAAAATCTTAGGTTTTAGGTTCATTATGATTTCATGCATCAGGACTAAAATAAAATTATCTGGGGATTAAGCCATTTTATACATAAAGTGACATAGCCTTACTACACAAATACCAGAAGATTGGAAAGAATAATAACATCGTTCAGTTTGAAAAGTCCTGTTTTCAAGCTGCTGTTACATTCATCTTCAGAATTTATTGCCTAAGGGTTGCAGATGGTAGAGTACTACTTAGAGAAGATGCCCTGTTGGGAAAACCACATTGCTTTGCAATTAATAACCAGAGGAGTTCCTGTTTCCACACCCTTTTAGTTATCAGTTGAAAAAAATAATTATTGAGTTTTTGGAGGGTAACTAACCATACAAATTTAGTATTGTATAAAAATACATGTACTTTTAAAATAGGTTTCATTCAAAATAGAGATATATATAATAAGTATTTTACAAATATCCATTTCAGGGCAATTCAGTGAAGAAAGAGTCTTTATCTTTGTAATCAAACAATCATTTCAGTACTCTGTTGCAAGAATTTTTGTTCCATATCAGATAAAAAAACTGAAAGTTTCAAAGCAGATAATATGTTATTTTGTTGACATTTCACCCAATATATAAGTAGTAACCAGACTGAAAATTTTCTATTACATAAATATTTTTTAATATTTGAACAGATTTATGTATTTTAAAATTTAAGTTTTTCTTTGAATTATTACTGAAAAAATGCAGAAATTTTAAGTGGTCATTTAGGTGAGTTTTTACAGACCTGTAAAACCATCACCCAAAACAAGTTGCAGTGTATTTCTATTCTCTTTCTACAGTCCTACAGAGCCTCTTTCCAGTCATTTTCTCCCCATGTTGGTGACTGTTTTCAATCATCATAGATTAATTTTCAGTTTGGATTTGTGCAGTAATTACACTATTCATTTTTGTCTGGCTTTTTTCTCTTACCATAACATATTTGAGATTAATTCATGATGATATATACATAGTTGTAATTCACCTATGATATTCTGCATATTTACATAAGTGAAGTTGTATGCAATTATTATTGTTTATTGTTTGTTGTTGCTTAATAGTATGTCACTAGATGAATACATACCATGACTTACTTATCTATACTTCTAGTATTGGGCATTTGGATGGTTTCGGTATTTGTATATCATAAATCACAAAGAAGGGTTCTACAGTCTTTTGTAAGTCTATTTGATCATTTTGTTTGTGTAAATACCTAGGAATTAAAGCACTGTGTTAAATAGTAGCTATATATTTAATTTATAAGAAATTGCTTTGCAGTTTCTCAAAGTGACTAAGAAATTTTATACTCTCACTGGAAATTAATAGATCAGGGGATACTTAGCCTCACCAGCATTTTGTTTATTATATTTTTTGGTTCAACCATTCTGGTGGAAGTGAACTGACATTTCATTGTGGATTCAGTTTAGAATTACATATTGACCATTTATGTTGAACATTTTTTCATGTGTTTACAGGCCATTTGCATATATTAATTTGTCAAATGAGTGTTCAAGCCTTCAACCCATTTTGTATTGAGTAATCATTTTATCATTAATTTGCATATGATTTATTACATATTTTGGATAATAACTTTTGGTCACAAATATGAGTTGTAATATATGTCTTCCAGTATCTGCTTGTCTATTCATTTTATTAAGGGTTTCTTTTGCTGAGTAGATATTTACAATGTTTATTATTTATTTTGTTTCATAGTTTGTGCTTTTATTTCCTATTCAAGAAAATAGACTTTTATGTTTTCTTCTGAAGATTTATTATCCTGAGTATGTTAATTTTTGGAAGGGTTATAGATAAGTGAATTTCATTTGTTTCTTATATGCATAATCGATTATTTAAACATTTGCAAAAATATTTTTCCTCTATTGTATTTACTTGGCATTTTTGTCAGAATCAGTTTATTAAATATATGAGGGTCTATTTCTGAACACTCTACTTAATTCCATTTATTTAATTCCATACACGACTACCATGCTCTCTTCTTTCTGTAGTTCTATAGTAATCCTTGAAATCAAGTAATTAAGTCCTTTAACTTTGATCATTTTAAAAACTGAATTACCTATTCCTTATCTTCATTACTTCCACATAAATTTTAGAATTATCTTCTCTATATTTTAAAAATAATTGCTTGGGAATTTGGTAAGGAATCTTGCTAGAAACTGCATATCAATTTATGAAGAACAGTTACAGTAGTAATATCAAATCTTTATATTTACAGACATGGTGTATCTCTCATTTATTTGAATCATCATTAATTCCTCGCAGAAATAATTTGTAGCTTTCAAAAGAGAAGTATTGCATATTCAAAAATATTCCCAGATATGTATTTTTGTGCTACTGTATTTTACAATTAAAACATTTTTGTTTGGGCAATTTTTATTGCAATTGTATAGAAATAAAATTAATTGGTGTATAGACTATCCTGTAACCTTATTAAATTCCTTAATACATTTTAGTAGTGTGTGTACAGAAAATTTTTATTTTAAATGTTACAATAATATTTTATGTGAATGGAAGGAGTTACTTCTAATTGCCTAACATTTACAGTTTTTTTCTCTATTTTACTTTATTGCACTTACTGAAATGTTAAACAGAAGTGTCAAGAGCAGGCATCTTTGCCATATCCTTGATCTTAAAAGTGTTTAGTGATCTAGCTTTAAGGACATTTTTTATTTTAGGTTTTCATAGATACTCATAGTCTGATTTCAGAAGTATGCATGTATTTCAAGATTGCTGAATGTTTTGTCATTATGTTTTACTTTATTTTGACTTTTCAATTTTATAGTCATTATTGATATGATTATGTAGTTTTTTTCATTTATTCTTATAATTCAACATACTACATTTATTACTTTTTGATACTTAAACTAAACTTGTATTACTGGAACAACAGAGCTTATTTATTATTTATTTTATATAACGCTAAATTTGATTTGCGAATACTTTAAGGAATTTTGTATATGTGTTCAGGAGAAATAGTGTTCTGTATTTTTTCCTTGTAATATTTTTCATGTTTTGATATAAAGTGTTATTTTGGCCTCATACAAGGAATTTCTCATTTGGACATTTGTTTTATAATTAGCAATTTGATTTGTTTCTTCTACCATCTTTTGAGTGAATTGTACATATTTAGGTTTTTATGTTTTATTTCATATATTACCATTTTAGCTACACCTCTATTGTGATTTTTAATGGTTTCAACAGATATTATCTTGTAACACTGTAACTTCAAACAATATCATGCAACTTCATAGATAGTACACAACTTTTACTCAGTCTTTATATTCATATTGTTCAATTAGTATTTTTATGTATGACATAAACACATTACATTGCTATTATTCTTGCTTTAATCACTTATTAGTCTTCTAAAGCAATTAAGAAATATAGGCATTTCTGAAAATTCTTGTTTATTTTCTATTTCCTGTGCTTATTAATCAGTCTCACTCATTTGAAATTCTGTAATTTTGCTTCAACTAAAAGTATTTTTTAAGCATTTTTTTATAGCACAAGTCTTTGGGAGACAAAATCTGTTAGCTTTGTTTGTCTAAGAATGTATTTGTGAAGGTTATTTACAAAAAGCAGAATTTCAGTTTGAGAGTTATATTTTCTCTTAGTACCTTAATGTAATTTCAAAATTATCTATTATTTGTGGTAAGAAGTCTTTATGGGTATCATTTTTCTCCTGTACTACAATAAGATATTTTTTTCTCCCTGACTTCTCCTTTCAAGAAATGACTTTATCTTTAATTTGTAGCAGCTTGGTTTTGATGTGTGTGTGCATATATATTTTGTATTTATGCATTTATCCCGCTTGGAGGAGTCAGTAAGCTTCTTAGATCTCTGGGTTGATATATTTTCATCAATTTTGTTAAGTTCATTATCTTTTAAATATTTCTTCTTCTCTATTGTCTTGCTCTTCTTTTGGGATGTAATTGTACATATTTTAGATTGATATGTCTTACATATCTTGGATTTCTGTTTCCTCTTTTCCTTTTCTGTTTATATTTTTGTTTGCAAGCTTCTCTTCAATTATATATTCCTCTTCCTTACACAGTCCTATCTGAATCTCCTTAAATAAATTATACATATCTTATTTTTAATATCTAGCATTTTCATTTGTTCTTCTATATAATTCCCCATGTCTTGGCTAAAAGTCCCATCTCTTCATTTATTAATTCTTTCCATCTTTTCCACAAAATTCTTTTTAGTAGCTTAAATTTGATGTGATAATCCCAATATCTAGGCCATATCTGGATCTACTTTTAACAATTATCACCACTTTTCAGTATGGTACATGTTTTCTTGATTATTGGTATGTTCATTATGATTTTTGACTACATATTGTAATAATTGCAAAAAAGAACAGTAAAGTCTGAAGTAAGTGATATTTACCTCTTAGAAAGAGTCATGCCCTTTCTTAATGGAAGATGAGTAGATTTATTAATAGTCTACTGGATTCTGGGTTTTTTTAAGCTTAAGATAGAATCAAATCACAATCTCTTGAAGTATTTTAAGGATGGGGTTAGAACTTTCCTTTCAGCGGGTTTGGGATCTGAGCTCTGACAAGATTCTGAATTTTGGCTTGTTCTTCCAAGTCAAATAGCAATTTTTCAGAAATGTGGGAAATTGCTGCTTTATGTTCTTCCCTCCCTCTGGTATTTCTCACTCTCCACTTTCTGAGCTTCCAGAGATATTGTTTATCCCTTCTGCCCTGTTGTAGGTGTTCTGACTGTGGTCCTTCCCTTGTCTTCTTCAGCTGTCAGTACAGCTTGCCTGGTAAGGATTCCCTCAGTTCTGTTCCATCATTAGCATGAAAGCCTTTTAGAGAGTATCCCTCAGCACTTCTTCCCTGTATCAATTCTGGAATACCATCCAAAAACATTCAGTGAAGAATTGCAAAAACAACTTTGTTGTTTTGTGGACTCTTGCTCTCTGGAACGCTATGTAAATTTTTTTTAGTTTTATTAATATGTGAGTTGTATAATAAAAGGAATATAATATATCAAATAAAATGCTATCTGTCATGCAGCTTAGAGTAAAAAAGTCTGTGCCATCTTTTGGAACAAATGCAGTATAAGAAATAACACAACTCTATAAAAGATTTAAAACATAAAATTGCTCCAGAAAAATAGCTAGCATTTAGTGAATATTTTGTGAAAGTACATAGAAAATGCATACTTCAAGCATCTTTTTAAAAATAAGGGATTCAAAAAGAAAACGTTATTTGAGGAGAAATGAAAATGAGATATTTTCTAAAATCATAATGCTTGATTATCTCTTATTCATAATAATTTTTGTTGTCATTACATGTTAAACTTTGAGCTGTTCAGGCAGCTAACAGATTCTTTTGTATTAGTATAAACATTATAATTACTTAAGAAATAACTTCAACGATGCTTAAAATCAGTATGTATTTAATAAAAGGCAACTGAAAAGGATGGTCAAAATTCTCACTTTTAGGAGAAAAATCTGTAATTATTAAAGACTTTCTTTTGACAGCAGAGTATTTGGAATTATTCATTTTGGAAACAGCTCTTTCAGAAAAGCATGGAAAACATATACTACAATTTTGTGAAGTCTGTCCTCTTGGTTAAAATCAGGACTAACTATTATACTGATGTTTAATTGGATGATAGCATGCTGGGGTCAACATTTGTCTAGATAGGGAATACAGCTTATGTAATTATTATTTATTTATTTTCTACCAGTTCTGAGATGGCACAATCTGTTAAGATCACACCATCAAACTGATTAATAGGTTTTTAGTAATTTTAGCAAATAGATGGTTGAGTTTTGCATATTTTCCATAGCATATAATGGTATCCCTAAATAAAATAAGCAAACAAGGAAATGTACTGATTTTCTTTAATTCTTTTCATAATGTTTCAGGTTTATCTATCCATACCTCCCTTGAACTACATTTAAAGAACACAGAAAAGCCTTTAGGAACAGATTAGCTTCAGTCTTGTGAAAGAAGTAATAAAAATGCAACAAAAGTCTATAAAACTGCCTCTAGTCTGGGGCCACAATATTCATATTACCTATTAATCTAAAGTGACCCTATCTGAAGTAGAAATTACATTACTCTCATTGAAGTTACCTTCATAATTACTAATATGTCAAACATGGATGCATTTTTATAGCTTAATGTATCTGTTTATTTAAAAAAAGTAGTCCAAATATTTTAGCAAATAACATCTACATTTTTCTTCATATTAGCCATAAATATGAACTGATTCTGCTTTATATAAACTAGCATATACATAACAAGTTCAGTAGTGTTTTTATTATGAAAATAGTTTTCTCAGATAAAATGAAGAGCCCTGAGGACAGCTTCAGAAATAGCTACACATGTTAAAAGGGAATAAAATACTGCATGAGCTAGTATGCCATACAGTTCTCTTAGCAAGATGTTTCTTAGATTATGTGTGTACACAGATTATGTTTCTTAGATTATATATGTTCATCTATAAACACAGGTTAAGCAGTGTCACTTGCAAAACCAAGTAGTTCAAATTAAATAACTACTAACTTGGACTAATGACTGCCTAAATTGACTAATTGAATATTGAAATAAGGAGAGGTTATCTTCAAATATCTTGTATGTATTTCATTGTGACTATTTATTTTGCTTGTTTTAAAATAAATTTTCAGTTTCTATTATTATAACAGTTTTCTTCTAATTAACATATTAATGAAATATTGCCAACGGTATTATATACTGGTTCTGACAAAATCCAACCAAATAGCCTTTGCATAGAATTGAAGCTGCCTCAATAAATACTCAGATCTTGATCTAGATATACATTGTGGTGAAATATTTTGTTTTTCTCCAAAAACTATATTTAATAAAACACATTTTCAGAGGTAAGAAATAAAAATAGAAGAAATCAGGAAAAATTTTATGGTAGGTTAATTTTCAGGTTTATTAAACCAGAAAATAAAAGAAAAAAAGTTAGAAACAACATGTGATTCCAGGAAAATGGTTTAGGAACAAAGAAATTATCAAAGCATGGTAATGAAGGGCTGAGAGACTGGGCCATACTGAGAAAAATCCAGTGGCCTCATTCTAACCTGCTGATACTCGAGGCATGAGTTGGGATGAGATGAGATTCAGCTGGATAAATAGGCTTAGACACCAGGTAAAATAATTTGCAATTTATTCTAAAATTAAGGTAATTTATTGAAAGGTTTTACTCATCTAGGTAAAAATAATCACTTTTAAAATTCATAAATATCACTCGTTTAAATTTTTAGTAAATGCTGACTGAATTTTCAGAGGAAATACTTCCGCCAGGTTAACATACTGAATATTCTTCATGAAATATGTTCCATTTTTTTATTCCATGGTTAAAATGGCAGGAAAATCAATTACATAAATGTTAAGAAAGCTTTAATGCAGAAGGAGAGGGGAACTGCCACTGACATTTTCTCTGGAGATATCTGGTAGGATAAATCCTGGTTTCTAACAGTTGTCTGCTTTGGAATATAAGAGACATAGCTTAAACACTGCCAACTTTCAGGCAATATTAGAAAGTCCTTCCAATGCCACCCCTCATGAAACTGGAATCCCCAGGAGACAATAGTATTGGTCTCAGAACCTCTTTACACCCTTAAAATTATTACAGATCCCAAATAGTTTTCTTTAAGTTGGTTATATCTATTAGTATGCATAATATTAAAACTAAAACTGATAAATTTTTGAAATATTTACTTATAACCTTATTTGAATATGATAAACTCATTACATGATAACATGTTATTAGATATGTTTGTGGAGTCCAGCTCCAGGACAGAATCCAAAGGGTTATATTTCAGGACTAGTCATAGGCAATGACAGAGCTTTCTTGACAAACCTCATGGGAGAAAGCTGCCCTCCTCACACCAAACTTGGGCAGTCAATGGGTTGCAGTTTTCTGGAGGGAGTTGCAGTGAAGGACTCACACCTCCACTCCCACCTCAATCCACTCTTCGTATGCACATCTGCATTCCTCAGGCACCTTTGAGGGGATCTCTGCATGGAAGGACCTCAGCTAAGGCACTTTTCTTCACTCTAATTTCTTTTCAACTCCTGGCTCTACTCCTCTTGTACCCAACAGCTACCTGAATCTACAAACAGACAAGAGCTTTTTTTCTGGGCTCCTTGGCAGTAAGGTGAGCTCCTTCCTTCCCTGTCTGTGCCACATGTCATCCAAATCATACTGTGTTCTTTTCCACGGAGAAAAATGACACACGGGGGAGCTGGCACCTTTTTCTGTTGCCCTTTGCCTGCACTATTGAAGTAATTAAATAAAGGCTTGATTATTTTTGGTTTTGACTTGTTACCAAAAAAACTTCAGCTGAATTAAATTTTTAAGAAGTTTAATTGAGCAAAGAATGAGTAGCCTCAAAGATTCCAGCACAGCCACATGGTGGAAGAAGCTTTATGGACAGAAAAAGGAAAGTGATGTACAGAAAACAGAAGTGAGGTATAGAAACAGCTAGATTGGTTATAGCTTGGTGTTTGCCTTATTTGAACACAATTTAAACAGTTGGTCACATCTGCTGGGCCAAAACTCAGTGATTTGCACAAGAGTAGGCTATAGTCTGTTTACAATTCCATTTAGGTTATACTTCAAGACATACAGAGAAACCCTCAGGTTGAACTTAAAATATGTAAGGAGGAAGTGTTAGGTCAAAGTTGGTTTAGGGCCACTTCTCTTAATTTACCACCTCAACACCAGGCAGCTGGACACGTTTCCACACTGAGCCAGGTGATCAATTGAGAACAGTGCCCTTCTGGAAGAGCAAAACCTTTGAGAGTTCTATGAGGCACTCCTAGGGAATGCCGGTGGATTAGGCTTTGCAAAAGCCCGTGGGTCTGGTGAGGTACCTCATCAGTAAGTCTAGAGGAGTGTTAACAGGTGTCAAGGGATATTTCAGCAGTCATGTAAATGGATCTTAGGGAGTGTCCCAATTTTTACAGAAATACTCTGAAAGGGATCCCCATGGAAACAATGGGGTACAGTTATTGGGCAAATACAGCCATTCCAAATGGGAGAAATTAGAAAATAAAAAGCAGCTTCAGGCTCCATGCAAGTCTGAAATCCAGCAGGGATGTCAAATTTTAAAACTATAAAATGATCTCCTTTGACTCCATGTCTCACATCCACGTCATGCTAATGCAAGAAGTGGGTTTCCATAGTCTTGGGCCCCTCAACCCCTGTGGCTTTGCAGGCAACAGCCTCTTTCCTGGCTGCTTTCACAGGCTAGCATTGAGTTTCTGTGGCTTTTCCAGGCACATGGTGCAAGCTTTCTACCATTCTGGGGTCTGGAGGATAATGTCCCCATTCTCACAGCTCCACTAGGTGGTGCCGCAGTATGGACTCTTTGTAGGGGCTCCAACCCCACATTTCCTTCTGCACTGCTCTAGCAGACATTCTCCAGGAGATCGCCACCCCTGCAGCAAACTTCTGCTTGGGAATCCAGGAGTTCCCATATATCTTTTGAAATCTGGGCAGAGGTTCCCGAACCTCAATTCTTGATTTCTGTGCCCCTGCAGGCTCAACACTGTGGAAGATGCCAAGGCTAGGGACTTGCATCATCTGAAGCCACAGCCTAAGCTCCATGTTGGCCCCTTCAGCCATGGCTAGAGCAGCTAGGACACAGGTCACCAAGTTCCTAGGCTTCACACAGCATATGGACCCTGGGCCCAGCCCATGAAATCACTTTTTCCTCCTCGGCCTCGAGGCCTGTGATGGGAGGGACTGCTGTGAAGACTGCAGACATGTCCTGGAGACATTTTCCCCATTGTCTTGAGGATTAACATTTGGCTCCTCATTACTTATGCAAATGTCTGCAGCCAGCTTGAATTTCTCCTCAGAGAATCTGATTTTCCTTTCTATTGCATTGGCAGGCTGCAAATTTTTCAAACCTTTTTGCCCTGTTTCCCTTTTAAAACTGAATGCTTTTAACAACACACAAGTCATATTTTGAAGGCTTTGCGGCTTAGAAATTTCTTCCACTAGATACCCTAAATCATCTGTCTCAGTTTCAAAGTTCCTCAATCTCTAGGGCAGGGGCAAAATGCCACTGGTCTCTTTGCTAAAACATAACAAGAGTTATCTTTGCTCCCAACAAAAGTTCCCAGCAAATTCCTCATCTGCATCAGAATCTCAGCCTGGATCTTATTGTCCATATTACTCTAAGCATATTGGGCAAAGCCATTCACCACGTCTCTAGGAAGTTCCATACTTTCCCACATTTTTCTATCTTTTTCTGAGCTCTCCAAAGTCACTTACCCAGTTCCAAAGTTGCTTCCACATTTTTGGGTATCTTTTCAGCAACACCACACTCTACTGGTACTAATTTACTGTATTAGTCCATTTTCACAGTGCTGATAAGACATGGGCAATTTACAGAAGAAAGAGGTTTCATTGGACTTACAATTCCGTGTGGCTGGGAAAGCTTTACAATCATGGTGGGAGGCAAGAAGGAGCAAGTCTCATCTTACACAGATAGAAGCACACAAATAGAGAATGAGGAAGATGCAAAAGCATCTTCCGTGATAAAACCATCAGATCTCATGAGATGTTCACTACCATGAGAACGGTATGGAAGAAATTGCCACCATTATTCAGTTATATCCCACTGGGTACCTACCACAACACATGAGAATTATGGGAGTACAATTCAAGATGAGATTTGGATGGGGCCATAGAGCCAAACCATATCAGGAACCTCCACCTAGATTTCAGAGTACATGTAGAAACAGGTGGATGTCCAGGAAGAAGTGTGCTGCAGAGGCAGAGCCCTCATGGAGAACTTCTGTTAGGACAGTGCAGAAGGGAAATGTGGGGTGGGAGCCCCCACACAGAGTTCACACTGAGGTGCTGCCTAGTAGAGCTATGAGAAGAGAGCCACCCTCTTCCATACCCCAAAATGATACTGAAAGCTTATACTTTGCACCTGGAAAAGCTGTAGACACTCAATGCCCTCCCATGAAAGCAGCCAGAATGGGGGCTGTATCCTGCAAACCCACAGGGGTAGAGCTGCCTCAGACTGTTGGGACATACCTCTTGCGTCAGCATGATCTGGATGTGAGAACTAAAGTCAAAGGAGATCATTTTGGAGATCTAAGATTTGACTTTTCTGCTGGATTTTAGACTTGCGTGGGGCCTGTAGCCCCATTGTTTTTTTCCAATTTCTCCCATTTGGAACAGAAGCATTTATATAATGCCTATATCCCACATTGTATCTAGGAAGTAACTAACTTGCTTTTGCTTTTACAGGCTCATAGTCAAAAGAGACTTGCCTTGTCTCAGATGAGATGTTGGACTGTGGACTTTTGAGTTAATGCTAAAATGAATTAAGAGTTTGGAGGAATATTGGGATGACATGATTGTGTTTTGAAATGTGAAAGCGACATGAGATTTTGGAGGGGCCAGGGCAGAATAACATGGTTTGGCTCTGTGTCCCAAATCTCACCTTCAATTGTGATAATCCCCATGTATCGAGGGAAGGGCCAGGTGGAGACAATTGAATCATGAGAGTGGTTCCCTCATACTGTTCTCATGGTAGTGAATAAGTCTCATGAGATCTGGTGGTTTATGAATGTGAGTTCCCCTGCACAAGCTTTCTCTTGCCTGCCACCATGTAAGATGTGACTTTGCCTGTCTGCCTTCCACCGTGATTGTGAGGCCTCCCCAGCCATATGGAACTGTGATTCCATTAAACCTCTTTTCTTTTAAATCACCCAGCCTTTAGCAATATGAGAACAGATTAATACAACCATATTGCTCTATTTATTAGCAATATGAGAACAGATTAATACAACCATATTGCTCTAACTGTGGACTTTTCTCATGTCTAATCTACTCCAACCTTGTTAATATTGACTCCATGTATTGCCCAACAATACTCTGACACCAGAGGGCAGTAAAGCCTCCCCAAATGTTGATTTTCTCTTGTCAGTCATGGGGGAAACAGAAATGTCTAGAAGGAGAAGCATAGGCTCCATTGTGTGGGCTGTTTTGGCCACAGTAGTGTCAGCCTCTTCCTCCCCTCCAATGGACTCTGCCATTTAGAGACCCTTCAGTTCTTATACTGCCAGCACTGTTTTCTCCTCCTTGGGCATTTTTCTTGTAAAAAAAAAAAAATAAAGGAAATAATAATAATAAAAAGAAAAGAAGAAATCAAGAAAAGCAACTAAGGTGTACTAGACTTAATATCTGGGTGATGAAATAATCTGTAAAACAACAAACTTGAACTTGTAGCTCTGAACTTAAAACTTAAAAAAAAATCAGACATTCAAACTCTACTAAGAAAAAGGTACAGTTTTAACAAAAAAAAGAGAAAAGAAAAAAAAGGTGGGGGGTGGGGGGCTTCTGCTGTCTTTCCCCTGCCAATATAACATGCACAATACACCTAGACGGCACTGATAAGATATGTTCAAATATTTAAATGACCCCTCCTGTCCAGAGAATATGTCACAATATGCCTAGTAGGTCAGGGGCTCCAAAACAAGGTGACCCCAGTTGCTCAGAAAGTTTCCATTATAAACTCTCTGGCCATGTGTATAGTCCCAGTGGTTATTTCAACTGTTGGAGTCCAATAACTGAAAATGTTGTGAGCAATTTTTTCTTGAGCCTCACTGAGGTCAGTAATGACAGCATCTTGGCTGTGAAGGGACAGACCAGCCTCAACTACTTGGCTCATGTAATGTTGAATAACTACATATTCAATAACTTCCTGCTGTCTAACCAAAGACAGTCTGTGCAATTGCTGAACATCTTGCATTGCACCTGGGTTAATGGAAATTATTGGAACAAAACAGTCCATAATAAGCCTTAGACAGGAGGCCTCCCGGCTAATGAAAGATTACTCTAATGGGCTATGGAACATCTTTTGCTGGCTTGGCTATGTTTGCTTCTTCAGGATGACCTGATCATCCTGCTTAGAGTGACTTTGTGTCTGGTGTGTGATTGCCTTAGACAGTTTGATTATTATGATCAAAGCCTTTCATCTCAGACTCAGTCTAGTTAGTGATAGAGTAGCCTATGTGTCTTTCTTGGATGCTGAAGATCAAGGAGTAATGTTCAGGAGTCTGTTTCCGGAAAAAAAATTGTATACGTGATATTTAAGGCCAAAACTTAGGACCTGACAAAGCTTTGGTAGATCTCAGGGGAGAAGCTTCTTTCATCACAGCGGACTCAGTGCACAGCCCATCCATTACAGTCTTCTGGAGAGAGGTGCAGTTAAGGACCCATCTTCTCCAGGCCTGGCCAGCTGTGCTCATATGCATATCTGCCTTCATAAATCAGGTGCAGGAGGTCTAAATCCAAGATCTTACTGAGGTGAAAGAAGCTTGACAAAGAACATTTATTCATTCTGTCTCAGTAATTTTTAACTCCCAGTCCTTCTCTTCTCCTGTTTTCATGCCTGTCTATCAAAGATACACTTCTTCTACCTGGGACTCTTCGGTAGTGAGAAACATATTCCTCCTGTCATCTCAACTATGCTGGATGTCATGTGACCCTTACTCAGTGCCATTCTGTGTGGAAAATACAATACTGGGAAGCTGGCACCCTTTTCTTTTGCCTTTTGCCTGCACATTGCTGTAGGTTAATAAAGCCTTGATAGTTACCTTCAGATTGGCTCATTGTCTTACTTGACCAATTTCAACACCTAGCTACTCAAAAATATTTTATGAAAAATAACTATGCTTTCCAAAATTTAATGAGGCAATCATTAGGGAAATGCAAAGCAAAACTACAATGAGATCCCACTTCACACCCATTCAGATGGCTATTATCAAAGACACAGAACATAAATGTTTGCAAGGATGCAGATAAATTGGAACCCTTTTCCACTGTTGGTGGGAATGTAAAATGCTACTGCCCTTGTGGAAAACAGTATAATGATTCTTCAAAAATTTAAACATATAATGGCCACGTGATCCAGGATCCCACTTCTAGAAATATCCTCAAAAGAATTGAAAGTGAGTTTTAAAAGAGTTATACATAAACCCATGTTCATAGCAGTACTATTCACAATTGCTAAAATGTGAAAGCAACCCATGTGTCCATCAACAGATGAATGGATAAGCAAAATGTGATATACTCATGTAATGGATATTATTCAGTTTTAAAAATAAAGAAAATTCTCATGTACACTATGACACGAATGAAGGTAGAGTATATTATCCTAAGTGAAATAAACTAGTAAAAAAAAAAGACAAATACTATATGATTCTACATATATGAGACACTTAGGGTAGTAAAAATCGTGAAGACAGAAAGTAGAATAGTGGTTGACAGGGGGCATGGGGAGAAAAGAATGGGAAATTATTATGTAATGTGTACAGAGTTTCAGTTTTTCCAGGATGAAACAAGTTATAGGGTTGGATGTTGGTGACTGTTTTATGAAAGCACCACTGTATTATAGTCCATTGAATTGTATACTTACAAAGAATTAAGATAGTAACTTTTACGTTACGTATATTTTATGACAATGAAAAATGGGAGTTTAGTGACAAGAATTGTTTAGTAAGAAGAAAAAAGTTTAGTAAGAAAAAAATCACATTTTCCAAGGTTGTTAAATTTCTAGATTCATGGAAGACAATTGTATTCTCACATCTGCTTTCGTTTTCAATCTGCTACAACTGAAGTATATGAAGATATTTTGGCTTCCTATAGAGACATTGTGGGAAAAAAATGGGACGAACATTTAATTAGCCTTTTCAGTTAATTGTGGATTTTTAAATTAATATTACACAAAAAGTTAAGTGGTATTTTTTTTAAAGATGAATTGCTGTTTGAGATCTGGAACCATATCAGTGAATTTTTGGTATTCTGTTATGCTAAAATCTCTTGGTCTATCTTCACATTTGAGTGGTTCTTTTACCAATGCCTGATTTCATAACACAAATTAGTTATTTAAAAGTATTAGTTCCCTAAATTATCCAGATTTTACAAATACTAACACATTTCATTATATAATATTAAAACTCATGTTAACTTATTTAACCATCAGTCTGATCAGAAAAGTCCTTAAGTATTGGGAAAGTGTCAAACATGGTGTTGAATACAAGTTTCCCGTAATTCTAGGGTTTTTTTTGGAAGCTCAAATTTTATCATTGGCAATATTGTGAGTAGTTTCCCTTGAAGTGGCAGACTTGGTTGATTCAGTTCTTCAGATAAGAACTATGTTCCATTAAAAAAGAAAGAAAGAAAAGAAGCAGCTAGTTTAGCTAAAAAAAAAAAAAAAAAAAAACTAGTCACACAAATGTTTTTCCTGGAGACAATAATTATACTCCAATTTGCAACAAAAATCCTTTATGCATGTTTTTCCTTCATCACAGAGCCAGTTAATGAAATTGAATAATATTTTCCTGATTAATCAAAGACATTCTTAGTGAAAATGACGTTTACTTTCTTAACAGTGAGTACATTGTGATGAGGACTATAATGGCTGCTCACATAATTTGTTAACACTGCCTTGATTCTTGCTAAGACACCAGTGGTTTTACCCACTATCAATTTTGCACAATTAGTAAAAATTCCAAGATGCCAACACAGTGAAAAAGGTGATTGATATCTTGACATTATTATGATATTTGTATATTTGTTTTGAGATCAGTGAAACCCTGAAAATGTCTCCGGTACCTCCCCACCCCCAATCCCACCAGCAGTTGATAGACCACATTTTGAGAAGTGATCTAGGTTTTAAAGAGGGCAGATAAAGTATGCACTATTTCCCTTTGCTTTATTTGGCAAATTCCACTAAATAACAGGAAAGTGTTTATTAAGAATGTATTTAAAATGTCAAAGAGAATGGGAAAGGATACAACAATAATATTGTTTTTGAATCTGGAGATGGATGAATGATGACAGCTGATGTCACAGATTAGAGAGAGCTAAAGCTTAAGCCAGAGTGGAGAAAGTGAAGAAGTCATCATTATAGCAGTGAACTCTGAAAGAGTTTAGGAAAAGCAAATCTGTGAACATCTTTAAGTTAAAACATGAGGACTAATGGAAAGCATTTTTAAAAATTATTGCGTATTCCAGTTTCCTTTCCTCACACCATCTATGTATGTGATTACCTAAGCAGAAGCCAGATTTATTTTCTAGAGGTAGTAAAATGGTAGATACCTGGAGCAAGATGTATTAGAAACAGGGACTACTAGGGTGGAGATTAACATGCTAAAAACAGGGTATTGAATGTCTATCTGTTTAGTGAATGATTAGATTTCCTTCAGCTTCTAAAATGCTGCCACCTAGGTCTATAACATCCAAGGAAGAAAAATAAATGAACTGTCAAAAGAAATCTATCAAGTCATAGAGGAAAGGGGCAAGATTCAGACTTCTTCAGTGGTTCTCAAAGTGAAGAAGGCCAGTTAGATTGCCCAACAATCAGGCCTATGATATACAAGTTTCTAATCAGCTTTTTATTAGCCTACAATTATATCATTTGGGTAAAATTCTTACTGTCTTTATTTAAATACTTGAAAAATTTATGAGTGGTGTCTGGGGTTTACTGTATTGGAATGTTTTTAATTATGAACGCAGTTTCCTTAAAATATATAAGATCTTTGAGTTTATATGTTTCTTCCTCTGTCAGCTTTATTTTGTTTTTCAAATGAATATTCTATTTCAGTAAAGTTTTTGGCATAAATTAGCATTGCCCACTTAACTTTTTATGTCTGAAAGATCTGTGTCCATTTCCACTTTTCATTTTCAACATTGATAGCTCTCTCTTTTTCTCTCTTTCATTAAACAGCCTTGATAGCATTTCATGAATTTTATTGATATTTCCAAAGAACAAATTCATGTGATTATTGATTTTCTTTCATATATATTTTTTCCTTTTTATGATGTCTGGCCTTACCCTTCCTAATACTCTCTTTGGGTTTAACAGACTGTCCTTTTTTAGCTTATTGAGATGAGAGACTGGATAATTAATTTTATCTGTCTTCTTTTAGGATGTGGCATTTAAATAACTCTAAACCCCAGTTTGCCTGAATATCACAAGTTCTAATTATCATTCAGATTATCTATTTATTCATTATTATATGATTCAAAATATCTTTGAATCTCATAGTTACTTCTTCTTTGACCCATGGTTTATTTAAATCTGCACCAATTAATTTACTGACATCTGAATACCTTTTAGTTACTAGTTCCACTATTGATCTTCTGGAAAGTCCCATTCTTTACCAGTTTTTGAGACTTACTATGTAACTTAATGTGTGGTCAGCTTTAGCAAGTGATATATTGGCTCTGAAAAATAATATTATGTCTTCTATTGTTAGGTAAGTGAATATATATTATTTATATATTATATCTGTATCCATATCTATCTCTATCTGCCTACTTATCTATCTATGATGGTTAATTTTATGTGTCTGCTTAACTGGACCACAGGTTTCCCAGATATTTATTTGACTGTTATTTCTGGGTTATTTGTGAGGGTATTTCTGGATAAGATTAGCATTTGAATTTGGAAGCTGAGTAAAGCTCTGCTCAGAAATACCCCACTGTGTGGGCATAACCCAATCCACTGAGGGTCTAAATAGAACAAATGGCAAAGGAAGGAAGAATTTACTTTTTCTAACTACTTGAGTTGGTACATTGATCCTCTCCTGCTGTAAGACTAAGACTTATATCATCTTCTCCTCGACTTCAGATCTGTACTGAATCTATACCACCCTTTTTTTCTATGTCTCTAGCTTGTAGATGGTAGATTGTGGAATTAACCTCCATAATCACATGAGTCAATTCCTTATAAATCTCTCTCTCTCTCTCTCTCTCTCACTCTCTGTGTGTGTGTGTGTGTGCGCGCGCGCGCACTTATGGAAAAAATTAAAAACTGGAATTAAAAAATAAAAGGTATAAACTTTATTTCCCAACATAAGCTCGATTAAGGTCAAGAAACTTTTGTAAGCAATGATACCAGCCATTTAATCCATTTCCAAAGAACTGAAGTCCCTGGGAATTTAACTATGTCAATGAAGTCTTTGTTGGCATTATTAACTGAAGGAAAAAATAGGGGCTCTTTACAGATTTTTTTAAGATTAAGAAACAAAGAGAATTCAGGTGGAGCCAAATTATGACTGTAAAGTGGAAACTTAATGATTTCAAATTGAAACTCTCACAAGATTCTCCTTGTTTGATGAGAGAAGGGAGCAGGAGCAATGTTGTGGTGGGGAAGGAGTCTGTGGTGAAGCTTTCCCAAGAGGTTTTCTTCTGCTAAGGTTTTGGTTGAGTTTCTCAAAAACTCTCAAAACAAGCAGATATTATTATTATTTGGCACTCCAGAAAGTCAACAGGCAAAATACCTCAAACCTCTCAAAAGGCTGATGCTATGACCTTTGCTCTTGACCAGTCCACTTTTGCTTTGCCTGGACCACTTCCACCTCTTGGTAGCTATTGCTTTGATAGCTCTGTCTTCACCATGATATTAGTCAAATCATGCTTTATCTCCTGCTACAATTCTTCAAAGAGGTGCTTTATGATTTTAATCCCACTTTTTAAACATTTTCATTGAAAGCTCTGCTGTTGTATGCTCAGGATGCAATGGTTTTGTCACCCATTGAGTGAAAATGTTTGGTCCTCTTCAGATAATGGTTTTTCTTCCAGGAAAATTGATATGGATAGTCTGCTGCTGCAGGCTTCATTTTCAACATCATTTTATCCCTTTTAAAATGAATTATACATTTGTAAACTGATAATTTATTAGGGCCATTGGTCCCATAAACCTTTCTTAAAGCATGAAGGATTTCACTATTCTTCCACCCAAGCCTCACCATAAATTTGATGCTTGTTCTTGCTTCAAAAGCAGCAGAGTTCATGTTGCTCTAGTAGAGGCTCTTTTCAAACTGATGTCTTATCCTTCTTAGTGCCTCAAACTAGACTTTGTTTGGATATGTTACAAAAAGTTATTAAAAATTTATTCTCATGTAAAACTTGGAAATTTATACATGATTTTCTCATACATTTTTGATGAACTTTTTGAAGATCCACAGTATGTACTAATACAATGGATAGATTAGATGGATAGATAGATAGATATCAAATAGGTCAATTGGGTCAAATTTTTAACTGTGCTGTTCATATCTGTAGATCATTAACAGTTTTTTATCTCGTTTTTCAACATGTCTTGTGATGATAGACAGTAGGTGTTAAAGCCCACCATGATGACCACTTTTACTTTTCGTTCTGTCAATTATTTTTCCTTTTAGTGGAAGGAGTCTAAGCCTCTAATGGAAGAATAATATCTTTTAAATAAGGGCTTAAATTGTATATAATATAAAGAGTGCAGTAAATTTTCCTAAACTGAATACACCTATGTACTGAGCACTCAACTCAGTAAACCACATTGCCAGCACTCCAGAAGGTCTCTTCATGCCCACTTAAAGCAATTTAACTTCTATCTCTTCAAGGTACCCACCATGCAAATTTTCATTACCAAAGATTTATTTTGTTTGTCTTTTAACTTTCTATAAATAAAATAATAAGTATGTATTTGCTTATGGCTGGCATTTTTGTGCATTAAGTGCACCAGTTTTGCTATAATGAGTTTTGCTGTATGTAGTTGTAGATTGTTCACATTCCTTGACATATAGTGTTCCACTTTGTGAGTCTCCCACAATACAAGCATACATTTCTATCTTCCTTCATGGAAACATTTGTCCTATTTCATAGAAAATATGAGGAAGTTTTATTGTAGTGTTTTTATTTTAAAATCTTACTGCGAATATCAGTTCAGTAGTAGAAGGAAGGATAAGTTGAAGGAAGAAAGATGCATTAAACAGTGTTGAGGAATTGCCTTGACTATGCCATATTTTAAGTGGGATTACATAAGTAAATTAGTCCGCTTATGAGTAACATAAGACCTTCACACATAGTAAGAAAATACATACAAACAAGATAAGACATAATAAAATGTCATTAAACACAGGGCCAAGCAACATGCCTTTTTTCTTCTCCCTTTGGTTCCCAATTCCCTGTATACTTTCTGTTTCTCCAAGGAAAATAATTTGATATACTTTTGTAAGCATAGATTAACATAATAATAAATAATAAAGCTTTCTTGTGAAAGTCGCCTTTGACAAGATCAAAGCACTCAAAGAACCAGTTAAGATACATTAATATTGTTCTCACTCATAGATGTGTGTTGAACAATGAGAACACATGGACACAGGGAGGGGAGCATCACACACTGGGGCCTGTTTAGGGGAACTAGGGGAGGGACAGTGGGGGGTGGGGAGTTGGGGAGGGATAACATGGGGAGAAATGCCAGATATAGGTGATGGGGAGGAAGGCGGCAAACCACATTGCCATGTTTGTACCTATGCAGCAATCTTGCATGTTCTTTACATGCACCCCAAAACCTAAAACGCAATCAAATATATATTTTAAAAAGATATATTAATATTTTTATATAGAATGTGGAGTTAAGTTAGATAGTGGCAGCCATCTGCCTCAAAGGTAAATTATTCATCTCTTTTAGAAATGTATGCAAAGTACAAGGCAGTTACTTGAAGTATTTACATAATGAACAGAATAACAGTTAATAATACACAGTGATTTACCCATTTAAAACCACTGAATGTGTTTCTAATTACATATAATAATTTCAGGGTCATTTATTCAAATGCAATCAGTTTGAAATATTTCAGAATCTGAAAGTCTGTTCTTGGTAAAAGGTCCAGAATATTGTAATGGCAGCACACTGAGCTATATTTAGGGGGAAATCCTTTCAGTTTTCAGTCAAATCTCTCAAGCTTTAAATGCCAGAAATATGTACCCTTTATCCGCCAAGGAGAAGCATGAAAATGTTAAGTTGAAACTCTATTAAGCATTCTTGTATGGTTGGTAGGACTGGAATGAATATTGATAGCCTCATCAGGCAGATTCACTTTTTCTCTGAAATAATGTTTTAATTCATAACTTCACTTCTTGACTAATCCTAGATTATGTTTTAAAAAAGAAAACAAAAAACATTAGTTTTATGAAGGCACCAAAATATTCAAATTTCATATAGAATCCTTCAGCTATGATGAACTATGAAATAATTCTACCCTTTTCTTGCTAACAAAATAAAATTTACCACTGAGAAGTCACAGCACCAAAAGGCTATTGGAAAGGAGGCATCTTGAAACCTGGAGTTGTTAAGTTTTCATTTACTTCACTGTTGTAGGAGAAGTGGAGTAGTGGAAGGAGGGCTACTTCAGAGGCTGTGATTGAAATGACTAGTTGGGAGAAACAGAATTTCAATGTAGTGATTAAAACGACTCAGAGGCCAGCTTGCCTCTTCCTCTCTTCCTTCCTTCCTTCCTTCCTTCCTTCCATTTTTTTCTCTCGCTCTCCCTCTTTCCCTATTTCCTTCCTCACTTTCTTTCCACAAATACCTATTCCAGACATTCTATATTGCCAGTCAATGTTTTATACATCTGTGATCCAGAAGTTATCTTTTGGTAAAGGGGAGCAAAAAATAAATAATGAGTCAACCCATGGTTGATCTAGCTTTAGTTTAATGCCTGAAACAAGTATAATTTCTGCGTAACATTTAGATTAAAGCTTTTAGAGTAAATTGACCTTTTATTCAGTTCCATTTTTGCCAAGTCATGTGACCACAAGCACATTACTTAAACTGTCTGGATGGAATTCAGTGTCTCAATTTATATAAGGGTGATATCTTTACTTAATATATATGTTTGAATATAAAGTAATATAATATTTTAACATGTCTGATATATCATAAGTACATGTTACTTATGAAAATAGGTATTTATTGTATATTTATTTAGTCTGAGTAGAATATGAAGAAAACTAGAAAGTTTGCTTTACTGAAAATTAATAAAATAAAAATGTTTGAAGATGAAAAGATTTCCACAAAGAAAAACACTTTTTACAAATTCTTGCCATTCTCGATTTTTACATTTCTATTCCTTACTCTTCTTTATCTAAACTTTTATTCTCAGTCTTTTCATTGGCTTTTCTTCATATTAGTGAATTTAGCAACAATATCATGTGTTACAAGTCCTTCTAAAACTTTGTGACTTATCAGTTTATATTTTGATTTTGTAATAATTACTGAGTTCTCTCATTCTTCTAAGAAATGAAGTGATTTATTTTGTTTCAGTATTAGAAAACCAGAACTTGATTAATCAACTAGAAGCAGCAAGTATCTTTTCAAATACTACTTCTATTGTGCTGCTTAAAACACTGAGAGGCATGAGCAAAATAATACTATTTCAGCATCAACTGAAATTCTAGTTCACACACTCATCTTTAATAACTGCACTGTCCAACAATACATTGAAAAAGTGGTTCACAATAACCCGGATCAATAAAGTCATTAATCACTTCTTCTCTACAGGACAGATGATAAATCAGCTTATTGCACAAGAGAAAATTTGGCCCCCCATTTTCCTAAAAGTTTAAATATATGTATTAAACATATTAATATATTATACATTAAATTGATATATAATACCTTTTTATATTAATTATTTAATATCCACTGACTAGATAAGCTATTTTATATCATTGAGATTTTATATTTTTGTTCCTATTTTTACTTTTATATCCAATGCTAGGAATAATGTCTTCTAAAACATAAATACTATTGTTAAATGAATTAATTTCCAATAAGCTGAGTAATTAACATGTACTGAAAGCCATTTGTCCATGTACCAAAAGCCATTGTCTACACTTAATACATAGTGATATATATTAAGACGTTGACCTATTATTAGTTCATTGATCACTGGCTCATCCATACTATCCATACTATCTTTACTATTTCCTACAGTTTAGTAGTTTTAGTTTATAGTTTACAGTTTAGTAGGAAATAGTAAAGAGATATACAAATATAATACATGGAAAAACATGCCTATAAAACATTAATACTGATAAAAACCTTTAGGAATTCTGAAGAGGTAGTGATCATCTTATTTGGGTAGAGGAAAAGTGGTCATAATGTGTAAAAAAATAGGCCAATAGACAACATTTGGAGACACATGTTAATATATATAAATCATGGCTTATTCATATTAAATTGCAATATACTATCTTTCCAATGTGTTGCTTCTCATTAGCAATGCATAGTTCAACATGATTTGCAAAATTGAAAAGAATGCAGTGCACTACCATAATTTCATCAATTTTGGTAAATGAATCTGTGATATTCTGCCGTAAAAATTTTGTCTCTGATTTTCACCGAAAAAAATGTTTATTTTTAGTATTAACTGGAAGACAAAATGAAAGTATAAAATTTACAAAGAAATATAATAATATTAATTTTCCTAGATTGCATGGTGACTATGCTCAGGCAAAATAGGTTTTATCAAGCTTTGCCTGTATACTGTCACCTTTGAGATAAAATTTATAATTTGCCTTAACATATCCAATATTTATTTTCAATGTTCTGTCAAGATATGAAAAACACATGTTAGCATTATCAAAAGCCAATTCCTTATTCATTGTCAAAAGCCAATTCCTTATTCATGTGCTTATCCCTTAAAGTCAGTTACAGTAAACTTTGGTGCTATTGGTTGCATAACCATAGGTAAGTGTATAATTTCTCTGAACTATTTGAAACTATAAAATGAGAAATATATAAAATGTATAAAATTATTGAGATTTAACTAGACATTTTGTCTAAAGTATATGCCACAAATGCTGACATTAATTGCTCATTTTATATTATTTATTATTATCATTATTATTATTATTGTTCTTTGAGACAGAGTCTCACTTCCTCACCCAGACTGGAGTGCAGTGGTGTGTTCTTGGCTCACCGTAATCTCTGCTTCCCAGGTTCAAGTGATTCTCCTGCCTCAGCCTCCCAAGTAATTGGGACTACAGGCATGCACCATAACACCCGACTGATTTTTGTATTTTTAGTAGAGACAGGGTTTTGCCATGTTTGCCAGGTTGGTCTTGTTCTCCTGGCCTCAAGTGATCCGCCTGCCTTGGCCTTCCAAAGTGCTGGGATTATAGGCATGAGGCCCCGTGCCCGGCCTATATAATTGATTTTAAAGATCAAATGCTTACAGTCATAATATTCTTTTTTACTAAAAATTATTTTGCTCCTCTCAAAATCACATCCTTTCTGGAGATCTTTCCCAGATAAGCATACTTACATTTTTATACTGTTTATAATGATAACTTCTATTAAATAAATCACACATTGTCATTAAAATAAAAACAAAAAGAATGTTAAAATCCAGTATCTGGTTAGTCATGAGCACTTGTTATATTTTTCTTCACAGTTTTTAAAATTTCTGAAATAAGACAATTTAAAAGCTAACCTCGCTGACCAAAGAGTTTTCTGATAATATTTACAATATAATAATCTCTTTTTTCCACTCCACTAAAAAAAAACTAGTATCTTTTGAATTCAGGGTATTGTCCTTGGTAGCCTAAAAAACACATTTTCTAGGTCAAATTTCCCTCATATCTAGAACACACAGACCAGATGCTTCACTGTTGCACCAAACTTAGTTAGTATCTGTAATTATTTCTGTAACTAAATTTGTAATTTTCTTTTTCTCTAAAATATATAGAAGATCTGTATCTTTCTTTTGTATCTCAATTGTTTAATAATACTGAGAAAATATGAAATAATTATCTTTTATTTATTTGGTTAAAAAAATTATTCCTACCCCTTATAGGTGAATGCACATATATGTCTACGATTGTATGACAATGTCTATATAAAGGAACTGAATTTTATCAAAACAAAATTTATGTAGGGATCCCAATTTTGTATGTGATGATCCTTCCAGTCCTCTTGGTTACAATAATAGCGTTGTCCAATAGTAATATAACCTGAGCTGCGAATGTTAGCCATGTTGTAATTTAAAATTTTCTGTTACCACATTATAGAAGTACAGTGAAGCTAGTGACATTGATTTCAATAATGTCTAATTAAGTCAGTATATAAAGATATTATAGTTTCACCATATAATCTATATAAAATGTTAATATATATATTTTTGTACTAAGTCTTTGAAATGGGTGTGTATTTTATACCTACAGTAAATTTCAATTCAAGCCAGCTACCTTTAAAGTGCAAAAAAGCCATGATATGGCCAGTGACTATGATACACCACAGCTCTAGAATAGAAGAGAAGATATTAAAGCAATTTTCTTTACTAGGAAGATCAATTAAACTATTTATTTAATGGAGATAACTTCATAAACTGTTTCCAAAAATTCACATATATTATTAGAATTCTATTTTAACCCTATTTTGCTGAGGTTAATTGCTTGAAATAAAGTTGTAACTCTCTTCTGGTGGCTTTATTTCCACTTTTTTATTTCTGTAGAGAAAAATCTGCTACCTTTCCTGCTTTCCACTTCTTTTTTTCTCTTTACTTTTTCAAATATGTTTTTTTTTTCTTTTTTTCAAAATAACTAAATGAAAAGGGACTAAGGGAGCCTTAAATTTGGGGATTTGATTATTACATTTTGAATTTTCAGGTCTAGTGCCTGGGGAGAAAATGTTCTTCATTGAAGTAAATATTTATTTCCTGCAAAACGTCTATGAGAAGTTTGTGATGTGGTAAATATTGTTTGACAGATCGTGTTTGGAAACATTTTCAGAGCTCTGTTATTCGGGAATTATCACAAAACTTGCCCACGTTTGTACCTTCAAACAGGAAGAATGAGTTTGTGGTGCTGCTTGCTCGTATTCTTTCTGATTCAACTTTAATTTTGTATATTTCAAGATGCTGGATTGCTTTCAGTGCTCCCATCATGATTCTTCCTAAGAAATATTGGTGGGCAACAACCCCTACTCTTATTTATCTGTGTCCTATAATGATACTTTAGTTTTTTTTTTATGTGTATGCTGTATGGTCATAAATCAACAAAGGCTTTTTCTTCTGAGTACTTGGGCACACAGGCTTCCCACACAATTTATTCCAGGGGCATCACACAGAATTTTGTAGAATGCTGGCTTATATGGTCTTTCTTTATCTCTACCTCTTTCCCTTCTGTTTTTATTAAATTGGGTTGAGCAAGCTGCACCAAGAATAGCTGTAGATCATGCATCTCTTTTCAAAACAGACCAGTCTTCAAAAGTACTATAAAAAGAGAGAACTCCAGGCATTTTTAAGTGTCTTATAGTTTAAAAGGCTGATAATTATCATTTCAGTTGACCTACTTAATGTAAACTGTAACCATTGTATTTAATATAAACTGTAGCCATTGGGGCTAATGTTACCTGATTTAATTCAGTCTTTTTTCTTCTAATATTCCCATTTGATGTCTGTGTTTTGAAAATGTCATAATTTAATATAAATAAAATTCACTTTATGCAACGAAGTGAGAGTTTCAAAGAAATTAGTTTCCAAGATAGTAATGGAAAGTGCTTATTCTGGCCCATGCACAACAAACTCAAGATTTTATCTAGCAAAAGTATTAACTAGCTATTATATATTGCTAAAAAATATTTCAAGAAATACACATACTAGAACAATTTCAGAGTATACTTTATTAAATATTTAAATATGCCCAGCTATTCACAAATAACATATTTTTCTTTTTTCCCTTTATTCATTACCTCGTCTACCAATGTGTTCCTTATGCACAAATACTGACGTTCTAATGTGTTATTTCTGAATTTATAAACTATATAGTATTTATAATTAAATAATCCTAATTATCTGAAAAAAAGGATAGGTGGAAAGCTCAACTTGGTATTTTTAAAAATTATGACTGACTATAAATTCTGAGCAGAAGGGAAGTCCATTTTTAATGCTGTCATGAAATTATCTATCCAATAGTCTCTTCTAGCAATGTTTTTCTAATTATCACATTTCTCCAGTGATTTTTATAATGCTGATTCTTTTAGAACTCTAAAGAAAAATAATATTCTTTTGTATAATAATGGAGGCGATATCCCCAAGAAATAGAATTACAGCCGCAGAAGGTAGCTATACTTGACCAGCTGTTCTATGACACAGTGCAAAGAAGAATCCACAAAAAGCAAATATGTGTTTGGGGCAAGATTCTTGTGCTGCATCACTGACTTGGTAGTGAAGTAGAGACATATGGAACTGAGAGTAAAATGGAATGGAATTTTACTTTAATGAATACAATGAATATGTTTATATAAGCCAAAGAATTTTCATTGTCACTGTATGACTAATGCTGAAGACTTGTTTGCTTCTATAAATTACACTGGTGGAATTTTTCAAGGTCATTTTGTTATATAAATTATTACTCCTTACAAAAATATCAGACTTTGTCTAATAGAAAAATAGTTTTAGGCATGATATATATTTTATTTTTTATTATATACTTATAATGTAAATTTATCATATAAGAGCAAATTGGTAGCATTTTTTTAGGATGCAACATGCATGAAATGTAAGCAGTCACAACTTTTCTCTCTATTCTATTTGACATTTCTTCTGGCAATTAAAATACATTTGCTTTAACAAGAACATCAAGTTTACGATCCTACCACATAAATAAGACAAATACAAAGGGAGAACAGCCATGGGTTATTTGAGGGATGGGTAGACTATCAGCAAATATTCACAAGTGAAAATCATCTTCAGCATTCAGAACAGGACTTTTGCTTTAAAATGTAAATAATTTTTAAGGATTTTATACAAATAGAAGACATTGGTTTCATTGAAGAAAATTGGAAAAAATATGCAAAGTCCTGCAAATCTTAGAATTAGTTATACGTTAATACACAAATTTCTGTTGCAAAGATGTAGAAATAAGTGGGCAGAAATACACTATTTCCCTCAAATAAGCTTTATTTGAAATTAAGGATATTTTGTGAAGTAGACCACTAAGAAAAAGAGAAATACTTTGTTATTGGCCATGAGCTGATCATATCCTGGAATGTTTTCTACCTAAACTCCAACTTCCAGTTCATTATCCATGATAATTTGTATTTTTGCTGTTTAATGAAGCTTAAATAAATTTAAACTTCAAAGAACTGAGATGAAGATATATCTGCTATCAGTTGTCTCAAAATTAACATTTGGATGAACGGTATCCCACTCTCTCTTTCCTAAAGGCACTGACTTCGAGGCAGGGGTAAACTTGAATAGTCCCAGAAAATGAGGAACTTGTGTTGAACTCTTGGTCAAAGTTAGACAAAGTAAGCAGAATGTTGTAATTGCCCACTTTATCACTGTGAGAAAACAGTGTAGATGTTTAAGGCATTATTATTCAAAATGTGAAACATGGCTAGCAGAGTGGATATTAGCTGGGAACTTGTTAGAAGGGTGGGATCCTAGGCTCCACTTAGATCAAAAAAACTTAACAAGCACTGCAAGTAATTGAAGAAGCACAGATTAAAATGAAAATGGTGACGTAGTAACAATACAATGATCATAATTCTTTTGATAGTATTGTGATTTCAGAAGGAAACCCCATCAATCATAGGCCAAGGGCAGGAAAAAAAAATGTTGTCAACATGATAAGAACACAAAGTTAAATGCAAAAACAAGATACACAAATTAGGAAACCAAAACACAGTATAGACCGGAACACACACACACACACACACACACACACACACGTTTTGAGAGATAGCAGAGGGTAGTGGGGTGTGTCATACTACATTCAAGTTTGCTGACTTCCAGGACTATACGCAGCAGAGCCAGATGTTTAGGGCTCAGATGGAACAAGATCTATGCCATTCCCTGTGTGACAAACACCTGAGCTAGGCTTTAGATTAAAATGATGCTTGGGCTACCATAAAGGGAATCTAAAAAATAAATTAATAAAACATGTTAGTTTGCTAAGGATAATGGCCTCCACCTCAACCCATGTCCCTGCAAAGGCCATAATCTCATTTTTGTTTATGGTTGCATTTTATCCCATGGTGTATATGTACCACATTTTCTTTATCCAGTCTATCACTGATGGGCATTTAGGTTGATTCCATGTCTTTGCTATTGTGAACAGTGTTGCAAAGAACATACCTGTGCATGAGTCTTTATAATAGAATGATTTATATTCCTTTGTGTATATACCCAGTAATAGGATTGCTGAGTCTAATGGTATTTCTGTCTGTAGGTCTGTAAGGAATCACCACACTATCTTTCACAATAGTTGAACTACTTTACACTTTCATCAACAGTGAATAAGCATTCCTTTTTTTGCCACAGAAATAGAAAACCACATATTTCATGTTCTCACTTACAAGTGAGAGCTAAATAATGAGAACACATGGGCACATAGAGGGAAACAACACACACACTGGGGCCTATCAGAGGGTGGAGGATGGGAGGAGCGAGAGGATCAGGAAAAATGACTAATGGGTACTAGGCTTCATACCTGGGTGATGAAATAATCTGCACGACAAACCCCCATGACACAAGTTTACCTATGTAAAAAACCTGCACAGGTACCCCTGAACTTAAAATAAAAGTTAAAAAAAAAGGGCCAAGCACAGTGGCTCATGCCTGTAATCCCAGCACTTTGGTAAGTCGAGACAGGCAGATCAACTGAGGTCGGGAGTTCGAGACCAGCCTGACCAACATGGAGAAACCCTGTCTCTAATAAAAATACAAAATTAGCTGGGTATGGTGGTGCATGCCTGTAATACCAGCTACTCAGGAGGCTGAGCCAGAAGAATCTCTTGAACCCAGGAGGCAGAGGTTGCAGTGAGCTGAGATTGCTCCATTGCACTCCATTTGCAACAAGAGCAAAACTGTCTCAAAAAAAAAAAAGTTAAAAAAGGTTTATGTATGTAAGTAAATATTTCTTATAAAAAATATGTCACAAAGTAGAGACTATGCAAAATTTTGTTATGTTTAAAGGCTAGAAAGAAAACTATGGTCGATAATAGAGAATACGAAAGGTATTATTTCAGTGAGCAGTTTACACATGCCAAGGTCATTGTGTTGTTCGCAAGAAAGACATACATATTTTTTTATTTTATGAGTAACAAATAATGTTAGAATTTGAAGTTAACCATTAAAAAGAAAAGAAGAAAAAAACAAAAGGCACCTGTCAAAAGAAATACACATTATTAATTGAACAGAAGGCCAGAAATGAGGAACTACTAATTAAAACAATTTATGAAAAACATTACAGAAAACAAAACAAACATGGTACAAATCAGTTTAAATATATCATATTTTCCTGTATGGATTCCATTCACTAGAAAATGTATAAAATCAAAGAGGATAAGAAAGTGCAAGTGACATACTAAAATTAAATGACTAAAAAAGCCAATAATTTTTTTAAATGAATATATATATATGGTAGATAAATAGTAACCAAAAACATTGTAACAGAAATATTACTATCAGAAAAACTAGAAACCTTGACACAAGTACTAATCAGGGTAATTATATGGTATACTATATTATTCAGAACTAAAGGAAACAATTATTCATAACTAAAGATAAAAAACAAGATGTTGCATTAACCTAACAACAAAAATTTAAAATCTAAGTAAAAATTAAAGAGAAGCATTACAAGGAGAAACAAACTCACCTAAAATCCAAAGATGACATTGTAATACAGCTGTTTAATAATTATATTAAAAAATAAATTTAAAAATTGTAAAATATAGATATTTCAACAACCCACTTAACAAACTTTATATAATACATTTTTGGAAACATCTCTAATCATGACAGTCACTGACCAACTTTCTCAAACATCAGTGAATCTTTTACTAAAAACTTAGCATGTTTAATACCAGAAAAAAAATCTCTGCAAATTATAAATAGTAATAAGATACTGATATAGTTTGCTGTGACCTCAGTCAAATCTCATTTTGAATTGTAGCTCCCATAATTCCCATGTATTATGGGCTAGTGGGTCAGATAACACCCAGTTCATGATGGGCAGCTCAGGCTGCATGGTAATTTAATGGCCCATGGTGAAGCGTTTGGACTCTACTGAGGTACAGAAGCAGGCCAAAAGCTGCCTTTCAAAATGAGACTAGTGGCACATGATGATTGCTCCAAAATCCTAAAGATCTATGCAGCAATTCACTTGTAGAGGCTTGCCAAAGGCCCCAAACAGCCCCCCTATCTACCATTGACACTCCAAGCAGTGTTGGATTTGTTAGATTACATAGCCCAAGTGATAGAGCAGCCTAGACATGTTGCAGAGCCTTCTTTTATTCTGGGCCCCTCTAAATACTTGTAGCTTTTGGGTCACTTCATTGATAGCCCAGAATAACCCATTCAAACAAAACATAGGCTGTCTCCCATATCCAAATGGACCCACTAGGCCTTCTGCCTCTTGCTTGGTTGCAGAAGAGGCCTGATGCAACCACTTTTTTCTTTTACCTTACATGGGAAATCACCACATCATCACACCATTGGATTTGAATTAGAATTTTGTTCAGTTGATTTAGAGCTTTCTGCTTACACAGATCAAGTAAGAATTTTGTAGGATTTTTTTTTTCCCATGTCTAGGACCACCATAATCAATTAACTAAGGCCAGAGATTCGCTTGAGTCATGCTATTCTGATTGCTGCTTTACTCTTTTGTTCATTATTATACCCACCTTGCTTTCAGTGGTAGGGTGCCGCTACTTGGTACCTGCTACCCAAGGGTCTAGTTATTCTTGTTGTATTTCTGTTTTCCAATTGAGTGGCTGTGAGTTCCACTGTAAGGTCTGACCTACAGAGAAAAACTATCATGATGTTCCTCAAGAATGCTAAGGCTCCCTTCAACAACTTAATTAACAAAATATTGATAAATGGTATGTCTTCTGAATTCTCCCAGTGTGGGTGAGTCTTAAATGACAAAGCCATTCTAACATTTGAATTTCTCTAGGCCTTTGAACCCGTTCTTATACATTAAACCAGGGAAATTTAGGCATTTCCAATTTGCCCGATATGGGCCATCTTTGATCCATGTTTCAGCCAGCTAACCAACCAAACTATTAACTAACTTTTCAAGCTACAACATTAAATGCAGAATCTTCTTATTGAGCCCATATCACCATATGCAACTTATCCAAGTTTATGTTCCCTTCACTGTTATCCCTCACTATGCCCGCCCCACATACTCTATCCATTTTACACATGATCCCTGGATTTTCACTTGTGTGAATACAAAAACTCAAATGGTTCTTTTGGAGTACAGCATGACTCATTATTTGGAGTGTATCTTTAGGGGTCCACTGGGTCTAGTTCTAGGTCTAGCAGAAGAGAGAGATTGTAGGGGTTGAGTCCTGAGGAAAATCTGCATTTCTTACATGGCAGCTGCCTCAGTGGAGACTATTACCATTTCCTCAGGCAATGCAGGGCAATAAGAAATTAATTCTTTCGGATGGAGGTAGAAAAGCCAATATCACTCTGGGTGGAGAGACTGCCACTACTGGGAATGGGAGGTCCACTACCACTGAGGGAGAGGTAGCCACTTCCAATGGGAGTAGGGAGGCAACTTCTGCTGAGGGTGCAGAGGCCATTTCCACTGCGGGTAAAGAAGCCTCTTCCTTGGACAAGAAGACTCTTCAGAATTTAGAGGCTCAATCCTCCCAGTTTTATCAGGGTCTTCTCACAAATACCCATCTCAGTTTATAGGATCTCATTCTTTCCCAATTAATCCCCTGACTTAAAAACCAACTAAATGGATCAAGACATATATTTACAGGTGCAAAATATAGCAAACACAAGGAGGATAATTGTGAGGAAAACAGTGTATAGGTACATCATCATAAAACTGATGAAAGCATTTAAAAATATATAAATTACATAAACACAAATGATAATTGTGAATAATTACTTTTTATTAGATATCATGGAGGCAAAAAGATATTGGAACAGTGTTTTTAATATGCTTAAAGAAACAGAAATAAGTATCAAGTCAGAATTCTATATCCAGTGGAACTATTTTTTTAAGAGTGAAAATAGTAAAGCTATTTTTCAGATAATGGAATAATAGGAGTGAACTGAGAGGATTAAGGGGTAAAAACATCCCTGCTCACCAGTTACCAAGAATAATGTCTTTTCCCAACCTCCAGAGTGGAAAACTTTGTATTTCATGGGACATTGACTAAAGTACTCAAAAGGCCTTTGTCTCAGATGTAAGGGCAGACAAGTCATAGACAAAATAATGGTCCCATCTAAAAGCTTAAAAGCAAAACATGAAAGCATCAAGCTATTTACAAGTAAATTAACAGCATGCCAAAACAAACTCAAGAATATTTATAGCATGTAGAAATAGCACCCATGAAGAAAATCTACATCACCTGGCATTATCTAGTTAAAAGCCATCAGGCTTGCAAAGAAACAGATAATATGACCCATGATATTAAATTAAAAAATCAAAACTGACCCAGGTATGATACAGATTATATACTTAAGAGAAAAGGACACTAAAACAGTTTTTATATCTGTATTTTGCTTGTAAAAAATGTAGTGTATTAGTTTTAAACTAATATAAGACCACTAAAAAGTAAAATTTAAAGTTTTGCTCAACAATAAAATAAAAAAAATAAAAGACTTAAACTAAATGATCAATTCCATGCAGTATCACTGCACAGAAAACTACAGAAACTTGCTGGCTCAAATTAAAAAACAATGAAATTGAATATTTCTTGTTTATTATTTGAAAAAATCAATAAACTTAATATTCGACATTATATCATGTTGACTTATAAATTCAAAGTAATAACTATGAAAATTATTGCTCCTATTTTTTGAAAAATTAATAAACTAATTCTGTAAGTTTTATAGATATAAAAACGACCTGGAAAAACCAAAAGGATTTTGAAAAGAATCACCCAGTTGACTGCATCCACTACCCTATTTCAAGGCCTGGTATAAATCTAGTCATCAAAACAGTGTGGTGTTGGTGAAAGAATAGACACCGTTTAGTGGAACAGAATAGAATCCAAAAACAGACCCACCCATAAATCTTCAATTAATTTTCACCAATGGTGTCAAGACAATTCAATGGCAGAAAGAAAAATTTTGCCGAAAATTATACTGAAACCCTTTGGTTCTCCATTTGAGATAAAAATGAACATACACAAAAATTAATTTGAAATTGATTCTACACCTAAATTTAAAAGCTAAAATGATAAAACTTTCATAATAAAACATAAAATACCATCTTCAGTGTTTTGGGTAGGTATGATGGTTAATATTGTCAACTTGATTGCATTGAAAGAGGCAAAGTATTGTTCTTGGGTGTGTCTGTGACGGTGTTGCCAAAAGAAAATTAACATTTGAGTCAGTGGACTCAGAGAGGCAGGCCCATCCTCAGTGTGGTGGGCACCATTCAATCAGCTTCCAGTGCATCTAGAAAAAGAAGGCAGATAAACAAAAAGGTGGGAGATACCAACTTGTTGAGTCTTCTGGTTTTCATCTTTCTCTTGTGCTGGACGTTTCCTACCCTCAAACATTGGACTCCAAGTTCTTCAGCTTTTGGACTCTTGGACTTACACCAGTGGTTTTCCAGGGGCTCTCAGGCCTTTGGCTACAGACTGAAGGCTGCACTGTTGGCTTCCCTTCTTTTTGAGGTTTTGGGACTCAGACTGGCTTCCTTGCTCCTCAGCCTGGAGACTGCCTATTGTGGGACTTCACCTTGTGATCCTGTAAGTCAATATTCCTTAATAAACTCCTCATCATATATACATCTATCCTGTTAGTTCTGTCCCTCTAGAGAACCCTGACTAACATAGTAGGCAAAGATATTTTTTGGATAAAATACAAAAATCAAAAATAATACTTGAAAAATAATAAATTGGTGTGTATCAAAATAAAAACATTTTATTCTTAAAAGATACCGTTTAAGAAAATTAGAATGATCCCAGCACTTTGGGAGGCCGAGGCGGGTGGATCACGAGGTCAAGAGATCGAGACCATCCTGGTCAACATTGTGAAACCCCGTCTCTACTAATACAAAAAAATTAGCTGGGCATGGTGGCGCGTGCCTGTAATCCCAGCTACTCAGGAGGCTGAGGCAGGAGAATTGCCTGAACCCAGGAGGCGGAGGTTGCGGTGAGCCGAGATCGCGCCATTGCACTCCAGCCTGGGTAACAAGAGCGAAACTCCGTCTCAAAAAAAAAAAAAAAAAAAAAAAAAAAAAAAAAAAAGAAAATTAGAATGAAAACAAAAACAGGAGAAAATAGTTTCTATATATGTGACAAAAAAATTATATCCAGAATATATAAAATAATCTTATTAATCCATTATAAAAAGGTAAACTACCCATTTAAATAATGCAAATATTTGGACAGATAATGGCAAGGATGGCAAATAAACACATGAAAAATTGCTTAATGTAGTTTGTTATCAGGGGAATGCAAATCAAAATCAACATTCCATACAACTAAACATGTATTAGAATGACTATAAAGATGACCAATTCCAAGTTTTGTAGTGTATGGTATGTGATGCTGCTAGAACTCTAATACATTGCTGGTAGGCATTTAAAGTGACACAACTACTTTTGAAAAATATCTGAAAACTCCAAAATATTAAACATGCACTTGCCAAAATTCCTACCCATTTCAGTTCTGTATTTACTAAATGTAAATGGAAATATTTGTTGACATAAAGATATGTGTATGTACATATGCCCATCACTGTTTCAGGTTTACTACTGAAGTCCTGAGTGCTGAAGAACCTCTCTATCTTGTGCAAACTGCGATCACAAGTCACCCGTCATACAGATGTGAAAGTAAATAAATAAATAAAATTAATTGAAAATTTGATAACAATATTTATATATTTTCAAAATGCCCCTCTCAAAAACACATTTACAAAGGAACAACAACGATTTTATAATGTAGAAGGCAGCCAGATATCACCTTGATCAAATGATCAAAGTGAACATCATTAGTAATTGTACAAATGAAAATCGTGTGCTACTTGATAGGATGCCCTGAAGAGCATGTAGTGCACTTCTGTGATATTCTTGTCAAAAGGTGTATTCTGAATATAATCATAGAGAATATTAGGCAAAAAAATAATTAGGGGCATTTTTTGAAATAAGTAAGACATAATTTTCAAAAGTACTTATATTTAATCCCTTAACTCTTGAGAGTCAAGGAAAGGCTAGGAACTTGTTGCAGAATGAAGATTAAAGAGATACGACATTTAAATTTAACATGGGATTCTGAAGTGGATACTTTGCCTATAAAAAAGTTAGTGGAGCAACTGGTAACATGGAATGGAGTCTAAAGATTAGATAATAATAATGTATTAGTGTAAATGTCCTTATGATATTGATCCTAGTGTGGTTAAGTCAGAGGCTGTCCTTTTTGTAGGAAATGCTTACTAAAGTATTCAGAAGTGATGGCCATCCAGTTAGCAACTTGCTGTCAAATAGTTCAGAAATACAATAGTTTTTCTCTACCTCTACGTTTTGTAATTTTATTATTGTTTAAAATGTAAGAAAAATGTATATAGTCTTCTAAATGGAGAAAAGACACATGCATAAAGTTTTCTGTTTTTTTAAGTTATAGTTTAATAGAAGATGCATGTGCAACAGCCATCCTTGCCTGATGCAGGATTTCTCTAGTACATGGATGTGCTGAAGACAAGTGTGGGACTGCAAACATGAAAATAATATATATCAAGCTCAGGACAATATGAAATGTTAAACATGTTAAAAGAATGAAAATTAAGTCAACCATTCAAATTTCTATGATGTGCTTCTCTTTTCAGATTTAAACTTGTAAAACACAATTTTGTAATTTAAAAACTATTGAAGCCATAGAACAAATTTATTGAAACTTTTAAACTCTTTAAAAATTGTAAACTAAATTTACTAATATCGCATTTCACATACTTTCATTTTAGTAAATGTTATGCCACTTTCATGCAATTATTAAATATATAATATGCCTTTATTACAATTTATATAACTAATCTTTTTTCCTTACCCTAGACAATATTCTTTATTAAAAGATGATCACAAACTCAAGTGTATTTACCCTTTTTGAAGTAAACATAGTGAACTGAAAGTGTAAATTATGTCCCAAAACCACTCCAAAAATCATTTAACAGCAATATTGAAAAATGGTACAAACTATTTTTCCTAAGTTATACATTGAAATATTTCAGAACACCAGGAAAAATTAAATAAGTTTCATGAAGATTATGATAATTTTCTGTCTTCACAAATGCATTTCAAAGGAAGTGTGAGTGATTGGAGGATGGGGAGTAAAGTCAATTTCAAAGTTTCAAGATCTAAATGTATGCCTAGTGATTAAGGGTTCTTACCATTGAAGGTGATTTGCATTTTCCTCTAAATAAACAGAAGAAATTTTTGAGAAAAAAATAAAGAGTAAAAAGAAAGTGACTGAAAGAAGGAGAACACCCGTTAATCTAGGCTTCTAGAAGATAAATTACATGACAGTTCCAAGGGCAATTTAATATCTGCCAGCACAGCTTCCTGGGGAGTCTGCCAATAGGCAAATGCTACAGCTAAAAAAACTGTTTTCACAGCTTGACATCAGAACTCCATGATGGCTGTCAGGGGTTTAATGGTGACCTGAGGTTCTGACCTTCTCAACAAAGTATAAAATAAAATTCAGAAGGAAAGAAGTTGAATTATGGAGTGATACGTTTATGATCCACTCAAGGTCACTAAAAGTCGTTTTACATAGGTAAAACAATTGTATCTACTCTTGATACAAACATGAGTTTAGAAACAAGACTACTTTTTGACAAATTTGGCTTAAACCTTTAAAATTCATAATTTATTTAATATGTACCCCAAATAATACTGTACTATTTTGGGGTAAACTATGTTATTTAATTTTTCAATGTTTTTAGTTCATTTAATATACTAGGACTCTCCAGAATCTTATGGCAATTATTATCCTGTTAGTATTATTTTCCCTAATTAATTATTATTATTTTTTTTTTTCGGTAAAAATGTTTTTGTATTTTCACTAATAGAGGTTATTTAAAGTTCCATTGTTCTCTTTAACATGTTCCTGAAACAATTATGGCATTTGACATAAAATGGATCCTTAGTTCTGTATATTCTTAATGTTGCAAATACATAAAGAAACTGTATCTTCTTGAAATATAAAAATCATTTGATGTTCTTCCTAATAATTTTGGAGTTACCAGAGATTGGATTACCAATAAGCCTTGACCTAATTATCCTGAAAAGATTATGTCCAATTATCCCCTATCCCTGTTAAATCAATCTTGGTGTTTAAAGGCCTTTGTTGGGAGGGAGAGATGGAAATACTGGGAATTTAGGAGTGCTTCTTATTTGAAAAACATGGATTATAAACACATTCCCTTTTGTCACAATTATAATGTAGATTTCCATCAACACAAAATTTTTGAAAAGAAGTAGAAGGTAAGTATCCCTTATCTCACAAACTTTATGAAGTGGGAGTGATTATATTGGGCTTACGTTAAAAAGCCATTTATAGCACATACACATCTTTAGCGAGAAGGACAGATTAAAGCAAAGTTAAGGGAAATGGCATAAACTAGGAATATCCTAGGAAGAATGAGGAGTTTAGGGATAGCAGGCAAGGTAGAAGATGGAAGGAGAACATCGGAGAACAGGAAGCAAAACATTCAAGTGAAAAACATGCAGTTGAAACCTTTAAGAGTAACCACACATTTATATCCAATTTTTCATTTCTAAATTTTTACAAAATAAGAATTTTCCCTATTTCAATCCCTTCATTCCACCCTTCTTTGGATACCTACCTTGCAGAGTTGCTTTGGGCCACATTAGGTCATACATTAGAACACATAAAAGAACCCCAAACTGTATATCACATTTTGTAAAAACAGAGACTCTTATCTCCTAAGAGATTTTGATTTCTAGAAAATGCAAATATATTTTAGATAGACTCATAAATGTTAGTTTCTTGACATATTATATAATTGGACATTAGAATTTTCATACAAAACATTTTCTAATCTATATTTTAGGTAAATATATTGAGCAATGATACCCACATAACATCCTATGGTGCTAATATTAAAGTCAGAATGTGGTGCTGAATGATTTATATTAATATAATAAAGTTTAATATTAAAAGCAAATTGCCATGGACAGGCCAGAAATTTTGCAAAGTTTTCTTCTCTACTTACTTTCTCCTAGGGGAATATAATTCACTTGAATTCTGTTAGAGAATCTCTCCTATTAATGCTACAAGAATTGAATTTTTTCTCTTTCCTCTACCTTATAAATGCCTGTAGGTGCTTAGACGTTTGGAATAGTGCACCAAATATTGAAAAGCCTGGGCTTTTCTGTGTTAACACTAAAACTGATTAAATAGTTCACAGTCACATAGGCAAGAATACATGACCAGATTTGGGAATTCTCAGCACATAGCACAAACTTGGCATGACCAAATGATCCTGAAACTATGACCAATGATCCCCTATACCTGTCAAATCAATCTTGGTGTTTAAAGGCTTTTGTTGGGAGAGAGAGATGTAAATACTGGAAGGCTACTTGGGATGTTATTGAAAGTTCAAAATTATAAAATACAAATGAATCTGATTTGGCTTGGGAAATACTTCATTTCTATTACTCTGAAGACAATCTGGGTATAACTAAATATTCTATGATTCTATAAGCAAATATTTCACTCTCCCAGGACTCAATGGTCATTGGACCACTGAAACAGGAGAAGTATCATTTATATTACAATTCTACTTCACACATTTGATACTAGATATTTAGAAGTGAGTTTAAATTTAATTGAATAAATGAGCTTCCAATATCTATAATACTTTTCTGAATCCCAAATTTATCGTGAAAACATTGCCATTTTAATTATTTAAGCACCAAAAGCATTTTTATTAGCATTCTAATATTTATTTTATACTTTGAGTGTATTAAAATAAATTTCAATGACATTTTGTTGTTTTTCTTCTGACTTTGAACCAAAAGATAATAGAGATAGTATTTAGCATGTATATCCTAAGTGCAATTTTTATTACCATTGGTAATATAACTGCATGTGGTTATATGCTGGTTGCTTATAAAATGAAAAGAACTGCATATAGCTAGCAATTACATTAAATATACTACAGACTGTTGTATTTAATAGGCTATGTAAGAAATACATTTTCTAATGAAAAATTACTATGGCAAGCATCAAGACACTTGTGAATATAAAATAGCAAATAAAAATGTGGTCCTCAACAACAAGCAACTGTTCGAGTAATGATTTTTGGTAAGTTTGTTATGATATACTGTTGGGAGAGGATAAACAATCTAACAAATGGGAAAGCATACATTATACTAAATGTCACTGTGCATGAATTAAACTTGCATAATACATTCCTAATAAGCCAATTCAATTAGAGAGAGTTTCACACTTTTGCAGTTTTCTCATGATACAACTAGATAGCCCTCTTAGGAACAAAAGTGTCACATTTTTGTTATCTTCAGATGAATAT
Organism: Aotus nancymaae; assembly: GCF_030222135.1. Classification (NCBI taxonomy): domain Eukaryota; kingdom Metazoa; phylum Chordata; class Mammalia; order Primates; family Aotidae; genus Aotus; species Aotus nancymaae. The sequence continues at coordinate 30,945,219 of NW_026988413.1, forward strand.
TATTTGAAATAATTTGGTCATAAAAAAATCTCCTCAGTCAAATTACATTATCCAATGACAAAATAAAATATACTTAATGGTTTATTTATTAAGCTATTAGAGATATGAAATTAGCATAAATTTATATAATATATATGCTCATATTTGGATTATTTTATAATTTTAATTTTTTAAAATATAACTTTTAAATTATAAAGGGAAATTATTTTAAAACTATTTTCAGATAATGGTAGATTCAAATTGAGTTCTAAGAAACAATACAGATAATAATACATCTTGAATAGCTATAGTATGACATCACAACTAGGAAACTGATATTGATGTAGCCCATTAATCATGTTTGTCTTTCACCAAGTTAAAATGCATGTGTATATGTGCTTGTTTATGCATAATTTTATCATGTGTAGACTCACATGCCCATCATCATATTCAATATAAGAACAATTTCAACACAGGGATTCCTTGTGCTACCATTTTATAATCCTATCTACCTCTCTCCTCCTCTCCTTCCTAAGTCTTAGGAACCACTAATTTGTTTTTCAGCTTTATAATTTTGCCATTTCAAGGATGTTATATAAATTTAACCTAATATATTCTGAGATTTTTAATAACTGATCATGATGTTCTAGAGCCCAAACAAGTTTTATATATCAATAGTTTGTTCATTTTTATTGCTGAGTAGTATTCCATTGAGTGAATGTCATACGGATTCTTTAACCATTTGTCTGTCAAAGGACATTTAGATTGCTTTCAGATTTGGTTTAATATAAATAAAGCTGCTATATAAAATTCTTTACAAATTACTGTGTAAATTTAGGTTTACATTTCTCTAGGATAAATGTCCAAGATCAAAATTACAAGACTGTGGGGTAACTGCCAGTCAAATTGTTTAAAACATTGTTATAATCTTCCAGAGTGGATATGCTATTTTACATTTCCACCAGCAATGCATGAGTCCTCTAATTTTTCTCCATTCTCATCAACACTTGGTGTTACTATTCTTTATTTTAGCCATTTTGGTAAATGTATAGTAATATCTCATTGTGATTTTAATTTTAATCTGTCTGATGGCTAATGATGTTGAATATTTCTTCATATGCTTATTTACCATCTGTATACCTTTTCAGCTAACTGTTCATATATTTTTTCCATTTTCTCACTGGGGTTTTTTTTTTGTACAGTTGCATTTTGGGAGTTCTTCATATATTCTAGGTGTAAGTCCTTTGTCAGAAATGTGGTTTTCAAACATTTTCTCCCAGTCTATAGTTTGTCTGTTTGTCCTCCTAATAGAGTATTTCACAGAGCAAAAGTTTTTTATTTTGAAAATACTCAACTGATCAATTCTTCATTTTCATTTTATAGATCATTTTCATTTTTATTTCATTTTTATTTTATAGATAGAACATTTGGTTTTCATTCTAAGAACTGTACGCCTAGATCTAGATTTTCTTCTACTTTTAAGGTAAATATTTTGATGATTAATTTTGAGTTAATTTTGATAAAAAATGTGAGATTCACTTTAAGAGTTTGTTTTTGTCATTTTTTTTTCTTTTGGTGCCTATGAATGGCCAATTGTTCCAGCATCCTTTGCGCAAAACGCTATTTTTTTCTCCATTGAATTGCTTTGTACTTTTGTCAATAATTAGTAGGCCATATTTGTGTGGAACTACTTTTGGGTTTTCTTTTCTATTTTGTCCCATTTATCTAGTTGTCTGTTTCTCTTCCAGCACCAATATGTCTTGATTGCCATGATTATAAACTATAATATGAGCAGAGTGATCAATCACACTTTATTTCTCTTATTCAAAATTATTTTACCCATAACATATAGTGTGATTGTCTGTATTAATTTTATAAGCTTAATATATCTATAACAGATCTTACTAAAATTTTGAACAAATTGCATTTAAAACTATAGATTACTTTGAAAAGAATGGACAGTTTACTATTTTGAGCTTTCCAGTTCATGAACAAGATGTATTACTCCATTTATTTAGGTCTTCTTTGATTTCTTTCATCACAGTTTAGAAATCATCAACATACAGAACCTATGCATGTTTTGTTAGATTTAAACCCAAATATATTACTCTTCGTTGGATCAATTGTAAATGGTATTTTGTTCTTCATTATGGTATCCACAAATTCATTATTTTTATGCAGAGATGAGATTAATTTTGTATATATTAATCTTGTATCTTGACACCTTGCTAAATTCTCTTTTAGTAGTAGGCGTTCTTTTGTATATTACTTGGGGTTTTCTATATAGACCATTATAATGTTGCATATAGAAACAGTTTTATTTCTTCCTTTCCGATCTGTGTGTATTTTATGTCTCTTTGTTGCTTTTTGTGCTGTCTAGAATTTGCAGTCCTATATTGAGTGGTTAGAACAGATATTGTTACCTTGTTCTCAATCCTAGAACAAAAGCATTTCGTCTAACAGTTGTTGCAAGTTTTGTAGACATTTTTTATCAAGTTAAGAATGTTCTCTATTCCTGGTTGTTAGGAGCTTTCAATCATGACTGAGTGTTGGATTTTATCAAATACCTTTTCTACATCTATTGATATGATCAAATAATTTTTCTTATTTACCCTATTGATACAGTGACTTATACAGATTAATTTTCAAATGCTGAACCAGCCTTGTATAACTATAGTGAATCCTGTTCAATCATGATGCATATTTTTTTGCATTGTTGGGTTTGATGTGCTAATATTTTACTGAGTACTTTTGCATCCATGTTTATGAGAGATATTGGTTTGTAATTTTCCTTTCTCATAATGTCTTTATCTTATTTTCATATTATGGTACTGCTGGGCTCATAATATGAGTCAGAAAGTGTTCCCTCTTCCTCTATTTACTGAAACACATTATAGAAATTTGGTATCATATTTTCCTTAAGTATACCAGTAAAGGCTTTTGGACTTCATATTTCTTTTTTGAAAGATTATTAATTATTGATTAATAAAATTTACCAGTAAAACCATTTGGAATTTATACTTTCTGAAAGGTTATGAATTATTGATTCAATATATTTAATATTTGTAGGCTAATTCAGATTATACATTTCTCATTGTGTGAGTTTTGGTAGATTGTGTCTTTAAAAGAATTGGCCCATTTCATGTAAATTATCAAATTTCTAGGCATAGAGTTGTCTATGTCATCATTTTAATGTTTATGATCAGTAACAGTGATTTCTCTTTCATTTTTGATATTGATTATTTGTGTTCCCTTTCTCTTTCTCTCTCTCTCTCACTCTTGCTCTCTTGTTAAATTAACTAGAGGTTTATTAACTGTATTTATCATTTCAAAGAAGTAGTTTTTGATTTTATTTTCTGTATTTTCCTGTTTCAGTTTCACTGAGTTATAACATTATCTGTTATTTCCTTCCTTCTGCTTATTTGATTTTAGTTGTTTCTTTTCAATATTCTTACGGTGTGAGCTTAGAGGATTGATTTGAGACCTTTCTCCTTTTCTGTTGTAAACATATAGTCTTATAAATGTCATTCTCAGTACTATTTTAGTTATACACCAAATATTTTAGTAAGTTATATTTTTAATTTATTTTAATACTATAATTACCATCATTTTACAAAGCACTCATGTACCTCAACAAAAACAATGAATGAGATAATATAGTTATTAGATTTAAAAAAATCTCCCTTCTTCTCTTATGAAAAGCCATGTTGGATCAGACTTGCAGGCTTTTCTCCAAACATGTAAACATGAATTGCTATGTGAATGCATATAAATTACTGTACTAATGTGATAGAAAGGGGCAATTGGGGGTTTAATTTAACACTTTAACACTTTTTAATGGTCTTTACTCCATGTAATGAGGCTAAAGTAGTTTTCTGCCAGGTTGTTAGGTATGTTTATTCCAACTATGTACTCGAAATCGACAGAAATAAACACTTAGGGTTGTATATTCACATGACTGTATTGTGAGTAGATCTAGTCAATTTCCACTTATCAATTAATCTTTGCAAGCTCCTATTTTGAAAGGTGAGCATGTGTTGCACATTGGGTTAGTGTAAATTCAGAGGAAGAACTCAGTCCTTTCCATAAAATCCAAGTATGTTCTCATTCTTAATGGTGGACATGATACTCTAGTAAATGGTTGTAGGTTTCATTGGAAAGATTAAAAAGAAGATTGCCTAACAAGATAGAGAAACTTAGTCTAGCCCAATCATATTAATCTATACACTTTTGTGAGTATATGTTGTGGAGGTGGACTTGTTATGAACTTGTTGCCAATAAGACATACTGGGAAACCTTTTGAGAGTCTTCTCTGTAAAATCTTTCACCTGAAGAAAGATAAAGCCTTTCCATTCTGACTTGCATGCTAATGCTTGAGGACATGATACATACTAGAAAGTGTGTACTGAGTTTTTTAAATCACAAGATAACTGACAGCCATAAGACAGAAAAGTTGACCTAGGCTGGGAGCAGTGGGTCATTCATTTGATATTCTCTGTAAGTGAAATGTTCTTTCCCATTATAACATCTTGCCTCAATGCCTCGATTCTCATAGGTCTTTATTAAAATTTCACTTTCTCAGTAAAGTATGCAATGGTTATTCTATTGTTAAGTGCACACTCACCTCAATTATTTCTCTCTCCATTTACAATTAGATTCATTTCTTTAGATTTCCCAAGATATAACATATATGATTTTGGTCTTCTTTATGGACTGAATTACACCACTACTTCATGAATTATATGAAAGCAGATAATTTTGCCTGCTATTTTCCCAGGTCTAAAACTGTACCTGACGCATAGTAATGTTCAACATTTGTTTAGTCAATAAATGAATTAACCACCTGTCCTAATAGTTAAGAATGAGCCATGTGGTGTCAAAAGCTTGGGTTCAAATCCCTGTTGAGTGATGTAAGGAAAGTTACTTATCTCTGGTTCAATTCATTCATCTTTAACATAGGAAAATAATAGTATTTATTGCATAGTATTGTTAGGAAGATCACAGGAGATGGTATATGTAACATATTTTGCAGAGTGTCTTGCACATTAAAAGTGCTAAAATGTTATTATAATTTTTTTATTTTAATGTTATATCAATGTAAGGTTTAGACATATCATCATAACTATATTTACTAAATTATCAACATTGGTTAATTTGAGGGACCTTGGTGCTATAACACCTATTTTACACTACATGTTGCTGTATTGTTCAGAAAAAAAAAAGTTATTAAAAATACTGTACCTGTAGACCTTCATATATGGAAGTACCTGTCTTCTGTTTGTATCCTTTCTTTGGAAACAGTTTTGTTTTAATTTTACTCATTACTTTCCAACAAGAAATGATTATAGATACAATCCACTTCTCTGGTCCTCTGGGGAGGCTGATTTTTAATTCCTTTGCTGTCCCAAAAGTCCAGCTCTCACATCTGAAGTTTTATTCCTTGGATCTTTCCTTTTCAACTCCCCAGGGAGCTTGCTTCCCATTTGCTCCACCACTGTGTGGTGGCTCTTCTATTAAGAATGCAGCAGACCTACTACAGTTATCAAAACCAGCAATATACTCAAGGAAACTGTAAAGGTCTCATAGACTCCCCCAGTGCTTTCCCCTCAAGAAATCCATGGTTTTTCACTTCAATCAGCATGTAAATTATTTTACTAAATCCCTGTCATGATAAAAAATTACTATATTTTAGCAATATCAAAAGGAATAAGAGAACAATACTATAAAGGTTTTTTGAGTTTCTGTTTCTTATTATAAAAATTTATTTAAAATTCTCTGGTAAAAAATATAAACAAATAAAAACATAGAACTTTTTAAAAAATTATGTTGTACAACATAAATATTAATATATCTTAAGGTTTTTATATAATTCTGTGAGTTATGTTATATACACCCACACCCAAACACACACACATGCACATATATATGTGTGGCAGATGTTATATATGTATGTATGTACATATATACACAAACACATATTTATTTATTTATTCTTAAAAATTACATATGTGCATTTCTACATGAAAATAATCTGTATATGTGATGATACACACAAATACATCAATATTTTAAATTTCCTTCTAGAACGATGCATCCTTGTACATGCTCAAATAACTATTCAAAATGGACTTATTCATTTTACTGTTGTCACTGATTTTACTCTCATTTACTATTGTCACTGATTTTACTCTCATTATTGATTTTCTCAGTCATTATTGATCTCCTTCTCCTTCTTCTTCCTCCTCCTTTCCTTCCTCTCACTTCTCTATCTCTGCCTCTCTCTCTCTTTCTCTCTCTCATTTTAGCCAAAAAGAGGAGAACATTATAATCTCATTATGCAAAGTTTATATGTTATGAGCTATTTTTATTTTTGAAAGGCATGTTTCTCCCAATTGTTTATTTTATATTAATTAATAGATTTATGTAGTGTTATAATTTTTGTTAAGGTTATTATGAACTGAATTGTGTCCTCCTCAAATTTATATGTTGAAACTTTAACCCCAGTACTTCAGAATGTGACTGCCTTTGGAGATCCTTAAAAAGGAAATTAAGTTAAAATTCAGTCATTAGGGCAGGTCTTAATCCAGTGTTACTGATGCCCTCATAAGAAGGGGAAATTAAGATACAAACAGGAACAGATAGGACCACCTGAGGACACAGCCGGGAGATGGCCTTCTCTAAGTCAAGGAGAAAGGAGAAAGGCTTTAGAAGAAACCAATCCTGCCAAGAATTTGATCTATGGAGGCTTCTGGCCTCCATAACTGTGAATAAATAAATTTCTCTTTAAGCCACTCAGTCTGTGATATGTTTTTATGTCATCCCTAGAAAACTAGTACAGGTTTTAATTACCTTTTTCTACAATAAATATTGAGAGTATATTTTCTAGTTTCTTATTGACTTTTTAAAGTAAGCTCTTTCAAATCTGACGTAATGCCAGAATTGTACAAAATTCATAATTGTATATAGCTTAATACATTTTCTCAAAATGAGTAGATCTACATGACCACCCCAAATCAGTAATTGGAACATTATTAGCATCCCAGATCTACCTTTATTCTTACTCCAATCACAAACTTCCTCCATGTATAAATAGCATTCTGTCTCTATTAACTAGTTCTACATGAGTCTCAAATAACTCATGTAGATACTGCTTTAGTAGATACTGAAAAACTGTTTTCCAAAGACCGGTTTACAGTGCCAGCAGCAATATAGTTGTATATGAGAATGTCATTTGCTTCAAATCAATACTAACTGGAGGTATTACCTTTTTTGTTTTAGCCATGTATACTTTTCATTCTATTTTATTTAAACTGGTGTCTTATAGCTTTAAGCTTATTTTTTTTTGTTGTATATGAGACTAAACATCTTTTCATTTTCTTTTGACCCAATTACACTTCATTTATATGACATCCTTTTTCAACATCTTTGACTGTGTTTTAATTGTTTTATCTTTTTCTCATTTACTTACAAGGTTTCTTAATATATACCATATTTTCACCTGCATGAATAGTAACTTTATCCATATTTCATTTTTCTATTAAACTTTTAAATATTGTCCTTTAATGAATAGAACTATTTAACATATTCCTTTGTATTATATGTTTTCTTTATGGTTAACACTGTATATCCTCTTTAAAAAATGTTTTGCCTATCACAACATCAAAACATTGTTCTGCATTATTTTCTAAAAGTAGTTTTTCCAGCATCTAGAATTTAGAATTTTTAATTTTATGAATTATGGGGCAAGACTTTTTTCTCTTTTTAATTCAAACTTACTTTATTATCAGAAGTTTTAGCATCTTGGAGTTTTTTAACTTTTAAGTTCAGGGGTATATGTTCAGTTTTGTTACATAGGTAAACTTGTGTCATGGGGTTTGCTGGACAGATTATTTCATCACCCAAGTATTAAGCCTAATACTCATTAGTTATTTTTCTCATTTATCTCCCTCATCCCACTCTCTACTCTCTGATAGGCCCCCATGTGTGTTTTTCCCATCTGTGTTCATGTTTTCTCATCATTTAACTCCCACTTATAAGTGAGAACATGTGGTATTTACTTTTCTTTTCCTGAATTAGTTTGCTAAAGATAATGACCTTCAGCTCCATCCATGTCCTTGCAAAAGACATGATCTCTTTCATTTTTATGGCTTGAGAGTATTAATATATATTTTTTTCAGATGAATATTTACTTCAGCCAGTATCATTTTATTTTTCTTCTTCCCCGCACTACAGTTTCACCTTTGTCATAAACCCAGGTAGGCCACAGATAGGCAATTATCTTTCCGGGTTTTCTATTCTCTTCCACTGATCTGTCTATTCCTACATAAAAGCCATTTTGGTGACATATTTTCTCAGTTTTTGACTATTTAAAAATATCCTTATTTTGTCTTTATTTTTGAAGCATATATTTACCAGGTTTACAATTGTGGGGTTAACGATTATTTTCTTTATAAAAAAAAAGTGTAATGACTCACTTTCTTTCTTTTGAAAAGTCAGCGGTAAGCCTTAGTTTTCCTCATTGAAGATCATGTTTTCCTCAGGTTTATAATTATTCATCTAACTGTAAACATATTTTCTAGTAACCCATCTTTCAATTTACTATTGTCTCTTCAATTCTGTCTACTCTAGTGTTAAACTCTTCTACTGAGTTCTTCATTTCAGCTTATGCTGTCCAGCACCAGAATTGCCATTGTACTTTTTATAGATTTCAGTGCTCTGGAACTCTGGTTTCCCAGAATCACCGATTTTGTTGAGTATAATAATTATAGCTGTTTTTCAAAATTTCTATTTGGATGACTATTTTTTAACTATTTCTGTTTATTCTGAAGAATCCGCAGAATTTTGATGCATAGTGATTTGTATGCATGGTGATTTTTCATTGAATACCAAATATTTGATTTGAAAAGTTAAAATGGTTAGGAAGAATCAATATTGTGAAAATGGCCATACTGCCCAAAGTAATTTACAGATTCAATGCTATCCCCATCAAGCTACCAATGACCTTTGTCACAGAACTGGAAAAAACCACCTTAAACTTCATATGGAACCAAAAGAGAGCCTGCATAGCCAAGTCAATTCTAAGCAAAAAGAACAAAGCTGGAGGCATTACACTACTGGACTTCAAACTATACTACAAGTCTACAGTAATCAAAACAGCATGGTACTGGTACCAAAACAGAGATATAGACCAATGGAACAGAACAGAGGCCTCGGAAGCAACACCACACATTTACAACCATCTGATCTTTGACAAACCTGACAAAAACAAGCAATGGGGAAAGGAGTCCCTGTTTAATAAATGGTGTTGGGAAAACTGGCTAGCCATGTGCAGAAAGCAGAAACTGGACCCCTTCCTGACACCTTACACTAAAATTAACTCCAGATGAATTAAAGACTTAAACATAAGACCAAACACCCTAAAAACCCTCGAAGAAAATCTAGGCAAAACCATTCAGGACATAGGCGTAGGCAAGGACTTCATGACCAAAACACCAAAAGCATTGGCAAAAAAAGCCAAAGTAGACAAATGGGACCTAATCAAACTCCACAGCTTCTGCATGGAAAAAGAAACAGTCATTAGAGTGAATTGGCATCCAACAGAATGGGAAAAAATTTTTGCAATCTACCCATCTGACAAAGGGCTGATATCCAGAATCTACAAAGAACTAAAACAGATTTACAAGAAAAAAAAACAAACAAGCCCATTCAAAAGTGAGCAAAGGATATGAACAGACACTTTACAAAAGAAGACATACATGAGGCCAACAAACATATGAAAAAATGTTCATCATCGCTGGTCATTAGAGAAATGCAAATCAAAACTACGTTGAGATACCATCTCACACCAGTTAGAATGGGAATCATTAAAAAATCTGGAGACAACAGATGCTGGAGAGGATGTGGAGAAATAGGAACACCTTTATACTGTTGGTGGGAGTGTAAATTAGTTCAACCATTGTGGAAGACAGTGTGGCAATTCCTCAAGGACCTAGAAATAGAAATTCCATTTGACCCAGCATTCCCATTACTGGGTATATATCCAAAGGATTATAAATCATTCTACTGTAAGGACACATGCACACAAATGTTCATTGCAGCACTGTTTACAATAGCAAAGACCTGGAACCAACCCAAATGCCCATCGATGATAGACTGGACAAGGAAAATGTGGCACATATACACCATGGAATACTATGCAGCCGTAAAAAACGATGAGTTCATGTCCTTTGTAGGGATATGGATGAACCTGGAAACCATCATTCTCAGCAAACTGACACAAGAACAGAAAATCAAACACTGCATGTTCTCACTCATAGGTGGGTGTTGAACAATAAGAGCACATGGACACAGGGAGGGGAGCATCACACACTGGGGTCTCTTGAGGGGAAATAGGGGAGGGACAGCAGAGGGTGGGGAGTTGGGGAGAGATAGCATGGGGAGAAATGCCAGATATAGGTGATGGGGAAGAAGGCGGCAAGTCACACTGCCATGTGTGTACCTATGCAACAATCTTGCATGTTCTTCACATGTACCCCCAAACCTAAAATGCAATAAAAAATAAAAATAAAAAAATAAAGAACTAGCACAAAAAGGAAAAAAAATAATAAAATAAAATAAAGAAAAATTAAAATTGTTTCAAATAATCTTATTTACATCTGGGAATCATGATGAAATATTATATTTCAGTCATAGCTGAAATAACAGCTTATGATTGTCAGTAAATTTTGATACAGATTGCCTTAAATCTAATCAGAAATTAAACTGATTAAGGCTGTATTTTTAGGCCGTTTTCTGATTTACTCTTAATTCTAGGGTTATATCACTAGACCAGATTAGGGTCTGGAATGTTGACAGGATGTCTCTATACTTCAAAGATCTTAATTCAAATATTTTTATTCCTAGAAATATGACACTTCTCAACTCTCTGCACATGAAGTTTTCTGCATGCCTTTTGATCCTCTCACCCAGCAGCATTCATATATATGCAAATGGATGGATGGGATGAGTAGTGCACAGTGTGAGGCTTACTTCCCTGGGCTTCATATATGTTAGGGTCTCTGATTTCTCAAGTCATGATTATTTTGCTATCTCAGAACTCTAAATTATTTTCTCAATCCCATGAAATTACCAAAATCTTTCTTAATACCTATTCTCTGCAATTTTCTTCTCAGCTCTTTAGATATGTGCTGTATATTCCTTGTAAACTGGTAAATAGGAAAACAGCTAAAATACTGGGTTTATCACAGTAATTGTCCTCTCTTATATACGACTTTGGCCTGTAATGTCCTAATTCTATTGGGAGCTCTTAGGAGGCTTTCAAGTTCAATTATGTAACTGTTACTCACTGTAAAATATAAAATGATATGGTTATCTTATGTCAACTATAATGATCCTAAAATGTGTGATGTTAAAGCAAGAATGACCCAGACACAGAAATCAAATTGGCTTTATTCTTACAACCTAAGACGTTTACAAAATTGTGCCAAATTTTTAAACTGTGACTTTTTTGTTTTGATTGATATTTTTCTTGGGATTTATATTAACAATTTCAAAATCTTTTAATAATATTATAAAACCATTTAGGACCTTAACCAAATATTTGTTGACTGGAATTTCCTTTCTTCTATGTGTAGATTCAGTTGCTTTAGAAGCTCGCTGATTATACTTCTAATTTTGATAGATAGCTTTTTGGGTCAAATGTGCATCTTCATCCTTTAGTTTCTTCTCACTACATACATTCTCAGGTTAGTTCTACTCTTAAAATCCATGTCTTTATTTCTTATTTTGTTTGTTTCTTTTGCTGAAATAACTTTATAAGTGTGAAGAGTAGTTATATCAGAATGCAGGATTCGAAAATAATTTAAGATATCCCATATATAAAATTATTTTTAACTGTCCTAACTTATGATTGACACTGTTATTTGGATATAGAATTAAAGTTTCAACACCGTTATTGTCCCAGAACTTAAAATGTTATAGTTTCTTATATCTGTTTTCATGCATAGTCTTTTCTTCTCTAGATCATAGAATTTTTTTTCCTTTGACCATCTCTCATTAGTTGTACAATAATATGTATGGTTTAAAATCTAAATATTTTGTTCCCCTTCAGCTTTGTTTCATATTCCTATATCATTTACTTAGCAATTTCATTGAAACTATGACCCCCCTGAGGGACATAAAATGTATTCTTTCTTAGGAGTCAGGAAGAATGCTGCTTTGAACTTTTTTTTCTGAACAGTTTTTTTTTATGAAATTGTAGTCATGAATCAAAGTAAGTCCCTCCTCTGGTCAGTACTTTAAAATATGCAAAAGGAAAATAAAAATACTTACTACCTGAGAACCTTAAAAAAACAGTCCACATATAAGACGTATTCTATTTAGACAAGTCACTTCAATCTCTAAGGTATCTTCTCTCAACTACCTTTGATAACTGTATCCATAAATCTTCCTTTCAACATTAAAAAATATATTATTTTTCTGATGCAGCTATCCTGAGCATACTTACAGAAGTTCAAAGTTATATTTAATAGGTTTACCAAAATTTTCAATATAGAGTTCTTTGCTACTCATTATACTAATACATCTACAGTAATTAAACATTTATGCAAATTAAAATGTTGGCACATTTTTCTCTTATGAAAATAAATTCATGTTTCCATTTAATCAAAATATTTCATTTATTTCAGTTATTACTATCTGTAATCATACAAAGTGAATTCATTTTTTAGGACTGCCATAACAAAGTACTACAAACTGGTGGTATAAAACAGTAAAAAGTTATTTTCTGACAGTGCTGGAGGCTAGAAGTTCAAAATCAAGATGCACAAGGCCATGTTCTCTCTCGGAAATCTGTGGGAGACCATGCTTCTAATCCTCTTCTAGATTTTATTTTATTTTTTCTGGCAATCCTTGGCGTTTCTTGCACTGGAAATGCATTACTCTAATCTCCATCCTCATGGTCACATGAACTTATTTTCTCTTTGGGTCTCCATGTCTGTGTTTCTTCTATTCTTATAGGGGACATTAGTCATTTTGTATTAAGGGCCCACCTTACTTCAGTATGATCCATCTTAACTAATTATATCTGTAACACTCCTATTTTCATATAAGGTCACATTATTTCAAAATGTGAAAATCCTAGAGGTTAGGATTTCAGCATCTTTGGGGATGATATGAACAGGGAAATACTGGGTAGAAGAGGGTGGACAGGGGTCCCTGACAAGGGCTCCACCCCCAAGCCTGAACCTGTGGCCCTAAATGAAAACTTCACATCCCTGTTTTCCCACCAGAATGTGCCTTTTGGTCTGCCACACCTCCCATCCTGTACCTATAAAAACCCCAAGCTCCTGGCAGAGGAGCAGAGCGTTGCTAAAGAGAAGAGAAGACATGAAGCAGCTGAACATTAAGAGGTGAAGAAGCAACTGAGCATTGGAGACCACGGACAGATGCGGCTTAACTTGAGATCCACAGCTTAGGAGAGGAGCTCGGCTGTGTCCCACAGGGCTTCAGGGAAATGTCAGCTTCTTCCCGTGTCCCTTCTGCAGAGAGCCACTTCCATAACTCAATAAAATCCTCTACGTTTATCACCTTTCAAACAGTTTGTGAGACCTGATTCTTCCTGGATGTCAAACAAGAACCCGGGTATCAAGAGGGTAAGGTGTAAACTTCGCTGACTCTTCGCTGAACTGGTTAACACCTAACCATCCCAGGACAGCAACTGCTAAAAGAGCATTAATTGTAACACACTCTTAGATACTGCTGCAGGGCTGGAGCCCAGAAGTGCTCGCCCTGGTCCCATCATTCACTTGCCTGCATGCTTCCCCTCCCACAAGGGGTTTGAAGGCAGTAGCAAAGCAAGCCACAACCCCGTATCAAGTCCTGCAAAGGGGTCAAGGGAACGCTTCCGTCTCAGGGGGATCTAATTCAACTTATAACACAAGCAATTTGTATTTTCACAGTATGTAATTTCAAATAGAATAGGACATATAATTCAATTACATAAAGCCAAAACTACTGAACTCTGGCATTACAATATTTTGTGGTCTTTCAAATAGCCAAACTAAATTTCTATTCATTTGGTTTATAATTAAATTATTAATATTTAATGCAAATAAGAATAGCAAATTAAACAAGCTACTGCTGTTTTAGTGATTAAGTAAAACAAAAATCTCAATCTGAAAACAGACAGAAGAAAGGAAATCATTTCAGGTATCATGAACATTTGCCTTTGTGTTCCCTTTTAGTTTGAAAATTATTATGGTACTGTTATTCGTGGAGTATATAAATAAAAGGAAAGATACTGAAAAGACATAAGGACCTGGATAAAGATACTTCAGAGGAACACTATAAGTCTTTCATTTGTCTCAGATTGATTTTTTTCTCTTTATGTTACTTTTTTATCCCTTATTCTTTGGTCCAGTGATTCTTAATATTTTTGTGGATAACCACATGTGAAATTGCTAAGCTCAGCACACAGAGATTCTGATTCAAAGCCTGTGGTGTGACATCGGTACCTATGTATTTAAGAAGCACTTTCATCCACATCTTGCCTCTATCACTGCCAATGATTCTGATCCTAGTATAGCACACATCACTTTTAAAAATACACTTTTTTATACTTGGAAAATAATATTGTAATATCTCAACTTCTTTTAAATTTCAAACATTTTCCATTAATTTGTGGATTTTTTTTTTTTAACCATTGACTTTGCTTTTTGTTACTAAAATTTGGATTTACCTATGAGATTCTTTAAGGTTGCTACAACTCACTGTATTGAAGGGATCAAGTGTAAACAGATTAGCAAATGTGTGGGATTCCTCCAGGCATTGGCAGAATACAATGTCTTCTATTTCTGGAGCCTCTTTACCCCAATGAGTGGTTCTCTTCGGAACAGGTATTTCCAATAGATTTATTGCCTACACTTACATCTTTGTCTTAGTTTTAGTAGTGCAAGATGCTCTCATTGCATTTCTTACCTTACTCTGCTATCACAAATGACTTTAGCCCAATTCTAGTTCTTTGGCTTTTCCAACAAGATTCAGAAAATGGTTACTTTGTGCCTAAGTCTGGGAAATCCAGAACAATTTATTTTGGAAACCATTGAACCATTTCATTCTTGTAGCAATGCATGTCGGATTGAGCTATTTTAGATATCAGTAATCATCTCTTCAGGGGTTGAGATGTTATTCTGCACTCCTGGTAGATACACTCATGCTTCAAGTGGGGTTGCTCCATTGAAGGGTATCATCTGCCTTTCCCCAAAGGGTGCTAGTGATACATAAACCAACCTGACAATTATCTTCAAAGAAATTCTCTCTTGCTCTTTCGGATCAACTTCGTGTCTCTTTATTAACATAGGCTTAATGTTGCTGATTGGGGAAGAGCTATTGAATATTTTTTTAAGACCTCTTAAAATACAAATAGTTTAGCATTTCCTTTTTGAACTTCTGGAAATTTGATGTCTATTTGTTTGTTTTCTTTAGTTGATCAGCCTTATATTGGACTCTGAGACAAACTGTAATGTCCTATTAGAGGATTCATCTAAACCAGGTTTTTCTGTTAAGACGGTTAAGTATCCATGTTACGTGCTATACAGGTTGCCCCAAGTGCCTAGGTTGTGACAGTTTGTGCTTTTACCTTTGTTTACCATGACAAGGGCCATGTCCTGATGAATGATACATTGGGATTTTTTCAATCTTATTTTAAATGCACAAGATTATTAGTTGTATGTGGGGTGCAAGTTGTAGAATGTAACTAAATCTGGAGAAAAGTTCCAGGAGATCTGAAAGAGAATAAGAGGCAAATTATGGAACTGAAAGAGAGTACAAACTAGGAGGATATAAGCCAAGGACAAGCAAGCAAGCAAGATTGGGAGGTTACAAGGTGCACTTTTAGAAAAATATGGTAGTTTTAATTTACTCCCTGGGAGCCTTTTGCAAAGAGCTGAAGGAGACTGGGTAAGTTAGAAATAGGCAGCTCTGTGTGTTCTTCAAAAGTGGCGGTTTGTTTGTTCACTTGCTTTTTTTTTTTCTCTTTTGAGATGGTTTACATATGTTTAATTATTTGTTTGCCAAGGTGTCTTGAAATAAAAACTGAATTTATTATTTTTATTATATCTTTCAAAATACTCTTATCTCTAAATATCAAGGAATATACAATTGAAATAGCATTTGTGTGACTGTATTCCTTTTACACACCATCTATGATATTTTGAGGATATGGTATTAACTTAAGGGTTTCAGTTTCTGCCCTACCTTTTTAAAGTAATCTATAATTTTATTTTAGTTTTTTTTTGTAAAAAAGTAACAAGTTCACGAGGTTTTCCTTTGTATTAAACTACTCTTTGGTTTGACAAATTAAAAAAATCATTATAATTTATATTTACTTTTCAGAATTATTTTAATCTTATGACTTTTGAGGTTATTTTAAAATTCAATAGTGCCTTGTTTGCTCTAACTGAGTATAATTAACAAATCCTCTTCTATATTTCTTTGCTGGAAAACAACTTCTTCATTAGTGACTCTAATAACCTTGCCTGACTATGAGCAATGTCTTTCTGTATTATCTACATCGGCGCAACTCTATCTATGTTTTCCTCTACATATATGTTATCTATAAGTATTTCCCTGAATTCCACTCTCTCCTAAAGCTGATTTTTATATTATAGTTATCATGAGGCTTTGTCTGTAGTTAAAGCAGGAACAATGCACATAACATTCTGGATACTTTGGATATATTTTTAGTGTTAATTAAGACTTTAAGCATTAACGTAAACTGAATCTTATAGCCAATACATGAGGCATCACCACTAATAGAGGAGGGAAGAGCTCTATGGTCTGTGGTGTTGAGAAGCTTTAATTAGGGAAAGACCACTGCCACCCAGCAGGCAGGAAATTAAATAAAATTTTGAACTATTTTAATAGTTCATAAACATATCAATAATTATCTATGTAGTTTTGAAAAAATACAGATTATTCAAGCAGACACCGCAAATACCAATAGACAGGGTCTGAGTTGAAGTCTTGGTGTTTTTGTATTTTACAGTCTACCCTGATGGAAAGCAGAACAGAGGTTACATATGTATGTGGGTACATTCCTTTCTAAATTTGTGAATGAGCAAAATAAACAAGTGTTTGATAGGTTTGGTTCAGAAAACAAGAATGCACATGTGAAATATTTCTTAGCATTCTTGGTTTTTTCGTTTTGTTTTGTTTTTAGAATATTGAAAGCGTAGTAACATACTGAAGATTCGAACTTTTCCCCAATTCCTTGCAAAGGCAACTCAACTGTTCAACTAAAGGCCAAATATAAAGGTCATTTGGAGAAGGAGACACTACAGTAGAGTTGCCTACTTCCTGAGAAGACCCATTTATAAGTACAACAGAAGGCTGCCTCTGTGCACCATGATATGAGGCTTGGCATGGTGATCATGATTCAAGAACCCAGCTGAAAGGGGCTCACTTTATGCATGAAATGAGATACTTCTGAGCTGTCTGTGAGGGCCAATACTAAGTTTAGGGATTTTGATTTTCTTGTTTGTTTTCCTACCCCATCTGTCTTGCTAATGCAGACTCAAAGTGGTTTGCCTCCTGAGATCAACTGTTTTTCTCAAATGAAAGGGAATGGTCTATCTGCACTCAGAGAGCACCAATTCTGAGACTCCCAAATTTCCTAAAAGCAATGTTTAAGCTGGATGCTTCCACTTTTTAGACACCAACTTACTGTAAAAATGCCTCTTTGTCATTTTGCCTGTCAGTTCACTCATGCTTAGTACTGAGAAAGTATGCCATGCTAACAGTAATCAAAGGTCTGCTCATTTGGGAAAAACAGAACAAAATAAAACCAACAAAGAAAAAAACAAGAAATAGACTATGAAAGGTTACAAGGTCTTTTATATGGAATTAATATAAAAAAGTAGTAGATCACAATAAACCATAACAAATGGCTCCAATTTAAACATATTTAATGAATTAAATAAAGAAGACCTGTCAAAAGTAAACTTAGGTAAGAATTGAGCAGTTTTTTTGTTAGAGGAGCAATAAGAAAAGTAGAAAGAGATAAAGATCTAAATACATATACATACATATATACTTATATTAAATCATGATTCACAAATTAAATACAGTAAAACTATAATTAAGACTGAAATCAAAAAAGTAAAACTTAATAAAATTCACTTGTGATAGATGTAAAAGATTGATTAATCAAATGATAGAATGTACAGAAGAAAAGACTATATGGCATAGATATATTGGGAAACAATTTGACTGAATCAAAGAAAGCCACAATTGTATTTTCCCTTCCAAAAATTTGCCTGCTGAGCAAATTTAACAAAATAAAGGTATATCTCCAAAATATTTTCTCCTTAACTGTTTTAACCTGGAGAATAAAGAGAATATGATACAAATATCAAGACAGAAAGGACAGACTATTTATAAATTTAAAAAATTAGAGTTGCATCAGATTTGTTATTGCAACACTTACTCTGCACCCTACCAAAATGCTATTTTTAGGGGTGGGAAGAAGAATAGCATTTCAGTATGCACAGATTCTAGTAATATTATATGCATCTGGTACAATTTGCAGATTGCCAGCAGAAAGTACATATCTATATAGCCATGTATTAACAAATACACAAAATTGGAGCAAGTGTAGCATTTTCTAGGAAAAAAATAGGAAACTCAATGTGTAAGTTTAAAGAACTGTTAATGAGAAAAACACTGGTCTGAAATTAAAGAGGGAGATTTGAGATGAGGCCCTGGAATTAGACAGACATAGATATCTAGAACTTTTTAGGCTATGCTCATCATCAATGATTTGTTATAAACATTAAGTATTATTACTACTCTTTTGGCTCAGTTAACAATAGAGAGTTTGAGTTTCATCTCTTCTGTGTGTTTTTCATACTGCCTCTGTTCCATAATATACAGCACTGGCCAAATACTTTGAAAATGTATGCTATTCGTTTTGGGCATGAACATGATAAATACTGTAGATGGATAAACACGAATTTTTCACTCCTACAAAAGGGAGGTGATATAGGTAGTCTGGCAAAAAGTACCTACTCCAAGGTCAGGTGGGAGGATTTCAGAATAACTAACTCTCTGCATTGCCAGAAATAAAAGTCTGGCAAAATCACGATCCCTCAGTTCAAAGTCTTCACTTGTCTGTACCTAGATCACTTATCTCTGTTCCTACTGGACATGGATTTTATCTTCCTCTATTACTTATATGGTGGAAATTATCCCAAACTATGAAGGATATTTAGAGATAAGGAAGCAAAAAGATGGTAAATGTTCATTATGGTGTATAGAATGAACATTTAAGAAGAAAGAATAAGAGATGTAGCCTACATGGAAGATTTGATATTTATCACTCTCCTTCAATCAGAAAAGTGGCATTTTGCAGGATGAACAAAAACAAAACACTGTAAGGAAAACCTGTCTCACAATGCATGTGGTGTGAGGAGGGAAATAAGCAAAACAAACATTGAATTAAAGATTTGGGGCATGTAGAATTACTACTTTTAACACCTAAATGGATTTGAGCAAATTGTTACTGGAGCCAAGTTCTGCATATCTGTATAATAGATGTTATATATTTGAAGTGATCATTAGTATCTATGTTTAGGTGTATGAGAAAGATTTTAATTTCTTACACTTAAAATTGGATTTTAAACTGCATTATGTATATGAAAAATGTACATTAACAAAACATGGCTTTCTAATTACCTCTGTCAAACTGAGTTTTTAAAATAAACCATATATTGAGTTATTCATGTAATTTAATGGATGGAAATACAGGATTTGCAGTTGATTCATGGCAAAATTAGTTGAACACAGAAGTATCACATTGAATGTAGATTTTCTACATAATTTTAAGTATAAGCCTATATGTTGAGTCAATGTTTTGCCTGTTAACCTAGCCCCCAAAATGTTTTTCTCAGTTATTTCAATCATTCTGAGAGTTATACTACTTTGCTGATCCCTCAAACAATAAGATACTTAAGACATTTGTCATGTACTTGATATCTGTAGAAGAGTGGTTAGTGTAAATAACTGGTTGGCAATAGAGTCATCTTTTCTCCATGTTATCTTAAAAATTTTATTTTCTCCATTGAAATTAATCATTTTTATTATATTAAACTATATTATATCATGGTGTTATGTTATATTAAATATATTTTATATATCTATAGAATCTTTCTGCATTTCTACTAAACATGAAGGCAAAATTAAGTTTCTTAATGCAAATAGATAATGTGTTGTCTCCTATAATCAATCACATCTTTTTTTTGAGACGGAGTCTTGCTCTGTTGCCCAGACTGGAGTGCAGTGAAGTGATCTCGGCTCACTGCAACCTCCGCCTCCCGAGTTCAAGTGACTCTCCTGCCTTAGCTTCCCAAGGAGCTGGGATTAAAGGCGCCCACCACCATGCCTGGCTAATTTTTTTGTATTTTTAGTAGAGACAAGGTTTCACCATGTCGGTCAGTCAGGCTGGTCTTGAACTCCTTACCTCAGGTAATCCATCGCCTTGGCTTCCCATTTTAAGTGAAATAATAGAAATTACAGTAGTCCAGATTTGGATTGAGTTTCTTCACATTCAGAGCCTTTATTTTCCACATCTTTGACAGTGATACTGTTTCATTCTAGTATTAGTTTATTTGATAGCACTGAATAAGATGAGATTTGTTTTTATATTTCACATTCTCATTTAATGTATTTCTACAACACAGCTGGGAACAGTTGCAGTCATAAACTCAAATGATTATGTGGTTTCTAAAATGAAGAAAAACTAATAGTACTGATACGGCACAGTTTTTAAGTCAAAAGTTAAAATATTAGGAAAGATTTGTTATTCAATTGTAGCTTTAGGCTGGTCTGATCATTCCCACTTGCCCCAATAAAATTAGTTCAGTCCAGTGTAATTCAATTACTACTATTAAAGACAGGTAGCCTCTCAAGAGGGTATGAAAAGCATTTGTTACAAATGCATTTTATGATGTATGAAATAGTTCATATTTTTTACAGCATGTGGAGGAAGTAAATAATTTTCCATTTGTTATATGAACCAAAACATTCAAAAGGAGTATGAGAGAATAATGGGAAGAAAAGTGGAATTTAGATTTCAATGTTATTTTTAATATTTTTAGTTTACTTGCTGTGATGTTTGTGTGTGTGTGAATGTGCAATTCATTATACTCTGAGGATGAAGTGTCTATTTTTTGTTTATTTTAATATTCTATCAAATCTAAAATATAAATATAAGCATACAAAATAAGATAAAAACAAATATAAAACTTTTGGAGGTAATTAATAGTTTTATGGCGCAGATCGTGGTGATCATTTCATGGGTGTATACTTATCTCTAAACACATCAAGTTGTATACATAAAATATGTACAGGTTTTTATATGTCAATCAAATATCAATAAAGTGGTTTTAAAAAGCTAATTAAACGATAAGCAATCATAATAATGTTATAAACTAAACAATAACCATTCAAAATAATATACTAGTATTATTTCATATAAAATTAAGCCTCAGCAGCTATAACTAATTGCTTGCAATATAATACATAGAGAGTGGACATTGCAGAAAACTCCATAGCAAGCCTATAATCACTACAATACAAATGTTAAGTATACATCTACATGCAATACAAGTTCTTCCAGGTGCATACTAGGAGAATGAATCAATTATTTGGTACTTTTCTCCAGACTTCCTTTTGATTTGCATATGCACTCTCATGTTCTCATTGTCTAGGTTATATTGCTTAGTTTGCGTGTTTGCTATTTAAAAGTTCTATTGTTTCTTTCTAACCTTTAAAATAATAAATTAGTTTCTGGACATCTATTTCCATGTAGAACAAACTTAAACTAGGATGTAAAATATACTTTATGTGCATGTAATAAGTTATGAGATTTTTTCAAAATGGTGATATGAATTAAATTGTAAAATTGTACCATTATTCTCTTGGTGGCAGGAGGTTCCTTCTCTGAGTAAAGTGCCTATAGCTTGCAGCTCACACACATACAAATGTTAAAAACAGAAAATAAGACATTTTGTTATCTGAAAGTTAGAGCAAATTTTAGCATATTTTAACATTTTGGTAATGTAAAATGCAGTGGTTATTGAAAACAGAAGCAGGGAGTATGATGTCTGTTGTATATGAAAATATTCCTTTGAACAATAAACATCATTTAGTTGTGCTCGGTTTTCACCAGAACAAACCCCTAAAGGAAGAAAGTTTCAGCCAAATTTTCTCATTCATCATGAAATGACATTTTGCTTTCAGTTTTTATATCCCAACCTGGTTCTTTAAATCTGCACATTTTATTAGCTAACTGGTACGAAGACCTCATAAAAAGTCTAAAAAGCCAATACATTTCTGCCAGCTGTGATCTGTGCTAATGTGAAAATAATACATTGAAGTATCAGTTGGCATCTTGCCTTAAGCTGTACACATGCAAGGCTGCTTTCACAAATATGCAGAGATACACTTTCACAAATTATATTACTAAAGATGTGGCTCCTGGGAATAGGCTAGGATGCCTGACTTTGCTCTTCAATGCTTTTCTGAATAAATGTTTAATGTATGTACCTATGCAACAATCCCGCATGTTCTTCACTTGTATCCAAAACCTAAAACGCAATAAAATATATATATATATTTAAAAGTCTTAAATTATATACAACAGGGGAAAACATTAAACCGTAATTAGTGGCTACATTTGATGAAAATTATTTATATCAATCAAATCATATATTTTAGAGCACTGTGGTTTAAAAATGTATCATATTATTTTGCTAGCTCATATCATTTTGCCTTAATGTCCTTTTCTCTTTACAGGAAAAAAAGAACAGTATTCCGGATCAGGGAAAGAAAGGTGCAATAAATGGAATATGGCAAGGTAATGAATGTATGTTCTTGAAATTCTGTCATTGCACCATCTTTCTAAGTTTTAAAAAAAAACCAAAAACCTGAAGAACACTCTTAGACTATGCTTTGTGGCCATGATTTTAACCAAGATCTCCAGAGGAAAGTACAAATTCATCTGCTGGCATTAGGTAAGAGCTTGGGACATTGTCACAGAGAAGAAGGCCACATTCCTTACCCTGAAGCCCAAGAAAGATGAGTGGGCTTCTCTCTGTATCTCTACTACTGGGTAATATTTTACCAACTGGTTTTTATCTTAGGAAGACACTGCTATAGCACCCATTAGCTACTGGTTTGGTGTTGCCCAAATCATCCCATAACTTGTCTTAACAGCTGATGAGAGTATACAAGATAAATTATAATTAAAGAAAAATTATACCGAATCAATTCATTGAAGAAGTATGAGTAAATGGAGGTAGGAAGATGCAGCTAAAAATACAAAATCAGTGGCTCCTATTGAATTATAACCAGTAGAAAGAACAGAAAAAAACACTTAGAAAAATATAATAAAAAATTTCCAATGACATAAAATTACAGTGCAAAAATGTTTCCTGAATTGAAAAGAAAATAAAAACTCACTTTTTAAATGAATAGATTAAGTTAACTAAAAAATAGAATGTCACTGTTAAACTCTGAATTGATGTTCTTAAAGATCAGGTGGAAGTACTATCTGACAATAACAAGAATGTAACTTCCAAGACAGCTGATATACACCTACATACATTTCTCTACTTTCAGCACCTAAACCAGCACCCAGCCAATAATATAAGGGACTTAGCAAATGCTTGTTAATGAAGACATAATCAATACATAATGACTTCAAGGTTAAGAATGAAAGATTAGTGAAGACATAATTAAAGAGACCAAACATGAAGACAGATTGCAGAAGGAGAAAATTATTAGCTTATGATGTTACAAATGCAGAAACCATAGGACTTATTCTCTAGTGGCAGAGATATCCACCTACTATTATGTGTATATGTGTATAAACACATGTATATACGTGTGTGTGTATGTACATACACATGTAAATATATATATAAGCAGTAAAATATACAAAAAGTATAAATAATAGAGTAATATATATAGAATGATCTAACTAAAAAAACAATTATAATATTTTGGTAACTCAACATAAGTCTAAATAAATGAATCAATGTGTGTATGAACTTAAGAACAATGTGGAAGCATAACATGACAGACAGTTTTTAATGTTTACATCAGGACAGTACGATGGGGGTAGAAACGAAGCACTTATCATTTTTCTTTATGCATTCTGAACACTTTTTTTATTTTGTAATGAGGTTTTCTAATCAAGATCAATTCTAAAGGAATATTCATGAAAAGAAAATAAGTCTTGTGAATCTAACATGTTTGCAATCTCATCAGCTGTGAGTCTGAAAGACAGGTAGTATAATGGTTTAGAATGCAGATGAAACTGAAGGAGTTTTCCCTTATCCCCGTTGGCTCTGACCCCAGGACAGCGACAGCATCTAGGTTGAGTGTTTACAGCTCCCAATTGCCCTAGTGGGCGTGTGTTGCAGTGCGCGCTTTCAGCTTAGCCTTCTGCAGGCGGCTTATGTGACTCAGCTCAGTTACTTTCTGTCTTATTGTAAAGACAAAGGGAGTTTTGTATCTCAGCGTTCTTGCCCTAGTGTACCGGAAAAATCAGTTCGCACATGGGCAAGGTTTTATTGAAGAGTGGAAGTAGCTCTCAGCAGATGGATGGGGAGCTAGCAGGGGGATCGAGTAGGAAGGTGGCCTTCCCCTGGAGTTGGGCCGCTCAGTCACCAGACTCAGCTGAATTCCCCTTGGCGTCCACATCATTCTGCCATTGATGGCCTGCCGACGTCTGTCAGTTTGTTCTTCTGCTGGTGTGTTCCTCTCGACGTCCAGCTGCCTCTATGTGTGCCTACTAGGGTCTCCGGATTTTTATGGGTGCAGAAAGCAGGGCATTGAGGGCCAGAGTGGTCTTGGAAAATGTAACATTTGGGTGCAAAAACAGATATGTTTGTCCCTGGGCACAGGCCAGAGGTGGAGTCCTCACCATGGACCCCGTCGTCCTCTACCCAGCACTTCCCTGCCCGCTTTCTGTATCACAGACTCTGGCTTCAAACTGCTTGGATAGACATTCTGTTTTTTCTATATAAAAGCTACAGAAATATTTTCCTCTCTCTTCCTTAGTTTTTTCTTTTTTTAATATACATAAAATGGAGAGGAAAGTGGTAATTTCAGCCTCATAGGATTGTTGTAGGTTTAAATAAATTAATATATACAAAGCATTTAGAAGAGTAGTGAGAACAGAGTATCTTCATAGAGGTTAGCTGGCATTATTATTCGGCGTAAAACTGGAACGGAGTTAAGTATAGGACATTTATCTACGTCTGAAGTCCCTAAAGTTTTGAACGTCAGACTGGTTAATTCTGCTTTACAAAATAGCCCCTCTCACAAAATCCCCTAGTCACTCTAGAGATGGAAGGTAAGCTGAATTCACTTCTATTGCCCCCAGATTGGTAGGATCATTTGAAACTGACTCTTTGCTCAAGGTCTATAAGCCCTCTAGCCACTTCCATAGATATCATTTTATGTCATGGCCCCTGCGGGGTGTGGAGATAGAGGAAGACACCACTAACACTGTGTTTTGTCAGAAATGGAGAGTTCCAAATACCTCTCCCAGTGCTCCCTAAATCCAAAAACATTAGTGTAGATAATTCTAAAGGTGAAGTACAAATATGCTTGGGTGAGTTTACAATGAATATTTTCCAGCTAATGGATTTTAGAGCTCTTCTTAAGAACAGGTTTTCCATAACAATGTATGTATAACTGATTTGAGAATAAAGGTTTGTAACTGGCAAGGTGGAACTAGCTACTTTGCAATTTGGCATTAAAACTGCCCTCACACAAAAATACATGTGTGAATATGCATCCATATCCACTATCCATTTGGCAAGATCAGTTAGTGATTATATTATAGGCTATCTTTCAGGCTTTAGAAGGTTCCTTTTAGAAATCTGATGATGGCTTTGATTCAAGAGAGAGTAAAAAAGAGACAAGTTTCCTAAGTCTTTGCTCCAACTATTAAAATCATAATTACTAACATATAATTTGTATTGCTCATGATTTTAATTTTAATATTTACTGAACATTTATCAACAATCATAGTTTGTTCTCTTGAATGCCTTAATATGAAGTATATATTGTTTTTGTTTACAGATAAATCAGTGTATGTGTTTGTGTGCATGCGTATGTATGTATTTGTAAAAAGTAGTTTAACACGAATGTCCTCTGTACTTCTCTACATATTTATTTATCTGCTTATCCAGCGATTTCCATTTAGAGGCTGACTGCTACCTTTTTGTAGGTGTTCATCATAATGTAAGTAAATCCCTATCAAAAAACACTTACAAAATAAAAGTGATGCAATATATATCTGTTACAAATCTTTTGGTGAATTTATCTGATATTTCCCTTACAATAAATATCAAAAATAAAATTCTAGTAAAAGGACTTTTAAAAAGAGTTTTGGATATCTAATGACAAAAGTTTTTAGCATATTGCATACAGCCACAAAACACACTACTAGCCATTTTAAATTTTGTTAAGTGGAAAGATGGGGAAAAGAACATCAGATTATTACTTTTCTTTATATTTATTTGATTACTAGTGTTAGGGATGGCAAATATCCATATTCTAATTCTAGACAGATATTGGAACCAGCTGGCAGCCCCATGCACCCAAGTCTTTGCAGGCATGATTATAGCCACCAGTTACCTGGGCATGTTGGCAGCCTCAGAATTTTTGGAGTTGTCCTCACCTGCTTATTTTGACTTAACATTCTTCTAATTTTAAGAACCCAATTTGTCTCCTCTCACCTTCAGGCCATCAAAGTCCAGATGATCCCCAACAAGGGGTACCATCCTTTCAATATTCAAGAGGCACCTTCTACAAGGGACCCCTAGGCTGCCCATCAGTGGAACAGGGAAGAGGCAATACATTGCACCTGTCTCTCACGGACCTGGCTGCATACCATTTTCACCAACCATGGAGTCACCCTCCTGCCCTGATAGCTAGAAAGACGCCAAGACCCACAGAACCACCACTGCCCCTTTGTCAGCATGAAGCAATTACAAAAGCTGACCTTCATCCATTTTCCCCCAAAGATTTAGGGTCTTGGGGCTTGGGTGGGGAATGTTACAGGTACTTAGACAGGCATGATCAGGGCAGGAGAGGGCTCTTCCCCCACTGATTCGGAATGTCAGGTGATGGTCTGGCAATTATCACATTGCCTCTCTAAAAGTGATAAACTGGCAGCCAGTGCCAGCGAGAGACCATTTCCTCATGGTCCACAACTGTTGCACTAAAGTGATGGTAAATGCAAATGCCAGGGAGATAGAACCTCCCAAGCATGTGCAGTAAGAGACTAAATAGCAGAGTATGACCTACTAGGGGCACACCACTGGAAAAGGGAAAAAGGCCTCAGATGGGCAGGCATTCAACTTCCTATACACACTGTGTGTGCTCACTTCCCAAGGGTAAGTAAGGCACTGGACATGCGGGCAGTCCATCCTTGAGGAAGGATCATGAGAAAAGGGCACAAGACGGTGGAGGTAGGCCAGCCTATGAAGTCCTAGGATGAAGGTTAAACATAGCACTTGTTCTTCAAGTTGCCTATTTAGATCTCTTCCAAATGTACTTTCCTCTCTTTCTTGCTCTAAAGATGTTCAATAAACTTTTACTCCTGCTTTGAAACTTCCCTCAGTCTCTTTTTCTCCCTTATGCCCCTCAGTCAAATTCTTTCTTTCAGAAGGCAAGAACTGAGGTTGCTGCAGACCCCTCCAGATTTGCTGCCAGTGACTCAGATACTTGCCACTAGTATGTCCAAATGTATTTTCCATATGTTTGGCCCCTTTTTGTTTTTCATTTTTTTGTATGAATTTACATTCTAAGCTGATTTTTCTGTAGCATTTTGAGGGTTTTCTTACTGGTCTGTAAAGAACTTTTTATAAATTAAAGGTATTAGATCAGGTGCGGTGGCTCACACCTATAATCCCAGCACTTTGGGAGACCAAGGTGGATGGATCACTTGAGGTTAAGAGTTCAAGACCAGCCTGGCCAACATGGCAAAACACCATCTCTATTAAAAATACAATAAATAAATAAATAAATAGAAGCAGAGGTTGCAGTGAGCTAAGATCACACCTCTGTACTCCAGCCTGGGCAACAAAGTGAGACTCGGTCTCAAAAAAAATAACAGTAATAAATATAATAAAATTTAAAGATATTAATCTTTTAACTATAATTTTATATTACACCTCCCCCAAATTTGCTATCTGTCATGATTTTAATAGGTTTCCTTTTAGTCATCCAAAAGTTTGATGCTTCAAATAGTATGCATTTTAGTGCCTTGGGAAGGCATTCTTCCTTGAAATAGCACATAAATGTTAGTTATTCTAATTGTTGTAAAGAGAACAAACTTCTGGTATGTCTTTTACTTGCATCAAGAATTTGTCCATTGGCAGTATAAAGAGCTTCACAAACTTCACAATCATTATCAAATTGATTACTACTACTTATATATATATATTATATATATATTTTCTAAATATGTATATATTTAAGGATATATATTCATATATACATTTAAATATATATCCTTAAATATATCCTTAAATATATATAATATATATATTTAATATATATTATATATGTTTAATATATATTTAAGTAGTTGTAATATATTTTATCTATATTATATATATATATATATATTTAGAGAGAAAGTGAGAGAGGGACACATTTACTGTAATCTTCTTCATGGAGGAAGAAACTGCAACATAGTGTGATTTGTCCAAATGACCCCTGTCGTTCCACAGAACAGTAGCAGAGGAGAAATCTGATCTCTGCTTTCCAGACTGTTCTAACTCACCTAGCCTCTTATTTGGCCTTAGTTTCTGGAAACTAGGATTCTAGTTAGCACTCAACCACTTAGATTCCTAGGGGTCTATAGTATGAAGTACATCAGATTTGTAATATTTGGGGCCCTGAGCAGACTGGGCAGCAAAAATGACCCCAGGAAGAAGGAGGTAAAGTAGAATAATTATAAAATGCTGAGATGTAAGCCATTCCTCAGTATGAACATAAATAACATTTTTAGCATTGTCATGAACCCAAGTGTGAAAATTGTTAGATAGCTGCCAAGATAAATGCCTGGTGTGGTTCTGGAGTGAGAGGACATTGAGATGCATCAAATACAATCTTTCCTTGAAGTTGTTCCCATTAATGAAATTTCACCTACTGGATACTTAATTGCATAGAAACTCTGCTAGAAAGAATTCTGATTGCCATTGCCTTGGAGCTTTAATAAAAATCCAGCATATAAAGGATTTAATATGTCTGGGTGTGGTGGCTCATGCCTGTAATCTCATGGGTGCAGTGGTTCATGCCTGTATTCCCAGCACTTTGGGAGGCCACAGTGGATGGATTGCTTGAGGCCAGGATTTTGAGGCGTCAGTGAGCTATCATTGTGTCACTGCACCTCAGCTTGGGTAACAGAAGGAGACCCCATCTCTATTGAAAAAAGAAGAAAAAAATGATAAATGTGAACCAGAAGGAAAGAATGCCTCTCTAAGTCCTTTAGAATCTTTAAGCAACTGCCAGCTGGCTTCTTAGCAAGAATAAAATAGCAGGTGTTTACAAATAAACCCCTCAAAACATTGTTTTCCCAGAAGTATGAGATAATGAATTATTATAAAAAAGCAGAAGATACTTATCTAAATAATCTTTCTTTCCTTTCAGCTGTGTACCTTAACTGATTATAACACAGTATTACCTCTTACAATAACATCATTTTTTTTCAAGGTATTAGAGTGGCTATGATATTTTTCTTTATTGTCTCCATGTACAGGTTTAGCACTTTTCAAAGGTTCAGCCTGGATTATCCCTGGAGATGCCTGGTCATTTATGGAGTCTTGGGGGATAATGGTCTTGTACTCTCTAAATGCCCTTATAATAAATGTGCAAGACATTTAAAATTAAACACAGTTCTTATTAGCCTTCTAGACCCAATCAAAAAGAGAAGGTCAGATGTCTAGACTTGATATGAATATTAGTAACTTCTAAAGGGTAGTAGGTCCAATATTACTAGTGGAAAGGTCCAGAATGGAAGTACAGTTTGGTGGACTTTTTGATAATTCCTTATGCACCTCTCATTTTCTGTTACAAAATAATAATAAAAAAATCTATTGGGAACTAAACAAAAGAAGGTTATTCTTTTGCTTGAATTGGTCTTTTCTCCCACTATCGACTTTACTTGGTTATTTGAAATCATTGTCTTAAATATTTGCTTTCCCACAATTAAATTTAGCCCATTCATTCCACCACTAGCCAATGTGCACTCTTCCTTTCATTAAGGTAAGCCACCCATTGCCCATCATACTTAATATGAAGGTAAACATTGGAAGATTGACATGTTTATATCTTAAAATTAACAATTTGTTAATTAAGTGACCTTGAGAAAATTGATTAACCATTCTGTGCTTAAGTTTTCTCCATAAAACTATGTACCATCACCTGGAATTTTAATAGATTTTAATGAAAAATGAATATATAACACTATGTGCTTGCTGTTTGTCAGGAATAATTCTAAGCACTTTCTATATATTGACTCATTTAATAGTAATATTTAAAATAATATTCTGAAAGTTAGTATTATCCTTATTGGACAAATAGTAGTTAACAAATTATTTCAGTATTGCACAGCTCTTTAGGGGCAGAGTTTGGACTTTAATGTAAACAGCATATCTCCATCACCTATAGCCATAACTATCATGCTGTACTGGTATAAGGAATGTGCTCAATAACCCTTAGCTCCCTTTCCAATTTTGTCAATCCTAAATGTAAAAGAAAAATAAAAAATGAAAGAAATAGTGTAAGTGATTAAGTGGTGGTCCATCCAAGCAGACAGTTTAGGGAATGTTTGTTCTATTGATTTTTATCTTCCCAGTGATAAAATATCTTCTAGTGTCTTGACTGACTGCTCTTAATCAGGAATGAAAAGAAGCAGAACATGGCCACAGACACTAACCACTCTACGTTGCACATGGCATTTGATCGTCTTTCCCTTCCAGCCTCCATCTTCTACTGTCTCACCTCAGTGAGAAGCCATCTCTCTGGCAAAGCTCACTATAAGAACACCACTCAAAAATGATTCCTCTATCAGTTCTCTAGCTGCCTGACATCTTTTTAATAGAATGACTCCAGCACACTATGTCGGAAAGTCTTATGACAAACATATCTTGTCATCACCCACTGGATCCATCAAGCCTCATTAAGAGTGACCAAAAATGAAAAGGAGATAATGAGGGTCTATTATTTTGTTTCCCAAACACCAATAGAGAAAATTATTTATAGATCTTTGAGAATGATACATTTGTTTAATATTAAAATAATGTTATTTTTGTGAGTCATATTTTTGCATTACCAATGTATTACTGGTCTACGGTAGGAGGAAGAGAGCAATAATGAAATCACAAAATGGTTATTAAAGCTTCCCTTCAAAAGCCTTATTTGTTATGTCTGTCATATCGATTGACCAAGGAAAGTCACACAGCCAGCAATTATGTCAGTGAGATAGGGAATATGACCCGTGTGCACAGAGGGGGAACCAAATACTTGGGGGAAAAAATAACACTCAGCCCACCTTTCCAAATATGAAAACTAGAGGAATGCTGTCAGAGAGCATGATTAAGTCAGTGTAAGGAAAATCTATCCCTGTTACTCAAAATGCATACACAAGCACATGTACTTCTGGAATATCTTTATTTCCAATGGAACATACATAAGTCCAAGAAAAGTCCAAGAAAAGTCCAAGAAAAAATTAGCATGTGTCACTGACTCTGTTTAAGGCTTGTATGCTAAATTTAAAAAGTGTATTCCATATTGCCAAAAGAAATGTCCATAATCATCTTCCTTAACTGAGATATGAAAGTTTTCATGTTTTTGTCCATGCAGCTTTTTTTCTCTTTAATTTCATAAATATGACAAAAAGCTGCTGTACCCCATTGCCTTCAGGGAGAACTTTGTTATGAAACCCCAAGAATGATGAATCTACAAGTTAAATGCCTTGGATTCTTCCTAAAGCTTGAACCACTCATGTTCTTGTGCAAGATGTTACAGAAAGAGAAGAGAGAATGCTTTTGAGGAGGGGGGAGGGGAGAAGAATGATGAAGGAGAGAGAGAGAGAGAAAGAGAGAGAGAGAGACTGAACAGTAAGGAAGACTACTAAGATGAATAGATGGTGGGTGACTGCAGAGAAGATGTAGAGACCTCAGTAGAGATGGCTTTGGGTTGTAGGGATGGAGCTTAGTGTAGATTTAAGCTTCTACCCAAGTTTCAGGTTGCATTTGTGACTTGGAATCAGGATCAGGGGACTGCTAGAATCTTTACATTAATAATAACAGTGGTGGCTGACCACAGTGGTCTGAAGATTAAACATCACTATCCATTTTCCAAGCACCAAGTAAGTCTGTAAAACTTGTGTACTTTCCCATCAGCCAGTCAAGATGGCAGTATGTGGTCCAAATTAAACTAATTTAAATAAAATTAAGGAACTGTATATTTCTGAGACACTTGATTTTATGGTCTGAGATGCTTACCTTCTGCAATTAACAAAGTGATTTGATTTTCAGTTTTGCCAAATATCCTATAATTATAGATTTGAAACTATATTTTTCTGCCACTTTCTTGTGCCTACTTAGTTCACTCTTACGTATAGATAGACAAGAGACAAAAATCATCTTTGAACTATTAACATGGGAACTTGTGAAAGTTCCCCAAATATTTTCACTATCATAAGTGAGAAAGGGATGTTAGGAAAGAAGCTAGATATTATGTTATCTCAGACCTGATATGTTTAGGTTCTCTTGGCTTCTTTCCCTGATCCATGGTTTCTCTCAGCCTCATTTCATCCCACTCAGATCCATCACCCAAAAGCATCCTTTTGCACACATCTTGACCAAAAAATCTGTAGTGGTTCCCTATTTCTGCCAAATAAATCTAAGTCTCCAAGTTCTCATATTCATCTTCAAGGCCTCCTATCACTGGGCCATGCCCAACGTGTGTAGCCAGAGTGTTTCTTTTTTTCAGAGTCCTTCATCTGTGTCTTTTTTATTGCTTTATCTCTCACAATTTTCATCTGCTTCCTCTCTGTCTTTATATCTTAACATTTAAAACTATTTTTTGAACTTTACCTTGATTATCTTCAAATAAGGGAAGGCTAGAATGACTGTTTGAGGTTGTTATTAGAATTGAACTATAACATTTCTGAAGTTCATAAGTTAGTATCTGTTACATGCTTGTGCTTATTAAATGTGCATTCCCTTTTTTTCCAAAAATAATATTTCTGTCTTTAGACAATTATTCTTTAACAGTTGTTCTTATTCTTTTCCTTATGTGGAAACTGACATTATGCACCACCACCCAGTTATCTAACTACATTGAACTTAACCTATGTATCTCAACTTCTTGCCACCTCCATTTCCAATGTCCTAATTCAGATATTTTAACTAAATTCTCTTGGCAACACCTAGAGCAGTGGCTCGTGCCTGTAATCCCAGCACTTTTGGATGCTGAGGCAGGTGGATCACTTGAGCTCAGGAACTCGAGACCAGCTTGGCCAATATAACAAAATCCTGTCTCTACTAAAAAATACAAAAATTAGCTGAGCATGGTGGGATGCATCTGTGGTCCCAGCTAGCTGGGAGGCTGAGGTGGGAAGATCACTTGAGCTGGATGTATGGAGGTTGCACTGCACTCCAGACTGGGTGACAGAGCAAGATCCTGTTGAGAGAGAGATAGAGAGAGAGAGAGGAGAGAGAGAGAAAGAGAGAATCCTATGGGCTTAATAAACACAAAAATATTATTGAATCATAGTGTAGCTAAGTAGTTTTCTGAGTTTAAAGTGCCCTGTTTACACACAAAAACTAATTACTGATTATATACAGCCTCGAATGGAATTTTTTTTGTTCTCTGTGACTCTAGTTGACACCCTTCCTCACAGCCTGACACATACATCTTGCTTTTAAATCCAGTCTTTATTTCCATAATCATTTTGTACTTCATGCAAAACAATATTATAAGACTTGTTAAGTTGTGCTGTATTTGTTGGATTAAAGTTTTCTCTTCCTATTTGACTGTAAATGGCTTGAGGAAAAATAATCAATTTATTTCATTTTATTTTGCCAATACCTGTCACAGTGCTTGGCATATTTGCTGCATAGAAGAATGCTGCTTGAAACACCTGTGGATCTGTTTCACAGAGAAACGATAAGATACAACAGAATATGAACATGTAGTTATGCAAAAAGTTCTGGCTTTTAGTGCATGGACACAGTTTTGGCACACGACCTATGAAAACCTGCCTGAAATGTCTAATGATCACTTTATAACCTATAAAATGTAATTTAAAATGCCTGTTAAATGTCTAATTGTGAAGTTTATTTTTAGAATGAAACAAGATAATGAACGTGAGAGTGTTCATATTCTAGTTTTTATTGCTGAGTGACAAGCTACCATAAAACTTGCTAGCATAAACAACTATTTTATTATGCTATGGATTTCTATGGGTTAGGAGATAATTATGGAAAGATCTTCTTGAAGGAAGTTCCAAGTTTTTTCTTGGGGGTGTCTCATGTGGCTGAAGTCAGCTGGAAGCTGAAACTGTAATAATTGAAGTGTTCTACCTTGATTTCTGGAACACTCTTTTGGAGTCCTGAAGCTTCATTTAAAATGTTTGACTATCCTGAGGCCACCATGCTATAAAGAAACTCAGGCAACGCAGACAGATGTTGTGTCTGGGTGTCTTGGATGGTCCTAGTTAAGCCACTTTTCCAGGGACAACTTTCCCTTTTCCTTCTATTCACATCAAAGATGAATCTGAGGCACCATCTCATGTTTGAGCAGCTTATTCTGGCAGCATTCTTCAAGATGAGCAGCAGGAACAGGCTAGTGAACCTGGGCCAGATATGGTCAGGAGCCAGGTGACCACCTGACCAACAAGATTATATTAGTCTGTTCTCATGCTGCTAATAAAGACATACCCAAGACTGGGTAATTTATTAAGGAAAGAGGTTCCACATGGCTGGGGAGGCCTCACAATCATGGCAGAGGGCAAAGGAGAAGCAAAGGCGCATCTTACATGGTGGCAGGCAAGACAGCTTGTTGCAGGAGAACTCCCTTTTATAAAACCATCAGATCTCATGAGACTTATTCACTACAATGAGAAAGGTATGGAGGAAACTGCCCACATGATTCAGTTATCTCCACCTGGCCCTGCCCTTGACACATGGGGATTATTACAATTCAAGGTGAGATTTGGGTGTGGACACAGCCAAACCATATCAAAGGTTGTAGTTCAAGGAACATTCTCAGCATTTGAGAGACTCTTTCCCCTTTCTAACATGTCTATTCAGTTCAGATGACATACCAGGTATTTCTTTCATAAAGAGATTTTATGTTTGTAAGGGTAAAGGTTTATGTAAGTTGCATCTGTGTTGAGGTGGCCTTGTCTTTAGAGCAACCAGGGTTTTTTGGTCTCATTTGTTGTATAGATATCCAGTGATCTCTTGGCCAGGAATGGACATCCCCAAGTGAGGTAATAACATAATGCTAAGTGACATAGAGTGTAGGCCCTGTGAGATGTTTGAGTGGGCACTGTGGCTATTATTAATCTTATAGTATACTACAACAGGCCACATGTAGGTGTTCTAGTTTGTGGCCCCAGGCTGATTCCCAGGTAATAGCCACTTTGGCTTATTCACATGTCTGGCAGTTGACTCTCGATCTTAACTAGAATTTTATTTGGGGCCATTTAGTGAAGCAACTATATGTGGCCACTCTGGATGACCTAAGCCTGTTCATAGTATGGCAGCTTCAAAATTTTTGGACTTTTTATTTGGTGGCTTGAGGGTCCCAGTGCAAACAATCCAAGCAGAAGGCTGAAGCTCTATTGGCTTGTATATCCTAGCTTTGGAAGCTATGAAACATAAATTCTTATAAATCACTACAGTTCTACCAGATACAAAGGGAAGATATATAAGCATGTCACTTAATAACCAGGTGATAAAGAACTGGTAATTTTCTTAATCACCACATAAATATAAACTGTACAGGTTAAACAACATAAAAAATATTCCTTATTATCCTACGAAAAATACCATTTTATCTATTTTCATTATGTTGCCCCTATTGCCAAAAATATAACTAAGACTGGGTAATTTATTAAGGAAAGAGGTTTAGTTAAAAAAACATAACTAAGCATATATTCAGATCTTACTTGTCATTCATGACAACATAATCTCCAGGATTTTCTTCTATTCACTAACTGCTTCTTTTAGACCTTTCCTTTAAATGTTGAACTATTTAGGAATTTGCCTTGACCTCCTTTTTCTTCTCTATAATAGAGTGATCACATTCAGCCCCAGAGCTTTAAATACACACAAATGGCAATTAATGTCAAATATATGACTCTAACATGAAACCTCTCCTTAAGTCTACACTTGTATCCAACTCTCTGTTTGAAATCTCAATTTGTATAATAAGCATGTTAAATTAACAAGCCTACAAGAGAACATTGGATTTCATCTGCCAAACAGTTACCTTATCAATATGTTCTATCACTACCAATCCAAATTGTCAAACCATGACTTTTTTTCTCTTACTACTTGTATATACCTTCATGATAGTTTTTCTTGAATATTGGTGACAGTTATTTTTATAAATATTTTTCTCTTACAGATGGATGCATAGAAATTGTAGGTTCAAAGTTTGTACAGTGAGTTGTCTCTATTTCCCCATATATAGCATTAGGAAAGTCCCGAAGAGATATGGTAAACTATTAATAATACATTTCTTTATAAGCATGTACTATATCTTATGCTTCTCTCTCTCTCATATAGTCCATCATGCACCCACAAGTCTACACATACATTAAGCCTTCACTCAATCTCTTCTCAATTTTATTTAAGGTGCTGATAATTGATTCATCAAAATAAGTGAATCAAAAGAATACCCAAAAGGAGAATAATCCAGCAAGTATGAAATTTGCCTAAGTAAAAGTACTGTTACTTATTTTAATATCAATTTTAAAACACTGACTTTTCTTGAGACAGAATCTTGCTTCATCAACCAGGCTAGAGTGCAGTTGTGCAATCATAGCTCACTGCAGCCTTAAACTTCTGGACTCAAGGGATCCTCCTGCCTCAGTCTTGCAAGTAGCTGGAATTACATGCACAAGCCACCACCCCTAGCTATTATTAATTTTTAATTTTCAGTAGAGACAGTGCCATGCTGTGTTGCCCAGGGTTGTCTCAAACTCCTGGGCTCAAGAAATCCTCCCACTTTGGCCTCCCAAAAGGGCTGGGATTATAGGCATGAGCCACTGCACTTGGCTTAAGTATTGATTTTTTAACATTGGAAGGGAATTGCAACAAAAGATGTGTTGCAACCTCCACTTCCAGGTTCAAGTGATTCTCATTCCTCAAGCTTCCCGAGTAGCTAGGACTACAGGCATGTGCCACCATCCCTGGCTAACTGTAGTTTTAGTAGAGAAAAGGTTTTGCCACATTGACCAGGCTGGTCTCAAACTCCTCACCTCAAGTGATCCATCCACCGTGGCTTCTCCAAGTAGTAGGACTACAGAGTGAGCCACCATGCCCAGCCCACTATTCCATCTCATTGGCTAGAAGATGTTCCCTTTTTTTATACTTCCTATCTGACCACTTAGTCATCTTTTTCTTTACCAAGGGGTTGGAAATTAACTAGTATAAGCCATTCTGGACATCCTGTTCTCCACATATGTTATTAGTTTGGATACATGCATGATGTAATTTTGGCTAATGAATGTCAAAGGAAAGATTACTGAAGAACTTCTGAAAAACAGTGATGTAGATGTTCAGTCAGAAACATGAGGAGAACTTCCGTTTTCTAACTCTGAAGGAGACTGTGTGAGATGGTGATGCGTGGAAATGTTGCATTATGTTGAATTAGGATGAAATTCACACTAAGAAAATAACTCAACACTCAAAAGATAGAAGATATTGAAAGATAGCCCTTGACAATATCATTATGTCATCAAATTATCCATACCATAATCTTTTCTTTATGTTTCTAGTTATGGTAAAATAAACTACTTACTAATTTATTAGTGGAGTGTTCTGTTATTGTACTTGAATGCATCCTAACTAATTCAGGAATATTAGAGATGATTAGCCAATCCTACAGTTGTGGTTTGGATCTGCATTCTGACCCAAATCTCATATGGAATTGTAATCCCCAGTATTGTAGGTGAGGCTTGGTGGGAGGTGATTGGATTATTGGGGGGATTTCTCATGATCTCATGATTTAACACCATCTCCCTTGGTGTTGTTAGGATGAATATGAGTTACTATGAGATCTGGTTGTTTTAAAGGTATGTAGCACCTCCTGACTCTTTCTCTTACTCCAGTCATGTGAAGTGCTCACTTTCCCTTCACTTTCAGCCGTGTTGGTAAGTTTCCCAAAGCCTCCCCAGAAGTCCTTAGGCTTCTTGTATAGCCTGTAGAACTGTGAGCAAACTTTTTCCTTATAAATTACCCATTTCAGGTGTATCTTTATAGCAGTGCAAAACCACACTAATATGCTTACTTGAAAATTTAAAAATATTAAGTAATTTTGTTCCAAACCACCCAGTCTTCTTTCACTCTATTCTATTATCATCTCCTTCTTTTCTTTCTGTCTTCTTTTCTTCTTTTTCTGTCTCTTTTTTTCACACACATACACCACACATACATTAACATTGTGTATGCATGCATACTCATTCAGTCTTTACTCTGTCTTTACTCTTACATCTTCTTTCTCCTCAAGGAACCACTGGATAAAATTCTGCACTCACTTTGACCACAGCAAGATTGAGACTCCCAATTAGTGCACAGTTGACTCAACACACTGAGTGTTAAGCAGCTCTTTGTATTAGATATGCAAGAATTGTTTTCATATTGTAAGCTCCAGAAATTTCAGATAATGAAGCTATAAAAAGCATTTGGATATTTATGCAAAAAATTTTGGATATATTAACTTTAGTTTTGGATTTAATGTATGCAATAAAAATGAATCTGTATATAGAATTTATTCTGAAAGTAGTAACCATTGACTAGGCACTATTTTAATAGCTATTCATTTCCAATAAAAAGAGAATCCTATGGGCTTAATAAACACAAAAATATTATTGAATCATAGAATGGCTAATTAGTTTTGTGAATTTAAAGTGCTGTGTTTACATATGAAAACTAATTACTGATTATATACAGCCTTGAATCAATTTTTTTTTTCACATGCTATTCTGATGGTTGTAAACCTAAATTTACCAGAGGTTGGAGGCATTTCCCTGGCATCCAGCTTTCAAGAATTCAGATAGTAAATAATCTTATTTTTACCACATAGATATCATTTCCCCCTCAGTATAATCTCTCACAAATATTATCTAAAATTTTAAGAAACACCTTATGTTTATCCCTTGCCAGAATTTTATACCATGAAGTCTAATTTAATATTGATGTATGATACATTAGCTGTAGTGTTTTAATTAACACTAGTAGGATTCCAACAATTACATTTCAGAGCATTCAGCTAGCTGAGTTTAAATTCTACCCATATGTTCTAGATTTATTATGAGTTAAACCACAAATGATTTAATAAAAAAGAAAGAAAGAATATATTTGTATATCACTTCTAATGACAATGAAAAAATATGAAATTAACCAAATAAATAAACATGTCTAATTCACCAAAAAATAAATACACATACAATATTATTTGCAAGACTGGCATTTATTTTAAGCAATATACATCAGTCTTTAACAGCTGGAGTTACCCTGCCTTACATCTTCTTTCTCCTCAAGGAACCACTGGATAAAAGTATGTCACTATGACTTTAGTGTCTTGTTTATTATTTGTCACAGTTAAAACAAATAACAATAATGAGTTTTATTGTCCCCCTCCTTTCTCTAACTTTGCTTGGAATCTCCTCAGATGCATACTTTATCTAGGATTTTAGTCAATTTTTAAAGTTCAATCATATAATATTTGTGAGGACACACACACACACACACACACACACACAGAGAGAGAGAGAGAAAGCAATTCTTTAATATAAATTCAGTGTTAATGCCATTACCTCAGTATATGCATTTACCTTAGGCAAATATCCAAAAAGTCAAATGTGTCTTTTGTGGTCCTTTCGTAATATTCTTTCCCACATTATGTTACAACCTATCCCTCTTGTATACACCTTTGTTATTAATCATTTAACTCTCTAACCCCATATTTTCTCTGAATCTTTCCTTTTATCTTATATCACACACACAAAAAAATGTGTGAAGGGTCTACTATCACTTCATTATTATTCTTGAATGCATGTAATTAATAAAGTAAAATTAATACATACACAGAGTATATCATGTAGTGTGTTTACTATCAATTTTAATTTCTTATACCTTTGTATGTTTTATACTATTAATCATTGGCTTTTTGATTAAGTTCCAAAAGCTTCTTTAGCAATTTCTGTATTGCAGACCTGGTAATGGTGAATTTCCTTAGCTTCTGTTTGGCTGGGAAAGTTTTGTTTTTTCATCCTCATTTTTGAAAGTCAGCATTGCTTGGTAAAGTATTCTTAGCTAAGGTTGGTTAGAGGTTGGTGTCTTTTTTTTTTTTCTTCAGCACTTCGAATATATATTTCCACTCTTCTGGTCTGCAAGATATTTTCAAGGAAATAAGGAAATCCAGTGACCTGCATATTGGGTCCCCTTTGTTTGTGATGTGTTTTTTATTTTTGTTGCTCTCAGAAATTTTTTTTCATCCTTGATTTTTGATGGCTTGGTTATTATGTGTGTTAGTCAACTTCTCTTTGAATTGCATTTGATTGGAGACTTTTGTACTTTCCATACCTGTATGTTGATATCTTTTTTCACATTAGGGAAGTTTACAGCCATTATATATTTAAATATTCTAGCCATTTTCTCTTTCTTTTCCTTCTTTAATAGGTTATGCACAGGTTTGGTCTCTTGATGGCATAAGTAATATAGACTCATATTCAGAAGGCCCTAGGTCTATAATGGTGGTATAATTTTTTTTCCTAGAAAGAGAGTTAAAAGAATGAAATATTAATAGCAATTATAGCTAAAATAAGTTGTCAATGGACATATATTAAAAAGTAATGTAAATTCTAACATCAAAAACATAAAATGTGTGTGGAGGATAAAAGTGTAGAGTGATATGTAATGAAAGTTAAGTTGTTACCAACTTAAAATAGACTGTTGTAAGTATAAGAAGTTTCATGTAAGTCTCATGGTAGCCACAGAATTTTGTACTAGACACATTAACCAAAAGTAGAAAAGACTAAAAGATACCACTGTTAAGAAAAAACATCAAAGCACAAATAAAGACATAAAGAGAAGAAGAAATAACTTAAGAATCTGCAAGAGCACTGGAAAACAATTAACAAATTGACAGTAGTAAGTCCTTACCTATCAATAATTATTTAACATTTAAATTAATGAAGTTTTCCAATAAAAAGTTGTGGAATGACTGGATGGATTTTTTTTTAAATGCAAGGTCTTACTATATGCTTCATACAACATATTCACCTTTCTTTTAATGATACACATTGACTGAAAGTGAAGGAATGTAGAAGACATTCCAGGTAAAATGAGACCATAAGAGAGCAGTGATAGCTATGTCAGAAAAAACAAACTTTAAGTTTTGTAAAACTGTAAAAAATTGTAAAAAGAGACAAAGAAGAATATCTTATAATGGTAAAAGTGTCAATTCATTAAGAGGTTATAACAGTTGTACATATATATGCACCCAACCTCAGAACACCAAATATATAAAGCAAATATTAAAGAATCCAAAGGAAGAGACAGATTATAATATAATATAAATAGTAGATGACTTCACTACCCCACATTCAGTAATGGAAAGATCATCTATATAGAAAATTAGTAAGAAAATATTAGACTTGAGTAACACTTTAGACCAAATATATGTAACAGAATGGAGAACATTCTGTCCAACAACAACAGATTAAAAGTTCCTCTGAAGTACATATGGAACCTTTTAGGCCACAAAATAAGTCTTAGAAAATTTAAGAAGACTAAAATGGTATCAAATACCTCTTCTGACAATAACTGTATGAAACAGAAATAAGTAACAGGAGGAGTTCCAGAAAATTCACAAATACGTGAAAGGAAAACAACAAGCTCTTGAACAACCAATGGGTTAATTAATACCTTAAAAGGAAAAAATAAGACAAATAAAAATACACAACATACTAAAATTTAGGGATATAGCAAAAACAGTTCTAAAAGAAAAGTT
This sequence comes from Aotus nancymaae, assembly GCF_030222135.1. NCBI lineage: Eukaryota > Metazoa > Chordata > Mammalia > Primates > Aotidae > Aotus > Aotus nancymaae. The sequence continues at coordinate 30,987,540 of NW_026988413.1, forward strand.
CATAGAAATAAATGCCTTCATCCAACAAGAAGAAAAATATAAAATAAACAATGTTACAACTCAAGGAAATAGTAAAAGAAGAACAAACTGATCCCAATGTCAGCAGAGAAAATAAGAAATAAAAATCAGACCAGAAATAAGTGAAACATAGTCTGATAAGGCAATATAAAGATCAAAAAAATAAAAGTGTTTTGAAAGATAGACAAAATAGACAAACTTTTAGCTAGACTGAAAAGAAGAAAGAAGATTCAAAGATATAACATCAGATGTAAAAAAGGAGACATTGCAACTAATACCACAGAAATATAAAAGATTGTAGAAGACTGTTATGAAAAACTAATGACAATAAATCTGATAATATACAAAAAAAAATAAATAAATTCCTGGAAACATAAAACCTACCAAGTCTGAATCATGAAGAAATAGAAAATCTCAACAGGCTAATAATGAATAAGATTGCATCAATAATAAAACATCTTCCATCAAAGGAAAGCCTGGGACCTAATGGCTTCACTGCTGAATTTTATTAAGCATTTAAAGTAGAAGTAGTAGTGACTCTTTTCGAATTCATCAGAAAAACTGAAGAGGAGAGAATATTTCCAAACTCATTCTATGAGGCCAGCATTACCCTGACAGTGAAAACAGAAGAGGACACAACAAAAATCAAAACTATGGGCCTATATTACTGATGAAAATAGTTCCAAAAATCTTCAACAAAATATTTGCAAACCAAATTCACCAACACATTACAAGGATAATTCACCATAAACAAGTGTGATTTATCCCTGGGATACAAAGATGTTTTAACATATACAAATCAGTAAATGTTATGTATCTCATTAACAGAATGATTAACAAAAACTGTATAATCATTTCATGAATTGAAGAAAATGCATTTTACAAAATTCAACATCCTTTTATGATTAAAAAAAACTCTCAACTGATTAGGTAGAAAAAGAATGTAGCTCAGCACAACGTAGGTCATGTAATGTATATCTACAGCTAACATTATACTCAATGGTGAAAAATTGAAACCTTTTCCTTTAATATCTGGAACAAGACAAGTATGCACACGCTCTTACCACTTCTATTCGACATAGTGTTAGACGTTCTTTCCAGATTAATTGGAAAATAAAAAGAAATAGGACACCTCCAAATGGAAAAAGAAGTGAAATTATTGCTCTTTGTAGATTATATATCTTATACATAGAAAATCTTGAAGAGTCTACCATGAAAGTGTTAGGACTAATGAACATATTCCTCAAAATTGTGGAATACAAAATTAACACACAAAAATTAGTAGCATTTCTGCACATTAACAGCAAACTATCTGAAAAAGAAATCAGAAAAACAATTTAATTTACAATAGTTTCCAAAAAAACTTATGAATAAATTTAACCAACTAGATGAAAGACTTGTACATTAAAAACTTTAAAACCTTATTGAAAGAAATTGAAGAAGACACAAATAAATGGAAATATATTCTACTTTCGTGGATTGGAAAAATTAATATTGTTAAAATATCAGTAATATCTAAAGCAATCCACAGATTAAATGAAATTCCTATGAAAAATGACCTTGGAATGTTCATAAGAATTGCATCCAATCTGTAGATCCAACACTTTTTTTAATAGAAACAGAAAAGCTTTCATTTACAGAAACAGAAGACATTTATACAGAACTGCAGTAAAACCTGAATAGCTAAGGCAAATCATGAGCAAAATGAACAAAGCTTAAAGCATTATACCACATAATTTTAAACTATACTTCAAAGTGATACTAATTTAAATTGCATGGTACTGTCATAAAAATAGACTCATCAACAAATGCAGTAGAATACAGAGCCCAGAATTCAACCCTAACATGTATAATCAGTTTATTTTCCACCGAGGTGCCAAGTATACATGTTGGGAAAAGAAGAGTCTCTTTAATAAATTATAGTGGGTAACTGGATCCATATGCAGAAGAATAAAATTGGACCTTTATCTCACATCAATTACAAAAATCAAAAGATTTGATTTGAATGATATGATCTGAAACTCTAAATATATTAAAAGAAAACATAGGGATAAAACTACAAGACATTGATCTGGGCAATAATTTCTTTTAGATTTGACCCCAAAAGCTCAGGCAACAAAAGCAAAAATCGACAAATGGGATTGCAGTTTTTGAAAAGCTTCTACAGAAACAAATAAAGCAATTACTAGAGTAAAGAGACAACCTACAGTTTGGGAGAAAATATTTACAAGCCATTCTTCTGATAGGGGTTAATATCCAAAGTTTATATAAGGAATTTAAACTATGCTATACAAATGAAACAAATGATTCAACTAAAAATGGATAAGGGACATGAATCAATATTTCTTAAAGGAAAACATATAAATGGCCACTGGTATTAAGCATGAAAGACATGCTTAATGCCACTAATCATTAAGAAAATGCAAAATAAAATCACTGTGAGCTATTATCTCACACTTGTTTGAATAGCTACTATGAAAAGCACAAAAGATAAGTGCTGAAGAGGATGTGGCAAAAAGGGAACCCTTGCACACTTTTTACTGAAAATGTAAATTAGAACATAAATGTATAAATACTTTATGCAGGTTTCTCAAAAAACCGAAAATATAATTACTCTATGATCCAGCAATCCCACTTCTGGGTATCTACCCAAATGATTTGAAATTAGCATGTTGAAGAGATGTCTATTCTCCCATGCTTATTGCAGCACTGTTCACCATAATCAAGTTATGGAATCAAAGTATCCATCACTAGATGTATGGATAAAGACAATGTGCTATATATACACAATGGAATAGTATTTAGCATTAAAAAAGAAAGAAATTTTGTCATTTGCTACAACATGGATGGAATTGGATAACATTTTGCTAAGTGAGATAAGCCAGGCACAGAAAACCAAATATTGTATGTTCTCACTTATACGTGAAAACTAAAATGATTAAATTCAAAGAACCAAAGATAGTGATTACCAAACTCTGAGGTCATGGGGGAATGGGGAGATGATGGTCAAAAGATTAAAAAGTGTCAGACAGGAGGAATAAGTATTTTTTTCTTTGAGATTTATTGCATAGCATGATGAATCTAGTAAATAATAATGTATTGAACATCTTAAAATCACCGAGAGAGTAAATTTCAAATGTCCTCACCATCAAAAAGGATAATTTTTAGGTGATGGATACATTAATTGCTTTGATTTCATTAGTAAACATGTGTTTATAAACTACAACATCATTTTTTACCACATAAATATATATAACTGTAATTCTTCAATTTATAATTTAAAAATCAGAAAATTATATTTTACTAAGATATAATTATATGGACATTTCTTCAACATCCATCCTCACTTTAGTGAAGTCAATATTTAGACAGTAATTTTGGTTTTGAAATGCTGGACATTTCTCAGTAAAATTTATAAGATCAATGTGATAAATGAATGATTTTCTATATTTTTAAGCCTTTTGCCCTACTGAGAATATGCCTCACCATATTATAATTTGATGGATAAAAATATTACAAATATATTAGCACAGATTCCAGTGTGAAATACTTTACTGCAATCAATCCCTGTGTCTAGTAGATCCTTAAAAATTTTCACTAATCAGATTTACTTGCCTGATAAGCATATCTCTGTCTTTAAAGTTAAACTTTTGGCAGAAACTAAGATAATATATATGTACACATATTTTTATGAATAATAATTATAATTGGTACTGAAAACAATTTATTGAAATGTTCCTTATTGCCTCTGAAATAAGTGCTTCTTTCATATATAACAAAATAAGAAAGGATTGATATATTGAGAAAATACAAATTTTAAAAATACGATATATTTGATTAAATAAAACACCTTGTAATAAAAAGGATGACAACATTTAATCTGCAGACTAGGAGAACCTATTTTCAATAAATATAATAGAAGTATCATTTGTTCCCAGAATAAGTATAAGTAAAGATGTTTACACATTCATTTGAAAGTGTGTGTGTGTGTATTTAAAATATATATATCCTAAAGAATAGACAGTTCACAGAAAAGTAAACTCAAATTCTCTAACAGAATTTTTTAATGACCTTTTTTTTTCTTTTTATGTGGTTTGCCCAAGGTTCTCAAGCTATACATGCAAATTTGATACTCTAAAACAGATTTTAAAAATAGAGGGAAGGAAAGTTTGTATTTGTGACAGTCTATCATTTAAAACAAAGTCATAAAAGTCTTAATATTGCTAATAAAAGGGTAGTAAAAATTAGTAAAAGCATTAATTTGCTGAACGTGATGCTTGCTACGGGATACAAACCTTAAGAGCACCTTCATAGTTCAAGAGTACCAAGGCTAACTGGAGCCAGACAAAGCCTAGCTAGAGAACAACTATAGCTAGCTAGCTGCTCTGATGGCAGATGCAGAAAAGGAGATTGTTTTGGGACAAACCTGCATGTCCAACTCTGTCAGTGGTTACAAATGTGAGTATGAAGGATTAGAACCAAGATGGTCACTGAGAGGAGCACTGGACACCCAACAAGAGTCTGTGCTAAAAGTGCCACACAAAAGAAGAGCTGAAAGTGAAGTTATAGGCTACTGATCAAAGGAAACATTATCAATATTAACGGAAGAGGAGAAAGATCCTCAGCAACAGGAGAAGATCTTCCAGAAAATCAGGAGGTCCCCATGAGAGTCTGATCTAGAAGTTATATTCAAATTAACCATTCCTGTTTCTTATTATTTTTCTACCACTATGAAACTTAATTATTGAAATAAGAAGAGTTGTTTTTTTTTTTTTTTTTTTTTTTTTGAGATAGAATCTCAAAAAAAGATTGCCCAGGGTGGAGTGCAGTGGCTAATTTTTGTATTTTAATGGGGTTTCTTCAGGATGGCCAGGTTGGTCTCAAACTCCTGACCTCAGGCAATCCACTTGCCTCGACCTTCCAAAATGCTGGAATTACAGGCATGAACCATGGTGCCCAGCTGAAATAAGAGTTTGTTGAAACTAGAAGCGAAAAAGCTACATTTATTATATGAGATTGACCTGAAATGCCAAGGGACTTGTCCTAGGTTAAGGGATGCTTTATGTTTATCCAGGGAAAGGGAAAAAAAGAACCACACTTGGACGTTTTATGCACCATACAGAATTCTGATTTTTCATTAAAAATATTTCAAATATGGGCCGGGCGCGGTGGCTCACGCCTGTAATCCCAGCACTTTGGGAGGCCGAGGCGGGTGGATCACGAGGTCAACAGATCGAGACCATCCTGGTCAACATGGTGAAACCCCTTCTCTACTAAAAATACAAAAAAAAAAAAAAAATTAGCTGGGCATGGTGGCGCGTGCCTGTAATCCCAGCTACTCAGGAGGCTGAGGCAGGAGAATTGCCTGAACCCAGGAGGCAGAGGTTGCAGTGAGCCGAGATCGCGCCATTGCACTCCAGCCTGGGTAACAAGAGCGAAACTCCGTCTCAAAAAAAAAAAAAATTTTCAAATATATAAAATAGTTATTAACTTACTATTAATATGAATTCAAATAAATATATATTAAACTAAAAAATGACATTTCATAAATGTCAAATTTCTACTAAACTACAGTCTTGTGTACAGTCAAGTGTTGGCAAGAATTTGGACAAGTGAGACCTCTCAAATACTACCATTGCTATAGTTTAAGTTGTGAGAGTAACTGTACATTAGCAGCTAGTAAAATTCATATCCATGCATCAATACCAGACTAAGCAATTCTGCATAGGCATGTATTCTAGTGGATATTCCACATGTGAAAAAGGAGACATTTTACAAAAATGCTTACTACAGTCCTCTTTAGGAGCAAATACAATGGTCTAGAGGAATGCTAAATTACAAAATGAACGATAGGAAACTACATCATAAAGTAATTATTTAGATATATGTATATCTCTTTAAACACAATATAGAAACATAATGTTTAAACAGAATATGGAAACAGAATATTGTTTCAGAAAATTTTTCAAACAGAATATAGATACATAACTTACCAAGATATATGAAAAATTAAGAAATTTAAAAAGACATAAGTAATGTTTATCATATTCATGAATTTTTATATGTTTATGCAAGTAGAAATATAAACATAATGGAATTTAAAGACATACAATAAACTCATAATAGTGTTCTTTTGGCATGATGTGCTGGTCAAAATATCTTTGACTATATTTATTCTGGCTCACCAGATTAGGAGTATGTTTTAAGAAATATTTTTATGTCTACACCTCCAAATGTTTATATGCTTATCAATCACATCTATCTCTTATTATATTCTTAACATCAAATCAAAATATAGATGCATTGAATTATGCTGAAGCACAAGGATTTTAAATATTTTAAATAACAATGAACATCTAAGGTTCTATAAGCAACACGTAAAATATTAATGATTTTAAACTCATTTTCCTATTTAATTTTCACTTTTTCATGAATAGGTGTAGTATTTTTATCATATATTAATACCATAGACTAGATAACACATTTAAGATATATTTTATATATGTGTGTGTTAGAGGTGTATATTTTTCAAAATACATAGTACATCTTCAGCCCTCATCAATTTTTGAGGCATTATTCCTATTAGCCAGTATAATACCTGAGAAAATTTAACAACATGACACTCCTTTTTATATTATTTATGACTGCAAAGATTTCTTTGTTTTTTTTAGTCAACTACTCAAAATATATTTCTTCTAAATTAATAATAGTCTGAAAACCATAGTTTCTATGGTAGCTTTCTATTGTTCTAGACAGTTTAACCATAAAAGAGAATGTTTTCTTATTCTAATTCCACTAGTATAGAAAATTAATGGAGTTATTCAGAGCCATACAATGTATTAAGTTTGCCCAAAGAGAGAGCATCAGCAGTATATTGATTAAATCGAATTCAGTGCTTATTTGTTATTCACCCAATGTAGGAAGAGCAGGTAGGACTTTTCTTTTTTCTGTACATTTTTATTTGCTTTACAAAATGATTTGTGAGTTGAAAGTAAAGTAACAAGAGAAATGAAATTTAGTCTAACATTATATTAAAATGTATCATAAACTTTATTTTTCTCTTATTAACTGTTTATTTATTTTTAATATAATGTTTGTCCTTAGTTACCTCAAAGTGTCTCAAGCTATCACTCTTATTACTAGTAATCCTTTGTCTTGTCTATGCAGTTTTGACTTCCATAGCCAAATACCAGGTTAACACTTGGAATTCAGACAGTAAGCACACTTTATACAATCAGTCAGTAAAAATACAGTTAGATTCTGCTTGATAGAAGCAACCTTACTTATAACTAGACTACCTAGATATTTCAGTTTGTCTCCCAAACAAAATTATTACCAGACCTTCTGGCAACTAAATTCAGCTATAAAAAATGTTAACCATGGTTTATTCTTCCTCAGTACATTTTTTTCTGGTTTCTCAACTGACTGTAATAAAGATACACAGAGAACTAGCTACCTAGGAAATTTTTAACCTTATGATACATATTTGGGCAGCATTATGATAGGCTATAGTATAAAGCATCAAATCCAGCTTAAAGAAGGAATCATTCATAAAAAGTTCAGGCAAGTGAAGCCACTCCCTATATAAAACCATATGTCTAACAAATTCTAATTTATCCAATTCTCAATTACATCTCTTGTTATCAGGAACAGGAACAGAGTTCTTTTTTTTTTTTTTTTTTTTTTTTTTTTTTTTTTTTTTTGAGACGGAGTTTCGCTCTTGTTACCCAGGCTGGAGTGCAATGGCGCGATCTCGGCTCACCGCAACCTCCGCCTCCTGGGTTCAGGCAATTCTCCTGCCTCAGCCTCCTGAGTAGCTGGGATTACAGGCACGCGCCACCGTGCCCAGCTAATTTTTGTATTTTTAGTAGAGACGGGGTTTCACCATGTTGACCAGGATGGTCTTGATCTCTTGACCTCGTGATCCACCCGCCTCGGCCTCCCAAAGTGCTGGGATTACAGGCTTGAGCCACCGCGCCCGGCCCAGAGTTCTTTTTAATGAGAGGGTTAAAAAAAAAGAAAGACTTTGATTTTTATCTTTTTTTGGTATCATCTGCTGTTTTCTTTTTTTCTTCTAGTGACCACTTGGTATTCATGGATTAGTCTTGAAAATTCACAGATGAACTGAAGTGCTCTCCAATTTTTGGCATAAATAAAGTTGCTTATATTCATAGGTATTCTTCACAACACCCAGCATCCAAGCATCATGCATAAGTTGAATACCAAATCATACAAATCATTTTTGCAGAGACAAATAAAGTTGTCCACTGAATTGCTTCAGTGGCTCTCTGGCTGTCCAGCAGTAAACTAAGGAATCAAATATTTCTCCCCAAAATAGGTGAAGGGTCTCTGTGGTCCCAGCTTTCCACAGTTACCCATATAGTTTCAGTTGACATACCAAAAATTGGAATGTCTTTACTAAGCAACATTACTACTTGGACTTCTGCTGCAGTTTGCAAGACTGTTTTATTAATATACTTTAAAAACCCACATGTTAAAAGAATGGCAGAGAGTGAGATCACTCTTTTGCAGTGTGATCCATTATATATAAATTACATTCTGAGCCAAGTAAACATATCTATACGATGCTGAAGGAACTGGCAACTCCATGCTTCTTGTAGTTGCAGGACTTTTTCATAATTCTAGCCCATGCTCTGAAACTCTTACATGCTGTTTGCTAAATCAGCCATAATCAACAATATCCCCAAGTAATTGTCTGTCTACCATTTTCTGATTAAACTGTGAAGCAAGTTAGGTTAAGGTGAATCTTCCCAGTTTTAACTTCCTAATCATACCTTTATACCAAAAGAGGTCTGAAAACAGTATTTGAAGACAGAAAGGACTATTGAATTGTTTTGGATGAAAGTTTAAAAATACATGGAGCTAGAATTATAAATATACCCAGATGGAAGAAGGTAAAATATATAAAATTCAAATAAAGTTTTGAATTTCCACATGAATTCTTCTCATTTTAAGCTGAGTATACTGATTGGCTCTCAGCAAACATATTTAGTATCTCCATTTTAATCCTCTTCCAAGGGAATGTGCATGGATTTTGGAATCTAAAAAAAACTTGGATTTATATTTCAGTTATCTTATTAATAATTTAACCTTTATAAAATCACTTCAGGTTTCTGAGTCATTGAGCACACATCATCAAAGTAAGGATGAGAAAGACAACCTAACAAGTCTATTTAAAGTGTAAAATGAGAAAGTATATATGGTATTTCTGTACACAGACACTTCATAAAGATTGGTAATCTTTCTTCTGTGCATTGAAATTAATTAGTTCTGGTTAAAATTTTGCCATTTCATCTTCTGTGGTTCCTACATAAATGCAAATCAAGTAGCATTCTTGTGCCTGGTTTATTTTTTACATACCCATGTGATTCACCATCTCTGCCAAGGGCACTTTCTTTGTGACAATCTAAATTATTGACCACACAGAAAAAGACTCTGAGAAGTACTGGGAGCCACATTCTGCCATCTGATATGCATTGAAGCTTAACTCTGAAAAGAACAATAAGTTAAACTTTTCAGAGACTGACAGCAGCATTTGTACATGATTTATGGTCTGCCAATACCTTACCATCCATAAAAGTGTTTCTTTACAGCTATATATCCTTGGAATTTTTGATAGCAGTTATTGCAAGGTCTTAGGTTTTGTTTTAAATTCTATTAATGACTTTATGTTTTTGGCTAAAGGATAGACTGCTTCAAAAATAAGACTTTTTAAAAAAACTTGGGTATAAATTTAGAAAACAATTTTGTATTTGGAGTTAAATGTATACCTCCTTAGTTTCTCACCCTTTGTTACCCTCTTCATCTGATATAATAAAATTTATTTCTCACTTTCTGACTGCAATATCATTTCATTCCAGCTCTCACAAATGGATTGTTTAGCCTCAAAGACTAAATGCCTTAAATTGGTTCAAGTCTAAATTTTTATCTATGGCTATTGCTCTGTCCAATTTGAGAAATATTTCTTTGCATACACTTAAGTCTTAAAGATTTTTTTTTAATGTTTACTTCTTAATATTGTGGTTGTAGTTAATATTTAGATGCATAATCTAAAGTTAACATTTCTGTTTGATATGAAGTACGTATCAAAGTTTATCTTTTCACTATGGGGATACTAGCCATTCCAGAATCATTTTCTGAAAGCACTTGCGTTTCCTCATTAGGTCTTTTAGTGTTTTGTGTTTCTTACCAGTCAGGCCTTTACATAATATATTCTCTGCCCTTCTTCACTTCTTTCGCCAAGATTATTTTTTACCTCCTAATTTTCCCACAGGGTTTATTTTTAGTACCACTTCATGTGTATATCAACACTTCTCTGGGCACTAGGGAGGGTTGAACTTCTGTACTACCAAGAAGTTTTTACCCCTATCATAGTTATTATAACCCTGAATTGAAATTTCCTGCTCCTCTCTTTCTTCTTTTTGAGGGCTACTCTTGGGATATATATTTAATTTTATTCATTTTATAATTTCAGTTTTTATTGTACATTCAGGGGGTACATGTGCAGGTTTGCTACATTCACAGAAACAGCACCTTGAAAACTGATCAAAGGAAGGTATTTGTTGAATTTGAGGTAAAAATAAAGATATAGCAAAGCTTCCACTTTCTATTTTTTTCACTGGAAATTATAACATCACCGGGACTTTCAATTTTAATAGAAATTTAGAAGTGAAGAGTAAAAGTTAAAGTGACTATAGAGAAGTAACAGAGCATTCTATCTTTTCAAACTTTTAAGAGCTTTTTATTGTCCTCCAGGAGGATATTTTTGCTGCATATGCATGCACCTTAACATCTGTGCCATTTTATTTTGAATATTTGACAGAGAAATTATTCAACAGGTACCCCAGCTGTCGAAGCATGCCATTTGTGATGCTTCAACAAGCAGCACAAACTCTTCAAATTGTATTGCACCTGAGCAGGGGAAAACCTCCACTGGGAGCTACTGCCTTAAATGTTTCAAATCATACATAAGACACTTACACTTTCCAACATCGGATCTCCTGTATTCCTGCAAAATTGGTCTCTGATGATCACCTCCCTCTTGACAGCAATATGATTGATACTGTTTACTGACTTCTCAATAGGCCTTTAAATATTGTCTTGTCTTTGACGTCTCACTTATCCCCTGTGACTTACTTGTCAGTTATTTATCCCATGTGCTAATTATGTCTTCATTTAATGGTGACCTTTTGAGGAGTTCTATGTGCTTGATGCATGTATTTTTTAATATCATGGAAAGACTAGTACAGATAGGAAACAGTGGCAGGAAAAATGATGTAAAAACAGTTTTAAGCTACTTCTAGGAAGTACGCCCCACACACCTTTGCTATATAAGAACATTTATTCAGATAAGTTCCCCCTCATATTATTTTATAGAAAACATTATTTCAAAGAATGTTATAGCATTTAAGATAAAATACAAGGGAATGTCACTCATTTGTTAATTCTCTGAACCTATTATTTGTCCTCTATAACTTGTCACCATTTGTGGCTCCTTATTCTTTCTCAAACCATAAAACTTGAAACATTCATCAAGATCAGCTTGTCATGTTTATACACTCAACAAATCCTATTCAATCAACTAAATGTACTCATTCAGACAATACTTATTAAATCCTTACTACATGGCATTGACTTTGATATATGGTGAGATAGAAGGATAACTTAAATCTGCATAATTCCTGACAACACAGATCTCATGGAGTAGTTTGAGAGACCAACATTAATCAAATAATCTAACAGAAAAAGATCAGTAATACAACAGGTATACGAAGAAGACTTTTTAGTGCTCCTAGTGTACATAATGAAACTCTGCTTATTGGAGTGGTACTTTATACTTACGTTGAAATGAAATTAGCTTTATTGAATCATTTCATAATGTATACTAGATTAATATGTCACATGGCTGAGTGCAGTGGCTCATGCTTGTAATCCCAGCACTTTGGGAGGCCCAGATGGGAGGATCACTTAAGGTCAGGAGTTCAAGACCAGCTTAGGCAACATGTTGAAACCCCATCTCTACTAAAAATGCAAAAATTAACAAGGCATGATGGTGCATACCTGTAATCTCAACTGTTTGGGAGGCTGAGGCAGGAGAATAACTTGAACCTGGAAGACGGAGGCACCACTGCATTCCAGCTTGAACAAAAATGTGAGGCTCCATCTCAAAAAAAATCACGTTGTACTTCATAAATACATATAATTATTGTTTTTCAATTAAACATTTTAAAAAGAATAGGCCTTGAGCAGATAAAGAGAGGTTTGAAGTGCTTCAGACATCAGGAATAACATGTGCAAAGGCTCTTTGGCCAGGGTTGGGTGTTAGGTCTGAGATACTGACAGATGCCAGTGTGAAGAATGAGACTGGAAACTAATTCAAAATGAGTCTGGATAATTTTAGGAGGGACTTTTCTATGTCAAACCTTATAAGACAAAACAAAGAGCCTGGTTATTAGTATATTAGCTATGTGAAACCAAAACTCTACTTTAAGCAGAAGATGGAAAATGAAAAATTGACATGATCAGTCAATCTCTGATTGAAGATCACTCAGCTGTGTGGAAAAAAAAAAGACTGGAAGGAAGCAGTGGAAATACGGAGATGACTTCAGATGCTAATGGAAAAGCAAAATCTCTCTTAACATACTCACAAAACAATGGTGATAAAGATATTTATTGTTATCTAAATTGTAAAACTAAGGAAAGGATTAGAAAGAAATGGGTTTAATGGGATAAAAAAAAATCTTAAAATTTCTGGACACAGTGATTTGACAATGCCTCAGTGAATCCCACTGGGTGAAGTCAAATAGACTGAAAAGTCTGTGCTTAGGAATTCTAGGCTGAGGATATGTTTTGAGTTAACTGCATATAAGCGATAATTAAACCAATGATACAGATAAAATTGCATAAATGTGAAAGGAGGAGGAGACCTAAGGTTGAAATATGATGACTTTTAGTATATAATGTCTGAGGAGAAAACAATGAAATTAGAAAGCAAAGCAAATAGAGAAAAATAAAATCAGAAAGTGATGCCATGGAAGACAAAGAAAAAGAGTATTTGAAAAAAAACTGGCCAAGAAAAAGAAGACATGTGTCTAAGCAAATACTTGTATAAAAATGTTCATGTTAGTATTTTAGCCAAAAAACTAGAAACTACCCAAATGTCTAGAGAACAGTTAAACATACTATAAAATACTGCTCAGCAAAAAAAGTGACATACTAGTAACATATGAAACAACGTAGGTAAAAATCAAAAGCAGAGTACTAAATGAAAGAAGGCAGAGACAAAACATCTATGATATATTCTACAAAATATCAAATTATTATTATTATTCTATCTATGAGATATTCTACAGAAAGATAAAATGATAATGAAATAAAGCACATTAATGCTTCCCTGGCGCTCAGGGTCAGGAAGGGTGGAGGAGGGGAGAAGATTGGCTGCAAAGGGTTACAGTGAACTTTTTGGAGTTATGGAAATATTCTGTATCTTGATCATTGTATTGATGAAGTGGTGAATTTTTTAGGTGAATTATCATTCAATAAATTGAGCTGTGGGTAAAGAAAATCAAATGCTTTTGAAAGGTCTGGTTTAGACTAAAAAATTTAGATTTAAAATATTTATTGAGTTAAACACTGTGGACATAAGTTTTTTTTTTTTAAATGATTGTAGTGAAAGTTAAGACAACAGGGATTCTTTGTAATGATAAATAATTTACTGAAGAACAAAACCAGTAACTTTTCTAAAATTTAAGGCAATCAATTAATGCTCTTTATTTTTAGTCAATTCCCAACAAATACATGTAGTGCTTTTTTGTAAGTAAGATAAAGTTCATGTAAAAGAATTAAACATTTAATCTGGATTTACAAGAATGCAATCGTATGAGTTAAAATCATATGTCCTTAGGCTTCAAAGGACAGTCAAGTATCCTTATTATACTTACAATTTTATTATAACAAATGTAATTTGAAGTAGCGAAGCTATTTTCTGATTATAAAATTGTTTGTTTTTCTAAAGTTAAAGTAATATGTTACCTATGAAAGAAAATAAAACTGTTAAGGTCATTAAAAATGTATGATTGTATAATACGTATACCCATATTTAATAAGATAAAACATTAAGGTCAGTTTATAAATGTGGTCATTTTTCGAGGCATCATTTTTATACTACCACCCCCAATCATGAATCTCAAAAGAAAAAATACAGTTTATATTGAAGGATTACATCATAAAAATATCTTCATAAATATATACTTGATTATTTTATTATTTTAGACTAATCAGGCTACAATGTTTTGCTTTCTTTTATTGACAAATCTTATTTTCTTATTTCAATACAGTAAATAATACAATAAATATGAGGGAACTTACTCCTGATGGGATGGCCATAATGGAGAGGAATCAGTGAAATTCTATCCTTGTTCTAATGGGCAGGTGTGGGGAAGGGTGCATAATATGAAAAAGTAGGGCAGTCAATATGCACAACTGAGCTTCTTCCAAAACAGCTGTGATTCAGGGCTTTAACCTTTAATACTCCCCCCAAATACGAAACAGTGTACTTAAAATGGGTGTTGGGCAACACCCAGGCCCTGGCCCTAGAGGTTTCTTCTTCTTTTTTTAATGTGGATCCTTTTCTTTTTTTAGCATTGTTTTAATTTTGCTTTGTTTTGGCCTGCTTCTATCACAGGAGTTTTCAACTATGATCACACTAAGGATGGGCATGGAAATGGTTACAACCCACTACGTTAAGATTACAGGTGGGAGATAAACGCTTTGGCACTTGGTTCACTATACCAATACTATTGTGTACGAATTTGCAGACAACCTATGGCAATTTAGGATAGTCTTACTGTAAATTAAATAAACTCATATCTAACAAATAGCAATGATAAATCATCTCACACTGTGTTTACTAGGCATAACATTTGAAGAACAAGAATAATCTTACCGATATTGTATATATAATTTATGTAAATATTTTCCAATATCTTCAATATTTTAACTGACAATAAAGATTAAACACCTAAAATAATTTTGTGGACAAATACACTTCAAATGTACAGGTGGCTTTAAGGTATAAATGTTTGTTTTCACATTTAAGCATCTATAGCAAAATATTCCAGATGATTTTTGAACACTTGATATATTATGCTTGAAAAGCATCATTTTTAAAAAATATATATTTCAAATATGTTAATAAATTTATTTTAAATATACACTTTGATGATCAAGTTTAGAGATCGTTTTCTTCATCCTAACCCTATATCACTGAGGAAACTAGGGTACATAGAAGGATGAAGCACATATCAGTTTGTGTGATAGATATTGAATAACCTATATTTTCTTATTCATTCCATAATTGAACTTGCATTAGTTAGGCTGATTGGATGATTTAAGAATTTGCTTAAAGTGTTGTTAGCTCACAGACTAACAACACTTTAAGGGCCAGAAAATCCAGCTTGGACACAAAGACCAACAATATGCAGAAGACTAGCCCAGTGAACAAATTGGAGTCTTGGGCCTTAAAGCATTGTGAATTGTACCATCCATACCCCTGAGACTGGGCACTGCACTCTGCCTCTGCTAAAAGATGGTGCCACTGGCTCTGGAAACTGGAATAACTCCTATGACCCATCAACAAAATAACTTCTGCATGATTAAGCCTCCCATATGTCATTAGATGCAGAGTCATCATTCAGAGCAGGTTCATCTGACTAGTGCAACATGTATCTAATGCTCGGATGGTAGCTTTTGGGGAAACTGGACAGACAAAATGTGGAGATTTCAACTTCTACAATGAGAAGGAGACTGCTTTATAAGACTCCTTTAACATGGAAAAGGGGTTTAAGGTGTTGGTGTCCCAAATCAGAAAAGAAAATTACCATAAATATTAACAGTAATTTTCTAGAAGCAAAGACTATAATATATTCTCTTTATAATACTGACAATACTTCTATTTGTTCAAAGCTTTTCTGGTACAATACATAAGGATTAATTAATGCCCATGGTTTGTGGCCCAACTGACGCTCTTTAATTATGAGGTAGCAGTTCATAACTTTTGAGTACATTACTTAAATTTGTGAGGCTTTAAATCTCACTAGTGTGGCAGACAGAGGTTCATTATAATGTTAGAACTTCAGTAAGCTTAGCCAAGGGCAAAAATTAAATAGGAATTTTGAGTACATATTTCCATAAAACCTCCAGGTTTATACCTAGGAGCAGTAAAGAATATCTTGGACTTGTCAAGACATTCTGAAAAGGCTTGATCTCCACTGTCAAACACTACTAGAGGACAGAGGGACTATTTGAAAGATTATTTTTGTAAACAGACTTGGAGTCAGGGCTGCATTTAGATTCTGTCAATTCCACCAGCTTATGTAACTCTCTGGAGCTCTGTCTCCTCTTATGGAAAGTGGAGATAATAATGCCTAATTTAAAAGTTTGGATACTAAGAATATGATGATGGTGATGGTGATAGTGATGGTGGTGGTGGTGGAGTAAAGAATTTAGCAAAAAATCTCAAAGAAAATTCTATAAACATGGTGTGGTATATATGCTTTTTCTTAATCTCCTTTTCCTTTTAATTTCTTTAATTTTTATATATTTAAGGGGTACAAGTGCAGATTTCTTACATACATATATCATAGTGGTGAAGTTTTGGCTTTTCCTCTCAACATTTCAGGTAGATGTCATAATTTTGATTGACTTCCAAATATATCTCATCTCTTCTCATCCTTCTCTCGTTTAGTCCACATACACTAGGATTCCAATTGTTTGAAATACAAGGATAGGATATCATGGACATGAGCCGCCTTTATGATGGAAATACCTTCTATATTCCAGTACATCCTTCCTGGGAATACCTTCTCCATCATGATGGTTAAGGGAGAGTAAGAAGAATAGGGGCATGTAACTATTTAAATGATCTTAAATATTGACCTTTCTCTGTTGGGTGTCTCTGTGTTACAGACAATTTCTGACCATTGATGCCACTATTTTTAGGAGTTCCTTTACCAGTAGGCTATGTGAAACTTTGCAGGCTGTGACCCACATAAATTACATCCAGACAAGAATGAAAGGAAACTAATTTACAGCTGGTGCTCTGCTCAATTAGATGTACACCTTGGCACTGGGTGGTACCTGCTTGGAAGAGGTATATTTAATTTTTACGAAGTCCACCTATGGACTACCAGTATCCCTGGGCATGTATACCTTTTTTTGAAGCCTCAGCAGGGATTTCTACTGTATTATTATTATTATTATTATTATTATTGGTAGTAGTAATTTTTTTGAAGCAGATACTCCTTCTTGTTATAGTTTGGATACTTGTCCCTGCCCAAATCTCATGTTGAATTGTAACCCCCAATGTTGGAGGTGCGTCTTGTAGAGAGTGATTGAATCATGGGGGCAGCTTTCTCATGAATGGTTTAGACCATCCCCTTGCTGCTGTCCAGATAATAGTGTGTGACTCTCGAGATCTGGTTGTTTAAAAGTGTGTGTTGCCTTCCTCTCTCTCTCACCTTTCAACTGCTTTTTTCATGTAAAGTTCCTGTTTCCCTTTTGTCTTCCACAATAACTGTAAAGTATTGAAACCTCCTCAGAAGCAGAGCAGATATCAGGACCAGGCTTCTTGTAAAGCCTGCAGAACCAAGAGCCAATGAAACCTCTTTTCTTCAAAAATTACTGCCTGAGATATTTCTTTATAGCAATTCAAGAATGGCCTAATACATGTCTCTACTCTTTGGTCACTCTGGAAGTACACACTGCAACTTTTGACTGCTAAGGTTTTTTTTGTTTAGTTCTCCAAATTGGGAAGAACCTCAAGAGAGCTGAAATCTATTATAAACGCTTCCCTTTGTCCACTTGACTCATAAGAAATTTGCATTCCTAATCATTGCAAATAGTACAGCGCAAGCTAACCATTATTGAACCTCTTTCTCCCATGATATCTCAGATTTTCACCTAACCAGCTAACCTAGAATCGCACATGGAATCTCAGATCCTGTTCTTGAGAAACTTACAATTTCTACAACTGTTTTTAAAAATGTTTTCTCCTGTTCACTGGACCAAGGGGAAAAGGGTGGAAAAGAACATTTTACTTTTCTTTTATAACAGTAAATAAAAAAGGAGTGATCTCTCTCAACAAGGATTGCAACTCACCCAAAAGCCAAAGGCACCCATGAATCTCTTCCCACTTCCCTTCAGTGTTTTGCTTATATAAACTGAGAGACAACGCTGGAATAGATGATCATAGATTTTGTCATCACTGATTCTTCTGTCAAACATTTGAGAGAAGGAATCTATACCCTGTGGTTAACAATTTCCTTCATACTTAATTTTCGGTCTAAGACTTTAAAGACAAAAAAAAAATAGTTCTAATAGATAGTATATAGTAAATGTTCAATTAATGTTCAAGAAAATGGAATCTGAGTGCTTTTATATAATAGTTACTTTTCTTATGATATTAGTGATGGACATTCCATGTCTAATATCTATGTTAAAAGTATATGTAGCAAATAACACAAGCTTATATATTATATTTTATTTATGACTAAATGGAAACTTTGAATCACCTAATTTGGTGACTGCAAGCTATTCTAGAAATTACCTAGTTGAACTACTTATTTCAAAACCCCTGAAATTTCTGATTCTTAGAAAGGTTAATAGGAGACTACGCCTAAGTTTTAAAGTGTGTTACCTCAATTAAATTTTGAGTCAAACTTGGAATCTGAATGTGTGTGTGTGTGTGTGTGTGTGTGTGTGTGTACATAAAAATATGTATGTGTTTTGTTGTTTCTCCACTTACTGGCTATCTGATTTCTGAACATTTCTGTTATCTCTTTTTGCCTGTTTCCTCACCCATGAAAAATTATTCATAATAGCAATAAATTAGGGAACACATATTAAACTCAACATAAGATGATGGAATTATAACTTACTTAAGGTATATAGTCTATGGAAGATATATTACCTATAATTTGTGTCACATAACATAGTTTACAGAATGTTTTCATGTATGTTCTTTCAGTATCTCATTTAGTCTTACACAATCCTTCCAGGCAGTTCTGCAGCTTCTGTGCCACTGCTGCATTATATCACAGTTCATCCACTTACTCACTGTGCTTCAATAAAATACAGACATAGTATATCACTGCACAGGATCTATGCAGGATCTGACTAAGAATGTCTAGGTGTGGCCTCTATCATTAACTATGCAACATATATGTGTATACGCCACTGCATATATTTAATCATGACTAGCCATTTGGTAAATTGCTTTTATATTACAAACTATTGCACCCACTGGTGAAACTATTCCAAATGCCTTTCTCTGTAATGAAACTTTTACTAATTGGATGTTTTACTTTGCTATACATAGAGGACATTATTATACTGTGTATTTTATTCAAATTACAATACATCCTAACTTAACATCATCAATAGGTTCTTGGAAACTGTGACTTTAAGCAAAACAATGTACAGCAGGTCTTTGAATAACATTTAGATCACATAGTTATAACTTTGTTGAGAAAAAAACTGGTTTTATTATATGTCATTTTGTTTAAAGTCACAGTTTCCAAGAACCTACAATGACACTGAGGAAATATAATAGTATTTTATATATTTATAACTGAATATTCAGATTTATTGTAAATCTCTGTGGGCAAAAATGGTCAAAAGTATTATGTATTAGAATATTATACATTAGTGTGGACAGAAAATTGGCCTAAGGTCCAGAAGGCCTGAGATCTAGCTGATATGCCCATTATTTAGTTACTACGTGACCATCAGTTAGTCCCAGAGTCTACTGTCTTGTTTGATCTGCCAGCCAATGCCAGTATATGGTATATCTGACATTGAGGTTTCTGGATTGCTTTTACTTTCTCTGTGTCATGTTTATCTATAGATGAGGAGAATATCTTGAAATTAAGATTACAAATATTGACATGTAAACATCAAGTGTAAGATGTCTAATATGGTGACTATTCCATGAAATGTGCTTTAGTAGTATTTTCTTTTTATAACTGTCTGTTTCTCCCTTTCTTTAGTTTTAATTTACAGTATCTAGGCATATTAAGAATACCTTTTTATCCATTAACTTAATCAACATTTTCATTTCTTATTGAAAGAGTAGAAAGAAATACTAAATAGCATCCAAAGGCCTTGTTTGTCTCTGTGTGTATATGTGTGTGTGTGTGTGTGTCTGTCTGTGTATGTATATTATATATGATGCATCATCTATGTTCATAGTAAATGAACACAATTACTTGCTCATGTTTTATAAATACTCTTTGGTACACTCTGTGCTTCCAGAAGAAGATAGTAACCATTAGTTTAAAGAAAACAACAAATTATCCTTTGACTACAAATTGATAGTGCCTACATAATAAATTAATTTTCTGACCAGTCTTCAGGATATCAACCACAACATGTAATTAACTAAATGGAAATAGCGACTGCTATCTTGAAGAATTACATATAACTTGAGGACAACAGGAAAAAAATACTTAAGATATGAATTATGTTATTTAATTACATTGTAATGTCATTGGCTTTAAAGACTGTTGTCTTCAATTTGGAGAGTTAGTAAATTGGCTTTTATCTTCAACTAAGTGGAACATGATTGCAGATGTGGCTACAGAAATGATGAAAGAAGAAATTAATTAACGTAAATGAAAAAAATCTTCTTATGTCTGTACTAATAAAACTTCCTGTGTCGGATGTGTATCTCTTCCCAGCCCACCCAGAAGCATCTGGGGCCTACAGTTTTTTTAGTTCTGTCCCACCCATAATGTTGTACACTTGTATGTCTGACATGAAACCCTTTTCCCATTGACTGAGCCAACAGAATTGAGAATGAGCTAGAGAGAGAGAAAGAGAGAGAGAATTCTAGCAAGGAAGAATGAGAGAGGTAGTAAGAGAGAGATGTCTGTACCCAGTGGCACTATTTTATAATAGAACACAATAACCATTTATAGTGCAGGTATCCTTAAGAACGTCACACTTAAATCAATATGCCAGCTGTGAAAGACAACTCTGTTGTGGGTAATTAAAAAAAAAAATCTTAACAGATTTAAAAGGGAAAGAAAGAAAGAAAAAGGAAAGAAAGAAAGAAAAAGAGAAAGAAAGAAAGAAAAAGGAGGGAAGGAAGGAAGGAAGGAAATAAGACAAGCATACAAGTGAATTTATCCACAGAGATTGAATGGTTCCTAGGAACAGAATGTAATGAGAAAATCACTGGCTGGCCAGTATGTCATGCTTTAAGCATAAAAAGAAACAGACCAGATTCGTGGTAAGATGGGCCATTTCCTCCAGGACAGTCTGAACTCATCAGTAGGAGTAAAAGGTGCTCAGGTTCACCTTTGACTGAGTCCTGTCTCCCCAACCCCATCCCCAACACACACACTGCCTTCGAGAGGTTATATTAAATGAGTCTTCAGATTATTAAATGTTCACCTAATTCTAAATTCACCAGGTGCTTTTATTGTCTTGCTTCAGAAGAAGAGGGTGGTTTGTGTTTTTTTTTATAGCCTTTGTAAGGTTGACTGTGTGAATATATTTTCTCAGCTTAGATTCCATTCAGGATGGTGCTTCTTTTAGATCCAACTGAATGTGCTAGAGAATTGAGAGGCATCACATATCACGGCAGAAGTATAACGAATGGCCTCTCCTAGCACTTCTGACTCAGAGTCAGAAGAATGCTGCTGAAGAATGTCAGACAGCAGGACAGGCAAAAGTCACCAAAGTCCTTATAGAATTCATAGCCAGACTGTCAGTATTTTTAAGTGGGGAAACAGAGCACCTCCTAAATTTTCTAGATATTTTATTTTTACGAATAGGCTCAGAGATAATGACAATAATATTGACTAACAGTTTTGGACTCAATGTTTCAGGCAGTCTTCTAAGCACGTTATGCAGGTTTATCTTTTTTAGAAAGGTAATTTAATTCTATGAAATAATTGCCATTATTTTTTCTTGCTATTTGTAATTTAGGAGATGGAGGTACAATGTCTTTTAAAATGAACAAGTAAAATGAGTCTTCTTATTTCATTGAGAATAAACAATGTGGAAAGATGTGTACAGCAATGAAAAAGTAGAATATAAGTTGAAGTAAAACATTTAAAAATTTCTCTTAATCATAAACATGAAATGGAAAATAATGATTTTTTAAAGTGGAAGATAAAAATAAAAAATCATTATTGTTTTAAACATGTCTCTCATGGGAAAACACAAAAATCAAATCAAATAATATATTTTAAAATGTAGAATTGTTTCAAGATATATTCCTAAAAATTTAGTTTGGAATCATGAATACATGAATATTATTAGTCTTCCAAATAACAACACTACCAGTTGATACTTTTGTAAGTGAATTACTCATCTGGATAGATTTTATTTCTACTCCTTTCTTCCATTCAAGTTTATTTATTTATTTTTTTATTCATTTTTACAAAAATGTATTTTTAAATGCACAACAGGCTCCAAGACATTCTAGCTATAAGTGGTAAAAGATGTTCTGGCAGTGAATCTAGATGTTTAAGTAGTAATGGAAACAAGGTTTGCTCTTGCCTTAGGCAAAAGGAAAAGCTTATTTTGCCAGATTAATTTATTCCCCCCTGTGGTCAGGGGACCTTTCACCATGTCTTTTGATTTTAGCTTCTCAAATTTCTTTTTTTATTTAAAAAAATAATTGCAACTTTTGTTAAAGGATACACATGCATATTTGTTACATGGGTTTATTTCATGATGCTGGAGTTTGGGGTACAAACGATCCCATCATGTAGGTAGTAAGCATAGTACCAAATAGGTGGTTTTTTCAGTCCCCTTCCACCCTCCCCCATCTGGTATTCCTTAGTGTCTATTGTTTCTATTTTTATATCTATGGGCATTAAACATTTAGTTACCACATACAAATGGGAACATGTAGTATTTGGTTTACTGTTCTTGAGTTAATTCACTAATGATAATGGCCTTCACATGCATCCAGGTTGCTGCAAAAGACATAATTTTGTTCTTTTTGTGGCTGCGTAGTATTTCATGGTACATCGTATGTACCACATTATCTTTATCCAGTTCACCACTGAGGTACTTGGTTGACTCCATGTGTTTGCTCTTGCGAATAGTACCACAATGAACACCCAAATACATGTGTCCTCTTGGTAGAACAATTTGTTTTCCTTTGGGCATATACCCAGAAATGGGATTTCTGGGTCAAATGGTCGTTCTGTATTAAGTTCTTTGAGAAATCTCCAAACTACTTTCGACACTGACTAAACAAATTTACATTTCCATCAACAGCATGAAAACATTATCTTTTCTCCACAGCCTCACCAACATCTGTTATTTTTTGACTTTTTAATAATAGTCATTCTGACTGGTGTGAGAACCACAACGTCTCGTTATGGTTTTGACTTCCATTTCTCTGATGATTGGTGAAGTAAAGCATTTTTTCATGTTTGTTGGCTGCTTGTATATTTTCTTTTGAGAAGTGTCTATTCATGTCCATTTCTTCTGCTCTTTTGTTTTAATCTGAGAGCCATATCTTCCTCATCCATCTAACTTGGCCTCCTTCTCAGTTTTGCCACCATCATGGCTGGACATCACACCTGCCATCCTTCTTTTTAAATGCATATGCAGTTTAGATATCACAAACTTTAGAGATTTTTATTTTCTTTGAAGAAGAATTATTACTATCAATTTGAGATGGATTTTTAATTCTTGACCCATGTGCAATAGTCTGTATAGGTTAATTTTTTTGCTTTCTTAATAAACAACAAAACAAAAATAAAAAAGAACTAAAACTAGCTAGAATAATACTAAAAATCACAAGACTTCAGTGTTTTATTTAATGCATACACTCTAGTTTAAACAGCATTTACCACTCCCTAAGATTTTACACGTGGCAGCTTTATCTATTTCTTTTATGTACCTAGTGCATTAGCACTCTCATTAATTAAAGTCGTTTTTACTCTAAACCAAAAGAAACATGCCCTACTCTGAAAAGAGGAACAAGGTAGGGTGGTAGGAGAGCGTCATTTTGTATTTTGGCACACATCACAGGTGCCAAAGATGAACTTAAAACACCTGAGACTGTCTTGTAACTTGAAATCTAATTCTGAAACTACCCAGAGCTAAGGGAAATGGGTTCATCTTTTCCCCATGAATACTCAAGTTGATTACAATCTGTGCCTAAAGGCTGACTTCTCCAGACAAAGAAAGTAACCAACACATACTTGATTTTGTCACATACCTACTACATCCTTAACACAGTCTTCTGTCCCACAGAAACATTGCTAATGGTGGAATCTTCAGAAAATTATCAGAAATTAGTTTTTTCATATTTCTCAAGATTTTATCCTTAAGTCACGTTAGGGCTAGGGTTTGGATGTTTCATTTAAAGAAATGATAGAAAAAATATTTTAACATACAGAAAATTATTGCACTAGAATTGAACCATCACTATAGAGAGACAATCTAGTCATGAGGCCTTCTTAATGAACAAGGAAAATGATCCTGAGAGAATCAATAGATGCTAACAGTTACCTACTTTGGAGCTAATGAGGCCAGTTTGACCTTATAATGACGGTGTCCAGTTATAGTTTAGAAATTAGGGTTCAAAGAATGTGAATTTTTCATCTTGTATTCTGTGCAATAAATTTGAGGAGGTCATAATCACAGGTTATGAATGCCTTAATATTCTATTTCTGAAATCACAAATCTCTAACGATAAGACAATTATGTTGTACTTTCTTTGCTTTGAAAAGAAATGGGCACTGAAATATTTGAACTACAACTATTGCCTTTTCAGCCAAGTTCAGAAATTTTACATATGATAATGACAACCAATTTTCTAACACATTTCATACATACATGTTGAAGGATGTTTTAACAAAATTTAAATATATTATCTAAAGAAAATAAAAACAAAAGCAATCCCTCTTTGAACAGTAGTATGAATAAACCTGACTCCCACACTTTCTTTCATGTCTCCATATATAAAATATTGGAAGATAAAAATCTCAAATCAATACCACTTGCCTTGTTAGTGAAGTATGATACATATCTTGGACCCCTGCACAAGATTTCTATGACCAAATCATATTAACCATAACCAACATATTTACTGGATATGTTCCTCATTCCAGGACTTACGTAGCCATCTATTTTCAGCATATGCCTTTTATTTGATTTTTATTGGAAGGAATATCTTTTTTGGGCCATTTATTTTCTATTGAGAGCTCATAAACTAGTTGGCCAGCAGATCCTCTACAGGGTAAAGGAGTGGCATTACTGGGTCAGACTCATGGTCCATAAACACCAGTATTTATTACCAAAATCTGCTTTGAAAGACCTGCAATAAGGAGCCATCATTGTCCATTCCTGAAAACTACCATAAAGCTCAAGACTGTCCAAGCTTGTCTTAAGAATCTTTAGGGCTCTGTCAATCACACGTGTTCAGTCTGTTTAGAATTCTTTCATTTTTCCCTGCCAGTACCAGTTCTGGAAATAACGGATGAGTCTTGCAGGACATATTAATAAAACATAGTACGGAATTAAGCCTTTAGTTGTGAAACACATAATGTCCCTGTCTTTTTCTGTGAAGGAGCGCACTATTTAAGACTGGTAATAAAAGAGAGTGCTTCCTCTCCAAAGACATTTCAATTTCTGCAGAAGTTGGTAGCCCACTTAGCTTCATGCTGTAATTCAATCTCCTGCTTAAATTCTTGCCTTTTAAAGGAGCTCACAAACGATCTTAATTTCCTAGCTCTACTTCAAAATGTGGGGTTTCTTTTCCTTTGTTTAAGTCTTCCCATGTCTTTGGCTTTTGATTTGGCTTGTTCCCTGATTCTCACTTTCACTCCACTCTTCTACCGACTCTGTGGCTTCTTTTGATTCTGCCTCTGTCATTACTTTGCCTAGATTTTTAGGGATCTCTCAAAAGACATGCTTCTCTTTGCCACCCCACTGGATGCATCCGTGCTTACATGGAATTAGCCTTTCTGGAACTAGCATTTATTTGTGTAAAGAATTCATAGTTTTTCTGTGTAGTAACAAGTACCATGCATAATTAAAATACAGAAAGGCATCAACAATAAGTTTGTGTTTAGAGTGATCTTGACTATAAAATTGGAAACAAATGTTGTCAATTTATGAAAACAGTAACCTTATTTATAAAGTGAAGTTGTATTATTGTATTATTTTGTAAAGCATGGAGGATGTTTTTGTAAAGCATGGACTTGGAGAATAGAGAGACCTCCACCATGGTGATGTGTGCCAATCTGGAGAGGATCCTTAATACCTCCAAAACTCAGCTTCTTTAACTGTGAAATAGAGATGCTAGTATCTATGTTTCAGGGTCATTAATAAGTTGTCCATGCCAAGTGACTTACATAAAATACTGTTTAGGTAGATTACTAGTCTCAGCACAGAGGATATTGTAACAAATAGATTTTTGAATAGTAATGCCTAAAACATGTTTGTTGATGTAATAAAAAATTATTATATTGAGAGCTCTTTAGTATCTTTTTTAGTCAAGATAACCAAGTTATCTTGACTAAAAAAATCATGAATGAAATGGAACGAAGTACATGACTAGTAACAATGACAAGGAAGATATAAAAGACTGTCCTTCATAAAATTAGATTAGGTGAATCTCTGGGACTGTGGGTCATTCTTGAGGAAATATGCTAAGGAGTTACTGGACTGGAAATCAAGGCCATGACATTTTTTGGCAACTTCCATCAAGGGAGGAATCAGCTGGCCTATCTCTTGAATCACCATGCCCTCAAGACTTGCTTTGAGCAAAAGATACTGGCAAAAATAACCTAGTGTAAGTTCCAACGCTTCAGCATCAAGAGGAACTATTTCTGGTGTCTGCACCCTCTTGAAATGCTTACCTGACAGTGCCATTTAAACAAGTCAGTCTAGACCCCTAGAAAATAAGAGGCTAAATAGAGAAATTGCCATTTAAACAAGTCAGTCTGGACCCCTAGAAAATAAGAGGCTGAATACAGAAATGAGGGTGTCCCAGAGCACGTTCAGCACCCAACTGCCAGCTGTGTGAGGAACCTTTCAGCAAAGCCATCTTTCAACTCAATATAGCAACATGAGTATACGCAGATGAAAGCAGCAGAAATGTGCCCAACCAAATCACGAAATCAGGAGAAATGATAAGACTGTTGTTGTAAACTACTCAATTGTGAAGTAGTTTTCGTGCAGCAATAGATAACTGAGTCACTAGTGATGAATAATTTAAAAATAATTAAGAATAGTTTCTTAGAAAAAGATTCTAAGTAAAGCTAAATATATAGAATCTTTGTCTCACACATTTTTCAGCAAAGTTGTTCCAGATATTTTGTTATTTTTGAGACAGCTTTTTGCTCTTGTGGCCCAGGCTGGAGTGCAATGGCATGATCTCAGCTTACTGTGACATCCGCCTCCCGCGTTCAAGTGATTCCCCTGACTCAGCCTCTCAAGTAGCTGGAATTATAGGCCTGTGCCACCACACCCAATCTAACTTTTTTTTTGTATTTTTAATAGAGATGGGGTTTCACCATGTTGGTCAGGCTGGTTTGAACTCCTGACCTCAGGTTTTCCACCTGCCTTGGCCTCCCAAAGTGCTGGGATTACAGGCCTGAGCCACAGTGTTGTCCCAGGTATTTTAGAGAAGTCTAGCTGATGAAAATCTTCTAAATACAAAATAAAAGATGACCATAGAACTGTAGATAAAGTTAAGGAAAAAAATTTCTTCATATCCAAAGATCTCGGCTTTTATGATTTCTCTTATTAGAAATAATTCCATGTGTTACAACATCACCAAAACTGAAATTTCTATTGGCCTTGACAGCTAAATACCAGTGAGTCCCTTTGGGATCTATTATAATCCCATTTAAAAAATATAAGATACTTATAAACAGATCTTAGTTTCACAGTGGCTTTTGTGTGTGTGTGTGTGCCTTTCTCTGAATTTTGCTTTAAGTGATCCCTCATGAATATTGTGATTGTGTTGGTCTTTATAAATCTGAGAGTATAGAAAGATAAAGAGATAGAGAGAAAGAAAGATAGAGAAAGAGAGAGAAAAACGAAAGTTATAACATAAATTACTTAAGCCTGGTTTCAAAATGTTTCCAAATCTTCTGGAATATAATTAGGAAAAAATCCCTGTTATTCTCAATAGAGAATTGAAGTTGAATACAGTTGTTAGAACTGAAGAAACTACCTGCTCCCTTTTAGCTGTTTCACTCCTATAATCAATAACATTATAGATATAGTGAGAGTTAGAGAATCAAAATAAGTTAAGGGAGAATATATTCAGTCCAGTTTAAAATATTCATGTGGATGATGGCATTTAATACGTAAAAATATATTCAAGTTGTCTTTTACTAGCACCAAGGCTCCTGGTTATTTTCTAAACTGATGAATTTCATTGAAGTGACCTTAGTTAATAATTTCCACAGGTTTTTTTTCAAACTTATTAAGAAACTTGGCTAATCTTGCGGGTTTACAAACGATTATAGACCATATTTTAGAAATGTAAACTAAGTTGGCCCAGATGTGGTGGGTCACACATGTAACCTCAGCACTTTGAGAGAGCAAAGTGAGAGTATTGTTTGAGCCCAGGAATTTGAGACCAGCCTGAGTAACAAGGTGGGATCCTCTCTCTACAAAAAGTAAAAACAATTACCCAGGTGTGGTTGTGAGTGCCTGTAGTCCTAGCTACTTGGGAGGCTGAGGTGGGAGGATTCCTTGAGCCTCAAGGTCAAGACTGCAGTAAGCCATGATTGCATCACTGCACCTAAGCCTGGGCAACAGAATAAGACTCTTTCTCAAAAAAATAAATAATAGATAAAATGCAAACTGAGTAAAATTTGCTTATTTTAATGTACAGTTGTATAAATTTTGTTAGGTGAATAATGTCTTGTTATCTATTGCTACAATCAAGAGACAAAACTTCCCTCATGTTTTTCCTTTGTAGTGAATATCAACCACTCAGTACAGCAAACAGTGTCTGTTTTTCCTCTCTATATTTCTGTCTTTTACAAAAAGAGCCACACATTTTAATTACAGAGCTTTTATGACATAGCGATGATCAGTCTTTAATAAGATAAAACAATATTTTTCACAAGTGCTGAGTTGCCTATGAAGGAAAAATTTTCTTTTGTATCTCTATCACGCTGCTGTGATTTTTTTAGATCAGGGTTGCAAAACCTTTGTTGAGGATTACTTTTTAAGATAAAAGAATCATCTAACTTTGGAATAGAATCTTTGGGGGCTGAAAGGAAACTTTAAAAGCTAAACAACAGCCCGTGAGTCAAACACACTTAAAACATAGGCCATCTACTGACTTTTTATGACTTTTGCCTTTCCTCATTTTAAAGAACAAAAAGGAAAGAAGAGAGGAAATAGAATAATAGGAGAAAGCGCAATAAAAATAAAAATTGAAATTTACTATGTATTCATTCATTCAACCAATATTTAGTGAAGCATTTACTATGATTCCAGGGACTGTTCTAATTGTTGGGGAGAAAACAATGTATTTACAGAAACAAGATCTTTTCCCTTATACAGTTTATATTCTGGTAGAAAAAAAATGACAATTCACATGTAGGCAAATAATTTATGTATAAATATAGATTGTTTTATATACTATTATGCAGGTTTGAGATCCTCAAAAAGCATATAATGAGAAGTATTTGAGGGCAATTAGTTTATCTGGGGGATGCTCCAATGAAGACCGATAGGTGATTGAGAAAGTGAGATAGGAAGGTAACCGGTAAATAATTTATGAAAAACCTCAATCCCTCTTGAGAATCTTGGAAGAATTTGTCAAATGGACCTCAGCAAGACTAATCCAAAGATGAGATAGCTAGTGTTTCTGCCTACTATAATTTTTTCAAATGTCTTACTCTTTTGTCTTCAGACTAAAGAATTTCTACTGATCTATCCTCATGTTCATTATCTTCTCTGATATCCCCCATTTACTGATGAAATATTTAGCAGATATTTATTTCAACTCTAAAAGTGTACTTTCCTTTTTCTTTTTTCTTTTTTTTTTTTTTTGAGATGGAGTCTCGCTCTGTCACTAGGCTGGAGTGCAGTGGTGCTATCTCAACTCACTGCAACCTCCACCTCCTGGGTTCAAGCAATTCTCCTGCTTCAGCTTCCGAGTAGCTGGGACTACAGGTGTGCACCACCATGCCCAGCTAATTTTTGTATTTTTAGTAGAGACGGTTTCACCATGTTGGCCAAGATGATCTCGGTCTCTTGACCTCATGATCTGCCTGCCTTGGCCTCCCAAGAAGTGCACTTTTCAACTCTAGAATTGTGTTTTCCTGCTGTAAAATATTCATTTTTTGAATTTCTATTTTCTATTGAGATGTTTAATTTGTTAAGTCATTGTAAACATATTTTTCTTTAATTTTTCAAACATGGTGCCCCTGAACACTTTGAACACATTTATAACAATTACTTTGATGTGTCTATATGCTCAATCCAATATCTGGTTTAATAGAGGTCGGGTTTTTGTTTTTGTTTTTTTGAGACGGAGTTTCACTCTTGTCACCTAGGCTGGAGTGCAATGGCACGATCTCGGCTCACCGCAACCTCCACCTCCTGGGTTCAAGCAATTCTCCTGCCTCAGCCTCATGAGTTGCTGGGATTTCAGGCACGTGCCACCATGCCCAGCTAATTTTTTGTATTTTTAGTAGAGATGGGGTTTCACCATGTTGACCAGGATGGTCTTGATCTCTTGACCTCGTGATCCACCCACCTCAGCCTCCCAAAGTGCTGGGATTACAGGCGTGAGCAGAGGTCAGTTTTTATTGAATTTTTTCCTTAGTATCAGTCATTTATTTTACATTATTTATTCCATCTCATATGTTAGTGATCAGCCAATTACTATTTTGAAAGATATTGTGCTGAAGAAACCTCAACACTGTGTATCTGTTGAAGAGCTCATATGTAAACTTCAGCCAGTTTTCCAATCTGCCTTAGCTTTATCTAGAAAGTTCTTTCGTTTCTCCTTGCACATGTGTGAAGTTTTCATCAGTCAGGCAAACAAATATGAAAAGCTATTTTATGGGGCTCTAATTTCTAGGCTTTCCCCATTAACCTTCAGGCTGATCTGCCACTTGTCCCAACTGCAACCGTGACTTTAGGCTAGCAGAGCTGTGACTTTTCTTATTCATTTCCTGTAAGTAAGCAATTTTTACTGGGAATGTCACCAAGTGTGAGTTTCCACTTATCACCCCAAAGAAAGTCCACCCACTCTGACAGCCAGGTTGCTAATTTCTGTGGCCAGGTCCACCCTTGTAACACCACCATTCATGCTGAGTGAATTGAGTGGGATTTATTGGGGCAGTACCAGGAAAAAATGCCACAGACTTCCCTATTTCTAACAAAAAATTGCTAGCAGATTTTATGAATGCATGCTCCTGAATTTATTGTTTATCTGGCCATCTGCAGAGACATGGCATGGTTGTTTACAAGTATTTCACCCAATATATTCTTTCTTGGAGAATTTGCCAACTTTTTAAGATCACTATAGCTTGAAGTTTCTTAATAAGAAGCTAGAATATTATTTTACTAACCTCTCATTTAACATCTTCCTTATCTATTTAATCACAACAGCTATTCTTTTGTGCCTTCTTTAATCCATCTGCTTTCAAACTAAAATTTTATTTATTTCTTATAAATTATCTCTAATGATAGAATTTATACAAATAAATTAATTGCTCTTGTTTTGTGATTCAATGAAGATTATTTGTGGCATTTAAAAATTATCTGAACATATCTACAACCACCTGATCTTTGACAAACCTGAAAAAAACAATCAATGGGGAAAGGATTCCATGTTCAATAAGTGGTGTTGGGAAAACTGGCTAGCCATATGCAGAAAGCAGAAACTGGACCCCTTCCTGACACCTTACACTAAAATTGACTCCAGATGGATTGAAGACTTAAACATAAGATGTAACACCATAAAAACACTAGAAGGAAACCTAGGCAAAACCATTCAGGTCATAGGCGTAGGCAAGGACTTTATGACCAAAACACCAAAAGCATTGGCAACAAAAGCCAAAATAGACAAATGGGACCTAATCAAACTCCACAGCTTTTGCACGGCAAAAGAAACAGTCAATAGAGTGAATCGGCAACCAACAGAATGGGAAAAAATTTTTGCAGCCTACCCGTCTGACAAAGGGCTGATATCCAGAATTTACAATGAACTAAAAAAGATTTACAAGAAAAAAACAAACAAGCCCATTCAAAAATGGGCGAAGGATATGAACAGATACTTTACAAAAGAAGACATACATGAGGCCAACAAACATATGAAAAAATGCTCATCATCACTGGTCATTAGAGAAATGCAAATCAAAACTACATTGAGATACCATCTCACGCCAGTTAGAATGGTGATCATTAAAAAATCTGGAGACAACAGATGCTGGAGAGGATGTGGAGAAATAGGAACACTTTTACATTGTTGGTGGGAGTGTAAATTAGTTCAACCACTGTGGAAAACAGTGTGGCGATTCCTCAAGGACCTAGAAATAGAAATTCCATTTGACCCAGCAATCCCATTACTGGGCATATATCCAAAGGATTATAAATCATTCTACTATAAGGACACATGCACACGAATGTTCATTGCAGCACAGTTTACAATAGCAAAGACCTGGAACCAGCCCAAATGCCCATCGATGATAGACTGGACAGGAAAAATGTGGCACATATACACCATGGAATATTATGCAGCCATTAAAAAGGAGGAGTTCACATCCTTCATAGGGACATGGATGAACCTGGAAAACATCATTCTCAGCAAACTGACACAAGAACACAAAATCAAACACCACATGTTCTCACTCATAGGCGGGTGTTGAACAAGGAGAACACATGGACACAGGGAGGGGAGCACTATACACGGGGGTCTGTTGGGGGGGAGGGGGGATAGTGGGGAGGTGGGGAGTTGGGGAGGGATAGCATGGGGAGAAATGCCAGATATAGGTGAAGGGGAGGGAGGCAGCAAATCATACTGCCAGGTGTGCACCTGTGCAACAACCTTGCATGTTATTCACATGTACCCCAAAACCTAAAATGCAATAAAAATAAATAAATAAATAAATAAATAATAAAAAAAAAATTATCTGAGAGGAAGAAAAAGGAGATATAATTGGGAGGCAAAGCAACCTGGCCAGGTAAATATATCTTGAAGTATGATGAGGCACACTAATTAAAATAGAGAATGCTCTTTTCAACATGATACAGAGTGAATTAAGAAATATATATCTGTATATACATATATCATATATATATCATATGTGTATATATGATACATATGTGTGCTTGTGTGCATGTATTAGCAAAGCTTATTGAAGAAGAAAACGGAAAAATGTTGAAAAAATATTATTAAATCCTTCTATATATTAAAACCTGTAAAATAATAATTTGAAAAACAGTAAAATGTGAATATCTGGGGGAAAGTGAGGAAGGCAAAAGTGGATTAAAATCTTAAAAGTAGGCTAAAACAAAAATAACAAACTTCATAGAGGCTTCTAAATAGGGCAATGCATCATGTTTCCAGAATATGTTTAGTCACAATTACTTTTAGAAGCATCTAAAATCCCAAGATTTTATAGCCTTTTTGAGTAACTGAACCTAGTGGTATAATAAGAATCAGGAGCAAGTTCTGTAAATAAAAATTTTAAACTGAAATGAAAAAAGTTGTTATCTCTAGTTAACTTGTCTCACATAAAATTTTAGAATGGCTATTTTCTATGTATTTTTAAAAGTTATATCCATCTAAATAATAACGTGTTTTATTCATCTAAATTAAATATTTTGATATAGGTGAACACTGTGATACTCTGCAGTATGGTAAAATAGTCTAAATCAGGGATTGGTAAACTTTCTCTGTAAAGGGGAAGATGGCAAATATTTTAGACTTTTCTGCCACAGAAGAAAAATTGAGCAATTGTTCTTACTCAAAAGCTCATGGTGTTTTAAAAGTTGTATATTAAGCATTTTAAAATGTAAAACCTTTTTAGCACACATACCCTATCAAAAGGTGACAGTCCACAGTTTTCTGACTTCTGACTTCTGATTTAGGTTTCTTTGGAACATACTATGATAGAGGGCAGGAAAGTCAGCAGAGTCCTGTTACAGAAGATTAAATCTATAATTCTTGTCCTAGATATGAATGGTTTCTGATCTTCTTTTCGAATCATAGTAGAAAACAATGAATTCTCCAGTCCGTAATTGCATACTATGTGTTAGAAACCATGTTAATCTGCTCTAATAAAGATATTACACTTGTCATGGCAACTGCAATTGAATCTACTACTTGATAGAGTACAAGGTAGTCTACTTTTATTCTCCCAGATCAATCTGATTTCCGCAGGATCCAGAATTATGTATTAAATGGATATATAATTGAGGGTATGATGGGTGCTACCAGCTCTGCATCCTTTATAGCCTAAAGGTTGGCACTACCTCGCCCCTGTATAATATTAGTTTTGATTTAATGTATTGGCTCAGAAAAGGGAATCATTTCCACTTGGCTTCACAACCATGATAATTCATACCCCACAATAACATAAGGATTACATTAGACATCAAGTGTAATCCCAATTATACATTTTAGGATTGGGTAAATACCACCATGTGGGTGTACAGACCTAGCAGACATCTGTAAGCTTAACTATGCCAGAAATTCATTTACTAGCAGAATCTCACATATTCCCATTCTAACAGGGAGCCACGGTGACATTTTTGTTCTATGAGTATCAGTGTCAACTCGGACCCTATATTCAGTGGTCTTTGAAATGCCTGGGTCTGTTTTTCCAATTTAACAGCTATAGATATATTCACAGAAGGACTGAGGAATGGCAGGTTCCCTTTTTTTTCTGGAGATGAGGATTTCTTTTCATTCACAGGGCTCCAAGTGTGAAAACTGGAAAAAGGAAACTGGAAAAAGGATTGTGACATTTCACAGGGGTGACTCCCCTTAGCCTCCTGGCATTTCATCGTTGATTTCTTCCTGAAGTAGAAGTTAGTTGCACACTCATTGGCTGGCCATCTCTTTTTTTCCCTTTTGGGCTATTATGTCTTATCAACTACCTTCATAACTTTCGGTAGGCCAGACACTTTTTCTGTCACCTTGATCCTTTCCCCCTTTATACTAATTGTGTCCATGAAAAGGTTTCAGGCATTAGCTACTGATACGTGGCTTCTAGAAGTTCAAGATTCTATGATTCTGATTGTCATCAGTGAGTCTACTAATGTCATGACGTCTTCTACCATCGGCCCTGGCTTACTGAGAAAAGTCAAAAGGGAACATTTTAATGATGTTTCCGTTCCTCTTTCCTGTTTTATTCCAGTATTCTTTCTTGAGTCCTGAACAACTACCAAACCTCTGCCAAGGCGTCAGGGTAGGTCCATTCCATGGAGCCATCACTCCTCCACAAACAGGTGTACTGCTCACTAGAAAAAAATTTTTTCATCTACTGTCTTTCAGAGACACATTTTAAATAAATCTGATCTTCAGAAGCAGTTATTTCATTCTCATGCCATCATACCATGCATAATAATTGTAATTCATGTTTAATATATCTTTTTATGTCAATCTGCCTTAGGAAACTCCTCATGCTAACATAGTGTGTATTGAAGGATAGCTGAAAACACAGCAGGTGTAAGTATCATGGGAATATGAGACACGTGTTCATGCCTTTTTTTTACTTACAAGGAGACCATCAATGTGTTTTGTTGCTTTTTGTTTATTTTTTTTTGAGACAGAGTCTTGTTCTGTTGCCCAGGCTGCAGTGCAGTGGTGCAGTCTCAGCTCACTGCAACATCTGTCTCCCAGATTCAAGCAATTTTCCTGCCTCAGCCTCCTGAGTTGCTGGGATTACAGATGCTCACCACCATGCCCAGCTAATTGTTTTGTATATTTAGTAGAGATAGGGTTTCACCATGTTGGCCAGGCTGGTGTCAAACTCCTGACCTCAAGATGATCCACTCACCTCAGCCTCCCAATGTGCTGGGATTACAGGCATGAGCCACCGTGCCTGGTCAATGTGTTCTTAGAAATTGTAAGCAACCCAATATAGGAATCAAAGCAAGAGTGCATTAGAAAATGAGAAGGCACTGTAGCAGGATTGGGACCTTAGGTATTTGGCTCATTTCTTCATGTAGCTTACTTGTGCCTTCAGAACCTGCTCAAGACAGGTCAGATAATATCACTTCCAATTGATGATGGAGTATTACCATGTAGCCCCTTTATTTATAGGTGGGTCAGATAACACACAGTTCATGATGAGCAGCTCAAGTTTCAGGGTGACTTCTTGGCCCCAAATTAAGGATTCAGTCTCTACTAAGTTCCAGAAGCAAGCCAAAAGCTGTCTCTCAAAAAGAGAATAGTTATCTGAAAACGATGGTAGGTCTTCCCTCTAAAATCCTAAAGGTCTATCCTTTCCATATGTTTCAAAGAGCCTCCTTATCTGCCACTGACATATAAAGTGCCATTTAATCTGCTGGATCATATGGTTCTAGTGACAGAGCAGCCTGGATGTGTTACATATCTGTCTCTTGTTATGGGCCCCCTCAAAAAAGAGCAGCTTTTTGGGTCACTTCCTAAATGGGCTAGAGTAACGCACCCAAATGAAGAACACGTTGCCTCCAAAATCAAAAAAGATTATCATGGTGGACAGGAGGCAGGACTAGATTGCAGTTCCATACAGAGCAGCATGCAGAAGCTCACATTGTTAATTTTAGCTCCAGATCAACTGCAAGAACAAACCAGCAATCCCTCTGAAGGCAGTGGACTGATCCTGCAGGACCCAGGAGACACTGCAAATACTGCGAGTGCCCCAACTGTAGAAGTTGGAAAGGGACACCTTCCTCTCCTGAACATACACCCCCACTGGAGAAGCTGAAAATCTGTTTGCTGGAGATGTTTCCGACTTTACCTGGAGCTGAGTCAATTTAGAGAGCCAAGCAAAATATGGAAGACAGGAGGCAGCAGAAAGACCCTAGGAGCTTGCTACACCCCCTAGCAGGCCATTCCTGCCTGGCACCACAGGGATCCATCCAGTGCGCAGCCAGAGGAGCAGGGGGTAAAACTCCAAGGGAGAAGGAAATCTCTAGCTGAACTTTGTAACAATTTGAACAGGGCGAAAAGCCTCCTGGCCAGAACTCAGGGGAGGAGCAAATCCAGTGCGCAGACTCATGTCGGGGAAGAACCAAGCCCTTCTCTTTTGCAGCTGGGAATTAGATAGCCTAGAGCAAGTTTTGAAGTGCCTCATGCACTCCGCCAGGAAACAGACTAGGGGCTGTTGGAGTGTCACAGCAGGAGTGACACTGGCCCCTTGGTTTGCATGGGAGCTGAGTGAAGCCTGTGACTGCTGGGTTTACCCCACTTCCCTGATAACCAGCATGACTCAGCAGAGGCAGCCATAATCCTCCAAAGGTACACAACTCCAGTGGCCTGGGAATCTCAACCCCATCCTCCACAGCAGCTGAAGCAAGACCCACCCAAAGAGAGTGAGCTCAGATACTCCTAACCCTACCCCCACCTGATGGTTCTTTCCTACTCACCCTGGCAGTAGAAGACAAAGGGCATATAATCTTGGAAGTTCTAGGGCCCTGCCCACTGCCAGTCCCTCTCCACACTACTATAACTGATGCTTTCTGGAGAGTGCCAGCTCCTGGCAGGAGGCCAACCAGCACAAAAATAGAGCATGAAACCACCAAAGCTAAGAACCCACACAGAGTCCATTGCACTCCCTGCCACCTTCACTGGAACAGGCCCTGGTACCCATGGCTGAGAGACCCATAGATGATTCACATCACAGGACTGTGCAGACAACTCCTGGTACCAGCTAAAGCCAGGTAAACTTGCTGGGTAGGTAGACCCAGAAGAGAGACAATAATCACTGCAGGTGGGCTCACAGGAAGCCACATCCAAAGGAAAAGTGGGAGAGTACTACATCTAGGCAACACCCCATGGGATGAAATAATCTGAACGACAGCCTTTAGCCCTAGACCTTCTCTTTGACTGAGCCTACCCAAATGAGAAGGAACCAGAAAACCAATGCTTGAAATATGACAAAACAAGGCTCTTCAACACACCACAAAATATCACACTAGTTCACCAGCAATGGATCCAAACCAAGAAGAAATTCCTGATTTACCTGAAAAAGAATCCAGTAGGTTAGTTATTATGCTAATCAGGGAGGGATCAGAGAAAGGTGAAGCCCAATGCAAAGAAATAAAAAAAGTGATACAAGAAGTGAAGGGAGAAATACTCAAAGAAATAGATAGCTTAAAGTAAAAACAATAAAAAATTCAGGACACTTTGGACACACTTTTAGAAATGCTATATCCTCTGGAAAGTCTCAGCCATAGAGTCGAACAAGTAAAAGAAAGAAATTCAGAGCTTGGAGACAAGATCTTCGAATTAATTCAATCCAACAAAGGCAAAGGAAAAAAAAATAAGAAAATATAAACAAAGCCTCCAAGAAGTCTGGGATTATCTTAAACAATCAAACCTAAGAATAATCGGTGTTCCTGAGGAAGAAGAGAAATCTATAAGTTTGGAAAACATATTTGGGTGAATAATTAAGAAAAACTTCCCTGGCCTTGCTATAGACCTAGATATCGTAAATACAAGAAGCACAAAGAACACCTGGAAAATTCATCACAAAAAGATCGTTGCCTACGCTCATTGTCACCAGGTTATCCAAAGTTAAGACGAAGAAAAGAATCTTAAGAGCTGTGAGACAGAAGCACCAGGTAACCTATAAAGGAAAACCTATCAGATTAACAGGACATTTCTCAGCAGGTAGACCCTACATGATAGAAGGGCTTGGGGGCCCTATCTTTATCTTCAGCCTCCTCAAACAAAACAATTATCAGCAAATAATTTTGTATCCAGTGAAACTAAGCATCACATATAAAAGAAAGATATAGTCATTTTCAGGCAAACAAATGCTGAGAGAATTCACTATTCCCACTCCACCATTACCAGAACTGCTAAAAGGAGCTCTAAACCTTGAAACCAATACTGGAAATACATCAAATCAGAACCTCGTTAGAGCATAAATCACACAAGACCTATAAAAGAAAAATACATGTTAAAAAGCAAAAACAGAAAAGAAAAAAAGCCAAGTACATGGGCAACAAAATGCAACAGTACCTCACATTTCAATACTAACAATGAATGTAAATGGCCTAAATGCTCCAATTAAAAGATACAGAACTGCAAAATAGATAAGAACCCACCAACCATCTATCTGCTGGCTTCAACAGACTCACGTAACACATAAGAACTCACATAAACTTAAAGTAAAGGAGTGAAAAAAAGGCATTTTATCAAAATGCTCTAAAGTGAGCAAGGGTAGCTACTGTTATATCAGACAAAACAACTTTTAAGCAACAACAGTTAAAAAAGACAAAGAGGAACATTATTTAATGGTAAAAAGCCTTGTCCGACAGGAAAATATCACAATCCTAAACATATATGTACCTAACTCTAGAGGTCTCAAATTTATACAGCAATTATTAATAGACCTAGGAAATCAGATAGACAGCAACACAATAATAGTGGGGGACTTCAATACTCCACTGAGAGCACTAAACAGTTCCTCAAGACACAAAGTCAACAAAGAAACAATGGATTTAAACTATATCTTGGAACAAATGGACTTAATGGATATATACAGAACATTTCATCCAACAACTGCAGAATAAACATTCTATTCAACAGTGCATGGAACTTTCTCCAAAACAGACCATATGATAGGCCATAAAACAACCTTAATAAGTTTAAGAAGATTGAAATTATATCAAGCACTCTTCCAGATCAAGTAAAATAAAATTGGAAAACTACTCCAAAAAGAACCTTCCGAACCATGAAAGTACATGGAAATTAAGTAACCTGCTCCTAAATGTACATTGAGTCATAAAAACATCAAGATGAAAATTTAAAAAACTTTGAAATGAATGACGATAATTACATAACCTATCAAAACCTTTTCGATACAACAAAGGAAGTGCTAAGAGGAAAATTTGTAGCCCTAAGTGACTACATCAAAAAGACTGTAAGAGCACAAACTGACATTCTAAGGTCACACCTCGGGGAACTAGAGAAACAAGAATAAACCAAACCCAAACCCAGCAGAAGAAAGGAAATTACCAACATCAGAGCAGAACTAATTGAAATTGAAACAAAAAAGACAATATAAAAGATAAATGAAACAAAAAACTGGTTAATTGTAAAGACCAATAAAATTGATAGACAACTAGTAAGATTAATCAACAAAAGAAGAGAGATAATACAAGTAACTGCATTAAGAAATAAAACAGGAGATATTACAACTGACACTACGGAAACAGAAAAGATTATTCAAAGCTACTATGAACACCCTTATGCACATAAACTAGAAAACCTACAAGAGAAGAATAAATTCCTGGAAAAATACAACCCTTCTAGATTAAATCAGAAAGAATTAGATACCCTGAACAGTCCAATAACAAGCAATGAGATTGAAATGGTAATTGAAAAATTACCAAAAAGTAAAGTCCAGGACCAGATGATTCACAGCAGAATTCTACCAGACATCCAAAGAATTGGTACCAATTCTTTTGACACTATTCTACAAGATAGAGAAAGAAGGAACCCTTCCTAATTCATTTTATGAAGCCAGCATCACCCTAATGCCCAAACCAGAAAAAGATATAACCAAAAAAGAAAACTACAGACCAATATCCTTGATGAACATAGATGCTAAAATCCTTAACAAAATACTAGCTAACTGAACCCAACAACATATGAAAAAGATAATCTACTATGATCAAGTGGGTTTCATATCAGGAATGCAGGGATTGTTTAACATATGCAAGTCAATAAATGTAATACACCACATAAACAGAATTATGATCATCTCAATAGATGCAGATAAAGCATTTGACAAAATCCAGCAACCTTTTATGATTAAAACTCAGAAAATAGGCATACAATGGACATACCTTAACGTTATAAAAGCCATTTACAACAAACCCACCGCCAACATAACACTGAATGGGGAAAAATTAAAAATATTCCCTCCGAGAACTGGAACAGACAGGGTGCCCACTTTCACCACTCCTTTTCAACATCGTACTGGAAGTC
The DNA here is from genome assembly GCF_030222135.1 of Aotus nancymaae. NCBI lineage: Eukaryota > Metazoa > Chordata > Mammalia > Primates > Aotidae > Aotus > Aotus nancymaae. The sequence continues at coordinate 31,028,749 of NW_026988413.1, forward strand.
CTAGCCAGCCCAGTCAGACAAGAGAAAGAAATAAAAGGCACCTGAATCGGTAAAGAGGAAGTCAAACTGTCACTGTTTGCTGAAAATATAATCGTTTACCTTGAAAACCCTAAGGACTCCACCAGAAGTCTCCTAGAACTGATGAAAGGATTCAGCAAAGTTTCCTGATACGAGATTAATGTACACAAATCAGTAGCTCTTCTATACATTAAAGAAGCTGAAAAAAAAATAAACCTTAGGAATATACCTAACCAAAGAGTTGAAAGACCTCTACAAGGAAAACTACAAAAATGCTGAAAAATCATAGATGATGCAAACAAATGGAAATACATCCTATGCTCGTGGTTGGGTAGAATTACTATAGTGAAAACGACTATATTGCTAAAAGCAATCTACAAATTCAATGCAATCTCCATCAAAACACCACCATCATTCTTCACAGAATTAGCGAAAAACAATTCTAAAATTAATATGAAACCAAAAAAGAGTCTGCATAGCCAAAGCAAGATTAAGCATAAAGAACAAATCTGGGGACATCACACTATCTGATTTTAAACTATACCTATAAGGCCATAGTCACCAAAACAGTGTGGTACTGATATAAAAATAGGCACATAGACCAATGGAACAGATTACAGAACCCATAAATAAGTCCAAATACGTACAGCCAACTGATCTTTGACAAAGCAAACCAAAACATAAAGGGGGAAAAAACACCCTTTTCAACAAACGGTGCTGGGATAATTGCCTAGCCACACGTAGGAGAATAAAACTAGAGCCTCATCTCTCACCTTATACAAAAATCAACTCAAGATGGATTAAGAACTTAAACCTAAGACCTGAAACTATAAAAATTCTAGAAGGTAACATTGGAAAAAACCTTCTAGACATTGGCTTAGATGGATTAAGGACTTAAACCTAAGAACTGAAACTAAAAATTCTAGAAGATAACATTGGAAAAACCCTTCTAGACATTGGCTTAGGCAAGGATTTCATGACCAAGAACCCAAAACCAAATGCAATACAACAAAGATAAATAGCTGGCACCTAATTAAACTAAAGAGCTTTTGCATGGCAAAAGGAACAGTCAGCAGAGTAAACAAACAACCCACTGAGTGGGAGAAAATCTTCACAATCGATACATCTGACAAAGGAGTAATATCCAGAATCTACAAAGAACTCAAACAGATCAGTAAGAAAAAAACAATCCTATCAAAAAGTGGGCTAAGGAAATGAATAGACAGTTCTCAAAAGAAAATGTACAAATGGGCAACAAACAAATTTAAAAATGCTCAACATCACTAATGATTAGGGAAATGCAAATCAAAACCACAATGTGATACCACCTTACTCCTGCAAGAATGGCCATAATCAAAAAATCAAAAAACAGTAGATGTTGGCATGGATGTGGTGAACAGGGAACACTTCTACACTGCTGGTGTGAATGTAAACTAGTACAACCACAATGCAAAACAATGTGGAGATTCCTTTAAAAACTAAAAGTAGAACTACCATTTCATCCAGAAATCCCACTACTGGGTATCTACCCAGAGGAAAATAAGTCATTATTTGAAAAAGATACCTGCACACTCATGTTTATAGTGGCATGATTCACAATAGCAAAATCATGGAACCAACCCAATCGCCCATCAATCAATGAGTGGATAAAGAAATTTATATGTATATATGAATAGAGTGTTGATATTTCCCTGAGATAGGACAGTGAAGATGTATCTGTAGCTTTGACAGCTGAAAGCAAACTACTTCTATTGTTCTTTATGGAATGAGTTGAAGAAAAAAAGCATCTTCTAGATCAATAGCTGCATACCAGGTGCCAGGAGACTTGTTAATTTTCTCAAGCAATAAAACCACACCTGGTACAGTAGCAGTAATTGCAGTCACTACTCGGTTAAGGTTCCAGTAACCAATCATTCTTCAAGATTCATCTGTCTTCTAGACAGGTCAAATTCCAGTAATCAAACATTCTCTAAGATTCATCTGTTTTCTAGATAGTTCAATGGGCTTGTGGTGAGAATCAACAACCCTGCATCTTTCATTTCCTTACTAGTGGTGCTAATCTCCTCAAGCTCTCTAAGAATATTATATTACTTTTGATTTCTTGTTTTTATAGGGGGAGGCAGTTCTAGCAGCTTTCTCTTGGTCTTTCCCACTGTAAGAGCTCTCACTTTGTAAGTCATTCATCAGGGAACCAGTGTGGGGACTCTACCAGCTGCTAATCATGTCTTTTATAATTGTACATCTGGGACTGGAAAAATGACCACAGTATGTGTTCAGGGACCCATTGTGCTTGGGACAAAACCTTTGATCATCTTATATGGTTTGGTTCTGTGTCCCCACCGAAATCTCATATGGAATTGTAATCTCCAGTGTTAGGAGAGGGATGATATGGTGGGAGGTGATTGGATCACAGGGGAGATTTCTCCCTTGCTGTTCTCATGATGATTAATGAATTCTTATGATATCTGGTTGTTTGAAAGTGTGTAGCACTTCCCCCTTTCACTGGCTTTTTCCTGCTGCCATGTGAAGAAGATGTGCTTGCATCCCCTTCATCTCCTGCCATGATTATAAGTAAGGATTCCCCAAACATGACTGCTGTAAAGCATGCAGAACTATGAGTGAATTAAACCTTACTTCTTTACAAATTACTCAATCTCAGGTAGTTCTTTTTAGCAGCGTGAAAATGAGCCAATACATCATTTGATCTCTGTAAGCCTCTACTCGTACTGTAGGGCCACAGTGACAGTTTGGGTATCCTGGAATTATTGTCATATTAGAGCCAGTGTCAAGTAATACCCCAAAATATTTGATTATCTTCTTTTCTGTAGTGAAGAGTTACCTTGGTAAAAAGCCATAGGTCCCATTGGGAATGAGTAGGAGAAACATTAACAGTGTAAATTTTCAAAGTTTGTATCCTCCTTTCTTGAGGATATCTGGCCTCCTCTTCATTGAAGGAGTTCTTAGTTGGCAACCTGACTCAAGTCTGGAAATCAACTGAGGATGTGTGACTTCTGTTTTTATTATTCAAGTTAGACTTTTATTCACTTGACCTAGAACCTTTCTGCTTATATACATCAAGTAAGAATATAATAGGTTTCTATCTTACTTCCAGGAGTGCTATGATTAACTAGCAATTGTCATAGGTCTGCTCAAGTCAGATTATTCTGATTAATGATTTGACTCTGTCATCTTCAAGCTGGAGATCTGGGAAAGCAAGTGGTGCCATTTAGTCCTAATCGAAAGGCCTGAGAACCAAGAGCTCCTATGTCCAAAGGCAGAAAAAGATGAATGTCTCACTGAAACAAAGAAAGTGAACTTGCCCTACCTCTGCCTTTTAATTATACGCAGACCCTCAACAGATTGGATGACACCTCTTCAAATTGGTGAGGGCACTCTTCTTTACTCAGTCTAATAATTCAAATGGCATCCTCTTCTGGAGACACCCTCACAGACACACTGGGAAATAATGTTTAACTAGTTATTTAGACATTTTCTTATTCCAGTCAACACATAAAATTGACTATCACAATGAGTATCTGTTTTAGGACTACTTTTTTTAAGAGAGAGAGTCAGAGTTTTGCTCTGTTGACCAGGCTGGAGTGCAGTGGCATAATCATGGCTCACTGCATCCTTGATCTCCTGGTCTCAAGCAATCCTCCCACCTCAGCCTCCAAGTATCTGGGCCTACAGGTGTACACCACCATGTCTGGATAATTTTTTTAAATTTTTTCTGTAGAGATGAGAGTTTGCTATATTGTCCAGGCAGGCCTTGAAATCCTGGACTCAAAAAATCTTTCTACTTTGGGTCACCAAAATGTGGAGTACAGGCATGAGTCACCACTCCCAGCCAGGACTCCTCTGAATATCAAGAACTCGAAAGCAAAACAGAGACTAACTAAAATTTAGAAACAATTTGGGTAAAACAGACTCCTGAGAGTATATGTACATAACCTGCAGTGTATGTATATGTATATAACATGTATGTATATTATGTATATAATTAGGGAACAGATGATATACATTATGTAAACACTAAGAAGCCAACTAGGAAACATGAATACATCTAGCAATAAAACCAGTTATTTGAGTGTATTAGTCCATTTTCATACTGCTATAAAGAACTGCCAGATACTGGGTAATTTATAAAGGAAAGAGGTTTAATTGACTCACTGTTTGGCATGGCTGGGGAGGCCTCAGGAAACTTACAATCATGGTGGAAGGTGAAGGGGATGCAAGGCATCTTCTTCACAAGGTGTCAAGAAAGAGAAGTAACAAGCAAAGAGGGAAAAGCCTTTATAAAACTATCAGCTGTCATGAGAACCCACTCACTATCATGAGAACAGCATGGAGGAAACTGCCCACATGATTCAATTACCTCCATCTGGTCCCCTGATTGACACATGGAAATAGGTATTAAAATTTGAGGTGAGATTTGGGTGTGGACACAGAGACAAAACATATCACTGAGCTATCATTGAACTTAATGTTCTTTATCCATTTGCAGAAATGTTACGTAGAATTGTGTTAGGTCATTCTTGTACTGTAAAGAATACATAAGACTGGGTAATTTATAAGAAAAGAGGTTTAATTGGCTCACAGTTCTACAGGCTGTACAGGAAGCATAGCAGCATCTGCTTACGGAGAGGCCTCAGGAAGCTTCCAATCATGACAGAAAGCAAAGGGGTAGCAGGCACATCCCATGGTAAAAGCAGGAGTAAGAGAGAGAGAGAGAGAATACACACTTTAAACAAGCATATCTCACGAGAACTCACTCACTATGGCAAGAACAGCACCAAGGGACTGGTGCTAAATCATCAATAGGAAATCCGCCCCATGATCCAGTCACCTCCTACCAGGCCCCACCTCCAACATGGGGATTTAATTTTAATAGAAGATTTGGGTAAGGATTTGGGTAAGGAGAAGTATTCAAACTATATCAAGAGTTGTTTATTAGAACAATTTTTAAGTGGATTTCATATGACATTTCAAAAATGTATAGATTTGTATGTCTTGTCTCATAAAGCAATGACTTAAAAAGCTTTTTAAGAAATTCTATAGAAAAAAATATTTTTTAACATTAAGTTTTATCTTAATAGATATCCAGTCCTAACCTATCTTTAGTTTTGAATAAACTTTCAGATTTACAGGGCTTGACTTTCTCTGACCAAATCTGTCTGAAAAATTGATATAAAATAAATAATGAAAAAATATATATCAAATATATGTATATAGAATATATAAAGATAATATATATGGAATATATATAGAGAGAGCATGTATATAGTTTTCATGTTTATAATATATATTTACATATATATGTTTGTACATAATATATATTTACATATATAATGTATATTTGTATATAATATATAAACTTTTTCTCTCAAACTGCTACTTCATGTGTCTTAGTTATTTGCAGACTACAATACATTTAAATTAGCATCTCATTGCCAAACTGGCTATTTAGAACTTTTACATTCAAACCTGTTGTAAGCTATCATTAATGCATTTACAGAACACTAGCTAGCAATGACATCTTGATAAATTGTAATCGGCATTAACTAATTTTCTTTTGTAAGAGCTATATCATCTAAGAACTTAAGGATATTGATCATTGGGACAATGATCCATGTCACACGTACCTTCATTTATCACATCCTCATTTTCATTAATGGCATTAGTAAACATTTTAATTCTTTCTAGTATCAACAAGATGGTAAGATACAGCTATGTAAATAATTCAAGATTTGAAGGGAAAGTGAGAAGTATTTCACGTCTACTCTAATGATTACACAAAAGCTTTTATATTACAGGCATCATTGAATTAGATCACAATGTACACTGGATATCTACTGAAGCAACTTCAACCTTTATAATTGATGGCTTCTTCTTACTGTTACCTACAAATATAAGTACACCATAGCTTTTCCGATGTAAATTGATTTGTAAAGTATATGTGTCATATGTTGAAATAACCTTTCCCAATTCTGAGTGTGAATAAACCCATAATGATATACTTTTCTTCACAGAAAATGATTTTTCATCATAGGCATTCCAAGAGTGTTAAATCATTTCAGTACATGCATCAGATATCTGTAGAGATTTAGTTTTGTAGACATCTTTATTTTTACCTGTTCTCCATCTAGAATATTTATGGAAATTCAGTTTATGGTTCACTATACCTTGAAATTGCTTAAATGCCACAACTGACCTGACAAAATCCAAGGTAGGCAAAGTAGAAATAGGAAAGATAAATGTGTGATATATAAAATGGTATGCTGAATGTCTGACTACAAAATTCTTTATAGCTTCTCTGTTTAGATACTATTGGTAAAGTAAAAGTGGTGCTGACATTACATAATATTTATTTCTTCATACATCCTTAAATATTATCTTGAAGTTATCACTATTAAGTAAAATTGAATAATAATTAGTATACAATAGAATTTACCACTGTTTTTTACTCATGTACATGTACAGTGTATGGACAGCCTATATGGAAAGACAGCTAGTGGTACGTGTCCTGAAAGCAGATCACCTGAGTTCAACTATTACTTGTATCACTTTCGGTCCTGAAAGCAGATTACCTGAGTTTAACTATTACTTGTATCACTTTGAGCAAGTTCCTTATCTTCTGCTGACTTTATTTTCTTCATATGCAAATTGGGGATAATGGTCTGTTATGAAGGTTTTGAGTTAATATATGCAAAGCCCTTAATAAATGCCTAGAATATAATACTGGCACAGTGGCTGTGGCTCATGTCTATAATCCCAGCACTTTGGGAGGTTGAGATGGGAGGATTGCTTGTGCCCAGGAGCTTGACATCAGCTTAGGCAACATAGGGAGACCCTGTTTCTACAAAAAACAAATTAAAATAAAAATAATTAGCTAGGCACAGTGGACATGGCTGTAGTCCCAGCTACTTAGGGGATTGAGGTGGACAATCACTTGAACTAGGGAAGTCAAGGTTGCAGTGGGCTGTGATTATTCCATTGCATTCCAGCCTAGGTGACAGAGTGAGAACCTGTCTCAAAAAATAAAATAAAATAAATCACACTGAGTATTTAAAACATTGCTACAAGCCAGGCACAGTGGCTCACACCTGTAATTTCAGCACTTTGGGAGGCCAAGGCAGGAGGATGCCTTGAGCACAGGAGTTCAAGACTAAACTGAAGAACATAATGAGACTCTATCTCTACAAATATTTTAAAAATTAGCCCAGTGTGGTGACACCTGCCTATAATCCCAGCTACTTTGAAGGCAAAGGTAGAAAAATTGCTTCAGCTCATGAGGTCAAGGCTGTTGTGGAGTGGTGATCACACCACTGCACACCAGCCTGGGCAACAGAGCAAGACCTTGTCTCAGAAAAGAAAGAAAAAAATCTCTGCTACCTTCTCTTCCATGAAGCTCTTGGAGTTTGCTTGTGTTGATCAAAAGAAATCAATATCTTTGATGGTGTATCTATTTGTATGCTGAAGCACATGATGTATTCGATTTTTATTTGAGTCATTATATTAGTAAGCTTTAATGTCATTTTATTTATTTTATTTATAAATTATTTGGTATATTATTATAGTGTATGCTCTAGAAAGATAATCATTAAATATACCAAGTTTTGTTTATTTATTTATTTATGTATTTATTTATTTATTTATTGCATTTTAGGTTTTGGGGTACATGTGAAGAACATGCAAGATTGTTGCATAGGTACACACATGGCAGCGTGATTTGCTGCCTTCCTCCCCTTCACCTATATGTGGCATTTCTCCCCATGCTATCTCTCCCCAACTCTCCACCCCCCGCTGTCCCTCCCCTATTTCCCCCCAACAGACCCCAGTGTGTGATACTTCCCTCCCTGTGTCCATGTGTTCTCATTGTTCAACACCCGCCTATGAGTGAGAACACGCGGTGTTTGATTTTCTGTTCCATGCCCCTACAAAGGACGTGAACTCATCGTTTTTGATGGCTGCATAATATTCCATGATGTATATGTGCCACATTTTCCCTGTTCAGTCTATCATTGATGGGCATTTGGGTGGGTTCCAGGTCTTTGCTATTGTAAACTGCTGCAATGAACATTCGTATGCATGTGTCCTTATAGTAGAACGATTTATAATCCTTTGGATATATATCCAGTAATGGGATTGCTGAGTCAAATGGAATTTGTATTTCCAGGTCCTTGAGGAATCGCCACACTGTCTTCCACAATGGTTGAACTAATTTACACTCCCACCAACAGTGTAAAAGTGTTCCTATTTCTCCACATCCTCTCCAGCATCTGTTGTCTCCAGATTTTTTAATGATCGCCTTTCTAACTGGTGTGAGATGGTATCTCAATGTAGTTTTGATTTGCATTTCTAATGACCAGTGATGATGAGCATTTTTTCATATGTTTGTTGGCCTCATGTATGTCTTCATTTGTAAAGTATCTGTTCATATCCTTTGCCCACTTTTGAATGGGCTTGTTTGTTTTTTTCTTGTAAATCTGTTTCAGTTCTTTGTATATCAGCCCTTTGTCAGATGGGAAAGCTGCAAAATTTTTTTCCCATTCTGTTGGTTGCCAATTCACTCTAATGACTGTTTCTTTTGCCGTGCAGAAACTGTGGAGTTTGATTAGGTCCCATTTGTCTATTTTGGCTTTTGTTGCCAGTGCTTTTGGTGTTTTGGACATGAAGTCTTTGCCTATGCCTATGTCCTGAATGGTTTTGCCTAGGTTTTCTTCTAGGGTTTTTATACTGTTAGGTCTTATGTTTAAGTCTTTAATTCATCTGGAGTTAATTTTAGTGTATGGTGTCAGGAAGGGGTCCAGTTACTGCTTTCTGCATATGGCTAGCCAGTTTTCCCAACACCTCTTATTAAACAGGGAATCCTTTCCCCATTGCTTGTTTTTGTCAGGCTTGTCAAAGATCGGATGGTTGTAGATATGTTGTGTTGCCTCCGAGGCCTCTGTTCTGTTCCATTGGTCTATATCTCTGTTTTGGTACCAGTACCATGCTGTTTTGATTACTGTAGCCTTGTAGTATAGTTTGATGTCTGGTAGTGTGATGCCTCCCGCTTTGTTTTTTTTGCTTAGAATTGACTTGGCTATGCGGGCTCTCTTTTGTTTCCATATGAAGTTTAAGGTGGTTAAATATACCAAGTTTTTATATAGAAACATTTCAGGGTTTTCTAGTGAAAGACTTATCTTATAAGATGTCTTCCCTGATTGATGAAACAAAACTTTATTTTCAATGACATCAGATGTAAGATAAAACAAGGTTCTCTAAATTTTCAAGAAATTAACAGTCCTAAGTGTGTCCAATGTTTACTGAACCACTTCAGATTTTCTCTTTTGTAGGGTGTAGACATGGCGATATATTAAAATACATATTTATTTTTTTCATGAATTTACTCAACACCTTGAAAGACAGCAGTTTTTTGAAAACAATAAACACAAGTAAAAAGCTAATTGTATTCCTCAAAGATGTTGAGAATCTACTAATTTAGGAGTACAATGCTTAGCTCTTACATATTTTTCTTTTTTTAAGATATATTTAACTTGTTGTAATAGGGTTTGACAAGCATGAATGATATTGGCCTTATTACTTATATGGAAAATAAAGGAATTAATCTCTTTAACAAGGTCATTTTTTCTATTCTAATATTCTACTAGAAAATAATAATGACACTCACATTTCGATCTCTTATAACCTCCCTATGGCAACTGGTTTGATTTCACCATTTAGAATTTCTTAGTGACTAGTACTCATTGGGAAATACAAAGTTCAGAAAATGAGACTATATTGCCATATTTGCACTGGATGTATTTTTGGATTAGTGATAATAACCACTGTGTCAAATAATGTCTCTTAATAGAACTTCATTTTTAGCTATCTATATTTCATGAGACATGTGAAGGGCTATGGCTAGGAATATATATGGGTGTGTGTATATGGGTGTATATATATATATTTACATACACACTCATACACATATATAGCTATTTATATATTTATAAATATTTCTATATCTATATATTAATGAATATTTATTTATATATTATATATTTATAAATATTTCTATATTTATATATTATATATTTATAAATATTTCTATATTTATATATATTTATAAATAGCTATATATGTGTATTAGTGTGTGTGTATATATGTATGTGTGTATAGGTGTATATATACTAGTTATATACATATAATGCTTTATATATAGTTATACATATAACTAGTCTACATATATGCTAGTATATACATATGTATACATATATACATAAACATAGTATATACATATATACATCTATGTGTATATATACATATATGTATACTACATGTATATATGTATACTACATGTATATATACATATATATGTATACATATATATACTTATATATGCATATTACATGTATATATACACATATGTATACTACATATATATATATAACTAGTGTGCATATATATCTCTAACTAGTACACCATTTTGGCATTCTACCTTGACATACTGAATCTGAATGATGGAATGACGTTGGGGAGTTAAAGGATTAACTCATCTACTTCAGATCTTCTCCTGGCTTAATTTGAGAGAGGCAAACCTTTTATAAGAGAAAGGTAATAGGTCTTTATGTTGTCATATTTCTCATATTTTATGCAAGGAAAAAATAAACTGCTAAATTATACAAGTGGATATACCACAGCGAAGTCTCCAAAATTACTCAAATTTTCTAAACTAAATATTCTACAGCCAGTTCTTGACAATTGCCCAAATTCTCAAAAATTGTCCACATATTACAGATTTTCCCAATAGTCTTGCCACTATTTATACAAAGATTTTTAATATTGATTATCTTTCTTCTGCTCCCTCCCTCCCTCCATACCTTCCTCCCTCCCTTCCTTCCTACCTCTTTTTAAAATAAACTGGGTTTTATTCAGAGCTTAATCTTCAGATTGTCTTCAGAATACATTTTCATTGGCAAAGGACACATCTCTACTCCTGCTCACATTTGCCATATCTTTAACTTCATACTTTATTTAGTTTTTAATTTCTACTGAGTGAGGGCTTGATAATAGCAGTTTAAATATTTTTATTTCTATTTGTTTTTGCCTTCCATAGCAACTCATAAAGTATAAACTACTATGATAATATAAATAATAATTCCCCTAAAATCTACATCCTGAAACACAGAACTTGTAAACATGCTATCTTTTTGGGGCAAAAAGAGACTTGGAAAATGTGGTTAAATTAAGGACGTTGAGATGGGAAAATTATGCTGGATTGTCTGCATTGCCCAATGTAATCACAAGGGTCCTTTTAACAGGGAGGCAGGAAGGGGTCAGAATCAGAGAGCTATATAATGTTAGAAACTGATGTCATAGAGGAGAGAAGATAATATAGTGTTGGCTTTGAAGATAGAGGAAGGATCCATGAGCCAAGAAATGTACATGATCTCTAAAAGCTGGGAAAAGCAAAGAAACAGATTCTCCCTTAGCGTTTCCAGAAGGAACACCATCTGAAGAATCCATTTTAGACTTCTGAACTCCAGAACAATAAGATAATAAATTGTTATTGTTTTAAACCATGTTAGTGGTAATGTGTTACAGCAGCAATAGGAAAGTAATACATACACAAATGAGCATTGAACACAATATTGCTAATGAACTACTGTGATTGTTAACTTATGTGTCAAATGGAATAAGCTAAGGGATACCCACACAGCTGGTGAAACACTGTTTCTGGATGTGTCTCTGAGAGTGTTTCTAAAAGAGATGAGGATTTGAATAAAGAAGACCCCACTCACCTTTACCAACGTGGGCAGGCACCATCCAATCCTTTGAAGCAAGGATGGAACAAAACATTGAGTGAATCCTCCATTCCTTAAAGTGGGACACCCATCTTCTCCTGCTCTTGGACCTTGGACATCTACAATAGTCTATCCAAGGTTTTGCTGTCTGCACTTTCAATCCACTGTGGCAAACTATGATCTAAAAATGTGGTGGAATGGAAAATCCAGTAATAAATAAAGCAATTCATAAGTTTTGGTTTTGCTGTTTTTTTTTTTTTTTTTTTTAAATTATTTGTTTTGTTTTGTTTAGATGTCGTTCAGGCTGATCTTGGCTCACTGCAACCTCCGCCTCCTGGGTTCAAGCGATTCTCCTGCCTCAACCACCCAAGTAGCTGGGATTATAAGCATGCACCTCCCAGCCCAGCTAATTTGTTTTGTATTTTTAGTAGAGATGGGGTTTTAGCATGTTGGCCAGGCTGCTCTCGAAGGCCTGACCTCAAGTGATTTGCCCACCTCAGCCTCCCAAAGTGCTGGAATTACAGGCATGAGTCACTGTGCCTGGCCAATTGATGTTTTAACTTGCATGCCCTTCTGGGTAGTGTGATAAAATCTTGTAGCAGCCTGTTTTATACTACCTGAGATGATAATCCTCCCCTTTTCCAGCATATCTACTTTGTACAAGCTACCTGCTGATTAGTCACCGAATAGCTATCTCACTTATCAGTTCAGTTGTCACAGTATTGTTGAGCTTGTGTTCAAGTGACTCTTATTTTACTTAATAATGGATTTAAAGTGCAAGAGTAGTGATACTGTTATAATTGTTCTAATTTATTATTAGTTATTGTTGTTAATCTCATACTGTACCTGATTTATAAGTTAAATTTTATCATAGGCCTATATCTATGAGAAAAATTAATATATAAAGAGTTTGGTACTATCAATAGTTTCATACATCTACTCAGATAAGGCAGGACTATTGTACACCAGTGGCCCCTTCAGTTCTCAGGCCTTTGGACTCAAACTGGATTATGCCACCAATTTTCCTGGGTCTCCAACTTGCAAATTGCATATTGTGGGACTTTTTGGCCTCCACAACTGAGTAAGCTAATTCCCGTAATAAATCTCCTTCTCAATCTCCTTCTCTTTCTTCCTTTTTTTCTCTCTCTCTCTCTCTATATATATACACACACACACACACACACACACACACACACACATATATGTATTTAAATATATATTTACATATATATATTTGCATATGTATCTAACCCTTAACAAAGACTAAGTATATATATATATATATATACACACACACACACACACACACACTTTTGGTTCTGTTTCTCCAAAGAGCCCTGACTAATACAAGTATGGTCTCACTTCCCCTTTTCTAATTGTATTCTAATTAATATTTTACCACTTCCCTATCTCCCCAATCATTGATATCGCAGAATTTGAACCCTGTGGTTTCTTTTGTTTACTTACAAATGCTAGAGAATTGAGAAATACCAGAAGTATTCTGCACATTAATAACAAGATAAAAACCAAAACCAAAAATAAATTTTAAATGCATATAAGAGAAAAATCGCATGTCTGTATGTGTGTATATATTTGTATGTATATGTGTGTGTGTGTGTATTTCATAGCTTTGACTAAAGGTTTTCAGGGAGATGGCATATGTAACAATATTTCTTTAAAAAACGTGATTGCTAGTCATATTATCTGACTTAGATACACTCTATAGATGTTGCTCCTATTCAATCCTTGATTAATGCCTTGTGAATTTTGAAGACTGATAATCAAAATTTGAATTTAAAAGAGTGACATTTATTATAACATAATGATATATACAATAAGAATTCTAATAATAATATTTTTTAAATACTGAGCACGTGTGGTAGTTTTTATTTATCATCTCACTTCTGATCATCATCATCTGGGATAAGTATGACTAGTAACATTTACAAATGAAGCAGCTAAAGCAGAGTTGCTTAAATTCAACTCCACTTAAATTTTGCATGCTTTTGCTATGTAGATGAAAATTTGTCAGAAATATGTTTGTTGGTCTGCTTCTATGTTACTAAATGACTATTAATATAGCTAACCCTTAACCAAGACTAAAAGCATTAATTTAAAATTCACATTTTTAAAAGTAATGGGTTCAGAAGTATTTAAATTGTCCATGCAGTGATTGTCTATTTTAATTATCTCTTACATTTCTAATGATAAAGCTTGTTTTCAAGATAGATCATGTTCTTTATTGCCAGTACATGACATTTAACAAAATGTGGTAAAGATGGAACTGACATAGCCTAGGGAAAGGGGAGGGGGCAAATGAATTATTCAAACATGCTGCCTTTTAAGGAAAAATAAACAAACAAAAAACTAGATATTTTATTTTGAGACAAGTTTTAACTAGATCATGGTAGCTTGCTATTATTTTCTGATTGATTTATAATATAATTTATGATTAAAAGTACATATGTTGAGATTGAAGAGAAACACACTAGAGTACAGTAAGTGAGGGAACCCACTCTTATACATCACTTCCTGCAAGTTTCTATTCCTGCCTTGTCTGTTCATTGACATTACCTACAGTAGCTGCCAAGTAAGTGCATTTCCACAGGGAATTTGTCATCTGTTTTTGTTAATGTTTTGCCTGTTGATTTTACTGAGTTGGCAGTCATGCTAGACACTGACTTCCAGTTATTTTTTTATGACAACTGAAAAAAAATAGATGTAAGCTGTCAGTTCGCATCCATCACTCTATTATCATGAACCACTTTAGCCACGGACCTCATCTAATCCATGCCCCAGCCTCCAGGCAGGATTATATATGTTTTTAAAAAGTAGCCCAAGATCTATTGGACGTTTATTCTGTTTCAAAAGCCCCAGGGAAAGATTTCTGAGCTATTTGGCATTTCTTTCAATGCCATACGGCAATTAGATTGTTTTTATTATTTTATAATGTTAGTAAATATTTCTTATGTATATTGGCTTTTAGTCAGTGGTAATAGAAATAGGTAGGATGAGAAGAATAAATTATACTTTAAAAGCACTAATTAACACAATTATGAAAATAATTAGAAAATTAAATTTTGAATTAAAAATCATATGACAGTTGTTTGCTGTATTATGAATTAAGTTTGAGTGGACATTACTGTATAAGGTTATTGCAGAAATCTATTTTAATTTTGGACAATGTGCTACCAATTTTTAGCAAATTGTTTTATAAGATAGTTGTATATCCACCTTTATTTTTAAAAACCAATCTATTTATCAATGATAGTAGCATTTCATGCTATCAGCTATGAGGTATGAAAGATACATTTACTTTGTATTTTCTCTAATATTTAAAGCTATTAAACTTTTAAATTTTAGCCAATTTAGGGGTCGTTTAGTTGTATTTCACTTTGCTTTTTATTTGCATTTTTCTGATGGCTAATAATATTGGACATCATCTTATATATTCTTACACATTCGCATGTCCTCATAAAAATTGGATGTTAGGTCAGGTACAGTAGCTCATGCCTATAATCCCAGCACTTTGGGAAAGCAAGGTGGGCAGAGCTTGAGGCTAGGAGTTCAAGATCAGCCTGAGCAATATCACAAGACCTTGTCTCTACAAAAGTTTTTCAAAATCAGCAAGGCATAGTGGCCCATGCATGTGGTGCTAGTAGTTACTTGGGAGGCTGAGCCGGGAGGATTGCTTGAGCCCAGGAGTTCAAAACTCAATGAACTTTGATCGTGCTTCTATAATTTAGCCTGGTCAACAGAGCAAGATCTTCTCTTAAAACAAAACCAAAGAAAAAAAAGGTGCACGTTCAAGTCTTTTATTCCATTTTAACTGAGATTTGTTTTATTATGCATTTGTAGGGATTTTAAAAAATATTCTGAATGTGATTTTTTCAAATGCATTCTGAACATTTTTTCCCAGTCTGTGGCTTGATTTCTCACTTTCTTAACAATGTCTTTGGATGAACAGAAAATTATAATTTTTATGATGTTGTCCAAGTTGTAAATCACTTTTATGTTAAGCACTTTATTTTCTGTCAATCTATACATCTTTGCCTAATCTTTATTCACAAATATATTTACCTGACTTTTCTTCCAAAACGTTTAAAGTTTTATTTTTCATATATTTTATGTTTATTTTTTAGGGGTTCTTTGAACTTATTAAGTTTATATGTTTGTAGTTTTCATCAAATTTGGAAAATTTGTCATAATTAGTACTTCAAATAATTTTTTTCTGTCTCCCTAAAAAGTTGGGAACTCTAACTACATATATATTAACTTGCTTCAAATCATACAGTTTTCTGTGTTTTTTTTCAAATTTAACTTTTTGTTAATTTCATACCATGTATTTTATATTTTAGGCATTGTAGTTTCTGTCTCTTGATGGTTTTTTTAAAAATATCTTCGATTAATCTTAATATGTTCCATATTTCTTCTAGATCAGATCTTAGCAAACTATAGGTCTGTAGACTAAACACAGTCTGCAGTCTCATTTTTTAAAGAAAAGTCATAATTATTTTTATCTATTTATCTATCCATTTCTCTAATCTATGCTACAACAGCAAAATCAAATAGTTGTGAACTGTTATTACCCTCTTATTGTATATGTGGCTCTTTTCAGAAAAAGTTTACTGATCCCTGCTTTAGATTCTTGAATATATGGAATACAGTTATCACAATTATTTCAGTGTCCTTTCTACCAATTCTATGACCTATCATTTTATGTGGATTTTATGAATTAATGAATCAATTTTTCTCTCTTCTTTGCATACATTACAAATTCTGAAATTATCCTACATATTGGGATTTAACGTAGTTTGGTACTGGTTATTTTTAGATTCTTATCAATATTTTTTAGATTTTTTTATGGAGAACAGTTTAGTTACTTATTAGAGTTCTGTTTCTTCAGGCTTATTTCTTTGGTTTTACTTTTTTTAGGCCTTGCTTTGTAAGCAGGTATCATTGACCACTGAGGCAAAACCTTTCTGAGCGTTCTACCTATACCTGTGAAGATGAGGATTTCCATTCTGGTTGGTGAGAACGGGAACTGTCTCTGTCCCTGAGAACCCCATCAATGTTCATATTCTTTCTGCTGGTTCTTTCCCTGGCTTCAGGGAATTTCCTCACATGCAAACACTGCTCAGTACTCTGTTAAAGTAATTGAGTTCAACTCTCTACATTGTGTCTTTGGCCTCCCCAAACTCCAAGTTCTGCCTGGCTTCCACTTCCTGAACCTCAGCCTGAAAATTACCTCCAGGCAATGAGCTGTAACTATTGCAGTCCTCACTTTGTTTTCTGTCTCTCAGATATCACTGTCTTTGATGTCTGGTATTCACATCTTGAAGATTGTTGTTTGCTATATGTTATCCAATTTCTTAGTAATTTCAGGTAAGAGGGCAAAACCCTATTATTCCATCTTGAATGTAGCAATTGTTAAAAGTTTTTTTTTACTATTTGCTGTGTATAAGATTCCTAATGAGCTATTAATTTATTTTATCTGTTTTTAATAAATCTTGATTTTTAGACCTTCATTGATACTGTTTAGAAGTCAGTTGTTCTTTTGAAGATAATTTACCTTTGTTCTTTCTGCTTTTAAGATACCCTGTTGTCTTCTTTTAATCAGAAGTTTAACCCAGATGTGTCTAGGTATGCTTTTCTTACATCTTCTAAAATCTCACTTTTTTTGGTCTCTTCTTATTTTTTTTCTGTATATTATTTTCTGAAGGCTAAGTAATTATTTCAAGTTTGCCTAACCTCATATTAAGACTTTTCTTGGGGATATCACTTTCAGTAATTATATTTTCATTTTTGTGGTTTTAGGTTCTAAAATTCTTAAACATTTTTCGGTCAATATTTTATATGTGTTTTCAAATCAAGGTGTGATGGACCTATTAGCTAAATATATACTGTATCTGTCTTTCTTTTTCATATTTTGTTTGTATGTCTATTTTTTTATATGCCTGTTAGTTTGTAATTCAGTGTCAAATATTGAATGGAAATAGTTGTAGAAATAATTTATAGTCTACAATATTTCTTTCTTTCAGCAAAAAGTTCTTAATAATTTTTACATCAAGGAACTATTGACAGTTTTATGAACCCATAAATTTTTTATCACATTGATCTTTTAAAATATGCATTATAAGTTACATAGGTTTATAGAAGGAACAAATTACATTGAAATAGTTATTAACATATGTATTAGTTTGTTTTCATTCTGCTGATAAAGACATACCCGAGACTGGGAAGAAAAATAGGTTTAATGGGCTTACAGTTCCACATTGCTGGGGAGGCCTCACAATCATGGAGGAAGGCAAGGAGGAGCAAGTCAACCTTTTAGATAGATGGAAGAAAGCAAAGAGACCGTGTGTGCGGGGACACTCCTCCTTATAAAACCATCAGATCTTATGAGACAAAGTCTCAGGTACTGAAAATAATCTGGTTGTTTGCTACCTATATTGTTAATGGAAGAAAATTGTAAATTCAAGTTAGAGATTTTAGTGAAAACAAATATTCCATGTTTGCTCATCTGTATTGGTTTCCTCGGTAGGGCTGCTAAAATAAAATATCACCAACAACATGGCTTAGAACAACAAAAAAGGTATTATCTCACTTCTAGAAGCCAAAAGTCTAAAATCAAGGTTTGGCAGGGCCACATTCCCTCTATAGGAACGAGGAGAGGATCTGCTAAGTGAAATAAAAAGTCTTCCAACAGATTAAAGTTTGGAACCTTAAAGGCTTCACTGCTGAATTTTACCAACATTTAAAGGATAACTAGTACCAATCCTACTCAAACTATTCCAAAAAATATAGAGGGAGGAACTACTTCCAAACTCATTTTAAGTGGTCAGTATTTTCCTGATACCAAAACCAAAGCACATTTGGAAAACTACAGGCCAATATCATTGGTTGATTTTTTAATGATTGCCATTCTAACTGGCATAAGATGGTATTTCAATGTGGTTTTGATTTGCATTTCTCTAATGACCAGTGATGATGAGCTTTTTTTCATGTTTGTTGGCTTCATGAATGCCTTCTTTTGAGAAGTGTCTGTTCATATCCTTTTCCCACTTTTTGATGGTTTTTTTTTTTTTTTCTTGGAAGTTCTGTCCAGGGCAATCAGGCAAGAAAAAGAAATAAAGTGTATTCAAATAGGAAATGAGGAAGTCAAATTGTCTCTCTTTGCAAAAGACATGATTGTATATTTAGACAATCCCATCATCTCTGCCCATAATCTCCTTAAGCTGAAAAGCAACTTCAGCAAAGTCTTAGGATACAAAATCAATGTGCAAAAATCACAAGCATTTATATACACCAGTAAGAGACAAACAGAGACTCAAATCGTGAGAGAACTCCCATTCACAATTGCTACAAAGAGAATAAAATACCTAGGAATACAACTAGCAAGGGATGTGAAGGACCTCTTCAAGGAGAACTACAAACCACTGTCAAGGAAATAAGAGAGGACACAAATGGATGGAAAAACATTCCATGCTCATGGTTAGGAAGAATCAATATGGTGAAAATGGCCATACTAAGCAAAGTAATTTATAGACTCAATGCTATCCCCACCAAGCTACCAATGACTTTCTTCACAGAATTGGAAAAAAAACACCTTAAGCTTCATATAGAACCAAAAAGAGCCCACATAGCCAAGACAATCCTAAGCAAAAACAAACAAACAAACAAACACGAAAAACAAAAAACAAAGCTGGAGGCATCAAAAGAACAGAGGCCTCAGAAACAATGCCACACATCTACAATCATCCGATCTTTGACAACCTGACAAAAATAAGCAATGGGGAAAGGATTCCCTATTTAATAAATGGTGTTGTGAAAACTGGCTAGCCATATGCAGAAACCTGAAACTGGATCCCTTCCTTACACCTTATACAAAAATTAACTCCAGATGGATTAAAGATTTAAATATAAGACCTAACACCATAAAAACTCTGGAAGAAAACCTAGGCAATACCATTCAGGACATAGGCATGGGCAAGGACTTCATGAGTAAAACACCAAAAGCAATGACAACAAAAGCCAAAATAGACAAATAGGATCTAATTAATCTAAAGAGCTTCTGCACAGCAAAAAAATCTATCATTAGAGTGAACCAGCGGCCAATAAAATGAGAAAATTTTTTTGCAATCTACCCATCTGACAAAAGGCTAATATCCAGAATCTACAAAGAACTTAAACAAATTTACATTTAGTCTTTTACTTAAGGTGAGTAGTATGCTCACCACAATTACAGTGCTTATTCAATGTACTTACTAATTATTAGTGAGTTTTATACCTTCAGATGACTTCTTATTGCTCATTAATATCCTTTTCTTTCTGATTGAACTATCTCCTTTAGCATTTCTTGTAGGACAAGTCTGGTGTTGATGAAACCCCTCTGCTTTGGTTTCTCTGGGAAAGTATTTATTTCTCCTTCATGTTTGAAGAATGTTTTTGCTGAATGTGCTATTCTAGGGTAAAAGTTTGTTTGTTTGTTTTTCCTTTAGCATTTTAAATATGTCAGCCTCTCTCTCCTGGCCTGTAAGGTTTCTACTGAAAAGTTGGCTGCTGAACCTACTGGAGCTCCATTGTATTTTTTGTTTGTTTGTTTCTTTTTTCTTGCTGCTTTTAGAATCCTTTCTTTGTTCTTGACCTTTGGCAGTTTTATTATTAAATGCTTTGAGATAGTCTTCTTTGGGTTAAATCTGTAACTTTCTTGTACTTGAATATTGGTATCTTTCTCTAGGTTTGGGAATATTTCTTTCTCTATGTTTGTCCTTATCCCTTGGAATGAACTTTCTACTCCTATCTCTGTATCTCCTCGTTAAGGCCAGTATCTCTTAGGTTTTCACTTTTGAGGCTATTTTCCAAATCTTCTAGGTATGCTCCATTCTTTTTTATTTATGTATTTTTATTTTGTCTCCTCTGACTATGCATTTGCAAATAGCCTATCTTGAAGCTCACTTTCTTATGCTTGATCAGTTTTGTTGAGACTCTGATGCATTTTCAGTATGTCATCTGCATTTTTCAGATCTAGAATTTCTGCTCAATAATTTTTAATTATTTAAATCTTTTTGTTAAATTTATCTGATAGAATTCTGAATTCCTTCTCTGTGTTATCTTGAATTTCTAAGTTTCCCCAGCACAAGAATTTTAAATTCTGAAAAGATGCCTATCTCTGTTTCTCCAGAATTAGCCCCTGCTTCCTTATTGAGTTCATTTGTTGAGGTTATATTTTCCTCATGATCATGACACTTGCAAATGTCTCTGGGTGTCTAGGCACTGAAAAATTAGGTATTTATATAGGTTTTCAGAGTCAGGGTTTCTTTGTACCCATCTTTCTTGGGAGTGCTTTCTGGGTGTTTGAAAGGACTACCCATCTTGGGTATTGTGACTTAAGCTGTATTTGCATTAGGGGGAGCCCCAAGCTCAGCAAGCTCAGTAGCACTGTGGTTCTTGCAGACTTATAAAGGTACCTCCTTGGTGGTCTTACATAACATCTGGAAGAATTCTCTGGATTACCAGGCAAAGACTCTTGTCCTCCTCTCTTACTTTCTTCCAAACAAATGTAGTCTCCTTGTCTCTGCTGAGCCATCTGGAGCTGGGAGTGAGGTGGCACAAACATCTCTGTGGCCACTACTACTGGTACTGCACTGGATCAGACCAGCCTTAGGTTTCACCCAAGACCTACTGTAACCACCACCTGGCTACGATCTATGTTTTCTCAAGTCCCTAGGTCTCTACAATAAGCAGATGATAAATCCAGCCAGGCTTATATACTTCCCTTCAAGGAGACAAGTTCCCTAGGCTCTGGAAAAGTCCAAAGATACCATCCAGGAACCAAGGAATGATTCAGAAAAAGGCTTAGAAATTTACCTGCACAGTTAGTGTTGGAAAATGGATGGTACAAGCACTCTCTCAACCACCCCAGCTAATGTCTTAATAGGTTGTATGGCCCCCAAGTCCACTGTCTCTGAGCCCAGCTCAGCACTAGAACTCATCTAAAAGTCTTTGTGGCCTAGATTGTCTTTTCAGTTATTGAGGGCTCCCAAGCAGTTTAACCTGTGGTGGTGAGGCTTGCCGGAACTCAAGTTTCAATCACTGAGTTGGGGTATTTCCCTCTGGCTAGGCAGTACTGTATGACATTTTAAAACAGTTTATTATTAAATGTCACTTTAAATATTGACAAGTTTTTAGATAATTGCTATAATAGTCACTTCACATTTCAATGACAGTTGGAGATCAAGCATGCAGAAATGTATATTGGAGGAAATATGCTTACGTTTTTAGAAAGAAAAATTCTTTGCTTCAGCTGGAAAAGTTGCAAAGGTTTGTATTTCTTACACACAGAAATGTGTGTAAGAAAATACATGAAGAGGTGGAAAATGCAACTAGAAAATTGAAAATGTATTTTTCACTTCATCTTGGCAGTTTTTCATTCATGATATTCAGGACATAGCCAGCATGATAAAAAAGATACACATAATGCAGAAAAAAAGCCAAGCTGAGAAATGCAAGCCCATAGCAATCAGAATATTACTGACTAGTCAGGTCATTTGAGGACCTTTAGATTACAAACGTGCCTGATGTTTCAGAATCTGAATATGTCAGAGAAGGAAATTTGGATGTGAGCTAAGGTTTGATGGTGAATTTAAAAGACAATTTTCTCAAAATGTATGAAAGATTAGGGTTGAATTAATGAATTGAGGAAATACAGATTTTAAAAACTGTCCATTTCTATCTAGGCATTTATTCTTAAAATCCTACTTATAATATACACTCTGTGATTTGAATGCCTTTTCCATCATTTCTTTGTAACTATCAATATCAACTTCCTTCCTCTGTCTCTTTTCCCTTACAAAACACAAACAGAACAAAACAACTTTTTAAAATTGGTGTTCAAAGACACAAAGAAATCGAATGAATTATATTATGAATTTTCATGTTTTTATTAAAAGTATGAACAATTACCAATATTATGCAATCCTTTTTTATATGGTCTTATGCATAATATTTTTTCTAAGTGTTTCAAATGAGTTTTTAGCTATTGTATGAATTTACCTATGTATTGGAATGTATTATTAATAGGGAGCTATTTTCATTTTCATGATGATTTCACAGTGTATACAAATTTCAAAGTTCATGTATTTTCATACTTTAAATATAGGAAATATATATCTGTTATACAGCAAAAAAATAGAAAATAAAAAATATATAGAAAATAGATTTTATATGTATTTTGTTACATTAATATCAAGGTATTCTATGCATTTTACTAATATTAGAGATGATATATTTCAATTTTATTTTTAATTTTTTGCTATTATATAAAATATAAACTATGTTATAATGTTGACTATCCAGTAACCATATAACATTCCCTGATAAATTTTAATAGTTGGTTATTCTGAAATTTCTGCATATAAAAATGGTTTCCATTTTTTCTCTATTTATATTTGTTATGCTGGAGTGCAATGGCATGATCTCCACTCACTGAAACCTTTGCCTCCCAGGTTCAAGTGATTCTCCTGCCTTAGTTGCCCCAGTAGCTGGGATTACAGGCGTCCACCACAATGCCCAGCTATTTTTGTATTTTTAGTAGCGACAGTCCTTTCAAGCCAGTTATAATCCACTGGCTAGGATTTTGAAAACAATGTTGAATGCAAGTAATAGCAAAAAGCCTTACACTTTTCCTGAATTTAGTGGGAAAACCTTAATTTTTTTATTATTATAATATTGGTTGTAGGTTTTAGCTAGATTCACTTTTTGAAACTGAAGGGGAATTACTATTTCAGGCTTGTATGCAGAATCTTAAAATATTTTTTAGTTTTTTTTTTTTAAATCATGAATATGTGTTGGATTTTATGAAAATTTGTTTTCCTTGGTTATTGAAAATATGATATGTTTCTCTTCTTAGTTTCTTTGAGGTGGCATCTTTCTAATGTTAAACAAGTCAGGCATTCCTGAAATAAATCTCACTTTGTCATGAAATATAAATGTTTCTACATATGAATACATTCAATTTACTTTGGCATCTATATTGTGAAAGGCTTATTTTGGAGATTGTTTTTTGCTTGTTTTTCTTACAATGCCCTTTTCAGGTTTTTAGTATTAAAATTATACTGGACTCATAAAAGAAGTTTAAAAGTGTTCTATTTTTCTTCTATTCTCTATCTTATTTTATATGTATTGTAAATGTTCCTTCAATATTAGTAAAATTTAAATAGTGAAGCTATTTAAGCCTGCATATTTCTTTATGAGACAAATTTTATTACACTCTTGTTGCTTTAGTAATCTTATTTACTTTGAATATGTTAAAATCTAAATTCCTTTCATCAAAAACAACACAGTTTGCCCCATATGACCAGAAAATCTTTATATGTTGTGAAGCTGTTTTATTATGCAAAGCTTTGCTTCAGGCACCTTACCCTATTTTTCTCAATTGTTCTTTTCATTTGGCTCCATGATCCTAAATAAAAGTAATTAACTTGCAGGACATGTGAAGGCATTTAAATTATGCAAGGACTCATAGAAAGGAGAAATTTCCATAATTGAGAGGCTACAAAACATCCTTAGTCTATAATTTTATTCCTTAGAGTCTAAATAGCAGTGTGTAAATAACACAGAATTCCAAAGATTAAAGTTCTTAATTAGACCGACTGAACACCTAATAAATAGCTAAATGTTTTCTGTTTTTTCTTATTATAACCTGAATATTATGAAAGTTAAAATGCAGGTACACATTTTTGAACACTGAAAGTTACTGGCTGATGAAATAGTCTCACTACTTTGTCATATTATTGAGATGGCTGTGATTTTCTGATTCTCGGAGCAAATATAATTACAATAACTACAATTTCTTGAACTTTTTGCATCATGTAATATATTATATATTAGTAGTCTGTTCTTAATTTCTGCAACAATACTCTTTATCATCTCCAGTTTATCTGAGATTTCAAGATGTTAAATAATTTTTCCATAGCTACACCGTTCAGGAGATGGAGACAACCTTACAATTTCAGACCTCCCCTGCCTTCCTGCTATTTAGGTGGGAACTAACCATGTTCACATTTTTTCTCTGCAAGGAGTGGAAACCAGGCTTTATCTTATCCTTTACTAGATAATAAATTTTCATAAATGAATACATTCCACAGAATAAATCCCACTGGTGCATTTTAAGTATATTTATTACCCTCAAGGAAACTAGTGTTTCTTCAGTTAATATCCATTTTTATTAAGCAAAACTCAGCCATGCTATGAAAATTTGATTCTCTGGGCGAAGAGTACTAACCATGTCAATGTTACTATTATTTCAAGCAGTCATTTGTATCACTGTGATGACCTAAAGCATTGTAATACTTTTTCATAGTACTTAATTACTCTTTCCATGAGCAAAAAAGATTTTAAAATAAAATAAAGAGGTTTAACTGGGTAGTAATGGGAGTGAGGGTGAAAGCCAATGTATTTTTGAAATAAAATATTCTGATTTTTTTACTCCTATTCCTGGGAGAGGTATCACAAAATCATTACATGTGATTTTATTCAAGAAGCTCAACAAACCCCAAGAAGAAAACACAAACCACACCAAAGTATATTATAATAAAATTGCTGTAAACCATGAGAAAGAAAAAATCTTAAAATCAGCCAAAGAAGAAAGTTTCATTACATACAGAGGGAAAAAGATCAGAATTAATAATGACTTCTCATCTGAAACAATGAAAGTCAGAAGACAGTGAAATGACATCTTCAAGCTGCTGAACAAGCTGGTCTTACTAGCTAAGATGTTACTCAAAAGAGGGACACTTTATAATTCATTTTTCTTGCCATTGCCTAGCACAGAAACTTAGGATATACTTGGTAAATGATGCTTGACTGAATACATGAATTGCTATGTATGAATTGAACTCATAGTATTGATCCTCTACACTATCTTCTAACCAAATAAGCTGGTCAGCCCCCAGGCCACTATCATTAAAATACAGATGTTTGTCCTAAAGTTGCAAGATTCTCTCCCCATGGTTAAGAATTAAAGATACAGATCTGAAATCAAATAAGTTGTATAGGAGAAGGCTTAGAGATACAACTGTCTCAATAGATTTTAAAAGTGGTAAAATATTTTTAATTACTTCTGTTTCCATTTTACTTGTTTATTTTTACAAGAATCTGATGAGGTGATATTATTTGTGGTTTTACTAATAAGGAAACCAAAGGTAACAAAACGTAATGTAAGATGAACAGAAAACACTGTAGAAGTTAGACATACTTATCATAGAACATTTGGCAAATGTGGAATAGTCTAAGGAAACTATATTTAAAATACTGAATTCTATCATCTCAATGTGAGTACCACTATTAATTTTGATGTTTTCCTTCAAACATTTTAAAATTCAAATTTAGTCAAATTTATTGGAGAGATAATTCAACTCTAAGATTTATACATTAATCAGAGTTCAATTCACTCAAAGAATGTTTAAAGGAAATATTAGAAATCTAAAATAATAATTTTAGATTTAAAATAATAATAGATTCCCTTTAATTGTATAAAGCAAATCTTTATCTGTCTATAATCGAGCACATTCTTCAATGTTTAGCACAATTACACATTCATTGCAATAGGTAGTTTTTGAAATTCACAATTAATATATAGTTTGTAAATGGGAAAAATGAATTCAAACCCAAATCCTTTTTATTACAGATCTTGCTATCATAATTATTGTGCTATTCCTTCTAATAAAATTGTACCTCAAATACCAATCATGACTTTTGGAGTAGCAGAAACAAGGCTAAGACTACCAATGATGTAAATGTTAAGGATGGTAAACAAACAAAAAAATAAAAAGTTAGACTTAAGTATTTAAGTTAGTTATTTTTCTCCGTCTTGGGTAGTACTTCTAATTAAAACTGACTGTTAACTATGGAGAATTCAGGAACTTTGTTGTTGTTGCTTTTAACTAGCAATATTGAAATTCAGGCTGAAAAATTTGATTACTTAACAAAACAGAGGGTAGAAATGTTAATACTTCTCTATTTTTGTCATTGAATATATTTTTCCCAGAAAAACAACTAGTACCAAATCTGATTAACATATATAATTAAGTGACTGTGATATGATTATAACCTTTCCAAAGAGAAAGACAAATTGTACTTTGATAGTTGACTTTTTTCTACAATAAGAGAAAAACAATTATCTCATATTTTTATAAATGTGGAGGTGGATTGCCTAGAATGGTAAATTTGCTCCAGTTTAGGAATGCACACAATGCATTTCCAAAATCATTTCTATTGGTTCGTTCTTGCATACTTTTGAAGTCGATAACTTGTTCTAATTTTGTTGGCATATATTCAAATTCATATGCAGAGTGTCTTTTGCAAATTCACTCAGAGGATATAGAATGGAACAATGTGCTCAAATGAACAATATTATCTCTGCTTCACAGATGACAGAACTGAAACAGAAAAGCAAAATGACATGCTCAATGCCACAGAAAGAGTCACTGGCAAAAACAGGATTAGAACTCACTGTCCATAATTTCCAAGACTGAATGTTGGCAGAACTACTCCCATATTTAACTAAAGATACTTGTTAACTTTGCAAACTCCAAAACAGAAGTCTATTTATAATACTGGTATGAAAATAAGACTAAACTTCCATTTAGAAAAAAAAAGATACCTAAATTTTCATCACATTTGAAATATATTTGGATACAGTATGTGGTGCATGGTATACTTAATTTTGAAAGTGAAATGTACAATAAGTAAAGATATACATACATTATATGTTCACAATTTTTTTGTAATTAAAGCAGAATATTATTTATGTTCTATTTAGTGCAAACCAAATCATTTCTAATGTTCAATGTTTTTCATCTAAAAGTGATCACATCATGTGTTCTACACATCATGTGTTCTACCCATCATGTGAATAGCTAGAAATGTAATCATGTAAATATTGTATTTTGTCCTGAAAATAGTCTTAAATTTATTGCTGCTGCATTAATATTCAAACCTGATTCCCAAGACACTAACAATTATGATTCCCATTTATATAACATTTCATAATCTGAGCTTATATAGTTCAGGGAGAGGTACAAATTCTCTAAATGACTATTGTCCCAAGACAATGGTTTTCAGAATACTCAGAGACCCCTGATTCTAAGGACTCCTAGACATTTGCACCCTTTACACACTCATGTTTTCATGGGTATACAGTATTTTAAAGGCTGCATCACATTTGACAGCATTATTACTTTCATGGTTAATGTGAGTACTTATGATAATGTGGACTTTGACTACTTTGGGCTATTGAAACTATCTGGACACTAGCCTTGAGGCAACTCAATGTGTTCATGTGATCAGAGCTGACATGGTTTTGGAACCTGCAGCAGTAGAGAAGGCATTCACCTATGGCAACTTCTTGGTTGTAGTGGCTTCCTAGTTACTTCAATGGGAGCAGTGTATACATTTTTTTCCATCTGAACCCCAACCAATAAGCTGTGTCTTTTCTATAATTAGAAAAAGGTATTTCCATGTTAGAAAGGACTAAAGTTCATTAAGATTTATATGTTCCACTCTAGACATGCTTAATCACAGAAATCTGTATTTTGTATCAAACTTCTCAAACAAGTATAGCAATTGGTCAGGTTTTTGAGCTGTAAACTACAATAGGAAATTCATCGAAGCCATGGAATAGAAGAGATATGTATATTAAAAAGAGTTATCTGGTTTTCTATTGTAAATTGATCATGTGATAGAGTATTAGGTCATAGAAAAAATGTAGTAATATATCAATAAGACAGTCAAGATATTATGAAATAATAAGTGGGCAAATATTATTATAATTTAAAAAGCATTTTATGTGATCCTCTTTGTGTTTTATGTGCATCTCCACAATTATAATATACTTTCCCTGCACATGAGGGAATATGTTAACTTCTCTTCCTGGGTCCACAAGGGGCATGGTTTCAAAGGCAAGAACTTCCCAGCACCATGCTTCCATCCACCTCCCCCATCGGAGAACCTAGAGTTCTTTGTCTAACTTTCCCAGTGTGCACTGGGGCTAGGTAAAATTTCAGGTGTGCTCCTTTGTTTAAAAAGACAGTCAAAAGCCTTGGAAGGAGAGGCTCTATTGTGGGCCCAAGCAATCAATCTGGGATCAGAGTCAAAAATCAATCACTCCAGAGGAAGTCTGAAAGAACTCCTCTCACAAGAACATGAATGAGGCAGAATAACTCCAAAGTTAAAACTCCACTGTACCTTACCTGCCTAGATTTCCCTCTCTGGGATCCCCTCCCACAAAAGAGTGGGAACTTTCTCTACTTCTCTCTCTCTGCCTAATAAATCATTCTCTGCAAAACTCTTCGGGTCCGTGATATTTATATGGACGGTAAGCCCAACGCATCGCCAGGAACTCTCCCCATTCCTGGGGCAAGAGAGGCCAAGAAGGCGGGAATCTGGTTACACACAGATGTATTACAATATAATATTTCATAAGTGCTGTCTTGACCCGGTTTTGAGATCATTGACAAAAAATCTTCAAGTTCCTTTTACCAAGCTGTTTGCTAAACCTATACCCCAATGGTTTACCTTATTGGGCTTTACTGCTCCTGGTTTATTACATATGTATCCAACTGCAGAAAGCCTAGAAGTCACATATTAAAGAATGGCCCTTCCTTCATTGGGCCCATAGAATTATTTAAAATTCCCCATCCATAACAAGCCCTCCAAACCTTGCTCACTCACTTGACTTGCCTGATATAAGCCTCCTCCTAGGTTTCCAGCTTGCTGTTACCTTTTTTCTGGGTGCAATCCCTATGTAGCCCTACCCTGCAGCCTCCTCTTGTATGGAACTAGAAATAATAAAGAATTCTGCCTTTCATTTTTCTGAAGTCATTGTTGTTATGTCCTGCCATCATCATAATCTAACAAATCTTGAAAAAATAAAGCACATTATGGATAATTTTTTTTTCTTGTGTCCATACTACTGGAAATGGTAGAATATGTAGAAAAGCTCATTAACTATTATTTATATTAAATTTGAATAATATATAAATATATTACTTATATTAAATTTGAACTGATATTTATATTAAATTAGAATTAGTGTATCTTCTACACTAATTCTAATTCCTGTAGGTGACAAAACAACATCTTGTACTGAGTGTAGAACCAATAAATATAGATCTGATATCAGGGATGTTCAATATTTTGGTTTCTCTGGGCCACATTGGAGGAGGAATTGTCCTGGGCCACAGACAAAATACATGGACACTAACGATAACCGATGAGCTAAAAAAATTGCAAAAAAAATCTCATAATATTTTACGAACATTTATGAGTTTGTGTTGGGCTTCATTCAAAGCTGTCCTGGGCCATGTGCAGCTGACAGGCTGCTGATTGGACAAACTTGTGTCAGATAAAGGCATTTATTTATTAATGATGGAAGAGGTTAGTGATATATTAACAAGTATATGTAAAGTTTTTTAAAAGACATAATAATCAATTTTCTTTATATTTGAACATCTATTCTGATTTTGAGTTTTGATTTTAATTTTTTCTATTTCCTGCAATTACTGTACACATATCCACTCATATTGACATTTGCAAATTTCCTTTTCGTAGAGCATGGCATTTATTATCTTCTAACATGTTATGTAATCAATATTTCTGTTATACATGTTGTTTGTTGTCTACCTACTATTTCTCCTCCCTCATTGTAATATAAGCTTCACCCGAACTGGGACTATTTTATGTTATGATCACTAATGTAAGAAAGTATGTAGTTCAGTGCTTGTCACATAGTATATGGCATTTATTTGTGTGTGTTAGTAGATAAAATAAGTTGTAAAATGGAGAATTATATTTTCTGTAGTGTTTATTATTGCTAAATATATTACAGATAATTGATATACTATGTTTGGCACATGAAAGGCTATTAAAACCTTTTAGGTATTATTCTTACAATTAAGAGTTTAAAAAAAAAAAACACACAGACTCACTAGCCTAATAGTTGTGTTTTCCAATGAATGAGTAGTTAAAATTTCTATGAGTTAGTTAGGTAAAGCCCTGATATTGGCAAAATATAAAGACTTCTTCTCTAAATATGATGTTTACCAAACTAGAAAAAATAAAAATGGAGAATAGAAATTAAAAAACAGAAAGCCCAAATACTACCTATCAGAAATTTAAAATTACTAGGGAAAGACATGGCATATTTCAAATTGAAAAACAATGAATACTTTTCCTGATTATAAGTTCCTCAATATCATATATGTTGAGAATGGGAAATAACAGCAAGTACGTATGTATATATATAATTACATGTCTATGTTTATTTACAATACCCATAAATACGTTAATTTGGGGGGTATATTTTCTTCACAATCAAACATGTCTTCTGTAAACAGAGACAGTTTTATGCCCTTTTCCCTATCTTCACAACTTTTATTTCTTTTTATTGTCTTATTCCACTAGCTAAGATCACCATATGATGTTCCGTAGATATGGTAATAAAAGACATCTTGCCCATTTTCATTTTTAAAGGTAATTATGTAGTTTCTCACAATGAGGCATGATAAGAACTGAAGGTTTTTTGCAGATACTCTCTATAAAGTTGAGGAATTTTCTTCTATTCCAAGTTTGCTGAGATTTTAATCATAAATGGGTGTCAGAATTTGTCAAATGCTTTTTCTGCCTCAATTTAATATAACTATGTAATTTCATTTCTGTATTCCATTGATGTGGTAGATGACATTGAGCTTTTAAAAATTGAGCCATCCTCGCATACTTGTAACCTCCCACTTTGTAATGATATATATATGTTTTAACACATTTTTAGTTTGATTTGCTATTATTTTTATTGTTTTTATGTAAAATTAATTTATACTGTAGTAATAACTGATATAATTATACTTTTTGTTGCTATTGTAAATGGTATCTCATTTTAAATTATTATTATTAATACTACCATATAAACGAAAGTGGCTTTTATATATTGATCCAGCAAAATTGCTAAACTACCTAAAATTGATTGTGCTTTCCAATTTATCTTAGCATATCACTTATGAAAAATACTTGTAACTTAATTTTTAAACCCCATTAACTCTTCTTCTGGCCATATTACAATATATAAAGTGGATTTTCTGGTCATACAATGTTCAGAAATAATAATAACAGGTTTTCCTATCCTGTTCTTCATTATAAATGATTTTTTTTTTTTTTTTGAGACGGAATTTCACTCTGCAGTCCAGGTTGGAGTGCAGTGGCGCAATATCAGCTCACTAAAACCTCCACCTCCCGGGTTCAAGCGATTCTCCTGCCTCAGCCTCCTAAGTAGCTAGGACTACCAGCATATGCCACCACACCTAGCTAACTTTTCTGTATTTTTAGTAAAGACAGCGTTTCACCGTGTTAGCCAGGATGGTCTTGATCTCCTAACCTCATGATCCGTGCGCCTCAGGCTCCCAAAGTGCTGAGATTACAGGCATGAGAAAAAATTCCAATAACAAAACTATTTAATGACTTAATTTTTTTCTCTTGACTTCTGATTATGCAAATATGAATATAGCATAGATTTAAGAATAAAGGTCAAAATTGTGATCAACTGACAGGAGTATCTCAAGAAAATAAAGACAAAATTCTAACAAAAAATTGTGCAAGATTGCCATTGTGTAAAGTCTAAAGCTTTATTAAAGTTGTTAGAGAAGATCACCTGTATTTATGTATTTTTATGATTTACAAATGATGGCTTATGCTTGGCTAAATTAAATCTTTTGGATTTCAGAGGAAAATGGATTAGGAATCTTAACTCCAGAGAAAATTGGTACTTGCTTATTCCACACACCAGGGGGCAATAACAACCCTGAATCACATTTGGTTAGGCCTATTTGTTGCTTTTTTTCTTTCGAGAGGGTAAACCACACAACTATTAAGTACAGTTCTATGGTGACAAAATTCTCAAAGAACACTAATATTTTCCATGAGCAGGTGAAAAAACTATTTTTTCACTGGGATATTTGCAGGAAGACAGATATGTCAACACTTACCCTGTCAATAAGGGTGTAGTACCCTCCCTTGAGTGTCCCATACATAAGTGTTTCTTTACAGCACAAGCATGCTTAAGTGTGAGTAAAGCCTAATATTCCAATCCTCAGTGGTTATCATTCTCTCAAAGGGTGATTTAGCGATTGTTTCAAGCAGCAAGTTCTTATTATTATGCTTTATCCTTCAATTACTTCAATTAAGTACAACCTTTCTGTTTTCTGATTGACTTATTATTGACAGTCTCCTTGCAATCTACATCAAAAATAATTTTTATTGAAAAGTATATGTGGCATATGCCAGTTAAATTGGAATAAAACATATAATATGCAGGATACAAATACTGACTGCTCATCTATAGTTACATCTACTAAGTATTATAAACTGCTAGTGTCAAAATAAATATTAAAAAGTCATACATCAAAAGATGCATATTGAGAATAAATTTATCTAATAGTATATACTAGTGTAGCAGGAAAAAGTGAAGTTATAATCAAAGTAGAATTCAATGAATTGGAAACAAACATCTAGTGACACAATAGATCAAACTTGTTTCGAAAGAAAGCAATGAATATAAGTTGCTTTCTTAGAAAAATAAAGTAAAAGTAAATATTTTCCAGGACCCTCACTCCTATACAATTTGGTGGTAAAGATGTTATTTACCCAATACCTCCAGCTAGTGTAAAGATGCTGGGTAACTCACAGAAGGGATTCTGCTTTATTCTATTTCTTTCTTAAAATACTTTGCTATATTTGTTTTACCATATTATCTCATTTGTGGGGCTCTGTGATTATTTACTTCTGAAATTACTTCAAACATATGAACACCAAAAAAATGATTGATTTAAAACATGAAATTTGGCAAGTGATTACACATAATGTGCTCTAATTACTTGCAATGGAGCTTTTATCCTATGAATTTTTCATAAGGATAAAAACAGCGCAGTAAGTAATTAATTGGTGATTTTTTTTCATTTAAACGGTGAATATATTTGTAACTTATAGATTAAGACAGTTGTTCTGGTTTACTGAAATTATAGTACATTTTCAAATGTTATGTAAATAAATCATTAAAACTATTGGGGTCTCCCAAGTTAATCATGCAAATTTATGTAAAACAGCTATAATTATTTTTACTATGGGATTAATGAGGTTTTTTATCTCATTTGGATTTAGAAATCTTAATGGGATTTTGTAAATTTTATATCCCATGTTCACATATGATAAATTTTCCTTAAAATATATGCGCATTTAACATAGTATGACATTGTAAGCACCAGTCAACTAAAATCAAGGCTGTCGTTCGTTTAGGACAACTTTTATTTTTTTCATCTCATGCAATAAAGAGATTTTTAAATATATTTCAATTACTTTCAAGGAAATTTCTATAACTTTTTGATATATTAGAGGTATTAAATTGGGAGCAATTGAAGAAAAAGTAAAAGGAGGAGGAAGAGGAAGGAGGGAAGGAGGAGGAGGAGAAATAAAAGAAGAAATTTTATTGACCAGCAGAACAGGCAGAATTCATAATAGCAGATACCACTGATTTTTAACAATACAATTGAAAATTATGATTTTTTAAATGTAAATATTGAATATATTTCGCTTGGAAGCAAATAATGACTTTTAGGTATAATTCATTTTATTTAAAACATGGTATACTGTGCAACAGCAATTGAAGTCTACATACACCTTGACTTATAAGCAGTATTTGCTCAGCATCAGGAGAATTTTAGGTTATCAATACTGTGATTAAATACATATTTAATTAAATGTTCTACTAATTTGTATTAGTTCTCCAGAGGTGCTTTAATAAGTTACCACTAACTGGGTGGCTTCAAACAACAAAAATATATTTTTTCAGAGATCTAAAGACCAGAATTCTGAAATGGCTTTGCATGGCTTAGCTCTCTCTGAAGTCTGTAAGGAAGGAATAAAGCAGTCACTGATTTAAAGCAAGCTCAGAATTTAGCAAGGCAAGTTGCAATGGATTTCAGGGCTTCAGTACAACTCTCTGTGGTATCTTCCCTCAGGAGTCATTCTTTCTCTTTCATGAAGGATAGTGCATCTGCATAGCTGAGTAATTCTATCAGCCCATTTTTGCCTATAGATTCCCAGAAGATTGACAGCCTTCCTTTATTTTGTCCTATCTCTGTCCCCTTCAGTCCAAGCTGGAAGTGCTTCTGAAGATATAACATTATTAAAAACTTTGTTGGTCTTCTATGTATGTCCAGGGGCTCCATACCATTGCATAATAGCATTCTCCACAGATTCTAGCTGGATAACCCCATCTCCATTCCCTACCTCTGCTGAGATGGTTGACTGAATCCATTAAACATGTAACTAATCTCTTTAGCGTATGACCACATTCTGGCTCTTATTTCCCAAGGACACTATCTGGATAGGCTGCGAATTTCCCAAACCATCAAGTGCTGGTTCCTTCTTGCATTAGGAATTTCTTCCTCCATTTATCTCTTTCCTCTCATCTTTTACAATAAGCATCAAGAAGATACCAGACTACATTTTTTACACTTCGTTTGGAAACGCCCTCAGCTAAATATGCAAGTGCATTGCTTACAAGTTTTGTTTTCCACTCAACAGAGCACAATTCAGCCAGGATTTTTGTCACTTTATGACATGGATCACCTTCTCTCCAGTGCCCAATAGCATGATATTAAGTTTCTTCCTCTTATTTTCTTTAAGGCTGATTATTTCCACCAACATTCTGATTATGATGATATATGCATTCTCTAAAACAATAAAAGCTTTCTTTACCATTATCTTAACTTAGCTTTTGAAACTTCAACACAATCACCTTTAACATCCATATATAATGTATCGACTTACCAGCCACAATTTGGAACCAATTTTAATCAGAAAATTAGAAGTTAATAACAATAAAGTCTTCAAATTTTATACTAATAGAGAATAATATTCTTGAGAGAGACTTAAGAGAACCTGTGGCTTTCCTTGACAAGGTGTTTTGATGGCATACACTTCGGTATTTTTATTTTAGTTTCAGACATTAAATATAAAACTTCCACTCGATCACCTAGTCCTTGTCCTGCCACAGTCAATGTAAGAACCATTAAGATGAGAATAAGAAAGACGCTATTGTACTTGAATAATCAGAGTCTTTGAATGTGAATTTTAACAGATACTATCACAGAAAGAATAAATATATAAAACAGACATTGGGGAATTAAGTAGAGAGGCTAGAAAATAAAGAAGTAGAAAAAGAAAATATAGTCTATTTAATCAATAAATGTAAACATAAAAGAGAGACAGAAATGACAGAAGCTCAAGTTTCAGTGAAGCCATTGAAAAAATGATATATTGAGGATATGAGATTATTTTAAAGCAGAATTTGCTGGGCACGGTGGCTCAAGCCTGCAATCCCAGCACTTTGGGAGGCCAAGATTGGTGGATCACAAGGTGAAGAGATTGAGACCATCCTGGCCAACATGGTGAAACCTCATCTCTACTAAAAATACAACAAATTAGCTGGGGATGGTGGTGCACGCCTGTAGTCCCAGCTGAGGCAGGAGAATCACTTGAACTTGGGAGGCCGAGGTTGCAGTTAGCTGAGACTGCGCCACTGCACTGCAGCCTGGTGACAGAGCAAGATTCGGTCTAAAATAATAATAATAATAAAGCAGAACCAGTTGAGAGAAAAGCACCATAAATGCCAGACATAAAAATAAAAGCAATTATCTAAGAGTAAAGTAGTGAATTCAGCATAGAGTAGAAGGCAATTGTACAGGGCAGCAGCTAAACTTTTAGAAAGTGACTTGGCTAGAGAGGAACAATATAGCAAGTTAATGGAAATTTGCAGGAGAGGAATAGAAAATAAGTGAGCTGAATCAGATGAGGAAAGAATTCCTCAACCAGTCACTACATTATTTACCTAGTAATCAATATAAACTGTTTCAAGCTGCCGCCCCCAAAGAGTTTCATATGACCAAATTGACCATTTCTGTGATGTGCCCTGTCAAAACTGGCTGTTTTGAAAATTTAGAGTATGAAAAAAAATGAGGTCTGCTTACAGAATTTTATATGACAGAGGTTTGTTATTGAATCAAAGCCCACAATGACACATTAATCCTAAGCATAACTTGATATGACATAAAAATAAAGTATACCTGCAGCCAGTCAATTATTGCAGTTGACAATTATTTAATGAAGTACCCTACACAGAACAGTAAGAAAGACTGACTAGCAATATTCAATCATTTCATTTCACCTAACCAAGTTTGTTCCTACACTTAGAACCTCATTTTGATATGTCCTAACTCATAATACACCATCATATTTATCACCTTGAGAACAGTCAGGCACAAGAGTAACCTTAAATGAGTCATGTTTTTCATCTCTGGAATTCCATAGTTAAAATAAATTAGCATTAGCATGTATATTAGCTTGCTCAGGCTACCATTAATGTATACCACAGACTGAATAGCTTAAATAATAGATATTTATTTTCTCACAGTTCTGGAGGCTAGAAGTCCAAGATCAAGGTGCTGCTAGGTCTGGTTTCTTGTGAGGCTTTCCTTCCTGTTTGCAGAGGGCAACCACCTTCTCTACCACCTCACATGGCTCTTCATAGGCATGTATTCCTGGTATCTCTTTCTTTTGTTATGAGGACATATATCCTAGTGGATTAGGATCCTAATCTTTTAACTTCATTTACCCTTAATTATATTATTAAAGCTCCTATCTCCAAAGACAGTCACAATAGGGGTTAGAGGTTCTGTATATGAATGTTGGTGTGGGGCATGACTCAATCCGTAACAATACAAATAGTAGAAAATAAAAGAGAGTGATTTTTGTGTTAATATCACTTGTGTTTTTAGTTGAGATGATAAAGTTCTTTACATTATCAGTAAAATTAGTCTCTTGCTGGCAGTGAACATTAACAACAGATTTTTCCACAGAAAATGGATCCATTTCTTCTAAAGCCTTCTCATCAGCTGATGGATTGCAAAGCGTACCTCCTTCTATTACAGAAATTATGCAAAAAAAAAAAAATCCGCACTAAATATTACACTCTAGCTGCAAGAAGTGCCTCACCAAAAATGATCTGAGCCATTTAAGCATATTTTCAGTATAAAAAGCAATTCTAATAGGATGACTTTTCTTTCTTATACTTGAGCTGATAATTCCTTTGTTTAACTTTTTGCAAATCTGTCTATTTAGTTACAGCAGGGAATTATATGTTGAATATATTGGTGAAATAGTTCTCAAGAACAAAAATAGCAAGATGAATGTTTTGTAATATTTGGAATTTTCTGTCATCGTTTTAAAAAATGTCTGGAGTTGGGAAAATCTTTGGCTGTGGAGACATAACTATGCAAATGACATTGCATGGCTTCAAGAGGGCTTTCTAATGTTTACCCAAGTGGAATTTAGGCCTAAAGCATTCATCGCCTCTGAGGTACAATCAGATTTGAATGTGGATTCCTGGAAGGAGGAGGTCAGCAAGTCCAACAGATGTGTGGTATGTATGGTTCTAAAATTGGCAGAGGAGAAAGAGCTGCTGAATTGCCTGAAGGCTTACTGAAGGCTTTAACTAGTTTCATTTTCAAAAGGACATCCTGAAACTAAAGCTATCATCAGTATATTAAAATGATCTCATTTTC
Organism: Aotus nancymaae; assembly: GCF_030222135.1. Lineage (NCBI taxonomy): Eukaryota > Metazoa > Chordata > Mammalia > Primates > Aotidae > Aotus > Aotus nancymaae. The sequence continues at coordinate 31,067,225 of NW_026988413.1, forward strand.
CTACTTTTCTTCCTCACATTCTTAATCTGCACCAGAGAAGCAATAATAAATACTTCTTATAGTCAAGGAGCTTATGGGGAAATCTGTTGGGAGCTTATTTTCAGAGCATCTAATTATTGTTTTCTTGGCATAAACTATGCAAAAATCATTCTACAGAGTAAACTATTAAGCATTCATATATATTATCTTACTAAAGCTGGATTGCTTACTATAATATTCTCTCAAATATATCTATTACATCTAATTTAAATTCTGCAACTTTCCTCTCTATTAGACCAATATCCTTGGGTGCCGAGATTAGCGAATAACTGCTGTTACAAATTCATTATCCTTCAGACAAACTGAGATCTTAGCATATTTCAAATCTTTAATTGTCTTTGGAGTAGATAGCTATCTACACTTTTTTCACAAAAGTCCTGGAGTGTCATGTTGCATAGGGAAACAATATTTATATTGCTATTCTGAGAACAGAAGACTCTTATTTGAGGCTCCCAATGCTGTTGCATAAGCCAGAAAAATGATAGTATGTGAGTTGCAGAAAAATGCTGTGGGTAAATCTATATATGTTGAAATGTTGATGCAGAACATAAGTTCTGTTACCACAGTTTAATGATTTTACTGTCTTTTACCATAGAAAAGACTCCATACAGATTGGGGGATAAGTGAATTTCTGTTTTATTCTTACACTCTTACTGTCCTGAATGAGATTTAACAATACTTCAGTATTTGGAGTCCCATTACCAGGCATGTTCAAATAAAGGACATTTGAGTCTTTATACCTTGGGTACGAGTTTACAACATGGAACTAGGGCCAGGGGGCACCAGAAATAGAAATTTTATCTTATGAAAGAAATAATTGGTGACAAAATCAGATGAGAAATCCTAATTCATTTATTTATATATTTATATATTCACAATAATTATTTAGTGTTTATGCCTGATAGTATTCCAGATACTGGGAATAAAGAATAAAACAGAAAAAAAAATCTGTACCCTCATGGGCCTTAGATTCTGGTAAGAAAAGGTATATAAATAAATATATTACTTGAGTGGACAAAATATGACTTTTAAAACCTCCCAAAAACTCCTAACAGAAAACTTATTAGAAAGGTAGAAAATAAAACAATTTTATTATTAACTAATCATTAAAGCAGAATGTGTTGCACATCAAAGACAATGTGAAAAGAGCTTTCAAAGACAACAATCTAACTCTTTTTAGATAATCAGATACAATCCATTACATACTTGTTCTCAAGATAAGCCCTCAAGGAGGAAGATTTGACAGCGCCATTTTACACACAAAGTTTATTTTAAATTCATTTGGTAATTAGGGGGGGCATGTGTGTTTTTTAATTGTGTTTATGCGGAAGAAAAATAAGCCTCTTATATTTTTATGACAATAGGTAGTTTTGCAACTTGGAGGGAGGTGACTGCCTGTGCAAGGATCCTACTGTCTCATAGAAAATGGAAAATAGAGACACTATCTTCCTTGATGATTACATTTCAAAGAGATGGCTCTCAGGTCCTTGAGAAAACCATTCCTGGGTCTTAAACCTGGCAAGAGGCAATTTGCTGTGTTAAAGATTTATATACATGTCAAAGAGATAGAAAGAATGTAGCAATACAAGTATTCTAAAATAAATGCTTTAAGAAAAGGAAACAAGGGAAGCACTTTCACTTACTTTCAATAGAAACAATTAAATTTCTCATTTTAAATTCATATCTGCTCTTATAATCTCTTCATTGTGATACTGTAAGACAGTGACATTACAATTTTTTAATTGCTATTTCTCCTTTGCTATTTCTACCTTTCTCTGGGCAAGTTACAGGCATCTAAATATCCAGCAATTCCAATGAATTTTTAAAATATTTTCTTTGGAGTTTGTGATAAAGCATACAAATCTTTTGATATTTTTGTTATTTTATTATTTTATTTTGTCTTCCCCTCCTCCAGGCAAAAAAGAACATTTATGTTTCTCCTTCCTAGAGAAAACTTTGGGTTAAGAAAACAAAAATTCTGTCCCGAAAGCAATTTTATTAATGTTATCTATAATGTAGCAATTCCTTGGAAATGAAAGACATTGCCTTTTCAGATAGTGAATCTTTTTTGATCTCTGCCTTTCTTTTGATTGAGACAGAAGTGTTGGGCTAGGGTACTGTGACAATGTCCAAAGAAAGAAAAACAAAAAGGAAAGAAAACAGTTCCATTCGTTTCTCAATAGAATTTACAGTTGTCATTTCTAATTACAACAATTAATTGACAATTACCAGCTAAATAAGAATGTAGCCAGATATGAAGCATCTGTCCACCTGGTAAAATAATCTTTATCTTAGACTTCGTTTAGAGAACTAAAGTATTCTATATTTAACAAATGATACATGTACCAAATGCTTACATTTATGGAGAAGTATATTTAGTAGAAGGAAAAAGGAAATGATTAACCATAAGATAAAACTGTTAAGAGTCTTGCCAATGCACCACAATGTAGCAGTCTCTTGTGAGGTATCACTCAAGAGTTATTAGTCTCACAACCAAGAGAATTAAGGAGGGTGGACACAAAGGGTGAGGTTGGAGTGATGGTTTAATAAGTGAAAGAAGAAAGCTCTCTGTCAGTCACAGAGAGGGGGCACAGAAAGAGGTTGCTGTTTTTACAGTTGAGTGCAAAGGCTTTTATAAGAAACCAGTGAGGACTGGGTGTCTTATTTGCATAATGCACAAATTTCTGGTAGGTACACCCCGTCCTCCTAGTGAACATATGGGCCCTTAGATTGAGTTACTCCATGTTGCTTTGTTCCCCTTACCAAACATATGTCAGGGGATGAGACTTTCCATTGCAGGCATGCCTGCGAAAGTCACCTGTGCCGCCCCCCTGTGCAAGTTCCCTTATCTTTGCCTGCAGGCTGTTGTTTTGTTAGACAAAATTCAACAGAGGACCCAACCTAACCGCCTGCCTGTCTCTTCCTTTCTCCTCTCTCAAAATGTGTGGTAAAAATACCCATGTTTTTCTAATCAGTTTACTTATTATCAGGCCAATTCATTCAAACAGTTTTCCACATTGGCTTGGCATTGCCCTATTTTTGATACTTTGAAGAGTTTGTGGAACATTACTTAATTTTCAACACAACTCATCTGCTACCACTTAGCCCCTGTTTCTTACCACAGTTGCCCCATACCTTTACTTCCTCTGTTGCAGTCACATGGACCTCCTCTTCATTCCTGTAATTCAGTAGTTACTCTCCAGGTTCTGAGCCTTTGTACTTACTTCTTACTGAGGCCAGAAAATTCAACTTTCCCCCATCACCAGATATCCATTTGTAGAACTCACACTTTTCTTTCCATGAGGTTTCCTCTCACAGGTCATTTTATCAGAGAGGCTTTATTGGACCACCATATAAATAGCACTTTCTCCTTCACCTCTAGAATTCCTCCCATCTCATTTACCCTGCCTTAGAGTTTCTTCTAGCACTTAGACAACACCAGACATGTGTTAGGGCAAAACCATTATGTGCTGAATGAGTCACCCTCTTTTTTGTAACCTCTTTTGAACACTCTTCTACTCACTAACATCATGTAATTTCCTCAGTAGATACGAACCTAAAATCTTCTTCCCCCTCTTCTCACATGATTTCACATTTTCAGTTTTCCTAGTCTATTGTATGCCCACTTTTCCTGTTACATTTGCTACCTGCTATTCACTGCAGTTAGCTATGTGCACAAGAAGTTTTTACTACAAGAATCAAAGTCCTTTTAAGGCAAAGACTGCTAGTTCTCTTTTAAAACACTGTAAGTTCAGTTGCTAACAAACTGCCTGGAATGTAGCATGTATCAAATAATTAGTTGCCAGATGTTACTACTGATTCAAGCCTCATATATTAAGATAAATCTGTAATTTTTCACAAAGTTGAAATATTTCATAAAACCAGTTTTAAAACATAAATATGAATAAATGAATTCATCAACTTTCCCAGGAGGTTATTGGAATTTGTTTGGTGGAATTTATTGCCCTATCCCAAAGATAAATTGGGGCTTACAAACCCATTCTTAAAGCTACTTGAGAACATGGAGGTGTTCAGATTCTCATTGTGTAACTCTGTATCGATACCCTGCTCCTCTGTTTTCTAATGAAAATTAATCCATTATCATGCTTTTAAAAAAGGATCCCTTTTGAAATAGAACCTATTTTCTATACAGTTTCCTTTCTTGTTTCAGATTATTTTGTAAATTTGTAGGCATCATTGTCTGGGGTAAATACTCAGGTTCATTGTTTCATGCCAAGAAGATTAAAGACATGGACACACATGAAAAGTGAGTTCAGGAGTGGAGGTTTAGTAGGCAAAAGAAAGAAAAAGGGTAGCAGCTCTTTCTCTCTTGTGAGAGAGAGAGGGGTGTCTAAAAGGGAGAAGCAGCCTGCAGAGAACCACAGCATATTTTATAGGCAGGCTTGAGGAGGCAGTGTCTGATTTACACAGGACCTACAGATTGGTTCCACCAGGTGTGACGTTTACATAGTGCTGGGGAAGGCTGGTGCCCTACCCTAATCTTATTATGCAAATAGGCTTTCCACTTGCCCCCAACCATCTTGTCTTCTCCTTACTGTGCATGTGGCTGGCAAAGAGAAGGGAAGATGGACTCGTTATTTTAATTATGCTTTAACCTTTTCCTATTGACACAACTGCTGGCATTCACCCATGCAAGCTTCCAGCTTGCTTGTTTATATCTCCACCTCAATTTTACTGACTGTTCTTTATTAGAAAAGAAAATGGTCGAGAGAGATCGAGACCATCCTGGTCAACATGGTGAAACCCCGTCTCTACTAAAAATACAAAAAATTAGCTGGACACGGTGGCACGTGCCTGTAATCCCAGCTACTCAGGAGGCTGAGGCAGGAGAATTGCCTGAACCCAGGAGGCAGAGGTTGCGGTGAGCCGAGATCGCGCCATTGCACTCCAGCCTGGGTAACGAGAGCGAAACTCCGTCTCAAAAGAAAAAAAAAAAAAGAAAAGAAAATGGTTTGGGGACTGCTTTTCATTAAAAAGAAAACCTTACCAAGGACTGACTTACCCTCACCATCTGCCTAAATACTTTCTCTTTAACTCCTATATTATTACTAATTGCTCTGTTTTATTTCCTTTTTCCACTTTTGGACATTGTCACAGTAACTTGGTTCAACATTCTTTTTCCCATGGAAAAAGTGAGCTCAAAAAAGGTTTAACAACTGAAAAGGCAATATCTTCAATTCCAAGGAGCTGTTACTCTATAGACAACACTGATAAAATTGCCTTGGGGCAATTTTTTTTCTTAGCCCAATGTCTCTGGAAGAAGAGAAAGCTATAAGGTTTTGTTTAATTCAGAAAAAATAAAACTAAAATAATTATATAACAAAAGATTCATTTTTATATATAATTTCAAATATATCTCTGAAGCAATTGCATAAAATAACAAAATCACGAATCATTGTTTTTAATCCACTCAGTATTAAAAGGAGAAGAAATCTCCCTGATATTGAATCACTGTATATAAAAAATGTATTCATAAAATTCTATAAAAATCTAAAACTTTATATTATATATTATTTGTACTACTTAGTATTTTATATGATAAGGTTGAAGGATATTACCTTTATAAAAAAATGTAAGTGATGAATTGGGTCATAGCCTCATTATTAAAAGCATTCAAGTATCTTTGAACTATTTTTTCTAATTGTATGTTATTGTACCATATTCAAATATTCTGTAAGTATGCTGTGTATTGGAAACAGTTTTAAGTCTAGCAGAATGGACCGGGTTGTTGTCTGATTATTAAAAATAGACCTGGTTTCCAACACCACTACTACGTATATATTCCAAGGTAATAAAAACAGTGTTTTCAACAAATCTCTCCATTCCTAAGTCCATTGCAGCATTGTTCACAATAGCCAAGATATGGAATCAACCTAAGTGTCCATCAGTGGATGAATGGATAGAGACAATGGGTTATATATATGCAATAGAGTAGTATTGATCCTTAGAACAAAAGGAAAACTTGTCATTTGCAATAACATGAATGAACCTGGAGGACATTATCGTTAAGTGAAATAAGCCAGGAATAGAAAAATAAATATTACATGATCTCATTTATATGTGGAATCTTAAAAACTTGAACTCATGAAGCAGAGGATAGAATGGAGGTTACCAGGGATGGGGAGATGGAGTTTGGGAAGATGTTGGTCGAAGTAGTCAAAATTTTAGTTAGATGGGAGGAATAAGCTCAGAAGACCTATCATATACCATGGTGAGTATCATTAATACAATGTCTTGTGTTCTTGAAAATTGCCAAGAGAGTGTATTTAAAGTGTTTGCACCACAAAAATGGTAAGTATGTGAGGTAATGGACATATTAATTAACTTGACTTAGTCATTCCACCTATATACATCTATCAAAGCATCATGTTGTATATGACAACTATATATAATATTTATTCGTTAATTTAATGTAATTAATTGATTAATTTTAAGTATTATAGCTGGTTTATTTCATCAATCTTATGAGATTATGCCCATTCCTGCCTGTGATGGGAAACAGTGGGAAGAACTAAAACAAACAAAAAAAACAAACACTCCGAGGGTCCATTATTTTCCTCCAGTGAAGGTCCTGTCCAATCAGTGATATTGACCTATGGCCAAACATTCATCCTCTTTGAGATCAATAGCGTCCTTGTTTGCAGAAATTAAACACGATGCCAAGTATGAGAGCCATGTAGTTGTAATGTATGAATCTATGTAACCCTTTGTTTTCTTTCTTTTTCTTTTTTTTTTGAGGTTGATAACCCATACTAGTGCAGAAGCTCGACAGAATTAAAATATATTTTCGAAAACTCTCAGGTGTTCCTTGAATCTAGTTTCAGTCCAAAGCAAAAATAATTCACCCCTAGATTTAAAAGAAATTATATCTCCATAAGAATAAGGGCTGCTTGGCAGAGACTCTGTTATTTGAGCTTTTCATTAGAAATGAAATACAGAATTTAGCATGTCCTCAGTACCCTAGCACATTCTACTTGACACATCTCATGAAAATCACAGGATATCTGCCTGACTGCCTGCATTTCCATAAACAGATATAAAGCCAAACCAACAAAAACCATAAAGACATTCAATAAGAGAGTGAAAAACTTAGGAAGAGCTCATATTCTGCTCTGCTACCTTATCACTTAAAATGTCAGGGAAAAGTATTCTGTTGGCAGCAATTTTAGAAATCTATGTATAATTCTATCACAGAAAGAAATCTGGCTTTCTTTACTTCATTATGAGAATGGAGAAACATACACACACAGAGCTTACAACTTTATATGGAAGCTACTTTCAAATAAAAAAAAAGATTTGTGCATGGTACTACAATAAAGAATAACATCTGTGGCAATAAAATTAGAATGTGATAATGAAATAACATGAACAGAGTCATTTGAATAAGCTTGCAGGGTGCAAGATGTCAGCAGATCTCATACTGAGCATGGTCTGTCTTATTTCCTTTCCCATAAAGCCTTGTTGAAGGATTCCTTTGAACTCATAAAAGTGAGATCGATACCAACATTATCCCTCCACCTCTCCCATTATAAACAAAATGTTTTTCTCTCTGATTTGTTGCACCCCAATTTTGACATATAATATGATTTGGATCTTTTTTGATTGGTGCTGATGTGTGAGTATTAGGCCTAGAATGAAAAATATTAAGATTAATATAGTCAGAATGATTCACCTTTTAAAAAGCATTGTGTCCTGTGGTTCATCTGTGGGAAATGGAGATAGGCAGTTTCTTTTCTTACCCTAGGAAATCTCTTCCGTTTAACAACCGATTATTTTTGCCATTGTTTGGTCTAAATTATACCTACTTTTCTCCTAAAGAAGCAACAGTTAGACCTCTTGTAGACAGAGAATTACTATAGTTCCTGAACAAGAATTGATTTTTCTTGTTTTCTCTTAGGAAACATTGTTTATTTGTTTTATTTATTATAACCTATGTTTTAAGATATATTAAAATCATATTTACAAAGATTTATATTCATGTGAACTTCTTTTTTTTTGTTTTGAGACAGAGTCTCTCTCTGTCCCCAGGCACCAGGCTGGAGTGCAGTGCTGCGATCTTGGCTCACTGCAACCTCTGCCTCCCGGGTTCAAGCAATTCTTCTGCCTCAGCCTCCCGAGTAGCTGGGACTACAGGCACGCGCCATCACACCCAGCTAATTTTTGTATTTTTATTAGAGACAGGGTTTCACCATGTTGGCCAGGATGGTCTCGATCTCTTGACCTCGAGATCCGCCTGCCTCGGCCTCCCGAAGTGCTGGGATTACAGACACGAGCCACCGCGCCCAGCCATGTGAACTTCTTTTCTGAAAGATCTCTCTTAGTGAAGGCTACTAACCCTGATCAAGAATTGGAGAATTTTATAAATATTCCTGAAACATAGGTGACAGGCAGGATATCAAATAAATTTTATATGTAAATTATAGCCAGAGCATTTGTCACTTCATAGTTCAGCCAGAATGGCAGTTGTTTATTGAATCAAAAGTTTAATATGCACATTCTCTACTTCAGCATGTAATTTACTCGTGTTTGTGATTAATGAAAAAAAACTTCTGTTTAGATATTTGCAATGCATGTGTAAGTTGAAGAATATAGTAGAATCTGGATCTTGTAACTTCCCAGATAAATGGAAAATTATTTTGCATCATAAATTTGAATAGCCATAAACACAAATTTTACCTAAAATTAAAGCAATTATTATGTTATAAACAGATAAATAAAAAACGTAGCTGAGTAATATGTGATAATAATGAATCTTAAGATAATAGATTTTTTAAGCTGTAGGTCATTGCATCCCAAGTGTCCTTCAATAATTCAAACAAAAAACAAAGAAAGATCCACATGAAGTTCTAATTTTAGAGACAAATAGTGCATATATTGAAATGTTTTTATTTAGTCATAACTGCCACTGTTTCACAATTAGACTATGTAAAGAATTTTAAGATAGCTTAAATGATAAACATATAAATTCCTTTTACATTTTAAAAATATTTACAAATCCTGTGTTATAATAGGTTGATATTTCTTTTTAAGAAGATATAGGCTATATAAATACATATTTAAATATATATATAACAATACACACATGATTACATAATTTTACTATATATTTAAAGTATGTTCCTGTTGATAGACAGTGTCATATGTAAAATGCCATTTTACTTATTTCTATCTACCTCAGAAAGGCATAGTGTTGACTAGTCCATTAGTTGATTGCTTATTAAATTTTCGAATAGGAACAGTATGTCCTTTGGATCAAACAGAGAAATACTTGAAGGCCTCCACCCCACATTGTACATCCAGAAATCTTAAATTTAACAGCTATTTGAGCATTGCTGAGCTGTAGAACAAAGGATAAACCTTCCCTTTAAGCTTCTTATTGACTTTTAGTGCAAAGATAAGTCCTCAGGTCTATGCAAAATAGTCCTTATTCTAAGCACTATCCTTATACTTCTGGGGCCACGAATGTTCAAATGCAAACCCAAGTGGCTGTGAGCTGTCAGGTTTGAGAGCAAAAATTTAAATTCCTAACCAAAACTTACATTTTTCTTTGCATAACTTTTTCTCTCAGGATTATGACTCTTTCCTTTCATTTTTTTAATTAATAAAGTGATGCTTATGTTTTTTGTTTACATACAATAACAATGTGTTACCCATGGGAAGAAGGTTTTTATATTAGAGTTTATTTTCCTTCTCAACTGATTTTAAAATGGGCCAATGACCTGCATAGACAGTTATCAAAAGAAGATATACAAATGGCCGATAGGTATGTGAAAAAATGAAAAAAAGCCCAACCTTATTAAACATCAAGATAATGCAAATTAAATCCACAATGAGATGATGAGATGCCACCTCATACTGGTTAAAATGGCTACTATCAGAAAGACAAAGTTGTTGGCAAGCATGTGGAGAACAGAAAACCCTTGCATACTGTTGGTGAGAATGTAAATTAGTACAGCCATTATGAAAAATACTTTGGGGGTTCCATAACAAATTAAAAATAGAAACAGACCACTCAACCCAAAGTAAAGAGATTTGTAAAATGGAAGAGTTAAAATATTCTAGAGATTTGATATAAGTTGAGAACCAATCCTTAGTTATTAAAATCAGTAAATACATATAAAGGATTCAATAAATTATACATATATTTGTTTAAATATAAATTATATATATATTTATTTAATAAAAAAGCAACTAGAAAATCAGTTTTAATGCAAACTTAATATAGGTTAAAATGAATACAAAAGAAAAATATTGGATCAGCTTGATTTAAAGTTTTTGTTATGAAGCAAAAGACACTAGCCTTTTCAAAGGAAATTGCCATGGGGCAAAAAAAGTTACAATAATTGAAAAAGGAAGATAGTACATTTAGTTTAATCAGTATTGAAAGTAAAGAGGGTTATAAATTACACAGACAGTAATTTTTGTAGCTAAAGTATCTTGAAAGACAAAATGATCTATGTTTCCTAAGAGAGAACAAATATGAAGTTATTTAAAAAGTACATAGTGAAAATAAGGCAAACTGTGATGTGTGAAACTGTAAACTGGATTTTGGTAATAGAGAAACTGCCATAACATTCATCATGGGTCTTAGAATAAAACTGAAAGGGAACCTTTTGATTAAAGATAATTCTTTCCTATCTTTCAGTTGTATCTAGTTTCCAACTGTTTGTAAATCTCATCTGAACACAAAACTCTCTTCTCTTGCCTTTCATTCTTTTCTGCTCTTGCTTTTCTTTTAAAAATCTTTTTAGGTCAGCTTCACAACAACAAAAAATTAGTTCTACGGGACATTAGGGATTTTTTTTATATAAAAATGTAATTAAAATAAATAATCAGTAGGATTCTACTCAAGAGAATTTGAACTCAATAAATTAGATTAAATAATAAAGCATAAAGAAACTTGTATATTCTACTCAAGGTGTGAAGAACTGTATAGAACATTATTCCTAGCCTTATCATAACACAAAAAAAATTGCCAAAACTGCAAATTGATGACTTTTCTGGAATTTGCTAGAGAATTGAGGTCACAGGATAGCCAATGACCTACGCAGAAATCTATGGAGAAATGGGCCCTAGCAGAGAAAGATGGAGCACAAATTCTTGCTTACCGGAGACAGACTGAATCAGCTTGAATAAGTAATGAGTTAGTGGAGGCTGAGTGTGGGGTGAACTGATGCAAGAATGTGAAACCCCTGGGGGTTACCGAAATTAGGAGAGTTTAATAGCCCCCTATGGACTTTTCTCTACCATCCTCACACAACAGACATACAAACACACACACACTCACACATGATAAGATTGTGAGAGCCCTGAGATAGTCTCTGTTGGCATGCAGGTCTGTGGGAGAGGAGCAACAGTCTGAATAGGAGGGTCATGAAACCAAATCTGAACCCTTTTCCCTATTCATAAAAGGCAACACACACTTACACCCTTAGGTCACTGGGGAAAACTCATTGCAGTTGCAGTAATGGAAAAGGAAGTCTCCCAGGACAGACAGGAATATATTCTGGACACAGAGATACTAATAGGAGGGGGTAGGATCAACAAAAAAGTCACACTCTTGAGATCCAGAGAGACAGTTTTGTCTAAGACTGAGGTGTGATGAGAACCACAGAGAATGCTCTCCTAGTCTGAGGCCACCAGGTTAACAAGTGTCTGGTAATAAGTAACAGTGGAAAATGCTAGGAAAGTTGCGAGAATGTGGAGATAACCTTTATCAGAGACAGGGCAAGAAGAGAAAACCTCAGCTGACAGTCATACAGAAACATGAAAATCTGTCAAACTAGCTCAGAACACAAAAATAAAGTATTACGAAGGGAATTGGAAGGCTGTGGTCAAATGAGGTTAATCCTAGAAACAACAAACCAAAGCCCAGCCCAACTTTTATTTTTTTCCATTTTTTTATGGTGATAAAGTGTACGTATTATAAAACTTACCATCTTAACCATTTCTAAGTGTATAGTTCAGTGACATCAAATTCATTCATAATGTACTACTGTCTTTACCATACACCCCCATAATACTTTTCATCTTATAAATATGAAACTTCATACTCATTAAGCAATAATCCTTCATTTGCCCCACTTCCCAATCCCTTGCTACCACCATTCTATTTGTTTGTTTGTTTAGTACTCTATGTACCTCATATAAGTGGAATCATACTTTTCTGTGACTAGTTTATTTTACATAGCATAATTTTCTCAGGGTTCATCTATGTTGTAGCATATCTGGATTTTCTTCTTTTCTAAAGCTATACTGTACTATAATATCCCATAGTATGTGGATCCCACATTTTGCTAATCTGTTCATTTATTCATGGATACTTGGGTTACTTTCAGATTTTAACTATTGCAAATAATGCTACTATAAATATGGGTGTGTAAATACCTCTTTGAGACCCTGCTTTTAATTTTGGGGGATATACTCTGGAGTAGAATTGCTGGATCACATGGTAATTATATTTTTAATATTTTGAAGAATTTCCATACTGTTTTCCACAGCAGCTGTACCATTTTATACTCCCATCCACAGTGAACAAGGGTTTCAATTTCTTCACATCTTTGCCAATACTTGTTATCTGTGTTATTGATAGTCATTCTAAAGGGTGTTACATAGTAACTCACTGTCATTTTGATTTTCATTTTCCTAATGATTGGTAATATTGAACATATTTTCATATGCCACTGTTCATTTGTGTATCTTCTTTGGAAAAATGTCTATTCAAAATTTTTGACCATTTTGGAATCATATTTTTGTTATCTTTTAGGAATTACCTATATGTTTTGGCTATTCCCTTTTTGGACATATGATTTACAAATATTTTCTCTCATTCTGTATGTGGAAATTTTACTCTGTCAGTATTGTCTTTTGGTGCATTTAAATTTTTTTCATGAAGTCCAGTTTATCTATTGTTTCTTTTGTTGTCTGAGTCTTTGATGTCATAGCCAAGAAATTACTGACTTTTCTAATATTGCGTACATTTTGCTCTATGGTTTCTTCTAAGGTTATTTTAGTTATAGGATTTACATTTAGGTATTTGATACATTTTGAGCTAATTTTTGTATATGATGTTAGGTAAGGGTCTAACTTATTCTTTTTACTATGAATATCCAGTTTTCTCAGCATCGCTTCTTGAAAAGACTGTCCATTCAGCATTGAATGGTCTTGGCACTCTCGTTAAATATAATTTGACTATATATGAGATAATTTGTTTTTGGTCTTTCTATTCTATTCCTATTGTACATGTCTTTATGCTAATGCCACACAATTTGATTTACTGTAGCTGTGTAGTAAGTTTTGAAATCAGGAATCCTTCAGCTTTGTTCTTCTTTTTAAAGATTGTTTTGGCTATTTGGAGGTCCCTTAATATTTTATATAAATTGTAGGATGGGTTTTCTATTTCTGCAAAAAATATTATTTGAGAAGGATCGCAACGAAACTGTAGATTGCCTTGGGTAGTATTTTCATTTTGACAATATTAAGTTTTTTATACCATGAACACAGGCTGTATTTCTATTTATGTATGTCTTCTTTGATTATTTTAAGTAATGTTTTGTAGTTTTCATTGTACAAGGTTTTCACTTCCTTGGTTAATTTAATGCCTAATATCTTATTTTTTTGATGCTATTATAAATAGAATTATTTTCATAATTTTTTTTCAGATTGCTCATTGTTAGTTTAAATAAATTTAACTGATTTTTGTGTTTTGATTCTGCATCCATCTACATTACTGAATTTATTAAACAATTCATTTTGTGGGGAATCTTTAGTTTTCTACATAAAAGACCATATTATCTACAAAAATATCTTTTTAATTTCTTCTTTTATATTTGGATGCCTTTTATTTATTTTTCATTCCTAATTGTCTGCCTAGAACTTTCAGTACTATGTTGAATAGAAATGACAAGAGTGGGTATGCTTGTCTTGATCCTGATGTTGGAGGTAAATCTATCAGTCTTTCACTTGAGTGTACTATTCCCCGTGAGTTTTTCACATATGGCTTTTATTATGTTGACGTGTCTTTCCACTCCTAGAAAATGGTCAACAAACTGAACATTTAAAATTTTCTTAGACATACCAGAGAATGTAGGTTTCAGGACAAACTTCCACTCTGGAATATGGGGAGACAGGTAAATCCAGGGAGCCAATCAAGATATGCTTACTTGAAGCAGCATCTTCTGCAGCTATAAACCAGTAAAATATTTAAATGGCAATTTTGACGAATTGTTAAAGGCTGAGTGTGTATTAGTGTGAGTAGCTCCCAGGGTCACATTCTTTGGGAGATTCCTTGCTTTCATTGTTTTACCTTCACAATCCCCATTAAGTTCAGAAGGTAAAGATTCAGGAAAAATCACAGTGTTGCTTTGGAAGTGGAATGGGAAGATTAATTATTGTGAAGTATGCCTTTATAACAAAGGTCTGTTATCCTGGGAGAAAAGGCTTTTACATAGTCTTATCCTCCTAAAGGACATTTATCCAAATCCAGCCCTTTCTAACAGTCATGTCCCATCTAAGGTGTGTGTATAAAGAAGAAGCCATACTCCTGAGAAATAATTGTTAAAATCACAGTCCCAAATCAAAGTCCTACCAAGAGACTGAAATTTAATCATAATATGTAAAATGGTTTTATTCTCTCATGTCTTACCATAACATGAAGGTTGTTTCAGAATAAAAAGTAGATTGCAACTAAAAGAGGAACAAGATGCAGACTCTAAGTAATACCACTTAGAGAATCTCAATTCAAGGAAGGAGACAAAAAACAAAGGCATTAGATAAATTAGAATTTTCTGGTATTTACTCATAGAGCAATTAGTAAACACAATCTACTTCTAGCCAGATTAATATACAAGCTTACCCTATTTACTAAATTTCTATTACCTGACACTACATGTCTGAATTCCAATAAAAAAAATCACAAGGCATGCCAAAGTCAAGAAAAAGCACAGCTTAAAGAGAAAAAGCATAGATCAGAACTAAACTTAGATATAACATTTGTGTTATTAGTAGATAACATTGTGTTATCTACTAAACTTAGATATAACACAAATGTTATATCTAAGTTTATAATTTGAAGTAACTATGATTAACTGGTTATTGGTTCCAAATAGACAATATATAAGAACTGATGAGTAATATATGCAGAGATTTAGAAACTCTAAGAAACAATCTGGAGAAAATGTTGGAAATTGGTCAAGTACAGTGGTTCACACCTGTAATCCCAGCACTTTGGGTGGCCAAGGTGGGTGGATCATCTGAGGTCAGGATTTAGAGACCAGCCTGGGCAACATAGTGAAACCCCATCTCTACTAAAAAAAATTACAAAAATTAGCTGGGCATAGTGGTGTATGCCTGTAATCCCAGCTACTCCAGAGGCTGAAACAGGGGAATTGCTTGATGTTAGGTAAGGGTGAACCTGGGAGACAGAGGCTGCAGTAAGCTGAGATCACGCCACTAGGCAACAGAGTGAGACTGTGTCAAAAAAAAAAAAAAAAGAAAAAAAGAAAAAGAAAAAAGAAGAAGGAGGAGGAGAAGAAAAGAAGAAGGAGAAGAAGAAGAAAAGAACATGTTGGAAATTAAAACACTGTAAAAGAGAAAAAGCACAGAAAAAGGAAGAGATGAAAAGAAAAGAAAATGTTGGAAGTTAAAACACTGTGAAAGAATTGAAAAATGTATTTGATGGGCTCATCAGTAGACTGGACGTGGGTATAAACACACACACACACACACACACACACACACACACACCCCTATAAAATTACATAGCCGGAAAAATAATTTTTAAAAGTGAAATATAGTTTTCAAGTGTGGTTAAATTGAATAGTCATTCTAGCTCCCAATCTTCCACTGATTATAGCAAAAAACAAAACAAAACCAAACCTGCAAATAATTAAGCAACAGTTTAGGCTCTTAAAAAGTGCATAATGGCAGGTAGGTAAGGAGAAAAATCAAACCCAAAATAATGGCTGATGTAGTGGTTATATTTATATGTTTTGTATGTTTTCATACATTCAGGTTTAGACTAAATGATGGCTGCCATCTCAGAACTGTGCAGCAAGCACAGATTTAAAAAAAGCCTCAGGATAAATCTTATCTTTTTCTTCCCAGAGCTCCAAGAGGGAGACTGTGGGAATAATCCTCCTTTTAAAAATTCATTTATTATTTGTTTTATACTCAGGGAGCCAGGTAAACCACGAAAATTTACAGTTGGTATCAGCAGAAATTAAAAAGTTACCTAAAATTATGAGAGAAAAAAAAATCTTGCTATCTGGACAGAGGAACTGGAAAAATGGTTCCCCTTGTGGTCTAAATATTGTGCAGGGAATCCCTGTTATTTTTCTCTTTTGCTTAGCCCCTGAAGCAGACCATTTGAAGATTATGTGATTTTTCTCAAATTCTCTAACATAGAAAGTTAAAAACACTACGCTTTTAGCCAGAGGACCAGGATAAAATGAGTTCTAGCAGTCATAGGATGTGAGGAAATAAAAGAAGTTAGGAAGATGGAAAATGAAATTATATACATACATTATAATATGTATATAATGTCTTATGCCCACCTCTGAGCTGAACATGTGTGGAACTGAGTTAATTATTGTGATCTCACCCTAAGCAGGTTGATAGCCTGCCAAAGAAAAGGAAAAAAAAAAGTAATGTCCGCAGGGTTTTTACAAAATTGAAGTGCACATAATGTAAGAGCAAAAGTGTTTAGGATACAATGTAAAATCAGTGACATACACAAAACAAGAAAAATTTCAACAACCATTAAGGGAAGAGAAAATCAACAGACTTTCAGCTGATACTGTCTTGAATAAGGGGCCACTGGTCAATTCTAGAACAACTTAACCAACAAAATAAATACACATTATAATAGATTATAAACAATATATTAAAATAAAAATGAGTTGATAGCCATGTAAATAAATAAATAAATAAATGGAGAGAAGGGAAACTCTTATAACTCAATGTCAAAAAATTAATATAAGAGAAATAATGAGGTTAGAAATGATGATTTCGTTAATGGCTGCCAAAAAAAGGGATAAAGGTTTAATAAGAAACAGGATGCTTATGTATATTTACATAATCTCATTGTATATTTCTACAAATTACTTATTCCAAAGAGTAATATAGTAGTTTACATTACATTAGAGAAAAATGGCAGACATCTTTGATCAAAATCAATAGTATTACTTCTTGACTCAGTGTTTCAGTTGGTTCAGTTTAAAACTTAGTCCAGTACAATTTATACTGATAATTTAAAATTAAAATCTTAAGTCTAACCTGCTTGCTATAACCAGGAGCTACATGTGGTCGAGAGCTGTGCAAACTGAAGTTCCATCCCTCTTTTGTCTTTTGTCACTGTACCTCCTTGGCTTTACCAGAGAGTTCTGCTGATGGGATGAGCAATGGAGGAGTGTTTGTGCCTAAGAATGCCTGTGCAATCATGGTAGGTAGGGTATACTTTCATTTCTTACTGTTCACTTCTTTCTTGTCTTCAGCTGTCCCTAAATTTCAGGTTTTAACTGTTGAACAGGAGCAAGTCTTAATGTGTAACATATTAAGCAAGTGTCAAATTCAAAGCTATTTTCATGATAATCTTTCCACAAGCAGGAGGGTTTCCATGTAGTGCATATGCACTAGTCTGCTGTGTCCCAGTGCAGCTATAACCCTGGACAGGTGTCAATGTCTCCCTCTGCTCTGTGACCTGAAATGGACCCACTGGAAACAGGAATCCCCACCAAGTCCAATAGGAAAATTCGGGCAGATGCCATCTTTGACCTCTACTAACTTTTTGGACTTCCTACTGTACTTTTATTTTCTTTTCCTGCTGACACCACTAGAGGGAGAAAACAGGTGTCTCAAGCCATCAAGCATTTAATTGTAGACTAGTATATCAAATAACTTCTCTTGAAAACACCCACTCCTTTCAGGTATAAAAGTATGTCTTGTAGCACAGAATATTTTGAATTTAACTATGAGGAGGTTATTTTGTGTTGTTTTATTTTTTAATAATCCTGGAATATTTGGGGAGCCTCTGGAAAACAGGAAAGAATTCCTATTAACACTTAACATTGTTGTGCTTCAACCACATATTTTACACCTATTGCTTTTGGATATCTTTTATTTATAATAATATTTCCAATTTCAAGGAACAAAATATTATAAATCAATGTTTCTCAAACTATTAGAAAATGTGTGGTATAAAAATAATCCTAAAAGACTTTAATTCTAATTCAGATTCTACATTGAAAATCATAGCTTCGAGTCTTCGTTAACTTCTGGTATCCAGCATCTATAAAACAAAATATATAAAGAAAACATATAACAAAACTCTAAAAAGAAGGAAGGAAGGAAGAAAGCAGGAAGGAAAGAAGGAAAGGAGGGAGGAAGGGAGGGAGAGAGGGAGGGAGGGAAAAGATACAAGCAAATTTTCCTCTTTTGTCCCTCCCTTCCTTCCTTCCTTCCTGCTTTCCTCTTTTTTCTCCCTGCCTACCTATCTGCCTGCTTTCATACAACAAATGCTTATTTAGGCATATTTAAGTAAATTCTTTGAATAATCTTTGAAGAATAATATTATCATAATAATAATAATGCCATGTCTCTATAGTATCACTCTTATTGAAACATACATCAATCCTATTCAAGATTTGAGTCATCCTTTCAATCATATTCATGAGACCCAGAAATGTATATAAAAACGTGTGTTTATGATTCTAGGTGAGGTATTTAAAAGTGTATTTAAGCCCATAACAAAATCACTTCCAGATATTTCTCTGCAAAGCTGATAAACTGCTTTTTGGTCCAGAAGATAAAATATCATAAAGCCCTTTAAGCTTAACCATGAGATCAGGGATCAATGTGAAGATTTAGCAGCATCTAATTGTGATTTCATTATGGTCTTAATAGAGTCACTGGGTTTCAGCAATACAAGGATGACTAGGATTCCACAGTGAAAATGCAAAGATTGATAACCATTCATTGCATTTGGTATCTACATAATTTTATAATTTCTTGGAAAGGAACTCGTAGAAAGATTCTGTCCACAAAGCTGACCAATGTCATCAATCCTTAATTTGGAGATAAGAAAACACCATTCCACTGAATCACAGAAAGTTCTTCACCTGTTCCAGAATCAAGTTGGAATAGTCTACCTCCAAAATCTGGGCATCTATAGATAAAATCCTTCATTGTTTATGTTTCTACTAAAACACCAGAATACAAAGAAAAGTAATTTGCAATATTCCATTTGTAGGATATATTACATATGGGTTTAAAAATTGTTTGAGAGTTCAATTTAAAGTTCTTATATCAACTTTAAAAAACATGATTGTATAAGACGAGTGTGCAGAAAGCAAAAAAATAAGAAATCTTGATGCATATAATTCAGTAAGAAATTAATTGCTATATTGAAGAGAAGACATTAAGGATTACACTGATAGGCTACAGTTCATATTTGGCAGCCTTCCAAATTAACCTGCCTCAGGGAGGTCTGGTGATTCACGGCCACATTCTGTCCCTGAATGAAGAATCTTATCATAAGTTCTTCAAAATGTCTGCGTGGTTTCACCAGGTACTCTGGTTTCCCCTCATAGCCTAAAGATGTGTATGTTAAATTTTTTTTGAGACGGAGTCTCCATCTGTTGCCCAGGCTGGAGTATAGTCCCACAATCTCAGCTTACTGCGACCTCCGCCTCCTGGGCTCTAGTGATTCTCCTGCCTCAGCCTCCTAGGTAGCTGGGATTACAGGTGCCTGCTACCATGCCTGGCTAATTTTGGTATTTTTAGTAGAGATGGGGTTTCGTCATGTTGGCCAGGCTGATCTCGAACTCCTGACCTCAAGTGATCTACCGGCCTTGGCCTTGTTAATTTCATTAGTGTATGTACATTGCCCCAATTTTGGAATGAGTGCGGCTGTGTATGTGAATGAGCCCTTTTTTGGAATGGAGTCCTTTCCAAGGTTGACTCCCACCTTGTGTCCTGAGCTGCTGGGATAGGTTCCATCAACCATGAACTAGAATAAGCAGGTAGGAAAATGAATGAAGGAAGGATTGAATGAATAGTACAAATTATTGCAAGATAAAAATGTATAAAGTCTATGATAATCATACAAATGCACAACAATAAACAGTCTGATATGAAAGCACTCAGTGAGCATGCTCTATTTGTGATTGTTTTTTAATTTTGTGGTGGTCAGAGGTGCTCCTTACAATTTTTGTTTTGCATACATTTAGTTTTTGATTTAACCCACCACTGACCACTGGTTCATCAAGACTCAGTGGTTCACCAAGAATTGGGGAAATAATTATCTTACTTATTAAAAAAATCTTTCTTAAATGTATCTACAGCTCAAGTTTATTTCAGTGTTTAATATTGGAACTGTTTTGGTCTTCATTTAGAAGCTCACTGATGTTATTGTAGCCAGAAATACACCATGAAAAATTAACTATTGTTTATGTAAGTTTGTCTGGGATCTAATTGTTTTCATTGTTCATCATTTCAAAGTTACAGTTTCCAAGAACCTGTGGATGATGTTAAGCAAGGGCTTACTCTCTATATAAAATTAAATTCAGTATATTTAACAGCTGTTCTTCTATTCACACACACATAAATACACATCAAATAAAGGAAAACATATTGGATTTTGTTCATTTGTTTTGTGTGTGTTTGTGTGTGTGTGTGTGTGTGTGTGTGTGTGTGTGTTTAAACATGGTGTTTACCATCATCCATTTGCTGGAGCCAGCAGCCTGGGGGTTCTCTTAAAGTTTTCTTGTGCCTCTGTCAATGTCGCTTCATCAAGATACATTAGCTTTCCCTTCTCAATAAAGATATCTCTCCTTTTCTCTCTCCTTTTGCACTGATTCTTCTTTTCTTCTTTATTTTAGATTTTCATTATGTCTTGGTCACGGTTACTATTATAACATTGTGAATGATTTCCTCTCTTTCTCATACTATCTCCATTATAGTCTCATCAATAATTGTGACACTCTCCCAGAGTAATCTTTTTTTAAAAAAATCGATGAATGATGTCATTTCCTAATTAATAGTTTTTTTATTGCTCTTAGGATAAAATGCAAATGCATTATTACGGTATACAAACCCCACAGTATGATCTTTCCTTTTCTCTCAACACCAAACACTGTTTGTATTTCAGACATGCTAAAGTATTTAAAGTTTTTCAAATTTATTATACCTTTGCATGCCTCCACAAATTTCCTCTATCTGGATTCATCTTCTGCTCTTTTCTTTACTTGATTGGTTTCTTGAGCAGAAGAAAAACTATCTCCCTAGATATCATCTCTTGACTGTAATAAAAGTATTCTTGAAGCACCTTGTAAATTTTTAAAACAGAACTTGCTATATATGCCATTTTCAATGCCAATGCCCGCATTATGTGCAGAATAAGCAGATGATTAAAGTGCAATGCCTAATTTCAAAGTAGTATTCATTTGGGAAATATTAAAATGTCTGAAAATCTAGTATGTATAAGAACATATAATATATTTTATTCTAGGTGTTTTCTATAACAATTTTTATAAAACCCAATTTCTAAATCTTTTAAAAGCAAGCTTTCTTTTAACAAGTCTGTGTCAATATCCTCTCAAGTGACCACGAAAACATAATCTCATATCCCTTTAATGCATTATCAACACTGCTGGCAGACTGATGTTTCTGAAATATAGATTGAATTCTGTAACTTCCCAGCTTAAAAGCTTTCAATGGCACCACGACGTCTACTGGATAAAACTCAAACTTGGTGACATTGCCTTCGTGGCCTATTAAAACTTGACTCTAAATTAACTTTTATGCTGTATCTCCTACAAATCTCCCTCTGATTCTAGCACAACCATCCTATCCTTTGAACCTACCATAACTCCTAACACTTCTTGCTACTGCATGTTATTTATTTTTCTTAAATACCATTTCCACTTGGAAAATCAGTACTGACATAACTACATTTCTTTTCAAGTTTTTCTTCTCTGGGCTCTCTCTTATTGTATTAGTTACTCATTATTTCATAGTCCCAAATATCAAATATCTAATGCACCGTTCTGCTATGTTGTGTTTTCACTTAGAATGAATACTTACTTATCTATTAGACGGGAGATTCCTCAAATACACAAGCTATGTTTATTTTTCTTTGTTCTTCAAGGACTTATCACACAATATGTTCTAAGAGATTTACACGTTTATAAAATGAATAAAAAAACAATAAAAGTGTGCACTCATAACCCCACATATATATTTGGTTTATTATTGTATTACTCATCTTAATTATTTTATTAATCTTTATGATTGAAATGTATTGTCAATCCATATCATACAGATACAAATATATATTACACATACAAAGACCTGTATAAGGTGTATATGCATATTTTAAATAATAATAATAAAACAATACTTGTACTCAAGAAAGTGGGTAATTTGATTAAGTAAATATCATATTGTGTGTCATAGTGTAAACATGGCATTATATAAACCCTTGGATGATGGCTCTAGCAAAGGCACAGGACTAGAAAGGCAAACCCAAATCTTAGAGAACAACTGTTCCAAATAGAATGGACTGCTGTCTTCATAGGCCATGTGTATTTTGAAAGGAACATACATGTAAACTAAATAGAGATATAAAAGCAATTACCTCTGACTCCTAAAAAACTTTGGATGTGTCACTAATTCCTGCAATTCTTCCTGACATAAAATATTCTTTTTGATTTGCTATCTTGGCCTTGAGGGTAAGTGGGATTATGCTGGAGTTTTCTTTTGGTCTTTCCTTCTGTAATGGCTCACCCTTAACAGGTCGGGAACTCAGAAGATTCTAAATACATCCATCCTAGTGTTACAACTGAGTTCCATGGAAATAGTCATAGGGGAAAAAAAGCTACTGTGACTTGTCCTGGACACCATTTATTACCTGAATTCCATAACTCCTTTCTCAAGCTAAGGAGCTATGATTGTGTTTCAGATCAGTAATATCACTGTCAACATAGACCCTGAACTAAAAACCTTTGAAAGATAGTCAAATTTCCCAAGTGTACATTTATTCTGTATACAGTCTTAACGAAACATAGATTGAATATACATAAATTGGCATTACACAGTCCTCCTTGTAGGTTATCCAGTTCTTACTGAGCTCTGGACTGAGAACTGGCTTGTACATGAAAAGGGTTTAAGAGATTACAATTTTCTATTCTTGTTATCTTTTAATTATTCAGGCTATATAAGTCAAATTACAATTTAATTGGCTGCCTTTTTATTTCATTCCTAGAAAAACTATGATCTATTACTTTTCTTTAGGATAAGTCACTCTTGTTTCTTTTACTGTCCTGAGGTTTATGTTCACTATATTCACCTTATCTGTTGGTTAAATGTTGTAATTAGGCTCCTGCAATTCCAAAACCCCTTAATCTCTGTTAATAGTTGATATGGTTAGGCTTTGTGTCCCCACCCAAATCTCATCTTGAATTATAATCTGCATAATCCCCACATGTCAAGGGAGAGACCAGGTATAGGTAACTGAATCACAGGTGAGGTTTGCCTCATGCTGTTCTCATGATAATGAGTGAATCCTTATGAGATCTGATGGCTTTATAAGGAGCTCTTCCCTCTTTGCTCCACACTTTTCCTTCCTGCTGCCTTGTGAAGAAGGTGTCTTGCTTCCTCTTCACTTTCCACCATGATTGTAAGTTTTCTTACAGCCATGCTGAACTGTGAGTCAATTCAGTCTCTTCCCTTTATAAATTACCCAGTCTTGGGTAATTTAAAACCTTGGGAATCCATTTAATGACAGTAAGAAAATGGACTAATACAATAGTAGAGACCTCAGCTTATTCATAGCATCTCCTATTGTCAAATATTGTCAACAGAGCTCAGCTGGATTAAGGTTCTCAAAGATATTGCTTCCTTGGAAGAAATGTGGATTTACACTTGTATTTTGAGTTTAGACATTCAAGAGCTTCAATGATTCTTTCCACAGACATTCTCTTTTGGGCCATGATTTGCATAATCATATTATTTTCATGGTTATCAAATTGCTATTACATTGCTATAGCCACAATTCCCCAATACCATGCTTGTCATCTACACATTAGTTTTTGCCTCCAAGCCATCACATGATAATGTGAATGTGATGCTGATGCACAGCATGGATTACCAATTTCCAATTTTTCCACAAATAGGAATGTTTTCTGTTTATTTCTTGAATGTGTGCAGAATCCCACTGCAGAACCTATAGGGAAGGTCTGTTTTCTGACATCATTCCTTGTATCAATTACTGGAACAGTTCATATAAATAATTTAAATAAAGATATGGTCATAGTGAATGGAAACCAACAAAGGAGAGTAAGGCACAACGGGACAAGCCATAGCAGTGGACCATTACCTAGGCCTGAAGGAGCAAAGAGATCGGGAGTTTGCTGTGACAGAGAGAGTGAATGTAGTTGTCGAAGAGTGCCACTTCGTATGTACTGGAGATGGTCATAAAGCTCACTCTGGCAGACTGCCAGCATCTCTTCCCAACTCCACAATCCGTCACAGCCTATGATGTCATACTGATATTAAAATTGATATTGATAGCTTAATATTAGCTATGGTGCAATGACTCACACTACAGAATTTAGAAACTGCTAAAAACAAGCCTTCTTTTTTTTTGCCTTTCAGAGAGCTGATTGTTAAACATATATCTGCAGGTCAGTGGGAGCACCCAACGGAACTTGTGACTGTTTGTTAGTAAAAAAACTAAAGGGTGGGAACTAACATAGTAATCATTTATCTGCTATTCCTCACATATCCAACTATTAACCCTCATTCACTGGCAGAGCAAAATTGCAATCCAGAAGCCAAGAGTCATGTAATGTTGTCAATAAATGTTGGTTTCCAAGGGTGCAGAACAAGGTAAAAAGTCTAGAGAGAGCCAATCTAAGTAAAATATATTTAGTGCAAGTGGTTATTAAATAAACTTGTGTCAATATGTGCAGAGTAAGAAATAGTCCTTAGCAAAGACTTCAGTGAATAAATGACAAATATAAGGGACATCACTTGTAAAGGTCCTTAAGTGTGGCTAACTTGGGCTTTCCATGGACTAAGAAGGGCAGAGTGACTGCTGCACAGGGAACGAGAGAGAGAGTGAAAAGATGTGAGGTTAAGGAGGTCAAAATGAGCTAGATAATATAGTGTTTAATAGGCCATGATAAATGATTTATGATTTCAAATAACTTTTGATATGTTATTTATATGCAATAAAATTCACCAATTTTAACTTTGAAATTTTATGTGTTTTAGTAATTGTGTAAAGCCAAGTAAGATACCAGATAAATTTCTTACCTGAAAATGTTTCCTTTGATCCTTTGCAGTGGATTCTTTCTCCTGACTTTCATCTTAAGGCAACCAATAATTTCCTGTCACTATATTTTTCATCTTCCAGAATTTTATATAAATGGACTTCAGCCTTTTGTATGTAACTTTTTCACTTAGCATAATTACTATTTTGAGATTGATCTATGTTGTTGTGTATGTCAGCACTGCTGAGTGATATTTTATGGGGTAGATATATCACAGTCTGTTTTTTTCTGTTTGGTTTTCTTTTGTTGTTTTTGGTGTTTTTAGTTTTAATTCATCAGTTTAAGGATATTTGGGTTTCCTCCTATTTTGGGGTAAAAATAATGCTACTATAGATTCAAGTTTACAGATCTTCATGTAGATATGTACTTTAATTCTCTTAAGTAAATAGTTAGGGTATTAAATTGTTAGGTCTTGTGGTAAATGTATGTTTAACTTCTTAAATATACAGTTTTACAAAGTAGTCAAATTTTATTTTCCTAACATCAAAGTGTAAGTTTCATTTGTTCCACATTCTTACCAGAAGTTGATATTATCAGTCTTTTTAACAAAGACTTTTGTTATTAGTAAATTTGTAGTGGCATTTTATTTTTACATCTTATTTATTTACATTTTTACATCTTATTTACTTACATTTTCCTAACTGCTGACATCAAGGATTTGCCTTGGGTTTATTAAAAGCTTATATATTCTCTTCTGTGGAATACCTGTTTAAATTCTCTAATGAATTTTTAATTGAGTTGGTGCTCATTATAGAATTCTCTCTCTCTCTCTCCCCAAGTATATATATATGTGTGTGTGTGTGTGTGTGTATATATGTATGTATATATATTTTATTGCACTTTAGGTTCTGGAGTACATGTGCAGAACATGCAGGACTGTTGCATAGGTACATACGGGGCAAGGTGGTTTGCTGCCTCCATCCCCCTGTCACATATATCGGGTACTTATCCCCATGTTATCCCTTCCCAACCGCCATATCCCCTGTTGTTCCTCCCCTATTTCCCCATGACAGACCCCAGTGTGTGATGCTTCTCTCTTTGTGTCCATGTGTTCTCATTGTTCAATACCCACCTATGAGTGAGAAAAAGCAGTGTTTGATTTTCTGTTCTTGTGTCAGTTTGCTGAGAATGATGGTTTCCAGATTCATGCATGTCCCTACAAAGGACATGAACTCATTGTTTTTTTTATGGCTGCATAGTATTCCATGGTGTATATGTGCCACATTTCCTTGTTCAGTCTATCATCAGTGGGCATTTGGATTGGTTCCAGGTCTTTGCTATTGTAAGCAGTACCACTATGTACATACATGTGCACGTATCTTTATAATAGAATGATTTATAATCCTTTGGGTATATTCAGTCATGGGATTGCTGGGGCAAATGGAATTTCTGTTTCTAGCTCCTTCAGGAATCACCACACTGTCTTCTACAATGGTTGAACTAATTTACACTCCCACCAACAGTGTAAAAATGTTCCTATTTCTGCATATCCTCTCCAGCATCTGTTGTCTCCTGATTCTTTAATGATCACCATTCTAACTGGCTTGAGATGTTATGTGGTTTTGATTTGCATTTCTCTAATGACCAGTGATGATGAGCATTTTTTCTTATGTTTGTTGGCCTTATATATGTCTTCTTTTGAAAAGTTT
The DNA here is from genome assembly GCF_030222135.1 of Aotus nancymaae. Lineage (NCBI taxonomy): Eukaryota > Metazoa > Chordata > Mammalia > Primates > Aotidae > Aotus > Aotus nancymaae. The sequence goes on from NW_026988413.1 coordinate 31,094,265, forward strand.
CTGTTCATATCCTTCACCCACTTTTGTATGGGTTTGTTTGTTTTTTTCTTGTGAATCTGTTTTAGTTCTTTGTAGATTCTGGATATTAGCCCTTTGTCAGATGGGTAGATTGCAAAAACTTTTCCCCATTCTTTTGGTTGCTGGTTCACTCTAATAATTGTTTCTTTTGCTGTACAGAAGCTCTGGAGTTTAACTAGATCCCATTTGTCTCTTTTGGCTTTTGTTGCCAATGCTTTTGGTGTTTTAGTCATGAAGTCCTTGCCTATGCCTATGTTCTGAATGGTTTTGCCTAGGTTCTCTTGTAGAGTTTTTATGGTGTTACATCTTCTGTTTAAGTCTTTAATCCAGCTGGAGTTAATTTTAGTGTATGGTGTCAGGAAGGGGTCCAGTTTCTGCTTTCTGCACATGGCTAGCCAGTTTTCCCAACACTATTTATTAAACAGGGAACTCTTTAACCATTGCTTGTTTTTGTCAGGTTTGTCAAAGATCCGATAGTTGTAGATGTGTGGCATTGCCTCTGAGGCCTCTGTTTTGTTTCATTGGTCTATATCTCTGTTTTGGTACAAGTAGCATGCTGTTTTGATTACTGTAGCCTTGTATAGGAAGGCTTGTGATTTCTGTACATTGATTTTGTATCCTCAGACTTTGCTGAAGTTGCTTATCAGTTTCAGGAGATTTTGGGCTGAGACGATCGGGTCTTCTAAATATACAATCATGTTGTCTGCAAATAGAGACAATTTGACTTCCTCCTTTCCTAATTGAATACACTTTATTTCTTTTTCTTGCCTGATTGCTCTGGCTAGAACTTCCAATACTGTATTGAATAGGAGTGGTGAGAGATGGCATCCTTGTCTAGTGCCACCTTTCAAAGGAAATGCTTCCTGTATTTGCCCATTCAGTATGATATTGGCTGTGGGTTAGTCGTAAATAGCTTTACTTTTTAATGAGCAGATGTATTATAAGATAAATATCACATATTTTTCAAAGTATAATAGCTTTTCAGAAACTATAGAGAAATAATGTGTTTTCTCACTATAGTATGTGCATGATCCTCTCAACATTGATGTGGATACTTTGTATAAAAAGTAAGAAGTTGGACAATATAAAATCCCAAATATCAAATTTAATAAATCAACACTATAAACTTGAATAGTCAAACATTTACCCACTATTTTACTAGACATTTAAAAAATAATTTGAGAGGGAAGACATATGATATTTTCTGATTTTCAATTTTTTTGGTTGATCTACTCCACAGTCACAGCAGTTTATTCTCCCTGGTGACAAGAAATGGTATAAGGAAAAGTTGTCAGAATAGTTTTTTTCTTTAATTAGAAAATCAAAAAGATAATTAGCTTAGATCTTAGAATCTGTTACCTTTCTAAGGTTATTCAGAGCCCATTTTGGGAATCTCTGAGTACAAAACCTGGACTATTTATAGTGTGCTGCTATTATGTCCACTACATAAAACCATTATAATTGGGTGAAGGAGTAAATATTTCATCACTTTAATGGTTAACATTTTTTCTAGTTGTTTTAGTATCAAATGTTAAATACTGACAACCTCTGGGTTAATCCTGATCAGCAAATCTTTTACATTATCAGCATAGTGTTTTAAAAGTTTTCAATTAGTTGGCAAAAGCAAAAAATCAGATTTTCTCTTTTAAATATAGATTTCTATTCTTTGCTAGGATCTAGATTTGACAACAATGAGCCTATATTCCCTATGGAAAAAATCAGTTGGAGCTAAGTAGCTGCAATCCGTCTAACCCAGCTCTTTCCAGTCTGTTGAAAATTCATTATTCTCTTTTATTTAGACCCAGGATGCTTCACAAAATTGTCTGTTCCCTGTTTAGGTCCTATAAGTTATTTTTGTTTTACTTGATTTTTGCCTTTTAAATTTCCTGATAATTATAGAGGTGACTATTAATTTTATTTTTATTGTGTAATAATCAAAAATATCATTTATGATGATAAAAGCAGTGATTTCCATGCTTATTTTATAGAACATCCTTTTTTCTTCAAAAAATATTACTAGGATATAATATAATTGAAAATAAACACTTTTATCTTTGAAGGATTCCACTTAGTGTTCTCCTCTCCTCATCTTTCCTTACCTGCAGAGCTGTTCTTTGATGTGAAGAGTAATCTCTACCAGGAAAAGCAAGGCATCTAACAATCTCAGAGCTTCCTAGAAGTAGAATTTGCAAATGCCCATTAACATAATTATTCATATTTTTGTATGTGATGGCTATCTTATTTTAGTGAATATTTTCTTAGTTGAGACTTACAATTTTAAACATCTGTATAACTCTGTACCTTAGTCCATCAAGTGTAGAACCAAGCATCAAGATCCTATACAAACTTCAAAGATGCAGAAGTACTATAAAAGTGTCTCTTTTCAAGTGAAACAAACCCAGAAAGTGTTCTCACAATGTAGTTCACAGCTTGGAAGCCCAGGATTGTGCTTTAGGGAGTTTACCATGTGTTTTTGTCACCAGTTACATACATACAGCTTTGATAATGAGTGCTAAACTCGGAAGTACTCAACTGTTACTTTCCTCTTCATTGATTTTTTAATCTCAAGGTGACCTAGGCTGATTCATGCCTGTATCTGCTATACAAAATTCTCAATATATTCTAGCAGGCTATACTAAAGGTAATAAAAGTTACAAACCATCTATCTAAAACTACCTGGATAATGAAAGCTCATTTCGGGGAGCTAAATAGATAAGATATTGACTCTGGTAAAAGAAAATGTATGCTCAACTTATGGGTTTGTAATATAGTGAATGGAATTAGAGAGACTTGCTGGCACCACAAATAACCTAAATCTCCTCTTGAACTAAGATGATTTCTAAATGTGTGAAACTTTCAACTTGGAGGAACTTAAAAAATATAGCACTGTCAATAAAGCTGAATGAATGTTAAAAAGGATTTTCATACTTAATAAGGATCCAGTTACTTGATGTAGCTCTTCAATTAAAATTTGCCCTAGTTACTATTCTGTCCCACATATTAAAGTGAAGAAATTTCCTTTTCCACTGCTTTATTAACATAATCTGAGTTTTTTTGGGTTTGGTTTGTTTTCATTGCTTAGTTGCTTTTGTTTATAGACTTTTTAGGACTTTTTAGTCCTTTTTAGGACTCAGTATTGAATAGTGAATTAAACATAAATAGTGCCTGAGTTTATAGAATTTATATTCTAATGGAAGAAACCAAAAAAGAAAAGGTTAAATGTACAATATAATATTCTGTAGTGAAAAAGGAAAAAGTGCTATAGAGGAAAACGAACCGTATAAGATAGGGCATTAGGGAAAGAGGGATACTTTTCTCAATAGAGTTGCCAAGGAAAGCCTGTTTGAAGATGATGATATTTGCAGCAAGAATTAAATGAAGTGATGGTACAGCTATATGAATATGTGGACATAAGCTTTCTAACCTGTGGGAAGATCACTTATAATTCCTTGAAAAAGAATAATAGGCATCTTTTTTAAACAAAAAGAAAGTTCAGAATATTTGAAAAAGAATATGACTACTTGGGTATGAGGTGCTAGAGCTATCCAGGGATCAAGTAAACTAAGATCTTATGGAGAACCTGTAAAATAATGTAGATATTGATCTAAATACATTTAGAAGGCCATGCAGAAATTTTGAGTAGAAGAATGACAGTTATTTTCAAAGGAATTGTCTGGTTGTTGAGATATTGTAAATTCAAGTTATGATTTGATCCAGTCCTGGTTAGTAAGCTACATTAAGTCCCTTCTATCTTCGAAGGCAGTTCTTTGAGGAGGGAATGTTGGTTAAAGGCTTTTTAAATCTCTATTCTCTCACGGTAGAGCACCTTTCACACTTAAGTTCCACATTCTGCTCAGTACATATTAGAATTCCTGGGTTACAGAAAAATGTAAATTAATTGCTTCACCTTGCATTTCAGCTCCAAAGTTCACTAAGTCTGCAGTTTCACCCTGATTCCTCTCACATGCTTCTGCTCCATGGAGAAATTTGTCTTCTTTTTGAGTATGTCCACCATATATTTATTTATATATGCATATTTTAAATTATCTTATTAGGAGAGAAAAGAGTAGCTTAATACATACAACTAGAGCACCACTGAGAGAACTTCAGAAAAAAATTATTATTTTATTTTCTTGCTGCTCTTTGTCATGATGGTAACTACTAAGTGATCACTTCCCAGTTTCAAATTGATTTTCCTCTCATTTGCTTTAAACCAGTTAATGATATTTTACAGATTGTGTTTTCATATATGTTAAAAAATAAAGATCTAATTAAGTTTACAATCAAACTCATAGTTATAAGGTATTTTATGAAAGGTATTAAAAGATAAAAATTTGGTTAAAATCTAGAGGAAAAATATAATCTATAGATGATTGTTTTGACAGTTATTGACATTACTTAGACATTTACTTTTGTCAATGTTTTAAGTTTTTTAGTCATACTTAATACTCTTAAACCAAAGCTTACTTAGTTTAGATCTTCAAGAGATTATTATATAAATCTTTTAATAATTTAAACTCTTAAGACCTTTGAGTGTAGAATAGCAGTTTACACTTCAACACTGATGTATGTAAAAGAAAATATAATACATAACTATTTCCTTGCATGTGTTCTATTCCTAATGCCCCTTTTCAAATAGAAATAAGCTCCTTTGACTGCTGAGCATTTTATTAATGTAATTTAGAGGACATAATGTAGTTTCCAGAACATTACAGTGACACAGATGCAACAGCCGTATAACGAATTCCCTCATGTTTATTTCATCTTTCCTGCTACCACTTTTTTCATTGATTACTTGACTCCCCTAAGTCTAATTTTAATGATGGCCCTTCAGATATCTGGAAACTTGAGTACCCATCTAGTCAATATAGCCTCTTTCACTACTTGATATAAGTTACACTGTTAATAGATGGCCTCCAGCAAAATGGTCATGCATTGGGCATTCTGATTTCTAATTTATTATGTCACTAATAGTCTTTTATATTGATCATAATACTCTGACAACCCTTCATTATTTTATAATCGTTTTGCAGTTGAAGTGCTGAAAGTTTGAATTACTCTCATATCAAAATATCATGTGTAAAAATAGTAATGGAAGGTAAGAGTGAAATAGGTAATTGGGAGCATTTGGGATAAAATATTGTGGGGGAACCCTAAGGAATTTCGTAAGAAAGCCAAGTTAAAGGACACCCTCAGTCACAGTCCAATGAGATAAATTGATAGCACCTGGATTGCATTTGTGAGTGAGTAATCAAAGGAAGCCATTTATATAAAAATGTTGCAGGGAAATACCTCTAACAATCATGGTCACCTTAAAATGAATGCTATGCAGCCATAAAAAAGGATGAGTTCATGACCTTTGCAGGGACATGGATGAATCTGAAAACCATCATTCTCAGCAAACTGACACAAGAACAGAAAACCAAACACTGTATGTTCTCACTCATAAGCGGGTATTGAAAAATGAGAACACAGGGACACAAGGTGAGGAACATCACACACTGGGGTCTGTTGGGAGTTGAGGGGCTAGGGGAGGGATAGCAAGGGGTGGGGAGATTGGGAAGGGATAACATTAAGAGAAATATCTAATGTAGATGATGAGGGGATGGAGGCTGCAAACCACCATGGCATGTGTATACCTATGTAACAAACCTGCACAATCTGCACATGTACGCCAGAAGTTAAGGTAAAATAATAATAGTAACTCCCTCACTACATGTCTAAGTTTCTCAAATTTCACCACTGACTCAAATTTTTTTTCTTCTTGAATTATTAGTTAAATAAAAAGTAACATCAGCTTTTAGTAGTGTGTGATTTAATTGATTAGTTGAGGGTAAGAATATTAATGAAATATTTCAATTTATTTCCTGATATGCACATAATAAAATATGATTATGATGTGGACATTAGCTTTGAGTGACTTAACTTGTATTAAAACAATAAGAAAGAAATATGTACCTAGAAGGATATAATCAATCTATTTTAAAAGCATAAAGACAGATTAGTTAAACTATCAATAAGGTACTAGGGAAGGATTCAAGGAGAAACATGAATTTAAATTCAGCCTTAGGAGTGAAAAATCATTTTAATACAAGATGTGCTGATTCTACTGAGAGAGAAAAGGGAAGAAAAAGGGGAAGAGAGAGAAGTACTTTATTTTTGAGATAAACTGTTATAAAGACATGCCCTTCTGCTCCAAAAGAATTTAGACAGAGACGTCAACAGATACTGTGTATTTCCTTTGTAACGACAAGTCAAGAAAAACGCATAGGTGGCTTTAGCAAAATAAACCAAAATTGTTGTATGTCAATGGTCAAATTTACATAAGGTGATTAGGAATAAAACTAGCTACAGCTTTACAGGTGGTGAAGATATGCTTTTAATTTCTGTCATCTAACAAGAATTGCTAGCAAATCTAACTAGTTTGTGAAACTCAGATATGTTAGTTTTGGTTTAACTCTAAAGTAAAAATTTCAGGCTGAGGTGCGTCAAGGACATGTCATTTGGTCACAGGCCATACCTTGTTCAGAAGCCCTGCTTCATAAAAGTAGATTTAAATGGATGGCTCAAAAAAGGTTTAGATACTTTAACTTATGTGTATCTATCTATCTATCTATCTACCTCCAAAAAGAGTTCAGCTGCCTATATATGACTTCTCCAGGTTTATTCTGAAGCTAAAAATATATTCCTTGAGGTAGTGCAGTATAGTTGGCTCACTGAACTAAACAATTCATCCAGAAACAATTTTTGTGTACCTTTTAAATGTAGGTTGCTATAGGAACTGTTAAAAATAGAAAATAAATAAAACAATTCACTTAAAAAAAGTAAAAATGGAAGCAGTCTATGACTTCAAGTATTCATTTACATTATCTGCTGTCAAATATTTGAAAGTATTTTATGAATAACCGTGTCAACTGTATGACCTGATTTTTATCTGAATTTCAATATGAATAAGTAGACACTGTTGGTTTAGAGATAAAAAATATATATTTAGAAAAGAGTGATTAAAATTGTTATGATTTGGATCCTATAAAGCATGTATTTACCACTGTATTTTGTATGTTTTAAAATTTGGAGTGAAATATTTAGCCATATTTAATAACTATGTACTATTGGATCAAAATTTTATGTTTATCCTGTTGTACAGTAAATGCAGGTAGAAGTCACCTAAAGATATTTTTAAAATTATGTGGTATATAAGTAAATGTGTGAATACTTACAGATATTATTTTTATATCAAAAGCACAAATGTAGGTAAGCTCCTTCACATGGAATTATTCCAAAATGAAAGGTTAGAAAATATCAGCTATCACATTGGCTAGTCTACCATCTTGACACTTGTCTTTCAGTGCAACCAAGTGTCACAGAGCTCTCCTGAGGCAACAGCATAGGAGAGCTCTCCTGAGGCAACAGCATAGGAGTGATACTTGATTTGATCCTGTTTATCAAAAACATAGATATCAGTGTTTATCACAATGTCTACTGTGATAAAACCTTACTGACAATATGAAAGTTTAATCATATAATTGCTTTTTTAATATCTATCCAGTGTTAAAATATCTTTGATTTTACAATTCTAATAATTATATTTTTGTTTGTTTTGTTTAAATTATGATACTAGGAAGTTCCGTGCATTAAAAGAATTTGCTATAGTTTAAAATTTTTTTTTAATCAAGAATAGACCTCACTCTTTTTTTCCCCAATTCATTTCTTAAGGGAACCATAATTTCTAACATTCTTTATTGGACTAATTGTATCTCCATCGTGCCAATGTGCTCATAGCTCATTCTACAAACTTAATTAGAACTAGAGGTATGATGAGATACATGTTCAATATTTAGATATGAATATTTCCAAGTTGGTGTCATTTATATTTTGTTGCTGTGTATTTCATATCAAGAGATACATTGTATCTATCAATTGCAGAATGTACACTCTTTTCACCAGCATATAAAGCATTCTCCAGGATGGATCATATGATAGGTAACAAAATAGTCTGAACTAATTTTAAAATATCAAAATTATATTAAATGTCTTCTCAGATAAATAAAACTATAAATTAATACCAAAAGGGCCTCTAGAAAATATAAAATACATAGAAATTAAACAACATGCTTTTGAATGACCATGGTATTTTATTATAGCAGACTGAACAGATGAAGACAAATGAAAAACTTATTTAAAGTAACTGGAAATAATTGTTATGATGTTATAAAATGTGAAATTGTGGATCATCTGTTATGAGAGATAGCATTATTCACTGAATAGAAAGTAATGGCTGGTAGATCAGGTCATCAGTACAAATGGAATGGGAAAGAGATAAAATCCAAATGCATATTCACTAGGGTGTGTAATAAGAATGAAAAAAGGGAATATAAATGAATTGATGGAGCTGAAAAATAAAAGAACTTCTTGAAGCATACACAAGTTTCAATAGCTGAATTGACCAAGCAGAAGAAAGAATATCAGAGAATGAAGATCAACTCAATGAAGTAAAATGAGAAGGCAAGATTAGAGAAAAAAGAGTAAAAAGAAATGAACAAAGCCTCCAAGAAAGATGGGATTATGTGAAAAGACCTAATCTATATTTGATAGGTGTACCTGATTGTGATGGAGAGAATGCATCCAAGCTGGAAAACACTCTTCAGGATATTATCCAGGAGAACTTCCCCAACCTAGCAAGGCAAGCCAATATTCAAGTCCAGGTAATACAGAGAACACCACAAAGATATTCCTCAAGAAGAGCAACCCCAAGGCACATAATTGTCAGATTCACCAGGGTTGAAATGAATGAAAAAACGCTAAGGGCAGCCAGAGAGAAAGGTCGGGTTACCCACAAAGGGAAGTCCATCAGACTCACAGCAGATCTCTCGGCAGAAACCCTACAAGCCAGAAGAGAATGTCAGCCAATATTCAAAATCCTTAAAGAAAAGAACTTTCAACCTAGAATTTCATATCCAGCCAAACTAAGCTTTGTAAGTGAAGGAGAAATAAAATTCTTTATGGACAAGCAATTGCTGAGAGATTTCATCACTACCAGGCCTGCTTTACAAGAGCTCCTGAAAGAAGCACTAAACATAGAAAGGAACAACCATTACCAGCCACTCCAAAAACATACCAAAAGGTAAAGAGCATTGAAACAATGAAGAGACTGCATCAACTAATGGGCAAAACAACCAGCTAGCATCAAAATAGCAGGATCAAATTCATACATAACAATATTAACCCTAAAGGTAAATGGGCTAAATGTCCCAATCAAAAGACACAGATAGGCAAATAGGATAAAAAGTCAAAACAAATCAGTATGCTATACCCAGGAAACCCATCTCACATGCAAGGATACACAAAGGCTCAAAATAAAGGGATGGAGGAAGATTTACCAAGAAAATAGAGAGCAAAAATAAGGAGTTGCAAGCCTAGTCTCTGATAAACTAGACTTTAAACCAATAAAGATCAAAAGAGACAAAGAAGGGCATTACATAATGCATCAAGAAGAGATAACGATCCTAAATATATACACACCCAACACAGGAGCACCCAGATACATAAAGCAAGTTCTTAACAACCTACACAGAGATTTAGACTCCCATACAATAACAGTGAGAGACTTTAACACTCCACTGTCAATATTAGAGGGATCAAGGTGACAGAAAATTAACAAGAATATCCAGGACTTGAACTCAGATCCGGACCAAGCAAACCTAATAGACATCTACAGAACTCTCCACCCCAAATCCACAGAATATACATTCTTCTCAGTACCACATCACACCTACTCTAAAATTGACCACATAATTAGAAGTAAATAACTCCTCAGCAAATGCAAAAGAATGGAAATCATAACAAACAGTCTCTCAGACCACAGTGCAATCAAATTAGAACTCAGGATTAAGAAATTAACTCAGAACCACACAACTTCATGGGAACGGAACACCTGGTTCTTGAATGTTGACTGGATAAACAATGAAATGAAGGCAGAAATAAAGATGTTCTTCAAAACCAATGAGAATGAAGACACAAGTACCAGAATCTCTGGGACACATTTAGAGCAGTGTCTAGAGGAAAAAATTTATAGCAATAAATGCCCACATGAGAAGCAAGGAAAGATCTAAAATCGACACCTTATCATCAAAATTGAAAGAGCTAGAGGAGCAAGATCAAAAAAACTCAAAAGCTAGCAGAAGACAAGAAATAACTAAGATCAGAGCAGAACTGAAGGAGATAGAGACATAAAAACCCTTCAAAAAAATCAGTAAAGCCAGGAACTGGTTTTTGGAACAGATGAATAAAATAGACAGACCACTAGCCAGATTAATAAAAAAGAAAAGAGAGAAGAATCAATTAGATGCAATAAAAAACAATAAAGGGGATATCACCACAGATTCCACAGAAATACAAACCACCAACAGAGATTAATACAAGCAACTCTATGCACATAAACCAGTAAATCTGGGAGAAATGGATAAATTCCTGGGCACTTGCACCATCCCAAGCCTAAACCAGGAAGAAGTCAAACCCTGAATAGACCAATAACAAGGCCTGAAGTTGAGGCAGCAATTAATAGCCTACCAACCAAAAAAAGCCCAGGCCCAGATGAGTTCACAGCCGAATTCTATCAGACATAGAAACATGAACTGGTACCACTCCTTCTGAAACTATTCCAAACAATCCAAAAGGAGGGAATCCTTCCCAAATCCTTTTATGAGACGAATATCATCCTGATACCGAAACCCGTCAGAGACTCAACAAGAAAAGAAAACTTCAGGCCATTATCCTTGATGAACATAGATGCAAAAATCTTCAGTAAAATACTGGCAAACTGATAGCAACAGCACATCAAAAAGCTTATCCATCAAGATCAAGTAGACTTCATCCCAGGAATGCAAGACTGGTTCAACATACACAAGTCTAAAATGTAATATACCACATAAACAGAACCAAAGACAAAAACGACATGATTATCTCTATAGATGCAGAGAAAGCCTTTGACAAAATTCAACAGCCCTTTAGGCTAAAAACTCTCAATAAATGAGGTATCGATGGAACATATCTCAAAATAATAAAAGCTATTTACTACAAACCCACAGCCAATATCATACTGAATGGGCAAAAACTGGAAGCATTCCCTTTGAAATGTGACACTAGATAGCAATCAGCCAAGAAAAAGAAATAAAGTGTATTCAGTTAGGAAAGGAGGAAGTCAAATTGTCTCTATTTGCAGATTACATGATTTTATATTTAGAAAACCCCTCCGTCTCAGCCCAAAATCTTCTTAAACTGATAAGCAACTTCAGCAAAGTCTCAGGATACAAAATCAATGTGCAGAAATCACAAGCATTCCTACACACCAATAACAGACTTAAAGAGAGCCAAATCAAGAATGAACTGTCATTCACAATTGCTACAAAGAGAATAAAATACCTAGGAATACAACTAACAAAGGATGTAAAGGACCTTTTCAGGAAGAACTACAAACCACTGCTCAAGGAAATAAGAGAGGACACAAACAGATGGAAAAACATTCCATGCTCATGGTTAGGAAGAATCAATATTGTGAAAATGGCCATAATTCTCAAAGTAATTTAGAGATTCAATGCTATCCCCATCAAGCTACCTATGGCCCTCTTCACAGAACTGGAAAAAACCACCTTAAACTTCATGTGGAACCAAAAGAGAGCGTGCATAGCCAAGTCAATTCAAAGCAAAAAGTACAAAGCTGGAGGCAGCACGCTACCTGACTTCAAACTATACTACAAGGCTACAGTAATGGAAACAGCATGCTACTTGTACCAAAACAGAGATATAGACCAATGGAACACAACAGAGGCCTCAGAGGCAATGCCATACATCTACAACCATCTGGTCTTTGACAAACCTGAGAAAAACAAGCAATGGGGAAAGGATTCCCTGTTTAGTAAATGGTGTTGGGAAAACTGGTTAGCCATGTGCAGAAAGCAGAAACTGGACCCCTTCCTGACACCATACACTAAAATTAACTCCAGATGGATTAAAGACTTAAACATAAGGCCTAACACCATAAAAACTCTACAAGAGAACCTAGGCAAAACCATTCAGGACATAGGCATAGGCAAGAACTTCATGACTAAAACACCAAAAGCATTGGCAACAAAAGCCAAAAGAGACAAATGGGACCTAATTGAACTCCAGAGCTTCTGCACAGCAAAAGAAACAATTATTAGATTGAACCAGCAACCAACAGAATGGGAAAAATTTTTGCAATCTACCCATCTGACAAAGGGCTAATATCCAGAATCTACAAAGAACTAAAACAGATTTAAAAGAAAAAAACAAACAAACCCATTCAAAATTGGGTGAAGGATATGAACAGACACTTTTCTAAAGAAGACATATATGATACCAACAAACATAAGAAAAAATGCTCATGCAAATCAAAACCACATTGAAATATCATGTCACACCAGTTAGAACGGCAGTCATTAAAAAATCAGGAGACAACAGATGCTGGAGAGGATGTGGAGAGATAGGAACACTTTTACACTGTTGGTGGGAGTGTAAATTAGTTCAACCATTGTGGAAGACAGTGTGGTGATTCCTCAAGGACCTAGAAATAGAAATTCCATTTGCCCCAGCAATCCCATGACTGAGTATATACCCAAAGGATTGTAAATCATTCTGTTATAAAGACACATGCACATGTATGTTCATTGAGGCACTGTTTACAATAGCAAAGACCTAGAACCAACCCAAATGCCCATCGATGATAGACTGGACAAGGAAAATATGGCGCATATATATACCATGGATTACTATGCAGCCATAAAAAATGATGAGTTCATGTCCTTTTTAGGGACCTGGATGAACCTGGAAACCATCATTCTCAGCGAACTGACACAGAACAGAAAATCAAACACCACATGTTCTCACTCATAGTCAGGTGTTGCACAATGAGAACACATGGACACAGAGAGGGTAGCATCACACACTAGGTCTGCTGAGGGGACTAGAGGAGGGACAGTTGTGGGTAGGGAGTTGGGGAAGGATAACATGGGGAGAAATGCTGGATATATGTGATGGGAATGGAGGCAGCAAACCACATTGCCATGTATGTACCTATGCAACAATCCTGCATGTTCTTCTCATGTACCCAAGAACCTAAAGTGCAATAAAATATATATATTTAAAAAAAGAATGAAAGAGTTCAATGCATATATGAAGTAATGGATCCTAGATAAACTCTGAATCTGTGGATTCATGGTCAAAGACTCCTACTTCTTTATATCCTGGCTACTCTGTACAAAGTGGTGTCTGCTAATTTTTCCCATGTCAGCACAACCTCAGAAAAGGGGAAGAAGTGGTTTAGCATATAGATTTAGTTAGATAACAATTCAAACTTTCTTCAGAAGAAGGACTTTAAAAGTCTCTCACAGTTTTCTTGAGTTTGAGGGATAAGAATGTATGATACAACTTTCACACATTCTAAAGTTTGTCTGGGTGAGAAATTCACTTGTACTTTGGTGAAAAAAACAAATAGAATCAAACTCACATAATAAAGATAACCTAAAGCAGGATATACTATATTCTTTGATCTCCATGTTCAAATATATTTAATCCAGAAGATGCTGTAACTGTGAGACAGCAGGAAGGAAAACTGCTAAAGATGTCTGTTGGGAAACAGACATCTTGTGGATCTTTCCAAACACATAGCTATGTAGGAGCTGTGAGGATGAATACGATACTGGTTGGAACATACAGTGGATGGCAAAAAGTACTGGGAGCATACTGGCCATGTGGAAGTGGGGAAACAGTACTTTTTCAGGTGTTTCTAAGAACCTGTTTTTGAAGTAAGAGGGCTCTAGATGGAGCTGAATAATTTGCAGGAGGACAAAATCAGAAGTTACTGTGATACTATTTCATATAATTACTTTACGCCCTGGCTGAGTGACTAAATATTACTTGCTATTAGTTAGACACAGTATCTAACCTTCAATAATTGGTAATATAGGAGGGTATATGGAGATACATATTTAATTAGAATATATTTTGATAATTGTTAATGGATACAAATAAAAGTATGCAGAGAAACAGAGCTTGTAGAAAGAATAAATGGATTGGCTTTTTTCAGGGGATGAGAGTTAAAAGAGCCATGTGATATGTACACAGACATATAAAAATCACCATATCTGAAACTGAACCCCTTTTACTTCTAAATATTCTTTGTTTTCACATTCTACATGGGTGCTTGTAGAACTAGTCATCCAACAAAACTGCTAAGCCATAAGTCTGGGAATTATCCTGGAGTCATCCCTTTCCTTAATCCCTACCATTCATGTAGTTGGTCACGATCTCCTTGTAATTTCTACATCTTATTTTTTAGATATTTTCTATTTTTCCATCCAATTATTACTATCTCACTTCAAGTAACTCTTGAATGTAGTCTGCTGATGGCCACCCAATTGAGCACCCTTCCTCCAGGCTTTCCTTTTTCATACCCATTTCTCTACCTAAACACTGAGGTGATTTTTTAACTTTAAGCTCAACTATATACATCAGATCTGCTTAAAAACACTTATAGCTTACTCAATACTCAATCACTGTCCATTCTCTCCTCACCTTGCCATCCTCCTCATTTATATTATATGAGATAGCAATGTTAATGATTCCTCATGATTCCTTGTGATTTTCTGAATAGATCAGATTAGTTGACTTGTAATTGCCCTTGCACTTGTGATTCTTTTATCCTGAGAGGCCCCAAGCCCATTCTCATCTGTCTTCTGATGACCTTTTACATAACCTAGTTGTGTTTCTTGCACCCAAAATTCATGTCTGTCTACATACAGATACTTTGCTGTTGCCCCATGTATGATACATTCATTTCTTAAAATCCAACATAAATTATTGTATTATTAATCATCAAATTGCTAATTACCCTTAATGTAATTTGGCTCAAAATTAACAAATAGTCAATATGAATTGAATGATTCTACAATAAAGCACTGTGAACACTTTATCCTTTCATCTTGGTTGATCTAATTTTACCAATTTACTTAGTCTCTTTATTTAAAAAATATTATTAAAATCTGTGTGTTTTCTCAAGAAGTTCCCAGAGAAACTAAAATATTGAAGTCCTAGAATATGTGTATATGCATGTGTGTGTGTATTAAATAAATCATTTGATAAACTTTGAAGTGAATGAAAACACATCTTCCAGACCCGCTAATCTATGATGTTGCTCCAGCCCTGGTGCTTACCAAATCATAAGGGAATTTGTTTAAGTCACCTCACTTACCTTGGTCTCATTTTCATCATCTATAAGATGCTGAACAATGTGAACGTTAAAGATGCTTTTGTCTGTAAGTTCATATGACTCACATAGGGTTGGAAAGTTTGTAAGTCTTTGTAGCGCTTTTCAAGGATGAAATTCAAATAAGACACTAGGGTTATGAAGTCTGTCCTGGTTAACCACTACTATAAAACAACAACAACAACAAAACTAGTAGTGGCTTAACATAATAATTTTATTTTACTAATAAGTTTATGGGTCTAAAATGCAAGAAGGACTCTGTTGATAACTTGACCACTAATTCTTGTGGCATCAGTTGGGGTGGCTGGGGCTGGATAAGCCATTTCCAACATGACTTATTTAGTCACATATCTGGCCCTTCAAAGATCTTTGGTCTTTTAGTCTCTCTCTCTCTCTCTCTCTCTCTCTCTCTCTCTCTCTCTCTCTCTCATTTCATTCTACAAGGTCTTTCCACGTGCCTTGGTTTCTGAGACACAAAATTCTCAGCCCTCTTATACAGTTGCTGGCTTCCCCCAGAACAATTTTGCAAGAGATTTGGATACAAGGCTTTATTATGACCTAGTCTCAAAAGTATCAGAACATCAGGTCTTCCAACTCCACTGACCAAGGAAATCATTAAGGCCAGCTCAGAATTAAACTGCATCTCACATAGGGAGAAATAACAAGAAATTTATGCTTGTTATTAATCTACTGACAAGGTCAAATTCCAACTGTGGCATTTTTCTTACTCTGTTATATTTTTCTATTATTTTAATTTTCAGGAGTCTGTAATTTCTGATTATAAAATTACTTATTTTACCCTCAATCATTCTATTCAAAATAGCTAAAAATTAAATTTAAACTCTTTCAGAATATCTACAGAATAGCATGAGATAGACATGTTCCACAACAATATGAGGTGGGTAATGCATGTGGAATGCTTTAGATTATATTTATTATCCATTTTGCTCCCTTCTGTACTTTGTAGAAATATATTCATACCCACAGTGAGCTACTGATGCTCTCAGTATCAATCAACATTAACTTATTTCTTTGTGAAGATTTGTTGAAACCGACAATGTTTCACAATCATACTTCACTGCATCCCATCAGATTAGAAGCATTGTAAATGACTTTGTTTGCAAAGATACAAGAGGAAGAAGAAAAGCACGCCAAGTGTCAAAAAGAGTACTTTTTGTCATGGTAATATTTCTTTTAGTCGCTGTTTAACCTTCAAAGATACAGATGAAATTGCTAATGAACTTTATTTTTCATGAACCTCTTCATTGATGCCATATCACACTGCAAGATGTATAGGTAATATTTTTTTACTACTTTGGGTCTATTCAGATGCATTCCACACTGATTGGCACTCCAGTAATAACTGCAGAAATTAATGGCCATCCTGACACCATACTAGGGTTACAGTTATACAAAACTTGGCCCTCTAATTTATATTGTGATTATTCATTGCCTATATTTGGACACAGAGAAAAAATAAGAGAGGGAGGTATCAGGGAGGTATCTCTGGTTATGGTTGATCTATCCATTCTCTTGTTACAGTTTACAGAACTGATTTTGCCAACTAAACACTTAAGAGGATGCAAATATATGAGCAAACTGAAACTAAAAATAGAAACATCCTGGGAACTTTAGATTAAAAATATTTTGTTACAGTCAACTATATGTACATGCTTCACTTGGCACTTCTGTTATTACACCAAAATGGTGTTGAATTTATAATATTCATATTGTTGTAAGAGACACTGATAGGCTGGAAGAGGGCAATCAATAAGTTATTTCTAGTATCATCATGTTATTATCCATGTAGAGAGCTGGTGGTTGAGAATTTGGTTTGTTATTCTAATAAACATTTCTATAGAGCTTTGATAATCTTAATGCCTAAAAATTAGTAATCACTAGTGTACCACTAAGTTGTTTGCCTTAAGTCACTGTCAGGTATAGTGTGCTCTAAAGAATAGTGGAATTAAAGTGGAAGTAGTAAAATCCAGAATGAGTTAATACACCAGGCTTAAGTTTCCTCATTTACAAAATGAGAATGAAAACCTTTTCCTAAAATATTTGTGTGAAGAATATGATATTAACAAAACATATCAACCTCTCCTCTAATGTATGGCATGCGGTAAGCACCCAATAAATGTTTGTCTGGTTATTAAATGGAGTGTAAACAGATAATATACAATAATAAACCAATAATATACAGTTTTGGGTTTTGAAGCTAAATTTATTGTCCAACTCTTCAGAGTTAATTAGCCTAAGAGTCAGGATTAGAATCTCATTGTTTCTCCAGTCCTGTATAGTTTTATATGTATATTTATATGATTTTTCATTCTTTATTTTGAACATGAAACATGATTAATAACTTGCATTTAGTATACATTTAATAAAGAACATATTTATACTATACGTATTTGGCTATGATCTGTAGGAGAGAAGAAAAACAAAGATTAAATTAATATCTTACATTAATCCACTGGGCATTTGATTTGTCTGCTCTGGCTGCTATAACAAAATACCACAGACTGAGCAGCTTAAACAACAAACTAATTTCATCATAGTTCTGGAGGCCAGTAAGTTCAAGATCAAGATGACAACAGAGTTGATGCCTGGCGAGGGCTCCCCTTTTTGGGTTACAGACGGCCACCTTCTGCAGGTCTTTTCTTGATGCATGTGTGTGGAGACGGGGAGAGGGAAAGAGAAAGAGAGAGCACAACTGAGCTAGGATGTCCCTTTTTATAAGAACAACAATTTTATCAGATCAGGATCCTAACTTTATAATCTCACTTAACCTTAATTATCTTCTAAGTAACCTATTTTTAAATACAGTTATATCTGGTGTTAGGATTTCAATGTATGGGTTATGCGAGGATGAAATTCATTCTGCAGCAATACACATGAACCTACCAATCATGCAACTACAAACAAAGATTTGTATTGTTGGACTTCATGTTGGGAAATATTTGATTCATACTTTCAAATGTACTAATTCTACTTCATTACCTTCATGCTTCCCTCCCTGCTGCTTGATGCAGCAATGGGGGCTGACACAAACTAAAACCAAATTAAAAGGGTTTGTTTGTGTTTTGCCAGGGTTTTCATCATGGACTATGTTGGAATTTAGAAATGATTTAAAGATACCATATTTTAAAATTCTCAACAAATAGAAGAGCGGTTAGAATTGAGTAAAGGGAGAATATCCGTACATGGAATTGGAGCTTTAAAAATTTCAAAGAGTTCCTTTGTTTTGTCTCCATGCGGTGGTTGTTTTCCTTCAGGATGCTCTGTCTTCCTGCTCCTCACACTTTATCTTTGATCTGCTACCTTTCTGTTTCTAACTTCTACTTAAAAAAAAAATACTATTTAAGATTGAATTAAACATCTTACAATAGGGAAGTCCTGCGTTCTAGTATTTTCTTCTTCAACTCCATCTCAGAAGCCTTATTAAAGTTACCTAGGCTTTGGGTTGTGTCTCTTTCAGGTATTTGTTTGTATTTTACATATAAATTATATATGGGGCATAGATATCATATATAGTATATATTAATGTGTTAATATTTATCTATCTTAGCTTTATTAAATGTAAAAATAATTTATATTTTGCTTCAAGCTATTGTAAACCTTCTCACAGTCAGATGCAGTTAGTTTTTTAAAACACAGTAAAACAACTGCAGGATCAATGGTTTATGAGATTTTGCTATCCTTGTGTCACAGTTTTGAAGCTACCAGTTTTGAAGTACAATTTACTCTGTACAGTGGATACCTGACAACTATCAATTATGATCACATGACATGTGCCTGCCCCCAGCTCTGGGGACTCACACATGTAAGAATGAATGCCCAGGCAAAGATACCATTTTGGCTTTCTCAAAATACATTAAATTTTAGTCTTTTAAAAAGTTACCTCCAATATGACATAATAGTTTCAATCATGTAGCACAAATGCTGCCTTTGACAGACATTCCATCACTTACTTCCCACTTTCCACTAATCTATGACAATTTTGTAAAGGTCGAAATTAGAAAAGGTTAACAATAGTTTTGATGAAAACTGAAATAATAGCCTTAATTTCTTCTCAATCAAACCTTATATAAATTCACATTAGTTTTAAATTCAAACTATCAAAAATAGATTATAAAACCTTACATATGCATGCACAAATATATCCAGAAATTCATAAAAACACAATTTTCTGTGAATTCAGTTAGGAAGACCAGAAGCACATTTAAGCCACACAAAAGCCACACTTGCAATTTGATCGCAAGTGGTAGGATCCCCCCAAAATTAAGTTACTCAAACACCACTGACTATTGCAAAAGTTTGCAGATAATTTCTTGAAAATGTGGAATTAAAAGTGAATATGTCAAAATATAAGGATAATGATTATTTTTAAGTGAGCACTATTATGTGAAATTCATCTATATGCAAATTAACTCTTAGAACTTAATTCTAATTTTGAACCAAAACTAAAAATAACCTTTCGAAGCTACAGTTTCTACAAAACTCAATAATGAATACTCCAACTTAGTAAACTTGAAATTCTTATGAAACTTCTATCGCTTATTGCAAAACATTTAACCTTGTAATCATTTAAAAAATTGACTTCGGTGTTATTTCTTTGTGTTGATATATTTTGTTCTGTGAAAGATAAGTTTTCCAGTCTTTCCCTCAACCTTCTGTTCCAGTTTATGCTGACATACAGTTACAGGCACTGCTATTCTCTAACCTTGTTATGCCACTTGCCCACGAGTACTTCCTGGAAGAATTAGTATGGAGCTGTGACAGATAAATCACTTGGAATAATTGATTAGAATATTTGCAATAGGGCCAGGTAGATGCAGTGGAAAACACTCTGTAACTTACAAACATATGCATACCTCAAATCACATCTGGATTAATATTTAACCTGTGTATATTTTTCAGTGTATCTTCTATTATTATTTTTTTCCTTCAATGTGGCTCTCATTTTCATGGGAAATAGGAATGCACAATGCTTAGTAATCTTTACAGGCAAATGAAGATCAGAAAAGCGTGTTTTTTAAATTGCATTTTAGGTATTGGGGTACATGTGAAGAACACGCAAGATTGTTGCATAGGTACACAAAAATATATTTAATTAAATAAGAAACTAATTATTATTTTTTTTTTCACTACAGTTGGGCATAGAAAAAACTATGCTGAGCACATGGCTGTTAAATTCTAAGGCTTTTCTCAAAATCAAAAAACAAAGTTATTTCAAAAATAGAACTTTAATGTAATTGAGACATGTTTAATTGTTTAATTATTATAGATATAATGATCTTCCTGTTCACCTGTATTGTAAAGGATAAATAATTAAGTTAATAAGTTTATATTGTTACTTATTATGCCTTCAGCTCTCTTAAAAATGTGAAGTCAAGAAAGAAATAAAGAAATGTAATCACTCTGCTTACAATATATGAGAATTTATTTTAAAATCACTAAGTCTAGAAGAATGGATCTGATAAAGGGTATATAGTAAGAAGCTTCTCTAAAGTTTCACTTTTCTACAGAAATATTTTTTAAAATTTCAAAAACTTTCAGGACCAACTTTGTCATAACTCTAAAAAGCAGTCAAAGGTTTATGTCAACCAAGCTAATGTTGAATTAAGAAAACTTAAAACTGCTAGTAAAATTTAGTGGTTTTTTAACTTACCTTTACCCCAATCCTGGAGTGGCTTAGCAATAATTTTGAAGACAATGGTCTGAACACCCAGTATGGGAATTCAGGTCCTTGGTTCTGGAGGGAGCAAAGCCCACCTTATTCGTAAATTATTGTGTTTATCTGTTCTAACCTATTGAGGCAACACCTGAAGAACTGATGGAAGGTTTTTTTCTCTGTTTTACTTAAACTGGAATTCACTCCAGGTGGAAAAGTGTCAGACACTGCTTTACAATATTTTAAGGGAAATAAACAAATCTGCACCTGATGGGCCAAAAGGTTATTGTTGAGATATACAATAGACCATTGAAAGTCTGAGAGAAAAATCTGGACAATTTCTTTGGGAAATTGTGGCGTTCAAACTCACCCCTCTATACTGGAAACTTTAGAAAATCACCGAGAAGATCCTAAGCTTTCACCTGTGGCTGACCTAGGGCTTCAGTATGAAGAAACTCCCCAATAACATTTCCAAGAACCATTGAGTACATGATGTGAGGATTTACTGCATCTGATAAAGAATGAGTATCCAGAATATATATAAAAAAGAGCTCTTATAATTCAACAGCAAAAAGACAAATGATCAATTTGAAAATGGGCAAAATACTTGAATTTTCCAAAGAAGATACACAAAAGACCAACAAGCCCAGGAAAAGATTTTCAGCACCTTTAGTCATTACGGGTATGCATATCAACATGACAATGAGATATCACTTGACACCCATGAGGATGTGATAATCATAAAAAACGGAAAATAGTAAGTGTTGAGGATGATATAGAGAAATTAGTGTCATTTGTGATTGGTAGGAATGTAAAACAGTTCAGCTGCGTTAAAAAAGAGTTTTTGGTTCCTTCAAAAGTTAAATATGGAATTGAGATTTGATGCCACAATTCCACTCCTAGGCGTATACCCAAAATAATTGAAAACAGGAACTTCAAGTAAATATATGTGCATGTTCATAGTAATATTAGTCATAAGAGCCAAAGGTGGAAACAGCCCAAATGTGTGTCAAGAGAAGAATGGGTAAACAACGTGTGGCATACACGTGCAATAGAATATTAATCAGCCATAAAGAGAGACTGAAGTTGTGATACATGCTACAATCTGGCTGAACATAAAAAACCTCATGTAACGTGAAAGAAGCCAGACACAAAAGTCACATATTGCATAATTCCATTTACATGTAATATTCATAATAGAAAAATCTATAGAGATAGAATAAAACTTAATGGTTGCCAGGGGCTAATGGCAAGGAATTGGGAAGAATTACGTTAAGACGTTAGGGATTTTACTTTGAAGTGATGAGAATGTTTTAGAACTAGATAGAGAAAGTGGTTACACAACATTGTGAATATACAGCCACTAACTTGTTTACTTTAAATGATTTACTTTGTTATTTATATAAATTTCAACTCAATATATTATTTGAAAAAATGTATAAGGGGGTGCTAAAGAAGTGTCAGTGGTAGTACAATATTTTAACTCAGGAGTGGGAAAACTACAGCTGTTGTGCAGATTATAGCACATCATTTTTATATAACCTTGAGCTAAGAATGGTTTTTATGTTTTTAAATTGTGGAAAAATATAAGGAATAAAAATTTTATTTAAAACACTAGTCTGATTTCAATTTTATTAAACCAAAGAAAAACAATTTCTAGTGTCTGTTTCAATAATTTTATATATTGAAAAAAATTAAAAATATTCCCTTTAGATATAGATCTGTTACTACCGTCTTCTGAAGAAAATGATGTATTAGTATGACCCAATTAAGGTAATATGGTGTAGTGACAAGTATTAGAGAAAAGTAGTTTGAGACCTGGGTTCAAAATATAGCATTGATATATATTAGGGGTGTTATATTTGGCAACATAATTTTTTCTTATAATTGAATTCTCCATTTTCTTATCTGTAAAAGGAAATAATAATAGCAATATTTCAACACTTTTGTGACAAAAGCTAAGGACAAGATATGTAAAATTCATATCAAATAGTGAACATACAATAAAATTATACTTTTTCAGTCATTAATGGGCCAGAACATTTTTTTTCTTCTGGATTTAAAAAACAATTTCTTAACGGCTTCTCAAATTAATAGCTATTATTTCATACTAATTTCTTTTTTAAAAATAGACTATTTTAAAATAACTTTTAAGTTTATAGTCAAATTGGGCAGAAAATACAGAGAATTCTCATGTGTTCTTTTGCTCCCCACATATTTATTCCTTTTCAAATCACACATAGAAAATATTTTTGGTAATTTTAGAATAATTAATGTTATCTTCGTTTGATGGTATAGGGCCATGTTTTCTCTAGCACCTTACATCTCAATATGTGCCTTTCCATTTGTGATTCTAGAATGTGCATGAGACTCTTGTGCCTGCAGATAAGACATTGAGGACTCACCACAGTTTCCTAGTTCTGGAAATCATTGGCTATAAACTACATCAGCTCACTGATCACTTCTTAATCAACAATAAGGTAAACCAGTTGTGTTTTAGTTCCTTTAAGCTCAGATTTTCAAAGGTTAGGGTTAAGATAAAAGAAATTTTTATTTTCTATTCTTTTGACTTGATTTTGATTCTCTTGCTGGTACTATCTAAAGTTATATAATTCCTGAAGTTCCAGTCCTTAAAACCTGTCTACCTAGGAGGACTTTGAGAGATGACTAATACCTTTTCTTAGAATATTCCCAGATTTGTCTTTTGCCTGTTGAGATTTTCATGTTGTATTGATCTTGTCACAATCACCTGTATGTCTCACCCTGTTTCTTCTATCATGCTTCTCTGGCCAGATGTGATTTTTTCTTCCTTCTCATCATCTCTACCCACCTGGGGTCATCACATATCCATCATCATCATCATCATCAGCATCATCATCATCTAACCCTATAATGACTACTATCTAATGAGTATGAAAATGATTATTATATGTATCTTTTGTGTAGTCTATAAATTAATTCTCAAAATTATTTTTTTGAGAATAGTAGTACACACTATTATTAGCACCATTTTACAGATAATTAAACGGAGAATTTGGCACATGAAAATAACAAAGCAAATAGCACACACAAAATTGAGTCTAGCTCTGCTTGATATTCATGCTATAATTCTTTCATGGTTATAGTCAAAATAAAAATAACTTACTCTTTGTCAAAGTTATATATAAATACTTTGCTAAGTAACAATGATTTAATGAAATAAACTCACATGAGAACCAAATCAGGAGATCCCTATTCTTTCTATATTTGAGTGACAATGACTCTCAAATTGTTTACTTCCATAGTTAGTCTTTTTTTTTTTTTTAAGACAGAGTCTTACTCCGTCACCAGGCACCAGGCTGGAGTGCAGTGGAACGACCTCGGCTCACTGCAACCTCCGCCCACTGCAACCTCCGCCTCCCAGTTTCAAGCAATTCTCCTGCCTCAGCTTCCCAAGTGGCTGGGACTACAGGCATGCGCCACCACGCCCAACTAATTCTTTTTGTATTTTTAGTAGAGGCGGGGTTTCACCATGTTGGCCAGGATGGTTTCCATCTCTTGACCTCGTGATCCGCCCGCCTCGGCCTCCCAAAGTGCTGGGATTACAGGTGTGAGCCACAGCGCCCTGCCCATAGTTAGTCTTTAATTTTCTATTCTTCCTCTCCATTTCTCCACATATGCCCCACCACATACAGATCAGTTTATTTTCTTTCATCTCATCCCCCATTACCATTTAATCATTTATATATATATATATATTATATATATATAAAAAACATAATATTATACTAATAACAGTTGATACGAGGGATAGGAATATTTGTTAAATCTGTTTGATTTTAAAATATGCAGGTGATCTAAATAGTTTTTATCAATCAAGGGTAATATTGGTCTTTTTAAAAATAGTAGTAGCTATTTTAACCTTGTTGTAGCCCTTGATTGATTTTATTACATTCAGTGGGGCAGAAGCTCAACTGTTCTTTTGTTTGTTTGTTTGTTTGTGGTTAGAATACTTAAAATGAGATCTATCCTGTTAATAAAATTTTAAGTGCACAATATAGTCTGGTTAACAGTAGGCACAACATTGTATAGCAATTTACTAAAAGTTATGCATCTTGCACAATTAAAATTTGTATACTCCTTGAAAGCAACTCTCCAATTTCCCTTTTCTCAGCTCCTGGAAACCACTATTCTACTGTGTGTCTCTGAACTTTACTATTTTAGACACTTCATATAAGTGGAATCGTGAAGTATTTATCCTTCTGTGACTGGGTACTTTTACTCAGCACAATGTTCTCCAGGTTCATCCTTGTTGTCTGTTGTCACATGTGGCAGAATTTCCTTCTTTATTATTATTTCAGTGTATGTATATACTATCTTTTATTTTCCTTTTATTTTTAGTTGACATTTTATTATGCCGAATATTATTTCAGTGTATGTATATACTATCTTTTATTTTCCTTTTATTTTTAGTTGACATTTTATAATTGTACATATTCATGGGATGCAAAGTGATATTTGTATACTTGTATACAATGAGTAATGGTCAAATCAGGGTAATTAGTATATTCATCACCTCACTCTACCCACCCAGCCCCACCTCTCAGCCTCTAATACTCACAGTTCTACACTCTAGTTCCATGAGCTCAAAATGTGCTTTTTAGCTCCTGCTTATGAGTGAGAACATGCAGTATTTATCTTTCTGTGCCTGATTTATTTTGCTTAACATAATGTCCTCCAGGCTTATCCATGTTGCAGTGAATGACAGGATTTCATTCTTTTTATGGTTGAATAGTACTCCATTGTGCACATGTACCACATTTTCTTTATTCATTCATCTGTTGATGGACATTCCATATCTTAGTTGTTAATAATAATGCTGAAATAAACATAAGAGAGCAGATGTCTCTTTGATATACTGTTTTCCTTTCCTTTGGATTAATATCCAGTAGTGGGATTGCTGATTTGTATGGTAGTCCTGTTTTTAGTGTTTTTAAAAACCTCCACATTGTTTTCCATAATGGTTATACTAATTCACATTTCTACCAACAGTGTCTAAGAGTTCCCTTTTCTCTGCATCATACTACATTTTCTGTATTCATTCATCAATTGCTTTTTTGTAGTTTTTTTCCCCCATTGGGAAAGTGCTGGAGTTTTCCACCTTGGCATAATTGACATTTTGAGTTGTATAATTCTTTGCTTATGGAAGGTAGGCAGGAGCATCCTGTGCATTGTAGGATATTTGGAAGCATCTCTGGCCTTTGTCCTTTGATTTCCTTAGCACTTCCACTCTCAGTTGTGATGGCCGCAAATGGACCCAGACATTGCTAAATGTCTCTGTGGGGCTCAGTAGCCCATATCTGGAAACCACAGGTCTAATCTAGGGTTTTGTATGCCTTATTAATTAAACCAAGTTACAAGTAATTGAAGCATTATGGCTTCATATGTCTCTAATCATTTTTATATAAAATGCACACTCCATTCAATTATGCATGGAAGCTTTAGCTTTTAAGTTTTATTTTCATGGAGTTAGAGTTACAAAAATAGGTATCAATATTTGCACTGCATTTATGTATTTGCATTTAAAGTTTCTTCAAAACACAAGTCACTTGAGATTTGAGTCAAGACACTTATCAGCATCTCTGATAAATAGAACAATAAGATGAAAATTAGGATTATCTTCTTATCTCTATGCTACAGTAAACCTGTGAAGTCTGCAATCACTGCAATTATTGCATTTTTAGCATTGGATAAATAGGACTGAAAATATTTAATTTGGGACTTAATATGGACTGAATACCAAAAATGGCATGTCTTTTGTTTGGGTTTCACCTAGTTTTGAAGAGGATTGGATTTAAGAAAAAAAGTTTTTCTATAATCGTTCTTTTTAATTACAGACTTATTTTGGGATTCACATATAACTACCATTTCCTAGACGCCATCAAAATTTTAGTTGACGTATTTGTTAGCTTATCAATCTGGCAAAGTAGTTAGTCTAGTTAGATTATGAATTATTTATTTCACAATGATAGGAGCAGGTGTTTGTGAAGAAGGTGGTAGATGATCTACAAATAGTTGTATTATATACAATAATCATCTGGCAACTAGATCCTGCCAGCTGTGAAAGATAATAAGTGATTCATGCAAAACTCAAAAAAAGAATCAATTACATGTTAAATAAAACTATCTCTGAAATATTTTGAAATATATCTGAAATTTGATTTTTTTTTTAAATTTGCATTAGTAATTCAAATACCTAAATAAAGGTTTGATGACCCTTTCTTGGAAAGGATAATAATTTCAAAGGGGGTAAGTCTGTTCATGGTCAGAGTGTAAGGAAAGTTATAAAGTGAAGAGAATGTGAAAATAGATTTCATCAAATGCAAATTCTTAATTCAAAGCAGAGAAAATGAAAGACAATAAATAAAGGGTAAAGTCTATCAAACAATCTTAGAAAAAGATTTAGGAAATCTTAGGAAAGAGGATAAGAAAAAACTAAAGCCCTGAGAAAGAAAATTCGATTCATAGTTTATGTATTGTGGATACTTACAAAAACAGGGAGAGAGAGATCTGGCTTCAGCTACAGAAGCTTGGTATATAGAGGGCTGGTAGAAAATTGATATTAAGCATTTCCTAATAAATAAATCTTACCCACCTAAGAGAAAATACATTTACCATGATATCAATATTAATAATATTTATATCAATTAGTACAACACTTATTGAGAACCTACAGTGTATCATAACTATATGAGTTACTATAAATAACTTATCACCATTATTCTCTTCAACCGTGAAGTGGCTACAAATACTACTATTTTCAGTAGAGAACACTGGAGCTCAAGAACAGTAAGTGGATGATACATGCTCCCAAAGATGAGTGAGGGACAGAGTTAAATTCTAGTTCAGGTTTTTGTTTCTTATTTTTTTCCTATATGCCACACTGAAATAATTTCTTTTATATGTCAATAATTAAACAGAATCAAAAACGTTCACAGCAAGGGATATTTGAACAGTCTTGATTTAGTTTGGCTGTATCCCTACCCAAACCTCATCTGAAATTGCAGTTACCATAATCCCCATGTGTTGCGTGAGGGAACGAGTGGGAGGTAATTGAATCATGTGGATGGTTCCCCCTATACTTTTCTCACGATAGTAAGTTCTCACAAGATCTGATGGTTTTATAAGGGGCTTCTCCCTTTGCTTGGTTTTCATTCTTCTCCTGCCTGCCACCATGTGACGAAGGATGTGTTTGCTTCCTCTCCTGCTATCATTGTAAGTTTCCGAGATCTTTCAGCCCTGTGGAATTGTGAGTTAATTAAACCTCTCTCCTTTATAAACTACCCAGTCTCAAGCAGTTCTTTGTAGCAGCGTGAAAAGGAACTAATAAAAGTCTTTAAAGATAACTGCTAGTTTTCTCAGACTAAGGGGGCTTAAAGTTATTTGAGGAAAGAGTAACAAAGAAAATAACTTGGAGATGTAAACAATTAAGATATATTTAAGGAATGACACTTCTGAAACTTTTCAGAGAGGCAGGGGTACAAACTATATAGCATACACTTTCAGGTACAAGATAGGAAAGGGAAATTTAGGGCAGATTGGGATGAAATTGGATACAGACTTTTGGAAAGAAAAAGACAGCAAATGATCCCTTCTCACCAAAGAAGATATAATAATCATTCTGTTTGCAGCAGTTATGTTAGGTTGTTTAGAGACAATAAAATAAAGGATTCTTTTAAGCATCAGTATAAGCAGTTTGCACAACTTATACTTTAGAGATTATTTACCTGAAAAGCAGAATGGTACCTAGAAAAAAATGACAGTAGGTAGACACATCCATCATCACCAGAGAAATGACTGAATTCCCAAAGAGACTTTCAGGCTGAATTGCTAAATGAAGCATGTATCTAATTTAAATTATAAACATTTATATACCTTTAGTTTGTGACAAGTATTGAATTCAGATGATGGTTTCAAAAATTAAAGGTGGATAATGGGTGACATCTAATAAAGTTTTCTGCAAGAAATGAATATATGAAACAAATTAATGGTATCCAGAGACAATATAAAATGTATCATGAATAAGTAATATATTAACATCTGAAAATGGAAAAGAGTCTTCTAACTAATGCTACCATGTCAAATTTTGGTTCAGAAAGAAGTAGAATTGGGAAAGAGATGAAAAATGAGTGAGAAAATAATAACAAAATGTGAAACTTCTGGAAAAATCAAAGGTAAATAAGAATGGAGGGTGCCATTATTTACCCCTTTCTGACAATGAAGAAAAGAAAAATCAATAGTGTACATCTTATTTCAGAGTAGTTTAAACTGTCTGATTTATCGTGTTAAAATTATCCACAGAGATGAAGACTGTCAAGGCATTACAAAAGTAAAAAATTCTACCACCTTTAGTATTCTCACCCTTTCTATTTACTAATTTTCTTCCTCATGTCTGGGGATGAGAAATGAGTGGGAGGGGAGAAAGCACTGTCAAAAGTGATAGGGATTACAAGTATCATAAAAGTCAATATTAACATTCCTTAAACTTGATTATTAAATCTCACCTGGAAAATGATCCATCTTTGGCTAATATCAATTTATATCTGTTTCTACTTTTCTATTATATTATTTCTACTATTAAGATTTTTATTACTGCAACTAAGCTAGACTTTTTAGCTTCATTTTAATGCGTCTTTCAGAAAAGTTCTAATATTGAATAAAAACAGCTAATCAAAGTGATTAACAAACAACGAAATTTAATTTCTACCACTTGATGTTAGAAGCAAATAACAGGAAGAAAATAAAGAGAGGGATTTCTAAATTAAGCATGCTAAAATTTGTAAAGTTATTTGAAAAATTCAATGAAAACTTCTTTTACACAGTTTTCACAGTTTCATATTATTATGACTGCAATGTATGTAAGTCATTGGTACTACCACTCTAATAATAGAAAATATTTTCTTTTTATTTTATATTTATTTCTTACCTTTTGGGGCAGGAGACTCATTTGGTTTTGAAATTATTTTTTCTAGTTGCTATTTTTGTGGAGTTCCTTTAAGGCAACTTTTTCATAGTATCATATCACACCTATAATTTCATTTAAATATTACCATATAGCACAAAGTTATAGAATTATTAGGTCACAGTTCATGTTCTTTTAAAGTCATTTGTTTTCCATTTCCTAATCACTGGAAAAGGAAACACAAATATCCATATCAGTTTATAATAAAACTGATATGGATATATTTGAAATGTGCTATAGGCGACATGTTTTAGATTATAGAAAGGCTATTGTTCATTTATTTCCTTTTATTTTTTTGCAAACATAGTTTTTTTAAAGCAAGAAAACAGACTTTACTAGGAACTGACATAACTAAAACTATCATAATACTTTATCTTTCCCGAGACTTATTTTGAAATATATCTAGAATATCTAGAATAATGTACAAAGATACTAGAAAAAAAATCAGGTACACTATCAATCCAAGGGCACAAAGATGAAATAAATTTTCTCATCTTTACTATCTTGAACTTATACCAACTATGAAGTAAAATGTTTATGTATTTTTATATATATTTACACTACTGACAAAGTAAATTGTTTATGCATTTTATTTTTAATCTTAAATTTAACATTATTGATTTTAAAAGGAGTCATTTGTTACTTAAATTTTGTTTTATTATTGGAGCAATTTCAATTCTAGATATATTTACAACTTTAAAAGTGTAATTTAATGTGCGGTTGTTATTATGTCTATGTGCACACATATTTACATACACACATACACACAAAACTTCTCTAGCTCAGTCAACTGAGAGGGCTTGGATGCAACAACACTTTACTAGCTGTAAGTGTCCCTACCATAGAATATTTTATTACCATTCTCTACTAATGGACCTAGGACTCCCTTATCAGGTTGACACAGAGGAAGTGCAAAATGACCCTGGAACTCTACATATCACATAAGGCAAGGAAGCACAAATAAATCATTGAAACATCTCCAAATATAACAGAAGACTTCCCCTTTGGGTTGATGTGTAGTAATAGGGATAAATTTACTCTTCTACCTGAAATAACTGAAAACTAAGAATAATATATGAAGGAATAGTTTCAAGACTATGGATATCAGAAGTCAAAGGACAGCAAACCCTAATAGCTGGGGAGCAAAATAGTTGAACACCATGCTTCTCCCTACTTAGAGCCTGGATACAGTTTCTAAATGATGGCACAGAAAGAAAGAAACCAGGAAGAACTTAGTGGAATCTTTCAGGTGGGGAGATGGAGCTCTGTGATACTAGGATACAGGTGCCCATAGTTCCCAAAAGACTACTAGAAACAAGAGAGAAATCTGGAGATCTTCAAAGATTCTGTTATTCAGCTGAGAAATGAGCAAGGAGACTTCCTGAAGGGAAGATAGAACTACCCACACAAAGATTTGTGGTAAAAGAAAGAAAGAAGAAAGGAAGCAAACAAGAAAGGATAAATCAACAAGCTGTGGGATAATTTGCAGCAGCCTAATACATAAATAATTATGGTACCTGAATGAGAAGTAAGAGCAGAAATGTATTTAACAAAATAGGGCTGAAAAACTCCCAAAATAATGGAAAATATTATTTCATTGATCCTAGAAGCTTAACAAAACCCAAGCACACTAAAAAGAAAGAAAATATACCAAGGCACATAATATTTGCTCCCATGTAGTGATAAATATGAAATCCTGGTAGTAGCTAAAGAAAAAGACCCACAGACACAGTGTTAGGGAGGAAGAGAGATGAGGATAATAGGAGATTTCTTGGTGGAAATAAGTAAGAAGATAATTGAACAATATATTTAAAGTAGATGCAGAAAAACCTGTCAACCTATAATTCTATATCACGTGAAAAAAAATGCATCCCCAAATGAAGGCAATATGCTTCTGAATTTACTTTGCTACTATTTTGTTAAGGATTTTTGAGCTTATGTTCTGTTCATTGGAGACATTGGCCTACAATTTTTTTGTCTTTTAACATCGTTGGCTATGGTAGCAAGGTAATGCTGGCCTCATAAAATGAGTTTGGAAGTGATCCCTCCTTTTTAATTTTTTGGATTAGTGGGAGGATTGGCATTAATTCTCTGAATGTTTGGTAGAATTTGACAGTGAGGCCATCTGGTCTTAGTCTTTTTAGAGGGGAGACATTTTTGATTACTGATTCAGTCTCCCTACTAGTTACAGGTCTGGTCAGACTTTCAATTTCTTCATGATTCAGTCTTGATACCTTATATGCTTCTAAGAATTTATTCTGTCTAGATTATCCATTTTGTTGGCATAGAGTTATTTATACTAGTCTCTTATGATACTTTTTTATTTCTGTGGCATCAGTTCTAATGTGTCCTCTTTTATTTCTTGCCTTATTTGCTTGAGTCTTTTTTTCTTTCTTCTAATTAGTCTAGCTAAAGCGTTGTCAATTTTATTTGTCTTTTCAAAACAATTCTTAATTTCATCAATTTATTGTATTATTTTCTAATCCCTCTTTTATTTATTTCTGCCCTGTAATCAACTCAAAATAGATGGAAGACTTTAATATCTGAAACTGTAAAACCCCTAGAAGGAAATATAGATGAAAAGCTTCATGACATTGGCCTTAGCAATAATCTCATGAATATTATGTGAAAAACACAGGCAACGTTGGATCTCCATTAAAACCCTGATTTTAAAATGAGAAGTCTTTAAACAGACATTTTTTTCCAAAGAAGACATACAAATTGCCAACAGGCATATGCAAGATGCTCAATATTACTAATCGGCATGAAAATGCACATCAAAACTATATGAGGTATCATCTAACAACTGTCAGAATGACTATTATGTTAAAAAAAGAGAGAGAAAGTAGAAAACAAATGTTGGTGAGGAGATAGGGCAATGGAAACCATTGTAAATTGTAGGTAGGAATGCATCTGCTATGTAAAACCATGTGGAGGTTCCTTAAGAAAATTAAAAGTAGGACTGCCGTACGATCCAGCCATCTTACTTCTGCTTATTTACCCAAAATGATTGAAATCATGATTTCAAAGAGATAGTACTTCCATTTTCATTGTAGCATTATCCACAATAAGCAAGATGTAGAAACAACCTAAGTGCCCATTGACAGATAAATGGACACAGAAAATGTGGTATAAACACACCATAGAATATTATTTAGCTTTTAAGAAAAGGACATTCTGCAACAATGTCAACATGGATTAAACTTAAGGACATCATGCTAAGTGATATGAGTTAATCATAGCAGGATAAATAGGCTTGATTCCATTTATATCAAGTATCTAAAGTAGTCAAAATGATAGACACAAAGAGTAGAATAATGATTGCCAGAGGCTGGGGGAAGAGGGAAGTAGGAAGTTGCTAATCAATAATCAATAGGTATAAAATTTTAGTTATGCATGATGATAGGATGTACAATATTGTGGCTCTAGATGCAATGCTGTATTGTAAACTTAAAAATATTTTAAAATGGCAGACATGTTAGATGTGCTTATCACAGGAAAAAGAAGACAAAATGAAGACTAGTTTTGTGATGGTTAATACTGAGTGTCAACTTGATTGGATTGAAGGATACAAAGTATTAATCCTGGATGTGTCTTTGTTGTTGCCAAAAGATTAACATTTGAGTCAGTGGGCTGAGGAAGGCAGATCCACCCTTAATCTGGTGGGCACAATCTAATCAGCTGCCGTTGAATATAAAGTAGGCAGAAAAACATGAAAAGGAGAGACAG
This sequence comes from Aotus nancymaae, assembly GCF_030222135.1. Taxonomy (NCBI): domain Eukaryota; kingdom Metazoa; phylum Chordata; class Mammalia; order Primates; family Aotidae; genus Aotus; species Aotus nancymaae. The sequence goes on from NW_026988413.1 coordinate 31,127,970, forward strand.
ACCTAGCCTCCCAGACTGCATCTTTCTCCTGTGCTGGGTGCTTCCTGCCCTCAAGCATCAGACTTCAAATTCTTTGGTTTTGGGACTCGGGTTGGCTTTCCTTGCTCCCCAGCTTGCAGAGCACCTATTGTGGGACCTTGTGATTGTGCAAGTTAATACTTAATATTAACTCACTCATATATATATGTGTATATATATATGTGTGTGTACACATATATGCACATATATATGTATATACACATATGTATAAATACATATTTAAGAAATGTTAAAAGTCCTTCAGTCAAAAAGAAAACGATACCAGATGGATATCTGGATATACACAAAGGAATTAAGACACTAGAAATGGTGCTTCAAAATAATATTCTTTTCTTATTTTTGAAATATTTCTAAAAGGTAACTGACAATTGTGTCAGGTTCCTTATGAACATATGCAGGTTTGATGATTTGATAAAGAAATTCACAGAACTCAAAAGCTATTAAACTTATGGTCAAGTTTTTTAGAGCAAAATGATACAAGTCAACAAAGGGGAAAATGTGCATGAGTAAAGTTCAGGAGAGAGGAAGTACAAGTTTCCAAGGAAGTGTCCTCTCCCAGAGGAGTTTAATGGGTGTTTTTAATTCTCCCAACAGTGCGTCAATATATGTGAAATGTTATCAGTTAGGGAAGATCATCAGAGCTTTGGTGCCCAAGGTTTTAACTGGATGTCAGTCCTTTAGGCATTGATTAAGCCACCACTTATTGCAATTAAGACATAGGCTGTTGTTGTTCAGGCCTCCTTACAAGTATGAACTTATTTTGGGTAATATAAACTGTCAATAGTCACAGATATGAAATACAGGACTCCAAAATCAAAATAACCCAACAAAGTCCTTTGTCTCTTGCCAATTTTAATAGTAGCAACAACACCAGTTTTATATTTAGCTGCCTGTATGATGTTACAGGTGACTCCCACCAAAGTTACTCCTAACAATCTCATGTTTCGGGTGACACTTGTATCTTTTCTGGATTTATAAATCCGCCTCTGAGTCATGTGTGTCACCACTACATTAATATCAGTGTCAGTTTGTTGTTCAGTTTCTGATATGATCATGCTGTCATCAATGTAGTGTATTTTCACACTTCAGACCTTGAGACCTTCTTTAAGGCCAAATCCCTTGTACTTAAATAATGACAGTGATCTGGTGAATTCAAATAACACTACCAATACAATAAAGGTAAACTGGTATCCTTCCACATGACAGAAAACTGCTTTTGGCTCCAAACCAAGATTAAAATAAAGAAAAAAGCATTTGCAGATTTAATCTCTGAGTTCCAGTCTCCTTACCATGTTGTGTCTTTTGCACTATCAAGGACTGCTGATGCTATAGGTGGAATTACTTTATTAAAGCCTTGGTTATCTGCTGTTAGTCTCCATAAATCATTTGCCTTTTTCATGAGCCACTCAGGGCTATTGTACATAGAATTTGTTGGTATCAGCACTAGAACTTCTAACTTGTCATTCATTAAAGTGGTGTATTACTTTCCTGGGACTGTCATTAAGAAAAAAAAAAAAAGTATTACAAACTGGGTAGCTTTAAACAACAGAAATTTTTTTGTCTCATAGTTCTGCAGGCCAAAAGTCCAAAATTAAGGTGTCAGCAGGATCATACTCCCTCTGAAAACAGCAGAAGAGAATCTTTCCTTAACATTTTCTCACTTTTGGTAGTGGCTGTCAATCCATGTCATTTTCATTCTTTCTCCTGCAGCTGTGTACAGATCATGGTTCTTTAGAAGCAATAGGTTATAGACATACATATAAGGGGATTATTATGGGAATCAGTTTACATGATTATGAAGACCAAAAAGTTTCACCATCTGCTGTTTGCAAGCTGGAGACCCAGGAAACCTAGTGGTACACCTTCATCTGCGTCGGAAGGCCTGAGAACTAGGATCAGGGTGGTTCAGGAGCAGAGTCCAAAGGCCCAAGAACCAGGAGCTCTGATGTTGGATGTCAGGAGAAGATGGATGACCCAGTTCAAAAAGAGAGAGAGAAAATTTTGCAATTCATCTACCTTTTTATTCTATTCAGGCTCTCAACAGACTGGATGATGCTCACCCACACTAATTGGTATGGTAGATAATTTTTAACTCGGTCCACTCATTCACGTTAATCTCTTCCAGTAACACCTCCACAGACACATCCAGAAACAATATTTACCAGCTATCTGAGCATCCTCTAACTCAGTATGGTTTACATATAAAAAATTAATCATCAGTGGCCTCATTCTAATGTCTGTCAACACATAGCATTTTTCCTGTGTGTCTGTGTCTAAATATTTCTCTTCAGGGCTGGGCACAGTGGCTCATGCCTGTAATCCCAGCACTTTGGGAGGCCAAGGTGGGTAGATCACCTGAGGTCAGGAGTTTAAGACCAGCCTGGCCAACATGGTGAAACCCCATCTCTACTAAAAATACAAAAATTAGCCAGTGTGGTGGCAAGTGCCTGTAATCTCAGCTACTGGGAGGCTGAGACAGGAGAATCGCTTAAACTCAGGAGACAGAGATGATTTCAGTGAGCCAAGATTGTGCCATTGCACTCCAGCCTGGGCAACAGAGTGAGACTGCATCACAAAATAATAATAATAATAAAAAGATATTTCTCTTCTTATAAGGGTACAAGTCATATTAGATTAGTATCCAGTATGATTACATATGCAAAGACCCTATTTCCAAATAATTCAAAACATTCACAGTTAACAGGGGTGATGATAAGTGGTAATGCCTTTGGTTTTACCAGCTATCTGATACTGTTTCATATTAACAAGCTGCGTGGGCTCAGGCAAATTCATAGGTTTCCATTTTGCATGTCCAATTAATACTGGCAAAAGGACAAATTTATACGCCTTCTACTTTATGATACTAGGTAAGGGAAGTGTTTCTAAATTAGACATAATATCCATTGCATAATACATTCAAGTAAAGGAGACACAACCACTTCACATAAAGTTTGTTAAAATATTCCAATTTTATACAAAACTCATAGCGTTTTCATTTTCATATGCTTTCATCATAATTATTGTCCCATTTGGAACTTCAACAAGTGTTGAAATTACAGTAAATGCACTGTGGCAAGGAGCCCCAGAAAGTTTTTATTTCCACCTGGATATGGTCATAGTAATGGCTATTTTACCCACATATATGCATATGCCCTGAAGTCTGTGGGTCTCCAACTGGGGGTCAGGCAAGGAGATCCTGGATCTTTTGTCAATCTTCACCCAAATTAATTTTGGCAGCAATAATTCTCAGCCATTCAAGCTCAGGTTTCTCTTTAATATCTTTGCTTTTTAGTTTTCTCTTTTTTAAATTTCTGCAAACTAGGATAAATATAGTAGATTTGCTTATGGTTTCTTGATGTTGGAGGAAAAGCAGAAGTTCTCATTGGTTCACCAAATTGCAATTATGCTGCATTATAGCCTTGTGTTTACTTTGGCAGTGTTGACTTTATTCACCTCTTACTTTAATAGTTACTTAAAGACTCTTTCCATGCTGTGATAAGTCCCATAAACATGCTTTTTTTTCTGTTTTTTAATTCCTTTGTGACCTACTCTAATTTTTTTAGCATCTGTAAGACAATAAGGAAAAGCTGGGACAACAAATCTGATATGTCTTCTTAAATCGTTGCTTGATTTTGCAGCACTAAGGTTATATATAAAATGGGATCCTTAATCATAGTGTTTACCATGATGCAGGTAAGGGCCGTATTAAATAAATGAGCATTCTGAAAACCAGTGTGTCTTGTATATGCTGCACATCAGTCACTTCAAATGGGAAGTTCCATTTGGCTTTTAAAAGAGAAGGACAGTTAGTTTATTTTCTCAAGACGTTACAGCAGCTTTTATCCAGTCCAAAAGGCTAGCTGTCCTGTATGAACACTCTGTTGGGTGTTTGGATAATGTACATTAATTCATTTGTTATTACCCGATAATAAGCTGTGGGCCCTGCATCAACACAGCATACTCTTCCCCTTTGCAGCAATCAAAACAAAGGAGACTTCTAAATCTTTCACAATCCATTTGAGTAAGGATTTTCCAGAAATCTGATGATATTGCTTCACAAAATGAGACAAGTTGTTTATACTGTACCCTAGGATTCAGTAGTGTCTTGGTTATCCTGACTTCCTGGACTACCCTTTTGGTAACCAGCAGCCATAGAGATTTTATGTCTTTTCAGCAGTTTTATCCTTTGGTAGCAGCTTATAGACTAGCAGCAGCAGGTGGGACTGGACAAAATACAAACTATTAAGATATAAATAAACAAAGATTGTGTATTTAACTAGTTTCTTGTTTTGTTTGCATTTTATTATGTACCCAGTAGGTGAAATTTTTAGGAGTTGGGTCTACCATTTTAAAATTTTATTGGTAATTTGTATGTTCCATAACTAACCGCAGCACAGCTGCTGTTTCATACTATGGGACATTTAATAAGCATCCAGGCATCAAAGGTTCATTACATGTTTCAACAACCTTCCTTTTTCTAACCAACAATTTTTTTTTTTTCCTGTAAATACTTCAGTTTTATTTTATTTTTTATTTATTATTATTTTTTTTTATTGCATTTTAGGTTTTGGGGTACATGTTAAAAACATGCAAAGTTGTTGCATAGGTGCATTCATGGCAGTGTGATTTGCTGCCTCCCTCCCCCTCACCCATATCTGGCATTTCTCCCCATGCTATCCCTCCCCAACTCCCCCCCCCCCGCTGTCCCCCCCACTCCCCCGCAACAGACCCCTGTGTATAGTGCTCCCCTCCCTGTGTCCATGTGTTCTCCTTGTTCAACACCCTCCTATGAGTGAGAACTGATAAGCAACTTCAGCAAAGTCTCAGGATACAAAATCAATGTGCAAAAATCACAAGCATTCCTATACACCAATAATAGACATAAAGAGAGCCAAATCAAGAACGAACTGCCATTCACAATTGCTACAAAGAGAATAAAATACCTAGGAATACAACTAACAAGGAACGTAAAGGACCTCTTCAAGGAGAACTACAAATCACTGCTCAACGAAATAAGAGAGGAAACAAACAGATGGAGAAACATTCCATGTTCATGGTTAGGAAGAATTAATATCGTGAAAATGGCCATACTGCCCAAAGTAATTTACAGATTCAACGCTATCCCCATCAAGCTACCAATGACCTTCTTCACAGAACTAGAAAAAACCACCTTAAACTTCATATGGAACCAAAAGAGAGCCCGCATAGCCAAGTCAATTCTAAGCAAAAAGAACAAAGCAGGAGGCATCACACTACCGGACTTCAAACTCTACTACAAGGCAGCGGTAATCAAAACAGCATGGTACTGGTACCAAAACAGAGATATAGACCAATGGAACAGAACAGAGGCGTCGGAGGCGACACAACATATCTACAACCACCCGATCTTTGACAAACCTGATAAAAACAAGCAATGGGGAAAGGATTCCCTGTTCAATAAGTGGTGTTGGGAAAACTGGCTAACCATATGCAGAAAGCAGAAATTCGACCCCTTCCTGACACCTTACACGAAAATTGACTCCAGATGGATTAAAGACTTAAACATAAGGCCTAACACCATAAAAACACTAGAAGGAAACCTAGGCAAAACCATTCAGGACATAGGCATAGGCAAGGACTTTATGACCAAAACACCAAAAGCATTGGCAACAAAAGCCAAAATAGACAAATGGGACCTAATCAAACTCCACAGCTTCTGCACGGCAAAAGAAACAGTCAATAGAGTGAATCGGCAACCAACAGAATGGGAAAAAATTTTTGCAGCCTACCCGTCTGACAAAGGGCTGATATCCAGAATTTACAATGAGCTAAAAAAGATTTACAAGAAAAAAACAAACAAGCCCATTCAAAAATGGGCGAAGGATATGAACAGATACTTTACAAAAGAAGACATACAAGAGGCCAACAAGCATATGAAAAAATGCTCATCATCACTGGTCATTAGAGAAATGCAAATCAAAACTACATTGAGATACCATCTCACGCCAGTTAGAATGGCGATCATTAAAAAATCTGGAGAAAACAGATGCTGGAGAGGATGTGGAGAAATAGGAACACTTTTACACTGTTGGTGGGAGTGTAAATTAGTTCAACCACTGTGGAAAACAGTGTGGCGATTCCTCAAGGACCTAGAAATAGAAATTCCATTTGACCCAGCAATTCCATTACTGGGCATATATCCAAAGGATTATAAATCGTTCTACTATAAGGACACATGCACACGAATGTTCATTGCAGCACAGTTTACAATAGCAAAGACCTGGAACCAACCCAAATGCCCATCGATGATAGACTGGACAGGAAAAATGTGGCACATATACACCATGGAATATTATGCAGCCATCAAAAACGATGAGTTCGTGTCCTTTGTAGGGACATGGATGAACCTGGAAACCACCATTCTCAGCAAACTGACACAAGAACACAAAATCTAACCAACAATTTTGTCTTGTTCCAGTGAGTCAGGGTTGTTCTAGCAAATTCCACTGCTAATATCAATTGTTGGCTTTAAAATTTTTTTAAAAACTATTTTAAGTTCAGCGGTACAAGTGCAGGTTTGTTACATAAATAAACTTGTGTCATGGGGGTTATTACCCAGGTATTAAGTCTAGGCCTCATTATTTTTCCTGATCTTTCTGTCCTCCCAAACTCCACTCCCCAAAAGGCTCCAGTGTGAGTTGTTTCTTCTTATGCATCCATGTGTTCTCATCATTTAGCTCCCACTTATAAGTGAGAACATGTCATATTTGGTTTTCTGTTACTGTGTTAGTTTGCTAAGGATAATGCCTTCCAGCTCCTTCTATCTTCCTGCAAAAGCCCTGATCTCATTTTATTTATGACTGCATAGTATTCTATTGTGTATGTACCACATTTTCTTTATCCAGTCTACCATTTGTGGGCATTGATGTTGATTTCATGTCTTTGCTATTGTGAATACTGCTGCAATAAACATACATGTGCATGTGTTTTTATAATGACTTATATTTCTCTGGGTATATAACCAGTAATGGTATTGCAGGGTCAAATGGTATTTCTATCTTTAGGTCTTTGAGAAATCATTACAATCTCTTCCACACAGCTGAACTAATTTACATTCCCACCAATCATATGTAAGTGCTCCTTTTTCTCCATAACCTTGCCAGCAGCTGTTATTTTTTAGTTTTTAGTAATAGCCATTCTGACTGGTATGAGATGATATCTCATTGTGGTTTTGATTTGCATTTCTCTAATGATCAGTGATATTGATCTTTTTTCATACAATTGTTGGCCACACATATGCCTTCTACTGAAAAGTGTCTGTTTATGTCCTTTGCCCACTTTTTAATGGGGTTGTTTTTGCTTTTCTTGTAAATTTGTTTAAGTCTCTTATAGATGCTGGATATTAGACATTTGTCAGATATATAGTTAGCAAAAATTTTCTTCCATTCTGTAGTTTGTCTGTTGATAGTTCCTTTTGCTGTGCACAAACTCTTTAGTTTAATTAGATCACATTTGTTAATTTTTACTTTCATTGTAATTGCTTTTGGCATCTTCATCATGAAATATTTGTCCATGGCTATGTCCTAAATGGTATTGCTTATGTTGTCTTCAGGGCTTTTGTAATTTTGGGTTTATATTTAAATCTTTCATCCATCTTGAGTTAATTTTTTTGTATATACTGTAAGGAAGGGGTCCAGTTTCCATCTTGTGCAGATGGCTAGCCAGTTATCCCAGCACTACTTATTGAAAAGAAAATTCTTTCTTCATTGCTTTTTTGTTGTTGTTGTTGTTTGGTCAGGCTTGTTGAAGAGCAGATAGTTGTAAGTATGCAGCCTTATTTCTGTGTTCTCTATTCTGTTCCATTGGTCTATGTGTCTGTTTATATACCAACACTATGCTGTTGGTTACTGTAGCCCTGTAGTATAGTTTAAAGTTGGGTAGCGTGGTGCCTCAAGCTTTGTTCTCTTTACTTATGATTGCCTTGGCTATTCAGGATCTTTTCAATTCCACATGTATTTCACAACAATTTTTGCAGTTTTGTTAAGAATGTCAAGGATAGTTTAATAGGAATAGCACTGAATGTATAATTTGCCTTTGGCAATATGGTCATTTTAATGATACTGATTCTTCCTATCCATGAACATGCAGTGTTTTTCTATTTGTGTCATCTCCAATTTCTTTGAGCCGTGTTTTGTGGTACTTTTTATAGAGATCTTTCCCCTCCTTGGTAAGCTGTATTAGTAGGTATTTTAGTTTTGTGTGGCAATTGTGAAAGCAATTATGTTACCAGTTTGGCTCTTGGCTTAACTGTTGTTGGTGTATAAGAATGTTAGTGACTTTTGCACTTTGATTTTTAAATTTTGAAACTTTGCTGAAGTTGCTCATACTCTACACTCACAAACTCACTTTAGACAAATCCATCCCAGGCTGCTGGCTGGAATTTGCATCTATCTGTTTTTTCATCTAAGTTGGTTGTCATTGAAATAACTGGCTTTCTACCTGTTTTAAAAATCTTTGACCAGTATTAGAGAATAGTTAAATTTTTTATTTTGTCCAGCTGATCCCTTATTCTTTGAAATTTCATGATGAGCTTTATTAACTATGATATTTTAAAGTTATCTGCCTGTTCTTGTCAATGATGAGCAATGGAAAAAGAAAAACTTCACGTTAATCAATGACATTGAACCTAAGATTTGGAGAGTTTTGGAGACATGTTTTGATTTTAAATAGAACAGACTATGTCAGATGAGAGAAAATGAGAATATACACATGCCAAAATGTCATATTCATACAATACCTGTTTGAAAGATATTTTGTTTTAGGCAGGAGATTAAACAAGTCATAAAGAAATAACTAGAGCCACTTTAAAACACTTAAAATTTTTATTTGTGTAGATTTATATTGCAGACTCCAGAAGTCATTATCACTCTTGGACCAGAAAAGCTAAGTGTGTATAACATTGAACAACTAAAAGCAGATAAATAAATATGCCCATTCACATAGCATATCTATCAAGGAATGATCATATAGGTTGTATTTAATTCCCATAAGAACTTCGAGGTCTAACAGGACAAACATAAACTCTCCAACTTAAGCTAAACTTAATAGAACAATGACCCTTAGGGCTTTGTGTCACTTCCAAATAATGAGGTAAATCTAGTAAAAAAAATAAATCTTTTGGCACATGATTGTTAGATTTAGCCAATATTATAAGCAATTTAAAACAAGTTATTTTTAACTCTCTTTAGGACATATTAGCAAGTTTAAAATAATTTTCATCAGTCAATTTTCATAATTCTGTTTCAAATCAGTTTACTTCTCTACACCTATACAATCAGTAATTTAGTTTGTGCAACCTTTATGATGCATCTACATTAATAAAAAAGTTATATAAATGTTCTTTCCATCTGTAGTCTTGCCTTCACTTATCTATACTTTGTGCTCAGGACAAAATAATCCACCAAATGCACAAAGTTCACCTGACTGATTCCTGCTTAAAGTTGCAAATTTGCAGTTGCCTTTGGGAGAATATCCCAGTTCTTAAAATTGCTATTATCCCCATCATGACTTTTCCAACTTCATCTCTTACTACTCTCTAATACTGCTTTCTGTGTGGCCCAGACATAGTGAACTGATTATAATCCTCATCCCTCTAGACTTTATATAATCTATTCAGTCTGCCGACATATACCAATCTACACTAAACGTTGTCGACAATAACTCACTAAATCACCAAAGATTTACTTTTTCTTCTAGACTCAGTGGTCAAAACTGACTCAAAACCATTCATAGTATCATCCTCCCTTTGGAGAGGTTCAGTCAGCAGAAAAGACCTCTTGGAAAGACTTGCTTAAGTATACAACAGTGAGCTTAGGGAACTGATTAGATGGAATATCCAAGGGAAAAAATGAAAAGGATTATCTGAAGGAAGTTAAGTTTCTAGCAAAATTCAAGTAATCATCAAATAAAATGGTATGCCAAGTCATATGGGAATCATGGAAACAGTTAATGGTAGAAATTCATGCAGGCCTCTGCTATAGGTAGCAGTCTCATACCCTTGCTGACTTCTGTAAGGCAGAATAAAAACTCTGCTCTTATTAATATTCTAAATGAGGTCTGGATGTTTATGGTAAAGGATGAGTAGGCTCTTGGCAAAGGAAAAAGAAAATGGAAATTAACAGTAGTCTACTAAGTGTTTATACATTTTTCAAACAAATTATTGCCTTTTATCCTTACAAAATCAGAGTGTGGGTTGAGAAAATTGTCCATGGCCACTTGGAAAGTGAATCAACAAGGCCAGTTTTCATAAACAAGATTGATTCCAAAGGCCATGCTTTTCCTATTATATAACAAAAGACTATCTCTCAATAGGGGCCCTATTGGAAGAAGAAAGAGTGTATTGGTACTTGGAAACAATAAGGGAATCTATAACTTGTCCCTAAAGTCACCAGTGTGAGAAGCAGCAAATTGATACGTAGAACAATCTAATGTCAGTAATTGTGTCCACAGATCACTGTTTGTTGGGATTCACTCAGGGTGACTGGCAAAATATTAAGGGAAATATTAGGGACGTTATAAGATTATAATCTCAAACTTTTTGAAAGGCCTAAAGGTTTTTATTAAGCTATGGAATGGGCTGAAGGCAGCCAGTTCTTAGGTTAGAACATTAAGTCATAGGGTGAAGATTAAGGATAATAAAAACTTCCGCAGTTAAGTCTGTTTACCCCACATCCCTTTGTCTCTACTCTGTTTACTCATGTTAACTTTGTGCTGGATGGTCCTCTCACGGGGAGGTCGAAGGGAAATTACCTGTTAATCGTGTTCATTCAGGGTCACTGGAAACAAAATCTTTTATCATTCGTAAAACCACTCTTTTAACCGTGTTAATTATCCACAAGCATGCTGACTTAGAAACTCTGTTATTAAATTTATACTAAATAAATGTGAAGAGCAGCAGCGAGTGGTGGTTGGTTAGCTGCAATCGCTCTATGAAAGCAGTTGACGACCATCCCTAGCCCACTCGATTCACTGTATTCTGGTGTGTGTGAGTGCATTTATTCATCCATCACTGAGTCAAGGTCTGCAGGACAGACCTCTGCAGGTGGTGATTAACGTCTCAGGTGGTGACCCTGATGTGACTGACACTACAGCTGGTTCCCTGTGTAAGGAGATCAATGCCACAGCTGGTGCCCCGTGTGAGGAGAGCCGTTGTGCTCAATGCCACAACTGTTCTGGTTTATTTATCATAATCTCCACCACAGAGTACAGTTGTTTCTTCTACGTATTCTCTGTATATGCTTTCTCCCACAAGATTGGTTCAGTTATTGAAATAGGATATGTGCAAAGACCTAATATATACACATGCGTGGGTGCACACACACATATATGTCTTCGCATGTATGCTGAAAAGGGCTTCAAAACGTCCTCTGCATTTTTTTCCTGTGCATGTATTATATAGAAAGTGCTGACCTATCTCACTTAAAACATCGTCTAGACTTATGGTATGATTTAGATATTTGTCCCCTCTAAATCTCATATGGAAATATATTCCCAGTGTTGGAGGTGGGGCCTGGTGGGAAGTGTTTGATCGTGAAGACAGAGCCCTCATGAATGACTTAGTGCCATACCCTAGGTAATCAGTGAGTTCCCATGAAAGCTGATTGTTTAAAGGTGTGTGGCACCTCATCTCTCTCTTGCTCCCAGTCTTACTATGTGATATGCTTGTTCCCTGTCACCTTCTGCCATGACTGTAAGGTTGCTGAGGCATCACCGGAAGCAGTTGCTAGTGCTATGCTTCCTATAAAGCCTACAGAGCTGTAAGCCAATTAAACCTATTTTTATAAATTTTCCAGCCTCAGGTTTCTCTTATAGCAAGGCAAGAATGGCCTAATGACACATGTTGTTATACCTGAGTTAATTTTTCTCAGATTACATTCACTGTTTAACTCTTATTTGTCTCATTTTTAGTGTTGTGTTGTCTCCTCTATTTTTGGTTCCTTTTTCTTTATCAGGCCTATCTTTCTATCATGCATTTCCTTTCAAATCTACAATTTCTCTTTAGTTATCTGACCTATAGAGACAGGTTTTAAACTATCTTGTTTTTGTTTTAAAAAATGACTCCTACTCTCCAGGTTAGACCCACAGATTTAATTGTTATCATGCCTCATATTATCATGATCAGAAGCCTTCTGAATATATCTCTGAGTTACTGTTTTAGGTATCGGTGCCATTGCAGTTCCATGTTCTAATTTTTGGATTGTATAAATATTGCCTTATTAATAAAAATTGTTTTCTAAGTTATGATTAAGAATTTTGAGATGTGGGGATTATACTGGATTATCCAGGTAATCTGTCAATTACAAATATTCTCATAAGAGAAGCAGAGGCAGATTTGACACAGACCCAGCACAGAGGAGAAAGTGAGGTAAAGGCAGAGCAGAGAGAGATCTGAAGAGATGGGCCTTCACCACTGGAGTGATGTGGCCATAAGCCAAGGAATGTCAGCAGCCACCACAAGCTGGAAACATCAAGAAACAAATTTTCCCCTACTGTCTCTGAATAAAGTGCAGTTTTGCCTACACCTTGATTTCAGCCCAGAGATAACATTTTTAGATTTCTGGCATTCCAGAAATGTGAGAAAATAAATGTTTTGTCATTGTAAGCCATAATATATGTGGCTATTCATTTTAACAGACAAAGAAAACTAATATATTCATATTTTAGTTTGATTTTAAATATGTTCATAAATTATTTTAAATAATATATTAATATTTTAAATATGTTCATTCATATTTTAAATATGTTCATACATTATTTGCATGATTAAATATGTTATTTATCTATCTTCCGATTTGGTAAAAAGTAATACTAATGTACTAGGATTGCTCAACAGTTGCTTTCTCTGTAGGAAGCAATTCTGCCTGTGCTCCCCTGACCATTTTCTTTGGAGTCTGCTTTTCTCACACGTTTGTGTTAAGGGAGTATTCTTATCTCAATATATCAGCTTTTGTTTAAGAATGTTAAAATGTTCCACTCTTTCATTTATGCAATCTAAATTGTTAACATAGAAAGTATATTATTCCAAGTCATTTAAAAGATACTGTGGTTTCAAAGCTAATCTTAAAAAAATAGTTTTTAATTATCCCCTTTCCTTCACAGAAATTGCTTGTTTTTAAATTTTAGATAATTTAATTTTCAGAAGATCTTAAAATTCGTATACTAAGTACTCTGAAACAAAAGCAAATTGGTAAATGTTGAAAATCTTCTATCTTGTGTTTTGGTTTGGTTTCCTCTTATTTTTATGGGATGGGGAAGTTCATCCTCTGAAAGCTAAGAGCACTATGTTTCCAATCACACTTCACCTTTTAAAGGATAATCTCAACTATACATTGTCAGGACATAATAAAATATCTTTAATTTCTTTTATTTCTTTTTTGCATTTGAACACATGGCAAAACAGCCTACATTTAAACTTGTAAAGCTAGGGATTTGCTGATGCCAACATGCACTGGAATTTCCCCTTTTCCTCCCCTCTGTATATGTTTTTAATATTTAGAAAAAGAGCAAAGGACAATAAGATGGGCCAACACTTTTCTTATGTTTCATTGTATAGATAAAGATCCAGATGCTTCTACAACTCAACCATCGTTAGGTGGTATCCCCATGTTATAGCAGAGAGGAGACATTCTGCAAATATGGCATAAAACAGCTATTCCAAGATATCTATCATTGAGTCTGGATTGTATGGAAGCTAAGACATTTTCTCTACTCCTACATTCCGAGCTCCTGTATTTTCTTTTCATTTTTCCATTTCTTATCCAGCATCATGTAATTCTAATTAAAATCATATGCTCTGTTATCTTTTCCTATTTTCATATTTTCTCCTATAGAAGACTAAAACACTTGACTCAAAAGTCGATTTAAGTATTTCTAATAATATCTGAAAGTTTATAAATGTTATAGTCAAAATTAGAATAAGACATCTGTAACATTTTTACTTTGTTTATTTCTGATTATTACACAGTTTCAGAGGCATTCTTACAGGTCTTTCTGATTTCCCTTTGGCATGCTTTTACTTGGAAAATGAATGCAAATAATCTACCTCTCCACCTAAATTTAATTAGAGCTCCTATGTAAGAGACAATGTATACAGTATCTGGATAATTACCTCAGGGGTCTATTTCATTTTGCCTTGGTGAAACTAATTAATATTCACCTCCTTACAGCACATACTTTCTTAAAATGGTAGTATTCCAGAACTTTCAGCTAAGGCTTAAGCAGTCATCGTATTTACTACTTCACATAAATTTCCTGAATTGTCTGAAGGAAGCATTTGATGCTGTATTTGGTTTGCAACAAAGCCATTCAGCAAAATTCTGTTCAGACATCCTCCATGATCATGTAAGCAAAATAAAGTAAACGTCTTTTAAGCTTATTATCAACAAAAGTGTTCTTATCAATGCATTAGCAGTAATAATCAAAGCAAAGTACATTCAGACCAAAGGCACGGAGCTCAGCCATGGCCTCTAGAAGCTCTTTTCATAAATCAATTCATGATCTTTTTACTATGGAGTATCCAATTGACTGTAAATAAAACTTCAGAGATGCTTAAAAAATTCTTTCTTTTCCCAGAATTGACAGTTAGAAATAGCTTTCTGATAACAATCATAACTGGCTTTTACCATTTAGTACAAAAGGCTTGACCGTGGTTAAAAGGTTTAATTTTTATGTTTCAATGATTGCAAAGTCAAAAACATAGATTTATCTACAATAGCAAAGCTAGCTATAAATTCTATTACCAGTGACAGCAATTTTCCTTCAAATACCCTAGGCTAAATGTAACTTTATTGCTACTTCTAGTAGGGACTTCCAGGCAATTTCCATTTTACAGTGATCCTGAGTTAAACTCACAATCCCAAGCAGCAGTCATTTTAGGTTGGTGCATAATTGAAGAAAGAAGTGTAACATGTGGGTTGTTATTATCCACCTGCATTTGCTTCTCTGTCCTGGCTGCTTAATCTTCTGCCAGCCCCAGCCAATCAATATGTCAGTCCTGTCAGGGGTGGACTGAGAAGGTGCTTGCTGTGGCAATTTTTATGTTGTATTCACTATTATGTTCACACAGTGTTTTTGCATTTCCCTGATGGGGAAACTGTCAGCATCAAAATGCATCTGAAGTCAATAGATCGCATGGAACCATTTTGTAAATGAGATGTCGCTAATTAGAGCCTTCTCCTGGCATAATTGGTGGATTAGTCACATAATATTCCTTCTTTTCCCAGTGAATCTTGAAGTTTTAAAAAGGATTTATAAGAATTATTTTCAGATATCGGATTAATAATAGAATTTGTATATTTTGACCATGGTTTATAGGAGAACAAAATGTCATCATGTAATAGTTTATAAATTCATTTATAAGCGTGCTAATGTGGAGAGCAGAACTATTATGCTTTCGTATGTGACAACATCAACAGAGCAATTATCCTGGGGTATATGAATACTAAAATGTGTTATGATTATATTACTATTCCTAGGAAATTCTCATCTGTATATTTCGTTTTCAAGTTAACAAAGCATTTTCATATACATCATGTCATTGAATTGTTTCAACATGGAAAAAATGAGTAATATATTTCTGTATTACATACATACATGTCAAAACTCAGAATATTTACAACACTTATTAAAGATGACCCTGCTAGGAAGGGTATAATCAGTAATGCATGCTAGATAAATATCAGATTTGGGATGAGAACACAGGAACAAATGTTTGATGATAATTATTATTCAATATACAAATGTAGACTGAGTGAATTAAGAATATTTTAACTACAGAATCAAATTATTAAATAAATTTTATTCACTTGTAAGCATAGATAATGTTTCCTTTGGTATTATTGTTCCTTTATGTCAGATAGACATGCTTTTGAAAACATAGACTCCTTTTGAAAATATTTACCTAAAATAGTTGATTTCCAGTTAACTTAAACTTGTTTGCCATTTTTATTAACATTGCATCTTAATCAAATATAAAAATTCAAGGTTTATAATTTACTCAGCTAGACCTTTTTGCACTTCATATTTCTCTGACATTTGGTATAAATAACATTTATAATTGTATTATATGTGATCTGCTTCTGTAATTTAATTCAATATTTGTGTCATGTATGGTGTTAAAGGCAGATAAACAGATGTGCAAACATATGAATGATTGAAAAATATTGAGAAAAATATTCATAAAATTCAAAATTAAAATCTTCATTTAAAAGTTCAACAGATGCCCCAATCTGTTCAGAGTTTTATTCTTTTTACTTCTCTCAGAAATTTTCAAAATATTAAACTACTTTTAATTAACATGAGATTTTTATTATTTGGCAGATGTAAATTTTCTGTATAGGTGTAATTTTACATTCTACATCGAATGTTTAACTAATTATTTGCAAATGTCTTATTATTTTATCAGTTTTTAAAGGTCTGCACTTTCTAGCTCCAATTTGCCTTTTAATTTTGTATGTTATAATATCCTGTGTATTACTCAGTAGATAGAATTGTGTTTCATCTAAATACTCACCAGGTGTCTCTGGAAGTTGTTGAAATCTCTCCCCATGCTTCTGATGCTTTTGTGTCTATGCATATTAACGTAATCCTTTACTTTAAAATGTTTTCTAGGAAGTTCAGAGTGCAGATACTAGAACCAGATTGCCTGGTTGCAAACCCCAGCTTCATTGCCACATCATGCGACCATAGGTGAGTATTTAAAATTCCCTTTGCCATAGCCTCTTTATATAAAAAATTGATCTTATTTTAAGGGGCTCACAATCTGGATGGATTAGGAAACATAATTATCAACTTTTAACAAGGTTACTGGGCACAGAATTGAGGAAGAAATCAGGAAGTGTCATGAAAATTCATTGAGTAAAACAGTTTAACAGGTGACTATGAAAGTTTTTTAAATACAGATTTTTTTTTGTCAGTCCAAGGACATTTTATTAGCAAAGTACCTATTACCTATAGATAATAAAGTCAATGTATCATACATTTAGCATTTAGTATTTTATTCTTAATAATATACCATATTTTCCATTATCAAAAATATGTTCATCATAAACATCTTTATAGTGATGACTTTATAAGCATCAGAGATAATTTTCTTTAGACAAATTATATGATATTTTTAGACATAAGGCTACATAAGAGTCTCATATTTTTATACCTATTTCCAAAATATTTTGGGAGAATTATTTTTATAATGTAGGTTTTCACCAACGTTTGTGATTTTATTTCTACTTATCTATATCAGTATTTAAAATTAACATTTTAAAACTGTTTGCCCATATGACATGTGACAAATGAATTATTTATGTTATTTTTGTTTGTATTTTAAAATTCTTTTTAGTGTTAAATAAATAAAATGTTCACAAAGTTTAAATTTTTAATGTTGAAAGAGTATCAGCTAACTACTGCTGTGTAACAAAGCTTCTTAACCTGTAGAGTGTTACATAGTAGTGTCATAAATGTGTTTAATATAGTTGCTGCCTCTGCATCCATTTGTAGGCCTGCTGTAAGTTTATTTGAAACACAGTCCTAACAGGTCACCTTTGACTTAGTGAAAACTTTTCCTCTTTACATGATTGTGATGTAACCTGCTTGTTCCTCATCTTACTGATAGAAAAACCAATATAACCTACAGCTGGTAACCATGATAAAATCTAATGAACATCATGTAAATAAATTCCCTCTTAACTCGTGTTTTCTTTAAATTAGTCAATCTATAATCTTCAAAGGAAAACCTAAAGGATAATGCTCATGGACTTTAATGAAAGTATAGTTCCTGCTGGGTTTTGTGGCTCATGCCTGTAATCCCAGCACTTTGGGAAGCCGAAGCAGGTGGATCACTTAAGGTCAGGAGTTTGAGACCAGTCTGGTCAACATGGAAAAACCCCATCTCTACTAAAAATATTAGCTGAGTGTGGTGGCAGGCACCTGTAATCCCAGCTACTCGGGAGGGTGAGGCAGGAGATTCACTTGAAAATGGTCCCACTGCACTCCAGCCGGGAAAACAAAGACTCTGTCTCAAAAAAAAAAAGTGTAGTTTTGTACAATTATAATTTTAAATGTCTTCTTCCAATGATATTGTTGTCTTTCTTTCTTTTTTCTTTCTCTCTCTCTCTTTTTCTTTCTTTCTTTTTTTAGATGGAGTCTTGCTCTGTTGCCCAGGCTGTAGTGCAGTGACATGGTCTCAGCTCACTGCAACCTCAACTTTCCGGGTTCAAGAGATTCTCCTGCCTTACCCTCCCGAGTAACTGGAATTATAGGCATGAGCCACTACCCTTGGCTAATTTTGTATTTTTAGTAGAGATGAGGTTTCTCCATGTTGGTCAGGCTGGTCTTGAACTCATGACCTCAGTTGATCCACCTGCCCCGGCCTCCCAAAGTGCTGGGATTATAGGCGTGAGCCACCATGCCCACCATTACTGATTTTCTTAACCAAGGACATTGGTGACTCATATGGCTGATTTTTCTTCCCTTGTCAGCATTTTAAAATTTCGTCTCTTAAAATATGTATGTGTGACTATTATCTTTTGTTTGCCTCTCTCATTTCTCTTCTCTAGTTCGTTTGCTGTGTTTTCTTTAGCTATGTCTGACTTCCTATTTTATTTTCTATTATCTGATGATTTTGATTTTTAAAAATATTTTCTTGAGTTCTGCCCACCACCTTCTTCTATTGCTATCTTTTCTATGGTCTTACTCTATAAAAGTATATTTTAATTCATTCTCAGGTA
The DNA here is from genome assembly GCF_030222135.1 of Aotus nancymaae. Classification (NCBI taxonomy): domain Eukaryota; kingdom Metazoa; phylum Chordata; class Mammalia; order Primates; family Aotidae; genus Aotus; species Aotus nancymaae. The sequence goes on from NW_026988413.1 coordinate 31,146,770, forward strand.
AAACATTAGAGAATGAATATTTTCCATTTTGTTTGCCATTTCTGTTCCTACTTTTTTAAAAATCTTATAATCTACAGCTTATAATCTTAGCATTGCTAAAAATCTTTGAGGCTGTTGCATATTCTTGAATCTACAAATTTACAGAAACTTTTGCTGGGGAGATATACCAGCCAAGGTTCAAAAGGGCTAGAGTTTCACTGTGCTAACTTCAGTGTGTTTTGGATTTACCTGTGTCCACCCAAAGAGAAAAGAACTTTGTGGACTTTTTAAAAATAAAGTATATTTGATCCTCTTCCCACCGCTTCCTGAAATGGTAGCTTTCTGTGAGATTGTTTAGCCCTGTCTTCTCTGTTTCCAGGAATTAAATTGTGCAAGAGAGTTCCCCCCACCAAAAGAAGTTCTCCCTCTGCACTGTTGAAAGTAAGGCATTGAGGTTTAACCCGATAATGATGCCTCTCACCTCTAAGAATGTTATTTTGGACTTTTTTTTCCTCAGACATGTAGTATAAGCATCCACTCTCTGCTTCTATCTTTCCGCTACTAGTTTCTAAATAAATATAGTGTCATGGGCTAAATTGCATCCCTCTCATCATATGTTGAAGAATTATATTCAGGTTTTCTTTTGACAATATCTAGTTATTCAAATCTATACAGTCACTTCAGAATGTGACTGTTTTCAGATAAGTTATTTATAGATGTAATTAAGTCAAAATGAAAGTCCTAAGTTCAGCTCTAAACTAATACAACTGATGTCTTTCTTTTTTTGTTGTTGTTTTGTTTTGTTTTGTTTTGTTTGAGACAGAGTCTCGCTCTGTCACCAGGCTGAAATGCAGTGGCTCGATCTTGGCTCACTGCAACCTCCGCTTCCCGGGTTCAAGCAATTCTCCTGCCTTGGCCTCCCGAGTAGCTGGGACTACAGGTGCGCGCCACTACACCCAGCAAATTTTTTTGTATTTTTAGTAGAGACAGGGTTTCACCATGTCTGCTAGGATGGTCTCAATCTCTTGACCTCATGATCTGCCCACCTCAGCCTCCCAAAGTGCTGGGATTACAGGCGTGAACCACCATGCCAACTGGTGTCTTTGTAAGAAGAGGAAATTTGAACACAAAAAGACATGTCTGGGAGGTGTGAACAGAAAGGAAATATCACGTGAGGATACAGCAAAAAGGAGGCCATCTGCAAGCCACAAAGAGAAGAGTCAAAGGAAACTAGCTCTGCTTACACCTGGACCTTTAACTTCTAGACTCCTGAACTTAAAAATGAATAAAGTTCTGTTGCTTAAGTCAAATAATTTGTGGTATTTCGTGATGACAGTCCTAATAAGCCAATAAATATAGTTATATTTTTGTTAGCATTTTTTAAACTAATAAAATTATAATGTCTGAAAATCAAGGTTTATTCATAATATTGACTGTAAGTTAGCCATTTCCAGAGTAATCTCCTTTGGTCTAAATCCATAAAAAATAAAAGTGCTAATTAAATCTTTTTTTTAAATGGGTACATGTATGATTTAAAAAGTAAATATTTAATGATTATTGATAGTTTAATTTTTGAAATAACCGAGCTACTAGATGACTGAGTATATACTAGTGCTGCTTTACAAAATTGCTTTTTCAAATTTGTCTCTTTTAGAGGATTATGTTTTCTTATTTGTAAAGCAAGCGAGAGATTGACTCATGAGGGGTTTGCTAAGATGCTTCCACATGGAAAATTTAATTATTTTTCACTGTCCCTAGAACGTTGCTTCAGAACCAAGATCAGTGCTGTCAATTTGTTAAACCTGAACCTTGAGCCTCCTGCCAGTGTCAGGAAGCATAAAGCATAATGAGACACTGAAGGAACATTCTGGATCAGCCTTCTAGAAAAATTCAATTTGGGTCCTCGCCATCTGACTATTGACTTTGCTGAGAGAAAGACATGTGTATCTCCTATTCTTCCTACTCAAAGCTAACTGCATTTGTGGACCATTAGCAGCACTAGGATAGTATACACTGGTGAGCTTCGCAGTTTATCAGCAACTGTGCCCATGAAAAGGTATCACTCCAGTCAATAAATATTCTTATAAAGAATATCTGTGATTGTAGAGATAAATCAAACAGCTAAAGGAAGCATGAAAAATGTAAAAGGATGGTGGCAGGCACAAGCAAATTACCACGTTTATTCAGCTGTCACAAAAACAGCTTAGATTGGCAGGCTTTTTCTGTAGAAAACCTCATGATTTCTTCCCTTTAGCTATTTCCTAAATGAGAAAAAGGAGAGCAGGCATCTGAAAACTGTGGTCAACCTTTAAAACTTCACATTTCATATTTTTAATATAAATTATATGCCTTCTCCACTTCATGATGAATATTTAGTTACCGAGAATAAATATGAGAAAAAAATATCATTTTCTAGTGTTGATAGTATGGATTAATTCTTTGAAAACTTGTCACTGTAAGGAATTGCACTGCCAACAAAAATTCACAAAACACACATTAATACTGCTCAGTAATACTAGAAATATCTGTTGTAATTTCTTACTTTTGTGAAAAACATAACTAATGTGCCAATTGCCAGGTTCATTGATTTTTTTTACATCAACAATCAGATCATCTCTCATTTATTTAAAAATTCTGTTTGATTTAATAGTTCTTTTTCTTAATAGTGTACTACCTGCTGTCTTCTCAGGAGAGCCAAGAATGGAGGAAAAAAATAAGTAAGATTTATGGTTTTGTATTTATACATCTTCCTAAATTACTTAACAGAAGCTTACATAAAGAAACAAAGGTATCCTCAATATCAGTCTTCCTAATTTGCCTACCCATATCTATAACACACACACACACACACACACATACACACATACACACACAAGTACATACACTAACAGGCATACATTTTACTCAGTTCTCTTCATACCCTTAGTTGAGTAAATCAGCAACTGACAGGAAATTGACCTAACCTGCCTCATTCAAATTAGAAAATATATTTCAAAACCCCATAGGATAAAATCTCTTAAAATGCCATTGAAATGCCAAAACAGAGGAAAGAGGAAAAAAATAACAAACAAAATAGGAGAATGCTGATCAGTTAACCAATGTTATAAATCATGGTTTCTATAGTCAATGACTGAATAACCAGGTATTGTCAAAAGATACTCATTCTGGCAAAGACATGGCAATAGTGTCATGTACTTTTTGAATGACATTCAGATGAAATACTCTGAATATTTTCAATGGTACTACTCCATTTCAAATTTTATAGACTTTCTAGATTTTATGTAGCACATCATGGTGTAAATTTACACATTTTTACTTCTTTTTTGGTTGAAGTGTATTTAATATACAATAAAATTCACAGGTCATATGCTTTAAATTCTATGAGTTTTGACAATTTTACATACACATTAATCTAAAAAACTCTCAAGAGAAAGGATATTTTCTTTACTCCAATAGACTCCATGATTCCTTTTGTAGTTAATCCCTTCTCCTCCCCAACAAGAGCAAACATTTTCTAATTTTTCATTATAGATTTTTATTTGCTTTTGGATGTTATGTAAATGGAATAAAAATGTACCCTTTATCCCTACAAATGCCTTCATATTTTTTTCAGATATATTCATATTGTTGCATACATCAATAATACATTCTAGTTGTACTGCTAAATAGTATTCTTATGTATAACTATACTACAAGTTGTTTTTCTATTTCTGTGATGAGTATTTGATTCGTTCAACTCTTTGACTGTTATAAATAAGACTCCCAGGAATATTTAATATGGTCTGGATCTGTGTCCCCACCCAAATCTCATGTTGAATTATAATCCCCCAATATTGAAGAAAGGACCTGGTGGGAGGTGATGGGATCATGGGGGATGAGTTCTTATGAATGGTTTAGTGCCATCCTCTCAGTGCTAGAGAATGAGCAAGTTATCACAAGAAGTGGCATTCGAAAACTGTGTAGCACCTCCCTGCCACCTCTGCTCTGTCCGTGGAAGATGTGCCTGTTTCCCCTTCACCTCTCACCATGACTGAAAGTTTCCTGAGGCCTCTCCAGAAGCCAGGTAGAATCTGCTATACCTGAAGAACTATGAGCCAATCAAACCCCCTTTCTTTATAAATTACCCAGTCTCAGGTAGTTTTTTCCATTTATTTATTTATTTATTTATTTATTTATTTTGAGACAGAATCTTGCTCTGTTGCCCAGGTTGAAGTACAGTGGTTCAATCTCAGCTCACTGCCTCCCGAGTATCTGGGACTACAGGAGTACACCACCACGCCTGGCTAATTTTGGTATTTGTAGTAGAAATGGGGTTTCACCATGTTGGCCAGGCTGGTCTCAAACTCCTGCCCTCAGGTGATCCGCTGGCCTCTGCCTCCCAAAGTGCTGGGATTATAGGCATGAGCCACTGTGCCTGACCAGGTATTTCTTTACAGCAATGCATGAATGGACTAATAAAGAAAATTGCCACTGAGGAGTGGGACATTGCTATAAAGATACCTGAAAATGTAGAAATAATTTTGGAACTGGATAATGGGCAAAAGTTATGTTACAGGAAAGAGGTCCTGATACAGACCCCAAGAGAGGGTTCTCTGGACTCCTGCAAGAAGGAATTCAAGGTGAATTCACAGTACAAAGCAAGAGCAAGTTTATTTAAAAAGTAAAGTGATAAAAGAACAGCTACTCCATTGATAGAGTAAGGCATTCCTGAAAGTAAGAGGAGGAACACGTCCACCCTACATACAAAACTTGTTTATATATAGGATAAAAAAAGATCATAACAAGATGAGCTCTGATACAAGGGTTTGTGATAAAGGATTAATTTTCTTAATTACTGTATTTTGCAAGAATCAATATTATTATATTTAAAGCAAAATTAGAAATGCTTCTGTTCTCAAGATATCCCAGGACACTACCAAGTCTGGATCTTTTAGTAAACATTATCAATCTGTCCCCTTAACAGTAAACATCTAGAGGCTAGGAACACCTAAATTTTTGAGAATGCAGCCCAACAAGTTCTAGCCTCATTTTCCTAGCCCTCATTCAAAATGGAGTCACTCTGGTTAGAATGCCTCTGAGTGGAGACTGTGAGTGCTTAGAAGAAGACAGGAAGATGAGGGAAAGTTTGGAAATATCTACAGACGGCTTGAATTGTGACTGAAATACTCATAGTGATCTGGATAGTAAAGCCCAAACTGAAGAGGTCTCAGATGAAAATGAGGAACTTATTGGGAACTGGAAGAAAGGTCACTTTGTTATATGTTAGCAAAGAACCTGGTGGCATTTTGCCCCTGCTCTAGGGAATCTGTGGAACTTTGAACTTCATTTAGGGTAACTGACAGAAGAAATTTCAAAGCAGCAAAGTGTTTAAGATGTGGTCTGGCTGCTTGTAACAACCTATGCTCATATGTTTGAGCAAATATAAAACATAAAACTTGAATCTATATTTACAAGGGAAGCAGAGAATAACTTCCAAAAATGTGCAGCCCAGCCATGTGGTAGAAAAGAAAACCCATTTTCTGGGGAAGAATTCAAGCAGGCTACATAAATTGATATAAGGAATGAAGAGCTATTAATAGCCAAGACAATTGGGAGGCCTTGAAGACATTTTAGAGACCTATGCAGCAGCTCCCATAACAGGCCCAATGGCCTGGGAGGGAAGCCCCTCTGCTGCCTAGGGGCACTACTCCCAGCATTCTGGCTGCTCTTGCTCCAGCCTCAGCTCAAAGAATCCAAGATAGAGCTCAGGCCACTGCATCAGAGGATGCAGGCCATAAGTCTTGATGGCTTTCACATGGTGTTAAGCCTGCAGGTACACAGAATGCAAGAGTTGAAGCTAGGAAGTCTCTGCCTAGATTTCATGGGATGTATGGAAAACCATGGATGTCCAGCCAGAAAACTGCTACAAGGGTGGGGCCCTCATGAAGAACCACTACTTGGGAAGTATGGAGGGGAAATGTAGGGTTGGAGCCCACACACAGAGTCCCAACTGTGGCACTTTCTACTGGAGCTGTGAGAAGAGGGCTACCATCCTCCAGATCCCAGAATAGTACATCCACTGACAGCTTGCACCATGCATCTGGAAAAGCCACAGGCACTCAATGCCAGCCCATGTGAGGAGCTATAGAGGCTGAACCCTGCAAAGTCACAGAGGCAGAGCTGCCCAAGGTTTTGGAAGCCCATCCTTTATACCAACATGCCCTGGATGTGCGACATGATGTCACAGGTGATCGTTTTGGAACTTTAAGATTCAATGAATGCCCTGCTGGGTTTCAGACTTGCATGGGGTCTGTAGTGCTTTTCTTTTGGCCAATTTCTCTTTTGGAACAGGAATATCTACTCAGTGTCTGTTGTACTTTGGAAGTAACTAACTTGTTTGTGATTTTACAGGTATATAGGCAGAAGGGACTAGCCTTGTCTCAGATGAGACTTGGACTATGGACTTTTGAGTTAATGGTGGAATGGGTGAAGACTCAGGAGGACTGTTGGGAAGGCATTATTGAATTCTGCAAAGTGAGGAAAACATGAGATTTGGGAAAGGCCAGGGGCAGATTGATATGATTTGGATCTCTATCTCCAACCAAATTTCACAACAAATTGTAATCCCCGGTGTTGGACGTGGATCCTGGTAGGAGGTGATTGGATCATGGGAGTCAGGTTCTCATGAATGGGTTAGCAGCATCCCTCAGTGTTATTCTTGTGATAGGGAGTGAGTGAGTTTTCACAAGATCTCATTGTTTTAAAAGTGTGTAGCACCTCCTACCTCTCTCTTGGTCCTGTTCTGGCCATGGAAAATGTGCGTGCTTCCCCTTTACCTTCTGCCAAGATTTTAAGTTTCCTAAAGCCTCTCCAGAAGCAGAGCAGAAGTTGTTATGCTTATTGTACAGCCTGTGGAATCGTGAAACAGTTAAACCTTTTTTCTTTATAAATTACCCAGTCTCAGGCAATTCTTTATAGCAATGTAGGAACAAACTAATACAACATTCTGTACATATATATATAACATATATATATATACACACACACACATACACACACACACACTTTTCATGCAAAAATACCTTGGAAAAGAATTGTTACATCATAGGGCAGAAATATGTTTCACTTTATTAGAAATGACCAAATAACCACTTTGCAGTAACTGGACTGTTATGTACCTTCCATTGCCCAGTTTAAAAGTAATAATTGTTCCAAATCTGTTGGCTTACATTTATTATTATCAGTATTTTTAATATTAGACACTTCATCAGTGTGTTGTGATACTACTGACATTTTTTCTTTGCCTATTTGCCATTCATATATCTTCTTTTGTAAAGTGTGTGTTCAAGTCTTTTAACACTTTTATTGGGTTGTTGTAGGAGTTATTTACCAATCCATAAAATGTTTCTCATATGCATGTTACAGCTACTCTTTCACTCTGTGGCTTATTAATTTATTTTCTTAAAAATGTCTTTTGAAGAACAGAACCTCTTAAGTTTGATGAAGACTCATTTATCAATTTTTATGGTTAGTGCTTTTTTGTCCTATACAAAAAAGAACAACTTTGTCTATGTCAAGTTACAAAGATAACTTTCAGGGTTATTTTCTAGAATCTTTACAGTTGTAGATTTTGTATTTAATTCTATAACCCACTCCTTTTTTCAGTACAGGCTGCTACAACAGAATACTACATACTATATGGCTTAAACAATAATTTATTTCTCACAGTTCTAGAAGCTGAAAAGTTCAAGACTAAACTGTCTACAGATCTCTTGTCTGGTGAGGGCCCACTTCTTAGTTTGAACATGGCTGTCTTCAAATTATATTCTCACATGGAGAAGATGAAGAGTGAGAGGGAAAGGGCAAAGAGAGCAAAAGCAAGAAAAGAGCTAGCTCTTTTTTGTTTAATAAGGGCACTAATTCCATTCTTGAGGAGTACATCCTTATGACATAATTACATCCCAAAGGCCTCACCTTCTAATACCATGACATTGGAGATTTCAACATACAAACTTTGAGAGTCTCAAACAGTAAGTCAATAGCACCACCTTTGAATTGTCTTTAGGGAATGGATTAATAAAGGGGTGAGTTTCATTTTTTCCATATAAATATCCACTTTTCCAGTACTATAGATTCGATATACTTTAATTTTCCACATTGGATTTACTAGCACTTTGGTTATAAATAGACCATATATATGTGGTCCATTAATCTGTTTGTCTATCCTTACATCAATAGCACACTGTATTAGTCTTCATACTAAGACTAGAAATTAGGTGGTATACATCCTTCCTCTTGGTTTTTTCTTCCTCAAACCTGTTTCAGCAATTCTCAGATCCTTTGAATTCCATATACATTTTAGAACAAATTGCTTCTCTTTTTTAAAAAGTTCTGCTGGGAATTTTTTAAATTTATAGATGAATATAAAGAGAACAAGCATCTTAATGATGTTAAGCCTGCCATTTCACAAGTGTGGCATATCTATTTAATGAAGTCTATTTAGAAATTTTGTGCATTATTTCTTAGATTATTTTAAGTGCTCGATATTTTGATGCAATCAAAATTATCCCTTAATCAAACAAATTAATTTAATAATTACTTTCACTAAATACTTCTGTAGAAACATATACAATTTCCATATGTAGCAATCCCACCTCCTTTGGTTTCTTTGTGATATTCAAATGTTGTAACTGTTCTTCAAGAATCTGTCTTTTTTTCTAAAAATATTTATGTTTCACAATCTTATGACAACATAAGTATGTGTAAGTTTTAAACAAATGAAGGTGAAATGAAAGTCTGTAGATTTGAAAATAAAACTGAATGGCAAGGTTATAGAACAGGTGGGTCTCTGAACATTTTACAATATAATTCAAGGCATAGATATGTTTATAATCTCAGTTCCCATTAAAGGAAGTCAGTGGATAAAGGTAAAATTTATTGATATTGTTTTTTTAAAATTTTTTTCCAGCATTGATAACAAGTGCACTGGTCTGCATTGACTGGCATACTTTTCTCTGTAGTAGACTGTTTATTATTTTTAATTTGAAAATAGCATGTACTTCACAACACAGTAAAATATTTTCTATTTGTTTAATATACTTGATTATTTGATCATAGCATGTATACTAAACATACTTGATATGTGATTTTCTGAAACAGTCTATTAGGCTTTGGATTTATATCTATATGTAACAATATATTTTTAAAAAATTATAAAACCCCTGCCATGCCGGAAATTCACTGGTAATTAATATAGCATAATCTGAAGTTCCAGTTTCAATAATGTGTGAATCGTAACCTCCATGGTTGGAGAAACAGGACCTGTATCACAATACCTGCTATACCATACGAAACCACTATATTCCCATCTAATTTTCCTTTTTATATGCTGACATAGAAAAAGCACCTCAAGTTTTACAGAAATCATACTTTTCACATCATAATAAAAACTATGCAAAATTATGAAAATTATCTGTTTATTAAGAAGTTACTGTTTCTAGGCCATTGCTAAGTGGCATCGGCTCTTACTTAAGTGAGATCATGTTTTTTAGCTTCAGTCCTTTCTTCTATCTGAATAGTTCATATAAAATGACTAGATAAGAATTTGGTAGTGGAAAATATGTTACCAACCAGTTTAACTTTACATCTGTCAGTATACAATGAAAGAAAATGGGAGTTGAGACTTACAGAAGATTGTATATAAATACACATAAGAATGGATGTATAGGTATAGTTATAGATGCAAAATTGTTAGATATAAATGTGGATAAAATTGAGATCTGTTTAAATACACATGTAGAAGTTTTATCTTTCAAATTTCTTATAGACTAAGGCCATCAATAACTGCACTGAATAACTGAAAACAACAATATGAAAAGCAGAAACTCTCAAATTTCATCCTATTTTTTGTGAGCAAGTGATATTCTTTCCCTTCCACCAATCAGTGAAACACTGTTGCCCATAATTTTTTCCGATTTCTTTTTTTCCTGTTAGGAAAAAAAAGTGAAAATTGCGAGGGATGAGGGATGATTTTCTGAATAGATATCAAACTTTATTTTAATAAGTTAAATGATGTGGATTTTAAATTGACACTCATTTTATTTAGTAATAAATAATTTAAAGTTCAAAATGTAGTGTACTGTATCACATTTATCAAAACCAGTGACTAGGGTATTTTATTTGCTTTATTTTTGACCTATTCAACATTATGAAATAAGAAGCTATGAACATTTACAGTTTTTTCATTCATTCTAAATTTCATCTTCTTTCCCTCTATTATTATGGGCGTTGGAGGATGCATTTATATATACACCTGCACATATATATATACTTCATGACCAAAACACCAAAAGCATTGGCAACAAAAGCCAAAATAGATAAATGGGACCTAATCAAACTCCACAGCTTCTGCACGGCAAAAGAAACAGTCATTAGAGTGAAACTGCAACCAACAAAATGGGAAAAAATTTTTGCAATCTACCCATCTGACAAAGGGCTGATATCCAGAATTTACAAAGAACTAAAATAGATTTACAAGAAAAAAACAAACAAGCCCATTCAAAAGTGGGCAAAGGATATGATCAGACACTTTACAAAAGAAGACATACATGAGGCCAACAAACATATGAAAAAATGCTCATCATCACTGGTCATTAGAGAAATGCAAATCAAAACTACGTTGAGATACCATCTCATGCCAGTTAGAATGGCAATCATTAAAAAATCTGGAGACAACAGATGCTGGAGAGGATGTGGAGAAATAGGAACACTTTTACACTGTTGGTGGGAGTGTAAATTAGTTCAACCATTGTGGAAGACAGTGTGGCGATTCCTCAAGGACCTAGAAATAGAAATTCCATTTGACCCAGCAATCCCATGACTGGATATATATCCAAAGGATTATAAATTGTTCTACTATAAGGACACATGCACATGAATGTTCATTGAAGCACAGTTTACAGTAGCAACAACCTGGAACCAACCCAAATTCCCATCGATGATAGACTGGACAGGGAAAATGTGGCACATATACACCATGGAATATTATGCAGCCATCAAAAACGTTGAGTTCGTGTGCTTTGTAGGGATATGGATGAACCTGGAAACCATCATTCTCAGCAAACTGACACAAGAACAGAAAATCACACACCGCATGTTCTCACTCATAGGCAGGTGTTGAACAATGAGAACACATGGACACAGGGAGGGGAGCACTACACACTGGGTTCTGTTGGGGGGAAATAGGGGAGGGACAGAGGGGGTGGGGAGGTGGGGAGAGATATCATGGGGAGAAATGCCAAATATAGGTGAAGGTGAGGAAGGCAGCAAATCACACTGCCACTTGTGTACCTATGCAACAATTTTGCATGTTCTTCACATGTACCCCAAAACCTAAAATACAATAAAAAATAATAAAATAAAATAAAATATATATATATACACACACACACACATAAATATGTGTGTGTATGTGCATTCTATTGTATTAAAAAATAAAAAAGAAATACCTATAAAAAATGAAATCATTCTGTTCTTTTGGTGTTAGGTCTTTTATTTTTCCATGCATGAAGAGAAGTTGAAGAATGCGATCTGAAGAGAATATTGTCCTTCAATTAAGCCAATTGGATTAAAATAATCAAGATACAAATAAACGGTAACTAAATTACAACTATTCTAATATTTACTTTTTGTTATTATCTTTAAAATGTATGCTTGGGGAATTATCACAACAGGTCACGGTCTTTTAGCTAAAATATTTAAGGCTTAGAAATTTCATTCAGTATACAACAACTGCAGATTAAGAATACAGTGTAGGATGCAATTATTGTTCTCTTTTAAAAATAATGAATCTGTTGCATTGTTAACTTCAAGCACTTCATTTTTACCTAAAAAAAGAAAAATTGTTCGGTAATGAAAGATAGTGAAAGGAAGGATAAATATTTAATACAGTTAGAGTACAAAAGAATAAATAGCAATATGTTATCAGTATTTATCAACCTCTCTTTGAAGCTGTTTTCTAAAACCCATTGTTTAAGTGAAACTTAGAGAATACAAAATAAAAAGTTATATTCTTAGTAACTAAACAAATATTGTCTCTTCTTCCATATTTTAAATGCTTTACATGGTTTGAAATGTAAAGTAAGTTTAACTTGGACTTGGAAAAGTAAAATCTTTCTATTTCTTACATATTAAATATACGTCATTACAGACAATGAGATTTTGATATAAGTCTTACCATTTAGATAGCATGTTAGTTTGGGGAAGAAAATGAGATGTACACTTATTCTGACTGGGATGAATTCAGAGGTCTGTTGGCCCCTGTTTGCCCAGGTGGCCACGTCTTAGTAAGTAAAGTGAATTAAATTTGCTGCACCTGCTGGTTCCATCTTTGCTTTTCCTTTAAGAGCTGTGACAGACAGTATGGCCTGTGGGGATTGTTCGCACCTTCTGGTTTGTGATATCTGTCAATGTATCCTGCTCCTGTTCCCTGGCTTGACAGGAATTCTGCATCGGGGTTGAGAATGGTTGGGAACCTAGCCCATTTATGCCTGTCAGCTTCCTTGACAGCCAGACATTGGAGCTGCCCTCATCAGTGTCTTCTAGCTCAGCTTCTAGGCACACAAGAATAGGAGTTTTCTTTTCCAATGAACAAAGGGGAACCCATGACACAGAACTGTGACACTTTAACTCTTGCTACTCCTTTCTGGTCAGTTGCTTGAATGGATTGTCTCTCCCACTGCCTCTGGCTTGGATCAGTATGTGACCAGTATGCAGAACTAAATTAACCCTCTTGAATCAAGAATATTCAGCATTATACTACACACTGTGGACATGAATATGTATTGTTAACATTCCTCCCAAATTTATCCCATTATTAAGCCCCCATCTTAGTCGCTCCGAATGCTATAACACAGTACCAGAAACTGAAAGGTTTAAAAAAATAGACATTTATTTCTCATGGTGCTGGAGGCTGGGAAGGTCAAGATCAAGGTGCTGGACAGTGTGGTTCCTGGTAAGAGCCCTTTTCCTGGCTTTGCAGATGTAGCCCCAGATGGCAAAGAGGAAAAGAAAGAGCAAGAGAATGAGTGACAGAGAGAGAGAGAGAGAGAGAGAGAGAGAGAGAGCTCTATTTGCTTCCTCTTCTTATAAGACACTAATTCCACCCTTATGATCTGATCTAAATCTAATTAGTTCCCAAAGGCTAGCCTACTGATTCCATCACACTGGGAAGTAGGACAGAAATATGTAGCCCATGACAACCCCAACCTTGTTTTAAGTCACCCATTTCTTAAATACTGACTTTGAAGTTTAATTCATCCAATTTGATTTTTGAAAGGAAGATAAGCTATTTGCTTATTTTTTATTTGTGTTCAATAACATAAGCAGAATTCTTTAAAGTTATTTAATTATAAATGTTGGGCAGAGTTGATGATTCTCTAGCTTTGAATACCTTTGTAATGTGCATATTACAATATAGGCTTTGTTATTATAAATGTTCATGTTTTCACCTATCAAGTTCCTATTACTTGTAGGTAGATACTTCTAGACCAAAAAACAAAACTTACTAATCTCTGACTACCTCATTTACAATGATTTATGGAACATAGTAGGTATCTAATAAAGGTTTATAGAGTGTTGAATGGATATTGAAAAATACCAAATATATAATATGTGGAAAAGCAAAGTATAAAATTTATCATAAGCTGACCTTATAGTTATATAAATAATAACTGTGGTTTAAGAAAAGTTATATTACTATTTGTACAAAGACTGTAAGATAACAAAGAAAATAACAGTGTGATTTGGGGGCATGGTTAGAGGAAATTTTCTTTGTTTTTGATTTTCACTCATGCAATTACCACATTATTTTGGAAACAAGCAATATATAAGAGAAATGTTAGCTTTGAGCATTATGTAAGATGTAATGAAGTTTATCTGCGTATAATGTTCCTGTTTCTATATTCCTGAGATCAGTTTGGTGTGATTTTCCTCATGTTTGCTCCAGCCTTTGAAATCATAACTGCCTAATGGACATGTGAACACTCTTATCATTTGTAATAAATTCTTACAGTGACTGGCAATAGATTTCAAAACATCTATGCATTTCTGAGCATGTAAATAATTTTAAAATAAAATTTAGAACTTCTAAATATTTACTTATAAATATATTTACATTGTATAGTTTATAATATTGTAGCTTAAAGATAAATATTTACCTGTAAAGATATATTTATCACGATTCCATCATAATGAAATGCATATTATTTATTTAAAACACTACATGGTTAGAATTATCTTACATAATTATAATCTATATTACATTGCTCTGCAGCATTTCAAAGGTGTTTTCTGCATCTATTGTGACAATCATGTGGTTTTCTTCTTTGGTTCTCTTCATGTGATGAATTATGTTTATTGATTTGCATATGTTGAACGAGCTTTGCATCCAAGGTATGAAGCTGACTTGGTAGTGGTAGATAAATTCTTCGATGTACTGCTGGATTCGGTTTTCCAGTATTTTATTAAGAATATTTGCATCGATGTTCACCAGGGATATTGGCCTGAAGTTTTATTTTTTGTTGTATCTCTGCCAAATTTTGGTATCAGGATAATGCTGGCTTCATAAAATGAATTAGGGAGGAGTCCCTCCTTTTCAATTGTTTAGAATAGTTTGAAAAATAATGGTACCAGCTCCTCTTTGTACCTCTGGTAGAACTCAGCTGTGAATCCGTCTGGTCCTGGGCTTTTATTGGTTGGTAGGCTATTAATTACTACCTCAATTTCAGAGCTTGTTATTGGTCTATTCAGGGATTCAACTTCTTGCTGGTTTAGTCTTGAGAGGTTGTATGTGTCCAGGAATGTATCCATTTCTTCTAGATTTTCTAGTTTATTTGAGTAGAGGTGTTTACAGTATTCTCCGATGGTAGTTCGGGTTTCTGTGGGGTCAGTGGTGATATCTCCTTTATCATTTTTCATTGTGTGTATTTGATGCTTCTCTCTTTTCTTCCTTATTAGTCTAGCTAGCAGTCTTTTTAATTTTTTCAAAAAAAGAGATCATGGATTCACTGACTTCTTTGGAGGGTTTTTTGTGTCTGTATCTCCTTCAATTCTGCTCTGATTTTAGTTACTTCTTGTCTTCTGCTAGCTTTTGGATTAGTTTGCTCTTGCTTCTATAGGTATTAGTTGTGATTTTTGGGTCTATTTGAGATCTTTCTAGCTTTCTGATGTGGGCATTTAGTGTTATTTTAATGTTTTAAATTTCCCTCTTAACACTACTTTAGCTGTGCCTAAGACATTCTGATACATTGTGTATTTGTTCTCACTGGTTTTAAAGAACTTCTTGATTTCTGCCTTGATTTCATTATTTACCCAGGAGTCATTCAGGAGCAGGTTGTTCAATTTCCATGTAATTGTGTGGTTTGGGGTGAATTTCTTAATCTTGAGTTCAAATTTGATTGCACTGTGGTCTGAGAGACTGTTTGTTTTGATATCAGTTCTTTTGCATTTGCTCAGGAATGTTTTACTTCCAATTATATGATCAATTTTAGAATAAGTGCCATGTGGCACTGAGAAGACTGCATATTTTGTTGATGTGGGATGGAGAGTTCTGCAGATGTCTATTAATTCCACTTGATCCAGAGCTGAGTTGAAGTCCTGAATATTCTTGTTAATTTTCTGTCCTGTTGATCTGTCTAATATTGACAGTGGGGTGTTAAAATTTCCCACTATTATTATGTGGGAGTCTAAGTCTTTTTGTAGGTATCTAAGAACTTGTTTAGGAATCCGGGCGCTCCTGTATTGGGTGCATGTATATTTAAGATAGTCAGCTTTTCTTGTTAAATTGAAAAGCCACCAAACTTATTGCATTAGGATCCCAACATTAAGATTTCATTTAACTGAATTATTTCCAAAAGGCCCCATATCTGAACACAGTCCACATTGGAGATTAAGGCTTCAAGATATGAATTTGAGAGTATCCATAATTCAGTCCATAGCAGAGGTCTACATGGCAAGGAACTGTCTATAGCCGTTGAAAACAGCCCCTGTACAGACAGTAAAAAAGTAACAACCAGTTTTCCCAATATCATTTATTAAATATGAAATCCTTTCCCCATTGCATGTTTTTGTCAGGTTTGTCAAAGATCAGATGCTGTAGGTGTGTGACATTATTTTTGAGGCCTCTGTTCTGTTCCATTGGTCTATATAAAAACTGAAACTGGACCTCTTCATTACACCTTATACAAAAATTAACTCAAGATGCATTAAAGACTTAAAGGTAAAACCTAAAAACGTAAAAACCCTAGAAAAAAATATGGGAAATATGATTCAGGACATAGGCATGGACAAAGCCTTAATGACTACAACATCAAAAGCAATGGCAACAAAAAACAAAATTGACAAATGGGATCTAATTAAAATAAAGGGCTTCTGCACAGCAAAATAAACAGTCATCAGCGTGAGGCAATCTACAGAATGGGAGAATATTTTTACAATCTATCCATCTGACAGAAAGCTATTATCAATAATCTACAAAGAACTTAAACAAATTTACAAGAAAAAAACAACCCCATCAAAAAAATGGGCAAAGGATATGAACAGACAATTCTCAAAAGAAGACATTCCTCAAAAGTAAATTTTTCCAATCTATCCATCTGGCAAAAAGCTGATATCCATAATCTACAACAAACTTAAATTTATTTAAAAAAATAAAATAAATAACCCCATCAAAAAGCAGGCAAAGGATATGAACAGACACTTCTCAAAAGAAGCCAACAAACATGAAAAAAAGCTGATCATCACTTGTCATTAGAGAAGTGCAAATCAAAACCACATTGAGATATCATCTCACACCAGTTAGAATGATGATCATTAAGAAGTTGGGAAACAACAGATGCTGGAGAGGATGTGGAAAAATAAGAATGCTTTTACATTGTTGGTGGGAGTGTAAATTAGTTCAACCATTGTGGATATAGTGTGGCAATTCCTCAAGGATCTAGAACCAGAAATATCATTTGATCCAGCAATCCCATTACTGGGTATATATTTAAATGATTATAAATCATTCTCCTATGAAGACAAGTGCACACGTGTGTTTATTACAGCACTATTCACAATAGCAAAGACTTGGAATCAACCCAAATGCCCATCAATGATAGACCGGATAAAGGAAATGTAGCACAGATACACCATGGAATACTATGGAACCATAAAAAAGAATGAGTTCATGTCCTTTGCAGGGGACATAGATGAAGCTGGAAACCATCATTCTCAGCAAACTAACACAGGATCAGAAAACCAAACACCACATATTCTCACTCATAAGTGGGTGTTGAACAATGAGAACACATGAACATAGAGAGGGTTACATCACACACTGGAGCCTGTTGGGGGGTGTGGGCTACAGGAGGGATAGCATTAGGACAAATGCCTAATGTAGATGATGGGTTGATGGGTGCAGCAACCCCCCATGGCACATGTATACCTGTGTAACAAACCTGCATGTTTTACACATGTATCCTAGAACTTAAAATGCAATTTAGAAAAAAGAAAAGTAAACTTCAGTCCTACAGATTCAAGGAGATGAATTCTATTAAAAACAAAACAAACAAACCAAAAAAACAAATTAAAAAAACAAAAACAGAAACAGTGAACTTGGAAGAGCACACTGAGCCATAGATGAAATATGCCATTACAACTGACTCCTTGAATTCAGCCTGGTAAGATGCTGAATAAGTTATCTGGCCTCATTTCTGACCCATTAAAATTGAAAAATAATAAGTGTTGTTTAAACTGCTGAGTTGGTGATAATTTGTCAGGGAGTAATAGAAAACTAATACAGGCAGCTTATATTTGTGGATTGCATTACATTTTATTAAATAGTAGGAACCCAATAGCGGCAATTCTAGATCTTCCCTGGATAAAAAAGTTGCACAATTCTTCAGTGATTTCCTGAACTTGAAGGTGGCTGTGAAAATGGTGTGACTTCCTACCCACACAGGATCTGTCCTAAGTCTTTATTCATTCATTCATCAAACATTGAACACATAATATCTGCCAGGACATAAGATAGCTCTCAAGGACTAACAATGTAAAAAAGTCATAATCCTGACTTCATGAAAATTAACATATAAAATGCATTTGTGAGTGGTAAAATATAAAGTTAACTTTTAATTGTAATTCTTATTTTAAGATGTGTTTGATTTTATTAGCTAGCTTTCATTCTGAAACTCAGAATCAGTTAGAATCACTTCTTATATCAATATCATAATAAGGCATTTTAGTCATAAATATTATTTTAAAGGTTATATGTGTCAATTCTTTAAAGGCACTTGATGCACAGTAATGGAAACTATAATATGTTTATTGTCACACACTTCCCCTCATTATATTATTCCTTATTAGAAATGGCTGGCATACGTTCTTTTTTGTTTGTTTGTTTTTGAGACGGAGTCTTGCTCTGTCACCCAGGCTGGAGTGCAATCTCAACTCACTGCAAACTCTGCCTCCTGGGTTCAAGGGATTCTCCTGCCTCAGCCTCCCAATTAGCTGGGATTACAGGTGCACACCTCCAAGCTTGGCTAATTTTCATTTTATTTTTCATAGAGACAAGGTTTCACCATGTTGGCCAGGCTGGTCTTAAACTCCTTACCTCAAGTGATCCCCCTGCCTTGGCCTTCCAAAGTACTGGGAATACAGGTGTTAGCCACCATGCTCCGTTGGCTGGCATACATTCTTAAAACTGCTACTCCAATTAAAAAAAAACATTGAATTCTCATTTTTCAACTTCAAGACCTAATTTTCTGCCATGTAATCTAAAATTCAAGATGTATGCTAATTCCAATTGTAAGATATATTTATAGACTATAAAAATCTCATACATTAAAAGTCATCATAAAGAGAATGGAAAGACAACTCTAAAATGAAAAATGATTTTGTAACACATATGACCAGAAAAATATCTGTATTCAAAATACATAAAAAATACCCACAAATCAATAAAAAGGATCTAAAATGCAATAGAATAGTGGGGAAAGAGATAAGTGCAAATATTTCACAAACCTGAAAACACATTTCATAAATTAATATTGCCAGGCATATTAAAATTTTGATAAATGTAAACTGTAATCACAGTGAGATAGCCTTTTATGTCCATCATATTGTAAAAAATTTTTAAAAGTCTTAAAATATCATGTGTAAATAAAGATGAGACATGACTACTTTTTGTTTCTTTTAGTAAAAAATAACTAAATAATTAATTATAAAATAAAGTTTAAAATAATTAATTTAAATATAAAAGTAATTATCCAAAATAACTGAAATTAAGTTCACATAATTTAAAATAAATTATAGCCAGAGTAGCCCTCAGACTTGTTATCAGCAACAACGAATATAGAACACTGTAATCCTATAATAGTTTGGAAAAAAATGATTTGAAATAAGACAAATTATCATTGATATGTAATAACATAAAAACAATCTATTTTATATTACTCTGTACAACTTAATTTAGGAATTATTTGAGGAGGAACTTAAAAAAAGATCAGTTAAACCAAGGAAGAGAAAGAGTAGAATTCAGTAAACAGAGAAATCAACTCAGAAAAACTGGGATAGGATGTCCAGGATTGATCATTCTCTGCAGAAGGTCGAGAGAGCAACCAGTGCAAAGAAGAACTTAGAAAACAAGGGATTTTGGTAGAGTGGGGATAATCCAGGTAATCTAGTATGAAAGGGTAGAGTTTTGCACATCAATAGCTTGACTTTAGGATATATGGATTTATTATTCAATATAATAAAGACAATTAGAAAATTTGAGAGTGGGCAGGGGAATGGAAGGAGGGGCTCTACAAGAGAACCTTAGGCCAAATAAGAAGAAAATAAAAATATGTCATTTTTAGCAAGAAATGTGAATCAAGAACGTCAAGAAATGTGAATCTATTTGAAATTCTATGAAAATTTTACTTAGAGTGTCCCTTGATTAGAGGCATTGGCCACGGAGAAGAATATGTGTAACTAGAATAATTTTTATATGGTCATCATAATGTAAATGCTTTTTGTTCCTCACAAAAATTAAATTAACTGAAAGACAGGACATAAATATCTTGGTTTATGACTGTTAGATTAGCAGAAAAATGACAGCAACCTTTAAAATACAAAGGTGTAGATAATATAAGACACAGGTTTGAAAATAGATTAAAATATAAATGTAGGACTACTCTTATTCTTATTTTAGATGAAAATATTGTTCAAGAGAACAATGTTAGAAAAACATAGAAGTATTGGTATATTATTTTAAAGTTTATTGATAACAAGAGGAGAATTAAGAATAATATTAATTATAGATGTTATTCATTTGATGGAATAAAAATGAAAGTGTAACTATTTGAAAGAATTACTAAGTCCTCATCTTTAATTTTAGAGAGGGAATAAATACCATATAAAGTTATGAGTGATGATTAGAGATTCACAAAATAGACTTCTGATAGCAATAGGAGGCAGGTAAATTCCTAGGTAGATAGAGATGGGTCCTTGGTGAAACTCAACATTCGAGCCAAGAGTCTAAAGCCTGAAAACTAATCTACAAGTTCCTGATAAATTCACGGACCAGATTGAGAGCTCCTGTTCCTGTTTGGTGCACTCTCTTCTGATTGGTCGTTATCCTTCACCTCTTTTCTATGAAGTTATATGAAGCTACCCTTCCCCAGTTGGTCCTCTACACTATCATGCCTATTTGTGAATGGTGCTTTTCCAAGCATTCCTACAGACCCCATTTCAAGCGAACACTTCCCCGTGTCAAGCTCTTAAAAAACCCTAGACTCAGCCTCATGGCTGGCAACTTGCCTTCAGGTCCCCTCTTGCTGTTGAGCGCTTTTCTGTCACTCAATAAATTCTACTCTGCCTTACTCACTCTCTGGTGTCTCCATACATTATTTTTCTTGATCACAGGACAAAAACTTGGAACTCATCAGACTACAGGAGTAAAAAAGCTGCATAATTCAGAATCTGTAAGTATATACTTACTGGCAGACAGCCTCCAAGATGGCTCCTCAAAATTCCCACTTTCTGGTATTTATGCCATTGTATAGTTTTCTTCAACATTGAATAGAGTTGACAGATTCAATAAAATACTGTGATTACAACAAAACTTGATTTCTACTACATCATAAAAAGTGCGGCAGCTCATACTTTGTGCTCTTAGATCATGCACTCTGGGAAGACCAGCTGTTACGTCAAGAAAACACTCAAGAAACCCTTTGGGGAGATCCAAAGTATGAGGATCAGAGGCCTCCCAACACTGCTAAATTCAATTCATCTTTCTTATGTCATTAATTAGGGAAAGAAAATACATCCAAGCAACCCAAACTAATTAGTTATGATCTGAGCTAATAATAAAATGTCGTTTTGCTACCATTTGATATATCATGTTTGCATCTTTTCTTTCTCCCCAGAGAAGCGTAGATATGACTAGGACAAGGCTGGATTTAGAGTTCATGAAATCCTAAAAAGTTTTCTGCTTCACTTTCACATTTGTTCATTATATGTTTACTATTTAAAACAGCATTTGAGATTCGTGAGAGTCTATAAATACTATCAATTAAACATCTGTCAATAACCCCCCAAAATTTTATATTATTCAGTGACATTACTTTACATGTTACTTTAAGAAATATTTATATGTAAACTGAGTATAAGGAATTCTAGCCATTTTTAAAATGCCAAAATAATTTTTTCATATATTTACAGTATAAGTTTGTTTTTTTGGACTTACTACAAATGAAAGTGAACATTCTACTCTTTGATTTCTGGAATAATTTTTATCTATCCTATTGTAGAAGTAAACAAACAAACAAACAAGCAGAAAAGTAATACCTTAACTTTGTTCCTGTTTTTAACTTCTTGTTGTTTCTATTTAAATCTTATTGTTCTATGGCTTGAAAGTTGTAGTTACTATTTTTGATTGCTTCATCATTTAGTCTTTCTCAAAAGATAAGAGTAGTTAACATTATGGAAAGACGTAGGAATAGTTATAAGACAACTGCTATATAAATTAAAGTGAAATAAATCTAGGTGAATTTCTTCAGGGTCACTAAATAATGAGAACTGAACCACTTGCTTTATAGTACTGAAAAAAAACCAAATTAAATAACATTAGCATCTGTAATAGATAAATGGATGATCATATCATATTTTTGATTTACAGGCAAATAACACCAATTTTGCTATGAAAAATATAATCTAAAGTTCCTGTGTTGAAGATTAAAAGATAAAGAATAAGCTTTTGACAGCATCACTGACACAAAAAGCTGGACCAAATAAAACTTGTAATGTAACCTGAAGAGAAGAAGAAAGAAGTCTAAAATATTCTCCTTTTATTTAATTAACATTTCTTCTTACTAATTATGTTTAACTAGTGTAAATGATAATTCTAAGTTGTTCCTAACCTGGGATATGATTAAGATATTAGTTTGAGGATACTTTAGGGAAAAAGAAAACCTATAGTTAAAGGAAGAAAAATGTAAATATTGACATGGAAAATTAAACCTAGTAAATAATGTTTATGAAAGAAAAAAAGACGTATACTCCCAAAATTTTAAAAACTGCTGTTTTGGATGAAAGAATAAAATATTCTAGAATCTTAATATATTTCATTTAAAAAATACCCTGACACTTAATATGTTCAACATTCTTTTGAAAATTTTATATGGGAAATTATAAAATATCATTATTAGACTATAATACTGCCTTTCTTTTCATAGTATGAGTCAGTAATGCTCAAAAGGACAGGCATTAAAATAATGTAATCTTTGATTAAATCTTGATATGTCTGATTTCTGGGTATATGGGCACTGGCAAGTTTTTTATCTTTTCTCTTGTCAATTTAAATTTTCTTATTTTCTAATAGGGATAGACAGTAATAACAGCAACTATAGATAAGATGATGTATATAAGTATGTATTATGCTTCCTGGCACAGAGCTTTAATAAATGGCCATGGAAAAATATTTTAGATAGACTGAATACATATTGTAAGATAGTTCCATATGTGTATATGCATATGTACTTATTCACATATACAAACACATCTACTCTTACTAAAAAATATAAAAGAAGGCTGCTAAACATAGCATCACATAACTTAAAGAGAGCTGTATGATTATTAGATTGTCACTGGATATATATAGAACACAGAAAACAAAAGAAAAAGGAATAGATGTTTTAGAAACAGCAGAAATCCAAAGTACTAGAGAAAAATTTCGGCTGAAATGATTCAATTATTCAATTATGAGCAGAGATAATGGGAGAATAAACAAGTATCTGCTGTCATTCTGTGAGTAGTGGCCAGAAACTGAGTAAGATGAGCTGATAAAAAAGAAGTTAAAACAGTCAGAGTTCTGTATACTGTCATCGTTTGTAGCTGTAGAGAAGGGTTAAACTAAGATACATTTTACTGGTGTGTTAGATACTTCATGTGAAGGAAACTGACCAACGTCCTAAGAGCTGATGACTCCTAGTTGCAGAATAGGAAGGGGAACTATTAAGAGTTACGAAATGAAGTAGCTAAGTCTATGTTAGCAGCATATGTTAAGTAATGTCATAAAAAGCAGGAAGAATAAAGACAAAATTGTGCTACCCTTAGACAAAAGTTTTGGTTTAGTTATTTTTTTCTTATTTTTCTTGAACATAGGAGCAACAGGAACAGTGCTTAAAAAAAAAAAACCAAAGACCCAGAGGAGAGACAAATTGTAAATGCAGAAATCATTATCCCAGAAGAAATCCAAAGCACTGAGTGAGAAATAGATGCTAACACATGAACATTTCATTCTTGGAGACAGAAGAAATGAGTGGTTGTAGTTGTAGAGGGAGGGTGGTAGCAGCATGTATAAAGGTTTTTTTTCCTGAAAATATCAAATTTCTCAATAAATTTATTTAAGATACAGTTACTGAGGACTGAATATGGAACTAGAGCTATATATGACACAAAGAATTCCAGACATTTTCACTGAGCAGTGGTATGAGAACTGAGCGATCAATATTTTCCAAACTAAAACAACTTTCTACC
Source organism: Aotus nancymaae (assembly GCF_030222135.1). Taxonomy (NCBI): domain Eukaryota; kingdom Metazoa; phylum Chordata; class Mammalia; order Primates; family Aotidae; genus Aotus; species Aotus nancymaae. The sequence goes on from NW_026988413.1 coordinate 31,170,785, forward strand.
CTAACACTCCCTCTAAACCCCTTTCTCCTTTGCATTATCTCTCATTAAATAATGAAGGTGAAGAATCACCAATTGCTTTTGCTAGAAATTCAGCACCTATGACTTCTCTCATTTTCAACCTCAAATCAATTTGCTAGACTTGTTGATTTTTGTTTCTTCATGACTTTCAAAACAATTAAATTTTATTCACTATAAAAGTCACTCAGTTTAGATTCAATGTAATGTTTTTCTGAATTTAGCTTCAAACCAAATCTTTCTACCTCTGGAAATACTCACATGCAGAATAGATCTCAAATTATCTCTTTAAAGCATAATTAAGATTGTATCATTCCCTGTTTAAAACCCTATAATGATTATTTATTCTCCTAATGTATATTTCCCCTGGGCCAATTTCCTTAATATTACTAACAAGTCCCCTTGTGGCTTAGTCTCTCACTCTTTTTCACAATTTAAAATATACTTGCATTTACCCCAATGTGTGTGCAATGCTTCTTCTAATATCAGATAAATTACTCATTTTTCTCACTCTCTCTCTCTGTCTCTCTCTCTCTCTCTCTCTCTGCCTACAATGACCTTCAATCCATCCACTTCCTTGAACCTGGCTAACTCCTCCTCTTCTATAAGATTCTATGTGTTTGTGTATGAAAGAGAAGGAGAGAGGGAGAAAGAAAAATTTTATGATTGTTGGTAAATTTTTATGTTTACAAAATATTTCCCTTGTTCTGTTCAATTACTTTTCAAAATGTTTAGTGTGCATTGCTTCATATTTATGACTATCACCGTGTTCTTTCATCTCTGTATGTTCCAATACCACTGGACACATTTCTGTTCAATTACATTTCAGGGAAGTTGTTTTGGGAAAAGTAAGCCAATAACTAAGTTATTTAAATAAAACTATTTCTTCAACTATTGAGATAACTACCCCCAGGACTTGAATGCCTTTTATGATACTTCACAAATGGACAAGAAGTACATAACAGGCCAGAAATATATGACAAAGAAGAGATTAAATAATGTCATATTCAAACAGTGATCTAATAGATGTTAAATGCAAATTGATCACACATTAACTGTAACATGTAGCATAGGAAAAGAAACCCTACCATAAATGATACTCTATTGCATGAAACCACCTGTCTTTAATATGCAAGAATAAGCATTTGTGACTTTCTATCACTGTCAGAAAAAAAGGTCAGGATAAAAAATATAACTTTATCTCATTTTGTTATCAACTGTCTTACACATTCTATAAGTTTCACAAATGCGTATACTTTGATTATTGTCTCATGAACAGAAATTCAACAACTTTAACTATCATTTGAAATTAGCTTCAAACTTTGTCATACTTGCTCATCTAATCTCCAAACCTAGATAATCTCACAAATACACTGCTGCTGGTCCTGTATCCTGCCTTAAGTGCAGACCTTCCAAATCTCTTGCCTAAGACTCAAAATAGCCTTCTCATGAATTAGTACATTCTGTCCAATCTCAGTACTTGAGCAAAGTTAGCATTCCCAAATGCTATTATTACAACTCACCCATATGCCTTTTAAAATTCTTCAACAACTCTCTTCTGCCTTTTCATTAAGTGCAAACTTTTGTATACCAAGGTATACAAAAATGTCTTCACTATTTTTTGTCAGTAGGCAACTAATCCTGAACTATCATATCCCCTTTTCTACTCTCCTCTTATTATATACTGAGATACAAACAACTAATTTCTAATGTTTATCAAACACTTTTAGCCTTTGCGCTTCTTCTCCCCACACCAAGAAAATTAAATTTATTAAATAGGAGCTTCAATCTCCTTCCCCTCCTCCTTCTCCTTCTCCTTCTCCTTTTAGAGGGAGTCTCACTCTTGTTGCCCAGGCTGGAGTGCAGTGGTGTGATCTTGGCTCACTGCAACCTTGCTTCCCGGGTTCAAGCTATTCTCCTGCCTCAGCCTCCTGAGTAGCTGGGATTGGAGGAGCCAGCTAATTTTTGTACTTTTAGTAGAGAATTGGTTTTATGTTGGCCAGGCTGGTCTCGAACTCCTGACCTCAGGTGATCCACCTGCCTCAGCCTCCCAAAGTGCTGGGATTACAGGTGTGAGCCACCATGGCTGGCCAGAACTTCAATCTTCTTTAAGATGCTTCTGCACACATCATCCCCCATCACCCAGTTAAGTCCATCCTTACTCTATGTTCCTATTACTTTTTGTGCAATTCTCTACCTAACACTGAGCTTAGTCCTATTTGTGGCTTTCCCACATTAAATTTTAAAGATAAGGATGCCTTCAATTCATTCAATTAACATTTATTAAACTACTCTATATCATGTCCTAGAAATTCGAAATTGTAAAGCATCACCTTATCACTTACTAAAAAAGATAACAAAAATTGATTGGACGATTACAATTAAATATTAACTTGTATGCAGATAAATGTAGAGTAGTTTACAGAAGCATCTAATACTAACTGGGACATAAAAATTGTTTTCTAGGGAAAATAACACCTGAGCTGAAATTTAGTCATTTTGTTTTTGTCACCAAGGAAATGTCTCCATTAATACTGAGTTTCTAAAAATCCTGAGTGAGCAAAGTTCATAGAAAACTTTACCTTTATATAAATGCCTCTGAAAAGAAAGATTATTTTATTAACTCTGATGCATCTGAATGGCGGCTATGACCTGGTAGTGCTTCGACCCACATTCTTAAAAAAGGAAACAAACCAAAAATAAAAAAAACTGGCCTATATTCACAAGTTCTTTTGGAAATGGATATTTCTCAGCTTTGAGTTACTTAAAACTAAATTGTATAATTTTAGATATTTATTTTTGTAAATAGATACTACATTTTAACACCTTTAGTATTATGACACTTTATAAACTGTCAGGGGAAAACTTATTTTAATAATATGTTAGTTTCCATAGTGATTCTGTCCTTAGTTGATTTCTTAAGAGAATAAATTATTCCACACATTCTCCCACTGACTCCTCAGTTCTTCACAAAAGAGCAATACATCATGACTAGGAGCCACTAACTAATACTCTGCAACACAGATTGATGAGCCATGGTAACTTCTCTGAAAGTATGCTAAGTCTCTGAATTTGAATTGTTGTTGGTCATAAAAATACTGATATGATGATTAGGTTTGACCAGGTAATTCTTTCCCAATATAAGTTTCTGGCAACATGCTAAACTTAGAAATCATCAATTTATTTAGTTTTGATCATGAATACAATAAATACTCCAAATTTTCATGCTATTAAAATTGTTTCTAACACTCAACTGATGAGTTCATTGCCTCATAACAAATCATTACATCACTTAGTTATGTGTTAGTCAAAGTAATACATTACCATCCTTCTGGAAAGCTTATTGTACTACTTAGTAATCCAATATTCTATTCTATTCTACTATGCACAGGAAAATTAAAAAAGGGAGAAAGAATGGCAAACATATCGTGGAGAATGAAACAATCAGCAGTCACTGAATTAACTTCTGACCAAAAGACAAGCGGCAAAAGAAACTTGTCACAGTTAGTAATGTAACTGATATGTTTTCAGAGAAATAAGACACTTAAATAGAAAGTTTCACAATTTCCTTTCTCTCTTCCTTATGTGCTTGCTTGCTTCAATTGATATCTGGTTGTGATTGTTTTCACTTTATCCTCAGCATGTAGCTTGCAGGACTCTCTGTTGGGAATTCAGTGGTAATAACAATTTGAAGTGAAGACAGTAATCCTTCTCTCATCTTCAAGTGTATTTAGATTTCAGCTGCACCCTCATCTTCTGAGAAGGGTCACATTTATTTATTATACTTTAAGTTCTGGGGTACATGTGCAGATTGTGCAGGTTTGTTACATAGGTATACATGTGCCATGGTGGTGGTTTGCTGCATCCATCACCCCGTCATCTACATTAGGTATTTCTCCTAATGCTATCCCTCCCCAATCCCCCCTACCCCTGCTATTCCTCCCCTAGATCCCAACTCCCCAGGCCACCATGTATGACGTTCCCCTCCCTGTGTCTTTGTGTTCTCATTGTTCAACACCCACTTATGAGTGAGAACATGCAGTGTTTGGTTTTATGTTCTTGTGTCAGTTTGCTGAGAATAATGTTATCCAGTTTTATCCATGTCCCGACAATGGACATGAACTCATCTTTTTTATGACTGCATAGTATTCCATGGTGTATATGTGCCACATTTTCTTTATCCAGTCTATCATTGATGGACATTTGGGTTGGTCCAAGTCTTTACTATTGTGAACAGTGCTGAAATAAACATACATGTGCATGAGTCTTTGCAATAGAATGATATATAATTATTTGAGTATACCCAGTAATGGGATTGCTGGGTCACATAGTATTTCTATTTCTAGATCCTTGAGGAATTGCCACACTGTCTTCCACAATGGTTGAATTAATTTACACTCCCACCAATAAAAGTGCTTCCATTTCTCCACATCCTCTCCAGCATCTGTTGTCTTCTGATGTTTTAATGATCGCCATTCTAACTGGCGTGAGGTGGTATCTCAATCCGGTTTTGATTTGCACTCCTCTAATGACCAGTGATGAGGAGTTTTTAACCTCTTTATGTCTTTAAAGAGAAAGTAGGTGAGTAGGTAGGCTAAATAATGAAACTTTATATTGACCAGGCACCAGTGAGATTGCTTCCGACTGGTAAAGTGGACTCTTTTTTTTTTTTCTTAAGGTAACAAAGTTTTTAAGATCATTAAAGAATGACTATTATTTTGCTTATACACACTATATTCTAATCACTACATACTGCTAAAATACCTTAGCAAATTTCCAGATTGAAACTGGGATAGAAAGCAGAAGTAAACTAAAAAATGGCAGGGAAAGAAAAAAATAACTGGGTCATGATGAATTTTACATAGTAAATTTATCATTTTTGGCATATATTATTGAGGCAGTAACGGGTCATTGCATTCAGAATCTGTTAGTCCTACTCTATAGATTCTAAAATGGGAAGAAGCCAGAGACACATGTTGGATCTGTCTTGCTCATTTGTGAATTGGTCCTGCTTAGTACAGAGTGTAGCACATCAAATAATTACAATTAAACATGTTTTAAGAAATGTATTCCATAATAAAACAGGAAACTAATTTATTCGTATCAGTAATATGCTAAATTATATTTACTTCTCTAAATGTTTCAGTGTTTTTCTTTTTAAAAATGCAGAGAATGTATAACACTTCATTATTTCTTTAGTATTCCAAACAGGTAGTTCGTATGAAAGGCTTGGGTATTTTAGTTCTTCAATAATACTTTTTAATAATTTCAAAAACTTTAAAATTATGAAGACAGGATGGTACAATGTATGTGTTAACTTTTCTGTTTTAAATATTAGGTTTATGTGTTGATTTTATGACAATTGTAGCTAGCTGTTGAAAACAGATGTGTTTGAATATTTTATTATTGCCTTATTTAATGCAATTGTATACACATGGCAGAACATTATACTCTTGGATTTTGTCCAGTTATGCAAGATTTTAGATGCTTGGGTCTGTTTGGCTTCACATAGCAATGGAATTTACTTTTGTAATAATTCAGTGAGGGTTTTATTTAAATTTAGCTAAGATTTATCTTTTATATTTAAGACTTGTTATTTTATTTTTGCTTGTGAATCTTCTTTTGATGGCATTTATAAACTTAGAGAAGACTGAAAATCTACATGGGGAAAATTCTTATAAAAATATCAGAAAAATCAGCATTTTGATTTTTGTCTCATTTATAATTTATATCTTATAAAATCTGTAGAAGTGCCTCAGGCCAACAAAAGTGGGTTTCATTATGAGTCATATACAAAGCTGATGTTTTGGCATATACTTCTATATAACTACCTGTTATGTGTGAGTTTGGAAATCTCCTTCATTCTTTCCAGGATAAATTCTATATTTTGAATATACTTTCAAATATATTTTGTATTAGTGTGATAACAGAATACAGCATTATATTAAGTAAATGCATTTTAATTTCAACCTCACAGACACATATTTTGTTTTTTGCTAATCTTAATTTAAAATATATTTTATAGTATATTTTCTTCAGCATCATCATATAAATTGAAAGAATCAACCCATACTTTTTTAAAAAGATGAAAGCTTATGCAACATATAGAGAAAATGGTAACACTATAGAAATAGAGGAAATGGTAACGAGCCTACTAATAGTTTCTCATGGAGTTTGAATTTTAAATGGACAAAACATCTCTTCAAGTTTCGATTGCCTGAGATAACTAGTTTGGTACACATTTTCAAATCTTTTGTTTTTTATAGGTGATTACTCTTGCATCAAAGAGCATTGATACATTGTAAAAGTTGATAGTTTAATTACCTCCTAATCACCCTTATAGACAGATCCCTCACTCTAAATAGTACAAGATGACCAAACACAGGACACCCAATGCTATGTAAATTTAAATTCATTTAAATATTTTGGTCATGATTTTAATCAAATATACAACTGCCTAATTCTTCCCATCATTTTTTTAACATCTTATCCTTTCAACATAATGTTACATTCTTTTCTTTAAAATATATTGTTGATTCCATTTTATCCTTTTTTTAATAAAAACACCATTATTTTGATTTTTCTAGATTTGCAATATATATTTATATATATTTTGGTTATCCTAAATTGGCAATATATTGCAAAAATATTTATATTGTCTTCATGCCTGTATAACAAAAAAAGCTGTTATGCTTATGCTTTTCCAGATGAATTTCAGATAAAAAACATATTTTATAAACTTTCCCTCAAAAGACATTATCAGTATTTTATTACTCTTATTTATTATCAAAAATTACCATATTAACTATATTCAGTATCACATCAAAAAATGCAAGATGTCACTCATCATTGTTAACCTTTCTTTTTCTTAGCAGTTGTCTTTTAAATGAGAGAGGTTGATCTCATGGAGGTTGAGAATGGAATGATAGTTACCAGGGGCTGGGAAGAATGTGGATATATAGGGTGAGAATAAAGAGAGGGTGGTTAACGGGCACAAAAAATATGGTTAGATAGAAGAAATAAGTTCCAATATTTGATAGAGTAGCATGACTATAGTTAATGACAGTGTACTATACATTTCTAAATAACTAGAAGTGAGAAACTGAAATGTTACTATCAATACATAGAAATGATAAATGATCAGAATGATTGATTCCTGAATGCACTGACTTGATCATCAGACATTCTATGCATATAACACAATACCACATATACCCCATAAATATGTACAAATACTATGTATCGGTTTTAAAAGTTTTCACATATAATCTTCAACAAGACCAATAAGAATCTTTACCATCTAACACAAATATTTTATATTTGTCATTTCTCCTGAAACTCCTGTGAACTATATTCATATTTTAAAATATTTTCATATAAATTATCTCAGTGGTTATATAGACTTTTAAATCATAGAATTTCTTGACATGATCACAGGGTCTATGGCTCACCTGCTCAGAAATATGTTTTTATGTAAAATACTGGGATTTAATATTTCATTTACAAGCATATTGTCTGCCAGGTATGAAAACTTATTCTCTTCAAATATTTTTAACTTATTAATGTGTTTAATTTTATGTTGTACCTGCCAAATAAATTTTAAATTAATTGCAATAAATGGTGTCATATACAAATTTGGTAATTTGTGTCCCCTGCCTTTCCATAGTTATACCTCATGACATGGGTCAGAACTTTAATGCAATGTTGTGACATCTTCTAGAAAGATAGAAACTTATGAATAACTAAAAGTCCATATCTGTGCTTTAAGTTAAGAGCGATAGCCATATGCCAGAAACACATCAGAAAATGTTTATTAATACTACAAATGGATTTTATTGAGGAAGTTTTGACAGTTGAAGTTACGATTAATGTGAAAGAGAGATTGATATGGTTTGGCTCTGTGTCCCCACCCAAATGTCACCTTGAATTGTAATAATTCCAATTTGTCATGGGAGGGACCTGGTGAGAGGTAAAGGAATCATGGGAGTGGGTCTTTCTCATGCTGTTCTCATGATAGTGAGTAAGTCTCATGAAATCTGATGGTTTTATAAAGAGAAATTCACCTGCACATGCTCTCTTGCTTGCTGCCATGTGACTTTACTACTCAGTTGCCTTCTGCCATGACTGCGAGGTCCCCCAAGGCATATGGAAATGTGAGTCAATTAAACCTCTTTTTATTTATAACTTACTCAGTCTCAGATATGTCTTTATTAGCAGCATGAGAACAGACTAATACAGAGATCTTATTTAAACTTAAATAATCTCTTTAGATGTTGAAAAATGAAGTGCTGCTTGGCTGTGGAGCAGATGGGAAACATGGTAACTTTTCTAATAATAACTATGATCACGCAAATCTAAGGATTAAGGTAGGCATCATTGATTACTAAATTCTCAAAAAAAAAGCATAAAACATTACTGATGAGTGTTTAGCAAAGTAGACAATAATATTCATTGAAATTAGGAGGACAAATTTGTATGATATATATTAATGGTAATTTGACATGTTATGGTAAAAATATTTCTTTTTTTAATTCAACTTTCATCATTTTAATATTACTTTTGCTGTCATAGTTAATTTTAGATGCCAACATAACTGGATTAAGAGATACTTAGTTGTTAAAACATTATTTTGGGGGGATTGTTAGAGTTGTTCTGTAGGTGATTCATGTGTGAGCTAGTAGACTAAGTGGGGAAGACCTGGCTTCAATGTGCTCAAGCACCATCGAATCAACAAGGGGCCCAAATGGAACAAGAAGGCTCCCTCTGTCTCTCCTTCAGCTGGGATACCCTTTTACTCCTGCCCTTGGACATCAGAACTCTAGGTTCTCTGGCCCTTGGACACTGGGAATTGCAGCAGCGGCTCCCCAGATTCTCAGGTCTTCTGCCTCTGACAGAGAATTACACCATGGGTGTCCCTAGTTCTGAGGCTTTGGACTTGGACAGAGCCACACTTCCAGTTTTCCTGATTAGTCAAGTTTCCTGGAACTTTTCAGCCTCTATAATCTTCTGAGACAATTCCCCTAATAAATATCCTCTCATACATGTATAGCTAGATAGATATACAGATGATAAAGACTTCATACTGGTTCTGTCTCTCTGGAAAGCCTCGACTAACATACTTGCCAAACGACAAATTTTTATCTCACTCATCTGGCAAAATTGAAACTTGTATGAGCCCCAGCACATATCAAAAGCTGTTCTAGAGCCTGGCATGGTTAGATAATTTCACACCACAGATCACTGGTTTCATGGTAAGCAACTTAACATTATCCCACAATAGCCTCTATTCTCTTTCTTTGTTAAATGTGCCATCACATTTTGCACAAATTTTTCTTTCAAATTCAACATTATCCTAAATTTTTGGTCTCCATTTTCACTTTTAGTGTTGGTTTCATTTTTATCTCACAAGGAAAACAATAAAATTTCAATTGGGAGTTGCCTCAGTATCCTTTCAACTCACCCCAAAACCTATTTACGTTTATATACCTCCTTTGCGTTTTACTTCAAATTAGAGTTCACTCAAATTTCCTTAGTTTTTACCTAATGTGTTTTTTCAGTTCCAGGATCCCATCTGAGAAACCACATTACATTTAGTTACCATGACTCTTAAGCTCTTTTTGTTATGAGTTTTTCAGACTGTCTTTTTTTCTTTTTCTGATGACTTTGACAGTATTGAGGAGTACATGTCAGATATTATTGTAGAATATCCCTCAGTTGAGATTTGTCTTTCTCTTGATTTGATTGGAATGATGAATGTGGAAAAGGAAATCCCAAAGTCAAAGTGCCATTTTTATCACATCCTATCAAGGCACATATAATCTCACTGTCTATGATAACTTTGAACAATGGACTGAGGTAGTATCTTCAGTTTCTTCCATGTAAAGTTACTCATTTTCTTTTTACTTCTCCCATTCCACATTGTACTCCCTGTAAGAAAGGCATTATGCCTAGACCATTCAAAAACAGAAGTAAAAAGAGTGTGAGTTACGTTCATCAATTGCCTTTTCTCTCTAATATCGACTGGATTCTTCTCTCCCAACTACGTATGTTTATGCTTAAGTCTCTCCCAATCACATATGATTTTGTTTATATGTACATTTATGTACACACATACACACACTCACACACACACACTCCCATACAAATACTAAGAAGTCTTCCTTTCAGCTATTTGTCTCTGTCTTTCTTTCTTCTATAGCCAAACTCCTTGAAAGGTTTGCACAGACTCCTTTTGAACATGTTCAGGAGCAGTCATCCTCAGCAAAAGAAAAGACTGTGTGAAGTGAACCTTTAAATATTTTGGTTAGCTATGAGAAATACACCATATCTCATGTTGACAATTTTTCAAGATGCTGGTCATCTGTCTTTGACAACTGACACAATCTCTTCATCAAAAACACTGACCTCGAGTAATTTTTCCCATGCCAAGGAAGCTTTTGGTTCTTCTGTAAATGATTAGTGTGTAACATGGTGTAGACATAGAGAAAGACAATTATATCTACAGATGCTTCTTAAGAGTATATCAGTATATACTGATGTACAGCACTTCTGATACTCATACTGAAATAGAATATACATTTGAATTGAATAATTATAAGCCAAAAAAGACTGGCTAATTGCCAAATAAATTATACACTGTGAGTCCACTACTAAAAATGAAAAAGGATGAGAGAAAATTTGCACAGCTAGAAGTACAGGTAAATTGACTTTTGAAGAAGGCAAGTGAAATGTAAGAGTTTAGCAGATGTGGTGTTCTGTGAGGTTTAAGGAACTGTGACATTTCAAAATAAAACCCATATACAAAGTCAGAGCAAGACCCTCAGATTGACTAGATGAAAAGATAGAGTTTACTTTTGTTTTTATATATTTTGGAAAGTATGTAAATTTTGACAGCTCTACAACTGTCAGATTGATAAGTTCAGAGGAAATCTTACTCAAGTAATTTAGACATATTCTATGTTATCAGCATTCTAATCACTTCCAAATAGAATATTATTTTAACATTTTAGATTTTGACAATCAAAAACCTTTCCCAGTGTGTGCATACAAAAATTTAAAATAGCTTAGAACATGAAAATCAATGAATACAACGTTGTTAAATTTAAATAAAATATTCAGAGTATGATTTCTTTCACATAACTTTTGATACAAATAGAAAAAATGTGAGATGAGGCTCCAGGAATTTGAAAGACTGGTCATCAATCCTTCAAATCCTTCACATATTTTTTCTTCCACAGTACTGTGAAATGGATATGCTTTTAGTGATCTACTAAAAATATACACATATTATATATAAGTACATATACACACATATGTAGACACATGTGAGACACAAAATGCATATGTTTATAGGTTGCTTTATTATTTTATTTATTTCTTTTCTAATTCAATGCAGACCCTCTCTTTGCCCCTTCATACGTTTAAATATCTCTCACTCCTCTACTGTATTTAAAAACTAAATATTATATTCATGTTTCCCTCAGTTTTATTATATTACTACAGAACACACGTAAAACCAAATACTATTTTTGTATATTTTTGAATTGTATATAAACTTTACTAGTCTGTATATATGTTTCTATCACCAGCTCATTTTATTAAGAAGGATGTTACTGAGTTTATTTCCAGTTTGAGCATGTGTTTAAAGTTAATTTCCTCTGCTTCCTATTATTCTTACATGTGAATATGTTATAATTGATTTATCAATTGACTTCTGATAGACATTTGGCTGTTTCCAAGTTTCAATGTTACAAAGCATGTTGCTGTGCACTTTGTTGAGTAAGTGTGTGTCTCCTGGTAAACCAGTAATACCGAGGGCTGTCTCTAGAAGTTGAATTCCTAGTTACATAAGTTATGAATATGTTTAGCATGAAATGATAAGGCCAAACATTTCCAATAATGTTTCATCAGCTTATACTCCTTCTAAGGATAGATATGATTTTCCACTATTAAATACTATTACCAATCCTTCAGGAGTACATTTGCATTTTTCTGATAAGTAATATTATTGAGCTTTTATTTATATTTATAGTGGACATTTTTGTTTCTTCTGTAAAATTACTGTTCATGTCTTTAGATTGTTTTTCTCTTTAGTAGAATGGATAAGTGGATTATCATGGTAGAAGCAGATTTTATTTGTTAGAACATTTTCTGAAATTCTACTTAATTTCCTCTATTGAGTTAATATTTATGTCTGTTTTAAAAATACTTCATTGATTTCCATAGGACTACAATATTTTTCACATATTTATAATGCTATCCATCTATAATCAAATACTATTATATACCTTAAGACAAATATCAAATCTTCCCTGTTATATCACATGCCAGTGTTATGGATTTCAATTCTGCATATACTATAAACACATGGTACACTATTAATATTTTGCTTTAAGCTGTTACTTTAAAAGTAATTGCAATTTTTTACTATTCATTTATTCTATTTACAGTATTCTTCATTTCTTTGCATGGATCCCGTATTTTGGTCATTGCTTTGTCTTCTTACTTACATGGAATCTGATAAAAACTCAACATTAATTATTATTCTTATTCCTGTGACTGCTCTTTGGTGTCTGTTTTCCTCTGGCTGCCTTCATGTTTTTCTCTTTGTCTTTGATTTTAACAACTTAAATATGATAGGCCAAGATGTATTTTCATTGGGTATTTACCTTGCTTAATTTCTTGTCTTCACAGATCTGTGGCTTGGTGCCTGTCACTAATTTTAGAAAATTCTCAGCCATTACTTATTTCTATTTATCTAGCTCCCTATGTTGTTCTTCCTCTGAGATTACAGTTATGTACATGTAAGACTATTGGATTTTGTCCTAACATTCTTTGATTCTTTGATTTTATTTTCACTCTTCTCTTTTCATTTAAGTTTGAAAATTTCTATTGCTGGTCTTCAGGTTCACTGATTTTTTTCTCAGCTGTGTTAATTCTACTTATGAGCCAGTCAAAAACGTTATTTATTTCTTTTAATGTACTTTTAATTCGATCTTCCTTCTACCATTTCCATGTAATTTTTTTCTTAAAACTGAATATTGGCTGAAATCGTGTACCTGATCTTTTATAAAGTCTCTGCTTCCATTTGAGTCTTTAACATATTAGTCAGAGTTATTTTAAAATTAAAAGCCTTTTTGACAGGTCCATTCTACTATATCTCAAGCACATTTTGATATGGAAACAATCTAAATGTCAATTGAGAGATAAATGTATAAAGAAAGCATGATACATATATCACATAAAATATATATGATCTATATATGTATATAGAGTTATATAGAGTACGCATGTTTTGGAGAAATAGATATATATACATATAGATATGCATATAGATCATATATAATTTGCATCTATATAAATAATGCATATAGATCATGTATATTATATATGATTATATTATATATCCTGTTATATATAAGATAATATTGTATATGTAATATATATTGTATATATAGTACATATTATTATATAATATTATGTAATATAACTTACAAGGTAAATATATTTTATATATACACACAATAAAATATTATTCAGCCTTAAAATGAAAGAAATGCTCCGTATATGATGATATAAATGAACTAGAAGACATAATGCTAATTGAAATAAGCCAGGCACAGAAAGATAAATATTGCAGATACTTTAGTTCTTTAAGCTTTTTCTGCAAACTGCTTTCAGTTTGCATAACATGTGCCTGGCTCTGGAGTCAGCAAGTTCAATTAAGAATACTTTCTTGATCCCACTTTTGCTTTTGCTTATGAATAGTTTAAATTTAGATCTCTGTCTCCTTTCCCTTAGCATACTCCTCCTCCTAATTGTCTCCCTGCTATTCCTACTCCTACTCCATTGATTTCTTGTTTTCCCTCTGTCTTATTCCTCCTTTTTTAATTTTTGCTCTTCTTTCTTCTCATTTGCTTCATTTTTTTCAAAATATTATTCATAATGAAAAATTATCAGTGCAATATATTTGGAATATTAGTGCATTAAATGAAATCATTCAACCCAGTAAGGAAAAGTAAAATAGTCACTTCTAGTCTATTTGTTTATTCTAAAACATACTTTGTAAGAAAATGTTTACTCATACAAAAACATCATAATGAATTCACAATTAATTTACTCTTTCCTAACACATAATGACTCATTTTTAGTGTTAAATGATCACTTTTATGTCACTTTACGTTGAATTTTGTCGACATTTGTTCCCACAAAGAGTGGCATTTTTTATTTTTTTATTTCCATAGGTTTTTGGAGAACAAGAGGTATTTGGTCACATGAGAAAGTTCTTTAGTGGTTATTTGTGAGATTTTGGTGCACACATCACACTAGCAGTATACACTGAACTCAATCTGTAGTCTTTTGTCCCTCATCCCCTCAACAATGTGAAAGCAGCCTTCATGCCCACAAAGCATTTTAATAATGTTTATTTTCTCTTTATAACTCACTTGTATTTCCATCATTTTTCTCTGATAAAAAACAAACTATCCTAAAAACACTTTCAAAAATACCTCAGCCATTATATGCACACCATTCTTCGTAGCTAAAGTTGATTTGTAATGTTACTTCATACATTTGTTAAAATCATTTTCCATTAAATCTCCAAAGCCTTTATGTTTTTAACAATACATTTGGACATTTTCCTCCCTGTAGCTGACCACCAACATTGGAGGCCTGACTGCAACAGAGTATAATTTTCAGTAGTACTGAGTGATTATATGGAAAATGTGGGTTAAAGCAGTATTTCTGACAGTGAACTGTGATTATCTGTGGATTGTCTTAGAGTATGAGATAGATTGTCTAAGCTTTTTCTATTACAGTACCTAAGACTCAGACTTTCATCTTAGATATCTGAAGTACAGAATTGCTACTGATCACATTACTCAAAAGGAAAAAAAATATATTTTCCCCATGGAAGTCAAAATATTATTAGAGTCGCCTACATGAATACATATGATTGCTTTTCTCCTTACTCCCAAGAGACTAGGCAAAAGAAATACTTTCTTAATGCCAGTGTGCCATACATTCAGATTTAAAGGCTTTGTTTATTTGTTGCTGTGTATAACACCACAAGATAAATCTGTAACAAATTTAACCTATGAAGAATTAATTTATTAAAGTTATAGCTTTAATTTTTATTATAAAATGAAAAATTTACCCTTATGAATATAATGCTTGTATTCAGAGATAGTAAAAGCACTCCCAAAATGGCAAATTTTATATTCCTAAAACCACTGCAAGTTTATTTCTAGTTAAATGTCTTAGAAAAAAATCCTAATTTGGAGATACACTTCGGGGATTTGGTGATGCATCTGCAATTTTCAGAAGACATGAATAGATGAATTCTAATTTTGAAACACTATAATCCTATATGAAATCGTAGTTCTTTAGTCAAAGTAATCTTGCTTGATAAAAGTTTAAATCATATGTCAAAATTTCTAACACACTTAAAATATGTATGCGTATACATATGCACACATATGTAATTGTCATAAAATTCAACTAGGCCTATGGAGAAAATATAGAAATTAAAATGAATAATATTAAAACATGTACTTCAAAGATAAATTAGTGATATGAAATCCAGTAATAAAAACAATCAACAACAAAAAACATGTTCTTTCATGTGACTATTTACATGCGTCTTTAAAAATGTACCTCACAAAAATATTAAAATGTATTATATTTGTTCAATATTAAACAATATAAGATTTTGTAATACTATATATCACATGTTCGCCATATATATATTATACATTTTATATATTGTATAGCAATTAAAGTATATATATATTTAAATCAATCATTCAGCAACATTTGTGGTTTTTTTTTTTGCAAAATTAGATTCACATATATAATGATGTTCTGTTAATAGATTTAGGATCTTTTGGGTGAGGAAGAACATACAGTTTAAAACACTAATACCTATAAATAAATCACATTATTGCCTTTCAAATCAAATATTCTTATTATGAACTAGTTTATGAATATGTATTTATTTTTAAAAATTATAATATAATTCATAGCTGCATATGAGGAGACTGTTGTTCATTTTCTACTTAAAAATTCATGTTTTTAAGGGCATATACTAGCCACATAATGTCTACAATTATCATGTGTACAAAACCACTCCAAATCTCAGTGATTTACAAGTGTGTGGCTTCCAAGACTGCACATGGCCGGAGTAGCTCTGTCAGCCCACGGCTCATCTTGGCTGCAGGCTTCCAGTCTGGGTTCAAATGTTTCCCCATTCTCCTTGGAGCAGCAGATAATTAAAGCAGGTCCTTTTCATTGCATATCACAAGAGTGCAAGTAGATAAGTGGAACCGTGCAAAAACTCTTAATGTCTTTGCCAAATTGGCAAAGTGTCACTGCTGTCCATTTCCCACAGAGAAAATGAAACTATGACAAAGTGGAGAACTCCTGCACACAGCAGATCAGGAAGATGACATACAGAGACATATTTCTTGACAGAAGCATAATTACTACCAAATGTCATGCCTAGCTTTTCTTTTTAAGTAATGATTTTGCTATTGATAGCAAAAGCATAATAAGTAGGAAAAGATTAACTATGTGGGTAAGAAATAGTGTTCAAGTTGAGAACACAATGTTTAAGAGAAAATTATTTCTGGAGCATTACATTCTACAAAATCAGATCTTTTGCAATACCATTCAGTGGCTTTGGTTGTTACTATTAATATTTTTTTCTCTGAAAAATGACTATTAATATTAACATATGTATCATCTATGCATCAGGAAAAGGATAAAGAAAATGGGGAAAAAATAAAAGCCAAATGAAAAAGTATTATATGGCTTTCTGGGGAACAATCAAAATATAATTTGTATCATTTATCATAACCTTTCTGATTTTGTACGTTTGCAATCTGTAAGAAGAAATTTCCCTATACTTAGCTAGCATTGTCTGATAAATGGGAAACTCCTTGTAACAGAAACTTCAGAAAGTTTTGATCTGCCTAAAAACATCTAGACAAAATATGTAGGACAACAGAAGGTCTAGTGTACAATTAAGTGGCAAGGACACAACATTTGGATTTGACTCCTCTGGGATTCTGTGCAGCTAAAAAACAGGAGCATTGCCATTGAGTAGGTCTGTGAAGTTCTCGTTTGCCAAAAGTTTCGTTACTCTGTTAACTGATATTGAAAAACATGATAGTAGAATGGAAGGAAAAAAAATGGAAGGATAAATATGTATACTGATCAACTATATTAATACTAAATTGCTGCTGACCTATGCTATTTGAACTAGCATGTATGACAGGTCATGATTGTAATCTTTCTGATGCTCTTAATTTTAAAAGGAAAAAAAGACTATAAGGTATATTATTTGGTTATGGCCAATTGCAGGTTTCACATATGCATAAGTGATTTAAAAAGAAAAAGTGAAAACCTTTGCTGCCTTGCACTATCTTTTATTTTTTTCTTTTGGATCATTAGTCAACACCCTGCCAAGGATGAAATCTTAGATTTGGAGGCCCATTATAGAAACCTCACCTTTGAGGAAATAATTCTGGCTGTAGATCACAGACTATCAGCTCATACAACTGGAATTGCACAGAAAGTTATACTCTAGGGTATAATTTACATGCTGAAGAGAACATGTGCTTCAACTGATACTATAACTCTAAATGTTTTTCCAAAGAATTACAAATGGTGGTCCAAGTGGCAGATGTACCATTTTGACTATTGACTGACCATAACAAATTTTCTCATGAAGGGAAAAAAATCTCTTTCCTATAAAATAAAGAATAAATATGATAAAGATGAATGAGCAATGGAATATTAGTGTACAAGTATAATATCTTAAATATGCAATTCAGTCAATCCCAATTCAATCAATTCAATATATATATATATATATATATATATTTTTTTTTTTTTTTTTTTTTTTTTTTTTTTTGAGACGGAGTTTCGCTCTTGATACCCAGGCTGGAGCGCAATGGCGCGATCTCGGCTCACCGCAATCTCCGCCTCCTGGGTTCAGGCAATTCTCCTGCCTCAGCCTCCTGAGTAGCTAGGATTACAGGCACGCGCCACCGTGCCCAGCTAATTTTTTTTTTTGTATTAGTAGAGACGGGGTTTCACCATGTTGACCAGGATGGTCTCGATCTCTTGACCTCGTGATCCACCCGCCTCGGCCTCCCAAAGTGCTGGGATTACAGGCTTGAGCCACCGCGCCCGGCCAATTCAATATATTTTTAAATGACTACTGTATGCCTTACACTTTGTTCAGTTCAAAAGCTTTAACACAGCTTTCTGGTCCATAATAAATTATGTCTGGGTTAATGTAAGGGATATACACTTTATTTGAAATTACATTCTTAATGAATTTGAGGTTGCTTCTAGTATCTGATTACCATGCTTCAAATGATAGTGATTTGATAAACTAACGTCACCTAATAAATATCTATATTGTATTTAATGTATCTTTGGTCATCGTTTTTTCTTATAGATAATCCCCTTAGTTTTTAAAGCTTTCTCGAAGCTTTTGATTTACCCACTACAGAGTATAGTCTGGGGTAAAATACATTAATAATAAACTATGCACATTCAAAAAATGAGTTTGGGTAAAAGAATAAAATTATATGGTTAAAAACATGAATTTCCTTTATTGGGAAAATTCCATAAATTTGTATTTCAACTGTACAATATTTAATAGCAAATTCCCAACTTTGCAATGTTATTATATGAATTTTATTTACTGATTTGTAAATAGCACAATTCCTGCTGTTTCATAGTCAGCAGTTGATCTGTATCATACTTTGATATGCATCATCATAGTATGATATGTGTATCACCTTAATAACTAAATTTAAAATTTTGGTTTTACAAATTCTAATTTGATTTAAGAAAGACAAATAAATCTCTCTGCATTACTAAAAGGACATTTTCCTTTTTGTAATGCTAAGTTAGGTTGTTGCACACTAAGCACTTATTGACATGAGACTGGACAATTATTTGTTATGGAGGTTATCCTATGTACTATAGCAGGCTTAGTAGCAGGCCTGGACTTCACCCTTCAGAGAGCAGTAGTTACCCACACACCCCAGTCCATAGTTATTGACAAATAAAAAATTCCTCTGACAAAACCCAAATATCTTCTGAGGACGTAAATCTGTCCCAAGTCAAGAACGACTTTGGTAAATGAAAACACTACATTGAGGAGACATTTAATAAGTGTATGTTAGTAGGCTTTTTATGAATACTGATTGAGTAAATTTTACTGAATATTAAATGGCTTATACTAAATGGCTTGTATCTAGTTACTAAATTTCAGTAATTATTTAATTTACATATGGAATATGTTTGTACTCTTTGACCTACGAATTCTGAGAAAATATCCAGATGTCAGAGTTACCTTTATATTGGCTGCTAAATATTACTGAAGGGTTAACAAGGCATGTGTGTGGGCAGATTAATAGTTTAGATTTATGTTATAAACATTTCTTGAAACTTATATTTTATTAACATTAGTTTTCCAAACAAGAATAAGAGTTCTGTATTTGAAAAATCATAAATATTTATATATAAACTTTAAATAAATATGAATGATAATATTTCCTATTAAAGTTTAGGCGTAAGTCATTTGTACATAGAGTTATTCTGAAAGAATTTACATATAGTAGTAAGAAATAACATTAATCAACATTGAAAAATGCCTGATTCTGTTTATGGCAAAGTTTTAATATAGAGGCAGAAAACATTTTTGTTGTATATCCTTTTTCAAAATTCTACCTGAGTTTCTCAAAGCAAGATCACCTGAATGACCAATATTTGGAGAATAACTTCCTTTGGTCTCTTTTGTCTGTGTGATGAAGAGATGGCTTTAAATTAACCTTGTTGTGTCCCTCACCAATCTCACAGTACTTACACACCCAAGAAGCAAACTGTTGACAAAGTCTTCTTCAAAGATAAAGGTATACAAAGTTTAAATACGAAAACATAAGACAAACCATAATAAACAGTAGTATTAATTATGTGAACTTCAAAGATAGGCTGAAAGCTAGACTTCTTGCACCCAACAGCCACGTTGTGAATGCAAAATAAAAATTATTGGAGGAAATAAAAAGTGCTACTCCAAGGAGCACACCAGGGATAAGAAAGCGAAACAGCCTTATTGCCAATATGAAGAAAGTTGGAGTGGTCTGGATAGAAGATCAAACCAGCCACAACACTCCTTTAAGTCAAACCCTAATCCAGAGCAAGGTTCTAGTTGTCTTCAATCCTGTGAAGGCTCAGAGAGGCGAGAAAGCTACAGAATCAAACTGTGAAGCTCGCAGAGGTTGGTTAATGAGGTTTAAGATAAGAAGCCTTTGTAACATAACAGTGCAAGGTGAAGTAGCAAGTGCTGATGTAGAAGCTGCAGAAAGTTATCCAGAAGATCTAGCTAAGATAATGGATGAAGGTGGCTACACAAAACAATAGGTTTTTAATATAAACAAAACAGCCTTCTTTTGTGAGAATATCCCAGAAAGTACCTTCATAGCTAGAGAGGAGAAGTCAATGCCTGGCTTTAAAGCTTCAAAGAAAAGGCTGACTCTCTTTTTACAAGGTGACTTTAAGTTGAAGTGAATGCTCATTACAGTTCAAAAAATTCTACGGCCTTTAAGAATTATGCTAAATCTACTCTCCGTGCTCTGTAAATGAAACAGCAGGGCCTGAATGACAGCATATATATTTGTAGTACGGTTTACTGAATATTTTAAGCCCACTACTGAGATCTACTGATCAGAAAAAATACACATTTTTTTCAAAATACTAGTGCTTATTGGCAATGCACCTGTCACACAAGTGTTGTGAGAGATGTACAAGGAGATGAATGTTGTTTTATGCCTGTGAAGGCAATGTCCATTCTGCAGCCCATGGATCAAGGAGTAATTTTGAATTTCAAGTGTTATTATTTAAGAAATACATTTTGCAATGCTACAGCTGCCTTAGATAGTGACTCTTCAGGATGGTCCTGGGCAAACTGAATTGAAAACCTTCTGGATAAGATTCACAAGTTTAGATGCCATCAAGAACATTTTTGATTCAAGAGTTGAGGTTAAATTATCCACATTAACAAAAGTGAAGTTGATTCCAATGTCCAACTGGAGAAAGCTGATTCCAACTCTCATGGTTGACTTTGAGATTCAATACTTCAGTGAAGAAATGAACTATAGCTCTATGAAAATAGTAAGAAAAATAGAATTAAAAGTTGGAGCCTAATAATGTTACTGATTTGCTGCAATCTCATGATAAAACTTGAATGGATGAGGAGTTGCTTCTTATGAATAAGCAAGGAAAGTGGTTTCTTCAGATGGAATCTACTCCCAGTGAAGACAATGTGAACACTGTTGAAATGATAAGAAAGGATATAAAATATTTATATAACCAGAGTTGATAAAGTGGTGGCAGGTGGCAGGGTTTGAGAGAATTGATCTCAATTTTGAAAGAAGCTCTGCTGTGGGTGAAATGCTATCAAAGAGCGTTGGATGCTACAGAGAAATCTTTTCTGATTGATGTGACAAACATTTTCTTATTTTAAGAAACTTTTACCAAATATAGTATGTCAAAAATATTTACCTAAAAGCTACTAAAAATCATCTAGTCTGATCTCTCATTTTATAAAGGGGAAACCCTTGCTCGCAGAAGTTAATTGATTAACAGAAAACTAATGTTAGCTAACGTTTGGTACAGAAACCTAGACTCCTAACGATAACCTCATTGATCTTTGCAATAGCACACTTTAAGAATCTGACATAGTAGCTAGAGGACCAGTTAATGACTAAAGATAATTTTAACTGTCCTCAAATCAGACACTAATAATCTATAATACAGGCAAATGAATGCATTGAACAACTGTCCTCAATGCCCTACAGAAAACAACAACAAAAAAAGTGATATGTCAATTCCCTTAAAAATTCTAATAAAGCTAGTAAAATAAATACTTAGAATAAGAGTCAAATATATAATAAGTAGCCTAATACAGGTACAAAGTGCAAGGTATACTTGTTTCAAGAGAAAAGAAGAAGAAAAAAGAGCCACCTCCTGCCGAATAGAATGAGACCAGTGACACAACCTAAAATGTCAGGAGGAATTTTCAAAAGTAAAATGGTGGTTGTGAAACAGGAGAATTTAGTTGAAGAAAACTATTAAAATACATGACTATTCATAAATTTTTCTATGGTCACATAAATTTATTTCAGAAAATTAATATTCAAGTGTCATAAACTCTATGTTTAGGATCTAGGAAAGAAATGGAATCTAGAATTAGTATTTTCTAACAATAATTTAAAACAATAGCTACAATTTTATGGGAACTTACCATGGGGCAGACATTGTTCAAAGTTTATTGATATGTAACACACCACCTACCAACAACAACAAAATATCCTGTTAGTTTTCATGGTTCTGTGAGCTGACGAGGCCCCGCTGGGTGAATCTTCTGCTTCATGTTGCACCACCCGACTACAGTCCTGTGGATGCTCAACTTGCCTGCAATATCCAACACGACTTTCTCACAGGGCTTATCTTTGGTGCTGCTGTCTGGGAGCTCGCATACAGTCCTGGTCCAGGACACTTTGATTTTCCTCCATGGAACCTCTACTTTTGACTTGCGCTTCTGATAGCAGGGAGATACGTTCTAAGGAGAAACAACTCAAGCATATAAAAGTGGAAGCAGAAAATCTTCTAAAGGCTAAGTTCAGAAGTAACACAGTTATCGCTTTTGCCACATTCTACAGGTGAAGGCAATTTCACAACAGTGCAGATTTAGAGGAAAGAAACTGGATTGACCCTTTAATTTAGGGAGGGGTAAAAGATGTGCAGCCATCTTAAGCCAACAGTCTTTTATAAACTTAATCAATCTAACAAAAGCTCTGGAAAATTAATAAGAAACTTGAAGCACAGAGAGGTTAATAGGTCAATTTTCAAAGTATAATTATAACAAGGACTTGGCAGAAAAAGTACTTAGATATCCTTTTTAGAAACGGTACATTCATCACAGAGACTATTTACATATATCTAAATTAAGCTTAATATTTAAAAAGAAACAGAAAGAGTTATAAACATACTCTTTTAAGAAAGCATATTTACTCTAGGTTTAGGTCTCCTTTTTCTTTTCCTCTCTTTCTTTCTACCATTCCTCTATTCTTCTCTTCCTACTCTCTCTTCTATTCTTTTAAATTAAAACACAATTGCAAGTGCAGAGCTTAAGACTCAATGTGAGGATATCAAATATATTATGAGTACATACTGTGTAGTAGGTCCAGTATTCACAAAATTTTGGGAATGTCTAACATCTCTGATTAACAGCTCTCTGTTGTAAATGATGCAGCTCTTTCAGTAACTTACTGAAAATAGCAAACTTACTGAAGAAAGAAAAATAACAGTAAAAAATGTATAATTTACATATGTATATATGTAATATGTATACTATACATGTAGATACAAAAATCCGATCTAAATATACATACTGTAATACATTTAATAAAGAAAATTTTTCTGTATAATAAAAAAACAATAATGTTAACTAAATTTACATTTTAAGTCTTTTTTACAAAGAAGTGACACATATAATGTGTTTGGATAACCTTCAAAATGAGAAATAAATAATTTAACTTGGGTCAAATATGTCATTGGATTAATAGTAAGATTTTATCATTTGATTGCTCAGTCAGGCAAATATCCATCATTATTTGGCTCTGATTTGGAACAAAGCGTTTAAATTCTCCATCCTTCAGTTTTTACTCACCTGTAAAAAGGGGAACTTAAAAGTAATTACTTCATAGAGCTGTGGTGAGGTTTCAATGTGATAGTCTGTCTATCAGAATAATTACTGACATCTGTAATTGTTAGATAAGTGCTGGCTATAATTATTAATATTAGCTATGTTTAAATACCATGCAGTCTAATTTCTACTGTATCATCATTACTGCAGACCACTTGTTTTTATTCATTCTTGTGGATATCCTAACATATACAACTCGAATTACATATTAATTTCTTAGGGCTGCTATTACAAAATGCAACAGACTGTATAGCTTGACAATAGAAATTAACTTTCTCACAATCCTGGTGGCTTGAAGTCTAAGATCAAGATGTTAGAAGGAGGGGGCTGAGGCAGAGCAAGAGGGTAGAAGAGACGGCGCCATTATTACCTCCTACCCCACCAGGACATCAATTGAACAACTACCTACAAAGAAAAGAAAAAACCTTTATAAAAACCCAAAACAGGTGATCCCTTTTAGTGTCTGATTTTATCTTCATATCATTGAAAGAAGCACTGAAGAGATAGAAAAACAGATGTGAATCACTGATACAACCTCTCCCCAACCCCTGGCAGCAGTTAGCTGCCTGGTGCAGAGAGCATCTTTGGGTACTGGGGGATGGAAAACACAGCAACTGTGAGGCATTGAACTCAGTGGTGTCCTATTGGAGCTGAATGGAAAACCAAACTAAGCTGAGTCGACACCCACTCACGGAAGGAACATTTAAACCAGCCTTAGCCATAGAGGAATCACTGAGCCCAACAGTTAGAACTTGAATTCTGGAAACCTCACCACCAAGGGCTAAACTGCTCTGGGTCTCTCAGCAAACCTGAAAGGCAGTCTAGGCCATAAGGACTGCAACTCTTAGGCAAATCCTAGCGCTGAACGGGGCCCAGAGACAGTAGAAGGGAAGGTATATAACCCACTGACACACCAGCTGGGGCAGCTAAGGGAGTGCTGGTATCATCCCTCTTGTCACCCAGGCTGCACAGCTCCAAAATAGCGACGAGAGTAACCTCTGGTCGTCCTCACTGCTACACTCTCACCAGTGCCATGACAGTTCACAAATGACATGGCAATGTCAGGAAGTTACCCTATAGGATCTAAAAAGGAGAGGCATGAATAACCCACCCCTTATTTAGCTTATCATTAAGAAATAACCATAAAATGGGAAACCAGCAGCTCTTGGGGCTGCTCTGTCTATGGAATAGCCATTCTTTTATTCCTTTATTTTCTTTTTTTTTAATATAGTTATAACAGTCATCACATAGTGTGTTTAGTCACCATGTTACCTGATACATACATATCTTTGCTTATTATATCTTTTTCAATAATTATGTCTTTTCTTTTTATACAATGGCTTTTTTGTCTGAGTAGTGATTGCATTTTATAATTTTATCTTGTTTAATGCATCTATTTCCCTCTGATTCTTTCTTATTTATTTTTTTTTGAAAGAAAGAAAGAAAAAAAATGAAGAAGAGGAAGAAAAAGGAAGAGGAAAGAGAGAGAGAGAATGGGAGTATTGCTTTCTTGCCCAGGCTAGAATGCAGTTTAGTAATGGGTATTGAAAACCTCTTTTATACCAATAATTATACTTGATGTAGACAGGAAGGAATAAGGGAAGAAAATAACAAACAAGCAGCCAACCAATATTTCATTTAAACCTATGAAATGCTATGCGATTACTGAGGAGTGATTTACTTCCAATTATGTAGTCACTTTTGGAATAGGTGTGAGGTGGTAATGTATGTTTTGTGTATTTGAAGTGGAGAGTTCTGTAAATGTTTATTAAGTTTACTTGTTCTGGGTCTGAGTTCAAGTCCTGAATGTCCTTGTTAATTTTCTGTCTCGTTGAGCTATAAAATCGTTAGCTCTTCTTGTTACATTGATCCTTTTGCCATTATGTAATGTCCTTCTTTGCCTCTTTTGCTCTTTGTTGCTTTAAAGTCTACTTTATCAGAGGCGAGAATTGCATCTCCTGCTTTTTGTTTATTTGTTTATTTTTACTCTCTGATTGGTTGATAAATCTTCCTCCTTCTCTTTGTTTTGAGTCTTTGTCCTTTATTTTCTTAATAAACTTGCTGTCACTGGTTTCGCCACCTGCAAATTATAGCGCCCCAGGTTTTACCACCTGCAGATTATAGAGCCCCAGGGCCTTCAGCAAATATAGGTAGTGACAGGGAGTGGTTATAGCATGCCTTGGACAAGATCTCAGTTCTCAGCTGGCTTCAGGTCTGACCCAGCACAGTAATAGTCATGGCCACAGGGGCACCTGTGTAACTACAGCCCCAGCTTTAGGTGGTTCGGAACAGAAAGAGAGGGACTCCATGTTTTGGGGAGATAGTAAGGGAAGAAAACAAGAGTCTCTGTTTGATAATTCAGAGAATTCTCCTGAATATTTTCCAAGACCTTCAAGGAAGTACCTCTATGAGTCTGCAAAAACCACAGCATTGTTTGGCTTAGGTTGTCCCCTAAAATAGATGCAGCTTAGATCACAACACCCAGAATTTTTTTGAACTATCTGGAAATGATTCTTAAGAAGGATGGGTACAAACAAAAGCCAAGCAGTGAAGACTACCATAAATACCTAATCCTTCAGTGCCCAAACACCAAAGAACATCTATTAGCATCAACACCACCCAGGAAAAAGTGACCTCACCAGCTGAAGTAAATAAAGCACCAGGGATCAGTCCTGGACAAGCAGATATATGTGACCTTTCAGAGAGAAAATTCAAAATAGCTGGGTAGAGGAACCTTAAAGTAATTCAAGATAACACACAGAAGGTATTCTCAGTTCCATCAGATAAATTTAATACATAGATTGAAATAACTAAAATAGTCAAGCAGAATTTCTGAAGCTGAAAAGTGCAACTGACATACAGAAGAATGCATCAGAGTCATTCAATATCAGAATTTATCAAGCAGAAGAAGGAAGTAGTGAGCTTGAAGACAGGCTATTTGAAAATACACAGTCAGACAAAAGAAAAAAATGAAGCTTGCATACAGGAACTAGGAAACAACTTCAAAAGAGCAAATCTAAGAGTTATTGGCCTCAAAGAGAAGGTAAAGAATGAGAGAGGGATAGAAAATTTATTCAAAGAGATACTAATACAGAACCTCTCAAACCTAGAGAAAGATATCAATTTCCAAGTACAAGAAGGTTCAAAAACACCAAACAGATTTAAGTGAAAGAAGACTACCTCATAGCAGTTAATAATCAAATTCCCAAAAATCAAAGATAAAGAAAGGATTCTAAAAGTAACAGCAGAAAAGAAATGAATAAAATAGAATGGAGCTCTAATATATGTGGCAGCAGACTTTTCAATGAAAAAAAGAGACATTACAACTAATGTCAATAAAAACCCTAACGTTTTTCCTTTAGAATGATTCATGTGCTAAGAAAAATAATGTATATTCTGTAGCTGTTGGATGAAATGTTCTGTAAGTATCTATTAAATCCATTTTGTCTATAGTACAGACTAAGCCTGACATTTATTTGTTGATTTTCTCTGAAAGATCTGTGCAAAGCTGAAAGTGGGGTGCAGAAATTTAAAGTATCATTAATGTCTACTCTGAGCAACTGTATGGAAATAAATTGGAAAATCTAAATGAAATGGATACATTCTTAGGCATATACAACCTACCAGATTTAACCATGGAGAAATATATAACCTGAAAAGTCCAATAACAACTAATGAGATAAAAGCCATAATAAAAATTATGCCAGTAAAGTAAAGACTGGGATCTGATGGCATCACTGCTAAATTCTACCAAGCTTTTAGAGAAGAACTAATACCATCCTACTCAAACTAATACCATCCTACTCAAACTACTCAGAGGAAAATGAAGTACTTCCAAACTCATTCTATGAGGCCAGTATTACCCTGGTACCAAAGTGAGACAAATAAACCTTCAGAAAAGAAAACTATAGGCCAATATATCTCATGCATATTGATGCAAAAGTCCTCAACAAAGTACTAGCAAACTAAATTCAACAACATATTAGAAAGATCATTAATCATGACTAAATGGGATTTATCTCTGGGATTCAAGATGGTTAAACATACACAAACCAATCCATGTGATACATCATACCAATAGAACGAAGGATAAAAACAATATAATATCTTCAATTGACACTGAAAAGGCATTTGATAAAATTTAATATTCTTTCATGATTGAAAAAAAAATTTAAAAACTGGGTATAGAAGGAACAAACCTCAACATAATTAAAGTCATATATGACAGACCCACAGGTATTATCATAACACTAGATGGGGAAAAACTGAAAGCCTTTCATCTAAGATGTGGAACACAACAAGATTATCTACTGTCACTATGGTTACTCAACATAGTACTGGAAGTCCTAGCTAAAGTAACTACTCAAGAGAAAGAAATAAAGGATATCAACATTGAAATGGAAGCAGTCAAATTATCCTTGTTTACAGATGATACAATCTTGTATTTGGAATAACCTAATGACTCCACAAGAAAACTAATAGAACTGACCAACAAATTCAGTTAATTTGCAGGATACAAAATCAACATACAAAAATCAGTAGCATTTCTATATACCAACAGTTAACAATCTGAAAAAGAAATCAAGAAAATAATATTATTTACAATAGCCACAAAGAAAATTGAATAACTAGGAATTAACTTACCCAAAAAAGTGAAAGTTGTTTAAAATGAAAACTATAAAACACTGATGAAAGAAATTGAAGAGGACACCAAAAAATGGAAAAATATTCCATGCTCATAAATTGGAATAATCAGTATCGTTTAAGTGTCCACACTACTCTAAGTAATCTACAGATTCAATGCAACCCCTATCAAAATACCAATAAAATTCTAAACAGAAATAGAAAAAGCAATCCTAAAATTTATATGAAACCACAAAAGACCCAGAATAGCCAAAGCTATCTTAAACAAAACAGGAGAAATCATATTACCTTACTTAAAATTATATTAGAGATGATACAATTTGGTTCTGACCCCCTACCCACGCAAAATCTCAAGTTGTAATCCCCATGTGTCAAGGAAGAGAGCAGGTGGAGGTAACTGAATCATGGGGATGGTTTCCCCTATGTTGTTCTTGTCATAGTGAGTGAGTTATTATGAGATCAGATGGTTTGTAAGTGTTGGTAGTTTCTCCTGCTGTCATTCTCTCTCCTGCCACCTTGTGAAGGTGCCCGCTTTCCCTTCACCTTCTGCCATGATTATGAGTTTCCCAGGCATTCCCAGACATGCAGAACTATGAATCAATTAAATTTCTTTCCTTTGTAAATTACCCAGTCTAAGATATTTCCTTGTAGCAATGTGAGAATGGACTAATACAAGAGCTGTAGTAACCACAACACCCTGCTACTGGCATAAAAACTGATAAATACACCAATAGAGCAGAATAGAGAACCCAGAAACAAATCCACATACCTACAGCAAACTCATTTTTGACAAAGGCGCCAAGAACCTACACTGGTAAAAAGAGAGTCGCGTCAACAAATGGTGCTGGGAAACCAGATATTTACATGCAGAAGAATGAAAATAGACTCCTACCTCTCACTATATACAAAGATCAAATCAAAGTGAATTAAAGACTTAAATCTAAGACCTCAAACTAGGAAACTACTACAAGAAAACATTGGGGAAAATCATCAGGACATTTTTCTGGGCAAAAATGTCTTGAGCAATATTTCACAAGCTCAGGCAACCAAAGCGAAGATGGACAAATGAGATGACATCAAGTTAAAAAACTTCTGCACAGAAATGAATACAGTCAACAAAGTGCAGAGACAACCCACAGAAGGGGAGAAACTACCCATCTTACAAGAGAGTAATAAACAAGAACATATAAGGAGCTCAAACAACTACAGAAAATAAAATTTCATGATCTGATCAAAAAATAGGCAACAGATTTGAATAGACATTTCTCAAAAGAAGACAAATACATGGCAAACAGGCATCTGAAAAGGGGTTCAACATCACTGATCATCAGATAAATGCAAATCAAAACTACAAATAAATATCATTTCATCCGAGTTAAAATGGCTTATAGCCAAAAGACAGGCAATAACAAATGTTGGTGAGGATGTGGAGTAAAAGGAACTCTCCTACACTGTTGATGTGAAAGTTAATTAGTACAACCACTATGGAAAACATTTTGGAGGTTCCTCAACAAACTAAAATTAGAGCTACCATATGATCCTGCAACCCCACTATTGGGTATGTACCCCAAAGAAAGGAAATCCTATTCAAGAGATAGCTGCACTGCCATGTTTGTTGCAACATTGTTCACAATAGCTTAGATTTGGAAGTAGCTAATTGTCAATTAACGGTCAAATGGATTAAAAAAAATGTGGTATATATACACAAGAGTACAATCCAGCCATAAACAAGAATGAGAGCTAGTCATTTGCAACAAAATGGATGAAATGTGAGATGATTATATTAAGTGAAACAAGCAAGACTCGGAAAGACAAACTTCACATGTTCTCACTTACTTGTAGGATCTAAAATTCAAAACAATTGAACTCATGGTGGTAAAGAATAGGAAGATAGTTACAAGAGGTTTGGAAGGGTAGTGGGAGTTTGTAGGGGAGTTGGGGAAAGTTAATTGGTATAAAAAATAGTTAGAACAAATAATAACTAGAGAGCATAACAGGGTGACTATAGTCAATAGTAATTGTATATTTTTAAATAACTAAGAATGTTAATTAGATTGTTTATAAGTCAAAGGATAAATGTTTGAGGGGATGGATGCTCTATTTTCCATTATGGGATTATTTCACATTGTATGACTTTATCAAAATATTTTATGTACCCCCATAAACATATATACCTACTGTGTATCCCAAAATATAAAATGTGTTAAAAAGTAGAAAAAAGAAGATGTTAGAAGGGTTGGTTTCTTCTGAGTCATCTTTCCTTGGCTTGCAGATGGCTGTCTTCTCCCTGTGTCTTCACCTAGTCTTCCGTGTGTGTGTGTGTGTGTGTGTGTGTGTGTGTGTATCCTAACATTCTCTTATAAAAAGTCCAATCTTCTTGGATTATGATCTACTCCTCTAATGATCTTATTTTAAGTTAATTACCATTTTCAAACTCTAATCTCCAAGCACAGTCACACTCTGAGATATTGGAACTTAGGACTTCAACATATAGACACAACTGGGCTCATAACAAGTAATATGTGAACTCTTTGTAAAGTACTGAACTTTATAAACTTAAATTGTTATACTCACTGTCCTTTTTTTGTCTATCCCTGTTTTTAAGAAATATGTCAAAATTGCAAATACTATTATTTTCCTAAAGCATGTATTTGCTTTTATACTAACATAAGAAAGAGGGAAAAGAGACTCATTATGTACTCAAAGCTGAAATACATGAGAGTAAAAGAGCGCTCAGGACTTGTCTCATAGAGTTTCATAGTTCTCCCTCCAAGAAAAACTGCCCTGCTACTGTCTTGGTCAATAATATAGTGTGTCCTGTGTTAATAGTTCCATCTGGCAAGCTATTTGCTTATCCCTTTAAGTGCTCATTAAGAATTATAAGAATTGTAGAAAACCTAATACTTGAAAACCAATGCATTGTTCAAATTGAAGAAATATGGAAGTACTTAATTTTTAATAGTCTTAGTTTTTATGTTATTTAAAGACTATTAATAATTTCAGAAACTTTACTTTTTCTGAAGTAATCATGTTATGCTAACAAAAAATACCTTTTTACAAATCTTTGCTGTAAAGTTAAATTCTGTATTAGGTAGTGGAGATGAGGCTTCATTTTCAGAATAATTCAAATAAATTAGACTACAGCCTCCACATTTTATCAAAATATGATGCTTTAGAACTTTTATTTCTTTCAAGAGTCTTACCTAACTTAAAGATAGACAGGAAGCAAATATTCTTATCTATGTTTTGCAGGTAGGTCAACTAAGTTACTGCGTTTCTTGAGTAGCCTAAAGTAACAGAAGGAATATCTGAAATCCTCTGCGCCTTTGGAATTGAAACCCTTAATTTTTTGCCTCTGCTCCTCCCTTCATACCAGCAAAACTTTCTTTTTTTTGCCAGATTGCTTCCAGGTGTTAGCTTAATGCAATACCTCCAGCTCTACAAGAAATTAAAAAATCACCATGGGTTGTATTTGAACATTATTAGCTGAGAATCAGAGATATAGTTTTGCTATCATCACATGCACCATGCCACCAGATCTTCCTGAACGAATTTCCATTCATAATACAATTTTGTAATTTTTTTGGAGGCCTTTGATGTTTGAGTAAATATGTTAGCACGATATCAACAAAGTATTAATCTAATTGGCATGCTATCAGTTTAATTTAAGGAGATTAAGAAGGTACCAGAAAGTGCTTTATTGAAGTCAACTTTAAATTCTCAAAATGGTTCAATGTACATGCATATGCCTGAAAATAATTTGTTATGAATCTAGTGCAAAGTAGCA
The DNA here is from genome assembly GCF_030222135.1 of Aotus nancymaae. Lineage (NCBI taxonomy): Eukaryota > Metazoa > Chordata > Mammalia > Primates > Aotidae > Aotus > Aotus nancymaae. Next base: position 31,203,016 of record NW_026988413.1, read on the forward strand.
AGCAAAATATTTGGACAGATGATTTATATGCCCACATCTTACAAGTTCATTGCTCTTTGGTGTGACTGTTAATCATGCACCAGTTTCACTACAGTAAATAATGGTTTTGTGAAATAACATGATTGAGAAACTATTAAAATAATTGAGATACTGTGCAATGGAGGATAGCTGGGCGTTATCAACAATTAGGTTGAACCAATATGACCTTTTGTGATAGATGCACGTCAAAGTGCCTTGGTTAATTTGTCAAAATATATTTATATCCCATTCAATAATTAAAATAGCAACTTCATATACGAACAGGATTACTCCCAGTTACTCTCAGTAGAAAGAGCCTAAGGAAGGTGAACTTAATAGAAAGAACTGGCAATATTGGAACAATAATATATTCTGTTTATTCTTGTCTTCAACACTGTTGGTTAAATTGTTATTTAAAGTTAGCTTTAAAGTTACATTGTCCTCCTTTCACTTGTGAGGTAGATATCTATTCATATTCAATCAAGTTTGATACAGTTTTATTCTTTTGCACTGATCTTTTTACGAAATTAAGTTGGGGGCAAAATAGAAACAGAAACCAAAGTTACAGAGTCAGTACTAAAAATAAGACATATAGGCAAAGTACACACTGAGGTCCAAATGGAATAGGACAAACAGTTCACATATTTCTGGAAGATAAAGATTCAAAAACCAGAATTTATTCATTAGTGGAATATAGGATAGTATATTTAAATTTCCCTATTTTATTGTTTATCAAATATTTAAAGGTTTTATATATTGACCATTAGATTTGAAGAAATCATGAATACCAATCTAATTTCCACCCCCTACTCACTATCTTATATTTTTCAGTTTAACCAAATTGTCTCATTTGGTTGTTATGATAACCAATAGATGTATGTCTATAGCAGATTTGAATGACTAAGAAACACAAACATAAATTACAAACCATTATTTCTATTTTAATCAAAACTGTCTTATGGACTTCCAGCTTTGGCTTAAGATACAGAAAAGCTAAACAGACTGTTGCTGATTAGCTTTTCATTGTAGTGACAATGAAAAGTCAAACAAAAGTCAAATAACACTACCATAACTATTCTTGAACATATCTGAGAGTTGAGGCCATAGGGAAACTAACTACTTGAACTCTAAGGGAAGACAGGAACCATCAAAAAGAGGTAGAACACAGGCACTGCTTTACCTAGGTCAGGGCGAAGGAGAATTCAGAGCCACTTGACAAGTGGTTGATATGAAATCAACTAAAATTATTAACAAATTGCTAAAAGATAAGAATGGGCTAAGGAGAAAATATAAAACCCTTGAGATGGGAAGCCCCTGGAGGTTTCACACCAATTCACAAGCTCTTATCCAAGGTAAGAACAACAAAACCCATTGACCTGAAGGTACACATAAAGATCCGTTCTTGCTGAGGGAAGGATAAAAGGTTATACTCTCCCACAAGAAGATTTTTTTCTCCCCCTGGGAAGAAGAGACAGATAATCATGGGCAGACATCATTGAAAAACAGCTGCTATATACAGGGAGGTGCAGAATTACTAGGGAAACACCAGTGTCTAGACAAAGAGATACAGGATCTGCTTAATATTAAGTTAAATCACAATAAGAGAAACTAGGCTGGGTGCAGTGGGTCACACCTGTAATCCCAGTACTTTGGGAAGCCAAGGCAGGTGGATCACTAGAGGTCAGGAGTTGGAGACCAGCCTGGTCAACATGTCGAAACCCTGTCCCTACTGAAAATACAAAAATTAGTCAGGCATGGTGACCAGTGCCTGTAATCCCAGCAACTTGAAACACTGAGGCAGGGAGAATCGCTTGAACCCGGGAGGCGGTTGCAGTGAGTCGAGATTGCACCATGTACTCTAGCCTGGGTGACAGAGCGAGACTCTAGCTCAAGAAAAAGAAAGAAAGAAAGAAAAGAATAAGAGAAATTGACCTATCCTTTCCCCCACATAAAGCAGTAAGCACTATGTTAAAGCAACAGCAATCTAGAAAGAGGCTTTTTCTGAGGTTCCAAGAGAAGGAGGGGCTTAGAGCAAAGGAAGCATACATCTCAGTCCCCCACCAAGTACAAGGTAACACCAGAAGAATTTGAAGCTAATTATGCTAAAGCTAACACTAGCAAAAGCAAAATATATTGACATTAACTGCTGATTCTATTGAGTCAGACCCTACTATGGTAAAAGCCCACTGGAAATAGAAGCACGCCAATTTCCACACATAAATAATATTTACCTCAGTCTACATGTCTGTACAAGGTGTCACGGCTTCAACCAGAGATTATGAGACTCAAAAAAAGCAAGATTAAATAACCTACTCTTAAAATATAATACAACCACTAGAACCCAAAGTGACCATTTGTTGAAACTATCAGACAGACATTTAAAATTACAGTGATTAATATGACAAAGACTCCAGGGGAAAAGATGATGGTGTGCATTAAAGATAGAGAAGTAGAGCGGAAATATGAATTCTATAAGAGACAGTGAAATTAAAATACCAGGAAAAAATGAGAAAGATGGAGTACGCCTCACAGGCTCATCAGCAGATTTAGTGCAGCTAAGGAAAGAATATGTAAACTTCAAGATAGATCTACGTAATAGAACACTAGATTCTGCAGATGAGTGAGATACTGCAGTGTCTTTCTGTGTCTGGATTATTTCACCAAGTTCGTCCACATTATCTCAACTGACAGAATTTTCTTCTTTTAAAAGGCTGAGTAGTTTTCCATCATGTACATATATATACACCAAAAATAATTTCACTCATAAAAGTAGATAGTAGGATGATGATTACAGAGGCTGGATGTTGGGTTGGGTGGGGAAAGGAAGGGAGTAGGGAATTACCTGTCAAAGAATACATATTTTCAGTTAGGCAGGAAGAAAAATTTTGAGATTTAGTGCACAGTACAGTGATTATAGTCAATAATAATGATATATTATACATTTCAAAATACATTTCAAATGTCTTATCAAAAAATGATAAGCGAGATAATGGGTATGTCAATTAGTCTAATTTGATGATTTCACATTGTGGGCATATGTCAAAACAACACATAGCACCTCATACATATATACAATAATTTTTACCTAAAATATTATTAATAAAATTAAAACCAAAAATATAAAATGTATAAGCAAATAAAATAAGTACTCCTTTGCCCACTGTGTTCTGTGGTTCTTAGCTACTTCTTTTGGGAGATTCTTCTTTTACTAAAAGAAAAACATTTTTATGGGAGATTAGCAGCAGGATTCTGTTTTTTTCTTGCACAAGTACACCTGTAGGGCCAACAATCAATTCAGGTCTCCAACAGACAGTCTATTTTAATCCACAATATTGGCTCTTTTAACAGAGAATTTCTCTCAGAAACATGGTTGTTTCTATATCTATTTGATTTCAGTTTGCTCCATGAGCAAATAGTTTCACACACAATGATTTTTGAAAACTGCCTCTCACTATAGAAATATTTCAGTTAACTTGAGCTTATCAGGCTTCCTTGAAAATATAAGCCAGTATTTTCCTTTTCTTGAGAAAACTTGTTTTTCTGGAAGAGGAAAACAATTTACTTAGTCATTTTAACATGAATTTTGAAAGCCATGCCATAGGTTATTTTCAGCATTGAAGCTAAATTGTCATATACTTTCTTTCAAAAATCACTTATGAACTTTATTTTTGACTCAGAGAGTATGAGAAATAGTTGCATCTTACAATTCTGAATGTCTGTTTGCTCTATATTCCAATTTATTCTTATTTGTGAACTTTTAAATTCTTATAGAGTCTCTCTCTCTGGTTCTTTGTTTAAAATAGTCAATTGAACCAAGGCACATCATAATAACCTGTCTCCTAATAAAACTACAACTCTGCCACTTCATAGTACATAATATGTTGTGTAAATATTTGCAGGCTAAAAAGTGTCAAATGTTTTATCACAGATTAATATGAGTTACTATTTTGCCATTGTTCTTGCCAACATTAACATATTTGTATATGTATATATATGTTTATTTTTGCTAAGATAGCTCCACTTCTATGTACCAATGTCTATATTAGTCAGCTTGTGCTAAGTTATACTGTAGTAATAAGTCAAAATATTACAATACAAAACCAAACTATTACAAAAGTTTATTGCTTACCCACAATGCATTTTTTTGTATGGCATCTGGTGGTGAGTTTATATTGCTTATGAGTGTTCTAGGTATTCTGCTTCATATATTTACTAAATTTAAGAATACAGGCTAAAGGAGTATTCCAGATAGATGACGTATGATTATGGCAGAGAGAAAAGAGCACTACACAGCAGTGTCTAAAGTTCCTCCTCAAAAGCTCTCTTTGTCACTTATACTCACACTGAATTGAATCAAATGAGTGAAAGGACCAGGTGGTTTCAATTAAATTGGATAAGGAGGCTACTGGCCTATTAAGACCTTTGGTCTGAATACTATGATGACTTATAATTAATGACTTATCTGTTTCTGTGCCACACCTTCATCTAAATATACATGTTAAAGGCTACACATATTTTAAGAACTAAAAATGAATGTAATGTGACACAATTCTTGACCAAAAAGAAATAATAATAGATAGCTTTCATCATTTATTTTCAGAAAAAGACAAATTGTATGATCTTCAATAGGCTTTCAGAACCAGTGTGTGATGTTCTTATGCAGGATGTTCAAATACAATGTTACACACACACACACACACACACACACACACACACACACACACACTACCTTAAGGGTCTTTTTGAATAAAAGAAATCTTTAACATTGTATAGATTACAATACAACATATAGCAGGACTTGCTAACAACGAATTAGTTTGTTTGCTAGAGCTTGATGAAGAAATTACTAAACTGACATGACCAGAGATTCCATGTATTTCTCCATGATCTTGGGTATAAAAAATTTACTGTATGGAACATAATAAAATTTGTTTGCAAGCATTGGAAGGTAACATGCAGATGAAAATTGAAGGTAATTTTTCTTTATTTTAAATGCCAATTTTATTACTCCATTGCCACATTTCTAGATTTAATATTTAAATATTAACATTTTTCACATGAAAAATGTTTCCTTTTACATGAAGTAGAAAATATATGCAAAAATAATTAGAAATGGAAATATAAATGAGAAAATCAATCTTACATCTACTTCTGAAAATATTTAGAAAGCGTCTTCATGCAGTACTAAAGCTTTGGTTTGTACACTGCTTTAATTAAACAGTATTATCTTCAGCATTATAATTTTTAAATCTAATGAATAAAAATATTTACTCAGGAACAAAGAGAAATAATGGAATCATCTTCACCATCATCAACATATTTTTACACATCTAGTTGAATGTTTCTTCCCCCTCTAGATGACTTAGTTAAAAGTGAATGTACACCTAGTTTTGCAAAGAAGGAGCAGTGTGAGGACATCAACAATACAAGAATAGTGTTGATGAACTGCTGTGCCTGCAGTGTCATGCTCAACTTTTAGAATTAGCCAAGGACAGCTTAAAAAGATAATTGTCAAGGTAAATTAAAATGTGGATAAAAATCTAGGTTATTCTGTTACCTTCATACTATAATAGTAACATTTATCTTCTTATTAAAATTTATTTTAATACTTGATCATTCAGCATTTGGCTAAACCGTGTATTTGCTGAACCCCTACAAAATTCCAACACAACTCACTGCATATTTTTAACTGGTATACATACACAGCTACTTTTGCTCTCATTATCTTTTTTAACCTCTAACTTCTTGTTAAATTGACAAGAGTGCTTATGAGTAAGTCAGCCATATGCCACATCTGCCACTCCCTCACAAAGCTGCTGTCCTGTTTCATCCCTTACCACCCTTCCCTTTTCCCTTCCTTGTCGTGTCACACTCAGCCTCTTGCACTTGGTATAAAATGTGCTGTTCCTTGAGGTCTTGTGCTAAAATGTTCCTTCTGGCTGGAATACAACTGACATCCCCAGATACTTGCTTGGCTTTGTGCCTCAACCTCGTCAATTAGATTTCACTTTCTAAATGAGATTGACCCTAACAACCTATTTAAAACAAAAACTCTGGCCCCAAGCTCTTCCGATTCCCTTAATCCTCATCTTCATTTCTCATTTTTGTATTGCATTTATCACCTGCTAAGATGCCATATATTGCGCACATTTATTATGTTTATTGTATATTCTTGCTGTCTTCCCCAATCCCTTCCAAAATAAATTCTTCAAGGATGGGACCTTGATCTGTTGTGTGCCTTATGCTTAGTAGTAGCTTTTCATTAATTTTTTTTCAGGAAAGAGTGAATCTGCTTTAAAATGGAGATTTGAGCACCATTACATATGAAATGGTGATTATGCTACCCATAATTCATGTGGCCTAAAGGGCTTAATTCCCCATAGCACTTTTAAGCTCCAGGCAGAGCTCCTATAAAAGTGCCAATAATGTAGTTTTTATAAAGAAGAAATTGATGAATAAATAATTTCTTCAGAAAAAAAAAAAAGGTGGTAAAAGGATTCTAACTATCCAGGTTCTCCTCCTCCCTGTCCTGTAATTTAATTAGTTAAATTACAATTTAATTTTAGTTAAATTATAACTAAAATGTTATAATTGTAACTAAATATAAAATGTTAAATTGTAACTAAAATGTTACAATTTAAGCATGTGATATAATGGTCATGACTAAGTTATTTTTTAATTTACTTTATCTCAAGGCTTTGTGACAATGAAGTCATTATGTGAATTCGACCCACGACTTTCACATTGAGGGAGCAAAACCAAAATAAAAACAAAATAATCTCCCTTTTATTACATTAGGGTTAAATGATATGAAAAGAATTCCTCTATAGATAATAGCCATGGTAAATTGATTTATGCTAATGATGGTATTAAAGTAAAGATGTTTTCAAAATATTATAAAATGACTTATAGGACTTAGTTATCTCATCTATGCATATCTGTCATTAAAACTTTATAGAAAAAATGTGGGTCCATTTGCAAACCATCCACTTTCAACAATTTTAGATGCTGTTCTCTCTCAATAAATAAACTGTTTATTTTGTGACAAATAAACTTTGAAATGTGCATCCATTTTGAAAATTATACATCATTTCTGTGTTCCCTACCACCCCCCTACCGCCCTGCTGAACACACACACAAACTCACATGGGACAGGCATATTGTCTGCTTTATTTCTTTCTGTGTCACCAAGGCCAAATGGCAAGCCAGCCATCATGTGTTAAATCAGAAACAGGATTAATTTTAAGAATTCCAGCATCACTTGTATCTAAGCATACCAACTTCAAATCAATATTGTTTCCCTGAAATTATTTGTCAATGCTTTATTAAGGAAGTGATACTATGTACAGTAGTACATTCTGCTTTTGTAACTTATGAGCTTCATCCTTCATGCATATTATTTAACTCTAATTATGCATAAAATTAGGGTAATAACCACCTCTTGGAACCTTTTTGAGGTTTAAATGAGAAGAAGCTGGTAAGGCACCATGTGTGCAATAATTACTAGTTAGCACTTAAGCTAATTTGGGTAACTGCATGTAAAGTTTGAAGCAATTTTTTGAGGCTGTATCATGCAGACCAGAGCATAAAGTCTCTCTAGGCCAGACTAAAGCATCAGCAGGACTTGACATTGTCTATCTCAGTGAATTTTTCACTAAATAAATGCACCCATATGAGCAGACTTAGACCAAAACATAGAATACCATCAGTGCTATGCTAATTTGAAGTTGGTATGATTAGATACAAATGATGCTAGAATTTAAAGATCAATCCTGTTTCTGATTTAACACATGATGTCTGGCTTGCCATTGGGCTCTGGTGACACAGAAAGAAACAAAGCAGACACTGTGCCGGTTGACTTGTCAATGAATTCTCTAATGACCACCACTCCAAAGACAGCTTCCTACCTGCTTGTTTTGCCTATTTTAGAAATAGAATTGTAAAAGATGCACTTTTTAATGTCTGACTGCTTTCAATCAACATTGTTCATCATCTAGGATTGATTCTTTTTGCACATGGTGGTAGTTCATTTTTTGCTGTAATCTATTCCATTTTCTGATTATGTCATATTATATTTTGTCTCACAGTGTTGATTGAAATTTGTACTCTTTACAATTTTGGTGCCTCCCGCATTTCTACATGAAATAACTTTTGGAAAATATCGTAATGTTATTTTATAAGATGCACATTTATTCAGAATGAATAGATCATCTGTGTTTTCTGAAGATATTTTATAATAAACTCTCAAAGCAGTTCATGATTGTTCCCTTTGTTTCATATCTTCACCAACCCTTGCCATTTTATCTATCATCTATCTATCTATCTATCTATTTATTTATTGAGAGGCAGGGTCTCACTCTGTCATCCAGGCTGGAGTGCAGTGGCATCATCATAGCTCACTGCAATCTTGAGCTGCTGGGCTCAAATGATCCTCCCAATTCAGCCTCCCAAGTACCTAGGACTAGAGTAGTGCTGTTTTTTTAAAAAATGAAGAGACAGGGTCTCTCTACGATGCCTAAGCTGGTCTTGAACTCCTGGCCTCAACTGTTCTAGCCTCGAATGTTCCTCCTGCCTGGGCCTCTCACAGCATTGGAATTACAGGCATGAGCCACCACATCCAGCCCTCTGTATTTATTATTTAAGTTATTCTGGTAAGTAGACAGTCATCTAGCATCATGGTATTAATTTGTATTTTCCTAATGTTAATAAATGTGAACATTTTGTTATATTCATGTTTGTATATTTTCAAATAGGCCTTTTATTCTAGAACAACTTTAGATATAGAGAATTATTACAATGATCATAAGAGAATACCTGTATACCTAATTAATGAGCTGTATACCTAATTAATGAGCTAATATTGATATATTATTATTAAAAGTGGTCCATATTTAATTCAGGTTAACTAAGGATTTTGTTATTTTGTATACATGTGTGTATATATATTCAAACATCCAGTCAAGATAGTACATTAAGCGATTATGTTTCATTAGGATCTTCTTGGCTATACCAGTTTCTAAGATGTTCATTGTGTTTTAAGACCTTACAATTTTAAAGACTGCTGGTCATGTGTTTTGGGAGTAGTCTGATGTCTTTCTTTCTTTCTTTTTCTTTCTTTCTTTCCTTTTGTTTTTGTTTTTGTTTTGAGATAGGGTCTCGCTCTGCTGCCCAGGTTGGAGTGCAGTGGCACAATCATTGTTCACTGAAGTCTTGACCTTCCAGCCTCAAACTACCTCCCATCTCAGCCTCCAGAGTAGCTACAACAACAGGCATGTGCCACCATGCCCAACCACTTTTTGTTTTTGTTTTGGAGCTAATAGAGTTTTGCCACATTGCCTAGGGTGATGTTCAACAAGTGGTTATTACAGTCATTTGAATTTATTCGTGGAATTCAAAGTTTGTTTTATGAGTCTTCTGTTATGAGTCAGTCACCAGGATACTGTGAGTATAGAATACAGCTAATAAAGCAGGAGTAAAGAATTAAAGACTAGAGAAATTTACTCAAATAACTCCTTAGTTAGCTTTTCTCTACGTTGTAATTATGCAATTTATTATGCCAATTCATACACCTAAAATTTCTCAAAAATTACAGTTTGAGGTACTCTCTAATTATCTGTTTTATTCTTCTGTGCAAATTGGCATCTTATAGAAACACTTTCCTAAATATTATCTAGATTCCAGAAGTTTTCTGTAACAGATAATATAATGCTGTAATGAGTAATACAAACCAATAAACCATCTTAAAGTTATTTCTACTTTATCCCTTAGCTAAAGATTTTTTTAATTACTCCTAAACATACTTAGATCAGGAATTGCATCTAATTTTAAATGTATTGGTGTAGACAGTGCGTTGTTTGGAAATGAATGACATATTCTTTATGCAATATGTGACTACCTTAATAATTAGGCAAATAGGAAAACAAACGAGTGGGATGTAATGGGGAATGGAGGAACAGAAAAAACTACACATTGAAAGAAAGTGTATATATTTTTCTAAAAAAACATTTTGTATTCCTTGAAAAGAATTGCAATAAGAGAAGGTATAAGAAAAATGGGATATATCCTAGAAAAGATGACCAAATATGTCATGAAAATGGTAATGTGCAAAGAAAGTTGCTGTTTTATTCTGTAATTACTAAGAGAACTTTTATATTTCAAAACATGAAACAATAAGAAGAAAGACTAATTATTAAGCAAACTGTAGAATAATAGAATTTTAGTTTGTACAGTAATCTGCACATTAGTTTGCCTTTGCAAGAAGTACTGAATTTAAATTGCCATTATTGTTCATGTGACTTCAGTATTCATCCCACCTCTCAAACAAATTGAAATGCTAAAACATTATTGTAGATGCAGGTAGTACTTACTTCTTGGCATTCATATATATATATATATTTTTTTTTTTTTTTAAAGTGATGAATTAAGTATTATAATTTTCATTGTCTTTAGAGAAAACAATTCAGAATTAGGGAAAAGTAAAAGCCTCAAACTAGCTTTGAAAACCATTTACTGCTCCTCATCTTTGTCCTCTTCTTATTATTACAAAATACAGCCAAAGTACTCTGATTTTAACAAAAAGGAAGGCCTCATTTAAAATAGAATCATGCTGCATAAATTGTGCTAAAGATAATGATAATTCCTATTATCTATATTATGAGATATTTAAAATCACAATCCTCAACACATTAGTTTGAAATTTATTCATTTTTAAACCCACTTTTGAAGGTGTAGTTGAGATGCAAAAACTGTACATATTTAATATGCATAACTTGATGAGTTTGGAAATAAATACACAACCCATGAAATTATCAGCACAGTCACGGCCATAAATATATCTATCACCTCCAAAAGTTTCCTCCCACTCTTTTTATTTCTATTTATTTATTTATTAGTAGTATGAACACTTAGCCTAAGTTCTCACTTAGCTAATTAAATTCTCATTAAAGTATTGTTAAGTATGACACTAGGCTATACAGTAGATCTCCAGAATGTATCCATCTCAAATAACTGAGACTGAATCCTTTTAGAACATCCTGGCTGCTATCTGGATCCTTACACTTGATACAGCTACTCTATGTCAAGTAATATCTCTTATTGTTGTAAATTCCAAAATGTTTATAGTTCATAAAAAATGTTTATAGCCATTTAAAATAAACAACATGGGAAGAGCAATGTCAGCCCAAACAATTTCTCTAGTTTTAATGCAATGCTGTTTATTTCAATTTAGTTAAAACATAAACTATTAGCTATAAAATTCCGGCTACATTGCACCAAACTTTCTATATAGATAGATAGATAGATAGATAGATAGATAGATAGATAGATAGAGATATAGATATATGCTGCAGTAATAGGATTGTGAACACTTATTTCATACAATAATTTTTTCATCTAAAAAAATAAGTTATTTACTCTTTATATCTTAATCTCTCTTCTCTTTTCCCTCTATTCTTATTCTTTTTCTATGTATTTCTTCTTTATTTTCCTCTAATTATTACTTATTTCTGTTTTTCTTCCTCTATGTTGCTTGTGAACCTCTTTGTATTAGCCGTTCTTTCTTATCTATTAATGAAGCAATAGAATCTTTCCAAGTAAATTTTGAATAAGCACAAATTTTCTTCCTAGAGACCATGTTCACATTATAAAAAGATGAAACAATACACGTGGGAATGTGGCCTGGGCAAGGCTTCTCATACCATCACTGGCAAAGGACTAGTTTGATTTATTTTAATCCTTGGCTGACAGATTTTTTTTTTTTTTTTTTTTTTTTTAGATTTTTGAAACCATGTCTTGAGGGATCATTTCTTTTATTATTACTATTATACTTTAAGTTCTGGGGTACATGTGCAGATCGTGCAGGTTTGTTAGATAGGTATACACGTGCCATGGTGGTGGTTTGCTGCATCCATCACCCCGTCATCTACATTAGGCATTTCTCCTAATGCTATCCCTCTCCAATCCCCCCACCACCTGCTATTTCTCCCTTAGCCCCCTACCCCCCAGGCCCCAGTGTGTGATGGTCCCCTCCCTATGTCCATTTGTTCTCACTGTTCAACATCCACTTAGTGAGAACATGTGGTGTTTGGTTTTCTGTTCTTGTGTCAGTTTGCTGAGAATGATGGTCTCCAGTTGCATCCATGTCCCTGCAAAGGACATGAACTCATCCTTTTTTATGGCTGCATAGTATTCCATGGTGTAGATGTGCCACATCTTCTTTATCCAGTCTATCATTGATGGGCATTTGGGTTGGTTCCAAGTCTTTGCTATGTAAACAGTGCTGCAATAAACGTAGGTGTGCATGTGTCTTTATAATAGAATGATTTATAATCCTTTGAGTATATACTCAGTAATGGGATTGCTGGGTCAAATGGCATTTCTATTTCTAGATCGTTGAGGAATCGCCACAGTGTCTTCCACAATGATTGAAGTAACTTACACTCCCACCAACAGTGTAAAAACCTATTTCTCCACATCCTCTCCAGCATCTCTCTCCTGATTTTTAAATGATTAACATTCTAACTCATGTGAGGTGGTATCTCAATGTGGTTTTAATTTGCATTTCTCTAATGATTTTTTAAAATAAAATACAATTACAAAAATTAATAAAATACAAAATGAGAAAAAAATTATAAAATATAAGTTTCACTATGAAAGTGGAAACCATCATTCTCAGCAAACTAACACAGGAACAGAAAAGCAAACACTGCATGTTCTCGGTCATAAGTGGGAGTTGAACAATGAGAACACATGGACACAGGGAGGGGAACATCACACACCGGGTCCTGTCAGGGGCTGGGAGGCAAGGGGAGGGATAGCATTAGGACAAATACCTAATGCATGGAGGGCTTAAAATCTAGATGACGAATTGATGAGTACAGCAAACCACCATGGCACATGTTTACCTATGTAACAAACCTACATTCAGTATATATATCCCAGAACTTAAAGTATAATAAAAAATAGTAGATTCAATAAACATAAATATTCTCCCAAACTGCTATGTCACTACACCCTTATTCTCACTTTCTGTCCCTACATGTTTTACCTGGTAACTAAGAGCTCACACTGGCCCCTGGTAACACAGACAGTGGTTTCAGTAACACTGAGCTGGAGACATGTCAGAGGATGACCTGACGGTCTGGTTTAGGCTCAATGAGAAGATGGGAACGAAAGATGCCCTTTTTTCTTAGCTACCAAAGTGTATTAGGGAGGATTTATTCTAAGATTCAGGGAGTAAAAGCATAGAAGAGTATTAACCACTGCTAGGCAATAGAATGAAGTTCTTTTTCTAAGACTAAAAGAAAACATTTCAATAAAATATTAAAACTGTCATTTTAAGATGATTTACCTTTTACTAAAATATGTGTAAATTAACCAGTAAATCACATCTCAATAATTAAATCTTGTACATAAAAGTTAGGCTATCCTGTAAACAGCTGACAAAGTAGCTACTGTGCTGAAAAACACACTAAAGGAAGACTTTATTTTTAAGTCAGTGGATAACTATACTGTTTTAAGGTTATAATACAAGAAGAAATTTTAAAAGCAAAAACAAAAATATTGACACTTTCAGTGGTGGCAACGAGAAAATTTGAATAGCAAGCATCTATTTAAAAGCCACCAAACCAATTATTCTCAATAATGGCAACTAATCAGCATAACCTAGAGAGCATTTTTAAAATCCCCCAGTTCCTATGTTTGTTGGCCGCATATATGTCTTCTTTTGAAAAGTGTCTGTTCACGTCCTTCACCCACTTTTGAATGAGTTTGTTTATTTTTTTCTTGTAAATCTGCTTTAGTTCTTTGTAGATTCTGGATATTAGCCCTTTGTCAGATGGGTAGAATGCAAAATTTTTCCCCATTCTGTTGGTTGCTGGTTCACTCTAATGATTGTTTCTTTTGCTGTGCAGAAGCTCTTAAGTTAAATTAGATCCCATTTGTCTATTTTGGCTTTTGTTGCCTTTGCTTTTCGTGTTTTAGTCATGAAGTCCTTGCCTGTGCCTATGTCCAGAATAGCATTGCCTAGGTTTTCTTCTAGAGTTTTTATGATGTTAGTTCTTATGTTTAAATCTTTAATCCATCTGGAGTTAATTTTTGTATAAGGTGTAAGGAAGGGGTCCAGTTTCAGCTTCCTGCATATGCAACAATCCTAGCGGATGCAGGATGTGCACATGTACCCCAGAGCCCAAAGTACAATTAAAAAACAAAACAAAACAAAAACACTGGTTAAATGCAAATGTATCCCATGGAAAGTTTTTGATAAAAAGAAAAAAAAATCCCCCCAGTTCCTGCTACCTTACCACCTAAGAAACTGATTTAGTTGCTTTGGTCCAAGGCCTCAGAATTTTTTTTCTTTTTAGACATAATCTCTCCCTGTTGTCCAGGCTGGAGTGCAATGGCACAATCTTGGCTCACTGCAACCTCTGTCTGTCTCCTGGGTTCAAGCAATTCTCCTGCCTTAGCCTCCCAAGTAGCTCGGATTGCAGGCACCTGCCACCACGCCCAGCTAATTTTGTTTTGTTTTGTTTTTGTATGTTTAGTAGAGACAGGGTTTCACCATGTTGGCCAGGCTGGTCTCGATCTTCTGACCTCAAGTGATCTGCCGGCTTCAGCATTCCAAAGTGCTGGGATTACAGGCATGAGCCACCATGCCCAGCAACCTCAGTATTTTTATAGCTTTCTGAGCGATATTAATCTGCTGTCTGGTTTCAAAACCATCACACTAGATAAATTCTTCCAAAATCTGTCATTCATCTTACCATCCTGTGTCATATAGTATATATGTTATATGATCTTACATACATGTGTATGTATAACATTCATGTGTGTGCATAGACACACACACATACCCACACATATGAACCACAGCCTTGTAACAGCTATTCAATCAGTGATTATTGATTCAATGAATGACTCACTTTTATTATCCTCCTTCAAAATTCCATAAACTTTCAATAATCGATAATGACAAAACCATGTTTTCATACTAGAACAAAAAAGAATTTAAATAGCTCCTTAGAATTTCCAAAGTCTACATAAACATTGATTTTATTTATTTGATTTGAAATTCAATTCTAATAGTGGATTAATAGTGCTTCTTCATTTAAAAACATCATGTCTTATAATTTTGCATTACATAATTTGCTCTTTAAATACCCTTTTTGTGCATAGGGTTGTCCTATAAAATATTTACATTAAATAAGAAAAAACATTATGCAAAAATTAAAGGAGAAATGGGAGTAAAAGGAAAACAAAATGACCTCATTCATGTTTTAAAATTAATAATGATACCATTATTCTTTGGTGCCACTTAGTAGATAATTTTTTCTTATTCATTTTATATATTAGTGTGCATTTTCCAAGCTTTAGCATGTCTTAGCAAGATAATTTCCAGCCAAGTGCAGAGATGGAGAACAACATACCATAGGGTGATTTGAAGGACTTTTAATATGAGGGCTTAATGGACTAGAAAAAAAAAAAAATCCCAAGGCAAAAAGAAAAAAATTATATTGGATAAACCTTTGCTTTGTCTACTGAGACCTGGCAAAGAAGCACGTGACCACATTTTTGGCACAATAATTATACTCTGTATGACAGAAGTGTATTGGAGAAGATGGCAAGTGTTTCCATCAGAACGTCTACTAAATAGTCAGTATATCTTAGAACAGATTGTTTAGTTATTTACCAATACTAAAATAGTAATGATGGATTCAATGATGCATTCCAACAGAATCATTAATGTGTATTTCTTTTATCCATGAATATAGGTAGTTGCATACACATAATACTCTTAAAGTTTCCAGATTTTATATAATATGTTGTAATCCTCCCTGGTATGCTACCTAACACTGGAAGCAGTGTTAATTACATTGCCATTTGAACTTTTTGAACTCCTTTGCAGCAAAACTTTAATTTCACTTTGTTAATTCTCTGTACTCAGAAACCTAATGATATCTTATCGTATCTTAGTCACCACCTTTAGAATATGAATCTTATTTAACATCTAGACGTTTTGGAGACTTACCTGATTATTTAAAACTGTTTAAGAAAGAAAGAAAATCAGGCATTCTCATTTAAATTCCTCATGCTTTTGGCTATTTCAAAACCATTTTAAAATATATTCAAAACTTAATCTTTATGTTGGGAATGTGAAAAAGATACCATCCACTTAAGATGGAATTCATGATTCATTTCCATTGTTATTGATGTGAAAGAAAAAACAAAACGGAGCTCCTATTTGTAACATCTGTCAGCTTTTGTGCTGTAAATATTTCCATCATGACCCCTTATAAACAATAAAACTGATGTTGACTGTTCTGTAAAGTTCTGAAAATTTGGAAATTGAATCTTATAAATCACATGTTAGCTCCAGCACACCACTCTGTAACCACGGTTCATTCCTTTACACAAACGATTTTTGAATGTCTCTTACATTCAGATACCTAATAAATGGAAATTTATCTGCTCTGATAAAATATGGCTATTCTCTCCAGGAAATATGCAGGGCATTTGATGTTCAGAGAAGATCCTCTGCCCTGCTTTTTTTTTTTTTCTTTCTCATAGTCTGGCTCAGGTGCCCAGGCTGGAGTGCAATGGCATAATCTCAGGTCACTGCCACCTCTGCCTCCTGGGTTCAAATGATTCTCCTGCCTCAGCCTCCTGAGTAGCTGGGATTACAGGCACCTGTCATCATGCCCGGCTAATTTTTGTATTTTTGTAGAGATTAGGTTTTCCCATGTTGGCCAGGCTGGTCTCGAACTCCTGACCTCAGCTGATCCACCACTTTGGCCTCTCAAAGTGCTGGGATTACAGGCATAAGCCACCGGGACTGGTTACAAATTTCATTTCATACATGAAATGCATGTGTTTTATTTTACAATAATTAGTGTATGTATTATATTGTAATTTAGTGATAATTATTTTAATTACACTAAAAAACTACAGCTCACAGGCTACATTCTGTTTTCTTGTTTTAAGTTTTATTCTTCAGTAAAAATTCCCAATCGGTACATAGGATAATAGAATAAAATTACCTAAATTTGATTGTTTTATCTTTATAGCCACTGTGCCATTATAATTTGTTTCTAATGCATTGTTCAAATGTAGAAATATTTAGTACCACATAGGTTGGAAATATGAACCTCTTGAAGCAAGCTCATAGAATTCTAAAATCATCAGGATCTTCCTACTCAAAAAACAAACACAGGTATCTGAGGATTAATAGACAGAGGTCGACTGAATAATTAGAAGTTCCATTAAGTTCCAGGGAGAAGGCAATGTTCATTAAAGGATAGGTAATAAAACAGTGCTTATACACACTGTTAAAATCAAACAGATTTTGAGAAAACACATTTCATTTGAATTTCCCTAACCAATCTCCCATATTCTTGGAAAATGAGATGTCATATTTTCTTTACCTTACTGTGCCAATTACCAATTTATTGCCTCTAAACTCAAAATCCACCTTTCCTTGACTCCTCTGTGCCAATGGAGCTGGAGCCTGCAAACGCTGTCACTTGTCAGATAGCCTGGCCCTAGGGAGACACAGGAAGAAGAAAGGGTTTCTCTTCCTCATCCCACTGCAGCCCTTTCATCAGGTGTCTGCAAATTGGGTGTTTTTTTTTTTTTTTTTCCCAGCAGTGTACTGAACAGCTTCTCCTGGCATACATTTTTTGGGTGGCTGTGGCTTCACAGCAGAGTGGGAGTGGGGCAGGGCACTCATGAACAGTTTCCCATTTCACACACAGTCTTGTTGGATGGGCTTGTAGTGGATTGTTGCCAGTGAGGCACCAGCCTTTGGATGGCTCCTCCAGCATCCACACAGGTAGCTTTGCATGTGCTTTTTGGTGTCAGCAGCCTGCCTGCATGGACAGCCGGGAAAACAGACAGGCTCCTGTGCTGAAGTGGTTGGGTCCCGTGCAAGACTCCACCTTCTGGCTGGGCTGCCAGTCCTGCAGAAACAGTGGGGACTTGCATCTCTTTGGAGGCCCTTGGCTGTCCATGGACCAATCAGTAAGTACTTCCTGCTCTCTGATGTCTTTAAAAGTCCCAGGCTCAGTCAGAGCAGGGCAGAGGATGGAGAGAATGAAGAGATGATGGGAAGACCAGCTGCAGAGAGGAACTACCCTCTCTGTTGAGAGCTTCAGAAATCTACAGAGAAGTTGGGAAGACCAGTAGCAGAGAGCAGCTACCCTCTCCAGGGCCTCCTCTCTGCTGAGAAATTAACACTCAATGGGGCAACCTGCATACAAGAGGAGCTACCCACTGCTGGTCTCTGAGCTGTTCTAACACTTAATAAAGCTCTTCCTCTTGCTCACACTTCACTTGTCTGCATACCTCATTCTTCCTGGATGCAGGACAAAAACTCAGGCAAAGACACCATGAGCCACAGAAGTTTCCAGCCAGAAAATTGACACCCCAAAGGTCCCATAGCACTATTGCATATTGTGACTGATTTTCATTATATTACAGATTATAGAAAAATATTTTTACTCATTATATCCTATCATGGTGGTTGTAATTATTAATAGTTTCAAAAGCAAAATCTTTCAGTTTCACAACTGTTAATAGTTAATGCCACATCTGCCATTTCTAGCATGGGTGTGCTTCTTTCCAGGGGCTAAGCTCTCTGGGATTTTCAGTCCTTTGATAATATCCTGGCCCTCTTTCTCTCCATTCTGCTCACTTAGCCAATTCTTAGGGAGAAAATTTTCTTTAAGGGCTTTACTGATTCTCTAGCAGTGACTCACCACAGTCTCATTCAGATCTTTCTTGCTGTGGTCAAACTTAGGGGCCAAGGTTCAATAAGGCCCACCAAGGACAGGTTGTCACAGGGCACCCAGACAATAGGTGCCTGTTGGTAGTGGCCGTCAGCTGGCTGAGAACCTCAATATCATCATCATAGTGTGAGGGATGACCCCCAGGTAGGGCCAGCACTCCATACTTCTGGCAGAAGGTAGCAAATAAAGGTTCCTCTCTCTCCTCTATCTGCAGATATTATAGACAGTTAGGATTCCCCATGGTAAATCCACATCTAATTGAAAGTCAAATGACAAAGAGAGATACCCTATTAATACAAGTTACCTCATTAACAATATATATCCTGTAAATAAAGTTATCTCATTAACAATCCCAAAACTTTATTATTAATAGAGAAAATTAAAATGGGTTTCTTTTGATTAGTATCCCTCAGTATCCCATAAATATATACAATTATTATATGTCAACTCAAAATAATAGAAAATAATTATTTTTTAAAATGTAAAACTTTAAGTGTAGTTAAAACTTTTTGTAGCTACTGCATATATATGTTTAAGTATTCAGTAGCTACGAAAGTTCACACAAAACAAACTTACAGTCAGAAATAATTTCTAAAGAAAAAGAATTAGTTGATAATCATTAAAGATTTATTTATTCAGTAATCTATAACAAATTTGAATTTTATCCCTAATGATATTAACTTAAAATAATAATAGAAACAATATTAAGAAATCTATAAGAAATAACAGACAAATCTATAATCATAGAAGGAGATTTCAGCAACTGCTAGATAAGGCAGACACGAAAGTCAGTAAGGTTGCAAAAGGTGAGGAGAAGGATTAAAAATTTAACAAGCTGCAGAATACACATTTCTTTTCTCTTACACACTTAACATTCAAAAAATGGCCCACATGCTAGATCATAAAGATAGTTCTACCTAGTCCATGATTAAAATTTACAACAATGTTTAGGAGGTAATATTTGCTTGGTTACCTTCCAATCTCTCCAACACACACACACACACACACACACACACACACACACACACACAGAGAGAGAGAGAGAGAGACAGAGAGAGAGAGAAAATGGTTCTAAAGTTGGTGGTGTCTTTGAAACTATTAATTTCTCATCTTTTAAAAATTCAATTCATTTCTGTTATTTATTGGTGGCACTACTCTAGTATAGAATAATTACTATAAGAAAAAGAAAATCATGTAGACTAATGCTAGGACATAAGATAGGAATGATAACAGACATTACAGAGGCCTAGAAGTTCATTATTATTCACTTCAGCTGTACAGAACCCAGCTGTGATCTTGTTAATTCTCTGAGACCAATGCCCCAGGCATTTATAGTATCTCTGAAAACCTCCCCACAACCACACTTCAAATCTACTGTTGCCTGAAACTGCCAACTGTTTCGCTTTAAAGATTCTAGTGATTTCAAAATTGCCTCCATTAGAAAGACAGTAATTGGTAAAATTCCCTTAGGGTAGTGGCTGGTAAAAAACTGTCACTCGTAATAGCAGAAAATTTCACAAAAATGCCAATAAATTTTCTGATTGATGGAACTGAGATACAACTGAAGTTTAATATCTAAGAATGCTGATAACTGGATGAAAAAAGCGAGTGCACAAGCAGCTACACATGTATGTACGTCAAAGAAAAAACATACTTGAAAGCAATTTCTCAGCTAAGTTACACGTCATATATTAGATACTGAATTCTGGCGTCATGATGTCAACACCTATGTTGGAACACTTATTGCTTTCCAGTTTATTTTTGTCACCTATCAGTAAACATGACTCTTCCCAAAACTGATACATCTACTTTCAACATTACAAAAAGAAAGGAGTGTTCAATAATCAGGGCCAAGAATATGGACATTATCAAATGCAAAGAATGTCTCCACAAAAGATGCCTCAAAAAAAAAAAAAAAAACCCGAGTATATACCATAAACAATACAACAACTTGTACTTTTAAAAAGCACATGTGTAAAAACACCATATGCCACCAAAAAAGTATCTAGAGCAAAATGAACACTAAATGTTGGTTGTATTTAGTATTCTGTTTCAAATATCTAATAACATACTGATAGTTATCTTTTAAGATCTGTGATACAATATTATTCTTATTTGTAATTTTAATTGCCTTGCCTTGTTTTATATCTTGTGATTTTTAAAAGCACTTATCCAACAGTATTAGGAGAGTATATGAACATTTCATTTTGTATTATAAGCATAACCTCAAAGTGTAAATAAATTAGATTTTTTGCCAAGATCTTATAAATATTATTGACATCAGCAGATAAAGTAGCACATGTTTGTTCCTGGCATATAGTAGGCTTTCAGATAATATATTTAAATTAAATTTTATTTTCTATAATAAAAGTTAAACTCATAATCCTTGGAAGAGTAGCAGCATTACACTTTTTTCCCCAAAGATTTGCTCATTATCCTTCTAAAACCAGTTCTTGATATCCCCCTTATTTGGTAGTTCTGTTGGCAATAACACAAATTGCCTCACTCTGAAGACTTGTCTTACGGTAAAGCAAATCAAGAAGAGACAGTGTAACTCATCAAGTTGACATTTTCTACATAACTGACAGTATTTTCTAAAGAAAAGTAATTCTGAAATCTTTTTGTAAATGAATAACCTTTCCTTAGATAAAAGCAATAGAGCAGTCTCTTTAGAATTCCACTACTACATTTTTTTAATACAAGGTAGCATCACATTTTCTCCTTCTTTATTTTTAATTATTTTCTCATTTTTTTTTTAATTTATAAAGGAAAGAGGTTTAATTGACTCACAGTTTCACACGGCTGGGAGGCCTCACAATTATGATGGATGGCAAATGAGGAGTAAAGTTACATGGCGGCAAGCAAGAGTGTGTCCAGGGGAACTCCTCTTTATAAAATCATTGGATCTTGTAAGACTTATTTACTATCATGAGAATAGTACAGGAAAGACCTGCCCCCATGATTCAATTACCTCCCACTGGGTCCCTCCCACAACACATGGGAAATATGGGAGCTACAATTCAGGATGAAATTTGGGTGGGGACACAGCCAAACCATATCAATTACTGTTTACTCATCTTTATTTTAATTAATTTAATCACTGTCTTTTTCCATTCTTTTTTCTTGTGATAATTTATCAAGACAAACATAATCACAGACATTTCACTACATCAGTCTTGCGCTATAGTGGACTGAGTTGTCACTTCTCAGATGCTGGGGTACCAGGCAGAGGACCAAAAAGCCTGAATGACTATCAAGCACTAAGATTGTGTTAATGTCCTGAATATTTCTTAGAGGTGTTGTCACCTTTAATGTGTACAGTACAACAGAAAGTAAGATCTAGACTGGTAAATGTCACTTTTCTTATTCAAATTATTTATTCCAAGTGGATTAATACTGAGAGTGTTCTAGAGCTCTACAATATAAAAATGACTAATAATGGTATGTAAAATGAGAGCGAGCAAATATTAGCCATATTAAAATAATTTAGATTAATGTAACTGTAATGTTTGAATAAAAAGCATTTTAAGAGCTAATGCTGTATATATGCATTTATGCAAAAGTGAAGCAAACAAACCAACAAATGAAAACAAAAAAACATGATTTTTAGTGTTAAAAATGAGGAAATTGCCAAGGGAGGGATGAAACGATAGTGACTAAGAGAATGCATAAGGTGGCTTTCTAGGAAACAGGTCATATTCTGTTTATTGATCTGGGAATTGATTATATCAATGTGTTTTATCTGTGAAAATGTCATTTAACCCATTGTAAAAGAATATAAGTCTCTGCTTACAACACAGAAAGCCTTCCAGAGATAGTTTCATGGAAAGAAAATATTCAGACATAGTAAAGATTAGATGACAAATCAATTTGAAAAGATTAATGAAAAATGATGTAAAAACCTCAGAGATAATTTTTAGAAATACAAATTAGCACTAACAGTGGAAAAATTATATCACATATACCTTATATGGATGGAAAAATATCAAAAATGACATATATAATTTTAATATTCTAATGAAAATATTAGCTTCTTTGTAAAACACTAAAAAAATTTTAAAAATCTGAATAGCGTCTATAAAACAAATCTGTGATTAAAATTTACAAAGAGTTACAGTGTTTTTTTTGTTTTGTTTTGTTTTTTGGGGGGAGGGGTTGGCATTTATATTAAATAGAATGACACCAAAGGAATGATTTGAAATGTTGGCATTACTTGACATGTTGTTCTGGGTTGTGATTATGAAGATGTGTATTTGCAAAAAGTTAAAAACTTATGAAGAGCTTTGCACTTTAATGTATGGTAATAGTATTTCACTACTATGTTTGCATTTAAAAAGTTACAGAGAGCTTATAGTCAAATTGGCTTTAAATATACAAACCACTAATTTTGAGACAAAAATAGTTTTGTTGTAGAAAAATGAGTTACCGAAGTGGAAGAGGGAAGGAGGCCCTTAACAAAAAGGGAGTGCCATAGTAGAGAGATTTGAAAGATTTGATAGATAGATAGAATTCAGAGAAATATAGGAAAAAGAGAAAAGAAAGAACAAAAAAGAGAAAGAAAGAAAGAAAGAGAAAAGAAAGAAAGAAGAAAGAAAGAAAAAGGAGGGAGAAAGGCAGGGAGGGAGGGAAAGAGGGAAGGAAAGAAGGAAGGAAGGAAGGAAGGTAGGAAGGAAGGAAGGAAAGAAAACAAGATATGGAAAAGAGAGAGGAGAAAGTCAGGGAGAGGGTAGAAATAGAGAAATATAATGGAATTAAAGTATATGTATAGAGAAATAAATATGGTAAACTGCTATGAAAACAACTCTGGACAAGAATACAGAATAAAAAGCCATGTTGGATGCAGGAAAACAGGGAGCTTCAAATGCCAACAACTTGACATGTTGTTCTGGGCTGTGATTATGGAGATATGTATTTGCAAAAACTTAAAACTTATGAAAAGCTTTGCACTTTATGGTAATAGTATTTCACTACCATGTTTTCATTTAAAAAGTTACAGACAGTTTATAGTCAAATTGACTTTAAATATGTGAACCACTAACTTTGAGACAAAAATGAGAGCTTCTAGCTCTCTTTTTTGTGGGTGTTTTTTTTGTTCTTGTTGTTGTTGCTATTCTTTTGCTATTCTATAGTAAAATAACGTTAGTGAAAGTATAGGTGACAAAGACACAGAAAGCAATACCATGGGATCCGCATACACATATGGGGGATTATGACAGGATTTTACTCAATGATCCAGATGGAATGATTGGCAGGAAATGATGAAGACTCTCAGAAGACACGCTAACCCCTAAAATGGGGAAATGAAAATGTATTCGATTTATAATAACTGGTAATACTATCTTTTTTAAAAAATATATTTTTATTGTACTTTAGGTTCTGGGGTACATGTGCCGATAATTATTTCTTCAAAACTATAAACATGATGCAAACTTTAGTATTACTTTCGAATGGCATTTATTTAAAGAAAGTAAGTTTATGTTTTTAAACTTATTTTCCAAGTTTAAAAATATAAACTTGGAAACATTAGCTAGAGAAACATTCAGTATGCAATTAGGCATTTCAGAAAGCTAAATTTATTTTTCTGGTTACTGCAATGGATTTATTAAATATATATAGTTTAACAACATTTATTTTTTATGAGAAATGTTATCATTTTGCAAAATTTCTCAAATTGCTAAGAGCCAAATATGTAATTTGGATTATTACTGAAATTTTTTGCAAAAATGGTACTTTTTGTGGTTGTTGTATATGCTGTGGCCATAAAGAAGTACACAAACCAAAAAAAAAAAAAAAAAAAAAAATTAAGCAAATAATCGCATTCCCTCTGCAGTCACTCATATTGGAATCACTATTTCTTGCCAAAATATCTGTTTCTATTACTTTTGTTGTCCGAATGGTTTTTATTTGGTAATTGAATAGTTGGTTCTTAACAGGAAAAGTATTAACAGAGGCCTTTACATATGGAAAGAAATAAGAGTAAATGACTAAGTTACACCAATTACAACTAATTCTAGATTTACAATAGAAAAAAATAGAATATGGACCACATGTTTATAAGTATTGGAGAGAAATAGTTTGTGTATTTACTTACACTTTTTCGTACTATAAAAATGTTAGAAAAAGGATTTCTAATGTTTTCTATTTAACACAACATAATAGGAATGCATTTAACAGAATTTTTCTGTTCCTTACTGTAGGTGTCATCTTAACAGTGAAAGACATTACCTCTTACACAAAAAGGTAGGCAATCATTTGCTCTTTGCAGAAAAACCAGTGGAAGATTTTTTTTTTAAATGATGTATTACTGCCAAAATGATATAATTTTAGCAGTGGCAACATGTGTTTGGTCCTTCTTTCTTAGGAAATACAAATTTCCAATGTCATTTCCTCAAGCCTATGTTATTAAACATAGCTTTGAAACTCTCTGTTCCTCCTTTGAAGATTGAAAGCCCTGAACATAAAAGTACCCTGCTGGGTTCTTCATTAGAAACTTGTGTTCCATTTTATGAACACAAGTCAGCTTTTGACCCATAGTTTCACAGACTTTCTCCAGATTCTTTGATATCTTTCTGCTCCACTAACCAGAGCTCCCCTCCATCTTTCCTATAGGACCTGAAATGTCCCTCTGCTTTTAAAACATGACTTTATAACTAGCATTCATTATCTTTTCAATAAATTTTATTCTAGGGATGCCACTACTGAAATGGTGGTATGAGGATCTTCACGGACACTTTCCCTAGAAAAACTACCATAACCAGTGAAAATTACAAAAATGCTCGGTCATTTGAAACTGATAAAAATTGTCATAAGGACATACAGAAAATGAATAAACATTTATTTAAGAATATCTACCAAATCTCAGCAAAGGTACATGGAGAAAAGAAAGGTACATGGAGAAAAAGCCAGTACATGGGGCTTTTTCTTCCCCAACTCCTAACCTAAGGATATGTTAAGATAAACAGCTTTCTGACATTTCTCATTCCCTCAGCTCTGCCTTATGGATGATCTATTCTAGGCAAGTGGTCAGAAACTTTCTTATTCTAGCCAACCCCCAGTTATAGGGTAGGAGTTGTAACTCAGGCATGGCAGCCTAAGAATACTAGGCCTCAATCATTTTCACACTGCCTGTCACAGGGTGGATATTCCATGCTGAGAGAGGGAGACTGAAAATACTAGAAATTACTACTCTTTCCTAGAACCCTGACTGTAGAGCAGGAATGTCACTTCAAGAGAAGCAGTCAACTCTTGTCCTGTCCCCCAGCCCCATAGCAACGACTCAGAGGTTCTACCCAAAGGGAAAAGAATTACACAAGAAGGCTGGGTGCAGTGGCTCACTCCTGTAATCCCAGCACTTTGGGAGGCCGAGGTCAAGAGATCGAGACCATCCTGGTCAACATGGTGAAACCCCGTTTCTACTAAAAATACAAAAAATTAGCTGGGCATGGTGGTGCGTGCCTGTAATCCCAGCTACTCAGGAGGCTGAGGCAGGAGAATAGCCCGAACCCAGGAGGCGGAGGTTGTGGTGAGCCGAGATCGCGCCATTGCACTCCAGCCTGGGTAACAAGAGCGAAATTCCATCTCAAAAAACAAATTACACAAGAAAACTCCAAAGTATGGACTAAATAAATTTATTCAGAAGAGATTATAGGAGAGTTCAACCTAAAAGGCACATTTGAAAACAGTGAGATTTTGATCACGAGCAATTAAGAGAAAAATAATAGCTACATGATGCAAAAAATGAAATGGTGAATCAGCTGAAAGTTTAACACAGAAACCAAAAAATAAACAGGTAAAGAGAGCTCTCCCAAGGTCAGAATAACCCTTAAATATGATACCACTGTAAAAGGTTCCAAATGTATGCTCAGAGCAATAGCAAACAATTAGTAGGGTTTAATGTCTAGGCACAGTACCATAGAGACAGACCAGCTAGAAACACAGAAAGGCAAACAGGAAAGGATAGTCAAATATAACTCATTGAAATCCACTCTAATTTCCATGGAGTGAGGGAGAGGAAGAACTCTACTTATGCTCACACTTAACCATCTGAGGAGTAGTCTGTCACTGAAATAGTCAAACAAGTTAGGATGCAAGTAAACAAGCAAACAAGATGACTAGGGAGGGGGTGAAAATCAGTTTCCAGAGTTGCTACACTTTATTATTTATAATACTTAGTTTTCAACAATAAAATAAAAGGCATGCAAAAAAGCAAGAAATTATGACTCATGTACCTGATAAGAAGCAGGTAAACAAAAATTGCCTTTGGGGGCCCACATGACAGACTTAGTAGACAAAGACTTCAAAACAGCTATTGTAAGTATGTTCAAATAAATTTAAAGGTGCTTAAAAATAAAGAAACATATGAGGATTATAACCCAATAGAGAATATTAATAGAGAGATAAAATTATAAAGAAAAAAGCAAAAGAAAATTCTGGAGTTGAAAGGTACAATAACCAAAATGAAAAGTTTACTAGAGGATCTCAGCAGACTTGAACTGCAAGAGTAAAAAATTACTGACCTTTTAAATAAATCAATATATATTATGCAATCTGAAAAATAGAGAAAAATAAGAAAGAAGAGCAATAAACTGACACTCAGAGAAATGTGGGCCACCATTAAGTTTATGAATAAATGCATAACGGTAGTTTTAGAATAAGAAAAGGATAAAAGCAGAACAATATTTGAAATATAATGACTGAAAACATCCCAATTTTGCTTAAAATCATTAACCTATTCACCCAAGTTTAATAAACTTTTAATAGGAGAATGCAAAGAGAATCATGCCCAGATACAGGAGAGTTGAAATGTGAAAATACAATGAATAAAAATGCCTTTGACTTACATTAAGCCATGAGGCAAATATTACTTCAACTTATATTAATGTGACATACTATTTTTATGACTATTATGAACAAAATAACTTATATACATACCTTTTAATTCAGATGTTTAAAGAGTTTAAATAGTAATTATCAGTACTCAATAATACTGAGAATTAACATAATACTTAAAAATGATAAAATTACTCAATATTGTGCTAAATAATATAACACATTATTTCACTAAGCTTAAAACAGCCATGAAGTGTGTAGTTATCTACAATTATTAGATGGCTTCACAGAGCATTAGACAAGTTAGCTTCTTCATGTTAATACAGCTGGTAGAATCAAAGCTAAATAAAGAACCAGAACTAAAAACAAGGCAGGCCCTGATTTCTACAAATGATTGTGTGTTTTTTGCCATAATAAGTACCATTCAGTATCAGCAGATAGATAATGCAAGTGTTAAAGCAAACTAAATACAGCCTGAGAAGGACTCCGTACTTCTATATTTGAGTCCTCGTGGATGAACTGTAACCTAGCTTAATAAACATAAAAAATTCAAAAACGAACTTAATAGTATACACCTATAACAGTAGCCAAGTCTTGGCCAATCCCAGTGGCCATACTTCGACCATTCATGACCTGTTGTTTGTTCAAACTGTTCAAATAAGGCATATGCCAAGCTGTAACCAATTCAGCTGTTTTGTACCTCAGTTCCAATTTCTGTATGTCATTTACTTTTTTTTCTTTTTGGCCATAAATCTTCTTCCATCAAATAACTGTGCTGAAGTCTCTCTGTGAATCTGTTGTGATTCTGGGGACTGCCCAATTTGCAAATCATTCATTGCTCAATTAAACTCCTTTAAATTTAATTTGGCTGATGTTTTTCTTTTATCAAATGGTGTCAGAAGTGGGATCTGAAGTGGAGATTCTAGTGACCTCCAAGAGTGCTGAGTGAACATGCAAGGTACCTGCAGGACCCACTTGTGTACATTGACCTCTCAGAGTGACTGGGGATTGTGGATTAGCTCCCTCCTGAATTTTGGAGCTCCACAGATTTGTGTTTTGAGCTCTCTGAGTTTCTTTGAGCAAATTTCTGATCCAAATTGGGTTTGGAAGTCATGACAGAAACTGGGCTGGTTCCAGGAATGGATTTTATCTGGGAATTCACTGGCTTGGAAACAGTTAGAGGCCTCTTACATCTGACTCGGTAAGAAAGGAACTGGTGGTTAGCAGTAATATTACAGTGGTTTTACAATTTGGCTTTTAAAAATTCAGAGGGGTTTTTGTGTTCTATCCCTTTGTTTCATTTTTCTTGCACTCCTACATAAGACAAATCATTGGCTAAGTTATTCAAAAGAACCTAAGAGTAAAGCCAATATTTTAGGTAAAAATGGGATCCTTAATTTCTGAAAAACTGAGTTTCTTCAGGCTTACACATTAGGCCTGGGAGGCAGAAAAGTCTTACAGAAACGGTGAAATCTTACTGAAGATAACTTACAGTGGAATATTCCAAATGAACAACAACACACTGAAATACAATTTAAAAAAAAAGATCTTTTTGTGTTTGTGTGTTGCAGCTTGCCCCCCAGGGTAATGGTGCAGCAACCCAAGTCATGATGGCCATTCAAGGAAAGTGAACCCAAAAGGCCGGCCTGCTGGCGAAAGGGTAAGAATTTCTTACCAGTCAGATTTCTAGTTTTTCTCTCTCCGTGCCAATTGTTTGCATGAATGGTAAAAATTACTGTTTTTCTCCTCTGTAAAGTTTTAATTAATGCAAAAAAGAATTCTGAGGACAGTGGTAAGCTGTAGTTAATCTGGCACATGTTGTGCTATAAATTAGTTTTTCAGTGTTAAGGAATACCTTACGATAAAACATGGGCATAAGTGCCTATGAACTCAGTGCTCAAGATGGCTCAGCAAGCTGGTCAGTAACAAACTTTGTTGCAGTTCCCTGAAACAAACAAAAAACCGCATGAGGTCTTCATCTCGTTTTACGTCCTTGGGAGCTTAACCTTGTAACCATGTGGCACAACTTTCTCTTGGTCTCCACCTTCCAAGGTACAGGAATTTTAGGTTTTATATCATAGTTAGCTCTAAAAATTATCTTGAGTAGTTAAAACCCTTTGCAGCCGGGCATGGTGTCTCACACCTGTAATCCCAGCACTTTGGGAGGCCAATACAGGCAGATCATGAGGTCAGGGAATGGAGACTATCCTGGCCAACATGGTGAAACCCTGTCTCTACTACAATACAAAAAATTTAGCTGGGCATGGTGTTTTGCACCTGTAGTACCAGGTACTTAGGTGGCTTAGGCAGGGGAATCGCTTGAACCTGGGAGGTGGAGATTACAGTGAGCTGAGATTGCGCCACTGTATTCCAGCCTGGCGACAGAGCAAGACTCTGTTAAAAAAAAAAAAAAAAAAAAAAAAAAGCTTTGCAAACTCAAAATTAAATTAACTACTTCAAAATTAACCACTTTAGACTTCTTGGAAGGACACTTTTGATTGTCCTGAGCTGTAGCTCAGCAGTTAATATTTTGCCTTTTTGCAGTGTTGGTCCATGTTTGATTCCCAGCTTATAAGGAAAATAAGTCCTTTCTGGTTTAATACCTGTGTGACCTTGTATGTTCTCTTCTTCACAGACTGTTTTCTTTTCTCTGAGCATCTGGGAGCTTACCTTTTGTAAAGTTCAAAAGCCAGAAATATTGGCCATTTGGCCTGGCTAAAATCAGGTTACAAGAAATTTTAAAAGGACTTTATCAAAGAGTGCTGTTGTTAAAAGTCAACTTAATTAAAAGTGGATATTCAAGTTCTAACAGCCTGGACTCCTTGGGGAAAACAGGAGGCACCAGAGACACTTTTCTGGCCTTGTTCTTCCAAGGAATCCACCCTAAAGCCAATAACCAATTAAGAAACTAAACACTGGAAAATGAAAAATCTTACAACTACTACAGTAATCTTCTATCTGTCTGTCTGTGTAGTTATATATGTGTTGTGTGTAATATTTACATAAAAGAGTTCTAGCTAATTGACTTAAACAAAAATAAGCACTTAAATAAAATGTTTTGAAAGAAAAATTAACACTGTAATACCTTTTGTTTCACGTAACTTTAGTAATCTTTGGGAAATAAAAACAGCATTAATGATTGTTGTCAAAATGAAACATTTGGTCTAAATTATGAAGGTCAGATATTAGGTTTGCTAAATGCTTTAAGATCATAAACTGCTTTGACTTTTGAAAATTGTTTAATTTGTTTTGGAGCATTATTAGATTCTAGATAAGACCTGGGATATGTGGAATTGCCCATGCTCTCTAGCTTATGCAAAGAGGGTTATAAAGAGAAGGAATTTTATGGATGATGAATTTTTGTCCTAAAGTAAAATGACTGATTGTTTAAAAAGAGGGGTGTTTAGGACAATTCAGAAAGTCTAGGAATGTCTTAGATTGTCTATGTAAGTCATGAAAGAATTTATTAATGGGAATTTATGAAAAAAATATTGTATAATTTAAAGGTGATTAGGCCTCCTAAATGCTTCATAAAATGCCACTGTGACTCTTAACTGTACAACTTGCCTGCTTTACAGTTAGGTAAGTCCTGAGAAATGTGGAATGAGATACTAGAAAGATTCATATCTTATCTGCATTTCTGTCTGGGTCCTAGGCTCCACACCTAGTACATAATTAAAATCCCAAACTTACCAAGGTTTTCACTGAAAGTAAAAGTCTCTAAAAGTTAACATTGTAACAAGGGGTATTATTTGGTTTTTCTGTAAATTGAACATCAAAATAAAAGCACAACAGATTTTCTTAAAGCACTTGTCTGCTCTTTAACAAAATTGTAAGGAGTTATAAGAGGTTTATAAAATTCTTATCTCATGATCAAATTGATTAAGATTGAATACATTTGTCTATAAGGTTTTATTAAGAATGGGGCTTAACATCAATAATACACTAATGGATCAGTGGTTTAAAATGGACTTAGGCAGTTTAAAACTCATGTAAAAAAGTACTGTAAAAGTAAAATAAGGTTTAACCTTCAGGTTAAATTTTAGTGAATGATATTAATATATGTTCCAAAATTGTATGGGATTTCTAAAATTCTACTATGTCCGGGTATATGCTATCTATCATAATTAAGGTTATTATGCTAAGTTATTGTAGCTCACAGAAATAACCAAATTTCCTAGTTAATTGTGATTTTAACTATAACTATTTAAAGTCATTTCAACAGTTAACTGCTTAATGCTAATGCAGTTTCTGAAAACTTCACAAGCATGCAAAATCCTAGAATATGGTGTCTTTTAAAAGGTTCATGAAAGGATAAAAAATACTCTTGAATATAGGTTTCTAAGAACTTTAAAATTATATAATGAGTAAAAATTTCCCATGAATTCCTCAATTCCCCGAGAATTGGACTGGAAAAGAATTCCTGAAACTTTAATAAAAAGACTGACTGGTTTATAAAACTGCTAATTTAAGAGGAATGAAAAATTAATTAAATATCAAGAAATACTTTGCCTGATTATCATGCTAAATCAGCCAATACTAAAATTGCTTAGATATACAATTTAAATGAATTCCATGGACTAAGTCAAATTACCTATGATAACATATCAGTTATCAGAGCTGAAGCACCTAAATTGGAGAAACAACTGGTATTCAAGAAGGACATAAGTCCAATGGTAAGCATGGACTCATGAAGAATCAGGAAGTCTGCCTCGTCCTTCCTGGGTCCGTAAAGGTTTTGTTATTAAAGGTTCTGCATTCCATGACTCATCATGAAAAAGACAGAATAATCCAAATTGAATATATTGATGTGGTGACTTATAAATAGTGGAAATAGTTTAAAACCAATGTTTGGTTCCATATTCGTGGTAAGACAATTAAATCTGCAGGTACATCTGGCTCCCTGATGGACTACTTAAACATTTATAAAGAAATTTCATTCAATTGTCATTTTCAATGTATGTTTTCTGGTTGTATAAAAACTTTCCCAGGCAAAAGGGCTGATGCTGTAACAGTAGATTATTATGCTAAAGTGTATTTTCACCAGTAAAGAAGGCTTTTAATGGTTCATTGAAGATAATCCCTTCACAATCTAGAACTCGAAGACTGGATCTTCTAAGAACATCAGAGAAAGACTTTCCTTGCCATCCACATTGCTGCAAAACTTTGGAAGCTTGAACTTTGGGTTCATAATCTCACAGCTGAGAAGGGTCCCTTCACACTCTTGGAACTGTACACTCATGGAAACCCTTAAGGTAAAACTAACTAGGGAGGTCTTTCCCCAGAAAAAGATGGCTTCGTTGTTGTGAACAGCTTTTCCCAATATCCCAGATCAAGACTTTTCTACTATTATGAAACTCATATTTAAATATTGCTTATGCCTCTATGACCAAAATAAGTGGAAAAGTGGTCTGTTATGTACACTTATGGAGTATACATTATTTGTGAAGGTTTCAGCTAGCCTTATACGTGGATAACCTTATACTTTGATAAATAAAAGAAGTAGGCCCAACACAGGTGAAAAACTTTAATGGTACATATGTTGCCTCATAATCAGTCAGAAACAGAGCATTGGTTCACTCCTCTTAACATACACATCCTCTTAACACACAGCTAGCCTTATACGTGGATAACCTTATACTTCTATATATAAAATAAGAAGGCCCAACACAGGTGAAAAACTTTAATGGTACATATGTTGCCTCATAATCAGTCAGAAACAGAACATTGGTTCACTCCTCTTAACACATTTCTAATCAGAAATATATCCCTCATAATGGGCTCTATGGCAGATTCTACGGCAAAGGTTATGGTAACACAACTGACTTTAAATTCTCTTGTGAAAGTTATGCTAAATAATAGAATTAGCTAAACAGAAAAGTACCTGTGTAGCTGCTAGCACGTGTGGCCTATGGAGAAATACATCAACTGTAGATTATAAAAATTTAGTTGTAAGGCATTAATGAAGACTACTTAGTCAAGCAAGTAGACTCCTCATACAGCTCATTTTTTAACATTAGGTGGTTTTGTTTATGGAGACACTGGGTATGAGTAAGGAGCATACTCCAAACTCTTATTATCCTCAAGATAATAATGGTAATAGTCTCTTTTGTGCACTGTATACTCTCAAAGGTTTTAAATGTTTGCATGCAGCCATCTCTAGAATGTGAAATGGTCTCTCTTCAGCTAGAATGACAAAAGCTGAAAGAAATTTACAATCATGAGGACACCGTAACCTATGAATGACACAGTGAGACTGGATGGTAACTGAGAGTGGCTCTAAGGACCTATGTTTTGGTCACACTCTCACCTAAGTGAGAACCAGGCCAAAAAGAAGGAATTTTTTTAAACAAAATCATGGGAGGCCATTGTTTTGTACTGAGCTCATGCTCTAGGCCCCAACAGGCCAAACCAAACAAAATGGAGTCACTCTTGCTAAATGTGATAATCAAACTAAGACTTTAAGGAAACACATAGATGCTAAAACAGATCAGGTTTTGTTTTTCTCCTGTAAATAGAACATTTGAACATAAAGAGGTACCCACTACTCAGTTCTTATTCACTCCTTACAAAACTCATTATTTTACTGTTTCTCAGTAGGTTTCAAGACCATGTAAGTATATTTACAATGGTGACAGTGACATCAATGACTACGGTTTTGGTCAATCGCTCAAATTGAAAAAAATGACCAAATTGGGGAATTGTTTAAGCAAACTAAATATGGCCTGAGAAGAACTCCATATATTTGAGTCCTTGTGGATGAACTGTAACCTAGCTCAGACAGACAAAATTCAAAACCTTACTTAGAAGAATGCACCTGTAACAATAGCTAAGTCTTGGTCAATCCCAGCTGCCAAATTTCAACTAGTCACATAGTGCTGAGTGTTCAGACTGTGTTCAAATAAGGCATACGCTGAGCTGTAACCAATCAAGCCATTCTGTACCTCACTTATGACTCTGTACATCATTTCTTATTTTTTTGTCTATAAGTCTTCTTTCAACACGTGGCTGCACTGGAGTCTCTGTGAATCTGCTGTGATTTTGGGGGCTGCCCAATTTGCAAATTGTTCATTGCTCAATTAAACTCTTTTAAATGTAATTCAGCTGAAATTTTTATTTTATCCCAACCAAGGCTTAGTGTTTCCCAATCCACAGATGTCTCTGTTGGTATACTGCTGAAATTTGCAGTTAAAGTTAAGACAATTTATTAAATATTCCTTACTTTGTTTATAATGAACATGTTGGTGATCCCTGAAATAAAATAGACTCTTTCTTTGCTCCACCCTCCTCCATTTTAAGGTAGTTTTCTTCTTAAGAAAGAATGCTAAAAATCTACTGGTTGATATTTATCCCACTATTATTCAGTTGCTTTCACTAAACTATTGTTAGTGAATGTTTGTCCTAACCACTAACATTAGTCACCAACTTCTCATATGGTTATTTGCTTTATCCAAGTACCAAGTAAAACATCAATTTCTACTCCTCATTAAAAAGCAAAAAACACTATATCATAGTCTTGGTTCACCCATAAAACTAGATATAGAAACATCTATGCTTCTTTAACTTATACTGATCTTTCATACGCTACTTCCAGATCTAACATCTCTAATACTCTCTTAATTTACTAAATTTTTTTCTTATTTCTTCTTTTCATTAGAAACTGAGAAACATAGGAAATGACTTTAAGGTACCTGGTAAGTCAGAGCGGAATAGAGTATGATTTGTTTTCTTGAAATTTATAATTTTGATGCCTTTCCTCCCCTGTGAACTCTAATAGTTTAAATATTCATATGAATGTGAGTGAGTTATTTATTCCACAAATAGCAGTAGATTCCTCATCTTCCCTGAGAAGTTATAGATTCTAACTTTCATGACTCATTTTTATATCTGCTCAAAAGCAACCTACATTTGAAAGCAATCCACTCAGGCCTAGAGAAAGAAAAACTGAAGAGGTTTTAATCCTTATCAAACAAAAAGGTATTATGGAGGTAACTTATGCCATCTTGGGTTATAAACAGTGACTACATTTAAGGATTGATTAAAATTGTATGATTGCTTACTCATCAGAAAACTGGCTTGGAAGAAGTTTCTAATTGGCAGCTATTATGAGCCAGGAAAAAAAAAAACAATAAAACCACAAGACATCTTGTCTCTGAGAGGTTTGGAGATTGATATAAATATCATAAAAGTTAAATAGTTACACAGACATTTTCATCCATTGCATTTGAGTAAATTAAAAAAAAGATTAGAGTGTAATTCAAAGGTTCTATTTGAAAACTCAAAAATTCATATACATGTTGAAGAATTTTAGGAAATCATGACATATTGGTGACGGAAAAAAAGTAGAAAAATTTGATTTTCACCATAATTGTGTGAGCAAAACTCTAGAATGAAAAAAACAATGTTTTTCAATAGTCACAAGAAAATAGTAACTTCACAGCATTGGCTGAAAGTGTTTATGTGCTCCAGGAAAACAGAGCATTACTTTTCTCTCCACTCTTTTTATTTCTCATCTTTTATACATTATATTTCCATTTTTTGTTTGATGCACTTAATTATTCACTTACTGATAATTGTAGAACTATAAAAATCCAAGAGACTACGAATATTGTCTGTCACTATATACCCAACAAAATCTCCTTCTAATAGGGTGTGCATGATTAGTATTTGATAAATGTGTCTATTATTTAACCAAATTGTACACTTGCAAGAAGTAGACATCTATGTGACAATAAGAAATCTGTATTAAAGATAAGACAAAATGCTTTCTATTATACATGTAGTTCTAAGTAATTGAATAATGTTCTAAGCCTGTAGTCTCAGTGTCCACTCATAAAAATACATCGTGAGTAGAGGTAGTCATCCCCATGTAAGGGGGAATTTTCTAATTATTTAAAAGAGTAATTAGCTATTTTTGGGATGTTGAAAAAAATTCAAATTGGGGTTACTAAAAACTCTGTATTCAATGTCAAAACAGACTTCTAGTCAAAACAATCAGAAAGCAAAACAGATTATAAATAAATTAATACAATCTACAGCTATAAAGATAAACAATAATAAACGTTTTAAAGTAAGTAAATACTGCAGAATGGAAGAGTATACATATTTTTAAATGAAATAGCATTCCAGCTTTAACAACTGATTTCTTGTTTATAGTTTTTCTAATGTATTTAATCACACAATGGAGGCAAAGAAATGTTTCTTGTTTAATCACATGAATAAAGTCATTTCAAAATTATTTCTTTAACAACTAAAAAAACAAGACATTAGTACGTCTTTTCATAAAAATTTCAGCAAGACAAAAATACTATTGATTGCCTAATTATCGACTGAATAATCCTTAAATTTTGAATGAAATCCAGAATTATAGTTGCAAGATTAAGGCATTGCAATGCAATAGATTCTAAAAATGTGTTATTTTGGAGAAGACTTAATTCAAAGTTAAGTAAATCACTGGATGAAAATGCTAAGATGAGATATTTCCATGAGTTTAGTGAGCATACCAATTGCCAGGCTTAATTCCCTTATTATTTGTGTAAGTCACTATTCCTTTATGCTTATAGACAATAAATTTCCCATTCAGTAGCCTTCTTATCTACAACATTAAAACCTATCTAATTTTCATTTATTTTATTGTCACTGCAAAAAAAGGACTAAAGTCAATTTCTTTTTAATCTAGCTTGCTGTAAAAACAAACCCTTGCTTGACAAGCAACCTAGGCTGTTATCTCTTATGGACACTATAACATCCCCATACTTAGCAGCTTGCAGGTATCAGAATAGAAATATCATATGTCAAATTATATGTTTGTAGGAAGATGAGGTTCAATTACAATAAATGTAATGTCTACCACCTAAGATACAGCATATTAACAGAAAACTATGACTCAAGGGAGCAATAAATAGAAATCAGAGTATAACAACAGCCACAAAAATAATAAGTATTATTATGACAAAGAACAAAGTGACATCTTTTAAACTAAGGTTTTTACCATGCTATCAAATCAAGATACTCAGTTCTTATTTTAATTCTATAGTAAGGAATTCCTTACCCTAATTGTTATAAATAATATTTAATGACAATTACTTACAAACAACAATTCTACTTTTTATGTATTTATGCACTTATACATTAAGTAATTAATAAATGTAATTATTAATTAAGTCATGAATCATCTCGCTGATGAGGGCACTAAACAGACCACAACTCCCAAACTGTAAACTTTGAAATAGTATATCTTTTCTTTACTATTTAATGACCTAATAACCAAGACTAGCTCATTATTGGTGAGTTGTTTTTCTTTAAGTATGTTTTTATTTCTAATAATACCTCATGGAACCCATGGGGGAAAAGGTAAGGGATGGGAAATAAAGCTTGGTAGCTCCCGCCTGTAATCCCAGCACTTTGGGAGACTGAGGCAGGCAGATCACCTAAGGTCAGGAATTCAAGACCAGCCTGGCCAACATAGTGAAACTCCATCTCTACTAAAAATAAAAAATTAGCCAGGTGTGGCAGTGGGCACCTGTAATCCCAGCTACTCGGGAGGCTGAGGCAGGAGAATCGCTTGAACCTGGGAGGCAGATGTTGCAGCGAGCCAAGATCACCCCATTGCACTCCAGCCTGGGTGACAAAGCAAGATTCCATAAAAAAAAAAAAAAAAAAAACTCTTGTGGGCATGATTCAGAAAGACACTGGTTGCAACACATAGGTGAAATATTCATGCTGCTTAGAGACTCAAGCTCATTGTTTCGGAGGTTCTAAACAAAAAATAAATCACCATGCATCATGAGATTTTAAAATTAAAGAGCAAAAGATATATGCACTATTTCTTTCTTAAAGTAATTTAAAATGTTCACAGCTACTTTTAGATTAAATTCTTATTACATTCATTATTAACATATCTAATAATATATGAGAGTTGAATGCTGGTCCTTAGCTAAGTTATAATAAAAGGATCTTTTAAAACTGTACATCAGACATGCTTTCTGTATACCATCTAAGTTAGTAAAGTTCATGTTAACTATATAAGGGTAATGTAATTTAAAGAACTGAACTTTTGTTCTTCGTGATCATTTCATTGCTTTAGAAAAACATTAGCTTAGAACAAAACTGGGGATTCTGTGTTTCACTGATCACTATGTGAAATTTAATGTGCTATGTGGATTCATTTGGGTAAAATTATAAATTAGATTATTTTAACAATTTAAGGAGCATTGATTTTTCCCTAATATAGTCTTTAACAATTATGATTAATTAAATCTTACTTACAAAAGCAGTTCCAACTTTCTCTGTCTCAGAGAGAGAGAGAAAATTAGCTATTTCTTACACACATGTTGGTGTATGTGCATGTATGCAAATAGGGAGGGATGAAGGAAGGAGGGAAAGAGGGAGAGAGAAAAAAATATTGTATCATTCATGATATTTTATTTTTAATTACCCTAAAGGGAATTCTTCATCTGTTCTCGTATTTGTACACAATTAATGCTAAATAAGTGTTTGGTATATTGTGTATAATC
The DNA here is from genome assembly GCF_030222135.1 of Aotus nancymaae. Lineage (NCBI taxonomy): Eukaryota > Metazoa > Chordata > Mammalia > Primates > Aotidae > Aotus > Aotus nancymaae. The sequence goes on from NW_026988413.1 coordinate 31,242,158, forward strand.
TAATTTAACACTCAAATATACAATATGTATATGACACACAGAGCTCACTCACCTCAGATAACACTGGACTAATGATTATTGGCTCCTCTATATTTCCTGAATGCAGCAGACATGCTTGCTTGGAGGTCTTGAGCTTGCCCATCCCTGTCTTTGTTATGCTCTTCCCCAGGTTCCCTACTTTGCTCTTTTACTCTTATCTCTGACAATTGTCTCTGAAGAAATGTTGTCCTATCTGGTAGTCAGGCAAAAGTGAGACCTTGTCTGACTACCATATTGACCATTTCAGCACAACCTGTTATTCACTAGCTCCTTCATCTGTTTTGTCTTTTTCTGTGGGAGTCCAGTCAGGGTGGTGGCAAAAATATTAAGGGAAAAATATTAGAGAAAGTTATTGAATATAATCTCAAACCCTTTTTGAAGGCCTAAGGGTTTTTAATATAGTTCTTGGCTGAAGGCAGCCAGTCTCTTTACAGGACCCAGAGAGATTAGGGTGCAAATACAAAGGATTGTAAGTAGTTTATCCGAATAACTTGTCTACTCATGTGGTCTTAAAACTATCCTTTGAGACAGAGGGCCCTCCCGGGGGAGGTCAACCAGGGAGATTACTCTCTAATGGTGTTTTCTTTAGGTTCGGAACTTGGCCTTTAATCTTTACCCTAGTGGTGCTGACTCAAAGATTTTGTCATTTAATGTGTGCTAAATAAAGACCAGAGAGGCCAGTGCATCTGGACCAGTGGCTGCTATATCTTTCCAGTACTCACCAGGGAGTCTGTAAGTGGCTATGGACACCCAGCCTGCTTTTACACTGAAAATCTGTGTCTGAGTGAATTTATTCATCAGTTGCTGAGTCAGAGTCTGCAGGACAGACTCCCACAAGTAGTGACCCCAACAGTGGCACCCAGCGTGGGGTGACCCCAACATTTTTCTGCAGAACTTTCATCACTTGGTTAATTTAAGGTTTTATGTGCTTTTTCTTACTGCAAAACTAGTATGTAAGCTTCAAAAAGGCAATGTTTTTGAATGAAATATTTTCACAACTCACACTAAAGTTTGGCAAACTACATAAGTATGTTTGCATAAATGACTGAATCATATCCAACTTAGGCAATTGGATTTATTATTTTATCATCTCAGTTCATATGTGAAGAGTTACTATAATCATCTCAATGTACCCTACATTTTACAAAACTCTTTGCTTATGGTTCAACACATTTGAGTCATTTGCCTTTTATCTCAACTGGAGTCCCCGTCTCATGGGCTTATTTCAGTGGGAGCATTTTCCTTTGAGCTTTTGTCTATTTTCCATGAGCTTTAAGGCTTCATTTGCAGCTCTCTGCAAGCATTTCTGTCTTGTTTTTCTTGAAATGCTATCCCTTTCAACATCAATGAATTTACACTCAATTGTTGTCACAGTTCATTTGCTGCTGTCGCCCTGATATTTCAGCTATATTTCAAACTGTTTTGCTAATTTTCATTTTGTACCATTTTTGCAATCATATGTAGATGAGGTGTGAGAGGATAAAGTGACAAGTACATGGCTCAAGTGAAATCCTAGGGAAGTAGCAATTTAAATTCACATTACCATTTGACCATGTCTGTCTTATTAGAGAACACTGGTTTCTAGAATTTTCATTCACTAATACAATCAATTTGGTTTATCAGAAGCCAGCCTAGAAAGCTCCAAATGTAATTTTTAATGTTACAATACATTGTGCACAAGGTCAAGCTAAGCAAAACTCAATAAATTCATTGATCCTTTTTGTTTATTCTCTTTCCCATTGCATTCTGTTCAATAAACTCTTTTTCTACTTTAACTCTGAAACCTTCTCTAAAGAACAACACATGTTGTTTGGAGTAGTTTCAATACATTTTTCTGGTTAATTTTAGAATTATTCTATTTTCCTTAGCTTCTAGAATTTAGATTCAACTTTGACTAACATTGAAGATGACTGATAAACTGGACCACATCCCAATAGATTTCAAGACATTACTTCAGAAATATCACCATTTTATGCTAGGATCTTTTCATTACACATTTTTTTCTCTTATTCACATCTGTGTAATGATTTTTCACAAAGTTATTAAATGGGTACCATGAGTCTACCTGTAGGTCTCTCTTCTGCTACTAAGCAGTGGCCTTTAGCTTTGGAGCTGGCTGCTAACTCTAAATGTTACTACATATTCAAGATCTTTCCAAGTCAATCACTCTCTCACATACAACAAACAACACGTTGTACGAAGTATCTTCGTGAGGAGTCTTAAATTTTACTTTTCTTTCAACAACTTTTAAGTGAGAATCACCCTGAGTCTCAGGTATTTATTTTATCACTAACAGAATTATGACTATAAGTATTTGTTCAGTTCACTTGCAACTATTTCAAGGGTCTCCCCAATGTAAAGCAATATGTTTAAGCTGTAAGGATATAAATAATTATTATACAGGATTTATGTTCCCAAGGAGCATAAGGAATAATTGGAAAGATAAGAGGTTTTCAAAGAACGAAAAAAAAGCAGGAAAAATTAAAGGTAGAGTATGCAAAATGTCCAAAAGTGATAGTACTAATAAGTGCTTTAGATGTTCACAGGGAGGGATCACTAAATGACTGAAAACTCAAAATAATTTTCAAGTTACACTAGGAGCCAAGAAGAGTGAGAAGGACACCTTCAGGAAAAGGGAATGGCCTAGCATAAGTCTAAGAGCCAAGCTAAGAGAGTAGACTTGAAAGAGAGTTGCATTTGAATAAGCGGAAAGTAGTGAAGCAAGCATTGCAGGCAGATGGAGGGACGTGCAGTAGGAAGACTGTTTATAGTTTTTTTCACAGAGTAATAGAATAGAAGGTTTCTATTAAGATAGCCACAGAGATAAATCTATAGGATAGTTAAAACTACAAGTTTCTAGATTCTTATTGATTCTGTTTTACACTGCCTGAAGTCTTTTTAAAACACAAATTAAGCCATATATAATCACTGCTCCAAAGTCTACAGTTATAGAGTACTTTTGAACTATACAAGGAGGATGTCTGTGTAAAGGAGCAGCCAGGCAACAGAGTTAAAGCCCATTAATGTGAAAAAGATGTTCACAAGGAAGGGTGACCTGATGTGAGATGTAAGAGCTTAAACAAGGGTGAGGACAGTGTCTGTGCTGTAAAGACAGTGCATTAAACAGCAATGGGTGATTGTTTAAATGGTATAAAATTCAAATAAATAATAGTATATTAAGATAATGAAAAGGTAATATTTGTATGGTCAGAAAAAAGTTATGGAATTTTTTAAAAATGAAATACTTGTTGGAGGAAAATTGATGAAAACTCACGGTTTTCCTTTGCAATCATTCTTCCTCTTTTCCTTCCTTCCTCTTTCTCTCCCATCCCTCTTTCTCTCTCATCCAGTAGTAATGAGGCACAGCTAATACATAGATTTGTCTGCAAATATTATTTTCCACTAAAAGAAGATAACCTGTGTGGATATATGGCTAATTTGGTGGCCGGGGCAGTATAAGATGTGTAAGTATAAGAAGAGCTTGCATTGAGTTTGAGCAGAATACAAAACAGTGCTCAAAAACTAATGGAGATGCCAAAACGTCATGGGAGCTAGATTTAAAGGATTTCCATCAGTCAAATTTGGTGTATTTTGAGTATTAACATAAATAATAGTAGAAAAATTATCAACCATTGAATCAAATAGAAAACCAAGTGTTTTTATAAAATTAATTCACTATTTTAAAATTGATGAGCAATGCAGTCAGCTGTCCATATCCATGGATTTCACATCCATGGATTCAACAAACCAGTGATCTAAAATATTTGAAAAAAATTGTTTTTCACCTGTATTGAATATGTACTGACTTTTGTTTGGCATTATTTTCTAAACAATATAGTATAACTAGTGTTTATGTAGCATTTATATTTTATCAGGTATTATAAATAATATATTAATATATATTATTTAAAGTATACAGGAGAATGTTTCTAGGTTATATGCAAATACTATGCCATTTTATATCAGGGACTTGAGCATCTATGGATTTTGGTATCTGCAGGAGGTCCTGGAAACATTTTTCTTAGATATTGAATGATGATTGTATTTATATAGTTTCTAATACTGATTGATCATCAGGACAAAATTAGTAACTTCACAGGATAAGGTCTGCTACATAACACCTTACTCGAATAATGAAAGTGGCCACCATCTGTAATGGAGCATGTCAAATTCACGTGCTGATTAGATGCAATAAGAACCCAATATCACCTCTGTAGTAACACTGCCTATGATGTGTAACCTGAATCTAATTATAAAGAACATCACATAAACCTAAACTAACAGACATTCTATAAAATAACAGGCATTCTATAAAATAGGAGACATTCTATAAAATAACATTCTCAAATGTGTCGAAGTCAAGAATGTCAAAGAAATACTGAGTTCAAGAGGAAAGAAGCCTAAAGACACATGTAGACAAAAGACAACACATAATTCTGAGCTAGATTCTTTCTTTATACAGGACATTATTGGAGAATCTGGCAAAACTTCAATGGGGGATGAAATTTAGGTGGTAGTAATGTGACAATGTTAATTTCCTTATTTTGATGCTTTGTATTGTGGTTTGGTAGGAGAATGTCCTTGTGTGTGTGTGTGTGAACTGCATACTAATGTATTGAGAGGTCTTTTTTTGCGCTGCTAAAACAAAATACCACAGACTGGGTAATTTATAAAGAAGAGAAGTTTATTTTCTCATACTTCTGAACACTGGGAAGTCCAAGATTAAGGTCCTAGCAGGTTTTGTTTTTTTGGTGAGAATTGCTCTCTTCTTCCAAATGGTTCCTGGATGCTTTGTCCTCTGGCAGAGAAAACACTGTGTCCTCACATGGTAGAAAGTGAAAAAGCAACCAAACCAAAAGCTGCTTGAAGCCTCTTTTTCATGGGCTTTGACTACTCTCCAAAATCCATGAGCTGCAATGTGATACTATTAAGAGGTGAGGCCTTTAAAAGATAATTAGACCATGAGGGTACCTCGATTTTGGAAAAGACATGTTTGAATCATAGCTAGTTGTAATAGGGTATTGGGACATAGGTAATGGCTAATCTTCAAAATTGAGTCCCAGGACAATAAGCACTATTATATCCAGTGATGCACCTGAATAGAATCATCTATTAATAGGATACAAGCATTTATGGGTTTTTTTCTTTGTACAATTTTTTACATTGTTTTTAGAAACTCCACTGCACTTCTGTTTCCATGCCTTTACAGTTTGGAAATGCATAAAATTTGAAATTTTTATTTTTGAACTATAATGAGTTATTACTGTTATTTAGGCTGGTTGTGAATTGTTTAGACTAGATAAATTGACTGACAACAACTAAGTTTATCCTTTTCTGATAGTTACATAAAAGTCTGTAGTATGATTATATGTACAGACTGTGTATATCCCATTGATTTCAGTATATTGAGGAAAAGAGAAGATTATTCAATCAGGACATTTATTATGTGCAAGCCATTAACATTAAGAATTTTCAATACTTACCTTTGAGAGAATTGAAAGAGCTGATTTTTCACAAAATATTTGAAGAAGCCAGTTAATGTTATTTTGTTATTTATTTGAAATCTAAAGTTTTCTGACTTACTGCTCATTCATAAGTCACATTCTACCAAAAATCAGGTGTCAGTGAGTCTCATAATTGTATTTACCAAGCTGTTACGGTTTTGCATAATGGAGATTTGGAGGATACCAGATACAGTAATGCATGGAGAAAAAAGAAAGTTCAGGAAGTTTAATGACCCCTTCTTGTCTCAATACCTGCAGAGCCAATACAGCTCAGCTGTCAGAATACAGTTATTGATTCTCTATTGCTTATAATGCGACTTTTCTCTTTCCCCCATGAGAATTTCTACTGATATACATAGTCCATTCTTAGATTTATTGAATGCTTACAAAAAAAAACTCTATGATGAACTATAATGATGTAAAGTCCATCAGATGCATATAGATCTTGTTCTAAATAATTTAAGAGAGGAACAAAATAGTTTTGTGAGCTTAAGCTAAGAATATATTATTTCCAAATGATAGAATTAACAATAGTTACATGGTACATAGGATAAATCTTAACAAATAGATAGGATATTAAATGTAAAGAGAAAGAATGTCATACTAAGAAATGAAAATGATAAGAATAAGGAAATCAATTTGAAAAAAAATTGGTCAGCCACCAAAATGAGGGAGGAATTTCAATTTCAATTTTTTTGATAGGGTTCCTAAGAGACCAATAGGAACTGTGTACACAAAGTCATATTCTGAGAAGTGTCTGGAAGGAATTGAATGCTAAATTGGGGAGTCTGAACTTATTCTAAAAACTTCTGGAATATATTGACAAGACACAATCTATGTCCTATTTCAAAAGGATCAATTTGGCATCTATATAATACTCAGGAAAAAGTATACACTGGATCAGGAAATTAATCGGGATGCTATTGCAGTAGTTTAAGTGTGAGACACTGAGGCTGAGTTAAGTTATCAACACTGTCGATAAAGAGGATAGATAAGCTAAAATACATCACAATATAAGATTGGTAGAACTTGTTAACAGCTTGGAGGTAAAACAGAAATATGAGGGACTTGTCAAAAACATACAATACTCTTGTACCAAATGCCTAGGAGAATGGTGACACTATTAAAGAAAATTTGCTTTAAAGTAGAAAAATTTGGGGAAAAAAGACAATGAATTCAGTTTTTAATATTAGGACTGATTTAGCAGTCTTAGAATGTTCTTACTGCTCTTCATATTTAGCAATGATCTTGTACAGCTACAATCCCTCTGCCAATCCCAAGTCTGGAAAGGTGTGACTTTCAAGCTGATTTGCATAAGAGATGATGGATTGACCTAAACTAAAGGAAACTTCTCAGCAAGTAAAGCTGATAGTGGGGTGGCTAGCTGCAACTCAAGATATTCTCATTTTGGAATTGAGGAGAGCTACTGAAAATGCATTTATAAGCTACTGTAGTGTGTAACAATGTTATTTAGATATTATATAAAATATGCTGTTTCTGAAAATAAAAAGTTACCTTTTGGGATTAGGGCTTAAAATTTTTCTATTAGCAGTATTAGTTTTTGCACTGGACTTTTATAATTAAGAGGTTTGGAGGAAAATTTTCACATTACTCATGACTTTTAATAATATTAGAGGTCAGTGCAGGTTTGCCTTTGGATTATAGTTACATATAAAACTTTAATTGAAAAATATGGAAATACATATTAGTAGTAATATTTTATCATCCAATTAAAGACTATTCTATCAGTTCATTAAATGAAAAATTAAATCAGTTTTGTTTCCATGGCTATTTTCTCAGACATTGCTAGTCAGTCTTAACTGCTGAATTTTTTGTTATAAAAACAGTCTTACTTTCTTTTGACTCATTGTAGAGAGGAGCATACACATTTTCAAAGAAAATCTAAGAAAATATTTAAAATTATTTCTCAAAACCTGTGTTTTCTTGATAGCTGTTTTAGAATATATGAACATATGAAAACATAATAGAACAATATAATTTTGTAATTGTAAGCTTCTTATAATAGCAGGTTAAAATTTGTTTCTTCCCTACTACAAATATGTATAGAGCATATAATTAAGAACTATTATATAGGAAGTTAGTCATTCAAGTCTGGCTTATTCAAATACTAAGTAAGTGAATGATTAGATCTGTGATCTTTGGAAAGTTACTCATCACTTTGCATGTGTTAACTCATTTAAAAAAATAAAAATAATAATAGTAAATATTACAACTCCTCATAAAGTTGTCATAATTAAATTAGATTGTATAGCACATAATAGAATGCTAGATAAATAGGAAGTATACAGTTATTCTAATTGTTGCACCCATTATTGTTGTTGATGATGTTAACATCACATATTACTCAGGTACCACATTTCTGAGTCTTTATAAATTACCTACTCTATTTTTTCATCATATCTATTAGGATTTGATCTATTATGACTTACCTCTTAAATAATTCTTGAATGCATACTCTCCTTCCCATCAATACTGTTGCTGCTATTGTGTAGCCTGTAACCTTTTACATGTATTATGGATATAACCTTCTAACTCTAACTTGAAATTATCTAAACTTAACATACAGTTTTATATTTCCACACCTTTACCTAAGAAGAATATTTAAACACCATCATTTAAACCCTATTGTATGATCCTCTACTGATTCTGCCCAATTCAGAGAAATACATATAAAAGCAGAAAATATAGATATATCTTAACTCTCTTGTATATAATATGAAAATGTCGTGTTATAAATAAAAACTCAACTATTTTCTTTGAAATAAAATGTATCATTGTGAAATTCTGATACTAATGTTGATATCCAAAAACTTAATTTCAAATATTTTAAAATAAAAATGATGAAATAAAAACTTTGACTGTATCGAAATGGTAATATCAAAACAATATATGCAAATCATTATATTCCTATCTTTATTTAATTCTGTTTACTCATCAAGATTCGACTTTAATATCACTTTCTCTACAGGCGTTTTCTGACTAACCTATTATTTAACTGTGCCCTGTTTTTTGCCCTTGCCCCGAATTTTAATTTACCATCAAGATATTAAACAGTACATTATATTTGTAATTAAATCTTATGTATTTGAAGTAGAGATAATTTACTGTATTTTGCATTTTGAATAATACTTTGCCACAATGTATATGCTTGATGAAATGAATATTGAATTGATAAATAAACTTACCAATTCTGGAAAAGATTTTTTTTCCATAGTAGAAGTATCAGAATAGGCAGATTGTAATCCTGACTCTCTGTGGCATTTCAGAAAGGCTTTGAAGTAATTTGTCTTAGCTTTTCTCTCCTGCCTTTAGTCTCTGGTAGTTGAAACTCCAGAATGCCTAGGTAAAAGTGTTTTCTCTCAGCTCTCATGCCCTATTCTCCCAAAAATTCCCTGGAATAGAAACAACCTAAAATACATCTTATGGGTGTTTCTAATTATTTTTACACTGTTCCTTCCTTTTCAATAAGGAGGTGCTTGCACTTGGATTAGTTCCCACAAGTCTCATGGCACATCTTTCTCAGCTTTTTTTTTTTTTCTGTTCCCCCATGGAAATACTTTAACTTAAGTTATATAAAGGCCCATGAGTAAGAGGTTGTTGAATGACTGAAGACTGGTTCTGTCAGAGGAGCTCTTCTAATAGCCAATTTGGCATACACACACACACACACACACACACACACACACAAAACTATCATGAGTTTGTTAAATGTTAGCTAGTTTCTACTCCACTTTCACTACTCCCCTATCTTACTTAATGGGTTAAATTCCTTTTAAGTTCTGTTAAAGCTTAGAGCCCAGTCTTTTTAAGACAGTTGTGTCACTTTTTGGAGTTCAATTTATTTAGAAATATTTATGGTCTCAGCTCTCTGATATGTTTTGTTTTTAAACTAGATGTTAGTACCAATGGTATTCTAAAATAGAAAAAAAAAATCCTAAAATTTATATGGAAACACAAATGACCCAGAATAGTCACATTTATCCTAAGTAAGAGGGATAAAACGGGAGGCATCACATTAATTACTTAAAATTATACAACAGAGCTATAGTAACCAAAACTGCATGGCACTGGCATAAAAACAGATACATAGACCAATGAAACAGTATAGAAAACATAGAAACAAATCCACACACCTACAATGAACTCATTTTTGACAAAGATGCAAAGAACATATACTGGGGAGAAAATTGTCTCTTCAATAAGTGGTGCTGGGAAAACTGGATATTTATATGCAGAAGAATAAAACGAGACCTCTACTTCTCACCATATACAAAAAATCAAATAAAAATAGATTAACAACTGAAATCTATGCCCCCAAACTATAAAACTACTTTGATAAAACATTGGGGAACAATCTCCAATATTGATCTGGGCAAAAATTTCTTGAACAATACCCCACAAGCAAAGGCAATCAAATCAAAAATGGACAAATGGTATCAAATCAAGTTAAAAAGCTTCTGCACAAGAAAGAAAAAGAAAACACCAACAGAATGAAGAGACAACCCACAGAACAGAAGAATCTATTTTCAAACTACCCATCTTACAAGGGATTAATAAACAGAATATATAATGAGCTCAAACAGCTTTATAGAAAAATATCTAATAATCTCATTAAAAGGAGCAAAAGGTTTGAATAGACTTTTTTTTTTAAAAAAAAAAGATGACATGCAAATGACAAACAGGTATGTGAAAAGATGCTCAGCATTATTGATCATCAGAGAAATGCAAATCAAAAATACAAATGAGATATCACCTCACCCTAGTGAAATGGCTTATATTCAAAAGACAGTCAATAACAAATGTTGGTGAGAATGTGGAGAAAAGGAAACCCGTGTACACTGTTGATAAGAATGTAAATTAGTACAACCGCTCTGGAGAACAGTTTGGAGGCTCCACTGATAACTAAAAATGGAGCTACTATATGACCAGTAATCTCACTACTGAGTATATACCCAAAAGAAAGTAAATCTGTATATCAAAGATATATCTACATTCCTATGTTTGTTGCAGCATTGTTTACAATAGCTAAGATCTGAAAGCAACCTAAGTGCCCATAAGCAGCTGAATGGATAAAGAAAATGTGGAACATATAATAATCAAGTACCATTCAGCCATACAAAATAATGAGATCCAGTCATTTGCAGCAACATGGACGGAACTAGAGATTATTGTATTAAATGAACTAAGCCAGGAATGGAAAGACATTTATTGCATGTTCTCACTCATTCGTGGGATATACAAATCCAAGAAAATGGAATTCATGGACATAGAGAATAGAAGGATGGTTACCAGAGGCTGGGAATGATAGTAGGGATGTGGGGCAACAGGGAGGTGGGAATGGTTAATGTGTTCAAAAATTAGAAAGACTGAACAAGACTATTGATAGCACAGTAGGGTGACTATAGTCAATAATAATTATATATTTTAAAATAACTTAAAGCAAGTAATTGGATTGCTTATAACTCAAGAGATAAACTCTTGAGGGGATAGATATCCCATTCCCTGTAATGTGCTTATTTCACATTGCATGCCTGTTGCAAAACATCTCATGTTTTGAAAATTAAAAAATAAAAAATAAACACATTTATTATATAAAAATAAACTAGATGTTGTAGTTTATTAATCTTTTGTTAATTATTAAATTAAGACAGATGGTCTCTTGTTTCTATTATTAAATTTAGAATAAAACTGGTTTTAAAATTATTTTAAATATCAAAATATTTATTCTTTTGGCAGGCACTTAGTATTAACCCTTCAAATTCTTCAAAAGAAGGTCTTATAGATACCATCCCTTCCTTTATGCCATTTCCTGAGGCTCCACTCAAGTAGTTGCTTTTCACTGGCATTTATTTTCACATTGGTACAGATTTGATTTTTGCTTATTGGTCCCAGCTTCCTCATTGCATACTTTGGTTGGATTGTTAACTTGAAACTGGAATTATCACAGTGCAGCCTTCAGAGTTTCTTTCAGCTAGTTAATGAGTAGTGGGTGTGTCACACACAAGACCAATGTTTGCTCCTTGAAAATTAACTCCATTTTATTACCCTGTTATGAAAACTTACAACTGACTCAATTTCTTGAATCAGAAAATAATAGTGCCCACAAGGCATTGCAGGGCCCACACTGGGGATCACAGTGATAATTTCTTCCTTTTTTGCATAAGTGACACCCAACTGTAAGCAATGGTTATAGGTAATGAAGAAATAATTAAATCTCAGAACCCAGCATTCTCATTTACCAACAGCCAACAATACAGATATATCATCAGTTGATTGTATTCACTAGAGTTACTGATGACCCAATCCTCTTTCTTCTACATATATATTTGTACCAGAGTGTTCTAATTTCCAAGTTTCTACTCAAGTGGAGAGAAGGAATTCATGCCTCTCCTATTTTTTCATATTATCTAGCTAGATGATAATTTGAATTTTTCAACAGCACGAAGTCATGCAACAAAATACCTACTGATGAAATTCAGAGGGTTTGATAGATGACTGCCAGTAATCAGCTGTTACACAGATTAGCTCATTCCCAAAGAGCTATTCTGGAATCATGACATTCTGAAGACACCATTCTGTGAATAACTCTTAGGAAACTACATAATGCCCTGGTCGAATCTTCTGCATATTCAAACATTCAAATACATTTTATATTTATAATAGTTATAGCTGGCATTTCTTCAACTTCTTGAGGCTACTACTACTTGGTTTCCTAAAACCCACAGGATTACGAGTATTTCAGGAGCTGGAGGTATATATATATTTTCCATTGACACCTACGGAAGCAACTGTTCTTTCAATTTAATAAAATCTATCATAGAATTTCACTTTATAGTTGCAATACTCTACATAGATTCTATCATAGATTCTCTCTCTACAATGCTCCATTACAGGTACTCCACTGTGGACATATTGATCCTTACTTGTGCTGCAACACAGTCCCAGTTACAGAAGTGTGTACTGTCTCCAAGTTAAATTTCAACATCAGAGACCTTCCTCAAACTTGAGACAGTATACATCTGGGATACAATATTCTGGTCCTGGCTTGCCCTAATATACGTTCATTCAAAAAATCCTTGAGGATAGAGGCCCTCTATTAAAGAGAGGCAGTGATCAATGAGACCAATTCTGTTGAACTGCACAGGAAAAAAATATTAACTCAATGCTTAATATGACATATATGCACCTCTGTTTACACTTGGATTTTTCTAGTCATCTTGTCATAAACAATCATATTTTTAAGACTTACAGTGAAACTCTACTTCACATTTATATAATCGTAATTTTCAGTTTCCTGCTGGTTCAACCTCACTGGCCACACCTATTCCAGTAATTCTGAAAAAAATGTAATGTGTACGGGTACTAATTTGAGACAGGGAGACAGGAAAAGTCTGCCACCTTTTAAAATCATGTGTTTAGTACTCTTCATTCTTGTTCAATGTGCCCTTCCTCTCTAAACGTGAGGATTAGGCATGTAGTCGTAAGTTTCATTGTTAGGGAAGAATGTACTGAAAATACCCAGCAGTATTCAGTATCACTCGTCTCTTCCAGCCTAAGTTTATGTACCTCATCAATGTCATGAAACTCATTTACATTGCACTAGGAATGAGTTATTTTTCAGGAGGTTTCCTTGTTCCCCAAGTAAATACTAATTTCATGAGTACAACCATATACTGATTTAATCTTAGGTTTCAACTAGGTCTCCTACAGCACATTTATTATAAGCTGCTTCATCTGATAATTATTTATGCAATTATTTTATTATTTTCACTTGAGAATAAAATCCTTACGGGACACCTTCACTCATCCTTGTTACCAAATTTAAGGCCAACTTCTTGCATATGTAGCAGTGAAGGAGAAAAATAGAAGGAGAAAAGAAAGAAAATTTGAGAAGGAAGGCAGGAGAAAAGGAAAGAGAAAGAAATAGGGCAGAAAATAAGAAAAAGGAAGTGGTGTTATAGGACATAGCTCACACCTTTTCAATAGTTTCAAAAATTAATGCTTACAACATAGCCCAGAAAATAATGGAACATTTATATCAAGGTAAAACCATTCTATTTGTAAACTAAATGTCATTAATGGTGGAAAGCAATAGAGCTTAGGAATTAGGGCAACAGAAAAATCTTTAAAGAGAGAATCAATGAGACCAAAAAAATACCATGGTTTGTCAGATTCACATCATCCATTAAGAGATAAGTGAACAAAATTCTGACTTTCAATTCCTTTATATCATCAGTTTGTTAACATTTAATAATTTAAACCAGAAAACAGAGAAATAGTGCTTTATCTAACAGTTATTAAAAATAAAAACAAAACAGATGGGAGCATTTGTATGGGCATGTTATGATTCTAACACACAATTTAAACATTTCTTGACCTTCTGTAGTATTTACAGAACTGATTTTTTAAGCACCTGGATATAAAATGAAATCAACTAGATTACACACTTCACTTTTACCCATGTGCAGAATTTTGTTTTGCTTAGACATAGAGAAACTTTGTCCTTTTGCAATATAAATGGTTAAGGATCATCTTTGCAAATCAAAGTTTTTGTATTTATATGGATGATGTGCTTAGCAAGCATTCCTCCTAGCTCTCTAGACCACCCATTACACCTTCATTAAAATGCATATTCTATCTCTCTACTCCATTGAGTTCATAAAAGTCTTTTGGACTGAGGATGGATCATCTTTATTTAAAATATTTCCAAATGATTTGAGTGCAATTATCCTGGCTCTTGTCCTCAGACTGACATTTAGAATCACTCTTCAGAGTTCTATATTTCCCATGTTAGTCACTATTCAAAAAACGGATTTCTGGAATTCCATTTCTCGTGTGTTTAGGCATCCCTATAGTCTACCCTACTTCCAGTTTCAAAGAGTTCACGTTTTGGCGAGGCCCACCAATGCCCAAATTTAGCAATCACTGAACTCTACTTTCTATCTAGTAATCAGGGGATTCTTTTGAATCATATCTGCAATACGTGAGGACTTAATTCTTTATCCCCAGCCAAGTACCCAAATGTGTAAAATGGTGAATCTGAAATCTGTGTTGTGATATCTTTGTGAGTTGATTTACCATGGTTTATGGTTAATAAAATGCACCTTCTCCTGTAGCAAAGCCTCAGTAGATGGAATATGATGCTGACACTCGGCCCTTCCAGAGTCTGGTGCATGAGGCTGTACTGTACTTCTACATAATGAAGTCAGCATGGTCAGAGAAGAAAAGTGAACCCAAACATGTCAAAGGATTACCGTTTCTCAACCTACTTGCAGCACAGTATGGGGTACCTTTTCCCTGTATTAGAAACTGTTCCTGGAATGTCCACATCTAAAGTTCCCATAGATAAGGTAGCATAATTAGAAAGGGAGGAAAGTAGATGTGTCTACAATGTTTTATAATTATCACATGCAAGATAATTACTACATGCAAGACAATGACAATTATCACAATGAATCATTGTGATAATTTTAATTACTGTGTAGAATCTTCTGGTTGAAGATTAAAGAACTTGGAACATTTTTAAGATGTCTGAAATCCTTAGGCTTCTATCAATAAAGAGAAATCAGGGCTTAGTGTAAGCTATTTTAAAGAGGAAAGAAAATTCAAATTTGTAAGAAATTTTTAGTGGAAAATCAGTACTGTTATTGTATCAAAGGGAAAATGTCCTTAACAAATTCAAAATTTTATCAACTGGAAAGGCCAGATGGAAGACATCAAAATATATGAGATCAAATTTTTTAGATTTAACATTTGAATAAGATCATGCCATGTTTGTCTTTCTATGCCTGGCTGATTTCATTAACCTAATGTTCATTCATGTTGTCACAAATTATAGGATTTCCTTCTTTTAATGGGTGAGCAATATTTTGTTGTGTGTATATACCATGAGATAATATATTTTTTAATTAGCTAGATTTATGTATTTACCATGTACGTGTACTTCAAAACATTAAGTGGTACATGATTAAAAACAAACAATTGTATATGCCAATTTAAAAATAAATAAATGTGAAAAAATACATACGAGAGCAATATAAAAAACTTGTGTATTTTATTTTGGTTTTTAACTAGAAGTTTGAAGAAACTTAAAGAGATTCCACAATGTTTGTTCCAAATAGGAGCAAAATATGGGAGAGTTGAGGAATATATTGAGTATGGAGCAGGGATTTCAGAATGCTGTGAACAGGCACGCACACGCCGTTTTTTCAGAAAAAAATCACTAAGTGATTTAGAAATACAATTGGTTGACCAAGTAACTTTTAAATATATTACACCTTATTTGGCAAGAACTGGAGTTGACATCCTGTCACTTGAATATATAGATGAAAATGTAAGAACAAGATAAACTGTATATAATGACTGTAAACTCCTTTCTTCATTACTATTAAGCATTAAAATGTTGTTATGTAACCACATGGAACAATGTTAAAAGGACTCAGTAGTGACTCTTATGTTAGACATTTATATGTTATACATACCAATAGAAAATAGAGAAGTATACATACATTTTATACAATTAAACATACAATTGAAATGGTAGGAGTATATTAGACAGGGTAAGTACATGTCTGTAACATTCACTTCAAACTTACAGTGGTTACATGTATATTTCACACTCATCAACAATTCAGTTTATGTAATTGGCGGATGACTTAACACAAAATGATTGAGAGACTCACACTCCTCCATTTTGTGGTATTAACTTCCTTTAGGTCCTTAAAGTCCATTTTGCTCTGTAAACGAAAGGGGACAGATAATTTTAGAGGTGATTTTTATGTATTAATCCGGGGAGACTAGTGCCTCAGTTTTGCTCAAATTCCATGGAAACACCAAACTAATGGTGACAGGCAAATATGCTCTAGCTCTGTGATCAGAAACAAGAGGAAAACAATTTGGTAGGAATGTATTCAGCCTTAGCCATCGGGAGAGAGTTAAATTAAAAGTTTATTTCTTACGTGTCTTTATGACATAAATCAAATTTTAGAAGTTAATTCAATAAATGATACATTGAAAATCATGTGTATCTAAGATAAATTACCTCATATGTATACATAATTTGTTCCACTATGTAGTTTATGTACTCGCTTTTGATGTCTAGTACATGGTTAGCAAAGAATATTTTATCCTTGAAAAGTTCATTACCAGTAATTCTTACTCTCCATATGCATGGAAGGCTAACAAATATAATTCCAACAGGTCAATAAATATGACCCTTTAATGACTTGCCAGGATTCTGCAATGGATATTTGAGTCAAAGCAAAGGATTTACCTTTATTTTTTCTTTTAGCTAGTGTAAGTATTTATAAATATGGAAATATGTTTAAGGGATATGGTGTGACTGAAAACCATGTAAAAATAAATATATATTATTTATATTTCATAAAAAGGTTATCCTAATTTTCAGTTATCTGCAATTGGTTAGAGTAGAAATTCACACTGCTATAAAGAAATACCTAAAACTTGGTAATTGATAAAGAAAAGAGGTTTAATTGGCTCATGGTTTTGCAAGCTGTACAGGAAAGAGGCCTCAGGAAAGTTACAATCGTGGCTGAAGGGGAAGGGGAAGCAGGCACATCTTACATGGCCAGAGCAGGAGGGTGAGAGAGAAGGGGTAGGTGGTACACACTTTTAAACAACCAGGTATCTTGAGAACTCACTATCATGAGAACAGCAAGGAGTAAATCTGCCCCCTTGCTCCAATCACCTCCCAGGCCCCTCCTCCAAAACTGGGGATTACAATTCAGAATGAGATTTGAGTGAGGACACAAATCTAAACCATATCAGTAGCTAACAGTTGCTCACTGTGATAGAATTCAGAAGAAATCCTTTTGGATGATGTTTTTAAAACCCTAGCTATCTTTTTTTTTTTTTTTTTTTTCCTAATCCAAAAACACAGAAGCAGGCAAAGTACAGTGACATGTATTGCTTCATTTACTTTAAGATGGATAGTTAGGTTACTATTTTTTAAAAATTTGAAGTTTGAAAGGTGAAAAGTAAAAATAAAAATAAAATGCCAGGAATTTGGAGAAAGTAGAAAATATACAATATCTTATATTGCTCTTAATGTTCTTATTTTGTAGCTTTATTCTGGTATCAAAGTAAAGGTGTTTTTGTTACTATTAGTAGTACCTTGTATGACATTAAAGAATAATGAAAAGGGTCCAGGCTCTGAGAGATGCAGGACCATGTGTAAATGGTTGCTCAGTCTTAAGTGAGTGGAAAAATGATCTTCCTTCTCTGACCCTCATTTTCTTCACATGTAAAGTATCGTAGATGGCATTGCATTCACAGAGATGCTGAGTGGATTAAATATGAAAACATGGAAGTGGATGAACAAGTGCTTGGAATCAAGCAAGTTAAAATTATGTAGATAAAGCAAGTCTAGGTTATTTAATAAGTGTGTCTCACTTTTACAGTTTTCTCAAATGTATGAAACAATCTTTGCCCTATTTTATTTTATAAGTATAAAACAAAATAATGATTATGAAAGAATTTTATGAAGATAAGAATGCTAGAAACTCTAGGATGTTATCAGTTGTGAAATGTCGCTGTATTTCCTCAGATGAAATTTCAGATGACCTCATATCTGGGTTCCGGCAAGATACATTACAAAATGAGGCCTTGGCATTCTTTATGAAATCCTGTATACCTTAGTAGAATCCCTGTACAACATTGGATTCAACTTGAAATGCTTTCTAATCGTTCTGGTTCAGCAGAGGGTTAATCAAATTTCAATTCCTGCCTATTTTACAACATAAAGGAAGGAATTTTTTTTTTAGTGATCAGATGTGTTTTAGCTAGGGTAAGTACAGCAGCAAAGTGATGAATGTTGTCACCTGGGAAATAATAATAAAAAATAAAAAGCGAGAGGTAACCAATTTCTTTCAGTCTTTATTTTGCTCACCCACTTGATTTGGAGCCACATATTGCTTCTCCCAAAATTAACAGTTCAGGCATCTTGTTGCAATTCAACACGCATTACAATGTACACTCCATTTTGAGTGTATTGAAAACCTCATCATAAAAGATCTTCTGAGACATCTATGTTTAAAATAACAGCATTTTGTAGTTAAGCCAGCAAATTTAAACACATAGAAAGAGTTGTCTGGTGAATTAGCAGTATACTATAAGCTGTAGTTAACTATGTGCATATTTATTCATTTATTTTACACAGTCTGCTCATTTTTTTCAAAAGCAGACAGTCCAGTTTAAGTGTTTATTGTAAACTCAATTTGATTTTACTTCCTTACTATACGTTCCTGGCATCTGCTTTTATGGAAATATAGCTGGTCATTAACACAGCTTTGCATGCCTTCAAACTGTGTTGTTTTTCATGCAAAGTAGACATTTGAAGAATAATTACAGATGGGAAAGTATACCCCATGGAATTTTTCGTCATCACAAAATTATCTTGTTCTGATCATTTTATATCCACTTCATTATAAAAGGAGAGCACAGGGATAATCAAATATTTTAGTTATTATGGTAATCTTCAGAGCACTTGCTCTTACAAAGTAAGAAGTCATGAATTATATATAAAAGGAAGCATTATGGAAAAATTACTTAAGTAAATTCTTTTGATCCCTGCTCCTTTTCACCACCTTCTCCAGTCTGTGAGAACAGACTCTCTCAGCCACGTTTGAAGCTCCCGCTAAAGCTTACAGTCATGGTGGACTTGGCTGCTAACATCCAGAAGAGGAGGATTTGCTAGAAAATACCATCTACTCATCACTGTGCCAATTTCTCTTCCATCGTTTTGTAGGATAACCCTGGCTGAATGTTCTTTGTAAGTTACCCCAAATCCACTCTCCACCCTGCTTTATGCCCCACAAAATTGACCTGTGTGGACTGCATTAACTAGAATGCTTTGCCTTCTAATTCCTTTTAGGTTTAACCAATAGGAAGAACTGACAGGAAATTTCAAACTGGGAGGAAAGAGAGATAAGGAGCTATTCCCTCAACTAGTCTTCAGTTGGCAGTATCTGCAAGCTTCCACTGAAGCCCATAGCTCCTGCAGAGCAGCCCGCTCCAGAGCTCTTTCTTTGTAGGCTCTGATAACTGCTCTTTCTCTTTACCTTAGTCTTTATCATTAGTCAAGCTTAAGTGTGATAATGGCTTCAAATTTGGAGTTAGCACTAGAATGCATCAACACCTTTTTTTGGTTTTCTTTGCTCACATATTTGTAAGTAGCCCCTTGAGGCTGTCCCATTATCTTTTTTGAGAGTCTGTCTATTTCCTGAACGATGGAGGTCCCTGTCTATATTTTTTTCTTATATAAATGGAGAAAGGAGGACTGAGATATCTTGAGTTACAGAATGATAGACTTGGAAATGGAAATAACTTTTATATACCAAACCATGATGAAATTGGGATCCATAAATGAAAAGTTCTTCCCAAGTCAAAAGCTAATTTCTTGAGACAACGAGGCCATATCAGTTTTCTAACTCCTGGTGAAGTACTTTTTTTAAAGAAACTTATCACATCTGGATTTAATCATCCAGAATGTAAATATTGAGATGAGTCAACAGGAATATGAGTCTTGCTTCATTTATTTAACTTTTTTCTTATTTTATGTCCTTTTTGAAGAAGGTTAATAAGTAGAGTGGATAAGAAAGAGATCAATGGAAATGAAACAGGGTAAACAAAGAAAGACTAGCACAGATAAGGACTGCGTTGTAGGGACAGTGGTAGTTGACTTTTTAAATAGCAGTTATTGGAAATACTTGCTGTAGTATTCCTAGTCTATATATTCAGTTTATGTTGCAGATAAATAGACCCTGTACCCAGAGTACATTTTGTGTCTAAAACAATAAATACACAGCTGCCAACCTCACATAAAAAAGGGTCACTGTTTCATGAAATGGGCTCAACTGGGGCTTTGAATCTGTATTTCAATGCTGGAAAATATGTATTTCCATTATATGATTAACCTTCCCACTATAGGCATAAACCATCCCCAAACTAATACTAATAGAAAAATTTTACTTTTTATGTGTAGCTTATATATTATTTTATGTCTTGTAGAGATCTACACATATCACAAACACTGAGAAATGGTTTCTAAGAAGAGCCATTAGTAGCTTTTCTTATCCGTTCATTTTAAACTACTTTTAGATAATATAATTGAGATATATTTATTTTGTCCTTGTCATGAGCAAGATAGTGTTGGAAAAACAAAAACAGAATATTTCACAAGCTGGTTAAAGAAACCTACACTTTAATTTGCAAACATGTTGCCCATATAAAACTTGGTAATTCAAAAAATCCCAGAAAGGACAATTTATAGCACAAACACAAATCTATTCATGGAAATCCCACATTTATGTAGTCATAGTTTACTTTTCAAAGCTTTATATTCATGGCAAAAACAAAAGATACTAATATAAAACACTGTAATATTTTCATTCAAATAGGATAATTCAATTGCTAAATATTGGTTTTGTCTAAATCCATTAAGCATCTGCCTTATATACTGATTGAGAAATCCTAGATATTTGTGTATCACAGAAAATATCTTCACCCTAGGATATAAGTCAGGGGATGATTTGAATATAGGTGTCAGTTTATTTTATATTTAAAGAGAGCATAGCAGTGAAATAACCAATATTTATGACAGTAATGAACAACATTAGGCCATGAGCCTCATTAAAGCTTCATAGGTTTCTGTCTGACTTATGATGTAATTTCAAACAGTTGACAGTCACGTATATAGCAAACAAGATTAGATGGGAAAGCTATACAAATCAGTCAATCCATTAATAATAAAACAACTCAAAGAAAAAACACTTGGGACCTAGAGAAAAGGTAAGAATTATTAATCCAGCTTGGGCAACATGGCAAAATCCCTCTTCTTTAAAAAAAAAAAAAAATTAGCTGGGCGTGGTGGCACACTCCTGTAGTCCCAGTTACTGGGGGCAGGTGGAGGATGCAATGAGCTGAGATCATGACACTGCACTTCAGCCTGGGCAACAAAATGAGACCCTGACTCAAAAAAAGAAAAAAAACCATGAGTGACCTGATCCATCTCTTCTAATAGAATGAGGACCACTATAATGGTGATAACAGGACTGGCTGAGTGTGATGCAGCCATCACATGTCTCAGGCTGGCTCCCAGGATCCAGGATCCCCTTGATCATCACATGTTGTGGTCCAGAGAAACCACAGTGTGATAGCAACTTGTGTTTGACTCAACTATGCGATTTTCCCAAAATTGCAGAGTTTGATCATGAATGCTCAGCCCAAGAGGAAAAGCAATATACAATTTTTAAAAAATATAACAACTAAGATTACATGAGACTAGAAATTCCATCTTATTTACCTTTGTATTTCCAGTGCCTAGAATGGTGCTATTAAATGCTAATACATATGGCTAAGTCATTAAATATCAGAGTGTATAATTAGCTGGAGTCCCATCACTGCTATTAATCTGTTGTATGAAATTGAACAAATTATTTCAATTTCCTGAGCTTCTGTTTCACATCTGAAAATTAGGAATTACTATAGTACCACCTTTGGGTTCACCCTGTTCCCCACCAAGAATGGAGTAAGATAATGTACATGAACAAGCTTTTGGGGTTCCAACATACAATAACTTGAATACGTGTGTTTGTGTTGGTTTTCATATTTTATGGGTTAAAAAGAAGCACCAACTTCGTCATTTGGTATTCTTCTGCTCAATAATACATGATCAGATTTATCAAACAATTATTAGTGGGCTTTTTTCTTGAGAGTTTTATTAAATGTTCCAATTTCAACCTAAAAAGGCTTGCAAACACTTATTTAGCCCATTTGGAGTTATTACAAAAATATTTTGCTCATGATTTTTCCAAAAGAAATGAAAGGGAGCGTTCCAGAGTAAGGACCCAAACAATAGGGAGCTATGAACTTTGGCATTTCAGGACATGGCACAACAAGCCGTTCCCTAAGGTGGAAGGTTCTAGTCATATGAGAATCATTGATGTTCTACATAAAGAAAATAAATGACCATGTTCTTTTTTTTTTTTTGAGACGGAGTTTCGCTTTTGTTACCCAGGCTGGAGTGCAATGGCGCGATCTCGGCTCACCGCAACCTCTGCCTCCTGGGTTCAGGCAATTCTCCTGCCTCAGCCTCCCAAGTAGCTGGGATTACAGGCACGCACCACCATGCCCAGCTAATTTTTTGTATTTTTAGTAGAGATGGGGTTTCATCATGTTGACCAGGATGGTCTCAATCTCTTGACCTCGTGATTCACCCGCCTCAGCCCGATGTTTGTTCTTATAGCAAAATGCCAGTGCCTGTAATAGCCAATCTGAAACAAGAACAAAAAGAAAGTGGTTTATATGGCATAAAGCAGTGCATCATTGGCAACTTCAAGAAACCTCTAAAACAGCTTAATAACAGAAATTTCTAGATGTGTGGGCAAATATGTGCCTGGAACAGAAAACCCTTTTGCTTCACCGTTGAAAAAGTGTTAGTGTCTTATAGAGAGAGATCAGTATTAGTGATCATAGAAAAAACTCACCCAATAGGTAATAGGCAAATAGAAAAGTAGCTATGGATGAAAAGTAAGGTCAGTGATGATGGAAAATCAACAATTGAATGCTGTTTGTGAAAATGAACGAAAAGTCACATTGAGGCAAGGTAGAGAAGACAGTCTGGATTATTTGAAATGCATGTGAGTTTTTCCACACTCCCATCAGCTATTACTCTTTTGGATTTGGGAATGAAAAAACAAAAACTTTTCCTAAATTATAGGTCATTCATAAACTACTTCAAATATTCTTCATACTTTTTACTCAAAATATAAATATTAATATGCCTACTACTTTGAAAATATTGTTTAATAATATTTACAAAGAATTTCAAAAACTAAAAAACAACAATAAGTATCATTGGCAAGTTTTCAAATACAGATGTTTTAGCAAGGTTAAAATTATTTTACTCCCCAAATGTCTTACTTCTTGAAACAGTGTTATAAGATTTGTATAAATTATACTATGTATGTAAACTAATATCCATTTTATTAGTATGCATGCTCATGACCCTGTTTTCTGCCAAACGTGAGTCATGAACATGCATAGCACTGAAGCAGCAATAAGCAAGATTGATTGGTTAGATTGTGACAGATTCTAACCTAAGTGTTTCTGTGCTGTTCTCAGAAATGTCTACTTAACCTTTGACTCTGGATGTCAACATTTCCTTTTCTTGCTTTCAATTTGGCATAGTGGTTTCCTTCAAATCAGTAATTTCTCTATGTTGACTGTAAAACTTTAATTATTTCAAGATAATTGTAATACTTTTTCTCATGTTCATTTGACTGAATTTTCCTAGGATTCTGGATTCAGAGAAACATAAGCTTCCTGAGAATCACTGGGAAAAAAGACTTGGATGAAAACTTAATGCAACACAAACTTCTCGCTGCCCTAATCTTTCTCATAGCCCCTCAATCTAAAGTTGCTCAACACATTTTTTTCTTTCTCCATATTTCCTGGTTATTCAGCGTCTTTTTTGGCACCATATGAATTAAACTTTTTTGTTAGATTTTTTTATTTCCATAGATTACTAGGGAACAAGTGGTGTTCAGTTACACAAGAAAATTATTTAGTGGTGATTTGTGAGATTTTGGTGCACCCATCACCCAAGCAGTATACGCTGCACCCTGTTTGTAGTTTTTTATCCTTCACACTGTTCCCACCCTTTCCCCTGGATCTCCAACGTCCATAGTGTCATTCTTATGTTTTCGCATTCTCATAGCTTAGCTCCCACTTACACGTGAGAACATATGATGTTTGGTTTTCCATTCCTGAGTTACTCCACTTAGAGTAATAATCTCCAATCTTATCTAGTCACTGTGAATGCCGTTAACTAACTCCTTTTTATGGCTGAGTAGTAGTCCATTGTATATATACACCACAGTTTCTTTATCCACTACTTGATTGATGGGCATTTGGGTTGGTTCCACATTTTTGCAATTGTGAATTGTACTGCTATAAACCTGCATGTACAAGTATCTTTTTTTGTATAATGACTTATTTTCCTCTGGGTAGATACCCAATAGTGGGATTGCTGGATCAAATAGTAGTTTCACTCTTAGTTCTTTAAGGAATCTCTATACTGTTTTCCATAGCGCTTCTACAAGTTTACATTCCTACCAGCAGTGTAGAAGTGTTCCCTGTTCACTGTATCCTTGCCAACATCTATTTTTTTTTTTAACAGACATTTTTGCAGGAGTAAGGTGGTATTGCATTGTGATTTTGAATTGCATTTCCCTGATCACTAGTGATGTTGCATATTTTTTCCTATGTTTGTTGGTCATTTGTATATCTTCTTTTGAGAATTGTCTATTCATGTCTTTAGTCCAGTTTTTATGGGATTTCTTTTTTCTTGCTAATTTGTTTGAGTTTGTTGTAGATTCTGGATATTAGTTCTTTGTCAGATGTATATATTGTAAAGATTTTCTCCCACTCTGTGGGTTTTCTGTTTACTCTGCTGACCATTCCTTTTGCAGTGCAAAAGCTCTTTAGTTTAGGTCCCAGTTATTTATCCTTGCTTTTGTTGCATTTGCTTTTGGGTTTTGGTCATGAAATCCTAACCTAAGCCAATGTCTAGAAGGGTTTTTCCAATGTTATCTTCTAGACTTTTTATAGTTTTGGGTCTTAGATTTAAGTTTCCTGATCCATCTTGTGTTGATTTTTGTATAAAGTAAGAGATGAAGATCCAGTTTCGTTCTCCCGCATGTGGCTATCTAATTATCCCAGCACCATTTGCTAAATAGGGTGTCATTTCCTCACTTTATGTTTTTGTTTGCTTTGTCGAAGATCAGTTGGCTGTAAGTATTTGGGTTTATTTCTGGATTCTCTATTTTGTTCCATTGATTTGTGGGCCTATTTTTATACCAGTACCATGCTGTTTTGGTGACTATGGCCTTATGATATACTTTGAAATAAGATAATGTGATGTCTTCAGATTTGTTCTCTTTGCTTAGTTTTACTTTGGCTGTGTGGGTTCTTTTTTGGTTTCACATGAATTTTAGAATTGTATTTTCTAATTCTGTGAAGAATGATAGTGGTATTTTGATTGGAATTGCATTGAATTTGTAGATTGCTTTGGGCAGTATGGTCATTTTCACAATATTGATTCTGCCCATGCATGAGCATGAGATGTATTTCATTTGTTTGTGTCATCTATGATTTCTGTCACCAATGTTTTGTCATTTTACTTGTAGAGGTTTTTCACCTTGGTTAGGTATATTACTAAGTATTTTAATTTTTTTTCAGCTATTGTAGAAAGGGTTGACTTCTTAATTTGATTATCAGCTTGGTTCACTATTGGGAAATAGAAGAACTACTGTTTTGTGTACATTAATTTTGTATTTGGAAACTTTGCAGAATTATTATGCCAGTTCTAGAAGCTTTCTGAAGAAGTCTTTATGGTTGCCTTGGTAAACAATCATGTCATCAGCGAATAGCAAGAGTTTTACTTCCTCTTTCTTGATTTGGGTGCCCCTTTCTTTCTTTCTCTGGTCTGATTGCTCTGGCTAGGACTTCCAGTACTATATTGAAGAGAAGTAGTGAGAGTGGGCATCCTTGTCTTATTCCAGTTCTCGGAGAGAATGCTTTCAATTTTTCCCCATTCAGTATTATGTTGGCTGTGGGTTTGTCATAGATAGCTTTTATTACATTGAGGTATATCCCTTGTATGCCAATTTTGCTGAGAGTTTTAATCATAAAGGGATGCTGGATTTTGTTGAATGTATCCTTTTTCTGCATGTATTGAGATGATCATGTGATGTTTGTTTTTAATTCTGTTTGTGTGGTGTATCCCATTTATTGACTTGCATATGTTAAACCATCCCAGCTTCCCTGGCATGAAACCACTGAATTGTGGTGGTTTCTCTTTCTGATATGTTGCTGGATTCGGTTAGTCAGTATTTTGTTAAGGAGTTTAGCATCTAGGTTCACCAGAGATATTGATCTATAGTTTGTTTGTTTCTTTGTTTTTTCTTTTTGTTATGTCCTTTCTGGTTTTGATATTAAGGCAATACTGGCTTCATAGAATGGTTGGGGTGGGGGGGTTCCTCATTCTCTATCATATGAAATAGTGTCAATAGGATTGGTACCAATTCTACTTTAAATTTCTGGTAGAATTCTTCTGTGAAACCATCTGGACCTGGACATTTTTGGTTGGAAATTTTTAAATTACCATTTCAATCTTGCTATTTGTTATGAGTCTGTTCACGGTATCTAATTCTTCCTGATTTAAGCTAGGAGGGTTGTATTTTTTCCAGGAATTTATCCATCACTATATTTTCTAGTTTATGCACTTACAGGTGTTCACAGTAGCCTTGAATGATCTTTTGTATTTCTGTGATATCAGTTGTAATATCTCTCATTTCATTTATAATTGATATTATTTCAATTTTCTCTCTTCTTGGTTAATCTTGCTAATGGGCTATCAATTTTATTTGTTTCTTCAAAGTGCCAGCTTTTTGTTTCATTTATCTTTTGTATGTTTTTTTGTTTTTGTTGTTGTTTTTTGTCTCAATTTAATTTAGTTCTGCTCTGATCTTGGTAATTTCCTTTCTTCTGCTGGGTTTGGGTCTGGATTGTTCTTGCTTCTCTAGTTCCTTGAGGTACGACCTTACATTGTCTGTCTGTGCTGCTTCAGACTTTTCCATGTAGGTATTTAGAGCTATGAACTTTCCTCCTGCAGCATCTTTGCTGCATCCCAGAAGTTTTGATAGGTTGTATCACTGTTGTCATTCAGTTCAAAATTTTTTAAATTTCCATCTTGATTTTATTTTTTGATCCAATGATCATTCAGGAGAAGATTATGTAATTTCCATGTATTTGCATGGTTTTAAAGGTTCCCTTTGGAGATAATTTCAAGATTTATTTCACTGTTGTCTGAGAGGGTGCTTGATATAATTTGAATTTTCTAATTTTGTGGCCTATTATATGGTCTACCTTGGAGAAAGTTCCATATGCTCTTGAATAAATTGTATGTTCTCTGGTTATGTGGTTATTGGGTAGAATGTTTTGTATATATATGTTAAGTCCATTTGTTCCAGGGTATAGTTTAAAATCATTGTTTCTTTGTTGAGTTTCTCTCTTGATGACCTATCTAGTGCTGTCAGCAGAGTATTGAATTCCCCCACTGTTACTGTGTTACTGTCTGTCTTATTTCTTAGGTCTATGAGTAATTGCTTTATAAATTTGGAAGATCTGGTGTTAGGTGCATATATGTTTAGGACTGTGATATTTTTCTGTTGGACAAGGCCTTTTATCATCATATAACAGCCCTCTGTGTTATTTTTAACTGCTGTTTCTTTAAAGTTTGTTTTGTCTGATATAAGAATAGCTACTCCTGCTTGCTTTTGGTTTCCATTTGCGTGGAGTGAATATCTTTTTCCACTCCTTTATTTTAAGTTTATGTGAGTCCTTATGTGTTAGGTGAGTCTCTTGAAGGCAGCAGATAGTTGGTGAATTCTTAACCATTCTGCAATTTTGTATCTTTTAAGTGGAGCATTTAGGTTATTTACATTCAACATTAGTATTGAGATGTGAGGTACCATCTCATTCATCATGATATTTTTTGCCGGTATACCTTGGTTTTTTGTTTTTTGTTTTTTAATTGTATTTTTGTTTTTTAGGTCCTGTGAAATTTGTGGTTTAAAGAGGTTGTGTTTTGATGTCTTGCCAGGATTTGTTTCAAGATTTAGAGCTCTTTTCACAGTTCTTTTTTTTTTTTTTTTTTTTTTTTTTTTTTTTTTTTTGAGGCGAAGTTTCGCTTGTTACCCAGGCTGGAGTGCAATGGCGCGATCACGGCTCACCGCAACCTCCGCCTCCTGGGTTCAGGCAATTCTCCTGCCTCAGCCTCCTGAGTAGCTGGGATTACAGGCACGCGCCACCATGCCCAGCTATTTTCACAGTTCTTATACTGCTGGATTGGTAGTGGCAAATTCTCTCCATATTTGTTTGTCTGAAAAAGACTGTATCTTTTCCTGAGTTATGAATCTTAGTTTTGTCTGATACAGAATTCTTGGCTGATAATTGTTTTGTTTGGGAAGGCTGAAGATAAGGCCCCAATGCCTTCTAGTTTATAGGGTTTCTGTTGAGAAATCTGCTGTTAATCTGATAGGTTTTCCTTTATAGGTTACCTGGTGATTTTGCCTCACAGCTCTTAAAATTCTTTCCTTTATCCTAACTTTAGATAACCTGATGACGAAGTGCCTAGGTGATGATCTCTTTGTGATGATTTTCCCAGGTGTTCTTTGAGCTTCTTGTATTTGGATGTGTAAGATACAGTAAATTGCTCTTCAAAGGTTTTTAGTCTGTTAACTTCCTTTAAAATTCAAGAGGGGGATAATCGTTAACTACAATGACTTCTGAGTTTCTCTTCAAATAAGCAATATGTCAGTATGTTCAGTTTCCCTGTTCTTTGTTTTCCATTTTAAAGTTTAACTACCTTGTTCCTTATGCCTCTTTGCCCCTGCTTTTAGTAAACAACTCCCTCCTAACCTCTATCGCCTGCTCTGTCCTTAGTCATCTTTAGTCACCTGTTCTGTCCTTAGTCATCCTTAGTCACCTGCTGTGTAACCATCCTTCCTGCCAAAACTACTCACCAACCACTTCAGCTTGTACCCCTGCTCTTTTTTAAATAGCCAATTAGAATTAGCTTAAACTGTGCAGTCCAGCCCTAGCCAATAGGGAAAAGACACAGCAGTAGGGACTAGCTGTGTTAGGGATGAGAACCACGTCTCCTCCCTTGTCCAGTGTGCTCCCACCATTGCTCTAGCTGCAAGATGCACCCTTCCATAGAAGCAAATTGCCTTACTAAGAAAACTTTTGCCTGAGTGCTATATTCGCTTTGCAGCACCGAGTATTTGCTTCCAACAGATGTCTAGGTCTCTAGCAAGCCCTGGGAAGTTTTCCTCAGTTATTCCCCCAAATATGTTTTCCAAACTTTTAGATTTCTCTTCTTTTTCAGGAATGCCAATTATTCTTAGGGTTAGTCAATTAACATAATCCCAGACTTCTTGGAAGCTTTGTTCATATTTTCTTATTATTTTTTCTTTGTCTTTGTTAGATTGGGTTAATTCAAAGACCTTGTCTTCCAGCTCTGAAGATCTTTGATCTTTCTTCTGCATGTTTGATTCTATTGCTGAGACTTTCCAGAGCGTTTTGCATTTCTATAAGTCTGTCTGTTGTTCCCTGAAGATTTTTTTTTTTTTTAAATGCTGGACACTTTTATTTTTATTGTATTTTAGGTTTTGGGGTACATGTGAAGAACATGCAAGATTGTTGCATAACTGCATACGTGGCAGTGTGATTTGCTGCCTTCCTCCCCTTCACCTATATGTGGCATTTCTCCCCATGATATCTCTCCCCAACTCCCCACCCCCCGCTGTCCCTCCCCTATTTCCCCCCAACAGAGACCCCAGTGTGTAGTGCTCCCCTCCCTGTGTCCATGTGTTCTCATTGTTCAACACCCGCCTATGAGTGAGAACATGTGGTGTTTGATTTTGTGTTCTTGTGTCAGTTTGCTGAGAATGATGGTTTCCAGGTTCATCCATGTCCCTACAAAGGACACGAACTCATCGTTTTTGATGGCTGCATAATATTCCATGGTGTATATGTGCCACATTTTCCCTGTCCAGTCTATCATCGATGGGCATTTGGGTTGGTTCCAGGTTTTTGCTATTGTAAACTGTGCTGCAATGAACATTCGTGTGAATGTGTCCTTATAGTAGAACGATTTATAATCCTTTGGATATATACTCAGTAATGGGATTGCTGGGTCAAATGGAATTTCTATTTCTAGGTCCTTGAGGAATCGCCACACTGTCTTCCACAATGGTTGAACTAATTTACACTCCCACCAACAGTGTAAAAGTGTTCCTATTTCTCCACATCCTCTCCAACATCTGTTGTCTCCAGATTTTTTAATGATTGCCATTCTAACTGGAGTGAGATGGTATCTCAATGTAGTTTTGATTTGCATTTCTCTAATGACCAGTGATGATGAGCAATTTTTCATGTTTGTTGGCCTCGTGTATGTCTTCTTTTGTAAAGTATCTGTTCATATCCTTTGCCCACTTTTGAATGGGCTTGTTTTTTTTTTCTTGTAAATCTGTTTTAGTTCTTTGTAAATTCTGGATATCAGCCCTTTGTCAGATGGGTAAACTGCAAAAATTTTTTCCCATTCTGTTGGTTGCCGATTCGCTCTAATGACTGTTTCTTTTGCCATGCAGAAGCTGTGGAGTTTGATTAGGTCCCATTTGTCTATTTTGGCTTTTGTTGCCAATGCTTTTGGTGTTTTGGTCATGAAGTCCTTGTCTATGCCTATGTCCTGAATGGTTTTGCCTAGATTTTCTTCTAGGATTTTTATGCTGTTAGGTCTTATGTTTAAGTCTTTAATCCATCTGGAGTTAATTTTAGTGTAAGGTGTCAGGAAGGGGTCCAGTTTCTGCTTTCTGCATATGGCTAGCCAGTTTTCCCAACACCATTTATTAACCAGGGAATCCTTTCCCCATTGCTTGTTTTTGTCAGGTTTGTCAAAGATCAGATGGTTTTAGATATGTTGTGTTGCCTCCGAGGCCTCTGTTCTGTTCCATTGGTCTATATCTCTGTTTTGGTACCAGTACCATGCTGTTTTGAGTACTGTAGCCTTGTAGTATAGTTTGATGTCCGGTAGTGTGATGCCTCCCGCTTTGTTCTTTTTGCTTAGTATTGACTTGGCTATGCGGGCTCTCTTTTGGTTCCATATGAAGTTTAAGGTGTTTTTTTCCAGTTCTGTGAAGAAGGTCATTGGTAGCTTGATGCGGATAGCGTTGAATCTGTAAATTACTTTGGGCAGTATGGCCATTTTCATGATATTGATTCTTCCTAACTATGAACATGGAATGTTTTTCCATCTGTTTGTGTCCTCTCTTATTTCCTTGAGCAGTGGTTTGTAGTTCTCCTTGAAGAGGTCCTTTATGTTCCTTGTTAGTTGTATTCCTAGATATTCTATTCTCTTTGTAGCAATTGTGAATGGCAGTTCATTCTTGATTTGGCTCTCTTTAAGTCTGTTATTGGTGTATAGGAATGCTTGTGATTTTTGCCCATTGATTTTGTATCCTGAGGCTTTGCTGAAGTTGCTTATCAGTTTCAGGAGATTTTGGGCTGAGATGATGGGGTCTTCTAAATATGCAATCATGTCGTCTGCAAATAGAGACAATTTGATTTCCTCTTTTCCTATTTGAATACCCTTTATTTCTTTTTCTTGCCTGATTGCTCTGGCTAAAACTTCCCTGAAGTTTTGATTGCTTTTTATTTATGCTATCTATTTCATTGAATATTTCTCCCTTCACTATTTGTATCATTTTTTTTTTCCATTAAATTCGTCATCACGGTTTTTTTTTTTTTTTTTTTTGAGATGGAGTCCCACTCTTTCACCAGGCTGGAGTGCAGTGGTGTGATCTCAGCTTACTGCACCCTGTGTCTCCTGGCCTAAGCAATTCTCCTGCCTCAGTCTGCCAAGTAGCTGAGACTAAAGGCACCTGCCACCACACCCAGCTACAGCTAATTTTTGTATTTTTAGTAGGGATTGGGTTTCACTATGTTGGCCAGGATAGTCTTGATCTCTTGATTTCGTGATCCACCCACCTCAGCCTCCCAAAGTGCTGGGATTACAGGCGTGAGCTGCTGCACCCAGCCTGGGCTTCACCTTTCTATGGTGCCTCCCCGGTTAGCTTAATAGCTAACCTTCTGAATTCCTTTTCAGGAAATCAGGGATTTCTTCATGGCTTGGTTCCATTGCTGGTGAGATAGTGTGGTTTTGGGTTAAAGAACCTTGTTTTGTCATATTGCCAGAGTTGTTTTCCTGGTTCCCTCTCATTTGGGTAGCCTCAGTCAGAGGGAAGGTCTAGAGCTTAAGGCTCTTGTTCAGATTCTTTTGTCCTATGGGTTTTCCCTTGATGTGGTACTTACCCCCTTCTCCTAGGGATGTAGCTTCCTGAGAGCTAAGCTGTAGTGATTGTTATCTCTCTTCTGGATCTAGCCCCAGCAAGTCTACCAGGCTCCAGGCTGGTACTGGGGTTTTCTGCACAGAGTCTTGTGATGTGAACCATCAGTAGGTCTCTCAGCTGTGGATACTAGCACCTGCTCCTATGGAGGTGGGAAGTGGATGAAATGGATCTGCGAGGGTCCATAGCTTTGGTTGTTTAATGTACTATGTTTGTGCTGGTGGGCCTCTGGCCAGAATGTGGTACTTTCAAGAGAGCATCAGCTGTGGTAGTATGGGGAGGAGCAGGCAGTGGGCAGAGCCCTAGAACTCCCAAAAGTATATACCCTTTGTCTTCAGTTACCAGGGTGGGTAGGGAAGGACCATTAGGTGGGGGCAGGGCTAGGTGTGTCTGAGCTCAGACCCTCGTTGGGCATGTCTTGCTGTGGCTGCTGTGGGTGATGGAGGTGAAGTTCCCAGGTCAATAGAGTTGTGTTCATAGGAGGATTATGGATGCCTCTACTGTGTTATGAGATTGTCAGAATTGGGGGAAAGCCAGCCATCACAGGTCTTACCCAGCTCCCATGCAACCCACAGGGCCAGTTTCACTCCCACTGTGCCCCTCTCCAACAGCATCAAGTCTGTTTCTAGGCAGTGGGTGAGGAGGGCTAAGAACGTGCCCCAGGCTACCTGACTCCTAGCTGCAACAGCAAATAGGGCTTTCATTCTTCCTCCGCCTGTGATGTCCCCCTACCGGATTCATGCCCTCCCCTGAGTTCTGGCCAGGAAACTTCTCAATGGGTTCAAATTGTTACAGAGTTAAGCTGGAGGTTTCCTTCTCCCTGTGTCTTCTTCCAGGGCCTCTAGCTTCCCTCCTCAAGAACTCCTGTGAGTCAAGGCAGAATTGGTTTGCTAGGGAACCCAGCAAGCCCACCGTGCTTTTCTCACTGCTTCCTCTGCCCCTGTATTTCACTTGGCTATCTCAGTTGACTCAGCTCCAGGTAAGGTCAGAATCTTCTCCCATGATCTAGACCTCCAGCTTCCCCAGTGCAGATGTGTGTTCAAGGGTGGACAATCTCCTTTTCCTACTTCTACAGTTTGGGCACTCACATTATTTAGGGTGTTTCCCAGGTCCTGCAGGAGCAATCTGCTTGCTTCAGAGGGTCTGTGGGTTCTCTTTGCTTTCTTAATGTATTCTTACACTCATCTGGAGCAAAAGTTTACAATGCAAGCCTTCACACACTGCTCTGTTTGTCCAAGTGGGAGTTGCAATCTAGTCCTGCCTCCAGTCCTCCATGATCTCCTAAGTGGCTCTAACATTTTTTTCTGTTCTTTAAAAACTGCCATTGAGATTTTCATAGGCATTGCGTTAAACCTGTGGATCACCTTTAGTAATATGAACCTTTTAACAGTAATAGTTTTCTAATCCATGGGCACAGAATGTCTTTCAATTTATTTGTGCCTTATTTAATTTGTTATCAATTTTTGTAGTTTTCAGTAAACAAGTCTTTAACCTCCTTGGTTAAGCTTATTCCTAGATATTTTATATTTTTAATGCTATAAGAAACAGGATTTCATTCTTAAATTCCACTCCTATAAGATGGAAAAAACTATTTGCAAAACATAGTTTAGGGGTTAATCTTCAATATATATAAGAAACTTCTGGCCAGCGTGGTGACTCATGCCTGTAATTCTAGCACTTTGGGAGGCTGAGGCAGGCAGATCACAAGGTCAGGAGATCAAGACCATCCTGGCTAACATGGTGAAACTCCATCTCTACTAAAAATATTTAAAAATTAGCAGGGTGTGATGGTGTGCACCAGTAGTCCCAGCTACTCAGGAGGCTGAGGCAGGAGAATCTCTTGAACCTGGGAAGGAGGGATGGCAGTGAGCCAAGATTGTGCCACTGCACTCCAGCCTGGTGACAGAGCGAGACTCCATCAAAAAAAAAAAAAAAAATGAAGAAACTTGTACAAATTAATAGCAAAACAATATAGAAAACCCCAAGTAACTCAATTTAAAAAATGAATAAAGGACTTAAATAGTCATTTCACTAAAAAATACATACAAATTGCCAAGAGATATAAAAATATGTTCAAAAAACTACCTATTATGTACTATGCTCACTACCTGGGTGTCAGTATCCCTACTACAAACCTCAGCATCATGTAATATACCCATGTAACAACAACAACAACAAAAACTTGCACATGTACCCCTTGTATCTAAAATAAAAGTTGAAATTTTAGAAAAGAAGCATACTTAATGTCAGTAATCATCAAGGAAATAGAAATCAAAATCACAATGAACAATTACCTCATACCTGTCGGGGTGGTTATTTAAAAAAAAAAAAAAAAAAGAAAGGAGAACAAGCTAAGTGTTGGTAAGAATGTGGAGAACATGGAACACTTGTACATGGCTGGTGGGAATGTGAAATGGTGCCGCTATAGAAAAAACAATATAGAGGTTCTTTATGAAATTAAAACTAGAACTACCATATGATTCAGTAATCCCAAATCTGAATATGTCTCCAAAAGAATTGGTATCAGAATGCTGAAGAAATAGCTACACTCCCTTGTTTGTTCCAACACTGTTCACAATAGCCAATCTATTGGAACCATTTAAATATCCATTGGCATTTCTGCCTCCCTTGTTCTTCCCTCCTTTTCTCCCTTACTTCCTTTCTTATTTTCTTCCTTTTTACTTTATCCCTTCCTCTTTTTTGCTTCTTCCTCTTACTAAAACATAGATGGCATTAAAGTAAATGTTCACTGGGTTCACTGTTATATGCTTTAAAACAGTGCCTGGCACATAATAGGTGCTCAATAAATGCTCATTAGATGACTGAATAAGTGAATAAATGAAAGAATAAAAAAAACCTTGGGTCATTTATTTAAACTGAGCTCATTTTTGACATGACAATATTGCTTCTTTCCTCCGAGAGTTGTTGTAAAGGGTAATGTGATGACTTTAAGAAAATATTGGTGTAAATTTGTATGAAAATGGAACATATTAAGATATTAAGTCTATAGAAATTTTTTTAAAAAGAAAATATAGACATAGTATAGCTATATGTAAAATGTTAGCCAAAAATACTGAAAAAGTACTCACGGGCAGATTTTTTTTTTAATTAAAATTTACTCTAGTTTTCTTAAGACATAAAATATTGGGAGTTGCCAAAGTTGTTCACCACGATTTAGAGATCTAGACTTTAGTTACCTAGAAAATTACTTTGCATTGTTGAGTATTTAGAGTAGATCCAAGACCATGTTAAGATTCTTACATATTGTATGTCACTGAGACAATATTGTTATTTTAATTTATAAGTCTATAAATAAAGAATTCAACCCCAGAAACATGAGATCTGCATGTCTTTAAATCAAGTGCTTTTCCTACTACATCCTCTTTCCCTCATCAATGGCTAGGAAAATAATGTAACAGAGAAACCTCTAACAATTTTTTATCCTCTGTAAACCAAAATGTATGACAGGTCTTGATCAATTAAAAAATTTATTTTGCCAAAGTTAAGGATGCACATGTAGGAAACAGGCCTGTGCCTTTCTCCAATGATGATTTTGAGGGGCTTTCACATTTGAAGGAGAAAGTGTGAATACTGGGGACAGAGCAAGAAATTTTAAAAAGATGTCGGTAGATGAGGCAAAAGGTTGCAGTCTTTTGAGTCTGTGATCAGCCATTCACATGTGAGGGAAAGGTAGAGAAATAGCCACTTATGCATTCACCTGCCTCAGTGAATCCGCATTTTTACATAAGATAAAATAAATGTAGGGCAGAGGAAGCAGTCAGATAGGCATTTGTCTCAGGTGATCAGAGGGATGATTTTGAATTCTCTCCTTTGTTCCATACCTGTGAACATAAGCTATCAATTTACATTTCCAGGGTGAAATTCAACAGAACTGTTTTAGGATAAAGATTTGGGGCCCCACAAGGAATTTCCTAGTGGACAAATTGTGAGGGAAGTTTATAGTTTTTGTTGTTGTTGTTTCAATGTAGCTATCTTATTTAGGAATGAAACAGGAGGCAGGTTGGCCTGACTCAGTTTACTTTCCTTTCACACCTATGTTTTATTATTGGGTGCCAGTTCCGTCCACACCCTTTTCCTAAAATTCCCACCTCCTGCCCTGGCTGAGGTGTTGTCAGGTCACAGAACCCAATGTCACCTTAACTCACCTCAACTGATTGGGCCAAGAGAAATCTTCTATGGCACAGCTTTAACAAGAGTGATAAATCATCTAGATTGCTTTATTGGGAACTTGAATTGAGAAACCAGAGGTAAATGCCAGTTATCTTGGGGTTTGACACAGTTAACTTGTGAGGTCACATCTGGAAGAGAAAATAGAAAATGTATGAAAGCAGTCAGGGGTGATGCTGGTGTGCTAGCAAGCCAAAGCCACCTGCAAGCAGAAGTTACTAGAGAGTAGGAAGATAAGTCAGCAGTAAGAACAGGCAAGAGCAAGAACCACACATGCTGAGATTAGGGAGATCATGCAGCCCGTATGAGATGCCGAGAACCCTTGTTTTTCTACTTCTTAGTTTCAGTCCCTATAAACTAAGAAGTTTATCTTATCTTTTGGTAACTATACAGTTGTCTGTTATGTCTTTATTTTGAAAAATAAATCTTCCTTTTTCTTTTGTCAGAACTAGTTGGAGAGGTCTCTCTTGAAATTAAAATAATTGTAACTAGAACAGATTATACTGCTCCAAAACATCCATTCTTGTGTGTGTGTGTGTGTGTGTGTGTGTGTGTGTCTGTATTTAGAGAAAGAGTCTGTTTTCTCCTCAAGCTATGAGTTTTGGTTTTATTTTTAGACACACTTTTATCTGCTACCTCAGTTAAAGAACAGAGAATTTTTTGCATGTGATTTCTTGCTTTCAGTAAAGAAAGCATTTCAAAAATTGAATAAGAAATAATAGACAGGAATCATCTTTGTTTGTTATAGCCTCCCAATCTCATTCACGTAGCCTGAAAATTCAGCTTTACGTAATGAGAATTACATCCACCTCATAGCTACAATGATTATTGAAGAAGTTTCATTTAGCAGGAAAAGCGACTAAGACTAATAGCAAATGAGGATTTCTTAAACTTACCTTAAATATTACATTTAATACTATATCAATTAATGAAAATTTTATTGTGACTATTAATGTTTGATTGACTTAAGCTACCATTTTTATTCAAAATAAAAGCTTCACTAATGTGCATTTGTAACTTAGAGTCCTGATAGATAAACTGAAGTTTGGGTTGAAAATATCTTTGTGCAATAGAAATGCACATGTAAGACTAACATGAACTATGGTTGACATTAAACAGAAAGGTATTACAAGTATCAGACCTAACCCAAAATATGTCTGCTAATTGCCTGCAAAGAATCTAGAGGAATAAGATAAATGTCTTTATGTGGCTTAATAAACCTAATTTTATTATTTTATAGTTATACCAGTGTGACTTCAGTATGAACTGTAAATTAGTGTCTTTCTATTTAATAAAAAGTAAAGACAGGTTTTCTGGGGGTATGAGTGATTTTAGACATAAATGTAGAGACAGTAGTTGTTTTCCTGATATAAACTGAAGGGATAAAATATGCAAAACAGGTTTAAATATTTAAGCGGGAGGAGAAAAATTATGAAACATTAGCTCAGCCCTCATACAGGCTTAAGGTCATTTCAACAGGTTATTCTTAGAGACACTTAAAGTCACCCGTTGGTCAAGGATAGAAATTCATTTCTCCTGTTAAGACTTTCTGTGAATACAAAAAGTGGGCTGTGTTTGCACAGAGCTGTTATTCCAGCGCTTCTCCTGTGGCTCCTCTCTGTTATCTACTACTGCTCCATTAATTTCTCCATGAACCTTGATGATTTTCTACAGGGAATTACCTGAAGGCCACTGCCAAGACTGATGTTAATCCTTCCTACAGTTCACATTCTTTGGTTGACGGAGCCTATGCAGATCATGTATCTCTGTTCTCTCTGCCATCAGGATCTCCTCTCCATTTTCCCCCGGATCTTCTGTGTTGGCGTCTATCTCTAGCTCATTGGAAATATTTTCACATTCTTGTCGAAGTGAGGAATGAGGGAACTGGGCTAGCATTATCAGTCACAACTTCACTCAGTACAAGGAAGCATCATTCACTGTGCCCCTGGAACCTTCTTCAGAGCATAACATACTCTACTATCATATTTCTTTATCACTGATGGCAATATTCTTGCAGAAGTTTCATGGACTCTTCTTTGACTTTTTTCATAAAATCTGAATCAAACCTGTCTGCATGCAATGACTCTCCCTAGCAAGAGTAAGTTTAGGTCCTTTCCCTTGGGGCTGCCAGACCCCATACAAGTAAAGGGCCTTAATGATGATTAAGTAATCCTTCCAAGCAGCAGTTAAAGAGGCCGCCTGCCTAGAGCAAATGAAAGGCATGTGGAAGGGAGGCAGTGTTATAAAGAGAATGAGTTTGGATGTTGCAAATTTTACACAATATCCTCTCTGAAGATCAAATTCTGATACAGGTAAGAGACTGGAATCTAGATAGAAATTCTAGTTGTAAAATCAATGAATAACTTCATATTTTGGAATACAATATTGCCAGTTATTTTATTCTAGAATTCATGAAATGTGAATTTAAGTGCTTGGGGCTTAAAAAGCAAGAGAAAAGTATTAGAGATGACTTTATTGTTGCAAATTAAATGTAAGAGCTAGATTTCTTCTTAAGTTTTTCATTTTTGTGCTGCTTCATCTGTACTCTTCTCAAAACCCATATTTATGCTGACAAGATTATTTTGACTCTAGTAGTAGATTTGGGTATGCAACAGGATGTAATTATAATTAGCAATTTATGCAAAATAATTATCCTTTTTTCATGTCTTGGCCATTGACCTTAGTGTGTGTCTGTGTGTGTGTGTGTATGTGCACATATGTGTATATGTGTACATATTATTAGAAATGTTTTAAGGAGTATTGTTAAGGTTTATAAGTGAAATAATCTTCATGATATAAAAAACATAAATAGATAAAATATTTCACAATATATTTTTGAATCAGTAATTTCAGATGTCCCTTTGGTATTTTCCTACAATTCTACCTTTCCCAAAATATAAAAATAAACCCATTATCTTCTCTCCAAAACTGTTTCCATCTCTGGAGCTCCTTTCCGTCCTTATTACCACCATCATTTCAGCAATCATAGTTTCACACACCCTTGTCATCTTTCACTACTCTTTCACGTATTCAATTACGGCATCATACAATCTTTTGAATTCACTTCAAAACATGCCTTGCATTTATCTCTTTCTTTTCTTTATCTGTCCCCATTTTAATTGTGAATCTTATTATTTCAAATTTAGAGTGTCTGTCTACATGCTGATATCTCTACAGGTGTACTGCTGTGTATAAATAATGTTTTACATTCACCAGATCTGTAACAAAATTCTTGTTTAACTTTTTTTCCACTTCCATTTTCTTCCTCTTTTGATTCTCTCCTACAAATCTAGATTCTGTATGTTATTATCAGGCTTTCTTTACTGTGTTTTCATATTATTCCTTTCTTAAACAACTTTCAATAACTTCCTACTGCATATGGAAGTAAATCTAGATTTCTCTGCTCTTATTTTATTCCTGACAAATTCTGCCTCTGCCATGCCAATCAAAACTTATTATTTCACAGCTTCACAGTGTAGACTGTGCTTTAGACAAACCAACTTGAACACAATCCTTCACAATGATATGCTTATGTCTGACTTCTTCCTTCTATTTTGCTGAAAGACTATTTAACTCTTCAAGCTTATCGTTCAAGATCAGGTTTAGTTTTCCAAATATCTGCTATAACACCTACTTCAAATTTTGTTCTTGTAGGTGTTACATTTAATCATGTGCTACTTTACAAGACTTTCTAGCATTTGCTTTCCCAGTATGAAGGAAAAATGCCTTGATGGCAAGGCTTAGGCTGCGTATTCTATATATTATAGAGTCTCGTGGCAGTAAACTATCCTAGAGACCAACTAGGTCAACCCCTTCATTTGAAAGCTGATAAAACTGAGGCTTAAGCAATCAACTGGCTTTCAAAAAGCCATAGAACCCTTATAATAGGGTGAGAAATCACATTCCATTTTAGCCTCAGTACACAGCATAGCATATACATAGGAAAGCATATATTAATTCCACTTAATTCTGGATTTGCATGCAACTAATTCTCTGTAGACAGGAAAAGATGTTTATTTTCACAATATTATAGTTTTCAAAGCTGACTGACTTCAAAGCATCCTGTTGTGACAAGAAATGAACCAAATATTTATTGAGGGAGAATATATGACTTATTTTTAAATAGCTTCTATTTTCAAAACAGAATGGGAACCCAGTTTTCTTTTATTTACTTGGTAGGGTAATGTACATAAAGAATCAAATGTGAAAACTGAAGAGAAAGCGATAGGGAAAAAGAGTTAAAAGGAAAGAAAAGATGGCTGGAAGCATGGAGAGAAAACAGCATGAGGATTTTTGTAGTAAATTGCTGGATGCTTTGTACTGTAATGTCATTTCTTCCCTAATCACTTCACAAAATCTTTAATACATTTATCTTACAACTCATTATTTCAAAATGCAACCCAAAGTACTTCTGCACTGGTTGAAAGTGGGTAAAAAGGGGAAAGAGATTCAGCATAAAGTTTCAGACACATCTGTATTACTTTGTAGTCATCAGCAATAGTTTAAATTTTAAAGTATTTGTCTTCTATTTTAATACTGCAAAATCCTACTTCAATTAAAATAATGTAGTTTATAAAAATTAAATATTTTTAGATATTTCATGGAATATTTTAAATACATATGAAAGATGTATTTCAGTGCTTAAAGAACATTTCCCATTAAGCTACAAAATTTGAAATGAAATGACGTTTTCTGAATAAAGCTGAACAGGAGAATTTTAAAAATAAAAGCTTTGATTGTAGCATAGTGTTTTTACAAGTCATCAGATGGTCCATTAGTTGATGAGCACAATTTATATGTAGTAGAAATATTTGATAATATTAGTTATAGATAGTAATTTTTAGCTTAGTTAGTTGTAATGCATTACTCATCTACTAGGTACAAAATATAAAAGTACCATTGATATTACATTTGTGCTTGATTAGTGATTAACAGTTTTGTGTAGTTATATAAAACTGTAACTAAATGAAAATTTTTTGGCATTATTCATATACTTTTCAGCATGCCCAGAAATGTTTACAGTAATGTTTTCTTAAAAATGTGTCATACATGTTCACCATTTAAATTTTTGTTATGCTTGTAATCCCAGATAAAACATCATAATGTTCTGTTCTGTGAAATACTTACTTTAATTCACTTGTTTATTTGGAAAAACTAAACCCTTAAAAGTTAGAATTTTTTTTAAAATTGGGGTTATTTTAGTCAACATGCAAACTCAGTATGTTAGTTCCATATTTTTGCTTTAACCTATTACCACAAATTTAATGTCTTAAAACAACTAAAATTTGTTATCTTACAGTTCTAGAGGTCAGAAGTCCAAAATGGGTCTTGGGAAGTTAAAATTGAAGTGTCAGAAGAGCTAAATTCTCTTGTTTTAGAATTCCCTAAATTCTAGGGGAGAATTGTTTCCTTGTCGTTTCCAGCTTCTAGAAGCCATCTGCATCCCTTGATTTGTGGCTCCTTCTTCCATTTGCAAAGCCAGCAGCATAGCATCTTCAGGTCTCTTTCTCGGACCCTTCTGCCTCCCTCTTCCACTCATCAGGACACTTGTGTTTACATTGGGCCAACTAAAGTAATCCAGGATGAGCTCAGTTGATTAGCAACCTAACTCCACCTGAAATCTTAATTTTCCTTTGTCGTGTACCCTAACGTATTCCCAGATTCCAGGAAATAAGATGTGAACGTGTTTGGAGGGCTAACCCCAGAATTAAGAAAATAAAAGTTACTTCATTTTATTATAATCTCCATATTTCTAATTTTCAAGCACTCATAGTTCATAGTTAGATTCATATCTCACAATGAACTTCTATACTTGGAGGACTATGGGACAAATTTTATGTTTAAATAGAATTAATTTTTTTTGTTGTTGTTAAAAATCATCCAGTATCTTTCAAAATTTAGGTAGAGAGTACATGATATTCCAAATCTTGGATTCGTATGCATTGCTCACTTTGTGAAGAAGACTGGCCAGAAACATAAAATTCCACAGCAAGTGAGTGCCCAGCAGGAAGAATTTTTTTCCTACTTCCCCCACCACACTTTTGTCTACATAAATCATGCGTAAATGTCAGCATCTACTTTCTACAATTCATTTTTAAAAGTTTCCCTTCCGTAGTGCTGAAATTTAACAACCAGTGAGCCAAACAATAAACCTAAATCTTACAGCCAAAAGTAGCTTTCAAAATAATCGAATTTTAGGATTGACTTAATAAAACACCACTATATTGTAGAAAGTTTTATGATATTTTTTGTAATATTGTATTTTATATTTGGCATTTACAATTTATAGCTAGAAGGACAAATTTATCTTAAGTTTCAGTTCTCATTGAATTTATATAGTTCAATTATGCCTAAAATCAGACATTAGTCTCTAAGCACAACTGACAAAATAATTTTAACTATCATTTATAAAATCTAGAAGGAATAAAAATAATTTATTTCAGTATTTTTGTGGCTTTAGTTTGTATAATTTTTATATAGCCTTTTCTAATGTGTCTGTTCTCCTGCAAAGCTCACCAATTTTAAGTATTGTTTTTCACTTCTATTTGCATTTCATTATTTTAAAGATTCTATAGCTTTTCCAAAATATTCCATATGCTTTATCATTATATACTCCTTTAACTGTAGCAACATAAACATATTTTACACAGTAATATAACCTCTTTCTGATAATTCCAACATTGGTGTCGTTTGCTTTTCTTTTATTCTTTTTTTGTTGTTTTTTTTTTTTGAGACGGAGTTTTGCACTTGTTACCCAGGCTGGAGTGCAATGGCGCGATCTCGGCCCACCGCAACCTCTGCCTCCTGGGTTCAGGCAATTCTCCTGCCTCAGCCTCCTGAGTAGCTGGGATTACAGGCACGCGCCACCATACCCAGCTAATTTTTTGTATTTTTAGTAGAGACGAGGTTTCACCATGTTGACCAGGATGGTCTCGATCTCTTGACCTCGTGATGCACCCGCCTCGGCCTCCCAAAGTGCTGGGATTATCTTTTATTCTTATTAACACTCTTGTGTGTTTATTTTTCTGCTTATATACAGTATGTTTATTATACACTGGACATTGCAAAGTTGCATTTTAATTATTCGGATGTTTTAAAAA
Organism: Aotus nancymaae; assembly: GCF_030222135.1. NCBI lineage: Eukaryota > Metazoa > Chordata > Mammalia > Primates > Aotidae > Aotus > Aotus nancymaae. The sequence goes on from NW_026988413.1 coordinate 31,286,000, forward strand.
AATTTCCATGGAAAATTATTGTTTTTCTAGGAAGCAGTTAAGTTACTGGTGTTTTGCCATCATCATATGAAGACTTTGTTTTACATTTTGCTTGGGTCTGTTTATTTTGGCTTTGTACTTAGTTCTAGGGCAAATTCCTTCATCTTGGGGCATGGTCTTTACTCCTAAAATGGAATCTTCTAAGGTTTTGATGGAAGTCTATTATAATATCTCCTCTAGTAGGACAAGACTTCAGCTTGAACATCTGTATTCTCAATGCCTGGAAGCTTCTGAACAATCTACTCAGCTTCTTAGACTTCTTTCTTTTCCTTTATTCTGCATCCCTTATAGCTTTGGCTTTTTGCTTCCCCTTTATTCAAATTGTGTATCATCTCCAGTGTCTACTATGAGCAAACGTTTACAATAATTTTATTTATGATCGCCAAAAAAAGGGAAGTAACTAAAATGACCTTCAATAGGTAAACAAACACACTTAGTAAATCCACACAAGTGAATATTCAGTAAAAAGAGAAATGAAATGTCATGCTATGGAAATACATGGATGAATCTTAAGTGAAGATTGCTAGTGAAAGAAGTCAGTTTAAAGGCTGAAAATGGTATGATTCTAATATGTGGCATTCTCAAAAAGCAAAATTCAAGTGACTGTAAAAAGATCAGCGTTTTTCAGGAGCTTGTCATGGGAAGGAGTAGAGGGTTTAATAGGTGCAACACAAGTGGTACTATGGGTTGTGAAACTATTCTATATGAGACTATGATGATGAATTCAAGACACTATACAAGTGTCAAAATTCATAGAGTTTTGTTCCACATACAGTTACCTTAATGCATGTAAATTTAAAAACATGCAGGAAGTCAGAAAATCTCAGGACAGAAAGCAGAGTATAACAAAATCATTTAGCTTTATTAGGAATATATGAAAAGAGTTCACTAAAGAGGATGAGAAAAACATGGTGACCTCATTAGCTTTGGAATGGAGTATATAAGACAAAGGATGATAAAAGATGTATATATGCATTGCACTTTAGTTGATAAAGTTGATTCTTACTGGAATATGTATGGGCAATTCTTTAGTGCTATATGGTTACACTGGAGTTGAATAGTTCGATAAATGTTTGGCAAACTCCAGGAGCCAGGTTTCTCACTGTTAGAGATGAGGGTTATAGATAAGTAAGGGAAGGAGTTTACAATGATTCATGTGCTAATGGTTCAGAGTTGGAGACATCAGTATGAACTCCATGTTTGGCCTAATAAAGATAGTTAAATATAGAAATATTTGTAGATACATGTATACAGTGAGTTAATATATACATGTATATATCACAGCCCTCTGACAATGAACACACCTACCATCCAGTTCTGGGTCTCTCTCTCTTTTTTTTTTTTTATCAGTTCCTGATTTCTAATGCTATTCTCAAATTTTTAAAACTAGGATTCTTTGGAAAAATTCAATATATACAACCCTTGGAGCATTATTTTTTTTAGTGTCAGGAAGTAAGCAAGTGGTAAAATAACAAAAAAAATGCAAACAAACAAAAGCAGAAACTTAAAAAAAATACAATAAACTATGCTAAAGGGGTATAGAAACCACCTGAAGGAGCTTCCAATGGCCAAAGCTGGAACCATTTGAGCAAAAGTTAAAAATTATATTAGTATTAGATTATGTTACAAAGTATAAAATCAATATCTATGAGTCCATATAATATAGACAACAATTGAATAAATAAAAGAAAATAATGACAAATCTATGCAGAAGAATTCTAAATAATTTAGATATTCCACCATCAAAATGGTATAGTGTAATTCCTGACTTCTAAGTGTAGGCTCCCCATAGTTACTTCCTTCCAAAGTGTATAACATGGAAGTGGGAGAAAAAGGTACAATGGACAAACCCGACAAACACTACCTCAAGCTAGGCAATTAAGTTTAATAGTGATGAGTCACATATTCTTATTTATGGTGTAATTAAAATGGTACCTCATCTCTGAGGTCTTCCTCCCCCAAACCCAGAAAACCAGTATAGTCATTTTAAAAAATAGAATGTAGGACATTCTATAAAGCATGTGATCGATAATCCTTAAAACTGTGAAAGTCATAAAAAAGCAAGAAAAGCCTTAGAAATGGTAAGAGCCAAGAGGCGCCCAAGGAGACACACAAGTAGTAAATGTAGCAGTTGTGGTCTAGAAAAGCAAAAAACAACTAGGAGAAAGCTAAGCAATTCTGAATACTGTGCACAGTATAGTTATTAACAACGATTCAATACTGGTTTACTAATTATCGCAAATAAACCATGCTAATGTAAAGTGTTAATAATTGGGGAAACTGAGTATAGAGCACATGGAAATTCTGTGTATTTTCTTCTCAACTTTTTTTTTGTAAATATAAAACTGTGCAAAAATAAATAATTTTTAAAATCTTATATTAATAGTATTTATAAAGCTGATATTTGGTCTTTAAAATATAATTTGTTATTCTTATTCTAGCAATAAATATCCATCTAGTTGTCAAAGTTTATAATTGGCTTAATACTTTCTCTTATGTATGTGATTGATATGTATATATGAATATGCAAATTTGTTTATTTAAACAAATTTTAATTGTTTAATTTTGTCCTGTGTTCCTCATATGGCCTAGGCAACAATACCACATATCTCTGGGAACCATGTATCAGAACAAAAAGAGAAAGAAAAAAATTAACATTTGGCATTACTGGGAAATAATGTTTTATGATGCATGAGCCTATTACAGGCATGCTGACAAAGAGGAAATATTTGATAAGCTAATTTTTTTTCTCTGAGGTAAATGCTACCTTTGCTTACCTCCTCCCCACACGCCAAAGCAGTAGCTGTCTTCAATATTGGCCCCAGGACCATGCTCAAATGTGTGTTGCATTTTGGTACACTCACCTCCCGCTTCCTGGGACCCGAGTCCACAGATGAGAAGCAGCATCAGTTTTCTTTGGACTTGAATGGTATCCATCTTGAGGGGGGATGTTCAGAATTAGGAGTTGTATGGTGCCCGCACTGACTGCCAGACCTGATGACAGAAATGTCAATTTCTGTTTTACTAAAGTTACTGTCTTTCTGTTTTGTTTGTGACATTTAGGGCCCTCAAAAGTAGTGCTACTCAAAATAAGATCTGTACCTTGATGTCAGTGCACATGCCCTTGGTAATTGTCTATCAAAAGGAAAGTATAGATATTGAGAATAAGCATTGAAAGACTTTTGTTGCACTTTGGAATGGCCATAATGTCATTGTTATATCTTGTGAAAATATTAAACCTGAAAGAATTAGGAATACAAATTTAGTGTTTGATCACAGATATGTTGAGGATCACTGCTCTCAAGCTTGGGTCTAGGGCAAGGGACCTCCTTACGCAAGTCTAAAAGTGGCACTGAAAATGGAAAAGTAGCACAAATGACGAACGTTCACCTTCGCCTTTTTCAAAATCTTGCTTAAGATGATTTCTGTCTTTAGTCTTTAAGGGCAGAAGTTATTTGTTTAGATTCCTCTTTATTCTGGTATGGGCCTTTAATTACTATTCTTCTAATCATATAAGCACATTCATACATCTCTAACAATAAACTGTCAGAAATATACAGGGAACTAGTCATATTTTATCCTGCGAACTTTAAGGAATACAAGGTTAGGCTGGGTGCGGTGGCTTACACCTGTAATCCCATCTGGAAGGCTGACATAGGCAGAACACCTGAGGTCAGGAGCTCAAGACCAGCCTGACCAACATAGTGAAACCCCATCTTTACTAAAAAGACAAAAATTAGCCAGATGTGGTGGTGGGTGCTGAGGCAGGAGAATTGCTGGGACCCGGGAGGCAGAGGTTGTAGAGAGCCGAGATTACGCCACTGCATTCCAGTCCTGGCAGCAGAGTAAGATTCCATCTCAAAAAAGAAAAAGAAAATACAAGGTTGAACCGTGTGATTGCAAGATCAGTCATGCTTATTTTTCATGAAATGATATTTGGATTATTGTGTAAGGATAATCACAATGCCCTAAGAAAAATACTGATGTCTTTACGTACTCTGTGAATTGAACTATAAAGAAAAACATTGATTTTTTTAAGGCCTCTGGTATATTGAAAATGTAATTATTATGTTTTCTCTCTTTAAAGAATTTATCTAACTCAGCTACTCAACACCATCAGTAAATTTCTATTGTCCTCCTGTACTAAAACCATCTGTTTTATTTTTGAAATATATATCATAGCATATGTTCATTTCTTTATCTTCTTTAACTCAGAGCAACTGGTTTCTTTATATAAATACTAACTAAATACATGATTATATTTATGCACAAAATTCCAGTTTCATTGTGATGCCATAAAACTGCCTTGCATGTATGAGGATAGCTACTCACCAGTTTGGCTATTGTGGGTCCCCACTTTTGTGCTGAAAAGTTTTCAGTTTTTGATCCCCAGGTGTCACATTTGCTTTTCTCATAGCCTCATAGTAGGCGTTACGTCCCGACGTCTATCCAGGATTAAAAGTTTGTTCAGTATACATTTAAAAAGTTAAACATAATTTTGGGTTAACAATATGTTTAAAGCACCCAAATTAATTGACTAGATCTGGGATGAATCATAATACATAACTCAAATTTTTAAAATGCATATTAGTATAGTAATACTCACTTTCAACAAACAGAGTATTACTATACTAATATGCATTTTAAAAATTATTTTGGCTTTTTTTCGTGTGTTTTTATAGTCAGCTGTAGGTCATCAGTGATAAAAATTTGACTATACAGATTTTATCAGATAGAAATGATTATAGCTTTGAATCTAACTGCTGGTATCAGCACTTAGTGTGACGATAATCATCCTTAGCATTGATAGAAATCAAAATCCAAAGGAAAACTGGAATGTATATCATATTTCATTAGGACTCCTGGCCATGCTGTAAAGGATTAGGTCAAGCAAGTACTGGCTGTACCTAAAATTGTACACAGGTTTCATATCAACTCTTGCCAGTAATATTTGTTACCTTCTGCTGAAATACTTCAGAGAGATATGCTCTTTTTCTCTCCCTTCTTCCTCCTCATAGTAAGGTCTGCTCTTGAGTCCTTTGCTCATTCTAGAGCAAGAATAGCTAATAAGACAGAAACAGGGCACTTACCTTTTTTATATGGACAAATGACATACACTCTAATACAGTCTAGCATATGAATTTCAGATTTTATATGTTGAATCAGAATTTTCCATGTTTCATGTGAGAGAGGTGCAATCAGTTTTTCCCATAGTCTCTAAAATTATATATTACACTGCGCTCTATATTAGCAACATATTGTGCAGGGAATTAAGACCACTTTTAAAACAATGTCTTGCCAGCTTTAAAGCATGTCATAAAGGGCTCAAGCTGTCCAAGTTTGTTTGAGTGTGTCTGAAAAGTGAGAGAGGCTATCTAAGCAAAGGAAGGACCAGTAGATGACGTGGCAAGGGCAGAAACACCCTGCCTGTTCTGCAGTCTCATAACATACCACTTGCTCCCTTCCATGGCACACTCTAGATCCAGATAGTGATTCTTTTAGACTCTTAAGCATTGGACATTGTTTCTTGCCTCAAGGTTTCCATATATACTTTTCTGTTGTTGCTCCAGGTAAAGGGATACATACATTTTGCTTCCACAAAATTTTATCTTTTCTCTTATGATACATAGTTTATTCTAAATAATGAGAAACTGTTTAATTAATAAGATTTTGATCTTATTTACTTATTTATTCTAAATTAAGTCATGCCACATTGCCACGTATAAGAATTTGTAAGAATATTGATTTGGGCATTTTAGGGTCACTTTTCTTTGTTTGCTAGTTCTTCATCATGGCAAACAATGCCGAAAATAAAGACAATGTCAAAGAGCCATACTAGTGCAAGAGAATGTCCCTCCCTGTGTGAATCCTTTGGTCCTCAAAGAGGTGCCCAGGTTTCAGTATCTGTGGAATAAAGGGTCCTCCAATTTCAGGAGCTCACCATCATGGAGCTGCTGTCCTTTTTTCACTTGTTGGGCTGAGGATGAGAAGAAATAAGTTGTCAAATAACTACTTTTTATTACCACCACTAAATGAATTTCTAGGCAAAAGCTTGACTCAAATCAATTTGCACCATTAATGATGAAGAGTTTCCTGAAATATAGACAACCCAGTTTCTGCTTCCCCAGAGGATAAAATTTAGTTGGGACTAATTCAAACAATGAAGAGATATTCCTGCCAATTTATTATTTTACTTATAAATGTAAAAAGCCAACCTCAGCTTATGTGCATAGAGTGGTTTGTAGTAATCTCTGTTGGTGGTTTGTATTTCTCTGGAATCTGTGGTGAGATCCCCTCTATTGTATTTTATTGCATCGATTTGATTCTTCTCTTTTCTTTTTTATTAATCTGGCTAGCCATCTGTCTATTTTGTTGATCTTTTCAAAAAACCAGCTCCTGGATTTATTGATTTTTTTTGAAGGGTTTTTTGTTTCTCTGTCTCCTGATCTCAGTTCTGCTCTGATCTTAGTTATTTCTTGACTTCTGCTAGCTTTTGAGTTTTTTTGATTTTGCTCCTCTAGCTCTTTCAATTTTGATGATAGTGTGTCGATTTTAGATCTTTCCTTGTTTCTCATGTGGGCATTTATTGCTATAAATTTTCCTCTAGACAGTGCTTTAAATGTGTCCCAGAGATTCTGGTATGTCATGTCTTCGTTCTTGTTAATTTTGAAGAACATATTCTGGTCTGTGGACAGTGAAAACTGTGGGAGAAGCGCAGTATCTGAACTGGAGTGGACGGAAAAGCCCCGGATGGCCTCCATTGGGTAGAGAGGGTGGTCCTCTGGGGATTGAACTTCCCAGGTGAGGCAGCACCCTACTTGGCCTTGGCTCACCCTTCTTGGGCTACAATGACTGCAACCAGTCCCATTGAGATGTACTTGGTACCTCATTTGGAAATGTGGTCATCACTCACCCTCTGCATTGCTCTCACTGGAACTGCACTCCAGAGCTATTCCTATTTGACCATCTTGGATCTCCCCTATTTTTTGACTTTTTAATAACAGCTATTCTGATTGGTATGAGATGATATCTCATTGTCATTTTGATTTTTATTTCTCTAATAAGTGATGTTGAGCTTTTTTTCATATGCTTGCTGGCTGCATGTATGTCTTCTTTTGAGAAGTGTTTGTTCATGTCCTTTGCTCAGTTTTTAATGTTTCTGCTTGTTTTTGTAAATTTAAGTCCCTTATAGTTGCTGGATATTAGACCTTTGTCAGATATCTAGTTTGCAAAAATTTTCTCTCATTCTGTACGTTGTCTGTTTTCTTTGTTGATAGTTTATTTTGCTATGCAGAAGTTCTTTAGCTTAATTAGATCTGATTTGTCAATTTTTGCTTTTGTTGCAATTGCTTTTGGCATCTTCATCATGAAATCTTTGCCTGTGGCTATGTCCTGAATAGTATTACCTAGGTTGTCTCCCAGGGGTTTTATAGTTTTTGGTTCTACATTTAAGCCTTTAATCCATCTTGAGTTAATTTTTGTATAAGGTGTAAGGTAGGGATCCAGTTTTAATCATCTGCTTGTGATGATTTATTTATTTTATAGGAATATAAAATATAAACATAGCACCATTTATTTAATAGGAAATCTTTTCCCCATTGCTTGTTTTTGTCAGCTTTGTCAAAGATCAGATGGCTGTAGGTGTACAGTCTTATTCTGGCTTCTCTATTTTGTTTTACCGGTCTACATTTCTGGTTTTGTACCCGTACCATGCTGTTTTGGTTACTGCAGCCCTGTAATGGAGTTTGAAGCCAGGTAGTGTGACGCCTCCAGCTTTGTTCTTTCTTTGGAGGATTGCCTTGGCTATTCAGGGTCTTTTTTTGGTTTCATATGAACTTTGAAATAGTTTTTTCTAATTCTGTTAAGAATGTCAGTGGTAGTTTAATAGGCATAGCATTTAATCTATATATTGCTTTAGGCAGTATGGCCATTTTAACAATATTGATTCTTCCTATCTAGGGAATTGGAATGTTTTTCAGCTTGTTTATGTCATCTCTGATTTCTTTGAGCAGTGGTTTGTAGTTATCTTTGTAGAGAACTTTTACTTCCCTAGTTAGCTATATTCCTAGGTATTTTATTCTTTTTATGGCAATTGTGAATTGTTCCTGATTTGGCTCTTGGCTTGACACTTTTTGGTGTATAAGAATGCTAGTGAGTTTTGCACATGCATTTTGTATCCTGAGATTTTGCTGAAGTTGTTTATCAGCTTAAGAAGTTTTTGCACTGAGACTATCAATTTTCCTAAATATAGGATCATGTTGTCTGCAAATAGAGATAGTTTGACATCCTCCCTTCATTTATTTCTCTTGCCTGATTGGTTGAGAGAGGGCATTTTTCTCTTCTGTCAGTTTTCCAGGGAAATGCATCCAGCTTTTGTCCATTCAGTATGATGTTGGCTGTGAGTTTGTCATATATGACCCTTATTATTTTGAGATATGTTCCTTCAATATCTAGTTTGTTGAGAGTTTATTTTTAATATGAATTAATATTGAATTTCATTAAAAGGCTTTTCTGCATCTATTGAGATAATCATATGGCTTTTGTCTTTAGTTCTGCTTATGTGATAAATCACATTTTTGATTTGCATATGTTGAACCAACCTTAGATGCCAGGAATAAATCCCACTTGATTGTGGTAGATAAGCCATTGAATGTGCTGTGCTGCTGGATTCAGTTTGCCAGTATTTTGTTGGGGATTTTTGCATTGATGTTCCTCCAAGATATTAGCCTGAAGTTTTTTGTGTTGTTGAATCTCTGCCAAGTTTTGGTATCTGGAAGAGTCCCTCCTCCTCACCTTTTTGGAATAGTTTCAGTAGAAATGATACCAGCTGGTTTTTCACTAATCTCTAAAAATCAGATGCCTGTGTCAAAGATTAAGTGAATTAATAAATTTGAAGTGTTTAACATGGTACCTGCTACATGAAAATAATTGTTTTTGTCATAAAATATGATGTCATACCTGTTATATGAAATAAGGCTGTTGTAACATAAAATATCCTGTTAACAACAATATTAACATCTATTAACATGTTAGTACTTATATTAATAATGTAAATGAGCAAATTTACAAAAATATATGTATATTTGTGTATGTGTATAAACACATACAGAAATACACATATGTGTTTAACTCTTGATTTTCTAAAGAGAATTGGTATGTAAATTATTAGACTAATTAAAGAAAATAGAAGTCAATGTTAAAATGAAGTTTAAAGAGGCCAGGCGTGGTGGCTCACGCCTGTAATCCCAGTACTTTGGGAGGCTGAGGCGGGTGGATCACAAGGTCAAGAGATCGAGACCATCCTGGCCAACATGGTGAAATCCTGTCTCTACTAAAAATACAAAAAATTAGCTGGGCATGGTGGCACATGCCTGTAATCCCAGCTACTTGGGAGGCTGAGACAGGAGAATCTCTTGAACCCAGGAGGTGGAGGTTGTGGTGAGCCAAGAATGCACCATTGCACTCCAGCCTGGGCAACAAGAGTGAAACTCCGTCTCAAAATAAAAAAAATTAAGTTTAAATATAAATCAGAAAAATCTAATTATTTTATTATCTGATCCAATTATTATCTAATTATCTAAAATCTAATTATTAGAAGGGCATTGTCATAGACTGAAAGTTTATGTCCTAAACCCCAGTGTAATGGTATTTGGAGGTGAGACTTTTTAGGGGTAAGAGTGGAATTGGTTTCCTTATAAAAGAGACCTCAAAGAGCTTCCTCATCCTTTCCTCTAGGTGAGGTTACAGGGAAATGACAGCAATCTGTGAAAGAAGGTGCACTCTTACCAGACACCACGTATGCTGGTGCCTTAATCTTAGACTTTCCAGCATCCAAAACTGTGATAAATAATTTTCTATTGTTCATAAGCCATCCATCAGTGTATAGTATTTTGTTACAAGAGTCAAAATGGATAAGACAGCCATCTATCCTTTAGAACTACATAGTAACCACAAGAAAACATAAGACATTAAATCTCTTGTTTTGTGAGATACCCTACCCTCTTTGCTTTTCAGAGTGAATTTTGCCTCTTGTTAGTTACCTATTAGGGAGTAAAAGAAGTGGGCAAAATGTAATATCACATTTATCTTGGTATAATATTGTAGTTAAAAATTCTGATTATGTTCTGTGCAATTGGGGAAATAAAAGTCTTTTCCTATTTTTTTCTCTTCTTGCCTCTAAGAAACTATGTGTGTATGTGTGTGTGTATAAATGTTTATATATGTATATAAATGTATATATAAATGTGTGTATATACACACACACACGCACACACAAATGTTTCTTTTTGTCCTAAGGAATAGGAAAGAAAGTGTCAATTCCAGGACTTGTCTAAAAAGACCAGAGCAACTGAAATGTGAGGTATCCCTTTGAAATATTTTAATTTCACACAGATATACACCTGGACTTATGAAGAAACAAGTACATACTCTGAACAAAGAGAGAAAGACATTTGAGGGGGCTAACGATAGAGAAGTAGATAAGTTAAATGAGACTGTGTGGCTTGGCTGTGACAGATGTGAATCAGAGATTGAGTCATTGGGCATAAGGGCATTAGGGTTGTTTGGAGGAGAGAATGCTGCTAATTAGTGAGAGGAAGAGCCAGCCCGGGAAACAGAACCATGAAGCACACGAGGTTTAGTCACTTAGGCAGTATCTGCTCAGCTACTTACAAAGATCGGCATAATGACAAATCATTCACTATTTATGCAACAGATGTTTATTTAGTGCCTACCATAAACCAGAATAAGCAATGAGGTTAGGACCGTGGGCAAAGAACAGACTAACAGATACTAGCATTTGACTATTCTCAGTCAAGCAACTAATGTGGTGGCTTTGCTTATAACGAACTGAATTTCTATTGTAGTTGTTATACTTTTAGATGCTATATTTATGATGATAATTTTGTCTCTAAATTATATTTATTATTATAATTAAAAACATGCATTTCAACTATGTTTTGATTAATCTTTTAGTAAATATCATTCAGTATTGATGAGCTCAATCACAGTTCACTCTCCAGTATTTTCTTTAAGAAAAAACTGAATTCATATTTATAACGATAGCTAAGCCCTAAAAGAATGACAATTTATTCATAAAATAATAACAAGGAATATATATTTTGAAAGTAATAATGATAAAGCCCTACTGACATGAGGCATATCCTTACTTTGTATGAAACTGGATTTCATTGTTTCCAATAAAAATCAGTGCTTCCTTTGAAAGAGTTTCTTTGCATGGGACTGAACAAGGGGCTTAAAAGAAGGATCAAGGCATACATATGCAGGGATAGAGGGTCTAAAAAACACTGTTTTTGAGAGCACTGCTACTTAAGTCATTCACTAATATGGTACAAAAGAAAGACTTGGAAAAGATATGACATATCAATTCAATTCTCAATTATTCTCAACTCATAGCCCTTCCTTAAGATTTATTTGTCACTATAACAAAGACTCTCGTGCATCTACAATCTATTTTGGCACATGTTTTTGACTGGCCAGGATGAAGTATTCTGGAAAGTTGTTGCTTTCCTGCATCATCTTACAGAGGCTCATAATAAGCCACAGCTGGACTCTGATTACTCTGCAGGATCAAGTCTAGGTATCTGCAATGCTGGAAAGATTCATAAGCCAGCAGCAGCTGCAGCAGCCATAGCAGCCCAGAAAATGCTCTCATAAATCCGCATCGCCAGAGATGTTAAGACTTCACTTTCCTGGTTAGACAACACAGAAAATAAGAACAGAAATAAGCAACGCTTGCCAATTAATATGATTTTCTAAGAGCACCATATCACATTAGCTGATTCCCTTCAATATTTTCTGCCACAATTTTTTTACTTAATGCGGAAAATTAAAATCAAGGAATATCTCAAAGTGAAGGTTTAGGTGAAAAGCCAACCTTAACATTTAAAATTTTTAAAAGATTATTGAACAAAAAGGTACCATTTTACAAGCTATGTGTGTATTTTAATTACTCCAATATGATTGACAACCTGAAGCTGAGTTTTTGTTGGTATTAGGGAACATCATTTAAGCCAAACATCATATAATGCAAGTTTTGGGTTTAGTAAAGAAGTTTTGATTTGGTCTGTGATTAAATGGGCTCTAATGATGAGTCAAAGAATTCCAAAATTGACATTTTCTTTTATTTAACATTTATTTTAAGTTCAGGGATGTATGTGCAGGCTTGTTACACAGGTAAACTTTTGTCATGGAAGCTTGTTGTACAGATCATTTCATCACCCAGGTATTAAACCTAGTACCCATTAGTTATTTTTCCTGATCTGCTCCCTTCTCCCACTCTCCACCCACTGTGTGTTCCACTCCATGTGTCCATGTGTTGTTATCATTTATCTCCCACCTATAAATGAGAACATGCGGGTATTTGGTTTTCTGTTTGTGCATTAGTTTGCTAAGAATAATGACCTCCAGCTCTATCCACACAAAGGACATGAACTCTTTCTTTTTATCACTGCATAGTATTCCATGGTATATCTGTACCACATTTCATCAACGGTTTGGCATTCACAATGTATTTTCTTTTACTGCATGAAATGATTGCATTCCTATGTGACATCATAAATTTAACTCAGCTCAAAATAGAACTGACCAGATGAAATACTAACTCAGCCAATGTTAGGCCCCATGTAATATACTTCAATACTATATTGATGTATTCCTTTTGTTACTATTATTACACTTGTAATTCTAATAAAAACTAGTTCTAACAAAATAATCGATGTCCAAAAGTCATATAAGATATGCAGTTGTATCTTATGAGATTAATAAAATGAAGATGGCAGGTTATGCATGTAGCTAGTTAGGAGTTGCAGAAGCCCAGCTTGTGATACATTGCTGTGGTTTAAATATTAAAGGGGATGGCTCCATATCTTGTGGCCGATTAGGACTTCTAAAACAGTAGCACTGATTCCAGCATTCCTGTGGTTAGGTGCCATCCCTTTTATTGGTCAGCCATGGAGTAAAGATTGAGCTGGGAAATACTGAGAGATCGAGATACCTAACTTAAGTGTATTTCCTCCTTTTCAAGGTGGCATTGCATTATTTCCCCACATCCAATCCTCTATTTTATCTCTGTAAAGCTGACGACTATTAAAAATTTTTTGTGAATTCATGGACTGGCCCTTTTTAAGATTCTTTTTTCTCATTTTTATCAAGAGTCTTACTTATACATATGCTCAAGGGATTATGGTATTCTATGTGCTTCATTTACTTTGTTGACAAAAGCTGTAATGCACTTCTGTTCTATGATATGTCATGGTGGTGAGAAATCAAAGCCAAAAGCAAAAGTGGCAACATGTCAAGGAAAAACTAACATGACATTCCCAGGACTCAGTTTAGGAATAGGAAGTAACCAGAGAATTGTCTTTTAGTAAAATAATAAGTAAATAAAAAAATTAATAAATCTGGGAAAATGGAGAAAAAGTAAACAAAGTCTGATGATTCTTCACTTCCCTGAAGTTCCATTGCTGTCCATTATGTCCCTGCTCTTCTCTTCTCTTTATTTTAGGCCTCTATGCCACTACACATGGCTTAGGGCTAATGATGATTGTCCTCTATGCTTGAGGCAGATGCAAGGAGAAAGAAGAGAGAGGGACATACTCTTTAGCAAGTGGTAGGTGTGGCATCAATATGTATGCATGTAGATAGATGTGGAGAACTGGGCAGTGGGAGATGGGAAAACTCTGACTGAAAAAGAAGTGGTTTTTTTTCTAAAATGTTCCTCCCATCATGAAAATGTGCTTGGATAACTATTATTTACTAGGCCCTCAGCTAGTTTCAAATGACTCATTAGGAAATAAAATATGGATTCAGGTCTCACAGAGCTTATGTTTAAATCTCAAATTGGATATTAAACAAATATAGAGACAATCTGCAATAAAGTGTTCTACAATAAAGCAATAAGTTAAATCAGATGTAACAGGAAATATGGCTGGCTTCTACCCAAATCCCATTCACATGTCCTCCGTAAAGATACTAAGACCTTATTCCTCCCTACACACGAGATTTAGATAAAACGTACCAATATATCAAAGAAATGTCTAGGTTCAGACTCCTCCTGATTTTGAAACTTTCATGTCAGAAACTAGAGCCACAGGGGAGATTTGGAGTGAGAAACATGATCATCAGGGAGCATAAGAAATAGAATCAGACCAGAGACATCTGAAAAAAATGACCAGACATGAAAGCCTTCCTGAGGGAAGTAACATGAGCAAAGTCATGTGTATTTACTTTCATATCCAACTTCCCAATCTGACCTTATTCTTCCCTCCATCTTTCACCTCTGTCTCTGAGGACACCAGAGTCGCCCTCCTCCATTCAGACTAGATTTTGGGCAATGAGATTGAAGGACTGAATACACATCCATGGAAGCAACAAGCCAAAGAAACAGCAGAGACAACTAGAGAGTATTTATTTCCAAGTTTGATGGGAAGCCTGAGATACTCTGGGTAACTGGTTTTTGAAAATAACTCTCTGTAAGAGCCTACACACACAACAACAACAGCAACAACATTCTACAAAAGCTCAGTCCACCAGTATGTAAGGAATTTTAGGGACTATGCATTATAAATTAACACTGTCAAAATGAAAAGTAATGTTATCAAATACTATAAAACTCTCACATATATGCTATCAGCTTTGTTTTCTTTTTTTTTCAAATCTAAGCTGTCTTGTAGTAATTAAAACTAAGGTATAGAAAATATTCTCCCCCCAAAAAAAACTAATATTACAATTTTTATTATGTGCCCCTTTCTTGACTAGGGAGATTATTTCTGAAAATGTGTGAAACAGTTGAAGACTAAGTACAAAATGTTAATAACACCTTTGAGGAGTTCAAAAAACTCAGCAAATGTTAACTCATTAATTCTCAATTTCCATTAGTGATGGTAGGAAAGAAATGCTATTGGCCTTAACTTACAGAGGTAGAAACTAAAGCACATCTTGAGTAATCAGCTTTTCTAATGTCAATAATCATAGATGACTTTATATCCATGGAGATTCAGAGAATAGGTGATCCCCTCAAATGTGACTTCAGTCTCAAGCCATTCTTCCAATCCAATATGCCTGAAAAAAAAGTACTTGTTTTTATGTACTAGAAATAAACTATATATACACATATATAACCACTTATTAATTCTGTTCCTAAACCAATTTTTGTGAAATATCCAGTTAATTATCAGATGTGTTACCCATCGAACATTAGCATGAATATAGTTATTAAACTGAAGTAGAAATATTCTTGAGTACTAAATATAAAGTTAATAAAGTTACAAAAATGATATGTATGTGTGTAGGACATACAGCTACTGACTAAAGCCTATTAAAGATAAATTATACACAAACACACAGAAATACTAGCCATGTTAGCCTAGCTACAGTTGGCTGTCCTACAAAGAGATTTATAGTTTAATAAGGTCATTAATTTTTGAACTCTTTATTCATTTCTTCACTAGACAAACCGTATATCACCATTAGAGTATGACTGCTCCCTGAGGAAAAAAAAAATGAAAGAACAATAAAATAAGCAAATTAGTAAAAATATGTTAACACAGTTTAATGAGTTTATTGACTTTAGCTATTAAGCCATTTATAAAGTCAAAAAAGGTATTATCAATATATAATTTTTAATATGACTTTGCAAACTGGTCTCGACAGAGTAACCAATGGAATAACTATATCACAGCCTACCAACACAGAAGATTTAGGGGAAATAATAATCATGCATTTTATGTCATTAAAGAAAATAAACAGTAATCATAAGTAATGGGAAATATAATTGTATTCAACAGAAAATGCCTCAAAAGAGTTTTAGATTCTAGTAATTGCAGGAAGGTCGTATAATAGATGCTACCCTTGTGTGAACTCTGGCCTAATTTTATATATGTGTATCTATCTATCTATATATATATATATATTACATATATATGTACACAGATATATATATATATATATATAACATATTATATTTATAAAATATAGGCACTCTACCTCTCCATGGGGACTCCTTGAAAGAATAGTGCATGATATGCGTATATATCTCCTACCCTGGGAATCTGTCCTAAGATGACTCCTGATGATTCATGTCATTGTATAGTCCTCTCCCCTTCAATATGGGCTGGACCCAGTGACATTCTCTGCTGACAAATAAAATACAGCAAAAGTAGCAAGGTGCTGATTCAGAAATTCGATTATAGAAAGACTGGATTCCATTTTGCTCACTCTCCCCTGGAGGCTTCACTCTGGAGGAAGATACCTGCCTTGTTGTGAGTAAACTTACTGAGAGACAATATGGCAAGGTACTGATATGTCCAACCAAATACAGTGAGAACTTCAGATTGCCAGCATCTCTGTGAGTGAGCACAGGAGTAGCTCTTGTAAGTCTGTCCAACATCCACATGAGTCAGCTCTGGAGTGAATTCCTCCAGTCAAGCCTTGAGATGACTGCACCTGGTCTATACCTTGAATGCAGCTTTGTGGGAGATCCTGAGGCAGAGGCCACAGATAAGTTGAACCTGAATTTCTAACCCTCAGAAACTGTGAGATAATAAATCCTTGTTGTTTTAAGCAACTACATTTTGGAGGTATTTGTTATTCATAACAAATACGTATTTGTAATGAGAAATATAATATGATGTTATTCAACATAGATACCTCAAAAAAGGTTCCAGATTCTGAAAATTGCAGGAATTTGTACTGACTTACTGTCTCACAGATATTCATTTTAAATACTGGTCAAAATACATGTTAAAAAAAACTATTAAATTTTTGAAAGAATGATCAAAGTAGACAGAGACCAGCACAAGTTGAATCTTCAAAGAAAGGAACCCTTGAAATAAGAAAGATATGTTTACGTGTCTCCTTCTCTGAGGGCCCTCTACAGGTCTTATGGAAGAACATCATTAGCACTCAATCAGAAGCTGAAGATCCAGGCTGTCAGAACAGCTGTAAGGCACGGGAGGAAAATGCAGATAAAGGAAGCCACAGAGAAGTAAGGTTGTGTATACGTATATACACAAATACACAATATGTATATGTTCTTCTCAAATTCGTGGCTGATTCGTGATTTTTACGTTAATGGGACAGAGAAATCCAGTTGAAAATAACAGAAGACTAAAACTTGAGCATAGATTTTAGTTGCTGTGCACAGCATAGAACATGGAGTTTAGTGTTCAAATTCTCCTACGTAAAGGGTATTGGTAGACAACCTGAGCTTTACAGTGAACCCCCAGCTGAGTAATGCTCTCTCTCAGTAAATTCCTTATGCCAGGAATAAGAATTATCCGTAAGATTGGAAAAAATGAGGCATATCTACAGTAACCGAATTTTAAACCAACATTCTACTAGTTTAGGCAGTTTTTAAGATGACCAAGTACATAATAGAAAAAATGTCAAAGATGTTTGGAGGAGAGAATAGATACCAGATTCCATATCTGACATCATTGAAAATTCTTAGTATACAATCAAATGTAGAGAATTATTGCTAAGTTTATAAGTTAGTAATTACTAAAACTATGAAGGCACAGAAAAATGTGACCCAAATAAAAACCAAAATCAATCACGAGAAATGGACCTCAAGATGATTTCAGCATTTGGCATTAGCAGGAAAAACAAAACAAAACAAAACAAAAAACAACTTTTTAAAAGGGCAATTTTAAATATGTGCAATGACATAAAATTAAAGATGGCTGCAATGAGTGAACCATAGAAGAAACTCAGAATCTTTTTAAAAATTGGAATTTCTGATTGTGATAGTAAATATATGAAATTATAGATAAACTGTCATTATAGTAATATAATAGTAGATTAGATATGGAAGAAGAAAGGATCAGAGATATTGAAAACAGAGAAACAGAAATTACCTATTGTAAAATCCAAACTAAAAAAGGCTAAAAATTGAAAGAAAAAAAGCTGAAAAAAAATTTAAGAATGCACCTAGAACTTTTGGAAAAACATTAAGCAATCTAACTTACATAACACTGGAATAACAAAAGAAGAGGAGATCTAGAAGAGGTAGAATAATTATTTAAAAGTGGCAATGATCCCTAAAAAATGCCAAATAGTATAAAAACTTACTGACTGAAGTATCTCAAAATCCTCAGGAAGGTAAATACAAGGAAAACTATATAAAAAATTAATAAAGATTAATTTTTGGTTCAGTGCAGTGGCTCACACCTGTAATGTTGGGAGGCCAAGGTAGGTGGATTGCTTGAGCCCAGGAGTTCGAGACCAGCCTGGGCAACATAAAAAAAAACTCGTTCTAAAAAGATTACAAAAATTAGCTGAGCCTGGTGTTATGTGCCTATAGTTCCAGCTACTTAGGAGGTTGAGGTGGGAGGATCACTTGAACCCGGTAGGCAAAGGTTGCAGTCAGCCAAGATCTCATCTCTGTACTTCAGCCTGGGCAACAGGGCCAGACACTGTATCCAAAAACTAAAAAAGAAAAACATAAAAATAGCCAGAGAAGGGGACAAAGACATGCACTGTCAATCCATGATTCTATATCCTGAAACATATTTTGAAAAAAAGACACAATACATTTTTTAAATAAATTTTTCAAGATGTATAAAGCTGCAGTAATTAAGGCAGGCTGGTGTAAGTAGAAGATAGAGACAGAGAGAGAGTAAAATACAATAATGAGCCCAGAAATACACCAACACATATATGATCAATTGATTTCTTATAACATTGTCAAATTAAGTTATTGAGGAAACAATAAGCTTTTCAACAAGTATTTATGAAATATTTGGCTACCTGTATGTAAAAAATAAAAATAAAAACCCCTCAAATCTTACATAATACCACAAATATAAATTAGTTGAAATGGTCACAAATCTAAGAGTAAGTGTTAAACTAGGTAAAGTTTTAGAAGAAAACAGATTTTTAAATCTTGTTTCAGACAAAATTGAATTGGTTGGATACATATGGCAGTAACTTTACATTTAAAAAACAGATTAATTTGATTTCAACAAAATTTAAAATGTCCGGCCTTTACAAGACAATGTTACAAAAATAAAAAGAAGCCAGATAATGGGAGAAAACATTTACAATACAAGTATTAGTTAAGTGACTTGTATCTAGTAAATATCATTACTTTTTGCAACTCAATAAAAGTAAAACAACTCAAATTTAAAAACTTGCATCGTGCCTGTAATCCCAGCGCTTCGGGAGGCTGAGGTGGGCAGATCACCTGAGGTCTTCACAGAACTGGAAAAAGCCACCTTAAACTTCATATGGAACCAAAAGAGAGCCTGCATAGCCAAGTCAATTCTAAGCAAAAAGAACAAAGCAGGAGGCATCACACTACCAGACTTCAAACTATACTGCAAGGCTACAGTAATCAAAACAGCATGGTACTGGTAACAAAACAGAGATGTAGACCAATGGAACAGAACAGAGGCCTCGGAGGCAACACAACATATCTACAACCATCCGATCTTTGACAAACCTGACAAAAACAAGCAATGGGGAAAGGATTCCCTGTTTAATAAATGGTGTTGGGAAAACTGGCTAGCCACGTGCAGAAAGCAGAAACTGGACCCCTTCCTGACACCTTACACTAAAATTGACTCCAGATGGATTAAAGACTTAAACATAAGACCTAACACCATAAAAACCCTAGAAGAAAATCTAGGCAAAACCATTCAGGACATAGGCGTAGGCAAGAACTTCATGACCAAAACACCAAAAGCATTGGCAACAAAAGCCAAAATAGACAAATGGGACCTAATCAAACTCCAGAGCTTCTGCACAGCAAAAGAAACAGTCATTAGAGTGAATCGGCAACCAACAGAATGGGAAAAAATTTTTGCAGCTTACCCATCTGACAAAGGGCTGATATCCAGAATTTACAACGAACTAAAACAGATTTACAAGAAAAAAACAAGCCCATTCAAAAGTGGGCAAAGGACATGAACAGATACTTTACAAAAGAAGACATACATGAGGCCAACAAACATATGAAAAAATGCTCATCATCACTGGTCATTAGAGAATTGCAAATCAAAACTACATTGAGATACCATCTCACGTCAGTTAGAATGACGATCATTAAAAAATCTGGAGACAACAGATGCTGGAGAGGATGTGGAGAAATAGGAACACTTTTACACTGTTGGTGGGAGTGTAAATTAGTTCAACCATTGTGGAAGACAGTGTGGCAATTCCTCAAGGACCTAGAAATAGAAATTCCATTTGACCCAGCAATCCCATTACTGGGTATGTATCTAAAGGATTATAAATCGTTCTACTATAAGGACACATTCACACGAATGTTCATTGCAGCACAGTTTACAATAGCAAAGACCTGGAACCAACCCAAATGCCCATCGATGATAGACTGGACAGGAAAAATGTGGCAAATATACACCATGGAATATTATGCAGCCATTAAAAACAATGAGTTTGTGTCCTTTTTAGGAACATGGATGAACCTGGAAACCATCATTCTCAGCAAACTGACACAAGAACAGAAAATCAAACACCACATGTTCTGACTCATAGGCGGGTGTTGAACAATGAGATCACATGGACACAGGGAGGGGAGCACTACACACTGAGTTCTGTTAGGGGGAAATAGGGGAGGGACAATGGAGGGTGAGGAGGTGGGGAGAGATAGCATGGGAAGAAATGCCAGATATAAGTGAAGGGGAGGAAGGCAACAAATCACACTGCCATGTGTGTACCCATGCAACAATTTTGCATGTTCTTCACATGTACCCCAAAACCTAAAATACAATAAAAAAAAATACCAAAAATTAAATAAATAAATAAATAAAAAGAAAAAGAAGTTCGCGACCAGCTTGACTAACATGGTGAAACCCCATCTCTACTAAAAAAACAAAATTAACCAGGCGTGGTGGTATATGCCTATAATCCCAGCTACTTGGGAGGCTGAGGATGGAGAATTGCTTGAACCCAGGAGGCGGAGGTTGCAGTGAGTCGAGATCGTGGCATTGCACTCCAGCCTGGGCAACAGGAGAGAAACTCTATCTCAAAAAACAACAACAATGACAACAACAAAAAAACTTACAAAAGACGAAAAGACACTTCATCAAAATTGTACAGAAAGCCAATAAGAATTAAAGAAACAAACAACATTTTTACACACCTTTAGTCCTCAAGAAAATTCCAGTTGAAACTGTGATGAGAGAACACCCTGCTGGAATAGCTAAAATTAAAAAGATAGACAAGAAAGATGGGCAACATAGAAATCTTTTACATTTTGATAGAAATGCAAAATTGCAACACCACTTGGAAAGAGTTTGTCAGTTTTGTATAAAATTAAACCTCCATTTACCATAAGATATAGCAATCAATTCCTTTCTCCGGGTATTTATCCAATGGAAATGAAAATATATGCTCAAATAAAGATCTATATGTGGATTTTTATAACAACTTTAAAGCCCAGTACAAGAAACAATCCACATGTTCAAAACATGCATAGGTTACACATAACCACTAGCTACTTCTTGTGGGTGGGTGGACGAGTTTTACTGCAAAGCAGCAAGAGGAAACTGTGTTGATAAAATGCTCCTTGTCCTTGATTGGTGTGGTAGTTGTATGACTAAAATCATTTGTTAAAATCTATTGAATTGTATTTTCTGAGTGAGTGAATTTTTACTGTATGTATATCATACCACAACTAAACCTGATTTAGAAAATATGGGCTTTTTAATTCATCAAATGAGCATTTGATTGAAGTAATTTATGATTACATAAAATAATTTAGGATTTTAAGTTAGCTTAGAAAAGAGATTTGAGGATCTACTTGCCTTAAAAAAATTGGATGACAACTTAGGAAAATTGAATACTCACTACTTAGCTCCAAATTAATAAGCTAAAATCAGTAAATAGCAATTGCAAAAAAAAAAAAAAAAACCAGGTTTTATTTCTGTATAAGGAAAACATCCCAACAATAACAGAATAGCTTATTCTAAGAGTTAGTGAGTGCCTTATCAGTCAATTACAGAGAAGCTAGAAGTCCACCTATTTGAGATGAAATAGTTGGGTTTATTACATTGTTTGGATAGGTTTTATTAAGGATTCATTGTAATTATTAGGGTTCTGATTTTATGCTATAAGTCTATATGACTGGAATAGAAAACATGAGATGGTATCTCAATTTTTGTGAAAGAGAGTAAACAAAAAATCAGAGTTTTATCTCCATTTTGTATTTTGTAGGTTCTGTCATTATTGACACAACGTCAATAAAAATTATATTCTTTATAGCTTACATGAAATGAATAAAGTATATCAATAAATTATTAAGTGCCACTTTGGTACTACTATGAATTTACAATATTTTCATAAGATCTGTTAATATTCTTCATTCTTTCTGTCTCTGATGTTATAAGTATCACCCCCAGGTAAATGTGTATATTTTCAAACATAAATTTAATTCTTTCTACCTGTTCTGAAGGTTATTGATTCTACCAAGTAAAAGTTTTGATTATCTGAAATATCATCATTATAGCTTTTAAATTGATTGATTAATGTATTTATGTACTAAATATAATTAAACCTTTTTGGTTGTATAAATCTTTTGTCTCTTAGATTTTGATAATGGAATCACATTCCAGACACTGCATTTTCCTTAAAGTTAGAATGAAAAATATACCATCATTATTATAAGATTTTTCTCTTCAAGTTTAAGAGACAATACAAACTGATATTTGCTTAGAAAATATGAGACGTTTACTTGTGAACAGCTGCTACATCTCACTATTTAGAATAGAATTACAAAATTTATTGGAAAATCTGTCTTATAAAAACTTTTCTATCAAAAATACACAATGCCTAAAATAAAACAAAGATATGAAAAATAAACTATGCAGAAACGGAGGTTTTTTTAAACAAAAAATGCACAAAAATGTATATACTCACATGTTAAATGAGAAAAATGTGCTGTTTATTTTCATTTCTAACAACGTTCAAAAGTTTGGAATCAGTATGCTAATTTTTACAAATTATTAAAATACATATAATTTAGTTATGGAAAACTGTGTGTTTGGATACTTCAGATAACATGGGGTTTTAGAAACAGTGATCAAGAAGCTTGACTTGACAGCAAAGAGTGAAATAATATATTTAAGCTATCAAAAGGAGGGGCAGGAAACCAAAGTTCATAACATAGAAAATCAAAATACAGCACTCTCTGAAGACTTAGAAAGTTAAAGTGGCAATTGGTCATGTCTGAAAAAGAAATGAACTAATGAAGACCAGTGGGTTGAAGGTGCAGAAAGGGCTGTATGTTCTGAAGATAAATAGGCATGGAAGTGAGGCAAGAGAAGACAAGGTAAAGTGCATCGAATGAATGATAATGCCTGAATAGGTAGCATGTTGATTACTGAAGTAGTTCATAGCACTATAGATAAAACCAAAAGTGTATTAAATCATTTAATGGCTTTCTATGAATTATAGAAGAAGGCCCATTACTGTGGTATGTTGTTACATAAAACTACACGTTCCAGAAAAGATATCCACAGTCTTCTGCAGCCTTCCTCAGGGATTTCTTCATCCATTTAGAATTCTCTCATGTGAACCAGATCAAATATTAAGTGTCTCTCAGAGGAGTGACAAATCTTGTATTCTTCAGAATGGTGCAATAAAATTTAGCCATTCACAGACATATTGATTAAGCGCTGGATCTGTTAAATGTAAAAATCAAGTTGTAAGCTGCAAATTTAGATGATCTAGACTTTTTTGCAAAATAAAAAAGGAAGAGCATTGAAGAATTAAACATAACTGATGAATCAGAGGAAAGGAAGATTTCAAAACTAACCTTTTATATTTTTAATATCTAAAATAAAGTACATGTAACAGGAGTTACAAATTCACATTTTTGAAATAAGCATTTATCTATGAATATATTGAATAGTACTAAATAGCAACTAAATTTATGCAAAGGAAATAGAAACTAGTTAGCTACATATTGATTATGTATTAATTTCATTAAAAATGGTTATTCAGCTGAAATAACACCGTATCATAGATTTAAGGTTTTGAATTTAAATTTAGGACTCCCAAAGTAAATAATACAAAGTCATATATTTTATTTACTTGAGATCAAGAAGAATGAATTAAATTTTGATAAACATACTTATTGATATCTACATATAAACTAACGATTATGACTCGTTTTAAAATAGAAAATAATTTTGTGCTGATAAACATAGAGAAGATTAATCACTGAGATCAAATGACATATACACTAGAACACTTGTCATTTTATTTTTCTAAATTAATCAGTAAACCAAAAGATGTTAATTGAGCATTAACGAGTTTTCTGTGAGCATACTAAATAACGAAGGAGATACAAAAGAAGAAAAATGTGCAATTCATATAATCAAAACCTGAATTGCTGGGTGATCATCATGACTTATGATTCCTAAATTTTAATCACATGGGTAAAAATAGAAACTCTATTATGTTTAGTTTTGTGAGTTTTTCTCCTTAAAAAAATCAAAATAGCTAGTAGCATTTCTATGAGCATAATTTTTGAAATAATCAGAATACAAATTTAAATTGTATTAATTCTGGCTAATTTTGGTGAACCAGATTTTCACTGAATTTGGTTAACTTTTGCAGAAAATCATTTGTAGAACCAGAAGGAGATGCCCAAGTGAAAATCTCTAGCCATTAATTTCTTATACTTCAAAATATGTTAAACAATGCTATTAAGCCTAAGACAAGAAACTGATAATTGGATTTCTAAGAAAATGTTTAAATGCCTACATAGACTATTATGAAAAATAATTTTGATTACTTTTCCATTCTTCTTCTTTTATATTAAATGCTTACATACACTTATACATACATACATTATTAAAAAGAATTAATAGGTTTTAAAGAAACCTATCAATGGAGTGTTTGGCATTCTAGCTAAGCTATTTTTAAGTAATTGAACAACATGTAAAAAATATTCTAGAGTAATGTATATACTTATGGTTAACTCTTTACCAAAGTGTTATGCCAATATCAAAAACCAGATATAAGAGATACATGATTTCTTAGAAATCTTAACTTTTGTCACATAGAACTTCAGTTTTGTTTTAAATAAGATATCACTGATCTATCTAAGCCCTTCCATAAACTCTTTTCAATATGTTTTTCTCTCTCTCATCTGAGTAAGCCAGCATTATGGTTTTAGATATATTATCCAATAATGTTCTTCTCTAAATATTCAAAGCCTATAATTTTAAATCCCTGTATCAATATGTCTTTGTGAATCTAGAAATAATTTTGGTCATAACATTTCTTGAAATCAAACCAAAAATTGTCAAAAAAAAATTTTCTTCAAAAATGCTTTACAATTGAGAATAATTTCTTCTGATATAGTTTCAAAGAAATTTAATTTTATGATTTTCAGGCCTCAGGATTTAATTCCTAAATACATTTTGGAAGTAAAGATAAATGAGTTTTTCTAACATGCATAAACACTATTTATTTTAATGTTGACATTCTAACAGTAGAAAGCAGAAATTTTTCTTGCTATAATGTTAAACACATTTTAATTTTAAAATGCATATGCCATTACTGCAATCTAATCTTTTATATTTTTTATTGTTTTTCTCTGAAGAATGTTTCTGTCTGCACTTTCTTAGGTATGGTTTACTCTGTACAGGCTAAGTGTACCGTTTAATAATACCCACTAGACCTAATAAATAGAAAGAAAAGAGGATTTTTCTACCCCTCAAGGTGAAGTAATAGTAATGAAATAAAAGAGACTTTTATTCTCTTACCTGAAACAACAACAAAAGTTCACTCGAAACGAAATACCATCAGTTGTATATCTGTTAAAGAAAACTGTATTTATTGTTAACAATAGTTTCTGTAAAGGAACTGACCAGACTCATATAATTTTAAGACTAAATTCTACACACATTTAAAGAAGAATACTAAACATGCACACATTTTTCTAGATAATTATAAAGAGGAGATTTCCTAATTTATTTCAAAATACTAGAATTATTCTGGACATTATAAGAAAATAAAACTACAAATCCATATTCCTCATGAATATAGGTGCAAAAATTCTAAACAAAATATTAACAAATCATATCCCAATTTATATACAAAACTTTATCATTACCTCAGGAGTGAAAATTTGGTTTAATATTTGAGAGTTGCTTAATCTAATTTACTATATAACAATTTAAAAAGAAAAACCATATGGTACTCTAAATAGACACAGAAAATCATCTATTTCTCCTTTTAAGAAAAAACAAAGAAAGCCAATAGAAATGACAATATATCTTTTGGCAAACAAGAAATACAAGGGTACTTCTTGAACCTGATAAAGAGTTTTTGAGAAAAACCTACAGCTAATTTCAAACTTAATTGTGAAAAATTGAACGCTCTTCCACTAAGATCAGAAACAAAACAAGGAAGTCCATTGTCATCACTTATATTCACACTGGACTGGAGTTCCAACCAGTTCAAAAGACAAGAAAAAGAAAGAGAAGACCAAAACTGAAAAGGAAAAAGGAAAATCATCTTTATTCACAGAAAACATGATTACCTATGTAGAAAATGTGATGGAATCTACAAAAATACTATAGAGTTAATGTGAGTTTAGGTTGCAAAATACAAGATACATACCAAAAAACTAATTATAGTCTTTATACTAGCAATAATTAGAAAGAGAAATTAAGGAAACAATATGATTAGCAATAGAAACAAAATATTAAAAAATATAAAAGTAGAAAAAAAGTGATGCAGGAACCATATACTGAAAATTGCAATAAATTTGCTTACAGAAATGAAAGACCTTAATAAAAAGAGAGATGCATTGTCAAAATATTCATGATTTTTGTGATATAAATTATCTCAAATTGACCAATAGATTCAACATAATCCCAGTAAAAATTCCAGCAGGATTTTAAAAATAGAAATTGGCATGCGTATTCTAAAATCAGAAATGGAAAGGATTTACAATAGTTAGAACAATTTTAAAAAAGAAAGATGAAAAACTAACATTACCTGATTTTAATAATATTAAAAAGCTACAGTAATTAGGACACAGTAGTACTGGTGTAAAGATAGACAAAAACATCAATGGCATAGGGGATGCTGAAACAGATCTATACACATACGATTAACCAGTTTTTAACACAGATTCAAAGGCAATTCAGAGAAGAAAGGAAAACCTTTTGAATCAATGGTGCTGAAACAATACAGAATTCATAGGCTGAAAAAGTGAAAGGAAGAAAGGACAAAGAAAGGAAGGAAAAAGAATGAAGTTTCATCCCAAACTAATTCAAATTACATCAGGGACTTAAATATAAACCTTAAAAGTCTGGAACTTCTAGGATAATTGTAGAAAAAATCGCTGAGACAATTTTTATTAAAGGTTTCCCAGATTTGATACCAAAAGCAGAATCCATAAAAATAAATAAAATATATTTTATCACTTTTTTCATCTGTTTTGACACTGCTAATAAAGACATACCTGAGACTGGGTAACTTATAAAGGAAAGAGGTTTAATGGACTCACAGCTCCACATGGCTGATGAGTCCTGGCCATCATGACAGAAGATGAAGGAAGAGCAAAGGGACATCTTACATGGCAGCAAGCAAGAGAGAGAGTGTGCAGCGGAACTCCCCTTTATGAAACCATCAAATCTCATGAAACGTATTCACTATCACAAGAACAGCACAGAAAAGATCCTCATGATTCGATTATCTCCCACTGGATTCCTACCTCAACACAGGGAAATTATAAGAGCTACAATTCAAGATGAGATTTGGGTGGTGACACAGCCAAACTATATCAATCACCACAAGACTTAGTTCTTCAAAGCATTTTAGAAAATAGTCAAGTTCCAAACTTGGAGAAAACATTTGCAACATAAATATCTGACAAACGATTTGCATTCAGAATATACAGAGAAAAAGTATAACTTTGTTCTTAAAAAGTAAACTACCCACGTCTAAAAATTAAATAAATAAGGAAACAACAAGCAAAAGCTTTGAACAGACATTTTACCATACGAACACACTGATGGCAAGTAAGCATGTGAAAAGATGTTCAATTCTATTTATCCTTAAGGAAATGCCAGCTAATCTCTAGCATCAAAAAGCAGATCAGTCTTTGCCTGATTACAGGTAAGTGGGGTGGGGATTATAACGGGGCATGAGGAACTTACTAGGTTGAAGGATATGTTTCTTGTGCTTATTATGAGAATATAATAGATTCGTGAGTATACATATATGCCAAGCCTTATCAAATTTCATTTTTCATATTTGCAGTTCATATAACTTATAGTGCAATAAAACCATTAAAAATGTATAGCATCATCAATTTCCATTCATCTGAACCTGTTGATTCTTTATTCTCCCATATATAATGTATTTTTAAACTTTATTTTATGTAGTCTTCATATTTTTCTTCAAAGTACATAAAATGCATTATTATAAAGAGAAATATTGACCACATAAAATATTTTATGCTACATTATTATTGAAGGACATTGCTATCTTGTTCGTTTTTAACATTTTATTTTATAATCTTAACCAAAATTTGAATGTGGAGTTGAAGCTTTTTTTGAAAATGTTTAGCACTTCATATTTTATTCACTCCTTTCAGTGATTACATGCTAGTATTTCTTCCAACAAAAATAAAATAAAGAACTGTAAGTGCATACAATTTTAATTATGGCAAAATTATGTCTTCTATGCTAAGGTTAATAGTAATTAGCCTTTTAACCTTTTTCTATTTATATATTACTGTTTTGCATGATAAACTCACTACTTCCTTTTTCCTGTTATTAACTTGGAGAGATAAAGGGACTTTATCATTGACTGAGAAAAATCAAATATGTACAATTTTGTATGGGCCATTGTTTATGAGCCAGGTCCATGTTGATATCAAAACTCTTTGTGATGGATTAAACTGATCAAACATTACATTTGATTTCTCAGTTTAGTCATGCTTAGCAATCCTTTGCAGGTTTAATCATTCCTTTGTATTTATCCCTAGCTAATTAGGTATCAAAATATATTGAATTGTAAATGTAGTAACTGCTCACCTTCTTTCAGAAAGCTTCTCTGGAATATTTCTATACATTATTCTTTCAAATTGCAAAATATAGCGTCAAGTTTTATTTTCCCATGAACTCTCAAAATTTCTAAATTATCAAACTACTTGCTCATGTCTAAACAAAATGTTATAAATCTCTTTTTGTATGAGGCATATTAAAATATCTTGGCTTTGAAAGCTACTTTCATGTTTAAAATGTTAACATCGGTATTTAAAGTTTCTGAAAGCAATGCACAATGGAAATGAATACTAGAAATGAAATTATAAACCTCAGTTTTTTTTTAATTATACTTTAAGTTCTGGGGTACATGTGCAGATCATGCAGCATTGTTACATAGATATACACATGCCATGGTGGTTTGTTGCATCCATCCCCCCATCACCTACATTAGGTATTTCTCCCAATGTTATCCCTCCCCAATCCCCCCACTCCCTGCTATCCCTTCCCTAGTCCCCCAATCCCCCAACAGGCCCCAGGGTGTGATGTTCCCCTCCCTGCGTCCATGTGCTCTCATTGTTCAACATCCACTTATGAGTGAGAAAATGCAGTGTTTTGGTCATTACCTGAGATTTTACCATACTCATCTTGATCTATGAGACACACTGTGAATGACAGGATAAAAGTTACCTTTAGTGGATGTAACTACTCTAGAAAGAGTATTTCTTCACTCAACAATCTTCCTTGTGTAACTCTCATGGCAAGGCTATTGTGAAAATAAGTCACAGACAAAGGCAATTGTAAAACACGATCTTTATAAAGGAATTCTTCATTTTCCATGAATAAATACTATAGGAAACCAAGAAGAAGTAGCCTTGTTTCTCCCTAGTCCTCACCCTTAAAACTGAAAATTTACTGGACTAAACAAAGGAAAATCCTACAAGTTGGAGGAAGGAAGATTAGACTAGAAGCCTCAAGACCTGAGACATGTCAAAGAAAAATTGCACAGGATTGCAGCTAGCTCTTCAATATATTGATTTCTTTTCTTTAAGCTATATGCCCAGCAGTGGGATTGCTAAAGTATATGGTAGTTCTGTGTTTAGGTGTTGAGAAATCTCTCTACTGTTTTTTGTAGTGGTTGTACTGATTTGCATTCCCATCAATAAGGCATCAGGGTTTCCCTTTCTCTGCTCTCTTGCCAGTATTTGTTATTTTTTGTCTTTTGATATTAGCCATTTTAACTTGTGTGAGATGATGTCTCATTGTGGTTTTGATTAGTGATGCTGAGCACTTTTCATATAGTCATGGGCTATTTGTATGTCTTCTTTTGAGAAATGTCAATCTAGACCTTTTTCCATTTTAAATCAGGTTATTTGTTGTTTTGCTATTGAGTTGTTTGACTCTTTTATATATTCTAGTTATTAATCTATGAATTAAAAATGTGCCACACACACACAATGGAATGTTATTTAGTCATAAAAAAAAGAATGGAATCATATTTCTTTCAGCAACATGGTTGGAACTGATTAAGTGAAATAAGCCATGAAAAGGGAAATGTTGCATGTAGAAGCTAATACATTTGATCTCATGGAGATAGAGAGTAAAATGATGGTTACCACAGGCTGGGAAGGATAGTTGGAAGTATGGGATAAAAAGGAATTTGTTAAAGGGCAAAAAAAATGTATAGTTAGCTAGAAGCTAAAAGAAATAAAATCCATTGTTTGCATAATAAAATAAGAAGAGATAAAATCCATTGTATAGCACAATAGAGTGACTGTAGTTAATAATTTATTTTATTTTTCAAAATAACTGGAAAGTGGAATTGGAAGGTTCCTAACACCAATAAACGATAAATTATTGAGGTGATGAATATCCCAATTACCCAGATCTGATTATTACACATTGTATGCTTCTATCAAAATATCACATATATTCCATAAATATGTATGACTATTGTGTATCCATAAAAATTTGTAATAAGAGAAAAATTGCACTGAACACATTAAAGAGGCAAGGAACATATATTCTAGATTATTCCAAAAAAGGCAAGATTAATGAAATAGGGAGAGATTGAATTCAACTTCATTTAGGGAACAAGTTGTTCAACCTGATTAGATCATCTGTGGTTTTAAATTGATGCTTAACAGAGTTAAACTTCTATTCTCTCACAGAACCTAGGAGCTGGGTGTCCATTCTTAGATGGTTACTTTTCAAGAATTGACTCCCAGGTTTTTGAGAAAGGCATTACTGGGTTCTAAGAATGGCAAAAAGCTGGGGAAGATTTGTATCTCCCAGAGGCAGAGAGCTTACAATGAAAAGTTTTCTAAAGTAAATGCTGTAAGGAAAGGGAGGTCAGGGGCCTGCAGTCAAAAAGAAACCTGCATGAAGTTTAGTCAAGCTGAGGGTACTGTTAAAGTTATCTTGGCCAGGAATGAAATGGCCAAAATAAGATTTTTATTTGTTGAGATTCCTGAGATTTTTATTTGCCACCTATAAATGCCAGAAGTGTTGCTGGAGAAGCCTGCAACCTAGATCGACCAACAGGCATAGCCAAAACAAGTCCTGAGAAAAGCCTGCTAGCTCTAGCCAAAGAATCAGGAAAAGGAAACCTGGGAGGAAAACTTTTTTAACAACACCTGCCCCACTCCAGCCAAAACTCAAAGGAAAATGTGATCCCTCCTCAGGCATAAGTTTGAGCATAAATAAGAGCCACCACCAGCAGCTTGCAGCTATGAGGTGGCATCAATGGGTAGTGTCTGTGAGTCTCTAATTATCTTTAAATTTAAAAAATGAATTAAATTCACAGTGATTGCCTAGAGCTGGCAGTAAGAGGAAAAACTGGTTGCAGAAACAATGAGAAAATTCAAGTGTAGGTGATGGAATGAATTTTATCTTGATTATGGTAGTAATGACACAGGTGTATACATTCATCAAAACACATCAATAGGTATATTTTAAATGAGTGCATTTTACACTAAAATGTCAAAAAAATTCATAGACAATAGTGAGGGAAAACAAAATGTTTATTCTTTTCTTAAAAAAAATCACACTTTTTCTATTAAATAGGGAGTTTTAATATGTATTTAACCATAGCATTTGATATTTATTACTAAAAGTTAAACGTTATTGAGTATTAATTTTGTATATTTCAACAAAATTATATGATATTATAGTATTCTTCATCTCATTTTTGTTTTGAACACTGAAAGGCATTTTTGCCAAAACAGTTGTTTCAATAATTTTCTATTAAGTTTTCAGAATAATTGGAAATTGTTTTTAACATGTTCTTTTATTATTCTTCTAGATTGTTCTTTCAAGCAGATGTTAACTAATCTAACAGGTCAGATCTTGACAATGGCATTGTTTTTAAAATATGGTATTTTAACATAATCTTTAACCTGACCAAATACTTTATTTTCCCCCTAAATTTGAAGTAATGCTTTTAAATCCATTTGCACTGAGTTGTAATAATTGTTTTATTAATAAATTGAATTGATTTATTAATTATTAATTAAATAATAATTGTTTTATTAATAAGTTGAATTAATAAGAATTCTATATACATAAGAGCTTGATTTGAGGGATTGCTTTTTGTTAGGAGTGAGAGGCTAGATCCTACTACTAATGATGCCTGCTGCATGATCTCAAACAAATAAATACAACAAATTGCTGTTATTTTCTTGTAGATGCAAAGGTATATGCAGACTTTCCTTCCAGTGCTGAAGAAAAGAAAAAGAAAAGAGGCCATGCTCACATTATAAAATCTTCAACCTTTAATTTAAGCAATATTTCCATTGAACTAATTTTTTTCTTATATTTACCAACCAGTTGGTAAAGAAATATTTATAATTGATACAAAGGTCAGCACACATGCAGTATTAAATGTACTAATCTCTACATATTAGTGATGTTGACTGTAAACCTACGTAAGGGAAACCACTACAGAGATACTAGCCATTGTCTCATGTGGTATGTACTTTAGAGTTCAATCTGTAGGCTCAGTTCTATACTTTCAGAAGAAAAAACACCCATGATTTGCCATCTCATTTAATTGTGATTAATATAAATAAATAAATAAATAAAGCAAACAAGTATTCAGTTGAGACATCTGCTCTATAGATAACATTAACAAACACAATTTGGCTAAGAACTTAGCCAACACATTATTACATAAAGATACTGGATACAAACTCACAATGTTACTGAAACACCAGGAATTTAGTCTAGGTCCTGCTACTTGCCACATAGAAAGCCACGCACTGAGACTAGTATTACTAAGGAAGAAGGCTTTAATTGGGTGCTGCAGCTGAGGAGATGGGAGATCAGTCTCAAATCTACGTTCTTAATAATCTAAAATTAGGGATTTATATATAGCAGGGAAGAAATGTAACCGTTTGTGGGAAAACATGAATTAGGTAGTGATAAGCAAGAGGAGATGGTCAACAGAAAGCAGGTGGCCAAGGCAGTCATGATGTGTCGGGGTCTAACATCTAACCGTCCAAATGCAATGATCTGGTGAGTTTCAGCTCCTATATACTATCTGGGAGGACTGACAGTTGGTTTCCTGAGAAAGGAGAGCAGATAAAATAAATCTAACTTTCTCAAGTAGTAAGACTGGAGGATCAATATCTATGTCTATTCAAAGAAACCATAACATAGTTCTATGGGACAATTGGGTCACTTTCAATAATAAGGTGAAAGAAAGCCTGTTACAATTACATCCACTTGGCATTTGAAGGGGTTTTGCTAGAATATAACTTAGGAAAAAATATATATATATATAAAATATAAAATATATATATAAATATATACATCTGAGAACTGTGGAAAATGAATAAATTCAGAAGTCCAGATGATAATTCTTTTTTCACTCAAGAATTTCGTATTTCACATCCTAATGAGTGTTCTGTTTCCTGTTAAGAAAGAGCTGATGAAAAGAGTCAAACTCTGTAAAGTATTTTAAGAGTGTTATTCTGAGCCAAGTATGAGTGACCATAATGGCCTATGACATAGCTCTCAGGAGATCCTCAGAAACATGTGCCCAAGATGATCAGTCCACAACTTGATTTTATACATTTTAGAGAGACGTAAGGCATCAATCAATACATGTAAGATGTACGTTGGTTCAGTCCAGAAAGGTGGGACGACTGGGAAAAGGAGATTCAAAAATTTTCTGATTGTCAGTTGTTTGAAAGAGTTAAGTTATTTTTTAAAAACTTAGAATCAACAGAAAGAATGCCTGGGTTAAGATAAGGGGCTGTGGAGACCAAGGTTTTATCATGCAATGAAGCCTCCAGGTAGTAGGCTTCAGAGAATAGATTGTAAATGTTTCTTATCAGACTTAAATAGTTTGTTCAATTATTGATTTCAAAAAAGAGGAGGGTACAATGAGGCATATCCAGTTCCCCATTCCCATCATGGCCTTAACTAGTTTTTCAGGTTAACTTTGGAATGCCCCAAACCAAGAGGAGGAGTCCATTTAGATGGTTGGGGGCAGATGTTGCTTAGAATTTTACTTTTGGTTTACCAAAAGAAAATCAATAAAAGAAAATAATTTAATATATACCATAAGTATATTCATCAACAGTGCATTTATATATTTTACTTTGAATAAGCACTTGCAGGTTTGCTAGCAAGAAGGAAACTCTAGGAGAATTGTGTTTTTGTTGCCTTATGACAATTCTCATTAGTATGGTAAGAATTATTCTGTCAACTATTGTTGGTAGACATTTAATTAGATTTGTTTTTTTAAAAAAAACCTTAAGTGACAGGAAGACAGCTGCATACTTACCTTGAAAATGACATTCTATGTTTCCCTGTAAGCTAAACTACTGCAGCTGTCTGATAATGTTCACTCTTTTAAGGAAATGATTTGTAAGAACTAGACAAGTGATCAGCTTTGAGCCTATACTGACTTTAACAGGATTTTGGAAAGGCTGGGCAAGAGAACAAAGGGAAATTTATACCAGTGCTGAAACTGGTCATGCGCTTGTGATTTCTGCTGGTCTGTTAGACTTCTTTGTTATAATATTTATCTGTCTTTTCAAAGAAAAAATAAGTTTAGAAATGCAAATACTACAGAAAAAGAAGTAGCTGTGGTCCTGCCCATGTAGTTATTTAAAATTGGCACACTATATTTGTGAATATTTTTTTTTCTGATTCAAGTCATTGAGTTACTCTGGACACACTGGAATATGCACTTATTTATATTGGGTTTGTGCCGTTTGTTAATTTGAAGGAAATGCACTGATGCTCTGGTAAATATATTGCTGGAGAGAAAGATAGTAACAGAAATGAAGAAATGTTTCACGAAACTTCAGTGGTAAATGAAAACTTTATCATTTGCTAAGATGTTTCATATTGAAAATTCCAATATTAACCTTGTAACTTTTATTCAAAATAGTTAAATCATGTGTATGATAATTATAATAAATCATGAGCTCTGGTAGACTCAAAGAAGGATATAAGACACTGGTAGTATTGGTGCCTTGGAAGCCTGATGTGTGTGGTGACAGTGATTTAGAAGACACCTGTGGTAGGTTGAAATAGACAAAGCTTTGGTTTGCTGAGACCACATTGCAGAGATGAAGGTCAAAGTTAACCAATATGCTAGTCAAACATAGGAGGAGAAAAATTCATATGTGTCTCTTGGCTCTAAAGGGCTTAGATACAGTTAAAAAAAAAAAAAAACCCCAAAAAACTGTATCTAAGCTCTTTAGAGCCAAGAGACAGGCATATGCCACTAAACACCCTATCAAATGCCATATTGAATGGTAGTTTGTTTGTGACCACTGTTTCCTGCCCCTTGGCGACTGCTTGTATTTGGCCCAAGTCAGAAAGATTCTTTTGTTGCTGAATTGCCTGGTTTTATTCAGCATATTTCGAGGGCTAGCACCAAAACATCCCTGGGGATGTTGTAAAACTTTATGTTTTAAACACATTCTTATTTGCAGTCTATTGTACTTCTTGTAACCCCCTCTCTGAATTCAAAGCAGTTTTAACAGCTGTTTAAACAGCAGAGAAAGTGAAGCTGCCTCAGTGATCTTACTACATGGATGAGAAGAGAAGCTGGCAATTTCAGAACAGCAGCATCAGGAAATAAGACCAGAGCTGAGTTCAATATTCTTGCTCAGTTCCCTGTTGTACTCTTCCCAGTTAAATTGATGGCTCCTTCTTTAGAAATTATTCCTCATTGGGTAAGAGTCAGGCCTAGAGGTTTGTATACAGGAGGCAAGGACAAATATGTTCCTCTCATGTTTTATTTTTCCTCTCTGGAGATGAGTTTAGGGATTCCTTCCCTCAACTTTCTGTATCTTCTTGCTCTCTTAACCCATTTGGCTTAACAACTGATCCTATAGTCAACCAGAGATGAGACTGTTTAGCAATATATAATAAAAGTAAGATTTTCACCTTCATGGAGTGGTTCTTCTCATGACTCTAGTTATAGGGTTTATCATGAATGCTCCCAGTACTACTGATGGGATGCTCAGATTTTATCCCAAAGCCTCAATGCATTACAGACAAAAGTAATCACACCCTAATCTAATTCTTATAGCAAATATATCCAGCCATGTGTTCTGAGATGGCTATGGGTGTTATGCGATGAATCCAAATGCCCCAAAAAATTACTCCAAATGGTAAAATGTCAGCATTATTAAAATATACTAAACTTAAATAATATTTATTTCCTCACATTATTGCATTCCAGTTAAAGTCCATAAATGAGATCATTGTTCCCTAAAATATAATTATAAAAATATCAAAAATGAAAATTGAGTCTAAAGACATTAAAATCCAAAAAATTATATTGTTAACTTTTTATTACACTAGTCTTAGCCAGATAAATCTCTTTCTTATGCCCGGATAATATTGGAATTCCTTCAGCAACTGCAAACTAGGCTGTGATACAGTGAAATTGGTATAGCCAACTCTAGAAATTGAATTATTTCAGTAAAAATCTTCTTAAACTGAAGGTATCACTTAGACAAAAGCCCCAGATGTTCCACCTAGTATTTTAGCACTCAAACCGTATTTGTACTTATTTCTCAGAGTTTCTAAATAACAAAATAGTATTGAGATTTTAAGGGTTCATTCGAATTTTTTTTTAATTGTACTTTAGGTTCTGGGGTACATGTGCAGATAATGCAGGATTGTTGCATAGGTACCACATGGCAAAATGGTTTGCTGCCTCCACCCCCCCAACACCTATATCTGGTATATCTCCCCATGTTATCCCTCCCCAAACCCCGCTGTCCCTCCCCTACCCCCCCACCAACTGACCCCAGTGTGTGATGCTCCCCTCCCTGTGTCCATGTGTTCTTATTGTTCAATAGCCAACTATAAGTGAGAACATCCTTATTTTCTGTTCTTGTGTCAGTTTGCTGAGAATGATGGTTTCCAGATTCATCCATGTCCCTACAAAGGACATGAACTCATCGTTTTTTATGACTGCGTAGTATTCCATGGTATATATGTGCCACATTTTCTTTATCCAGTCTATCGCTGATGGACATTTTCTATTCAGCCATCTTGGGACCCCCGGGTTCATTCAAAATTTATAAATGAGATCCAGGTATCAGATAAATAGAGATCAAAGATGAGCATTAGTTTCTATGAAAGTTGGATGTAAGTATACAACTTAATTTGAAGCTTAATGAGTTTCTATTATCTTCATCCTATATTGAAATTTAAAAACATTAAACTTCTGAACCCAGTAAGCCTGCCACATGCAAAATAGAGAAAGTCTTGGCACCTTTAACACAGGGAAAAGCTATACAAAGCATGCTCACTATTTTTCTACCACTCTTACCTGTCAGATAAGTGACTCCTATCTTGAAGAGGTGTTCTCATCCTTTTTCTTCTATGGCGAGTGAAGCTGAGCATTTTTTTCCTCTATGAACATTTGAAGATATAAATAGAATTTCCCAATTTCAATGGCTACATGAGAAAATTTCTAACTAAAAAAAAGTTAGGTTTATTATATTATACTGGACATGTAAAGTCTTAACTATTTTAAGGGTGAGCACTTTGTCAAGACAAAGTGTATTTTAAAAATGAACATATAACTGCTGTGATAGACATATAGAGAGTTTTTCTTCATAGCATCTTTTTCCTTGTGAGGGAAGTAGAACTATTCTCTTCTGACTCAGCAGAGCCTAACACCAGCTCCCAACCCCACGTAATATCAGGCATGAACCCAGGTCTAATCTCATGACCTTGGATACCAAGAACAGTTCAACAATAGGCCGAAAAATTAAATAAGGACAATCAGAATCCTCTCTGCAGTTTTCTTTCTTGAATTATTTGGAAATAATCTGTTTCCAATAGAAAATACCCAGTAAGATGTCCTACAGTGTTTAAACTAATAGTGCATTCACTGCATGGAGACAACTTGTCCCGCAACTAATATGACAGGGTTTACTTAATGGCACATTTAATTACCTAATGGAGCTGTGCCTAAAATCTTATATAATAACAATTCTGAGCTGATGCAACATTTATCCTAGCAGAATATTTAGTGAGATTTATCCAAGAAACACATTAAAAGACGTTTATCACAGCCAATCTGAAAAACACACAAACTGCTGGAATTTTGATACAATAATACAATGGGATAGTATCTGTCTGAAACAGGACAACTTTTAAGTCATACTGTTAAGTAGAAAAAAAAGATACAAAACTATGCATACAGTATAAATTTTGTATAAATTTAAATAATATGTATCACTTTAGAAGTAAATACATATATGTTACCAGATAAATTTAAATTCTAGAGTTACAAATATAACTTTTAATAACAGTTACATTTGGGCAGAAAGAGTACAAATTGAGAAAAGAGAGGAGCTTTTGCTGATAATTTATAACTTTTCTTACCTTGGAATTTTTCATATCATAGGCATATATTATTTTTTAATATAAACAATTATTACCTTACGGTGAGATCATGAGCCAGTTTTATTCTTTTCTACAATTTGAACTTGAAATACTAATAAATATTATATATTTTAAAATTATTTATGGTACTGAAGGCAGCACAGAACTATGTGCTGTATCTAGTCTTCACAGTAAGATAGTAGCTTCTTGAAGACAGAGACCATGATTTCTTTTTCTTTTCTCCCTGATGGTAGCATTGAAGTTTTACCTAAATTGATCTGATATAGAATTGAGCAATATGATTTCATGAGATATGGTAATTGACAAGTTCTTCTCTCTTAGAAAAGCTGAAAGCCTTATGTGAAAACAAAAGTTTCTTCCATAGAATTATTCCAAAATTAATAAAATTAAAAAGGAAATAATCATTTTATCTATTGTATGGTCAACTTCACTCAGGAAAATGAACTGAAAAGCTCCAGGAATTATGTGATTTTGTAAAATGTCAAAGACTTTTCTTTTTATGATTGTTT
This sequence comes from Aotus nancymaae, assembly GCF_030222135.1. NCBI lineage: Eukaryota > Metazoa > Chordata > Mammalia > Primates > Aotidae > Aotus > Aotus nancymaae. The sequence goes on from NW_026988413.1 coordinate 31,325,436, forward strand.
CCTGGTGAATGAATTTCTTAGGCTTTTGGACAAATTGTAGGGTTCATCCAACCTTGAACATTCAGTACATTTTCAACTTTTTTTTAAGTGCTTTTATACTGCTTAAGTAGTTTGTGTAGTCACATAGAAATACAGGGCACATAACTACAGTGGCAAATCCCAAATTCCATTATATTGCTACATCCGTAGTTAATGAATAATGTAAACGAAAAATTCAAAGTTTCCTATATAGCACATACATTTTTATCTCTACTCTTTTATTTATGAATATTTATACCAGCTTGCGATAGTGTTTCACTGCAAGTAAAAATGAAAGGCAATTGTAAGATGGTTATAAAATACACCATAGTAACATTTAGATGATCCTCCACTTTTTCAAGTACAAATAATGTTCTTTATTTCCCCAAAGCTTTTTGTTAAAGTTCAGTTTTTCTATGAGACTTATAATTGATCTCTAATTTCATAACAATGTTGGCTTACTAGTTTGTTTTTACTATGTAATACTAAGCATAAAAAATATCAAATAAATACTTACACAGCAAATATGTCTTGAAATACTTGAAAGCAACTTCTTCAAACTAGTGCATTTAGGAATGTGAATATCTAAAAAATACAGGATTTAAAACTCTTCCAAAAACAATATCTAGTGTATCTCTAAGTGCCCTGATTAGAACTATGTCACCTCAATGGCAACTCTTGTGTACCATAAACATTATTACCTTAGGACTCTTCTCATAATTACATGGAGAAAAAGTATTCTACAATAACAAAATAAGTTTGTTTTATGTATTTGAAGGCACTATCCTTTACTTGTATTCTTTAAATTAGTTCCTAGTTATTTGAGCTGTCTAATGGAATCTATTATCCTGAAATGCACCGACATACCACAATAATTCATTACTATTTGAAAAGGAAACCTCCAAAATAAGCAAATAATACTTCAATGCATTCAAGATCACTTTAATTTAATTACTGTAATGTCTTATGAAGAATGCTTTTAAGGTAACTTTGGAACACTAGTGTAACTAGATGATGTTCAGGTATATAAAATTGAGCCATATTTTACCCAGGAATATATTCAGATAAACATCCCTGTAATTTCAGGATATTCACTTTATCTGGGTGGTCTGGAACTGAACCCACAATATCTTCAAAGCATGCCTGTAGCAAGAAAATATGGGGAAACTCAGAAATAAGAGGAATCATTGGATTCTCTTTCTGTAACTATCCATGTCACTTAATTCTTCACATGGGCAATGAATATTGTGTCCATACCTGTATGTTCTTGTTCCAGAATACCCCGATGAAGCCACACAGGAAAACAAGTATTTAAAATACTTGAGATGATATCTGCTAGTGAAGATGACCAATAAAGATTTGAAAATTGTTGAACTCCTTACAAAGGACTTAGAATATTAGGTGAACTTAATGGATAAAGCAGGTACAGGGTTTGAGAAGACTGACTCCAATTTTGCAATAAGTTCTATAGTGGTTGGAATACTATCAAACCATACATTTTAAAAACATGTTTTAAAAAACCTACCAAGCAAATAAATGTGAATTACATTCTACATATATACTACAGGCAGTGATACATGAAATAAGAGTAATATAACAGAGGGCTTTACAAATAGTTTGGAATTTAAAAAATAGATGTAGTAGGGCATATTGTGAAAGGAAAATAGTTTCAAATGGCTCAGAAAGGGCAAAAGAACACTGAAATATACTTGTCTGACTGAGCAGAAGTACATTTACAGGAGGAAGTGAGATTTGTAACTAGGGGAAAGCTAAAGGTTTATAAGAATTTAAGTAGTAAATAGATTACTCAGATCATGGAATGTCAACTTTTTGACTCAAGGGACAAGCGTATATGTACTCTAATCTATTTGTCTAAATACTTTTCTTGAAGGGGATTATTTGCCAATCAAATAAAACTAATTATTCACCCACATACCTGAATATGTCTTGTAATTTTGTGTAAAACAAAAATAATATTACATAGCTTTAAATTTCCTTTTCTTTCTCTGTGTTTCAAAAGAAAATGATCTTCTTACATCTAATGAACGGATCCATGAATTGGAGTAGTGGGACAGAAGAGAATTGCTGAAGGTCCTCCAGTGACAATGCCTCAAGAATGTAGCAATCAGAGAATATTTTGAAGTCTGCTTATCAGCAAGAACAGCAGCACACAGTAGTATTAATACCCTGCATTTCTATATAGAGTCATAAGCTTGAAATCTGCTTATTTTGGTGCCTGCTAGTTGCTAGAATTGTTGAGCTGGTTTTTCCATTTTTCTGAATTCAGCTCTGCAGCAAAAATGCTCAGATATTTGTCTGAAATAGTTGTTTTGTTGTTGTTGTTTCTTGGAAGAAATATTTAAAAATAATTTTGGAAGCATGCTATTTTACATGATTCTTTGGGTATGAAATTACAGAAGGAAATACACCCTTAGAAACCTTTTACATCTTTGTTGCCAGTGTTCAACGGAGCCAAATATCTTATGTCCAGCTGATGCAATGCCACCACACTAAGGAAGTATCAAGGAAGATGAGACAAAATGCTGACTTACTACTTTTAGAAATATATTTTGGTGTGTTTGCAAAAAAAGAATATTTTTTCTGAATACATCACCATGATCATTCTTGTACCAATAATATACAACATTTGCAATTTATTTTATCCCTCACTCTTCATCTTGATACCTTTTTAATTTTATTTTCTTATTTTAATTTTGAGGCAAATATTTTTATCTAACATTACAAATTTCCTGTGCATTTTTTTGAGTACCTTCTCTGACCTATTACCTATGAGTTTATCTTTTTCTTTTTAAAAGACAGATGCAATCTTTAGAATTATGGTTGATCTTATAAAGATCAAAGAGAATATATGCAAATGTATTTTATTGTTGTAATTCTCAATGAAACATGAAAATCCTATTAGGATATAAATAAGGGAGAGTATACTAAATGAGAAGAAAATATCAAACATTAAATGCATGCAAAACTTAATTGAATTAATTGTACATCTCTAGCCAGAGGATGCAAAATATCACAGCTGTGATCTCATTTAAAGGGGATGTTAAGCTTTAAAAGACACATAGGCCAATTGACAGCAGAGAACACTTGGTTTTATCTTTTTGCCTAATTGTACTTTTATAGTATTCAAACTATCACTTAATTTTCTCTTTTATGCAATGTCTCATAATAACTAATTCTTAGTTAGAAGTCAGGCATGGCATAATTGACATTTATTTTCATTTTATTGCTACTATTATTGCTATAGCTACTATTTTATTGTGGTAGGACATTGGTTTTCTATATCCTTTAGAGGGTAAAGAGTTAGATAGTCAGCTGAGTAGGAAGAAATCAAGTGTCATTTTAGGTCAATGCTGATGAATTATAAATGAATACCCACAGCAAATTATTAAATTCAAGTTTAATAATTTGAATTAATTCAAATTAATAATGATTAATTAATTTCAATTAAATTATTTATAATTTTAATGTTTAAAACAAATATTCAAAGAAATATCTACTTAAAATTTTTGACTTATAGTAATAAACTTCCACATTTTTGTATTTACAATTAAGATAATTCCGCTCATCACAAAAAAGAAGTAGTGAAATCTGGGTTTGTTCAACAAATTGACTCTTACAGAGTAATAATAACATAACAAAAGATTACTGTAACAGACAATGTATAAGTATATTAATTCATTTTCATACTGCTAATAAACACATACCGGAGACTGGGTAATTTATGAAGGAAAGAGGTTTAACTGACTTGTAGTTCAACATGGCTGAGGAGGCCTCAGGAAAGTTATAATAATGGTGGAAAAGGAAGCAAACACATCCTTCTTCACATGTGGCAGGAAGGAGAAGAATGAAAGCTGAGCAAAGAGGGAAGTTTCTTATAAAACCATCAGATCTTATGAGAATTTACTATCTACTCACATGCTATTCTTGTGAATAGCAGGGGGGAAACCACCTGCATGATTTAATTACCTCCCACTGGGTCCCTCCCACTACACATGAGGATTATAGGAACTACAATTCAAAATGAGATTTGGGTGGAAACACAGCCAAATGATACCAATAAGGTATTAATCTAAGCATTTTGTGTAAATTATGTTATTTCATCTTTACTGCTATTAAGATTTACAGTATACAAATGAGTAATATGCAGCTATAAGGGTTTAAATAATTTTCTCCTACACATTATGTTAATAAGTTCACTTTCCTAATTCAAAACCGGTTATTTATTTATCCCTCTAAAATTTGTGAAGCAATGTCATAGCTACTCATATTTTCCAAATGTGAATAACAAAGTTGAGTTTTTTTAATGTGAATATTGATACAAAGTGATACAACCAATGTCTGAGCTCAGAATAATATATTAAAAGAGAAAATTAAAGTAAACATCATGGAGCTAAGGGTCATAGAATAAAAATGCAACATCAACATGATCAGCTGTATGTTGATACTGCACATATGCATTATCTATAATAACACATTTACTGGTTTATATCTTTTAATAATTATATGATTAAAACATCAGTTTGGTTTTTAAAAGTACAATAAATTGTGTTGTTAACTAGGCAATATGAAAGAAAAAAATGTGAAATAATGTATTTTTTGATGAGCTACTAAACTACAAAACAAATTCTACAAATAAAAAAATATACTAGTTGAAGGATATACATGAGCTGGACTAACATTTCAATTAACTTCTCTGTTATTTATATTATCAAATCTTATCTCTCCATTGGATACATGACTAACAAAAATGCATGAGGCTTCTCATTTAAAAAATCAAAAATATATTAGGTTCTATCTATTCTAACTTACACAGGATTCTATATAGCACTGCCATTTCCTTCAGAAATTTTAATCTATAGCAAAACTCAAGAAGTACAGATATTTGTATAAAAAGAGTTATTGCTGCCAGTGACCTAGAGATACCTATAAACTTCAAGTGAAATTTTATAAATTCTCCAATTTAGATAATCAAATTTTATTGCAAATACTTGTAGGAATAACTTTTGAGGGCACTAAATAAAGACAGTGAGTAGATCACACATAATATTGGAGGTGAAGGATAAACTACTATAACAAGAAGACCCCAAAGTACAATTGTTTAAGCAAAAGATATGTGTGAATCTCTCTTGCATAGCAGTCCCTAGGTAAACAGTAAATTTAAAAAGCCATCTCTTTTTGTATCTCCATCCACTAGCAGATTTTTACAATCTGTGAGATGAAGCTAGACTTCATTAATTTGTGTTCCAGAAAAGACAGAGGAAATTCAATGCAGTCCTTACTCTTTGAAGCAAGTGATGCAGAAAGTTCACATGTTACTTTGGATCATGTTCCTCTTGTGATGTTTTAGTTACATGGCCATAGTTGCCTGCATGGGAAGCCAGAAAGAATAGTCTCTAGCTAGGTGACCAGCTATTCATTTGAGCACCATGCACTGTGCTATCAGCTGGCTTTACAGAAATGAGGTAAATGCACACAAACTTTTGTCTTCATGGAGTTTATAGAAAATAATACATAAAAATACCATGTAGTATTATATATTAATAAGAGAGAAATGGTTTGGAAAACAATAAATGAAAAAAGGATAATAGGTGTGGAAGTGCATTGATGCATTGAGACATGTTGCACTTTTTAATAGAGGGGTTGTTGTAGACCAAGCTTGTCCAACATGTGGCCCAGAGTGGCTTTGAGTGGTCCAACACAAATTTGTAAACTGTCTTAAAACATTATGAGTTTTTTTGTGATTTTTTTTTTTTACATCATTAGCTATCATTAGTGTTTTTTATGTGTGGCTCAAGATGATTCTTCCAATGTGTCCCAGGGAAGCTAAAAGATTGGATGCACCTGTTTTAGATCCTGATGAGAAAGTCTATTAGAGCAAAAAGTCTAAACCCTACACAAAGCTGGGGGGAAAATCATTCCAGGCATAGATTAAGCAATCGGAAAAATGCTGTGATAAGAAACCACTCAGTGTGATTCAGGACCAGCAAGTAGGTCTGGTGTTCAGAACTGAGTAAGTAAAGGAGAAGACTGGTAAAATTTGAGGTTAGAGCGGTCACAGAGAACAGATTATTTAGGTCCTTATGGGGTTCGTTATGAGGGCATTGGATTTTGCTCTGAGTGACCTAGAAAGTTTTTGGAGGTTGTTAAACAGAAGAATATCTGTCTGAGAAAAGTTGAGATTGGGTCATTGAGGAAACCTAGCAGCCGGCCACAATCAAATTTTTGGCTTATGTCAAATTAATTTATATGAAAGTGACAAAAAATGTGGCCTTCAATATCCAGAAACTGCTGTTAGGCCCTGAGCTAGACTCCAGTGTTACTCTAAGCATCCATGCACAAAACATTCTTATATCTCTCTAAATAAGTGACTTTGGCTTCTTTACCAATTGAGTTTTATTCTTACTCCATCTACTCTGTCTTCCACACAGGTAAGCTTTATTGAGCTACCCAGTTGCAGAATGCCCTGCTTTCTGACAGCACTCAGCCTGGATCAAAACCCTGCGTTCTTAGACCCTCTCCAAATTTACCTGCCAAAACCCAAACTCAATAAAAATTTCTTTTTATCAACTATCTAAGATGCCTCATGGTTACCTATGCTGTGCATTCCCTTTTCTTGTAATTAATAATAACTTTAATTTGTTCAACTATTGGTATGTTCATGGCAAAGGCAAAACAATAAGGATAGAAAGAATAATAGTGGTTGCCAAGATTTAAAGTTGGAAGAGAGTGAGTTTAGTTACAGAAGGACAACATGAATAGTATCTCTGGAATGGTGGAACTCTTCTGTGTCTTCATCGTGGTGGAAGTTGCATGACTATGCACTTGTGAAAACACCTAATATATGCCTATGACTGAGTTTTAATATATAGAAGTTAGAAATTCACTGCATGTAAGATAGAATAAATTTTTTATTTCAATTTTTATTTTAGATTCAGGGAGCATTTCAATTTTTATTTTAATTCAGGGAGCACGTGGACACATTTGTTACACTGGCATATTGTGTGATGCTGAGGTTTGGGGTGTGAATGATCCCATCACCCAGGTAGTGAGCACAGTCCCCAGGAGGTAGTTTTCCAGCACTTTCTCCCTCCCCTCCTTCCCCTCTTTTTGAGTTCCCAGTGTCTATTATTCCCATGTTTGTGTCCATAGTTAACCAATGTTGACCTCCCACTTACAAGTGAAAATGTGGTGTTTGATTTTCTGTTCCTGCATTAATTCAGGATAATGGCCTTCAGCAGCATCCATGTTGCTGCAAATGGCATGATTTCATTCTTCTTCATGGTTATGTAGTATTTCATGGTATATATGTACCACATTTTAAAAAATCCAATCCACCATAGACGGGTGCCTATGATTCCATGACTTTGCTACTATGAATAGTGCTACAGTGAACATACAATTGCATGTGTCTTTTGGTAGAACATTTTATTTTCCTTTTGGTATATACCCAGTAATGGGATAGCTGGGGTGGATGGCATTTCTATTTTAGGTTATTTAAGAAATCTTCAGTCTTCTCTCCACAGTGATTCAACTAATTTACAAGGAATAATTTTTTTTTATGAGTTAATAATTAAAAATTCGGGATTCTTTGAAATTGTGAGACAGCTTATTCCTGTAATGCTTATTACTATACTTAATTCAATAAATAGAATTTTAAGCTACCAATAATATTAGCTTAGAGAATGTCAACACTTAAATTCCTTTTCAATTCAGCATTTCTTAAATTGGTGGATCATCAGTGAATAAAGCAAACTAGTCATGCTTCTCTGTAATGATCCTCTTTTAATTACTTCGACTATTTTCTCCATGGCACTATTTCCTAACACCTAAAAGATTACCAATGGGTTTTGAACTGGAGACATTAAAAAGGGGAATGTCTTTATAGCTCAGCGTTTGTTCCTTTATGTTCATGCTTTCTTCTCAGAAATATTTAATAGCTAGCCAATTTTCTACTGCTAATTAACCCATTGTCACTACTTGTTTTTAAGGTAACTTCATGTTTTGCTCTTAAAAACTGCTAAATGTCTTTAGAGACACTCTCTGTTCCGATTTGTAAGCGTTTGCTATTTTAACCCTTTATAAACTTCAAGACAGGAAATAGGGACTTCACATTCCATTGATCACAGCACTGGAATCTTGACTTTGTCCAGCACCCTTTATCAGTTTCTGGGGTATGACATTAAAATTTTAAAACCTTAAAGAGAAAAGGCTACAAAAAAGAAAAGATACTGAAAAGATAATGTATAGTGACTATTCAACAAAGTTGTTATTTCCTGTTCAAATAAAGTCACTTAAAAAGAATCAGAGATTGATTTGACTTTGACTCCTGCTGCCTGAAGGAAATTACTTAAAAAAAAAAAACAAAGAAACGCACACACACATATACACACACACATCTTTATTCTATTCTATAAACTATACCTAGGGAGAATGTTCTGTTTATAGATAATGGTTTCAGGAAAACAAACTGCTTCTTTGTAAAATAAGTGTATTGTATATGATACCCCGTACAGGTGAACATAAAATACTAAGACTCATGTACAGGGATGATTATGCTTTATTTATAGAGAAGTTGGGGGATTTGATTTTCTTTTCCTTTCTATCCTTTTCTTTCTTTTTTTTTTTTTTTTTGAAACAGAGTCTCACTCTGTCAACCAGGCTGGAGTGCAGTGGCACAACCTCAGCTTACTGCAACCTCCGCCTCCAAGGTTCAAGTGATTCTTGTGTCTCATCCCCTGAGTAACTGGGATTACATGTGCCTGCCACCTTGCCTGGCTAATTTTTGTATTTGTGGTAGAGACAGGGTTTCGCCAGGTTGGCCAGGCTGGTCTTGAACTCCTGACCTCAGGCAATCTGCTCTGCCTTGGCTTCCCAAAATGCTGGGATTATAGGTGTGCTCCAGAGTGCCCGGCCTGGTTTTCTCTGTGACATGCTTTGGCTTTAGGAACACATTCATAAATAGTCTGTCAGTCTTTTTCTCACTGAACTCTAAGAGAAAGTTACTGAAATAGTAACTTAAACACAGCCTTCAGATCCATTGTAACAATAGCCCAATCTCTACAGGTTTTTTTGACCCACCTGATGATTTTGGAAAGAATGAAGGTGAAAAAAAGTCACTGGATAAAAAGTGTGAAGGACTAAAGACAGAAATCACTGCACTGTAGCCTGAACTTATGAGGGTACGAGCATGGACTGAAATAATTATGAGTAATACTTATGTTTATAATACATCTTCTTTTTGAAGGTATACTTACATCAATTATTTTGATGCTTAGGAAGTCTTCTACAGCAGACAGATCAAGTAAAATTAGTAACTTTTGTTGTGATATAAGAGAGTCTCAGGGTAATATGCTCATTTGGTGAAACAGTCACTATGGGAATCTATAGCCCATTGCTTGAGCCCGGATCCCTTTTCACAATACTCAGTAGCCTATAAACAAATGTGAACAAACCCCAAATTCACCCTTTTATCACTGTCAACCTATATTTCATTGCTTCTTATTTCCCCCTTTATTCTTAAAATAATACCAATATACTTAAGAGTGGCAACCATCTGCTAGTGTAAATTATTCTAGGGTGAAAGATTACCTTCAGGATCTCTTCTGTAGCATCTATTTTGATATCAAAGGCCAAACTGTAATATCTTCCATTATATATTCTCTTTCTTTTTACATTTTTTCTATTCTTACCATTTTTATCTTTATAATTGAAATTTCTGATATTTATTTTGACACCACATTCAATTTTGGTTAAGATCAGGACTAATCATTAAATTATTCTTGATGTTTTTCCTGAATTTTATTGGTAAAGTCAGTATTGACTTTCTTTTCTGTTGGTGTATTGAGAGTTTAATGGAATAAAGCAATAATAATAAAAGCTCAAATTCCTTACTATACCAAAAGTAATCAGCCCCTATTTTGAGATGAACAACGATGGTTCATCATTATCAGGTTTCTATGTAGTTAGGATTCTATTCATTTAGTTTATAAAGGCTTTTGTCAATGATTGTGTGGTCTTGATTCCTGGATGTCATGTTGAACTTTTATTTGAGATAATGAAAAAGATGTTTGGCTACCTGGGTTATTGGAAATGTACAAGGTTTCCATTGCATCATTCCTCTGAGGCAATACCGCTATTGATTACTGTGTTACTTGTCTTTGAAGAACACTAAAAATGATTAATGATTTTACCTTGATTATACCCAAGAAGTCTTGATATTGCCAGATTCAACTTGCAGATTTGGCTTAGTTAATATCATTTACTTCAACAGTTTTGAGCAAAATACATGGTTTTTTCTTTTAAAAAAGAGACTTTCTCATGACATACCTGGATTTAGTTTTTCTTACTGACCATACTGCCCACAAAATTAGTATGTGTGTAATTTTCTGTAACAAGATGTGTTTGGAAAGTGGAACCTTTCTATAATTCAAATTTCAGCCCCATTACCAAATGATTAAACCTCTTCCAAAAGCCCTCATTTCAATTAGTGTGCCTCTGCTCTTTTCCCCATAGCACTTGGCATATATTTTTATTTAGATATCTGTATCTCCATATATATATATGTATCCCCAAACAGATAGACTCTGAACTTCTGGGCAGTAGAGGATATGCTTTATTATGATTTTTGTAGTAGTAACAGGTAGTAGGAACCTAAAACACAGTAGCACTTAATAATTGCTTTGAAAAAACTTATGAACAAATACAAATATAAATAATTTGTTTGTAAAGAATTCAATGAATTAATGTAGCATCAGTGGGGTCCTGTAAAAAATTTCTTTCCATAGATTACTGCGCAAATAGTGGAAGCGACTATGAGAAAAATAGCTCTTAGTTTCAGAGCCTAGGACCCAAAGGAAAGTATGTCTCTGTCTATCTGTCAGTCAAACTATCTATCTTCACACATGCGTACATATTTATACACATACATGTATTATGCATTTGGAAAAAACCATGTGATATTTTTAAGTAGGAGTCTTTTTGTTCCAATTTGGGTTCATATTTTATTAATTTGTTAAATGCATTTATACACTGCTCTCAATAAATCAATCCATGTTGATTAATCTCTGTGCTTCTTTCAAAATATATTTCCCCATCAAATGTCTATAGACACTAATGACAGAAGGATAGAAGGATGATGATAGAAGGATAGATATAATGGAATAATTTAATTTCTTAATATTATAAAGCCCAAATGCACTTTTTTCTAAGTCATTTCTTAAGTCCACTTTTAGTTCTTATTTTAAGTACTAACTGCTTATATCAAAAGATAGGAATCTGTAATTTAAGATATCAAACTGAAAGCCTCAAAAATAACTGTAATCTAGTTACATGTTGTACAGTATTGTATGTGACAATTTTTCTTCACCACTCTTATTCTGGTAAAATAACGTTTCTAATATATAACCTTTAATACTAAAAATGGACATGAAGTTTTACCATGGTTTGTTTCAAACTGCATAAAGGGATCAGAAATAATTTTCTAATTCAGCTCAAAACAGAAAAGCCTCTGAAATGTATTTATGGTAAAGTTACATGTCATCATTGAAACCAGTAGAAGTTCAGCTCATAAAGGTTCATAAACAACCCAGGATTAGGGGTTGTATTGACTTTAAAAATGTGTACTTTTCCCTAAAGAATATTTTTTTAGGTAATTATTTCCATCTTAAAATGTGTTAGTGTTCAAATCTACAAAATGCAACATAGTCTGAATTTAATGATCTAACAGGACAGTTTGGCCTGGTACCTAATCACAAGGAGTTAGGTCCCTTCTCTAGCTGTGCTCCCTCCCCACATACAACCATTGTGATTTGTGACTTGGAAACTATGTGGTTTGATATCATGGTTTTCTTCCTGTAAAGGACTAAATGTAAGACAAAATAAACACATTCAAATACTTCCTTATTTAAATTTATCTCATATATAGTCTCAATCAGATATAGGTAGGAATTAAGTTAGCAATTTTTTCCTAAGGAGAAACTCACCATACAGAAAATGAGAGTCTCCTAGAGTAATCAAATTCAATTTTAGAGTCTAGAATATAGAAATAAAGTGTTGGTTCACACAAATAGTGCAGCTAATGAAGAAAAGTGCCTCCCACCCTACCTCTAGAAAAAATATAAATACCAATTGAGCATTAGTAACACACTGAAGACTTGAGGATGATTAATTATAAAAAGTTATAACACAAGGGAAGTCTCTGTGGCCATCCCTGGGTATAATACTGAAAAAAGTATTATTATTCATTCTTCAAGGAACTGTGTTTATTCACATAAACATGTATCAGAAGTGGTCATCAGGCTGGAACCACTGGGTTTGAGGGATAATGGCTTGTCCTGTTCTGTCCTGAGAATGAGGCCAGAATGATGAAGGAAAATGAGATCAGATGGTCACTGTTTTGAGAATCTAGGCTAATCAGGACGCTCAATTTCCTGGCAGGTTATCCCAGGAGACCATGAGAAAACTGATACAACGACAAACATAAGTAACCCTGGAGATCCTTAGAACTATATTTGGAATAAAACTCTGGAAAAAAACTGAATACCATGCTTATTTCATAGGTAGAGTTTATAGATATTTATTTAATAACAGTTATAATTAATCTTAGCAGTTTAAGTCTAATTATATAGTACTTACTATGTGCCAGGCATTCTTTGGAATCCGTTACATTTAATCAGTCTTTTGATCTACTCCATTTAACAGCTGGAATAATTGGGGTCCTGAAATATTAAGTAATTTGCTCTAGTACACACTTTTTAAACTTTTAAATAGTTTCTTATAGTTAAAGCTCAGTAAAATTTATAAATTGTTTCTATATGTGGACATAAATGGATGAGACATACTACAAAATAGTTGACCAAGAAGCCGTTAGTTGTAAAAATTTAAAACAGGAAATTACGGTATATTCAAAAAACAATATCATCTTAAATTTTGCTATAGAGTCTAATATTTTGAAACACCTCAATATAACATCCATATTATTAAATAACAACTATATACAACAGTAAGAGAAATAATATTCATTATCTGTTTATCAAAAAACATCAAGACATATTATTAGTGAGTCTCTCAGATTGATATATTTTATAATATTTATTTTTGCTGGAGGTAGGGTACTTCATGAATTAATTTTATAGCTACTCACCCAATATTCAAATCAATTAAAAAGTAACAAGTTGGATTTCTAAAAAGTCTTGTGGAAGATAAAATTATTTTAAACCTAATAATACACATCCTCCAAGTCATCAAAACGATACTATAGACTGTTGATTTAGTTTCTCATATTTAGAGCTATCATTCTGAAAAGCTATTTATGATTTAAGTTTTCATTTAAATAAGGATGCATATCACTTATTTTAAAATTCACAATATATACAAGTATTTTTGGCAGCAAAGCATTTGGTTTTTAGTGACAAATTCTAACTACTGTGACTTGGCTTCAGAAACCTAAAGATCTGCAGTGAGAGCACAGAGATGACAGTGAAGAAATGAGGTGGATGGGGGCTCTCTGGAGCTACAGAAGAAGTGGTTTGTTGTTTAACACAAAACAAAAGTCAAATTTATTAGCGTTGTGCACAGTTTGCAATGGTGATTGTCTTGCTGATCTTGTCATTCCATGACATCCGCAACAGTCATACCTTCACATCCTCTTTCGCTTTGTCCAGGACCACATGCTTTCCATCCAACCATTCAGTCTTGGCATTGCAGATTAAAAATTGGAAACCATTTTTGTTGGGTCCAGCATTTGCCATGGACAAGATTCCAGGACCTGTATGCTTCTGGATGAAATTGTCATACCAAATTTCTCCTCGCAGATGGATTTGCCACCAGAGCCACTATGGCATGAAGTGACCACCCTGGCACATAAACCTTGGAATAATTTCGTGAAAGCAGGAACTCTTATAACCAAATCCTTTCTCTACAGTGCCAAAGCACAAAAGTTTTCTGCTGTCTTTGGGACTTCGCCTGCCAACAGCTTGAAGAATACACGACCCAAGAGCTCACTCTCCACAGCTATGCCGAACAGAGTGGGGTTGACCACGGCTGATGGTGGGCACCTCCAGGCAGCATCAGTGCCTTAGAAAAAACACTGTTTATTCTACATGTGTGAAATTCAGTGAATGACTTCCAGAAAGATCAAAAGATAGTAAATGTGACATCCATGCAGTTGTTTAAGCTTTATTTTTATATGCATGCATGTTTGAATGAAGCAAAAAATTCAAGATATGGAATACAATATATCAAATGAAATAATTCAGAATTATTTTAATGTGCACACAAATAACAATATAAAGCACATATATAGGATACATTGTATAATTTGTCTTGAGGTTTCAAAAAGCAGTAATTTGGTTTTAAAATTCTGATACCAATATCTAATATAACATTCAATTAAAACATATTTCAAAAGTTAAACTTTTGAAAATAGTAACTAAATTAACACATAATTCTAAGGCAATCTGCCTTTATCACAATTGTCAAAATAGTGCTGTTCAAGTCTTCTGCAGAGAACAAGGAGGTTGCTATAGTTTTTCACCTCAGAAAGTTTATCGTTCATCAATTGTGTGGTAAGAATGGTGTACAAATGGCTAAATATCAGTGTATCAAATTCAGGAAGCTACTTATTAAAAAAATATGGTTGTGATCCCAGTCTTTGAGAGAGAGCTTGACAGCACCAGTGTATACCTTTCCAGACCTGAGTCTTGAAAGAGTCTTCTTACCCCATCTGATAGCTTTCGTCTTAGATTTGACTTTTCACTGTTTCTGATGGGTCAAAATATGATGCAGAGGCCAAAGGTAAGGAAATCCATACCTAGCATGAGTGATCTCTCCTGATTTAGTTTCATCAAACCACTGAAGATACAACTAGAAACAAAAGAATAGTCACTAAAATCTGGGAAAATGGAAATTTACTGTGGAAATAAGGCTAACAATATCTGGGATATTTGAATTTTAACTGAACTTATTTACTTGAGCTTGTTGGAAAATTATTTAACTTACAAGACATAATTTCTTGTATCTTCCCAACTAAAAATGTAGTCATTTTTACCAATGGAGCTTGAAAAACTATCTTTTTTTAATAAATAATCATCTTGCTTTCAGCATCTAAAACTTATTACCAGAAACATATCTTCTGCCAGACAGACAAATGGCATTATTTCTTATCCAAATGCCTCAGGGTATGGTAGGCATTTTGATTGTTATTATTTTTTATTGTGTTCATTTCTGGAATTTTCTACTTTGAAGTTACCATCCTTGTCGTTAGCTAGAAGCTACAATATAAATTTTGTACTCAAATCTCTGTGCTTTTTCCTTCGCATGCAAATATTATACTGCTTTCAAATGATAATATAATCAGTTCACATTTTTGTTGGAAGGTCTACAATAGTAACACTTTGTTCTCTTTGAAGATGATGATCTAAGTTTTATATAGTAAACATTTCAATTAAATTATTGGTTCAAAAGGTACTATTTTAAATTTTGCTGTAACATATCTGACAATGTTTTTGTCAGACTAATGATGCATAGCATTATTTGATTTTTAAATTTTATTTTGATACATGGGCTCATCATACCTTTGGTTCAATTCATTGATAAATTGTTTTATAGAATAGAAACATTTCTAAATTTTGGATTTATATTTAAGATTAATATAAACATGCTTAGATTATTCCAATACATTATCTTTAAGTTAAAAATTATGTAAAAATTGTTCTATTCTTGTTGAAGTGCCTAACATTTCACAGAATGTATTATGCAGAATATTTCACAAAATATTAAAAACAATATCATATCTAAAATAAAAACCTAAGTTCCCTGCATATTTATAAAAGTAAATTATCAATTTGTAAGAAAATATATAATGACTTTTGTAGAGCAGTTGCAATCAATTATTATTATAAAAAAGATCATTCACTCAACCAGGTGTAAGAGAATTAAATAATATCCTCACAAACAGTGCCTCATCATTAACAAACCAGCTTAAAGATTAACATATTTCCTGCCGGTCTGGAGATATTTAAACTATTTCAATGTGATGGTTCAGGAATTACGAGAGGATTTTTAAAAATGAAATATTTTGAAAACTTCCATAAAGTTTGCCTCTGAAGTCTGGAACTTGTGTTTGACCAAGATTTGATATTCTCCATTGCCCTTAATGATTGGATAAGGGGAGAGGACCCGGCATTGAATCAGGCACTTTCTTTTATGATACAATCTAGAAGAGTCAAGAAGGGAATACCACTTTCATTTATATTCCCCTTTACATTTTCTATGAATTTATCTCTCATCTTTAAGAAGAATTTATTAAGGAATATCACACTTTGTTTTAGTAAAGGCAGGCTACTGTTTAAACTAAACCTCTTGCTGAAAACATTTAGAAAATCGAGACAAAAACACCTTCTTGGAAGCATAAAATAAATAAGATTGTGAAGAAGACTTAGCCTAGGATCCATAGGAAGATAAAGGCCCAGAGAGGCAAGTTCAGGACTTTTTCTAAGTATTTTCAACAACATTACAACAACAACACTTTTTAAACAGTCCTGCTATGTTAGGAAGCAGGAATCAGAGTTCAGAGATGGCAATCTGGTGAGACCATCTTGATTTGAGATAAGTATAATCAATGAGTAGTTGAAACTCTAAAGAACTGAGGCTCAGCTTTAAATCTATGCAATCTCTGAAATCTGATTAAGTTGCTACTGAATTGCTAGTCTCTCAAAGTAACTGCCAGAAGCAAGTGTACTGTTTTGAGAGAGGATAACTTCATATGAGACCATACTATTTCGATAATTTTGCTGATATGTATAACACACAATGTAAAATAAACACACTTAAAGAGGAAGACAACTATACATACAGAAATGATGTAATCTGTAGATATAAATATAAATTTATGGGTCAGTTTGTCATATATGCCAAATAAAACAGAAGACAGAAGAGACACCCTGCTAAATTTGAATTTCAGATAAATAGTGAATATCCCATGCAATATGTGGAACATATTTATACGAAAAAAATATTCATCGTTAATCTATAATTTTATGCAGTCTTTATCTGAAATTCAAATTCAGCTGGGCATTCAGTATTTTATCTGGAAACATGACCTATGAGGGACCCAAGACTTTCCAGAACCAGATTTTAAAATAACTACAATAACAATGTCCAAGAATTTAGAAGACAAACAAGAAAGAAAGGGCTTCACAAGGTCACCAGCTACAGGTTTTCACTGCAGTTGCCGAAGAACAGGCAATGATTAGACAGACAAGAGACATCATCATTGCCAGTGCCTACGAACAGCACAATGGCAGCTGCTTCAATTTTAAAGTAGATTGAATATAGAAAGTGAAATGAAACTATTTAAAACTAAAGAAGAGATTTGAACAAAAGGAAATTCTCTGCTCCTCAGCAGGGTGGGAAATCGTGAGACAGACCAGATGAACCATAGAGGTAATTGTGACTCCAAGCTACGTTTTTTGAAAACTTATTGCTAGTTCTTCCCTTATTTCTCACAACTTTTTCTCCTTTTTTTTTTTTTTTTACCTCTGTGAAGACATTTTTTTGTTTCGTCTACATTTTCAGAATAGTAGAAAGCTGATCTGTAAGCTGATTTGTGAAATATCATGTCTGTGCCTAAATACCTTGTGTAATTAAATGAGTGTACTCTTTTTATATTATTTTCTTTTTATCATAATGGATATCTAATATTAAAACCTACATTGAGGTCAGCTTAACATTTTTCAAATAATTTCTTTCAAATGGATATAATAACATTGTCTTTTGGTTAGGAGTCCTGGCAGTTCCTATGACAAAGGTAGAGAATCTCCTTAGAAAGTTTTCATCTTAAAATTGCTTGAATATTTTCTCCTTTTTCTAATTTAATCTTCTATAGAATTCAGAGAGAGAATTAGGGTAAATCTAAATTAAGTAAAATTTATATTATTCTAAGCACTGCCACTAACATTTCACAGATAGTGTATGACATTATCTATAAACCTTTTCGGGAAGCTACAAACAGAATTAAAAATACATAAGATCCTACATATTTTCCTTTTAAATAGTTCCAGCTTTTCTCAACTGGAGTGCTTTTGTTTTTTCTGGAGGAAAAACATTTTGTTGTGTGTCACTAATCATAGAACTATTAGCCTTCTTGGCTTCAGTGCACTCAATTTGACCATCTTCTATTGACAGCAATAGAAATCCTAAATATTTGAAGGGATAATCAGAAAATAAATAAAATTTCAATAGAAATAAAATTATAAAACACCATGTAAATGAAATATATAGATATATAGCATATGCATATATAAGAAAAAGGATATTTTCCTATAGCATTCTTTAGTAATCTTTATTCAATTTAAGATTTTAAGCTGTTAATCTTTATTAATCTAGCAATTCACTTGCTGTCTTTACTTCTAGGGGGAAATAAGAAAAAGTACAGTTTTCAATTTCTTAATAATTGGTAGAAATGGCATTACCTTTACTTATTTATAAGTATATTTAATAAATACATCTTTACAGTTTACAAGGCTCATGTGCCCTAAGAGTCCTTTAGGAAGTATAGAAATATGTGATGATTGCCACTTCATAGATGAGGTTGCTTAAGCCATAAGAGTTCAACTTACTAGCTCAAGGTCACGCTGAAATTTGGAAATAGATGCA
Source organism: Aotus nancymaae (assembly GCF_030222135.1). Classification (NCBI taxonomy): domain Eukaryota; kingdom Metazoa; phylum Chordata; class Mammalia; order Primates; family Aotidae; genus Aotus; species Aotus nancymaae. The sequence continues at coordinate 31,344,129 of NW_026988413.1, forward strand.
AAATTAAAATGGAAGTCTTTTTACAGTAAGTGTGCTCTTTTTGGTACAATATTTCTCTGATTCTGCTGAAAACCTTGTATTTCATAGGTTTGTGGTTTCCTGGTGATATATGATAGGGTCATTTGATATATTTTACATTGATCTTATTTTAAAAAAACAATAAAGAACCAAAAATAGAAACAAGTTTTTTTTTTTTGACTGCTTACAATATTTCAGCACTGTTTTAAGTGCTTTACATATATTAACTTATTTAATCATCCCAAAATGCTATAAGGAGAATCCAAATGCAGACTTTTCAGAGTCTTAACTTGGTTGAAACCACTGGTCTTCAACTGAGACCTCACTCCCCTGGGCTCTTTTAATACATCCCCAGCTGCCACAGGACCATCTGTGACAAATAAATGCCTGTGGATCAGGGAAAGTGTTTGGCTCCATTTCTAACTAAAGGATGCATTTTTTAAAGGCTTCAAACATATCCTGTAAAGTTCAAATGGCCAGTATTATCCCAAGAAAGTCAGGGAGAAAATCGACCAAGATGGTCAATATGCCTGTTTCTCTTAATCTATGCCTGTTTCTCTTGATCAATGCCTGAAGAACAAGTCCCTGCAATGTGCTGTCATTATCATAGAGCTATGGGCTTTCTTGTCCTTAATTCAGAGATGAGCACTTCTATTGCCTACAAAAATCTGTACACTATGTCCTCCATAATACCCACATCATTATAAAGGAACTCCTCCATCCCTTCCCACATATATCTTCAGCATGATTTCTCAGTATTCCTGAAACCTCAACTTTCCTTGAGAATACAATTTCCTGTGCACCCACTTACGTGAAGACTTTATATTCTTAAAAAAACACTTAACCCAGGGTCAATATTCTTCTACATCTCGAAAATTAAGCATCCAAAGCATCTTAAGAATACTGATAGTTAACTTTTAATGAGCATGTACGACATGCCCAATCTGTTTTAAGCATTTTACATGTAAATGTAAATCTTCAAAATATCTTTGAGACAGAATTATTAATATAACTGACAGATTCTTCATGTCTTAAGTCCCATAAATAGGAGGTGATCATTTCAACTTTGATTATTAACCTCTATACTGTAATACTTCTCTGCACTTGCTTTTTTAAATTTAAAAAAAATCACGTTTTAATAATAGTTTACTATTCTTATCTTTATTAAGTACATATTTTATTTTATTTTTTCTTCCTTCAATTATTTTCTACCATGCATCACTTGCATTTTTAATGAGGAAGAATCTTCTTTCATTCTTTGCCATTTATTACCATAAAGTAACATTCAAGCCAAATTTGAGTAAGTGCAATGCTGCTATATCTTTTGTTTTATGTTGTTATTTAGTTTATTTTGTTGAGGTACAGAAGAGCAGTCTGACAGAACGCTATTTTATAAACCTCATTAAGTAATAGCCTAAAAGAAAGAAAAGATTTCTAAAAGTCTAGTTGTAACAAATTTCCATTTTCTGACTACAACAAGGGTTGTATGATCACTCACTGGGTATGTGGAGCAACTGACTTAAAAATAAAATCTACATATTATGCCACAGTTCCATATGGCTGCAATAATTGCTGTACTTCAGCTCTTGAACCTATTTTAAATGTCAGAGATAATTTTTAATTCACATGTTTAGGTTTTGAAATTTTCTTTAATACAAGCTAAATAATTTGTGGGAATGTATTAATACTGTAAACATAAACAATGACTTTGTAGCTAGCCTTCAGAAACATGTTTGTATGTCAGCACACTACAAAATTTTGTATGAAGTAATTATGGGAAATATGCACATAAACGTATAGCAAGCGTTTAGTGAGAAAAAAAACACTTGTAACTCTTCTATCAGAATTTCAATAAAAAAAATTAAGCACTTGACACGAAATCCATATGCCCATGTTGTCTGATGACAGCAACTGATTAAATTATAAAAGGTGGAGACACATAGCATAAGAAAGTGCCACAGAACCTCATGCCGCTTCTATGTTGACCCCTGGATATGTACTTTATTTGCTAAATGCTGCGACATTGTAACATTCTTCTAAAAATACATGTCATTTCCACTGGCCACATACCTTAGCTGAAAATTAGAGAGAGGCTGGAAAAGTCATTCATATAATATAAAAATTATTGAAAGAAACTTTGAAATTGACATTATAGAGATCAGCATTTAAAAGTTAAGAAAATGAGTAAAATAATTAGGTTTATGAATATGTAATAGTACTTATAAGACACTTTTTGATTACCTAATATGCTACTGAGTTGATCTCTGCTTTTTTGTTGTTGGTTCATTTTTTGTTTTCTGTTACTATAATTTTTGAAAGATTAAGCTTTATTCCAATTTTAAAAGATGTTTTTAAGTATCAGTACCTTGAACATTATGTTAGTGTGTAATATGTGAACTCTTTTGATCCATATTTATTAATATTATTCTTTCATTATTACTCTAGCCATTGCCATCTACTTAATATTTATTTATTGAGAACCTATTATATGCCAGACATTTTCTAGATCTGCGAAAGACAACTTCAGTACTATAGGATTAAATTTGTATGAGATATCTAAAATAGTCACCTTCATAGAAAGCATAATGGTGGTTGCCAGGGGCTGGGTGGAGGAAGAAATCAGAAGTTTGTATATTGGGCACAGATTATCAGTTTTGCAAGATGAAAAGTTCTTGAGACCCATTGCACAACAATATGAATGTACTTGATACTACTAAACTGTACACTAAAAGGTTGTTAACATGGTAAATAGAAACTTAACACATTGTATATTTAACATATGTATAGTTTATTTTACACCAATTTTATCTCAAAAACACTGCTTTTTTTTAAGACATGAGGGAACTTTAAATATATATTGCTAAATCAAAGAAGCATCCAAAATGGTAACATGCTATACAATTACAACTTTAGGACGTTTTGGAAAAGGCAAAGCTTTTGGGACAATTAAAGATCAGTGATTAACAGGGGGTCAGGGAGAAGAAAGGAAAGAATATGTGGATTATGAGGGGTTTTTAGGGCAGTGAAATTAATGTCTGATATTGTCATAGTTGATACTTTTTATAACCCATAGAACTTTAGAACACAAATCTAAATTATGGGTTGTATTTCACAATAATTTATCATTTTTTCAGCATTTTAAACAAATGTAATATACTAACGCAAGGTATCAATATGGGAGAATCTGCCAGGATGTGGAGAGAGAGTATATTGATAATGTTTGTATTTTCTGCTCAATCTTTTAGCATAAAAATACTCCAAAAAATCTAACTATTAAAAATAAATACATTCAAAATGCAAACATGATGAAATCAGTTCTCACCACCTCTACTGCTTTCACCTAAGTTTAAACCATCACCATTTTTCACATCTTTTTTTCCCGTGTTCCTGTAGAGGGTGTTCTAAGTGTAGAGGCAAGAGCTAATCACTTAATATATGTCACTCTTCTTTGCAAAACCCTGCTTTGGATTTTAAATTAGAATCAGATAGCTTAAAGTCATCACAGCGACCTAATGACTACCTAATTTCGTACCACATAATTCAGTATCCTTTAACTTTTTGGCATCATCTGCCCACCTCACTTCACTCTAGCTTTTTTTTTTTTGTTAGTTCTGTCTCTTTCCTGAACACATCAACCATTCTCTAACTCAAAGATTTTCTTTATTGCTGCTTCTTTCTAGAATGATCTTCTGCCAAATAGCCTGATAAGCCTTATGCCTTAACTCCTTTGAGCTGTTCACTTGCCATTTTCTTAATAAGCAAAGACTGCCTTGATCACCTAGTGTAAAACAGCAAACCTTCCTTCTCAGCACTTTCGATCTCTTACTTTGCTATAGTTTTCCCCATAGCACTTATCATTATCAGATATGCCATCTATTTCACTGTGCAACTCTCTACGATATAACATGTAAGGAAGGAGAGAGAGAGAGAGGAAAGAAGGTGGGGAAGAGAAAATTGGAGAAAGACAATAAAAATGAGAAAACGAGTCTTAGGGACTTGCTGAAGTTATCACACCAAGTAGGTGAAATCCAAGATTCGGACATATTTCCAGCTAGTCCCAAACCTTCAGATAAATATGACTAATCGAAGATTCATGCATGACCATTTATATGACTTTGATACTCATATTTACAGATTTTTACCTGATTACCTTATTATAACTCATCTCCTAACATATTTATTTGGTTGCCTTCATGTTACTCTATAGAGTAACTGTAAATTTGACAGAATTATATTAATTGAGAACACAGATACTGTATTTAAGTAGTGGAAGATTATTTCTTAAATAAAGAAGACTGGGGTTTAGTGAGGACTGATTATATGTTAGAGTTGCATCAAATGCAAAAATAGGCTTTTACCTTAACATGATTGTCCTAACAAAAACCCTTACATTTATTCATTAGGGTTATTCTTAAATGAGCCTGTCTGAAAAGTGTTTTTCAATAATAGATTAATTCCCATAGCATTTTAAATCTTTGGGTAAGCTGCTTCAGGTTAGAAATTAAAACATTCCATTATATATCTACCAAATAGAGTTCAATGCTTCAGGCTGTGAGCTTGTCTAAAACTCTTGCAAAGAGTATCTGTTTTGTAAAATGCCTTTTATAGTAAAGAATGAAGGAGTGAGTTTAAATGTTAAGAAAAAGGAAAGCAAGGCATATGGGGAAGAGTAAAACCATTAATTTAAGGTCATGACAAATGCCATGGTTCTTAACAAAATAACTAACTTGAATTCTGAAGGATCAAGAAAATTTATAATTTAATTTAGGAATATGTTACTTTGTGCATTTCTTGTTTATAACTAAAACATTTCTGTACAATTCAGTCTTTTCATAGCATTACACTGCAGTTATGGTTTTTATTTTGCAATGTTTAATTCCTTTTCTTGGATGGACAAATTATCCGTGTTTTCCCTGCAGCCAACTCTAATGATTTCCACTAACTGTGATAATGAGGCCAAAGCTGATTAACTTTGGGCCTTCCTTCTACTAAAATTAACAAGCAAGCTATGCAGCAATACATGTAACTGTGTGTGTGTGTGTGTGTGTGTGTGTGTGTATCTCACTATATATAATGTGTGTGTGTATCTCACTATATAGTGTGTGTGTGTGTGTGTGTGTGTGTATCTATCTATCTAAGAATATTCTTATCTTCCCTTCAAGCAAAAAGGGAAAAAAAAATCAGTGAATCCATCAACATGGCCATTGCCAGTTGGCCAGAGGATTAGGTCACTTGCATGTCCTCTCTCAGCATGAAAGAATATTTGCATACTTGGCTGTATTCTTGTTTTGAAGGACATCTGCACTGGTGGTTCTAGTCTTAGTGGGATACAGAGGCCTGTCTTGAACAGCTTTATTTTAACCCAATTAAATAGACAGTTAAATTAGAATTTAGAACTTTTTCAAGGAAAGATGTTATAAATCAGTATAAAAACTTGAGTAAATTTTATTTTACCCAAATATTAATACATAAAACACATATCTTTTTACTTAGACTTTTATCATTAGTCATTTACCTTGTTTTCTAGATGGAGGAATTGTGTTTAATGGTACCGTTTTGTAGTGTTTTTCTTGCAGAAGAGGCCATTCTTCTCCAGATGATTATTCTGGGCTTTGCGAAAGAACAAGGAAGCACTTACAAAGTTTATGCTCAGAATTTGCTTTTTACGCCTCTATTGGAAAGCATACATTTGTTATTAAATAAAGATACAGCTCTACACTTCCAAAACTCTGTATTTTGGACAATCATTATATGCCTTGCAGTTTTTTCTCGGTACTGTGAGGGCAACAAGGAAATTTAAAAAAATGACCTTCTCTAAAGTAGTTTCCAATTTAAATCTTGAACAAAAGACTCAACAATTATGCAGTTACTCTGTTAGTTCTTATATATGCTTTTTTTAAGGAAAATCTATTACAGTTCAGGATAGCTATTTACATAACTGTCTCTTAGGTTTATGATTTCTTTCTAAGTAGCTGTTACATCTCACATATATATCTTTAATCCCTAATCAGTGGCACAAAATCAAAGTTACAATAGGTGTTTAGTAACAGCATTTTGTATAGTCAAAAAGTTTGAATTCCATAAGCAGAGATTTCATTTATTTCACACTAGATACACGTATTTTACGTAATATTTATATATTCTTCTTATATCTAAACACTTGAGTGTTTCTGGCTAAAAGGCCAAGCAAAGAACTAAAGAGTCATTCTTCAGTCTTCTCTTTCTTTTACTCATATATCCAACTCCCTTTCAAGTCTCATAGATCCAGCAAAATGCATATCACATCTTTAAATTTTTGTTCTTCTCTACTGTTATTAAAAAATCCACAACATCATAGCTACTTTCTAGACTTCTGCAATGCTCTGCCAGTGGTTCAACTTGTTTTCCTTCAGTATAATTTCTTTAAAATATGAATCAGAGAATGTCACTCCCTAGATTGGACCATTTAATGGTTACAGTATGCTTAGAATAAAGTCAAATACTTTATCCTGTCTGACAAAGCCCCCCTAAACTGGATCCTACTATATCTTTATCCTCATCTTCATTTACTCTCACCCTTCCCATTAAGTTGCAAACACATTATATTCTTTTTAATAAAGCTCATTCCAGCCAGAGGCCTTTGGTCCTGCTGTTTTCTCCGTGTGGAACCTGTTTTTTTTTCTGTTGTTGTTAGAGCTGGTTCCTTCTTGTGATCTGTGCCTAAAATTAAATGCTACCTTTATATCTATGTTTATATTGCCATAAATGAAAGATACACTTAATGGTAATTTTTATGGGTTTAATTATTTCACTTATACGAATTCTGAAAAAAAGACTATTACAATGCTAGTTAATTACATAGCCCTATGATATCAAGGTACTCATTAAGTTTCTCAGCTCATCCTCTACTTTCTTGTCCAGATTGTACTTCAGCAAACTAGAGAATTCATGCATCATGTCCGGGGTGAACAGATGAGTATAGTCAGTACTCTTTTAGGAAAAAAGTGCCAGGAGATTTACTGTTAGGTTGGCAATTAAAGATGTTCACCACATACTTCCCCAGAGAGATAATCTCTGATAACTCAGTTTATAGTTGTACTCAGCTGTTTTCAGCACATAATCCATTTATATTTAACTGCACAGCATTTATGATCATTTGGCATTTTAAATGTTTTGTTTGTTGTTTTATTCCTCATTATAACATAAGCTGTGGATTGTCTATTTTCTTCATAGTTTTATTTACAGGATCTAAAATAACTGTATTTGTCTTTTTGTGGCTAGCTTATTTTACTTAGCATAATGCCTTCAAGGTCCATTCATACTACAGCATAGGACAAGACTTCCTACCTTTTTGAGGAGGAATAGTATTCTGTTCTATGTGTATGACAAATTTTCTTTATCCATTGTTCCATCAGGACATTTGGGAAATACAAATCAAAACCGCAATGAAATATCACCTCATACCCATTAGGATGGCTACTATAAAAAAAGAAAAAGACAAAAATGTGTTGGTAAGTATGTGAAGAAATTGAAACCATTATGTACTATTGGTGGGAATATAAAATAGTATAGCTGCCATGGAAAATAATATAGTCGTGTCTCAAAAAACTAAAAATAAATCTACAATATGATCCAGCAATTACACTTCTGGGTATATATCCATAGAAATTGAAAACAATATATCAAAGAAGATTTATATGCCCTTTATGACAGAAGTTCTGTTCATCATAGCCAAGAGATTAAAGCAGTCTACAAATAGATAAGTCATTATCTATTGACTTACCTGTTGCCCCAAAGAAATCAGCAGTCTACAAATAGACAAATCATTTGAAGAAGGGATGAGATGAAGATGTTGAAGATGAAGCCTGCAGTTGCAGACCATACACATCAAATTTTTAGAAAAACATTAATCTTGTTTATGCCTTAATTGAAGAGAAGTGACAACAGCACAAATAAATAAATAAATAAATAAATGTCAGTTGGTTAGCTTAAACAATCCTGACTGGAAAATTAAAGTTGAGCAAACTTTCCACTCAATAGTTGCCAAAATTATTGTGCACAGATCAGCATCAGACAAAAGCAGAACTTTCACTGGAAATTTTAAACAAGTGTGATCAATATTCTGATGAATTTTTTTAAAGAATTGAAACAGGAGATGAAACGTCTTTATCAGTATGATCCTGAAGACAAAACAGAATCAAAGCAATCGCTACCAAGAGGTAAAAAGTGTTCCTGTTAAGGTAAAAGTGGACTGGTCAAGAGCAAAGGCCATGGCAACAGTTTTGTGAGATGCTCAAGATATTTTGTTTGTTAACATTCTGGAGGGCTAAGGAATAAAAACATCTTCTCACTTTGAGAATATTTATTCTGAGAGTGTTTTGAGAAAGTTAGCCAAGGCTTTAGCAGAAAAATGGCCAGGAAAGCTTCACCAGAGAGTCCTTCTCCATGACAACAATGCTCTTGCTCATTCCTTTCATCAAAAATAGGGCAATTCTTGAGTTTTGACGGGAAGTCATTAGGTATCTAACCTACAGTCCTGAAGTAGCTATTGCTGACTTATTTTTCTTTCCTAATGTCAACAAATCCTTGAAGGGTGCCTATTCCTCTCCAATTAATAATATTTTTAAAAAACTGCATTGACATCATTAAATTTCAGGGTCCACAATTCTTTAGGGATGGACTAAATAGCTGGTATCACCACTTACAAAAAATTCTTGTATTTAATGAAAAATAAAGTTTATTTTTATGTTTTAATTCCATTTTTAATGAAATATTTGAAGTTTCCTCATATTTACAGCTATTCCAAGTTCACTTTCAAATAATATTTTCTTGATTCATGCACAGTACAGGTTCTTATAGTGGATATTCTCAATTCATCTCTTTTCTCTTTTATGACATTGCCTCATTTATTTTAATTAAATATAAGCTATAATCCCTGAATACATTGTTGTTATCAATATTTTAGATTATTTCATAATAAGGAAAATTATGCTACCATTTTTTATTCTTTCTCTAACACTCTTTTTCATATAGACCAAAGTTTCTGACCTTCATAATTTTCCTTCTCTCTGAAAAAAAAATTATTTAAAAATTTTTAACAGCAATACATGTTTACCAGTGACAAATTCCCTCAATGGTTGTTGGTCTGAGATAATATTTTTCTTTTATTCCGAAGAAGAATTTCAACAGGTGCAGAATTCTAGGTTGATGTTTTTTCACTTTTAACACTAAATATGTCACTCTAGTCTTTACTTGTTGTTCACTGTACTCCTTCTTGTAAAAGATGTCTAATATGATTCTTACCTTGTTCTTCTGTAGATGAGGAAACTTTTTCCTCTGGCTTCTTTCAATATTTTCTCTTTGCCTTTGCCTTTCTGCAGTTTGAATATATTAGGGCTAACTTTAGTTTTTGTTTTTTGTTTTGTTGTTGTGGTTGTGGTTATTGTTTTGGCATTTATCCTGTTAGATATTCTCTGACCTCTAGATCTGTGGCTTGGTACCTCTCATTAATTGTTAAGAAATGCTCAGTTATTATTACTTAAATATTTGTCTTTTTTTTCTTTTATTCTTCTCCTCTGGTATTCCAATTATACATGTGTTATGTTATACCATTTATCATTGTTCCACAGTATTTGTATGTTCTCTTCTATTTTATTATTTTGTTTCTTTTTACATCACTTTTTTCTCTCTGCTTTTCAATTTGAGAAGTTTATGCTGAAATCGTTTTAAGTTCAGTGACTTTTTGTACACTATGTCCAATCTACTGATGAGTCTATCAATAGAATTCTTCATTTTGGTGGGTTTTTTAAAAAAATTCTAACATATTCTTTCAATTCTTTATTGTGTTTTTTATCTCTGATTATATACTCAGATGTTCTTTCATGTTTTTCACTTTTTCTATTCCAACTCTCAGCATATTAATCATAGTAATTTAAAATTCCAAGTCTAGTAATTTCTAAATCTCTGTTATAGCTAAGTCTGGTTCTGATGCTTGATTTTTCACTTCAGACTTTTTTTAAAATAATGACCATTCTTTTTTATAGCTAAACACAATTATCAGGTAAAAGAAACTGAGAAAAAAATAGGTCTTTAATGTGAGGTTTTATGTTTATATTGTGGGAAGGTAGAATGTTTACTGTTTGCTCAAGCTAAATATTTCAGAGGCTAAAATTTCCCTGAGCATTCATGGTTTTATTTTTCTTTTTGTCTGTAGGTTTCCCTAGATACTTCTTCTTAAATAAAATTTGAGGCTTGCAATTCTTTAAGGTGTAGGTCCTTATTATTATTTAATGGCCTCATTGATGTGCTGATAAGTTGTGGGGGGAAGGGAAGTATTCTATTGACCCATAAAACTAGTAGTAGCTCTAGTGGCAGAATTATGATCCCATGTTTCTGCTTTTGCTAAACTGTGATTCTCTTTATTCACTTGTCTCCTCAACTTTCATGGTGGCACCTTGTCCCGTGATGTCAATTTTCTTCCAGGGTTTTTATGGTTTAATATCAAGAATCTATGAAGAGCTTAAGCAAATTAACAAAAAAAAAAAAACCAAAAAACCCAGCAACCCCATCAAAAAGTGGGTAAAGGATATGAACAGACACTTCTAAAAAGAAGACATTTATGCAGCCAATAAACTTACGAAAAAAGTTCATCATCACTGGTCATTAGAAAAATGCAAATGAAAACCACATTGAGATACCATCTCACACCAATTAGAATGGCGATCAATAAAAAATCAGGAGACAATAGATGCTGGAGAGGATGTGGAGAAATAGGGACGTTTTTACACTGCTGGTGGGAGTGTAAATTAATTCAACCATTGTGGAAGACACTGTGGCAATTCCACAAGGATTTAGAACTAGAAATACCATTTGACCCAGTAATCCCATTACTGGGTATATTCCCAAAGGATTATAAATCATTCTATTATAAAGACATGTGCACATGTACGTTCATTGCAGCACTGTTCACAATAGCAAAGACTTAGAACCAACCCAAATGTTCATCAACGACAGACTGGATAAAGAAAATATGGCACATATACACCATGGAATACTATGCAGCCATAAAAAAGGATGAGTTCCTTTGCAGGGACATGGATAAAGCTGGAAACCATCATTCTCAGCAAACTGACACAAGAACAGAAAACCAAACACCACATGCTCTCGCTCATAAGTGGGTTTTGAACAATGAGAACATATGGACACAGGGAGGGAAACATCACACACTGGGGCCTTTCAGGGGCTGGGGGTCTAGGGGAGAAATAGGAGGGGGTGGGGGGATAGTGGATGGATAGCATTAGGAGAAATACCTAATGTAGATGATGGGGTGATGAATGAAGCAAACCACCATGATACATGTATACCTATGTAACAAACCTGTAAGTTCTGCATATGTACCCCAGAACTTAAAGTATGATAATATAAAATAAAATTTACTACACATACACGTTAACACTGAATTTTGCTTTATAAAATGAAAGATTTGCTTGCAGTTCTTCCTTGGCTTTCTAAGAAAACAATTTTAATAGAAACAAAATGCATCCTTAGAAATAAAATAAAGAGAGTTTTGTAAAAACTTCAAAAGAAAAGACTATTGATAAATTAATTGTGGAGGAAGTAAGGAAAGAAAGCACAAAATTGGCTTTTAGCTTTCTAGCTTGATCCATATACGCCATAGAATACTATGCAGCCATAAAAAGAACAAGAGCATATCCTTTGCAGTGAGACAGTTGGAGCTCGAGGCCATTATCCTTAGAAAACTAATACAGAAACAGAAAACCAAATAACTCATGTTCTCACTTATAAGTGTGGGCAAAATGATGGGAACACATGAACACATAGAAGGGAAAACACATACTAGGGCCTTTTGGAAGTTGGAGGGTGGGAGGAGGGAGAGGATCGGGAAAAATAACTAATGGGTACTAGCCTTAATGCCTGAATGGTGAAATAATCTGTACAAAAAATCCCCATGACACAAGTTTACTTATGTAACAAACCTACACTTGTACTCCGATCTTAAAAGTTAAATAAATAAATAAATAAAAATGCTTCTCATATATAGACCACCTTTTCCATTCCTACATCTTGTGACATCATCATTTATTCCCATCATTTATTCCCAGACTACAGATGCACCTGAATTTATGACAGGATTACATCATCATAAAGATGATAAAAGTAAGTTGAAAATGCATTTAATATACCAAACTTACTGAACTTCATAGTCTAGACTAGCCTACCCTAAACGTGCTCAAAATGCTTACATTAGCCTACATTTGGGCAAATCACCTGGCAATACAGTACACTACAGACTATTGGTTGTTTACCCTCATAATCTTGTGGCCTGACCAGCAGCTTCAGCTGCTACCCCTCAGCATTGCAAGAGAGTATCGAAACACCATCCTTAGCCTGGGAAAAGATAAAAACTTCAAAATTCAAAATAAGGTTTCCACAGAATGTGTATCACTTTTGCACCACCGTAAAATTGTAAGTTGAATCATTGTTGAGGATTGTATTACAATTACAGTCATGGCCTGCATAACTGTTTTAGTCAAACTTTAAGTTTTAGTCAAACATTATTCCCTGCATAATGTTTTAGTCAATGACAGAATATTGTACATACAAAGGTCATTCCATAAGATTAAAATGCTGTCTTTTAACTGCACCTTTACCATGTTTAGATAAGTATAGATACAGAAACATTTACCATTTTGTTACAATTGCCTACAGTATTCAGTACAGTAACATCCTATACAGTTTTGTAGCCTAGGAGTAATAGGCTGTATCATATATCCTAGGTGTATAGTAGACTAAGTTTGTGTAAGTATCCTCTATGATGTTCTTACAATGACACGATCATCTACAAATGCATTCTTTAGAACATATCCCCATTGTTAATTGATGCACGACTATACTTACCTGCTTTTTCTGCCTCTAGTTTCAGACCCTTACATCTATGATCTACATGATGTCTGTGTTAGTTTCCTGGGGATGTCGAAACAAAGTATCACAAGTTGGGAGCTCAAACAAAATAAATTTATTGTGTAAAAGTTCTGAAATCTAGAAGTACCGACTTCCTTGGTTTCTTCTCAGGTTTGTGAGAGAGAATCTGTTCTGTGCAACAATCCTAGGTGCTGGTAGCCTCAGATGTTCTATGGCTTACAGAAGATGTTTTCTTTGTGTCTTCACACCATCTTTCCTGTTATATGTATTCCTATGTAGAAATTTTATCTTTGTATGAAAATACCAGTCACATTGGATTAGGGCCCACACTAATGACTTCATCTTAATTTGATCCTCTACAAAGACATTGTTATGGATTGAATATTATATCCTCTCAAAATCTATATGTTGAAATCTAATCCCTGATGGATGTGAGTGGTATTTGGAAGTAGGGCCTTTGGGAGACAATTAAGTCATGAGGCGGGGGCCTTCATAAATGAGATTAATGCCCTTATAACAGAGACCAGAGAGCCACTAACTCACTCCTTCTGCCACATAAGGACACAGGAAGAAGTCAGAATTCTGCGCCCTCACCAGAACGTGACAATGCTGGCACCCTGATCTCAGACTGTGGAATCCAGAACTGTGAGAAATAAATTTCTGTTGTCTCAAGTAGCCCAATATGTGATAACCAGTCATGATATTATGACACCCAGACAGAACTAAGACAGAAGCTACTTCCAAAAAAAAATTACATTTACAGGAACTGGGGATCAAGACTTGAACACCTTTGTGGAGAACACAATTTAACCCATGACAACTGCCAGAGATATGATTATAAAAGATGTTATAGTAAACCCCTCTCTTTCTTAACTCCCTATTATTATTTCATAAAGTCAGCTACTTAGGAAATAACTGAGACTGTCTTCAGCCTACTTCCAATATTTCTTTCTCATCTCGCCTTCTGTTAATGCCTATCAATGGCCCCTTGTTCCAGCTAGTATATTCCTGATGCTTTGAATTTTCTGGGTTAGGCTGAAACTCCACTCTTTACCTGAAATATTTTCCCAATTTTCCCTTGGCTATTAACATTTTACTTACTTTTCATAACCCCAAATCAAATGGTGTGTTCTCTAAAAAGCCCCCCTTGATTCTCTGGTCTCAATTTGTGATTCCTTATTCCCATGGCACTTATTTAAACCTTTTAAATGTAAGATTTACAGAGCCTAACTTCTACAGAGATCTTATTAGACTTGAGTTTTCTTCGCCCTCATTCTTCAATGAATTCTATTCTATTCCTTTTAATGAGCCAAAATGGCATATGAATAGTGTATATTTAAAAATATGTGATTTATTTAATTAATCTATGTTTACAAGTAGGGCCTCCTCAAACTATCAAAACTAAAAGAATCACAGTACCATTAATGAAAATGGAGAAGCTTGATGGAGTAGCTTCTATGTCAGAAATTTTAATGAGCTTGACTGATAGAGGATATCATTTGTTAAATATGTCATAGCAGAATGCATAAATCATTCCCATAAATGTAGGGAGTGAATTTACCATATGAAATCTCCAAGTGGATAAAGAGAGTAACCAAAGGCACTCAATGAGCTTTGGGAAATGCTACTATTTGTTTAGTGGAAGAAGAGATAATTTCCAGATCTACAGAGGGTGAAGAAATGAGCAATGAAAAGAAAGGATGTATCTGGTATAGAATATTAATTTGATAATGGTTGGTTCTCACCTGAGTTCTAGGCTTACTTCTAGAATGTAAATACCACAAAATGGAAAATAAAACCTAATATATTTACAGAGATAGTTAGGTAACCTGTTTTGCACTGGAAATGTTCTGACAGATTTAAACTGCATTACACGCACAAGGTGTAGTTACAAAAGGGTGTTTTTCCTACTTAGGAACTGAAGTAGCAGTAAGAAGAACATTCTCCTCATGAATCTGACCTATTCTTTTTTGCTTTGTATCTGTTTTAATTCTCACCTTAAATCATAACATTTAGCTATGTTCACATTTAAGATGAAAACCTAAAATGCACATTTAATGAAACTCTTAAATCATGCTACATTATGATGCATGATATAAGAGTTTCATTCTAATTAAATATATTTACTAGTGCCTGGGTGATTCAGTAATGGAATTCTCACCTGCCAATTAAGTATATGTATAAAGCTATAATTATTGCCAGTCTGCTTTTCTGCCTATACTTTTACCATTCCTCAAAAGACTTAATGAGTTTACAGGATAATTTTGGGAGATGGGACCTAATTCTTAAATCTTTGTTGATTCATTGGAAGTTCTAAATGCAATATTTCACCTTTGGTGTTTTGTTACATAATAGATAACACAGTTAACCCATCTTTCCCTGATGATAATGTTGGCCTTTACTTAAAAGGTATCATAATTTAAGTGCTGTAAATTTAAGAAATAGATCAGCATTTTTTCTATAGGATTATGGCAAAGCAGCTTGGGAGTAACTCATGAGTTTCTTTCACTGTCTGCCAAGAGCAGAGGAGCATTCCTTTATGGCTTTCTTCTTAATGGGAAAATGAGTGGGTTTATGCACATCTCTGGTTAATTTAGGGCCAAATACACCTCTTAAGAATCCTTACTTCCTTTTAGAGAGTGTTAATCTAAAGCAATTACACTGTGACAGGTGGAAAGCACAGGTAGAAACACAGCTGCACGCCTTTAAATGATGCCTATAAACATTCGGAAATAACCTAGGATATTTCCATGATATTACAAGATGAGGTTGTCAGCAAGCCATTGCTGCTACTCCCAGTGGAATGCTTTCAAGACAGCAAGTGATGTTTTACGTGTTGCTGAACTACAAAATACAATGTGGTCTGGTATGCTCTTCCCAGAGACCTGTCAGTATGGAATTCTTATTTGCTTCTTTTGGGGATTGTGGTCAGCATTCTTACTTTTTAAATATTCCCTTCTCCATTATGTATGGAAGCTTCTGATTTGCTGACTTTTGGTATAGTCTAATAGGTAAAATGTCCAGAAGTTCAGGACACTATAGAATTATAAAACAAAAATAATATGTTATATTTAAAAGAGAAATACTTCATCAGTTCATGAAAATAAATGCTATTCAAAATTTTGAATGGCAAAATTATTATATATAAACATTTAAATTATTAAGCACATTTAATAGAATTCTGAGTATCTTATTTTACAATAAAGCAAAATATTTTATAATCCTGGTTAGAGATTTCCAGGATATTTAAATGTCAACACATGTACATATTATCAAGAAAAAGAGCATATGTGTAAGTAAATGGGAAATTTATCAATTTAAAAACAGAATCTTTAAAATCTTGTCATTAAAGAACCCCTGACCTTTTAAATATATTTAATGTTAATTCTCAATATTAGCAGTATCTGAAATTCCCTGAAAATATAGAAGGATAACTGTAGCAATATTCTTATAATTACATGATTGTTGTTACTTGCTTATTAATGCTTTTTATTGTCACCTTAATAAGATGCTCAACTTCTGTTCTGATTGTCTCTATGTCCGCAAAAGAAGCACAAGGCATATTGCTAGACAAGCTGAATTAGAAAATTGGGAATTGGGGTTTGGCCCTGCAAGTTGATCTTGAAAACTTGCTGATTTCCAGTCTTTTGAAACAAAGCACACACTCTCGACATCCAGCAATCTTGCCCTGAGGAATAAGTAATACAAGAATCAGTTTTTCCTTTCTTATTTGATGGAATTGTGTTTTCCTTTTTCCACAATGCTCTAATTGCCTTATCTGAGGGAATTGCTTTGCAATAGTAAAAGAGAAGAATTAACAGTGGCTTAGCCTCAGTCATGCCTGAGAATTTTGAAACTTGGAACAATTTTTAGTAGTTTATACCATGGAATATTAGGCAGCCATAAAAAAGGATGAGTTCATCTCCTTTGCAGGGATGTGGATGAAGCTGGAAACCACCATTCTCAGCAAACTAACAGAGGAACAGAAAACCAAACACCACATGTTCTCACTCATAAGTGGAAGTTGAACAATGAGAACACACGGACACAAGGAGGGGAACAGCACACACTGGGGCCTGTCTGGGGATGGAGAGCAAGGGGAGGGATAGCATTAGGAGAAATCCGTAATGTAGAGATAGGTTGATGGATGCAGCAAACTACCATGGCACATGTATACCTATGTAACAAACCTGCATGTTCTGCACATGTATCCTATTACTTAAAGTATAATAAGACAAACAAAAAAGTAAAATATAAAAAGCAAAATAAATAAAGGTATGCTGATCATAATGTAAGAAATAAAACTTTTCTTCTTAGCAAACAACACAGAAAGTACGAAAGCATCTAGTGAGAAATATTAAAATCAATTCAGCAAAACCATGGGATAGAAAATACGATTGACATATATAAATTAATTTTTTCTAGTACTGGCATTTAAAATAAAATCAAACAAAATATCATTTACTATGGCAGTCAAAAACATCAGCTATTTATGAAAAAATGTATAATAATTTGTGAAAGACCACCACACAGAAAATGGTGACCAGCGTCTGCTCTTTTTAGGACTTTCATTTTGGCTTCCCTTGTTCTCCAGCTCCACTGCTTGTAAGTCAAAAGCTGTTTGAGTCACTTCAACTTGAACCAAATTCTTTAATATTTTAATACATATGTTTGTTTGCATTGTGTTGAATGTACCTACCTAGCTTTTCTAATTGTACTTAGGGAGAAACGGTCTACTAAAAGTTATATTGTCATAGGAAGAAGCCAAAGTCAGAAGTATTCAAAAAACCTCTTTCATACCAGCAGAAATATTTTTCCTTTCTATATATTCATCATAGAAAGCTAGCTAATATGAATATGTTGCATTTATCTTTTAAATAAAGGTAAGTAGGTACCAGATTTGCTTGATTGAGGGCTGTTTATTTATCAATTAAATGTTTCTTATATACATGCACCTGTTTAAATAATACATACAGTTTTTTATATACTCTGTTCACTCTTGAAATGTCACATAACACCCTAAAATATACAAAATATTAAATTTAAGACCCAATGCTTTACATTTACAAAGTAAAAGATAATATGCTAAATGTTTCCATTATTTTATATTGCTCTCAACATTTTAAGGCTTAGCTTTTATTTATATAACATTCCAATCTAATCTAAATATGTAGGCTTTGGATTCTAGCTGTTCAGATTCAAATCCTGGCTCTATCACTTACTTAAGTTGCTTAAATCTCCTATAGCTTAATAGCAAAAACTATTTAAACTAAACCTCCATTATAGGATCAATAAGGAGGTTGAGATAATCCATATAATATAGTGACTCTATTGCCAGGTACAAATAAAACTTCGGAAAACCAGTGTTAACTACATTGTCTCTGTGATTTTAGACCAAACATCCAATATTTTTATTCTCATTACCAACATATAAAATTATAAAATAGTATCATGTTTAAAGCTAAAAATGTATTCAGATATTTGAAGACACTCACACCCAAAGCCTCCCAGTGAATATCTAACTATTCTTTCAGCCATACATATCCACTTTAGACAGTTAATAAATGAGTTGGGGATTAAAAACATAAAATGACAGTCCTAAACAATGAGAAGTTTCTCTTGAAATTCTAATGTAAGGTGATTTTCTTTCAGTCATGAAAGTTGCCTTTATTGTGCTTTCTCTTTCTTTTTCCACTCACGTCTATCAAATATTTTTTTAGGCACTCAGAATTCAGACATAAAAGCCAATTCCTAATTGTCAAGGAATCCATTGAGTATAGGGAGGACAAGTGTTAAAACAGTTTACACAGAGTGTTGTTTCTGTGATAAGAAGATGCAGAGAGGAATACAAAATAATAGTGATGGTGTTTTCTACAGCTATCATTTTGTGTTCGCTGTGCTTTTTTGATTTTATATTATAGTTTGGTCTATTAATATTAAAATATTTTAAGTAGAAAGGAAGGGAAACAAGCTATGCTTGAGTAGAATAACAATTTATTATCGCTTGTCTTCAGAAGGAAATGATTAAGACAGCTATTTTTCAGGTAGAGAATGATGTGTCCTGTCAAAGTTGACCTGCATTCTAAAAGAATTAAAGGCCTTGAAAACAATTACCTTTTTAATTTTTGTTTGGTAAAGTGGTTTCTAGGAGTTCTTTCCAAAATATTGCTAGTGATTTAGAAAAAGTACTTACCAGTAACCATTAATTGAATTAGTATTAAAGTATGATTAGTAAGTAAAATGACTTAGTAAGCATGGTTAGAATTCACCTTTTCCATTTGAAGTACATTTGTGGAAGTAAAATATCAGCCAGTATAATTTGCTGTGATTCTGTCCTAAACAGTGAATATGTGAAAAACTTTTTGTAAAATGTGTGGCCTGAGGAGCACTATCACCTACTATCACCTACTCCTTGGTTATCCACAAGGCCTCTATTCTTAGATTCCTAGCCTTAGATCTAACATTTCTAGGATTTTATTTTAAAGAAAAATCGTTTATAGAAACATATATATATATATATATATATATATATATATATATATATATTTACTGTTGTTACATAAAATATAAAACACATTCAGGAAATATTTTTATATCATGCTTTCAATTCTATCTCAAAGAAGTACCTGCACTCACATGTTTATTTCAGCCAGCTTCACAATAACCAAGATATGAAATCAACCTAAGTATTCATAAACAGATGAATGGATAAAGAAAATGTGGCATAGAGACACAGTAGAATATTATTCAGCCATAAAAAAGAATAGAATCCTATTATTTATGGTACCAGGAATGAGTCTGAAGAACATTTTATTGAGTAAAATAAGTCAGTCACTGAAAGACAAATATTGCATATTCTCACTCATATGTGGGACCTAAAAAATTGATCCTTGGAAGTACTGAATAGAATTGCTGAGGCTGAAAGCCACAGTGAGGAGGGGGAGGATGAAGAGGTATTGGTTAATGGGTACCAAAATACAGTTCGATACAAGGAATAAGCTCTAGCATGTCATAGAACAATAAGGTGACTACAATTTAAAATAATTTAGTATATATTTCAAAAGAGCTAGAAGAGAAGATTTGAAATGTTTCCAACACAAATAAATGATAAATGTTGAGACAGTAGATATCCCAATTGCCCTGATTTGATTATTGCACATTGTATGCATGTGTCAAAATTCACAGGTACTCCATGAATATGTGCAACTTTTATATATCCATAAAATTAAAAGTAAATGTAAATTTTAAATGAAATTTGAGTAAGTTAGAAAGAATACTTGACAACTGTTAAAATAGTTAGCTATATGGCCTTTAACATCCTCTTTCTCACCCTTTCCCCAATCTCTCCTCTACCTTAACAGTGATAATTGTGGGTAGAATGGAGACCTAAAAGACTGGCCAATGGGTGCACCACAGGTTATTGCCAGCACTAGTGGGTCTTCTACGGTCTGTGGCCAGCTCCAATACTTTACATAATGTACCAAGGGAACGCTCTTTATATGCTAGGTGCCTCATAGAAAATAGGCCCATTTAAAGGAGTCCCAGGAATGTAATTGATATGGTTTGGCTGCATCTCCACCCAAATCTTATCTTGAACTGTAATCCCCTTTATCCCCATGTGTCTGGGGAGAGATCTGGTAGGAGATGACTGGATCTTGGGGGAGGATTCCCCCATACTGTTTTCATAATAGTAAGTGAATTCTCACAAGATCTGTTGGTTTAATAAGGGTGCTTTCCCCTTCACTCTCCACTCCTCTCTCCTGCCACCATGTAAAGAAGGTCTTTGCTTCCCATTTGCCTTCTACAATGATTGTGGGTTTCCTGAGGCCTCTGCAGTCATGTGGAACTGTGAGTCAGTTGGACTTCCTTCCTTTATAAAAGATCAAGTCTTGGGTAGTATCTTTACAGCAGTGTGAGAACAGACTAATACAATTAGTACATTATGAAATATAGTTAGATTTCATAATGTAAGCATAAAACATTGAATTCCACCAAGATTTTCATATCAATGGAATACTACCCCAATAGATAATAATAAAATAGATTCATTCTGTCCTAAAGTTTGGAGTATCTTAAACATTCAGCTGATATTATGAAATGCAGAATGTTGAACACCAGATATCCTTGAAGTTCAAAGCCTTACCTATATTGAAAACCAATTAACTTAATAGCATGGAATTTTTGACATCTTGATGAAGACAAAAAATGCACCTCTTCTAAATGAAGTTGAAGTTTGCCACATAAGTATTTCTATATTTACTGAATCATGCATTTCTTACTAATAAAGCTGCTAAATCAAAAAAAGTAGGGATGCATCCTTTCACATACTGCTTGTAGTAGATTAGATTGCCACAAATTTCAGAAAACCAGTTTAGGTATGCATATCAAGTCTTAAAATTATCTATAATATTTTTTATCAATTCTACATTGAGAAATTTACAATAGACAAGAGATATATATGAGGCTAAATGCAGAAAAATGCTAATTCTATACTTCTATACTATAGCACATATTTTAAAAAATCAAATGTTCAACAAAAAAGCTTAAATAATGTGCACTAAATAATTATAAGACAAAATCTTATCATCACTAAGATTATGTAATCATACAGTTTTAAGGATATAGCTAAGTGTAAATACTATAATGTTAAGTAAAATAACACAATTAAAATGTTACTAGGCAGGCATGGTTGTCACAAGCCTATAGTCCTATCTACTTGGGAGGCTGAGGCAGGAGGATCCCTTGAGCCTAGGAATGAGCTTTGATGACACCACTTCACTCCAGCCTGGTTAAGCGAGTGAGACCCCATCTCAAAAAAAAAAAATTAAAAAATTTCAGTTACAGTATAATGATTATACTGAAATAGATATATATTCCTTATATGAAGAGAAAAATTTCTAGTTTTAACATATTAGTATAAATTTAAAAAAAGATATCCAAATATTAAAATCAGTTTTTTTTGGGTGATAACTCTTGTTTTTGAGACAGGGTCTCCCTCTGTCATCCAGGCTGGAATGCAGTGGCATAATCTTGGCTCACTGCAACATCTGCCTCCCAGGATCAAGCAATCCTCCCACCTCAGTTCCAGAGTCGATGGGACTGCATGTCACCATGTCCAGTTAATCTTTTGTATTTCTTGTAGAATGCATTAGTCCATTCTAACACTGCCATAAAGAACTATCCAAGACTGGTTAATTTATGAAGAAAAGAGATTTAATTGACTCACAGTTCCACAGATTTAACAGGAAACATGACTGGAGGCCTTAGGAAATTTACAATCATTGGGGGAGATGAAGGGGAAGTGAGCGCATCTTCACATGGTAGCAGGAGAGAGAGAGTTGGGGGGGAAGTGTCACACATGTTTAAACATCAGCTCTTGTGAGAACCCACTCACTATCATGAGAACAAATTGGGGAAATCTACCCCCATGATTCAATCACCTCTCGCTAGGTCCCACTTCAATATATGAGGATTAGAATTCCACAGGAGATTTGGGTGGGAACACAGAACCCAACCACATCACTCCACCCTTGACCCCTCATAAATCTCATGTCCTCACATTTCAAAACACAATTATGCCTTTCCCACAGTCCCCAAAGTCTTAACTCATTTGAACATTAACTCAAAAGTCTACAGTCCAAAGTGTTACCTATTACAAGGTAAGCCCCTTCCACCTATGGCCTATACAATCAAAAACTAGTTAGTTACTTTCAAGATACAATGAGGCTACAGGCATTGGGGAAATGTTCCTGTTCCAAAAGGGAGAAATGGGTCAAAATAAAAGGACTACAGGCCCCATACAAGTCTGAAACTCAGAAGCGCAGTAATTAAATCTTACAGTTCCAAAATAATCTTTAACTTCATGTCTTACATCCAAGGCAGGCTGATGCAAGGAATGGGCACCCAAAGCCTTGTGCAGCTCTGCCTGTGTGGCTCTGCAGGGTAGAAACTCTGTGGCTGCTTTCATAGACTGGCAATAAGTGCCTCAGGCTTTTCCAGATGCAGGGTGCAAACTGTTGGTGGATCTACCATTCTGGGGTGTGAAGAATGATGCCCTCTTCTCACAGCTCCACCAGGCAGTGCCCCAGTGGGGACTCTGTATGGTGGCTCCAACCCCACATTTCCCCTCTGCACTGCCCTAGTAGAGGTTTTCCATTAGGGCCTCACCCCTGCAGCAGACTTCTGCCTGAACATCCAGATATTTCCAGAAACCCTCTGAAATCTAGACAGAAGTTCACAAACCTCAACTCTTAACTTCTGCACACTTGCAGGCCCAACACTACGTGGAAGCTGCCTAGGTTTTGGCCCTACATCCTCTGAAGCCATGGACTGAGCTCTTCCTTGGCCTGTTTTAGCCATGGCTGAAGTTGGAGTGGTTTTGACACAGGACACTGTATCTTGAGGCTGCATAGAGCACCTGGGCCTGGATCAGGAAACCATTTTTACCTCCTAGGCCTCCAGGCCTGTGATGGGAGGGGCTGTTGTGAATTTATCTAAAATGCCCTAGAGCCATTTTCCCCATTGTCTTGCTATTAATATTTGGCTCCTTTTTACTTATGCAAATTTCTGCAGCAGACTTGATTCTCCCCCAAAAATGGGGTGTGTGTGTGTGTGTGTGTGTGTGTGCGTGTTTCCCACATGGTCATGCTGCAAATTTCCCAAACTTATATGCTCTGCTTTCCTTTTAAATATAAGTTTCAGTTTCAGATAATTTCTTTGTTCATGCATATGAGTATACACTTTTAGAAAGAGCCAGGTCAAATCTATAATGCTTTGCTGCTTAGAAACTTCTTCCACTAGTACCCTAAATCATCTCTCTAGAGGTCAAAATTCCACAGATTTCCAGAGCAGGGGCAAAATGCTGCCAGTCTCCTTGCTAAAGCCTCACAAGAGTGACCTTTAATCCAGTTCCCAACAAATTCTCATCTCTATCTGAGACCACATTTATTGTCTATATCACTATCAGCATTTTGGTCAAAACCATTAAACAAGTCTCTAGGAACTTCTAAACTTTCCCACATCTTCCTGTCTTTTTCTGAGTCCTCCAAACTGTTCCACAATCCTCCCCCTACCCAGTTGCAAAGCTGCTTCCACATTTTCAGGCATCTTTATAACAGTGCCCCACTCTTCTGGTATCAATTTTCTGTTTAGTCTGTTCTCATACTGCTATAAAGAACTATCTGAGACTGAGTGACTTGTGAAGAAAAGAGGTTTAATTGGCTCACAGTTCCACAGGCTTAACAGGAAACATGACTGGGAGGCTTCAGGAAACTTACAATCATGGCAGAAGGTGAAGGGGAAGCAAGCATGTGTTCGCATGGTGGCAGCAGAGTTGGGGGGAAGTGTCACACATTTTCAAACCATCAGATCTTGTGAGAACTCACTCACTATCACAAGAACAGCATGGGGGAAATTAGCCCCCACAACCCAATCACCTCTCACCATCCCCACCTTCATCATGTAGGGATTACAATTTCACATGAGCTTAAGGTTGGGACACAGTGCCAAACCCTATCATAGAAATGGGATTCTGCCATGTTGCCCAGGCTGATCTCAAACTCCTGAGCTCAAGCAATCCTCTCGCCTTGGCCTCCCAAAGATCTGAAATTACAGGCATGAGCCACCATGGCTGGCCTCATCTTTGGGTAATATACAGAGAAGTGCACATGTTCTTTTTAAAATCTTTGATTGACAGATAAAGATTGTATATATGCAAGGTGTACAATGTGATGAATTGATATGTGCATATATTGGGTAATGATTGACACAATCAAATTGATGATCACATCCATCATTACCCATGCTATACTTTAGATCCTAGAACATGTTCATTTTATAACTGAAAGTTCCCCCGCCTGCCATCAACTCCTGGTAACCACTGTTCTGCTTCTACGAGTTTGAATATAGGTGAGATTATACAGTACTTGTATTCCTGTGTTTGGCTTATTTCATTAAACATAATGTCTCCAGGTTCATTCATGTTGTCACAAATGGCAGGATTCCTTCCTTTTTTGTTGGCTGTTATATACATTTATTTTTTATTTTACTTTTTAAAATTTTTTTCCTGTTAAAGTCAGTGAAAATACCGTATGATTCAAACTGCATACAAACTTTTATTTAGCATTTTAAAGAAAATATTTTAAAATATAACTGACCATTGTTTAATCTGGCACTCATTATTCAGTATTATCTATTTGTTAGTACCTCATATAGGCCACAGAACATGAGAGATAATCTTCATGAAATCCAATGTAGTTATTTTGTACTTTATAGGTGATTGCTTATAGGACACTCAGCAATTTGCTATTTTTGCCATGATGCATTTTTTTAATGTAACTCTAGAAAGTTGCATCTTCTGAAATATATGACCAAAATTATGCAATTTTAACATAATTAAGTGGAAATCAAATAATTTGACAATAAATGCTCTGTTTTTGGGAAGAAATATCTGCAGAGATCGCTTTGTATAATGCAATACAAAATCTGGACAGTTTCTGCTTTGCTTTCTAGCCCCTGCTGCTTGGTGTCCTTTAGAGAGGCATTTTACAGCCTGTAATCTTATAGCTCTTTCATCTATAATCCATGAAATCCCAGCATAGAACTTAACATTGGGAAACATGCTTTGAGTTTTTTATAGGTGTGATGAATTAAGGGCTCTATAAACCAAAAAATATAATTTTTCTCCATGTCTCATTTTGTAAGCACCTGACATTTTATAAGCACCAGTCTTTTGTTTTTGTCTATATATTCTTATTTAAATGGAAGCCAGTATTATCAAGTTTAACAATTATAATATAGACCAGCTGAAAGTTAACAACTAAGCTGAGAAAAGTTAAAAATTCCTGCCAGGGAAAAACAAATATGGTTTATTTACTGAAGCAATGGCTGAGTTTTCTTATTTCCAGAATAATATTATTTAGGAAAACCACTATATGTCTCATATAAGTAACTTTTGCTTCATTTATTTTCTTTTGTTTTGTTTTCTTCTGGAGAGAGAGTCTTAAGTCTGTTGCCCAGACCGGAGTGCAGTGGTGTGATCTTGGCTCACCGCAACTTCCACCTGCCAGGTTCAAGTGATTCCCCTGGCTCAGCCTCCTGAGTAGCTGGGATTACAGGCATCCACCTCCTCACCCAGTTATTTTGTATTTTTAGTAGAGGTTTCTCTATGTTGGCCAGGCTGGTCTTGAAATACTGACCTCAGGTGATCCGCCCACTTCGGCCTCACAAAGTACTGGGATTAACAGGATATGTAGCTTTTATAAGTAGTCTTCTGTTTTGCAATTTTCAAGTTAAAATATTTATAAAAACTTAAAATATGACCAACAATTTTGTAATATAATATCTACAGGTAATATGGAATGGAGAAAGAAAATCATAAAGCTTTCATGACTGCTCTCCTATAATGCTGATTTCTTTTTCTCATTTAATTCTTGATTTCTTTGCACTAATTCTATGCACTTTACTCAGATATCTGAAGCACATAGCAAATGGAAAAACAGAGAGTGAGATGCCAAAAATAAGTTTTTAAAGATAAAATTTAAAAAACAGAGGCATTATGACTCAATATGAGAAACATTACTGAGGAGATGCTAGGTCATCAAATTTCTGTATAATCTACTTGCAAGTGTAAGAAAACAATACTGGCATTTAAAAATAAAATAAAACTTCCTACATGTTCTGGCCATCCTTTCTATATTCATATGTAAGACCACCTCTTTTGTATCTTGTTCCAGCTGAAGCAAAATAGTCATTTTTCTGCAGGACAGATTTCAAAATGCTGTTTAAGAACCAAGGCCTGGAACTGGGGACCCCAAGAGCTTGCTTGATATTCTACCCTACTGTGGCCAAGCTGCTACCTAAGGTGCAAGACAAAGTACCCTTTCCTTTTTCCTTGGCTTTTCTCAAGCAGAAAGAGTCTCTCCTCATAGTCACCACAGCTGTGATTGTGCTGGGTCTCACCTGAAGTCAGAAGGTCTCAGAGTCTCGCCCAAAGCCCACAGTATACTGCCCAGATATTACTGCTGGTTATTTAGAGTCCAAGGAATCTTTAGTTAGGATGTTTAATAAATCCTGCTGGAACTGGATCCTTTCATTTAAGGCAGCAGGTTCCCTTCTGGTCCAGAGCATGTATAAATATGTCATCCAGAAGCTAGGGCCTGTAATCGGGACCTCATCACTGTGCCCAGTGCCCTATCCTACTGTGGCTGAGCCGGTATCCAAGGTACAAGATTCATGATAACGTCCTCTATTCTTTCCTCTCCTCTTCTTAAGCACAAGGAAAGAGTTGCTTTCATTGCTGTGAGCCTCACTGCCTGGGATTGGGGCAAGGGTAATGCAAGCCCTCCCTTTGACCCTCCACATGCAGTGCTGGGCTTGAAGCCAGTGGACCTGGGGGACATGTGGCACTGCACTAGGGCTTGCCTAGGAGTTGCAGTCCTTATGTCCTTGACTGCCTCTTACGTTTATTTATCACCCCAAGCACTTTAGTCTGCAGTGGTGAGGCTTGCTGAAACTCAAGTTCTGATCACTGCCTAGGGGTGAACTAAATGCTCCCTCCAAGCATGGCATTGGCTAAATTCAGTTCAGTTTTGCTTTATTTGTGACAGACAGCACTGAGTTGAATGCCAAGCCCCAAATCCCTTCACTCTCCTTCCTTCAAGCCAATACTCTCTCCACACCATACCACTGCCGGTGAATGAGGAAGGGGTGACATTGGTGATTCAAGACTGTCTTTCCTTCCCTCTTCAGGGCCTCTTTTAGAATTATGAAGTTAAAACCACCTACTGTAATTGCTCACCTGATTTTGGATCTTATGAAGATGACTTTGTGTGTGTGTGTGTGTAGATAGTTGTTAAATGTTAAGCTCCTGGGGGGGATGATTAGTGGGCACTTCTATTCAGCTGTCTTGCCCTGCCCTTTCATGGCTGCTTTTCCTCTTCATGCCACTTTTGCCCTGGGGATGCTTAGCAATTATTAGTATGGGGCAAAATATTGAAAAGTGATGTAAAGAACCTTTGCTAACAGATAAAAAAAACTCTGGCAGAGCTCAAAGCAGTTTCTGAAAAACTCAGAGCCAAATATTAAGTTTGAGACTGCCAAGGTATCCAGCACTTGAAGAACTGAGATGTCCAAGAAAGAGTAACAGAAAAGTGAAACATACACTTCGCCCTGGTTTTTCCTTTCAGACATTTGCCAAGGATAAGAGACTGATAGACCAAGGAGAAAATATCTGAAATGCAGAGGAGAGATTTAGAGTAGCTCACTGTATTGGGACACAAAGATCACTGAATAGGAGAGATGCTATAGAAAGTCCATAACGTACATTTGCAACTAATAGGGGTGAAGGGGACTACAAGATAGAAGTAAAGGGAAAAGTAACAATCAGGAAAAAAAAATGAGAAAAATGAGGAGAAAGAGGAGAGAGAGACCGGGGTGGGGGCAGGAGAGAGAGAGAGATGTAGAAAAGGAGGAAGGAAACAGGAAAAGGAGGAAGGGAAGATTGGAAAGAAGAAGGAAGGAAAGAAGGGAGAGTAGGAAGGAGAGATGATAAAACAGAAGGACTCCAAAACCAGCAGTGAGTCAGCTCTGTCTGATTAGATTAAGGTGATCTGCTCCTCCTTGTCTGGTAAATAGTAGTGTTAAGTTATCTTTGGGGACAAACATAAGAGACACATTGAAATGTCTAACCTAGTGTAACTAGAGTTTCTGTCTGGATGAAAGAAAATGGACAAAGAGATATTTAAAGAAATAATAGTGAAGAACTTCTGAAACTTACAAAAGGCATTCAGTCACATAAAATTCTACAAAACTCAAAGAATAAATAATAAGAAAACTAAGGCTAAACTCATCATAGTAAAATTGCAGAAACCTAAAGACACACAAAAAAATTTTAAGCAGTTATTGTCAGGAAAATGTGTTTTTTTCCAAAGGCATGCAATAAAACTAGTAGTAAATAAAATAAAATCTTTTGAAAGCTCAATATAAATGATTTCCAACCTAAAGTCCTATACCTTTTAAAATTATACTTCAAATATGAAGAAAAAAACAAGATTTTTTCAAATTAAAAAAATAATTTTTTGGCCCGGCATGGTGGCTCATGCCTGTAATGCCAGCACTTTGAGAAGCTGAGGTGGGCAGATCACCTGAGGTCAAGAGTTCAAGATCAGCCTGGCCAACATGGTGAAAGCCTGTCTCTATTAAAAATGCAAAAATTAGCTGGGCTAGGTGGCACGTGCCTGTAATCCCAGCAACTCAGGAAGCAGAGGCGTGAGAATCACTTGAACCCAGGAGGCAGAGGTTGTAGTGAGATCATGCCACTGCACTCCAGCCTGGGTGACAGAGAGAGATGGTCTCAAAACAGAAAAAGAAAAGAAAAGAACTTTTTTTTTGCCAACAGATCAATAATAAAAACTAATATGAATTCTTCAAGCAGAAGAAAAATGAGCTTAGAAAAAAACATGGAAATTAAGAAAACAGTGGAAAATACCAGAAAAGGTCAATATTGGGATAAATATATAGGACCACTTACCTTAAAACAATGATATGAACTGAATCAGGGAATATATGTATTTTTTCAAATACAAAAATAATGTGCAAAGAGTCTACATGATAAAAATGAGTAACATTTATGAGGGTTATTTTTGGTGGAATTTACTAGTTCTAGAAACAATCAGTTAATATTTCTCTGTTGGAGCTATGTTGTTGAATACTTTTGAAAATATCAAAACAGACTATATGGATCTGTTTATAATGATTTAATGATATTTGAAAATAATCACTAGGGGATAAAAATGTTAGAGCTACATTACATTCAAATATGAAAAAAATTCAGATCACAAATAATATTTATAACTGATCATCCAAGGATGATAGTATACATGAAGGGTTCACAGATTCTGAAAATGATAGCAATACCCTTCTCTGTAATGTATGCAAATCTCAGCTGATAACTCTACATCAACTTTTCTCACAAAAATACCAGATATTGAAACATACTTTATTTTAAATGGCAATTTTAGTAGTTGAACACATATACTTTCTCAAAGCCACAATTAGTTTGTGACAATACTAAGATTGTGACCCAGATTTCCAGGTATTTTACATGTATCACAAGATATATCATTGAAAGTTGCTGGATGCCCTGAATACTTAGTCTGTTAGAAGCTAAAATACATATGTACATATATATATAAATATGTACATATATACACATACACATTTTAGCTTCTATATACATATTTATGTACATATGTATAATTAGATATAATTATATATGGTATATATTAAGGTATATGTATAATTAGATATAATTATATATGGTATATATTAGGTATATATTTTATATACCTAATATATATGTGGTATATATATTTTATATATCTAATATATATATGGTATATATTAGGTATATATTATATATTATATCCAATTATACATATACCTTAATATATGGTATATGTATAAGGTATATGTATAATACTATATATTAAGGTATATGTATAAGGTATATGTATAGATATAATTATATATGGTATATATTAGGTATATATTATATATTATATCCAATTATACATATACCTTAATATATGGTATATGTATAAGGTATATGTATAATACCATATATTAAGGTATATGTATAAGGTATATGTATAATTAGATATAATTATATATGGTATATATTAGGTATAATTATATATACATATAATTAGAAGCTTATACGCTTCTAATTATACATATGTGCATATATACACATATATTTTGTATATATGTGTGTGTATGCATATATTTGTGTGTGTGTATATATATATAATTAGAAGCTTATATATACATATATAAGCTTCTAATGGGGCAAAAGACTGTAAATTTTATTAATGATATTCTGGGGGGAAGATTTTACTGAAATATATATGTATATACACACACATGTATATATACATATATATTTCAGTAAAATCTTCCCCCCAGAATATCATTAATAAAATTTATATATGAACATCTGTTATAGCAGAGCTTTCTTGATCAGTTTATAAGAAAATCAACTCAAAGCCAAACACTGTACAACACAGAATTTCTCTGTCAATATCAGAGTGGCAATTTTCTCTATAAACAGTACCTTGTTGGTTTCTGATATTTTTGGTAAGGCAAAAAGCAAAAGTAAACTGAATAGGGACATTGACTCCTTTGACTTTCTATAAAAACACCATTACCTTTCAATCTTACTCTTTGCTCCAAAATTCCAAAATGTGTCAACCTATTTAAAAATATATATTTACAAATAGCCTAGCAAAATAAAATGATCCTATAATACTTCTAGTGCTTACAGAATGAAGACTTTGTATGGGCACTGCTTTTCTTCTTGAGATCAAAGCAATTTTCATTTGAATTCATAACAGAGAAGCGTCCTGAGCCACATTTCATCAGCAGCAACTATAGCTACAAATGCGATTTCTAACAATGTGCTCATTATAGGTATAATGAAATTTGACTATAATTAAACAGTATAATGTTTGTCAAAATTGGACTTTACCATTATCTTTTCACTGAAATAAAATACACAGTAGTTTCCTTGATGTTGCATGTGTATTAGTCCCCTTGCTTTGTGAGAGTCTTACAATTTCTGAATTTATATTAATTATTGTCTATGAAACAAGACTGATATAAGGACATTTCTTAGAAAATATAAATATGAATCCAGAATGAAAGAGAAGCATGCACTCACTTACAACAAACACAGTTATTCTAGAACATCATAAAAGATGATTCTATATTTTAAAATATATTGGATATAAATTTCATCAAGTATTTTAGCTCTTGTGATAAAAATTTTTCCCATAAATAGGTAATTATTATTTTAGTGTGTTTATACAATTTTGACCTATGCAATCATTTTCATTATTTTTTTGTTTTTAAAATAAGAGTAAATTAACCTGGCTTTATAAAACCAGTAAATTAATGACAATAGCAGCAACAATAATTAGCATTTAGGAATACCAAAATGTTGTTACAGAGTTCCAACATATCAAACAACATATTGAGTAAGTATTTATATGTTTAAAACACTTACTGAATATCTACTTTATGCCATAAACTTGTCTAAATTCTTAGGTGATAGCAGTTTACAAAATAAAGTAGCTTTCATCACAAGATTACATTTCAGAAGTACTTGATACATATATATATGTAAATAAAATTCAAAAATTTTAACCCCCCAATTAGACACCAGCATTAATGAATCAAAAATGTTGGTTTATATAAGTTATTAGACTTGCATACAGATATTATTATTGGTACTAATATTACTATAGATACATAAATATCAACAGATATATTGCAAAAACACTTTTCTAAATTTCTTGTTCAACTCTAAAGTAAGATAATCTCTTTTTTCATATATAATTTCTTTCAGACTAGCTCTGTTGGCGTAAACTGACAATTACTCTCAAATCACTATATATAACAACAGCTATAAGCCTAAAATTTTTATGTAAGTTGGAGAGACCTATGTAAAACTCAGTGTTTTGAAAAATGCCAATGTTACTGCAACTAGGTAGGAAGTAATAATTAATAAGTACCTAATATTTATTGTTTTATTATATAAAACTCTTATTTTACCTCATTTATCCTCACGATAACCCAATGCCCATCCACATATCTTAAATAGAAAACATAGACTTAAATAAAATAACTTAACCAACGACTTCTATAACTTAAATGATAGATCCAGGATTCAGAGATAATGTCTTCAATATTCTACTGCTTTGCAGCTATCCAGAACTAACTCAGTTCACTCCATCCATACACTTATATATTTCTTTAACTGAACCACTTATTCAAAAGTGCCATATATATGTGTGTGTGTATATATATATACACACACACACACACACAAGAACTCACTATAAATTATAAGCGCAGAAGAATTTAAACCCATACATTTCTTAGTAAGTTAAAACTGTAACTAGATCACTTCTAGGTCAGTGTTTTTCCCCCTTTCTTACTTTTCTTGACCAAATAGACCCAAAGACATTGTATTTGGTTTCTCTACTTTTTCCCTCTAATGCCAAATACTTTCTAATTGTTATGGTCATGATTTTTCTCTTCATTTTATTCAATTTTCTACTTTATAATGGTAAATATGACATTTTTAAGTTGTGTGCAGGATTTTTGTGAAACAGAGATATTAAATTATCTAATAACTTTTAAAATATGAACAGACATATTAGGCTTACACTCCTCCAATAGCATTAACCACCTATACACTTTTAATTGTAAGGTTTTACCTCTCAAATACCTTCTTTTTCATTTATTTTTGTTCTCAGGGTCATAGATAATAGCAGGGACAGAGATACTTTCTGGATTTTAAATTGTGCTTTTATTCTAACGTTTCTTTCTTTTTTCTTTCTTTCTTTTCTTTTCTTTTTTTTTTTTTTTACAAATTAGATGTATACCAAAATATAAGAAATATCTCAGAATGAAATTCTCTTTATGAGTTTATTAGTTCAGCCCACACATTAGTCATTCTATAGAAACCTTCTTGAGATAATCAAGAAGATCAGTTACTGGAAATGCATAGATTTTTAAACATTTTTAATATGCACATTTATTTTGTTCCTCTCCCTGTTTCATTACATTAGAACTAAATATTTGAGCAATACCTATTGCATTAGAAGATAGCTATTTGAAAATGGAAAGCTCACCTGAGTTTCCCATAAATGACTATATTAGGATTACTTTTATAAATTCATATCTCATAGCCAAAAAAAAAAAAATCCTGAGATAAAGGTGGGGTAAGTTAGTTTTAGAGTAGTTGTTGACATACAGTTTTAAGAATCAGCACACTGGCCAGACAGGGTCCCTCCTAAGGTCTTCACCACACATTACTACTCCACCCCACATTTTGATTCCGGAAGCATATCCAGATATACTCATTATCTTAAACTAGTAACTCTGGAGCTTTATTCTGGCTAGTTTTGACCTGGTTACAGCAGAATCTAATTTTCAAACTTTCTAACATTAGGGTGATGATGATTTATAGAGAAACACTAACATGCATTTTGCAAGAAAACAAATTTCCTGCAATGTAAATAAAGATGACAATAATGTAACTGAATGAAGAGACTGTACAAAGAATGAGGTATAACAACATTCTCCATAACAAGAAGGCAAACTGTCCTGGCCTTTTCATCTTCAGGAAAACATCACACCATGAATGGACTCATCTCATAGGAGTAGGGACTAAGATCAGTCTTAAACACTGCAAACTCCTCATGTCAAATTTGCTACTTAAGATTTCCTCTTGGAAGTCTCACAGTCACATGGTATTTTAAGTGGCCTAGAAAAAAAATATTCTACTTCTCTGAACCCAAACCTTTCATATTTTAGTTATAAACCCCAATAGTCTCACCCAATTGCTTGTGATTGATTCAAGGAAACTCTATATTCATCTTCTTTAACCGCAAATGTGTGATTAGCTTATTTCCGCTTTTCTGCCTTAATTCTAGTCCAGGCTACACCATCACTTGCCTGGAATATGGAAACAGCATCATCATTCCTCTTTCTTTCTACTCATGTCTCCCTCAGAAGGATGACATACCCAGCAGTAACAATATTCTTAAAATTGCCTTACATTGATATGTTCCTTATGACCTTTTTAAGCATAAACCAGTTTTCCTGATGTGTCCTTAAAAAAAATCTAGATTTCGAATTTGGCCTAAATCTTCTCTGTGATCTATTTTGTCTTACCATCTCTGCTGCCATTCAGCAGCCAGAACAATGTACTTCACACCCAAGAACAACTATTCCACCCTCCATTTAAAATCCTTTACCTTTATACTCATTCTCTCCTCAGCACAGTAGCTATAATATTTTGTTAGATTAAATAAGTCTATCACAAACTATTGGTGAGGATATCAAGCAAAATGAATATGGCTTGGAATGGTTCTTGGTGTTTAATGGATTATCAATATTTGTTAGCAATTTTGTATGTAATATTATTATGACCTCTGCTCCTCTTCTCTTTCTATAAATATAAATATACTAGTTGTTATGCTTGTTCTCATAAAGAAAGAAGTCAGTGGTACTTGAAGATGTTTTAAAAATGATAATCTACACTGAGTATGTGTTATTTTAATTCATAAGGAAGTATTTTCATAATGTATACAACGTCTTAATCATCTCATTCTATACTGCAAAAAAAATGATACTATGAAAGACATTTTAGGGAAAATATCTGCTAAAGAGTTACATTATTTAATTAGACTAAATAAATAAAACCCAAGAAGAGTCTCCCTTCTCATGATTTCCTAAATTAAGGGGTGCTAATATTGTTATAAAAATGAAATTAGACAAATGTTTACAGGATTTTGAATGTATTTACATCCCACATATTAAGTCTGATAATATTCATCAGCTATCAAACAAGAAGCAGACACTGAACACTACACAGTGATCAAAGTGAGAGAGGAGGAAAATAATGTGAAAGCATTGTTGTAGTTGGAGGTGGTTTAAAATATCGCTTTTTATACTTATTAAATAGTTTTAGATTAATTGAGCTATGTTCTCTCTGTTGTTACACTGCTATGAAGCCAAGTGGAATAAAGGTAAATTTGAACCAAAAAATGCATCTTTAATAAGCTAGTAAATATCTATTACTCTTATATACGGTGTGAAAAAGTGCAACCGAATGTACCACGTGAGAACACTAGAGAATGCAAAAACAGCTTTTTTTTTTTTTCAAATTAGGTAGATAAAAATTCTCCACCATAGAGGCAAAACCAAAGATTTCAGGTTTAAAATTACAAGGCTGTGCTGTTTGAACTTACTGTAATAGCCTCTTTAAAACTTGTTAGTATTGTTGAGTAATAATGTAAACTGGGTTGGAGGCATCTGTACATGTAAATGCACAAACCGCTTCTGCAAAAAGCAGGTTGTAGAGTGAAAAACAAACTGAGTAGCAAGAAGCGCTGGACTGTTTGTCATCTGACAAACACTAAAGGCTAAATCACACTGGGAAAAGAAGTCTACACACAAACATGCAGATGCTCATATCTCATATGGGGGCACACAAACACACACACACACACAGGTGCAAAAATCAACTACCACTGCTGTCATGGCTTCATGGTAAACTAGACAGTTTTGCTGATTGCAAGGAACAGCATAGCCACATCCAAGAGCACAGGCTGGTGAGGATGCACATTATTTGAAGGTCTAAATAGTATCCACTGAATGTGGTTTTTAACATAAGCTATACACTAGAATCACCAGAAATTTTATAAATGATAATGCATAGCTTCCAGTACAGATACTCAGAATCTTTGAGGGTGACACTCAGACATCACAATTTTTTTTTTATTATACTTTAAGTTCTGGGGTACATGTGCAGATCATGCAAGATTGTTACATAGGTATACGCATGCCATGGGGGTTTACTGCATTCATCCTCCTGCCATCTACATTAGGTATTTCTCCTACTGTTATCCCTTCCCAATGCCCCAATGCCTTGCTATTCCTCCCCTAACTCTCCCACCCCCCAACAGACCCTGGTGTGTGATGTTCCCCTCCCTGTATCCATGTGTTCTCATTGTTCAACAACCACTTATGAGTGAGAACATGCGGTATTTGGTTTTCTGTTCTTGTGCCAGTTTGCTGAGAATGATGGTTTCCAGATTCATCCATGTCCCTGCAAAGGGCATGAACTCATCCTTTTTTATGGCTGCATAGTATTCCATGGCATATATATGCCACATTTTCTTTATCCAGTCTAACATTGATGGTCATTTGGGTTGGTTCCAAGTCTTTGCTATTGTAAATAGTGCTGCAATGAACATACACGTGCTTGTGTCTTTATAATAGAATGTTTTATAATCCTTTGGGTATATATCCAGTAATGGGATTTCTGGGTCAAATGGTATTTCTATTTCTAGATCCTTGAGGAGTAGCCACACTGTCTTCCACAATGATTGAACTAATTTACACTCTCACCAACAGTGTAAGTGTTCCTATTTCTCTACATTCTCTCCAGCAACTGTTGTCTCCAGATTTTTTAATGATCACCATTCTAACTGGTGTGAGATGGTATCTCAATGTGGTTTTTATTTGTGTTTCTATCTAATGACCAGTGGTGGTGAGCATTTTTTCATATGTTTCTTGGCTGCATAAATGTCATCACGATATTTTTAAAGGTCTCTCCTCCATGCCCCACCATAGGAAGTTCTGCTGTTAAACCAAACAAAAACTAGGGGCAGGATGAGAAGTATCATTTAGGACAGAGAGCTGGCTACTTCTTCATGGTTTCCTTATTCACACCGAAATATCAGAGGCACTATTTAAAAGCTAATATGCCATATAAAAGTAATAAATACAATCATGAAGAAAGCAAGGCACTGAGTATAAATGCCTCCCACACTGTCAGAAGGGGAACAAACATGGAAAACAACACAAAGACAGTCTTCCTTTAAAATCTTTGATTTTAAAACAAAGAAGTAAATAGTCCAACATAATATAAAACAAGGCCAAGCATGTTAGGTCAAGTTTATATCTATATACAAATGTATACGCACACCACACACACACACACACACACACACACTTATACACAATGTTACTAACCAGCTCTAGCTGTTCAAAGAAAAGCCAAATATTTGTTAAATATGAAAAATGGCTAAAACTTGATGGTCAAAGATATATTTGGAAAATGAAAATTTGAATTTAAGAGAAGAAGAAAACTTTTCCAAAGACAAAAAGGACATTCAGAAATTGAGTAAAGTTAATAATGAATATCAATTATAAGTATTTTTCTCCCAAATAAGTATCAGTATTAATTGTAAAAGCTTAAAAGAATAAAAAAGCTAAAAAATTGAGATAGTATCATGATAGTTGTAATGAGAAGATTTTTTAATGACTTTTAAATCAAACAAAATGTTTAATCTTCATAATTAAAAACTACAGTAAGTGCAAGGTGAAACATAGAAACAAGGAGTGACTAGAAGATGTCCATTTATTTTCATCAGCACATGAAAATTAAATTAAAAAATAGGGAAATATATGAGAGATCAAATTGGTATTTTACAATTTATACTATGAAAATAGAAAGCAATCTTTTTTTCAGAAGTACAAATGACCATCTCAATGTGTTAGTACAAAAAAAATTTTTTTCTAAATATTAAAATGACATTCTGATTACAGTGCAGTAAAAGTAGAAATTCATAGGAAAAATGAAACAGAATGGAAAAGTTAAAAACAGCTTTAAGACACATTTAAATAAAACAATAAATCAAACCAATATATTAGAATATTCAGAAACCATTGATATTGAAAATATCACATACTATCCTTATTAAATTTGAAAAGGGAAAACACATAGCTCTGAAAAGGAAAAATATGCAGCTTTACATATTTACCATACTAATTTAAGAAGAGAGGAAAATTTATTGACCATTAAACCCATGAACTTAGGCAAACCAAAAAACTTTAAAAATTTGGAGGAAGAAACTAGGTAATATACAAGTTGAAATTAATGAACTAGAGAACAGAAAATCAAAAACAATAAATAAATCAATGATGTAGTTTTATGAAAAAGCAAATGGGAAAAAACAAAATAGATAAACCACTAGCTAAGCTAATTTAGTGGAAGAAAGAAAGAAATAAAGTAGAATGGAAAATATATCTACAGAATATATTAGAAAAATCACAAGAAATTATTTTGCCACATGCAATATAAACACATTCTCAACCCTGTCATGAGTGACACTATTAACATAAAAGGGAAAGATAACTTTAATACAATTTAATTCATTCCAAAGGGCAAATGAAAAAAAAAGTATTCAAAGTCTTTTTAGCAAAGACAGCATGTCAATAACAAATTTAAAAAAGATAGAAAAGTAGATTATGCATATATTAGGCTTTTTGCACCATAAAAATACCAAATATATTGACACTATGAATAATGGATTAATTTTAATAGTAAAAGGAACTATTCTGAACCCTAAATAAAGACTAATAAGAGTTGGTCAAAAAGAATTTTAGGAAAGGAATTGCCTAATTAAAAGTTTTGCATATTTTCATATTAATTAGCTATTACCAACTTTATATTTAAAATTCTTATTACAATTTACCTGGAGTGTATGAAATTCGCACATAGCACTTTATATAAATCAACATTAGTATTTTCAGACTGATGACATTTTCCTGTCTGTTGGTTACAAAATTTTCTCTCACTGTGGTTTTCACTTTTAAATTACTGGTTATTACTGAAGTTGTGCACTTTTTGTTATTTGAGTTTTACTATAATAAATTACTAGTTTATAATTTTAGTCATGTTTTATTTTTCATTGTGTTTAGGTCATTGTAAACCTTTCCTAAATTCTGGAGCATAGCTTTTCACTTTTTATAACATTGTTCATTGTACAGTTTTTACATTCATTATATTACATTTGATCACTCATTTATTTAGGAACTATTTTTCAACTTTTAAATAAAAACTTATCTGGCATTTCTCCCCATGCTATCCCTCCCCAGATATAGGTGAAGGGGAGGAAGGCAGCAAATCACACTGCCACGTATGCACCTATGCAACAACCTTGCATGTTTTTCACATGTACCCCAAAACCTAAAATGCAATTAAAAAAAAAAAAAACTTATCCACAATCTTTGATCAATAATATAATTTCAGTATCTAAAATTAAAGTTCTTTATTTTTATATTTTGATACTTAATTTATCTGGAATTGATTATATGGGTTTTATATTTACATCTTGCTCTATAGATAACTAGTAGCCCCAACATATTTCCAGAGTCCCATTAATTTGACATTTGATTTATTTCATATCTCAAATTTCCAAATATTCGTGGCTGTGTTTCCAGTATAATTCCAGCTGCTCCATCTTTTTATCTTTGTTTCAATACCATACTGTATTTAATTTAATATAGCCTTGTTACATTTGGGCTGAAAAAGACGCATCCTCCCCTTTATACTTCTTCAGGAGCATCCTTGATATTCTTAAAATTAGCTTCTCAAGTTCTGTGGAAACCTGGTTGGTACTTTGATTAGAATGTTTTAAATTTTATAATTTAATTTAGGAAAAATAGATATATTTATCAATTTGAGTAATTATCTACAAATAAACATATATTTCCCTTTATTTAGGTCTTTTTGAATTACTCCAAAATAGGGTGTTTTCCCATAAACATTTTGTAGATTTTGTAGTTTTTAAGATAGCTCATATGTTTTATTAGTATAATAAATGCCATTTTTTTGAATTACGTTTTTTTTTTTTGCTTTTGCTGGCATTCAAAAATACAATTAATTTTAAAAATCAATCTTACATTGACAAACTTGATTAACTGTCCTTATTCTAATAATTTGTCTCAAGATTCTCTTGGATTTTCATGTAAATTAAAAGTTCTCAACTAGGGTGATTTTGCACTCCCAGGAACATTTGACAATGTCTGGACATATTTTTTATTGCCACACACATTTGGATTGGGTGCTGTATCCTACAATGTACAAGACAGCCCCCACACAAAAGTTATCTTGCCCAAAATATCAACAGTGCCCAAATGTAGACAATGTTATCATTACAAATAGGAGTTCTATTTCTTCTTTATGTTTCCTGGTAAATACTTTTTTTTCAGAATCAGTAAGATATAAAATCAATAATCAGTCTCTCTTTCTCTCTCTGTTTGCCACACGTGTGCAAACACACAGAAGAGAGAGAGAGAGAGAAAGAGAGCAAGAGGGAGAGAGAGCTGATTTTGGGCAGTCACTTTTTATATTACTTGGAACGTTATAGAACCTGGTAGATTACTTTTTTATATTAAATTATAACCAGTTTCTAGCTAATGCTCTCAAATTGATAAATTTGCTTAATTACTGAACCTTCCAGAAATAGCCTAGCACCCTCTTATTTGGGGGAGCATGTCTCCCCTGACTCTAACCATGTTGTAGAAAGAATTGTCAGTAATTGCTCCCCAATAACTCCAGCGATTTTTGGGAGCACTTAGGCAAAATCAGACTAATAAGTGTATTCCACTGACTTTTTAAAACTAAGGGCTTAAATAAGATATGAATTATCCCTTGCATAGCAAAACTAAAAACACACTAGCCTGAGAGTTACCAATGCCACATTTCTCCACCATAACAGATTAGGTAGTCCACAGTTAAAAGTCTGAATAATGAGAGAAAGTACCAAGATGAAAATGCAGAGAATAGTCAGCATACGATATTTTTCAAATCCATTTTTAGACATTGCAGAGTATAACTAATGCTTTATGATTCCTAAAGTTTAGTTAGGTAAGACACAAATTTCTCTAAGTGTGTTCCAGTGGGTATTTCTGCCATTTACAATAGCAATGAGTCCTGTCTGGATATTCTGATGAATGCCCTATGTTTCTAGAAGTGGCTTTCTCTTATCATCCACTATATTCAGTAACTGCAATAGTCTGTGACTAGATTAATGCTCATCATAGAGGTAGAATTAGGATTCCAAAGCAGAAGAATTTGTCATCCTTCATATTCTGGATTTTACCAGCTTGTGCTAGTTTATTGAAAGACTCAAACATATTTTAAGCATCTATTCACGGGCCAACATTTTGGCAACAAAAATCACTGCAGTGGATACATATGTATTATGAATCCTAAAAAAAATTAAATCACTACTCGTTAGTTTATTTTTCCTTTATTCTTTTTATAGATTTAGGGGGTACAAGTGCAGTTTTGTTACATCAATATATTGCATAATGTTTAAGTCTGTGTTTTTAGAGTAACCATCATCTAAATGGTATACATTGTACCTTATGCAATGTATACCTAGAAAAGAAGGTGATTTCTCTTCTCTCACCTGGCTCCCACACTCCTACATTTCTGAGTGTCCAATGTATATTATTCCATTCTCTATGTCAATATGTACCCATTATTTACTTCTACTTATTCAGCATTTAAAATATATCCCTACTTGTTCAAAACAATGATCTCTCCTATTTCAGTAGCCCTTTATTATTTTCATATTTCTGTGGCCATTTGTACAGTCATTCAGAAAGTATTTGCTAAAACCCAGTATGTTTCAGGTGCATAATCAAAATATACTATAACTTGAACCTTACAATCTTATGGACAAATCACTATACACCACTATGCTTCAAAGTTGGATTCGTTAGCCACATTTATTTTACTTGGAAGTCAACCAGGCTATAAAAACACTCAGCATCTTTAGAATAGTTGAATTAATCAGAGCCAGATTAAAAGGTCAGAATCATGCTATTTATCATGAGCAGTGCGAAAATCAATCTATGTGCTAAACACAGTTTATCATTTTAAATTAACACTTTTTTATAATCCTAAAAGTTGTACTTTTCTAAAATAAGCATGCAAAGTCTTAAGGTTGCTGGTTAATTGTGCTTGTAATTGTACTACTCAAATTTTTTCATATCGTGGAAAAGATCTTTCCCCCTTTTTAGAAAAAAAATACTTTTAGGAAGAAAGACAAAGACTAAGTACAGATTTCCCTTGAATTTCATAGTAACTGCCATGTAAATATTTGCTAGGCTTCGCTATATTTCTTGTAAATGAAAGCAATGGATAATCCGTGGCTGGGCATGGTCAAAAGCACTTGTGTGAATAGCTTCTTAATATTATTATTAAAATTCTATCACCAAATATTAGCTTGGCATCTGTGGCCTCAGATATCCACTCTAATTTTAACCAAAATTGGATGAAAAATATCTGAGGCTAATAACATATATCTAACACAGAAAAGGATCAGCGTTCAGAAGAGAGGCTGCCACAAGAACCTCTAAAAAGATCACAAAGTACAGTCATGTGTCTCTTAATAACAGGGATGTGTTCTGAGAAATGTGTTGTTAGGTGATTTTGCTGTTATGTGAACCTCACAGAGTGTACTTATGCAAACCTAGGTGGTAGAGCCTACTACACACCTAGGACACGTGGTGTCGCCTATAGCTTCTACACTACAAACCTATACAGCATGCTACTTTACTGAATACCATGAGCAAGTGTAACACATGGATAGCTTTGTGTCTTTAAATATATCTAAACATAGAAAAGGTACAGTAAAATTATGGTATAAAAGATTAATACGGCACTTATGATGAATGGAGTTTATAGGACTGGAAGCTGGTTTGAGTGAGTGAGTGAGTAGTGAGTGAGTGAGTGAGTGAGTAGTAAGTGAATGTGAAGGCCTAGGATATTACTGTACAACAGGGTCCCCCAACTCCTGGGCTATAGACCAGTACCAGTCTGTGGCCTGGTAGGAACTGGACAGGACAGGAGGTGATGAGTGGCAGGTGAGCAAGCGAGCATTACCACCTGAGCTCAGCCTCCTGTCAGATGTAATGTAGCATTAGATTCTGAGTACGAACCTTATTGTGAACTGCGCATGTGAGGGATCTAGGTTGCACATGAGAGTGAAACACCTGATAATCTAAGGTGGAACAGTTTCATCCTGAAAGCATTTCCACTCCCGCACCCACCCTCCCACTCCCATTCCCCTAACTCCACAGCAAGACTCCAGGCTGTAGTATCCATTAGAGCAAGAACTATTTATGTTTTGTTAACTATTATCTTCCTAGAATCTAGATCACTTCTTGGCACATATTGGTGAGCTCAAATCACCTTTTTGTTGACCATGTGATGATCTTACATACTGATAACATATGATGACAAGATACTTGTTCAAAATGATAATTATTGGTATCTAGCTGAAACTGTTCACCTCTCTAGCGTCTGTACTATTTAATGTAAAAACATGACACTAAACATTTCCTGGGATTATTTTATCCA
Organism: Aotus nancymaae; assembly: GCF_030222135.1. Taxonomy (NCBI): domain Eukaryota; kingdom Metazoa; phylum Chordata; class Mammalia; order Primates; family Aotidae; genus Aotus; species Aotus nancymaae. The sequence continues at coordinate 31,387,864 of NW_026988413.1, forward strand.
GAAATCAGTTTCCATTTCCTTTCCATGTTGCTCCAACAAATTCTATTACTACTCAAAAGAAATTTAAAAGGCCACTTACTATTCTTAGTAGAGTATTTTTTATGGTAATTCAAAGAAAGTACTAGACGTGTATGTTGCTGTAGCTATAGCTATAGCAATTTAGGTTATACCTCTTTCACAAATAAAGTACTCTTCAGTTGAAGACGTTATTGCTAGTTTAATGTTGCTCAAACTCACATGTTCTTGCAATTAAGACAGATACTATTGAAAAAGAAATTTGAATAGCAATAGGCAGAGTGTTTTCCTAACAGCCTTTATAAATATTTAACCCTGCAATCTTCTTTATGTGATATAGTAAAAACTCACTCTTTAGAGCAAATGAATATAGTTGCATTTCAATGCTTGTGCTCCTATAATATGAGCCAAACTGCTTTGTAAGTACATATTTTGAGATAAGCAAGTTAGAAATTTCAGCTGTTTTCACCTGAGAGGCTCTTGGTCCATTTCGATTTTTTAAAAATTATTTTGATAGTTGGAATTATTTAATTATGAAAAGTATATCTGATTTTAAAAGTGTGTGCATACATATGTATGTTCACAACAATATGTAAAGTAAATAAAATCTCTCATTAAAGATCCTATTTGCATTCATTAAGACTACTGTCATAATAGTTTGTTTTCCTTCCAGAAAATTTCAGTTACCAGATATTTACACATATGCAGGTATGCATTTTTATTTTGTTGACAAATAGAATAAATGCTATGCATAATTTTGTACTTTTTCCACTTAAAATACACTTTGAATACCTTCACATAGTAGCAACTATATTTTTATTGCAGTTTTATTGAGGCTTAGGTAATAATTCATGGTAGAAATATATCATATCTATAATGGGCACTTAGGTTGTTTGTATATTTTATTAAAACTGATAACAAAAAAGCATTTATATACATACATCTATACATAGACATCAAAGTATATGTTTAGAATTAATTGCTACTTGAGTAGTTAAAATTTTACCAAATTGCCTTTCCAAGAATTTGTATCCATTTACATTCCCAAGGGGATATGTAAGAATGCTCATTTTATAGATTCTAATAAACCTGTGACTTAAATATGTATTTTTAAATGTATGATCTGATGATAAGAATGAAAATGCCAATTAACCCTTATATGGAAGTTACTCTGTGCCAGAAACTTTATATGTGTTTGTGCATGTATCTGTGTACATTTGTGTATGTATATTTGTGTGTTTGTATAGCTCTATAGATATGTGCACAGATGTCTTTAATATAAATTTATATATATTCATGGAGAGAGAGAGTTAAACAGATGTCTCAAATTTGTTAATTTCATATGCATTATTTATGTATCTGGATTACCACCATTTGAAAATATCTACAAACACATACCACATATATACACATTCCAAAGGAATACGTATGCATATGTAGTGCATATGTATATGCATATGTATGTATATGCATATGTATATGCACTACATATGCATACGTATTCCTTTGGAATGTTTATATATAAATAGAATGTTTTTAATAATTCACAAGAAATTCTTCATTTCCACCAGGAAGAAGATTTGGCAAAAGGTATTACACTTTTGAAATTGATTTTTTTATATCTGCAATTTTTATTTCTGTAATCAGTGAAAAAAATGCTTATTTAAAGAAGTAGAAAGAGGAAGAAGAGATTAAAGAAAAAGAAGAGAGAGAGATTACATTCAAAAGCACCAGTCTCAGATAGGGATAGTAGCATTATTTTTCAAGTCTTCAATAAACAGATAATAATTGGTCTATTTATTTATTTACTTTTAGTGTTAATGTTTTTCATTTAATTTCAACTTTTATTTTAGATACGGAGGTACATGTGCAGATTTGTTACATGAGAATACTGTGTGATGCTGAGGTTGAAAGTGTAGATCCTGTTACCCAGGTAGTGAGCATAGTGCCCACCTGATAAGTAGGTTTTTTAAATTTCTTTTTAACCTCCTCCTCCCTCCACCTTCTAGTGGTCCACAGTGTCCACTGTTCCCACATTTATGTATATGTGTGCGCAATGTTTAGCTCCCATTTGTAAGTGAGAACATTGGTCTTTGGTTTTCCACTCCTGCCTTGATTTGCTTAGGATTATGGCCTCCAGCCCCATCTATGTTGCTGCAAAGGACATGATTTCATTTTTTTTAAAGAATAGTAGTCCATAGTGGATATGTAAATTACTCTATTGAAATGCTTTTCAAGCATGCAGAGAGAACAGATTCAAAATTATTTTTTTTAATTATCTAGTAGTAATATTAAAACTTAACGAAGATAATATAAATACTAAGAATTATCAATCTTCTTTATTTAAGAATGTTGAGGAAACCATTCTAACAGTGGCACCAATTTCTGTCTAACTTCAAATACCTTCTTCACTAAAAAGGTCTATTATTCTAATGCACCTACTTCATTAGACTCACTGCATTTTAATTCTCACTTTTACACATAAATTTGGGGATTTAATAATGAAGTACAAATTGTGAACAAAAAAGATGTGGCTCCTAATTTTTGCTGCTTTTAATCTAATGGTGAAGACAGAATTCAGGCAAGTAATTTAAGAGCATACATTTTATGGGATGGTTGGCACAGAATGATGTATTCACAGTGATTAGGAAGGTTTTCCCTGAGGATACTTTGTTTGAGCTGTAACTTGAACTTTGTGTGTAATTTACCAAGCAGAAATCAGGAGTAGAAGTAAAATAAGAAAGTATTCCAGATTAAAAAAAAATAGTTCAAGAAGAGAAGTGACACATTTGAAGAAGGAAATGAACCAAGTATGATTGAACCACAATGAGAGAGTGTGAGGGTTATCATGAAACTACTCTGAAGAGTTAGGGGCTTCATTGAGGAAAATGTTGTCAACCATATTAAGAAATTTGAAGTTTATCTTTAAGAAAGTTTCTTTATCTAACAAATACATATTGTTAAATTATGCCAGGGATGCTTCTAGATTCTGGGGTTTCGTTGAACAAAACGGAAAAAATTCCCTATCTTCTAGTGTATTTTGTAGGTTGTTTAACCTTAAGTGTGGCATTAACATCTGCAGGATGAATCTGACTGAATGAAGCACAGATATACAGACCAAGCACAAATTCCCCAAGACACAACAGTGAACAGTAGATCAAGCCAGATGTCCTACACATGGTTTTACCCAGATATGTGTTCTTCCCTTTCCTGATAGCTTATATTTGATCGAATTACATTAACTTACTTAGTGACTACTTTTGTTAGGAAGCATTTCTTGTAGTGAAATGTCTCCTGATTTTAGCTTTCTAAGACACAGGCACAAACCAGGTGATTTTTTTTTTAATTTGAGAGAAAGTAGTGATTTAACTCTAGGCAATACTGGAGAAAGAAATAAAAGATCAAAATAAATAATTTTAAGTTGTGTTGAAATCCAGTATTTGCTCCCTTGCTATCTTTGGCCCAGGCTTTCTACTGCCCTACGCATTTTTAAAAGAAAGAATTTGACCTTTAAAAATTGTATAGTTGAGAGGGTCTATAATGAATGGTGGGAAGAGGTGAAATAGTTAAGGCACAAATAAATATACATACTGACCTCCTCAGTGTCATACAGTACATTCTTCACAAAGACTGGAACAAGGTGGAGGAAATAAAAAAATATAGTGAATGAGAAAGGAAGCAAATTTTTTGCATCCCTACCATTGTACAGACATTTGAGAGAGACACTTATTTTTACAGATCATTTTCTTGGATCTTTGCAATACCTTGACACTCTGACCCCTACATTACAGGAATTACAAGGTCACATAGGTAGACAAAGTCTTTGAATCCACATCTGTTTAATTTCAAAGATTTGAGCTCATGGGGCTCTCTGTAAGTCAGAAGTAAGTAATATTTCATAGCCCTTTGTTCTCTGGACATATGTTCAAGTTGTACTTTCACCATATCAACAGAAAGTTTTCTAATGAAAATAACATTATTAATAATTTGTATTAAAGATAATAGTGACATATTACTTCTATCTTTACAAAGAGTACTAAATCCTGTTCTTTAGACATATAAGTAGGTTACTATGAGGAAAGGTAAAATTATATTCTACTTTTAGAAAAGAAAGTGAAATAGGTTTTGTTTAAAGAGGACAATATCTTCTTAAGATTTAATTCATATTGCAGACTACTATATATTCATCATCTACTTATTGAAAAAGCCAAACATGCACTAGGGTATATTTATGTTTAATACAGTTTCAGATATTAGATTTGAATGGAAAGTTTGTAGCTATATTTACCTTTTTTTTTTGAATTTCTTTTATCTGTTTTGCATGAGAATATTCATGGTAAGTGATATATCTTTTTTTTTTTAAAAAAAAAGAGCTGTTTTACAATTCAGTCAAAGAAATATTTAAAAGGTAGAAACATGTTAGCATACATAAAGGCATTCATAAGACCATATAAAGGATGGAGTGGGTACTATTCCCCAACATTTTTTTTCTCTTGAATTATTTTTCATTAATCCATCTTGTCTCCAGTTCTCTTCTATATATCTAGGATAAAGATCGTATGTGGGATGGGTGAAAGAGGAGGTTAAATTGTGCCAAAATCCAGTATTGGCTCCCTTGCTATCGAAGGCTTTCTACTTTCCTATATATGACAGTCAGTAATGATTAATACCTGTCCCTTAATTAATGATTAATGCTTCTTAGATAGCAGAGATGTCAAAATAATAGGGCATCAATGGGTCAAGGATAAAATGATACTAAGGAGAGTTCACATAGCATCTGCCAGACCATATATATTCCAAAGATCAGAAAACTGCTTTCCCTGAAGAGGAGCCTTTAAGAATGATCATCAGTCAGTTGAGCTGTATTATTAGCACAAGGATTTTTAAAAACCAGGTTGATGTAGATTTGGTAAGAAAATAACTGGGGTTTCTGGATCAGTTTAATTTTTAGCTCTGTCATTTAAAAAACTGTTATTTTAGAGGGTATGAAACATCTGAAGACTCAGCTTCCTCATTTGAAAGCTGTGGACAATGTCTGTCTTCATAGAATTCTCTAGGTCTTAAAATAGAAAGTGTAAAATGAGCCCTTAGTGCACTAACAGATAAATGGCTAGAATATGATAAAAAGCTCCTCTCTTTGCTTTGTGTGCATACACTATGAGTGACTGGAAATGGTATTATTATGGAAGAACATATTACCATGGACACTTTCAATTTTAACTTTATGCCTGTTATCATAATTGTTTATAAAAATTGCTATTTCATAGGAAATACATATAGTTGTATTAATTGCCTTACTCAAACTGAAAAAGCCAGGCTTTCAATAAAATTGCTTTCCAACTTGGACCAAGCAGAATGGCTCCCGCAAAGAAAGGTCCAGAAGAAAAAAGACTGTTCTGCCATCAAGGAGATGGTGACTCAAGGAGATTGTGACCCAAGAATGCACCATCAACATTCATAAGCTCATCCATGGAGTGGGCTTCAAGAAGCATGACCCCCAGGAACTCAAAGAGATTCAGAAATTTGCCATGAAGGAGATGGTAACTCCAGATGTGCACATTGATACCAGGCTCAACAAAGCTGTCTGGGCCAAAAAAATAGGAATATCCCACACCATATCCACGTGAAGTTGTCCAGAAAACGTAATGAGGATGAAGAATCACCAAATAACTTCCATACTTTGGCTACCTGTGTACCTGTTACACTTTCAAAAGTTTACTGTTAATGTGGTTGTACCTATGCCACAATCCTGCATGATCTGCACATGTACCCCAGAACGTAAAATGCAATAAAATATATATATACACATATATATATAATGTGATTGAGAACTAAACGCTGATCGTCAAATACATCAAAGTTATACAATTGCAAAAAAAAACCATTTAAGCCAAAAAGTCAACTAAAAGTTACCATGAATTATTTTATTAAATACAATTAAAAAATTGGTCATATTTCAAGAATCTTAACTGACATAGGATAATGTCCATGACACAATTATATAAATTAGTATATATAACTACAAAAAATATTATCCCAATGTAATAGATAGTAAGCAAACAAGAAATATATGATGAGAAGGAAATGCCCTTTAATATAACAATGCTAATTTTCAGGTGATCGGATGATAAGTATTCTTTTATTTTATTTTGTATGACGTGTATGTAAGCATCTATGTTAATGTGTGTGAGAAAGAGGGAAAAAATATGTCTTCTCTGGGAACATTAGCTTTAAAATAGGAAATTTCCAATACTTGACCATTTCTGGTCAGTTTTATGTATTTTCTAGAAACATGCATAAAAGTAATTTATCCGAATTTCAGTAAAATTTGCAATCATGTGCTTATAAAATGTTAGTTTTGAACAGTGTCATATCTGTAATGTGCAGTTATTTGATTTTGATATTTTTCAGTATGTGCTATTCAATATTTGACGCCCAATATAATAAATTTGAAAGACAATAAGCACTGCCAAAAAATTTTAAGAAAAATAATTGTCCTACAAATTCTGAAATTCCTTTATTCTCCCTACAAAGTCTCTAAAGTGGATCAAGCTTTTAAACGTCTTGTTCACATTTGTTTTCTAGAATATGAAATGAAGACTTGGGTTGTTAAATAGATTTCTCCTAACAGCCAGTTATGAGAATCTCTAGGATCAGAATCACATTTTAAACATTAATTTCTGTAGTACAATAATCTTACCCTCAGGGTATGTAACTTCAGATATGCTGTTTATTCAAATTTAACATCATAATGTACATTCTTGAACTTATTGTTCCAAAAATTACATATTATATATTTCCCCTTAAGAATACTTTGTATATTTTTAGCATAGTTAATTTGGGTAATGGATTGACTTAAACATACTTTACAGTATAATTGACTTTTCCCATGAATATAATGGCTTTGCTTATACTGGAAAATATATCAAAGCCCATTGTAAAGAATGTACCTTCACTGTAAATTTTAGTTTGAATTGGCTTGGGTGTTTTGAATATAAAGACAATCAGAGGTTTGATCTCTGCTGCATGTATACAAAATTTAATAATGTTAAGAATTATTTATTACCTAAGTATTCCAATACCCATTCTAATATATGGAGAATCACATAAAAATTAGCTATGATAAACCCAGTTTAGAGTTTCCACTAAAAACTATGAAACATAAATGTTTTTATTATTTCTCTTTTCAAGGCTTAGAACAGGAACTCAAAACAAATATAAGAAATAAGGTGATCATCAGAATCTATAAATGGCCATATCCCAAACCACAAAACATAGAAAGCATTTAGCAAATATGCTGAAATTTGAATCAAATTGGAGAACATCGCCAAGTTTTAATACATTCTTCTCTGCATTTCTTATCAGTTTTCGGCTCTCCCTAGTATAAAGTAACAGTCTGTAAAAAGCATAACAATGCTTACACTGAAGAAAACAGAACTAGAATAGAAACACTGACTGTTATCTTCATTTGCTGGGATGTATCCTCATACCTGAAATGAAGCTTCCAAAGGCCACGGAGGAGCTCTACCATTGATCAGAATCAGCTGAAGAGACATAAACTAAATTAGAGGTTTGTGACATGAGAGGAAATCCTGTTCACTGTAAAAAATGAAGAGAAGGCCGGGCGCCATGGCTCACGCCTATAATCCCAGCACTTTGGGAGGCCGAGGCGGGTGGATCACGAGGTCAAGAGATCAAGACCATCCTGGTCAACATGGTGAAACCCCATGTCTACTAAAAAATACATAAAATTAGCTGGGGATGGTGGCGTGTGCCTGTAATCCCAGCTACTCAGGAGGCTGAGGCAGGAGAATTGCCTGAACCCAGGAGGCGGAGGTTGCGGTGAGCCAAGATTGCGCCATTGCACTCCGTCTCAAAAAAAAAAAAGAAGAGAAATATACTTCTACGGTTGAGGAGAGAATGTGGTAAACTGGGTGCAAACACAAGAGAGAACACTGACTGCCTCTGATGAGCAATGGCCAAGTTCCACACATAGGCCACACTTTCTGGTCCTTCCAAGACTATTATTGAGCAGGTAGCTGTCCCTGATTGAGTTGTCTGAAATCAAGATATGTAGGTGATCAGTAATAAAACCAGCAAGAGAACAACTGGTAGATGATGAATAAATACAATAATTATGATACGAAATTTCAAATATATGACTCTCAAAACTCTATTCCTAAGCATAATGCAAAATCTGGAAATCAATCAGTGGAATACCAGTTTGAGGTCAATAAATTTAAAGAACTTTAAGCAATTACCTAAGTTAAGTGAAGAGGAAAGGTGGAATATTTAGAAAACATAAAACACGATATCTCAGGATGAAGGAGTGAAAAATAACTGAAGAATAGTAATACTAAAAAGTATCTTTCATTTCTAGTCATCTTCTAAAATTAAAGGATGTCGTTTTCCAAAACAAAATATGCTGCTGGCTGTTCACTGTGGTTTAAATACTTTTAAATACATTTGCATGTCTTTTAATCTGGTTCCAATCTACTTTTTCTTCATTCCCTTTCAACATATCTTATTTGTTGACTTGTTTAATTATGTGCTGTAAACTTTTGCAGCTCTTATTTTCTTCATATTGGTCTTTCTGTCACTCTATTTAAAAGATCTGTCTTCAAACTACTTTTGATGTTGCTGATATTCTGTAAGAACCAAGTCAAATGTTAGTTTCTCTGTGAAATTTTCCATTATAAGCCAAAAGTAACTACTCTTTTATCAATTTGTTAAAATTTCTCTCAAAATATATAATACATCTCTCCTTCAAGTAAATGTTTATTGAAGTCCTCTGTACATTTTTAAAAATTAGGTAATTTTTCTTTTGCTATTGAATGATATGCACTTCTTATATATTTTGAATATTAACCCCTTATCAGACTTATGGTTTGCAATTTTCTCCCCTTCCTTGGGTTGCCTTTTCACTTTATTATTTTCTATGCTGTGCATAAACTGTTTAGTTTTATATAGCTCCACTTCTCTATTTTTGCTTTTGTTGCTTTTATGTTTGGTGACATATCCAAAAAACCATTGCCAAGACCCATGTTATGAACATTTACCCCTGTTTTCTTGTAGGAGTTTTACAATTTCAGGTCTTATTTATAGGTCTATTAAGATGAATTTTGTGTATGTCTGTGTAAGCTAGAGATCCAATTACATTATTTTGCATGTGGGTATCCAGTTTTGCTAATGTCAATTATTAAACAGACTATCCTTTCACCATTGTGTATGTTTGGCACCCTTGTTGAACAAGATCAGTAGACTGAGAAGCCATGGGTTTATTTTTGGAATTTCTATTATGTTCCATTGGTGTATATGTCTGTATTTATGCCAGTACCATCATATTTTAAATACTGTAGCTTTGTAATATATTTGAAATTAGGAAGTGTGATGCTTCCAGCTTTGTTTATTTTCTCAAGATCACTTTACCTACTTTGTTGTTTTTTTGTGTGTGTATGGCTTCAATTCATAGATCATGTTTTCTATATCTGTAAAAAAAATGCCATTGAGATTTAGATGGAAATAGCAGTGAATCTGTAAATCACTTTGGGTAGTATGGACATTTTCACAATAGTCAATGAGATTATTTTCTTAATTTCCTTTTTCAATCACTTGCTGTTAGTATACAAAAACACAACTAATACTTGTATGTTGATTTCTTATTCTGTAAATTTACTGAATTAATTTCTTATTTCTATCAGTTTTTTTAGTGGAGGCTTTAGAGTTTTTAATATACGATTTTCCAAAGAAGCCTTATAAATGATCACCATATATATGAAAAGATGTTCAACATCACTAATCATAAGAGAAATGCAAATCAAAACCACAATTCTATATCACCTCACACCTGTTAGTATGGCTTTCATAAAAAAAAAAAGATAAATGTTGGCAAAAATATAGAAAAACTAGAACCCTTGTACATTTGTACACTAGAAACACCACCCTTGTAGTGGAATGTAAAATGGCGCAGCCATACATACAGAACTGTATGGAGGTCTCTCAAAAAATTAAAAATATAGCTGTCACCATCATATAACATAGTAGTCTCACATTTGGATATCTGCCCAAAAGAATTAAAGTGTTGAATAGATATCTGCACTCTTGTATTCACTGCAGTATTTTTCACACTATCCAAGACATGAAAACAACCCAAATGTTCACTAGTAGATTAATAATTTTTAAAATCCGGCAAGTACATACAATGGAATCTTATTTAGCCTTTAAAAAGAAGAAAATTCTACTATAACACAGCAATATAGATGAAGCTGGGGGACATTATGCTAAGTGAAAAAAGTCACTCACAGAAGTGTCTTTCTGTGCATAGTGCATGATTTCACTTAAATGAGATATCTAAAATAGTCAAACTCACAGAAGCAGCAAATAGAATGGTGCTTGCCAGGGTATGGTGGGATGGGGACATGGAAAGTTGCTTCTCAATGGATATAAAGTTCCACTTATACATGATGAATAAATTCTAGAGATCTGCCGTACAACATAGCATTTACAGTTAACAATACAGTATTGTGCACTTTTAAAAATTTGTTAAGAGGACAAGCCAAGATACGAAATCAACCTAAGTGCCCATTGATGGATGAACAGATAAAGAAAATGTGGTATTAGCTAGGCTCAGTTGCTAATGCCTCTAATCTCAGTATTTGGGAAGCTAAGGTGGGAGGATCTCTTGAGGTCACAAGTTCAAGATCAGTCTGGGAAACATAGCAAGATCCCTTCCGTACAATAAATGAATAAATAGTGTGGTATGCATATATACAATGACATACTATTTAACCATAAAACAGAATGAAATCCTATCATTTGTGGCAAGATATATGAACCCAGAGGGTACTATGTTAAGTGAAATAAACTGGACACAGAAAGACAACTACTACATAATCTCACTCATGTGGAATCTAAAAAAGTTGATATAGAAGTAGAGACTAGAATAGTGGTTACCAGAGGGTGGAGAGAGTAGGTGGAAGAAGAGATGGGAAGAGGTTGGTCAACAAGTACAAAGTCAGTATTAGACAGAAAGAATAAATTCTAGTGTTCTACTACACAGAAGGGATACTATAGTTAATATTAATATACTGTATATATCAACATAGAAGAAATAATTTTAAATATTATTACTACAAAGAAATAATAAGTGTTTAAAGTGATAGATATGCTAACTACCCTGATTTGATAGTATATACATACATGCATACAATGTATACATGTATTGAAACATCACACTGTACCCCACAAATATGTACAATTATAATACTATGTGTTAATTATAAATAAAATAACATAATTTGTTAAGAGGTTAGATCTCATATTAAGTATTCTTACACACACATCACTACCACAAAAACAGAAAAGGGCAAAAGGAAATTTTTGAAGGTGATAGATATATTTTTTAAACTTGATTTTGGTGATAGTATCATGGGTATATGCGTATGTCCAGACTCCCCAGATTGTATACATTAAACATGTGCAGTCTCTTTGTAAAATCACATATACCACAAATATGCTATACTTACAACTACATTAATCAGTTTTCATGTAATCATTTTTTTGTGTTTGTTTGTTTGTTTTTTGAGATGCAGTTTCACTCTGTTGCCCAGGCTGGAGGGCAGTGGCACAATCTTGGTTTACTGCAACCTCTGTCCCAAAAGTTCAAGCAATTCTCCTGCCTCAGCCTCTTGAGTAGCTGGGATTATAGGTGCCCACCACCATGCCTGGCTAATTTTTGTATTTTTAGTAGAGATGTGGTTTTACCAATGTTAGCCAGACTGGTCTCAAACTCCTGACTTCGGGTGATCCACCTGCCTCAGCCTCCCAAAGTGCTGTGATTACAGGCATAAGCCACCACGCCTGGCAATTTTTTCGGCTGAAGAATTCAAGGCATGTATTAAGAAACTTTGAATCAATAGGTATAGTAAAAGAAAAAAAGAGGCTGTGCTTGTCATTTTCAAAAAGGAGATTTATGTATTTAGTCTGCAAATAACCCAGAATTATCTGTGGAGGGTTCTGAAGGAATTAGCCATTTGTAGAAAACATAATATGTAGAGTGTGGCAAAAAAGAAGAAAAAGCAAAAAGAAGCATTAGAGTGACAAAAGGATAACCCCAAAATGGGATTTTCATGAAAACCCGTTCCAACAACCTGAGTCAGAGAAATTTACCTGCAGCCCGCAGTATCTGTTGCCATACAGAGATCTAGAAATTTTGAAAGTTTATGAGGCAAAAAAAGAAAAGACAAAAACCAAACAAGGATTCACAGATGGAACAATCAGATGCATTACTAAAACAAGAATACAGTCCAAGGGAAATATTAAATAAGAATTGTGAGAATTGGGAGGTTCATGAGAATGTCAGGCTCAGAGTAAGAGCCCTGATATCAAACCCCAAATATCTGTGGTAAAATTTTAACTCTTTCTTGCCTTAGTTTAGAATAAGTATATTCTAGTGAATATCAAACCTGCATGATTATCAAAATGACTGGGTGTTGCATACAATACAAATCCCAAATTCCACTTTTAGAGTCTTAGGACCTATAAGCTTGTATTACAACAAACAAAAAAACAAACAGATACTGGGAGCATGGGCAACAAAATGAGACCCCCTCTCTAAGAAACACACACACACACACACACACACACACACACACACACACACACAAATTAGCTGTGTATGCTGGCAAATAGCTGGAGTCTCAGCTACTTGGGAGGCTAAGGTGGGAGGATCACTTGAGCCCAGGAAGTCAAGGCTTCAGTGAGCAGAGTTCACATCTCTACACTCCAGCCTGGGCACTACAGCGAGACCTTGTTCAAACAAACAACAACAACAACCAGATAAAGAAAGGTCATTCTAATGTTCAGCATGTTTGTTTTAGGGTGGAAACATGGTACAGATAAAGTCAGCCTATACTTGACTCAATTTTTTCATCTTCATCTAGAGATTTTAATTTCATTTCTTCTGTTTTTCCATTAAAAATTTCTCTTATTTGAAGTGTCTTGCCCTAATTCTTGTCACAGTTCTGCCCCTTGGATATCTTGCTTTGTGTGGTGCATGGTGCTTAATTTTGTTTCTGTTTCAAGGAACAATCCCAGGTGTCTGATGATGAGCTTTCTTCCACTCCCCAATAGGTCTCAGCCCCAAATCCCTGTTGATAAATAAGCAAGCATCTTTGATTTTCCTTGCACTAATATCAAAAAGACCTATCTTGACTTAACAGCTTCTATCTGCACGTATCTGTCAAAAGATTCAAGAATCTCTGTAATTAATATGCTTATCCTAGTGTTGATGGTACAATTGCAAACCTATAATTAACACTTCAGTATATAATTAATACTAACATTTCAACCATATATTACAGCTGACACATTTCTGATTAAACGAACAAACTGAATTCAACAAACATTTATCTGCAACTACAGTAATTAGATGAAGATTGTGGGACAATGACAAATCAATTCCAAAGACAAATTTGCAATCTCTTGAACAATGAAAAAAAAAGCCCACAATTGAACCATGTTATGATTTTAACAATGTTGAAACACTAACAGGTATTTTCACACAAACCATGTATAATGAAATAGTTTTCTAAATATTCAATTACAGTTCAATACAAGAGCTGAAAATTTCTTTTCTTCCAAGAGCCAGATAATAATTATTTTCAGCTTTGTGGGCCATTCCATCTCTTTGACAGCCATTCAACTTTTTCATAATAGGTGTGCCTGTGTTCCAATAAACTTTATTTACAAAAAAATTTAAAAAGCAGGTGGCTGAATGTTCCCCCCAGGTTGTACTTTACCCATTCCTGTTTTAGTGAACATACTTGGATCAGTGGTATATATATACATTAGTGCAATGTAATGTAAAAGGATTGCTTTCATTTTCAAAATCTTTTGTATAACACATCTTGAAGACATGATAAACTTCGTATTATTTTCACAATATAAAAGTTCTAGAATTCATGTTATCAAATATTTATTCCATACTCTGTGTTGCATGATGCACAAGGGTATTTCATACCAATACATGTATTGGTATGCAATTCTGACAAGCTTTGTTTCAAAGCGGCTGCACTATTTCCTAGGATTGCTGTAACAAATTACCACAAATCTGGTGCCTTAACACAACAGACATGTATTTGCTCACAGTTCTGAAGACTAAAAGCCTGAAATCCAGGTATCAGCAGTGCCAAGCTCCCTCAGAAAGCTCTAAGGAAGAATCTTGCCTTGCTTTTATCTACCTGATGTTGGCTCTTAGTAATCCTTAGTGTCCCAAGTTTGTAGCTGCATTACTTCAATCATCTTCAAATCACCTTTTCTTTGTGAGTCTCTCTGCACTCTCCTTTTCTTTTAAGAACACCAGTCACCTTAAATCTAGGTCAATTTCATCTTGAGATCCTTAACTATTAACATATGCAAAGACCCTATATCCAAATAAGATCATATGCTGTGGTTACAGATGGATATGAATTTGGGGAGGGGGCAGTATTTAATCCACTACACTAGTCACTATTTTTAAATTAAAGTATGTTTTCATAACTCCTTCAATTTTTTTCAAGTAGAACAATTTTGTTTTTAACTCCTCAAAGAGCAGAGTTCAAAGCTTTTGTCAATTTGGTATTGTTGAGCAACACAGAACTACTACAGATTTTAGCAGAATCAGGGAATTAAATAAAAATTAGAGTTTAAATAAACGTCAAAGGGTTGATATGAATTTTCTGGAAGGTGGTAGCTGAAAAATAGGAGAAAAACATATGGGAGTGACTGTAGAAACCAAGACTCATGGAGAAGTCTGAGATGCCTCTACTGTGTTTCATTAAAACTGCAAAATGAGAGCTAATGGAAATATCTCCAAACTGTCAAGTATGTCCACCATGATTGCAAAATGAGAGCTCATGGAAGGTCTACAGAATGGCTGTTTATACTTTCATAACTTTCTGAGAATATTAGCTTCTACTTCATACACACCTTCATAGAATTTCCTTTTATTGGCAAAGTCAAACCCAGAACCATACAGAGAAGGAGATTCTGGGCAATGCTTTCCAGCCTTCACAGGGATATATAATATATATATATATATATATATATATATATATATATATATATATATATAAAATATATGTATATACATACATACATACATATATATATGAAGAGAGAGAGATAGATATCTCACCAGGAAATTCAGCATAGCCTGTGCCTTTTTCAACTTGGCATCTATAGTCACCATTTTAACCATATTTATTTTACATATAATGTGTAAAGTGGGATCAAATTCTACAGTCAGTGCAGTATCCCTGCTATTTGCAGAGTAGTTCATTGGTATGAGGAGCCAAAATTGACCTTTTGGCCATCTCAGCATTCATAGTTTTAACTCTGGTGGAAAAAGTCAGTAATATTTTTGGGTTTTGTGGGGATTCTCTGAGTGAAGTGGGAGTAGGGGAGTTAGTTTATGAGTACACAACTGCCTGACTTAGTCTGGTGGGCAGAGGTATGGTACGGTATGATATGGTATAGTATCATATCATATCATATCACAAAAAATAGCATTAGTATATAGCTATTATTCAATAAAACACTCAACTACTGAGTATCATCCTTTCTTCAATATACAATCACTAAAAAATGTGACCATAGTTCATTTAGAGAGAGTTAGAAAAGCAATTGGGAGAATAAATTGTATTTATTTATTTACTGCTCAGTAAGAGAGCCCTAAGGATCTAAACTCTCTTTCTCTTAAAGATTCCTGGGCCTGTGAACAGGCTCAATTCTGTGAATTACATGTGGGACCATGACTACTATAAAACCTTGTGTATATAAATCCTTAAGAGGGCTACCGTATTAGTCTGTTTTCACATTGCTTTAAAGAACTGCCTGAGACTGGGTAATTTATAAAGAAAAGAGGTTTAATTGACTCATGGTTCCACATGGCTGGGAAGACCTCAGGAAACTTACAATCATGGCATAAGGTGAAACAGCAGCAAGCAATCCTGAGAATTTCATGATATACTAGCAAAAGATTGTCCAAGATCCCTGCGGGTCAAACCACTCTTGGTAGTACTCTGGTCCTGCTATGTATTAGGCTCACTCTATGTAGTTTGTCTCTAGTGATTAAGTGGCACTGTCTGGCCCCACCATTATAAAATTCCATCATTTCATTATATTGAGTAATCTCATTTTAATAACAACATTTCCCACTACTGTGCTTTCCTTGTAGAGAATAACCTCTGCCATGCCTTTTGAAGTGCTATTGCTTCCCTCCTTGTGCAGGTTGAATTCCAAAAAAAAAGTATGTTGAAGAGCTGTAAATGTGACCTTATTTGGAAATACAGCCTTTGTAAATGTTAATGAGTTAAGTTGAGGTCATACTGGATTACAGTGGACCTCAAACTCAATGACTGGGGTACTTAGAGAGAGAGAGATTTAGGGAAAAAGAGACACAGAGGAGACATGCAGGGAACACAGCCATGAGAAGACAGAGGCAGAGATTGGAGTTACAATGCCAAATAATCAAGGAGTGCCAAGGATTGACAGCAAACAGCAGAAAGAAGAGGTGAAGAAAAGACCATTCCTTAGAGCCTTCAGAGGGAGCACAGCACTACCAATGGCTTGATTTTGGGTTTCTAGCCTCTAGGAATGTGAGAAATAAATTTCTGTTATTTTAAACTACCAAGTGTATGGTAATATAAGAAACAAACCCCCTCACTAATATATCTCACAAGGCTCTGTTGAAGAGGTTGCCCTCTGGATTTTCTCAGGGGATCTAGTTAAGAATAAGAGAACAGGTTATATAAAATAAATCCACTCCACCATTCCTACCTTCTTTAACTTTGAGCACCAAAGATTTTCTAGCATCTCAAGTATACATATTTTTAAAAATTGGCCTTCATTGTATCCTAATTACCAGAAAATGAGATTATTTATCCCTTTAAATCGAATCAGATCAGATGATTAATTCTAATTTCACAACTTAAGTCTGTACTCACCAAAGCACTTATGGTACTGAAAATTTTATTAATCCTGGTATATTCAAGGAAATACAGCCACTACAATTTTTCAGGGAAAAATTTAATAGAGGAATTTGAGCTTAAACAAATGTAGAAGGATATGTTAGGAGAAAGGTGTGGAGTACCTTAGCCAAAGACATGGAGAGACAGTTGCTAATGGCTTCAAACTGGAGGAGGTAGAGAAGGCAGAGCTTGTAGAGAAGACTAAGAAGTCATTACACTCACCTTCTACTACCAAAAAGGAATTACTTGGAGAATGGCATGACTGCAATGTCTTGGTTCCCAAGAGTAATGGCTTCTAAATCTCACCTAAGCTCCTCTTGTTGGCAAACCTTAAACCAACACCATATACTTAAGAGGATTCTAGAAAACCTAGTTCTCAGCTTTGACAGTGAGTGCTGGGTAGAAGAGTGTAGAGTCTCTGACACAGGGACCCTCCATTACAGACTAAAAATAGTTCTATAATATTTCTAACTATATATTTCTATCTGTATGCTTCCATATATGAGTTCTTCCTTAGAAATGGAGATAAGACTATTCCTTAAAATATTACCTTAAATTCTAGTTCTACTTGAATGCTGTTGACCCAATTTGGTTTCTAAGCCTTATTGTCTATAAGTAGGTAAGAAAATATTCTAATAATTTTCTCTAGAGTTTAATTTTAGTATAAAGACCAAATAGATTTTTAGCAACATCTTGGAGAGATTTCAGTTAAACTGTCTGCCTATATCATTAAAGCATCTGTCTTAAACTCTGTGACAAAAATAGGTAAAATGTTTCAACTAAGATATATCATACTTGGAAGTATCACTAGTCCACATTCAATTGCTGGCATCATATGAAAAGAAACTTTGAGTTTAAATGTAGATTCTATTGTAAATTGTAACCACTTACATTTCTAATATACTGAACTACACAATGAGGTAATAGAATGATGCTGTATTTTTACTTACACCATGAAAGGCAACACATTACTTAGTCATGCTCACATTCACAAGATAATATCATAATGGCATAAGAAACTGCTTGATGATTTTGAACGTCTCTCTCAAACCATTCATTAATTTTTAGATGAATGAGATTATTTCATAAGGCAGGGGTATTCAATATTTCTAAATTATCAATGATCAAATTTTGTTGTTGTCATT
Source organism: Aotus nancymaae (assembly GCF_030222135.1). NCBI lineage: Eukaryota > Metazoa > Chordata > Mammalia > Primates > Aotidae > Aotus > Aotus nancymaae. The sequence goes on from NW_026988413.1 coordinate 31,406,033, forward strand.
CTTCTTTATTGTACCAAATATAACCCTGTTTATGTGATTGCACAAGAAAATTCCACTGAGTGAAATTCAGTTTGCTCAATTATTCATAAATAGTCCATCCTCTTCCTATTTCTCTCAAAAAAGTTAAACAGAAATCAAACAAATCTGGAATTTTGACTATAAGCAGTCACATAGTCTCAGAAAACAGAAGCCAATATATTGAAAAAAAGAAAAGAAAACACCCAAATCAGACTGCATAGACTTTGATTCTATATTTGGAAGAATATGTAAATTTGTAAATACATATTTAGTCTCTTCACGTGATCCTTAGCTTCTATTGACACCTTTTCTGCAACATGTACCTTGTCTGCATTGTTAGTGGCAAAATACAGAATAAAAGAATCAAGAGAAAATATTCTCTTAGGCTTGCATATTCTTAGTAGATTTTGAGTGTACAAGTATGAAACCTAGAATTTAGGATGCATAACTGAGTCTTTCAAATCTATTTATTTAATAACTAGTATTTCACATGTACTTTAGATTCAGGACATTCTAGTCAGCATCTAATTGATAATAGTCAAACTTAAATGCTATAATCATTTTGGAGAGCTAAATATCTGCCATGACATTATAGTGAAGTATATTGAGGATAATTTGGTGTGAAATGTTTTCAACACATCAGCTATTAGAATATCATTTATAGAAAAAAGTAATTACACTTACATTTTATCAAATTCTGAGTAGGTCATTGGGGTATAGAGATACAGAGGTTACAGATGTGTGTACCTAGAATAATGAGATATCAAAGTTGAAGATTTCAAATAAGATTTTTACACTAAAAGGAACGTATTTCTAAAATTATATCATAGTGGCAAAGAGCAGGACTTCTAGAGTTAGAATACTCAGTTTGAAGCCAGCTTCTAACAAGTATCTAAAATTCCTCGGTGAGAACTTTGGGAAGTGCTTCAATTTTGCTGAGATTGAGTTTCATTTTTGTGAAAATGAGGATAAAAAATAATTCCAAGCTCCCACATAAAACATGTAAACCTTTAAAGTGGTTCCAAACACCTAGAAAATTTGCAGCAAGAGTAATGATTGTTACTTGTTAAAATGTCAAATGTATTTTCTCCAAATACATTGAAACATGGAATACACATTTTGGCCTCTAGCTATCCATATTCCCTGAAACACAGATTCAATTGCTATATGATTTATCTTTAGATGTTCTTGCAATTGTAACCAAGATGTGCCATATTTTTTCACCATTTAAAACTAACACTTCCTTTAATGGCTTACCACAGAAAGTATAGTTTTCAGTTATTGGAGGGTTTTGTTTTATTCCTTTTATTGTTTCCTCCTTCTGTCCTGCCTTATTTTCCTTCCTTTCTCTTCAAATCAAATTTTCCTATCCAAGTATTCCTAAAAATTCAAAGGGAAGATCACATAACCTCTACAGGCAGCTGATTTCAGACTTTAGCCTCAGTCTGAAGTTGTCAAAGGTGATAGTTATTAAAGCATTCCCATATTGATTCATCCTAAATGTAGATACAAGCTGCTTACTGAGAGGAGACAAGTATAGTTAGTAAAAATATCACTGTAACAAAAGAAAAGATAAAACCAAATTCTATCCATGGCTGCAAGCCTGAAGTATGTATGCCTTCCCTGACCCATCTCCCCAGGCTCTGAAGTTTCTATAAAGTGTAAAAATGAGTGAAGAAACAAAAAGTCTTCTGCAGAAGGTAATTTTGGCTTTCATGAATACATCCCTGGCTTCATGGCTTTTTTCTTATATTCTGGTCATTCCAAAAAATTATATGCATTGTTTAACGAATAAATTATTTCAAAAGATATTAATCTTGAAATTTCAAACATCAAATTAACACAAAAGATACAACAACATAATAGATAAAAGATATGCTAATTTAGTCATTCCTATTAAAGCACCAAAAATAAATTCATAGCATAAATGTTTGAAACATCTTACTGGCAGGTTTTAGTGCTTTAAAAAATAGTATAATATATCTTAAAAACAAAAATTACAGAAAACACTAATAAACATGCTAAATAGGTAAAAATGTACACTTTTCCATTTGATTGCACACTCGTACTGCTAATCTGTTTGTGGGAAATAATTATGATATATTAGATGTCTATGCAGTGGTTTTTGAGGTTTAACCACAATGGGGAGGTTGGCTTGACACCTGTATACTGACATTGTTGGTCCTGTCTGTTTCAGTGCTATTTTTACCCATTTCAAGTTGTGTGTTTACTTATTTATTCATTTGAATTGTTGATGCATGAAACTAAGTAAATTTTATTTCTTAGTTTACGACATATCACCTTCATGACAAGATTTGACTCTTTTTTTAATTTATTTGATTGTGTTTCTCCTTCATCTTTCACCATCACTGCCTTTCCTTTCCTTCCATAGGCACATGGTCTTAAGATTTTGGTGAAATGTTGTTCATCTATTATTACTGTTTCTGGAGAAAATGTCTAGGACAAGATGCTAAAATAAAAACGATACCCAGTGAAAGACCTGTCACTATATTTTATAAAAGTCCCTGTGTTTTCAGTGTTTGAAACTAAAAACAACTAAATACAGAACTAAAAATAACAACAATAATAATAAAATAGTCAAAATGAAAGAAAATTACTCCTTTCAAATGTTTTGTATTTACCAAAAAAGTTAAAGTGGTTTTTTTTCCTAGAAATAACTGTGTTCAAAATGGATTCTTCCCACAAGGTTGACCTTAACTAGTTAAGCTTTCTTAGCAGCCTCTATAGTCATAAACTTTTATTTGTTTAAATGCCAATATAGATGTGCAGAACTTATCTTTTCTATACATGGGCTGTTGAGGATCTGAATTATAACTATATAATTTTAAGAGGCACAGAAAAATAATATTGTTACTAATTTACAGCAGTTGCCTCCATAAGCCTCAATTTTTAATGCAATAGTAATCATATAAGAGGTAGAGAAGAACATAGAGTAATAAGTATTGATAATCTATATCAATTATAATTTGTGGTATAAAACAATAAAGACCCTCTAAGTTTTCTGAACAGAACATGACAGTGTTGGTTTTCTTGAAATGGTAGAGAGTGAGTAGGAGAAGCTGGCCTGGGAAACATATACTAACATTTACTACAAATTGTTGCCTTTATATCAAATGACAAATGAGATCTATGACAACCATATAGAAGAACAGTTCTGTTGGTGTAATAAGCACAGCATATTGACTGTGCTTTCCAAAGTACTTTTTAAAAATTCTAGTTTTTTTTAATTGATGTTGATGGCCCTAGTGTTTAAAAATCAGTAAAACTGCAAATCTGACAGAACATAGTAGAAAGAATTGATCTAGTTTCTCCAACTTTTTAAAAGCAAACATCAAGCCTTTAATTTGTTTTATATTCATAATGGCCTTTTGCATGATATTAGGCAAATTGAAGCACAGTACATCTCTATTATGCAATTGTTGATAACCAAATCAATTTTTTTATGCTTTGATTTTAGGAAAAACTTTTTCTTTTATATGAGCATAACTCATTAGTTATAAGATAACTTGAGGGAGTTGGAGGTTGGACTTAGTGAGTATCCATTTTCACCAGTGAACAATAAAGAGAACATGCAACTGCACTGCACTGAAAAACAGGACACTAAAATGTGAAATTAAAAAAGACAGGGCACTAAAATGTGAAATTTAAAAAGACAGAAAGTGAGGGCACAATGTAAATTTACATGTACTTTCAGCCAGAGCTGCCTAAGTCCTATTAAGAAAGGCAGTAAGGGGACATTCATGTACTTTCGTAAGGAGTCTACAAGCCACAAAAATATGTGTGACAATGAGGCAAAGAAAGCAGAACAGCTACAAGTTGAAGAAGAAAAATCAGTGATGCTTTTATAAGACCATCCAAAAGATGGTATTTTAAAATAAGGATGATCATGTATTAAAGTCAAATGGACAAAAACATTTGTTATAGATGTAGTGTTACTAGATATCTACGATACTCCATCATCATCAACATCACCATAGCTAAAAATCACTAAGTACTGATGATTGGTCTAACACCATAATGTGATTATCAACTTCCTCAGGCAGCTGTTTTCTACAATTTACAGATAAATAAGTTAAGACTCTCAGAGTTTCCTACAGCCTTACTATGAAATCAAATAATTTACCTTTAGCTCATATGAAATTAGAAATTAGACTAGAAACCTGGGTGTTTGTTTTTTCCTAATCCATTAGTAGAATTTTACCTTTTTTCGGGAGGGGCAGGAGGACAATCTTGCTGTGTTGCCAGTCTGGAGTGCAGTGGTGGGATCTTGGCTCCCTGTAGTCTCCACCTTCTTCTGAGTTCAAGTGATTTTCATGCCTCAGCCTCCCAAGTAGCTGAGATTTCAGGCATGTGCCACCATGCCTGGCTAATTATTGTGTTTTAAGTAGAGACAGGATTTCACCTTGTTGGTCAGGCTGATCTTGAGCTCCTGACCTCAAGTGATTTGCCTGCCTCAGCCTCCCGAAGTGCTAGGATTATAGGCATGAGCCACCGAGCCCAGCATTGTTCTTTTAATCTCTTAACTCTGACTTATTTTATTAGATATGTTTTGACTGTTTGAAAAAATATACTGTATTTACAGTACATCATTTTTAGCATCAATAATGTACAGTAGTTCAAATACCCAAATAAAAAAACATTGTTTTTGCTTATAAAATTAAAAATATATTTATTGAGTTAATTCTTCCTAGACATGTTCTTTATAAAATAGCACTAAGTTCATAGTTTCCATACAAACATAGTTTTTCATTTCTTCCTAAATACTAAATATTCTACCTCAAATTTAAACTAGCATACAAATTCCACTAAGAGATGTCTGTACACCAATCTATTGGCTTAAGTATAGGATACAGTTGTTGGATTTTCTCTATGATAATTTCTAAAAATATTTCGGTGGCATAGCAATAATTTAGTGAGATGGCAAATTTTACAGCCCTGGCAAAAGCATAATTATATACTTTATTAGTCCATGCTAAAGACTGAAGTCCAGCATATTTTAGAGAAATGATAAGAACACAGAAAATATAATTAGGCTTCCGTTGTAGCATTACATTCACTCCCAGGATTACGTTTGAGTCTCTAAAATCCTCTCAGACTTTATAATTTTTTAAATAAAGGAGACAGTGATATGGAGAATTTTAAATTGCAAATAATTTTAAACTATTTTTATTGGTCTGTAGTATCAATACTTTTATTTTGGAGCTGATTTATCTTCCCAGGTGTATTAGTCTTAGGCTAAAATTTTCTTTCTATTTTTGAATATATAATTATTTGAATAATCAATTAGGTCATAGGATGACCTTAAAGTGCATGGGAACAGAAAAAAAAAAAATGTTTATCATACTCCAGCATTCCATGGGATAGCATTGGAACAAAAGAAACATCTTTAAAAGTGGACATATATTTTAGATGTTAACAAAGGGAAAACTTAGGATATAGGGCTTAAATTCAGCTATTGATTCTAAAAATCTTTAGGTAGGTCAAGTAACTTTCATGAACACTGATGCTTCTTCCTTTCATTCCTGCCTTCCTTTACATATGAAAGAAATGATACATGGGAGCAACAGGTTGCCCTGGTCTATTTGCCATGAACAATTGGTATTCTTCTAGACAAGAAGAAGAGGAAAGATCCATCAGAGCTCTCATTTTCATGAAATTTCATTTTAGCAAACATCCTAATTTGTTAGTAAATTTCTTTTTTCACCTAGCATATGTTTCATTCAGCACATATATTTCAGACATGCATGTTCAGCCTCAATTTTGAATCTTGGTTCTTTGTCATTCTGATAAATATAAAGATGCATTTTTAAAAGCTGTCATCTGGGAATGAGTCAACGTCCTGCAGATCATTGGCAGGTAAGCCAAAGAGTTATTCCAGCAAATTATACTCCCAGCAGGGGTGGATGTAGACACTCTAACAAACTCTGGGCATGGTGACATCTGTATCTGTGGAAAGGGACCAATTTGCATACCATCTGGCACCAGACACTTGAGCTCCTTGAAGTCATAATGGAGAGACATTTTGGTTCTGGCAATCAGGGTTACAGCTATGTGGTGAGTTAAATGCTCCACACAGAGATGCTGACAGGAGTATTACAGCCCTGAAAAAGACAAACTGGGTGATATCAATAGACCGGCTAGAATTATTGTAACTAAAAGAGGCCATCTAAATTGGAAATTTCTATTCTTCTGACGAAGTTAGAAAGGCTTATATTCAATATTAATTCACGGTATTAAAGTTAAGTTCATCCTTAGGCCGGGCGCGGTGGCTCAAGCCTGTAATCCCAGCACTTTGGGAGGCCGAGGCGGGTGGATCACGAGGTCAAGAGATCGAGACCATCCTGGTCAACATGGTGAAACCCCGTCTCTACTAATACAAAAAAAAAAAAATTAGCTGGGCACGGTGGCGCGTGCCTGTAATCCCAGCTACTCAGGAGGCTGAGGCAGGAGAATTGCCTGAACCCAGGAGGCGGAGATTGCGGTGAGCCGAGATAGCGCCATTGCGCTCCAGCCTGGGTATCAAGAGTGAAACTCCGTCTCAAAAAAAAAAAAAAAAAAAAAAAAAAAAAAAAAAAAAGTTAAGTTCATCCTTTGAAGTTAGTTTTTAAAACATCATTCTTGAGACTCAATTAAAAAAAGCATAGGGATGTTCGGTGCAGCATACTGTGTCTGTAAGTAACAGCTTGAGAGAAAATTACAGCCATTAGGGTGCAATGGTAAAGAGTTTTTATTTCTATTTAATTCAAATTAAATCTGATTCAAAATACAGGGGGAACAGGGATGGTTATTGCTAGGAATGCTATTAAAGCTTCTATTCAGCATTTCTGAGGACCCTTTATTAAAACAAGAGTGACAGTATCATCTCCTCCAGCACTGTTCTGTTTGCTATCCCTTCACAACAACCCTAAACACAATTGCTTCAGGTTGAAATCGGGTATCAGAGACAGCAGGCAAGGGAAGAGAGGCATGAATAGAAACATTTACATATTATGGTTTATAATAAAAATCTAAAACTTTTACTTACCATTTCCAATACTGTGTTTATAAAAAGAAACTCTGCACTTGGTTTGTGACACCTGCATTTTTATAATCAATTAATTTTATTTCATTAATTTTATTTATTTATAAACCAAATTGATTTTATTTTTATTACATTACCATGCTCATACTAAAGTAATTTTTATATAAACTTCTACTAACTTCTAAGAAGAAAATACTTAATGTACTTGTTTTAAATTTTTGTTTGCAACAATTCATGTTATTTCCTGCCCATCGTCAGTTGTGATAATCAATTCTTCTGTCTTATAATTTTTGGCTCCTTTATTCACACCAACCAGAGATTTTACTTATAGTAAAGCATCCTATTTCTTTCTTTTCTTTCTATCTTTTTAAAAAATTTTCTTTTATTCCAGAAGCAGATTTTATACATTTCCAATTGCTGTTATAGAAACTTGCCATAAATTTAGTAGTGTGAAATAACACAAATGTAGCATACATAGTTCTTGAGGTCAAAAATCTGAAAATTAGTATGTGAGCAGGGGTGATTTTATTATGGAGACTCCAAGAGAGAATTTATTCCTTTTTTTTCCAGCCGATAGACGCTACCTGCATCCCCTGGCACATGTTCCTCACCAGCAATAGCACCTCTCTGAACTCTGCTTCCATTGTCTCCCTCTTATGAGGACCCTTGTGATCATACTGGGCTCACGTGGATAATCCAGGATGATCTCCCATCTCAAGGTTCTTAATTTAATCACATTTGCAAAGTCCTCTTTGCCATGTAAGGTTCTAGTGATTAGGACACAGACAATTTGTAGGCATATTACTTCACCTACCATATACATAGAAAGCACTAAATCATTATACCAGAAGGTACCAATTTCCACCAGTGTTAACTGTCACTGTATTCTGACAGATGGTGTAATACTGTTACAATGATCAGCAATGTTCCCTCCCATGAAAGGAAATGGAAGTCACACTCCTGCCTCTAGAGAGTCATTGATTCTCTTATGCATGAGTCTTATTGAGCAATATTCTGAGACTGTAGGAAAAACAAATAATCTCTCTTCTTAAGAAGCTTAAAACCTACCATAACAAAAAGGTATGTAAATAAGTAATTAAAAGGAAGGGTAATCTGGTAATGTCCATGAGTTGACTCCAATGTATCCAGAAGAAAGAAGACAGAGAGACCACTTCCACTCCGGGTCATCAAGGAAGACTTTATTTTTATTTATTTACTTAGCAAATATTTGTATAGCTCTTACTTTGTTCCATATATAATTCCACATATTTTTCAGACATTACTCATTTAATTCTAATACCAATCATCTGTGAACCTTATTATTATTATCATCCCAATTTTACAGATGAAGAAATCTGGGGCATAAATAGACAGAAGTGTTAAACAAGGTCACTTATCTATAAAGAGGTTTGAACACAGGCAGTTTAGCTCTGTGATTTTTTATAACTGCTGCACCAAGTAGCCTACTGACACAGATGTTTGGGTGATTACCTATGTCTCTAGAGTGTGCGATTTTGCACCTACACATTTATAGATGACCAAAACTCCAAATCACTGGGCCATGTCATCCACTGGGCGTCTTAAACTTTCAAATCCTCTTAACATGAGTCTTTGAATTTAACACAGATGTACAGCTCAGAAAATCTTGATTTGAGGAATTTTGGCTAATTAGCAACTACCTGTCAGGGTATTCAGTTTGTTTCATGTCTGGAACTTCCTCTCTCAGTTCTTGTAATACGTTTTGGCTTGGTGTAGGTTTTTTGTTTGTTTGTTTTGTTTGCTTGCCTTTTTGAGACAGGGTCCCACTCTGTTGCCCATGCTGCAGTGCAGTAGCGTAATCATGACCCACTGCAGCCTCAGCCTCCTGAGCCCAGGTGATCCTTTGTCCTCAGCCTCCTGGGTAGCTGGGAATACAGGGACAGGCCACAGTGCCTGGTTAATTTTTGTAGTTTTTACAATCATGGGGTTTAGCCATGTTGCCCAGGATTGTTTCAAACTTTTGGGTTCAAGTGATCCACCTGCCTCAGCCTCCAAAAGGGAGTATGTTTCTCTCATTGTGAGAATTATTAAGTGATATATAACCATGAAACCAACAAGCAAGAAAATAAAGTGGTAAATACTTTTAGAGTCAGAAAGCTCTGGATTTAAATATATCTATGCCATTTGCTAGCCAGGAATAATATATTCCCATCTTGAGGCTCAGTTTTTTTATCTGTAAAATGTGAATAAAAACCACTACCGGCTTCTTTAAATGGTAATTAAAAACATTAAGTTTTAAGAGTGCATATTAAATCACATAGTACAGAACCTGTTATCTATTAATTATACAGTAAGTGGTAGATATTAGTACTGTATTATTTTATATTGAAATAATATGGTAAGAATTGAATTTTGAGCTATTAGCATGCTGAACAGGTTCAATATTTTAAAAAACTTATTTTTCAATAATGATAAAGGGGGAATCAAGGCATAGTAGTTATTAGAATTGAGTTTTGAATAAAGCAGAGTGGGTTGGAATTCTAACTCCATGACTTACCATCACTTACCATCAACTGCGTGACTTTCAGTACGCCAGGTAAATCACTGAGCCTATTCTCAGTATCTGAATAAAAATATATGAATAATTATGTGAAGAATAATGTGGTTTGGCTCTGTGTCCCCATCCAAATCTCATTCTGTATTTCCCGTAATTCCCACATGTTGTGAGAGGGACCAGGTGGGAGATGATTAATTCATGGGGGTGGGTCTTTACCATGCTGTTCTCGTGACAGTGTATGGGTCTCTTGTGATCTGACGGTTTTAAAAACAGAAGTCTCTCTGCACAAGCTCTCTTTGCCTGCTGCCATCCACGTAAGATGTGACTTGGTCCTCCTTGCCTTCTGCCACGATTGTGAAGACTCCCCAGCCCTGTGTCTTTATCAGCAGCATGAAAACGGACTAATATTTTCTACGTTGCTAATAAAGACATACCCAAGATTGGACAATTTACAAAAGAAAGAGTTGCATTGGACTTACAGTTCCACATGCCTGAGGAGGCTTCAGAATCATGGCAGAAGGCAAGGAGGAGCAAGCCACATCTCATGTAGATGGCAGCAGGCAAAGAGAGAGCTTCTGCATAGAAACTTCTGTTTTTAAAACTGTCCGATCTCATGAAACTCATACACTCTCACGAGAACAGCGAGGGAAAGACCAGCTCCCATGATTCAATCATCTCCCACCAGGTCCCTCCCACAACACATGGAATTATGGGTGCTACGAGATGAGATCTGGGTGGGCACACAGAGCCAAACCACATCATTCCACCCCTGGCTCCTCCCAAATCTCATATATTCACATTTCAAAACTAATCATGCCTTCCCAACAGTCCCCCAAAGTCTCAACTTGTTTCAGTATTAACTAAAAAGTCCAAAGTTCAAAGTCTTATGCAAATCATGACACCATCTAATCAGCTGCCAATGCAGCCGAGATATAAAGCAGGCAGAAAAATGTGAAAAGGCAAGACTGGCTTAGCCTCCCAGCCTACATCTTTCTCCCGTGCTGAATGCTTCCTGCCCTCGAACATCAGACTCCAAGTTCTTCAGCTTTGAGACTTGGACTGGCCTCCTTTCTCCTCAGCTGTATAGATGGTCTATTGTGGGACTTTGTGATTGTGTGAGTTAATACTACTTAATAAACTCCCCTTTATACATATATCTATCCTATTAGTTCCATCCCTCTAGAGAACCCTGACTAATAAAAATATAATATATTCAAATTTTACACCTACATCACCAGAAATAGTAGGTAATAAATACAAACGTTTGGTTTAACACTTTAATTGAACTCCTATTATTCCCTTCTAAAATGTTATTTGTGATAAAAGCTTCAACAGTGATAACATAAAGATAGAAGATAACAAATTATTGACATAAGAGTATTTTGGTCAAGAATTGTAATTGTTTCAAGATAACACCTAGTTATTTTACACTGGACCACAATAATTATTTGAAAAAAAGTTATAATTCATGAATTATTTTTTATTACATAGGTTTGTGCCTAAATTTGCCCACTGGTTTTGATGAAAGCAGTAAAACTGATCGTTCTTGAGGGACAATTGTATCCTCAACAAAATATAAACTATAAGTAGTATAATACCCAATTTCATTTAAATTAGAGTTTTAGAATTTATATACATTATTTAATGAATAGTTGCTGACTGAATCAAATAAATTGCTTTAAAAAATTTAAAACAGTTCCTGACATCTGCTCTTGGGTCATTATTTAATTAACTTTACAGCAGGAGGGGTAATTATTATAAAATTAATTGATCAACTAAGTATTTCTACCAGCAGGTAAGAGCTGATTTTCCAACTGGAAATAGATATGAAAAATTTAAAGCACATATTTAGGCAGTCCCAGAATTTTATGTATAGCCTTTCTTTTTTTGGGGGGGAAGAGCTTTCCTATTTTATTTTTTATTTTATTTTATTATTTTTATTTTTATTTTTATTGCATTTTAGGTTTTGGGGTACATGTGAAGAACATGCAAGATTGTTGCATAGGTGCATACGTGGCAATGTGATTTGCTGCCTTCCTCCCCTTCACCTATATCTGGGATTTCTCCCCATGCTATAGCCTTTCTAATACTGATCATTTCATCTAGTATTTTTTTTTAGAACTTTTAGTGCCAAACACTTTACAAGAAGGACCACATTCAACTGACAGATTAAAACCTATGTATGGTTTTTAAAAAATTATTTTCCATCTGCCTCATTTTCCACGAGTAAACTGAGGTTTAGATAAGTTTTTTTTGTTGTTGTTAATTGCTCAAATCATATAGTTAGATGTTGACAGAACCAGGACTTGAATTCAGGTGGCCATCTCTAAAATTCATTTGTTAAGCTATTCTGTTTTTAATGCTTTATGGATAACCACAAGGAACATTATAGATAATCACAGGAACTATCTTCTCTGGCCTGCTATCTATAGGTGTTACTTTTGTCTCCCAAAGCTATCATATGATGCTCCTTACCTCTATTTTTGCTATGTTCTTCCAAGCTAGGACACCTTCACCACTGTAGGCTGGGCTTCTATACTTCTCCCAACTCCCCAGCCCCCAACCACTTCAGACTCATTTCATTTATCCTTCTTGCCCACTTCCCTTTACTATTTCACTTTGTCTCTGCTATTCTGAATGTTTGGAGCAAGGTGTCCTGGGAGAAAAGACCAGAGTAGGTAACTCCCACTTTCTCCATTGCAAGTGAGATACAAATCTTGGATAATACAAAACAACTTTAATAAAATCACTACTATCTTCAGTCTGGGATTTTCTATGAAACACAGATGAATTTATTTAACACCTTTACATACTCAAGAGCAAAACCTCTGCTTATTAATGGGTTTTTAATACTTTTGGGTTTAACTCCAAGAGATAACTATGGTAGAACCAAGGAAGGAAGATTTTTAAATTCTTTTTCTTCATAGCTTTCTACAAAACCCATTTTAAAAAAATAAAACAACTAACACGAAAAAATAAAACAACTTAACATGTAGTCTTGACTGGTGACTATACGATGCAGATAATGTGATTCTGGCAGGTCTTTTTGGTTTATTTTTATCTTTTACTTAAGTTCAGGTGGTACATGTGTACAGGTTTATTACATGAGTAAATTGTGTGCTGGCGAGGTTTTGAGTACAAATGATCCCATCACCAGGTAATGAATGTACTACCTGATGGGTAGGTTTTTCAACCCTTGCAGCCCTACCGTCCTCCCTGCTCTACTAGTCCTCAGTGCTTATTGTTCCCATGTTAACGTCTAAAGATAATGTTTTACAATTCAGTCTCTGTAGAAGGTTCCGGATGAAAAGAACGACGGAAAAAGGAGAAAAAGGGGAACTCTTGGAGTGCCAGTAAGTATAAACACAAAGAAGAGAGAGAACAGAAGATAAAAACTGAAAAACTGTGAAGACTTGAAAGCAGAAGTACCCTAAAGGAATATTACAGTATAACCATTCCACAGATATTGGGAGCATCTACTTTCATTGTCCACCAGATCCTAATTGCAAATCTCAACGTTAATCTTCATAAGCTTCTATGTCTGGGAGTGGTGAGCCTTTTTGGTCCTTCTACATCTGGGAGTAGTGAGCCTTTCTGGGCCTTCCTTAGCTTGTGCTTTAGGAAGTCATGGCAAAGACCAAGTTAGATAACATTTTATGCACTTTGCAAATTGGGCTTTGCAAAAGGATATGGTTACATGCCAGGAGTTTGCCAAAGCCACAGGATAAATAAGAGCTACAGCCACTGAGTAGCAATCTGTTCAAGACATTTAAAATATTTATATATCAAAATCAACGTGCATATTTGAAAATAAGCAAAATTTTTTTTTTAGATGACAGAACTTTAAAAACGTAGTATATGTGAAGTTGTTCAAATAATACGTGGCCTAATAAATATTATTTATTATTGTTTTCTATTTGTTATATATTTAAGGGGTACACATGCAGTTTTGTTACACAGATACATTGCCTAGTGGTCAAGTTAAGGCTTTTGGTGTAACCATCACCTGAATCATGTACATTGTATCCATTAGATAATTTCTCATCCCTCAACTCCCTTCCATCCTGTCATGTTTATAAGCTTCCAATGTCTATTATTCTACTCTCTATGTCTGTGTGTACACATTATTTATAAGTGAGAACATACGGTAATTTTCTGTTCTGTGTATTATTTCACTTGAGATAATGGCCTCCAGTTGCAACCATGTTGCTGAAAAAGACATGATTTCATTTTTTTTTCCATGGCTGAGTGGTATTCCATATCATTCACTGATGAACACTTTAGTTGATTCTTTGTCTTTGTTATTGTGAATAGTGCTGCAAGAAACATATGAGTGTAGGTATATTTTTGACACAATAATTTCTGTTCCTTTGAGTAGATTTCTAGCAGTGGAATTGCTAGATTGAAAGGTAGTTTTATTTTTAGCTCTTTGAGAAATCATCTCGCTGTTTTCTATAGAAGTTGTATGTATTTATATTCCCACCAACAATGCACAAGCATTCCGTTTTCTCTGCAAACTCACCAATATCTGTTATTTTTTGACATTTTGATAATATTCATTCTGACTGGTATAAGATAGTATCTCATTGTGGATTTAATTTGCATTTCTCTGATGATAGTGATGATGAGTTTTTTTTATCATGTTCTTGTTGGCCATTTGTATGTTTTCTTTTGTAAAATATCTGTTCATGTCTTTTGCCTACTATTTAATGTGGCTATTTGTTTTTTGTTGTTGTTGTTGAGTTCTTTGTATATTCTTGTTACTAGTTTATTGCTGGATACATAATTTGCAAATAGTTTCTTCTATAGGTTGACTGTTAACTGCAATAATTATTTATTTTGCTATGCAGAGCTTTTTAGTTGAATTAAATCTCAATTGTCTATTTTTGATTTGTTGCATTTGATTTTGAAGTCTCAGTTATAAATTATTTGCCTAGGCTAATGTCTGCAATAGTTTTTCCTAGGTCTTCTTCTAAAATTTTTATGGTTTCAGGTCTTACATTTAATTCTTTAATATATCTTGAGTTAGTTTTATATATAGTGAGAGAGTTCAATTTTATTCTTCTGCATATGGGTATCCAATTTCCCCAAGACCATTTATGGAATATGGTGGCCTTTCCTCAGTGTATTTTTTTTTGCAACTATTCTGTCAGCTTTTAAAGGAGGTTAGGAGTTTCATGGTGAAATGCATTTGAGAAACATGATACATTGTATTTTATAATACATATTAACACATTAACATTTAAAGGCATTGAGGAAACTCACAGTAGGAAAACTTGTTTATTTCATTCAATTCCAATATTAGTCAATAAAATTCTATGCATAAAATTCTATTTTTTCTTTGGAATATTTATTAATAACCCTGGGCACATGGTTGGTCTAAGGGAAAACTTCTCTGGGAACACAAAATTTGAATCCTCAATAAATACATTATAAATAAATTTTTAGACATGACTCATATGCAAAGTATGTAATGTACGTACTATTTTTGATGTTATACAAGTTTTCTAAGAGTTAGGCTCATTCATCATATAATCTCTGACCATAATGGGAAGAAAATAGTTCTATATCCATTTCCTGTATGACAGCTGCCATAAAATAGATTAAATAATTTCAATTTTGTGTGTAACGTAATTATTTTCACAAAATGCAAGAAAACATTTTTGAAAAATTGAGTGCCCCATTCAGATCTTGAATATTTATATAAATGCAGGTCTAAAGGTATTTATAAGACTATTAAGTCCCATTATTAAAATACTTTCAATATATGAAATTTTGTTATTTCTCTGGAAACAACCAAGAACCTTCTAGAATCTGCAAAGCCCTTATGATTTTATATAGTAAACTATTTATGTAAAGACAAGTAGAGGACAAGAAAAGTATACTGAAATGGGCTTATAGGATCTTCACATAAGCTCACTATCTGGCTAAATTTTGAAACTTACTGTAAATTATTCAAATTATCACCTTGTCAAAATTAAACACTATTACATAAGTAATAGCCTTTTAGGTTCTTGCACAATGATCAGATTTTGCAAATGCTGAATATTCTGTTGCCAACATTATATTTTCCTTTATAAAAATGTGTTCTAATTAATAATGCCAAGTGAAATTTTGAGCACATAAATTAATGTGCTATTAAAGCAAGTAAAGCATGCAAACCTTTCTTACTTGAATGTACCAGTTTTCAAGAATCTCAACCCAAAATTCATATAATCAATTGCTTATATAAAGAGATTTATATTTCATATGCTTATTTTCTTCAGTTACATCAAGACAAAGTTTTCAATATAAACTATATTGTTGAATGAAAATATAGTCATCAATATAGAAACTTGTGATTTATAACTTCTTCCGTCACTGGTAATTGATTATATTCTCTGATTGCATTACATCAAATGAAAATAACCATGCAGACAATACTAATTAAAACATATGTTAATTCAAATGAAGTCACTTAAATTTCTTTTATAAGTAAAAGATGTTAGTTCAATATATATAGGAGAACAAATTATTTTTAAGCATAAAGAATATGCTTATATTCTATCATTTGAAATGCCACTTGTAAATTCTTTTACATCTCTCTACCTGAATCCTAAAGTTATTTTCTAAGCTCGCAATATTTATTTGGTCATGCTGGAATTATTAAATTAATTTAAGAAATTAACTTTTTATTTTAAAATTTAGATATCAGCAAAGTCAGTTTTTTTTTTTATTATTTCTAGGTAAGAAGAACTTAACATATATATTCATAATGTTAAATACATTTTGTTTGCTACTTTTCATTATTACTGTTCTTAAGAAAGTCTTCAAAACATAATACTATCTACTTTAAACAATGACTGGAATGTTACCTTCTTTCAAAGAGAGTTAACATCTATCAGGAAAATGATAGACTTAGTTATTTTCAGGCTACAGTAAAAGTATCTCTGGATAAAAGGTAGCTACTATAATAAACAATTTCAATACTTCTAATAGCAGTGGCTGATGTTAACTATACAAAATTATGTACCACATATTTGAGAATACGTTTCAGAAAATATAAAGGAAATACTTACAACAAATCTTGTCACCTCTAATTAAACCTAAGATTTTTCTCAAAATACTATTACTAAAATCAATCTCAATATTAATTTCAAATTAATCTCAATAGTATATTAGCTCCACAGATAAAAAAATAAATATTTTGAATCAGATTTTTAACATTGTAGCAGGAACACTATACATGAGATCTACTCTCCTAACAAATTTTTAAGTGTATAATACAGTTTTGTTAACTAAAAGCACAATGTTGTGCAACAGATCTCTAAAATTTAACTACCCTGCATAACTGATATTTTATATCCATTGAATAGCAACTTCCCATAACCTGCATGATTGGATTTATCACAAAGATTACTTATGTTAGACTTCAGCACAGTCTAAAATAGGGTATCTAAAATAAACAAATACATGGTGTATTATCGATTTGATGTGCCATTGAATTATTTTGTTGGTATTACGTCCAGGATTTTGTGTCTATATTCATCCAGGACATTAGTCTGCAGTTTGTTGTTGTGTCCTCATATAGTTTTGGTATTGGGATGATACTGAACTCACAGAATGGGTTAGGGAGAAGTCCCTCCTCCTATATTCTTTGGAACAATTTTGGGAGGATTAGTATCAGTTATTTGAATGTTTGGAAAAACTCAACTGTGAATCCACCTGGTCCTGGGGTTTTATTATTTTGTTGGAAGATTTCTTATGACAGATTTAATCTCATTCATTATTGATCCATTCAGGAGTTCTATTTTTTTTTGGTTCGTGCTTGGGTGGTTTTGTGTTCCTAGGAGTTTATTCATTTTTCCTAGGTTTTCTAGTTTGTTAGCCTATAGTTGCTCAAAGTAGTCTGTGATGTCTCCTTTTTGATTTTCTGATTTTGTTTATTCAGATCTTCTATTCTTTTCTTGGTTGGTCTAGCTAGCAGTTAATCCATTTTATGTTTTTGAAAACGATTTTATGTTTTGTTGATGGTTCATATTCTGTTTTTGGTCTCAATTTCATTTAGCTCTGCTCATTTTGTTATTTCTTCTCCCAACATTGAGTTTGATTCATTCTTGTTTTACTACTCCCTTGATGAGTGAGGTTAGGTTGTTGACTTATTCTTTTCTAATGTAGGCATTTAATGCTATAAACATTTCTTTTAGCACTGCTTTTGCTGTAGCCCAGAAATTTTGGTATGTTGTATTTCCACTTCCATTCATTTCAAAAAAACTTTAAATTTGGTCTTTATTTCCTCATTGACTCAAAAATTGTTCAGGAGCATGTTATTTAATTTCCATATATTTTTATAGTTTCTGAAGTTCCTCTTGGTATTAATTTCTAGTATATTCTGCTGTGATCTGAGAAGATACTTAATATAATTTTGATTTTTTTTAACTTTTTGAGATTTGTTGTAACCTTACATATGATGTATCTTGGAGAATGTTACATATTCTTATGATAAAAATTTATATTCAATTATTGGATAAAATGTTCCAGAAATGTCTACTAGATACATTTGGTATATAGCCAAAGAAATAATCAATAGAGTGAATGAACAGACAGCCTACAGAATAAAAGATGTTTGCAAAACTGTACCTTTCACAGAGGATTGATGGTCAAAATTGACAAGAAAATCACAGAACTTATCCAAATAAATAAATAAATAATCCCATTAAATAATGGACAAAGGACATGAACAGACATTTTGCTAAAGACACACAAATGGCCAAAAAGCACAGGAAAAACAGGTCATCATCTCTAATCATTAGAGAAATGCAAATGAAAACCACAGTGGGGTAACATTTTGGACCAATAACAATTATTTTAAAAAAACAAAAATTAACAGATGTTTTCAAGAATGCAGGTAAAGGAATATTTATACACTGTTAGTGAGA
The DNA here is from genome assembly GCF_030222135.1 of Aotus nancymaae. Lineage (NCBI taxonomy): Eukaryota > Metazoa > Chordata > Mammalia > Primates > Aotidae > Aotus > Aotus nancymaae. Next base: position 31,424,547 of record NW_026988413.1, read on the forward strand.
ATGTAAATTAGTACAACTTTTACAGAAAAAAGTGAGGTGATTTCTCAAAGAACTAAAAATAGGACTACTATATGATCCAGCAATCCCACTACTGGGTAATTACCCAAAGGGAAAGAAATTATTACTTCAAAAGGATACTTGAACTCATATGTTCATTGCTGCACTACTCACAATAGCAAAAATATGGAATCACTGTATGTGTACATCAAAGGATTACTAGATTTTTTAAAAATGTGTTGTGTATACATACAATAGAATACTATTCAGCCATGAAAAAGAATGAAATCACGTGTTTTGCAGCAACATGGATGGAACTGAAGGCTGTAAGTGAAATAACACAGAAGCAGAAAGTCAATTACCATATAAGTGGAAATTAAATAATGAATACTCATGGACATAGAGTGTGGAATGATAACAATGTAAACTTGGAAGGGTTGGAGGCTGTGAAGAGTGAAAGACAAGAAACTACGTAATAGGTACAATATATGTTATTTTGATGACAGACACACTAAAAGCTCTGAATTCACCACTATGCAATACATCCATGTGACAGAATTATACTTCACCTCATACATTCATACAAATAAAATAAAAAGTAAAAATAAAATAAATTGAACACTGGAAAGCAGAGAGTAAACAGTGGTTGTCAGGACCTAGGGTGAAGATAAAGTAGAAAGTTGAATTGCATGTTTTTAAAGTAAAAGTTGAAACCACAGCTAACACAACAAGAAGTCATTTATTGTCTTTAATAAGAAACTGTTGAGCTGGAAATAGGCTGATCATTTCTATCTGTCATCAGAATCAGAGGAGTATGGAAATGTAAGATATCAAGCATTATATTTGAAAAAATATCAATTTAGTTGAGAAAAGGAAAACTCAATTTTTATTTTGCAGCAAAAAAAAAATCAAAATAAATTTATAATACCTAATACTTTTATGTAGGTAAATTCTAAAATTTCTCTCAACTGCAAAGAATGGTGGCTCAGAAGCAGTGAGAAAACTGGATCTGAAAAAGGCAAACTATACAAACATAACCACTGGCATCTTAGCAAGTAGATTTGAAATATATTACGACCCATATTTTATAAACTACATATGCATTTTTCAAAAACCTAAGTTTTTTTCAGTCTACCCTCAGATTTCAAATCAACTTGAGGTAGCCTATTAAGATGACTGACAAGGACACACTGATTATTTTTATTGTCCCATGTGGTCTCATATGAAAAATTAAAATGATATTTTTCAATGATATTTGCATGAGCTCTATCATGCTACAGTTACAAAAGACAAACAAAAGCCTTAAAGTCTCAGCGGATTCAAGCTGCAAAGTTTCTTTTCCTGCTCATTCTTGTTCATACTTCACGTCCCGTATAAGTTAGCTAAGGGTTCTCGCATCAAGCTACCTTCAGTGTTGGACCCAAAGTGGTAAAACAGCCACTAACTGGAAAATCATTTCCACCTCAGGAGGAAGAGAGAGTTTAGTGCGTGATAACTTGGGTAAATGTCCATCTTGAAGTGACTCATGTACTCCCTGCACTTTTTTCTGGTCGAATCAAGCAACATGACCATTCCCAAATTCAAAGTAGAAAGTAAGTGCAAGCCTATCAATTTGCCAAGGAAAAGAAGCAGGAGTGTTTTCAGGTAACATCAAAGAGTATGACAATTTGCCCTTTGGGTTACTAAATATGCAGTTTATGCCCCTTTTTACATTTCAGAATACGAGGACGAACCAAAAATTCTACTTAATCTCTGCATCAGTCACAAAGTCTAATGTCTAAGCATGATGACTGGTTGTCTCTTCATTTGATTTGGATGCCATTCCTCTTGGTACAGAAATCTATAAACTTAAAATTCAATTTGTCTGCTTCCAATGCTCTTAATATATATGATGAAGCATCAAAAGGAAACTCACAGTAAATATTCCATTTAATAGAAAAATGATGAAAGAAGCAGCAGTCTTTTAGTTCTAGATTTCCATGCGTAAGTCACTTAATTTCCATGCATAAGTGACTTACGCATGGAAAATGTATGACCTGTTGGCCTACGATGCAACGTCCTCTACACTTGATTATGAAATGTATCATAATTAGGCCCTAATTCTCTATTGAAGGCCTCATCAGTCTCTTATGCTGTGGCTCTAACCTCTAGGTAATTCCTCCTTTCTTACTTGCCAAATGCCATCATCATTCTTCACAGAACTAGAAAAAAAAAATTTTAATTGACATGGAACCAAAAAAGAGCCTGCATAGCCAAAGCAAAACTAACCAAAAATAACAAATCTGGAGGCATTATATTGCCCAACTTCAAACTATACTGCAAGGCTATTGTTACCAAAACAGAACAGTACTGGTAAAAAAAAAAAAATCAGCACAGAGACCAATGGAACAGAACAGAGAACCCACAAATAAACCCAAATACTTATAGGCAACTGATTTTGACAAAGCAAGCAAAAACATAAAGTGATAGAACAGACACCCTATTCAACAAATGTTGCTGGGATAATTGGCGAGCCACATGTAAAAGAATGAAACTGGATCTTCACCTCGCAACTTATACAAAATCAATTGAAGATGCATCAAAGACTTAAACCTAAAACCTGAGGCCATAAAAACTGTAGAAGATAATATCAGAAAAACTCTTATAGATGTTCTTAGGCAAAGAATTCATGACCAAAATGCAAGTGCAAAAAAAAAAAAAAAGATAAATGTATGGGATTTAATTCAACTTAAAAGCTTCTGCACAGCAAAAGAAATAATAAGCAGAGTAAACAGACAACCCACAGAATGGTAGAAAATATTCATAATCTATGCATCTGACAAAGGACTAATAATCCAGAATCTACAAGGAACACAAACAAATTGGGAAGAGCAAAATATATAATACTATCAAAAAGTGGGCAAAGAACATGAATAGATAATTCTCGAAAAAAGATATACAAATGGCCAACAAACATATGAAAAAATGCTCAACAACACTAAATATCAAGGAAATGCAAATTAAAAACAAAATGAGATACCACCTTACTCCTGCAAGAATGGCCATAATTTAAAAATCAAAAAACAATAAATGCTGTGATGAATATGGTTTTACCACATCATTCATATTTCCTTTTTAGGAAACACGTTTACACTGCTGGTGGGAATGTAACCACTATGGAAGACAGTATGGAGAATCCTTAAAGAACTAAAAGGAGAACTAACATTTACTCCAATAGGAAATGAAAACCAATTTTCATACAAGAAGAGGGTTGCTGCTGTAACAAATACCTAAACTGTAGACATGGCTTTGGAATTAGGCAATGAGCATAGGATGGAAGAATTTTTAGGAGTATAATATAACAGGCTCATCAGAAACATAGCCAACTTTGACTGAAAGGAATAGAAAGATGAAGTAATGAAAAGATGTTGGCTTCCAAAATTCTGAGAGCAGAAAACAGGATGGTAAAACTACTCAACTACTGTGCTGGCTTTCATGAAAAAGGAAGGACAATTATAAGGACAGAACCAGTAGTCTCAGGGGATTATTCTCAGGCCTTTAAACTCAATCAAGTTTTCCATCTGAGATTTTGAGATTGGAATTGGTGACTCCTTTATTCTTCCCTTGTCTTCCTTTTTGAATATGAGTATCTATAACTGGTATCTTATTCCTGTCCCATCATTATATTTTAGGAGCAGAAAACTTGTTTTCTAGTTTCATAAGTCTAAAGATTAACATTTTCCCTGTGGATGGATTTTACCCAGATTCTGATCCATACTTGGGTTAAATGATTTGGATAATGAGATCTGAAACTTTGAGCTAATAAAATTTAGATGAGATTTTTTTTTCAACTTTAAGTTGATTCTGTAATGAGTTGAGATTTTTGAGAATATTGGAATAAATAAGGTGAATGTATTTTGCATGTGGAATGGACATAAATCTTTGGATACAATGCTGAAAATTCCAACCTCTTTTCCTAGCTCTACAGGTTCATTAGGCATTGTCCTGTTTTGTTGTCACAGCAAAAACTTCAGCAACATTTTCGCCACTACATAAGATAGATTTCATGTTTTCCAACATCCATTCATCATTTATTCACTATGATAGGCAGAATAATGACTTCCCAAAGATATCCACATCTTGATTCCATGAACCTCTGGTCATGTTACCTTACATAACAGAAGGAACTTTAGAAAGACTGTCCTGAATAATTCAGGTCGACCAATGTAATCACAAGAATCCTCAAAGCAAAAACGAAGGCAGGATAGGCAGAGTCAGAGAAAAAGATGTGAGAATAGAAGCAGAAGTCATGATCTTGAGAAAGACCCAAGTGGCCACTGTAGGTTTTTAAAAAGGGAAGCTTGAGCCAAGAAATTAGGTCAGCTTCTAAAAGCTATAAAAGTTAGGATACAGATTCTTCTCCAGAACTTCTAAAACAACAGTTTTGCTGATACCTTGACTTTAGTCTAATAAGATCAATGTTATATTTCTGACCAAGAGAGATGTAAAAATAATACATCTGTGCTGTTTTAAACCATTAAGTTTGTAGTAATTTGTTACAGCACCAATGAAAAACTAATAACAGTGGGAAAGGATACCTTTGACCTTTTTTTCCCTGTGCTTTTTTGTTCAATTGAATGGACCTAATACACACCACTTTAATCCATTTGAAGTTTTTAAGTATCATTATTGTACTCCTAGCATTATTAATTGGATCTGAGCAGAAAGGCTGAGGTTCAAATACACTTCAGTGTTCAATTTGTTTGCAATATTTTATTATATATTTTATTATTTTCAAATATTTTAAATCTCATTCATATTGAAATAATATCCAATATTCAGTGACATCTCAATAATTTTTCAAATTATTTTAAATATCTTCTATCACTTTTATTTTACCTTATTTACCAGGTAATTGAGAAGCATCTGCCTGTTGCAACATCACAGTTCCCTAATTTTGTGATTTTTCTCTATTATCTTTCATTTCTACTTGAAAACTGATCAATTATTTCCTCCTTTTATCTCTTTCTTTTAATACATCACCAAATATAGCCAATAGCAATCAATATATGCTCCTAATCCTGCACATCCCAACTTCCTCCCTCAAAGTTGAAGTTAGTTATTCACCTGCCTTCCAAGCTATCACAGCAACGTTACCAACATTTTCACCACTACATAGCATAGATTGCTTGCTTTCCAATGTCCAATCATCATTTATTTACTATCTACCAGTCAGACCCTAAACAAATACCACATATTTAAGTGTTTCCTCTTATGGGAACATTCATTTGTACTAGGTTAAGATGCACAACAAACTACTTAATGATGTAAGCACTGAAGGTTAGTTCTTTCCTCACATTTTATGTCCTATGCAGGTTAGCTAAGGGCTCTTCTCTAAGTTATTCTTATTTTGGGACCTAGGCTGAGAAAGAAGATATTTTATGGAATATTTCCTGGTCACTCTGTGTATTAGTTCATTCTCATGCTGCTAATAAAGACATACCCAAGACTGGATAATTTACAAAGGAAAGAGGTTTAATTGACTCACAGTTCAACATGGCTGGGGAGGCCTCAGGAAACTTACAATCATGGTGGAAAGGGGAGCAAACATGTCCTTCTTCACATAGTGGCATGAAGGAGAAATGCCAAGCAAAGGGGGAAATGCCCCTTGTAAAACCATCAGATCTTGTGAGAACTCACTCATTATAATGAGAACAGCATGAAGGTAACCATCCCCATGATTGAATTACCTCCCACCAGGTCCCTCCCAGGACCTGTGGAGATTATAGGAACTATAAATCAAGATGATATTTGGGTGGGGACACAGCTAAACCATATCACTGTGGCAGAGAAAAAAAAAATGTATGGATTATTGCTGGTTCAAAAGTCTCAGTTCATAAATAATACAAGTCGCATCTGTTCACATATCATTGTTCAAAGCAACCTAGACCATACAGCTTCCCAAATGCAAGGTGGCAGGAAGGAGACCCAGACATAACTGAAGATGGACAACAATTATGACTACCACACACATTATTTGAATGAAAGTTGTGATACGCATGCATTTAGTTTTCTGGTTGAAAATGAGAAGCAGACTTTTAAAGAGAACCTTTAGGCATTATTCATAATTGCATACCACCAGTATTCAACTGTTTGATGTTCTGAAATGCAAAGCACAGCAACAGGGTTTCTTTGTACTGTATGATACAGAATCTTAATGATAAAACCATTACTCCGTCTATGCTTGGATTCATTTTACATTGCAACTAGTCCCATATTCCAAGAAATTTAGAGGAAGTCATTAAAACATCATTTTTATACATTATAATATTTATATAAAATGGCACTGTTTATCATGCAATAGTGCTAATGCTTTAGAAAATGAGAGTGTAAACTAGTTTTACCACATTTATTTATATCTGTATGAAAAGATGCTGCACTATCTCATAAGGAGATTATTTTCATATAAAAATTAGTCGCATAATAACAACCTTATATGTAAAAGTAAAGTCAGTGAGTTTCCTTTTCAGAAAAGTGAAAAAGGAACATAATGGTGCATCAGGAAATTAGCACTTGTCTGAGCCACAGTGGCAGGGCCTTTAGTGAGGGGTGGAGGGAGTTCCATGTGGGGCAGTTTCCACACTGGTATACCATGGAAAGTACAGAAGCTTTCCAGAATGAGCCTATGGATGGCATTGTGGTTTACTATAAAGCTACATAATCTACTTATAATTTGGACATTATAAGATGATAAAGACAAGAAGGAATGTAATTGTCACAGAAAAGACAAAGAATGAGTATTGTTAATAATTCATATTCTACATTGCTAGCAATTTTATAGCATCTTTCAGGCCGTTTTATAGGCTTTCTTGTAGGAAGGAGAACTTAACATTTTGTAAACAGCAAGCTGTCAGAATCAAAAAGGAAACAAATTATAGGAGCAACGCCAAACCTGAGATCACCACAGAGTGCAAGACTTATTAAAAATCCATGATTCTATAAAGCTTGTAAGAGACAGAGAGAGTAATAAATGAACTAATGGCGAGAACCTATAGTGAGCAATTACTCCTGTAATGATGCCTCAGTGACCCTCTAATAAATGCTTAATTTGTTTCTTGGCAGGATAACACCCTTGGAAGGCCTAAGGTGATATGGTCAAAGTAATATGAACAAAAAATTGCTTTTTAATAGCTACATAATGAAGATCGCAGGACTTTAAAACATTGAAATAAACTCTACTATTTCACATTGGTGTTTTCCTACTCTGAATTCCAAAACTACATGAACAGTGCAACTTTAATATCTTTGTCATCTGTATTTTTAAACAATATTCTTCTAAATCTTCATACTTACTGGAATGTGTAAATAACTATAAATTAAGAAATACTACTTAAAAGGCTTAATATTCCTAAACACAAGGTCAAAATTTTCTAAATTAATAATTCATAAATATTAGTTTCAGATACAACATTTAACATGTTTCTATGCCTAAATTAATTCTCTTCTATATTTGTCATATTCTACCATTCTTTTACTAATTAAAACATGCTGTCAAAGAAAGTGGCTACTTAAGGAAATATAACTCTTGCTTTTTTTCTTAAATAAGGAAAACTATTAAAAAGTGCTATATACACTTGTATACTTTTCATACTGTTTGTCCTAAAATTTTACTTATGTTCACTGCTTTATGTTACTGTTTCTGAAAAACCAAACATTCTGCAAGTTAGAATTTATGCACAATTAGGTCTTACTGGGTATATTAGAAGGGTCAATATTTAATAAAATCATTTTCAAAGCCAGACCTTATCTCTTTCACTGTCCATGGGTAAAAGCCCAAGTGTCTTATGAGAGGATTCCTTTGTCAGGGAGTCTCTTAATAAATGAGTTTCTTATGCACCTTTGATGCTTTCTGATCAATCTCACTGAACATCATTGCAAGTCCTCTGTAGCTGTAGCTAAGCCAGCTTTTAATTTTTATCCTGTATCTCCATCTTTGATTTATTTTGTCATCGTTGAAGGTCCCTCTTTGTCCAAGAGATCATATTTTCCTGTCTGCCATTAGTTTCCAATTTCATGTCTTATTGATACAGGCTCATCTACCTGACTCAGATTAGCTCTGGATTCTAGAATTCAGCTCAGGCCTGAGAAGCTCTTATTCCTAAGAAGGATGTTTAGGTAAGGAGATAAGAAAAGTCAGGTGATTCCACCAGTACCTACTATAATCGAAATTATGGTAAATTATAGACAAGATAATTTCAGAATTCCATAAGGGAACAGAATGACTGATGTGGGAACCCAATAACCTAGACAAGCATTTTTAGAACATTAGATGCTACATGGAAATATATGTCCCCCTAGATTTGCAGACTCAAGAAACAGACTTATAGCTCTGTTACATGAGGAGTAATAATTCTAAAGTAAGTTATAAGTAATTCAAAGATGGGAGGGTTATAAAACCCTTGACCAAGGATTATGAATAAATTTCACTTTTAACTGACTCAACGACATAACACTTTTCCAAAGAAAACCATAACAAAGACCAAATTGTAATTCATCCTTGGTTTAAAATCCAAAACAATCTTTGACCCATTTCATTCAAATATATTTAAATGGCATATTAGAAAAGCTTAGAGTTATTTTAATTATAACTTAATTATTAATCATCTCAGTATTGGTCTAGGTTCTCCAGAGAAATAGAATCATATCAATATATATGCATACATACAAACACACATTCACCTATCTATGTACATCTTGTCTGATACACACACACACACACACACACATACGCACACACACACACACACACATACACACATAGAATTTTTTTATAGGGATTTGGCTTATGGAGACTAAGTCCCACAGCTTGTCATCAGCAATCTGAAGACTCAGGAGGGACAATGCCATCATACTAGTCTGGAGTCTAAAGATCTGAGACTGGTAAAGCTGATGGTGTGAATTCTAGTGTAAGTCTTTCTGCCTGAGAGTTTTTGTCTGTGGAATAGGAAACATGAAAAGGTTGAGAGACAGCAATAAAATTAATCTTCTGTCTTACTGTGAATGAAAGACATTGTGCTCTCTCCAGCACGTAAGGATGCCCTTGAGGATCATACTATAGATTACACAGAGACATTCAACTCAATGTTATTTACTTTTGGTCTTCAACTACCATGGTATTGATAGTGATTTATGAGAAAGAAGTGTAGGGTGGCAGCTGGAATGTTTGGGTTGTAGCTACTTTTTAGGCATTATTTTTGTGGCAATCTTTATAAACTTCTTGACTACACGTTTCAAAACTTATGCTTGTCACAGATGCAGGACATGTAAATTTGAAAGCATTTCACATTATAATAATAAAATAAGAAAAACATGTACTAATCAGAATGATATTGTTATCTTGCGGGGGGTAAAAGGAGAGTGTTTTGGTGTGTAATTTTTTTGGACTTTTCTTTTCAAATAATTTCAGATTTACTAGAGTTGAAAAGACAGCATAGAGAGTTTCAGTACACCTTTCACTCAGCTACCCCTAATGTTCACCCTTTACGTAACTATGATACATATATTTTGAAATTATCCTCATATAAACAAGTAAATCTGTAGTAAAAATGAACTTTATAAACATTGGCATACTTAGTGTGAAATCAGCAGCCTGCCAGGAGGCTAAAAAAAAAAAATTAGTCTCTTAGAGTAAGGAACAGATTATATGAGTGAAATTTCATTAACAAGAGAAAGCATTTCAGTACCCTTTAAGGCTTTCAGTAGTGTATAAAAAGTTATTTAGAAACCAGGAGCACTTCCGCATCTCATTTACCTAACTGATGAGAGATAAATGAGCTCAGCATTTAAAGCACAGCCTGGAGGTATTGTTTTACACATGAACTACAGTCTAACTCCACTAAAAGACAAGAGAATCATTAACTTTCTGCTACCACAGTGCCAGCAGCAGTCACTAACCTTTCTTACCATAAATACTTTCAGAAATATTAATAGAACAATTATAAATCATGATTTTCATCACTGATTTAGTACATTTTTATAAATCTAAACCAGAAGCCCTATAAATGGTAATACTTTATTATGTGTAAACAGGATATTATTTATTAAAAATGTCATTAAACCTCACTGTGGTAGTGTGAAAATAATTTATACCACCTCTTGGGAGCTCTTTTTTATGAAGCAACTGAGGATAAATACTCTATATTGCTTTAAAAACAGATGAGGATTTCATTTGCTGAGAAGAGTGAACATCACCACCATGTGGGTAATGTTGAAATCAGACATGAGGCTATTGCCAAGACTAGAATCTCCCTTGCTGGTACAAAAGCTGGTGATAAAATGTCTACATTTAAAATGAGATAGAATTTACATTAATTTGAAAATACGAGAACGCATTCTAGTACTGTCAGCCCTGTAAAGCGACGTGTTGCACTCACACTGCAGTGAGATGGGTGACATTAACATTGCACACCAGCACAGTTTACATGAACTACTGATTTAATTCTTACCTCAGGAAGTCTCATGACAGCTAAATATTGCCAGGTGCTGACACAGAGTTCTATCTGTGTGTTTGCTGCTTTCACCTTTCTTACTAAAGCATCTGTTAAGCACAGTGCAAAACAGTATGCAAAGCAATCTTGTTAAATTATAATTCATAGATTTTTAAATTTCTAACTATATAACCACTTATATGCAAATAAGAATTTTCTTTCTACTTTTCTATGTACATGATGTCTACTTTTTTCTTCTTTTTTTTCTCTATTTTTCTGTTTTTGTTTTGTTTTGTTTCTTTTGTTATATTGTCCTGGCTAAAGCCTATAGTGAGATGTAGAACAAAAGTAATGGTTCTCATTGTTCAACACCTGCCTATGAGTGAGAATATGTGGTGTTTGATTTTCTGTTCTTGTGTCAGTTTGCTGAGAATGATGGTTTCCAGGTTCATCCATGTCCCTACAAAGGACACAAACTCATTGTTTTTTATGGCTGCATAGTATTCCATGGTGTATATGTGCCACATTTTCCTTGTCCAGTCTATCGTCGATGGGCATTTGGGTTGGTTTCAGGTCTTTGCTATTGTAAACAGTGCTGCTATGAGCATACGTGTGCATGTGTCTTTATAACAGAATGATTTATAATCCTTTGGGTATATACCCAGTAATGGGATTCCTGGGTCAAATGGAATTTCTATTCCTAGGTCCTTATGGAAGTGCCACACTGTCTTCCACAATCGTTGAACTAGTTTACACTCCAGGAAGGGGAGCATCACACACTGGGATCTGTTAGGGGTAGCCAAGGGAGGGACAGCGGGGTGGGTAGGGAGGTTGGGGAGGGATAACATGGGGAGAAATGTCAGATGTAGGTGACAGAGGCATGGAAGCAGCAAACCACATTGCCATGTAAGTACCTATGCAACAATCCTGCATGATCTGTACATGTACCCCAGAATCCAAAGTACAATTAAAAAATAAATAAATAAATAAAAAGGAAAAAAAAGTAATGGTAGGGGTGATTTTTCCTTTGTGCACTATCTGAAGTAGTGGAAAAAGAAAGAGGGTAGAAGGGAAGAAAAAGTTTTAATATTTTACCACCAAGTATGAATGCTCTTAGATTTTTGCAGATAGTCTGTATCTCATAAAAGACAATTCTTTGCACACCTAACATATTAATAATTGTTTTTAAATTGTGAATGGATATTGAATTAAGCAAAGGCATCTTAAAAACTTATTTTGAGATAATCTTTTTTAGCCTTTTTTGTAGTTTTTATGGTAAATAACATTGACATATTTTTTAATGTTAAATCATTCTGTGAGTTTGCTTTGTTACCTTGTTTAGGATTTTTATGAGTATGTTATGAGAGAAATTATTCTGTAATTACAGAGCGAGTGATGTCCTTGTCAAATTTTATAATCAAGATTATGGTGACCTCATAAAAAAGAGCCATTTTCTTATAATTCAGAAGAGTTTAAGATTGGAGTAATTCACTCTGAAATAAATGGAAGAATATACCATTGGAGACATCCTGTATCAGGATTTCATTTGTGAGAATTTTTAAATGCATTGAGTGTATGTTAGGAATTTAAAAGAGTTGACACAATTCTGCTTTCACATTTATTCTTCTACATCTTTGGGCCCAATTGCACCCTTTCTTGGGTGTTGAGTAAATAACCAGGAGTGTGATTGCTGGATTGTATGGTAAATCTATGTTTAGCTTTGCATAACACACAACCAAACTGTCTTTCAAATGGTTATAACATTTTCCCCCTCCACCTCAGCAGTTTGGATGATACAATTACATTTTCTGGCAGAACTTCTTCAATCTGATTTTCTCTGGCCATAAAAACGAGATATTTTTGAAATAATGATCAGATTTCTGGGTGATGCTCAATGGGATGTGTGCTTTCCAAACCAAAGAGGATCCTGGCCTAGTTAAAGCCTGAGGCCATTTAAAAGCATACTTCTTATAATTGGCAGCTTATAAAATTGAGTAAGACTATTCAAATTATGTAATGCTGAATGTAAAATGACACTTGCAATTAAAGGTTAACTTCTAACTCTAGAGTTCTGTTTTTTTCTTTTTAGTAAAAAAGAAAATAAAGCTCTGATATCAGAATATTTTTCCAAAAAATTATGCAGAATTTAATTTTTTTACATTTTACTTTTTGGCTTTGGTAAAAGAATTTGTCATCTTTTGCTGAAATTGCTGGGTAGATTTCCTATTCTGAGTATGCTTATGAGTGAATATGTGAGTGAGAAATACACTTCTCTAATGTAAAGGACTTTTTTTTTTTTTCCAGTTACCATGATTATTTTCTTTTCTCTTTCTTCCTATCTCTAAAAATGTTTACATTTTTTGTTGTTGCCAGGGTTACTTTTTTAATTTTTCTGCTCTAATTTCCTTTTCTACAAGTATCTTTATGACTTCTAATACTTTCCGCCAATGTGCATCTCTTATTTGTCGGTGTTCATTCTCTGTTCTTTCTTTTACTAGACTCACATTCTTAAGAATCCATTTCTCAGCACCATTTTCTAAAGCCAAGCAATATATTCACCTGAATCATCTTCAGTTTTAATTGCTCCCACACTCATTGAGCATTACGGCATTTGAGAATGCTACTGTAGATGATATCATCTATTTGAGAGTAACTTAACACTTCACACAAACTGTACCTGAAAATATTTTGATTGAGACTAGCTAGAGATAACTGATGTCAGAACCGGCTGACATTATGAGACTAATTGGAACAAAAGTAATCACTTTTTGCCCTCAAATAATTTTTATATTCATAGAATATTTCATCTATGAATTGTTTATTAATCATACTTAAGACATGTCAATACCTGAATTCCTATTACAACATAGTCATTCTTTCTGGTAAGAAATTTTATATTCAAAATGGCTTTGTTTAAAATAAGAACATTTCCCCAGGATGTTATAATTGCTTTATTTACACCATAAGTGAGTCCTTATCTTCTCACAGTTTGATTCATGATATCTACCACCTGAAGGGTTAATTCATTCCTAGTTCCTAGTGTCAAACCTCACAGAAACAGGAAAAGTTCTTGCAAACTCAACCATGTAAATATAGCACAAAGGTTAAAGCATAGGCTCTAGCACTGAAATGTGTGGGGTTTAAGCCTCGGAATTGCACCTACTAGCCACAGGACCATAAGCAAACTCTATATGAGCCTCTCTATATCTGTTTCCTTATCTGAAAATTGGAAAAGAATGAATGCATCTGCTTCACAGAGTTTTGCTTAGAATTAAATGAGCTGGAAAATGTGAAATTCTTATAACAATTCCTAACACAAAATAAGCACAATTTAAGATCAGTTATTACAGCCTGCTCATGTAGTCAGTACTAGTAGGCTATCTTACTGCTCTTCCCACTTCTTATGACATGAACCCGGGCCCAGCATGTGGTGTATGTCTTGAGTCAGTTTTCTCGAGTTCATTCACTGTAACTCCCTCACTCTGCCTCTGTTTCTGGTTACATTATAAATTAGAATGCTGTCTCTGTGTGTGCTTTCATTTTACCCATTTTCTCATTATGCTAGACCCTCTGAAAGGCCACGGCCCTGGGGACTAGTCATTTGGATAATTTCTGATGATTTTTCTAATTAAAAAACACTGCCTTCCTTTGGATATCCTGGCACTAGCAGATTATATGTCAGGTCAGTTTGCAGCCTGGTAAATTTGTATAACCAATTCCCTGCCTGGTTTTCACTTACTTTGCTAAGTTCTCACTATTTTTCTTTCTCTACTTATTCCAAGCATCCTTATTCCTAATCATAATGCAAGTGATAATGATGATAACACCTTCATGACTATATGCATTTATATTGAGGTGCTCTAGAAGTTATGATGATTTAACAGCAAATCACAGAAAACTCAAATCAAATCTCTGAAATAAATTAGAATATATTCCCTCATATGCATGAGATAGAGCATTTCCAGGGTTAGCTAATTCAATTGATCAACAATGTCAAAGACCCAGCTTCCTTCTGTCTTTTCATTCTGCAAGCCTCAGTGTGCTTTTCATAGATTAGCACCAACTCTCAGATAAAATATACGGTAGAAGAAAGTACAATTTATATTACATGTGTCATTTCTTTTCCAGAAGTCCCCCAGCAAATGTTGCCTCATGTCTTATTGTCAATAACTAAGTCACTACTAAATTATTCTTATTCCTAAACTGAGTTGAAGAATGAGAAAATCCTCAAATGATTTAGACAAAACAGCATTTACTCTCAATATGGAGAAGAGGGCACATGAATAAAATCTATGTTGGGACAGGGTTCCAGTTACTACTGCTACATAACAAATTATCCAAAAACAATTTACTAGCCTAAAATGGTAATCTTTTTTTCCTCTCACATTTACTGTGGTTTAGGAATTTGGGGTCAGCTGGATAATTCTGGCTCAGGATGTCTCATGTCGTTGTAGTAAGACAAGAGCAAATGACTAAAGTCATTGAGAGCTAAAAAAAAGCACCCCGCCCTCTCTCTATCTTTCTCTCCATGGAATTTCCGTGTCTCTACCTATGGTTTCTCCACCTGGGCTACTTTGGGCTTCTCACAGCATGACAGCCTCAACAGCTAGACTGCTTACATGGAAGCCTAGGGCTTCAAAGATGAGTGTCTCAGCTAACAAAATAGAATCTGCACCCCTTTAAAACCAGCCTCTAAGGTCATATAGTGTGTGGCTTATGAATAGGTGTGTGTACATACACATACTATATACATACACACACACACAGACACACATATACACATATAGGTGTGTATATATATATATAGCCACACTCTCCTAGATATACATGACTCACAAGTCTGTCCAGTATCCAAAAGAGCAGAATTCACCTCTATCTTTCGATGGGAGAGTAGCAAGGTTCTAGAAAAGTATGTGAGATAGACATAACATATACCCATCTTTGGAAAATACCATTTGCCACACATAAAAGGGGGAGATTCTTGCTAAGTAATCTGCCACAGAAGGTATTTTGCTTATCCTGTGTACGTGAATTGGGCAAAAATTGAGAATTAAGAAATGTCTAGGTGAACAATACATAGAAAAGACCCTTGGGCAGTTTATAAGTCCTTTAGTGAAGAAATATTATGCATGGTTCTTAGGAAAAAGAGAAGAGAGGAGGAAAAGAGAAAGGGAGAGAAGAGGAAGGTTTCAGAAATGGCAATGCCGGTTGTAAAAATGTGGAGTAACTATTTTTTTCCCACTGTTGCCAGTGGTTAGCCCCTTCTGAGCCACTATTGGTGCTGTCAAATGTTTGACTGTGCCTCTAGAGTGTCACAGAGTCAACCAGTCTCTTGCTACTGTGCTCAAGTGCTTTGTCCATTAGAGCTTTTGTCCAGCATTTACAGTTGGGGTACACTGCCTGAACTCATGATTTTGTGTGCTTTAGAAAGTTTTTTATTGATGTTTGAGTAGTGGTACCCCTCAACTCTGCTTTTTTTTTGTTTGAGATGGAGTCTTGCTCTGTTGCCCAGGATGGAGTGCAGTGGTGCCATCGTGGCTCACTGCAACCTCTGCCTCTCGGGTTCAGGTGATTCTCCTGCCTCAGCCTCCCAAGTAGCTGGGGTTACAGGTGTCCACCACCATGTCCGGCTAATTTTTTTGTATTTTTAGTAGAGAAACGGTTTCATCATATTGGCCAGGCTGGTCTCAAACTCCTGACATTGTGATCCACCTGCCCTGGCCTCCCAAAGTGCTGGGATTACAGGCGTGAGCCACTGCACCCAGCCAGCTCTGCATATTTTAAAAAAATAAGTTAGTATAGTTAAAAATAAGATGTGCCTTGGCAAATTAAGAAAAACAATCTCCGGTTGTATTAATTTTCTCAGGCTGATGTAATAAGATACCATAGACTGGGTAACTAAACGTTTAACAAATATTTATCTCTCACTGGTCTGGAGGCTGGAAATCCAAGGTCAAGGGGCCAGCATGGTCAGGCTCTGCTAAGGGCCCACTTCATGGCTTATACACAGTCACCTTCTCCTACATCCTCACATCTCCCAGAGAGAGTTCTGATCTCTTCATCCCTTATAAGGGCACCAATCCCATTACAGGAGCTCTATCCCCATGACTTCATCCAAATCCAATCAACCTCTCAAAGACCCCACCTTCAAGCATGTTCACATTGGGGATTAGGACCACTACATAAAAATTTGGAAATAAAGCCGGGCACAGTGGCTCATGCCTGTAATCCTAGCACTTTGGGAGACCAAGGTGGGTGGATCATGAGGTAGAAGTTCAAGACCAGCCTGACCAACATGGTGAAACTCCGTTTTTACTAAAAATACAAAAATTAGCACAGGCATGGTGGCGAGTGCCTGTAATCCTAGCTACTCAGGAGTCTGAGGCAGGAGAATTGCTTGAACGCAGGAGGTGGAGGTTGCAGTGAGCTGAAATCATGCCACTGCACTCCAGCCTGGGTGACCGAGCAAGACTCCATCTCAAAAAAAAAAAAAAAAGGTTCAACCATTGTGGAAGACAGTGTGGCGATTCCCCAAGGATCTAGAACTAGAAATACCATCTGACCCAGCAATCCCATTACTGGATATTTACCCAAAGGATTATAAAACATTCTATTATAAAGACACATGCATATGTATGTTTATTGCAGCACTGTTTACAATAGCAAAGACTTGGAACTAACCCAAATGCCCATCAAAGATAGACTGGATGAGGAAAATGTGGCACATATACACCATGGAGTACTATGCAGTCATAAAAAAGGATGAGTTCATGTCCTTTGCAGGGACATGGATGAAGCTGGAAACCATCATTCTCAGCAGACTGACACAAGAACAGAAAACCAAACACCACATGTTCTCACTCATAAGTGATTGTTTAACAATGAGAGCACATGGACACAGGGAGGGGAACATCACACACTGGGGCCTGTTGCAGGGTGGGAGGATTAAGGGAGGGATAGCAGTGGGTGGGGGTATTAGGGAGGGATAACATTAGGAGACATACCTAACGTAGATGAAAGGGGGATGGATGCAGCAAACCACGAGTATACCTGTTTAACAAACCTGCATGTTCTACACATGTACCCCAGAACTTAAAGTATAATAATATTTTTTTAATTGGAAAATAAGGGGACACAAACATTTATTCATATCAGTGGCCATATTGTAAAGGTCCTACATAGCATTCTTTTCTGTCCAAGATTTGAAATAAGCGTAAAGGAGACAATATTGTGCTCAAATCTGTGGAAAGGAAGGTAGAGGATGAGACATTGCAAGAAGTCTCAGTTCAGGGATAGTTGAGACAATTGGGAAAAGAAGTCTGCACTGATAGAGCTATGGAGTGGAGGAAAGGGATTTCATATTTAACACAGGCAGAATGATAGGAATGACTTGGTAAGCAATTGATATATGGTTGAAGGAAGGCATATCAGAAATGTTTGAGCTTTTATGTTTGGACACCTCAATGAATAATAATGTCATTGGCTTCATTTAAAGAAATAGGAAACACAGGAAACTTTAAAGAGCAACGAATTTACTTTGGCCTTTTTAATTTTGCTTATTTAGGAATGTCCATTGCTGTTAAAAAAAATCTGCATAAGAGAATAATAGCACACACAAATTATGTCTATATGAGTTAAAGAGCAAAGATAAAACCATGAGATGTGCCAACTATTGGGATAGAGGTAGAAGAAAGCAAGAAAGAAAATGATCAGTGAGCTGAAGAGTGGGTAATAAAATAATGTACTATGGTGAAGGAAGAAAAGCATGAACAATGTTAACATTCTATAAATTAGTCTAGCTAAATAAAGGACAGTCATTGGATTTAATGATTACAGGTGCATGTTTGTCATATTAAAATCAGAAATGATATCCAAGTGAGTTTACTAGAAAATGGGAAATGAAAGAAAATAAGTGGTTTTGTAGGCTCTCTAACGAAGTTTGTTTATAGAAGGGAGAAAACAGAGGGCAACTCCTTGCAAGGAAGCATGGTTTTAGAGGACATGTTTGTAGATTGAAAGTGTAGAGGTGTGTTTAGAGGACATGTTTGTAGACTGAAGGTGAGATTAATATTTCTCAACAGTTGGAAAAAGTGAACTTAAAAAGAGGAAGGGTCAGTTCCTCTGCTGAGAAAATAGGTATAGGGAAGGTTAAAGATTGCTGGAGAAGACAGATGGACTGTAAATGGTTTGATGAGCATGAATGACATTCAATGGGTTTATGAGACTTGAAGAGAATATAACACATGCACTGGATAATGTAGAATTCAAACAAAAGTGAAACCCCATAGGACCAACACAAATATGAAGTTGGATGGAACAAAATAGAATCTAGCAACTGAAAGTAATGAAAAAAAAAATGGCTGTTTACTGTCATCTCTCAAATAATGTCAAAGGGTAAGAAACATATTCTCTTTGTTCTAAACATCTTTACCCAAATGTTATACTTCTGTCATTAGCAATATCTTTCATTTGAATTACAACTGATTTCCTCAAAATCTCTCCTCCACGACCTGACTACTACTCTGAATCCCTCATGCTTTTTTTTAGCCACAATTCTTTCCACTTTCTAGAGTACACAGGCCCTTTCCAATGATGCTCAATGTATGTGTGCATCTCTTTCTACTCTTTGTCCTAAATTCATGATGCTCTCCTTGTTTCTACCTCTATTTGTTATCTTAAAAGTACATCACAGGCTGGGTGTGGTGGCTCACACCTGTAATCTCAGCACTTTGGGAAGATTGGGAGGGTGAATCACTTGAGGTCAGGAGTTTGAGACCAGCATGGTGAACATGGTTAAAATCTATCTCTACTAAATATACAAAAATTAGCCAGGTGTGGCAACAGGCACCTGTAATTCCAGCTACTTGGGAAGCTAAGGCAGGAGAATCACTTGAAATCAGGAGGTGGAGGTTGCAGTTGGCCAAGATTGAGCCACTGCACTGCAACCTGGGTGGCAGAGTGAGACTCCATCTCAAAAAAAAAAAAATCTATTTGACAAAAAGCCGAAAGGCATAGCTGACACACAGCAGGTACTCACTAGATGTGGATGGGGATATAGGATCACAATAGAAAACATAAGAATCTTCTTGACCATAGTGAAAAAAACTAGACTAAAAACATGCAAATGCAGATATCTTTACCTTGTCAAAGATGGGAAAAGAAGCCAATGTTCCAAAAAACTTGTTCATTTTCTGCTAGAGTTGCTAAAATACTAATGACTTTTCAAGGGTAATTCAAAAACCATATCGTTCATAATTTGAGTATATATGTACCTAGAATCAATTACTAAGGTATTATATCTTATTAAATTCTCATATATCGCCTCATAAGTCCTACCACAGTCCATGAATATATGTGGGTTGTAGAATTTTTAACTTCATGAGGATAATTGTAAAATTATATCATTCATTACAATAATAATAATAGCTTCTTAAATATCTGATATGTGCCAGAACCTTCTAAGCATTTACTCTTCAGAACAAACCTAAGTTGTTGTAGAACTCTTATCTTTTACAGATGAGAAAATGACAGTATAAAAGTAAAAGAAATGAAGTCCCTGTTGAATTGATCTGATCGATGACACAGAACCACAGTAGGCAGAATAACGTCCCCTACGCAATCAAGATGTTCATGGCTTAATTCTCACAACCTGTGAATGTGTCACAACTAAAAAGGGATTTTGCACATGTGATTAACTCAAGAGCCTTGAGATAGGGAGATTATCCTAGATTTTCTAGGTGGGTTCAGTGTAATCATAAGAATTTTTGTAAGAGGGAGACAAGAGAGTCAGGCTCAGAAAAGATGAGATTACTGAACCAGAGGTCAGAGTGCCTTGATCACAAGCCAGTGAATGTGGGCAGCCTCTGAAAGCCAAAAAGGGTAAAGGACAGATTCTTCCCTAGAGTCTCTAGAAGGAGCATCTCCACATTAACCCGTAAGACACATTTCATATTTCTGATGTCTAAAACTGCAAAATGATAAATTTTGTTGCTGTTGTTTTTCATGAATTTGAAATTCTCAGACACATTATTCTTTTTTATTTTAATTGTACTTTGGGCTCTGGGGTACAAGTGCACATCCTGCATCCTGCATGCCATGGTGGTTTGCTGTCTCCATCCCCCTGCCCTGTGCCCCCGCAAATTACATCAGGCATTTCTTCTGGTGTTATGCCTTCCCCCTCCACTGTCTTTCCCCTCCCCTCCCCTCCACACCCCCACCTTGCCCAGTGAGTGTTGTTCTTTTCCCTGTGCCCAAGTGTTCTCACTGTTCATCACCTGCCTATGAGTGAAAACATGCGGTGTTTGGTTTTCTGTTCTTGTTGCAGTTTGATGAGAATGATGGTTTCCAGATTCATCCGTCTCTACAAAGGATGCAAACTTACTGTTTTTTATGGCTGCATAATATTCCATGGTGCATGTGTGCCACATTTTCTTTGTCCATTCTATCATTGATGGGCATTTGGATTGGTTCCAGGTCTTTGCTATTGTAAACAGTGCTGCAACGAACATACATGTGCCTTTATAATACTTTGGGTATATACCCAGTAATGGGATTGTTGGGTCAAATGGAATTTCTATTTCTAGATCCTTGAGGAATTGCCACATTGTCTTTCATAATGGTTGAACTAATTTACACTCCCACCAACAGTGTAAAAGTGTTCCTATTTCTCCACATCCTCTCCAGCATCTATTGTTTCCAGATTTTTTTCATGATTACTATTCTAACTGGTGTGACATGATATCTCAATGTAGTTTTGATTTGCATTTCTCTAATGAACAATGATAATGACAAAGTTTGTATAATCTGTCAAACAGGAACCGTGAAAAGAGTGAAGGTTTTGATTAGCTGTGAGGAAACTGACACCAGACCAAAAGCATGGGCTTTTCTTTTAAAGAGATTTTTGCTTTCTTTGACCCTCATTAATTATATATAGAAGGAAATCAATAAATGTTTGGTGGATTAAAAAGGCTATATGTGGTCCACAAATCATAGGCCAACCCGATCTATACTTTGAAAAATTATGTAAATTTCTAAGACGCGATGCTGACTTGCACACTCACCCTGATTTGTCTACCTTGTCCCTTTTAAATTCCTGCTGACACAGTCTTAGAAAAATAGTAAAGATATTTATAACAATGAGTCAAGGAGAGATGCAAATAAGTAACAAAAAGCAAAGACAGGCAGGATTTCAGAGATACCAAGTAAATTCCGAAAGCCATGATGCAGAGAAAAACTCATAGAGGGAAGCTTAGTCAATCTGCAATGGATCACACGTGCAGTAAGAGTGATGCTGATGGGTCAGCATGTGCAACCATCACCAGGAGAAAGCACTAATATTTTGCATTTCTGGAGCACAGTGAGATGGGGTTGGAGGTAGAGGTCCTGCTTGTGCTTTTGAATATAAAAAGACCATGCATGTAGAAAAGGAAAGCTGTATATGGTCCTGATATACAGGAGAAAAATCTTTCGCCATCCCTTATGATAGCCACTATGCCAGGTGAATCATGGAGGCTCATTCTACTTAACTTGGTGATGGCATAATAAGAAGTAAATGTGACTTTTAAGACAAATAGTAAGAGTGTCAACAGAAGCAGCCACCAAGGACAACCTACTCATTCCTTTTTTTCTGTTACTGAATGCCTGAACGGTTGAAGTATATCCACAACACTTATATGTTTCCTTGTCTTCTCCTTCTAGGTACACACACACACACATATACACACACACACACACACACACAAATATATATACATATAATATATATTTGCATAGGTGCACAAGATAGAAATATTTTTCCCTTTCTTTCTTTATAAGCAATTAGGATTATCTTTGTAAAATACAAAATCCATCATGATATTTCTGAGCTGGAAGCACTTAAAAGCTTCTATTGCCCTCGAGGTAAACTTCTTAATGAGGAGCTTTCCTTATCTGGCTTCTGCCTACATCCCAAGCCTCAAATGTCCCCTCACACATCATGCCTCAGAAACATGGAACAGCTTTTATTTCTCCTAAAGTTCAATGTTCTCTCATCTCAGGGACTGTGAGCATATGGTAATTCTCTCTGTTTAGAATTCCCTGCCTCTCCCACCCTTCAGGTTCCAGACCTTATGAATCTAGTGTGGCTGATCTAGATATACTTCAGGTCTCAGCTGAGAACTCACTTCCTCCTGAACATAGGCGTTCTCTGACCCACCAAAAAGGAAATAGTTTTTGTGTTTCTTGTCTGTCCCCACAGCGTTCAACACCATCTCCACATTGTGCTCTATTCCATGTTTTGGAAGTTCAGAAAAATACAAGTGCCAAAATTCCTCTTTGGGAGAGTACTGTTTTTTTGCTTTTTCTTTTTTTATTATTGGCAAAAAATACATTGACAAACTATGCAGAGTGATTCCCAGGAAATTATCATTAGACTGTTATCTGTGAGTCTAGAAGGGAAATTTCTTTTGATTTACTAGAGGGAAAAGAGGGAAGAATATGAAAAGAAGATAATAAAACACAAGTGCAGTCAGATGACTCCAACTGCTATACATTTACTTGTCTGCGCCCTAACATACACCAACAGGTGTACAATGAGTACCTCCAGATAAAGTTAATATTGGTCATTGTGAATTCTGTTTACTTCTTCACATTTTTAAGAATTCCAAAATGAGATTTTTTACTTTTGAAACTTAAAAAAGATTACAGGTATATTTATTTAAAAAGCATATCTTGGACCTTTACTAAGTGTCAGGCAGTTTCCTGGGTACTAGGAATAAAACAGTGAACAAGATAGTCAACGTCAGAGACAGAGAGCAAAATGATGGTTACTGAGGCTGGTAAGGGGAGTGGGCAAGTGGGGAGAAAGTGGGGATGGTTAATGGTTACAAAAAATAGAATAAATAAGATCCAGTATTCAATAGCACAATAGGGTGACTACAGTCAATAATGATTTAATTGTATGTTTTAATAATGATTTAATTGTATGTTTTAAAATAAACATTGGATTGAGTATAACACAAAGGACAAATGCTTGAGGTGATGAATATTCCATTCACCCTGATGTGATTCTTATGCATCATATGCCTGTATCAAAATATCTCATGTAACCCATAAATATATATACCTACTATGTAATAAAACATTTTTAAAAAAGATAAGACTATGTCCCTGCTTTCAAGAAGCTTGCATTTTAGTAGGAAGTGTAGAAAAGTAAACTAAAAATAAGTAAGGTGCTATCAGATAATTAGAAGTTAATAAGTAGTATACTAAAGATACAACGTGATATTCTAGAAAGTTAGTCTAGTATATTACTATACTTAATGTAGTGCTTACAAAAGGACCTTTTTTTGGTGAAAAGAAGGTATCATTCAGGTGAAGATGTAGGTAGGTGCATTCCAGACATGGGGAACAGATAATGCGAAGTTCTGACAGCAGAAAAGTCAGGGTATGTTCCAGAAGTAAAACAAAGACCAGTGTGGATAAATTGTGATACTGAATTGTGACACTGAAGGAGACAGATGTGTAAGACAGGAAATAGAATTAAGCAGGGGACGGATTATGTAGGACTTTAGAGTCCAGAATGATGAATGTAGATTCTATTCTCCATGTGGTAACAGTAAATTTATTATGAGCATTTCCCAATTTTAATAAGCATTCTTCTAAAATACCATTTTAATGGCTTCACATTATTCTGTCATATGGATGTTCTGAGATTCAATTAATCATTCCCTTATTATTGGATATTTAGCTTATAAGACTTGGCCAAAATCCAACTTGAATCAGTTAGTGAAACGGAATGAATCCACCTTTTTACCACTTCAATCAAATGCCAGTTAGTAGCAATTAGTACTCACTGAAGATGATATACGCTACTGAAAATTCTAATCAGGTAAGAAACATGCATTAGTTTCCCTGATATAACTTATTTTGACATGTGTGAAAAATAGTAGATGCTTAAATTAATCTCATGCATGTTTGCAACTATCTCTGGAGAGCTATTACAAATCTAATAAGTGGATATGCTAGTATAAATAATGTGACAATTTTAGAAGAGTTTTATGTGAAATAAATAGAATATTCATTTCACAAAAGAGGGCCTAAGGAGATAAAACTGTAACTATAGCATATGGATTATTTGAAAGAATAAGAGAGAAGATGTTTATATTAATAGTGGGGGCCAGCCATCATTTTAAAGGAAGTATTGTTAACATGGTACGTATCTACCACGGTCACGGATCCTGCCCTACCTATCACTTCTGGATTTCTGAGGCTTGAATTGCATCTATAATAGCTGCCAATTTCTCTTCCTGTGTTCATATATTTATCACTATTACCCTGTGATAGTTGGGCAAAGCCTATGGAGCCCCTCTCAGAATATTGATTTTAGCTGTACTAAATTAAATACAAAGGATTATTTAAAAATCAATCATATTGAAATGTAGTTTTATCTATCATCTCAGGACTCTGATGTAGACCTTTATTATCAGCCTTCCATGGATGACTTCTAAATTATAGTAGAAGACTCCTCTGACCCTTGGCTCAAGTAGATATATATGCATTGTAAAGAATATTTATGACCATATTGTACAGTGTGTTTATAAAAATTGGTCCCTTAGGCTACAAAAGCCAGGTATATAGTCAGTGTACAAGCAAATTTAAAATGCCTTACTTTGTATCGGGGCTCCAGGAATACCAACCCAATCCAGTCCATTCATTTACTTTGATTCAGTGGTTGATATTGTGGGTCACAGAAAGTCCTTATATTTTCTTAAAAGCTGTCATTCTCCAGGTCTCATATGTATTGGAATGTAGCACCAGGTGAGCTGACATGTTAGTCTTGCAAGGATGCCACTGGTTATAGTTTCTGTTACGGTCACTGCAGGTGCTGAATTCCTACAGGTGTATATGCGTCACTGATCCTAACAAAGGCTAGCAAACCCGTGTTCTGCTGGACTGGAGTTGCTAGAATGGGTCACACACCACTTCTCACATAGAAGTGTTGTGCCCTTGCTCACATTTCCTTTCTCCTCCCCCTACATCAAAAACTCACTCAAAGAAGTTAAATTACATAGGCCTAGATCCCAGGTCAGACCGTATCTGTCCACAGACTTGAGTTTTTTTTGTTACCGTAGGCTTGATTTTGTAGTCTGGGATTTTGTTGTTTAATTTCCGGTATCTTCACAGATCAGAAAGCAATGTTTGTTCTTCTTCCCCACTGTCCTCCACAGAACTCCTCCATGCTTTCTCCCAGAAGCCAGTTTTGATTCTTACTCCTTGTAGTTATTGGTCAGCTACTTCTCTCAACATTCAAGCAGCAAACTAGATTCAAAACTAATTTTTCATGACAATCGGGTCTAAACAGCCAAGTTTGAGTTGCATAATTTCACATACTATGATCAACTTTTGCTTTATCTGCCAGGTCGCCTCCCAACAAATATTTTTGTTCTTTTTCTTTTTCTTTTTTTTTTTTTGAGACAGGGCATCACTCTGTCACCCAGGCTGGAGTTCTGTGGCATGATCGCAGTGTGGCCCTGACCTGTTGGGCTCAAGTGATTCTCCTACCCCAGCCTCCTGAGTAGCCAGGACCACAGGCATCCACCACCATACCTGTTTTTCGTTTGTTTGTAGAGATGGCCTTTCACCATGTTTACTGGGTTGGTCTCAAACTCCTTGGCTGAAAGTTATCCTCCCATCTCTGCCTATCAGTGTTGAGATCACAGAAATGAACCACCGCACCCGGCCCACAGACACCTTCTAATATGCTTATGTGCATGTCCTCATTTGTGAATGAAAGAATGCCTGCTTCTATCTCTATGTGAGTATCTACTATTGGAATTGTAAAGACTGGAATATATATGTGTATTTGTAAGGATTTTTTTCTTTATAGATATATAAGGATTATAAAGAAGACATGCACATCTTTTTCTCAGTAATTATGTCTCTCCTAGAATGTCTCTGTGCATGCACATAAAAACTAGCATGCTTTAAAATCATTCTCACTGGGAAGTGAAACAGAAAACTGAAGGAAGAACAGAGCTTCTAACATAGAATAAGAAGCAAGCCAGTGCTTTGGAGTCAAATGATCCTGTGATCTTCTTCATCTGCTAGTGGCTATGTAACCTCAAGGGTTGTTTAGGGCTTCCGTTTTTTTTTTTTTTATCTGCAAATAAAATATGCATGTAATTATCTGAGGATTAAATGCTTTGCACAGTGTAGCAAATCAATCTATGTGATCAATAAATGGAAGGTTCCTACCTCAGTCAGCAAGTGTTGCTTTTTAAGACCTTAAATGCCTAGTGACCAAATTTGTATAAGTCCGTAAAAATAGCAACTTTTATTGAGTACATAATACATAGGAGGTGTTCTCCCCAGTGCTTCAAATCTTTATATCATTTGATATCTACAAAAATCTGTAAGATAGGTATTTCTGTTATTTGTACTTTGCAAGTGAGGTCCAGAGACAGTAACATGATGAAGATGACAGAGTACACAAGCAGAGGAGCCAGGTTTGAGTCACAGCATTCTCCAGAGTACATGCACTTTTACACTCTTACCCTATATGCCAAACACCTCTTACAAAGATGGTAGAATTGACACAGCCTGGCAGGAAGCAGAAGACAGAGATGCTTTCCTACAGACCTAGTTTTGGTGAATTAAGCAGTAAAATAGTCTCTTCTTACAGAATGAGTACTGAGACTGTATCATACAAGAATCGGGGCTGTTTAAGATCTTAGGGGCTCACTCTACATTCCTTAAACCCAGGGCTAGCTGGATTTCAGCAGACTTATTATCTCAGCTAGAGGAGAAACCAAACTTGTTTATCATAGGATCAGTGGTGCTCTCCCTTTGGCATGCAGCATCCCAAGGACTTTGTTTCTCAGCTGTCCCTTGATCAACAGGTGTAGGTTACCTGGCTTTCCCAGACACTCTGTTAGCACGCCACACTCTCTAATAGAAATTGTCTATGCCAAACAGCCTACTTATTTTTTCCTGAGCAGATCCTTCTTTGAATGTCTTCTATATGAAGTGATCCAGAGGTAGTAAGTAGTATTAGAATGAATCTCACACTCCATGGGATGATGGGAAACTTGGGACTGCTTCCATTCTCTGCCTTGTTGATTCAAACCACACAGATAATTCTTTAAACCACATCCTATCACATGTGACATTTGTCCCAATCCCATGCACGACAGGTGACAGTCCTGAAAATATCCCCGATGCATGAGAGTTTATCAGCAATATAAGAAAAGAGGAGACAGTTCTGTTTAGCCACTGAGTGGCTGAAATGAGATGCTTATGTCAGCAGGTTGATGATGATGATAGGACCTCACATTTGTACATCACTTTGCAGTGTAAAAACCATTTTTCCATCTATAATGATATTTTATCTTCAGGGAATGCACTGCAAATTATTCACATATAACAGCTGAGAGAACTAGGACACTAAGAAATAGAGACATTTCCTATTTTGACTGCTAGTAAATTCAAGAATCAGCACAAGCCTTCTGATTATTTTATATCATGACGCCTGAGAAATATCAGGTAATTAATTCAAAACTATTAATTTAAAATATCAGTTTAGAGATGGATCCCAGACAAATGGGAATCCTGCATGCAATGAATTATAATATTAGCTAAATATAACCAAGATACACATAACTTGTAACTAGTCAGGGAAAACTTCAGCTTAAACTCTGTATGTTTTCTCTGTACCAGTAAAAAGTATGAGGGTCAGTTGAACTGAGAAATCTTTCCATTAAAGTGTATTTGAATAGTGTTTAGCAGAATTCTACTATCAGCATTCTTTTCCTTTCCTGGAAGATTACTATTTTTTAGTTACCAACATAATTTGATAGTAATCTAATTAAATAAAAGGAACAAAGACAGTCCTGTTTCCCCAAAACACAATGTTCTTTTATTGCTCACTGTTCTTTTTCTTTGTAGTCATTGTAAAGTGTTGCCTCTAATGGACTTTTTACAGGTACATATCTTCTTAGCCAGGTTCTCCATCTTGGCACAAAAAAGACTCCATACACAAATTGAACATGAAGTTAATGCCAGTGATATGGACAGTAGTTTTATAAAAACTGAAGTAGTTTACCATGCTGTTGTTCCTTGGTCATTGTCTTTGCCACACATAGATTTTGTGTCAGTATTAAAACAATTGCCAAAAACTGTGAAAACTCAGGTCTGAGTAGTTTTGATCCCTTGTACATTAACTTTTTTTTTTTTTTTTTTTTTTTTGAGATGGAGTTTCACTCTTGTTACCCAGGCTGGAGTGCAATGGCGCGATCTCGGCTCACCACAACCTCCGCCTCCTGGGTTCAGGCAATTCTTCTGCCTCAGCCTCCTGAGTAGCTGGGATTACAGGCACGCGCCACCATGCCCAGCTAATTTTTCGTATTTTTAGTAGAGACGAGGTTTCACCATGTTGACCAGGATGGTCTCAATCTCTTGACCTCATGATCCACCCGCCTCGGCCTCCCAAAGTGCTGGGATTACAGGCATGAGCCACTGTGCCCGGCCAATATCTTTAAGTAATATACAGATTTACTGCAATTCCTGTTAAAAATTCCAAACACCTGGTAGAAATAGTAAAGCTGATTCTCAAACTCATATCGAAGTGCAAGGGACCCTGACTGATAAGAACAATGCTGAAAAGAAATAGTGTTAGGAGACACATACTTCTTGATTTCAAAACTTACCAAAAAATGACACTAATCAAAACAGTGTAACACAGGAATAAGGATAGACATGTAGACAAATGGAATAGAAATGATAGCCCAGAAATAAATCCAAACATTCATGGACAACTGATTTTTGACAAAAGTGCCAAGATCAATTAATGAAAAAATAATAGTCTCTTCAACAAATGTTGGTGGGAAAATCAGATAATCATATACAAAACAATGAACTTCGACCCCTACCTTACACAATATACAAAAATTCACACAAAATGAAATAATGACTCAATGAAATACGGTCAATTAGGCTCTTAATGAAATACCATCCCAAATCATAAAATTCTAGGAGAAAACAGAGATAATTCCTTAGTTTTGTCAAAATTAATGATATTGTGCCTCTAGAGACATTGTAAAGGAAGTGAAAAGGAAGTCTATAAAACAGAAGAAAATACTTGTAAATCACATATTATATGAGTTGATATCCAGAACATATAAAAACACAACTCAACAATAAAAAAAGAAGTAGCTCAATCAAAAAATAGGCAAAGAACTTAGACTCCTTTTTTTAATAAAAATAGATAAATAGTGGGCAAACATATAAAAAGATATTCAGCATTTCTGTTCATTAAGAAAATGCAAGTCAAAACCACAATACAATAGTATTTCACACATATTCAAATAGCTGTAATGAAAACAAACAAACAAAAAAGTAAATATTTTGATGAGGATATGGAGAAATAGGAAAACTTGTACCTTGCTGGTGAAAATGTAAAACTGTGCAGTCACTGTGGAAAAGTTTGGCTATTCCTTAAAAATTTAAACATGTAATTACTATATATCCCAGCAATCCCACTCCTAGGTATATATCCAAAAGAAATAAAAACATGGCTGGGTGCGGTGGCTCATGCCTGTAATCCTAGCACTTTGGAAGGGTGAGGTAGGTGGATCATGAAGTCAAGAGATGGAGTCCATCCTGGCTAACATGGCGAAACCCTATCTTTACTAAAAATACAAGAATCAGCTGGGTGTGGTGGTATGTACTATATACCCAGCTACTCGGGACACTGAGGCAGGAGAATTGCTTGAACCCAAGAGGCAGAGGTTGCAGTGAGCCAAAATCATGCCACTGCACCCCAGCCTGGCAACAGAGTGAGACTGGCAACAGATATATATATCTCCACAAAAATCTTGTATAGAAATGTTTATGGCAGCATTGTTCATAATAGCCAACTGGTGGAAATAATTCAAAAGTCCATCAATAGATGAGTGAATAAACAAATTGTGGTAGGTGGTAAAACAATAACTGATTTCAAGACTTACTGCAAAGCTATAGTATTTGTGAAAAGTTTAAATATAGATTAATTCAAATGAGGAAAGAGATATGTTTACAAATAATAGTGCTACAAAAACTGGTTATACAAACATTTGAGAAAAAAATTAAGCATTGACTTTTACCAACACAAGATAAAAAATGATGTTAACACAAACTGAATAATAGTTGTAAATGAACAACTATAAAATTTCTAAAAGAAAATATAGATGACCCCAGCAAAGCTATCTTTCATAAATGAGAGAGAAATAAAGTATTCCTTAGATAAGCAATATCTGAGGAAATTCATCACTACTAGACAGGTCTTACCAGAGATGCTCAAGGAAGTTTTGTATATAGAGGCAAAAAGACAATAATCACTATCATGAAAACATGGAAAGTATAAAACTGACTGGGAGAACAGATACCCAAAGAAGAAAGAAAAAGGAATTAAACCTTCACGCTACAGAAAACTCTAACTGCAATGATAAATAATAGGGGAAGAAGAAAGAAATAATGTATAAAATAACCAGAAAACAACTAACAAAATGAAAGAAGCAAGTCTTCACTTATCAATAAGAACCGTGAATGTAAATGAATTTAACTTCCCCATTTAAAAGATACAGACTGGCTGAATGGATTAAGAAAAATTACCCAACCATATGCTGCATACAAGAAACTCACTTTATCTGTAAAAACATACATAGACTAAAAATGAAGGAATGGAAAAACGTTCCACACAAATGAAAACCAAAAGAGAGCAGGAGTAGCTTTACTTATATCAGATGAAACAGACTTTAAGTCAAGAACTGTAAGAAGAGCCAAAAAGATCATTCAGCAAGAGGATCTAACAATTTTATATATATGTGTACACACACACACACACACACACACACACACACACACACACATACCCAACAGTAGGTCATACATATATATAAAGCAATTATTACTAAATCTATAGAGGGAGTATACTCTACTACACTAATATTTGAAGACATCAACACCCTACTCTCAACACTGGACAGATCATGTAGAAAGAAAATCATCAACTACAAGAAAAAGAAAAACCCAACAACATTGAATTTAAGCTTCAATTTAGAGCAAATGGATCTAGCAGACATTTACAGGCTATTCCAACTAACAAATGCAGAAAATACATTCTTCTCAATAGCACATAGAACATTCTTCAGGATAGACCACGTGTTAGGTCACAAAACAAATCACAGCATATTTTTTAAAGAATTAAAATAATATCACATATCTTTTCTGACCATGATGAAATAAAACTGGAAATCAATAACAAGAGGAACTTGTATAAATTCATAGAAATTAAACAACATGTGCCTGAACAACCAATGAGTTAATAAAATTAAAAAGAAAATGCAAAATAAAAATAGAAACACAAAATACCAAAACCTATATGATACAACAAAAGCACTACTGATATAAAAGTTTATGTCAATAAACATTTATTAATATATCAAAAATAAAAAGACCAAATAAGCAACCTAACAATGCATTGCAAAATACTAGAAAGGAAGAGAAAATCAAACTAAAAATTAGTTGAAGAAAATAAATAATGAAAATTACAGCATGATAAATAAAATTGAGACAAAAATACAAAAAAAATGAAACAGTTGCTTTTTTGAGAAGAACAAAATTTTTAAAAGTCTATAGCCAGACTAAGAAAAAAAAAGAGAAGATCCAAATAAACAAAATCAGACATGAAAAAGGGGACTTTACAATGAATATCATAGAAATTCAAGATTATTAGAGGCTTGTTATGACAACTACATGTCAATAAATTAGAAAAACCAGAAGAAATGAATAAATTCCTAAACATATACAACTTACCAATGAACCATGATGATTAGAAAATCTAACAAACAAATAACAAGTAACAAGACACAAGCAATAATAAAAAGGCTTCTGTTAAAGAAAACCCAGGACCTAATGGCTTCACAGCTAAATTCTACCAAACATTTAAAGAATAACTATTACCAACCCTACTCAAATCATTGCAGAAAGTCAAAGAGGATGGAATACTTTCAAACTCATTCTATAAGACCCCCATTACCCTGACACCAAAACCAGACAGGAACACAACAGAAAAAGAAAACTTTAGCCCAATATCCCTGTAAAAACAAAGATGCAAAAATCTTCAAATAAATTCTCTCAAAATGAATCTAAAAGCACATTAAAAAGATCATTCATCGGCCGGGCACAGTGGCTCACGCTTGTAATCCCAGCACTTTGGGAGGCCAAGGCGGGTGGATCACGAGGTCAAGAGATCGAGACCATCCTGGTCAACAAAGTGAAACCCCGTCTCTACTAAAAATATAAAAATTAGCTGGGCGTGGTGGCGCACACCTGTAATCCCAGCTACTCAGGAGGCTGAGGCAGGAGAATTGCCTGAACCCAGGAGGCGGAGGTTGCGGTGAGCCAAGATCACGCCATTGCACTCCAGCCTGGGTAACAAGAGTGAAACTCCGTCTCAAAAAAAAAAAAAAAAAAATTCATCATGATCAAATGGGGTTTATTTTAGGGGTGCAAGAATGATTCAACATATATAAATAAATAAACATAATACATCACATCAATAGAATAAAGGACAAAAACCATAGAATCATCTCTATAGATCCAGAAAAAGCATTTTTTATAATTCAGTATTTCTTTATAATAAAAGCTCTCAACAAGTTAGGTATAGAAGGAACATACCCCAACAAAATATGGCCATATATGACAAGCCAAAAGCCCATATTATACAAAATGGAAAATTGTTGAAAGCTTTTCTTCTAAGAACTGGAAACAAGATGATGACGTTCATTTTACTACTTTTATTCAACACAGTACTGGAAGTCCTAGACAGAGCAGTTAGGCAAGAGAAAGAATAAAAGAGTATCCAAATTGGAAAGGAGGAAGTCAAACTGTCCATTCACAGATTACATTATCTTATCTTAGATTGGCATAAAAGTAATTGTGGTTTTTGCCGTTGAAGGTAAAGAGTGGATTTTCAATGTTCCCAACACAAACAAATGATAAATATTTGAGGTGATGGATATGCTAACTACCCTGATTATTTGATTATTGCAAATTTTATACATGTTTTGAAATATCACACTGTGATATTTCACAGCATAATTGTACATGTTCATGAGGAAAATATTCTTCAGGAGATTATTCAGGAAAACTTAATTTGTAGGTGATCCCAAGGAAATAAGAAAAATCCTTTGAATTACATTTAATAATAGAATGGAGAAAGGCTGAAATCTTGGCAATAATAATCCTAACAAGAATAACTAATATAGATCAGAGTCTGTGCCTCTTTGCCTTCAGATCCGTTCTTTGCCTTTTCTCTTAATGCTCTGTACAACGGGCAAGCTGATATCATGAGCTGGATTTTTAAGTTTCTCTTATCATTTGACTTCTAGTTGGGTTCCTCGAATGGGAGGATAGAAGGTGAAAAGATGGAAGAAAACAGGGTATTTGTGTCCATTTATCATCATCTTGTCATCAAGATCAGGCAGTGGCTGCAACTCCTTCAAGGTAGCAGCTTGTAATCATGTGACTTCACCCTTGAGCTTCATGTTGCCTGATCTCTTTGTCCAGAAGGCCTAGAGGTGGTAGCGGCATCCTTCTATTGTTCATTTATTAATTGCCTCACAACAAGTTCCCATTCATTATTTCAATTTTTTTTTCACTTGTGTTAAAAGCTATACACATTAAGACAGAGTGCTTACTCTCCTTCTCATTAGACACTGAGGGCATAAACACCATAGTTATGAACCAAACATTTGTGTCCCCCTAAAATTCACAAGTTGAAATCTTAATCCTCAATGTGATGGTATTAGGAGGTGGGGCCTTTGGGAGTTAATGAGGTTATG
Organism: Aotus nancymaae; assembly: GCF_030222135.1. Taxonomy (NCBI): domain Eukaryota; kingdom Metazoa; phylum Chordata; class Mammalia; order Primates; family Aotidae; genus Aotus; species Aotus nancymaae. The sequence continues at coordinate 31,458,868 of NW_026988413.1, forward strand.
AGGGTAGAGCCCTTATGAATGGGATTAGCACCTTTATAAGAACAGACAGGAAAACTTGCTTTCTCTCTCTCTGCTCTTTACCATATGAGGACACAAAGAGAGGAAGGTGTTATGCAATCAGAAAGACTGTCCTAATCAGACACCATGTTTGTTGGCACCTTATCATGGACTTTTCAGTCTCCAAAATCATAAGAAAAAAATTTCTGTTGTTTAAGCCACCTCATCTATGGTAATTTGTTATAGCAGCTTGAACTGATTAAAATAACTAGCAAGTATTTACTGGGTGCCAGGCACCATAAAAATGATTTATATATGTTGTTGTCTATATTACTTACAACAACCATAAATATAGATATTATCAGTAGAATCATTTGGTAGACGAGAAAACAACTTTACATTTATTCAATAATTTTCACCATGTCACACAACTATAAATGTCAAAGTGAGAATCTGAATTCAAAAATACTCTAAATTTAATGCTCCTAACCACCACAATACTAGATAAAAATCATCCTTGTCACCTGTAATATCTCCAACATGACTAAGTCCAAGCTGACCAAATCTCCAAAAGATGAATGTGGTTCAAAAATAAATTAATATCTAAGAAGGTAGGGCAAAACACTATGGCTGCAATTTATTAATATATGATTACAAAATTCATGGAGTTTACAAACTATTAGAGAGTAAAAGATAACAAAGAAATGATTCATATAAATATAGCATCTTAGCATTATTTATAAGTAAGTTCTATCATCTAAAGTAAAAAATAGGAAGAAGAATGAGAAGTCTCAGAAAAGGCTTTGGAATTTTAAATGAAGAAGTTCTATGTTGGGAATATTCTTCCAACTATTTCCTTTCCTCTTTGTCCTGGTCCACATCTTGCCTTTCAGAACAGCATTACCATTCCATTTTTAAACATGGATCAAATAACATACTACAGGGTATAGGATATGGCTTAGTGACTGGCCACCCAGAGGCTGGACATCATCACACGGAAGGGAAAGAGGTGATTATCTCCATATATGTTTTGCATCATGTGATCTCATGGGAAGCAGGAGGAGGGAAACACTAGGAAATAGCCTCCCTGTGTTTCCTCTCTAGTGAAATTCTCTGATGTAAGATTCCTCTATTCCATCTTTTCAAAAATTTTTATGTGCCAAGCAAAAAACTGTACTGTCTCTTGTTACTATGCCTCCTGGTGAACAGATACCCAGAGAGAGATGCATTGCATTATTTTACTTGGCATTTTCATTTTTCTTTGTTGCCATATTTTCATCACCCACATACTCTATGTGTGTTTCTATTAAGTAAAGTATTAGCACTTAGATGTTTCCATGGATTCAGTTTAAAGAAGCTGAGGTTGTACCAGCACATAATTATAAATTTGGAGGGGGGCAGCTAACAATCACCAGATCTGTGTCTCAGAGATGTCATAGATGCATCCCTGACGTTATCTTGACCTTTTACTAAAATCCAAATGAAGGCTAAAGTTCTTCTCATTGTATTTCAGTTTGTAGCACAAAGAAGAGGGATGGGAAAACCATCAGCTGGGTCTCTCTTTTCATCATGAGAGAAAGAACTTCCCAAAAGTTCCAACAACACAATTCCACTTAACATTTCATCTTTAAAACCGTACTTGGCAAGCCTTACCTTTAAGAGAGGCTTAGGCAGTAAATATTTAGCAGCTTTGGCTCTGGCCTTTTCAATGAAAGAGTATAAGGAAGAAGGGGTCTGGGAGTATACTGACCAGTGGTAGAATCCACCATGTTCATTAGTAGGAGCTCCAGCAGCATAGTATAGAAGGAATGTTATAGAAGCAATTCTTGTAAAAATAATGATTGAGCCAAACTGGGAATGTTTCATAGTGAATGGGGTTACTAAAATAATTATAAAATATAATTTTATAAAAAATTTTATTGACTAGCCATTGGTTTTATTATATTGGTAGACCTTAACAGAGTTATATTTTAAAATATTTTTGAAATAAACGTATTTCTTAAAAATGTTTAAATATATCTACATACTTATTTACATTAAAGAAAATTTTTGAAAGTGTTTATTAATTTTCTAAGCCTTTAAAAATAATGCAAACAAATTCACCTGGGCACATATTTACATACTTTATTCGGTTTCTTAGTCATATCTGTTTCTAATATGATGCCAATGATGTTAATATAAATACATTTTAAATATGGTCTTAATATCTTTAATATTTTTGATAAAACTGCCTATCCTTATTCTCAAAATAGCATTTTATAGTTAACAAATATGAAATTGTTAACAAATTCTATTGAAGAGTCTTCACATATTTTTAAATTGTGAAAATCTCTCTACATGCTGAAGTCCCTGGAATTTGAAAAAAATATATTATTAAGCATAAGACTTTTCAGTTATTGCCTTTCATTTCCAATCAGACTATATTTCTTTAATAGATATTTTCACAAGGCAAGACTCATAAAACGAGTTGTAACTACACTTGAAACATGGAGTATTATAGAAAGTGAAAAGAAAGGCTACACATACTGCCATGCTGAGCTTTTGCATATGGGTTCATTCAACATCAGTTTTGCTATAATGTTTTTAGTTTATTAACTCTAGGTGTGTATAGGCAAAAGTTATAAATGTTTACAACTTCATGCTTCTATGTCCCTTAGTAGAACATACATCTTATTTGAATATAATTAAAACTTATTTGTATTCAAAAACCAATTCCAACTATACTCCTGCTCCATAGGTTTAATTTAGTTCAAATATTTCTTTTACTACAAAGCTTTGCTTTGCCAAGTTGTTAAAATAGTTGTATCATTCATGGTCAATTTTTACTGAAATTCCAATAGCATGGTAACTGTTTCACTTTTAACAAATTGAACTTCTACATCTATATTTTCAATCAATGAATATATAGGAAAAAGAAGCATTTAAAGACATTATTTAAAAGAAAACTAGAAAAATTTATTTTTTAAGTTCCTTTTGCACTAATGGAGCCAAGACAATACCATCTATCATATCAGTCTGCCTGAAAATGGACTAATACAAGAAACTGGTACCAGGAGAGGAGCACTGCTATAAAGATAGCCTGAAAATGTATAAGTAACTTTGGAAATATTAATAGGCAGATGTTGGAACAGCTTGGAAGGCTCAGAAGACAGCAATATGTAGGAAAGTTTGGAACTTCCTAGAGACTTGTTGAGTGGTTTTGACCAAAATGCTGATAATGATATAGACAAGGCTGAGGTGGTTTCAGATGGAGACGAGAAACTTACTGAGAACTAAAGCAAAGGTCACTCTTGCTATGCTTTAGCTGGTGGCATTTTGCCCCTGCTGTAGAGATTTGCAGAACTTTGAACTAGAGAGAGATGATTTAGGGTATTTGGAAGAAAGCATTCAAGAGGTGACCTGGCTTTTCCTGAAAGCATAATTATAGGCATTTACAAATAGGTGGTTTGAAATTAGAACTTATGTTCTAAAGTGAAGCAGAGCATAAAAGTTTGGAAACTTGGCAGTCTGATCATGTGATCATGTGGTTTAGGTAGGTACAAAAGTAATTGTGGGTTTTGCCATTACATTTAACAGAAAAAAAAAAAAAAAATCCTGGGGAGAAAGTCAAGCTGTCTGTAGAAATTTGTGTAAGTAGTGAGGAACCAAGTGTTAATCACTAAGACAGTGGGAAAAATGTCTCCAGGGCATTTTAGAGATCCTAGAGGCAGCTTTTCCCATCACAGGCCTGGAGGTCTAAGAGGGAAAGAATGGTTTCTTGGGTCAACCTTGGGACATGGCACCCTGTATCCCAGTCACTCCAGTTCCAGCCATAGCTAAAAGAGGCCAAGGTACAGCTTGGGCCATTGCTTCAGAGGGTGGAAGCCCCAAGTCTTGGCAACTTCCATGTGGTGTTGAGCTTCCAAGAGTTGAGGTTTGGGTACCTCCATCTAGATTTCAGAGGATGTATGGAATTGCCTGGCTATCCAGGCAGAAGTGTGCTGCAGGGTTGGATCTCTCATGGAGAACCTCTGCTAAGGCAGTGTGAAAGGGAAATGTGTGGGTTGGAGACCCCACACAAAGTCCTGACTGGGGCACTGCCTAGTGGAGCTGTGAGAAGAGGTCCATCATCCTCCAGACCCCAGAGTGGTAGATCCACCTACAGCTTGTACCATGCACCTGGAAAAGCCACAGACAGTCAACACCAGCCCATAAAAGCAGCCAGGAGGGGGTCCGTACCTGCAGAGCCAAAGGGTGGAGCTGTCCAAAACAGTGAGAGCCCACCCCTTGCATCAGCATGCCCTAGATGTAAGACTTGGAGTCAAAAGAGATTTTGGATCTTTAAAATTTAATGACTGCCCAGCTGGGTTTCAGACTTGCATGGGGCCTGTGGCTGCTTTGTTTTGGCCAATTTCTTCCATCTTGAATGGGAACATTTACCCAATGCCTGTACCCTCACTGTGTCTTGGAAGTAACTAACACCTGCTTCTGATTTTACAGGCTCATAGGTGGAAGGGACTTGTCTTATCTCAGGTGAGACTTTGGATTTGGACTTTTGAGTTAATGCTGGATGAGTTAAAACTTTGGGAGACTGCTGGGAAGGCAATGATTGGTTTAGAAATGTGAAGACATGAGATTTGGGAGGGTCCAAGAGAGGAATGATATATGGTTTGGCTCTGGTCCCCCACCCAAATCTCACTTCAAATTGTAATCTCCATATGATGAGGGAGGGACCAGGCAAGAGGTGACTGGATCATGGGGGTGGTTTTCCCCATGCTGTTGTCATGACAGTGGGGAGTTCTCATGAGATCTGATGGCTTAAAAGTGACAGTTTCCCCTGTGCTCTCTCTCTCTCTCCTGCCACCTTGTGAAGAAGGTGCTTGCTTCCCTTTCACCCTCTGCCATGATTGTATGTTTCCTAATGCCTTTACAGCCTGCTGAACTATGAGTCAATTAAACCTGCTTTGTTTATAAATTACCCAGTTAAGGTAGTATCTTTATAGCAGTGTGAAAATGGAATCATACAATATATAAATGCATAAATGGAGCTTTTCCATCTTTGTGTGCAGTCTTCTTAAATAACCCAAATTTAGAAGTAGACAATGAGATCATGAAAAAAAGCTAGAGATAAGATGTTTTGTGTTTTACCACACCTATCCTGATTTATTCTAAAACAACTATTTACTTGAAAAAAATCTTGGTTAAAAAATGAAAATCTGGGACAAATGTCCAACTAGATGGTTGCTGAAACAATAGACAGAAACCACAACTGTCCCAAGCAAACCAGAATGTGCAGTCACCCATGACAAACAGTACATTACACTTGGTCATTTACATATAGTATAGTGTCATTTTGAATAATGTCCTTTAAAAATCTGACTGCAATTTCGTATAGCTAGCATTATGGCTTAATCTAAAAGGTTTAGAATAATGTATATAAGGCATTGAAGAGGATTTTACAAGGCTTAAAAACTTACTTAAAAATATTGAATGCTTTTATTCAATGAAAGGAAGCATGTCATAAAATTGTTTGAATCTACAGTTGTCATGATATTTTATTTTATGTTTCTTTTCCATGAATAATATGACAAAGTGCTATTGTTAAATGTTGGTCTTCACTTAAGGCCAACTGCCTCATCTTCCCTCAACTAAAAAAATGAGAAACTATCTTTTTTATTGATTTACTTTTATATAAAAAACTGTTGGAACTAGTAGGTGAATCCAGTAAAGTTGTAGGGTATGAAATCAACATACCAAATCAGTACCATTTTAATACACAAATAATGACCTAACTGAAAAAGAATTCAAGAGAATTATCCCATTTTATAGTGTCAAAAAGTAAGATATCAAGGAATAAATTTAAGTAAGGAAATGAAAGATTCTTACACTGAAAACTATATAACATTGATGAAAGAAATTGAAGAAGATAAAAATAAATAGAAAGCTATCCCATGATCATGGATCAGAGGAATTGATTTTCTTCATGTAATCCTAGTACCCAAGGCAATATACAGATACAGTGTAATTCCCATCAAAATCATAATGGTATTCTTCACATAAATTTTTAAAAACCTTAAAATTTGTATGCAACCATAAAATACCTGAATAGTCAAAACTAGTCTGAGAAAGAAAAACACAATTGGAGGCATCAGACTCCCTGGTTTAAAATTACTGTGGATTTAATGAATGCCAAGCTTTCAGACTTGCATGGGGCCTGTGGCAGCTTTGTTTAGGCCAATTTCTTCTATTTTGAATGAGAACGTTTTCCACTTAGACCAGTGGAACAGAATAGATTAAAACTCCAGAAATAGATTCTAACATATAAGGTCAACTCATTTTTGACAAGGACACAATGGGAAAAGGAGAATTCTTCAACCAAAGGTGCTTGGAAAACTCAAGGTTCACATGCAAAAGAATGAAATACAATCTTTATCTTAAATAATTAACAAATATCAACTAAAAATGGATGGAAGACCTAAATATTTAAGACCAAAAACTATGAAACTCCTAGAAAATAACATAGGAAAAAAGCCCTTGGATAATGGCTTTGGAAATAATTTTTTTGGCTATTACACCAAAAGGTTAGACCATGAAAGCAAAAATAAATAAAGGAGACTACATCAAACTAAAAACTTCTGTATGGCAAAGGAAAACATCAACACAATGAGTCAATGACCTACAGATTGGGAAAAATATTCACAAACTATATATCTGACATATGGTTCATATTCAAAATTTATAAAAATTTATATTACTAAATAGTGAAGAAATACATAGCCTCATTAAAAATTGGCAAAAGACATGAATAGACATTTATCTAAAGGAGATATAAAATAGCCAACAGTTATATGAAAAGGTACTCAACATTATCAATCATCAAGAAAATGCAAGTCAAAACCACTATCAGATACTATCTCACACCCATCAGAATGGCTATCATCAAAAATTCTAAAGACAACACATATTAGCAAGAGTGTAAAGAAAAGAGAACTCTTATACACTATCAGTGGGAATACAGATTGGCATAGCCATTATGGAAAACAGTATGGAGACTTCTAAAGGAACTAAAAAGAGAACTACCATATGACCCAGCAATCTCTCTTTTGGACACATGCCCAAAGGAAATGAAATAACCACCTCATAAATATGCCTTCATTTCTATGTTCATTGAAACCTTATTCACAACAGTGAAGATATGTAAACAACATAAGTTTTCATCAGTGAATGAATGGATAAAGAAACCGTGGTACATATATACAATAAAATATTATTCACACCTAATAAAAATGAGATCTTGCAATTTGCCAAAACTGGATAAGCCTAGAGAATATTATGCTAAGTGAAATAAGCAAGATGGAGTAAAAAAACAGTGCATGATCTCACTTACATGTAGAATCTACCAAAAAAAAATTAAATATACAGAGGAAAAAAAGTCAAGAGATCTAATATATAGCATAAGGATCATAGGTAATAAAATTGTACGGTGTAAGAGATTGATGTTAAATGAGTAGACTTTAGTCATTCTTGCCACAAAAGCAAAACTGTGGGTAACTATCTAAGATGACAGATGTGTTAATTTGCTTCAATATAGTAATTTCTTTACTATCTTATGTATACCACAACATGTTTATACTTTATTCACAATAACATTTATTTTTAAAAAGTCAATATGTAACTATTTTTCAACACAAACTATAATTTAAGTTTTGAACAATCACAAAGAGTATTGCCATACAAATTATATCCTTTCTTCATCTTTATCTGTAGTGCAACAGAAGTCTGGATGAATTTCCGAATGTATAACGTGAGTTAAGGAATAGACTTTATTGAGAAAACTTATGTATGACCAAGGTCAGCAAGCAAATTTTTAGGAGTCCCTTATCCTCCTATCATTCCACAGAGAAAAGTGTTCAATCTCTGAGGCTGTTAAATCATTGAGTCCTCTCTACTATGAGTCTCCTTTTTTCATATAACAAGTATAGGGAAACAGTGTCATCACAGAAGGAATAAATAAATTGATGGATTTAGGGTCCATCTATTTCCAAAGATATTTTGGAAATACTAGTATTTCAACATATGGAGATCTTGGATCTCAAGAAATCCCTCTATTGGAGAGGAAGCCCCAGGCCTATGGGAAGATGAATTTGGTAAGAGAATTCCTACTTTCAGGTAGCTAATCTGCAGGCAATACAAAGTGAGCATGTGGGGTCACTTTCAGCAATTCTGCTTGCGGCACCACAAGTCTTATAAAAACTCATATGGAAAGTATCTTTATTATTTATTTATAAACCATTATCATGATTTTATCTTATACAAATGGTCATTTATGACTAACAAGTACTATATTATACTATTGCAAATTTCCCTGAACTTTCTGTATATGGTACAATGTTTAAGCTTCATATTTGCAAGAATAATAAAGTCACCTGGTGCAAAACAATCTTAACTGTCATAGCCGTTACTATACTTTAGCACTTTAATATGATGGACCTGAATGAAAATAGACTCAAGGCTGCCGTCCATACTTGCCTCCTGCAAGGAGGATATGGCTGTCATTGCCTTGAACCACATAAAATCTGCAAATTGCTTATATAAAATGTTGCTGTTTTTCACATCTGGAACATACAGTGTTTGGACTCTAGCTATCCTTTCTTGACCAATTAAGTATTAAATTGAACACAGTAAAAATGCTAACTAAATAATTGATTAGGATTCTAAAATGCTGAATTAGAAATCAGGGAAATTGTATGAAGACTGAAAATTCAGCTCTGCAATACACACAGAGAAAATGTTACCATCAGATTGTTGATTATGTTAGAGTGTATGAATTATAACTGCCTGCTTTGGTATTAACTTTCTATTCAAAATCACAACAAATTAATTACATTCCCTAATTTACAGTATGAAAAGGACTACTTTTGACAACTGCAGGGGACACAAAAACCACTTGAAACACAATATGCTTCTTTTCACTTTTCCCTGGAATTTTTCTTGCTTTAAAATGAAATGAAAGCTTTTTACTCATGTGATTCAAAAACTATAGGATAACAGACAATAGAGACTTCAAAATGACAAAAAAAAAAAAAAAAAAAAAAGACATTAGAGCATACAAGGCATAGACTGGTTTTATTCCCATTGATTCCGTCTTCACTATTCAGATATAAGATAATCATGAAGAGGTATGTAACCCACCTGTGTTTCAGTTTTTACAACTCTAGAATGTGAATAAGAAGTAATCTCAAGATAGAACTGATCGAAATTATTACGTCTTATCACAATAATTTTAAGGATGGCTTCTGGAATTCCAAGTTTATGACTACATTATATTGTTTGCCATGAATTTTAGAGAACAGTTTGATCATCATTTAGCTCAATACATTTTTAGAGTCAATAAATAAAAGTGTCTCATGTTTAAATATCTTAAAGAAAAACTTAGTTACATTTGGACAAGATTCTTTACTTGCAGCCTTATCAGGGACTTACTATACTATTATGAAAGTTAAAGGGAGCAAAGCCAGCATGCATTGATTGCCAAATATATAAAGTCCATTTCTTTCCGTGAATTTCCTAGGAATAAATTCTCTTAGCAAACTTCGGGGAGCACTCATCTTATTATTTTTTTTAATAATTTCATCTTTATTGCCAAGTGGTGTGAAGCTTATATAATCATTTTTAAAAAGACATTTTATTTTCATTCATTAATTGCAATCTAATATTTAAACCACAGAAAGTATATATTTACACTTACACCTTTGGTGCTTTTAAGTTACTTTCGAGTTGATTATTTTAAGGGTAGAAAAAATATTGTTTGTTTTTCAAAGAACATGCATCCATCAGAAACAGGTGTTATTTGTTGTTGTAGTGTCAATTTGGAGAATGTTGTTGGTATACCCCTACATTCAATTGTTGACCACAAAGAGTATCTTTCATTTATCGAAGTAAAAAATATACAAGAATCAGGAACAAAAAAAAATCTCCTGGTAGCATTGCACAGCATGTTCAGAAAAAGTGTTGAGCATTTTCTGAGCAGAATATTATGGCACATACAAGCATTGCCTAAGCTTAGACTTGATATGTCGAACTTGATATATCGAACATTTAGGTGCACATATCTGTGATGATTCTCCACACATTCCAGTGTACAGCAGGACAATCATGACAAATATGAGATACTTCTTTATGCAAATACAATGATAGCCATAAGGCAAATGACTACATTTGTTTCCTTTTGCTGTTGTAACAAATTATACCACAAATCTAGTGGTTTAGTGGCTTAAAACAGTGCAAAAAATATTTTGCAGTAGCTAAAATCAAGGTGTCAGCAGGGTTGCATTCATGCTGGAATCTCTAGGGGAAAATTAGTTTCCTTGCCTTTTCCAGCTTCTAGAGGCTATCTTTATTTCTGGAGTCATGGGCCCCTTCCATCTTCAATAAAAGCCAGCAATTAAATCACTCAAACCTCTACTTTTGTTGTCATATCTCTTTCTCTGATGCTGCCTCTCCTGAATCTCTTTTTCACTCATAAGGGCCTTTCTGATTACATTAGGTTAACCCAGATAATCCGAGATAATCTCCCCTTTTCAAGACCCTTAATTTAAGCACAACTACTAAATGCTTTCAGCCATGTAAGGTAACATATTAAGAGTTTTCAGGGATTAGGATATGGACATGTTTGAAGGGCCATTTTTCTACCTACGACAACATTCCTTTAGTTTACATTAAAAACACACACACACACACACACACACACAATTGAAACCTTTCTATGAGTTAGCAATCATAATTCTCAATTTCCTATCAACAGTAATGATTTAGATTTTGAGTATTGAAAGATTTACTTGCCAAATGACTGAATAATATAAATAGCACCAGCTACTGAGTTTAAAAAACAGAGGACATTATTTTAGAGTTTTTATTGCATATGGCTAACATAGACACAGAATGATTTTGTCTCACAGCTACTATATCCATCAACTCAATTTTATCACTGTTTTCCTAAACAAGAAAATGTTTTATAAATCATATACATCTGTCATCTTATTTGTTGCTTTAAGAGGCATCATGTGTTAAGCACAAGTGTTTAGAGTTCAAAGTGATGTATTTTCTCTTTTTAATAACATGTCTCTGCCTGGTATTTTCTCACCTTGCAGCAAAATTTTAGAGGTTGCAATGTTCTCCAGTGAGCTATTCTATTATAAATACAAAGAGGTTTACCACATCAAAAAAAAAAAAAAAAAAAAAGCATCTGTTGACTTGATAATTCACTGAGTCCATCCTTCACATCAGACAAATGCTATCTGACCATGTGAGATTTAATAAAAGCCAATGCCAATTTTGTTAAATTCTCTCACTGCTGCATCTGTGCATGGGTCATTAAACACCTTTAGCATATCATGTATGCTAGACATTAGAGCCAGACCTGGTTCATCTAAATCAATTTGTAATTTATGTAATTCAGTTATGGATTTTCACTACTGATGCTTCAAAATGTAACCCATGTATTTTTTTAATTTAACAAATAAAGTACAATTCAAACTGAGAACAATTGCTTTTATTATTATTTTTTATCAACCTCATTCAGCTTTGAGTTTCACTTTGCTTATATTCTGGATTCAAATCAATTCATATAAATCACACATTCAGATAATTTGGGGCTCTTTCAGCAAGCACAGACAGAATTATCTGCAAACTTGTGCCACAACAAAATAATGGGCATTCTATAACGTAATGCCCTGAGTAATCTGTTGTGGACTACATCAATATAGGAGAAACACAATGAGATTATTTTAATATTTTAATATTTAAATTATTTTTGAAGCTCTAGATGGATCTCACTTATTCTGAATTCCATTCTAGGATGAGGTTTTTTTTTTTTTTTTTTTTTTAAATACTTTTAAGTTCTAGGGTACATGGGCAGCTTGTGCAGGATTGTTATATAAGTATACACATGCCATGGTGGATTGCTGCATCCATCCCCCCATTATTTACAATAGGTATTTCTCCTAATGTTATCCCTATCCAATCCCCCCACCCACTGCTATCACTCCCCAACCCCTCGCACCCCCCAACAGGCCCTGGTGTGTAATGTTCCCCTCCCTGTGACCCTGTGTTCTCATTGTTCAACACCCACTTATGAGCGAGAATATGTGGTGTTTGGTTTTCTTTTCTTGTGTCAGTTTGCTGAGAATGATTGTTTCCAGATGCATCCATGTCCCTACAAAGGACATGAACTCCTCATTTTCTATGACTGCATAGTATTTCATGATATATATGTGCCACTTTTTTTTAATCCAGTCTATCATTGATGGGCATTTGGGTTGGTTCTAAATCTTTGCTATTGTAAACAGTGCCACAATGAACATACATGTACATGTGTCTTTATAGCAAAATGATTTATAATCCTTTAGATATATACCCAGTAATGGGACTGCTGGGTCAAATGGTATTTCTATTTATAGATCCTTGAGGAATTGCCAGAAACCAGTGCAAAAACGATGAAACCATCAAATACCAGAACACCTCTTTTCCTCCCAGGGATCACAACTCCTCACTGTCAATGGAACAACAAAATACAGAGAATGAGTTTGACAAATTGACAGAAGCAGGGTTCAGAAGGTGAGTAATAACAAACTTCACTGAGCTAAAAGAACATGTTCTAACCCAATGCAAAGAAACTAAGAACCTTGAAAAAAGGTTAGATGAAATGTTAACTAGAAAAATAAGCTTAGAGAAGAACATAAATGACTTGATGGAGCTGAAAAACAGCATGAGAACTTTGTGAGGCATACACAAGTTTCAACAGCCGAATTGATCAAGCAGAAGAAAGGATATCATAGATTGAAGACTAAATCAATGAATTAAAACAAGAAGGCAAGATTAGAGAAAAAAGAGTGAAAAGAAATGAACAAAGCCTCCAAGAAATATGGGATTATGTGAAAAGACCTAATCTACCCTTGATCGGCATACCTGAATGTGACCGGGATAATGAATCCAAGCTGTAAAACACTCTTCAGGATATTATCCAGGAGAACTTCCCCAACCTAACAAGGCAAGCCAACATTCAAATCCAGGAAATACAGAGAACACCACAAAGATACTCCTCAAGAAGAGCAACCCCAAGGCACATAACATTCAGATTTACTATGGTTGAAATGAAGGAAAAAATCCTGCAGCCAGAGAGAAAGGTCGAGTCACCCACAAAGGAAAGACCATCAGATTCACAGCTGATCTCTTGGCAGAAACCCTACAAGCTAGAAGGGAGTAGAGGCCAATATTCAACATCCTTAAAGAAAAGAACTTTCAACCCAGAATTTCATATCCAGTCAAACTAAGCTTCATAAGTGAAGGAAAAATAAAATCCTTTATGGACAAGCAATTGCTGAGAGATTTCATTGCTACAAGACCTGCCTTACAAGAGTACCTGAAGGAAGTACTAAACAAGGAAAGGAACAACCAGTGCAAGCCACTGAAAAAATGTACCAAATGGTAAAGAACAATGATGAAATGAAGAAACCGCATCAACTAATGGGCAAAACAACCAGCCAGTAACAAAAGCAGGATCAAATTCAAACATAACAATATTAACATTGAATGTAAATGGCTTAAACGCCCTAATCAAAAGACACAGACTGGCAAACTGAATAAAAAGTGAAGACCCATTGGTGTGCTGTATATTCAGGAGACCCATCTCATGTGCAGACTCACATAGACTCAAAATAAAGGGATGGAAGAAGATTTACCAAGCAAATGGAGAGCAAAAAAAGGCAGGGGTAGCAATCTTAGTCTCTGACAAAATGGACTTTAAACCAACAAAGATCAAAAGAGACAAAGAAGGGCATTACATGATGGTAAAAGGATCAACGCAACAAGGAGAGCTAACTATCCTAAATATATATGCACCCAATGCAGGAGCACCCAGATACACAAAGCAAGTTCTTAATGACTTACAAAGAGACTTAGACTCCAGTACAATAATAGTGGGAGATTTTAACACTCCACCAAAAGATATTTTTTAACTTGTTTTCAAAATATTTGACTCAGTTTTCCAGTAAAACAAATTATTCATCTCCTATTATTCTTTCTTTGAGTTTCGGAATATAGTTTATTTTATACTTCTAAAAATATGTTGATTATATAGTTGATATTTGGTACATACTTGATTGAAAAATTGAATTAGCATGTTTATTTTTTGTTTTCCAGTAAACCGTAGTATTATGCCATATTAAATAATTCTTAATGGTAACTTAAAAGTGATCTTTCTTTGAATGGAAAAAAATTTTTAAAACTTGAATTAGAAAAGATTTGCCACTTTTTCCTCTAAATATATCAAGTAATTCATTGCTTTGTAAATTTTTAAACTCACACATTCTTTTTCCTGATCACCTAAGCCGTTGGATATGATGACTTCAGAGAGACCAATAAATTCTGCACTTCCTTCTCATTAAGTGTTTTTTTTCCATTTCTTTTAAGTTCTCTAGTTCCTTGTAAGAATTAATTGCTAATGAAATATGAATGATAAATTTCAACTCTGACAACTGAATTTCTATGCTAACCCATGCTTTGTTTAAAGCAGTCATTCCATCTTAAAGAGTGCTTATTTGTTTCATCATGGTTTTCAAACTCAATCTTCTCCCATTTTTGCTGGTTAAATTCCATATTTTAACTTTGCCAGCTCCCAGTTGTGTCTTTTTTATCTTTTCTTTAACTAGATTTTCAGTCATTGATGTCAACTGCATTTTTACTTGTATTAAGCTCTGTTCTCACCTACTTTAGGACATTTTGTTTCTTTGTTTGTGTGGTTGTTTATCAAACAGAAGCTTAAAAGCCTAGAAACCAAGCTCCTTCTATTGATGCAGCACAATCTGCTAATACTGGTCCCACTATAAAAGTTTGTGTGAATGAGCTGGTGTCATATTCAAATGCATGACATGATCTCAGTGGCACTCTTTCATGTTCCATCATGATACCTTTGTGTCATTCACTTACTAACATACTGAAAAAGTCATTTGCTTTTTCTACCTCTCTTACTGTCTTACTTTCCTTTTTCTGATTTTGTTTTCATTCCTTTTTCTCTTCCTCCTCCAACTATACTTTTGGATTTCCCCTAGCAGTCAAGGCTAAAAAGTTTCTGATTTGCTTTAAGAATAGATTCCACCATTAAATGCTCTGCCTCCTATTTTGAATAATCAAATAGAAATTTTCATGGAATTGTTGAGAAGCAAAAAAAATATAGCTTTGAATATTTGATATATCCTTTGACTTCCAGTGGGCATAGTCAGTGTTAAGGCATTTTGCTTGCAAATAAAGCTGATTTATTCTTTTGAGCCATAGAACCATCCAAGTCACTTAAGGAAAGAGTATATGAAATTTTGGAAAAATAAAAGTAAAAAAGAAAAAGTAAAAAAAAATAACCCAATAATAGCACTTTGCTGATGTCTACACAGCATCAAACACCCTTATTGGTTCACAGCCTTAAAAAAAAAATTGTGTTGATTTCATAAGGACATATTTCATTGAAGTTGCTATAGTCTTAAAGGAATTTAGAATTCTTTTAATGTGACTGTTATCCTCAAAAGTGTCTATAATTTAGAATATCCTCAAAAGTGTCCTCAAAAGTGTCTATAATTTATACCCTATAATTTAGTGTCTATAATTTTTACTCTATAATTTATATAATATCCTCAAAAGTGTCTAAAATTTATACTCTATAATTTAGAGTCATGGAAGATGTGACTACTGATATATATTCTATTCAAATAGAAAGATATGCTAATAAAAGCATTTTTTTCTGCCCTTGAAAACTTGTTTCGTAATCTCACATATGTGGCTGACAAACCAACTTTCAAAGTTTGCAATAATGGCATGAGTCTCAATAAAAACATTTCTGTTTTTCTTTGTCCCTATAATGCCTTTCTATATTCTAGCTGCTTGAGACTTTGTTTGTTCATGCTTCCCCCCAAGGAAAGTAGTTTTCTTTGGTGTACACAATATCATTTTCAAGGTCTTTAATTTGCCTTCTCCATCAGTCAGTCACCTTGCACCAATGTGGTGTTAGAGCTTTCTAGTGTAATATGTAGGTTATTAAAATGAAGCAATTAGGGAGAACTAGTTGCAAGTCCAAGAGAAGAAGTGACGAAAATTATATGAAACAAATCATTTTGCTATTTGAAGTGACCATAAAAGATAATGGATATGCCAGCAGACAATTAGATCACCAGTCCAAAGGAAAAAAACAATTCAATACGGGAAAGAATTTCAATATAAAGCAATTGTTAAAGAGAAAAAAATCTCCTCACTCGATTATTTGGAAACATTTCCCCCTACACACCAAAGTATGACTTGAATGTATTCTTTTTCAAATTTTGTCAAACTGATTATTAAATTTATAAGCACATAATTTATTTGGAATGTTTTTAAACAAGTCCCATTTAATAATGGGAAAAGCCAAGCCTCTAAATGATAGAAAGTGTCTTATATAATTAAAATATTCTATCTTTTATTCCAGTGTTCTAGATTTTTTTTTTTTTTTGGACGGAGTCTCGCTCTGTCATCACGCTGAAGGGCAGTGGTGCAATCTCAGCTCACTGCAACCTCCACCTCCCAGTTCAAGCCATTCTCCTGACTCAGCCCCCCGAGTATCTGGGACTACATGTGCGTGCCACCACACCCAGCTAATTTTTGTATTTTTAGTGGAGACAGGGTTTCACCATGTTAACCAGGATGGTTTCCATCGCTTAACCTCATAGTCTGCCTGCCTCAGCCTCCCAGAGTGCTGGGATTACAGGCATGAGCTATCTCCCCTGGCCTGAGCATTCTAGAATTTACATAAGCTTTCCTTTTATGTCTGTGTGCTATGTGCTGTGTGCTTCAGAAATCCCGTTAAAAAACTGAATAAAGAAGCAGTTACAAATGATAAAGGGGAAATGAGAGATTGCTTTTTTTTTGCAATATATTAACTTCATTGTCTTAAAGGCTTAGAAGATCTGGCTTTAAACCTTGGGTTTTCTTTACATTAGGAGAAAACAAAAAGACAGTTTACAACTAAAAATCATCATTTCAGAGTACTGTGCTTAGAGAAGAATCAAGAAAATAATTTCTATGTTCACCCTCTGCCTGTTGAGCACTTTGGCGATTCTCCTTACACATGTCTACAATTCCCTTGTGAAAAATAAAGCTGAATTTAACAATGTGAAGAATTCAGTTTCACACTTTGCAAAGTATGAAAAGTGTTCCACAGATGAACTGCATTGCTAGTTTATGTTTCCTGAATGAAAGAGTAGGTGATTGATGATGAAATGAACTAACAATTTCAAAGTAAGTGTGTATAATGGAGAGACTTGGAGCACAGCCATGTTCTCACCAATGTGTAACTAACTGCCTGGGGATAATACAGAAATTGCCTTTTGCTTGATAGTATAAATTTTAAATCAATCTCTCTCAGTTAATCAGAAGAAGAGAGGCTGGTCTGGCTCCTGCCACAGACCTTATATTTGTTATTAACTTTGCTCTCAGAATTTATGATTTATTTATTTTTAAATAACCAACTTACACAGCAGACACTGATGGATCAGTTATGATTTAGGTTTTGGAAGATTTTCAGCCTAAATTTTATACAAGATTTCATATCTTTAGAAATGTCATATCATTTTCAAAATCATCCACAAATGTTATAAAATAAAATAATTTATAAAATGTTATAAATTAAATTATAAATGCTGTAAATTAGCCACATGTAGAAAATATAATTTAATGAAATATAATATTCACCTTTGTAAAGAAAATATATGAAATATAAACTGAAAGGTGTGTAATTTATATAGTAAGAGTATAATATGAGGGATTTCTGTATTATACATTACCTAAATTCTCTTTCTCATGCCAGGTACATTATTTCATTTCCTTCATAAATTTTCTGGACATACTCAAAGTTAGACTTACCTTCTGTAGAAATCCACCAGTGAGGATCAGTCCAGAACTTCCTCTTGATATGACCCAACCTCTATTTCCATTTCCTTTTTCCCTGAACTTCATTGCTATCTATTTGGAATCACTGGGCCTAAACTAATTGTAACCTTTATCTCTGTTTTCTGTTTGTATAAATTTAAGGGGTATAAGTGCAATTTAGTTAAGGGGTTGTATTAGTCTGTTTTCATGCTGCTGATAAAGACATACCTAAGACTGGGCAATTTACGAAAGAAAGAGGTCTAGTGGACTTACAGTTCCATGTGGCTGGGGAGGCCTCACAATTATGGTGGAAGGTGAAAAGTACATCTCATATGGCAGCAAACAAGAGAAGCGAGCTTGTGAGGGGAAATTCCCCTTTTTAAAACCATCAGATCTCATGAGACTTATTTACTATCATGAGAACAGCATGGGAAAGACATGCTTTCATGATTCAATGACCTCCCACCAGGTCCCTCCAATAACATATGGGAATTCAAGATAAGATTAGGGTGGGGACACAGCCAAATCAGATCATGGGTGAAGCCTGGGCTTTTAGTATATCCATCACTGGGATAATATACATTGTACCCATTAAGTAATTTCTCATCATCCACTTCCTCACAGACTCCCAAACTTTTGAATATTCAATATCTATCATTTCATACTCTATGTCCATGTGTTACTTGTCAACTGGTTATAAGTGAGAACATGCAGCATTTGTCTTTCTGTGTTTGACTTGTTTCTTTAGATAATGACCTCTAGGTCCATCCATGTTGCTGCAAAAGATGTTATTTCATGCTTTTTTATGGCTGAATAGTACTCCATTATGTATATCTACCACATATTCTTTATCCAATCATCCATTAATGGACACTTAGGCTGACTCCATATCTTTGCTATTGTGAATAGGGCAGTGATGAAAATATAAGTGCAAGTAACTTTTTGATATAAAGACTTCTTTTCCTTCAGGTAAATACTTAGTAGTGGGATTACTGTACTAAATAGTAGTTTCATTTTTAGTTCTGTGAGAACTCTTCATACTTCTTTCCATAGAGGTTATCCTAATTTACATACCAACCTACCCGACTTCAAATTACACTGCTAGCCTATAGTTACCAAAACAGCATGGTACTGATATAAAAATGGATACATAGATCAACAGAATATAATAGAGAACCCAGATATAAAGTTGCATACTTACAACCAACTGATTTTTGACAAAATCAAAAACCATACACTAGGAAAAGGACATCCTTTTCAACAAATGATGCTGGGAATATTGGATTGCCATATGCAGAATAATTAAACTTTGTCTCTTTTTATATTAATCACCAGGAATCTCAGGTTTCTGGCTTATTTCTCACTGCCCACATTCTAATTCCTGGAATGCTCTCTATCCTCTTTTCTGTTTTTTCTCCCTTTCTGAACTCCTGAAACCTTTCTATGTTTTGGTCTTCAGACCTCACTGTATTCTCAAACTTTTTTAAGTATTCCTGACATTTTCCTGCTCTAATGCCCTCTGGCTTCTCACACAGCTCACTTAACTGCTGTTTGTCTCTTTTCTTACCACCTCTAACTACTGGGCCTGAAGATGTAGTAGATATTCATCTTATTCTAATTGTTAATTCCAATGTATTCTCTTTCTCTCTAAAAACCCTAAGTTCAAATGACTCAAGTCATTTTCTCCTCATCCCTTGAAGATTTGACACCTGACTCACAATTACTGTCTTCAAAATTACTCCTCTATATTTTCTGTTGATATCAAATCACAAAGATAATTCTCTTCATATGTTGGCCTCTTTTAATTTACAAATTAATTTTTTCTAACTCCACCACGGTCACTCACTATCATATTCATACTGTAAACTTTGTCTTTACCAATCAATGTAACGGATCCGTAGTCTCTGTTTCAAACCTACCACTCTCCAATCATCACTTTCTGTCTTTTCAGCTCAAGCTCTGTAGTCCTCTTCCTCATTTCTTCCACCCCATCCAGAATTAGAATCATTTATCTTACTAAATTTTCACAAGCACTCACACTATTCATGTTATTATCCCATTTCTATAGCTTGAAATTTATAATCAATATTTCAAATCCCTCACTTGCTTATCCTCTCAACTGTCTTTTCACTTTCCCATTCATCCCCTTTTAATAATCCCCTGGTCCTTAATAAAACTCAATTCACCACCTATTTCTTCACCACCTATTTTATCCATGGATGGAGAAAAGCAGAGGCCATGCAAACTGGTCGTATTTGTTGATAAGAGTTTCTCTTAAAATGGCCTGTAATACTATCTGGACACATAGGACAAATCCCTAGGCCATTTAATCTCTTACCCCTCCAGATAAGTATTTCATTTATTCCCTTTTGTTTTTAAATCTCACAAGACTTGCCTTGGTCCATTTGGACTGCTGTAATAATATATTATATGCTGAGTGGCTTATAAATAACAGAAATTTATTGTTCACAATTCTGAAGACTGAGAAGTCCATAATCAAGGCACTGACAGATTTGGTTTCTGGGAAGGGCCAATTTTCCAGTTCCTAGAAGGTGACTTCTAGATGCTTTTTCATGTGGTGGAAAGGGCCACCAAGCTCCCTTGGCCTTCTTTTATAAAAGCTCTGATCCCATACATGAGAGTGCCATTTTGTGATCTTCCTGCCTAATCACCAGCCAAAAGCCCCACCTCCTGAGATCATCATCTTAGGAACTAGGATTCCAACTCACGAATTTAAGAAGGGACACAAACATTCAGACCATAGTACCATCACATGTGCGCTCAGTGGAAATTACTGATTTTCATTTCACTGGGAAAATAGAAGCAGTCAAAAGATAATTTTCACAAATTTCCATTACTGTATTTACCTACTTACCTGCACCTGTCTTCTCTTCTGTTGCTGTAAACTAAACTTTGTCCTTGGAAAAAAGCCTGCTTCCCAGTGGTGAACCATAACCCACTACCTCTTGCCTGCTCAAGTTGTGCTTCCTCAAATGTCCTCATTCTCTCCTGAATTAGAATTGTCTTTGTCTTTCTACCATATCCTCTATTTTACCATATTAATATGCATTATTTCTCTTATTTTAAAAGTTCTTTGATTCCTTTCCCCAAACCTATTTCATATTATAGTTAATTTATTGGCTCTCTCAACTATCTTTTAATTCTCCCCTAAAGCCAGTACAAACTGGATCCTTGTCCTCACAAATATAGTGAAAGTAATCTACTCTTACTGAAGTCACCAATAACCTCATATTGCTAAATCTAGGGGTCATTTTTATTCAATTATCATTATGTTTAACCTTTCAAGGAACATGAGATGCAATAAATCGCTTCCTTATTAAAATTGTTTCTCTAATTTCTTCATCATTCAGAGCCTCAGAGCTCTGTTCTTGTACTTCTTTTCATTTTGAAATATCTGTTCACATCATCCAGTCTCAAGATGCATCTGTTAATATATACTGATAATCCTCAAATTTGCATCTCAGCCCCTGCCTCTCCTTGACACCTCAGACTCATATAGCCTAATGATTTCTTGAATTTCAAATTAGCTTCCCACACTGAATAGCTACAAAATTCCTGTAAGTCCCATTTTGTTCAAAACATTCCCCAGATCTATTAATAGCGTTGCCTTTACAATTATTCAAAACAAAAACTGTGCTTTCATCTTTGAATTTCTTTTCTCTCACAATCTACATCCAATTTATTTCTAAATTATGCTGACTTTATTTTTGTAGAATATCAAAAATCCAACTATTTTCACAACTTCCACCATGGTATATATTATCTTTTTTTTCCTCACATGGGCAATTGAAATAACTTTCTAACAAGTGTCTTTGATTCAATCTTCAATTCTCTTGAATCTATTTTTCTAGCAGCCAGTTTTTTTTTTAATATATGGCACATTATATCTCTGCACTGCCCAAAATTCTCTAATAGTTTTCAATTTTCCTCAGAGTAACCTAGCCTACACAGCCCTACTGCATCTAATACCATCACCAGAGTTCAACACTCCCCTCTCAGTAATCAATAGAACAAGATGACAGAAAATCAGTAAGGATATAGAAGACCTGAACAACACTATTGAACAACTTAACCTAATTGACATTTATAGGACACTACATCCAACAAAAGCGAATATTCATTCTTTTCAAGTTTACGTTGAACAGTCACAAAGATAAATTATATTCTGGCTCATAAAACAAATCTTAAGAAATTTCAAAGAACTGAAATAATATAGAGTATGTTCTCAGATAGGAGTGGATTACAACTAGAAATAAATAACAGATATCTGCAGAAAAATATTTGAAAATCAAATAACATATTTCCAAGTAACCCATGGATTTAAGAGGAAGTCACATGGCAGACTAAAAAATATTTTGAATTGCATGAAGAAAACAACATACTAAAATTTAGGAGATGCAGCTAAAAGAGAGCATAGAGGGAAACGTAAATGTTTATATTGAAAAAGAAAAATGTCTCAAATCAATGACTAATCTTCCACCTTAATAAACTAGGAAAAGAAGAACAATTTGTAACCAGGGTCATGGGATGTTGGAGTGGGCGGCAATTTGGAACCCTCCCTGATGGGATGTGTCCTGAGGTTCTTGGGCTCTCATTCACTCAAGAATGGGTAGGAGGACCCTGGCAGCATACTGAGCTTGTTTAAGTAAGTATGGGACCCAGAGAGTTTTGTAGAAAGCGATTAGGCAGAGAGAGAGATAGACAGAGAGAGAGAGAAAGAGCTCCCATGATGTCATGGGAGGGGATCTAGAGATGGAGTCTGCACAGGTAAAGAGAGAGAGAGAGAGAGAGCGAGAGAGAGAGAGAGAGAAAAGGCTCTCATGCTGCCATGGGAGGGGACCCCAGAGAGGGAAATCCGTATAGGTAAGAGAGTAGGGGGAATTTAACCCCAGAGTTACTCCCGCCCCATTTAAGTTCTCATCCAGTGAGAGGAGCTTTTCCAAACTTCCTCTGGAGTGACTGATCTTCAACTCTGATATTAGATTGGTTGCCTGGCCTGCAATCAAAGCCTCCTACCTAGGAGATTTTGGTGGACTATCTAAACAAAGGAAGCTCACCTGGGTTGTCTACCTAGATTGTGTGGGAAAGTTAGACAAAGAACTCCAAGCTCCTGGATGGGGAGGTGGATGAAGGCATAGTGCTAGGAAGTTCTTGCCTTTGAAACCACGCCCCTTACGGACCCTGGAGGAGAAGTTAACACCTGGGAAGAGAAGTTAACATAGTCCCTTAAATTCAAGTCCAAAGAAATAAGAGGGAAGTGCTTAATTAAGAACAGAAATGAACAAAAATAAGAGCAACAAAAAAAAAAAAAAAAAAAAAAAGAAAAAGAAAATCAGTTAAAACAGAAGGTAGTTCTTCAAAAATACTAATAACATTGACTAGCTTCTAGAAAAGCTGACAAGAAAAACAAAAAGAGAAGATGAAGGTTACAAATATCAGGAATAAAAGAGGGGCTACCACTGCAGGCTTTAGAGGCATTAATATAATAACAATGGAATATTCTGAAAACCTTCTGATCATGAATTCAAATAACTAGATGAAATAGCCCAATCCCTTGAATGACACAAATTGCCCATAGGTATTTTTTAAAAAAATAGCTAATCTGAACTGTCCTACATCAATGAAAGATGTTACAGTTATAGTTAAAACCCTCTCAGTGAGGAAAATCCTAGTCCCACATGGCTACTGTGGCATACTATTGCATAGCACAGACACAGATCAATAGAATAGATAGGGATTCCAGAAATAGAGTCACATATATATGGCAAATTAAGTTTTAGAAAAAGTTAATTCAATTGAGAAAATGTTTTTTAACAAACAGCACTACAAAAACTGGATATCAACAAACAAAATAAAATGAACACTAAAAAAAGAAGAAGGAGAAAAGGATAAAGGAAAGAAGGATTGGAAGAGAAAGGGAGGAGGGCCTAGAAAAAAAACAAAAGTCTCAAACTACCCCTTTCACCATATATAAAAGTTAACTCAAAATGGACCATAGACATAGTAAAACTAAAAGATTCCAGAAGAAAACATAGAAGAAAAATCTTCATCATCTTTAATTAAGCAAAGATTTCTTGGATAAGATAACAAAATACAATTCACTCAAACATTGGTAAATTGGACTTTATCAAAATTAGTAAATTTTGCTCTCAGAAAGATATTCTAAGAGTTTCAAAGAACTATCAAAAATTTATTAATAGGAAAACAAACAACCTAATTTTTTAATCTGTGCAAAGAATTCAATAGACATTTCTCACAGACAAGAAGTTAATTATATGGAAAAATGTTTGGCCTCCTCAGTCACTAGGGAAATGCAAGCTAAAAGCACAATGATCTGCCATTATTGACCTATGAAAACAGATAGGCTTAAACAAACAAACTGGCAATAGCAAACAATAGTGAGTGTGTAGAGCAATCAGAACTGCAGTACTTGACTGGTGGTAATACAAAATAATGAAATGACTATAGAGAACGGTTTAGAGTTTCTTATAAAGTAAAACATACTTAATATATTGCCCAGCAATTTATTCTACCCATAGGATTCCACCCAAGTTGAAATAAAAACTTACATTTATATTACAAACTATAAATAAATATTTCTAGCACCTTTAGTCATAATTCCAAAGGTAAAAAAAAATAAACTTTTCTCTCACCTAGGGAATCAATAAGTAAACTACGATACATCTATATGACAGAATTCTACTTGGGTATGAAAAGAACAGATTACTGATCATGAAGTAACATGGATAGATCTCAAATGCATTATGTCCAGTGAAAGAAGGCAGTCCCAAAAAACTGTATATGACTAATTTATATTATATTTTGGAATAGGAAAAACTACAGGGGCACAATACAAATCAGTGACTAGGGCATGAAGATTGAGTAGCAAAATGGTGCACAGAGAAATTTTGAGGGGGTGACACTACTGTTCAATATATTGACTTTGATGGTGGATACATGATTTTATGCATTTCTCAGAGATCACAGAACTGCATGCTAAAAAACAGCAGGTTCTACTGTATATGAAGGATATCAAATCATTAAAAGGAAGATATGTAAATAACAAATAAGCATATGACAACTGACTGAACATAATTAGTCTTCAAATTATGTAAATTAAAATCACACTGAGACAACTTTATACACACTTGATTAGGTAAAAGTTAAACATGGACAACACTAAATTTGTTGAAAATGTGGAGCAACTGGAACTCTCAGACATTGCTGGTAGAGATAAAAAATTGTTTGGCAGCTTCTTATAAAGCTAATAATATATTTATCCTCTATCTAAATGATTACTCTCTTAAATATTTACCCAAGATAAATGAAGATATGTACAGAGAAGTTGTACCAGAATATTAATACCTGTGCATTAAAGAAGTGTTATAATGTAAATTATGGGACATTAATATAATGGATAATATTTTAATAATAAAAGGAAAATGTTGTATGTGTAACAACACCAAGAATTTCAAAAACATCAAGGTAAGAAAAATAAGTTAGATTTAGATGTATATCCTGTATTATTCTATTTATACAAAGTTAAAAATAATCCAATCTATATGGTAATTCAAAGTTTGAATGCCTGTGGGGTAGAAATTGACTGGGAGGAGACACCAGAGGACTTTGAAGAGTGATAGAATTATTCTAGGTCGTGATTGAGTTGTTGTTACATGGGTGTGTACATGCGTCAAAACTCATCAAATTATACATTTCACAGTGATTAAATTTTACCTCAATTAAAAAAACAAAAAGCTTGCTTGGAAGCTTTGCAATTCTTAAAAATCCTTAAGAAGCTTTCCCAACCCGCTTAGCCTGCAGCAATAAAGTGGTTAGTTCTGAAGAGCTTGCTGGGAAAGCAGTATAAAGCTTTAGCCTGCCTGCTCATCTGACTGCAGAGGCTACTCCAAACAATAATAGCTTCCTCTTTACTTCTGACTACTATGCCTCATGCAACTTCTCTTAATGGCAAAATCTAACCTGGAACTACAAAGACAAAGGAATCTTGCTAACAGAAAAGAGTGATAGTGATCCCACATTCATAACAGACAATCAAGTACTCAGGATAATGTAGTACAAATGAAAGAAAATTCATTGAGGCTATTAGTGAAAAATTATGTAGCCAAAATAAGAATCAGCTGTTTCAGTTTTTTGTTTTCTTTTATCAAGTAGTTTTTTCTGGTATTGCTATATACCAAGCAATTAATATTTTTAATTTGTCATAATTAATTATATAATAGAAAGGCTTTACCTCTATTCCCTTTGAAATTCTACTAAATGGCAGTAAGATATCTATTTTTTTTTTAAGTACTCAACTACAGAGATTAGAACAAGAGATGTCAACAGACTTTTGGAAGTAATAAATTAATTAGGTTAGTAGTAACTATGAGAGCAGATATAATAGAAATCTAAGTAGCTCGGGACTCACAACATGATGCCCCCAAAATATGGCACCTTGACATACTGAGTATTTAAAACGGAAAACAAATTGAGGAAAACACAGGAGCAGAAAGGTCCCTCTTTGACCTTCTCCCACCTTTTTCCCTTGACACATGGTCATACAAGACTCTCTTACCTGCTTGCCTTGAAAACAAGTTTTAAAATCCTCATTCCAGAGGAGTCCTGCTTTATACCCAGAAGCCAAGAAGAATCTGAAAAAAAAGGCTTTACAAAGTTCTCTCATTATTTTCATTTTTTATTATTACTGCTTTACTTAAATTTATATTACATTTATAATTGTTATTGTTTATTGTCTGCAATCACACTCCTGCATGATTGTCCGTAACAAAAGACAGTTTTCCCTGAGTTTTTAAGTCTTCAGTTTTGAAGCCCCTGTGTCTCATAACAAGAACACATGGACACAGGGAGGGGAGCACTATACATGGGGGTCTGTTGTGGGGGAGTGGGGGGGACAGCGGGGGGGTGGGGAATTGGGGAGGGATAGCATAGGGAGAAATGCCAGATATGGGTGAAGGGGAGGAAGGCAGCAAATCACACTGCCACGTATGCACCTATGCAACAACCTTGCATGTTTTTCACATGTACCCCAAAACCTAAAATGCAATTAAAAAAAAAAAAAAACAACTTATATTAAATAGAGCAATATGCTTTTCTCTTGTTAATCTTTCTTTTGTTATAGGGGTGTCAGCCTTAAGCCTTGTGAGGATAGAGAGAATATATTATTTTCTTCCCCTTACATGTCTAAAAGAAGCAAGTTGGTGTGCACCAAAGAATTCTACAAAGCTCAGGAAGTAGAAGCCCTCTCTGAAGGCAGGAGAGCAGGGCAGCTGATGATAGGAAGTCTATTTGAAAAGCTGCATAGGAAGCCAGTAGATAACTACAGGTCCTCACCCCTACCCTCAACCAGAAGAGCACCGTCATATACGCTTGCATTAAAGATGATGTGTATTCTCTGGACAAATGTAATCAAAAGCTCTGTACTAACGAAGAAAAGGAATAGCTGAAGGAAGAGTGTCGTAACTTAGGTCTTTGCTATTCAAAGTATTGTCCATGCTCCTGGGACCTCGTTAGAAATTCAGAAACTCAAATTCTATACTAGATATCTGGAATCAGAATCTGTATTTTACATATATTTGTATGTAGATTGTTTAAGAAGCACAGACTATTAATTTACTAACTGTGCAATATAGACCAGCCCTGAGCAAAGCCTGCCCTGAACAAGGACCTACAGATGCTGACACTTAGGGAAAGTTCCTGTGCTTGAGATAGCTAGCTGCCAACAAAATTAATACTCTTCCATCACATGGAGTTGTCATTGGGAACCAGTTACCTAGGCTGAAACTGCATTTCCTGTCTCAATTTGTACTGTATGTATAGCCTTGAACTATTCTGGCCATTCTAGTTTGACCAGACATGTGTCGTCAGTTCCAGGCCCAGGCTGGAAAAAGTAGTATGTCCTCTTCCAAGTAAGTGCTCTTTGCCTTTTTGCCATAGTGGGTACTACAACATCCTGTGGCCAGTAGGATTGCAAGATGAAGAAAATCTGGTTTTGAATCTCTAAAAAGAGAACATTAATCCATTAACCAGAGACATGAATAGTAAAACAATTTCTGTTGCATTTAAGCCTTTACATATTTACGATTTATTTGTTTACAAAAGCTGGCCTTACTTTATCCAATACCAGCTCTCAAATAAATAAATGCGTTTACATCTGATCAACTTACGGTTAAGCTGAGCAGTCGTTAAGCTGAGTTCTTTTTTTTTTTTTTTTTGAGACAGAGTCTCACTTTGTCACCAGGCTGGAGTGCAATGGCACAATCTTGGCTCACTGCAACCTCCGCCTCCTGGGTTCAAGCAATTCTCCTGCCTCAGCCTCCCAAGTAGCTGGGACCACAGGCGTGTGCCACCATGCCCAGCTAATTTTTGTATTTTTAGTAGAGACGGTGTTTCACCATGTTGGCCAGGATGGTCTCCATCTCTTGACTTTGTGATCTACCCACCTCAGCCTCCCAAAGTGCTGGGATTACAGGTGTGAGCCACCATGCCCGGCCCGTTAAGCTAAGTTCTATACAAAGTTTTCAATTTTCATTTTAATGTCCCACTCTCAAATATGAATGGATAGCTAGCATGACCGAATATTTGAGGAAAGCCTCAAAAACCTCTTAAAGACAAGTAATAGGTATAGATAACCAGGCAAAGGGAAAAACAAGTAGCCATTAACACCATCAGTAAAAGCCAAACAATTATACAGGAAAGAAAATGCAGTAAAAACATATTACAAGATTTATGTGAACAATATCTACAAAGTCACAATAATATAAACACTGGTTTGACAAATAATTGTAATATAACTATACCGGGAGAGAGAGGGAGGAGAGTGTGAGGAGCAGGGGATACAAGAGAGAAACCCTTGTCTTCAAACTAAAATTGTAATTTTTCTACATTTTTAAAAATCAAGAAGTATCAAGTATTTATGTATAATACAGAACTAAATACAAGAAGTTGCAAAGATTTGGAAATGTCAGGTTCTGCAGATTCTAGGGTGAAGAGAGATGGAAAAGGGTGAATGTAGTTTTGAGGTTCTAAGACTTTGGGAACATTTTAACTCTTTAAATTATGCATATGAATAAAAGAAAAATAAAATATAAACAATGTGAGAGTTATTTTTTCTTACGTAACTCAATTTATCTCATATTTATTTATAGCAATACTTTATTTGAGTTAATTCTATAATTCTACAATGCTATGTCATTCTACCCACCACCAAATTTTATCAGTTTGTTCAATTTGAAGATGAGGGTCTATGTGTCTTTGAAAAGCATGTTTGTTATATTTGCAAATAAATGCTTACATTAAAGATAGACATGGAACTGAAGAGTCAATATTTATTCCATTAAAAATAATATTTTACTGTATTTTGTAAGTTGCCTCTAAAACAATGCATTTGATTTGCCAGTTAAATTATTAAAAGTTCAAATAATGAAATTGCTTTTGTTAATATACTGTGACTATTAGAGAAGGTTAGAGCGTATCAGAAATTAAATAATAATAAAATTTTACCATGTCAAACCTGAAAGACTGTGCCTTTAAATCATATGTGTCGCTTTGAATCACTACAAATAATCTTTAGTAATGTAGCTGCTAATCTAAATTAGAAAATATTAATTTCCTGAAGTAGGAAATATCAGATGTAAAACACCAGTGGAGTCTCCCTTAGATTCCTCGGGAAGTTATTGCTCAGTTCCTTGCAAAATAAAAACTTCATCCACACATAAAACCAAAGTCAAAGCTACATGACAAGAATGATGACAGGAGTAAGTCCATGATTGGACAGGCTGAATCAGAAGACTTCCATCTTAAATAGCTTAATTCCAAACTAGAAGTGAAATGTCAACTGAAAATACTCAATATAATTGATAGATTTGTTATCGAATAGCCAATAAGTATTTAAGAAAAAAATTCCTTGTGATCACTTTACATTTATGACTTGACGTGTTTTCACCAAAGTTATCAGCAATATGCAAAGTGTTTCTGCTACTGTGGAATACAGAGCTCCAAAAGACTGATTGCCATATATGTTGTTTCATTATTGTGACTTCTAACATAGTTTATAAAAAGGAGCATTATTTCTCAACTTCAGTCTGATCAAAGAGGCTAAACACAGATACAGGTTCAGAGACAGAAAGCAAGCTGAGAGTGATTCCCTTCACCTTTATATTTTTAAAGACTGCAGCTTCAAAAAGCAAAGCCCTCTCATGCAGTAATTATATTTTGTCACTTTACATAATAATATAGCTTCCAGTCTACTTCTGTTTTCAAAATCACCTGGGGACTGCAAATTGTTCTTGCAATTATCTGATTTTCTACCTAACTGG
This sequence comes from Aotus nancymaae, assembly GCF_030222135.1. Taxonomy (NCBI): domain Eukaryota; kingdom Metazoa; phylum Chordata; class Mammalia; order Primates; family Aotidae; genus Aotus; species Aotus nancymaae. The sequence goes on from NW_026988413.1 coordinate 31,489,143, forward strand.
GACAGTGTTTCTCAAACTGTGAGGCTGATCCCACTGGGGAGACTTCAATCTTTTCGTGGGGATATGAAAATCAACCCAAAGAAAAGCGTGTTATATTTCTCTGCTCACTAATTATTTTCACTAGTGACTGAGAAAGCAAAAGCATTTAATTAGCAATTTTGGGGTATTAATACTTTTTTAATGAAGTATAAAATTTATCTTCACATTGTGTTATCAGAAGATATGTACATGCTTCATTTGCATTCATACATTAAAGAGTAAAAGATGTGGCTGGCTGAAGTGGCTCTGAGATACCTGTAATCCGAGCACTTTGGGAGGCCAAGGTAGATGGATAGCTTGAGATCAGGAGTTCTAGACCAGCGTGGGCAACATGGTAAAACCCCATCTCTACCAAAAATTTAAAAAAATAAATAAAACTAATAAAAAAAATTAGGTGAGCATAGTGGCAAATGCCTGTATTCCAAGCCATTCAGAAGACTGAGGCACGAGAATTGCTTGAACCTAGAAGGTGGAGGTTGCAGTGAGCAAAGTTCGCACCACTGCACTCCTGCCTGGGTGATGGAGTGAGACTTTGTCTCAAAAAAAAAAAAAAAAGAGAGAATAAAGATGAAATTAATTTCAATCATCAAATTAATGATTTTCTTTTTATTTTAGAATAGGAAAGAACACAAAAATTTTAAGGACTGAAAAAAATAAGGGTCTCACTTGCTTTTTAACGTATCCTAGCATACTCAATGGAAACATTGACAATTGTATAGTTTCTGGAATATCATAATACTCCAATTTCTCTTTGAATTGATAATTGTCAATCTTTCTAATTTATGATATGCACCCTTACAAAGAGTATTAAAATATTGTAGATTATTTTCTATGTAAATAATTTTAGAATAACATCATGGAAAAGTTGTTTGTTTACAGCCTAGTTCCTGATGAGACAGAGAGCACAACTGGAAGTAACAGTGCCACTGAAGAGTGAATTTTCCCCAAGGCTGTGTACTATATATGAGAGAAAACCTCACAGCTCAATAGTTGATCTACTCCCCAGAAGAGGCATCGATAATTCTTTACTATTTGCAAGTAGAATACACATAGAAAAAACATTAAAATTACGGCTTATCTCTATCTTATTTAGCCAGAAGCCTAGCTTTCATAGCCTTTTGAGCTATGAATTCCTTAAATCTTTAAATCTTTCCAATTTAAAAAATTCTGTTAATGATGGTGGCATCATTCTACATTTTTATGGAATAAATATTTTGTATTTGTTTATGCAAACTGATCTTTCTTTTTTGCTTAATCTGGTCTCCAAAGATAATCAAGAAAGTAGAGAAATATAGAGATAATAATATAACATAGTTGACATTTTTAATTACTTCCTACTAAAAATTTTAATCTATTTTAAAAAGAAAATAATTTTATCTATAATTTTATAATCTGCCTTATGCTCTGCTTAACATTTTCTGTAAACTTTTTTTTTAAATAAATTTTTGAATAAGCATGCATTTCAAAAGTGCATCATATATACCAAAGTTTTCATAGCCATGCTGGGAGAATAGTATATTGTTAATGCAATTGGCTTACTTTGTCCAAAGATATGTTAACTAAAAAGACTACTAATTAACAGACAAAAGAGCTCTGCTTATATTATGTGTCAGTCTAATTACCCACATTTGTTTCTATAGAGGAAAAAATAAATAAAAAATAAAATAAAATCGCATCACATTGAAATGCCAAAGTTACTGAAGTAAGCAAACTCAACCCTATTCACAGACCAGGTAAAAGATATTAATAATGAATACAGTAGAAATTGGTGAGAACTATAGCAGGTGGGAGAATGTGTATCCTGACTATAGTCAATCAAATAAAAATTGTCATGCAAAACAAACAATGTGTTTCCAATAACTTGTCAACAGGCATCTAGTTGATAACCTCTGGACTTCTAGTGTGATGTTTTCATTGTTCTTGAAGAGTATTTCAAAACATCAGACCTAATTGTGTGTAATTATAATAACACTGTCCATAGGCAAATATAAAAGAGTTAAATCATTTAATTTTTTGCAATTCCTGTGGCTTTCATTTTCATGAATTCTCTTCTGTGGCATCTTATACTCAACAGGATATGTTTATTTACACAACCACTACATAACCATTCATAAACACTCAATAATCACCATACACTAGAAAGTCTTATAAAATCCCAAATGTTCTATATTTTTGCCTCTGAGCTATGGAGCTCTATAAGACTTAGTTTCTCCTACACATTTTCCTCAGGCTGCATGTCATCTGAGTGCTATGTGCTAAGATTATTCACTGCCTAGGTTTGCAGTTCATTTGGTTCTCACTATTAAAAGGCAATGTTATAAACTATTTTTCACCCAGAAAACACTGCCAAGGCTGACAAACTAGCCAAGAACTATTCCAGAGGAAAATTTATGGACTATTTAAAAATTAAACCAACAAAAATGACTCAATGAACAGAAGTAGGACCATGCACATGCCTGTTAAAAATAAAAAATAGCAACCTGAGTTTCAACTTTGTCATTTATGTATTTTTAATCTAAAGTCCCAGAATATTCTGACCCACTGAAAAAAATGTTTTTCTAATAGAATTTACTTACATGAGTGTGTTTGATGGTAACTGAAAAAATTCTATATATGGCATTGAATAAAAATCATAAATTTTGATATAAAGCAGACCTTGATTAAATTATCATTGAACCAGTTAAATAACTTCTGAAACTCTTAGGACATATCCGAAAAATAAAGAAAAAAGTTCCTACTAGAAATAGTTGTTTTGAGTATTTGAAATAAGTATTCAGTTTTAAGCTCATTTTTTTACCTCTTGTGCTGCAAACTGGGTTTCCTTTTAGATACTATGCTTATGTTGGTATATTAGTCAATTCTCAGGCTGCTATGAAGAAATATCTGAGACTGGGTAATTTATAAAGAGGTTTAATTGACTCACAGTTCCACATGTCTGGGAAGGCCTCAGAAGATGTACAATCATGGTGGAAGGGGAAGCAAACACTTCCTTCTTCACATGGTGGCAGGAGAGAGAAGTGCTGGGAAAAGGGAGAAAAGCCCCATATAAAACCATCAGATCTCATGAGAATTAACTCACTATCATGAAAGTAGCAGGAGGATAAATCCCTGGCCCCATGATCTATTTAATTCCCACCTGGTCCCTCCCACAACATGTGGAGATTACGGGAACTAGAATTCAAGATGAAATTTGGGTGGGGACACAGCCAAAACATATCATTCTGTCCCTGGCCCCTCCCAAATTTCATGTCCACACATTTCAAAATACAATCAGCTTTTCCAAAAGTCCCCCAAAGTTTTAGCTCATTCCAGCATTAACCCAAAAGTCCAAGTCCAAAGTCCCATCTGTGACAAGGCACGTCCGTTCCACCTATGAGCCTGTAAAATTGAAAGCAAGTTAGTTACTTCCTAGATTCAATGCGGATACAGGCGTTGGGTAAATACACTCATTCCAAATGGGAGAAATTGGCCAAAACAAAGGGGCTACAGGCCCCATGCAAGTCCAAAATCCAATAAGGCAGTCATTAAAACTTAAAGTTCCAAAATGATCTCCTTTGTCTCGATGTCTTACATCCAGGTCACACTGATGCAAGAGGTGGGCTCCCACAGTCTGGGGAAGCTCCACCCCTGTGGCTTTGCAAAGTGCAGTTCCCATCCTGGCTGCTATTATGGCTGGTGTTGAGTGTCTGTGGCTTTTCCAAATGCACAATGCAAGCTGTCAGTGGATCTATAATTCTAGGGTCTGGAGGGTGGTGGCCGTTTTCTCACAACTCCAGTAAGCATTGCCCCAGTGGAGACTCTGGGGCCTCTGACTCCACATTTCCCTTCCACACTGCCCTAACAGAGGTTTACCATCAGACTTACCATCCAGACTTTCCATACATTCTCTGAAATCTAGGTAGAGGTTCCCAAACCTCAATTCTTGGCTTCTGTGCAACCACAGGCCTAACACCATATGGAAGCCGCCAAGGCTTGGGGCCTGCACCCTCTGACATAACAGCCTGAGCTGTACCTTGGCCCATTTTAACTATGGCTGAATAAGCTGGGACACAGGGCACCATGCTCTGAGGCTGCACAGAGCAGGGGGGACTCTGGACCCAGCCCAAGAAACAATTTTTCCCTCCTCTGCCTCTGAGTCTGTGATGGGAGGAGCAGCCCTGAAGGTCTCTGACATGCGCTAGAGACATTTTTTCCAACTTCTTGGCAATTAACATTGGAATCCTCATTACTTATGCAAATTTATGCAGCTGGCTTTAATTTGGCCCCAGAAAATGGGTTTTTCTTTTCTATCACATCATCAAGCTGCAAATTTTTCAAAGTTTTATGTTCTGCTTCCTCTTAAATACTATGCCACTTAGAAATTTCTCCTGCCAGATATTCTAAATTATCTCTTTCAAGTTCAAAGTTTCACAGATTTCTAGGTCAGGGCAAAATGCCAACAATCTCTTTGCTAAAGCAGAGCAAGAGTCACTTTTACTCCAGTTCCTAATAAGTTCCTCATCTCCCTCTGAGACCACCTCAACCTGGACTTCATTGTCCATATCACTGTCAGCATTTTGGTCATATCCATTCACCAAGTCTCTAGGAAGTTCCAAACTTTCCCACATCTTCCTGTCTTCAGAGTCCTTTAAGTCTCTAGAAAGTTTCAAACTTTCCTACACTTTTTTACCTTCTTCTGAGCCCTCCAAACTGTTGCAACCTCTGCCTGTTACTTAGTTCCAAAGTCACTTCCACATTTTCAAGTCTCCTCATAGCAGTGCCTCACTTTATCAGTAACAATTTATTGTATTAGTTCATTCCCATGCTGCTTAAAGACATACTTCAGACTGGATAATTTATAAAGGAAAGAGGTTTAACTGACTCACAGTTCTGGATGATTGGGAGAGCTCAGGAAACTTGCAATTATGACAGAAGGGAAAGCAAACACGTCCTTCTTCACATGGCAGCAGGAAAGAGAAATGCTGAGCAAAGTGGGGAAAGCCCCTTATAAAACCATTAGATGTCATGACAACTCACTCACTATCATGGGATCAGCATGGTAGTTGATTCGGTTACCTCACACCAGGTCCCTCTCATTACACATGGGCATTATGGGACTTATAATTCAAGATGAGATTTGGGTGGGGGCACAGCCAAATCATATCAGTTGGAATTCACATCTATGAATTATGAACATCATAAGCCTCCAGATAATGGTGCTGGCTGAGACTCTGTGGCAGAAAAGCAAAATTTGTTTTCTTTTAGTAGTTTCCATTTCATGTCTTAGACTTAAGTCTTTAATCCTTTTTTTTTTTTTATTTTTGTATATGGTGAGAGATAAAGGTCTAGTTTCACTCTTCCGCATGGATTTATTTATGGGTTCTCCTATTGTGTTTCATTGATCTATGCCAGTACCATGCTATTTTGGTTACTATAGTTCCAGAGTATAATTCAAAGTCAAGAATGTGATTCCTTCAGTTTTGTTCATTTTGCTCAGGATGGCTTTTCTGGATCTTTTGTGGTTCCATGTACATTCTAGGATCTTTTATTATTATTATTATTATTTCTGTGAAGAATGTCCTTGGTATTTTGAGAGAGATTGCATTGAACCTGTAGTTTGCTTTTGGTAGTATGAAAATTTTAACAAAACTTTTATTTTTTTCAGTCCATTAACATGGAGTATTTTTCTACCTTTTTTACATTCTTTTCAATTTATTGCCTCAATGTTTTATAGTTTTCATCACAGAGATCTTTCACTTTTTTGGTTGATTCCTAAGTATTTTATTTTATTTGTAGCTATTGTAAACAGGATTACTTCCTTCATTTCTTTTTCAGAGTGTTCACTGTTGGTATACAGAAATGCTACTGATTTTTGTGTGTTGATACTTTTTCCTGAAACTTTAAATTTGTTTAATATAATAAAATCAGTTCTATCATTTTCTGTGGAGTCTTTAGGTTTCTTTTAAATATAAAATTATACCATCTGCAAACAAGAATAATTTGACTTCTTTTCCAATTTGAATGTCCTTTATTTTTTCTCTTGTCTGATTGCTTGAGCTAGCAATAATACTTCTAGCACTGTGTTAAATAACAGGAGTGAAAGTGGGCATCCTTGTCTTGTTCTGGATTGTAGAGGAAAGCCTTTCAGTTTTTTCCCATTCAGTATGACATTGGCTGTGAGTCTGTCATATATGGCTTTTATTGTGTTGAAGTAAGTTACTTGTATACCCAGTTTTTTGAGGCATTTTATCATGAATGGGGGTTGAATTTTATTAGATGATTTTTCAGCATCTATTGAAATGATAACATAGTTTTAGTCTTCATTGTATTGATACGATGTATCATGTTGACTGATTTGTGTTTGTTGAACCATTCTTGCATCCCTGGGAAAAATCCCACTTGGTTATCATGAATAATATTTTTAATGTGTGTTGTTTAACTCGATTTCCTAATATTTTGTTGAGTTTTTTTGCATCAGTGTTCATTAGGAGCATATTGGCTAGTAGTTTTCTTTTTTCTTTTTTAAATGTGTCTTTGCTTTTGATATCAGAGTAACACTGGCCTTGTAAAATGAGTTTGTAAATTGTCTCCCCTTCTCTATTTTTTAGATTAATTTGAGTAGGGTTGGTAGATTTTAAGTCTTTGGTAAAATTCTGCAGCAAAGACATTGGATCCTAGACTTTTCTTTGCTAGGAGACTTTATATTACAGTTTTCTTTTTATTACTTTTTAAAAAATCTATTCAGGTTTTAGATTTCTTCATGTTACAATCTTGGTAGCTGGTTAGAGATTTGTTGATTTTGTTTGCCTTTTCAAAAAAACAACTTTTCCATTTTGTTGATCTTTTGGGTTTATTTCAATGTCATTTTTTTCTGTTGTAATTTTCATTATTTATTTTCTTCTAATTGTGGGTTTGCTTTGCTCTTGCTTTTCTAATTCTTTAAAATACATCACTAGATTGTTTGAAGTTTTTCTATGTTTTGATGTAGGCTTTTATAGCTGTAAACTTTTCTCTTACTATTGCTTTCACTCTATCCCATAGGTTTTGTAAATTATGTTTCCATTTTCTTGTCTTTCAAAAACTTTTTAATTTCCTTCTTAATTTTTTATTAACCACTGGCTATTCAGGTATATATTGTTTAATTTCTGTGTTTGTATAGTTTCCAAAGATCTTCTTGTTATTGAACCCTAGTTTTATTCCACTGTGGTTAGAGAAAATATTTGATATAATTTGATTATTTTTGAATGTTTTCAGACTTGTTTTGTGACTTAACATATGATCTATCCTTATTAATAGTGCATGTGCTGAGGAGAAGAATATGTATTCTGCCACCGTTGTGTACAATGTTCCATAAATAGCTATTAAGTCCATTTGGTCTACAGTGAAGATTAAACCCAACGTCTCTTTGTTGATTTTCTGTCTAGAAGATCTGTAGATCTGTTCAATGCTGAAAGTAGAGTGGTGACATCTCCACCTATTATTGTATTGTGGTCTCTTTGTTTAGTTCTAATATTTGCTTTATATATTTAGGTGTTTCAGTGGTGGATGCATATATATTTACTCTTCACTTGCTGAATTGATCCCTTTATCATTATATTATGATCTTCTTTATCTGTTTTTATAGTTCTTTTCTTGAAATGTTTTATCTGGTATAACTATTTCTTCTTTTTTCAGCTTCTATTTGCATGGGATATTTTTCCATCCCTTAATTTTCTATCTATGTGTGTCTTCATAAGTGAAGTGTGTTTTTTGTAGACCACAGATTGTGTGGTGTTGTTTTTATCTATTCAGCCACACTATGTCTTTTGGTTGGAGAGTTTAGTTTAGTTACAGTCGAAGTTATTATTGATAAGTAAAGACTAACTCTTGCCATATTGTTATTCGTTTCATGGTTGTTGTGTGGTCTTCTCTTCCTCCCTTCTTTCCTTCCTTGCTTCATTTTTTTGAAAGTAATTTTCTCTGGTGTATGTTTTAATATCTTTATTTTTATTTTCTGTGTTTCTATTGTAGTTTTTTTGATTTGAGGTTACCAAATCAATTGGCTTGCAAATAACAACCCATTATTTTAAACCAATGGCAGCTTAACACTGATTGCAAAAACAAACAGGCAAAGAAAAACTAATTTTTAAAAATCTACACTTTAACTTTATCCATCTCCCACTTTTTAACTTTTTGCTATTTCTTAGTATGCTGTGTCTTAAAAAATTATGATAGTTATTATATTTTATAGATTCACCTTTTAGTCTTTCTACTCAAGATATGAGTAGTTTATACAACACAAATACATTGTTACAATATCCTGTGTTTGTCTGTGCTCTTACTATTACCAGAGAGTCTTGTACCTTCAGCTTATTCCTTATTGCTCATTAATGGTCTTTTCTTTTACATTGAATAACTCCCTGTAGCATTTGTTGTAGGACAGATCTAGTATTGATGACATTTCTCAGCTTTTAGTTGTCTGGGAAAAATGTTTGGAGGATATTTTCACTGGATATACCATTCTAGGATAAAAGTTTTTTTCCTTCAGTGCTTTAAATATCTCATGCCACTTTCTCCTAGCCTGTATGGTTGCCACTGAAAAGTTGGCTGTTGGATGACTGACATATTGGAACTCTTCTGTGTGTTTTTTTGTTTGTCTCTCTCCTCTTACCACATTTATAATCCTTTCTTTGTCCTTCATCTTTGAGAGTTTAATTATTAGTTTTCTGGAGGTAGACTTATTTGGGTTAACAATCTTCTTTTACTTGAATATTGACATCATTCTCTAGATGTGGAAAGCTCTCTACTATTATACATTTGAATATACTTGCCACCCCACTGTCTCTATCTACAATCTCTTTAAGGCAGTAACTTTTAGATTTGTTCTTTTGAGGCTATTTTCTAGATCTTATAGTCATGCTTTATTCTTTTTTATACTTTTTCTTTTATTTCCTCTGTGTATTTTTAAATAGCCTGTGTTATTTTGAATTTTGTTGAACTTCTTCAAAATAGCTTTTTTGAATTCTTTGTCTGAAAAATCACATATCTCTGTCATTCTGGGATTGGCCACTTGTGCTGTATTTCATTTATTTGATTAGATCATATTTACCTGGATGGTCTTGATGCTTGTGGATATTCATCAATGTCTGGGCATTGAAAAGTTATGTATTTATTGTAGTCTTTACAGTCTGGGCTTCTTTGTTCCCATCCTTCTTGGGAATGCTTTCCAAGTATTCAAAGGGTATTGGGTGTTATTATCTAAGTCTTTGGTCACTGCAGCTGTATTTGCATTAGGGGACACCCCAAGCCCAGAAGCACTACGAGTCTTGTACTCTTAGAGATACCACCTTGGTGGTCTTAAGTAAGATCTGAGATAATTCCCTCAATTATCAGGTGAAAACTCTGGTTCTCTTTCCTTACTTTTTCAAAAAAATGAATCTCACACTCTTGATGAGTTGTCTAGAACTGGGACAAAGGTGACACAAGTACTTCTGTGACCACCACCACTGGGACTGTGCTGTGTCAGACCTGAAGCAAGCACAGCACTGTGTCTCACACAACGTACATGGCAACCACTCCCTGCTTATCACTGATGTTTACTTAAGGCCCAAGGGCTCTTCAGTCAGAATGTGGTGAATCCTCCCAGCCTTATTCTCTCCCCGTCAAGGTGGTGAGTTCAACCCCCTCTCCAGTCCACATGGGTCCAAAGAATGCCATCAAGGAGCCAGTCTGGAGTCAGGAAGCTTAAGGATGTACTTTGTGCTCTAGTCTACTGCAATTGAGCTGACACCCAAGCCACAAGACAAAGTCTTTCTCACTTTTTCCTCTCATTTCCTCAAGCAGAAGAAGTCTCTCTCTATAGGCAACTGTACACTCACCTCCAACCACCAGGCCCACGGTGAATACTGCCTATCACCAAGGTTTCCTGAAGTTCCAAGGGCTCTTCCATCAGCTTGTAGTAAATGCTTTCAGATCTGGGTCTCTCTCTTCAGGACACTGGACTCCCTTCTGGCTCAGGGCAGGTCCAGAAATGCTGTCTACGAGACAAGGCCTGGAATCAGGGACCCCAAGAACCCACTTGGTACTCTTCCGCCCTGTGGCTAAGATGGTACCCAAGCTGCAAGACAAAGTCTCCTTTGCTCTTCTTCCCACTTTCCTCAGGCAGAAAGAGTCTCTCTCTGTGATTATCACAGCTAGAAATGTCCTGGGTCACATGTGATGCTTGCATGGCTCTGGGTCTCACCCAAGGCTCATGGCAAAAACTGCCTCGCAACCACTGGTGTTTATCCAAGACCTAAGCACTCTTTAGTCAGCAGGTGATGAGTTTTGTTAGAACAAGAGGTCCTTCCCTTCAAGGCAGGAGATTACCTTATGGTCCATGGTGTGACTAGAAATGCCTGGGAATTGGCCTGGAATGAAGGTCTCAGGATACTTCCTGGTGCCCTATTCTATTGTGGCTAAGCTGGTTTCCAAATTGCAAGACAAATTCCTCTTTACACTCTCCTCTCCTCTCCTCAAGCATAATCCATTTTGAGTTCATATTTTTATATGGTGTGAGGTAGGAGTCCAGGTACATTTTTTCCATGTGAATATTTACTGTCTCACAATTTGTTGAAAAGACTACTCATTTCTTGCTGAATGGTCTTGACACTCTTTGAAATTTCCAAAATCTAATTTCTCTTTCATTCATATATGTCTGTCCTTATAGCAGTGCCATACTGTCTTGATTACTGTTGCTCTGTAGTAGTAAGTTTTGAAATTGAAGTTAAGACTTCTTCAATTGTTTCGACTATTCTGTTTTGACCTATGAGATTGTTTTGATAATTCCTCTTTATATCCTATTCCCCAGTGACCTGTACAAATGTACAGTATATATGTTCAATAAGTGGAATAACAGAAAAATAAACAAGATCTGTTAACCTAACAATATCACTTGTAAAACCATTAAAGAACCTAATGTTAAATGCCTCAATGAAATATTTTAAAATGTAGCTTAATAAAATAATGTTGCTCTGGACTTAAAATGTGTGGTAAATATCTTGCCATCTTTAATATCTATAAACTAAATATTCTTAAGTCAGTTGTATCAGAATTAGCAAGAGCCCTATATTCTAAGAACAATAGATACATTGCATCTATGATTAGCCTTCTTGGCTTCTGTTGTTTGTAGGAATGGTATGCTTAATTGTATTCTATTCCATCTGTTTATAAATAAAATTATTAGCTGGTTACATAATATAATTCACCTTAATATAATATAAATAAAATATACATTTTATAAATATATAAATTATATTTATAGATATAAATAAAATTATTAGCAAGCTTATATAATTTACCTTTAATAGAATATAAGTAAATATATATTTTATAAATATATTTATTATATTTATAAATATAAATAAAATTAGCAAGCTTATATAATTCACTTTTAATATAATTTGCTTTTATGAAGTGATCTAGAATAATTCTTAGTACTCAGACTTTCTAAAATCAGATGCAAAAATGACTACTTTGTCTTAAATAGAGTGAAATCAGCAAAGTTTGGAAATTCCCCAAAGGTTAGGGAGGATAGTAGCCACTGAGTTGCAGATACCTGAATTTATAGGGCTTTAATCACACCACAGACATTAACAGACCAAATATGGCACGCTTTATAATAATCTCTAAATGTTCTAAAACATAATTAGTAGGGTAACCCATTTCTTACATCATTAATAATTTGGGGGTGAAATAGAATGCACATTGTTAAGATCCAAACTTTGCCAGAATTTTTATTCCACAAGAGGACAGTATGGGTCTATAAAGAAGAAAAAAATAATTTTGAAAGATTAATTTCATCATGCTAACACAGGCTCTGAGGGTTTATGAGTGATGGCAGGTTAATCATGAATATTTGTTAATCATTCTCGAACTAAAATGACCTGAGTTTTTACTAGCATGAAGATGCTCTTTTTTCGACAGTGTGTCAAAGTGGCAAAATCACTTGCTTTATGGCTTGACTGACCTGCTATTTAAACTAACTTTGGCAAGTCACCCAAATTCTCTCTGACAATCACAATTTTTGTGAGGATTCAAATTAAATGAAATAATTTGTGAAAAGTACCAGTAGAATTTGTCACCATGATGCCCAGACTTTGTTATCAGCTCATATAAATGAAATTCACCTCTGTTGTACTACTCACACCAGAAGAGGTACAAAGTGACTATAAATTAAAACCAGTCTGAGTGAGTTTGATTTTTGAAGCTAGAAGTTCATTTTATCTGCACAGCAATTCCAAAGAGAAAGGCCTTCAGTATAACATTGTAAAAAACATTAAATTTTTTATGAAAAATTTAAAATGAAAATAGTTTCACCTGTGATAAAAAATGATATGTCTAATCAAAGTGTCTATGCATAGTTTTTTTAGCCACAGGAGTCACATTTCTAGCATAGCCGATATGAAGGATGATCAATAGGGTTGTGCGGTATGCGCTCTGCACAACTATACATAATGACCTTGCTTGCTTCTAGAATATCTTGAGGCTGTGACATAATTCACATTGGCTCTTTACCTTGACTTATCCACAAAAATAATTTAGTTGTATCTCCAACTTCCAACTTTAAAACAGTATAGATGTATGGATTTATCCCAGTAATTTTCCCAGGTTATGTATATACATATATACACACACATATATTTGTAAATTAATGGAAAATCACTCAAAATATTTAGAAACCCATTCTTATAAAATACAGTGATTGTCAAAATGTTTCACAAGCACAGACATTACCCACTCAAATTAGCTTAAACACAATCTTTTCACCACCTTTGTTTTGGGCCCTAGTCATGTTCTACATTTTAGTTTTGGGATTTACAGAGAATTTGGAATTGATGCTTCAGACTGTGGGAAGATGAGAGATCCAGTTCCAAAATTAGGATAAAATAGCTCCATTTATAAGAGAATGAAAATCTTTCCAAACTTTAGTAACATACAGCCCCAGTAAGATAAAATAGAATATAAAAGATTCACCAGTAGTTGATGAAAATTATTATTATATTTTAAATACATGAATGCATGTAAGTTCAATATGAAATTGTTTACAGCTCTCAAACAAAAAAGAACTTAAAACTGGCTTATAAATTGAGCACAAATAAAGGTGTAATACCATAGAAATGAACATACATGTGATGACTGGTCACAGCTATTCATCTCATGCTCTCTTGAGTTTCTTTTGTCTACATTGTTGTGATCAACCACCCACCTCCATGTCTTACTAAACTTTCATTACTAGGTCACTGTGATACCATTTGGTTTTTACTAGTCCTCAATTCATCATTTACCTCATTTTTACATTAAACCTAGTTCAGTATTTTCTCCTCAGCCACAGAAAATTAATGTGCCTGGTATGAACAGGATTTAAACAAAATCTTCAAACAAGGGTATTGAAATTAGGAATAGTGAGCTCAAAAAATGCCACCTAAAATCTTCAAACATGGCTATTAAAACTGGGACAGCGATCTTATAAGATGTCATCTACATGATCCTAAAAATGTTTATAGGATATTTTTTAGTTTCATTGTAAAATAAACCATAAATATAAAAATTATCACAGCAAACTTGAGAATCTTCAATAATAAAGACATGAAACCTTGGAGATCTGTTGTATCGTGTGAGAATTATTCTGTTACTGTATCAGGAAGATCAAGTTAGAGAAAGAACACAATTTAAAATCTGAGTATACGCTGATCAGTGGAAAACCATAGCAATATCCAAGGCTCTATAAAGAATAGTGGGCCGGGCGCGGTGGCTCACGCCTATAATCCCAGCACTTTGGGAGGCCAAGGCAGGTGGATCACGAGGTCAAGAGATCGAGACCATCCTGGTCAACATGGTGAAACCCCGTCTCTACTAAAAATACAAAAATTAGCTGCGCACGGTGGCGCGTGCCTGTAGTCCCAGCTACTCAGGAGAGGCTGAGGTGGGAGAATTGCTTGAACTCAGGAGGCGGAGGTTGCGGTGAGCCGAGATGGCGCCATTGCACTCCAGCCTGGGTAACAAGAGTGAAACTCCATCTCAAAAAAAAAAAAAAAAAAAAAAAGACAGTACTGTTGTTTTGTGGGGTTTGAAATTGCAACTGGTAATACTTAAAGAATACAGTTACAGTTATCAAATCAGTATTTTTCTAAAACAGAGAAAATAGTTGGACTAAGCAGAAAACAATGACAAATGAACATGAGCTTGCTTTAATCCCATGTATCTTCAAACTTCTTTGTCTTCAGTGAAAATGATAAATCTGAATCTTTTAGCAGATTTATTCATGACTATAACAAAACCTTGTCAATAATTTTCTCAACAGTCTATTCATCCAGCTTTCCTTTTCACCCAACAAAGTTACATGAATCTTTTCTAGCATCACTTCACATACAAAAATATTTTTTCAGCTACTGCTCATCTAAAGCCCATTTTCTTAGATCTTATTTAAACTTACCTTCCAGAAGCAAATTCTTTTCACAAATAAACCTAGATTTTAGTGAGAAAAAAAGATAAAAAATAACAGAAAGGTAAATAAATTTTCACCTGATTTTTTAATTAGACCTGATTGCTATTAGATTAGTTTCTTTTAGAATCCTGCAACAATGATTTGAAGTGTATATTCATAATACATATGATACTTAAGTATAATTAGATGGAAGATTAACCCAATGCTTTGTAATTTGCTAATAGAAATAAACATTGTACAACACTGAATTACCATTTGTTTATTAAACAGAGAACAGATATTTTTTGAAATTTCACACCCTCTTTTTATGTCTTTTCTATTCCACATCTCTAATCCAATGAAATGCATGCCCATATAACAGCTTTTGCTTTCACATATAAAATATAATTTTACATATAAATTGTTTTATATATATTTATTTCTCATTTTCCTGGTCTTTAAATTTTTCAAAGACTGGGTTAGATATTAGAGTTGCAGTGTCTCAAAATGTATACACTAGAAAAAAACTAATGCCTCAAAAAGAATATTTCCTTTCATTTGTCTTTTTACTTTATGAAAATAGAGAACAATGAGTACTCTAATCACAGCATATTTACACTTTCAAATATTGCATTTAATTATATGCTTCTGCTTAAACAAAGAGAGACAATTCAAAGTAGTTAGGAGCATTTTCCAAAATGGGTTTCTATTATAAGAAGAGCTAAACCTCTAAGTGGTGAACATTAGTGTTTCTGAATTACAAAATTGTAAGTCTATTTATTCTGCCTCAGGGGAAAGGAGTTCATACAACTGTTTTAATAGTAAAATAGTAAAGTCTGAATTTTCTCATCAAATGGCCAATCACAAATATTTATTGATATGGTCTCTATTAACATGTGGAAATATGCACATAGACTCAAGGGTATAGGCTTAAGTTCATCCCTTTCCTAGTAGGAGGATTATAAGAAATAAAATTTATAAGAAGTTGGCTTCTTAGTAGATCAATGCATTGAAGTTAATATTTTCTTAATGATTACTACAATGATTATTTTTTCTAGTAAATTTATTTGAACTATTTCTCACTTCAGTTTAATAGATTTTATCATTGATATTTTCTTTATGATTGGACAATCAGCTTGAAAAATCAGTTCTGCATTAGATTTAACAGAATTTAGGTGAGAAACATAACTTGATAAGTTTATCCAATCATCATTCAGAAACAACTTTTGAAATCTGCAAAAGAGTCATTTATTCAAGCAAAAGGATTTCTTGGAAAAGTGGAAATATAAAAGTTTACAGAATATGAGTTTAAATTTAAAATGGTGAAATCCAGGAAAAATTAAGACTCTAGAATATAGATAAGCTAGAGAATAACTTCTCTATCTAAAAATCCCTATGCCATCATTATAAACATGACTCCAAAACTTACTTAAAAACCTCAAAGAAACTCCTAGTACTGAAGGATAGACAAAAATTCAAATTTCTTTTATTCCTACAACATTAGTAGTCAAACCACTTGTCACATTGACAGTGCCAAGCCCCAGTAATATGACCACTCCTGATTTAGGTTTAGATATCAAACTGTGAACATCATCTGTCCCTAAAGCTCATTGAAATGCACCACATAATACAGCACAGAGCAATGGACAGAGGCAGATTCCTTTCATCTCCTCCAAACCTGTCAACTATGTTTTCCTTTCCTCAGTTACGTCTGAAAGTTTAACAATCAAATGAGTTCCTGATGTTCATTTTTTTCTTGTATGCAATTCTGTATTTTATTATTAACTCAGCTAGAATTTTAGGACCACTCACAAAATTAAAATAATAAAAATCTCAAACCATAGATACATTAGTCACTTTTCATACTTGTTTTTGCAGAATTCAAAGAAAAGTTGCTTCTGTCTCCCATTTCCAATTATGAAGTAAATTTCAGAATGAAGAGTTATTTTTACATCATACTTTTATACAGTTTCAAGTTTTCTGTGATTGAGACTTACGGTTGGAAATAAGTAGAATAAATGTTTTAAAAAGAAAATTGCTCATTTAATCATTAAAAGCCCAACAGCATTCTGTTTTTTAAAACATTCTTTCTCAGGATTTGATTCTTATAGATAATAGACTAACATAGCTTCAGACACTGTTCATCATCTAAATTTGCTCTTTGAAAAAATATGACTTCTTACTTTAATTTTAATACTAGCTATACAAATCAGTTATCTTGAAATGTATCATTATAAGTGAGAACTTCTCTCTGATTCAAAACTAATAAAAATGATTAAAAGAATATTATTATACTAATAGAATTTTCTGAAATGAAGCCAGTCCTATGAAAAATTCTTTTCTTTGAACCAGAGACCAAATGCTTTCTGATACACAGAGTACACTTTTTCAGATAGGGTTAAAGAAGATTCAGATCTCTTCTCTCCATAATTCAAGAGCAACCATGGACATCAATAAAGATTTATGTTATATTAAAATTGGAGCAGATCTGAAGTATATATTTTTCTTTCTTAGAGACCATCTAGAAAGCTCCATGAGCTTTGGGCTGCACCATATGCATAATTAGTAGAATCCTGTGCACAGCAAAAATGAGAGGGAGAAAAGTTTATTCAAATCAATAGTGAAAAAAAGAGAAAAGAAAATATGAGGCTACTTGTTTAAAAATTAAGAATTCCAAGAAAGTAACAATAGTACAGTAATGCAATGGAGAGGTCCTTCTAAGCATGAACCCTGTTTGACCACATAGTTCACATGGCATGAAACTGGACCTTATTATTTGTATATGAAGTTTCTTGTGTATTTAATAATCTCAGCTTTTATCAGATCCTCAAAGGAGTCTGTCAAAACACAGTGGAAGGTGGAGGGAATAGAAGTTGAAAGCCTCTAAGTTTTATATACTCAAGTTTTATATACACAAGGTGTCATAGACTCATGACACCTTGTGGCCCATAGGAAGTTAATATCAGAATTATTATTAGTAACCAGGTCTCTTGCTTCTAAGTTAGTCTTAGGTTTGGCATTCTTGTTATTTGTTTGTTATCTGCAATATTTCATGGCATTTTTTTTTTTTTTACAAATAATGGATGTAGAAATGCAAATTTATAGTTCTTTTAAAGCAAAAATAATCTGAAATGTCATTTAAAAGTTTACCATTAATAATATTAGTAACATTAAAACTACTTGAGAATATAATATAAAGTGCATAAGAACTGGAAGACTTTTTTGTTTGTTTTATCTAAGAGTTCAGTGCAGACCATTCACAAGTCTAGCCTGTCCAGCTGTAAAAGAGAAAAGTATAGTACCAGATGAAAGTTCTGTATTTAGAATGGCACAAAGTAATAAAGAAAAAAGAACATAAAAAAGAGCATCAAGATTTAAATTTAAATACTTTTCAGTTTTTCTGACTAAATAGAAAAAGTGAAAATCTTTCCTGGCACCCAGAGCATCATAACTATAGACTTTTATTCTTATGGACTACTAGGGATTAAACTAAATAGTAAAATTAATATCTATTTTAGATAACACAATTTTTTTAATTACTAGGGAAAACTCAGTGTATAGGTCAATAAATATTAATATAATTCAGACCATATAAATTGCGTAGAACCTATGTAGGGGCATAATATGTTAAGTTACACAGTTCTTTTCTCTGGAGAAATTTGTTATTTAAAAGGCAAATGTATACATTTCTTAATAAAAAAATATTGTTGTTAATATCCTATAAAATATGAGAAAAATTTAAAAATGTAATGAGTCTTAATTTTTTTTTTCAGAATTTCCCTCTTTTTGACCAGGCTGGAGTGAGATGGCACGATCTCGGCTCACCGCAACTTCCACCTCCCGGGTTCAAGTGATTCTCCTGCCTCAGCCTCTCGAGGAGCTGGGACTACAGGCGTGAGGCACTGCGCCCAGCCGAGTCTTCTTAAATTTTAATCATGGGACTGAAAGGACCTTCAATAGGCTGATGATCCTATCTCCATGACTTCAAGGTCACTTTAAAGTCTTAGCAAATCAATTACAGTTTTTCTTTCAGAGTTGTCCAACTCTTTGGCGCTTACCTTCCTTGCAGAGTCCTAATTTAAACTAATAAAGAAATGTCTGCCTATCCTGGACTTCTGAGTTCTCCTAACCTCAGGAATATTTTTATCTGCTGCACG
This sequence comes from Aotus nancymaae, assembly GCF_030222135.1. NCBI lineage: Eukaryota > Metazoa > Chordata > Mammalia > Primates > Aotidae > Aotus > Aotus nancymaae. Next base: position 31,507,761 of record NW_026988413.1, read on the forward strand.
CACTGGAAGACTTCTACCTTCTAAAATCTGCTAGCTTCTCTAAGGCCTTAAGTCATGCAAATACTATAGTTAAAAACCCTTGCTTTCCTCCCTAGTCCTATATATTTTAATAAGGAATTTCTGAAGATAATTAATGGACCAAAATAATGTTTTAATGAAATTTCAGTTACAAATGGAGGATGGCTAAACATCTATTTGAGCAGGGGACTTAAAAGCCCTCTTTAAAATCACCAAACTTTGGCCAACTATACATGAGGTACCTACTCAGATTTTTTTTTAAGTTTGTATATTCATGTAACAGGCAAGCAAATACTTGTATAAATGGACGTATCTCCCCAGTTAAAAAAAAAGTTCACATGGCCATCTTGTGGGTCTAGGCTTAGCTATCTGTAAAGCTTAAAGTTAATATAGTATTTTCTGGAAAAAATAGGCAAAATAGATAATATGAAAAATTACAATCTACCAATGAATATTTAATGTATATGGGTGTATACATTATACACGGAACTGTTATGTGATGATAAAATGATAGTTAATTGACAATAAATTATGAACACTACCTTCAGGGTTCCTTAAACAATGGGCCACAAAACTGTTTGAAACCCAAATAAAGGCACGGATGCTATGATCCTATGTCTGTTTAATTGCACATACACTTTTACAGACACACAAACTGTTTAAATAAGCTATCATGGGATTAGCAAATTTTTTGAAGCCCATCAAGGGACTTGTAGGGAAACTAGAATAGACATTTCTGCTTATAGCATCATTTTAATTTACTGCATAATATTCTTTGTATGAATGAAGTTTAACATTATTAGATAGTCCTGCATAGTCATATATTAGGTTGATACTATATTCCAAGAGTATTAAATATAATTGTCACATACATGTTGGTACATATATTTTTGCTTAGTGATCTAATTGTTTTTTATTATAATATTAAAAGAGAAATTACTTGACCAAAGGATAAGAACAATTTTAGGTTTTGAGAGTCATTATCAAATGTTGACCCAGAGTTTACATTAATTAAACTCACACAGGCCGTGAAGTAGAGTATCCATTTCCATTTTTATTAGATATCATTATTCCTTTTAATCTAATAGGTATGATACACAAAAATACAGTGTTTCAGTGTTGCTTTACTTTGCATTTTTTTTAATTTAGTGAAGATAAACACATCTTTTATATTATTTTTTCTATTTTTATTTCTTCTTTCTTTGAAATTCCTGTACATATTATCTACCTGATTTCATTGATATTTCTTATCATAAATTATGTATAAGTACACTTTGGAAGTTAATATTAATACTTTGTCAGTTATAAGGGTTTAAAATATTTTCCAAATTGTCATTTACCTTTCAATATGGTTTCTGATCAAATGTTTTTAATATTATAGTCATATCTATTATATTTCCACTTATTTGAATAGTAGTTATATCTATAATTTTCTCTGTATAAAATCATACATACATTTTAATGTCTTTAATTCTATTAATTATTAATTCTTTTTCAATTGAATGAAAATACATTCATGTTTTACTATAAAGATAATGCTTGTTTATTTTAAAACTTCATACATTACAGAAAAATAAAAAGAAGGAGGGGAAAAAATACACCTGCAGCTTCACTACTCAGAAATTAACAAAGATAAGCCTGTAATTACTTTTGTTCATTCAAACATTGTGCTATGGGCTATTCTTATTTTGGGATCAGCATTACATTAATTTGACTATTATAATGTTAGTGTGCATTTTAATATCTGACAGACAAGAACCTCTCATTTTTCCTTTTTTATATGTTTCTGGTTCTTTTCTTTTTTTAAAATATATATTTTATTGCACTTTAGGTTCTGGGGTACATATGCAGAACATGCAGGATTGTTGCATAGGTACATACATGGCAATGTGGTTTGCTGCCTCCATCCCCGTCACCTATATCTGGCATTTCTCCCCATGTTATCCCTCCCCAACTCCCCCTCCACTGTCCCTCCCTGAGTCCCCCCCAACAGACCCCAGTGTGTGATGCTCCCCTCCCTGTGTCCATGTGTTCTCATTGCTCAACACCCACCTATGAATGAGAATATGAGGTGTTTGATTTTCTCTTCTTGTGTCAGGTTGCTGAAAATGATGGTTTCCAGATTCATCCATGTCCCTACAAAGGACATGAACTCATCAATTTTTATGGCTGCATAGTATTCCATGGTGTTTATGTGCCACATTTTCCCTGTCCAGTCAATCATCAATGGGCATTTGGGTTGTTTCCAAGTCTTTGCAATTGTAAACAGTGCCACAGTGAATATACGTGTGCAGGTGTCTTTATAACAGAATGATTTATAATCCTTTGGGTATATACCCAGTAATGGGATTGCTGGGTCAAATGGAATTTCTATTTCTAGGTCCTGGAGGAATCGTCACACTGTCTTCCACAATGGTTGAACTAATTTACATTCCCACCAACAGTGTAAAGGTGTTCCTATTTCTCCACATCCTCTCCAGCATCTGTTGTCTCCAGATTTTTCAATGATTGCCATTCTAACGGGCATGAGATGGTATCTCAATGTGGTTTTGATTTGCATTTCTCTAATGACCACTGATGATGAGCATTTATTCACGTTTGTTGGCCTCCTGTATGTCTTCTTTTGAAAAGTGTCTGTTAACTCCTTCGCCCACTTTTGGATGGGCTTGTTTTTTTCTTGTAAATCTGTTTTAGTTCTTTGTAGACTCTGGATATTAGTCCTTTGTCAGATAGGTAGATTGCAAAAAATTGTTCCCTTTCTGTTGGTGGCCAGTTCACTCATGATTGTTTCTTTTGCTGTGCAGAAGCTCTTAAGTTTAATTAGATCCCATTTGTCTATTTTGGCTTTGGTTGCCAATGCTTTTGGTGTCTTAGTCATGAAGTCCTTGCCTATGCCTATATCCTGAATGATTTTGCCTAAGTTTTCTTCTAGGGTTTTTATGTTAGGTCTTATGTTTAAGTCTTTAATCCATCTAGAGTTAATTTTAGTGTAAGGTGTCAGGAAGGCATCCAGTTTCTACTTTCTGCACATGGATAGCCAGTTTTCCTAATACCATTTGTTAAACAGGGAATCCTTTCCCTGTTGCTTGTTTTTGTCAGATTTGTCAAAGATCAGATGGTTGTAGATGTGTGGCGTTGCCTCCAAGGCCTCTGTTCTGTTCCATTGGTCTATATCTCTGTTTTGGTACCTCATTTATTTTTTCCATAGAAATTTTAAATTTTAATTGAAAAAAATAAAGATTTTTATTTGCAATTGACTTAACACACATGTATTAATTTGTAGGGCAATTAATATATACTTTTACGATATCTTATTCTCATCAAGAAACATGTAATATCTGTCCCTTTAGTTCATTCTTTTCTTATGACAGCAATAAAATTGCATACTTCTGTTACCTGCTGTAGCTGGCACCCAATGAGTACCTCCAGATGATCCAGAAGGCTGAGATTTTCCCCACCCACAGTCTGATACACAGCCCTACCCTTCATTTCTCTCCCTGATGTGCTTATGTAACTTTAGAATTCCAGTTACCTGTGGGAAGCAGAGGTATAGCACCTGAAAAACACAGCCTCTAGGCAGGAAGCTTCAAGACTATGCCAAATAGTTACTTGTCATTTGGTATGGCAGGGTGATTTTAGCTGGGACCTGTCTTCCACACTAACAGGCTCATCCTCCTTTAGTGTGAGTTCTCAGCAGTGGTGAATCTCCTTTAAAATCACATACCTATGCAACAATCTTACATGTTCTTCACATGTACCCCAAAACCTAAAATGCAATAAAAAAATAAAAAAACAAAACAAAGAAAAAAAAACTGATGAACATGTACCATAAAAAAAATAAATAAAATTTATTGTAATAAAATAAATCACATATAATATTTCAGCAGCTGCTATTTCTAAATGCTGAAGCTGATGGTTTTATTGTGCATTAATATACATTAATAGACTACTGATAGAAAGTTCCAGCTAGTAGGAAATCACAGAGGATTATTTCAGACTTGAAGTTTGAAAATTTTTTTTGCACTAACCACATATCTATCACTTATTACGGAGATTTTCAATGTGTCATTTAACTCTCTGAGCCTCAGTTTTAATATTCATAAATAAGCAATACTGTCTTTCAATGTTTTGCTCAAACCTTCACCTCTTTCTCTGAGAATTTTGTAAGCTATCCCTACCTGTAGTCATCTATCTCTTTTCTTAACTGTCAGCATATCATTGTACACTTGAACACTTGTCAAATACAGTCAAATTTTTATTTTACCTATATGTGTATGCTCGGTGTCTCAAATTAAATAGTATTTCCTTGAAAACAACACCTGTGCTCCTTTATTTTTTTACATTTACTAGCCCAGCATCTTGCACATACAATGATTTAATAAATATTTGTTAGGTCAATTGAGTTTCTGTATTTCCTCATCTTTTCACGTAGTTAAGACTACTGTCACTCTATTACTTTCCACAAAGACAGTTAACTGTTGCCATATTAATGGGAAAAACATATTTTTGTCTTACTTTCAACTACTATAATAGGCTATAATTCTCAGATAACTTTACATTTTCAACTCATATCTACAGAAGTTTCCTGCTTTGTGCATTTCTGGACATAAGGAACAAAATAAACAATTAAATATTAGAAGAATATGTTTAACAATGCTAGCTTACAAACATTGTCACTGAACTAAAAACACAATTTACTTACAAGAAGAAACAAATATTTAATAAGAAAGCATATTTTTTAAACTTTTAAGTTTCGGGGTACAACTGCAGGTTTTATACATAGGTTAACTTATGTCATGGGCGTTTGTTGTACAGATTATTTCACCATTGAGGTATTAAGCCTAATATCCATTAGTTATTTTCCCTGACCCTCTTCCTGCTCCTAACTTCCACCCTCCAAAAGGACCCAGTGTGTTACTCCCCTCTATGTGTCCAGAACATGCAGTATTTGGTTTTCTGTTTCTGTGTTAGTTTTCTAAGGTTAATGTCCTCCAGCTCCATCCATGTCCCAACAAATGATATACTCTTGTTCTTTTTCATGGTTGCATAGTATTCCATAGTGTATATGTATCATATTTGCTTTATCTAGTCTATCATTGATAGGCATTTAGGTTAGGTTGATTCCATAACTTTCATGTTGTGAACAGTGCCACAATGAACATATATATGGCATATCTCTTTATAATAGAATAATTTATATTCCTTTAGGTATATACTCAGTCATGGGATTGCTGGGTCAAATGGAATTTTTGTCTTTAGGTCTTTGAAGAATGGCCACACTGTCTTCCACAATGGCTGAACTAATTTACACTCTCACCAATGGTGTATAAGCATTCCTTTCTCTCAATAATCTTGCCAGCACCTACTATTTTCAACTTTTTAATCATAGCCATTCTGACTGGTGTGAAATGATATCTCATTGTGGTTATAATTTACATTTCATTAATGATCAGTCATGTTGAGCTTTTTCATATAATTTTTGGTCACATATATGTCTTTTTTTGAAAAGTATCTGTTCATGTCCTTTGTCCACATTTTTATAGGGTTATTTGCTTTTTTTGTGTAAATTTGTTAAGTTTTTAATAGGTGCTAGACATTAGACCTTTGTCACATGTAAAGTTTGCAAAAATTATCTCCCATTCTGTAAGTTGTCTGTTTACTCTGTTGGTAATTTCTTTCACTGTGCAGAAGCTCTTTAGTTTAATTAGATCCCATTTGTCAATTTTTGCTTTTGTTGTAATTAAAAAGCACATTTTTCATATGTCACAACTTCAGTGTTTTCCTCTGCAAAACAAAGACTAAAATAGAGTTGTTTTTATTATTACCACTGATTATCTCAGTATTAGCCATTAATTAGTTCAATTTTCTTTTCTATCACTATGTTGCTAGTAAAGCTCACACTTAATATGTTTTTCAAAAAATCATGTTTAATGAACATAGTTGTTCTATGTTCAAAAGTGCTAAACATCAGTAATTTTATAGGAATAACATTGAATTTATAAATTACTTTGGTCAGTATGGCCATTTTTATGATACTGTTTCTTCCTATCCATGAGCACGAAATGTTTTTCCATTTGTTTGTGTCCTCTCTGATTTTCTTCAGCAGTAGTTTGTAGTCCCCCTTGAAGAGGTTCTTTACTTCCCTTGCTAGCTGTATTCTTAGGTATTTTATTTTCTTTGCAGCAATTGTGAATGGGAGTTCATTCGTAATTTGGCTCTCTGCTTGTCTATTTTTGGTGTACAGCAATGCCTGTGATTGTTGCACATTGACTTTGTATCCTGAGACTTTGCTGAGGTTGCTTATCAGCTTAAGAAGCTTTTGGGCTGAGACAATAGAATTTTCTAGATATAGGATTGTATCCTTTGCAAACAAAGACAAATCTGACAAAATCAAGCAATGGGGAAAGGATTCCCTACTTAATAAATGGCGCCAGAGGAACTGACTAACCATTTGCAGAAAACTGAAACTGGATTCCTTCCTTACACCTTATACAAAAATTAACTCAAGATGAATTAAAGATGTAAATGTAAAACCCCAAACCATAAAAACCCTACAAGAAAATCTAGGCAATATCATTCAGGACATAGGCATGGGCAAATATTTCATAGTGAAAACATCAAAAGTCATTGCAAAAAAAGCAAAAATTGACAAATGAGATCTAATTAAACTAAAGAGCTTCTGTACAGTGAAAGAAACTATAATCAGAATGAAAACACAACCTACAGAATGGGAGAAAATTTTTACAATCTATCCATCTGACAAAGGTCTAATATTCAGAATCTACAAGGAACTTAAATTTGCAAGAAAAAGCCAACCCCATTAAAAAGTGGGCAAAGTACATACACAGCCACTTCTAAAAAGAAGATATACATGCAGCCAACAAACATGTGGAAGAAAGCTCAACATCACTGATCAATAGAGAAATGCAAATCAAAACCACAAGGAGATACCATCTTATGCTGTCAGAATGTTGATTATTAAAAAGTCAAGAAATGAAAGATGCCGGCAGGGTGTGGAGAAACAGGAACACTTTTACACTGTTAGTAGGAATGTAAATTAGTTTAACCATTGTGGAAGACAGCATGGCAATTCCTAAAGACCTAAAGAGAGAAATACTATTTGACCTAGCAATCCCATTACTGGTAATATACCCAAAGAAATATAAATGATTCTATTACAAAGATACATGCAAGTGTATGTTCAATGAAGCACTATTCACGATAGCAAAGACATAGAATCAACCCAAATCTCCATCAATGATAGACTGGATAAAGAAAATACAGTACATATACATCTTGAAATATTATGCAGCCATAAAAAAGAGCAAGATTATGTCATTTGCTAGGATTTGGATGGAGCTGAAAGCCATTATCCTCAGCAAACTAATGCAGGAACAAAAAACCGAACACCACATGTTCTCACCTATAATGAGAACACATGGACACAGGGAAGAGACCAACACACACTGGGGCCTGTGAGGGTTGGGGGTGGAAGAACATCAGGAAAAACACCTAATGCATGCTGGGCTTAATACCAAGGTGATGGATTGATAGGTGCCACAAACCACAGTGAGACATGTTTACCTATGTAACAAATCTGCACATCCTGCACCTATACCATGGTATTTAAAATTAATTAACATAAAATAAAAAAGTAATAAGCATCAAAATGCCTAATGAATGAGTAACACAAACTAGCTGTTTTTCTTTCTTTAATAGCCTTATTGAGATATAATTAACATACTAAATAGTTTACCCATTAAAATAAGTACTTAAGTGTTTTCAGTGTTTCACAGTTTTGCAACCATCACAACAATCTAATTTTAGAACACTTTCATTACTCCAAAAAGGAAAGTTGTTTATCAGTCAGCAGCCACTCCCTGTCCTGCCTAATACAGTGTTTTATATAAATAAAACCAAAAAATATGTGATCTTTTATAGATGGATTATTTCACTTAGCATCATGTTTTCACAGTTCATCTATCCTACAGCATGTTTCAGCAGTCTAATGAGCTGAAGTACGGCTGATTCTGGATTACTTGCATTTTTATACCTATCTTATTATTATATTAGCACTTTCTGCATGATGCCAGCCAGAATGCTGCTAGGGATCATACTCAATTAGTAGACCGAATTAGAGAGAATGCCCATCTTAATAATACTGAGGATCTGTGGTATTAAGGATCTATGTCATTCCATTTATTTAGAAATTCTTAAATTTATCAACAATGTTTTCTAGTTTTCAGTGTAAAATTTTTCATATTTTGTTAAATTTATTCCTAAGTATTTTATTTTTTGATTTTTTTTATAACAGAACTGTTTTCTTAATTTTACTTTCTGATTGTTAATTGACAGTATATAGAAATACAATTGATTTTTATATTGATCTTGTATCTTGCAAACTTGCTTAACTCATTTATTATTTTAATAGTATTTTGGGGGATGTGGGTTCCAAGGTCATGTTATCCATCAATACACAAGGTCTATATACAAGGTTGTTATCTGTCAATAGAGGTAGTTTTACTTTTTCCTTTCCATTATGGATACTTTTTAATTTGTTTTCTGTTTTCCCTTTTTTTTCCTTAATTGTTTTGGATAGAGCTTTTATTACAGTGTTGATTAGAAGTGGTCAAAGTGGATATCCTTGTTTTTGTCCTGATCTTAGGAGGAAAGCACCCATTCTTTCTCCACACATGATATAATAGATTCCATAGCTAGGCAAAGAAGCTATTAAATACTTTGGTATGGTGGTAATAACATCTTATTATTACAGATATTCTGTTAAAGCTAATCTTTAAATATCATTGCCCAGATACATAATCAGTTGGGATTTATTTTAACCAAATAAAATGCCTTCCAAGGGAGAAGGTAAGATTTTTATATGCATTTTTCATTGTAAGGCATATAATAGTCTAAAAATTTTTAAAGCTTTAGTCATATCTGCCATTACTATTCAGTGAATAGAAAGAAGAGTTTAAACATCCATATCACAAAAGTTCTATCACACAAGCATCAGCAAGCTATAGTCAACTTTGACATTCTCCATCTTCTCTAAAGAAAATCTTTCTTATAGAAGACTTTGCTTGAGTGCAATGCAAATATTCTTTTAAAGAGGGCACACAATAGGAGTATCAAAAATATATGCTAGTTTAGACTTTGCATTATTCTTATGGAAAAAAATATATATCTGAATCTGCTATAAATAGTCTTACTTTTCTTTCTCCCCATTCACACCTTCTCTGTGATATTTTTCATTATCACTGTTCTTTTTTTTCCCACAAGAGTCTGTTAAAAAATACAATCATTAAAGCAGTGTCCATATAGACCCTCTTCTATAACCTCAAATAAGTTTTTCTTTCCTTTTTAACTTTGTTGGCTGTCTCCCTTGAGGAAAGATCTCATGTTGTGAAAGAAGGAAGGAGATATATTTGGAAGACAAAAAGTTATACTAAATCAGAGATACAATGGTCAGCAAATAAACCCCGTCCTTCTCTCATTACCCATCTTCTTTGCAGGTAATGCACAGGGAGAGCCATATTAATAATGTTAATTCACAAGGCAGGTCCATATGAATAATGTTCCCATAATGAGGTGAGAGCAGAAGTGATTTGTGTCACTGAAAAACTGACACAGGTGTGACCCTTTATTTTCTCTTCCTCTGACCAAAGAGGCTGCACATTCAGTTTCTCAATGATTCTACATTACTGAATAGCCATATAGAAAGAGGTTGCTGTCCAGGTCCACAGAGAACATTGGAAACAAGAAATAAAAGAAGGATTTTTGTTATTGCAGCATTACAAGGCCTTTCCTGACTGAAACATGAACGATTGGTTAATCAGCCCTAACCAATATTAAGAGTGGCAGCAAGAAATGTGTTTATTACATTGTAGTTTAAGCTTCTTTGTAAAATTGTTAAAACAAATACAAGATTATTAAAAGTATATTTTAGAATGACTTTTGTAGAGACATTGAATTTACTCTAGATAATCTAATTCATGTAAATATTTCAATTGTCCACATACAAACTTAAATTACTGTGTGGGAAAAAGTTCTTTTACATTGAACAAAAATGTTCCTAAGTGATAAAAGCTGCAAATACTTGTATAGCATTTAGTACATCACAGACATTTTGTAGGCAACTTTGTATATAATAACTTATTTAATCTTCAAAACCATGTAAGTAGTTAACAAGAGTCTGCACATTTTATAGGTGAAAAATCTAATGTACAGACAATTTCAGTAACTAGCTCAAGCTCATCCAGGTAGTGAATGGTGGACGTGGGACATTAACTCAGTCAGTCATACTCCATATCCCTATTTTGACCACTATGCATTATTATTGCTTGAAATCAATATTGAGGCTCAGCCAATCAAAGAAGGTTCATAAAGCCCTAAAATTATTAATATGCCGGCTCAGTGCCACTTTAAACAGCAATTATTAGAAACATAATTTAACCAACAAGCTAAGATTTGTTACATCACAAGCAATATTTTTAAAAAGAAAGACTCTCCTGCACCGTTTAAAATGTGATTTCAATGACAGACAATCCATTCCAAAGTTTGGAAAGCCAGGTCCACCTACACACCTGTCAGGAACATAGAGATATCATTTGCATTGGCTATCAGTGAACTATGATCAATAGGGGCAAGGATGGAAAGTAGTATCACTGGATATCTTCTTATCTCTTTTTATTATGCCAAGATTAGAAATGCAATTGGTGCAAGAATAATTTATTTGTAACAACTGAATTTCTTTTCATTTTAATATGTAGATTATTCAACTGCTTTTTGTGATCAACACTTGCATCTAAAAATTGCAAGTTGAAGACATGATTTAATTCATCATATTAATTCCTGTACTTATTTGCATTTATAGGATGCACTTGCTTCTTTTTTATATGTTCTTGGCACAAGCACATAAGAAAAATTAGAGAAATGTAACTTGAGGAAACATTCTAAGAATGATTTAAGATATCAAATTCTTAAAGATTGAGATTCCTATCAATCCAGTTCAAAGACTTATCTCTGAGTAACATTTAGCAGTGTCTATATAAAGTCAAGGTATGATTATGCTTGGTGTGGAGACATATGAACTAAAAATACAAGTTCACAATCAAGTGTCATAATAAAGCTTCTACAAAATCACTACCATTTAGAAGAAGAATGGGAGACAGAAAGTAATGTAGTCTATTGAATTTATGAAGAAAGTGAAAATATAATACCGTGAGAGGTGGGAATACTGATTATTTTATTTGTGTCTTTATATCTCCATATATACTGTAATTTCAGCCCCATATCTATTCTGCGTCCCCACTGGACAAACATTATAAAGGTCTTCAAGCCATGAGAGTGAAAAATTACCAAAATTTATCTCTAATCATGTTCTATGGGAGAAGCAACTATCCAATGTTCTCTGTGGACCTTGAGCCTGTCTTTCCCCTCCTAGCCTGTGACTGAAGAGGGCATTTGGTCATGAAGGAGGTATCTCAGCTAATTTCCTTAATCTAAAGTGTTCTGAGCCCGAGAGTGATTTGAATCTTAGTCGTAAGGTGTTTGTCTTAAAATATAATACCTCTCAAAAACTAGCCTTCTTATTATACTCAATTCCAGTATGTTCATATGCACAACAGCCTTTCCAAGGTAAATTTCAGATTTACTGTTTACTTTTTTGCCCTCATCATCTTCTTTACTTTAAATAATTTTTTTTTTTTTGAGACAGTCTCACTCTGTCTCCAGGCTGGAGTGCAGTGGCACGATCTCAGCTCACTGCAATCTCTGCCTCCTGGGTTCAAGCGATTCTCCTGCCTCAGCTTCCCGAGAAACTGGAACTACAAGCGAGCACCACCACATCCAGCTAATATTTGTATTTTTAGTAGAGACGGGGTTTCACCATGTTGGGCAGGATGGTCTCAATCTCTTGACCTCGTGATCCGCTTGCCTCAGCCTCCCAAAGTGCTGGGATTACAGGCATGAGCCACCACACCCAGCCTAAGAGAGGAAATTTTGAGGCTGTGGGCTTTTCTGCATTCCAATCAGATTTTTGCCCTAAGTCAGTTAAGTCAGTTTAAAGATCTTACTGGATTTTTAGTCTTCAAAGTTTACTCATCTTATCTTTTATTGCTGGGGATCAGGAAACAATGACTTTCTCAATACTGAACAACCCAGATTTTGTGGAGTATACCTATTTGCTTTCCAACCAGCAAACCACCACCTGAACCCTTCGTCATAAAATCCTGACAAACACAGTCATTTACAACTACACAAAATCATAAATTTTTCAATCTCTCTTTTCCTAAAGCCACATATTTTGTTGTTATTAGTGGTGTTTTTACTTTTAAATTTTGTTTTGTTTTGTTTTAGGTGTATGATCTGTCTCCCTAAACCCTGCAGGGGTTTGCAAAATGCAAGGGTTTATGCATTTTGCCAAACATTTTACTACTGTATAATATGGATTACCATATTTTTAAGGCTTTGATATTAGTTTCTTTCTGCTTGTATTTTAGATTTTTGTTACAAAAGCTTTCTAGTTCTGGTTCCACCATTAGTATTTGTCAGGGCAGCCTTGATTATTCTGCACTAACAACCCTCAATTTCAGGTGCTTATAACAAAAGTTTATCTTCCTATCACACAAAATTTGGTGTGTCTTCAGGAAACTCTATAGCAAAATTGTCCTCCACAGTTCACTCAGGCTAGCAGAGGTTCCACCATGTGAGTTGTACTATCTGAAATTATGTATTATTTTGTTCACTTCTGTTCATAACCCCTTGGTCATTACTAGTGATATTATCCTGACTAATTCTAGGGGCTCAAAAATATAATCAAACAAATGAAACAGATGGTGAACAGACTGCTTCTGACAGTATTACAGTCTCAATTTCTCAATAAATTAAATAGATTACACAATGCTAATGCTATTTTTGTCCTCTCAGCATTATTTTTTATAAACTATGGTACATTTTTTTACCTTCAGAGCTGATGACGAAGTTGGTACATGTCAATTATAGCTTTTTTTTTCTTTGCAAAGTTAAAAGATCTCTCCAGAATTGAAAGTGTGACTTTACTTTCATAAGCACCATGCTCTGCTGCCATTGAAATCACATTAGGGAAATGCGTATGAAGTTTAAGGCTAGTTGTGTTATGTTCATTGCAGTTGAGATAAAAACTTGAGAAGAATTTCCATAAGAATTTAAATATTGTATAATTTAATATTATGCAACCCTCAAGCTTAGAATCTATTTTATGTGTATGAATCTTAAGAGAAAATGATCAAAGGATAGCTAACACGCACATTGAAGAAGCACTATAAAATATCCATGAATAAAATTCAAAGACAATTTCTGTTTTGAAAGCCAAAAATATTTAGGTTTAGTAAGACTCTGTGAATCAAGAAGTGACAGGATAATAACGTGTTGACTTAGCCTAAGGACAGATGCAAAAATGCAGTGTGCAAGAAAAAAAATTAAATATAACCTTTCATAGTAATATATTTCAACTTATGGTATTTTCTTCCTGAAAATCAATAAATCCATATGTAATTTGAATTTGCATACGTTTTCAGAGAAATACTTAAATTTTTAACGCTTATGACACTGAAAATGCAATTAAGCTACCAATAAATTAATTAGCAAATTTCTTGTCTCTGCTGTAGAAGCCAATGTGTAAAATATAGTTTTCAACTTGACACGGCTTATACATCAAAGAGTCTACCTTCAGGGTGCTTTAGTGTTCAAATGAAAAAGAAAAGAAAAATACACTAAAAATACACTAATTTTACCTTTCAGTAAGCCTTACCAACACTAGATATGTCCATCTAACGGAAGGGAAGTAATAGTAAAAGTTGTTTAAGGCATGTCATTTTGTCCATTTTAAAATAACACTAGTTTAATAATGTATTTCCTTATTTTGCAGCTAATTGTATAAAATATTTTTTCCTTAATAAGCCAAACTTCATACTGATTACCAGTAAAAATCTTTTAAAAAATCAAATGAAACTTTTAAAAAGTACTTTTAACCATATGCTATTTGGTACTTTACTAGCAATCTGAATACTGATAGCAATCATTATCTCTGATAAAGAAAACTATACTTTTTTAGGCAAAAATTAAACTGAGTCTACAAAATGAACATAATCCCTTACTGCACATACTATAATTGTTGCTCATAATGAAATTGGACATTATTTTGGTCAGTAGAGTGGAAGTTTGGAGCTGCATTCAGATTCCTTATAGGAAAAATAAGTAATTTCATACCTAAGTAAGTACACCACAGGAAAAAATACACAGAATAAAAATATATTTAGAATTTAGTTGCAAATTCAGGTTTAAAAATGCATAATGAGAGCATAAGATAAAATTATTTGGCCATGGTTAACTTACGAAGCAAAGAAGCAAATGGGCATACCACCTAGGGCTCATTACTAGCTTTGCTTTTGCCTCTGAGATGTACAGTTTCAGGGTTAGGGCTATCCATTAAATTCAGTTGGACAATTCAACCTTAGTAGGCTTGGGGTAAGACAGGAAGCAGGTGCCTGTGGGGCAGGAGAGAATACAGAATTCTCATCTACAATCTGCTCCTCTCTAGATTCTTAATGCTGGGCCAGGAAACCTGCCAAACTGTGATCCTGATGGACAGAAACTTTAGGGGCCAGTTCTCCTTAAAGTTCTGTGTCTGATGAATACCAGGGCTCATTAAAGTTTCACTACTAAGCACTCTCTCGGTCCCTTGGGTCTCTATTCAGTACCATTGAAATAGTACACTAAATTTGGAGAAAATTTAACTTCTTCTCTATATGTTTGCTTCTAACTTGAGTTTCCTCAAAGGCAGAGCGATAGGCAAAGGCTTGCAAGGTAAGAAATGTAATCCCACCCAAGACGTTGAGGGTGAGAAGAGGTTAGCAGGAAAACAGAAAAAGTAAATGAAAGTTGCCTTGTTCATTACCCATTAGGCTGAGACATAGTATTTGATCTTGCCAGATATTGTGAAGTTTATGAAATTCATGTCAGAATTTGCAACCCAGAGGACAATAGGGAAGAAATTTTTCCCAGTAACTTCTGTCCCCTACTGATGGAAGATAGGACCATCGGCATTGAAACCCACTCATAGCTGTCTATCCATGAGTGTCCATAAGACCCCTTAGGAATTCCAAGCTGTGTCTTCAAAAATGACGTGGGCCAGCAAGTTAGAAAAAGCCCTTGTACAAGATGAGACACTGTCAGATTGCACCTGTGAGGTTGAGGGACATCTTCAAGGAATAGGGTACCATATCATGGCTGTGGTAAGATGTTCAGTTAAGATAATTTGGAGTGGTACACAAAAGTTTCCAATAGAGTGGTTTAAATTTAAAACTAGACCAGAATTAAAGTGCTAGGAATAGGAATGGAAAGAAAAGGGGGAAGGAGGAGCTACTGGACTACTTTCTAAGTACAACTTAATTATGCCACCAAATATTCAGGTTTTTCCTTCACACATAGTAGGCATGTCCCAAGTGGCCCTGAAGAACACTTATATTCAGTGTATGCAAAGTTTATATGTTACTAAATTTCCTCCAAAAAGAAGTTAAACCATTATAAAAATATATAATTATTAAAGAGCATTATTAAGAAATATAAATATTTCTGTATAATTTAGTATTCAGGCTAATTGAAAGCTGAAACATAAATGATGTGAAATACCTGGGGGTGGCAATTTTTTCTCTTTATGTAACAGAAAGAGCATTGAACTTGGATTTAGAATCTGTAGGCCTGAATGTTCATCCTGTCCCCTTGATATTGTACAACCTTGGACAATAACATAAAAGTGTTCAACCTAGATAGTGAGAAAAAGTGCATTAAAGCAGTGAGATGTTTTTCTATTAAGTTGATAAAAACTGTAATTTTGTGTTAGTAACCAATTCTGCTAAGGGTGTAATAAAATTGTTGTATTTTTATATTGTTATGGCAGTATTAATTGGTGTAACTTTTAGAAATTCATTTGATGAAATGTACCAAGAGCCATAAAAACTATGAATCTCACTCATGAAACTTAATCTAAAGAAAAATACAAAAGAAGACAATTTTATAGGTTGGAAGAAATTAGTTGCAATGTAATTATAACAGTGAAAATTTGAGAAAGGCAATGAAATGTAGCAAGCAGTTATTGAGGGACTCTCTACATTGCTCTCTGTGATAACAGTAGAGAATTCCAAGAAACCATAGTTGTTGCCATCATGAGCTCACCCAAGACAGAGCTTTCTGTTCTTGTTCAAAAACTAAGAAGCCATTCAAGACAACAGCAAAATAAATGAACCTATGAGCCTGGCATGAGTCATGCACTCCTCTATCCTCTAAAGCCAAGTTTCTGAACACAAGTAACGCTTCAGATTCACTCACAGAGATTTTAAAACATATGCCTGTCTAGGTCTCGTCATTAAGAGATTCTGACTCAGGTTCTACCTGTTTTAGTTGGCTTTTGGTTGAGTTTACCATGCTGGAAAAAAATTTAAAAAATTCACTTGCATACAGATGCATTTAGATATTGCTAATTACATCCATTAAGCTTGTTAAATGTTCTATAAAAGGAATAGTAACACACAATCATCAAAAATTAAATTGCTGAAAGAATTTGGGCCCCATTTATAGGATGCTGTGGACTCTAAATTGATGCTTTGTTTGCATGATTGTTGAAAGCCTTTAAGTTACTGAGAAAGTGTTAGCACAAATCCAAGTGGCGAATTTTGTACTAGACACAGTAGAAATAAATGACTAAAATCTAAGTGAAAAAAATAAAAAATAAAAATATCAAGACTCTCTTGGGTCTGGATATCTTTATATGTAAAACTCAACTAATAAAACTTGCTTTCAAATATTACTGGTTGTATATAAAGTCAAACAAGATAATATGTTAGAAGATATTGTCCCCTGGACCACATATATTTGTCTTTATGAGCTCCCACGATTCAGAGTTTCAGAAATCATGCCAATCTATGACTAAATGAGGGCACCAGCTCCAGTGCCTCTTTATATCTATTACCTCTGAGGACCCTTTAGGCAACTTCAGAAATCTCCTTACATTCATAAAATTTTGCACCCATGTAGGTCATTTCCAACATTACCAACCTATGCTCATAACAACTTAGTCCTCTGATTCTGCAACTGTACTTCTCAACATAGATTATTTTTAACATGTACTTTTAGACGGTATGTATCTTATTATTATTCTTTCTCCAATGTGGAATATCCCACTGTTGAAATTTTGCTCCAGTTCTTTAAAAGAATCATCATCTATATCATCATCTTTATTCCAATGATCTGTATAGACCTTGGCTGACAGTAATCCTCTCAAAATGTTAAATACAGAAAATTAGGATTTTTAAGCCAATCTGTAACCTGGCATTGGTTATGTTACAATTTATTTAATCTCCTTCAGTTTTTAAAATATTCTTGACTCAACAGTTTCTACTTAGGTACAAAACCTCACTGCAGAATATTCAACATGTTAAGTAGCACTCCTTAGCTAGCCATACTCAGAGCATGTTACCTTTTTCTGTATTGTAGGATAGCTCTCTTTCCCTAGAACCAACCTATGTACTTCTTGAGTACATAACATTCCTTCGAGAAGTCAAAATGCTAATAACTTGATTATAATAAGATATCAGAAACTGCCTCTGCAAGTTTGTTTTAGGTAGTTATAATTGCATACTTGATCATTGTAAATTATTCCATTTTAAAAATACAGAACTTTTGCAATCAAACATTTATAATCTATAACTATCAATCTCATCCACAATAAACTTTCAAAGAGACTTCATAAAAATGTGCAGTTAAAGTTGTCTCTAAGGATGTTTTTCCAAGTAGAATTAAGCCAGAGGGAAAAACAGTCTTTTCCTAAAACTTCATAAAGGCAAAAAACAGAAATCTTCAGAACTTCTGAGAAATATATTTTAGAAATAAATTCTAATTAGAAATATTAAGAAGCTAGAGGTGAGTATAAAAGACAGTGGGGCACCTAATATGGGAATTGAACTTGCCAGAATAGCTTGAGTTGAAAATAAAAACCTAAAGTTGACTTTGTACTACAAGAATAAACTAATACATTGGGGTAGAAAACAGAGAGTAACAGAAGTTTTTAAGTTAAGTAACTTCAAGTGATATTCACATACACTGCATATCCATGAGATTACTGTACTTGCCATGCCGCTAATATAACACATATTTGCCCATGCTGATGCTATACAGTGAGGAGGTAGTCTCTGCTTTCCTTCCTTCCTTCCTTCCCTCTTTCTTTCTTTCTCTCTCTTCTCTCTCTTTCTGTTTTTGATATGGAGTTTTGCTCTTGTTGCCCAGGCTGGAGTGTGCAGTGGTGCCATCTCAGCTCACTGAAACCTCCGCCTCCCAGGTTCAAGTGATTCTCCTGCCTCAGCCTCCCAGTAGCTGAGATTACAGGCACTTGCCACCACGCCCAGCTAATTTTTGTATTTTTAGTAGAGACGGGGTTTCACCATGTTGGCCAGACTGGTCTCGAACTCCTGACCTCAAGTCATCTGCCCGTCTTGGCCTCCCAAAATGCTGGGATTACAGGCGTGAACCACTGCGCCAGCCAATTTCTGCTTTCTTTACTCCCATCTTCTTTCTCACTCCTCCCTGAGAGATGACAATGCAAATAGGATTGTTGAGTATTAATGGGACTGTGCTTATAACTATAGCCATGCTTATTTAAATGTAAATCTCATATGTTCTGGATCCTTTACCTCTTCTGTCAACATATGGCAAAGGACAAGGCAGGATATGCCAACATCATGTCCTGCCACTGTGCTTACTTCTCTTTCTTCTTTTCTTCTCATATAAACAGCTGGAGTATGGTAAGACCCATCATATGGATTTACTCCAATGGTAAGAAATGTGAATGTCTGTCTTAGCTCAAGCTACTATAACCAGATACAACAGACAGAGTAATTTAATCAACAGAAATGTATTTCTCATAGTGCTGGAGGCTGGGAAGTTCAAGATCAGAATGCTAGCAGATTCAGCCTCTAGTGAGGGCTCTTTTCCTGGTTTGCAGATGGCAATCTTTAATCTTTAATGGATCCTCACATATGTGTCTTCTTATAAGGGCACTAATCTTATTATGGAAGATTAATCCTGAGTTCATCTAAACATAATTAACTGCCAAAAATTCTACTTCCTAATGTCATCCCGTTGCATATTAGGGTTTGTATTAGGCCTTTCTTGCATTGCTATGAAGAAATACCTGAGACTGGGTAATTTATAAAGAAAAGAAGTTTAATTGGCTCATGATTCTATGGGCTTTACAGGAAGCATGGTGCTGACATCTGCTCAGCTTTTAGGCAGGTCTCAGGAAGCTTACAATCTTGGCAGAAGGCTAAAGAGGCAGCAGGCACATCACATGGTGAAAGCAGGAGCAAGGGGGGTGCAGGAAGTGCCACACACTTTAATATTACTTGACATCATGAGAACTCACTCTCACAAAGAGAGCACCAAGCTCCCAAGATCTGCCCCCAAGATTCAAACACCTCCTACCAGACCCCACCTCCAGCATTGGGGATCACTATTCAACATAAGATTTGGGTGGGGACAAATATCCAAACTATATCAGGGTTTCAACATGAACTTTGGAAAGACAGAAACATGTAGTTCATAACAATGTCCTTCCAAGTTTTAGCAGAGTCAGGCATTGAGGAGTGTTTGGAACTAATTCTCAAGTGACCTATTTTTATTTTTATGAAATTTTACTCTTGTTTCTTTTGTCTGATAGGATTATTTATTCTTTCTCATATTTTTTATTCTAAAAAATGTCCAGTCCTTTAAAGAGTTGCAAGAATGTTATAATATACACTTGAATATTCTTTACTTGTATTCACCAGTTGCTAATACTTTGCAATTTTTCCCCTTTCACTGTTACCCTCTGTCTCAGTCTTTGTAGAGAGATGGATGGTTGGATAGAGAATAAATAGATAGAAAGTTGGTGCAAAAATAATATCAATTACACTTTTGGATATCAACAATCTGAAACTTGCTACTACTTAAATTATAGTGCCATCATGCTATCTTCTTAATAATAAATTCATTGGAAACCTGTTAACCAAATTATGCCAAATAATTCACTGTTTCTTACAATTAAAACATAACTCTGGAACTCAGATATATTGTTTTAAAAATCTCCAATTATAAAATTGCATTGCTTCTACTATTCTTCACACCGATGGCTTTGCATCAGAAGCAAAGTTTAGAAGTTATGTATTACTGGTAAATACATAACTTCTAAATTATTTAGAGGTTTAGAAGTTATGTATTACTGGTAAATTTCTTCAAATAGCACCAAATACTTTCATCCTATGCAAAAGTTCTTAAAAAGCAGAAAAGTTTGAAAACAGCAGAGAACTACTGTCCTTTTTTTTTTTTTTTTTTTTTTTTTGAGATGGAGTTTCACTCTTGTTGCCCAGGCTGTAGTGTAATGGCGTGATCTCGGCTCACCGCAACCTCCACCTCCTGGGTTCAAGCGATTCTCCTGCCTCATCTCCTGAATAGCAGGGATTGCAGGCATGCCCCACCACACTCGGCTAACTTTTGTATTTTTAGTAGAGCCAAGGTTTTTCCATGTTGGTCAGGCTGGTCTCGAACTGCCGACTTCCAGTGATCCACCCACCTGGGCCTCCCAAAGTGCTGGGATTACTTATAGGCGTGAGCCACCACGCTTAGCTTCTTTTGTATTTTCTATCAATTCCAAACATATTTAATGCTTTTCTAAGAAGCTTGCTATTTTTGGAGAAAATGTTTGAGCATTTTAATACTTAATATAATAAAGGTGAAAATTATGTTTGATTTCAACTGAGTTACTTTTTAAACAGAGTAGCATAAAGACCTAGATAGGGGCATAAGAAGAGATGGCAAATTTACATGTTGTTTCAAAACTAGACTATACAACTCCAGTGTTCATATGACTTTTAAATAAAATTTTTTCAAAAATTAATTCTCACCCAAGTAATAGATGTGTGTGATTTTCTATGTGCCAGTCTGAAGTCAACTCTAAATGTCTTAGGAAAGATGATGCCTGCCATGATCTCCCTCACATGTGCAAGTTACTTGATATGGAAAGAAGAGGTAATCCAGGACACTAGATCTTCCATCTTTTAATTAATAATCACAATTAAATAGAAGGGACTTTGTGTCCTGTGCATATGAATGCACGATAAAAACAAGTGCCCAATGTTGCATATGTCTGCATTCATCTCTACATAAATCCATATGTAGAGAAGAAGGTGCTGGTAGAAGAAGTATTAGTAGAGAAAAAATTAATATATATTTTCCTATTATCAGGATGTTCTGCTAATATTTTGTATTTTAAAAATCAGTATGCTATATTAGCAGATTAGAGAATAAAAAAGTAATTTAGCTGGTTCAGTCTGTTTTATGGAGAATTAGGGTCAAAAAATATCTGAGATTCATTACTCATCTAGTTAACATAACCAAAGATTCCTGGTTCCACAGCATTCTGAAGGCGCACCCTAACTCTTTCTGAGTCTGTTAACCTCCACTTCTGTCAGTCCTATAGCATTTACTTTAGTAGTCACACATTGTGTTTATCTGTAAAAGGTATTTCTAAAAGTTATATTTGTGAATATTTAAATTCGTTGATTCACATTTAAAAATGAAACAGCTTCAGCCTCTGTTATAAATTTTTTCCTCTAGAGATAATTTTTTGCTGCTAAATAAAGGCAAATTATTTATTAAAGTTCAGAATATTAATATTAAAAATTCAGAATGAAGAAATAATTTGGCTCCAAATGTACCACTAAATAAAAAATATTTTACAGTGCTCAGCCTGACCCAACAAAAGATTTGATTTGTTGAACTTGATCTGTAAGAAAAGTAGTAAAGCTGATAGTAGAAAGAGCTATTTTTTTCTCCTGCTATTTCCTTCTTCCCTTCCTTTCTTTTCTTGCTTTCTAAGGACAAACATTTTGCACCTGCCCTTCCATAGTCAGTGGAATAGGATTATAGAAAAAGAGATAGAGCATGTCTGAGCTCATGAAACTTACATCCTACCGTGGGATATGGACAATAAGCAAGAAAATAGATGGTAGATATCAACAATATAATTATAGGTTGTAAAAAGTTCTAATAAAGAAATAAGGCAAAAGGAGATGACAGAGAGTAACTGACAGAAATCAACTTTGGTTAGAGGATCAGAGAAGACCTCTTTGAATAGATGATATCTGCAAGGAGTCTGAAAGATAAGGAGGAGCCACTCTGGAAGGCTGGAAACAAAACCGGAGGAAGAAGCAGATGCTGAGATAGGAAAGGGCTTGTGTATCTCATAGACAGTAGATGGCCAGTGTGTCTGGATCACAGTGAACATAAGGGAGAGTGCTATGGAAAGCTGAGTGTGAAAGAGATTATGCAGAGTTTGGGAGCCCAGTGTAACAATTTTTGGTTTTATTCTTGGTGCAATGTGAAGCTATTAAAAGACTCTAATTAGAGAAGTTACATGGCATGCTTTATGTTTCAGAGAGATCATTCTGGCTGCTGTGTGAAGAATAGAAGCTGAAGAAGAAGAAAGATGAGTAAGAAAGCTATTAATGTGATCAGAGAACAATGGTGGTCTTAGAAAAAAGTGAGAGTACCTCAATATTACACCACTGAATACAGAACATGCAATTACATAATATTTTCATTATGGAAAGAAATACATAGCCTCAAACATATAGATAATAGTAAAATGTGGTAAAAATAATTAGGATGTGGTGAAAGTTGTGTTTATTACTTTTAAAATTTAATTTATTTAGTCATAACTTTATTTAACAGCTAACTCACAAAACTCCTAAAAAATATAATAAATAGGGGACGGCAACAGTGTAATCCCAGCAATTTGGGAGGCCGAGGTGGGTGGATCACTTGATGTCAGGAGTCTGAGACAAGCCTGGCCAACATGGTGAAACCAGGCTCTACTAAAAATACAAAAATTAGCCAGATGGGGTGGTGTGTGCTGGTAGTCCCAGTCACTCGGGAGGCTGAAGCAGGAGAATCGCTTGAATCTGGGAGACAGAAGTTGCAGTCGGCTGAGATCGGGCCACTGCACTCCAGCCTGGGAGACAGGGTGAGACTTCATCATAAATAAACAAATAAGGTAAAAATGTCTTGTGCAATTTTAAGTTGATCTCTGTTCATTACAGAACATTTTTCCTCTGCTTTTTATCATGAATCCGGCTTCTTTGAAGAGTCTGTAATTTCTTGGAAGTAAAAGAAAATCATCTGATTGGAAGTAAAAGAAATTTTATTGCCTTCAGTTTAAGGAAATACAAATGCTTTCAGGAACATTCAGCGGTGGTACTAATCCTCAGAATTAAAACTTTACCATGCTGAGGCTTAATGCTATCTAATTTTATCTAGGTTGATAAAAATTATAACAGCTTCACCCCTTTTAAATATAAATATATATGTGCTGTAGATTGATACATTCTATAATAAGATATTCAGAAGATTGTTAAATTTTTAAAAACATGGATAATCAGTGAATATGATTATATGTAACTTTGTTTATTCTCAAACTACAGATTCACAATTTTCTCCTGATAATAAATTCATAAATCTACTTATTTTATCATTTGTTTTTACAGAACTTCTAGCTATTTCATATATATAGGTGCTAAATACATTTTGTATGAAGACAGAATATTGGCTTGATTTTTAGTTCTTGTGGTACATAGTGCTTATACAGTACACATGCCAGATGCTAGGTTTATGTTTATAAAATGACTGTGTTTTCTGAATTCCATTTTGAAACCCTACATACAAAATCATTCATAGACAATACTCGTATCCTTAATCACATTGGATTATTTCACCAATGATGAAACACATAGAATGTTCTCATTTCAGAAAAAAAAAAAATCAAGAAATACTATCCTAATTCTATGTTACAGTAAAATTGACTTTCAAATAGCACCTCTTCAGTTATTAATTAATGATGCCTAGTCATGAAGTACAGACTTATTGCTGCTAGAAAGCAGTGTTTGCTTCATATAATTTTCTAGTGACACTCTGGTTTTAAGATTATCCCTAACTATTAAAATCTGTTTAATAATTATTCTACAGATTTTTTTTTGAGATGTAGTCTCACTGTCACCCAGTCTCAGTCTAGCAGTGCAATCTCGGCACACTGCAACCTCCACCTCGTGGGTTTAAGCAATTCTCCTGCCTCAGCCTCCTGAGTAGTTGAGACTACAGGCACACACCACCATGTCCAGCTAATTCTTTATATTTTTAGTAGAGATGGGGTTTCACCATATTGGCCAGGCTCGTCTTGAACTTCTGACCTCATCATCCACCCACCTCGGCCTCCAAAAGTGCTAGGATTACAGGCATGAGCCACCATGCCCAATCCAGATTTGTTTTTGCATTATAATTTTAATTTGCAAATAGATATAAAAATAATTGGCTATTCTAATGCCTTATTTAAAGTATTATAATTCAGAGGCTACTTTCATTACATTTATTTTTAAAGATAATCTTTCACAATTAATTTATAACTTGAATGAGGTCCCTTAGATATTTAGAATTTTTTTTAACATTTTAATGGTTATTATTAATAATGGAAAATTATTTAAAATGTGTGTTCAGTCAATTTTTAAAAACATTTTAATAGATACATAACATTATAACAGACTTAATTTATTCATCTCTCTGGTGAGTCATCTCAAATTAGTCGTATTTCCTCTAGTGATAATTACAAATTTTGGAAACTGCTTAGCTATATTTTATGATTAATTACCTGCAGTAAGTTAAAAGTATGTTACAATAGAAAACATGTAAATATGAAGAAAACACCTATATGTTTCATACTTTTAATATTGTACTTCATACTTTAATAAAAACAATGAGCATAAATAAATGTCTATGTTTGTGTATATGAATGAACTATAAGTATCTGCATCACAATTGAATGCAAAATTATGAAATTATAGCTATATATTTAAATAACATCATTTTTTAGAAGGGAAGACTTTTTTATGGTTGATCCTTCTTATATGATAAAATATTTCTAAACAATGTTTTCACATGCCTTGAGTAGTTAATATTAATATTAAATTAGAGAATTTGCACCTAACAGAAGTGTTTCCTTTTCCTTTACATGATTTTTTTTATAATGCCTTAAAAGTGAATGAGTTGTGAAGGCAATTCTGGAATGCCCAGCTCAAGCCATGGCAGAGTGCAAGCTGCTGGTGACACTGCTAAGAACTGGAAGTACATACAGTGTTTCCCTTCCAGATCCCACAATAATAAGCATGGCCAAGGGAGTCCTGCCCTCACAGGGTGAAGTGTTCAGTCTTTACAGACAACAATCTTGGATCTAGCAATTGGCAATTAGCAAACTTAGGTAATGAAGAAAGAAAGCATTCTTGAGACATGGGTGTAGAAAAGAAAGAACATACTGACAGTCTTGTTGCAAGAGATCAAAAATCAACATCTTATTTCTGAAAAGGGGAAAGAAGACAAGAAAACTGATGAGGAATTGGAGTTTCAATATCAGCCAGGTGTCAATAGTCAGTTTTCAGGGAGATACAGATGACATTGTGAACTTGGCTTCAGTGAAGTACATCATTAAGAAGAAGGCAATGTAGCTGGAGAGGTGGCTGCTGCTGCTGCTGCTGATGATGATGGGAAGATTCATCTAATTCTGAAAATCCAGATGACACTGAAAATAACTCAGTCAGGAAAAGAAGAATCTGTTGCAGGACTCCAAGCTACTGAGCATCCTGAGGAAATGGAGGATTCTCAAAAAAAAAAGGATGCCAAAAAAATTATAAAATGATGTGTAGGCCAGGCATGGTGGCTCAGGCCTGTAACCCAGCATTTTGGGAGGTCAAGGCAGGCGAATCACGAGATCAGGAGTTCAAGACCAGCCTGGCCAACATGGTGAAACCCCATCTCTACTAAAAATACAAAAATTAGCAGGGCGTGGTGGAGGGTGCCTGTAATCCCAGCTACTCGGGAGGCTGAGGCAGGAGAATCACTTGAACGTGGGAGTGGGAGGTTGCAGTGAGCCAAGACCAAGCCATTGCACTCCAGCCTGGGAGACAGAGCAAGACTCCTTCTCAAAAAAAAAAAAAAAATGATATGTATTAAGTCCAGTGGTTCACAACTCCACTCATAACTCTTTGTATTCAAAATTAGCCTTAATGTTATAATGCACAGTGGAGCACTGCTTACAGGCACAGACCATTGTGCTATAATATTAAAAGGGCCTTTTGAAATAATTACAAAATATGTTTGCTTTCAGATGCCATAGCTCAAACTTTTATGAGCATGATTATCACAATTTTTATAAAGAGTAATATTGGGAGGTGGGGGACTAGGGGCAGGACAGCAGGGGGTGGGGGAATGGAGAAAGGATAACATTAGGAGAAATACCTAATGTAGATGACGGGGGGATAGATGCAGCAAACCACCATGGACATGTATACCTATGTAACAGAAACAAACCTGCACGTTCTGCACATGTTCCCCAGAACTTAAAGTATAATTTTAAAAAGATGAAGCAAAATTAAAAAAAAAAGAGTAATAGCAGGCAGTGGGGGGATGGGGAGGGATAGCATTAGGAGAAATACTTGATGTAGATGACAGGTTGATGGGTGGAGCAAACCACCATGGCACCTGTATACCTATGTAACAAACCTACATGTTCTGCACATGTATCCTAGAACTCAAAGTATAATAAAAAACAGTATTAGTTATATAAAAAAGAAATAAATACAAAACTCAACTTCCAAAACATGTACTTCAATACCACATAAATTTAAAAGACTACAAGTAGTCATATTAATCAATTCAAGCTTCATTACTAAATCAAACATGGAAACAAGACCAACTTTCCTGAAATTACAACAAAATTGCAACATCACTGGTCAAGTAGAATTAAATATAGATAAACTGGGGAAATTCATCGACCATAGAAACATTGATAGTATTAATGATTTATTCACCTTCAACTATGTGTTTTAAGTAGTTCTAAAAAAAATTAGCTGATATACATTAAACCCATGCTTGAGAGATAAACAAGTTTAATTAAAAAATAGATTTTAGGATGAAAAAATAGTCTGATGATAAAATTTATTTTTTAAAAGACACTGATATATGACAGAAATCATTTTTAAGGAAATATTAGTGAAATGCTAATAATAAATACAAATAAGTCCACCTCTAATATAAAATTTGCTTTTATTTAACACCTAGGAATGTCTTCCTATTTATCATCACTATATTTATTAAAATGTTCTGAGTTTATTTTCATTAATATAAGATATATTGTTTATAACAGAAACTAATTATTATCTAATTATGTTGGTTTCTGAAGTAGTTTAGGCTCCTAGCAAAGACGCTCAGGAGTAATTGTCCACAGGACAAGACTATTATGCCATCCATTATGTTTAATAAGACACATGACAAGAATATCAATTATGCCCAAAATCAGTGTTGAGATCAGTTAAAAAAACCAGCTTAGCAACGTTCCCCATAATGCATGTCTCCAGACAACACTCTATCTAAGTAGCAAATATTTGCTGTAACTTATTGGTATTTACAGAATCCAATAAACATTGGATTCTGTGATGCCATTTTGTTTTCTGGAGTACATATAAATTAGGTAAATCAGCACTAAGATGACACATGGCCAGTCATGAATAAAAACAATAAAATTAGATGCAGCAACATTTTGTAACAACTTAAAATCAACCTCCAATGCAGCGATTTTCTTTGCTTGTATTTTCAAGACCTCCATCCACTCCTGCTTTCAACTGTTTTCTTTAGGACTTCATTATGTTCTTTGGGAGACTATTTCACACTCTATTAGTTACAGTCAATTTCATCGCATCACTTGAAGTATAAATGCCCTCAGTTCTCTGCACCTCTTAAAACTACATCTCGTCCTTCTTGGTATTTAATAACCTGCAGCCTGTCACTTGAATTAGGGAATAATTTTACCTCTTCTGCCCAAATATTCTTAAGTGGAGAAAACTCTATTTGTCCATTTTAAATTCTACATTGTATGAAGATAAGTTACGTATCTACTTTATAACAGAAAATTTTTGAAAACTTAATAATAGGGCAAATAATGTGGGTCAGTCATGCATCCTTTCAGTTTTATACAAAGGCAAAAGCTACTCTAGCATTGTCCAGGAGAATGTGCCTGGTTCATTTTACTATTAGTGGTCACAGACTTAGTTACTTGTTAATTTTGCAGATTTTGTCTGATAAAGGTGGAAACAACTTGTCTGCTAGAACCCCAAATTTATAAACTACTTAAAATTAAAGAGTTTTATATCCAACTCAGCAATCTTATACTAAATTTTCTTTGATAAATTGACTACAAATACCCTAACTTCTTAAGTGCATTTTGAACCAGTCGTAACATCTTACAGGTCCCTTAACTAATAAATGAGTTAAATAAAGTATTTGACACATTTATTTTATATTTGCCTGAAGGATACAATTTTGCTGCTTTTGAAAATTATATTTTTACCTAAGCAATAATTAAAACCCCCTCAAGTAATATGAGGAGTACATTAAAGGCACAGAGCATATCCAGATTCTTACTAACATAATCAAACACTGATCTAAAGCTCTATTATTAGCATTGCAGTGGGAGGAATCTGATAGAATTTGCCTCTGATATATATCTTACTTTTCCTTAATCACTGTCTTTCAAGTACTTTACAGTTGGCAATATGTTAGATGAATGAGTTTTAAAAATCTGTCATTTCAGTAAAATGGTAGAGTATAACATCATTAAATGCATTTGCAGTCCTAAGACTTTGTAAAAAATGATTTTACACAATAATTTAGGTACATTTTATTTAAATGTGTACCACATGCCAACATCAACATACATGTTATTTAATAAAATTTTCAATGTCATATTTAAGAATTTGTTAAATACCTCAGATATTTAAATAAACGAGTATCTCAGATATTTACAATTATACATACCAAGCCAGTTGTAATTTTTAAGAAAATTATATTGCTTATCACTTCTACAAAAATTTTTCTAATACAGGATCAACATGTAGATTGTTATACTCTACCTTGATTGTGTGCCATTATATTTATCTGTGCAAAAATGTTATTTTTACAGTAAAAAAAAAAGAACATGGAAAAGTAGAAAAATACAAAGTATGTATTAGCAGATGAAATGAACTCGAGTGTAAAATAAGGCAACAAAATGTGGGACTGCACAAACTATATTAAGTTCATAATTATTTCTATTACTTGCCAAAAAATAGCAAATATAAATATTATCCATAGAAGCAAACATGAACTATTGAGAGAAGTTGAATAGTACCATTTACTTTGAACTCATCAAAAATTTAAAATCTCCATCCATATCATTAGTATTTATACCAATATATAATTTATCTTGCTTAGAAACAGTTGCTTTAGGTATTCACAGTTTATTCATATATTAGTTGATGACCTAAATGTTGTCTTTAGGCTCCTTAAATAAACTTCTGTTCATCTGGGTTATTTATTTGAGATAGAACATTTTTTAAAAACATCATCTATTTGATTTTTGTCTGGGTACTGCTTCAGAGAAATCATTTCTAGATGCCTGGAGATATAAAATATACTAAAGAATATTATCATAATTCCATTTCAGATATAGATGGATCAGAGTAAATAAAAGCCATTTCCTTCAGTTCCTTTCCCAATATCAACTAGGCAGCCAAACTCACCAGAATGTGGCTTAAAATTAATGAAGCTTTTAGAAATAAGGCTGCAAATAAGGCTCTCAATTCACTCTCAAATCTCCGAGTATATTGTATTCTTGTGATTAAATGTCTACCAAGCTGATTTAATTGCACTCTAGGCCTTAAATTATCTGTGTAGGTAATTTAGTAGAGAAATGATTATATTCTTCTCCAAGTAACATAAAGGCAGCTAAACAAAATTTTTTCTAGGAATGTTTCAAATGTTTCTTTCTTCCGTGTGCTACAAATATCTGTGATACTGTGAATTGACCAATAGTAATAGATATCAGCAATAGGATTAATTTTATATAAGGTGTGGTTGTAAAAATAGATACAGAGAAATCAGTTTGTCTGAATTGAAAATTGTATTAAGGAAAGGACTAGAGCTTCAGAGTTTATGAGCAGGCTATGGAAATAATACTCAACTTTTCATTTATTGATAAGCTTTATTCTTAATATTTTTCAGTGAAGCGTAGCATATGTACAGAATATGTTCAATTCATATGGGCAGAGTTGAAATCGCTATCACAAAATAAGTATACAAAGATGATTATCACCAAAGTCAAGAAAAATAGCTAGTATTGCAGCCACACCAGAAGCCTCCCTCATGCCCTTTTATAATAGCGACCCTTTCTTTATCACTAAAGGTATTTTCTCTGTGAATTATAATAGACTTGATTAATTTTTCCTATTTTTAAAATTTAAATAAATGAAGCATACAGTACACAATGTTGGCTGGTTTCTTTCACTGAATATGTTTGTGGAATAGATTTATACTATTGATTTACCATCAGTTATTTCCTATTTCTTGTTATATATTATTCTAGGATATAAATATGCCACATCTTATTTATTCATCCACTATCAGTATACATTTTGGAGGTTTTCACTTTGGAGCTAGTGAAAATAATGCTGCTTTTAGCAAACATAGACAAACAATACCACATCAAACTCAAAAACTTCTGTGCATCAAAAGAAACAGTCAACAGAGTAAAAGGGTGATCTACAAAGAAAAAATATTTGCAAATCATATATCCGGTAAGAGATTAATATCCAGAATTTATAAGGAACTTCTGCAACTTAACAACAACAAAAGTTGATTAAAAATGAGCAAAGAATGTGAATCAGCAATATCCAAAAAATATACAAATAGTTAACAAATATAAAGATGTTTAACATTACTAATTGTGGGAGAAACAAAATCAAAACAATGAGGTTATAATGTCACATCTATTAGGATGGCTGCTATCAAAAAAATAAATGAAAAGAAAAGAACAAGCATTAGCAAGGACGTGGAGAAGCTGAAACCCTTGTGTACTACTGGTGGGAATGTAAAATGGTTTTGTCACTATAAAAAATAGTATAGAAGCTCCATGTGATCTGGCAATACCACTTCTGGGTATTTACCAAAAGAATTCAAAGCAGGATTTCCAAGATATAACTGCACACCCATATTCATAGCATTATCATTCACAATAGGCAAGAGGTGGAAGCAAATCAAATGTTCATCAACAGTTGAATACACAAAGAAAATGTGATATGTTTACACAATAGATTACTTGGCCTTATAAAGAAAATAAATCCTATCATATGCCACAACAGGACCAAACTTAAGCATATTATGCTAAGCAAATTAAGCTAATCACAAAAAGACAAATACTATATGGTTCCACTCCTACAAAATATTTGAATTAGTCAGAGGGATAGAAATAGCAGAAAGGTAGTTGCCAAGCGTGGGGGAGGGACATACGGAAGAGAGAGTGTTTAATGGGTATAGAGTTTCAGATCAAAAATTTCTAGAGATCAGTTGCTCAACAATCTAAATATAGTTCATACTTTGAATTGTACACTTAAAAATGGTTATCATGGTAAATTTAATGTTATTTCACCACAATAAAAATATAGAAAAAATAATGCTTCTCTGACATTTTTGTGCATGTCCTTTGGTGCACATATGTACATATTTGTTGAGAATACACTTTGGAATGGAATTCTTAGGTTATAGAGTGCATATATATTAAGATTTAGAAAGATTTAACAAGTTATTGTCTCATTAGAAATAGGATTGCTCTACATTACTGTGAGCACTTGGTATTATTAGTATTTTTAATTTCAGTCATTATGGTTGGTATGCAGGCTATTGTACTGAGATTTCATTTATTTGCTGTGGAATGAAGTTAAGGATATTCTAATATATTTATCAGTCATTTGGAGATCCTCTTGTGTGAAGAGTTTGCTCAGTTCTCTCATACATTTTTCTATTGGACCATCTGTCTCATTTTTATTCATTTGGAGGAGCTCTTAATGTATACTGAACATGAAACTTCTAACCATTACATACATTGAAAATACATTTACCTACTGAAATATAGTAGGTATATTTCACTTGACTTCTTACTCTCTTAATAATAGTGTCTTTTGATAAATGGGAATTCTCAATTTTAATGAAAGCATTACTAATATTTTTGTTAGTATTGTTTATGTCCTATATTATAATCATTCATAAAAAATATTTATTATTACTTTTATTATTATTTATCATTTATATTTAGATACAGAATTGACCTGGAATTGAAATTTGTGTAGTG
This sequence comes from Aotus nancymaae, assembly GCF_030222135.1. Taxonomy (NCBI): domain Eukaryota; kingdom Metazoa; phylum Chordata; class Mammalia; order Primates; family Aotidae; genus Aotus; species Aotus nancymaae. Next base: position 31,540,105 of record NW_026988413.1, read on the forward strand.
TGTCAACTACTGATTGAGGATTTTCCTCTGTTTTTGTATGTACATTAGTCCCAGCACTATTCATGGGGAGAAACCACTCTTGTCCTATAATTTGCAGCTACATCTTTATCATAAATCATGAGTCACTGCACATGTGTACACTTATTCCTGCAGTCTATTCTATTAGATTATTTGTGTCATTGTGCCAATCATCATTTAGTTAAAATAAATGTTGATACTCAAATTTGTCTTATTTTAGGATAATCATGGCTACTTTTAGTGTTTAAATTTTTAATATAAATTTAGCCATGTACATTTACATAAACATAACTGATAGAATGTTGGTTGATATTACACAGAACCTTTATGTTTTCTACCAAATCAATGTGTAGCAGAGAATGCTAAACAATTTATTTAAAAAGGATCAAAATTTAAGTGAGAATATACTGCCATTCTCATACCTTATTCAAAAGATGAGTTCCAATAATAGGCAGTAAGTGTCAAAAAGAGATAACACCTCAGAACCTCTGGATCCCTTACTCTCTGGTAATAATAAATATTCATGCCTACCTACTTGATTTGTTCCACATTCCTCCTCATTGAACAAGAATACTTGGATGCAGTTCAAAGAACACCATTAGATACATGAGATCTAGATTCTGGTCCCAAATCTGTCATTCTGAGGTGTGTAACTTGACAATCTGTTGAATCTCACTGGATTTTATTCCTGTCAAAAGTAAAATTAACCAGGTAAATTTTATTATTCCTAAGACTGTTTCCTTCTGTTTAAAAAAATATATTATTTTAAAAGAATCTTTGGCTTTGTTTTAAGGATTTTTCAATTAAAAGTTTATGGACATGGAGTTCCACTTCCCCTTAGGATATAGAAACACACAAAGGAACAATATTTTACCCTAGCAAAATATTTAAAGCTGGATAAATTATAATATATAGACACACAGGAGGTATGTAAGTGACTACACCTGGGGAACAGGCTCATGTAACTGAAGCAACAAACTCTGAAAGAACTTACCAGTTGAAAAGATGGCAGATGGTATTTGGTCGTTTTTAGAGTTGCTATAAATACCTGAGACTGGGTAATTTATGAAGAAAAGAGGTTTAACTGGCTCACATTCTGCAGGCTATACAGAAAGCATGGCACCAGCATCTTCTTGGCTTCTGGTGATCCCTTGAGGAACTTTTACTCTTGGTGGAAGAAGGTAAAGGAAAGTAACTGCCATCACATGACCAAAGAGAGCACAAGAGAGAAACACAGCAGAGGTCCCAGACTCTTTCAAACAGACCTCCTATGAACTAACTGAGAAAGAATTCACTTGTCACCAAGGGGATGGTGCATTAATGAGAGATTTGCTTTCATTTATGAGAGATCTGCTTTTATTCATGAGAGATCTGCTTTCACTCATGAGACATATGCTTTCATTCATGAGAGTTCTGCTCCTTTAATCCAATCACCTCCCACCAGGCCCCACCTCCAACATTAGGAATCACATTTAAACATAAGATTTGGAGGAGATAAACATCCAAACCATATCAGGTGGTTAGTGATATAATGCCATGGTTTACTCTTGTCCCTTCACACTTCTCAATTTGCTAATTAGAAACCATACACAATTAATTTTAACAGAATACATCTATGTCTAAAAAGCAAGGATAAAAAGTGGCAGTCCCCTGCAGGAGTATGGAAGCCTATATTTGTAGAAAAAGCCTAATGAGTATTTCAAGAAAAGAAATTAATAGGCAAATATGTTTTTAATAAAGTATGTTTACATAGACATTAAGTAATTAAAAAGAAATTAATAGGCAAATGTGTTTTTAATAAAATATGTTTACATAGACATTAAGTAATTCTAGGATATGCACAACATTGTAATTAAACATTTTCAGAAATGTATATTCTATTTCTTTCTATGATTGGGGGTGATCTTTTATTTTAGAAGGCATCATTTTAACCAGACTACATGAAAATAGTAATATACACATTTCTTAAATACCACATAGAGAATACATATGTACAGCAATTATTGACCATATTTGTCATGCCTTACGTGGTTTTTTGGTATAACTAAATTGGTTACTGTCTTTGAGACCACACACAAGGCTATGATGAAGTGCATACTAAATATGCTATAATAATTGTTTGAAGATTCTGTTAAATATCACTGTGCTTACTAAATCATGCATTGTCAATGTTATGATTTGCAGTAATAAAGTTATGCTATGGTAATTTTTTGTAACGTTGCAGCATATGGTGCCACATGCTAAGGGCATACTAATTAATGAGAAAATTAGCACATGGATATTACTTCACAATAATGCATTTAGAGCCAAGGCTTAAAGTGTAACTCAGAAAGTGATTTGAAATGTTAAGGTTAATGTTACATCAAACTTAATATTGATTCACAGTGGTAACATATAAACAAAATACTTGTTAACTTTTGAACACTGGGAGCACAGAAAGTGTGCTATTTATACAATTATTCAATCATTCCCTTTTCGATAAGAATTATGCTGAGACATAGCAGTACCTCAAAAGTGGTAGAGGTAATAAGCTGCAGAGTTGGAACTTGAATCCAGGATCTCAAGCTCCAAATCCAGAATTCCTTACTCTTCCCCAACAATCTGATGTAGAACTAGAGAAAAATGAATTGGATTTATTTAATTGAGTATAGCAGATCCCAGGAACTATTTTATGTTTAATGATTATTTTCAAGTTTAATTTGCCTCTATATAAGTGTAATTACTACATCATCTTTAGGATAGACACCTCACAATTTTTTCTGAATTATCCCCAAATTTTAAGTTCAGGTGTGCATTTGACAATCTGCATTGCTGCCAATGGTAAATAGAAGATTGCTGCCTGAAAGCTGAGGAAGGCAGCTTCAGCTACATGCCCTTCCTCGTGATAAATGTGCAAGTCATGGCACAACACTTGAGGAAATAAATGTTGGTGCCTCAAAATAAATGTTAATGTTCAAATTTGTCCTATTTTAAGGACGACCATGGTAAATGTGTAAGTCATGGCACACTACTTGAGAAACTTGAGCAAATAAGTTTGGAGTAAATAACCTGTGTTATAAAATGCACAACTCAAAAATAAAACCAAACACTACAACTATGTACTTTAATTTATAATTCATCAATTTTGTAGGCCAATTCTTTGCAATTGGAAAACAGAAAACTTTTCCAACTTTGAAGACAAGAAACAAAAAACAAACTGCAAGAAAACATTAAGTTCATCTCTATATTTGTTCTGTAAGGAGAACTCCTTCCTCCTTCCTGTAGTTTGCAGACAGTCCTGAATCCCCTTAGGTCCCCAGCTGTCAACTTCAATTCTCATTTTATCCACTCTTTCCATTTCCTTCCAAAGACTTTACACCAATATTTTTAGGAGAATAAAAGATAGTTTCATGGAAGTACCCACCAGAGAAAAACGAAATACTGTCAGATAATTGGTTGTTGAGGAAGGTTCAGAAGGATTATTCTGATAACTATTTTGCAAATGAAAACAATGAAGACCAAGATATATCTTCAAATAGGGTATTAAAGTATGCTTAAATATACAAACCTAATAGCATGACCAGTAACAGAACCACATCATTCTTGTTAAAAATATGAAAATTGGGTTAATGGGGAGGGGAAGATACAAGATGGCCAGTTAGGAGCAGCTCAGGATTGCAGCTCTGAGTGAAAGCGCAGAGGGTGAGTGGACGCTGCATTTCCAGACGGATTTTTATTGCCCACAGACCAGGAGATTCCCAGGCGGAGGAGCCCCATGGGTCGCCAGGGAGGCTGTTTTGGCCGGCATGGCTATTTTGCCTGTGCCCTGGCGCAGCGGTTCCCAGTCCAGAGTAAATGGGACTGTGTCCCCACTTAGCCAGCAAGGGGAGCTGAAACAGGGAGCCAGGCAAGGAGATTCCTGGGCAAAAAAGCACCACGAATCTCAGAGCCGTGGTTTCAGCCAGCACAGTGGGTTGCCGCACGGGAAATCACACAGATCCCGGCGCCTATTCAACAGGCGACCAGGACACCTGGTAGAGAGCTGACCATTGAACTGAAAAACAAAAGGCTCTGAGGCAGGGAGCCAGGTGATCAGGCCTGGCTGGTCCCACCCCGACAAAAACAAAAACAAAAAAACAGCAATTGGAAATGCTCTGGGTTGAGAGTTTCACAGCAAGCACAGCTGAACCCGGGATGGTCCAGCTCTGTGGGGGAGAGGCGTCCGCCATTACCGAGGCACTCCACCACTACGGAGGCAGCCTGCCATTGCCGAGGCAACCCGCCATTACAGAGAGAGTCCATCATTACAGAGGCGGGCCACCATTGCTGAGGCAGTTCTAACCACATCCATATAAACAGGACTGCAGGGAAGTTCACACAGCAGCTGAGCAGAGTCCACAGCAGCTCAGTGAAGCCTCTGCAGGCTGAGAGTGACTAGGCTGCCTCCTTGTGGACAGGGCAGCCCTGAAGAAAAAAAAAAGGCAGCAGCACAGCGGAAACTCATAAAGCCCTAACTCCCTGGGACAGAACACCTGGGGAAAAAAAGGGGTTTATGAGTTCTGCTGCTGCAGACTTAAACTTACCTGCCGAGCAGCTCTGAATGAACAATGGGGCTCACAGCTCAGCACCTGAGCTACTATAAAAGACAGACTGTTTCCTCAAGCAGCTCCCTGACCCCCATATATCCAAAGAGTCATCTCATAAAGGAGAGCTCAGACTGACATTTGGCAGGTGTCCTTCTGGGACAAAGCAGAAGAAGAAACTGGTAGCAACCTTTACTGTTCGGCAGCTGCTGCAAGTGATCCCCAGGCAAGCAGGGCCTGGAGTGGAACTCAGCAGTCCTACAGCAGAGAGGCCAGACAGTTAAAAGGAAAACTAAGAAACAGAAATAACTTCATCATCAACAAACAGGATGTCCACTCAGAGACCCAATCAGAAAGTCAACAACTACAAAGTCCACAGGTGGATAAATCCACAAAGATGGGAAGAAACCAGCGCAAAAAGGGTGAAAACACCTGAAACCAGAACACCTCTCCTCCTACAAGGGATCACAACTCCTCACCAGCAAGGGAACAAGACTGGATGGAGAATGAGTGTGATGAAATGACAGAATCAGCCTTCAGAAAGTGGGTAATAAGAAATTTCCGTGAGCTAAAAGAACATGTTCTAACCCAATGCAAAGAAACTAAGAACCTTGAAAAAAGATTTGACGAAATGCTAATGAGAATGGACAACTTAGAGAGGAATATAAGTGAATTGATGGAGCTGAAAAACACAACATGAGAACTTCGCGAAGCATGCACAAGTTTCAACAGCCGAATGGACCAAGCAGAAGTAAGGATATCAGAGGTCGAAGATCAACTCAATGAAATAAAATGAGAAGGCAAGATTAGAGAAAACAGGGTAAAAAGGAATGAACAAAGTCAACAAGAAATATGGGACTATGTGAAAAGACCTAATCTACGTTTGATAGGTGTACCTGAATGTGACGAAGAGAATGAATCCAAGCTAGAAAATACTATTCAGGGTATTATCCAGGAAAACTTCCCCAACCTAGCAAGGCAGGCCAATATTAAAGTCCAGGAAATACAGAGAAAACCACAAAGATATTCCTCAAGAAGAGCAACCCCAAGGCACATAATCGTCAGATTCACCAGGGTTGAAATGAAGGAGAAAATGCTAAGGGCAGCCAGAGAGAAAGGTCGGGTTACCCATAAAGGGAAGCCCATCAGACTCACAGCAGATCTCTCAGCAGAAACCCTACAGGCCAGAAGAGAGTGGGGGCCGATATTCAGCATCCTTAAAGAAAAGAACTTTCAACTCAGAATTTCATATCCAGCCAAACTAAGCTTCACAAGTGAAGGAAAAATAAAATCCTTTGTGAACAAGCAAGTACTCAGAGATTTCATCACCACCAGACCTGCTTTACAAGAGCTCCTGAAAGAGGCACTACACATAGAAAAGAACAACCAGTACCAGCCACTCCAAAAACATACCAAATGGTAAAAAGCATCAACACAATGAAGAATCTGCATCAACCAACGGGCAAAACAGCCGGCCAGCATTAAAATGGCAGTATCAAATTCACACATAACAATATTAACCCTAAACGTAAATGGACTAAATGCCCCAATCAAAAGACACAGACTGGCAAATTGGATAAAAAGCCAAAACCCGTCAGTGTGCTGTATCCAGGAAACCCATCTCACATGCAAGGATATACAAAGGCTCAAAATAAAGGGATGGAGGAAGATTTACCAAGCAAATGGAGAGCAAAAAAAAGCAGGAGTTGCAATTCTCATCTCTGATAAAATAGACTTTAAAGCAACAAAGATGAAAACAGACAAAGAAGGACATTACATAATGGTAAAAGGATCAATGCAACGAGAAGAGCTAACGATCCTAAATATATATGCACCTAATACGGGAGCACCCAGAAATATAGGGCAAGTTCTTAATGACTTACAAAGAGACTTAGACTCCCACACAATAATAGTGGGAGACTTTAACACACCATTGTCAATATTAGACAGATCAATGAGACAGAAAATTAACAAGGATATCCAGGACTTGAACTCAGACCTAAGCAAACCTAATAGACATTTACAGAACTCTCCACCCCAAAACCACAGAATATACATTCTTCTCAGCACCACATCACACCTACTCTAAAATTGACCACATAATTGGAAGTAAATCACTCCTCAGCAAATGCAAAAGAATGGAAACCATAACAAACAGTCTCTCAGACCACAGTGCAATCAAGTTAGAACTCAGAATTCAGAAACCAACCCAGAACCGCACAGCGACATGGAAACTGAACAACTTTCTCTTGGTTGACTGGATAAACAATGAAACGAAGGCAGAAATAAAGATGTTCTTCGAAACCAACAAGAACGAAGACACCACATACCAGAATCTCTGGGACACATTTAAAGCAGTCTCTAGAGGAAAATATATAGCAATAAGTGCCCACATGAGAAGCAAGGAGAGATCTAAAATTGACACCGTATCATCAAAATTGAAAGAGCTAGAGGAGCAAGATAAAAAAAACTCAAAACCTAGCAGAAGACAAGAAACAACTAAGATCAGAGCAGAACTGAAGGAGATAGAGACACAAAAAAACCCTTCAAAAAAATCAATAAATACAGGAGCTGGTTTTTTGAAAAGATCAATAAAATAGACAGACCACTAGCTAGCCAGATTAATAAAAAAGAAATGAGAGAATAACCAAATAGATGCAATAAAAAATGATAAAGGGGATATCACCACAGATGCCACAGAAATTCAAACCATCATCAGAGATTATTACAAACAACTCTACGCACATAAATTAGAAAACCTGGAAGAAATGGATAAATTCCTGGACAGTTGCCTCCTCCCAAGCCTAAACCAGGAAGAAGTCAAAACCCTGAATAGACCAATAACAAGGGCTGAAGTCGAGGCAGCAATTAAGAGCCTACCACCCAAAAAAAGCCCAGGTCCAGATGGGATCACAGCCGAATTCTACCAGACATACAAAGAGGAACTGGTACCATTTCTTCTGAAACTATTCCAAATAATCCAAAAAGAGGGAATCCTTCCCAAATCATTTTATGAGACCAACATCATCCTGATACCAAAACCCGGCAGAGACTCAACAAGAAAAGAAAACTTCAGGCCAATATCCATGATGAACATAGATGCAAAAATCTTCAATAAAATACTGGCAAGCCGATTACAACAACACATCAAAAAGCTTATCCACCATGATCAAGTAGGATTCATCCCGGGGATGCAAGGCTGGTTCAACATACACAAGTCTATAAATGTAATTCACCACATAAACAGAACCAAAGACAAAAACCACATGATTATTTCAATTGATGCAGAGAAGGCCTTCGACAAAATTTAACAGCGCTTTATGCTAAAAACCCTCAATAAACTAGGTATTGATGGAACGTATCTCAAAATAATAAAAGCTATTTACGACAAACCAACAGCCAATATCATACTGAATGGGCAAAAACTGGAAGCATTCCCTTTGAAATCTGGCACTAGACAAGGATGCCCTCTCTCACCACTTCTATTCAATATAGTACTGGAAGTTCTAGCCAGAGCAATCAGGCAAGAAAAAGAAATAAAGGGTATTCAATTAGGAAAGGAGGAAGTCAAATTGTCTCTATTTGCAGACGACATGATTGTATATCTAGAAGACCCCATCGTCTCAGCCCAAAATCTCCTGAAACTGATAAGCAACTTCAGCAAAGTCTCAGGATACAAAATCAATGTGCAAAAATCACAAGCATTCCTATACACCAATAACAGACTTAAAGAGAGCCAAATCAAGAACGAACTGCCATTCACAATTGCTACAAAGAGAATAAAATACCTAGGAATACAACTAACAAGGAACGTAAAGGACCTCTTCAAGGAGAACTACAAACCACTGCTCAACGAAATAAGAGAGGACACAAACAGATGAAGAAACATTCCATGTTCATGGTTAGGAAGAATCAATATTGTGAAAATGGCCATACTGCCCAAATTAATTTACAGATTCAATGCTATCCCCATCAAGCTACCAATGACTTTCTTCACAGAACTGGAAAAAACCACCTTAAACTTCATATGGAACCAAAAGAGAGCCCACATAGCCAAGTCAATTCTAAGCAAAAAGAACAAAGCGGGAGGCATCACACTACCGGACATCAAACTATACTACAAGGCTACAGTACTCAAAACAACATGGTACTGTTACCAAAACAGAGATATAGACCAATGGAACAGAACAGAGGTCTCGGAGGCAACACAACATATCTACAACCATCCAATCTTTGACAAACCTGACAAAAACAAGCAATGGGGAAAGGATTTCCTGTTTAATAAGTGGTGTTGGGAAAACTGGCTAGCCATATGCAGAAAGTAGAAACTGGACCCCTCGCTGACAGCTTACACTAAAATTAACTCCAGATGGATTAAAGACTTAAACATAAGACCTAACAGTATAAAAACCCTAGAAGGAAACCTAGGCAAAGCCATTCAGGACATAGGCGTAGGCAAGGACTTCATGACCAAAACACCAAAAGCATTGGAAACAAAAGCCAAAATAGACAAATGGGACCTAATCAAACTCCACAGCTTCTGCAAAGCAAAAGAAACAGTCATTAGAGTGAATCGGTAACCAACAGAATGGGAAAAAATTTTTGCAGCTTACCCATCTGACAAAGGGCTGATATCCAGAATTTACAACGAACTAAAACAGATTTACAAGAAAAAAACAAACAAGCCCATTCAAAAGTGGGTGATGGATATGAACAGATACTTTACAAAAGAAGACATATATGAGGCCAACAAACATATGAAAAAATGCTCATCATCACTGGTCATTAGAGAAATGCAAATCAAAACTACATTGAGATACCATCTCACGCCAGTTAGAACAGCAATCATTAAAAAATCTGGAGACGCCGGGTGCAGTGGCTCACGCCTGTAATCCCAGCACTTTGGGAGGCTGAGGAGGGTGGATCACGAGGTCAAGAGATCAAGACCATCCCGGTCAATATGGTGAAACCCCGTCTCTATTAAAAATACAAAAAATTAGCTGGGCACGGTGGCGCGTGCCTGTAATCCCAGCTACTCAGGAGGCTGAGGCAGGAGAATTGCCTGAACCCAGGAGGCGGAGGTTGCAGTGAGCCGGGATCATGCCATTGCACTCCAGCCTGGGCAACAGGAGCAAAACTCTGTCTCAAAAAAAAAAAAAAAAAATCTGGAGACAGCAGATGCTGGAGAGGATGTGGAGAAATAGGAACACTTTTACACTGTTGGTGGGAGTGTAAATTAGTTCAACCATTGTGGAAGACAGTGTGGCGATTCCTCAAGGACCTAGAAATAGAAATTCCATTTGACCCAGCAATCCCATTACTGGGTATATATCCAAAGGATTATAAATTGTTCTACTATAAGGACACATGCACACGAATGTTCATTGCATCACAGTTTACAATAGCAAAGACCTGGAACCAACCCAAATGCCCATCGATGACAGACTGGACAGGGAAAATGTGGCACATATACACCATGGAATATTATGCAGCCATTAAAAATGATGAGTTCATGTCCTTTGTAGGGACATGGATGAACCTGGAAACCATCATTCTCAGCAAACTGACACAAGAACACAAAATCAAACACCGCATGTTCTCACTCATAGACAGGTGTTGAACAATGAGAACACATGGACACAGGGAGGGGAACACTATACACTGGGGTCTGTTAGGGGGAAATAGGGGAGGGACAGCAGGGGGTGGGAAGTTGGGGAGAGATAGCATGGGGAGAAATGCCAGATATAGGTGAAGGGGAGGAAGGCAGCAAATCACACTGCCACGTGTGCACCTATGCAACAATCTTGCATGTTCTTCACATGTACCCCAAAACCTATAATGCAATAAAAAAAATGAAAATCATTAACAGATGTTATTGACTCTTCAAAGATCCTTTATAGTGAACTTTGAACTATAAAAAGCAAATCATTTTGAACAGGCATTACTGATAAAGCTAATTCTTTTCTAAATTTACTTTTTATCATCTCAAGTGCATAGAAATTTTTCTTTCCCTAACCCCCTTATCTGCATTTTATTTACTCCTTAATGCTTTCTGTAAACTCTAATAGATTATTTTATAAAATGTATTAAATGCCAACTAATCCATAAACTGGCTAAACTGAATTAATTTTCTAAAAGTCTGAATTATGTATGCCCAGAATGTAGTTTAATTGCATTCAATATAGAAAAAAAATCTAATTAACTTCTAACTACAACAAAAAACTACACATGTAAAAATCTTTGGGAATATTCTGTTAGGACAGATATTTAGAAACATCTGGTTCCAATTTGGAAAAAAAAAAGAGATTTGCAACCAGAAGCCAAATTCATGTTGTTCATTTTTTAGTCTTTAAGGCTTAATGTATATTTAGAGAAACTGCATAGTTACTTTTGATGTTATTATCTTCAAAAATGTTGCATTAGTTTTTCTTTCAGTCTTTAAGAATAATGCAACGTTTCTTGTATTTCTGAATGGCAAATAACATAACTAGCTATCCATATCATAATAAGAAAGAAATTTTCATTATATAATCTTACACATTTCTTTTTGCTACATGAAAGCCTCCTGGTATTTTATGTCTTTTACAGAGCCATCATCAAAATTGAAAATATGGATAGATTCTGCAACAGTCCTAGAAATGCTAATAGCCAGTAAATTAATCATCAAGTTAAGGGTTAAAGAGCTGGAAGTGATAATTCTAAGGAAAATATAATTGATTTACTATATCTTAAAATATATGTGGGGTGTATTACAAAGGAATTTCATTTAGTGGGTAGTCAAACCCTTCTTCCCTGCCAACACAGTGTCTTAAACTTAGTGTCTATTTTTCTCTTATATATACAAATGTTAACAGTAGGTAGTCCAGATCAGGTATGGTAACTGCAATATAAGCTAGAATTCAGTCTCCTTCTATCTCTGTCCTCCTCCATCCTTAGCATTTGGCTTCTGTTCTCAAGTTTACCTTACAGATATATTTGGAGCTGCAATCATCATGTCCACAGTCAATGAAGGAAAGAATGAAGTGAGTTTTCTTAGATGCTGTATCAGAATTTTACTTAAATTCCATGCAAACCCTATTTATGAAGGAGAAAATTATAGCGGTAGTTGCTAACCACTGGGCACACTGTCATCCAAAATAACACAGAGGTTCAGTTACTGAAAAAGGATAGATGGTTAGTAAGCAACTAGCAGCCTTCCTCACAGGTTTTTAAACTAAGCAGTTGCCAACTGTTATTGGGCGTCAGTGTAAACAAGACAGCTAGATAAACAGATGTTAGCTATTTCGTTTACTTTAAGAAAATCTGTAGAATCTTCTTTCTGGAGACCTTAAAATTAGAAGTTCTTTTCACAGATATAAAGTTTCTTTGATTAAATTTATTTCCTTGGACATTTAGTACAGTACTGAAGAACTCTATTACACATACGAAGAATTCATCTTTACTTGATGAGTTAGTAAACAGCATATAAGACAAAATGGAATAAAGCTAAATAGCAGTAGGCAATTATGTTTGAGGGATCAAAGAAAAAACATTCTTTCTGCCTAAGGGAATTTTTGAAAGTTTCACAATAATAATAGATTTAGGTGTAGGCATTTATAAGCAAACTTAATAAATATCTATAGAAAATATATCTTCTTGGTTGAGAAGTTGACCCATTAGGTTATTTTAGTCTATTCAGAATAGACCTTCTTAACTCCTGATCATTCCTCAAACAACTGTAATCAGCTTTTCACCTCACCATAGTCTCACAATAATCATGCTAATTTTATTCATTGCAATATATTTATTGAAACAATTGAGGAGTATCTAAATACAATTTATAACAGATATATATGTTTATATTCACTGTCTCCTCAATATATGGCACTGTTAATTATCCTGTATTTTACTCTTTCATTCTGCAATGATTTACCAAGTATCTGATCATTGCTGGGTCTCAGTAATGAAAACCCACTACATCTCTACCATCATCCTCCTCCCTGCCCAAAAGTAAATAGCCAAATACAGCCTTTCTGTCATGTTGAATCTTTACATTAACCTTTTTGAACGTTCCTGAAATGACTTCTTCATTTGGCTTGTGTTGTCTCACAGGGTATAGTAAACAGGATTGCCTGAGTAAACTCTTAGATAACACTTATATTTCAACATTGTATAAAGGAAAAAAAGCGATTAAGTCAGAATGAACAGAATGTCTTACTAAAATGAATAAAATTTTATTTCAAGAAGGCAATGATCATAGTGACTAGACTGATTACTAAGAAGAAATAAGTTGGACATTTATGTCTTTTGTGATCTTTGAAATATCAACAAAGACAGAACACATTTTTTTAAACAATTCAGATCAGATTTCTACGAATGGTAAACTGGATATGAGAACTATGTGATGCAAAATGTGTTGTTGTTTAGAAGTCAAGGGAAAGCAGTGAATAAAATCTGCAAGTATCTGTTGGACATTCACTTAGCATTATATTGTTGTATATGCTGTTGTCAGCTACCATTTTGCTTTGATGATGCTTAGTATTCACCAACTAAAATCCATGCCTGACTTCAGGAATAGAGTGACACATTACTTTAAAAAAATTCAATTTACTGTCAAAAATTTCAAATATATACAGTAGTAGAGGAAATTGTATAAAAGACCCCAAACTACCTATTAACCAAGATTTAATAATTGGCAGCTAATAGAAAATCTTCTTTCATCTATAACCAGCACCACACTAACACCACTTACCAAATTATTCTGAAGCAAATCCCTAACATAATATAAAATAACATAATATCTATAAGTATTTTAGTAATTTATGTAGAAACTAAGAACACTTTAAAAATATAACCATAATAGACTTAGAATAATTTTAAAATTCACAAACATTTCTTTATACGAACAAATATTCTGCCACCATTCATATTTCCTGATTGTCCTAACTGCCACGTAGAATTTTAACAAAGCATTTGCTCAAATCATAATCCAAGTAAAGTTCATACATTGCAAATGACATAAATATCTCTTAAGTCTCTTTTAATCTATAAATTCTCCCAAACATTATTTTACTCTTGCAATCTACATATGGAAGAAACAGTATTTTTTTGTAGTTTTCCACAGTTTAATTTTTCTGATAGCAGTCTTCTGGTGTCATCTAACGTGTCCTCTGTTACCTATATTTTCTGTAATTTGATAGATAGAGAGGTGGTGCCGATTCAGATTTATTTTTTTGTCAAGGATACTTCATACATGTCAGAGCACAGATCCGTCATAAGTAATATAATATCTGGCTGTCTTCTGTTTGCCTGTATTTGATATTAGCAGTCATTGATGCTCAGTGTCAAAATACATTATTTCTGTAGTGGTTTCAAAATGGTCACTAATTCCATCACATTTTCTTTATGTATTAGCTATAACGTTACTGTGAAAAGGAACCTCTTCTTAGTGATTATATAGTACCAATGATATAGGAAAGGCAGAATAAGTGCTTGATAGTTTCTCTTTTGTTACAAGCATTGACAAGTTTGTTCCTTAGCCTTCTCCAAATTATAAACAAATTATTTTTGTTGTCATTTGAAAGTCTTATATGTAAACATATTTGATGTGTTTGCAATCTATTGCAGTTATTATCCTAGATGCCCATTTTTAGCTAATGGAAAATCTTTACATGTTGGCACTAGAGTTCTTGTAACGTGACACACTGTAGTTTAGTTTCAGCAGTTTAAGGATTTCATTTAAATGAAATGACAAAGTATGTCACCTTTTGTGTCTGGATGTTTCCACTCACCACAATGTCTATGAAATCCCTCCCATTTGTTGAGTATATCAGTAGTTATTATTGTAGAGATGTACTCCATTGTATGAATGTAAAGCAATTTATACATTTAATCACTTGTTAATGGTCACTTGGATGGCTCCAGGTTGAGACTACACTGTGTTATTAATAATCCTGCTTCTATGAACACATATGTTCATTTCTCTTGAGCAAATAACTAGGAATTGCTAGGTCACATGATAAGAGTATTTTTAACTTGCCAAGTGTTACCAAACTTTTTTCTAAAGTGTATTTATACCACCAACAGCAATGTATAACATATTTCAGTTCCTCTGTTTCCTCACCTACACAGGCACTGTCAATTTTTTGAATTGTGTCTGTTCCAGAGAATTTAAAACATTAGCTCATTGTGATTTTAATTTACAATTGTCTGTTAAATATTAACATTGAGCATTATTTAATGTAATTGTTGGACACGCCTGTAAGTTTTTTGTACAGTGTATATTCTAATCTTGCATCATTTTATTGAGTGTTTGTCCCTTTATTGAATTGTAAATTACTTATACAGATGGTCTCTTACTTATGATGATTTGAATTAGATTTTTTTCACTTTGTAATTTGTTCATCAGAATATCAAATATATTTTAAATTATGATATTTTTGTATTATCAAACATAAAGAGATTTTTATCTGGATGTAATCCCATCATAAGTTAAAGAGTATCTTTTTTAAAAATCTGGATGTAATTCCATCATAAGTCAAGGAGTATCTGTACTTGATACAAGTTGTATATATATACACACACATATATATATACACACACACACACAACTTATATATACATATGAGAAAATATATATGGTTAGTGTTTGCATTATATATATTTTTCTTATATATATGTGTATATATATGAAATTTACTATATTTTATTTCAAATTAGCCTATTATTTGCTTTCCTAAAGTATACTGTACATACATACATGTGTATGTGTATATATATACATACACATATATATATGGAAGAATATTGAAAGTCTGATAAATACTATCAAAAACTTGATCTAACTGGCATTTTATTTTATCAATATGCAATGTTCTTCTATATCTACTATAATATTCTCTGTCTTTGATATAGCCACATTCTTATGGCTAGTGTTTGTATTATATATATTTTTACACTTTTATGTTTAATTGTGTATATCTTTATGTTTACAATAAATTTCTTGTATATATCATCACATTGAGGCTTGGTTTATAGTCAATCTTCAAATCTTAAACATTTCTGTTATGTTTAGAGTATTTTTCCCTTACTATATTATTGATATAGCTGGTTTTCACTTTACCAGATTGTTATTTGTTTCATTTGTCGTATCTATTCTTTATTATTGTTCAACTCTTGACCTGTCTTATTTTGTTTTGGCTATTTTAATATTTCATTTTATTCCCACTACTGGAGAACTGAGCCAATTTAGTCAATAGTATGTTCAAGTCTTCTATAGTCTTTCTAAACTTCTGTCTGCTTGTTTTATTAACTACTGGAAGAGGAGTGCTGAAATCCCCAGTAATGATGGAAATTACAGATTTGTCCATTTGTCTTTTGAGTTCTATTTGGGTTTTTTCTCCATAGGTTTTGGAACTCTGTTATTAGTGTGCAACCATTTAGGATTGCTATGTCTTTTTGATAAATTGACTCTTTTATCATTATGCAGTGTCTCTCTTTATGTTTGATAATACAATTTCAAGGAACACTTTACATATAGTCAGTATAGCAAATATACATATCAGTTTCCGTATATTTACTGTTGCATGACGTATCTATTTGATTCCTATAGGTTTGTTGATATGTTTGGGCACATTCTGTCCTACTGTGTGCATTTTCCTATGTAGTTTATTTGCTGTCTTTGAGGGGGTAAAGGGAATATATTTTTTCTTATTCGGAAAGATCTGCATTTTCCTTCCAACTACTAGTTTATATCTGTGCCTTTACATGATACCCTTAAGTATTCTGTACTGATTTCCTACTATAAGCAAAATGAAAATTAACTAGAAACCCCTCTTATCCTTCTCTTCTCTCTTTCAGGCATTTAAATGTTAATGATATTCTTTTACTCCTTGTTAATTCCTATAAGGTAATATAATAGGTGAGCCTATTATACTTTCCATATATTGCCCGCTTCTCCCCTCATTTTTAAATAGTCATACCATGGCTATGTTTTGAGAATATGTGCCCTTTACATATTATACTGTCTTCCTTATATCCATAAGTTAGTCTTAATTCTACAGGTTAATATATACACGTAGACAGTTGTGTTCAAATTCACTACCTGAATTTATGCGGATGCTCTTCAGTCAATTTTGTTTTCTGAATGTCAATGTATTCATTTTTAAAGGCGGTTCTTATGAAATCATCATTTCTTTATTTTCTCAATGATTTTAGCAGCTTGCTGTTTTTAACATATGAGGGTCAGTTTAGGTAGATATAAAATTCTTAGTTTACATTACTCTTCCTCTGAGTATCTTAAAAATGGTTTTCAATATTCTTACACAAAAATGATGATATTAAAATGTGATGATTTACTTTTCATTTTTTATTAGTAACTTGGACTTTCAGACTGATTTCCAAAGTATTTCTTTTTGTATTTTAAACACAAAAAATTTACTAGATTTTATTTCAAATTAGCCTATTACTTGCTTTCCCAAAGTACATTGTACATTCTTTCAATATATAGTTTCAACATGTTTTATTGCACACCTTTTTGAATTTTATGATGTTTTTTCTCATTGCTTTGTCTTCTTACAGGTGGTATCATTTCATAATATGTTTTATCTCCTTGCTAATCTTGTGTCTATCACTTCTTCATTAATACTTTTGGTTTAATTCTTTTAAAATGTTTTCTTATTCCATTTTACGCTTCTCTTAAGACATTACCCAATGTATTTGCTTGCTTTTTTGGAATTGTACTTGGGGGTTTATTTCCTAAATGACTATACATTTTATTTTTAATTCTTTTACAAGTTTGTCAGATCACCATTCCTTTCTCCAACCATCTTTTTTATCACCTATGTTTATCTAAGTCCAATTGATTGATTCTCTTGCCACTTATATTTCTTATGTCCTTTTAGATCCTATTGAAACATTCATTTTTCATTATTTGTAGGAATTTTGTTCTAATCATTATTATGTTCTTCCTTGTAAATGTGGATGGGATTTTATTTAATCATTTTATCTTGCTTATATTTTAGCAACATAGGTTTTCCTACAATAACAATAGAGGAAACTGGGCAATAATAGCTTCAATAGTATTGTGTTGTTAGTATTAATATTATGAAGACTTCAAAAATTTGGTATGAGCATTTTTGAGATCTGCCTCCTTTGCTCTCTTGTTACAGCTTTTCTGGATGTTTTCTTTCCTTTCTCCTATTCTTTTCAGTCAGATTCTAGTTTCAGCAATATTTCTATATTGCAGGGCTTGGTAGTGGAAAAGAGCATCAGCTGGTTAGTATGACAGTTTGCTTGCCCAGGCTGAACCATAACACTTAAACTTTCTATAATCTTTCTATATGCATTTCTGAATTGAAGTCTTCACACATCTTCTTAGTTTACACTGCTTTCCTGAAATGCGCTCACTGAACTTTCCAGGCTAACTGGGATTTATGGGTTCATTTCCTATTCAGAGTCCCTTTTCTTTTCTGTCTTTTCTCCTGCATAGCTTCTAATAATAAGTAAATTATTGCTTTTCGTGCATTGGCTGGTACATTTGCATTTTGGATTCTTAGAATTTAAACATATTTTTTGTAGATATTGATTGTTCTTTTTTGTGAATTTTATTTTTAGTGGAGGGTGTCAAATTTATACCACTTCTGGTATAACTTACCCCAAATGCTCTGTTTTCTGTTTTGATTGTATGTCTCTATGTATTTAAATTCTGTCATAGCAACATGTTTATCTGATTTTACAGTCTTTTAAATTTTCACTTGTAGTTTTCTTCTTACTAACATCTAAGTGTATATTAAAGTGTATGTTAAAGGTGAAGCTCATTAGTGTTGAATAAATGTAATCAGATTTAATCATGAAAAAGCAAGCAGGATTAATAAGGAATGCCATCCTTTGGTATCTATAATTTCATAATATGTGTTATCTTCTTGCCAATCTTCTATATCTATAATTTCTTCATTAATAGTTTTGCTTTAATTCTTTTAAAATGCTTGCCTATTTCATTTTCTGTTTCTCTTAAGACATTACCCAGTGATGTTTCTATATATATATGCATTGTATAACGATCAAAATGGTATCATTAGCATATTTATAACCTCAAATATTTATCCACTTATTGTGGTGGGAACATTCAAATTTCTCTTTTAGCTTTTTCAAAATATACAAAACATTATTGTTAATTATAGTCACTCTTCTATGCAATAGAACACCAGAACTTATTGCTTTCTTGAAGCAATTGATAGGTGGGCAATTTATGGTTACAATCCCCAAAATTACCCTCTTAAAATGTTCATTAATTTTTAAATATAGTATATGTTTGCATCTTATTTCTTATTAAAATTGCATCTGAAAGAAACACTCACAAAACATCAAATATTACATTTTACTTTTTAACATATCAAAATTGCTACTCTAACAGTCTTCTTAACATTTCACAATATTAATGTTTTATTTATGGTATCCAAAGCCAGGTTAGAGGTGAACAAATTATTTAATTAAAAAAGCATGAAAAACAAACTCTACTAAACATGGCTCATAAGCAGGTATGACATTTCCATTGTTGAAGATATTTTCTTGATTTATAGAATCATGAATGAGGGTCACAAACAACATTTCTTTTATAGACATCTCTCCTGGAAAGGTTAAAGCTTGCTTAAAACAGTT
Organism: Aotus nancymaae; assembly: GCF_030222135.1. Taxonomy (NCBI): domain Eukaryota; kingdom Metazoa; phylum Chordata; class Mammalia; order Primates; family Aotidae; genus Aotus; species Aotus nancymaae. Next base: position 31,559,322 of record NW_026988413.1, read on the forward strand.
TAGAATGTTCTTAGTTTGAGGAAAGGTGACCCTCTGATATCTTTGTCATATTTCTCAACTGTGTTTCATCTTTGCTCATTATTTGTGTTTTGTATCTATGACAAGTTGGCCTTGTCTCCTTCATTGTTCACTCCTCACAGCCAGTGGAATGTCTCCTAGGAGCTGAGGGTTGGCATCTGGTCAGATTAACCAGTGTGATGCTAGGGGATTTTATTTGCATTATTAAGAAAAATGACAGGAAAATCTATTATAATTAACAATCAAACTATGATCATGTTTTTGATAAACACCCTAGCTGTAGTTCATCTAAACCAAAAGAGAAGAAAACACATCTGAGAGATTCTATAATCTATAATATCTTGGTGTTTCTGAGTGTAGCTTCCTATATAGGCCTAGAAAATAAGATGAGAGGAAATATAGAGTCCTTTCTAATGTCCCCAATCACCCCTAATGGAAATAAAATGTAGTTTCTGGGAATTTTCATGAAAGCTATAAATACAAATTTCTCAATAATTGCATTTGCTCTAGAATTCTTGAATCAGTATCATCTTTAACCAGTAAGTTCATTAAATACTTGTTGACTACATTCAATAATAATAATGCCCCAACATAGCTAGGTTTTAAAATATCAATGTCAGAATTTAAAAGTTAGAGAATATCTTTTTATTTATTTAGAACTTTTCAAAACACTGTCTCATCATTTCAGCATCAAAATAAACTTGTAAGGTAATGGAAAGAATTATACATAACACAAAGATGTAAAAATTGAGGCATCACACAGTCACTTTTTGACCTTGATCAATAATAAACACAGTGAAAATGCAGCCCCAGTTTGTCCCCTCCGACATGTTGTTAACTGATAGCGGTACACTCTGATCCACACACACTGAGGAACAAAGGCATGTACCTCAAGCTTTCAATCCTCAGCAGAGGTCTGTGACCTTCTGCTCATCTAAATAAAATCCGCTGCCTTTGCCTCTTTACAATATTATCTATAAATTCCTCATATTTTTCTGATTATATTATGATAGATAGCTTAAAAAGATAATCCATTCTGTTTTACTTTTCTTCAAAACAACATTTTATGAGTCTAGAGAATTAGAAAATGTTTTGCCACTCAATGTTTTGGCAGACAGAAAGGTGAAAATGGAGTAAATTGCCTAATCAGAGGAACAGAGGTTTGCAAGCTCAACACTAAAGTTTTAATGACAGGGTCTCACTGGGGTCACTCCTCTGATTACAGGCTGTTTTCCTAATTTATTATCCAGCTTACCTTTAATTCGAAATGAGTGAAATTGAGAATCATGTTCTGACAAATTTATTTGTTAGCTTCCTTTTTGTTAGCTGTCCAAGTTGCAAGACCTGAAGTAAGAGACATTCTTGAATTATTCTGCTTAGAAGTCTATAAATAAAATAAGAGCTCCAGGCCAAGCCACACAGTCCATGGGCAGAGGCATGGGCTTTTCATGACAGCACCACTCCCATTTGTCTTTTTATTTAGTTATTTATCAAAATCACATAAATCTCAGAGCATAAATGAAAGTTAAAAAAAATCTTTCATTACACATTGTTTTGTTGTTTGGTTGCTTTCAAGGGATTCAGAAAAGGGGCAACTTTGGAAAAAGATGTTGGAAAAAAGGCTGTAGGATATGGCTGAGAAGTAACATATGCTATTGACATCTCTATTTGTTGCTTCTGGAGAAGTTAAGGTTTTATGTAATGAAGAGGCTTAGGATGTCATCTCAGTTTAATCACACATGGAGAAATATGAAGTTTTTTGTTTTTTTTTTTTTTTTTTTTTTTTTTGAGACGGAGTTTCGCTCTTGATACCCAGGCTGGAGCGCAATGGCGCGATCTCGGCTCACCGCAATCTCCGCCTCCCGGGTTCAGGCAATTCTCCTGCCTCAGCCTCCTGAGTAGCTGGGATTACAGGCACGCGCCACCGTGCCCAGCTAATTTTTTGTATTAGTAGAGACGGGGTTTCACCATGTTGACCAGGATGGTCTCGATCTCTTGACCTCGTGATCCACCCGCCTCGGCCTCCCAAAGTGCTGGGATTACAGGCTTGAGCCACCGCGCCCGGCCTGAAGTTTTTTATTCAATGCTTAAACGTAGAAGCCAAACAGCATTAAGCATAGTAGCCAAATGTAACACCAACCACTCATCCCTGGAAATAATCCTATAATCCATGGAAAAGGCAAAGGAGGGAAGATCAGTCAGTTTTAAGAATAGCAAGTTGATCAAAATATATTTTAAGATTAATAAAGACAAAGTTTTACATTTCCACTTTAGTTACTTTTTCTTTCATTTTTTTTTCTAGAATACATTTAAATTGCAATTAAAAGGTAACTAAGAGAAACTTCATGGGGCATTGTATGGGCTAGAAAATTTGGAGCCTGGGTTTCACATACAGTGTATGGTAGATTATAGCATACCATTTTCTCCTCAGTACATACATACTGATTTCCAAGATCCCATTATAGATTCCAATTAAGCCTTTCTTTTTCAGGATGTGCCCCTTGATATTTCCAATCATCAAGGCCTGCTGATACAATGACAATGAGTCACCTTCCTCCTGATCACCAACTCTGCTTCTTCTATCAAAATTAGCCCACCATCTCTCAGAGTTAGTATGGCAGGCTACTCTGGGGACCAACTCTATCTTAACACACTAAGCAGAGAAGACTATGGTGGACATCTTGCTTTGTCCCAGGTGTTACTTCTGTTTTTAGATCAAGAATGTGCAGTCTAGATTGCACACAGCCCTGCAGATATACAGAGACTTGGAAACAAAGACATAGAGAATTTTAAGGGATTTAAATTCAGATGTTATTTCCTAAAGTTAATATGTTTGAAAAAGATCTTGCAATTAGGCTTCATGCCATGTCTGCCTTTTAACTTTCCTTTTAGAGTGCACATTGCAAAAAAAAAAAAAAAAGAGAGAGAGAGAAAGAAATAAAAAGAAAGAAAAATAAGAAAGCAAAGGAAGCAAGGAAGGATGGGAGGAAAGGAGGGAGACAATTATCTCCTAATCTTATATCCAAAATATTTCTGTAGTTATCCATTTGATTGTTTTCTGTATTTCACAGAATACATGACAGAACCTTTTAATCAGACCTGTGTTCTAATATTGATTTATTCATTTATATTAGGATGATGAAAAAGTAATTGTGGTTTTGTTAATGGCAAAAACCACAATTACTTTTGCACCAACCCAATAAATTATGTGATTTTATGCAAATCCCTTATCCTGGAAGTTTGCAAACAAAGATATAAAGAGTAAACTTTACAACCATTTTAGAATAATTACTCTTCAGTTCTCCAAGTCAATGTTCTCTTTCTGAAATTGATCTGCTCCAGAAAACACTACAATTAGGATGGAATTCAATATCTCTTTTCCAATTTTTTTCATGCATTTCTCCTGTGGGACAATCTTATAAATAAAAAACAGAAGGAACGTTGGTAAGAAACGTTAAAAGCAATGGTACCTTATTTCATCTATGGTACAACCTACTAAAGAAAAAGTTTAGACCTCCTCCATCTATTCATCTTAGAGTTAGAATTCAGACTCAAGATGATTGTAACAAGGAAACATATTAACATGTTTATTTAAAATGAGAAATGAAGTTAGAATTTTAATAATAAGAAGTAATTTTAATTTGATTGGTGAGTTCAAAAAGAGAACTGGCTTTTCCAATGAAGATTTATGGCAAATATTTCTCATAAATTAAATAAACAAAATCAGTAACTCCAAAGGTTTGATAATAATTTATTCAAAACATTTAAAATAAAATGGTCTTACCAAAACTATTTTATTAGCAAAGTTATGTTGATACTAACAATACTTGGATTTTTCTAACCTTTCCTGAGTAAATCAGGTTAAACAAGGTGCCTCTACGTTATGAAGTAAAATGACAACTGCTGGTGAATAATTTTTGGTGAATTTTTGACATTCTTTCCAGAAATTAAGGAAGAGGTTGATTCTACTTTCAGGGTGTCATTTGTAAGTCATATTGTATTCTACTCTTTGCTTGCATCAAATATGCAAGACATAATTGAATCATCAGCTGATATGGTATCAAAAATAATAAAAGTAATTCAGAAAAATGTGTGGTGTATGTATAATTTCCTAATCTAAGTAGAAAACATAATGTGTTCATCTATTTTAAAAAATGAAAGAAAGGAATAGAATGGATTTTCAATCCTGTCTTATAACATTTTAAAAGGATCATTTTTAAAATTTTATTTTAATAGCTTTAGGGAACCACTGGTTTTAGGTTACACAGACAAGTTCTTTAGTGGAGATTTATGAGATTCTGGTGCACCCATCATATAAGCAGTATACACTGTACCCAACATATAGTCTTTTATCTCTCATTTCCCTCCCTCTCTTGCCCCTGAGTCCCCAAAGTTCATTATATCATTCTTATGTCTTTGCATCCTATAGCTTAGCTCTCACTTATAAATGAAAAAATACAACATATGGTTTTCAATTCCTGAGTTCCTTCACTTTGAATAATGGCCTCCAATTCCATCCAAGTTGCTGCAAAAGCTATTATTTCCATTCTGTTTTATGGCTGAGTAGTATTCTATGGTGTACATATACCACATACATTTTCTTTATCCACTCTGATTGATGGACATTTAGGCTGGATCCATATTTCTGCTATTGTAAATTGTGCTGCCATAAACATGAATATACATTTGTCTTTTTCATATAATGACTTCTTTTCCTTTGAGTAGATACCCAGTAATCGAATTGCTGGTAGTTCTACTTTGGGGAATTTTAATAGTTCTACTTTTAGTCCTCTGAGGAATCTTCCTACTGCTTTTCACAGTGGATATATTAATTCACATTCCTACCAGCAGTCTAAAAATGTTCCCTTTTCATCATATTCATGCTAACATTTATTATGTTTTTTTATTTTTTAATTATGGCTAAGAAAAAATTATTTTTGAGCACATGAACTATGTGAAAAATATAGTCCCTTTTAAAAATTAATAGTTGCATTTATAACAAAAATTTTACTTTATATTACATATAGAAATTTAAAATTTTATTTTATACATTTATACTTGTCAAGATTTATATATATATATGTTAATTGATCAACTGTGTATTAATTATAATTACAAATATAACTCAGTTCAGGAGAAACATTTTAGCACTCAGAATCTTGGTGTCATAGGTAATACTAAGACTTAAGGACTTAAGGAGGCTGAGCTGGACGGATTGCTTCAGCCCAGGAGTTCTAGACCAGCTTGGCATAAAGTAAGCACCCATCTTTACTAAAAATTTAACAATTAGCTGGCTGTGATGGTGTGTGTCTACGGTCTCAGCTATTTAGGAGGCTGAGATGGTAGGATTGCTTGAGCTTTGGAGGTTGAGGCGGCAGTAAGCCATGATCATGCCACTGTACCCTAGCCAGAACAACACAGTAAGACCCTAACTCAAAAAATATATATAAATGTATATTACTTTATTATAAAATTATCTAAGACAAATGAAATGTCAATAAAATTTAAGAAATGAAAGAAATTATTTAACACTGTTATTGAAAGAAGAATTTTCTAATGAATTTTTAAATGGCAAGTTGTGCATATAAAAGTGCTGTGGTAATCCCGTTGCTGGGTGTATACCCAAAGGAATATAAATCATTCTATTACAAAGATACATGCATGCATATTTTCATTGCAGCACTATTCACAATAGCAAAGACATGGAATCAGCCCAAATGCCCATCAATGACGGACTGGATAAAGAAAATGTGATACATACACACCATGGAATACTATGGAGCCATAAGAAGGAACAAGACCATGTCCTTTGCAGGGACATGGATGGAGCTGGAAGCCATTATCCTCCACAATAATGCAGAAACAGAAAACCAAACACCGCCCATTCTCACTTATAAGTAGGAGCTGAACGATGAGGACATATGAATAAGGAGGAAAATAACACACACTGGGGCCTGTTGTAGTAGCAGGGGTGAAGGAAGACTATCAGGATAAATAGTTAATGTATGTGAAGCTTAATACTTAGGTGATGGGTTGATAGGCGCAGCAAACCACCAATGGTACATGTTTACCTATGTAACAAACTTGCATGTCCTGAACATGTATCCTGGAACTTAAAATTAAATAAAAAAAAATTTTAAGTGCTATGGTATTTAGAGTCTACTGACATTCTAAAGGTAAAGGTTCTATGTAATATTTTTTATTTTTTAAGTGTTAACATTTAAAATATGCCTGAAATAACATTATTTACTTTTTTAAAACATAAGACAAAATCTTAATGGCAATTTTTAAATATGTAAAGAGACCCAGACTTTTTCTAAATACTACATGAATATACATAACCCAAAATGCGGAGACCTCTGGTCTAAGTAATATGCATCTTCACAGAGGTTTTCCGATCTGCCTGAAGAATTAAATCCCTTAATTATTTTATCTTATTTTTCTCTCAATTCTTACCACTAACAAAATGCCGGGAAGATATCTGGTGCTCAAAAATATTTTCCAAGAGAATAAATAGCATTATAAGCACAAGTTAGTCCTAAGCAAAACTGGAATTTCAGCAACTTACTTTCTGAAGCATCTTTGTATCATTTATAGATCACTTACTTGTTCAACATTGGCTTCTAAGATACTGTTTGAAAATACAGGCTGAGATTGCTGGCTCATGCCTGTAATCCCAGCACTTTGGGAGGCTCGAGACAGGCAGATCACCTGAGGTCAGGAGTTTGAAACAAGCCTGGCCAACATGGTGAAACCCCATCTCTACTAAAAATACAAAAACTAGCTGGGTGCAATTGTAGGCGCCTGTAATTCCAGCTACTCAGGAGGCAGAGGCAGGAGAATCACTTGAACCCAGGAGGCAGAGGTTGTGATGAGCTGAGATTGCACCATTGCACTCCAGCCTGAGGGACAGAGCAAGACTCCATCCAAATATATTTATTATATTATACTACTAAATATTTATATATATTATACATATATTTAATATATAAATATATATTATTAAATACATTATTAAATATATATTAAACATATGTACATTTATATATTAAATATTATATAAATATATATGTCTATATACACACATATATATGTATATGTATAGTTTTAATTGACCATGACTTAATGTATCACTCATCCCAGGGACAGTTATAGTCTACAAGAGAAATACTTCATTTTAATACCAATTCAATTCATTACACACTTCTTAAATTCCTACTATATATCATTCCTTTCATTAGAGGCTGATGATATGACAGTGAACAAGATAGTCATGGCCTTATTTTTCAGAAAATGACTTTTTGCCAAAAAGATGGATGTTAAAGCAATAATGACAAGTATGATGGGGATTCAAAAGGAAAATAAAATGAGTGAGGAAACACCAATGAAAAGGATATAACCTGACCTCTGATATCAGGTATAGACAAACTAGTGAAGAACTATCTTACAATGGGTTAGAAAAATGCATACGTGTATACAAACACACTACTAAATAAATTCTTAAAATAATATATGAAAATATATGTGTGTGCAAGGGCAACAGTTGGTGAAAAAGAGTGAACTGTTGAGCACTTACAATATTCAAAAGTATGTATTAAGCTCTTTTGAAAATAAAAAGTCAACTATGTTTGGGGCCATCTTGTGTAACATGTTGCAGTAAAATCTAAAAGACAAATTACAGTTTATAAACTTTATCTCTCAATGGAACACATATCCTCAGTTATTTTAAATAAATAAAATATATATCATTGATAACATATGATATATACCACATATCATACGATGATATATATTATATATCATATATAGCAACATATCAATGATCAATTATATATATCATACGTTAAAGAGTTCCTAAGACTTCTTAAAATATCCAATATTTGCCAAGAATATGTAATTACAGCTTCAATGAATAAAAATATTTATTTAAAATTGTAAAGCATCAAAAGCTCACCTTTAACTCTCTTCTCTATTCTTCCTCCAACAGTTGTTCCATATTTTCTATCTATGTAAAACAAAACAATAATATAAGGCCCAGGGCCATCGTAGTGCAAATAGGTCTAGCTTTGATTTTCGGTTCCAATAATTCTGACTCTGTAATCTTAGAAAAGTTGCTTAACCTCTCATCTTAATATCATCAGTGCAAAATAAGAAAACACTACTGTTAATATATTCATCATGTAATTGTCACTGAACACATGTGAAATGATTTATCCTCAAGTGTCTTTAATATTAATGTAGAATATTTTATATTATTATCTTGGCCTAAATCAATCTGTTTTTGCATTTTAATCCTGAAATACAAGAGCAGAATTAAAAGTTTTTCACATGTTAAAATGATGCCACACAACTAAGGGTATAGGTTGATAGAGATTTGGAAAAGGGTAAGACAATCTAAACTGGATTTTCTAAATGCAAATCATAAAGATTTTTGGTGATTCTGCCTCTTTCAAAGACCAAATTTGCACATATGATAGAAATATTCAGTACATACACACATATACACACACATGCATTCATATACAAAATTGAGAGTGGACAGGTTCAAACACTTGTTTTCAGTCTTGCTGACCAATTCGATAATTTCCTCTAATTTCTTTTCAGCCTTGGGTGATATTAGTAGTTTTATTTTCTTTCCTGGTTTATTAGTTATTTTTGATAACCTGAAATAGCTCTGGGGGGAAAATGGTAGGGAGAACCTTATTTCTGGTAGTATAGTTTCCATCTAACTAAAATGAAACCTATTGCTCAAGCCCCAGAGATAGCACAAACACAGAAACTTAATTTCCTGAGGTGACTCAATGCAGCAGCTAATTCATTTTCAGACTTGTGGTGGTACAATGTAAAGAAGCTTACCAGAAACTTAAAGTGACCCTTAAAAAACTCAGCATGTTTGATCTGGGAAAGCTATTGCCCTTATGAGATTTCAGTCGCTTCACCTCGTGCCTTTTATTTATACAATTACTCAGAGGACAGGAATAGCAGGACAATTTTTAGTCATGGCAAAAAGTAGCAGTAGCATTAAAAAGTAAGTTATTTGTAAAACAGAAAGGTGGCCTGGATTTACGGATAAATAGCGGGAGGATGAAGATACTATTTTTCTGAAGTATCAGCTAAAGCCCATCTGTGCACCACTGTCTGATGATGTCTTAATTCTTAACCTTATTATCAAAGGCTCTCAGCAAAGGTCATCAAACAAACAAACAAGCCATTTGTTAGAGACAGATATTAGGAAAAATATGCATGAGTCACAGCATTGTTCTCTCCCTGTCCAGAGGAGCAGAATTTATAAATTATTCTAAACATTATATTTTAAAGCAATAAAGTCACTCATCCCAAAAAAATGTTTTACCGCCTATTCCCAATTTCTAGTAGGCTTATTCATCTCTTACTGAGTATTTCATTTTCAAAGTAAAAAAAAAAAAATTCCTGAAAGGAAATGGCAAAAGAATAAACATTTATTTTGATGACAAAGGGAAGACCATTCAGATTTGTTGTATTCATTTTCTATGCACTTTTTCTTCTTTAGTAAATATTGGATAGAAATCACATAGCAAAAAAGACTTAAGAAAGAAGCTTTAATTGTGGAACACACAAAATTCCTAGCTAAACAGATTTCCCGTTTGGAGTGATTTAACACTCTTTCATGCACAATTCAGGAATTAGTCTCCTGAGGACAAGAATGCAAGGTGCTTATGGTTCTTACACAGTATCTCCCTTTGGGGTGTACTGACAAATGGTCACTGCCAGTAAGGAGCTATATGATAAGATTCCCTGAGATTTCTGATGTCAGAAAACCCATGATAGCACAGCCTGAAAACATGAGAAGACACAAAGAAGGAAAAGTACTTATTTTTGCCCATAGGAGAGGAGGCTACTGAGAATTTGATTAAATGTTTCTGCCACAACAATTAATATTGCATGACATGAATAAGAAACAGTTATCTTGAAGAGGTTTTAAAAAATTGAAGCCTCAAAATGCAGCCCATGAAACTGTTCCATGGAACTACATAAGTTAATATGCTAAATCCCCTCTGCCAAAGATAATGACATTTACTCATTCATTCAATCTTTCATCCATTTACCTATCAATTTATTGAGTATTAGGGATGTGTTAAGCACTATTTCAGAAAGTGGGATATATGACTATAAGAGGCAGGCAAGCTTCTTGCCGTCAATGTAGGTTACATATTCTTAGAGGGTATTTTGGTTCATTCAGGCTGCTATCATAAAATACCTTATGTTAGGTAATTTATCAACAACATAAATTTATTGCTACCAGGTCTGGAGGCTGGGAAGTCCAAGATCAAAGCACCAGCAGATTCAGTATCTGGTAAGCACCATTTCAGAGATAGTGCCTTCTTGTTGCATCCTTATATGGTAGAAGATGGGTTGAACAAACTCTCTCAGGCATCTTTTATAATGGCACTAATCCTATTCATGATGGCAGAGTCCTCATGACCTAGTCATCTCCCAAAGCCCTTATCTCTTAATAGCACATTAGGGATTATTTTTTAACATATGAATTTCGGAGGATACATTCAGACCATAGCAATTCCATAACTGAACATCCCAAGTTCATGTCCTTCTCACATGCAAAATACATTTATTCCATCCCAACACTCCAACATCTTAACTCATTTCAATATTAACTCCAAAGTCTAAAGTTCAGAGTTTTATCTAAATATCACCTAAATCAGATTTGGGTGGCACTCAAGGTATGATTCATCCTGACACAATTTGTTCTCCAGCTGGAACTTATGAAATCAAACAAGTTATATGCTTCCAAAATATAACTGTGGGACAAGGGACAGGCCTAGAATAGACAATCTCATTCCAAAAGGGAGAAATAGAAAAGAAAAAAGGGGTAATATTTCAAGTAGGTCCAAAATTTAGCAAAGCAAATAACATTCGATCTTAAAACTTGAGAATATGTCTTATCTTTAACTCTATGTCTTGCTTTCCAGACAAATTGGAGTAGGGTTTCGTTCCTAAGACTACAGGCAGTCTATTCCCTTGTGTTGCCAGGTTGATGTCAGGTGTCTGTGGCTCTTCTAGGCTAAAGTTGCATGCTGGTGGCTCAACTATTTTGGAGTTTTGGAAGGGGCTCCACTACCCACTGCTCCACTAGATGCTGTTGAAGTAGGGGTCTGTGGTGACCTTGCCCCTAAAGCTCCATTAGACATTGCCCTATTTGGGAAGCTCTGCAGTAAGCCCACCTCTGTGGATATTCTCTGTCTGGGGCCTGAGGCTCTCTAGGGCATCTTTTGAAACCTAGGTGGAGGCAAATATACCCCCACAGCTCTTGTACTATGTACACTAGAAAAGTTGGCACCATGTGTATGTTGCCAAGTTTTATCACCTCTTCCCCCTAGAAGGACAGCTACTGTGGCTCACACCACACCTGGGTCCACTGAAGCCACCCCTGGGGTGGCTGGGCAGGGAGCCCTGGACCTGAATTCAGTGAACAGAGACTTGAGTCAGTGCGTGGCAGTGAGCTCTGCAGTCCCACAGGCACTCTACACCCCTCCTTTGAAACGATTCTGTTCTCAACATTTTGGAACTTTGACTCTGTGATGAGAATGGCAGCCCTAAAGATCTCCAAAATGCCTTCAGGATAACTCTTCAATTGTCTTGATGAGTAGCACAGGTATGATCAATACTGATCTCTTCATCCACAGCCTTGATGCAGTCTTTTAAACATTATTTCTCATTTCTTACAAGATAGGTTAAGAAGGCTGAGAAATTTCCAAATCTTTAAGTTCTGCTTCCCTTTTACTTGTAAGTTATGTCCCTAAATTACCTCTCTCTTCTTGCATTTTACAATAAGTAGTCAAGAGAATCCATGCTGCTCCTTCAACATTTTTCTTAGATATTTCTTCTGCCAAATATCCTATTTCATCACTCACAAGTTTCTCCTTCCACAAAACACCAGGGCACAAACACAATCAGCCAAATTATTTGCCACTCTAAAACAATAATTGCCTTTCCTGCAGTTTCCAATAATTTGTTCTACATTTTCATCTGAAACCTTATCAGAATAGCCTTTAATGCTCATATTTCTACCAGTATTCTGTTCACTGCCTCTTAGGTAATCTCTAGCATATTGAGGATTTCTCTACAGCTCTCTTTTTGTTCTGAGCCTCCACCAGATATGCCCTTTACAGTCTGTTCATACCAGTATAGGCCTTCCCTAGCATGTACTCCAAAACTCTTCCAACTTTTATCAATTACCCAGTTCCAAAACCACCTCCACATTTTTAGATTTTATATATATATATACACACACACACACACCCACACACTTTCACACACACACACACACACACACACACATATAGCAACACCCCCACTTCTCAGTACCAATTTTTTAGTATATTTGGGCTGCTATAACAAAATACCTTAGACTGAGTAATTTATAAACAAGAGAAATGTATTTCTCTCCATTCTGGAGTCTTGAAAGTTCAAAATGAGGGTGCCAGAAGATTTGGTATCTGGTGAGGGCAGCTTTACAGATGCTGCATTCTTACTTCATCCTCACATGGTCAACGGGGAAGCAACAAACAAGCCTTTCAGATCTCTTTTATAGGAACATTAATCCCATTTGTGAGGGCAGAGTCCTCATGACCTAATCATTCCCCAAAGGCTTCACCTCTTAATACCATATTGAAGACTAAGTCTCAACAATAAATTTGGGAAGGAGGTGGGACACATTCAGACCATAGTGGAAGAAAACTAGAAAGAAATAATATAGATACATTGACATATAAATGAACAAGATAATTTTAAATAATTATTAATGTTGTGAAGATTATGAAAACATCAGGAAAAGAAAGTTAAAATAAAAGCATCTGGGGCACTTTCTGAGCAGGTGAAACTGGAGTCTGAAACATGAATAACCTAAAGGAGGCTGACGCAGGAAGAAGGTGATTGGAAAAAATCTAGGAATGAAAAACAGCAGCTAAGTGTGTTTGAGAAAAAGAAAGATGTAGGATGGCTGGAGTACAGGGGATAAAGAGGATTAAGGGGGAGGTGAAGTTGGAGAGGTAGGTAGAATGCAAATGGTCACAGACCTGAAGATCATAAGGAAATTCCACTTTAAGTCTGGTAATACATAACTGTAGAATCATAAGACAGAATGGCATGAATTTACTTTTACATTAAAAAAGAGTAGCCTGGCTAGAGAATGAAAAATGGATTATAGCCAAGTAAGAGAAGAAGTGCTGTTGCTGTTAATAATAAATGTGAGAGAAACCATAGCAAGATAGGTGAGAAAGGGTGGAGGCTCTAATAGGGTGACAGCAGTGAATATGGTCATGAGCATGGCCATTCATAAAGGATGGGACACAGACTGAGAGATGATGTGGATAAACAAAGAGCTCAATCAACGAATGACCTCTAGGGGTTTGGTTTGTGTAAACAAAATATTTTGTTGGACAAAAACTACAGATTTCCTATGTCAATATTAACTTTGACACACATGCAGAGATTTAAATTTAGAAGTTTGCTACACCAGCTTAGAACTGATATGAAGTTATGAATTAGAGAAACAAATGTGAAAGTCATAGACACAGAGCTGTTATTTAAACTATAGGACTAGATATTAATGTAAGAAGAGACAATAAAGGACGCAGACCAAGGATACTCTAACACTTACAAAGTGACCATAAAAGAAGCAGAGCAAAGGAAGCGGAGAAGGAGTGCTGTTGTGAAAGTCAAAAGAAAAGTGCTTAAAGGAGACAGCGGGTAACTGCTGAACACCAATAAGTCAATGAATTGAGGACAGAAGAAAGATGGAAGGCACTAATGATTTTAATAAGAGCTGAAAAGGTGGGGTTGTGAGAACATATATTAGTGAATGATGGTCAAGATATGGTGTGGTAACAAAAAAAAAAACCAAATATCAGTGTATTAACTCAATAAAGGTTCATTTATTTATTAAACATGCCATTTCCAGGGGTCAATTGTTGAACTCATCCAGTTTGGCAGCCCTCACTCATCTTGTATAATGCCATTTTAAACAAATGGCCTCCAAGTTTGTTACAGTAAAGGAAGAGAGTGAGAGAGAGAATGGCATATTATTGAAGACCTTGTCTGAAATCTTTTACATCATTTCCATGCACATTGACCAAAATCCAATGACATGGCATTGGAAGTTGTGGAATGTAGAAGAGAACTTGAATGTTTTATTATCTCAAACAGTGTCAACCAATAAAAGGATAAAAGCCTGATTTACTGGTTTGCAGGGAGGGTGAGAGGTGACAAGATAGAGAAAACAGAGGCAATGCAAATATCCTCCATCTCATAAAAGCCTTCCTTGAGCATCTCTTGCTCAAGCTATTAGCTCACTTGACATCTCCTTGGGACAAACTTCTTTGTTATCAGCTCTCAGCCTTGACAAAAGTTTTGCTTTGTCATCTGTGATTACTTTCAAATAATTTTAAGTAATGCATTTGATATCAATATTGTTAAATTATATAGCTTAAAAATTGTCATGTAATGAGCAATTAATGCCCAAAAACGGTGAATAAAATTTTCAATCTTATGTTTATGTTTGAAACTATAATCAATGGTCAAAAAAACAACAACAACAGGAACCACATCAAAGAAAATATAAAAAGCTCAGTACAAATTTTGTAGTTTTTGTTTCTTTGGATTTTGTCTTCAACTTTCATTTTAGATTTAGGAGGTAGATGTACAGGTTTATTACATGGCTTATACACTATTGAGGGGGTTGTAAATTAGTTCAGCCACTGTGGAAAGAAGTTTGAAGATTTTTCAAAGAACTTAAAATGAATTTTGAATGTGGCACTTACTTCCAAAACAAACTTAAGGTCAATAAAGGGGAAGAGAATCAATACCTGTAAGTTCTTTCAATGTGTCAGGCATTTTAACTCACATGTCATATAAGCCACATAATAACATTAATTACTTAGTAACAGAATCCCATCTGACAGATGAAATTGAAGCTCTAAAACTAAATCCTAGTAAGCAATGTTTGGAGTTTAAACTCAGTTAATTCTGACTCTAAAATCCATACTTTTCCCACCCTATGATGGGTTCTATTCAAACTTTCAGTAAGTCATGGTGTAGGGCTCTTCTATTTTAAAATTATCATATCAAGAACTTCTACAGAATTGCCTTTGAGGAAAAATTTTCTATTAAAGCTGTACATTAATTCTGATCATTACTTCTAACTTAAATTCCAGTCTTTCATCAATCAGCTGCTTTCAGAGCATCTGCATTAGGATATCTCACTTCACATTAAAATCAACACATCTAAAACTCGATCTTCCTCTTAAAAACTACTCTTTCCCCACAAATTTTCATTACTGGATTGTGCCATCATTTTCTCTGTCAACTCACAGTTCAATCTCTTGACCTGTTACAAGTTTTCCATTATTCTTGTATGCATCTCTTCTCTGCTAGACTTCAACTCCTTAAAAAAGGACCCCACATCTTCTTCATCTGTAATGTCCACTATCTCTGCTATCAACTTGCTCACAGCACTTCACAATATGTTTGTTGTTGCCGTTAACAATAAAATAAAATGTGAACTCAATCTTTCTTTCTTTTTTCACCATCTCAACTACTCTAATCTAGTTACTGTAACAGTTTTCTAACTGGCCTCCTGTTACTTCTCCTTCTAATTGCTCCTATAGACTAAAACCCTATCCCCAAAAAAACTGTATAAAATACTGCTTAGTCATATCAATTCTCTTTTCCAAAATTATCCAATGGCTTCTTTTGATTATTTAGTTGGAATTCCCTAGTACACAATATTCTCCTTATAGTTCCTGTTTGTCTCTCAAATGGTAAATATGCAGCATTTTAAACATACAGTGAGAGAGAGAGACTTCCTCTTCCAGGATATGATGGAGTGGGCATTCATTTCCCTATTCCTCCTGATAAGTACAACCTAAACTCTGGACAAACATACATATAAAGCAAACATGAGAAGAATCTGAAAGGTGGAAAGAAGAAATAAGAATGCTTAGGGACCTCAAGACCCAAGGAACAACACGGTGGTAAGATCCCTGTGTTTTCTTTTTGCCTCATGTAGCCTAGACTTAGAGTGAAGAAACAAGAAATGCAAAAATACCTACAGTCACAGAAATAAAAGCCCCCAAAAAGTATGATTGCAAGGGTCAACCTAGCAAAGGCAGAAAGCTTGTAGACAACAGTCACTCTATTCCAGCCAAATACCACAGAACAAAACTGTGTCCCCTTTTCCATGTCAGCAAAGGCTGAGTACAGCCCTTAGACATCTACATTCAGAAGGCTGTAATAAACACATATGCCAGAGTGATATCACAGAAGACTCAGTTAAAAGCCAGGACCTTCTCCAGCACCCAGTATTAACAATAACACACCATAATGATGCTAGCAGAAACCAAATGGGGAAAAAAACTCTCACATTTACATAGCAATTGTGAGTAGTCCAAGTATAACTCAGATGTCAACAAAGGCCTAATGGTGTAACTGGACTTCTACATTCACCAGGCAGTAATGGGGTGGCAGAAAGGTATCCAAGAAATCAGTTTAAAAAGAGTTTAAACTGACTCAAAAGTTTATACAGAAAATCAGAAGTGTATATGGAAAAGCAAAAATAGCCAATGCAATATTGAAGGAGATGAACAAAATCATAGTACTGACACTACATGACTCCAGGACTTACGATAAAGCTATGGTTCAAGAAAGTGAATTGTTCATGAAAGAACAGAGATGTCTATTCCATGATAAATGAGGCAACTGATCTTTGACAAAGAAGCAAAAGAAATTCAGTGGAGAAAGACAGCCATTTCAACAAATAGTGCTGGAAAAACTGTACATTCACATGCAAAAAGAATGAATCTAGACACAGGCTTTACACCTTTCAAAAAATTACGTGAAAATGGGTCAGAGACTTTCATGTAAGAAAGAAAAGTATAAAACTCTTAGAAAACAACATAGGGACAAAACTAAGCGACCGTGGGTTTGGTGATGATATTTTAGATATCACACTAAAAGGATAAACATGAAAGATAAAATTCTTAAGTTAGACTTCATTAAAATTAAAAACTGCTCTGTGAAAGACAGTATTAGAATGAAAAGCCAAATGGCAAATTGTGAGAAGATCTTGGCAAAACCCATATCTGATAAAGGACTGATATCTGAAATACACAAAGAACTCTAAAAATTCAGCAATAAGAAAACAAACAACTCAGTTAAAAATTAGCAAAACATCTGAACAGACATCTCACCAAAGAAGTCATACAGATGGAAAATAAGCATATGAAAAGATGCTCAACATTATATATAATTAGATAATTGGAAATTAAAACAATGATATACCACTACCTACCCATTAGAATGGCTAAGATAAAACACTGGCAACACCAAATGCTGGTAAGGATGCAAAACAACAGGAGCTCCCATTCATCATTGGTGAGAATGCAAAATGGCACAGCCACTTTGAAAGATGTTTACAAACTAAGCAAACTCACACCATATAATCTAACATTCACACTCCTTGGTACTTACCCTAATGAGTTGAAAACTTATGCCCACACAATACCCTGTACACAGTGGTGTTTACAGCAGATTTATTCATAATTACTAAAACTTGGAAGAAACTAAGATGTTTTTCAATGCTTACATAAACAATGGTACATTCATATTATGGAACAGAACTATTGATACATTCAACAAGCTGCATGACTCACCAGATAATTATGGTCAGTGTAAAAGCACACATGCTGTATGATTCTGTTGATGTAATATTCATGAAGTGCCAAAATTATAAAACTAGAAAAACATATGAGTGGTTGTCAAGGGTTAAAATGGGGATGGTGGCAGAGGGAAAGGTAGTCTGGCTATGAAAAGTTAACATGAGGACTCCTATGGTGATAGAAATGTTCTCTTTGTTGACAGTATTCATGTCAGTGTCCTGACTCATATATTGTACTACAGATTTGCTAGATGTTACCTTTGGAGAAAACTGGGTAAAAAATAGAGAAGATTTCTGTATTACTACTTTAAGTCTATAATTATCTCAAACTAAAAAAGTTTAACAAAAAATTAAACACGTGAGAGAGCAGATGCCATATCCATTTCCTTCTCAGATATAGGATTCAAACTTGGAAACATGAATTACTCAGAGTAGTATATAAAGCCACCTGCTTTGTTCCTAAAGCTCCTCTTTTAGAACTCATGAGGCTATGCCAATATTCTATTTTTGACCTTTGCTAGCAAACTGACAAATCCATGGTATAGGAGTGAGGCTAAAATAACCCATGTGGCGGCAGTCCTATTGCCCATGGCTCTGTTTCTTGACTCTGACTTCATGTTACATGTGTTTAAAGGAATCTGTTGGTGATTCACCTGTTTCTGTCACTACCCAGGAATAAATGGTCGTGTCACTCAGAGTCAAGTAGTGAAGTATTTCACGGTATTCTTGTCATCGATTTTATTCTGCTCAATTGCTTGCAGTTGCCTGTCTTCATTTTGCCACGTCAATAGCTTTCAGATGACTCTCTGTCTTACATGGATCTTTTCTATTTGATTGTTCACATATCCAGTTTGGTAGAGCTAACTTATTCTGAATACACCCTCAGTGCACAGTGATAGTGATACTGTTTCCAAACGTTTACTGGTCATGAGAAATAGTAAACCTGGAAAGTCGAATCACCACAGAAGATTTAAATCTGACTTTCCAAGTTGGGTGACATGTATATATATATATTATATATATACACATATACATATATATACATATACACACATACACACATGTATATCCAAACAACATGTTTTTTGGAGGGTATCAGATCTCTAATATGTCGTTTTCCCAGGGATGGACATATGTTATTTCTCCCAAATATGTTGTTTTCTGAAAACAATTTAGGAAATTTGTGTGAAATTAATAAGAAAAAGATTTTCAAATCTTGCTAAGTTTCTAATATGCTATTAGCTATGTATTTTTTGAACTAGAAGCCATGGGGAGCATGTAGAGGGGGATATGTGAGATGTGGAAGCTGAAAGATTTTAGGAAGATTCCTTGCTTGAGCTGATGACAACTGTGGCAATATGTCTGGCACCCAATATGTAAAACCCTTTGCAAATCAAATTTCAGAAATCGTATGAAGTACAAATTCTTTTGTGTAAGCATTCAGCATATTTGTGTAGTTGGTGATGCACAAATAACGCTTTCAGGAAAGCCCACAAGTTAGAGGGAAGCCTAGAGCAAGCTTAGGCACTTTAGACCCATTATTTATGTTGACCGTTTCACTCTGTGCTATAGTTGGGGTATTTGTTCCCACCCAAATCTTATGTTGAAATATAATGTCCAGTGTTGGAGGTGGGGCCTGAAGGGAGGCAACTGTTTTATGGTGGTGGATCCCTCATGGCTTGGTGCTGTCCTCCAGATGGTGAGTTCGTTCTCCTGAGATCTGCTCATTTAAAGGTATATGGCACCTCCCTCTCACCACTCTCTGTCTCTTGCTCCCACTTTTGCCATGTGATGTGCCTGATTCTGCTTCATCTTCTGCCATGAGTAAAAGCTCACTGAGGCCTCTCCAGAAGCTGAAAGATATCAGTAACCTGCAGAACCATGAGGCAATTAAACCTCTTTTCCTTATAAATTACACAATCTCAGGTATTTCTTTATAGCAATGCATGAATAGCCTAAAACATTCTAAATTTTTCAGAATAAATTTCTTTGCAAAACCAGCTGGACTGAATTTACGTCTCTGGTGGTGTGTCTTCCCATTCCACATGACCCAGTATCACTTCCAGATAGCTGGGGAGGAGTGGCTGTCCTCTAAAAGTACTTCTGAGCCCAGCTCCCCATTATCCATCCACATGCAAATGCACTCAGTGTCACTGAGTGTACTTGCCCTCGTCTCTTTCTCTACCCACTGAATCCTTCAATACCCAGAACATAACAGCTCTTCTATGAGGTCTACTCAGATTCTGGCAAACAAAGCAAGCTATCACTTCCTCTACATTATCAAACTGCTGGGTATGTACCTCCACAATAGCAACTGTTTAAAATATATTGATGTTAGCACTTTTACTATAATGTGACTTTATGGACAGCAAAGAAAAGACCTTTTTTTTAGTCTCCTAATGATCAGGTCAGTGTATAATAACAAATAACAAGCTTTCAAAAGATGATTGAGTAATTCCCTGGCAAGATGGCCAAATAGGAGCAGCTCTGGTCTGCAGCTCCCAACAAGATCAAAGCAGAAGGTGGGAGATCTCTGCATTTCCAACTGAGTACCTCGTTCATCTCATCAGGACTGGTTAGACAGTCAGTGCAGTCCACAGATGGGAAGCAGAAGCAGGGTGGGGCATTGCCTCCCTCCCCTAGCCAAGGGAAGCCATAAGGGACCTTGCCATGAGGGACAGAGCTATCTGGCCCAGATACTATGCTTTTCCTACAGTCTTCACAACCCAAAGACCAGAAGATTCCCTTCGGAGCCTACACCACAAGGGCCCTGGGTTTCAAGCATAAAACTGGGCAGTTGTTTGGGCAGACACTGAGCTAGCTGCAAGAGTATTTTCACACCCCAGTGGTGCTTGGAATGCCGGTGAGATGAAACTGTTCACTTTCCTAAAAAGGGGGCTGAAGCCAGGGAGCCAAGTGGTCTTGCTCAGCAGAACCCACCTCCACAGAGCCCAGCAAGCTAAGATCCACTAGCTTGAAATTCTCACTGCCAGCACAACAGTCTGAATTCCACACTCCAGATTGGTGGAGGAGGGGTGTCCTCCATTACTGAGGCTTGAGTAGGTGGTTTTCCTCTCACAGTGTAAACAAAGCCACCAGGAAGTTTGGACTGGTTGAAGTCCACCCCAGCACCACAAAGTTGCTATGGCCAGACTGCCTTTCTAGATTTCTCCTTTCAGGGCAGGGCATCTCTAAAAGAAAGGCAGCAGCCTCAGTCAGGGGCTTATAGATACAATTCTCATCTCCCTGGGACAGAGCATCTGGGGGAATGGGTGGCTGTGGGTGCAGCTTCAGCAGGCTTAAAGGTTCCTGTCTGCTGGCTCTGAAGAGAGCAGCAGATCTCCCAAGACAGTGCTCAAGTTCCACTAAGGAACAGACTGCCTCCTCAAATGGGTCCCTGACCCCTGTGCCTCCTGACTGGGAGATACCTCCCAGCAGGGGTTGACAGATACCTCATACAGGAGAGCTCTGGCTGGCATCTTGTGGGTGCTGTCTGGGCTGAAGCTTCCAGAGGAAGAAGCAAGCAGCAATCTTTGCTGTTTTGCAGCCTCCACTGGTGATACCTAGGCAAAAAGGGTCTGGAGTGGAACCCCAGTAAACTCCAGCGGACTTATCAAAGAAAGGCCTAACTGTTAGAAGAAAAACTAACAAACAGAAAGCAATCGACATCAACAAAAAGGATGACCATAGCAAAGACTTCAACTGAAGGGCACCAACAGCATAGACCAAAGGTAAAAAACAATCCATGAAGATGATGAAAAACCAGCACAAAATGCCTAAAAATTCCAAAAACCAGAACGCCTCTTCTCCTCCAAAGAATCACAAATCCTCACCAGCAAGGGAACAAAACTGGATGGAGAATGAGTCTGATGAACTGACAGAAGTAGGCTTCAGAAGGTAGGTAATAACAAACTCCTCCAAGCTAAAGGAGCATCTTCTAACCCAATGCAAGGAAGCTAAGAATCTTGATAAAAGGTTAAAGGAATTGCTGAGTAGAATAATAAGTTTAGAGAAGAACTTAAATGACCTGATGGAGCTGAAAAACACAGCATGAGAACTTTGTGAAGCATACACAAGTATCAATAGCTGAATTGATCAAGTGGAAGAAAGAATATGAGAGGTTGAAGATTAACGTAATGAAATGAAGCCTGAAGACAAGATCAGAGAAAAAAGAATGAAAAGGAAGAAACAAAGCCTCCAAGAAATATGAGAATATGTGAAAAGACCAAACTTACATTTGATTGGTGTTCCTGAATGTGAAGTTGGAAAACACACTTCAGGATATTATTGAGAAGTTCCCCAACCTAGCAAGACAGACCAACATTCAAATTCAGGAAATACAGTGACCACCACAAAGATGTTTCTCGAGAAGAGCAACCCCAAAACACATCATCATCAGATTCTCCAAAGTTGAAATGAAGGAAAAAATGTTAAGGGCAGCCAGAGAGAAAAGTTGGGTTACCTACAAAGGGAAGTCCATCAAATCTCATAGCAGATCTCTCTGCAGAAACCCTTCAAGCCAGAAGAGAACGGGTGCCAATATTCAACATTCTTAAAGAATTTTCAAACCAGAATTTCATATACAGCCAAACTAAGCTTCATAAGTGAAGGAGAAATGAAATCCTCTAAAGACAAGCAAATGCTGAGGGATTTTGTCACCATCAGGCCTGTCTTACAAGAGCTCCTGAAGGAAGCACTAAATATGGAAAGGAAAAACCAGTACCAGCCACTGCAAAAACAAACCAAAATGTAAAGACCATCGACACTATGAAGAAAATGCATCAAATAATGGGCAAAATAACCAGCTAGCATTATAATGACAGGATCAAATTCACACATAACAATACTAAGCTTAAATGTAAACAAGCTAAATGCCCCAATTAAAAGGCACCAACTGGCAAACTGGATAAAGAATCAAGATCCTTTGGTATTCTGTATTCAGGAGACCCATCTTAGGTGCAAAGACACACATAGGCTCAAAATAAAGGGATGGAGGAATGTTTCCCAAGCAAATGAAAGACAAAAAAAGCACAGGTTGCAATCCTAGTCTCTAATAAAGCAGACCTTAAACCAACAAAGATTAAAAAAAGACAAAAAGGGCATTATATAATGGTAAAGGGATTAATTAAAAAGGAAGATAATTATCCTAAATATATATGCAACCAATACAGGTGCATATATATCCATAAGCACCCACATTCATAAAGCAAGTTTTTAGAGACCTACAAAGAGACTTAGACTCCCACACAATAATAGTGGAGGACTTTGATACTCCACTATCAATATTAGACAAGTCAGTGAGACAGAAAATTAACAAGGATATTCAGGACTTGAACTCAGCTCTGGAACAAGCAGACCTAATTGACATCTACAAAATTCTCCACCCCAAATCAACAGCATATACATTCTTCTCAGCACTACATAGCACTTATTCTAAAATCGACCACATAATTAAAAGTAAAACACTCCTCAGCAACTGCGAAAGAATGGAAATCATAACAAGCAGTCTCTCAGACCACAGTGCAATAAAATTAGAACTCAAGATTAAGAGACTCACTCAAAACCACACAACTGCATGGGAACTGAACTTGCTCCTGAATGACTACTGGGTAAATAAGAAAATTAAGGCAGAAATAAATAAGTTTTTTGAAACCAGTAAGAACAAAGACACAACATACCAAAAATCTTTGGGATACAGCTACAGCAGTGTTTAGAGGGAAATTTATAGCACTAAATTTCCACAGGAGAAAGTGAGAAAGTTCTAGAATCAACACCCTAACATGGCAATTAAAAGAACTAGAGAAGCAAGAGCAAACAAATTCAAAAGCTAGCAGAAGACAAGAAATAACTAAGATCAGAGCCGAACTGAAGGAGATAGAGACACAAAAAAACTTTCAAAAAATCAATCAATCCAGGAGCTGGTTTTTTGAAAAGATTAACAAATAGATAGACCTCTAGCCATACAAATAAAGAATAAAACAGAGAAGACTCAAATAGATACAATAAAAAAATGATAAAGGGGAAATCACCATTGATCCCACAGAAATATAAACTTCCGTCAGAGAATACCCTAAACACCTATATGCGAATAACTAGAAAATCTGGAAGAAATGGACAAATTCCTGGACACATAGATCCTCCCAAGACTAAACCAGGAAGAAGTCAAATCCCTGAAATACCAAAAGCAAGTTCTGAAATTGAGGCAGCAATTTTATAGGCCTACCAACCTATAAAAAGCCCAGGACCAGATGGATTCACAGCTGAATTCTACCAGAGGTATGAAGAGGAGCTTCTGAATTATTTCAAACAATAGAAAAAGAAGGACTCCTCCCTAACTCATTTTATGAGGACAGCATCATCCCAATACTAAAACCTGGCAAAGACACAACAACAACAAAAAAGAATATGTCAGACCAATATTCCTGATGAACATCGATGCAAAAACACTCAATAAAATACTGGTACACCAAATCCAGCAGCACATCAAAAAGCTTATCCACCAAGATCAAGTAGGCTTCATCCCTGGGATGCAAGGCTGGTTCAACATATGCAAATTAATAAACATAATCCATCACATAAACAGAACCACTAATAAAACCACATGATTATCTCAACAGATGCAGAAAAGGCCTTTGATAAAATTCAACAGCCCTTCATGCTAAAAACACTGAATAAACTAGGTATTGATGGAACATATTTCAAAATAATAAGAGCTATTTACGACAAATACACAGCCAATATCACACTGAATGGGCAAAAACTGGAAGCATTCCCTTTGAAAACCGGCCAAGACAAGGATGCCCTTTCTCACCACTCCCATTCAACATAGTATTGGAAGTTCTGGCCAGGGCAATCAGGCAAGAGAAAGAAATAAATGTATTGGAATAGGAAGACAGGAAGTCCAACTATCTCTGTTTGCAGATGATATGATTGTATATTTAGCAAAACCCATTGTCTCAGCCCCAAAATTCCTTAAGCTAATAAGCAAATTCAGCAAAGTCTTAGGATACAAAATCAATGTGCAAAAATCACAAGCATTCCTAAACACCAATAATAGACAAAGAAAGAGCCAAATCATGAGCAAACTCCCACTCACAATTGATACAAAGAGAATAAAATACCTAGGAATATAACTTACAGTGGATGTGAAGGACCTCTTCAAGGAGAACTACCAACCACTGCTCAAGGAAATAAGAGAGGACACAAACAAATGGAAAAACATTCCATGCTCATGGATAGGAAGAATCAATATCATGAAAATGGCCATACTGCTCTAGTAATTTATAGAGTCAATGCTATTCCCATCAAGCTACTATTGACACAGAATTAGTGTCACAGAATTAGAAAAAAAAGAAAAACTACCTTAAATTTCATATGGAACAACAATAGCCCATATAGCCAAGGCAATCCTAAGCAAAAAGAACAAAGCTGGAGACATCATGCTACCTGACTTCAAACTATACTACAAGGCTAAAGTTAAAACAACAACAACAACAACAAAAAAACAACAGCATGGTACTGGTATAAAAACAGATATATAAACCAATGAAACAGAACAGAAGCCTCAGAAATAATACCACTCATCTACAACCATCTGATCTTTGAAAAACCTGACAAAAACAAACAACGAGGAAAGGATTCCTTATTTAATAAATGGTGTTGGGAAAAATTGGCTAGACATATGCAGCAAACTGAAACTGGACCCCTTCCTTACATCTTATACAAAAATTAACTCAAGATAGATGAAAGATTTAAATGTACGACCTAAAACCATAAAAACTGTAGAAGAAAACATAGGCAGTATCATTCAGGACATAGGCATGGACAAAGACTTCATGACTAAAACACCAAAAGCAATGGCAAAAAAAGCCAAAATAGTCAAATGGAACCTCATTAAAATAAACAACAAAATAAACTATTAACAGAGTGAACAGGCAACCTATAGAATGAAAGAAAATTTTTGCAATCTATCCATCTGACAAAGGGCTAATATCCAGAATCTACAAGGAACTTAAACACACTTACAAGAAAAAAACAATCCCATCATAAAGTGGGTGAAGGATATGAACAGATATTTTTCAAAAGAAGACATTTACGTGGTCAATAAGTGTATGAAAAAAAGCTCATCATCACTGGTCATTAGAGATATGCAAATCAAAACCCCAATGAGATACTATCTCACACAATTTAGAATGGCAATTATTAAAAAGTCAGGAAACAACAAATGCTGGAGATGATGTGGAGAAATAGGAATGGTTTTACACTGTTGGTGGGAGTGTAAATTAGTTCAACCATGTGGAAGACAGTGTGGTGATTCCTCAAGGATCTAGAGCTAGAAAAACCATCTGACCCAGCAATTTCATTACTGGGTATATACCCAAAGGATTATAAATCATTCTACTATAAAGACATATGCACACACATGTTCATTGCAGCACTATTCACAATAGCAAAGACTTGAAACCAACCAGAATACCCATCAACGTTAGACTGCATAAAGAAAATGTGGCACATATACACCATGGAATACTATGCAGCCATGATAAAGGATGAGTCCATGTCCTTTGTAGGGGCTTGGATGAAGCTGGAAACCATCACTCAGCAAACTTTCACAGGAACAGAAAACCAAACACTGCATGTTCTCACTTATAAGTGGGAGTTGAACAATGAGAACATATGGGCATAAGGAGTGGAACATCACACACCAGGACCTGTTGGGGTTTGGGGACAAAAGGGAGGGATAGCATTAGGAGAAATACCTAATGTAGATGATGGGTTGATGGGTGCAGCAAACCACCATGGTACATGTATACCTATGTAACAAACCAGCACATTCTGCACACGTATCCCAGAACTTAAAGTATAATTTAAAAAAAAAAAAAGATGATTGAATAAATGGCTTTATTAGTGACCCAAAAATAGGACCCATTTATAGCATTTAGACCATGTCCTTCTAAAACTTTCAGTGTGCATTGCTTGATGTAAATGAGGGGCAATTTTCCAATCCAAAGTAATTAAACTTATAGCTATTAAATTAGCATATATTTGTAGCATACTTGCTATTGTAAGTGAGCTGGATATTTTATTCCTTTGACTTTATACAGACAAAAGTTTCTGTTGTGTCTCTTAAAACATATTACATTCACTGTTTTCCACTTTAACCATTAAAATAGCTATAAAATTCATGAAAAAAGAAGAAAAAGAAACTAAATCCTTCCATAAGTTTTAAAATGTTGAAAAAGGATGCTTGGGAACTTAAATCTTTCTTGTATAGCATCTATTTTAACAGTAAACTGCTCATTATAATCTTTACAAAGCCAGGGTGGTAATATAGTGAATAACTGTAAGAAATCAGCAGATGGTATTCCTCAGCACTGTAAAACAACTGGACTTGATGACTAAAGGTACTGTTATAAAATTGGCCTACAATTGTAGCAATAAATGCTGTAAATTTCATAGGCTTGTAGGCTGACCATACCAACATGGTCCCTCTCACTATAAGTACGTAAATATAACTGCTTATTTTATTGCCCTCTTCAATCCTGCTAGCTCACTACTTTGTGGTTGCTAAGCAACCCTAGCAAAATTGTGGCATGATCACTTAAAAAGACAGAAACACAAAAACGTGCTTGTTGATTTATTTATTGGAATGGAAATGATCCAGGTCCAAAATAAAACCTTTTTGATGTGATAGCTAGCACGAACTGGATAACAACTTTTAACTTCGCTGCAATCACAGTGAGACACTTTTTTTTTTGAAAAGGTTAAAAAAGAAACCGAGATACTCTCTCACCCCAAATTGAATATTTGCACGATCATTTTTGGTAGGAGTTACTTATGAATATCTTAAGACACATTTTGGCCTTGAAAGTTTATGTGAAGAAGTGGAAGTAGAGTGGAGCCCAGAGCCAGGGCATTTGTAGGACAACATGAGGTATGAATTATTGTAACTCTATTACTCAGTGAGCAAACTAACCCATCAAGCTATATAGGTTGTCACAAAATGTACTGAGGCATTCCGTTCTACTCAGGTGAGGTAGGACGAAGGGCAGAAAGACAGCCTGAGTCCTAAAAATCCTTGCTGCCTCAGGGTAATAGTAACTTATTTCACCATATTTATAGGTCACTAATGGTAACTGATCCAGAAGAAATGGTGGCATCGAATTGTCCTTGGCCTCTTGTCAAAAAGAAAGAAATCAAAGATGATTACAGTCATAGATCAAAAAAAATCCATAATCAGTAACAACTGTTAGCATAAATACAGGAATAATAATATGTAATTTATATCATTTATTTTTAACATTTTTATAATGGAATTGTTTAGTGCATGCAGAGAATCTATTACATAGAGAAAAATAAAGTATACTAGTATACTATTCAAAATTACAGGAGACTAAAATTGCTATTTTCACTTTTGACTCTTGATAGTGAACAGAATATTACAGTGAATTGTCTCTCTTTCACCCTCTAATTCTCTTTTTCTGGCTAGATGGTTTTATCAAGTGAAGCCAAGTTATTGGGAAACAATTTCAGCTCTTTGCTCTATATCTCAGAACAGCACATGTACATTTTTCTAGGATTTAATTTTTATCTTTTCACTCTGTTCCTGAGCTGCCCCTTTCCATGATAACTTGTGTTAAAGAAAATTTGCATTATTTAGTGAAGTTGCTCATGTCTATGATTTGTTGAGACTTATTATGTGATCAGAGATGATACTATTCTAGATTTTTGTTTGCTTGTTTTGTCAACATACTAAAATCCACTCCATAACATAGAATCTTTGTTTCAGAGAAAAAAGGATTTAGAATTGAGCCAAAGCCCAAATTTTGTTTTTGTTGTTTTTTTATTTTCCTATGATAATAAGCACCAAAGAGAAGCAATATAATGCAATAACGTATTTTATTCCTAAAACACAAATTATTCCATTCACTCAAATGTTATTTTGCTGAAATAATTGTAAATGGTACTAAACCCACACATAATCCCTCGTGAGAACCCTCAGACATGTGTATGTAGCTTTAAAGTAGTCATATATTGCCTGTTTTCATAACCTTTAAGGCTAAGCCCTTTTAATAAAGCCTATATTGTTATCTCATTCTCCATTTTAAATTGTTGATAGTCACAAACATGGTGCTCATTGATTTAGCATTTGGAAATTCATATGGAAACTCTGTAATAATTTATGGCCACAGAATTGACTAATAGATTTCAGACTGTATCTAAGAACAATTTGTCTATTTTACTGATTGATAATTGGTTAATTCTTTGACTGACTATATCAAACTGCCAATTTTGATCATACGTTAATATAAGGAAATAATTTTTAAACTTTTTCGATTTATTTAGATTGATGTCTACATTATGTTCTTTTAGTACCTTGCTTCATATGAGTTTGATTCCTGAAAAATTATATCCAACTCAAATTTCAGTAAATTACATTACCTTAAATATAATAGAAAAATAATTTCTCAGCATAGCACTACAAGTTAAATATAATACCCATGGTTTTAAAATATTTTTAATCTAAAAACCATAGAGATGATTTCTTTTTGAAAGAAGTAGCTTATATTGTAAAAATATTTGGGACTTTATTAAGCAAACCATATAATAAATTGAAATCTAAGCTTAAAAACAAATATATTCATTACCTAATAAAAAGTAAACAATTGTTTTAATTAGGCTCTTCCACCTAGAAATTCAGTTCAGGACAGACTTGTTAGCCCACGTAGCTTCAAATTCTGTTTATGATATTCAGAATAGACATATGATATTTTCATCCAACTCAAGTATCTTGTTTTCAATTCACAAGGCAGTAAATGCTTTTAGTAACTGTTTAACTCAAATGAATGGCACCCACACATGGGCCTCCTAAGTTGTCCTTACACATGCTTTATTGCCATGTGGTTACATAAATCTCTTTGTCTCTGGGAAGTACACTTCCCTTGAGAAGCTTACCTGAAATGTCAACTTAAGCAGAGCATGAAGCTCTAGCCCAGTGAACAATGCAACAGCCTGAAGATGTGTGGATACTGAGTGAAAGCTAACTATCTTTCTTCTTCACAAGAAAGCAAAAACCTTCTGATTAGCACCTATGTAGGTGTTATTTTCAACTTTTAAATATAAATCAATTCATATTTTGGGTGTTTGTCCACAAAGGGAGAAAAAAATGAGATTACCACATTTTTAAAATTTAAATTATTCTGAAATATATACTTTATGACAAAAAAATTACTATTGTTCAAATGTCAAAAAAATTATTGCATCCAAATATCTGAAAAGTAACATATCTGTAATGTGCTAATTTTTGAATCATAGTGTAGTGTTAATGTCTTCATATCTGAGGAGAATCTAAATTTACAAGTTCTTAAATGTGCTATTGCTCAGCTTTACAAATAAGATTCACTAGTAGAAATATGTATCATCATCTTACAGCTTAATCTTTGATTTAAAAAATTCTTAATAAGAAGTTAAATAAAAGTCAATCTCTCTTAACGCTTCAATGCCCTTTTAGGTGATTTCTAAGGCACTCAACTATATAGGCTAGTCATCATATGTGCTAGAAATTCTTGCTTTCTAACATCCTTTTCAAAACCTTTTTTAAGCTTTGCTGCTCTGAATATCAACAGATAGTGAGATGTCCTGTTAGCTCTCTGGTTTTTTTATTTTGCTACATACTGCAGTGTTCAGAGGGAAACCTTAAAATAAGGCTATAGCAGACCCTAAATGACAATGTTTATTTTCCAGGAGTCCTATGGAATAATTTTAGGATATAAACACACAATCATTACAAAAATCTCAAACCAAAAAAATCATTTCAAAGTGGTATACTTGATGCTGCTGTCCTTAAAGTAGGATCCTTGCTTTTAGTTATGATCATTGACCACTTCCAGGATTTCTTGTCTGTGGATGATTTAAGAGATGATTGAATTTCACTGAGTAACAAAAACAAAAAGAGTCTGTCTACCACATAGTTTGCAATAAATTCTCCATGATCACTGTATTAGGTTGTTCTTGCATTGTTTTAAAGAAATACTTGAGACTGGGCAATTTATAAAGAAAAGAGGTTTAATTGGCTCATGGTTCTGCAGGCTGTGGAAGAATGGCACAGACACTGCTCATTCTGAAGAGGTCTCCCGGAGTTTTACTGAACGATTGAAGGCAAAAAGGGAGCTGGCACATCATATAGCCAAAGCAGGAGCAAGAGAGAGAGAGTGGTGGGGAGATGCCACACACTTTTAAACAACCAGATATTTTGTGAACTCAGAGCTAGATCTCAGTTATCACCAAGGGGAAGGCCTAAGCGATGCATGAGGGATCCACCCCTGTGATTCAGACACCTCCCACCAGGCCTCACCTCCAACACTGTGGATTACATTTCAACATGAGATTCGGGCAGGGATGAATATGCAACCTATATAAAAAACTTGCCCCAAATTAAGTGTTATATCATCTTAAATAGTCAAAATCCTCTATATTGGTAACATTGCCTTGAGTGGTTTAAGCACAATGTTGTTTCTTTAGTGAAATTAAGACTGTGTAGAACATTTCTGTAGAACTATTTTATTGAGCTATTATTGAAATATTTTTATTGAATACAAAAATGTTCTGTGTATTCAAACATACTCACTTTTGGGTGTGTTGAATGCAACAAAGAAAAAATTTCTCTTTCTAGGCTATCATTGTCATTAGATCATTAGATCTTCCAGACAATTTCCTGTCACAGATTCACTAAGAGTTATCAAGAAACTAAAATTTAGGCTGTGAAAATTAAGATCAAATTAATAATAATGAGTAATAATGAGATCATCTTATGTTTAGGTTTTCTGACATGGTCTTAATTACACGTGTGTATGACTATATATATTTCCCTTTCCTGAGATGTTTTAAAAAGAAGTCTTCAAAAGTTATACTTCAAAAATGTAATATTGTCCTTTGGAAGATTGTAGGCAATTAATTTTTGTTATTACATATTTTCCTTTTTTATATGAGAGGTTTTCTTTAAGAAATTACCACATGAACAAATAAATATTCTTTTTTTTTTTTTTTTTGAGACTGAATCTTGCTCCGTCACCCAGGCTGGAGTGCAGTGGCACTACCTCAGCTCACTGCAATCTCCACCTCCTGGGTTCAAGCGAGTGTCCTGCCTCAGCCTCCAGAGTAGCTGGGATTGCAGGAGTGTGCCACCATGCTGAACTAATTTATATATATACACACACACACACACACACACACACACATATATATATATTAGTAGAGATGGAGTTTTGCCATGTGTGCCAGGGTGGTCTCGAAATCCTGGCCTCAGGTGATCCACCTGCCTCGGCCTCCCAAAGTGCTGGAATTATAGGCATTTGCCATGGTGCCCGACCATATATATTCTTGATGAAGTCAATGTGATAGACATTAAACATCTATTCTACCATAACAAAAAGACAGATGACCAAATATTTTATGTCTTTTGAAAGAAAACAGTAAAGCTTTGAAGTAGTTTTGCCAAATAAATTCAACATAACTGGCCTCTAGATCCAATTTCTAACACAAAGGATAGAGAAGCATGTTAAACTATCCCATGGGGATGCAATAGATCCAAGAATTTAGGAAAGCCCAAAGGTCAAAATCAACTGTATTTATTCAATAAATGAAGTATAAGAAAAAATTTAAAATGGGGGTAATCTATACATTAAAAGAGACTCAAAAGACTTAGCCATCCCCCCTAAAATGACAGGAACTATTTCCTAATTTAATATGTACTTTTGGGTTTCTCCCTCCCTGTTTCTGCCTTATCTTCCTCTCCGTTTTTCTATTCTCACTGCTTAACTCAGTTTATTTCATTTCCAAGTGGAGGGGTAATGGCCAGCCCAGATACAAGGACCACACAGTGCTGCATTCTGTGTTAACAATTCTACATTACCACTATCTTTTTTTTGAGGACTCTGAAGCACAGAAGAAAATCTAGGCAATGCATTTCCAAGAATCTCCTTTGTTGTATAGTATAGTATGGGTGTTAAATTGTCCATGAAAAGCACTCACGCAAAATTTGGGAGGTAGGAGAGGAGTACAGATGAACAAAGTAAGACTCATATGAGCACCCTGGTTTGCCATTTTACTGCAGCAGACTGCAGCAATTGGTGGGAAATTCCCAGAGACTATCCCTAATTCTGGAAGAGCTGCAGTTCCATAGTGGAAAAAGACAGTAGTGGTTTCTCCAACCTTAACTCCTCAACTCTTCCAGTAAGTGTAAACTCCTAGTTCTCTATGTTAAAACACCTAACATCAGGAATGCCTAGAATGGATTCTGTTTTCTGAATAACTTTCATAACATAACACCCTAGGACTCTGTGGTCAGAGAAAAAAGAAATTCTTATCTACTTGTTCTAATTTTAAAATCCTGAATGATTCTGGCCTAGTTTGAGATAAATGCCCATTTTCATACTAATCATTGTAATGAGAAAGATACATTACTGTGATTATCTTAGCTTGTATAATTGCCCCACTCTGTGACTGGCACAGGGATTAGATGGAATGGCGTCAATTCTTAAGAGAAGCTATACTTAAATTGAATGTAAAGCACATCCCTGCGAGAGAAGTGGAGGTCTCACAAAAAGGGAAGCAGAGATACTGGGTAGATCCACAAACAGATTACCACTACATACTTCATCATTGGAGTCCTTTCTCCTTCCATTTAGATAAATGATATCCTGAAGACAGCTCAAACTAGATGTAATGGAGGTCTGTATTATAGCTAAAGGTGACCCTAGCCAAAGGAGAGTCAAAAAGAAACAATAGAAAATTTTAGACCAAATACATGGAACTTGTCACCTAATAATACAGGCAGCTAAGGCATTAAGTGGAAAGTAAATCCGGAAATTCAGAAAAATATGATCATTCAACTTAATCTGACCATCTAACTGAAATATTACCCTCATGACAATTTATGTTTTAATTTTGCCTTCTATTTATTCTTATACTTGTATAACTATATCTTTATTTATTCATATGTCTTCCTACTAGAATTCAAGTTTCATGAGGTCAGGGACATGGTCAATTTCATTCACAAATCTGTCCTCATTTCCTGGAAGTGCACTTGGCTCAAGCAGGTGATCAATAAATAATTAACAAATTATGGCATGGTTGGT
This sequence comes from Aotus nancymaae, assembly GCF_030222135.1. NCBI lineage: Eukaryota > Metazoa > Chordata > Mammalia > Primates > Aotidae > Aotus > Aotus nancymaae. The sequence continues at coordinate 31,593,186 of NW_026988413.1, forward strand.
GTAAGTTGGGTTGGGTCAAGTTAATTTATGAACAATTCATTGACACTGCTATTATGTGGTGTAACTTGCATCCCAGAAGTGGGGAATTTGCCTTCACTGGACAGTCGTTAAAGGTATTAAATATAAAATCGTAAATGAGTAGGCACTGTCCTCAAGAAGCTTGCAGCCTTGTGCAACTAATAGACACAGGGGCAGACAATACCCTACAGTCATATAAGTCCTACAAAGGTGGTGCAGAATTGTCTTGGAAGCATTAGAGCAGCCAGTGTCTGGAAGGAGGGAGAAGAGACCTTATTTAATGGAGAAGAGACAGCAGAAACTAAGAAGTTATGAAGGACAGCCTTGATCCACTAATTTTTGCTCAGGGTCCACCAAGCCTTGATTTTTAAATGATACTAAAAGTCTTAACCCAAAGAAAATGCTTCCCACTTAAATACATTCTTTATCTTTAACTCAAGGGTTATCATAGTATAGTAAGTCAGTCAACGGCTGCATTTCTGAAATATGTTATTTTTATTATTTTTTCCTCTCTGTATAGTTCTCCTTTCCTAATGGAGAAAAAATAAATACTTTTCATTAATAATTCACTAATGAGGTAGGGGTGGAGCACGGTGGTTCATGCCTGTAAGCCCAGAACTTTGGGAAGTGGAGGCAGGAGGATCATTTGAGCCCAAGAGACCAGCCCAGGAAACAAAATGAGACCCTGTTTCTATGAAAAATAAAAAAAAATGGCTGAGTGTGGTGGTACATGCTTGTAGTCCCAGCTATTCAGGAGGCTGACTTCAGAGGATGGCTTAAGCCCAGGAGGCAGAGGCTGCAGGGAGCTCAGACAGTACCATTGCATTCCAGCCTGGGTGACAGAGTAACAAATAAATATATGTATATGTATGTCTATATATGTATATAATATATATATGTAGATAAATATATGTGTGTATATATAAAAATATATGTATATATATTTATATATAAATGTATGTATATATATATATAAATAAATATATATGTATATATACACACATATATATTTACAATATATAAATAATGAGATGGGGCTCATTGGGAATGACTGAAGAGCTTTTCTACATGGTTTATGTTTATAAAGCAGATGGCATTTCCACATAGAAGTTCAAGAAAATGTTAATTCAGCACCAAAATTAGCTGAGAAAAATTAGCTGCAAAATGAGAGCGGCCAATTTCCTGAGAGTTTATAGGGTGATGTATACTCACAGGTTTTTAAATTATTTTAGAAATTGATAGCTAGTTCTGGCCTTTGTGACTTTTCCTCTGTGTATGACTGCAAAACCCAAGAATAAACATTTAAAAAGTACAAACCTTAAACACTCATCAGACTTTTGTTGTTTTATTTATTTTGTTTGGTCCATTCGATCATTAAAAACATTTGAAAGAGTATAAATTAAGTTATTCAGCATTCTGCACCCACAATCCTTCTTTTTCTCCCTCTCTCCCTCCTCTCTTCTTTTCTACTGCTACCCTCTCTTCCCTCTCTCTCTCTTTCTTCTGAGATGAAGTTTTTCCGTTGTTGCCCAGACTGGAGTGCAATGGTGCAATCTCAGCTCACTGCAACCTCAACCCCCCAGGTTCACGCAATTCTCTGGCCTCAGCCTCCTGAATAGCTAGAATTACAGACATGTGCCACCACGCCCGGCTAACTGTGTATTTTTAGTAGAGACAGGGTTTTGCCATGTTGGTCAGGCTGGTCTCAAACTCCCAACTTCAGGTGACCTGCCCACCTCAGCCTCCCAAAATGCTGGGATTACAGGCATGAGCCACCGCACCTGGCTCCTCTTCATTCTCTTCTCTCTTCTTTCTCATCTTCTCTTTCTCTCTCTATCACTCTGTCATTCTTCCTATATCCTTAGCTTTTAAATACTTACTTGGATTTCTAATTGTAAAAATAATTAATTTACTAATAACCAATACATAGTGAAACCTGACTAAGCAGAATAGATATATAATTTTGCCAACTCTACCAAATCCGAAGTAATTTTCTGATTCTTGAATCATCTCATTGAGATGATTTTCAATCTTTAAGCACTGATTTATCAGTAAAATTGTTTTTTAATGATAAAGTACTGATTTATCATTTTAAATTACTCCTTATTACACTTCATCTGGTGAATATTTTTATCCTATGTTTTTTAAAATTTCACAACCCTGTCTTCTATCTTTAATAACATTAAATGCAGATTATCCACAACTTAACTTTTTATACTCTTAAGCACATACACTTGTTATTATGATCATTTAATCATTAAAAATTATAGTCAGCTGAGTGTCACTCAAAGAATGTAGCCATTCCTCACTTCACAGCCCTATACTGATGGTTTCATGACATAAATTTAAATATTGGAATAAGTAAATTGTGGATGTAAATATAGGGAAAGGAAGAAAAGGATAAAAACACACAGAGTATATCATAATCACTTGTGATCTTTGGGGGTATTATGACTGAGACTTATATAAGCTTAATGAGACTAATTTGGGAGTGGTTTTAAGGGACATTGCTTTTTAAGCAATAAATGTACAGTTATGTACTGCATGGAGATGTTTCCATCAATGACAGACCATATATACAACTGTGATCCTATAAGATTAAAATGGAGCTGAAAAGTTTCTATCACCTAGTGATATAGTAGCTGTCATAATGTCATAGAACAACACATTATTCACATGTTTGTGGGGATCCTTGTGTAAATAAACCCACTGCACTGCTAGTCATATAAAAGCATAGCATGTATCACTATGTACAGTACATAATACGAGGTGTATTAGCATGTTTTCATGCTAGTAAAGACATACCCAAGTCTGGGTAATTTATGAAGAAAAGAGGTTTAATTGACTCACAGCTCCGCATGGCTGGAGAAGCCTCAGGAAACTTACAATCATGATGGAAGGCACCTCTTCACAGGGTGGCAGGAGAGATCATCAGAGAATAACAGCCAAGCCAAGGGGGAAGCCCCTTATTAAACCATCAGATCTCATAAGAACTCACTCACTATCACAAGAATAGTATGGGGGAAACCGACCCATAATTCAATTATCTCCACCTGGTCCCACCCTTGACACATGGGGATTATTATAATTCAAAATGAGATTTGGGGTGGGTCACAGCCAAACCATATCACTTGACGATAATAAATGACTGTTACTGGTTTATGTATTTACTATACTATACATCTCATCATTATTTTAGAGTATACTCCTACTTATTTTTTAAAGTTAATCTTAAAACAACCTCAAGCAGGTCCTTCAGGGATATTCCAGAAGAGGGCATCATAGGAGATGACAGTTCCATGCATGGGTATTGCCCCTGAACACCTTCCAGTGAGACGAGATAAGGAGGTGGAAGGCAATAATGTTGATGATCCCAACCCTGTGTAGGCCTTGGCTAATGTGTTTGTTTTGCAGACAGTCTCCCTCTGTTGTCCAGGATAGAATGCAGTGGCATAACCATAGCTCATTACAGGCTCAGATTCTTGAGCTCAAGTGATACACCCACTGCCTCAGCCTTCCAAGTAGCTGGGTTAGGTTTCTTATTGTAAAAAAGATGGAGTCTGGCTATGTTGTCTAGACTGGATTTCAACTCCTGGCCTCAAGCAATCCTCCCGCCTCAGCCTTTGGAGTAGCTGGGACTACAGGCACATGCCACCTGTGGCAGCTATTGTGCCTTAGTTTTTTTTTTTAGTAGTTTAAAAAGTAAAAAATTTTAAAAAATAAAATTTAAAAAATAAAAACACTTATAGAGTAAGATTATAAGAAAATATTTTTGTACAATTGTACAATGTATTTTGTGTTTTAAGACGTGTTATAACAAAAGAGTAAAAAAGTTCAAAAAGTTCAAAGTTTATAAAATAAAAATTTACAGTAAGCTAAAGTTAATTTATGAAGTTAATTTATGAGGAAGGAAAAAAATTTATGAATTTAGTGTAGCCTAGGTGTACATTGTTTATAAGGACTACAGTAGTAAATAGTCAGGACCTAGGCCTTCACATTTACTTACCATTCACTCACTGACTCACCCAGAACAGCTTCCAGCCCTAGTAAGTCCCCTATACAAGTCCACTTTTTAAAATCTTTTATACTATATTTTTACTGTACCTTTTCTGTGCTTAAATATTTTTACATACACAAATACTCATCATTGTATTACTATTACCTACAGTATTCAGTAAAGTAACATGCTGTACAGGTTTGTAGCCAGGGGCAACAGGCTATGCCATATAGCATATGTAGATAGTAGGCTATACCATCTAGGTTTGTGAAAGTACAGTCTATGATTTTCAAACAATGACAAAATCACCTGATGATACATTTCTCAGAAACTATCTTCTTTGTTAGGTGACCTATGTTGTACTCTTTATAGTACCGTAAGTGTATGCTGGTGGAATGAAATAAATACAAAAATTGATAAAAGCACAGGGGAGAAGAATGAGCACCAGTAATATAAGAACTAGGCTAGGTAATCTTTGAATCACTCTAGCTTTGAGCTCTAGCAATTCTATGTTCAATATTTCCTGAGAACAGAAGGCTGGTTTCCTACAAAGATGTTCTTAACAAAACACAGTCATCATGACCCTGAAATTTTACACACCACTATTTGTCAATTTTGCTGGGAAAATAGAGAAAAGGCTGGAAATAAAATAATAGCACCATCACCTAGTGTGCAAAAAAGGGATAATGGCTGGAGTATATTTTGTGTACAGGCATACCTCATTTTATTGCGCTTCACTTTATTATATTTGGCAGATACTGCACTTTTTACACTTTGAAGGTTTGCGGCTATGCTTCATTAAGCAAGTTTATTAGCTCCACTTTTCCAGCAGCACATACTCACTTCATGTCTCTGTGTCACATTTTAATAATTCTCAAAATATTTCAAACTTTTTTATTGTGATTATATCTGTTATATCTTTTAGGTTACTATGTAATTGGTTTTGGGTGCCAGGAATGAAGCCCATATACAATGGCAAATTTAATTGATAAATGTTGTATGTGTAATAACCACTTCACTAACTGGCTATTCCCCCATGTAGATCCCTATCCATTGACCTCCCTATTCCCTGAGACACAACAATATTGAAATAATGAAAATTAATAACAATATAATGGCCTCCAAGTGTTCAAGTGAAAGGAACAGTGGCATGTCTCTCATTTTTATATCAAAAGCTTAGTGATAAATAATCAAGCTAAGTGATTAATGATTGTTGAAAGCTGAGACAGGCCAAAAGGTAAATCTGTTGTGCCAAACATTGAGCCAAGTTGTGAATGCAAAGGAAAAGTTTTTGAAGGAAACTGAAAGTGCTACTCCAGTGATTGCATAAATGATAAGAAATCTGATATGGTTTGACTGTGTTCTCATGCAAATGTCATCTTAAATTGTAGCTTCAATAATTCCCATGTGTCATGGGAGGGACCCGGTGGGAGGTAATTGAATCACAGGGGCAGGTTTTCCCATGCTGTTCTCCTGATAGTGAATAAGTCTCATAAGATCTGATGGTTTTATTAAGGACAGTTTCCCTGTACATGCTCTCTCACTTACCACCCCATAAGACTTGAGTTTGCTCCTCCATCGCCTTCCACTATGATTGTGAGACCTCCACAGCCTTGTGGAACTGTGAGTCCATTAAACCTTTTTTCTTTATGAATTACCTATTCTCAGGTATTTCTTCATAGCAGTATGAAAATAGACTAATACAATAAATTGGTACTGGTAGAGTGGGATGCTGTTATAAGGATACCTGAAAATAGGAATTATCTTTGGAACTGGGTAACAGGCAGAGGTTGAAACAGTTTGAAGGGCTCAGAAGAAGACAGGAAAATGTGGGGGTGTTTGGAACTTCCTAGAGACTTGGAAGGCTCAGAAGACAGGAAGATGTGCAAAAGCTTGAGACTTCATAGAGACTTTTGAATGGCTTTGACCAATACGTAAATAGTGATATGGGCAAAAAACTCCAGGCTGAGGTGGACTGAGATGAAGATTAGGAGCTTCTTGGAAACTAGAACAAAGGTTACTCTTGTTATGTTTTAGCAAAGAGAATGGCATCATTTTGCCCCTGCCCTAGAGATCTGTGGAACTTTGAACTTGAGATAATTTAGGGTATCTAGCAGAAGAAATTTCTAAGCAGCAAAGCTCTCAAGATGTAACTTGGGTGCTCTTAAAAATATTCAGTTTTACTTATTCACAAAGATATGGTTTGGAATTGGAACTTACATTTAAAAGGGAAGCAGAGTATAAAAGTTTGGAAAATTTACAGCTTGACGACGTGACAGAAAAAAAGATTTTCTGAGAAGAAATTCAAGCATGCTGCAGAAATTTGCATAAGTTAACAAAGAGTCAAATGTTAATCACCAAGACAATGGGAAAAATGTCTCCAAGGCATGTTAGAGACCTTCCTGGCAGCCCCTCCTATCATGGGACTGGAGGCTTTGGTGAGAAAAAATGGTTTTGTGGGCCTGGCCCAGGGACCCACTGCTCTGTGCAGTTTAGGGACTTGGGGTCCTCTGTACTGCCACTCCAGCTGGTGGCTAAAAGGGACCAAAATACAGCTCAGGCCATGACTTTAAAGGGTGCAAACCCCAAGACTTGGCAGCTTGCTAGGTACCTGTTTGCATCAGATTTTTAAAACCCATTTCTTTAAACAATACCTCCAGCTATCACAGGTTTCCTTGCTTCAAAGAAAGTTATTCAATGCAACCTCTGGCTTCCAGATTCTCCATACATCTGACTATACTACTATATTTATTGCTATATCTAACTCTTTACTCCTAGCATTGCCTTAGGTACTTTAGAAAGAAAAAAAAAACACTTTTGTTCTTGTCTAAAACGGTTTAAACATTAAGCTGTTCAAAATATATTGTTCATTTTAGTTAGTAACAATCTACCTAAGAAATCATTGAAGTAGTAACCTCTCAAATTAATTCAACCATGCTTACAGATATATTCTACGTAAACCAAGCAAAACTTAGGTATGAGTGATGTTTCAATAACAATGTTTTTGATAGCTGCACAAATACTTGGTCAAGGTGGAACTGTCTTCTTCAAATGTATTTAAATAAATGTATTGAATGAATGTACCTAAATGAAAACATGAAAGAGGACTGACCTAGCAAAAAGGTTTATATGTAAAGTATCTCAGCAGTGGCAACTACTTGAATACTGCTCCAAGGATATCTAGAAATAGAGCAGCTTTAAGTATGAAGGTCTATAGTCTGCCTTGCACAAATTCAAGTACTCTCAGCAGGTTCTCTTTGCAAACTTTTTCAACAACTCCACTGCCTTCTCCTTTTTTTTTCTTTAAGGTCTGGGATACATGTGCAGAATGTGCAGACTTCTTACATAGGGATACATGTGCCATGGTGATTTGCTGCACCCATCAACCCATCACCTAGATTTTAAGCCCCACATGCATTAGGCATTTGTCCTAATGCTCTCCCTCCCCTTTCCCCCAACCCCCAACAGGCTACAGTGTGTGATGTTCCCCTCCCTGTGTCCGTGTGTTCTCATTGTTCAACTCCCACTTATGAGTGAGAACATGAGATGTTTGGTTTTCTGATCTTGTGTTAGTTTGCTGAGAATGATGGTTTCCAGCTTCAACGATGTCACTGCAAAGGACATGAACTCATACTTTTCTATGGCTGCATCATATTCTGTGGTGTGTATGTTCCACATTTTCTTTATTCAGTTCACCATTGATGGGCATGTGGATTGGTTCCAAGTCTTTGCTATTGTGAACAGTGCTGCAATAAACATACGTGTGCATGTGTCTTTACAGCAGAATGATTTATAATCATTTGGGTATATACCCAGTAATGGGATTGATAGGTTAAATGGTATTTCTGGTTCTAGATCCTTGAGGAATTGCCACGCTGTCTTCCACAATGGTTGAACTAACTTACACTACCACCAACACTGTAAAAGCATTCCTGTTTCTCCACAGCCTTGCCAGAATCTGTTGTTTCCTGACTTTTTAATGATCACCATTCTAACTGGCCTGAGATGGTATCTCACTATGGTTTTGATTTGCATTTGTCTTTTTGCTTTTGACTCTGACTTTTCTAACTACCTCTGCCTCCTATGACCATATTCAACAGTGGTATTTCCAGACCAAGCTTTCCCAAAGCATAATGTAAGACTTAGGATATTGCTGGCATTATGCTAGCATATAGTTTTCACTTTTAGTGATATCTATTTCTTCACATTTTTAGAGTATATTAAATGTATACATATGCCTCCTATATTGTTTTTATGTATGCTGGAAAAATTACTAATTGTGCACAGCAAGATTACAACTTATTGTAGAACAGAGATTGTTCATATTTGTGTCAGTTATAAGAAATAAGGGAAACTCATTTAATCAATAATAAATAAATTTAGTTCATTTTACAGTCAGAAAACTGTATCTGAGAGCTATATTGTAAAAGAAATGCCAGTGAATAACTACCTGCAATGATCTTCTCTTCCCTGTAGCAGCATGTAAGCATTAAGGGGAGAATGAATTCCTCCATTATAGGATGCATTTACAAAAAAGAAAAAGATGTAAAAGACAGAGGAAGAACAAAGTCTTCTTCTCTTTAATAACTACTTTCTACTAATAGCTGGAAACTGTCATAGACACTAGAGTCATTTCCCCTCATTTGATATCAAAAGCTTTAACCAAAGATATATGGGACCCAATTGTCTCCTTCAAAGTGACTGAGGAGTAGGAAAGTGAGGCAGAATTTTAACAGGAAGGAAGAATATTCTAGGAGGGAAAGGGAAGACTGAGTTTTCCATATGACCTATCTAGAGGGACCAGACTCTATCCCAGGAGCTCCCATCTCACCAAAAGTTTCCAAGTAATGCTCCAAATATTCAAGCCATAAAATAAATTTGGCAAGAGATCTCAGTTTGAATTAATAATCAAGGAGTTGACTTGCCACTCTCTTAATTTCATAAAACCATAAAATTATTAGAGTTTAGTTTAAAGTTAGAATTTTTTATTTTTATTGATTTTTATTTTAAAAAATATTTTAAAGAGATGGTGTCTCTGTTGTCTAGGCTCATCTCAAACTCCTGGACTCAAACAGTCCTCCCACTTCAGCCTCCCAAAGTGCTAGGATCACAGATGTGAGCCAGTATGCCTAAAGTTAGAATTTGATTTAAGATTGAGATTGAGGAGAATCTGGGAATTGAATTTAGAAATGTTATGACTCTTGAAAAATCTTACTATATGGAGCAAGTGATACTCATCAGACATATTTTGCATTAATTTTAGTCGAGGTCAATGTTGTTCTTACAAATTACCTGTTTTCAATGAAAACGAAAGTTAATGATCTATTATTTTCATTAAGCTACCACTAAATCCTTGTCTTGATCAAAAAAATAAACAACTAGTAATTAAATATAAAAATAGAAGTATGACTTCATATGCGACTTCAACATATTGCTTGTGGTCTGCAGCTAGCAAGTAACTAATAGTATTTAATAGGATGAGAGCTTTACTGTGGCTTAGAAGAAAATCAATAATGTAGTATCAAAATGTAATATAATCAAAAATGACTTTCACTGCTGTTCATATACTGTGTTAATTCATATGCATTACTGTAAAGGAACACCTGGGTTGGAGTAATTTATAAAGAAAAGAGGTTTATTTGGCTTATGGTTCTGCAGACTGCAAGAGCATGGCACCAACATCTGCTCAGTCTCTGGTGAGGGTCTAGGAATCTTCCAGTCACTGTAGAAGGTGAAGGGGGAAGAAGGTGCATCACATGGAGAGAGAGCGGGCAAGCAAGAGGGGTCTAAGGTGCCACACTCTTTTAAACATCCTGTGAACTAAGAGGTGGAAGTCACTCATTACCATGAGAAGGGCACCAAGTCATTCAGGAGGGATCCACCGCCATGACCCAACGCATTCCTCTAGGTCCCACCTCTTAACTTTGGGGATCACATTTCAACATCGTATTTGGAGGGGATAAACATCCAAAAGGATTATATACATATACATGAGAGAAGGTAAGTAGAAACATAAAATGAACTGAATGTGTGTCTTATATTCTTGCTATATAAGGAAATTTCTTTTTATAGTTACATTGTTTGTGGATTTCAGAGTTTAATGAGTTGTTTACCTTAACCCATTGAAGATAGCTTTGTGGAGAATTGCTCTCTCTGCTATACCTAACAGTTCACTTTACATACACATCATCCAGTGGTGACTCGTACAAATTTCAGTTACATGTTTCTTGAGATTACAACAAATTGTGGAATTTGGCAAAATAACCAAACCTATCTAAATATTAGCAAATGTCAAAAATTATTTCCCTGTCATTGTTTTCCACCCTTTTACAATGATCAACTAATTACAACTTAGGGCCAAATTATATATCCATAGAATTTTAGAGCTCAGACATGGATATAGAGAAACAAAAACATTAAATTGGATTCCTCCAATTATATTTTACCTTTAAAACAGCCCCATTCTTATCTGTAACTTGCCATAAAGTATTTTTTAGAATTGTTTTCTAACATTCTACAAAAAAGTTGTAAATTGTAATACCACTATTTGCTTATTAAAATAAATTAAATTTTAGTATGAGTCAAGGGAAACAGTACAGGCCCAAAATATCTATGTTAATCCACTGAACCTAGTATCTTTGAAAAAAATGGTACAAAATTGTATTATAAATAACCATGAGTTTTTTAGGATTCCTACTACTTTATTAGTCACTCCTATTCTACCATAAAATTAATTTGCAAATTTGTTCCAGGAATGCATGATGCCCATAGTTATATCTCAAAATTTATTTTACTGATATTTCATTTTAAGGTGTTAGAAAACCCATTGCAATACTACATGAGAAGTTTCCATTTGAAATTATTTAGGTTTTAAGAATTATCAGATTTGTTATTGACTAATAATGAGAAATTATTTTCTTCTAAATCTTTATGCAATGAACAATCTAATTCAATTTCTCCTTATTTAAAGGTTATATGAACTTACATAAAATAACAAATAATAGTTGACAAATCTTCATTTGCTATTGAACTAGTCTAATGATTATATTTCTAATAACGTAAAAATTTTTTTTTGCTTTAATATTGGAAAAATAATCAGGTTTAAAATATTTAAGCCTTACCCTCTGTGTCTCTAGCTTCTTTAAAATTTTTTCTCAATTATATGAAGTACCCTAATATAGCATTAGAGTCCGAAGGTTTAATGCAGTTTCATTTAATTCCGTGGCCTCTAATTTTTAAAGATTGTGAAAAATGGTAATATGGATCATGTGATAATATAAAATAAAAGTATTCATTATTCTGTTTGACTCTGTTTAAAGTAATTAAGAACAATACTCTTGAGAGTTGACAATGGTAATCTGAAATTTAAAACTGGTCGTGAGTGGCTATATAGCATTTTGCATGAAGGCTTGCCTCCATCCTAATTGGTCAGGTAACTGTCTTACTGGTCTGTGTTCATATACGTTATTTTGAATATCATCTCTGCATATAACAGTACTTCCTCTAAGCCAGTGTCAGCAAAGTGTTGGTTTATGAACAAACAAACAAGCTGAAACTCATCAATCTGACATCCAAAATGTACTAAACAGTCATTTTAACTGCAGTGTACAGTGATGCTATTGTGTCTTTCACAGTATCTATGCATCCAAGCAGACAATATCTATACTGTTAAATCTCTCTGTTGCTACATCTCTAACTTTCTGGCCATGCATATTTTCTCACACTTCCCTGTCTAAGCAGGTATTCCTCCTCCACTCCTGCCTACTGCTTCAAACCTGCAGAGAACTCCTCTCTGCTTGACATCCATCAGGGGAGTCTTTTTCAGCTTAGAATATGTGCCGACGTTTCTCCATCCTCCTTGAAAGGACTCTTTCATCACCTGTCATTTGCCTGGCAGTGCTGCTTCAGATGTAATCATTTTGTCTCCTCATCATCTGATATCAACAACAACAAAACTCAAGAGTCAAGGAGACAAATATAGAAATCTTCCTGAATGAGGAGAATGACAATTTTAAACACTTATATATAATATTTTGTCCCTTTCACACACAAATAAATTGCTACTTGACACATTTGTTCATATATCACCATTTGCAATATTTTAATAAGTTTTTGGTGATTTTTTTTTTTTTGAGACAGAGTCTTGCTTTGTCGCCAGGCGCCAGGCTGGAGTGCAGTGGCGCGATCTCAGCTTGCTGCAACCTCCGCCTACCGGGTTCAAGCAATTCTCCTGCCTCAGCCTCCCGGGTAGCTGGGAATACAGGCACACGCCACCATGCCCAGCTAATTTTTTTGTATTTTTAGTAGAGACAGGGTTTCACCATGTTGGCCAGGATGGTCTCGATCTCTTGACCTCGTGATTCGCTCGCCTCGGCCTCCCACCATGCCTGGCCCGTATTTGGTGATTTTAAAACTGCTCTGTCCACTCTTTTTGGAGAAAAGCTCACTTCTACTTTATTTTCCCCAAAATATCAAATATCCAGTTTAGTGAATTTTGTTCCTTCTCAGCATTTGTTAGGCATTTATAATTTCTGTATGATACCCCACCTTCCTGGCATGAGACAGTAACCTTTTCTGCCCAGCCTTCCTACTTCAGAACATCTTCATAAGGTGTTGGGAGAGTGGAGGAAGTGGATGAATTATAAATTTTGCTCTTACTCACTGAATTGTAAACTGCTTGCCCCTAAAATATTTCAGTTTGAATACACCCACTTTTAGGACTGCAGAGAATGATTCGCCGTGCATGGGAAAGTCTCCTGTGACAAATAATAATCACAAGTATGACAGACCAAAAGTAAGAATCATTGTTAAGGCAGCATTTCCATTGGTATGGCTTTTTCTGAACCAGAAGGCTAGTGCAGAACTGACTCCAAAATAGTCATGTTGCTGACTTACTTCTTAAAATAGCTATTCTACAGAAGGTATTCCTCAGAGACATCACCAAATTCTGACCCAGGCTATTCCTGCTTAGCTTAGCCTGACAGTTTAAGTATTTTAGTTTTATTGCCTTAGCTGGGGGGAAAATCCTACTTGCCTTTTCTTAACATATTAATAGTGTGGAAACACACTGGTGTTACCTCTGCTTCTCAACAGCTTAAGATGAAGTTGTTCTTTGAATGAGTCAGTGTTGACTGGTTGGCTGGCCCTTGTCAGGCTTCAGCTGTCAATCATAAAAGAAAACCTTCTCAAGTGGTATGTGAGAAAGTTGTCCTAATACAGCATTGTGCAAATATGGGCATTAATAAAACATTTGAGAACAATGTTTCCTGGAGTTGCTGAAGTTCATGGCTACTGGAGAACGATATTTTAAGTTATCTAGAGGATTTTCACTAAATATTGAAATATCATTAAGCCAGCAAGCCAGTTGAGTGTGATTAGTGTTCTGACAGAGGACAGAATACTAGAGGACATAAGGGAAGTGTATAAATCAGACATGAGAGATGAAGATTGGCTTCCCTCACAAAGTAATGTATAAACTAGAACCTGAATGAAGGGTGGGCAAGATTTAGCTAAGTAAAGAGGTAGGGGAGACTTTTATTGATGATTTACCTCCTCCAACCTCCTTTTCCAAATGAAGAGCTATGAAAGGGCAAAAGAGTATGCAAATCATCTATGCCCTTAGAGATGCCCACATAGCTTAGATCAGAACTGAGACAGTATAAATTATTATTTTTAATTTTTATTTTAAGTTCTGGGATACATGTGCTGAACGTGCAGGTTTGTTACATAGGTATACATGTGCCATGGTGGTTTTCTGCACCCATCAACCATCGTTTAGGTTTTAAGCCCTGCATGCCTTAGGTATTTGTCCTAATATGCTCCCTCCCCTTGCCCTCAACTTCCCAACATAAATTATTTAAGGTCATTTAATGTGCATTGATTATAAATTCAAAGAAATATGCCACTATCAGAAATAGGACCTCACTAGCACCATGAGGCCATTAGGACCATGAGGAATAAATGCCTAAGTCAGAGGCTCAAACTCATCAGCTTAGAAACTAGCCAAAAACTCATCCTTCACCACAGAGATAACCACTCACTTTGTGGTCACTTTTTCTCTTATTTGATCTGACAAAAATAGACAGAAATGGTCACTTTTCCTCAATCTAAACAGAGGGCAATTGCACATTGTTCTGCCAAAGATTTCTAGATTAAATGTGTTTATCTCATTTCACAACTAGTTTATACCTCCCATCTATGATTTTTCAAAATATTACCCTCCTATGTTGTGCCTGCTCATACCACTGACTTACGCTTTCAAAACATACCCGAATGACATGGCTGTTTCCATAGCATTTTCAAAGGATATTTATTCTGTAACGGAGTAATGGAGTCAATGTTCTTGCTTTCTATTTCATTGTGCAGACCACTGTGCATGATGCCTCTGTGCTTCTTAACTCATTCCTTCTGGAGGCTTCCCTCTCTTCCTCCTTTTCGTAGTCCTCTATCACAGCTGGGCTCACTCCTTTCTATCTACCTCTCACACAAGAAATCCAACATACTGGGCTCTCAGTTTCTTTGTTATCCTTAATTGTGTGGAAAAAATATATCTTATAGATAAAATAATGTTTACACTATTTTTATTCATTTCAATAAGAATAATATAATGAACACCTATACACCAACCTCTGGTTAAGGAATGGATCTTTCCTTAAAGCCGGTTGTGTGCCCATCTCCATCATATCCCTTTGGCAGCACCCACCACCGCCCCATGCACATTGTTTCTATTCATTTATCTTTGTTGTACCACCTATGAATAATCAAATGCATCTATTGGTTTTAACTTTTGTTCATTCTTCAGCTTTATACACATGAAATTATACGATATGCATTTTTGTGTGCATACAGCAAGTGTATGGGATAAATTTGGGTTAAATCTCAAAATTCACATAAGGGTCGTGATGGCTATTGTTTACTCATTTCATTTTTGGATAGTACTAAATTGTGTGACTACACCACAAGTTAGTAATCTGCTCTATATTAGGTGTAAAAATGGTCAAAAGAAAATACCTAAAATAAATTTTTAAATGCATTACAGAAATTAGCATGAAAATTGATAGACGTTCTCACATATATATAACTGGAGACTCAAAAGGAGGAGAAAAATATAAAAGAGTAGAAGAAATATTTGAAGAGATGATGACTGAGAACTTTTCAAAACCAGTTATTTTGGACTGAATGCTTATGTCCCCCCAACAAATTCATATGTTGAATCTCAAATCCCCAAAGTACTGGTATTGGAGCACAGACTTTTGAAGGTAATCAAGTTTGACAAAATCATGAGGATGGTGCCCTCATCCTGGATTAGCATCCTCATAAGAAGACGAAAAGAGGCCAGAGGGCTCTCTCGCTCGCTCGCTCGCTCTCTTGCTATCTATCTGCAATTTCAGAATACAGCAAGAAATGAGTTGTCTGTAAAAGAGGAAGAGGGCCCTCACCAAGAACTAATTATGCTAGCACCCTGATCTTGGACTTACCACTCCAGAACTGTGAAAAATAAGTGTTTGGTGTTTAAGCTACCCAATTTGTGGTATTCTCTTATACCAGTGCAAACTGACTAAGACACCAATTAGAGAAGTCATAAGAACCCAGACAGGATACTAACAAAGAAAACCACAACTAAGGGTACCTAGTAAACTTACTTAATTCCAGTTAACATCAATTTTTCCACTCCATCATTTCTATGGTCTTACTCCAAGAAAGGTTTAAAAGAGAGGACTTCACAGATCTGAGTTCAGACACCAGGTTCCTAGAATTTCCCTTTAATGTACATAGATTAAATTAAGAAATCATTTTATTTCTAAAGTAGAAATATTACTATGACCTTCCCTGCTCAAAATTCTTTAGTGATTCCTGTTGCTCCAGTATAATACTCATTGCCCAAAACTACGATTTCATTTGGTTAAATTACACACATGCTTTAAAACTCAGAATCGATATTAATTTGTGATTACTGTGTTTTCTAACTTCCTATAGCCATTCTGGGTGAGTTGCTGACACTCTCTAGGTCTATAGCACACATGACAGCACTTACACTATTCAATTATACTGGTTAACCTGTATCTCCCCCACCCCTCCACACACATATACTCTATTATAAACTTCTTGAAATCAGGACTATGTATTTTACATCTGAATCTCCAGTACTTAGCAGAGTCATAATGCTTTATAAATATCTGAGGGTAAATGAAAGGTTTAATGGATATTCCCTTTGGGTAGCATCTTGGCTGCTGTGTTTCAGTCACTTATTCTGATCTTGGATTATTACCCACTTCTGAGTTGCAACATGCCTGGTAGTCAAACATAAACAACTAGTAAGTTCAAAGCAAAATGATCAAACCAAAAAAATCATTTTTGAGCATGAAAGTAATTTCAGAACATCCTAGAAGGATATCTGAAGGATGTGAGATTTCTCCTTAGAACACTCACCAAGTGTTCAGTAAGAGAGATGGAAAAAAATTCATGCTGTAACAAAAGTTTAGGAAAGAAATGTCATTGGATTCTTCCGCAGTCACACTAGAAAAAAGACAATGGAGCCAATGTAACATGCTTTCATTCACTATATTTTCAACTTGGAAGTCCATACTGAACTGTACTTTCAATCTAGTAAGAAGGTAGAATATGTACATTTTTAAATATGCAATTCTCAAGTTCTCAAAAGATTAATCTCCCTTGTATCCTTCATCGGAAAGCTTCTAAAGTATATATTTCAACAAAATAAAGAAGTAAATACCCAGAACACCAATCATGCTGCATGGAGAGAAGTAAACGAAATCCCAGGATGATGAGAAAGAGGGGCTCTAAAGATAAATTCTGGAAGTTAAAACATATTTGGAATAAATTTATTGTTCTCAGAAACAGTTTAAAGATGATTAAGTAATATGTAGACTAAAAATTATGCGAAGAAAAAAGAAAACTACTGAACCAAAGGAAAACAAAAAGCTATTTAAAAATACAAGAGTTTCAGGAATTTGGATGTGTCTTACTACAAAATACACAAAATTCTATTTACATGCTGTGCTCATCCAATTCTAATTTTCTAATTATATCTATCTTCTGGCTTATTAATGGCTTCTCAAAAAGAATAGAAGGACTAAAAGGATAGTGTGCAAAATCTTAAACTCCAAATGACATTTTATTCTATGCCAGACTCTGCCTCCAAGATAAGTTCTGACAAACCTATTTTTCCACATATTTCTAATAAACTGCATCGATCTACCCTAGTTATAAGATGTTAACATCAGAATTTTTCTGTCCTAGTTGTGTTTATCTAACAATGATGGGAAAAACTAAAAATATCAAAAATAATAATAATAATAATAAATTTGTCAGGCACTGTGGCTCATACCTGCTATCTCAGTACTTTAGGAGGCCAAGGCGGGCAGATCACCTGAAGTTGGGAGTTCGAGACCAGCCTGACCAACATGGAGAAACCCCGTCCCTATTAAAAATACAAAATTAGCTGGGCATGGTGGCACGCATCTGTAATCCCAGCTACTCGGAAGGTCAAGGCAGGAGAACCCCTCGAACCCGGAAGGCAGAGGTTGCCGTGAGCCAAGATTGTACCACTGCACTCCAGCCTGGGCAACAAAAGGGAAACTTTGTCTCAAAAAAAGAAGTTAGCAATGAGATAGATGAGGTTCCATATTATTCAGTCTTTGCTAAACAAATATATATTATCTTCATACTTGTTAGCAAGTTTTCTTTCCTTTTTGATGTACTTCATAAAGATTTACGTTAAACAAGATTGATATAATGCTACATATAAATAAATGTGTCCTTATGCTTATGAATGAAATATAGAAAGAAAAAAATTATTTTTATACCTACGGGTATTAAAAATAGACAAGTATAGGTAACTAGGTAATCATTGCTATTACTTATCTGTAATATAACAAAAGTAAAACCTCTTCATTTTACAAATTGAGGTGGAATAAAAACTGCTGATAATGAGAGAAAAATTAGAACATCAAATAACATGGATGTCAAGGGAGAACAGTACACAACAGAAAGTTGATATCTGTACAAAATGACCTAGTTCATATAAAATTAAATTAAATTACTGCAGGGATGAGTGTCAGACAATATAAAACGCCTATTTGTCCCATGAAACCTACTTTTACTTTGAGCTTTTCTGGATGATTTCTTGTCAGAGAAACTAGAGTTCATAGTCACACTAATTGAAACATATGTGCTATACAAGCTTATGTGTAATTTTTATTGTGATATTTATTTTAGGTATGGAATTTTTGTATTGAGGATTCTATTTAACAGGCATGGTGTTGAGAGAATAATTTCTAAATAGTGTATCATGCTTTAACAATTGTGAATGATGCAAACCTGTATTTGTTTTCCAGCAGTTTAATCACAGAAATTCCAGGGTGGCATTTGGTTGTAGATAGCTTAAACCCTTCTTCTTTATTAAATTTATACCCATTTATTTCTATAATTTTGTTACTGTGAGCAATGGGCTTTCCCTATAATAATTTTAACCAGTTTACTGATTATTTAAATTATATCTGATGATTGGAATATATTGATTTCATGCCTGTATCACTCTGCTCATGGTCTTTTCACTGTCAGGAATGCCTCAAACTACATCTCTGTGGTTCTAAATCCTGACTACCTATTTCTAGTAAAATGTCAGTTTCTCCACAATATCACCTCTGATCCCTCAGCCCCAAAGGAATTTCGCCCTGTCCCTAAACTCACTGCAGTCTAGCTTTGTCACCTGAAATAACACCCATCATTTTCCATCTTGCACTTTGTCCTAGAATCCCACTTTGAGAAAAGAAGATTTCATTATTTACATATTTAAACTTAAAGTATTTATTCTACTGGAAAACTCATGGCATTTTCTTAAGAAAATCTCTGGAAAAACAGACACTTGAAAAATCCATACACTTGTATCCTAATCATGAAAAGCAGTGGTCAGAAATAAACGTTATTTTGAACATACTGCTTAAATTAAGCAGTCGATTATAAAAGCTTAGATTATTTGAACAAATGACTGCTTCAGACATCCGTTACCAACTGATGCTGCACAAGTTCTACAAAATCTCCTTCTGTATAATTCCTTAAACATGGAATGGGAGTAAGAGCAGGGAGGTGGCTGGCAACTTCCCTACATGCAATCAATAGGCTGATTTTAGAGACTCACTTCATCCTCTCATTCCTCTCAGAACTACCCAACTCTCATAACACAAGCAATTAATTATACAATTTCCAAGGATCTAAATCTACTTTCTTCGAACAAAATGGTTAGGAACTATTTTCAGGTACTTCATAAAGGCGAGAGGCAGAGAGAGAAATCTGGAGAGACATCAAGAAAGAGAGAAAGAGAGAGAGAGAGAGAGAGATTCTAATAGTTTCTGAAAGCATCATTGTTTTCTTTTTTATATTAAATCTGCAGTCCACCTTGAAATGATTTGCTGTATATGGTATAAGTAGAGAATCGCCACTTATTCTTTTTTCTACCTAGACCTTTCACTAACCCAGCGTCATGTGTTAAAACAACCATTCTTTTCCCTCTGCACTGCCATGTCACCTTTGTTATAAATCAAGCGATCATATACACGTGATTTCTGAAATAGTCTGCTCCATTGCTCAATTTGCCTATCCTTCTGTTAATACTTTAGCCTTAACTACTACTGTTAAATAATAAATCTTATATCTGGTATATAAATCTTCCAGCTTTGTTCTTGCTCAAGATTGCTTTGGTTATTCACGGCCTTTGATTTTCCATGAAAACATTAGAAATAACTTGTCAATTTCCCCCAGACAAGCCCTGCTAGAATTGTGACTGGAGTATATTGGAGAAAACTGATTTCTTAAAAATATTTTATCTTCCATTCCATTTATATGATATATCATTTCACAATCAAATTAAATTAAATTATTATTTAGACAGATTGTGGTCAATACTTCCTCCCAACCTCCCTGTTCACCTATTACTGTAAAAGCTGATAAACACAAATATTAAATTTTCTAATTTCCTCTATGGCCAGGAACACCATATGACATGGCACTGCCTTATGGAACACAAAAGGAAAACTAAAAAGTCTTTTACAGTCTTAATAAAAAGGAAGACATGTGACTAGCCTATATTTTTCTTTTTGTTGTGCCTTAAATGCTGGAGTGATTACTCACCATCCAAAGAAATTACCAACCCAGACACCAATGAACCAAACCAAGGACAATTGTAGACTACCTTCAAGTTATTGCTACCTTAAAAAAAAACACAACAAAACCTTATTTATTTAAATGAATGTTATCTAGGGAGAATCTATTGCCAACTAATACTAATATATCAATATCAGAGGGGAAAAAGGAAAATACCATATTAGCATACAATACCATTTTTCCATGTATGAGGTCTCTTATAACTAAAACTTCTAATAAAAAATTACAGAGCTTTTATTCTACCATAAATTATAACTACTAAATAACTAACCTAAATGATAATATTATTTTTTTGGGTTATCTATAAAATCTACATACATTAAAAATTATTAAAACATTGATTCCTACCGCAATGTCTTGTTTGACTCCAAAAAGGAACTATAATATTTTTTCTGACTAAAAGTTTTATGGGTTACTCCCAATATCCCTGTTTGATTTTTAACACAAATGAAACAAAAACTCTTATGGGTGGTAAACAGTGTTCTTACTTTAAATATTCATTACAATGAATTAGTGATTTACCAACTATTACTGACTACTTCTGCTTTCAACTATTTTTAAATATTAATATTTCGAAGCATTTTGATATATATTTTATTTGCTTATATTTTATAACTAGATGCAAATAACAAAGTGCTTTTAAAATTATTCCTGTAATCCCAGCACTTTGGGAGGCTGAGGAGGGTGGATCACGAGGTCAAGAGATCGAGACCATCCTGGCCAACATGGTGAAACCCTGTCTCTACTAAAAGTACAAAAAATTAGCCAGGCGTGGTGGTGCGTGCCTGCAGTCCGGGCTACTCGGGAGGCTAAGGCAGGAGAATTGCTTGAAACCGGAAAATGGAAGTTGTAGTGAGCCGGGATAGCGCCACTGCACTCCAGCCTGGGGATAGAGCGAGACTCTGTCTCAAAAAAAAAAAAATAAAATAAAAATAAAATAAAATTATCCCAAATAGCATGCTAAATAAAAGTAAAATGCATCCAGGGACTAATATGTATTTTATAGAAAAGAATTTATATTAATTTGAAAAGTCGCAACAGAATCACCTCTCAAAGACAAAATTATTTTCCCAGAATTTTTGGATCCATAAAGAATTATATTTAAAATTTTTCTCTAAATACTACATTTATGCTTATTTGAAACAATCACTATGTGTCAATTTGGGTCTCTAAAGTATCTCTGTTTATGGTAATTTGGAAGGCATTTTTCCAGGGTAGTACTAATAAAAAATGGAACTAATGAAACCAAACTATACTCCATAGTCCCCAGGGTACAACTCTATACCTACTTGGGTAGAAATACCTGTGGTAGGTTTCAAAACAGTTCTATAGAGAGACTATATTATTTAGCCACAGTTTTTTCACAATTGGAATCTAAAATAAAATAACAAAAGGAGATGACTCATTGTTCACGGTAATTTGTACTGGATTTATTACTAGGTATAGAATACACATTCATAATATAAGCATCCCTATACATTTTCAGAGAAAAATGCATATTCCTAAGGTGCCATGGAGAATTGACCCATAGTTCAACTTATTTGATAGACTGTGTCTCTGGCCCACAACTCGATTTATCTGATCTTTTCAGTACTAAGAATGCATTATCTAAGAAAACCAGATAATGCTATTTTTATTAACTTTTAATTAATGTTTAGGGGTACATGTGCAGGTTTGTTACAGAGGTAAATGTGTGTCATGGGAGTTTGTTGTACAGATTATTTAATCACTCAGGTATTAAGCCTAGTATCCATTAGTTATTTTTCCTGATCCTCTCCCTCCTCCCACCTTCCATTCTCCGAAGGGCCCCAGTGTGTTGTTCCCCTCTAATGTGTGTGTATTCTCACCATTTTGCTACCACTTATAAGTGACAACATGTGCTATTTGGTTTTCTGTTCCTGCATTAGTTTGCTAAGGGTTACAGTAACCAAAACAGCATAGTACTGGTATAAGAACAGACATATAAACCAATGGAACAGAATAGAAAACCCAAAAATAAGACTGCACACCTACAGCTATCTGATATTTGACAAACCTGACAAAAACAAGCAACGGGGAAAGGATTCCCTATTCAATAATTGGTGCTGAGATAACTGGCTAGCCATATGCAGAAAATTGAAACTGGACCCCTTCTTTACACTATCTAAAAATTAACTCAAGACAGACGACATCTAAGACAGATAATACTATTTTTATATTGTCTGTTATCCTACTGAAAATTCAAAACTCATTCTGAAAAGTCCAAATAATTTCCTCATAAGTGAATTTACTGCTAACAGCTATAACAACATGTAATTCCCAGGTCCACTGGATTGCAGAAAATAATGAATCAATCTTTCTCTTCCGCATACCAATTGCTCCTCTCCACTAATACTCTTCTTTTTCTCCTTTATTTTTAGAGCTTAGACTGTATTCCTTAAATTTAATTTAACTTTTGATTCAACATTAAATTTTCTGACTTATTTAAGTTTTCAATTCAAATGATTAGAGGACTATGTAGGTAATGTAATGCAAATTTTAAAAATAGGTCAGGTGTGATAAAATAGAGAACACATGTCCTATCTAAAGAGGGCAACATCTAGTGAGTTATTCTTTTGAGAATTGGGGCACAGATTTGCTAGGACTTAATTTTCAAGAGAAGTCATAATTATTTCAGTAATTAGCTGGTTTTTCAGTGAAATAGTTTAATTGAAAATGCTGGCTACAAATTCAAACTTAGTAGGAAGCAAACAACTGCAGTATGCAGGATGATACTGGATTAAATGATATATATTTGTGTGCTGTAGTCAGTCTTAAGTTTTTTATTTCTATGCATTACGGATATAATCAGTGGAATGTATACAATTACATCATTCTTTATTCTTCCCATATATTAAAGTATTTGTTTTTCTGGAGAAGCAGAAAAATTCTGCAGTTGCTCCATGTCAACAACGAAGCTAAATCCTGTATAATTTTAATGTATAGCATTTATTCTCAACTGGGAGGAATTTGTCATTGGTAATGTCTCCTGACATTTCTGGTTGTCTTAATGAGGGGAAGAAGGCCAGGACACTACGAGCATCTAGTGAGTAGAAACTAGGAACAGTGTTAATTATTCTGCAATGCACAGGACAGCCCCACAACAAAGACTTATCCAGCACTGAATATTAGTAGTACTAAAGCTGAGAAATCATGGTTTATATGACTCCCAGATCTTTAGTATTTCCTAATATTCCTATGGAAGCATAAGAAATGTATGTATGAGAGATGGAATTGAGATAATTATATTAAAAAGTGTGAGGTGACTCTAAAAAACGTTATGTATAGGTCCGGCACTCTTGCTCCACTTGAGCTCAGGAATCATTTAATGGGTCATATCTCTTACTTGAAAAGTTTCTTGCATTTTCTAATTCATAATCACTGTAAATTAGTTGCTTATACTTTCTATAGAACTATATATTGCATATTTCAGGGACACCGGGTACAGCTGTAATATTCTTAAGGTTTAAGAGATAACTAGAATTAGTCAGATTTTCTTAATGACTTCTGACAAGCATCAGACTCATTTACACTGAGGAATTTTGAACTTTAAAAATTTCAGTTCATCTTAATCTAGGACCAAATACATCATCCATTTCACTCAATTTATTCCTTATGTGCAGGATTGGGGAAGTTTAACTTATTTCAAATATCTACTGCTGTCTCTAAATATTTTTGTACATTTTGTGATTGTTTAGTTTGGTTTCTGTGAATTTAAATTACAATTTAAATACAATTTAAATACAATTAAATTTAAATACAGTAGTATTAAATTACATTCACTGAATTTTTTACTTTTTCCAGTTTATTTAGGCTCCATGTAGATGCAGGATTTATGCGATTTCACATTATTTAAATGGTAGCTACAAACCCAACAATCCTTGTAGTTCAAAGTTAACTAAAGATTTCAGGTTTTTCCATCTTTCTAAAATGAAAGACCTTGAAAGAGAAAAACTATATATTTTAGCCAAAGAAGAATTTATGAGAATTTTTTTTTACTCTTGGCAACATGCAATCTCTAGCATTTAGAAAGTTTGGAAATCCAGAGTTTTGTAAAATTATGTTATTAACTTTAAAAAATAATTATGCCAGAATATAGAGATATAGGGACATGCTGTACAGAGTTGTGAATAGTTCCAGAAAACTGAGGCTCCTTGAAACTTCTGAACATATAGAGTGCTTGGATAGTGTAATCACATATCTGTTGCACAAAGTCAGGAATACTAGCCCTTCTTTCCTTTTTCTTCAAATTCAAGGAAATTAATCTAGGACAAATAAATTAATGCACTGTTTTATACCATACAACTTTTGTGGATAATATTATGGAAGAAAAACATTTTCTTATATACAATATTCCTTAGTGTTCTATCATTTAGTTTAGGAGACAATGTCATTAATTTACAAAGTTTCAAATAAAAGGATCAGTTCATATGTGTATATATACAGCTTTATTAATTCTTAAATTATTATGAGTACTTAACTATAGTCACACTGCATGCTAAAAAAATTATAATTCATTCTTAATTAGATCAGCTTAGGTTATCTCCATTAAAAAAAAATATTTCATTAAACCACTTTGAAAGTTTCGATGTCCTAGGCATTTTAACTCAGGTCTGCCTCAGTACTGCCTTTTTAGATATGAACATTAGGCCTCTGCTTTAGGCTCCACACTTCAAGAAATGCATGCTTCCAAGTGCCTTCCTCAACATTTTCTAAGTCCTCCTCCTATTCCTGGGATGGGATAGCCCACCAGTGCCATCTCAGTGTAGTCCAGACTAAGAATGGACAAAAACCCCACCACATGATTTTTTACTTGGAACATTTTGTGTCCCTCTATTCAGTACATAGACTCAACTGGATGCCCCGAGAAGCTCTAGGACTTCACTCAATCTATGTGGTCTTTCTGGGTCATGGTTGAGCCTCAGGCCTGTAAAAACTGTTCCAGCTGTTTGGCAAGGTATTTATTCCATGGGATCTCATAGAATTGAGCTACCATAATGGTGTGGGCACATTAACTTGGTGATTCTCACTCACATTGGAGACAGGATGAGTTAAAGGCTCTGGGTTTCTCATGGACCACCACTGAGCCTTGGGCTTGAGCCACACATGTGACATACGCAGACTCATGCATTAGCTCTTGCCCTTGTTCCAACCAGAGTATCACCTCTAGTCCAGTAGTACCTGGAGGATAGCAGATGACTTTTACCATATATCCCCTTTCTGCTGACACTCAAGGAGATCACTCTAGCCCTTAGTAGCAGGCTTTGTGCCACATGTGAAGCACTGTCTTCTACAAAAGCTTTAGAGACTCTTGCCCATAATATCAATCTTTCTTTGGTTCTTTCTTTTTCATAGGTTATAAGCTCCTGGGTCAGTCTTACACTATGCCAGACACAGACGGATATTCCTTGAACTAATGGCACTACTCTTTCTCCCTCCCTGGGTCTCTTGCCTACCCAGCCCACTGGATGTAAAAGGCAGAGGTCCAGTCCACCTTGAAAGATCACTTTCTAGAAATGTAGCGAATGCAATGATTACAGCCAAAATAATACACGTTTGAAGGTTGCATTGCTCTACCATTATACTAGAAAATTTTGAATGATAAATTTAAAGTGAAAATGAAGTCTTATTCAGATTTCCCTGCATACTCTGGGTAAGACTGGCAATCGTGGTCATTATGAATTGAACACAGCAACAGTATTTGAGGGAATCATTGGAAGTCAGTGTCTACAGGCAGCACAATAGAACAGACCATCATTATTACAGAGTAATCAGTATTACATGAATAGAAATAAAAAACTAACTGCAGAAGCAAAAAGACCTATATTATTTCAATACAAATATGTTTCAAAGAGCATAGCATTGTGACATAGAAAAGAATTGTTAACTATCTTATTATGGGATGGTAACAGAAATTAAATAGGGCATGAATAGTACTTTTGAAAATAAAAACCAAAAATGATTATTTCTGGACCTGAACAGGAAGATACGGTGTCTGGACACTTTGAAAAAATTTCTTGTTCACTGATTGAACAATAAAAAATCTAAATATTTCTCTACCCATAATTACAAATTATAATCAGAAAATCACTATACCTCACAAAAGCCTATGAATTATGCAACAGATTTTTACTCACATTCCTTATATAAACTGAGGCCCCATTAACACTCTGGGAGATGAACCCTGGACTAGTCATTTCTCTCATTGGCTATTGCTGTATAGTTTAAAATACTCTATCAAGAGAAAAGAAAAAGTAAAGCCATAAGGCAAAGAATATGTAGTATAAACAGATAAAGTGAAATTAAATATATTAAAATAAAATTTTTAAAGAGAAACATTTCAAATTCAGAATCCATCTTTGATGTAATTTATTAAGATTGAAATTTACTTAACTCACTTTAAAAAAACTTTTCCTCTCTGTTTGTATCGTGTGTTTGAATGTTTGTGAATCTGTGTCCTTTTTTTCACTAACAAGTAGAAGATCTTGAAAAGAATATTCTCTGGCCATAAAAGTGTAACCAGTGCCAGACTAGTCCTCTGGCCAAAAACAACTGTAAAACTATGAAATATATAAGCTAATTCTTTTCAGAGGAGAGCAGACATGAAACAAAAACACAGGTAGAAAATACATAAGTAAGCCTAACAATCACACTGGCTTTCTTCCTGGAAACGCTTTCTAGACAGCAGTGCAGAGAGGTGAAACCCACACAGAGCACGTAGATTCTGCTTAGCTAGGGAAACCAAGACTACCATTCTGAGTCACTAAGTTGGCTAGAGTCTGCATGCACATGCCCTGGGTGAAATTTCACGACACCTAGCAACAGGTATCTGTGACAAATTAAAATCTGACATTCCAGCCCACTCTTGGCCTCAAATATATTACATTTTTAACTGATTCTTATCTACTTATCTGGTAGCCATTCTTTCTCCCACACTCTGCCACACAAAAGTCACTGTGCCATTATCCCTGGATGGGCCATTTCCACCTTCATTTCATGTTACCTGATTGCCCTGCTACTTTGGTTCTTTGATAGACTCAAAAAGTTAAGATTTTATGGTTTATTTAGCTACTTATAGTTGTTAGAATGGACAGGGCACTCTTTCCATTTTTCTACATGCCAGGCAGAAGCAGAAATCTCATTCAATTGATTTTCAATAGATGTGCCAAAGTAATTAAATTAGGAAAGTCTTTTCAGCAAATGGTTCTGAGATAACTGAATATTCATGTGGAATACAAGTGAGACTCAACCACTATTTTATATCATATATAAAAATTATCTTGAGATGGATCATAAACCTAAAATTTAAAGCTAAAGCCCTAAAGCTTCTTGAGGAAAACATATAAGAATATCTTTATGACTTAGAGTTAAACGTTGATTTCTTAGACACAGAAAGCAAGGCCACAAAATTTTAAAATGCTAAATTGTACTTAATAAAAATTAAAAATGTATGTTCATCAAAAAAGATACAATGAAGACAACAGATAAGCAAACAACAGACTGGGAGAAAATACATGGAAAACATATAACTGACAAAGGCTTAAATTCACTTTAGATAGAGATAGATAAATAGATAGATAGATCCTACCATTCAGCAATAAAAAAGCAGACTACTCCATAAAAAGTGGGAAAAAGGCTTGAACAGACACTTAACAAAGAAGAAATATGATTGCCAAAAAGCACACGAAAAGGCGCTCAATCATTAGTCTTTAGGGAAATGCAAATTAAAACTACAATAAGATATTAATAAATAATGTTTAATAGTCCTAAAATTTAAATAACATAACAACAAAAATTGGAAAAGATATAAATCTATTAGAATTCATAAATTCCTGGAAGGAGTGTAAACTACTTTGAGAAAGGACTGGCAATTTCTTACAAAGTTAAACATTAGATCCACACTATTATCCAGCACTTCCAGTTCTAGGCATTTCCCGAACAAAATAAAAACTTCGACTTGCTGAAAATCTTCAACAAGAATGTTCATAGCAGCTTTTTCATAATTGCTAAATGAAGCAGCTCAAATATTCACTACCATGAGTGCAAAAAATATCCTTTAATACTAAAGGATTATTCATTACACAAGAGAATTCCACCAGCAAAATTATCTCACCCTCAAATTTTGACTGAGATGTTTAGGTATCCTCCCATTTTTTTCTTAATAACTAGAACATTGGCTACCTTAGACATTCAGTGGAAAGCAATCTTCCATCTAAGATCGATAAGACAACATTATAATCAACATAAACCATCCTCCTAATGACTTCTACTGAGCTATGTATGAGATTAATGAGACTGGAGAGTCAGCAAAGGCTAGATCACCAATCGCTTTGTGTCCTGTGCTAAGGTGTTTGGATGTCATAATAGGGGCAACAGACAACCATGGAAGGGTTGTAAGTACACTATATCAGGTTCAGACTGGCATTTCACATAATAACTTTGACAAACTGGAAGACTGCAAATTAATGGCAGGAAAAGAAACTAGAGATATGTTGCTACAATCTAAGAGTAAGATAAAAAAAGTAGAGGCAGTAGCAATACTGACTGTATTTGAGAGATGCTGAGGAGACACAATCAAAAAGATTTGTCATTGTTTAATATGGTGGTGAAGAGGAGGAAAAAAACAAAGTATATATTTTGTGAGATGTGAAATACACAAAATTGTAAGAGTAGATTCAAAATGATTAGCTCCACTATGAACTTACTGAGTTTTTGTTCTCCATATAATAGCCAAGTGGAAGTGATCACTGAAAATCTGGGGCTTCAGAAGGAAATAGGGGCTGGAAACACTGCTTAGGAAGCCATGAGCATTTAGAGCTGCCTATCTTTTGCTGTGAAATACTGAGCAAGTAACTGCCTAGAATAAAATGTTTTGAACCCACAGGGAATTTGTTATTAAACTTCAGGTAGGGTCCCAGTCTTTAAGTCTATTATCCAAATTAATAAACTAAAAGTGCATTAGTAATAAATGAGATAATACATGTAAACCACTAGAAACAGTAAACATCCATTCTAGTTTCTTTAAAATACATATCTCTACATATTCTTTCATAACTTTCTTCTCTTAATTCAACCAAATGTTGTATCCTGAATGTTAATAGTGCTGGTTTTGGTTTTTGCATGAGAAAAATGTTTGTAGGCCAATTTTCAAAGAGTTGATGCTAGAATTCTCCATGCTGTGTCACATTTTTTGACACTGTATGATAACAGCATAGGACAGATGTAGTTTTCAACAAATAGAAGATCTCTTCAAAAAACATCAGTAGGCCTTATAGGCCTATCCAAGAACACAGAGGAAGGATAATGTAATCCTAACACATTTGAGATCCTTGGTGGTATTAGTTTTCTAGCTAAAATAGTACAGATCCCTAAAATATGAGTACCCCAAGAGTTCACCTAAGACTTTCTGATAAAAATAGAAGTAAAATTAAGATAGAGCCCGGTGCGGTGGCTCATGCCTGTAATCCCTGCACATTGGGAGGCCAAGGCTGGTGGATCATCGGAGGTCAGGAGTTTGAGACCAGCCTGACCAACATAGTGAAACCCCATCTCTACTAAATACAAAAAAATTAGCCAGGTGTGGTGGCACATGCCTGTAATCCCAGCTACTTGGGAGGCTGAGGCAAGACAATCGCTTGAACCCGGGAGGCGGTGGTTGCAGTGAGCCGAGATTGCACCATTGCACTCTGGCCTGGGCAACAAGAGCGAAATTGTCTCAAAAAAAAGTTAAGATATAAATTAGGAGAAAAAACAATAATTCACCCACCCTGGAAGAGTGCATGTGTGTGTGTATTCATGCACATGAACAACATTAGCATCTTAGAAGGAAAGAAGCAGAAAAAAAATGGAAAAAAATCAACCAGCATTTCAAAATTGTTCTCAACTACTTGCTAGCAAATCAAAGTAAAATCTTCTAAATAAGTGGAATATTCTTTTATACTCTGTATTGGACATATAGGTATACCTTAAATCCATATTTCTGGGCTTGGCTTCTGGTAAAAATAAATAAATAAATAAATTTTTGTTTTCAGAAACTTTGGCATGGCATGATCCATCCATTCTTTCCCTGTTCAGAAGTCACTTTTATACCATCTAAAATAATTAAACCATTCTGCCAACAATAATCATCTAAATATAAACCGAATGTGAATAAATTTGTATGCTTTAAAAATATATTCTCTGACTTGTCACATTTTAAAAATTACTTTTCATTTAGGAATTTAGACTATTGGTGGTGGAAAAAAATATGACTGGTAGCAAGCTGAATATATTTTTAAATCACTTAGAGTTTACTACAAAGATATTTTAAAAAATAATATACACAATGGCAATAACTGAAAGGTTAGTTGAACTTACTGGAGTAGAGGAGAATTCTGAACAAATCCTACTCTCTAAAAACACTGAAAATCACCATCTTCATGAATTATTTAAAGAAAATAAAATGTACCTGTATTAAATTTACCTAAGTGTTATCCAAGAAATCACTGTTCTAAGAGGGGCAATCTGAGATTTCCTCATTGACATTTAAACAATGTATTTCCACATAACTAGAGTTGAGAAAATAATAGATTACACCATATGTTCTTATGTGGTTCATGTTCCCAAAGGACTAGAGAATGGGCATGGTTTTTACAAATCTAAACAAATTAAATAAATGTTTGCACTTGTAACTCTGTTACCTTTTAGCAAAAAAAAAAAAAAAAAAAAAAAAAGAATTAGTGTCAGGGGAGCTACAAAGTTAAGAGACTCTGTAAACAAAAGAACAGAAGGCTGTCTACATCTTCACACCAAATTAACAGAACACAAGACATGCTACCACAGTTTAGAAGAATAGACAGTTAAATTGCTGTGGTTTATCTAGATAGACTGCATATAAAAACATTTCTAAATTTCATTTCTTATTTTAATGATAAATGGGAAAATATGACAAAATCTTCAAGTTTCTCAAAATACTGAATATATTTTGAACAGCAAGATTAAAGAATCTTGTATATTCTTCTCTAACTTTATTTCAGCTTCTGCTTACGATAGTCATCCAAATACACATATTTCTTCTTCCTGTATCATCTCACTATATACCAGTATGTACGTTTGAGCCTCAGTTTTGTATACCACACTCCTGGAAATGACAATTACATTCCTCCCAAGGTCCATCACTTTTTAAAAATTTTGCTACATATAAAATTAGTCAAGTTTCTACTTCACATACTATAAGAAATCAATACAAAATAATAGGCATATAAATTTTTCTTTCTATTTACTTGTTAAATTTGTTCTCTTTTATCTACAATCAAGATTTTCTCTGATGAATCTGTGTACTAAGTAGATTTAATTCTCAGGATAGTTATCATCTCCAAATCGGGACCAATATTGTAGTGACTTAGTTATGTTTCTTTCTTACTTGATTCCCACACAGTCATGTGATATATTTATTTTGAGCCATCTAGTACATGTTATTTAGAGAAGTCCCATCCCCCAATAACTCCTTCTCTCTTTTACTGATAATGGACCTTGAAGGATGTTTATTTCCAGCACTAGTGGCAGCATGTGCACTTAACTCTCCTAATACAATTTTCACCTGAATTACTTCATTGCCCAGAGAAAACATCTCAGGAAAAAACCTGAAATTTCCATTGTAAAGATCATTAATAAATTGTTTGGGGAGGTTTCAAATGCTGTATAAATTCATTTAAGTCACCCCAAAATAAAAAGTCATACTCAACAAGAAGAGGCTCAAATCCATGTCGGCAGAAGCCAAATTAAAGATACAGGATATTCCCAATCAGGACTTTTTAAGCTACACTAGTCATTAAAGTTTCAGTCATTCAACTTACTCAGCAAATTTCTAAAGCTGATATTATGATACACCTGAGAGCTAGTTGATTTCACACAGCTCTCATTTCTCTCTTTTCAATGGAAATGTATAGCACATATCATGTACTTTCTGAAAGGAAGGAAAGCCTCTTTTGTCCAATCCAGAAATAGAGGCATCTAAAGAGGAGGAAATAAGAATAAGAAGCCATACTCTCTTATCTCTTCGTAAGTTCATAAAGTGTTTTCTCTTTCTCTTTCTTCTTCTCTCTTTCCCCCTTTCTGGCCCCCTCTTCTTTGTTTTTAAAGAATCACAATCTTCAGGCCAGAAGTTTATGTGTAAGGATTATAACTCATTCTTTTCAGAACTCTCCAATGGACAGCTACCAGTGGCTGTGCTCTCCCCTTTCTTCTACCAGAACTTCTAGACAGTTGTATCACAGTGCATGTGTGCTGGAAATGGCTTACAGGTGTAATCAGATTTTTAAATTTTTTAAATTTTAAATTATTATGAATATATAATTGTTGTATTATTTATGGGGTACATGTAATATTTTGATACAAGCATGCAATATGCAAGTGTAATAAGGCTTTGATCCACTCATTCTTTGGAGTGGCTAGCTACAGCCTGTTGTAGGATGCCCTTAGTCTGTTGCCTCTGCAAATATTTTAAATTTTTAGGAATACCATAGCTAGTAAAAAGTTTGAAAGTATTCATACCCAATTTTCTCCATTTTCCTGGGCCAGTGGAATCTTATCTAGTGTAGAAAGGAAAGGGAATTAAGAAACAAACTGACACTGACTGATCTCATGTTCTTCAAAATTACCTTTTAATGACATAAACTTCAGTCTGTGTCCTCCAGAACTGTGTTCTAAAGCTGAAAATTAACTTTGTTTTCTGCCTTTTTGAGGAGATAATTTTCATTGACTGAGTGGGAAAGGCTTTGAAGACTTCAAAGGAACTGCCAAATACAGTTTGGTAGGTGTATGAAGCTAATGTCTTCTACCTTTATGTAGTGTCTTCATCAAGAATCAATAATGGTTGCAAGCTATTTTCAAACCAGCTTCAGAAAAAAAATGCAGGGAGGGGAAAAGGATTTTTGCAACAGAGACATTGCCAGTGGCAAAAAGTATAATGAGCCTTTTGTGGGGCTATAACCAAGATTACCCTCTCTGTCTCTCTTGTAACACTTGATCTTCTTTCTAGATTTTAGCTTTACACTTCCTTCAGTCTTCTCTTGTGCACAAGATATTTTCCTAGTTAATCTGCTTTTATACACTTGGAGGAGACAATGTTATACCTCATCTTTCTAGAAACCCCCAACACTTCTCATAGCTTACTCTCAATTGATAAACTTACCTCATCTTTCACTGAACAATAAAAGCAATCAGAAAAGCATATGTTCCTCTACCATCATATTGACCAACTGTCCTCCAACTGTCCTGTGTCTGTCTCCATATATACTGACTCCATTCTTGTTACAATGGATACATTGTTCCCTGTCTATAGCCAACCCCTTCCTTAGTAAACAAAATCACTTCCACTCTCAAGGACATTAGTCTAACAATTATCCCCTCTCTCTTCTGTCATCATTTTCCTATACTCTTCTAAATTATTGCCATAGTTGAACATATATTGAATTTATAATGTTTTAAAATATTCCACTTAAAAATTCTTTAGACCCACAATCCCCTTACAGCTTTTAACCTCTCTCCATCTCCTTTCAAAAAAAACTCATTGTACCAGTTGTCTATGTCCACTGTCTTTAGTTCCTTCCTTCTTAATCACTCCTGAACTCACCTAAAACATCATTTGTCTTCACTAATCCAGTAAAACAGTGTTGATAAATCACTCCGTTGAACTCTAAAAACATATCCTGGTATCTACTTAATACATTCATTTCTATGTCTAATAGGCATCCTAAATTTAGCATGCCCAAAACAAACTCTTGATTCTCTTGCCCATTTCAACCTCCTGCTAACTTGTTTTTTTCCCCAAGTGTATTCATTAGTATAGATTCACCCAGTAAATTCGCTAACACCTCACATCTAAACCATCAATAAATCCTCTCAGCTCTACTTTCAGAATATATCTTGAATCTAGGCATTAACACATCCACCACTGTATTATTCCATACTCACACTGCTATGAAAACATACCTGGGACTGGGTAATTTATAAAGAAAAGAGGTTTAATTAGCCCACAGTTCTGTGGGCTGTACAGACTTCTGCTTCTAGACAGCCTTGGGAAACTTACAATCATGGCAGAAACTTACTTATAGAAGGGAAGCCAACACTGTCTTCACATGGCAGGAAAGGAGGGAGAGCCAGAGCAAAGAGGGAGGTGTTACATGATCATAAATAACCAGATCTCATGATAACTCACTCACTATAACAATGAAAGCAAAGGGGAAGTCTGCCCCATCATCTAATCACTTACCACCAAGCCCCCCTTCAACACTGAGAATTAAAATTCGACCTGAGATTTGTGTAGGGACACAGAGCCAAGTTATATTAATCTGTGCCTGGCCCTTCTCAGATCTCATGTCCTTTTCACACTTCAAAACACAATCATGGCTTCCCAACCATCCCCCAAAGTCTTTACTTATTCTAGCATTAACTCAAGAGTCCAAGTCAAAAGTCTCATCTAAGAGAAGGCAACTCTCTTCTGCCTATGAATCTGTAAAATTTTTTCAAAAAATTAATTTCAAGGGCTGGCACTAAGTGCCTGTAGCATTTCATTGTCTATGTCACTAACAGCATTTTGGTCACAACAAGTTAACAAGTCTGTAGACAGTTCCAAACTTTCCAACATCTTCCTGTCTTCTTCTGAACTCTCCAAACTGTTCCATCCTCTGCCTATTAGTTCCAAAGTCACTTCCACATTTCCAGGTATCTTTAAAGTAATGCCCCACTTCTCTGGTATGAATTTTCTGCATTAGTCCGTTCTTGCACTGCTATAAAGATGTATCTGAGGCTGGGTAATTTATTTTAAAAAGTGGTTTAATTGGCTCATGGTTCTACAGGCTGTACAGGCTTTTGCTTCTGGGGAGGCCCCAGGAGACTTACAGTTATGGCAGAAGGAGAAGCAGAAGCAGGCACCATCTTCATATGATAGAACAGGAGACAGAGAGAGCAAAGTGGGAGGTGCTGCACACTTTTAAACAACCTGATCTCATGAGAACTCACTCACTATCATGAAAACAGCAAGGGGAGATTCTGCTCCATGATCCAGTTTCCTCCCACCAGACCCCATTTTGAACACAGGAGATTATAATTTGACATGAGATTTGGGTGGGGACACAGAACCAAACCCTATCAACCACTAGCACCTAAAGCTAAGCCATTATCTCATTCTTTACCAGCATTAGCACCTTAATTTTTTGTTATTGTTTCCATTTTTTTGGCACACAGAACAACCTTTGGACAGCATAAGTCACACCTTTTTTAAAAACCTTCAAATGTTTAATAGAGCTCTTAAAATAATTTCTGAAGTCCTTACTTTGGCACTCCAATCCCATTCCTAAATATGTCTCTAGTCTCATATCCTATTATAATCTATCTCACTCCACTCCAACAGCTTTGTGCTTTCAAGTGTTTGTGCTTAATGTTTTTCTTCCTAGATCATTATTCTTCCAACTCTCCAAATGATTTGCTCCTCACTTCGTTCAAGTCTCTGATCAAATGTTACCAGCTCAGAGTCAGTCCCCAACTACCCTGCTTAAAATCTATCATCTTACTCTGCTTTGTTTTTCTTCATAACACTAATTTGTTCTTAACATGATTTATGTAATTATTCTGTAATCTATACATTCTTATAAATACAAACATAAGGGCATATTTTCTTGACTGCAGTATTCTTATCACCTGAGAGATTATAAGTGGTTAATCATCACTTGATCATAAAAAAATTCACAGAAAATAGTCAATCTAACAGTCACCCAATTGAAGTGCTGAACATAGATTCATGATGCCACTATATACCAATTACATATTCCAGACAGAGAAGTAATTGGCCAAATTTTTCCCTGGTTCTCTCAGGTACGCATTCCATCAGGCATGATGGAAAGGGTTGACATACAGGTATTTCTGTATACTCAGCTAAGGCTAAAGGAGCATAATTTCAGAAAAAGGGATGTGAGTAGACAAGAAAAATAAATAGCTTGTCTTCACTTTCATTTGTTCAACAACTGTTTATTGAAAACTGACAGTGTGCCAAGAACTCTGGGAAGTGGGATACCACAGGAACCTGGCAAACAAGAACCCTTCTCTTATAAATCTGTCATTTAGTGAAGGCAGATTTAAGTATATATGGCACTCTAACCTATGATCCATGGATAAAAGAATCAGACAGAGAAAATAAAACTGAGTTATTTTGTCATGCTGCATGCTGCACATATTCAAAAGTATTAATTATAATAGGAATACTTAAATAATTCCTCATACATACCACTTTTTTGTAAAGTGAATCATTTTACTTTACATTGAATCATTTTCACCCCAGCCTTGAATATAATTTCACAGAGAATATATTGAGAATTTTTGTTTCATATGTTATATATTCATAATTTATAAATTTGAATATTAATTTCAAAGAGAATACAGCTCTTCCAGTATGTAGTATATATGCATTTGATTTCTTCTGATAACTACAACATAAACTCTTTTACATATATTCAATGTTTGATCTTCAGCACGTTGCTCAGCCTCTCTCAAACTCATTTTCTTTATCTATAAAGCAAAAATGTTGGACTACACATTCAGCAAGACTTTTTATGAGCCTTACAGATTTTCAATTCAATAAGAAAACAGATTGAGATAGATCATTCTATTCCACAGAATATGCAAATATGGTCTAGTATTCTTATTTTATGAGACTGTCCCAATGACTCTAAAGGATCTGAATGGTAAAGACTGTGCTATTTAGAGAACAAATAATTGAACGTAGCAAGATGGATAACCACAGGGAAGGTGTTTTCTAGACAGTTCAAACTTTACCAACTAAAATCTGAGGCATTCTAGAAATTAAAGGTGTCAAATCATTTTAATCTGCATATATGAACTAGTGTTTCATGGGACAAATTCTCCTGTCAGATGTGGTATTTTTATTTTGTTTGGGGCAACTCAGGTTGTTGACCTTAGATTCTAAAGCATTAGCACTTTCTAGTTTACTGTCACCCACTAGTCCCCATGACTTGATATCAGGGGTTTTCAAACTTAAGCATGAGTCAGAATCACTAGTGGGGATTGTTAAAACATATAACTGGACCCCTCCTCAAGTTTTTGATCTGCTGAGTATTCAGTGGGGCCTGAGAATGTGTGTTTTTATAAGTTCCAAGATGATTGACATCTAAATTTATGACCCATTGTTGAGTGGATGCCAAAATAATTTACTATAATCCTAAAACATTGTTAACCTTAAGAGAAGACAATGAAAATGAACTGAATTAAGCTTGGCAATCCATACCTGGCCTGGTTATGATTAACACACATGGTGTTTTTAAGATTGGCTGACCAGATTTTATGTGACTGTCATGTTAGGACCACATGACCAGACCATACAGGTGAAACCTTATATTGGACTCTGGTCCGATATAAGGTTTCACCTGAAGGGAACAGATAATCCCAGAGTCAAAAACCTTGGAAAAAATCAAATTGATGTCTCCGAGAAGCATGCTTTAGGCAGGACTGAGTAGAAAGTCTTTTTCTATCTCAATAGCAGGAGTTTGATTTGGCCTGGATTGTTGGGCAAGGAGGTAACCAACATTTTGAATGTGATAAAGAGGAAACCTTATAACTCTAGCCACAAGGAGGTAGCAGAACTTACAAGGAAACTTGAGAAGAAACATTCTATACATTGTTCTTTTATCCATTATATCCCAACCTTTATCACTGATTCCTTAGGAATGACAGCCTGGTTTCAGTTAGAATCCAGGGAAGAATGGTAGAGTTTGATTCAATATTGGGATACAAACCAGTGGGAGTCCCTGGAAAGCTCGCTGGGTGCAGTGAGACAGCCATCTAACAGGAAATAAACAGCATGGCCGAGAAAGAATGAATAAATGAGCCACCAGGAGAGGAAGGCCATGAGGGACCTGCTTCCAAGCCAAAAACAGTAATGGCACAATAAAGAGTGAGGAATCTTTTTGGTGTAGTAGATGATAAGTTGTGTCATCATGTTTTAGGTTACATAAGGCTGATGATATGGGAAATCAAAAATATTCTTACCATTGGTTAATCTGATTACAATGTCAGATTTTGTCTTTTTTCTATGCATCATCAAGTTGCACTTGATAAGTATAGAAACATAATTTTGTGTATATGTACCTGTATATACTTTATAAAGTATTTAATATTATATATGATAATAAAATACTTTATATATGTAAAAATAGATTTATATATATATATATATATATATATATATGTATGTAGCCTATATTATATCATTTCATTCTCTCAACTCTGCTATGAGGCAATTCCTCCATTTTACAGATGAAGAATTAAAATACTCAAAAGAATTACATAATTTTATCAATATCCTAGGATTAGAACTCAGGCAGCCTTGAACTTCATGCTATTGTCTATCTATAAAGTGATTTTACCTCTTGGTAAGACATAAAACATTGATTAGGGTAAAAATAATCATGCTTATTGCTTTTATCTTCAGACCCAGAAGATAAAAGTTATATTGTATGTAGTATCAATATAGTATCTGGTAGTGATATCGTGTGTAGTATCAATAACCTACCATGTTATTTCTCACTATAATTATATATAATTATACATATTCCTTCTCCCTAGGAAATAACATGGCAGGTTATTGATACCACATACAATATCACTGCCAGAAAATGTAATGATAGATTGATAGATAGATAGATAGATACTAGATACACACACCAGATGGAAACATTTGTCTGTCTACTAGAGTATTTCCGAAGCATTTGTTTTTTCTATCTTTCTTTTCCTTATCTTTCTTATCTTGCCTAAAGAATCACTACTGATTATCTTTTTCCAGAAACTATCTGTTTCTCAAGATTAAAATGCATGCTTTCTGACTTGGACTCTGGACTGTCTCACCTGTAACTGTGATAGAGAGCATTCCAGGTCTGGCATGAGGGAATAATACTACAAAAGAGAAAAAAAGCATTTGACAGATAAAGCAAACTAGTTAACTACTGTGGCCATAAGACTTCTCTAACCTTTTTTCTTTATGCTTTATGCTTGCTATATTAAAACTTGTTTATGCAAAGAAATTGATGTGTGAAAATGTCAAAGCAATATTAAGTATCCAAAAAGATTTATGCTAATCATTATATTATCAATAATATCTAAATTCCATATAGGTTAAATAGATCCTTGCTTCAGAAATTTAAAAATCTTTTAGAGTACACCATCTAATTGATTTATTGCTAAATAGTTAGAAATGATCAGCATCACATTATGAGTGCTTAAATTGTTAAAGATCTTTACCTAAAGAAGCTAGGAAATTGCATTTTTTATTTATCATAGTTACTTCACAAATAACTTGGTTGATTCTCTTCGTTGTTTGTGTTGTTTGGCTTTGTTTTTTTCTTCTTGTCCCTCAGTCTTATGGCATAGATTCATTGACCAAGCTGGTGAGTTGGTGCCATGTGTGGGAAAACGGTGGGATGTAAAGGTAAAGAACGCCACCACGACCTCTGGCTCCAACTCTCAGAGAGCTTGAAGCAGAGGTGATTCTTACACATGCACTCCTCAAAGGGATTTTGCCCTTTCTGGTCCCTTTACCTAGAGCATTTTCATTCCCCCATCCCTCTCACTGCTGCCTAGTGAACATCTACATATTCTTCTCTCAGTTCAGTCATCATGCCCCTAATTAGTTCAAATTTCCAATTATATCCTGTCATAGCACAACTACGTTCTTTGTTATTGCACTTAACCCAGTTATAAATTACATATTTATTCTTACATTATTTGATTAATGCCTCTGTCACTCAGAACGTGAGCTACCAAAGGAATAGTGTGGTTTTGTTCCTCAATGCATTCCCATTAGTAGCACTATGCCCAATATACAGTAGGTACTTAATTACTAAATTCATGAGTGTGTATGTATGTGTGTATCTATTAAATGAATGAATATATGAAAAGATCTTTCTTCTTGGTCTGCCACTATTTGGACTTCCAAAATAGAATCATTAATGATTATATAAATGGTATAATAACTGTCCTTTATTCCCTGCAAAAATGTGAAATAAAATCTACAAGCTTTTCCTTTTTATATAGGCAACTTACTGAGTCTTACAGGTAAAGGTAGCTTATTAGATTAAATTTTAATTGAGTGATGGGCGATAGAATGTGTCAGTGTCCACGGTAGGATATTAAAAAGTGGCATGAGCTAGCTGAGAGCTCAAGGAGGGCAGCAGGGACAGTGGATGGCAAAGCTGCCCATCTGGTTGTAGTAGAGAAAATGCTGAAATAACAGAGAGTGTTGCTTGCCATAGAGTCCTGTTTAAGCCCAAGTCTACACTAGATGCATACTGGCCTCATGAATTCTTTCTTGTTGTTAGCAGAATATTGAATATTAAAGAGTAATATTATGGCTTTAAAAGGAAAATTAATGTAATGGAACTTCTGACCCTCATTATGTAATTTTCAGCAATTTGTATCATTTGATTACAATTTGTTGAAAGTTTTAATTCTATTTAATAGCTTCTATTCACCCATATGAAGTCCAAACTGGAAGTTCACAATTTTCTTCTTCAATGAATAATGGAATAGCTTAATCTTAAGATGTTTTGGAAGGATTGCTGGATCTTACCTTGCGTCTGCATAGAATGAATATTGTATTATTTTGATTAATTTTCTAATACTGTACCCATAAACATTTACTTGAATACTTGAATATCATGGTATACTACCTTTAATGGGTCATATATCTAGAGAACTACGGTCATTTATAGTATAACATAACGACATTTGTATTTTACACTTCTTATTGTGAAAATTTGTTTAAATGTCTATGGTTATTTCCCTATTTAATGAGTTTCAATTATGAGTTTTCAAAACGTTACAAAAACATTAGACTATATGCCTTGATGTAATAAAATTTAAAATATTTTTTGTGTTTTAATATCTGAGAATAATAAAAATAAGAAAATTTACCCAGCATTTTGTGTTTAGCATAATTGTATGTCTGATCACTTTAATATGGTAAGTTAATTATGGATGATCAGATGTTACCAGAATTAATAAAGCTTCCTTATAACAGATTAGGATTTTGACTTAAGTGTTGATAGTAATGTACAATTATACCTTGGTTTAACCTAGTTAAGAGTTCAATTATGTTAATTTGACTCTCCTAGTTCTAAAAAATTTTGTTCAAATGAGTAATTTAAATCAAATTTTTAAAGAAATATAGACTTGCCTCTCAAATTTATTTAAAAATACTTTATGGCTCAAGCCTGTAATCCCAGCACTTTGGGAGGCCGAGGCGGGTGGATCACAAGGTCAAGAGATCGAGACCATCCTGGTCAACATGGTGAAACCCCGTCTCTACTAACACAAAATAAATTAGCTAGGCATGGTGGCACGTGCCTGTAATCCCAGCTACTCAGGAGGCTGAGGCAGGAGAATTGACTGAACCTAGGAGGCGGAGGTTGCGGTGAGCCGAGATTGCGCCATTGCACTCCAGCCTGGGTAACGAGCAAAACTCCGTCTCAAAAAAAAAAAAAAATTATTTAATACCAAGAACTTATCAGAAGCTGTGGCTTCAGTGAGTTTGCATATCCAATATTTAACTTGCTATTTTCTTAACAGTCTCCTGAAAAGTCAGTAAAGCTGGACAGCATCCTTGGTAGCCATACTTAATCTGAGTTCCAGATTCCTCTTATAAACCACTAACCTTGTTTCAAAGCTGAATACATCTTTAGATGTAACTACAATTGATACAGAAAGGAGGCAGGGAAATATTAGGCAGAAAAGGGTGGGGTCCCTGGAGAGGGTTCTGCTGTCAAGTGTGGGCCCACCACCATAAATGAGAACATGCACTCCTGTTTTCCTTCCTTAATGTTGCCTTTTCCAAAACCATCGTAGTTCACAATGCCCCCCAATGTGTATCCATACAAACCCCAATGTCAAATGTCTAAATGTCAAGAGCAGAAGAGGCAGCTGGACATTGGAGACTAGGGATGGTTGAACTCCAGGGGAACATTATCTTCTCACTGCATCTCCTTTCCAGCTCCACATCCCACTAAGAACCACTTCCATCACTCAATACAAGCCCACCACCCTTCAATCCATTTGTATGAACTGATTCTTCCTGGATGCTGGACAAAAATTTGGGAGGCACTGGGTGTAGGAATCCAAAAAGCCTGTCACATTGTCTAATCACTGAGCAGTTTAACACTTAAGCCATCAGCTGACAGCAAAGCTAAAACAGTGTTGTTTGTAACACATGCCCTCTGCCACTTCAGAGGTTGTGGGCCACTCCAAGACACTACTGCAGGTTGGTACAGGGTTTGTTACTGCCAGCACCAAAGGGTGCTGCAGGTTGGTACAGGGTTTGTTCCTGCCACCACTTGCCCCACCTCCTGTGTGCTCCCCCTCCCACAAGGAGTTTGAGTGCAGCTGCTGAGTAAACAAGCCACCTCTGTCACAAGTCCTATGAGAAACTCAAGGGAAATTTTCTGTCTCACAATTATAACCTGATAAAATTACCTTGCTGTTGTTCCTTTGTACAGCTTTTCTATATGGAAGACACTGCTGAATGGAGTGGCACTCAGAACAACTAGAATTATCCTGGAAAATTTATCCATGTGAATATTCTAACTGAATAAACAATTAATAAATTGACTTTAAATTCATAAATACCAAACTTTTCTGTTCAGTTTTATGATTTTAAGTTTATGAATACACTTTTGTAAACATTCACATATTACCAACTGGATAAACTTACTCTGATAAGGTAATCCTTCAAAACCTCTGCACTATCCAGTTTCAAGCCAGTCTTAGTGTTAAGACTGAGAAAAATCTGATGGTAAGAAAATTGATTTTTCAGATATTGATGGGAGACGTGGGAGGCTAGCTAAGGAGACCTCTGCAGCATTATCATGACTTCTTCTGTAGCTATTCTTTACTCCTAACATCTTTTTGTTTACTGGGAATAATTTCCATCTTAATGGTATTACTTAAATGCCATATGTTAATACTACTACTTAGATGTATTGTGTTGATAATTAAATAATGGTAATGTCATTCAAATAATTAGTAGCAACATATAGATATGTTTTAATAGAAAACAATTCTTCGTAAAAATCAATAGATAAGCACAAGCAAAGAAAAATAATTATATTCATTAAGAAGAAAACATAAAACATTAGTCAATAATTTAAAACATAAATCATACAGGTTTTCTTTTAGTTGCAAATATAAACCTTGAGGAATATTTTCAAATATAGAAAAACACCAAGAAGAAAA
This sequence comes from Aotus nancymaae, assembly GCF_030222135.1. Classification (NCBI taxonomy): domain Eukaryota; kingdom Metazoa; phylum Chordata; class Mammalia; order Primates; family Aotidae; genus Aotus; species Aotus nancymaae. Next base: position 31,636,672 of record NW_026988413.1, read on the forward strand.
TTAATATCCTGGATAATCTTACCCACAGTGATAATCACTAAGAACATTTTTTAATATAGACTTTCAGGATTCTTCATGTATATACATATAGATTTAAATTATCACAAAAACACAGTTGTTTAATCTGCTCTGTTATATTCATAACAAAGCTTTATGATTATTTCCCCCTCTAAAGTTAAATATCCTATACGTTTTAATAGTTGCCCGCTGCATTTGGTGTACCAACATTTATTTAACCAATTCCATATTGTTGTATATTCAAGCTATTTTGCAAAATTTTACTACAGTTCATAATGCTGTGATAAATGTCTTATTTATACATATTTGTAAACATCTTCAATTATTTTCATAGGATAAATTATTAGAAGTAGAGTCTTGGGTCAAAGTATACGGATTATATGGATATTTTTAAGTTTTAAGTATATATCACCTTGCTGGGCATTGTGGCTCATGCCTGTAATCCCAGCAGTTTGGGAGGCCAAGGCAGGCGGATCATGAGGTCAGGAGTTCAAGACTAGTCTGGCTAGCATGGTGAAACCCCATCTCTACTAAAAATACAAAAATTAACCAGGCATGGTGGCACGTGCCTGTAGTCCCAGCTACTTGAGAGGCTGAGGCAGGAGAATTGCTTGAACCCAGAAGGCAGAGGTTGCAGTAAACCAAGATCATGCCACTGTACTCCAGTCTGGTGACAGAAAGAGACTCTGTCTCAAATTTTATATATATATAATATATAATATATACACATATATATACCAAATTTTGACATTTTGTACTAAAGTCACCGACAGTATAAAAGATGGTACTAAAGTCGAGCTCTCTAAAACCTCAATGGATAATTAAGAATTCTCTGAAAATTACAGATAATGCACACATCCATTTGTTCTTAACATTAACTATATTTGTCAATTTTATCAATCAAAAAAATGTCTACTTTCTAATTATAAAGTTTTGTTTATTACTGAGCTTGAACATTTTTCACTGAACATTTGAGTAGCTTCCTTGCTATTATGTCTTTTCTCTTTGTCACTTTCTATGACGTGAACCCCACTGGTGCCAACCCCAGTAAGAATGGGAAAGAAATTCCACATACACAACTTCTCTACTGAAATCAGATTAACAGAATCAATGAGTGAACTACTCTATAAAGTCAGTAATGAATGGAGACCTGATCACATAAACATAGCATAGAACCATCCAGTATGATGCTATACCAGCCTTCACGTGTGTGTGTGTGTGTGTGTGTGTGTCCGTGTGTGTGTCATCAAAGAAAGTTCATAACTTTTCATTAAGGTTTTGGGGAAAGCGACTTTGATACTATTTGCCTGGTGCCTCTCCAGCTGACTGCTCATAGACCACTGCATAATTCCTATGCAGAAGTACTACATTTTCCCTGAATTTAGTCTCCAGTTCACCTGGCCTACAGCACGCATCTGTTCCCTCCATTGTAGTATGTCAAGTGACAGTCAAGACCTTGTATACCTAATTAGAATTATATGTCAGGTCACTTTTTCCTTCCCTAGCTCTACTTCTCTACCCATGTCCTATTGTCACCAAATGTTGATTGTACTGGAAAAGGGATTTCCATCAGACATACCTCTGCAAGATACCTAATAATCTGTGGACAATTCTAGAAAAATGAGGTTAATCAATAGTATTTAAAGCCATGTTAAAAGAAGAAAATTGGGGATGTTTTTCTTGATATTTTAATTAGCATCAGTGTTGGTGAGGCTGTAAAGACAAGAAAAGACAAAAGGCACTAAAAACAAGAAAATCTGTTTGAACATTATTGCATCACCCTAAAGGAAAGATCATGAAAATCAGAACCATGACAGGGCAGGGATAATGGGAAAAAAAAAAGGAAAAATTAAAGATAGTGTATATATAGATTTACAAACATAAACTAAGAAAATGGCACCAGAAGGAGGAGGAGAGGCAATCGAAATCAAAGAGAGAGAGATACCAAGGATGATTTAAAGAATATTTAGATTAACAGTTATCCTTCAATTTATGTATTGTGCACAATGTATCCAAGCCAATTATTTTTATTCTGTGTGAAGGTGATTTCATGTGCTCAAAAACCCTCCAAAAATGCCTCCATGACTCAGGTAAAATTACACATCACAACATTGATAAAATGAAGAAAATACTGAGAATCTGTTAAAATTTCAAGGATAGCAATCTTTTCAGTCTTCTAATTAAAAATATAGGCTATGGTGCCTTAAATAGACCACAATTACTATTGTGTGTCTTTAAATGAATCCTGTTTTACTTTTGACATTTTAGCAAGAAGCTGGATGGAAACTTAGCTAATTGGTTCATTCTGTCATGGGAGCAGGGCTACCAATTAGAATACAGGCTCTGAAAACAGAAGGTAGGAAGCAGTCCTCCAAGATATTTTCCAGCTTACCTGATGTGGTAATTAGACATAAAATAATTATGTCTCAAAATTATTGCTTCTGACATGAACTAATTTATTTGTATTTAATACAAAGTTAAAATTACCTAACTAGTTAGTGTTTGCTTCTTTGTTTTGGCTGACACATGCAAGAGCCAATAAATAGAATTAATAAAGGATGGTATTTGCAGAGCAATTTCTATAGTCTAACCAACCTGGCTTCAAATATTGATTCTGCTACTGATTAGCTAACTGACTGTGAATAAGCAACTTATTAGAGTCTCTAAGACTCACTATCCTCTAAAATAGAGGTGATAACAATATCTACTTTGAAGAGCCACTGTTGAAATTTAAATAAGAGAAGGCATGTGAAATACCAATATATTTAACATTAGTAATAGTCAATAATGATTAGCTGTTATTATTATTGTTTATCTAAAATACTAATTTCCTCTAATAATTCTGGAGCTAAAAGTCATGAGAATTCCAAAGTAACAGATTTTTTTAAATGTCAAAAAACTGATTAGCATCTGTAATGGTTAATTTCAGGTGTCAGCTTGACTAAATTAAGGCATACTCAGCTGGAGAATCATTAGGAGTGTCTGTGAAGATGTTTCTGGAAGAGATTGGTTTTTAAATCAGTGGACTGAGTAAGGAAGAGCCACCTTCAACCAATGAGCAAGCATCATCCATTCTGCTTGGCTGAGGGCTGGAATAGAACAAAAAGGGAAGACAAAAGGCAAATTTATATCTATATCTCTATCTATCTGTAAAATGAGGTAACTAAGAAAAAGAGACTTCTTCAAAGAAATGTTTTATTAAACAGGGTTCTCCAGAGAGATAGAACCAATAATATAAGATATAAACAATATATAAGATCACAATATATAGTATTGGTTCTGTCTCTCTGGAGAACCCTAATAAAACATCTTGAAGAAGTCCTACCTCATCTTCTCATCATTATGGATGATTAATTGGAAAAAAAATCCAGAATTTTCTACCTTTTTCTCTGTCCATATCTTTCATCTTGTGACTTTTCAGCTTCTTCCTTCATGAGGTAGAGACTTTGGCCACCAAGAATAAAGAAATGACAACGTGCCAGTTCCAAACCTCAGCCTCAATAACCTTGCACATTTCCTCATTCTCTTTCTTAAAAAAGAACCAGCCTAAGAAGACCCAACTGAAATAGTCCTATACAAGTCTGTTCCCAACAGTAGAGATTCGTTCTGCCCAGACTAGATCAACAGAAAGAACAAATCAAGGACTTGTAAGCAAAAACATCTATTGCTGTATGTCACTCAATGTTTTAGTTGTTTGTTACACAGCATTACCGTGACAACAGATAATTGTCCATTCTCTGTGTAATATAAGAAACTGAATACATCTTTAATGAAAGGAGTGGGGATAAAGACTTGAAAAACATCAAAAGAAAAAAAAGTAAAATAACAAGTTACCATTTGAGCACTTACTAAGTACCAGATACTAAGCTAAATATTGTAGATACATGCAAATATGTAATACCCCCTACACGCATATGTAATCTCATTTAATTTTTATGAAAAGTCTTTACAGAAATTGATCAGAAGAAGACAAAGCTGAGGGAATTTAAGTCACATCTAACTTATCACTGTGACCTGTGCTCAGTTTTATGTGACTCCAAAGGTTTGTTTCAACTTTTCAGAGTTTCTGTCTTTCAGTATAGATTTATTCATAACTTGAAAAGCCTCTGCATTTCTTAACTACGACTTCATTAACAGATGCTTTGGTCAGTGACTTAGATATAGTTTCTAGAGTAGTCACTAATTATTACCCCAAACTGGTTTTGACTTCATTTACTAGAAACTAGGAATCAAAACTAGTAATCTAGACAAAATAAAGTAAAACACTTTTATTAATAACATACTCTTTTAGAAATAATTAACAAACTAGTAAATTCGAAAGAAATTTCAAATCACATATACAATCTGAGGACAGTTGAAAACTAACTTATTTAATCAGCAATATTTAAAGGAGTGAATCAAATCAAGGGAAGAGGTATTTCGTTGTTCTGTTTTCAGAGTCTTCAGAGAGCAAATTATCTTTTCTAAAAGCCTAATGTAATATAATTTTGTAGAAATTATTAGATGAGATAAAAATAATGTAAACAGTTGCAAAAAAAGAATGCACTCCTTTTTCAAAATGGCTATCTTGAAATTTCATGAGCACAGGAATATTACCATACAATGTTCCTCAGAGAATTAGTGTCCACTTTAAAAGAAAATTCTCATAAGCTTTGCTGAATAAAATTTCCTTATGCTGCTTATTCCCCAAAGAAAAGGAAAAGTCTGTTTTTCTGTTCTAGAAGCTGCCAGTCATGCAGCAGTAAACATAAGCCATCATATGAGTCACTTTCTTTCAGCCCTAATCTCTTTTCACAGTGACAAATGAATCACAGAAATCAATCTCAACTCTGGCTCTGAAAAATTTTCTGAGGGATTTTTCTTTGAAGAGAGTCAAGACAGGCAACCTAAAATTTCACTTTAGGTGACAAACAAAATGAGGGTGAGCTCAAGCTTGGAGCCAAGTGTGTCTTGAAAGGGTTCTGGAGTTCTGTTTGGCATAGAATGCTCAGGCTCTGGAGACAGAATGGATCTGAATCCAAATCCTGTTCATGGCCTATTAGCTGTATGTGTGGGTAGATTAGTCAACATCTGTAGGACTTAGTTTCTTCATTTATCAAAAAGAAAAGATAACAGTATCTACATAGTAAGATTGTTATCAGTCTTAAACAGGATAATTTTAGGCTTAAAAAAAAAGTTCTAACACAAGCACTGATCCAAAATCAAACAGGCACTAATCAATCCCACAATTATTTTATATTATATTACTTAGTTTTATTAAATGTTTTTAATTTGCTACTGCCTGCCTGAATATGTTTACTCAATCTCACTAATTAAATGGCTATTTCTCAAAAGCATTGCTTTCTATTTTCTTTTAAACGTCTCCTTCAGTTCTGAATACTTTAAAGATATTCTGCCCATAGAAGGAACTCAATAAACATAATACATAACTATCCAGCTATGTACTATAAAGAAAAGAGTGTGCAGCCATAAAAAGAATGAGTTCACGTTCTATGCAGGGGCATAGATGAAGCTGGAAACCATCATTTTCAGCAAACTAACACAAGAACAGAAAACCAAACACCACATGTTCTCACTCAGAAGTAGGAATTGAACAATGAGAACGCATGGACAAAGGGAGGGGAACATCACACACCAGGGCCTGCCAGGGAGGTGGAGGCCAAGAGGAGGGAGAGCATTAGGAAAAATACCTAATGCATGCAGGGCTTAAAACCTAGATGACAGGTTGATGGGTGCAGCAAATCACCATGGCACATGTTTATCTATGTAACAGATCTGCACATTCTGCACATGTATCCCAGAACTTAAAGTAAAAGAAAAAAAAAAGAGTGAACTGTTTTTTCAACTATCTATTTGTATAGATTTGGAAGGTACTGAAAGGATCATACCAAAAATAAAACAAAGTAATATATGTACCAATGCTTTTTCTGCTCATTAGTAAAGTTTTATATTATGTCCATGGTTCTTTCTTCCCTACAGAACCTAAACCATTGCCTCATGGATAAGCTCAAGACACACAATTTGTTTCCCAGTCATTATTAAGAATTGGTAAGGTAATACCGAATGCCTCAACTGAACTTTTGCTGAATATTCTTGTCTGTCTACTTACTAGACACAATTACTGTCAGATTAAGAGGCCTTAGTGGTTGCTGAGCTCCGGTTGCTACTCATTAGAAAATTCTGGAGCCAGAGCAATGGAGAATGAAAGGAGTTTATTAAGGTTCATTTTTTTTATGCTGAACAAAATCCCATTATTAGCACGCATTGAGGCATTTCCCCTTATGCCAAATTGGCTGTCTTTTAAAAGACATCTATATTTAATGACATTAACTAAAATCAGTGGTTGAAGGAATGCTTGCCAGACTTCTGATGAATGACTGTGTCTTGCTGTAAATAAATTCAATGTAAACATGCCTCTGAGATGAATTTTAATTGACTATTTTTAAATATAAATAATTATAAATATACAAGCTACTTTTGTGGTTAGTTACATTGAATCATCACAATTTTAAGTTTTGGTTTTGTTTTCTTCTGTTCCAGTTTTTCAGACCTAGCACAGAAGTTATTGTGTATGTGTGTGTAAGTGTATGTGTATGTATTGTATGAGCATACGACTTTAAAATTATTTCAGATTTGCTATGTAGCTCTAGTTTTAAAAACTGCTAATGAGCAGCCTTCTTATACCCAAATTGTCTTACGACTTGAAAAGAAAAAAACAATAAAAATATGTGAAAAAATGATACTTTTTATTCCTTTTCCCTCCAAATGCATAACAAACTTTTCTTTTTAAGATATGAGCATATAAAATGAGCATATCATTAGAGAGTTATTTGTCAAGCCTTAGGAGCTGCTTTTATTTTAATACTTTGACAATATTTAGCTGTATTTCCTAGAACACTGAGAAGATCGTACTTTATTAATATAGCACCATCTTCTGGCAAACACTAGGAAAAGCAGTTAGTTGTATACCAAAAACGTATTGAAATCACTTAAAGAATTTAACGAAAAATTGATCGTTCATAACAAACGTCTAGAATTGCTTTCTACAGGGCTTTCTTAACATTTTAATGTTACATTAATTTGCTACTCATTAACTTTGACTTCTAACCTTTTCCAATAAGTTTAAACCTAGTGTCAAATTGCTACAACATGGCATATATTCAATTAAACCACACTGTAAGACAAACATTTGTATATGTCTTTATAGATAACCTAGAACTTTAAATATAAATATATATAATACATGCATATATAAAAGCAAAATATATTTGGATAATCATTTTAAAAAGTAGAACTATTTCTTCCACTGTATTTCAAGTAGAAATTCTATAAATAAGGCCCAAAATATAGAAATTGGTCAACACTAACAGTAATAAGAAAATGATGATCAAAAATGGACCAATTTTTTGATACATTTCATTAAAAGTTAAATGCAAACAAAATTTAACAAAATTTTTCACTATATATGAAAGAATAAGTAAAAAAGATTATAACTCCAAAATATCATCATTATAATCATCATCAATGACAAATGCTAATCTCCTTAATGTTAGCATTCTAAAGAATCAATTAGAAAAAGATAGCTACAATAAAATGACACACAAATGAGATAAACACAATTTTATACATGAAGGAATAAAAATTAAACAAAGAACAAGTTTAATTTAAAAATCCAAAAAACACTTTTACTTTTATATGCAATTAACTATAAGCTAAAAACGACAAAAACAACAGTTCTAGTTTTTGATAAAAAAATTAAAGATCAGTTAATTAATTCTTTTAGAAGTATAAATTTGAACCATATTTCTGAAGAATTATTTAGCAAAATGTATTCCCTCAAAAAAAGGATTTTTAAAAAAACATGTAGCCGGGCGCGGTGGCTCACACCTGTAATCCCAGCACTTTGGGAGGCCGAGGCGGGTGGATCACGAGGTCAAGAGATCAAGACCATCCTGGTCAACATGGTGAAACCCCGTCTCTACTAAAAATATAAAAAATTAGCTGAGCATGGTGGCGCGTGCCTGTAATCCCAGCTACTTAGGAGGCTGAGGCAGGAGAATTGCCTGAACCCAGGAGGCGGAGGTTGCAGTGAGCCGAGATCGCGCCGTTGCACTCCAGCCTGGGTAACAAGAACGAAACTCCGTCTCAAAAAAAAAAAAAAAGGAAAAAAAAATATGTAGATTGAAAATGTATATATCATCAGGAAATAACCAAGCATGTAAGAAATGTGCTAATAAGAAAACCGAAAAATTTGGTTGTGTTTTGCATAGGGAATCTGTGGAAACAATCTAGATGATTTAAAATAGAGGATTATATAAGTGGCCATATTTTTATGTGATAAAATGTTGCTGTTGACACAATGATGCTCACAAGATATCGTTCAGCAAAATAAAAAATTAAAGAAAATGAACATAGTGATACATACATTAAGATCCCATGGAAAATAATGAATGGGTGGATGAATTAGAACATTAAAGTTCTAAATATTACAAATTGTGTAATTCCTTAATTTTAAAGCATATAGAGAAATTAGTAAATGTTTATTAAAAGCCTAAGTTCTGTGGATTTACACAAGGCATAACTATACATAGTGTAATCAAGAAATTAAGATTATAGATAAATAATAAAGCAGGGTAGATGAAAAGTATCATTTGAGTGAATATATGTGTCAAAACATTTTGGCTTTAAGCATATGAAACATTATTGAGTATACTGAAGAAAAATAAAGGACAAATTACTGGCTTACACAGCCAGGAAGGGCAGAAGTAGAGCTGACCTTAAGGAGAACTGTAAACAGGGACTTGAGAGCAGCTGGTCTTGGACCCTGTTTCTGTCCACATGACATCTTCATTGTCTAATATCACCTTCTTTATATTGTGGTAGCAGGCCATGGTACTGAGCAGCTTAGGGCTCACACCCATATTACTTCACAAAGGGAACTGCAGTTGAGAATAACATTGTGACTGGTCAAACTTGTGTTATATTGACCTCCTCTCTTCCAGTGTGTGGGTTAACATGATTGGCACTCCCTGCTGTTAAAAGAAAAATTATTCTGACACTTGCTAAAATGGTAAGGGAGATTTTATGCAGTATGACTGATAGGTGTTATGACTATCACAATAAGGGAGAGATGGGGCTCAACTGCAAATACAGCAAAGACAGCTGGGGACTTAACGTCAAGGAGAAGGAATGAGGGGGTCAGTGGGTAGAAAACTACTAAAAGGAGACATGAAAACGATTCCTGCCAAAATTGAGCTAAGCAAGCCAAAGACAGTACCCAGTTGAAAAGCCAGTTCAGAAAAGCCTGAATAAAGTTTGTTCTAGGAGAGAGTCTTTGTCACACTAAAATCACATTTTTGGAAAAAGAAAAGAGAAGGGTATAAAAATTTAATTTGAATTTTAAAGATACAGTGAGGAGAGTTGTTTAATTCTTTGTTCTCAGGGTCTTCCAGTTCCTTCCCATCTGCCACTTAAGTAAAAATTCTTGAGAACTGTGCTGAAATCCATAGGAAACTTACAAAGATGTATGAGCATGAAAGTAGCATAAGGAAAAAATGGTATTTTATGAAAATTAATACAGTAGCTGTATATGCAATGAGTAAAAGGGAGTAGGACTAGAGAAATGAAAGCTAGTTAGAAAACTAGTTTTGTAATTCATGCATCAGATAAAAAATATATATATCCAAAACTGTTGTCATTAGGGATGGAAAGCAGAAGGAAAGATTTAAAAAATATTATAAAGGAATAAATATATACACCATATATTTGAACAGACTCTTTTATTATCTTAATGGAAGTAATTTTAATATGTTGTTCAATCAAACTTACACTAATGTCATGCCTTCAGGAACAATGACTGCCTAAGACCACTGGGACATTTGCCCAATGCATCTTTGTGTAACCCCTTTGTACCTATCTGCCACAGTGCAGGGGAAGATAATACTGATGATTAAGAAGATACAGCCATGAACATCACAGATGCTGCTTCCATCAATCCTCAATTCTTCCATGGTAAAAGAAGCAGTAATATAATGAGCAAGTCATTATTTGCTCCAGTTTTAATATAATTTTGCTTTCCTTTTGAGATAAAAAACATTAGAGGGAGTTGATTAAAAAGCTGGACTTGAGTGCAATTCTATGGCATGCCTGACATAAAGTTTGAAGCAGGGACAAGAAGTAGCTAAAATCAAGAATTTGCAGAAGTTTTCATATAAGGACACGAGCTTCATTAATCTCTAACAACTAAGTTTGAAGGAGAATATAATTAACTTTTATGAAAGAGTGAAAGTGACAGAGGGAATAGATTCTGAGATAAAATAGCATCTATGTGCTAGAAAATTGTATATGCTGTAATCTATTCTATTTTGAAAATACAACTAGTTATTATGACATTTCAAATGAAGAAACTTGGGCTCAAATAATTTCAGGACTATCTAATAATGATTGAATGAAGAAATGTCCTGTAATAAAAAAAAAAAAGTAGCACTTTGCACTTCAGTGACTGGAGACAAGAGGTACTGGAGGCCAAAATAAAATTAACATATAACAAATAAAAACACAAGGAGAACTCAGATTTATGAATGATACCTGCATAGTGAGAGTAAGTGAATATTTTTAGAGTAGAAGACTAATCTTTTGAGATTGCAGCAAGGAAAATAATTGAGAAATCTTATAACATCACCTTCTTGCCTCTCTCAGAGGCAGAATTCTAAATATGCTACAGCCTGATACACTTCAAAACAAATATTTATCAAGTACCTGTAATATACTCAAGATAGCTGAGCTCAATTGACTTTTCTAACAAGAAATCACTGTGCATAACCAAACATCATGTTAAAAGTGACTCTTTCTTCTATATCTAATTGCTGTGCTCTTTCCCAGAAACCTGAAACTATACTGTAATGCTATCCACAAGATCCATGCCATGGGACTCTATTATAAATGAAGCCTTAGTACAATGAGATCCTCCTAGTATTGCCAGTAATAAATCCCCTTGGATAAGGTCAAAAACACATCCACTCCATCCTGAATTCTGCATTCTCCACTGTAGTACTGGAAGGCTCCAGCTTTACATCATAAATGTGAAAGTAAATCCTCAAAAATTTTTGATTTAAATAGAAAACTTAAGAATTATTTTCAATATCACCATGTAATGTCATGCAGAGTTCCTAGTAGCTATTGTATAACTGCATACTACTGTCTCATGAGATCTATGTACCAAATAATAGCTGCCAATCAAGTTGAATTCAAAGTCAATTTCTAATTCATTACTTCATAGGGAGCTTTGAAATATGCGCATTTAAAAATCTGCTACATAACAGCAAGTTCTGTATCACTCTTCTGTATTGTCAGTGTAATGTTGCCAAGCATGAGAGTGAAGTATGAATGTTGACACTTAATTATGGATATTAAATTCAGTCTCCCATTTCAGATATATGTCAGATGTCACCACCTTCAAGAATTCATAAATGAGCAGTAATCTTCCTCTAGTCAATGTAATATGAACTAGAAGATGAGAAATACTATGTTAAACCACTCTTCTTTGGTTACACATTTGTAAAATATTCTTTTGCTTCCCAGAAGCTCTGGATCACAGAAATTTTCCAAATACTTCATCCATCACTATAATGTGGTTACCTCTAGGGGGTGATTTCAACAGTCAAAGGTGAAATGGAGCATAACAGATCATCACTTCTTACTAATTAATGATTTCAATAGGTATGGCTGGTAAACTTGAGCATTTTTCAAAATGAGAATTGCAGTGTCCTATTTTTAGGACCCGCACAGTCTAAATTACAGCTATACAGCTGTATATGTGTGACTTTACAAAATAGAAAAACACAAAAGGGTGTGCTGATAATAATAGGGATGTTTGGCATCACATTTTGTTTGTCACTCATATGTTTATTTGCAGGAACTAAAAAATGACTTTTAACTAAAATTATTTTTAGCATTCTTTGACCACTTAAGTGGTGTGCTAAAGGCTAAAAGTTCTATGAAAAGTTAAAGTTTTGCAATCAATTGTGTCTAAACTTAGATCTCAGCTGCCACAAACGTTTTACAGCATCTCTAGAGACTTACTGTTCATGGCATTCATGCTGTGAAATCGTATTATAGCTGAGGCATTTGTACAACTTTCTGTAATAAATGCCTTCAGACAATGGCCCCATATCTGGAGATTTTCATACAGAGGGTTCTGTTCTGTAGTGATTTATTGTGTAGCAAGGACCAAGATAATCAAAAGAATGTGAGTTCATTTTCAAGTGAGAGTTAAACATTTCAGAGTCCCTAAATCACAGTTCATCTGCTTTTACCAGTCATGATTACATTTAATAAACCGTAGACTATGAAAAGTTTTAAGAAATACATGTATCACACATTGATGACTTATATCACCAATTCATTATTCCTAACACTTTTGTTGCCATTTTATCATTCCTGACTAATTGCATGTTCTGACAGTTTCTATGTAATGTGTGATACCAAATAATAATTATTGACTATTCATCCAGCAGTAGTAGCAAACATAGCCAGGGGAAAATGTGTCCCAGATGATGAATCAGCAAGTGCTATTTAGACTTCTATAATTTCATGTTAATTAGGGTTTCAGCAGTAAGTAGAGAATTTGGCCCTTTAAAAATTTCACTTTCGTTGATATCTTTAAATACTATTAGTGGTTCATTGATTTTTGTAAAAAGTTTCTTATTGATTAATAGAGTTAGCTCATCAGTATAATAAATTTAAAAGCTTTGGCTTTTTTAATGGGAATTTTCTACTAATAAAGAGTGGCTTGGAATTGATTTAATCATAGGTAGAAGTTTTGTTTTATTAGCAGTTAATTTCCTTCCTCAAATAATTCAATTTTATATCCTAGCTTAATTGTAGATTTGGGTGTGATACATATAAAGGGAGAGACTTCATGTGGACAAACATCATAGCCAAGCTGTAACCCATAGATGCCATACCAACTACATGTCCATCTTTACTCATGTAGTTCAACAGAATTGTGATTTAATCACAAGAGATCATTCCAGTGGTTACACTTGAATCCCAACAAAGTGAGGTATTACTTACGGCTGTTCGGTGAAACTGCAAACACAGTTCACTAAGCTTTCATATACATTCTAGCTCTTTAATTCAGTCATGCAAAGAACCTAAAGGCATCTGAACTGCTAAGTTGCCTGAAAATATGGAACTGTCTTTCTAAATAGTATTTCTCTGAAATAACTCAAGTATAGATTTCACTTGGAGGCAGTGAAGAAAAATAACACGCTTCTCATGCTGTTCTTACTAATACAGCTACACCTAGTTTGGGGCTAAGAATATAGTGGATTCATAGTAAATACATACTAAATGAAACCATTTTTGCATAGTAAAATAGTTTCAGTGATAGAGAGTTATCTCTAGGCCTACACAATTCCATATTCATATAAAATATACATTTACTTTCTTTTATATCATCACAAAATTTAACAGGATGGAAAACTGACAGCTTCAAATAATCAGCTGCATATACTCAGCTAATTTATTGGGTAAATTGCATGAGAATTTGTGATTTTAGGTATTAGAGATAAAATAGTTAAACTAGCCCCTAATATCAATGGTCATCCAAGTTTGCAAGAGAAATAATATAATATTTAAATATTTCCGCAAAAATAATTTAATTTAATATTCGGTAATAACATTTCAATTTCTGCTGCTAGGTATTCTGAGAATATGAATCTAGAGGGTTGACTATATGAGTCAGTGAACCAGAAAGACATAATTACAAACAATAAAATTTAAATCTAAGAAGACATAAATTTAACTAAAATACTCTCTATTTTCTCAGAGATGCAGCTGTTAATGCCCAGGTACAGTCGTGAGTCACAAAATGATGTTTTGGTCAATGATGAATTGCATATAAGACAGTGGTCCCATCAGATTCTAATGGCACTCAAAAATTCCTATTGTATAGTGACATCATAGCCATCAAAGGTCATAGCACAATGCATGACTCACAGGTTTCTGGTGATGCTGATGTGAACAAACCCACTGCACTACCAGTCATATAAAAGTCTAGCACATATAATTATGTACAACACATAGTATTTTGTGATTAAAAAAAAAACTCTGTTATTGATTTCTATACTCCTCTTACTTATTAAAAAATGTTAATTATAAAACAACTTCAGGTAGGTCCCTCAGAAGGCATGTCAGAAGAAGCTATTGTTATCACAGAAGATTACATCTCTACGTTTGTTATTGGCCCTGAGGGCCTTCTAGTAGGACAAAAGTTTGAAGTGAGTGATATTGATGATCCTGACCCATGGGTAGGTCTAGGTTAATGTGTGTGTGTGTGTGTGTGTGTGTGTGTGTGTGTGTGTGTACGCACATGTGCCTTAATTTTTAACAAAATCTTTAAAAAGTATTTTAAAAAGTTAAATGGTAAAAAGATCATAGAATATGGATATAAAGAAAGGAAATATTTTTGTATATCTATACAATGGCTTGTGTTTTAAGCTAAATGTTATTACAAAACAGTCACAAAGTTTTGAAAAATTAAAAAATTTTATAAAGTAAAAAAGTTACAGTAAGCTAATTAATTTCTTACTGAAGAAATAAAAAAATAATAAATTTAGTGTGTTTATAAAGTCTACAGTCCTGCACAGCAATGTCCTAGGCCTTCACATTCACTCAACACTCAACTCGAAACTCACCCAGAGCAAATTCTAGGCCTTCAAGCTCTACTCACAGCAAATGTCTCATATAAGGGTAACATTTCTTATCTTTTTTACCATATTTTTACTATAACCTTTCTATATTTAGATATGTTTAGATACATACTTACTATGTTACAACTGCCTACAGTGTTTACTACAATAACATACTGTATAGCTGTGCAGCCTAGGAGCAATAGGCAATACCATATAGTCTAAGTGTGTAGTAGGGTATATATGATCTGGGTTTGTGTAAGTACATGCTATGATGTTTGCACAGTGACAAAATTGCCTAATAATGCATTTCCCAGAATGTCTCCCCACTATTAAGCTAGACATGACTGTACATTTGTACAGGATATCAACTTATAAATGATAGACAGTGTCATACTTTAGCATAAATAACAATGAAATAGGAATTAAGGCATGAAAGAGCTCTCAGCCTGTTTCCTCATTATAAAGTAAAGGTGATGTTTCTATATGATTTCTCTGATGTGTGTGTATTTCAACAACATTGAAAACTGTTAAAGATAGGGTAAATTGTCCTTAACATTTTTCACATCCCTGAATATCCAGAGCTCTAGAGATACAATCATAAGAGAAAAAAACTCTAAAACCCAGACAATAAAATTTGCTTCATTGATTTATTGTCATATCCCATCATAATTAAGACATTATTTCTACAAGCTATATGCAATACTTTTAGATTAATATAAAATTGTCATCCTATGCTTTCCAAGAATCACAAACTTGATTTCTATTTTTCTCCTTCTCTGAATATGAGGTAGAAAATTATTACACTAATCATGAGTCCAGAGTCTTTCTTCACATTTAGATAATGGAAAACTATAACTATCTTAGCATATACTGCCTACAGAACCAGCTATAAAGAATCTTTCTGTGAAGCCTTCTCAATGTGGAAGC
This sequence comes from Aotus nancymaae, assembly GCF_030222135.1. NCBI lineage: Eukaryota > Metazoa > Chordata > Mammalia > Primates > Aotidae > Aotus > Aotus nancymaae. Next base: position 31,652,313 of record NW_026988413.1, read on the forward strand.
ATCATTTAGAGAAGTAGTTCCCAACTGGAGGCAGAAATAAGCAGTTTTATTTCTGAAACAACTGTATTTTTTAAAGCATCTTCTCATTTCAGACTGATGTCTTTATAATCAGAATAATGTTGTGGGTGAGGCAGTTGTAATTTGAAAAACATCATTTTCAAATCCTTCCTCTTTTGGTCACCAAATGAAGAATTAATCAGAACCATTCAGGAATTTTGCAGAAACTCTAAAATTGCCTAATAATTCTGAAGCATATTCAAGCCACACTTTTTACCTTCCACTCACTCTACATTAATTGCAAACTTATTTATTTAAGGGCTTCCAAATAAAATCAATAACAAAATCACTTATAAATCATTGACCTCAGTTTCCACAAACACCTTCAAATTTCAGAGAACTTACTGGACAAATTTGCCTACATACATATCTTGGATGTTTGTAAACTTTGAAAATACTGCAGTTGGAATAATGAAGTAAAATTCTCTTAGCAAGTTAGATAATACAAAACAATCTTGCTAATCTTTGGTTTGGTAAATGTATGTTCTCAATTACCCTGATATCCTCTCTCTCTCTCTCTCTCTCTCTCTCTCTCTCTGTGTGTGTGTGTGTGTGTGTGTGTGTGTGTCTTTTACATTGAAGACACTGTCTCATCATTGAAGAAAACTTACAAACTAATTGTCATTAGAACTAATACAACTTCTCTAGAAGGATGAGAATATTGGCCCCCAAGTTGGCCAGTATCAAAATATCAGCATTAAATCACTGTGAAAATATCAAACTCCCAATGTCTCTGCTTCATTTCTAATTTTTCAGTAAAGAGTAAAGAATTAAGAAGAGACTGGTGAACAATGAGAACACATGGACACAGGGAGGGGAACATCATACATGGGGGCCTGCGGGGGGTGAGGGGAAAGGGGATGGAGAACATTAGGACAAATACCTAATGCATGTGGAGCTTGAAACCAAGATGACAGGTTGATAGGTGCAGCAAACTACCATGGCACATGTATACCTATGTAACAAACCTGCATGTTCAGCACATGTATCCCAGAACTTACAGTAAAATAATTTGAAAAAAAGAGAAGAAAAGATTGGTGAGGATTACAATAAATGGGAGATAAAGATGGGGGATTTTTAATATCCGTAATATCTGTCTATAACATTTATAACTTGCCAAAAATATTCCATTGCAAATTTATCTATTCAACACATACATACTGATCACTAATTTTGTACTTGGTACCCTGCTGGGCACTGGAGTTACTTCTTCCATTTATTCCTATCTCTAAAACAATCAAAATTAATTAAAATCCAGAACTGTAGATCATTCTATGTTCTTGGTAAGTATAACAACACTACATTTTTCTATAAAATATTTTGCAATGCCATATTCCAAATATTCTATAAGAAGTTAATGTCTAATCCACATTCACTAAATTTTTTTCTGCAAGGATCAAGGATTATCTATTATAATGCAGTTAACATCTTTGTTACTATGACCATGTTAGTTTCTTAAAGCAACTGATAATTGAGTCATTTTCTGCTTCTAAAAAAAAAAATATTATGAATTTGCTCTTGCCACCTAATTTATCCTGACTTTTATAGAATAAAAAGTAAAAGTGGGAAGGTATGGATTATAGCCAGTATTGTAAAGGAATAAATTTTATGTACTTTACCAAAAGGATCTTTGTTCTCTGATAATTTAAAAAGCACTATCTCTCAGCCACACAACAAAATATATTTTTCTTTTGTAACAAAATAGAACTAGGCCAGGTGCGGTGGTTCACACCTGTAATTCCTGCACTTTAGGAGGCCAAGACGGGCCAATCACCTGAGGTTGGGAGTTCGAGACCAGCCTGACCAACACAGAGAAACCCGGTCTCTACTAAAAGTACAAAATTAGCTGGGCATGGTAACACATGCCTGTAATCCCAGCTACTTGGGAAGCTGAGGCAGGAAAATCATTTGAACCTGGGAGGTGGAGGCTGTGGTGAGCTAAGATCCCATCATTGTACTCCAGCCTGGCCAATAAGAGCGAAATTCTGTTTCAAAAAAAAAAAAGGAGGGGGGAACTAAAAATTCTGTGAAATTTTTTAACCAGAAAGGCAAGATTAAATTAAAAGGAAGTCTGCTAATACAAATGTACCAGTTATAGCATCACCAGTTTACACTGGCTTCTACATTTTGATGCAATTCTCACTATTTCTTCCTTTACATTCATTGGATTTTTCTCAAATGAATTTAAAAACAAGATAACGATATGAACAGACACTTTACAAAAGAAGACAAACATGAGGCCAACAAACATGAAAAAATGCTCATCATCACTGGTCATTAGAGAAATGCAAATCAAAACCACATTGAGATACCACCTCACGCCAATTAGAATGGCAATCATTAAAAAATCTGGAGACAACAGATGCTGGAGAGGATGTGGAGAAATAGGAACACTTTTACACTGTTGGTGGGAGTGTAAACTAGTTCAACCATTGTGGAAGACAGTGTGGCGATTCCACAAGGACCTAGAAATAGAAATTCCATTTGATCCAGCAATCTCATTACTGGGTATATATCCAAAGGATTATAAATTGTTCTACTATAAGGACACATGTACACGAATGTTCATTGCAGCACTGTTTTCAACAGCAAAGACCTGGAACCAACCCAAATGCCCATGGATGATAGACTGGACAGGGAAAATGTGGCACATATACATCATGGAATACTATGCAGCCATAAAAAATGATGAGTTCGTGTCCTTTGTAGGGACATGGATGAACCTGGAAACCATCATTCTCAGCAAACTGATGCAAGAACAGAAAATCAAACACCGCATGTTCTCACTCATAGGTGGGTGTTGGAACAATGAGAACATGTGGACACAGGGAGGGGAGAATCACACACTGGGGTCTGTTGGGGGGAAATAGGGGAGGGAAAGTGGGGGGTGGGGAGGGATAGCATGGGGAGAAATGTCAGATATAGGTGATGGGGAAGAAGGCAGCAAATCACACTGCCATGTGTGTACCTATGCAACAATCTTGCATGTTCTTCACATGTACCCCAAAACCTAAAATGCAATAAAAAATACATATATAATATTTTAAGTAAAATAAATAAATAAATAAAATAAAAACAAGATAACAAGAGTAGAAGTAATGTTCTTGAGAAGATTAGATAGCAATTACTATAGGGTTAATTACCATTTTTAAGATTGTTAAATCACAAATAAATATTTGTAAATATTAATAGACTGTGAATTCACTGCTGGTTTGAGAATGAAAGGACCTGGGAAGGTTTTTGAAGGATGGGCACCTTTCCCAGATTGCAGTTAGCCCCACCCTGATAAGATTCATAGTGTCAAAATAGAGGTGGTTATAGGTGTGTGTAAATTCAGACTGAAATCACACAATATATTCTAATTTTCCCAACCCTCACTCCCCAGAAAAACTAAATCAGAATCTCCAGGAAGAGACTAAAGTATATATTTTAGAAAACTCTGCAGATTCTCTTTTATTTTACCAATGTTATAATCTCATTTTTTCATTTTCATTTACATGAAAAATTGGCATCTTTGAGACAGAACGATATCTCAAAATACACAGATGCTGCAAATAAAACATCTCATGGCTGTTCAACAGGAACATAAGGCCACTGAAATATACTAATTTGTCAGTATACATGTAAACATGGATGAGAAAAAATTTGGCAAAAGACCAAGCATATTCTTGTAAAGAAAATACAACACAGTAAAACATAAGCACAATTAAATGAACCGAATTATAACACAGCAATAGATGACAAGCATGCCATTGACTATGTCTGCACAGTAACTATACCGTCAATTTTCTGGATTATTAGACAAAATATGCACAAAGCTTTTGGATAATTAACTGTGTATATTAAAATCCCATTAATTTAACCAACGTTTATTGAATACCTATCATACGTCATGTACTATGATGAACACTGGGTTTACAAAGATCAAAAACAGCATGGCCCACGCATTCAAGAACCTGCCATCTAAACCTCAGCATCATGCAGTATACCCATGTAACAAACCAGCACATGTACCCTCATATCTAAAATAAGAATTGCAATTATTTTTTAAAAAATTAGGAGGCTGTATCCTGTTTTTGCTCTGCCCCCATCCCCACCCCCAATTCACACAAATGCATTTCAAAACCAAATAAATGCTCTTTTTGTATCAGTTAAAAAAATAAAAACTAAAAAAGAACCTAACATATTAAGTCATTTGTTTGCTGTGTAGGTTTAAATACCTTACAGGTCACCTTATGGTTTTTGAAAATCAGCATATGTCTGATATAACATGATTCACCTATATTTTGTGATGCTCTTGTTTTACATAAATATGCAAAAATGAAACTTACTTTATACTCTTTGATATTTTAGCAATATAGAGACAGTAAAAATATATTTTTTAAAAGTCTCATTCTTCTATTTTTCCTTTTAACAAATATTTATTGAAAGTCTGTTTTGTGCCATGTTCCCTGCCAGGAACTGGAGACAGCAATGAAATATCAGTCTAGTTCTTGTTTTTTAGAACTTCAAATTTATATTTATTCTTTCACCAGTAACAAAGCAGTCAGATGCTTCCATCTGCCCAGATCATTCACTTTGATTTCCTGCTGCTAGAATTTGCCCTCTTTGTCCTGAGACTGTCTAAATTTTTCTCATCTCCATCAACCTTATTTGGTGTGGTTTCTGTTTCCTTCCCTATATAATCTGACACACTCATTTATGCTGAAGTATCAAGAAAATATATCTTCTTTCTATGTGATCATTGTGCATTTGTGCAACGTCCTTTTAGAAATCATGTATTCAAACCAAAGTGACTCTACAGCTAAGGATTTCAAACTCTAAGAAAGTCTAAAGAAATGTTTGAACTAGTTTGAATATCTACCTATGCAGAATTTTGCCTATAGCCATCTGGTGTTAAATGCTGTGAAAAGCATTTTGGTATTTAACTGCATTGCCCATCTCACAGTGTGGTGCCCCAATATGATGTTCCCCCCTTCTGTTTTAGAGACTGGCATAGACCTTTGATTGATGAATGCAGTCACTTTGTAACAGGAGTTTTGTTTTTCATCCTTTATCCTGTTGTGTCCTGCTAATCATGTACTAAAATGAGCAGAGGACATTCATCGTTGAAACTACTTCAACAGTGTTTAGTTCAAACATACTTTGTCAGTCTGATCTGCTGTCAAGCTAAGCCAATTGTCAGGAATACTTCCTACTACATCTGACAAATTTCAGTTTTCAGACTCATTTATTTCAAGGCTACCTTTTAAGAAAAGTTTGTAACATTTATGTGCTAGGCACTGTGCTACGTTTTTTAATAATTTTATTTTACTTTAAGCTCTGGGATACATGAGCTGAATGTGCAGGTTTATCACATAGATATACATGTGCCATGGTGGTTTGCTGTACCCATCAACCTGTCATCTAGGTTTTAAGGCACACATGCATCAGATATTTGTCCTAATACTCTCCCTCTCCGGCTTTACACCACCCACTGACAAGCTCCAGTGTCTGATGTTCCCCTCCCTGTGTCCATTTGTTCTGATTGTTCAATTTCCAGTTATGAGTGAGAAAATGTGGTGTTTGTTTTTCTGTTCCTGTGTTATTTTGCTGAGGATGACGGTTTCCAGCTTCATCCATGTCCCTGCAAAGGACATAAACTCTTTCTTTTTTATGCCTGCATAGTATTCCATGGTATATATGTTCTACTTCTTTATATCTGCCATCTCATGTAGTTCTCTTTATGGTCCTATGAGTTAGATTGAATATCTCAATTTTTAGTTAAAGAAATTGTGATTAGACAAGATCAGGCATATTCAGGGTGGTAAACCTAGGCAAAACCATTCAGGACATAGGCACAAGCAAGGACTTCATGACTAAAACACCAAAAGCAATGGAAACAAAAGCCAAAATAGACAAATGGGATCCAATTAAATTTAAGAGTTTCTGCACAGAAAAGAAACAATCATTAGAGTGAACTGGCAACCAACAGAATGGGACAAAATTTTTGCAATCTACCCATCTGATAAAGGGCTAATATCCAGAATCTACAAAGAACTAAAACAGATTTACAATAAAAACAAACAAACAAACCCATTCAAAAGTGGGTGAAGGATATGAACAGACACTTTTCAAAAGAAGACATATATGAGGCCAACAAACATAAGAAAAAATGCTCATCATCACTGGTCAGTAGAGAAATGCAAATCAAAACCACATTGAGATACCATCTGACACCAGTTAGAATGGCAATCCTTAAAAAATCTGGAGACAGTCCAGGCGCAGTGGCTCATGCCTGTAATTCCAGCACTATGGGAGGCCGAGGCGGGCGGATCACGAGGTCAAGAGATGGTGATCTCTGGTCAACATGGTGAAACCCCGTCTCTACTAAAAATATAAAAAATTAGCTGGGCATGGTGGTATGTGCTTGTAATCCCAGCTACTCAGGAGGCTGAGGCAGGAGAATTTCCTGAACCCCAGAGGCGGAGGTTGCGGTGAGCCGAGATCGCGCCATTGCACTCCAGCCTGGGTAACAAGAGCGAAACTCCATCTCAAAAAAAAAAAAAAAGAAAAAATTTGGAGACAACAGATGCTGGAGAGGATGTAGAGAAATAGGAACACTTTTACACTGTTGGGAGTGTAAATTAGTTCAACCATGTGGAAGACAGTGTGGCAATTCCTCCAGGGTTTAGAAATAGAAATGCCATTTGACCCAGCAATCCCATTACTGGGTATATATCCAAAGGATTATAAATTGTTCTATAATAAAGACACATGCAAACATATGTTGATTGCGGCACTTTTTACAATAGCAAAGACTTGGAACCAATCCAAATGCCCATCGATGATAGACTGGACAAGGAAAATGTGGCACATATACACATGGAATACTATGCAGCCATAAGAAATGATGAGTTCGTGTCCTTTGTAGGGACATGGATGAATCTGGAAACCATCATTCTCAGCAAACTGATAGAAGAACAGAAAACCAGGAAGAATGAATATCGTGAAAATGGCCATACTCCCCAAAGTAATTTACAGATTCAACGCTATCCCTATCAAGCTACCAATGACATTCTTCACAGAACTCGAAAAAACCACCTTAAACTTCATATGGAACCAAAAGAGAGCCCGCATAGCCAAGTCAATTCTAAGCAAAAAGAACAAAGCGGGAGGCATCACACTACCAGACTTCAAACTATACTACAAGGCTACAGTAATCAAAACAGCATGGTACTGGTACCAAAACAGAGATACAGACCAATGGAACAGAACAGAGGTCTCGGAGGCAACACAACATATCTACAACCATCAGATCTTTGACAAACCTGACAAAAATAAGCAATGGGGAAAGGATTCCCTGTTTAATAAATGGTGTTGGGAAAACTGGCTAACCATGTGTAAAAAGCAGAAACTGGACCCCTTCCTGACACCTTACACTAAAATTAACTCCAGATGAATTAAAGACCTAAACATAAGACCTAACACTATAAAAACCCTAGAAGAAAATCTAGGAAAAATCATTCAGGACATAGGCGTAGGTAAGGACTTCATGACCAAAACACCAAAAGCATTGACAACAAAAGCCAAAATAGACAAATGGGACCTGATCAAACTCCACAGCTTCTACACAGCAAAAGAAACAGTCATTAGAGTGAATCACCAACCAACAGAATGGGACAAAATTTTTGCAGTTTACCCATCTGACAAAGGGCTGATATCCAGAATTTACAACGAACTAAAGCAGATTTACAAGAAAAAAACAAACAAGACCATTCAAAAGTGGGTGAAGGATATGAACAGACACTTTACAAAAGAAGACATACATGAGGCCAACAAACATATGAAAAAATGCTCATCATCACTGGTCATTAGAGAAATGCAAATCAAAACTACAGTAGATACCATCTCACGCCAGTTAGAATGGCAATCATTAAAAAATCTGGAGACAACAGATGCTGGAGAGGATGTGGAGAAATAGGAACACTTTTACACTGTTGGTGGGAGTGTAAATTAGTTCAACCATTGTGGAAGACAGTGTGGCGATTCCACAAGGACCTAGAAATAGAAATTCCATTTGACCCAGCAATCCCATTACTGGGTATATATCCAAAGGATTATAAATCATTCTACATAAGGACACATGCACACGAATGTTCATTGCAGCACAGTTTACAATAGCAAAGACCTGGAACCAGCCTAAATGCCCATCGATGATAGACTGGACAGGGAAAATGTGGCACATATACACCATGGAATATTATGCAGCCATCAAAAACGATGAGTTCGTGTCCTTTGTAGGGACATGGATGAACCTGGAAACCATCATTCTCAGCAAACTGACACAAGAACACAAAATCAAACACCGCATGTTCTCACTCATAGGAGGGTGTTGAACAATGAGAACACATGGACACAGGGAGGAGAGCACTACTCACTGGGGTCTGTTGGGGAGAAATAGGGGAGGGGACAGCAGGGGGTGGGGAGTTGGGGAGAGATATTATATGGAGAAATGCCAGATATAGGTGAAGGGGAGGAAGGCAGCAAATCACACTGACACGTGTGTACCTATGCAACAATCTTGCATGTTCTTCACATGTACCCCAAACCTAAAATACAATAAAAAATAAATAAAAAATAAAATAAAATTGCAAACATCAAAAAGAAAAAAAAGAACAGAAAACCAAACACTGCATGTTCTCACTCATAGGCAGGTGTTGAACAATGAGAACACATGGGCACAGTGAGGGGAACATCACACACTGGGGTATGCTGGGGGATGGTAGACTAGGGGAGAGACAGTGTGGGGGCAGGGAGGTTGTGGAGGGATAACACTGGGAGAAATGCCAGATGTAGGTGACGGGGGAATGGAGACATCAAACCACCATGGCATATGTGTACCTATGCAACAATCCTGCAAGATCTGCACATGTATCCCAGAACTTAAAGAACAATTGAAAAAAGAAAAAGAAATTTTGATTAAAAGAGGCTAAATCTTGGGCCACAGTCATGTAGTCAAAGAGTCTAAAAGTTAAGATTGGAGCAAGTGGAACAGATTTCAATGGTGCCAGAAATAGTTCATGACAAAAAAATATATTTGACACCACTTATCACAGAGACTGAAAGTCTACCTTTAGTAAATAATTCTTTGTTATTCTAACATTATTTTATTTGTTTTTTTTTTGAAAGCTTATATATGTACATCCCTAAGAGGAGTAATGTCTGAATTTTTCAGTCTAAATATTATTGGACAATTAGACATATTTCCAGGTAGACATTTTTTGGTGAATTTATGCTTTATACCTAATTTGCCTAATTTCACTAAATCTAGTATATCATTTATTATAAAATGTACCAGTCGTTTGCATACCACTAAGAAAAAAAAATGCTAGTTAACCATGACAATGATAATTTACTATCATATTAACTTAAAGTCATATTTCAATTTCAGAGATGTTCAAATGTGAAAAATGTGCTTTTTATTGACAAAATACCATACTATTCCTTTGAACGGGAATAAAGTAAATAAGATGGAATTTAGCATATCATTAAAGACTAATTTTACCTGCTTCACCATTTTAATGAAGATTAGTGAAATTGCTAGATGCTTTTATTTACACTGGTTTGGGAGATTATAAATTAAATAGCTTTGTTATTGCAGATTTTGGCTATGCACCATCATTATATTTGGGGGACTGTAGTTGCTATAGTTATGAGCATAATTAAGAAAATGCTAATTTAATATATATATTCTTTAATATCACTTTGTTCTCCACAATGCAAAGGCAAAGTAGAGAGACAATATTCTATGTTTCTCAAAATTTTAACTCTAAAGCCAAGATAGCAAATTGTGTTTGAGTTTAAGTAAATAGATAAACCTATCTGTATTCTAATCTCACTCATAAAGTGCTTCAGAGAATATTTTGTATTCAGTTCAGACACAACCATCATTACCAGTGTTGTTCCAAGAATACCATATATGCACACTACTTGTGTAATCTGCAACATTCTTGGTGTGCCCTCTCTTATAATTGTAGCCTTATTTTATTAACTATCTGAGCAAGATCTCAACAGTACTTGCTTACTGGGAAAACGGATTTTCCATTATCTTTAACAACTAAGAAAACATCTGAGCAGTTAATTTTCAAAATAGCTTAAGCCTTTTAGTCGTTGTTGAATTTTGAGTACTTCTAAGACTTGATTTATTAGATGTAAAATATAAGAGTTAAATGAAATATAAATGTTAGTATTTCTTGGTATAAAATCTACTTGTTAATGTTCAGAATGTATTTCAAAGTGTTCCTTTTCAATGCTTACTTTTTAAAAAAATTATACTTCAAGTTCTGGGACACGTGCAGAATGTACAGGTTTGTTACACAGGTATACATGTGCCATGGTGGTTTGCTGTACCCATCTGTCATCTACATTAGGTATTTCTCCTAATGCTATTTCTCCCCTAGCTCCCCACCCCACAACAGGCCCTGGTGTGTGATGTTTCCCTCCCTGTGTCCATGTATTCTCATTGTTCAACTCCCACTTATGAGTGAGAACATGTGGTGTTTGGTTTTCGGTTCCTGTGTTAGTTTGCTGAGAATGAAGGTTTTCAGATTCATCCATGTCCCTGCAAAGGACATGAACTCATCCTTTTTTATGACTGCATAGTATTCCATGGTGTATATATGCCACTTACTTTTTCAAATTTGTTCATCTTTCCTTTTTATTTTTTTTCCCCTGCCACTTCTCTTAACTTTACATTTTCTATCTATACTCTGCTGCAAAGTCTGTATTACTGAACATCTGGGGCTTGGTTGGTTGGTGCCTAGAAGTTTTAGATGAAGATCAAATACACAGAAAATAAATCCCAATGGCTTTTTAGTTTTTCTTCCCATATTAAGAAAAACTAGAATATGTTTCTCTTAAAACGTCAATGACATGTTTTTCTCTTCCTACTTAACTCTTTGATTCAATGATTTGTAAAACTCTAGACAAGTTTCATCACTGTTAAAAGCTAGTTTTGATAAGCAGTCACTCTTATTTGTTATTTACTGGTTCCTGAATTAACATTTTTGAAAAGCTACCACTTAAAGTCTTTAGAGTAATCAGGATTTTTGGTAGGAGTTTGTCACTGTCAGGTGACAATCTTCAAGTAGTAAATTAAGGATATTTTCCCCACATCTATGGCATATTGGAAATGTACCTGTAAATACTTCATCTTTAAATTAAAATTTCAGTATGTGTTATGGCTTCTTAGTTTGGTTTTAGACTACTTCTTGGACATTGGTAAGTACTATCCTCATTCTTTTACCATTCCTTAGCTGCTATTTTATGCATCTTACAACTTTATATTAAGAATCTAGAAGACATTAGTCTTAATTCATGAAAATTTATAGTTAAGGAAAAGTTCTTAAATGCAACACTTGGCTGGGTATGGTGGTGTGCAACTGTAATCCCAGGTACTCTGGCGGGGTGAGGCAGGAGTATCACTTGAGCCCAGGAATTCAAAGCGAGCCTGGGCAACACAGTGAGGCCCTATCTCTAAAAAAAAGAAAAAACGGTGCAACAACTGAATTCTTTGTTTTACTTTCAGCATTTCAAAACAAGAAAGGTTTTGTTTAATAATTCATTTTAGAAAACAAATTTTAATAAACAGACAAATAAATCAAAACATCTTAAATTCATTTTTCTGATGTGTGATAATTACTAGAGCTTCTACAATTTTTTGAGTAATTTTCTCAGCATACAACATCTACTTTCAGAAAGAATAGTGAATGCATTGTTTACATTACTTCTTTTTAGGATTCTCAAAAATTCTCTCATAATAAAGTTTGATTGCAGATTCATTTAGGCCCATGGTTTCTGCCCTACTTTCTCCATATTTATACTCTTAGTAGGGAGCTGTTAATGTTCCTCAAAATGTATAATAAACCATTGTCAGCTGACAGTCAAAGTAATTATATACTCAAAGCTATTATATGTGAAGCAACTTTGCATTAATACTAACTTACACTGACAGATTTTCTGAAATGTTTATTCAGCAGAAATCCTACTGAATTAATTAATTGTTATACTATGGAATTGTTAAAGATAGTTGCACACTGAAAAGTCAGCAATAATTTGTTTCAAATACATTTTTTTCTTTTAAACAAATAATAGAATATTTCATGTGGTCAGATTTACAACTGCACAACTCATAGGTGAGCTCTTATCTAACCTTAGTTCATACCTTAGCAGATACCCTGTGCTTACTGGCAGGGTAGGCTTTTGGGGAAAACTCCATCTCTATACCCCTGTTCCTCAACACTGTACCCAAGATATTACAATGAAGAAAGATAATATCATAGAAGTATTTCAAAATAAAAGAAAAACTTTAGAAACATTGATTATAGTTCAATCATCTGTTTTACAAATGAAGTAACGGCAGGCCTCTCTCCCTCTTACCCATAATGACTTCTATATTGTTAGCTCCTCCTCATCTAAGAAAAAAACATTAATTGAAACCAAATCTTCATGTGTAGTATTCTTTTTTTCAGAGGCATTTATTAAGCATTGAAAATCCCGAGATGAGTAAGTATGGTTCTCTGATTTGAAAGATCTGTAGTCTAGTTGGGGAGGGAGGAAAATGGCAACAATCCTTCACTATACTGATGTTATAATAAATGTTTATTTAACATGCCAAAAAGCACAGAAAGTGGAAAGACTATTTACCAACCAAACTTAGAGTAACATTTATATCTAATCTCTTTTTTATCTGACTTTGTTTGCCTCTTAAATAAATACCATTTAAATAGTGGTATTTTGAAATTGATTTTTTTTTGTGTTGTGCTGTATGGCATTTCATCAAACAATTTATTGAATTTATAATAGAAGGCACATTGATTCTAGTATTCCCTTATCTAATAAATCCATCATTACATTAAAGATAAGAGTAATCGTTATACTTTTTAAAAATATGTTTTTGGTATTGACTATTTTTTAGACACTTTATTCCCAACTGTTCACATTTCAGTAGTATTTCTTGGATCACAATTTTAAGTCCATCTGTAAATAATATGACTCAAACTTATGAAAAGTTTATACTTTTGAACTACAACCATACCAAAGAGAAAAACTTTCAGTCTAAACTTTTCAGTGTATTGAACCTAAGATGGAAGTGAACAGGCTTTTATAATGGTGTTTCTATTAAAATAACAAATGTGTGATAGAGTAACTCTTAGTTAAGATTTTATTTTACCTAAGCTCTTACTTTAGTATATCCTACCACATACACACCCTTTTTTAATATACAATAATAAAAATCATTATGATAAAAAATAAAAGCTACTGAGAAACTAATAAATACATTGTTTTCCATAACTTTTTATGCATGTGAATCATTTAGTCTTCTGAAAAAATTATGTGAAGTATTAGTTATTATCCCAATATTAAATATATATATGTGTGTGTGTATATATATATATATATATATATATATATATAGAAAGGTATTCTGAAAATTTAAGAGATTTGCCAAGAATGTACAATATGCTGACAGCCTAAGCAGAACTTCAAGTTTTCTATTTTGAAATTTCATAGTAGTATATTTTCTAATCTAAAACATAACAATTTTACCTCTCAACATTTCCATTTATAATTAAATATAACACAATTATGACTCTAAGTTTCACTATATTGTAATACATATAAAATAAATTTAAAATGACAAGATTATTATACTTAATCATAAACACACCAAGCATTCATACAAGTTGCAATAAAATCTTTACAACAAAGACCTAGAAAGAAGAGAGAGTATGCTATATGGATTGAATATTACTGGCTGTGAGTTTACCACTAATGATTTCACATGCCTATAGGTAAATAGTACGCGGGCTTGCAATTATAACCAAAACTTAGTTCTGTCACTAATGGTGTGATCTTGGACAAATGCCTTAAGTTGTCTGAGCTTCTGCTCCTTCTCTGTAATGTAATAATACTTTGCACATAGTACTCTGGTGGAAGATGAACTCTAGGGAAAATACACAGGATGATAGCTGGCATATAGCAGGCATCTAATAATTATTAGCTAATATTAAATTTGTTCTAGGAAAAGCTATGTTAGATTTGAAATTATTTTTAAAGTTGTTAACACCATTTTTGATAAGACAATCCCAAAGTTCAATTTTAAGATATTATGCATTTGTTCTGCCTATAAATGTAAAATAGCTGATTAATTTAACAAGGTATTTTCCCTTTAAATAATAAATGTTTAGAGCTTAGCTGGAGGCTAGTCAGTGGTGTATTCTGTAAGGTTACAAGAATTAAAATTTTACATCAGTATCCTCAAATTTATAGTCAATTGGAAAGCTGTTTGTCAACAAGACTACCAAGGCAGTCATGATTTGAGAGATCAAGATCTAAAGTAATGGGAACTACAAAGAAGTGAGTGTAATATACTAATACAATTTCCTCTGGAGATATTTTCTGATAACTAATCTGAAGAGGCATAAGAGGGAAAATCAAGAAAATTAAAAAAAAAAAAAAAACCTTTAAAAAAAACCTCAAAAACTATGCAGAGATTTTGACACTCTTATAATTCTGGGGTTATAAAAATTGGAATTTGGGATTCTCCAAGTAGGAAGAGGTCTATGGGAAATATGTAAGGCTTTTAGTTAAGATCTCCAGAGGACTGTTCTCTAGTGTAGGGGCAAACTGGAATTAGAACAGCTCTTAAAAATCTGAAATTATTTCAATTCATATATGGATAAAGGTGATCTTGTTGCCTACAAGAAAATTAAATCCTCTCTGGAGTAAGAAAACATCATGTCCAGGCTCTACAACTTTTCACCAAATTAGGAGCTTTAAAATAACTGATTAATGTGTTAAATACATAGATAAGAAAATGAAAAATTTTACTCAGAAACTAATTAATTCAAAATAATCCATTAGAAATTTTAGAAAATAAAAAAATGCAATAAATTAAATTATAAATTATTTATTTTATTCTACTTTAAGTTTGGAGGACATGTGCAGAATGTGCAGGTTTGTTACATAGGTATACATGTGCCATGGTGGTTTGCTGCACCCATAAACCAATCATCTACATTAGGTATTCCTCCTAATGCTAACTTTTAATAGTGATGTTTAATTAATGATTAGACACTGCAAAAAAGAACATCATTAACTAGGAAACAGATAAGTAGAAAAATAAACAGATTGAAATACAAAGAAAAATAATTTCCAAATACATAAAGAAAATGAGCTTCATAATTGAAAATATCTAATGCATAAAACTGGAGTTCAGAAAGGAACAGAAAGAAACAATATTTGAAAATATATTGGGTATAGAACTCTCCAAGACAGATAAAACCAGCCATCAACATCAACCTGTAAAAGGTATCACAAAGCTTTAATATCAAAGAGAACAAAGAAAAAACACACATAGACACGTTGGTGTATACTTGCTGAAAAAGGAAAGAAAAACATAAAAGAAGGTAGAGGGGCAAAAAGGACGTTACTTTAACAGGAATGACAGACAACAAGACTGAGAAGTCATTTGAGGTGACATAATGTAAGTTGGAAGATGATAAAATGACAGCTTTAAAATACTGGGGGAAGAAAAACCAATCTTAACTCCTACAGCCAGTAAAAAATGCCCTTAAAATTATGGTCAGATGAGGAAATTTTCAGATAAATATCTGAGAAAACTCTTTTCAAGGAACACTGTAATAAAAGATATAAGGTAGTTCAGGAAGCAGAAGTACAATAATGTAAAAGGGTGAATACGTTTGGAGAGATTGGAATAGAAATGAGGATTTATCTAAATGAATATTCACCATTCTGATTAAAGTCTTCTGGAGTTTGAAGTGTATGTGTGTATAAACATATATATATATATACACACACACACACACACACACACACACACACATACATATATTTGTACATGAGTGTAGATTTGCATATATGTATATGTTTATATTTGTATGTGTATATGTACATAATTAAAATATATAAAAACAATAGCACAAAGCTCAGGACTTAGACAAATAGCATTAAAATATAAGGTTATTGTATTGTCCAGAAAGTGGTAAAAATATAAATAAAAAGTGAACTGTGGGCTGGGCGTGGTGGCTATTGCCTGTAATCCCAGCGCTTTGGGAGGCTGAGGCAGGTGGGTCACCTGAGGTCAGGAGTTTGAGACCAGCCCGGCCAGCATGGTAAAACCCCGTCTCTACTAACAATACAAACATTAGCCAGGCATGGTGGTGGGTGCCTATAGTCAGTCCCACCTACTCGGGAGGCTGAGGCAGAAGAATCGCTTGAACCGGGGAGACAGAGATTGCAGTAAGCCGAGATCATGTCACTGCACTCCAGCCTGGGTGACAAAGTGAGACTCTATCTCAGAAAAAAAAAAAAGAAAATAATGTGAAATGTAGAAAATTCTAAGAATATCACTTAAACAATAATAAATATATGTGTATAATTTTAAAGCTAATAGAAGAATAAAGAAATCCTTAGAAATTATGTGATTATTCTAAAAGAAAATAAGAAAAAAAGACAATAAATTAACAAAACCAAATAGAAAAATAGGGGAGTTCTCACTCGGGCAGCACATACACTAAAAGAAAAATTGGAATGAAAAATAGGGGGAAACTATAATAGATTTAAATCCCCCAATACTTCAATACTTGTATCGACCATATGAAGATTAAATTGACTATATACTCCAAATGTTTTAAAAATATTGTCAGGCTCGATAGAAAAACAAAATCAAACTACACTGTTTACAAGGGATACACACTAAGTATGGAAAGACAAAGGATAGTTAAAAGAAAAAGGATTTCTTAAAAGATTTGCCAGGTAAAGGCTATCAAAAATAAAAAGCTGATGCTAATATGAGACAAACTATATTGAAGAGAAGGTAAAAAACTAGACAAACTATGGAAGTAGAGAGTGGAATGGTGATTACCAGAGGCTGGCAAGGTTGAAGTAGATGGGGGTGGGGAGAGATGTTGATCAAAGAGTTCAAAGTTCCAATTAGGATAAACAAGTTCTGCTAATTTATTGTATAGCATCGTGACCATAGTTAATAAAAATGTATCGTGTATTTCAAAATTGCTAAATTTAGGGAATTTTAAATGTTTCTCACCACAAAGAAATGGTGTGTAAGTCATATGTTAATTAGCCCTATTTGATCATTCCACAATGTATGCATGTATTAAAACATCATACTGTACTCCACGAATATATACTATTATTTGTCTATTAAAAATAATTGTTAATTTAGGAAAAGAACAATACACTAAAACTTATAAAACTCAAAAGAGAAATAAAACTAAAACCAAAAATAAATGAAATGGAAAACGAATATATAATAAATAAAATCAAGAACATTACAATCATGACCCATAAAAAGACTAATAAAACGATGAACCTTTGGTAAGACTACTCAAAAAAGAAGAGGGAATACGTACATGGAAATGAGACATTACATATCCCACAAACATTAAAAAACAATATCAACTTTATGTCAGTAAGTTTGAAAATGTAAAGATATTGGAAAAATTCTTTTAAAAACTCAATATCCAAAATCTCAATAGGTCTTTATTTGAGAAAGTAAACAAATTCATAATATAAAATTTAAAAAATAACAAACAGGCCAGGCATGGTGGCTCACTCCTGTAATCCCAGCATTCTGGTAGGCGGAGGCAGGTGGATCACCTGAGATAAGGAGTTTGAGATCAGCCTGGCCAATATGGTGAAACCTCATCTCCACTAAAAATACAAAAATTAGCCAGGCATGGTGGCACATGCCTGTTGTTCCAGCTACTCGGGAGGCTGAGGCAGGAGAATAGCTTGAAGCTGAGAGGCAGAGGTTGCAGTGAGCCGAGATCATGCCACTGCACTCCAGCCTGGGTTAAAGAATGAGACTCCATCTCAAAAAAAAAAAAGAACAAATAGATCTTACGGTTTTGGATTTTCATGTATGCAATTATGTCATCTGGAAATAATGACAGATTTTTCTTCTCCATATCTAATACATGTAATTTATGGCATACTCCCCTGGCTTCCAGTATCATGTGGGGCTTGCTTCTAAAATTAATATTTTTTAGCAGACTTTTAAAATTTTTTTTAATTTTTCTATTTTTATCTTAGATTCTGGGGGTACATGTACAGGTTTGTTGCAAAGATATATTGCATGATGCTGAGGTTTGGGGAATGACTGAACCTGTCACCCAGGTAATGAGCATAGTACCCAATAGGTAGCTTTTCAGCCCTTTCCCTTCTACCTCTATTCCCCCTCTAGTAGTCCCCAGTGTCTATTATTCCCATTTTTATCCCCATGTGCATGTATCAGTGTTTAGCTCCCACTTATTAGTGAGAATATGATACATTTGGCTTTATGTGCCTGCATTAGTTCACTTAGGATAATGGCCTCTAGCTACATCAACATTCCTGCAAAGGACATGATTTTGTCATATGACTGCACAGTATTCCATGGTGTAGATGGACCATTTTCTTTATTCAATCCACCATCGATGGGTACCTGGGTTGAGTCCATATTTTTGCTATTATGAATTGTGATGAGCATATGAATGCACGTGTCCTTTTGGTATGGCAATTTATTTTCCTTTGGGGATTTACGAAGTAATGGGATTGTTGGGTTGAATGGCAGTTCAACCTTTAGATCTTTCAGAAATCTTCAAAAACAGTGGCTGAACTAACTTAACTTACATTCCTAACAACAATGTTCTCTTTTCTCCATAGTCCTACCAACATCTGCTATTTTTTGCCTTTTAAACAAATCCATCTGGCTGGTATGAGATGGTATCTCATTGCAGTGTTGATTTTAATTTCTCCGATCATTTGTGATAAGCATTTTTTTCACATTTGCTGGCACTTGTATGTCTCCTTATGAGATATGTCCATTCATGTCCTTTGCTCACTTTTTAATGGGGTTACTTGTTAATTGCTTGTTGATTTATTGCAGTTTCTTATAGATTCTGGATATTAAACCTTTGTAGGATGCATAGTTTAAGAATACATCTGTTAACTTCCTTGACAGTTTCTCTTACTATGCAGAATCTCTTCAGTTTAATTAGGTCTCACTTATCAATTTTTATTTGTATTGCAATTGCTTTTGAAGGTTAAGCCATAAATTATTTTTTTAACTTTTATTTTAAGTACAGGGGTACATGTGCAGGTTTATTACATAGGTAACCTTGTGTCATGGGGGTTTGTTGTACAGATTATTTCATCACCCAGGTATTAAGCCTAGTACTCATTAGTATTTTTCCTGAACTTCTCCCTCCTCCCACTCTCTAACCTCCAAAAGAGCCCAGTGTGTGTTGTTCCCCTCTACGTGTCCATAGGTTCTCATCATTTAGCTGCCACTTAAAAGTGAAAACATGTCATATTTTCCATTTTTTTGTGTTAGTTTTCTAAATATAATGGTCTCCAGCTCCATCTAGGCCCCTGCAAGGGAAATGATCTTGTTCTTTTTTCTGACTTAGCCATAATTCTTTGCCAAGGCCAATGTTGAGAAGGGCATTTCCTAGGTTTTCTTCTAGGATTTTTATAGTTTGAGGTCTTACATTTACATCTATAATCCACCTCTAAATAATTTTTGTATATGGTGATAAGTAGGCATCCAGTTTCAATCTTTTAATCTCAATCGTAGTTAGAGAGTCTTCAGTAAGACTGCTCAGAAAATATATGTCTCCTGAAGTTAGGTGGGGCATGATTGACTGGAAAATGTTATGGGCAGAGACAACAGACGGCTGTGCCAGTGGTGCAAAATGAGCAAAAGAAAGCTTACTGCCATGCGAGGCATTACTTACATCTGTTGTTTGCTTGTGGTAAAAACAAACAAACAAACAAACAAACAAACAAACAAAGGCATTAGTGTTTCCAGTGGATCTGTAGTGGAGAATGTGAGAGAAAACTCAACTGAAGCCATTGTAGATGCTATATAGGGAAAATAATGATAATGATAGTGAATTCTTACACCATGGTTCTATGGGATGGATAGAAGGATAGATAAGATCATTTGATAGGTATATAGATAGAAAGTTTCCTCTCAGCATATCAATGAAAATAGTTCTACTTATTAACATACCCATTTTCAGATAAAGAAAATGAAGCAAGAGATATTAAAGAAATTTGCAAGGTCACACAACTAATAAGCACTAGAACCAGGATTTGAACTGCAGAAGCCCAGTTCAGGTTTCTTAAGCACCACACTATGCTGGATAAACAGAGAAAGTTTACATAGACCACCAGAAAACCAGGAGATGGGTAGTAGGAAGGTAGAAGACTAGTCAGAGAACATTGCATTATCTGCATCACGAGAATCTATGAAAGTGAACATATTTGTCAGATTACTCTCTTATTCTAAGAAGGATTCACATTACTACTTGCAGTTCATCATAATTTGCAAATTTCTAGACTCTGTGTGTGTGTGTCCTCAGTTACAAAAAGGATTATATTTGGAAACTCAGGATGAATGAGAAAGAAGCCATGAGTTTGTGGTTCTGTTTTCCATCTCACAGTTTTTTCTTTGCCAGACCAATTAAATAAACAATATGAGTTTCGATTCTAAAAATAAAAAGCATGCATTTACAGTTGCCCAAATATGTTTTCATTTTCATACATAAAAGAAATACTACAAGGATTTAATTGTAACAAGATTTTGACGTTTGTGGCATAAATACGATAGGATAGTTAATGTTTGTGTACCTTCTCTAAACAAAGAAACAAACTAAAGGACCCAGCAGGCCAGTCTGAATGCTGTCCAGCAGCTGTCACGCTGGAAATTTGTCATATGGATTTCATAATAGCAGTAATTAGCTGGCAACTCTTGGATCCATCAGGCAAAAATGCTGCCATTCCTTGTAGAATTTGGTGGTACAGAGGAGAAATGCTGGGGAAATTAATGCAATCTTATGGAGGTGATAATTGTTAAAGAAAATAAAAGGATTAATAGCAGCTTGTAGTGTGAAATGTGCAATTTACTGCAAGAATCCATGAATGAGGGCCTAAAATATTACTTTCAAAGGGATAATACTGAAAGCCCTCAACAGCTGTCTTTACTTCATTCTACAAATATTTTAAACTTCAACGTTTGGCTAGTACAAGTGTTAGGCAGACAAAGACTGGCAGGATCCTGTTGGGAAATGATGCACAATGAAGTAGTTACTGAAATTAAGAGCAATGACATTAACCAACAAGGGTTCTCCAAACAGAAGATTTTCCAAATTCTCTTGGAATGTCAGCCAAAATATCATATATGTTACCTGAAATCTGCTCACTCTGCCTATTAACTATTGAATCTAAAATTTTTCACAGAAAGAGAATATTTTTAAAAGATGCATTTTCCTCTTTTCCCTGCCTCTGAAAAATAGTTCTAAAAGGAGATAATAAACACTATTTGAAATATGATTTGTTCCTCTACCATCAGGGTTTTAATAGATGAATTCTGTTTGCAGATTGATAAAATGGAAACAAAGTAATGGAACTCATTCATCCATCAATACCTAGCTCTCTTGTTCTCTCTTGTTTTTATATATCATAATGAGCAGTGACTTCAGCTTGGAACACTCTTTGATTTGAATCTCAGTTTAGACATTCCTTCCTCTAGAAATATTTTCTTGATTCTTCCAATCATTAGAAATTTATGAGATAATTTTTTGTTGTTATTTTGTTTTTATTTGTCCATAAAGTAAATTGGGGCTAATGTTGCCCCAATTTTCATTTTTTTTAACATTTATTTTAAGTTCAGTAGTACCTGAACAAGTCTGTTACATAGGTAAACGTGTGTCATAGGGGTTTGCTCTACAGATTATTTCATCACCCAGATATTAAGCTTAATACCCATTAGTTATTTTTTCTGATCTTCTCCCTCCTCCCACTCTACACCCTCTGATAGACCCCGTGTGTTGTTTCCGTCTATGTGTCCAGGTGTTCTTATCATTTAGCTCCCACTTATAAGTGAAAATTTGAAGTATTTGGTTTTCTGTTCCTGCATTAGCTTGCTAAGGATAGAACTTTTAATGCTTCCTAAAATGTAGGATTTGTGTAATGATACATCAGAAGACTATAAATGCTTAATATTCTTAATGTGCTTTTATTATATCCTGTATTTTTTCTCACACAGTACTTAGCACATGCTGTATTGGATGCGTTTATTTAATTTTTTCCTTCTCTCATCTTATAATTGCTGTGAAAGCAGATATCTGGCTTTATGGTTCACTGATCTATCCTTAGGGCTCACTGATATACAGTAAGCTCTCCATAAATATAGGAAAGAAAAAAATAAATACATTCAAATTGAGCATTTATAAAAGTTCACATAGTAAAGTTCTGATTCAGAAAAAAATTAAAATTTTGGACAGCATATAAAAATAAGAAGCCAACCAAAGCACCAAAAATCAGAGAAAGATGGCTTGCATAATCCAAGTGTTTAGAAGTTACTTTAAAAATGTGGAAAATAGCAATGAGTGTTAACAGTAGATAAAGAACATTCAGAAAGTTAATTCATAAGCAATATGAAAATTGTACTAGTTATTTTTCATAATTTTTAAAAAATATTAAATGAAGCCATCCATTTTGTAAAGGAAGTCAAAGACAGAAATACAGGAATCCAGAACAAAGACAGTGAGTGAGACAACAGAAGAAATAAGACATGATCTGTTAGAACTTGGGGAAGAAGTAGAAAGAAAGAAAAAAATGCAAAAATGAAGACAAAATTTGAAGAAATGCAAAGGAGAGCAGAAACATATAAAATTATATAATAGGGGGCACAGAGAGTAACAATTTAATTTTCAAACATGAAGAATGGAGATGAAGACACAAATAGGAACAATTAGAGAGACTGTAATAAATACAGAAGATGGGCAAAATAAGCCAGTATATGCCTAATTGGAGTCTTGAATAAATGAACAAATATTTATACAGTTCTTGAAAATTTTTATTTAATATACATACTAGAAGAACACACAGTCAGCTAGAGAAGTGACCCAGAATGTTAACACTGAGCTATATAGTCTAGTCAGGTTATTAGACTTTAACAATACAGAAGTAAGTAGAAGGAAAAAAAAGATACGGTAGGCTTCAAATTTCTCTGCAGCCATAGAAAATACCAGAATATCATTGAGCAATATCTAAAAGATAAATAAAAGAGAAAGTCTAAGCTCAGGCTGTATTAAAACCAGGATATAAAAGATGAAGCCACATTTTGTAGGACAGGCTGCCCTACAAGTACAATGTACAATAATTCTAGAAATATCGTCTCTATGAACATTCTTGAGGATCTATTTAAGAAACTGCCAAAGAAATCATGAAAAAAAAAAGTCAGTGAGACAGAAATAACCTAATTACGGAACTTCCACTAAAATGAAAATGGAAATTAAAGTGGTTTGAACCACACAATTGCAATTTCCATGGTTCCTTCTTTCCTCCTGCATCTTTGCATTTTCATCTGGAGTTTTTTCTGCTTGAAGACCCTTTCACGTTTTCTTTGGTGCTGTGTTACTGATTACAAATGTTCACAGTTATTTAACATCCCAAAACTTATATATTTCATTTTCATTCTCAATGAAATTTTTCACTCAATAAGGGATTTTTGATTAGCATTTTTTTTCTAGCAACAATTTACCTGCCAGTTATCACTGCCACTTTTTTTTTTTTTTTTTTTTCTGAGACAGAGTCTTACTCTGTCACCAGCCACCAGGCTGAAGTGCAATGGTGCGATCTCGGCTCACTGCATCTTGCCTCCTGGGTTCAAGCAATTCTCCTGCCTCAGCCTCCCAAGTAGCTGGGACTACAGGCGCGCATCACCATGCCCAGCTAATTTTTGTATTTTAGTAGAGACGGGTTTCACCATGTTGGCCAGGATGGTCTCGATCTCTTGACCTCGTGATCCACCCGCCTCGGCCTCCCAAAGTGCTGGGATTACAGGCGTAGGCCACCGCGCCCGGTCATCACTGCCACTTTTAAATTCATCTACTTTTGACATTTTCTTATATTTCTCTTAAATTTGTATTACCTCTCTTCTCTTAATAATTCTACTTACATATCTTAAACTCTTATTTTCTGTGTTGAAGTGTTCCTGTTCATTCTGGATATCTTCCTCTAACTAGTATATGATTAATAGTTCACAAATGCTACTCTCAACAGTGTCTAATGTACTGCTAAACCTTTACCACTTATTTTCAAATTTGACTATAATACTTTAGTCCTAAAATTTCAATATTTTATAGTTTTCAGTTCTCTGCCAGATTTTCTAGTTTATATTTTGTGTCCTTTAGCACAGTAAAATGGTTATTTTAGGGGTTTTGATAGCTCTAGTATCTGGAGCCTTGTAAATCTTTCCTGTTGTTTGTTTCTGTTGGGTTTTGTTCAGTTAGTCTATTCCCTTTATATGCCTGGATATCTTGGATACTTTTATGTTCTGGACTTCGTATTTGAAAAACTCGTTGTATAAATAATTTTACTTGACCTAAGATGGTGTCACTTTCCTCTAGAGATTATTTATCTTTTGTTTCTGCTAGAGTGCTATAAACATGGGATTACCTTTATCTACTTCCAGAAACTGAAATATTCAAAAGCTCACTCAGAGTTTGTGAAGGTCTTTATCTATCCATTTGACCTTTACTCTTGGGTTGTAGCTTCTTGGAAGCCCTCCTCAAAGCTAAGGGTATCCACCAGAGCCAAATTCCCCCTGCATACAGATTCTGCTCTTGTGATCTGTAATAGAATTAGAGTTGGATTCTTTTCTGATACACTTCACAACTAATAACTACAAGCAGAGGTTCAGTGATAAAAATAAAGAAGCTATTGAAGTACTGAAGAAAACTACGGAGAATTTATATATAAATTTACAGTGGAAGAGGATGATCTAACCATGGCTTGCCATTCAGTCCTCTCACAGAAAAGACTGATAATTTTCACCACATATGAAACTTTAAGAAAAACTTTTTTGCAGGTCAAAAAATACCATAAATAAATTCAAAGAGTAATCAAGAAAAAATACTTGTAATTCTGTGACAGACAAATGTACTCTTGCTAGAATTTATAAATCTCTAAAAATAAGAAAAAATGAAACATGGGCAAAGGTTATGGAAAGAAAAAAAATCAAGCAGTCCTTAAACATAAACAGATGCTCAAACTGACTAACAATAAAAAAACAGGAATTAAGCCTACTTCGAGGTACCATTTTATCTTACCACATTGGTAAAAACTGAAAAGTTCAAGAAAACACTCCATCAGTGAGGCTATGGGAAAACAGGTATCCTCATATACTGCTGATTGGAATAGATACTGGTGCAATTCTAATGAACAAATATTTGCCAATAACTACCAAAACTATATATTGTTGTATATATTTTATACAACAATATACTCACATACACTTGCATAGGTGAAAAATGATATACAGGTTGAATATCTTGAATAAAGAAATCTGAAGTGCTTAAAATTCTAAACTTTTTGAATGCCCGTGTGGGACTGGAAGTTTGCAGTTGTCCATTGTTGCCATTGTTCAACAGCAAGTATTCTGATGATGGTACTGAGAATGCTTTGTTACCCTGAACACCTTTTTCACTGTATGAATGGTATGTCATTTTTTTGCTGTTAAGTGCTTGTGTGTGAATAAGAGTAAGACAATGATTACTTATTGGTAGCATATAAATTCAGAGTCAGAGATAATGACCACCACAGATTGTCCACATAGGTGGCTGAGACAGTTGATGCCTTTGCTTACAGATGGTTCAGGATACACAAACTTTGTTTCGTGCACAAAATTATTTAAAATGTTGTATAAGATTATCTTCAGATTATATATACAAGGTGTGCATTAGACATAAATGAATCTGTGTGTATGCTTGGGTTCCCCAAGAACATTTCATTATGCATATGCAAATTTCCAAAATACAAAGTACAAAACACTTGTGGTCCCAGATAAGGTTCAGATAAGAACCAGACAAGGTATACTCATATAAGGTATACTCAACCTGTGTATGCACAAGCTTACTCACTGCAGTATATTGTCTGAGAGCAAAAGTTTACACTTGTAATATTGAAATGTGCACCAGTATGAGATAGATCAAGTAAATTATGGTTACTTTATGTGGACTCAGATCATTGTTTTTATTTTCATAGATACACCACAGGCCTAACATTTTTATTTTAATAAATATAATTATTGCATATAAAATTAAATGCTTAGTAACAATATATACTAAAATTAAAAACAGTAGCATAAATTAACACAAACTCTATAATTAAGTAAACAAAAACTTTTGGAAGTACTCCACTTTGACTTTGTGTATTTCTGTACAAACAAGAAGAAAAACGGCTTTGTCAAGAAAAGGAGAGAATGAGAAAGAAATTCTATTGGAATATATCATCCAACAATGTATTTTAAGAAAGCATATGAGTGGTGTGGTATATTTTATAAGCCTTTCAATAATAGAAAGTAACTGAATTGCCTTCAGAATTAAAGGACCAATTTGGTGGAAATAAAATTCTTAGATCAAAATCTTTTTCCTTCAAACTTCCAAAGAAAAGGCCTCTGCCAAACCCAAGTGTGAGGAGTCACTCAAGGTGGAAGCAAAAATATTAAGGGAAAAATATTAGAGAAAGTTATACAATAGTTTCAAACCCTTTTGGAAGGCCTAAAGGTTTTTTCTATAGTTCTTAGCTGAAGGCAGCCTTGTACCCTTAATTAAATAAATTAGAATAGAAACAAAGAAACATAAGGAGTTTACCTAACTAATTTGTTTGCTCATGTAGTCTTAACACTAACCTTTAAGTCAAATAGCCCTCTCAGAAAGAAGTCAACCAAAAAGATCATCCTCTAACAGTGTTTGCTTTAAGCATCAGAACCAGTCTTTTAATCTTTAACCTCTAGTAGTGTTGACTCAAGCCTTTGTCAATTAAACTTTACTAAATAAATGCATGTCTCACTAGCTGATGAAAGCCAGCAGTCGCAACTGTTTACAGCACTCTCCAAAAAGTCTGTAAGCTGCCAAGACACTCAGTCAAACTAACAAAGCATAATTATCTGTGTGTCAGTGTACTTTATTCATCCATCACTAAGTCAAAGTCTGCAAGACAGACCCCCACAAGTAGAAACCCTGACAGTAGCTACCAATGTAAAGCGACCCCAATACCCCAGACTAGACCAGGTTACATACATATACTTACACACACACACCCCTTGCATTTCACCTTTTGTTTCAATATCATATATATAATTATTTCAATAAAGAGTGTCTTCTCCACAAGACTGTGCCTCTTTGCCTCTTTTTCATGTAGGTCTGTGTCAGATATAGATTAAGTGTACAAACAAATGAATAAATGAGCAAATGCTCAAATCGAAAGAAATCCACAAAAAGCCTACATGTTTTTCTTTATTTTCTTCTGCTATTTATCATTAAAGCAAAGGTATCTAAGGAAAGGTACATTTTGCTCTGAAGTGAATACACTGCATAGTCTAAGCATATGCTTAAAGGGTTTTTTAATCCTATTTCGAATGTAGCACAAATTTGTCTAGGCAAGAAGCTTTTTACAGTCTGGTTGGGTTTTTTTTTGTTGTTTGCTTGTTTGTTTGTTTTTGATACAAGGTCTTGCCATGTCACCCAAGCTGGAGTGCAGTGACACAATCATGGCTCACCGCAGCCTCAATCTCCTGGGCTCAAGGAATTCTCCTCCCTTAGCCTCCCAAGTAGCTGGGACCACAGATCAGCATCACCATGCCCAGCTAATTACCCTATCTCTGCAGTCTGTATTATAGAACTTTTAAAAATATTTGGATTTCAAGTGTAATTATGTCCATTGCTGATGCCAAGATTCTGGGCAAAAATGTAAATAACAATAAATAACACAAAATGCTCCCTTTTGTGCCAGATACATTTCCAGGAGCTTTATTAAAAATAACCAATTAATTCCAAATTAATTATGTGATGTTACATTAATTTTATATTGATGACACACCTGAAACAAGCAGAGGTTAAAAAAGTTCACCAAAGTAAGGAAGCCATGTGAGAGAAGAGACTTTTTTTTTTTTTTAATGTTCAGTTTCCCTTAATGACCCCCATCTCCCTGAAGGGCAGGTGCAGGCAGCTTGGCAATGGCAAGATATGTTCACTTGAAGATCTTGCCCTGATTGAAGGCTTTGCCAACATGCTGGAAAGTCCCATCCCAGGAAAAGTACTCTTGAACCAGTGTCTGCGTCTCCTTGCTGCGGGATCCAGTTTCTACCATGTGTATAATTTGTAGTCCACCTGCCGAATTGGACTCAGTGGAAAGGTAAGCTCCTAGCCTCAGAAGATCCAGACACTAGAAATGGAACTGTTATTGTTGGTTCCAAAGAGGATGATATTAATGAAGGCATTCTTCCTCAGCTCGTCCAGTTGCTGGAACATTCCAGTGATGACACTGTAGCTCATGAAGGTCTGAGTGAGTTCTTCAGGGAAGCGATACTCTGAGTACCACAGGGACCAGCCATCCTTATCAAAGTGCTCCCAGAATGTGGCAGTGCCGCAGGGAGTGTGTCCTCATTGGAGTCCTTGCCACTTAAATTCATACAACATGGGCGGGTGCAGTGGCTCAAGCCAGTAATCCCAGCATTTTGGGAGGCTAAGGTGGGAGAATCACGAGGTCAGGAGTTTGAGACCATCCTGGCCAACATGGTGAAAACCTGTCTCTACTAAAAATACAGAAAATTAGCTGGGCGTGGTGGCAGGTGACTGTAATCCCAGCTACTCAGGAGGCTGAGGCAGGAGAATCGCTTGAACCTGGGAGGCAGAAGTTGCACTGAGCCTATATGGCACCACTGCACTCCAGCCTGGGCGACAGAGTGAGACTCTAAATAAATAAATAAATAAATAAATAAATAAATAATCCTCCAATACAAAGGTACTCTTGGGCAGGTGAGCAAAGGGGTCCTTGGCCTTGGGCTCAGCAGCCAGCACTTGCTTACATCCATCCATTTCCTCCTCAGGAGCAGGGGCAGCTGCCTTTTTGTCTTCCTTCTGCTCAGCCTGGGGCTTCTGCTTCTCTTCCTGTGAACCCTGCTTTTTCTGTATTTTGTCCTTTTTGGGGTGGCTCTTGGCAAACTTTTTAGCATCCAATTGGGCCATCTTCTCTCACAGTTTCACTTCCCCCAAGACAGCCTGGAACTGGGGCTGGTTAATGCAGGTGAGGAACCAGCAGTTATAATAAACATAATAAATATATATATATACACACACATATAAAATATATCATATTATTTTAATATTTTAAAGTAATTACAAAATATTGTATATGGTATTATATAGTATATAAATTTTATATAGGTATAATTTATATGATATATGATCATATATATTATAATAATGATATATATTATTTTATATATATAATAAAAACATATTACAAAATTGGGAAAGGCTTGATGGAAAGAAGGTTCTATGACCTGCTTATAGAGCCAAAACAGAGTGCAGACGACTGTGATGTCAGCCAGTCACTTGCTTGCCCACAGAGAAGTCCTTATCTTCAAGTGGGCGTCCAGCAGCCCCAAAATTCTCCTCACTTCTTCCTTTGCATTCTGAGTGGCCTGCTTGTTGCGGTACATGATGTCCATGATGGGGAACACCCAGGTACTGGCTGGGGGCACTATATCGCTATCAGCCAAGCTCACCCATTGTGCCACCTGGGCTGCTGCCTCTGGGGTACTTTCCCACAGCACCTCATTGCTCACATAGTAGGTAATGGCATTGCTCTCAAACACACAGAATCCATCTCAAATGCTGGAACCTTGCCAGCAGGAAATCTGCGGAGAAATTCAGGGGTGCGGTTGGTTTGGCCAAAGTGGAAGTGTGTTGGTGCCAATAGTACATGGACCTAAGCCCCGTTGTACTGAGCAGCAATGAGGGCCTTGAAGGCCCTCCAGTTTTCAGGATATGTGTACAGGATCCCAGCTGCCATGCTGATTCTGCAAAGAAAGGGAAGAGATGCTTTTTGATGTTTAAGATAGAAAGCATCTATATGTATTGAAAATACATATTCACATGCATAGAACAGACATGTAAAAGAAGCTCAGCAGAGGTTACTTCCTGAGAGGACTAGAGGACTTAGAATCTACAGTGAGAAGAGGACTAATATTTTACTATAAATGTTGGTCTTTGTACTATTTGAAAGGTTTACTATGTGCATATGCCACATTGTCAGTCAAAAGAAGAGACAGAGCAAATTCTACCTACCCTGAAATGTGTGTTTTGTTCCAGTTGGCAAGGCATGGCAAATAAAGGGAAGAAAGCTAAGGCCCAAATTGTCAATATCACAGTCTTGCAAATGGCCAGCCCTGTTTAGCAAAGAAAGCATTTCAGATAATTTATCAACATCGAAATATGTATTTTATAAATGTTGTATCTATGCCTTTGGAGAAAAATATATTACAAAACAAAGTGTAGCATGTATCATTTTATTTGAATTATTTTACATATTGATTCATTTTGGAAAACCCTTGTGAAATGTGCTTCTACATTTATGTGTATATGACTGTGTGTTAGTCATTTTATTAAAAGAATAATTGCACCATGCTTTTCTTATTCATGTATTGCTACTCAAAAGTATTTCTTTGAAAACAATACTGACTTTTTGATCCCCATAATTCAAGTCTTGTAATCATTCAACATCAAATAGGGAGCAAATCTCATCAGTTTCAAAGGTACACTGAGATTGTATGATGAGATATCATTCTAAGATACTGTTTCAGTTGTCAAATAAACACCTGTAAAGAGAACTAGTCTATTTATCTATTTCAAAAGGAGTTCTTTTAAAAAGGTGAAATCTGACAAACAAAACAAAAAATGACAAAAAACAAGACTTATAGTAGGATGGGCCACTGTTATTTTGCCTTCCGCTCAATCCTGCTCACAACAGAAATACTTGTTTGGCAAATGAGTAGATGGTGGTATTATTTACTTAAGTTGACTTCACAACATACTCAAGCAAGGATAGTTTGAGAATAAAAGGATGTATTATCCATTAGCCTCAGCAATCTAACACAGGAACAGAAAACCAAACACCGCATGTTCTCACTTGTAAGTGGGAGCTGAACAATTAGAACACATGGACACAGGGAGGGGAACAACACACACTGGGGCCGTGGAAGTTGAGCAGGGGAAGAAGAGCATTAGAAAAAGTAGCTAATGCATGCTGGGCTTTATACCTAGGTGATGGATTGATCTGTGCAGCAAACCATCATGGCACACATTTACCTATGTAACAAACCTGCACGTCCCGTACATGTACCCCAGAACAAAAAAAATTAAAATTTTTTAAAAATGCATTACCAAAAATGCATTACTATAATTACTCTATGACAACAGGAATGAGTTAAGACTGTCCCAAGCATATCAGATGGCTTTTGCCACACAGCATACTAACATTGGATTTAAATAACAGTATTTTTTAATGTCATAATTCTATGGGTCACTTAGGAGGAATTTGTGGCTTGGATCTGCTTGGCTGATTTTCTCTGGGCTCACAGAATTCAGGCCAGTTGGTGGCTGAATGATCTAAGATAGCTTCTGAATCATTCTAGGCTCACAGGTCTGGCAGTTGTCAGCAAATGTGCAGCCTGTCTTATTATACATGGGGCTGTCTTTTCCACATGATAGGCACAGCATTCTACAGGCAACGAAAGTTGAGACTAAGGCCTCTTAAAGCTTGGCTCATAATTCATACATCTTGTACCTTATCATTTTTACTAGATTTGATGTATTAAGGAAAGTTACAAGGTCAATCCCAGATTTAAAGAATGAAAAACTAGACTCCACCAATTGATGAGAGTTACTGAAAAGTGTTGTGACTATTTTTGTAATCTAAAACTCTAGGCATCCTAGAATATATGACCAGCCTGCATTTTCTGAAACTAGGAAAGCTAAAAGAAGTACAGCTTCTTTTCAAATACCACAAAACACAGCTATTCCACTGCCCTGTGACTTCAAATACAGGTCTTAGAATTATGAAAAAATCTTTGAAAGCCAGAACAGGACTCAAAATTCTAAAAAGACTGCGTAAAATGAACCTTCTGTGCTGTTAATAAAATAATCCTGTAAACCATCCTTAAGTCATCCGCATTTTCAAAATGCAGTAGGTACCTTTCAAGCCAGATATTTAAATCAGGCCTAGTTACTCACAATTCTGGTCAAACAAGGTTATTTGCCTGTTCTTGATCCTTTGCCCCTGCTCCCTCATGCTGCCTCTGAGGGCAAATACTCTCACAGCTAATGGATTCTTTTCTTTGGAAGAGATAAGTTGATCACAGTTGCAAAATTTTTGATCACAAATGGACTATTAATTGGCTCTCGTAGCTTTGTCCATTTTTTCCTAAGGAAATTAAAAGGAGTTCAGACGGAACTCAGAGCATCACTTAAATGGGAAGGATGTGCCAACCTAGGGGTCTTATGACATCACAAGTTCTTAGTTTCAGTGCTTTTAAGGTATTTTCATCTGCCTCCTTTGGCTCAAAATGTAAGCTGTCTACTAGTCCACATGGTAAACAGGTCTCACGTCCTCCTGTACCCAGTCAGCTCCCAATGGACCAAGTTTTAAGGGGAATATTCCTCCTTCCCTCCCTCCTTCCCCCTCCCTCCCTCCCTCTCTCCCTTCTCAGAAGGAGTTTCTCTCGTCACCCAGGCTGTAGTGCAATGGCACGATCTCAGATCACTGCAACCTCTGCCAACGAGTTTCAAGTGATTCTCCTACCTCAGCCTCCTGAGTAGCCAGGATTACAGGCAGTCAAAACCATGCCCAGCTAATTTTTGTATTTTTAGTAGAGACAGAGTTTCACCAAGTTGGCCAGGCTGGTCTCAAACTCCTGACCTCAGGTGATACACCTGCCTCGGCCTCCCAAAGTGCTGATATTACAGATGTGAGCCACCATGCCTGGGTCGAGTCTTTACTTTTAAAAGCTCCCCAGAGTATCTTGCTGAGCTATCAGGTTGGAGACACATAGATATTATCAAGTTTATAACTGAACCTAAATTCTTTACTTAATCTTTCTCCAAATGGCATTTAGGAACCTAAACAAATAAGCAAGAAAAAAACAAACAACCTCATCAAAAAGTGGGCAAAGGACATGAACAGACAATTTTCAACAAAAGATATATGAACAGCCAACAAACATATGAAGAACTGCTCAGCATCACTAATTATCAGGGAAATGCAAATTAAAACCAAAATGAGATACCACCTTATTCCTGCAAGAAAGGCCATAATTAAAAAATCAAAAGGTAATAGATGCTGGCACAGATGTGCTGAAAAGAAAGCACTTTTACACTGCTAGTGGGGATGTAAATTAGTACAATCACTATGGAAAACAGTATGGAAATTCCTTAAAGAACTAAAAGTAGAACTACCATTTGATCCAGCAATGCCACTACTGGGTATCTACCCAAAGAAAAAGAAGTAAGTCATTACATGAAAAAGCCACATACACAAGCATGTTTATAACAGCAAAATTTGCAATTGCAAAAATATAAAGCCAACCTAAATGCCCATCAACCAACAAATGGGTAAAGAAAATGTGGTATGTACACACCATGGAATACTACAGAGCCATAAAACAGAATGCAATAATGGCATTTGCAGCAACTTGCATGAAGCTGGAGGACATTATTCCAAGTGAAGTAACTCAGGAATGGAAAATCAAACATCATATGTTCTCACTTATAAGTGGGAGCTAAGCTATGCAGATGCAAAGGCTTTCAGTACTTGGGGGGAAGAGTGGGAGAGAATACAGTGGTAAAACTACACATTGGGTACAGTGAATATTGCTCAGGTGACGGGTGCACCAAAATCTCAGAAATCACCACAATAGAACTTATCCATATAACCAAAAACCACCTGTACCCCAAAAACTATTGAAATAAAATAAAGATAAAAAATTTTAAAAGAAAGAAAATATAATGTATAGATTATTTTCTAAGAAGAAAGAAATTCTTATTCTGGTTTCTCTGAAATACTTTTACTAGAAAAAAAAATTTCGTGTCACTGACTAAAGAAGTTCTTGTAGTCAAACACCTGCTTCCTGTAAATTAGAACAGTTTCTTAGGGATATAGCTGACAGATGCCACTTTTATGTGGTGAATCTTCAAAAGTGGTACATTATTCTCTTGAAAAGAAGGCTGAAACGTATAAAAATGAACAATAGCAACTACGGAATACATGCAAAAGAAAATTCCTGCTCAATTACACATAAATTATTGAGAAGCAAAATCTGTGCGAAGAGCAAGATCTGCTGTTGCTTTTTCTTTCCTTTGTGTACACCAAACACTGTTAAAGTAATAATGGCATTAATAACTATGATGATCAAATCCTCCACTAGGTGCCAGGCCTATCACTAAGCACTTTACTTGCATTCATCTATTAAATCCTCAAGAAACTATAAGTAGCAGTATCAGCCCCACTTTAAAGATAAAGAATCCAGAACGTAAAAGTGTTAAGTAACTTGTCCAAAGTCACACAGCTATTAAGTGACAACTGAGACTGGATCCAGGCTGCCATCTTCCAACGCCCATAAAGCTCAACCATTGCTACAACCTACCATGGAATATGATGACTGGGGTAGAGCAAAGGTGGGGAAGGTGACAGGATCTGAAAACATGTTTAAGGTTTCTCAACCTATGCTTAATAATAACCACAAATTTGACCTCCAACTTTGGATTCTCCCAAAACCAATCATTAATCCATAATGCAAGTGAGTATATAATATTCAAATATCTTTATGTTTAAATATTTGCTCCCACTTGAAAGTGAAGGAAACATCATGTTCCATAACTACATTCATTTTCAAATCCTTTATACTTCATATTATTAAGCTAAAGTGTGCATTTTGTTATATTTTTAGGGAGATTATAGTTGTTTTTGTTCCCATGTCCAATTCGGATCTGTCAATAAGATGAACATTTACTTGCTACTAAATCAATAAAAAGTAATAGTAATCAGGGGTTGTCAACCATGTGAACAAAAGTCACTAGCGAGACTTAACTGTTAAGTTCAATTGACTGGATCTCATTCAAGGGGGCAAAGAGGTAACAATGCAAGCCTTCCTCTCCTACATAACATTATATGAATCTTCCTGCAAGAAAAAGGACATTTCACCAATTTGCCAAGTATTTGAGGTTTTTTCACAACTAGTGTAGCAAAAGTTAGCTGTATATGCATTATCCTTAATTTAAAATGATTTTGTATGAATGTGATTTATGCCTTGATTGGCAGTAAATGGTGCAGATCATCTGAACATACTTTGCACTGTGATGTTCTGCTCAAATGGCTTTTCAAATTATTAGTGTACATATATATATAGCTCTTATCTTTCTTTGCTTCTGTTCTTATATATTTGTAAATGGGAATTTGTCTTTTTAAATTTCAACAGCAAATGCTTTAAGTTATTTTGTTATATATACATTGTTTCCAAGAAATAAAATATTTAAATATCTATCTTGATTTTCTCTTGAATATTAGACACAGAGTTTCTCTCCCATCATTTATATAAGATTTAGATTCAATTATAGTATTAAGAATTATCTAAATTTATTTTAGGTACAGTTTGGAAATCAAACAACCATTTTCTAGATACCATAAGATTGTCTTCTGATGCAATGCCACATTCTGGGTCCAGATATTTGATGGTATCCAGACAAAAGCAAAAATAATAGGGACTGTGCTGTTAATTTCATAACACCTCTAGAGTCATCGTTTTTAAGACCAAAAGGAAGTGGAAAGAGAGGTGCAGGACCAATTGTCTCAGTTATCATTGGTTTAGAAATCTGTGTCTATGTCTCAGTAAAGTAAAGTGGGAAGTTTCACTGTGAACGTGAACCCTACCTGAAATCCATTCATGCTAGCTATATCCGAAGAGAGGGTGAAACCAGAGGTGAGGATTTGCATGATAGGAATACTATATGGGTCCCAACAAAACTCATAGAGGATGTCATTTTGCTTCCAAATGCTATGTTTAAATCAGTTCCTAATGATTGTTAATAGAAAAAGATAAAAACATATCTTTTTCCTTCAAACAACTTGATGAAATCCCATATGAACATCCAAACAGAGTTTCAGGTGTGTTAGGAAGCCCACTTTAAGAAAATACATAAGAAGCAGATCTACGTTCAAGTCCATTTGGACCACAAGGCCTAAAAAGTTACTTTGTGGGGCTGAACTAAGACAACCTGTCTACATTAATCAAACTACATAAGAAATGGGCAAGAGTCTACTACGTGCTGTGTAAAGACAGACACTGACGATCAAAGCTAGGGAGTTTTAATGAGGAGACTTAATTAAGATACATATCATCTTCAGAAATATGAGTCTTTAATTTTCAGAAAATCACTGCCAATCTTACCACCATCCTGGGCAGCCTCCTGGAAGAAACCCAGTTGCTGTCCTTCTTTAAAGTTGGTGCCTCAAAGTGTGATCTATTCAATGTGTCCTATAGTAGAACTATGCCTCTGGTTCTCTGGACATTACAATTATTTTATTGCTACCTAAGTTTGTATTAACATTTTGGCAGTTACAGCATACTGTTGGCTGGCTTTGAACTTGCAATCAACTAAAACACCTGTCTTTTTTATGAACAGCCATTGAGCTAGGTTCCAATTTTGTGCTTCATCGGTTGATTTTTAATTTAAGTCCAAGTTTATTTAGTTCCCATTGAACAAATGATCAATGTCCACTTGCAGAAAAATTAGAAAATATGGCAAGATAAGCAAGATGAGCAAGCATAAAAATTAAGTATAAATCATCCCTCTATTCCAAACATTTGAAGGTAACCATTCTTGACATTTTGGTATACACTTTATCAATATGTTTTTATGTACATATATACAATGGCTGTTGGGTATTTAAGTGTATTTTTGTGTGCACATACACAAAATGTAATTATTTATATTCTTATGTACTTGTCATTTTCTGTAAATGCTATAAAAATATTATTTGCCTATATTTTCATTTAAAATTGCCTCAAGAATTTCATTTTTACATGTGTTATTATTTTATTTACTATGGCTGGGTAATAAACCACTTCAAAATGTAGTGACTTAACAACATTTATTCTGCTCATAATTCTGCAATTTTGCAGACACAACAATTTCTCTGTTTTACTTAAAACTAGCTGTAGTGGCTTAACGAGTGGAGGCTGGAATCAGTTGTGGTGAGATCCACTGTGTCTACACACTCCCCACCTTCTCTGTTCTCTAGTGGAATCCTAGTGCTTGTCTTGTAGCCTTAGAAAAATAAAAATTAAAAAATAGAATGGAGGCTAAAATCTTCTGAAATCTCATTCTCTCATATGACTAGCAGATGCTAGCTGTTGGCAGGAACTTAAGCTGGGGATGTCTGTTACAACACCTATTTGTGACCTTGCCATATCACGTGGGTCTTCTCACAACATGGTACCTGGGTTTCAAAGGAGAAATATCCCAAAAAAGAGAGAGCCCAGTGGAAATCATATTGCCTTTTATAACCTAGTTTTAAAATAACCCAATGTCACTTTCATTATATTCTCTTCATTGAGGGAGTCACAAAGTCTTGCCTAGGTTCAAGGGTAAGAAAAATAGACTCAAACTCTAAATGGGAGTGTGGTAAGGTTGAGAATGAGTATATGAGACCGGAAATATTGTGATGGCTAGTTTTGGAAAATACTGTCACTGCAGCTTTAACTCATTTATGCTACTTAATATTGTTTAAAATTTTCACCATTTGAAAAAAATACTGCAAAAAGTCTCTACATTTCTGATTATTAGTGCAATTATTTCCTTGGGATACATTCCTAATACAGTGATTACTCGGTCAAAATTTATACACATTTTTAAGGCTTTTGACAGATATTGGCAAATTGTCATTCAGAAACAATGGAAATTCGGACCCCAGTCATGAGTCAATGAACAGAAAAGCCCATTTCTCAGCTACCATTTAAACACTAGCTATTATTAGACTTGTTAATGTTAGCCAGTACTATCTTATTGTTATTTACTTTTTAATTTTTCAGTACTAGTTTGAATTCTTGCAATTCAAATTAGTTTCTTTCAGTACTAATTTGAATATTTGTGTTTGTCTATTAGTAATTTGTATTTCTTCTTTAGAAGTTATTTTCAATTTCCTACAATTATGTAATCTCTGAGACATCTTTATCTTTGAACATATCTTATGGCTAGAACTCCTAAGTATTTTATAATTTAGATTATTATTATTAATTAGCTATCTTTTTCATAGTAGGTTATGTTTGTTTCTTGATAATGCATAGGAAAACTATTATTTTTAACAATTATTTCTTATCCAGCCCCTTACTGAATTATTTCAAATCAAACTGTTTTCATTTTGAATTCTGTGTGTCTTATATAGGTAATCAAATTATCTGCACCATATATATTAATAACATTATATTTAGTTTCCCAGTATATAATTTATAAATTATGTTAGAATGTTCCAATATACATTTTAGTCAGAATATCTAAAGCAATGCTAAATAATAATGAAGATAATATACTTCTACTTTCTTTTTTTAATGCATGAGTTGATGAGAATGCAACTAGAATTTCACCTGTGCAAAATAAAAATTCTTATTGTGTTCATTTCCTTCTGTTCTTTGTCATTTTTTCTTCTATTCCAGATTATTTACCATAAACGACATTTTAATTTTTTTGATGTATAATTCACAAACCATATCATTCTCTTTTGAAGTACACAGTTAAATGGTTTTAGAATAGTTTGGCACAAAAGTACTTATGTTTTTTCCCATTAAGAGTGAAACTGTGAGTCCATTAAGACTCTTTTTCCTTATAAATTACTCAGTCTCAGGTATATCTTAATTAGCAGTGTGAAAACAGACTAATACAGTCTCTAAAATTGGAAATATTGGACTGAATTACATGAGAAAATATTTATATGAAATGTCTAGAATAGACATTTAATGGCAAAAACCGTAATTACTCTTGCACCAACCTAACATATTGACAAAGTTGTACAACTTTCACCATTATCTACTTCCAAGATATTTTTGTTACTCCAAAAAGAAACCGTTAATTGGTAGTCACCTCCCATTCCCCACATCCCTCACCCCTTGGCAATCTGTAATTTATT
Source organism: Aotus nancymaae (assembly GCF_030222135.1). NCBI lineage: Eukaryota > Metazoa > Chordata > Mammalia > Primates > Aotidae > Aotus > Aotus nancymaae. The sequence goes on from NW_026988413.1 coordinate 31,691,466, forward strand.
TACTGTCTGTATGGATTTGTCTATTTGAGTGTCTGCGGCTTTTCAAGGTGCATAGTACAAGCTATCAGTGGATCTACTATTCTAGGGTCTGGAGGACCGTGGCTCTCCCCTCACAGCTCCACTAGGCAGTGCCCCAGTGGGGATTCTGTGGGGGCTTCAACCCACATTTCCTTTCAGTACTGCTCTAGCAGATATTCTCCATGAGTGCCCTGCCCTTGCAGCAAACTTATTCCTAGACATTCAATTGTTTCCATACATCCTCTGAAATCTAGGCAGAGGTTCCCAAACCTCAATTCTTGACTTCTGTGCATGTGCAGGCTCAACACCACATGGAAGCTGCCAAGGCTTAGGGCTTGCACCCTGTGAAGCCACAGCCTGAGCTATGCCTTCACTCCGTTTAGCCATGGCTAGAATGGCTGGGACAAAGGGCAACAAGTCCCTAGGCTGCACATAGCAGGGGGAGCCCTGGGCCCAGCCCAGGAAACCAATTCTCCCTCCTAGGCCTTTGAGCCTGTGATGGGAGGGGCTGCTGCAAAGGTCTCTAACATGCTCTTTGAGGAGACATTTTTCCCCTTATCTTAGTGATTAACATGTGGCTCCCCATTACTTATGCAAATTTCTATAGGAAGCTTGAATTTCTCCTCAGAAAATGGGTTTTTATTTTCTGTCATATCATCAGGCCACAAACTTTCCAAACTTTCATGCTCTGTTTCCCTTTTAAAATTGAATGTTTTTAACAGCACCCAAGTAACCTTTTGAATGCTTTGCTGCTTAAAAATTCCTTCCACCAGATACCCTAAATCATCTGTCTCGAGTTCAAAGTTCTACAAATCTCTAAGGCAGGGGCAAAATACCATCAATCTCTTTGCTAAAGCATATCAAGAGTCACCTTTACTCCAGTTCCCAACAAATTCCTCATCTCCATCTGAGAACACCTTAGCCTGCATTTCATTGTCTATACCATTATCAGCATTTTGTTCAAGCCATTGAACAAGTCCCTAGGAGTTTCCAAACTTTCCTACATTTTCCTGTCTTCTTATGAGTCATACAAACTGTTCCAAACTCTTCCCGTTACCCAGTTACAAAGTTGCTTCCATATTTTTGGGTATCTTCACAGCAGTTCCCCACTACCTGGTGCCAATTTACTATATTAGATTATTTTCACACTGCTGATTAAGACATAGCTGAGACTGGGTAATTTATAAAGAAGAAGAGGTTTAATGGACTCACAGTTCCACATGGCTGGGGAGGTCTCACAATCACGGCAGAAGGTGAAAGGCACATCCTACATGGTGGCAGGCAAGAGAGAATGAGAGCTAAGCTAAAGAGAAAACCCCTTATAAAACCACCAGATTTCATGAGACTTCTTCACTACCGTGAAAACAGTATGGAAGAAACTGCCCCATGAAAACAGTATGGAATAATCTCTCCAGTGAAAGATTCAATCATCTCCCACTGGGTCCCTCTCACAACACATGGGAATTATGGGAGCTACAATTCAAGATGAGATTTGGGTAGAGACAACCAAACCATATCAGAGACTTTTCTGAATTCTGATTCTATTCAGATCATATGACTAGGTGAATGTTGATCAGTTTTATAAGTATGCCTCTATGTCTTAAGTTACTAATATATTTTAAACACAAAAGTACCAATTATTTGCTCAACTTCTATGTAGGAATCATTTGTTATATTTGCATAACAAGTTTAAAATTTGCTCATTTCTAGAACCATGTTGCCTGCATGTCTCTATTTTGACTGTAAGTATGCACTGAAAGACTAAGTGATTAGCTAAACACATGATACAGTGTCTCTGCTATGCCAACCAAAACCTTGCCAAATGACAAAACTAGAGGTTTTTGGCAAAGTTTATTCTAAGTCACTAAATATGAACTCATATTAATCAATGTACCCTTCTCTGTATGGGAATAAATCATCCTTTCATATGCAATACAGACTCTTTCACTAGTATTAACCGCAGAACTACTGACTCACAGTTTTCAGAACAAAGCGTTTTTAGAACTAAAATCATTCAAGTTTTTCCCTTAATCTAAACTCTGTAATCTTTCCTTTTTTCATAGTATCTAAAAAATCACAGACAATGTGGCAACTGCTAACTCTCAACTTTCATGTCTGCTTTGTAAACACTACAGCCTGGCTGGAGAAACAATGAAAAGGAGAATAGTATGATTGATATTCATCTATCAAGTTGCTGGTCATAGTTTATGGAAATGTTCATATTGAATTTTATTATAATTAATAATCCAATTTAGCTTTCTTCTCCTAATTTGATTGCTAAAAATTATCATGAAAAAAAGAGTCATGAACTAATAACATGTTAGGCAAAAATTCCATTAGTATCTACATGGGAATTTATAATTAACGTGGTCATAGGATCATAAACATTTGTGAAATCTTGTTGATGGCATGCATATGCAAATGTGCAAATATGTAAACAAGGACACCTTTACCTGATGTGAAGTTCATGAATGTTTCATGGATTCTTGAGTGACAGAAGCTTTCAGAAACAGTGTTTTCTGATTTCCACTGCCTGCAAACAGGACACACTGGTAACAATTCATTGAAAGCTTTATCTTTTACCATCTAATTAATGGGAAATAAATATAAATCTGAGTATATTCAACCACTGAAGAAAGTTAAAAAGACACTAACTACTAAAGAGAAAATAAAAATTGTAATAGCTTATATAAGACCCACTTTGTTGGGCTCAGATAGCTGGGAAACCTGAGCCATACATTATGGCAGAAGCAACTGATTTACTAATTAGATAAAAAGTGAACTGGTGAGATATATCATTTAGCCAACAAATTATACTTCAATTTAGCATAAAATATAAGGAAATAACATGTATGTAATAAATATTGAGAAACAAGAAAAACAGACATGAAAATTACAACACAAGAAAGGAAGGAATAGAATAAAGAGATGGCAATGTTAAAGAATTAGATGGAAAATTATACTTATAAGAAATGTAAAACAGTGCTAGAAAATGGAGGGGTAATGGTAACATTGTATAAAGTTAAACACTTTTTTAATGTTTAAGAAAAGTGAGGTAGGGGCCAGGTGTGGTGGCTCACACCTGTAACCCCAGCACTTTGGGAGGCCGAGGCAGGCGGATCACGAGGTCAGGAGATCAAAACCATCCTGGTTAACACAGGGAAACCCCCTCTCTACTAAAAATACAAAAAATTAGCCAGCATGGTGGCACCGCCTGTAGTCCCAGCTACTCTCTTGAATCTGAGAGGTGGAGGTTGCAGTAAGCCGAGATCCTGCCACTGCACTCCAGCCTGGACAACAGTGTAAGACTCCATCTCAAAAAAAAAAAAAAAGAAAAGAAAAGAAAAGAAAAATGAGGTATATAAAATGCAGCAAACAATAAAAGAGGAGAAAATATGACAAATAGAAAATACAAAATAAGACCAAAGATATGGGAGAGATTTAATATTTTACATGACAGAAATCTTGAAAACAAAGCAACAGAAAAGGAAAATGATATATATTCATGTTATTTTCCAACATAATTTTGCATTTTGATTTTTAAAGTACGTTTTAAAATAACAGTTTCTTAAAATACAAATAAGATGTAGAAAATATGAAATATTTTGTGCCTTTTTAGCAAAAATGTAATATCTAAGAATAAGTGAAAAACTTACAGAATAAATATCACAAAATTATACTGAATGTCTAAAACAAATGGAAAGCATTTCATGTTCTGAGATGCAAAAATACGATATTATAAAGTTCTTTTCACAATAATGCCATTCTTATAAATAACCCTCAGGATTCTTTGTAAAACTTGATAAAATGGTAGCAATTTTTGAAAGAATAATATAATAGAACAATATAATAACATAATATAAATGGAAGAAAAGAACAAAGACAATTTTGAAAACTACATCAAATGATTACAATCTTAAATTTCCAGGTATTATAAGATCATAATAAACCACGTAGAACATGCATGTAAGAAAATATTAATGGAACAGAATAGAATGACCAGAAGCAGATTTATTTAGTGTTTGCTAAAAGTGGTATTTCTAATTCTCAGTATAAGATTGGATGATTAAACAACTCTTTTTGTAACAGCTGCTCAAATCATTAGAAAAATGATTAACTTTCTTATTCTATTCAGAGAAACAAATTCTAGAGATTTTCCAATGAACTAAAAATACCAAAAAAGTCTAGGCAGTTCATGCAGAGGGAATTTAATATAGGAAATTAGTTTTTCCAATAATGCAATAGCTAAAAGCCAAAAGGGTGATACAAAATGTAGCAGCACAAGAAAGCTGTTATTACTCTCTTGTGATTGATGAATAAAGAGTGGTAGTCTTATCAAGGCCTAACATACAAAATAAAGGAAAGAGTAACAAGAAAAGACTGTTGTGTTAACTTTAAAAAATTAATTTTCTATATGGCAAAAATTGTCCACAGTCAATATGAGGCTAATAAAATGGAGGAAAATATTTGTAACATATGCAATATCCTTAATATGTTAAGAATTGTAAAGAAAATTTGCAAAAGAAGAAATGTAAAAAAATCACTTTTCCATGTTCAACCTTATGCACTAGAAATAAAATAATGCAAGTTAAATCAGAGAAGCTTGTATTAACTGAATAAATATACACTGATTTAAAATCAATAAACACAATAAAATGTAGGCTATGTGATCTTTTTACAATAGTAGATGTACTTTTATTTTTTAGGTTATAAAGATATTTAATCTTAACAGGTTATTGAAAGGGAAAAACTCCAAGCCCACTTTGTAAATATTAATCTGAAGCCTGGTGACTTAAGCTGGAGACTCTCTCTCAAAAAAAAATTAAAATTAAAATTAAAAAAATAAAGTTTACACCTTTGGCTTCCCAATATATACAGTATAGAGAGAGGATCTTCTAGCCAGGATCTCTGCGGTTCCTATATCCAGTTGTAAATTCAGCTTTTCTAAGTGATGCTTATAACTTCTTCAGTACTCTCAGGATGATGATTAGGGTGATTCTAGGATGTTGATCATAGCTTTATTCCCAAGATCTGAGAGTTGGAGTAGTCTTTCCTTAATCCCTAGCACTGGTTGTTGCAAGTATCATGAGGCTTTCCAAAGAATCAGTTGAGTTTCATCCATACTTCTTCCTGCCGCTATTGTGTATCAATATCCTATTTTCAATTAATACTCTAGGTTAGCACTTTAGCACACATGGTAACGCTATCCTTTTGCTGATGTGTACTAGAGTAAGTCTATTTAAGCCTATTCAATCCAAAATAAATATCTTTTTTAGTTTTTAGTTTTATGAGTACATACTAGATGCATATATTTATGGAACACATGAGATATATTTAGATGCAGGCATACAATGCGTAATAACATCAGGGTAAATGGGGTGTTCAACACCTCAAGTGGTTATCATTTCTTTGTTCACAGCCTCAAGCATTCCAATTATACTCTTGTACCTTTTTTTGCTGACTGTAATCACTCTGTTGTTCTATCAAATATCAGATTTTATTTACTCTATTTTTGGACCCCTTAACCATCCTCACTTTCCCCCACACTCACTACCCTTCCTAGCCTCTGGTAACCATCATTCACCCTCTATCTCCAATTCAACATAAACATCTTTTGAGGAATGACAGAATCTGTCCAACTAATTAAGCTGCTAGTAGGTAGCTTACTGGACTACTAAAACATAGGGCTTGTTAAGTAAAAGCCTATATAGTAACCTGATCTCTCATAAACAACCTGATCACCATTGGATTTACTGAGGCATAAGGGCTAAAAAGTAGATTGCTTCCACTACCCTTTTATTGGTCTCTGTGCCTCTAAAGGTGCCTGGTCCTTCAAATCATCAGTAAGATAGGTTTGACAAGTATATACATAAATATGATAAACTAGGAACCCTCTTATCCATCTCCATATAACTCCTACTTGCAGAATTAACAGATGCTGCCATATACCCATACGCTTTTGTTCCCACTGAATTATTACATGCTTCCCAAAATTCCATTGTATTTATTGTGAAACTTGTTTGTGTTTTCATCTATAATTACATGCGTTAGTTAACTATCATGTAAGCTAGTGAAATATGTATGTAAAAAAGGCAATTGGTTCTACAAAAACTAAGTTGAATATATGGAAAGACCCAAGTAACTTGAATTATTTTAAAATTATATTCAATTACGTTTAAGACAAAAATTAAAAAATGGAGAAAATCTAGATTTCTGTAAAGACCTCCATACTTAAATTTCTTTGAAAGTACTTCTAAGTAATCACCCAGTTTATAAAAGCTGGATATGGTTATGAAAAAAATACAATAATAATCTAGCCAAATAGTAATCTAGGTGAATCAAAGGCACAAAAAAGTCTTTATTCTATCTCAATATTTGATGAATAAATGTATATTTTTACTTTAACTTATTGAAGTTTTGCCTCATTGAATTATACAAGTCTACATGTTGTCATCAAAATAAGAAGTGGACCTACAAGCATCTCACCTCTTTCTTAAAGTAGGTGATACAAGGTGGAACCACTGCCACTTGGGAAAAGATATCCCAACATACACTCTAGCTCACTGGTCTGCCAGAAACTCCACTGAGGATACAGGAACTTAATTTTCATGGTTATGATTCCCCATCCTTTGGTACATACTTGCCCTACCTGAGCATCTGGGGTATAAGCAACTTCTCATTCTCTAGCTATTGTCAGTCTGATGTTATCAGTGGACCAAAGTGACAACCTATAAGATGATGACATACTTAGTTCCTGTAGACTATACATGTGATGAATCTCTAAGACAAGACTATGAATTTGTATTACTCTCCTTGCTCAATGTAATAAAACTCATTCTGGAGGGTTATTTTTAGCTATTGGGCAAGATTAAACATTATTTCCAAGGTTAAAAATGTGTTGACTATTTACCACAGTTGGTAAAAATCCCCTCAGTGAGGAAATCCACCAGCTTAACAACATTTGTGATAATCCACTAACATTCTCCAAAATGCATTCATCTTCTGCACCTGGCAAATCAGGTGGCTAAACAGGGATTTAATAAGAATCACAAAAACTGCGACTTCCAAGTATTGATACTAGTTTTGACATCATATTGCCTTTGTAAAGAAGAAAAGCTCTAGGATTTTCCCTTGCTCCATACTATACCTTTCACTTTAAGTCAGGGAACCAAGTGAGGAGTTTGTCATTTATTTTAACATTTTTTTTGGTTGATAATTTTATTTCTGTCTACAAGTAAGATTATGATTAGCCCTGCCTTAGAGAAAACAATCAAGAAATGATTTTTGAAAGGTGCTGTCACTCACCATTTATTTCTCATGGCCTGCAGGAAGAGAGTGTGATCTTGTTCTCGGAAGACATACTTAGGGGATAATTCACACACAATCTGCTAAAATTTTAGATTAGTTTTCTAGTAATGTTAACATGTTTCACTGGTGGACTTTCATATGGGATTTAAGGGACATACCTAGTAGATAAATACTGTGTCTGTGGCTTGAGAAAGTTTGCAGTTCAGGGAAGAGGGTAGTGGAAACCAGTTTCCTTGTTTTGTACATGTAAAATTTTGGATGCCTATTAAATGTTTCAATTTATAGATGCAAGTAGCACATCATATAATCTGGAGTTCTAAGATGCTTGAATCTAAAGATACAAATTTGAGAATCAATCAAAAGTAGATGGTATTCAGAGTCATAGGACTGAAAAAAGTTATCTATGGAGAAAGAAAAAAGAGCCAAAGTCCAATCCCTGAGACAGCATTGTTCAGAATTTGGTCACAAAAGAAGAAACTAGAAAAGTAGAATGAGATGTAGAATCCACTGAAGAAGTGTAGTAGCAAAGAAGTTAAGACAATAAAGTGACTCAAGAAGTAAATAATGGTTAACTGTCTACTGCTACTGAAAGATAAAGAAAGATGAAGACAAAGGAGTTATCAAGAGATTGGCAACATGCAAGAGCTATTTCATTGTAAAGTTGGAAAAAAACAGTTCATTTGGAGTTTATTAAAAAAATGAAAAGTGAGAATGTGGAGATAGTAAAAATAGCTTTTAAAATAAGATGCTGTGAAAAGTTGCAAAAAAATTATGATGGAAATTGAGTAGTGTGAAAAGTCAAGAAAAGGGACAGGATTTTTTCTTAAGTTTGAAATGATGAAGATGTATTTATGCTCACATAAGCTGAAATTTTAAGCTTTTAAGGCTGAGCAGATGTTGGCCAGATAAGGACTGAAGAAAATCTCTCCTGAGAGAACAATGTGTAAGAAAGTGAAAAGAAGCTTAATACAATCAGTCCTCCATATCCATAGTATTCGTGGATTTGAATTGATTGAACACATTCAGAAAAAAAATGGTTGCATCTGTACCAAAACATGTACAGACTTTTTTCTTATTCCATAAATAATACAGTACAACAGTGTTTAAATACAATTTATATTTAAATAGATAACATAGTGATGATTTAAATTATATGAGATGATGTATGTAAGTTATGTGCAAATACTCACCATTTTATATAAGGGGCTTGAGCATCCATGGATTGTGGTATCACTAGGGATCCTGAAACCAACCCACTACTGCCTATTTACCCAAAGGAAAGAAAATCAGAATATAAAAAAATACCTTCATCCCCTGTTTATTGCAATGCTATGCACAATACCAAACACACAGAATCAGCCTAAGTGTCCATCAACAGACAAATAGATAAAGAAAATATGATATATATACATAATGGAATATGATTCAGCTATAAAAAAAGAATGAAATCATGTCATTTGCAGCAATGGGATGGATCTGGAGGTCACTGTGTTAAGTGAAATAAGCCAGGCACAGACAGACAAACATTTGATATTCTCACTCCCACGTGGGAGCTAAAAAATGGGTCTCACGGAGGTAAAGAATAGAATAATAGTTAACAAAGGCTTGAAAGAGTTTGTGGATGGGGGAATGAAGAGTGGTTGGTTAATGGGTACAAACATACAGATAGATAGAAGGAATAAGTTCCGTCGTTTGATAGCAGAGTAGGGTGGCTATAGCAACCAACTATAGTTAACAACGAGGTATTATATATCTCAAAATGGCTACAGGAGTGGACTTGAAATGCTCCCAACAGGCAGAAATGATAAATACTCAAAGTGATGAATATCCTAAATACCCTGACTTGATCATTACATGTTCTATGCATGTAACAAATATTACAGTACCATAAATATGTACAAATATTATGTGTCAACACTATAATTTTTAAAATAAAGAAGTAAAAACTGGCCAATTTTGCCTAGAGCTTAGAGAGATGTGAGAGACAAGAATTAGATGTAGGGAGGGATAGTGGTGTGCTCTGATGCCCAGTTTCTTATGCCTGATTTCTGAATTGGCTTTCAGGAAGAAAAGTACAAATTTGCAAATAATTTACAAAGAATAATGAAATATATAATACTCTTCTATAAATTCCATATAGCAAATTAGTTCTCACAGAATGATTTTATTGACTTTTGCTGAACTCTTATGTTCTATGACTGCAATTAACAAGTGTAGCTTCGACATTAATATTGGTTGATATTTTCATTTCCATTAATAAGTAAGCCAAAAGTGAAATAAAGATATACATCTGAACCTTATTTGTTGGTCAATGACATGAAGGCCTTCCTTGTTGAATAATAGAATAGTTTTCCCAAACTGGAAAAAGATTTCTTTTTTGTGATATTCACAATGTAACAGGAACAGACATGACACTTCAAAAAGTTTAATCTGTATTATTAAGAAAGCATTTCCTTTACACTATTGTGTAGGAGCCATACAATATATTTTCTTTTATCACTTTCTTACATCTATATGGTCAACAAAATAATAAATTAAATTCTGATTTCTAGTATTTGGCAACTCCTGTGGTGCAAATATTCCCACCATGGCCAATTTTAAGAGCTCAACATAACATCACAAAATGCTGAGTTGGAAAAAGCTGCCAATACTCCTCCATTAAACGGTATTTCCATGACACAGAAACAACAGGTATAAGTAACCTCAAGATAATAATAAAATACAGCCAAATAATTAGGAAGTGATGTTTTGAGTATTTATTACCTTTATTTGTTATAGAATCTATTTAATGTTAAGTTTATATATTTTAAAATAATATCTGGGTTTAACAACCAACTCACAAAATTTCTAAAAGTTTAGCTCTGTTGAGTTGGTACAAGCCAGCCTCCTTCACACCATCATGTAGGGGGTGCTGCAAGATACGATGCCTCATAGGCCATAAAGAATGTTTGATATCAAACTATGTACAATTTTCATGTTTTAAACATTTAAAAGTAGAGTAATAGGAAGAATTAAGGCCAAAAAGATATAGTAATGTTACTCTCTTAATATTTCAAGAGAGTTTAGGAAAATGGTTTGAGAACAGTTGGGAAAACTTACTTTGGAAGAGGCCACAAATTGTTGGAACCAAATTATTTCCTAAAATTCAGTCCCCTTTGATTTTTCTGCAGTTTTCTAATGACTATAGCAACTATTAAAAATATGAAAATATAGGTCCCACCTAGCTGATGATCCATTATAGAGATTATTAGGTTAACTGATGATTCAAGCTAAGTAGGTTTCAGCAGAAAGCATGTTGAACTGAACTCTGATAAGAATTTTGCAAGGTCTAAAATCTTCTGATAAATAATATGATGTAACATATTGGCTAATTTTTGGATATTAAACCATCATAGCATTTGTGAAAAAAATCCTACTTGATCATTAGGTATAATTATTTCTATATGTTGTCAGATTCAGTCTGCTAGTATTTCTAAAAATTTATATGTCTATATTCACATGGAATATTGGTCCATGGTCATCTTTATTTGTGACTGTTTTATCTGGTTTTGGTATCACAATAAACCTGAATAATTAATAAATTAGAAAATGTTATCTTTAAAAAATTGGTTACAATTAGACAATCAGTAATGAGGAAAAATAAGATGATATCCCTGGGTTCCCAGTACTAAATCAAAAATATGTGACTGGTGTGTATAAAAAGTGGTGAAAATAAAATTTGCTTTTATTGCTATAAAGCTAATGAAAACCTCATTCCAGAAAAGAAATGAGGCTATCATAATATTTGCTGGTACATGCAATTCCTAGCAGGAAAGCTTTAAAAAGAGAGGCAGAAATTAAATCACTCCCAGTGAGAAGGCAGCCTGATCAAACCTAAAATGTTGAAAAAAAGTTAAAGTGTAGAATTAAAAGTTGTGATTTCTACACCTGCGACACTATCAAATTCGTTGTTTTCAGTGTAGCTCTTGAAAGTGGTTTGATAGGAGCCAAAGTGTCTTTTGGCTTGTGAGGCTAGGTGATAAATTGCTCGTCCAGCACATTCTCCCTCTCCAAACCCATAGAAGCCTTTATTACACTCTCAGTGACAGTTGGTTAACAAGTCTAGATAGTCAAATGAAAAACTACTCTTATTACAAGTTTAGAGCTCTATAGAAAGTATTGAAAACAACTTGAAAAGTGTTTTTTGTAGTGAAATAATATTGTAAATCGTTAACCACAAAATATAATTGTGTATTTAACAGCTATGGGTTTCTTTTTTTTTTAATTGGCGAAGCCTCCTGATCAAAGGGGAAGTCTTAAGAGAATTAATTGAAAATTTATTTAGTTCTCTTTTAAATTATGTTTAAAATGTGATATTTCTTGCAGTTATGAGTAATAATCTTGAAAAGAGACTGTTAACCATAGTTTTTGTAACTTACTTATGTATTTAAGAATTTTATTTATTACATTCATTTTCACATTATTTAGCTACATAAAGAAAAGGCAGCATAATTAAATTATTAAACCATTATTATTGCTAAAGAAGCCACTGATAAAAATTCATTTTTGTCCATTGATAAGTATAGATATCTAACATTAACACAGCATAAAAGAACACCTAATGAGAAGCATAAAATCTAAAAATAGAATGAATTTGCATACATGATTTTATACTGAAATACTATATTCTAGAACTCATTTTTTTGCCTAATATTATACCATTTGTTAAGAAAGAATTAGCAGCTAATATGATGTAATTTGTTACAAAAAAGTGCTGTTACATAATCTTTAATATGTGCTATATCAAATTATGTTCCCACATGTAATATACATATATAATGTGTATATGTAGTATGACAAATTGTCATACATACTACAGGTAGTTCTTAACCATTACTCAAATTCTACTCTATAGTACTTCTTTATTTAGTAGTATAATTAATCCCATCCATTTCCTCTAGAAGGCAGTCCTGTTTTTCAGAGTCACACTCAAAGAGAGAATGATGGCATGTAGAGGTCTTTAATGTGTGCAGCTATAAATTATCTGCCTATCTTTGAGATAATAGCCAGAACAAAAAGGTAATTATGGGAAGAATAGTAGCAAGTAGTATTCACAATTTTATGTGGAAAAAAAGGGTCCTTGTTGTTCAAGACCAGCCTGGCCAATATAGTGAAACCCTGTCTCTACTAAAACTACAAAAAATTAGCTGGGTGTGGTGGTAGGTGCCTGTAATCCCAGCTACTAGGGAGGCTGAGGCAGAAGAATTGCTTGAACCTGGGAGGCAGAGGTTGCAGTGAGTGGAGATCATGCCATTGTACCACTCCAGCTTGGGCAACAAGAGCAAAACTTTGTAAAAACAAAAAACAAAAAACAACAAAAAACCAGGGGTCCTTGTTATAAGTATGTGAGTGAATTGGCAGAGTAGTTTTCTAGTTCGTGTCCTCCTATGTTAGGACATAAAAATCTCTCAAGGTGGCCAGGTGTGGTGACTCACACCTGTAATCTCAGCACTTTGGGAGGCCTAGGCAGGTGGACCACCTGAGGTCAGGAGTTTGAGACCAGCCTGGCCAACATGATGAAATCCCGTCTCTACTAAAATAATAATAATAATACTAAAATTAGCTGGGTGTGGTGGTGCACGCCTGTACTCAGGAGGATGAGGCATGAGAATCACTTGAACCCGGGAGGCAGAGGTTGAAGTGAACCGAGATCATGCTACTGCACTCCAGCATGGGCAACAGAGAGACTCCATCTCAAAAAAAAAAGAGGTTTATGGAGGTACAGGGGACTATTTACAGTATTAACTTAAGGCTTACAAAACCAGCTTGCATAAAAGATAAGGACATAGACTGCTGAAAAGGTCAAATACAATTTAAAAATATACAAAATTATTAAAATGTATCTTCCACCCAATCACAGAATTGAGCATGGCAACAGTAAACACAAAGGATTTTGTTATGCCAAATAATTATGAAAATCCACATAAAAAGAGCTGCATTCAGCAGATAATAAATGTTCAAGAATGGTGACTATCATGATGAGAATAATTAGGTTAAAACGTCTTACCATACCTACATAAGTCTTCAAAAGTACCTTTTAGGAGTAAGGTTTATATTCTTTGACCCAGCAATTTCCACTTTGAGAATATTTTTCTAAGAAAATAATTAGATATGTGTGCCAAGATACATGTGTAATGATTTTCATAAAAGTTAATTCAAAGAAAGATATTGCTAGCAACCTAAGTATTAAACAAAAGGGAATGGTTAAGTCAATCACAATTCAGCTACAAAATGAAACACCATGCAAAAATGATAAATTATGTTATGAAATATTATATGACACAGTACATTTTCACAATACATTGCTAAATGGTAAAATTTTGTATGTCTAGAATGCTATGTTTTGAATGTATGTAAATAATCTGTACCTGATGTTATTTATATTTTTTCATTTATATACAAATTTTACATATATATATTCATATATAGTGAAAAATATATACCTAAAATAAGCAACTCTATCTGGGTGGTGATTACTTGTATCTTTTATTATTTCATTTCCATTTTTCTTCTTTTCTGCATATTTCAAATTGTCTATGTAGCTATGCATAATTTTCATAATGTCAATATCAATGATAGTCTACCAAGGGACTTTTTTAATAGACAATAATAGAACTAGGAAAGGTATTTAGTAGAGTATATTGATGGGATTTGGTTGAGGATCTAAAGGATGTTAGAATCATAAATCAGAGAATAGCCAATGCTAGAATGAATACCTTATTCTGATTCTGAGAATCTACAGGGTCAACTTTAAGTATTTTCATAGGCCACAATTTCTTTAAGATTTGCACATGGAGCTTAAAACAGTTTAAGACACTAGTCCACTTAAATCAAGGAGGCACTTCTTTGACAAGTTCATTTTATGAGATGATCTCAATTATTACTAATGCTTTAAAATTTATAATTAGAGAATATGGTCCTCCCTCTATGTCCTGAACAACTGAAGGGAAAGCTAACAGAAAGAGATTGGTATATGGGTATGTGATTCCAAGCAGCAGATGGCTCTAGTGGTCTTTAGCAGGTGCTCATTTACATATTTTTGCCATAACCACCCTCTTCCTTCCCTCAGCATGGCAATATGCTTTGGCTTGAATGCACAATTATACCAGAAGTCTTTTGATTTAGTGAAAAAAGTACTGAATATAGGGTCTTAGGTTTGGTTTATTGTCCTGTTCCTTAGGCTAAGTACATATAGTCTTAAACATGGGCATTAAACCTCATGAACGTCCATTATTTTCAACCAGGTTTCCTGGTCATACTATTCATACAGCGATAAAAGGAAACTAAATGAAAAATTGTGCTTGGGAGGAATTGGATTTTACCCTAAGACACTGATAATTTAAGAGCCCAAATTTTGGGAAGGAGCAGAAATGGTGCAGTGAGTAATGCCACAAAAATTGGAGCTCAGAAGACTCTGGTCCTCTCCTGGTCACTAGTTATACACAGCAGGACCTTCAAAACATGTAATTGCATTCATCTTCAACTTACCTAGCTGCAAAATGTGGGCACAGGAAAAGGGAAAGAGAATGTAGAAGTTAAGCTATATTATCTTTAAGCCTTATTCAGCTATAAAACGCTTTAATTTTGTTATATGATGTGAGTAATCGGGTGGGTTTTTTTTTGAGAAAAGTAAATTTATTACAAAATTTTAACTGATTTCGTGTGCTAAATATAATAGAACTTCACTGAAACAAAATAATATGTAATGGGACATATTACTGAACAAATACTTTAACAGCACACTTTATGATTAGGAGGCTGGGCGTGGAGGCTCACATTTGTAATTCCAGCACTTTGGGAGGCCAAGGTGGGTGGATCACCTAAGGTCAGGAGTTCAAGACCAGCCTGGGCAACATGGTGAAACCACTGTCTCTACTAAAAATACAAAATTTAGCTGGGTGCAGTGGCTCATACCTGTAATCCCAGCTACTCAGAGGCTGAGGCATGAGAATCGCTTGAGCCCAGGAGGCGAAGGTTGCAGTGAGCAGAGATTGCGCTACGGCACTCCAGCCTGGGCAACAGAGTGAGACTCTGTTTCAAAAAATAAAAAATGAAAAATAAAAATAAAAATCGATATGTCCCTTTCCATATTAGTTAAATATAAGGGTTCCTTTTTACAAATAATCCCCATATTATTAGTAGCATAAATTTTTGTTATTATGACCCTTTGAGACAGTAGAGATACTGTCTAATTTAGTCTGTAGAATACTAATGGAACTTTTGAAATAGTAGAGAAAATAAATTTAACATTTCAAAAAAACTATTTGGACTAGTTTCAAACATGTTTTGTGGAATGTAAATAGTTTTTTTAAGTATTTGTGATTTATTTTATACCTTCCAGGTATGATCACTTTGTAGTGTGTGTCATAAAATAAAGTTAATTATGGAAAAAATCTTGTCCACAAACTAATAGAATCATCTGGATTTTTGATGATGTAGTAAAATATTTTAGTATTATATTACATACATAAAACTTTAAAAAATTAAGAATAATATTTCATTCAAAGTTCATTCATTTATTGAAGAAGATTTAAATGAGTGTCTGATATGTTACAGCACTGCAGTAAGCATTAAAGTCTTTAAATAACATAAGGTGAATATTTGAGAGGCAAATTACTGTAATATCAGTTTCTTTATACCGTTGCTAATCTTTCAACTTGTAATAGCACTTTCTTATCCCCTGATAACTTTCAGTTATTTAGAACTTTTGAAAAATACAAATGTATAGACTTTTTATATATAAGAGCTAGCTTAAGCAAATATTACTAGAGATCACAGAGTATCCCACCATCCTAATTATTTTTATTCTAGAAGGCAGAAAAACTGGCAGATTCAAATACAAGTGAATCATTTAGAGAGTAAAGTATGTCATCCCCTAAAAGGATGACACCTTTTGTGTTGAATTTTCATAGATTTTTTAGATTAGATGACAATGAATCATACTCAAAGGTGACAAACCCACAGATTTTACGTTCTGATAGAAATGTATCTCCATCCCTGATGAAAATACTGATGAGATTCTGAAATCTGAACAAGTTATCAAGTTTTCAAGCAAGTATAATAAAACACAATAAAAATACTTACAGGAAAAGAAATGCTCAAAATCTTGTGAACAATCTATTTTTCTTGCAGTAGTTGCTACAAATACAAAGAAAATCAAGTGCTTCTCTATTACTGAGCCTTAAATATATTTTGAATAACTGAGTGTCTAAACTTTTCAGAAACCTACTGTCCAGTCAGCAATTTAATTGGTTTTTAAGTTTTTAAAATTGACATTGAGAAGGAAAGGACAAATCTGTCATAAGTGATAGCATTTTCAATGATGACATAAAAGTCAATCTAACTACTTCAGTAAATGACTTAATTGGCTTATGCATAACAAGGAAAGATAAAGATAAATAATTTAATTATTATATAAATGTAAAATGTTTGTCATTAGTGATTTTAAAAGGCTAGGGCAACATTAATGCATAGATAATTACATCAAAGGTTGCAAATTAATTTTCAGTGGTCACCCACAATTCAGTTAACAGGACCAACTGGCCACATTTGACTACCTCTTACCCTTGTTAACATTCATGTTTTCTTTTGTATTTTTTTCTTTCTGGTTTTCCAATTAATTCTTACAGGTTGCCAGCTTTTAAAATGTTCTTCCTTCTAAGGCCTAAGAAATCAGGCATGAAGAGCACACTGTTGCCCCTACCCACACCTAGTGCCTGTTTCTTGTCACTTCCCTCACTAAATTCTAGACAAATTGACCAGTCTTCCCCTCTTTAAAAGTAAAGTCATGCCTCCATATCCACAGAAGACTGATTCCAGGACTCCTCCTCGAATACCAAAATCTGCCAGTGCTGAAATGCCTTATATAAAATTGTTTAGTATTTGCATATGACCTATATACATCCTCCCATATACTTTAAATCATCTCTAGATTACTTATAATATCTGATACAATGTAAATGCTATGTAAACAGTTTTATACTGTATTCTTTTAAATGCTGTTTTTTTTTTATATTTTTAAAATATTTTTTATCCTCAGTTGATTGAATTCATAAAAGCAGAACCCAAAGATATAGAGGGTTGGCTGTAATGTTAATAAAAATCATGCAACTGAAAAACAATTTCACATTGAACATTTTATATTCATATATCATTTTAAAGTCCTCATTGATATATCTTAAATTATTTTGTTTCTAAAAGTAGACATGTATGTTGAAATTAAAAGAAATTGTCCTATGATAATAAAGATTGAGTTGTGTTCTATTGTGTTGGTGAATCTGCACTTTCCATGCATATTCAAAAAGGGGAATTGAACTGCTAAATAAATTTACCAATAAGAAAATTAAGGTTAAATCAACAAACACATATATAAATCTCAAAACTGGATAAATGTATTTTATGAAATCAAACATTTGTGTAATCATACTCAGGAATAAAAGAGACAGAGAAAGAGTGCAGTGAAGCAATTTTCTTCCTTTAAAAATAGCTTGCATTTCAATTTTGTCCCAAAGAAATAGAAGTGTAATATGGAACATTTCACATTGACAGATCTAGCATCTTAAAAACAAAGGCAAAGTGTGACAAGCATTTTAGCAAAAGTGAAGAGGAATTCTGTTTAATTTGGAGCTGTAATATGAGTCATGATGTAAGAACTTAAATGGCAGGAGAGAACAAATAAGGTATTTGTCCAACAAATGTCTTCCCAAGAGCATCAGCACTCTCTTCTTTTCTTTTCTTTTTTTTTTTTTTTTTTTTTTTTTTGAGACAGAGTCTCTCTTTGTAGCCTAGGCTGGAGTGCAGTGCAGTGGCACAGTCTCAGCTCACTGTAACCTCTGTCTCCCAGGTTCAAGCGATTCTTGTGCCTCGGCCTCCCAAGTAGCTGGTGAGCACCACCATACCCGGCTAATTTTTGTATTTTTAGTAGAGATGCAGTTTCCCCATGTTGGTCAGGCTGGTCTCAAACTTAGGACCTCAAGTCATCTCCCTTGCCTGGGCCTCTCAAAGTGGTGGATTACAGGCATGAACCACCATCCTTTTCTTTTCTTTTCTTTCTTTGCTTGTTTGTTTGTTTGTTATGGATAGAATTGCTCTAAGGAATACATGTCAATTCAGTTATCTTATTATCCTATATCGTATTTTGATGGTAGCTGGGTGATCTCTGTGGATCTCATGGCAGAAATTAGGTTAAAGTAAAAAATGAGTCAGTCTGATTTTGAGGCATTTAATGTTGTAAGAACAGTGGTGACACTCATGCCAAAATTTTAACATAAGACTATTTTAAAACTAAGGTTTAAAACAAATTCTTGACATATACAAATTCAAGTTTATGACTTGACCAAATAATTCAATACAGACACTGTAAAGGCTCATATTTCAAATGTCAAAAGTTAGAATCTGAAGAAAAAAGCTGTCAAAAAATAGGGAAAGAAGGATAACCCTCTGAAAGCAGACTAAAACTCGTAATCTGTCATGTGGGTAATGAGACTAAGAAACAGTTGTATTGTAGATATATTTAGTAGAACATGATTAAAAAAAAACACTCTATCACCCATGAAAACTTTTTATTGACTTGATGCTTCCTAAGGAATGCCATCCAGCTACTCTAGCTTTGGGTCAGGTGTGGAGGTTCATACATGAAATCCAAGAACTTTGGAAGTCCAAGGAGACAGGATCACCTTAAGTCAGTAGTTTGGGACAAGTCTGGGCAACATAGTGAGACCTCATCTCTACAAAATATTTAAAAATTAGCTGGGTATATTGATGCATACCTATAGTCTCAGCTACTCAGGAAGCTTGGGTGGGAGGATCTCCTGAACCCACGAGGTTGAGGCGGCAGTGTGCCATGATTGAGCTACTGCACTCCAGCCTGGGCAACAGAGCAAGACCATGTCCCGAAAAAAAAAAAGAAATTTAAACTTTAGCTTTGGCATTCCAGGGTCCTTCATGACGTTTATCTTGACCTCATGTACCTCTCCTCTCTTGTCCCTCTGTTCCCTATACTCCAGCCACACTAGACTGACCACTCACCTGATCAATAGATTTATTGCCTAGGGGGCTTTGATGAAACTGTCTTTGTTTGAGTTCCTCTCTCCGTAGCTTTGACAGTCAAAACCTTACCTAACAATTTGAAAGGCTCAGTTCAATTACTCAAATCCCCTCTCTTTCAAGAAAATTCCTCTGATTACTTACTAAGAATTATGCTCTTATCTGTACATACATATCTTGCTTTAAATCTATAATTGACTCAACACATTCTGCCATAAATTACAGTTGATTGTATATATCTCTCTTCCCTATATACAGCCCTAGAGTACAGACAATATATTAGTCTCTTTGTATCACATTTACATTTGAAGATTTGTGGAATGTAACTAAATGAATAAATAGATTAGGAAATCTTAGATTATGCTATATTTAAATATCCTTTTCCTATTTTATATAAATAGAAAAAATGTTCTCTGGAATCTTCTGCCATATGTCTATTTTGACACTGGAAAATTAGCACCCAAGTATTATTCTAGGGCAAAACTATATCTCTTAAAAATTCTTCTTAAACTCTCACTGTATATTTCTCCTCTGATGCTCGACTATAGCAGCCTGTATTCATCCACAGTAACACCACACATTTCCTTCTCATTTGGGATTACAACAGTCTCTGGGAAAAACATCACACTGACAATACTCTCAATGCTGAAAATTAAAGTTAGAGACATGAGAAATTGTTATGTGTTTATACATCTATATGTATATATATGTATAGTTTCAGATGCCAGACTAAAATCAGAAATATTTCTTTACTGCGCAGTAACTGTAGAGTGTTCTATATATAATGACATTCTGAATTTGTCCATGTAGTTAAAAGAAAAAGTATCTTTGCGTTTACTGATTTTTTTAAAAATGCATTATGTTGAAGTTATAGTCCAACACAAACTCAGGTCTCACCGGAGGCTCTTAACAGTTAACATCTTCTAACCAAGGCTTGTAATGTTAATATTTCATGAAGAGGCTGGTTAAGTTATCAATATAAGAAATATCTCTGCCAGAAAATTGTGAAATTGTGTGTACACCCTATTCTGTTGATTCCACAGAAGTAAGCTATTTGTTTTTGGACTCTAGAACGTATAGGCCTCCAGGCAAGAGTTATTCAGAGCTGAAATATCTGTTTGAGACAGGAATAAAGGAAGGGAGGGTATAGGGGAGCAAACAGCCTCAGTCAGCTTCAGGGTTATTTCTTTCCTTTCTTCATTACGCTGACTCTGAGTTTCTATTCTCATGTTACTTTGACTTGCTTTTTTAATGGTGGAGATCTGTATTCACCCATGCTTTAACCAACCCACATTCTACTGCTGCTTCAATTTCTTTAGTTCACCTGGTTGCTGATTATTTACGTGAACCTTAGATTTTACGCTCTGCTTTATCACTCTTGTTTTCTTCTCTGGCATTGTATATACCTCTTGCCTGGACATATTACACTTGTCTGTGTTCTACTTTCCTCATGGCTTTTCAGGGGGCTTCTCTCCTCACTGCTGGAAGAGGCAACCATAAATAATAGTTTCACCTTCTCAACGTTTCTCAAATACCAGTTGCTACTCATCTTTTTAAAGTCATTAATTTAAAACTTTTATTGTGAGAAATGGATAATGGAGAAAAATGGTGTAACATAATTCCAGGGCTGTGTAACAAATTGCTAGAAACTGGAGGACCTCAAAAACAAAATTTAATCTCTCACAGTTCTGAATCCTGGAAGTTCAAAACTAAGGCGTTGACAGGGTTAATTCCCACTGGTAGGACAGAACTTGTTCCTTGCTTTTCTCCTAGCTTCTGGTGGTTGTTGGCTGTTATAGTTTGAACATTTGTTCCCTCCAAACTCATGTGGAAACTTAATTCCCAAGGTGGCAGTATAGAGAGGTGGAGCCTTGAGGAGGTAATTGGTCATAAGGGCTCTGCCCTCTGAATGGATTAATCTGTTCAAGGATTAATGGAATAATGGGTTTTCAAGAGAGTGGAACTGGTGGCTTTATAAAAAAAGGAATGGAGAACTAAGCAAGCACATTAGCATATTAAGTCCCTTCACCTTATGATGCCCTGAGCTGCCTTAAGACGCTACAGAGCATCTCTACCAGCAAAGAGGCTCTCACAAGAGGCAGTCATGCAGACCCCCAACCTTGGAATTTTTTTTTTTGAGACAGAGTCCCCTTCTATTGATCAAGCTGGAGTGCAGTGGCCCAATCTCGGCTCACTGCAACCTCTGCCTCCTGGGTTCAAGCGATTCTCCTGCCTCAGCCTCCCAAGTAGCTTGGATTACAGATGTGTGCCATCACACCTGGCTAATTTTTGTATTTTTGGCAGAAATGGGGTTTCACCATGTTGGCCAGGCTGGTCTCGAACTCCCAACCTCAGGTGACCTGCCCATCTCAGTCTCCCAAAGTGCTGGGATTATAGATGTGAGCCACCATGCCCAGCCCAGACATTTTAGCCTCCATATTTTTAAGAAATTAATTTTTTAAACAAATTATCTTGTTTCAGATATTTTTTATGAGCAACAGAAAATGGACTAAGAGATTAGCAGCCCTTAGTGTTCCTTGACTTGTAGATGTACCACTCCAATCTCTTCCTCTGTCATTACATGGTGTTATCCCTGTGCATCTCTGTCTCTATGTCTATTCTCTTCTTATAAGAACACCATTTATATAAAATTGAGAGCCTACCTTATTCTAGTAGAACCTAATCTCAACTTAATTACATCTGCAACAACTGTATTTACAAAAATGTAACATTCTGGTACTGAGAATTAAGACTTTGGCATCTTTTGGGGGGACACAATTCAACCTATAACAAATGGTTATAGCCTATGCTGGCAAATCTAATTTGTTAGCAAAAATTTACAACAATTAAAAATTATTGCAATTTCTGATCAGATAATGCACCCCTGCTTCTGCAGGATATAGTTATGATGGCTTTTCTGCCTTTGTTCTTTATCAAAGAAAACTTCTCAAAGTCTGACTCTCACGCATACTAATGAGATTCAATTGTTTTGTTTGTTTGCCATAACTACATATCGTTTCACATTTGTACCATTAACAAATTTATACTTTATTTAATACATACTTATATTCCTATTTAAGATATTGTTTTAGGAAAAATAACAAACTGACATAGTTTAGATATTTGTCCCCTCCAAATCTCACTCTTAATTGATCCCCAATATTGAAGGTGGGGCCTAGTGGGAGGTGTTTGGGTCATGAGGCAAATCCTTCATGAATAGCTTAGTGCCATCCCAATGGTAATGAGTGAGTTCTCCTCAGTTCTAATAGTTTCCAGAGACTTAGTTGTTAAAAAGTCTGTCACTAACATGATTGTATATTTAGAAGACTCTACAGTCTCAGCCCAAAATCACCTAAAGATGATAAGCAACTTCAGCAAAGTCTCAGGACACAAAATCAATGTGCAAAAATCACAAGCATTCCTATACACCAACAACAGACAAACAGAGCCAAATCATGAGTGAACTTCCATTCAGAACTGCTACAAAGAGAATAAAATACTTATGAATACAACTAATAAAGGACATGAAGGACCTCTTCAAGGAGAACTACAAACCACTACTCAAGGAAATAAGAAAGGACATAGATGGAAAAACATTCCATGCTCATGGTTAGGAAGAATCAATATTGTGAAAATGGCCATACTGCCCAAAGTAATTTATAGATACAATGCTATCCCCATCAAGCTACTACTGACCTTCTTCACAGAACTGGAAAAAGCCACTTTAAACTTCATATGGAACCAAAAAAGAGTCCGCATAGCCAAGACAATCTTAAGCAAAAAGAACAAAGCTGGAGGCATCAAAGTACCTGACTTCAAATTATACTACAAGGCTACAGTAATCAAAACAGCATGGTACTAGTACCAAGACAGAGCTATAGTCCAATAGAACAGAACAGAGGCCTCGAAGTAACACCACACATCTGCAACCATCTGATCTTTGACAAACCTGACAAAAAGAAGCAATGGGGAAAGGATTCCCTGTTTAATAAATAGTGTTGGGAAAACTGGCTAGCCATGTGCAGAAAGCTGAAACTAGATCCCTTTCTGACACCTTATACAAAAATTAACTTCAGATAGATTAAAGATTTAAACATAAGACCTAACACCATAAAAACCCTAGAAGAAAACGTAGGAAATACTATTCAGGACATAGGCATAGGCAAGGACTTCATAAGTAAAACACCAAAACCAATGGAAACAAAAGTCAAAATAGACAAATGGGATCTAATTAAACTCCAGAGTTTCTGCACAGCAAAAGAAGCAATCATTAGAGTGAACCAGCAACCAACAGAATGGGAAAAAATTTTTGCAAGCTACCCATCGAACAAAGGGCTAATACTCAGAATCTACAAAGAACTAAAACAAATATACAAGAAAAAAACATCAAAAAGTAGGTGAAGGATATGAACACACACATTTCAAAAGAAGACATTTATGCAGCCAACAAACATGAAAAAACGCTCATCAGCACTGGTCATTAGAAAAATGCAAATCAAAACCTCATTGAGATACCATCTGATGCCAGTTAGAATGGTGATCATTATAAAATCTGAAGACAACAAATGC
This sequence comes from Aotus nancymaae, assembly GCF_030222135.1. NCBI lineage: Eukaryota > Metazoa > Chordata > Mammalia > Primates > Aotidae > Aotus > Aotus nancymaae. Next base: position 31,715,445 of record NW_026988413.1, read on the forward strand.
TGGAGAGGATGTGGAGAAATAGGAACGCTTTTACGTTGTTGGTGGGAATGTAAATTAATTCAACCATTGTGGAAGACAGTGTAGTGATTCCTCAAGGATCTAGAAATAGAAATACCATTTGACCCAGTAATTCCATTACTGGGTATATACCCAAAGGATTATAAATTGTTCTATTATAAAGACACATGCATATGTATGTTTATTGTGGCACTGTTTACAATAGCAAAGACATGGAACCAACCCAAATGCCCATCAATGATAGACTGGATAAAGAAAGTGTGGCACATATACACCATGGAATACTATTCAGCCACTAAAAAAAAGATGAGCCATGTCCTTTGCAGGGACATGGATGAATCTGGAAACCATCATTCTCAGCAAACTGATACAAGAACAGAAAACCAAACACTACATGTTCTCACTCGTAAGTGGGTGTTGAACAATGAGAACACATGAACACAGGGAGGGAAACATCACACATGGGGGTCTGGTGGGGGGTGGGGGGCTAGGGGAGGGACAGCAGGGTGTGGGGAGATTGGGGAGGGATAACATTAAGAGAAATACCTAATGTAGGTGATGGGAGGATGGAGGCAGCAAACCACCATGGCATGTGTATACCTATGTAACAATGCTGCAAGATCTGCACATGTACCCCAGAACTTAAAGTAAAATTTTTTTCAAAGTCTGTCACTTCCCACCCTATTATTTTTTCTTCTCTCTTACTTTCCACCATGTGATCTCTACATGCCAGCTCCCCTTCAACTTCTATCCTGAGTTGAAGCTCCCGGAAACCCTCACTAGAAACAGATGCTGATGCCATCCTTCTTGTACACTCTGTAGAACTGTGAGCCAAATAAACCTCTTCATAAATTACCTAGCCACAAGTGTTCCTTTCTAGCTACATAAACAGAATAAAACACTAACTAAACTTCAAAGTACTTACTGTAATAAACTGCCAAAAAAAACAAAAAGTGCAAATGAAGGATCACAGATTTCAACAGAAGCAAGAATGACAGCAGCTGAAAGAATGAGGAAAGGATTCTGAGAAAATATGGTTTTAAGTTTAGATCTTAAAGGATAAGAACAGTAAATGGTTACCAGAAAGCTGGATTTGGTGGAAGTTTTATATATTCTTCTCCAAAATTTTGAAATTCTATGATTTCATTATCTCACAAATATGAAAATAGATTATAATGGACATTTCAAGCAGAAGAAAATTAAATTATAAACAATTAAAAGACAAGGAGAATATGTCTCAGTGTGGTTGGAGCATGACTTAGGGAACTAACTGGAGATAACACTGGAATGTTAGCCCAGTGTATGACTCAAGCTAGTTCCCAGCAGTCTCAGCCCAAACTCCTGTTCTGAAGATCAACCTTGATCAGAAACAGAGAACATATAAACCTTCTAAGCCAACAATCTTGGGTTAAGTTTCAAGTCACCTTTGCAGCAAGGTTTTGGCTGGTCTCTAAGCCCTAGTCATGTCATTTGTGTCAATCCATAAAAATCTAAAAGGGTACTGTGGGGAATGGGTACTCCTATGCATTACAAGTAAAAATGTGAATGGTAACAGCACCTTTGAAGAGCAATCTGATAACACCTATTAGAAATTAAAATATATAAATTATTTAAGCAGAATTAATATCTTAAGGATCTATCCTAAAAGTGTTAAGGAGCCAGTAAATAAGGATCTCAGTGCAAGGATATTTATCATAGATGGTTAACAGTGAAAAAAGAAAAGAGAAAGCAACAACAAGGTGAATACCATCATCAATAGAAGAACAACTGAGTTACAAAGTTTATAAATAACTTAATTCAGCATATACCATGTTGTTATTTAGTCCATTTGAGCTGATCTGATCTCATGCTCTCTCTCTAAAGGATTATTCTATTACAATAATCAATAGTGTTCTCTCTCAGTTTTCCTTTAGAAAAGATGTAGAGTACATACATTCCATCATTACTTTTGAGTATCTTGACTAAACTTCATGGAAACCATTCATTTTCTTCTTCACAAATTTACTTTTATAGAAAAAGTTTATTATAGATAATCTAGAAAAGGACATAAGCAAAATCTTACCCAGTAACAAATATTATACATCCTTCAATGTATAATCTCCTAGTATTTTTTCCTTTAAAAATCATTTTTCACCAAAATATATCAGATTGAATGTGCCATTGGATGGTTAATTAATTTCCTATCTTTTCTGTAACACATCTATTTAGTGTTTTAAGACAAGTCAAATTTATAATTTTACAGGTGTGGAAGTCAGAAGTCCCAAATGAGTTTCACTCAACTGAAATTAAGTTGTTAGCAGGGCCATGTTCCCTCTAGAAGCTCTAGGGATGACTCTGTTTCTTTGTCTTTTCCATATTTTAGAGGTGGCCTGGATTCCTTGGCTCCTGGCCTCTTCCTCTGTCTGCAAAATGAGTAGACTTTAGCTTCTCTTGCCACAGAAAATTAAATAATTAATTGAAGGATAACTATGTGAGATGAGGGATATGTTAATTTGCCTCACTACTGTAATGATTTTACTATCTATATGTATCCCATAACATCATGTTGTATACCTTAAACATACACAATAAAATTTATTTTAAAAACCAAAACAAGAACCTGGTAAAGATTAATAGCTTTATATCTCTCTCTAACTCTGACCCCTTCTTCTTTCATTATATCTCCTTCTCTGACTCTGAAACTTCTTTCTCCCGCTAGAAAGAACCCTTATAACTACATTGGGGTCACCAGATAATTCACGATAATATTTACATATCAAGATTCTTAATTTAGTCACATCCAAAAAATTCTTTTTGTCATGTCAGGTAACATATTTACAGGTTTCTGAAATTAAGATGTGGACATCCTTGAGGAGCCATTATTCTGTGTACCACAGATAGGTTCTCCAGAAGCAGATGCTCAGATGGAGTCTGGGATGCAAGACGTTTTTCAGGGCTTAATCTGTGTTAGGCCAATAAAATACAAGTTTGGCTAGAGAAAGAAGTCAAACTTTATCAGGCCTAACAAAGTCTCAGCCAGCCCAACAAGGAGTTCTACAGCAATTCTTAACCTTTACGGCGTCATAAGTCAGCCCCAAATAGCTAAGCAATTTATACCCTGACCTGTATCAATCACTGAGTGATCCAGAGAATGAAGTCAGGCAAAGCAGCTCTCTGTAGCTGAGGCAGACCATGAAGAAAATGCTAATCACACTTGCTAGCTGGGCAGCAAGTCTAATCCTTGAAGAGGAAATGTGTGTGGCACATCCTCAGGTCACCTACATAATATATTTAAAATGCATCTATAGATTACTCTTTTGTAACTTGATTTCTTCATTAAATATATTTTAAACATTTTCCAAATAACTGAATATTTCGTAATGTCTAATACCAAGGTACCTGTAACAGGTAGCTCGTGGTTGAACATTTGGGGCATTGCCATTTTTTTTACTCTAACAATGTAGCCAGGAACTATGAATTATATTATTAAACTATATTTACTAATATTCACCTCAGATTTGCATTTCTCTATCTATCCAGAGTGATAATCACCTTTTTCCCTTTCCCCCATAACAAGCAGATCATACTGGAATAAGAAATGGTAAATCCTTTAAATATAAACTTCTACAATTTATCTTCCAGAAGTTGTATTTTAGGACAGGATATTGTTTTTCTGGCATGAAGACCTAAAGTTTTCCTTAATAATATACTTTATCTTTTTGAATATCAATAAGTAAGAAAACTTGTGAAAATGTGTAAAGGCTACACATCAATTTTAAAAGTAAAAATTCTGAGTAGATATGAAGTTCTTCAATTCATGGACAACCAGCCTCCTCATATCAGATACAATGGACCTTTTCCTCTCACCAGTACCATTCTGTCTATCCCATTGTCACAGGCTTTCACTTTATTCCCATTGAGATAAAAAGGTCTGCTCTCCCAGTTATAGAGCTATAAGCCAGGGCCAGAGATAATACTTTCAAACACTAACTACTAGCAAGACCTCTACATTCTCTTTACATGAAGCCAATCCTGACTGCACATTTATGTACATGAAGAAAAGCCAAGAATTGTCCAAACAGAGAAAGAACACTTGGGAGATTAACAAACCCCATTCCACTCTGGACCAAAATATTAGACATCTTAGTAGTCATTCCTACTTATTTTCCTGGCAAATGTCTCTATCCATATGCACTAAGAGAACTGGGTCATGTTTGGGAAAAAAAATCATCCTAATTAGTGGAAAAATTTGATCGCATTTAAAAATATATATTATATTTTTTTCCATAGATAACATTAATAATTTTGCAGCACATGGAGGTAAAATTGCATTGAAAGGAATAACTTTATACATTTTAAAATACATCTCACACATCATTGCTTAGTACAAAATGTTTCTCTTATGCCTGTTCCTTCCACTGTTAAAAGAACAGCAACTTTCAACATTTAATTGGCTACTAAACTATCATGTCACAGATTAGTCACATGTAAATTTAAAATATCATATAAAGAAATACTCAGGGCAAATATTTATAGTATTAAATGCCCAGTGAAAATATATTTAAAATAATTTTGAGTTTGTATGGAAAAATAATCTTGTATACCTAAACTATCCTACTTCATTTGGAAAGTCAAAATGAAATATTCCTGAGGACATACGAAAGTTATGTGATAAAAATGATAGTACATTTTTTGCTAGAATTTGTCAGCAAATTGGCATTTGCATATCTGAGCATGTACTTTTTTTTTTTTTTTTTTTTTGCTTCCAAGGTAAGGAGTGTTACACCTGGATATAGAGCAATCACTATGACAAATTATAGATGAAAAATGTCAATAAGCTATTGTTCACTTTTAAATAAGAGTGCTGGCTGGAGATTAAATTAATTAAGTCTGATCTGACAGATGATAGTGCTGAGCTAATTAGTGTAACACTAAATGAAAGGAAAGGATGATTGGGCACCAAACCAAGATTTCTCATTTTAAACAGATTATGCAGCTGGCTTTTTAAGGATGTAAAGAAAATGGCAAGATCCAAATGAATTTCTCACTTACCCCATAAATTAAGACACTAGCAGTGAAAAGAGTTAAAAGAACTACAAACAGCAGCGAGACTATGGATCACTTAGCACGGCTATTCAGGAGTGATGGTTAATGTTGAGTGTTGACTTGATTGGATTGAAGGATGCAAATTATTGTTCCTGGGTGTGTCTGTGAGGGTGTTCACAAAGAAGACTAACATTTTAAGTCAGTGGACTAGGAGAGGCAGACCCACCCTCAATCTGGGTGGGCACCAGGTAATCTGCTGCCAGCATGCCTAGAATAAAGCAGGCAGAAGAAGGTGAAATGAGCTGACTTCCTGAGTCTTCCCACCTTCATCTTTCTCCCGTGCTGAATGCTTCCTGCCCTCAAATATGAGATTCCAAGTTCTTAAATTTTTGGACTCTTGGACTTAGCAGTGGTTTGCCAGTGGCTCTCAAGCCTTCTCAGACAAAAGAGTTTGCACTGTTGGCTTCCTTACTTTTGAGGTTTTGGAACTAGGACTGGCTTCTGTGCTCCTCAGCTTGCAGACAGCCTACTGTGGGACCTCACCTTGTGATTGTGTGAGTCATTACTTCTTAATAAATTCTCTTCATATATACATCATATACATCCATCCTATTAGTTCTGTCCCTTTAGAAAACCCGACTAATACATCAGGTAAGGCTACTTTTATAACAAAGACAATAACACCTTAAAACATAATAATTTTAGAAATATTATTATAACTTTCTGAAGTCTTCTGTCAAAACAACTGCTATTAATAGAAGTTGCTCTATGTAGGGCCAAGATATAACCTAAGCAGGGTTAAGGTGAAAGACAATCATTCTCTTCAGATCTGGGTACTAAAGCAGGCATTTATGGCAACAAGAGCTTAAGGCCTATGTGCTCTTGCTCCCATTTTTAGATGTTGGGTTATGTCATGAATGGGCTGGGCATACCCCACAGAGGTCTGGGCTTAACAGGGAGCAATGCAGAAAGCAGAAATCTATGTTGACAGAGAATTTTAGTGGTAAAGGTTGCTTAGGTTCATCATTTCTGCAATTACTGTAGAGTCAGAAACTGTTCCCAATGAGTTTCTAACAATCCTGGGCCTGTGTCTGAGGCTGACTCACTACTATATTTTTATCCAATCCAATAGAACTTGACTCATTTCAGTCATGTTAATGGAAAGATATCTGAACCTTCTCTCCTTGCTCTGATCTTTTTCCTCCCTTCCCTCCCCTACTCTCCCCTCTTCTCCCCTCTTCCGTTCCCTATCATGTCACAGTCCCTCCAAATCTATTTTTAATTTTTTTAGCTGTTCCTGTTCTACACGTTACTTCTGAAGTTGTAGAAGACTCGGCCTTCTGCGATACTTATCTCTTACCCTCTGACTCCCTTTACCTCTGGCCGTAACGGGAAAAAAAAAGAGTCAGAGTAAAAAAAAAAAAAATGATTGCAGGCAGGAAAATGTTGCAGGCAGGAAAATGCTTTTAAACAAGTAAGTCTTGCAAGGAAATAAAGGACGTAAGGTCAAAAGGGTGAAAAAAGAAATATTAAGGACGAAATAGAATGTAGTGGATGTAATGGTTAATATTTGCTCTCAAAGACATTTCCCAAGAACAGTGCAAGTATGTTCATGACCATTTACGCCAGTGCCAACTATGCTGTAGAGGAAGCCAGGCAGCTTAGAACGATCCTTTCCCCTGGAATGCTGTCGTCCCGTTCTCACCCATCTGCCTGAGCAACTCCTATGCAGTCCTCAACTCCTTCCAGTTGCCTCTCTCATATCACCTCCTTATTTCTTTGATAACAGTTGCCACCATCTGTAATTACTGTATTTTATTTATTTGTGACATGTTTATTGTCTCTTTTTCTTAATAGAATGTATGCTACATGATGCTAGGAGCCTCTATTTTTTACAACTTAAGGCTAGTACTGAGCATGGTCCATAGCACAAAACTGATGTTTAATAATATTGATGAATACATGAATGAATGAATGAATTCAAGATATAATTAAAGCACCGTATCTTTTGTAAAGTGTTTGTTTTATACCTTAGCTTCTTTTTCATTATAATAATAGCACCTTCAGTATACAATTGTATTTTATTCTACAGTAATAAACTCTTTTTTTTTTCACTTCTAACAGAATATGAGCCCCTTGAAGACTGGGTCATGTCTTATTACTCTTTGGAAAGGCAGACCACTTAGTAAACAGTTCTGTGAATGGATGAACATTTTGAGAAAGCATTATAGCTTCCCAAAACCATCTTGAGCAAATGAGAAAACTTATATTTTACAAGTTATTAAATATGAAAATATACTTCTTTATAATTCAGATAGCAGAAAGGTTTTTATTATTTGCTTAGGAAAACAGATTGTAATTTAAATACATATTTTCTCTTCTCCTGTACATTCCATAGTCTATTTTGACTACTTCATTGGCTGAAAATTAGCTGTTAAGTATAGGAAAGGCAAAGCTATGATATCTTTTCAAAGTATCACTGTAGGAATTGATTGGCTTCACCACTTCTTCTTTTTCTTAAACCCATCCAATACTTTGGTACCTACGAAGAATTATGACTTTCTCTATGATACTTAATTAAAATTTCAGAAATATCAGATTTCTCAATGACAAATATGAATTTGAAGGTAAAGTCATTTTCCACCTTTTTGCAAATTTTTAACTTGATGTCTTATATTCAATTAAAGTTGAAATAGATACTTAGGCTACATACAAGTTAACATTTTCTTTTCTAACAATAGCAATGTAGGATTCTGCTTAAGAAAAGTTAATATTTTTCTTCATTGTGGCTATTTTTTGTCTTTTGGTTAAACATTTTCTTGCTATAAAATTTGCTTGCTATAATGTATGTAATCTGCTTGCTATAAAAGGTATAAAATATATATGCTTTAGATGTCTTAAAAGAAGAGGGATATAACTGAGAAACCAACATCCCAGCTTGGCTAGGACTGAGGGGTTTCCTGGGATACAAGGCATTCACTGCTAAAACCAGGCAGACCAGGATGGTTGTTTACCCAATGCTGATACAACATCAGTTTTTTCATTTTAAACTTAAACCGTATACTTGTTAAAAAAAGTTTCTAGAATTTTACAAGATGCATCTCTAAGGTAAAGTTTAAGAGAGGGAGGTAACTCATTTTCATTTGAAAGGTTCACATTTTTATGTTTTACTTTCATCCCAAGATGATAATGATTATTTATTACTAATAGTTGTAAGGGTACATGGCACTTACAAACACATAAAAGACAAAGCTCCTGTGAGGGTTCCCATCTAACCCAATATGCAATACAACACATAATGGCAAAAGAGGAGGTTAAAAAAGGTTGGAAAAAAAATCAATAGTGGAAGGCTTTAGTGAAAGAAATGTGTTCTAAACTTTCAAGGAAACATGTCAAAGAATAAAAGGAAGTGTGTTCAAGCAAGAGTAATCTGGTTTTAAACCTTTTAAGAATTATACATGCATAAGTAATAGGAAAATGAATTTCTCTATCTGTTCTCTTGTTATACTGTATCTTCCTAGTGAGGTTTTTTCTTATTTACCATTATGCAATAGCCCTCTTAATACTGTAATGTTTTCTGCCTTAAACTATTCTGAGGCTTATATACTTACTCCAGCTTCTTGTGGTTAATATTTGTGAGGTACATCATTTTTCTTCCTGTTACTTTCAAATGGAAAATGTCATTATGTTTTAGATGTGACCTTTAAAACAGCATATAGCGGAAAATTTGTAATCCAATTAGAATTTCCATGTTTTAATTGTTAGGTTGATTCTGTTTTCTCCCACTGTGATTTTTAGTATTTTGTTACTGACACCTCACTTTTAGGTTTTATGTTTTCTTTTTTGATTTTGATATTGTCTATTAAACTCAAGTGTCTTTATTCCATTTTTTCCCTCCAAATTACTGGAAGTTCCACATTATGTTTCTAGGGTTATTTATAGTGGTTTCCTGAAAATTCTAATATGTATAATCAAACCTGACAGTGTCTAATATTAATCAATATCTTTATACCCTAATTCATAGAAGAAAAGTAACTTTTACAAACCTCTTCCATGTAATTCATTTCTAATACTTAAATTATGTTTTGTTTTTAAACCACACACAGTCAATACCTGTCATTTCACTTCATGTTTTCCACATATTTACCAATATTCATTCTTACCATCCATTTATGGATCCTGTTCCTACCTTCTGAGTTTAAATCCTTCCTATATTAAATCCTTAATTGTAATTTAAGTGATAGTGGCTCCCTAAGTAACTTTTTAAATTCCAACAAACAAAAAGCCCTCTCTATCTGAATATATCTTCTCTTCCCCCTCACTCTCGAAGAATCAAAATTTAACAGAGTATAGAACTCTGGATCTCTTATTTTCTCTAAGCATTTTGAGTGTATCATTTATTCCTTATTTTCTGACTTGTTGATTTTGAGATATCTGCTGCAGTCCAAATATTATTTCTCTGTAGTTAATCTCTCTCCCTCTCTCCCCATCTCCCCGCTTCTCTCTCTGCCTCTTCTTCCTTCCCTTTTTCACTCCCTTTCTCTCTCCTCCTTTTTCCTTTTCTCCTGGCTGTCTTCTCTTTCTCATTTGTCTTTAAGATAAAACAAAACAAAACAAAAAACGTGTTGTCAGTTTTAACTGGATGTAATTGGTATAAATTTATTTTATTTATCCTGATTGGAAACTATTCTGTTTATAGGCTGTAAGAATTATTTTTCCTCAATCTGGAAAAGCCTTCAATTATTATCATTTCAAACACTGTCCCTTTCTTATGCTACATTTATAACTTCTATTAATATGTATATTGGATTTTCTCTTCTACCATCCATGTGCCTTAGTCTCTCTTTCATATCTTTACTCTTCATATTTCTCAGGAATACATTCTGGGAAATTTCACCAGAAAACCAATTCAACATTCTCTTTTCAGCTTTATTTTTATCTTAAGAATCATAATTTAATGTCTGGAATGTCTACAGGCTGATTTTTCAAATCAACTTGCTTTCTTTTTATATTGCCTATTCTTTCCTTAAGGATTCTATTCATATGCAGTTCTAATACATTAAGTATACTTATTTTGTTTTTCTGTTGTCTTTTTTCTTATATTTGCTCATTGTGCCTTTGTTAAATCATTTCCCTATAATTGCTTTATATTTGATTATAATCTTACCTTCCAAAACAAGTATTTACTCCATAAACATTTTGTGCAGCATAGATAATGAAAGCATGTCTCCAGTAGTTTTACATTTATTTTTTCAAAGTGTCTCAGGAGTACCATTGTCCCCGGAACCATTTTTTTAACATCCTTATTAAAATTTAGATTAGGTACTATACAATTTCTGATTTAAAGTGTGCAATTCTATGGCTTTATTATATTCACAGAATTCTGCAACCATCACCACAATCTAAGTTTAGAACAGTTTATCATCCCAAAAAGGAAACCTGTGCTATAAAGTCACTCTTCACTCCACCCCTTCCTCCAAGCAACCAATAATCCTCTTTCTGTCTCTGTGGATTTGCCTCTTCTGGACATTTTATATAAACAAGATCAGGAAATATGTGGTCTTTTGTGACTGACTTCTTTCACCTAGCATAATATTTTAAGGCTTATCTGTGTTGTGGCATGTATCATTACTTTATTTCTTTTTATAATCAAACAATATTTCATTGTATAAATGTACCACATTTTGTTTATTCTTTCATCAATTAATGAACATTTGAGATTTTTTCAATTTTTGACTGTTACGAATAATGCTGATGTGGACATTCATGCACAGGTTTTTTTGTGGATGTACATTTTCATATATATTTGAGTATACCCCCAAGAGTGGAATTACTGCATCATTTGGTAATTCTGTGCTCAGAAGCTTAGTATTTTGAGGAACTGACTGAATTTCAGGGTTTGTAGCATTTTACATGCTCACCAGCAGTATCTAAGAGTTTAAGTTTCTCCACTTCCTCATACACACTATGTTATTTTTTATTTTAGCAGTTCTAGTGTGTGTGAATTGGTATTTCATTATCATTTTGATTTGTATTTTCCTAATGGATAATGATGTTGAGTATTTTTATGTGCTTATTGGTCTTCTTTATATCTTTTCTAGAGATATGTCTATTCAGGTCCTTTATCCATTTTTAAAACATGTCATTTCTCTTTTAATTATTAAGTTGTAGGAATTTATATTCTGGCTACTAGTCCTTCATCAGATAAACGACTGATGTGCAAATATTTTCCCCCAGCCAATGGGCTGCCTTTCACTTTCTTCATGGTATCATTTGTAGCAATTTTTTTTAATTTTTGATGTCCAAATTTACCTATTTTTTTCTTTTTTCACTTGAGCTTTTGGTATCAAATCTAATAAACCATTACCTAGGCCAACTTCATAAAGATTTATTCCTATTTTTTTTCTAGGATTTTTACATTTTCAGCTCTTAAATTAGGTCTAGGATCTGCTTTGTGTTCACTTTTTGTGTATGCTTTAAGAAAGGAGTCCAACCTCATTTTTTTGCCTATGGGTATTCAGCTTTTACAGCAATATTTTGTGTAAAAACAGTCTTTGCTGTTGTCTTGACATCTGTATTGGTTAATTTTTGTGTGTCAACTTGGCTGGGCCACAGTGCCCAGATATTTGATAAAATATTATTCTTGATATTTTTTGTGAAGGCCTTTTTTTTTGATGAGATTAACATTTAAGTTGGCAGACTTTAAGTAAAGGAGATTACCCTCTATAATGTGATGGGTTCCGCAATGTGGGTGGGCCTCATGCAAGCAGTTGCAGGCCTAACAGAACAAAGACTGACCTCCTCTGAACAAGAAGGAATTCTGTCTGCAGACTGCCTTTGGCTTGAACTTTTACTCTTCCCAGGATCTACAGCGGGCTGGCCTACTCTACATATTTTGGGCTTGCTAAGTCTCCACAATTATATGAGCCAATTCCTTAAAATAAATCTCTTCCTCTTTCTCTCTCAATGTGTGTGTATGTGTGTGTGTGTGAGAGAGAGAGAGAGAGACAGAGAGACAGAGAGAGACAAACTGGTATCTGTCATTCTACATATACACACAAATACACACATCTTGTTGAGTCTGTTTCTCTGGAGAACCCTGACTAATAGAATACCATTGTCCAAAATGATTTGACTTTAATTATAAGGGTTTAATTCTGGACTTTCAATTCCATTCCACTTATCTATATGTCCATCTTTATGACTCCAAAGACTGGAGTCATCAATTTTAATGCTTCTATTTCATGATTTACATGTATTATACAGGATTCACATATATAAACAAGTGAGGATCAGACTTCAAACCTGTATATGGCACAGTCTTCGTTTTGAACTCTCATGAGATATTTCTGTTTATGCCAATAACTGAGAAGAGATATGACAACTTGACTCACATTAGGTCACTGTAATTTCTTTATTATCACCAAAGGTGGAAAGTCAGAAGATGCTAGCTTTGTGTAGCTGCCTCAGTTCCAACGTTGTGTTTAATTTCCCCTGAAGTCTCATTTTTTGTCTCTGCATGGACATTATGGCTCAAATTCTTGGGCATTATAGTTTGTTTCTGAATTTGATAATCACCTCCTAGATAAGTAATATCAACTTGTGCTCTTAATTGCTCCTTCTTCACTTTTGACACTGTGCGCGCGCGCGCGCGCGCGCACACACACACACACACATCTCACTTTAAATTACAATTTATTCATCATTTCTAAGTATGAGAGTAAAGATTTTGGCCACAATCTTTGTTAGAAACAGAATTTAAATACATTTTTTTTTCTTTGACAACTTCAAAAGTTTGCACTAAAATTCAAATATAATCGTAAAAGTTTAATATTAAATATATATAGTCTTAAGAAAACAAGATATGAGTACTGAAATTTTATTTATATGAATACTCTAAATTTCTTATACATTGAATGCATAAAGCTATTCCATGATTAAATTACATAGTCTTCTTTTGCAAGGCCAGGGAGTGGGAGGTGGGTGGCAGGGACTCCCTCTATTGCCCAGGCTAGGGTGCAGCAGAGCAATCTCGGCTCACGGCAACCTGTCTTCCTGGGCTCAAGCGATCCTCCAAGTAGCTGGAAGTACAGGTGTGTGCCACCTCACCCAGCTAATTTTTCCATTTTTTTTTAGAGATGGGGTTTTTCTATTTTACCCAGGCTGGTCTCGAAGTACTGAGCTCAAGAGATCCACCTGCCTCTGCCTTCCAAAATTCTAGGATTACAGGCCTGAGCCACCTCGCCAGGCCTAAATGACATAGTCTTACCACAGATTTTAGTGATTAAAATAAGTCACTAACCACTTAATAAATTAAATTATTGTATTCAATTTTATTGTTCAGTTACACATTGGATTACATATATGTATAATTAACCTTAGGAGTTACTTAAAGCTTACTATTTCTTTTTCCATAAAATAAAATACATTCCGAATTCTAAATAACTATTGCCAAATGTATTTTGAATTTTTTTAAAAACTTATGTCTGTCACTCTATATTGTATTTAGGGGTCTATCTACTTGAAGGCGAAGCCATTTAGACAAACATAAAGGCAGGTTATATTGTAGTAAGCAAAGCATACAATTTCTAAATGTTTTATCTTCCTCACCGCAACAAAAAATTCATAGACATTTCTAAAGTCTCAGAAGAAAAGTTCCAGAGAAAATATTAACCATTTTACTTCCAAAAATCAGCTATTATAAACTCCTCAACATCAATTATTAATACATAGAAATGACACAACAAACCACAGCAATCTTAAGAACATTTAATCCTTGAGATGGACCATTCCCTCCCCATTTCCTAGTGAAACAGCAGTAAAATAAACATTTATTTTGCATATTTTCACTTTAAAAGTAAATGGGTTTTTTTTGAAATATTTGTTTGAAAAGATTTGTGGTTAAAATACTAATTAAGAAAACTAAACTTAGTTTTCTTCTCAAAATGTCCTTTTGTTTCGGGGAAGCTTTTCCTATATTGTAGGCTGTCAAAAACATTTTGAGGCCGGGCGCGGTGGCTCAAGCCTGTAATCCCAGCACTTTGGGAGGCCGAGGCGGGTGGATCACTAGGTCAAGAGATCGAGACCATCCTGGTCAACATGGTGAAACCCCGTCTCTACTAATACAAAAAATTAGCTGGGCATGGTGGCGCGTGCCTGTAATCCCAGCTATTCAGGAGGCTGAGGCAGGAGAATTGCCTGAACCCGGGAGGCGGAGGTTGCGGTGAGCCGAGATCGCGCCATTGCACTCCAGCCTGGGTAACGAGCGAAACTCCGTCTCAAAAAAAAAAAAAAAACATTTTGAGAAGCAATGAATTAGTATTCTAACAACAAATCTTTTCAATGAAGTATTTCAACATAACATTTACTACAAATTAGAGGCTTTCTTACAAAATGTTAATAATTTTACATTGCCCAAAAATATCTTTTAGCCATACAGCTTTGTTTATCTTCATTTTATCTCATTACAGAGCAAGCAAGTTGAGTATCTATAATGAATGTCAGGGTGTTTGTTTAGGGAAGAAGACAGGCAAAAACTAATACATATAATGTGCTTAATATGTATGAATTTTATAAATTATGATTTATTCTATCAATTAGAACAATTGGTAAGCCATACACTTCCTAACTATAGGTAGCATGTTGTATATAACCCTATTTTTTATTATACTTTAAGTTCTGGGGTACATGTGCAGAATGTGCAGGTTTGTTACATAGGTATACATGTGCCATGGTGGGTATTTCACCTTATTTTTCTTAGTTTTGACAACAAAATTTTCTAAGAGTGGGTAGCTATTGCTACAGGAATATAAAACTTTTAGAAATTTTATAAACATGTTGAAATTATTCCAAATATTTTTGAATTTGTATTTTGGGTAAAAATTGATATAATTTTAGCATACTTCGAACCTATTCAAACATATATTTGGTTTTGCACAATTCATAGGTTTGATGTTGTAGATTGAAGCTTTAAACAGATGCCTTCTCAACAAGATTAACAGCTAATATGTCCTCCCTCAAATGTGTGAGTTTATTTCATAAAGAATTGTTTGTCCAGTTGCATTTCCCAATTGATACGTATCTCATTTTCTCATAATTTAATCTTTTAACATTTTTATATGTAATGTTAAAATTATTATGCAAATTAACTTTTGAGGAACTTTTTCTCTTTATAAATAATGTATTCAGTTTTATATTTAGGTGAAAGTACGAGATTTTTATTTTTAGCATATCTGTTTCAGTAGCCATTCACTTTTGTATCATCCATTATGTAAGAATTTCCTTTCAATTGTTTGATGTTAAGTAACAACAGTGCCAGAAAATAAATGTAAGGGTTTCTTACTAAAGATATATAAGATCTAGTCATTTCTCAATTAGCCACTAATAAATAAATAATGGTGTTCTCCCCAAAATGACAGGCAAAACCCAAATCTCACTGTATTTATATCACAAATTTTCTGTAAGATAAAAGGGAAAGGTACAAATGTCTGCATTTCTTTTTTTTTACACTTAAGAGGTGAAAATTCACAGTGAAAAGTTAAATTTCTAGTCCAGTCCAATAGAGATTTTGAAAAAGATGACTTAATTTCTGGGCATCAAGAATTAGAAATTAGTCTCAAAATAATTCTTAAATATTTTGAAATAAATTATCGGGACTGCAAGAACAATGAATGTAAAGTACAAATATAATGTATAAGTTTTGCTATTTATTATATTTAAATTTTCTTTTTTAAGAGGAATAAAACCATCTTTTTTATCATTTCAACGTTTATTTTAGATTCAGAGGTACACATGGCTATGTTGTGTGATGTTGAGGTTTGGGGTACAGATCCCATTGCCCAGATCACTCTCTCACTAAGCACAGTACCCAATAGCTAGTTTTTCGACCCATGCCTCCCTTTTCTCCCTACCTCCACAGTGTCTATCATTCCCATCTTTATGTCCATTTCTACAGATATCCTTATTTGTGTTATAGTTTACCTAGCAGTTTTTCTAATATATGTGTGTTAACAAAAACACTTTTGCTGGGCACGGTGGCTTAGCTGGGCACAGTGGCTCATGCCTGTAATCCCAGAACTTTGGGAGGCCAAGGCGGGCGAATCTCGAGGTCAGGAGTTCAAGACCAGCCTGTCCAACATAGTTAAACCTCGTCTCTACTAAAATTAGCCACGCATGGTGGCGTGTGCCTATAGTCCCAGCTACTCAGGACGCTGAGGCAGGAGAATCGCTTGGAGCCGAGATCATGCCACTGCACTCCACCTTGGGCAAGAGTGAGGCTTTGTCCCAAAAAAAAAAAAAAAAAAATCAGTCTGAGATAATGGCTGAACACAGAAAATTAGAGTAAATGCGACTCCATTTTCATCTAAAAATATCTTTATTTTTAAGAGGATTTACTTTAAATTTCTCATGGGCTCTGTATGTGAACAACAGATTGCAGATTGTAAGGGCATATTATTCCCACTAAAGATTTTACTGTGTTTTCACAATCTAAGATTCCAGTTACCAAATAATAAAACAGCTAGGCTCTGTGGTTGCAAAGATAGCTATCACACTATAAATCAATTCACTAGCTTCTTGTAAACTGCTGTGAAGCCAGACAGCCTGAACAATTTAATACCAAGAGAGGTGTGAATTCCCTCTATCTTAATAAATGATTAAGCTCAAAATATTTAAGTGCTTACAGTTTTATTCCAAAATTAAAAGGCTCAAATCCAGTTATGGAAAGTAATTAAATCACTTTTCATTTCACAATGTCTTTCTTATGCTCTGCTATTTAACTATTACTATTTTAAAAAATGAGTTTCCTAGGACTTCTGACAATATTTGACAAACTAAATTTTGAGCATAAACATAAAAAGCATTCAGTCACACTTCCAAAGCTTTTATCAATCAATATTAACAATAATATTGACTTATCTATCATTACTGACAGTAATATTGAATTTGTAGTAAAAGTGTGATGTTGCTAGCAGAGTTATACATTGGCATGGAACGGAAATCGAGCTTGGTTATACAGCACTTGTCTGGAGTGAGAATTTCTAGGTTCATATCCTGGCTCTGCTACTTATTATCTAAGACTAATTTTGGACAAATTATGTAACCATTTTCTGCCTCAGTTTAGTCATTTGTAAATGGGAATAATAATGGCATTATGTCATAGGGCTGTGATAAAAGTTAACTGGGCTAGTATTTCTATTTAGAGCAGTGGCTGGCATATATAAATAACATACACATGAGTTGAAAAAATAATATAAATAATATACATATGAGTTGAAAAAATACTTTAATAATGTACTATAATTATCACGTATTGAATAACATTTTGAACTTTGTAATGCCTGCTTTCTTTCTGAATAGTGGGTTGTACTGGAGAATAGCTAATGAAAGTCAATGTCTCATCCAGAGGAAAAATAAAAGACATATTTATTAAATTTGCTAATAACACAGAACTGAGAACACAGCTGATAGTTTCAATAACACACCGATATTGAAAAAGTTTTGCTAGAAATAATAAGCTGATTCTAGTCAGATAAAATTGAATAAGAAAAAATAAAATTCTAATATTTAGATATTTTTAAATTGCCAAGTCTAGAATGGAAGAATTTGGTTTAACAAAGTTTCCATGTTCCATTAAATCGCAAGTTCAAAATTAACCAACCATGTTATAGTAGCCCCAAATAACTATTAACTTTAGTATGAATCAATAAACATGTAATGTCAGTTATTTTTTTAAAAAGAGAATGTAATCTGGACAGATCTTAATATTACTAGAATATTAGAAAAGACCACAGATTATTTTTTAAGGTGGACATTGATTAACTGAAGTATGTGTGAAACTGAGTAATAGAATCCTCAGTAAAAGCAGAACTGAAGTGAATTATACAGTTTAGTCTAAAGAAGAGAATACAAAGGCACAGGATAGCTGTCTTCAATAAGATCTATAAAATTCTTCAAAGGAAGTATACCTCACTCCTGCTACACCTGAAAACAGAAATAGTTTCAAAATGCTTAAATATCCACTACTTTAACAAAACTTTTGTCTTCAAAAAACCTTCTACTTGACATACAAGTAACAGATTTCTCTGTTCTCCTCATTCTCATCGTCTTTACAAAGGAGACTAAAACTAACAATTATCTAAAACTGCTATATGTTTTGAAGACCTTTCTCCACTAATCTGCACCTTCAAGGTTTCTTTTGTCCTTTGCTTTCTCTTTGCCAGGATCTCCTTCATTCTTCCATTTCCTGAACCAGGAGGTCAGAAAGATTTTTTTTCCTCTATATTACTCTCTCAATCATAACAATCTTCTCTCTTTATTCACAAATAATACAACTGGAACTGCACTTAAGCTCTCATTCTCAGGCACCATCTATTGATTCTTTCCAAAGGACAACATTATTCATGTCCTCAGCTCTGTCTTGGCATACCCATCTACAGCCTAGTAACCCAGAGTTTCTGCTATCGACCAAGCCATCTAGAGATACCACTTTCAGGGAAAGGTAGTGTTGAGGAAGTATAATTAAAAACAAAATACCCTCTCGACACAGAAAACCACTCCACAAAGGTAGACAAGAAAAAAAAATGTTTTATTTATTATTGAATAAGCATTAAACCAGAATGTGATGTGCATCCCAGGTAATCCACTAAGAGATTGCAGCAGACATAAAGGAATCTCACCCACATTTATAGAGCCAAGCAGTTTCAACCCATTATATATGTGGTCCTAAGATAAACAATTAGTTCTTGGGTAAGAGAACTTGACAGCACCATTTGTCGCACACAGTTTTGTTGGAGGCATTTGAACCAAAGCAATTCCATCTTGAATAGAGGATAGGTAAAATAAAGCTAAGACCCGCTAGGCTGTATTCCCAGACAATTAAGGCATTCTAAGTCACAGATAAGATAGGAGGTCAGCACAAGATATAGGTCATAAAGACCTTGCTGACAAAACAGGTGGCAGTAAAGAAGCTGGCTAAAACCCACCAAAATCAAGGTGCCAACCAGAATGACCTCTTGTTGTCCTCATTGCTACACTCCAGCACCATGACCATTTACAAATGCCATGGCAATGTCAAAATTTATACTGTATGGTCTATAAGGGGAAGGCATAAATAATCAATCCCTTGTTTAGCATATGATCAAGAAATAACCATAAAATTGGGGTTGCTCTTTGGAGTAACCACTCTTTTATTCCTTCACTTTCTTAATAAACTTGCTTTCTCTTTACTCTATGGATTCACCCAGAATTCTTTCTTGCACAAGATCCACCTCTCTTGGGGTCTGGATCTGGACCCCTTTCCAGTAACAGTTTATTCTAAATTTACCTGGTAATTGGGGTGACCATTTGTGTTAGTTAATTGGCTTTATCCAAAGGAATAACTTCCCTTATCATTAAGACAGAATGTAGTCATAAGGTGCAAGGCAACCACCCAAGTTAGGCTCTAGCTCCCCCACAGAAACTGGGACATAGGGTTGCTATCTTCCTTGATTACATTTCCAAGATACAGCTCTCAGATTTTTGAAAGACATTTTCCTAGGTCATGAAGACAGCAAGAAACCTATATGGCTTTTAAAAATATTTTTACGTATTTCAAAGTCACAGAGAAAGACTTTACAAGTTTCTAAAGTGAACCTTCTAAATAAAATGGTGGTGGGGGGGTGCGGATAGAGGGAGTTTCTTCAAGAGTCTTTGCCATGCATCAGCATTCAAATGCAGAAACTACAAGTGGCTAAAGAGAGAAATCAAGGATATTTGTTTTATAACTGCTTATAAATAAGTGATGATGGCAAGGCAATCATCCTTCTTTTTATTAAGAAAGGAAATACAGTATATGTATGATTTAATATCACTTATACCTAATATCACTTATATCTAATGCAATAAGTAATAATATCACTTATATCTAATGTAAATATAGCCCAATAAAATTAGGCTTACAAATGAATGTGGAGAAAAAAACACAAATTTCTTCATATTTGCCCAGACTCCATTATTTATTTGATCCAGAAAAGTAATTAAGAAACTAAAAATAATTGCACTGGGAACAATCTGCATGAACACATTTTCCAGAATGTGTTCCAAGAAAAACAAGAATGCATGGTAGAATAAATATAAGAAAAATTACATTTGCCTCCCAGGATTAGAGGTGTACAGGACACATTCCACGTTAAAGCCTCTGTGAAGCCCAGCATTTAAGAGACCTGTTTAACTGTTGCGAAAATAATAAAGACCATCTAAATGAGAAGAAACAGAGCCTATTTAGTTGGCTCTTCGTATAGAAAGAATCAGCCATTATCACTTGTATTTAGCAGAGATTTAAAGGCAGGCAGGGGAATGTGAAAGCTGAATCATAGTGAAAAAGAGGAAGGCTTCAGGTATGCTCTGATTGGAAGATGAAAACATGGAAAAGCTGGAGGTGTGACAACTAGAAGTGGAGAATCTCATGTGATTGGATCCGATACTATATTTGGGTTTTTGGTTGGTTGATCCTGAGTTTGTAGCAGGGTAAAAATGGAGAAGCTGGCAGTCATTGACTTAAGCTGAACAAGTCCTGACCATCCTGGGTTGCTTGCCGCTGAGGTTGCGTATCAGGGTTCTATAGTCATATACAGTCTGGCCATTGTCCATGTATATGTTACAGTATCTCACTAACCCAACATTCTCAAACTTTATTATGCTGGCCTTTTGTAATGAGATGAAAAACTTTCCAGGTTTCTATGTACTCTGGAACAATTTATAATCTCAGCAATGATACATATTTTTTAAAAGTTTCAGAGAACTTACCTGTAACTCTGCTGCCTTCCTATTTTCTGAATTATCTTTAGCGATAACATAAATAAGTTAACTTCAAAGGATCTCAAAAGATATACAGTGAAAACTAATCCCCCGTCTCATCTCCCTAGAGGCAAACTCTCAAAACAGATTTGTATGTCCTTACATATACATGCACATCATATACATATATATATACATATACAATCCTTTCTTCTCTCTTATATAGAATAGCACTTTACTCTTTTTAAACTTTACAACATCACTTAGCAGTTGTGCTATATTAACATCTGGAGATAGGTATTTAGGTTTTTCCAGTCTTTTGTTTTTATTAAAAAAGGCTTTTATTAATAGTCATGTATACATATTCTTGCACATATGTGTGAGTCTATCAGGTGGCTAAACTCCTAGAAGTGAAATTTCTGGATAAGATAATTTTAAACATTGACAGATACAGCCAATTTGCCCTCCAGAGAGACTGTATCAATTTACATTCCTACCAACAACTTTAAAGTTAGCCTGCTTCCCCATACCCTTGCCAACACAGTCCTATTCATTGTTAGATTTGCAATAGGTTAAAGATAGTATCTTCTAAATTTCTTAATTTGTATTTGTCTTAGGAACATTAAACATGTTTTTATGTTAAAATATATCTTTACTTCCTGTAATTTAGTCATGATCTTTGTCCTATGTTTTCTTGGGTTACCTGTTTTATAGATTTGCAAGATTTTGTGACATTAGGCATGTGTATATTAAATGTGTGATAGAATTTTCCCCGTTTACAAGGTTTTTTTATTTGGTTGTGCTGTTGTCATAGTAGTGATGGTTTCTAGAATTTTGTATGCAATGACTTGAAATTGTTAAGATGTCATATTTATAACTCCTGGATTATGCCTGAAGAACTTCTTTCAAAGTTTAGTTTATTTTCAATCTCAAATTTAGTGTGAGTACATCTGTGAATTCGTATTTTGCACTTATATCTGGTTTTACATGAAATCTACTTTGGTGTAAACAGAGAGTTAAGAATCCAGCTCTACTGTTTTTCCAGGTAGCTAAGGTCAAAATAAAATCAGGTCAAAATTCTTAAAAATTTTAAAAGTTCATTGTTCATACAAAAGAATAGTTCAAGGATCAGGGAACCTCAAATGGAAAGTGATAAGAGGCCCTGTTCCCATCAGTTACAACACAGCTTATTAAGCTAAAAGAAGGAAGTATTTTGACCTTTTATGTGATAGGCTGTTATGTGTAAACATCCTTTTTGAGAAAGGTAAAGCTGTTTAAGCTGATTTGTCTGTAGCTGATTGGTTTAATTTCACTGAATCACACTGACAAAGGTATAAAACTTATATTTTATGTTTTGTTTATAATTTGTTTATATTTTTGTTTATAATTGCAGCTAGCATTTCAAGAAAATCAGGATGATTTAAATGTGGGCTCTGTGGATATGGGCAGTTGACACTGAGATATATCTAAAGTGTGGCCATTATTTTTATTCATTTTATTTAAACACTAGTCAATTTTTTTCTCCAAACAAATCTGTATTTATAATCCATAGGCTTGAAATATAGTGCTACCTTAGGTAATGGCTTATTTGTATTATTTCATGCTTTTACATACATTTAAGGCCATGATCGTTTTCTCTGAAAATATCACTGTATATTTTAGGTCTGAAATATAATAATTATTGCTATTTTTCTAGATATTCTGAAATATCTACATTTTCTCTTTTATACAATGCTTGTCTAAGGGATTTTTTTTTTTTTTTTTTCTTTGCTTTTGTTTCTAATTCTGCAATGAATGTCTGGTTTTTTAGCATTGTGATAGAGACCTGTACTCCTTCTGCCTTTTGAAACACATTGACATTTTCTTTAGGAACTGTCATATTTGGATGATTTTGATTACTAGCCAATAGTAAAGTAGCAGTCTTTGTTTTCAAAATATAGGGCACGTATATCAATTAAAGCTACCTTGGTAATCATATCAGCATGTAATTTAGGTTTGCTATTAATACATATTTTCTATTTTATTGACCATGAGTGAAAGAGATGAATTAATCCCACATAATACTTTTGTCTTTTCATTTATTTCTCCTTGTATTTCTGTAGCTTTTGCTTCATTAACTTTCTGGTGTCATAAGTATTCCTGACTATGAAACTGCCTTTGCAAAAATTGGATCGGTGAGAAAATTCTATCAGCAAACTAACCCATCTCCCATTTTGCATTGTCCTTTATTATTCCTGGGCTATTGGTCCAAGCTAACTTTAGAAAGCATTTAGGCTACAGTTTAAATGATTATAGGCCTTGCCCCAAAACTCAGAAACTCAATCACTTTTATAAAGCTAATGGAAGGCCAGCAGGCTGGAGTGAGGAGAGGAGCCTGAGACCTTCTAAGGCTCAAACATAAATTATTGTCAGCCATGAATCTGGAGGTTATAAGATATGCAACATCCCCAATTATTTATTCATATAACAGCACTATTGTAGATTGGCCTTTTGAGATATTTGTTCAGGGCTTTTTTTTTTTTTTTGCATGTCCGACACCCATTGCTCTACTTGGACCCACCAACCTTGATCCTGTGGCCCCACCTAAAATGCATTCAAGCCCACAGGAGAACAGCTTTAAGCCCCCAGGATTTCATCTCTGTCCCAACCAATCAGTGGTGAGAATAGCCACCCTGCCCCTTCCTTCAAACTGCATTTGAAAAATACCTAACATAAGAGCTTTGGAGGAGATAGGAGTACAAACTCCATCTCCCATGTGGTCGCTCTCATATCTGTTAAACTCTTTCTCTGTTACAATGCTGTGGTATTTCATTTTCCAGCAGGTAGGAAGAACTCCTCAGGCAGTTACAGCTACTTCATTGAAGCCTAATTTGCCTCTCTGTTTTCATGGCTGCCTCCCTGTGGTCTTTTCTCCACACCGCATCACATGTGAGACTTCAAGATATGTAGCAGATTATGTTATCCCCCTTGTCAAAAGTGTTCAATGGGTTTTTCTATCAAGGAATAAAATCAAATCCTCATACCATGGCATACGTCTTAGATTAGGTTTCTTAGAAGCAGAGTCAGTGATGAAGCTTTGTCTGCTAGTGGTTTATTGGAGAGTGCACTGGGGGAAAACATCTATAAAGAAGTGTGGAAAGCAAGATTAAGTAGAGAAATTGTACAATGACACAATTGCAAAGAATGCCTGTACCCATTATATGGGGAGCACTGAAGCTAGACCAGCCCTTCAAAGTCATCCCATGGTTTTTCAAGGGCCTTTGTAAAACTAAATCAACCATTAATTTGATGCTATGGCCCTTGAAAATGGGTACCACTTTGGGTGAGCCATATCTCTTCTTTTAAGGGTCATTCATAAGCCATCAGCAGCCAATACTCCTGGCAGCTACAGTAATAAATGAATACTTTGGTCACAGCATTCCCTAGAGCAAATGCCACATAAAAAGACCTACTACTAGCCTTTGTTTAGACTAGAGACTACAATTTTCCTTCTTTTCCCATCCACTCTAATGCTCTTACCACACTCTAACCACAGTAGCCTAGTAGTTTCCCATCAATGCCTGGACATTAGCTGTACCTTTCATTTGGAAATGTCTTCCAGGAGAGCTTTGGGTGACTTGCTTTCTCACTTCATTCAGGTGTCTGCTGTGGTATCACTTTTGTGAAAAAAATAAAATCTCAAGACTATACCTCACCATGCTAGTAGGAAAAAAAAAATCAGCTAAAAACTGAGGCATGCAAGAAACTGCCTTTTCTTTTGTTCCTAAACAAATAGAATTTACCCAATGTAGTCTGAAAAGGGGGCAATGCCAAATATCTCCACGGGTAGCTATTTAGTGTTCACTTTGTCTTATGTTAAGTGCTGATTTACTGAGTGGGAGAAAAATACGTAACTGACTATTCCTCTCCTGCTTCTTTTCTCTTACAACATGTATTAATCCATCTTCACACTGCTATGAAGGAATACCCAAGACTGGGTAATCTATAAAGAAAATGAGGTTTAATGGACTCACAGTTCCACATGGCTGGGGTATCCTAACAATCATGGTGGAAGGCAAAGGAAGAGCAAAGGCACATATTACATGGCAGCAGGCAAGAGAGTATGTGCTGGAGAACTGCCCTATATAAGACTGTGAGGTCTTGTGAGACTTACTATCACAAGAACAGCACAGGTAAACCCACTCCCCCATGATACAATTACCTCTCACTGGGTCCCACTCATGGCACATGGGTATTATAGGAGCTGCAATTCAAAATGAGATTTGGGTACAGACACAAACAAACAGTATCATCCCACCCTGCCCCTTCCCAAATCTCATGTCTTCACATTTCAAAACCAATTATGCCTTCCCAACAATCCCCCTAAAGTCTTAACTCATTTCATCATTAACTCAAAAGTCCAGTCCAAAGTCTCATCTGAGATAAGTCAAGTCCCTTCTGCCTATCAGCCTGTAAAATCAAAAGCAAGTTCATTACTTCCTACAATGGGGGTATAAGCATTGGGTAAATATATCCATTCCAAAGGGGAGAAATTGGACAAAACAAAGGGGCCAAAGGCAACATGAAAGTCCAAAATCCAGCAGGAGACTCAAATCTTAAAGCTCTGATCTCCTTTGACTCCATGTCTCACATTCAGGTCATGCTGATGCAAGAAGGGGGTTCCCATGGTCTTGGGCAGCTCTGCCTCTGTGGCTTTGCAGGGTAAAGCCACCCTCCTGGCTGCTTTCATGAGTTGGTGTTGAATATCTCTGGTTTTTCCAGGTGCATGGTACAAGTTGTTAGTGGATCTACCATTCTGGGGTCTGGAGGATGGTGGCCCTCTTCTCACACCTCCACTAGGCAGTAGTGCCCCAGTGGGGACTCTGTGTGGGGGCTCTGACCCCACATTTCCCTTGCATACAGCCATAGTAGAGGTTCTTCCTGAGGCCTCCACCCTTGAAGCACACCTCTAACTAAACATCCAGGCTTTTCTACACATCCTCTGAAATCTAGGCAGAGATTCCCAAACCTCAATTCTTGACTTCTGTGTACCCGCAGGTCCAATACCACATGTAAGCCTCAAGGCTTGGGGTTTGCACTCTCTAAATCAACAGCCTAAAATGTACATTGGGCCTTGTTGGCCATGGCTCAGATACATATCCCAAGACTGTACAAAGCAGCAACATCCTGGGCTCAGCCCACAAAACCATTTTTCACTCCTAGGCCTCTGGGCTTGTGATGAGAGGGGCTACTGTGAAGACCTCTGACATGCCCTGGAGATATTTTCCCCATTGTCTTGGAAATTAACATTTGGCTTTTCATTGCTTATGCAGATTTCTATAGTAAGCTTGAATTCCTCCTCAGAAAAACAGGTTTTTTTTTTTATTGCAGTGTCAGTCCGCAAATTTTCCAAACTTTTATGCTCTGCTTCCCTTTTAAATCTAAGTTCCAATTCCAAACCATATCTTTGTGAATGAATAAAACTGAATGTATTTAAGAGCACCCAAGTCACATCGTGAACACTATGCTGCTTAGAAATTTCTTCTGCCACATATCCTAAATCATCTCTCTCAAGTTCAAAGATCCACAGATCTCTAGATTGGGGCAACATGCTACCAGTCTCTTTGTTAAAGCATAGCAAGAATTACCTTTGCTCCAGTTCCCAATAAGTTCCTCATCTCCATCTGAGACCACCTCAACCTGGACTTCATTGTCCATATCACTAGCAGTATTTTGGTCAAAACCATTCAACAAGTCTCTAGGAAGCTCCAAACTTTCCCACATCCTCCTATCTTCTTCTGAGCCCTCCAAATTGTTCCAACCTCTGCCTGTTACCCAGTTCCAAAGTTGCTTCCACATTTTCAGGTATCTTAATAGCAGTACCCCACTCTACTGGTACCAATTTACTGTATTAGTTCATTTTCATACTTCAATGAAGAAATATTCAAAACTGGGTAATTTATAAAGAAAAGAGGTTTAATGGACTCACAGTTCCACATGGCAGGGAAGGCTTCACAATCACGGTGAAAGGTGAAGGAGGAGTAAAGGCACGTCTTACAGAGCAGCAGGCAAGACAGCGTGTGCGGGGAAACTGTCCTTTCTAAAACCAAAAGATCTTGTGAGACTTATATATTATCATGAGAACAGCACAGGAAAACCCACCCCCACAATTCAATTACCTCTCCCAGTGGGTCCCATCCATGACACATGGAGATTATGGGAGCTATAAATCAATATGCTATTATAACATGTGGACCCAGTAATGTGACCAAACCCTCCCTCCTTCCCCTCCAGCCAGCTTTTGCCCTTTAAATACTGAAGCCCTCCCCTTTAAATACTGAAGCCCTCAAAATCAACTTTGGAAAAAGGCAGAGACCACAGTCTGTTTCTCTGATTTTGTGATCCTTTTTTTCCAGGCATGTCTTTAACCTTAGCAAAATAAATATCTAAATTGATTGAGATATGTCTCAGATACTTTTTGGTTTACACTTTCTCATTTGAGTACTTTATCTACAAATGCTACCCATCCTCTATCTCACTTCCTTTCTTGTCTCTTATCTTTATTTTTCTTTAAGTTATTTAACATTTTCACAAAATACATAATGTATTTGTTTGATTACTTATTGTTTATCTGTGACTCACAAGATATGAGATCTATGAGGTCAGAGATGGATCATATATATACGGGTTTTTCACTACTTTATCTACAGTGTCTTTAGGAAATAAAAAATGAGTGAGCAAATTCTTAGTAGTACAATTTATCATGGTACAATGTTCTGAGATAGAAGTTCAGCAGGACTGGTTTCACAAGACACAGGTCACAAAGACTCCACTGATGAAATAGGATATGGTGAAGAAGCCAGCCAAAACCCACAAAAATCAAGATTACTATAAAAACAACCTCTTGTGGTCCTCACAGCTCATTATACACTAATTATACTGCATTAGGATATTAAAAGACATTCACTAGTGCCATGACAGTTTACAAATGCCACAGCAACATCTGGAAGCTATCTAATGTAGTCTGAAAGGGGGAGGAACCCTCAGTTCCAGAATTCGCCACTCTTTTCTGGAAAACTTTTAACAATCTACCCCATATTTAGAGAATGATCAAGAAATAACCATAAAAATAACCAATCAGCACCCCTCAGGGCTGCTCTGCCTAGGGAGTAGCCACCCTTTTATTCCTTTATTTTCTTAATAAACTTGCTTTCACTTTATTCTGTGAGCTGGCTCTTGAAATTCCTTTCTGCAAGAAACCAAGAAGCAATATGGCCTCCAGGGCTGAACCCCAATTTTGGGATTTGCCCTGTGATAGTTCTTCCTGTGTCTTCTAATTTCTATGTTATGTTTGGCTTCGTATTTTAAATGTTTTACAAGTTTTTCCCAACTTTACTGATGTATAATCAGTAAATAAAAATTACATTTATTTAAGGTATACAGCAATTATTTGCTATACGTACACATTGTGAAATAATTACCATAATTAAGTTAATTGACACACCTATAACCTCACAGAGTGAACTTTTGTGTGAGGAAGGTTAGAATATTTACAATCTACTGTCTAGAAAATTTAAAATATATAATACTGTATTATCAACTATAATACCATGCTTGTACATTAGACTCCCAGAATTTATCCTGCCTAACTAAAACTTCTACCCTGTAATCAGCATCTCCCCATCCTGGCTCCACTTGAGCCCCTGGCATTCTCTTTGATCCTGTAAGTTTGACTTTTAGTTTCTACATATCAGTGAGATCAGACAGTAGTTGTCTTTCTGTGTCTGACTTATTTCATTAAGCATAATGTGCTCCAGATTTATCTATAATGTTGCAAATGGCAGAATTGTCTTCTTATTAGGCTAACATTTCTTTGTGTGTGTTTGTGCATATATCTCTTTGAAATACTGATTTTATTTCCTTTGGAGATATACACAGTAGTGAAATTTCTGGGTCATATGATAGTTCTATTTTTAATTTTCTGAGGAACTTCCATAATGTTTTCCATAATGGCTCTTCCAATTTGCATTCCCACCAACAGTATGCAAGAATTCCTTTTCTCCCACATTTCTTATCCCTTGTCATTTTGATAATAGCCATCCTAACAGGTGTGAGATATGTTAAATGTTTTTATCCTTTACTATGAAATACGTATTTTCTCATGCTCTTTCTGTAAATGCTTATGTGGTTTACTTCTGAGAAATTTGAATTTTTATAGTCACAACTTTTTATAACAATCTTAATTTCCTTTTTATTATACAATATTTACTGACTCACCACTATAAGCAATTAGAATGTCAGCTTACTTCACCCCCTCTGACTCTCTAGTTCCTTCCATCCACCACCTAATTTACGTGAGTCATTTTATTTTTTTATTTTTATAGTAATTATTTTTACTCCTTATATTCTTATGTCACTATTACCAGATTTAATTGACATTTTGGTGTCTGGAAACTTTACCACTACAATTTAAAACTATGAAATCAGGATTTTTATAAACCTCCTTTCTTTTTTACCTCTATCATCCAACGTTTGATATTAATAATGTTATTTCTGTCTTGTCACAGAACTTGTTCTGGAACCTCAATTTTCCCTAGTTACTTCAACATTTAAATGACATTAGGCTTAATCACAGTGTTTGCATTAATTTCTAGGTTGGTTGAAATGCATTCTCCAGTAATTTCTTAAAGAAAAGTCTGTAGAAATGATCTTGCCTGATTTCTTACCTGGCTGAAAATACTGCTACCTTTAGAGATATTCAAAAATTCAGAATAGTACCAAATATTTGAGTCACACTTTCTCTACTTGGTCTTCCTAGAGTTGCTTTATTTCCTTTACTTCCTTATTACATTGAAAAATGCTGTAGAAGAGGTTAAAATCAACCTGAAAAGTACCTGTTAAAAGGTGAGTTAATCTTTTACATTATATAGTTTTGGTAGTTTGTATGCCATAAAAATCTTGCTTTGGTTTTAATTGCAGAAAATTTATGTGAAAAGGTCTTATTATGAATAAATTGGAGGGAATTTTAAATGGAATACAATATCCATTGAATTGAACCAAGTATTTTCTTATTTCAAGAATCCTTTATCATGGCTATGTCTTTAAATATGGTTTCTAGTTCTATTAGTTCTATTCTCTATATAAACCCCAAGAATGTATGCAGTGGATCCATTTTGGCAAATTTCCACATTTATCTCTTTCTCGCCAATTATTTAAATGCTTTGTTATTTTCTATTACATTTAATTCAATGTGCTGAAAACTGTTCTGCATTTAGGTAGGTCTGTTTTCACTGGTATAAAGCCTTCAATTGTTACATCACTTACGTGGTTTCATTTTTGTTCCATTTCATTATATTTTTCCATTTAGTTCCTGTATCTCTATTTTGAACTCTTCATGCATAAACACCATCTTCTTTACCAAGTTATTTGATTCCATAAAAAGAGTATGAAAGTTTTTATCTACTCTATGCTAAAATATTTTGGTGGCTGTCTTTGTTTTTAACATTTTTACATTCTTTTATAACTTTTTCTTTCACCATGCTCTTTTACTTTTTCGCACAGCCTTGAATGTAAGAAGTTCTTTCTGGACCCAGTTATTTACAGAATTTAATGTGGAAAGAGACCAGGTGAATACTTTAGGTTAACATAAAGAGGAGGGTGGTAAGCTGCCTTGTTCCAAAAATGGAGTAAATATAGTTTTATTTTCTTCAATCCCAACTCCCTTGCCACTACAAGAGGAAGAGGGGGCTTCTTCATATATGCTACATACTAGACCTTGAATGTCTAACACAAGATTAGTTAAATTTCCACTGGATGGTACCAATCGCTTTGCAAACTACTACATTGACAGATCTGCTCACTATCTGTAATGGATGATGATCTCTTTCAGCATTCTCTATCAAAATAGTCCAATATTTAATGCATTTGGCATCCTTTATAAAGTCTGAAATTATTGGTGCTAATATCATCTAAAATAAAATTCTCATTTCTATTTCTCACTTTCTTTTTTAAAAGTAGGCAGATTTTGTTCTTCCTCCAAAACAGCAAGTCTCCATGGTTCCACTTTTTTTTTTTTTTTTTTTGTTGTTGTTGTTGTTGTTGTTGTTGAGACGGAGTTTTGCTTGTTACCCAGGCTGGAGTGCAATGGCATGATCTCGGCTCACCGCAACCTCCGCCTCCTGGGGTCAGGCAATTCTCCTGCCTCAGCCTCCTGAGTAGCTGGGATTACAGGCACGCACCACCATGCCCAGCTAATTTTTTGTGTTTTTAGTAGAGACGGGGTTTCACCATGTTGACCAGGATGGTCTCGATCTCTTGACCTCATGATCCACCCGCCTCGGCCTCCCAAAGTGCTGGGATTACAGGTGTGAGCCACCGCGCCTGGCCCTGTAGTATAATTTTAAGTCTGGTAGTGTGATGCCTCCAACTTTGTTCTCTTTGGTTATGATTGCCTTAGATATTCAGGCACTTTTTGGTTCCATAAGAATTTTTAAATAGTTTTTTTTTTCTTGTTCTATATAGAATGTCATTGATAAGTTTGATAGGCACAGCATTGAATCTGTAAATTGTTTTGGGCAGTATGGCCATTTTAATGATATTGATTCTTCCTATGTATGAGCATGGAATATTTTTCCATTAACTTGTGTCATCTTGATTTCTTTGAACAGTGTTTTCTAGTTCTCATTGTAGAGATCTTTCACCTCCCTGGTTAGTTGTATTCCTAGGTATTTTATTCTTTTTGTGGCAGTTGTGAATGTGATTGCATTCCTGATTTGGCTCTCAGCTTGGCTGTTGTTGGTGTATAGAAATTCTAGTGATTTTTGTATATTGGTTTTGTAGCCTGAGATGTTTCTCAAGTTAATCAGTTTTAGGAGTTTTGGGGCCAAGACTCTTGGGTTTTCTACATATAGAATCATGTTGCCTGCAAAGATAGTTGGATTTCTTCTATTTCTATTTCAATGCCCTTTCTTTCTCCTGCCTGATTGCTCTGGCCAGGACTTCCATTACCATGGTGAATAGGAGTGGTGAGGGAGTGAATCCTTGTCTTGTGCCAGCTTTCAAGGGGAAAGCTTCCAGCTTTGACCATTCAGTATGATGCTATCTTTGGGTTTGTATAGAATAGATTTCTGCCTTTATTTCATTATTTATACAAATAAGACATCTATAGAACATACAGAAAATAAGAATATTCTTTTTCTGAAACAGAGCCTTGCTCTGTTGCCAGGCTGGAGTGAAGTGGCACAATCTCAGCTCACTGCAACCTTTGCCTCTGGGATTCAAGCAATTGAAATTCCCCTGCCTCAGCCTCTCAAGTAGCTGGGACTACAGGTGAGCACCACCACGCCCAGCTATTTTTATTTTGTTTTTATTTTATTAAAGACAGGGTTTCACCATATTGGCCAGGATAGTACTGATTTCCTGATCTCTTGATCCGCCCACCTTGGCCTCCCAAAGTGCTGGGATTACAGGTGTGAGCCACCACACCTGGCCAGATGATTCTTATTATTTTGAGGTATGCTTCTTCAATATCTAGTTTATTGAAAGTTTTTAACATAAAGGGTGTTAAAATTTATCAAAAGCAGCTTTTTTTGGCATCTCTTGAGATAATTATGTGATTTTTGTCTCTAATTCTGTTTATGTGATGAATCACATTTATTAATTTGCATATGTTGAACCAACCTTATATCCCAGGGGTAAAGCTTATTTGACCATGGTGAATAAGCTTTTTGATGTGCTGCTGGATATAGTTTGCCAGTATTTTTGTGAAGATTTTTGCATTGATATTCATCCAGGATATTGGTCTGAAGTTTTCTTTTTTTGTTGTATCTCTGTCGAGTTTTGGTATCAGGATTATGCTGGCCTCAGATAATGAGTTAGGGAGGAGTTTGTCCTCCACAATGTTTTGGAATAGTTTTTGTAGGAATGGTACCAGCTCTTCCTTGTACATTTGCTAGAATTCAGCTGTGAATATCTCTGGCCCTGAGGTTTTTTTTTTTTTTTTTGGTTGGTAGGCTATTTATTACTGATTTAATTTCAGAGCTTGTTATTGGTCTGTACAAAGATTTAATTTCTTCCTTTCAGTCTTGGGAGAGTGTGTGTCTCCAGGAGTTTATTCCTTTCTTCTAGATTTTCTAGTTTACGTCATAAAGCTATTCATAATATTTTCTGATGCTTATTTGTATTTGTGTGGCATCAGTTGTAATATACCCTTTGTCATTTCTAACTGTGTGTTATTTGGATCTTCTCTCTTTTTCTCTTTATTAGTCTAGCTAGCAGTCAATCTATCTTATTAATTATTTCAAATAACCAACTCTTGGATTCACTGACCTTTTAAATGGTTTTTTCATGTTCCAATCTCCTTCAGTTCAGCTCTGAATTTGGTTATTTCTTGTCTTCTGCTAGTTTTGTGGTTGGTTTGCTCTTTGTTCTCTAGTTCTTTAGGTTGTTAAATTAAGACCTCTCTTACTTGTTGATGTGGGTGCTTAGTGTTATAAATTTTCCTCTTAACATTGCCTTAGCTGTGTCTCAGAGATTTTGGTATGTTGTATCCATGTTCTCATTAGTTTTAAATAATTCTTGATTTCTGCCTTTATTTCATTATTTACACAAAAGTCATTCAGGAGCCGATTATTTAATTTCCATGTAATTGTGTGGTTTTGAGTGATTTTCTTGGACTAGACTTCCAACTTTATTGTGCCATGGTCTGAGAGAGTGGTTGTTAAGATTTCAGTCCTTTTGCATTTGTTAAGGATTGTTTCATGTCTTATTTATGGTTGATGTTAGAGTATGTGCCATGTGGCAATGAGAAGAATGTATATTCTGTTGTGTTTGGATTAAGAGTTCTATAGATGTCTATCAGATCCATTTGATCCAGTGTTGAGTTCAAGTCTTGCCTCAATGATCTAACATTGTCAGTGGGGTGTTGGATTCTCCCACTATTATTGTTTAGGAGTCTAAGTTTTTTTGTAGGTCTCAAAGAACTTGCTTTACAAATCTAGATGCTGCTGTGCTGGGTGCATATATATTAGAGATAGTTTGGTCTTCTTGTTGAATTGAATACTTTACCATTATATAATTATATAATCTCCTTCTTTGTCTCCTTTGATCTTTGATGATTTAATTTTTTTTTTAATTAGGATTGCAACCCCTGCTTTTTTCTGTTTTCCATTTGCTTGGTAGATTTTTCTCCATTCTTTTATTATGTCTATGGGTGTCACTGCATGTGAGATGGGTCTTGTGAAGACAGCAAACCACTGGGTCTTGGTTCTCTGTCCAGTTTGCTACTCTGCTTTTTAATCGGTGGCATTTAGCCCACGTACATTCAAGGTTAGTATTGATATGTGTGAATTTCATACTGTCATCATGATGTTAGCTTATTGGGTGTAGACTTGCGTAGTTGCTTTATAGTGTCACTGACCTGTGTATTTAAGTGTGTTTTTGTAGTGGCTGGTAATGGTGTTTTCTTTCCATATTTATTGGTTTCTTCAGGAAATCTTGTAAGGGCAGTCTATTGGTAAGAAATTCCCTCTGCACTTGCTTGTCTGAAAATGATCTTATTTCTCATTTGCTTAAGAAGCTTATTTTGGCTGGATATGACATCCTTTGTTGAAATTTCTTTTATTTAAGAATGTTGAATATTGGCACCCAATCTCTTCTGGCTTGTAGGGTTTCTGCTGAGAGGTCTACTGCTAGTCTGATGGACTTCCCTTTGTAGGTGGCCTGACCTGTCTCTCTAGCTACCTGTAACATTTTCTCTTTCATTTCACTTTGGAGAATCTGATGGCTATGTGGCTGAAAGAGGATTTCCTTGTGAAGTATTTTACCAGTGTTCTTTGCATTTTCTGAACTTGAATGTTGGCTTCGCTAGCTAGGTTGGGAAAGATCTCATGGATAATTTCCTGAAATACATTTTCCAACTTGTTTCCATTTTCCCCATCTCTTTCAAGGACACCAGAGAGTCATAGATTTGGTCTGTTTGCATAGTCCCATCTTTCCCAGAAGTTTTGCTCATTTCTTTTCATTTTGTTTGTCCCTTCTTGTCTATCTTATTTCAGAAAACCAATCCTAAAGCTTTGACAGTCTTTCCTCGACTTAGTCTATTTTTCCATTATTACTTGTGATTGCATTATGAAATTCTTGTAGTATGTTTTTCAGCTCTGATTGGTTACATTCTTTTTTATATTGGCTATTCTTTCTGTCAGCTTCTGTATCATTTTATTGTGATTCTTAGCTTCTTTGGTGTACTCCTGCATTTCCATGATCCTTGTTCCTTTCCATTTTCTGAATTCTATTTCTGTTGTTTTAGCCATTTCAGTCCAGTTCAAAACCCTGGTTAGAGAGCTAGTGCCATTGTTTGGAGGAAAGAAGGCATTCTAACTTTTTAAATTGTCAGAGTTTTTGTGCTGGTTCATTCTCATCTGTGTGGGCTGATGTTCATTCAGTCTTTAAAGTTGCTATCCTTTGGATTTTTTTTTCTTTTATCCTATTTGATGGTCTTAAGGGTTTGATTGTGGCATAAGGTAGGTTAAGTCAACTAGCTCTATTTTTGGAAGATTTAGGGGGCCAATGATCAGCTCACAATTCCTGAAGTGTGTACTCTAACTCAGGGGGACTGGCCATCAGGCCCTGACTTTGTTCTCTGGCTCCTTGAGGTTAGGACCCACTGCACTAGGGAGGCAGAGTTGCTCCCAAACCACTGATCATAGCACCCCAATGGGTGGTTCCAGCCAAAGTGTTTCATAGGGTGATCGGAGCAGGATCCATCCTCATTTGCATGTGCCCACAGCAGCAACAGTGGCAGTCTGGCAGGGTGCATGATCATCCACTGCAGAAGAGTGCCAGTGAGTGCCAGGGTGCCAGACTTCCTGCAGGTGTTTGCAGCAGCAATGGCAGCAGCATGGCTTGAGGAAGGTGGGTGCCCTGCTGGTGACTGTGAACAGTCATTCTGGTGATGGTTTTAGCATGTGGGGTGGGGTGTTGGTGGGCACAGGACTCTGTGAGCTCTCTGAGCATTCACACAGGTGGAGGTAGCCACTGAGAGTGAGGAGACTGCTGTTTTCCTTGCCTAGTTTCACTGCAGTGGCAGTGCTGGCACAGTGGCATGGCACTGGTGGCAGCAGAGTTCCAACTACAATAATAGTAGGCTCCAACTACAATAACAGTAAGATGTTGGGGTTAGCAGAGTACACTCTGCTGGCAGCAGTGGGAGGCCAGGGTTCATGCACACGCATGCACTGGTGGGGCAGGGAAGGCAAGATGCCCCCTGGCTTTTGATTGGCCTTGGCCAATGGGAAACCTTGGCAGTGTTACTGAGGAAGTATAGATGTGTGGGGCATCCAGAGGCTGGCTATATCAGTATACTGAAGGCTACACACCTGCTCAAGGCTGTGCTCTCTATATGACTTTCTCTTTCTGAGATCTATAATCTGCTAGCTCTCCTTTCTGTTGATATGAGCGATCCTACAGCTTTACTAAGTTATGGTGACCCAGATGGCATCAAGTCTCAAAATGAAAAAAATTAATAACACCAGTAAAGAAAAGGAGATGGCAATAGTTTCAATAGCAGAGTTCACATAATGTAGATAAGATCTGTTTTTGGCTCATGGACAATGAAAACTTGTATTAATTATTTAAAGTGAAAGAAACTCATCAAATTGTCATAAGTAAAATTGGATTAGCTCTTATAACTGGGAAGGTTAAAAGTAGATAACCAGATCACAACAGATGTAGGGGTTATAACATTGCCTTTGGACATTTGTGCACATCCCTTCATTCTTATATGCCTCAGCCTCTTTTCTCCAACCTCTTCCTTTACTATTTCTTAGCTCTACTTTTAAGGGATTTTATTCTCAGCAAGCTCTATGGTTTATTAAAGCTGAACTTACTTATGATGTTACAATATCTTGGTGTCTGGAAAGCCCAATGAAAGGAGAGATGTTTTTTCAGTTATTATAGCAAAATTCCCTATAGTTACCAAAGCAATTGTCTATACGATTGTTTCTAAACATCAATTAGTGTAGCTGGGGTGATGAAATTTGTTAACTGACTAGGCTTGCAGCAAATGAGTGCCTGTGATCATGAAGAAGGGGAGAGGAGTTACCCATCAAAACATTTATTTGATCAATCAATATTACAGACTATATCCCTATCACTTAAGAGAGTGTCTATACACTGTGGTACTTTCCTAAGTGATAGGGATAAAGTCTGTAATAAAATCTCTGCCATAATAAAACTTACCTTCTGGTCACAATTATAAATGGTAAAAATAAATGAACTGGAAATATATAGTGTATTTAGTCTGTTCTCATGATGCAATGAAGAAATACCTCAAACTGGGTAATTTATAAAGAAAAGAGGTTTAATTGACTCAGTTCTGTATGGCTAGGGAGGCCTCAGGAAACTTATAATCATAGCAGAAGACAACTCTTCACAGGGCAGCAGGAGAAAGAATGAGTGCCAGCAGAGGAAATGTCAGATGCTTATATAACTATCAGATCTTGTGAGAAGTCACTCACTATCATGAGAACGGCATAGGGGAACTGCCCACGTCATTTAATTACCTCCCACTGGGTCCCTCCCATGGCAGGTGGAATTATAGGATTACAATTCAACATGAGATTTGGGTGGGAACACAGCCAAATCATATCATTCCACACCGACCCCTCCTAAACCTCATGTCCTCACACTTCCAAACACAATCATGCCTTCCCAGCAAACCCCCAAAGACTTCATTCATTCCAGCATTAACCCAAAAGTCAATAAAGTCTCATCTGAGACAAGTTTTCAAAACAAATCATGCCTTCCAAGCAGTCTCCCAAAGTCTTATTTCAGCATTAACTAAAAAGCCCACATTCTAAAGTCTCATCTAAGACAAGTCCCTTCCACATATAAGCCTGTAAAATCAAAAGTAACTTAGTTATTTCCTAAATACAATGGTGGTACAGGCATTGGGTAAATACACCCATTCTAAATGGGAAAAATTGACCAAAGCAAACGGGCTACAGGCTCCATGCAAGTCCAAATCCAGTGAGGCAGTCAAATATTTAAGCTCTAAAATTATCTCCTTTGACTCCATGTCTCACATCCAGGTCAAGCTGATGGAAGAGGTGAGCTCCCATGGCCTTGGGCAGTTCTGCCCCTGTGGCTTTGCAGAGTATAGCCCCCCTGCAGGCTGCTTTCACAGGCTGGCATTGAGTGACTATGGCTGTGCAAGTGCCTATAGCTGTGCAAGTGCCTATGGCATTGAGTGCCTATAGCATGGTACAAGCTGTTGGTGGATCTACCATTCTGGGATCTGGAGGATGGTGGCCCTCTTCTCACAACTCCACTAGGCAGTACCCTGGTGGAGACTCTGTGTGGAGGCTCTGACCCCCATTTCCCTTCCACACTGCCCCAGCAGGGGTTATCCATTAGAGTTATGCCCCTGCAGAAACTCCTGCCTGGACCTCCAGGTGTTTCTATAAAGCCTCTGAAGTCTAGGTGGAGGTTCCCCAACCTAAATTCTTGACTTCTGTGCACCTGCAGGCTCAACATCATGTGGAAGCTGCCAAGGTTTGGGGCTTGCACCCTCTGAAGCAATGGCCTGAGCTGTACTTTAGATACTTTTAGCCATGGCTAGAGTGGATGAGAAGCAAGATGCCAAGTCCCCAGGCTGCATACAGCAGGGGGCCCTGGACCCAGTCCAGGAAACCATTTTTTCCTTCTAGGCCTCTGGGTCTGTGATGGGAGGGGCTGCCAGAAAAGTCTCTGATATGACCTGGAGACATTTTCCCTATTGTCTTGGTGATTAGTACTTGACTCTTTGTTATTTATGCAAATTTCAGCAGCCCACTTGAATTTCTCCCCAGAAAATAGGTTTTCCTATCTACTGCATGGTCAGGCTACAAATTTTCCAACTTTTATGCTCTGTCACATCTTGAATGCTTTGATGCTAAGGAATTTTGAAACTGCCTTTGTAAAATTATGACTGAGAAGGTGAAAGAGACCTAACTTAACCAATTCCATCTTCCTTCTAACCTCCAAACTGTCTTTGTTCACTCCTGGGCATAGGCTGAACTATGGGAGAAACTTAGTTTATAGTTTATAGTTTAAACAAAGACATTAATAGCCCTTTCTCAAAGCAGACCTCCTTCTTGCCTGGAGACTAGACTAACATTAGCCACAGGATTAGAAATTATGGTTTAGGAGTCATGCAGCTGGAAGTTATAGGATTCTGACTCTCCCTAAACTGCTCCTAAAAACCAGTGCTTGAGCTATTTTGCACTAATGGATCTGCTGGCACCACCCAGATGGATAAACTGGCTCCTGATTTTGTGGCTCCCACCCAGGAACTGACTCAGTACAGGAAGACAGTTTCAACTCCCTGTAATTTCATCCCTGACCAAACAGCATGCCTCTGGCTCACTGGCTCCCCCACCACCCACCATGTTATTCTTAAAAACTCTGTTCTCCGAATGCTCAGGGAGACTGATTTGGGTAATAGTAAAATTCCAGTCTCCCGCATAGCCTGCTCTATGTGAATTACTCTTTCTCTATTGCAATTCTCCTGTCTTGATCAATTGGCTCTGTGTAGGCAGTGGGCATGATGTACCACTTGGGCGGTTAGAATTTCTTCTGCCAGATACCCTAAATAATCTCTCTTAAATTCAAAGTTCAAAATGCTACCAGTCTGTTTGCATAGCAAGTGACCTTCACTCCAGTTCCTCATCTCCATCTGGGACCACTTCAGCCTGGACTTTACTGTCCATATCACTATTGGCAAGGCATGGTGGCTTATGCCTGTAATCCTAGCACTTTGGGAGGTTGAGGCGGGTGGATCACGAGGACAAGAGGTCGAGACCATCCTGGCCAACATGGTGAAACCCCGTTTCTACTAAAAATACAAAAGTTAGTTGGGCGTGGTGGTGCATGCCTGTAGTCCCAGCTACTCGGGAGGCTGAGGCAGGAGAAGCACTTTAACTTGGGAGGCAGAGGTTGTAGTGAACCCACATTGTGCCATTGCATTCTAGACTGGCGACAGAGATTTGTCTCAAAAACAAAAACAAAAAACTGACTTAAATAACAAGGAAATTTTCTAGCTCCTATAAGTAGAACGTAAGAGAGTCATGAGATTTCTGAGTTAGTTCATATAACAGCTTACCACTACCATCAAAGTTGCAGATTTTATTTAATTTTTAAATTTATGTGACATTCTGTTCAGTCAACCACAAGACCGGCTTCATCTTAAGTTGGGCTCCCTTTTAGTTGTTGAATTGCTGGCAGGAAAAACTGCATTATACATTTCCTTACACAGCATCAGGAAGAGGAAAGACTGATTTTCCATGATATTTCTCCAGAGAGAAAAAAAATGTCCTAGAAATTCCAAAAAGTGTTTCCTTACATCTCTTTGGCCTGAAGGTTACATGCTCATTTCTGAATCTGTAGTTGTAGCAATGAAGACAGGATTTTTCTACTCTAAGATACATGGTTTGATATAAAGGATATCTGGCCAAAATTGAAAGAAAAGAAGCATTTCTACTATGAAGGAAATTAAGGAGGATATTGATCAAGATTAATATCATTAGTATTTGGATGTATAATATGGATAAAATTAGCAGATTACTTAGAAGAGGTAGAAAATTATTGATGATCAGATATAAACAAGACTAAAGGAATACATTTCTTTTTTAACATTTTCTTTCAGTCTAATAGACTTATAAGAGTCTATTAAACAAATATGCCTCTATACTTAGGACTGGTTTACACCATCCTCGTGTGAAAATAAGTAAGAATAGCAGAGCATTTCTTTTTCTCCATCTGTTCTGTTCCTTTGGCTGTGCCACACTCTCATACCAAGTTCTGGGTTGAATATATCCTAATTAAACTGAGGTTTTTCAAAGACGATTATATAGTAATCACTTCTATTCTGCTCTAATCATAGAAAAGATATCTTGAAGTAATTTTTCCTATTGAATATTATGTAAGAAGGACAACACAAATGAGATGTGATTATCTAATTAACACAGTAGCTGTAAACTTACCCTTCTAACAATACATAATCTTCAAAGGGCAAATTATGAGGAGGAAAGATAAACTCACATTTAACCATAGAAAGTCTCAACATTATTGCACACAAGTAAAAAATAAATAAACTACCCTCAATTTTCATCAAGGAGACTAACTGATTTTCCCATTTCCCATAGATATGTATGAATGTAATGAATAGAGGCAAATTTAATTTAAATTAATAAGACAGTTCTGACAAAGTTACAAAATATCTGTGTTAAAAGTACATTTTAACCCTAAAACAAATGGTTCCCAATTACTCCAAATAAGCATAATGAACTTAAAAAACATGCAAACTCTTAATTATCTTTCCATTCTTTAAAACTATTCATCATAAACTTTCTAAAATTGTGCCAATTTTTGATCACCCAAAAAATAGGAGGAAGACAAAGAAAAATGTCAGGTTAACAAATTGCATTCTGATTCTGTGCTCTCCAGCTTTAGAGTTGGACCATTATTTTTCAGAACAAATTAACCATCACTTTTTTAGAAATCTAAGATTACACAGAAAAGAGGCTATAGATGTGTATAGGGAACCAACCCCCACATACCACCCATGGATACCCCGTGTTCAGTGGCAACAAAGGAATGAGAAAAAGACATGTTAAGAATGCATAAAGTGGTACTGGGGGCCAGTGCAAAAGTAGAGGCTGCATAGGCCCCAAGTTCTGATCTTCCACAGTACTTATTGGTTACAATCACTTTGATCTAGAAGGTAGGTGGTGGAGTGATGGTGGGGAGAAGGCAACATGATGGTGGAGTGAATCAGTGAGCTGGAACTGGTGCATCATTCTAAAGATTGATAACAGTGGTGGTTTCAGGAGTTTCACAAAACAAGAACATGTAGTTATCTTTAGCCTATTATCTATGTGCAGCTGGTGGAACATGGGCCTGATAAGGAGCCTACAAGTCTGGTTACATTTTAGTGCTCTGAAGGGGTTTTACATCCTTGAGCACAATGTTTATGGTAATAGAATCTAGGTCACCCTGTACCTGGAACATGAGGCATGGAGAAGTTTGCTGTGGTTTGTTGTTCCCAGTTTATATGTTACTTATAACCAAGTTATGTAGGCACTCTGAAGTCTATTCTCCTTTGCTGCTTCCCCCAACAGATGTAGACATTATCACAGGTTTTCCCAGGACATGTCTTCATGATATAAAATGTAAGATATGTAGATGAAGGCGACATTGAACTCAAGACAATAACCCCTACTTCCAGCATTAAGGAGTTGAAAGATCCTCTTTGACTAGTCTACTTTCTATTAATTTTTAAAAAAATTTTTCTTCATGTGCCTTTCATGTGTGCTGCCTCAATTAGAAATGCAGCAACCTGACATAAACCAAGCTCCTCACTGTTTTTCTCAAAAATTTCACTCATTCTTAAGTATTCTGTAAGCTCAATAACTTTTCTAAAGATTTTTTCTTTGAGTGGGGTTGAATGCAGGTACAGCATAGGCATCAAAGAGTGGCATGTCTTCTGGGAATCATGCATACACTCTTGGTTTCTCTGATTCTACTTCAGTTTCTTTTCTTTTTCTCTTCCTTGCCCATCTTTACAGAAAAACCTGAAGAACCAATCATTTCTTAGGCAACATAGTTCTTCTCACACATAGGCACCTGGAGGGTCTTGAATTTTAATAAAAGCAGGTTCGTCAAAGAATATATTTCTGAATAAACACTCAAAAGAATTATCATTCAAAATAATTTTCCTAAATGCAGTTTTTTAAAAAAAAATTTCCATAAATATCTTTGGTGTAATTTAACAAAAACTTACCTCTTTTCAGACAATCTATTCTAACCTAAAGTAGGACATTCAACTCCTTTTGAAGAACTATGTCAAAGATATTAAGAACCCAGAAAACTATTCTGTCTTTTTCTCTTGGATTCCATGGTGTCTATTTTTGCTTCTCTGTATATATCTGATTCATCCTTCTTTGCAGTTTGTTTTTCTCTGGCTCTTTATGCTGTTATGGACAATGGTCATCCTAGCTTCCTATTTGCCATTGCAAATCAAGTGTCAAGGCCAACTCACTCGTACACAAATGTCCAAAGTAATTTACTGGATTCTTAAGAGACAGATTCAGACTGACTCTACCCAGGCAATAGACTGGCTGCCTCCTGAGTCAGGTGATTGGTCCAGCCTATAGTCAGGATGGAACAGGATCAAGTATATAATACCAACATGGCTACATGGTTAGATTTCTGTGTGTGGAAGGCAGCTCTTAGTGAAGTGGAGTGTGAGTTGCATAAACATACAAAAGGTTATATATACGGTTATTAGATAATTTTACCACTAGAGGTTGCTTAAATATGAGTCCTTCAAAAAACTTCTTTTGGTTTAGCTATTTTTAGTCATGTGGCTAAGTGACAAAAGTAGTGAAAAAACTTTAAAAAAAATAAAGCACTTTGGGAGGCCGAGGCGGGTGGATCACGAGGTCGAGAGATCGAGACCATCCTGGTCAACATTGTGAAACCCCGTCTCTATTAATACAAAAAAATTAGCTGGGCACGGTGGCGCGTGCCTGTAATCCCAGCTACTCAGGAGGCTGAGGCAGGAGAAATGCCTGAACCCAGGAGGCGGAGGTTGCGGTGAGCCGAGATCGTGCCATTGC
The DNA here is from genome assembly GCF_030222135.1 of Aotus nancymaae. NCBI lineage: Eukaryota > Metazoa > Chordata > Mammalia > Primates > Aotidae > Aotus > Aotus nancymaae. Next base: position 31,758,896 of record NW_026988413.1, read on the forward strand.
ACTCCAGCCTGGGTAACAAGAGCGAGACTCCGTCTCAAAAAAAAAAGCAGCTAGTCATTTAAATTCTACATTCAACAATAATCAGTGTGAACATTTTATGAACATCATTTCAGATATTGCTGTACAATAAACAGAATTAGAATTAAGTTACTGGCCAGGAAGATAAAATTAACTTAAATTAAAAGAATCATAAATGATATTTTAAATTAAAAGTATTAATTTAAATTTTATTTGAATTAATCAAAAAAGAAAACAGTTTAAGTAAAACTGAAGGGATGATTAAACTTTGGATAAATGATTTTTCCCCAACAAAACATATAAATGCTTATAAGAATCCTCTGATCTGGAAGAAAGCAGACTGGAAGAAGAAAGTGCCCATTCTTGTTATAGCACTAAGATGAGCCACAGCCTTTTATTTATTATTGGGAAACAGCCAATTCCAAGTCTTGAGGGTGCTCAGATTGGCTTTTAACAGCAGAATATCTAATTCACTGACAAGCCTTGAAGGCTTACTCTATGCTTAAAAAAGAGGTGGATATATAGCTGTAAAAGTAAAATTATATGCCACAGATGAGAAAATTTAAAGAGAGAGATATGTGTCTTCTCAGAATCACTAAAGAGATTACAGTGATTATACAGAGTCTTCAATTTTACAAATTGTTAGAAAATTAAGGGAAAGAACATGGCATAGCCAAACACTTGTAAATATTACCAGAGCCATAGCTGTAATTTATTCCTAATCCACTTCAAGGCACGGAAAGAAAATAAAAAAGAAAACAGGACACATCTGCAGAAGCTTAATTACATGCCTAGAAAAGAGACCATTTGAGAGGGAAACATTGAGGGGAGATGGTGTCCTGACCACAAATGTGAATATCCACATGTATTTCTTCAGTAGACTATGATCTCAAACTCACATGACTTGATTATGAAATTCAATGCTTTCCCAACAACCAAGGGTTTATGGTTTCTCATAAGTATTGATGTTAAGACAATGCCCTATTCCAGTTATATAGCTAATAATTTAAAACTTTTGATTGAAATTTAATACATTTGTATTATCAGGTGTTTTTAACATCAATGTGACTTTGTTTAATGTGAGCCAGTTTCACCAGAGTCACACAGTGGAGACAGTCTTTTTTCAAAATTCAGATAAATCAATGCAAGATTTTGATTATGATGTGAGAAACTAGTCTGTCTCCACTGTAAGCTCCAAATCGGCCAGGGCTATGCCTGTTTGTGCTGAACTTACTGTTAAATGGCCTTGCTCAATGTCAAGTACTTGGTAAATGCTCCCTGAATATTCATTAAGTTTACATAAAGCCTTTTTTAAAAAAACTTATTAAGAAAATGTCAGAAATGGTGGCTAATATCTGTAATCTCACCATTTTGGGAGGCCAAGGTGGGAGGATCACTTGAACCCGGAGTTTGAGACCAGTCTGGGCAATACAGTGAGACTTTCACATCTACTAAAATAATTAGCAGGGCATAATGTTGCCTCCTTATAGTACTAGCTACTCAAGAGGCTGAAGTGGAGGATCGCTTGAGGCTGGGAGATTGAGGGTACAGTGGGAGCTATGATCTTCCCGCTGTATGCCAGCTAGGGCAACAGAGTGAGATGCTGTCTTGAAAGAAAGAGAAAAGAGGGAAAGAAGGAAACAAGGAAGGAAAGAAAGAAAGAAGGAAAGAGGAAAGGAAGAAAGGAAGAAAGGAAGGAAGGAGGGAGGGAGGGAGAGAAGGAAGGAAGGAAGAAAGAAACAAAGAAAGTAAGAAAATGTTATATATGAGGTATATCAGGAAACATTTATATTTTTGGGGAAGTCATACATTTCTTATAGTCTTTGAACAAAAGAATGCATACATTTGTAATTCACTTGTATGAATCAATATGCTATAAAATATTGACCTACTTATAGTTTATAATTAAAATTCAAATATAGGCTATTTTTTTCTTGGACAATTCTTAAAATGAGGAGGAACTGAAGGAAAGATAATTTTTAAACTGAAACAGGATTTTTTAAAATAATAAATTAAAAAAATTAATTATTAAAATATAAAATTTTAATAATTAAATTTTATATTTTAATTAAATAATTAAATAATTAAATAATTAAATAATTCTCTCTTTTGGGAGACCTCTTCAATAGATACTAATGTTGTCTCAATTTGTGGTACCTAATATTACGTTTTAAAAATATTTAAAAATATGTGCTCAGTGCATATTTTCTTCTAATATGCACTGAGTGATTACATGCTTTATTATTTAAATTTATAACTTAAACATACATTTTATAAAAGTTTATGTTTTATTTATCTCCTGGTTCAGCTACATAACAATATAAAAATTTGATGCTTTGCTGAAACAGGATTTTACAAATCCATTTAGATGTTCATTAGGATTGGGCAGAAAGGCTATGAGATACAAGGAAATGAACTCCAACTAATGTAGCCTAGCTATCATTGCTAGAAAATCTCAGGAGTAAGATGATGATATTTTCAGGGGCCAGGGATGCAACCTGATGACAACAGCTTGCAGAATAGATAGACTGCAAATAGGAATGGGTTAATCATCCTATAATTAATGCAAAGGAAATGAATTTGAAGTGATGGACATGTTAGGCAATTCAATTTTACATTTAGACATTAAAAAGTAAACAGGAAAGGATAATATGAAAATTCTATCAGAGGGAAGATATGTCAGAAATCTGCAGATTAATTTTACTTTTGATTTATTTATAATAACTGCACTGAATCCTTATATTTATGTATCACTTAAAAAATTACCCATTCTGCTTTTGGTCTTCATTACTGATTAATGAAAATTTCATTTTAACTTTTCTTAAAATTGAAGATTTTTACCCCGTAGATTTTATATAAAAACTTTTTTCATTGCACCTTTAAAAGTCATACCTTTTAATAAAAATTACATTAATTGTTAGCTTTAGAGTAGCTTTTTAATGCTGCTTCAACAGGCATAGAATAATGAATTGTTTGGGCATTAATATGTCTTCATTGCCTTATTCAGTTGAATCAATCTCTTTTTTTCCTCTTATTATCTTAAATTGTACTGTACATTCATGAGAAATTTTCTAATTTGTGAAAACTAATTGCTATTGTGAAGGAAAACATTAGAAGCTCTGGAGCCTCTGCCACTAATTGGGAGATTATGCAGAAGAAATAAGATTGAAAGTTATTGGATGTGTAGGAAGTGTTTGTGTCTTACAGGAACTGAGAACAATCACTTTAATAACAACAAAAAAAGGACTTACATGTATACCTCTGTTAGATATCTTCATCACATTCTATAGAACATGGATACTTACAGGCTAAACAGATGATTAGAAATTTTAAAAGATTCAGTTGATAGAAGGTAAGAGGAAAACTAGGTCTATGTTGTAGCATAAAGAATGTTTTCAAAAATATGAGACTAAAAAAGTCCTTTTGGGTTAGCAACAAAGAGTTCTTCAGTGGTTTTTCTAAGGGCAGTTTAAGTGTAATGGGGAGAGGCATAGGGGTGGGACGGAGGGGTAGAAGTCAGAAGTGAAGTAAGATAAATAGTTTTCCACAGCATTTGTTCATTCAAGAAATATTTAGCGCCTACGAGTCAGAAGACTGTGAGACCGACTGGGAAACATAGTGAGAACTCGTCTCCACAAAATTTTTTTTTAAAAAATTAGCTGAGTGTGGTGGCCTGTGCCTGTAGTCCTAGCTACTCAGAAGGCTGAGGCCAGAGGATCCCTTGAGCCCAGGAATTCCAGGCTGCAATGAGCTATGATCTCGCCACTGCACTCCCGCCTGGGCGACAGAGCAACACCCTGGGAGAATGTGTTTAAATGCTGAAGGGAAAGAATAAATAAAGAAGGAAAGCTGAAAATACATTGAGAGAAGATTATATTACTGATGATAGAGGGGAGATGAAAGTGGTCAGGATCCAAAGCCCGTGTGGAGGGCTTCACATCATCACTGGTATTAGAGAAATGCAAATCAAAACCACATTGAGATACATCTCACACCAGTTAGAATGGCAATCATTAAAAAATCTGGAGACAACAGATGCAGGAGAGGATGTGGAGAAAAAGGAACACTTTTACACTGTTGGTGGGAGTATAAATTAGTTCAACCATTACGGAAGACTGTGGCGATTCCTCCAGGATCTAGAACTAGAAATAGCATTTCACCCAGCAATCCCATTACTGGGTATATACCCAAAGGATTATAAATTGTTCTATTATAAAGACACATGCACATGTATGTTCATTGCAGCGCTGTTTATGATAGCAAAGACCTGGAATCAACCCAAATGCCCAACAATGATAGAATGGACAAAGAAAATGTGGCACATATGCACCATGGAATACTATGCAGCCATAAAAAAAAACGAGTTCGCGTCCTTTGTAGAGACATGGGTGAATCTAGAAACCATCATTCTCAGCAAACTGACACAAGAACAGAAAACCAAACACCACATTTTCACTCATAGGCGGGTGATGAACAATGAGAACACTTGGGCACATGGAAGAGAACATCACTCACTGGGCTAGGTGGAGGGGAGAGGTGGGACAGTGGGGGGCGGGGGGAGGATGGGGAGGGATAACACCAGGAGAAATGCCTGATGTAGGCAACCTGGTGGTCGGGGGGGTGAGGTAGCATGTATGTACTTATGCAACAATCCTGTAGGATGCAGGATGTGCACATGTACCCCAGAGCCCAAAGTACAATTAAAAAAAAAGAGAAAAAGAAGGAACAGTATTTCACAGCTGGATGAAACCAGAGAAGGAAGGAGGATAGCATCTAAACTTTCCTTATAGTTTTCTTCAAATGGACAGCTCCTGAGTTCATGCACTTGTCACCCCTGGCTTCTGTGTGGGGTGGGATATAACTACAGGGATGGGGAGGGAAAACGGAATTTGGACTAGCACTGAATGCTTCCTGTTGATTAAAAAAAAAGGCGCTTTAAACATAGCTAGCTATATCATCCTGCAAATATGTATATAGAGAAGATATTTTAGTTCAAATTAGCCTTGGAAATATTCATGTAATTATTACATTTGGTTTCACACTAAGATGGTTTCACTTAAATGATGGAAGGCATATATCTGAAATTAGCAGTGGAGTCACATTTAACAATTTATCATTAAAAATGATAAATTATAATAATATTTATCAATTACAAGTTATATTAAATAAAAAAGTATAATAAATCTATAAAATAACTTATAATAAATATTGATTATACCACAAAATCACAGCCCAATAAAACAATGGCAAGGTTAATCAAATCTGTCTGTAAATAGCAAGACTCATTGATGGCATTATGCCAATGCCTGAAATTATCATAAAAACTCTGAAATAACATTGTTATACTTGTAAATGCTTCCTTGTATAAAGACTGTAGGTGGCTACTTCTTAGGGGAAGAGAACTGGACTTTAAAAGGGCCCTGCTTACAGGAACTTCCAGTCTACCAAAGGGAAGCTCAAATCCCGCCCAGCAGACCCGCCCGCTTCTCCTGAGGGTGCCTCCCGCCGCGAAAGAGGGAACGCGACTGGGGCGGAGCTAACGTAAGCGGCGAGAATTCTGGGGGATGTGACCGGACGGGGCGGGGCCTGTACCTTGGCCCTAAGTTCCCGCTAGCGCCGCATCGGGTTCGTATTTCGTCAAACCTCCCGGCGCCTTCAGCTTGTGAACCGTTACGCAGCTTGTCCCGCTGGGGCGGAGGGCAAGCGACTATATATGCCCAGCGACCCTGCACGCATGCGTGGACCTGTACGGCCAGCGTGCGTATGACGTCACGTGCGCGCCCGGCTAAACTCTTCCTAGGTTTCTTTCTAGAGTGCGGGTGAGTGAAGTTTCTAAGGTTTGGTGTGTTCGTTGAATGGGTACCAGACGGAACGCGTTGGCCCGGGATTGAATTAGTTAAGATCAAAATTTAATGTAATTATCGCAGAGAAACACTTCTTATGCGTGATTATCTCCAGCTTGCTGTGTTCAGCATCTTTCTTGGTGTTTTGGAAGAAGCAATACGTCCAAGTCCCCGCCTTCACGGAGTTCCAGTGGCTTGGGGGAAGGTTGGTGCGCATACACCAAGGTTAGATGTCGATACTTATGGGTGTTCCAGTCAAGAGGTTTGTGAAATAAGGTTGAGCCTACGAGGCACAAGTTAACCTCAGTTCAATAATTTTTTTTCCGTTATTTAGCGGGTGAAGGGAGGAGGCCACAGAAACATTTTGGAGTACTAAGCTTTTTGTGCACAATTTGCCTATGCAATAGTTACAACTGCCTTGGGATAAAAAAAAAAACACAATTTTTCAGCCTCCCCTTCCCCAATAACTTTTACATTTTAAAGCACAATGTTAAAGGCGTTTGTTACTGAACTTGTTACACATCTTAAAATTGGCTTTTTAGAGATACTTTAAGTATACAACTAAGTAGAAAATGGTTACGTTTCAAGTCCTTGTAAGAATGTTATGTATTGATCTTTGCAATAAAATTGTAAAATAATCCATCCTCCTGCCACGCCCAACCCTAAACGTGTTAACTATAATAAAGGAAAGGAAAAGCAAAACTAAGTCAAAGAGGCTTAAAGCAAATTATTGACTGCATTTTGGGTAAAACACTGGTTTTGTATCTTCAGCAGCAAGTTGTCAACTTCTCTAGCTGAATTTGCTTTGGACATCAGTGTGAAACAGAACTGATATGCCACTTGAATTAATAAAGGAAGTCAATGGGGTGCCTGAAGTTCATCCACTGAGTAAATTACATAGATTTCCGATCCCTACAGCCAGGTTGTGATTATAGCAAGAAATATATTAAGGTAAGAATTTTTGTAACTCAGAATGCTTTTTCCTACTAAAAGAAATGCAGTTTTTTAATGTTGTTTATTTATGAGAAGTGGTTTAGGTATGGTTTTTATCTTTGTCATAACATTTGAAATTGAATACTTTAATAAGTTATTCTTCATTATTCGGTATTTATTTAGCAAACAGTTATCAAATTCGTCTGTGAAACATTGGAGTAAGTTTCTGAGGTACAAAAATGGATAAATACAGTCCCTGAACTAAAGGTAATCACATTTATGTGGGGTCTGACAGATTAATCACCTAATCTCAAATTAAAATTAATAGGTGTGATATGGGGCCGGGCGCGGTGGCTCACGCCTGTAATCCCAGCACTTTGGGAGTCCGAGGTGGGTGGATCACGAGGTCAAGAGATGGAGACCATCCTGGTCAACATGGTGAAACCCCGTCTCTACTAAAAATAATAAAAAAAAATTAGCTGGGCATGGTGGCGCGTGCCTGTAATCCCAGCTACTCAGGAGGCTGAGGCAAGAGAATTGCCTGAACCCGGGAGGAGGAGGTTGCGGTGAGCCGAGATCGCGCCATTGCTCTCCAGCCTGGGTAACAACAGCGAAACTCCGTCTCCAAAAAAAAAAAAAACAAACAAACAAAAAAAGAAAAAATAGGTGTGATATTAGCATTGTGATATGTGAACATGAGAGAGATTTTGATTCTGACAGATCAGGACAGTTGAATTGGAAATTACGGGACGAGAGACTGTGCTGTACCTTCCTTTGGGGTAAAACAAACAAACAAACCAACAGTTTTTATATGCATGTTGAGGAATTTGGATAATACCATAAAAGCTATGGGAAGCCCTTAGTAAGTTTTAGCAGGCAAAAGACTTGATTTACTTTGAGTTGAAAAAGTTTGCTTCTAGGTAGAGAATATATGGGAGAAGGCAAGATTAGAGGAAAGATGTTTAGTTAAGAGGCAATTACAGTAATTTAGATGGGAAGTTAATAATCTAGGCCAGTGGCAGAGGGGATGATGGGAAGGACATTGAAAAGAGATAGTAATAATAAAAACTAAAGTTAACATTCATTGCATTTTTTTATATGTTAGGTAGTGTTTTAAGTGCTTTACATATATTATTTAATCATCACAAAGACCTATGACATAGATAGTGTTATTAAGGACACTGTGTTTCAGAAAGATTAAGCAATTTGCCTGAGATCATATTGATAATATGTAATAGAGGAGGAATTTGAATATAAATGGTTTGTTTTAGACTTGACAGGATAAAGAAGCCGAATCAGTAGGTCTTAGAGAACAATTAGACCAGAGTGGCAAAGAAATTCAGGAAACTTCTGTTTCTAATTCCTAGCCAGCCAGGAGAAGACACTAGGAGGTACACTTTCAGGGAGAAACTTGATGAGTTCAATTTTGGACATATTTGAACGGTCTTTAGAGGTACATAAATAGTAGTGTCCAGTAGGCAAATGGATTTGGGAATTTGACGCCCAAAGTGTCTCCAATTTAGGTGGATTTGAGCCAAAGCATAGAAGAGAAGAGAACCGTGTTGAAGGACTCAGTGAAAGAAAGTAGCATGAATAAAAAGCAGAGATGGTCTAGAGAAGGAGGAAGAAACTCAGGAGAGAGTGGTGTTTTTGATACTTAAGAAAGCAAGTTTCAGTAACACTTGTACAGATTGCTGTCTAGTAGGCACTCTCCTAAATGCTTTGTATATGTAATCTCTTCATCCTAAGGACCCTAAGTATTATTCTCATTTTATAGCTGGAAAACAAACAGAGGTTAAGTGATTTATTCAAGGTCTGATAGCCAGTAAGTGGCTGAGCACTGATTTGCATTCCTGTTGTCTTTGCTACTAACCAGAGCATTATGTTGCTGTTAGATGCTCAAAGGTCTGAAAAGTGTCTGTTCATTCTAATAACCAAGAAATTACTGATCACTTGGAAAGATTAGTTTTGCTTGAACACCAAGAAGGAAATTTATTTTTCAGTAGTTCGAGCATTGAATGTTAGGTGAAAAAAATGAAAGCAGGCAGCAAACCACATTGCCATGTGTGTACCTATGCAACAATCCTGCATGAGCTACACATGTAATGCAGAGCCTAAAGTACAATTAAAAAAAAAATGAAAGCAGAAAATATCAAGAAATGGGTTCTGATACTTTTGATAATTTAAACAAATTTTTTTAAATTTATTTTGTAAATACTTATGGAAAACTAGTGCAGTTTTGCTACGTTGATGTATATAGCATTGTGGTAAAGTAAGGGCCTTCAGTGCATCTGTCACTGTAGCAGTGCACCTTGCACCCACCAAGCAACCTTCCATCATCCACTCCATTCCCAGTCCCTTACCCCTCCAAGTTTCCATTGTCTATCTCTCTACACTTTGCTTCCATGTGTACACATTATTTAGCTCACATTTTGAGTGAGAACATGCGGTATTTCTCTTTTGGTGTCTCAGTTGTTTCACTTAAGATAATGGTCTTCATTTCTATCCATGTTGCTGTGAAAGACATAATTTCATTTTTTTTATGTCTAAGTAGTAGTGTGTACATATATGACTTTTTAAATCCAGTCCTCCATTTATGTACACTTAGGTTGATTCCATATCTTTGTGATTTTGAATACTGCTGCGGTATACGTAACAGTGCAGGTCTCTTTTTGATTTAATGATTTATTTCCCTTTAGGTAGATACCCAGTAGTGGGATTACTGGAACAAATGGTAGTTCTATTTTTAGTTCTTTGAGAACTTACCATACTGTTTTCCATAAAGGTTATACTAATGTACATTCTCACCAACAGTATATAACAGTTCCTTTTTCTTTGCGTCCTCTTCCCCCAATGTCTGTTATTTTTTTTTTGTCTTTTTAATACCCATTCTGATTGGTGTAAGTTATATCATATTTCATTGTGGTTTTAATCTACATTTTACTGATTAATTATATTGAGCATTTTCTCATGTGCTTGTTGGCTATTTGTCTTCTTTTGAAAAATGTCTGTTCATGTTCTTAGTCCACTTTTTAATGGGATTATTTGGGGCTTTTTGGTTGAGTTCCTTGTAAATTCTGGATATTAGTCCCTGTTCAATGTATAGTTAGCAAATATTTTCTTTCATTTCAGAGATTGTTCATTCTGCTGATTATTTCTTTTGTGGTGCAGAAGCTTTCTAGTTTAATTAAGTTCCATTTGTCTATTTGTGTTTTTATTGCCTGTGCTTTTGAAGTCTTAGTCATGAATTGTTTGCCTAAACCAGTATCTAGAAGAGTTTTCCCTAGGTTTTCTTATAGTATTTTTGTAGTTTTGGATCTTACATTCAAGGCTTTAATCCATCTTAATTTTATTTTTGTATATGGTGACATATATGAGTCCAGTTTCACTCTTCTACATGTTGTAATCCAGTTTTCCCAGCACCATTAATTGAAAAGTATGTCTTCTCCCCAGTGTAGTGTTCTTACCATCTTTGTTATAGATCAATTGGCTGTAAGTATGTGACTTTATTTCTGGTTTCTCTATTTTGTTCCATTGATCTGTGGGTATTTTTATACTAGTACCACGCTATTGTGGTTGCTATAGCCTTGTAGTATATTTTGAAGTGAGGTAATGTGTACCTCCAGCATTGTTCTTTTTGATTAGGATTTCTTTGGCAATTTGGGCTCTTTTTTGGTTTCATATGAACTTTAGAATTGCTTTTTCTAATTCTGTGAAGAATGACATCAGTAATTTGATAAGGATTGCATTGAACTTGTAGCTTTGGGCCATGGGCCATATGGTCATTTTAATAATATTATTTCTTCTTATCTAACAGCATAGGATGTTTTTCCATTTTTTTATGTCGTTTACAATTTCTTTCATCAGTCTTTTCTAGTTTTCCTTGCAGGGATCTTTCACCTTCTTAGTTAAATACATTCCTAGGTGTTTTGTTTTATTTTTGTAGCTATTGTAAGTGGAATTGCGTTCTTACTTTAGTTCTCAGCTAGATTTTTATTGTTGTATAGAAACACTACTGATTTTTTACATTGATTTTGTATCCTGAGGCTTTACTGAATTAATTTACCAACCTAAGAGATTTTTGGTGGAGTCTTTAGGATTTTCTGTATACAAGATCATCTCATTAGCCAACTGGGATAATTTGACTACTACTTTTCCAATTTGGATGCCTTTTGTTTTTTGCTCTTGCCTGATTGTTCTGCCAGGATTTGCAGTACTATATTGAACAAGAGTGGTAAAATTGGTTATCCTTATCTTGTTTCAGTTCTTAGAGGGAATCTTTTAAACTTTTCCCAATTTCATAATGATGTTGGCTGAGGATTTGTCATACATGGCCTTTTTTATGTTGAGGGATGTTCCTTCTGTGTCTAGTTTGTTGAGGATTTTTGCCATGAATGGAAGATGAATTTTATCAAATGCTTTTTCTTCCATCTGTTGGGATGATCATCTCGTTTTTGTCCTTAATTCTGTTTATGTGATGTATAACACTTACTGATTTGTGTATGTTAAACCATCCTTGCATCTCTGAGATAAATCTCACTTGATCATGGTGTATGATCTTTTGACATGCTGTTGGATTCAATTTCCTAGTATTTTTTATTTTTTATTTTTATTTTTGAGACAGAGTCTGACTCTATCTCCCAGGCTGGAGTGCAGTGGCACCATCTCGGCTCACTGCAACCTTCGGGGCTCAAGAATTCCCCTGCCTCAACCTTCCAAGTAGCTGGGATTACAGGCGTGCACCACCACACCCGGCTAATTTTTGTATTTTTAGTAGAGACAGGGTTTTACCATGTTAGTCAGGCTGATCTCAAACTCCTGACCTTATGATCTGCCCAACTTGGCCTCCTAAAGTGCTGGAATTACAGGTGTGAGGTACCACGCCCAGCCTCAATTTGCTAGTATTTTGTTGAGAATTTTGCATCGCTGTCATCAGAGATATTAGTCTATAGTTTTTGTTTTTGTGTATCTTTGTCTGGTTTTGGTATCAGGGTGGTACAGGCCTTGTGGAATGAGTTAGGGAGAATTTTCTCGTCAGTAGTTTTGAAATCATTTCAGGTGGGTTGGTGATTGTTCTTTGTGTGTTTTGTATATTTAGGCTGTGAATCCATTTGGTCTTGGACTTTCTTTTATTGGGAGATTTTTTTAATTACTGATTCAATCTTGCTATCATAATTGATCTGTTCAGGAATTCTATTTCTTCCTGGGTCAATTTTGGGAGGTTGTATGTTTCTAGGAATTTATCAATTTTCTCTAAGTTTTTAGTTTATGAGCATATAGTTATACATAATAGTCTCTGATTATCTTTAGTATTTCTGTGGTATCAGTTGTAATTTCTCCTTTTTCCTCTTTGATTTTATTTGGATCTTTTCTTTATTTTTCTTGGTTAGTCTAGCTGGCAGTTTATCAATTTTGTTTCTGTCTTTAAATAACCAACTTTTTGTCTCATTGATCCTTTGTTTTTGTTTTGTTTTTTTTAATTTTTATTCATTTAGTTCTGCTCTGATCTTTGTTATTTCTTTGCTGCTAACTCTGAGTTTGGTCTGTTCTTGTTTTTCTAGTTTCATTGAGATGTGATGCTAATGTGTTAATTTGTGATCCTTCTACTTTTTTTTCTACTGAGTCCCACAGTGTTTGCTTGTCTGGAAAATCTTTTATTTTTCTTTCATTTATTCAGCTTATTCTGGCAGGATATAAAACTTTTGGCTTACAGTTGTTTTTTGTTGTTGTTATTTGTTTGTTTTTGAGCACTTTGAAAATGCCATTCATTCTCTTCTGGACTGTAAGATTTCTGCTGAAAAGTCCAGTTAGTTTTATAGTGTTTTATTTATAGGTGACTAGATAGATACTTTCTTGCTAATTTTAAAATTCTTTTTTTTTAACTTTGACTTGACACATTCTGAATATAAAATGCTATGGTGAAGTCCTTTTTACAGTGTATTTTCCTGGGGATAACTGGGCCTCCTGTATCTGGTTATCTAACTCTCTTGCTAGACTTTGAAAGTTTTCATTGATTATTTCCTGAAATAGATTTTTTATACTTTCTAGTCTCTCTTTCCCCTTAGGAATACTATAATTCATATGTTTGTTTGTTTTAAGTAGTCCCAGACCTCTCAAAGGCTTTGCGCATTCCTTTTTATACTTCTTCCTATTTTTGTCTGACTGCATTATTTCAAAATTCATTCTGTCTGCAAGTTCTGAGATTATTATTTTTTTTGCTTGAATATATTTTGTATTTTCTTCAATTTTTTAATGTGTCACATCTGTTTTCTTTTTTTTTTTTTTAAAAAAAAAAAGATACCTGTTTCATTGGTAAATCTCTCATTCATAACCTGAATTGATTTTCTGATTTCTTTGTATTGGTTTTCAGATTTCTCTTGCATCTTACTAAACTTTAAAATCAGTATTTTGGTTTCTTTCTCTGGTATTTTGAGGAATTTTTTTTAAATTGATATCTATTGCTGGATAATTGTTGTGGTCTTTTGGTGATGTCATATTTCCCTGCTTTTTCGTGTTTACTGTGCCCTTTTTTTGATATCTCTGCATCTGGTGTAGCAATTGTTTGTTCCATTTTTTTAAAATATTTTTGTAGGGAAGAAATATTTTCTGAAGATTTGTATATGTTGTTGGTTAAGATACTTTGGCTTTGGTTTTGGGTTCCTGTGGTAGTGTGGTCTTTATATGACTTCTTTGGCAGTACACAGGGTCAGTGATATCTGTGATTTTCTCAGTGGCTTAGTGTATGGTTATTAGTTGAGGTGTGGTAAAGTTTTGGTGGAGACATGGACACCAACTGAGCCAGGCTTCTGGCCCTGGTGGTGCAGCAGTGGGCTGGGTGTGCCTTTTTCTAGGCCCTAGAGCCACTCATACTGACCTTGGTGTTACTGGGTCCTGGACGGCCAATTCTGTGGCCTCCGGGTGCTTGCTTACAAGTTAGTAGTAGGAGTGGTGAGCTAGGTGTGTAGATGGGTTCTTAGGCCCCTGTGGATGGGTTCTTAGGGTGTGAGTAATGGCAGTAATGGTGATGGAGCAACCTACTGGGAACCAAGCACTTCATATTGGTGTTATTGGTAGCTGTAGTGGGTTGGGTAGGCTTCTCCTCAGTTTCACAGCTGTCTGTAGCAGGTGGGTATTTTCCTATGTGTGCTTAGGAGAGCTTTGTCTCCTGTGTCCCCTGCCCGGCTGTGTGGCAGGTGCATCCATATTGACTCTAACTCTGCCTGAGGGTGAAGCACAGTCCAGCATTAAACTCTAAAAATGGTCCCTGCTTTAGGCCTGTGGCCAGAGAGGGCACGGTCTCTCTCATTTGAGCAGTTATGAGCAAGAAACTTTGGGGAATACAATTTCCTTGCATCTTGATCTCACAGCAGTTTGTAGCAGGGTGGTAGGTATTGTCCTAGGTATGTGTAGGACAGCCTGATTTCCCTGTCTCATCTCAGAAGAGTGGTGGCTGCAGCCATGCCGGCTCAAATTTGGCCAAAGGGTAGGGTGTAGCCCAGCCTAAAACTCTGAAAGTGATACCTTGAACCTTGGACAAGGGAGAGTGGCATCCCTCCCAGGCAAACAATGTAGGCAGGAAGCTGTGGGGAGTGCAGTCCAATTATATTTCAATCTCAACAGCAGCCCTGCAGCAGGGTGGTAGGGATCCTTCCAGACATGCGCAGGAGCATCCAGTCTCCCTTCTGCCTCCTTGGAGCAGCACAGTGGCAACAGCCATGTCTATATGTCCTTGATATCTAGGCTCTCACAATGGCACCCAACAGAAGCTGCTCTAGACTTGGCATTATTGCTTTAGGCTTAGCCTGGTATCTAGGCTACTTGACTGTGGCATTCCACGTAGGCTCCCTTTCTGCCTAAAGATCTCTATGTGATCTTTAGGCCGCTCCATTGTCAGTTCCAAGGTCCTAGTGGGTTGAAAGTTTCTCTCATAGTCAAGATTGTAAAAGTCCATTTCAGAATGTGAAACCCTGTGGCTTTTTCTTTACTGTTTCCCTGTGCCTAGGAACCTCTTGCAGCACAGGCAGTTTGGGGCCCACAAGATGCCTTGAAACCTCTCTTTACTTACTTCAAGTACATCCTGTCACTTCTCTGGTGAATCCATCTCTCCTAGATGAAATGTATCTACTTACTATTCTGTTCGAAATTTATCTACTTACTATTCTGGTTCTTCTCCATGGAGGAGGCACATACTACCTACACATCTAGTTAGCTATTTTGATCCTTTTTCTACTTTTGATCATTTGATCATGGAAGTTATAGCCCTGAATAACTTTTGTCATTTTTTTTTAAAGTGCAGCTTGCTGCCAACCCTCTTTTAATTTTACATAAACACATTCTTTAAGGCCAAAGAAAATCTGACTGATTTTCAATGTGAAAATAAAGTATAGAAACTGTTGGAATTATTTCTAAATAGTACTAAAATCAGAATTATCTAAATCATCAAAATTGTCTGTTTTAGAAAAATCGGATTCATGAAATGAATCTTTAGCCAACAGCTATTCAAGAATGATGTTAACATCATGGGTAGGCATGCTGTTTTCTAGGATTTAACATTTTCTGCAATCAAGAATATTTTGTAAATGGAAATTATCGCTACTAAAAATAGAATGCTATGAATAGAATGCTATCTTTTGTTTCCAAAGACAATATACTAGAGTGATGCAACAATAATAATAAATGCAAGATATTTCATGGCAAATTTATCTCTGAGTAAATGCTGCAGTCACAGTGCCGTCAGTGAGCATTCTCAGGGCAAATGGGAAAAGGGTTAGAAATTTTAAAATCTACTCTCATGGACACGCAGGACGAGAAAGCCAGGATCTAGTGAACATGCCTTGTCTTCCTCACCTCTGGTTCTGAGGACCAAGTCTTCAGATGCCCTGTTTTCATCATGCTCAGGCTTTTCTCTCTTATAAAGCAAGATTTCTCCACCTCAGCACTATGGACATTTGAAGCTGGGTCATTTTTTGTGGTGGGGACCTGTCTTGTGTATTGTAGGATGTTTAACAGCATCCCTGAGCACTATGCATTAGACGCCAAGAGCATCTCTGTCCCAATGTGACAACCAAATGTGTCTCCAGACAGTGCACATGGCTCCTGTGTAAGAGCTCACCCCCGACCTAGATGACCATTTCATTCTTCCTGCCAGTATGATAGAAACTTCCTTCTCCACAGAATCTTCTCATGCCACCTTCCCACCAATTTTCTATCCTTTCTTCTCTGCTTCCAGGCCAGAGTCACTTGTCGAGTGTTTGTTGGTGATGTAGCCATTGCTCAACTCACTGGGTCTGTGTTCTGGGTGTCCCCAGGGTGCTATCAATAAGATCAGGCAAAAGGGAGGCAGGGATGTGGGAATAAGAAACACCTCCAGCATCTGGAGGCTGCCAATAAGCAAATACCTGAGAGATCTGATTCCAGTCATATATGCAATTTAGATACAGAAATCTTTTGATATAATTGCTTATAGTATTTAAAAATTACTAATGCAAAAAGAGAGAGATTGAGGTTGCAACTGTGTTGTTTGTTCTCAAGAGAAAAATGTTAACTTTACATTTAATTAATAAATTAATTAAATTTAAAAAGAATCTTAGCTGAGTCTGTTTTGCATTTGAATCAGAGTGAATGGCTTTTATGTTAACTAAAATCAACTCCATAACCACTACACTCAAGTGAGATGAAACAAAGTTAATATTAAGAGTGTATCAACGTTTTCTTTTTCCATATATTCTGTCCTCCCTCTCCCCAACATGCACTCACACTCAAACCCTAGGTGGTGACCACTAACTTGCTATCTTTGAATAAGGACTTTTCATTGTTTCTGTTTTTAGTGAAAATAATATACTATAGCTCTGCTGGCCAGAGCCTAGTGAAACTCAAGCTTCAAAGACTTCACTTGAACAAGCTCCCTTCAAACCCTGTTAGGAGGCATAGAAATGAATCAATATGTATTTAAAAAATTTGCACAACATGTTTTAACCTCAGATGATTAAGCCTGCTTTCTCTCTCCACATTTACTTCCCTGCCATCACATTTCCTCTTATATCAAGTGGCTTTGGAACAGCTAAGAATTTTTTTTTTTTAATTTAGCTAGGGGGAGGTTAACTTTTGGAATATATTTAGTTTGGATTTAGTGAGATATATTTAAGTGGTTTGCAGTCACTTTCATTCATAATCAGGATATTGCTAGCCCTCCAAGCGTAGGATTGGTTTCCCGGAACATGTTTCAACTCACCAGGCAGCCTCGCAGAAAGGTATGGGGCCTGAAGTGGTATCAGGGTATGTGAATTACAAATGTAACAGCTCTTAAAAGAAACTTAATAGGAATTTTTTTCAAACTTGGTAATAGTTTTCATGAGGTTACCAATATTGAATAGTGAAGTTGAATACAACTATATAAAACGTCAACAGCAAAAAACAAATTTTAATCAACTATGCTACAGGGGAAATAGAATTATTTTTGTATTTTTAATATATTTATAGTCTTTGTAGAAACCAATATTTTAAATTAAACATGAAAACATTATTAAAAAGTATATAGCAAGAACAAATCTGTAAAAAGGTATACAGTGAGTTAATTTAAAATTGAGGTTATTTTTCTGGAACTTTACATTTTTGTATAATTTTTCAGCTTTTGTAATTTGTAATTTATTGTGATTTCTCATTCTAAATAAATATCCTCTTTCATAGTAAAAATATATTTTGATGTAAAGGAATGGAGAAAGGAAAAGTTGCAGTTAACGAGGATGTAAGGTTAAAGAAATACTTGAATGGGGATTAGTGAGAATGAGGATGTGTCTAAATATGTTATTCATTTTTAATATTATTCTGCAAGATTTCAGTTTTATTAAAATTTATTGAGACTTATTTTGTGAGTCTGCAAATGGTATACCTTCCTGAACATTCCATGTGTACCTTGAAAAGAATGTGTATTCATTCAGTAGTTGCATCAGAGTCAGACTAAAATATATGGAGACAAACCTCATGGCAAAATGTTTTTAGGAATGTATATAAAAAATCAGAATTGCAATTTAGAACATAAACACAGGCTTTGATGGTCTTCCATCTGTCCGAAAAATAAAGAAAGTTAAGGAGTTTCCTTAGAAAGAGAAAGCACATGGGTAGATAAAACTAGGCTTAAAATCAGGGCAGGTCTTTTCAGCAGCTACTGGGTAAAACTGGTTTTAGGATTATGCCAGGCTGTTTCATCATCTAGGCTTGCCGATAATCCTTGGAACAGGTGTTATGAGCCCAGAATGCTTTTACCCCAGGTCCCTCAATTCTGATTTAGTTGGGTAAGATGTAAATGACCCAATCTGTATAATCAACTTTCACAGTTGTCAGGTTTAGTGTTTTATAAATGTCAGTTCTGTGAAATTGCATGATAGCGTTCTTAGGTCTTCTATATTCCTACTGATTTTTTTCTACTTGTGTCAATTACTGGGAGATGATTATTCCAGCTATGATAGTGGATTGTCTGTTTCTTCCATTGGTTATGAGAGAATTCACATATTTTGAAGCTTATTAAGTACATATATATTTAGGATTATTATATCTTCATGATAAATTGATCCTTTTATCATTATCAAATATCCTTCTTTAATCTCTGGTAACTTATCCTAGAATCTATTTTGATTATAATATAGCATTGGTAACATTCCTGTCTTTACTGTTTGGATGGAATGCCATTTTTGTAAAAAATTTTTCTTTTTCAACTTATTTATGGTTTAGTATTTTAAGTATCTCTTAGCATATAATGGGATCATGCTTTTTGATCCAGTCTGAAAGTCTCACTATTTAATTGGCATACTTAGTCAATTTATTTAAAATAATTATTGATATGGTGCTGTTTAAGTCTGTCAAACGGTTTGAGTTCCCTTTGTCTTTCCTGTGTTTTGTTCTCCTTCCTGAGTTCTTTTGGGTTAAATATTTTTTATTCTATTTTATTTTCTCCATTGGCTTTGATCAATACCTGTTTGGTTTATTTAGTGGTGTGCTAGTACTAACAATATACATCCTTATTAAGGTATACTCACAGCTACTAATTGTACCACTCCTCATGTTACATTTGTTATTTCTCATGTCCTGATTTTTCCTTCCCACTGGACAAATGTAAGAATCTTATAATAGTGGAATTTCATTTACTCACTCCCCTGTTCTTTCAGCTGTTATATGTTTTACTTGCACATGTATTACAAACTCCACCATACATTACTACTTTTGCTTTAAACAGTGAGTTGTCTTTTAAAGAAACTAAGATAAGGAAAAAACATAGTCTTTGTATTTACTGACCTATTTACCATTTCTGGTCTTCTTCATTTTTGCCTGTAGACCCATTTTTATCTGGGCATTATTTCCCTTCATTTTGAAAAACGTCTACCATTTCATATAGTTCAGCTGGCGATAACTTCTCATAGCTTTCATTCATTTGAAAATGCCTTTATTTCATGTTTGTTTTGAAGGATATATTTATTGGATATAGAATTCTGTGTTGACTTTTTTTTTCTTTTAGCACTGTGGAGATACCAGTCCACTGCTTTCTGGCTTCTGTTGTTTTGTATGTGATGTGCATTTTTTTTCCCCTGGCCCCTGTTTTATCTTTTAGTTTCAGCAGTTGTACTGTCACGTGCTTAAGTATGCTTTTTCTTTGAATTTCTCCTCTCTGGGTAACTGAGCTTCTTGGATTCATTCAGTGTTTTTCATCAAATTTGGGAAATTATTGGATAATATTTTTAGAATTTTTTTTTCTGCCACATTATTACCCTTTTCTCTTTTCGGCATCCAATTTTGCATGTGTGTGTTCATGTGTTAGGCTACTTGATACTGTAACAGATTTCTGAGATTCTGTTCTTTTCTCCTTTATTTTATTGTGTTTTGCTTGTGTGACCAAGGATTTTCAGTTGAGTAATTTCTGTTGCTCTGTCTGACTTCACTGAGCCTTTTGTATGCCATATCCAATATTCTGTATGCATTTTTAGTGAGTTTTTTATTTTAGTTGAGTAAGTGAGGGACAAAATACATCTGATAATAAAAAGAGAAATCTACATTTCAGTTATGAGTATCTATATTCTTTGTATAGATATTTGTTTTTTACACGATTTACTCATCTATTTATTTCTTTTTAATTTTTATTTCTATTTATTTTCCTGGAATTTTCTTTTTTATTAAATAAAGTTTTACAAATTATAGTTGGTCTTTTCTACCTAATTGCATTTAAATAATTTTCAAATGCTTGTTAGCATTCCCAACTTATTTTACATTTGGTCAATTACTGTGATATTTCTTGTATACTTATGTTTATTAATATAAGGTGCTATGACTTGATTCCTTTTCTTTTTGACATATCATTAATAATGATTACTTTCAAGCTGCATCTACTTTTGGCATACTTTTATTGTTTTGTGTGTTTGATATAAAAATGTTAAATACTATGACAGTTTAAGTTCTTATTTTTGTTCCTACTTACATTAGTGAAATATTTTTTCAATTTTAACATTTTCTTGTCTTTTGTTTAAGAGATGGATCTTACTCTGTCACCCAGGCTGGAGTGCTGTGGTGTGATTGTAGCTCATTGTAACCTCAAACCCCTGAGCTCAAGGACTCTTCCCACCTCAGCCTCCCATGCAACTGGGATTACAGGCGCGTGCCACCATGCCCAGTTATTTTTTTAAAAAATTTTTTATAGAGGCAGGATCCTGCCATGTTGCCCAGGCTGGTCTCAAACTCCCAGCTTTAAGCAGTCCTCCCTCCTTGACCTCCCAAAGTGTTGGAATTACAAGCATGAGCCGTCGTCCCTGTCCAATTTGAACATTTTTATTAATGAATTCTTTTAGCTATAAGTGAACACATTAGTATCTAGTAGGGTTAAAACTAGGAAATACCTTTATATATTTCTCATGGTTAACAAATTGTTATGTAGAATGTTCATTTAAAAAAAATAAAGTTGAGGTATTTGTGTTATTTTACATGTCTGAATGAATCATTTTTCAACTCTCAGTTATGTACTTACATACCCTTTTCTAACCTATAGATATGTTTTTTGAATTTTATTAAATTCATTTCAGTGCTACATTCTGTTTTGTTGTAAACTTCTGTGAGTTTTGATTAATACCTGTAAACATGTAACCTCAATCATAATCAAGTAGTTAATCACCTTCCAAAATTTTATAGTTAGCTCTTTGCCAACTCTAACCACTCATGACTGCTTGCCAGTTTTCTGACACTGTAGTTTTGTTTTTCAAGAATGTCATATGAATGGCATTATACAGCATGTAGCCTTTTGAATCTGGCTTCTTTCGCTTAGTGTGATGCATCTGAGATTCTTTCAGGTTGTTTTTTTCAGTAGTATTTATTTCTGTCAGTGATTAGAATTTTGTTGCAGCCTATTTATCCATTGCCCAGTATAGGAATATCTGGATTCTTTCCAGTTTTTGTCACGGTGAACAATGCAACTGTAAATATTTATGTACAGATTTTTATCTGAACATATGTTTTTATTTCATTTGAGTAAATGTCAAGTATTTAGATAGCTACACTTCTCTAAATTCAGCTGTTAAGGAGGAAAGGCAGCCAGATAGATTTATGTAGTGTATTCGTTACTTATTGACACAGCAGGGAATATGAACTTCATGTTTGCACTGGTTCTTCTTTTCTCCTCAAGTCCCATGGGGGTAGGACCAGGTACATAATGTGCATGTGGAGTTTGTAGCACATCTGAGGGGCACGGAGCTTAGAAAAACCCCAATTTTTAAAGAGGGTATGTTTGTCAGGTCAGCCATAACAAAGTACCACAGATTGGGTGACTTAAACTTTTATTTTCTCATAGTTCTGAAGGCTAGAAGATCAGTATCAAAGTGACTGCAGGATTGGTTTCTTCTGAGGTCTCTCTCCTTGTCTCGCAGATGCTCGCTTTCTTACTGTGTCTTCACCTGGCCTTTTCTCTGTACATGCCTGAGACTCTGGTGTCTTTCTGTGTTTCCCATTCTCTTTTGAGGACACCAGTCAGACTGGGTTAGGGCACGTTCTAATGGCCTCTTTTTAACCAAACTACCTCTTTAATGGCCCTGTCTCCAAATACAGTCATATTCAGAGGTTTAGGGGTTAGGGCTTCAACCTGAATTTTAGGAAAACACAAATCAGCCCTTAACAGGATGTGTTGTTAGATTTTGTATATCTATGCTCATTCATTTTTGTCTTAAAAGCAAACAAGATTTCTAGAAT
Source organism: Aotus nancymaae (assembly GCF_030222135.1). Taxonomy (NCBI): domain Eukaryota; kingdom Metazoa; phylum Chordata; class Mammalia; order Primates; family Aotidae; genus Aotus; species Aotus nancymaae. Next base: position 31,780,906 of record NW_026988413.1, read on the forward strand.
GGAGGTAGACTGTTGTTACAGTTGTGTACTGTATACAACATCTCAGTCAACAATGCACTACATATATGATGGTGGTTCCATAAGATCATAGTATTGTGTTTTTACTGTACCATTTCTAGATTTGTATATGTTTAGATATGTAGATACTTGCCATTGTCTTATAATTGCCTACAGTCTTCAATACAGTAATATACTGTACAGGTTTGTAGCTTAAAAGCAATAGGCTATATCATATAGCCTAGAAGTATAGTAGGCTATACTATCTAGGTTGGTTTAGGTATACTCTGTGATGTTCACACAAATACAAAATTGCCTGACAATGCATTTTTCAGAATGTACCCCTGTTGTTAAGCACCACACGATTATATTATTCTCAGCAATTGCTCCATTTCAGCATATCTCAGCAATAACTGCCTGCCCATCCTCCCCATTCAGAGCCATTGGGCGAGATGTCTTCCTGCTGTGTGAAGGGGATTTCTTGTACTCTCAGAGAGGAAGGCTGAAATGATGCATCTAGGAGTTTATATAGGGTAACTATTCAGCTTTACCACTCCTGAGAGTGGGAGAGAAACCTAATCTCCTTAATGTAAATACATCATTTGGAATTTAAGGGAATAGCTATATATTTCATCCACTGTTGAATTGTAAACACGTAATTCTGGGACATCACTCTCTCTGGAAGTCTCTCACTGTCCTTTGATTGTCAAAGCTTTTCTTAACTCAGATTCCAGTTTTCTTTGCTCAATTCAACAAGGACAGGGACAAATTTCCTACCATCTTTCTAATGGAATAACTTTTACTATAGGTAAAACTGTTGACATAATGTAAAACATGATTAACCAAAAAGGTCTTTTACTAAATAAAGGTATTTTACTAAACATAAGAAACTTGAGTGTTTCTTACATTTCTTACAATACCTCTGGGTGCAAGTCACACTGTTTATTTGGTTAGTTTCTGCCTTTCACACAAGAAACACTCCCAGTGGCATACATGCCATCCCAAAAACAGACAGTTTATAATTGTTGGTTCCCCCTCCAGAAAGTATGTATTAATAGATAGGCAGCATGAGTTGACTGTGTCTCTTGTGTTGTTAATTAGCTAGTAATCTCTTAAGGCCCCCAGTTTAGTCCTGGTAATTTAGTTTGGTTCTGGTTTTCAGAGAGACTGCCTGAGGGCAGTCCGGTAATTTGTCTTAATTTGCTAATTCATTTGTCCTAGTTATGGATGACATTTGGAAGCAATCAGCATACAAGCTGCAGGAGCTGGGCCATGCCCTGCTGCCTCATGGTTAGAGCAGTTGGGTGGGGCATGGTAGGTAGCCTTAGCAGTTGATTTCAAATTTCCCAGAAGTATGTGAGAACAGCACCAGAACATTTTCCTTTGGGAAAAGAGGTTCCTGGAGTGGTTCCAAAAGACAAAGATGATTAATGCCTCCCCTCTCCTACACCTCCTGGGACCTAAGGGATTCTGTTTCCAAGTCCCAGAGTTTTCTTCTGCAGGTGCTAGAAGTGTCTTCCTACATGCCTAGGTGTCTTTTCCTCTCTTTTCATTGTTGTAAAACCAGTGTGCTCGTTCCAATAAGTATAACTTTATATTTTTTCTGATTATCCCCTCTGTTCTGACCTAGACCTTTCTTCTAGTTGGATCACATAGAGAGGAACAAAAGCACCTGCTTTGAGTTTAATTTGATTAATGTCATTTAATCTGATTGATTGTGGTTCTCTTGACTGCTTTGTGTTTTTTCTTGCCCTTTTTTAATGCCTCATATGTTGTTGTCGTTCAAAGCTATACATCTTGTGTAGGACAGTGGAAATTTAGGTATTTTTTACTTCTGGGCATGTGTAGGTCTTTCTTTGTGCTAGGCCTTTAGTGTGGTGCATTGAGTTAATCTAGTCAGGAGTAGAGTTAGGTTTGGTATTTGTTGTTGTTTTTGGTGATTGAATGCACTAGAGACTTCATATTCCTCTAGAGTTACTTTGTATGTAGGATCAGAGCTGGTTGACTAGATTTTTCTCTTGTCTTCCCCATCTTTAGTTTTAGGTCTTTGCTTTGTGCTTTCTCTCAAATAAGATCTGTCTCCATGCTCGAGGGCTTCTCTTCCAGTAGTAGACCATGTTTGTTTTTACTAGGTACTGGTTAGCCTTTAATGGGTAGATATTCTCTGTTCTAGTGAAGCCTGTCTTGGTAGCAGTAGGTCCCTGGGTCTTGTGAGTGGGACCTTCTCAATAATCTTGCTTTGCCCTAGCTTTAGGTCTGAGCCTTACACCTATGTACCTGTTCCTGCCCATCCCTAAAAGTGAAATAAGGTGTTTTTTTTCTGTTCTTCCCTTCCAGCTGCAGTGGGTTTTCACCAGTGCTCTATGTTTGACACTTTTTTTTTTTGCCCTTCTCCCAGTATTTTAAGGCCTTTGTTCTGAAAGAAAGAGGAGAAAGATCCAAGCAGAGTTTCCTGCCTTTCATGCAGTAACTGCTGCTGCCATTGCCCTGCTTCTTATCCTGAACCTTGTCAGGTCTGTGGAGAAGCGCTTGTAAATGAAAATGAATTCCCCTGTGTTTGCAGCTCAGGGGCTCCCTGTGTTTTCATTGCCCCATACTTGGCCTTTAGCAATTCATTAAAAATGTTAGATGAATTTTTCTTACAGATGTCTGGGAACATTTGTCGTTTACCTTAGGTAAGCAAATTGCTATAAAAAATTCCTTATTTGTGTCTTGGTGTTATTATAAACTTTGGCTCTTTGTAACAATTTTTTTTTCTTCATTTCAGGGAAGGCTTCACTTATCTCTTCTTTAACTTATCATGGAAATAAAATAGTTGTTTTATTCTCATTAGAAGTGCCTTGCTTTTTTCAGATTTCTGCTTAGTTGGTTGCCCTGTGACTTCAGCTCTCTTATGGGTCAAGAAAAGTTTTGAGATTTATAGATTGTCCAACTTTTTGTTGTCACTTTTTTCAGCTTTCAATCTTCTGAGTGTAACTACTTTTACTTTTGACTGTGAATCATTATGCAGTGTTGATAACTACGTATTTATTTATGATTCCTGTAAGTAAAATTAAGTTCTATTTTATAAGTAAAATTGATATATATTTTGTTAGCTATATCAAAGTCTGGAAGGCTAACAGGATCTATTTTTAAACTTTTTTTAATTTTAGCCTGGGAGGCTAATAGGATCTATTTTTAAACTTTATTAAATGAATCAGATTTCTGTGTGAAAGTTTTCAAAGAGCCCACTAATATATTCATAGCATCATTAAGTTTCAGAGCCTTAAATTACAGAAACCATCCAGATTAAATGCTTCATTTTATGTGAGACTCTAATAACTGTTTTAAAACTGAGAGATCTTAGTTACAGAAGCTAAACAAAGACTAAACTGTACTTGTATCTTAATCTGTTGATTTGTCCACACTATCCTTACTTGTGAGACTTCCATTTTGCACTTCTAAATCTTTCTTTATAAAGTTTTCTTTCTAGGAGCAAGCATCATTTTATTGTTTGGTAGAGAACAATATTATAGATTAAAACAAAGCTGGGAAAGTTGATCTAGTTATCTGTAAAATAAGGAACTGATAGTACCTAACTAATAGAATTACTTAAGAAATTATATTATAAACCTTGAAGTATTTGTAGACCTGATTGTTCTATAGAAAAATTCAGGACTGTTCTTTGTCTTAAAATAGTTACTTGAACACAGTACTTTGACTTCTTGAAAGATAAAACTGTTGCTATAAAAAATTACAATTTTTATTTCTATCTTGGTTTTATTATAAACTCCTTTGACTCTATAACTTTTTTTTTTCTCTCAGTTCAGGGAAGACTTTCACTTACCTCTTCTTTAACTTATCGTGGAAATAAAACAGCTGTTTTACAGATTAGACTACAAGGTATATAGTATAAGCAAACTATTTCTACTTAACTTTTTCCCTGTAATATACAAATATGTGACTTCATGTATATGTGTGTGTATGTACATATGTACACACACATACATGTAAATGATTTCCAATAGGTAGTACATTAATAGTAGTACAAAAATCTATAGAATGAAAAGTTAGTCTTCCCCCTAGCAAAGTTTTTCCCAACTATCCCTTCCCTTTTGCTCCCATTTCTTCTATTCTACTTCGTAGCCCTTTACTCTTCATACCTAGACCATTGCAGTAACTAACTGGTCTTCCTGCTTCTAGTTTCACTATGTGACTTAAACATCTTAGCAGGTTAACTGTCTTAAAACTTGGCTCTTAACATGTTGCTTCTTACATAGATATACTTGTTACCTAGGTGTCATTCTTACATAGGGAGAATTCATTCTCCATGTAGCTAGCCCTTAGATAGTTGTAGTAAGCCAGGAAGGGCTTCTTTCTAACACTTAGGGACAAAAGTAGATCTTATCTGAAGCCTGTGGTTGGTTAGAATGGTCTGGAGCAGTAAATGGGAAATAAACTACAATATTCTACAACTATTGACAACCAAGTATATATCAGACACTATTCTAGGTACTGGGGTTATACCTGTTAACAAAATTTAGTTCTTGCCTTCATGGAGTTTACATTTTAGGGGAATGAGGAAAGGCAATGAATAATTATATCAAGTAATGTTAGGTATAAATGTGGTCTGGAGAAAAAGCAAGTTAAGGTGGTAGACCATAAACAGAGGTATCGAAATGCATTAATATTCTGAAGAAATTAAATATAAATACATTTATTAAGTAAACAGATACTTGTAGAAAATTGAGTTACAGTCATTTCTCTGTATCTGCATGGAATTAATTCAAGGAGCCCCCTATGGATATCAGAATCTGTGGATGCTCAAGCCTTATATTATTTGCATATAATCCATGGATATTCTCCCCACCATTTACATTAAATCATCTCTAGATTATTTATAATACCAAATACAATGTACATGCCATCTAACTAGTTATACTTTATATTTTAAAATTTGTATTATTTTTTATTGTTGTAGTATAATTTTTTTTAAAACTTTTTCTGAATATTTTTTAGTCTGAGGTTGGTTGAATTTGCAGATGCAAAACTTGCAGATACAGGGGCCAACTATATGTCAGGAAGAAGAGTTATTTTTTTCTTTTTTCTTCTTTTGGTACTTTCCATGTTAGTGCCTTGTACTTAGCAGGAACTTGGTAAATGTCTGTGAAATGATATCCAAGGGTTGGGCAAGGCTATTAAGTAAATAGAGGGCACAATTTTGGTCTTCAAGTCTGTGATCTGGTCAGATAGAGAACTCATTCATTCATTAAGGGAAAAAAATAGTAATACTTGAATTATTGAGTACACTGTAACATGATCCAAGCATTCATAATTTTAGTCAACCAAGATATGTTTCTTGGAGGCAATTTTTTTTAAGCAAATGTACATATAGAAAAACTAAATATAAATGCAGTACATAAGTACAAATAGTGCATAATGATTTTTGCAAAGAGAATAACACATTTGTAATTAGCATCTAAACCAAGAAAAGACCATTGCCAGCATCCTGGAAGCTCTCTTTATACTCGCTGCTAGTCATTACACTCCTAAGCATTACTACTGAATTTGTAATGTCATAGATTAGCTTGTCTGTTTTTGGTATTTATTTAAATTTAATTACATAATTATATCAATTGTATCTAGCTTTTTTCACTGTACATTGTGTTTGATGCTTGATTATATTGATATTTTAGTTCATTCCTTTTTGTTGCTCTCTAATATTCCATCGTGTGAATGAATTACAATTATGTGTTCTAATGTTAATGGGCAGTTAGTTAGTTTTGTGTTTTTGGCTATACCAAATATACTTGTACATATATACTATTTTTGGTAAATACATGCTTTTCTGTTGAGCATATATACTTTGTAGTGGAATTACTGTGTCATAGGACATACATGTGTTCATTTTTATAAATATTAACAGATATGTTTCCCAAGTGTGTCAATTTACATTTTCACCACTATTGTATAAGAATTTAGGTTCTTCCACATTGTCATCAGCACTTTGTATTTTCCATTTCTTATGTTATGTTATCTTAATAGGTGTCTAATTGAATTCAACACCAATTGATGAAAATACTGGATAACTAGAAATAAGGAACCTTTCTTAATCTAATAAAAAATATCTTAAAACACTTTATAGAAAATAACATACTTAATGGTGAAATATTGAAAACTTACCCTTGAATCAGCAGTGTAACCAGGATGCCCATTTTCACAACTTCTACTCAGCATTGAATAGGAGGTCCTCCTTGTACAATAAGTAAAGGCAAAACATTAAAAGGCATACAGATCAGAAAGGAGTTAGTAAAACTGTTATTGACATTACTGTAAAATATCTAGATCTATGGAAATATATAAGATTTAATAAGAAAGCCTTGTGAGGTTGCTGAATAAAAGGCTGATGAGTTGACGATACTGTATTTAGCTTACAGACTTTTTGAGGTTTATCACCTATTTTCAGATATATAAAAAATGATACTTGAAAGAGTTATATCTTTAAAATTGCAACAGTCCTAAGAGGTCAGTAAAACTGATCATTGATGTAAAAAGAAATAATTTCTCCACTCACTGCTTTTTAATTTTTAATATTAAACAGAACATCTTAATATGTACATTTTTCTATCACTTAATTAAAAAGTAATTCTAAATAAGCAGTAATGTGAGCCATAATTTTCTATATGTAATATTCTCTTATAGTTGGTTTAAAAACACATGCCTGTTAAGTCCTCAAAAAAATAGTAGCAAACCTGATTCAACAGCATATGAAAAGAATTAAACATGATGACCAGGATAGGATTCAATTCAGGAATTCAAGGAGGATTCAATATGAAATAAATCAACATTGCAATACACTGCATTAGTAGAGCAAAGAGGGAAGAAAAGCAGATGATTAATATCAGTTGATGCAGAAAAGTATTTGACAAAATCCAAGACCATTTATGATTACAACACTCAGAAAACTGTGAATAGAATGGAATTTCCTCAACATGGTAAAATGGCATTTATCAAAAACCCGCAGTTAACATCATACTCAACTGTGAAAGACTGAAAGCTTTCCCCTAAGATTAGGGACAGTGATGTCTGCTTTCACCACAACTATCCAACATTGTATTAGAAGTTCTAACCAGAGCAATTAGGTAAGAGAAAGAAATTGAAAACATTTAAATTGGAAGGGAAGAAGTAAAACAGTCATTATTCACAAATGACATTTTAGATATAGAAAATCCCAAAAATTCAGGAAAGTTACCAGAGCTAATAAATGAATTCAGCAATGTTGTAGGGTGCAAGATCAATATAGAAAAAATAGTTGTTTCTGTGTATTTGCAATGAACAATCTGAAAAGGAAATAATGAAAGTAATTCCATTTATAATAGCTTCTAAAACAATAAAATGCCTAGAGATCAAGGCATTTAATCAAGGAGGTGAAAGTCTTGTACATGGAAAACTACAAAGCATTGCTGAAAGAAATTTTAAAAGATCTAAATAAAAAGAAAGACATTCCTTTTTCTTGTGTAGAAAGACATGATATCTTAAGCTGTCACCCAAAATGATCTATAGAGTCAAGACAAACCCCATCAGATTTATAAAACTTTGTTGCAGAAATCTAAAGACCAATTCCAAATTTGTATGAAATTTCAAGGGGCTTCAAATTGCCAAAACAACCTTAAAAAAGAACAACAGAGTCTGAGTACTCAGGCTTCTCAGTTTCAAAACTTGTCACAGAGCTGCAGAAATCAAAACAGTGGTAATGGCATAGGATACACAGAGATCAGTAGAGTACAATTGAGTCAAGAAATAAACCCATACTTCTATCTATGGCTAGGTAATTTTTTGACAAGGATGACATGTTCTGTCAATGGGGAAAACAGTTAAATAAGGAAAAGAAATAAAAGACACTCAGATTAGAAGGGAAGGAGTAAAACTATCTCTATTTAAAAATGACTGTCTTTTAAACAAATAATGAGACAGCTGGATTTCCACATGCAAAAGAATGAAATTAGATTCTTACCTTATGTTATATACAAAATTTAACTCGAAGTGGATTAAGCATCTATATGTAAGAGCTAAATCCGTAAAATCCTTCAAAAATACATTAGATATGATACAAAAAGGATGAGCAACAGAGAAAAAATTGATAAATTAAGTTTCATAAAAATTTAAAAATTTTATGCATCAAAGGACATCATGAACATGAAAAGACAGGGTACAGAGTGAGAGAAAATATTTGCAAATCATATATCTAACGAAGACTTGCTATCAAGGATATATAAAGGACTTCTTAAATTCAACAACAAAAAGACAAGTTCAATTAAAAACATAGGCAAGGATTTGAATAAGTATTTCATCAAAGAAGAAATACAAGTAGCCAATAAGCACATGAAAAGAAATTTTAAAAAAGAAAAATATGCTTAATATCATTAGTAATTTGAGAAATGGAAATCAAAACCACAATGAAATACCACTTTATACTCACTAGGATGGCTATACTAAAAAAGGTATATAAGAACTCATGTACTCATATTCAAGAAGATATGGAGATTTTGGAACCCTCATACTTTGCTGATGGGAATGTAATATGGTTAGCCATATGGAAAATAGGTTGGTGGTTCCTCAAAAAGCAAAACATAGAATTACCATATGACCCAGCAATTCCACTTCATGTGGATACCCATAAGAATTGAAAAGGGGTACTGAAACACATACTTGTATAACAGTTTTCATTGAAGCATTTTTCACTATAGCCAAGATGTGGAAACAATCCAAGTGTTCATTAACAAATGAATGGATAAACAAAATGTGGTATGTATACACACTGGAATATTATATAGCCATAAAAAGAAATTACCTTCTGATAACGTGGATTAACTTTGAAAACATGCTAAATGAAATAAGGCATACGCAAAATGACTTGCTATTGTTTGATTCATGTATATGTAGATGTAGAGAAAGTAAATTCATTGAGACAATAGATGAAAAATCATCAGTAGCTGGAGGAAAGGGAGAATGAGAAATTACTGTTTAATGGTTACAAAGTTTTTCTTTGGTATTATAAAATGTTTTGGAAATAGAAGTGATGGTTGTATAACTTTGTGAGTGTAAGTAATGCTACGGAGTTGTATGCCTAAAAATGGTTGAAATGGCAAGTTTTATGTTGTTTATGTTTTGCCTAAATAAAAGAAATACACACCTGCTGTTCACTATTTAGACAATACAGATTTTGTAATCCAAAATGAGAATCTAAGTGATCTAACTCCTCTAGAGTAACATTATCCAATAGAACTATTTGCAGTGATAGAAATGTTCTATGTCTGTACTGCCAGTTTTGTAGCCACTATAGCCACTATCAAATGTGGATAAGGAACACTTGAAATGTGCCTAATGTGGCTGAGGAACTGAGTTTATCTAGTTTTAATTAATTTAAATAACCATAGGTAACTGGTTGAGATGTTGTATTGGACAGCACATCTCCAGAGACCACACCTGTTGGTGTATGAGCATACAGGTTTTTTTCTGCAGGTGTATTAAATTATTTAAAAATAATTTTCTTTAAGAATCATGTGACATATTTAATGTTAATTAGAGATCCCCTAGGTATTTGCAGAACCAGAATTGGCAGATACTAATATCAAGGCATGTAGTTATTAAATATATTTGAGTCAGCAGTAAGTCTTCACATAACTTGTTTAGAATTAGACCTTCTAAAACAATGTTGCAGGAATATTAGACAATATATTAGTAGTTTAAATCCCTTTTAATTAGAATTGTGACTAAAAAGTAAATGACATGGGAAAAAAAGCTCTGCTTTCCTCAAAACCACACTGTCAAATGAGATTGTACTCCTTTTTTATTTACATTTATTTAGATTCAGCAAACGTTTATTAAGGACTGACATTTTGCTATACATTGTGTAAGACTCGAGAAACCAAAATGAGTAAGTCACAGTGCTTGACCTTATGGAGCCCACTGTCTCTACTCTAATGGGAAATCAGTTAATGGTGGTAACTACAATAGCTATATTAGCAGCCTCAATTAAACTGTTAATCAGCCTGGAGGACTTGGGAAAAGCATCTAATAATAGGCAGTTTTGTTTTTTAGTGAAAAAGTTTATTTATTATAATTTAAACTTTTTATTATGGGAAATTTCAAACATACAGCAGCAGTGAGAATTATATAATGAATGTCCTATATATTCATCATCTGAGTTCAACAGTTATAGGTATCTTCTTTCATATGTTTATCATCTACTAATTTTACTTCCACAGATTATTTTGAGGCAAATCTCAGGAATTATATAATTTAAACCATAAAAATCTTGGAATATAAAATAAAAAGACTCTTAAAATTACACATAAGTGTGTGTGTGTGTATCATGTTACATGAAGTGATGCATGATTGTGTGTATATATATGATGTGTTCACATCTATACTAGACGTTAATCTAGTATAGCATATATATATATACACACACACGGACACAGTCATGCATCATCACACTTCATGTGACATGATATAGTCTGAGAAATGCCTTGTTAGGCAATTTTGTTATACAAACATCATAGAGTGTAAGTACATAGAATGTAAATACACTCTATGATGTATACTTTCACAAACCTAGATGGTACACCTACTACACACTTTGGCTATATAGTATAGACTGTTTTTCCTAGGCTATAAACCTGTGCAACATGTTATCTTAACTGAATTCTGTAGGCAGTTGTATGACAATGGTAAGTATTTGTGTATCTAAACATATCTAACTCTAGAAATGATACAATAAAAATACAGTATTATAATCTTATGAGACCACCATCAAATGTGTGGTCTGTCATTGACTGAAACGTCATAATGACACCTGACTGTACACAAATGAGTACATAACACAGTATTAACATATCACATATTAACACTGATTTTTTTTTTTTTTTGAGACGGAGTTTCGCCCTTGTTACCCAGGCTGCAGTGCAATGGCGCGATCTCGGCTCACTGCAACCTCCGCCTCCTGGGTTCAAGCAGTTCTCCTGCCTCAGCCTCCTGAGTAGCTGTGATGACAGACATGCACCACCGTGCCCAGCTAATTTTTTTTGTATTTTTAGTAGAGACGGGGTTTCACCATGTTGACCAGGATGGTCTCGGTCTCTTGACCTCGTGATCCACCTGCCTCGGCCTCCCAAAGTGCTGGTATTACAGGCGTGAGCCACCACGCCCAGCCCAACACTGATTTCTTAATATGAACTATCAATGCATTCATGTACACATACACATATATATGCCTGTCTTCCTTTCCATTTGTACATATGCAAACACAGTTCCATTATTACACCTAACATAATTCCTGTATATAATCAGATATTAAGTCAATGTTCTGTTTCCCCTGATTATCTCATAAATTATTTTTCCATTTGTTTTCTTCTGTTGGTTAAAACCAAGATAGGGAAATCAATGTGGAGGCTTTACAGTAATTCAAGGTCTATCCGGGATGTGTATTAAACCAAAACTAAAGCATTGGTGCAATTGACATACAATTGATTAGGTGTGTATGTGTGTTTATGAGTTGGGTGGGGGTTAGTTTCAGTTTTTGAGACAACATTTATCATGTAAGTCTGTAAGAACATCTGCTTTCTAAGTTCAGAATTTGAATTTTTTAAAATGCTGAACGTTAATTTTTTCCTGTTCGTGAGTATGATGTGTTCCTTAAAAACTTTGTTAATATAGTAAAGCATATATGTCTAATGTTCATTTGACACTGTGAAATGCATTGCCCAGGAAATTAAACTCCGCAAATTTTGGAATGAAATGCCATATGAGTATATTCTGAAATATTCTCCATTATGTTTTTGTTTTGTTTCGTTTTTTGGAAAAGCATTTAAATTCTATATCTTAAATTCATGAGGGAAATATTGTGGCAGATTGCTGATACAGCAAAAAATACTGAAATGTTTGTTCAAAAAAGTTAGCTTTAATTACAAAATCCTTTTTTGTTGCAGTACTTATTGTTGCAACGATAAGTTGTTGCAGTATTATGCAGTCATTTGTAATCAAATGACTACATAAATAGGTGGATTGTTTAGAGATATATGGTAATATTTGGGACTTTCTGGTTTTCCTGGGTTAGACTATTCGTAGTTCCTAACTGCTCTTAAGGCAAGCTTGAACATCATCTTGCAGTCCCCTTAAAATTTTTTTCTTTTCAAGCTGATCATGGTGGGTCACGCCTGTAATCTCAGCACTGTGGGAGGTCGAGGTGGATGGATCACCTGAGGTCAGGAGTTTGAGATCAGCCTGGCCAACATGGTGAAACCCCAGCTCTACTAAAAATACAAAAATTAGCCAGGCTTGATGGCAGGCACCTGTAATCCCAGCTACTCAGGAGGTCAAAGCAGGAGAATTGCTTGAACCTGGCAGAGGTTGCAGTGAACTGAGATTGTACCATTGCACTCCAGCCTGGGCACTGAGAGTGAAACTCTGTCTCAGCAAAAAAAACAAAATTTTTATACATGAAATGATAAGATTTTAGATGTCAGTATAGCATGTAGTAATTAGTGAATGAGTTGTGGCATTCGTCTAGTTAGATGAATTACCTAAATAATTACAACAGTGCTAAGAATGAGCAGTATGTCCAAAGCTAATTTTTGACCAATATGCACACGTACTGGCTTTATTGGTTGTTAAAATGTTTAAATAATTCTTTAGAGAATAGTAAATACTTGTTGTTTGAAGCCCTCCATGACCTCCTGCCATTCCAGCTCAGGAACCCTAATGAGAAGAGGCACTGTACTTCTGCTCCCTTTTCCTGAACACCTTTGTGGGGTAGGAGAGACCATACTTCTGATAGTGGTTGATATGGTTTGGCTGTGTCCCCACCCAAATCTCATCTTGAATTGTAACTCCCACAATTCCCATCTGTCATGGGAGGAGCCCCGTGGGAGGTGATTGAATTATGGAACTGTTCTCATAATAGTGAATGAGTCTTACGAGATCAGGTGATTTTAAAAATGGGAGTATTTCTGCGCAAGCTCTCTCTTTGCCTGCTGTCGTCCATGTAAGATGTGACTTGCTCCTCCTTGTCTTCCACCATGATTGTGAGGTCTCCCCAGCTATGTGGAACTGTAAGTCCAATAAACCTATTTGTTTTATAAATTGCCCAGTCTCTGGTGTGTCTTAGCAGCTTGAAAATGGACTAATACAGTGGTCCTGGCATCCTGGGGAGTGTCTGGTGTTCTGAAACTGTGGCTATCTGTTGGCTTTCTGGAGCTGGAGCCTCTGCAATATACCTTGCTAGGCTTTTGTATTTGAGCTATAACTCTTAGTACATCTGTGCTTCCTAAAGGAAATAGGAGAATTTGCATGTATCATTAAGTCATTCACACATTTATTAAACAATATATTGAATACCTATGAGGAGCCTGGCCCTGTTCCTAGGCATTGGTGATCCAAACAGACACAGTTGTCCTGATGCAGAATATGTTCTAGTGAAGAAAGGCAATAAACCAAAAAAAGTAAATATATACCGTTTCTAGTTGGAAACAGTGCCATGGAGAACATAAGGCAGTGCAAGAAAGATGAGATGTGAACTGTAAATGTGAGAAGGGGAGGAAAGGTATATATTTATCTGATGGTGAAGAAAAGACTAACAAGTAACATTTGATAAGAGACTTCAAAGAAGTGAAGTGATCAGATATTTGAAGTAAGAGTGTTCTAGGATAGGTCTTAGCAACTACAAAGGCTCTGCAGTGTGAGTGTATGTTTCAGATATGGTAAAGGGAGGCTCAGGGTATCTAAAACCCTGCAGGTGTGACGTGGAGTAAACCCTTAATGCCATTGACCTTTTTCTTTTTCAGGATTGTTGACCGGACTCGAGACAAAATATATCCAATACTAGCACATAGTATGAACTTAGTACATAGCAACTATTATTATTGTCATTATGATATTGTAATTAGATACAGCCTCCATGAGAGTAGAAGGACATCTGAACCCTGAGCCTAGTAGTTTAGCTTCTAAACCCTGCTTTTCTTCAGTTAATTATTGGCCTTTGAGTAGCATTGCATGTTGCCAGATTCAAATTCAATCAAATATAAAGGAAAGGTGTTGGATTAGCTGAGAATTCTGAATAGTTTTTACATACAGTAGTTGTAGAAATTGTGGTGATTTATAAATAATTCAGTGCCCTTGAGAAATGGTACCATTTTGGTAAAACCTTTGAGGTCTGGAATAAAGATCCATTTCAAGAAAGCTGTTAGAACATCTGCTTTTATTTTCTTATTACAGGAATTTTGTGATACATTGTCAAACTCAGATTTTACCTTTATTGCTCAAGTTGCTGTGAAGTACTGTTAAGTCAGTTAATTTTTTTCTCACTTCTACTTTGAACAAAGAAAAGGAAATCAGTTTTGTATTAGTTTTCTATGTACAATGCTGTTATTAATCAGTGGTGTATCTTAAAATCTTGCTTTAAAATTTGTAGGGAAATAAGACTGTTGCCATACAGTTCATATCCTAAAGCTCATAGTACAAATCATTAGACCATTTCTCTGAGAATAATCGCTGATAAAAATTTTAAAATATTGATTGAAATATAGTTTTAATCTAGTTGATATGGCACAAAAGTTCTAGAGACAAATATACTATAAACAAGTCTCTGACAATCATCAGGAAAGGACACTAGGAAATAAAATAGAAAAAAATATGCATGCATACACACACAATCATGCCTGCTTGAGGTGATTTCTAGTAGAAATTAATAGCTCCAAACAAATCCCGGTGTAAATATCTATTTTGACAAGATGCTTTTGTTAGTTGGTGGCCCCAGTAAAGATCTGATATCATTACTATTATTTGTATTATTCTTTCCCTTGAAAGCAAGACTTTATTTCAGCTTAGTTAAAATAATTAATATTTGAGATGACAATTCTAAATTATTAAGAATTCAGTGTTGGTATCTTATAAAAATCTTACATTTATGAATATTAAATAAATGTCAAGTGCTAATGTGATACAAAATCTCATTTACTAAAGAATTTTTGAAACATTTGTTTTAAGACAATATAGAAAATAGTGTTGGGGGAAATGTAGGTAGAGTTGCTCCTAAAGAGGTACGTGTATATTATATTTGTATGAATATATGTTAAAATTTATCTGAGAGTATGTCTCTGTTATACTTTTTCTCATTACTCTTAGGGTGTGTCTGTGATTGTATGCATTTCTTTGCACATGTATGTGTGTTTATGCTTGTTGGGAATTCATAAATGGTTTTTCTAGTAAACATGTTTAGATGTTTGAAGTATAATGATGTAAAGAGATATAAATTCTAATTTCTCATAAGGTAAGGAGATTAAAGAACTTATTTTTCTGTTTCTTTTCCTATCCTTTGTTTTACATAGTTCATTAGCAAATAAGGTCTATATTTAAAGAGCCATTGGGTAGTAAAAAACATTGTTTCTTCTTCAAAACATTTTTATAGCCAATTTTTAACATTTAACCATTTTTTTCAGAGTTAAAATTTTACTAAGAATATTATATTTGTATGAAATCTTACAGGTTGCAGAGTGTCTCAATATATGTTTTTCATTTAAGTCTTTATTAACTATTAACTTGCTATGATGATGGTCATTAGCATTTTTATTATGAAAATAACCCTCTAAGGCTAACATTTGTTAAAGGACTTAGAATTAAGTAGATAATCTCCTCTATCTCCACACCTTTTTTCCCCCTACCTCATGGTGGTATTATGGACTTGACAATCTTGGAAATATTTGTGTAAGATTTTGTTGTTTTTGTGTAGTCCTGATTTAAAAACATTCAGGCAGTATGGTAGGCTATAAACTAAAAAGCCAAAGTTCCCTCATTCCTGCCAAATCCCCTGCCATTTCCCAGTCCCATTCTTCTGGTAAAACTGCTATGCTTTTTTTGGTACCCTTCCAGCTTTTATATATTTGTGTTTATATACGTGCACATACTTTTGTGTGTGTCTGTGGGCGTGGATAAACCTGTATGTGCATATTTTTCACCAAGTGACTATCCGTGTTTTGCAAGTTGCTTCATTTTTATCTAATATATCTTGGGTATTTTAGAGATGTGTTTTAAAAATAAATATATAGTATTGAATATTAGAGATTGGTTTGTTTATATTTTAAATGTATTTCATCTTTATGTTTTAAGACTTTTATATTTATTAGATGTTTATTTGAGAAACAGTATAAAAGGGTTATGATATGAATTAGCAAAACGTACAGTACATCTACAAAACATGTACATTACATTAGGTATTTGTTTTTTACCTGACAAGTGAAGTATTTTCTGCTATTGAAATACATTTTAAATAGGTATTCATTAAAATAGAATAGGACTATACTAGTTAATTAGTACCTGTCAGGTAACAGAGGATATTAATAATGGTAAGTCAAGGTTTCTTGCTTTTAAAATATAATGTTGTAAAGACTGAGGTCACACTTACTTTAAATTATTTCTGGATTTAAAACCCACAAATGCTGATTATTTGAGGGTCTAATATACCTATTATAGTATCAAGGTTGAAGATTGTTCCAACCCAAAGGTAAAACTTTTCACTTAAAGGAATGAGTTTTCTTTAATTTGATTCTTAAACCCTTCATTTTTGCCATTGGCTTGTTCCCTTAAGGCTAGCTTTATATTTGAATATAATAATCCTAAAACACTAAAATGAATTTTAACAAGATTTTAATCCTTACTTTGGTTGACTGTGTATTTGCAGAAATACTCATGCTATAATTAAGCCTTCCTCTGTATCAGACATTTTTTGTTTTAGTTTTCATTTTTTAAAATAAGTTTTAACATTTAATATGAGGAAAGACTTTTTCAAAGTATTCTAAATGTTAAAAAAGTTACCACAAAACTGTCAAAAATAAAGACATTTATTAATCTTTTTTCCCCCGAATCCCTGTTAGACTTGTTCTGAAAGAGGAGTTAGAGTGGTGGTGCCTGTCTTGAAAGTCAGGAGATTTGGATTCTTGTCTTGGTTGATAGCTAATTAGCTGTCTGTGACCTTAGACCATTTATTTATTCTCTCTGGCCCTTATTTTCTTATCTGAAAAATGAAGATGTTTGATTAAATGATCTCTGAGGTCCTTTTAAGTTCTAAAATGCTAAGAGTCTATGAAGTAAGTTTTGTAAGTAGTTGTACATTGTATTTTAAGATTCATGAAGGTATACTATCTACATATATATGAGTATTAATATCTTTGATTATTTAGTTGTGCAAACATTTGTTGAATGTTTTTGTATTCTATGATAGATGTTGGAGATATAGCAGTGAATAGGGCAGTCATTGCCCTCATACAGTATAGTTTCCCATGCAAAAGAATTGAACAACTATTACATAATTATTTTATTTAGTTGTGATATGTAACTATGAATATTGAATAGTAGAATGAGAAGAGTAGTATCATGGAAAAATGATCACAGGGGTACTTGGGTTGTAGATTGCAAAGAGAGAATAGCATATACAAAGGCCTTAAGCAAGCATCCTGGAATATTTAATGAATTTTGAGAAGACAGAATACCAGAGGGAGTAACATAATATGTGGCTGATGTGGCTGGTGAGATGGGTAGGGGTCAAATCATACAGTGATTTGGAGGCTATTTAAGAGTTTTGGTTTTAATGTTAATATTATTCAGATACATTACTTTCAATTATGTCCTTGGTATTACTCAATCCAATACATGCAAATACTCATGAAATACGTCTTTATAGAGAAACATTTTTGTCATTCACTACACTATCAATGCCAAAAGATTTCTGGTTTCTGCCTGTACCCTTACTCTTTAAAAATGTTTTAAAATATGATAACCTAACAAGATTTGTAAGGTCAATATAGAAAAATTATTTAATGTTTGTTAAAGTCAAATAAGTGTTTTTCATTTTGGATTATCAGTTATTTCATATTTTCAGTGCCCTTTTCCTGCTCATTAAGCATAAACTTGAGAATTTCTGATGTATTATTTGTTAAAGATTAGCAAACTAATACATGAGTCTTGTAGTTTGTGTTATTATTTGTCTGTAGATTTGTCTGTAGATTTGTTGCTCATTTCACCACTGACTGTTTCCTTTATTAGGAGATACTAACATACAAAAACCCTATTTGTTAATATGCAGATAAATCATCTGATATATTTTTTAAGTACCTTTTTTAAAGCTTTAGGTTTTTTAAAAATATTTTTTAAAAAAAGATTTAGGTTCACATCAAAATTGAGAGAAAGGTACAGAGATTTCCCATACATTCTCTACCCCTAGTTATGCATAGCTTCCTCTGCTATCACTGTTCCCCCACCAGAGTGGTATTACAATTGGTGAACCTACAATAACATCATGGTCACTCAGAGTCCATAGTTTACATTAGGGTTTACAATTGGTATGGTGTTGTACATTCTATGAGTTTTGAAAAATGCATTTTGACATATATCTATCATTATAGTACCTTATAGAGTATTTCCACTCCCCTATAAATCCTCTGTGCTCTGCCTCTTCATCCTTCCCTTTCTCTAACTCCTGGCAACCTCTGATCTTTTAGTTAGTGTCATCATAAAGCATGTGGTCTTAATTTTGTGGAGGGCAGGGCAGTTAATTGTTGATTTTTTTGAAGGACACTTCTTTATGGTAAGAAGACCTTTACTGACTTCGTTTTTCTTCTCTGAGACTGGTTTACAGTAAAAATTCCATTTGACTGTACTAAACAGGGAATTGTTTAATGACAAGGGGTCACTCTTTGTAAGGCAATGTGACAGGGATGAAAGGGTAGTACAGACACAAAGGGAAATGACCCATTTGCTAATATTTAAGTATCTTAAATTAGTTTAAAGATGTCAGTGATTCCAAATGTGTTTTTAGTTTTATAACTTATGTACATGCATTGATAAAGCCTTCTCACTTTTCGTAGCATAGTATTTTTCTCCAGGCTGGTCTCCTAAGTTTTTTCACCCAATTAAGTTAAACATCTACTGTGGTATGTCAGAATATACTCTTGGCACAAAAGTATATAATTCCCATTCCTGTTTGAATGGCTTCAGTATGGTCTTCTCATTTTCAATTTGATCTAATGAGTGTTTATACAAACTAATATTGCCTGTTATATATTTATCTTTCTTATCTTCTGTGTATTTAAATTAATTTAAAAGCTATTATGATTTATAAACTCATGGAAACTGGATCCTAAGAGCCATTTATTTTTTCCCTCTTTATTTAGATCTATACTTCAGTTTTTGCCAGTGTTATTCATTCACTAGATATTTGTTGAACACTATGGACAGAAGCCTCTGGCAGCCATTGATATGAAATATACACATGAATAAGATATTATTTTTAGTCCAAGGAACACACAGGACTTTAAGGTCTTTAAAGGCATTAAGAAAAGTTTGTAAATAACATATAAAGTAAAAGCTAAAATGCTGTATTGGAGAGTTTAGAGAAAGGGAGAATTACTTGTTTCTGGGAGAGAATCTGTGATAGATTCTACTGGGAAGAAGCAGACTAGACTTTGAAATATAGGTAAGGTCAGATGTGTACAAATGGGAAAAATGTTATTTATTTGTAGCAGTGACTCAAAATAAATAAAGAATATAAGTGGAAAAGCACTATGCTTATAAGAGCATCTGATTTGTCTAGTATTCAATGGGAAGTATGTGGAAATAAAACAGACAAAGTTGGTTGGGATGAGATCACTGAGGGCCTTCAATGCAGTTTTTATATGTATATTCAAATATATATCCATGTTTATAAATATAATAAACACATTTTAATTAAAAAAAAAAACAAAACTGTAGTTGTTATTTCCACGCTGCTGAATATATGCCAGAGGAAGGGTTGTAACTTTTTACTGAATTGTGTGTAGCTACTATTAACTTCAGAAAAATTTTTCTTATGGATGCTGATGTCCAGCTGTTAGTCATTTATTCTTTTCAAAACTTTTCTTCATGATAATATAAATACATACATACTTGGTCTTTTTAAAAAGTTTAGATTATACAGGAAAATAGAAAAAAAAAGGTCATCTGTACTCCAACATTTGCATTTGGTTTATTTGTTTCCACATGATATTTACTTTTGAAAACATTTTTAAGTGGAACAGAGAATAACAAGAGGTAGGTTTTTTTTCTGCTTAGATAATTTAGAACTGATAAACTGTTGGCTTCCCTACTTCTGTTTATCTTCCTGTGTGTATTTGATAAACGACTTGAAATCTTTGACTAAAATCTTAATTTTTAATTTAAATCAGAATGTATTGGTCTAAGGTCACTTGAAAGCAGAGTGTATTTTTCAGTTTGCAGAACTGAAAAAAAGTTGCTCAGTTGTTACCTTTATTCCAGAAGCATGTTTATTTTTTTTTAACTGTTTAAAACATTTTAGAGAGATATAAAAAATTTAGTGAGAAGGAAAATTTTCTCCCACTTAACTATAAAGAGTTGTAATTTGGTATCATCAGCATACACACAGTTAGATTTACAATCTCCTGTGAAGGAAAAAAATACAGGAATTTGCAGAGCTACAATACCTGGTTAGGACAAGAGATTTTTAGAAAAGGCAACATAAGGTCTTTCCTTTGGTTCATAGACAATTTGTTTCTGGGACGCTGCTTTGTGCCAAGTACTGTGAATACTGAGTAGAATTAGACGAGACCGCTATCTTCAGTGTGCTCTCAGTCCAGTTTTTAAATTTGAATAGGGGATTCTGGGAATTGACACCAGGCCCTTGTATGTGCAAAGCAAAATGCAGTAATGCAGAAGACTTCCACTTGATAGAGTTTAAAATTATTGAAGGAAGATGACCGAAAGCCCATACATTTTGGTGTATCTTATGATTTTGGTGTTAAAATTAAGGGAGTAAGACAATAAAAAATATATATGCAGCAAGGCAAAATTATTTGAGTATATGTGTTTTAGTATTTGGAAAATAAGAAAAAGGAAATTTAAAGAATGAGACAGGAAGGGATAAGTGGTGAATGGCTGCTTACCACTTTTACAAACCGAAGTAGAAGGAAAATATCTTTGTTCTTATTAATTTATAAATGGAAATTTCTTATTTTATCCATGCCTTTTATTTATATGCACTTATAGTCATTTTGTAATATGCAGAGTTTTTGCACTGTCATGCCTTTCTCAATGTAGTTTCTCAACTTTGAGATTTAGTTTAATTTAAATTTCATCCTTAGTACTATTGGATCCTCTAAGTTTCACTACATAAAACTTTTTTAGTGATTTAACATTTTCCTGGTCCATGAAGTGGGACATGATAGTCATCTATGGCTATATGTAGCTGTAGATGTTGAAGACTATTTTAGAGAAATGGTAGTCTAAATCATGTCATCAGTAAGTATTAAACAAGTTTAGATTAACCAATTCTCTATGGAAGTAATTTTTGTTTTGAATTTAATAATATAAATAAGAATTTATATGACATTCCAAATTATAGATATTTTTGCGATTAAAATGCTTTGCATACACAAGAAAAATAAAATGTTTTTCCTATATGACGATCCTTAAATTTTTGATTTAAACCATAGGCAAATTCATTTCTTTTTTTTTAATTAGCTTTTTTTCCTATGTAGGACACCATTGCGGTGGCTAGATCTATTGTTTTGTCAGCTTCTTCATGTACAAGCAGAAATTGTAAACCTTGTATATTTTTGAAAGCATTTGAAGACCTCAAATCAACTGTTTATGTAAGTGTGCAGCTTTTTTTCTCTAATTATATTGCAGATTTAATGAGCTAAAGTGAAGGGATTGAAAGTATTTCTGTAAATCTGCAGATAAACTATTTGGCCTGACTGAATTATTTTAGTTGAATATTTTAAGTTTAAAAAATAGAAGTTTTTTTTCTTAGTTTTATGTTTAGAATGACTAGATAGAAAAGAGAATTCCTTTATATTTAATAAATATTTATTAATGAAACTTAAAAAACTGCGCAGACATTCTAGACTGGATACTGTTCCTTGTAATTACCATCAGATGCTTTGCTCTACTTGATTTCACTTTAGATAATCAAGTACCCTCTTTAGGTAAAACTGATTTGCTCCTATTTTATTCATTGTGAAGATAATCTTCCTCTCCTTTCCTCTTTTAACACCCCACCTTCCACACATACACACACACTTGAAAACTGCCTTTTTAGTGAAGGCTATTAGGTAGAATTGGGCTAAGCCAAGTGTCTGCAGGCCAACATCTGCCTCTTTTTTTCTAGTATGCACAAAGGTACTATAAGGGCTGGTGTTGGCTCTGTTTGAGATTAAAATTAATGAATTAGGCTGGAGATGGGTAAAATTTCCAGTTAGAGTGATCACTGAAGCACAAGTACATTTTCATTTAACCTTACATCTTTGCTTTTTTTTTAGTTTCTTTAGCTTAGACAACTTTGCAGATTGCACTCTTAATTTGTAAGCCATAACTTTATGCCATCCTAGTGAATTAAAATATTTTACAGTAAAGTGTGCTCTTTTACTACAACTAAAAAGCCTGTAGTCACATTGGAGGTGATTTGTATACAAATAAGTTCTTTTTTTTTTTCCTTCAGGTTTATGTTAAATCCTGTAAGAGATCTTTCTACAGAATCAATGTCTTTGGTAAGATGATACTCAGTTTATAATATTACCACTTACAACCATATATACACACACACATAGATACAAGTGTTCGTATATTCAGTCCGCTTTGTAGTCTGATTTTGACATAGTATCAATACACTGGAAAAACGTAATCTTTTTTTATAGCTGATAATGTTATGTTGGAGTTACGTATTTTACTTAGTAATCAATATCTGAATATTTTATCGTCTGGAATATCTGCTGATAGTTTGTGTAAGCTATACATACATAAGAAAAATAAAACAAGTTTTTACTATATGACGATCCTTAAATTTTTATTTTAAATCATACGCAAATTCATTTTTTTCATTAGCTTCTATTTAACCAGACTATTATGTGATGAATTATATAATTGAACAAATTATATAATTTTAAGTAGTTTTCTTATGATATATTTCTCTTTTTTTAACCATTTTTTTCCCTCTATTTTATGGCATAGGTATACCTATAGCTTCCTCATAGCAATAGAAAGATTCTTATTTTTACAGATAGGCTACTTGTAGCTGAGTGAAACTGGAAAGAAGGTATTAATAATATGTTGGTATAGTTTAATATAATGTTGTAGTTTCAAATGGACAGAATTCAGGAACTCTTTCTAGTTGACAATGACTATAAAACACAGATTTTAAATTCTGAGTATTAGTATAATTAATATTTTGGGGGGGACTGTTACTAATAAAAGAACCGATATACTCTTTAAAAACTGTGAGTTAGCTCTGGTATTAGTATTTCACAAAATTGTTATGGATTGATTAATTTCAGATATTTGATATATCTGTGAACCTGTAAATAAGGCAGGAATAAATGAAAAAGCCTCTAAACTTTGCAAAAATGTTTTTATCACAAAGCCCATGTATTATAAATAAATCAGGTATGGATCTATTTGACTTTATTTTCCTGACTCATCAGAAGATGCTCATTTGGCACATTTCCACATTTTTAAACTAAGCATGGATCTTGGAGTTGATATCAAGAAAACAGTTACTGTTTTTGAGTTTCTTATTGTTTTCCTGAAAAAGTATACTTTTTCAAGAATTTATTATATGTGTAGTTTGTGTGAGAACCAGGATGGTTCTCAAAATTTAGAAAATAAGAGTATTTTGTTTTTCAGTGGTAGAAAGTTTACTCTTTTCAAGTGACTTAGAGTAATCATTTGATCTTGTACTGTCTTTAGGATTTAAAAGCTTTACTGGCCCACTTATGTGATCTGAAGGCCCAACATAAACTATCCCCTATGTTTTTATTCAGCCTAATCTTGTTATTGTCTTTGACCCATACACTCCAATGCAAACCTCCTGGATTTTCATACATACTGAATATGTTTTCTCTGCTTGGAACACTGTTGCTTATCTCATTCCCAACTTCTGTACTTCATTTAATTAATTCTTTCTTTAAATATCTTTTCAAAGAAACTTTCTAAGACAACTCTAAGACATCTCTCCACTTTTATGGTTTGTTCTTCCATTGGTTCAGGGGCTATTTGTGTTTTGTTTACACTTTTATTTTTAGTGCCCTATATAGTACATGCCCAATCAATGAATGAATGAAAGAAAGACAGAAATAAAGGAATGAATGAATTGAATTATGCTACTAGGTATCTTTCTCTCTTCAGGCTTTTATTGTCTTGACTTTTTTTACTGTGCTTGATTTTTGTCCACCAGTTAACTTTCTGCATATGCTGTAAATTGCATCTCATTTAACCCAGTGCTCACATTTTGCTGACTGATTCCATAATGGGCTGCCCCTTAAGCTATCAAGAAAAAAATTGTTCATGTCTGTGTGAAATATGGAAATATGGATCTATGATATACTTGGTGATAATACTATCAAGTTATCTTTAGTATATCATGAGCCCATGGTTTTCTCATGAATATATTTTACTATTTTAAGGCAAGTGCCTGTGTTGTGCAATACTAAGCAACTTGCCATGTGGAGCTATTAAAAATTCAATTCATGATTTGCAGTAGTCATACTTAAATTTCTGAATAGCCACAATATTGGTATAGAATATTTTCATTATCACAGAAGATTCTCTTGGATAGTGCTGTTCTAGATTATTTAGTGAGCAGTAAAAAAACCTCAACAAGTATTTTCGTAAGTACTAATTTTATTAGCCTAGGAGTTGTTAGAATGCCATAAATAATATATGCCTATTGCCTTAGATATTAAACACGCGCCTTTTGCATCTGCCATGTGAAACTATTTTCAGATCCCTGATTACATAATGCTAGTATGTGCTATCACTTCTCCTTTTTACTTGTCCTTCAAAATCTAGCTTTGTTGCCACCTTCAGAAAGCCTTTGCTTACCATTCTCCTTAGCTAACTCCTCTATTTCCCCCACTAACAGATATTTGTTCATACTGATTTGGATGTCCCTCTACAGTCCTTTTATGGAATGCCATACTTTATTGTGTAAGCAAGGGAGGAAAATTGGTCACTAAGATAGGGCTGACTGGAAATCATGTAAATTTAATTACCATGTTCAAGTGTGAGCCTACTCAAGGGTATATTAACCAAACTTGTAAGAATATTAACCAAACTCATTAGAGAATGATTAAGAAGCAAACATGTCAGTTTATGAATTTATAATGAGGATTATAACTTAGCTGTTGTACACATAAATACTTGCTGATTTACCTGGAAAGCCAAACAAGAAGTTGTTTATTGGTAATGAATTGGCAAGTGGCAGTTACTTGGTTGATTATAATGGTTAGTGTCATTGAGTTTTGCTGGCCTTTCCCATTCATCTCTTCATAAAGGGCGATACTTGTTAAGATAGAATATTGCATGTAAGCTAAGCACATGTTTTCTGTCTGCTGTTCAGTATGCTTGTGTTCCATTATTCCTCTTTTCACTCCATTATTCTGTTACTCTTTTTTTAATCAATGATGAGCTACAGCTTTCTTTTATATTGAAGTTTGATTAGATTAGCAAATTCTACTCTTTTGTTTAACCTGAGAAACAAGCGTCCTTGGAAAAAATTTTTTTATTTGAGTTTTAAAATTTTGACTGAGAGACACTGGTATCCTTATTTCCATTTAATATTGGAGCTACCTACCTAAAGCCTTTTAAGGGTTTATTTAGTATCACTGTTAATATGCAAACATATCCTTGTGAACCACTCTCTTTTTTCTTTCCCAACTTATTTACAGTTACTTCAAAAAATAATCTTTTGGTTCTCTTATTATTATAAAACAAAAGGAGCTAGCTGCCTGATGTGCTAGAAGCCAATATTATGAAACTGAATTTTTGAGAAAAGCAAAGCTGAATGTCAGCGCCAAAGGAGACACGAGCTGAGCACAAATATGTCTCCCTGTGCTGTCTTTAAGGCAGTAATTTTATTAGAAAAGCTTTAGAGAGTAGATACTGGGATTAGTAAGTCATTAGTAGAATGAAAGGGGGGTTTGGAAAGTCCATGGTCATGCACAGTTATTTCTTCATATTAATGCATAGGTTGCACCTGCAAAATTTAGATAGAGTTAGAACAATGAATGTGATGTCAGGGTCAGCGTCTCAGCAAGTTGTTTCTTTCCTTATCTGATATTCTGCAATCTCAAGAATTTTTGTTAGTTGCTGATTTCAACTTTTCAACAAGTTTTCTTATCTACTCTAATGTAAGCCCCAGAATTTAGACATTGTTAATTTTAATTCTTTGGGGTATGGTTTGATTATTAGCATTTTAAATCTTTTCATACCATTTACAACTCAAAACCTGGCTTGAGTTATAAGTTAGAATTTAGGCCTAAGGAAAATCTCTATAATAGCATGGCGGTAAGGGGAAGAAATTGTACCACAAGTTTCAAAGTAATATTAGTTAAAAAATAGAAACAAATCTCTTAAATTGCGTTTTTTAGAATTTACTGTCTGTTAACAATTTGATTTCTTGTCCCTCAGCTAAAATTTCTTGGCCAAATAAGCTGGGGATGGACTATTAAAGATAGCTAGGATTATTTAATTACTAAACGATTCCTTAAGAGTGTCCTTAAATAAAAATTTCCTAAACTTACAAGAGATGTAATTTTATTGTTAAGACTAGTATAGTATTCTAGTTGCCTTTCAGGGCTTCTAAAAATAATTCATTATGCCTAGTCATTTACCTTTAATAAAACTCTTTTCCTAGACCTTTTACATTGAAGATGCACATATTTTAAAAGGAGTATTTTTTTGTTTTCTGTTATTGCTTCAGTTTTGACATGTATTGCTGGTATTTCACTACAAATGATCCTTGATTTACAATGAGGTTATATCCAATAAACTCATCATAAGTCAAAAATGTTATAAGTAAAAAATGCATTAAATAGCCTAATAGACACATTCTAAAGTCAGAAAATTGTAAGTCGAACCATCATAAGTCAGGGACTATTTGTATATACTGTTGGCTACTTTTTTATTGAAGAAGTGTAATGTTTTATTTAGATTATAGGTTAGTTATGCCTTTATGAGCTAGTGTGCAAATTGTACCATTTATAAACAAAGTTCTAAGGAAAACTAGTTGGTTTATATAGTAACCTTTGTAAGCTGAGCTGTGTGCATTGCCTTTTTTCAGGTTACAGCTTCTTTTAGACACTTAAGAGGATAAAATACAGTTATATGGATTTGCTACAAATATGATTATATTAACATGATCTACAATGTAAATGCTTAATATAAATTATGTATTCACTGTCTTCTCTTTCTTTAGGCTCCAACAACAAATTATATATATACACCCCTGAATCAACTTAAGGGTGGTACAGTTGTCAATGTCTACGGTGTTGTGAAGTTCTTTAAGCCCCCATATCTAAGCAAAGGAACTGGTAGGTATTAAAACTGGTGGAGTTTTTATGTAGTAGAACTGAATTACTGATTTAGGAACAGAGTTCCTTCAGTACCCTGAGTCCTAGAATACAAGCTCGGTTCTCACCTATAATCACCAAACAACACTGATGCATATTCTTTGGCTAGTTTAATTTATAAAATAAATATGATCTTTAGATTCTAGAGTCTAGTTAAAGACAGTAAGGACAAAGAATGAAGCAAAGGATGCCAACCAACAACATGAAAGCATATGAAAGTATAAAATTCACTGGTAAAGGCAAATATATAAACAAATGCAGAAACTGCAATTCTGTAACATTGATGCATAAATCAATTTTAATTCTGGTATAGGAGTTGAAAGACATATATAAAAGGAGCTATGACTATGGAAATGTGTTAATGGATATATACTATAAAAAGTTGTAAATTATGACATGAATAGCATAAAGTGTGGTAGGGATAGAAGTAAAAGTGCAGAGTTTTGGATGCAATTAAAGTTAAGTTGTCAGGTTAAAATAGATTGCTATAAATTTAAGATACTTTATGTCAATCTCATGGTAACCACAAAGAAAATACCTATAAAAGATACACGAAAGAAAATGAGAAGGGAATCAAAGCATGTCATTACAAAAAAATCAAATACAAAGGAAGATAGCAAGAGAGGAAGATAGGGAATTAAGAGCCACAAGACAGACAGAAAACCATGAATTAAATGGCAGTCGTAAGACTTTCCTAATCAATAATTATTATTGTTATAAATGAATTAAATTTCCCAATAAAAAAATCATAGAGTAAATGAGTGCATTAAAAAAACAAGATACAACTGTATGCTGTCTACAAAAATTCGCTTTAGATTTAAGGACACACATAGGCTAAATGAAAATGGAAAATGGAATGGAAAAAGATATTTCTTGCAATGGTAATCAAAAGAGGAAGGGCAGCCATACTTATATCAAACAAAAGAGACTTTAAGCCAGAAACTGTCACAACAGGCCAGGCGCAGTGGCTCACGCCAGTAACCCCAGCACTTTGGAAGACCAAGGCAGGTGGATCACAAGATCTGGAGTTTGAGACCAGCCTGGCCAAAATAGTAAAACACTGTCTCTACTAAATACAAAAAATTAGCTGGGCGTAGTGTCATATGCCTGTAATCCCAGCTACTCGGGAGGCTGAGGCAAGAGAATCACTTGAACCTGGGAGGTGGAGGTTTCAGTGAGCCGAGATTGGGCCATTGCACTCCACCAAGTTTCAGAGTGAAACTTGGTCTCAGGGAAAAAAAAAAAAAAAAACCTGTCACAAGAGACAGTTTTTGGACATTATATAACAATAAAAGGGTTAATTCACCAAGAAAATATAAGAGTTACGTATGCTGCTAACATCAAAGCACCTAATCCATGAAGCCAGCATTTCAGAAATGAAGGGAGAAATAGACAGCAACACAATTATAGTAGGAGGTTTCATTTCACCACTTTCAATAATGGGGAGAACATCCAGACAAAGATCAATAAGGAAACAGAAAACTTGAACAACACTACAGACCAAATGGACCTAACAGACATAGGCAGAATATTCTACCCAGCTAGACCAGAGTATACATTTTTCTCAAGTGCACATAAAATGTTCTCCGGTATAGGTAACTCATTAGGTTACAAAACAAGTCAATAAATTTCAGATTAAAATCATGGCAAGTATCTTTTCTGACTTCAGTAAAATGAAACTAGAAATCATTAGCAGGAGGAAAATTGTAAAATTTAGAAATGTGTGGATATTAAACAATACACTCTTAAACAATCAGTGAGTCAAAGAGGGGGTCAAAAAGGAAATTAGAAAATACCTTGAGATGAGGAGAAATCCAAGATGGCCTAATAGGAACAGTTCCAGAGTACAGTTCCCAGCAAGAACAACGCAGAGGGTGAGTGCCCACCACATTTCCAAACAAATTTTCACTACCCACAGACCAGGAGATTCCCAGACCAAAAAGCACCATGAGTTTTAAGCACGGCGGTTTCAGCTGGTGCTGGATTGGCACACAGAAACAAATCTGGGCAGCCTTTTCAACTGACGCCTGGGAGACAGAGCCGCCCATTCAACTGAAAGGGAGCAGGCAGAGACAGGGAGCCAGGTGATCTGGCTCAGCGGGTACCACCCCCACAAAACAAGCAATCTGAAACGCTCTGGATTGAGAGTTGTGCATCTGGACCCAGGATGGTCCAGCTCAGTGGAGAGAAGGGCAATCACCACTAACGAGGCAGTCCATCACTACCGAGGCAGTTCACACAGCAGCTAGGCAGAGCCTGCAGCAGCTCAGCAGCACCTCTACTGGCAGACTGTGACTAGACTACTCCCTGCGGGGCAGGGCAACTATGAAAAAAGGCAGCAGCACGACAGAAACTTATAAATAAAGCCGACCTTCCTAGGACAGAGCATCTGGGAAAAGAGGCAGTTATGAGTTCCGTTGCAGCAGACTTAAAAGTACTTGCCCAGCAGCTCTGCATGGAACAACGGAGCTCCCAGCACAGCACTTGAGCTCCTATAATGGACAGACTGTCTCCTTAAGCAGCTCCCAATTCCCTATTTACTGAAAGAGACGCCTCATAAAGAAGAGCTCAGGCCAACATCTGGCAGGCACCCTTCTGGGACGAAGATAACAGAAGAAGAAACCAGCAGCAACCCTTACTGTTCTGCAGCCCCCGTGGGTGATCCCCAGACAAGCAAGCAGGGGTTGGGAGTGCACCTCCAGCAGTCCTGCAGCAGAGGGGCCTGACTGTTAGAAGGAATACTAAGAAACAGAAAGAGATAACTTCATCATCAACAGAAAGGACACTCAGAGACCCCATCTGAAAGTCACTAGCTACAAACACCACAGGTAGATAAAGCCACTAAGATGGGAAGAAACCAGTGCAAAAAGGATGAAAACACCAAAAACCAGAACACATCTCCTCCTCCAAAGGATCACAACTCCTCATCAGCTAGGGATCAAAGACGGATAGAGAATGAGTCTGATGAATTGACAGGAACAGGCTTCAGAAGGTGGGTAATAACAAACTTCTCAGAGCTAAAAGAACATGTTCTAACCCAATGCAAAGAAACTAAGAACCTAGAAAAAATGTTAGATGAGGTGCTAACGAGAATAAACAGCTTAGAGAAAAATATAAACAACTTGATGGAGCTGAAAAACACAGCACAAGAACTTCGCGAAGCATACACGAGTTTCAATAGCCATATCCACCAAGCAGAAGAAAAGATATCAGAGATTGAAGATCAACCCAATGAAATAAAATGAGAAAGCAAGAATAGAGAAAAAAGAGTAAAAAGAAATGAACAAAGCCTCCAAGAAATATGGGCTTATGTGAAAAGACCTAATCTACGTTTAATAGGTGTACCTGAATGTGATGGAGAGAATGAATCCAAGCTGGAAAACACTCTTCTGGATAATTATCCAGGAGAACTTCCCCAACCTAGCAAGCCAGGACACCATTCAAGTCCAGGAAATACAGAGAACACCACAAAGATATTCCTCAGGAAGAGCAACCCCAAGGCACATAATCGTCAGATTCAGCATTGAAATGAAGGAAAAAACACTAAGGGGAGCCAGAGAGAAAGGTTGGGTTACCCACAAAGGGAAGCCCATCAGACTCACAGCATATCTCTCCACAGAAACCTTACAAGCCAGTAGAGAGTGGGAGCCAATATTCAACATCCTTAAAAGAACTTTCAACCTAGAATTTCATATCTAGCCAAATTAAGCTTCATAAGCAAAGGAGAAAGAAAATCCTTTATGGACAAGCATTTGCTGAGAGATTTCATCACTACCAGGCCTGCCTTACAAGAACTCCTGAAAGAAGCACTAAACAAGGAAAGGAACAACCAGTATTAGCCATTCCAAAAACGTACCAAATGGTAAAGACCATCGACACAATGAAAAAAATGCATCAACTAACAGGCAAAACATCCAGCTAGCATCAAAATGGCAGGATCAAATTCACACATAACAATATTAATCTTAAATGTAAATGGGCTAAATGCCCCACTCAAAAGACACAGACTGGCAAATTGGATAAAAATTCAAAACCCATCAGTGTGCTGTATTTAGGAAACCCATCTCACATGCAAGGACACACATTGGCTCAAAATAAAGGGATGGAGGAAGATTTATCAAGCAAATGGAGAGCAAAAAAAAAGCAGGAGTTGCAATCTTAGTCTCTGATAAAATGAACTTTAAACCAACAAAGATCAAAAGAGAAAAAGAAGGACATTACATAATGGTAAAAGGACCAATGCATCAAGAAGAGCTAATGATCCTAAATATATACACACCCAATATAGGAGCACCCAGTTACATAAAGCAAGTTCTTAACGACCTACAAAGAAGCTTAGACTCCCACACAATAATAGTGGGAGACTTTCGATTATCTCAATAGATTCAGAGAAAGCCTTCAACAAAATTCAGCAGCCCTTTATGCTAAAAACTCTCAATAAACTTGGTATTGAAGGAACATATCTCAAAACAATAAAAGCTATCTATGACAAACCTAAAACCAATATCATACTGAATGGGCAAAAACTAGAAGCATTCCCTTTGAAATCTGGCTCTAGGCAAGGATGCCCTCTCTCACCCTTCCTATTCAATATAGTATGGAAAGTTCTAGCCAGAGCAATTAGGCAAGAAGAAAAAGGGTATTCAATTAGGAAAAGAAGAAGTCAAATTGTCTCTATTTGCAGACGACATGATTGTATATTTAGAAGACTCTATCATCTTAGCCCAAAATCTCCTTAAACTGGTAAGCAACTTCAGCAAAGTCTCAGGATACAAAATCAATGTGCAGAAATCACAAGCATTCCTATACACCAATAACAGAAAAACAGAGACCCAAATCAAGAACGAACTGCCATTCACAATTCCTACAAAGAGAATAAAATGCTTAGGAATACAACTAACAAAGAATGTAAAGGACCTCTTCAAGGAGAACTGCAAACCACTGCTCAAGGAAATAAGAGAGGACACAAACAGATGTAAAAACATTCCATGCTCATGATTAGGAAGAATCAATATCGTGAAAATGGCCATACTGCCCAAAGTAATTTATAGATTCAATGCTATCCCCATCAAGCTACCAATGTCCTTCTTCAGAGAACTGGAAAAAAACACCTTAAACTTCATATGGAACCAAAAGAGAGCCCACATAGTCACGGCAATCCTAAACAAAAAGAACAAAGCCGGAGGCATCACTCTACCTGATTTCAAACTATACTACAAGGCTACAGTAATAAAACAGCGTGGTACTGGTACCATAACAGAGATATAGACCAATGGAACAGAACAGAGGCCTTGGAGGCAACACCACACATCTGCAATTATCTCATCTTTGACAAACCTGACAAAAAGAAGCAATTGGGAAAGGATTCCCTGTTTAATAAATGGTGTTGGGAAAACTGGCTAGCCATGTGCAGAAAGCAGAAACTGGACCCCTTCCTGACACCTTACACTAAAATTAACTCCAGATGGATTAAAGACTTAAACATAAGACCTAACACCATAAAAACCCTAGAAGAAAACCTAGGCAAAACCATTCAAGACATAGGCATAGGCAAGGACTTAATGACTAAAACACCAAAAGCATTGGCAACAAAAGCCAAAATAGACAAATGGGATCTAATTATACTCCAGAGCTTCTGTACAGCAAAAGAAACAATCATTAGAGTGAACTGGCAACCAACAGAAAGGGAAAAAATTTTTGCAGTCTACCCATTTGACAAAGGGCTAATGTCCAGAATCTACAAAGAACTAAAACAGATTCACAAGAAAAAACAAACAAACCCATCCAAAAGTTGGCAAAGGATATGAACAGACACTTTTCAAAAGAAGACATATATGAGGCCAACAAACGTATGAAAATATGCTCATCACCACTGATTATTAGAGAAATGCAAATCAAAACCACATGGAGATAACACCTCACGCCAGTTAGAATGGCGATCATTAAAACATCTGGGGACAACAGATGCTGGAGAGGATGTGGAGAAATAGGAACACCTTTACTCTGTTGGTGGGAGTGTAAATTAGTTCAACCATTGTGGAAGACAGTGTGGCGATTCCTCAAGGACCTAGAAATAGAAATTCCATTTGACCCAGCAATCCCATTACTGGGTATATATCCAAAGGATTATAAATCATTCTGTTATAAGGACACAGGCACACGTATATTCATAGTGGTACTGTTTACAATACAAAAACCTGGAACCAACCCAAATGCCCATCGACAATAGACTGGACAAGGAAAATGTGGCACATATACACCATGGAATACTATGCAGCCATAAAAAATGATGAATTTGTGTCATTTGTAGGGACGTGGATGAATCTGGAAACCATCATTCTCAGCAAACTGACACAAGAACAGAAAATCAAACACTGCATGTTCTCACTCATAGGTGGGTGATGAACAATGAGAACACATGGACACAGGGAGGGGAGCATCACACACTGGGGTCTGTGGGAGCAGGGAGGGAGGAACAGCGAGGAGGTGGGGAGGTTGAGGAGGGATAACATGGGGAGAAATGCCAGATGTAGGTGACAGGGGGAGGGGAGGCAGCAAACCACATTGCCATGTATTTACCTATGCAACAATCCTGCATGATCTGCACGTGTACCCCAGAACCTAAAATACAATAAAAAAAAAGAAACTATCTTGAGACAAATGTGAAAATACAGCATACTGAACATATGGGGTTCAACAAAAACAGTTTTAATGGGTGTAAAGTACATACATTTAAGA
The DNA here is from genome assembly GCF_030222135.1 of Aotus nancymaae. Lineage (NCBI taxonomy): Eukaryota > Metazoa > Chordata > Mammalia > Primates > Aotidae > Aotus > Aotus nancymaae. The sequence continues at coordinate 31,815,069 of NW_026988413.1, forward strand.
AGTAGGAAGATCTCAGATACACCTCAAGGAACTGGAAAAAGAAGAACAAACAACCCAAAATGAGAAGTAGGAAGAAAATAATAATGAACAAAACAGAAATAAGTGGAATAGAGAATAATAAACAATAGGGAAAGCAGTCGATGAAACTAAGTTAATTTTTTGAAAAGATACATAGAATTGGCAGACTTTTACCTAGACTAAGAAAAAAACGAGAAGACTTAAATCTGAAATGAGAGGACTATATAGCTGGTGCTAAAGAAATGCAAAGGATCATAAGAAACTATTATGAAAAATTATATCCCAGCATATGGATAACCTTGAAAAAATGGCTGATTTTCTAGAAACAAAATCTGCCAAAATTGAATCATGAAATACTAAAAAATATGGACAGACCTGTAACTATTAAGGAGATTGAATCAGTAATCAAAACACCTCCCAAAAGAGAGAAAAGTTGAGAACCAGATAGCTTTACTGAGGAATTTTACCAAACATTTAAAGAAGAATTAATTCCAATCCTTTTCAAACTCATTCAGAAAAACTATAGAGGATGAAATACTTCCAAACCCATTTTATAAGACTGGCTTTAACATAATAACAAAACCAGACAAAGACCACAAAAATAGAAAAGTATTTCTAATGAACAAAGATGCAGAAATCCTCGGTAATATAGGTTAATATGTGATTACTAGGTAACCACATTTAATGGCACATTAAAAGGATCATACACTATGACCAAGTTAAATATATCACTTGTGTTGCAAGGATATTTCAACATACAAAGTCAATCAGTATGATACCTTAAGAAATGAAGGATAAAAATCACATAATTAATCACGATGGCCAACTAGAGGCAGCTAGGAAGTGGTCCTCCCACTGAGGGAAATCAAAGTATTGAGTAAACCAACATACTTCAAGTGGATCTTGGAAGAGAAAACAAGAGTTTCTCTTGTTGCATAGAGAGGCAATACAGACACCAAGCCTGAAGAGGAAGGAAGCTGGGGTTCCTGTGCATGGTTACCATATGCCAGGGATACTTTCCAGCTTTGAATGGCTCCTAGAAAAGGAGCAATTGAAAGGATGGTAGGGCAGCCCACTCTAGCCATGTACCTCTGGGATCCTAGTCACAAGAAATCTCATGATCTCCACCAACATTTGAACTGTCAGGGCGATCTACGTGGAAAGTAGGCAGAGATAGAACTACAACCTGTGTGTAGCTCAGGAGCTTTTGCGTGCAGGACAGCTACAGTAATATGTTGCCATTGGTGCCCATACCCAAAGGGGATCTTCCTCTTCATCTTTCTCCAGTAGCTCTAACCTCAGCTGACTGTTGGGCCAAGAGACAGCAGCAGGGTAGGCTTCCCTATGGGACTGGAGCATGTCTGTTCTTTAAGCCTCAGCCTTTCCCAAGGTACCTGCCTGGCTGCTCCTGCAAGACCGTATGTTTAGCACAGCCTCCATTACAGTCTGGGTGATTTGCTAGTGACCAAGCCTGAATACTTTACTGGTGGTCTGGGAGTACTTTGGATCCCCCAGCACAGATGGTACCTGACCCTGAAAAGCCAGAGGAATTAGCTGCAGGCTGGTCCCAGTGCCCCAGGGCTGCAGCGTGCAGCTTGGCAGTGCTAACCTGAGATCTGTAGCTGGTGTGTGAGTGAGGGAGGAGCCCTGACTCTCAAAACACTGAGAAAAGTGAGACTCATGAGTTCATGGGGCCAGTGCGTAAGTGGAGCATCCCTTCTAACACAGAGGTGATCTGGGAAGGAAATGGCCTATCTCCCAGCTGTGCCCTATGCCCAAGGAAGGCCACAGCCCAGAATACCTAAGAAAGGAAACATGGGCACAGTGCAGGTGATCGGTGGGGACTCCCCTCAGGCCCAAGCACAGACCTGGTAGGGTGATCATCCCTCTCCCTTCCTAACGTAGACCACTGCTGTGTACCACTGAAATACAAAGGCCACAGCTGAATAAGAGGCTGTCTGCCATTACTTTTAATTGCCATCTACTGGATCCCATCCCAACTTGCAAGACCAAAAATATTTTGCCAGCATAGATTGCCTATGAAACCCAGGGTGAGAATCAAATAATCAAATAAAGATTGTATATGGAGTCTTGGCCCTTTAGAAGAACCCAGAAATGATATACTCAACTTAAGCCACAGTTAAAGAAACACCAGCTCTTTCAGTTGAGAAAGAATCAGCTCAAGAAATCTAACAATCAAAAAGCCAGAGTGTCTTCATAACTCCAGTGAGCCCACTAGCTCTCCAGCAGTAGTTTTTAGCCAGAATGAAATGGCTGAAATGGCAGGCTTAAAATTCAAAATCTGAATGGCAAGAAAGCTCATTAAGACTCAAAGAAAGTTGAAACCCAACCCAAGAAATCTAAGAAATTCAGTATGATGATATAAGAGCTGAAAGATGAAATAGTCACTTTGAGAAAGAACCAAATTAACTTCGTGGCATTGAAAAATATACAAGAATTTCATGATACAGTCCAAAGCATTGACAGTATAATAGACCAAAATATGGAAAGAATCTCAGATCTCAAAGACCAGTTCTTCCAAACAACTCAGACAAAATTAAAGAAAAAAGTGTTTTTTATAAAATAAATAAACCTCTGAAAAATATATGCATATTTGAAGAGACCAAACCCACAACTTGTTGGCATTCCTGAGAGAGAAGGAAAGACAGTAAACAACTTGGAAAGCATATTTTAGGGTATAGTCTGAAAATTTCCCCAATCTCACTAAAGAGGTTGAGATGAAAATTCAAGAAATACAGAGAAATCCTGTGTGTTACTACATAAGACAGCCATCCCCAAGATACATACTCATTAGATTCACAAGGTCAATGGGAAAGAAAAAAGTCTTACAGGCAATTGGAGAGAAGGATCAAGTCATGTACAAAGAGAACCCCATCAAGATGGCAGTGGAACTCTGAGCAGAAACCTTACAAGCCAGAAGAGATTTGGGGTCTATGTTAGGCATCCTTAAAAGAAATTTCATTCAGGAATTTCATATCCCACCAAATTAAGCTTCAAAAGTGAAGGAGAAATGAAATTCCCCTCTCAGACAAGCAAATGGGAATTTGTTATAACCAGAACAATCTTACCAGAGATTCTTGAGGAAGTGCTAAACATGGAAACAAAAGTACACCTACTATCATAAAAACACACTGAAGCACATAGCACACAGACACTGTAATGCAAATACACACTCAGATTTACAAAACAGTCAGCTAACAGCATGATGACAGGATCAAAATCTCGTGTATTAGTACTAATCCTGAATTTAAGCAGTCTGAATGCCCCCACTTAAAAGGCATTGAGTGGCAAGCTGAATAAAAAGACAAGACCCAAATGTTTCCTGCCCCAGGAGAACCATTTCACAGGTAGTATCACCCACAGATTCAGTGGAAAGGAATGAAGAAAGATGTACCATGCAAACGGAAAACAAGAAAAGGAGTCTCTTTTCTTATGTCAGATAAAACACACTTTAAACCAGCAACAATTTAAGAGGCACAAAGAAGGGCACTACAAAATGATAAAATTGTTTGATTTAAAAAGAAGACTTAGCTATCCTAAATGTATATGCACCCAGCATTGGAGCACTCAGATTCATAAAACAAGTTCTTTTTGACCTAAGTAAAAACATAGACAGCCACTGGAACACTCATTCATAAAACAAGTGCTTCTTGACCTAAGTAAAGACATAGATAGCCGCACAATAATAATGAGAGAGAGACTCTAGCATCCCACTGACAGTGTTAGATTATCTAGGCAGAAAACTAACAAAGAAATTCTGGAAGTAAACTCAACACAAGATCATTTGGACCTAATGGACATCTACAAAATACTCCACCCAACAACCACAGAATACACATTCTTTTTATCTGCACGTAGAACATGTTACAAGATCAGCTACATGCTTAGTTATGAAGCAAGTCTGGATAAATGATAAATTCAAAAAAGTCAATCATACCAAGCACACTCTTGGAGTGTAGTGCAATAAAAGTAGAAATCAATATCAAGCAGAGGTCTCAAAACCACACAAATACATGGAAATTTAAAAACTTAATCTGGCGTAACTCTCAGGTGAACAATGAAATTAAGATAGAAAACAATAACTTTGAAATTAATTAAAATAGAAACTCAGCTTACCAAAATATTTGAGGTGCAGCTAAAGCATATTAACAGGAAAGTTTATAGCACTAAATACCTTTGTCAAGAAGTTAAAAAGATCTCAAATTAACAATTGTTTCATCTATACGAAGTCAAAAAGAAAACAAACCAACCCCAAAGCTAGTAAAAGAAAACAGTTAACTAAAATTAGATAAGAACTGGCATTGAGTTGCAAAAATCGATACAAAAGATAAATAAAACCAAGAGTTGGTTCTTCAAAAGAATAAACAAGATTCATTGACTGCTCACTAGATTAACAAAGAAAAAGGAGATGCAAATAAGTACAATCAGAAAAAACAAAGATAGCATCACACCAATCCCACAGGAATACAAGATTCTCGAAAACCATTATGAATACCTCTATGCACATACATTAGAAATTCTAGAGGAAATAGATATATTCCTTTAATTGTACAACCTACCTGATTCAACCAGGAAGATAGTGAAAATATGAACAGACCAGTAACGAGTTCCAAAGCTGAATTGATAGTAAAAACCTCCCAACCAAATAAAGCCCTAGATCAGATGGATTCACATCTAAATTCTACCAGATGTACAAAAAAGAATTGGTACTATTTCTACTGAATCTATACCAATAATAGTCAAGAAGGAGGGACTCCCCCCAACTTACTCTGTAAAGCCAGCATCAGCGTGATAATATGGTAGAGATGCAATGGAAAAAGAAAACTTTAGGTCAGTATCTCTGATGAATGTAGACACAAAAATTCTCTACAAAATATTAGGAAACCAAACCAAGCAGCTCTTCACACAGTTAATACCCCACAATCAAGTAGGCTTTATACCTGGGATGTAAAGTTGGTTCAATATAGGCTAATCAATAAATGTGATTCACCACATAAACAGAATTAAAAGCAAACACCATATGATTATCTCAATAGATACAGGAAAATGTTTCAATAAAATGCAATATCCCTTCATGATAAAAATCCTAAAGAGACTAAGCATCAGAGAAACATACTTCCAAATATAATAGCAAGAGCAATCTATGGCAAACCCTCACAGGCAGCGTCATACTGAACAAGCAATAGCCGGAAGTATTCCTCTTGAGAACCAGAATAAGACAAGGATGCCTACTTTCACCACTCCTATTCAGCATATTACTGGAACTCCTAGCCAGACCAGTCAGGCAAGAGAAAGAAAGAAATGACATCCAATAAGAAGAGAGGAAGTAAAACTTTCTCTTTTTGCAGATGATATGATTCTATAGCTAGAAAACCTCCATAGTCTTCGCCCACAGGCTCTTAGAACTTAGAAATTATAGCTGGCACAAACAAATGGAAAAAAATTTCATACTCATGAATAGGAGAAGTCAATATTGTTAAAATACTGCCCAAAGCAATTTACAGATTGAACACTATTCCTGTCAAACTACCAATGTGATTCTTCACACAATTAGAAAAAATAATTCTAAAATTCATGTGGAATCAAAAAAGAGCCCAAATGGCCAAAGCAATCTGAAGCAACAAGAACAAAACTGGAGGCATGACATTAGCTGACTTCAAACTATACTGGAAAGCTACAGTAACCAAAACAGCCTGGTATTAGTGGTACAAAAAGAGATACATAGAAAGATGGAACAGAATAGAAAACTCAGAAAGACAGCTATACACCTACAACTGATACAGTTTTGGTATTTGTCCCTGACCAAATCTCATGTTGAATTGTAATCCCCAATGCTGGAGATGGGGCATGGTGGGAGGTGTTTGCATCATCTAATACAACAACCATAAGATCTTCAATAAAGTTAACAAAAGCAGTGGGGAAAGGACTCCCTATTCAATAAAGTGTGCTGGGACAACTGACTAGCCATGTACAGAAGAATGAAACTGGAGCCTTACCTTTTACCATATACAAACATTAACTGAAGATGAATTAAGTATTTAAATATAAGACCTGAAACTGTAAAAATCCTTGAAGAAAACACATAGGAAATACTCTTCTCAGCACTGGCCTTAGCAAATACTTTTTGGATAAGTCCCCAAAAGCAATTGTTAACAAAAACAAAAATTGACAAATGAGAACAAACTAAACTAATGAACTGCATGCAAAAGATACTATCAACAGAGTAACTGTACAGCCTACAGAATGCAAGAAAATATTTAGAAACTGAATCTGATAAACATCTACTATCCAAAATCTATAAGGGAGTTAACAAGCAAAAGCCAAATAACCCAGTTAAAAAGTGGGCAAAGGACGTGAACAGACACTTCTCAAAAGAAGACAAACATATGAAAAACTGTTTATCATCACTAATCATCAAAGAAATTCAAATGGAAACCACAATGAAACACCATCTCATACCAGTCAGAATGGCTATAATTAAAAAGTCAAAAAATAACAGATGCTGGTGAAGCTGTGGAGCAAGAGAAATGCTTACATACACTGTTAGTGGGAGTTTCAACTTAGAACAGCTACCATTCAACCCAGTAATCTCCTTACTAGGTATATACTTAAAGGAAAATAAATTATTCTACCAAAAAGACACATTTATATTTCATCACAGCACTATTCACAGTAGCAAAGACATGGAATCAACTCAGGTGTCATCAGTGGTGGCTTAAATAATATGATGTACATCTATACCATTGAACACTATGCAGTCATAAAAAGTAACAAAATATGTCCTTTGCAGCAGGGGTGCATATGGAAGCTATTATCCTAGGCGAATTAACACAGAAACAGAAAACCAAATACCTCATGCTTTCACTTACAAGTAGGAGCTGAACATTGAGTACTCATGGACATAAAGATGGAAATAATAGACATGGGACTATTAGAGCATGCAGGAAGGGAGGTTGGCATGTGCTAAAAGCTGTCCATTGCATACTATGCTCACTATATGGGCAATAGGATCATCTGTATGTACCCCATACCTCAGGATCACACAGTATACTCATGTAACAAAACTGATCTATGTACTCCCTCTATGTAAAATAAAAGTTGAAATTATTTTTTAAATGCTTATAATGAGAAAAATCACAGATTATTTAAATTGATCCAGAAAAAGTACTTGATAAAATTAAATACCCTTTTATGATTTAAAAAAAGGCAACCTATAAAAAGAAGGAAATTATCTCGACTTAATAAAAGTCATATATGAATTGCTCACAGCTAACAGTAGTCAGCAGTGGAAAGGTGAAAGCTTCCCTCTAACAACAGGAATAAGGCAAAGATGCCAAGTTTTGCTGCTTCTATTGAATGTAGTATTGCAAGTCGTAGCCAGAGCAGTTAAGTAAGAAAGAAGGATGGATGGATGGATGGATGGATGGATGGATGGATAGACAGACAGACAGACAGATTACATTAATCAGAAAGGAAGAACTAAGATTTTCTCTGAAGAGGACATGTCCCTATAAAAAATGTAAATACTTAACAAAAAAAGCTGTTAGAACTAAGAAATTTAGTAAAGAAAATTAACATACACAAGTCAGTTGCATTTCTGCACACTAACAGTGAGCAGTTTGAAAATGATATGAAGAAATCCGTCACATTTATAATAGCATCAAAAACTATAAAATTCTTAGAAATGAACTTAACCAAGGAGGTGAAACACTTGTGCATTGAGAAATACAAAACATTGCTGAAAAAATTAAAGAGACAAATTAAATGAAGTCTTATTCTGTGTTTATGGATTGGAAGACTTAAAACAGGCAAACCTGGAGATACTGACTGGTTACAGGTAACAAAACGAGTACCACAATAAAAGTCACAAATATTTTTTGGTTTCCCAGTGCATTTAAAAGTAACATTTAAATGCTGTGTTTACTATAAAGTGTGCTAGATATTATGTCTTTTTTATTTTACAAGTTTTTGTGGTACAGGTGGTTTTTGGTTATATGGATAAGTTCTTTAGTGGTGATTTCTGAATTTTCAGTGTACCCATCAGCCAAGTAGTGTACGCCGTACCAAATATGTAGTCTTTTATCCCTCACCCTCTTCCCAACCTTCTTTCCTGTTGAGTCCCCAGCTGGTGGAGATGATTGATTGGTCAAGGTGGTGTTTTCTGAAGACTGGTGTGGCTGTAACAGTTTATTAAAATAAGAGGTACTGAAGTGTGCCATATCACTTGACTCTTCCTTTTACAAAAGATTTCTTTGTAACATGAGATGCTGTTTGATGGCATTTTATTCATAGTAGAACTTCTTTCAAAATTTCAGTCAGTCCTCTTCAACCCTCCTGCTGCTTTGTCAACTAACTTTATGGAATATTCTAAATCCTTTGTTGTCATTTCAAAAATATTCATAACATCTTTACCAAGAGTAGATTCCTTCTTAAGAAACTACTTTCTTTGTTCATCCATAAGAAGCAACTCTTCATCTGTTGAAGTTTTATCATTAGATTGCAACAATTCAATCACACCTTCAGACTCCATTTCTAATTCTAGTTCTTTTATTGTTTCCACCACATCTGGAGTGACTTAACTCCTCTGAAGTCTTGAACCCCTCAGAGTCATCCATGAGGGTTGAAATTAACTTTTTCCAAACTCCTGTTGATGTTAGATTTTGACTTCACATGAATCATTGTTCTTGATGTCATCTAGAATAAATGCTTTCCAAGTTTTTCATTTACTTTGCCCCGATCTATCAGAAGAATCAATGTGTATGGTGGATATAGCCTTAAAAAAGGTATTTCTTTTAAATAATCACACTTGAAAGTAAAAATTATTTCTTGATTTGTGGGCTGCAGAATGGATGTTGTATTAGCAGCCATGAAAATAACATTAATCTCCATCAGAGCTCTTGTGTGACTAGGTGCAGTGTCAGTGAGCAATAATGTTTTGAAAATAATCTTTTTTGCTAAGCACTACGTCTCAACATTGTACTTGAAATATTCAGAAAGCCATGCTGTAAGGAATGTCATCCAGGCTTTCTCATTTCATTAAAGAGCACAGACAGAGTTGGTTTTGCCTAATTCTGAAAGGACCTAGGATTTTGATAATAAGTGAATATTGGCTTCAACTAAAAGTCACCAACTGCATTAGACCCTCACAAGAGAGTGAACCTGTGTTTTGAAGCTTTGAAGGCAGGCATTGACTTCTCCATAGCTATGAAAGTCCTAGATGGCGTCTTGTTCCAAGAGAAAGCTGTTTTGTTTACATTAATTTGTTGGTTTGTGTAGCCACCTTCGTTGATGATCTTGGTTAGGTCTTTTGGATAACTTGCTCCAGCTTCTTCATCAGCACTTGCTACTTGCTACTTCACCTTGTACTTTATGTTATGAAGATTACTTCTTTTCTGAAATGTCATGAATCAATCTGCTAGCTTCAGATTTATCTTCTCTAGGCTCCTCACCTATCTTGGCCTTTAAAGAATTGAAGAGAGTTAGGACCTTGTTCTACTTCAGGCTTCGGCTTAAGGGAATGTTGTGACTGGTTTGCTAAAATTTTCTCTGTATCAGCCATAGCTGATTGACTTTCTTCTCATTCCTGTGTTCACTAAAGTAACACCTTTAATTTCCTTCAGGAACTTTTTCTTTGTATTCACAACTTGGCTGTTTGGGCACAAAAGTCCTAGCTTTCAGTGTAGCTCAGCTTTTGATGTGCCTAGTTTACTAAGCTTCATCATTTGTAGTTTTTGACTACAAATGATGTGACTCTGTCAGTTGAACACTTATAGGCCATTATAGGGTTATCAAGTCGTCTAATTTCAATATTGTTGTATCTCAAAATAAACAGGCCTCAGGAGAGGGAGAGAGGGGAATGACTGGTTGATGGGGCAGTTAGAATACACATATTTATTGGTTAATTACACCGTCTTATAGGGGTGTGATTTGTGGTGCCCCAAAGCAATTACAATAGTAATGCCAAAGATCAATGATCACGGATCCCCATATCAGATACAATGAAAATGGAAAAGTTTGAAGTATTGTGAGAGTTACCAAAATGTAACACAGACGCACATACTGTTGCAAAAATGGTGACAATAGACTTGCTTAGTGCAGAGTTGTCACAAACCTTTATTTTGTAAAATTGCAGTATCTACAAAGTATAATTAAGTGAAGTACAGTTACAGGAGTTATGCCTTTTTTGTTAAAATGGCCATATTACTCAGAGTCATCTGAGATTGAATGTATTCTCTATCAAAATCCAAGTAGCATTCTTTATAGAAAAAGAAAAATCAATCTTAAAATTCATATAGAAATATAGAGAACCCTGAATAGCCAGAAGAATCCTGAGAAAGATGAAACCTAGGGGCCTCTCTCTGATTTCAAAATATGTTACAAAGTAACAGTATTAAGACAGTTTCAAAGCCAGACATACTGATTAATGGAATTTAAATAGAGAGCCTAGAAAATAAGCCCACACATTTATTATGGTCAACTGATTTTCAACAAGGGTGCAAGAGTATATTATGGGGAAAGGATAGTCTCTTCAACAAATGGGGTTGGGAAAAACTATATCCACATGCAAAAAATGAAATTGGATCCTTATCTTAGATCATACACAAAAAATCAACTCAACATGGATTAAAAACTTGAGTATGACCTGAAACTGAATGTTCTAGAATAAAACATGGGTGAAAAGTTTGCTGGCATTGGCCCTGGCCATGATTTTATATAAATATATACATATATATGCAGTGATACAGAGATGTATATATATTTGGGTAGTTTTAAAAGTAAAGTAAAAATGTATAACCTATTGCTATATGATAATGTAAGGTTTTAACAAACATGTAAACAGACACATCAAATGCCATGTATTTCAGTTTATTGTGAGGTAATAAAGTGAACAGAAACACATGACCTGTATTTAATTTAGTTCTACTAAATTTAACATTGATTATTGTATTTTCATCTATTCTAAAACACCATTATTTGTAAAAGCCTTTATCATTTTGTATATCATTAAGAAGGGAAAAATGCTGCTAAATAAATTATGCTATGTCGTTGATGAAATGCAGACTTTATCTGCTGCATGCCAGGAGTTGTGATCATGTTGCAAACACAACGATGTTCTCATTGAGTTCATATTACAAAACCATTTTTTTAAATAAAGATACATATATACAAATTTTACTGTTGAGGAATGAATTAGGAATCTACTCTTTGGTTGGGCGGATGGGGGAAAATCTTTTTCTTGTGGTCAGCATATTTTATTAATGTATAACATTAAAAATTAGTCTATTTGTAGATGAAAATTGTGAAGATTATTAAATACAGAGATAAGTTTTAAATAGACCTCATATTAAGCCAGAAGACTGCAAAAGAATGTTTTGTGGAAAATCTGTTTTTTTTAATATCTATTGTTTTAGAGGTGTTAAAGTGAAGCAGAGAAATTTTTGTTTAAACATATATTTCTGAAATATTTTCCTATCAGTTTATTCCCAAAGTCTTCATTTCCCTACCCCATCGTAACTGTTCAGCATATACTCACATACTTTTCCCATAGTAGTTTCCTCTCCCCATCAGTTTCTTCAAAATCTTACATGTGCTGCCCCTTCTGAGAATTAGTCGTAAAGATGTGACCACGTTGATCCTCTTCCAATTTGAAGTTTTACCTGGTTGAATTTAATTGGCCTGCCAAACTTAGGAATAAGCTACATTGTTGCTATATGTCTGTCTAACTTGGTAGAAGATATAATTTTAAAAGTTTTTTAACAAATTGATCAGCAAATATATTATTTATGAAAACAACTTAAAATATAATAATATAGACTAAAATGATAGCTCTTTTGAAATGTTGATGACATTATCAGTTAGTAGACAGAAAAATCATATTTTCTCGTGATAATGTTATTAAATCTTGCATATAAAGTGAAAGCCATGGGGAACAAGAATATGTATTATATTTGCATATGTATCTTATATCTCTGTCAGATATGTTTACTTCAATCACTGCAATCCCTTAGTAAAAAATTCATGGCTAGTAACAAGCCATCTGTTATTACAGAGATAATATGTTTGTTTCTTCTGAGATACTAAATTAAAATGAATGTCGTCAATTTTTTCTGAACCTAGTCATTGAAGCTTTTGAATAAATCTTAAGACCTAGCAAGGTATCTTGACTACTAGCCAGACAATAAAGTTTTAAAACTATCTCTCTGATAACTTTAGTTACAGTTATATTAGACAAATAGCACTGATGTTTGTGTTCAAGAAAGGATCACCTTCATTAGTATTACCACAGAGAAGTACAAGAATAGATATACAGAACAGTCCACAGCTGTGCTTTTTAAAATATTACCTAAAGCAATATGATTTCATAAATACAGAGCCACAATCTAAATAACATCCAGATGTACATAACTAGTTATGTGGTGGAAAATTACCTTTATGCAATTCAAATTTAGGTAGATGGAAACATTTATTCTGTTGTATTTCATAAGCTAGAATTTTTCATTAAAATTCATCTTATAAATGTTAAATTCAGTGTGATAGAAGCAAATAGTAGCAATTTGGCAGCTTTACTCCTTTACAAAAAATTTTTCTTGAAAACTTTCCTCTTATCTTTAACAATAAAGATTACATATGACCTGTAGCATGCTATCTTATGTCTGGTAACAATCGTATTCTGGTAGAAATGCTGCTATTCCCAAGCTTTACATTCACTCTTGGAGTAGTTAAAGTTTTTATTCTTACATAGAGTCTATCAGTCCTGTTGTTAAAAGAACATATAATGCTATAGATACTAACATTCCTATTCAACTTTGATAAGATTAATGCAAACACTGAGAAAAAATTCCTCAAGTATTACAGCATCAACATATATTGAAATGTCCTTTTATCATCAAAATTTATTTTATTTTATTTTATTTTTAGGAGAGACAGGGTCTTGCTCTGTTAGCTAGGCTGGAATGTACTGGCGAGATCATAGTTCACCTCACCCTCGACTCTTGGGCTCAAGCAATCCTCCTACATCAGCCTCCCTAGTAGCTGGAACTACCAGCGGGTGCCACTGTACCCAACTAATTTAAAAAATTTTTTTTTAGAGATGGAAGTCTCGCATTGTTGTTCAGGCTGACCTCAAATTCCTGGCCTCAAGAAATCCTTCTTCCTCAGCCTCCCAAAGTGCTAGGATTACAGGTGCGAGCCACCACATCCAGCCCAAAATTGATTTTGATAGTAACTAATCAGTGATACATACTGTGCTTCTTTCATACAGGAAAACAAAGTCACTGTCTTCTTTAAGACTTCAGAGATTTTATGGCAATAATTTTCTCTGAAAGCCTTACATATACTTTTGCTTTGGGAGCTGGCTAGATAGTATTAGGTATGCAGTTTTTGCCATGGACACATACCATTAATCGTATTTTCTTAGCTAACACATGTAAGGGAATTTAACTGTGGTTCAGATTTTTAGAAATAGCTTACTATTTTTTAAACTTGAGACACATTTACTCTGTTTTTATTATCTGCTCTTACTAAGTAAAATAAATGTATTCAGGCCATAAAACATTTCCAGACTTGTTAATAATATATGGCTCATTCTTGCTTGATCAATATCATAATTCCTACTCACAGTGTGAGTAAATTGGAAAAATAGAAGGAACCTTGTTTGTGCTTAATCTCCTATGGGATATTTAAATTTAGAGAAAGGGAGAGGCAAAATATTTATTTTTTACCTCTCTCTCTTTTTGTTCTTTCCTCAAATTTTGAGGCCCCTCTTTCTTTTATTCATTAGAGATTGCAGCCTTTTTGTGCCACATAATGTGGTACATCACCTATGAGCACACTACCTTACCTCAGGAATGGTCTGTGCTCTCAAATTATTTATTGTTTCTCTTACCCTACCTGCCATTAAAACTCTCCATTTTGGAAAAGTAGTTTGATTAGCAGTCTTGGATGTTACAGCATTCCTAGAAACAGATCTTTCTCTCTTCCTGTTCACTGTCTTACAAGGACACCTTCAGTTTTAGCTACTTATTGAGCAGTATAATCAAATTTCTCAGAGTAGTATCCAAAACATTGAATTCTGAGAGCCTGTGTCAGTTTTGCTTGCTTTTAGTTTTTGGGAGAGGATCCTAGGATACGGGGCCCTAACATTTTTTTCTTTTCCTATTCTGTAAAAACACCCCAGCTAAATCTAGAATGCTGGTTTTTGCTATATAATATTGATTATTTTCATGTCTGAGGACTTGACATTTACACGTGATGTCATGTAGCATAATTGTTTTATTAATACTTTTGTTTCATATTAGGAATATTGGTTGCATATTAAATGAATATGTATTTTGCCTTTTAATTTTTTAAAGTATAACAGTATACTTCTACATATCCAGAATTGACATAGTTGAAAATGTCAACTATGTATTAGTTGATACACATTTTGATATTAGTTTAATGTATTAATTACTGAGTAATAATGACTCATTGGTACTTCATAAGACCTAGGAGCCTTCCGATTTATCAAAGAGAGATTAAAGAATCTAGTATGATGTAAAATGATGTGTAATATTTAATTATTTAATATATTTTTTATTTTTTTAAATTGAAAATGCACCTTTGGCGTTTTAAAACAAAAAAGCCTTTTGCAATCATACACATGTGATGACAGTTATAGAATCTATCCTAGAAAAATACACAACATACATGTATACAGACATGCATATATCTATGGTTCATGCTTCCCCCACTTTGAACTCCATGTTGTGAACTCATGACCTGTGATATGTTCATATTCACTTACCTGAATATTTAAATAATATTAAAACCATAAGGATGTCCTCTTCATTTAATGTATAGAACATAAATAAATACATAGTTTTGTTTATTTGGTTCACTCATTTGTTCATTTATTCAGCAAACCATTTATTTTCTATATGCCAGATAATATGACACGGGAAATTCAAAGGTATATATGTCATTGTTTCTGACAAAGGATTAAATTTTGTGAAGACAGATAAATTAATGAATAATAATTACAATACAATTATAATTATTATATAAACTTTTTTAGTCTTTCTCCAATTTATAAAACTACTTTTCCATCTTTTGGCTATGTAAGATAGAATCTTCATTTGTGAAGGATACCATGCTTTTGAATGTATATTTTCAAATTGAATGATGACTTAATCTATTGCGATGAATGGAGTTGGTGGATCAGACAGACACTGAGTTTTCCATATCTCAAGAGCCAAAAAAAAAAAAAAATTATGATATGTCTAGGTAAGTGAGGGGAGACTCTTCCCAGGTGCTTGACTGCCTTTCAGAAATGGAACTCATACAGGTCATGGCTGGTCATTACTTACCTCTTTAATGATTTGGGTAGTTGAGACAAGCCTCCCCACTTCAGCTTACTCATACTATTTTCCACCTTCTATCCATTTTCATCTAGAGAATGGAGATGGAGAAAAGACACTTTTCCCCCATCACTGGACTTTTATATTTATTTTTTGCTCTTTCTTATTTGCAGGAATGACATTTTATGAAGCTTCGGGCTTCCATCTGACTTTTTTGAGACTAGCACTAGCTTTTCATCTTTCATGACTTTTTCCTCAAGCAAGTTATTAGCATATGAATTTAGAGAAGTATCTCTGTCTCCATTAGTTTACAATTTGAATTGTATTAATGAATCATAAAATTTAGTACTGTTTTTTCATCCTTAAAACTTGTGGTGTGGTCTTTTATTCATTCAGTTAAAAGACTTTTTCTCTAGTCTTAGGTATAGTGTGAAACATAGAAGTAAAGCTCCACCGGAATAACATTTGTGAATGCATGCAGTGTCTACCATCTATCTAATCTGTTATTGTATATATCATAATTTTGTTATATCATGACATGTATGCTTTCATCTTTCATCTTCTGTGCTTTCATGCTCTTGCAATAGAATAAAAGGCCAAGGGGAAATTATGTAAGCTCACACCAGAAAAATAAAGAGAGTGCTCTTATTTTCGTATTGTACAATAAGTTTCCTAGTAAAAGAAGTAAGATGACAGCACATAATGTAGCTTGATTCAGTGATTTGCTTTCATAGGTATTACTTGAATGTAAATGATACACTTTAATACCAATGGAATGGTGTTGCTCAAATACTGATTTATTTAAAAACAGCAGTGTTTTAGTAGATAAAAAGGAGATAAAGCAACTTTCATGGAGGAATTATTTTGTGGATTGTATAATTTATGCACATGTGCTTCTTTGATTAAAAACCTTGCTTAGATGAACTACCAGCTCTCCCTTATAATAAAACTCTAAGGCAATTTACACTTAATCATACTGAGTAAATTAGGTGAATTGCTCAAGATTGCAAAATAGAGGACTTAATTTATCATTTATTATCTTTTCCAGATTTATATCAAGCTATGTGAGGTATTACCAAAGTGTTAAACTAGTTACTTTGTCAACAGTTTAAATATGAAGTATTACTAAAGCATTAAAGTCAAAACTTTATCAACAGTTTAAATATATGTATTATAAGGACTGTGTACTATTTAAAGTACGAATGCTGATTTATTAAAGGATTTTCTGCTCTTTCCACTTTCCCTGGTGATGTTGGCTAACAAGAAGATAAACTTCTAATTTACCTTTAGCTTTGTACCTTCGTTTGAGAAAACAGTGAAAAATAAGGCATGGGGAAAATATTTTTATTACTTTGTGAAGTCATTACTGAAGGGTGTGTATGTGTGTGTGTGTGTGTGTGTGTGTGTTTGGTAGAACACTTAACTTCCTTGGAGCAATTAAAGAAGACATATTTTAGCAGTTTGCATTGTTATTATTTGTTAAAACAAGTAGTGTGGTTCCCTTCATGCCATGAATCTAATGCTAATTGAGGGAACCTGAAAGCTATTTAATATTTCTTTTAGCTTGCTATTTTTTTCTTACTGTTCTTGAGAAATTATTGAATAGATTTTTTTAAATGCCACTTGTTTCCTCAAACTGAATTTTGTTTCCTTTTACAAATATATACATATTTAAGTTAAAAATAAAGTACAGTCATGTACCACATAACATTTTGGTCAACAATGGACTGCATGTATGACAGTGGTCTCATAAGATTAAAATGGAGCATATATAGAAACCTGATACATGGCTCTTGATATTGACATAACAGATCAATTAGGGTAAATGACTGATATTTAGTAATGGTGCTGGGACATTTATTTTTTCATATGAAAATACATATATAAATTAAAAAATAAACATCATCTGGGCTTGTGTAAGTATACTCTGTGATTACATGAAATTGCCTAACTACACATTTCTTAGAACATATCCCCATCATTAAGCAACACATGACTGTATATTGAAATGGCATTTTATTTTGAACTGCTCATTAATAGATAACCTTAGGAGATTCTAAGAAGATGCTAATATGTTTCTAGAGAGCTTGCATTTTAGCAGGTAGATTATATTTTGAAAATATTGCTTCCATAAGTGTATCTGAGCCTACAATTCAGTAATTTAATAGAATAGTGTGTGTAGCCAAGGCCGCTGCTCTCTTGGACACAGTCAAATCTCTCTGTAAAACTGTTGAGATGTTTGCAGTACTTTTATTTGAGAAACAAGGATCTTTCTCTAATTTGCACAAAAATTCTGTAAAAGCAAGAGGTGGCCTTGTGAAGACCTAGATAGTGGGTCTACAATAATGTTTCTCAAAGTGTTACCTAAAGTCTTTTGCAGTCTGTTAGGTCATCTTTCGGAAGGTTGACATTTTCATAGAAAAAAACAAGATATGAAACAATTTTTCTTATTTTAAAATTTAGATTAAACCTAAATTTTTACAAAACTCCCAATAGTTTTTTATAGTTATTACATTCTTCAATATTATGTAAGTGCTGCAGGAACTGGGCTTTATCAGTTCATCTTGGCTAACATTTAAATTAAACTATGCCTAGTTAAATTCACAGGTTTTTTTTCTTCTATTGATCTTGTATTATATCCACAATTTACAAAAGTAGGTCAATTTGGAGCACTTAAAGTGAGAGGAATAATTCAGAATTACTACAGCTTAAAATCTGAATTGGATTTTGTTAGACTAGTGATCTCTTTGCCCTTGTGTTTGTCATGAAATTTTAGGAAACTTCAAACCTTCAACATATTTGTGTTTTATGCCAAGTACACTGTGTGTATGTTTAAAATTGGCAAACCAATCATTTGTTTCACTGTGAAATTGCTTAATTGTGTCACATTTGTAGGAAAAGGGGGACCAAAAGTATACAGGTATTAATCACAGTTCCGCTTATAGCAGAAACAGGTTTAAGTGACAATATTGGGAATATGTTTAGGAATCCAGCTGCAAAGTTAATAGCCAGTATAGTATTTGGAGAAACACTTTAACCTATTACCAAAAAATCTTCTGTGAGAGAGTGTTAGCTGAATGTCATGTAACATAAATGATGTGCTGTGTGGAAGAACAGTTGTTGTATTGTGGGATTTGTTTTTAGTTGAAACCTTTAATGTACATAGTAGGAATTAACTTTTCCATAGGTAAAGTACAAATATAGGAGAGAAGTGATAGTGATTTTTTTTACTTTATCAATAAAATCTTATATTGCTGAAGACTGAATTTTCCCTCTCAGAAAACACTGCAGTATCCTAATTTCTTTACTTTTTAATCTTGCTATTTTACAGAAAAGTTTCCTATTGCATTCTTCTTTTTCAAGTATGTCTTACATAAGTGTAGCCCTTTGCTCCTCCATTTTAACTTTAGAGTCAACATGCCATTTGCCATTAACAAAAATCAAAACATAACAAAAGTTAAAGGAAACCAAACTAAGAGGATATCTGCAGAAATTTCATAGAGTGTATAATGTATTAATGCCAGTTACTCCACAAACTGGCTTATTAATTATTTTTCCCTCATTTCCAAACCATGGCAATGACAGGCAGATTTTCTTCATGATTCCCTATGCTAGCAAGTGGATTCTTTTTTCCATTTTTTTTAAAGTCACCGATTTATGCTGATAGCTCACTTTCAGCTTCTACCTTGCAATAGACCAAGCTGTAGTTTCTTGTCTCAGACTTGGTATATAATGTCCAAAACTTTAGATTTCTAGTAAGAGCCCTTTCAAATGTGTTTTAGCTTTTGAATTTGCCTCCCACCTGGGTTCACCTCCTGGATTATTTGTTGATTTACTTTTTTTTTCTTTTTTTCTGAATGGCGAAGCTAGAATGCAAGTTAAGTGTATTAATAGAAAAAACAACTAGCATCCCAGCATATAAAATAAGCAATCCAGATTATTAAAAAAAAAATTGTAGGGTTGATCATTTAATTTACATGAATAAAACAATTTCAATCTCCCATTTGTACTTTTCCCACCCAACAAAAATTTACATGCTAAAATAAGCAATGTTTTAAAATAAACTTCAAAAAATTAAATTATTAACCTCTGAATGCATGTGGGGAAATTTCTTATAAAAAATTTTTGTTAACTTGTATTCACCAATTTGTTCTGTTTATAGATGCAATCTAATCTATAAGCCAGAATTCTCTCTTTCAGGCGTTTTTAGATGCAATCTAATCCATAAGTCAGAATTCTCTCTTTCAGCTGTTTTTCAGGCTGTTCCCTGTTGATTTACTTATGATTTGAGACATGATTTTAAAAGTGGTATGATGTGGTTGTAATTTATCACACAATTGGTATTTTCAGAGGAAGAGTTTATATTATATAAATGTTGTATACTATGGAAAATATTCCTTTTAAATTTTTATTCATGTTTTTCTTATTCTCTTTAATTTTAAATAATGTATTTTTCTTTCATTTATTATTCAGCTTTGGTCAGTATTATTGTTTACTTTCTTCTCTAGTCTTCTGTCAGGTGTACCTTTACTTTTATCTTAATTGCGAGCATTTATATTCTCTTCTGTAACCGTACATATTTCTTCCATTATTTGGCTATCTCTATGCTACATTTTAGTTTTCTTCGTATTTGGATCAGATATTCCTGTACAGTCTTTTATATTTTGTGGGATTTCTAATGTCTTTTCTTTTTTGTTGCTATTGTTATTAATAATAAAACTGCCTTCACTATGCCCTCAAGTTTATATGAATATGTAGTTGTGTATGGGATTATTTATTGTTTTAATTTAAATTTTTATTTTAAATTGGCAAACAATTATATATATATATTTATATATATATAGTGGGGGATAATGTGATTTTAGATATCTATGTACATTGGGGAATGATTATATAAAGCTAGTTAACATACCCATTACATCGCACACTTATTTTTTGTAGTGAGAACATTTAAAATTTATTAGCAATTTTGAAATATACAATACATTATTATTAACTATGGTCACCATACTGTGCAGTAGATCTTGAAAATTTATTCCTCCTGTTGAACTGAAAGTTTGTATATCCTTTGGTTAGCATCTCCCCTCTTTTGTTTTGAGACAGAGTTGCTCTGTCACCCAGGCTGGAGTGCAGTGGCATGATCTCAGTTTACTATAATCTCCACCTCCTGGGTTCAATTGATTCTCATGCCTCAGCCTCCTGAATAGCTAGGATTACAGGCATGCACCACTACACCTGGTTAATTTTTTTTATTATTTTTAGTAGAGATGGGGTTTTACCCTGTTGGCCAGGCTGGTCTCAAACTCCTGATCTGCCCGCCTCAGCCTCCCCAAGTGCTGGAATTACAGGCATGAGCCACCACACACAGCCAGCATTTGTCACCACCCCCACCACATAGGCTTTGATAATCACTTTCTACTTTTATAAGTTTGACTTTTAGATTCCATGTATAAATGAAATCGTGGAAAAAAAGAAGGAAATTCTGTCACTTGCAACAACATGAAGGAATCTGGAGAACATATTATACTAAGTGGTTACTCTTTTTTTTTTTTAATGGAACTCTCCTTTTTTCTCAGCTCCCTTTCTTCTACTACAATCTAGAGTAGTTGTTTGCTAAACATGCTCTCTGTTAACCTGGGAGATCCATTACTATTGTTTGAACTCTGCATTTTTCCATTTTATGATTTTTCCTATTGTTTTGTTGGAGAATTACCTAAGAAAGATACTGTGGAGGTAAAATATCTGATTGACCAAAATCTGAAAATGTTCTTAATCTATCTTTATGCTTGATTGATAGTTTTGTCAGGTTTAATAAAATTGAAGGATCAAAATTATTCCTCAGACTTTTGAAGCCATTGATTTGTTGTCTTTTTAGTAAACTTAGTCATGTTGATAGAAAAGTCTGATGTTAATCTGCTTCTGAGTCTTAACATTGGTGATTTGTTTTATTCTCTATAGAAGTTTTTAGAATTTAAAAAAATATTTGGTGTGCCTTAATTTGACAGTTAGGTGACTTGATGTGATCATTTATCCTGTTTGCCTTCTGTGGGACCTTTTAATTGAAAGACTGTGTCATTCATTTCTAGTAAATTTTCTTCCGCTATTCTTGAACAATCTACTTTTGGGGCTTCTCTTGGTCAGATATTGTACTGCTAAGGTTGATTTTATGGAATAAGATTGTCAATTGTTCTTCCATTCTGACTTTTTTACCTGGGGTACAGAACTTAACAGAAACAAAGTCTCTGTAGAGTAGAACAGTTAGCAGAATATTTTTGTATGGCTTTTCTTTTGCTCCTGAATTTTTTACTGTATTTGCTGTGGAATGTTCCACAAAAGTACACAAGTGCTAGAGTTGAGAAAGATATCCCATTCTTGCCATATGAATTTATTTTAATATATATGCTTCAGAAAAATTTACAGAAACAGTCCATATACTTAAGTAATGGCACATATGTTCAGCTCCTCTGAGTTTTGAACCAAATTGCAAAAGTGAGGCTATAACCTCATCCTGGGGAAGCAGGCTGCACCATATCCAGATGTCTATGAAGAGGATCTCTTTCTCAGAAAGCAAGAGTTCAGAAAGCCCAATTCTTTGAGTTTTCTCTTTCACTTATTTTTTTTTCTCTATTTTTTGTCCTTTTGTCATTTTTTTTTTCCTTTTGCTTTAAGTTCTTAAAGATACCATCAGTTTTTTGGCAACTTGTCCATATTTTTTCCTAAGCATAATAGGAAAAACAATCACTATCTTTTACTATATGGGTCCAATACCTTTTAAAGTTTTTGAATTTTTAAGTCATTTTTCAAATATTATACAGCAGTGAAAATAAAGAGGTAATAAAGTCATTAAAATTTTTAAAAAATATAAACATAGCAAAGTCATTTTTATTTCATAATCCCATATTTTTCTGGTTTTGAAGATACGGAAACAAATGGTTCTAGCTTATTGCTTTTGGTTTTTCTTCTTGCACTGGCATCATCAAAATACTTGTGAAGACTTTGCTGACTCAATCATTTTTTTGGAGAGAGCAGCTGTTTTTGCTCCATAATTATAAAACAGTTTCTAGTTTAGATTTGTAAACATCAATTCAAATGATTAAAGATTTATCTTTCATTTTGATATCACCTCTTCCTTCCATTACCTTTATGTATAAATTTGCCTTCAGCATATCCACTTACATGGGATTTTATGTAAATTTTGGTGTGCAAATATCATGTAAGATGAAAGAATGCCATCACAAGTCCTTTTAGCAAAATGGAATGGTCCTCGGTTGTGTCCCAGAATATCGTATGGTGAAATCATTTCTGTTGAATGACTTACTGGATAAGAATACCATATTCCCTCTGTGTTTTTAGAAATATCTTGTATTTTCTCCCTATTTTTAGAAACATATTTTCATGCATCAATTCTTGAGCTTGAGAAGCTTTATATAGGATATCATCTGGAGATAAATAGTCTTGAGATTTCAGTTATGTGATCAATTTTATCATCATTATCTAAAGTGTTGCTGTTTTTGCGTTTAGCTTCTGATTCATCTAATAATGGTTAAATGACTTCCTCCATCAGTTTTCTTCTCACTGACCGTGGGCACAAATTTTAAAGTTCTGAATTTTTAACTATGTTTAAATAGAGCTAAAGAAGAAACTCGAAAGATGGTGTCTCCAGACTTCTTTTATATCTTGCAGTACAAAAACTGAAGAATGATATAATAATGATTATTTATTTTGTTCTTATATCATCCTTCTAAACAATTGCCTCATTTCACATTTTAAAAATTAATTTAGTCTTTTTAAGCATACATAAGAATAATTAATGCATAATGATGAAATAATTACTCAGATAATGAATGCCAATTATATTTCAAGATATAGGAAAAAGATCCCATAACGTATCTCAGCTGTATAAAAGGGTATAGTAGAGCCATATGGTAATTGCAAGTAAGAATGTGTTATCTATTTTGAAAAATAAATAAAATTTATCATTGGTCATTGGAAGACTACTAACAGAAAAAAAATCATGAAATATCAATTCTTACTAATAGTAAGAAATATCAACAAAGAAAACTTAAAAACAAATTGGATCTAGTGGGTCCTCAAGGGATGAGCATACAATATCTTTTTACTCTTTCTGAAAGTGCTTATTAAAGTTTTTTTCATTTGTGTTTTTCTTTGTTTTATTTCACCCTTCTCACAAATTCAGATTTCTTTTTCTACCCTCCTTTCTTTCTTGTCTCCCTTTTCCTTCCCATTCCTCTCTCCCTTTCCTCCCTTCTTTTCCCCCTTTACTCTCTCCTTTTTTTCCTCCCCCTCACTCCCTTCTCCTTTTCCTTCCTAACCCCATTTTTTTTTTTTTTTTTTTTTGAGACAGGGTCTCAATCTGTCATCCAGACTGAAGTGCAGTGGTGCGATCTCGGCTCACTGCAACCTCCACTTCCCAGGCTCATGCATTCTTCTACCTTGGCCTCCCAAGTAGCTGGGATTACAGACAAGTGCCACTACCACCCGGCTAATTTTTTTATTTTTAGTAGAGACGGGGTTTCACCATGTTGGCCAGGCTGGTCCTGAACTCCTGACCTCAAATGATCCACCCACCTCAGCCTCCCAAAGTGCTGGGATTACAGTGTCTTCCATTTTTATTTTTATGTCTGGTAATTTTCTGCTGTCTTTTTACATTTAAGAATATAGGTATAGTTTATTTTAGGTTTTATATACCTTTCTCCTTTGCTTTGTATTTAAATAGTTCATTTCTCCAGTATGCTCCCCCGCCCCCCTGCCCTTGAGTGGGAAACTTGATAGTGACTAATAGTACTTGTTAGGGCATATTGATTGAAAATTTCAGTCTAGGGTGGGTGGAGTGAGAACTGCCAACCAGGCTGTAGGTTCCCTAATGTGATGGTGAGGAGGAATTTTTTCTAGTTGTTAACACCAACATGAGGAGTCTCAGTACTTCTCAGTTAATCAGTGCAGCTTCCTTGGAGAAAAGCCTGTGTTCCTAGAATTTTTCAAAATGGAAAGGTCATTAATACAAACGTGCTGCCTGAAGTCATTTTCAGGGAAGTGGAGAATGGATGGGTAGTCATTGAAACACTTGTTCTGCGTGTAAACTTCTAATTGATCCCCTGATTTCAGCCCTACTTTTTACTCTCATCCTTAAACCCAGTGATTCCCACCTTCTCTTTGTAGTATCTTCTGGATTTTGGCCTCCTCTGTTTATCCCTTAACCACTTACTTTCCATTATCCTGAAATATGTTGATATTTTCTCCCACTCTCCTTTCCTTCACTGTTTTGGGGTTTGTTCCCTTCAATCTCTATACTTTCATTACTAGGGAACTAGGAAGGACAGAAAGTCAATGCATTTTCTGAATCATGTATATAGGCAGCCTCAAATTCTATCAGACATTTAATGGAGAACTAATAACAATTCTTTTCAACCTGTTTCAAAAATTGAAGAGAAGGGAATATTTCCAAACTAATTTTAGGAGGCCAGCAGCACCCTGATACTGAAGACAGACAAAGACACAATAAAAACTAACAAGCAAAAAAAACCACAGGCCAATATAGATGCAGATATCCACAACAAAATACTAGCAAACCAAATTCAACAGCAAATTAAAGAATCTATTCACCGTGACCAAGTAGGATTTATGCCAGGTATGTAAGGGTAGTTCCACATACACAAATCAAATGTTTATTAGAAGAATGGATCATAAAAATTATATGATCATTTTAATAAATGAAGAGAAAGTTGAAAGCTTTTCCTCTGAGATCTGTAACAAGATGCCCACTCTTGCCACTTCTTTTCAATGTCGTACTAGTAGAAGTCCTAGCCAGAGCAATTAGGCAAGGGAAAAAGATAAAAGGCATTCAAATTGAAAAGGAAGAAGTTAAATTGTCCCTCTTTGCAGACAGTATGATCTTATATATAGACAACCTTAAAGACTCCACCAAAAAAAAAATTAGAATTAATAAACTGATTCAGTCAAGTTGCGGGATACAAAATCAACGTACAAAAGTCAGAAGCATTTCTATACACCAATAATAATGTAGCCAAGGAAGAACTCAGGAAAGCAATTTCATTTACAATGGCTACAGAAAATGAAATACTTAGGAATACATTTGTTTCCGCTTTATTGAGGTGTAATTGATATATACATTAAAGGGCACATCTTTAAAGGTACAGTTATGTGTGTTTTGACATGTATATATATTTGTGAAATCATCATTAAGATAATACATAATCATCATTCTCCAAATTTCTTTGTGTCCTTTGCCTTCTTTGGTTTGTGGTTAGTAATACATTTAACCAAGAAGGTGAAAGATCTCTACAATGAAATCTATGAAATATTGATGAAAGAAATCGAAGATGCCAGTAAATGGAGAGATATCTCATGTTCATGGATTGAATTCACTCTGGATGGTATGGACATTTCAACAATATAAACTCAAACCATGTTGTTGAAATGTCCATACTACCCAGAGTGATCTATAGATTCATTGTAATCTGTCAGAATACCAATGACATTCTGTATAGAAATTGAAAAAACAATTCTAAAATCCGTAAGAAGTCACAGAAGACTCCAAATAGTGAAAGCAATTTTGAGCAAAAAGAATAAAACTGTAGGTATCACACTATTTAACATCAAAATGTACTACAGCAAGTCTTTTAATAACATCATTTTGTTCAACATCATCTTGTAATGTTGATAAACAAAAAAATTGATTCCTACCAAGGGCCACTGTCTGTGTGGAGTTTATACATTCTTACCAAGTCTGCATGGGTTTTCTCAGTTCCTCTCATATCCTAAAAATGTATACATTGGATTAATTAGTGTGTCTGCATTGTTCCAGTATGAATGAATGTGGGTGTGTGTGAGTGCTCCTTGCAATGGGATGGAGCCCTGTTCAGGGTTGGCTCACCTCTTGCACCCCAATCTGCTCAGATAGGCTTCAGCCACTCATGAGCCTAAACTGGAATAAGCAGTTTGGAAAATGCATGAATGATTGAGTGAATGAATGAATACAAATTATAGTAAAATAAACATTCAAAAAATAATTATAAAATCCGTGACAACAAATGAAGCAGTATAGTACGGAAGTGCACACTGAGGCTGCCATATTTGTTACTGTTTTTGAATTGCATGATGGTAGGAGGTAGTTTTTAAAATTTTCATTTTGCAAATATGTACTCCTTGTTTTAACCTACCACAACTTAGGACTGTCAACACTCACTGACTTACCAAAATAGGGTAAATAATTATCTGGCTTTTTGAAAGCAGTCTTTCTTAAATGTACATATGGCTCACATTTATTTTTTGGTATTAGAATTTATGTTTGATATTAGGTGTTCATGTAGAAGTTTGGTGATGGTTTTTGACCAGAAATATGACACAGGAACTTAAATGCTTATTTATATCAATCAACCTGTGGTAGAACTGATTTCATTATGTGTTGTTTTGCTTGAAGTCACAGGTTCCAGGAACCAGTGTTAAGTGAGGACTTAACTATACAAAGCTATAGTGAGCAAAACACTATGATAGTGCCATAAAAACAGATTCATAGATCAATGGAGCAAAATAGAGAGCCCCCAAATAAATCTCTTCATTTAGAGCCAACTGATTTTTGACAGAGGTGCCAAGAACACACAATGAGGAAAGAACAGTCACCTCAGTAAATGGTGTTGGGAAAACTAGATATCCACGTGCAGAAGAATGAAACTAGAACCTTATTTCATACCTTGTACAAAAAGTAACTTAAAACGGATTACATACTTAAATGTATGACCCCAGACTATGAACCTACTAGAAGAAAACGTAGGGGAAAAGCTCCATGACATTAATTCAAGCAATGATTTTTTTGGAAGGGACCTCAAAAGCTCAGGCAATGAAAGCAAGAATAGACAAATGGGATTATATCAAACTTAAAAACCTTCTGCACAGCCAACGTCAATAAAGAGACAATCTATAGAATGGGAGAAAATATTTGCAAACTATATACCTGATAATGGGTTAATATCTACCATATATGATAAACTCAACTAGATGGCTAGAAAACAACCCAATTTGAACATGGGCAAAGGACCTGAGTAGACATTTCTTTAAAAATGACATACAAATGGCAGAAAGGTATGCGAAAAGATGTTCAACATCACTAATCATTATAGAAATGCAAATTAAACCACAAAATATCACTTCACACCTACTAGAATAGCTGTTATCAAAAGACAGAAGACTAGTATTGCAAGGGTGTGAAAAAGAGCAACCTTTGCATATTGTAGGTGGCAATGTAAATTAGCACCGGTATTAGAAAACAATATAAAGTTTCTTCAAAAAATTAGAACTACCATATGATCTCATAATCCCACTACTGGGTACGTACTTTTCTTTTGTCCAAAGGGCATACGCACCAAGACCCCCAGCAGCTGCCCAAAACCATGGATGGTACTGAACTCTGTATACACTGTTTTTTCCTAAAGATAGATACCTATGAAAAAGTTTAATTAAGCACTTAACCACATCACCTTCGTACTTTGGGGCCATTATTAAGTAAAATAAGGGTTACATGATCATAAGCACTCCGATACCTCAACAGTTGATATGATAGCCGAAACAGCTTCTAAGTGACAAACTGTCAGGGAGCATGGACAGTATGGATTCCCTGCATGAAGGAATGATTCACATTATTTCTGGAATTTTCCATTAAATATCTATAGATCATGGTTGACTGCGGGTAACTGAAACCAGGGAAATACTATATGTATCAAAAGGAAGTAATAAGTATGTTGAAGAGACATCCCATGTTCATTGCAGGCTTATTCACAACAGTCAGGTATAGAATAAACCTAAGCATCTGTTAATGGATGAATAATGAAAATGTGGTCTGTATACTCAGTGGAATACTACTTAGACATAAGAAGGAAATTCTGTCATTTGCAACAACATGGATGAACCTGGAGGATATTGTTAAGTAAAATAAGCCAGGCACAAAACCTTGAAAAATTGATCTCCTAGAAGTAAAGAGTACACAGTTATTGCCAGGGGCCTGTGTGGCTATGGGGAGGGTTTGGGGAGATGGTGGTCAAAGGATGCAATATTTGAATTAGGAAGAATAAGTTCAGGGGTTCTATTGTACAACATAGTGACTGAAGTGAAAAAATGTATTATTGAAAAATGCTAAGAAAATGGATGTAAAGTGTTCTCACTGCAAAAATATGTGAGGTAATGTGTGTATTTTCATTGGCTAGATTTGGTGATTTCACAATGTACGTGTACTTCAAAACCATCTATACCACATGATTGATACATACAATCTTTTATCTGTTAATTTTAAAAATATTTAAGGCAGGATGTATTACAGTTTTTATTACCACCCACTGGTGTTTGAAGTTACCATTTTATAGCAACCCAAATATTATTAAATTTTTCTCTCAGTTTAAATTATATAAAATACTTCTCTTTTGTTATACTGAATAATTTTTATAGGTGACTAGCAACAAATACCATTTTCTCTTTTGAGTTTTTTATTATGACATAGTTTTCTATGAATTGTTTATTCATTTGTGTGACACATTCACTATATCATCCTTATTTTTATAACAATTTTATAAGTTCTTTAGGCAGTATAGATACTCTTCACATCTGCTGCAAATATCTTAGCCTTTGTTTTCATTCTAAATTTGTGTTTATTTTATAAATTGCATTTTTCTTATTTGACCATGTTTATGTTTCTTGATTTATAAACTTTGAAGCAATAAGAAAGGTTATTTTCTCTCCAGACAATTATCACTAAATGAGATTTTTATTTTTGTTTTACTAAACTTTCTAAAATTAATTTTTCTGGAACACTTCTGCAAAATAATTTTGCAGTGTGTATTGAAAGCCAAGAAAATGTCTCTGTTTTAATCCTCTTCTTAGAAGACTTAATAAAAGAAAGAATATAGTTTGGTGTTTTGAAGTAAGCATATTCTTATTTTAAAATATTGAAAGTCCGGTAAAATATTTTTGTGTTTTCCAGATTATTGCACAGTTGTAACAATTGTGGACCAGACAAATGTAAAATTAACTTGCCTGCTCTTTAGTGGAAACTATGAAGCCCTTCCAATAATTTATAAAAATGGAGATATTGTTCGCTTTCACAGGCTAAAGGTATAATTCATACTGTCTAGAACTTATATTTGTTTGAAGAGAACTCTGTATTGTTCACAGAAACTAGTTAGCATTAATTATATGGTTGCTTTGTTACAACATGACAGTAAGCTTTTCGGAAGATAAAAAGTAATGTAAATAGTATCAGACTTCAAATAATTTACCGAAAGAAACATCTTCGTTTGAACAAACCACTTGCCTTTGTTCTCCAGAAATGTATTACATGCCATGATTAAGACTAGTTCCATTTGTCTTCTGTTTCTAAATATAGACTAATGCTGTAGAAGTTTTACCTGTAGAGTTTTATAAAGAACATTTGTTTTTTAAAGTTTTAAAAAAGAGTTTTAGGTCAACAAGAAAAAATGTTTACAAAGGTTAGGAGGTTATATTATTCTTTCCTGTTTCTTATATTAATTCAAGTACATTGAAAACATTGAGATATTAAGTATAATATCAAATTAAGTTGGTCTTCATTTTTAAGAAATACATTAAGATATGAACAGGTACTTTTATGCTTGTAGTTAAATAAATGTAAGAAAGCTTTTAATATGAGGGTAAAGTAGCACAGTTTTTAAAAATAAAAATTTTAGAACTTAGATTGCAAAGCATTATTATTTCCTCAAAATTATCCTTCTTGCTGTAATATTTATTTAATTGAACATTTTCGTTCAATGCAGTTTTTGAATTTTTCTTTGGAAATTACTGCCTGATGCTTTGGACAGCTTTTAAATACTTTGTATATTTTCAGTTCCTTAGATTTTAAACATTTCTGTTTCTTCATCTTTTCCTGTCTTACATGGATTTCCATGTAACCCCTTTATCATCTTGGTTGTCTTTTTCTTCATGGTCAGTCTGACGTTCAAAAACAAGGACAGTATTCAGCTGTGTTCTATTCTTAGGTACTTCTATGACCTATTGATGCTGTTTCCTTCAGAATAGGAGGATAATAGAGAATATTTGTGTGAAGATAAAAAGAAATAGAAATATTATCATCATAGCAATGTAATACATGCTTATCCAAACATCAAAAAATTGCTCACTTTTCACAGTGTTGTTTCCTATATACTATATTCAAATAGTACACTCTCACTTCTTAAATGTATTTGTTATTCTGGTTATTGTTTATAGAAGTTATTATTTAATAGCAAATAGATAAACATTTCATCATTCACAATATAACCACAGTCATATAGCTAACACTTTAGAAACTTCCCTCATATCCCCACCCAGGGAGATCATTAATGTGCCCCCCACTCCAGAAGTAAAGAGTCTCATGACCTCTAACAGCATATAGTTACTCCTTGAACAACACAGGTTTGAACTGCATGGGTATACTTATATGCAGAATTTTTTCAATAAGTATTTTGGAAAATTTTTTGGAGATTTTCAACAATTTGAAAAAACTTAGAGATGAACTACTTGGCCTAGAAATATCAAAAAAAATTTTTTAAAAGTATGTCATGAAGGCATAAAGTATATGTAGATGTGAGTATATCATTTACTATCATAAAGTATATACAAATCTGTTATAAAAAGTTAAAATTTATTAAAACTTATACACAAACACTAACAGACCATACATGACTCCATTCACAGTCTAGAGAAATGTAAATGAATGTAAAGATGAAGTATTGTCTCTGTATAAAATAACTGTACAGCTATAATAATTTCTTAGCCACCTCTTCTATAATATATTCATTTATGACTAAACATTTTTTAAGCAGTCTTAGTTGTATCCAGCAGGTTTTACTTCATCATAACTTCATTACCATTCAGTTCAATATATAATTGAATTTCCATGTTGATCATTGATTTCCTCTCTGACCTATGGGTTTATAAATAATTTATAAATAATCCGTAAGTCAGAGAGGAAATCAATATGAAAATTCAAAAAATATTGAATTATTATTGAATATATATTGAATTATTGAATATAATATATAGAACTATATTGGACATCTGTGTTCTATTTGAATTATGTTCAAATAATCCAAATAATATATATTGAATTATATTCAATCCAATTTTATAGGATTATTATTTATGTTTTTGTATTTATTTAAATTATTTAATAGTTGCTTTTTGTTTACTATTGTATATTGTGGTCAGAAAATGTACTCTGAAATGTTAATGCTTTGTATTCTAACATATGGTCAATATCATTTTATTTCTTATCTACTTAATTTATCAGCAATTGAAACTGTGTTTTAAAGACTGCTATGATAGAAGATTTGTCTGTTTCCAAAGCTCTGTTGATTTTGCTTCATAATTTAAGGCAATGTTAATGGGGTTTAGGCCTTCTTGTTTAGTTTTTTATATATTTTGAGGCTGCTTTATAGATTGAGGGTTACTATATTTTTCCTTTCCTTTTTTTTCTTGAGACAGAGTCTCATTCTGTCACCAGGCTGGAATGCAGTAGTGCCATCTCGGCTCACTGCAACCTCTGGCTCCCTGCAACCTCCGACTCCCTGGTTTAAGAGATTCTTCTACCTCAGCCTCCTCCTGAGTTGCTGGGACTACAGGTGTGCATCACCATGTCCAGCTAATTTTTGTTTGTTTTTTTTTTAGTAGAGACGGGGTTTTACCTTGTTGTCCAGGATGGTCTCGATCTTTTGACCTTGCGATTCACCCACCTTGGCCTCCCAAAGTGCTGGGATTACAGGCATGAGCCACCACGCCCAGCTAGGTTACTATATTTTTCTATAATTTTCATGTAATGTTCATATTTAGGTCTTGCTTCCTTACATTCTTTATATTGACAGTTCCACTAGCTTTGAATAGCCCTGTTTTCTTTAGTTGAGCAAGGTCATTCTAAGTACAGACATCTGTTTTAGATATCAGAATTTATTTTTTCATGTTTTTCTTACTGCAATGATCATAGTTCATACAAAAATATACATAAAGCAAGAGTCAAGATCTACTCTTCTTTTTTCCAGCAAATATTTATTGGATATTTGTTTTGTACAGGCTTCTGTTTTAATGCAGAGAAGCAGACAATATAAAAGTAAGCATATAAGTCAAAGTAATTTCAAGTAGTGATAGCTGCTGTAAAGAAAATAAAGCAAAATCAGAAAAGGCCTTTCTAATGAGGAGATACAAGGGTTGAGACCCAACTGATGATAATGTGAAGTCCTACTGAGATTTGAGGAAAAATGTTTTCCACCACATGACGCTATAGGTGCCAAAGCCCTGTGATAGGAATGACCATGGTATTGGAGAAACAGAAAGACTACCAGCATGGATCCTAGTCAGCTATAGGGGAGGTGTTACAAGATGAAATTATGGTGGATAAGTTATTTAGATTTTACTCTAAATACATTGAGAAGTCCTTAGAGGGTTTTAAATGTAAACATGAAATTATTGGTTAAAATTTTGAACAAATCAGTCTTACTGACACATGGATAACAGATGGTTTGTTGAAGGACAAGCATGAAGGAAAAGCTTTAGAAGGCTATTTCAGTTTTACAGACATGAGATAAGGATGGCTTAGACTAGGGTGGTGGTGGAAATAGAAGTAGACTAATTCAGGTTGATTTTTAATCTCAAGCAAAGAGGACCTGCTCATAAATGATCTGTGAAAACAAGTTACCAACACACCTAAGCTGGAAGATTGTCCTGGTTTACCATGATAATCAGCAGAGGCAAGTTTTGGTAAATGCTCTACACTAGTGAGCCTGGAATTGGTGATAAAAATGATGATCACAGAACCAAGAATCAATCAGACATTGGAGTATAAAAGAGAAGCAGCATATACATCAAGTAGAACCCATTTAAAAGTGAGAAGTTAGGTAATTGATCAGTTGTAGGCAAGTATAATTAGAATCTGCAGAGTGAACTTCTGCTTTATGAAAAATTAACTGGTACTGGACTAGCCCTACTGCCATAAAGACCCATAAAACATATGAGACAACCGTTTTTTAGGCATCGGACAATCGGTAGTTATGATCAGAGAGCCAAGAGAAACTTATGAAGTGAGCCCCATCATGACCACATACCTGCCTACAGACATTTTCTCAACCACTGCACAGTAAGCTGAAGTGCAAGCTGTGGTCCTGCTATACCTAAAGTCAGAGTTCAAGGCAGCTGAAAGCTGGAATTTTTGCAATAAGATACCAGAGAGGAAAGAGCTGTGCAGAAGGGGATATCTAAAAGTCCACCCCGCCAGGGTTGGGATGGTCTTGAGTACTTGATTGAAAGCCAGGGCACACGGCAGGGTAGAACTACTTAAGGATTACAAAAGCTGCTGTGTAATTGAACATGTTGAACATGAAACACACACTACAGGTCTAGAAATGGGGGTGCTGGAAGTCCAAGATAGTCAGGGACAAATAACCTTGTTAATACCTCTTTAATACCTTGGACATTCAGCTGAGACAACACAAAAGTTTTGCCCCCAAAATACCTCAACTCACAAAGGACCACATCTTAGGTTAAGACCTATTCTACACATGTTTTATCAAAGCCTAAAACAAGTTCTACAGAGAAGACTTCGCAGACAGTTTGCAGGGTGAGTCCCATCAAGGTAAAAGACTTTGGGAAACATCATGGGCTTTCCACAGATAACAAAGCATAAAAAAAAGCATTCGTGAGTTTAAGATGACCAGACAACAACTCAGTGGCAACAAGAACAAAAATTAATGTTTGTCAGAAGAAGCCAACGTAATGCAGGGTCTTTACAATATAGCATCTATGATGTCTAGTAAAGAAAAAAGATATATTAGACATGAAAACAAGAAAGTGTTATACCTAGTCAAGAAAAAAGAAAAAAACATAAGACATTTCAAACCAACTCCATGGTAGCCCAGATGTTGTCTTTATTAATCAAAAAATTTAAAGCAGATATTATACAGACTTTCAAAGAATTAAGTGGAGGTGGGAGGATCCCTTGAGCCCGGGAGGTTGAGGCTGCAGTAAAATGTTACTACATCACTGCATTCCAATATGAGTGACAGAACAAGACCCTTCTCAAAAAAAAAAAGGGGGGGTGGAATTAAAGCAAAAATACATTAAGTGAATTAAAGGAAGACGTTAAATTAATGAAAAGATAAGAAATTTCAGCAGGGAAAGAAGTGGAAACTATTAAAAATAGAAATTCAGTAACCGAAAAGAACAAATGAAATGAAAAATCTACGGGATGGGCTAAATCAGATATATGTTAAATTGATGACAAATCATTAGAAACTACCTAATCTGAAGAGCAAGGATTAAATAAAAACTAATAGACCCTAAGGACCTATGAAACAATATCAAATGTTACATGTAATTTGAGATGCAAGAGGAGAGAATGTGAAGGAAAAGAAAATATTTATAGAAATAAGGACCAGAATTTTTCCATATTTGATGAAAAACAATGATTTAAATGTATTTTATGCAGGGTGTGCCCAAAGAAAAGCACATCCAAACAAAACATGGTGAAGCCATTGAAAAACAAAGAGAAAGAAAAATCTTGAAATCAACTGGAGAAAAAAATGGTTCATTGTTGGAAAACAGTGATACCAGTCATCTTTTACTTCTTATCAGAGACAGTGACACCCAGAGAACAAAGGAATAATTTTTAAATGGTGATAGAAAAATTTATTGACACAAAATTTTATATCCAGCAAATATATTCTTCAGGAATGAGGGTAAAATAAAAACATTTTCTATAAAGGAAAAACGAGATAGTCTATGGCCAGCATACCTGCATAGCATTAATGCTAAAGAACGATATTCGGGCCAGAGAGGAATGCTAGCAACTAGGAGCTGACAAAAATACAAGAAATTATGAGGAAAAAATAGTAAATATGTAAACACACTGTTTTTATTTTTTCTGTAATTTAATTAAAAGACAAATGCCTATTTAAAGCAAAAGCAATAATATTACATAGTGGGGATTATAAAATATGTAGAAAAAATACAACAACAGTAACACAGATATTGGGTGGGATGATTAAATAGAATTATACTATTGAAAAGTTATCTTTGTGAAGTAGAATGCATAAAATAGGAAGTGGCAAGTATGAAATGGAAAGTAGAAAGTACATAGTAGAACAATATTGATTCCAAGTAGACAAGTTGAAGAGTTATTCATAGGTAAGAAGAAGCAAATGGAGCACTAATAAGAATTCTAAAAGAAAACAAGAAAGGGACAATAGAAAAAACAGTTTTAAAAAAGCAAAACAGCAAGAGGTGTGGAAAAAAAAGGAAAACAAATAACAAGATAGTAGACTTAAATACAGCCATATTAATAATTGTGTTTCTGTGAATGGACTGGTTTCTGATTGCAAGGAAACAATTGACTGAACAAAAAAAATCATGAACCAAGTATATGCTGCTTATGAGAAATGCACTTTAAATATGTAGACCTAAACAAGTGAGAACTAAAACTGTAGAAAAAAATGTACTAAGTAAACATAAAGGAAATGAAATGACGATATTACTGTCAGTTTTGGAAGGACCATTTCATGAGGACACAGGGGTCACTTCATGAAGATATAACAATATAAATATATGTGCCTCTGATAACAACCCCCAAATTCAGAAAGCAAAAGAGCTTATGAGGTGTCTCAGTGCTCTCAGTCACTGATTAAACCTTCGCCTGAGCTGCATTTTATTCATTTTATATTCTCATGTTTCAAGTGTTCTGGTCTTTTCTATAATATTCGTAAGTCACTCTCATTTGTGATCCCTTTTCCTTGTAAAAATGACACCTTAATAAAGAACTAATAAATAAAATGTAAAAATGCAAGCTTGATAGGATTAGGGAGACTACTACCTAGCTCTTTAAAAAATATAAATGAACTTTGCATAGAGGTTCACAGTTTACATGATAGTTCTGTATCTTGATAGAGCACCAGTTGAGTTTAGAATTTCATATGCTAATTAACTGAAAAACAGTTTTTTAAAAATGCCCTCTCTCAATTATGCTGACAAAATTGATAATCTTTCCAATTTCTTTGGTTCATAGATTCTTCATCAGTAAGCTGTTTTTTTGTATATTTTCTACTTTGCCCTACTTTCTTAGATTCAAGTGTATAAAAAGGAGACTCAGGGTATCACCAGCCCTGGCTTTGCATCTTTAACATTTGAGGGAACTTTGGGAGCACCTATCATACCTCGTACTTCAAGCAAGTATTTTAACTTCACTACAGAGGACCACAAAATGGTAGAAG
Organism: Aotus nancymaae; assembly: GCF_030222135.1. Lineage (NCBI taxonomy): Eukaryota > Metazoa > Chordata > Mammalia > Primates > Aotidae > Aotus > Aotus nancymaae. Next base: position 31,851,736 of record NW_026988413.1, read on the forward strand.
CCTTACGTGTTTGGGCATCTACTCATATGTCACCATCTTGGACATTACTAAAATTGTGTGATGTTCAGCCAATGCAGTATTTTGACCTGACTTGTCAGCTCTTGGGCAAAGCAGAAGTGGATGGAGCATCATTTCTTCTAAAGGTACATATTTTTTTAATACTTGAAATTATAAGTTAGGACCACTTACATGTCTGTAAAAAGCTTATATTTCAGCATTCTGATGAGATAAATAGACACACTATATTATACCAAGAACTTAAGTTTTAACTATTTTTGATGAACCTCAATATTCATGCAGCTCTACTCTTCTCTAAAATTTTATACTTTTCTTCTAGAGAAATACAGTGTTATCAGATCTACATGTTAAATATAGTATGACTTATGCATTTTTAAAATTTTAGTATTAATAATATGTAGACTTGTTTCTATTATCTTATGGTTTGTAGTCATATACATGAATATTTTTGTTTCCCTGTCAAGGTCACTTTCCCTCTCATTCAATTACTTTTTTGTCCCATTGATGTTGGGTTCTCTTCTTATGTCTTTCACTACCTACTTAATAGGCATATCATAGATAGTTTTGAAGCAATTTTATTACTATGTTTTACTTTTAAATCAGTAAGATATAAAAGTGACTTAAGACCCATCAAATCTCTGTTCCCACCTTTCCAAGTTTAGAAAATAACTTCTGGAGAAGCTGGATGTCTGATGTTTTTCTTGCCAGGACATCCAGTAGAGGATGCATTTGAAAAATGCCTCTTCAAGCCTTCTCCTGTGGTTATTTCTTTATACTCTCTTTGAAATAAGGCAAGAAATGGAGTGCAGTGGCACTTGGACAAGTCTTGAAGTTTAGCATTATTATCATTTACACCTTGCCCATATTAAAGAACAGAGAAGTTAGATATCATTGAGTAAAATACAAAGTTTTTGCAGTTGAAAATACCACATTTATATACACATGGAATACTGTGATAAAGTTGTAAATGCATGTTACGCATAAAGTTAAATAAGTCAAATATGATAAAACTGAAGCTAAAGCAACATAAAATCAAACAAAGTTAGGAGGAATCTTAGGTCAGACAGTCATACTCTCTGGCAGAAGTGATGTTCTTAACAAATGAGCATTTGCTAGCCACTGAACACTTCTAATGACAAAGACTCTACTACTATGCAGTGAGGCATATTCTATCTTTTGACCACTATGTTTTTAGAAAATTCTTAAATTCTAAGATAAAATGTGCCAACTTTTAGCTCAAATAGTTGAGTCTGCATTTTCTCTCTACAGAAACATTGCATATGCCTACATCCAATTATAGTAGATAACTTTTTTGGGTAAGTGAAAACAACTGTTATGTAAATGTTAGTTTAAAATACAACATTGAAAAGTCAATAAAGAGCCTGTATAGCCAAGACAATCCTAAGCAAAAAGAACAAAGCTGGAAGCATCACACTACCTGACTTCAGACTGTACAACAAGGCTACAGTAACCCAAAAAGCATGGTACTGGTACCAAAACAGATATATAGACCAGTGGAACAGAACAGAGGCCTCAGAAATAACACCACATATCTACAACCGTCTGATCTTTGACAAACCTGACAAAAACAAGCAATGGAGAAAGGATACCCTATTTAATAAATGGTTTTGGGAAAAATTGGCTAGCTGTATGCAGCAAACTGGAACTGGATCCCTTCCTTACACCTTATACAAAAATTAACTCAAGATGGATTAAAGACTTAAACGTATGACCTAAAACTATAAAAATCCTAGAAGAAAACCTAGGCAATACCGTTCAGGACATAGGGATGGGGAAAGATTTCATGACCGAAAAGCAATGGCAGCAAAAGCCAAAATTGACAAATGGGAGCTAAACTACAGAGCTTCTCCACAGCAAAAATAAAATTATCATCAAAGTGATCAGGCAACCTACAGAAAGGAAGAAAATTTTTACAGTCTGTCCATCTGACAAAGGGCTAATCTCCAAAATCTACAAGGAACTTAAATTTACAAGAAAAAAACAATCCCATCGAAAAGTGGGTGAAGGATATGAACAGACACTACATTTATGTGGCCAACAAACATACGAAAAAAAGGCTCATCATCCCTGGTCTTTAGAGAAATGCAAATCAAAACAACATTGAGATACCGTCTCACACCAGTTAGAATGGCTGTCATTAAAAAGTCAAGAAACAATAGATGCTGGAGAGGATGCAGAGAAATAGAAATGGTTTTACACTGTTGGTGGGAGTATAAATTAGTTCAACCATTGTGGAAGACAGTGTGGCAATTCCTCAAGGATCTAGAACCAGAAATACCATTAGACCCAGCAATCTCATTACTGGGTATATACCCAAAGGTTTATAAATCATTCTACTATAAAGACACATGCATACATATGTTTATTGCAGCAATATTCACAATAGCAAAGACTTGGAACCAACCCAAGTGCCCATCAGTGGTGGACTGAATAAAGAAAATTTGGCACATATACACCACAGAATATGATGCAGCCATAAAAAAGGATGAGTTCATGTCCTTTGCAGTGACATGGATGAAGCTGGAAACCATCATTCTCAGCAAACTAACACAAGATCAGAAAACCAAACACCTCATGTTCTCACTTTTAAGTGGGAGTTGAACAATGAGAACACATGGATACAGAGAGGGAACATCACACCAGAGCCTGTTGGGGGCTGGAGAGCTAGGGGAGGGATAGCATTAGAAGAAATACCTAATGCAGCTGATGGGTTGATGGGTGCAGCAAACCACCATGGCATGTGTATATCTATGTAACAAACCTACATGTTCTACACGTGTATCCCAAAACTTAAAGTATAATTAAAATAAAAATTAGTAAGGCTTTCTTATGATAATTTAAAAGTAAATCTCAAAAGTCTCTTTGTACCCTTCGAATCAGCAATTTTATTTTCATTATCTTAAGGAAATAATTTAAAATATTTACAAAGGTACATTTAAAAAATATATTATCTTAGAGCACAAAAATAAGAATATGGTAGAAAAATTAGAAAAAACCCAAATACTAACAATAGAGAATTGTGTACACTATTTATGTAGGAAGACTGTAAAATAACATTGTAAATGTCACCATAAAATACTTTGTAACCGTAAAATGACATTTTAGACATATACTTGTTGAGATAGAATTTCATGATAGTTTTCTTAGTGATTACTGTAGTTTCATTTACACACTAAAAATATATGTACAAAGCAAAAATATATTGGGAGTCCTATAAAGCAACATTTTACTGTTTTTATCTCTGGGAAGTAGAATTATGAGTGATTTTTTTTTCCTGACATTGATTTTACTATGTATCAGAAATAATTTTTAAATTTTTTTAAAAAAACAGAGGAACTAGACATTACTCAAAATAATCTCTGGTCACATACAAAACAGTACAATCATTTTCCATCTAAAACTGGGCACAATATCAAATATTGGTACTTTTTTAGTAACCACAGTGCATTCATTTTAATTTTTGAGTAGCCATGATACACCAATGGTTTGCATTAAAAGCATAATTTACTAAATTTGTTGATCTAACATCATTCTACTTTTTTCTCTATTCTGTTCATATTAATAAATTATTTTTCTTAATACTCTCAAGTTGAATTTTCTCTAAGTGTATATATTTTATTTGTTTTAATATCTATTTTATTGGTGCCACCTTATCTTTTGAGTGTTTGTTTTATGTTTTCATTTTTTAATAAATAATCAGACATCATTTATAGCCAGAGCTGGTTGGTAGTTTGTATGTCTTATCTGTAATGTAGTTTGGAGAACAAAAAGCATAATTTGAACCAGAAAATCATCATATTAAGGTAAATATTCAAATTTGCAGCATTTACTTCTTTGTGTGGAAACATCAGAATGATGCTTTACAACTATCTTAAGAATGAGACTGAATCTCTTAGAAATAATTTGATTAATGTCAAATAAATATAGTATTTTTATAAATTTTACAGCATTTGTAATTTTGCTAGTTATATTTAGATACAAACATTTTAATAAATAGGAATGTATTTCAAGACTATTTTGGTTTGTTTTTATTATATAAAGCACTTGACTCAAGAATATTTAGTCTGGGCTTACGGCGGTATGACTCTTTTTCTTCTTTACATTCTTCTACATTTTCTATATTACCCATAGTTCATATGTTGTTCTTTACAATCAGAAAATAATGTCATATTTAAAATAGTGTCAATATTAAGAGGCATACATTGAATTACTTTTAAGTACTATTAACAGAAAAAAAACCGTTTTTAGCACCAATATTTTTTCAAAAGGATGATAAAACTACTCTACTCTCTTATGACAGGTATGGGATGGCACCAGGACACCATTTCCATCTTGGAGAGTCTTAATACAAGACCTTGTTCTTGAAGGTGATTTAAGCCACATCCATCGGCTACAAAATCTGACAGTAGACATTTTAGTCTACGATAACCATGTTCAAGTGGCAAAATTTCTGAAGGTGATGTTGAGTAGGAAAAAATGTTATTTTATGTTTTTATAAATTGTAGTGATTTTTGCTCATGTAAGTTTTTTGTATATGGTTACATTTATAGATGATATTTACAGTCTAGAAATTATTTTTTTGCTTTTTAAATTGTAAAATGTATGTTACATTAAATTATTAAAAGATAAATCTAATGGGTTAGAACATGTTTTTAAATAATTTTTCTTAAATATCTTAAAGCTAAGCTGTACGTAACTCTTCCGTGCAAATAGTAAAAAAAAAAAAAATGTGTTGTGTGAGATAATACTGCTTTAGAATGACAGGATATATAAAATATTGTTAATGTTAAGCTTGGTAAACTGGTTTGTTAGAATATAGCTTGTAACTTTTTGCTCATTAGTTAAAGACATTGTTAAATCACCTCTAATATATATTACAAATTGGGTGTGTGTGTGTATACTGTGTACTTTATAGAATTTGCATACTGTCTTTTGAAATACAGTAAGGTACACAGTTTAGATATGGCAGTACTTAACTATTAGCAAAAATTGTAGGGAATTTTTTTTCTCTATTATATCTTCTATTTGAATGTACTTTTTGTAGTGAACAATGGTATGATAAAAAATACAGTGACTAATAAGAGTAACCTTTGCTAGGCACCTTCATAAGATAGGTGATGATAGTCATCTTGTTCTACAAATGTGAAGTGAGGGCACTCAGAGGTTAAACCAATGATTCAAGATTCCATAGCTAGTTGGATCGAAGCAGGGTATTTCCCAGACCCCTTTGAAGGCAGGAACTGGAATGCACAGGCGCTGGAACTAGCCTGCTGCTTCAGTGCTGGCAAGGCGAACTGCACTCACTCGGACCCCCTGTGTCCCACCCCTTGCGGGAAGGGGAGCACACAGGCGAGCAGTTGCAGGAACCAAGGCAAGAGCTTTTGGGCATGGGCAGAAGCAAAGTCTGTACTGGCCCTGCAGCAGCATCTGAGAGAGTGTCTGTGACCCCTGAAGCCCCAGAGGAAGTGTTGCAGTACTCTTAGCTCTGCTGTCCTAAGTGTTGCAGCACTCTAAGCTCTGCTTAGGACAGCTTAAGATTTAATAGCTCAGTGGAGGGTTGTTGTGACAGCCTTTCACACCGACAGTTGTGGCACCCGAGCTCTTGTCCAGCATCCAGGAGGTATGCGGTCTCAAGCATAAATTGAAGATGGTAAATGCCGGGAATTTTATTACTGATGAAAATGGCTCCCAGCAGGAAGGGGAGCTGAAAAGGGGATGGAGCAGGAAGGTAGTCTTCACCTGAAATCCAGCCGTCTCTGGCCAGGTTCTTCTCCCAAGTTACACCATCAAGCTGTCCCTCTGAAATCAACTGCTTTTCTCTGACATCCAGCTGTAGTCTCTGATGGTCAGCTGCCTCTCTTCTCTCTGCTGGCTCAGCCTGGGGTTTTTATGGGCACAGGATGGCAGGTGGGGTGGGCCATGGGTGGTTCTGGAAAAGGCAACATTTGAGCAGGAAAACACGGATGCAAGTTCTCACTTTGGGCTGTGATATGAGGCTTTTCAGCTTGAGGGCAGGGTCCTTGCTGGGAACCTGCCCTCTTTGGCCCAGAATTTCCCCTCCTCCTGTTCCTATCAGAATGAAGCCAGTGTTTAAACCCATCATGTCTCCTTCCAGAGCTAATCCTTTAAAGCATTAAATGGAAGTGATCTATATCACACATATCTTCTAACCTACTTATAGGAAGTTAAAAGAAGACAGTAAGAGTAAAGATCTGAATTTCCCTTTTCACTGAATGCCCAATTTCCCTTTATAAATCAGTGGCCATGGAGGAACAAATATATCCATTGTATATTGTATTACAAATAAGTTCACTATCAACACTGTTCTGGGTTGCAGAAAAAAGAATAAAAATTAAAAAACAAAACAACAACAAAACAAATAAGTTCACCCAACTCAAATCAATAAATTAGATTAAATCCAAGGTCCAGGAAGATACTTCTGCACTTTTTTGTCCTCTATAAGTGTGTATGTATGCATGCACATACATCAGTACATCATTGACATATCAGAAAACACTGACTGTTGAAGATTTTTTTTTGACATTATTTCCCTGAAAGATATTATCTACATTGATTCATTTATTTCAAAAGTAAATATACTAAGTCCAGTTCTGAAGGTTTTTTCATAGAGTTCTTTCATAAATAAAATGAATTTACATTTTAGATTCACCTTAGTGCCACACTCTGCATCCCTACCTTCACCATTTAATTCTCTTCTCTTTCCCTATGCTGCTTCCATAGGTCTTTCTGTTTCCCCGCTTTTCCTGCTTTTCTTGTCTTAGTCCTAAACATCACCTATCACAGTGCTTTCCCTATAGTAAGAATGAAGCAAATAGTAGCTGCTGCTGAATGAATGAATCAGTGAGTGCCATGGTTTTGTTTTTTTTTTTCCAAATTCTTTTCTCCTTTTTTATGGTCTGCTTTATTTTGCTCACTAGAGGGTGATATGAGCACACATAATTAAGAAAATATATGGTACTGTGTTTTCTGTAAGGATATAGCATATTATTAGTCTGCAATGCAATATAAAAATGAAAAGGATTTTTCTCTGTAATATGACTTTAGATTTTTATTTAATATACATTGACATTACATTTATTTGTTTTCTGATAACCCGTATAACTTGTTAATTTAGAAACTTCACTCACGTGACATTGATATAAATGAATTCTTCTTGGTACTTTCAAGACAACTGTTTAAAATTGCATTTTTGTATCAAAATATCTGGAACCAATTCAAAAGACTTTTGCTGTGTAGGAGCAGCAAAAAAAATATGTTTTTATTTTAATAAAGAGGATAGTATAATGCAATTATAGAATATAATCAACATCTACAAACCATACATTTTACAGCCTAAATTGCCCTTAACTATTTTCTGTATCTTGTTTTTTAAGTATGTTATATCATTCCCTTGAACATTTTACACAGACTCAGTCACATAAGCTGACATTTCAAACCTGTTGTCTAGAAACTAAAGCTTTACTTTCTAAATCCCGACTCTTAACCAGAAACAATTGTTAATTACAAAATATACATGGTCATAATTAAGTTTTGACCTTTACTTGACCAAAAACTGTGATTTGATTGGCTATTTTGAGACATATTCAGGGAATTAAAAATAATAAACCTAAAGAGAAATTCTTGACAGTTTATGAGGAATAATTTGATTATTTCTAAAGGGATAGTCATTTCTTACTAGCAATATTTACGTTGCTTTTTTTTATTAGTGTTTCAGTATAGAAATAGACTTCTATAATAGTTTTTTAAACTATGTTTTTATAATTTTTTGGTTATGATTCTTCATTTGTGTTTTCAGAATCTTAATACTGATAAGATTAACCAATACTTGTGTTTTATAATAGAACACTTGGCACATTTCATAGTATTTTTAGTCAAGCTTTTAAAAAAATACAATGCTGCCTCCATAAGGAATTTTTGATAATAACAACTTATCTTTATGTGAATAACTTATATCTTGGCCTAGAAATTTTGTTATATTAAAAAATACAGTAGTAGAGAAGATAGTATAATAAACACCCATATGTTCACCTTATTTTTCAATGTTTTGCCACATTTATTTCAAACACTTTTACATTTTAGGAAATAAAACCTTACACATCCAACCTTCTTTGTGCCCTGCCTGCTCTCATTTTTTTTTGCTCTCCACATCCCTCTCTCTGTGTCTCCACATGTGGGTTTGTATGTACACCTATGTTTATTATCCTTTTTCTTTATGTACTTTTTGATAGGGTAAAGCCCTCTTCTCATATTCTTCAGAATTGATTTGACTATTCTCTTTTGTTTTTGGATTCTGAAAGCACTTCTGGTTTCAAGTATTTCAGATAAAGAATTCTTAACCTACATAGCTTTTCTGTTATGTAAGATGTCTGTTACTTAATCCTGAACTTTTAGGTAGAAAGAGTGGTATCCCTATAGTCAGTCACACAGTAGTCAGGAGTGCTGTTTTTATACAAATGAATTAAATTTCCTTGTTTGTAATTCCTTTTGTTTCTAAATCTTTCTTCATAAATATAAATGTGATTTAGATGATCTAGCGTCTTCTTTTAGATAGATGTCAATATCTTTGAATAGCATCCTGCATCTCTTTCATTTGAAATCTCCATTATAAGAAAATCTCAGTGGTCTATAATTAAAGACATTTGTAGACTAAGTTTAGCAAAACATCCGAAATTAACTATGGGACATTTAATTCAAAACTCTAGTTTCATGTTTGAAGTCACAGAATGTTTCACACTATGGTAGTGCAGGCACAAATGCAAAAGTTTTTTTTCCATAGAAGTTCTAAGATGGAAGATGTTTATTATTTTTAGATGGTACCACACTAAAATTTCTTCTTAGTATTCTTGTAATGACAGCATCTTAGGGATCATATTTAATTAATCCTTAAACTAGTTAAAGCAAGACATTTTCAGAAACCTTAGTCAAATAGAGGGTTTGAATTCCATTTAGGTAATGGATTTCTTAATCCATTACCAAAATACCAAAATACCAAAATTGTGTATTTTATTGATGAAAAGACACAATTTTTTTTTCAAAATGGAAATATCTATTAAAATTGAATGTGTGTGTATATGTATGTGTGTGCACACATGCGTATGCATGCACATGTCCATATGCTTAGTTTTGATCTAGTGTCCATGCAGCTGACATTCAGCCACAGTGGTATAGCATACTTTGCAGATACTTTGGTATATTTCCTGATTGGTCAGTGCCCTGGTTGTTGTTGGTCATTGCCCCATATTAGTTATTAAAGTTTTAAATATCAGAAATATTTTAATTTTTCCCTGCTTTCTAAATAATAAATGATCTATTTTTAGGTTGGAAGCTTTCTTAGAATCTATAGCCTTCATACCAAACTTCAATCAATGAATTCAGAGAATCAGACAATGTTAAGTTTAGAGTTTCATCTTCATGGAGGTACCAGTTATGGTCGGGGAATCAGGGTCTTGCCAGAAAGTAACTCTGATGTGGAGCAACTGAAAAAGTAAGCTTTTAATGTAAATATTTAGAAAATGTAAATAAGGTATTCATTAAGCTGATTTCTAAGATCATATTGTTCCTGGGGGTTCTGATAGGTTCCTGTTTGATCCTTATAGTCTTTTGTACCATTCTCTATGTTTTTAAATAGATGAGGCAAATGAAACAAATCAAATGATTATAGGTTCGTATAGCTAAGTAGTAGCAGAGCCAGGGTTATAGTTGAAGTTTTCTAACAGTTAAATTCTGGCTTTTCCAGTCATGCTTCTTTTCTTTCATTTGCCACACTCTCCAAGTACAGCAATATACAGTGAAAACTAGACCTTAGCCAAAGTTAGGAAAATTTGATACATATCTAAGATTCCAAAAATATTTAATTCTCTCATAAAAATACATATATATATATTTCTGAATTGCCACTGATTAAATAGATAACACATGTTTTGGTGTGCCACTTTGTTTTAAACTTTTTAAAAACATTTTTAAAACTTACATGTGCCAGAAAGTAAATAGTATCTTAAACCTGCTATATATTTAATTCTCTTTTTCCTGCAGTGTTCCTAGCAAGTATTGTGTGCAGAAGCATTTTGGTCAATATACTAGAAATTTTAAAAATCTGCATATCTTCAAGGAGAAAACATACTGTTCAGTAAATTTAAATAACTTGTGTCAAAATTTCAATTCATTGAAATCAGTGTGACTCTAAATTAGCTTGTTTTATTACTTTTATATCAATTTTACTGATTTTAATATCATTGCTATATATAGCAACATAGTATTTAGCTTCTTGAATCTAGAGTGAGATTGTTATGACTCAGAATGCCATTTGTTAAATTCCCAGTTTATTTTTGTTTGCATTATTTCATCATTCTGCTGTTCTACTTGTACCTTTCTATATTCAAGTTTTTAATTTTGAGGGGCCTCAGAACCCTCAGATAATCTGATAAAAGCAATAGTCCTTTAACTGAAGAATGCATATACATACAAAGTTTTATATACAATTTCAATGAATTTCTGGATTTTATGGGTAGAGCTAAATTTACTATAGTGACTTTGTTTTATGCAATTTGAAATTCTATTCTTTCAATTATAGGGATTTAGAATCTGCAAATTTGACAGCCATTCAGCATTCAGATGTTATCTGTCAATCAGAACCTGACGACAGCTTTCCAAGTAAGGACAATCTTTAACATTGACAGTTTAGTTCTTGCTAAATAAAATAGTTTTATCAACATAATTATTTTTAATGCCTTCTCATTTTCTCCCTTAATAAAAATTTCACATAGTAGAGGAACATACTAAAATCTTTGTATCCTATGCCAAAAAGTGAAGATGATTTCTTCCTAAATTATATAATTACATTTTCAAACTGGATGGTAGTGATTATTTGATTAGGATATATACATACCCTGTGTGCATATTCACAAGAAAATCTGTATTGATTTCATAGACAACTATTTTGCTTATAAGTTTTTAAAGGGAACAAAGATTGTTTTTGCCACTTATTTCACATAGCCCAAATACTTTTTGCTCATACATATGTTAGATGTATACATAATTCCTAGTCTTTATTGAATTAATCAGTCATCTAATTACAAAATATTAACAAACAGTGGAATGTGTCCTTATAATATTGTCTACCTGAATAGGTGCCTCGTCAGATCTGAACTTGAAAGCCTCAATGTGTATTGTTTTTTTTCTTTACCACTTTGTCTTAATTTCTGGGTTTTTGTTTGTTTAAGAGACAGGCTCTTGCTCTGGTAACCAGGCTAGAATGCGATGGCATGATCATAGTTCATTGCAGCTTCAAACACCTGTGCTCAAGCGATATCCTCTCACCTCAGCCTCCTGAGTAGCAGGGGCTTATAGTCCTGCACATGCCAACATGCCTGGCTATTTTTTTATCTTTTATTTATTTATTTATTTATTTTGGTAGAAACAGGATATCACTATAAGTTGCTTGAGCTGTTCTCTACCTCCTGGTCTCCTGGTCTCAAGCAATCCTTCTGCCTTGGCCTCCCAAAATTCTGGGATTACAGGTATGAGCCACCATACCTGGCCTGTCTTAATTTCTACTTCTGCATTTTGGGACCTAGAATCTAGGTCACTTTTCTCTGTTTTTTGTTTTTGTTTTTTTAACAACCTAACTTCTACCCTTCTATGATCCAAAGAATCCTTTTATGAGATTCTTTAAATGATTTATTCTCTTAACATCCCAATAATGTTAAGCACGAAAATTAACATACATTTCTTGGTAGACACTTAAGTGCCTGCATGCATTATTATTTTAATTCTAACAGCACTCCTATGAGATGAATTATTCTCTCTCCCTTTTACAATGGGAAACTGAAGCTTTGATGGATGGATATCATATAATTTGTCCACAGTTACTTAGCTGTTAACCGATGACAAAGCAAGACAGATCCAAATGCAGGCTGTTTGATTTTTTTGTATGTATTTTACATTTATTTTCCTAATTCTCTGTGTTTTAAAACTCTCCTTATTTTAAAATGCTAGCACCCTGGTGATAACATTTTAGCCTGGTGTATGATTACTTGAACTACCATTAGGAAACCGATTTAGTTCAATTGACGATCATTTGGAGACAGTATAATTTGTAATTATACCTTTTACAATCTCTTTCTCCTTTTAAAATGATTCTTTCATTATTTTTAAAGTGCACAGTAATATGTGTTGTAATATCTAGTCGAATAGCTTTCACTGTGCCTTTATTCCCTCTCCCTGAGGTAAGATTAACACTTTAATGTGATTTCTTCAGTCGCTTCATCTTTATACAAACATATATACCTATATATAAACAATATGACTCTGGCCTTTTTCTTAAATTTTTACTAAAATGAAATCACACTATAATAAATAATTGCTTTCTTCAACAATATGTCATAGACCTTTTTTTCTGGGCTAATTCATATGACTCAAATTCATTATAGTTCCATCATAATAATATTACACTTTTTTTCATTTTTCATTTAATAGACCTTAAGATCGTGACCAATTTTTTGCTCTTAAAAATAATACTTTAATAAACATCCTTGAATATATGTACTTCCATGTTTTTACTTCTCCAGAATAAACTCCTAAAAGTGAGGTTGATATATCTAAGGGTACACACATCTTTTAATAGATGCTGCCAGATTAGTTACCAGAGGTCATAGGAATTTATATCCAAATAGCAGCACAGAAGAATGTACTTTCTTCACAATCTTCACAGTATGGGAAGTTAATACTATAATTTTTAACAATTCGGCAGGTAAAAGGCGTTTTCTATCTTATTTTTCCTGACTACTTGGAAACTTGAAAATCTTACTGTATTTTCACAAATGTTTTTAATTCCTTCTTCCTCAGATTGTCTGCTCTTACCCTTTATCTGCTTTTCTGTTGAAATATATTTTTGTCAGTTTGTGGGCAACCATGTGTGTTTTACACATTTTCTTATTTGACTACTTTTATGGTTTCTGCCATTGTTTCCATCTTATGTTGTAATGGCCAATATTAGTTACTATATTAGATACATTGAAATTGTACCATGCCAGCCTGAGATGTCCATTCAAGTCCTCTTGACTTGGATTTTTATACCATTTATTAGCAATATTGACGACAAGGAATTGACTAGTAATGCATATGTTTGTGTATGATGCCCTATAAGATAAATTATAGAAACATAATATATTTTCATATATAATAGAATCTAAGCCAAAGTATTTATAAAATATAGATTTTTAAAGTCTTAAATTCTTCTTTTTAGAAAACATTTTGTAACCTTATTGCTGTGACTACTACTTTTGCTTTCTTGTTAGAGTAAAATCCTATTTTTTGATGTTCATTTGGTCATTCTATTAAATTTCATAAGTTTAATATTTTTTTCATCTCCCCTTTTATTTCTTCTATACCGTATTTTTTCAACATAATAAAAATTTTCATACATGGTACAGTTAAAACAATTGTACATTGAATACTCAAATACCTACCACCTAGATTCTCCAATAAATACTTTACTCTGTTTGCTTTGTCACCTGTGTATTTGTTTCTATATGCCTTTTTTTTTTTTTGAGATGGAGTCTCACTTTGTCCCCAAGGCCAGAATGCAGTGACACCGTCTTGGCTCCCTGCAACCTCCACCTCCTAAGTTCAAGTGATTCTCCTGCCTCAGCTTCCCAATAGTTAGGAATGCAGGTGCCTGCCACCATACCCAGCTAATTTTTGTATTTTTAGTATAGATGGGATTTCACCATGTTGGCCAGGCTGGTCTCGAACTCCTGACCTCAGGTGATCCTTCCAACTTGGCCTCCCAAAGTGCTGGGATTACAGGTGTGAGCCACCACGCCTGGCCTATATGCCTCTTTTCATTCATTAATTTATATTTTTTATGCATTTCAAGGTAAGTTGTAGACATAAGTACACTTTCTAAACACCTTAATATGAACATAATTAGCTAGAATTTTGTAGTTATTTAGAGTTCTTTTTTTATTTTTGAGGTAAAATTACTTGCAGTGAAATGGACAACTTAACCATTTCATGTAGCACTCCATGAGTTTTGACTAATACATAAACATGTAGATTTGCTGTTCTAGAACTTTGAAAAAATTCTATCATATGTACTCTTTTTGTACATACTATATGTATGTTTTTGAGATTTATTCACATTGTTGCATATATCACTAGTTTGTTTCTTTTTTAATACCTAGTCACATGATATGAGGTAGACATTTTTTCTTTAGGAATTTCTAGTTGTGGCATCATTTGTTTCCTTTTTCTATTAGATGGCTTTAATATCTTTGTCAAAAATCAAGGGAGTATAAATGTGGGCTTATGTCTAGGCTTACCATTCAATACTTACTAGTATACTGTGAAGTATGCATTTTTCTCCATACTAAATTTCGAGTTTTTGCAGCACCATTTGCATTCCCCTTGAATTGCTGTGTTGCTTTAGTCAAAAATCAAGACAATGCAAATGTGGGCTTATTTCCATGCTGTCTGTTTAATTTAATTCAGTTGATTTATTTGTCAATCCTTATGCTAGTGGCATGTTGTCTTAAATTACTGTAACTTTATAGTAAGTCTTGAAGTCATGTACGTTGTCCTCCAATTTTGTTCTTCGTCTATAAAATGTTATTTAATATTCTAGATTTTCTGTACTTCCACATAAGTGATAGAATCTGTTTTTCAATTTCTACAATAAAGCCTCTGCTATTTGTTTGTTTGTTGTTGTTGTTTTGAGGTAGAGTCTTGCTCTTTTGCCCAGGCTGGAGTCCAGTGGCACAATCTCAGCTCACTGCAGCCTCTGCCTCCTGGGTTCAGGTGATTCTCGTGCCTCAGCCTCCTGAGCAGCTGGGATTGCAGGTTTGTGCACCACACCTGGCTAATTTTTGCATTTATAGTAGAGAAGAGGTTTCACCATGTTGGCCAGCCTGGTCTCAAACTCCTGACCACAAGTGATCCACCCATCTCAGCCTTCTGAAGTGGTAGGATTACAGGCGTGAGCCACTGTGCCCACCCTAGCCGCTGCTATTTTTAAAGGATTATGCTGAATCTACAGATTAATTTGGAGAGAATTGATAACAATATTGAGTCTTCTAAATCATGAATGTGGCATATTTCACCATTTATTTATATTTTTTTCAATTTGTCTCAGCAGTGTTGCATAGTTTTCAGTTCTACATTGAAGTTGTAATGGACTTAATTCTTTGGCCTTTTCCTTTTTATAGGCTCTGGATCAGTATCATTATACGAGGTAGAAAGATGTCAACAGCTATCTGCTACAAGTAAGATTGTGTATCCTTTTTGAGATATGGGCACAGTAATGAGCATAATAAAGTCTGCTTCTGTATTTCCCAACTAATCGATTTCTGTCTAATAGTAGAATACATATCCTTGAAAGCTAAAGTATGTCCATATTTAACTTTCCTCTTCTACCTTGTCCATAAAACAGATACATGTTTTAAACATTAAATACATGATGTATTTTAAGTCATGTATCTCTGTTAGAGTTACATGACTTAAGCTATTACGTGAAGTTATCCTGTCACACTGTGCATTTAGCAGTGTACCATAAAGAAGCTCCTTACAATATGCCTCAAAATGTTAATTTAATTTTAGTAATGATAGTGTGTCTATCAAATACTCTCCTTCTGTTACATCAGCTAAGATTTAAAAAAAATTTTCAGAAAAATATTTTAAGCACAAATATATTAAATGTGCTATTGTAAAAATTTAATTTCTCACATTGCAGAAAGAAGATACAAATATGAATGGGAGAAGGCTTGATAAAAGCTTGTAATGTTGTATTGTAATTGGAGGTGTCATTATGTACTCATGATTTTATAGATAAATACAGAAATAGATGTAGCTGTGTGTATGTATGATACACATATATTCACACACATACATATTCCTTTGTATTGTAGGGGTGTGTGTGTGCGTGTCAGTATGAATGTGTATTCATATATACCCTATGTCTCTCTCCATGAAAGGGCATAGAAGCAGCAGCACTCTAGTTGCACTAAGCACACCTAATGCACAGATCTTGGGTTACAAATAATATCTCTCAAAGGAATCAGGGCTCCTTCGTAAAACAGCAGATTTCAGAACTAGAACAGGGGAATTACAAGATTAGTATGGAGTAACCTTGTCATACTAGAACGTAAGGAAGTTCTCAGTTAATGAAACTTGTCAAATGGCTTATGATAGAATATGTCTAATCTGGGAACATTTGAGCATCAAAATAAATAATATTAGTACTAATTGAGTAAAGTAGGAATGCATGAGCCCATGTTGATGGTAATTAACAAAAGAATATATGGAGTTAAGTGGAAATATCTTTCTTAAAGTAGAATAACAAATATAAAAGGGATAATGAACTTAGAAAAAAAAATCACCATTTTGTACCCATTATAATAATTGTTGAGATAGTTGTGAATCTGTGGATTCACAAATCCACGGATTCTAAATCCACTAACCTATCAGGATCTTTGAAGAAAAATGAGATATTTATATTTTCTCTAGTATATTTTTGTTAAATACAAGAGGGAAACAGTAAGTTTTTAGTAGAGAAGTGATTGGACACTGCCTTTACCAGCTAAGTAAAGTTAGGTCCACATTAATAGTAACATTCACTTTGTATGCCTCTCAATGTGATGCACTGAGAAGCACACAGTATCACTTATCCATTATTCCTGCCAAAAATGCATAAGCTAAATCTGAGCCTGAGGAAGAACCAGACACACCCAAATTGGTGTTTATTCTACAGAATAAATGACCTGTACTCTTCAAATGTATCAGTGTCATGAAAGACAAAGAAAAGCTGAGGATCTGTTTTACATTAAAGAAGTCAAAAGAGACATGAGAATTAAGTGTAATACATGGTCCAGGATTGGATCTTACACTTGAAAATAAAATGAATGCTAAGAAGAACATTTTGAGGACAATTGGAGAAATTTGAGTAATGTTTATTAATTTGATTATAGTTGTAAATCAGTTAAATGTTCTAATGTTGAAAATTGCCCTGTAATTATGTCAATAAAATGTCTACTTGTGAAATATATACTGGAGAATTTAAAGGAAAGGAGGCATAATGTCTGGTAGTTAGATGATTCAATAATATTTATGTGGTGAGAGACAGAGATAAAAACAGACCCAAAGACAATGATAAATGTGCAAAAATGTTAACAATTGGTAGATCTTGGTGAAGATTTTACAGAAGGTCTTTGTATTGTTATTGCAATTTTCCTTAAGTTTGAAAGCATTTTAAAATGAATAGTTAAAAATTTCTGGTTAAAATATGAGTTTGAAGCAATTGTTGTTATCACTGTATAGCAATTTACACTAAATTGATCAGGTCTGCCAATGGTTTTTTTAAAACAATCGCCACCACAATAAAATGTTCCACTGTAAACTCTTGGCCATTTGCTCCTTGAAGGAAAAGTAATTCTACCAGAATATCATTGGCTTAAAGCTCAGTACTGAAAGGAATTGTTTTCACCAATGAAGTGAATAAGATTTATATATCATTTCTATTTTGTAAAACACACAAAAGTGTTAAGCTAGAACGTATAGCAAGCTGTTGCCTTAAGCTAATGATCACCAGCAATTTTATACTTTCCCCAGTAAAAACTGATTACTACAATCCCAGGCCTTCTTTCCACAAGTAGCTGAGGAGACCTTTCGTACTATTTCCGAGGCAATTGCTCCCAGTGCTTTTGTCTAGCTTTTTTTTTCCCCAGTTTGACACAACTTCCTCTTCCTTTTCCACTTCCTTCTCCTGCACTCCCTCCTTCCAACTTCCCAGACTTCTTCTCCACTACTACACCACTCCCATGACAGATCACCCTTAATGTCCCTTCCTGTTCTTAATCTGATTTTATAAATGATGGTTCAATAAAAAGTAACTTATTTGAAACATCAAAGAGCCTGCAAATAATATTGGGCCAATGTGTTTTGTTACAGACACTAATTAGAACTTCAAACGGTTGTGGCAGACACCAATTAGAACTTAAACTGTTGCCTAGTATATTATTTTCTTAGCTAAATAAACCTTGCTTTTTTTTTTCTGTTAGCCAGATTTCCATTAGTCCCATATAAAAATGCTTTTTTGAACACTTACTAGGTAATTATTTCTCCCCCAGATAATCCAGCATTTATTAGTACACATTTGTTGAGCACCTACTATGTGCCTGGCACTATGATAGTGGCCTTGGGTATACATCCAGGAATAAAGACATAACCCTTGCTTTCATGGAGTTGACAATAGAGCTTAATTAGATTTTATAGTACATATTTGGTTCAGGAGGATGCATGTTATGTATTCTTGTTAAGATTTAATATAAAAATTCTTTACAGTACTTACAGATCATCAGTATCTGGAGAGGACACCACTATGTGCCATTTTGAAACAGAAAGCTCCTCAACAGTATCGCATCCGAGCAAAATTGAGGTCATATAAGCCCAGAAAACTATTTCAGTCTGTTAAACTTCATTGCCCTAAATGTCATTTACTGTGAGTATTTTCCATAATAAAACAAAAGTGTTTATATTATTTGTGTATATATGTGCATATATGTATAATTTTGTGTCTTAGGAATAAGTAAATTGTGAATATATGTATTATATTTTCAAAGAATGGTAATGTTTTTTAGGTAAAATACTAAATTCTTAGAGAATAAATTCTTCTGATAGTAATAAAAGTGGGTGCTGTTTTTAGATCTAAATTCAGCTTAGTCACTCTGAAAAAAGCAAATGAGAAATAATAAATGATGAATATATTTGGGCAGGCTCATTTGTTGCAAAAGTATCTTCCTAAGTATAAACCTTTATTAACTGAAATTTTTGAAAAGAGTTGTAATTACATGAAATTTCTAATTAAGTGATATAGAGAGCCTTGTTGGTAAACTTCTGTCCTGCTTAATAAATAGAAGATAATACATATAATTTAAATTTTCTTTAGTAATTAAGAATTTCTCAATGTCTTTACTCCAAACACCAATTATTATATAAATATGTAATAAATGTATATAATGGTTTTATAATCCTTTTGCTAGAAAATCAGCTCAAGACATATTCTGAAAATCATTTTTAAAAGCTCCTCATCTTTTTGTTGCAATTTGCCTATCTTTCCTCTGAATATCGAAAATGATGTTTTGGAAAATGTAGATAATTGATGGATATATCATTTGGATGCCATAAATTGAGTTTTCACTAAAATGTTCTACAATGTATAACTGTATATGTACATAGCCATATATTTGTATGCTTATAAATTGTGACTATCTGTGTTCATTAATATACATATATTTTCCCCTCTAAAATTTGGGTATAATACTGTTTGAGGAGATTTTTTTATTATAAAATCTCCTTAAATAAAAAGTGAGGGAACCGTCTTTACCCATTTGAGCTTTGGTGTTAAAATATATATATAAGGATTTTAGATAATTCTTCAAGTATTGTCAAATTTTGGCTCATTGAGTTTTGTAAAATATAGCTTTGTAAAATAAAACCACTCTCTGTGATCATTTTTTAAACAAATAAGGACATTATCTCAGAAATTAACAGAAACCATCTAAAGTTACACAGTTAGTTGGTAACAGAACCAGAATAAAGCCATAAACCTTTTGATTCCAAATTCTGTCATTTCTACTACTTAATACTTAACCATGTGACTTCTTAAAATTATTAATTATAAACAGAATTGAAAATAGTATTAGTTTAGAATTACCCTTTTCCCTAAGTGTGGTCAGTGGATATTTAACCGGAGTGAAGACAGGGTGCCACTGCATTTTTTTTCTCCTACTGGGAAATTTAGCATTCCTTACAGAGGAGAAAAGAAATGGTGCTAGGAATAATTATAAGTAACTTTCTATCACAAAACCAGGCATGGAAATTGCTAGCAGTTAATGTAGTTATGATTTGAATATGCTTACACACAAAATATCAAACATTTATTGAATAAAAGTTATTTATTCTGCAAAGTGAATTAGCTCCATAATTTACATAATTTAAGAAAAAGTAACTGACTCATCTGCATGTAAGAATGATACTTTGTAATTAGATAACTTGTTAAATTGAAGTTTTCAACCTCATACCAAAATTGATTTCTATGATTTCATTGTCAATGATTTTAGGCAAGAAGTTCCACATGAGGGCGAGCTGGATATAATTTTGCAAGATGGTGCAACTAAAACCCCAGATGCCAAGCTACAAAATACATCATTATATGATTCGAAAATCTGGACTACTAAAGATCAAAAGGGACGAAAAGTAGCAGTTCATTTTGTGAAAAATAATGGTATTCTCCCACTTTCAAATGAATGTCTACTTTTGATAGAAGGTAAGATACTTAAGTCACTGTTTTGTTAGGATACTGCTTTTGCATAATTTTCCTAATTAATTATTGTTTAATATATTTTACAGGCTACCTAGTATGTATAAAGTAAAAATAATATTTAAATTTTACAAAATTAAATATATATGTTAACTAGATTCAAATATATATACACACGTACATAAATTTATCTTAATTACCTTTGAAATTGTACATTAGACTCAAGTGTTTACATTTAGCTATATTGTTGGTTTGCATTCAATTTTGTCAGTGCTAAGCTGATTATCTAGTTAAGTAATGATAAAGAGGCTGATTGCTTATATACTGTTGCGTTTTCTTGGCCTCTGGATGTCACTGTTGTTTCATAAAAATAGGATGAAAATCATCTATTGTATCTAAATCAAGGAAGAGACCATTGAAACAAGATAACTTGATAAGCTATAAATGAAATTTGTCATGTTTGTTTTTTCATTTTCTTTTCATTTTCATCTAATTTTTATCTAATATTTATCTAAAATATGTACTGTAAATTTTTTCTCATGGCAAATTTAAAGTTTCATTATTTTCCTTGAGGCTTTTCTTTTGTTGTAACCTTTTGTAATAAAAGAAAAATACCTTCTTTAATTTGCATTAGAGTAATATATAGTTTTATTTTTAATAAATGAGGGAATCCTATGTAAATTACAGCTTTGGGTGATTATATGTCAGTATAGGTTCATTTTTAACAAATGTACCACTGTGGTGGAGGATGTTGATGCTGGAGGAGGCTAGCATGTGTGTTAGCAGGGAATGTGGAAAATCTCTATACCTTCCTCTTAACTTTGCTGTGAACCTAAAACTTTTCCTTAAAAAGAAGAAAAAAAAATGAAGTCTTAAGAACGAAACATATAGTCTACAACACCAAGAGTGAACGCTAATATAGACTGTGACTTTGATTGATAATGGTTTGTTAAAATAGGTTTCTCAATTGACAATTTACCACTCTGGTGCAAGATGTTGAGAATGGGGAAGTAAGGGGGTAGTTGAGTAATAATAAAGTGGGTAAAGGACATAAGGAAACTTTGTACCTTTTGCTTAATTTTGCTGTGAACCTAAAACTGCTTTTTAAAAAAAGCCTTATTTGAGAAAAAGAAAAAAAATTAGAATATATGTAAAAGCACTTTGAAATGTAAAGGGAATATAAGAATGTGAGCTCTTTTTGTTTTATATTTTTAAGTATTGTAGCCTGAGCCAAGGGCTAGGATCTTACTGCAGTATAACACTGTTCTGGTTAGAAAATAACAAAATCAAAAACTGACCTGGACTTAGAGATGAACCAAAGTAAACTATATAAACCAAAGTAAACCAAAGTCATTCTTGGACTTTAAGGACCTGCAGCAGCACTCACTGATACTCATGCCAAGTTAATGCAGTTGACACTATTTTATTGTAACCATAGTTTACATTAGTGTTCACTCGTTGTGTTGTACAGTTATTTATGCTTTGACAAGTGCAGAATGCCGTATACCCACCATTAGAGTCTCATAGAAAACAGTTTCACTGCCCTGTAACTCCTCTGTGCTACACCTATTCATCCTTCTACCCCTTCTCCAAACCTCTGGCAACCACTGATCTTTTTACCATCTTTATAGTTTTGCCTTTTCCAGAATGTTTAGCTTTTCTTCTTTGTTATCTTCTAGAAGTTTTCCAGTTTTGCATTTTATATTTAGATCTGTAATGCATTTTCAGTTAATTTTTGTAAAAGGTATAAGATCTATGTCCAGATTTCTTTTGCATGCAGATGTCCAGTTTTCCAGTACCATTTGTTAAAAAGACTGTTCCTTCTCCATTGAATTACCTTACTTCTTTGTCAAACCAGTTTATTCATGTGAATTTGTTTCTTTGTTCTCTATTCTGTTTTAATCTATTTATATGTTATTTTGCCAATACACACCATCTTTATTTCTAAAGCTATATAGTAATTCTTGAAATTGTGTAGTGTTCATCCTCCAACTTTCTTCTTTTTCTTCAGTATTGTGTTGGCTATTGTGAAACTTCTGCATTTCCATGTAAACTTTATAATCAGCTTGTCAATATCCAAAAATAACTTGCTGGGATTCTTATTAAGATTGCCATAAATCTGTAAGTCAGGGTGGAGAGGGAGGACTAACATCTTGATGTTATTGACAATGAACATGGACTATCTATCTATGTAGATCTTCTTAGATCTCTCTAGGGTTTTATAGCTTTCCTCATATAAATAAATCCAACAAAATATAGATCACATTTTTTTAGCTTTATACCTAAGTATTTTCTTTTTTGGTGATGATTATTTTATGTTAAATTCAAACTCCAATTGTTTGTTGCTTATATATAGGCAAGCAATTGATTTTTGTTATTAACCTTGTATCCTGTACCATTGCTGTAATTGCTTATTATTTCATAATTTTTTGTTGTGATTTCCTCTAAACAAAGACAGCTTATTTCTTCCTTCCTAATATGTATACCTTTTATTTCCTTTTCTTACCTCACTGCATTAGGTAGGGCTTCCAGTACAATGTTGAATAGAAGCAATGAGAGGGAATGTTCTTGCTTTGATCTCAATCTTAGGTGGAAAGTATCACCGTTAAATGTAATTTTAGCTGTCACTATTTTATGATGTTCTTTATCAAGTTGAAGAAGTTTCCCAGTATTCTTAGTTTGCTGAGAATTTTTATTATTAATGATGTTGAATTTTATCAAATGCCTTTTCTATTACATCTATTAATGTGATTATACAATTTTTCTTCTTTAGCCTATTAATGTGATAAATTACATTAATTGATTTTGGGGTGTTTAACCAGCCTTGCATACCTAAATCTCATTTAGTCATGGTGAATAATTATTTTCTTTTTTGATTTAATATTTAAATACTATTTGAGTATTTTTGTATGTGTGTTTATAAGAGAAATTGATCTGTAAGTTTTCATTCTTGTAATGTATTTGGTTATGTATTAGAATATTGCTGGCCTTATAAGAGTTAGGAAACGTTCCCTCTACTTCCATTTTCTGGAATACATAGTAGAGAATTGGTATCATTTCAGTGTTTGGGTAGACTTCTCTATTGAAACGATCTGAGCCTGGTGATTTTTTTCAAGATTATTATTATTATTTTAGTTTCTCTATAGACATAGTCCTATTCAGATTATCTGTTTCTCCTTGTGTGAGTTTTGATAGATTATGTCTTTCAGGAAATGGATTCATTTTGTCTAAGGTGTCAAACTTGTGGGTATAGAATTGTTTATAATATTTATTATTAACACTGTATTTTAAACTACATGATATTTAACTTCCTCTGAAACATAATTTGTATGGAACTGTAATGTCACTGAATCATTTTATCATAGTATTTGTTGTTAATACCTATAATTTACTAAATAGACTATGTATCAGGCACTTCAGTACCTAGTTTACTATTTTATCTTGAACTCTCATAACAGGTCCTCTGTAAGCTAGATATATTCCCTTTTTAAACAGTTGAGGAAACTGAGACCAAGAGAAAATGGTGAAGAACTCAAGGTTAAAGACCTAGTAAATGTCAGAAAAAAATTTAAACTTGGGACTTTCTGTCTCCGTAGTCCATGTTAAAATATGTCTACTGATTGCAAATAAATTGTTCTCTGTTAAGACGGCTCCAGATACAAACTTTTAGAAACCTAGTATTCACATAAATGAATGCAGATGTCTTTTTTTGCACTCAATCATTTGTTCAAAACATGTTTATTGAATGCCTACTGTGTGCCGGACACTGATTTAAGCATTAGTGGTAATGTAGCAAACACAACAAAGTGTTTCCTTTCATGGACTTTTTATTAAGAGGAAATCACAAAAATATTGATACCAGTAGTCGCTCATGGCTTTATGTGCTTTACAAATACTAACTCATTTAATCTTTAGAATGATCTTACAGAGTAACATTATTCTCAGTTTTACAAATGGGGAAACTGATATAACAGAGTTTAAGTAACTTGACCAAAGTTGTCCAGCTTATGTGCCAGAGCCACACTGGTGTGGTCAGTGTGAATGACTAGATGAAATCTCACCAGTTTCTTTGAAATAGCATTTCTGGAGAGGACTCATAGAGAAAAGAGTTAGTGAATGGTCACCTATTGCAGTTTTGAACAGTAGGCAGGAGTCCCTTTAGCAAGGCTAGGTATCCATCTACAGAAGATAGATTAGCTTTGGGGCTGTGAAGCTTTTAAGTAGCATGCTTTGGGAATATTGTTTTGAGTTTTTAAGCTGGCATAATGAGGGTTTATATCTGACTGCAGTATGATATAGCAGAACTGTGGCTTCCAATAACAGTGAACTTGGGGGAAAGAGTATGGGAACAGGGCAAGTTAAAATGCCACAGAGCTCACTGCTCTTACAAAAATTCAGCTATTTTTCAAGAACATTCCTTCAACATGCCTTGGATCATTGAAGGCCTCTGGTAATTTCCAGAGTTCTAAAAACGGTTTTACAGTTTTTGCCAATACTCTTATTACTGTTTTAGACAAGTGTGTCTTTGGATGTCCTCACTCTGCTATGCCAGAAGTGCTTCTCCCTTATAATTAAATGTTGACATTACAAATTCTACAACTTTTAAGAAACACAGAGGTATTTTTTAAATCCTATTCTTTTGCCTGGAGAGAGGAAGCATTGTCAACTAAGTAAAAAGGACACTGCCTTCTAATAATGGCATGCCATTGGGCAATACTTCTCAGCCAGTGTGGTCATTTGAATGCTTACTCTGCCATAGAATTAAGTGTGATAATTTTCCCAGGAAAAATGAACAAATTTTATATGTGAATTCATATAACATGAACTACTCATATCTATATTTAAATGAAATATTGACCTGAAAATTGAGATTTATTTTAAACTCAAAACTAAATTTGTCCAGATATTAATTAGTATATAGAAAATTTATTAGAATCTGATTATACCTTGGCTCTTAACTTATATTCCCTTCTGGTTATTTGAACCAAAAGTTTTCCTGGCATAAAGAGTAATTTGTTTAAATTTAGAAAGCTGGTTAAAATTTCATAGGCTTTATGTTTTACCTAAGTCTCAGCATTTTTATCCATTGATTATTTTCAAAGTACAGGATTGTAAGTTTACAAATTAATATTTTTCACATACATTCATTGTCTTTTTTCTGTCAATTCCTTAGTCTTTTATTATACCTCACATGTTATTTAATAGGACTGTACTTTTTCTACATTTTATTTGCATTACTGGAAGGGTTTATTCTCTTAACAGGAGGTACACTCAGTGAAATTTGCAAACTCTCAAACAAGTTTAATAGTGTAATTCCTGTGAGATCTGGCTACGAAGACCTGGAACTCTTGGACCTTTCAGCACCATTTTTTATACAAGGAACAGTACATCACTATGGGTATGTTTTCAACTCAGAAAATTTTTGGAATTAAAAACCGTTTAAGAATAAATTTTATTAGTTTATTTCATGGGTTACTATATGTTCAACAGAAACTTACAGTGTATCAGCTTAGATGTACTAGCTTTTTCTGACATATATCTGTTCTTTTGATAAGCATATAGAGAGAGAGTACACACAATGTGTGAGGCATAGAGCTGCCTTCTTTTGATTCCACAGTCAGAGGCTGGTACTCACTTGTTTTCTTTCACAGTGAGGATTAGATACCCGTTACAGAGAAAAAATCAGAGATACAAACCTAGTAAAACTTAAGTGACTGAATTTCAGAATTTCTGAGCCACTAAATTGCAAATTTGCTGCCACTGAAAATTGGAATATAAAAGAATACATTAGAAGCCATAAACAGATTTCTAAATTTAGAAGGAGGGGATAGGGATAAAATCTCCTCTATTGCTTGATGGAACAATCACCCTGGGCATGTTCTGATTTGAGAAACCTTGGATTATAGTATATGTTTTGTCATACTATTCCTCTTCTTTTCCGACTTCTAAATTCGTAACAATTATTAGTCATTGTCATAATATGTAAATCCTGATTGAAAAATTATATACTCATTGAAAAATATTATACTGTAACCATGATACCTCCTTAATTGTATGGTAAAGTCATTGTTAGATATTGCCTGTGTTCTGTCAACAAATCATAAAATTTTAGCCATAAACTGAAACTGTGTGCCACTGACTTAAATCCCTGAGTTATAGCTGTTTTTACTCTTATATGCTCAGTGTCTAATTATCTCTCTCATTAGACTCGTGATCTGAGAGTCAGTTTTTTTGATAATGATTTTTAATTAAAATAATTAAAAAATAAAAACTCATAAAATTCTATTTTTCTTGTATAATAAGTCACTAATTGAGCTTTCTCTTTCTGCATGCTCATCCTTTATCACTTACTCTTGCTGTTTCTCCCTTCTCCCTATTTTGCCTTACCAGTACTGGGCACCATGACAAGTCTAAACCAGGAAAGGAAATACTCATTTTAAACTCTGTAATATAACTTCTTCATTTATTAGAAGTCTCAAAAAAATTACCTTAAGGCTCTCGACTTTTTTTTTCTTTGAGATGGAATATTGTTCTATTGCCCAGGCCAGAGTACAGTGGCATGATCTCGGCTCACTGCAACCTCTGCCTCCCGGGTTCAAGCAATTCTCCTGTCTCAGCCTCTCAAGTAGCTGGGACTATAGGCACACACCAAACGCCCAGCTGATTTTTTTTTTGCATTTTCATTAGAGACATGGTTTCACCATGTTGGCCAAGCTGGTCTCGACCTCCTGACCTCAGGTGATCCACCTGCCTTGGCCTCCCAAAGTGCTGGGATTATAGGCATGAGCTACCGTGCCTAGCCAAAGCTCTGGACTTTTTTTACTAGTTGCTTCAAAACTAAGACAAATGCTGTTCACACTCCATATTTTAAGACACTTTTACATTTTTTATTACATGAGCTTCATCATCAAAAGCCAGTATACCTTTTAATTGATTCTTCTTTTTATTTTTAGGTTATGAAATAATTTTAACTTACAGAAAAATATGAAAAGTAACATCACAACAATTACATAACCACCATTTATATTTAACAAATGTTAACATTTTATCATTATTCCAGACCCTCCCCACCGCTTTTTTTTTTTTTTTTGGAATCAGAGTCTCACTCTGACACCCAGGCTGCAGTGGCATGATTCAGCTCACTGTAGCCTTGATCTCCTGGGCTCAAGCAGTCCTCCCAACTAGCTGGGACTACAGGTGCACACCACCACCACACCTGTCTAATTTTTGTATTTTTTGTAAAGATGTGGTTTTGCCATGTTGCCCAGGCTGTCTTGAACTCCAGAGTTAAAGCAATCTGCCTGCCTCAGCCTTCCAGACTTTTCCTTTTAAGAAATTAAATGTTACGGAGAAGTAATATAACTCCATACCAATCCTTCTCTAATCCTTTTTTCTCAGAGATAGCTACTTTTCCCAACTTGGATTAAATCCTTCTCATCAATGTTTTTATGCCTTCATTATAATATGTGTGTGAACTCTTAAGCAGTATAGCATATTTTTTGTTTTGTAAATTTATATAAACTGTTTCGTACTGTGCCAGACCTTTTGCAGCTTGCTTTTTTACATTCATTATTATATTCAAGATATTGATGCATGTACATTTAGGTTATTTATTTTAATGTCTATGGAGTATTTTATGAAATATCAGAATTTGTTGGCTATTTACCAATTAATGGTGGATATGTGTTATTTTTTGTTTCATTTATAGAGAGTACTGAATGAAGTCAGGTTTTATGTTTCTTGTGTATTTCCCTTCTCATAAAATGAGTTCAGTGGGTCATGACCAACTTTTTTTTTAATCATATGATGTGGTTGTAGTAAGAAATGGAATGAGAGGGAATGGATAATAGGGAACATTTTACATAGTAAGGGTCAGTGTTGTTCCATAACACTTTCATTTCAGTTGTGTGTGTATGTTTGTATTACTAAGATATGTTATTAAATGAATTTCTTACTGTGAGCCCTGAACAAAAATGTTTGAAAGTTACTACTAAGGTGTTTACCTGGAATTAGAATTAACTGGATTATAAGGTATACATAAGTTTTGCTTTATGAGAAAAATACCCAATTGTTCTTCCCATGGTTCTAACAATTTATGGTCCCATCAGTAATGTATAAAAATTTTAGTTTCCACCAAGTTTACTCCCACACTTAGTATTAATCTATTTCTGTCTTATACTTGGTATTAGTCTAACTTGTACTTTTGTTAGGCCAGTGAGCATCAGATGCTATCAGTGATGTTTTTGTTTGTATTTCCTAGATGTCTAGTGTGTTTAAGCAGCCCCCATGTTTATCAGCTACATAGGTTTCCTATTCTGTGAATTCCATGTTTACATCTTTTGCCTCTTTTTCTGTGAGGTTACTGATTTCTTTCTTGGTTTGTTTTTGAGCAAGCATACATGTAATTGGTTGTAAGGTTTCTTTAGAGATACTAATCTTTTGTCAGTTTCATCCATACTTCTAGTATGGATGCCTTTTTAACTTTATGGTTTCATGTGTTTTATAGGCTTTTTAAAAATTTTTATTAGGTAATTGCTTTATAGCTTACTCTTATCCATTTGCTTTCAAGTTTCTGGTATTCTATTTCATATGTCACTCATAAATAAAAGTTTATGGCTACATTTTAGTTTTAATAGTTGAATTTAAAATATATTCTTAAATTATTGATATATTTAGTTTATGTTCCTAATTTTTTCTGTTTCCCCTTTTACTGCTTTTGGAAGTAAGTAGTTCTTGATTTAATTTTGACTTACTATCCTTAATTTTTATACTACACTTGCTTTATTAATTTCTAATGCTAATTAATATCATAGTCTTTTTCTTAGGCAATAATATTTTTTCCTTAAATTAACATATTTTATTAGAAAAGATGATAAGATGTAATATGGTTATCCTCTTGTTTTCCCAAAGTGCAAATGAAAACAAATGTGTATGGACCTTTTCAACTTTTATTTTTATTCGAGTATATCTTTTCAAGTATATTTTCTTATCAACATCTCATAAACATTATGATGATGCATAATAAAAAATATATTACTCATACTTAAAATATGTTAGTATTCAAGTAAAGCAAAATCCCTATACTAAATAATGCACGACTTTAGTGTATTGTATAGTCTTCAATTTATATACATTTCAAAAGATAGCTATGGTATTAGGCATCATAAAATACAAACCTCTGGATATATGCTTACTAAAAATATTATCTAGAATCTTGTATGTTCTAACTGCTTTAGTAATTTTTCTCTTGGCCATATTTATTAAGACTTTGAATTTATTAAGATATTACTTACAGTGGCTGGGCATGTTGACTCATGCCTGTAATTCCAGTACTTTGGAAGGCCAAGGCAGACAGATGGCTTGAGCTCAGGAGTTTGAGACCAGCCTGGGCATTGTGGCAAGACCTTATCTCTAGAAAATTATAAAAATTAGCTAGGCATGGTGATGCACAACTGTGGTTCCAGCTACTTGGGAGGCTGAAGTGGGAGGCTCACTTGAGCCTGGGAGGCAGAGACTCAAGATTGTGCCACTGCACCACTCCAGCCTGGGTAATAGAGTGAGACCCTATCTCAAAAAAAGAAAAAAAAGAAAAGTACTGCTTATAGAATCAAAGAATACAGATGAGCATTTTCTTCAACTTTTCATTTTAACAAATAAGGAAATTGAGAGCAAAATTAATTAATGATTTGGTCTTGGAACCCAGCACCCTATTCTCAGTTTAGAGTTGTTTATTCTGAATCTTACACTGTCTTTTTATTGCCTTTATGTAATAAACTTACTCTTTCATAATTCTCTTCTGAAACAAGCAAGCACATTACAATATAGAGGATGCAGTACTCTTCTATTTAATAATTTATATTTTAAAACTATACATGTTTGAGCTGTAAAAAGCTATAACAAGCTAAATTATTTTAAAATATTTATATGGTTTTTTCTTTCATAAATTTCAGATGTAAACAATGTTCTAATTTGAGATCCATACAAAATCTAAATTCCTTGGTTGATAAGACATCGTGGATTCCTTCTTCTGTGGCAGAAGGTTAGCTAAATTTCCATGCCCTGCAATTTTGAGTGTTTATATGCAAGATTATTTCACCTACTTATATTTCAGCATACCTGAAAGTATACCTATTCCTTTGTATACCTATTCCTTCTGTAAGATGAGCAGACTTTGCAAATTTAAAGATATCTGCCAAGCCTTCCTTTAGTCTGCATTTCTTCAAGCAGGCACCGTCACTGTCTTTGTACTTTCCCCCATGCTTTACTATTTTGTTTTTCCTAATCAGGAAGCATTCCACTTAACCAGTGCTCTTCTCAAAATTTGGCAGTCAGAGCTGGACATTGTGCTGCAGATGTGGTTTGGCCAATTCAGAATAGAGTGAAAATTATTATTACCTAAAACTGGACACTCAACTTCTACTAGCCTGAAATGGCATTGTATAGCTATTTATTTGTACACTTGGTTTTGTTTTCTTTCCTTTTTAGTACAGCTATCTCATGTTTTATTTGTGGTCTAGTGAAATCCTGGGTTCCTGTCACATGAACTTCTTGAACTTGGTCTCCTCATTCTATTCTTAATGTACTTTCTTTGTTTTTATGGTTCCTTGGGGTAGAGATACTAAGTTTATCTTTCTTGATTTTAGTTCACAGTTTTAACCTATGAAGACCTTTAGAAACTTAAAAATCAGCTCCCCTGTATTAATGTCTGTTTTATGCCCTAGTTCATGTCTGTATGTCCTAATTTTTTCTTACTTGCACTCTTAATTAGTCCTCCTGTTTAAATATGGGTTCCACAGATAGAAGCTAATATATAACATTCTATAAATTGAGTATCTTCCGTTTTCAAATAAGAAGATATTTATCTTAACCTGTAAATTTTCGTGTTATCCAGTGTCTAATTTCGTCTTTCTTCCTCATCTTACCAAATTATTAAATCTCAGATTCTGACATTCTTGACCATTCAACCAGATGATATCTCTTTTTAAAAGTATAAATTATTCCCCTAGCTTATAATAGAGAGACATGCTAAAATGGTGTTTAACTGCATGCTATTTTTTTAGAACATTCTGTATTTTATCTTTCATAATACTTACATGCAATGAGTTAAATTTCATGAATAACATTTTGTGGTTTCTATGGAGGTTATCAACTCTTTTTTTTTTTTTTGAGATGCAGTCTTACTCTGTCGCTCAGACTGGAGTGCAGTGGTGCAATCTCATCTCACTGCAACCGCTACCTCTTGGGTTCAAGCGATTCTAATGCCTCAGCTTCCTGAGGAGCTGGAATTACAGATGTGTGCTACCATGCCTAGCTAATTTTTTTTCTCTTTTAGCAGAGATGGGGATTCAT
The DNA here is from genome assembly GCF_030222135.1 of Aotus nancymaae. Classification (NCBI taxonomy): domain Eukaryota; kingdom Metazoa; phylum Chordata; class Mammalia; order Primates; family Aotidae; genus Aotus; species Aotus nancymaae. The sequence goes on from NW_026988413.1 coordinate 31,883,456, forward strand.
CATGTTGGACTGGCTGGTCTTGAACTCCTGACCTCAGATGATCTGCCACCTCGACCTCCCAAAATGCTGGGAATACCGGCTTGAGTCTGTCAACTCATTTTAAATATATATTACATTAATATTTAATCAAAACAGGTTGTCCGGGCACGGTGGCTCACGCCTGTAATCCCAGCACTTTGGGAGCCCAAGGCAGGTGAATTATGTCAGGAGATCGAGATCATCTTGGCCAACATGGTGAAACCCCATCCCTACTAAAATACACAAAAAATAGCCAGATGTGATGGCATGGCATGCGCCTGTAGTCCCAGCTACTCAGGAGGCTGAGGCAGGGGAATCGCTTGAATCCGGGAGACAGTGGTTGCAGTGAGCCGAGATCACGCCACTGCACTCCAATCTGGCAACAGAGCAAGACTCCGTCTCAAAAAAAAAAAAATGCTTATAAGACATTCTCCCTATGTAGATATAGTGAAATGTTCCAAAATAAACCTGCTAAATGCGCTTGATTACAGGTTGAGTATCTGTGGAGTTAAAAAACACAAACTGTCCTCTGCTCTGACACCACAGCAATCAGGACAGAAGACTTATGTGACCAAATGCATAAGGGTTTTCACCCATACACCAAACAAGCAATCCTGCAGCAGACGCTAGCTGGTGTTCTCCAATTCAATTCTGACACTATCTATCTACCTGGAGATAATATCTTGAGTTATTTCAGTATATAAAATTTACAGGTCTATACTATCATAAGACAATTTTAATTTTACCTTGCTAATAAGGAATAGCAGACTCATGATTTGATCTTTTTTTCCTTCACTAGTACTGGGTGTTGTACCGCTCCAATATGTGTTTGTTATGACATTTACTCTTGATGATGGAACAGGTGTATTAGAAGCCTATCTCATGGATTCTGTAAGTGTCAGAGGTAGTAAAGATATTTTTAATTAAAAATATTTTAAAAATTTTAAATTTTTTAATATTTAAAAAATTGAATACATTTATTTATACCTGCTTTATTCCTAAAAGGACTTAAGGCAACTTAAAAATGTAAGTTAAAATATGAGCACATAAATTTTGAATCATCTGTGTATGTATCTCCTTTTTTATTTGACACTGTAAATCTTATTATTTGAATAATGAAAAATTAAGGAACAGGGATTTAAAGAGTCATTCTCTATACCTTAGCCAAAATGCAGAGATACGGCTGCACTATGGAAGCATTATTTATTGTCACTATTTTATCATATTTTTTCAACCTCCACATTTCGTATTAGAGGAAATGAAGTTACTTTGACAGGAGAGATAGATAATATTGTATAAAGTTTTGAGGCAGTCTACAAAAGCTTCCTCATTTCTGACACTAATTGCAGCTTTGGAGGTCCCCAAGGCCACTCTTAGTTTTGATAATTCACAAGACTCATAGAATTCACTGAAACCTGCTATACTGACAGCTACAGATTATTACAGCGAAAGGATGTACATTAAAATCAGATAATGGAAGAGATGTGTGGGACAGAGTCCAGGAAAGTCCCAGACATGGAGCTTATGGTTGTCCTCTCCCCAGAGTTGCAGACTGTGTTACTTTCCCTGCAACAATGTATAACAATATATGTAATATATTGCCAAATAGGGAAGCTCAGCTAAAAGTTTTTAGTGGACTCCATCATATAGGTGTGGTTTACTGCCCATTGGCTGATCACAGTCTTCAGCCCCTCTTGAGATCAAGGTGATACCACATGCTCTGGATGTCTCACCCTACATCATATTGTTAAACTATTAACAGTGACCAACGCTTCCAGTCAAAAATACTTCTATCATCTGTGACATGGGAAGGGCTTAGAGATTACCTTCCACAAGCTAAGGTCAAAGCCCAGACTTCTCTTAGGGTAAAGTTAAAATGTTTACTACATGCATTGGAAAATATGTGAGGTAAAGTTAAGAGGAGAATTTTCCTCCTACCTACACAATTCATTTAACCTTTTATTAAATTATTAAATATTTAATGAGCACCTGCTGTGTGCTAGGTACTATCCTATGTGATGGAAACAACGCAAGCAAAATTCCTTCCTTCTTGAAACTTATAACCTAGTAGGGGAGATAAAAATTAAATAAATATATAATATATATACTACATGTTATATTCATTTAAGCTTCGCACAGATATTTTTTCTATGCAGAAAGAGAATAGCCTCATTGTTTTTAAATCATTATTAGCATCGTCATTATTATTAAATCAGAGCAATTTACTTGATTATGTATATCTCAAAGCTATTTTAAGATTAAAGTAGCATTTTAATCTGATTAGCATTTTAATCTACTAATCTAGAATGCTGAGACCAGCATTCTAGTTTATGAATTCTACAATCTTGATAGAGTGAAATCATCCAGATTATCTTTTAATTAGACAATATTGAAATATGTTTGTGTTAATAATAACATTGCAAATGATTAATATCATTTACTTTTTTTCTTTTCTTATAAAATATTTTTAAGGACAAATTCTTCCAGATTCCAGCATCAGAAGTTCTAATGGATGATGACCTTCAGAAAAGTATGGATATGATCATGGATATGTTTTGTCCTCCAGGAATAAAAGTTGGTAGGCAAGAATATTTTAACAATTCCACACTTACTTTTACTTGAGATAGCACTAGCATATATGTAATCTGTGGACTTTGAGAAGTCTGAAAGCTTTGCTTCCAAATGAATTACTAAGTAGTGATTACTGTATGATCAACTTTGATGAAGACAGTGGCAGGGATAAAATAGTTATGAATCATAATTTCTGCATTGAAAAGATTTTTTAAATATTTTAAAATATAGGAAAGGGAGGTAGCTTTGATCACAGGCACATGTGACGTTGTCATGCTACTAGCATTTTAGTTGAAATTAGACCAAAAGTATAAATTATTGACAGTAAACATTTTCTATAACAAAGTCCAGGGTTATCCAGTTTAATTCATAAATGAATTTTTTTTATTTAGTGTTAACTAGTTTCAGATTTTGTAAAATTAAAAAGTTTATAAGCTTTTGTTTTACTAATTTTTTATAAGCTTTGTTTTCTGTATAAACATTTGATTAATAAACCAGATATTCCTCATTTCAAATTGTACTGCTTATACCTGCTGCTACTGAATTTTCCTTCTGTGGCCATATTTGTCCTTATGTTGAAACTTGCAGATCTAAGTCATATTAAGACAATTTTATTTTTCTAACAACTTTTTAATTTTTTATTGTAGGAAATTTCATCAGCTGCAGATTTAGCAGCTGGTTTAACTTTATATATTATTTTTAATCAAGCTTTACTTTCCCTGGTCAATCTTTGCATCTTATAATAGTTACATAATGATAGGAATTTTTGTTCATCTATAACAAAGTTTAACTTGAATACTTGTATTTGTTGTCAGTTTTAATTTGTGTTATCTGTTTGGATTCTTTTGGATAGAATTCTAGAAGTAAATCTTTATATCAAAAAACATGGCCTGGTAGACCTATTTTAACCACTATTTTAGATTTTAAATATATATACCAACCATTTTGAAACACAAGATGTAATCACTGTTACCTATTTTTAGCAAAAAATTCAAATTTGTCACAGTTGCTCCAAAATAATAACATGAATCTAGTGTGTATTTGGGAAAGAGAATAATGTTAAATTTGGAAAGGATATTTACTTACTTTTTAAGCCAAAATAAATGTTAATTTTTCTAGCTCAGTGGTGTGCTTAGATACCTATTTCAGAGTTATTTATTTTGTTTTAATGGTTAAATAACATTTTTGTTTTTGGTTTTGTAGATGCATATCCATGGTTGGAATGCTTCATCAAGTCATACAATGTCACAAATGGAACAGAGAATCAAATTTGCTATCAGATTTTTGACACCAGAGTTGCAGAAGATGTAATCTAATATTGCCATCCAACTTAGCATACACAAAATGTTGTAATTTATTAAAATATTACTTTTCTATTAGATTATTATAAAACCCATAAGAGATATAGCTATTTTTTTAAATAGCATTCACAATTCCATTTTAACTAATATTTTTTATTTTGACAAATAGATATTGTGTTATTTTAATGCCATCTTGTATTAAAATAACAGCTCAAAATAATCAGCACGATGGCTTTCAGATATATAAAAGAAAAAGAGACATTGAATAAGAATTGTGTTTTCGTTTACTCTTTTACAATCGTTTTAGAGCAATGGTTTTGTTACCCTACACTAGAACTCACATTTTCTATTGGTTTTTCATGTATCAGCCACTGATTTCTCTGCTACTCAAAATCACTGGTTGAGCTTCTTTTCCTGCCCTGAGTTTTGTACCAGCAATGTTGATGATGTTAGCATGGGTATGGGATTAGAAAATGTCCTTACCTTAAATCTCTTGGCTTTTACTGGGTGCAAGGTAAATAATGACTATGAATTTTGTTTTGCTTTTGGACAAAGGGATCTGCTAAAGCAAGTGCTGCTTAGATACGTGTTTGTCCGATCAAGCTACAGTGTACTTAAAGTAGAAATGGCAAAGTTGTTTTGTTGGGTTGCTGATACTGATGATTTTAGGGTAAATACATTTCTTTAGTCTTGAAATACATGGTTTGATTGCTTGTTTCTCTCCAGGATGTTAAGAGTTTTCTCTATTTCACCTCAACCTAATAAAATGACTTAACATTATTCTTTTCTAAGAGTCTTATGTAAAATATGCCAGTATTACAATGTATAACTAATTGAAAGAGATGTTAACTTAGTAAAATAGTTTGTTTTTTACCTAACAATGTTTGTCAAATGTAAAATCATGAATATTCAATTTTGTACAAACATTTATATATATATTTATAGATTTGTGTATGTTATTTGCTAATGACAGATATAGATTACCTGGTTTAATATTAGTGAAGAATAAATAAGTGCACACATTTCAACTGTTTCATTTATTTGCCCTAAGTTGAGCTGAAAAATTATATGAGGCAAAGAATCAAAGCAGATGTGGCAATACAGCAGATGTTTAGGGCTGTCTACACCCCAGGTACGCACTAAACACGTATTTGATTCTCACAGCAACCCGTTTTTCTGATAAGAAATATGAGACTTGATTGATAAGCTGACTTGACTAAGTTTTTGCCCAGTTTTTAAATGCCAGAGTCTACCTTAATTCAGGTAATATCTATTCAGAGCCTGTACTGGTGTTATTTCCCTTTTAAACCCAGAGACCTAATTTCACTATGTCTTCCGGAGGTTTTTAGGTGATTAGAATTTTGGAGACCTATACAGACTTCCTAATACAGGATTAGGACTCTGCCATGACATGGTTGTTTTAAATTATTCTTTCATGTTTTGAGGATTGTGAAATGAATGTTAATGTAAGAAAAAAAGAACATCTTCTGTAATGCTTTTCATTAGGAACTTCAGACTCCATGAAGGCTATGATGAGTCACACGGAAGTTCTAGAACATTATATTAGGGGAAATATAAATATCTCTTTATTTCTTGGCCCCTCAGAATTTCTGGATAGTGTCAACCCTACCTATTCCAGGGAAAAGGGACCTAGTCACCTAGTAAAATCTGGGCATAATGACCTGTCTTCTCTCCGGTTCTTGGAAAGAGTATCTAAAGTCACTAACCAGGCACTCAGAACTGCTCTCAGGTATGTGAGATCCTATCTTCTTTTGGCAGTCAGTAACTTAATCAGTAAAGTGCTATGTTTGTTTGTTTGTTTGTTTTCCACTATTGTGATTTAAGCTGTTAGGAAATTTGAGATAGGAATTCTAAGTGATGATTATCTTAAATGGAGATAAATAAATGTCTCTCTTCCATCAGGACTGCATTTGATGGATTGAAAATTATTAGGCATCAATTATAATGACAAAGATAATGTAACAGTACATATGGGAGCTCTCCCTCACATGGCCAACTGGTAAAACATGGATATTTCAGAGATTCCTCTGCTATTTTTAGACTATAGCAGCATCTTAATGAATTTCTAATATTTTTCCTTGAAATCTTGGCCACAAAGTCAGTCACATTGGTAGAGAGAGGGTGTGTGTGTGTGTGTGTGTGTGTGTGTGCTTGCTTTTATTCTCTTCTTTGAGTTCACTTTGCAATTTACCTGAAAATCTAGTCCACAACTACCACAGAAAGCATTTTCAACTTATGTCGAAGTTTCTTTTATTTCCTCTATTTGCAGTATTTTAAAGATTTGGAGCGTGTGTGTTAAAAACCTTAACCTTCCTATCGTCTATTAATCAAATATTGATGCAGTTCCTAAACATGTAACTTTTTATATACAACCTTGTTTTTTTCCCTGTAACTTCAAAATAGTTTTCCTCTTCATTGAAATTGGAACTCCCAGATAAAAGCTCTTTCGTTGTTAAAAAACTCTATTCCTCAGCCGACTCCTGTCCTCCATTAGAAGGCAGTCTTTCTAGAATTTAAAGTCTCTTGCCAAGTTTAGCTATCTTATAAGTGACATTGTGTCCCAAGCTTTTATGATAGTTAATACATACATAAATAGCTAATGCAAGTCTCTCATAGCACTACAGGGAAGGTAAGTCATTTTAAAACTAAAAGTATTAACCTGTGGACTCAAGTAAAAGCATAGCTTGCAGCAGGTAGGCATGGCTGTAGTTTTATTTTTGTATAGGAAATCTTTTGTGCTTAATTTTCATTAGAAAAGTTTCTAGAAAAATAAACGTCTTTAAATTTCAGAATCATTAAATATTTTTTTACAATAAAAGCTTAAATGGAGATTAAAACAAAGAATACAAAGTACAAAATAGATATGTAAAAGTTAATGCCTCTGCATTCATTTGTTACTCATACAGTGTCTGTATCCAAAAAGGATTTGATGTGATTTACAATGAAAGACAAACATGTGCCACAGGACACACCTTTAGAAATAGGGCAAGAAGGGCCAAAGAGAGAAGCGTTAAAATAATTTAAAAACTCTAACCTAAGGAATGCTACACATTTTGAACTACACTTATTGAAACAGCAGTGTTCCCTGACCCCACTGAGGACATGTGACAGGGGTGTGGCTCTCTATTTGGGCCACTGCAAGCTCAAACCCCTTATGGGAGGGGGAGCACACACAGGCAGATACAGGAACCAGGGTGAGAACTTTGGGGCTTCAGCCCCACAGCAATGTCTAGGGGTGGGTGCCTGTGACTCCTGAAGCCCCAGTATTATGGTGCTCTTTTAGCTCTGCCACCCGCAGACAGCTTAAGTGTTAACCACTGAGTGCCCCCTTGTCACCCAGGTTCTTGTTTGGAGTCCAAGAAGAATAAGGTCACACATGGACTTGAAGGATGAAGGTGGGGGTTTTATTGTGTAGTGGATGTGGCTCTCAGTGGGATGGATGGGGAAATAGAAGGGAGATAGAGTGGGAAAATGATCTTTCCCTGGAATTCGGCCATCCACCAGCAGATCTCTCCAGTTGTCCCCAGCCAAACTCCTCTCAACATTCAAACACTCCTTCCCTTCTCTCCTTCTCTACTGCTCCCTTCTGCCATTTGTCTGTCTGTCTCCTCATCTGCTGCAGGAACCTAGGGTCTGGCATTTATATGGGTACAAGATAGGGGGATATGGCAAGCCAAAAAGCAACTTTTGGGGCATGTTCTAATTTAGGTCCCTGGGTTTCCAGGTTACATTGCCTCCTAACTAAATAAAAGTTACTAAATTATGTTACTAGGAAATACAAACATTTTATTTATCTCAACGTTGAGTGCAGGTACATTTTTATATTAGACACCCCAAACAGAATGATTTATGTAGTTAACGGTAGTTGCTTTAAAATGCAAAAATATGATCCAGAATATAGGAGTTAAGTTCTGAAGATGGAAGAAATGGAGCAGGGGAATTTTCTACTAAATGTCCATCTTTTGTCTCATGTGAGGAAGGTTTTTGTTTTAATAATTAATGTAAAGAGTCTGAAATATCTGCATATTTAAAAATTTTTAGAAACACTAATAATAAGAAAAAGTCATAAATATTTTTCTGGTAGTAAAAAATCTATTCCCTTCTGATACAAATGTCACTGAGAAAATTAGCTCTTTTTACCTTTTCCTTTTCTGGTTGCAGATGATAAATTAAAAGAAATGTCTTGAACATAATGATTCATGTCAGGAATAATTCAGGTTTTAATGAGTCATTAGGAAGACATGTATTCCAGTTTTTCACCTTCAGTGCTCCATGGAAGGCGTTGTTTTAGTCATAAGTCAAACAAGCTTCACACTTGTGCCAAACTGGGAATTTGCTGGGAGAGTATTTTACTACATCAAATTTACTTAGCTCTAATCCCCAAACATTACATCTAGTCATCCATGATTCCTCTTTCTTTTGCACTCCACAGCCAATCCATTGTAAAAATTATCATGGCTTACTCTAAAATACATCCAGAATTTGACCATTTATTACCACTTCTACCGTTATGTTGGTCATGCTACTATCTTCTTATGCCTGGACTATATCCAGTGCCCTGCAACTGGTCTTCCTGCCTCCACAATTTTCCCACATATTACACTCTTAGCCCCAGGTTGATCTGTTAAAACATAAGGCACATCTTATTTTCCATGTGATTACCATGGCCTTCACCACCCAATGTGATAGATCCAGTTCCTCACTACCATTCTAATAAATTCTACTCATTTTTCTCCTTTCATTGCTTTTCAAACACTGGTCTTATTTTTTTAACCTACTGGGCCTTTGTGCGTGATGTTGTTACTTTAGTCTGGATACTGCTGAGTAGTTGTAGGTTTCATGCTTCATTGCCTGCCATCTCTGTTCCAACATAATCTTACCAGAAAGGCCACCCCTGACTATATAAAGGACCACCCTACCCATCCCATTCCACGCCCCCACCCCTGCCTTATTTTTCTCCACTGCATTTATTCATCTGACATAGATTTGTTTGTTCATCTCACATATATTTATTTGCTCTTTCCTCAGTAGAATATGAGCTCCTTAGAGGCACAGAGTTTGATTTGTTCACTGCTTTTCACCAAGTATCTAGAAATTCATGGCACATAAGTGCTCAGTAAATATTCCTAGAATGAATAAAATGATCATCTCATATTTGAGAACTCTCTCCCAAAAATACTAGGTTAGTGCAAAAGTAATTGGAGTTTTCGCCATTTAAAGTAATGGCAAAAATACTAGAATTTATTAGCATCTAAAGCGATTTTAGAGTGGTAACCTGGGATCCAGAAATTTACATTGAAAAGTAAAACCGTTGAACCCAGGAGGTAGAGATTGCAGTGAGCCAAGATTGTGCCACTGTACTCCAGCCTGGGTGACAGAGTGAGACTCCATCTCAAAAAAAAAAAAAGTAAAACCTGGGTAATTGTGATATAGATTGAATTAAGATTTGATGGGCTGAAGCTCAGTCATTTGTGTTAACAATGTCCCCAGGTGATTTCTCCTTTAGTAAAAATATGTGGACCCACTTTTCAAAATTATTTTAGAATATGGGGTCTGTATCTGATTGCTTTTTAAAATTTATTTAAAATGTGTGGCCCTGAAAAGGGTTGAGTTGAAGTGCCTTGATCTAGAATCAGTCAGTGGTTCTTAAAGTTGGCTTCAGGTTATTATCGGCTGGAGAGGGAACTTTAAAAGTGTCAGATTCCAAGGTGTCACCCTGGAATCTAGCTCAAGACAACATAGATTCAACTGCCTGCTGCACAGCTCACTAGCTATTTGACCTTAAGCCAGTGGTTGCCCTTTCTTGAAAACTGGGAATTATAATAGTGGCCACTTTAGAAGGCCGTGATGGGGCAGGAAGAAATGAAATATGAAAATACTTAGACTCCAGCACAGAAGAAAGTGTCATAAAGGATTGGATTTCAGTACATTTTGGTGACAACTAATCATCTTTATTGCTACTCTCTTAAAAAGAGCCTTAAAATTTATGCCTTTCCTCTGTTTTGCTGATTCCTTAACATCCCAGCCATCATTGCTTTAATGGTTACAAGGGGAAGCAACTACACCCTCCAGGTTATTTCAGGCCCAGCTAGTGAAGCTATTAAAAGATGAGTATGAAATGGACGGAACATGGGGATGAAATAGAGTGAATGTCATTGATCAGTTGACCAAAGAATCCTCTCCTAAGCTGGTTATCTGGATAGTTTTATGATTGCAAATGCTGTTTTTTCAATATCTTGTTCCTGTTGTGTAAAAATATGGAGAAAGAAATAAACTCAAAAAAAAAAACCCAGTAATCATCAAAAGCCAGTAGGGCTGATTTTTAAAATAAGGAATAGCTTGACTTAGTAACTTAATGAGAAGGAATCTGAAAATAATAGTGTACAAGCACTGAGGAAAAAGGAAAACACTTTTTTCTACTCTGAAACAATGGCAGAAATGAAGTCATTTGTAAATTTTATGGAAAATTTTTTGCAATGTAGCCAGTTTGTGAAAGTCTCTTTAGTTTCTTCATTCAAGTCACTTAAAACTAAATGCAAATAAAACTGTAGATTTCCCATTGCCTTTATCACTCTGCAGTGTTTATATGTAATAAATCACTGACTTCCATTAGTTGTTTTCCAGAGTCATCAGGAAGTATTTTTCTTATTATTTGGTATGATCTAATTTGGAGTGTGATTATATAACTCAATGTACTTGTCTCTTCTTATAATAGAGATTTAAAGAAAGAATAATGATATAATACACTACTAGTGTTGAGTCCCTGTGGTTTTAGTTAAATCTAAATGCAAATATAAATACATTTTTTATGCTGAGATATTTGGCAAGACATTTTAATGCTTATTTTATGGTTCCACAGACCATAACTGGCGTCTCTTTGAAAGTACTGAATTTCCAATATTGAATATTCAAGATTACTCTCTACCTTAAGATCACAAAAGAGACATGTGACATAATTTATCTATCTCAGAAAATAAGGTTTGTAATGAGGGAACACGTTAGGTACTTAAACTTTACCGAAACCTGGCCTCAATGTATTCTTCAGTCTTTATGACACTACACTTGGTCATCCTAAGACAGTGATAAAGTAAATCTTTGAGAGCAGTACCACACTCACAAGATAACAGCAGAGGTTAAACCACGTGGCACAATTCCGTTACTTCCCCTATTCAGGAAGCCAACTCTGCAGACATTTATATCATTTTTCCAGCTCCATTCCAAAAAAAATCAATGTTCTGTTGCAAAGTTAAGAAAAACAAAACAAAACAAAAAACACCTTATTGGCTCTTTACCAGAAATTCCACTCTGCCAAAAGAAGACCTAGTGAGAGATTGAATTTCTCTTGGTAGAACTTCAGTTCTTTGCCTTAAAGCCTTAAGCCTCCATGAAATGCAAATCAATCTGGAAAAACACAATACTTTATGTTGTTGTCAATAGCTGAGATTAAGTGACATTTTATTAAAAATAGAGGATTACCAAGCACAGGTATCAGAAGGCTGCAATGTACAACTCTGGGGATCATTCACCTCTGACACAGACTGCAGTGTCAATGGCACCAGCCCAGCCTTTAAGAAGTGGAGGCAGAGCTGGCAAATGAGGTTGCTTACCCCAAGCCTCACCTACTAAGAGTCAGCAAGCTTGAGATCTCATCCCAGGCTTCATACGAGTTCATTTAATCCTGAGCAAATCACTTCTCTGGACTCTCATCTATAAAAGACCATTTGCTTTCAAATTTTCAGTACTGATTAGCTTACAAGGTTTTGCCTAGAAAACTTCACCTATTAAATGAAAATATATGAAGTTTAGGTGGTTTTTTTCCAGATCTGTGAAGAGGGTCATAGGAAGCTTGATGGGAATAGCATTGGATCTATAAATTACTTTGGGCAGTATGGCCATTTTCATGATACTGATTCTTCCTAACCATGAGCATGGAATGTTTTTCTATCTGTTTGTGTCCTCTCTTATTTCCTTGAGCAGTGGTTTGTAGTTCTCCTTCAAGAGATACTTTACATCCTTTGTTAGTTGTATTCCTAGGTATTTTATTGTAGCAGTTGTGAATGGCAGTTTGTTCTTTATTTGGCTCTCTTTAAGTCTGTTGTTGGTGTATAGGAATGCTTGTGATTTCTGCACATTGATTTTGTACCCTTAGACTTTGCTGAAGTTGCTTGTCAGTTTAAGGAGATTTGAGGCTGAGATGACGGGGTCTTCTAAATATGCAGTCATGTCATCTGCAAGTAGAGATGATTTGACTTCCTCCTTTCCTAATTGAATACCCTTTATTTCTTTTTCTTGCCTGATTGCTCTGGCTAGAACTTCCAGTACTATATTGAATAGGGGTGGTGAGAGAGGGCATCCTTGTCTAGTGCCAGATTTCAAAGGGAATGCTTCCAGTTTTTGCCCATTCAGTATGATATTGGCTATGGGTTTGTCATAAATAGCTTTGATTATTTTGAGACACATTCCATCGATACCTTGTTTATTGAGAGTTTTTAACATAAAGGGCTGTTGAATTTTGTCGAAGGCCTTCTCTGCATCTATTGAGATGATCATGTAGTTTTTTGTCTTTGCTTCTGTTTATGTGATGGATTATGTTTATAGACTTGCGTATGTTGAACCAGCCTTGCATCCCTGGGATGAAGCCTACTTCATTGTGATGGATAAGCTTTTCGATGTCCTGTTGCAGTCGGTTTGCCAGTCTTATTGAAGATTTTTGCATTTATGTTCATCATGGATATTGGCCTGAAGTTTTCTTTTTTTGTTGAGTCTCTGCCGGGTTTTGGTATCAGGATGATGTTGGTCTCATAAAATGATTTGGGAAGGATTCCCTCTTTTTGGATCATTTGGAATAGTTTCAGAAGGCATGGTACCAGCTCCTCTTTGTATGTCTGGTAGAATTCGGCTGTGAACCTGTCTGGACCTGGACTCTTTTTGGTTGGTAGGCTATTAATTGCTGCCTCAACTTCAGCCCTTGTTATTGGTCTATTCAGGGTTTCAACTTCTTCCTGGTTTAGGCTTGGGAGGGTGCAATTATCCAGGAATTTATCCATTTCTTCCAGGTTTACTGGTTTATATGCATAGAGTTGTTTGTAGTAATTTCTGATGGTAGTTTGTGTTTCTGTGGAATCGGTGGTGATATCCCCTTTATCATTTTTTATTGCATCTATTTGATTCTTCTCTCTTTTCTTTTTTATTAATCTGGCTAGTGGTCTGTCTATTTTGTTGATCTTTTCAAAAAACCCCTTCCGGATTTATTGATTTTTGAAGGGTGAAGGGTTTTTTGTGTCTCTATCTCCTTCAGTTCTGCTCTGATCTTAGTTATTTCTTGTAAATGTAAATAGGAACTTTTGGTCTGATTAATATAACTAGTGCTGAATTTAACAATTCATCTAATCCGAAGCAAAAGCAGGGAATTGTTGCAGATTTTCCATGATTAATATCACAACTGTTTAAGCTTTTGAAATACTGAAAATAGTTTCAAAACCCCACTTTGTGCCCATTTCTCCCTTGAAGTCTTCTGATCAGAAATTGTTTGTAAACCAATGAACTGGAAGATCTTTAAGATCCCTTCCAATTCTAACATTTCTTTGGTTTAATGATTCTTTGTTCAGTTTTTCCCAGAGACACTTTTGTTGTATCCCGCTGACTGTTGTTGACTGCCTTAAAATAGGGAATCACTCTATCCGGTAACGAGATGTCTCACGCTAACTATATCTAACTAAAAGGCTTACTATAATGAGCATTCTCAGTGGAAAGAAGGAAATGATAGAATACTGCTTTACAGGCTTCCTTCTGGATATGATTTAAGAACAAACCCTTAAGCAACCTAAGGGAAAAGTAAAAGAAATAAAAAATGTTACCACTAGTCCAGAATCATCACTGACCTTTATTCATAATTCTCTTCCTGTTGAGTCTCTTTCCTATTCTGAAGTTTGAATTCCTCTTTGGCATGTGAAAGAAGACTTTTCAATCTCACCTAGAAGTTTATGTTATCCATGTTCATGTCAGTGTTTTAAGAAAGAGGAAAGTTAATTGCTTAGCTCCTTCATCTGAATGGAGCTTTTTTTTTCCTATTAATTTCAGTCTGTAGCAAGTAAAACATTTTTGTTCTGGCAAACCAAAACATAATCATTAATTTTCTTTAAATCCCTGGCAGTTTATTTAGCCAGTAGATATTTTTAAATGGAAAATTACAGATTTAAAGAAATAACAACATACATTTCTCTTTACAATTCATAATGCACTTCTAGAGACTTCAGGTTGGTAGTATTAATCTGCCACGAATTCTCTTATGTCCTCCCACATTGGAGCAGGTGGAGGTGGGGAGGGATATAGGCTATAGTTTTCCCAGCAGATTCTTCTAACATTCCTCTAACTTTCCTCAAGGGCACTGATCCAAAATATACAGCCTAAATTTTTAGGACAATAAAATTATATTACTGCCTGAAACAAAAGCTTTACATGGGGGTTTGTTCCACGGATTTTTACTGGGCCCCATTATGTAGAAAGAATTGTTGTAGCTTCATTTTAGTATCACATATATCCATTTTCTTTCCCAACAGTTATTTAGGAGACATACTTCAGACTCTGAAAGCACGGATGAACCCAGGAGAGTTAACAAGTTGGGTGAAGATAGCCTGCATCATTCAGTACACTGTCAACCTTTCCACCAATACTCAGTTATAAGCTGGATGTAAGTAAAAAACTTATGCATGAGAAGCCATTTATAATAGCTGATGTTAACATAATAGCAAACATATGTAATTATTCTAATATCTAGATAGATTTTTCAAAATCCCTAAGAAAGAATTTTATACCTTTGGCAGCAGTCGGTGATTTGTTTTTTTCCTATGAGTAGACAGACTACACAAATAAAATTCCATGTATATGGTATGAATTAAAAAGGCAAAAGGATCAATGTGATATTACAATGTTTTTTATAGTAACCTTTCTCCAGGTTAATGGATCACAGAAAACCTTCGAAGACACACTTCAAAGACAATAGATGAAAAATGTACTCCTTTGTTCCTATTCTTGTTGTATTAGGGAAAAAATACAACAGTTGTTGGAAGAAAAGTTATTTTTCATGAGATATACTTCAGTTGTAATACTGGCCAATCTAATGTCAGGTTGTTGATTATGTTGGTTACAAAAAAATGCATTGATAAAGAGAATTACCATAAACACCAAAAAATTATTTTAAAAAGTCACTGGACCTTTATATATGTATAACAAAACCTTTTTTGATTGTTTTATCTGGGTCTTCTCAACACCCTATTTTAGGGAATTTCATTATCTTCCTAGTACAAACAAGAACACTGGCACTTGAGGACCTTTACTGTCTTGGAGGCTTTTTGTCTCCCTTTGGCTGCTATTACAAAAACCATAGACTGGGTGGCCTAAAAACAATAGAAATTTATTTCTCACAGTGCTAGAGGCTGGGAAGTCTAACATCCTGTTGCTGGCAGGTTAGGTGTCTGCTGAGGGCCAACTTCCTGTACTATGCTGGCTGTCTTTTCACTGTAACCTCACATGGCTCTCATGACCTACTCTCTACCCAAAGGTCTCACCTTCCAATACCATCATCTATGGGGTAGCATTTCAACATAGGAATTTTCAGGGGACCTAAACATTCAGTCCATAACAAAAGGGCTAACAAAAAAACTCTGCAATCAACTGACATATCCCCTTCCCACTTTAATGAATTGAAAGTTGAAACTGACTTAACCAGAAGCTGACCCAGGGCTATAACTATATTGCCAACTCTTAGTTTTGCACTTTTTCACTGTATAATGTTATTAAATTACTTATAATACAATGCCTATATTTCTTAAAAGTGGAAAACTCTATTGTAACTATGTTTCTTTCATGAAGTGATTAAGGATCTGGTGTCCACGAAACAATCTTCAAAATCTATTCTAACAGCAGCAACAACAAAATGTTCAATGTATTTGGCATGTGCATTACCTTAAGAAATTATCAGTTGAAAAATGAAGGCACAAAAATAGTACATGAACTTGATTTTAAAAATTGGCAGTGACAGTAAGTAAATTAGGAATGGAGTATGGATAGAACAAAGAGAAGTCTGTCAACTTCATTTTTCTCTATTTTAAACAGTCACTTTGATGTTAAAGTCTTTCATCTAACCAATATGTGATCTAGTTTGACTATTCTTAAGGTTTGTGTCTTTTGACTTTATGAAATTAATTGTATCCTACTATATAAAACTGTTTGAATTTACTGTTGTCAAAACAAAAAAATTACAACAAATTTAGTTTAAAGATTTTAATTGGCTTTATCTGCAATTATAGAATTGGGCAACTATTATTTAATAAAATAGAATAAGCAGGCTGATGAGCTGAGCAGAGCAGAAGGGGTTGGTTTTATACACAGAGAAGGGCTAAAGAAACCAGAAACAAAGAACAAAAGAGGGATTGATCTTTTCAAAGTTACTTCCTTGTAGGGATTAAAGCAGAAGGAATTTCATTCTCAAGCCCATTGAAACTGACCTATTTGGGAATTTGGCTATTTCTCTCTCTCTCTCTCTCTCTCTCTCTCTCTCTCTCCCCCTCCCTCTCCCCCCTCCCCCCACCTCCTTCTACCTCTCTCCATCTCTCTTTCCCTATTTCTCTCTCTCCCTCTCTCCTCTCTCCCCCTCTCCCTCTCTCTCTCTTCTTCCTCTCCTGCTTTTTCTGAAGGTCAGATAAAGCCATTTCCACCTAGTAGCTTGGAATTTTTGTAATGAGTAACTCCATTTTGGTTTGGTCTGTTGGGCTGGTGCAGGAGCTCAGTCTAAACTAGTGACCTCCAATAGATTTTTCTTTAATGCTGTATTAAACTAACAATTGATCATATTAAGTTCTACTTTCTGCCTGGTATTCACACTAAAAGACAAAAGAACATTGGTATTTTTCGTGATGTCAGAATCCCCCAAAGGTCATCCTAACATTTTAAACAACTCATGAGTCATGCATTTATCTGAATCCTACTTAAATTAATATACACTCAGCACTTAATCATCTTAAGCTATTGAAGTATTCTCATTCTATACCATATGTTTTCCTTTTGTGCACCTAAAGCCATTGTTTACAAACTGCTGAAGCATCTCAGGATACCATAGCAAACACACAACGGATGGGAAGGATATTTTCAATGTCTTAGAGAAACAACAGCAACATATGTCAGACTAATGTTGAAATATTAGAATGCTGCATTCCTTCCAGTTATATTTATTTTCAAATCAGACTGGAGCAGAAAACAAGGCCAGGTTGAATAGGGCCTGGGAGACCTCACTTAGTGGTTTGAACTTTACTCTAGATTAAATGGAAAGCTTAACTAACGTTTTAAGCAGGAAAAGTGACACAGGAATCAGATCCCAGACATCATAATCTTGGTATTTCTCCACAAATATGAATTATTCTGTTTTGGGAAAGAAATATATGGAATATTTTATCTCTTGACCTACAAATAAAAACTATTGGAAATAATATTTTAATTGTATGCACTGTATTTGGAAGCTCTGCAAAACACTACATTTCAAACTTGTTAGATGAGTTCAACCATAGTAGAGTTTGACTTAGAAGTAATAAAAACTAGTAATTTTGGTGATGTACATGCCATTTTGTGCAATTTTAATGTAGCACAATCTCACTGATGTACATCATTTAAAATATATCAACTTCTCATATATTTAAAAATACGTGACCAAAAGAAATTTTATTAGTATCTTTATAAAATGGGATAATGAATATTTTTTAAATATGCTTTTATCCTAACTAAATTTCCTGCAATAACATGGTCATATTTATAATTTTAAAAGTCATCCATAAAATTATTTTACATTTATATTTATCAGGTTCTTTAAATTAAAAAACGGGCTGGGCACAGTGGCTCATACCTGTAGTCCCAGCAGTTTAAGAAGCTGAGGCTGATAGATTGCTTGAGTCTAGGAGTTTAAGACCAGTTTGGGGAACATAGTGAGAACCTGTTTCTACCAAAAAAAAAAAATTGTTAAAGATTAGCCGGGCATGGTGGTGCATACCTAGTCTCTGCTACTCTGAAGGCTGCGGCAGGAAGATTGCTTGCTCTGGGGAGGTAGAGGCTGCAGTGAACTGTGATCACACTGCTTCAGTGAGCTGTGATCTTGCCACTGCACTCCAGCCAGGGCAACAGAGCAAGACTCCATCTCAAAACCAAGTAACAAATATATCAGTATGCCAAAAATATAACGCAAATAGCAAACTATGATAACATTTGTGAGAAATACTACATGCTAATTGTTGCAATAAAAAATGACTTCATAATATAAATAATCTTGAAAAATAATTCAAATGCTTAATTGCACTAAAAATCAGGAAATGCAAATTGAAACAATATATTTGTATATGAAATAAGGAAAGATTGAAAAAATATTTTTTTGTTGAAATAGATTTAAAAGGCTCCTTTGATATTATTGTTAAGAGTTCAGCTTTTCTGGGAAGTTATTTAGTGCCACAAATAATTTCTTTTCAAGTGTTCCTCTTTGTGCCAGATTTTCCTCTTTTTGAGCTGTGAAAAATTGAGCATCACTCACCATAATGTCAAAAAATACCATTTATGGCCAGGCGCAGTGGTTCACGCCTGTAATCCCAGCACTTTGGGAGGCTGAGGCAGGTGGATCACGAGGTCAAGAAATTGAGACCATCCTGGCCAACATGGTGAAACCCTGTCTCTACTAAAAAATACAAAAATTAGCTGGGCATGGTGGCACACGCCTGTAGTCCCAGCTACTTGGGAGGCTGAGGCAGGAGAATTGCTTGAACCAGGGAGGCAGAGGTTGCAGTGAGCCGAGATCCCTCCACTGCACTCCAGCCTGGCGCCTGGCAACAGAGCAAGACTCTGTCTCAAAAAAAAAAAATACCATTTAAAAAGAATGGGAACAACCATAATGTCCTCAAATACTGACTGTTAAATCCTGATTATCAAAAAAAGGAATATGGTGTAGCCTTCAAAGATCATGTTTTACAAGAATGTCTAAGGACATTCTATTTACTGTACATGAAAAAGAAAGACCTGTATTAACAATCTGACCCCATTTTACTATGTCTGTCTGCATTTATTTAACATGCAAATTTCATTAATCTCTTACTTTGTTCAGGGCACAATGATGAGAGCTGGGAAAACACGAGTAAGCAATACAGTGCCTTCCTTCAAAGATCACACACACACATGCATGCCAAAAATTACAGGCAGAGCCAATCAGACTGCTAACAGTGATTATCTGGTTGATGACATGTTGGTATCTTTATTTCCATTTTTGAACTCATCTATAGTTTCCAGAGTTTGATGGGGAGCATGTATCAATTCATATTCAGACTGAAGCATAAACACAATTTTGTAACGTGTCACTCATTTTACTCTATGCATAGATGAGGCAAGACCCTACCAAAATGAAAGCGGTTTCCTTAGGCAGCTTGAGAAAATCATTCTCATTATATCATAGTGTTCATGATAGTCTTCACAACATGCCGCTAAGTCTCTAGACCAAGGAGAGAAACTAATAAAGGAAGAGTGCACTATTTTCTAGCATTTCCATTTTGCAACTAAGACAGGCATTATTTTAAAACTTAGTCAAATATTACCAGGGAGACTTGATAACAAAAATAGGAGAAACCTTCTATGCCTACTGTATTACTAATTCTTAGCTGTTCAAAATTTGTACAAAATTACTTAATTCAACATCTATTCAATAAAGTGCAACACTGTGTAAGTTCTATCATTTTTAATTATCCTAAAAATTCCATTTAAAGATGTCACTAAATATTTTAAATATGTTTATAATTATCATTGGAAAATTTTTTTTTATTCCATTAGGTTCCTAGGTGTAATGAATAATTCAAGAAAATCACTGTCAATTTTAAATTAACATCATAGAAAATAAGCCTTCTACATCCTTATAAGCTTTGCATTAAGAATAATGTATTATTTAATATGCCTTTGGTAATGAGAAGGTTAATTTGTGTTACACCTTTATAGTTGAATAGAAGTTCAAGTTAATATTAAAATATTTGACAGCAGCTTCCTGCTGCTGCTTTTGTTGTGAATTAGGCCATAATTTTAGTGGTCAAATTTTGCTACATACTTAAAATAGATATCAAAATTATGCTACAGAGAAAATAACACTTGAAATAACCAAGGAAATTTAAATTTCCACTGGCAATAGGCCATTTAAGACTTATAGAACTAAGGTAATTGATGTATGCCATTGTCTTCACGTTAGTGATTTTGGATTTGATAGGCAGAAAATAATCCATATAATAGATCTTATTTGTAACATTCAAGTTTTTCTATTTCATTCACTTTGAGCAAATGTAATTTGTATACTTTGTTTATTCCTTCATCTGAAATTCATTTGAAATTGTTTTTCAGAAGTAAAAAGGGATGAATCTGGAGCTTGGGAATGCTAAACTTACTGCAAGATAGCTTTAGACTTCAACAGCTTGAAATGTTGACTTTGTATCAGATGCGTAACGTTTGAGTCTTGAGTGTGATGGAGACTGTCAGAATGCTAACTAGTAGCTATTTATATATCTTTAAAGCGCAACAACTTTTCATCTATATACATATATATATGTATATAGTATTTATATGATGTATATAGTATCAAAAGACATATATTTATTTATTTTTTAAGATGGTTTCACTCTATCACCCAAGTTGGAGTGCAGTGGCCGATCTTGGCTCACCACAACCTCTGCTGCCTCCTGGGTTCAAGTGATTCTTCTGCCTCAGCCTCCCAAGTAGTTGGAATTACAGGCACCTGCCACCATGCCCGGCTAATGTTTGTATTTTTAGTAGAGACGGGGTTTCACCATGTTGGCCAGGATGGTCTCGATCTCTTGACTTCGTGATCTGCCCGCCTCAACCTCCCAAAGTGCTGGGATTACAGGTATAAGCCACCACACCTGGCCTATATACATATATTTTTATGCCTTTTGTGAAAACTGCCATCTACATACTATATATCGCACTATATATACATGGTATTTATTGGAAAACCAGTATTCATCAAAAAGCTAAAAACCAGAAATGAATTCAGATGAGTTTAGGGACCTTTGATTCCAAAGTTTCAGTCTCCATGAAAATTTTTTTAGGCAATAAATTTTACTAAATCATTACATGGTTTATTTAAAAAGTCTTTTGTTCATTCATTCAATGTATATGCATGAATATATGTTGTGTAATAATAATCCATGATCCACTGATCCACTATGATTATCAAGAACATATTGAGCATCTCTATATGTGTGAGATTCTGGATAAGAAAGGAAACATCTGTTTTGCCAGGATGTTCTTATAACAGAAAAGTCAGATGGACTCAAATATCTTATTGGCGTTAACTAGCGTTAACTTATCCTGTGATCTACTATAAATGACTTCACATCCTTGGGCTACATTTTTTTAAAACTCAAGTATACAGATGTTTCCTAGCTTTTAAAGGATAATTAAACACCTTTCTTATGTAATGAACTTTTATAGGAATTAAAGAAGATGCTCTTCTGAAGGATTATACTTGTTTTTAATAAAATTAATATAATGCATTTTCATTAAGGTCAGCAGAAAGCTCCTCTCAAGATTTTAGAAATCTTTATTTTCTTCTTTCAAATGCAAATGTATTTGGCCTTTAAATTTCATTCACAATTTAAATCAAAATAACAGAGATTATCTGCAATCTTGTTTTAAATTGGAGACTGCTTTTCTCTTATATTTAGGTTGGTGCAAAAGTAATTGCAGTTTTTTACCACTTTTAATGTCACCAACCTAACAGTAGTACAAAGAAGCAAAATAAATATTTTATAGATGTGTATCATTATATTTTGAAAAAACACGTATTAAAAGGATTGGTTTGCTTAATACAGATTTTATTTTAAGTAAGCAAATTCAGAAGTATTCTAATTTAATTTGATGGTTGCTCATTGTCTTTTCAGTCATTCTTTATATATTTCTTACACAAGAAAATTAATAAGACATGTCTCTGCCCCCCTTAAAGTATTTATTTTGAATTTCTGATTCTCTCCAGCAAGTCACTCTCTTCTTTCATGACCTTTTCTCAGACAAGAGAGACTATTTGGTTAAAATGAATCAAGTTAAAACAGTGTGAGAAACTGTAATAATCTTTTCCAATTCTTATTCATTGTTTAGGTGTGAAATTCCTCAGGTATTTGTCCTTGAAATGATTATTTGTAACATGGAAACTTTAATGAAGAAATCAATTGAGAATATGTACAATTTTTCTCAAAACTATTATAAAGAAGAGAAAGATGTATTCATGTAGTACAAGGGAAGTGGTCTCCATTTTTTTTTTTTAATTAATTTCACCAATGCAAATTACATACCTAAGACTCTAGGGGCAGCAGAGAAATTGATATTTATGAAAGTCTTTCGGGGCTGAAATGATTTTTAAATGTCAGCATACTAGTAATAAAATTTCCTCATTCTCTCTCTTCTTTAGATATCTGGTGGAGGGGTGGGGGCAATTTAGTCGAGTGTAGAGGGAAGTGTATTTGAGTTCGATTTTTTTAATGGTTATACTTTTCCTGTAAGAAAGTAATAAAGAGTTTCAATAGAAGTGTAAAGGTTAAAGCCACTGCTAAGTCTGTTGACTTTCTTTTTGTCGTTGTTACTATTTGTGGCAAACACTATTGGTTGACTGATCTGATAGCCATCCACAGCTCCTGCTGTCTAGTGACATTTCAGCCAATGATGACCATGTAATACATTTCTGGGTCAGAGACAGAAGTTGCTATCTGTGAGGTTTGCTTCCCTGATAAAAATGAGAGAGATTAAGCTGGCACCCAGCTTTAACCCTCTAACCTTCATGCCTTTCATTCTTTCCTGCTTTTTCCTTCTTGGAATGCAGAAGTTGGTAACCAGAGATACAACATCACTTTACAATCATGAAGCAGTAAGAATGCATACACAACCTTCACCCTGAACATAGTCAAGTATAAATGGTTTACAATAGCCTGAATCCCTGATAGAGCCTTTGAGAAGCTGAACTAACTTCCCACCTCTGGACTTTTTGTTGTGTATCAAAAATGAAATCCTCCTTGCTTAAACTTTCTTTAAACTTACTTTTGTTTTCTGTTTTTGCAGCGGAATCCATTCCTAATCAATTTACAATTTTAAACTCTTCTATTATCTGCCATCGAGGCTTCTGATGTACCACACACTGTGTTAAATACTTTACATATAGTAATTGATTTAATCCACATGACAGCCATGAGGAGAGTAATATTTTGTTACAGATAACATGCTGGCATACAGGATGGATGGACTCTGGATTTCTGTGGACCAGATGGATTTATCAAATGAAGAAACTGAAGCTCAGGAATATTAAGCAACTGTGTATAAGTAGTAAGTAGTAGTACTAGGATTCAAATGTCCGGTTTATTACCAAATTTCATGACTTTATTATTTCTGTGACATAAAAAGTTCATCTTTACTCATATTTGATTTATTGTGAGGCTGATATTCCTTTCAAATGCATTTGTCATTATTATGTTTTTCACCTATTGTTAGGACATTACTAATATTAAAAATGAAGCTTAACTTCATTTATTCTTTCCTTTCTGTCATTTGTCATTCCTACATTTGATTGATGTACCTGAAAGTGACAGGGAGAATGGAACCAAGTTGGAAAACACTTCAGGATATCATCCAGGAGAACTTCCCCAACCTAGCAAGACAGGCCAACATTCTAATTCAGGAAATACAGAGAACACCACAAAGATACTCCTTGAGAAGAGCAAACCCAAGACACATAATCGTCAGATTCACCAAGGTTGAAATGAAGGGAAAAATGTTAAGGGCAGCTGAAGAGAAAGACCAGGTTACCCACAAAGGGAAGCCCATCAAACTAAGAGTGGATCTCTCTGCAGAAACCCTACAAGCCAAAAGAGTGGGGGCCAATAGTCAACATTCTTAAAGAAAAGAATTTCAACCCAGAATTTCATATTCAGCCAAACTAAGCTTCATAAGTGAAGGAGAAATAAAATCCTTTACATACCAGCAAATGCTAAGAGATTTTGTCACCACCAGGCCTGCCTTACAAGAGCTCCTGAAGGAAGCACTAAATATGGAAAGAAACAACCTATACCAGCCACTGCAAAAACACTAACTTGTAACTACCGTCAACACTATGAAGAAGCTACATCAACTAATGGACAAAATAACCAGCTGGCATCATAATGACAGGAGCAAATTCACACATAACAATATTAACCTTAAATGTAAATGGGCTAAATGCCCCAATTAAAAGACACAGATTGACAAGTTGGATAAAGAGTCAAGACCCATCAGTATGCTGTATTCAGGGGACCCATCTCACATGCAGAGACACACATAGGCTCAAAAAAAAGGGATGTAGAAATATTTACCAAACAAATGGAAAGCAAAAACAAAAAACGGGTTGCAATCCTAGTCTCTGAATAAACAGACTTTAAACTAACAAAGATCAAAAGGACAAAGAAGGGCATTACATAATGGTGAAAGGATCAATGCAACAAGAACAGCTAACTATCCTAAATATATAGGCACCCCATACAGGAGCACCCAGATTCATAAAGCAAGTTCTTGGAGACCTACAAAGCAACTTAGACTTCCACACAATGATAGTGGGAGATTTTAACACCCCACTGTCAATATTAGAACAATGAGACAGAAAATTAGCAAGGATATTCAGGACATGAACTCGGTTCTGAACCAAACAGACCTAATAGACATCTAAAGAACTCTCCACCCAAAATCAACAGAATATACATTCTTCTCAGCACCAATCACACTTACTCTAAAACTGAACACATCATTGGAAGTAAAAAACTCCTCAGCAAATGCAAAAGAATGGAAATCATAACACAGTCTCTCAGACCACAGTGCAATCAAAGTGGAACTCAGGATTAAGAAACTTCCTCAAAGTCACACAACTACATGGAAACTGAACAACCTGCTTCTGAATGACTGCTGTGTAAATAACAAAATTAAGGCAGAAATAAGTTCTTTGAAACCAATGAGAACAAAAACACAACATATGAGAATCTCTGGGACACAGCAAAAGCAGTGTTTTTTAGAAGGAAATTTATAGCCTTAAATGCCCACAAGAGAAAGCAGGAAAGATCTAAAATCAACACCTTAACATCACAATTAAAAGAACTAGAGAAGCAAGAGCAAACCAGTTCAAAAGCTAGCAGAACACAAGAAATAACTTAAGATCAGAGCAGAACTGAAGGAGATAGAGACACAAAAAAACCTTCAAAAAATTAATGAATCCAGTATCTGGTTTTTTGAAAAAATCAACAAAATAGACCAGTAGCCAGACTAATAAGAAAAGAATGAAGAATCAAATTGATGCAATAAAAGGTGATAAAGGGGATATCACCACTGATCCCACAGAAATACAAACTACCATCAAAGAATACCATAAACACCTCCATGCAAATAAACTAGAAAATCTACAAGAAATGGATAAATTCCTGGACACATAC
Organism: Aotus nancymaae; assembly: GCF_030222135.1. Lineage (NCBI taxonomy): Eukaryota > Metazoa > Chordata > Mammalia > Primates > Aotidae > Aotus > Aotus nancymaae. The sequence continues at coordinate 31,908,885 of NW_026988413.1, forward strand.
ACCCTCCCCAGTCTAAATCAGGAAGAAGTTGAATCCCTAAATAGACCAATAACAAGTTCTGAAATTAAGGCAATAATTAATAGCCTACCAACCCAAAAAAGTCCAAGGCCAGACGGATTCACAGCTGAATTCTACCACAGGTACATAGAGGAGCTGCTCCATTCTGAAACTATTCCAAACAATAGTAAAAAAGTGACACCTCCCTAATTCATTTTATGAGGCCAGTATCATCCTGATACCAAAATCTGGCAGAGACACAGAAAAAGAAAATTTCAAGCCAATATCCCTGATGAACATCAATGCAGACATCCTCAATTAAATACTGACAAACTGAATCCAGCAGCACATCAAAAGCTTATCCACCATGATCAAGTCGGCTTCATTCCTGGGATGCAAAGCTGGTTCAACATACAAAAAATCAGTAAATGTAATCCATCACATAAACCAAACCGATGACAAAACCACATGATTATCTTAATAGGTACAGAAAAGGCTTTTGATAAAATTCAACAGTGCTTCAACTAAAAACTCTTAATATAAACTAGGTATTGATGGAACATATCTCAAAATAATAAGAGCTATTTATGACAGCTCACAGCCAATGTCATAATGAATGGACAAAAACTGGAAGCATTCCCTTTGAAAACTGGCACAAGACAAAGATGTCCTCTCTAACCACTCCTATTCCACATAGTATTGGAAGTTCTGGCCAGGGCAATCAGACAAGAGAAAGAATAAAGTGTATTCAAATAGGAAGAAAGGAAGTTAAATTGTCTCTGTTTGCAGATGACATGATGGTATATTTAGAAAACCCCCATTGTCTCAGCCCAAAATGTCCTTAAGCTGATAAGCAACTTCAGCAAAGCCTCAGGATACAAAATCAATATGCAAAAATCACAAGCATTCCTATACACAAATAATAGCCAAAGCATGAGTGAACTCCCATTAACAATTGCTTTAAAAAGAATAAAATACCTAGGAATAAAACTTAGAAGAGATGTGAAGAACCTCTTCACAAAGAACTACAAACCACTGCTCAAGGAAATGAGAGGACACAAACAAATAGAAAAGCATGTTCATGGATAGAAAGAATCAGTATCGTAAAAATGGCCATACTGCCCAAAGTAATTATAGATTCAGTGCTATCCTCATCAAGGTATCATTGACTTTCTTCACAGAATTGGAAAAAAACTACTTTAAGTTTCATATGGAACAAAAAAAGAGCCTGCATAGCCAAAACAATCCTAAGCAAAAAGAACAAAGCTGAAGGCATCATGCTACCTGACTTCAAATTATACTACAAGGCTACAGTAATCAAGACAGCATGGTACTAGTACCAAAACAGATATATAGACCAATGGAACAGAATGGAGGCCTCAGAAATACGACCATACATCAACAACCATCTGATCTTTGACAGACCTGACAAAAACAAGCAATGGGGAAAGGATTTCCTATTTAATAAATGGTGTTGGGAAAATTGGCTATCCATATGCAGTAAACTGAAACTGGACCCCTTCCTTACAACTTATACAAAAATTAACTCAAGATGGATTAAAGATTTAAACATAAAACCTAAAACCATAAAAATCCTAGAAGAAAACCTAAACAGTACTATTTGGGACATAGGCATGGAAAAGACTTCATGGCAAAGGGCTAATATCTAGAATCTACAAAAAACTTAAACAAATTTACAAGAAAAAAGAAATCCCATCAAAAAGTGGGCAAAGGATATGAACAGACACTTCTCAAAAGGAAACATTTATGTGGCCAACAAACATGGAAAAAAAAAAAGCTTATCATCACTGGTCATTAGAGAAATGCAAATCAAAACCGCAATGAGATATCATCTCATGCCAGTTAGAATGGTGGTGATTAAAAAGTCAGGAAACAACAGATGCTGGAGAGGATGTGGGGAAATAGGAACACTTTTACATTGTTGGTGGGAGTGTAAATTAGTTCAACCATTGTGGAAGACGGTGTGGCAATTCCTCAAGGATCTAGAACCAGAAATACTATTTGACCCAGCAATCCCATTACTGGCTATATACTCAAAGGATTATAGATCATTCTGCTGTAAAGACACATGCACATGTGTGTTTATTACAGTACTGTTCACAATAGCAAAGGCTTGGATCAACCCAAAGAAAATGTGGCACATATATACCATGGAATACTATGCAGCCATGAAAAAGGATGAGTTCATGTCCTTTGCAGGGACATGGATAAAGCTGGAAACCATCATTTTCAGCAAACTAACACAAGAACAGAAAACCAAACACCACATGTTCTCACTCAAGTGCGAGTTGAACAATGAGAACACATGGACACAGGGAGGGGTAAATCACACACTGAGGCCTGTCAGGGGGTGGGGGGCTAGGGGAGGTATAGCATTAGGAGAAATACCTAATATTGATGCTGGGTTGATGGATGCAGCAAACCACCATGCATGCATGTAACAAACCTGTACGTTCTGCACAGGTACCCCAGAACTTAAAGTATAATAATAAAAGCATGGCATTATCTTGGTCACAGTGACCTCTCCAACTTTTCCTATGTCATTAGGCTGAACACCTTCAAGATTTAGGGTCAACCTCTCTTTTACAAACACTGCACCACCAGTAGTAATAGCCATATCTTTAAGCTGGTTCTTTCCAGTCTTAAGTTGTGGAGCCTTGACAGCCACAACCTGAAGACAAACCTTTAGCCTATTCAAGACAAGTGTACTTAGAGCTTCTCTACCAACGTCTTCATCAATTATGACCAAAGGCTAACGGTGAACATTTGCAATTTCAAGAGCAGGTACAATGTACTTGACACTAGAAATTTTCTTTTCACTCAACAGAGCATAGACATCCTGGAATTCACATTTCTGACCTTTTGGTGGGTTAATAAAGTATGGATAAATGTAGCCTCAATCAAACTTTATGCCTTCAATAATTTATAATTCATCATTGAGTGTTTTTCTATCCTTTACTGTGATGACAACCTTTCTTCCAACCTTTTTTATTGCTTCAGAGATGATATTGCCAATTTCTTTGCCTCCATTTGCAGAAATTTTAGCAACCTGCGCAATTTCTTCAGGGGTGGTCACAGGTTTAGACTGATTTTTAAGTTCAGCAATTACAGCATCAACAGCATTACACCTCTCCTGATTTCCACTGGATTAGCACTTTTACTAATCTTCTCGAAACCTTCCTTGGCAAAGAGCCTACAAGTACACTAGCAATGGTAGTGTCATCTCCAACCTCTTCATTTGCGTTAGTGGCAACATCTTGAACAAGTTTAGCTCCAATATTTTAATATTTATCCTTTAAGTCAATTGGGTTGCAACAGTCACGCCATCTTTTGTTACTTTGGGACTTCCCCAGCTCTGCTTAGTTAATCACTCTTTTTCCCTTTGGCCCCATTTTAACGGCTACAGCATCGGCTAAAAGATCTACACCTTGAAGCACTAAGGCCCAGGCATCTGTGGCAAATTTTACATCTTTGGCATAAGCCGGAGTGAGATGAGGAGCCAGTACCCTGGACAGCGGTCTCTCCTGGGGAAAGACTGTGGGTACGTAACCAAAACATTTCTGTGGGAAGGTGGCAGGGCACGCAGCGAGGCAGGTAGTTGGCGGAGAATGAGGTACAGAGTGCAGGGCCGAAATTTCTTAACTCACGAATAAGTCAAACCTGATTGATTAGTTTCCAAACAGTGTAACAAGGATAGAGCAGTAGGTTTGAATTTCGTTATCACCTCGTGCCCCAGTTATAAACAAATCTGATACCAACCTGAAAAAACTTTAAAAAAAAAAAATCTATTTTGGAGTGAGATGTGAGGTAAAATTGTACAACTTTCCCAGCTCATTAGAATGCCCCACTCTCATGTGCAAAAACAAACAAAAAAAAACTGCACTGCACACTTCGTCCATAACTAAACTTTTGTTCCTTTCTATTGATCTCTTATGATAAAGAATATCTCTTTCATAACCAAAGTCAGCATCATAATTAATAATTACAGAAAGCATTACTGTTATATTTAAGAAAAATACCACAATGCATAATTCTTCTTTAGCTACTTAAAATTCTGGAGGATATAATAAATGCATTAGTTATGTAGCAGATCCATTAGTATATGTGTAGGGACAGAAAACATAAAATTAAAATAGTTGCAATTTCTATGATGTTAGAAAACCCAACATCATATTAGAATTAATAAAAAACAACTCAGTAAATTGGCAGAACAAAATTTAATTAATCTAAATCATGAGCTTTTTAAATATCAATGAGCCTGGATACTGTTTTGAGATTATAATTTATGTTTATTCTATGTTTTTGTTCCTTTATCTTTCTTCTGCCCCTGTTCACAATTTAAGTAGGTCTCAGTTCTGTATTTCATTTCCACAGGGAAGATTTGGCTAAGCAGCAGGCAAAAATGCCCTATAAGATGTTCTGGCTTTCTTTTGTCCACAGACATTTAAATAATACTGAGGAGAATTTGGAGGGCTTATGGGAAAGGTAAAACGGAGATGTGGGGTGTGTGGTAGAGTCCAAATAGATGCACGTAGTTAAGATATCGCAGGTCTACATATAGGAAGTTATAGGTGGGCTTCTTACCCTTTTTATGTGTTCTGCATGGGAGTTTAGGATGAAGATCTTAAAAATGCCCCTGTCACACCAGCTCCCTAAGAAATGGAGCAGGCCAGTGGCTTATGATGCTGCCGTGAGGCTGTCGTGCACCAGAAGGATGTGAATTCTTTGCCCGCTTTTAGACACATTTCTGCCACATTTTCATGAACTGCTTTTGAAGACCTAAGAGAATTCCATAGAATAAGGCTATGTGATTCTTTTCTATGTAGTGAATTTTGCTCTCTACTTAAAACAGTTATTAATGTAACTACTTAAACATTTAAGTCCTATAGGATAACAAAAAAAAAGAGAATGAGAGAAAGAGTAAAATTGGAATATTTTAAATGTGCTAGACAATCTACAATGCAATATTTTTTCTTCAGTTTTATACTTAGAAAATTTTAAATAAAAACTAGTCCTTCTTATAGTTAATATTTCAATTAAGAGCCCATATTCATTAAACATGTAGATAAAGAAGAATGGGACTTCCTTCTTTATTTCTCATGAGTAAGCTTGAGTGGATCTATGAAACTTTGTGGGTTTTTCTCCTATTTATAAATGTCAACTTTGAAATATTGGTTAACTTAGAAGCTATTATAAGCACTTGCATATTTTTACTGCAATTTTCTGGACTGCCTGCAATGCTTCTATCAACAGCCTTAGGCAAACTCTTCTAAAACACATATCTGTCAGGCCATGTCAGTTCATTTATTGAATCATGTAGTAATAAACATAAATTTTAGCATCATCTATGTAAAAGACATTATGTGATTGATTCTGTAAGAAAACTACAATGTTAATGATACATATCTCATAATCCATTTAGGTAAATAAAATACAACCTTTTAGGAAGGGAAGAGATGACCATATTATATAATAATTTTTCCAGTCTCCTTCAGTCTGGTATCTGTGCAATTACTTCAGGTTCAGTTATTCCATCACTGACTCACTGAAAAAGCTGTGGTTTGCCTCTGGAGATTCTTTGTATTTAATTACCTGTAAACCAACCATCTGTTTAACATGCAAGAATTACATTCAAACTTCAAGATCATGCAACTATCTTAAGAAAATTGACCTACTTTGTTGTCACTTCAATCTCTTGATGAGTAGGTTAATTCATTTGGCCATAAATCTGAAATTTATGTTTGAACTGCTTGAATCTATAGATCATCTTTTTGTTTTTGCTCTGGGTCTATCCCATCTGCGATATACAATTCCTATAATTCTCTAGTTTTCTTTTTATATACATCTATATGTACGTATATATGTATACATCTATATAACTTATATGGTTATATATGTGTATGTGTGTATATATATGTGTGTGTGTGTGTATATATATATAGTTACACAATTCAGTGTGATGAAAACAACATTGACCTTAAAAAACAGACAGTGTTTTTGACCCTCCATGAACAGAGTACAATTGTTTAGGACCTGCACAAAAAGAAAAAATACTCTCAGCATTTACAACAAGGAATTTAATGTAGGAATGGGTTAGGTGGGTAATGGAAGAAACTGAGATGCTAACTAGATGGCAGTGAGGCTATCTAAACATTGGCTCACCCAAAGCTTCCTCCAGACGTAGGCAGAAGGAATAAAGGAGGCAACCCATGGCCTTGGGCTACCATGAAGGCTGGTGTCTCATGGCTTTTATGGCAGGAGGTAGGCCCTAATGTGATGGTAGCTACTACCAAAGGCAGAAAGTGGAATACTTTGACTTCTCCCTTCCCCCTGCCTCTAATCTGCTGATGGCAATTGGGGCCTGGAAAATATAGACTACAGGGACAGCCCCTTGCATACAGAACAAAACTGAGAAGGACAAGGGCAAACATTACCAGAATAGGCACTCAGGCATACAATTCAGGTTGTTTACAGAAGTGGGGATGCATTGCACTGAACTGTCTGTTCTGTTTCACTTGGCAGCCCCTTACTCTCGTTTTCACGCTGTAAGATTGCAAGAGGGAGGCATGCAGCAATGATGGCAGAGTTTCCCATGGCGCCAAAATCAAACACAGTTGTCTTCTTGACCCAATATTGCATCCTGTTGAAGAAACCAAGACACATAGAAGATAATTTGATTTTCCATGACTTATTTTTGGCAAAAACATACATTGCCACTTTACCATGCTCTTCAGTGACAGCCAAAAGGAATACTTTCGGACCATATGGTAGTAAAAAAATATCCCTAATTAAGCCATTTATTTATTTATGTGCTTTTAAGTCTTTTTATTTTTTCTTTATAGTTTTATTTATGTGTGATACATGGAGGTATTGAGCTGAAGTGAAAATACAGAGAATAAATGATTCTAAGGATTAGAAACTTGAAAGCTGGATGTGAATCAAAGGTAAAAGTCAGTGAACTGCCATTATTTTAGTGCTATACAAGAACAATTATATAAATCTCCAAGAAATTGACATCTTTAAGGCATGCACAATAACCATATTAACAACAATGGCATAATATAGCCTTGCTGAAGCCTGGTCTTCAGGAAAGAAATCAGTATAGACATCAATTACAAGCAAGGTGCTTCATGGGAAGTGAGGACTTCAATCATTAGGAGGTGATTTCAACTGAGAAGTTTTATATAGTCTCTTTGAAAATGCAATTACAGAGTAACAAGGTAATTTTATGTTCAGCTTTACTATATTTCAGGTAATCAGCTTGCTACAATTTATACTTTCTATAGTTTAAGTACTCTTAGAGTCAGATAATTATAAATTATAGTACTAAATTACAGAATAGGTTTTAACTATTTTGATATAAATAATATCCTGTGATTTTTAAAAGTATCTGTATTTTAAATTTTATTGTAAAGATGTTGATTTATTTTTTCAGTAATGCACAAACATTTGAAGGAAGAGGAAGAGACAGCTATGTCTATAAATATGTTGATAGTTGCTGACAAATCTTTAAAAACTCTATTATCTAAATATGGCTTTTATATTCAACTATTATTAGCAACTAAGATTGCTAAATTTTACCTTCAAATTTTATAGTTATTTGATAACTATGGATCATTAATTTTTAGCAAGAAACCCAGAAAATTAAGGTACTGTCTTTTCATCCTTATGAACAAAATTGCTACTTCTAACAGTGAGACTGAGGATCTAGGAAGAAGAGTCTTTCTTGAAAATAAATGCCTTAAATTTATAATTTCTGTGATTTTCATGTTAGTTTTCACTTTACCCTAAATTTTTAAATCAAAAACTATACCTCTAGAGTGAAAGCTTTCTCCAAGGCTGTGAATGATCAGTGTCAAAACAACTTGTTGCAAAGTAAGGACTATAAGCAATTGTTATTGATTTACACATGGGAAGAAGTAGTTTGGGTGGTAGAGGAAGGAGGCTTAGAAGAGGGATAGAGAAGAGCCACGCAATATCAAACGAGGGTTAGACAGATCTGTCTTCCTCCTCACACATACATCCAAAACCTCTGTGACTATTTTCAGAAAGGTAATTGCAAATCCAAGGAAAAACTGAACATTTGACACAGTTCAATCTGACTTCCTTAAATCCTCACCTCTTTTGACTCATTTGACAAAAAAAAAAAAAAAAAAATAGGCGAAGTTAGGATACAACGAACTGGGAGTGAAGGATAACATTCTGTTAATGTACAAAGCTAACTCACTTGTAGTTGGGGATGTTTCCTGATGGATGTGGTCATTGTTGAATAGGTAAGATTTTATTAGGTGGAAATAGAAATTCTAGGAAGAAGTAATGTGAATTTTGATTCAGTTGTTCAATGGGTGGGCCTGGGAGTCTGCAATTCTAACAAGATTTTAGAACGCTGATGATGCTAGTTTGGACCATGCTTGAAATATCAGGCTAGCAAGGCAGCAGCTTCCAGTTTCTGCATCATGCAGAAACATATTCCCAAACCTATTAATCATTGGAATAACCAGGGGAAGATCATTATGCTCCCCTCCCATCTATTCTACACATAGAAGCCAGGGCACACCTTTCATAATGTAAACCAGATTCTATCATTTGCCTGCTCAAAACTGCCTTCTCATGACACTCATTAAAATCAAACTCTTTACAAAACTATACATGATCCAGCTGGGGCAGCCTCTTTAATCTAACATATTTTGTTCTCCTCCAGGTACACTGGCCCTCTTATTTTGAGGACATGTCTGCCAAACACTTTTGTCAAGGTTTTAAAATTTGCTATTATTAGTCCAGCCTAGAACACTTTCCTCAAATATCTGCATGATAGCTTCTTCACTCCATTGAGGTCTCTCTGCTTACATAGCAAATGGATTTTATTTTATTTCAATATTTAGAGATGAGGTCTTGTTTTGTCACCCAGACTGGAGGGCAGTGGCAAGATCATAGCTCACTACAGCCTGGCACTTCTGGGCTCAAGCAATCCTCCCATGTCAGGTTCATGAGTAGCTGGGACTACAGACATGAGCCACCATGCCTGGCAAATTTTTATAATTTTTTAAGACAGGATCTCACTATGTTGCCCAGGTTGGTTACATAGCAGTGTCTTTAGTGAGGTTTTTCTCCATTGACCTTGTCTAAATACTATTCCTGTCACTCTTTATCCCGTTCTTCTGTTTTATTTATTTCTTAGTACTTATTATCTTTTATATGTATGTATGTTTCTGTCTCCCTGTTACCCTAGAATTTCACCTCCTTAGGAATGGGGAATATATCTGTTTTGTTCACTGTTGCATGTCACAGTCTGGAAGGGTATCCAGCACATAGGAAGTGCTCAAAAATAAGGAACAGAAAAAAAGAGGAGCTTTATTTGAAAATGAATCAGCCAAACAAACAGGCGTTCTGTTTCTGATAATGGTGGAATAGGTTATATTCCATTAATATCCTTCCCCCAGTTTCCTAGGTAACAATGATAAAATCTGAAAGAAAAAAAATCAAGGACTGGAGAATAACCAAAATCAGAAATTGACCCTTGAAATAAGAGAACTGTATTGATCTTGCTTTTCCATTCTAGTGTGTGTAGTACAGGGCAGCAAGAACTCAAGCAGAAAGCTACAATGTTTTTTATTTGAGTTGCCAAGGGACAACCTAAGTTGCTGAGAACTTCCCTTCAGTAAGGAAAGAGTTACAGAGGAGGGAGCACCACAAAATAAATATTAACTTTCCTCAATCCCTTGTTGACTATGTAAGTGTAAGTGAGAATCCAAGAAGCTCAGTGAAAATCAATAGCTTGAAAATTTAGAAGGCTTCTTAGAGATTCTAGCTACTGTCCACTACAGGAAAGACAAACATTTGGAGTGTGAATCCTGACAAGTTAGAAGGGCTTGATAAATAATACCTTTGGTTTTCCATTGAAACATCATGCTTTCAGATTAAATACTATATCACAGAATTTACTCTATGATATCTAACCTAAGATATGAAAACAGGCCTGCTTTAATGATATGTAAAAGCAAGCCTTCAAAAATGTATGGTGAGCAGCAGGTAATTTAATTGCCTGCTATCAAAAAAAAAAAAAAAAAAAAAAAAAAAAACTACTACTCAGAGAACAATAATGGAATCCAACATTTCCCCCAGGTTTCATCCACAATGTATCACCTTAAAAACATCACAAAATATGCAAAGTAAAACTATGACACTGGATAAAAGGGAAAGTAGTCAATAGAGACAGACCAGCAGACCCAGAGATAAATCTAGGTGCTGGAGTCACCAGATAACACCCTTAAAACCACAATTATAAATGTGTTAAAGGACTGAAAGAAAAAAATCGTCATAATGAGTGACCAAAGAAATGCAAACTATAAAACAGAACATAATGCAAATGCTAAAGCTAGAAATTAAAATATCTGAAAGAGAAATGTCACGATAGGCTTAACAGTTGATTCGAAATGGCAGAAGAAATAGTAAGTTGAACTTGAAGTTGGATTAATATAAATTATTCAATTTGAAGAACAAAGAGGGGAATAATACATTAAAGATGAGGAACAGACCTTTAGAGAGATGTGGGATAGTATCAAGCTGTCTAATGTACTTATACTTGTAATGCCATCTAACAGGAATGGAGAAAGTGGAAAAGAATATATATGAAAAACATAATAGCCAACATTCCCCAAATATGGTGGGGAATTTTTAAACCTGAAAACAAACTTCAGGTTTTAAAACCTCAAAGAATTTCTAGTAGGAGTAATGCACATGAAACTATAACTCTACATATTGTAATAAAATTCCTGATAACCCAAAACAAAACAAAACACTTTTGTGTGTGGAGTAAGGTGATGGAATATTAGACACAGGAAAACAATGATTCAAAGATAATTGACTTTGCACCGAAAACAGTGGAGGCCAGAAGACAATAGACCAAAGTCTTAAAGTGTTGAAAAAAAATTATCTCAACTCAGAATTTTATTTCCAAAAATAATTACTTTCAAAAAGAAAGACAAAACAAAGACTTTTCAAATAATAAAAGCTGATAATTTGCCATGAGCAGAACTTGAAGAAATGCTGAAGAATTTTCTCCAGGTTAAAGAAAAATGATGGCCAAAAAACTCAGATCTTCTGGAAAGATTGAAGAGCAGAAGAAAAGATAAATATGTAGATGCATTTAAAATAATACCCTTTTATTCTCCCTTAATTCTTTAAAAGACAACTGCAGTTTTTTGTTTTTAAATTGTGTATTGACAAAGTATAGTTGCATCTATTTATGGGGTTCACAGTGATCTTATGATCTTTTGATACAATGTGTAATGTTTAAGCTAATTATCACCTCAAATATTTAATATTTTTGGTGATGAGAACATTAGAACTACTCTCTTAGCCATATTGAAATGTACAGTACTCAGTTATTAGCTATATTCAACATGCTATGCAACTGATCTAAAAAAAAAAATCAGATAAGGTTGTGTCCTGAGTTTTATAGTGTATGTAGATTTGACATTTATAACAATAATAGCACAGAAAATGAGAATAGATAGGTTCATGGAGTTAAGCTCTAGTATTTTAGGTCAGCTGGACAAAATATTAGCTCTAAGTACTGTGATGACTTAAAGATGCATATGGTAATTATATGTAAATTACTAAAGACAACCCACAGAGGTGTAGCTAAAAGCCAAGAATAAATAAATAAATAGGTCGGGCACAGTGGCTCTCATCTGTAACCCCAGTACCTTGGGAGGCTGAGACTGGAGGATTACTTGAGCCTAGGAGTTCAAGACCAGCCTGGGCAATATACTAAAACCCCCTCTCTACGAGAAATACAAAAATTAGTCAGGTGTGGTAGCACCTGCCTATAGTCCCAGCCGCTCTGGAGGTTGAGATGGGAGAATTGCTTGAGCCTGGGAGATCCATGCTGTAGTGAGCTATAATTGTGTCACTGTACTCCAGCCTGGGCAACAGAGTGAGGACACTGCCTCAATAAATAAATAAATAAATAAAGACTTAAGATGGATTGCTAATAATAAGTAATTAACTAACTTAAAGGGGCGAAGAAAAGAAAACTTTTCTGTGCATTTCACTGTATGTAAATTTTAACTTTAACAAAACAAGGGGAAAAGAAAAACCAAATGAACAAAAAACAGACTTAGTGGATCCCAGAATATTGGGAATGAGATTTAGAAATTTGTATTTTGTAAAAACCTCCCCCCACAATTGTGATGATCATCCATGTTTGAAACTGTTAATGTAGATAAATCTTGCCAACTTTCCTGTGGTTGTGAAAAACACAAAGCCTCTTGCAAGGCTGTTCTCTCCTTCATATGGACACATCACTCAATTGTGAGAGCAGTGGGAACCTCAGACTTGACAGCTGGAGGAAGCTGGATATGGCCTAATGGTCTGTAAGAACTATGTTGTCAAAATAAAAGCAGCTATGAAAGCCTTGGAAAGTTTAACAGCTTGCTATTTTCTTTTTTATTCTTACATACATCTTGCTAACTTTTATCTTCCCTCAATTTGTCTTTTATAGGCATCTGATGGAGAAAGAATTATCATAATCTGACACTTCCATTTTTATAGCAAAAGAGACTTGCATGGGGAATATCAATGTCCTCTGTCAACTCACACATTTATGGTCTAACCACATTTGACACTGAGGTTTTAAAGAGACAAGTCTGTGGCATATACAGTATTTCTATAAATCCAGTGCTTTGAGGAAGACGGAGAATCTGTTAGAAATGTAGAGAGACCAGTGAGACCTGCAGTACATCACTGGACAACTTGTGAGAGATTTGATGTAAAACTGTTTCTTGTTCTTCTGGAAGTCACCTTCCATTATGTTGAGGCAAATAAGAAGGAAACTTTCAGAAAAAAATGCTGATTTAAAATCAGGACAATAATGTATAGTACCTAGTATGGAGATTACATGTGCAAATCTCAGTGTAGATAAAAAGTGTAGAATTTGTAGATTATAAATACTCATTTAATGTAATATGAAGAAAATTTTATAATCATTTTAGAAACATTAATTGTTTTCCAGCAAACTTCTAGGCTGGTGGATAAGGTTCCATAGTCTTAAGGTATATAATCTGATCAAAATCCTCTAATTTCACAATGAGTATCCCGATTTAAGGTTATTTCTACTAAATTTCTCCATATCTAACTCTCCAAGTCAGATTTTTTTTTTCATTCATCCAATATTTATTGAGCAACTAATGTGGTTCAGGCTCTGTGCTATCCTGTGAGGATACTATCCCTAACCTCACATATCTCAATCTAATGAGAGATGCACACAATTTAAGAGATACTTGGGAGATATTACGTTGGGTACTGTGATGGGGAAGTACAGGCACGTAAAGAGGGCTGTGCAACTCAGAACGGAAGTTAAGGAAAGCTTCCTGAGAGATGTGGTCTCTTAACGCAAGATTTAAGGAATGATTAGGATTGAGAGGGTAATGTGGGAAGAGGATGAAGTACAGAATCCTGCTTCAGGAAGAGGAACAAACATGTGCAAAAGCCTAGAAGTGGGAAAGGGCATGGAAAATTCAGTAAACCCAATATATCTCAGTCTATTGAAACATGAAGTGTGATTGAATGAGAAGGTAAGAGAGAGGCTTGTGAGGAAAGCAGGTGCTAGATCATGGAAAATGTGTAAGTGATATTTAGGAATATGTAGTTTATTCTAGAAGCAACTTCAAGTCATTAAAGTGCTTTCAAAGAGGGAATGGCATGGCCATATTTGCATTATAGAAAGATAATTCTCATTGCAGTGCAGAGCATGGGTTGGAAAGGGAGTTTGGAAGCACTGGGGTCAGGAAGGCAAGTGAGGATATTGCTGAATAATCTATGTGAAAGGTAATGGTGACCTAAACTGGGGTGGTGATAATGGAAACAGAGAGAAGAGTGGAGATTCCTGGAACATTTAAGAGGTATAATTTCAAGACCTGGAATATAAGAGAAAGATCACTGAGATCTAAACTGAGTTATAAAGGATATGAGTATCAAAAGAATTTCATAGAGGTGGATTCAAAAGAACTGAGATTACTATGAAGTAAAAAATGTTTAATGGAAGTAAATGCAAGAGCTGGAAGATTGAGAATTTGTACTCAAATAGTGGAATTTTCAGGTTAAGATTTCACAGGTGGAGAAATAACAGGTGATGATAAAGCCCAGGATATGGCATTGAGAGTCTGTAACTAAAGTGGAGTAGAGGTGAAGATTACTGGAGATAAAGCCAAGGAAATAGTAGGTGTAGTGCTGCATGAGATTTTCACATTTTTTTGTATCATAAAATGAAAATTGAGGCAGAGATGAAAACTGCGAGTGAGATCCTGAAGCTTTCAGTGAACAAGAATTACCAGGAAGTCAGTTGATGAGAGAGTTAAGAAGGAATAGAAGTTTGTATAGACTAAATGACTTCATACTAAATGAACTTGTCTCTATTACTCAGAAGAAACAGAGGAAAATTTCCTTCAGTGACATTCTTCTGACATTTCTCAGATGGAAGCTCATTAGTAGAGCAGTTGCCCTTACCCAAGTTAATCTTTGACATCTCTTTAACTGAGTTAACCTCTGCTGATTCACCACTATATTATTCCTTTAAATTCTAGTTCTCCTGATGTTCTACTAGTGGTTTCTCCTATCCTAACATTAACAGCCCTTTGGAAATGTGGGCAAGTATGTGTGCCTGTGTGTGTGTGTGCGTGCGTGCGTGTGTGTGTGTGCGTGCGCTGGGTGGAGGTAAAGGCCATTCTATCTGTACAGTTTTGTGTCCTATTTTTGCTTCTTAGAAATAATGATCCTTTGGGTCCAAAAGAGACAAAAATGAGTCATGTGCTGAGAAGTCAGCTAAATATGCAATGGACATAGACAAGCACCAAACATTGAGAAGTAAAGTTAAAGAACTGAGAAGAGCAGCATTGAGAAGGAGAGATGTTGAGTCTCCACCCTGTTTTAGATAGACTGCTATATTTGAGATTCTGGATTCTCAGGACTTCACCGGAGCCAGAATGAAGTTATAGGTTTGCAGGAGTTAGTCTTTCTATTAATGGGTGGTATGGGGGAAATGAAAGTGGGATGGAGAGGCAAAACAGGATTTACAAATACAGCAAGCATGGGAGCCTCTCATTCCAAAAATAAATGCTGTAAAATGGGAAATTCAGGGTCTTCTATCTGACTGCAGACAGTGACATCATTGAGATAAAAAAATTATAGCTTATAATTTCTTTGCGCTTAGGGGCCCTTGTAATTTCATTATAATGATGTTAGGAGTTAATTGTTTTCAGCTTGGGATTCATTGAGCTTTCTGAATTTAAGTACTGATGTCCCTTAACAGTTCTGGAGAAGCTTTAGCCACCATCTCTTCCAATGTTTCCGGTATTCTTTCTGGAACTTTGAATAGCTGCGTATTTCTTTTTTACTCTGTCATTTACTTTTCTTCCTTGTGCTTTCACATTCTGGATAATTTATTTCCCCTGCTGATTCAATCTTTCTCTTTTCAGCTATACAAATTTGCTGTATAATCCTTTCTCTGGGTTTCTTCATTGTAAGGTTTATCTTTTCAATATCTTGAAGTTCTGTTTTTTAGAAAACTAAAGCTAGGACTAACCTAACTTAAAATTTCCCCGCAAACTTTCTGCAGACAAGAAAAATGGTAATAATTTGAACTAAAGACTCAAGAGAAAGCTTGCTAAAAGCTATAAATCCTCTAAGGAGGCACCAAGCTCTGGACAGATATATTTCTTTGAGATCCTCTTTTAAAGGCGAGGATTTACTTCTCATTCACCTTTGCTCCGATGGTTTAGTACTCTGGGGCCCAAGCTGTATTAAGGCTTTAGGCTTTGTCTCCTTCCTCCTTCCACCCTAGTCCTGCCATGGGGTTGTAAGAAACCACTGAGAGCAAAGCTAGTTTTGTCATTTACTGCCCAGTGTTTCTGCTTTCACTTCAAAGTTGGCCTCTCTACTCCTCAATTTTGAACCAGATCAGCTAGGCATGTAAAAATATTTTCTGATGGTATAGCTGGCACTATTGTTTCAGTAGGAGGACCATTCAGGGTATCTAACTTAAAAGACTTTAAAGTGAAGCAGGCAGAAGTCCACTTCTGAAAGAGAAAAGATACAATGGCTTCCTGAGAGTGACCGTAAAAGTTACTGAAAGTAATGGGAGCAGAAGGTGTTTGTACCACGGCTCCTGAATTCACACAGGATGAAGCAGAAATTTATTCTTTGACAAACATGGAGGTATGATCAGAAACTAAGACAATGGCAATAAAGAGAAGGCTGGCTTGTGTCAAGGAAGCATGATGTGTATCTCGAAGAAAGAGTGTATTTTATAATGGAGAAAAAAATGCTTCTCATCAGCAATAAGACTGAGAGCTCTGCTCTAGAATATATATATATGTGTGCATATATGTATATGTATGTGTGTATGCATATGGTTAAATATGCATTTAACAATATAAATGCAATATATATACACATACATATATATGTATATATGCATAGCTATATGCATCTGTGTATGTATGTGTGTGTGTGTATATATATATATTGCATTTATATGGTTAAATAAAATATCTTTTTATTAAAAGTTTTAAAAGTTCCAATCATAATTATGAGAGCAAATGATAAATTTGAATGTTGTTTCTAAATTAAGTGTTTTCTATTCCTTAGGAAAGAAAGAGAACTGTCAAAGCAAAACCAAAAACAAAGAAAAAAGCTACAATGGAATCTACTTATAATGAGAGGTAAAGTGGAATTACAGGAGTGCTTTATCTTTGAGGGAAAGAGGAGAGGGATAAAGTGGGTAGTTGAAATTATAAAGGAGAGAATGGGGACAATAGGATAAAAGTATTAGAAATAATCCAGCCAAATTAAATGTAAAGGAGTTTAATTATAAACAATTTGCAAATCGAGATGCCCCCAGAATGACAGCAGATACAGAGAGACAAAAAAAGGAAAGTGAGGTACACTAAAGTGAGGTACAGAAACAGCTGGATTGGTTACAGCTTAGCCTTTGCCTAAGGAACACAGTTTGAATGCTTGACAGTGTATAACTGGTTGAAATATGTCTGCTGAGATTGGCCAAGACTCAGTGATTATTATAGGGCATACTCTTAAATTTTCAGACTTGTCTACCTATTAAGTTAGGTTGCAGTTCATCCACAAGAAGTCAAATATAGGAGTATGGAGTCCTTCTCAGGCCATATTTAGTTTGCTTTAATAGGAGATAGAAATGGCAGATAATATAATGAGTAAAAAAGAAAAAGAAAGAATAAATGTCAGATTGTATAAAAGGAAGGAGAGACTAACAGAAAAATACACAATAAAGATGCTTTAAAAACTGAGAGATTACCTGAAGAAAAAATTAAATAGACCAAAGAAATATGTGGAGATGAGGAACAGAAAAGTAAAGAAGAAAACGAGTTCAAAGCAGAGATGAGAAATGGAAATCTCGAGAAAGGTAAAAGAAGCGCAATCAACAAGTGTGTGTCTGTGACTTTGGATTAGTTGTGTGGCTTAAGATGTATGTCTTCAAGAAACATGATTTCCAGTCTTTGTGGGCACATACTGATTATCCATCCACAGGGCACTTCAGTGTTTCTTCCTTAGTAGTATAGAACAAATTGAATAAGAGAGGAAGAGTGACCTTCCCAAGGGCAATGAAATGAACTTTCATAAATATTTGCTTATAGTTTATTAGTTTGTATAGGATTTGACTTCCTCCTTAAAATTCTTTAAATGACTTAAAAATAAATCCCTTGAATGACATGTTATTTGAATTAATACCTAAAAGAAAAAAATATATATTTTTCTTACTTTCCCATAGACTCTACAAACTGGTATTGTTTAGATTCCTATAGAGACAGGCCCCGTGAGATTTTACTCCAATTTGTGACACATAATTAAGAGAAACATAAAGTCATTTATTTGAAAGGAAATAAAATCCCTCACTTAAAATCTGATTCTTGCATGAATACAAGGCTATGTACTTGAAAGTACTTTGAGATATACTCTAGGCTTGCAAATATGCAACAAAAAATTACTTAAAGGATTTCCCACATATATATGTTGGTTTTGAATGATGTTAACTTCATTGAAAATGTGTGACGATGGTTCCCTCAAAACTAACTTACATTTAAGATGACAACATTAGCACATATCTAACTCTGTCTATGCAGATTGCCATAAAATGACAAAGTGGTTGTTTAAAAAAAATAAATAGATTTTTAAAAGAAAATACACTCTTCATCAATGTAGTTAAATATGAAATTGTGACAGTCACTTTCCACAAACGTTGGGAGATTTCTACTCCATGTAGAGCAAGTAGAAGAGGGGTGAAGGAAGGACAAACCTAAGTGTATCTGGGAATAAGCGGAGATCTCAACATAACCCTTGGTGATCATCATGAGGGGAGCTGGGACCTTATCTGGTGCCCAAGACACAATGACCATGGCGCATACTGCTGACTTAATGTTTTCCGGGTTACATACACACACAAACACACACACACACACACACACACACACACACACACACACACGGCCCTAGCTTAGATAATTTTAGGCTGTCAATCAAAACAAAGAAAATAGTATCTCCAAAGAAACAATGTGCACCACCTCCTCATTTCCTCCAATCTGTTGGATCTCTTAGTTGGTCACGATTTATCCCTTTTCCTCTTCCTTTGGATCCAAAAAATGAAGAAAGGGATCTATACCAATGCCTGATGGACTCTATGTCAAGCATAATTCTCCCTTTCTATGATGGTATAAACAGAAATGGAAAAGTTCATTTTCAGAATTATAAAAATGCATTCCAATTCACAACAAAGAAAGTATAAATATTTTCCTCTTAAAATGAGTGCAACAAACAGGAGGAAATTTTAGAAAATGTTTTTTTCCGATTTTGTTCAATAAATATGTATAATAACTATAATTATAAGTGGTAGTCAGAATATTTTCAATATAGCAACCAAATGATATCCATTCAAAATAATCTAAGATCTCTCTCTATAGCTCCTTCCCTCTTTATGCTTAAACCCACAGGGCAGCATTGGAATCAAAGGATGTGAGTCCAGGTCTTGGCTCTTCAAATTCTATCAGGTAAATCTTCTCCAAAATATTGTTTAGTACTTTAATCTTTAAAAATGAGAAAAAGTATTCTACGTTGTTATGCGTTTGGCAGTTAATATGAAAATTTTATGCAGTGACATAAAAATGCTTATCCCGTGGAAGATTCTAAATACATTTTACTCTCTTATTTTCTTCTCTTTTCCTTCTTTCCGCCTTCCCTTTTCAATTACTGTTTTTTCTTCTCCACTTCATAACTATATATATATATACTGCATTTTCTTACACCCACCCTATTCTCCATACTGAAGCCTTGTCATTTAAGTTAATCTCCACCCAGATCTGACCAAATTCAGTTATCTTCTTTCTAGTTTTCCTCTTTTGACTCTCTGTTGTCTCTCACATCAAAAGCTAATATTTGAGGCTTTTTAATTTTTTTTGGAATTGTATGTGCTATCCTGGCTTGGTTAACTCTAACTTCAGTTCCACACCAAATTCACATAATAACTTAGAATAACTTTCTTAAGTACACTAGTAGTGTACTCAAGAAATGGCAAAGCATTGTCAGAGAAATCATAGTTGTTAATAAATCATTTAGTCTGCAATGTACAGGGTGGCGGTTAATACCATGAGGTCTGGAGCCAGACCTTGGTTGAAAATACTGCTTCACCACTTCCTGGCAGTGTGAGTTTAGTCAAGTTTTTTTAACTCCTATGGCTTCAATTTGCTTAAATTTCCTTGAAGTCTTGAGGTTTAAAGGGAATAAGGAATGTAATGCAATCAGCACAGTGCCTGGTACATAATAGTAGCTAACGTTTGTGAATACTCAATAATTGTTAATTCATATTAATTTGGGGATTTTCCAGTTGAGTGTGAGAGTTAAAGCACAGGTGAGTGACATTACTGAGAATTGCTTTAATTACTTTTTTGTTTCTGTTTTCATCTCATTCTTTTTCATAACAACTCCTTTCTTTTATTTAATACCTGGTAAAGTTCCTAACAAGTGTGAAAATAACTTTCGTCTTTGAGATTCAGAAACTGTAGTACATCTTCAAACATTTATAAACAGAGAAAAATAATTCTGTCAGTATGGCCACTTAGATTGTGGCCACTCACACTTCTATGAAGAAATACCTAAGACTGGGTAATTTATTAAGGAAAGAAATTGACAGTTTTGCATGGCTGGGGAGGCCTCTGGAAACTCACAATCATAGCCGAAGGCATCTCTTCAAAGGATGGCAGGGGAGAGAATGAGTGGCAGGAGGGGAAATGTCAGACGCTTATAAAACCATCAGATCTCATGAGAATTCCCTCACTATCATGAGAACAGCATGGGGGAATAGCCCCCATGATTCAGTTACCTCCCATGGGTACCTCTCACGGCACATGGGGACTATAGGACTACAATTCAAAATGAGATTTGAGTGGAGACACAAAGCCAAACCGTATCATAGATATACTTACTTAAATTCTAAAGACAGGCCTAAAGACCATTTACTAGAATGAATTATATGATATATTGTAGATGAAGGTGACACAAAAGGTTTCTAGTACAAAAGTGTTTCTTTACTTCTAACATTTTGAGTTTCTCTATTTCATATTTGATCTGTTATCAACAACTGAAAAGTATTAATCTGGCAAGCATTAATTAGAACTCTTGACTTCAATATTTCTCTAGGTAAGTCAGATTTTTCTGTGGTTTGGGTAAGTTTCATTGCAAGGCTAAAGTGTTAAATTTGGCATTCTTCTGTCTAAATTCATTTTAAGTCACACATAAACATGTCATTTGCATGTTGATTAACTGCCACAATTTCCTCTGTAACAATCTCAGTTTGGAAGTGCACATAAAACACAGCTGAACGGATTTCTATTAGTTCCAAAAGCACATATGAAGTAATTGTTGTTTTTTTAAAGAAAATCTGTAGTCAATGTGCAAATTATACATTTTGTTTATATAAGCAATCTAGAATGGATGTTTTAATTATGCATTTGTTTATATATAAAATGTGGACTTACAAATCAAGGACTATAAATATAGAAAAGATCTATCCAAACTGAAGTGCAAACTTCATGTGATCAAATTAAACAGTTTGGCTTCTGGAAGCAGTTAGGGAGCCTACTCAGGCAATCGAACCCAGTAGCATTACCTTCTGCAAGGCAGGTGAGGGAGCTCTTCCCCACAGTATTCTATACTAATCTTGCAGAAAAAAAGCAGGTGCAAGAAGGCAGCCCAGTCAGAGAAAATACTCTACAAGTTCAAGCAGCTTCTTGGCAGTGCTATGTTTGGAGAACATGAGAAACATAGTTAGATCCTTTCTTGAGTTTATGAAGGTTTTCAGAGAGTTAGAGATTCCAAATAGTTTTGGAGGAAGACTAAAGTTATAGTATCCACTCAGAACTCAAAAAAAGGTGGGGAGGGCTTTCCATTTAGTAAGCCCATCCAAATGCACTCTCAGCCTACAATCTCAAGTGTACTTAGAGACAAACCACACTAACTGGGAGAGCACCTTCTGGACCAGCTTCCTCTGGGCAGGTCATTAAGGCTACTGAGTTAGGACAGCCTCTACTCCTGGGTAAGTTTCCAGGATGTGAAAGATGCTACAGCTGTGAATATATGGTGGACTTTGGCTTTGGATTCTGGATCCCATCCTTCACTCTGTCGAGAGTTCTAAAATACAAAAAAAGAAGTTCATGATCTTGGAATGCTGATGTTTGAACTGCCTCTGCCCTTTTTAAATAATGGCTTTGGTTATTTATTTTCATAATTTAACAATTAGAATTCCGTGTTCTTTTTTATTCAGTTTTAATTTGCACTATAATTGTTATGAGCCTCCCCTTTTTACTAAAATCATTATGGATAGCATGGAAATATTTATTTCAGTAAACAATGGGAGCAAGATTGCATACTCCTCTGTCTTAAGGCTATGTATCCACATAGTGACTAGATTAATAACAGATGGGTATATTTTGTTAAAGAAAAATTTTCTTTAATCTTGCTTATTGAGTTAGTTCTGTGTTTTTGCATGGGAACTTTGAGGTGCTCATCTATCACAATCACTGTCATTAATGAAAAAAGTAGAAGCATTATGCTATTGCTTTCAGCAAGTCAATGGACATTTCTTAGTTTCAGCAATGGGCTGAAAATAAAATCAGGGTTAATATTGAGTAGTGAAAAATAAGCAGTTCACATTAATTTTTTCTCAGGAAAAAATAAAAACATAATCTGTAAACATAGGTTATTGTGTTGAAATTGTGACATGTTTTAATAGATTTCTAACATTCACAAAATAATTGAAGAGGGAATTATGTTTTGAGAGAAAAGTAAGAAAAATGAAAGCAGATAGATAGATAGATAGATAGATATAGATACATACATACATAGCCAGATAAGGCAGTATGGTGAAATAGAAAGTAAAGGATAAGAAATGGGGAAGAAAAACAGTTTACGAGTGGTAGGCCAGTAATAACGCTCTTCCAATTTTTCTCATGGCAAAATTGCTTCCTGGTTTCTTGAATTAAAAGGAAGAAAATTGTTATGTGAGAAATACTTCTGTCCCATGGAAATACATTTTGTTTTATTTCCATATTGAATGAAGAACATGAATTCCTTCAGTCAGAATGTCAAAGATAATGTCTTCAGAAACTAATATTTACATTTTATTAAACAATTTTTTCCTCAAGGTTTGCATGCTGCCATTTTGCCTGGTCTGCTCTGCTCCAGACAACTGGCTGATTTATTTCCTGAGTCCAGGGATGTGTCTTTTGCTGCTTCCTCCTCCTCTGCCTTTTTGGCCTCTCCTTCCCTCCACCATCATCACCATCCCTCCAAGTCCCACTCTTCTTCCTGCCTTGATGCCTCTTGATTCACTTACTTCCCCTATCTTTGTTCTCCATATGTGTCTTGGCTTTTTCTTTCTGCTATTCGTATTCTATATTTTTCTCTCTCACTTTCCCTTTTTTCTTCTTTTCCTCCTGCAGTGAGAGCAATATAAAGTACACTTATTTTAAAAGATTTGATTTGTACATTAATAAAATTTTGTGGTTCTCTTCTAATTTAAAAATAGAGTAATTTTAATTTAAAAACAACAGTCAAACTGAGACAGGATAAGTAAGATTTGGGGCTGTATTAGTTCATCCTCACACAGCTATAAATAACTACCTGAGATTGGGTAATTTATGAGGAAAAGAGGTTTAATTAACTCACAGTTCTGCAGGTTATACAGGAAGCCTGGCTGGGAGGCCTCAGGAAACTTACCATCATGGCTGAAGGCGAAGGAGAAGTAAGTAGGTCTTATCATGGAGGAGCAGGAGAGAAAGAGAGAAGGGGGAAGTGCCACACACTTTTAAACAACTAGATCTCATGAGAACTCACTCACATCACGAGAACAGCAATGGAGAAGTCTGCCCCATGACTCCCACCAGGCTCTTCGTCTTATACACGTGGGGATTATAATCACCTCCCACCAGGCTCTTCCTCTTATACACGTGGGGATTATAATTCGAGATGAGATTTGGTTGGGGCACAGAGCCAAACCATATGAGGGGCCATATTGACTTGTCCCCCTGTGTGGAGCCCCACGGGCCCCTCCACAGCCAGCTCTACATCCCTCGCATCCTCGTGTGCATCAGTACCTCTTTTTTGAGGTAAGCAGGCCTACAGGATACTAGCAAACCACCAACCAGCTGGTTACAATTTCCTGCTATCTAGTAGTGTGGCCTGGGAAAGAGAACAAAAGTTTCTTATTCCTGATGGAACTTCCCCATTCTCCAACCAATCAGCACCAAAAGCCCAAGAAACTATTAGCTACAAATTCCTACCATGGGCTGGGTGGGGTGGGGTGGGGCTGGGAAGAAAGGAAGTGGGGGGTGGCCAGGGGCTTCTCTGGTGTCTTGCATGTGCAGCTAGGGTCAGAGTTTAGTTTTTACTAACCTTTTCCTCATTTTAATAATAATACTTTTAAAAACCCTAGGTGGAGATTTTATATGCTAATGATACACACGATGTGCAATAGGGCATGATACATGTTACAGCTGAGCTCATGCTCCAACGGCAGGTCTGCCTTTGCATATTTGACCTCACCAGGTCATATTTTATGAAAATGTATGTACAGCTTCCATAAAAGGAATTCTTTTGAGCCACTAGCTGCCGTCTCCCTCTGAGTAGCTTGCTCTGCCTCCCAGAGTGGACTTTTGTTTTGCCCTAAACTTTACTTACTCTTGCTTTAGACTTGCTCTCAAATTCTTTTGTGTGGTGAAGTCAAGAATCTGTACCTGCCCACTAGCAACAAAACCACAGTGAAGTAAGGATATGTGAGTGTGTACATGGTGTACTTTGTGTGTTGTTAATGTTGCTTAGAATGTTCTCCTCCTTCACCAACTGAGTCTCTGGTTCCTCTAGTTCATCCTTCAAAGTTCAGTTCCAATGTCCTTGAAAGTCATTTCTGCATGCTCCCCTAACTCCCACTTTAAATTGTTCCTTTCTACTACACTCCCTTAAGTTTCTGTTATATGCCATAGTTGTGCTTCAGACCTTATAAACATTATCTCATTCTAACAACTCTTTAAGGATGTCTCATCACCTTTAATTTACAGATGAGAAACCATGGCTCAGAGAGGTCGAGGAATTTGTCTCAAGTACTCTGGGAAAATACTCTTCTGCCTCCCGGCCTTAGTACTTGCTGTTTCCTCTGCCCGAGATGCTCTGTCTCCAGATCGTGGCATGGTCACCTTCTCATTTCTAGTCATCTTTCCACTCACAAGTCACCTCTTTGGAGAAGCCTTCCTTGATTACCTAAAGAATTCTGTATAATATCTGCCTGTTTTTTTTCTGAATAGTTTTTACTTTATGAGAGTAACTTGTCTGTTTACTTGTGATGGTTAATATTGAGTACAACTTGATTGGATTGAAAGAGGCAAAGTATTAATCCTCAGTGTGTCTGTGAGGGTGTTGCCAACAGAGATTAACATTTGAGTCAGTGGACTGGGAGAGGCAGACCCACCCTCAAACTGGGTGGGCACCAGCTAATCAGCTGCCAGCATGGCTAGAATAAAGCAGGCAGAAGTTGGAAAGTCTTGACTTGCTGAGTCTTCCAGCCTTCATCTTTCTACTGTGCTGGATGCTTCCTGCCCTTGAACATCAGAGTTCAAGTTCTTTAGTTTTTGGACTCTTGGACTTACACCAGGGTTTGCCAGGGGCTCTTGGGCCTTTGGCATCAGACTGAAGGCTGCACTGTCAGCTTCCCTGTTTTTGAGGTTTTGCAACTTGGACTGGCTTCCTTGCTCCCCACCTTGCAGATGGCCTATTGTGGAACTTCACCTTGTGACTGTGTGAGCAAATATTCCTTAATAAACTCTTCTTCATATATGTATCTATCCTATTAGTTCTGTCCCTCTAGAGAACCTTGACTAATACACTTGTTGACTTACATATTGTTCATCTATTCCACTAGTATTAAACAGGCATAAGAGGAAAAATCTTGTCAACCTCCTTCTCCACTGTACCCTCAGCTCCTGGAAGTGTCTGGGGTTATCATAGATGCTCACAAAGTATATAATGAATAAAGAATTGAATGAATAAATAAATAGGGAAATCTTGGACCTGGCCCTGTGACTTTTCTATTTCATGTTCTTTCCAACCCATCTTAATAGTTTGTACATCGTTTAAGATTGTTTACGCTGAAATATGCATATCCTTAAAACGTTATGCTAATACTAACTGTATTATGTCAGCGTTCTAGAGAAACAGAACCAATAGGCTCTGTGTGTGTGTGTGTGTGTGTGTGTGTGTGTGTGTAGAAAGAGAAATTTACTTCGACTAACTGACTCACTAAATTACAGAGACTGGCATGTTCAAAACCTGCAGGGGTTGGCCAACAGGCAGGAGATCTAGGGAATACCTGGTATGGTAGTTGAAATCTAAAGGCAATCTGCTGGCAGAATCCCCTCTTGCTGGGGAAGGTCAGTCTTTTGTTCTATTTAGACCTTCAACTGATTGGATAAGGCCCACCACAGATGGTAATCTGCTTTGATCAAAGTCCACCGATTTAAATATCAGTCTCATCCAAAAAGCCCTCACAGAAAAATCACTTATATTCCTCAAATAACCAAACTACATTTTTTTTCACCTTAATGAAGTAATGAAATAATTTAAATCAATAGGCATTTGAAAACTTAGAAATTTAAGTATTGATTAATTGGCTATGACACACAGGGTTCTGCTTGATGCTGGCCTTAAATAGGTGAATGAAATAGACAGATTTCCTATATTCATAGAGCTTCTTATTTGATGATAAATAAACATATTCATATTATCATATATGATTTTCTTGTATAACATCAAAAGACACAACCTCAATTTTCTCCACGCGATGTCACTGTTACAAATTTATGGAATTGGTTTTCGTTTCTCTTCACCCTGTAAGTGTGTCCTCAGCCTTCTTGCCCTTTCCTAACAGTTACATCTGCAAAGAGCACTGTTGTGTTTACCAGAACCTCAATATTATTGCTGGTTAACTTGAACAAGTGACTGTTAGGCTTAGGGCTTCAGTGTCTTTATTTATAAAATGAGTGTAATACTTTCTACATCGTCACAATGAGATGGGAATGCAATCACCAGAAAGATATAAGGTTTTAATGGCAAATGGTTAGGAAACTTAGATAAGCAGGAAAAACAAAGAACAGACACATAAAACCGGAGTTAACACAGTGAGGTTCCAGAGGCAGATGTGGCTTCTCATATGACCTCAGCATTGCAGTGAAATTATGTAGCTTCAGATGATACTGCCTAAATGGAGCAGGAACACCATCAGGTAGGAGAAGCTTCCTTTGTCTTTCTCAAGTTTGTTGTTGTTGTTGTTGTTTAATATATCCTCATGGTATCAGCTAGGCTGTTCTGGAGATTCTGGCTACATGCCTGCTTCCTCACTAGGTGCAAATAACTACTGCAAAACAAAATTAGCACCTTCTCCAGTGTTTACATGGAGGTGGGATGAGGCGAGGGTCCATTACTCACGATCAGGCTTCAGCAGGCCTGGGTTTCAAGCTCTGCGAGTACCCCTCCTAAAAACAACTAGCTCATAAAGATAATCTGGAAATGTTGGAAACACCTAGCACATAACATGCACTCAATCAATTAAAAACTGGAATGTTATGACATGTATCATTTTGTTTATAATTCTAGAGGTATATTGCTATATTACTAGATTAACTTGAAATGATAATATTCTATGAGTTGATTTCTTTTCATTACCAAAGTCACTTGTAATAGCAAGTTATTGTTATTATTGTCACTCTATATGTTATTATTCAGTGCATTATTCAGCATGCTATACCCAGAACATATTCAGAATTTTTATATTTCTAACTTCTTGTGCATTGACTATTCCTAAGTTCCTGGGAAAAAAGGGGGACACTATTCCCCTTTGCATGTAACTAATACTGGTGGGTACAGAATATGTTACTCATTATATTGCTCAGGAACAACAGTGTAATGTACATACTTAAAGGTGATTCAGATATTTAATTGGTTTCAGTAGGAAGGAGCTTTTCCTTGATTCTCTTCATATTAAGAGTAGCAAATTATACTATCTCTGAATACAAATTGTGCATTTTAAAAAGCCATTCCGTTGCATTATGTCACATATAAAAACATGCAAAACTTGTGATTTTTTTTTATGTATACTTATTCGTACTTTCCACAGTCTAGATGTAAAACCACTTTATATTCAACCCCAATACTCTTACCATATGCAGAAACTGTTAACAGGACAGCTGTCTGTTGGTAAAATTAAGAGACGATTAAATAAAGTATAAAAGCAAATCTGATCATGTCATGTCTCTCAAACAGCATGACACCCCCACAAGCAGAAACACACATGCAGAAACATGCCCCTTACATGCTTCATTGACTTGATTTCTCTCTTGGGGTAGAGGCAGAACTCTGTATCCTGCCTCTGAGGCCCTTTAGGATGTGGATCCCCTGTGTCTTCAGACCCATTCATGCCACAGAGCCTTGGCACTCTCTGTGTTAGCCACAATGACCTCTTTCAGCCCCTCAACTGAGCACACTCTTTCCTGCCACCATGCCTTAGGACATGGGTGTTTCCTCTGCCCAGAATAACCTTTCCCCTCCCTGCTTAGTAGTAAATAGCTAAGGGTCCTTCAGAACTTCTTTATAGAAGTTGTTTTCAATTTCTGGTTTAGTTAAAGTACTCCAATCATAGATTCTAAGCATCGCATATCTCTCCTTCAAATTTGTGCCCACTGCAATTTCACATGTGCTTATATGAACTCTTAATTACCATGCCTGCCTCCCCATCCTCATTAAACCATTTGGGCTCCACAGGATGGAGTCCTCATTGGTTTCAGCTCATTGTTGCATTCCCCAGTGCCTAGCACTGTGCCTTGCAGTAGTAGAAGTTGACAAATATTTATATCAAAAAAATGAAAAATGGGCATGAGCTGCGTGTGAATGAAATTATTGGAATGTTGGCCAGGTTTCCACAATATATATTTGTGCAGTTGAACTATCAGAAGACATAATACATGGTTTAATTTATCTGTTTGAAATATGGACATCAAAAGATTTTTGTGAATGAAGCGCTAATAGTTTCTACCCTTGCTTTGAATTCCTTAGGGCAGCTGCTAATTTGCCAAATGCCTTTGATGAAAATGTTTGCATTTTCTTGTATTTTTATTTGTTTTCGTGTCATCCTTAGGGAGCAGAATGCCTGTTTGACTCACCCTGACAGATCAGCTATGGCAGGTCTGCTGTTGTAGAAAATTCTCCACCCCAGAGGTTTTATCTCTCCTGCAGGGAAGGCTCATGAGCAAATGCTGTCATTAGCAACCATGCACTGTTGAAGACATATAGTGAGAAAATATGTCAGGCATTGTTTCTGTGTACCAATTTTAGTAGAAAATTCTGAAGAATTTTCAAGATATTAACTACAGATTAAAACAATTTTTAACCTAAATCCTGAGAATTTCCCTTGGCATTTTGATTTCCTTTTTGTCTTTCTTGCCCATCTTTTAAAAATTAAATCATTTGCTTTTGTTTTTCTGGGAAAGATGCTTTTATCTGAGGATTTTCTAAGCTGTACTATTAGATTTCACTTACCTTTTTACATAGTCTATTTCATACCTGTTGGTTTAAGATCATCAAAAAAAATCTTTCCTAGAGCTAGGACAATATGCATATCAAGCTTCCTTATAGAAAAGCTCTATTTTTATATATATGCAAGCATACCTCACTGTTTTTTGCATAACAGATAAGCAGGTAAATATTTGCTAAATTAATAAGTGCTTAAAATCGTTACATGTATGTATACTTTTATCCCCACAAAGCATTCTGGGAAATAGTAGCACTTTACATAATTTGGTGAAGACATTGTGTTGTTGTTGTTCTTTAAAATTTTCTAAAGCCATAAACGAGAGTAATAATCCTAGGCCCTGCATGGGGCCACAAACCTGGGTGAATGCATAGACTTGACCAAAAAAGGAATTCCCTATAAAAAATAGCAGTGCCTAGAATAATAGTCAGGATTAAAGGCTGATTTGTTATGGAAACTTCTAAGATAATCGTTTCAGACTGTTTTCTTTCAGGTTTTAATTTCAAGGGTTATCTATGTACTGTTGATTATAGAAGAAATATTTGGCAGGAAAGGGTTTGAAATTCAAGTATAAGAGGTGGTAGGAAAGGGCCCATAGGATGATTAACATTCGGGCTTGTAAATAAATAGTTATGACTGGAATTATCTTATCTAACTTCATTAGAATCTATATTTGGTTATAGAATTAAAAAGCAGGCTGTGTGCTTTTTAATTTTTTAGTGGCTCACGCCTATAATCTCAGCACTTTGGGAGGCTGAGGTGGGTGGATCACAAGGTCAAGAGATGGAGACCATCCTGGCCAACATGGTGAAACCCCATCTCTATGAAAAACAAAAAATTAGCTGAGTGTGGTGGCACACACTTGTAGTACCAGCTACTCAGGAGGCTGAGGCAGGAGAATCACTTGTACCCCTGAGGCGGAGGTTGCAGTGAGCCGAGATTGTGCCACTGTACTCCGCTTGGCGACAGAACAAGACTCCATCTCAAAAAAACAAACAGAATTAAAAAGCAGTAAAAGTAAGGAATCACTAAAAATTTATACCGTAAACATCTTATTTTAATCTAAAATATATAAATGTTCATTTACTCACAAAGCTTTTGGGATGACGCCAATAACATGAGTTCTGTTTCCTGAATGAAGGTCCTTACCTTCTTTCTTGCATAAACCACACATCCATAACATATCATTTACATTTCTAGTTTGAGTTTCATTCAAGTTAAGAACTTAATATTTAATAAAGCAATCTAAAAGCATAAGCATTTTTAACTTTTTATCATAACATTTTATAGTTTTCTTACATCTAACAACATTTTAAAAATCAAATCTTTCTGAAACATTTAAAGAAATGACTATTTTCATAATGAGATCTCATCACTTTTTATATAATGTTAATTAATTTGCATAATTATTATGACAAGTACGAGTGACTTTCACAAAGAAACAGACAACTGATTTTGACTTTGGTAAGTAACACCGCTCAAGGAGAGGGATGGAAGCAGAAGTGCCTGAGTCTCCTATGGAGTAGCCTGTCAGTGACTGGGCAGCCCCTTGGCAATCCATGTGTTATGGGTGGAAGGAAGAGTATCATGCCTCTGAGGCCCTTTAGGATGTGTGACCCTTTAGCATTAATTAATCCAATAGTTTGGTTAATTCTAACTGAACAGTATTCTTTTAAAATTTACATGTTCCTTATTTTAAGAATAACATGTTTATTATAGGTATTTGAAAATAAAACACATATATACATATACACACAATGCACCACCTGGAAAAATCACTATAAATATTTTCAACCATTTCTCCAATCATTCTAAGTCCATAATGCTCTCTTATGCAAGGACCACTTACAACACAATAGTTTTTAAACACAGTCTATGTTTTTAGCTAATACTGCATATATCACATAAAAATAGGACAATATGCACTTATAAGGAGTTATTCTCGTTATAACTCATGAACATTAGTCCAGTGATTCATGTAAAGGACATGAATCACTAATATGGAAATAATGTGAAGGTGAAAAATATTTTTTATGTTTTGGACTATAATATTTTTAACAGTGCCTTAGCCATTTTCAAATGAAGATATGTGAGTAAAAAAAAAAATAGAGATGTCCCCAACCCTTCCAGTTAATTAATGAAAGAATTAGGATAAGAACCCAGGCCTTTTCTCAATATTGTAATATTTGTGGGTATCTGATTAAAATATAGACATTATGATTTAAGTGAACAGTATGCTCTAATGGTCTGAGGAGATGTTTTGTTTCCAAATGTATTTCTTCGATTAAAATGGCAGGTCTAACATTCTTTAAGTATATTTCCCAGTAACAATTTAAAATTATAGAAATTTCTGTATAAGTAATAATGGGACAGCAATAAATGACCTCAAAAAACAAAGCTCTGGATTGCTTTTGCAAAATGGCACATGAAGAAAAAGAATTTCAGAAGTTGTTAGAAATGAAAATGTCTTATGACATGTTGCCCCAAAGCCCTCCACAAAATGTTGAAGCTTAATTTTAGATTATACAACTTAAGAACTGCCTTGGCTCAGTTTGCTTTGTCAGGCAGCCAGCACAGTGCCACATGAAGGTGGCACATAATAGACACTTTTTGATTGACTGTTTCCAATTACTTTTCTTTCTTTAATGTGATCTCCAAGTCTTTCTTAAAAACTGGACTTGTTTCATTTCTCTTCATCTCAAGCCTTAAGAGGAGAAATGCGTTCTCCTCCCACCTTCCATTTTGTGCTAGGGTCAGATAAAACTGTTTTACAGATCCCCTCAGTTTGTGTATGGCCCTCAAGGACATTCAAGGAAAAAGAGGCAGAAATGATTCAGTTTCCCATAACAGCATCACAGAAGGGCTGTCCTTCAAACTGATCTCTGATAAATTATTGGGTAGAGGTGTGAAAGTGATATGACTTGGTTCCCTTTCTTACTTCCTCTTTTATAGGGCTAGAGAGGAAATCTTTTTATGTACAAAAACTTCTATGGATTGTGGACACACTATAGAACTGTAAACAGTTAAAAATCCAAAATCTAGAATAGCTAACAATTTTTATGCAAAACTCTAGTATTGTTTAGGGTTCTACCTGTAGTCATTCTATTAGGTTTAGCATGTTGATTATAAGCCTTCACGGTAATGATATGTACAACCTTTTCATAAAAGTTAGGGAATTTGAGTAGATAAAAGTGTAATAAGATTTCTGGGTGAGGAGTGAGTATTTGTATTGACAGATTTGATTGCAAGCAATTGAAGAGCAACTCAACCTTATTGACAAAGCACCAGAGTATCTTATGGATTCCAAAAACAGTGGCAGCTGGATTTCAGGCACAGAACTATGTTCTGGAGCTGGGTGGTTTCTTTTTCAGAGTCTCCTTCCTTTGTCTTCCAGGTTACAAGTTGCTTTTCTATGTGCCTTTATCGTCATTGGAAACATATCTACCAATAGCTCCCATGTCATGTCTAAACTGAAGCTACTCTGTGCACCGTCTTTCTGTTTTTGTCCTTGTTGGGGGAGTTCCAGGTATGGGACTAATTGCTCAAACTCTGATCAATTTGACAGAGCCAGGGCTAGGACAATAAACTGTTGGAGTAGTTGTAACTCCCAGAAAAGTGAGTGTGCCTGGGGGCTGAGTGGAGGTAGTCGTGGTGGTGGTAAAATGAAACAAGGGGTCCTTGTGAGTTCTTTACACTTTTCAAGAGACTAAAATCAATTCAACAACAGTAACTCACTGAGCAACACCTAAATGTCACTATGCCCTTTGATTTTACATCCATTACCTTTTCAATCATTACAATCTTGTGTGTCAATGAAGTGAACACTTGTAAGTTTTTCTGTTCAGAACCCCTTCTCATATTTGGAAATGTTCTCACCATTCCTACTTCTGTGAACTCACCTCTCTGTGTAGTATAACTCTTCAGTGTGTGTGGAAGCTGTCCACTATTTCAGGTTGCACATTCCCTCTGACCACATTTAAAAGTTCAGGTATGCTCATCTGACCATGTCACGTTCCTGCCTAGGATACCGAAACTAAAAAAAAAGAGAACTCAACCTATTTTTCCCTGTAACAACTGATTGTTAATGCATAAATGAAAATGTTGGCAGACATATTTCATCATATACTTAAGATGGAAAGGAAGCTAGAATGCAGTGAGAAAGAAATAAAAAAAAAAAATAGGCTGAGTGGTAGAGAGAAGCCAAGACAAGGGATGGATTTTGGTTCAGATTCATTTCCTGTACCTCCATTCACCTCCTGTACTCCTGCAGGACATTCTGTAGGGCTTCCTTGCTGGTGGTACCAGTGGGAGCACTCTCTGGTTGAAATTCATTGGCTCTTAAGTCCACGTTTACCTTCATTGCCTCTCTGACCTGTCTCTCCCAATTCTACTTTCAATTCTATTACAAGCCACACTGTACTCCTGTCACCTTTGTAAGTCTCTGATGTTGAATTTCAGCTTTGTCCTGGTTTCATTTGTGTATCCAGCTCTTCCCTTCCCTCTTGTCCCCTGTATTCACTTGCAGATCTCATTTAAAACTTTCTTCTTCAAAAACATCTACTTTATCCCCCCAACCTATGTAAGATACTTTTTTATGTCTTCATAGCACTTGGTATTTCCCCTATTCTAAGAGCTAA
Organism: Aotus nancymaae; assembly: GCF_030222135.1. Taxonomy (NCBI): domain Eukaryota; kingdom Metazoa; phylum Chordata; class Mammalia; order Primates; family Aotidae; genus Aotus; species Aotus nancymaae. The sequence continues at coordinate 31,942,692 of NW_026988413.1, forward strand.
CTTTGCCATGGTACCTTCTAATTAAATGTCTATTTACCTGATTAAATTGCCTATTACCACATAGCACCTTGAGGATTTGAGCCATAAACTACTTTGCTCACCATTGTACATCTAGCTCACCTAGCACAATATCTGGCACAGGGGAGGTAAGCAATAAGTATTGTGGAATAAATGAAGAGATTAATATATATTTGAAGATCATCAGGCTCAGAATAAGTGGACAAATAATAAGTATTATCCTAATTAGGCACTCTTCAAAAACAATATAATAAATACACTTTGTTTTTGGAACAAAAATGATCATCCATTGTTCCTAGCAGCACTGAACTGATTGTAGTTCCACACACGCCTCCTTTTTCTCTTCTCCAAGTGTGCTGGTGCCAGTCACTCAGTTGCAATGTGGATTCTTTGTCCTCTCACTTCAGTATCTTACTCCATCCACCTCCTTCAGGAAGCCTCTCTGAATTCCTGACTGGTTTGCCGCTTTCCTTCACTCTCAAAAACCTTGGTTTATATAGAACCAAAATCCAAGTTCTATTTCTCTTGCACTATGTGATATAGGGCAAATGATCTCACCCACTTTGGCCTTAGTTTCCTTATTTCTAAAAGGAATCAGCAGTACTGCATTATTGATCTTTAATTGCTTTTTAGCAGCCAAATTCGCTTATTTTATAAATAAAATTCTTTTATAAAGTCCAATATTTACATTGATTAAAATCTTATCAGAGATCAAATGTGTCTTTTCTTTAGCGAGCTAAAAAGCATCTTGAAATCCTAGAAGGGATGCTGCCCCACAAACTACATAACCCTAAAGGCACCACCCTCATGAACATTTTGCAGTCACTAGGAGGTGCTTCTTTTGGACCAACAAAAGGATCTTCAGTCATGCTATCACATGTGTGTAGTCTCTCTAATACAAGAGGAGATACTCAGTTTCCTTATTGTCTAAAACTTCCGAAACAAAAGTTTTCTCAACTCCTGAATGTGGATGCTCAGGAAAGGATATTGAGTTCATGAAGAAGTAAACAGGAAACTAACTTTGAAAAAGCATTCCATGAACCAGCTGGGGCCTTGGAAGAAAATGCAAACACTAGAAACTAGTAATCTCAAGCATCCTTGATTAATTTGATTACCTTGGGCCAAATCTTAAAATTTTATTAGTTTGATCATTCAAAATGTTTACATTATCAGGTCAATTTGTTGTGATAATACTGAGTCACACCCACTCAACATCCTGATCGAGTTAAAAAAACTAAATATAAAACAGTGATACTTTTCACCATGAACAACATTGTTTTCTTTCTTTCTTTCTGGACCTCAATCCAAATAAAGAAAATCTGTAGAAGATTCTAACAAGTGAACAAGCAAATAAGGAAGGTGATACTGGAAAAGCTTTTTGTTGTTGTGTTTGACCAGTCTTTAGGGTAGTTTTATAACTCTCACAAAGCAAATATTGTTTTAGTACTATTTATATTTCAACCACTAATCAGGAAAATAATTGCTAAATATGTCAAGACTCAAGTCTTAGATGTGTTCATTGAATTGATTTCTTTACTGGAGCTAAAATTTAAAAGGTTGCCAAGAAAGCCAAATCAATGATGTATTCTCTTTTAAAATCCCTTCTAACTATCTCAACTTTTCACTTTTCATATAGAAATCCATGCTCTTCCTTACTGATGAGTATAATTTTGTATACAAAAATTACATTCTAGTCAGAATACTAAAAATTCCAATTTACTAGCATTTGTTATTTGAACCAGGCTGACCCTTCTGTAGTTTGGCTTGACTTGCTTTTATTTTTGTGTATTATCCACTATCAACATTATACAGAAAACTAATTTAAAGAATAATGCTTGGTCAGAGATAGAGCAACAATATAGAATCAGATCATTTGTTTTAGACAGTCTCAGAAGGAATCTTATTGATACAGCATACAGCTTGGACCCAAATTCTCAGAGAAGGAAGTAAAATATGTTATCTTTATATCACATTTATTTTGGATAATTGTTAAAGAGTTCAGCTTACTATGATTTTTATAAGATTTAAAATTAATGTACTAGCTAGGGAAAATACACAGTTTGACAAGTCATGAGAGGCTGAAGCCTGAGATGCTCTGATCTCCTGCTCATTGCTATTGGCTGAGGGCCAACTAAGTATCACAATTATCTTTGCTTCAAAAAGGATGTTGATCAAAAGGTAGGGATGCATTTCACAAGCATTTATTTCTGTAAAGAATTGTGAAAGGTTGAGAATGTTTGGTTATGAATGTGTTAATTCATCTTCAGTTTCACCCTTTTGCATCCAAGTTTCTTTACAAACAACAACAAAGCAAACCCAACCAAACCCAAAAGGACTTGGCTATGCAATTAGTGTGCTGGTCCAAGTATGGTTCAAACATATCTTATGTAGCCCAATGGCTACATTTTTGTCTGGAATAATTAAAGGACTATTTTGATTATTGTTGTTTTATTTTAAATTTTAAATACTTTAATTTTGACAGACATAACCATACTGGTTATAGTCCAAGCACTACTAATTTCCTACCCATTAATGACAATTAGGCTCTTGTATATGCAGAAGAGAGAGGTGATCAATGGAGGTGTTCACTAGAAGTTTCCAAACGAACAATTAGTAATTCAGTAACAGAGTGGCTGCCACCACAAACCGTTTGGAAAACAGACACATTTTGAATCTCAGAAAATAATAATCTATTGGTAGGATGTTTCTTTTAGAAAAATGGCCCTTTTGAATTCTCTGAGGCAAAAAGGAAAGACAATTGAGAAGTGAATTGTGTGCTGGGTAAAGCTTCTGTTCAATGATGTATCTTAAAATTTGAAATAGTAATTTCTCTCATTCTGTAATGTGTCTTATTTCAGCACACCAAACACCAAATGGAGTGTAATAGATTTTATAAAAATGCCAAGGCAGGTAATAATTTACATTTTTTTGTATTAAAATAATCAATATTATGTATTATAAACCTTGTGAAATGCTGACACAGAAACAAATCCATGTTCAAATCAGTTTCCTTTATACAGATAAATGACCTCGGATGTAAACCAGACAATGATTAGTTAATTTCTTTTCTGATCTATATTTCTAAAGAATAAAATACACAAATGAATGAGTTGTGACTATTCCCATTTTAAAAAGTATAGTCACAGCTGAGCTAAGCTTTGGAAAAATATTTGAAGACGTGTTTTTCTTTATGCAGGGAATGCATTCTAAATGTTCTTAAAAACCTATTACTTTATACTTTTATTTACCAAGCATATTCTTTTTCAAGGATTATGTGTTTTTGATGGCATTTAAATTTCACTAAAAACAACAAAGTTGAACTACCAAGAGCAACAGTAATAAATATTTTACACTTTATATAATCTTTTCATATCTACCTAATCACATAACAACTTGGGTGGGCAGAGCCAAGAGTAGGCATTAGTATCCTTATTACACAGATGAGGAAATTGTGTTTCCAAAAATATAAATAATTGATATTGATCCAGGCTCCAATAACAGTGGCTAGAGCTCTCCATGGTTTTATTCATGGTCAGAATAAGTTAGAGAACCAGAACTTGGCAGCTATCCAAGGAGGAGGGCATCATTTTTCAGGTTAAGGAAGAGACTACTTACCAATATCATCTCAGACAAACACAGCTAGCCCCTTCTTCAGGAATTTCCCCAGTCACTCTCCAAGAAGGGTACCTGAGTTCTATAGCCCACTGCTTTGAGAATGATGCCCAGCTCTGGGCCACGCATGTGTGAATTACAACGGAGCTTTTAAGGAAGCAAGTAAAGAGATTTTTCCCTGTTCAGCCCTGATTCTTTTCTGTGTAGGGGTAAAAATTAGTGGCACAACTATGTGGTCTAGAGGAAAAAGGATAGAAACATAGCTTACATGTACAACTTAAATTCCAAGCTAATGAGATGAGAAGGGAAGCGACGTCACTGATTTTATTTTGGCCACATATTTTTCCTGTTCCATTATTAATCCAGATTTCCCTCTTCTAAATTTGTTTAAAATAACAAAATACTAGAGTAGAAGCTTCCTTCCATCCCATTATCATTCTTCTATTTTCTGAGGTGACTAAGATTCTAAAAATGATATGTATTTATTCCATTCACATATTTTATTTGATATACCATGTAATATATGATTATCAAATTGTTTTATGTGCATTTTAAGAGGTACACAAATGGTAGCATTATATAGTTAAGACATCAAGTTCTACATTTTTCCCTTACGTTTATGTTCCTGAGATTCAGTCTTGGTGATACACATAAGCCTATTTAGTCCTTTTTATGAATACACAAAAAATATAAATTCAGTGAGAGCAGAACTTTATTTTATTGATTGTTCTGCCCTAAGTAACTTGAGCAGAGTATTTCCCTAATGAAGTAGTGAATTTGAGAGAATGAATTAGTGTATATAAATGAATAAATTCATGTGCAAATGAATTGTGCTATTAGCTTATTTTTTTCCCTATTTCTGGCTTTGTCTGATTTTGATATTAAGGTTATTCTGGCTTCACAAAATGAACTGAGTAGCTTTCAAATGTTTTGTATAAATATATATTTATTCTGTAGGACATGCTAAGGTCCAGTGCTTGCTTCTGGGTAGATCTTGATGAATGATTTGATTTCTTTAATGTCATAGTTATATTACAGTTTCTAAAAATTTTCTTCTTGAACTGTTTTTGGTAGTTTATATTTTTCTATACAATTACTCCTGTTGTCTCCATTTTTAGATTAAATGGTGTATTAGTTTACTATTTCTACTGCAACAAATGACCACAAATTTAGTGGCTTAAAACAACACACATTTATTATAGTTATAGAAGTCAGAAGCCTCAAATGGGCTTGTAGATACTTTTTTATGCCCATTCTAGCTTCCAGAGATTGCCCACATTACTTGGCTTGTGTTGATGTTTTTACTCTTACCCTCCTGCCTCTCATTTGTAAGGGCTCTTGTCATTATAATGTACCCACCTGGGTAATCATGATACTCTTCCCATTTCAAGAGCCTTAGCTGAATGTTATTGGCAAAATCCCTTTTGCCCTGTAAGGTAACACACTCACAGGTGTTAGGAATTAGGATTTGGACCTCTTTTGTGGGGGCCCATTATTCTATTTACCACAATTGGTAACGTATGTTCCATTGTATTTTCTCCTTTCTCTCTAAATGTGTTGCTTTAAAAAAAATTCAGAATGTGTTTATTTCTTCCAGTATCATTTTCTCTTCATTAACATGTCTGTCTATTTTATTAGCTATACCCTGACACTTTTGACAGGGTTGTGGGGTATAGCAGAAATGTTGGGAAGACATGGACAGCCGTGCTGGGAGTGCTGTTCAAGTAATTTTCTGCCTCCAGTCATTTCCCACTACTTCATGAAAAACAACTACTTCCACTGTGCTGTGGATGCTACGAAGTAACCCATGGTAGGTGTTAAAGGTGATGGTTCGTCCTGAGCATTCTCCCTCCGCATCCCAATCCCGGAACTGGTAATTCCCTATGACTGACACCTCTGAGCTCCCATTCGCTCCTATCTCACCCTGGGGAATACCTGAGAAGGTGAGCTTTCACCTTCTTGCTCCCCGCGCCACCCCCACCCCCACTCCCACCCCCCGCCCAGCTGAAGCTTGGGCATGCGCACCATCCGCGACAGATTGGAGGGGACCCTGCTGCTCTCTCCTCTGCTACCCTCCTCCCTTCCCTTCCCCACCCCACTCGAATTCCCGTTTTCCCCCACTCCCCATTCCCGCCCCGCACCCGCCCCCAGCCCCGGCTCCGGGACCTGTCTGGCCAGTTTCGACATCTAGGGAATTAACCTGTCCCGCCCATCCCTAGCCTCAAGCCGCGCAGGCTCCGCGCCTCCGCCCTTGTTCCCTCCGAGCTCCTCCGAGTGGAAGCCGCTACAAATGACTTGAATGAAACGTGTGTGGGTTTAGTGAGTGGTGAACCACCAGGGGATCCTGTCTCCCCACAAACCAGTATCTCTCCGAGGAGGAGGCGAAGGACGGGGAGGAGGCCAGGAGCCGAGCGTCGGGCTTCGGGGGCGCGCGCAGCGGCTGGAGCGCGGGGAGAGGCCGGGCCACCTCCCCTTCCTGGCCGCGCACCGCCTGGCCCGCGGCGGTTCCAGGCACCACCCTCCCCGCCCGGGCAGCGCCCGCTGTGGTAGTGACGAGCTCCCGCGGCCGGCGGCACCGTCCACCGACGAGCAGCGCCCTCTTCTCCCACTTCTCCCCACGATTCCCTTCTCTGCGGCGGAACGCCGTCCAGCAGCCCGCGTCGCCCCGTCGTCAACTTAGAGCTGGAGGAGAAGCAACTTTGGCAGTGGCGGCGGGGCTGGAATCCCGCTTCTCCTCGGCAGCAGTAGCCTCGCAAGTCGCTGGGGCTGGGTGGGGCGAGAGTTTTGCCGGTGCATCAGCGCTGCTTCTGATGGTTTGCAACCTGTTTCCAGCTAGCTGGGAGCGGGGTTGTGACTGCCAGTCGTCTGGGGGAGGGGGACTTGTTTTTCTTTTCCTCTAGAGACCTCGGCTTGCAACTGGATAAAGCAGTGTCGAAAGGATGTAACTAGGCAGAGCAACTGTTATCAAGAAGGCCACCACCCCACCCAAAGGCAGTGCGGAGCCTGCTTCGTCCGGGCTCCCCGAGTCGCAACGTTAATCAACATTCAGGTGTAGATTGCAACTTTCCAAGGTCAGCGGCTGGGAGTAGCCCATTCCCTCTACAAACCTTGGAGCGCCCACCTCGCTGGGACTGAACTTGGCTGAGAAATGCACAAGATGCCAAACAAGGAAGGATTGTAGGGGGCGTGTGTGTGACCCCCAAGACCCATCCTCCGCTATCCCCGTAATCTCCGGTCCCCGCTACCAGGCGGGGGTGAGTACGTGACATGTGCCTAACTCTCAGCAGCAACTTCGGCAGCAGGTGTCGATCCTAAGCAGGAGCCGCGGCTGCCGGGTGTGCCCTCGCCAAGCCATGCGAGCCCCGGGCGCGCTTCTCGCCCGCATGTCGCGGCTGCTGCTTCTGCTACTGCTCAAGCTGTCTGCCTCTTCTGCCCTCGGGTTCGCCCCTGCGACCAGGAACGAAACTTGTCTAGGGGAGAGCTGTTCACCTACAGTGATCCAGCGCCGCGGCAGGGACGTCTGGGGACCGGGAAATTCTGCAGGAAACGTTCTGCGAGCCCGTGCACCCAGGGAGGAGCAGGAGGCGGCGGTGCTTGCGGCGCTCTCCTGGGACCTGCCGGCGGTCCCGGGCCGTGGCCCGAGTGCAGGCAGAGGGGCGGAGGCGTCTTCAGCCGGAGCCCCGGCACCTCCAACCAGGCTGCCTGGCCCCTGGAGGTGGAAAGGTGCTCGGGGTCAGGAGCCTCCTGAAACTTTGGGGAGAGGGAACCCCACGGCCCTCCAGCTCCTCCTTCAGATCTCAGAGGAGGAAGAGAAGGGTACCAGAGGCGCTGGCATTTCCGGGCGCAGCCAGGAGCAGAGTGTAAAGACAGTGCCCGGAGCCAGCGATCTTTTTTACTGGCCAAGAAGAGCTGGGAAACTCCAGGGTTCCCACCACAAGACCTCACCCAAGACGGCCAATGGACCAGCAGGGCATGAAGGGCGGACAATTGCACTCCCAGGCCGGGCGCTGGCCCAGAATGGGTCCTTGGGTGAAGGAATCTATGAGCCTGGGGGTCCCCGCCGTGGAAACAGCACGAACCGGCGCGTGAGACTGAAGAACCCTTTCTACCCGCTGACCCAGGAATCCTACGGAGCCTACGCGGTCATGTGTCTGTCCGTGGTGATCTTCGGGACCGGCATCATTGGCAACCTGGCGGTGATGTGCATCGTGTGTCACAACTACTACATGCGGAGCATCTCCAACTCCCTCTTGGCCAACCTGGCCTTCTGGGACTTTCTCATCATCTTCTTCTGCCTTCCGCTGGTCATATTCCACGAGCTGACCAAGAAGTGGCTGCTGGAGGACTTCTCCTGCAAGATCGTGCCCTATATAGAGGTAATGCCTTCCAGGGGGTCTCAAGCTATTGGCTTTGTCTGTTTCCGGGATTATAGCAACAGAGAACTGCTGCTGGATGCACCAAGCTAGCTGAACGCCTTTGCTTATCTGGAGCCCTCTTTCATTTCTCTTTCCAGTCATTTATGCATATGTGTATATACAAAAAGAGGCAGTTTCGCTAAATCACCTTCAAATTCATCTGCACCTGGGCTGTAAAAAAATGATGATTCACAATATATGTAATTGTTTGGAGTATAAATCTATCTCCCTGAATATGGTGATATGTATATTTCCGATTTGGCACTTGTTAGAGATTTTAGGGTTAAATAAATGGTCAGCCCACGGTTGTCATCATCAGAGCCTACAAAAAAAAAAAAAAAAAAAATCATTAGCATTTATCTACTAGTTATCTAGTGCTTCAATGTGATTTTTCCTCCGAGAAGATTATTGCATTTTTTCTTAAACACCAAGGTTGGAGTAACATTATTTTTACAAAGAAAGAAAGGAAATTATGTTTCTTTTGTCAGTTGACCTCATGATATATTATTAACCTCTCAAATTAGTTTAAGTGTCTGGCTGTCTTCCATACTATCCCATCTAAATTCTTATGTCATTTGTTTCTTTTTCCTTCTTGATTTCTTAATTGTGTGTGTGTGTGTGCGCGCACACACACACACGCGAGCGCACGTGAACTTAAGCAAAAATAAGACTTTGGCCACCATGGCACAGAATTTGTTTAACATTCTCAAATTTATACATTTGTCATTTGTGATGGGTGTAAAAATTGGCTATTTTCAGGGCTTGACCCTGAAACTAGAAAATTTCTTGAGAAGGGGGCACATCGAGGTTCCAAACTTTGGAAACAAAAATCATGTGGAGTGAAATTGAGGTGTTTCATCCTACAGCTAGTGTCCTGGCCCACTATTGTGGTAGGTGGAATTTGCTCTTTAAATGGTCTCTCTTTAACACCAGCTCTTGGAAGGGGCCCAAGTGTTTTGCTGTCAGTTGTGTTTTTAGCCAGCTGGCCCCTGATTTTCTCCATTCAGACTGTCCGTTTCATTTATGGAAGCAGAAGAAGGGAAACTGTAAACATTCCACAGCCCCTGATCCTGTCTGGCACCAGGGCCTGTGACACTATGTTCAACATTGTTCCAGGCCTAAAGCTGGGGGATAAGTAAACAGAAAACAGTACCTACTTAGATGGAGCAAGGCAAGAAACAGTAAATAAGACCCTCTGTTATCCTGACGGGGATCAGGTGCAGGATCATTCCATGACTACAAAATCAGCTGTTGCTACTTTATCAGCATCCCGGATTTCTCGTTGGCAAGCTGGGCGTATCTCTGAAACATCTACTTTGTTTGGTAGACAGTTCATTTTTGAATTGTGAAGGTGGTAGTTTAACTCATGTTAGAGAATATGTGTCTATTTACCAACTACCTTTTCAAGGTCAGTTTCAAATTTATTTTTTTTATCAGAAGAAATTGACATGCAAGAAAGAGAGAGAAGTATAAAGTGGACAAGAGAGGTACCTCAATGAAAGAGAAGTGTATTGGTTTATCTCACTGGAAATGTACTGGACGTGTAGAAATCTGTATACGCTAGAGGGAAAGACAATAGGACAGAAAAAAGAAATTGGGGAAAGAAAAAAAAGTTTTTGAAAGAACACCTTAAAAGAAAAGAATATCAAATTCAAGAAAGAATATAAAAACTTTGGTTAGTTTAATGAGATATAAGCATTTTGAGCATTGGCATTTATTATGTACACATTTTAATTTTCTTTCTCCATAATTCTGAGTTTTTATAAACGTAAAGATACTTTCATTTGTGTTTCACTTGTTAGTTTAGCTCCTCAAGAGTGCTTTTTTATCTTTTATTATGAGTAAAATCTCTCTTTTACTCTCTGTATTTTTGCTTAGTTTTCCCACCATCCTAATAGCATTCTGTATTTTTCAGTTAGTAGTGCAGGGTTGGTTGGTTGGTTGGTTGATTTATTTATTTATTTATTTATTTGAGATGAAGTCTTGCTCTGTCACCCAGGCTGGAGTGCAGTATCGCAATCTCAGCTCACTGCAACCTCTGCCTCCCAGGTTCAAGTGATTCTCCTGCCTTAGCCTCCTGAGTAGCTGGGATTATAGGTGTGCACAACCATGCCTGGCTAATTTTTGTATTTTTAGTAAAGATGGGTTTCACCATGTTGGTCAGCCTGGTCTCAAACTCCTGACCTGTGATCCACCTGCCTTGGCCTCCCAAAACACTGGGATTACAGGTGTGAGCCACCGCACCTGGCCATAGGGGTTATTTTTCTTAGAGAATCATGAGATTCAAAAGAATCAAAGATTTCTTAGAGAATCATTAGTTTATTTTTTTAAATTAGAGTATAATATACATTTTATTGCTAAAATAATGAACATCTTAATATGTAGCATTTCTATATTCCTACCTAATCCATATCACTCTGAAATAATTTTATAATATTTTATAAAAATAATTATTGGAAAATGTTGTTGGCTTCATAATTCCTGATAACTGAGAATAAGAACTACAGTCCAAATCTCAAAATAAAAGCATTTCTGTCTCCAGGAGGCACTGATGTTTTCACCAAAGTAAGAGATATTTAGTATCTCTCCTATGTTGGGTTCCTGCAAAAGCAGACCCTAAGATGTAGATTTATTGGGGCATCAAGTTTATTGGGTTGTGCTCTCAGGTTCAATACCTATTAGGGAAGGAAGAAAACAGGATTGGGCAAAGGGAGAAGCTGAATTGTGATGCAATTGTCACAAAGTCCTCAGCTGACAGCATTAGGAACTTTAAGGTTGGATGTCCATGCAGAAATATCCTAAACTGAGGCAAGAGGGCTCAGCCTTTACATCTCTTCATGGACTAATCTTTATATGTAAGGCATTGGATGTGAGGCTGCTCCCAGGATGAGGCACAACCTTGAGTTGGTTGGATCTGTTTGGTCAAGGGCAATTCCCAGAGAGGGATGCAGCTAAGCACCATCAACCAATAGCCCCAGCAGCTGGAGAAATCAGTGCTTCATTCTCGAAGGACTTTGGAGGGAGCTGTCTGGGTGGAATCATGGCATCCACTACAGTAGATTTTGAGCAATCATGTTAAATCAGACATAGATGATGTTTTAATCCAACTCCTTCATTTTTAAGATGAAATATGAGGCACAGAGACTATCCTAAACATATATACCTAGTTAGCCACCAGACCCTTAGTCTCGATGCTTCGTATTTATATTTGCTGATTAGACAAACATGTATGAAGCACAAGTTTTAACCAGTGAGTGTTTTCTTTTCCTTTCTCCTCCTTGGCATCTTAAAAAAATTTTTTTTATCCACTAGACAGGAAAAAAATAAAAACTCATAAACATCATTTGTTATATAATTAAATATATAGCTTCTTTTATTCTTAAATTTCATCTTGTTTCTCATAAACTGTCCGTAAGTTCTGCAATTGGTAGTTAATTGAAATTTTTAAAATTGCAATAATCTGAGATAACTATGCTTTTTTAATGTGCCAAACATGATTACTGTAATGACCAAAAAGTTATATAGGTTACATTTTATGTTCTTAAAATCATAAAGTGTGTTAGATTAGTGAAGGACATTACAAATATATTTGTTTGAACTTCCTCCAAATCTTCCAAAATTTTGCCTCTGACCTCAAGACTTTTAAAAATTGTTTGACATTTTGTCTCCTTTCATATTTCTAAATTCTGCCTTTCCTTCACTTGTTACTTTCTTATATTTATTTTATTTCTTGGCTATTTTTCCTGTTTTTTTAAACCATGTATAATACCTTCTTATTTATATGTAGCATTTACCATTTTCCAGTAACATATTTAACCTTTTTCAGTTTTTATTTTTTAATTTTTCATAGTTAATTTTAAATTTTATCCTCAATTGATTATGACTGACTTTTACAGTTTTTCTCTCTCATCTTCTCTTTTGCTTTATTTTTTTCCTACCACAATTCTTTCTCCTCTACAGCTTGAGTGTTAGCATAATCTGAAGGGAATCATGGAATTCTGGGGGAGATTTGGGTGTTTGTAGAAAAATAGGAGATATTTCTTGAGTAAAAACTATACAGTTTGTAATTTGCATTCAACTCCTCTTTCTATTTTAATTTGTTGGCCTAAAGCTTGAGAATAGCATTCAGCTTCCAGGGTCTATTGTGAGAAGAAAGTTTTATGATGTTCCATATTGCTGTGAGTAAGAATGTTCTGGGAACTGTTGTAGTTGATGACTTTTCCTGTTCTATTCCAGGATTATGACATCTTTATGGCCTAGTAGTAAATCTCATAAAGACCAAGGACAAATGAAATGGTAGGAAAAGCCAGATAGGAGAGAAGAAATTTTGGATAGGTGATGGCCATCCTCCTAGACACATCATTTTAAAGTGATTTATTACATAGTCACAAAAAAAAACTATACTCAAAACAATAGTTTTATATGTAGTGTGCTTATATGTGTATGGGGGGAGGTGGAGATACATGTGGGTGTGGGTTGCAATAGGAAAATGGCAGAGGAGTTCCCTACCATACCTACCATTCACTTAGGAATCTAACAAATGTGTAGAAACAAATAATAAGGGCTAGGTGTGGTGGCACACCCCTGTAATCTCAGCAGTTTGGGAAGCATATGCAGGCAAATCACTTGAGGCCAGGAGTTCAAGACCAGCCCGGCTAACATGGTAAAACTCCATCTTTACAAAAAATACAAAAATTAGTGGTACATGATGGTTTACGGCTGTAGTCCCAACCATTCAGGAGGCTGGGGTGGGAGGATCACTGGAGCCCTGGAGGTTGAGGCTGCAGTGGGTTGTGATCATGCCACTGCACTCCAGCCTGGGTGACAGAGTGCGACCCTGTCAAAAAAAAAAAAAAATCACATAATTCAAACATCGAATATGGCAACTGAAACAGCTCTTTGCTCATTATTTAATGTAAGTCAGAATCAAGGTATCATCTGTCCCAGATCCTAGATAACAGATTAAGGTCTGTTTGGACACTAACTGGGAGTTTTAAATGATTGAGATTCTCTTTAGTTTAAAGAACTCACACCTTCATGTTGGTTGTAGGGTAGAAGGCTTCAAATAATTATAATGAGATAACCCCAGATCTAACTGTACTTTTTATTTTACTGGGATACAAAACTTCTGCACAGAGGTGGAGGGAGAATAAAGGGAACATGTCTTACCAGGGCTTCTGGTCTGGGGATAATTTGTGACAAGTCTAGAATCTTTTCTAATGAGAGGGGCCAGCTTCTCCAATGGCTTTAGAAGTATTGGTTTTAAATTGAGTGGAACAAATGGCTCTTTGATTGCCTTAGAGCGTAGCTAGCACTGACAAGTAAGAAAGGAAGGGTTTTTGGAGGTTGAAGATGGCAGTGCCGTACAGCTATCCGATTCTACACAGATTTCCCTAGAATGCCTGCATTCAAGTACTAGAACATTTATCATGGCATATGGTAAATTTTCTCTGAGAGGTGGATTAGCCATTAGGTATTCTGCTGGACTTTTAAGTGGAAACATACTGTTTTATGAACAATTTTAAAGTTACTAATAGTATTCTCAGGGAAAATGTACTCAATATATGAGAATGGTGCTGAACAAATGTTTTATGACATCCATTAATCTTTTAGTAATCATTTTCTATATTCCCATGCAAATGAAAATATTTAGCTTATGACTCTTAACAGGAAGAAAAGAGTTTCTTAGAGTGTGCTTTTATTTATAATTCCATTCCTAAATGGTGTATGGTGAAGTTAACTGAATTTGGATCTTAGACAAGACAGAAAAGCTTTATAATATTCAAATAAGAAATCCAAATAGTTTCCTTAGCTATTGATTGTAATGAGAATGTATCCTTTTCTAAAGCTTGTCAATGAAGTGTAAATAGGAAAATTGATTTTTTTTACTTGCCTTCTAGAGATAATTGTGTGGCCTTCAGCTTTTAAGAATTATGTATAAAACAGCAGCACCCAATAAGTGATTAAAGAACAATATGAATAATTTATTATTTTCTGTAATCCTTTTCCATAGATGTCATCATTCATTCATTGTTGACCATTCATTGATTTATCAAACATTTACCTGGCTTTTCTTCTCTGTGAGATACTATGTTAGGAGTAGGCAAGAGAAGAAGGCAGTAGAGGAAGCGGGGAAAAGATTCCAAAGATGAATATCACAGATGAGCCACTGCCATTAAAAGTACAGAAAAGTAATATTCTACACCATGATGAATATTATAATAGGGGTTTGAACAAAGCATCGTGGAAGCTCAGAAATGGCACTGAAATGGGTCAAGTCACAGTTGTACTTGTTATGACCAAAGATGGAGAAATTAAAGGGAAAACTGTACTCTCTCCAATTATTTTCAATCATATTCTTACTATTATGCCCATACAGCCTAGATCCATGAAGAAAAGTTACAAATATGAAAATCTTTTAATTCTTGCTTTTTTGTTTTCTTTAGTTTTCCCAGGATAGAAATAATAATAATAATTGGCAAAACAATTCAGCAGATTGTTCAGTACTAGAAATTTCTTTTAAAATATGGAATTTGTGCCAGTGCCTAGGATAACTATCTCTTCTTTACAGTTAGTCCTCATTAGTTATAAGGACACTAAACAAATCAAAATTAAACACTTTACTTAAATGAATGGTTTATTTGGCAGTGTAATAACAGTATATTACATTGAGTGAGTCCTTTTCTTCTGAAACTATCAAAACATATACAAATTGTTTAATTTGACCTTAGAGAACCTAAGAAAGAAGATGGACAAGGGTGATACTTTAGACCCCCTTGAAGAGTCTTGAAGAAAGGGGAGCATAATGAATGGACTTCCTCAAGAATTGGATTAATCTCTCAAGCACATAATTAGAGTGAAGATTTTGAGCTCCTGCGGGCTTCCAAGGTATCCTGTTATGTCAGCAAAGTATCCTTCCACAGAGACAAGGAAGCAAACATGTCTGCAGAAGTAAAGCAGATATGAGCTTATGAGTTTACCAAAGGCTGAGTGGATGAGGGTCTACCTTTGCTTTCATCCTTAGGCTGCATGAACCTTGATACAATTTTACAATTTTTACACCTTTAATGGCGTTCGTCTTATGTGCTGCAACCCGATTTAACAGTAACCCACTGGAAGCACATGGACCTGTGTCTGGGATATAGATTGTGGGAGAGGGATGGGAAGGCAGCTATGCAGTGCCATTTGTCTCTGCCTCTGCATTTCTGCTCCATCCTCCAGGGATACGTCTGTCATTTCACTTCCCAAGAATTGACCTGCCAAGGTCCAATAATGAACTCAACCTTGTTGCCAAGACTAACTCTTAAATATCCTAATTGGAATAGTATTCTTAGTGCCAGAAGAGATGATCTCATCCAAAATTTCAGAGTGGAGTCGAGAATGGGATTACTGCAACCTCAGATATGGAGGGTCTTTTATTATTTGCAAAGTAGGTATAGATACTTTTCATAAAACTACCATAAAATGCAGGATATGATCACTGTGCCAGCCTTGTTCTTGAGACAGAATACTTTTGGTTTGTGAATTTGTGATAGTTTTCAGTGTTATCTGTCTGTACACTTGAATGGTTCATAGCATTCATTAATGAGGCCAAGGTCATTGATTTGACCCTGCCTAGAATGAGACATTCTCATTAGGTCTGTGACTCTACTCAGGGATGTTACTTGTTTTTTCTCTCAAAATAGCCCCTTCCTCATCAAGTCCCATATTCAGGACGTTTCTTTACTATTGTCTCCCTAGTTCAAATCTTTTTTATGTAGGAAAAGCATCTGATAAGCCAGTTCACATCAAGATATGAGATTTAGAAATAACTGCCTTCTATAATAAGATTAAATCAAGAAAGAAACTTCCTTAACAGACTATCAAGAGTGAAATTTTGGTTAAAAGCAGATAAATTTTGTCTTAAAATATGGTTTCTCGATTTCATTAAAATCATGATGACCTAACTACAAATAATTTTTAGTTTGAGTCCACAGTCATGCAATCAGTATCATTAGTCAGAAAGGGAACTAGGTAAAAATTTGTTACCACTTTTTGGAAACTCATCAGAACCCCAAGGTAAACAACTGAAGTTCCAGGTCACTTTAAGATTGATTCGGAGCATCATAATAATATCAGACATTGAAAACTGGCCTGTGGGCTTGGGGGAAATATTACATTTTGAAATGATTTTGTAAGTACTGAGAATAAACATGGAATCTTTAGAATTTAATATAGATGGTTTATATCTTAAGACAAACTGATGCTAATCTTGCCTTATTTAATTTTTGTTTCAGTAAACACCTGACAGATTAATAGAAATTATCACATGTTAGGTTGTAGTTAAATGAATTTTTTAACCATGTAAGGAACACACTGTGCTCTAGATGTCATAATTGGTAAGAAACTTAATTCGAGATAGGATTATAAAAGGAAAGAGTTCTTAGGGAATCAAGACAAGTTTTGGGAGAATATGTTGATTTTTAAATAGTCTTAAATGGCTTTTAAAATAAGTAAAGCATGATATCAAGCTTAGGCAAAAGAAAAGAAGGTGGAGAATGAGGCAGTAATGACAATTGATAGTCGATGCCTTCACAATATTTTTCTCCCCACGGCATTGGGAATTACGTATAAATGGAATAGTCTGGGTATAATAGAAATAAATGGATATTTATTATATGTGAATATGTCAGACTAAATATCAGTTGATAATGATAAGAAGCCTTCTCTTTCTTTGACTGTGCTGCCAGAGTTTCATTCCAGAGAGTGCACAAGCAGTGTGTGCGTGCACATAAGGGGCGAGGAAAGTCTCTCCTTGCTCTGTTATTGGTTTAGAAATATGAATTGAAGTGTGTCATTGCCATAGTGTCATGATCTGCATGCACTCCAAAAGGAAGACCTTTTGGAAAAGGTCATCTTATTCAGAGCAGTCTGATAAACAGTGGCTCTGATAAATGTGCTACCCCACTCGTGCTCATACAAGTATCTCCCATGGGAAGTTGCCCTGAAGTGCTACAAGGACAAGGGTAATGGAAAATGCAAGAAGAAGCCAAAGGCATACCAGCTCCAGCCATTTAGAGGTTCTACCCTGTGCTCATCCTGCTCTTTTCCTGACTAGTTGTTAGGCCTGTAACCACTGACATAATAGGTTGTCATTCACGGCCCAAATGAATGGGTTTTCTTAACAATAACTCCCTTGTTTTGAGGGTTACTTGTAAACAAAGGAAAGCACATAAATAGATGCACTTAAAGATTTTTTATGTAAAATATAAGCTAGGCTAGAATACAATTATCGAGACCTTGGTTAGACATTTTCCTATTTTATAAAAATCGGTATGTTCTAGTCACTTCACTGTACTTGAACATGTAGATTCAATTTCATAGGAAGGAAATTTTGCAGAGAGGGATATTGTTTTGTTTTTTCTTTCCCTATCAGTGTTATCATTGATTTGTGCCAGAAAGTTTTGCAAAAGACACAATTTACTTTATGACTTATATTTTATGGGATCTGTGCTATTTCACATCTTACTCTCATTTTTAATCTTTTTGTTTGTTTGTTTGTTTTTTTTACTTGTCTGCAGTAAGCTTCTGAGAAATGCAGCAATAGCTAAGACAGGATCTCCGTAGATTACTGTTTTTCATAAAGCATCCATGGGCTCTTTCTTCATATAATTTTGAGTGAACAGAGATTTAATGTAGTACAAAGTGGTGATGGTAGCCGAGGTTCCGCAGGTCCTAATAGTTGCTTTGAATTAGAAACTTGAGCAGTGGGAAAAATGAAATCTATATATATCTTGACTTATAAAGTATGCTTCATACCTTAATTGTTAAGTATTTTGCCTTATAAGTTTCTTTCTGTTTGTATTATTTTTTAACAGAAACCCAGGAAACCATGGGACTTAAAATTACCTTGCAATGGAAAGAGCAATACATTTTTTTCTTATTTTATCAAGAGACAGCTTCACTCTGAATCTTTCTCCAAAGTCATTCATTGTTGCCATGTAACTTACTGACTGGGTTAATTTCTCATCAGTGGTGTAAAGTAGCTGTCTTAAGTTGGACAGCATAGGTGCTGAACCAGAATTTGGGACTCATGATCTCCTAAATGTAAGTTTAACAGAGCGACAAAATATTTGAAAGCTGAGGTATATCTATGGTTCTCATAACTACCGAGTTGGATTTCTTTAAATTCAATCTTGCCAGTGGTGATAAGGGACTAGATGAGGAAATGTATCATTTCCATGCAGGTGACTGTATTTGTACTCCTTCATTATCCTAACCAAACTACTTGTTTTTTGTTGGTTTCTTTCTGTAACAAAACTTAAAAGGTAATTCAATAAGCCATTCACAGAAACTTCCATTATATTTTCAAAATCCTCCATGTTTTGTAGATTTCTATTTTTATTTTAGGGTGGACTTTCATAGTATATCTTATTAGCATCCACAATAAGGGGAGAAATACATATTACCTTGCTCCTTATTAAGAAAGCTGAGGCAAGGAGAAGATGAGAACTCATCTGTCAGGGTATTGAATATTGCTTGAAATATCTGGATCATTAAGTTGAGTCAGTTGCACCTTAAATATAATTAGGAAGAAATCTTTTTAGATGACTTCAGAATGGAGTTTGGTTAGAGTTAGAAAAACATTCAAAATATAGAATACAATAAAATTATTTTATAATATGAGTGATTTGCCTATGATTTAGTATTCATTCTTCAGTACCTTATAAATCTCCAAATTAGCAAATGTTATGATAGCATAAATTTTACCTCTAAAATTATCGTATCATTATAATATGGGAGAAAATTTATCTCTTTATTATCTCTGTATTATCATAGAAGAGAAAACTTAAGAAATCCATTCAAACTGATTGATTTATTTAATGATTTTATAAATGACTAAAGTAACATACAAAGCTAATGACAGTCCTTCCTGGGCTATTTTTTTTCCTACACAGGAGCAAACTTTTACAACTTTATGAGGGTTACTGCGTATGTCAGGAGCAACAAAAAGTATATTTAGACATGAATTCTGGGTGGTCTTCAAGTTCTCTTGCCTTTTCACACCATCCTTGTATCCCACAGATTTAAATAGATACTTCAGTTAAAATACAAATCATTACTGTCCTGGGTTGTTAATAACCAGTCAAACTGACAATCCCCAGGTTATCCTAGTTTAATCGACTATATAAGACATAGATGATGTTTGCAAAAAATTAGATCTTATCTCTTGAAATGCAACTATACATCATGAGAGGTTTTATGAATTGGTCAGCCTGTAAAGCTAGTTAGGCGTCTGTAGCAATTTCCCTAGGAGATATTGTGAAATTATGTTTGTCTTCCAATCTTGTTAAACTAGTGATTCTCAACTGCAGTCTCCAGGCATACATGGATATGTCCCAGATCAAGGGGAGTCACAGCAATCATGCCAGAAACTGTTAGTCAAGACTTTCTGCCTCGTAGACTGTCATGAGTCATTTCATATATAAAGCAACTTACTGGGTGCATGGTAGCAGGTGGGAGATAGTCAAAAAATTCTGTCATGGATTCCAACCCTCTTGAGAACAAAATTCTTGCTTTATTCATCGCTGTTCCCAGCAGCAGCTACACTATATTTTATAGATTATCTCTCTCTCTCTCTGTCTTTCTCTCTTAAAAACAACAAGACACAAACATATAGCATTGTGCTAATGCAGTGCTCTCTTTGCTAGTGATTTACAATGTTCAATAAGGGTATAATGATACTAAAATGGGAACAGTTTAGGGGTGATCAAGAAGAGTAACCCTAAACCCCTCACTTTCCTCATGTGCTCACTGCTCATGAGCCTAACTCCTCCACATGTGGACTGGGCAGGAGCTGAAGGAGCTTCATTGTTGTTACTCTGGGACACAAAGAAGAGCAGAACATTGTTGTTTGAAAGATCTTACAGTTGTTTATTTTGATTCCTTTGCCATCTCTGTATTCCAATGCCAGTCCTCTCAAAATGCTCAATATCTTATTTTCCCCAATAGTTAAAATTTTGTTTCTAATTTTCCTCTGATCTTGAAATTCTCAAAATTAATAGTCTTGTCTATGAAAAGTGTTTACAGTTCTGCTTTTGTTGCTGTTAATTATTCCTCCCATTGCAGTTTAATTAATAAGAGATTGCATCTTACTCATTCTGTGTCTCAGGATGTTGCTTCAAAGAACTACCCATCTAAGCCAATGCTTAACAGCTTTACTCCCAAGAGCATATTTCATGGTGATATTGAATTTTAGCAATCGGATATGGTCATTAAATGCAGAAGATCTGGCATTCCTGATGCAGTTTTATAATTGCACATAATTGCACTATTCATCTTGGTAGAATTTTTAATAAGCTGTATGTAAACAAGTATATTTCAAAATTGTGATAGAAATCTTTTCATGTTGCTCCAACATCGAGGAATTTTAATTACATGGGTAGATTTCATGTCTGGGTAAGCAGAAATTAGACCACCACTCATTATTCGGATGATTTTTATCAATTAATTTCTGAGGTGTGCAGTTAATTCTTTACACATGTTTAAAGCCTCCTATAAATAATTTGGAAAATTACTGACAGGGCCTTTGTGCATTTCTTGCTCTTTCACACCATAAAATGTAGTGCATAAGAATTTACAGAAAAAGATCTGAAGTAATATCACTGCAGGCAGTGGCAGCAGGAGAGAGTAGATGTCTAGGACTGGCATTTGGGCTGCAGTTGCTCTTGGCAACTGCATCTCAAGTGCCGTCTGCATTTGGAGCAGTGCTACTTTCTTCATTGGCTCCTTCAGCAACTCTCTCTGTTGCTCCTGTGACCTTTCTGGACTGTTTACCCTGTTGCAGCTGGATCCAACTGTAGAGAGTGATATCAGAGAAAAGTATAATTTGAAAACAGGATCCTTGATATAGGAGCTTTTTTTGAAATTTGTATATGAAAACTGGGAAGAATTCCTTAATTCATGATTTATCAGAAAGACTACAGATCACGTATCTTTGAGCCTTTGACTCCGTACTAAAGCTTTTGGGAATAGGACTGAAGAATTGAGCATCTTCAGATAAAATACAGTGTAGAATTCCTGATGATAAGTTGGAACACATGTAAATCTTGCTTAACATCTGTCCTGGCTTTTGTTATCTTATGAGATTGAAGGTAAAGAACCTGGAAAAACACTGCCTTGCTTTCTTAGGCAGTTAACATCTTCTAATTAAGATCGGATGTGCAGCACAGCCTCTGATATCTAAGGAGTTGGTAATCTAACACACCCATCTTAATACATGTCCACCCACATGCATTTGCCGTTACCTTTCATTAAAGACTTTGTAACTTCCTGGAGTTAGGCATGCAAATATTAGCATCCATGATAATTGATCTATATGTTTTCAATCTCTAGATTTAAAACTAGGGAGATTAATAGAGAAGATGCTATCTTTTGTGCATTGAGTGTTCTTTGCAAGTAATGATAGAAAACCACCAAGCAAATAGATGTTCTGAGCCTCTAACAGATTGCCTCTCCTCAGAGTCTTCAGTATTTTTATGTTATGAGCTTTCCTTTTAATAGAAATGCTATTCATGATTTCAAAAGAATGCATTGCATAAACTTTGGTGGCTTTGTATTTGTGCACTTACTCAAGTTATAAAGTGACAGGGAAACATGTACAAAGATTTGCCTTAGTGAAGATGGCACAGAAAGCTTTGCTGAGGGTTTCTGATAGTTTAAGATTGTTTTTTTTCCTCTCAGACTTAAGAGAAATGAATCAAAAATTTGAAAATCTAATATGCAAATGCCAAGTTTCAAAATTCTATAAATTAATGTACTGTAATTTCCACATGATACTGTTTGAGAGAGACTTGTAGAAAGCAGCCAGCGTTCTTAGATGTCTCCAAGTATGGCAATTGCTGACATTTAAAAACATGATCATAAGACAACTGTACAAGGTGGACCTCAATTTTAGAATTATTTTGTGCCTCCAGCATACATGCAAAACAAATTTTCATCAATGTAAACAATTATTAATTTGAAAGTTAATTATTAAAAGATGAAAGTGGAGATTTCTTTTTGTTATTTGAAGTCATATTAGGTTGATGTTTCTCATACCGATGTTTATGGGAGACATTCTGAAAAATTTGGAGAACAAGAATTGTCGTTATAAGTCCAATCATGACTCTTTATCTGCACTGATCTAGAGCTTTGCCAGTCAAATTTTTTTATATCATTAACACCTCATTATACCTCATTTTCAGACTATCTCCACTACTAGTTATGAGAGTAGTCAGGGCATAGATACAATGTCCTTATTTTCCATATTAGAACCAGTAGACACCGTGTGATATGTAGCATATAAGGAGGAAATATTTGACATTGGAACTCTCAGAATCCACAAGGCAAGTTGCCATAGTTCTGGGGAGAGTGACAGCTTGAATATAGTAGATAAACAACTAATGTTTTGAGTACTAAAATTGTATGACAAATGGTTTCCCTTTTGTCAACATCAAAAGCCAAAGGACTTTTAAAAAATTAGACATTAAAATTATGCTTATACACAAGAACAGAAAACCAAACACCGCATGTTCTCACTCATAGGCGGGTGTTGAACAATGAGAACACATGGACACAGGGAGGGGAGCATCACACACTGGGGTCTATTGGTGGGGGAGCTAGGGGAGGGACAGTGGGTGCTGGGGAGGTTGGGGAGGGCTGACATGGGGAGAAATGCCAGATATAGGTGATGGGGGGATGGAGGCAGCAAACCGCCTTACCACGTATATACCTGTGCAACAATCCTGCATGATCTGCACATGTACTCTAGAACCTAAAGTACAATAAAAAAAAATAAAAAATAATTAAACTTATTTTTTCCTCTACCCCTTTGCCAGGGAATGGCCTATAAATGTGCTTCTTAAATCTTACCACCAGCAGGCAGGGGAGAGCGAATGCACATACTCCATACACTCGAGTGTTTTTGGGATGCAGACCAGAGCATTCCATCCACCCAGGGACTTTTCTTTTTGTCCATATTTTATCTAAAACCTTATTAACATTTTACCTTCTACTCATTGTTCTTGTTTAAATATACAAATAATGGCTACATTTATTAAATATTAAATTACTTAAATTTTTCCCAAAATATGTGAGTAGATTTAATGCTGCTGGGTGATTGCTGTATTTATGTTTGACTTTGAGAACCATCCCCCGCATTTTGGTTGACTATGATATGCTTGAGGGAAGGGGCTGCTTCTGGTAACTTTCTGTTTTCCGGATACCAAGTATAGTGCTTGGCACAGAGTTGATATCAATAATGTATGCTTGTGTTGGATATGTATCTATTTATCCCATTCGAGTACATGTACAATGCTTAATAAATGTTTTGTCAGTAAATGAATGATAGCATGCTTACATTAGGAACATGTGTTTATATTCTTGGAAAGCCTCTGTGTGAAAAAAAAAATAGGTATATATTTTTGGTTCTTAACCTTTAAATGTTGATTTTTTTAGATGTCTGAACCATATGCGTATAAGAACAGAGCCTTTTTGAATACAGTTTTTCATGTGTTTATTGTCAAAGAGTTTTCTGATCCAAAATTTTCCTGTGGTTGGGATATCGAGACATCTTTTTGGCTCTTTTCTGCATATTTTCATGTATTTTTACATGTTCTATTTTTTTTGTTTTAGTATCTCCTATTTCTTGAAATTTGATACACATACCTATTTTATGATAAATATTTTATGTCTGATTGTGTATCTTTGGCATATAAGTTCATCGTGGCTAATTGTCTCTTGCATATTGTGATTTTCGATTTTATCAACTCATGTCCCTTGAATTTTAACTATAGGATTTTTTCAAGCCTGGTTTTGAAGTGCATTCTTCCAGAGAGGATTTACCTTTGATTTTACCAGTTGCCTGGGATTATTTTAAATTGCATTTTGGGTTTTCTGAGCCACATAGATCCTGGAAAATTTCACCCTAACACTATGTAAATTCAAGCTCCTGGTTAGAATTTGACATTTTTTCCCTCCTTTTCTCCCAGTTTATCCAGACCCAAATCCTATCATACAGGCAGATTTCTTCATTATTTCCCTCTCTTTTTTCCCTTTACACCTCCAAAGATGTAAGCATTTGAGGAGTTCCAAATTCATCAGGGGTCTTTGACCCAATCCCCACCCACATTGACCTCAGCTCTGCTTCCTGCCTCTGTGTACCTGGGAACCTTGCCCCGTTTTTCTAGCTAAAACTAACTTGAAACCCTCACCAGGACTGGCAGGTGCCCCTAGGGCAAACGTGCAGCATGAACAGGGAGGGGTCTCTGGCCTGTTTGAAATTTGTTTTCTTTTGAATTTTGGTCTCTGGAGAATTTTCTTGTTTTCCATACATGTATGCCTTTGAAAGTAATACTGAAATACTTTATTTTGCATTTAGGAAAAATTGGAGGAGCTCTCTAATTATTTAGTCCATTGGAGACAATAAATTTGCTCTGGACAATAAATAAGCTCTTGAGTGCTTGCTGTGTGTAAGGCACACGACTGACCCTTACACTGGAGAAACATGAGCATCCCGGTCAGTAATGAAAATGGGATATTCTGCACTATCCTAACTATCTAGATCTCCTAGTGGCAGACATTTTCATGGTGAATACAATTTTTAGTGTCTCTGGATTCTTATCTATAATACAAAGCGACTAGACTAGCTGATCTTTATGGATCCTTCCAGTCCTAAATGTTCTGCCCTCCATGACTCCCAAAACACTACACTACAGTTTGTTTTCTTTTTTGATGCTTACAATGATTCAGCTGACGTCCTGAGCTCAGTTACCCATGTCTCATTTAGAAAACTGTTCTGTCTCTTATTTCTATTTATGTATGTATTTATTTATTTTACTGTTTTGCCAATCTGCATTTACTTCCTAGTGCTTTGATCTTTCGGGGAACACCGGGAATAAGCGTCTTCTCCGTTCCCCCACAGGTCGCTTCCCTGGGAGTCACTACCTTCACCTTATGTGCTCTGTGCATAGACCGCTTCCGAGCTGCCACCAACGTGCAGATGTACTATGAAATGATCGAAAACTGTTCTTCAACAACTGCCAAACTTGCTGTTATATGGGTGGGAGCTCTACTGTTAGCACTTCCAGAAGTTGTTCTCCGCCAGCTGAGCAAGGAGGATTTGGGGTTTAGCGACCGCGCTCCGGCGGAAAGGTGCGTTATTAAGATCTCTCCTGACCTACCGGACACCATCTATGTTCTAGCCCTCACCTACGACGGTGCGAGACTCTGGTGGTATTTTGGCTGTTACTTTTGTTTGCCCACGCTTTTCACCATCACCTGCTCTCTGGTGACTGCAAGGAAAATCCGCAAAGCAGAGAAAGCCTGTACCCGAGGGAATAAGCGGCAGATTCAGCTAGAGAGCCAGATGAACTGTACGGTAGTGGCACTGACCATTTTGTATGGATTTTGCATTATTCCTGAAAATATCTGCAACATTGTTACTGCCTACATGGCTACAGGGGTTTCGCAGCAGACAATGGACCTCCTTAATATCATCAGCCAGTTCCTTTTGTTCTTTAAGTCCTGTGTCACCCCAGTCCTCCTTTTCTGTCTCTGCAAACCCTTCAGTCGGGCCTTCATGGAGTGCTGCTGCTGTTGCTGTGAGGAATGCATTCAGAAGTCTTCAACGGTGACCAGTGATGACAATGACAACGAGTACACCACAGAACTCGAACTCTCGCCCTTCAGCACCATCCGCCGTGAAATGTCCACTTTTGCTTCTGTTGGAACTCATTGCTGAAGGGCAGTACTTGGTTGGGTCATTTTATTTGTTTGATTTTCATATCCCGTGAAAGTTTTTAATTCATATTTTTCCTTATAGGGAAAAATGCAAAAAAGAAATAATAAAGAAATATTAACTGCTGTAGAACTGATTTTACAAATTAATATTTGTGCTTTGAAAAAAAGTTTCTATTTAGTTATTTAAGAAGAATGAGAAGGCCAATAGTTTTAGATGATTTTATCTGGTACGGTGCTAATATTTTATTTGAAAAAAGTTACTGCAACTTAACTTAAAATTCCTAATATCTTTTCTCCTTTTGAAAGTACAATTATTGTATATTGATTATAGCCATGTGATTTTGTAGGTTATTTTATATTTGAGTTGTGATTGAAAGTATGCTGTATATGGTATTGTGAGATGATTTGTACTTGGAAGCAGTCACAAAGTAGCACCAAATAAATTACACTTTATTCTTTAATGTCATTGTCAATCTACTTTTAACCAATATTCAATAAATCTTCTAATTGCCTTAAAGATCCAATTACTGGTTCTATGCACAATTTAAAACTGGCCTTACTATTTTATAATATATTTTCTTTTAAGGCAGGTAATCATTATGGTATAAAGCAGTTTTTCTAATAGCAGTATTTTATATGCATGATTCATAAAACCATATTGTATGTTAAAACAAAGATGTATTTTAAATATTCAGGTATAGATGTCAAATTACTTCTGAATATTTATAAAATATGAATAAATAGCAGAGTAGGAAGAAAGTTTCTGTTTTTTAAAAATTCACCTCTGAACTAGCACATAGAGTTACAGGTTTTCCCTTGAGGAATTATGGGCAGAATCAAGAATTTTTAAAATGCAATTGTCATCCGATTTCCTATGAACACTGACCTTTGAAGCTTTGTGAATCCTACGTAAAGCACTCTGAGTTCTAATTTTTCTCCTTTTGAAAAATAAACTTGACTAAATCTATACAACTTAATTTCTTTAAGTGCAATGAAAGTATAGGAGTGGAATAATAAATATTCATATATCTTTATGAGAACATTCAAATACTATCTTTAAATTGATACTTCATAAACTCTGAATAAAAAAACCTAACCTCCTCCATTGGGAGTATTTGGATCCCCTCTTTTCCCTCTTCGGGAGTTTAAATTGCAGTAATTGTATAGGATGCCTGCTGCGTGGGACACATGTCTAACTTGATGGCAGAGACCATGACCTAGTGACACGGTGATATGTAAAAGCTACCAAAGAAGATGAGGAGTTGAATGTCTGTCCTCAGAAAAATCTTGTTATAGGGGAACCTAGTTTTCTTGCTGGGAAAATGTATTTTCTGCTTGTTGATTTCTGTTCTACTCAGCATAAGTAAGTCAGTATTCCTTTTTCCAAATTATAGCATGATGTTATTTTAAAATCATTAAAGAGATTGGTGCAAATGAAACTCAGGTTAACTAAGTGGGAGTGCCCACGCTATCTCCCTTTTCCCAGTCCAATACTTTTCAAAGGGATTTTTCCCAACATTGTGTGTATTCATGGCATCTGCAGGAGAATAAAAACAAGGCACCATTGTCTTCTTACAGATCCCTGTAATAGTTATTTGGAAAAATTCTCAAGAGGACACCTGAGCTAGGTTTTGGCTGCTGAGCGGATCAGCAATTGTGATTCCATAGTGTCAATTTAGTCACTTTATAAATCAAGGAACGATGGAGCATGCCATGTAGAAAAGGTTCTATCCTATTACCTGAGTAACTTAAGGCAAATAGGTCACATTCTCAGATCTTACAAAATCAGGCAGGGGTGATATGGACAGGAAAAAAATAAATACGTAGACAACTATGATATAAGCTGGGGCTTGTTGGGTGCCTTAGGACGGTGTGAAGTTCTGCGATAGTTTGGAGGAGAGAAAATACATGTTGGATTAGAAGGGAACATGAAAGGTTTTATGAGATAACTGAATAGGTGGGCTTTTAGAAGGAGCTGATGAAAGATTGTGTGAGGAGTGGACACTTCAGGAGGAGAGAGCTAGTTTATAAGGAATAGAGGAAGAAATCACTGGGTGTCACTGAAGAATAAACAGTCCAGTTTGACTTCTGTGCTACGTGTGCATAGAAGCCTTGTGGAAAATATTACTGAAAATATGTATCAAGGCCATCTAATAAAAGGGCCGTGTTTTGAAAGATGTTTAGATGGTGGTGCTTCAGGAAATGGGGCTTTGCTTTTAAGGTTTTTGAGTGTGGAGAAATAGTATCACGACTCTGCAATAGAAAGATCAACGTGGGGCCGGGCGCGGTGGCTCACGCCTGTAATCCCAGCACTTTGGGAGGCCGAGGTGGGCAGATCACTAGGTCAAGAGATCGAGACCATCCTGGCCAACATGGTGAAACCCCATCTCTACTAAAAAATACGAAAATTAGCTGGGCGTGCGCCTGTAGTCCCCAGGTACTAGGGAGGCTGAAGCAGAATTGCTTGAACCCAGGAGGCGGAGGTTGCAGTGAGCCGAGATCACACCACTGTACTCCAGCCTGGCACCTAGTGACAGAGCAAGACTCTGTCTCAAAGAAAAAGAAAAGAAAGATCAACTTGAAAACAGTTTAAATAGGCTGGTAGGGGACAGTCTGAGCATGAAAAAGCAGCTAGGAAGCTATTATAAGGGATTGAACCACAATGGAGGCAGCAGGAACTTAAATTTCCATTTGCATTTATACTTGCCTTTCAACTTTTTGTAGTTGCAATGTTCTTTCTTATTGAATCCTACCTCTGTCAAAGTGGAGACTGTGATAACTCAAAATAAATTGTCCCACGTATAAAGTGATTTCAAAGTTTTCTCATATCTGGTGGTTTTCGCAAAAACCAATTTCTATAACATACTTAAAAATTGTTAATCATTTCTGTTCAACATTTCTCCAGCCTAGATCCTACCCAATGTCCTCCAATCCTCATAAAAAAAAAAAAAGAAAGAAACTCACATCTAAGATTAAGTCAGTAAAATTTCGATTAATCAGAAAACACTAGGAATGGCGTTTCAGTTACCTTAACAGGAATACTTTTGTGGTTTCAGTGTAGTCAATGAAAATATTTTCAAACTATATGTCAATATCAATAACTAGATATTATAATTAAATTATAATTATATTATAAATTATAATTAAATTATAATTAAATTATAATTATAATTAAATTTAACATTTATTTGATGGTTCACAATTTTGAAGGCTTTGAATGTATGACTTCAAGCAGTAAGAACGCTGGCGTGATGGCAGGAAGGTAATGGTGAACTGACACTCTGAGGGATCAGTGGTTGAGAGGGAAGAAGGTAGGAAGAAGAGCTTAACAGAAGAAAAGAGTCAAATCCTTACTGTTCCAGTTTATAGATGTAAGTAATTTACTGAACTCTAAGAAAATGCTGATACTTATTTTAAAAGTTGTATTCCTAATGTCTTTTTTTCTCATCAGTTTCTTATTTCTCATAAAAGTAAAATTAGAGTAAAAGATCCATTTCTTTAAAAATTATGTTGATATTGATTTTAGTATGTTACATAAAGTAGCAAGTGATATTGAGGGCAGGGCATTAAGTAATAGCTCTTTCATTATAGCTCAGCTAATTTATTCAACAACGATTGAGTATTATTCTATGTTAAGCATCATTGTAGGTGCATGTGATATAGCTGTGAATAAATCATCAAGAAGCTTTGCCCTCTCTTGTTGCGACAGACAGACACTCTAAATAAGGAGAATACATAGTATTTTTGATAGTGAAAGTTACCACAGAGGAAAGGAGTACCAGGGTGAGGTGGGGTTATGAAGAAGACGTTATTGCTAAGATGACATTTAATAAGATTTAATAGAGCAATCAAGTCTTATAGCAACTGGGAGAAGCAGCAGGTTCTGAGGTAGGACTATGTCTGATAGATTTCAGGAATGTAAAGTGGCTAGCGAAGCTGGAAAAAAAGGAAGAGAAAGAGAATCTGTCTCTTCTCTCTCTTTCTTTTGGTCAGCTTAAAGATTTGTCACTTTTGTTAAGCTTTCCAAAGAACGAAGATTGATTTGTTTTTGTTTTTTTCATTGTTTTTCTGTTTTACATTTCATTGATTTTTACTCTAATTCTTATTATTTCTTTTCTTAGCCTCGTAAAGAGCTTAGATATTGCCAGTTCATCCTAACAACAAGTAAGAAGTCCAACAGACTAAAAAGTCAACAACTCTTCTAGGATTTGGAAGAGCAATGAGGACACAGGGCAAACTGCTGCCCGGAAGACTGGAGGAACAAATGAAGCCTGGCTGATTTACCAGAGCAGAGACTAAATGAGCCGAACCCACCAAAGGAACCAGTACCCCGGTAGGAAATCTTGAGCTGTCATTGACAGACTGCTGGAGGCTCAGTGTGGACAACTCTGAGTTACAAAATCCAAGGGGATCTGGTCACTAGGGGGACTTCACAGTTTTGTGAGATTTACCTCTAGGAGCTTAACCAGGTTCTCACAGTAAATACTGAAGAAAAATCTCTTTATGCTTCCAGCAGGAAGAGCGAAAAAGTAACCATTTGAGATACAACAGAGCACTCTGTTCTTAACAAGTTCTGCCCTCCAGAGAAACTAGTTAGCTGGAGGCTAGCCTGCTGGGGTGTTAACAAAGATTAACTGGCCTGGGAAAAAGGAAATATACAACTCTGGCCTGCTCTAGTCTTCCACATGAGACAAGATAAATACCCAACTCAAGCCTACTCCAGCCATCCCCGCCAGCCAAGGGAAGAGAAAAACAAACTATCAAACAAGGAACACTTATGAATGTCACGGTCCAGAGACATACACTTACTTCAAGACAGACGTAATTATAAAAACTGTAGGATGATTCCTGTTCCCCCATCTTATCACAACATTACTAAGGGCCTATTTATAGCAGTTCCTTTCACCTAATACATCATGTCTAGCTATCAAGAAAAAGTTACAAGGCAAAAAATCACAATTTGAAAAGAGAGCAAGCATCAGAACTACACATGGCAGGAATTATCAAACCAGGAATTAAAAACAAGTATGATTAATATGCTAAGGGCTGTAATAGACAGCATGCAAGAACAGATGGGGAATTTAAATGAAGAGATGGAAATTCTAGGAACAAGAAATGCTAAAGATCAAAAAAAACTGCAACAGAAAGGAAGAATGACTTTGATGGGCTTATTGGTAGACTGGACAAAGCTGAAGAGAGACTGTTTGAGCTTGAGGATATCTCAACGGAAGTTTCCATTGAGAAAAGTAAAGAGAACAGAACATCTAAGAACTGTTGGACAGTTACAAAAAATATACCATACAAGTCATGGGAATACTAGAAGGAAAATAAAAAGATACAAAAAAAATATTTGAAACAATAATGACTGAGAATTACCTCAAATTAAAGTCAGACACCAAACTACAGATCCAGGTGGCTCAGAGAACAACAAGCAGAATAAATGTTAAAAAACAAACAAACAAAAACTGTACCTACACGTGTCATGTTCAAGCTACAAAAAAATCTAAATTAAAGAATAAAAAAGTCCTAAAAGAAGCCAGAAGGGGGAGAAGAACCTTTCCCTATAGAGGAACAAAGATAAGATTTATATCTGACTTCTCCTCAGAAAACACGCAGGCGAGAAGAGAATGAAGTGAAATATTTAAAGCATCGAGAGAAAAGAAAAACAGTCTAGGATTCTATACCCTGTGAAATTATTTTTCCAAAGTGAAGGATAAATAAAGACTTTCTCAAACAAACAAAAATTGAGGGAATCTGTTGCCAGTAGACCTACCTTGCAAGAAATGTAAAAAGTTCTTTAGAGAGAAAAATTAATATGTCAGAAACTTGGCTTTATAGAAAGAAAAGATGAGCATCGGGGGGATAGGAAACATAAAAAATTGATGGACCCTCCTCTCAAATTTGCTGTGAACTTAAAATTGCTTGAAAAAAAATTGTCTTTGAAAAATTCTGGCTGGCCATATGGAAATTTAGACTACAGGTGGCATGATGAATTTAGAGACCACTTAGAGGTTATTGCTGTGATCCAGAAGAGAAGAATTAGGTGGATTTGGAAGGCAAAGCAGAGGTAAGGGGACATGGGTTCTGGACTCTGGACGTATTTTAAATATATAGCTGACAGGATTTTGCATTGCTATAAGGGAACACCTGAGGCTGCGTAATTGATAAAGAAAATAGGTTTATTCGGCTCAAGTTTCTGCAGACTGTACAAGAAACGGCACCAGCATCTGCTTAACTTTTGTGAAGCCTCAGGAAACTTTTACTTATGGCAGAAGGAAGGTAGAGTCAGTGTGTCATATGGTAAGAGAGCAAGCCAGAGAGATGCCAGGCTCTTTTAAACCACTAGCTCTCATGTGAACTAATAGAGTAAGAAGTCACTCATTACCCCAGGGAGGGAACCAAGACATTCATGGGGGATTCACTTCCATGATCCAAACACCTGCCACTAGGCCCCACCTTCAACAGTGGGGATCACATTTCAACATGAGATTTGGAAGGGACAAATATCCAAATGATGTAAGATTGTAAAAGGGGTATGAGAGAAAGAGAGAGTTCAGGTTAAGCCCAAAGTTTTGGTTTAAACAACTGGAAGAGAGGAGTTGTTTTCAGTGGATATGGGGACGATAAGAGAGAAAACAGTTTTGGGCGCAAGACCAGGCGCTCACCTTTTGGATTTGGGATGTCTGTTGCACATAAAGATGTTAACTAGCATCTGGAAATATAAACTTATGTGTATATAGTTTAGCACACCGTATCATATAACTTTCTAATAGAGATGCTGAATTACTCAAACATTTTATGACCTATTTCTTGCACTCATATTTCTTTCACTTATAAATATTGATTACAACTTCCAATATTAGGTTATATTAGTACTTGATGAGCTTTATTAAACAAATATTTTGTCATAATGTGTTATGACATTTACATTTTGTCCAGTTTTCTTTAATGGGATTAGAAAGTCTTCGGCATAATATTAATGATAGTGGTAATCTCTATGTCTAAGTTGCTGATACGGAGGTAATTATATTTTAATCTTTTACCTCTAAATCTTGCAGACCTTTTCTACACAGTGGTATCTCTTTCACATTCAGTGAGTGCTTAACACTCAAGAAATGCTCTGATTCTTGTGAAAAATCTTGGGACTATCTCTTCTCCAGGTTAACTCTGAGCCATTGGATGAAATTTTGATTACATCTGTGGTGGCCTAAGCACCCAGGTTGTTCTGTTAGGGACTTTACTTAGAGAAACAATGCCCTATATGTTCTTTTAAAAAAAAAAAAAAAAAAACCCAGTCTATCCTTTATTCATTCTAGCCTTTCACAATTCTTTAGATCTTCTAACATTATGTATCACAATTTTGAACTTCAAAAAATTGCATCTTATTTCTCTCCACCTTCAGAGTTACTTAGTACTACAAAGTCTGTTTATGTCAACCACAATGTTCCACTTTTTAAAGAACCACTGAATTAAGAGATAACTTGACCCTACTGAAGATGCCTTTCACATTAGACATTCAAAACACAAACCTACACTCTTGTAGACTAGTCCACGTTCTTGAGGCTAACATGAGTGTACAAACAGTTACTTAGCCTTATGACTTTGACATTCTAATGTCCTGTGTTCGCATGAGAGGCTCTTTCTTCCCTCCCCACCCCCTGCCCTCTGATATTATATGTTCATTAGCAGAAGGTACAGCAACTTCCTCCCCACTACATTTATATCTGGTACTGACTTGAACTGAAAAATGTTTGGCAGGAAACTGAATTCCTCTAAGAAACATTTAGGATGCTTCTATTCAAAAAATTTTCTCTAATTCTTCTCCCTTATTTTGAAATAGATGGACTTTTTTTCAGTCTTTAAGGATTCTCTAAGATAACAGCATATGGTCTCTTCCTGATAATTTCCATATATCTTGCATTTTAATGTACTCTTCGATTATTTTCTGTTGTCTTGACTTTCTATATTCTTCAATCTAGACAGCAAATTTCTACTCTAATTACAGATAATCTTTCTCATAAGAAAAGAGGAGAGAAAAACACATTAAAAGTTTCTACAGTTTCACAGTCATGTTTTATGAGTGCTAGGGAGTAGGAAAAAAATATTTCTCTCTAGGGAGTAGAAAAAAAAATATTTTCTTTGTCCTGCAGATGTAACTGAAGAGTATTTACTGAAACCCAGTTTTGCTTTGCTACTTATGTTGTCATTTTTGAAATGAAAAATAATTCAGTCTAGGGCCTATATAATATGCTGGAATTATATTACTTTAAAGCACAAAGTAATTTTAAGGTCTTATAGTATTACCCAGCTTTTTTCTTTTTATATATATATATAATTGATTGTTTGAGAAGTTAACACAAAGTCACAAAATTTGACCTTAGTTGAATATTGATTTAGCTAAAAATTATAAGAATAGAATATTTCCTTCTGAGGCTTATAAATAATTCTTTCCTACTTAACCAGTACATTCTCAGCAATCTGTAAAATACTATCTTGACTCAGATAACACATAGTAGGTATGTTTAGAACAATCTTCAGATCTTAACATTAGCAGTTCAGCATTAGCCAAATGGTGTACATATTTATGATCACATACATGGTGTATATTCTAGACAAACTGGGTTCTTCCACTGAATCTTTAAACTTCTCTATCCTGGAGTTAAGTCTCAGTATCCTAAAAGCCCCTTTACGACTTTGCCCATTTACTTCCTTCTCTTAATCACTGAATAAATGCATTAAACAGCTGTGTGTTAGACATAGTGTAAGTCCTAAAGACAAAACAGTGTATGTATTAGATACAAATCAATCCCTCTTGGAGTTTACATTATGGCAACATCCTTAGATAGTAAAAACTCAATGAAATATTTAGTGGAAATGTGATGAGTGCTCAGAAAGGAAAGTGCTTCAAGAAAATGTAGTAGGAGAACCTCACCTGCAGTAGGAGAGTTGGTAGTGTCATACAAAGTTCCTTTGAGGAAGTGCTAGGAAAGGGCTGGAGATGGGGAGTGGGAGAAGCCCAGGTGGAGAGAGGCATTGGTACAAGAATCTGTGTGGAGATGAGATAAAGTAAGTTCAGGAACCAAGAGAGGCCGAGAAATCCTGACATATGAAAAGCAGAGGGAAGCATAGAGTAATAGCATGAGACCAGAGTTGATATGGAGCAAACTGCTGCTCAACTACAATAGGTTTCTGTTATGTGTAATTCGAATAAACAGGTTTTATTTATTTATTTTATTTTTTAATTTTTTGAGACTAGCTCTCACTCTGTTGCCCAAGCTAGAATACAGTGATGTGGTCACAGCTCACTGCAACCTCTCCCTCTTGGCCGCAAGGGATCACCTCACCTCAACCTCCTGAGTAGCTGAGAACACAGAGAGTTGCCACTATGCCTGGCTATTTTTTTTTTTTTTGTATTTTTTGTAGAGATGGGGTTTTGTATGTAGCCCAGGCTGGTATTGAACTCTATGACTCAAGCAATTCGTCTGCCTCAGCCACCTAAATTGCTGGGATTATAGGCATCAACCACTGCACCGGGCCTATTTCAAAATTTAAAACAGTTTTTTTTGAGGCAGGATCTCTCTCTGTAGCCCAGGTTAGAGTGCAGTGGTTCAATCACGGCTTGCTGCAGCCTCAACCTCCTGGGCTCAATGGATCCTGTCACCTCAGCTTCCCCAGTAGCTGGGATTACAGGTGTGTGCCATCACACCCCCAGTTAATTTAATAAACACCTTACTAATGAGCTTCTATGATTCATTGGGGACCACTCATCATTTTTATTAGGAAACAAACTTCCCACGTTTGAATGTCACAACCTCACTATACCCAGCTTTTGATTTTTCACTATACTACACTAAACTGTGTTTGCCCCAATTTTACTTCAAATAATTGAAGTCTGAATCATGATAAGGATTCACTAATTGAAGAGATTGTATTGTTTTAGGT
Organism: Aotus nancymaae; assembly: GCF_030222135.1. Lineage (NCBI taxonomy): Eukaryota > Metazoa > Chordata > Mammalia > Primates > Aotidae > Aotus > Aotus nancymaae. Next base: position 31,978,439 of record NW_026988413.1, read on the forward strand.
AGAAGATAATTTTTATTTACTATCATAGTTATGAGATCTTTGATTCCAAAATCTTTGGTGCTAAATCAATTTTTTATTGCATTCTATAGACTTTTGGAGGATTAGAAGTCTTTATGGCTCAAATACTCAGAATTTTGATGGATTTTTTTCAAAGTGCAACTTAATCCATCTCCAAGTGATCGTTCTCTTGAACTAGTAATACTTTAATCAATTGCATGGCTGTTAAATGACATTTTCATTTCCTGTTAGCCCAGTTGTCGTCAATTCTACAAATTGAATGCAGTATTTTTCCTTGAATTTTCAAGAGATATAAATAATTCAAATATAATACAGTCTGTAAAATCTGTAAGAACCTTTGGAGTCAAATACTTTCCTTTACAGATGAGTGTATAATTAGTTTGTTTTACTCCTTTATATATACCAAATTTAAGTATAACCATAGATATTTAAATATTTCCTATTTAACCACAATTTGTTTTTCTGAGTTTTAGGTGAAAAAGACTCTTGGAATTGTATTCCTCTTATTTGTATTTCCATTAATAATGTGCCTAGGAATTTAGGTTAAATGGAATTTTATTTTTCCCTAACCAAAGTATTCTGAACTTGATAAAATTTGAAAATATCAGACACGATTTGAAAGTTTAAGTGAATGTTGTCTCCAGGGAAAAAGACACACACATATATCTATGCATGTACACACACACACACACACGCTCACACACGAGAGACAGAGAGGGAGAAAGAGGGAGAGGAAGAAAACATCTGAGGTGTCCAGAATGGGTAAAGAGATGATGGTGGTTGTTTGGGAAGCTTGCAAAGGAGTTTTTTAAAAAATGACATAATCATTTCTTTCTTATACCCTCTTCTTATATTGTGGAATAACTTATTGTTCCTAATTCTGTTTACCAAGAAGAGTGGGCTCTGATTACCAGTGCTTTCAAGGCAATAGGAGAGTGATCTGAATCATAAAGGATTTTTGTAATGGAGAAACTGTGTTGGAATGTACAATTATGCTTTAGTCATTCTAAAACCTCATCCATGTTTTTGTTTTAAAGCTGTCTACAGTTTGCTTTAATCATGTTGACATTTTACATTTTAGTCTAAAGATTTCAGAACAGTTTGTGAAGACAAGTGTGTTCTTTTGTGAATTATCAGCATGTGGACAGGATGAATATCATGAATCACATTGAAGTCACTGATGTCACATGGGCCATGCTTTCCTTCACTTTGAAAATGTGCTCTGGTATCACACAGTTATGGGGCAGAGTTTAGATCTATTAATGTGGGTAATGTGGGCAGAGTTTAGATCTATTAGGTTTTAATCTTGTTTTCACAACTCCTGGAAAGAAGAGTTTTTGTTTTTGTTTTTATTTCTCTATATTTGACTTAGCCTCAGTGAGTTGTTGTGTGGCCAGCATTCTAACCTCGTTTATTCTGATTTAAATTCCAAATTGACCGAACAAACCCCACATTAACAGGTTGGCATTATTCTGTGACCATAATACAATGATTGTTAGAGAAGTGTGACTTCAAAGTCCACCCAGGGTGTCAGATCGTAAATGGGCCTTTTGTTGGCTTTGGGGGTTGGATTATTTTTCTTTGTCTTGCTGATTTTGAGATTATTGGATAGAAATTTAACTTTTTCTTCTTTTTGTTTTGGCAAGAGATTAAAAAATCTCAATATTTTGTCTTTAAATGGCTTCATTGACTTTTATAAAACTTTGTTTCTGAATTAACTTTTATCTTCTGAAAACCTTTGGGCAGGACAAACTGGGCATTTACATGACATTTTGCAACAATTAGAAAGTTCACTGGTTGGGGCTGACCTTTGGTCACTGAGTTTAAAAAGATTGGATGCTGTAATGCCAATTGATTGTGTGATTGTTTAAACCTCACTCATAAAGGATTTTAGCTGAAGAGTCTTTGTCTAGAGCATGCCTGAGAGACCCAGCTGCATCTGCCCCTGGAATGAATGCCTTTGTGTAAATGGTCAGCCTATCTCTGGTGTTTGATCATCCCCTATTTGTATCTCAACCTATTTCTACATCAGTAGAGTTTGCATATAATGCTGGCTTTGTTATCTGTTTGAGAAAATGCATGAATGTGTAGAGGTTCCCCCTACACCGTCACCTCTGGATGATTAGTGGAAAGAAGTTTTGTGCGATTAATTAAAAACACAGAATGACTGATCCGTACCAACTGGAGTTAGGGCCATGACTTTGTTTCCCATGCTGCAATTCCCTGTTACCAAGGTGAGCTATCTGACTTCACTGCTTTGATTGATCAAATTAACTAGGATGTTTACAAGCTCTTTACTTCATTTCCAAGGACTATTTCATCAGGCTTCAGCCACTGAAAAGGGAGAGAAAACACTTTTTATTGTTAGAGACTTTCAAAGAGTAGCCAGCTACACACATATACATACAGATACACACACACACGCTGCTGTAAACAATAATATGAAAGTAGAAAGTTTAAAAGGTAATATTATTTCCTGATGTAGCAGCAGGAAATGAACTTACCTGCAGGGACTTTTTGTTGTAAATCATAATCTCAGAAAATCACAGTCGGTTCTTATACTATAAGGAACTGGGAGAAACGTTTCTTCATAGAAATATGACTGACACTTGTGACAAGATGCTTCGTTGTTGTTCCCTGTTGTGTGTGACCTTCCGAATGTTGCAGCATGTTTAATAACATGTTTAGTAACTCCTGTAACATCTCATCGTTATGGCAACATTTGCCCCTCCTTTTCACCTCAACCTCCCACATTTCCAAATATTTATAGCAAGCTATTAAGTGGTACCAGACCAAGCAGATTGAAAACAATGGTAAGATACTATGGAATAAAATATTTTGAAAAATATGAAAACATAGCCACAATTCATAGGTTATCATATTTTATAAAGATTAAGATATGAAAAGAAAGATGCAACCCTAAAATTATATGATAAATATAGACAACTCGTTAGTTTAAAAATATTATTCCAAGAGAGTTTTAATTTAAAACAGTTATTTGTAACTTTATGCACACTTTCCCATAGAAATGGTTAGGCTATATTACTAACATTTATTAAACAAATTGTAGACTTTTTTTAAACATAAAGGTCACAGGCCCAATGCTGCACAGAGGTACCATCAAGGCAAGATGCACCACAGAGTGACCTTGCCAAGGTCCAAAATCTGTGTCTTGGCCTTGGCCTCTGATTGGGATTGACAAACTCACTGACTGAGATGTGATAAGAATATCAATTAATGCGTATATTTGGGATGTATAAGTACATGCTCACATCCTCTATCCAAGGTGCTAAGTCCCAATATCAAAGAGCCTGAGGAGTTGCATTAGTAACCACACGGTTTCCTGGTGAAGGAAGGGAGATTGCAGGTCTAGAGGGCTAGTTTATTTAAGCCATTAGGATCCCTCAGCAAATGTCCTTCTTTCGTGACTGAAATGCTGATGTCCCCCAGATTCCAAGTCTCACTACTTTGGACAGTAGTAGATAAGCTTCAGGAATGTACTTTTCTATACCTCTGTGTTAATTTTCGCCGATTAAATTGAATGTTATTTCTAGCCAAGTTTACTTCCTACATGGCTAGGAAATGATTTGTTGCTTTCTATTTGGGATTGAAGGAATTTTCCTTCAGAAAAAAAAATTGTCTTCCTTGTATCTCAGAGTTGTTCTGGAAGAAACTCGGTCGCCTCATATACTGCTGATACCCATTATATAGTTAAAACAGCATTACTGACAGCAAATATTTATAGAGCATTTACTGTATACCAGAAGTGAAAATAAACATAAAGTTTGGAGAATAAGTCTTTGCTATGTACCAACATTTAAAAAACTCTTGAAAAACCCCAGTGAAATCAAGCATTATAAAATAAATTTAAACAGTTTGCTGCAATATTTTTCAGAACTTTATGACCCTATATTGATCTTTCTAGGTAATAAAAACATTGTACTCCCATAAACATTTGGTCATACTTATGTCTTAGCCTCATTTTTCTTCCACTAAATCATTTCTTCCTCTGTTAGGCACTGAGCAAGCAGTCTCCAAGCACTAAACATCATTCACCTCGTTTTGGACATGTCCTGTGACAAATTACAACCTCCCCAGACATTAAAAATGTATCGATCAAGAGAAGTTGTAAGAAATAGAAGAAAAATTAATCCATACCTTCTTAGGAAGAAAAGAAGAAACTGCTTTTCTGAGTAAGCTTTGAACCGAACGAACTCTGGAGTCCAAGCACCTGCCAGTTTCACACCCCTTCTGAAGTAAGTGCACTATGGTACATATTGCAGGCTGCCCACTCATGTTCTATCGTGGGCATTGTGGGGCGGTCATTGTAGGGTAGTTGTAGAATATGTGTGTTGCTTCCCCCAGCTCCAAAAGTAGGCTCATTGATTCTTGTCCCATCTTCCTCTCCAAAACAATTTGTTTGGTTACACAATTCATGCCTAAATGATTCAGCTTATGGTATCCCCTTTGCTACTGTGACTTGTTCAGCAGTGTATCTAAGCTTGTCCAAGCTATGTGAAACTCAATATGTTAGTATTCTATGGCTGTTGTACTAAATTACCATAATTTAATGTCTTAAAATATGAATTTATTATCTCACAGTAACTCTGTAGGTCAGATGTCTGACACCCATCTCACTGGGCTAAGATCAAGATGTCTGCAGGGCTGCATTTCTATCTGGAGGTTCAGTTTTCTTGCCTTTTCCAGCTTCTGAAGGCTGGTCACATTGCTTGGCTTGTGATTCCTTTCATCAATCTTCAAAGCCAAAAACATTGCATCTCTTTGACTATTTTTCTTTGGTCACATCTCCCTTTGATTACAGCTGGGAAAGGCTCTCTGCTCTTAAGGACCCATGCAATTAGGTAGGGCCCATTTGAATCATTCAGGAAAGTTTGCCATTTCAACATCCTTAACCTTAATCACATCTGAAAAGTTTCTTTGCTACATAGGGTAATATATTCACAGTTTCTAGAGGTTGGAGCATGGTCTGAATGCTTATATCTTCTCCAAAATTCATACATTGAAACCTTAATCCTCAAGATAATGTATTAGGATGTGGGGCCTTGGAGAGGCGATTAGAACATGAGGGTGAAACCGTCATGAATACGACTAGTGCCTGCCCTTATAAAGGTGGCCCCCAAATTTTCCCTCGTCTCTCTCACCACATGAGGACACTGTGAAAAGAGAGCTGTTTATTAACCAGGAAACTGGCTCTGACCAGACACCAAATCATCCAGCATCTCGATCTTGGACTTCCCAGACTCTAGAACCATGAGAAATAAATTCGTGATGTGTATAAGCCACCCAATCTATAACATTTTGTAACATCAGCTTGAGGACTTAAGAAAAACAGGAGCATGTTTAAGGGGGAGGTCTTTATTCTACCAATTATGCCCATATTTTTGTTCAAATGGCAGAGAAACTGACTTTATTCTAGACAGTTTTATTAGTAAATATGAGACCTGAGCCTACTATAAAGATATTGCTATTTTTTTTTCTGAGACAGAGTCTCACTCTGTTACCCAGGCTGGAGTGCCATGGCATGATCTCGGCTCACTGCAACCTCCATCTCCCGGGTTCAAGCAATTCTCCTGCCTGAGCCTCCAGAATAGCAGAGACTACAGGACCATCATCATGCTCGGCTAATTTCTGTATTTTTAGTAGAGATGGGGTTTTACCATGTTGGCCAGGCTGCTCTTGAACCCCTGACCTCAAATGATCCACCCATCTTGGCCTCCCAAAGTGCTGGGACTACAGGTGTGAGCCACTACCCCAGGCCAATATTGCTATCTTAAGAAAAGCCAACTTGAATGTAATTCACCATGAGAAGGATACAGAGCTGGGATAAAATGAAGAGAAATTATATGAGACTCATTTAAGTGTACATACTGTGTCTAGACTTTTCAGTAATGTGAGTCAATACATTTCCATCAGGTGGTTTTACTTTATTTATATTTTTTATTACTGTATTTTTTTCTGAGATGGTGTCTTACTCTGTCACCCAGGCTGGAGTACAATGGTGCAATCTCGGCTCATTGCAGCCTCTGCCTACTGGATTCAAGCCATTCTCCTACCTCAGCCTCCTGAGTAGCTAGGATTATAGGTGCTCACCTTCATGCCCGGCTAATTTTTGTAATTTTAGCAGAGACAGAGATTCATCATGTTAGCCAGGCTGATCTCAAACTCCTGGGCTCAAGTGATTTGCCCACCTGGGCCTCCCAAAGTGCTGGGATTACAGGCATGAGCCACTGCATCTGGCCTTACTTGAATTTTTAAACTATTTTCACCTGAAGAATCTTAACACGTATATACTCCAAGTGGTTCATTTTAGTATGTTATATCATGATTTTGAAACACGTAGAGAATAAGTTAGTCCAACAATCTAGCAACAAATTAAGGATCGTCACAAAGGCAACCTCAAAGAATAAGGCACTGCTGCAAGAGAAGCACATCACCACTAAACTGGCATAATAGAAACTTTCCTAGGAGGAACACCCCTAGATTGAACAGGAGTAACTGGGACCCAATCAAACCCTCCCTTTTGGGTCACATACTTGCTGGGCAAACAAATATAAGTCAGGTCGCTTGAGCTCAGATCACTGCACAAGTCTGCTATTTATCCTAAGCTTAAAAGGTTTGCAAATATCAGAACCCACAAAAATTCCAAGCCGAGGAGACTATTTCTATCTTATTGCGGAATAGGGCATGCAATCAATTTCTATCCCTGCAGGTAATCTCTGCATTTTGTTACCTCTGAGTCTAGGAAATGCAACTAACACACCTCACCAGGGCTTTTTCCTGTTGGTTGACAGTTGTTCTTGGGCCACATTCAGTGTTCACATTTCTGTATTTCAAACAGTCACTGTCTTTTTTTTTTTTTTTTTAAGAATGGGAACACACAGTTTATTCCTGTAATGTAATCAACTTTACATAATGATGAATGATGGCTAATGACTATGATTGCTATTTTGAAAACTGGCTTTTGAATGAGATAGAGGAGTTCTAGTAAAAGTATTTAATCATAACTACCATCCTTTCTAGCTTCTTCTGTTTTGTTGTCTGCAATTTGAATACTTATAAAAATTTAAAATCTTTGTAAATATTAAATTACAGATACTCGCAGAAGAGATTAATATATAGGACTTAAGTTTATAGATTTCTTTTAAGAAACAAATCTGGATAGGAGGAGAAATAGAATAAAAAGACATTGAATGTCTTGGATTTATATTTGTGTTAGGAACAAGGGCAAAACAAACAGTTTAAATCAAAATTCTGCCTTGATCAACTCAGGGGGAATGAGAGAGTTGATTAAATAGTACTAGTGGTGTTTGTTGTACTATATAACCTCATATGTAGGAGGGGATTCTTTTCACTCATTGCATGAGAAAACAAAGAAAATTCTCACTACATTCAAGAGAGGAAAAATGAACATCAAATAAAATATAACGATGCAGACAAATTTCTAAGAATGACAATTATGTTTCTTCTCACACGGCCATGCTTAATAAGTTTAATTTAATTAAAAAATCAAATAAATGGAGTAAACAGATATATAAAGAATACACTGCCATGGACTGAGCAGTATTAGTACACTTCCTTCTGATATTTCAGGTGGCCAGATAATTAGGTTTTGACACAATTTGCAAAGTGGAAAAATTATATATATAAAAATTATTTATATATACATTATAAAATTTGATCAATATTGTTTAGAAAAAATGCAAAGTATTTTCAAGCTAAATACCTCCTCCTCATTATTTTATTTTCCCTAGGGAAAAGCTTGTAAACCATAAAAGCTGATAACTAACAAGACAGTGTAAGGATATAATGAGAGAAAAACATTACTTAGGAGTAAAAAGGATTGTTATTAACATCAGAGATCACTGGTTTTCAATGATTTTTAATCAAGCTAGAAAATAGAACTGTATATATTTTAAAGAGTAGAAATGCAAGTATTTTTGAAGTCTTCAATAGTAAAAGTGTATAATCATCTCCAACATATTTCAAAAAGCTTACTAGTAAAATGTTGCAAAAAAAAAAAATCCCATGCCAGGCACTTTGGGAGGTAGAGGCGGGAGGACCACCTAGGTCAGGAGTTCAAGATACAGCCTATCCAACATGATGAAACCCTGTCTTTACTAAAAATACAAAAATTAGCCAGATGTGGTGGCAAATACCTGTAATCCCAGCTACTCTGGAGACTAAGGCAGGAGAATCACTTGAACCCAGAAGGTGGAGGTTGTAGTGAGCCAAGATGGCACCACTGCACTCCTGCCTGGGCGACAGAACAAGACTCCATCTCAAAAACAAACAAAACAAAACAAAACAAAACAAAAACAATCCCAGTAGTTTCTGTTTTCTCATGCAAATTTTTTCTTCACCAAATATTTCCCAATGATTGACTTTCTGTTAACCATAGTTTAAACTTACAACTATTTTTTACTACTTATAATGCTGTTTCTTTCTGAGATAGCTGAGGAAAATTTTTTAAAACTTATTGGAAGTTCTGCTGGGAGGTTTCAAACAAAAGATAAACTTGAGCACATTACAATTTTACAGTTTTTTGAGCACTTATTCATGAATCGTGCAGCTCCACACTGCAAGCAGTTAGGGGCTCTGCTGAAGGAATAAGAGAGGATGGCTTTTATAGGGCGAACACAGGAGCAAGATAAATATTTGATTGGCTAAAGTGGAGCAGTAGTTTTATTTAGATCATTCCAGTAGAAAGTTCCTAGTTATTGGTTACTTGGAAGTTCCTGATTGGTTTAGCTTAATTTTCATTTTACTGTTTACACTGAGATGGGTTTTGGTTTGCTTTCGGTAGAAACCTGGAGTGCTGGAGCGGCCTCAGCCTAATAAATTATTTTAACAATTGCTTATGGTTAAACTGAGTGTTTACCCTCAACATTTGAAAATTCATACTTTTTTCCTCTAAAAAATAAGTCACATGGTTCAGATGTGGTGGTCTTAAAATGAATATTATCAAAATAAGGATTGCAGGCTAAGCACAGTGACTCATGCCTATGATTTCAGCACTGTGGGAGGCTAAGGCAAGTGGATCACTAGAGCTCAGGAGTTTGAGACCAGCCTGGGCAGTATGGCGAAACCCTGTCTCTACCAAGAATAAAAAAATATTATTCAAGCATGATAGTATGTAGTTGTAGTCTCTGCTGCTCGGGAGGTTGAGGAGGTAGGATCACTTGAGCCAAAGATATGCAATGAGCTACGACCATGCCACTGCACTACTGCCTGAGTGACAGAGCAAGACTCTTTCTCAGAAAAAAGGATTGAAAAGGCAAACATTTAAGACTTGAATCTATTGTCCAGGAAGATATATTTTTAATATTCGCTTAGAAAAATGTGTTTGCTTTTAGTTAAATGAGAAAAATTCTGTACTGTTTTGATGTATCAACAATAAGGTAAAACTTGCCACTAAGTTCAATATCAATTACATAGAAAATGTAAATATCAAGTCACCCAAGTGGAATAAATTTTTATTTTTATTTATTTATTGTTAACTTTTATTTTAAATTCAGCGTACATGTGCAGGTTTATTATATAGATAAATTGTGTCATGGGGGTTTGTGGTACAGATGATTTCATCATTAAGATATTAATCCTAGTACCTATTAGTTGTTTTTCTTGATCTTCTTCTTCCTCCCACATTCCACCTTCCAGTAGGCCCCAATGTCTGTTGTTCCCCTGTATGTGTCCATGTGTTTTCATTATTTAGCTCTCACTTATAATTGAGAATGTGTAATATTTGGTTTTCTCTTCCTGTTAGTTTGCTAAGGATGATGGTCTCCAGCTCCATCCATGTTCCTGCAAAGAACATGATCGTGTTCTTTTTTATGGCTCCATAGTATTCCGAAGTGCACAGGTACCACATTTTCTTTATCCTGTCTACTGCTGATGAGCCTTTAGGCTGATTTCATGTCTTTGCTATTATGAATAGTGGTGCAATGAACATATGCATGTCTTTATAAAGAACGTTTTATATTCCTTTAGGTATATACCCAATAATGGGATTGCTGGGTCACATGGTAATTTTGTTCTGAGCTCTTTGACGGATTGCCACACTGCTTTCTACAATGGTTGAACTAGTTGCACTCCCACCAATAGTATATAAGCATTTCATTTTTTTCATAACCAAGCCAGCATCTGTTATTTTTAGACTTTTGATTTTGTTTTGGTTTTTGAGATGAAGTTTTGCTCTTGTTGCCCAGGCTGGAGTGCAATGGCATGATCTTGGCTCACTGCAATCTCTGCCTCCCAGGTTCAAGTGATTCTCCTGCTTCATCCTCCTGAGTAGCTGGGACTATAGGCATCCACCACCACACCAGGCTAATTTTCATATATATATATTTTTGTAAAGACGAGATTTCTCTGTGCTGGCCAGGCTGGTCTCAAACTCCTGACCTTAGGTGATCCACCCACCTTGGCATCCCGAAGTGCTGGAATTACACGTGTGAGCCACCATGTCCAGCCTTTTTTTTGACTTTTTAATAATAGTCATTCTGACTGGTGTGAGATGGTATCTCATTGTGCTTTTGATTTGCATTTCTTTAATGATCAAAGATGTTGAGCTTTTTTTCATATACTTCTTGGCCACACGTATGTCTTTTTTGTGAAAGTCTCCATTCATGTCCTTTGCCCACTCTTTAATGGAGTTGTTTATTTCTTGTAAATTTAAGTTTCTTATAGATGCTGAATAGTAGACTTTTGTCAGATGCATAGTTTCCAAAATTTTTCTGTTATTCTGTCAGTTGACACTTTTTACTCTGTTGATAGTTTCTTTAGCTTTGCAGAAGCTCTTTAGTTTAATTAGATCCTATTTGTCAATTTTTGCTTTTGTTGCAATTGCTTTTCATGTTCTCCATCATGAAATATTTGCTTGTTCTTATGTCCAGAATGGTATTGCCCAAATTTTAGTAGTTTTGAGTTTTACATTTAAGTCTTTAATCCATCCTGAGTTAATTTCTGTATATGGTGGAAGAAAGGGGTCCATTTTCAATCTGCATGTGGCCAGCCAGTTATCCGGTACCATTTACTGAATTGCTCAAAATTGCTCAAAACCATACAATTCCTCAAAACCATACAATTATATGGAGTCCTTTCTTATTACTTGGTTTTGTCAGCTTTATTGAAGATCAGATGGTTGTAGGCGTGTGGCCTTATTTCTGGGCTCTATTCTATTTCATTGGTCTATGTGTTTGTTTTTGTTCCAGTACCATGCTGTTCTGGTTTCTGTAGCCCTGTAGTATGGATTGAAGTCAGGTAGCATGACTCCAGCTTCGTTCTTTTTGCTTAGAATTTCCTTGGCTATTTGGGCTCCTTTTTGGCTCCATATGAATTTTTAAATATTTTTTATCTAGTTTTGTGAAGAAAGTCATTTTGGTTGATAGGAATAACATTTCATCTATAAATTGCTTTGGTCAGTATGGCCATTTTAATGATATTGAATCTTCCTATCCATGAGCATGGAATGTTTTTCAATTTGTTTGTGTCATCTCTGATTTATTTGAAGAGTGATTTGTAGTTCTCATTGTAGAGATCTTTCTCCTCCATGGTTAGCTATATTCCCAGGTATTTTATTCTTTTTGTGACAATTGTGAATGGGATTGTGTTCCTGATTGGCTCTCAGCTTGACTGTTGTTGGTGTATAGGGATGCTAGTGATTTTTGTACACTGATTTTGTATCCTGAGCCTTCCCTGAAGTTGTTTATCAGCTTAAGCTGAAACTATGGGGTTTTCTAGATATAGAATCATGTTGTCTGCAAATAGATACAGTTTTCTTTTTACCCTATTTTGATGCCCTTTATTATTTCTTTTGCCTGATTGCTCTGGCCACGACTTGCAATACAATGTTGAATAGGAGGGGTGAGAGTGGGCATCCTTGTCTTACGTTGGTTTTCAAAGAAAATGCTTCTAGCTTTTGCCCATTTAGTATGATGTTGACTGTGGCTTTGTCATAGATAGCTCCTGTTTTGAGGTATGTTCCTTCAGTACCTACTTTATTGAGAGTTTGTAACATAAAGGGGTATTCAATTTTATCAAGAGCCTTTCCTGCAGCTATTGAGATAATCATGTGTTTTTTGTCTTTAGTTCTGTTTATGTGATTAATTCCATTTATTTATTTGTGTATGCTGAACCAACCTTGCATTCAAGGAACAAAGCCTACTTGATCTGGTGGATAAGCTTTTTGATGTGTTGCTAGATTTTATTTGCTGGCATTTTGTTGAGGATTTTTGCGTCATAGAGGGAGACTTCAACATTCCGCTGACAGTATTAGACAGATTATCAAGGCAAAAAATTATCAAAGAGGTTCTGGACCTGAATTCAGAACTGGATCAAATGGACCTGGTAGATATCTTCAGAACCCTCCACCCCAAAACAGCCAAATATACATTCTTCTCATTGCCACGTAGCACTTATTCTAAAATTGACCACACAATTGGATATAAAACAATCCTCAGGAAATGTAAAAGAACTGATAACACCTCTCTCTCAGACAACAGAGCAATAAAATTAGAAATCTAGACTAAGAAAATTGCTCAAAATCATACAATTATATGGAAATTAAATAACCTACTCCTGAATGATGTTAGGGTAAATAATGAAATTAAAGTAGAGATCAAGACATTCTTTGAAACTAATGAGAACAAAGATACAACATACCAGAATCTCTGGGACACAACTGAGGTAGTGTGAAGAAGAAAATTTATGGCACTAAACATCCACATCAAAGAGAGGAAGATCTCAATTTAGCAACCTAACATCATGACTAAAAGAACTAGAGAACCAAGAGCAATCCAACCTCAACACCAGCAGAAGACAAGAAATAACCAAAATCTGAGCTGAATTAAAAGAGATTGATACACAAAAAATTATTCAAAAAAAATCAGTGACTTCAGGAGTTTTGTTTTTTTCAAAAAAATTAATAAAACAGACCAGTAGGAAGACAATAAGTAAGAAAAGAGAGAAGATCCAAATAAACACAATTAGAAATGACAAAGTGGTTATTACCACTGACTCCACAGAAATATAAATAAATATCTGAGAATGTTATATACTCCTCTATGCACGCAAACTAGAAAATCTAGAAGAAATGGATAAATTCCTGGACACATACCCGCTCCCAAGACTGAACTAGGAACAAGCTGAATCCCTGAAGAGCAATGAGCTCCAAAATTGAATCAGTAAAAATAGCTTACCAACCAAAACAAACCCAGGGCTGGACGAATTAACAGCTAAATGCTACCCGATGTAGAAGGAAGAGCTGGTAGCATTCCTACTGAAACTATTACCAAAAGTTGAGGAGGAAGGACTCCTCCCTAACTCATTCTATGAGGCCAGCATAATCCTGATACCAAAACTTGGAAGAGATACAATAATATTTTTTCCATAGGAATTCAAAATGTTGATTAAAAAAATAGAGATACATCATCACAATCTCTACATAGAATTTTATTAAATTTAAGTAAGCTTAAAAATTTAGGCTCAAGTAAAAAAATGTGTGAAAGATCCCATTTCATCCAAATTCCTTAGAAATCTTCTTTTCAGGCAGCCAAAGGGGACTTCTTTTAATGGGCACCCTAAAGTTTTGCTTGGCTCTTGAGTAGCAGTTGGCAGAAAAGCTCATATCTTTCAGAAGCTCACGCTGAGCTCATAGAGGCAATGATCCTTAGTTGAGTGGTTTTCAATTCTTTATTGACTTTTTAGCATTTCTATTATTTCAATTGGCAGTGGCAATGGAGTGAGTCAGGATAAATTATTGTATAAAACGGGTACCAGAAGAGCTAGAAATTAGTTACAAATCTGAGCAATGTGATACTTCTGAAGGCTTACTATGAGAACTTGGCTTAGTGTTGAAATTAATTTCTCTATATTCTTTTAAGCATGGCTTGTCTTTGTTCCAGGATGTCTAGAACTTCAGTTGGAAGACTTAAAGGCTGAAATCATTTCAAGGATCACAACTCACATGTCTGGTGGTTTATGCTAATTGCAGTCTTAGATGTTAGCTAGGGCTGTGGGCTATACCAACATGTGATCCATTCATGTTACTTGAGTTTCTCTACAATGAGGAGGCTGGGCTTTGAAGGCTAGTGTCCTGAGAGACAGCCAAATAGAAGCTATATATCGTTTATAATCTGGCCTTAGAAATTACACAGCATAGCTTTCACCCTAGATTGAAGCAGATATGAGCCTGTCAAATTCATGGATTAGGGAATAGATGCCACCTCCTAATGGAGAGTGACAAGGTTTTGGAGAATATGTGCAACTAAAAATATTACTGTGGTCATTTTGGAAAATATGATTCTCTGCATCTTGCTATAAGGCAATTCTAATTACAAACTCGCTTTATTATAGAAAGTTTACATCTGTATTATAACAGGTACCCATTAATTTTAGTCCTACTGTTTGGGGCTACATAAGAGTAGTATAAATAGTGTATTGCATGACAGCTCTTTAAATACTCAAGTCTTGTGACTTTGTAGCCTTCTTTTCTTTATTTAAATATTTCAATTTCTTTTTTAAAACCCTACAAATACACTCTCATTTATCAATGTCTTTAAAATGTGATAATACCAAAGTGAACACAATATTCCAACATTTCAGGTGAGGCTTTAGTAAAGAGTAAAATAAGCTGTGATTCTGCTTGTTCAGGAAGTATATCTTAGATGATATAGCCTAAAGTAACTAGCTTCTTTAGGAATGTCACATTATTATTTAAATTGGCTACATTGCTAACTTGTATTTCTTTCTGTTGTGAAAATTCTAGCTTGAATGATTTCTTTACTTCACTCTTATATCCTCTCTCTCTCCTTCCTTTTTTCTTTTTCCCTCTCTTTTCTCTCTTTATTTCATTCTCTTTAATCTTTCTGTCTCTCTTTTTTCCTTTCTTCTTCTAAGTGAAAAAAACTTTATATTTACCTATATCTAATTGTATATTGTTAAATATGGCCTATTTTTTTTTTCTTTTCTTTCTTTTTTTTTTTTTTTTGAGATGGAGTTTCGCTCTTGTTACCCAGGCTGGAGTGCAATGGCGCGATCTCGGCTCACCGCAACCTCCGCCTCCTGGGTTCAGGCAATTCTCCTGCCTCAGCCTCCTGAGTAGCTGGGATTACAGGCACGTGCCACCATGCCCAGCTAATTTTTTTGTATATTTAGTAGAGACGGGGTTTCACTATGTTGACCAGGATGGTCTCGATCTCTTGACCTCGTGATCCACCCACCTCGGCCTCCCAAAGTGCTGGGATTACAGGCGTCAGCCACCGAGCCTGGCCTATTTTTTTTTTTTTTTTTTACCAGCTTATTAGAGAGCTTTTGGAATCCTGATTAGGCTATACAGCACAGTTCTAATTTTTAAACTTCTTATGATCTGTGAATTGGCTGGATTTTGGCAGTCAGCTTATGAAACAACTTCTCAAACATGGAGAACTTAACAATCGCATTATCTAGCAACAAGTTTTGAGAAAGCTTTGTTATCAATTCACTGATCATTAGAATCAGCAAATATTTCTTTGCATTTATTTTCCCAATTCCATTTAAAATAGTATCCAGACTTTCATCATTAGTCACAGACTGTTGATGACATATACATTTCCTGAGCTGACTGGAGAAAGAATGTCCATATTCATATATTTAATCTTTTTTCATACTTGGAATAAATGTTCATTGTACATCTCTTCTCTCAAAGGCTCTGTACTATGGGGAAACAAAGGTGAAGAAAATATAAATTCCAGTTTCAAGGAAATTATCATATGTCATGCTTTATAGTGAAAATATATTTGTCTATAGTATATTTAATATGCAGGATATCTGCCTTGTTATATAGAATTGGAAGAAAACATTTCTCTGAAATTAGAATGTGAACAAGCATCATTTTCTCCTCTAAATGTTCTTCATATCAAATTCAGAACAGAATTTATGCTAATTAAGCTTATTGATTTCTTTATGAAATTGTAACACTTACTGTTCTACTCCCAATAAACCATTCTCTCAGGTAGTATTCTTACTGGATCAGTTCTATATCCATGGCAAATATAAAACTTCCTCTGCCTATGACCATGAAAATTACAAATGAGAAAGAAAAGAAAATCTCCCTTTTCTCTCATTCAAGGAGGAAAATATACAATAAAAATGGAGTTGTAAGGATGAATTTTCAAAAGACATTGTGCAACAGAAGGCAAAGCTAGCCAAACATATTTTATGATAGCTTGCCCAAAATAACATTCAGGTGGTAGAAGACCTTTTGAAAAGCTTTTCAGGACTTAGTCTATTTGAATGAATCTTTGGATAATAAAAGTAATAATAATAACAAAAACTAAAACAACTACAACTAATACTTTAGATGTTTTTCTACATTTTATGCATGTATTACAGAAATAATTTCTTACAACAACTTTGAAAGATTAGCAATACAGTATTATTATCCCCATTTCATAACTAACAAAACTGAGCTGTAGAAAAATGAACTAACTTGTTCAGGGTCAAAACAGCTGAACCTGAGATTCAACTATTAATGAGTAGGGTCCCATATTGTATGTTTTTTTGATTTGCACAATGTCATAAACATGCCCTTCCAAAGATGCAATTGATTTTTTAAAAGTTCATTATTTCATAATAACACATTGGGTTATAGCAGTGAATGCTTTTTCAAGCTAACTGAACAAAAAATAAATTTGTTGAAAGAATAGGGGGTAGCTTACATCTGAAAATATAGGAACTGTGGTAGTTCTAGTATCTGGGTTAAAAACTCATATAAGATCTTTTCTGGCCAATACCATGGAGATGAATCTGACCAAACCCATTTCTGTGCTAGTACCATTCTGTTCGAGATGCAAATCCTCAGTAGGGTTTTCTTGGGCATGGTTGGGTAATATACCCACCCTTCGTGGCTTACGGGAGAATACAGTGATTGAGAGCCCTGAAAAAAATTGCCAATATTTGGGAGGTGGTAAATAATTCTTTCAAGAGCAGTAAGGATATTATTGCCAAGAGAAGGCAGAAAGAATGCTGGGCAGCTAAAAACAGCAGACTTCCACTATTACCTTCTAGGGTTGTCAGAGAAACTAAATGAGATAAGAAATGTGATAAGCAGTATGTTCCAGTGTTGCTGGAACATTGTAATTTCTATTGTTATTATTACCTTCACTTATAAAACACAGGAGTCAGTGTCTGACACATCGACCATGTAACCTGAGAAAAATCAATGACAGATGGGGCTTCAAGATGGCTTATTAGAAGTAATTCATTCTTACCTCTTCGATTTAGAAGAACCAAAATAGTATATAGACAGTCATACTTCAAATACATTATCATATGTTATCCAAGAGACAATGCTGGAATTCAACAGAGAAGTGACAAGAAACACCAAAAACGAAGAGAGGCAGCCAGCTTGGCCGAGATTGGCTGAGACTCAGGAGTGACTTCCCAACATGGGGAAAGAGTGAGTGAGACTTCCAGAAGCTCACATCTTCATGAAGCCAAACCGCACTAATAATCACACCCTGGCCCACTGAGGATCACAGTGGGATCACGCAAACCTGGCTATGGGAGAGCCCCTTGATCCCCCCAAGCCCTGAAACTAACATAGGGAGCTGCCAGAAGACCATGGGACAGAACTGCTCCGGAGAAAAAGCTCTTGCTAGGTCCCACACACTTTATGAGACGTAAATGGTTCTAGCAAGTGCCATTTTGCAACCTAGCTTTTGCCATTTTGTTAGACAGGGGCCCAATAATGTTAGGACTGTAATATTATGGAAACTTGGGCAGTTGCTGCAGAAACTGCCATGTGAGCTGGGAGCACTCCCACAGCTGGGGCTGAGAACCAAGTGAGGCGTGGACTGCAGCTGCCAGTGCCAGGAAGTGAGCACTCCCGGTATGGAGACTGGGATGCAAACAGGATACATGCTGCTACTAGTACTGGTTCATGAGCTGGACAGAGGCTCCTAGAGTCAGGGTTAGGGTACAAGCTAGGCTTGAGTGACCATTTTTAGGGGTTGGGGTCAAGCTTCACCAGGACTGACTAATAAGAGGGATGTAAAATTCCCACTAGCTTGCCCAGGCTGTGGCCATTGAGTGTGGTCCCATTCTCTTCATTAGTGGGACCTCAACATGACTATTACCACCTGGGGCCTGGGAATCACCCCACCCCTTCCCACCATGGCTTGTGAATGCTCTCACCATTGGGAGGCTTAAGCCCAAGCCCACCCAGTCTTGCTTCCTTCCCATCTTCAAAGACAGAGCACATACTCTGGGGTCCTAGCGATTGCCCAACCCAATCCACCATTTGGGCACCTGGACACACTTCACAGGGGCATGCGGTTGAGCCTAAACTCCCATCTGCTACCACCTCAGCTACAAGTGTCACCTGTTGGCCTAGAAACTGGCCTGCCCAGCTCATTGCAGCCACTGCCAACATCAACACACACCACTTGGGGTCTAGAAAATCATCCCACCACTGCTCTTACCAATGCCTTTGTCATGTCAGCTGCCCAGGAACCAAAGAATCATCAACTTTCCCTGTTCGTGACTGTCCTACCAGCATCTGAACAAGACACCTGGAGGCCCAAGAATTAGCCTGCCAGTAACCACCAAAATAAATGCCAGCACACATTGCACTGGGGCACAAAAATAGCCACATTCAGCCCACTGCTGCCAACCCTGAAACCTACGGACTGATCCAACTGACATCCCGGTTCTCAGCACAACTTTACCACAAACCCCACTAATAATCACACCTTAACCCACTGAGGAAATCACAAAAACCAATAACACCATTTATAACCAAAACAAACAAAAAACAAAAAATCAGAGGCAACACTCAGAATCAAAGCCAAAGTTCCCTACCCAACCAACACTGGAGATGAATTTTCATGAAAAATTATCTCCTATGGAAGTAAATCCAAAAATAGGAAGAAATGAGACCCAAAACTATATAAATGCTAGAAGAAAACCTAGGGAAGTCTCTCCTGGATGTTGGTCTAGGCAAAGAATGTATAATTAAGACTTCAAAAGGACAGGCAGCAAAAACAAAAATATAGATGGGACTTAATTCAACTAAAAAGCTTCTGCAAATGCTCTATATCATTTATCGTCAGCGAAATACAAAACCACAATGAGATATCATCTTACCCCAATCAGAATGACTATTACTAAAAAGACAGAAAATAATAGATGCTGACAAGGATGTGGAGCAAAGGGATCTTTTATACACCATTGATGGGTACGTAAACTAGTACAGCCACTATGCAAAACCGGTATGGGGATTTCTCAAAACACTAAAAATAGAATTATCATTCAATCCAGCAATCCTACTACTAGGTATCTTCTCAAAGGAATAGAAATCCACATATCAAAGGTGTAACTGCACTCACATGTTTATCACAGCACTATTAACAATAGAAAAGATATGGAATCAAACTAAGTGTTCATCTGCAGATGAATGGAAAAAGAAAATGTGTTATATATACATGGTGGAATACTACTCGGCCATACAAAATAAAATTATATCATTTTCATCAACATGGATGGAACTAGAGGATATGATCTTAAGTGAAATAAGTCAGACACAAAAAGACAAATACCACATGTTCTGTCTTCTATGTGGAGCTACAGAATTTGATCACGTGGAGGTAACGAGTGGAAAGATAGATAACAGAGACTGAGAAAAGTGAGTGGGGAGGATGGGGGAGGATAAAGAGAAGTGGGTGAAAGCATACAAAAACACAGAATGATAGAAGAAATAAACATGATGTTTGATAGCAGAGTGGAATGACTATACAATAAATGTATTGTACTCAGGTGATGGACATCATAAATAACCATGTCTCTAGAAAAAAAAAACCTAAATAACCTGACTTGATCACTGTACATTATATACATATAACAAATTTCACATGACTGGGTCTGGTGGCTCACACCTGTAATTCCAGCACTTTGTGAGGCTGAGATAGGAGGACTGCTTGAGCCCAGAAGGTTGAGATTAGCCTGGGAAACATAGTGGGATCCCATTTATGCAAAAAAAAAAAAAAAAAAAAATTAAAGATAAAAATTAGCCAAGTGTAGTGGCATGTGCCTGTAGTCCCAACTACTCCAGAGGCTGAGTCAGGAGGATCACTTGAGCCCAGGAGGTCGAGGCTGCAGTGAGCTATGATTGTGCCACTGCATTCAAGCGTGAGCAATGCAGGAAAACCATGATTCCAAAAAGAAAAAAATTCACATGTACCGTAAAAATTTGTACAAATAAAAAAATCAATAATCATTAATCAGGTTTTTTTTTTGAGAGAAATATTTCTGATGCTTAAATTCTTGCACACTCGGGGTTGTCAGTCAGGAAATCAACCAGCTGAGCACTGGAAATGCAGAAACACCAATGATTATCTGTCTCTCTTATTCCTTCCTAAGCCCATGCCTAGACTAGGATGAGCTCAAGACACCCAAGCAGGACGGTAGCTGGTTCACTGGATGACGCTCAAAGTTACGTGAAAGTCTAATTCAGAGCCCCATTTCAAACATCTACAGGTATCAGGAAAGGGTAAATGATCGTGGAGCCAATAGAAGTAATGAGGTGGCAGCAAAATGGAGAGGGCATACTTGATCTAAAGAGGGCACCTGCTACTCCATTCCAGACGATGTGGTAAGGATGGGAAATAGAGGACCAGTGTTGTCAGATCACTTAATGTTGAGAAGAACTAGACATCACAGTTTTAGGTGAAGTTAGTTGGGAGTGAATTCAATAAGTTTAAAAACTACTTTGTGATCTAAATCTGTGCAGTCCAAGTGCAACTAATTTGTTGGTTACATTTGTCCCATGGGCAATCTCTTTGCCATCCCAGCTCCAAAAGAGGCCATCATCCATCCCATAACTTCGTTGTCAGTAAGTAAGTTCACTTTATTCCCAGTTCTGTACTCCAGGGGTTGCTGCTATTGTCTACATTGTTTTCTGGTTTATGCTACCATTCATTGCTGTGCATTTTGGCATAAATTTAATTTGAGAGGTGTCAGGGAGAAAGTAAGAGTAGAATTGAGAAGCATTTTTTCCAGATATTGACCCAGACTGCTGTACTTATTTCCCAGGCTCAAGACTATCAAGCTAACCAGTCTCCAAAAAAGTAGCCCCAACAGGATAGCTACACATGGTTCTTGGCAGAAGGAGAAAAACAAGATTACTATTCAAAAACCTCTTCAAATGTTCACTCTACAAAATACTTGTGGAATTATAACTAAGTGTCGTTATGTCCAGGACTTTCTGTTGTAAATCCCTCCCTCCCTTCCTCCTTTCCTTTGCTTCTCTATACAAAGCTATTATGGAGTATTTTTGCCTCCTGAATGAGATCTCTGCTGGATTATTATTTGTTGGCAAACACCATAGGCTCCCATTGTACTCGGTTGGCTTTTGCAAGTTTTGGCCTTTGGACAATTTTCCTCTAGCAGCTGGGCATTATTAAATCAGATGTCATTTTGTGGCATCTTATGTTTCATCTTATGTTGTAATGCTCCACAACACCTAGTATGCTACTGGGCAAGAGTGATGCTTTTTGATTGATTTATGACAGGTAGCCCGATATACACATATTAAAGTGCTTAAAATTTGCATGACTGGTCATTCTTATGGGATTACAGCTGAAGATAAGTAATTATCACCAAGAAAACTGTGCATTATTCTATTAACTACCATTATTGGAATTTATAAAATAGTGATAAAATAATTGGTAAAATAAAAGATGGATTCCAAAGAAACCCATTCTAGATGATAGATTCTGAAGGCCTGAGAAGGACCCTGCTTCTCCAGGAAGTAGATGAAGCTCACTAGGAGGCAAGAGGTGGGTGTCTAAAGGGACCGTTTGTTTTCTCTTAAAATTTGGTCAAGATATTTGATCTCAACATAGTTTCTAAGGGAGCAGGAAGCGCTACAGAATTTACCAAGGTTCAGGTTACACTGCCAGTTATTTCTAGGAGAATAGTCTGAATAAATAAGAATGAAAGAGCAAATGAAACATGTAGTAGCCTCTAGTTTGCCGTGTATGATTGACACTGTTGAGGTTCATAGCCTCTCCCACTGATGTCACCTTCAGTAGACTCCACATATACAAAACAAGAAGAATGAAGATTCCTTCTGACTTTAAGTGTTTTCCTAAAGTGCTTTAAATTTTAATAATCTGAAAAACATTGTGTGAAATTTTCACAGGGGATACACTGCAACACCTACAACTTGCTACAATCCAATGTGAGCCAACTGCTTTAAATGGGTTAATAGTAATTATGAATCCTATGAGCAATTCTGTCACATCTTATTATCAGTTATGGCTTATACTTTGTTTCTTCAGCTCTCAAACTACTCATTACAGGTTCCTTTATGAACCTAGAGATAGTGACCACTTTCTTCTGAAATGCTTTTTATTCCCTCACCATATAAATACCGCCTCTCACCTTGGGTTTATTCAATTTAAAGATATCAGATGGATAATTGGCCAAAATCCTCAGGTTTTACTTTAGCACTATAGAAGCTTATATTATAAAAATATGCACTCAGTAAAGAGGTAAGTAAGTAACTTTCAATGGGTATATTTTTTAAATTTTATTTTTTCAGCAAATATCTTCTGAGTGTTTCTTAGCTGTATTACTGAGCTTCACTGGAACTGAATGCCTGTGGAAGACACGGATATTATTTCAATCAATATTAGATCTCTTCTCTACACCTACAGGCTTCTTTATGGAGACAGAGGACACAAGTGAGATGGTCATTGGAACACCTGGGCAGAACTTGTCAGTATCAGGTTAACCTAAACTAACTTAGAATAAGACAGGTTTCAAACATGTGTACTAATATGATATCAAAGGAGCATATTGTTGGACAGAGCATGTCATGACTTGGCAAATGCTCCACCAGTGATAAAGCAAACTTTAGGAATGCAGAGTATACTCATGACTGAATAAATCATTCTCATGTGCAATTTGTATTTCTTTGATTATAAACATTGATCAATTATTAATTGGTCTATAGAAATAAATTGATTAAAAGTGACAGATTGCAACCATTATTACATAATATCTTCTAACTAATAATTTTTCTTTGAGGAATTTAAAGAAATTATAAGTACATTTATGCATACTCATAGGTTTATAAAAACATTCTATTTAATGGCAGCCACTAATAATATAGAAACTACTAGTTCTGTACTACATAGTTTGAAACATATAATATCAGGTTGTGGAGAAAGAGGAAAGCTTTTACACTGTTGGTGGGAATGTAGATTAGTTCAACCATTGTGGAAGACAGTGTAGCAATTCCTCAAAAATTTAGAACCGGAAATACCATCTGACTCAGCAATCCTGTTAGTGGGTGTATTAGTCCATTTTCACACTGCTGATAAAGACATACCTGAGACCAGGAAGAAAAATAGGTTTACTGAACTTACAGTTAGTTCCACATGGCTGGGAAGGCCTCACAATCATGGCGGAAGGTGAAAGGCACTTCTTACATGGTGGTAGCAAGAGAGAATGAGAGAAACCAAAGCGGAAACCCCTTATAAAAACATCAGATCTTGTGAGACTTATTCACTACCATGAGAACAGTGGGGGAAATGATCCCATGATTCAATTATCTCCCACCAGATCCCTCCCACAGCAAGTGAAAATTATGAGAGTGCAATTCAAGATGAAATCTGGGTGGGGACAACACAGAGCCACACCATATCACTGGGTATGTACCGAAAGGAATTCTATTATAAAGATACATGTACAAGTATGTTCATTGCAACACTATTCACAACAGCAACGACATGGAATCAACCCAAATATCCATCAGTGATAGATTGGATAAAGAAAATATGGTACATATACACCATGGTATACTATGCAGCCATAAAAAGGAAAGAGATCATGTCCTTTGCAGGGACGCGGATGAAACTGTAAGCCATTATCCTCAGCAGACTAATGCAGGAACAGACAATCAAACATCACATGTTCTCACTTATAAGTGGAAGCTGAACAATGAGAATATATGGACACAGGGAAGGGAACAACACTTACTGGAGCCTGTCAAGGGAGGGCAGGGGTGGAGAGAGCATTAGGGAAAAGAGCTAATGCACATTGGGCTTAATACCTAGGTGATGGGTTGTTAGGTGTAGCAAACCACCATGGCACACATTTACCTATGTAACAAATGTGCACATCCTGCACATGTACTCCAAAAAATATAGTCTAATATTCACAGTTTCAGATAGCTCAACCTAATAGTTGAGAAAGCCACTCTGAATGATTAAATAATTTGCACAAGCTGACAGAGTTGGTAGTAGGAGAGCAAGCTTTGATCCAGTCTGTCTATGTGAAAATCTGTCAGCCACTCCACTTTCGGTGTTCAGACCTGCTCAGCGTCTCAGTGACATCTCCAACTTTGTCACAGTTACGCTGCAGTCAAAGCAGCTTGATCTTAGAAACACTTCCACATTTTGGTGGGACACTGCAACACATGATCACTTCATTCCTGTAGCTTTCCAACCTTCCTCAAGCTACTTTCCTCCCTTTGAAGATTTTGTCCTTATATTCTGAGTGAACATAGAAACAGTCAGATGAAAACTCATCCCGGTTCATTTAGAAACTAACTAACCAGTGTATTCAGCAGTCTATGCAAGAAAAAACTACATACCTTAAAAGACAAAGTTCAGATATGTATTTTCTAAGCCAATAAAATTGATTTTAATTAGAGTCCTGGATGTGCTTCTGGGACACTGCACTGTTGCATGATACATATATATTCTTCCTCCATATACATGCTATTTGAAGCAGGAAACAAAAATAGCCTTGTGTCTTATTATAATTCATTTCTTCACATAACTACATGCTCCACATACATAACTACATTTGTCATGGCTGGCTTCCTTGTTTTCTTCTTTGTCCCAGTAATTCAAAATATGTTGCATTAAAATAAATTAATTTGAGATCAAAATTTAAAAGAGTAAAATTGTTTTGTTTTCCTCTTAGCAGTTTCAGATATGCATGCATACATTTTTTTTTTCTTT
This sequence comes from Aotus nancymaae, assembly GCF_030222135.1. Taxonomy (NCBI): domain Eukaryota; kingdom Metazoa; phylum Chordata; class Mammalia; order Primates; family Aotidae; genus Aotus; species Aotus nancymaae. The sequence continues at coordinate 32,003,485 of NW_026988413.1, forward strand.
TTCTTCCTTTATTCTTCTTTTCAACTGTCTCTTTTATATGTGACTATTTCAGGGACATTTTATTTTGAACAAACATAGAACTAATTTGACATGGATTAGTGTTTTCCTGATGGAGAGATGTTAGGTCATGTCAGTCATAATTTCATTTTCTAAAAACAGTTTTAAAGATCTATTTCTGTTCTGCTTTGGCTATGATCCGTTTCTTTCCTTTATCCCACTAAGATTTTTATCTGTTAGTTTTAGCATGGAACAAAAAATTATGTTTACATAAAGAAGTCCATTTAAAATATAATATCAGGAAAAAATGGGCTTCTGAATATCCTACAAAGATATAAAATTTATATTAGTTTCTTCTTTTTTATATCTAGTTCTATGTAGCTTATATTGTGAGAAATTATATTTTTAAAGGATATTAAATCTAGAGTTTCCAGCATAAATAGGATATGTGTTCTATTTCATGGCTGTGGAGAGCATCAGATAAGATGTCAGATGGAATGGTGAGTTGATTAACATAGTTTCAAAATATGTTATAATGATAGCTGATAACATGGAATTATATGGATGTGATTTAAACTGGAAGTAGTAGCTAAAGCTAGATTTGGCTCATGGCCCAAAATAACATTCTTCCTATTTCTGTAAATTAACATTCTCACTTGTTGATTACTGTCTATTGTAGCTTTCATGTCACAATGACAGAGTGAAGTTTCAGCAGAGATTGTATGGTCTGCAAAGCTGAAAATATTTACTCTCTAGCCTGTTTATCTTTCCGACCCCACATCTATAGCATATAAGTGTTTAGAAATGAGTCCTATAAAATGAACACAGGAAGAAGATGAACATGAAATTCTATTTTATATCTAAATTAAAAGGTGGGGAAGGAATCTAAGAAACTCAGGCTAAATTGGCATTCCTTTAAAGGGCTTGTAATTTAAAGAAAGTCTAGCAAGTAGAGGTGAGTTAGTACCAAATGAGGGTCAGTAGAATAGCTTTTCATAACCAACTTTATTAGATATGTAGTTTTAAGTAAATAGTTTCAATAAGTGTTATAGTTTAATAAAAACCAGTAAAAGGTGGTCTTGTAAACTTTCGTGATAAAGTTGCAATTGAGCCAGCTAACATAAAACTCCCATTATTGTTCACCATTGCTGACACCAAGGAACTAAAATATTTCTTTTGTTTTTTTTCTGAGCCTCTGGGGAAGTTGGAATTTGTAATAGTCAGTATAGGCAAGGTATAGCACAGTAATAAACAACCCCCAAATACCAGTGGCAGGAAAACAAGGGTTTAAGTCTTGTTCATGCAAGGTGCACTGTATGTTTGCTGACCCTCCAGGCAGCTGTCCTCTGTGTGATGGCTCATCTTTCCCTCTCCACATCAATACATGATTCCATGATTATGGCAGCAAAAAAAAAAAAGAATGTTCTGAAAAGTCTCACAATTATGATTCAACGCTTCTACCCAGAGATGACATATCACCTCCACTCACATTCTATTTGCTAAAGAAATCACGTGATCATTCCTCACCTTAAGGAGGTGAGGAAATGCAATTACCCCATGTATCTAGAATGAAGACAGCAGGAAAGTTTGAGGGGCAGCACAGGACTATTGGACAACGGGCTGGCTCAATAGTAGTTTTCCTTGCATTTTCTCAACCTCCTCTCACCAGCCCTTCAGAGTGCTTTCAGGAGATCATATGCTTGGCCTCAATAGAAGGAGAAACTTAATGAGAAAAAAATATTAGAATTCAAAAGATGCATAGGCAGGCAAATGTATAGGTTGGTACTTTTGTTGCAAAGAACACCTAGATTTCTGAATTCCAGGTCATTGCATACTTTGTTATTATACGTCTGACTAAGACATTTCCCTTAGCTGCCAGGGAGAAAACTAGGGTCTTTTCTAATTAGGCTCCCAATGTAATATCCAATATAAAACAACACTGTTCTCTCTAAATCTACAACATTAGCTTTGAAGAAAAGCAAATAAAATATAAATAAAAAAACTGAACTAGTTTCTTCTCACTCTGCATTATACATGATGAGCATTCTGAATCAGCTTTTTCATCGGCCTAGCATTAAATTTCAAAAGCCATTTTCTAGCACTTTCTTTTTGGTTAACTCAGTCCCTCCTTACTCTCTATATTAAACATAAATATCAAAATTCTTGTTCCAGTAGCTTTGTTCTACTCCATATTTTTAACTCTGACTTTCTCTTTGGTTTGAATACATCTTTGTCCTTGTTTCTCTCATGAGTCAATAGCTGTCTCATCACAAATGTATAACATCATATAATATTCATAATATAATGTCAGTCTCCTCATGTGCAACTGGGGAAAATGTTCTTCATAATAGTCATGTTTATTTTCTGCAAGAGTCTTATAAAGGTTTTGTTAGAACAATAGATAATTTTCTTTTTGGAGTTTCCTCTATGATGCAGATAGAAATAAAGGGTGATATGTTATGTGTTTCAAAGTTTGTAAATCAATCCACGCCTATCCCTACTTATTCACACACATATATAGTGTTCATCAAACTTCCTCTTTTTTCTAAAATCACTCTTATTTTTGCTAATTTGATGAATTTCTTTTTGTTCTATTAGTGTATACACATTCTAAAATGGTCCTCAGGTTCTTGCAAATTTTTTTTAAGAAGTAGCAAAGGCCGAGGTGAGCAGATCACTTGAGGTCAGGAGTTCAAGGCCAGGCTGGCCAGTATGGTGAAACCCCATCTCTACTAAAAATACACACACACACACACACACACACACACACACACACACACACACTAGCTGGGTATGGTGGCAGGTGCTTGTAATCCCAGCTGCTCCGGAGGCTGAGGTAGGAGAATCACTTAAAACTGGGAGGTGGAAGTTGCAGTGAGCCGAGATTGTGACATTACACTTCAGCCTGAGTGTCACAGCAAAACTCCGTCTCAAAAAAAAAAAAGAAGTAGCAAATGAAAATGCTTACTAAATGCTTACTAGAGTCATTGCTATGTACAAACCAAAGATAAATCTAAATACTTTATGGTATGTGGAATTTCTCATGCCTTAAGCTGAGATCGCTTAAAATTTGAATTGGTCAGAATTCAAGTATCTTGGAGTCTTCAAATGGTAATAAATATTACTGCATTCAGTTTGTGTTTTTCATTTTAGGGATCAGACTTACAACTTGAGATATGTCTGTTATGATTTGGATCTGGTTTGCCCGTAACAAAACTGATGTTGAAATTTTATTCCCAATACGGCAGTACTGGGAGGTGGGGCCTAGTGACAGGTATTTGAATTATGAGGCACTGCCCTATGACCAGATAGATTAATGCCCTTACATGGGAATGAGTTCTTTCTCTCTCTGGAATGAATTGGTTTTCAAGAGAGCAGGTTGTTGTAAGTGAGCCTAGCCTTTCTTGCACGACTCTCCGTACACACTGGCTTTCCCTTTCGTTTCCCTGTCATGTTGTGATACAGCATAAGGCCCTCGCCAGAAGTCAAGTGGATGCCAGCATTGTGTTTATTGGACTTCCCAGCCTCCAGAATCATAAGCCAAATAAACCTCTCGCATTTATAAATTACCCAGCCTCAGGTATCTTGTTATAACAATGCAAAATGGACCAAAATAATGGCTCACACTAGTTGGATTCCTATTCCACTGTTTTGTTTTCAGCACTTCAATATCAACTTAGATCCCTCTTTAAACCTATATATCCTTTCCCTAGTATCCAATTTGGAAAGGGCTAAACCATATGAAACTAAAAGTAGCTGGAGTTTTATTAATCTTGCAGCTGCTTGAAAAGGCAGCATGTAGAGACCTGCTTCAAAATACTGTTCAGAATTCATAAGTCTTTGTCATGCCATAAGAGATCAATGACCATTTCCAGTGGGCAATTGAGCATGGGTCTGATGGTTTTCTATTAATACTGGGTATTATTGATGATGCCCTCTCACACCCAAATATTCATGTAATTCACAGTTGGCATCTTGCTTGTGATTGATAGCCCAAAGTGACTTGATGGCTTTGTGATGGATTTCACTTATGACCGTTTCTTAAGTATTTTGATTAACTTTCTTTGCTAGCTAGACATTCACCAATTGCAGTTATTAAATGCAATACATGTAACATTTTAGGTTTGGACATATTTGCTAGCCATATCTTTTCAAAACATTCTTTTCTCTGAAAGTATGGATAAAATAAACAAAATTGGTATTTTTTTTCTTTTCTACCCAGTATAAATTGTGCGTTCTAGGTGTAAATCACTGAGTGACTATTTCAAGTTTAGATTCATTATGGAGCATGCTTCATAGTTTAAAGACTTGATATAACCCACTCATCATAGGACAGTCATAAATTCTTAATTGTTTAAAGAAAGATGAAAGAAAATAAGGCAACAATTTGAGAAATATAAACATTTTTGAAATGATGTCTGTGTGTTCAATAAAAGTGAAAACAGAGGTTTAAACTTCAAACCAAACTCTTCACTAAAACTTGAGAATTTCAGCTTCTAACTTTTGTCTTCTGCAATATGCTTGCTATTATGCTTCTTGTTGATTGATTTCAATGTGTAGATCCATGATATTTTGGCCTTGTCTTTCTCTCCAACAACAGTGCTCTTTACACAGTCTGTCACTTATTCCCACACCTTCACTTAAGTATTGAGTCCCCCCCCACCTCACTCTCTATTTTGCTTTTGATCTTTGTCTTCAACTACTTCTTACCGTCACCTCTTTCCTCACATGGCCACCATTGCCTATACCACTGTTATTTTCTCTCCACTGAAAATTTTGCTTCCTTTTTTTTTTAGCAGGACCAAAAACAACTTTCCAAAACTACAGCACTCAATCTACTCACCTATAACATCACAGCCTTGACCCTGTCTTTTCCCTTCATTAGTATTAATTCATTGTCCGTTCTCCTAACTGAACAACTGTTTCTGTTGTGCACTAGCTCCCATTCTCTCTCACCTACTGTACTGGTTGGCTGTTATTTTCTCTTTCTCCTATCAGTTTCCACTACTGCTCTATCATTAACATCAATGTAAAACTGCTGTTGTTTCTTCTTGTTAAAATAAAAATAATCTTCTCTTGACCCCGTTTCCTCTATAACTAGCATCCCTTTAATGCAAAACATTTAAGACATGGTATCTATAATCTGTGTTCAATTCCTTTCTTCCTCATCTGTCTTAAACCCACTATAAAAGGGTGTATGCTCCTTCCATGCCACCCAAAGTCCTCTTATTAAGGACACTAATGACTTCCCCATCCACTCAATTAGAAAATCTGTTGGTTACATCTTCACATTGTACCTAAAACCTCATAATTTTTTTATCACTCCTATTGCTATCGCCCTAGTCAAAGTCACCGGGATTATAACCCACCTGGATCATTGCCATAACCTTTCAACACGCCTCCCTATTTCAACCCTCATTGTGCCTCATACCCCAACTATTTTTGGCACAGCAATACGGTCTGTTAAAAAGTGTGTAGATCATGCTACCCACTGTTTAAAATGTTCCAGTGCTTCCCATCTCCTTCAAAGTAAAAGTCAGTCCACAGAAAGGCCTATGAAGTTGAATCTCTCTCCTTAATACTTTTCCATTACCCTTTTAACAAATTTCTCCCTCTAATTTCCCCCTTGCTCACTTTACCGTTTCACCTGAGCCTCCACACCATTTCAGGACATTTTAGGACAGTTGTACCCCAAGGCTTTTGCCTTTGCTGTTCTCTTTCCTCTGCCTGAAGTGCTGTTTCCCCAGAAAGTTCACCAGGATTATAAGCTCACTTTTTTCAGGTCTTTGATCAAATATCTCATTAAGATCTTGCCTGACCAGCCTTTAAATTTGCATTCACATGCTGCCTACTTCCTTTCCTGCTTAATTTTCTCCTCAGTGTTATCAATGTCTGGAATACTATATATTTTACTTTATATATATTTTTTTACTTGCTTTCCACACTGCAGTGTAAACTCAATGAGGCAGGGAATGTTGTCATTTTTCTTTGTTACTGTATTTCCAGTAGCAGAACAGTTCCTGGCACATAGTAAACCTTCAACAAAATGTCACAAATTGTAAGCAAAAGGTATTGGAGACTATGCTTGCTTGGAGTTACATGCAGATGTTGGAAAACTACTAAGGCATCTACCTCCGCACTCCGACAGGTCACTATTACAAGACTGATCTCAATCTGTTGTATCTTTCCTATGACATTGTTGATTTTTGAGGGAAGATACGATGCTTTTTATTTCTATATTTTTATCATCTAGAAAATGGGTGTGACCAATGAATGCTGAATGAGTAAATATGTGAAATTTAAAAACCTTGATAAATTTTAAAGACCCACCTTCTTTTTAATGTTCTGCTCTGCCAGAAGATTGAGGCTGTAATGTACTCTTCAATAATGTTGTGGGGATGGTGATGCCCCAGATTACTTTCTGACCATAAAGACGTTCTATGCTTCTCTGAAGCTAGTTTAGAAATGAATATTGTGGATAACCTTGATTGTTATATAAGTCAGATAAACTGAAATTAACCTGACTTTAAAAGACTTAGAAACAGAACTAATTACTTTTTCCTTTTTTTGAAACAGAGTCTTGAGTCTTGCCCTGTCAACCAGGCTTGAGTGCAGTGGCGTGATCTGTTTTTTTTTTTTTTTTTTTTTTTTTGAGACGGAGTTTCGCTCTTGTTACCCAGGCTGGAGTGCAATGGCGCGATCTCGGCTCACCGCAACCTCCGTCTCCTGGGTTCAGGCAATTCTCCTGCCTCAGCCTCCTAAGTAGCTGGAATTACAGGCACGTGCCACCATGCCCAGCTAATTTTTTGTGTTTTTAGTAGAGACGGGTTTCACCATGTTGACCAGGATGGTCTCGATCTCTTGACCTCGTGATCCACCCGCCTTGGCCTCCCAACGTGATCTCAGTTTAAGCAATTCTCCCACTTCAGCCTCCTGAGTAGCTGGGACTACAGGTGCCCATCACCATGCCCAGCTAATTTTTCTATTTTTGGTAGAGGCAGGGTTTTGCCATATTGGCCAGGTTGGTCTCGAACTCCTGACTTCGGCCTGCCTGCCTCGGCCTTCCAAAGTGCTGCGATTACAGGCGTGAGCAACCACGCCCAGCCAACAGAGCTGATTTTTAAAGTTGCTTTTAGTTTAATCATTTAGGCGTAAACTGATGATGGCTATCTCAATGTCATCCACATTGTCATTTACACATACTAGTCATAATCTTTCATCTCTTTAGCAAAGCAATATAAAACATCTTTTATAGCACAAGCAATACAAAACAGCAATGAAAAAACATCAGACTTGGTCCTGCCCTTTTAGGCTTTGCAATGATTACAAATTGTGATTAATTTCTACCATGAAACAGAATGAAGGCATGTATACCTTAGGGCTTTTGCCCTTGCTGTTAAAACTTTTAAAATCTTTTTTTTTAAATAGCAGTTTTATTGAGATAAAAATTAGCAGCTTTATTGATAATAAAGTATTTAAATTTTTTTTGAAAACAGCAGCTTTAATGAGATAAAAATAGAAGCTTTATTGAGAATGGAGTATTTGAAAAATATTTTTAAAAGTATAGCCATGTTTTTGAGATATAATTCCCAAACTATGAACTTTACCCTTTTAAAAGGGGCAATTCGGTGTTTTTTAGTCTATTCACAGAGTTTCACAACTATCACCAGAATTTTATAACATGTTTGACATCCCAAAAAGAAACTCCAGTGTTTATTAGCAGTCACTCTCCAATTCTTAATCTCCCCTACCTCCAGTCCCGTCCCCACCCTGGGTCACTGGCAACCACTAACTAGCCTGTACCTCTATGGATTTGTCTATTCTGAACATTTTATATAATTGTGACTATACTATATGTTACCTTTTTGACTGGCTTTTCTCACTGAGTATAATGATTTCAAGGTTCATCCATGTTGTAGCAAGTGCCAGTACTTCATACTTTTTTATTGCTGAATAATCTTACATTGTATAGTGAAACCATATTTTGTTTATCCATTCATCAGTTGATGGACACTTGTGTTATTAAGTTTTGGCTCTCATGAATAATGCTGTTATGGACATTTATGTACAGGTTTTAAATGTTTACATATGTTGTCTTCATTTGTATTGTGCATATACCTAAAGTGTATTAATTAGGGTTTTCCAGAGGGACAGAACTAATAGGATGTGTATACATATAAAAGGGAGTTTATTAAGGAGAATTGGCTCATACAATCACAAAGTGAAGTTCCATGATGGCCGTCTTCATGCTGAGGAGGCAGTGACTCAGTCTGAGTCCAAAAGCCTCAAAAGTAGAAAAGCCAACAGTGCAGCCTTCAGTCTGTGACCAAAGACCCAAGAGCCCCCAGTAAACCACTGGTGTAAGTCCCAGAGTCCAAAGGGTGAAGAACCTGGAATTTGATGTGCAAGGGCAGGAAGCATCCAGTTCAGGAGAAAGAAGAAAGCCAGAAGACTCAGCAAGTTGGCTTATCCCACCTTCTTCCACCTGCTTTGTTCCAGCCACAGTGGCGGCTGGTTGGATGGTGGCCACCTACATCGAGGGTGTCTTCCTCTCCCAGTCCACTGACTCACATGTTAATTTCCTCTGGCAACACCCTCACAGACACTCCCAGAAACGGTACTTTACCAGTTGCTTAGGCATCCTTCAATCGAATCAAGTTGAAGCCTAATGTTAACCACCACAATCCACCCCTTGTCAACTGAACCCATACACATCTCTTGAAATCATACTTAATCTCCAAAGAAAGATGATAAGGTCTAAACTTAACATAATATAACTATCCTTCTTACAACTGGAAGCACACTAATCCTTAACCTAAATGATATTACGTAAGTTAATAACACTTAAATGCTGATATAAAGCCAGTATATCTTACTTCACATGATAAAGAAAGGAAATAAAATGAAGACATTTTCTTAGTACAAGTATATACATGCACAAACATGTTCTTAACAAAATAAGGAGGAAAACTCATGACAATTACAGTCCCCGTTTCTGCAACTGGTCACGTGGTCGTAGCTGGTATTGATGACTACCTTCTTCTACTACCCATTCTGTATTCCCTTTACTTTCAGCAAGCACTCAGCTGGTTGCGATTTTTTACCCGGTGGAGTGACCCAAATCTTCATTCCTGAAAGGTCTGTGCCATTTGTCATCCTGTCTGGATTGGGTAGGTATAGTTTCTCAATGACCTTAATCGCAGGGCATGATTAAGAGACGCCCTAAACGATCTCCTGTATTCCATGAATACTCTTCCTCGCCTCCATTGTGGAATAGTAGTCTGATTTCATCTTGATAGTCTGGATCAATTTCCCCAGCCAACAATGTGACTCCCTTCTTAGCCTGTTGACTTAGAGGCAGGAGGAGCCCAAGGTGGCAATCTTAACTTTCAGTTTAATGGAATTGTTGTTGTGTCTTCTGGTGGCAGCATTCCTTCCTCTGGGCTTAAGACCTCTAGGCCAGTAGAACATAATGTCGTGGGAACAGGAAGAAAAATTTTTACTAGTGGGTCACTAGGGGTAATGATGAGTGGTACCACTTCCACTGTCATCTGGACCTGTGAATCCTGGCTATCGGAGAAAATACCATATATTGGTCATTGATTTAGAGCATACACAGTTTTCAGGAACTTTTCCCCAGCACTGCAAAGTATTGTCACCTAGTTGGCATTGTAATTGTGACTTCAAAGGGGCATTTTACTATTCTTTCAATCCATCTGCTTCAGGATGATGGGGAACAAGGTAAAACCAGTGAATTCCATGAGAATGAGTCCACTACCTCACTTTTTTAGCTGTAAATTGAGTGCCTTGGTCAGAGGCAATGCTATGTGGAATGCCATGATGGGGGACAAGGCATTCCGTGAGTGCACAGATGGTAGTCTTGGCAGAAGCACTGCGTGCAGGATAGGTAAACCCACATCTGGAGTGTCTATTCTGGTGAGGCCAAACCTCTGCCCTTTTTATGATGAAAGAGGTCTAATATAATCAACGTGCCACCAAGTAGGTGACTGATCACCCTGAGGCATGATGCCATTTCAAGATCTCAGTGTTGGTCTCTGCTGCTGGCAAATTGGGCACTCAGTGGTGGCTGTAGCCAGGTCAGTTTTGGTGAGTGGAAGTCAATGTTGCTGAGCTCACATGTAACCTCTATCCTTGCCATCATGGCCACTTTGTTCATGAACCTCTTGGGTGATGACAGGGGTGGCTGGGGAAAGAGGCTGAGTGTGGGCCATGTAACGAGTCATTCAATCAACTTGATTATTACAGTCCTCTGCTGAGGTCACCATTTGGTGATCATTCAAGTAGGAAACAAATATCTTCACAGTTTTTGGTTTTTTTTTTTTTTTACCACCCAGAAAGGTCCATCCACATACTTTTTCCCCAAATTTCTTTATCACCAATTTTCCAATCATGCTTCTTCCAAGTCCTTGACCATCCAGCCAAACCATTGGCTATAGCCCATGAATCAGTATATAATTGCACATCTAGCTATTTTTTCTTCTAAGCAAAGTACACTACCAGGTGCACTGCTCGAAGTGCACTAGGAAGATTTGCTCACTGGGAAGATTTCCCTTCACTGCTGTCCTTCAGGGATGTCCTAGACAGTGACTGTAGTGCTGCAGCTGTCCACTGTTGAGAGGTGCCTGCATATCATGTAGAACCAAACGTAAACCAGGCCCTAGTTTTATCTTCCTCTGTCAACTGACCATAGGGAACTCCCCATGAGGCCATAGGTGCAGGCTGGGGGAGAGAAGACAGGGTGGCAGAAGTCAAGACCATGGGCATTTGAGCCACTTCCTCCTGTAACTTACTTGTGCCTTTAGGACCTGTCAAGCCTGATTACGTAGATACCAATTCCATTTAATGATGGAATGCTGCTGTGCACAACCCACTTTATGGCTACATGGGTCAGAAAGCACCAAGTTTATGATAGGCACTTCAGGCCTCATGGTAATGGTAATTCTGTTTATCATTTTGTAAAGCTTCCAAACAGTTTGTTTTCTACATTGGCTGGATCATTTCCAATCTCACCAGCAATATATGTGGATTCCAGCATCTCCACATCCTCACTAACAGAGTTATTGTCTATCATCTTTTTCATTTTAGCTCTGCTAGTGAATGTATGGTGGTATCTTATTGTGGTTTTGGTTTGAATTCCATAATGAATAATAATCTTGAGCATATTTTCTTCTGTTCATTGGCCGTTAAGAGAGAGAGAATTTCTATTTTCAGGGAAGTTCTTTTTGAAAACAAGCCACTTTAACAAATATGAAATGTAGATAGAATCTAGTAAGGATAAACATGAGAGAAAGAACTCTCCATGCTGTGAGAATAGCTGTTATAAAGCTGAGGTTCAAAGGCACTTGATTTTCCAGAAACTGAAAGAGGCCAGTGTGACTGGACAGAAGTGACAGGGAAGGTGGCCGTGAAAGGTTGAGAGAGGTCAGCAGGAGCTAAAGCATACACAGTCTTGATAGGGCATAATTCAGAAAATAATTTCATTCTCTGGGCACAGGGAAGACAGGAGTATTTTAAAGCAGAGAAGTGAGATAATCTGATTTATGTTAATAATAGCTGATGCTACATAGCACTTAAATTCTAGGCATCATTTTAAGTGCTTTACAAATATTTACTGCATTCATCATCCTATGAGGTAGTACATCATTTTCCTATTGCTGCTGTAACATGTTACCATAAATTTAGTGGCTTAAAACAACACAGTTTCTTATTTTCTGGTTCTAGGAAAGTCAGAAATCATTTTCACTGGGCTAAAATCAAGATGTCAACAGGGCTGTTTTCCTTCTGGAGGCTCCAGGAGATAACTCATTTTCTTGCCTTTTTCTATTTCTGGAGCTGCCTACATTCCTTGGCTCATGGACCAGCATCACTCCGATAGCTGCGTCTGTCCTCATATCTCCTTCTTTGACACTGACAGTCCTGTCTCCTTAGAAGAGCCCTTGTGATGACACTGGAACCACCTAGCTAATCCAAGATCATCTTCCCGTGTCAAGAGCCTTAACTTAACCACATCTCTAAAGTCCCTTTTTTCATATAAGGAAACATATTCACAGGTACCAGGGATTGGGATGTGGACATCATCATGGGGTCATTATCCTTTCTACTGCAGGTCTTCACTTTTATTTTCTGTGTAGTAATTTGTTCAAGGTCGGTCATATAGGCAGTGATAGCACCGGGATTTAAACCCAGAGCTCCGATTCCAGAGAGCTCATTTTCAACCTCTAGGCTCCCCTATATTTTTACAAATGTGTAATTATTTCTTTTCCATTGGCACTGATCTCATTGAACTCTGCATTGCAGTATGCTTAATATATTAAGCGTGAATGTATATTAAGAGTTCATGAATGATTCTCCTGTATGCTTGTGGGTGAAGCTCAGTACATTTGGCTCCTTTTATGCTTGCAGTTTAAAATCTTTAGAATTTATTCATCTAGTGTAACTGAAACTTTCACCCATCGAACAACTGTCCATTTCCCCAACCGCACAACCCCTGGCAACCTCCACTGTATTCTGTGTTTCTATGAGTTTGACTATTATCGATACCTCATGTAAATCAAATCATGCAGTATTTGGCCTTTTGGGCTGGGTTTATGTTATTTAGTATAATGTCATCCAGGTTCATTCATATTGTTGCAAATGGCAGTGTTCCTTTTTTAAACACTGGATAAATATATATACACATACGTATATGTACATACACATATATAATTTTCCTTGTCTATTCATCTGTTGGTGGACACTGGGTTGTTTTCATATCTTGGCTACTGTGAATAATGCTTCAGTGAACATGGAGTGCAGCTATTTCTGTGAGACCCTGATTTCCATTTTTAAAGATAGATACCTAGAAGTGCAATTGCTGAATAACATGGTAGTTCTATTTTTAATTTTCTGAGGACTCTCCAGACTGTTTCCCATAACTACTACACCGTTTTACATTTCAACCAGCAGTATACAAACAAAAGTTTCCATTTATTCATATACTCACCAATACTTATGTTTTAGGTTTTTTTTTTTTATAACAGCCATTCTAAAAGGTGTGTGGTTTATTCTTTTCTATGTTTTTATAAATGTCCTCCTTGCTGTTAATATTGGTATCTTTCTTTTATCTTTCCAAAAATTTGCCTGTTTCATGAAAAATATGTGATAAATTTCTGCCTGATATTATAGGAAAGGAAATTTGACATTTGTATCAATAGCTCTTTGTTATAAACTGAATATCCTAATGTGTTTATCTTATTACAAATGAGTATAATGAGGAAAGACCCATGATACTTCTTTGTCTTTAGGTCACTTTAACTGTCTGAGGCTACACGCTGATTAATAGTTTCTGTTTCAGAGGGTTTGACTTTTCAGAAGATTTAATAGAGGGAAAATTACATAAAATCATTATACAAAATAAGAGGTACACATACGAAACACCTATATGAAAAGATATCCTAAGTATAATTTGACTGGTAAACCCTGAACATGTTAAAGAATCATAGTTCTGAGGTTTGTAGTTTCTTTAAGCATAGGTATTTAAATGATCGGTTGACTAGAAAATGCAGCCTACAGTGTACTTTAAACGTTAATATCTGAATTTATATGCCTTTAATTAATTGCTGTTGGTGCAATGTTTTTGTCTTTTGAGAAAAAATTGCCTCAATTTTTTTCTCATTTGTATTTTAGCCTATTACAATTATGTTCAAAACAGAGACTGCTTTTTATCATTTTGAAGGAGTAAATATTAGAACCAACAAGTATGTCTCCTCATTAATACACAATGTCTTATAACACATCTGAGCAAGCCTTTGCATTTTAAATTGTTGATTAGAACACTTATAATTTGCATGCATATTAAAATTTACTCTGAAAATAAGAATGTTCTGGAAAATGTTGATCATATGGCTTGGAATTGGTCTTGCAATTACGTAAAATAGTTTAAAACTTGAGTGAGATCTTGGTAAAACAGAGGATGATAGAAGATGATAGAAGCTATCCTTCTAATTATATTTCTGTTTATTTAATTAGTATTTCCTTATGAGTGCTGAAGGCCACACTAATACAACAGGTTAAGCCAATTGTCTGGTCTACTTCTAAGATACGAGGTGAGGTTTGGGGGTTTCCTGCAAACGTGGTTTTCATCTCCTAAATTATTCCTCTGACTTACTCACATCTCAGTGGTTTTTGATGTTGTGGCATAAACAGGGACTTAGAATCTAGAGAACTGGGTTTCAGAATCAGTCTAGTCTTAAATATGACCTTGGGCCAGTCACTTGGCATCTTGGGAAACAAGTTCACTAAGTTACAAACTGCAAGAACTGGACTGGGTGATACTGAGTGTCTCTTCTCACGCAAAGGCTCCACACTTCATCAGTGATATGATTTTCCAGGCATTGATTATGTAATGGCACACTAACTCAAGGTCACCACGGTTCAAGGAATGGCCAGCACAGTAGCCAGTCCTACTGAGGTTCTCAGGGTTTGGGAATCCTCAGCTCAGTCACTGAAGTCCTGCCTCTTTCCATCTGAGGCCCTGCGTTTTCTTGGTTTTCTCCGAAATGTGTCTTCTTAGATCCTCTCTGGTTCACTTCCAAACTAAATTTAAGCTTCTGCTCCCAAACTTTTCTGGCCACCAAATACACTAGGTTTTCCCTCCTGATTCTTCATTTCTCCAGGGTGTATAAAGTGGAATAAATATGAAAATCTCTACATTTCCTATGTGTACATCTATGTGCGCCCCCAGTGTTTTCTCTTCTACTGGTTCTCACTTTTAGCTACTCTTATTCATTTTTCCTTTTTTGTTTTTCTGTTTTTTGATGACTATATGTGGGTCATTTCTCTCTTCTCTCTTTCTATTTATTTTCTATCCATCTGTATTAGCCAGTAATCAAAATCAGGTGTCTTACCCTTTGTAAATTAGCACATTTGAGCTGCTACTTCTCTACAGAAGGTATAATTGTGTGCTGACTTGCGTATTCAAGGATATAAAAAGGGGCCTGTCCTTACTCATCTCTACACCTCAGTGATCATTATGGGTTTTTGCTGTTGAAATGATTCCAGGTTGGGAATAAAAGCATGAGTGGTCAAGTTATTTATATTTTCTTAATAAATACCTATGTAAACATCTTATTTGAAATGCAAGAGTATTCCATATGTAGTATTGGAAAAAAATTGATGTAAGTGGAAGATATTTTGTGTTGTAAAATTTAGGAGCTTTCAAAGGTCTAGAATTTATTTGTTTCTGCTATGTTAATCTAGTCTCGTCTCTATTCCAATAATAATTCCTAAATACAAAATTTGAACCAGAAATGAATATTCCTCTTTAGTGAAACCAATTGTGGCAACTTAAGAGTTAATGTTCCAGACAGAGTCTTGCTATATCCCTGAACCAGCAACACGGGCATTGTTTGGGAGCTTGTTAAAAATGCAGAGTTAAATTCTTTATTCCAAGTCTCCTAAATCAGATCTTGCTTTTAGAAAACAGCCCCAGTCAATTTTAATGCACTTTAGAGCTTGAAAAACACTACTGTAGAGGGAGTTAATATGAAGAAGACTAGAAATTAAAAAATCCATATAGATGTGAAAATATAAATAAGTGGTTTTTACTGGCAGATTAAAAAACTTACAGTGAAAATGAGATTCATATTTATATGTAAAAGTCACTGAAATGTATAAAAACAGTGTTTCCATTACAGATAACCCCAAGAGTTTCCAGATACAATTGAAATTCAGAGGTAGGGCTATTTACAGGTTTTTATTGACCGAAATATGTGATGATAATTTCAAACAAGATATTATATGACCTCATGCTTGGGAGAAGGTGATACACCAGGAAATCCATTCTGCTGTGCATCGATATAGGTAATATGAGTAATGTATTACTGTGTACCAAAGCATCCTGCAGTTTAAAAGAAAGTTGCCTTTATCCTAACTTCATTTGTTTCTCTTCACTGTGATCCCCACTTCCATTAAGAAAGTTTCTCAAAGGCTTAATCACACTGTTCTTTGCGTCTCCCTCCTAATTATAATCACACTACCCTCTTCAGTAGAGGGCTCAGGGTTTCAAATTAGAGTTCTGACGTGAAAGCCTCAGGTGTATAGTTAAATGAGGTGTTAACTGGATGGCAGCTGCATTCACTAGGGCTTAAGAAAACCAAGGGGATTGTGGTTACAGACGCAGCGAGAAGCCCAGAGTCATTCGAAGAATTTGCCACTCCGTTTTTTAAAAGGTTTGATATTTATATATTTTTTTGCATACTTGGGACCTGAAATTTAAGTGAGGTCTGGGAGAAATCAAACTGTGGTCAAATGCTAACTGTGATAAGATGTAGAAAAATAACTCATTCCTTGTGTATGGTATCTTCTGTCTGCTTCTGTCTGCTTGTGGAGAGCAGCAGCCCAATTTGAGGAGTCACAAATACAGTTGACCCCTGAACAATGTGGGGGTTAGGAGTGCCAATACCCACGTGGTCAAAAATCGCAATGTGACTTCTGACTTCCTAAACTCAACTATTAATAGTCTACTGTTGACCAGAAACCATACCAATAATATAAGAAGTCTAATAACACTTATTTTGTTTGTTATAGATAATATGTTGTGTTCTTACAATAAAATAAGCTAGAGAAAAGAAAATGTTATAAAGAAAATCATAAGGAAGAGAAAAAGTATTTACTGTTCATTAAGAAGTGGGTCATTATAAAGGTCTCTGTCCTCACCGTCTTCATGTTAAGTAGCCTGAGGAGGAAGAGGAAGAGAAGCGGCTGGTCTTGCTGTCTAAGGCGTAGCAGAGGTGGAAAGGGAGGCAGGAGAGGCAGGTACACTCGGTATAACTTTTACTGAAGAAAAATCCACATGCGAGTGGACGTATAAAGTTCAAACCAGTTTCGTTCAATGGTCAGCTGTACTGTGCTCGTTTGTTGCTGCCGTCTCCCTATTCCACTCAGACCTGTCCAGGTTGGGATGTTTACTTCCTTCTTTCCAATCTTCAGCACCTCTCCCGAAACCCACATATATAGCCAAGTGTCCACTAATAGTCACAACCCTTATGACAAAATGGATGCTTCTTTTTGCCTGTTTCCTACTTAGAACCCGTCTTGAGACATCTGATATCCTCTCCTACTTAGGATGCAAGTGAAGCGGGAGAGCTCCCCGATCCTCCTCGCAGGACATGTGATAGGGGTTACTTAGGTTGGCCCTCTGCTCAGACCCCTAGGGGGATCATGAAGATGGTCAGGTGCAGAGGCCATGGGGAGTGCTTTTGGGCTTCAGCCCCAAGGCAGCTTCTAGGGGTGGATGTTCGTGACTTCTGAAGCCCAAAGGGGTGTGTGTTACAGTGTGCTCTTTTAGCTTTGCCATCTCCAGATAGCTTGAGTTAATCAGCTCAATAGATTCTCCACCTTATCACAAGGCAATGTGACAGCCTGGGTCCTTTCCTAGTGTACTGGAAGAATCAGATCACACATGGGCTGGAAGGATGAGTGCAAGATTTTATTGAGTGATGGAGGTGGCTCTCAGCAAGATGGATGGAGAGCTGGAAGGAGAGGATGAAGTGGGAAGGGGCTCTTCCCTTGGAGCCTGGCTGCCCAGCTGCCAGAGTCTTCTCTGATTGCCCCTGTGGAATGCGCCTCGAGGTACAGACCTCCTTCCTCTTCCCTCTTTCTCTGCCCCGTTGTTCCGCCGTGGCTGATCTGCCAATCTGCTGGTCTGTTCCTGTCCTCCTCTCAGTGTTCAGTCACTTGTGTCTGTGGCTTCTATGGTCTCAAGTTTATATGGGCACAGGATGGAAAATGCAACATTTGGGTGTAAAAACAAGAGTGCCTGTTTTCACTTAGGTCTGTGGGCACAGACCCAAGGGTAGAGCCCTGGCCCGGGACCCACCCTTCTCAACCCAGCACTTCCCTGCCTGCCTCCCATATCAAAAGAGAAGGGTGAATTTCAGGTAAATCAGAAATAAAGAGGACAGGAAGAATCCAAAATGATGCCTTGGACATAATAGTATCCTTTTCAAATTAGCCCCTTGTATCAGCCTCTGGCCAGTTAGCTCGTGTGGTTACTCTACCTTTTTAAAGAGAGAAATACTGCAGATAAAATCAGTGGTTTCAAATATGGGTTCTAACCACTCTGATGAGAATCATCTGGGGGAAATTAGCTGGTTAAAATGCAGATTCCTGGGTCTCATTTCAGTTGTTCAGAATCAGAATCACTGGGATGGTCTTCAGGAACTCACCATTACACAAGACCTCTGTGTGGTTAATTTGAACAGTGAACCACTGGTTATCACTCAGGTTCATTCAATCTATTGTCAAACATTGCTAAAGCAGTTCCCTGCCCTTCATTCTTCCTTGCCTCTAGAAAAACAAGCAAGCAAACCAACGAAATCCCCATCTGTTTCAGTCTTTAAAAAAAATGTAGAATTTTTAGTATGGGAAAAATAAGTGAAAATTGTGTGGGCCTTATGCTTTCTTCTTTTTTTAACTCTCCATAAATGATCAAAGTGGGGTATCCTTAAGGGCTGTTCAACAATTAAATAAAAATATAACACAAACATTCAGCAGCTATACCAACAGCTGAACTAACAGCAACATAATGCCAAGGTAGGTTAATATCTATGCCATCATCTTTTCATAAAAGTTCATTCACATAAATAAACCCTGTAGGATAGAGATGGTAATTTTTTTAAAAACACTTTTCATATTCACATGCCATGATATATGCTAAACATGGGCTGCAAAGAAACCACAAATGTCAGTAAGCCCACAGTAGTATATGAATAGTCAAAAGAAAATGAGAAAGATGATGAATGGGAGTTCCATCTGAATAAGTAATTGTAGATTCAATCACTGTAACCTTTGGGGGCTAATTAGCAAGGTCTGCAGGGTGAGGCTGATACCAGTGAAGGCCCTAGGATATTGAAAATATAATAAGTTTTTCTAATTTAAAAGGCAAGTTAGGTATTTAAAGTAGGCTTACTTCTCTTACTGGTTAGAAATACTATTTTGCTAATTAAACTCTGTTGATTGTTAAAATACCATCAGTAAATACTAAAACTTATTGGCATGTCTATGTAGATTGACATACTCTAGAAAATCAAAAGTCATAGGAAATTTTTTTTTAATTCTGTTGGTTATCAAGAACTTGCATCAAACTGCAGGAAAAGTATACATCGCATTCAAATATAGTAATTTTTTTGAAAGTTTCTTTGTGTGTGAACATAAAAACATTATTTTAAACAAGATCAGTAAAATGTTACTATTTTCTATAAAAAGGAAGAGATTATAATGTGGTCAATTAAGAGAAAAAAGTTTTATTACTGATATTATGAAGATTAAAAGAGCCTGTCACTGACTATTATCTAATAGTTAAATGTCTTTTGCAAACTGACTTCAAAATTTTAGCTGCCAGACTGAATTATGTTCTTCTAAGTCTTAGAGAAAAAAATCATAGTGGTTTTCTGAAGGTTTTATGACATAATTAGAAAGCATTTATATCAATCTGTGTGTAATTCTTACAGAATAGAATTGGTTGACTTTGGAAAAAACCTTTATAGAATAGTAATTTACTTTATGGAATAATTACATAAATGTATGTTTTAGCCAAATTTATTTTGGCCTATTCAAAGGAAACAGTAACTTGAGACAATTATATTTATTACCTGTGACCAAAAGCCTCATGAGAATCAGAACATCCATGTAGTTTTGTTCTTATGTTAAGTATACTATTAGTCAAAATACAGAGTAATCAGTATTCATACTGTTTCCCTCTGAGACTAGAATTTTCAGATGTATATTTTGATTCTTTGTACTTTTATGTTATATTGGTTATCTACTTAATAATATGATAAGATGAGTTCTCTAATTCGTGGTTGATTTGAGCTTTATTTCGTGATGCGAAAGTGTGGAGGTAGAAATGTGACCTTCACATAGCTTCAAGTAAGTAGCCTTGAAATAACTCCTGGATTGCTCTCCATAACTTGTCTCCACCATTTTCCCTCTTTTTCTGTTCTTTGTCTCAGGGTTTTCAAGACAGATGGGGATAAGAAATTAATTTATGGATGACTAAGCAGTAGATGTAAAACAAAGTTTTGAAATCTTGATGCTTAGTAAAGCTTTTAGACGGCCACAGCTATTTTCACCAGCTAAGTATTCCCCTGACATAATCGTTATATATTTACGTATAATTTCATCTCATGTCTTCAGTACCATCAATTTGGAAGAGTGCAGTCTCTGCCACATCGATCATTAGTGAGGATATGAAGCAACTAGAACTCGTATGTGTTACTGGTGGGAGCATTAAATGGTACTGCCACTTTGGAAAACAGCTTGACAGTTTCTCACAAAGTTAAACGTGTGCTACCTAGCAAGTCTACTCCTGGGAATTCACTCAACATACAAGAAAATATGTCCACAAAAAGAATTGTGTAAGAATGTTTATGGCAGCTTTATTTATAACAATCAAAAACTGAAAACAACCCAAATGTTCATTAACCAAGAGAATGGGGAAGTAAATTGAAGTATAAGCATACAATAGAATACTGCTCAGCAGTAAAAAGAAAAAGGAACCACCACAGGGATGAGATTTCATAGATATTATGTTGAGTAACAAAAGCCAGAAACAAAACAGCTCATGCTATAATATTCCATTTGTACGAAGATTACAAACATGCAAGATTAATCTATGTTGTCAGAAATTAGAACAATAATTGCCTCTATTGGGATAGTGTGAAATAATTAATTGGAAATGATACAAAGAACTTTCTAGGTGATGAAAATATTTCACCTAGCCATTGTCCAGGTGTACACATTTTTCAGTACTCATTGAACTGTACACTTAATATCTGTGCATTTCAGCTGTACACAAATTATAATATAATATAAAGACCTATATAATGCATAGATACATATCATCTGATGAGTGACTGGATGAAAAGAATAGTCACCAGATTGAGAAAGCCCAGATTTAAATCTTGGCTTGGAAGCATCCTGAACGAATCACTTTACTTTTCTGTGCCTTATTTTTCTTACACTTAACATTTGAAATAATAAGGTTTTGTGAGGATAAAGTAAGTTTATATATCTAAATAGCATAGAACAGTGCTAGGAACACAACAGTGTTTCAATAATTCTTACATATCATAACATTATTTCCCCTAAGGCATGAAGATATCAGTTGAATTGTAATTCAACACCTATTTTTTTGTTTCATAGACAGTTTCTTTCTGGGTAGCAAGATAATTTATAAGCCAACAACCATGATGCGCCTTCTTGTTAAACAAGCAACTTTTTTATATTGTAAAAACGAAGGTACCAAATGACCACTTTTTATTTTACTGTGCTGAGCAATTAGTTACATCTGTCTAAAATTAATGCTTGTAATTTTAGTTGTCAGTGTGGCAGGTTCAAAACCAAACATATAAAGTTTATTGGAGATCATTGGAAATTTTGGCCCCAATATTTATATGTATATTTTACAGTGAACTTCAAAATTCCTACTTTAAAGAAAGAGTCCTATAAATAAAACTCTTGGACACTTTTACATAGTAGATGGAATGAAAGCTAATAGTTTTCATAATTGAAAGAAAAGAATTAGTTGAAGTGAATACAACTCCCAGTTCATTCAATTCATAAAGTAAAGCCTCCTTTAAAAACACTAGGGGAAAAAAAAAACCTTTAATAATTTGAATAATCCTTCTCTAGGATTTATCTGTTAGCTGTAAAGGTATTAAACTTCCTATTAGGAGATGAAGTATCAAAGGCATTATAGATGCTTGTGCCTATCTGACCTTAATATCTTCTACTAAGCTCTGCATATGTGAGCAATAAGAAGTCATCCTGTCATCTCCCAGGACAGCTATACTCACAAAGAATGACTGAGGAAAAAATTGTCTTCTCCCACTGAGGTCATTCATTATTGCCTGAATAATGAATGAATAATTCATTATCCATAATTATTAGCTCATAGATTGAAGTGTATAAAAAAGGAGAGTATGGAGGTAGATTCACCATCACTTAAAAATAACAAGTGCCAGGCGCGGTGGCTCACGCCTGTAATCCCAGCACTTTGGGAGGCCAAGGCAGGTGGATCACGAGGTCAAGAGATCGAGACCAACCTCACCATGATGAAACCCCCGTCTCTACTAAAAATACAAAAATTAGCTGGGTGTGGTGGCACGCACCTGTAGTCCCAGATACTCGGGAGGCTGAGGCGGAAGAATCGCTTGAACCCAGGAGGCGGAGGTTGCAGTGAGCCGAGATTGCACCATTGCACTCCAGCCTGGCGACAGAGCGAGACTCCGTCTCAAAAAAAAAAAAAACAAAACTTAGGATAGGACAAGATTTTTAGCATTTATACAGTGTCCATTTGTACTAGATACCATACTAAGCATTGGGCATGTTATCTCATGCCTTAGTCTTTTCGAGCTGCTATAACAAAATAACATATACTGAGTAGCTTATAAGTAACAGCAATTTATTTCTCACAGTTCTGGACACTGGGAAGTCCAAGATCAAGGTGTTGGTAGACTCTATGTCTGGTGATGGCACATTTTCTGGTTCACAGAAATGGCGCCTTCTCACTGTGTCCTCATATGGTGGAAGGGGCCAGGCAGCTCTTTGGGATATTTTTCACAGGGACACTAATCCCATTCATGGGGAGGCTGCACCCTGATGACCTCACTCCCTCCCAAAGACCCCACCTCCTAATACCATCAGCTTGAGTGTTAAGATTTCAACATATAAATTTTAAGGGGATACAAACATTCAACCCATATCATCTCAATACTTTCATTTTCTACATACTGATTACTTTAAATAATAAGAGAAAAGTCACTTTTCTTTCTTTTTTTTTTTTTTTTGAGACAGAGTCTCACTTTATCACCCAGGCTGGAGAGCAACGGCATGATCTCAGCTCACTGCAACCTCCGCCTCCTGGGTTCAAGCGATTCTTCTGCCTCAGCCTCCTGAGTAGCTGGGATTACAGGCGTGCAGCACCACGCTCAGCTAATTTTTGTATTTTTAGTAGAGATGAGATTTCACCATGTTGGTAAGGCTGATCTCGAGCTCCTGACCTCATAATCCACCCTCCTCGGCCTCTGAAACTGCTGGGATTACAGGCGTGAGCCACTGCATCTAGCCTGTCATTTTTCTTAAGTATAAAGACTGGTTGAACTTCCGTATCACCTTGTTTTAGAAAATCATTCCCTGGTTTTATGAAAAAGGTCAGACCCTGTAGACTCATAAACTTTTAACATGTTTTCTATTAACTTAGCCCCTACAGGCTACGATTTAACTACAACAAATTAAATAGCAATTTTTAAGTCTTGATATTTGTCCCTTAGGCATGGAGCTGGAGAGAGCCACTCATTTTGCACATATAGAAAAAGTCTTCTAAAAAGGCCCTGGCTATGGCTGACTGTGGAAAAACAACATCAGCTCTCACAACACTTCATCAAATATACGCATCCAAATAATATCAGACTCCAACAAGATTATATTAGTCCAAATTATCTTCCTTCACCAGCTGTCAGAAATGTCAGGATTTTTCTGTAAATATTGCTGACATCCTGTTGGCAGATTCCTTATTGGATGCAAATTGATCCAGTAAGGTGTTGGAGTGGATAATTAATCCTTCTTGCCTTTTAACTGTTACAAAGATGTTCCAAAGGCTTTTACTAGGGCAAAAATTAATAAAAGGGCATTGAGGAAGAAATCACTAAGCACTGGAAAAATGGGGAGAAAATACTGTATTTTGAGGAGGCTTTTTAAAACTACAGTTTGAAAAGTGCAGGGAAATTTTTTGCAACATATCTGTATAATTATTCAAAAACAGAATAAGAATGATAATCTTATGCCTCTGCAGGGCGCCTCTTAAAATCATGACCTTCTAGCTTAAAAAGATATAAAAGCAAAATTTCCCTTGATGTCATCCAGAATGCCAAAACTATAATTGCCACATCAGAATATGGTTAAAGAAAACAGAGGCTTTATTCAAGCTTCCTAGAAATCGAGGTTTAAAATGTTCAATTTTGGTAATTGAGTGTACCCTTTTATTATCCTGTGTTCCTCCATCTTTTTGGAAGCATGAGAGCAATAATTCTTTCTATTTCAATTTCAGATAGCATACACAATGTTGGAGATGAAGATAATCACGGTAACAATAAGTAGGTCCTATTAATTTTATCATAGTAGTTGGTTCTAAATTATGATTAGAAAGTTTCTGCTTATTCTCATAACTTTCAGGGGTTAAAAAATTTAATCCTGTCATTTTTTTCTTTGGTTCTGTTTATGTGATGGATTATGTTTATAAATTTGCATATGTTGAACCAGCCTTGTATCCCAGGGATGAAGCTGACTTGATCGTGATGGATAAGCTTTTTGATGTGCTGTTGGATTCGGTTTGCCAGTATTTTATTGAGGAGTTTTGCGTCAATGTTCATCATGGATATTGGCCTGAAATTTTCTTTTTTAGTTGTGTCTCTGCCAGGTTTTGGTATCAGGATGATGTTGGTCTCATAAAATGAGTTGGGAGGATTCCCTCTTTTTGTACTGCTTGGAATAGTTTCAGAAGGAAGGGTACCAGCTCCTCTTTGTACCTCTGGTAGAATTTGGTTGTGAACCTGTCTGGTCCTGGACTTTTTTGGTTGGTAGGCTATTAATTGCTGCTTCAATTTCAGACCTTGTTATTGGTCTATTCAGAGATTCAACTTTTTCTTTGTTTAGTCTTGTGACATGGTTAAAGCTGGAAACCGTCATTTCCAGCAAATTGACACAAGAACAGAAAATCAAACACTACATGTTCTCACTCATAAGTGGGTGTTGAACAATGAGAACACATTAGAAAGTTTCTAATGTGGAGGGAAACATCACACACTGGGGTCTGTGGTGGGGTGCGGGGCTAGGGGAGGGATAGCATTAGGAGAAATACCTAATGTAGATGACGGGGTGATGGATGCAACAAACCACCACGGCACGTGTATACCTATGTAACAAACCTGCATGTTCTGCACGTGTACCCCAGAACTTAACGTATAATAAAAAAAGTAATCCTAATGAAGAAAATATTTTCTACATCTCAAATTTATATAATTTGTATATATATGTAATAATCTCATTGTTTGGTCAATTTTAAGGGAATCTTTAGATAATTTATGAAGGTTTTCTTCCAGAGGCCATGAAACACTTTACATAGCTGTTTCACTTGTGCTGTAGCTGAGACAAGACTTATAAGGCAGGAAAAAAGGGCCATATGAGATGTCTGAGGTAAGGCATGAAGACCAAAGCTGATGGAACTGACCCAGCTGTAGAGACCAGCTGTAGATGTACCTCCTTGGCGGTCAGGCCTCCACATATGTTCATTTACTTCCTTCATTCAGAAGGAGCAAAATTATGGCTGACGCTCAAGAATCAGCAAGCACGCCACCGTCCTTAAGATCTGCTTATGTTCTTGGTACCAGTTCTAGACCGCTGAAAAGAAAGTATTAGGCTGGAGCTGGGGCAGGAGTTTAAGAAAGAGTTTTGGATTTGCAATCAGAGGTATGGCTTAATACAAAGCGTGTAAGGCTGGGAACAAATAAAACTGGTCTGGTTAATTATATTTATATTAATTATACTCATGGTTGCGCCTGATAAAGTGACAATGACTCTGTTTTGTTTGGTAATTATATATACTGTTTGTGATGTATATGTTTTTAAGGAAAGGATAGAAAGAGAAAATTCCATGGTTATCTCTTGCTTCAGACAGGGTTGCTTCAGGTCATAGGATGAGTCTGAGCCTTCCATGGAGAGGCATGGGCAGTTCTGCTGGAGAATTGAAAGGTACAAGGAAGGAGGCAGGGGCAGCGCACGCAGCTTGCAAAATCTTTAGCGTGTGGTGGAACCCTACCACTTCCATAGCAGTGCTTACTTTTTCAGGACTTAAAACTGTCTTCAGCATCTTTAGGAAACTTTTCCTCAGTGTTATAGCTGTTGGCTATGTTTTGGAGATTCTTTGCTTGAATTAGGAGTAAGCTGTAGTTCAAACAAAAAACAATAAAAGATGTTTTAGTAAGATTTGAATACCGGATTTTTTTGTCTCATAAAATCTCATTGTACTTTGTATAGCAGGATGGAGAGAACAGAAGTATCTAAGTAAAGAACACTGATACCTTTCTCTGCAACATATGGATCTCATAATTTTGTCAAAGGCAAACAGGAGTGTACAAATATGAACATACTTCCATTCCAATGAATGAATGCTGATTCTTAAAAATTATGTTTCATAATATTGTGAACTCAACTATTTTCAAGTTGGCCAAATATGGTTCTCAGAGAATGAGTGCAAGACCACAAAATGCAAATATGCTCGTGAAATTAAAACATACTTTTATGTTTTTATTTGTCTTTAAGGCATAATTTGCTATCCAAGTAAAAACTTAATATATTTATGTGACATTTAAATTGAGGGTAATGTAAAAATTTACTAGTTGTTCTTTTCCTTTCCAGATGGCTATTAACTGTTGTACTCTGAAATGTTTTATGTAGTAATAGTTGGGACAATGGAAGAATTAATTGAATGATAAAGGTTATAATAGTTGGGACAATGGAAGAATTAATTGAATGATAAAGGTTATAATAGTTGGGACAATGGAAGAATTAATTGAATGATAAAGGTTATCTCATTGAAATTCAGTACTCTGTAGAGAGGAAAGGAGACATATTTGGCCCGGTGGAAAGTACTGCAAGATACACAACTTGGACGTAGAAGCAGAGAGGTATACTGAGAGGATGTCTATGCAGTGGGTAGTACTCAGGACTGAATGGGGTCAGTTTACACTGCATGTCCCCAGGGCAAAGACTTTCATGTTTGTACATGCCAAACTCATCTTCAACGTTCAACAACAAAAAGCAAATAACATTAATTAATTATGAATATAGGAAATCAAATACACCTACATGAAATACTGTCAGACTTCTTTTCTTTGAAGCTACCTCTTTGAAGAGATGTATGTTCAAATATTCAACAAATCCATCCCAATAGCTATTTTGGAAATCAAAGAGAAAAAATATAATGTAGATCTATTTTCATTGGAGTTTGGGTGCATGTGCTTTCTTGGTTTCTTGATTTTGACACTAATAGGAATCAGCTTTCTTTCTAAAACTTTACTTTCAGGAGACACAGCTATGATTCATCTGACCATTCCCCCGAGATATTTCTGTAATAATAAATTGTGCCTTATTTGTCATTTATTCCAAGTGACTTTCAATAGAATAGTACTTTAAGATACCGAGTAGATGCCAGAAGTCATTTAGTCTCAAGCATAGATTAAATAGTGACAATAGCAATATGATTATTATGTTACTATTATTAGGCCTTAGTATATACTAGGGATCTTAAATGTTTTTTAAATATATAATCTTATTTAATCCTCAAAATCATCTTATACAAGTAGAAATTATTTTCTCAATTTTACAAATGAGGAAACCAAGATTCATAGATGGTAAATAAGATCTTGCCCAGGACCTTTTAATTGGCAAATGACGAGTCTTTGAAACCTCAGTACTGAATCAGCTTTACTCACCTACCCAAACAACTGAATCCTGCTTGACAATGTCAGACAACAGGATCACCAAATGCAAATGTTCCTTTAGCACTACCTGCCAATCCTATGACATTTCTGTCTTCAACTCACTCAGCCAACTCGTCACTCTCAAACTTCTTGCCCTCCTTCTTGCCTTCCTACTCTAAGCAGATGAAACTGTCCCTTAATTTAAAAAAAAAAAAATTTGAAGTAATTGGGGTGGAACTTCTTTAATTCCTATTATTACACCTCTATGACTCACCACATTAGCACCCATCCTCTTCTCTTTCTTCTTGTTACAGGCTTATCTCCTCTTGTGACAACCAACTCCTGATCTCTCCTTTCACCTCCTCAGGACTATAACACCATCAAATATCCTTTCTCTCTCTGGTATATTAAATATAAAATGGGATAACCATTATGTTCAACTCTTGGGATGATTGTGAGGACTAAATAAAGATATATATATATAATTAATGTATTAAAAAGTGTCTGACACATAATTAGCTTTGGTAAAAGATGAATAAGATGATGAAGACAATAAGGAAGACGACCCTACTCTCTAGCCATCCTTTCCTTTTTTGGAAGCTATGATTTCTCTATCACTTGTTTCTTCTCTAGGATAAAACATTAGCAAAGGGCTTAACAGTATATATTTTTTTTAAATAAAAGTACAACAAAATTTCCTCACATACTTTGGGAATAGCAGTGGTTTTAAAGCAGAAGTGTGCTTAGTAACTTGAGAAACAGGTTTAATATCCTTTCTTTGCAAAGAATGCTACAGGCAATATGCCTGAGTGGGTGTTTTGCAAGCTAATATTATGATGCCAAAGAATTATAAAAAGATTTCAGATTTCTTAATATTGTTTTTTCCTCTAGATTGGCTCCTATATTCTCTCAAAGTTTCCTGGCAGATTAATTCATGTGCTAGTTTTAGCTTTTCAAAAGGAAACTATAAAATTTCTATTAAGGACATCTCTTGGGGGCCACATAATTTTAATGAAGTATAAAGTAAGTTCTATGTGGAGACAATAGCCTGGAAATGTCTTTTCTTCCAGTTATTTTAAATATTTTATTATTTTCAATAGATAGTAATGAACCAAATAGATTTTTAGACACAAGTTTAACCTTTTAAATTATATTATTTGAAAGTTTCTTTTTGCTAATTTTCTTAAATAGCAGGCCAAATTAGGTTTGTATTTCAGTCTCCACAATTTTCTTTCTCCATTTAGCTTTGCAAAAATTATTTTCTGATGTGTCTAGAATGTTGGCACACTTATACCATTAGGTGATTTAATATATTTTCTTTTTATCATTAAACTGAAAATCCCAGATCACCAAGAGGATCAGAATCAGAGTTGAAAAGATTATGCCTGTTTATTCTAAGAATGTTGTACCAGATTAAGAAAAAACATACAGTTATCTATTTCAGTCATTTAATGTTAAGAATTTGTAGACTAAGCATGTAGCAGATAAATTCTCTTGTCCACAAGTAACTCAGTTGGATAGGGACAGAGTAAGCTGTGATACCCAGGCTTTCTGGAGTGTGAACTCCGGAAATGTAAGAAATGCAAAACATGTTTCCCTAATCAAGTTAAAGTTTGTAAAGCCAGTATTCTAGAAATGTATTTATAAATATTTTCTAATATAATTAATTCATAGTTCAGCAGATATTTATCTTTTAGTCTTAAAAAAGCATTTAAAATACATTAGCTTGCTTTTCTATAATAATATAGTAGGTACAATTTAAGCCTTTTTTTGTTGCAAGAGCTTAACTGCTTTTGAGTCATCTTATAAATTATGGAGAATGATAAAAATGTTTTATCATATAAAATAAATAAATAAACGCAGACTTAAACCACCTGAATTTAAATTTCATGTAACTAAGTTAGCTAACCTAGCTTCTCTGCATCTCAGTTTACAGGTCTGTGGAATGGGGATCATATAGGTTCTTGTTTTTTGATAGAATTATGAATTTCAAAGGAGATGATCTATGGGAAAATGCTTTTTAAATTACAATATACTATATAATTCAATGATGATATTGAGAGACAAGTAAAAAGGTACAGTAGTAAGTAGGAATGTATCCAGAGAAGGCCAGTTGGCCAGGTTCTTAGAACCTTCTTCAGTGGGCAGAAAATGGGTGAATTCACCATGATATAGGATTTGGTTCTCAGCCTTCACACAGTCAGAAACCCAGATGGATTGAACTCAAGTGAATTAACTCACAATAACCAAATTTATAACCTACCAGGAAGATAATTTCTAAAGTTTAATGAGTAACATGTTCATATTTTCTCTCCAGCATATTACTTTCTGGTATCAGGCAGACTATAGACAAAGGAACTCTGTAAAGAGAAAAAGAGTTTCTTTATTACATTACAAATACATTAGAGCAGAGTGAGTTTCTTATAAGAGACATTTTGTCCAAGTTATGAGAAGAATCTGGTGAATCCTCTCCATCTTCACAATAGTAAGCAACTATTCAGCACCTCTTTCCCCTGTAAAGCACTGGATAAGCATTGCCAATGTCTGTCTCTTTCAGCTTCCGTTTTTCAACGCTCCAAGCCAGCTATCTGTCTTTCTGTTCAATATTCTTTGCAGACAGGCTGAAATGCAGTTTCTTTTTCTGCTTACTATTTGCAAACAGATTTCTGAACCTGTCTTCCTGTAATTAAATCCAGGTCAAATTATTTAGCGTTTTAGTTGTTTTCAATTTGTTTTAGTGGTTTGCCATTCTTTATGGAGAATTTTGCTGAAGTTTCCAGATCTCTTTGATGAAAACTAAATTTCAAAAATTTGACCAGGTTCAAAATGTCCTTTTTCTCTGTGCCTCCAGGCAGAGTAATCTACTTTTAGGATGACTCATTGCCACTCCTGGAGCATCACAGGCATTCAACAGATGCTTTTTGAATGACTGCAGGTAGTAAGTGAATGAGAACATAAACTTGCAAATGTATTATCATGACTATAAAGTAATTTGTTTTTTATATCAAGGTTTTTTTTTTTTTTTTTCACTAAAACTCAAACAATTGTGTACTACTTAAGGTTTCAAACCTGTTCAAATCTGACCTCTGAGGGACATTCTGGTTCTAATATAAACCTCAAAACAACCCTGTGAGGACAGATGCTAGTTACAGAGAGATCGTGGACTTGCCCAAGTTCACACAGCTGGTACGTGGACAGCAGAGATCCAAACCATTATACTGATATCATATCAGCTTCTGAAATCATTATTTTTACTATGTTTGGATTACTATGTGTGACGTTCACTCCTGTGGTGGATTTTGATGGATGTTCAAAAATGGGGTAATTCCAGACTGAGGAAGGCCATAGACTACATTATGGAATTGACAGCTGCAGCTTTCACCCAGACCAAAGGACACAGATAGATCTCTGGTGTCTCATTCATATCACCATACTGAGGAAGTGTGCACCTGATGTCAGCACTTCCGGCTGAATTTGAAAATATTAAGCAGCCAATTTTACTGTTTGCTTTGGGAGGGGAGAGGAGCAGGAAAGTATGAATTGCAGATTCAATTGAACATTGGACTAAATTAACTGAATCTGGCTGCATTTGAGAATACACACTTCTGATTTCAGCTATGAAAATGTTGCATACTTCCATGGCACAATCTATCACGAAACTTGAACCCAAAGGCTGTGGCCGAATATGTGACATTGAAGGCTGATTTTGGCTGCCTGGAATGAATAACCTGAATGGTGGTCTAACCAAATAGCAATTAATTTCCTAACACAATGGAAATTAGGGAGGCAGTGCAAGGCAGAGTCAGCAGCTTCCCTGTCATTAATATCCCAGTCTCTAGTCTTTGTGCTTGGTGATCCTTATCACAGCTCTCAGAATCAAGGCTTGACTCATTGTTGAAATACGACTGCTCTACTGTTAGCCTCAGGCCAGCATTTCTAGTGGGTAGAAAAAGAAAGTGATTAGTAGGAAAAAACATGGGTTCCTTTGTAATAAAAACAAGCACATCTAGAAATCCCAAGCAGAATGTTGTTCCTATCTCATTGGCCAGGATCACATGGCTCCCATAGTTGAAAGCAAGAATAGGAAATGTAGCATTTTACTTGGACACAATGCCAACCTGGAAAATGGCTGGGGGCCGAGGAGTTACTACAAATTAGAATGAAGGGAAAGTAGATACTGAGTAGACAATGAATGCACCTGCCACGCTCTGTACATAATTTTGTGTTAGACGTCTTTGAGGCTGAAGCCTTGTAAACATTCTAGTCACTTCAGTATTTAAACATTGAACACCAACGATGTGTAACATCCAAAATATGTGAGATGTCACATAATTGGCCACAGCCTTTGGGTTCAAGTGTCATGACAGTTTGTGCTGTGAAAGCATGCAACATTTTCTTGGTATGGGTGAAATGAAAACTAGTAAGACATCGGCTCACCTTAGGAAACTTGAAATTGAGCATGGGTTTAATGAACAACAGTTTTTAATCAGACAAGACAGTGTACGACAAAGGTATGCGTATGTTAAATGTTTAGATGGTCTATGCCCATTAGCATTAGAAATTAAGAGAATTAGGGAAACTGATTTTATTCAACCTTTATTTTCCTTACCAACTCTTCCACTGCTCAGATTACCAGTATAGGTCTTATTGACTCAAAGACATGAACAATTTTTCTATTTTTAATGTTTCTTTATAATTTTTTATTCACTGTGGTATACCTGGCATACATTTTAGGGGAATTTTATGGTAGAAAATCATATTATATTCTAGAAAAATCCTATAGAAAAGGACACATAGCAAAGATAATAAAATTAAGTTTCCTTGAGGTAAAAGAAAAACCATGTTTTCAGATCCAATTTGAAATTAGAAGCTTATTTAGAAAGGGTGTTTATAATATTATTACACCCAATAGAGAGATGTCTTTTGGGAACAAAAAGGAGGAAACTTCTCATATACATTTTATCTGAGAGAAAGTAATGCTGAAGCAACCTGTTGTTAATCTTTCTCTCAAGATTTACTTCACTTTCCCTAACTTTACTACTGCAATTTATAATTTAATATGCTGTTATCTTGCTCAGTGTTTATTATTGTGGTCAATACATTCTACTTGCTAAAGAGATTCAGTCTTTATTCCTTGCTTTTAATTACATATAAGAACATGGATTTTTGGTTACAGGCATATACATATTTATAGGATAAATAAACCTTACCAGTCACTTCAAACCTTATCCTCAACCTTTGCTCTGAATTTCTGTTTCATAAGAACGAGCACACTGGAAATTGGTTTAATATACAACCCACAGGGTTAGAGTTTTAAGAAGCGATAATTGAAGAAACTGTATTGAAATCATGCATTTCTCTATTTCACAGAGTGCCTGCTGCTGAAGATGCAAAAAGCTTTGAGTGCTTCCTTTTTTTTTTTTCACGTAGAGTGAAAGCAAGTTTATTAAGAAAGTAAAGGCATTAAAGAAGGGCTACTCCATAGGCAGAGCAGCCCTTTGAGTTCCTAATAGCAAATGAAAATAATTATACTAAAATGAAAATAAAGATCTTGAATAGATAAAGTAGTTATCAAGGTTACACCATCAGTGACAAGTCTGGAAATAGTCCCTAGTTTCCCAGTCAATTTTTAGAACTGTTTTGATTCCTAACAAGATGAAAAAGAAAGGTACACCTGGATCAGGAACCTGAGACCACTCAGTGTTTCATAAGGAACAAACAGCATTTGGTCAGGTGTTTAAGAAACACTTTTAAAGTCAACTCACTACAGAATGAGGCTAATTTTTTTTTTTAACACAACATAAATATTAAAAAATCATCCTGTTGAGGTAGTGATTTCAAGGGATATCCCTAAGAAAAATTTTAAGGGATTCTGAAAGTATTTTAGGAAGAATATGAAATTACTATGGGGGAAGGAATGGTGCAATGTTGGGTATTTCTGAGTGGATTAATTAACTTCAAATGCTTTATACAAGAGTGTGATATTTGTCAAATCCTGTAACAGAGTTTCAGGTAGGGATACAGAAAAGTTTTCTAGTGGTCTTCAAATCCACGTTTTTCTCCTTTGATGTGATTTATTATGTGTTATAAAATCCTTGGTTTTGTTACATTTTCCTGTTATCCTATTTACTAAAAATAATTTGCCCACCAAGTGAGCACTTGAAATATCTTTGTGTCTGAGAAATATATTTCAGGGGATTGTAACTCATCTTTTATTATGGTCTACTCTACCTGATATCAAGTAGAATTCCTGCCCCCTGAAACTTTCTATTGTACAATTTGTTTGACTGTAGAAATGTCACCAAATAGGATCAACTATTATTTTTCTCCTGTGGCCTGAGCTCCTTTAGGGAATTGTGCTAGTTTGCTCTTGCTGTTTTAACAAATTACCCCAAATTCAGTGTTTTAACACAAATTTTATCTCAAAAATTATATTATTACAAACTTTGAAGCTATTGTCTTTTAGTTCTGTAACCGAAAGTCAAACACAGGTTTCACTGGGCTAAAATACATTTTTGAGCGGGGCTGTGGTGTTTTCTGAAGACTCCAGAAAAGAATCAATTTCCTTGGCTTTTCAGTTTCTAGAGACCCCCTGCATTCCTTGGTTCATGATTCCCTTCCTCTATCTTCAAAGCCAGTCACATGGCACGTCTTTGACTATTCTTCGTAATCCCGCATCCCTCTAGTGAGCCTCCCTCTTACACAGCTCAGGACCCCTGCAACTACAATAGGCCCACTTGGATAGTTAAGGACAGTTTCCGGTATCAACTTTTTAAACTTAGTCACAATGGCAAAATCCCCGCCCCACAAGGCAGCATATTCATAGGTTCCAGGGGTTAGGATGTGGACGTCTTTGGGAGCCATTGTTCTGCCTACCACAGAGATATTAGCCACAATGACATTTGATGATGTTTCACCTCTGTCGCTTTTACCAGTCTCAACTCCCACCTCTGGGCTGCCTTCTTGTTTATGCTCCCTTAAAATTACAACGGACTGGGCCATACTGAGTGAAGCTTCTTGACTGAATTGAAAGGTATTTCTTTCCTTGCCATTCCTGTTTGTCATCCCTTTCTTATATAATTCAGACATAAGTCCCTGAGAACACTTTTCAACAGTATTGATCACAGTAAAATTCTATTCTTAGCCTAGGATATATGGCTCATCTTTGACCTTGACCCTCACTGGAAGAATTTTTACCTACAAAATCATAAAGAGGAAACTGAAAGCCACTTGAGGGGGAGCTAAAGCAATCATCTAACAGATATAGAGCATTGCTAAAGTATGTTTTACACCAGTATTACTGCAAAATTGTTTTGCTAAATAAAGATTGTGTGTGTGTGTGTGTGTGTGTGTGTGTGTAGCGGTTGTATTTCATAGTCAAATGCACTTCAGAGGGTAAAGAGGCAGTATAGAACAACTGTTAAGAAAACAGATTCTAGATTTGTGTGAAATTGACAAATTACTTAATCTCTGAGTCTTAATTTCCTCATTTGTAAAATACAGGGAGATAAAATTCCTACACTTGAGACTGTTATGAGGACCTAAATGAGTTAGCATTTAGAGTCTTTTGAATAATACATGTTGTACACTAAGTATTGAATAAAGGTTTGTAAAATACAAGAACAAAAGCTCTGAAAGATCAGCTACTGTAAAGTGATCTTTAATTTTGTTTATTTTAGAGTTTTCCAGTGCTGTTTGACTATAGAACTACTTTTTCCCCCAAATAGTATCTATTCACATTCCACAGAAGAACTTTTCTGCAGAAAGCCCTTTGGAAAATACTGATATAATAACATTTTACTTTGTGTATTATTCAATAGTTGTGTACTTTCCAATGATATTTGGGTCTTTATGTTAGGAGGTGCAATTACACTAAAATATAATGCAATGAGGCAAGGGACAGTGTCTCCCTCTAGCAGCTGTCACAGGGCATGTAGTTAACATGCAATAAATATTTGTTAAAAAAAATGAAAATAGAAGACATCTTTTCATTAAAGATCTTAAGTTAGTATGTACTAATCTCTTACATTATACCTGTTTGCAAAGGAATAAGGTACCTTTGTACAAACCTAACTCATTTTTTACCTGTTTACAAGTTTCAATTAGATATTTGTAAATAGCAAAAACTTTATGATTCACTTAAAGACTGAAATATTCATAAACAATTCTGATTTGTTCAAGTGATGTCAGGTTTTGTTAGCTTCTTTATTATGTCTTATAAAAAGCAGATAAGAAACTAAAAGTTGCCAATTATTTTATATAAATCACAAAGAAAATATGGTATGAGCCAGGATCGAAATGAATTTGTTACTCCAAATTAGTGTGAGTAAGCAAGATAGCTCAGCAACGGTATGCTACCTCCATTTTACTTACATAATTCAATTCTAGTTTGCTTTCATTTAGGCTGAATATTTCTATTGTAAGATAACAGAAATATTGGCGTCTAGAATATCCTAGTTGGCAAAGTTCTGGATAACAAAGCTTTTAATGTATTTGATTTAAATTTCTCATCTCTCTAATTTCATTCAATTACTTCTCGTTTGGTCCTTAGTGAAAACAGAAAGCAGCTGTTCATTGCCATCTGCTTAAAATTCGTTCATTTATTTAGGACTATTGGATAACCCATTAGAATCTCTTCTTCAGAATTAATAACCCCAATTGCTTTAGTTATTTCACTTCACTTCAATTGATAAACATTTAGTAAACAACTATTATGGGCTGATACAAAAAAAAAAAAAACTCTACAAACAGCAGAATATAGTATGCTAAGGATAGAGAGCAATATATATATATAGTATATATATAAATTTATATATAAATTTATATATATTTATATAATTTATATATGTATTTATGTATATATATGTGTGTATATATACACACATATATATACATATATACACAATGTGTATATATATATATATTTACATAAATTTCTATCACATAAGCAAAGTTATACCAAATATGAGGGATATATGAAGTACTATGAAATTATAGAGATGGAGAATCTTTGAGGGCTTAGTAGATAACATGCATTATAAACTAGTTATTGAAGATCATATAGAACTTTTGAAAAAAATTATGTGCCAACCTAGCACAGTCTAAATAGCTGGAAGGGGCTAGAATTTCAGTCACGTGCTTCTGATGGTTGAAACAGTATATTTAGGGGTCAAACTCTGAAGAAGTGTAAATACTTAAATGAAAAGTTTTAATAATTTAAGCATGTTTTCAGCGTGTTCAAAATTGAACTTTAAGAAAACTGGAAACAATGTGAGTAATGGATTGACAGGTCTGAATAATCTGAGATAGGAATACCAGTTCAGAGACTATTATTAATTCAGCAGAAAGGTAATGATGGTGATGGCCTGAACTAAGTTAATGAAAAAAAATTTTTTTTTTTTGAGAGGGGGTCTTGCTCTGTTGCCAGGCTGGAGTGCAATGGCGCAATCTCAGCTCACTGCAACCTCCTCCTCCCGGGTTCAAGCGATTCTTCCGCCTCAGTCTCCCGAGTAGCTGGGACCACAGGCGCGTGCCACTATGCCTGGCTTATTTTTTTATTTTTAGTAGAGACGGGGTTTCACCATGTTGGCCAGGATGGTCTCGATCTCTTGACCTCGTGATCTGCCCAGCTAGGCCTCCCAAAGTGCTGGGATTACAGGCGTGAGCCACCGCGCCCGGCGAAAAAATTTTTTTAAATGGATGAACATGTGAGAGGTTTCAGAGGTGAACACAAAAGAGGTCTAAATGTCAAAAGTGATGAAAAGGGAGACAGAATAACTGCAGTAAATACGACAAAAAATAATTAGTCTAAACTATGAATAGCTTGTACAAATTAATAAGCAAAATATGGAGGTACTCATAAATAATTACGCAAAGGATATGAACTGCCAATATAAAACAAGGAAAAACAATGGTTAATATTAATATATTAATAATATTAGTATTATGTTAATTAAGATAAATATCTTAGCTTCAAAATCAGTCATTCAAAAATACATACTTTTTAATGCTGTTAAGTATGTAGAGAAATGGGCCCATTCATACATTGCTAATGGATGTATATTGGTGAAATTAATACCTTATATAAAGAGAAAAAAAAATATTCTGTTTCATCTATTAATTCCACTTCAAAGAAATGACTCCATGTTATTAATTTGAAATAACACAAATATTCATGCCTAAAATGTGTATAACAGCTTAATTTATAATGTTGAAAATTTAAAAATAATATAAATGTCCAATAATGGGAAATAGTTAAGAGAAATATTATACATAACATGAAAAATATGTTTTAAAATGGTCTTAATGACTTGAGAAAAATGTATATTCCTATATTTAGTAAGATGTTTTTACATTTAAGAAAAGGTTTTAAAGATCACAGAAGACTAAGAAGAATGATATCAAAAGTTCGCATTGGTATGAGGTGATGAGATTATGAACCAACATTCCACGTGTTCATACTTCACAGTATTTACCTAAGCTTCTCAAAAAATCATGCACCGTTTTTAAATCAGCAAAACATTTGAGAACAGTGTAAATACTTGTTTGCTGAATATATCAAATCCTGCAGTGAGTAAGGGGAGCAAATTGGCCAAGGAGAAAGTCATTGGTGACTTTCAGGTAGGGTGTGAACCGTCCTGGATGTAGAATGAAAGCTATGCACTGAGAAGAGTTGGAGGGTCTTAGAGCAGACAGCAGAGAGGCTCTGCACCCGGCAAGCCCTGTACACTCTAAGTATTAAAGTTGTTGGCAAATGAAGAGTGGCAGCTAGAATGAGACTTGGCATAGAAAGCAGGGCTCAACAAAGGTTTGTTTTTAAAATAAAGGACATTGAAGAACTTATGTTACCTGATGCTGGGATATAGTCCTAGTAGTGAAAGAATTGGAGTGACAGAAGGTCAATTAAAGAGGCCTCTTTGGCTGGGTGTGGGGTGGCTCATGCCTGTAATCCCAGTAATTTGGCAGGCTGAGGCAGGTAGGTCATTTGAGTCCAGGAGTTCAAGACAAACCTAGGCGACATGGCAAAACCCCATCTCTACTATAAATACAAAAATTCACCCAGTGTGGTGGCACACGCCTGTGGTCTCAGCTACTCAAAAGCCTGTGGTGAAAGGATGGCTTAAGCCTGGGAGGTAGAGGTTGCCGTGAGCAGAGATCGCTCCACTGCACTCCAGCCTGGGCAATAGAGCCAGACCCTGTATATATATATATATTTTTTAAAAAATCCCTCTCCTGTTCTCAGATGTCAATTATTTACTAAATTCAGTTAACTATTTTGCTAGAATAAAAAATTCACATACATTTGTGAATTAAGCACATTATTAAAAGAACCTTTTCATTTATGAGTTTGTCCTTTTACTCCAAAACTGCAGGATAGACTACTTAATCTTTAGATACTAAATTATCTATTTTCATTTCTTTTTTTTTTTTTTTTTTGCCAGAGATGAGCGTGAAAAAAATGAATAAAAGAGACCTAAAACTTTTCAATGTGTACTAATAGGTTTTATATCACCCAGTTCTTGCATATGATCAAAATATAAATTTCATAACATGATTGATAAACTATCTGTGATGTTTGGCTTTTTTCCCTCTGATTTTTTATTTCAAATTAATCATAGTTTTAAAAATAATTTTAATTGACAAATAATAATTATATATCCTTATGGGGTACAATGTGATGTTTTGATATATTTGGAATCATTATGGAACGATTGAAACAAATTAATTAACAAATCCATTCATACTTACCATTTTTGTGTGTGTGGTGAAAAATTTTTTCTTTTTTGTCTTTTTTGAGATGGAGTTTCGCTCTTGTTACCCAGGCTGGAGTGCAATGGCGCCGTCTCGGCTCACCGCAACCTCCATCTCCTGGGTTCAGGCAATTCTCCTGCCTCAACCTCCTGAGTAGCTGGGATTACAGGCACGCACCACCGTGCCCAGCTAATTTTTTGTATTTTTAGTAGAGACGGGGTTTCACCATGTTGACCAGGATGGTCTCGATCTCTTGACCTCATGATCCACCCGCCTTAGCCTCCCAAAGTGCTGGGATTACAGGCATGAGACACCATGCCCAGGCCGGTGAAAACTTTTTTACTCTGAATGTTGGCCACAATGTAATGGCTTGCCAGTCAATCATCAGATTCTTAGTAAAAGAGTCCCTATTTTGTGAGCATAGTTCTAGCCATGTGCTGGAAACACAGTGGTGGATGAGGTTAACAGAGTCCTGCTTTAATGGAGTTTACAGTCTATTGGGAAGATGACCATTAAACAATGAGTGTGATGATGAGTATAAGATTCTATAATAGGGGTGCATCCTGCTGTGGTAATCATGAGGAAGTGATATTAAAGCTGAAGTCTAAAGAATGAGTAGAGGCCGGGCGCGGTGGCTCAAGCCTGTAATCCCAGCACTTTGGGAGGCCGAGGCGGGTGCATCACGAGGTCAAGAGATCGAGACCATCTTGGTCAACATGGTGAAACCCCGTCTCTACTAATACAAAAAAAAAATTAGCTGGGCACGGTGGCGCGTGCATGTAATCCCAGCTACTCAGGAGGCTGAGGCAGGAGAATTGCCTGAACCCAGGAGGCGGAGACTGCGGTGAGCCGAGATCGCGCCATTGCGCTCCAGCCTGGGTATCAAGAGCGAAACTCCGTCTCAAAAAAAAAAAAAAAAAAAAAAAAAAAGAATGAGTAGAAGTCAGTAGACCAAGATGACAGAAGAGTTTCAAAGTAAACTAAATATACCAAGAGCCTGAGGTAGAAGGGAGCCTGAAGTGTAGACTCATTAAGAAACTGAGAGATTATCAGCATGTTGGGAGTGGGAGAGATGAGGCTGAATGTAGGTGAAACTGAATCATAGATCATGTTAATAATGTTGCGTTTAACCCTAAAGGCATTGAGAATTCCCTGGAAAAAGTCACCTTAGAAAGTGGTATGAACAGATTAGAGTTTTTTTTTGTTTTTGAGACAGGGTGTCACTCTGTCACCCAGGCTGGAGTACAGTAATATGATTACAGCTTACTGCAGCCTTGGCCTCCTGGGTTCAAGTGATCCTCCCACCTCAGCCTCCCAAGTGACTGGGACTACAGCCATGCACCACCATGCCAAGATATTTTTAAAAAATTTTTTGTAGAGGCAGGATCTCACTTTGCTGCCTATTCTGGTTTCCAGGTCCTAGGTGCCTCGGCCATTTAACAATTTTAAATAGTATTCTGACTGTAGTAAAGGGCAGAATGCAGATGGGCAGTGGCAGGAAAAGCTGACTTGAGAAGAATGTGAACATCCTCCAGGAGGAAGGTAGGAAATACAGTTAACAAGACTTGTGGCACCAATAAAATGTGAGCCATGTGTGTAATTTTACATTTAAAGAAAAAAAAAGTGAGATTAATTTTAACAATCTATTTAATGTAACCTAATAAACCCAAATTTTAATTTCAACATGTAATCAATATTTTAAAATATTAGTAAGATATTTTATAATCTTCAAAATTCAGAGTGTAATTTATATTTACAATATATTTCAATTTGGACTAGTGCCTTTCAAGAGCTCTATGGTCAAATATGGCTAGTGGCTAAATATTCGGAGGAGCTGCAAGTGTAGATCCTGACTGTAATGCTTGGCTTGATAGCTCTTATAATCCTCAATAAACTAATAGCTTGCTCTGTGTACCTCATTGCATCATTGTAATGACTAAATGAAGTAATGTACATGAAAATAAATGACGTTCAACAAAGTATTATTTAATATGAGGAACTGGTAGTTGTCCATGTAGGCATTGTCTTTATGATGGTAAAATAAGAAGTAATTTATACAAACCAGTGAGAAAAAACTTTTAGCTTTACTTTTTATAATAAAGACGGAAAATAAAAAACAATTGTTAGTTTACTGTAGACAAACCATACTTTAAAATCATTGACATGAATTGCATCCTTAGGTAAAATATAGGCAATAAAAAAAGTACATAAAACTATGCTTTAATGGCAGTAATATTTTGGTTTCAGAAAAAAAGGTGACCTATTGGAGCAAAATAAATTGTGGCATAGTATTATTTTTCATGTTCTATTAGTTTTCATGAACAACTCTTTTACTGTGTCTGAATACATTAAATCTCCAGCAAACACTACAGAGAAACCTGTTACCATTAATATTTGTAATGTCTCTATAAAATGATTTATTTTAGAAACTGAAATAAGACTTTTTCCTTTAGTAGAGGTCACAGAAAATGCTCAGGCTGCTTTTGATCATGGATACCTGGCTGATAAATTAAAATAGTCGACACATCAAACCAATTTACAGATGTTTTATTCTTTTTAACTCTATGGGAATTTTCCCCTAGACACATCAGAGGAGAATTTAGCTCAAGGCAACTGATTAATCAATAATCTGGTTCTCTAGGCAGTTTCTCTATTAGGGAATGAACCTGTTTAACTAGAGCAGCATAATTGAACTGTGGGCAGCATATTGGGAGTTATCTACTTTTGCTCATTGTAGTTGTAGTTGGTGATTTTTTTTTTAATGCAATTCTAATCAAGCCACTTTTCTGTTTACCACATTGCAAAAACTCCTCATGCTTTTAGATCAAGACCATAGTCTTAAGGTGATCCACATGGCTCTGCACAGTATACCTACATCTCCACATTCATCTTGCACCTCGTCCCCTGCAACTCTGTCTCCATTTCTGCCCCTTTGCACAGTATACCTACATCTCCACATTCATCTTGCACCTTGTCCCCTGCAACTCTGTCTCCATTTCTGCCCCTTTGATCTACATACACACTCCCTGCTCTCAGCATTGTAGCCTAACTGGCCTTCTGTGGTTCATCAGGTATGCAATATTTGCTCCTGCCAGAACCTTTTCATAAGCCATTTCCTTGTTTGGAATAATTTGTTTCTACACCCTGCTTTTTGCCTTTTTTTGAGATAAAATAAAAAGTTTAATTTTTATTTCACATGCAATTATAAGAAGTGATACAGACAGATCCCATGTTTTTTCTTATCTGGTTTCCTAATGGTACGTCTTGCAAAGTAT
The DNA here is from genome assembly GCF_030222135.1 of Aotus nancymaae. Classification (NCBI taxonomy): domain Eukaryota; kingdom Metazoa; phylum Chordata; class Mammalia; order Primates; family Aotidae; genus Aotus; species Aotus nancymaae. The sequence goes on from NW_026988413.1 coordinate 32,046,047, forward strand.
AGTTTACTATTATAACTAGAACCCTGGTCTGATTGCTATATGTGATATGTGTCAAAACACTGTTATGTACCTGATATTTACAATTAATACATACTAATTTTAACAAGCTAAGAACAATTAAGTAAAAGAAGTTAGAAAATGATGAAACAGAAAACCAAACACTGTGTATTCTCACTCACAAGTGGGAGTTGAACAATGAGATCACATGGACACAGGGAGAAGAACATCACACACCAGGGCCTGTCGGAGAGTGGAGGGCAAGGGGAGGGATAGCGTATGGAGTAATACCTAATATACATGATGGGTTGATGGGTGCAGCAAACCACCATGGCATGTGTTTACCTATGTGACAATCCTGCACATTCTGCACATGTATCCCAGAACTTAAAGTATAATTAAAAAAAAAAAAAAAGAGATAGAAAACTCAGTCTTTAATCTCAAGGAAAAAAATTAAAAATAAATAAGTAAATAAAAAGAAGTTGGAATAAAAGATGCAGAATATTTCATCACCACAAAGATCTCTAATGTTGCCGTTCAGCAATTGCACTCCCTACTAACCTCCGGCAACCACTAATGTGTTCTCCGTTTCTATAAATGGTCATTTCAAGAATGTTATATAAATTGAATCGTGGAATGTGTAATCTATAGGGACTGGCTTTTTTTCTGTTAGCTTAATTCTCTGGAGATTCATCCGAGTTGTTAGCGCCTCAGTTGTTTGATGGTTTTTTTTATCGTGGATGCATCACTGTTTGTTTAGCCATTCACCCACTGAAGGACATATAGATGTTTCTATTTGTGAACTATCACTTATTAACGTGCTATAAACATTCACATAATGTTACAGTGTAAACAGAAGTCTTTATTTCTCTGTGATAAATGCCCAGAAGTTCAGCTGCTTGTTGGTATGGTAGTTTCACGTTAGATATTTAAACTACCTTCCAAACTGTTTTCCAGAGTGACTGTGCTATTCTTCATTAGTACCAGCAAGGTATGAGTGATCTAGTTTCTCTGCATCCTCACCAGCATCTAGTCTTGCCACAAATTTTTATTATAGCCATTCCATTAGGCGTGTAGTAATATCTTCTGATTTTAATTTCCATTTTCTTCTTTTTTCTTTTCGTTTTTTCTTTCTTTTTTTTTTTTTTTTTGAGACGGAGTTTCGCTCTTGTCACCCAGGCTGGAGTGCAATGGCGCAATCTCGGCTCACCGCAACCTCCGCCTCCTGGGTTCAGGCAATTCTCCTGCCTCAGCCTCCTGAGTAGCTGGAATTACAGGCACGCGCCACCATGCCCAGCTAATTTTTTTTTTGTATTTTTTTTTAGTAGAGACGGGGTTTCAGCATGTTGACCAGGATGGTCTTGATCTCTTGACCTCGTGATGCACCCGCCTCGGCCTCCCAAAGTGCTGGGATTACAGGCGTGAGCCACCGCGCCCGGCCTTAATTTCCATTTTCTTAATGGCTAGTGATCCTGAATATCCTTTCATATACTTATTTGCTATTTGTATGTCTTCTTTAAAATATTTCTTCATGTCTTTTGCTCATGCTCTAATTAAATTGTTTGATTTTGTCCTGGTGAGTTTTGAAAGCCCTTTATATATTCTAGATAGCTTATTGAATATGTGGTTTGAGTCTCTCACTCTGTAGTCTTTGTTTTCATCTTCTTAACAAGGTCTTATGCTGCACAAAAAATTTTAACCTTGATAAAGTCCAATTTATCAATTTTTCCTTTTATGGATCATGCTTCTATATTAGGTTTAAAACTCTTCACCTAAGCTTACAGCCTGAATATTTTCTTCTATGATTTTTCCAAAAGTTTTATAGATTTATGTTTTACTTTTAAGTTTGTGGTCTGTTCTGAGTTAATTTTGTGTTAGTTGTAAGGGTTATCTTACTGCCTATGAATGTGTCGTTGCTCTAGCACTATTTGTTGAAAAGACCGTCTATCCTTGATTGAATTGTGAGAGTCAATGTAGTCAGATTTAGTTCCATGTCACCTCTACTGAGAACCCTTCTCTGACTTCTCTTAGGACCTAAGGCGATTGAATACTAAAGTCTCTCTATATAGAAGCATGCATTTCTATCCTTTCCAGTGTGTATCTTAAAATCAAAATGTAAACAAATTGGACTAATTATTTGTTTATTATACCTCCTTCATTAGATTCTAAGCTTTATGTGGGTCTGATTATAGCTGGTTTTTTTTTTCTTCCTTTTTCTTTTTTTTTTTTTGAGACAGAGTCGGAGTGCAGTGTCATGATCTCGGCTCACTGCAACCTCTGACTCCGTGGTTCAAGAGATTCTCCTGCCTCAGCCTCTCGAGTAGCTGGGATTATAGGTAGCGCCACCAGGCCCAGCCAATTTTTTGTATTTTTAGCAGCGGTGGGGTTTTACCATGTTGGCTAAGGTGGTCTCCATCTCCTGACCTCATGATTTCTCCACTTCGGCCTCCCAAAGTGCTGGGATTACAGGTTGTGTTTTAACTACAATTTTATTTGCGGTGCTTAGCACTCTGCCTGGACATTAATAGATTCTTAATAATATTTATGAAATAAATAAGGCAAGGCAATGTAATAAAACACAAAGGGCTGTAGTTGGGCAGTTAGACTTTACCATTTTGCCAGATGTGTAATCTTTATAAGTCTCCTTTGTCCTTTACATTATATTTTTTATATGCTGATATTAAGTATGTAACAAGCACAAATCTTCATAAAATGTGTGGCACAATGACAACCAATAGCTCTTAGCCCCTGAAACTATAGTCTTGCTTTTTTTTTTTTTTTTTTGTATCTTTGGTGACAAGCACATTTCTCAGGATGTGGTGAAAATTAAATAATTGTTGAATGAAATTAAATGGATAAGCTTGTTATTATTTAATGGGACTAATATAAAGTTTCTGATGTAAGCATACATCCAGAAAAATGTAAATTAAAGTTATAAAAATTTAGATAGGAATATAATTTTTCTTAGAAAGCAAAAACCTATTTTATCATGGACAGTTCACCCTTGAGCTAGAACAACAAGTTGAAACTGATAAATACATTTTCAAGGAAAGAATACAAATGCTGTGTAATAACAGCCACAGAAAGTTACAAGGACATCTAGAAACAAAAAGAATGTGAACTCTATTTAGATGTGACAAGTCCTCTGAAGGAGTAGTGAAAAGAATTTTTGCAATTTTACCTCTTCCTGAGTCAGGTACAAAGAACAAAGAAAAGTAGCATTTGCTTGCTTAAGTATCAAGATATGTACTTAGCATTGGACATGGCAGAGAAAGCTTTCTCATGAAAAGGGATTTACAGCCTTCTGTCGACCTCTTCTTGAGCAGCTCACGTTTGTGTCATGAACTTATAACACTGTGACTATAAGAAGGTTATGCCTGGGTAAAAGGTGCCTATTGAATTTTTAGGAACATGATATATATAGGATGCTAGATGCTTCCAGCTACTGAGAAGGCTGCAACATATAGTTGTGAGTTAGATAAAAGCACAGGGAAACTCATAACATATCTGGTTCAGATGTGAGTGAAAGGGGGTTGATAGTGAAACAGGAGGTCACCAGTTAATCTGTATAAATGATGATAAATATTTATCTAGGCCAAGCGTGGTGGCTCACATGCGTAATCCCAGCACTTTGGTAGGCCAGGGCGGGTGGATCCTTTGAGCCCAAGAGTTCAAGACCAGAGTGGGCAACATGGCGACTCCCCATCTCCATCAAAAATACAAAAATTAGCTGGTCTCATAACCTGGTCTCAAAAATAAGTAAATAAATACAAATTAAAAAATTTTTTGCTAACATATACATGTACCAGGAAGGCATTTTTCTATGAGTTTTACATGTATTAAATCATTTGCCCTATTGGGACTAATGTTTATATGAAGATATTCATATCAGGATATAGAAGTTATGCTAGTCTGCTAGTCCTGTGTACATGCTGCCTTTCCAGGGGTGGGTGGGGGTGGGTGTGTGCCTAGGATGGGAGAACAGATATCTTACACTCACTCCAGTGCTTCCTGCTGCAGGCTGCTTTGTGTCCCCCCATACCCTTCAACTGTTGCCATTCATATGTTGAAGTTTTAACCTCCAGTACACTAGAACATGATCTGATTTGGAAATAGGGTTATTGTGGATGTAATCAGTTAAGATGTGGGCATATAGAGGTAGGTGGACCCATAATCCAATATGTCTACTTTCCAGTGTACATAGATGCGCATATGGAGGGAATGCCATGAGAACATAAAGGCAGTCATATATTAGCCATCCGTAAGCCAAGTAGGCAGGCCTGGAACAGATCCTGCCCTCATAGTCCTCAGAGGGAACCAACTTGTCAACATCTTTATTTTAGACCTCTAGCCTTCAAAACTGTGAAACAATAGATTTGTGTTGGTTAACCTACCCAGTTTGTGGTACTTTGTTATGACACCCTTAACAGACTAATACACTCTCTCTGGAGCAGTAATCTTTATAATTTTGGAGGTTATGTATCCTTTTGAAAATATTTAAAAAGAACAAAAGTAACAATAGAGGCTCTTACCGGAAAAATCTCATGCCCATAATTTATGTACAATTTCAGGAGGTTCATAGTTGCTCTGAAGTTCATTTCTAGACCCCACCCTGCCCCAGACCAGGCTGAGAACCTTTGCCCTAGAGTCAATGCCATGTCACCCATCCACTTTATTAAGTAGTGCCTCCTGAATATAATGGTCCTGAATGGAACATTTCCCACTAAAAGAACCATGCTTTAGTGTATGACAACATACTACAGTAACAGTAATGGAAGAAATTATGACTGTTGTAAGGAGCTTGTCTCATGGAGCTGTGACTCACATCCCAGTACTCAACTGCCTTAGAAATACTATGGACCCTTCCACAGCCTCCAGTAAAAACATACAGCTACTTTTCCCTGTGTCTTTTTTTTTTTTAACCTTTTTAGTTAAAAAATATTTCTTTTATAATTGCTGCGTGTAATTTGCAGGGCCAAGATTAGACATAGGTAGGGTTAACTTGTTACTGTTGTGCATGCTCTGTGGGAAGACATTGAGCTCAAAATGACTACAGCTGTTCTTTCATATCAGCAGGGAGTTGGTACAGGACCCTTGAGGATACCAAAATCTGCAGATGCTCAAGTCCCTTATAAAAAACGGCATAGCATTTTCATACAACCTATGCAATTCTCCTGTGTAATTTCAATCATCCCTACCTTACTGATGTTACTTAATACAATGTATGTAATGTTATGTAAATAACCTTATACTGTATTTTAAAGTCTGTATTTTTTTTTTATTATTGTATTGTTATTTTAAAAAACATTTTCTGTCTGTGGTTGGATGAACCCATGGATACAGAGGCTGACTGTACTTCTATTTCTGTTTACAACTAGAAATATAACTGGAGGAGGATATGTTTAAAAGTGGCAGCAAGGAGACTGAGGAAGGAGTTCCAGGACAGGGGGGTTCTCGTAGAGAAAATGGGGGAAAGCTAACACTCACTGTGCTTCTTTCCCACCTTGCTTAGCACTGAGAGTGTTTCACATCCCGAGTCCCCCTTAGTGTTTTCCGTATGTATTAGGTTGAAAAGCATTATGAAGAGAATGATAAGAACACCTGACTACATCTTTCTTTCAGTGTTTATAGCTGTTTCTTGCGGTCAAGAGTTGGCTTTCTCTTTCCGCCCAAATAAGCCATCTCTCTGTTGTTGTGCTTGAGACTCTGGAACACAGTCTGTCTCCTGTTGTCATTTTCCAGCCCCAGGTAACACCTGCCCATGTCATGCATGGCTTCATGTTAATTTTGAAGAACACTTTCCACCTGTGTTAATACAATTTTTCTCTGTCATTCACTTTGAGGAAGAGATATCCTGTCCTGATATTGCCAATGCCACTCAAATATTGAGCCAGAAGAGTGACTCTGTTGTTCAGATGTCATTATTATCATCAAATAGACATCAAATACAGTCTGGAGGATAATCTTGCCTATAAGCTGAATGAGATTTCAGAAAGCCCAGTTGCTTCTGACATTTGCTGCCACAGGATAGCGGGATCATCGTTTAGGATTTTTCCTCTCTTGTGGATCTTTCCTCATACTAGCCTCTTGGTCTGGGATGCTCAGTTATTTGTGCCAATCAAAATTCTGCTGACTTTTTACAACTTAATACACATGGCACCTTTAAAAAGCCCTTCTGGATCTGTCAGCTGAATGGAATTTCTACATTTTGCAATCTCTCCTCAGTCATAGGCATTATACTCCTAGTCCATTTATTTATGTCCACCCAATGGATTGTCAGGTTCTAAGGACACTTGGCCTTGTCCGGGACTGCACATATGGTGCTTGCAGTAGCTGCACTGGCTTTTTTTAAATGAAGAGTTTTAGTATCTGAATACTTGGTTTTCTTAGATCAATCAGAATTTGGATTGGCTTTTGAATTCGAGGTGGAAAGTGGTTTGCTGGATGCAAAACTGAAGAATGTAGGCAAAGGAACATCATAGGAGAAGCCAGTCAATATAAATTACTGAGATCTTATACTATGCAGTGAAAATGTAATAGGTGAGTAAAAGATGGGATTATAGAGCATGGTGGAGGAAGTCAGATGGAACCTCAGGGAACACTTAGAAAAAGTTAAAGGTTGTAAAATATTTAGATTTATATAGTAATTTTCTTTCAAGAAAGTTAAAGGAATTACGGCAATAAAGACAGAGGTCAAACTATAGCTTCCATATTTCATATCATCAGGGACAACACAATGCCTGATGCCAAGTAAGAATTCAGTTAGGCCGGACACGGTGGCTCACGCCTGTAATCCCAGCACTTAGGGAGCCCGAGGCGAGTGGATCACGAGGTCAGGAGTTTGAGACCAGCCTGACCAACATGGTGAAACCTCATCTCTACTAAAAATATAAAAATTAGCTGCGCGTGGTGGCACACGCCTGTAATCCCAGCTACTCGGGAGGCTGAGGCAGGAGAATTGCCTGAACCTGGGAGGCAGAGGTTGCAGTGAGCCAAGATTGTGCCACTGTACTCCAGCCTGGGTGACAGAGTGAGACTTTGTCTCAAAAAGAATAAAAGAAAAAAAGAAAAGAATTCAGTTAATATCTGTGGGATAAATTTTTAAACCTGAATATTTTGGGGAAAAAGGTTTTGTTAGAGAAGGGCGACTATGGTTGTAAGAAGGAAGGCAGAGAAAACCAAGACTGGCATCTGCATTAACATTTTTTTAGCCTTCCTCAACTTAAGGAAGATATACTGGGGGAGGGAAGGCCAGGGTGAGAGCTGATCAGAGGATAAATCTTCCCTGGTAAAGAGATGAGTATGATATTTGTTCAAATGCAAACTATTATTAGCAGCTCTAATCAGTTCAACTATCGAGGTAGCAGATCCCTCGACAGAAACTTGAGGTTTACATCTGCTGTACCTCAGCAAGCTTTTGAAATGAATCTTAAATAGAGATAACTTTTCAAGACCTGCCTCTCAGGCTGTCTTAAATCAAGACAACCACTCCTTCCTTTTGGTCTGTCGTTTGAAAAGGAAATACTCTGAATATGCCATAGTGATTAACCCTAAAGTAATACTGACAGCATTCTTTTCCGGCTGTAATGAGAAGAAGGCCCAACAGCGACTACATGAATTGGTACAAAGGAAAACGAAATGAAGGTGAAAGCAGAGAAGAGTAACAGCCCAGATTGCAATCATTTGTTCAGTACATATTTATCAAAAACCTACTATGAGCCAGTAAGTAGCCCTGAGGTGGGAAATGCATTGGCATGTTTGGAAATAATAAGGAAGATTTGGCTTAGATCAATGAGAGATGGGAGGAGCAGATGATAAGAGGTAACATCTGGAAGATGGCTAGGGTTAGACCAGGGGGCTGCAAGCAGTTTGACTTTAAGTGTGTTATCTAGATCCTGGAAGGTTTTGAGTAAAGCAGTGGTATAGTCTGATTTTGTTTTTAAAAGCTCTGGCTGCTCTGTAGAGAATGAGCCATAGAAGGGCAGAAACGGAAGCAGGGACATTGGGGAGAAGACTACTGCACCCTTTGAGTAACAGTTGATGATGGCTTACACAAGGCTGGTAGCAGGGGGTTGAATGACTGGATTTCGGAAATGTTTTTATACATAGTTGGCAAGGCTTGCTGATAGATTTATTGCATGAGAGTGGGAGAGTTATTTAAGAATAACTTCTGGGTTTTTGGAATTTGCAACTAAATCAAATAGAGACGTTTGGAAGGAGCAGGCTCTAGAGGGAGCTATTAAGACTGTGGCTTTGGGCAAATGCCTTGTAGACACCCAATGTAGATGACAAATATGCTGTTGGATATATAAGTCTGTGGTGGCAGGGCTGGATATGTGCATTTGGTATTCATTGGCACAGAGATGGTATTTGCATGAGGAGACTGGATGAGAGCGATAAAGAATGTATTGATGGAAAAGGAAATGGAACCCTGAACTGAGTGGAGCACCATGGCACATAGAAATTAGAAAGAGGAAAAGGAGACAGCAAAGAAGACTGGGAACGAAAGACTTGTTAAGAAACAGAAAAATTAAGATAATAGAGTGTTAAAACCACATCAATGAGGCAGCGAGTGTATCAAATGCTGCTAGCAGGTTGAGTAAGATGAAGGTTGAGAATTGATCACTGGGCTCAGCAAGGTGGAAGCATTAATAAATTGAAGTGTGTTGAGTAGAGAGCAGGAGGTGAGAAAGTTGAAATAATAACTCTTTTAACTAGTTTGAGCTATAAAAGCAAGCAAAGCAATGGGAAGTTGGTTAAAAAGAAAAAAGGAAAAATGTATCCGTTGCAAAAGAAAGGAATGTAAAGTTTAAGAATATGGATGTAGCTAGAAGACAAATTGAAATTGAAAATATGAGACTGTTATCTTAAGATTGCAAAAAAAAAAAGGGGGAAAACAATTTTAGTTTTTTTTCCAAAAGCATGTATCACCATACTTGTTGCTTGATGAATGAAAACTACAACAGGACTTGTAAACTCTCACTTGGTGGAGATTTGTTTCTGTGTTTTATGCTTACTTACAAGTTGTTTAAATCAGTAATTTTTGTCGGTAGAAACACTTTCTAGTCAATTCTGTGCAGAAAAATAAACAACAGAAGAACATTTAAAACGTTTTACATTACTGTTTAGGCATCAACCTGAAACACAATTACACTTTGATTACTATCTCTTGTCTAGCATATCTATGAGTATAAAAAATACAACAGTGGCAAATTAACAGGTGATTCTACTTATATTCTTATGTGCTGTTATGTAATAGCATAAATAAACAAACAAAACCCAGCTTGCTCTTTTCAATGTCTTCAGATTGCAGTATTCAGAATTTCAATGCTGTATTTCCCTCTACCTTGCTTAGTAACTGTGGAACAGCCAGTTAGCCATTCTACTACCATATAAATATGTAAAATTGTCCACAAAGGACCAGTACTTTAAGAGCTTGGAATCCTCTTAATAAAGCAGTTTTAATATTCATTTTGCTAATATTTTCTATTATAGTAAAATGCACACAAAAATAACATTTTAACAAATTTTCAGTGTACAGCTCAGGGATATTAAGTATGTGCATATTGTTGTGCAATAATCACTGCCATCCATATCTAGAACTCTTTTTATAAAAGTATGGAAAGCTTCATCAATTTGCATGTCATTTTTGTGTAGGAGCAGTGCTAATCTCTGCTTCATTCTAATTTTAGTATTTGTGATGCCAAAGCGAGTACTTTTAAATGCACATTTTAAAGAAAACATTTATTTACAAAGAAGGAAAAAGAAACTGTGACGTTGAAAGACAATAATAATCTTTTGATGATTATTATCAAAATCAGGCTTAGATCAATTCCATAAAGCTCCATACCAGGATATTGGGGCATGGAGAGTGACTGTCACGTTCTTCCATAAAATGTCCTTTGATTCTACACTTAGAGGCAAAATATAGAGATGGATTGTCTGATCTAAAATGAATATTGCTATATTTTTCTAATTTTCTGGTTGAAGATGAAAAACTGAAAAATAATTCAAACTCAGATTGAGTTTTTCTATATGCCAGACATTGTTCTAAATAATTTATACATGTTATTCACTTTAACAAGAACATAATGCAATAATTTTCTTATTTTCATTTTAAAGATAATTAAAACTGGATTGAAATGGTATAATTGATTACTCAAGGCCACATAATCAGTAAAGGGTAGGTGAAAGAAGCAGCTGTAGGTTGGCCTGACTCCACACTCCTTGCTCTTAACCTCTGTGTTCTGTTGTGTTCTATCTCTTTTTTTAAAAAGGATAGCAGGCCATGCCTGCTCATATTTTTTAGATTTATGGCCTTAGTCTCCCCAAATCATTCTGTTTTTATTAATATATTATTTTTTCTTTTGCAAACAAACATTTGTGTGGTAGACAATAATACTTCCCTGATCATGGTTTGAAGTTGTGTTCTCACAATTACTTCTAAGTGTTTTCTCTGTTGATTTTAAAGCTACTTCATTGAGTTATGTTTGACATACAAAAAGCTGTACATATTTAATGTAAACCAACTTTATGAGTTTGAAGATAAGTATCACCTGTGGAAGCATCACCACAATCTATGCCATTTACTTGTCCATCAAATCCAAGTTTCCTCCTGCCCTCTTATTTATTATTACTATTATTTGTGATAAGAACACTTAACATAAGATCAATCCTCTTAGCAAATTCTAAAATATGTAGTACAATATTGTTAACCATAGTCTATGCTGTGCAGTAAATCTCTAAGACTTATTTCTCATGTATAATTGAAACTTCGTATCCTTTGACTATACCTTCTGTCCTTCTTACTGCCAGCTCCTGGCAACAGATTTGTGGGTTTTAGGGTATGGAGGAAGATTTTTATCAATGTCCTTTGGTGCAGTCTCTCTATATTCATGCTTGTAATTTGCTGATTTCTGAAATTATGCCTTTGAAATTAAAACATTTCTTGAAATAAAACTGCTGTGCCAGAAGACATCCTATAGAACCCAGTTCAGCTCTTACAAACATTCCTGCATCTACGTTCTGATTCTAACACCTGTTATGCACTAAAAGATATATCTATTTCCAGAATTTATTCAAATGGAACTTTACTACCATATGCTGTGTTATTCGGGAAGTCTTAAATATTTGTAAGCTGTTGGTGAGTTTTCTGCTTATTTAGACTTTGTTTTGTGGGCTTTCCTCGCACAGTATGCACCCCCGCCCCCACCCCGCTGTTACTAGGTGCTCTCTGCTGTCGTTAGGTGGAAGCAGTGTGGTTGGGAAGACACCTGACTGAAGTTTCACTTTGGCTCTCTCACTTGTTGTATGTAATGTGTTATTATGGTCAACTTTTTCCAGTCTCCAAGCTTATAGGCAGTAGGAATTTCAGACTTACAATCAAGTAGATATTTAATAGCTGAGTAGAAATATATTTCATGTTTGTTAGGAGAAGTGGCAGAGAGGATTGGGAAATAGCTTTTATTTTGTCCCAATCAAATATCAATGGTGATAAAGAAACTGATCTGAGGTCCATGTTTCTCTCATCTCTCTTCCTTCCCTTTTCTCCCCTGAGCCTCTACCCCAAGCAGGCCTGACCAACCACCGCCCCATGGATATAGTTGGATCGTAAGAGCAGGAGGCCAGGCACAGGGCACAACTTCCTTATCCCTTTCCTTTTGCTCCCTTTCTTAAGCACTGGATTCTAACACTGCAGGCCAACAAGTCTCTGCACCAAGGTCAGCGGGCAACCTTATCATCTAAGGAACCAGCCCAGCTTTTCTCATTTCTGATTTTGTTTACTCCTGTCTTAGAGAGCTGCTTATTTATTTATTAGCATTTTTAAAAAATGTGGTATATTTCAAAAAATAAAGTACTATTTAACCTTTAAAAAGAGGGAAATTCTGAAAGAAGCAACAACATGAATGAACCTTAAGGATATCATGCTGAATGGAATAAGCCAGTCACAGAAAGACACATACTGCATGATTCCTCTTACGTGAGTTATCATAAATAGGCAAATTTGTAGAATTAAAGAGTGAAATGGCAGTTGCCAAGGGCTAGGGGATGGGGAAAATGGGGAGTTAGTTGTCAATGGGCATAAAGTTTCAGGTGAGTGATATGAGTAAATTCTAGAGATCTGCTGTACAACATTTTAAGATAATTTGTAAGTGGGAGCTAAGCTATGGGTACACAAAGGCACATAGAATGGTATAATGGGCATTGGAGACTCGGAAAGGGGAAAATTAAGAGGTAGGTGATAAAAATCTATATTCTGGTACAGTGTACTCTACTCAGGAGACAAGTGTGCTAAGACCTCAGAATTCACCACTGTACAATGTTTATTGTACTGTTATGAGGCTTCCCAAGGCAGGTGATAGCTGAGCTAGGTATTCAAAAGTGAGCAGAAGCTTTTCAGGCAGAAAAGACATAAAATTGCCTTCAAGGCTAAATAATATCATATGGCTGTAAAAGCATGTGCTGACCTATAGTCAGCAATACTATATTATACACTTAAATATTTGTTATGAGGGTAGATCTCATCTCAGTGTTCTTACCCACAATAAAATAAAAATTAAAAATTAAAGGCAGTTGTTTTTACAATATAGTTTTCCAATGAGGAAAGCTATATTCCACTAAGGTTTTGTTAAAATTTCCAAACAGTATCCGGTCTCTGTTACCTGGGAATGTTTCACATTCCCTTCATGTAATTTTGTGGAGACAAACTGCTGACATTTTGTGGTTTGGTGTGCTCTTTTAGATGATGTTGTGCAGAAAAAAAGATTTCTGAGTATGTACCATAAACATCTACTTTAAAATTGGGGCAATTGTTTAAAATGAATAAGCTTTTGAATTCTTGAAGATGTACATTTCCCATATTATAATTTATGAGATGGAATGCAATTTTTAAGTTTGATTTTCCTATTCTCTCTAATATTCAATTATTTCCTGAATATTGTTCCAAATGTAAGTCTTGATAAATCAGACAATATTTACTCAACATGAGCAATTGTCAGTATTTTCAACTTCTAGTTTTGTTTCTTCAATTTAAATCGTAATTTGTGCTTTTTGAGAAAGGAAAATGAACACAAAAGTTTCCTTTGTTTGATGTCTTGCAAAATGACTATGTTGAGTTGCATCTATTAAAAAGTTTTGTATGAGTCAATTTTGTTATTGTCAGCCCTCCGGCCCCCACTTTTGTTTACATGAGTGAACTAAGAGGAAACAACTGTTATTTGACCAATTTGTTTAAATCAAAAGTGACTATGTGTCTCCTAGAAAAATGGCAGGATGTGTTTTTAAATTCTGAATGTTACAACTAAATTTAGCCAAAGTGCATTAATTTCTGAATGCTTCCAAAATGGAACACTGCGCTTTTGATTGCTGCTTTTGGAGTCTCATTAAGAAACTAAAAGGTCAAAGGAACAAGGACTGGAGCAAAATACACTCATTTTACAATACACACAGCACAATTAAAGTGTAGAAACCAGCCTTACGCACCATGTGTTTCTCCCAGGATATCTGTATAATACAGAGTCCTCTTTATGTGGGGGTAGCTGATGTATCTAAATGGTTACGTCTATTCTGCCAAATGTCCACAGAGTTTTTACCAGTGGAGGAAATATTTTAGATTGTCTATTGTTTCCTCATTATTCCTGAAGAGAAATTGATATCAGATGAGAGTTTTTAAATAAAATGACATGTTTATCCCCATAGATTTCTACTTTCTTAAAAGATAGGTGTTCTTCATAAGACCTCTGCTATTACACACACCTTTAAAATTTCATAAGGTGAGAGGGAACACAATGATTTCTGCCTTTGGAAAGTCTCCTATTGAGGGATGACATCAGATTTTGACATAAAATACATTGAGAGTATAAACTAACTTAAAACTCAGTTTTCCCAGAAGAGCCTGATCTAGCTTGCAATTCAATTTTCTCAGGCACATTCTAGGAATTTGTTTCTGCTAGTAATAAGAAGAGGATTATTTTCATGTATATATGATGCTGTCCTACAGTGGAATTAGTGGGAGCTTTCCGCTAATGTGTACTTTCCCTTTAATATTTTTCTTAATATATTATGAGAATAGAATAATTTTAAACACCTTGGTACTTGTTTTTCACATTATTTACCTTTTATTCTCTTTGGATCTTAAATATCTCAAAACAAATTTTAATAATGTAACACCCAAACCTAGCTTTTCGTTTCCTTAATTGGTTGCTATAGTATTTAACATTCTTGCACATATTAGAAACTACCGTATTCCAGGCACTGGTTTAGATGCCAAGAATTCAGTAGTGAATCTAGATGCCAAGAAGTCAGCAGTGAATTATGCAGATGAAAACTCTGCCTATGTCGAGCTTCCACTTTTTTGTATAAATATCTATACTCCTTTGTCCTTTCTACCTTCAACGTGGGGGCAAAAATTCCAGAATTTTTTCACCAATATTATCATTTTAATGGTTACATAACTTTTTGAGGGAATAACTGTGAATTATTTCCAGTGTGAAGAGACATCTCTTATGGTCCTCCCTGCTGATGAGAACCAAACCCAATGCTATTTAATGTTTTTTTTTAAATCAATAAACAAGATTAGCATTTCTCAGAGTGTGTCTTTGGACCACCTGTGTCAGAACCACCTTTAGAGTGCTTTTGAAGTTTCTGAGATACACTTCATAGATCCTGATTCATAATATCAGGGTGAGGATCAGGAATCTACATTTTAGCCAGCAAACCAAGTGATCATTACACATGCTGAAATATAACAATTAATTACCTTTTTAGACACGGAGGTGAAGGAAACAATAATTAAATCAGACGACGGTTGTAATAAATTGGACAAAAAAGATAGCCTTGGAGTTTGGAATTACCAGAAAACAATACATTTTAATTTTATTATCATTATTTTAGGACAAAATGGAAAATAATATTCGTAAAAAATTGATGAAAAAATGTCAAGACGAAAGTTGATCATGAGGCTGCATACACATATACATAAAGCATCTGTGTGTAGTTCAATGTAGGCAGTGAGTAATGAGGGTCACAGATTTGTGGTGCTTTCCAACTGGCCGTGTGAACGCTTCTCTTCTGTGTTCCACTGTTCTTATTTTCGTTTTACAAATGAAGACTGGAGCACACAAACAGTAAATAAGTTTCCAAGGAAACATAGAAAGTAAATAATGGAGCCAGGGTTACAAATGCACGTTACAAACCCTGCAGTCTAGCTTCATAGTCTAGGCTCTCTCCCACTCCTGTCGCTAAAGGGAACAAGGAATTATCTCAAACCCCAAACATACTGCTTTATGAAAGAATTGTAGAGCAGTGAAAAGGATTTAGCACAAAATAACATGCTAAGTGTTTATGATCTACTGCTTTATTGATCAAAATTAGCTGGGGAATACGAAAACGGAATAAATACATATCTATATGAGGTGACCTCCACTTATACAATTCAGGGCTGTATTGCAATTGGTTCTAGACAAAAGTTAATAATCTAAAGCTCCCATAAAGATAAAATAAGTCCATACTCCATCTTAATGGCTTGCTTCTGCATACAACTTTCTTAAGACCTCTTTATGAAACAATTAAAATTAAACGCATATAATATCACATACTAAGGCCTTCCTCAAATACCCTCAAGAATTATGTCATGGAAGACAAAGCTACAATTAAAAAAGAAAAGTCCTTTAAGGTATCTAGGTTTGCACGGAATCTTATGTTTGGCATATTATTTATTGACAAGTGCCAGTGCATATTATGCTCATCCTGTTTTCATGTAGAATGCTCCAAGACATACTGCCATTACCATTTTCTTAGCCTACCTAATCATTTAATACTTAAAGTGCTGTCCCCTATTTAAAGCTTTTCTTTATCACTCTACGTTACCTAATCTCTTAGTCCTCTCTTCTCTTGAAACACAAAAATTTTCCAAGATATAAAATGGTGTAAAAGGGTGACAACATTATTCTCAGAATAATGGGCACCAGAATTTTTCCTAAGAGTCTATTTCTGGTTAAGGAAATACTTCACTTCTGCTTGGGGAGATGATGTAAGACCATGAGAATGAGTGTCACCAAGGGACAAGTGAAAGACAAAAATGAACCAAAATTGGGGGTGCTAGAGAGTGGAGACTGAAGGGAGGAGCAGAGAGACACATAACATGGGGGAACCAGACACTGAGAAAAATGGCCCAGCAGATGTCTAAGATGGAACTTTCAGTCATTTTTGTGGCTGTAATATAAACTTCCTTCTTCCCAAACATTTGTGAATGAAGCCTGCTTGTTTTACATGAGTGGTTTACATGACAATTAAATGAAAGCAATGGAGGTCTGTGTCAAGGCTAGAGAGGAGCAGATAAGATGAAGGAACAATTAGCCATCATTTTCTCTACTAGGTAGAAGATGGAGGATTAAGAAGAAGGGAGAAATCAGAACCAGAGACCGGTGGAAGAAAGGGCTGTGAGTTTGTAGAAATTCAGAGGAAGGCATTAAACTTCCCACTGGATGATAAATAAAGGTTCAGGCTAATCTTACATGGACTTTGAGGGGTGATGAATCAAGTGGACATTTGGAATAGTGGCCCTTTCTTTAATTACCATTTTATGTAATTATGTCTTATTCTGTGAACTATATTTTGAGTTTCTAGTTAAGGTATTCTTGTCTTTTTATTTTTTAATAATTTTCTGTGTGGTATCTTATGCACTTTGTAAGCTGCCATGTATTTATTGATTTTTTTTTTGTATTAGAGTGAAAAGTGTGGTAGGTTGTGAATGAAAGTTTAATAATCCTATATCCTAGTTTTATGATCTTTAAGTCTTCTCTTGTGAAACTTGGTACGTTTTGGGTATTCAGATGCTTATAGAAACTGCTTTTTGAAAATAACTTTGTCTATGCTTCTATTTCTAGAATGCCTGGGTTATTTAATATTTAATATTTTGATGGATTGAAAGGCTATGTTTTTAAAATAACACCTATAAACTACTTTTCTATATAATACTGTTAGTTTAATTTTTCTAGGATTAGAAAATTTTTCCAGGATTTCCCAGCAAGTATTTCAGACTTTATGTACGTTCTAAAGCTTATGGTTATTTTAACTTTGTGAGTTAAAAATCTGTGGCTGAGTTCATTATATTTTTAATACTAGAAGTGCATTTATTTTCCTGTGAGGATTCTAAATATTTTCAGTAGTTACACTTGGGATCTAGAAGTTTGTTAGGGAATGCATGAAAAAGTACTATTTGGCACCCATTATGGATAAAGAAACCAAAGCATAAATAAGTGGGTAAGGCACAGAATGGCGCTTTATCTTGGAATTCTGCTTATAACTCTAACAATAATTTCTGTGCCCTGAGAAATATTTTTCATCTGCAAGAGAGCTACTCCATTGATCTTACACATATTAGTTCCATGGTTTGTGATACAGATTTGAATTAAGTTATGCGTGAATGAGTCAAATATATTTATATTGTGATTTTATAACCACCCACTTTGTGAGGCTGATATTATTTCCACTTTACACATAAATGTGGTAGGCCTCCTATGGTTCATACTTCCATATTGACTTATGTGAGTGTGGCTGGACCAAGTAGCTCATATCTAAAGAACAGAATATGGTAAAAGTGATGGGATGTCACTTCCTAGATGAAGTTGCTGAGTTGGTGGCTGCCATATGGCATGCCTTTTCTTCATATCTCACTAGCTAGCTCGGAGGGAAGCCAGCCTCTATGTTGTGAACTGCCCTATACAGAGGCTTATGTGGTAAGAAATTGATGTCTGCAGCCAGTGGCCCTTGGGGACCTGAGCCCTGCCAAAGCTATGTAAGAGGCTTGGAGTGCACCTTCCCCTGTGAAGCCTTGAGATGACAGCGATCTGGCTTAGACTTCGGTTCACCCTGCAAGACACTCTGAGCCAGAGACATCCAGCTAAGCTGCACTTGGGTTCTTGACTCACAGAAAATAGATAATAAATGATCATTTAAAAAAAGGTGATTCATTATTAGATAAATTGTTATGAAGCAATAGATAGCCAGTAAAAAGAGGTAATTGAACTCCAGAAAATTTGCATGACTTTTATAATGTGTCACACATAAAAAACTTAAAACTCAGGATTTTCTGACCACTTGGTCTGAGAAGGGCTCTCTAAAAGGTGACATTGAGCAGAGTCCTAAATCAAGTGAGCCATGTAAACATTCAGAGAAAATGCCCAGGCAAAAAGACAGGGCAAGGGCAAATGTTCCATGGTAAGAACAATGGAACAGCAAGAAGACCAATGTGGACAGAACAGAACGAACCAGAGAAAGATGTATCAAAAAGTTAGGCAGAGGCCAGATATGCAGAGGCTGATAGCCATGGTAAAAGCTTTGGATTTTGTTCTAATTCAAGTAAGAAGACATTAGGGTGTTTTAAGCAGAGAAATGATATAATCTGATGCACTTTTTGAAGGCGATACTTTCGTGATTTGTAGAAATGAGAATGAAGAACAGAAGGAATAATGACCCAGTAAAGAGACTTATTGAGGGGTTCACTTATCTAGGTAAGAGATTGTGATGACTTGGACTAGAGAAGTAGGAGTAGAAATGGTTGTGAATGGTGGATTTGGGTACATTTAAAGGCAGAACCAACAAGAATTGCTGATGGATTCAGTATAGATTTCCTGGAAAGACAGCTGTCAAAAATTATTTCTATGTGTTTTTGAACAGTTTCGTGAATTGTAGGTTGAGCATCCTAAATGTAAAAATCTGCAATTTGAAACGCTCCAAAATTCAAAATTTTTTGAGCACTGACATAATGTTCAAAGGAAATGTTCATTGGAGCATTTCAGATGTTAAATTTTCAGATATGGAATCCTCAACTGGGTAAATATGTAATGCAAATATTTCAAAATCTGAAAAAATTCTAAAATCTGAAACACTTCCAGTCTTAACATTTCAGATAACAGATGCCCAACCTGTTATAGTTTTATTTAATGAAATGGAAGATACTGGAAGATACTGGAAGAGGGGCAAATTGGGATAAAAGATGGGAAAGAAGAATTTTAATTTAGAATATTGCACAGAATGTCAAAAAGGCCATTAAATACATATACTTGGAAGTCATTAGTGTGGAGATGCTATTTAAAGTCGTGGGTCTGGTGGGGTTTACCTAGCAAGTGCGTCCAGATAGAGATGATATAGGAAGACCGAGCCTTGAGTTATTCTGCTATTTAGTGGTCAGGTAAATTAGAAACATCCTGCCACATTCTTAAAATAATAAGCAGAGATGACATAATTTTCAATGTTGATTGAAATATCTAGGGAGCTATGTAGTAGCACTTTTATTTTGAAATTTCCTCTTTTTATGTGCTATCAGCATTAACCTCTTATCTTTTTCCCAAAGGTAAAAGGAAGTCTTCTTTACCTCTATCCCACCAGGGAGCCTAGAGTTTAACACATTCCACTGGAGGTCTTTGTGTACTTGATTTGCTCACAAGCTTTTTTTTAAGGAATAAAGAAGTGAAACCTCATCTGATAATTTTTAGTCTTTCCTACCTTAAAAGAAAAAATTATATGGTAAAACTTCCAATAAGCAACATTAAAATGTAGCTTCTTTTTGTTAAGTATATTTCTTTTTTTCAAATTTCAAAGAAAAAAATCTCAACATTCCTTCTTTTATAAAATGTGACTAAGATTTTAGGTAAGACATCTTAAAAACCCATAGGTCAATTTTCCCAATGATACATTTATGTAATCAATGGACCTTAAAACTGAATATGTCCTTGGAGAATGTGGTAAATGATGTTGAGAAGTTACTGGTTATAGAATACATTGTACAGGTAAAACAGTATTTTTGCAGCATTTTACCAATTGAGACCTCTAGAATTAAGAACAATGCTTACTCAGAAATAAAATTTCATTTTAATAGCTGATATATAATGCCATGTAAACTAGAATATTATAAGTACTGAAGGGGCTGGGAGCGGTGGCTCATGCCTGTAATCCCAGCACTTTGGGAGGCTGAGGCGGTCAGATCACGAGGTCAAGAGATCGAGACCATCCTGGCCAACATGGTGAAACCCCGTCTCTACTAAAAAAAATACAAAAATTAGCTGGGCATGGTGGCACGCACCTGTAATCCCGCTACTTGGAAGGCTGAGGCAGGGGAATTGCTTGAACCCAGGAAGTGGAGGTTGCAGTGAGTCAAGATCATACCACTGCACTCCAGCCTGGTGCCTGACGATGAAGTGAGACTCTGTCTCAAAATAATAATAATAATAATAATAGTAAGTACTGAAGGGATAACCATATATTGTTTCAAACTTATGTTTTCTGAGATGAAAGAGGGAATTAATTAATTTGACACTATTGGTAACAAAAAAAAATTTAGAATTGTTAAAACTGAATATGGGAGAGGTGTTTCTACTCATTAGATTTTTGTCCAGGTGGGATGACTGTCTCTCTATGACTGGGGCACAGGGTATGGTTCTTGAGAGGGTCAACAAAGGGAGAAGTGAAACTAAAAGCAAGGCACTGGAAGGAATCTGGAACAACTAAGGCATTACCAGGATTCCAGGCTACAAAAGCACAGTGAGCTGTTAACCAAGGTCAGCAGGAGGTATTAGATCTGAGAAAGGTGAATTAGAAAGTCAACATCTAGGCGTAAATAACAAAGGTAACATGGCTATTTGAGCAGTGGAATCATTTTCTATGAAAAATGTTTTTATTACACTAAAACTCTTGGAAGCTACCAGCACCAAAGGAAACTATTCTGTTCTTATTAAAAATGATAATAATGATAGCTAAAATTTACTAATGTTTACATCCCATTAACTATAGACAACACTTTATATATAGTATCTCACTTATTTTCCAAAACAACTTCATGAATTATCTCTTATAATCATGTTGATTTTCCAGATGATATCAGGTCTTAGAGGGCTTAAGTATTTTATTAGCCCGTTTTCATGCTGCTGATAAAGACATACCTGAGACTGGGCAAGTTACAAAAGAAAGATGTTTAATGGACTTACAGTTCTACATGACTGGGGAGGCCTCACAATCATGGTGGAAGGTGAAAGGCACGTCTCACATGGTGGCAGACAAGAGAAGAGAGCTTGTGTATGGAAACTTCTCTTTTTAAAACCCATCAGATCTTGTGAGACATATTCACTGTCACAAGAATAGCATAGGAAAGACCCACCCCCATGATTCAATTACCTCCCACTGGATCCCTCCCACAACTCATGGGAATTGTGGGAGTTACAATTCAAGATGAGATTTTGGTGGGGGCAAAGCTAAACCATATTATTCCACCCCTGTCCCCTCCCAAATCTCATGTCCTCAAATTTTAAAACCAATCAAGCCTTCACAACAGTTCCTAAAGTCTTAACTGATTTCAGCATTAACTCCACAGTCCAAAGTCTCATCTGACACAAGGCAAGTCCCTTCAGCCTATGAACCTGTACAATTAAAAGCAAGTTAGTTACTTCCTAGATACAATGGAAGTATGAGCATTGGGTAAATACAGCCATTCCAAATGGGAGAAATTGGCCAAAACAAAGGGGTTACAGGTCCCATGCAAGTCTGAAATCCAGTGGAGCAGTCAAATCCTAAACCTCCAAAATGATCTCCTTTGACTCCATATTCACATCCAGGTCACACTGATGCAAGAGGTGGGTTCCCATGGTCTTGGGCAGCTCCGCCCCTTTGGCTTTGCAGAGTACAGCCTCCCTCCTGGCTGCCTTCATGGGCTGTTATTGAGTGTCTGTGGCTTTTTTAGGTGCACAGCGCAAGCTGTCAATGGATCTACTATTCTGGGGTCTGGACGATGGTGGTCCTCTTCTCCCAGCTTCACTAGGCAGTGCCCCAGTGGCAACTCTGTGTAGGTTATCTAACCTCACATTTTCTTTCCACACTGCCCTAGCAGAGGTTCTCCATGAGAGCCCTGCCCTTGCAGCAAACTTTTTCCCCAGCATCCAGGCATTTCCATACATCCTCTGAAATCTAGGTGGAAGTTCCCAAACCCCAATTGTTTACTCCTGTGCATTTGTAGGCTCAACACCATATGGAAACTGCCAAGGCTTGCAACTTGCACCCTCTGAAGCTGTGGCCCATGCTCTACGTTGGCCCCTGTCAGCCACGGCTGGAGGGACTGGGACACAGGGCACAAAGTCCCTAGGCTGCACATAGCAGGGGGATAGCCTATGAAATCATTTCTTCCTCCTAAGCCTCTGGGTCTGTAATGGGAGGGGCTGCCATAGACTTCTGACAGGCCCTGGATACATTGTCCCCATTGTCTTGGAGTTAACATTAGGCTCCTCAATACTTGAGCAAATTTCTGCAGCCGGCTTGAATTTCTCCTCAGAAAATAGGATTTTCTTTTCTATCACATTGTCAGGCTGCAAATTTTCTGAACTTTTATGCTCTGTTCCCCTTATAAAACTGAATGCCTTTAATAGCACCCAGCTCACCTCTTGAATGCTTCGCTGCTTAGAAATTTCTTCCGCCAGATATCCTAAATCATCTCTCTGAAGTTCAAAGCTTCACAATTCTCTAGGACAGGGTCAAAGTGCTACCATTCTCTTTGCTAAAACATAACAAGAGTCACCTTTGCTCCAGTTCCCAACAAGTTCCTCATTTCCATGTAAGACCACCTCAGCCTGGACCTTACTGTCCATATCACTATCAGCATTTTGGGCAAAGGCATTCAACAAGTCTCAAGGAAGTTCAAAACTTTCCCACATTTTCCTGTCATCTTCTGAGCCTCCAAACTGTTCCAACCTCTGCCTGTTACCCACTTCTGAAGTTACTTCCACATTTTAGGGTATCTTTACAGCAGCACCCCACTCTAATAGTACCAATTTTCTGTATTAGTCCATTTTCATGCTGCTGATAAAAACTTACCTGAGACTGGGCAATTTACAAAAGAAAGAGGTTAAATGGACTTACAGTTCACATGATTATGGAGGCCTCATAATCATGGTGGAAGGGGAAAGGCTCATCTCATATAACAGCAGACAAAAGAAGAGAGCTTGTTTGGGAAAACTTTTTAAAACCATCAGATCTTGTGAGACATATTCACTATCAAGAGAATACTATGAGAAAGACCACCTGCTTGATTCAATTACCTCCCACCGGGTCCCTCCCACAACAAGTGGGAATCGTGGGAGTTAATATTCAAGATGAGATTTTGGTGGGGGCACAGCCAAACCATATGAAGTATCATGCTCAAGGTGACAGGGAGAAAAGTGGTTCATATGGTTTTGATCTGAATCCCTACCAAATCTCATGTCGAATTATAATCTCCAGTGTTGGAGATGGGGCCTGGTGGGAGGTGATTGGATTATAGGGGTGGTTTCTCAAGAATGATTTAACATCATCCTCTCAGTGCTGTTCTTGTGTTAGTGAGTTCTCATGAGATCCAGTTGTTTAAAATGTGTGGCACCTCCCCCCTCCCTCACTCTTGCTCTGGTCATGTAATATTCCCCTTTGCCTTCTGCCATTGTAAGTTTCCTGAGGCCTTCCCAGAAATGGAGCAGATGCCAGAATCATCCTTCCTGTGTAGCCTGTGGAACTGAGCCAGTTAAACCTCTTTTTTTTTTTTTAAATAAATTTCCCAATCTCAGGTATTTCTTTATAGCAGTGTGAGAAAGGACTAACAAAACAGTAGAGCCGGGACTCCAACCTAAGACATGCTTGGTTTCAAAGCCTATGGGTTTGGCCATGATCTTATCTAAGAAAGGACTCCTGAGGAACCTGAGCCTAATCACCACTATGCTTATGTGACAAAGAACCCTTGCTGCCATCCATGTCTTTTTGTGTCTGACACGGGTCTCTTTTCTCCCGAGACCATTGAACTGCTGTGATGCAGGAGGCTTCCTATTCTCTACTTACACTTTGCTTTATAAGCCTGATGATAGCACTTCACATTTAAGTTTACTCATTTATCCAAGAAAAAATATGAACAAAATGTGTAGCCTGTAGGAATAACAGATGAATATGCCACTGATTTTATGGAGCTCACATTTTATTACATGTTGATGTTCTAACAATTCATTCCCAATTCTGTATTCTTGGTAATATTGTGGGAAAGGACAGAGGTTATCAATGAAGAGAGAGTGAAAATAATAGTTGCTTCATTTAATAAATTATTTTTCATTTTTATTTTAAAAATATAATAAACTTAATAAATAAAAATTGCATGTATTTATAGTGTACCTGATGTATACTATTGTACTTACACTATACATCATTATACATGATGTATAGTGTAAGTACACATGTTGAATGCTAAATCAGGTAAATTAACACATGCATTACCTCACATAGTTATCATTTTTTTGTAGTGAGAATGCTTAAAACCTACTCTCTCAGCAATTTTCAACTATATAATATATTGTTATTAACTATAGCTGACACGACGCACTGATGAAGTGTGAATACTCTTCTCTTATGAGAATGGGTGGTATTAAAAGGTATTGTGCTAATGATGCATTGGCCAGAGCCATGGAAAACTAACTGTTAATAATAGACTCCTGTGGGCCTGGCATGGTGGCTTACACCTGTAATCCCAGCACTTTGGGAGGATGAGGCAGGCAGATCACCTGAGGTCAGGAGTTCAAGACAAGCCTGGCTAACATGGTGAAACCCTGTTTCTACTAAAAATACAAAAATTTAGCCAGGCATGGTGGCATATGCCTGAAATCCCAGCTACACAGGAGGATGAGCAGGAGAATCACTTGAATCACTTGAGCCCGGGAGGCGGAGGTTGCAGTAAGCTGAGATTGTGCCATTGCACTCCAGCTGGGACAACAGGAGTGAAACTCTGTTTCAAAATAATAACAAAATAATAATAGACTCCTGTGTTCCTTGATGGACATTCTCATGACTCTTTGTCTCTTTTATTCTCACAGCACTGTGTGTGTAAAGGAGAAAACTGAACCTCACAGAATCTAGACAGTTACTGAACAATAGAGCTTTGATTTGACAGCAAGATTTTGGACCCCAGAATCTCTTAATTATGACATAGTGTCTCAGGTTTACCCAGAAGATCAGCCATGAAATCAGGACTAAAAATTCATATAGGAATCTCAGTAAAAGGTAGATCAAGGGGCCTTACAGAAATAGGGCCTAAATCTTTGTGATATTCAAGAAACTTTGGTCTTTCTCAGGAGGAGAAGCTCAGATAACATTTCTTGTCTAGTGTAGTTTGTCCTTGAGCTTCCCTGTGGAGTTCCTTGTCACTCTATTCACTGTTTCTTGATCATCTACTGCATTTAATCTATCCTAATGAACAATGGTCCTGCAAGAGTTTGTTAGATTTAGAGAATAAGAATTTCACACAGTAACTGTATGCTAATTTTCTTCTCTCAGATTGGAGAAATGTTATATTATGATAAGAACTGGAATAATTTCAGCATCAAAAGTGTCCTTTGGAATTCCCAAATGTCCTTAATTACAATTCATTTCAGTGTCAGAGTAGGGTTATCATAACGCATAAACTGTTAGGATATTACAAAAAGGGTTAAACACCCATGAGCTTGGGTGTTAACAATAGATGTTTATTATTTGTGTTTTTCTCCATTGTAAAAAAGCAAAGGGTTTTCATTACTTTAGCACAGTTAATTTATTATTTTCAAGCTGGTGCTTAAACTTCTGAAACACAAAATTAATGGGCTCTTGGCAACCTTCTCTGAATTACTCCAAGTCAATAGTGGTTCTTCCCATCTGTCATCTTAATTTGCAGTATGCCTCCCAGAAGCACTAAAACAAAGATACATACTCCACGATTTTCCATTCCCATTGGTGCTAAGCAAAAATAGTCACAAATGAATTCTTACATGAAAACCCCCAAGCTGGAAGCCCTGATTTAAAATAAACTCAAGTGTCACTCAGCCCTGCCCACCAACTCTTTCAGACTGTAAATGACATATTGATTTGTAGACTTATTTAGGGAATAATGGGAAAAACCTTAATGAATTATTTTATAAATTAGCAACCAATGTCCACTCCATAGGTTCTGTTTGCATCTGCTTTCTGTTGAAATAATTAAAACTGGAAGCAATAAGAATGTGTTAATATCTAGTACTATATGTATTTTGTTCATATTCTGAGAGAAGACTTATTATTTTTATCCAGAATTACGGAATCCAGAGTCATTGAGAATAATTCACGGCTTCCACGTAGCTTTCTGTGAAGAGAGGGTAATTGAAAAATTGGGTAAGTAATTTCAGTATTTTTCTGTTGCTTCGTGTTGGAATTGGGCACAGGTTAGCCTGGGAGGGATCTCAAATCATGGTTGAAAGGTAACCAAGGGTAAAGTTAAAACAACAACAATAACAATGACAACAGTGCAATGTACAACAGATCCAAAGAGTCAGGCAAGACCACAACTGGGGGAAAAAATTAACGGTGAAGTCAGAGGCTGGAGAAAAAGGAAAGTTGTGATGTAGTTTACGGAATTGGTCGGAACTGGGGGTTCCATGGTTAACTACTTCGGGCAGTGCTAGTACTATCCTGAAGTGATAGTTGCACATTGAAGTGACAATAGGAGTGTGCAGGGATTGTAAAAGCAAACAAACAACTTAAATTTTCCCACTCTTTGCCCTTAATTGCTATAGTTTCTTTAGTATTTATTCAATATTTCTTTGGCACGGGAGAGATAAAATAGTGTGACTATCCTGATTTCCCTCACTCTGTTCTAGTCTGACTACCTTTTTAAGTACTTAGGAATAACATCCCTTTTTACTCTCCTGAATGTGCTGGTTTGGATGATAAAGTATATGGTCACTCTAGCTAAAGCAGAAGTCATGAGCAGTTTTATGCTTTGTAGATTATTGTCTTACAAATTTTTGTAGATTCTTAGCCCATATGGGGTACAATATATGTGTGTATAGACATAATTCTTGCCAACACTTGTTATCTTTCTTCTTTTTGGCAAAAGCCATTTTAATTGGTGTGAGATGATAGCTCTGTGTTGGTTTATTTGCATTTCCCAAATAATTAGTGATGCTGAACATTTTTTTTTATGTACCTGTTGGCCATTTGTAGGTCTTCTTTTGAAAAATATCTGTTCAGTTTCTTTGCCCATTTTAAAAATTGGGTTATTTGTTTTCTTGTTATTGAGTCATTTAGGTTACCTATATATCTTGGATAATATATGTAAAAATATATAAATATATATATTTATGAGGTACAATGTGTGTATGTGTAAATATATATTTCAACAGACTTTGTAGATTATTGGCCTATGGATATATTATATTAGCGTATACATATATATGCTAATATATACACATTACATAGTAATATTAGTAATATTACATAGCCTATATATGTATATATTATATTAGCCTATATACATGTATATAAATATATATATAAATATATACATATACATATATATGTATATAGGCTAATATAATATATACACAGGAGATATAAATCAGAGAGATTTATATACAGCTTCTATTCCTCACTTACCATTTTTTTCCAACCCACTGTAATCTGGCTTCTTGCTCCTTACTCTACAGCCATTCTTCAACTGCTCTCATATATATATATATATATATATATTTCAACAGACTTTATAGATTATTAGCCTATATATATGTAGATTTCAACACTTTATAGATTGTTAGCTTATATATATGCACTAATATATAGATTATTAGCCTATATATGTAGATTTCAACAGACTTTATAGATTAGCCTATATGTGTGCGTGTACTTATATATATATATATATATATATATATATATATATATATATATATATATAGGCTAATTCATAGATTAGCCTATATGTGTGCGTGTACATATATATATATATATAGGCTAATCTATAGAGTCTGTTGAAATCCACACAGAAAAGAAAGATTATTTTGAGCATTGTAGCTCTGAAAGAAAAAGAGGGAGGAAATTGATTTTCTTATTTAGAAGATGGTGAAGTATATGAGAAGGGATTAAATGTATTCCTGGAGAGTGAAAAAAAAGGAAACAAACTGTAATTGGGAAATTGATTCTTAACTATTTAAGACACCAAAGATCTAGAGACCATGAAGGTAAAGTTAATATAAAGAAATATTGACATGCCTGGTAATTTTAAAGTTAGCTGAACCTTTAGGTCAGATAATTTGGCATTGACTATAAATGAATTCTTAACAGTGGTGAATGAGAAATTGTTAATATAAGGGTCTGCCTCTTTTTTATATGTGAAATATTCTTTATTCAAGGGTTATTACTGTCAAAACAGTCGTCACCTAGAAAAGTCTTCAACAGGAAATTTCTGTAGACTTAAAGGTAGTTGGAAAAATAAAAACATTAACGGGGATTTGAATTCGAAAGTTGAAATTAATGTATCAATCCTCATTTTACTCTTTTGTGTGAAATACATGTTGAAGTCAAGACCTTTCTCATGAAAGTTAGTCTAGTACTCAGTTGGCCTGGGGCCTTCTCATGGGGACTCTGACAGCAGAGGCATATGGAAATCACTTGATCACTTGAGTATTTACTAATGCAGTTAATGTGCTTCATTGTGATCCTTGCTGTAATTAGATGAAAGCTGATTAGTAAGTGGAACTAATTTGGAAGGAATTTACTACAATTTTGTACATGGTTAAGTGTTAAATAGAACATTTGAGTCCTATAATCAATGTTTTCATAAATAATGCATGTAAGATTTTTTTTTTTCTGAAAAAGCCTTGTGACGCTCTTGTCCTTTTCTAATTTAATTTCTTCTCAAAATCAAAGTAATTTCTACACATTGTTTCTACTCCTCACTTATCATTTTTTTTCCAACCCACTATAATCTGACTTCATGCTTCTTACTCTACAGCCATTCTGTAACTGCTCTCATAGGTCGTCACGACCTCCAGTCACACATTACAATTCTATTAAATTTTTAAATTATGAATATTATATTTGATTGATGTCATAATTATGTATTTATGAGATACAATGTGATATTTAGAGATACATATATATAATATATGTAATTAAATGAAGTTAATTAACATCTCTATCACTTCACTTACCTATCAATTTTTATTGTAGGATATTTGAAGTTTATTCTCTTAGTTTGAGATACACTATACATTATTATTGACTATAATCAAGATGAAGTACAATAGATGTCAAAACCTATTTCTGCTGTATGTGAACCTTAATACTGTATGATAAATAACTGCTCATTTTCTCCCTCTCCACTATTCCATCAGTCCCTGGCAACCACTATTCTGCTCTCTACTTCTGTGAGTTCAACTTTTTTCGATTCCACATATAACTGAGATCATGTGGTGTTTGTATTTCTGTACTTGGTTTATTTTACTTAGCATAATGTCCTCCAGGCTCATCTATGTTGTCTCAAAACACCTTTCTCCTTCCACTTTAAAGGCTGAATAGTATTTCACTGGGAATATGCATCATATTTTAATGATACATTCATCTGTTGATGGACATTTAGGTTGATTCCATATCTTGGCTATTGTGAATAGTGCTGCAATAAACATGAGAGCACAGATATCCTTTTAACATATTGATTTCAGTTAGTTTGGATGTATACCCAGATGTGCGATTACTGGACCAAATGGTAGTTCTATTTTTAATTTTTTGAGGAACTGTCATACTATTTTCCATGATGACTGTATTAATTTACATTCCACCAACAATGTGCAAGAGTTCTCTTTCCTCTGCATTCTTTCTATCCTTCAGCTTTTTCATAAAAGTCATTTTACTTGGTGTGAAGTGATATCTCAATGTAGTTTTAATTTATATTTCCCAAATAATTAGTGATGCTGAGTATTTTTTTCATGTGCCTATTGGCCATTTGCAGGTCTTCTGTTGAAAAATATCTGTTCAGGTTCTTCGCCTATTTTAAAATTAGATTATTTGTTTTCTTGCTATTGAGTCATTTAGGTTACCTATATATTTTGGATAATAACCCCTTATTAGATGTATAGTTCGCAAATATTTTCTACTGATCTGTAAATTGTCTCTTCATTTTGTTCATTGTTTTCTTTGCTTTGCAGAAGAATTTTAGTTTGATCCTTTCTTATTTGTCTATTTTTGCTTTTGTTGCTTATCATATCCACGAAACATTGATGATAGGCAATGAATGAAACTTTTTTGATATGATAGCCAATGCCATGAAACTTTTCCCCATATTTTTATTCTAGTAGTATTACAGTTTCATGTCTTACATTTAAGTCTTAATTCATTTTATTTTTCTATATGATGTGGACAAGGGTTCAGTTTCATTTTTCTGCATGTAGATATCCACTTTTTTCCCAACACCACTTATTGAAGAGACTGTCCTTATTCCATTGTGTGTTCCTGGCACCTTTGTAAATAATCAATTAACTATAAATATATGGGTTTATTTCTGGGCCTTCTATTCTGTTCCACTGGTCTATATGTCTGTTTTTATGCTAGTACCATGCTGTTTTAATGACAATTGCTTTATAATGTGTTTTGAAATAAGAGTGTGTAATGCTGCTAATTTTGTTCTTTTTGCTGAAATTTTGTGTTTTTGTGGTTATTCAGAAGCTTGTGATTCCATTCAAATTTAAAGACTTTTTTCTATTTCTGTGAACAATAACATTGAAATTTTGATAAAAATTGTGTTAAATCTGTAGATCTCTTTGGGTAAATATGGGCATTTTCACAATGTTAATCTTCCAATCCATGAACAAGAAATATCTTTCCATGTATTTGTGTTTTCTTCAATTTCTTTTGTTAATACTTTATAGTTTTAATTGTAGAGATCTTTCACCTCCTTCACTAAATTTGTTCCTCGGTATTATTTTTCGTAGCTACTATAAGTGGAATTTTTTGCTTAATTTCCTTTTCAATAGTTCATTATTCATATATAGGAATACTACTAATTTTTGTTTGTTGATTTTATAACCTGCAACTTTTCTGAATTTATTACTTTTAACAGCTTTCAGTAGACTCTGTATGGTTTTCCATATATTAGAACATGATATCAACACATTGGGATGATTTACCTTCCTCCTTTCCAGTGTGGATGTCCTTTATTTCTTTCTCTTGCTTAATTGGTTTGGCTTGAGTTTCCAATAGTGTGTTGAATAGGGCTGGTGAAAGTGGCATTCTTGTCTTGTTCTAGATGTTAGAGGAAAAGTTTTCAACTTCTCCTTGTTTAGTATGATGTTAGCTGTAGGTTTGTCATATATGGCTTTTATTGTGTGAGATACATTCACTTTATATATAATTTGTTGACAGTTTTTACCATAAAGGAATGCTGAATTTTGTCAAATGCTTTTTCTGCATCTATCACAATAGTCATATGATTTTTGTACTTCATCCCATTGATGTGATATATCTTGTGTTGATTTACATATTTTGAACCATCCTTGCATTCCTGGAAGGAATATCACTTGATCATTGTGAATAATTTTTTGAATGTGCTATTGAATTCAGCTTGCTAGTATTTCATTAAGGATTTTTCTGTCTGCATTCATCAAGGATATTGGCCTGTATTTTCCTGTTTTTGTTGTGTCCTTGTCTGGTTTTGGTATCAGAGAAATCCTGGCTTCATAGAAAGAATTTGAAGAATTATTCCCTTTTCAACTTTTTAAAATAGTTAGGAAAGAATTGGTATTAGTTCTTTAAATGTTTGGTGGAATTCAGCAGTGAAATCATAAGGTCCTGGTCTTTTCTTTGGTGGGAGACTTTTTGTTATTAATCTAGCTACCTCACTCAGTATTGGTCAGAAAAGACACTTGATATGATTCAGACAATCTTAAATTTGTTAAGACTTGTTTTATTGCTTAATATATAATTTATCCTACAAAATCTTTAATGTGCAGTTGAGAAGAATGTATATTCTACAGTTATAGAATGGAATGTTCTGTACATGTCTGTAGGTCCATTTGGTCTACAGTGCAGTTTAAATTTGTTTTTTGTTTTTTGGTTTTTTTCCCAATTTTCTGTCTAGATGATTTGCTCATTTCTAAATGTGGAGTATTGAAGTCCTTTATTATCATTTTATTGCATTCTATGTTTCTCTTTAGATCTACTAATATTTGCTTTATATGTTTTGGTGCTCCAATGTTGGATGTATGTATACTTACAATTATTATATCTGCCTGCTAAATCAACTTCTTTATCATTATATAATGACTTTCTTTGTTTATTGATATAGGTTGGATGTTTGTCCCTTCTAAATCTCATACTTAAATTTGATCTCAGTGTTGGATGTGGGGCCTAGTGAGAGGTTTTTGGTCATGAGGGAAGATTCTTCATGAATGGCTTGGTGGCTTTCTCGAGGTAATTGAGTGAGTTCTTGTTATATTTTGAATGAGAACTAATTGTTAAAAAGAGCCTGGTAACTTCTCTTCTCTTTCTTGCCTTCTCCTTTCTCAGCATGTGATATGCCTGCTCTCCCTTCATCTTCTGCCACAGTTGAAAGCTTTCTGAGGCCTTCACTAGAAACAGATGCTGGTCCCATGTTTCCTGTACAGCCCACAGAACTGTGAGCCAAAAACAAAAAACAAAAAACAAAAAACAAAAACACCTTTTCTTTACAAATTACCCTGCTTCCGCTCTTCCTTTATACCAATGAAGATGGATTAATGTATCTATTTTTATAGTTTTTGCCATACAGTCTATTTTACCTGACATAAGTGAGCTATTTCTACTCTCTTTTGGCTTCTATTTACATGAAATATCATTTCCATCCCTTTAATTTCAGTCTATGTATGCCCTTACAGATGAAGTGAGTCTCTTGTCGTCAGTATACAGGTGAGTCATTTAAAAAAATTTATTTAGCCATTCTGTGTCTTTTCATTAAAGATTTTATCATTTTAGGTTCAATATAGTTATTGATACATAAGGACTTACTACTGCCATTTTGTTGTTTTCTCATTGTTTTGTAGATTCTTTCTTACTATTATTCTCTTTTACTGTCTTTCTTTCAGTTTAATGGACTATCTTCATTAGTATGTTTAAATTCATTGCTTTTTATTTTTAGTTTATCTATTATAGGTTTGTGCTTTGTGGTTGCCATGGGATTTATAGAAAACAATGTATAATTATGAGAAGTTTTTAAAAATTGATAGCAACTTACTGATCACAAAAAAGGCAAAATACATTACTCTTTAATTTCTTTTTTTTTCTTTTTTTAATTGCATTTTAGGTTTTGGGGTACATGTGAAGAACATGCAAGATTGTTGCATAGGTACACACATGGCAGTGTGAAGTGCTGCCTTCCTCCCCATCACCTATATCTGGCATTTCTCCCCATTCATTCACCTCCCCATTTTAACTTTTTTATGTCATGATTTACATATTTTTACATTATATATCCCTTAACAAATTATTGTAGTTATTATTATTTTTAATCACTTTTTCTTTTAATCTTCATGCTAATGATATAAGTGATTTATATATTACCATTACATTATTAGAATATTCAGAATTTGACTATATTTTCTTTTACCAGTGAGTAATATACTTTCAGATGTGTTTTGTGTTATTCATTACTGTACTTTTAATTTATGTTGAAAATCTCTTCTTAGCATTTCTTGTAAGACAGATCTAATGGTGATGAATTCCCTCAGCTTACGTTTGTTCAGAGAAGTCTTTACATCTTGTTTATTTCTGATGTACAACTTTGTGGGTGTGGAACTCTTGGTTTAAAGTATTTTTTTCCTTCTTCTCTTTGAATATATCATCTCACTCCCTTGCGGCCTTTCAGTTTTTGGCTAAGGAATCTTCTGTTAGGCATATAATGTTCCTTTTTATTAGTGGTAGTGAAAAAGTAATTGTGGTTTTTGCCTTTACTTTTAATGGCAAAAATAGCAATTACCTTTGTACTACCCTAATTTATTATTTGCTTCTTTTCTCTTGTGGCATTTAGAATTTTCTCTTTGCCTTTGATCTTTGACGTTTCAAATATAATATATTATGGCAGAGTCTTATTTGGATTGACTGTGATTGGAGACCTTTGACCTTCATGTACTTGAATATTTTTATCTTCCTCCAGGTTTGAAAATTTTTGTTATTTATTTAAATAAGCTTTCTACTTCTTTCCCTACTCCCTCTTGAATGTCAATGACCCATATATTAATATTTGATCTTTTGATGCTATATAGTAAATCCTGTAATCTTCCTTTATTTTTTAAATTCATTTCTTTTTAATCTCCTCTGACAGTATGTTTTCCAGGATTCTTTAAATCCACTTCCAGGATTTTTATTTGTTTTTATATTATTCCAATCTCTCTGTTAAATTTACCTGAAAAATTCTAACCTGCTAGAGCTGTGGGTTCCTATCTGGTACCAGGGCTGCTGTAGAGATTTTGTCCGTAGGTACTGGTCCGGTGGCAGGGACTGAAGGGTTCTGCCTAGTGTTGGGTTCTATTACAATGGCCCTGTACTAGATTTCAAGGCAGAGTCCTATAGTTACTTTTCTCCCCTTCCCTCAAACAGCTGGCATCTCTGCTCTGCATGCCTGCTGTTGGAAAAAAGTAATTTAGGTAATGTAAAACTGCCTTTTTTACTTTCTTCAATATGTCTTTTTTTTTCTTTCAGTAGTTTTTGGGTAATGAGTGGTATTTGTATACATGGATAAGTTATTCAGTGGTGATTTCTGAGATTTTGGTGAACACATTACCTAAATAGTGTACATTGTACTCAATGTATAGTCTTTTATACCTCATCCACCTGCCACCTTTCCCCGCAAGTCCCCAGACTCCATTGCATCATTCTTATGTGTTTACATCCTCATAGCTTAGTTCCATATATAAGTGAGAACATCAAATGTTTGGGTTTCCATTCCTGAGTTAGTTTACTTAGAATAATGGTCTCTAACTCCATCCAGGTTACTGTGAATGCCATTATTACATTTCATTTTATGGCTGAGTAGTATTCCATGGTATATATTATGTATATATAAATACACCACATTTTCTTTATCCATTTGTTGATGAATGGACATTTGGGCTGGTTTCATATTTTTCCAATTGCAAATTGTGCTGCTATAAACATGCACGTGCAAGTGTCTTTTTCATATAATGACTTCTTTTCCCCTAGGTAGATACCCAGTAGTGGCATTGCTGGTTCAAATGGTAGATGTACTGTTAGTTCCTTAAGAAATCTCCATACTGTTTTCCATAGTGGTTGTAATAGTTTATATTCCCACGAGCAGTGTAAAAGTGTTCCATTTTTACCACACCCACACCAACATCTATTATTTTTTGATTTTTTTTATTATGGCCATTCTTGCAGGAGTAAGATGGTATTGTATTGTAGTTTTGATTTGCATTTCCTTCATCATTAGTGAAGTTAAGCATTTTTCATGTTTATTGATCATTTGAAAATCTTCTTTCGAATATTGTCTATTCATGTTCTTAGCCCATTTTCTGATGGGATTGCTTGCTTTTATTCTTGCTATTTTGTTTGAGTTCTTCATAGATTCTGGATATTAGTCCTTTTTTTGACGTATAAATTGCGAAGATTTTCTTTCACTCTGTGGGTTGTCTGTTTACTCTGCTAATTGTTTCTTTTGCAGTGCTTTTTAGTTTTATTAAGTCTCATTTATTTGTCTTTATTTTTGTTGCATTTGCTTTTGAGTTCTTGTTCATAAAGTTTTTGCCTAAGCCAATGTCTAGACAGGTTTCTTTGATTATATTCTAGATTTGTTGTAGTTTCAGGTCTTAGAATTAAGTCTCTGATGAATCTTGAATTGACTTTTATATAAGGTGAGAGATGAGAATCCAGTTTTATTCTTCTACATGTGGCTTGCCAATTATCCCAGCAATATTTGTTGAATAGGGTGTCCTTTCCCCACTTTATGTTTTTGTTTGCTTTGTTAAAGGTCAGTTGGCTATAAGTATTTGACTTTATTTCTGGGTTCTTTGTATTTTGTTCCATTTGTCAATGTGTGTATTGTTATACCAGTACTATACTGGTTTGGTGACTATAACCTTGTAGTATAGTTTAGTCAGGTAATATGATACCTTCAGATTTGTTCTTTTTGCTTAGACTTCCTTTGGCTATGTGGGCTCTTTTTTGGTTTCATATGAATTTCAGGATTGCTTTTTCTTGATCTATGAAAAATGATATTATTTTGATGGGAATTGCATTAAATTTATAGATTGTTTTGGCAGTATAGTCATTTTCACAATATTGATTTTACCCATTCATGAAAATGGAATGTTGTATTAGTCAGAGTTCTCAGAAAGACAGAAATGAATAGGATACATGTATATATAGAGGTGAGTTTATTAAGGAGTATTAACTCACATAATCACAAAGCCCCACAGTAGACCATCTGCAAGCTGAGGAGCAAGGAAGCTAGTCTGAGACTCAGTGCTGAAGAATTTGGAGTTCAATCTTTGAGGGAAGGAAATATCCAGCATGGGAGAAAAATATAGCCTGGGAGGCTAAGCTGGTCTAGTCTTTTCGTGTTCTTATGCCTAGTTTTTATTTTGGCCAAGGTGGCAGCTGATTAGATGGTGCCCACCCAGATAAAGGGTGGGTCTGCCTTCCCCAGCCCACTGACTCAATGTTAATCTCCTTTGGAAACACAGTCACCTGGGATCAATACTCTGTATCCTTCTAGCCAACTGATTTGATACATAATCTTCAAATAAACACAATAATAAGGTTATAATTATGCCTAACATAATATGACTATCTTTCTACAAACAGGAATGCACCAATCCCCAATCCAAACGCTATTACATAAAGGTCAACAACACTTAAATGCTAATATAAAGTCAATAAATCTTATATCACATGATAAAGAAAAAAGAAATGCAATAAAATGAAGATATTTTCTTAGTACAAGTGTATACATGCACAAACATGTTTTTAACAAAAGAAAGAGGAAATACTCATGACAATTACACTCCTTGTTTTTGCAGCTGCTCAGAGCTGCTGTTGATGACTACGTTTTTCTATTACCCATTGTGTATTCCCTTTGCCTTCAGCAAGTACCTCAGCATGTCGTGGTTTTTTCCCAAGTGGAGTGACCCAAACCTTCATTCCTGAAGGATCTGGTCCATTTGTAGTCCTGCCTGGATTGGGATGTTGTAGTTTCCTATTGACCTTAATCACAGGGGATGGTAATACTAAGAGATGCCACAAGGGATCTCCTGTATTCCACACATACTCTTACTTACCTCCATTGTGGAGTAGTAGACTGATTTCATCTTGATAGTCTGGGTCAGTCACCCCAGCAAACACTGTAACTACCTTTTTAGGCTGTTGACTTAAAGGTAGGAGAAGCCCAAAGTGTCCAGGTGGCAGTTTTAACCTCCAGTTTAATGGAATTGTTGTTGTGTCTCCTGGTGGCAGTGTTCCTCCCTCTGAAACTGAGACCTCTAGGCCAGCAGAATGTAATGTCATGGGAACAGGAAGCAAAATTTTGCTAGTGAATCACTAGGGGTGATGGAGAGTGATGCCACTTCCACCTCCACCCCTTGATTTCTGGACCCATGAATCCTGTCATATATCAGACGCTGATTCAGAGCACACGTGGCTTTCTGGAGAACTTTGCCCTAGCCCTGCAAAGTACTGTCACCTAATTGACATTGTAATTATGACTTCAAAAGGCCATTCCACCATTCTATCAATCCAGCTTCTTCAGAATGGTGGATAACCTGGTAAGAGCAGTGAATTTCATGAGCCTGAGACCACTGTCGCACTTCTTTATCCATAAAGTGAGTTCCTTGGTCAGAGGCAATGTTGTGTGAAATACTGCAATGGTCAATAAGTCATTCCATGAGTACATAGATGGTAGTCTTAGCAGAAGCATTGCATGCAGGATAGGCAAACTCATATCCGGAGTAAGTGTCTATTTCAGTGAGGACACTCTTTGCCCTTTCCATGATGGAAGAGGTCTAATATAATCAACCTGCCACCAAGTAGCTGGCTGATCACCCCGAG
Source organism: Aotus nancymaae (assembly GCF_030222135.1). Classification (NCBI taxonomy): domain Eukaryota; kingdom Metazoa; phylum Chordata; class Mammalia; order Primates; family Aotidae; genus Aotus; species Aotus nancymaae. The sequence continues at coordinate 32,083,907 of NW_026988413.1, forward strand.
GAATGGTACCACATCCAAGTCTCAGTGTTGATCTCTGCTGTTGGCAAATTGGGCACTCAGCAGTGGCTGTAGCCAGGTTAGCCTTGGTGAGTGGAAGAAGTGGTTGGGGAAAGAGGAAAAGAGGCTGAGTGAGGTCCACAGAGAGTCATCCTATCCACTTGATTATTAAAATCCTCTTCTGCTGAGGTCACCCTTCAGTGAGTGCTCACATGGGATACAAATATCTTCACAGTTTTTGTCCACTCAGAGAGGCCCATCTACATACCTCTTCCCCAAATTTCTTTGTCAACAATTTTTTAGTCATGCTTTTTCCAAGTCCCCAACCATCCAGCCAAACCATTGGCTATAGCCCATGAATCAGTATGTAATCGCACATCTGGCGATTTCTCCTTCCATGCAAAGTGCACAACAAGTGCACTGCTCAAAGTTCTGCCTACTGGGAAGATTTAACTTCACTGCTGTCCTTCAGAGATGTCCTAGAAATGGGGATTTAGTGCTGCAGCTGTCCACTTTTGGGTGATGACTGCATATCGGGCAGAACCATCTGTGAACCAGGCCCTCATCTTCTCTTCCTCTGTCAACTGATCATAGGAAACTCCCCATGAGGCCATTGATGCAAGTTGGAGAGAAGGCACGGTGGCAGGAGTGGAGAACATGGGCATTTGAGCCACTTCCTCATGTAACTTACTTGTGCCTTCAGGACCTGCTTGAGCTCCATCACGTATAGACCACTTCTATTTGATAATAAAATGCTGCTGTGCATGACCCACTTTAGGGCTATTTGAGTCAGAAAGCACCCAGTTCATGCTAGACAGTTCAGATCACATGGTGACTTGATGACCTATATCCAAATGTTCAGTTTCCACCAAAGCCCAGTAACATGCCAAGAGCTATCTCTCAAAATAATAAAAAAAAAAAAGTAGTTATCTGCAGAAGATGGCAGGGCCTTGCTTCAAAATCCTAGACACCTCCACTCTGATTCAACTATGGAAGACTGCCAAAGGCTCCAAACAGCATCTGGATCTGCTACTGACACCTCTAGCACCAATGGATCTGCTGGGTCACATGGCCCAACTGGCAGAGCAGCTTGCACAGCAGCCTGGCCCTGTTGCAGAGCCTTCTTCTGTTTTGGACCCCAGCCAAAACTGTCAGTCTTTCAGGTCACTTGATAAATGGGCCAGAGTGAGGAATGAGGAGTGTGTTGCCTCCAAAATCCAAATAGGCCCACTAGGCATTGTGCCTATTTCTTGAATGTAGGAGGGGCCAAATGCAGCATCTGGTCCTTTCCCTTAGAAGGAATATCTCCACAATCCCCTAAGAATTTTACTAAGGTAGAAGGTCCCTGAATAGTTGGATTTATTTTCCATCTTATGGCACTTAAACGTCTCATTAATAAGTCCAGTGTGTTTGCTACTTCTTGATCACTGGATCCAATCAGCATAATGTCAACAATGTAATGGACCAGTGTGATATCTTGTGGAAGCAAAAAGGATTAAGAGTCTCTCTGAATAACATTATGACAAAGTCTGGGAGTTAATATACCCCTGAGGTAGGACAGTAAAGTTATATTGCTAGTTTTGCCATCTGAAGGCAAATTGCTTCTGGTGGGTCTTATGGACAGGAATGGAGAAAAAGTCATTCACCAAATCAATGGCTGCATACCAGGTACCAGTAGATGTGTTAATTTACTCAATGAAACCATATCTGATATAGCAGTTGCAATTGGAGTCACCACTTGCTTAAGCTTATGATAATTCACTGTCCTTCTCCAAGATCCATCTGTCTTCTGCATAAGCAAAATAGGAGAGTTGGATGGATTGTGGTGGGAATCACCCCCTGCATCTTTCAAGTCCTTGGTAGTAGCACTAATCTCCATAGTCCCTCTAGGGATGAGATATTGTTTTTGGCTTACTATTTTCTAGGTAGAGGCAGCTCTAATTGTTTCCATTTGGACTTTCCCACCATAGTAGCCCTCACCCTACCAGTCAGAGGGCCAATGTAGGGGTTCCGCCAGCTTCTAAGTATGTCTATGCCAATTATGCATTCTGGCACTGGGGAATGACCACAGAATGAATCCAGGGACCCGCTGGATCCACTGTAAGTCAGATGTGAGCTAAAACTCTATTAGTTACCTAACCTCTATAAGCCTCTACTTAAACTAAAGGATCACAATGACATGTTGGGTCCCCTGAAATCAATGTCAGCTTAGAGCCAGTGTCCAGTAGTCCCTGAAATGTCTCATTATTTTCCTTTTCCCAATGCACAGTTACCCTGGTAAAAGGCTGGAAGTCTCCTTGGGGAAAGATCAGAGAGAGCTTAACAGCATAAATTGTCAGTAGTATAGTGGGGTCCTTCCTCAAGGGGACCTGGCCTCCTCTTCATTCAAGGGATCTGGGTCTGGCTCAAGTCTGGAAATTGATTGAGGGACTGTTACCCTCTGTTTTTATAATTCAAATTAGACTTTTGTCCACTCGACCTGGAATTTTTCTGCTTATATAAATTAAGTAGGAATACAGCAGGCTTCCTATCAATTTCACTTATAGGAACACCGTGATTAATTAGCCAATGACAGAGCTCTACACAAGTCAGATTATTCTGATTGCTGCTTTGCCTCTGCTGTCCATTACAGTAGCTATGCCCACCTTGCCTTTGACGGTTGAGTGCCGCCACTTGGCCCCTGCCACCTCGGTATCCAATTATTCCCATTGCATTTACATTTTGTAGCTGAGTAACTTCCCAATGTTAGATCTGACATACAGAGAAGAGCAATTATGGGCCTCTTCAAAGATGCATGTGCTGTGCCCTTAAATCTATTTCTTAAAGTGTTGGTCAAGAGTATATTTTCTGGACCTTCCCAGCTGGAACGAGTAGGTCTAAAGTGACTAATCCACTCCAGCATCTCAATCTCCCTAAGTCTTTGGATCTTTTCCTCTATATTAAACCAAGGGAGATCAGGTATTTCCAGCTGGCTCATAGCGGGCCATCTTTTAATCCATATTTCAGCCAACCAAGCAAATAAACAATTAGAACTTTTTTTTTTAACTCCCCAAGCTGCAACATTATGTGGAGAATCCCTACTTCATGGTCCCAAATCAATAAATTCAGCCTGATCCAACTCTGTTTCTTCCACCATTATCCCACATGCTTAATATCCATTCTTATGGCTATTATCCAGATTTCTGCTGAAAGAAATTAGAAAACTCAAGTAAGTTTTTTCAAATGTAACATACCTACTCATGGGTCACACTCTGAACCTCAACTTTAAGGGCTCACTGCGACTTTAGTCTAGTTGTAAATCTAGGAGCAAACAGGGGTCTTGGGGGTGGGTCCTGAGGAGAATCAATGTTTTCTTGCCTGGCAACTGCCTCAGGGGAGGCCATCCCTGTTGCCTCAGGCAGCACAGGATTTTTCTCCTCAGACAAAGGTGGAAAGGTTGATGGCAGCTCGGGATGCGGAGGGCGGGGGTGGTTGTTGTCACTACTGGCGATGGGGAAGATGTTTCTTCTGGTAAAAACGTTCATCAGAATTTACAGGCTGTGTCCTCCCACACATCCTCATTTCAGGTTACAGGGTCCCATTCTTTTCTCATCAAGGCCCTCACTTTATTAGTAGACAGCTTGTGAGGCTGTGCATGCACCTTTCATTGGTCAGCCATTAGCATGATAAGAGCTTGTGTCTGATTTTCCACAATTTCAGCTCTTTCTCTATAAGAAATAGGACTCTCACTCAGGCAACCTTAGCAGATTTGAGGTTCAGTATCTGCTTCTGAAGCTGGGAGAGTGAATCCCTGAGTTCATTCTTTTCTTTCATCACTTTGTCCAGTGAACTTAGGAGTAATGAGCCAACTTCCTTGTGTTCCTTCATTCTACAGATATGGTCAAACATATTATGCAGAGTCACTAAACTCCATGCCTCTCACAAGCAGTGAATCAGGAGTGTCAGATGTATTTATTTTGCATAACTCTCTAAACAGTTTATGCCAAAGACTATCAGTGTTCTCCATACTATTAGAAGTAGAGTCCTTTAGCATTTTTGGGTCTAATCATTAAGAAGCCAACTCCAGACACCCCAAAACAAATGAAATAATTCCATCCTTAATATTATGTTCTTCTAGAACCACTCCTGGTACCAAAATCTGTATTAGTCAGGGTCCTTTAGAGGGACAGAAACTAATAGGATAAATGTATATATAAAGGGGAGTTTATTAAGGAGTATTAACTCACATGATCACAAGGTCCCATGATAGGCCATCTGCAAGCTGAGAACAAGGAAGCTAGTCCAAGGCCCAAAACTGAAGAACGTGGAGTCTGATGTTTGAGGGCAAGAAGCATTCATCATGGGAGAAATATATAGGCTGGGAGGCTAATCTAGTCTAGACTTTTCATGTTCTTCTGCTGTTTTTTATTCTGGCCAGGCTGGCAGCTGATTAGATTGCTCCCAACCAGATTAAGGGTGAGTCTGCGTTCCCCAGCCCACTGACTCAAATGTTGATCTCCTTTGACAACATCCTCACAGACACACCCAGGATCCATATTTTGTACCCCTCAATCCATCAAATTGACACTCAGTATTAACCATCACAAATGTGTTTTCATTTGTTTGTGTTGTCTGTGATTTCTTTCAGCACTGTTTTGCAGGGTTTTTTTTTGTTTTTTTTTGTTTTTTTTTGTAGAGATCTTTCACCTCATTGGTTAGGTATCTTCTTAAGTACATAGTTTTTTTGCAGCTATTATAAAGGGGGGTGAGTTCTTGATTTGATTCTCAGCTTGATCACTCTTGGTGTATAGCAGTGCTATTAATTTGTGTACATTGATTCTGTATCCTGAAATTTTACTGAATTTATTTATCAGATCCAGGAGCCTTTTGGATGAGTCTTTAGGATTTTCTAGGTAAATAATTATATCATTGGTGAAGAGTGACAGTTTGACTTCGTCTTTAGTGATTCGGATGCCCTTTATTTCTTTTGCTTGTCTGATTGCTCTGCCTAGTACTTCCAGTACTGTGTTGAATAGAAGTGGTGAAAAGTGAGCATATTTGTCTTGTTCCAGTTGTCAGGGGGAATGCTTTCAGCTTTTCCTTATTAAGTATAATGTTGGCTGTGGGTTTGTCTTAGATAGCTTTTCCCCAAGGTGTTATGTTTTATATAATTTTAAAATACAAATTTTAAAGAAAGAACTGAAAATAGAAAAAAAATCAAACACATGGATCTTGCTGTGTACTCAGGGTAACATAGCCTCACACTTAGGCACTATTTCTAGTAACTTTAAAATGCAGTAGAGTAACTGTATAGTCTTGGTGGAATATATTAAGATAAAAAAATAAAAACAAATCATATATTTTAGTATTTGCATTGTTGATGGAAGTGTTGGCTGGCTGTTGTAACAGCTATTGTATATGTAAAGCAAATAATTATTTGTAGTTTTATCCACTGAAAAGGACAGGACACAATGTGAATGTAATAACAATGAGCATCCTACATACCAATTCTCACCAAAGGAAATCACAGTTTCTTGAAGAATTCATGATTCCAGCTCTACAGCAAGAAATATTCAATATGAACTTTTGAAAACCTTGTCACATAAAAAGGCAAGAATAATTTCTAGGGTCATGTCCAAAGGACTCAGGAGCTATCAGGATACTGACTCCCAGAAATCAGCAAAGTTGGTAGCTGAGATGTAGACCTGGCGAGGTGAACCAAAAGTGATATATTGTACTCCAGAAGGTTTAACCCCAGTGTAATAACTGCTGTAGAGATATATTAATTATTCTAAAGAAGAGTAGAAACCTGAAGAATCTATATGTTGGAAATTATAGTTTTCATGCATTTCACGAATTTGAGCATCAGTGATTAGATAGTGGAATTTAAAAATATCCTAATATATTTCATTGGAACATATTGAATGAGTGCAGACTAAATTTAGCCATTGGAAACTGGGTAGATATTATCCCATTGTAACCAGTTTTACATCTTATCACTTAAAGTCTGAGTGGCTTCCAAAGTAAAAAAACAATCCTATACTTGTCTCTTGGCAAATACTATATCTGGAAACTTCTTCCCTATTTGAGGATGATTAAATAGAACTATTCCACGTAGAGGCTATAACAAAATATACAGATGACGGCAATATCTTTCAGAACAAGCAACGTGAGAGCATAATTCTGAACATAATTTACCAAAAGAACCCAAAAAAGAGTATATTTTCAACATTGTTAGTATTTGAGATAGCATGTATTTGACATTTGCGCTGTCTACAACTGGCTATTTAAATTTAAATTAACTCAAACTAAGAACAATTAAAAATTCATTTTCTCAGTCCTACCAGTGACATTTCAAATACCTTATAGCCACATGTGGCTGGTGGCTACTGTATTGGACATAACAGATGTGGAACATTTCTGTTATTGCATGAAGTCCTAGTGGACAGTGTTGCTCTACACAGAAACACAAAAAGTAATTGAAAATAAAAAAGCAATTATATAAAAAATTTTTTGAAGGTGTTGCAAGAAAGCAATGAGAGCAATTGTGTAATTAAAATCAAAATTGCAAGCAATAGAAAGTAGAATTCAAACTGCAGAAAACTAAATTCAGAATTGTAGATGAACTACAACAAACTTCAATCTTAATAGAGAGAAAAAAAGAGGTATGAAAATAACATATGCTTTTGCTTTTTGTGTGAGAAAAAATGAGGCATGAAGATAACATATACATAAACATAAAGAACCAATATTATTAGAATTTTAGGTGTTTTTTGGAGAAAAGCAATAAGAGAAGAGATACAGACAAATCAGAAGATAAATTCTGGAGCTGAGAGAAGAGCTTAAGAACCTTTACTACATATAAGGCAAAATAAATGTAAGGAATTTATTTATTCTATGACAAACCTGGCAAAGCTTGTGAGTTAAAAGAAAAATGTAAAGTTCTACAATCATCAAAGGAGGAAATCAAGTTACTAATGTAATGAGGTAGAACATTTTGCTAATCAGAATTCTTAAGTTGTTCTCTCCTTCTCTTTTGAAGAGCACTTTGATGAGTAAACTGTCCCCAAAAGCCTGGGTGTTGCTATCATTCCTTAAGGGATTCTAGAACTTTCCATTTCTTTTCTTTTCTTTTTTTTTTCTCTTTGTCACTCATGCTTCTCTTCTTCTGCCCCTTATTTTTCAGAAACATTAAAAAATCCTTTTTGGTGTTTCCATCCTCCTGTAAGAACCATCTATATACTGTTATTTATAAGATTATTCAAAGAAGTAGTCTAGTTTGCTGGTATTATATAAATCAAAGCTAGGAAATCAAGACTAGGAATAGTGTGGTAAGCACTGGATAATTAAAATGGAATTTCAAAAAATATTTTTTAATAACTTATGAACACAAGAAGAAAACAACAGACCCAGGGGTCTACTTTAGGAGAGAAGAGAAAAAAAAGGAGAGGAGCAGAAAATAACTATTGGGTACTGAGCTTAATGCTTGGGCTACGTCATAATATGTACAACAAACTCCTGTGACACGTTTATCTACATAACAAGCCTTCACATGTACCCCCAAACCTAAAATAAAAGTTTAAAAGAAGAAAATAACTTAAAAAAGATGTTGTTAATATGCTTATAAAGTTGTAAGCACAGATTAAGGATATATATTGTAATCATGAGAGAATACAGTCAGCCTTCCATATTGTGTTCTAAGAGTATGAATTCAACCAACATGGATTAGAAGTATTTGAAAAAAATGTAAAATAATAATGCAACAATAACAAATACTACAAATAAAAACAATATAGTGTAACAACTATCTACATGGAATTTATGTTGTACCAGATAGTATAAATGATCTAAAGATGATTTAAAGTATATATGCATAGGTTATATGTGTAAGGTATATTGCCGAGTTAAAATGAGGAAACTGAGGCCAGTGTGAGAAAATGAGAATCCAATTTATTCAGCTCCCGGGCGAGGTTCTGTGGTCCGGGAAGGGGCCAGAGAAGTCGCAATGGGCTTCTCAGGGCATGGGGTTTTATAAGAAGTGGAGGTAGTTGATTGATTAGTGGGGAAACAAAGAGCAGACAATTTCATTGGTAAGGAGAGTTGATTGATTATTAGGGAAACAAAGAGTAGGCAGTTTCATTGGTTAAGGGGAGTTGAGATATCGATGGGGTGAGTAGCCATTGGCAGTTAGGCGGGGCTAAGGAGACAAAGAACAGACAGGTTCATTGGTGGGGAAGTTTGATTGATTATTAGGGAAACAAAGAGCAGACAGTTTCATTGGTAGGCTGACTGGTTGGGGAGGTCAATGTTAAACTGCTGTTGGACAAATTTCCAGCAGGCTTTTTAATTTTTTTTTTGAAAGGGTTGAGCGAGGAATGCAGGAGTGGGCGTGTGGAGCCTGCATGGAGAGGCCAGATAGGAGTGTGTGTGGGGAGTCAGCATGAAGAGAGATAAGTGTGTCCATTTGGCTCTTCAGCTAGGCAGCCGGCCTTACAATATGCAAATACTTTACCATCTTATATAAGGGACTTGAGCATATGAGGATTTTGGCATCCAAGAGGGGTCCTGGAACCAATCCCCCATGAATATCTAGGGATGACTGTATATTGAAGTCATATTCAAAGTTACTTGCCTTCTAAACACAGAGTAGGTCTGTATTTCTCTATTCCTTTAGCCCCATGAACTTATGCATGATTTTATGAGTCTCTTTCACCATTGCAATGTAACTAGAAATGGTGAGTGTTGTTTTCTGGTAAAAACTGTGCATAATTTGCTACATTCCCTTCCTTCTGCTTTGGAGTTCATGCAAGTGATATCTGAACAATCACTGCTCAAATGACATATAATATAAACCACTTAGGTAATTTTAAATTTTCTAGTAGCCACATTTAAAAAAGAAAAAAAGCTTTGCATTAATTTTAATAATATATTATACTTCACCAATATTTCTCAAATATCATTTCAACATGTAATCCATATAATAATTATTAATTGAATACTTTTATTTAATTTTGGTGATAAGTCATTGATATCTGCTATTTTATATTTAGAGCACATTGCAATTCCAACTAGCCACATTTCAAGTGTTTGATAACTGTATGTGGTTTGTGGTCCAGATGGAACCTCAGCCAGTTCAAGTCTCTGATAGCTATAATAAGGAGTGACTCCAGTTGATCCACATTGGACACAAAAAATAAACTTTACTTGATTGAAATTATTGAGACGTGGGGGTTATTCATTAGGAAGACATAATTTTGTCTGTCCTGATTGACATAACATTATTTGTAAAAAGTACTTTAATAATAATTAAAGACTTTATATATTTCCCTATTAACTTTATATAACAAATACATCCATAGGCTGAAGAAATAGTCAATAAAAACTTTAAATACCAAATCTCATTTTCTAGGGTATTTCAGATACTGTGTTTAGGTTAGAATAAGAAGGATAAAATTATAATAAATAAATTTTTTGTGTGTGTTTGGAAGTTCGCTTCCTTAAAATAAATTTTGCTATGTGATGAAAGTTATAATTCCATTTTTATAACATTAACAAATATTAAATATGTTGAGAAATTAAGTAAAATCTATGTAGTAAAAGCACTTTTGTCTTCCATAAGAAATAATAACAAGAAAATCCCACCTTCACCATCAAATGTGAAAAAAGAAGGCTGTTTTGGCATTCTTGTTTGGTATGTACACAAATCACTTAACAAACCTTCACATGACTGAACTAGTGAGAAGCACCATTATATTGCTTTATCATACCTAGTAGTAAGTTGATATTGGCTGTAGTATTATTTGTAATAAAATTTTAAAATATTAAGAACAACTTGTATTGTTCTCAGAAAGATGAGTGATATGATAACAAATTTCTCACTTATCTATCTATGAATATGCATATATGTGTGTATGTATATGTATTTATATATGCATACCTATACACAGTTTAGTCACTCAATAACTAAACTGATAGTTACTAGCAAATTTACAAGCGATTAATATTGAATGTGAATCTTGGTATTTATATTTTTATTATATTAATGTCCACAATTGAGTACATTATATGTGTATGTTTATTTGTATTTGCAGGACATATATATCAGGGTAAAATAGGATATATCAATATAAAAAAATACATATCAGGATAAAAAATATAACAGAGAACTATTGAAAAAAAGTAAAAAAATATATATGGATAAGAAACAAAGTTATGTACAAGGTAAATGCACAAAAATGCATGCCATAACGTTCTGCACATCAGGTAGGAAGATACTTTGTTTCTGAGTTACCTAATAGTGAAAACAAAGAAGGGAACAAAATTAATGTCATGTTTCATAACATCAATAAAATAAAAGCAAATTAGTTACTCTGAGTAAGACTAAAATACATTTTTCTTATGAATCCTCATAAATGAAATGCTGTACTGGAGTGAAGAATGTTTTAAGAATTTAAAATAAATACATTAGCAAATTTTGAACATTAGTTTCTTGTTTGTATCATGAAAACTGATGATGAAATGTAGCTTGTATTTCAGTAAAACAATTCTACAATATACAAAATTTTGACATTAATTTAAGAAAAGTGCTAATATTAAAAGTTATGTTCAAGTTTAGTGGCTCTGGAATTTGTTGGTACCTGTTGAAGTTTTGAGTGACCAATAGTGCATTTGCTATACTCTGGAGCATCTCTCTAACAAATGGGAAACTGATTCAGCAAGGGCAAATCTGCCTTGGATTCCATCCAAAGAATTTTATTATTGAAATAGTAAAATTCATTGCAACCTTGTCTCATCTGTAAGAAACACATTGCGACCTTGTCTCACCTGTAAGAAACCAGCCTGAGGCTGTGTCATAAATGAAATTCTTTGTGGATACAGTCTCACACTTGTCCAAATTTTGTAGATATCTAAGACAAAGTGTGCTATATTGGTAGGCACTAAATGCAATAAATATTTCATTCACTAGTTGAGTTACTAATGGCTGTACATCCCCTTTACCTTCAGCCCTATCTTTTCTCCTTTCCTCTCTCCATATCCCAGAATCTATTATTAGCTTAAACTCTTATCTCTTAGCTTTTCAGGACTGTGTTGTTAAATCTGCTTTTGCCATCACTCTCTAATTTCTTCTCCCCTGCTAGTTACCCTCTGGTCCTATTTTCCTCTAGATAGTAAGCTTCTCCGAGGAGGGGTCTAATATATAACCTTAATACATGCGTTTATGATTGTATTTATTTGATAATATACGTGGTGTTAATTGAGTTAGTTCCTCACTGAAGTAATATACTTATATTTTAAATGGTATTTGATGAGGAAAGCCGTTATACTGAAAGAGACAGTGGAGATAACTTCCAGCATTTCAACAGGTCAGTAGAATCAACTGCTTGGTTGAAGAAAGCCACAGAAACCTTATTACCTCTCTGTCTGTGGGCTGGGCACACAGAATGAAACTATTCCAAAACATAGTTCATGGAATAGAATTTTGAAAACTGCTTTACAACGAGTTTCCAGTACTGTTTTAGTTGTTAATTCACTTAGATAACTGGGAGGACAGAGACTCACAATGTAGGTAACTATTTTTCTTGGCAATTAAATGGCTATACACTTACTCAATCTTAACCATTCCACTCAAAAGACAAAAATTATACCTCAGTGCAATCAACATCTTTTTGGAATATATTATAGCCACTTGTGGAATAAGTTTAGCATTCATTTGAACTACTTAAAAGGCAGCTTGTCTTCAATATGAGTGGGTTTTCACAAAGCCCTGTGATCCAGGGATTATGCAGAACTGAGAGGAAATGTTCAATGTTTCCAAGAATAAATAATTTAAATTCTTTATAAAAATATAACAAGCACATGCATCAAAATTACACCATTTATCTTAGGGAATACGTATTTGAGATCAGATTCAATTACATGAAATACCAATTTATCAAAAGTTTTAAAAATTGCCTGTATTACTGTTATTTAATTTAAAAGTCATCTATACCTTCAATTGTGAAATTCTAGGGTTCCAATATGCTAAAAATTTGGAAGAAAATTAGAATTAAAAAATTGTAACACTAAGGCAAAATAACTTTACATGTTAGATAAAACTTTAGTCTCAAGTACAAAAAGAGTTTTTAAATTTTCTTCATTGAATTTCTAATGCTATGTAGCCTAAATGGTGAGATGGAATATAATAACCAAATGTCTAGTAGTTAACACTAATGAATATACAGATAAATGCTTAATAGAGTAAGATAATGTGATCTAATTTTCCTAGGTCTTGAAAAGTTTTTGTGTTGATGTGGTTGTTGAAAATGTCCAAATTAGAGGGATTTTACCATGAGATTAGTCCTGGGCTCCTATTGAATTTCCCATCTTGTGCTATTGTGAACAGAATGCTGGGAGGCACTGATTCTTTAGCAGGGACAACCCAATCACCTAAAGCCACACTGAGGCAGACGGACAGCTGTTATCATGATTGTCACTATTGTATAAAAATAAACTCTTATCTCTTTCCACAAATATTCATAGCCCCTCAGCACTATCCACTTTTAGTTTCACTGAATACTGTGGATATATTCTGGATTTCAAAGGAATGGGAGACTGTGCTACGCCACTGGCTAGCTCCTTTTGTCCAAGTCAGTAGAGATCTGCTTCCATTCTTCATTCTCCCCTCGGTTCACTGGTGTCCTGGTTCATTTTTTTCAGCCATTCTGCCTAAGAGCATTCCAACAGGAATGACCTGGGCAAAGTAGACAGACATTTCTCAGTAGAGTCTGAAAGATTTCTAGCCAATTTGGTAAATTTAGCAATTCTATTCTTGAGCTCCGGCTGTCTATAACTTTGTGTGAAGAAGCCAAGGTTTCCACACCTGAAAGTTGAGTCACTTCCTTGAATTAACAGGAATAACACTATCTCAGATTAAAAAGGCACTGCATATGCGTTTTAATCTTTTCCGCCATAAAACCTTTTCTTTAATTGTTACCTCCTGGGAGGAAATGCTTTGCATTGGCTTCCTTGGCTTGTCCTGAATCTCACCGAATGTAGCGGATTTTTTTTTTTTTTTTGAGATGGAGTCTTGCTCTGTCTCCCAGACTGGAATGCAATGGTGCAATCTCAGCTCACTGCAACCTCCGCCTCCCAGGTTCAGGCAATTCTCCTGCCTCAGCCTCCCAAGTAGCTGGGATTACAAGCACCTGCCACTGCGCCCAGCTAATTTTTGTACTTTTTAGTAGAGATGGGGTTTCACTATGTTGGCCAGGCTGGTCTCAAACTCCTGACCTCAGGTGAGCCTGTAATGGATTTTATTAGAAGTCAGAGCTAACTGCTTTCTAGTTCTGATAAAATGGAAAGGGTACTAGGAATTTTAAAAGAGCTCTAAAAATTAGTCCATGTTTTATAGTAGGCCCTGGAGGAAACATATATTCACACACATACAATACACATATGTATTCGTATATGTATATACACATCTATGTATACATATATACACACACTCGTATATATTCACATATAAATTGCCCTAAAACACCCTGTTTTGTCACTATTTTACTGTTCAACCTTGGACAACGTTGTTTAGCTTCAAAGTCCTAAACTATAAAACATGGGTTTATGAGACTAAGAAGGAATGAAGTTCCTAATAAAGTATTTGGTATCAAGGAATTTTTCAATAAATGGTAATTGCTAATGTTACTTTTATGTTCTATTAAATGTATGCAGCAATACCAAGCCTTCCTACTTCCCAAAGTTGTCACAAAACTCATGGGTGATAATTCATACCAAAGTATTTTATACGTGGGAAAGTGTCACACAAATCAAAGGAATGATTGTTTTGGAAGTAGTGCTCAGACAGGGGCTGAGCAATAAAGTGAAGCAAATGTAATGTAGATGGCACCTGCGTTTAAATCAGAATGGAGAGGTGACCAAAAAAATCCTGACAACTGTAATAACAGTTAACCTAATCTACACAATTTCATTACTGTAACAAACAAAACATCTCCAGTAATGTCTAAAGTGGCTAGAGTAGTAGTTCAAAGCATTATGGCAGCAATGTAAAGGCAGCACATGCCATGTTATCAGATGATGGGACTACTGTATGGCTCACGACCTAGGACTAGCACCTAAATCATCTGATTTCATTACTACCTAGTTTGGCCTAGTCTAAGATCTCTGCATCCCAGTCCTATGCAGACTGACTTACCCACATAAAGTATTGGATCTACTATTCAATATAGTAGCACCTAGCCACATGTAGTTTTTTTTTGTTTCGTTTAGTTTTTTTGAGACGGAGTTTTGCTCTGTTGCCCAGGCTGGAGTGCAGTGGTGCGTGCCATCTTGTCTCACTGCAACCTCTGCCTCCCAGGTTCAAATGATTCTCCTGCCTCAGCCTCCTGAGTAGCTGGGATTGCAGGCACCCACCACGCCCACCTGATTTTTGTGTTTTTAGTAGAGATGGGGTTTCGCCATGTTGGCCAGGCTGATCTTTAACTCCTGACCTCAGGTGATCCACCCGCCTGTACCTCTCAAAGTGCTGGGATTACAGGCATGAGCCACTACTCTCAGCCACATGTAGATATTTAAATTTAACTTTTGATTAATTAAAATTATATATAGTTTTTAAAATTCAGTTACTAAATTACATCAGCCACATTTTAACCTCTCCAGAGTTCCATTTGACTCTGGCTGCTCTAGGAGACGGCACGGATATAAACTCGTCATTGAAGGAATTTCTACTGGATAATGCTGATCTAGATTCCACATTTTGGCTTTGAAGATTGCAGTACTTGATTTTATTAGATTACATAGGAGTTATTGTGGCTTGTGAAACTGAATTATATTAACCTAATGTATGAGTGAATTTGTAATCCAACATACAACTTATTTAAATAATTAAAAATAATATTTAATTTTTAACATCATTATTGAAGCATAATTTACATATCATGAATTTCACCCATTTTAAATATACTTCGATGAGTTTTGCTAAATTTTATCACCCTGCAGCTATCATCTCAATTCAGTTTAATAACGTTCCCACAATTCCTAAAACTCCCTAGTGACAATTTGTAAACAATCCCCATTCCCAACCTGAACACTAGACAATGACGAATCTGCTTTATCTTTCTCACGATTTGCCTTTTCTAGAAATGTTATGTAAATAGGATCCTACAATATGTAGTCTTCTGTGTTTGATTTCATTCACTTGGCCTATTATCATTGGGGATCATCTACGTCATTGCATATTTCCAAAGTTCGTTTCTTTTTATTACTACCAAGTAGGTGGACATTAGGTGTGTTTCCAGTTTTTGGCCATAATGAAAAATGTTGTTATGAAAATTCACTTACACAGCTTTGAGGACCATGTAGTCTCATTTCTAGTGAGTAGAGATACATAGAAGTAGATTAGCTGGGTCACAGGATTAATGTGTGTTTAACTTTCAAAGAAACTGCCAAACTTGATTTCCAAGTGTCTATGTAATTTTACATTCCCAACACTCAGGTACGAGGTCTCCAGTTTCTCCAAATCTTTGCCAACACTTGGCACTACCAGGTTTTTAAAAAAATTATTGGACTCATTCTAGTGGTTTTACATGGTACCTTGCAGTTTTAATTTGCATTTTCCTCATGGCTAATACTGTTGTGCTTATTTGCCATCAATATAGCTTCTTCAGTGTAGTCTATTCAAATCTTTTGAATATTTTTGTGGTTTTCTTCCTCTTATTGAATTATAAGAGTTATTTATACTATTCTAAATATAAGTCATTTATCGAATATATGTTTTGAAGATGTTTTCTTTCCATCTGTGGTTTGCCTTTTCCTTTGTTTTTAATTATGTGTAGAATGTATTGAAGTAAAGAAAAATAAAATTGAAAATTAGGTAATAACTTGGTGAGCACAAATTCTCAGAAAAGAGAGCAAAGATAGTTGTATAGTGTCCTGGGATATTTTATTTAGATATTTTAGCTTCTTAAATAGTAAATGGAATAATTTGTGGTGATCAGACTAATTCAGTTTATAAATACCTTGTCTTGTGATTGTTCTGAACTAAAAACCACCACCACAACAAAAAAACATAAATTGCCTTCTCGTCCTCCATTTTCTCTAGACATCCATCTTTTCATTTGATTTTGGTTAAATGGTTAAATAGTGACAAATTAAATGATCGAATAGTTAAATGGTTTTAATTTCAAAGAATATCATTCATCTTACATGTCATGCCTACATTTTGTATTGGTTAAAAATATCATTCCGTGTTTTTGAAAACTGTGCATATACCAAGCACTGTGCTAAATGCTGAAGACTTAAGAATAATTATGATATAGGTTTTATTGCTGAAACCCTTATTGTTCAAAAAGGGAGGCAGAAAAATTGACTAACAAATTGGATACAATGTGATAAGAAGAGACCTAACAAATATAAACCCTATATACAAAATTTTACTACAGCACAGTCTAGAGTAAAAAAGAAGTTGTTAATCCTTGAAGGGAGTCAAAGAAAATGCTTATTCAATCAAAGAAAGGGAAGTTTGGCTGGGTTGCCACCAGAATTCTGGCTAGTGGTTATCTGAAGCTGAAGGAACAGATTATACAACAAAACAAAGATAGGAGTATACAATTCAACCAGGAATAAACAACAAATTCAATTAGGCTGCAGAGTAGGGTGCACTTGCAAAAGAAAATGGTGGGAATCAAAAGTATGGAAGTAAGCAGAAGCTTCACAATAAAGAGTACTGAATGTTTTTCCTAAGAAATCTGGGCTGATTTTCAAGGCAATAGGGGGTGTCAATGGAGGATTCAAAGCAATGGAATGACACCCACAGATTTTCATTCAGAAAGATCGCTCAAGTAAATATGTAGAGACAAAGGAATGGGTTGGGAGTTACATCATACAGTGTTCCCTCAGTCTTTGTAAGGGCTTTGGCTTTTATTTGGACTGAGATGGAGAGTTTGAGTGGAGGAATGACATAATCTATATCATTTTCAAAGGATAATTCATCCTTGTAGAAAATACACTATGTAGATATGTAGCTGAAAGGCCAATTAGGGAACTGAAGCATTATCCAGGAAAGAAGTATTGGAGACTGCTCGGACAAGGATTGTGGTGATGGTGGAGGATGGAGGAGTGTTCATTTCAGGATATTCTTAGAATACAGAGGTGATAGGATTTGATGTTGGCTTTAATATGACCAAATAAGATATGTAAAAATCAACTTCCAGATTTTTGGCTTGAGCAATTAGAAAAACAGAGTTGTTATTTCCCAAGATGCTGAAAAGACCTGTGTTGAAGGGAGGTGGTGATAGCATGTGTTGTGTTGTGTCTGTGTTAAGTTTGAGATGCCAATTAGGCATCCAAGTGGAGACCGTGAATAGTGAAATGAATTTATGAGATTGTATTTGGAGAAGACGTATGGGTTGGAAATGTAGATTTGGGAATCATCAACCTATAAATGTTATTCTAAACGATGGATACGGATCATTTTCATTGGGAATGAGGGAACACTGAGAAGATGAGTGGGAGAACTACGTCCTGTGGCTCTCTAACATTTGGTGTTTGGATCAAAAAGGAGCACCTGGGCAGAGGAGGATGAGGAGTGGCCAGTAGTATTATTGGTAGGAAGAGAACCATGTGGTCCACCAATCAAATGAAGAATATAATTAAAAAAAAAAAAGAGCAAATCATTGTACTAAATGCTATTGGTAAATGGAGGAAGAAAGGACTGAGAAGAGACCATTCATCTTAAACTTATAGATTACTTGTTACCTTGACTATAGTGTTATGAAGATGTGGTGGAAGCAAGAGTCTAACTGAAGTACTTTCAAGAGAAGATAAGAAAGAAAGGAGGGGGAGAGAATGGAAAAAAGGGCGAATAAAGGCCAGGTGTTTTGTTCTAAACATGAGACTCACAGTGTAGTTGGAGGGTTATGTGGGATCAATGGAAAGTTTTTCGTTTTTAAGAAGGATCATAACAGAACATGTTTGTATGTTGATGGAAATCAGCAAAGGGAAAAATTGATAATGCGAGAGATAAAAATAATCAAAGACCTTCAGCGATTTGAGGAATGGGATTCAATTGTAAGATAGTTTAGTGTTAGGGAGAAGCATAGACAAATTCATTCACTGTAACAAGAGGGAAGATGTACATGGGTACAGATTCAAGTATGTTAGTATAATTGGAAAATTACAATACATGTGAGAAATGAGGTTTCTCCAGATCAAGTTACAATATGGAGAGAGAAAGAAATATACAGATTCAGAAGATACTGAGAAGGCTGATTGCACTGAAATTAGTGTTTATTTTGAAGTGGAAAGTGAGACAGCAGTCATGTAAAAATATCTGACATATTGATCATCAAGTAAATTATAATTATCTTAATCTGAGTTATCTTAATCTGAGCAAAAGATAAAGAGTTTTGAGTTATTAATTATAAATTACAATAAAAATTGGCATGTGGTAAAAAATTGTATATTTTTATTTTATTGTGGGAGTTTCTTATTTATATGTCATTCAGAAACATGAGTTGGTTAAAAGAATAAGGTTCAAGGCAGTGAATAATAAAGCAGAGAGAAGATAAAGTTCTTTTGAAAGCTAGTTTGAAAGCCCAGGTGGATAGATAACATTTGACTAGAAGGAAAGAAGCCACCTGAGATTGTAAACAGTTTACGAGGGGTAGATACACATATATGTTTATTGGGAAAATAAAGAGGACATTTAAGATAGTTTCTGACCTATAAATCCTATAGTCACAACCTTACATTATTGCTACATCAGACTATGTAATCTTTTTCAATAACTCACCCTTACTATTCATTACTATTTTTAAGAAAATATCTTACAGATATTTCCTTTGTCTCGTCTTCCCAGAGAATCCTGTCATATTATTAAATGTTTATATGAATTTTAGGAGTATCGTTATCAGTAGAGAATCATATAATATTAAACTGTAAGCATGAACGATACTCTCAGAAACTCATAAATCAGAATCAGTCTCCTCAATACTCATACATGTCTCAGCACCAATTCAAAACTCACAAACTAGGACCAGATCTGGGTGAAACTGTTCTGGCAACAGTGAGAAACTGGAAGTGGGTCTTTGCCATCCAATTTCCCTTCTTCTCAGGATTGCCAATACCTGATGCCCCTGAGGCTATGCACCCTGGAAGTGTCTCATATTGCATAATTGCCACAAATCACTTACCAGAGATTCTTCAGCCACACTCCCAGGGCTACTTCTAAATTAAACATCTTCTTCTTCCAATGTGCAGCTGTATCTAGCATGTAATCCCATAAAGTAATTATTCCTCAGGTATAATGATTGGACATGGCTTAGTAAATTACAGAGTTAAAATTTGCCGGAAGATCCTGAAATCTCATTTCATAAACAGAAGTTTTCATGGAAATGTAAACTACTTATTTAAGTGGGATAAAAGAACAATTTGGGGGAATAACTTTCCAGAACCTCTCAAGTTTTTTCATTCAGTGATAGTCTATTAAGTGTATGCAAAACTCTGGCCCAGTTAAATAGCAATAAAAGTTAGGCAAGATCAACCAATTTGCTTTTAGTATTTTGTAAAACCTAATTTGACCAAGACACAACTAGGTTCGGGGAGTCCCTGAGGCACTGATCCTCTCCTGAGTCACTTGTGCTTTCCTAAAGAGTCTGAGAAAAATTTGAGTCAGTCACTGGATGCTGCTACCAATAACTAAACTATCACTTCTGAGAAAATAAATAAAAATGAAAATACAATTCTCATCATATCCTTTTACGGCAATTGAGAGAAAAGAATGAAGCTAATTTATACTGGACATGTATCATAAGTAAGATGCTGCATCTATCTTTTGGCAGATGCTGCTTCAGATTAGGAAGCTGAGGTTAATCTGGGCAAGCAATTGCTCTAAGGACAGACCACAGTGTTTTACGTTTGAGGCTGGCCCTGGCCAAGTCTGAAGTTTCTCATGCCCACACACCTACTCTGCAGTTGTTCTTCCAAAGCATTTTCAACTATTGAAAAAGAAATTAGTAAGTGAGTAGAGTATGGTCCGTTTTGCTTTAAAAGTAACAGATGATTTTCAAAGAATGAGAAATTATTTTTGCCATTATGAGCTTTTTCTTCCCTCAGACAAGCATTATTCTAGTTTGTTGCCTTGAGCATCAGATTAGGTGTTTAAATACATTTAAGTAAATTTAACTGTTCTAAGTATGTTCTTAGCATTTTTTGTTATTTGGTCACTACATTGCTGTCTGTTTTTTATTTCGTCCCTTTTATTTATCACCTCTTGGGATTAATCCAAAAATATTTTAATTTTCTGTTATGTTAATTTGTTAATTGTATATTAGTTTATATTTTACATTCCCCAGCTTTTATCTTAGAAATTACACCTTGAATCCTTGACTTCTTCCGATCTAATACAAATGATTTTTTTTGAAGTTTATTTTTTTATTATTTATTTATTTTTTGCATCTCCAATTTTATTTTTTATTTTTATTCTTATTTTTAATTTTTTTAAAATTATACTTTAAGTTCTGGGTTACATGTGCAGATCATGCAGGATTGTTGCATAGGTATACACATGCCATGGGGGTTTGCTGCATCCATAGCCCCATCATCTACATTAGGTATTTCTCCCAGTGTTATCTCTCCCCAATCCCCCGACCCCCTGCTATCCCTACCCTAGCCCCCCACCCCCAGACAGGTCTTGGTGTGTGATGTTCACCTCCCTGTGTCCATGTGTTCTCATTGTTCAACATCCACTTTGAGTGAGAACATGCGGTGTTTGGTTTTCTGTTCTTGTGTCAGTTTGCTGCGACTGATGGTTTCCAGCTTCATCCATGTCCCTCCAAAGGACATGAACTCATCCTTTTATATGGCTGCATAGTATTCCATGGTATATATGTGCCACATTTTCTTTATCCAGTCTATCATTGATGGACATTTGGGTTGGTTCCAAGTCTTTGCTATTGTAAACAGTGCTGCAATGAACATATGGGTGCATGTGTCTTTGTAATAGAACGATTTATAATCTTAGCATTTTTTTTTGACATGAAGGATACCTTTGAGGATACAGAGAATTCTATGGGCATTCTTAAGAAAAATGCTTATTTACCCAAAATGCTGTGTTCAGGTAGGCCCTAAAACCTACCATTAAATCCCCATTTAAAAATCTCAAGCATTTGTTAACAGTTTGAAAAAACTCATGGATTAGCTTCACACAAAACAAAGAGTTTTCACAATCAGCATTGATTATTGGAATTGTTTATTACTAATAGAAGAACATGTTGCAAGAAACTTTAAAGTGGTTATGAATTGATGACAACAAAATATTTAATGTAGTTTTTATGCTGCTTTGAATAGATACTGAATTTTTGTTTATTAAAGAAATATAGTATATTTGTATTCAAAATTTTATTGTGCTGAATTCTTAAGTAAATGTATCTGAAATCCCCACAAGTAAATACCTGTTTTATCTTTTCAAAAGTTGTATTTGTACTACCCAACAATCTCCTAATTTCTTCCTTATTTCTTGCTTTATTGCTGCAGTGTCTGCTTAATGCTTAAGTCTCACTAGACTTGAAACTTCTTCTGATGCCAAGCAGCTGCTCTGCTTAGAGAATAAGAGCTAGGAATAAAGAGGGAACAAATAAGCTTCATTTGTCAGTGCTCACTGATCTTTATTAATCCTCTGGTTCGCACTCTGTGTCTCCACAGTTAGCTGTGCTGTTTTCCTAGAAGTGTGAAAACAGTCTTTAATCCAAACTATGCCAAGTCATTTCTGGGAACAGCCATTCATATATGAATTGAGATAACAAGTTAGATATCAGGTACTATTTATGTTTGAATAGTAGTGAAAGAAAAATAAACAAATTTGTTCAGGAGCATCAGCAGAAACTTCAGGGAAAATGCTCACTGCTCCTGGCATTAGCAACGTTTAAAACCAATGGTGCTTTGAGTCCAGGGACCATACTGACTAAGAGGCATCAAAATTCCAAGCAGTCAGCCCTGGACATGCTTGGAAGGATTCAGGACCTTTCCTCAACAGAATAGGATGTGGAGAGTAAGATTATTTTTAAAAAAACAACTTGAGGTCCCTGACCTCTCTAACGTCAGTGAACAAATAGGGAGGTGACAGCTCCATGCATGTTATTCCCTTCCGGCAGGACAAGAAGGGAAGTAGAAGACAGCGATGTTGGTGATCTTGCCCTTGTGTAAGCCTCAGTTAATGTGTGTTTTTGTGTCCTAGTTTCTTTTTTAATTTAAAAAGTAAAAAAAAAAATTCAAAAACTTTAAAATAGAAAAAAGCTTACAGAATAAGGCTATAAGGAAAAATGTTTTTGTACAGCTATATAAGATTTGTTTTAAGCTGTCTCATTACAAAAGAGTCAAAAAGTTAAATAAATAAAGCTTACAAGGTAAAAAAAAGTTGCAGTAAGCTAAAGTTATCAAAGAAAGAAAAACTTTTTTTTCATATATTTAGTGTAACCTAAGTGTACAGTATTTATTAAGTCTACAGTAGTGCATAGTGATATCCTAGGCCTTCACATTCACTCACCATTTGCTCACTGGCTAACCCAGAGCAACTTCAGTCTTAAAGCTCTATTCCTGATAAGTACTCTATGCAGGTGTACCTTTTAAAAATATTTTATTCTGTGTTTCACTGTACTGTTTCTATGTTCAGATACTTTTTTTTTTTGTCTTTTTTCACAGTATGAATCTCATTTAATTTTGTAAAATTAATATATCTACATATGTGTTTTTTAGGGAAATAAATGATGAACAGTTCATAGATAGGAGGGCTGAGGATACTAGTTATTTTTACTCATTTTCTTTATATTATTATTTCAATAGTTTTTGGGGTACCAGTAGGATTTTTGTTATGTGGATAAACTATAGAGTGGTGAATTCTGAGATTTTAGTGCACCCGTTAGCCAGGTAGTGTGCATTATACCTAATGTGTCTTTTTTTTTAATCTCTAGCTTCCCCCTATCTTCCCCATCATGAGTCTCTAAAGTCCATTAAATGACTCGGTGTGCCTTTGCTTACTCATAGCTTAACTCCCACTTATAAGTGAGAACATTCAGTTTTTGTTTTTTCTCTCTTTTGTTACTTCACTTAGAATAATGGCCTCCAGCTCCATTCAACATGCTGCAAAAGGCATTTTTTTGTTCCTTTTTATGGCTGAGTAGTAGTCTATGGTGTATGTATACTACAGTTTCTTTATCCACTCATTACTCAATGAGCATTTGGGTTGGTTCCACATCTTTGCAATTGTGAATTGCACTGCTATATACATACATGTGCAAATGTCTTTTTCATATATAGATGCATTTAGAGACACAAATACCTACCATTGTGTTATAATTGTCTACAGTATTCAGTACAATAACCTTCTGTGCAGGTTTGTAACCTAGGAGCAGTTGGCTATACCATACAGCCTAGGTGTGCAGTAGGCTATACAATCTGGGTTTGTATGAGTATACTCTGTGACACTTGCATGATGACAGAGATGCTGATGATGCATTTCTCAGAACATATCTGCTTCATTAAGCAACATGTGACTATATACATATACAAATGCATCTATTGATTCAACATATACTTATTAAACACTTCCACCACATTTGATATGATATGTGGCATTGAAGTTGTAAACATGAATTACTCAGAGCTCCTGTTCACAAGGACCTAACAGCATAGTAAAGAAGTCACATAAGTAGGACATTATTAAATTATTAAATATTGTGTAAAGTGCAAGGATAGAGCTATGCATTCTCAAAGCCAATGCACATATATTAGGCCAGGAAGATTTCTCAGCTAGGCAACAAAACTCTACGCCCAGGAAAACCTGGGGAATGCTATGTGGCCTTGTACAATTTATTAACGCTCTCTGAGACTCCATTTCCTTTTCAGTTAGGTAAATATACTTTCACATTAATTAAAGGAGTAATTTTTGAGATTAAATTCAAAAGTCTACATCCATGGGTTCCCATGTTCCTCAGAACACAAGTTATAAATTTAAAAGAAATCTTGATTTCTTGATAAAACTAGGCCTGTGTCTTTCCCTTTTCCAGAAGCACAGTGTACCTTAACATAGTCTCTGATTACTTCTATGGCAAAGACATTCCTTATAAATATTTTGCTAAATATATCTGTATTAGTTCATTTTCATGATGCTGATAAAGACATACCTGGGACTGGGCAATTTAAAAAAGAAAGAGATTTAATCAACTTATAGTCTTATGTGGCCAGGGAGGCCTCACAATCATGGCAGAAGGCAAGGAGGAGCAAGTCACATCGTACATGGATGGTAGCAGGCAAAGAGAGAGCTGTGTGCAGTCAAACTCCCATTTTTTTTTAAAGCCATCAGATCTCATGAGACTTATTCACTATCATGAGAACAGCAGGGGAAAGATCTGTCCTCATGATTCAATCATCTCCCACTGGGTCCCTCCCACAACCTGTGGCAATTATGGGAGTTACAGGGTGAGATTTGGGTGGGGACACAGAGCCAAATCATATCATTCCACGTCTGGCCCCTCCCAAATCTCATGTCTTCACATTTCAAAACCAATCATGCCTTCCCAACAGTCCCCCAGAGTCTTAAGTCATTTCAATATTAACTCAAAAGTCCACAGTCCAAAGTCTCATCTGAGACAAAGCAAGTCCTTTCTATCCATGAGCCTATAAAGTCAAAAGCAAGTTAGTTACTTCCTAGCTACAATGGGGGTACAGGCATTGGATAAATACAGCCATTTTAAATGGGAGACATTGCCCAAAACAAAGGGACTGTAAGTTTGAAATCCAGCAAGGCAGTCAAATATTAACGCTCCAAAATGACCTCCTTTAACACCAGGTCTCACATCCAGGTCACACTGATGCGAGAGGTCAGTTCCCATGATCTTGGGCAGCTCTGCTCTTGTGGCTTTGCAGGGTACAGCCTCCCTACTGGCTGCTTTCACAGGCTGGCATTCAGTGTTTGCGGCTTCTCCAGGCACACTGTGCAAGCTGTCAGTGGATCTACCATTCTCTGACTGGAGGATGGTGGCCCTATTCTCACACCTCCACTAGGTGGTGCCCCAGTAGGGACTCTGTGTGGGACTATGACCGTACATTTCCCTTCTGCACTGCCCTAGCAGAGGTTCTCCAGGAGGACCCCACTCCTACATCAAACTTCTGCCTGGCCCTTCAGACATTTCCATACACCTCTGAAATCTAGTTGTAAGTTCTCAAACCCCAAAGCTTCTGTGCACTGGCAAGCTCTTCACTATGGGAAGCTGCCAAGGCTTCAAGCTTGTAGCCTTTGAAGCCACAGCCTGAGCTCTATGTTGGCCCCTTTCAGCCACAGCTGGAGTGGCTGGGACACAGGGCACTAAGTTCCTAGGCTGCACACAACTTGGGGACCCTGGGATCAGCCCATGAAACCAATTTTTCCTCTTAAGCCTCTGGGCCTGTGATGCAAGGGATTGCTGCAAAGTTCTCTGACATGTCCTGGAGACATTTTCCCCATTGTGTTGGGGATTAAGATTTAGCTCTTTGTTACTTATGCAAATATCTGCAGCTGGCTTGAATTTCTTCTCAGAAAATGGGATTTTCTTCTTTATTGCATTGTCAGACTGCAAATTTTCTGCATTTTTATGCTGTGTTTCCTTTTTGAAACTGAATGCCTTTAACAGCACCCAATTCACCCCTTGAATGCTTTGTTCTTGGAAATTTCTTCCACCCCATACAGTAAATCATCTCTCAAGTTCAAAGTTCCACAATTCTCTAGGAGAGGGGTAAAATGCCACTGGTCTCTTTGCTAAAACATAATAAGAATCACCTTTGCTCCAGTTTCCAACAAGTTCCTCATTTTCATCTGAGACGACCTTAGCCTGGATTTTATTGTCCATATCACTATCCGCATTTTATGCAAAGACGTTCAACAAGTCTCTAGGAAGTTCCAAACTTTCCCACATTTTCCTGTCTTCTGAGTCCTCCACACTGTTCCAACTCATGCCTGTTACCCAGTTCCAAAGTTGTTTCACATTTTTGGATATCTTTTCAGCAATGCCCCACTCTACAGGTACCAAGTTACTATGTTAGTTCATTTTCACACTGCTGATAAAGACATACCTGAGACTGTACAATTTACAAAAGAAAAAGTTCAATTTACTGACAGTTCCATGTGGCTGGGGAGGCTCACAATCATTGTGAAAGGCAAGGAAGAGCAAGTCACAATCATGGTGGAAGGCAAGGAAGAGTAAGTCACATCTTACATGGATGGCAACAGGCAAACAGGGAGCTTGTGCAGGTAAACTCCCATTTTTTAAAAAACCATCAGAACTCATGAGACTTATCACTATCATGAGAACAGCATGGAAGAAATCCACCCCCATGATTCAATATTCTCCCACCAGATCCCTCCAACAACATGTGGGAATTATGAGATCTACAAGATAAGATTTGAGTGGGGACACAGAGGCAAACCATATTGATATTGATCTTTGGTGTTCTAGTCCATAATAACATTATTAAAATTTAAAGTATCCTATGACTAGCAAGAATTTAAATATCTATTTAAATATAATCTCAATTTTATATTTAAATAAAATATTTCTTATAATTATATATTACTAGATTCTGTATAGCAGGTAATATATAACAAAAGATTTATTATAGGTATTTATACAGATATCTTTATTCTTTTCCTAAATTATAGACTCCTTTAGTTGCTACAGTCTCTCCTATTTATCTCTGTACTCCTCATTTTGGCCTTTAATGTTTAGTGAATAATCGTATTAGGTTGGCACAAAAGCAATTGCAGTTTTTGCCGTTACTTTTGGCATTACTTTTAATTACTTTTAATGGCAGAAACCACAATTGCTTTTGCACCAATAATGTAAATAAAACCATGTAAGGATTTTCACATTTCATTTATTAAAATTATAAGCAAGATTGAATAGTATAGGTGAACATAAGTTTTTGCTGGCTTATTTGATAAAAATTATTTTAAATGTCTAATATTAATTTTATCAAATATTTATTAAACACCTACTAAGACCTGGCACTATTCTGGATATTGTAGATACATAAAAAAAAAAACAGTCAAAAATACCTATATGAAGTCTCCTCTTTAGTAGACAGAAAAAGATAATTTTTAAAAGAGTAAGTTGAATGGTATGTTAGAAATTAGTAAGTGTTATAGAGAAAAATAGAGCAGGGAAAATAGGAGGTGTCAGGGATTCGAGTTTTCAATTTCAAATAGATGGCCAGGAAAGGACTCACCTAGAAGGAGACATCTGAACAAAGACTTCAAGGTGGTGAGACAGTGAACTATATGGATATCCCAGAAGGGAACATTGCAGAAAAGAAGTACAAAGGCCCTGAGGCAAGCATGGAATCTTCCCAGAATGACAAGAAGGCCATTGTAGTTCTTATATAAGGCCTTGTAACCTGGTGTAAAGAGATGGGAAGCACAGGAGACTTTGAGCCAATAAATGAGATAATGTGTTCTGCATCTAAACAGGATCACTCTCCAACAATGTTGAAAATAGACTGTAGTGCGGCAAAGTGGACTCAGGGGGACCAGTTAGGCAAGACTTGATGGTAACTCAAACTAGGGTGGTAGCAGGGGTGGTGATAAAAAGTAGTCAGTATCTGGATAGATTTCGATTTAGTGCCAATGTGGATTGCTGATGGATTAAATGTGGAGAGTGAACCAAAGAGAAGAATTAAGGAAAATAACAAGATTTCTTTGAACTAAGCAAATAGATTGACATGTGGAAGACGATGGAGGAGCAGCTTTGTGTAGAAGATTACAACTCTATTTTGGGAAAGTAAAGTTGTCATAGTCCATTTTTTGCTTTATCAAGTTTTGCTATAACAAAATATTTAAAGCTGGGAAACATATAAAGAAAAGAAATAAAGAAAAGACTTCAGCTGATGATTCTGTGGGGTGAGAAGCATGAAGAATATGGTACTGGCTTCTGCTGTGGGCTTTTATGCCGCATCACAACATGGCAGAAGGTTAAAGGGGAAGTGGACATATGCGAAGACAGGACCCCAAGAGGAGGAGAAAACTCACTTTATAATAACCCATTTTCCTGGAAACGAATCCATTCTGACAAGAATTAATTCAGACTCAAGAGAGAAAGAGCTTGCTTACCACTATAAGAATTGCACCAATCTGTTCTTAAGGGACCTGCTTCCATGACCCAAGCACCTCCTACCAAGACCCACCTCCCAGCGTGGCCACCCTTGTGATCAAATTTCAACATAAGTTTTGGTGGAGACAAACCAAACCATAGCAGACATCTAAGAGGAGGGAATTTCCTATAATGGGAAATTGGTGGGTCTCTAAGTCATGAGTTTAGTACTACGGTCTTGGCTGAAGATATAAATTAAGTACTCATTAATAAGTGGACAGTGTTCATAGTGCTTGAAATGAGGAATGAACCCAGGGAATGAGTGTAGTTGAAAAAGATGAGAGGTTCATTGACTGTGATTCAGTGATTAGAAAAATGAGGAAAACACTGGAAAAGAAAGGGAGGCTGAATGGCCGTAAGATTGGAGGAAAATCAGATCAAAAGACTGTAGTGTCTAGAGAGCCAAGTGAAGAAAGTATTTCAAGACAAAGAGAACTAACAGCCTGATTGTGTTAAACACTGCTGTAGGTCAAGTGAGATGCAACTTGACAACAACCACTGGATTTGTTAATGTAGAATGACATTGCCAGCAGTGAGGTTAAAGAAGTGGGGAAAGAGTTCAATTTTATGTAAAGGAGAGAATGCGGCAAGACCATAAACTTTGGTGCAGTTTTCCTTGCAAAGAAACGAGAGAAATAGGTTGTTGGAGGAAACTGAATCAAAGTATGTGTGTGTGTGTGTGTGTGTGTGTCTGTATGTGTATGTCTGTAGCTGAGTGTGTGTAGGAGACTATATATATATTTTAAGGAAGTAAAAGAGAAGTATGCTTGAACGTTGACTGAATGATACAGCAACAAAAGAAACATTGTCTAGGCCAGAAAGAACGACTTGTTGATACAGTCCTGCAGTCCTTGAGAGGCAATCAGGGATTGGATCTAGTGTCCAGGTGAAGAGATCCAGTATGTTCCTCTACCCTTCTGGGAGCTATTCCAGGATCTCTGTCTAGTATTAGGTGTTGCTCCAACAGTTTTACAAAAGAGAAAAACTGAGACTCAGCTGATTTAAGTAATTTGCAAATGTAATGCAGCTAGTAAGGTACAGAGTTGAAATGCAAGTAGTGTTCTATTCCAAATCCTATGCTCTTTCCACTACTGCACAGCTGGTGAGCTGTTAAAATAGCAACTTTAATGTGGTATTTAATATTATGCGTACTATTGGAGAAAAAGTAAAGAAAATATGCTATGTTAGGCAAATGTACTGAGATTATGAATTATCTGGGAATCAATTTATGTAGCATTCATTCTCTCCTTATTAATTTTTCCTATCCTTTGGACTGCAAAACACATTTGTCTTTACGTGAGAGAGAAGCAGATGATTGAGCAGAAGCAAGAAAAAAATATGCTTCTAGAAAAATCATTTATTATGGGAGGAGATCCATATTATAATTTTCTTTTCTAAAATAGTATTTGCAGATTTTATTAATGAATCTAACATGTTCTCTAACATAAAAGAGGCATTTGAAGATGGATTCTACCTTCATAAGTCTGTAGCATTAAAAGAAATTATATAAAGCATGATATTCTTAAGACAGGTTTTAATAAGGACAGTGTCAGGACCTTGCCCCCTATGTGGGCACTGAGGTTTTGTTCTGAGACTTCTTTGCTGTTGTACTCTTAAGCCATGTCAACCATATTTGCAGTTTGGTCATTGGTCAGATGATCTCCAGGTGAGAGTACAGGAGCCAATCAGCATAAATTTAGCCCTGTCAAAGGGGTCAAAAGGCAGGACCCATAGTTGAGTACTAGCTCCTTTCCATATACAAAGATCAGCATTATTGTTATCCTTCTAAAAACATTTTCTAGAATATTGAACAAAACCCAGCACAGCAGTGCTAGAACAGCCTCATCCCTCAGAGATGCATTAGGAATAAGAGGGATATTATTTTATTAGTTAACTTACTCATTCAACATGTTTAGTGGATACTGCCTATGGGCTAGTTAGCTCTCCTCCACTTTGTGTATTAATGCACAAAATTGTCAAAAGAAAAAAAAAATCTCTGCTTTGTGGCATTTACATTCTAGTGGGGACAAATAGACAATAAGACATAAAGGTAATTGAGAAGTAAACAATATAGTATATTACAGGTTAATAGGTACTATAGAAAACATTCCAACAGTGTTAGGGAGACTGGAAGTATGGAGATTATATTAGTTATAAGTCATGTTTTTAATGCTAACACTTCTAAAAAGAACATGAATATTTTCAAAGCAGAGAATGTTTTCCAATCAGCAGAAATAATTTTCTTATGTCTTATATATAACATTTTCAGCTTTTAGTTTGAAGACAGCAGTACTGCATTCTGATGGCACTGTGGTTGTGTGGGAATTGGATGAACTTTACTGTCACCCTTTGAAATCCCTGTTTCTGACAGGTCAAATGTTTCAAAATCTCTTGTTAAAAACATTTTGAGCATGTTCCTTTCTTGAGGACATTTTTATCTTTAATAATAACCAATTTAGAGAAAGTAGGACGGAGCAACTAGGATTTTTTGAAAACAACAAAGAAATAGATGCTTCATTGATAATTGCTTGGCACTCTGTAAACTCTGAGTGTTCAAAAAGCATCAATCATATTCCTAAAATTTGAGTAACGTCCCAGGCTAACAATGCCATTCTGTAAAACTCTGATAATAAAACTAATGAAATTGGAAACTGGTGATATTTTACAGGGCAGTAAAAGGAGAAAAGATCAGATAATTATTATTTTTTCCCCAAACTCTACACTTATCAATGAAATGTCCTAGGGGAGAGATTAGCTTATATTATTTTTGCATCTCCACATCTAAGCACAGGACCTAATATAAAGTCCATTGTTCTCAGATCCTAAGGTTCCTAAGAATCACCTGGAACACTTATTAAGAATATAAGATCTTGAGCTCTATTTTATGGGACACACTTTTACTAACTTATACTAACAATGTATGTATTGTTTACTGAAATTTAAATTTAAATCTGGCAACCCAAAATATAATTAAAATTAAGAGTGGATGTCCTGTAGGACAGATCTCAGAATTATAAGTAAGAATTTTCCTAGGTAACAAGATTCTATGAATTAGCTCATGTTTATATATTTGTAAACAGATTTGTTTTCTTACTTGGCCCAAATGTCAGTTTGTCGTTACTTTCCGTTCTGAGGCTAGAAATTAATCCTGGTTTCCCAGCTTGGAGATGATTGTGGTTAGTCATATAATAATGGGACTCAGTAGGTAAGAGTAACTAGGCACGATCTGCTACCATTATCAAAAAAATTCTTATCAAATGTCCCAATGGTATTATTGTAGCTTCATTTTTTATGTATGAGGATATGTCGTACAGAAAAGAAGAAAAAATCTTGTAATTTCAGCCTGTTTGTATGTGTGTGTTTCAGTAGAAAATGCTAAATATTAATTTATTTGGATGGACATTGATATTTCATCTACCTTCTAGTTTCTAATAATTTGCATACTAAAATGTTCACAAAATTTCTGCAGATTGGCTGATTATTTTTATTTATCAGGTGTGTTCACTTTTGTTTCATTTTAAGTTACATCAATTTTCATTAATTCTGCGCCAACATCAAATTCCAGACAAACCAGTCTTACAAAGTTATGGTTATTGTGGTAAAGAAAAGGAATGGTTAGTTTAAGGTTATCATAGAATAAGAAAAAAGAACTATTAAATTTTTTTTATTGCTGTGTAACAAATCACCACAAATTTAGCTTCTTAAAACAGCATCAATTTATATCTTACATTCTCTGTGGGTCAGGAGTATGGGCATAGCTTACCTGAGTCGTCTGCTTGAGTTCTCATAGGTCACAGTCAAGAAGACATCCCATCTGAGCCTCAGGGTCTTCTTCCAAACTCATATGGTTATTGGCAGAATTTGTTTCATTGAAGCTTTAAAATTTATGGTGGTTTGCTTTTTCAAGTCCAGACAAGAAAGAATTACTGACTTCTACACCATCTTTTAAAGGGCTCACCTGATGAAGTCAGGCCTGTTTAGGATAATTTTCCTTTTGATTAACTTAACGTTCGCTGATTAGGGGTCTTAATTAAATCTCCAAAATCCCTTTACTTTTGCCATCTAATGTAACATTATCATAGGAATCATTACTTGTGTTATATTCTCTGCTTAGAAGCAACTTATAAGTCTCAGCTTATAAGTTGTTATATTCTCTTGCTTAGAAGCAACTTATAAACCTCAGGAAAGGAGGTTATATAAAGGCTTTGGTCTTTAGGGGCTATATAAGAGATCTGCCTGCCATTTTGCTTATAAAAAATAGCATTCAAGTCTCAGCCATATTGGGAAATAGGTGAGATAAAAAGATAATTAAACTTCTCTGCATGATACATAAACACGTGTTTACAGAACTAGTGAGCAAAAGAGAAAAGGAGGTGAAAAGAATAGAGAAGCTGGGTCCAAAATCATGGTTCTAATAAAGCCATGAAAATTCAGAGGCCAGAATGCTTCATAAATCTAAAATTTAATGTAAAATTGTTTGCAATAATGTTTTGGTATATAAACTGCACAGTTTTCCAGGACCTCAGAAAAGTTTTTTTTGCATACAGGTTACAGATAGAGACTGAGAATTGAGTGGAAATACAAACTTGGAGCTATGGGTAATTAAAACTTCTTGAATACTTTGGACATATGAGTTTTCCACCATGTATGTGGTCAAATCCACCATGTATACTGATTTGATTTCATTTTTTCTTAGATATCAGAGAATAAAGTGACCCTAGCATGCTTGAAAACATTTAAGAAATTAATTAATGGGTTATATACATTTCTGTCTTACAGAAGAACAATAAATAAAATTTGGAATTAATAATTAAAATTTAGAATTCAAAAGTCTCAGAATATACAGACAAACCTGTATTAAGATAGGCTGAACACTTGTAAAAGGGCAAGTAACTTCATGGTTATAAAAAAATCAAACCAACCAAACAAACACTTACACCTTTGAAAAGAAGAACGTGGATAAGTTTCCAGTGAGTTTGTAAGTGGATGTTGTCATTTGGCCTTCACAACCTGGTATCACAAGTTTAGATATTACTTACTTCAGCAAAATAGATAGATGACAGTTTACTAGATTTTTTAAATTTCACTTTTCGTAATAAAATCACCTCAGGGCTAAAGTAGAAAATAAATGACATGGGTATATATGAGTATTTGGAGATTAGAGGATGTAAAATATTAATGCTATTTACAACATTCAATACCTGCTGAATATGAATTTAAATAAAGTCAGCATAAGATTCCTTCATTTTGTGAGAGGATTTAGTATTATAAAATAAAACTTAAATCTGTCAAATTTAGGAAATGGGAATGATTCTGGTATTTAACTTGGTTCTCAGATTGGTTAAATACCAGGGACATGACTAAGAGACACAATAAGGAAAAGCGGTATTTGGAAAGAACACTGAATTTTAACCAAAAAGTTTTCTCCCAGTCCTATTGATGTGACTTGTGCTTGCCTTGGGTGAGTTACTAACATTTTATGTCTTCAGTTTTCTATTCAGAAAAATGGGGGCAGCCTCACAGGATGTGTAATAAATGTTCAAAGGGCTTTCAAATTATAAATTTCCACAATAACCCGAGTTATTATTTTGCAATGGTTCCAGCTAGCTACTATCCAAGCATTTATTTCATAGGGAAGAGACAGATTGAAATGGCTCCAACAGTCAAATCACAGCATGGGATGTGGTAATAGTTTGTAGTGAAGAAAGAGTATTCATAAAATGCAATCTGGGACCTTTGATGCTCCGTGAGATTCTGCATTAGTATCCATTCTCACTTCAGCCAGACTCTAAATCACACGAGGTACCTGTCTGTGGGAAATCACTTAATCAGCTTAAAATCTTTGTTTGACATGAAAAAGCATTAAATGAAATAAATGACAAGAAGCTAAAACCTGGCCAAGGGAGATGGTCTCTGCTTGTTTTTTGTATGTACTCATGTCTTGCATTGAACAGTACTTTAAAGTTAAGCAGGGTAGATGTTGTCCCAATTATACCAAAAATGAAGCTATCTTATGGAAGTTTTGCCAGCAAAATACTTCTAATTCACAAAATGACAGACCAGAATAAGCAGCAAGCTAGTTATAAGAAATTCGACTTCATGGCATTACATCACAATCCTCTCATTTCATTTCTTCCTCCATACCAATCTCTCTCTATCTCTCCCTCTACCCTGAATTTATATATCTAAAATTTAAGTAAAAGAAAATATTCTGGCTAAGAAATAAAATGACATTTAAAACATAGCACACAGCCTGGCATGGTGGCTCACACCTGTAAGCCCAGCACTTTGGGAGGCTGAGGTGGGCAGATCATGAGGTCAGGAGTTCAAGACCAGCCTGACCAACATGGCAAAACTAAAAATACAAAAATACAAAAATTAACCGGGCTTGGTGGTGGTTGTCTGTAATCCTAACTACTCAGGAGGCTGAGGCAGGAGAATCGCTTGAACCCAGGAGGCAGAGGTTGCAGTGAGCCGAGATGGCACCCTTGCACTCCAGCCTGGGTGACAGAGGGAGACGCTGCCTCAAAAAAGAAAAGAAAAGAAAAAAAAATGTAGCACACAAAGCAGACAGAGATCTAAAGGGATGTTTTTAAGAGTTCTCTCAGGATCTTCAAGAAAATCAGTGACACACTATGGAAATGACTACACTCGGAGAGAATTCCACTCACTTAGTGGCATTAAAAATACATTAAGGAAAGAGAGCAAGGTAAGCTTTATGTTTAGGCCAACTACCATCTCTATTAATAAATTTCAGAGGCCAATTTTGCCATTTTCATGGTTTAGTATATCAAAATCCATTAATTAATTTATAAATAACATTCGAGTATAGAAAATGTCTGTATTGAGTTCCCTACAAACATTCTTTAATTCCCTTTAGATCCTTTTCTGTTGATTCTGCTGTTTCCACTGCTGCCAGAACTCTTTCTTAAACCTTTTATCTCTATGTAATTTCCTTTTGTTTGAAAATCTCTATTAACTTCATATAGCCTTCAGAAAAAAATATTAAAGCATCTAGTTTGGCATTCAATGTCCCTCATAATCTGACCCAAATTTATGTCTCTGACCTTATTTTCATGCACATACCCCAAATCCCCACCCATGTGGTTGTATAGTTCATGTTTCACTTTAAATAAATGTTCTATATCCTTTCATAATACTGAGTTATTGCAAATGCTGTCCATTTGCCTAGAATATCACTCCTTCTTTTATGCCTGGCAAATTCTGCTCAGGCTTCCAGACCAAATGTAACTTTCTGATTTTATGTGAACTCTCTCCTGAATCCTCTAGGCAGGCAGTCTTTGCTTCCTCTGACTTCTGGGAGAAAAAACTATGGCCAAACCACATGTGTTACATTGCACTGCAGTTTATTCATTTCCATACCTGACTCATCTGTGGACTACAAGGTCATCTGGTCCCCGGACTGTATAAATCGTTACAGATTCCACAGCACATGGTATGGTGCGGGCCTTGCAGAAAATCAATAAATTCTTGCCAAAGTAAATCAAGGTTTCAGAAACACTTTTCATTGTACAAATTGCTTGGATTGAGTCTTATTTCAAAAAATATATTTTTACAAGTATTTTAAAAGAGTCTTGATTTTACATTACAGATAGGATGCAGTAGAGCATAGCAAACTAATGCTTTCACTATACTTTTATACGAAAAAGCTCCGTAATTACAAAAATCATACTATACCACAGAATTCTTTACCTATTTAAGAAATAAATTAACATCTAACTTATGCAACCTTTCCCAGATAATAAAAACTAAGGAAATTATCCCCAGATATTTATCTTAAATAAGACTAGCATAACCCAAAACCTGACAAAGAAATTATGAAAAGAAAAATTAGAGACCAATATCTCTCATAAACATAGAGGTAAAAATTCTTAACAAAATGTTATTAATTCAAGCAACATTCAAAAAGGAAAATACAACACAACTAGTGGAATGTATTTTACCTGTAAAAGTCTGATTTTACATTTCAAATTCAATGTAATTTACCGTAACAGAGAAAAAAAGAAAACGTATATGATTTTCTCAATATACACAGAGTAAGCTTTTGAATTGACATGTGTTATTGATGCAGTTCTTAGCACACTGGTTATAGAAGAGAACTTCCTTAATCTGACAAAGAATATTTGCAAAATACCTATCACAAACATTATACTGAGTGGTAAAATATTTCAAACTTCCCCCTTAAAATCAGGAGTTTAAAACGTATGCCCACTCTCACCATCTTTATTTAACATTGTGCTAGAGATTTTACTAGTACTAGTGCAAAAGATAAGAAAAAAAATCTCTTAGAATTGTAAACATAGACAAAAAAACTCATTATTAGCAGATTATATACGTAGAAATCCAAAAGAATTTATGGACAAACTATTAAAATCAATAAGTGAATTTTTAAAAGTCACCGGATACAAGGTCAATCCATAAAATCAATTGTATTTCTATATGCCAGCCATTTAAATAGTAAACACATTTCAAAATATGCTATTTGCAATAACATAAAACTTTTAAATCAATTCAGGTAAAGTTGTGGAGGACCTGAATTTTGAAACTAAAAAGTACTATTGAGAAGAAAGTAGTATATTGCTGTTCAATATTGTAAAGATATTTAATCCCAATTAATCTACTGATTAAATGAATAGCAATTAAAATTGTAGCACAAGTTTTTTTCTGGAAACTGAACAGAAGGTTGAAAATTCATATGCAAATGCAAAGGACCAAGAATAGACATATTTTTAAGAACAAAGATGCTGCAATAATGTAAATGCTACCAAATCTTAAGACCTACTATGAAGCTCTAGTAATTCAGTCAATGCAATATTGGTTTAAAGTAGACAATTGACTAATAGAACAGAAGACAGCTCATATTTTTATGAGTATATATATACTTGCATTTCTTTGTTCATCTGATTTATGACAGTGATGATGACACAGTATAGTTTGAAATACATTTTTTTTTTCCTACCAAGGATTCTGGTTCAATTGGATATTTGTTTGACAAAAAAGGTATTCTGATCCTCTCACATCATACAGCAAAATCAATTCCATGTGAATTTCAAATTTAAAGGTGACAGATAAAAATCCATTACAGCAATATATAGAACATTGTTTGACCTTGATTTGGCTGATTCCTTTAAAAGGACAGCTTGCTAGGCCAAAAAGAAAAAAAGTAATTAATAGGGCAATGTAAAAATTACAAACTTTTGTCATCAAAAGAGATTAGGTAGAAAGTGAAAATGAAAGTCACAGAGTGTGAGAAATTATTTAAAATAAATATGAAAACCTCACAGAATATCTACAAATCAATGAAAGGTACAACATTAGGTAAAATGGGAAAAACTTGACTATGAATAAACCTTTCACAAAAGAGATATTCAAATGACCAATAAACATATGAAGAGAGGCTCAATTTTATTATTCATGAAAGAAATGCAAATTGAATCCATAATGCAGTAACTTCACATATAGACCAAAATGGCTAAAATCAAAATGAGGAAACATGCTTAGTGTTGGCAAGGGTATAGATCAACTGGAAAGTTTATATGATGCAGGAATAGGTACAATCACTTTGGAAATTTGTTTGACATTACTTTCTAAAGCTGAACATATGCACACCCATTGACCCAATAATTTGATATATGTTAATTAAAAATGTGCTGAAATATTCATGACACACTACTAATATTGTTGAAGAATTGGAAACTAAAATGCCTATCAACACTAAAGTAAATGAATATTAGTTTAATCATGTACAATTGTTGGTTTTATAAGTCAAGTAGTTCAAATATTGTCAATATCATATTTTACAACCTACACATTGTGGTATGTTAACACAATATCATATAGCAATGAGAATAAAGATTCACTGTCATATGCAACAGCATAGATTAAATTCATAAACATGAGGACAAGCCAAAAAAAAAAAAAGCCAGGCACAACATAGAATATATTGAATAACCCCATTCAAATAAAGCAAAAAAAAATAATAATAATAAGTTAAAATAAGCTCTATCATTAGAAATAAATATAGTCATTATGTTGTCCTTGCCAGGGTAGAGTAGTGAAAGGAGCTATAAATGAAGCTTATTGGGTTATGGCATCTCTTTATTCTTGATTTGGATGTTCTGATTTGAGCAATTTGTGTAAATTAATTGAGTGGTGTAATCATGATTGCTCACTCTTCTGTATGAATATTTTACTTCAATAAAAGTAAAAATGTTAAGTCAAGAAGCAGATACAGGAAAATATTAGAGTTATTATTTTGTTTTCTTTTTATAGAGATCACTGAAATGGGGTTTTGCAGTGAGAAAGTGAGACTGGACTCAATTCCCTGGGTAATGCATTTTATTTTTTTAAGAGACAGAGTCTTACTATGTTACCAAGGCTGGTCTTGAACTCCTGGCCTCAAGCAATCCTGCCTCTGCCTCCCAAAGTCCTGGGATTACAGGTGTGAGCCACCACAACCAGCCCCCAAATTACTATTAATGTATTGTTCTGTATAAAATGACATTAGAAAATTATGTCTTAATCACTAATAAAATATGCAAATTATGTCCTTTTTGGTTTTAGACAGAATCTTGCTCTGTCACTCAGGCTGGAGTGCAGAGGCGCAATCTCGGCTCACTGTAACCTCTGCCTCCCCGGTTCAAGCAATTCTCTGCCTTAGCCTCCCAATAAAAGTTATGTCTTAGTCATTGAATAGAATTTATACTCTCTACTGAAAACATTCAATGATAGTTGGGGCCTTTTCAAAACATTTTTTATGTTTCCATTTCCATTTAGCTGAACATACCTTTCAAGGTCTATCATTAAAACCTGTGAGCTGTTATGCCCTAGAGAACCAGGCACAATATTATTTACAATAGCCAAGATATAAAAACAACCCAAGTGTCCAGCAGCGAATGAATGGATAAAGAAAATGTGGTGTACATACATAGAACAGCATTTTATTCAGCTATAAAAATTAAAGAAACATTGTCATTTGTAACAACGTGGATGAACCTGGAAGACATTATGCTAAATAAAATAAGTCAGATACAGAAAGACAAATACTGCACGACCTTGCTTATCTGTGGAATCTAGAAAAGTCAAACTCATATAAGCAGAGAGTAGAATGGTGGTTGCCAGCAGCTGGGGCACTGGGGAAATGGGGAGATATTGGTCAAAGTGTCAAATTTTCAGTTATAATTTGAATACATTCTGGAGCTATAATGTACAACATGGTGGCTATAGTAATAATACTGTTTTGTATACTTGAAATTTTCTGAGAGTAGAACTTAAGTGTCCTCACCATGGTCACACATATACATTCACACATGCAAACATGCACAAAACAGTAACTATGTGAGGTCATAGTGAATATGTTAATTAACTCGACTGTGGTAATCATTTCACAAGAGATATATATATATCAAATCATAATGCCTTACATCTTGAATATATACAATTTTTGTTTGTCAATAAAGATGAAATCAATCATTGACTTTGTACATACTTGTCAAACAGACATAGAATTTTATGTTAAATGCATTGAAATGAAACTAATCAAGTCATGTCACTTCTAACAAGAGTTTTCTCCTTCCCTTTGGTGATGACACATCACAGCCTGCACTGAAGTCTATTAGCATGAAAGTTGTTAGTATGGGGTTTAGAACTATCTCTTCTCAGAGGACTATGCAGTAACACAAATAAAGAGTATGTTCTCATAGGAGCAAAATAGTTTTAAGCCAGTGATGCAAAAATTAACAGCTTTAGCATAGGTAAATATATGTTTTTTAAAAGAAATTTGAAAAATACTCATGAAAAATAAGTTCTCTATGATATGAGCTTTTTTATGTCATCTGATGGGAATACAATAATGAGCATATTTCTAAGACAAGCTTTATACAACATTGATTGCCACAGAAGGCCCGTCTTGTAAAAAATATAATGCCCATATACTAACTTCCTTATTGTAACATAAGCAACAATAATATCTAGACACAAAGTTGAAAAGGAGCTTGGGGAATCTTAGTGTCTGACAGCTTATGCATCTATTATAATTACTGAGATGTTACCAAAAATATGATTGTGTTGAAGGGAGTGAAGTAGGAGACATTAATAGGCTGGCCATTACTAAAACAGAGGACAACACTGTTTCTTTGTATCTGGATCACAGTTCTTTGGATCATGAGGGAATATGCAGTCCTTATTAATCTCTTGCCAGGAGCAAGAGACATGGTGGTGCTGCTGAAACAGGCATTGATACTTGATATATCTGCAGCACATCATTTTTATCTTGTTTTAGTTCAGAGTCATAGAAAACATTTTGAATTTCAAACCATTTGATTCAACTTGATGAAATCTCTTTTAGAATACAAAAAGGAATGGTAGGGCTAAGTAATGTTTTCTGACTTCTCTCTTGTAATTTTGGACAGTACAAGAATAGAGCCATGGAGCTATGGAGGGCACAGCCAGCCTCCTTGCCCCTGCAAAGTGTCAGACAGGATCTCGTATACCAAAGGATCCCATAGGGACTTTTGGATTCACCTTTATGAAGCTTTGGCAGGCTATCTTTTGTCCCCAGAGAAAAAGGGTCAACTAA
The DNA here is from genome assembly GCF_030222135.1 of Aotus nancymaae. Classification (NCBI taxonomy): domain Eukaryota; kingdom Metazoa; phylum Chordata; class Mammalia; order Primates; family Aotidae; genus Aotus; species Aotus nancymaae. The sequence continues at coordinate 32,124,647 of NW_026988413.1, forward strand.
ATGGACTGGGAAAAATGGCCCCATATTAAAGGGACCCAGGAGTGCTCAAAGATTGCTTAGGTAAGCATCTGTGGACATGAAAGAATGAGAATTCTGTGGAGTCCTGTCCTACTGCACTGTACAGTTTTGAATTGCCTGCTGGAGTGTGCCGGGCAAGCCTGAGTTTCCTCTGTGCCCCTGGTAAGGCTGTGTACTCTAAAGGTCAGAAGAAAGATTAAGAAGAGTAGACATAAGCAGAGTTTCTAAATTACCTCTTTACCCATGTATCATTTATATGTTATTCATCAGTTCTTCCACCGTGCACTGAGAACTGAGATAAGCTCTGGGGACACAAAGACAAGTATGATGTGGACCCTGTTCTGAAGGAGCATCCAGTCCAGTAGAGGATGACAGGCAGGAAAGGGTGACAGACAGATAAGGGCCATGAAGTGTCGTGAGGAGTCTGAGAAAATCAGGCTTGAGTTGGGGAGAAAGGAGCCATGTCAAACTGGAATGTGAATCTTTAAGATTTTTGTCCCATGGACCCATTTGAAAGTTGGTGAGATTTAATTCCTGTTGCTTCTAATTTCAAGCAAATGCTCATCAAAAATATTTATTAAATATATAATTAAAGGTGACAGTGTTTGTACTGTAAGTTGAATTACAGAGCCATATTACTGCCCTGATTCTTGAGCATATAAAAGGAAATTAACATATATATACACATATATATATGTCTTATAGTAAGTAATATATATTTTTCTAGGTTTTTCTGAACATGCCATGGTAAAGGGGAAAGAATATGGGCTGCTGGTTCTACCCTTGGCTTTGAAACTGACTAGCTGTGTGATCTTGGCCAAGTCACTTAACTTTGGCCTCAGTTTCCCTGTATGTAAAATTTAAAAAGCCCTCATTCTAGATTATAATGATTACACAAAAACTCAAAGTAAAGCCTAAAAGTAGACAAAAAAATCGAAAGTGTAGATTCTTACTAATACATTTCTGTATATAAATAGACTTCAGAGAGCAATTAGATGAATTTAGACCACACTGAAACTCAAATCAAATTGGAAGTCAGATGGCTGATACCCCAAATCCCCTCATGAGGTAACTCTCAGGATGTCTATCTGCTCAAGTTCCCCAGTTTCCAAGTGGAAGTTGGGGTCTCTAGATATTTATAATCTGGTGAATCACTTGATTTTCTTTTCTGTTTTCTCATGAGTACTCAAGAAAATGTATTTTCAGGATTGTAAAGAATTTAAATTCTGACTGGTATCCCTGCAATATGCAATAAATGGTCCTTATGAATATCGGTAGAAAACTTGAAAGCGTACAAGGTAAAATTCTGTATTTGATAAATTAAATTCTATTCTCACCTATAGCTGCTCAGGACTTCTAAACTTGACTTAAAATCAACTCCCTTCTTCTAGTTTCCTCCCCTGTCCTATCCATTTATAATGCACTACCGGATTAATCTTTCAAAGCATCCTGCTCAATAGAACTTTCTGTGATGATGGAAATGATTGACATCTCTCCTGCCCAAGATAGAAGCTACTTGCTACTGAACACTATTGAGCCTTTGAAATATGGCTAATGCGATTGAGGAGCTAAATTTTTCATTTTATTTAATTTTAGTTAATTTAAATTTAAATTTGAATAACTACATGTGCTGGTGGCTTCTACAGTGAACATTACAGTTCAGAAGCACAGCCTTGACTGTGTCTCTCCTGTACTCCAAACTTTCCATAGCTTTGCTCTGTGTAAAATGTGCCATTCGAGTCTCTTAAGCTGGCATTCAAGAAATTCCATAAGCTCTTCTCAATCTTTGCTTTTTATACAATCAATATTTCATCCAAAGTAAGTATTTGCCCTTATCAAACCTATCTCTTATATTCTAGCAACTGTATTTTCCTTAGGGAGTTTGTTTTGTTTTTGATGAGAATGACATTTTATTCATCTAATTATATCTGATATTGAAATCTCTCAATTCAATTTTTCCCACCTGCATAAAATTGTTTCTCATTACAGTTAGTATTTCTCACACTCATAAAAGTGCGTAACTCTTTCTTATAACATTTTGTACATTTTACTGTATATTTTAACCATTTATGTACGTATGTTAAACCCACTATTTAATTATAATCTGCCTTAAACTATTGGCCATGTCAAATTTAACCTTGTATCCATCCTGGCTCCTTTCACATAGAAGGAATAGAAATTAACTATTAAGCACAAGCCAATAGAATAGGATTTAAATCCCAGTGACTTGACTTACTACCAGTGTAATTGATTTCCACAATACCAAACACACAGCAGGTGCTCAGTGAATGCTAACTATTAAGTAAGTACCAAAGACTTACATTTATGATTGTCACAGCAGACTGTCATAACTACTTTTGATGCACAAGTTAAAAGGTCACATTCCTTTATTGAAAGAAAAACAAGATCAGCAAATATGTCTCCCAAGGCTGAATGCTGTAGAAAGAAGCTTATTTGCTCTCACAGGAGGAGTTCTTGGTCTACATTCATCTCTCTCACCAGCACTGAAAAATAGAGTTTAGGTCAGAATGTCAAGTAGACTTGAAGCTTAGCCCCAGGGCAGGAACAAGAGCAAGTCATCAGGAAGCTATTCCTTGGCAAAGGCAGCCCCGTGTCCCAGAAAAACATGTGGTTTCCTGCCTTCCTGCCATCTACCTTGTTCCCATGCCAAAACTCACTGTTTGCAGCACTGGAGTTGAATGGCCTGTTTTCTTTGGGCCTTAGCTTGAATGGAATTATAAGGATACATAGGTAAAAATGGAAGAGCACAGACTTAAAGGAAAACTGCATTTGATAGAATTCTTTGTTCTTTACTTTTGAACACTAATCTTTGTGTTGATTATTTAGTCTGACTTTTTCACAATGCCTGAAATCATAGGCTTTCAAAACTATAGGGAATTTTAAAGATTTTGCTCAGACATCAAATTCTACTAAACTATTGATGATTATCTTTAAATTATCAAGTTCTTGATTCAAAAATATTTCTAAGGAAATGTCATTATTTCCATGTGCAAAAATCGAACTAATTTTGAACTTACTTTTAGCTAGTGATAGTGGCTGATCTGCTTTAATGAACTAAGGTTATAACTAATCTAGGTTTGAATCCCAGTTTTCTATTTGCTTACTATGTAAATTATTTTCTTATCTGTTAGAGTCAGTTCCTTCAGGGTTTGAATCTGTGCTGGGCCACTTTAAAACTTTACATCTCCCACAAGTTACTTAATTTTTCTAAGCCTGAGTTTTCTCATTTATGAATAAGCTATTTGATAATAATAATAATTCTCACCTCACAAAAATGTGTTTAGGTTTGAACAAGAATAAGAGAAAATGAATAAACATTTTGCCAGTGCACAGCACATAGAAGACACTCAAACATACTTAACTGCCTTACATCTTTCATTTGTACTAAAACAAATGTTGTCTAATGTTTAACAACAGTGCCTTCTCTGACTGGGTTCTTTATAACCCCTTTATGTTGACTGTACTATTTTTTAAACCTTTTATTTGTAAATGATTTTGTGAGTACAAAGAACTACCATATATAATTTACCAAGGTTCACCAATTAATTGTTGATATATTGTTCCAGTTGGTTTATTATTTTTGCTCTCTCGCCATTATAGACATTGACATGAATATATGTGTATTGTTTTTTAACCACTTGAAAGAAAGGAAGTTATGCTCTTTATCCCTGAATACTTTAGTGTACATTTCCTAAGGACATTCTTGTACCTAATCGTGATACAGTTAGTAACCTCAGAAACATTGACAGTGATAAAAATACATTTGTCTAATCCATATGCCATACTCCAAATTTGTCAATTGACTCAGTTAAATTCTTTATGGCATGTTTTTTTTCTTTCAATACAGGATCTAATCCAAAATCATGTATCACATTCATTGCCCTGCCTCTCTAGTTTCCTTTAATTTTGAACTGTTCTTGGGCCTTTCTTTGTCCTTCATGACATTAATACAGGTGAAAAGCCTGTACACAAATATCCGAGCCTGGAATTGACCTGTGTGGGAGAAAACCTTTAGGATGGCTCCCAGTGATTCCCACCCATGAGTGTTTATGCCTCTGTGTAATCCCCTGCTCCTTGAGTGTGACCTGGCCTTAGTGATGCTTCTGACAAACAGACTATGGCTAAAATTAGGTGATGTCACTTCCAAGATTACACTATAAAAAGCCAGTGATCTTTCTTTCTATCTCTCTCAGAGTACCTATTCTGAGGAAGAAGTAATCTAGGAAAGGCCTTATGGAAAGGTCCATGTGGGAAGTAACTGAGGTTCACAAGCAACAGACAGGGAGGATCTGAGTCCAGTTTAAGAGCTACGTAGTGAGCTTGGAAGTAGATCTTCCAGTTGAGCCTGGGAATGACAATAAAGTCCTAGCTGACAACTTCACTGCAGCTTTTTGAGGAACCCTGAGCTAGAATCACCCAACTAAGCTGTTCCTGAATTATTAAATCACAGAAGCCATGAAACAACAATGTTATTGTTCTAAGCCTCTCTGGTTTGGGGTAGTTTATTATGCAATAGTAGATAACTAACATAAATTTCATTTTACACATGAAAACATTATTTTTACAAAATTTTAATACACGCTGGAATTTATAGGAATTAATTCACCTTATCAATCAAAAAGAAGATTGTATTTTGTTTTCTTCAGGAGTTATTTAACATTTGGGAGAATTTAACTATCCACAAAGTGACCTGTGGATTGGAGTAGATAACACATGGTTACCTTGGTATATTCACGGGGTTCTACAGAAAGTGCACACACCCGACTAATTGAAGGAAGGAGTGATGGGTCAGCAAGATGATGGAGTAGGAAGCCCTGGATCTTCTTTTCCCCCACAAACTCACCAGTACAGTAAAAGTTGATTGACAAATTCTCTTCTTGAGAAATCCAGAAGGTAAGGGGAAATCTCCTGCACACCAGGCAACCGCAAAACCACACTCAAGAAAGCTGGTAGGTAGACTGGGGACATGCTCTTGCTGGAGACACTGCCCCTGTGCAGCACCATAGGATCAAACACCTGACTAATAATGCATTCGATCATCCAGGGTTGTTGTGCCCTAATATTTCCACAGGGAAATAATAGTTATTTTATTATGTTATTTTCTTCTTATGCCATTTTATATTATTTTTAAGGCATTATCATGATTTCTTTTAGATTTTGTCCATAGATAAGCTGTATTTTACTATATGTTATTAATATTTGTCTAAAAAGAGAGCTGGCCAGGTGTGATGACTCACGTCTGTAATCCCAGCACTTGGGAAGACCAAGGCAGGTGAATCACCTGAGGTCAGCAGTTTGAGACCAGCCTGACCAACATGGTGAAATCCCGTCTCTACTGAAATACAAAATTAGCCAGGCATGGTGGTGGGCACCTGTAATCCCAGCTACTTGGGGGGCTGAGGCAGGAAAGCAGGAGAACAGGAGAATCACTTAAACCCAGGAGGTGGAGGTTGCAGTGAGCTTAGATCGTGCCATTGCACTGCAGCGTGGGCAACAGAGAGAGACTCCATCTCAAAAAAAAAGAAAAAAGTATACTTCAGAGGGAGAAATAGATTTTATCATATTTTTCTATTGCTATTAATTATCAATGAAGACATATGGCTCTCTTTTTTGAAAATTGGATCATTTAGGAAGACCGAGGCGGGTGGATCACAAGGTCAGGAGTTTGAGACCAGCCTGACCAACATAGTGAAACCCTGTCTCTACTATAAATACAAAAAATTAGCTGGGCGTGGTGGTGGGCACCTGTAATCCCAGCTACTTGGGAGGCGGAGGCAGGAGAATCTCTTGACCCCGGGAGGTTGAGGTTGCAGTGAGCAAGATTGCACCACTGCACTACAGCCTGGTGACAGAGCGAGATTCCATCTTAAATGAAAAAAAAAAAAAAAAAAAAAGAAAACTGGATCATTTTGCCATAAAGTATACGGATTCTATATGAAGGCTTAGCCTCTCTGGTTCCACCCAAAAAGCCATTGGGAGTTAATTCTGAAGTCCGTATAAAGGAAGGATGTTGGTGATTGTCCCAGATATTTCCAGGGATAGCAATGCTGAAGAAAGCCTCATGACAAAGATGGTATAATAGAAATATTCTGTGCTTGAAGCAAGAACCAAATATTGAGAGGGTGGGGCTGAGTATTTTGGTTTTAGAAAATAGGAATTAAGGCAGAAATTAAGTTGAGGTTGGAGATACTTATTTGAATGAAAACAGGGTATTGATAGGACAGAGAAAGGGAAATGTTGGAGTGTTTGACCTCCACAGGCAGTGATTTTTTGGAGGACATGAGTAGAAATTTAATTGGGTACAGTGGGTCAGAGGGCACATGAAAGCTAGAAGTCCTCAACATCTCCTCCGTCATTGCTTTGATGTTAAATATTCTTTAAAAGAAAAGGGCATTATTTCCACTTTGTTTGAACCACAGTTTCTCTGATTTCAAGAGCTTAATTTAATGAGAAAACTCCTATGATGACACTCTACCTCTTAGGGGCTTTAATATTGTGGTGAGTCACCAGGTTGATGGATAAGGTCAAGAAAACATGTGACCTTGCTACTCTCCCCACATCCTGGCAGATATCCAGCTGGCCTCATCAGTAGGCCAATTCTCATTATGAAGAACTTTGAGATTTAGCCTTGTTTCTCGGAAACACCAGAGGCCCAAATATCAGAATATTTTCTGAAAATTTCCAAAGTTTTGTATTAGTTCACCTGATCTTTATTATCAGAATCATACTAGGACTTCTGCGTGTATCATTGCAAGTGACCCATTTTCAGTTCCAGTATTAGAAACAGCACATTTTTAAATAGATCTATCATTTTCTAGCGAATGGTTGAAAGGTTTGAACCTTTCAAACATTTGCTAGAAAACAATAGAAAACCTTTCAAACATTTGCTAGAAAACAATAGATCTATTTAAAAATCTGATAATATAGGTAAGGCTGACTTAGGCTTTTCATATGAAAGGCATATGAAACTTAGGCTTTTCATATAAAAGGCACATGAAAAGCCTAAGTTAGCCTGACCTATATTATCAGTCCATGTAACTCGTTTACTTGTGTACTACTACCTTTTTAAATGATTATCCCATTTTCAATTAGAATTTCTACCAAATCAAAACTCATGATTGTAAAAACTCCATTCCTTTTAGAAGGTATTTGCCAGTGGTACAAAAGATTTTTCCAGATACTAGGATTCATTTCTTTCTCCACATCTAGTCAATTTGCAACTTCTGCCAACATACTAAGAAAACTCTATAGCTACATCTTTAGCTGCCTGGAACAACAGAGATAATTTTTCCTGGTTTTTTTTGTTTGTTTGTTTTTGAATTTATTTTTGATGAAACCAAGTGGCTCTCTTTTTAAAAAACTGAATGTTAAAAACTTTAAAAACCACTTTCTACTTCCCCATGTCTCACCGTTTGATCTGTTTATCCAGCACACTATCTCTGTACTTAACCCTTCAGAAAAATACTTGAAGCACCCCCGTCTGGAAAGTAAAGGGATACAGCAGTGTTTCCTAAACTTCTTAGATTCAGGGCCCCTGTACCCTCTTAGAAAATCATGAATATCTCAAAGAGATTTTGTTTAGATGTGTTATAGCTATTAATATTTATCATATTAGAAACTGAAAAAAATTTAAAATATTTAATAACTTATTTAAAAATAATATTAAACCCATTAAATATTAACATAGATAGCATGAAATATAGTTATTTTTTGAAAAATAACTATATTTTTGAATAACAAAAGTAATGAATGTTAGTGAGCAGAATTATGTTTTACTTTTTAATTCTTTAATATGTGGCTTAATAAAGAATAATTAGATTTTCATATTTGGGCTGCAATCAACCCATTATGACATGTTCTTTTGGCTGAAGTATAAAAAGGAAATCTGGCTCATGTAGACATGGAATTGGAAAAAGAAGTACATTAATAGCCTTTTCAGATAATTCTTCATTTAAACTCAATAAGTGGTAGTTTCTTAAAGGTTAATTGCCATGTAGGTTTGAAGCCATATCTTTTAATAACATTTTAATACTCTATCAATACACTTTTCATACTCTGTTACTTTAAATTCCATCAGTTTCTTTTGTACTTTAAATGGATCTTTTACTTATGCATGACTTTCTGTAATATCATTCATTGGTTATTTGAAAAATATTGGTTTACTGGGTTGTGCATATCTTCTAAGTGTCAACACATTTCATAAATATGAAAAACCAACAACTGTTAATATCCTTACTACTCTCATTAGAAAAGTCTAATGCTGGGAAGCTGCTAAGCACATGGCAGCAAGAACCAAATTTCTAAAATGTTAATTTTTTTCTTGAAAGTCTTAATTATATATCACTGGCAACAAATATTGTTGGTTGTTTTCCTTGAAGTGACAGTCTCACTTCATTTATTTTTGAGAAAAAGTCTGCCAAATACCCACTTCTTTTTTTAAACAGCTTTATTGAGATATATAATTCATGTACCACAGAATTCACCTATTTGAATTTTACAATTCATTGGCTTTTGGTATATTCACAAAATTTTGCAATCACCACTACAATTTTAGAACATTTTTGTCACCTTAAAAAAAAACTTCATATTCATTAGCAGTCACTCCCCATTTTCACCCAACTACCAAAACCTAGGAAATGACTACTTGCTGTCTCTATGGATCTGACGAGTCTGAACATTTTATATAAATGGAATCATCCAATGTATGCTCTTTTGTGTTTGGCGTCTTTCATTTAGCATAATGTTTTCAAATCTCATCCATGTTGTGGCATGCATTAGTACTTCATTCTTTTGTATGGCCAAATAATATTTTATTATATTATTAGATGGACGTACTGTTATATGCATTATATATATGGTATATGGATATGACATATTATATTATATATGGATATATCATATTTTATTTATTCATCAGTTGATGGGCATTTGGATATATGGCTATATCATATTTATTCTATTTTATGGATATACCATATTTTATGTTACTGGATATTGATTATATGGATATATCATAATCATTATATGGATAGTCCATATTTTATTTATTCATCAGTTGTTAGACATTTGGTGTTTTCCACTTTGGGCTATTATAAATAATGCTGCTATGAACAGTACAACTTTCTATGTGGACAGACACAGTTTCAGTTTTCTTGGGTATACAACTAGGAATGAAATGCTGAATCATATTAATTCTATGTTTAACATTTTGAGGAGCTGCCAAGCTGTTTTCTACACTGTCTGCCATTTTACGTTCCATTCCCACAAACAATGTATGAGGGATTAATTCTCTGCATCGTTGTCAACAGTTACTATTATCTGTCTTTTTAAATTAAACCATCCTAGTGGGTGTGAAGTGGAATCCTACAGCTTTTTCTAATTGGCTAACAAAGTTCAGCATCTTTTCATGTGATATTGGCCATTTGTATATCTTCTTTCAAGATATTTCTTATTGAAAAATTTGCCCATTTTTAATTGGGGTATTTCTATTGTTTTAAGAGTTATTTATGTATCTGAAAAATAGGCTCTCAACAGATTATATGATTTGCTAGTATTTTCTCTCATTCTGTAAGTTATATGTTCACTTTGTTGGTGATATTCTTTGAAACACAAATGTTTTTAATATTAATGAAGCTTAATTTATCTAAATCTTTCTTTTGCCAATTGCACTTTTGGTGATCTAATAAAGAATTTCCTAATCCAAAGTCACAAAGATTTATTGCTATGTTTGATTCTAAGTATATTGCAGTTTTAGCTTTCACATGTAGGTATATAAGCCATTTCCAGTTAATTTTTGTAAATGATGTGAAGTAGAGTTCCAAATTCCTTTTTTTACACCTGGATATCTAGTTTTCCTAGTATCATATGTTGAAAAGACTCTTCTTTCCCTATAGAATTTTTTCAGCTTCCTTGTTGATACTCAAATGACCATGAATGTTTAGCTCTAGCTTCTGTGTTCGACTTCCTTGATCTGTATGTCTGTGCTTATACCACACAGCCTTAGTTACTTCAACTTTGTAGATAGTTTTGAAATCCAGAAGTGTGAGTCCTTTGTTCTTTTTCAAAATTATGCTCTTTCAAAATTATCTTGGTTCTTCAAATATCCACTTTTGAATAACCATAATTTGTTTGTTGGTTATTCCTTCAAGTAAAACTTACGTTCTATGACAGAAGTGGCTAATTTAGCTCTCAACTCAATTACATAAGCATTTTTTTTCCCTTGAGATAACCATTGTATTTCATACTATGTAGCAGAAGTGCTTTATACTTACTTATTTTATTACATGGAATATTGAAATATGTGTACTGAAAGTTCAATAATTGATAAACTCAATTATGCTGCTTTATTAAAACATTTTTAAGAGAAACTTTTTTTTAAATGTGTGACAGTGAAGAACACAATGACTACTAGTATGTTTTGGTGCCACTGCCTTGATTTCTGTTAATAATGGCACCAGCAGTGTTGCCCACCATCTATTTTGCATGATCATTTTAAATATCAACACAGTGAAAAAGTAAAATTTTTTCAATGTATATAGTAAATCAAATGTGATTTAAAAAATTCTGTGATGAGTAAACTTATAAAATGGATTTTACTAGCCTCATAACATCAGAAAAATAATATTTAAAAACATTTTATTATATACACTTAAACGTGTGACATAATGTTTTGATATACTAATGTTGATACACATGCACAGTGAAGTAATTACTACAGTCAAGCAAATGAACATTAACATATTTATCATCAAAGTTTAACTCATGTTTTATTACATATATTTTTAAAACTACCTCCACTAAAAATAATTGTCCAACTAATCTTGTCATGGTTATAAATATTTAACTCTGATAGAAGATATAGTTGTTATTATTGGTGCCATTATAACTTGGATAAGGATACTTTTTAAGTCTTTTAAAACATTTTTTTTGAATTGTAATAGTCTATAATTATATAATAAAATGTTTTCCACATGCAACCTCATGTGTGGTTCCAGAATTTGAGATAGCATAAAACATTTTAGACAAAGTATCCTTTCAGTGAAATTTATAATTTTTCAACTAGTAATTACCAAATGCCAGAATTAATTTTTCTCAGATAATTATTCCTTTAGCATAGTTGACAATCCCGGGCATTTAACTCATTCATTAAAATGCAGTAATAATTTCTCCAGTGGTTTTCACTACCACTAATGACATGCATTATTATGCATCACTAATTTTCATGAAGAACAGTAAGATACTATTTTATTAGTATTTACATATTCAGAACTATACTTCGTTGCATGCTTATGAGAAAATGACAAACCAGCCTAGATCAAATTAACTTCAGGGTTTTTTTTTTCTTACAAAGTAAATAAGTTGCTACATCAGTATTTGATGTTAGAGTAACTACTGAATATTTTTATTATTGTGTAATTTTTGTTATAATTAGAATGAATATATGGCTCAGAAGTACAGTAGTTAAATTATTAAAGTGAATATATCTGATAATAAATATGAGTAAATTTGAAACTAAAAGTTTAAAGTATTTTAAATTTAAAATTTAAGGAAATTGTTCAGATTAAATACTCTAATGTTTTTTCTTTGATATTTTACATTTGTTATCACTGTCACTTTCCAAATTACTGCTTAATAATTTAAAAACAAGTCAATTAACTTACTGAACTACCTACTTTAATTTCTTTCCTGTGTAAAATGTTTTATGGTGCTGATGTTTCAGTGTTTACATTAGTACTCACTAAAATAACAACTACTTTTGATAAAGGTAAATTTCAGAAAACAAAAGAATCAAGCTTTTCTCATTTTTATCTCAAAAGCTTATTGTCAGTTTTATAAGCTAGAAATTGAGAATAATACAGTACCTCAGAGTTTAAAGCTGAATTGACAGCTTTTTTTTTTTTTTATCAAGTGTTCACATATGCTCATTAACTTACTCAGTCGGAAAATCACTAGTTGGCATGCAAAGGTTTTATTAGATAAGGTGGACTTTATTCAAAATGATATGATTTCTCTTTAAGATTACAGGTTCTCATTGCAAAGACATGCTATTTTAGCCCTATTTGCAGGAAGCAACAGGGACATGCAGGGACTGATGAGTTTAAATCACAGATGTGTTTGCCTTAGGGAAGTAGCACCAGCCTAGTTTTCCCCATAAAGGTGACAGCCAGAATTCAATTTCTATTTAATCCAGACCCACAACTCTTCCAATTCTAGTAGTTCAGTGATTAAATAGGAATATAGTAAAGAGGAAAGGGAGATTATGCCTATAAACATTAATGTCTGCATGTGTTTTCTTAGGCTAAAATATTAATTCTATGTATTGCTGAGGAGTGGCTCTCACTAAAGTGACATCAGTAAGCAACACATTTGTATGGGACTTGAAAATTTCATTTGCATCAGTCATCAACACATGGTTGCATAACGAGGGTGGGTATTTTTCAGGAAGAGAACACACATTTAATTTGACATTTTCTTGTTGAACTTGAGGCAGCCAGCTTCCCTGGTTTTATTCCATTTTTCATCCCACCAAACTTTCCCTCCTACTCATCAAATAATCATGGCATTCTTCACCATAAAACATAGGCAGATGGGTTCTTGTGTCATTATTTGTAATCCAATTGAAAAGATCTGTTTTTGCTTCTGGCCCCCATTCCATCATTCTCTAAAATCGACATTCAGTTCTTTAGATTTACAAACTTTCTTAGTGATGAAATGAAATTTATCAACAGCATTTTTTTCAACTTTCTCATGTACTTTCTAGTTCTGCATAATTTGCGAGCAAAAGTAATTCATATATAATGTTGGAACTCTTTTGCTTAATTCAGTAACAGTAGCACAGTTTTAAAATGTAAAGTACCAAATAAGTGTTATACAATAAGAGCAATTTTATTGGAGTCATCTACTCTTTCCCATAAATGTAAATGCTTCATTATTTAAGCATGCATTTAAAGATCATTTACTTGCTTTCTATTTATGCATTGCCATTTACTCTGAATTACCTCATAACTGGATTATTTCTCATTTTATTTTAAAAATTGCTTGAAGTATCTAAAAAGTACTTTTTTAAGAGGTCATTCTCTAAAAGTGGCTATCCAGGTTACATTTTCCCCCCAGTTGCTATGTTCCAAATTATTTGTTGATCAAGAGAAGGAAATACAATATTATGTCTTTAAATTGCTCAATCAATACTCAAGTACCCAAGTCCTTTTATTTCTTTTAACATATAAAAGCTATGTAAATCTAATGAGTAAAAAATAAACAGAGAGCAAGCCCCGCTGGACATACGACAGATGACAAAAAAAAAAAAAAAAAAAAAAAAAATCAATTTAATGCAAAGCAGCATTTTCTCATTCAAAGTATTAATACAAACCCTTATTATTTATCCTGGGCAGCAGGAGGCTATCTTCAAAGTTGATAGCAGTAGATTAGACTTAGTTAAATCTTTGCATAACTATGTATCTAGATTTTTAGCTTTACTGTGATGAAATTTATATTCTATCTTTGACAGACATTCTAACCTGATTTAATTATAAATTATAGATGTATCTCAGTGGGGAAGAGAAAAGGGAAAGTGAAAATTATATAAGAAAATCAGTTTTTTAGCTCATTAGCTTGTCTTTATATCTTGCCCTTGGTCTACCATCTTCTTTCTTTTTATCTTTCCAATCCATCCATAAAAATAACTTGAAAAAAAACGTGCCTCATAAGAAATACAGATTTTCCGGAGACAAGCAACAAAATCATTGAAATTTACCAGTGTGTGATTTTCACCAGAGGGCAAATATCCCATAATGCTCTTTGAGTCAGATAAACCAAATGCTGGTTATTCTAAGTTGCCTACTGCATAGGCAGCACAGTGTACGAGAAAAGTTAATTCTAAAAAGGCAAAAAAATAAAAATCTGCTTCAGAGATTTGACATTCTAAGAACAACTTGACATAAGTTATTTTTGATAGATAAATGATAAATATGAGGTATAAGTGACATAAAGATTTTTACTCAACTGATAGATTTTTCTTTAAACAGATTATTATCTAGCATCATGTAGTAAAAGATTCATCTTACTCGGGATTAAGAGACTGCTGATTTTGACTCTGACTTGATTGGATGTGACCTTGGTTATGTCATTGAACATCTCTGGGCCTCAAATGTATTGTCTAAAGAAAACAAAACTGTTTGAATAATCCTTAACTCATAGTGATTAATCTGTATTAGTTCCTATGAGAAGAAGTGTCTTTTTAAGGACAGGTGTTTTCACGTTAAAATGTTTAATGACTTCTTTTCTATCATATCTCTTTAATTTTTGGTGCTTAAGATTTTCATATGTATATTATAAACACAATACATGTTTATTTATTTATTTTTAGCAAAATGAACAATTGATTTTTTTCCTACATAGTTAAGCACTTCTCAGGATATCATTTCTCACACCACTCTCTAAAGTATTATAATTGTGCTCATTTTTCAGGTAAAGTCTTGGAGACACAGATTTAGTAGCTAACTCAGGATCATGTAGACAGGAAACTGAGATTCAAGTTCAGACAGTCCAACTCTGCACTCTAATGTTACAGCATTGCTGATTTCACTGTACTCTATCTTTCTAAAACAGAGGTCTATGTGTTCACTTCTGACTACAAGTCTTTACATCTTATTTCCCACCCGGAATGCCTTTCTCACATCTCTCTTCTCTAGACTTCAAATGACACAGTGCTCTGATCAGTGCTAACCGATCAGTGCTAACTGATCAGAGTTGGCATCTGAAAGGAATTTTATGGCTCATCATTGTACAAATGGCAGTGGTTCCAACTACGTTTCAAAGTCCTGACTGCTCATCAAAGCACCTGTGCTATGCCACAAACTCCTCAGTTTACATTTGATTTTTCCCCACATTTGCAATGTCCCTGTATTCCCTTACAGGTAAATGTACCATCAAGAGTCTCCAGGCAAAAACTTTGGAGGAATTCTGTATCACTCCCTCTCCCTCATTCTCTGTACCCATTTTTCTTTCTCCTAGTCATTGACCTTAGTCCTCATCATTTCTCATCTGGATTATTACTGTAGCCTTCTTATCTGCTCCCTGGGCCTCCTGCCATGTTCTTTTCCAATTCTTCTAGCATAAATATGACACAATAATCTTATCTTTCAGTTCTTCTCCATTATGTAAGTGTCAAATCAACTCTTTTTTATAATTTCTAAGGCCTTTCCTGATCTCCCTCTCAACTTTTTTTGTGCTCCTGACACTTCACCTCATGTGAGGTTCAGCAAACTTCTCTAAGTCTTCCAGCCCTTCTTCTGCATTCCTCCACTAAAATTAACAGGCAGGGCACATTCTCTCAAGGCTTAGGGCCTCAATACCTAGCCAGTTTAATATAATAGTTAAGAACTGAGACTTCGATGCTACACAGACCTGGTTTAAATCACTGACTCATCATTTACTAGCTTATTTGGGTGAATTTAGGCAAGTAATGTGATCTCCTTGAGACTGGTTCATCAAATGGGTTTAATGAAGGGCTTACCTTGCAGAGTTGTTAGGAGGATTAAATAATTAATATAAAGTCTTTGTTATGATACTTGGAACACAGTTTACTGTGTTTGCTTATAATGACTATTGATGCTCCTCCTAAAGCAATGTGTTGAATTGAATGAATGAAATAATAAAATTTATAAATGCATTAAACTTTAATGAATTAATAATGTGTATGGAATTACATAATATACAGGAACATACAATGTGTATAGGAATTTCTATAGAGGAAGAGATTGATCTTCTGGGTCAGAGATGGAGATGTCTAGAATGAGGCCAGGTATCTAAAGAAACACATTTCAGATTTGTGAATTTTCTATCTTAAAATTTGTTCCATAGTTCCTATTAGTTTCGTAAAAAAGGAACAATCCCAAGCTTGCTTGGGGTCAGGCTTTCACTTTGTATTTCCATTGCCAAATTCTTGCCCCAAGAGAGATACTTTTTTACTACTTCCAAGATCATAGTCTTTGTTCATCTCTACTGAATTAGAATAAGCACAGTGTGCCTTCTATTGATAGAGCCATCTGAGGTTCCTAGCCTGGAGGGACACGGAGAAGGAAAGCTGGTGTCAGCACATTTAGGGCACATCAGGGAACAATTGAGCAGTGTGCAGACAGTGTGCAATTACTTGCTCTCATTAGATACTTGTTAAATGTTTGCATGCTTGCCAGGGGCAGAGATGGCAAACTTCAAGTAATTGGGCAAAAAATTTTTAGCATCACCCACAGTTCTACAAAAATTAGTGTTTAATATTTTCTTTTCTGAATGACTTTCCACTTAACACCCTTGTTCAAGAGTTAATGTCTGTGTATAGTCAGCATTTGGAGTCCTCAGCAGATGAAATGACAGGGATTAAACATTAAACTCCTTCCAAGAAAACTTAGGTCTCTCTGTCCACTAAAAACAGTGATTTCCTCTAGAGAGCAAGGCCACAGTTGTTGTGGGGGAGGCCTTAGGATTTCCCATTCCTACACTCCATCCAATAGACTGCAGAGGTTTAATTACTTAGCAACCTTGTGATAAATGTAATCCGTTGTGACTCATATTAACATCTCTGGTCACCATCCAGTATATAAACTCTGGCATCTGCTCTCTCCTGCAGCCTTACTCTTAGGAACCTTTAGGCTTCCTACCTGTGATCTGTCCTTATGCTGTTCCTCTTCAACTGCTCCCTGGACCTGATGTCTACAGTCTACTCTTAGAAACTCCCTATTCATAGCTAAACCTGTCTGTATTTTCTCTAACTGGTTGCTTTAATTGAAACTGACACCTTCTTTATGACAGCCCTTCTGTCATGTAAATGGGAAAATCTAGTATTAAGAAGGAGGCAATAATAAGGGTTTGTGTGGGTTTATGGCTCAACTACAAACATTCCAAAAACTAGTTATTTGTTTTGGCGCTGCTTTTAGAAGTCAGTGGGAAACCTAGAAACTTCCTCAGGTGTGTCTCCATTGATCTTGATGTCTATCAGCAGTAAGCATCTGACACCTGGCTGTATCTTTAAGTATAAGATCTTTAAAGTAAGAGCAGCAGAAGAAACCCTTGGGTCAGCTCCAAGCTGTTCGATACAATCCGGCTTGCTTTCTCTGACCAGTGATGTAGTTGTCTTGCCTTAACATCAAATCAATTTTTAAAAATAAATGTCAAATAGCTTTGTTTCCTACCACAACATATTGTCCTTTTTCAGGTTTGTGAACATTTCTATATTTGTAAACTTAATTAACATTTTTTACCTTTGTAATCTATTTTTCACTTCTACTGCCATCTGAAGTAAAAAATTTATGTCTGCTTCTGCTGGATAAAGTACTAAAAGAAATGTATTCTTTTTCATAAATGAGTAATGAGGTATTCTGATTATCAAAAAAAGTCATGCTATGCACATTCACACAATATGGCATAATATAATGTACCTAATAATAATCTTATTCTAAGTCTAGTTTATACTTTCTTCGGATGACTCAAAAGGCAATTCACTGTCATACAGAAATCTCAGGGACAACGTGGCTTATTATGGTAAATATGCAGAAGTGTCAATTAACAGAGATTTCAGATTCTCTGAGAAATACGCTTTGGTTTGTTTAAGTGTAAAATGTATGTTTATGTAAAGTACGTTATAAATAGAATTATATATACTGTTTTTAAGAAAATGAAAGAAGTAAAAGTCTCAAGGTCATTTTCTTCAACTGCAGAAACTTCTTGAAGAAAATAAATCACTAATCTATTTTCTGAATTTCATTATCTTCATCTTCTTTCAAAAATGATGTTATTGTTTTTGCCTAGGCCAGCAGTATAGTCTTTAATTCTGCCTCCCATGTGCCAAGACACAGCTTCGAAGTAGAAAACACTTGGGCATTGAAATCACAACCCTCAGAATGAAATAAAATCTTCTACCACTTAGTGATTTGTGAACAAGGATAACGTTTTTTTTAAACATTTCCCAGTTTTAGTTTCCTAATCTGCAAAATGGAGATAATTTTCGCACATTGAGTTCTTACATGGAGTATAAGGGACAATTTAAGTAAAGCATTTAGAATTGTTCCTGGCACGTACTCTGTGTTTAGCAAATACTTTCTGTTGATATTATCCATTTTTAACTTAAAGTAGTAGTTTATAGATGAACTATTTGAGATTTAGTGAACACATCTTTGCTGACTTAAAATGGACTATATCATCTCTTAATGGTTATTTTTTTTTTCCAGATGGGAGAGGCCTAATCTCTTTAATCTTTGCTCATCATCATCGCATTGTTGATGCAGCATCTGGCAGCTTAGGGCATGATGAAATATTGTGGAGGTGGAGGGGGGATTCAGTGTCGCCCTAGCCTCTCAGTGGGAAAGTTCTCTCTCTGACCCTGAAGTGAAAGTCAGCTTTCCTATATCTTCCTTTCAATTTTCCTACTCCTGCTTCCTGGGCTGCATAGAATGTGTAATCATTCTGATCATTGGACAAAACTTTTAATATTTTAAAATAGAGATTGTGTTTCACATAGATATCTCTTTTCATTTCAACATCCGTGGTTTCTGCAAGCTTTCCTGATAACTGTTTTCCAAACATTTGTCATCCTTGTCACCCTCTTTTGTTCTTTGTGCCCTAAAGTGTTCTTGGAGCAGAACATGCCGTTCTAGATATTTCAAAGAATTATGGATATCTCTTCCTGTAGACACTATGTTTCCATTAATGCAGCATGAGATCGTCCTCGTTTAGGAAAAGGCTTGCTATGATAAGGCTTGAACTCAATGACAGTATTTGAATTTTTTCCTTCAAACAACTTGTTAAAATAGGTTTCCCTGGTCATATAATTGTGCTGATGGTATTTTGATCCTAATTCTAAGACTCCACATTTCTGTCTGCCAAATTTTATGTTACTATTTTCATCTCACTGCTTTCGCATATTCAGAATTTTCTATCATTCTTCTGTCATCTAACATATTAGTATTTTATCTCAGCATTGAGGCATCAGATAATTTGATAGGTATGCCTCAATAGACAGTACATAATGATGGGATCCTTATTGATAAAGAAGTTTATGATAGTAAGGCTCAATACACAAATGGCTAACATGCTGGACCCATTATTCAGGTTAGAAATGAGCAATAATTGATCAGTTTTAGTCTCCATCCTTATCTTACCTCTTTCATGGTTAACAGTTATTCTAATTGGGTGATTTATTGAATGAGTCTAGTGAGTGTTTCATCATTCTATGATGTATATCATCCGGGACTGTAATGCTGGACTCATTTAATATGTATGTATTCTCTTACCATTTCCACATGTTTGCTCAGTTCCAAAGTTTTGCTCTGAATACACACACATGTACACACACACACACCCCACATATGCCCCTTTTGTTTATTTTTTAATTTTTAAATGTTTATTATTTTATAATTTTTGTGGGTACATAGTAGAGGTATATGGGGCTCTGTCATTTTTTTTTTTTTATTTTGGAGACAGTCTCATTTTGTTGCCCAGACAGGAGTGTGGTGGTACCATCTTGGTTCACTGCAACCTCCACCTCCCGGGTTCAAATGATTCTCCTGCCTCAGCTTCCCAAGTAGCTGGGATTATAGGTGTACGGCACCAGACCCAGCTAATTTTTGTATTTTTAGTAGCGACAGGGTTTTGCCATGTTGGCCAGACTGGTCTCAAACTCCTGTCCTCAAGTGATCTGCCCACCTCAGCCTTTAAAGTGCTGGGATTATGGGCATAAGCCATTGTGCCTGGCCCACCCTCTTGTTTACATAAGAACAGTACCCAGTACCCATTACCATATGTAATATGGTGTGGCTCTGTGTCTCCACCCAGATCTCATCTCGAATTGTAATCTCCATGTGTTGAGGGAGGGACCTGGTGGGAGGTGATTGGATCATGGGAGTGGTTTCCCCAGGCTCTTCTCCTGATAGTGAGAGCATTCTCATGAGATCTGATGAGAACACAGACTTGAAAGATACTAAGATAGAGCACTGGAAGATTTTTCTCTGAAGAAATGGATTGGTAGAAGAAAAAAGACCTGACATGGACATTTTACTAATCCTAGTGAAGCAACAGCCTAATGACTTTAAATTGCTGTCCACCACACAAAACCTCCAACCTGTTGCCTTTATTTTACTTTTGAATCAGGGCAAAGATAAACTGACCTTGGAGTAAACCTGCTTCTATAAAAGCTTCATTCAAAACAAGGGAAAGGGAATTTGGAAGAAGCAGAAACAATGCAGATAGAGAGTGAAAAATATAAAATCCTACAGATGTAATTAATAATGTTGCATTCTTAAAAAAGAGTGTTATATTCTATCAAAGGAACATCTAAAGAGTGAAAAAGTCTTATCAATTAAAAAATATGATAAAAACAAAACATTTGGTAGAAGACTTGTACTACAAAGGGCAACATCTCACACAAAATGATAAAAAAGTCAAAGAAATATATAATTAATTAGAAAATAATAAATCCTGACAATAACAAGCCAGAAAGATTAATTTCCAACTAATAGGAAATCCAGAGAGATAATGAAGAAAAAGGAGAAACAATCAGTGGTTGAATAAGAAATACAAGAAAATTTCCCAGAACTCAAGGAGGTATATTTAAAGATTCAAATATTTTATTTATAACCCAGCCTTATGAAAAATAAGCAATGCAGTATGGCACATCATTATGAAATTTTAGGACATAAGACATAAATGATGCCAAGAGGGAAAGCCATATACACAATGCAAACATAAGAATATTACAGTAACAAGAAAATAGGAAATCGCTTTAAAAGGCTGAAGGAGTTTCGAACAGCTAAAGGATCATAACAAAGGATCTCAAAAAAACTTTTTTATTGTTTCATGGCAGAAAAGAACACAAATACACGAATAATTTATCATTATATTATATCTATTGCACCTATTGCGAAGATGGAAAAGGTTTTGAAGCAAGTAATGTGGGCGCAATTTTTAGTTAAAGCACCTAGATTTTATTACATCTCTGTGGAGTCTTACACAATCTTAACCATGGAATATGTTACATAATTTATAAGAATAATCACTTGTTAAAAAGGAAACAAGTTCTGTAGGCAACCAAATGATTCATTAGCTGAATTTCTGCAAGCAGATTTTTATTGGCAAGGAGAAAAGTGAGGAAAAGAAATCTATTATCTATCTATCTATCTATCTATCTATCTATCTATCTATCTATCTACCTACCTATCTTATCATCAACATCATCATCATCTGTATCATCTATCATCATCTAACTCTCTCTGTATATATAATTCAGCCATCTAAATTATTTTTGAGAAGTGATTTGATCTAGGAAAGGTAAGTTGCCTTTGTGTCCTCTAAAAGTTACTTGAAAAAAATGCTAATTTTTAAACAATACATTTTGAAGGAGTTCAGCAACAATTTAGTATCTTTATTTCCTCTTTCGATTTCTTGATATTACACTCCCGTGCACTTTCAATAAAGAAATTATGTGAGGGTGTACAAAATGAAGACACAATGATTCAGTTTGTATCTCTGTGTCAATGGTCTGGGTTACTTTTCTGCAGGCCATGTGCTACACATGTTGGCACATTACCACACAGTGCGTCATCAGATTTTTTCATCTTTACCAATTCAGTGCAGTATAGTTTTGATTTGCATTTCTCCAGTTATCAGTGAGGTTAAGTATCTTTTAATACCTTTGAGACTCACTTTTATTTTCATTTATGTGAATCTGTTTTATTATTTCATCCTTTTTTATGTTAATCCTTTATTCATCTCTTACGTTTTTTAGTCTCTGGCCCGTTTTTCTTATTGACTTGTAGATACTTTTTCCATTAGGAGAGCACCCATATTTCTGCAAACACTACTGCTATTTGTCAGTTTTCTCTGTTACTCTGTACTTGTTGACTTTGCCATCAAGATTTTAAAAATATTTATTCAAATATATCAGTTATTTAAAAATGTTTCCTAAGTTTGTTATTACAGTTAGAAAGTCTGTGAAAGAGAGAATTATAAAAAATTCAGTGATGATTTCTTCTAGATTTATAAATTTTCATTTTCTTAATGTACATATTTATTAGGGATATTTCCTGTTATAGTATGAGAGATATGAATCTAACTTTAATTTTTCATTTTAGATTCTATTAGAATTTAGTAGTTCCAATACTACTTATTGAATAATCCATCCCTCTCCTCTGCCACACACTGATTTGAAGCACCAAATTTATAATACACTTAATTCCTGTAGGAATTTGGATATATATCTAAATTTTCTCATAAGGGATTCTGCTTTATCAATTTCAAAAATGAAAATTCCCTCCTACATATGAGGAGGGTGTTTGTGGACACTGTTCCATCTTGTTCAACTTTCATTTCTCATTGACAATCTTTTATAGCAGATTCCACTAGAATAGAGATAACTGGTTCAGAAATGTTGAAGACTCACCTATAATTAGCTATAGTTTTGTATATTTTCTACCAGCTAATATGAGATTGTAGAGACAGTTTCTATGTACATCACATCATGGGATAAGTTAACCAGGTATATTAATGCATATATTTTCTCAGACATTGTAGATTTTCTAGAACAAGTTTTACTACATATATCTGCTCTAACATACATTTTGAACTGAAAAGGTAAGTTACTCAATATGTAATGTTGTGCTAGGTGGGTGGTGATTAATGTTACATATCTGTAAGAAATCTGAATTTTGGAATACTTGTAGGTCCACATTCAGGCATTTGAATTTTGTTACATATAGTTATCTGGGAAAATTCCTTGTCTAAAGAATGAATGGGAAGATGGCTACATTTACCTCCAAAAAAAGGAAGATTTCTGATGAACTTTTAATCTCATATGCTAGAAAAACTTATCCTAATGATTTTGATTGCATTATCTGGTAAGCTAGATATAATTAATTTTAACAGGTAAACTATGTTTAGTAAGCATGACTTTTCTTAATGTGCTTTTTCTCAGGAGGGAAGGTACATGTATACTTTATTGTTACTTGGCAAATATATAAAAATAAAACTTGACTTCTCAGTCCAGGCTTTCATATATATTTTTCTATGACTTTAAATATTTCAATATACCTGATCTAGAAAGAAGTAGATTTTCTAAAAACATTAGTTATAGATTTGTATTTGTTATGTGATTCCATTATACTTAAGGAGATGTAGTGGCAAATGTGGTATTATGAAAACCAAAGATGAGTAAATGGAGAATTTGTGTGTTTATAGTGTTAAAACATGAAAAATATATTAGTATTACTTTTTTAACCAATAAGAAAGTACAAGAAGAAGTATAGTTTTAGAAAAACAAACAGAGGAACTGTGACACACAATTATGAATTTCAGTACATGCTTTTACTAATGAACCTGTGAATAAATCTCTAGAGAAAAACACTTTTTTTTTCTTTTTTGAGTCTTTAATGGCACTGGAGATGCTTTACCTATATTGCCATGTGATTTATAAATAAAAAATGATAACTTTCTGGTACTTTCATATTAGAGATGAAGGGAAGTAGTTTTAAGGGAATGAATATTAATAGAACTGTTAATAATTTGGGAAACAACATTTCCTATTAAGGTAAAATAAACCTTTATATGCAGGACATAGGACATAAATGCAAATTCTAAGAAACTTTTTTGTTTGTACTTGCCAAGAACATATATTATAACTTTAATATTAAATATATCATCCATACTTATTTTCAAAAAATAAATATCCAGCAAGGAATTCGTGACTAAAACATCAAAAGCATTGGCAACAAAAGCCAAAATAGACAAATGGGATCTAATTAAACTCCAGAGCTTCTGCACAGCAAAACAAACAATCATTAGAGTGAACCAGCAACCAACAGAATGGGAAAAATTTTTTGCAACTTACCCATCTGATAAAAGGGCTAATATCCAGAATCTACAAAGAACTAAAACAGATTTACAAGAAAAAAACAACAAGCCCATTCAAAAGTGGGCAAAGGATATGAACAGACACTTTTCAAAAGAAGACATTTATGAGGCCAACAAACATATGAAAAAGTGCTCATCATCACTGGTCATTAGAGAAATGCAAATCAAAACCACATCGAGATACCATCTCATGCCAGTTAGAATGGTGATCATTAAAAAATCTGGAGACAACAGATGCTAGAGAGGATGTGGAGAAATAGGAACACTTTTACACTGTTAGTGGGAGTGTAAATTAGTTCAACCATTGTGGAAGACATTGTGGTGATTTCTCAAGGATCTAGAAATAGAAATTCCATTTGACCCAGCAATCCCATTACTGGGTATATACCCAAAGAACTATAAATCATTCTACTATGAAGACACATGCACATGTATGTTCATTGTGGCACTGTTTACAATAGCAAAGACCTGGAACTAACCCAAATGCCCATTGATGATAGACTGGACAAGGAAAATGTGGTACATATACACCATGGAATACTAGGCAGCCATAAAAAATGATGAGTTTGTGTCCTTTGTAGGGACGTAGATGAATCTGGAAACCATCATTCTCAGCAAACTGACACAAGAACAGAAAATCAAACACAGCATGTTCTCACTCATAGGTGGATGTTGAACAATCAGAACACATGGACACAGGGGAGGGATCATCACACACTGGGTTCTGTTGAGGGGGAATAGGGGAGGAACAGTGGTGGGTAGGGAGGTTGGGGAGGGTTAACATGGGGAGAAAGCCAGATATAGGTGATCGGGGAATGGAGGCAGCAAACCACAT
This sequence comes from Aotus nancymaae, assembly GCF_030222135.1. NCBI lineage: Eukaryota > Metazoa > Chordata > Mammalia > Primates > Aotidae > Aotus > Aotus nancymaae. The sequence continues at coordinate 32,149,413 of NW_026988413.1, forward strand.
TGCCATGTAGGTACCTATGCAACAATCCTGCATGATCTGCACATGTACCCCAGAACCTAAAGTGCAATAAAAAAATATATATATATGTGTATATATATATATGTGTGCATATATATATGTGTGTATATATATGTGTGTATATATATATATAAAAATCACTTTCTAAAATTTCTTTAAATTTTTTCTTTGAAAAAAATAAAATAAACATCCACAGATATTTTCAAAAACCCACGAACACTATAAAATCAAGTATTAAAATTATATAGTTTATGAGCCAGTACACATTCAACACATTTTATCTATAGCATTTAATTTTAGATATAATTTTTAGAATTCACATTCCCACTAATAGTATACAATGGTTTCTATTTCTCCACATCCCTGCTGACACTTAGTTTTGGTTTTTTAGTGTGTGTTTTCTTTGTGAATAGCAATCCCAACAGGTGTGAAGTAATAGCTCAAATTGTGACCTGTATTTCCCTGATAAATAATGATGTTGAGCATCTTTTCATATACTTTTTGGCCATTTGTATGTCTTCTTTGGAGAAATGTCTGATAAAGTCTTTTGCTCACTTTTTAATTGAATTAATTTTGTTTATTTGTTAGCTGCTTTTGGCTTGTTTGAGTTGTTTATATTTCATAAATTAACCACTTAACAGATATATGATTTGCAAATATTTTATCTCATTCTGTAGTTTGCCTTTTCATTCTGTTGTTTTCTTTGCTATGAAGGTTTTTGTAATGTAATCCCACCTGTCCATTTTTTATTTTATTGCCTATGCTTTTGTTGTTGTATCTGAGAAATCACTGCCAAGACCACACTCAAAAAACATTTTTCCTTTGTTTTCATCGAGTAGTTTTATAGTTTCAAGACTTACGTTTAAGTCCTCAATCTATTTTGAGGTGTTTTTTTTGTAGATTATGTAAGATAGGGATCCAATTTTTTTTTTTTTTTCACATGAATACCCAGTTTTCCCAACATTTGTTGATGAAACAAGCTATCTTTTCACCAATGTGTACTATTCTGGGCACCCTTGTCAAATGGTGCAATAGCTATGAAAGACAGTCTGGCAGGTCCTCAAAAGTTAAAAATAGAACTGCCATATGATTGATCAATTCCACTTCTGAACATATATCAAAAATAATTCACAATTATTAAATCAGGATTTTGAAGAGAAATCTAGGACATTATTCACAATAGACAAGATACCAAGACAACCCAAGTATCTACTTTCAACAGATGAATAGATAAAGAAAATGTGGTATAACCATACAATGAAAAAAAATTCTATTATTTGCAGTAATCACATGGATGAATCATGAGGAAATTATTCTAAGTGAAATGAGCCAATCACAAAAGGACAAATATTGCATAATTCCACTTATATGGGGTATCTATAATAGTCAATCTCAGAGAAGCAGAGAATACAATAATGGTTGTCAGGTGCTTGGGGTGGAGGAAATAAGAAATTTTTATTCAACCTGTATAAAGCTTCAGTTATGCTAGGTGAATAAGTTCTGGAGATCTGCTGTACAACAAGTTGCCTATAGTTAAGAGTACAGTACTGTGCATTTTAAAATTTGTTAAGAATATAAGTTTCATAATAAGTATTCTTACCACCCAAATAAAAAGAAACAAAGGAATAAAGCAAAGAAAAGAAAGAAACAAAAGGAAATTTTGAGAGCTGTTGTATGTCTATTACCTTGATTGCAGTAACTGTACCATGAATATTTACATATGTCCAAACTCATCAAGTTGTACACATTAAATACGTGCAGTTTTTATATATACCTTATACCTCAATAAATCTGTTCAAGATTAAAATGCAGGCACTTGATATGAGGAGCTTAGGCACATTCACTAATTACTCAAGAATTCTGGAAATCGAGAATTAACTTCATATTATGAATGAGAAAGATATCTTTCTTAGATGTGCCAGAACCCACATAATTCTTTTGGCATTAGGCTTATTCTTAACAGCCTTTTGATGATTATTTGTTGAGATCTCTCAGCTTGAGTTCACCATGTTCTTTCCAAATGTAATCCATCTTATTTTTTAACCCCATGTGAAAAGATTTCCTTATGCCAATAGAAATGTTTTGAAATCAAGATGGAGATGTGCAGAAGGGAAAAGGTGGTATGGATTTGTCCTGCCAAATCACTTATTGCAGAGGACCTGAGTTATATCCAGCACCTAAGCAAGCCAGGGTAGCTTGCAGGAATTTGGTTTCTGAAGATGCAAAAGACCCCCAAGGAACCAACTTGTCTTTCTTATTTAATTCAATTTACAGAAATAGATTTGAGGGGGGCTAGCCATTATGAATGCTCTATCAAACCACTCCAACACTCAGTAGTTTAAGTCAATAAACATGCATTTATGTCACAAATCTTAAGTTTAGCTGGGGGGATCTACTAGTCTTAGGTAGGCTCTTCCATATGTCAGGGGTGGGCTGGAGTTGGGGTGATTTTGAATGGCCTTGGCTGAGATATCTAAATTCCTTTCCATGTGTCTCATCTTCCAGCAAACTAGTCTTGTCATATCCTTCTCATGGATGATAAAGAGCTAGAGAGAGAGTAAGCAATATTATGCAAGTGATTTTTAAGACCCTGTTTGTCTGAACTAGTCACATGGCTAACCCCAAAGTTAGAGGGGGAGGGTCTTACAAAGTTATATGGTAGAGGACATAGATACAGGAAGGGGTGAAGAATTAGTGCTATTTTGCAATATACCACTGTGATTGTCCTAGGATTATATTTCTTACCATGAATATGTACACTATATACTCTATTGCTTCCAGAGAGCAAAACTACTTCAAAGCTATTAAGATCTCACAAGAGAATACAGAGTTAAAGCTGTATTGCCTTATGGCACCATGTCCTATGAACATTGCACTCAAATGCTCAAAGCTCATACTGTTGACTAATAATAAGAAATACGCCATTTGGGAAAATTATTCTGATACTGAGGCCTACTGAAACTTTAACCACCATGCAGTTCAGATTTTCATAGATGTATCCCTTAGGAGAAATAAAGAAAACATAATTAAATGTTGAATTATTGCTCTCAAGCAACCCATTTGTGAAGGATAATGATCTCACCTGGAAGATAAAAGTTTTCAAGTGATTAGGTTCTTCAGCCCATGAAGCATTATCAAACACCTGAGAGCAATATGTAAAAGGCCTTGTTTAGTTCCTTAGCTAATTAAGAGGAATAATGTCTCTAAGGAGTATTCATGCACAAGGCTGCCGCAAGTGCCTCATTTTGGGGTTTTCAGTTATAAGTCATGACTCATGGCTGCTGGGTTTTGCTCAAGATCATGAAGTTTATTTTCAAGATGTGGTATAAATTTTTCTTGTTAGGCTCCATTGCCAAGCAAACACTACCACTATTCGGCTCATAAATTGTACAACATGATAAGCAATTGCACACAGTTTTTACTAGTTCTATTTTCTTCTATCCCATGAAAAGTCTAATAGCTAAAACATGTCACTTAGTATGACTTGCTATTATGTGAATTTTGACAGGTTCTACCAATTTTATAGTCTTCTATTTCCATGAAATTCTAAATTTTCTTCATCTAAAGTATGGCAGTAGCCTCACTAAAAGTAAAGACATTGTAATATATATAATTAATATTAATGACTAAAATTTGTTGGGAACTTAATGACTTGGATGATTTTACAACTACATAATATATGTTATATATCTGACATATACATGTTATGCATGTTATTTTTATATAACATATATAAGTAAATATGTTATTTAATTTCTGCAACAATTCTAAACAAGGGTATTACAATTATCAGGATATTTACGCTCAGAGAAAACATGTTTCTAAGAGATTGCATCTTGTAGATCAAGGGAAGGAAGTGACTGTACTCAGCTTGGCAGCCACTTTGTGTGTAATCTGCAAATGGGCTCCACATAGAAATCTAGGAAGATTGTAGGACTCATCTCCTTTGTTACCCTTCTGTGTATCACTGCCCTATACTGCCTCTTGTCCAATGTCTGAAACTGTTGTTTTATATATTCATTCCAGTTATTTATTTATTTATTACAAAAAAGTCTAGTACCAGTTACTGGGGCATGGCAGAAGCCATTCAACTTTTCTAAATAGAAGGAAGATGTAAAGAATTTCAAAAGGGCCAATTAACCATACCTTTTCATTCTCACTTTGTCTTTGAAAACTATTTTTTGGATCACCACAGGCTACATAAATCTAATGAAATGATAAAAATTATTTCAGTTCATCAGAAAATATAAATGTTTTGGTTCCACAAAATTGAAACTTAACTCTTAAATTAAAAATCAGCATCAGACTTCCAGGTAAAAAATGCAGAGTAATTAAGAGTTAATTGTCTAATGCTCCACAGCCCTTGGGGCCCTCTCACCTTAACATTCCAGGCTTAGCAAATACTAGTCCAGATCTTATGTGCTAGGTGATTTGGGGGCAGTCATTCTTTATGTGCCTGTTAATACCTTCATAGTACTACAATTTAGCATTATGCTCTTGTCTCTCTCTAGCTTTGAATTTTAAGTTATCAAATTATACACCAGTCCTTGGCAATCATTTCAAACCATCTTTCTCTGAAATGTGCTGGGCTCTTTTCATATGTCAATCTGGATATTCCTTCAACTCAGGAAATGTTGTTAATATTACATATTCAAATCATTTCTCTGCTCAATTTGTTGGGTTCTGTTAAGAGATCCAGTTATTTTTATGTTGTCTCATTTTTATCTTGCATCAATGTCTACTATTTTCCCACAAATTGTTCAAATTGCTTAGCCTTCTCAGCATTTTCTACGATTATATCAAGTCATTCTTCTATGTTATCATCTCAATTTTAAGGCATATTTCATTTAAGGAGTGAGAAGTGTGTAGCATTTTTTTACCTGGAAATCTGATGCTGATTTTTAGCTAAGAGTTAAGTTTGGATTTTGTGGTCATAAAACATCTCTTTTTCCTAATGAACTGAAATAATTTCTACCATTTAATTAGATTTATGTAGGCTTAGTTACCAACACGTTTAATACACTAGCTCTTCTCAGCCTGATTTTCTATATAAGTGTCTATCCCCAAATTTGTATAACATGATTTTTTTTTTTATTTTAGTGTTAGTGGCTCCATATATTTTTTGCTTTCCACAGTAAGCCAATTCAAATTCTGTTTGGAGTTAAGTAAGCAATTCAAAAGCAAAATCACTTTCTTGGAAACAAAATGATATACCCTAAACCCCTATTATAACATCAGCTTCTAAGCCAACTGTCAAAATATATTCTTCCATCATCATAAAGGAGCTCAAAATATTTTAAGTTTTTGGCTTGTTAAAACCAAAGGTAATTAAATTAAAAAGTTAAAATAGACACACATGATCCAACCAAGTAGTCACTTTTATAGAATCCTTCAAATAGAGATTTAGTTCACAAGTGGAGACCCATTACTGTGTATTTTGAGTTTTTTGGATCTGGTCATTATGCCCTTCATCTACAAGGAGATATGGAAGAAATAACTCTGTCAAAATTACTTAGAGAGATGTCATTGAAGACGAAATTCATTCTGTCAATCTGATTTGTCTTCAGGAAAATCCAAGGAAGAAATTTTGCTGAAGTTACAGTATTGACAAAAGGTGAAGCTACCTCTGAGAAAAACATTTTAATCCTAAGAATTGGGACTCACGAGAAGAGTGTTTCCCTTTCTGGTTTGGCTATTCAGAAATTCCAAACAACATTGTGACCTATTTCTATTAACTGTTTGTGATGGGACTGCATGCTGTATATTTCCATATCCATCTTTCTCTGATTCAATTTTTATTCCCACTTCTCATTTTTCTTTCTGTTATTTATTTACTTTTTCATTTGAAGTCTCTAACACATATAACAATATTTAGAGTTTGGCCTAATAAATAAATCAAATACTTAACCATTTCATTATGGATAGAGTAAGAATCTATAGTTAAAATTTTATTAATGAAATGGATAAAATTATAAAGCCAATTCAATCAAAGCAAAACTTAAATGTATGTTTGTTCATCTCAGGCCCATTTAGAATACCAAAAAAGAAACATCTTAATACACAATAGAGAAATTTCAAAATGTATAACTATTTTATATATATTATTTCTTTCAAATAATATTAAATGATAAGGCCAAATTCCTATGATGCTACAGGTAACCTAATGGAATGCAAGAGTCTACTATAATATAATCTCAATTCAGTTGATATAGTATGAATAGAAAATATCTTCAAGTAAATACTCCAAATGTTAAATGTTACTCATGATTGGTGTGACTACAGATTGTATTTTACCTTGGTTCTGTAGTGTTCATACATTCTACCACGAATATCTATTACTTTTATTAATAGAAACATATAATATTTTAAGTCACCTTTTAATTTTCAGTTTACTGCCATCATCTTTTTTTTTTTTTTTTTTTTTTTTGAGATGGAGTTTTGTTCTTGTTGCCCAGGCTGGAGTACAATGGTACAATCTTGAATCACTGTAACTTCTACCTCTCGGGTTCAAGAGATTCTCCTGTCTCAGCCTCCCAAGTAGCTGGGATTACAGGCGCATGCCACCACACCTGGCTCATTTTTGTATTTTTAGTAGAAAAAATATCCAGAGATGGTTTTGTTTTTGTCATAACTTAAGTCAGGGTGATTTCTTTGTCACAAAGGTGAAAATCTAATGTGTCAAAGTCTTATGTGTAAGGACTCAAAATGATCACTTGGGCTCAGGAATTTTCTGTAACTTGTGAAATAAGTAAAGGTGAGACAAATTTCAATCGTACTGACTCTTATTTTGAAAACCAGACTTATTTTCTAGAATGCCAACACTAAAGAAATTGAACTTTTCCACACTATTTAATTTTACATTTTTACTTCAATGGCTTTTATATTCTGAAAAAGGTAGTGTGAAAAATCTGTTAGTGCAAGAGATATCATGATTATAAAGCTGCCATTTCCCCTCATGCGTAATTATACTGATTCCATTTCCATGTTATTCTCTACTATTGACATTAGTATCATTCCTCACATGTTGAGAACATAAAGAGTGTATTTTATTTCAAAGGAGATAAAAACAAGAGATGAATTGTAATTGCTTATGTTGAGTTATGAGTAACTTTTTCTCCTCAGCAAAATGAGTACTATTTTTAGCATAGCTCCCAGTTCATTGAACACTGGTAATTTCTTTTTCTTGGTCTTAATGTTTTCTTCACAATAAAAATATACTCTCTTAAGTGTAGGATGAATATACTTTCTTCTTTTTGTTGTCTAGTCTACATTCATAGCTTCATAGCTAAATTATTGCTTTTATTGCTTTACAGGGACTTTGTTTTGGGGGGGGGTGTGTATATTAGGAAAACAAGACCAAAGAATTCTAAACAAAAAGTATGTTGTTCTATCTAATTATTTTGCTATTGCAAAGTATGAGACATCAAAATCTTACAAATTTTTAAAAGAGCTATTGTTTGATCTATAACATTAAGTTCTTATACCTTCCCTGGCTGTTGACAGTGTATTTGAATTTCCAGATATGGGCACAGTGAAAACAATTCTAGTTAACATTTTTTTGGCACTAGAACTTAATAACAACTATAAATAGTATTAGCTAACTATCACCTTTTTCTCCTTCAATTGTTATCAAAAGTATTAATTCCATGAGAATACCTTAAGATTGTTCAGATTATTTCTCCAAAGAGAATTTTATTTCCTTAAAAAGCTGCTATCAAACAGCATTACATGCTAAAGATAAATCTTTTGTGAAAAGAAGAGTTAATTGATGTGGCAAACTTTATTGCTGTCTTTTTTGAGTAATTGCAATAGCCACCCATCTTCAGCAACCACCACCCTGATCAGTCAGCAGCTATCAACATCAAAGCAAGACCCTTCACCAGCCAAAAGGTTATAGTTTGCCAAAGGCTGAGATGATCATTAGCCTTTTTCAGCAATAAAGTATTTTAAATTTAATTTCAAAAATATGCTGAAAACAAGTTATACTTTTAGGTTTTCTAAGCTTCTGTAAAATAAAAACATTTATTGAATTGATATTTGACCAGCCTTTTCCCTGGCATGACTCACACAAGACATAAATAAGTGAGGGAATTTCAAATCTTTGGGAATTCTTGGGCACTTAAAAAATACCACTTCCAGTGTCAACTTTTTTGTCTTTTAAAATTTATTCAAAGATTTGGACTCTGCTTCTAATATCTTATGAACAAAGGAAGAAGCTTAGTGTGTTTGAGAAAAGGCCAAAGGTCAGATTGTGTTTATAAACCTTAAACCACTGCTCTTGCAATTACACAAGCTATTACTGCCCCCAATAGTAATGCTTCCTTGGTCTGAAAATCGGCTTTTAAAGATCATATTATCTTTTGTTTCTCTTTGGAATACAGATTCTTAAATTGCCTTTTTTTTTTTGTTTGGTTCATGAACTCTCAAATGTCCATAAGTAGAGGAACATCCATCTTATTTTCCCTATCTTAAAAAAGGAAAAGAAAATGAAGACTTGCTATTCTTCATTTTGCTTTTGTTGTCCCTTATAACAAAACTCCCCAAGAAGTTTTTCTACTCACAATCTCGAATTCATAATGTCAAATTTCACATTGTTCAATAAAGTTCACAAAATTTCAAAGTTCCTCCTTTTAATCTCTCAAACCGTTCTAACTAACTGGACTTCATCTCTACCAGTCCACTAAAACTACTTCTGTCAAGGTCTTAATGACCTCTCTGTAGTTACATTCAGTGCCATCACGTAGTCTTCAACACGACTGACCTACCCGCTGCTTTCAGCACAGCTGATTCTTTACACCAAGGGTGTCCAATCTTTTTGCTTCCCTGGGTCCCATTGGAAGAAGAGTAATTATTTTGGGCCACATGTAAAATACACTAACGATAGCTGATGAGCCAAAAAAAAAATAAAAAATCAGCCAGGCGTGGTGGCTCACGTCTGTAATCCAAGCACTTTGGAGGCCAAGGTGGGCGGATCACCTGAGGTCGGGAGTTCAAGACCAGCCTGACCAACATGGTGAAACCCTGTCTTTATTAAAAAAAAATAAAGATAAAAATAAAAAATAAAAAAATCACAAAAAGTCCCATCATGTTTTAAGAAAGTTCACAAATTTGTGTTTGGCTGCATTCAAAGCCATCCTGGGCCCCATGCGGCCCAGAGGCTGTGGGTTGGCCAAGCTTGCTTTAGGCCCTAAGAAACTTTTCTTTTCGCTGTTAGGAGTTTACTACAACCTAGTTTCTTTTGCTAACTCCTCCTCCTTTCTCTGACAACTAAAGAGTGGAATGACCCAGACTCAGCCCTTGAACCTCTTATCTTCTCTCTATACCTTTTGCTTTTATGAGTTCCTCTAGCTCATCGATTTAAATCCTTTCTGTATACCAGTGGTGCCCAAATGTATTCATCATGTCTGAAACTCTCCCTTAAATGCCAGACTTATGTAACTCATTGCCTCATCTACATTTCTCTGGACTTCTAATGGGAAACTCAACCTTTAATGTCTAAACTTGCCCCTCTAGAGTTTCCCAGTTTCAATTAATGGCCACTCCATCCTTCCAGTTGATAAAGTCAAAAAATCTTGGAGTCAAACTTTGGACTCTCACATTTCACATTCACTTCATCAGCAAATTCTATTAGATTTTCTCTTCTAAACACACCCAGTGCTATCGACAGGATCTCCAGCAGGAATTATCTTTCAGCTGGATCATCATATGATAACCTCCAAAGTGGTCTTACTGCTTCTGTTCTTGTGTCCTTATTCTCCAAAATGCAAGAAATCTTGTTAAAATATGAGTAAAACTATGTTGCTTCTCCATTCAGAACTTGCTAATGGCTTCCCATCTTTCTCAGAGTAATAGAAAATGCTCTTACTATGACTGAAAGATCCTAAGATTAGGCTACCCTTAACCTTTCTCTCAGCTCAATAGCTCACACTGACCTCCTGGACTTCCCCTGGATACTCTGGATATGCTTCTGCCTCAGAACTTTTGTGTTTGTTTCTTCCTTTGTCTGGAATGCTCTGTTCCCGGGTATTCACGACTTGCTCTCTCACCTTTTTCAGGTCTTTACTGAAATGTCACATTTTCAATGTCACCTTCCCTAGAAGCTCTATTTAAAATTTCATCTCCACATGTCCCCTATTCTATCTCTCTATTTCCTTACTTAGCAATCATCGCCATCTAAAATAGTATACATTTTAAGATTTGACTTGCTTGTCTGTCTCAAAACAAGAATGTAAGTGAGTTTTATCTCTTTTGTTCATACCTGTATCATCATAACCTAAAACTTTTTAAAACATATTGCGTACACATCAAATATTTGTAGAATGAATGAATGAATGCATACAAAACTATGACAAAGGTAGCATACTTATAAACTTTGAAGTGAATTATGTTGTTTTTGGACAGTAGGTTTTTTCTTCCAAAATATTTTGTATACACTGATATCCAATTTAGGTTTTATTAGATTGTACTTTCATTACCTTACACAAAAAACTCAAAACAGACACTTCCTAACATTTCTTGGATTCATAAATTTTTTGCATGCACATATATAGAAATGAAGATATGTGCTAGAAGACATGAACAGATTAAGAATCAGGTTAAAATTTTAAATTGTATCACATAATATAAAAATAATTGAATTAAACTGATAGATAAGAGAGTGAATACAAAATATATAGGACTTCCCCTTACCTTAGGCAATAATATGGAATTGTTAAAGAACTTTGCTCAGAGACATCTTGAAAACTTTAGCTGGTACTGAAACAATATCCTGAGAAGGATTTTCTTTATGGGTATGCTGTCCATTGAGACCATTTTCTAGGAAGACTATCAGACTTACTTGGAATTCTACATATATACTTTAAGTAATCTAATTTTTTTTTTTTCTCCAAGAGAAGGGTTAACTAATGGCCAAGATATGCCCTTGTTCTATTCCTTGGGCCAAGGTTCTGACTTCTCTGCCAGGTTCTGCCAGTCTCCTAGGCAGACTGGATGGAACATTGTGAATTTGTTCTGGGTTATTCAAGAGTATCAATTGGCTAGCCTACAGAGAACATGGAGGGGAGTCGGGATGGGAGTTTTAGTTTCGGTTCTTTTTTTCCCTCTCTTCTTTTGTCCATTACCTATTCTTCAGTATAAAATGTTTGACAACCATTATAGTCTTGAAAGTTGTGAGGTCAAATTCATTTTGTATGTGAAACAGTTTTTTAAGGTCTTAATTGGTAAATTATAATATGATTGTTTGCCAGGGATGTTGTGTAAAGGATTCTTGAATTGTATGAGCGGTTGTACTAATAATCCTTCAATTTCAATTCTAAGCTTCTAGATTTGATTATCTTTAAAAGTTATTTATTTACACATTAAATTGTAGTGTTCATGCAAGGAAATGGAATTTCATTTCTTAGCCTTATTTATAATTTCTTTTTAATATAAATCTGTAGTTGAAAAAACATTTTTTACTCTATGAATTTTAAATGAATAAATAATAGAGGCTGGAAGCAATTGGCAATTGGTTTCTATAGGAAAAACTAGAATATTTTAAAATATAAATTACATGTTGCAGAAAATGTATTAAAGACAGAAACCTGGCTCTAGTCGAAGAGCAATATAATGTATCACTTGGCCCAGGTTTGTTCCCTTGTAAGAGAGAAGGTGGCAGAATATGAATTGTTCTCTGAAGATGCAGTTTAAAAACTAAAATGTATTTTGATTTGTGTGTGTGTGTGCATATATCTATATCTATATTGCTAGTTTCCTGTTTATATTAATAAGTCTGATATATCTATACATATATAGATATAAACAGGAAACTAGCAATTAGATATAAACAGGAAATAGATATAAACAGGAAATAGATATAAACAGGAAACTAGCAATTTATATTTATATATATAAATATAAACAGGAAACTAGCAATTAGACCCCTAAAAATAATTAACATACTGTGCATTTGGGTTAGAGCACGATAAATAAAAAATAAAAGTTTATAAAAATCAGTCTCTGAACATTATACAGAGTTTGAACCCTTAATTATTATTATTTGTAGATCTCATGTAACATGAATAAGAAACTATAGACATGAAGGCAAAACTAAATATGAAATTATTTTAGGTTAAAAGGTATATGTTGATTCCATGCTGAAGACAAAACAACATGACTGAATTTTTAAGTTTCCAGTTAGTTAATTTGGATTTGTATAGGTATGACTAAAATTATCTTCCAGTTAAAGGAATTATTTGTTTCTTGTCTTTGTTGTTGTTGTTGTTGTTGTTTGGCTGGGAAATTTAAGCTAAGCTATAATAAAAGTCAGCTATTTTCTAAACCAAGGAAATTTTAGAAAGGAATGAATGTGTTATTTTAACCAAGTATAAAATTGAGCCTGGTGAATTTTCTGAAGCAAAATTATTTTAAAGAAGTCTTCCTCTGTTTGATTTGTTCTGTATTGGTTGTGAGAACAGTAGATAAAAACATTATTTATTAAGTAAGAATGGTGACAGGCATAATGCATAATGAAACTTCAAGTAATTTAGTATCTTAACAGTTGGAAAATAATGAATTCCAATCATTATTTAAGCATTACAGCTAACATTGAACTCAGCCCTTATGCAAGTAAATGCTTTACGTGGTCAATATACCCAGTGAATTCAGTTGTCTGTATCTGATAGTATAAGCAAAACATGTATACATCTGACTATATGTATATCACATATATTATTATGATTATTTGAAATTAGTTTAAGATAAATTTAAGTTAGAAACTAATGCAGAATGTGGATTAGTTGCATAGGACATTATCAAGAAATGTAGGTAATATCACAGAAAGAAATACATTCAATAAATTAAAATATGTAATTTTGGATCCCCTATATTAATTTTAAAATGGTGCCTAGATTAGTCACACCTGAAGGATTTACCCTTGGGCTCCTGAGCCAATTTTTTTCTGTTTTTCTTTTTTTGATACCTTTTAAGTCAGATTTTCATAACTTTCAACCATGAATCTTGACTTTAAAAGTTGGTTACTCTACAATAAGCATATAATACTTCTATTGTATTAATCTATTTTAAGAGTGTAAAATTGCCAGCCCACTTTATATCATCTTTTTCAGTCTCTTCTCCCCAGTGGACTATGCCTCCTAGCCTTATCCATCAAATGAAGATTTATAAGTATTCAAAACATTGTTCATCTTCTTTTTGTTAAGAAGATGGGGCCATATATCTTCAAGTAGAGTCAATTCCTCGCTCTGGTTTTCAACACTGTAGATGCCTCTTTTGTATAACTTCACAAAATAATATAATTATTCATTAACCTTTCTATATGTCCCTGAATGCCATGAACTTCCCAGTCAGCTGTCAGTGTCTGGCACATCTTTAGTGCTCAGATTTTTTTTGACTACATGAACAAATAAATTGATTAATTTATTATATTTAATTGAATAGAGACTGGCCCAAAAATTAATAGTCTTTGGATTCAGAGTAATTTTCTTAAGCATGGGATACCTGGTTTTATGTAAAAGGATGCTGATGTGTAGTTAAGAAATTTTGTGCAAGATATATGCAAAAGAACACTGCATTTATTAAATGGATAGTTTCTGTTTGCTTAATTTCTAAGCAGCAAAACATTCAAGATGTGACCTGGCTGCTTCTAACAACGCATACTCAGATGTAAGAGCAAAGAAATGCTTAATTAAAACCCATATTTGAAGAGGAAGCAGAGAATTAAACTTTGTAAAATGCACAGGATGGCCATGTGGCAGAGAAAGCAAAAGCTTTTTCAAGCAAGGAATTCAAGCAGGCTGTGGAGCAAACACTTGCTAGAAATATTTGCATAACTAAACAGGAGCGAAGTGTTAATATTCAGGACAATGAGGAAAAAGTCTCAAAGACATTTCAGAGACCTTTATGGCAACCTCTTCTATAACAGACCCAGTGACCAAGAAGGGTAGAATTATTTCTTGAGCCAGATCCAGGCCTCAACTGCCCTATATAGTCTTGGGACACTGCTCCCTGCATCCCGGCTACTTTCAGCTCCAGCCAGGGCTCAAAAAGGTTCACGTAGAGCTTCAGCTGTCAATTTCGAGAATGCAAGCCAAAAGCCTTAACAGTTTTCACGTGGTGTTAATCCTGTAGGTACACAGAATGCAAGAGTGACGAGCATTTGGAAGTCTACGTCTAGATTTCAAAAGGTGTATGAAAAAGCCTGAGTACCAAGGCAGAAGTGGTGAAGCCCTCATGGAGCACCTCTACTAGGGCAGTGCCAACGGGAAAAGTGAAGTTTGAACCCCCACATAAAGTCCCCAGTGAGGCACTACCTAGTGGAGTTCTAAGAAGGGTGTCACCATGCTCCAGACTTGAGAATGGTACATCTATCAGCAGTTTGTACTCTGTACCTAGAAAAGCTACAAGCACTCAACTCCAGCCCATGACAAAAGCTGTGGGGGCTATACCCTGAAAATCCATGAGGCAGAAATGCCCAAGACTTTGGGAGCCCACCCCTTGCACCAGTGTGCCCTGATATTGAGGATAATGAAGCAAAGGAGATTATTTTGGAGCTTTAAGATTTAATACTGCCTTGATGCATTTCAAGATTGTGTGGGGTTTGTAGCCCCTTTCTTTTGGCTGATTTCTCCCTTTTGAAATGGGAATGTTTACTCTATGTCTATTACCTCCATTGCATCTTGGAAGTAAATTACTTGGCTTTGATTTTACAGGCTCATAGATGGAAGGAATTTGCCTTGTCTCAGATGAGACTTTGGACTTTAGAGTTAATGCTGAAGTGAAGTAAGGCATTGAGGGACTATTGGGAAGACATGGTTGCATTTTGCAATGTGAAAGGGACATACTATTTTCACGTACTATTTGGAATAATATCATTTGTATATTTGTCCCTGCTTACATCTCATATTTAAATGTAATCCCTAATGTTGGAAGTGGGGCCTGGTAGGAAGTGTTTGGGTCATGGAGGCAGATTCCTCATAGCTTGGTGCTATCTTCACAATAGTTAGTGAGTTCTCATGAGATATGGCTGTTTAAAACTGTGTGGCACCTATCCTTTTCCTCTTGCTCCTGTTTTCACCATGTGAATTGCCTGCTTCTGCTTTCCTTCCACCGTGATTATAAGCTTCCTGATGCTTCCCCAGAAGCTGAGTGGATGCCAGCATCGTGCTTCCTGTAAAGCCTGTAGAACTGTGAGTGAATTAAACCTATTTTCTTTATAAATTACCCAGTCTCAAGTATTTCTTTATAACAATGTAAGAATGGCCCAATACAAATGGGAAACATTTCATGCTCTCTTAGACATGACACTGCCTTTAGCAAATCTAAGATTTCTGACAAGTTATTGAGGAAACATAGCTATATTTGAAAGCAAGTTTTGGCTATTATTTTTTTTCTCCTGAAATACTGTTGCCTCTAATCTTTATCACATAGAAAATGTACATAGCTAACAGAGAAGAGTAAGGTAGAGCACTTGCTTCAAGTGTAACTCGGTTCACTCATCTGCCTTTCCAAGGGCTGGATTTGAGACCTCCAAAAAGGTCTCAAATTATTTTCTGATTTTATTTTATTTGGAAATAATTTATTTCCAAAAAATTATTTCCTCATTTCCAAAAATTAGATTTTTAAAAATTTCTTGAGAATTCTGCTCCATACATTTTTCAGTGACCAATATTTTAGTCACTAACAGAAATTTCTTTTAAACTATATTTTATGCCTTATTCTTATTATCTCTTTTTTCTTTTTTGAAAACATTTTTCTTGTCTATAGATTTACTTGAATTCAGACAAAAACAGGAATATTTGGACACTCAGCATTCCAAAATACCTGTGAGTACTTCCAAAAGGAAAAAAAAACTTTTAAGTAATTTTTGAATCTTGCTGCATCCTGTTATTTCTGGTCTTCAAACAAGATTGTAGATAGAAAAGACTGTTGCAGGTGTCTTGGTGATGATGAATTAAAGTTTCATACAGTAGTTAAGCATGGTACTTGATGCTCATGTATTTTGCTGACTCATACAAGTACCAGAAAAGAATCCATTAGGCAATGTAAATGATTTCTTCTTATTTATTTGTTTCTTTCCTTTTTGTCTTCTTTCCTTCATTCTTTCTTTTTCTTTCATTTTTTTTTTTTTTTTGAGACAAGGACTCACTCTTGCCACTCAGATTGGAGTGCAGTGGCCTGCTCAGAGCTCACTGCAGTCTAGAACTCCTGAAATTAAACAATCCTCTCACCTTAGCCTTCTGAGCAGCTAAGACTCCAAGCATGCACCAATATGCCCATGTAATTGTTTAAACTTTTTTTTTTGTTTTGTAGAGATAGAGTATCACTTGTTGCCCATGCTGGAGTGACTTTTTTTCAAAAGTTTAAGGTATTAATTAGGTATAAGACATCAATAATGTTATTAAAATATCAGCTTATTGAGCCCTAGGGTTAATAAAATTCAGGAATAAAAGTTAAGTGTGTTACCATTACCTTACACTAAAATATAATCTCTAAGTAGAATATAGAGATTCAGTCGCATATAAATTATATGTTTTCAAAACCGCATCATTTTTCTCAAAGAAAAAGACAAAATGAAACTCATACTCATCACAGTTGATATAAAAAATTTCAGGTAAAATATGTTTAGTTTTTTTTTAACTTTAAAAGATATAAACCAGTAACATTCATCTAATCTACTTCCCTGTCATTGTTATGTCATTGAAGGCTTGACTGCTCCCTTATATCAATTATCTTGGTTACCAAGGTCAAAGTCTCAGAGGCAGCATGGTGCAAGAATGTCTCTCCACCAAAAAACATCCATCCACTCTGAAATAGAGAAACTTTGGACGTCAGAAATGGACTGTCTTGGCAGAAGAACATGGAAACCTTTGCAGTTACCGAGCCTGAGAGATCAGAGAGCTTTCTGAACAGAGGGCAAAGATGGAACTGGGACATAAAGCATAAACATTCTTCAAAGAGGGAGGACTACAGGTTCATGCTGGAGACTCCACAGTAAACAAATAGGAAGAACCCCAGGAACTCAAAGTCAGCCCAAGTGTGCCCTGAGCAATAGATGCCAACATTCTTCATTCTCTAATTTGTGCCTACAGGAACCCTTCTAATACAGGATCCCAGAGCAATGTTCATTCCTGTCCACCCTTGCTTGTACTTCTGTGTTCATTCTGATAACCCTTCCTTGGCACTGATCTACCATTCTTTATTGCACTCTCCTTCCTGAAACATGGAAAATGTTCCCTGGGAAATGCCAAGTTCTATTTGCTAATCATTTTATTTATGAATTTTTAATTGTTTAGATGAAGTAAAAAATCAGAGGGTACTTAAGTAACAGTTTTGTAACACTTCAGATATATTTTGCTCAATACTTTTTTTCTTTAAACATAATGAAAGAATAGATGAGTTAATCTATTTATCCACCTTCATAGCTCTGCCTTAGAGGATGATTTTACGTTTAACCTTTTCTTTATGACACTTGTGGTTTGTATCAGCACTGTAGAGGTGAAATGGCAGCATATAAAATAGAAAGTCATTAAGAAAATTTCATAGCAGATGATTGAGGGGAGGTATTCCTTCTTCCAACTGAGGGCAAAGAATCATAATAATGATATGATAATAATAGTACTAAACATAATTACTAATGAGGGTTAGTTATTTAGGATGTATTATGTTATTTAACTCTTTAATAACCCTAGGACATAAGGCATTATAGATCAGAATTGGCACTTAGAAATTTTTACTATGTGACAATGTGCACCATCACTGACCAAACCAACCCCACCAGTGCCCTGCCCCTGCAACATCACTGTGGCCACCAGTGCAAGTGCACATAGGAATGCCACCACCTACTCCAACTGGTACCCTGCCACAGCCAACATGTGTTTACCCCACCACATCGATGCAGTGGTTAGTATGTGTGAGAAAGCATGGATTCCACTGACCCCACCCTGACAAAGCACTTTGGCCAGCATGTCACATCATAGTGTTGTGGCCAGCAGATCAGGAACACCTTGCACCCTCCAGAGCAGAGAATAAATATTGAGGGTCCAGAGAATAAAGCTAGGGCACAATACCAGCCCCCAAAAGTTAGAGCACACAGCACAAGAATGCTGAGCTAAGCCATGGCCCCCTAAAATCTTCCTCAAATGAAGACAGTTGATTGAACTCACCTTTTATCACAATCAAAACCCCAAGACATCAAAGGAGCAAAAAACCCCATCCAAAGGACAGCAACTTCAAAGATTGAAGGAATATCAGCCAAATTTCATAATTTAATCACCAGTATACTCTGAGTAATTTCCTTAGCTCTGTATTTCAGTTCACTGATTCTTTGTTCAGTTGTATCTAATTAATATTTAAGTCATACACTGGATCATTTATTTTTAATAACTGTATTTTCTATTTCTAAATATTCTATATGGCTCTTTTACAAATCACCTACTCTTTTTTACTGCCTTAATTTTTTTATTATGATTTTTATTTCTTTAAAAAAATCTCTTTATTGGTCAGGCATGTTGGCTCACACCTGTAATTCCAGCACTTTGGGAGGCCAAGGCAGGTGGATTGCCTGGTTCAGGAGTTCAAAACCAGTCTGGAACATTGCAAAACCTCATCTCTACTAGAAATACAAAACAGAACAAAACAAAACAACCCACAAATAAGAAAGGATCAGTGCAAGAACTCCAGTAACTGAAGAAGCCAGAGTCTACTTACCTCCAAATAACCACACTAATAATTTCCCAGCAATGGTTCATAACCAGGCTGAAATGACAGACATAGAACTCAGAGTATGGATATGAATGAATATCATTGAGATTCAGGAGAAAGTCAAAGCCCAATCCAAGAAAACTAAGGACTGCAATAAAGTGATACAAGAGCTGAAAGACAAATGTCCATTTTAAGAAAGAACTAAACTGATCTGATAGAGCTGAAAAACCCACTACAAGAATTTTGAAATACAATCACAAGTATTAAGAGCAGAATACAATAAGCTGAGGAAAGAATCTCAGAGCTCTAAGACTCAAATCTTCAGAGGTCTCTAAATTAACTCAGTCAGACAAAAATAAAAAAGAGAATAAAGAATAATGAACAAAACTTCCATAACATATGGGATTATGTAGAAATCAAATTTATGACTCATTGGTGTTCCTAAAAGAGAGGGAGAGAAAGCAGGCAACCTGGAAAATGTATTTGAGGATATCATTCATAATAATACCCCCAGCCTTGCTAGAAGGGCCAACATTCTAATTCAGAATATGCAGAGAACCCTGCAAGATACTAATCAAGATGACTATTCCCATGACACATAGTTATCAGATTCTCCTAGGTCAAAATGAGAGAAAAAATATTAAAGGCAGCTGGAGATAAAGTGCAGGTCACTTATAAAGGACACCCAATCAGGCTAAAAATACACCTTTCAGTTAAAACCCTAGAAGCCCAAAGAGATTGTGGGACTATATTCAGCATTCTTAAAAAAAAAAGAAATTTCAACCAAGAATTTCATATCCAGGCAAACTAAGCTTCCTACATGAAGGAGAAATAGGATCCTTTTCATAGAAGCATTTGCTAAGGCAATTTGTTTTCACCAGACCTGCCTTACAAGAGGTTCTAAAAGGAGTCCTAAATACGGATGTGTAAGACCATTACTGGCCTTACTCACAAAAATGCACTTTAGTACTATGAAATTGACACTATAAATCAGCTACAAAATTAAGTCTGCATAATAACCAGTTAGCAATGCAGAGACAGGATTAAATCTACACAAATCAGTAAAAACCTTACATGCATATGGGCTAGATGCCTCAATTAAAAGTCACAGGTTAGAAAGTTGGATAAAGAAGCAAGACCCAAAAAGGATGGATTTTGAAGACAAGTGACTCATCTCACATGCAATAACACCCATAGGCTCAAAATAAAAGGATGGAGAAAAATCTACCAGGCAAATAAGAAATGAAAAAAAAGCAAGTAATGCTATTCTATTTTAGACAAAGCAGATGTTAAGCTAAAACAATGATCAAAAAAGACAAAGAGGGCATTACATAATGGTAAAGAGTTCAATTACACAAGAAGACCTAACTATCCTAAATATACATGTACCCAACATAGTAGCATCCAGATTTATAAAACATGTTCTTAGAGATCTACAATGATACATAGATAACCACATAAAATAGTGGGGAGACTTCAATACCCCACTGGCAGTATTAGACAGACCATCAAGGCAGAAAACTAACAAAGATATTCAGGATGTGAACTTGACACTTGATCAAACAGACATAACAGAAATCTACAGGAATCTCCACCCAAACACAACAGAATATACATTCTTCTAACTGCTACATGACACATACATTAAAATCAATCATGCAGTTTGCTACAAACAATTCTCAGGAAACTCAAAAGAAATGAAATTATACCAACCACATTCTCGCATAATAGTGCAATAACAATAGAAATCAATACTAAGAAGATTACTCAAAACCATATAATTACATGGAAATTAAACAACCTGCTCTTAATTACTTTTGGGGAACCAGTGAAATTAAGGCAGAAATATAGAAATTGTTAGAAATGGAGATGAAAGATACAATATACCAAAATCTCTGAGATACAGCTAAAGCAGTGTTAAGAGGAAAGTTCATAGTGCTAAAATTTCACATCAAAACTTAGAAAAATCTCAAATTAACAAGTTGACATTGCACGTAGAGGATCATGCCCAAACCAACCCCAAAGCTAGCAGAAGATAAGATATAATCAAATTCAGAGATGATCTGAATGAAATTAACATGTGAAAAATCATCAGAAAGATAAATAAACACAGAAGCTTGTTCTTGAAAGAATGAATAAGATTGGTTGTCTCCTGGCCACCAGTAAACACATGGTAGCTATGTTTATTGGTAGCTAATATTTTTTTTTCTTTATCATAAAAAAGGAAAAGAGAAGATCCAAGAAACACAATCAGAAATGACAAAAAAAAAAGTTACTCTTGATTCCACAAAAATAAAAGTTACTCCTGATTCCACAAAAATAAAAAAAATCCTCAGAGACTATTACAAAGCACCTTTATGCTCACAAACAATAGAGCCTACAATAAATGGATAAATTCCTGGAAACATACAAACTCCCAAAATTGAACCAGAAAGAAATTGAAATCCCCAACAGACAAATAACAAGTTCAAAAATTGAATCAGTAGCAAAATGTCTACCAACCAAAAAAATCCCAGAAGCAGAGATTCACAGCCAAATTCTGCCAGATGTATAAAGAAGAGCTGGTACCATTCCCACTGATACTATTCCAAAAAAATTGAGGAGGAGAGACTCCTCCCTAACACATTCTATGAGGCCAGCATCATTCTGATGCCAAAACCTGGCAAAGAAACGACAAAAAAAAATAAAACTTAATGCCAATACCTTTGATGAACATTGATGCAAAAATCTTCAACAAAATATTAGCAAACCAAATCCACCACAATCAAGTAGGCTTTGTCTCTAGGATATACAGTTGATTCAACATACACAAATCAATAAATATCATTCATCACAAAAACAGAACTAAAAAACTACATGATTATCTCAATAGATGTAGAAAAGTCTTTTGATAAAATTCAACATCCTTCATGTTAAAAACCCTTAAAAAAACTAGGCATTGAAGGAAGTTACCTCAAAATAATAACAGCCATCTTGACAAACCCACAGCTAACATCATACTGAATGGGCAAAACCTGAACGCATTCCCCTTAAAAATTGGAATAAGACAAGTATCCCTAGTTTCTCCATTTCTATTCAGTGTATTACTGGAAGTCCTAGCCAGAACAATCAGGCAAGAGAAAAAATAAAAGGCACTCAAATAGGAAAAGATGAACTCAAACTATCTGTTTGCAGATTATGTAATTTATATGTAGACAATGCCATAGTCTCTGCTTAAAAGCTCCCTGTTCTTGTAAACAACTTTAGAAAAGTTTCAGAGTACAAAATCAATGTACAAAAATTAGTAGCATTTATATACACCAATAATGTCCAAACTGACAGCCACATGAAGAATGCAATTATATTGACAATAGCTACAAAAAGAATCAAATATCCAAGAGTATTGCTAACCAGGTACCTACCTGGTAAAAGATCACTACAATGAGAATTACAAAACACTGCTCAAGCTAATCACAGATGATACAAACAAATAGAACACATTCCATGCTTTTGAATAGAAAGATTCAATATTGTAAAAATGGCCATACTGCTGAAATCAATTTATGGATTCAGTGCTATTCCTATCAAACCACAATGACATTTTTCACAGAATTATAAAAAAAAAACTATTCTAAACTTTATATGGAATGACAACAAAAACAAAGGTCAAAACCAAGACAATCCTAAGCAAAAAGGATAAAGCTGGAGGCATCACGTTACTAAATTTCAAACTATGATGCAAGGCTACAATAATTAAAACAGTATGATTATGGCATTAAAACAGACACATAGACTAATGAAACAGAACAGAGAGCCCAGAAATAACACTGCACACCTACATTCATCTGATCTTTGGAAAAGTTGACAAGAATAAGCAATGGGGAACTGGCTTTCAATCCAATAAATGGTGCTGGGATAACTGGTTGGCCATATGCAGTAATTTGGAACTGGACCCCTTTCTCACATCATATACAAAAATCAACTCAGGATGGATTAAAGACTTAAATCTAAAAGCAAAAACTACAAAAACCCTAGAAGCAAACCTAGGACATACCGTTCTGAACATAGGTCCTGGCAAAAACTTCATGATGAAGATGCCGAAAGCAATTGCCACAACAAAAAACTTGACTTACGGGACCTAATTAAATGAAAGAGCTTCTGCAAAACTAAGATGCTATCAACAGAGTAAAGAAACAATCTGTAGAATGGGGGGGAAATATTTTCAAAGTATGCATTTGAAATATCCAGAATCTATAAGGAACTAATCCAGATAGATTCCATCTAATCTATAATATTCAGAATCTATAAGGAACTTAAACAAATTAGCAAGCAAAAAAAATCAAACAATGTCATTAAAAAGTGGGCAAAGGACATGAACAGACACTTTTGAAAAGAAGGCATGCATGTGGCCAACAGGCATATGAAAAAATGTTCAATATCACTAATCATTAGTGAAATGAAAGTCAAAACCACAATGACATACCATCTCACACCAGTCCCAATGGCTATTTTTTAAAAGTCAAAAAATAACAGATGCTGTTGAGTTGTGAAGAAAACGAAACACTTACACACTGTGGGTGGGAATGTAAATTGGTTCAGCCATTGTGGAAAGCAGTGTGGCAATTTCTCAAAGAACTTAAAACAGATGTACCATGTCACCCAGCAACCTCATTACTGGATATATACCCTATATTAGTCCATTTTCACAATGCTATAAAACTCCCTAAAACTGCATAATTTACAAACAAAAGAGGTTTAATTGACTCACAGTTCTGCGTGACTGGGGAGACATCAGAAAACTTACATGGTGGAAGATGAAAGGCGAAGCAAGTACCTTCTTCACAAGGCAGGAGGAGAGAGAATACAGGGGAAACTGACACTTTTAAACCATCAGATCTTGTGAGAACTCCCTCACTGTCATGAGAACAGCATGGGGAAAATTGCTTCCATGATCCTATCACCTCCTGCTAGGTCCCTTTTTGGACACTTGGGGATTACAATTTGTGATGAGATTTGGGTGGGAGTCAAACCATATTATTCCACCAAGGGCCCACCCAAATCTCAATTTTTTTTCTCTCCCTCCTGCTCTCTCCTCTGATGTCATTTTCACATTTCAAAACCAGTCATGCCTTCCCAATAGTTCCTCCACAGTCTTAACTCATTCCAGCATTAACTAAAAAACTCAAGTCCAAAGTCTCATTTGAGATAAGGCTAGACCCTTCTGCCTATGAACCTGTAAAATCAAAAACAAGTTCATTACTTCCAAGATGCAATGGGGGTACAGGTATTAGGTAAATGTTCCCATTCTAAATGGGAGAAATTGGCCACAACAAAGGGGATACAGGCCCCATGCAAGTCTGAAACCCAGTAGGGCATTCATGAAATCTTAATATTTCAAAGTAATTTCCTTTGACTCCATGTCTCACATCCAAGTCATGCCAATGTAAGGGGTGGGCTCCCAAGGCCTTGGGCAGGTTTGCCCCTGTGGCTCTGCAGGGTACAGCCCATGCAGCTGCTTTCATGAGCTAGCATTGAGTGTCTGCAGCTTTCCCGGGGGCATAGTCAAGCTATTGGTGTATCTACCATTCTGGGGTCTAGAGGATGGCAGCCCTCTTCTCACAGCTCCACTAGGCAGTGCCCCAGTGGGAACTCTGTGTGAGGGCTCCAACCCCACATTTTCCCCCTACATTGTCCTAGTGGAGGTTCTCCATGAGGGCTTTGCCCCTGCAGCAAATTTTGCCCCTACTTCTGAAATCTGGGTGAAGACTCCCATAGCTCAACTCTTGTCTTCTATGCACCTGCAAGCTCAACATCACATGGAAGTCACCAAGGCTTGGGGCTTGCGTTCTCTGAAGCCACAGCAAGCTATACCTTGGCCCCTTTTAGCCATGGTTGGAGCTGGAGCACCTGGGATGCAGGGTACCATGTCCTGAGGCTGCACAGAGCAGTGGGGCCCTGGGCTAAGCCCACAAAATGATTTTTTCCCTCATAGGCATCCAGGCCTGTGATGGGAGGGGCTATTGTGAAGATCTCTGAAATGCCCTGGGGGCATTTTCCCCATAGCTTGGCTGTTAACATTTGCCTCCTCATTAGTTATGCAAATTTCTGCAGCTGGCTTGAATTTATTCCCCAAAAATGGGGTTTCCTTTTCTACTGTATGGTCAGACTGCAAATTTGCCAAAATTTCATGTTCTTCTTCCCTTTTAAACATAACTTCCAATTCCAGATCATCTCTTTATGAATGCTTATGACTGTACACTTTCAGAAAAAGCCAGGCTGGGTTACCTCTTGAATGCTTTGCTGCTTAGAAATTTCTTCCACAAGATACCCTAAATTATCTCTCTTAAGTTCAAAGTGTAAGGCCGGTTGCCTCGCTGGGAACCAAATGGACACACCCATCCCTCTCTGCGCCTGATAACGATGTCATCATTCCGAACACATTACTCAGCATCTGGCCTCTTCATGCAGGCTCCCCACACCCACCTCTGCATTCCGCACTCGACCCCGCCAAAATTTGAAAATCCCGCCAAAGACTTGCCCAATGGCAGCTCGCCACGGACGTCCTCAGCCAGCCCACCTACCAATAGCTCTGCCTGGCTACCAATAGCGGCTCACCCCGTCAGTGCCCTGTCTCCCCATAACCAATGAGACTGTCTTTTCTTTGTTTCCCTGATAACCAATCAACTACCTCCACTACCTATAAAACCCCACACCCTGAGAAGCCCAGCGTGACTTCTCTGGCCCACTTCCCAGACCATAGAACCTCGCCGGGGAGCTGAATAAATTGGATTTTCATTTTCTTATGCTGGCCTCAGTTTCCTCATTTTGACTCAGCAATATACCTTACACAAAGTTTCACAGATCTGTAGGGCAGGGGCAAAATGCCACCAATCCCTTTGTGAAAGCATAGCAATAGTGATCTTTCTTCTAGTTCCCACTGAGTTCCTCATCTCCATCTGAGCCGACTCACCCTGGATTTCATTGCCAACAAAGCTCTAGGAAGTCCCAGTCATTCCTGAGGCAGGAAAATAGGGTCTGGAGGCTAGGAACACAAGGCCAAATCATACTTCAGCCATAACAGGAAATATCCTCTCCATAGGGCATAAATGACTTTGTAAGTTTACTTCATCCTCGCCATTTACATAGGGCATATTCAAAGTAACCAGTGGAATCCTTTGAGGGTATTTAAACTCCCAAAAATTCTGGAATGGGGTCTTTGAGCACTTATGCTCAGGCCTGCTCCACACTTGGAATGTACTTTCATTTTAAATAAAGCCCTTCATTCCTTCCTTGCTTTGTTTGTGTGTTTTGTCCAATTCTTTGTTCATGATGCCAAGAACCTGGACACCCTCCACTGTTAACGTTTCCCACATCTTCCTGTCTTCTGTTGAGCCCTCTGAACTGTTCCTACCTCTGCCCATTCCAAAGTTCCAAAGTCACTTCCAATTTCCAGATATCTTTATAGCAGTACCCCACTCTTGGTACCAATTTTCTGTATTAGCTCATTTTAACACTGCTATAGAGAACTTCCTGAAATTGGGTAATTTATAAGCAAAAGAAATTTAACTGACTCACCATTCCCCATCCCTGGGGAGACCTGAAGAATCTTACAATCATTGTAAAAGGTGAAGGGGAAGCAGGCACCTTCTTCACAAGGAATCAGGAGAGACAGAGAAGGAGGAAGTGCCAAAAACTTTAAAACCAACAGATACCTTGAGAACTCACTCACTATCATGAGAAAAACATGGTGGAAACTGCCTCCATGATCCAATCACTTTCCACCAAGTCCTTCCCTTGACACAAGGGTATTATAATTTGAGATGAGATTTGGATGGGTACACAGAGCCAAACTGTATCTTACCCAAAGGAATACATAAATTGTTTTACCATAAGGACTCATGCATGCCTATGCTCACTGCAGCACTACTCACAATAGTAAAGATACAGAGTCAATCTACGTGTCTACATCATGTCTACAAGTCTATTCACAGCAGACTAGACAAAGAAAAGTGGTGCATATACACTATGGAATACTAAAACAGCCATAAAAAAGAACAAGATCATGTTCTTCACAGCAATATGAAGGAGCTGAGGGCCATTATCCTAAGCAAATGAATGCAGACACAGACAAGCAAATGATACATGTTCTCACTTACAAGTGGGAGTTAAACACTGGGTACACATGGACACGAAGGAGGAAGTGACAAACACTGGGGCGTAGTTGGAGTTGGAGGGTGGGAGGAGGGTGAAAATTGAGAAACTACCTATCAGATATTATGCTTATTATCTTGGTGATAAAATAATCTGACACTAAACCCCTGTGACATGCAATGTACCTATATAACAAACCTGCATATGTACACCTGAACATAAAAGGTTAAAAAGTTAATATATATGTATAAATATATATACAATATATATTGTATCAAATTTCTGACACACACAAGTTTATATGTTATATATAACATGTTTTATATATAACAATGTGGGAGGGGCAGAAATTAGATTTAAAATCTTTTTATTAAAAATAAGCTTTGAAATTCAAAAAATTAAAAGAAAAAATAGAAATATTTATTACTTTGGTATAGTTATGCAATCAATATATATCAAAGATTGGATACAAAGCATGAATATCTGATTCTGAAATATTAGGAGTTTAGCATCATAGCATACTATGTGCTGGTTAAGTATGTCTTGCTTTGCTTGGACAAATGAGAAAGTAGCATGGGGTAGGGAGGTACTAATCACATACCTGTTCTTTGCTTGTGGCCCTTGGTCCAGCAAGGGGAGAAAACTACAAGATAGTGACATGTTAAAGGTATGATTATTCTATATCCTTTCAAACCAGATTCCATGACATGAAATTCAAACCCACACAACCAGGAGAAAAACATAAAGCTTTATAACCCACTTGAAGAAAAATGAATAGAAAAAAATTATGATAAGTGGTGATTGATTGAAAAGAACAGGCCATCTCCGACTGATAGAACACTTTTGTAATCTCAAATTTGTTCTCTCTTCTAAGAAGTTATTCACAAATGATGATCTCTTCTTTTTCGCTTTTTTTTACACATTGTTTTCTATGGGCTAGTTATTAGAAGCTATGCAATATCTCATCAACATAGTTAATTGTCTGCCTTGTTCACTGAAGTTCTCTCACATCACCAAGGCTTAGTCTGTTCCTTTGTATTCTTTGAGAACATTTAATTACTCCCACATCATAGATCCCTTCAAAAGCAACAAGAAAAGACACAGAGAGAAACTGAAGGAAGTTGATTATTTTCCTTCCATTGCCTTTGGGTGAAACTGTCTCCACAACATTTTTATTGATTTCAGGACAATAGAGCTTGTCCCTGCCTTAAATTCCGTGCCTGGGCTTAAGTCAGGTCAAGAATAAATGCTGTTAAAGAGTTGAGCTATTTTCTCAACAGCTTCAGCTTATAAATCTTTAAACACATCTTACTGAGTGTTTCCCAATCTTTGGGAAAATTCATTGATATGTTTGCTTCATGCACAAATGATAAATGCTCCTAACAGGGGAATTTAAAACAATTTGATTCACTAAGCATATTAAGAGTTATTTAAGTTTTTGTTTTTATGTTTCGAGTTCCTTTTTTAAATGTGCTTTCAACTAGCAAATCATTTCCAATATACATAATAGTCTATGTCTGATATGACTGGAAAATAACTTTGTTAATAGATACACAGGCCTAGTCACAGCTAGTCCCTCCTGAAAAAATAATATTTACTCCAAGGTCAAATAAATCTAGCACATAGTCCATTTGACATGATAAAAATCTGTGGAAAAGGGTTGAGGGGGAAAAAAAAGATGATGATTTTAGAGCCCTTAAAATAAGTCTTTGGGAAAGACATTATGGAGATCAAAGTCGGCCCATTAACCCACAAAGGAGAAAGTCTATGTGGTAGGCTGAATTCTAAGATGGCTCCTATGTTTCTCACCCCTGATTTACATGCCCTGTGTCCTCCATTCACTTTGGATGAGGGTAGAACCTATGAATATTATGGGATGGTCACTTCCTTAGGTTATGTTACCTGATAAAGCTGAAAGAATTTTATGTATATAATTAAGGTCCCAAATCAGTTGACTTTGAGAAAATCAAAAAACGAGATTGTCCTAAACCAGCCTGATCTGAGCAAGTAAGACTTTAAAAGGAACTGAGCTGTTCCTTGAAGAAAAAGACTCAAATCATGATAAAGATTCTGCTGCTGTCCTTGAATTAAGTTGCTATGATGTGAGTGGGCTTACGAAGGGGAACATATGGCAAGAACCCGAGAACGGTCTCTAGGAGCTTGGAGTGGTTCTAGCCAATAGCTAGCAAGAAAACATCACAGTCACACATCACAAGAAATGAGTTTTGCCAACAGCCTTAGAGAGCAAGAAAGTAGATCTTTCCCTACTTGAACCTTATGTGAAGATGCACTCAGTTAACACATTGATTTGAGCCTTGTGACACCTAGAGCAAAGGATCCAGCAAATATATGCTGTTTTTCTGGCCCATGGACATGGTAAGATAATAAATTCATGTTAAGCTGCCGAGTCTTTGGTAATTTGTTTTGCACTAATAGAAAACTAATGCGGTCTATGAAGTGGGGGTGTTTCATAACTGAAGGACTCTTGACCCTACTTTTTCTACAGAATCTAGTCCATACTTTCTGGTTAAATTCTTCACTATGAGGTTCCAACCTGCCTTTGCAACCTCCTTTTTTCTGCATGCTTCTCAACACAAAGCTTTGCTTTCCAGCACATGAAAGGTTTCTCTGTGCCCTGGGTAAAGCCCACTCTTAGCCCTGAATTTTGTAGTACACTATCCTCTTTGTACAGGAGCCCTTCTTCCTTTTTACATCTGCAAATTTCTACTCATGGCTCAAAATCCAGATCAAACGTCACTTCCCCTGTGAAGACTTCCCATGACCCCCTTACAATAATCCTTCCATTATATTGTCACAATTAATAATAATTTCTTTGCATGTCTTTTGCATGTCTTCTGTGTTTGATGTGCCTTTGGATCATCAAACCATCACACGATGACTGGCACATATTAGGCTTTAAGCAACTAATGAATTGCTGAACAAACAATAAGTGAATGAATAAATAGGTCTTTGTCACCACCAAGATTAATCATAATGAGAAAATGAGAATTACTATATGAAACTATTAAAATAGGTACACTGAATTTTGTTTTCATCTTAGAACATAAGGAACTTCCTGTCTTTTTTTATTTATTTATTTTTTTTTGAGATGGAGTTTCACTCCTGTTGCCCAGGCTGGAGTGCAATGGCACAATCTTGGCTCACTGCAACCTCCACTTCCTGGGTTCAAGTAATTCTCCTTCCTCACCCTCCTGAATAGCTGGGATTACAGATGCCCAATACCACACCTGGCTAATTTTTGCATTTTTGTAGAGATGGGTTTTCATCATGTTGGTCAGGCTAGTTTTGAACTCCTGACCTCAGGCAATCCACCTGACTCAGCCACCCAAAGACCTGGGATTACAGGCGTGAGCCACCACTGTGCCCAGCTGGAACTTTTGGTCTTATATGACTTGCAATTTCACCAATAAGTTAAAATTGAAAAAAATGTCTGGTCCAAAATTGTCATAATTTTAAACTCTGCTTTAAGCACTTTACATGTATTAACTTATTTAATCTTTATATTAACCTTTATAATAATACTTTGATATAGAGTCTATGTCTTACAGATAAGAAAACAAAGTGGTTAAGCAATGTGGCCAAGCCTTTCTGATGGTAAATATCAGAGCTGGAATTTGAGCCCAGGCTGCCTGACTGTAGTGTCTGTGCTCTTGGCTACCATAAACAGGGCTTGCTGCCTCTTTAGCAGTGAAAGCAGTGGTGATGGTGAAGTGCACTTGTTCCCATGCACATCTTTATTTGATGGACGGAGAACTAGTACAGAAGACCCCACAGACGTTTCTCTACTTAAATCTGTTTTACTTGTCAACAGCCTGCTTTCTAGGGCGCTTACAGAGCACATCTTACCTTAGAGTTTAGAATATTCTTATCAGGTCTTGCAAACCACAATCAAAACTTTCTGTGCTCTAGAATGGAATCTGCTTTTTCATTTCTGCCTAATGAAACAAACTCATAAAGCTATTTGTTGACAAGTTTACTCATTTAGACATGACAATTTTTAAATTACTCTTGAGGACTCTGATTATGTTGTTCTTCGCACTTTCTGTTTAAGGAGGAAAAAAGCATTCATTTTCAGAGCTGGAATATTTAAATCCCTTCATAGAGTGAACAGTTGATGGAGAAGCAAAGCTGTATTTTCTGAGCTGTTTCCCATGACCCTGGATCAGCAGTTGGAGTGGTTTCCAAGACACAGATTCTCATCCTTCCTTACCCCTCTGTTCCCTTTTCTTATGAGACAAGAACATATGCCATGGAGCTAGGTCTAATAGTTCTTTTATATTGATGATTTCGATAAAGATTTGAAAGAGTGCTGATTTGTGCATCAAAAGCCAAATGTTATATGAAAAAAACCTTTCATAGACAAAGGATAATCTTAATCAGCAAAATCATCCCATTTTGTCTCTGACAGTTTCAAAAACACACATTTTGGAGTTGCACATGAAATAAAATTTTCCAATGTCTTCTCACCCTTGACAAAGCTCAGAAGGTGTTTTGTTGTGTTTGTTGTTTTAGATAGACTATTTTTTAGAGGAATGTTATGTCCACAGCAAAACAGAGTGTGCAGAGAATCTCCATGGATTCCCTGCTTCCACACAGGCATAGCTTTCTCCGTTCACAACATCCCACACCAGAGTGGTACATTTGTTACAATCAGTGAACCTATACTGACATACTGTTATCACCCAAAGGCCATAATTTACATTAGGGTTTACTTGTGGTGTACGGTCTATGGCTTTGGACAAATGTATGACACATATCCACTATTAAAGTATCATACAGAATAGTTTCACTGCCCTGAAAATCCTGTGTGGTCCACCTATTCATCCCTCCCTCCCCACTATCCCCTGGCAACCACCGATTTTTTACTGTCTTCATTATTTTGATTTTCTCAGAATATTGTATAGTCAGAGTCATACCATATGTTGCTTTTTTAGATGGGCTTTTTTCACTTAGTAGTGGCATTTAAGCTTTCTCCATGTCTTTTTGTGGCCTAAAACAAGACATGACTCATCTCTTTTTATTGCTGAATAATATTCCATTGTCTGGATGTACCATGGTTTATTTATCCATTCGCCCACCGAAGTATATTTTGGTTGCTTCTAAGTCTTGGCAACTATGAATAAAACTGCTATAGATATCTGCGTGCACGTTTTTGTGTGAATACAAATTTCAACACCTTTGGGTAAATACCAAGGGGTG
The DNA here is from genome assembly GCF_030222135.1 of Aotus nancymaae. NCBI lineage: Eukaryota > Metazoa > Chordata > Mammalia > Primates > Aotidae > Aotus > Aotus nancymaae. Next base: position 32,181,477 of record NW_026988413.1, read on the forward strand.
TGATTGCTAGATCATAGATCATATGGTAAGAAGATGTTTAGTTTTGCAAGAAACTGTCTTCTAAAAAATGGCTTTACCATTTTGCATTTTCATCAGTAACAAATGAGTCCTGCTGTTGCACATTCTAGCCATTGTTGCTTTTGTTGTTCTTTGTTGGAATTTTTGCCATCCTTATTCACACTCTACAGAAAAATCACTGAGCTACTTTTGTGTTTGATACACATTCAGTTACATATATTGCACAGAATTGGCAAGTTTTTAGGTATTTCAACTCTAAGAAATTATTACAAGTATTGAAAAGAGTGACTCTCTCATGCTGATGTAGGAGATTAGCAGAACTTGTTTTGTGGTCACAATCCCGCTGACCAAAACAGGATCTGGTCCAGATAGGCTAAAGTGAAAAAGTCAGCAGGAACCAGCATCTGCAAAGGTGATCCCTAGCCACCATCATTGCTCATGAACATAAGATTCTCCCACCGATGCCATGACAGTTTACAACTGCCATGACAGCAACCTGGAAGTCACCACCCCTTTCCATGGCAATGACCCAGAAGTTACTGCCCCTTTTCTGGAAAGTTCTACATAACCTGCCCCTCAATTTGCCTGTAACTGAAAGTGAGTTTACATGAGCGTGAAAACAGTTGCAAAGAAATCGTACATTGCCAGACTCTGGGCACACTGCCTATGAGTTAGCCCTGCCACGCATGGAGCAGCTCCAGTCCAATAAAAGATTGCTTTTGAACACCACTGCTTTCATCCTTGAATTCTTTCCTGGGCAAAGCTAAGAACCCTCCTGGGATAAGCCCCAATTTGGGGGCTCACGTGTCTTGTATCAATGCTGTCATGGTAATTTTCAGCAGCATAGTCAACACAATTTTCCTAAAATTCAAGGTGAGATGTGAATTTGTTTACATAAATTCTAACATTCACACAGAAGATCAAAGGTCTCCAAGAATAGCAGAGAAAATATTCAAATAGAACGGGAAGAGGGTGCTTGTTTTAACAAATAAAAAGACTCACTGTAAATCTATGGTAATCCACACAGTGTAATACAAGAGCAGAGAGAAAAAAATAGAGCAACCAAATAGAATTAAGAGCACAGAAACAGATACAGGACTCAGACATAGAATAGGGGAAACATGGCAAATCAATAGGGAAAAGTGTATTAAAAAATGAATTGATAGAACTGGTTTTAATATAAAAAATCGATAATATTATTGAAGTTACCATTCACATACTCCAAACATACTCCCAAATGGATTAAGTTTTTAAATGTAAAAAGTAATGTAGAGAATATCCCTATTATATCAGAGAAGTAAGCAGTTTCATGATAACAAACAAAACCAGTCAATTCCTAGCCTCCAATTTAAAAAAGTTTTATGGATGTATAATAGACATAATAAACTGTATATACATTAAGTGTATAATATTCTAAGTTTTGAAATATGTATATACTTGTGAAGTCATCATTATAGTCAGGATAGTAAACATATCCATATTTCCCGTTTACTAGTGTCCTTTTATAATCCTATGTTCCGTATCTCCATATTACCCAGACTCATACAATTACAGATTTGACATCTGTCACTATGTATAGTGTCACTGTACAAGCTGATTTGCAGCATATAAACACACACATGCACACACACACACAGTGTGTGCAAGTGTGTTTTCGTTACACGTAAAAAATAATTCATACTGAGATTCTGAGCCAGATTTTACTGGATAACATTCATTTGATAAGCTCAAGGCAAATCTAAAAGAAAGTTATTTAATTGATTATGCATAATTATGCTTTTGATTGAAATTTAAAAAAATATAATCTGCACCTAGAAAGCACTTTCATAGGTAAGCCAGTGGAATGTTGAAACTTCTAACTATTTCAGATCTCAAATTCCATGATTGAAAACAAGACAGCCCCGTAAACTCTTGTTATAAGATAAACAATGCATATCTTAGTTCATCAGCTAATGACTAATTTCTCTACTTTCTTAGGCCCAGTCAGATGCGGTGTTATATGTCTATGGGCTAATGCTGTTTTTGAAATTGTTTTGTTTTTTTTTTTTTTTTTTTTTTTTTTTGCTTTGGCATCAGAACTGTGGGATATGCTTTTGTTATTCAAAATGCTATTAGACTCTTGACTAGGTCTGATTTATTTGTAGCATCTGACTCTAGTTGACCCAGTTATTGTTCCCCGTTTGCATGCTATTTGAGAAAGCAGATCAGATCTTATCCAACTTTCAATGTTTTAAAACATTAGGACAGATAATAGGTGATTTAGTTACAATTTATTCAGTTGAATTGAATAAAATTGAATAAATCATATTAATAAGGCATTGTAAACATTGTTTTGTTTTTTTGTTGTTGCTGGGATTTTTTGTTTTTGTTTTTGAGACAGAGTATCACTCTGTCACCTGAGCTGGAGTGCAGTGGCGCAATCTCTGCACCCTGCAACCTCAGCCTCCAGGGTTCAAGTGATTCTCCTGCCTCAGCCTCCCCAAGTAGCTGGGATTACAGGTGAGTGCCACCATGCCTGGCTAATTTTTTGAATCTTTAGTAGAGACGGGTTTTCACTGTGTTAGCCAGAATGGTCTCAATTTCCTGACCTCGTGATCCGCTTGCCTTGGCCTCCCAAAGTACTGAGATTACAGGCGTGAGACACCATGCATTGATTTTAATGCAATTTTACCTGAGGCTTTAGGTTCCAAACGAACATAATAAACAAAAATTCTGGCCTTTGTTAGTAAGAGAGACCAAACAAAGAATATAATTGAATTGGGTCTTTTTTTTTTCCCAGGACTTTTAAACATTCCTTATATTTTTCTTCCTATACCCTTTGGACCAGTGGTTCTCAAAATTAGTTGCACACACTAGAATTACTTGGGGTAACTTTTTTTTTTTTTTTTTTGAGACAGAGTTTCACTCTTGTTGCCCAGGCTGGAGTGCAATGGTCTGATTTCGGCTCACGGCAACCTCTGCCTCCCGGGTTCAAGCAACTCTCCTGCCTCAGCATTCTAAGTAGTTGAGATTATAGGCATGCACCACCACACCTGGCTAATTTTGTATTTTTAGTAAAGACCAGGTTTCTCTATGTTCTACTGGTCTTGAACTTCCAACCTCAGGTGATCTGCCTGCCTCGGCTTCCCAAAGTGCTGGGATTATAGGCATGAGCTACCATGCCTGGCCTACTTGGAATAACTTTTAAAGTCTTTGATGCCCAGGCCATGCTCACATCAATTCAATAAGAATTTTGGGGACGGCACTCAATATTCTGTAATTTAAAAAACTTCTTAAGTGATTCCAACATTCATTTGACGATGTGGAGAACACTTTTTTAGATGATGGTAAAGAGTAACTTGATAACCACTCTTCTTTTTCTTCCTTACATCTTGAAGCAGACATCAACCCTCCAATAGTTTGACATAACACTGCAAATAAATCCACTGAGTTTCCAAAAGTTAAAATGTGGCCCAGGCCACTGGTGGCAATTGTCCAAAAATGGGCAACACTTGGTTCCATAACTTTTTAAAATAATGAATTTTAAAAGAAAGCATCTTAACCATTAAAAAAACCTAAAACATTTTTTTTCTAACAGATTGTGTTCCAAATTAATTAAACTTTTATCGCATATGGAAGTCACAATTTACAGACTCCTTTTCCTTCCAGCTCCTTTTCTTACTCATTCTGTTCGCACATATCTTTGAGGTGAGAGAGATTAATTTACAATGGTTCTTCATAAATTATCTTTCAGTTATTATTATGTTGGGCTTTGATTACAGGATTTAAATGTTTGTTTGTTTTTTAGAATGCAATACAATATAGCTCTTTCAAATAGGATAAAGGGATTTACTGGAAATAATTACAGTATCTCTTTAAGGTCAAATCAGTTCCCTTGCTTTACTGGTACATTTTAAAACAACAAATCAGTATGTATTATAGATACAAATTATTTATCTGGTGATTCTTCTTCTTTTTATCTAAACCAACATATTTGTGAGATCCTTGGCTGGAAACCTTGACATTAGTAAAAATGTTTCAAATCATTTTTTAAAAGTAGATTATGACACTTTTTTTTTTTAACATTGCAAGCTAACTTTTAGTACATATTTATACTACCTCCCTCGTCCCTCCAATTTATTTTATTTTAGATTTTTTTTATTTCTTAGAAATAAGAATTGACTGTAGACTTAAGAATGATTTTTGTTTACCTATCAACCGGTTGAGAAAGTAGGTTTTAGGTAACCTAATACATAATCACCTGAAATCATAACTAAGAATAGTACTTGTTTTTGATTTAAAGAGAAATATCTTCAAGGACATTCTTCTAACATAAACATTGCTTACAATTTGTAAGAGGGCATTAATTAATTTTTTGTGTGTGTGTGTGACGGAGTCTCGCTCTGTCACCCAGGCTGGAATGCAGTAGCATGATCTCGGCTCACTGCAAACTCCACCTCCCGTGTTCAAGCAATCTTCTGCCTCAGCCTCCCGAATAGCTGGGATTACAGGCACCTGCTACCACGGCTGGCTAATTTTTTTTATTTTTAATAGAGATGGGGTTTCACCATGTTGGCCGGGCTGGTCTTGAACTCCTGACCTCATGATCCACCCCCCTGGCCTTCCAAAGTGCTGGGATTACAGACATTGCTGGGAATGTGCCAGAGCCCTTAGTGGTAACCAAGCAGCCCCAAACCTCTGGAAGGATTGGCGAAATCCGAGACATCTTAAACTTAGTTTGCCTGAGATGAGTTATGTGCTTTACTGTACTTGTTATGCTCTATACTAATCATACTTGGGGACACAAAGAATAGTGTGAAAAGTTAAAATGTAGCTTGTAACTTTGGCTCTGCTGAGCTGTTCTTGTAAAAACATGAACTCTGTGTAAAAGACAAACCACATAGCCTGACTGCCAGAGAGAGATAACAGCACACAGTGAGCTTCTCATTGCAGACAGCCTGTAAACGGATGTGTAGTGGAGAGGCTTACTGCCCAGATTCCTTTCGCAAGAAAGGCATGTTAACTGTAGCCCTGGAAAGGGACTAAGACCCTTATGGAGAGCCTGTAAATGACGCATGAGGAGCATCTGTTTTGAGGGAAACCTCTGTGGTGGAGATAAGGATGTAAAAGTCTTTCTTCTCCCACTGCTCCTCCAGGTCTACATAGAGGTCCCCTCCTCTTGCAGCTTTGTGGTCAGGTTGGTTGTCCTGTGTCAGATCCTGTTCCCCATGCAGCTGTGAGTCCAGTGTATTCTTGCTGATAATTATAAGTTTACGTTTAACCTCTTTTCTTGCTAAGGTGTATGGTTTCTATGTTGACACACAAAGTAACCTTTACATTGTTCTGCTTTCACAGTACCACATTGTCTCTTTGTGCACCAGTTTTGCAAATGTATTCTTTTGGTATGATCATTACCACAATGTTGTATAATCTCACTAACCCTGCCCTGTTGAAAGATCCTAATACAAAAACAGGTTTTCAGGAAAAGTTTAGACATCCACCAAGCAGCATTATGTGGTATCTCTCCTGGGCCCAGTTTTAAGGAAAACTGTTTCTTTGCCTTTTTTTTTTTCTTTTTCACAGACCATTCGATTGTTTTGAGAGATCTTGAATCCATGTTGACATGTTGGGAGCTGGTCTTCCAATAAGGCATGAGTCACCATGCCCGGCCAAGGGCATTAAATGTTTTAAGAAATAGTGCTCCATATATATATGGTGCTATATGTGTATGTGTATATATATATGCTGTACAACACATATATTTAAGAAATAGTGCTCCATATATATATATTTAAGAAATATTTAAGAAATAGTGTTCCATATATATATAGTATATATAAATGTACAGCATATATATACTATATATATATACAGTATATATATATGCTGTACAACATATATATTTAAGAAATAGTGCTCCATATATATATATATCTAAGAAATATTTAAGAAATAGTGCTCCATATATATACACACACATATATATATATGGTGCTATATGTGTGTGTATATATATATGCTGTACAACACCAAACATAGGCACACACATACATATACAGCACTATATATGTAGATATATATAAAGACCTAGATATTTATTCATTTATTTATTTCAAAAGCATTTATTAAGCATCTGCATTATTCCAGGCAGTTCATATTAGAGATAGGAAAACTCAAGCTTAAATATGATTCAGTTTGTGCCCTAAGTTTATAAAACAGCACAGGGTACTATTCACCAAACTGATAGGGGAGAGAGTTCTCTAGTAACACTGTCTGCATAAATGACATTTTTTGTTCACAATTGTTAATATATATTGTTTTCATGTATGTAACAACATGACATGGAGTGCAAGTTTCATATATCATTGAGTTTTACATGTATAGGAAACTTTTATTAGATTATTTTGAATATTATAGAAGATACTACATTTTTCAAAACTATTTTTTAAAAATCTGTGCTTTTGCAGAGCTCTAGATGATAAAATCTTTATATAATACTCTGGAATTTCATCAATGGTGACAGCACATTTCTAACACATGGACAGTTTTTTTTTTTCCATATAGCCTGTTAATGGGTATTGGGTAAAAATTAAACAGAAGTTGTTTTCTACAGTGGTTTCAGAACATAAGTATTTTAAAACAATAATTTAGAAGAAACTTCAAAGCATCCAGTACAGACATGCCTATGGGGAAAACAAAATCCCATAATTCTGATGCTTTATGGAGAAAGCTAAGCTTGTTATCACTGAGAAGAGATGAGGAGGGAAGGGGCAATAAGTCAGCAAACTTTCTGATAATACTATTTTACATGGTTGCTTGTAGCTCAGGACAGTTCATATTCCAAGACAGAATCTAAACTAGGGTATTACTCTCTTGAAAGAGTTAAGTCATTTGGTCTCTGCGTCTGCTCCCTCACGGGAACAATAAGCCCTGACATTTTCCTAAGATGGCAAGATTTCCTGTGGACTTCAGTGACACCTTGTACATCACACAATGTTGTCCCACTAAGTCCAGATGCAAAATCAACAAGGGGTCCTCTGATGAGCCAAGACCACACACGTGCCACTGGTTGCGAGAGAATCTATGTGTCAAAGTGTCGAACTTTTCTGGGTTAGAATCTGGTAGACATCATTCTGTGAATGACTTGAAAATATATGATGGCCATAGTAGCTCTGAACTTCAGATCAGCTCCTAACCATCTAGAAAGCAATGCATTAAAGGAATAGAAATGGTAATAGCTAACACTTACACAATGACACGCCAGGCACCGTTCTAAATTCTTTCCATAACTTAACTGATTAAATCTTGAACACAATTCTGTGAGGTTGTTACTATTCATATATTGATTTATAGATGATGAGACTGGGACAAAGAATGGTCTTGCTTGTGCGATTTGCTTATGTTACTCAGTTAATGAGTGGGGAAATAGGAAATTAAATGTAAGCAGTCTGACTCCACAGAGTGCGTAATTAACCACTATTCAATACTGCCTCTCATCCAAAATAGTGCTAACATCAATGTACTTCTAGTTTAAAAACAAAATGTTCACAATTATGACATCAAGTAGTTGAGTAAAAGAATAATAGTTAAATGAAAATAGTTGGGAGTAGGTAAGGAAGAGAGAGAGAGAGAGAATGAATTAGTAAATTTGTTATTACACGCTTGGGGAAAATAATTTAATCTGTAGAACATTTTTGCTTAATCCTAGATTCCTAGCAAGAAGATGACAGATAACTTTATAAAAATGCCATCTATGCAAGATTTTAAGAGGGTGTAGAGTGTCACAAAAACCAATAATAGGGCATTAACACTCCGAAAGTTTAGGAGTTATTTGCTTTTGGAAAAATATATTTTCTCAATGTTTCTTTCTTTCCTTCTTTCTTTTTTTTTTTTTTTTTTTTTTGAGATGGAGTCTCACTGTGTCACCCAGACTGGAGTGCAGTGGCATGATTTGGGCTCACTGTAACCTCTGCCTCCTGGATTCAAGCAATTCTCCAGCCTCAGCCTCCAGAGTAACTGGGATTACAGGCACCTGTCAGCACACCTAGCTAATTTTTGTGGGGTTTTTTTGCCATGTTGGCCAGGCTGATCTTGAACTCCTGACCTCAGTTGATCTGCCCACTTCGGCCTCCCAAAGTGCTGGGATTACAGGAATGAGCCACCATGCCCGGCCTCAATATTTCTTTAAGAGTGAATGCATCTCAAAATGGATAAGAAAAAGCTTTGGGGGTAGAAAATAAGATTATGACTGCAATGGGGCATCATGAAGCTAAAACATTTCAGGATGTGTCTTCCCGGTATACTTGTGGAAGTTTCTTGATCTTATTACTACATTAACTTTTTAATATGGTAGAAGGAAGTCAAACCCTAAATTTGCCTGGGCTTCATTTTTTCACCTTTTGTTGGGGTTAGATAAAATCATTTAGCTTTTCTGGGGATTCAGATTCTCCATATGTCACATGGGGTCAAAGGATCATTTTGTACTTTCTTACAGAATGCTTTGAAATGAATAGATTTGGCACTTTTTTAAAAAAAGATAGAAAACCCATGAGAGTAACATAATTAGTGAGACATTTTAGAAGGATTTAGAGGTGAGGAACTATTTAAATAATTTCAAACTTCGAGTTTTTACTTGATTATGTTATATTTTGACATTGCTCAGTTTATGACATAATCAAACTGACATTACAAAATGCTATGTTTTCCAACCCTTCTGCATGAATTAACCTTTAGGGGCTAACATTCCTGGTGATCTCTTTAGAAAAAAGATGTGAGGTCTTTTTCTGCTTCTCCAGGGTATTTGTATCCTGTTTGTGCAGCAGCGTTTTTCAACAGAAATACAAGTCATTTCTTTCAAAGTTTACGTTCATTTCTAATGTCTTGCTTATTCTGGCTGCATTGATCAAGACTTTTATAAAATCCATAATGTAACTTTCCATTCTTCCTCCTATTCTCAAGAGAGACATTCCTGGTAAACACTGCTGCATATTGTATTTCAGGCCTACATAAAAGAAAAACAGGTACCCACAATTCACTCTCCCTACAGGTGATAAATGATGGCTAAAAGCAAGGCTAGTGAAGAAGACAACCTTCCTCTCTAGAAGGTGGCCACAGGCTACCTTGAGAACAGTAGAGGGCAGCCAAATGCCTAGGCAGATAGGGTCAGTTCCCTGGTAAAACCCCAACCTCCAAGCTGAAGACAGTAAAAAGTCTGAAAGCCAAGCAACAAGTTAAATCCTCAGACCAGACTGAGAACTTTTCTTCCTGTTTGGATGTCTCCTCTGATTGGTCCTCACCCTTCACCTATTTTACATATACCTACCTATTCGAACTGGTTTTTCTACACTGTTGTGCCCACCTTTGAGTGATGTCTTTGCTTTAACACTTTTTGCATACTCACAAACCAGTCAGCATGCACTCCCCATTCTTAGTCCATAAAAGGCCCCAGACCTAGCCACACAAGAAGGGACTTTCCTGCCTTTGGGTAGGGGAACCATTCCACCCTTCCCCCATCTCCTCTCTGCTGAAAGCCATTTTTATTGCTGGGAAAGATTCTTCTCTGCCCTCTTCACCCTTCAGAGTCTTGCATATCCTCATTCTTCTTGGGTATGGTACAAGAGCTCAGGAGCCACTGAGCACAAGTACAAGGTATAACAGGTGAGCTGGAGCATGGTAGTGTGCCCGAGCTGGGCCCAAGTGGGGCATCACTGTCCAGGACTCCCCAGCTTACAAAGTGACTGAGAAGAAAAATCCTGCATCCCTGTGAGTCATGTCAGTGCAATCAGGACACATCTTGAATAAAGGGACAAAAAACCTGGACCAGATTATATGAAGATGGAAACTATTCACTGAAGAAATGTTGAGAGGTATGGGGGGAATGAATTTGTACAGAGCATTAAGACTTGGATAAAATTAGAAAATAGGAAAAGGTGAGTCTTCAAGGGATTTTATTTATTCTGTAACTTACATCTTTCTGTTTACCACCTGATATATTTTCACTGAATTTACCTCACACCCAAATGTATCACATATTATAAAGTCCTATACAGGTGGTGTAAATTTGCTATGATTATGAGTTTAATTTTTTTGAAGCCATCGTATTCCATTTTGTTATTTGCATATGGTAATTTAACCAAGTCATTAGTCATCAAGTTAACTCTTATTCAGCTAATTTTTCCTTCTTCCTTTCTCCTTTTCCCCCCGCTCTCTTCCTCTTCCCCTTTCTCCCTCCCTCCCTTTCTCCTCCTCCTTCTTCTCCTCCTTTTCCTTTTTCCTTCTTACCTCTACTTCTGCCTTTTTTGAGACAAATGTCCTCTTGAATGAGTAGATTAAGCTAAGTATCCATACTTGTCTGAGACTTCTCTAAAACTTTTGTAGCATATCTATCACACAAGTTATAACGTTGAAAAATAGTGCTTCTAAGAGTTTTTGAATTCAACACTATTTTTGTGGAATATATAAAATGTGGAAATCATTATAATTTCTTAAGTCTTATCTAAGTAGCATTATTGAAAAGGGCAGTTTTGATTATTTCTAGTTTTGTGTTCTCTTTCAAAATGCTGCTTGGATGAAGCTTTAGAAGACACAAATCAGGGCTAAGATAGGGCCAGCCTCGCAGTTGAACCCAGTTTGAAGTCAGAAGGCCAAGGTGTGAATTCCTGTTTGATCATGCATAGCCTGTGTAACCTTTGGTGAATTAGTTAACTTCTCTAATCCCCTGGTTCTTCATCCATAAAGTGAGAATAATAGCAATTCCCACTTAGTAAGATTATTGTAAGGGTTAAATGATGTTAGTAAATATTTGTGCAGGGTGTCTAGCATGTAACAATGTATCAATCATTTATAGCTATATTTTGCATTTATATTGTATGACCTATAAATTCTTTCCTTTTTCTTTTTTCGCTACTTTTTTCCTTTTCCTTGGTTGTTAATGACAACAACAAAAAAATTAAGGCAGTTCTTATATTCCCATACATTGAAAGAAAGATGGTAGGAGTATTGGTGTTCTTTTTGATGATATCTAAACACTACAGATGAAAATAGAAGAGAGATACAAAGAAATGAACTCTACATAGAGGATTTAAAAATCACCAAATATCACCAGAATCAATCCATAAAGAAACATACCTGGGAGTAAAATTGATAGTGGTTTTAGGACATATTATTACAAGGAAAACAAATTTAAAACATAGAAAGCTGAAAAAATGACTTTGTGAGTATGTGCACACATGCATATATGTGGGAAAAGGAGAAATAAGAATGGGCAGAAATAAAGAAGTAATAAGTAATAGCTATTTAACAATTCTGTATGAACTGTTTTTTTCATTTGCATGTATAGCCCATGTAACCTTATATACTGATAAAACATTTTCTTATTGTAATTTATCTTTTTAGAAATTTATAGCACCTTCATATTACCCTGAATTTATATTTAAAATTGTCTTTTTTTTTCTTACTATATTTCTAGCATTTTATTTTATTTTTTTATTTTTATTTTTTATTGCATTTTAGGTTTTGGGGTACATGTGAAAAACATGCAAGGTTGTTGCATAGGTGCATATGTGGCAGTGTGATTAAAATTGTCTTAGTCTTACAAACTCTACCCTGATATTGTCATCATTACAAATGTCTAACTCACCACATCACAGTCACTTCCATGAGCTGTTCTGGCATCCTTGCTGGTCTATGGATCTATTTCACTTGATAAAACAACTATGCCTTTGCTAAAGGAAGTATTTGTATCTGGAATGCATTCCCTCTACCTAATATTTATATGTAGAGAAGACCTATGTCTTCTCTAGAATATCTTTGTTTTTTATTAAAAAAAATCATATTGTACATTTTACTTGCCAGAATCTGTTAATTATGTTTTCTGTTGTTTATGCTTATCTACTTGCTTAATTGGATTTCAGGCTTTGCAAGGTAAAGAATCTTATTTTCTACTTCAGTTGTCTCTTCTACAGTAATTAAAAGAGAAGTGGCTCAATACATTGTTGATTGACCAACATTTCCTAGTTCCCAATGTCTCCACATTTAGTCCTATTTTCTTTAGTCATTTACATGTAGAGTAATCATTTTTCATTCATGCAGTAATTTGCCAACACAAAATGTGGCCAATGCTACTCAAGTTTACAATATCTTGTTTGGATATTTTAAAATCCTTTAAGAAAGCTTCTTTTATTTTGTATTTTGCCATGCTTACATATGTGGCCTCTATAAACACAAAAGATAATGTTTCTTTTTCATCCACAAAGGCATCCTTTTGCTCATCTAAGTAGGTCCCCCTGATTATCCTCTGAGACCTATTGTCCCTGTCAGAAATTAAAGAATATTTTTGTTCTCATTTATCCTACGAGGTTCTTCTCCATTAGTTTAATTTTAGATGCATTCTTGCAGCAAAGCTCTTTGATCTTTAGTCATGCTTTATTAAATCTCTCTACTGAAATGCACAATCCCTTCAACTTACATCATGGTATGTATGTTTCAAGATCCATTTTATATGGTACTTATGTCCTCACATAATTCATAATTCTTTTCTCTCTGGTCTTCTTTGGCACTCTGATTTCACCTGTACCATTAGACATCACAGTTTTGTTTTCCATTCACTGAAGTTCCTTGAGCTCCTGTCATTTGTCAGGCAGTATACTATGTCATGGAGATATGAAGATGAATGAGACAAGGTTTCTTCCTTCAAGGATGCTACACGCTAGTGGAGGAGACGCAAAATTTTATGTTAGGTTTAGAAATGAAACTACTCATAGCAGAGTAAAGGAAGCCAAAAGAGAAAAACTTTTTCAGTTTTTGAGCCCCAGTAAATACAAAATAAGCTGATATGTACATGAAGTCTTTAAAAATGCATTGGGAGTTGGAGAAGGTGGACAGAGGTATTTCAGATAGTAGGGAATGTTGAATTTAATCTGACAGGGCATGGCATGCATATAATTCCATGTTCTTTGGGGTTTGGGGGGAATATAAATTATGAGGTGAGAGGGGAAAGATGTAAGATTGAAAAGAATGGGACCAATTTTAGAGAGTTTTGTCTGCCAGCAAAAGGGCTTGGGCATGATCTGAGAGTAGCAAGGCTATTGAGTTTTTGGTTTGTTTGTTTTCTGCCAAGGAATGATATGATCAGAGTTGAATTTTTAATAAATTATTTTGGAAATTATACAAAGAATGGCTTTGAGAGCATAAAACTATAGACTGAAAGACTGATTAGGAAGTTGTTGCAAGAGTCCTGGTGATGAAAGATGATTGCCCAAGTTATGATATTGCTAACAGTAATGGAGGGAACAGTCTGAGAGATATAGGAGTCAGAATCTGAACTTGTTCATTTATTGTATTGGAGGGTGAAGGAGAGGAAGACATCAAGGATGCCTCTCAGGGTTTGAGATTAATAGTAGATCTACAGTTTGCTAGGTAAACACAGAAAGGGGAAGAGAGAGAGACAGAGAGAGAAATGCAGACATACAACCAAAGGATTACAGGCTTGTACAGGAAATGGTCATGAAAGTGGATAAAAGAAATGAAAAAGAAACAGTTCGGAGGTCAAACTACTGAGAGACTTCCCATTTTGAGGTCTTGGAGAAGACTCTGGTGATGGGATCACCTGTGTCATATATTTTGTAAAATTTGCAAAGGTGAGTTAACTATAATTAATTAAAATTTTTGTCGTTGTTGTTTTTCATTCCCACTAATCCCACTTCCCTACTGTCAAACTTCTGCTTTTTTTGAGTGATATTGGGGTAGTAGTCACAAAAATGTGAAGTTTATCTAGGGACACATTAAATTTGAGTTTCTTAAGATATATCTATGTGTCCTATAGTTACTTTCACATATAACTGAGTTATAGATTTCTCAGTGCAGTGATAGTTTCCAGGAACACTCTCACCACAAACTGTGATCCATTCACCCCTCCTGTCATGATGACATTAATGACAAAGTACCTACCTAAGTGTCTTCAGTTCAAAATATATTTCAGTTTAATTATTGTGCAAGAAAACTTGCAGCCCATGTATAAAAGAAAATTGATAAGGCCAGCTGCAGCGGCTCATGCCTACAATCCTAGTGCTTTGGGAAGGTGAGGCAGGAGGGTTTCTTGAAGCTAGGAGTTTGAGACCAACCTGGGCAAAATAGTGAGATGGCATTTCCACAAAGATAACAATAAAAAATTAGCTGAGTGTGGTGGCATGCACCTGTAGCTACTTGGGAGGCAGAGGTGGAAGGATTGCTTGTGCCCAGGAGTTCAAGGCTGTAGTATGAGCCATGATCATGCCATTGAAAAAAGAAAGAAAGAAAGGAAGAAAAAAAGGAAAGAGACAGAGAGAGAGAAAGAAGAGAGAAGAAAGGAAGAAACTTGATAAAAGTTTGCCCAAACTTTAAAACAATTTTATATTATTTATAAGACATAAGCAGCAATAATTATGAAGCTGAAAGAAACTTTCCTAACCTATCAGTAATAAAAAAACATTCTGGAAACATACTTGAGTCATGAAAAACAAAAATAAAACCAAAAACAAATTTCTACCAAACTTTTCAGAAGAAAGACTAAAAGATTATATTCCTGCTTCAGAAAAGGAGTTGCCAAGTCATTGAATTAGGAACAGGTAATCAGATTGTGCAACTGTAAATGCAGAGAAATAATCATAAAAAATTTTTGTTTTCTGTTCTTTTTTTTGAGACAGAGTCTCACTCTGTCACTCAGGGTGAAGTGCAGTGGCGTGATCTCAGCTCACTGCAACTTCCAACTCCTGGGTTCAAGTGATTCTCCTGCCTCACCCTCCCAAGTAGCTGGGATTACAGGCGCTCTCCACCATGCCTGGCTGATTTTGGTATTTTTAGTAGAGACAGTGTTTCACCATGTTGGCAAGGCTGGTCTCAAGCTCCTGACCTCAGGTGATCTGCCCACCTCAGCCTCCCAAAGTGCTGGGATTACAGGCATGAGTCACCATGCCAGGCCTATAAAAGTTTATTAAGCAGCTAGTTAATATAGATATTGTTATTTTA
The DNA here is from genome assembly GCF_030222135.1 of Aotus nancymaae. Taxonomy (NCBI): domain Eukaryota; kingdom Metazoa; phylum Chordata; class Mammalia; order Primates; family Aotidae; genus Aotus; species Aotus nancymaae. The sequence continues at coordinate 32,196,477 of NW_026988413.1, forward strand.
ATCCATTTGCACAATGTGGCTTTGGATAGATTTTTAAGATTGGTAATTTGTTGTGAATTTATTTTCTCATACTTTTGTACTATTTTTATATTTGTAAACTGAATTCTTGTTTTCAAAGAGGGCGTGTAATATGCTTCACATCCCACAAAACCTGGGTCAGCTCTTAAAGTCATTGAAATTGATCAGGAACCTAGGAAGTGAGGGCCATGGAAGTAAGGGTGATAAAGTAAGTGTCAACAGAAATTTAAGACCCTCAGGAGTATGGCTAGACTTGTAGTGAAAAGGAAGTCTGAGATGTAGGCTTCTCAACAAGAAGATGATTATGAACAAGATGTGCATTACAGAGATTATGAGAAGAAAGAATGGAGCTGCTGAAGGCCTCGGCCACAAAGACTTTTATATCATGCTCACTTGTTTATGTCTGCATTACTGGTCTGTATATTCCTGGAAGAGGATTTTACTTTTCTTTGTCCATTCACTGCATCAACGCTGTGCATTGCACATGGTAATAGATGTTTTGGAATTGACTTTGATCAAAGACATTTACTTCATAGTTAGAATGTCATTGCCTCCATGGAAACATTTCCTTGTACTTTTATAAAAAACATCATTCAACAATCTATACATTTTCTTTTTTAAACACAAAAATCATTTTTGATCTTCTTTCTTCCCTTTTTACATATTTTAACTATGATTTCACTATTTTTCCTGCATATGAATAGATTCTTTGTTTTCTAGAATTTGACCTCATAGAGTATATAATATGACCTCTCTATACACATAGGCTTTTTAATTAAAAAAAATTTTATTTGAGTTGTGAGTGAGAACTTGGTACAGAATAAAAGAGAGAAAGGTCTAGTTCCTGCCCTTGGGGCTTTGGAGTTCATTATATTGTGTTCACTGCGCTTAAGTAGAGTCTGGGGCTCTTGTCAGGGGTTGTCACATATGCTGCCTAATAACAGACTACATATGACTTCTTTCATCCCCAAGAGTGGATGCAGCCCTGTCTGTCTTGTAACATCACTACAAATAACACTGTCCTCCATTGTCAACTTGTTTTTTCCACTAACACTTTCTGTTGTTCCACCTAGTTAAATGGGTAAATGTCAGAGAAAAAAATATTAGACTACAGGAGATTAGAGAAGAGCAGTTATAAATCATGACAGGTCCAAGATATTTTCTGGTATAAGTCACTAATGTACAAAGACAGCGGATTTGGATTTTGGTGGTCTAAGAATTATGAAGTCTGCTTACTCAGTAAAAGGCGAAAGATTTATGCAATTTGAAGAGAAATCAGAGTACTGCTTACTCAGAATGATAGCAGGACTTAAGGTAGAGAGGGAATAATGTGTAGTGTGACATTAAATTGAAATTTAATTTTTTAAATGAAGAGCCCGTAAGGTATAGAGCAGGAATTACATTCATTTTATAGTATAATATATTATATTTAGAATTACAGTATGGAATGAGGCTTAGAGAGCATTTTATAATGTCGAAGAAGTAAAAGGTTTCTATTGACCAGGTGTGGTGACACATGCCTGTAATCCCAGCACTTTGGGAGGCCAAGGCAAGCAGATCACAAGGTCAGCAGTTCGAGACCAGCCTGGCTAACATGGTGAAATCCTGTCTCTACTAAAAATACAAAAATTAGCCAGGCGTGGTGGTGAGCACCTGTAGTCCCAGCTACTTGGGAGGGTGAGGCAGGAGAATCACTTGAACCCAGGAGACAGAGGTTGCAGTGAGCCAAGATTGTGCCACTGCACTCTAGCCTGGACAGTAGAGCTAGACTCTGTCTCAAAAAAATAAAAATAAAAAATAAGGTTTCTATTACAATGTCACAATGTGGTGTTTAACCATGTTAACCAAATCGATTAATCAATATTTGGGAGGATTATTGGGGTTGGGCCAAGGAAAAGGATACAGCCCATTTACTTCATTTTTTTAAGCAGTTGGTAAATAGTCTATTGTATTAGGTGATTTGCAAATAGTAAAATGATGGGATATACTCGCGATAGCCTGATGGTTTGTTTTTTTCAGTAAGTATAGTAGATTCTCACAAATTGAGAGGAATAATTTATTCCTTTGCTCTTGCTTCACTGGAAGGAACACATATTATCAAGATCCTAATGATAACAATTTGTCTAAAAAGCACAAATACTAAATTCTAAAATTAAATAACATGGAACTGTCTTTGAAAGCCCAAGTTTGCTACAAATGACCATTGCCAGTTGTTTAATAGACTGTCTCATCTTCTTTATACAGAAAACTCTCTCTCAAAACAAAAATTTTATAGTGACAAAAGCTGTGTGAAATTTAAATAATTCCAATGAATCTCAGTGATGTGAGTTTATAGGCATAAATGAAAAAACATTAACATTAACATATTAGTAATTATCTGTATATAAACTCAAATTTTGTAAATGACATTGTTGCCTGATAAAATGTTGAATCCATTACATGGATGAATTAAACTATTTTTATTTTTATTAATTAGCTTATTTTTAAATTATTTTATTTTTAATTGACAAAAATATATTATGTACAACATGTTGTTTTGAAAATTTAGACACTGTGAAATGGTTATTTCAGGTTAGTTAAAATAGGTATTACTTTACATACTTTTCATTTTTGTGGTGAGAACACTTAAAATCTATTCTCTTAACAATTTTCAATAATACAGTACATTGTTATCAGCTATGGTCAATGTGCTATATTATAGATTTCTGGAAGTTATTTCTCTTATCAACAGAGTAATGGATTTAAAAAGTGTGTTTTTTATATATATATATATATGACTACTATTCGGCCTGATACACGTTTTAGCCTCATGGGTAGGTTTGCCCAAAATTAGACTAAGGAATGGGTCTTATACAAAGGTCAGTTCTCTGTCACTAAAAGTTTGTAAAGAGTCAAGGTGAAGTTCTAGTAGGGATTTCTTTGTGGGTGAGATTGGAACAGATGATCAACAATATTACCTTTAGTGTTACGTTTGAGGACTTCCATAAAGCAAATTAGATGTATTCCTGATCTTTTAATGCAAATTTTCTGAGATCACGCCCCTAGATTTGTCTTCACCTCTAAGGCAGTGAGAAGTGATAGATTTTTTATAAGCACATTCATTATATTGAACATGTTATTTTTTAATTTACTACCACTTATTAAATATTTATTATGCTTCCAAATATATGTGTCATGCACTTTTTAAGTAACATAATGGATCAAACAGTATCTCTATAAGGTACAAATTAGGAAGTTCATTCAAATTTAGAAAAGTTTAGTTTAAAGAAGTTTGGTAACTTTCTTAAAATCACACAGTTAGTAAGTAACACACAGCTGTTATTCCATACTAATCAGTAAAATAATAAACTTGGAAATGATACAGCATTATGATTTAAGGTAAGGGTGGTTGGACCACAACTGTTGCTTTGAAGACCTGAACAACTTTCCTCTTTCAGTACCCAGAGGTATATATATATATATATTATGAATATAGAAGTATATAGAGCTTATATATATATATATATATAAAACTTCCTCTATATAACTCTAGAGTTTTATATATATATATAAAACTCTATATACTTCTAAATATATTCTATATATATATACACACACACCACCTCTGGGTACTGAAAGAGAAAAGTTTATTTTATATATATAAATATATATATAATATATTATATTAAAGTTTATTTATATTAGATATATAAATATATAATATATGTATAATATATTATATTAAAGTTTATTTTTATATATATAAATAAAACCTTATATATATGGTTATATATATATCCATATATATATATATATATAAAACTCTCTCTATATGTATAACTCTATATACTTCTAAATATATTCATAATAAAACTCATTACTGTTAGGCACTTTGGAAACAATAATTGATAGCCATTTTATTTATTTACCAAGAGAAATCATAGTCATAAGGCATATGCATAACAGGAAGATAATCAATACATTTTCTCTTGCTAGATTGTTTGTTCCACATATTAACTGAATCAATAAAGAACTGAAGATAAATCAACATAGAATTATGCACATGTTGGAAACCATGCAAATTGAAAAAGAAGAATTAAATCAGTCAAACACTTAAGGCTCTGAGTCTAAAATAGTTGTGCTTTCATTTCTGATTGACAAACTATCTTATATATATTAACACACTCAATTTATTAACCAGCAAGACTTATGGCCAAGTCCACAGCCTTTTCCTGTTAAGTTGTTGACAATGAATATTCTAACCCATAGTGTTAATATTATATTTTAAAACTCAGAGGACAAATGTATAACTCTAATTTCTGGTTTGTACAGAACTTAGAAATAAGTGCTGATCAAAAAATCAAAGTTTGTCTGACTCCAAAGCCCAGTGACAGCCATGTAAGTCAGAAATAAAGTCATTATAAACTATCTTGTGCTGAATTAAAGAATATTTACTTTGGGTACAACTATAAATTCTTAAAATGGCAATTTCAAGGGGAAAATGAAAACCTCTAAATCACTAATGTGGCAATAGAGTGAACTTGGATGATCAGTCCAAGGAATTAAAAAAAAAAAAAAAGCAGGTCTTTTGGAAGCACCATAAATTATGCTGTTAAATTGTGGCTGGATTCTAATGCAAATTCAGGTTACCCAGGCATAAAAGACAGCAGCAGTTGGCAAACACTGTGTTATTTATTTTGTAGATAAGCCATCTATCAAACTCTTCTTTTCCTCAGTAAAATGTACTCTCAAGCACCATGGAGAAAAAGAAACTGGTATTGATAGAGTGTACCCTGGGAGCTTCTTTTCTGAACTTTGGTGAAACCAGTGAAAACTAAAGTCTTTTGCAAATTAAGAGTTTACTTGCTTGTCTAAATCAAACAAGAGGAAGATATTCATCTGGTTGCTAAGTAGAGAAGAGAGGTTACTGAAGTGCTTCATGCTGTTTAGCCAGCCTCTCATAAAAACACCAACTTAAACCTCAAAGTTACAAAAATGGCAACTCTCATCCTGAAATTGCCAATTCTTCCAAATTTCGTAAGAATAAAATGAATGGAGCCCCCATTGGGTTAAAGATACCTGAGCCAAATGATCAATAATAGAGATTTTTCCAAAGTCTGGAGTGGTGGGATTTAGTAATAACATAATTTCAAGTCAGAGAATGTATATTTCACAGGTTATTCCAAAAAAGAATGAGTATTTCTTCAACACTGTTTTCATATGTAACAAAAGATTCAGGAGTAGTGAGTATAAATATTAATCTACAATCTTGACTACAAAAGAAATATTATTTTCTTTAAGTCAAGTTAAATCTGATTAAAACCTCTATCCAGACATTTGGTGGGAATTTAAGTAAATTTTGGGTTATTCCTCTCGCCACACCCGCATTGTAACATGGGATCCAGAATTGCCTGGTGCCAGAGGAATAAGCAAGGACCTTTCACTTGAGTTTATTATGATTGCTATAGGTTTGATAATTGCGTAAACCACAGAAACGCCAGAAGACTGCCAGCTTTTCTATTCCCTTATCACATGGCCGAGTTTGAAGTCTAGAATCTTAGTTGGAGCTGGGAATTTCGGTGCCCTGTAATCATCCTTGAGAAAAAAGACCAACAAAGACCCAGTCACACCTTATAAAGCATTCAGATACAAGAAAAACACCACTTGGTATATCAAAAAACAGCAAACATCAAACACAAATAAATAAATGAATACATCGGTACATTATTCCTGCAACAAAATTTTTGTCTACTATTTTCGCTTGAGGCCCAGAATTATTTTTTAGTTTGCATTTGAAATGATTTTAGATTTATCAAAAAAAGTAAATTATAATAGAGTTTCTACATTCCCTTCTCCCAGCATTCCCTAATGATAACATATTATGTGACCATAGTAAAATGATCAAAATCAAAATTAATATTACACTATCATTAATTGAAATACAGACCTTACTCAAATTTTACCAGGTTTTCCACTAGTGACCTTTGTCTCTTCCAGAATTTGATCCCAAATTCTACATTGCATATAGTTACTCTGTCTGCTTAGTCTCTTCCTATCTGTAAGCATTCCTCAATTTTTCACTGTCTTTCAGGACTTTTATACTATTGAAGAGTATTTGTCAGTTAATTTATAGAATATTTCTGACTTGGTTTTGTCTGATTTTTTAACGGGATTATGAATGTTTGGAAACAAGGCTGCAGAAGTGATTTTGTGCCTTTCTCAATGTACATCAGAGGAACATGACATCGGTCTTATTAGCGATATTACTAGTGATTACTTAAAGATCTATCTGTAGGTCTTGAGTTTCACCACTCTTTTCCAATTTGTAATTAATAAGTAACTTGGTAAACATATTTCAGGTCATGCAAATATCCAATTTCTCCTCAAACATTTACTCACAAATTTTAGCAACCATTGATGATCATGCCTATAATAATTATTATGCTACTTGCTCAATGGTAATTTTGAATTCTTCCCCTCATTCCTTCTACATTTATTAATTGAAATTCGATAAGAAAAAATAATCCTTTTCCTCTTTTATTCATGTATTTAATCGTTTATATCCGCTCAAAGTCAAAGATTTTACATTATTCTCTGAGTTATAATCCAATAATATCAAGGACTCAGAGTTTTCAACTCTAATAATACTTAGTTCTTTTTCAAGTTCCACAGATTTCTTTTTCTGCCTTAACTCTATTTGTCTCTCTGGCTCACTGCAACATGTCTTTTATTCTTCTTTTATAGTTTTCTTTTTATTTTCCATCTAACCAAAGGAAAATCACCAAATTCCTCCTTTTAAAAATTCTGTCTCTAATAGTCTGTCATTTTTTTTTTTTTAACTTAAACATTTACCTTTTCTTACCTCCCCTATTTATTTTGTCCCCACTTATCTCTTTTATTTCTATTTACTTTATGTATAGGGGCTGATGGGTGGAGATATTCTGTTCGGTAAAAACAGAGATAAATTGCCTCTTCCCATCTTTCCAAAATAGGCCATTCATTCTTTTGACTTTCAAGATGAATGTGAGCAAATTAAAGTAGTCATTCCTCTATGTTGGCCATCAATTTTCAAGTCACTGAATCAGGTGACTGCTAATGACATTGGTAATGGTTTGCACTTCTTTTTGTTCTATTATTGTGGTTGACTTCAGAGAAGAATTGACAATACTTTTGGAATGTCCACTAATTATATCAATCTTTATACTAAAAATAATTTTAAAAAACACTTTTTTGCATGAAAATTAAAGCAAAATTCTGTCTTTTGTATCTCTATATGACAGTCACTTAAATTGCCCATATGGTCTTACAGTTAGAACCACATTAAATAAATAAATTTTTCCTACTCTAACCAGAGGTTATAAATCTGACTTTGTTTTTCAGGTACATCAAAAAATATATGTCCATGATATGTATTTTATTGTGGTTGTAGAAGAGAATCTTAAAAGGAGAACAGAACCATAAACATGCTATCTCTTTCTCTCTCCTGTATTCTAAATTGTTTCTATGTTTTCTAAATTATAAATTAATAAAATATCTTTATAAGGATAGGCAATGGGAATTATAAGTGAGTGAGACAGCAACCAGCCAAACTCAATCTGATTAATCTAATTGCACCTACATATTCAATTTAAAGAGTAGTCTTAGATCTTTGAAATTCTGAATGGTTCATCATACCCCAAAATAACAAGTAGAAAGCAGAGACCTTTCAAACTAAAGATGTTGCAAATTTAGCAGTGGATGACTTAAAATGCTTGAGAGCTATTTTAAAATACCACCTAAATTATTAAATAAAAACAAACCTTATAAATATATTTCAGAGTATAATTAAATTATTGTTTACTTTATTTTAAAACTCCCTAAATGAAAAAAAAACCCTGAGGCCATCCATTTAAATGCTAACAACCCAAAAATATGTATTTTAATATTCTTTCCCATTAAAAAAATCTAAGTAATTATAACTGAAAACTATTTTCATTCTCAAGAGTAGAAATAAGAATATCAAAGAATAACCTAAGAAAGAAATGTGAAGCATTTATGGGTAGGAGACAAAGTATAGCTAATTAATATTAATGACTAATAAATAAATATACAGATGTCATAATCTGATATAGGAAAATACTATTGCATAATTGTAATAGCTACCTCAAGTTAATCTACACATTTAACACATTTATCAGTAGTCATTCAGGAGCAGGTTGTTCAGTTTCCATGTAGTTGTGAAGTTTTGAGTGAGTTTCTTAACCCTGAATTTTAATTTGATTGCACTGTGGTCTGAGAGACTGGTTGTTATGATTTCCATTCTTTTGAATTTGCTAGGAATGATTTACTTCCAATTATGTGGTCAATTTTAGAGTAAGAGTGATGTGGTGCTGAGAAAAATGTATATTCTGTGGATTTGGGGTGGAGAGTTTTGTAGATGTCTATCAGGTCCACTTGGTCCAGATCTGAGTTCAAGTCCTAGATATCCTTGTTAATTTTCTGTCTCATTGATCTGTCTAATATCGACAGTGGAGTATTACAGTCTCCCACTATTGTTGTGTTGGAGTCTAAGTCTCTTTGTAGGTCATTAAGAACTTACTTTATGTATCTGGGTGCTCCTCTATTGGGTACATATATATTTAGGATAGTTAGCTCTTCTTGTTGCATTGATCCCTTTATCATTATGCAATGTCTTTCTTTGTCGCTTTTGATCTTTGTTGGTTTAATGTCTGTCTTATCAGAGAGTAGGATTGCAAACCCCCTACTTTTCTTTCTTTTTTTTTTTTTCGCTCTCCATTTGCTTGGCAAATCTTCCTCCACCCCTTTATTTTGAGTCTATGTGTGACTTTGCATGTGAGATGGGTCTCCTGAATACAGCACACCAATAAGCCTTGACTCTTTATCCAATTTGCCAGTCTGTGTCTTTTGATTAGGACACTTAGCCCATTTACATTTAAGGTTAATATTGTTATGTGTGAATTTGAACCTACCATTTTGATACTAGCTGGTTGTTTTGCCCATTAGTTGATTCAGTTTCTTCATTGTGTCAATGGTCTTTACCATTTGGTATGTTTTTGCAGTGGTTGGTACTGGTTGTTCCTTTCCATGTTTAGTGCTTCCTTCAGGAGCTGTTGTAAGGCAGGCCTGGTGGTGATGAAATCTCTCCGCAATTGCTGATCCATAAAGGATCTTATTTCTCCTTCACTTATTGAGCTTAAGTTGGCTGGAGATGAAATTCTGGGTTGAAAGTTCTTTTCTTTAAGGATGTTGAATATTGGCCCCCACTCTCTTCTGGCTTGTGGGGTTTCTACCAAGAGATCTGCTGTGAGTCTAATGGGCTTTCCTTTGTGGGTGACCTGACCTTTCTCTCTGGCTGCCCATAGCATGTTTTCCTTCATTTCAACCCTGGAGAATATGATGATTATGTGCCTTGGGGTTGCTCTTCTTGATATCTTTGTGGTGTTCTCTATATTTCCTAGATTTGAATGTTGGCCTGCCTTGCTAGTTTGGGGAAGGTCTCCTGGATAATATCCTGAAGAGTGTTTTCCAGCTTGGATTCATTCTCCCCATCACATTCAGGTAGACTGATCAAACATAGATTAGGTCTTTTCACATAATTCCATATTTCTTGGAGGCTTTGTTCATTTCTTTGTTTATTTTTTTCTCTAATCTTGCCTTTTCATTTTATTTCATTGAGTTGATCTTCAATCCCTGATATCCTTTCTTCTGCTTGATCAGTTTGGCTATTGAAACTTGTGTATGCTTCACGGAGATCTCGTGCTGTGTTTTTCAGCTCCATCAAGTTGTTTATGTTCTTCTCTAAGCTGGTTATTCTAGTTAGCATTTTGTCTAACCTTTTTTCAAGGTTTTAGTTTCTTTGCATTGGGTTAGAACATCCTCTAGCTCAGATAATTTTTTTATTACCCACCTTCTGAAGCCTCCTACTGTCACTTCTTCAAACTCATTCTCCATTTTGTTCTCTTGCTGGTGAGGTGTTGTGATCCCTTGGAGGAGAAGAGGGATTCTGGTTTTTGGTGATTGCAGCCTTTTTGTGCTAGTTTCTTCCCATCTTCATGGATTTATCTACTTTCGGTCTTTGAAGTTGGTGACATTGAGATGGGGTCTCTGAGTGGACATCATTTCTGTTGATGTTGAAGCTATTTCTTTATGCTTTTTAGTTTTCCTTCTAACAGGCCCCTCTGCTGCAGGACTGCTGGAGGTCCACTCCAGACCCTGCTTGCCTGAAAATCACCCATGGGGGCTGCAAAACAGCAAGGATTGCTGCCTATTCCTTCCTTTCATAGCTTTATCCCTGAAGGGTACCCGTCAGATGTCAGCCAGAGCTCTCCTGTATGAGGTATCTCTTGGGATAAGCGGGGGTCAGGGAGCCACTTGAGGAGGCACTCTGTCCCTTTTCAGAGCTCAAGTGCTATGCTGGGAGCTCCATTTCTCCCTTCAGAGCTGCTGGGCAGGGACTTCTAAGTCTTCTGAAGTGGAACAAACAACCACCCCTTTTCCCAAGTGCTCTGTCCTGGGAAGGTGGGACTTTATTTATAAGTACCTGACAGTCTGCTGCCTTTTTTTCAGAGATGCCCTGCCCAGCAAGGAGGGAGTCAAGTCACAGTCTGCCACAGGCTCTTCCCGACTGCTGTGTAAACTTTCTTGTGATTTTGTTTACACAGGCAAGGTTAGAACTGCCTCTGTAATGGCAGACGCCCCTCCCCGCACTGAGCTCAACCATCCCAAGTCCAGCTCAAACTGCTGTGCTGGCTGTGAAAATCTCAAGCCAGTCAGTCTCAGTTTGCTAGTCTTTGTGGGGGTGGAACTCACTGAGCCAGATCACTTGGCTACCTGCCTTCAGCCCCCCTTTTTTCAAGGTAATGGGCAGTTCTGTCTTGCAGGTGGTTCAGGTGCCCACTAAAACGGCTGCCCAGTTTTGGGCTGGAAACCTGCAGCTCCAGCTAAATGATGAGGAATTCCGTCACGATGACCAAATAGGAACAGATCTAGAGTGCAGTTCCCAGTGAGAGCGACGCAGAGGGCAAGTGATCTCCGCATTCCCAACTGAGGTACCAGGTTCATCTCATTGGGACTGGTTGGACAGTGGCCCGAGGAGGGCAAATCAAAGCAGGGTGGGGCATTGCCTCACCTGGAAAGTGCAAGGGACTGGAGGACTCCCCCTCCTACCCCAGGGAGGCCATCAGGGATTTTCTGGACACTCCGGCACTGCAGTTCAGATATTGCACTTTTCCCATGGCCTTTACAGCCCACAGACCAGAAGATTCCCACCAGTGTCAACAACATCAGTGTGGTGGGTTTCCAAAACAAATTATTTTTCAAGTCAGGCGGTTTCTAATTCTTTGTTTTGCCAATTAGAAGTGGGACTTAATTAAAACTGGCTAAAATAATTTTTATGATATATTACTATTATTTTGGCCTTCAAAGATGTGTCAACCAGTCTACAATAAAAACTGATTTCTTGGCCATGCACAGTGGCTTATGCCTGTAATTCCAGTACTTTGGGAGGCCGAGGTGAGTGGATCATATGAAACCAGGAATTCAAGACAAGTCTGGCCAACATGGTGAAACCCCATCTCTACTAAAAACACAAAAAATTAGCCAGCCACGGTGGCATGCGCCTGTAGTTTCAACTACTCGGGAGGCTGAGGCAGGAGAAGTGCTTGAACCTGGGAAGCAGAGGTTGCAGTGAGTGGAAATCATGCCACTGTACTCCAGCCTGGACGACAGAGCAAGACTCTGTCTCAAAAAAAAGAAAAAGAAAAAATAATAAACTCAAAAAACAAAAACTAATTTCTGATGATAGATCATTATTATTTCTAGCATTTAAAGAATTGAGTGATACTCTTATGAAAAAGAAATAAAACTTCCATTCCTCTCCACTGATTTTTGTGAAGCTAATTTCTTGTGTTGATATCTATAAAAATGAAACAAATGATAATACAATTCATGCACAACTCTGTCCCATTCTAGCAATTTCTAATGTATTTAGAGACAAGAACTAATTGAAAAATGTCACTAATTTCATTAAGAGATGCATTTCTAGTACAATTTTACTTTCAGGTTTAATAATTATGTGGCAATATTAATTTTATATTTATGATTCACACTAATATTGATGACTCAAGCCAAGATTTAAAAAGTTAATGTTTACATCCCTTCAGCCAAAATTTTCCATTTTTCATGTTTTTTACTTTGCAAAGAGTGATGGTAGCATTAGCAATAAGCCTTTATAGAACATAAAAGAGATTAAATTAAGATAAATGTTATAGTAAAATACGGAATGGAAATATGAATTCAAAGGGGAAAAGCAAAAGATGTAAAATTTCTGAATCTCAAGGAATAAATTATTGTTGCACTGTTTTGAACTTTTGTATTAAATTTTGCTATATATGTAAGAGTAGTTAACCTTATTTTAAAACATTTATATTTATCAAATGTCAAAGATTAGATTTATTTAAACTCATTATGAAAATCTTAGATGTCAAGTTAAAAATGTGATAAAGAAAATACAGCTGTTCAAAAATTGTTTTAGAAGGTACTTAGTGACCACAGATTGAGGCTCTGAGATTCTCTGGGAGGCAGTCTGCCACTGCACTCGTATGTCCAAATCTTTCTCTCTTGCATTGTGCCAGCATTCTTTTTGAATCTTTTATTTCTGCTTTTAGCACTTCCTGGGACAATCTTTATGCACAAGCTTTGGTTTGCCTGTGATGGAACAGAGTATGGAAAGTATACCTAAAGACAAACAGGCCAACTCTTAAGATAAAGCCAAATACATTATCTTTATGAACAGTGGCAAATTTTCACTATGCATTTATCATGCTGCAAAGTTCTATTCTAGCTACTGAAATAACTCCTCTAGTCTTCACACCTACCACATGAGGAAGGCCAGATTATTCTCATTTTACAGATTAAAACTGAGGCTCAGAGAGGCTACTTATTGCACCTCCAGTTTATATAGCTAGTTAGCGTGAGATAGATGTAAAAACACAGGTGTCTAATATGATATTTCTCCATGCTGTGGGAAAGGCCCCAATCTCTTCCTGTTTTCCTTTCCTGATAACCCTTTTCCCCCTCCAATGACGCTTTTGTTAATGCCTTCCCACCACTCATTAAACTCTGTGCCCAGAAATAGAAGACAAGAAGCATATACACTAAAGATTAACCCTGATCTTGTCTGGGTAGTATGTTAACCACTGATTTTTATTTTTGCCTTTCTTAATTCATGACATTTTCTAAGTTATGGACAAAAATGTGGCAGATGAGCTCATTGTTTTAGCAAATATTCACTCTCTTTTCCCTTCCTCCACGGAGAAGCACACATCCTGGCCCCATAGGAGCTGGGCTTGGCCAAGTCATTTGCTTTGGCCAGAGAAATGTGGGCAGAAATGATTCTGCCAGTCTTAGTACAAGGCCTTAAGTAGTATCTCTCATTTGTAGCCACCCACCCAGGAGCTCAGGACCTGTCAGGAAAAGATGCCTCATATAACTGAAGTCCTCCAGCCTGGTCTGACCCACAGATAGTAGGCAGAACAGGGATACTCCAGTCTACCTGTAGACATGTGAAAAAGAAAGACATGCTCATTGTTCTATTTTGAGGTTGGGTTTTGCAAAGTAATACAATAACACAATATATCCTCATTGCATTTAAACTCCCCTCTTTTATCATCATACATCATATAAATTTATTTTCCACCCCAAATGATAAACTAATGGACTGCCCCTCATAATACTTATGAGTTCTTAACTATTAACATTGCTCATTAAACTCCAATGTATCTGTCCTGTGAGCAACTACTTCTTTAGTATCTGTTTGATTTTACAAGTAAATTTGATGTTGATGCAACAAAGAAGAGCTAGAGCTAGAGCTCATTTCCTAAAGCACTTGCATTCTGCACTTTACCTCTGCAGAGTCTTTTTCTTACCCCATATGGAGAAAGCTGGCTGTGCAACTCCTCTCCTGTCTTCACTTAAAACAGCCATGGATTGCCAGGAGAAAGCCTGCTGGCTGCAAACGGTGAGGTGAGATTTCAACTTTCCAGCAGTTAGATGTACTTGTTTAATAACCTTGCACACCATGGCACTGTTTTTCAATTTGCTTCCATTAGGAGTAAAATACAGTCTTTTATTTTTGAAAATCTGCTTTTGTTATTTATAAAACCTTGGAGACTTATCACTTCTCTGACTAGCATAAGGTGGCCATTTTCCTAAGTGAGGTACAATCAAGGTCAGCCTCCCTTTTGTAAAACTAATGCTATGATAGCTTGGGAAATGAAAATCAAGCTATAAACTAAAGGGTTTGTTAGTTGTTTTCCCCTTTACTCATTTTCTGGCCTATTTATACAAGTAGGTTCATAAAAACAATAGAGATATCCCCTAGGAACTTGAATTTACCTAAGAAGACATCTACAACTTTAGATACCATGAATCAATTTGACTGACACGGAGGCTGGGGCTAATAAAGGGTTGCTGGTTGCTAACAGATGTATTCCTAGCAGAACAGGCAGATTGGGCTGTGTTGACATCTAAGATTTAAGCTCTTATTCTATTATTCTCACTATGACTCATTATTTTTCACAAAGCACCCTTAAAAACCATTTATCATTGAAAAGAGTCCATAATAAAGCTTCTAAGAGGTTGCCTTCTGTTATTTAAAGAGGAATCACTTAGCACTGGCTGTTGATGAGAAGACACTTAAGTGAAAAATATCCTTTCTTCAGAGGGAGTCTATTCCTTTAATCATCTCATCTGGTAAGCAGTCTTGAAACAGTTTAAAGGTGTTTTTTGGGAATCATCATCAACAACAAACCTCACCTACAATTGTTTCAATAATATAGGTATAATTATACTACTTACAGTGTACTACTAGACCTCAGTCATTAGTGGACAAAAGTCTAGAGAGATGAAAAATAGTGAATACATTTTAAAGGTGCAATTCATGACCATTTTTAATTCTCTTAGTTTTGACAGAAGTAACTTCTTCAAAAGAAAATAACATTAATGAAACCTTTCAGATTTGACCTTTTAGTGGCAGTAAAATTGAGCTCCACATTTCTATTAATGGTAATGGCTGCCTCCCAGCAAACCTCTCTGGTATCGTGGAAACTGCAGATACTCAGGATTTACAGAATCACTCTCTGCAAAGAACTGTTGAAAATGGGTTAAATCAGTGAAGTCAGTTAACTGAAATGGTCAATTATCAAGCTATAACAACAAAGTAAGTTAAAAAATGATGATGCTTGGTCCTATTATTTTATGCTCTTCAATGTAAAATAACTACTAAATAAGATAATTAGTTTCCAGAATAGAAGGCATTTCTGCAATAGGTGTCCAACACAGTGCCTGACGAAGACTACTCCCTTCACTATGTTTTTGTAAACTAAATTGATTATACTTCTTTAATTTTTCTAATTAGTTGTTAGAGGAACTATTAACTTTCCTTCTGATCTCATTCTGTTTTTTACTCTATAATTATTTTCTTGAATTTCTAATTTGGGAGAAGACAGCATCAGCTAAAATAAAAAGGAATGCCTAATATTTAGTGAGTAGAGTTCACCATTTAATATTTACTTCACATCCTAGTATTTAGATATGTAGTGAGGAAAGTTGACTACTATTTAATGAGAAAAATTCAATTAAATAGAAGTTTGACTTGGGGTGATAAGATGCACATGGGAAAGGCTGGAAAGTATAAACACAGCCAAAAGTGTTTTCCTAGATGGGAATTTCTGCCAGCTGGAAAGAGGTACAGTGATCAAAGATTCTGTCTCTAGACACAGTCTGCCCTTGGTAGGCTGTGATGTTGGGTACATTATTTAAACTAAGTTTCAGATTCTCTGAGCTACCTAACTCAGAGAGTTTTTGTGGAAATAAACTAAATAACGTTTGTGGGGTGTTTCATGAAAGGCCCAAAATCGAGTAGTGATATTTGTCTTTCTAGTTTCTAGGGAAAATTCAGAAGTTAACTTTAGAAACAAAAATATTGAGCATATCAAATGCAAAATTTAACCCAAGATCATAAGAAATGCCATCTGGCTGGGCATGGTAGCCCAAGCCTATAATCCCAGCACTTTGAGAGGCCAACTTAGGCAGATCACTTGAGGTCAGGAGTTTGAGACCAGCCTGGCCAACATGGTGAAACCCCACCTCTACTAAAAATACAGAAAAATTAGCCAGGTGTAGTGGCACACGCCTGTAATCCCAGCTACTCAGGAGGCTGAGGCAGGAGAATTGCTTGAACTAGGAGGTGGAGGCTGCAATGAGCCGAGATCATGTCACTGTGCTCCAGCCTGGGTGACAGAGTGAGACTCTGTCTCAAGAAAATAACAGAAAAAGAAAATAATAAATAAATAAAATAAAAACGAAACAAAACAAGAAAGAAAGAAAAACAAGAAATGCCATCCTTTGGTTCAACTCACTGGATTGGATCTGTCACTGGTCAGACCCACTAGAGGGCATATAGAGAGCCTTGAGTTGACAGGGAGTAAGGTGTTGGGCCACAGTGGGCATGGCCAGGCCTAAGAGACTTACTGAGAAGTTCTACTGGCTATGAAAGTGGAATAATCAGTGGACAAAATACTTTGACTAACTTTGGTTTTCTCCCTGTACCTAGCATGATGCATGTATACATTATTCTTGGGTAACAAGTCTGTCAATTGATGTTCCATCTTCTACCACTCTGGTGTCAGGGTTTTAAGAGCTTCCCTCTGTTATATCTGGGTTAATTTTAATGATATTAAAATCTCTGCCATCCAGGGAGAGGAACCGGGGTAGAGGGAGATGTATAGAACTGCTGTGGTGTTCTTTTCAGATCCTGGGACCAGAATTTCATTTTTAAGGTAGTGTGCATATACTATGTTTCTATAAACACAGTGGATTGAAGTAGTTAAGAGAATAATTTTACAGAGGCAAAATGGGGCTTTGACATGTTAAGAGCTTCTCTTAAGCCATTCCATAAGTGTCTGTCGACACTTACCAAGAACTTCCATAAATAAGACTTTGAACTACAATGGAAAGAAGGTATAGATCAAGGGATATAGAATTCAGAATCTGTTCGAAGGAATAGCAAATGTAAATATAATTATAGAAAAAAGGATCTAGTCATTATGTTTTCCAAGTTCTTTTTTAATAATTATGATCTTCATTTTTAAATGAATTTTTCTTTTTTTTTTTTTGAGGGATGTCTGTTTATTTGTAGTGTACCCTCTGCACCAGGCCCTTATGTTCATGACCTTACCCAAGTCTACAATCTTGCCAGGTAGTTTACATCATCTCCACTTTACAGTTTAAGAAACCAAGGCTCAGATTCATAGAGAGACTTGCCCAAAGTCCCTAAGTTCATAAGGAGTGGTTATGGTAGAATCTAAGCTATTTAATTCCAAAGGCTGTGATTTTTCTTGCCTGGAGCTATAGGTGCAAAGGCTCCAGGAGGACCCCCAGACTCAGTGGCAGAGTGGTGTCTGCACAAGTGGGAACTGTTCTTGTGATGAGCCCATCAGGAGCAGCCTGGGTTGAGCATCACCCTCCACATTTGCAGCAAAGAGTCCCGGCGGGTGGTGTAGGGTAAATGTTTGATGTGGAACCAGTTCTGGGGACAATGTTCCCGCTGGGTGTTTAACAAATTTTTCTATATTGCTATCATAGTCTAACTAGGGTAACTGCATTATTAGGCATTTTCACCTCTTCCTGTGAGCAGTGTTTGGCAGTAAAGAAGATGGAAAAGTCAGGACAGCAATGAGGTGTTTTTGAGGAGGACAGGGGTTATCACCAAGAGGAGTGACAGATAGATAGTAACACAAGATGTAGTAAGAGGTAGCAGTCATATAGCACATGAAGGAAGGCCCAGTTGGTTCAAATTAATTCCAACTCTGATATGGAGCAAAGTGTTTTCTTCACAACTCCACTTCCATCTAAGTTGCCCATATTTTTAGCCCTCCCAGGATCTTAAAAATGACAGAGTACCTTGTCCGGAGGCAACGGTTCAGGGAAACTCATGCTCTATTACAGTTCAAGTGTTGGGTCTCTTATCTACCCCGTACCACCCACCCTCGGCCCCACTTCTTGCAAGAGAAAATTTTGATTCCCCTCCACTCTTTCAGGAACCTAGCTGTTCCACTGCTTTTTCTTTTTGACTCATACACAGCAACCTCTGTTTCACCACACACATACCCCACCCCCAATACACACATTCTATGAAACTCCCTTTCCATTCCCATCTTGTCTAATATTTGGAAAATAAAAAAACTCATTATTTTTATTCATCTACTTGGTATGGGGAGTGATGACTTTGAGATCCTTGTGAACAAGTAGTAGAGGGAGTCAATACATTAAAAATATGCAGAATAAAGTGTAGATATATTTTTGCAACATAAAGTTGAACTATGAAATTTCCCCACACCAATTCCTTTCATTTCACTTCTATATATTACCAATCAAACTTCTCCCACTCTCTCTCTTTCTCTCTCCCTCCCTCCCTCCTCTCTACATCATGGTGACTGTCGTGATTACTCTTTGTCAATAACTGGGAAAGCAGGATGACACAATCTATAGCACACAGGGTTTATCGCCTGGCTGATGGCCAACAGCTTTCTCATTTGTCTCTCTGCCTGGAGCTCAGCATTCTCCATATTGTCGACTGGATGTTTCTCAAAATCCATTAGGTTATTTCCTGCTTAAAATCTTGCAATATTCTCAACACGGTTGAAGAAATAGAAAAAAATTTACTGTCCTCTCTAATATAGTAACATATGAAATAGAAAAAATACATAAAACAACAACTTTTCAGGATACTGAACATTAGGTTAAAAAAAAAAAAAAACCCAAAACCAGAAATCTCTAAGATATGGAAAACTAATGAGGTGAGTCCTACAATTGACCCAGTTTTACTGACTTAAAAGTGCTTCCAGGTTTCGGTGTAGAAAGGGAGAATCTAAGTGCAGCTCAGCAGAAGCCCTGTGTTAAGGAGACAAAGCTGAGAGTCTGGGGAGACCACATCGGCTAGTATACATAAGGCAGAGTACCAGGAAGTAGGGAGCACAGAGAAAGAATTCTAGAGATATGTAAAGCACTCTCTAGTGCAAATATTCAACTGAGTACTGATCAGCACATGCTTCTCAAGAAACTACTAGAGGCAAGGAAATACCTACTTGAAAAGGTGAGAGAGAACAACAGTTAGAGCTCATATGGGGCTGGGGATAGTGCCTATTTTCACTAGGCAGACTGAAAAACACTCATAATTCATGGAACCTGGGGTAGAGTAATCAGAAGGGTCTTCTTTAATAGCGGTGAATAATTAGTCCTAGACTGAACTCTGCTTCTGGCAAGCTTAACAAATGATAAAAGCAAGAACAAAATGAATTTAACCACAATCCAAACAAAGCTTAAAAATATGTGTAAAGATATTCAAATATCCTGCACCCAACAAAATCACATCCATAATTCCTGGTGTATAATTTAAAATTACCAAACATACAAAGAAGCAAGAAAACATCATCTATAATAAGGAGAAAAATTAATCACTGAAATGGAAATAGAATTGACACCCACATTAAAATGACCAGACAAGGATATTAGGAAGGTAATTATAACAGCATTTCATATGCTCAAGAAGCTAAGGGGAAGAATGAGTATGTTAAGCAAAGACATGTAAGATACAAAAAAAGACCCAAATACAACTCTAGAGGTGAAACTACAATGTCTGAGATGAAAACCATACTGGATGGGCTTAATGGCAGAATACATATTAAAGAAGAAAAGGTTAGTATATATGAAGACATAGCAATGAAAAGTATCCAAAATGAAACACAGAAATAAAAGGACAATCAGAAAGAGAAAAGGTTTCAGTTAGTTCTACAAAGACTCTTGAAGCTAGAACTTTCACTCCTTATGCTAGGGCTCATTATTTGTCTTATAATCCATTGTTCACTTAAGTGCTATACTCTAGCTGTGGATAAGAATACTAATGTCTTTGTCATACAGACCTTGGGATTCCAACCAGGCATCATGAATACATACAAACAACTGCAAAACAGTTTTTCTCCTCTCACTCTGGGGATAACCACTACCCCAAATATGCCCCCTGTCAGTGGGAAGAAGTTAGAGCAATCATCTACCTGTCCCTATCAACATAGCTGACATCTCGGGATTAAAGTGTACTGAAACCCAAGGGGGTATTGAAGTCACCTTTGCAAAGATTTTGACAGTGACAGAAATCTGACATGGTTGACTCCATCTTGTTTCTAATCTCCAAATTGTCCTTAGTCATTCCTGGTTGTAGGTCAAGCTAACTTCAGGAAGAATTTAGTTTATAGTTTAATCTTAAAGGAAAGATGATAATAGCCTTTTCCAAAACTAAACCACGTATATAAACCTAATGAAAGGCCACCAGGTTAGGATTATGAGAAGGGCCTGAATTCTGCTAAGATATAGGCATAGTTAAATGATAACCAGCTATTGTAGAGGTCACAGATTTGCAACTTCCCCAATTACTCCTGTAGATAACATTACTATTGTAAAACCTAAGATTGGCTTTTTGAGATGTCTTTTCAGACTTTTGCATTTCTGGAATGCAATGATTGGCTAACTCCACCTGGACTGGTAACGCAAAACTCAACTGGTTTTGTGGTCTTCACACCCAGAGCTGAGCTCGGTATAGGAAGACCATTTTCCACACCCCTATGATGGTATCCCCAACCAATCAGCAGCACTCATTCCCTAGTACCCTGACCCACAAACTATCTGTGAAAAACCCTAACCTCTGAGCCACTGGGGAGACTGATTTGAGTAATAAACTCTCTTTCATGTAGTGTGACTGGCCTTGTGTCAAACTTTTTCTGTATCATGAAAAAGAAAACAATGAATAAACAGACCATCACAGAGCTGTGAGACAACTTCAAGTAGCCAAATGCCTGTGCAATTGAACTCTCTGAAGGAGAAAAGAGGGAGGGAGTGGGAAAGAAAACATTTTTTTTTTTGAAAAAACAATCACTATTTTCCAAATTTGACGAAAACTAAAAATCTACAGATCCCAAAACATCAATAAACATCCAGCATAAAACACATGAAAACTACAATACACATCAGATTCAAATTGCTTATAACCAATGGAAAATACAAAATCTTAAAAGCATGTGAAATAGTTAAGGAAATGCAAATTTGAACCCCAGTAAGGTAGTACTATGCAGATATTAGAATAGCCAAAATTAAGGAGATTGAGTATACCAACTGTTTGTAAGGATTTGAAATAACTGAAACTCTTATACACTGCTTGTGGGATTGTACAATGGTACAATCACTTTGGAAAACATTTTGTCAGTTTTGTACAAAGTTAAATATACACCTTCCATATGGTCTAGCAATCCCTCTTTTAGGTATTTACCTAAAAGAAAAGGAAGCATATGTCCACACAAAAACTTGTACACGAACGTCCTAAGTAGTTATATTTGTAATACTTAAAAAAATAGACATGCCTGTAATCCCAGCACTTTGGGAGGCTGAGGCGGGTGGATCATGAGGTCAAGAGATGGAGACCATCCTGGTCAACATGGTGAAACCTCGTCTCTACTAAAAATACAAAAAATTAGCTGGGCATGGTGGCGCGTGCCTGTAATCTCAGCTACTCAGGAGGCTGAGGCAGGAGAATTGCCTGAACCCAGGAGGCGGAGGTTGCAGTAAGCTGAGATCGCGCCATTGCACTCCAGCCTGGGTAACAAGAGCGAAACTCCGTCTCAAAAAAAAAAAAAAAAATAGAGCATCCCAAATGTCCATCTATAGGAAGATGAATATACACTCTGTGATACATTTAAACATGGAATACCACTCAACTATAAAAAGGAATGAAATATTGATGCATGCAACAACATGAATGAATCACAAAATAATTGTGCTGTGTGAAAGTAGGCAGACTTAAAAGGAAGCATTTGTGATTTAGTTTATATAATAAGAAAGTGTAAGATAATTTATAATGACAAAAATAGTATTAAACTACCAACAAACTTCTTCATGGAACTAGAAAAAGCTATTTTAAAATCAATATCAAACCAAAAAAGAGCCTGAATAACCAAGGAAACCCAAAGCAAAAAGAACAAAGCTGGAGGCATCATGTTACCTGACTATACTGCAGGACTACAGTAACCAAAATAGCATGGTACTGGTACAAAAAACAGACAACACAGACCAATGAAACACAGTAGGGAGGCCAGAAATAAGGCTTTATGCCTACAGCGATCTGATCTTCAACAAAGCTGACAAAAACAATCAATGAAGAAAGGATTCCCTATTCAATAATTGCTACTGGGTTAACTAGATAACCATATGCAGAAGATTGAAACTTCTAGAATTTGGCTATTAGAAGACTAATCCTTCATTATATCATATACAAAAATTAACTCTAGATGAATTAAAGGCTTAAATGTAAAACCCTAAACTATAAAACCCTGAAAGACAACCTAGACAATATCATTCTGGACGTAGGAATTGGGGAAGATTTCATGACGAAGACACCGAAAACAAACACAACAAAAGCAAAAATTGACAAATGGGATCTAATTAAACTAAAGAGCTTTTACACAACAAAAGAAACTATCAACAGAGTAAACAGACAACCAACAGAATGGGAGAAAATATTTGCATCTGACGAGTCTGATATCCAGCATCTATAAGGAACTTGACAAATTTACAGGAAAAAACCCCTAACAACCTTATTAAAAAGTGAGCAAAAGACATAAACAGACACTTTTCAAAAGAAAACATACATGTAGCCAACAAACATATGAAAGAAAGCTCAACATCACTGATCATTAGAGAAATGGAAATCAAAACCACAACAATGTGCCATCTCACACCAGTAAGGATGACTATTACTAAAAAGTCAAAAAATAACAGAAGCTGGCAAGGTCGTGGAGAACAGAGAATGCTTATACACTGTTGGTGGGAGTATAAATTAGTTCAACCATTGTGGGAAGCAGTGTGGTGATTTCTCAAAGAGGTAAAAACAGAACTACCATTCAATCCAGCTATGCCATTACTGGGTGTATACCCAACAAAATATAATTAGTTTTACCATAAAGACACATGCTCATATATGTTCATTGCAGCACTATTCACAATAGCAAAGACATGGAATCAACCTAAAGGCCCATCAATGGTATACTGGATAATGAAAATGTGGTACATATACACCATGGAATACTAAGCAGCTATTAACAAGAATGAGATTGTGTCCCTCGCAAGGACTTGGATGGAGCTGGAGGCCATCATCCTTAGTAAACTAATGCAGGAACAGAAAACTAAATACCACATGTTCTCACGTATAAGTAGGAGCTAAATGATGAAAACACAAGGATACAAAGAGAGGAACAATGGACACTAAGGCTTACTAGCGGGTAGAGAGTGGGAGGAGGGAGACGAACAGAAAATATAACGATTGAGTACCAGGATTAGTACCTGGGTAATGAAATAATCTGTACAACAAACCCATGACATGAATTTACCTATATAACAACCCTGCACATGCATCCCCGAACCTAAAAGTTAACAAATAGATCAGTGTTTACCTTAGGACTGGGGAGGGCTAGGAGAAGGTGTTTGTTTACACAGGGGCCTGAGTGAACCTTTGGGGTGACAAATATGTTTCAGAGCCTTGATTGTTCTGATAGTTTCATATGTGTATATAGTTAAATTTATCAAATTTTATATGTTAAATATATAGTTTTTTATGTGTCTATTATACCTCAATGATTCTATTAAATTAAAAAAAAAATTAAATGGAATGCTTTACTATGGCTCTGCCACTCCTATGTTATGCACTCTAAATGGCAAATACATTAAAATATTTCATTGTCTCATATATTATCTCTGCCCTCAGGACCTCTACCAGTGTTTTCTCTCCCTGAAATATAGCCAGTGTTTTCTCTCCCTGAAATATACCTCACTGCCCTCAACCCAGGTCATCCTATTTATCTTTCAGTTCTCAGCAAGAGATCATTGCCTTCATAGACTCCTCCCTAATCCCCATTAATGGATTTGGTCTTCCCTTGGATTTCCCCAGCTGTAGCAAATATTACAATTTATTACAAATACTTTTTTTTTTTAAATAAATCCCACCAGAGGATCATATCTTCATGATCAAGTACTAAATTACCACTGTATCCTCAGCAATTAATACTATGCCTGACAGAGTGGAAACCTGAAAAACATTTGCTGAATGAATGAAAAGACTTATGAAAGATGTCTTTGCAATGAGGTCAAGTGTTCCAGGGCACTGATGGTGGTGAGAATCTCTGAATCTCTGAGGTCTCTATGTGGGAGCTTTATTGGGGAGTGTTCTTAGGACCTACACTTGTGAGAAAATAGGATTTGGCAGAAAGAAAAGTTGAACTGCACTACATTTACAGCAGTAGCTTCAGCTGAATCCATGGGACTGCTGGATGTGGGATGGACCTGGGAGTTATCCAAACAAAAGCAAGAGAACTGGAGCTTTTTATCTCCATGTTTACTGTACAGTGGGTTGAGTAAAGCATTGAACCAGGAAGCTCATTTCTGCAAAGGGCAATTCCTAGAGCAGACTCAGGTATGAGCTCCCAGCCTCCAGGTCACCTAGAAGCTGGGAGATGGGAACCTCGAACCAGAAGGGGGACGTGGGCCGTGCACAGATGCACCACATGCTGAGTCAGGCAATGCATTTCAAAATAAGCCAGAGGCCTAGAATTGGCAAATCATGTGATGGACTAGGAATCTAGGTGGGTAGAATGTCATGTTCCGAACCTTTTCCTTATGAAGCTGCTACTCTCAGAAGTGTTTGTAACATGCAGTGGAGAAAGCATTAAATTAACCTTTCCAGTTAAAGATAAACTGGAAGTGTCAAACAATGTGTGATTTAGCATCTTCTAATAGAAATAAACATTGGCTCCATTGAGAAGAAAATGTGCAAGATAGATGTTGGACTAAGAGGAATGGCATTCAACTGCTGAAGAATGTTGTAGTTCTGTAATTAGGCATATATATTTTCAGAGGTAAAAATCTCTAGGGCCATGAGATAGATGTGAGTATATTTGTTTCCTCTCCCACAGTGCACGTGGAGGCTCGGCATTCTTCAGTGACATCAGGATTGTATCATAGGAAAAAGGTAATTTTGTTGACTTGTTTTATCAGTTTCCACATCTTTTTGTTAAAAAATCTTATTCACAGTTTAGAGCAAAATTTTCTCCATAAATTATTTAAAAACTTTTAAAAATCATTTAAACTGAATTTCTCACAGATGGCGATAAAATAACCCTTTTAAAATTTCTCTTCTAAAAGGGAATACAAGAACACTGTACCAGTGGAATGGTTTCTATTTTATTCAGCTTTCATCTCCTTCTGCTATTCAATTCTCAATCTGGCCTTTGCATGGAGAACAGAGGATGCAAAATATAGCACCAGGAAAATAAAGGGTATTGATCAAATTTTCTGCCTCATCAAGTCGTAAATTGTAAATCAAACATTTAAGTTTTTACAAAAATGAGAGGCAGATTTTAGTAAGACTTGAACAATAGTTTTATTTGTTTAACATTATTTACAGTGAGCAGTATATCATAAGGGTCGAGAATAAGTATCTGACAAACTTGTTTAAGTCCTGGCTTTGTTACTTAACTAATTTTGTAACTTTGGGCAAATACCTCTCTTAGAGTTTTCAACTATAAGGGGGAAAATAATAGTACCTATATTATCAGGTTGTTTCAGAATTAAATGTGGCGACATATACAGAAACAAACTGTAAACTACTGAAAGCTTCTGTATTTAAAAATAAGGGACCCTGAAAAGAATCCTGTTCTCTAGACCTAAATACCCATGTAGCATATTAAATAATAGTTTTGGACTTAACATTGTAAATATAATCAAATAAAATGTTATATATCAATAATGTACTGAAATAATGTTTTTGCATATATTGAGGGAGGTATATATTAAAATATATTTTCTTATGCAATGAGGTTACCATCAGCTCAAATAATAATGTTGTACTGACATGGGCTTTCATGTGAACAGAGCCCCACCATATTAAACTAGATGAAACATTTGCTAGGAGCACACTAGAATTACTACTCAGGGGTTCTTAACCAGGAGAAGGTATTAGAATCAACTACTGGGTCCATGCATAAACGTGGTTCTGCACATCAAAATCATGTTCAGTGGTTTTGTTGAGTCATAGAAATTTGTTTCCTTAAAAAGCTTCCACCAACTATTCTGATGAGAAAGTCTATGTAAAAATGACCACAAGGATACCAAAGTTCCCTTTTCCTTTACTCTTTTTTTCTTGTATATTTAGTAGAGACAGGGTTTCACCATGTTGACCAAGCTGGTCTTGAACTGCTGACCTCAGATGATCCACCTGCCTTGGCCTCCCAAAATGCTGAGATAACAGCTGTGAGCCACCGTGCCCGGTTCTACTTTACTCTTGAATTAGAATTATGATATTTGTCAAAACCCAGAATGCCATTTAGCAACAAGTTTTAGAAGTTGACTACTCCTACGCCATTTATAACTCCCTTTGAATAGCACGTGGCATTTTCTTCGTTAAGTACCCTTTTCACACTTACAAAAAAAATTATTAGGTTAGTATACTCTGGAGTATTTTCTTAACTTAGGAGGAGGTATCTATTCTTGTCTTCCCACACTGTACCTTAGAACCTTGCTGAAGTGAGGACCATTTGCATCACCTGAGAGCTTATTGGTAATGCAGAATCTAGGCCCCACCCAAGACATATAAAATCAGATGTCTTGGGTGGGGCCGAGAGTCTGCATTTTAAAAAGGTTCCCAGTTGATTTGTATGCACATTAACATATGAGAAGTACTGTGATATAATGCCAAGTATAACAGAGAGGAGAGGTTATGGAGTACATGTTATTTATAGAAAAATTCTGTTCTGTTTACTCTTTTCACTATGTTTATCTTCTAAGGTATGTTTGATTGAATGATTGATTGAATGATTTGGCATTAGAACTAAAAATAGCAAAAAGGAGTTGAAGACCTGAGACCAGAGGAGGTGAAGAATGTCTTAAAACTTGTGATCTATTCGTGACTCTAAGGAGGCATATTAGTGCACAGTGGGCCATTGGCCTTGTCCTTTTGCAGACACCTCTGCGAATCCTGGTGAGGAGGTGTCAGCTAGCTGAAGACTTAGTAATTCATAGTTTCAGCCATTAGAGATAGAACCAACAGTAAAAATGAAGAGCTACCTGCATTTACATTCTTTTAAATAATTAGTAATATAGTTAACGATAAACCATTTTGCTATTTTTTATGACCAAAAAACCCTCATTATCGCTGTTATCATTAGCAAAAAACACTCTTATATCAATACTATAGGGATGGTTTATTCTCCCCCTGTATCATTGGCTGGGAAAATTAGAAAGTTTGTTACAAAATCGTATTTAATTGTTTTTAACTCTTTATTTCATCATTTTTAAACTCTCAATTCAATTGACATTTAAAGACATAAAACAATACAATACAACCCCAGTACCACCATTCAAGTAGGTAAGTGCAAACTTTATTTTGTATAAATAACAAGATAGCTTAAACAGTACCAAATCCTGGGCAGAAAGGATGAGATTAAACCAGTGTAGGTCACGTGTCTAGCTCTGGTCAATCAATTATGGTCTGAAGGTAGAACATATACATTGTATATAAAAATAAGGAGAGCTTATTTTTGCGGGTAGCGTAGGAAGTTCCAAAGAGAAGGAGCTGAGAAGATATTCTATGGATACCATATACCACATACCATCCATCCATCAATATATATCATCCTTAATTGATTTGGCACCAACAACATACCAAGTGAATGAAGAATAAAGATGAGCTTATATTGTCAGTTCTATAAGAAGCATGATGGAACACGTAAAAGACAGATTTATGTTTATATCCATAATACCATTGTCTATTAAGGCATTTCTGCTTTGTGACTATCAGCAGCAGAGCAATCAAAGAAACACTTTTTCTTTCATAAGTAATCATTACACCTTTTTACCACCTCATATCCTTTTGCGGCTTCCTAGTTGCTATATGAATCTTTCTGCTGCTCAAGAATCCTAGCTGCAAAGATTTGCAATAGTATCCTGCTATGATGGCTCAGGGCTCTGTCAGTTCCTTTTAAATGTTTGCAGCTGTTTCTTTCCCAAGTGACTACATTGGAAAAATACCACATTTGTCCCATATTGAAACATTTTAACAAACTAAACTGTCTTTTTAAAAAGTCTTTTGCCAAATTGCTGACATTCTTACATAAAATAATATTTTTTTCCCTAAATACTTCATAAATTAAGGCACACTTGTTTTTTAGATGTCCATACCCCTGATACCCTAGACAATTCCTACAAAATAGATGCTGCCCTATGTGCAATAAAATGGCTTTTTTGAGGTTTGCATGTATTTTAAGTTTTGCTGCCTCCATTTCAATGTAGTAAAAGAGATTTGCACAGATCCACATCTCTCACCCTTGATTTCTGACTAATAATAAGAGTTAGCTAAATAACTGGCTGGATTTAGGGGCTGAGACCTGCAGCTATGGAGCCAGTAAAATTGATTGACAACAATAGGAATTGGAGATGCAACTGCTTTGGTCATGTCAGGGGCGTATATAACGAGGGTGTCTCTAGGCCTTGCAGAGAATTTAGTCAACAGCCCCGGAAAGGCTCTGCTAACTCAGCTACAGAAATGTCACGGTATTCCCTTTATCTGAAGCCAGAGTTTCTAAGTCTCAAGGATGGTCCACCAGGACACTCAAATCTAGTCCCTTCTCAGGATTCCTCCTCCTATTTAGGATCCGGTGTCACTGTTCATCCATTCATTTACTCACTTACCATACTGGGGAGCACATATAGAAAGAGGTATCAATAATCATAACAAATAGGAAAGGAGAAAGAAAGAGTAATCTTTAATGTATATTTTCTCCATAGTGCCCACTTGCCCCATGAACTTAGAAGCCAGTGCTCTGAAATTGTTCCAGTGTTATACATGCTTAGTTATAAGGATGGATCAAGTAATCTGACTGATAAATCGCCAAGGTAATTAGAGCAAGACATCCTAAGGAAACTATAGAAATCACTATCATCTGAATGGCCAGTTTAGGGTTAGATGTGGTAAATTCAAGACTGTCATCATTAGCATTAATTGACCTTTGTTAAAGATTCCTGCACCAGGAGCTTCTGAATCTGAAGGACCAGAAATAGTTATCAAGAGTGTATATTTACTATATAGCTCCCAAGGTGATTCTTATGCAGCCAGTCCTACAATTGTCCTTGGATTAAAGTTTTGGAATTATATTATCTAATATTAATATAATCAACTCAAGGTGGGAGAGGGGAAATCAATCAAACTATTTAAAGTTAATACATAAAGAGATACACTGGTTGAATTTCTTTTTTCTTTTTAATATTAGCTTTGTTGACACTATTTATACAAAAAGGCCTTTTTTTCTTTCTTAGGTAAAAACAATCAAAAAGGCAAATTTGATCAGTTGAATTACGAATATTAACAGCATTTGAAGAAACATTAAGAATTGTGTCAGCCGAAAAGTTATTCTTGCTCTACCTTCTTTCTACCCATTTCCTCTAAATAGAAATAATATTTATTTTATATCTGCATTGTGGAACATATTAATTACCTTCTTAGGTAAGCAGCAGAATGTAAGACTAGTGGCCCAAAATGTAAATTATTACAACAAGTTGCCTTCTTGCAGGATGTTGAAAGAGCAGTGTTACAGATCTTTATACCCTGGAAGGTGGCATGGATTGTCAGTGGGTGAGCAGGTGATCCAGGCAGTTGTATGTCTAGAAGACAGGAACATTCTTTCTTCTATATTGCAACCTTACCTAACAAATTTAAAATGTCTGGGTTTTCTCCAAAGAGATTTCACTTTTCATGATATTCCCCAGAAAGTTAAAGAAAATGGAAGTTAAGTCAAGAAAGCAAATGATGACAAGACTGGACCCCTTCCTCTCTGATACCCTAAGGACCTCTAGGGCATGTGAGTCCTCCCCACCAGTAAGAGATCACTGCACTAGGACTGGGATAGCCATGTGTGATGGTTAATTTCATCTGTCAACTTGTCTAGGCAACAATGCCTGGTTATGTGGTCAAACGTTTTTCTGTGAGAGTTTTAGGGGGTGAGATTAACATTTGGATTTGTAGATTTTGATTAAAACAGACTGGCCTCCTTAATGTGAGCTGGACTCATCTCATCAATTCAAGGCTGAACAAGGCAAGAAAAAAAAGGGAATTGTGCAGCAGGGGCCTTCAGACTTGAACTGCAGCTTTGGCTCTTCCTGGGTCTTCAGCCTGCCTGCTAACCCTGCAGATTTTGGACTTGCCAGACTCCATAATCCTATTAGCTAATTCCTTAAAATAAATCTCACTCTGTTTGTCTATACAGGAGACTAATATAGGAGGTCAAAGTGTGGAGACTAATGCAGGGGGTCAAAGACACTCCTGCAAGTGTTCTTCTGTGGTAGTGCATGTGTTTAGAGATTGTCAAGGTGTCAGAAATGTAGTTTTAGGAGGGATTCTCAGAAAGATTTCACTGTACTTTTATCTGGAAAGGGGTCTAAAATATTACACGAGGAAAACTAAATTATAAGAATTTTATTAAATAAGAATTTTCATAGGCTCATGATGAGTACTACTACCATGACATCCACCACTACTGCTGTGTTAATGGGTATCACTTACTGATAACAACTGTGTACCAAGCAAGGGTCCAAGAGTCAGAAATTCTTCTCAAACCCTATAAAAATGAGGAAATTAAGTCTTATACAGGCTAAATTCACCAGTAGTCCCTCAGGTATCCTTGAGGGAGGCTGCATTTTAACCTAGAGCTGTTTTCTTACTCCAAATGTTAAACTCTTTTTGCTAGCCATGTATTACTATTTTCCAAATAGTAAATGCTATCATGTACTGAGTACCCACCAAGGACCAAGTACCCACCAACGACCACCGAGGACCAAGCACTTCACATATTTTTTAATCCTCATAACAACTCTATGAAATAGGTATTATTTTATCCCTCTTTTTCCAAAGAAAGACATTGAAACTCATAGAGATTAAATAACTCACTCAAGGTCATATAGTTTGTGATTTGCAGAAATGAAGATATCTGACTCCAAAACCCATTCATTTTCTCTTTTCCAACACACACAGTAGTGGGTGTCTGGCCTGCTTCCTTTGGAAAACACATTTCTTTAAAATGGTTTCATAAATAACAAAGTTAATAAAAAGTAAAAACACTGGCTTTTCTATCATTTCCTTCTGCATCCCTTTCATTGCCACATCAAAAAAGACTCTTTTATTCATACCGATTAACTCTTCTATTTATGTTGAGAGATGAAGGCAAACTACAGACAGAGAAGAAAAAGAAGAGATTTTCTTTATGTTTAGCTACAGAAAGGCCAAATTTTTCCTAAAGACTTTTAAGCCACGCCTCCCCTTTCATGAGCAGAAAATATTAATTTAAATGCCTGCAGAGGAAAAATTAATAGTTATGCCTATAGGGAGCATGTAGGGGTCTCTATTAGAGGATGTGTATTTTCCCTTTAATTTAATGGAAACTCAAAGCAAGGAAAACATTTGGCAGATAAACTCCATGGCATTGCATTATAAATGAATGAAGAACCAAAACATAAGTTGGAAAGAAACCAAACATAAAATTGTGAAAAGAGTAGAGTCATTATTATCAAGAAAGTGTAAATTTGCCTTTTGCTGTGTAAATGTAATTCTATATTCTGTCTTCTTTAATAAAGGAACACAACATCTCTCAATCCAAGTGGATTGCTTTGCTTAGGGTGCTTGGGGAGAACTATATGTCTTTTTCTACATTCATTGCACTAAAGAAAAAATCTGTAGAAAGTTTTTGAAACTTGTTTAAAAAGTTAAGTGTTGGATAATTCCAACAGTTTAGAGATATCTGCCATCGGGAAAGCAAGAAGACCATCTGCAGCTCAGTAAATGTGTGGTGAGAGAATTCCGGAGTGACGTGAGGTGAGATTTACAGGCTGTTCAGTACATATCACAAGTCACAGCTGTAATAGTATTTTTTGTTATAGTAATTCCTTTTTTGATATTCATAGGATTATGTCAAGAAAGAAAATGTCCTTACTTCCCATAGCTTCTGATTAACTTATCTTATCAGCACATCCTGCTTTCCTGAGAGATAAAAAAGGATCATGTAAATTTTAAAAAATTGTTTTCCATCCCTACTGAAGAAGAAGGAACACAAATTCTTGGCTCTGTTAGCTTTGTTGCCTTGATTACCAATCTACCCTTCACATTCGTGTTAAACAATGACAAACTTGTTAACGGGATCACCTGGCAGCTTCCGTTTTGCTCGTGAAATTCCTAAGCGCCTAGAAATAAAACTGCAGCTCCAAATTCAGTTAGAGCTGGCTTAGTTTAAATTTGTTAAATAATCGTATTTCCATATTTGCATTTTTTTCTCTCTTTCTTCTTCCCTCTCTCTACTGTAGGTCTGTGTGTGTGTGCGTGTGTGTGTGTGTGTGTGTGTGTGTGTGTATGTCTACCGGGTATGGAGAAAGAAACTATCAATTTTTAAAAGCTCTGAAAATATATTCTTGCATCCTCCAGTGAATAGTCAAGATGTAATTGTTCATATATCATTTGGTAAAAATGTCAGTTTCCAAGTGGGTACAGAATATAGAGCATTGTATTAAAGTATGTATAGTGGAATTTCCCATTTAAAAATATGAAGTATATTGTTATTATTCCAGTTCTGAAATTAACACGTAGTATTCCCTTGGATCTGTGTCACATGTGTGTGCGTGCCCGCGCGTGCAGACACACACATACAATTTTCTGATACCTCTCTATAAAATAAGGAATTTGGCTACTGGTTACAGGTTGAATAGAATCACTTTTTGTTCAGCAGTAATCACTCCTCCACCTACTTCTTTGGGAGGAGTATGTTTCTTTTCGTCTTTGGGACTTGCTTCAGCCAGTAGAATATGGGACACGTAACCATGTGTGAGTTTCGAGGGCTAGAATTTTGACCCTAAGCTGTAAGAAACATCGCATGCTTTTATTTACTGATCTAGGACCTTCCAAACTCTGTCATTAGAACATCCTGAGATAGCTGGGGTACTAGAAGGAGGCTCATGAGGCAGACTTGGGTCGATTCATAGCCTGATGCAGAACATTAGCAGTCCCACAGCTAGTAAATAGAAGTGGAGGCATGCTGAGTGACTTAATAACATGAGAGCAAATATTTGTCATTTTATAACACTAAGTTTTGGGGTGTTTTGTTATACAGCATTAGAATGGTAAAGGGGAGGCAATACACCAGCATACCTTGTAGCATTAATATTCTGTGATTCTAATTCTATGACTTACTCTAGATTATGTCTATCAGCTATTTATTTATCTTAATGGCATAAGGTATACCTATGAGTGATATATGATTTCTTGGTAACTTTTAGAATTTTTGTTTTCCATGTATTTTCTGTGTGTGCTTATGTGATATAGGTTTAATTACATGATTTAAATATTGATGAACCATCTTCTGTGACGAATGCATATTAGGAAGTAAGTTGAGAAGTTATTTTCCAAAGAATGTCCTCACCTCAAACCCTTTACATCATATTCTTACAAAATTACTTGACTATTTAAAAACACTGATGTAAAGTCCATTTAAATATCTCCTTTTATTAATCTGACCTAGTGTAGGCCTGAAGGACTTTGAAATTGTGACAAATATACAAATAGCCGATGAAGGTGATTAGAATAGGCATATCAATACTTTCTTTTTTGCTAATTTATTGTCTGAATATAGATGGCTAAAGCAGAAGATGATTTTGATGTTAGTGATTCTCTAGATGATCACCTTGTGGGGTTTGACCCTTTGAGGATTATGCAGGTGGAAGGGGACCTGCAGGGTATTAAGTGGCAATCCCCAAACAATGCTGGGAAATACTAAAATTCTTGGCTTCCAGTGTTAATTCCTCCCATTCATCACAGGTTATTTCTTGCACTGCACCTCAAAGTGGATCCTAGAATCATGTATTTGCACCTGCCTCAAGGAATTAACTTAGCTGCTCTCCTTATTAGCATACTTTGTACACTTCATTACCTCAGAGACCTTGCTGAAAATGTGACCCTGTGTAGCTGTTGTTGCCTTCATTGCGAATTGAAAGCTAACCAAGCTTAGAGCTAGATTAAGTGGCATGGAAATTTAAGAAGACAACTGGTGCCCTGCTCACAAATGGAAATACCACACTCAGATCTGATATTTCATTCTTACTCAGTAGATATATATTAGGGCCCAAGAGAAGCAGCACAATAGGATTCTTTCAGGCATCAGTAATCTCTTTCTTTCACTGTTTAGTCATTGGAAAGTTAGCTTTAAATTACCATTGGTCATTATAATTGATATGACAAGAAAGAAAATTATCTATCTGTCTGTCTGTCTGTCTATCTATCTATCTATCGATCAAGACAGAGAAGGAGTAGCTTGCTTATTTTCTGAGACTAAGAACCAAGGCCCTAATTTAAAAATCAGACTAGTTACTGTGAGTTGTAAATCAGATTTTCTCTTATTAGCTGATAGTAGCAAAATGCATTATAGTCACTCATTGATTGTTTCTTTGCAACCTGATTATTCTGCACAGGAAAATAAATTCTTTAAGATTCATCCTCCATGAGCTAAAACCACAAATGACTTTTTAAATAACAGAAATTAGCACACGTTGAAGTGTGCTTTCATACTGGCTATTTTAAATATTCATGAAGAAGTCTGCTCTTTTGCTTTTGACTGCTCTCCACATTTTTTACATGGACATTTCCTGTCTGAATGCATAGTTTACCTCTCAAGAAAGAGAATGGACAGTGGAAAGGAAATAATATTAATTGATTACTTACACCATCAGGATTCTGTATCAGAGCAATATAGGATTTTTTCATGTAATTTTTAAAAGATTAACATTGCTATTCATCAGGATAATAATTATAGGTTGCATTATTATGCAACTGTTCATTAAACTTTTATGCAAGTATTTAAGGAACTTTGATGCTTCTTATTTCACCAGATTATGTCTCTATAAAATACATTAGAATATTATTATTTCATTATAATTTCAAGAAGGAAGAAACAGAGTTTTAGGTATCCTATCCGAAACTATATAATATTTAGTGATTGAGAAAGCTTTGATATGATGTCTAGATTTTCCAAGTCATGCTACATGTATGCTATCCAAAGAATTTACCTGTTTTCCCATTTAGAAAAATGCATTCATAATTATTACATCTTCCTGATACATTGTTTCCTTGATCATTATGAAATAACCCTCTTTATCTCTAATAATACCTTTTGTCTTGGGAACCATTTTATCACGTGTTAAAATAGTCACCTCAGCTTTCTTATTCTTCCACTGCATATGTATCTTTTCCCATTCATATGCTTTTAAACTACTTATATCTTTATATTTAAAGTATATCTTTCTAGCCAGCATATCAGATCTTACATTTTATCCATCTATCAATCTCTGCCTTTTAGCTATTCAGATAAGTGCTGTCCAATTTTGTCAAACTTTTAAACTTTCTACTCTTTCATGGACACCATTTAAAAAAAATCAAAAGGTAAGCCTCAGACTAGCAGAATGTATTTGCAATACACATTTCAGAAAGAAGCTGTTCTGAGAATATGTTAAAAAAAAAAAAAAGAAGCCTTACAACACAATAATAAGACAAAAGAATTCAATCAAGTAAAAGGGAAACAATTTTAATGTACACTTACCAAGAAGATATATGTATGGCAATAAAGTACATAAAAAGGCACTTAACATCATTAGTTATTAGGGAAATGAAAATTAAAACCTTAATGAGCTATCACTACAAACTACATACCCACTAGAATGTCCAAAATTAGAAAGGTTGACAATACCCAGTGTTGGTAAGGGTGTGGAATGATTGGAACTCTTATGTTGCTGGTGGGAATGTAAAATGTCATAATCTCTTTGGAAAATAGTTTTGTAATTATTTATATAGTTAAATATAACTCTTACTTACCAAATGTCCCAGCCATTTCATTCTTAGGTATTTTGCAAGAGAAATGTGATCTTATATTTACACAAATACTTATACACAAATGTTCATAGAGCCATTATTTATAATAACTGGAAACTGGAAAATAACCAAATGTCCATAGACACATAATTGAACAAACAAAGTGTGACGCATCCATAAAATAGAATACTATACATGATAAAAGGAATGCACTAGTAATATACATAACAATGTGAGTGAATCTCAAAAGCATTAGGCAGAGCACAAACCTGATTCAAAAGAATGCTTCTACTAAGATGCCATTCATGCCATTCATAGGATATTCCAGAAAACCAAAGCTAACCAATGTGACACAAGACGTATCAGTGGTTCCTTTTCCAGAGGGGGGTGTGAGGGCTGAGGGGAGAAGGAAGAGATTGATAGTAGGTGGGCAGGATAGAACTTTTGGGTGATGAAACTAGTCTATATATTAATTGTGGTGTCATGTATATTATTCTAGGTGTATTTAACTGTACATTTGAACTGGGTACATTTTATGTAAATTATATCACACTAAAGTTAATTTTTTAAAAAAGCAATAAGCGAGGCTGCAACAGGAGAAACCTGGGGACAAATCTGACTCCATCCATCCAATCTAATATTCTCTTCATGGCAACCACAGTGATATTTGAAAACTATAAAAATTGGTTTATGTCTAAAATCCATCAATGACTCCTCATTATCCTGAGGATAAAGTCCAAAATTTCAACATATAATACAAGGGCTTTGACTCTTTAGTGCTTGAATGTCATTTTTGGAAAATCCGTTGATCCCACCCTAATTCTCCAGATCTACTTTCAGTTCTCTAAACACTCTAAGCTCTGTTCTGCATCCAAGCCATTGTACATCCTATTCAATCCACCCAGAGCTCCTTTCTCTATCTCAAGCCAAGATGAATATTATATTCTTGCCTACTTACGTACTGGGCTATGAGACACTTGAGTAGGTTTTCAAAAATGTTGAATAAATGAAAAGATAGATATAGGAGTTTGGAAGTGGCTGAAAAAGAACAGGCTGTTTGTTTTTCCTGAAAAAAAAAATTACTAGAAACCTTACAATCCCTGGTATGAATTTTAGCATTTTAACCTTTGGATTCAACAAAAAATGTAGTATTTTGAAAAGTAAAACCATTAATACTATAATCTCTCTTTTCATCCAAGCTTCAGGAGTATTTTACAAGTATAATCCTGTTTAGTGGGGACATAGTTCAGAGCCCTGCCTTTTATAAATACTTTAGATAGCAGGCACTCCCCTAGAAATAGACTTGGAATGTTCTTCTCCAGGGGGTGGAAAGCAGAA
Organism: Aotus nancymaae; assembly: GCF_030222135.1. Taxonomy (NCBI): domain Eukaryota; kingdom Metazoa; phylum Chordata; class Mammalia; order Primates; family Aotidae; genus Aotus; species Aotus nancymaae. The sequence goes on from NW_026988413.1 coordinate 32,233,855, forward strand.
AAGCAAGGAGGCTTATAGGAAAATCTGGATAATTTTAAGGCACTTTATGGTTTAAGGAAAACATTCACAGAGCTATCTACAGCAGCTAACTACCAGCAGCACTGTGATATAAACAGCCAAGTATTAACTCATTATTGTGTAAGAGAATTTGAAGACCCAGGGGGATGAAGAGATCATCCTATATACATGCTTGAAGACCTAGAATTGGAACACTGGTCTTCTTCTAACTTTTTATAATCTCATTTTACTAAACATCACATAGAAGGAATTATATTAGTAATTTTTGGAGAATACTTGTGCTACCACGAAACTTTGAATCATTTAGCATATGGCTTCTTGGAAAGAGATTGCCCAATTCCATTCTAGAGAAGTCAAAAAGATATGAGGATTGGAGTGATATATGCTTCACTCCTTATTGGTTGGCTTGCTATGGACAAGTCGCTAACTCTCCCTAAAATAACAGCTTCTTCCTAAGTAAAATAAGAAGAATAATAGCAGGGATGCCATGGAGTCATTGTGAGAATTCTTGTAATTAATGTATGTAAATCAACTGTTAAAGTGCACATTGCATAGTAATCACTCAATTACAATTAGTTGTTTTAATTATAATTGCCTGGGGAGGAAGTCAGCAACAGAGACCTCTGTAGAACACTGAGCATGAAAAAAGCTATAGAAAATAAGGATTATCTTCTTCATGTGAGGTTATTAAGGACTCAGATATTAATGCCTTGGTCACTAGGTGTGATCCATAGACCTACGGGTGATGAAACCTCAATCAGATAGGAGAGCTGCAATGGAAGAAAATTCCTGGCAGGACAAAGCACTGTAAATGTAGAAATGGAGCTCAGAGGGTTTTGCTGAAGGAAATAATTCTGACCCGAAACAGAGCTTTCATGGATTGCTTGTGGAATTTTTTTAATGTGTTCTCGCTATCTAAATGCTACCAAGGACTGTCGACATTTCATTGCTATTTTCTTTGTTATATAAATAATATACAGTCATTGTAGGAAAAATATATATAGTCTTTTAATACCCTTATCTGTATGTTAGATTAATATTTTGGGATATATTATTTCTCTGTTCATTGCTAGAATCCAAATGTCCTCCAAAAGGAATGTGTAGAAACAATCACTAACATGATAGTATTAAGAGGTGGGGCCTTTAGCAGATGATTAAGTCATAAGGGTGATGCCCTCATGAGTGGGATTGCGACCTTCTAAAAGGTTGGAGTAAACTAGGTAGACCCCCTTTTTGTGTGCTCGCCCTTCATGCCATATGAGGAAACAGCAAGAAGGCCCTCACTAGGTACCAAATGCTGGTGCCTTGATCTTAGACTTTCCATCTCCAAAACTGTAAGAAATAAATTCTGCCATTTATAAATTACTCAGTCTCAGGTATTTTGTTGTAATATCACAAACAGACTAAGACACTCAATATCTTAAAAATAGATTCACCAATGACTTCTTATCATCACTAAATGCGAGGACTATTCTTTGTTTCTTCTCTCACTCTAAAACATTTATGTACATGTTAATCCTCCCCTCATTCTTGATCATTGTTGGAGACCACTGTGGCCAAATGCCCTGACCTCAGTAAGAAGATTCTGTTTCTCCTGCTTCTAGGTTCTCCTCACTCCCATCAGCCCGAACACCTAGCCAGAGTTACCCTGGAAAATATAATTCGAATCACTTAATACCCTGCTTAAAACCCACAATGGCCAAGAAAAGCCCTTGCTCTTTAGCATGGCACACCAGGCCTTTACCCTCAGGTCTCAGCTGACTTTGTTACCCTGTTTTCCACCTGTCTGTTTCACATATCTTATGTCCCAGAAAGATCAGACTCCTGGCTATTCTCTACATACTCTACGCATGCTCCTACTCCAGGCGCTTTTCTCATAATTTTTTTTCATTCAAATATTGATTTGCTCCACATTCATATGTTAAAATATCATCTACCTTTCATGGTTCAAAGTAGACAATATCTCCTTTATGAGGACCATAAGGCTCTCATTTAGCTATATAATCAGTTCATAATTTTTTAATTTAAGTATTTGCATATATAAAATACATTTTATACCTCTTCATTGCACCCTACCCAGTTCAGCTCCTCGCTTATTATTCACGTTATATATAAAAAATATTTCCATATAAGAGCATAGAAAGCTTTTCAATTATTACCTTTTGTGTTTTTTATTTTGGAAAATTTAACTTAGTATATAGGAAAATTAACCCCCATATAACCTCCACTCAGTGTGCACTATTATTGATAATTTGCTAATTTTAAAATCTATTCTATTTTAATGGTATATCGTTTTATTAATAAAGATTTCCATATATATTCTTATTATTTTTAATGTATTACAAATACTCTGACATAAAGTCATGAGCCATAATTCATTTTACCAGTCCTCGATGGATAGGTATGTATGTTGTTTTCACAATACAAGTTTTAAAAAATAAAACGGAATCACTTAGAAAGTATAATCTTCCTTTTGTTTTTGCATGATACATTCTTGCCAACTATCTACAGAACTTTTCCCTTTCTGTGTTGCATAGCAAGTAATTAACATACATTTGGACACACAGGATAGTGAAGTTTGTTTACATGTGAATCCTCTAAAATGCACAGTAAGGCTGGGTGCAGTGGTTCATGCCTGTAATCCCTGCACTTTGTGAGGCTGAGGTGGGCAGATCACTTGAGCCCAGGATTTTGAGTCCAGGAAGAAAGTTTCTAAAAGATAAAAGCCATTGGAGAAGAGTTATCTGCTTTATTTCACTGGTGATATCAGTGAGAATTATGCAAAAGATGCGTTGAGGAGAAACAGTCTTCACAGGGATATCCTCAAAGCACTGTTTCATCACAGTCTTCTAGATGTTCTATAAAGAGGTGCCAGTTATGCAGCAAGGAATGTGTCTCTCTATTTAAGTAACCATTCTCCACTAGCATAACCTGAGATAAATTAAAAGGGCATTAGACTAAAACTTCATTTGGAAGAATTTTCATGGCCAACATGTTTTCAAGTCTGTAGGCTTTGTACTATTATATATTATTTTATTAATTCCCAAGTGGGATTTTGAGCTATGAACAGATGACAGTGCTAAAATATAGCCTGAACCTTGGAGCTTAGAAATATTTAATATAAGGGTTATACCAGCAGTAACCAATAACCCTGTTTAATACTGAAAATATACAAACCTGAAGTCTTAAGAGTTTTCTCAGATTCTCCAGGTGGTAAGCTGAGAATACAGGACAGTAAAATAAATATTGTTCTAATATCCTAATATCTGACAATTCCTCAATCATTCCTCTTTCTTCATTACAGCAAGAGATTGATGAAATAACACATGTCCTTACTCTTACTTCTCTCCCCATCCCTTTGGGCTTTCTGTATTGATGAAATTGCTGTGGAATAAGCAGGAGTTTTGTGTATCAAGTATGCATCTGGGATAGAAGAGGGAGAATTGTCCCAATAAATACCACACTAAATACAAGATGCTCTTCTTGGGAAACATTTTTAGAAACTCAGTAAAAGAAATCATTATGAACCAAGGGTAGTTTTGATAGAAAGTGACTTTTCTTGCAGTCTTTTAGTCTCCCTTGTATAAATTACTCTATGACTACATGTGCGTTTATTTAATCAAAATGAACTTCTTAATAAAGAGCCCCCTTGGCTATATTGGCTGACATTTTCTAAATCCTTAAGAACTGACATTTTATTCCATCAAGGATAGAATAAATGCTTAAATTCTTTTAAGGTCACAGAATAGAATTTAGGCATTTGGATGAAATTATTATGCTGTTAAAATCTTATGTGTCATGAAAAAATTTTAAAAGCAAAAGCAATGTTATAAAGTAATACAATGTTAATAATTCTGTGTTTTAATTTATCTTTACTTCTAGAAGCTTTGGATTTTAATCAAGATGATGTGCATGAATGTTAGAAAAAGAAAAACAATAACAACAACCCTCTAATATAATCACGATCGTTTATATCTCCCAATAGCCCATCTGGCCAGAAAATAAAATAATGGCAGAATCTGTGAGGCAGCGTGTAGGGCTGCTCCACGCTAAGCCTAGTACTGGTTGAATCTATTATGGGTCATAAGCCAAATAAATACAAAAGCTGACTGAAGCCTCTTTTGTCTAAAACTGGTTAGGATTAATTTTGTTAATATGCCAGTTTTTGAATGAATATTTCACAAAAGTTCAAAAGGTTCATGTACGTATTTGTAATCAAGGAAATAGAAGGTAAAGTGTAATGTTTTATTCACCAATGAGGTGGAAAAGAAACCCAAAAGAACAAAGATAATCTGATTTTGACTACTGCAGAGAAAAGAGTATTTTCACACACCTTTGGTAAATAGACCTTTACACTTTTGGTGGTAAATGTATATGTCTCATTTGAAATTTTAAAAATGTATATACATTTAAAATGTGTTCCATATATGTAAGCAATGCAATCACTGTAACTTTGTTTTATTAAAATACATATTAAAACAATAGTCATGATAATAACTAATACTGTTTGAGTGTTCAGGTGTGTGCCAGCATTGATTTACATGCTTTATACACATCATCTCCTTCAGGAAAGAGGTTCAGAGTAATTACCCTAACTTGCCCAAGGACACACAGTAGAGGAACCAGGATTCCAACACTGAACCCAGTGTTCTTAACCATTACATCTCATTGCTTCTCTCTGTAGAGCCACCTATATTGCACATGGGCACAGAGGGTTGCTCATTGTAGCCACTGTTGGTAATAGCAGAAAACTGGAACCAAAGAATCTACCAATAGAAAAGTTATATTACATTGTAGAATAGTATAAAATTATATTATGATATATGTACTTCTAACACTTGAACTATGTTGTTTCAAGCTTTCATCTATGGCAAACCTATACATGTATTCAAAACATATGACAAAAATGTGTGTGTGTGCTTTAGGTGCCAAGCATTGTGCTAATCTTACTTGTCAGTACTTGGCACATTATTATTATTGGTCTTCACAAGGCTCAGTTTTTGTTTTGTTCACTTGTTTTCTTTTCTCCTCTCCTTCCCCAACTCTGTTTTCTCTTTCCTTTCAATGTGTTTGTTGAATAGACAACAGTTAGTTTATTCTTGTAGGACACGAGCAGTGGTTTGTATGCACATTTAAAAGTACACGAAAGTACTGTTACATACCTTGTGATTTCTCCTTTGTTCATCTAGCAATATCTTTTAAGAGCTATTAAATTTGCTGCATATACAACTAGTCTATCATTTCTACTGATGTACTCCAAAGTGGACCATGACACATCTTACCATCTACTGCCCTTGTGGTGGATGCCTGGACTGGTGGCAATTTCCTGCCAACAAAAATAACATTGTGATGAGCTATCTTATATGTGTCTTCTTGCGAGCACCCTGGGTCTTGTGTGTGTGTGTGTGGAGGTGGGGGAGAATCTATACACAGGAGCAAAATTGTTAAGCCTCATAGACTAGGCATAAACTTATTGAACTAAGGGCAGATATTTCTGCAGAAGAACTGCACCTCTATTCACCTTCAACACATGGGTATTCCTATGGCCCTATATCCCTTCCCATACCTGGCATTATCTAACGCCCTTCTTATTGTCAGGCTAATAGAAGCGACATGATGCCTCATTTTTGTCTTAGTTTCATTCTGAAAAACAAATTAAACAAATCTAAACTTAAACAAATTAAACATATCTAAACTTGAAAGTTAAAAGAGGACATTTGGTGGTATAAGAAACAAAAGGGGAAGCCGATGGCAGAGTTGGCACTCTGTTGGTCCATCATAAGTTGGACACGTATATAGGCTCACCTGCATAAGAATATAAACTTGGAGTTTCATGAGCTGGAATGAAAACTCCTATATCTGATTTGAGACCCTGTGTTCTATTTTGAGTTCTCCTAGAAGTAGATGTAAAACAATAATTCAAGTATAGAGTGTAAGTAATATCAGTAGGAGAAAGAAAAACTGACACAGGAATGGAAGGCAGGCAATTTAGAATGCATCATTTAGCCAGTATTTACAATAGACAACTGGCAATAAAAATTGGTAAATAGATACCTTAGAACTATCCCACCCAAAGTGCCAGGTAGGTATAAAATGTACTCACAAATTCCAAAGAGTTGCTGATTGAGGGCTGCTTTTAGGAGGGCTAACTCTTCCTCACTTTAGGGCGTGCTGTGTGATAGGCACAGAGATGCAGATAAAGACGCTGAAGTCCAGTAGAGCCCAAGACTGGAGATGGGTGAAGCGCTGAGAGATTCTGTGAGAGCCCACCCCTTGCACAAGTCTGCTTTACTTGACCCAACATTAAATTTCCCACAGCCTATCACTGCATTTTCAAGGTGCTATCCAGTTGCAATTTTTCAAAATAAACTTACAACAGATTTAGTGCGAAAAGTGGCAGTCCTGAGGCCAATAGTGATATGCATTATCTTCCTTTTCTCCCATCCTTTCTGTAATAGACTTCACTAACTCTTGGATGGCATTGGTGCTGGTGAGAACTGTCAGCCAGTGGTGTTACCCAGACCTTCACGCCTGAGGGTTTTTGTTCTTGTCAGGCCAGTTATTGCAATTGTCCTTTTATGATTATTACTGGAAATGGAAGCAGCAAAGTCTTCTGAGTTCCAGACGTATGCCTTTCTATCAGCATAATGAGCATCAATCCTACCTCCTCATGATAATCTCCATCGATTAGTTCTGCCAATATAGTAGTAGCTTCTTCCTTTTCTGTTTGCCTGGTGTGATGAATTTGCTCAATGTGACAAGCAGGAGATTTAAACCCTAGGTTATTGAAATTGTTACTGTATCTTTTGGTAGAAATATGCTTCCTCTAGGAAAAAGAATCCCTAACGGAGCCTGAACTTGTGGAGAGGGAACACGAAACAAAAGCTCACCAAGGGAGCAGGCTCCTTTCTATGCCCACGTTTGGTTCCTAGATTCATGCATTTGTGTGGAGCGTATCATATAATTGACATTGGTTAAAAGCATAAACCTCTGAAACATAATTTCTCTCTCTCCAATCCCCCTTTCTACCAAAGAGAAAATAGAGTAAGGCCAATTTGTGTGCAAAATAAGTTTCAGGCTTATTCTACTTGGCCTTATTATTTGCATAAAGTATAGCAAGAATTGACTGGCCATACGGGCTCTCTTTAAATTGGCTTTGCCAGAACATTACCTGAAACTTTGTTATTCTAGTCAAAGTATTGGTAAAACAACGATCATCTCCAATTGTTTCCTGTTTCAAAAGAAAATAGATTCCCACTGGACAAATGCCAATTACTGTATTACCATAAAATAAGAATACTGATGAATAGTTTTTGTATTTTGGAGAACTTGAGTAGAGGAAAACGTAAATCCTTCTAAAAAATAAAAATGAAAACAAACAAACAAAAACCATACAGTCAGAGTATGAACACATTGTTTGTTCACCTGGGAACTGCCATCCACAAACCAGTCAGCTGGTTGTCAGTCAGGTGAGAGCTGTTTATTGGGCATTATAGAGTCCAGCAGCTCCCCATGCAGTTCCAGAGTCAGTCCTAGGAAAACAGAGGCCCCATGCTTATGAACATCTCCTTCTTACATCCCCAAGTAGTGTGATCCTATATAACCATTTCCATTTTATTATGGAACTCTGGGCATTTCTTCTGAGCACTGCTATCTCTATTAGAGTATTTCTCTGACATCTCCGCAGACAGCCTGGGTATTTCAGATATCAAGATCAATTCAAGTCCCTCAGTCATAGGAGTAGGTTCATTTAATGTCCCATAACCAGGCAGTAAATGCCCCTCAGGCAGAATTTCTCTAGTCCAAAGTCCCAAGAGTTGTTGGGAGGTGATCACAGGCTTAATCGCCAGTAAATGCTCCACAAAGTGCAATCAGATAGAGAATCTTTTCTCACCAGCACCTCCACTTCTATGCTACACTCAGGCAGCCTTACTGTTGGGGCTCAGGAAGCCTTACTGTTTCCCATATAGCATATTCAATTAATATTGCCTGAAAGGTGGATTTGCATGCCTTCTTTTACAGTTCTAGTTAGGGGAAATATCACACTTGTTACTAGATTCCATCCCTGACCTTCGCTTTTGAGTGCAGATTGAATCATGATTATTTCTTGGCTACAATATGCCTCTAAAAAAGAATCAGGTTATACTTTTCTTCATGATATTTTGAGTTGGCACCCTGAGGGGATAGGTTTCTTTTTCCATTCTGACACACAGATTCTCTTTTGAATGTCAAATTATTAATGCTATTTATTTCTTGTTGTTTTGCTTCTTCAGAGAAAACTAGAATCATGGTAACATAATTAGGCTCTGCGTCCTCACTCAAATCTCATCTTGAACTGTAATCTCCACATCCCCCATAATCCCCACATGTCAAAAGAGAGATCAGGTGGAGGGAATTAAATCATGGGGGTGGTTTCCCCTTGCTGTTCTTGTGATAGTGAGTGATTTCTCACGAGAACTAATAGTTATACAAGGGGTTTTTCCCACTTTGTGCAGCATTTCTCCTTTTTCGCACCTTGTGAAGAAGGTATCTTGCTTCCCCTTAAACTTTCTCCATGATTGTAAGTTTCCTGAGGCCTCCCCAGCCATGCTCAACTGTGAGTCAATTAAACCTCTTTCCTTTACAAATTACCCAGTCTTGGGCAGTTCTTTACAGCAGTGTGAAAACAGACTAATACACACGGTATTCCAAAGACTAGAGATGATTTGGCAAGGCCTGTAAATCTCTCTCATTTGGAATCCCATGGTGTCTGGTCTGTTTTCTTTCCACCACCCTGTTGCTAAAACTATAGAGACACTCTCTCTCTAGGCCCAGAGACAATTGCAGAAGAGGCTGGTGCCTGAGATTGTAAAGAATAGTTTTGAGGGATACAATTAGTTCAGATCCTCCAAGTCAAGAATAGGCACACAGATGCTTACACAGCTGCCAGCAAATTGAAGGACTTTCCCTCCTGGGCCATTATGTAGCCCCTTTCTATTCCATTTGCACCATAAAGAATTTCCTGCTTCCCAAAGATTAACAGAGAATTACCAAGAGATACCTGATGATAGAGCATTTCGTGGATAGAACCCCTGGCAGATCTGGACCAAAAGGGGAAGAATGGAAACTAAATATAAAAAATTCTAAGCCCCCCAACTGACTGAACAGACCATCTCTTGGCCAACGAGACCCCAGAGTAAACCTGAAAACTGAGTTCTCAGCCAGGACAGGATGTGGGGGTCAGATTCACCTTGTTATATCCCCTCGCTCATTAACCATGATTAGGCTAAAGGCTAAACAGAAACCACCCGTTTCAAAAGACCCCACCTTTAATATCAACCAATCCCTTGATGCCACCCCTCTTTTTTTGGCTGATAAGAGATCAACACAGAGAAAGTGCATTAAGGGTTTTCATGTCATCTGCCTCACCTTTTGATGTCAGAGGGACAAAAACTCCACCCTTGGATTGCCACCTTTTTTGTTGAACATGGAGAAGCATCAAGCACAGTTGTTCATGGGCACGTTTCTCCTTTCATAAATATTCACTATGCCTCCTGAGGCTTATTAAATACATATATTCAGCCACCCTGCTTAGCATAAATTCCTATTCCCTTTTCTTCTCCCTGGAAGTGTTTGCTTCCTGCTTCTGGCTGGAGGCTATACTTCCTAGCTTGTCAGAATGGCTGCACTGTAGACTACAGTGCTTTATGGGAAGCAAAATTCTTCTTAGTAGAAAAAAAAATAACCACATCTTGAAGAATAATGCTCTAGCCCACAGGTTTTCACTGGTGTCATCTCTAAGCCAGTCCCTTTGCTGCTCCGTCAAAAGGCCATTTCATCTACTCTGAATCTGGCAGCTCCTGGATAATGCAGTTTATGATGGAGCCAATGCATCCCATTATTACTTGCTCATTGTTGCACCTGCTTCAGAGTAAACGAGCTGTTTTAGCATAAGGCAATATTATGTGGGACTGCATGATGATAAATATGTCATTCTATGATTCATAAACAGCACACTGGTAAAAAATTAGGTACTTCACAAAGTCTCAAACTCAAAAAATCAATGTAGTTACACTGTTTTGGGAACACAATTCAATAAAACTAGAAATAAGTAACAAAAGAGCAAAAATGCTATACATCTGAAAAATGGAAAACATATTTAAAATAATTTCTGTGCCAAAGAATTATTCATAATATATATTATGAAATAATTGGAACACAAAGCAGGAGAAATAGTATGTATTAAGAAATGTGAAATGCCATAAAATAATACACAGAAAAATTTCCTAAAATGCTGATAGGAAAAAAAAAAAGAGAAAAATCAACATGCTAAGTTAAACTATTAACCAAATCTAAGCACTAAAAAGTTCAAAATAATAAATCCACAGAAGATAGAATGAATGTAATATTAATTATTAAAATAAGAAAAGCACTTAAAAAACCAAAGAAGTAGTATAATCATCAGAATCAAATATCCTTTGAGAAGACTAATGAAATACCTAATTTGCTGACATTACTGATAAAAAAATGAGGCCATAACTACAAATAGAAAAATTTATAATTAACTATTAACTGTAGTCCAGAAATAATATATGTTAAAACAGAGATTAAAATATGTCAAAACAGCAAAATTGATTCAAGAAGAAACAGAGATTAATATTTCTAATCAAATAACAAATGCTCAGAAAACTACAAGTGAAATGTAGTTTCCTTTACTTGATGGATTCCTACCAAAAACCTACAATAAAAATATCCATTAGGGGCATTTCCTTTAGTGTAAGAGACCATAGCCAGATTCCTTTAATCAATGGTCTATTTAAAACTTTATTGAAACTTATTGACACAAAATTTGATTAGGAAAAGAACAAGAAAATATAAATTTGAAGGGAATATATAAAATCATTACTCAGACAAAAATTTATCAACATAGAAAATTCTAAAAGAATCTATTGATACATTGTGAAAATTATAGCCCCACAAATGTGCAGTATTTGAGATCCATCTATAAAAATCACTTTCCTATAGAGAAGCAACAACCAATTATAAACTGTAGTTTTTTGAAATAGATCCTTATTCACATTAGAACAAAACATATAATAGAAAATGGTTTTTAAATAATTAACTATTTTATTAGTGATAGTATTTCATCTCCAATAAAGTCTATTAACTTAATATATTTTATTTTAATTTGCAATAGGAAACTTTTTAAGATGAGAAGCTTATCCTAAAATTCACATGGAAGAGTGAAGAGTAAAAGTCATTGAGAACATTTTGGAAAAGAAGAATGGGATGAGTATAGGGTTATACTACCATATATGTTGAATTTTTATGAAGTTGTGGTAATTTTACCTGAGTGGGAAAATGCAAATGAACCAGTGAAACAGAACAGTGATTTGGGAGCTTTGCATAGAAAACTTAAAAATCATTAATCAATGGGAGAAAAGTTTGACAAATTTATTTACATTAAAACTTTCTATATCAATAATGGCAGAATAAAAGAAGTAAAGAGGCGTGGCTGAAAAAATATCTGTGATACAAAATTCGTAACTAAAATATATAAATATTTTTATATATCAATAAAAAATGACAAATATCCCAAGAAGGAATAAAACCTGTGAACAGGCAATTCATAGAAAAGGAAGCCTGAACAACCCTGCAGAGGATTACACTAGCGGCCACATTTTTCATTCCTCCCTGTATCAAAGTCCTTTTCCATATGACTTTGCAGTTTCTCCCACTAAATGGAAAGAATGTATTTTCTCACCCTTTGACTTGGGGTTGGCCATTTGCTTTGGCCAAAAGAGTGTGGCAAAAGTGAGCACACACCAGTTCTAAGATGAAGCCATAGGAAACTGTGCAAGTATCTGCCTTAAGAGATCTTTCATGTTGGCTTATGCTGCTGAATGACCACACATGCCCAATTAATTCATTGAGCAACTGAATGAGTAAACACAAGTCCAAGCCTCAACAGGGAGACAAGCCCGGCTGAGTTGTCCTGCCAAGCCCTGTCTAAATCAGTTAACTGCCAGCAAAACAACAGACTGAGAATGATTAATCAATAAGAGTAGTTTTAAGCCACTGGATTGTGGGTCACTTGTGATGTTGCATTAGTGGGGTGACAGCTAACTGATACAATCTTCAACTTTACTAGTAGCTAGGGAAAGGCACGCTAACAAGAGAGGCAACTCATATTCATAAATGGTGATGATTTAAAGTCTGACAATAACAAGTATTGATGTGATAAGGATACAGGGAAACAAGAATTTTCACATATGGTTGCTGGAAATATGAATTAATTCAATACATTTGAAATACAATTAGGTAGTATCTAATAAATTGAAGCCATTTCTACCCTGTGACCAATGGTTCTATGATTAAGTATTATAAACCCTGGTTTATGTTGGCAAGGAGAAACAAGGATACTCATCACAGCATTGCTTATACCAGTAAAAGACTGAACATAAGAAAAACATCCTGTTTTAAGAGAGAAAGTGATAAATTGTGGTACATTTATAAAATGGAGTAATAACTGGTAGCTAAAATGAATGAACCATGTGCATATATATCAAAGTTATGTTAGGAGAAAAAGCAAGTTGCTAAAGGGTGCATAGTGTTTATTATCATTCATGTGACTTCTAAATGTATAAAAATCAATACTATATTATTTCTGAATTAATATATACGTAGCAAAAGCACAATATGTAGATGTGTAGGAAACATAACTGCTTCTGGATAGAGGTTGACTTTTGTCAGAGCAAGAGGATGATTAGATGGCAGGGGACTCTACAGCTATATCTATAATATTTTCACTTAAAAATATCTAAAATGTTATATGGATGATGATTACATGAGTACATGTACTATGTTTGAAACAAATCATAAGTTAAAATAAAAATACATTATGGAAAATTCATATGGTAAAAGCAAATACTATGCCATTGCTTAATCGATGAAGTAGATCTGTATAGACATTTAGAGAAAAAAAAGCAGGTTACAGAACATTGTATAGAGCTGTTTCTCAACATTAGTTCTATTGATATTTGGGACTGAGTAATTATTTGCTGTAGGGGGACATCCTGTACTCTGTAGGGTGATTAACAGCATCCTTGGCCTCTAATGAATGTCAGTAAAACCACCTACCACCCCAAACTGTGAAAACCAAAAATCTCTCCAGGTATTGCCAAATGTCTCCAGAAGACAAAATTATCTTTGGTTGAAAGACACGTGTAAAGTACAACTCCATTTATGTAAAAACAGAATCTATGTTATTTATTTTGTGCATACATGTGCTTATCATTAACTGTGAAGAGTACAGTTTGAAGTATATACCTGAGATTATATACCTAGGGAAGGGAATATAATTGTAGATATGGGAGGTATTAAAGAAAGAAATAAAATTCTTACTTCTGATGTTCGATTTTTATAATATAAAAATATGCTGCTTTTATAAGACAGAATTATACATATTTTAAATGTAAAAAGAATTAAATTCTTATCAATTTCAGCAAATGGAATGACTAGATAACCATTATCTTCAATTCTATCATGAATGTTTCTATCACTAGACATGTGTAAGGCCATGAAGGACATTAGAGAATGCGAAAAGATAAAAAAAACCTCCACTGATTTTTTTTCCAGAATTTATTTTTCCAGGAACTATTTTTAAAATCTAATAAAAGTATCATTGATACTATTATTTACTTATTTCTCCTCATCTGAGACATGCTAAACAGACTGATAATGGCCAAATGCAGAAGCTTGCCAGGCTGAAATGGATCCAATGATGCCTGGTGGTCCTGATCCACTACCCAGCACTCTGGCTGATGGTAAGGCTAAGCTTGCATCAGAGATCTCACTTCAGACCTTCTTCTTGCTAATAATTCTTTGAGAGTTTCACCATAAGGAGGGAAGAGGTATGTAAATGTATTCATAGTCAAGAACTGGTTGCCATGCTTTGTCCTAATTACAAATGTGGTTTTATAATTATTGTTGGCATTTATTATTGTCTGTAGCAACAACTCTATTCAACATTCCATGAGACAGAGAACATACCTGGCACAGTGCCACACAACTCAGTAAATATCGATTGAAAGGATAGGTAAACAGTACTTAGTACAACAGGGTGTGATAGGAATGTAAAAATGAACAAACTTAGTAAAGTAAGTTCAAAACTTAGGAAAGTCAACAGTTTTGCATACATCTAATCAATATTCAGCATAAGGAGGACTATAATAGTGTTTGGAATAATTTAAAGAAGCTCACTAATAAAGTCTGGACATGTATACTGATTTATATTCCCCAATAATGAGAAGTTGTGCCTTGGGCAATTTCCTAATTTTTCTCCATCATATTATTTCACATTTATTAAATAATAATAATATCCACCATTTTTTAAAATCTGCTAATATTCCAGAAAGGAAAAGTCTTAGGGCAACTTTAGAGAGAATCCCATAAAGAAAAGTCATGCCCGTGTTTCTATTTGTATGATTTTAGCCAGAGAAGAGTGAAACTCAGTAGGCTCTTTTAGTGGGGTCCCATCCCCACTAAAAGGTGAGAACAGCTCACCTTTTTTTCCTTTCAGATCTCGTGGGTTTTGACTCAGCTCTCTTCCTCTAAAGCTGTAGTGCAAAACCATTAGTTTTTATCATCAGCATCTTTCTTTCTAATCCTGAATTTCTCTTTCTCTTATTATTACAAGTTTTTGCCATATAAAATGTATAAAATAATTTGACATGTTGAATATAAAATGTAAATTGCCAAGCATAGAACCTAAGTTTAGTAGAAATTCAATAAACAGTCGTTTGTTTAGGTTTTCATCATTATCAGAATGACAATATATTCTGTGAGTAAAAAGCAAAAAAGAAAGAGTAGTGATTTTCAAGAAAAAAAATTGAACTCAGAAGTCAGATTTCTTAACAGAATCTCTGGCTCCAAGAACTGTTTTTCATTTATAATAAATTCAACTCCAAACATCAACTCTGTATAAATACAGAGGAAACTTTAATATTTGGAAACCTTAGGTGGATTAGATATCCTCTATTTAGGGCCCAGTGTGGTTTTGAATTGTATAACCTATACAGTTTACAGAGTTGAGCTTATGTGATTGGGTTTGAACTAGGTTGATGACAGGAGGAAAGAGGAATGCTGCTTTTAACATGAAGCAGAGAGACAGGCTCCCAGGTTCCCTATGTCCATGGAGGCTTGAGTCTCTTGCCAGGAAGATCAGTACAACACACATCATTTTTCAGCTGGTGCCTGAGACACAATCCCTTGTGCAAGTTCTCAGCAGGAGACTTTGTCGATGACTGAGTAGGGTGTACCTCAGACAGATAACAAGTTTACAGAAACAAATTTGGGAAGCTTTATTACACAATGGACTGAATCTTGTGAAGCTCAACAAATCTAAAAGCTTCTGATCCTGACACTTAATTGCTTCACCTTCCCGGAGTGATTGAAACGGCTCTTTAAAGGCCATAAACATCTTCTTTAAAATTGTAGATTCAGGGGGTATATGTCCTTCTTTGTTACATGAGTACTACATGTACAATGGTGGTGGTTGGGCTTCCAATGTACTCATCACCCAAATATTGGACATTCTATGTAACAGGTCATCTTTCAACACTCATTCCCCTTCCACTCTTTCCCCTTTTGGAGTTCCCAGAGTCTACTTTCTCTGTTTTTATGTTCATGCATTTCCTTTGTTTAACCACCACTTTTATTTATTTATTTATTTATTTATTTAAATACATTTTACTGCACTTTAGGTTCTGGGGTACATGTGAAGAACATGCAGGATTGTTGCATAGGTATGTACATACATGGCAATGTGGTTTGCTGCCTCCATCCCCATCACCTATATCTGGCATTTCTCTCCATGTTATCCCTCCCCAACTACCTACCCTCCAAAGTCCCTCACCTAGTCCCCCCGCTAACAGACCCCACTGTGTAATGCTCCCCTCCCTATTTCCATGTATTCTCATTGTTCAACACCTGCCTATGAGTGAGAACATGCGGTGTTTGATTTTCTGTTCTTTTGTCAGTTTGCTGAGAAAGAGGGTTTCCAGGTCCATCCATGTCCCTACAAAGGGCACAAACTCATCTTTTTTATGGCTGTATAGTATTCCATGGTGTATATGTGCCACATTTTCCCTGTCCAGTCTATCATTGATGGGCATTTGGATTGGTTCCAGGTCTTTGCTATTGTAAATACTGCCGCAATGAACATACGTGTGCAAGTATCTTTATAATAGAACAATTTATAATCCTTTGGATATACACCCAGTAATGGGATTGCTGGGTCAAATGGAATTTCTATTTCTATGTCCTTGAGGAATCACCCCACACTGTCTTCCACAATGGTTGAACTAATTTACACTCCCACCAACAGTGTAAAAGTGTTCCTATTTCTCCACATCCTCTCCAGCATCTGTTGTCTCCAGATTTTTAAATGATCGCCATTCTAACTGGCGTGAGATGTTATCTCAATGTGGTTTTGATTTGCATTTCTCTAATAAACAGTTATGATGAGCATTTTTAAATATGTTTGTTGGCCTCATATATGTCTTCTTTTGAAAACAGTCTGTTCATATCCAAGATGGCCAAATAGGAACAGCTCTGGAGGGCAGTTCCTAGGGAGAACGCAGAGGGTGAGTGATAACTACATTTCCAAACGAATTTTTGCTGCCCACAGACCAGGAGATTCCTGGGTGGAAAAGCACCATGAGTCTCTAGCACAGCTGTTTCAGCTGGCATAGCGGGTCTCCACACAAAAACTCACACAAATCTGGGTGGCCATTTCAACTGGCACCTGGAACGCCTGGGAGACAGAGCCACCTATTCAACTGAAAAAAAGGGGGCTGAAACAGGGAGCCAGCTGATCTGGCTTAGCGGGTTCCACCCCTACAAAGACCAGCAATCTGAAATGCTCTGGATTGAGAGTTTCACAGCAAGCACAGGTGGACTCGGGACAGTTCAGCTCTGTCGGGGGAAAGGGATCCGCCATTACTGAGGCAGTCCACTACTACCGAGGCAGTCTGCCATTACTGAGGCAGTCCGCCATTACTGAGGCAGTCCACCATGACCGAGGCAGACCGCCATTACTGAGGCAGTCCACCATTACCGAGGCAGACCGCCATTACTGACGCATTTCTAACTATACCTCTATAAACAAAACTGCAAGGAAGTTCACACAGCAGCTGGGCAGTGCCTACGGCAGCTCAGCAACACCTCTGCTGGCAGACTGTGACTAGGCTACCTCCTTGCCGGGCAGGGCATCTCTGGAAAAAGGCAGTAGCATTTCAGGAACTTATAAATAAAGCCCCACCTTCCCAGTACAGAGCACCTGGGAAAAAAAGGCGGTTATGAGTTCTGTTGTAGCAGAATTAAACGTACCTGCCCAGTAGCTCTGAATGGAACAACGGAGCTCACAGCTCAGCACTTGAGCTCCTATAAGGGACAGACTGTCTCCTCAAGCAGCTCCCCGACCCCCATATATCCAAAGAGACACCTCATAAAGGAGAGTTCAGGCTGACATCTGGCGGGTCTCCTTCTGGGACAAAGATAACAGAAGAAGAAACTGGCAGAAACCCTTACTGTTCTGCAGCTGCTGCAGGTGATCCCCAGGCAAGCAGGGTCTGGAGTGGACCTCCAGCAGTCCTACAGTAGAGGGACCTAACTGTTAGAAAGAAAACTAAAAAACAGAAAGAAATAACTTAATCATCAAAAAAAAGGATGTCCACTCAGAGACCCCATCCAAAAGTCACCAACTACAAAGACCAAAGGTAGATAAATCCATAAAAGGTGGGAAGAAACCAGTGCAAAAAGGATGCAAACACCCAAAGCCAGAACACCTCTTCTCCTCCAAGGGATCACAACTCCTCACCAGCAAGGGAACAAGGCTGGATAGAAAATGAGTCTGATGAATTGACAGAAACAGGCTTCAGAAAGTGGGCAATAACAAACTTCTCTGAGCTAAAAGAACATGTTCTAACCCAATGCAAAGAAACTAAGAAACTTGAAAAAAGGATTGACAAAATGCTAACAAGAATAAAGAGCTTAGAGAATATAAATGAATTGATGGAGCTGAAAAACACAACATAAGAACTTCACAAAGCATACACAAATTTCAATAGCCGAACTGACCAAGCAGAAGAAAGGATATCAGAGATTGAAGATCAACTCAATGAAATAAAATGAGAAGTCATGATTAGAGAAAAAAGAGTGAAAAGAAATTAACAAAGCCTCCAAGAAATATGGGATTATGGGAAAAGATGTAATCTGCGTTTGATAGGTGTACCTGAATGTGACGGAGAGAATGAATCCAAGCTGGAAAACACTCTTCAGGATATTATCCAAGAGAACTTCCCCAACCTAGCAAGGCAGGCCAATATTCAAGGTCAGGAAATACAGAGAACACCACAAAGATATTCCTCAAGAAGAGCAACCCCAAGGCACATAATCGTCAGATTCACCAAGGTTGAAATGAAGGAAAAAATGCTAAGGGCAGCCAGAGAGAAAGGTCGGGTTACCCACAAAGGGAAGCCCATCAGACTCACAGCGGATCTCTCAGCAGAAACCCTACAAGCCAGAAGAGAGTGGGGGCCAATATTCAACATCCTTAAAGAAAAGAACTTTCAACCTAGAATTTCATATCCAGCCAAACTAAGCTTCATAAGTGAAGGAGAAAGAAAATCCTTTATGGACAAGCAATTGCTCAGAGATTTCATCACCACCAGGCATGCCTTACAAGAGCTCCTGAAAGAAGCACTAAACATAGAAAGGAACAACCAGTACCAGTCACTCCAAAAACATACCAAATGGTAAAGAGCATCAACACAATGAAGAAACTGTACCACCACTTTTAAATAAGAACTTTAATATTTGGTTTTCTGCTTCTGTGTTAGTTCATTTAGGATATTGGAAAGGCTATATATTTCTAGTAAATCTGAAGACAATGCATCTTCATTTCTAATCCCATCCTGGTATTCCTGTTTTTAAGGTTTGACCCCTTAAATCATTTTTCCATGGACCAATTCTCATTTGCATTTTTAAATGAACAGTATTTAGGATTACTCCTAAGTGTCCATTGGTTTTAGTTTGTTAATGGATTCCCAAGTAAATCTGTGATTAAAAATAGTTTTCTCTTTCAATGCCAGCCAAAAGAAATACGGGGCTTTCTTTATCATGACGTATTCTATAGAGACATTTATCTTCATCATCTAAAAATTGGTTTGCTCTTTCATGACAGTTTTTTAACCCTGAAACTGGCAATATATAAAGGAAGATATTTCTTAGGCAGACAGATCTAATGACTGTGGTGTTAAACCAATAGGCTAGGATTATAGGATATGGTGAAATACTTTCATTTTTTCTTATCTGTATTTTATTGGTTTGTCTCAAAAAATGTGCAAATTTTATGAATATAGGATTTGAAAATGTTTAAAAGGCAAACTCCTTTTCTTCACAATTAAATTTATCATAAAATAAGGTACAATCTTATATTTTAAAAATATTCTACTGTTTTCAGCTCTGAATTGGTTATATTTGTAAACAATACAAGATAACATTATTTCTTCAGATGTTACTCCGAAATAGCCCAATTATTTTGACTTCTGGTTGTTATAATATGATGTGATAAGTACCAAGCACATATTAATAGTTCAGCATTGACTGTGGTCCAACAAAAACCTGATTGAGAGATACAAAAATTTCAGCATAAAATAATCAAATCACCTCCTAACAATCATTAAAATGAAAGAAAGAAAGAAAGAAAGAAAGAAGAAAACTCCCCGGTTAGTGGAATTTTTTTTTACTATCTAGTAATTCTTTTGATGGTGAAAACATTTTAAAGCATAGATCTATTTCTACACTATAGGGAGAAGAAATGGCATATGGTAATCTAAATACTGAAAAAGAAATTTTAATCATATGAATTTTTGAATGTACTAATTGATACTGCAGTTTTCACTAAAAGAGTATAATGAAGTCTTATATAATAGAAATTATCTGTGACATTTTTCTCATGGACATTATTCTATCTTGCTGTGACAATTATCTAAGTCTATAGTTAAGTACCTGACAATTAAAAACCGTTAAGACGGTAATCTTTACTTTTCTCTATTTCTTTATTAACCTCTTGTTTCCAAATAGCACTATCATTTTGAAAGAAAAAAATTGAAAAAAAGGTTATTATATGCTTGAAGTACCCCCCAGAAGAGGGAGACCTTTAATAGAAGCCAGAAAATGCATAGCAAATATGCTATCAATTATATGAGAAGCTACACCTAAATAGAAGTCTATGAGCACTCAAACAGAGGACTTGATTCATGTTGAAAGCATATTTCCTGGTCCTGAAAGAAATAAAGATCTTAACAAGTTTCACTGACTGCATGAGAGAACCTAGTCATCCACTTTAAATTGGAAGTTTTTTAATTTAGTAGCTATATTCACTACAGTGCCATTTGTAAAGACATTCCCCTTTGAAAAAAATGCATTTTGACAGTGACAGTTACCTTATTTTTAGCTTTGCATAACAGCTGCAGACTATAATTAAGACAACTAAAATTTGTATATGACATTTGTCTTCTTATAATATACTATGCTGTTACCCACACAAACTGTTGTTCTGTGTCCAGAGCCTACACCCAGGGTTCTTTATGCACTGCTGGGATTTGGGTTAATACTATTTCCAGGAATTCCTTCTAGTAGCACACAACGGTTGCAATATCCAAGAATCAATCTCTAAAACCCTACTGCAGACTCTCTTCCTGGATATTTCTTGCTTTGCCTTATTTTCCAGATGATTAATTTCACACTTTTCCAAGAGCTGCTGTTGCTGTAATCTCTTCAGATCTATTTTTGATAACTTCATTGACTTATTAACTGAAATGTTCTAAATCTTCACAGCAGGCACCATATTATCTTTTTCTTAATCCTGACGATTTCTTACAAAAATGTAAAAGTCTGCCATTGATTTATATGTTAGAATCACTGGAAATGGAAAGAGATTAAAAAGAAACTATTACATCCAGTAAACTATTATATTTGGTAAAATAATGTGAATTGTTGGGATTGAAATTCCATTAACAAGGAATTTTAAAATTATAAACAATGACCATAATCAGAAGAAGGATTAGAAGAGAAAAAGAGGAAGAGAAAAAAGTAAGAAAACAGGGAGGAGAAATGGCATTGGAAAGTAATAAAACTGATTTTGAGCCACTTTTTAAAGCAAAATAAAGGATGTCTGGATTCCAAGTAAAAACGTCTAGTCCCAGGGCATCTCCTCCAATCTCATCTGGCATCTGTTCTCTCTGGATGCTCAGATTCATCTAATCTAATGCAAAATGAGTGCCTGGGTGTGTTGGGGGCAGGTAGGGGACCTTTAAGGTCTTTTTAAAGTCTAATATTTTTTCTGGGAAAAGTAAATGATTAATCATCACAACAGATCAGATCTCTTTAGATTAAAATTGCCTCTTCAGTAAAGTAATAACATCATGAAATCAATTTTTCCCTTCTATACATTATATCATTTAAAACATTATGATGTCAAAGGTAAATACATCTAACACATCAGGGACATTTTCTATATGTTCTCATGTTCATTTATATTCTGTGGTCATTGAAATTAGGAAATATTTTTATTACTTTGAATCTACTTTTCTTTGAACTCAGATACTGTACTCTTGCTGTTTCTGATGTTCTCTGGAATAAGATAACTGTAGGGAAGTCCATGCTGGATAACAGAAAGAATGCTGATTTTTTTTTTTTTGGTAGAAGATCAATATCTTAAATTCTATTAACTACTGACTACTCTTTCTAGGACTAGTTTTATGCTTAAGCCATGACACCTCAATTAAGGTTTTTAACCACTATGTGTCACGAGTCCTTGAATCCATAAAAGCTTTTTCTTGCAAGTAATGTTCTTTACAAAAAAAAACCATGTTAGAACTAATAAATGAATTCAGTAAAGTTGCAGGATACAAAATCAACATACAAAAATCGATTCTGTTCCTATACACTAACAACAAACCATCCAAAAAAAAATTAAGAAAATGGTTTTCTTCACAATAGCATCAAAAAGAATAAAATACTTAGGAAGAAACTTGAATGAGGAGGTGAAATATTTGTACACTAGAAACTATGAAACACTGATGAAAAAAATTGAAGGAGGCACAAATAAATGGAAAGACATCACATGTTAATGGATTGGAAGACATAATAGTGTTAAAATGTCTGTGTTACCCCCCAAAAAATCTACAGATTGAAGGCTAGCCTTGAAAAAAATCTCAAAAGGCATTTTTTAAAAAGAAATAGTAAAAACAATACTAAAATTCTCTCATTTTAGTGACTCTTTATTACTCAAATGAGTATTCTCAATGTAAACATAGATTCCTTTTCTTCCTACTTTGTTCTTCCAATTTTCTGCCAAGTCTTTCATTTTATCTGATTGCCTATGGATCTTTAACAGGCTTGAGACTAAAAAGTGATACAGCAATTTAAAAAAATAAAAATATAGAAATCACCTTTCTTCATTTCCATGAACATCCTTATTTTCAGCCACCAGGCAGTCTTCTGAGGTAAATAAAGTTTGAAAAGTAGGCAAACATGGTCTATACTGATGTTTCCAGTCCCTTATTTGAGTCCTTCTTTAGGACGATGTGGCTACTGTTAAGTGTGTACAGGGCACATTTCCTGGGACACTTCCTATAAGGCTTGCCTAGACATTCCTAATGTGACTTATTGTGCGGCACTTTTATATACACAATAGTACAAGGCGTGCCTCTGCTCTTAGTCACATCAGTGGTCCTTAAAGCCTCAGATACTTGTGAGTTCTGTCTTTACTCCATTCTCAACTCTAAATCCTTGATGTCCTTTCCTTGAAGAGGTATCCTTAGAATCTGCCTCTGCTTTTGAGTCTGCATTCTAAAATACTTCTGCTGTGGCTGCCTTTCCCCCTGCTTTAAAACTAGAAAGCTAGTATATAACATATACTCATTACTTAGGTGTGAATAAAAAGGAGAGAATATGTGATCATAGAATGGTAGAGCTAAAAGGGGTTCTTTTACTTGAGCATAAAGTTCAAGTAATTTTATTTTAGGAATAGCAAATACTTCAGAGATAAATATTTGCCTCATGGTAAACTATTAGGTTGGTGCAAAGGTTTTTGCGGCTTTTTCTATTAGTTTTAATGGCAAAACCACAATTAGTTTTGCACCAACCTGATACAACAGGTAAATGGCAAAGATGAGGCATATACACATGACTTCTGATTCCAAATGCAGCACTTTCTGCACTTTGCCATAGTAAATTAGATGGAAATTTCATGCATTGTCACATAGTCAATGGATAAGAAATCTGGGGCTGAAGAGGCTCTGGAGAGCTAAAATGCCCTCAAGTACACATGGACATGCACTTCCCAGGTGAAATATGTGAAAGGACTTTATAAACTGCAAAGTCCACATAATTTCAAGATATAATTTTCAATAATCTACCTTCATATGAGACTGGCTTCAGAGAAAGAGACATTTTTTTTTCTCCCATCTGGGTCAGTAATTCTTGTTTGGAAGATGCTTTTCAGAGTTCTTCTGCACTCACCATAAAAATTCCTTGAACAAGATAAAACAACTTGAACAGGAATTTATTATTTGTGGACTGGGATATTCAGGACCAAAGCTAATATAATTTTCGAAACACAATATTTGTTCAGCTTTGAGGATAAATACCAATAATAATAGAGCCCTTCCCTTTTGGTTCAGTATTTGGTCTGATCTCCCTCTACTTCTGATTGTGAGCATATTATTTATAAATAAATAGTTCAAGTCAAGAGGTCAAACAGATTTAGAAAAGAGAAACAAAAAAATAGAAATTGCTTTATTTTCATGCTTAGAAAACACTGCAGTTCATATTAATAGTGAGTTAATAATCTCACTCTGATATTTATAGGAATCTGTTTTCTTATCCTGCTAAAATGCTACTGTTATAAACTATTTCTCTTTTTTGACAGATTGAAACCTACTGTATGCATTTAAAGTGTTATAAGCCTAAGTTGAATTCCATAGTGATTATGATGACACTGTTGTCATTGACCAATGTAAATCATAAGGTCATAAATGAAAGCGCATCATGACAGCCTCTATATAGTAGAGTCTATTTGGGAACTGTTACCACTTAGCTTGCAGAAGGTTTATAAAATGTAATAGTGATGCTTTCCCAAAGCACAGACCATAGTGTTGTGAAGTGCTCCTGCGTCCTTTGGTACCTATTAGGGTGCAATTCGAATACCAGGCAAACCTCTCAAGTACCTGAAAATGTAGAGAATTCATCTTTATCAAGCTTTATTGGAGGATGAATAAATAAGAAAAATTATTTTCAGCTGCTCTCCATTTAGGCCTAGAGTTAATGGTGATACCCAAATAAACTGAAGTCAGCGAAAAGCTTCCCAGAAGTCTTATTCTCATGTCTGAAGCCAACCGTCTTTTAAATTTGCTTCCTTGCCTTGTTGCTCTCCACTTCTAGTTCTTTATCTGATAAGTGTCCGTCAATTCTCTTCCTTATTCTTTCATTTTTCCCTCTTAATTTTAGAACTAAAAGGTACATGTGATGGAAGATTATGGAAGACATTGGAAAAGTCATGGACAAGAACTTTGTATCGGCACCCATGCCAAGTGATTTACATTTATCATTTTATTTAATCTCTAAATCAAATTGAGGGGATGATCAGTCTCATTGTAGAGTAGAAGAAACCAAGACTAAGAAAGTTTAAATAACAAATCTATGAACGCATCTATGACAGTAAGTAATAGATTTTGAACCCAAAGTCCCTATACTTTTCTCTATGGTATTTTTGTGCCAGACGATCCCTTAAAGATTTCTACTGGTGGAGGAAAAGGCCAAGCAAAACATCACATGACATTCATTAAAGAATATTTGTAGGGGGAAGGAAGCACTGAGGAGGCCAGGGCAAACAAGCCAGGGATACTGAAAATCCCCCAGTGTTTCCATCTCTCTGTGGAGAGGCACACCAGGTCAGGAAATCTACATCATATATAATGTTGACTTTATTCCACTAGGGAGGCCCATGGCTATCTCTTTTTATTTAAGAAAATAACTTCATTAAGATGAGATACATAGACTGTTTGGCCCAGGGCATCCAGATTTTGAGTGTCAAATATTTACAAGTTTTCTGGGCTTATCAACTGCCAGATATGAAAAATTCTGAGCAGTTGGGAAATATTGGAGTCCATTCTTGGGTTGCAGAGTCCTACTCAGAAAAGCAGTCTTCAATTCCATAGTAAACTGAAATTGGGTTCTGCCCCCCGACCCTATTTGAGAAAAGAAGAATCACCAGGACCAGCTAGTGTGTGGTCCAGGCAACCCAGAGTGAGCTCCCAGTGTTGTTTTCATATGACGCTCGTTCTTAAATACCAGGCTTGCAACCTAAAATATGGGCAATTAGCAAATGTCCTTTCCTTTCTAAGCATCAGACTCTGGACTCTTTAAGATGCATAACTGCTACATTCCTTTTGAAAGTTGGTCTTTGGTCGTTAAGATGGTGCTAATGATAGAAAGTCATCAAATGACAGTTAAATATAGTTATGTGCAAAATTTCTATTTTTTAAGTGACAAAAAAGTTTAAAAAATTGGCTTTTGCTCCTTTTTTTCCCCCTTACCACCTAAGTAAGAAAACAGGCTGAGAAGCATTATGCCTCTTGCTCTGGGGCTTCTGCAGCCAAATGGCAATGCCAAGATGAGCACCAGACTAGACTTCTCTAATTTTCCATCTTGGTGCTTCTCTCCTGCCAGGAATGTGACTAGAGTGTTAAACTTAAAGCACTAACTTAGGAATTTAAACAGAAGTTCAAATATATCTGTAGCAGTTCTGATTTACAGTTTGTTGTTGGCAGTATGTGGATTTGGGGAATTAAGGGATTTGGCATGATACGCACACTTTGCCTCTTCTCACTATAATTCGGCTTCATGCAACAAATATTTCTAAAGCACTTACCAACAAGGCAGTATGCTGAATATGCTGGGAAATAGAGGGATAAGTAAAATAATTCTTACCATCCAGGAGCTTTATCCGGATGCACCTGTCTCATTTTATACCTAGTGCAGTATTGACTGAAAGAGTATCAGTCCAGGTGTATGCAGTTATCTTTGTGAGCTTCTCAGAAGAACATTCTGAACCATTGGTAACTAATGCATGCTTTTCCATGGTGGTAATGATTTTAGCAATAAAGACAAATTAAACAAAAAAGCAAAGCAATGCGTTTGCTTCAGTGAAGGAGTGTTACCTCTGTGTTTTGTAAAGAAAGGCTTTCAGTGGTTTACTGGTAGGCCCTGAGAACGTATCAGGTAGATGCCTCGTTATGGCTGTTTCAATATACTTGTCATGAAATCCCCTTTCAGAAAGACTCTCCCCTGGAGAAACAAGTACTTCTCTTTTGATGGCTTTTCTGGTGGCAAGACTATCGTGACTTTCTTTTTCCTCTTTTTTTTTTTTTTAGACGGGGTCTTGCTCTGTTGCCCAGGGTTGGAGTGCAGTGGCACGATCTCAGTTCACTGCAACCTCTGCCTCCCGGGTTCAAGCAATTCTCCTGCCTTAGCCTGCTGAGTAGCTGGGATTATAGGCATGCATCACCATGGCCAGCTAATTTTTGTATATTTAGTAGAGACAGAGATTCAGCATGTTAGCCAGGCTGGTCTCCAACTCCTGACATTAAGTGATCCACCCACCTCAGCCTCCCAAAATGCTGGGATTACAGGCGTGAGCCACTGTGCCTGGGCCCCTACCTTGACTTTCTGAGTGAAATGCCTCCTCCTGAAAATACTGAAAGAAAGCAGCAATTATTTTTTCATTATAATAATTATATATATAGCTACCCCTAAATCTCAAATACATATTTTAGGCTGGAAAGCATTATGTGTCTTGTGATCACACCTTAAGTATAACTTTGATTTTCATTCACTCATGAAACAACAAATCTCAGTGCAATTTTAGGTCTTTGGCATCTTAAAACAGTAACTTATTTATTTCTTCCTAACACAAATTAAGTATTGCATTGAAGAGAAAAGTGACTAGAAAAGGAAAAGCTGTAAATTCAGAAATAAATGGGCCAAGAAATAGACATCAATGCATGGAGACACAAATCAGAAATAGACATTTAATAAAACACACACAAAATCTTGTTAATTTCCAGTGATTAAAAAAACCTTAGGGTGAGCTGGGCAACCTAATTGACTGTCACTACAGGATGTGACATGGCTATCAAAAAGGTCAGTGTAATTTGAGTCTGGCTATGCAAAGTCATCATTTCCAGAAGTGGAGAGATAATGTTCCCTCCCTACCGTCTGGGCTTCACCCAGTAACTATTTACGTGGCTATCAAGGTGAATTGACAAGAGATGCTAAGCCACCTTGGACTCAAGCACAGATAATTAGCAATGTGCAAGATGACTTGATAGCTACACAGCAGCCCCAACCAAGTCAAGAGGCATTAGGTCCTCTGAGAGAGTTTAGTTATATGCAGTGGCCCTAATTCAATTTGTCAGTTGCTTGTCTGCACATGAGAATTTCAGATCACTATTACTGAATTAACTTTCTAGTAAGCAGAAAGGGCTCCTCTGAGAGGTTTGAAAATCAATTTAGAATAAGGGATCTTGAATATTTCAGTTTACGGTGAGAACTCAGTTGCTCTTTAGGTCTTTGTGGCAGGCAAGAGGTCTGCTCAAATCATATCTTCAATTCTTTGAAATTCTGCTGAGTGCAAGGGTTGCAAAATTGTTAGGTATTAGGCTTACTTCCTGGGTGATGGGTTCACTTGTACCTCAAACCTCAGCATCACACATACCCCTGACTCTAAAATAAGAGTTGAAATTATTTAAAAGAATCCACTGAGTGGAAACTAAAGGCATTATAGTTTCTTTTTAACCTTTCATTTTAGAATAGATTTAGATTTACCAAAAAATTGCAAAAGTAGTACAAAGTCCTCACAAACCCCATACCCAGTGTCTCGTATTATTACCATCTTACATTAGTATGGTACATTTGTTAGTGGACCATTATTGATTCATTATTATTAACTAAAGTCCATCCTTTATTCAGATTTCCTTAATTTTTACTTAATATCTTTTCCCTGTTTTAAGATTCCATCCAGAATACTGCATCACATTTTAGTTGATTGTATCATTTTTTGATTTGTATCATCATTAGTTGATTTGTATCATATTTTAGTTGATTGTCATATTTTCAGGAACCAACTTTATATAATAAATTTGAAATACTCCTTATGTATAATGCTAATGAAATTTTATTATCTAAATATATTAAACAATAGACTGAATAATAAAGGTAAACTAAAATCATCTTGTATGAGTGTATCATTAATTACTTAAGGGACGTTAATGATAAAAATTTCTGAGAATATTTAATGTGAATTTTGGGGATGTTTTTTCTATTTTTGCAGTATTTGGATATCTGATAGAATTAATTTATTTAGATATTATAGAGAATTTTACACTGCCATCTAGTGATGGGAGCACTCCCAAAGGTGGAGATTTGGGGGAAGCAATCTGTCTAGCCCATCTAAATAACCTATACTTTGCCAGATCTTTTCAATGGCTTAGAGAAACTCATTTTAATAATTCTTCTATTTAATGTCTGGTTCCTCATCCTTTATGGCTGATATTTCAAACTTCAGGTGAATATATGTTTCCCTTTGAAAATGATGAAGTTTGTATTAGATGCATCACATGCCTCTCTTTGGTGTACTGACAGTTGCTAGTATTTATTGAGTGCTCACGACTTGCTACGCAGTGTTCTAAGTGCTGTTCATGTATTAACTCATGTAATCCTGACACCAGTCTTAAGAGGTAGTTACCATTTTGCCTTTGTTTTGACCAAAGTCACATAATAAATAAATGACCAAGCTGTAATTTAAACTCATTCAGGCTAGTTCCAGAGTCCCTGAGGCTAACCAGTAAGCTATAATGGCCTCTCTTACATAGTCTTCATCCCCCAGCATATACATGAACATACATTCATACATACATACTTACATACATACACACAAACACTAGCCCCACTGTCTCTCTCCAATGCCCCACATATGCTCAGATGTATGGGCTTCCAACCACTTAGGGTCACCTTTCTGTATAATCTTATCTTGGTTTTTGCTTTATACATGGGGGTTGCCTTGCTGCTTCTGAACCTTATAGTCTTGCAGACTTGAATAGATAGCATGCTTGGGGTATTTGGTTCTCCAATGGAAATCAGAGGATTGTTTCTGTCTTGCCATAGTTTGCCTTGGCAATTTGAGCTTGAATCTTAAAATATAAACCAAGATCGATTTCATAATATAATCTTAAAAGAAGCTATTTCTACATAGGGATGGCAAATTTTCTTTTTTCCTTATTTCCCAAGATTGTATAAAATAAGAATGAGATAGAGTTAATTCTAGCACAATGATATGGGGTATGACTACTTAATTGCTGTTTATAAGAAAAAAAATCATTCAAGTTTGCAGAATTATTAATTTTGCAACAAATCATGGCAATAAAATTGCACATTTCATTGAAACTCTAGGCAACCCTAACATTCAATCAGTACCGGCTTCTCTACTAGCTAACTGCACACAATGCAGGGAGCTGGGTGAGAAGTATGAAGGGTGTAAATTTTGTAAGGGGAGGCAGAAGGAGAGAATAGCATGCACCTGCATGTTTTGTGGTGATAGAATTCTACCTGTATTGATGTATATGGGGGTGGGGATAGAGGGTGGGAGGGTGCTGTGCCAAACAGAATAAAATGTTGTCCCTGACCCAAATAGATAATTAAATTAGATAATGAACAATTTTCATGAATAAAATAATTAAGGGCTAAGTAGAAAATATTCTCTTACATTTCAAAACATAGAGAATGTGCTAAGTATTAGAGAAATAAAAGAAGGTCTCCTATAATCTATAGGGTTTGGACTAGAGCCTGAAGGATTATTACTGAACTCTATGACTTTTTTCCCCCAAATTCTACCCAAGTTATCTTAATCCACTTGGCCTACTGCAACAAGATACCATAAACTGGGCAGCTTATAAAACCAGACACTTATTTCATACAATTCTAATAGCTGGGATGTACAAGATCAGGGTGCCAGCATGGCTAGGTTCTAGTGAGGGCCCTTTTTATCAACTTCTTGCTGTGATCTCATATGGTCGGAAGAGGCAAACAGGATCCCTTTGGCCTATTTTATAAGGGCACTAATCCCATTCATAAGGGCTTTGCCCTCAAAAACTAATCACCTCCCAAAAGATCCCATCTCCTAATACCATCACTTTGGGAATTAGGATTTCAACATATAAATTTTGAGAGGGGGCAATGCAACATTCAG
This sequence comes from Aotus nancymaae, assembly GCF_030222135.1. Taxonomy (NCBI): domain Eukaryota; kingdom Metazoa; phylum Chordata; class Mammalia; order Primates; family Aotidae; genus Aotus; species Aotus nancymaae. Next base: position 32,264,228 of record NW_026988413.1, read on the forward strand.
ACCATAGCATGAGTACTCCCACTCCTTACATTTTAAAGCACTTAAATGGCAAATAACACAGTAGGATGAAAAATGTTCATGGCTCCCAATACAGGAGGATGGTTTACCTGAAAGAGCTAACCTCTCAATGGCTCAAACACTGAATCTTGGGAATCTATTAATTATGCAAGTGTTATATTTTGGAGGGCCTGATCAAGAGAACTTCAGAAAGAGATACTCAATAGGAACAACAGCCTCCTGTCAATTTCCTCTTCAGGAGAAATACTGTGCTGAATCATTTCTTCAGGTTACTCCATGCATACCTTTAGTTGCAGATCCCCAAGCATGACTCTTCTGTTTTGTTTGTTTTTTTAATGCCACTGACATTTGGGAGCATTATATAGATAGAGACATAAAAATTATAAGCAGGATATGTAAATATAAACCTGGCTAGAGTCAGATGCAATGTTTTTTAAGTATCTCACTTTGCTCAGCATTTTGTTTTGCCAACCCAGTGCATTTTAATTCAATCAGGCAAGTCAGGATATATCACATACCATCTAAATACTGGGGATATAAAGATAAATAGGAAGTATTCAATTAATGTCTGCTGAATTAATGGTTTCTTGCATTTAGGCTTTTAGACAATGCTTTTTGATCATTCTTCAAGGCTTTGAGCTCCTAGCCTTCTAGACAGCTGGTTGACTTTAATGACAGACTAAAAACACTTTTGAGATCTTATTTATATGTTCAAGCTCCCTGCTTCCCCACTAGAAGGGATGTTTTCTTGCAGTATCTCTTGGAAGTATCTCTAGTCCCTACCAATAGCTCACAGAATCATTTCAGGAGCCCTGGTTCATTCTTTTGAAGTTTCCAGTGAGGCTTATACCCAGTGACCCTTGAGATTAACCTTGGAAACAAGCAGTATGCATCTACATTGAAAGACAAGCCATGTGTTTCTGAGAATTTTCCAATAGCTTTACTGATTCTTCTGTATTACAGATAAATATCTTTGAGTATCTCATTAAGGTTGTTCATTCCCTCATGGTGATGGTTTACTTTTTTTTTTTTTGTAATGGAATCTTTTTTATTTAATTGTGGTAAAAAAAATCATAACATTTACCATCTTAACCAAGTGCACAGTTCAGTCGGATTAAGCATATTGTTGTATAACCAATCTCCAGAACATTTTCTTTTTTTTTAATTGCATTTTAGGTTTTGGGGTACATGTGAAGAACATGCAAGATTGTTGCATAGGTACACACATGGCAGTGTGATTTGCTGCCTTCCTCCCCAGGTGATGGCTTACTTTTATCTCACATTCTAGAGGCACTTTGTTAGACACAGCTAGGTCAAAGTAAAGGAAAGGAAAATTTTAGATAGTCAACCTGGGATAAGATGGAATTTAGAGAAATGGAACAAGGTTGATATACAGAAGAAACCCTAGGAAGAGAATTAAGAAAGGTGCTGAGAAAGATGAAGTCCATGTTTAGATTTAGTCCAATGAAGTCCAGAAATAATAATTAGAAAAAATATTTTTAAGGTTTCTAATGAATTTGTAACTTGCCCTTATTTATTACTTTGTGTCTATTCCCAGTAGTCAGGAAAAAAAAAAAAACCACCCACAATGTTTTAGTAAATCTTTTTATTTCCTTGAGAAGTTAGATGCAAGAAATGGTGGGACTGGGTCCCACTCCACTACTCAGGAGAAATCTCCAGGTTGAGAAATATTTAATCACAGCAAGAAGAGACTGGGACAAGTCCTAGGCTCTTCTCAAGAAGGTAGTGAAGACAGAGAGAGCTCTTCTGCATTTAGAGGTTATTTCAGAAAAACATAAGCCAGTGAAATCCCTAAGTGATTATATACATTGTATTTTTTAAGTTTGTATTGCTGATGCTTTGACATCTTGGGGCCCTGTTTATCCTGGAAAAATTGCTCCACCTCCTCAGAGCTAGCCAAATCCTAGAGTTAAACTTGCCAGTAAGCATGCTTTTTACATGCAAGGCAGCCAATCCAGAGCTGACACCTCCAACTACCTCCTTTATCAAGCTTTTATACTCTGAGCTACTATTTCCCTGCCCTAATCACCATGGGGCCAGATATTAGACAACTAGGAAGAGCCCCTAGTCTGTGGAGCCCACTGCAATTATTCAAACCAGCCAATCCTAAATCTGACTACCTTATATAACTCATTCCTTCTCACTGAAACCACAATAAAGGCTCTTGTTCCTGTTTTCACCTATAGTTTCCTGAGTGACCCTAATGCTTCCCCAGCTACCTTTTCTCCCATCCCATATAATACGCCCTTTCTCTTTTAAAAACAATGACTTCAAACAAATTGAAACAAATTGTCCTTCCTCTGTCCTCTACAGTCATGGAGAATAAGACTCCTGGGCATTCTTCTGCATAGGCCCTCCAATCCACTGTTGTCTCTCTTCCATTTTAGAAACAAAAAGAAATAAATAGTTTTTTTTTTTTTGAGGCAGAGTCTCACCCTGTCACCAGTCTGGAGTGTAGTGATGCGATCTTGGCTCACCACAACCTCCATATCCCCGGTTCAAGTGATTCTCCTGCTTCAGCTTCTTGAGTAGCTGGGATTATAGGTACATGCCACTGTGCCAGCTAATTTTTGATTTTTAGTAGAGATGGGGTTTCGCCATGTTGGTCAGGCTAGTCCCCAACTCTTGACCTCAAATAATCCGCCTGCCTTGGCTTCCCAAAGTGCTGAGATTACAGGTGTGAGCCACCGTGCCCAGCCTTAAATAGCTTTTAAAAAAACTACTTCATTGATAGTTTAAGAATACTTCAATTAATATAATCAATATTTTGCCGCATCATCATATTCAATATTTTAAGTATAATAAGTCATATGTACCCCTTACAAATTTCTGGTCAGCCTTATTTCAAAAACAACCCTTGGCATACTTAGTATTACATGTATCAGAATCTCCTCCATTTTATGACCCTTTACCTGTCTTTTGTCCTCAGGTAGGGCCATTTGATCCCATGGGCAGGTGACGCCTGTTCCAGATCTGGAGGTGAACCTAACCTGGAGACAACTTAAGGCTCTCTAATTCAATACCTAGAATATCCAGAAGGAAGTCGTCCTTGCATTCCAGCCACTTCTCAACCCTTATCCCAATTCTGGCAGGTACTTTAGTTGTGAATCCTTCTCCAGATGAAAAGTTGAGGTACTGCCTTGGTGTCAGTGTCTAATTCCTGTTAGGTAATCTGCCCTGCTTCTCTAAAACTGAGAGTCCACCTCCATTTTACTAGTAATTTTGGGACAAATGCTAGACTTTGGGATTGCTTTCCTGAACCTCAGCCTTGGGCCTGGATCTCAGAAATAGCTGATAGAGTTATCAATGGATGACCATTCTCTTAGACTCCAAAACAGTCCCTGCTTCAAATCTCTTGTGTCTGTGCTTTGCTTGCCTTTCTTTCTCCTGTAAATAATTACAGAACATCCCTAGGGAAGACAACAGTCACCCCCTCTCTACAAGCCTGTTGCTTTTCTCCTCTACATAAGAGTGGGTCAACTTTGATACCTTCCACTATAATACATCCCTGTGTGATTCAATTCTTGTTTATGTTATAATATAGAAACTATTCCATTTAATAAGAAATTTAAATATTAGAGTTGTCTTCCTCTGCTTAGTATTTTGTATTTTGAGAATATCAAATGTTGATAAAAACAAAGCTATTTTTGCTGTCTTTATTTATAGATTACATATAGAGTTTGATATTATTCAGTTTTAATTTTATATATATATATATAATATTTTTACTCATTGAAAATATTCTTGTTTTAAAAATGTAGGGATTGTTTTGACTTTGGAATCAAACAGATCTGAGTTTTCATCTCAACTGATGCTAGGTCAAGTTCATGAACCTCCTAGAGCCTCGGTTTAATTTTCCATAAAGACTATACAAAACATGAATATTTGGTGCATATGTAACAACTGTTTAATTAACAACAGCTATTATTTTGATCCCTAGCTATCATGGTTACCATTCTGGAAAACATATGGATTAATATATATTTCAATGGAATATTTGACATAACAAAAATCATTTTATCAATTAAAGAACTCATATTTATCCATCACTTTCACTATATATTCTTTGTACTGGAGTTTTTCAATAGGTCTCAAAACATTTGTGCTCTTATTATGAGATGTTGTGACTTTTTTTTTTGTTTCAGAGAGTAGAAGACTGGATATCTTCAATGTCATTTAAACAGAAAGATTGACATCTGGTTTGTCTACAAATTCACAATACTTTTTCTATATTAATAGTACCTTTGTATAGGTGTAAACACATCTAATAATCCTGTTAGTAAAAGAGATTGTAAGCATAAGACTTAGACCCAAGACTTTGGGTCCTGATTCTTTTTTTTTTTTTTTTTTTTTTTTTGAGACGGAGTTTCGCTCTTGTTACCCAGGCTGGAGTGCAATGGCGCGATCTCGGCTCACCGCAACCTCCGCCTCCTGGGTTCAGGCAATTCTCCTGCCTCAGCCTCCTGAGTAGCTAGGATTACAGGCATGCGCCACTATGCCCAGCTAATTTTTTGTATTTTTAGTAGAGACGGGGTTTCACCATGTTGACCAGGATGGTCTCGATCTCTTGACCTTGTGATCCACCCGCCTCGGCCTCCCAAAGTTCTGGGATTACAGGCTTGAGCCACCAGGCCCGGCCGGGTCCTGATTCTTATGCCTGTGTCCTGAGACACTGTGATATTTTAGACAAGTTCACTCAAATATTTAAGCTTCAATTTTATCATCTGGAAACTAAAAATAATAGCAAATACTTTACAACATTACTAGGAAATAGTCAAATAATACAATGTAGGTAAAGATACTTATAAATGGTAAATAAGTTACTAATGTACTACAATTAAACTTTCTTTTTTACTATCAAATATAAATCTAAAGAAAAATTATTTAAGATAGCAAAGAAAGTAAAATTGAGTCAATATAAATACTACAAAGGGAGAAATTTGTAAGTCTTATTGATGGAAAATTGATAGTTTGAAGGAAGAGACTTTCAAGTTATCAATACAATAGTTGGGAACTTGGGGTCTTTGCTCTAGAGGTAGCTTCTGATGCTGGTAGAAACTCTGGTATGTGTGTAATGATGGATTGGGATGTCCGTAAACACACAGGGAACCATATAGACCTTATTCCCAATCCAGCCATTTTGAAAATAATGGAAAGGTATCTGTTTCTGTTCATTTTCCTCATATTGGATGATGAAATTAAATGAGCCGTGCCTTTTTTCCACCTTGAGAATATTCATTACAAAGAATGCATTTTATTCTTCTTACAACTTATGGCAAGAATAATCAACCTTCACTTTTCTATCCTCTCAAACTTTAAATATTAATGTCTGTAACTCTGATGTTCAAAAGATAAGCTTCTTGTGGCCTCTCTGAATCCCCACGGCTGCCAGCAGCACTGGAAGGATCTCACAGTTTCGACCCATGGTGATCAGTGGGTGTTACAGAGACAGCAATGCATGATCAAAACCTGTCTCCTATTCTACCTGTGTACTGAAAGATTACATAGAAAAGAGTTCATTATAACTAAGTGAACTAAACAGATGGCATCACGTGATTAGGTTCAGCCAATTTAATGCAGGAAGAAGTCCGCTGGCCCAAAAATATGTTCACAGGATCTTTCTCCCCTGTCTGCCTACTGGATGCAGACCTTGAGCAGAGGACCTTAGGACCCCAGGTGCCAGCATGTGACAAAATGAAAGGACTACAAGTTCTTGCATTGCTGCAATGAAGGCTGCCTGTAAACACTTGCATGAGACTACTGCATGGACAAGAAATTAATCTCTGTGGTTTTATACTATTAGGTTTTGGTTTTGTTTGCTCTAGCATTTAGTTTATCTTAATAAATTCTGTCAAAGATAACATTTGCCATAAGGGTATTCTAGGTTTGACTAAAACTTAGATAAAATACCAGCCTCATGCAGTGCATTAATGGAAAGGGATTAATTCCAGTTAGTCAATAACTCCAGAAGCAAACTATATTTCTTAGGTACCTGCTACCTGAAAATCTTCCAAGAATTATCGCTGAACTGGCCAATAAGAAAAGATGAAGGTGGTCCAGGTATATTTCCTATATTCAAAGAAGAAAGATGAATTAAACTAAAGTAAAAATGCACAAGTGTGTTATTAGTTTATACTCTGAATTTGATGAGTAATGGCCAGGAGTCAGTTTGTAGTGTCTAAGTCAGGGTGAAACTGCTGGCAGTGTCAAGAAGTCTGTGAGTTAACTAAAAAGATGAACACTCATACTGAAGAGGGTTTAAGTTGTGAGAAGAATGGAGAGCAATGAGTTACAGCTTCCTCAGTCCTAGAATACCTGACCCTAACAAAAATGGAGTAACTCCAGAGCGAGAATGTTTGTAGGCAAGAGCTGCTTTGTTAGTGATAGTTTATAAATAGTACTAGTATCTAAAGTAAACTAATTAGAAGTTTGCTTTGCTTTCAGTTTCTAAAAAATTTTGGTTGCTAAAATTGCCAGAAAGTAGAATAGGATGAATACAGAGGAATATGCGTCAGCATCAACAAGGTCCAAAAGGTATGTTTGATGAATTCATATCCACAGTCTTAAAAGGGAAGAAGGAGAGAAATCTGCAGTAATTATACTGAATTGTGTATACACATACTTGACCTTAATTTGAAAGATTCACGTAGAGTTTTAAGTTCATCTGAAAAAGTAGTGTTTAAAATTGTCTCAGCAAAAATGTAAGAATCGAGGGTCAATGACAGAGAAGTTAAATAAGGGAAGCAATTCAGGAGTGTCTAAGGGTGGTTCATCCAGGGGTTAGAAAGCATGGTTTTGGAATCCTTTTTCCTGGTGACCTCGATTTCCTTTGTGTAACATGTCTGCTGGAAAGTGACAGAGGACAGACGGCTGCTTTCAGAAAGAGTCTGAGACAGCTGGTGAGATCACTGAACCCGGGAGGCAGTAAGGGAGGAAGAGATGGTTCTTGACCCTCGCAGGGCTGAGGTCAGAGCTGTAGCACCAGAGCTTTCATAGGGAAGTCTGCGTGTTTCCAGAGTTCCATGCTTCACTCCCTTCCAAAGACGTTTTATGCAAAAATGAAAGCAAGCAAGAGTTGAAGGAAGGCTCTACATTAAAATAAAAGCATTACTATTTAAAAACATTTTCTTTACTATCACAGCTAGGTTGCTAGTTATGAAAAGTGTGTTCATCAAATGTATAATGGTATCATTTATATATCCTTGCTCTCTGTGTTCTTTATAAAGGCTCCTATGTTACTATACATTTTTTTAATCTAAAATGTTCTCTGCACTGTAAGCAATGCTCTTGACTGGAATAAACTGTCATATCCATTGAAATAGAAGGTACACTATTCAAAGAAAGCTTTCAGAAAATGAAATCTTTAAGATAAATTTCATGTATTAAGATAAAATAAATAACTCTTCCAAAGAGATTTGGCTTTGCTGGTTGAATTGGTTCTTCAAGAGTAACGAAACAGTTTTTGCATATATCATGTTTATCATCTTGTATATATAGAGTCATGCACTGCATGCCAACGTTTTTGTCAAAGACAGACCACATGTATGACAGTGGTCTCATAAGATTATAATGGCGCACATACAGAAACCTGATATATGGCACTTGATATTGGTGTTGCATATTAAATAAGGGATATTGTTGATATTCAGTAATGGTGCTAGGACATTTGGTTTTCCATATAGTAGATATAAATAAAAGTATATATGCCATCTAAGTTTGTGTATAATGTTTGTACAATGAGCAAATCATTTAACAATGCAGCTCTCAGAACGTATCCCCGTTGTTAAGTGACACATTACTGTATGTGTATATACTTGTATACACACACACACACACACACACGTATACTTAGGGATGATGATAGTGTGGCCTGCCGACAATGCAAAACAATGCAAAAATGAAAACATGTCGAGGTCATACAGAAGCATGCCCTGAAAAGTCTCCTTAATCAAAAGCATGCCCTAAATTCTTCTTTAATACTCAGAATTAATTTGTCTTGCTACTTTCATAATGGCACCTTTGGTTAAGGTTCTACTCTATATGATTTTCAGTGGAGATGTAGAGACCATATGCCATTCCTTGGTCAATTTCTGTAGCTAATGTTCACAGTTCATTATATTCAGGAAGGCTTATATGAGAATCTGTGGCATCTGTTTTGAAAAAAAATGGATTTTACACATTCATCAAAGTAGTAGGATATTATTTTCTTCAGCATTCATATTGATATATTATCAATTATTTTTGATTTACAATATATAAAATTGGCTTCCCAAGATTTGTGATAATTTTAATAGATGAGAAGATGTATTACTGGTTTTTAATAGATTGTAGTTCTTGTTTTATTTCTAGAGGAGTTTGTTCTGTCCTTTGAATAATATTGTAGGATATCTATTCCTCTAGAATCTCTATAATAGATATATATTTGGATATTATTCAGTATAATCCATACTTACGTGCAATGTGAACATATATGCAGAAAAAACAGATACACAAGAGCTTACACTTACAAAGCAGAGTAAAATACGGAGTGAACTAAATTTACAGTACACGACTCTCATCTTCCTCCTCTTTATGACTGGGTAGAACTCACCAATAAGATATTAACCAGTCCATATGTTAGTTACTTCAAAAATCTCCTCAACTGTGTAGTAACACCCTATTTATAGGAAATGATAAGGATCATTTAATACTTGCAAATTGCAAATTCCTTCGCGCAGAGGAATTAGAATGTAGACTGAACTGTAACACCTTGCTACAAAAGATGGGTTGGTTGCAGAGAGATTTATCATTCTGTCCTAGTGTTTTCCAAGTGTAGGCCCTCTTTACTCTAGTACTCATGGACATATGCAAAAAAAAAAAAAAATCTATTTTTTAAATGATCTGACAGCAAACCCATATAACTATGCCCAGAAAAACAAGAAAATCCTACAGTTAAATTCTGTGGAAAATGTGACCAGTTGAATGCCTGTGTGCCATAACTAGATTAATACAGACTGAAACAAAAAGAAAGACAGAACTGGCATTTCAGATGCTGACATTGCTACTGTCCCTCTAAAGACAAGCATCTGTAAGCTGAAATGTAACCCAAAAACATCATAAAATTGCTTCTTTTTAAGAACTACTCTAACTTGCCAATAAAAAACTGACAAACTTTTTTTTAGAACAAGCATAAATTTAACACAAAGCATTTAAAAATTCAGAAAAGTTCTTAGGAGCTAACATCTTTGAATGATGTACTTGAATTTCTTATTCTCTCTTTTGTGCATTTCAGTGAACATTCTCTTTGTCTTGAATGCTTCCTAAAAGCACCAGCCCAGCTCAAGTGGCAGTAACAGTAAAGGAAACCTGGAAGGAATGGGCACTTTCAGAGTAAGTGAATTTTTCCTAGATGTATGAACCCTTTTGTAGAATTTTCCTTGGAATAACTATCTCAAGAAAAAAACAAAATACATGTTAATACAATGTTGACAGAGATAACATTAACTGGGAAATTCTATTAATAATTAAATCATCAAAAAATATTATTCCTTTGTTACCATTACTGTTTTTATTTTTATCCTACCAGAATAATTAAGTTCCTTCCATGTGTGGCTTACGTTTCTTTATTTTTAGATCTTTTGGAGTGTAAACGGAATTCATTATTTAGGCCAGTGTCCAATATATATTTAACAAATTACAGTATATTGAAATTTCCTTTCCTGGATTTTGAAGAATTATACTATAAAGGCCATTTCAATCAACATATTTATATAATAAATCTTCTGCTCAATGTATGAAAAACAACTTATAATGTTTCATAACGCTAGTGTCTATTTTTCCTACTGAAATATATACAGATTTTGTTTTTTAGGAGTTGGAAGTTTCCCCAAAAAGCAGGCCTCTTTGGGATAACAGGGACTTTCAAACTGTTATACAATCTCAGCATTCCCTGGAAGTATCTCAGGAGCTGATTGAGATGATAACAAAGACCCCACTTCTGCTTTAACCAGAAAAATTGCACTTTTATTTATTTTACATCTAATATGATCTTGTTTTAAAACATGTGAAAATCTAGCCTAATTAATCTGGCCAAAGAATTTATGACTTTATCCCCAAAACAAAGAATGTCATTACAAAGTGGAAAAAGGATATGAACAGACAATTTTAAAATGAAGACATATGAATGGCCAACAAGTATATGAAAAAGTGCTCAACATCACCAATCATCACATAAATTACAAATTTAAACTACAATGTGATAACACCTTACCATAATCAGAATGGCTGTTATTGAAAAGAAAAAATAACAGATGTTGGTGAGGCTGTTGAGAAAAGGGAAATCTTATATGTTTTTGGTGAGAATAGAATGTAAATAAGTACAACCTCTATGGAAAACAGTGTGGAGATTTCCAAACGAACTAAAAGTAGAATTACCATTTGATCCAGCAATCCCAGTATTGAATATCTACCCAAAAGAAAAGAAATCAATATATCACAAAGACAAAAATTTGTTTCCTATCATATTGAGTCCCCCACTTAATAAATATAATATTACATGGACACAGGGAGGGGAGCACTACACACTGGGGTCTGTTGGGGGGAAATAGGGGAGGGACAGCGGGGGGTGGGGAGGTGGGGAGAGATAGCATGGGGAGAAATGCCAGATAGAGGTGAAGGGGAGGAAGGCAGCAAATCACACTGCCACGTGTGTACCTATGCAACAATCTTGCATGTTCTCCACATGTACCCCAAAACCTAAAATACAATAAAAAAAATTTTAAAAAAATAATATTAATGTAGAAGTTTATAGGTTATATGTATATATGATTTTATATAATTATTTTTTAAATCCTTTGTGTTAAAAAAGCAATTATTCTCTTTTTATTAATGAAAAAAAATGATTCCTAAAAGTTGATTATATTGTTTCAGGTTGTATAGTTAGTACTTGGAGAAGCAGAGACTCAAATGTAAACCTCTTACTGTAGGTTGGTGCTTTCATGTCATTGTAGTCTTAGTACTATTCTGGATGTAGACAAGGATATTACCAACTCATCTCTGCAATCAAATTGTCACATGCTTTTTTCCATGAAGATGAAGCAAACCTTAGTATAAAATGGGTTTTTCACAGGTTTTAGGTAGTGGTAAGTGAGACTACTCATGTAAGCTCTGTGGATCATGAGAAATTATTTTCTGACCTAATCACCATGATGAACTCACCTAGTAATGACAAAACAATATCTAGTTCAAGATATGGTAAACATAGTCTGGCAAGTGTAACTGTAAGTATGTTAAAGTTTTAATTAGGCTTTTTTTTCCTTCTGTATTTTATGAGAACAAAACAGACAGGTTTGCTTATTAATGTGGGAAGTGTCCAGCACTGGAGATCAAAATAAAAAAAAAGCTTCTGTTAACATTGATGGCTCATTTCCCAACTGTCATAAACTCCTAACCAGATTTAAAACACTCTCCTCCTAAGCTCAGCCATCTCAGATAGTAAAAAATATATATATTTGTTGTTGTTTTTGCTATTATTGCTTTTGGAAAGCAATAACTGTAAGTGGTTTTAATGTACTTGCTACATAAGGTTTCATCACTGAAGTTGAATCTTGTCATTAAAAGAGAGAGAACGAACACATGAATAGTCATTTCTTTTAAATTGCTATTATTTTTTCTCAGAAGAACTCAAGAAAATCAATTCATTCAATTTGTATTATTATTAACAAAAAATAAGTTTTTCTGAGTCTTATGTACTAATTTAAGTTGACAATGTTTGAAAAAGTGATAATAAATGTGGGGAAAGTGGGTTTCTTTCAGAGAACTGTCGTGGAAATATAAATGATAAATTAGGTAACAAGGAAACATTAATAAATGGATAAAAGTAGAAACACAGAATTTTGTGTCAAATTACACTGCATTGGATAAACAAATTCAGGAATCATGGTTTGACTGAGAATGTACTTAACCAAAGGCAAAATGTAAAAATGAACAAAAGAAACATATCCTAAAGAGCTGGAAGGATTGGAGTGACAGTTGGATAGATGAAATGTACCAGCAAGTAAAGCAATTGTATGTTTGAGCAAGTCATGTGTCAAATCTGCAAGGGACTGGATGTTATTCAGACTCTGAAAGATAAAGATAGAAATGTATTACCAAAAGAATAATACCTGAAATAAAACTGAATGAGTTATCTGATTATTAAACAAGTTAAAGGTGTGAAATTTGCACTGAAAGTCAGCTTTACAGAAAAGGATATTTGATAACATCCACCAAAATGCATGAGCCCAATCTTATATGAAATTTAAATAGTTATTGATGTTGAACCTATGTAAATTTGAGCCTAATAAAATGGATGGATGTTTATTTCCCAAGGTACCCTAGCCTGCCAAAAATTCTGAAACAATAACTGCAATTTTCCACCCAAAGGGAGTGGTGACTCATTTATTTGAAAACATATTAAGTAAATAGGTTATGATTCAGTATGCAATGTCACATGTTCAGGTTGGTTACTTGCAATACATTATAAGGAAGAATATTGCATAGAAACACATGACAGTAAAATCATTCTGAAATATAAGGTTTTTTTTAATTGTACAAATTCCTCATATATTTGGTATTCCAGGAAAATAAAAGTTACATATTGCTCCATTAGCTGAGTCGAGCCACCCCATTGCTTTGGCAGTTAATAACTCTGAACCATGTTCAACACCTTGGGCAGATGAAGACAATGATGAATATTTCATTTGTCTTAGATTAGAGAAGAGATAATACCTTAAAATGAATGCAGCACTCCCAACCTGATAATAACTCTAAATTTAATCAGAAAAAAATCCTGTTATCATTTGATACTTGACTACATAAATTAGTGAAACTAGTAATCAAGAGATTAGGAAAAACTTGATTACATTGAGAAAGAGTCCACTTTGAATGTCTATCTCAACCAGAAAACTAGTATTTTTGAGTTTAGTTGCCTACTCTTATGAAAATGTAGCTGGACTATAAACTCTTTGTTCCCAATCTACTATCCAGCAGTTGCCTAAGCCAAAATCTTGGGTATCATCTTGGACGCCTTTCCTCCTTAACATTCACTGATTTTAGTGTCATTTGTGAACACCGTATCTCTCCTGAATTATTGTAATCGCCCCTAACACTGATGTTGCTGCCTTCTGTCTTGCCCTCGACCAATGCCTGCATTGCCCTGCCATGACGGGGGATGACAGTTATTACATTGTTGTTTTTGACTAGTACTTTTTCAATTACTTGTGCTAGGCCATAGGGGTTTGAGTAACAAGAATAATGTTATCAACACTATTAAATCCTAATGCCTAGCACTTATTATGCATTGGTTCAATATTTTTAAATTAATTAATGAATAGATGGTTGGATGGACGTTTGGAAAAGTCCTATGCCTACGTGAGAACAAAATTATAAATGATGATTAGCATGAAGAAATATTACCTCTAGACATAGAGGTGCATGCACTTTTGGTATATCATAAAGTAAAACAATAAGGTCTATAGAAATTATGAATTTCAAAAGATAAATAAACGCCGAGTGTTTTCTATGCTGAAGTTCGAATGTCACGGCATGCAAGGAGAAATAAAATGATTAATGTAGGATCTGGAAAAATGGATGGTGTACCCAAGCAAATAATCACAGATTGTACTCTCCATTTCCAGCTTGACAAGTGGGATGTACTACCTCATCATGGAATCCTTGGCAAGTATTGCTTTTAAAACATTTCAGGCTTTTAAAAAAAAATTGTCCATCTTAACTGGCAGGCCATAAATAAATGTTGACATGGCATTACTGTGTGTCTGTTCCACTCCACCAGTTTTTGGGTTTTTTTTTTCTATACCCTGAGAAAGACAGTATAAGATAGCAAAGGAAAAGGTAGAAAGGAGATTTGTTTAAAATTTCTTGGGAGCTTAGTTACTGATTGGGATGCTTGGCTGAAAAAGATTAATGATAACTGGAATGACTTAGGACTCTCCTTAATTGCTTTATCAATAAAATTACAGCAGAGATGAGCTAGTCCTAAAACATTATGCTTCTTCAATGTGTTTCTTTAGACTTTATTAAGATTTGTCAAAGCCTAGAAGTGAAGATGGTCCTTTATAGTCTTCTAATGTCTGATGAATTTTCAAATACTTCCAATCACATATTCTCTGGGGCGCAATTCAGTAACAACTTTGTTCAAGGGGCTTGTTGAGTTGACCTGTATATACCTGAAAAGGATGAATGCCTGTGAAAGTGCTATGTAAGCATTACACCAGCTGATAGGAATCACTAATTGCTAATCCCATTTGACAGCACCTCAGAATATTATAATCCTTTCAACAATTGTACAAGTTATCAATCAAAAATAAACTTAATTTATTTTCATTGTTAGGTTATATGATGTTCTGATGGTTATAAAAACTAAAGATGTAAGATAAGGACAGGTAAAATTAGAGGATAAAAGAAAAAAGACCAAATAGAGATAAGTAGCTATAATTCCAAAAATGATTGTGTATCACTTGTTTCCTATAGTGGAACACTCAGAGAAACTCATTAATAATAATTTTGATAAAATAAATTAGTCAGAGACTATCTCTATGTCATTAAGTTAGCAGGTTTGGGAAGCATCAAATATTCAGTCGTGAGGCTGTAGAAGTACTTTGTAGCAAATTGTTTAAATTAATTTTTATGCTTTACATAGTCATTCAACCTATTTATAAATGCCAATATGAAAAAGAAGCCAAAGTTGATTATTTAATTCATAACTCTCAAGAGCAATTTTGCTGTTAGAAGCTTAATATCAACTCATACCTAGCCTTAAGAGATTCTTCAGTCACTTTTCTAAAGAGTGTTTAGAACACAAAAGGTTCAATTTTCATCATTTTAGGACTTTCAAAGTCTGTGTAGATAGCAATGTAAAAAAAAACCAAAGATCTTACTTATGCTACACAGATTTTCAAGGAACTGTGGAGAATCCCCAATGTAGCTAGCTCCTTGGATTTCACCAGCTGTTATGTGAAATTTCTTTCTCTAAAAAAAATGTGGAAAGCTAAATAATAAATTCCATAGCATATCTTCTGAGCTTAAAGACAGTAGCATTCCAGTCTATTTTGTATAAGTTGCACTAATGACTATTGGATAGAACATAAAATTACACGGTGAATACAATGCTAGAGCATTGGGACTTACTAAGTTATTGTTTACATGAAGTCAGTAGCACAGAAATTTAAGTAACTTAACTCCAAAAGTACATGAGCAGAAATTATAATCTCCAAATACAGAATTGGGTAAGCCCCAACAACTAAATCCATCATAGATGATGGAGAAAATGTCTCCATGATCCTTTGAATGATCTGACCTATTCCATCCATTTTTTAATCTATTAATCTACATAGATTTATTGGCCATCTGTTATGTGCACAGCACTATGCTTCCTCTTTTTGTTTGTTCATTGGGTGTTTTACTTTCAGTACATACTCTGAGGAGAGAATATAATTTCATAGTTCCATTTTCTCAGCTGCCAATTAGTCATAGGATCCCATTTGCCATATCCCTGTGAAACATCCTGTTTTAATTTAAAAATAATGTTACCAGTTGTTCACTACCTTGTTAACTACCCTCCTTTTAATGAAGATATTCTAATTCTAAATAATCTCTTCCTCACATTGAACAGAAATATGCCTTTAATATGCTGTCTTTGTGCTGACCCCTAGAACCAGAGATAACTTCTAATTTGCTAAAATATGACAGTTTTCTCCAATATTTTGGAATACTCTTGTCACTTCCCTGACCAATTTAGTATTCTGAATATTAAGCAGACATGACTTCTAGATACTTCGCTTGAGTCAGCATTAATTTACCTCTTCACTTCCCAAAACACTGCTAAACTCCAGATGTAGCTAGAAAATTAGAGCAACAATTAATATGTGGATTATCTGATGGCTGCTTGGGCTAGGTACCAGAAAGGTGGCAAGAAGTGTTTGTCTCCAAGCATAATATAATAACAAAGTGGTGGGATGCTTTTCAAGGTGGGAGTGTGATGTATGAAAGAATAAAATAAAGAACGATGTGACTATTTGCCTAGATGACTAAGATAATGAATGGAACAACCATTGCTGAGTCAGGAAAGATGATGAGAACTGCAGGGTTGAAAGTGAAGTAGGAGGAGTCAGAAACTCAGTTTTAGAAATATTAACTTTGACAAGTCTATTCAACATACAACCAGAGATGTTGGGTAGGGCACTGAATGTATGTTTGGTGTTTAGTGACAAAAAAACTTTGAAAAGGCTAGAGAAATAATTTTGAGTAAATCACCCCAAATAGAAGATATTTTTTGAGCCATGAAACTGACAAATATACTAAATGAGTAAAAGGAGTTGAAAATTTAAAAAAATACAGCATGTTTAAGTACATACATAAGTAGTAAATTCTTCAAGTATACACATAAACAGTTACCTATGTTTATTGAAAAAAGAGACATTGATTATATTGAGTCTGCCTTTTAACAAATTCATTCATACTTACAATCCAGGTAAGCTCAACTAACTCTATCATACCCAAATTTTACTTAACCTGCTCTGAATTCATTTGGAACTGAAAATAATGTAGCTGCTCCTTAAAAAACAGAGCAGAATTTGATTATCCTGAGTATGGAGGCAGTTTGGTACAGAAAACAATGGAACGCTCTTCATCTGGGAACGGAATCTAAAATAAGCCAAAAATAGTTTTGGGCTCACAAATTATTATACATTCAGGCCTTGAGATTTTAACAGTTAATGTTGCCACATTAAAGTGATCTGTTTTCTGTTACTTTACAAATAAGTACATTTGGCTGTTGTTGTAAAGAAATAAGACAGGGAATTGGGAATGAAAGGTCGAGATAATAAATCTGCTCACACAAACCCCATCTATCGAGGAAATATTGATTTCGTTGTCTGTATCTGCTCCAAACATTTCCTGTAACAACTTTAAAGCTCATCAATCCAACTTATTCTATACATAAAACATGTACAAGGCAAAGTGAATGGGAAATCCTCACTCTCTTCAGAATTTACAGTCCTGCCTACTTAGCGGTATTTTGTAATCAGTAACATATTTCACATAGGATGGTTAGTACTAGGTCTGGAAAATGACTATTCTGAGTCTGGTCATATAATTTTGATCATTGTCTCTTCAGTGCTGAGCTAGCTCTACCCGTGAAATAATAGTGTGAACTATTTTCATGGATTCTATTAAAAATTAAATTACTAATGACTTTAAGCCAAATCAGACAAAAACCAAAAGTTTTAAGTAGAAAATTTTAATTAATTCAATTATATCACATTGAAAATCTTCAAGTAATATCATAAAGCTAAAACTAAGCACTAAAAATATTTGAAAAATGTTTAGCAGATAAAAACCAATATTGAGAACATATTTATAGTATTACACTATATATGTATGAAAACAGTCCTTAGTAAAGGATATAAACTGGAAATTTACAAAAGATAATGCATGAATGGTCAATTAACAAATGGTAAGATGTTCAATTTCACTAATAATCAGGGAAATGCAAATAAACAATGAGATACAATATCTTACCCATTGAAACTGGGAAATGTATTAGTTTAACAATCCCAAGTGTAAACAAAAGTACTGGTAAATAGGAATTCTCAAACTTTGCTGATGGAGTAGAAATTGGTATAATCTCTTTTCACAGCATTTTAGTAATAACAAGTAAAGTTGGAAATTTCCATACTCTACAACTCAGCATTTCTCTTCTGAATATATTAGCCTTGAGAACCTTTTGAACATATGTTCAAGGAGACATATTCACAAATATTTAATGTGACATTGTTGGGATTTTAAAAACTAAAAGCAATCTACATGTTATCAACAGATGAATATGTATATAAATTATGGTATACTTATATGATGGAATAGATATCTCAAGTATAATGCTACCTGAAAATAAGTTAGTTCTCTGTTGGCTGGTAAAAATAATATGATTTTGATAATGTGATAAAAATATATCGCATTAAATTTTAAAACTCACAAAATAATATTATCACCTCTCATGGACATATACCTATGTTAAAACATATAAAAAATGTAAATATGAATAATAAATAAACTTCATGATAGTGATTGCCACTAGAAAAGAAAGAAGAGAAATGGGTCTGGCAAAATATAGATCAGAGTACTGCTGAGTTTTCTTAGTTAAAATATGATCAGAAGCAAATTCTGTGAAATGCTAACATTTATTAATTTCAGATGATAATATAGGCAAGTTTATCATATTAATATACTTTCTGAGTAAGTTGAATTTTTCACAATTAAGTGTTTTACAAAGGAAATTATACTTAGGCACTTCCATTAAATGTGAATTTAGGAATTATATTACACATACATTTATAACTGCGTGTGTTTATAACAGTATTTAGTGCTGGTATTATTTGCCCACTTTAAAAAGGTTACAGTAGAACTACCCCTTTACTGGTCATGTTTTAAACCCAACATCAAAAATTTTAGCTGATACGCATTTTACCTAAATTGTACATGTTTTTGGTAACTTTGACCCACCTCTGGCCTGCATGTCTTGCTTAGTAGCTCCACACACTCACAGTATAATCCTTACTCCTCTCTGACATTCACAGACTTTCTATCCTTCTCTGGGATTCTGGCCTAACCAGAATTTTGTCATCACTCCATTTATTCTTGTCTACTTTTTGTACTTTGACAGGTCTAAGAGAGAAGGCAGATGCTCCCTGGCTGTCTCATATAACTGGAAATCCATGCCCACATACTTCTCCATATCCCACGTACGAAACACAGGTCCCATCTCCTCCCAACTCTTAAAATCCATTCTGGACAGGAACCTCTAGAACTCACAATTGACTGTCAGCAAATTTCTCTATGTTCTCTACTAATTCTTTGCAAATTCCCTTCACCTTCTTTCTTTACTTGACATCTGGCCCTCTCCTGGATATATGCATTCTTCTGTAGCCTTTTCAAATGGCAGCTTTCTCACCCACACCTTATTTGGCAGGCCCTCCTTGCTTTTAGTTTCTATCTCTAGACAGTTACTCCTCCCTCTTCCTTAAAATCTTTGGCATATGTAAGCTCAGGCTTCATACTCTGTTGTTCTTACCCTTCTCATTGCAGGTGTTTAGATGCCAGTGGGTGACTTCCCTCCATACCTTGGAGATTTTAGCTTTTGACTCACTGTCACTCAAAAAATTTTTCTTGTGTCTTTCTTGATTAATTTAATATCCTCATGAATGGTTCTTTGAATCCTCTGCCCCCTCAGTTTTTGAATTCATTACATCCAATATCTTTGACCTTCAGCAATTCCTGTACCCCATCCATAACCTAAATTTCCATTCTCTGACCACCATCTCTTATTCTCTGACTTCAAAATATTTTACTCCCACCTGACTCTAACATCCATTGATTCACTTCAACTATTTTCCCTATCCCTTACCACCTCCATCTCTACTTCTCTCAATTCTCATAAGGTATTGGAGGCTTCCATAAAATTACTCCCTTGCTTATATCATCAAGCTTCTATCCCTCTCTCTTTTCTTACACAGTCATGCAGTACATAGCAATATTTAGGTCAATGACCAGTGATGGTCAATATGATGGTAGTTCCATAGATTATAAAAAATTATTTTTACTGTACCTTCTCTATGCTTAGATATGTTTAGGTACACAAATACTTACCGTTGTATTACAATTGCCTGCAGTATTCAGTACAGTAACATGAAGCACATGCTGGTAGCCTAGGAGTAACAGACTATACCATATAGCCTAGGTGTGTAGTAGACTATACCATACAAGTTTGCATAAGTACACTCTATGATGTTTGCACAATGACCAAATGACCTAATGATACATTTCTCAGAGCATATCCCATTATTAAGCAGCACATGACTGTATGTCTCTGGTAAAACTACAAACTTGGTTAAATCTAACTTTCTACAGATTTTGCACATGGGCTGCTAGGCTTTTCTGGGAAAAACAAATAAAATCCCTTTTCCTGTCTTTTCCATCTCCTAGAGGTCACCCACATTTCTTTGCTCCTGGCCCTCTTCCTCCATCCTCAAAGCCAGCGATGGTGGGTGGGGTCAAGTTCTCAGATCACATCTTTCTGACCCATTCCTCTTCCTTTTCTTTCATTTTTAAGAACTTTTGTGATTGGATTGGGTCCAGCTAGGTAATCCAAAATAATCTCTGCACCTCAAGGTCCTTAATCACATCTGTGAAAGTCCTTTTTGCCGTGTAAGGCAATATATTTACTGGTTCCAGGATTAGTAGATAGATATCACTGGGGGACCATTTTTCTTCCTACCACAAATGTCTTGGCAGCACTATGGAGCCACTTAAAATGAATGGTCATCAATACAAGTGGGAAACTCAGTCACACACATTGTTCCCAAATCTGTTCCTTCCTCACACTTACTCATTTTACAAATGGCAACTGTGTTTCTCCATTGTTTATATAGCTCTTTCTTCTAAATATATCTAAAACCTGATTCCTTCTCACCCATCTATCCTCCCTTATTCATTCAATCTCCATCTAACTCCTAGATTACTGCAACAATCTAGCAATTAATCTCACTTTTTCTGCCTTATCTGTCTAAAGTCAGTTGTTTCTACAACCAACACAATTAACTTTTAAAACCTAAATCTGGTAAGATTCCTCTGCTCATAAACTACCAGTAGCCTATCTCACTCACAGAAAAAGCTAAAATTCTTACAATAACCTACAGGGTTTAGCATCATCTTCCCCTACATTGCCGTTCTTATCTCCTCTGATTCTTCCTCTTGCTCAGTTGATCTATATTCACTGGGCTCTTTGCTGTTTTCATACACCTAAGCATTCTCTCACCTCGTGGTCCCTGCATTTGTTCTCCTCACCTTCTGAAATTTTTCTCCTGACATCAACATTGCTCACTCCCTTATTTACTTCGGGTTCCCTGTTTACCTACATAAAATAACCACACTTCTTCCCTCCTACCAGCCCTCCCGATTTCTCTTATCCTGCTTTATACTCCTCCATAGGACTAACTAGATACTCACTTGTCTGTTTAATTATGGTTTGCCTCCAACACAGACAATATGCTCTTTGAGATAAAAGACATTTTCTCTTTTGATTATTCCTGTATTCTTAGCATTCAGAAAAGTGCTTGGAAAATAGTAGCGCTCAATAATAATTTTTTGAACGAATGAAAAAGTAATATTTCCTTTCAATGGTGCATATTCTCTTTGCAAAATATATTACCAATTATTGTGTATTCAAGAACATTGACAACACCAAGAGGATATTTATTTCTAAAATAATGGTTTTCAAAATTTGAGAGTAGGTGGTGAGAAGGAGGTGATATAATCCTTACACTAAAATTTCTATTTAGCTTGTATATATTCACAAACAACCCAAAACTATCAAAATCTCTTTGAGTTTTCCTTTTTGAATGCTGAGAAAAATCTCAGACTTGCTATTAATACTTCATGAGCCAGATGACATTAGCAAAGTTATGGTTGCTCTGGACCAGATTGTATCCCCACAAAACTCAGATGTTGAAGGCTTAGCCCTTAGTATGATGGTATTTGGATGTGGGCCCTTTGGGAGATAATTAAGGTTGAATGAGGTAATGAGAATAGGGCTGTCATGATGGGATCAGTAGCTTATGAAGAAAAAGAAGGAAAAGAAGCAAGAATTGGAGTCAGGGAAGATATTTCTCTGCCATGCAAGGACATGGCAAAAAGGCAGCAATCTATAAGCCAGAAAGGAGGGCCTTACCAGGAACAGAATTGGCCGACACCTTGATCTTGGACTTCCCAGCCTCCAGAATTGTGAGAAATAAAGATCTGTTATTTAAGCCACTCAGCCTATGGTATTAACATTCTGTTATTGCAACCCAAGCAACCTAATACAATAGTCATGGTTAACTACTGGGTTGTTAAAGGATTGTCATGAAACAATAGTTTCAGGAGAGGTAGCAAAACAGTTTTAATATTGTCCTTACCATGTCTTAATAATTCATAGATTGAGTAATTCTGGAATAGATCATTATACATTTGGATATTCATTGTATGCTTTATATATTTTATTTTATTATCAGCTGAATAAAAGTGCTTATCCTAACCTTAGGCATTATTTGGCATGAGCCTCTAGGTATATATTCACACAGGAGAACTAGATGCAGAGACTATAGTATTAACTATTTTATTTTGCTATTCTGAAATATACAAAATGCCATTTATTGATATTATTGAAAATTTTTTAGTCGCAGATGTCATTTATCTTGTACTTCCTAATACTTTCTCCTGCACTAATGCTGGTTTTCACTGAATCAGTATTCTATAAATATCTGTTGAATGAATGGACAAATGAATGGATCACATGAAAACAAAATATTTACTTGCTGTAACTAATTCCTTAAATATAATACACATCTGTTTCATCATTATATATCTCTTTCCATAATGTAAAATATATTAATTTATTTTTTAAAAATCTCTAGTTCATTAAAATGAAATATTTCCTGTTCCACAAGCTTTTTAATGTCATTCACTTATAAAAGCTCTCATTGGGATTTGGGTGACATACTATAATTAAGAATAAAATAGGACAAAGAAAAAAGACTTCTTTGTAAAATTTGCTTTTTTCTTCATAAAAATTGCTTTGTTTAACCTTCTAATGAATCAGGAATATTAATCTCATGCTAGAAAAGAAGAAATTGAGGCTTTGAGGGAGTGACTTGCCCCAAATAGTAGGAAAGAGTATTCAAATCTAGGATCATCTGACTTCATTTTTCTTTCACAACAACAAGCTGCCTCCCAGGCCTTACTTCTCTCCTTTTCTGACATAAATACAAATATAGATATGTATGGAGTGTGTTCCAGAATTTTCCTCAGTTAAGGAGGAGAGGAAAGTCATGCTCAAACCTATCTTTTCCTGGAAATATATCTAATTTAATCTATATGATCTTATTTTAGTTTCCATTTAAAATAAGCTTCACTATTTCTGAGCTGAATTTTTACTCCATTCCACAATATTGTCACTTATCCATGTTTTACTTGGTTCCAAGTTCTTCATTAACATGGTCTCCTCAGATTTTAAACTTTAAAACAAAATATATATTCCCATAGAATATATGTGATATATATTACATATATATGTAATTATTTCTTTCTGATTAAAAGAAAACATGCTCCTTAAAGATAAAGAAAAGCACCATCAGAAAAACTAAATTCAGTTGTCATCCAACCACCCAGAAATAGACACTATTAACATTTTGGTGTTTTCAGCCTCATATTCTATACATATATTTGTGAATTAATATACACTTTTATTTCCAAAATTGTTTCATACGCTACCTATATCTGTCTCTACATTTGATTGTCATGTTATTAAATTCATCTTGTCATCTTATTTAATTGTCCATCTATATTCATGAAGGAGATGAATCTGGTATCTCTGCGCATTTGTGTTTGTATGTGTTTGTGAATATGCATGTGTGTATACATGTGTGTATGCATGTGTGTATATGTGTGTGTACGTGGAACAGTGTGCTACAACTGGCTGGTACCAGTGAGAACTGTATGAGAACCACTTGTGAGTATTGTTTTTTCTTAATTCACTTTCAGTTAAGTCATGTGGATAGTTTCAAAACCATGGTGGGGGCCGGGTGTGGTGGCTCATGGCTGTAATCCCAGCACTTTGGGAAGCCAAGGTGGGTGGATCATCTGAGGTCAGGAGTTTGAGACCAG
Organism: Aotus nancymaae; assembly: GCF_030222135.1. Taxonomy (NCBI): domain Eukaryota; kingdom Metazoa; phylum Chordata; class Mammalia; order Primates; family Aotidae; genus Aotus; species Aotus nancymaae. Next base: position 32,288,000 of record NW_026988413.1, read on the forward strand.
CCCCACCAATGTGGTGAAACCCTGTCTCTACTAAAAATACAAATATTAGCCAGGCATGGTGGTGCGTGCCTGTAATCCCAGCTACTCAGGAGGTTGAAGCAGGAGAATCACTTTAATCCAGGAGGTGGAAGTTGCAGTGAACCGAGATTGCACCACTGCACTCCAGCCTGGGCGACAGAGCAAGACTCCATCTCAGGAAAAAGAAAAAAGAGAAAAGATAAATAAAAAAAGAAAATCGTGGTGGAAACAGCCACATCTGGCAAAATAGGCAGTTGCTATAAATCAGGGGTTTTAAATTTCTTATATTCCAGAGAATCACCTTTTCAGCACATAGCAAGGTTTGAGTGTGAAGGGTATGCTAACATAATAAACATACTTTCATGTTCTGGAGACATACACACAGCACATACATTATCTGTTGCCTGATACAGAGAAACAGGACCTCTTATGCATTGCTGATGGTAATGTAAAATGGTACACCCTCTCTAAAAAGCAGTATAACACTTTTAAAGTTAATACTTATTTACCACTGGAGTCAGCAATTATAGCCTTGGGAGTTTTTTTCCAGAGAAATGGAGACATATTTTTGTACAAAAACTGACATGTAAATGTTAGTGTCAGCTTTAGTCATAATAGCTTCAAACTGTAAACAACTGAAATATCCTAGGAAGTGGTTAACTGTAGTGCATCCATAACATGGACTGCTACTCCTCAATAAGAAGAAATAGGCTATTGTTGCATACAACAACCTGGCTGAATTTCAAGAGAATTATCCTGAATGAAAATAGGCAGTCCCAAAAGTTCACTTAACTTTTTATTCTAATTATATGGCATTCTTGAAATAACAGGGTTGTAGAGATGGAGAACAGATTAGTGGTTGTGAGACATCAGGGGTGAGCTAGAGAAAGAGATAAGAGTGAGTATAAGAGACAGCATGAAGAAGCCTTCTAGTGATGGAATGATTCTGTGTTTTCTCTATGGTAGTGGTAACATGGGTCTATACATGTAATAAAATCGAATAGAACAAACAAATTAGTACATGTAAAACTGGTTAAATTTTAACAAGATATGTGGAATGTACCAACATCATTTTCCTAATAGTTTAAGATGTTACTACTGAGGGAAACTGAGTCAAGAGTAAATAGGACTATCCTGCATATCTTTTTTATTATTTTTTTGTAGAACGGTAATTTTTCAAAATAAAGAGTTTTTTAAAAAAGAGACCTGCTGCATTTACAGAGATTTTGTATGCATTTGTTTGCTAATAGGGTTATTTTGCTAATGTCGCCATAACAAAATACCATTGTCTCAGCAGCTTAAACAACAGAAGTTTATTTTCTGGCAGGTTTGGAGACTGGAATTCCAAGATCAAGGTGCTAGTAGGTTTGGTTTCTTCTGAAGCCTCTCTTCTTAGCTTGCAGGTAGTTACCTTCTTGTTGGGTCTTCGTATGATATTTCTTCTGTGCATGTGCTTCTGGTGTCTTTCTGAGCATCCAGATTTTCCCTTTATATGAGAACACCATTAAAATTGAATTAGGGCCCACCTTCATTGCCTCATTTAACTTCACTGCCTCTTTAAAGGCCCTGTCTCCAGTAAAGTCAAATTCTGAAGTAGTGAGCGTTAGTGTTTCAGCATATGAACTCTGGGAAGAAGAGACACAATTCAGTCCATACTACTAAAAAAACCATAGAGAAATCGATTCCCTATTTCTCACAATAGATTCACAAGAAATAAATGCCTTATATTGTCATCAAATATCAGTTTGAATCTGGAGCTAGAGGCTGTGGCTGGAGATTAATTTAAGCCATTTGTGGTCAGTGCTTGCTTGCTTGCTTGCTTGCTTTCTCTTTCCTTCCTTTTTCCTTCTTTCTCTTTCTCCTTTCTTTCTTCTTTCTTCTTTCTTTCTTTCTCTTTTTCTTTCTTTCTCTTCTTTCCTTTTTCGCTTGTTTGTGGCTCAGAAGACAAATCCTAAAATTATCTTCTTAAAAAATAATTCATATTGATGCTATTTTTCTATTCTACTCGATGAAACAACTAACCCAAGATTATACGTAAATGTCTGGCCAGTGTTGGGGCGGTTCATTTAGTGTAGTGATTCACCCTTATCAGGAAAATTGCTCACTCACCCAAGAAGTCATGGTTGTCTGGATAATCTCTCTGAAATGTAGGGGCCCGACAACCCAGAGGGCTGATGCTCACTGTCTCCCTTGTAACTATTGCAGTTTCCAGTGAGAAACCACTGAGTCATTAAAATGACTCTTTCTTTGAGTCATTAAAATGTCATTTCACTTTTGACTGCCTTTCAAATCTGTATGTATTGCTTTATCGCTCAACATCTATAATTGTATATTTATAAGAATCTCTGTAGCCAAAAGATATTCCTTGAAATATCAGGCCATGTAGTTTTTTCATAGCTTCATATCTCTCTATTCAGCAAACATTTTGAGTGTTTGCTGTATGTCTGTCATTTTCTAGGTATGTACAGGTGCTGACTGTAAGAATAAAAACATTTTTGACATCCTTTGTCCAGAAGATAGCTACTATATCTTGTATTCAATGACGTGATTTATAGTTAGAAAAGATGATTGCTAAGCATTTAGGAAATAGCTTAATTGAAAACTTATTCTGGCTTATCTTCACCCAGTTTTAATATCGGTGAAAGGTATCTTCTCTCTTTTTTGTGCACTGTGACTTATATATACACATACATACATAATACAGTATTTATAATGCTGCTTCTGTGAAGAAATGTAAACACCACCATTCTTAGCTTAAGTTTTCCAGCCATTTAACTTGATGATCATTCCATGTTGTAGAAACACAAAGCATGCCAAATTTAACGTTTTGACAGAAATACAATATTTGCCATTTGTTGATATGTTCATCTATCTGAAATTTGAAGTATCTTTTCTACATATAAAGACATTGTATAAGCATCATCAACATTATACTTGGGATACATGCATATAGAAATGGCCTGTGATCTAGAACATAGACTGTTTCATTCTTACTCCATTTCTGATTCTCTGAAAACCCGAATTTGTTGTGGTTTATAACTAAAGCAACAAATTAGAGGCCAAACTAAACAATAGATTCACAAGAGATAAATGTCTTATATTGTCATCAAATGTCAGTTTGAATCTGGAGAACACTAGAGCCTGTGCCTGGAGATTAATTTAAGCCATTTGTGGTCAGTGATTCATTGTTCTTGTCTAAGAAACAATGACATACTGAAAAATGAACTGATTTTTTTTTTTCTCTCTCTCTGTTTCTTTGATTCATTGTACTAGCATTTTATCTCTCCTTCATATTTAATTAGTTACATTACAATAAGCAGAGAACAGAATTGATTCTTTTAATGATTTTGTTCTATTTGTCAATCTACTTAGTGTGTATTTAAAAGGTACAGATTCCAGTACAAGAATCATGTCAAAACCATTTGGCATTTAATCATTTTGTCAAATACACATATAAATACTTTTTCTAACTGCAAATTATGTATAGATGAGGCCAAACTGACACTGGAAAAGGAAATAGAAACAAATTATTTTTTTAATACATGAAAAGATAAATTTATGTTTTAGATTTTTTTTATTATACTTTAAGTTCTGGGGTACATGTGCTGATCGTGCAGATTTGTTACATAAATATACACGTGCCATGGTGGTTTGCTGCATCCATCCATTTTAGAATATTTCATACGGTATTTTTCTATAAGATTATACTTAAAATTTTAAAAAATAGTGTTGGTGTTTTAAATAAATACCTTAAAAAGAACAATTTCAAAGATAATTAAAATTCTTCATAAAAACTGTATTGCTTAGAAGGGTCTTCTTAAAACCACAACCTAATGAAAAATAATATAGCAATAGTATTTTATTTTCACTAGCACTTGTCAAATTTTAAAGCATATTCATAATCATTTCCATTAAAGTAGAAGATAATCATTGCACCCTACAATTTTCAAAAAAATTAAGTGTGTGGTTTCTCAACATCATATGCAATTTAAATTCAACCTAATGACATCAACTGGAAGAAAAAGATGTTCATCTGTTTTTCCTTTCTCTCTTTTTCACTATTGAGCAAGAAACATCATACTCGTTAACACTGAGCAAATATTTCAGACTCTCTGAAGTAGAAAAATCTAAAAATGAAGGTACTAATAACCCATAAATGGATCTGTTAAGAGTGGCTTGTAGATCCTTATTTTAAAGAGAACCCTAAAATTCTGACAGGATATTCCCTACCTACTATTGCACCTTTTGATCCTAAACTCCAAACATCACAGCTATCAAGTCAGATGGAATTACTGGATTTAGATGGTAGTTTCTTCTTTCTGGAATATGGATTTAAAATACTATATTAGAGTAGAGATTATTTTAAGGGTAACATCATAATGCTATATATTGCTTAAATGTTTGTGTGTTTTATTTAGGAAGTTTACTTTTGAAATGAATAATAGTAGATGTAGTTCACAATTCAACCAGCCAAATGCATTAACACTATGCTACTATACTATAAAATCCTTGTGTTTTATTAAATACACACATGAGCACATATTTCAAATATTGTCAGTATAGCCCAAAGGTCTGCCAGTTGGTGTAGTTGCTAAACGTAAAGCTTATCTATTTGTTCTTTAAATTTGTTTAATAAAGATTATGTTTTGTTCATTTTGTAACAAGGATAGAATATGAAACAAATTGTTTTTAATTTTATAAAACCTAAACATCAGTTGCTTATAAAAATAATGCACTCTTGACTAGGTGATCCTAGTTTGTACTCTTTTAATTTATCAGCAATTGTTTTATTAATGACTCAGCTTTGCAGAGTCTTTACAAAGCATTTAACTTAGCTTTCTAGCACTGGGGTTAAAAATCAACAATCCCTTGCTATTTATAAATTCCATTTGTGAGAGGAGACATGTACAGGAAGTCTGAGGAGTGGCCAAGGGCATTAAATATCATCACATAAATGCTTAGTGTTAGTATATATTAGACAATTAATATGTATTAGCTCTCCTTAATTCTTGGACCTAAGTGTTTACTGGCGAAAACATCACAACACAAGCTTATTATATCAGTACCATTTTACAGACTAGGATACAAACAACAATTTTGGAAGTCTATAAAAATGCTGGATATAGGAGAATAAACTTGCATTTCTAGTTCAAGTGTTATCTAGCCGTCAGGTAGCCTTAGGTATTTCTGTTTTCATTTGTCTTACTTTGTGTATTCACATCTGAAGGAAGTTATTTACTGAACTGTAACTTACAAGATAATTTTGTTGAAAGGATTTATTAAATCAATGGTTTTATAATTCATGAAGAACAAGTCTAAGCTGGACTTTCAGGTTCAGGATGCTGGTATTATTTCATCTCCCCTCTTCTTTCACCATACATGGTATATACACAAATAGAATGAATTAACCAATATTTTCAGATAATAGATAATTTTAGGTATTTTCTGATCAAATACAGCATACACATATTCAGTTCTGATTACTAAATAGCTTCCTTACAAACCCATCCACTTTTTCTTGTATGTAATCAATAGTGAACAAAAGTAAATTTTCTCAGAGGAATTATTGTAATGATCTGGAACTAGTTATGCATATAGGTATATTCTTGGGCATAATTTTTACTGATCACAAGGTAAAACATAATTTTTTATTAAAAGATATTATTTTAAGAGCAGTTTTAGGTTCACAGCAAAATTAAGAGGAAGATACAGAGATTTCCCACATACCTCATACCCCACATACGCACAGCCTTCCCCTCACCAATAACCTCCATTGAGAGTGGTACATTTGTGACAATCAGCAAACCTACATTGATATTTCATAATCACCTGAAGTCCATAATTTACATAAAGTTGACTCTTGATCTTGTACCTTTCATGGGTTTGGACAAATGTGTAATGACATGTATCCAGCAATACAGTATCTCACAGAGTAGTTTCCTTGTCCTAAAACTCCACGGTGTTTCATCTATTTATCGCTTCCTCCTCCCACACCCTGGCAACCACTGCTTCCCAACAGCTATAAACATCCCTGTTCAGTGGATCTCTGGATGTGGATGTAAGTTTTCAACTACTTTGCATAAATACAAAAAAGTTCAATTGCTGGGTTATATAACATGAATTTTTTTAAACCACATAGTCTATGGTTTCAGAAATTTTTTCTTTCATAAACAAATTTAGTTCAGAAAAACAAATAATACTGTATTTTATGCATGTACCCGTCTTAAGAACTGATATCACAAATATGCATCAAATGATTTAATGTCCTGTTTTGTGACAGTCTTTAAGACAGTTAATTGATTTTTAAATAAATTTGAAAGCCCTTTTAGATAGTTGTGGAATTCAATAATGCTTACATTTAAAAAAACGGAAATAAATCTCATTTTAAATAAAATGACAAACCCCAAAAGCTTAATGAAAATAAACTTGGATGCAAGTTTTAGCCTTCTGGTGGAATTCTGCCAGAAAAGCTTTCACTAGATAACAATCACTGTAATTATAATAGCAACTGACAATGGCTTAAACATGACCCACACACATCCTTTTAAAATCACAAGGCTCTTAAACAGTAACACGGTCAATGACACAGTTATGAGTATGACTGTAAAAAGCCAGGGTGACAAGAAAGGGAAAAGCAGGCGGCTCATACAAAGAAGACTATCGAAACTGCTGGGATAATTTAGATAATTAATTATGTCCTTAAATTGAAAAGGTTCTTTTATATTTGACGTGTTTTTCCACTCTTTTCAATTTTACTTACAATTTTAGAAAACTTAAGTGATATAATTGATTTCAAATTAAGCATAAGTGGTGTTTTGGTGTGGCTCCTTTCTTTATATTTCTTCAGTTTATATTATTAAAAACTAGCAATCAACTGAAAAATTTTAAAAGAAATTTTATAATTCCAATAGTAGATGCTTTATTAAACTAATGTATAGATGTATTTTTGTTAGTAAATTTAACTCATATTCACTATATAATGCATGTACACATGTATATATTATGTCAATATATGTGCATGACATTTATCATACACATGTATACACTCACACATATACATAAATACAGATATGTGTATATATACGTACATAAATACACATATATATTAAATATAACCAATCATCTATGCTGCTTGGGAATTTGAGTAAGTATGGAAAGTGAATAATTGGACATAAAAAATGTAAATTAATGGAAATGCAAATGCTGACTACACAAAGTCCAAGGTAACAATTACAGCAGTGAGCTGTTTAGATGTTTGTAAGTTGTCCAAGACTATAAATGGAACCATTGGTGTTTCTGGGAGGAAACAGCTTTTTCTGTGGTATAGAATAATATTCTGAATTTGTCATTTAATAATCAGATAATACTTGCTATTTCCCAAAAAAAATCCTATATTCAAATATTTCTATAAAATAGGAAACTAGAGTATAAAAGTCAAGAGTGGAATCAATGCCCCAGTTAAGCAGTTAAATCACTCAAAAAGTCTAGTTAGTATGATCAAGACCCTACTTTTTTTAGTATGTCCTATTAAAATAAATGAAAAACATCAAAGTAAAGGAAAAATCAACCTTATGCAAAGGAGAAATAATTGAATTCTACCTACTCTTTAGACCTTAGTAATTGAAGCATTGCTTCACTTTCTAACTTGGATAACCTCATCGACGATTTTCTACCTTATGCTTTTTCATTTTCCATGAGCTCTTTGTCAAATGAAATCCTATCTTTTCTGGCATCCTATACTTTTCAGCATAATTTTTAAATTTTCACATAAAAATGCCTTCCCAATTAATTTTGCCCCATTCTGATGTCTCACTTCATTCAGCATTTACATTCCATGCTACTTTACATATACTTAAATGTTTTTAAATTTTTCTTAAGGAAATTAGAAAATCTATTGAATTGCTAAAGAATTATTTTTTATTATTTACTATTTAAAACACATATGTTTACCAATAATTGGTATTAGTTTGTTTTTATGCTGCTGATAAAGACATATCCAAAACTGGGAACAAAAAGAGGTTTAATTGGACTTACAGTTCTACATGGCTGGGGAGGTCTCAGAATCATGGTAGGAGGTGAAAGGTACCTCTTACATGGCAGCAGCAGGAGAAAAATGAGAATGAAATGAAAGGAGAAACCCCTGATAAACCTATCAGATCTCATGAGACTTACTCACTGTCACGAGAATAGCACCAGAAAGACTGGCCCCCATAATTCCATTACCTCCCTCTGGGTCTCTCCTACAACATGTGGGAATTCTGGGAGATACAACTCAAATTGAAATTTGGGTGGGACACAGCCAAAGCATATAATTATTATTTAGCATTATAAAACAAAGGCGTTGCATTTACAAACGAGTTCATTTTTCTTTCTCTCCTAGAAATATTAGAATAAATTCTATCTTAACAGCTACACAATTTTACCAATCAGCTTTTCTAGTATTTAAGGATAATCATTTCTTACATAGAAGTACTTAACTTTAAAGAAAGAACAGAACCAATTTTGAAAACTAAGTTGAAATATACTAAAATTGGTGGTTAAAATTTTTTTTTCTGGGAACATCTCAAACCGCTTCCATTAGTATCAATATGTTTATATATGTTTGCAAGTAAAGCCCAAGTTAGACCTTATAGTAGTCTTTCCTGTATTTTTTTAATTTTTAATTTTTGTGATTGCATAGCAGGTTTATATATTTATAGATGACATGAGACATTTTGATACAGGCATACAATGTATAATAATTACATCAAGATAAATGGACATCCTTCCCCTCAAGCATTTATTATTTCTTTGTGTTTAAAAAATCCAATCACACTCTTAAAGTTTTCTTAGAAATTTTCAATAAAAGCATTGGCTGTAGTCACCCTGTTGAGCTATCAAATACTAGGCCTTATTCATTCTATCAAAGTGTATTTGTGTACCCTTAACTACCCTCACTCCCCCACCACCCCTACTGCCTCTCCTAGACTATGGTAACCTTTTTTCTACTCTCTATTTCCATTAGTTCAATTGTTTCAATTTTTAGCTCCCACAAGTGAGAACATGCAATGTTTGTCTTTCTGTGCCTGGCACATTATATTATTTCATTTAATATAATGACCTACAGTTTCATTCATGTTATTGCAAATAACAGGATCTCACTGTTTTTTTATGGCTCAATAGTACCCTATTATGTATATGAACCACATTTTCTTTGTCCATCTATCTGTTAATAAATACTTAGGTAGCATTCAAATCTTTGCTATTGTAAATAGTCCTGCAATAAATATAGGAGTGAAGACATCTCTTTAATATACTGATTTCCTTTCTTTTGGCATATCCTAGCAGTAGGATTGCTGGATCCTATGGTAGTTCCATTTATAGATTTTTAGGACCCTCCAAATTGTTCTCCATAATGGTTGTACTGATTTACGTTTATAAAAGTATGAGAGTCTCCTTTCTCCACATTCTCACCAGCATTTGTTATTGCCTGTCTTTTGGATAAAAGCCATTTGAACTGGGGTGAGATAATATCTCATTGTAGTTTTGATTTCCATTTTTCTGATGATGAGTGATGTTGAGCATTTTTTCATATACTCGTTTGCCATTTGTATGTCCTCATTTGAGAAATGTTTATTCAGATCTTTTGGCCATTTTAAATCCAATTATTAGATTTTTCCCCCTATAGAGTTGTTTGAGCTCTTTTATATTCTGGTTGAAAGATGAATAGTTTGCCAATATTTTCTCCCATTCTGTGGGCTGTCTCTTCACTTTATTGAATGTTTCCTTTGCTGTGCAGAGGGTTTTTAACTTGGTACAATACCATTTGTCCATTTTGACTTTGGTTGCCTATGTTTGTAGGGTGTTACTCAAGAAATATTTGCCCACTCCAATGCCCTGGAGAATTTCCTCAATGTTTTCTTGTAGTAATTTTATAGTCTGAAGTCTTAGATTTAGGTCTTTAATCCATTTTGATTTGATTTTTGTGTATAGTGAGAGATGGTGGTCTACTTTCATTCTTCTGCATAGAAATATGCAGCTTTCACAGCATAATTTATTGGAGACTGTCCTTTAGCTGATGAATGTTCTTGACAATGCACTGTAAAAGTATGAATTTGTTTCTGGGTTCTCTACTCTGTTCCAGTGGCCTATGTGTCTGTTATTTTGCTGGTAGCATGCTGTTTTGGTTACTCAGAAATGTACTCTGAAGTAAGGTAATGTAATTCTTCCTGTTTTGTTTTTTTTTTTTTTTCTTTTTGCTTAGGATAACTTTGCCTATTCTGTTTATTTTTATTTTTATATTTTGACTCTGTATAAATTTTAGGATTTTCCTTTCTATTTCTGTGAAGAATACCATTGGTATTTTGACAGGGACTGCATTGAATCTGTAGGTTGCTTTGTATAGTATGGACATTTTAACAATATTGATTTTTCCAATTCATTAACAGAATATCTTTATATTTTTGTGTCCTCTTCAATTTATTTCACAAATTTTTTAAATTTATTTTTTTAAACTTTGGTTTGCTAGTATTTTGTTGAGGATTTTTGCATCAATGTTCATCAGATACATGGCCGTTTTTTGTATTTTTGATGTGTCTGTCTTGTTTTAGTATCAGGGTAATACTGGCCTCATAGAATGAGTTGGGAAGTACTCCTTCCTTCTCTGTTTTTCAGAACAGTTTGAATAGGATTGATATTAGTTCTTTAAATGTTTGGTAAAATTCAGCAGTAAAGCCATTAAGTCCTGAGCTTTACTTTGCTGGGAGACTTTTTATCTGATCTCATGACTTACTATTGGTCTATTCAAGGTTTGAAATTATTCATGGTTTAATCTTCGTAGGTTGTATATGTTTAAGAATTTATCCATTTCATCTAGATTTTCCAATTTGTTGGCCTATAGTTGCTCACAGTAGCTTCTAATGATCCTTTGGATTTCTGCAGTATTTGTTATAATGTCTCTTTTTTCATCTCTGTTTTTTCTTAGTTAAGTCTGGCTAAATGTTTGTTAATTTTGTATGTTTTCAGAAAATAAACTGTTCATGTCATTAATATTTTGTATTTTTTATTTTAATTTTATTTATTTCTACTTGGATCTTAGTATTTCTTTTTTTCTGCTAACTTTGGGTTGACTTGTTGGTTCTTGCTTTTCTAGTTCTTTAAGATGCATCATTAGATTGTTTATTTTTAGTAGAACTTTTTCTACTTTTTAAATGTAGGTGGTTATACCTATACTTTTTCCTATTAATACTGCTTTCACTGTGTTACATAGGTTTTGGTATGTTTTGTCCATTGTTTCACAAAATTATTCAATTTCTTTCTTCCTCTCTTCCTCGACTCATCAGTCATTCTGGAGCATACTGATAATTTCCATGTGTTTGTATCATTTCCAAAATTCCTCTTGTTATTGATTTCTAGTTTTATTTTATTGTGGTTAGAGAAGATACTTGATATAATTTATTGTTTTGAGTTTTTTCAGACATGTTTTATGGCCTAATATATAATCTATTCTTGAGAATGATCCATATGCTGAGGAGAAGAATGTATATTCTGCAGTTGTTAGATGAAATGTTCTGTAAATATCTGTTAGGTCCATTTGGTCTGTAGTGCAGATTAAGTTCAATATTTTTTGTTGATTTTCTGTCTGGATGATCTGTCCAATGCTGAAAGTGGAGTACTGAAATCTCCAGCTTATTGTAATCTCTACCCCACACAATCTGTCTCTTTAGTCCTAATATTTGCTTTAAGTATCTGGGGGCTTTAGTGTGGGGTGCATATATATTTACAATTGTTAAACCTTCTTGCTGAATTGACCCCTTTATCATCATATAATGGCCATCTTTGTCTCTTTCTATAGTTTTCATTTTGAAATCTATTTTAGTTCTTATAAATATAGTTATTCCTGCTCTGTTGTGGTTTCCATTTGCATGGAGTTTTTTTTTTTTCTCTCCATTCTTTTATTTTCAATCTGTGTGTGTCTTTATAGGTCAAGTGTTTTTTCTTGTGGGTCTTGTAATTTTAATGATTCAGTCACTTTGTCTTTTCATTGGAGTGTTTAGTTCATTTACATTTAATGTAATTATTCGTAAGTATAGACTTACTCCTGGCATTTTGTCATTTGGTTTCTGATTGCTTTGTGGTCTTCTTTCTTTTTTTCCTTTCTGTCTTCTCTTCAGAGAAGGTGATTTTCTCTGGTGGTATATTTTTATTTCTTGCTTTTATTTTCTCTGTATCTCTGGTAGGTTATTTTTTGAGACAGAGTCTCACTCTCTTGCCCAGGCTGGAGTGCAGTGGCATGATCTCAGCTCACTGCAACCTTCACCTTCTGGATGCAAGCAATTAATCTGCCCCAGTGTCCCAAGTAGCTGGGATCACAGGCGCACACCACCATGCCCAGCTAACTTTTGTATTTTTAGTAGAGACAGGGTTTCACCATGTTGGTCAGGCTGGTCTTGCACACCTGATCTCATGATCTGCCCACCTGAGCCTCCCAAAGTGTTGGGATTACAGGTGTGAACCACCACATTTGGCCTATTGTAGGTTATTTTGATTTGAGATTACCATGAAGCTTGCAAACAATATCTTGTAACACTTTATTTTAAGCTGATGACAACTTAGCATTGATTGCATAAACAAACTAACAAATAAGCAAAGAGAAAACTAATAAAAATGTTACACTTTAAATTCATTCTCCTGCTTTTTAGTTTTTTCCTATTTATACTTTCTCATACTCTGTCTTAATCTGTCTTGAAAATTCGTTATAGTCATTATTTTTACTTTTTATCAGTTCACCTTACAGTCTTTCTACTCAAAATGTATGAGTAGTTGACAAATCACAATTATGGTATTATCATATTCTGTGTACTTACTTTTACCAGTGAGTACTGTACTTTCAGATAAGTTCCAATTGCTTATTAGCATCCTTTGCTTTCAGAATGAAGAGGTCCCTTTAGCATTTCTTGTAGGACAGTTCTGATGTTGATAAAAACCTTTAGCTTTTGTTTGTCCAGAAAAATATTTATATTTTCTTTATGTTTGAAGGATATTTTTGGTGGATATGCTACTCTATGATAAAAGGTTTTTTTTTCCTTCAGCATTTTAAATGTGTCATGCCACTCTCTCCTGGCCTGTAAGGTTTCTATTGAGAAGTCATAAGGGTCTTGTAATTTTCATGATTGAGAATGAGAAGCCAGACATGTTGGAGCTCCATTTTGTGTTGTTTATTTTCTCTTGCTGCTTTTATGATTCTTTCTTTGTCCTTGACTTTTGAGAGTTCATTAAATGTCTTGAGGTAGTCTTATTTGTATTAAATCCTCTTGGTGTTCTATAACCTTCTTGTATTTAAATATTGATATATTTCTTAGGTTTACAAATTTCTCTGTTATTATCCCTTTGAATAAACTTTCTACCCCATCTGTCACTCTACCACCTTTTAAGGTGAATATCTTTTAGATTTGCCGTTTTAAGGCTGTTTTCTAGATCTTATAGGCATCCTTTATTATTTTCATTCTTTTTTTATTTTGTCTCCTCTGACTGTATTTTCAAATAGACTGTCTTCAAACTTACTGATTCTTTCCTCTGCTTCATCAGTTCTGATGTTAAGAGACTCTGATGTATTATTTTTTATTAAGTCAATTGTACTTTTCAACTCCATAATTTGTTTGATTTTTAAAAATTATTTCAGTCATTTGATATACTTTTTCAATAGGATTCTGATTTCTTTCTGTGTTATCTTGAATTCTATTGAGTTTTGAGGAAACTCAAAGATAACACAGAAAGGAAATAGCTTTCCTCAAAAGCTACTTGGAACTTTTTGTCTGAACAGTCACATATCTCTGTCTCTCCTGGACTAGTCACTGGTGCTTGATTTAGTTTTCTTGGTCAGGTCTTGTTTTCCTGGATAGTCTTGATGTTTGTGAATGTTCATTGGTGCCTGGGTATTGAGGAGTTATGTATCTATTGTAGTGTTTGCACTCTGGGCTTGTTTGTACGCACCCTTATTGGGAAGGATTTCAGGGTATTTGAAGGGACTTGGGTGTTGTGATCTAAGTTTTTGGTCATTGCAGCCATAGCCTCACTAGGGGGCACCCCAATACTCTTCTATGAGTCTGCAAGCCTGTGGCTCTTGCAGACTCATAGAAGTACTTCCCTCGGTGGTCTTAGATAAGAAACGAAACAATTATCTGGATTACCAATCAGAGACTCTTGTTCTCTTCCCTTACTTTCTCCCCCAAATGGAATCTCTTTCTCTGTGTTGAGCTGCCTAAAGCTGGGGAAGGGGTAACACAAGCACCCTTGTCACCACTACCACTATGACTGCACTGTGTCAAACCTGAGGTCAGCATAGCACTAGATGTCCCCCATACCCTGTTGTAACCACTACCTGGCTATCTTCTATGTTCACTCAAGGTCCTGGGGCTCTACAATCAGCACGTGATGAAACCAGTCAGTCTTGTGTCCTTCCCTTTAGGCTTCAAGTTCCCTTCAATCCCAGGTTCATCCAGAGATGCAGTCCAGGAGCCAGGGATTGAAGTAATAAAACTTAGGAATCTACTTTGTGCTCTATTCTACTGCAGTCTAGCTGGCACTCAAGTGACAAGACAAAGTGCTTCCCACTGTTCCCTCCTTCCTGTTACTACAAGCAGAGGAGTCTTTCCTTATGACCACCACTACCTCAGCCCCATAGCAAATACTGCCTGGATACTGCTGATGCTCATTCAAGGTCCAAGGGCTCTTTGTTTAGCTTCTGGTAAATGCTGCCAGGCTTGGGAGTCTTACTTCAGGGAAATGAACTTCCCTCTGGCCCAGGGCAGGTCCAGCAATGCCATCTAAGAACCATGGCCTTGAATTGGTGACCCCAAGAGCCTACTCTGTGCTCTCCCCCACTGTGTTTGAACTGGTACCTAAGCTGCAAGATAAAGTCACCTTTATGCTTCCCTCTGCTTTTCTCAAGCAAAAGGAACCCATCCCTATAGCCAGCACAGCTGGGAATGTGCTTCATCATACTTGAAGGCAGTATGTTTATGAGTCTCACCCAAGACTCACAGCAAGAACTGCCTAGGTACCCATACTGATTATTCAGCACCCAAGGGTTCCTTAGTCAGGAGATAATGAATCCTGCCCAAACTGTGTCCTTCCTTTCAAGGCATCACATGCCCTTCTGGCCCATGGTGTATCTAGAAATGTTGTAAAGGTGTTTGGGCCTGGAATGTGGACCTCTGGACTCTGTCTGGTACCCTATTCTACTATGGCTGAACTGGTATCCCAGTTGCAAGACAAATTCCTCCTTACCCTCCTCTCTCCTATTCTCAAGTGGAGGGAAGAAGTGTCTCCCAGTGCTATGGCTGTACTGCCCACGGCTGGGAAAGGGGTGGCTGTCTCAGCTAGTGTCTCGTTAGGTCGGGTTTCCTTCCAAGTCCACTGGCTCCGAGCTCAGTACAGCACCACGACTTGCTCAGGAATTGCAGTCTTTGTGGCTTATACTGCCTTTTAAGTTTATTTAGAACTCCAGAGCTGTTTGGCTTGTGGTGGTAAGGCTTTCTGGAACTTAGGTTCTAACTGCTGGGATGGGTAATTCCCACCTGGCTAGGGATGGTCCGAATGCTCCCTCCTGGCCACCATCTGAGTTCTGCCTAGTGTTTCTGACTGTTATGACAGATCAGCAGCATTGAGTTCCAATGCAAAGTCCCACGATCACTGCTCTCCCTCCCCACAGTGCACAGATTCTCTCTCCCAGCCCCACAGCCTCTGCTGGGGGTGGGAAGGGGTGGCGTCAGCAATTCGTGACTGTGTTTCCCACCTGCTTCAGTGCAGCTTTCAGTGATATGAAGTGAAAACCAAGTACTGTGATCACTCACCCGATTTTTCATTCTTATGAAAGTGTTTTTCATTCTTAGGAAAGTGTGTGGTTGCTCAATTTGGTGTTTCTGAGGAGCAGACGATCAGTGAACGCTTCTATTTAACCATTTGGCTCCACCTTCTCTCTTCTCTTCCTGGTTTTAATAAAATTCTCAAGCTAATTCTAAATAAAAGTGTCTCAGCAAAAGTAGCACTTTGCTCCTAGAGGGTATAGCAGAAATTTGTGAGTTTTTTGGTTGTCACAATGATTAGGGAAGCGCCACTTAATTAATGGGAGAATGCTAAAGATGCTAAATAATGAACAGCACAGGATAGCACTTAAAATAAATAAATAGATAATAAAAGATTCTTTATCACACACCAACATCTGTACACAACCTTAAAATAGCCCACTGAACTTTAATATATATGAAAAACCTGCTCGGAGTTTTGGCCACTTACAATATATCTTTGTTTAATATATAACACAAAAATTTTCTACACGACTGATTAATAGTGAATTTTCTAAGAGTAGGAACTCTCATCTAACTTGAAGGAAGATTTTTGAAATTTTATTTCAAAAATTTTAAAAAAATTATTAGGTGGTATTCAATGTGTTAGAAAACCACATAACTAACCACACCACCACTCTATATTTCAGTCACTAATGAAATGTTTCTCTCTCACTCGGCCTTCGTAGCCATCACATTGTGATAATTTTGCATATCATAAGCATCCAATTGCTTTGTTGTCTTTCTTGTGTTGTTATCCCTGAACATTCACATACATGCATATATCATCTTGTTATAAATAATTGCTTCTATATTTTTCTATATTTTGCTATTCTTGTACAGTTTTTAAAATTATGCATGCATGGTCATTATGTTTTATTTTAGGAGAGTAAAGCACTACAAAATATTTGTTATATGACCAGGACGTTGGGCCTAATAAGGTCGAGAGCCACTAGATACTACGGTAATGGCAGGATTGAACCTTTGGTGCTTTTTGGATCCTTCTTTTGGATGTATAAAGGTATACATGTAAATAGTTTCTCTTTTAATTCCTAATGTCTGGAAAGCTTTCATTTACTACTTGAGACCATTTTCTTCACATTTCCTAGTGTTGTGACACCATGAAAGGTACAATACATGAACGTCTTATTTCCTCAAAACTCACCACTTACAGAGCAACCTCTTGGGTGGCAGGGAGTATACCACTTCAATACTTCTGGCACACTCCTTTTCTGGAAAGAGAGTGATGCACAGATGATGAACAGCCCTCCAACTACCACAAAAACCTTCATCACGCAATAGAAGAAAGGCTGCCAAGTTTTCTATTTCAAACAGTCCTTTTTTTTTTCTTATTTAAGAATCAGATAGTAGCCCAGAGATGATGAAAACTAACATTTATATGGCCAGGTTTTCTCTATTCTAGATATAAAATATGAATGGACCACTGAGTGGATATTTCATTTCTATCCAATCAAGTGTAATTAGTAAAAATGCTACCATATTTTGACAATAACTTTAATATCAGTCAATTTCATGTCACTCAATTTGTCAATGATATTTTCAATGTAGTAAATGTGCATTTTTTTGTTTTTATAGGAAAAGTGGGAAAGTGGTGAAAACAGGATATTATTGTAAAATGCCAGAGGTTGTAAGGTTCTGGGTACAGGCTGTGGCTATATACCTTTCATTACTGAAGATGGGAGATAATGATCTATATTTTCCCATGCAAACTTTGAGGTCTTATGAGAACCAGTTAAAAGATTAGGCCGTTTGATCTATGTGACTAAACCAGAGGAAATGCTGACACTGGAGTTGTGGAGTTTAGAGTTTGGGTGTGTATGTGACATTTAAATCTCGACGGCTAAGTACAAAAAGGCTGTGATATACAAATCTTTAATTTTCAAGAAGAAATTGGAAACAGAAGCAAGAGTAAGTTGTGTGATATAATCTAAGATAAAAGATATCTTCAGAAAGAACATATTTTCAACAAAGTCAAGAGCTGAAGAGAGGTTAAACAAGATGAACCCGAGAGGACTGACCTTTTAAAAATCTCAGTAATGTTTTAGAGATGAATATAAGAGGAGAGGCGGATGCAAAGTCCATAAATTCATAATGCAGTGAGCTGATGGGTGAAGGAAAAGTGAGGCCATGACTGTTAAATACAATTGCAAAAATTATGTCTTTGATAGAGGAGGACGAATAGTGTAGAAGTTTGCAGGGGAAGGATTGTCAAGAGGCTTTTTAAAAATCATTAAAAAAACCCTCACAGTTCATAGAATTGAATTCACCCAAAAGGTCGAAAGTAAAAGCATTGAGTATATTGTGAGTAAAGTCTGTTTTTCTTATCAAAGGAAACAAAGCCTTAGGCAGAATTAATTTGTTGCATTGCAGTATTTCTGTCATTTAACTATTTAAGTTAAGAGATGCATAACTGTGGAAATGTATAGTTGAAAACCAGTGAAGTGGTTTCGAGCGTGGACTCAGAGGGCCTGCATGGGCATCCTGGCTTGGCCACACACTAGCTATGTGAACACATCTTTCCATCACAAAACTCTGCTAAGCTACCTGCATTTGAATGTACATACATTGCATTTCTTCCTGTGGCAATGCATGAACTCTTCCTCCTGCACGATCACTGCTGCTCACCCCCTTCTGTTTACTGGATTATTCATATCAGTGCACAAACATAAAGTCTCCCATCTATAGAACATAACTAAATTTTACCCCTGCCAATGCACCATACTGCTACCATTTCTGCCTCCTATGTTCTTTCATGAACTTAGTCCTGCATGGCTTTGGCTCCACCTCTCTACCCAAATTGATTTTTGTTTTCTCATTTGTGAAAATGAAATAAGGACGCAAACAGAAAATTCCTCTTTTAGGAGAGAAATATTCTCTGAGTTAGCACAATCTATTTATTGCTTTAACCAAACAAATATAGGGCCGGGTGCAGTGGCTCATGCCTGTAATTCTAGCATTTTGGGAGGCCAAAGATGGGTGGATCACCTGAGGTCAGGACTTCAAGACCAGCCTGGCCAACATGGCAAAACCCCGTCTCTACTGAAAATATAAAAAATTAGCTGGGCATGGTGGCACGTGCCTGTAATCCCAGTTACTTGGGAGGCTGAGGCTAGAGAATGGCTTGAACCCAGGAGGTGGAGGTTGCAGTGAGCCAAGATCATGCCACTGCACTCCAGCCTGAGTGAAAGAGCGAGATTCCATCTCAAAAAATAAAAAAAAGAAGCCCAAAACCAAAAAGCACCATATATAAATTAAAAGCAATAAAGCCTTGCTCACAAGAATGCAAAATAATATGGCTGTCTTGGAAAATAATTTGGCATTTTCCTATAAAATTAAGCATATACCTGCCATGTGACCCAGTAATAGCACTTATAGATATCAAGAAAAATGAAAACACATGTGGCAGGCAGAATCCACAGTGTCTGCCCCATGAACTTCACCCCTGGAATTTATGCATTTATAGAATTCTATTTCCTTGAGTGAGGGCAGAGGCCATGACTGGCTTCTAACCAACAGAACATGGCAAAGGTGAGAGGATGTCAATCACTTGTGATTGTGTAACATTATCTAAGACTCCACTCCATTTCTACCTGACTCATGCTAGAGACTCTCCTTGCTGGCATGATGAAATAAGTGGCCATTTTGGGGAAGCATATTATGTGGCAAGGAATTTCAGGTTCAGCTTCTTGGATTTAAAAGCAGTCTGTTATCAAATGCAAGAAGTCAGGGCCCTCAGTTTCAAAACTGGAAAGAAATATTGCTACTCCTCTAGTAAGCTTGGAAACAGATTCTTCCCTAGTTAAGTCTAGTAATGAGTACCCAGTTCTGGCCAACACCCTGATTATATAGCCTTGAAGGGGACCCCCAGCAAAGTCATGCTTAGATTCCTGACCCACAGAAATTGTGAAATAATAAGTGGGTGCTTTTTACAACTTATACACTTGAGGTAATTTGTTATAGAGCAATCTAAAATGAATGTAACATATACCACTCTGAAACTGACAAGCAAATATTTGTATCAGCATTATTCTTAAAAGTCAAACTTGGAAATAGCACAAATATTTTAAATCTAATGAATAGATAAATAAATTGTGGTATATCCATTCAGTGGAACACTACCCAACAAAAAACAGAAACAGATTACTAAAATACAGAGCAACACGGAGAATCTCTATAATATTATGCTTAGCAAAAGGAGTGAGGCATAGAGGAGTACCTGATATATGAGTCTGTTTGTGTATAATTCCAGAAAAGGCCAAAATATAGGGACAGAATGAAGATCAGTGATTGCCTGAGGCTAGGGGTGAGGGTAGGGAATTGACTGCAAAAGGGCACAATAAAATGTTTGAGAGGTGATGAAAATATTCTGTATCAGCAATGTCCAATAGAACATTTTGATGGATATATTCCATAATCTTCTCTGTCCTATATGGGAGCCACTAGTCACATAACGGCTATTGAGCATTTGAAATGTAACTAGTTAAAATAAGAAAATGAATTTTTAATTTTAACTAGTTTTAATTAACTTTCAGTGTGCACATGGGACAATATGGTGCTATATCATTTGATTGTGGTTGTGGTTACATGACTGCACACATTTGCCAGAACTCATTGAACTGCACACTTAAAATGAGTGAATCTTATTGGATGGAAATTATACTTCAATTAAGCTGTTTAAAAAACAACAGTGGAAACAACAGAAATATTTGGTTGTTATGACAATTACATCGGCTTCCTCTTTCCCCTTTTCCTGATCTCTTTGCCTTCTGCATTCAATTCCTAGGGCTGTCATAGCAAAAATGACAAACCTGGGGGCTTAAAACAACAGAAATTTTTTCTCTTCCAGTTCAGGAGGCTAGAAGTCTGAAATTAAAGTGTCAATGGGTCAGTGCCTTCTAGAACCTCTGTTCCAGAGAAAAAGTTTCCTGCCTCTCTCAGGCTTCCATTGTTGCCGGCAATCTGTGGCATTCCTTTGCCAGTAACTACATTACTCTGATCTCTGCCTCCATCTTCATGCAGAGATTATCAAAGATAATCACTGATAATAGAACAAATTGGTGTCACCTAACAGAATGCAGCAAGAGCAAAATTGCACTTTTCTGTGATTTTCCTGCCAAAGGTTCAAAACCTGAATATAATTATGTGAAAACATCAGACAAAGCCCCAAATAAATGGCCTATAATTTTGGTGAATCTCAAGATCATGAAATGAAGAAAAGACAAGAACTCTTTGATACTGAAAGAAACTAAAAATATAAAAAAGAAAATGTGTTATGTGAAACTGAGTTTGATCTTATGTTATTAAAAAAACAATATTGTAACATCTAATAAAATTGTAACGGATTCCAAAGATCAAGTGATAGTAATATTGCAATGTTAATTTCATGATTATGATGGTTTTATTGTAGTTATAGTGGGCAAACGGGCTTTTGGGAGGAAATACACATGAAAGAATACAGGAGTGATGAGGCATAGTATCAGCAACATGCTCTCAAATGATTCAGGAGGAAAAAAGTTATTTGTACTGTACATGCAACTTTTGTGTTCAAGATTATTTCAAAATAAACCAAATTTTGATTATTTCATAACTTACGTATTATTTGCAAGTCATACTTGTAACTTTTGTGTTCAAGACTATTTCAAAATAAACCAAATAAGTTATGAATATAAGGTAGGATGTAAATTGTGTGTTGAATAATACCATAAAATACATGGGAAAACTGCTAGAAAGATATGTTTACAACATTGTATTTTGTAAACAAAATTATTAGAGCTCTATCAGACTTTAACAAAAAACAAAAATAAAGTCAGAAAGAAGTATATTATCATTCAGCAGAAGTAGTAATAGCTATATTAAGCCATAAGCAATGAAAAATAATATTTTGTAAGAATTAACGAAATATTATAAAAATTATTCATACATTACTTTGCATAAAAACTCTAGATGAATCCCAAAATGGTGAAATTATAGCAACCACATTCTTTTAAGCAATGTAGTGCAACTAGAAATAATTTAAAGATATTTTGAAAACTATAAAAAGTGACAAATATTTCAAAAGTTGAGAAGAAATGTTAAATAAAAACGTGGTGAATTACATTAGAACTGTAATTACAGTCTATGTAGGAAATAACAGCAATAAGAATATGAAATATCAAAAGATATACAAAGTAGCCAAATTGTGCTTGGATCAAGTTCAGTCATACACTTACTTTCTTCAACGTAAATTTAATGAATGAGTTAAGCTTTCAACTCTAGAACCACAACAATAACAATAAAAATCTCTGAGGAGGCCGGGCGTGGTGGCTCATACCTATAATCTCAACACTTTGGGAGGCCAAGTCGGGGGTGAACCACGAGGTCAGGAGATAGAGACCATCCTGGCCGACATGGTGACATTCCGTCTCTACTAAATATACAAAACTTACAGGTGAAACATGCCTGTAATCCCAGCTACTGGGGAGGCTGAGGCAGGAGAATCCCTTGAACCAGGGAGTTGGAGGTTGCAGTGAGCCAAGATTGCACCACTGCACTCCAGCCTGGCAACAGAGTGAGACTCCGTCTAAAAAAAAAAAAAAAAAAAATCTGAGAGAAACAGTAAACAATAAGTAAATCAAGTGAGACAAATAAAGAAACTAATTAAATGACTAATAAGAATGGTATATACAGGAAGTGTCCTTGAAAAATAAAATAGTAATTTATCAAATTTAACAAAGAAAAAGGAGAAAAATTAGGAATTAATGGATAAAATAAGATTTAGAGAATATGGGACCCAGAAAAAGTGTTTTCATGTTTTAAACTATTCATTTTGAAAATACTAAATTGCTGATTTTATGGTTCAAGAGTTTAAATGGATAACAATGAAGTATATTAAAAGTTATCTACTATAAGGACACATGCACACGAATGTTCATAGCAGCACAGTTTACAATAGCAAAGACCTGGAACCAACCCAAATGCCCATCGATGATAGACTGGACAGGGAAAATGTGGCACATATACACCATGGAATATTATGCAGCCATCAAAAACGATGAGTTCGCGTCCTTTGTAGGGACATGGATGAACCTGGAAACCATCATTCTCAGCAAACTGACACAAGAACACAAAATCAAACACCGCATGTTCTCACTCACAGGCGGGTGTTGAACAATGAGAACACATGGACACAGGGAAGGGAGCATCACACACTGGGGTCTGTTGGGGGGAAATAGGGGAGGGACAGCGGTGGGTGGGGAGTTGGGGAGAGAGAGCATGGGGAGAAATGTAGCTGAAGGGGAGGTGAAGGGGAGGAAGGCAGCAAATCACACTGCCACGTATGCACCTATGCAACAATCTTGCATGTTCTCCACATGTACCCCAAAACCTAAAATGCAATAAAAAAAAATTAAAAAAAAAAAAGAAAAAGTTATCAATAAATTCACTAAAAAAAAACTGACCCCAGCTGGATACATAAGCAAAGTCTTTATCATTTTCAAGAGACAAGGTTATTGATATAAAAAATGAACTGGAACATAAAAAATAGAAAGAAATGTTTTTGAGTATGTTGTTATAACTTCAAATATCAAAACTATACAAAAATCACATACACACAAATACTCAATATAAAATATTAATAAGCTTATTTACATATGATTTAAAATAAAACACAATTAAATAAAATTCATCAGAATAAAGGAAGAACACTTTAATATTTTATAACCATCACATGATTAGTTTAGAACAGAGAATAATGTCAAAAGTTATTATAATACTATTTGATAATATCTGAGAGAAAGCTTGTTACCCATGCTTGATATTTTTGTTCATTTGAGGATAATTCAGTTAATATAATATTTAGATTATTTTATTTTTATTCATTCCACCCAAGGAAAGGATGAGGGGTTCCTCTGGCTAATCTGGCAAAAAATAACACTGGCATGCCTAGCTCAAATCTGGCTTACATATTCCTGAGACTGGGCCTGTTTGAATGCAACATTGTTCAGAAAATTCTTACCAATGCAATAATCCAAGAGTCAGAAAGAAGGTAAAATTATTAGAGAAGATCGTTCTCGCTAGCCAACAATGTCTCCTAATATTCATAGTACATTTATATTTTTATGTGATATGTTATGTTTATATAGTTTAATTTATATACATACTATAATATTTAAGAAAACTTACCAAAAATGAAAACAACAAAAAGAAAAGCACCCTCTGCCAACAAGAATAGTAAAAATCGGGATACAGATGCTGTAAAATCAACAACCTCAATATGGAGAATTCATAAATATTTAGGATATATAATGAGAAAGAAAAAGAGTCCATGCACACTAGAAAATAGCTAGAAAATAGAATAACAAGAAATACTTAAGATCACATAAAGAAAACCACAAAAAAATTATTATGAAAGACTAGATTTGATTTTTCATGGAAAGACTGAATGCCAGAAGGATGCTAATTGTTTCCATATTGAATTTTAAGTTTAATAAAAATCTCAATGGGTTTTTGGAAAATGAAACAACATAGTCATAAAGCATTCTACCTGGAAAATTCATATGTGGGAATAGTCAAGAAAAAGAAGTTATTGTAAAAAAAAAAAAAAATTCTTATCAGTGAATGGTAAGGAAAAGAGTGTCCTGCTAATGGACTACCAAGAACCAAAGGGAAAGTCAATGAGTCAGAAAAGAAAACCGAAAACACAGACCCCAGTAGACAGAACAGAACTCAGCATGTGTTGACAAAGCACAGCAAGCTAAGGGGGAAGGGAAAAATGGCTCAACAGCAATATTGACACTGGACTATTATGAAAAAGAAAAAAAAGTGTACTGTATATCACCTTGTCCCTGATCCTGAAATAAATCTCAAATGAATGAATTTCATTTTTAAATGCAACCATAAAAGTCAAAGTAACACTTAGTTGAATACAGCTAATTAGACAAAAACAGAAAAGGAAAACCAATTCACAACAGAATAAATATAAATACTCCATGAAGACGTGGGAGACAGAAACTTAACTGGCTAGGAATCAAACATTTGCAAATTGCAGCAAACACTATTTCTGCATATCAAATTCACAAAGATATTTTAAATATCATATATAAAAATCAAAGCTGAAGTTGTAAATAGACACAATCCTTCAGGAAAGTAATTTTTAAGTGTATAAAATGCATATTTTTGAGCCAGAAATTCTATACACAAGATTAATTCAATTTTTTATTTAAATGAAGTTCACAATGCTAGCTGGAAGAACAATTTTAAAAATGAGAATGACCTAAATATTCTGTAATGAAATGTAGTTCAATCAATTATGATATGTCCAAAAATGGAAATCTATGGTGTTACAAAAAGTTACATTTGGCCAGGTGCGGTGACTCACACCTGTAATTTCAGCACTTTGGGAGGCCAAGGTGGGCAGATCACAAGGTGAAGAGATCGAGACCATCCTGGCCAACATGGTGAAATGCCATCTCTACTAAAAATACAAAAATGAGCTGGGCATGGTGGTGCACACCTGTAGTCCCAGCTACTCAGGAGTCTGAGGCAGGAGAATCGCTTGAACCTGGGAGGCAGAGGTTGCAGTGAGTCGAAATCACACCACTGCCTCCAGCCTGGCGACAGAGCAAGACTCTGTTTAAAAAAAAATTTGAAAAACACATAATGACATAGGAAAAATATATGTAGGAAAGCAAAAATTCATTTTAATAAAAAGGCTATTTTATGCGTTCAATTCCTCTCTATTAAAGATATTACAATTGTTTAATTAAAGTGATTAAAGCCATCCTATATGATTTTGCAAATATTAACAGGTTAGGCTCAGGTGAAAGTCAGGGAAAATGTAAAATATATGAATTATTATCAAAGTCTAAGGAAACCTCCATTTTTAAAGTTTTAAATTTCAAATGAAACATATAAAAAACAGAAAAATTGTAAAATATTCCATAATCAAGGAATATCACAAATTTATCAATGACCCACACTTAGGCCAGGGTTTGTATAATACTATCTGGTAGACTTAGGAATGAGAACCCTTATATCTTACAGTTTCAAATAGTTATGGTATTGCGCTGTGAATTTGTCAAACTCACTCGATTGCCTATACTGTTCCCCATGGGCACCAGCTCTGTCAACCAGATATCTCTAGTGATTCTGTGCTTCTCTTTCTTGAGCAACAGTACTTCTATGATGCCACTTTTTCCTCAGGCTTCAGTAGAGGATACAAGTTCAAGGAAGAGCTACATCTGAGCTACCTCTGGGGAATCTTGGTTTCTTTCATGGGGCGAAACATGTCTGCAAATGTTACTCACACACTAGAAACTTCATATGATTTTTGCTTATGGTTGACTGAATTCAGCCTTCCTAAAAATTGCAGACCTTATCCCTCAAATAACATCTTAGGTATTAAGCACAACCATACCCACTGATTATGCTTTATGTCTGGAGAAAAATAAGTAAAAGCAATAATCTTTTCTACTTGTCCAACATAAAATTTTATATGCAGAAATGCAATCTTTTAGTCATAGAAAATGTGATAATCATAGGTTTTAAAAGTTTTTGTTTTGAAATAATTCCAAATTTACAATGATAGTATTTTGGAAGAAGAGGATGAATTTTTTTTCCTGCATCTTTTGAGTAATTTGCCAACATGATGCCCAATTAACTCTGGCTACCATTGTGCAGTTTTCCTACAAGTGAGGACATGCTTCTATAAAGTGATAAACATTAAAACAGCAAATTTTTATTTCTACAATTTCTTCTATATCTATTAATTGGCATCATACTATAAAAAAGAGCTGTTTCTTCTCATCTATTGAATTATTTATTTACATCACTATAGACTCATGGATTCCTATGCTAGTCAACAAGTTATAAAAATTTACTGTTATTTATTTTAATGCTCAAATTTTCCCCAGTGTGGTCAGTGGTGATCCCTTCAAGCTGGTTTTATGTTCTTTTAACATATCTCCATCATTCTTAGTTCACTGTCTTACTTCCCAACATAACAGATTCTGGGCATTTTATATTTTCCCTACCACTTCCCCCAAATCAGCCATTCCTCCAAGAAGCTCTGATTTTTCTTAGTGGAGAATGATCTTTAGAAGCCAAGATATAGCACTATGTGTGTTCATTGTGATTGAAATGTCAATGCTACCAGGCCCTTTTAGTGAGTTAAGCTAGAAAACACACGCACACACACACACACACACACACACACATGCAAACACACACACACCTATGCCTTTCTACATTTATCTTTACATATTAAAATTATATGTTCCCTCTGACACTTACAATTTAAATATAGCACAACAGATTCATTCTACATTTATCTATACATATTAAAATTATATATTCCCTCTGACACTTCCAACTCCAATATAGCACAGCAGGCTTATTGTATTTTTCACCTTTGCATATTTATAACTTTTTCTCTGTCAGTGACAAACCTAACTCCCACTCTTCTAAACACATGTACCTATTTTATCAATATCACTTATGTAACCAATCTTTTAACCCCACTAGGCTACAACCCAAGATGACTACTTTTCTCACTTGGGCTTCAATCCCTGGCACTTTCTTTGCCCAAGCTCTAAACTCTGACAGGAGAGCCACCCACAGTACCTGGAAATCTACCTTCCTTGGTCTCATTATCTAGCTTTTAGACTAAATTATTCAGAAAGAAATAAGTAAAAAAGAGGAATAATGAAAGAAAGAAGGCAAGCATACAGGCAGGAAGCCCAGGCAATGTGCTGTTAACATGGGTTTCAAGGACAAAAATTAAAATGCAAAGAATGTATCTACCTTTAAGAAATTACACTACTAAGAGTAAAAAACACTCTTAATAAATTAAACAGTAAAAATGCCAGGGCACCTCAAATTTTGACACCATTTGATAATATGTATTTGATCTTAGTTATACAGTCTATTGCTTATATAATTTACAACAATAAGTGTCTGTAATAACACTTTACATTTTTTAGTTTGACATTTTTGCTAAAGTGACTTAAATACATGGATAATCAGCCACAGATAAGTTAGTTAAGAGATATATTTATATTAAACAAAGAGGATTTGCATGTGATAACTACTTCCAGCATTCTCTTAGTGTTCTCTTAGTAAATCATCCCTGTACTGTATAAGAATTTTTTTGATTGACCTTGCCTAGCTCTGAACTCACTATAAATAAATTATTGAGTCTTTCCATCTCTGTAAAGCACCAAAGAGCTCCTGGGTAACATGCATTTTTTAAATTAAAAAAAAATCAATGTCTTTTCATGACAGATTACTAATAGCTTTCACCCATCCATTTAGGGTGCACGCATCTCTACCAACACAGGAAGTGAGAAGAAAATTGACAGAATGGTGCCAGGTCACTGGATATTTTTATGCTCAACTTGAATTAGCAATTTCAAAAACTATATTTCCTTTTCTTTTTCCTTCTGTGTTAGGCATGCTACAAATGTATAGTTACAACACACAAATTCTTATGAGATTACTCCAGAGATTTTTCGAAAGACAGATTAGAAAGTGCTTTCTAAATTAATAAGAAAAAATCTCAGCTGATTTTATTTTTTATTAATTTCCCTAAGCTTAGGAATTCCCTAAGAATCCTTGGGTTTCAAATAATCAGCATTATCACTTGTAGCACTGATTACAAATAACCATCATATCAACCTTATCACCAAATTTCTGATAGCTTAGGAACTTACTACTGTTTAGATAAATGTACTATAAACCTATAGGCATCAATCAGTGCTTCAGCTCTATACAATTTAAGCCTGTTTTCTCTTTATAACACGTTTTAAAACAATGTTAGAGAAAAAAAATCAATATATTTTTTCTTATGTAGTAACAGCACAATTAACCGTATACTATGTCCTCCCAAAATTCCTATGTTGATATCCTAATCTCCAACGTGATAGTATTAGGAGGTGGAGAGTTTAGGAGGTGCTTAAGTCATGACTCTCATGAATGTGATTAGTGCCCATATACAAGAGACTCCAGAGAAATTCCTAGCTGCTCCCACTATGTGAGTAGATCGTGGAAATTTTCTACCTATGAATCAGAAATCTGGCCTTCAGCAGACACTCTCTGCTGGTTCCGTCACCTTGGACTTAGCCTCCAGAACCGTGAAAAATAAATTTCTCTTATTTATAAGTCACCCAGTTGATCATATTTAGTTATAACAGGCTGAATGAACTAAAACACACACCAATACTTTTATCTTCTTGTATGTGAAAACTTAGATCCTAAATTCTAACCACAAGCTCATCTGGTTTCAGTGTTTCAGCTATTCACTCAGGCTACTTTGATTTTTGACCAAACACAAATCTCAAATTCCTTGGTCCTTCCCTCTCCTCAATAGACCTCTTGTCTTACTTTCCTCCCTACCCTGTCTAGACTCCACGACTGATAATGTAAAGTAAGAATACTCCCTATCTCCCTTGCCCATTTGGCCCATATACCGCAAAGAACCCCACATTTTCCTACCCTGATCTGCTTAAGTGCTACAGGAAAAAGGTCACACAACCTTCAGATTGGTGCAAATCCCACTGCGTGTTTTCAAACTTCCTTTGGTGTCTCAACACCCATGTTTCATTTTATCTTATTTCTATTATATCATTTCCTATGTTACTAAAATATTCCAAAACTCTGAGGCTGCCCTTGTCAACATTAGTAAATGTCCTTGCAAATTATTTCACTGAGAAAACAGGACCCAGAGAGAAAACACACTTAACTTCAAATGATCTCAATCCTGCATATCTTATGGTTCCTCTTTCACGCTCTTCATAGTTTCTCTCCCTCTCTTTGCCCTGATTGCACGTTTCCTGTCTTCAACACTCTGCTCTGGTTCTCACTTGCAACACTTTACTACTTGTTTGCTCCTCCCCTCTCACTATGGAGAAGCTTAGTCTCTCTTCTAACAAATAAGAAAAGAAGTAATAAAACTAGAATAAACTTCTGTGATTAAATCCCCTCTATGGAAAACAATATGGAGATGCCTTAAACAGCTAAAAGTAGATTTCCCGTCCGATCCAGCAATCTAACTATTGGGTATCTACCCAAAGGATAAGACATCATTATATGAAAAAGACATGTGCACATGTACATTTATAGCAGCACAGTTGACAGTTGTAAAGATGTGGAACCCACCTAAGTGCCCATTGACTAATGAAGAAAATGTGTTTATATACACCATAGGTTACTACCTAGCCATTAAAAATGAACAAAATAATGTCTTCTAGAGAAACTTAGATGGAGCTGGAGGCCATTATTCTAAATAACACAGAAGTGTAAAACCAAAATCCTGTGTTCTCATTTATAAGTGGAATCTAAGTATAAATAAGCAAAGGTACACAGCATCACACAATGGACATTAGAGACTCATAAGAGGGAAGGGAGCTAGAAATTGTAAAACAAACCTTACACATGGGGTAAAACGTACAGTATGTGAGTGAAGGGTGCACTAAAATCTCATAATTTACTACTATATAATTGATCAATGTAACAAAACACATGTACCTAAAAAGCTATTAAACATTTTTTCAAAAACTGTAAAAGAAAAAATCCCCCTCTGGACATTGACTTTTGTTTCTTTTTTTCTCTGATAAGCTTCTGATCTTTTTTATTAATACATAATAGTTGAACGTATGTATGATGTACATGGGATATTTTGATTGTTACACATACACATACATACAATGTGTAATAAATTAGGGTAATTTTGATATCCATCATCACCTCAAACATTTATCATTTCTTTATGTTGAAACATTCCAAATCTCCTCTAGCTATTTTTAAATATAAATTAGTGTTAATCATAGTCACCACACTATGCTATCAGACACTAGAACTTATTTCTTCTATCGAACTGTATTTTTTTTTTTTTTTGAGACGGAGTTTAGCTCTTGTTACTCAGGCTGGAGTGCAATGGCACGATCTTGGTTCACTGCAACCTCGGCCTCCTGGGTTCAAACAATTCTCCTGCCTCAGCCTCCCAAGTAGCTGGGACTACAGGCATGCGCCACCACGCCCAGCTAATTTTTTTGTATTTTTAGTAGAGACAGGGTTTCACCATGTTGACCAGTGTGGTCTCAATCTCTTGACCTCGTGATCCACCCGCCTTGGCCTCCCAAAGTGCTGGGATTATAGGCGTGAGCCACCGCGCCCGGCCTCGAACTGTATTTTTATAGTCATTAACCAACTCCTCTTCCTCTCCTCCTCCTCAGAACTCTTCCCTGACTCTGGCAACTACCATTCTACTCACTGCCTTTATGAGGTCAATTTTTCAGCTCCCCAAAATGAGTGAGAACACGCAATATTTGTTAATGTTTGCTTTTTGTGTGTGTGCCTAGCTAACATTACTTAACATAAGGTTCTCTCATTCACGTTGCTGCCAATGGTAGGGCGTATTTCTTTTTTATGACAAAATAGTATTTCATTGTGTATAAATACAACATTTTTCTTATTTATTCATCTCCTGATGGACACAGGTTGGCTCCATACCTTAGCTATTATGAATAGTGCTGCAAGAAATATAGTGCTGATACCTCTTCAATATATTTATTTCTTTTCTTTTGTATATATACCTAATAGTGGAATTACTGAATCACATGGAAGTTCTATTTTTAGTTTTTTTCAGGAAACTCCATACTGTCTTCCACAGTGGCATACCTTATTAGTCCATTCTCATGCTGCTATGAAGAAATACCTGAGATTGGGTAATTTATAAAGGAAAGATGTTTAATTGACTCACAGTTCTGGAGGGCTGGGGAGGCCCATTGGACAAGTTTCAGCCTTCATTTTCTGAGACTTATTTGAGGATGCTGAGGCTTTGCATTACTTTTTCTTTTGTTTTTAACTCTTTTCTTACCTAGTATGACACAATTCTCTCCTGTGACCTCCTTTTTTACACTCTTTTTAATTTTAAGGATTACACTGGCAACATTCCCCTGAAATATGATATATAAAGATGTACAAAATAGTACATCTACAAAGAAATTCTCCAGGTTAAAAACAAAATCAACAAATTATCATTTATCAATGTAGCAAAGGAAAATTTTTCTGATTTTTACTTCCAACATAAATTTGGATAAGGAAAACAGTAACAAAGTTATCAAGAAAGAATACTTCTATCATTTCATTCATGCTACTTCTGAAGCAAAAATGAATCAGTTATTTCTTTCCCTGGCCTAAAATACATATCAAATAAAGAGAAGGCTTTGTTGTTAAGATTAGGAATGCCCATTCAAATCTCTATATTCTCTAAAGAAAATTGGTACATTACCTTATTTATTTTTTTCCTTTCCATGTCAACTGCAATCAGACAAATCAATAGCAGTCTCTCTTTTTTTAATTAGTAGCCAGGTGGTTTAAGAAAAATGATGTATTTGGAGTTTGGTTAACAGTGAACTCTTGGACGGATAAGATATTTTACTAAACCTGTTTGCTCATCTGCAATATGACAATAATGATTTCTACCCCATAGAATTGCTTGAAGGCTAAAATAAAACATTGTGGTGGGAAAAAAGCTATTTTTAAGTGGTTAGAAGTATTGAAATATGTTTTCTATAATTATTCAAGCTCTGGCAGTCTGATATTTAATAGAATAATTCCTTCTGAATCAAAAAAATGAACTTCCTGTGTATGGAAATTCCAAATGCAATCATTTGTTGCTCATTCTCCACCAGCTTTTTCTCTGGCCTTTAGTGGAAATTGGAAGGCTCATAGCAGCCAGAGAAAGTTATCAAAGAAAAAGCTAAGTTTTGATGAAACATTAGAGGCAAAGTCTGAATGCTTTTGCCTCTGCTCTGACCTGGTTCAGTGGAATCAGAAAGACCTCTGTATAAAAATTACAGTTATTACAATCCTTACTGTTTGCAGAAGAGGAAGCCATGGCCTGAGGAGATAAATTGACCAGGACGAAGTTATTTTCATGGCAACTGGTTGATTTTCTATCCTCTAAACTCAGAATCTGAGAGTTAAACAACCAACTTTCATGTACAGAAGAGAAAAATAAGAAATGGAAATGCCAGAAGGCACAGATACTTAATTATTGAGTCAGAATTTCTCATCTATAAAGCAGAAATAGTATTTCTCAAATAGGAATAAATATGTCAAAGAGTTGTTAGCATAATTAAATAGAACTATTTAAATAAAAATACTTGAAGCAATGCCTGGTTCATAGAAGTTGCTCAATTAATGTTCCTTACCTTAATCACAGACAATTGGTGTCAGGGCTATAAATATAACATCTAATTTACCCTGGCAAAAATCAACTTTATCTATATTTACAAAGTGACAAATACTACTTTCCTGTTTTGTATCCACCAAGCATCAAAATCTTCAAATAGTATTCAGGAAGGTATCTAAATATGACAAAATTATAACCATTCTGAGTTCTTTTTCTTGGAATTCGATGAAAAGGAATAAATGGTTTACTGAAAATAAATGAACTTATAATGTGGGAATTTTGAAAAAAATTCATAATAAATTAAAAATCACTAACATACAGTGCTCTAAATATTCTGATATCAGCTTTTAATTGTTTTGCACTAAAGAGTAGGTAATACATTTAAGTCAATGTATGTAGCTAAAATGGTTATCAGCAGAAGAAGAAGAAGAAGAGGAGGATAGCTTTGCAGA
This sequence comes from Aotus nancymaae, assembly GCF_030222135.1. NCBI lineage: Eukaryota > Metazoa > Chordata > Mammalia > Primates > Aotidae > Aotus > Aotus nancymaae. Next base: position 32,321,485 of record NW_026988413.1, read on the forward strand.
TTCACTAAGGGAAAGCATTCCAGGCAGTGTAACAGCCTTAATGTAGGAGTGTGACTGATATGAAACAGAATGTGTCCAGTGTATTAAAAAGAGAAAGGCAGAGGGGTAGAACACAAGGTCAGGAACAGAAAAGGATTCTAAAATATGAAGGGCCTTGTAGGCCAAAGAACTTAAATTTTTACTCTGAGTGAAATAGGCAGAGGAGTGACATATTTTAGGTTTTATGGAAATCATCCTGCCTCCTATGCTGAAAATAGGCTAGGAGAGTATGGGGCAAAGGGTACAAGGAGGGCTCAGTTAGAAAACTGCTAAAGTAGTTCAAGCAGTAGAATTGTATATACAGAATGAAAATGCTTCCAAAAATAACAGTGGAGCAGAAAAAATAAAGAATAAAGGAGAATGTAAATACATGAGCGAATCTAAAAGAATATTGACTTTATAAAACAATGGTAATAGACTGAGAAATAAATGTATGAATACATTTATTTTAAATACACTGAGAAATAAAATGTATGGCAGTAGCATCACAAAAGGTGAGAGAGGTTCTAAGTTCCTAGCGTTGGTAGGTTATAAAAGTCTTAGTAGGTTAGACTTTGAGTCAAGAAGACATGTTATGGGTGGCCAGTAAACAAATAGTAAAGTGACACGTAATTAACAACCTAATAGAGGAGAAAAGTAAAATCAATATTATTAACTCCAAAGAAAAAGAGCAAAAGTCTGCAAAATATAGAAAACAAATAAGATGGCAAATTCATATCCAAATAGATTAGTAATTATCTTAGTCTATACATTCTAAATGAAAAACAAATAATCCAATTAGAAGACATTATTAGTCTGCTTTCTCATGTACCACAGACTGGGTTGTTTATACAACAAGTTTATTTCTCACAGTTCTGGCTGCTAGAAGTCCAAGATAAAGGTACAAGCTATGGAGAGGGTACACTTAGACTTCTTCAAGGCCTCTCTCCACGGCTTGTAGACAGTTACCTTCTCTCTATGTCTTCACATAGTCTTCCCTTTGTCTATGCCCAAATTTTCTCTTATTATAGGCACACAAGTCATATTGGATTAAGGCCCAGCCTAACAACCTCATTTTGACTTAATTACCTTTTTAAAGACCCTGTCTCCAAATGCAATTACATTTTGGGGTACCCCCAGTACCCCAAAGGCTTCAACATGAATTTTTTAAGAGACAATTTAAAAAAAGGTACATACCTTGTAAACAAAGCTTAGGGGTATTTCTTTCTCTCTCTCTCTTTTTTTTTTTTTTTGGTGTTTGTCTTGGTATTGGGCTGATTTTTTTTTTTTTTTTTTTTTTTTTTTTTTGAGATAGTCTCACTCTGTTGCTCAGACTGGCATGCAATGACACCATCTCAGCTCTCTGCAACCTCCACCTTCCAGGTTCAAGTGATTCTCCTGCCTTAGCTGCCTGAGTAGCTGGAACTACAGGTGCCTGGAACCAGGCCCTGCCAATTTTTGTATTTTTAGTAGAGATGGGGTTTCACCAAGTTGGTCAGGCTGGTCTTGAACTCCTGAGCTTAGATGATCCACCAGCCTCAGCCTCCCAAAGTGCTGGGATTTCAGCATTTTAATCCACTAACAATGACACTCCCTTTATATTGGGTAGTTTATTAATTGTACAAGTTGGAAAACTTCAATATGGGAATACAGAAGATTTTCTGTATTTTTTTTCTATATTTTCAATTTTCTTCTCTTTTGATTTCTTTTCCTAGACTTGTCACCTTTTCAATGATTGTTGTTCCTCTTTGCCTGCTGGGAGATGTTCATTTATTTGACAATGTGTTTTTGTTACCAAGTTTCAGATTTTGCTTTTGTTAACATCTACTTCATAAATATTTGTTTATTACCTTTATGTGTCAAATGGTGTGCTAGAAGCTACAGCGGCTATTACAAACAAGATATAATCCTGTTGGGCTCTCAAATTCTTACTGGAGTAACAGCAAATGAAGAAAAAGAGGCATATATAATATGCTGTTGAGAGGAGGTGAGAAGACTGCACCAAAAAAAAATCAGAGAAGAGGCCGGGCGCGGTGACTCACGCCTGTAATCCCAGTACTTTGGGAGGCCGAGGTGGGCGGATCACGAGGTCAAGAGATTGAGACCATCCTGGCCAACATGGTGAAACCTCGTCTCTACTAAAAATACAAAATTTAGCTGGGCATGGTGGCGCACGCCTGTGGTCCCAGCTACTCGGGAGGCTGAGGTAGGAGAATGGCTTGAACCCAGGAGGCGGAGGTTGCCGTGAGCCGAGATCACGCCACCGCACTCCAGCCTGGCGAGGGAGTGAGACTCTGTCTCAAAAAGAAAAAAAAAAAATCAGGGAAGAATGCATGATGCTTGACATAAGTTCTAAAGGAAAAATTAGAACAATGCAAAAAGTATGTAGAGAACAGAACTTTGGATCCAAGAGTGAGAGCAAATATAAAGGTCCGAAGTCATATTTGCATGCAGGTAAAATTTAAATATATATCTTACAACTCTCCTCCCTGCTGTGCTTATTAAATATAGGATTTTGCTTTATTGTTGATCTAGGAACGGGTTTTGACTATTTACTGGTCCATGTAGCTGGCCGGCTTCCTCCAGCCTGTGTTCTCTTTGACATCTGTGATTTTTTTTTTTTTTATTTGTGGCATATGGTGGAGAAGGAAACAGATTTACACTCTTGTCTTTGGCAGAAAAAGTCATTTTCTTTTTTGATTCTAAACTGAAAATATTACCCAATGGCACCTCTTATTTAAATATAATTTTAAAATGTCCCTTTTATCATCCTTGACCCTACACTTTTATGCCACTAAGGTTTACTTAACAATGACTATGACTTTGGGTGCACACGAAGAATTCAGACGTTTCACTTTTTCTCTAGAGAAATTTCTTAGCTCACAGCTTTATATATTCCTTCAGTAAAGCATCTACTGACTTCCTTCTATGTGACAAATGGCATCACAAATGTGAGTAAAATAACCTTTTACGTCAAAGAACTGCATCCATGGTCTTGCAATCCTCATACTGTCTCTCTACCTTCAGGAATTAATTGTATCTAGAAAAAGTTTCCAGGCAACTTAGCTAATGTATAAAGTCAACGTGATTTTAGAGTATCTGCAATGCACAGAAAGGCTGTGAAATTTTACAGAAACTATTAAAGAAGCAAAATTCACAGGTTTGATGCCTTGCCACTGCTACTACTAAGAAGTCGAGAGTCTGAAAATGGAATTCTGTCATTGCACTTATTACAATATTAATATCTTTACCCATGTTGACAAGTGGGCAGAACACATTTATGTTATGCAATCCTTTTCTGTAATTTAGTTGATCTTTCAAAATTTACTACCTTGGCCTTGGGTTGCTAGTCAGAAAAATTACCCTAAAACTTACATTGCCCTGCCAAATGTAAGACCTTCCAGGTGACCTAATGATATAATGGGGATTGACGGTACTATTGCCCACATATAAAAGAGTATGAATGAAAGAAAAATCTGCCTGGTTTCCTCATATCATCTTTTACAGGAAATATGGAGTCTCCCAGACTTTTCATTATGAGGAACCTGTCTGTCATTGCTTGTCATTCTATGATAGAGTAATTCAGTCTGTAATCAAATAAGCCTGGAAGTCATTTTTATTTATGTTTCACATGGTAAAATACGGCTGTCTCAGAGCATAGAAGAATGAAAAAATCACAAAGTTCAGCTGGTGATCTTTAAGAACTCTATTCTTGCATGTATCCAATCTTTTATCTTGAGTCTTATTTCAGTCTTGACTACCAGCAGATAATTCTTCTGCCTTTTTCCTAGTAAGTTAGCTACATCTTTCAAATTAGCCCAATTTGGTGAGTGTCCTTATTTCCCTCTGTAAATGCCTCTAAGAAAAACAAATACACAGCCAGAACATAACCCAAGACATATACCGGCAAATAAAATGGCATGGTTTCTCAGAACCGTCTTTTGTTTTTTCATCATATTTATCACTGATCTTTAGCAAAAATCTCAAAGAGAAATGAAAACTTTGATTTGATAATTAAAAACCTCAACATATTTATTATTAAATTTCCTTTTTGATAGTATTAGTAGCCTATGACCACTTGGGAAAAAAAAAGTGTTTTGGCTAAAATTCATGCCATCCAAAGAAAGAAAGCTAATTAAAAGTAAACAGAATGAGCTGAGGAACAATATTACCTCATGAAAACAGCAGTCTTTTTTATTTCCTATGAACTGTAAATGCAAAAAAGTGTAAAAATTCATCAAGTTTATAAAGAAATAAAATAGAAAGTTTTTTCAGGTAAGCCCAGAGATTTTCTCAAAAGATAGATTCTATAACATTTTAAAATACTAAAATATTTATTTGAATATTTTATTCTTATCAAATGCTAAATCAATAAGATTTTCTCTTCCTATGTCACTAAAAATGCATATCATCAGAAAATAAAACAGCATAGTAGTTCATCTGGCTCTGCATAAGCATCTCCTTCTAGAGAAAAACAAAATGTTCTTCCTTATATTACAGGAACAAGTGTAAAAGGAAATTAAAGGGGAAGAAAAGGTAATCGACAAAAAAGCAACAGGCCAATCTTTATCTGAGCTAGTAAACTTTGGCACCTTCTAGAATCCAACCACTTTCCACTGTATATAGCATATGTTCAAGTCTGAACAAGAGCCAGAAACTGGAAATTCAAAAATGCCCGCAAAAAAATTATGCCTGAAAAATCTGAGGTCTACAGAGGTGCAGAGGTGTTCTATCAGCCTGATTTTCAGAAAGCTGGCAAATCCATCACTGGCTTCCTCTTATCATGGCTGCATGCTAAAAATGTAGGCGATTAATATGCTAAGTAGGAAAAGCTGGGCTGTCAGTTGCCTGCATTCCGCTGCCAGAACCCTGAAATTAGGTCATGGCCGCCAGGGAAAATTCCTTCTCAGATGGCAGGCTGCGTGAACATGTTAACAGACTAAGACAGGAGAAAACACCTCCCAAAGTACCGAAAGTGATGGGAATGATATATACTATTAAAATTACATCAACTTGTGATTCCAAGATCTTTCAATATGGAACCAAGAAACATAGCTGTAAACTTCACACCTGTTTCCATTCTACCCTTGAAAGGGAACAGAAAGAAACAAATCTCCCTTCCAATTTTTCCAGCTATTTCCTCAATGGCTTGAATATTTAGCACTGTAAGTATAGGATTTCACTCAATGAGCACAATTCCTAATAATTTAAAAATATACTAAAAGTTAGGACTCTGTCTTCATATAAGGCATGGTAATCCTGAAAGATGTGTGTCTCTGTATGTAGATATATGTGTGTGGGTATATATACACCCACATTTATATACATCTTTCTGTAAGGAATGGCATTCCTGAAAGATGTGTTTGTAAGGGTGTGTGTGTGTGTGTGTGTGTGTGTGTGTGTATATGTAAAAAATTGCTGTTGAAGTCACAAATATTCATGAGGTATCATTTATAGTACCTGTGCTTTACCATCTTCAAAACAGTGAATTATATTTTCAAGGAGTCTAGCTGAAATATCATTAGGATGTTTTGCTATAATGCCATAGACTGGTTATTAAATAAAGCCTTTATTCCTAAGTTAATCATATTGGAAAAACTTGAGACTAAAAGATACTTTTATGTACAAAAAGGGAATCAGTGTATAGTAGTAGAAAGGCCATCAGTAAAAATTTCAAGAACAAGAGTATATGTTCTGCCTTTATTATTCATTTGATTTTTAACCTTAGGTCTCACTTTACTTATATGTAAAATAATTAAAAATAGTTAAAAATAGATATTTCTATACCTACTTATACTAATAAGCCCTTAAGATTATTTTATTTGAATAACAAGTACTCATGAGAAAATAAATTGAAGCTCCTAGTATTTGGATACACTATTAATTCATAAAGGGTTACATGTCATCACTTACATTGTATACTAAGGTAATAAAAACTGCAGTGACAGTTGACTATGGCCTTGCAAAATATAGAAGGCATCTAGAGATCAAATTGGACATCAGATTTCAACACCCTTTCTTTAGCAGAAATAATTTATTGTACATGTTTCTTACCCACAACAGTAGAGCCATCTATCACAGGGGAAAAATGTCCCTTTGGCTCAGTTAAGGGTGTCTGCCTCCATCAGAGGTGAGCTACTGAATGCATAGACATTTACATTGATTAGGTCTGCAAACTGTAAATCTGAAAATTCTCATGATGAACATGTCAAAGCATAAAATTCCATTTGAGTTTCTTAAGTGACTACAGTTTCATAATTTGACATGTTTTAGTTTGAGAAGTCTAGGATTTGCAGGACTGTAGCAACAAGCTAAATCCAATGATTCCAAATGCCAACTCACTATGCAATTGTATTGGAGTAACAACAGAGCAATTCTCAAATCTCCAAAGAAGCCTTAAGAATCATTAGGGTCAGTTATATATATATTTAAAAAAAACCTTTAATGTTCAGTATTACTTATTGGACACTAGTAACTCAGAAAAGGGTGGCTTGGTTACCTGTGAAATAACTGATCTGTATACAGGCTGAGGTCTGAAATCTGAGACTATTTCTCAGCCTGGAAAATATTCCCAAATTTTCCAAAATGGACTTCTTATTTTATAATTCTTCAGATTTTTCCCTTAACAACATTTCTAGTGGTAGGTAGGAGGCAGGACTAGCTTCCAGCTCTGGCTTGGACAGACAAAGCCATGTATGGACAGTCACATCATGAACTTTTGTTCCAAGAACTTCCACAGGAAAATACCAGGAAAGCTGAGATAATCCACAGACCATTTGAAGAAACTGAATGCCACTGCAGTTTCCCTGAGATGCTGAAAAACTCTGACTCTGCCCCCTTTCTCAGTGGGTAGGCTGGTGGTCTGGGGCTCAGCCCTGATCACTGGCAACCTGGAAATAAAGTCAGCACTGTTTGTGGGGCATGGTGGGAGTAAGACTGGCTTTTAGGACTGTGGGCTCTGTGGGACTGGGGTGAGGCCTGTGACTGCCAGCTTTTCCCCACTTCCCTGGTGATCTGTATGACTCAGCAGAGGCAGCCATAATCCCTCTGGAAACACTACTCCATTGGCCTGGGAACCACACTCCCATCCCCCATAGCAGCCACAGCAAGCCCTGCCCAAGGAGAGTCTGAGCTCAGACAAGTCTATCCTCGCCCCCATCTCGTGGTCTTTCTCTACCAGCCCTGGTTACCAAAAATCAACGACATATCTCTTGGAAGCTCTATGGCCCTGCCCACTGCATGAGAAACATGAATACTTAATCAGTGACCCTAAGACAAATTTGCAACCTCCCTATGGTACCATAGCTGATGCACTCTTAAAAGTACCACATCCTGGTTGGAGGCCAACTAACACAAAACCAGCACACCAAACAAAAATACAGTGAGAACCTCACAAAGTCCATTTCACTCCCCTGCTACCTCCACCAGAGCAGGTGCTGGTATCCACGACTGAAAGACCTGAAGATGGAGCATATCACAGGACTCCTTGCAGACACTCCCAAATACGAGCCCAGAGCCATGTAGCTTCACTGAGTGGTTAAACCCAGAAGAGCAAAAACAATCACTGCAGTTTGGCTCTCAGGAAGTGCTATTCCTAGGGGAAGGGGGAGAACACACATCAAGGGAGCACCTGTAGGACAAAAGAATCTGAACAGGAGCCCTTAAGTCCCAGATCTTTCCTCTAACATAGTCTATTCGAACCAGAAAAACGATTCTGGTAATATGACAAAACGAGGTTCTTTAACATCCCCAAAGATTATACCAGCTCACTGGCAATGGATCCAAACCAAGATGAAATCTCTGAATTTTCAGAAAAAGAATTTAGAAGGTTGATTATTAAACTAATCAAAGAGGTACCAGAGAAAGGTGAACTCCAACTTAAAGAACTATAAAACATGATTCAGGATAAAAAAGGAAAAATCTTCAGTGAAACAGCATAAATAAAAAACAATCACACCTTCTGGAAATTAAGGACACACTTAGAGTCTCCAATGCAAAATGCACTGAAAAATCTCAACAATAACAAGCAGAAGAAAAAGCTTCAGAGCTTGAAGACAAGGCTTTCTAATTAACCAAATCCATCAAGACAAAGAAAAAATAATTTTTCTAAAAAATGAACAAAGCCTCCAAGAAATTTGGGACTATGTTAAATGTCCAAACCTAAGAACAATTGTTGTTTCTGAGGAAAAAGAAGTCTAAAAGCCTGGAAAACATATTTGAGGGAATAATCAAGGAAAACTTTCCCAGCCTTGCTAGAGATCTAGACATTCAAATACAAGAAGCTCAAAGAACACCTGGGAAATTCATGACAAAAAGATCATTGCCTAGGTAAATGATCATCAGGTTATCTAAAGACTAGGTAAATGAAATAATCTTAAGAGCTATGAAGAAAAAGCATCAAGTAACCTACAAAGGAAAACCTATCAGAATAACAGCAAATTTGTCAACAGAAACCCTATAGTTTGAAGGGATTAGGGTCCTACTTTTAGCCTCCTTAAACAAAACAATTATTATCAGCCAAGAATTTTGTATCCAGCAAAACTAAGCTTCATAAATGAAGAAAAGATACAGTCTTTTCCAGACAAACAAATTCTGAGAGAATTCACCACTACCAAGCCAACACTATAAGAACTGCTAAAAGGAGCTCTAAATCTTAAAACAAATCCTTGAAATACACCAAAATAGAACCTCCTTAAAGCATAAGTCTCACAGGACCTATATAACAGTAATACAATGAAAAAAACACAAAAGAAGCAAGATATTCAGGCAACAAATAGCCTGATTAATAGAACAATACCTCACATCTCAGTACTAACATTGAACGTGAATGGCCTAAATGTTCCATGTAAAATATACAGAAGAGCAGAATGATAAGAATTCTCCAAGTTTCTGCTGTCTTTAGAAGGCTCATTTAACAAGGACTCAAATAAACTTAAGGTAAAGGGGTGGAAAAATATATTCCATGCAAATAGACACCAAAAGTGAGCAGAAATAGCAATTCTTATACCAGACAAAATAAACTTTAAAGCAACAGCAGTAAAAAAGACAAAGCGTGTCATTATATAATGATAAAAGGACTAGTGCAACAGGAGAATATCACAATCCTAAATGTATATGCACCTGTATTAGTCCATTTTCATGCTGCTGATATAAAGTCATACCTGAGACTGGGGAGAAAAAGAGGTTTAATGGACCCACACTTCCACATGACTGGGGAGACCTCATAACCATGGGAGAAGGTGAAACGCACATCTCACATGGCAGCAGACAAGGGAAGAGCTTGTGTAGGGAAACACCCATTTTAAAACCATCAGATCTCATGAGACTCATTCATTATCATGAGAACAACACAGGAAAGACTCAACCACAAAATTCAATCAACTCCTACCAAGTTCCTCCCATGACATGTGGGAACCATGGGAGTTACAATTCAAGATGAGAGTTGGGTGAGGACACAGCCAAACTGTATTAGCACCTAACACTGGAGCTTACAAATTTATAAAACAATTACTATAAGACCTAAGAAATGAGATAGATGGCAACACAATAATAGTGGGAGACTTAAATACTCCACTGAAAGCACTAGATAGGTCATCAAGACAGAAAGTCAGCAAAGAAACAATTACTTTAAACTATACCCTACAACAAATGGTCTTAACAGATATTTACAGAAATTCTACCCAACAACTGCAGAATATACATTCTATTCATCAGCACATGGAACATTCTCCAATATAGACTATATGATAGGCCACAAAATAAGTCTCAGTAAATTTAAGAAAATTAAAATTATATCAAGTACTCTCTCAGACCACAGTGGCATAAAATTGGAAATCAACTCAAAAAGAAACTCCCAAAACCATAGAAATTAAATAACCTGCTCCTGAATGATCACCGGGTCAACAATGAAATCAAGATGGAAATTTAAAAACTCTTTGAACTAAATGATAATGGTGACACACCTATGAAAACCTCTGGGATACTGCAAAAGTGGTTCTAAGAGGAAAGTTCATCGCATTAAATGCCTGCATTAAAAAGTCTGAAAGAGCACAAATAAACAATCTAAGCTCACACCTCACAGAACTGGAGAAATAAGAACAATCCAAACCCAAACCCAGCAGGAGAACAGAAATAACAAAGACCAGACAGAACTAAATGAAACAAAAAATTACAAAAGATAAGTGAAACAAAAAGCTGATTCTTTGAAGAGATAAATAAAGTTGATAGACCATTAGTGAGATTAACCAAGAAAAGAAGAGAGAAGATTCAAATAAGCTCCATTAGAAACGATGGGAGATATTACAACTGACACCACAGAAATGCAAAAGATTATTCAAGGCTACTATGAACACCTTTACAAGCATAAACTAGAAAACCTAGAGGAGATGTATAAATTCCTGGAAATATACAACCCTCCTAAATTAAACCAGGAAGACATAGAATCTCTCAACAGACCAATAACAAGCAACAAGAGTGAAATGGTAATAAAAAAAATTGCCCACAAAAAACATCCAGGACCAGATGGATTCACAGCTGAATTCTACCAGACATTCAGAGAATTGATACCAATCCTACTGACACTATTCCATATGGTAAAGAAAGAGGAAATCCTCCCTGTGTCATTCTATGAATCCAGTATCACTATAATATCAAAATCAGGAAAGGAATAACAAAAAATGAAAATGAAAACTGCAGACCAATACTCCTGATGAATATAGATCCAAAAATCCTCAATAACATATTAACTAACCAATCCAACGGCATATAAAAAAGATAATGCACCATGATCAAGTAGGTTTCAAACCAAGGATGCAAGGATGGTTTATTTACAAGTCAATAAATGTGATACATCACATAAACAAAATTAAAAACAAAAATCACACGATCATCTCAATAGTTGCAGAAAAAGCATTTGACAAAATCCAGCATCCCTTTATGATTAAAACCCTCAGCAAAACTGGCATAGAAGAGACATACCTAAAGGTAACAAAAACCACCTATGACAAACCCACAGCCAACATTATACTGAACAGGGAAAAGTTGAAAGCCTTCCCCCTCAGAACTGGAAGAAGACAAGGACGCCCACTTTCACCACTTTTATTCAACACAGTACTGGAAGTTCTAGGCAGAGCAATCAGACAAGAGAAAGAAATAAAGAGCATGCGAATCAGTAAAGAGAAAGTCACACTGTGGCTGTTTGCCGATTACATGATTGTCCACCTAGAAAACCCTAAAGAATCCTCCACAAAGCTTCTAGAACTGGTAAATAAATTCAGAAAAATTTCAGGATACAAAATTACTGTATACATATCAGTAACTCTGCTATACACCAACAGGGACTAAGCTGAGAATCAAATTAAGAACTCAACTCCTTTTACAATAGCTGCAAAAAATAATAATAAAATACTTAGGAATATACTAACCAAAGAAGTGAAAGATCTCTAAAATAAAAACTGCAAAACACTGCTGAAAGAAATCACAGAAGACACAAACAAATGGAAACACATTCCATGCTCATGGATGAGTAGAATCAATATTATGAAAATGGCCATTCTGCCAAAAGCAATTTACAAATTCAATGTAATTCCCATTAAAATACTACCATTATTCTTCACAGAGTTAGATAAAACAACCCTAAAAGTCATATGAAACCTAAAAAGAGCTCTCATAGCCAAAGTAATACCAAACAAAAAGAACAAATCTGGAGGCAGCACATTACCTGACTTCAAACTATATATGGTACTGGTGCAAAACAACATGGTACTGGTACAAAAATAGGCATATAGACCAATGGAACAGAATAGAGAACCCAGAAATAAACCCAAATACTTACAGCCAATGATCTTCAACAAAGCAAACAAAAACAAAGTGGGGAAAAGGACACCCTATTCAACAAATATTGCTGTCCTAATTGGCAAGCCACATATAGAGGAATGAAACTGGATCCTGATCTCTCACCTTACACAAAAATCAACTCAAGATGGATCAAAGACTTAAATCTAAGACACAAAACCATAAAAATTCTAGAACATAAAAGAAAAACCTCTTCTAGGCATTGTCTTAGGCAAAAACTTCATGACCAAGAACCCAACAGCAAATACAACACAAAGATAAATAACTGGGATTTAATTAAACTAAAAAGCTTCTGCACAGCAAAAGAACTAGCAGAGTTAATAGACAACCTACAGAGTGGGAGAAAACTTTTACAATCTATACATCCAACAAAGAGCATATAGAAAAATGCTCAATATTACTAATGATCAGGGAAATGTAAGGTAAAACCACCTTACTCCTGCAAGAATGGCCATAATAAAAAAATAATAGATGTTGGCATGGATGTGGTGAAAAGGGAACAGTTTTACAATGCTGGTGGAAATGTGAACTAGTATAACCACTATGGAAAACAGTGTGGAGATTCCTTAAATAACTAAAAGTAGACCTATCATTTGATTCATCAATCCCACTACTAGTTATCTACAAAATGCCCATTAATCAATGAATGGATAAAGAAAAGGTAGTGTATATATGTATATATATCGTGTGTGTGTGTGTGTGTGTGTGTGTATGATGGAATACTACTAAGCCACAAAAAGGAATAAAATAATCAAATTTGCACAACTTGGATGTAATTGGAGACTATTATCCTAAGTGAAGTAACTCAGGAATGGAAAATCAAACATCACATGTTTTCATTCATAAGTGGGAGCTAAGCTATGAGGATGCAAAGGCATAAAAATGATACAATGGACTTTGGGCCCTTGGGGGAAAGGGTGGAAGGGTGGTGAGGAATAAAAGAATACACAATGGGTACAGTGTACACTACTTCGGTGATAGATGCACCAAAATCTCAGTAATTACCACTAAAGAACTTATTCATGTAATCAAATACCTCCTGTTCCTCAAAAACCTTCTGAAATAAAAAGTAAATTTTAAAAAATTACTAAATGTCACCATGGTTAACATGGTGCTTTTATATTCTTCCAAAACATCTTCCTAAAATTAGAAAACAAAGAGTGGAAACCTAACATATCTCTACTGGGACATATAAGTCTAAAGAGTTTTTCTAAATTTCTAATATTTAATGATACATTTGTTGGAGGGCATTACTGTGAATCTCTACACATTCTCTAGTGTATCCAGTCTCTATTGAGGGGGTTTTTAAACTTCTCCTCATCCTCCTCTCTCTTCCCTAAGAATACCTGCCCAAACTCTCCTCCCAGATAACCAGAGCCCCGGAAGACCTAAAGCATGCTCTGTTTCCAGGGGTAATGATGGGAGTGGTCATGGGCTAACACTCACCTCATAGCGTGTGATGAAGAGGGAAAATTGAAAGGATCGTCTTTTGAGAGTAAAACCAGAACCAGAAGCCACATAGAAATAAATGCTTATTATTGGTTTTGGGTAGAGGCTGTCTCTCTCATAAAGGACTAATGCAGCTGGTGATTTTAAGTCAAAGCCAATGCTCATTTACCATCCTGAAAATTCACTATGAGATTAGCCAGTATGTGTGGGTTCTGAATGCTGAGTAAAAGGTGAAGCCTGAAAATACACACACACACACACACACACACACACACACACACACCCCAAACAAACAAACAAAAAAACAGAGACATGGTTGGGAAGATGTTAGTCAAAGAACAAGAAAAATAAGTTCAAAAGATTTACTATACAATATGATGACTATACTTAATAACAATGTATTTTATTCTTGAAGATCACTGAGTAGATTTTAAGTGTTCTTACCACAAAAAATAAGTATGTATAATTATGTTAACTCAATTTAGCCATTCCACAATGTATGTGTACTTCAAAACATCAAGTTGTACATAAGTGTATATAATTTAAAAATTTCTGTCAATTAAAAACACAAGCGTATCTCCATTTATCTTCTTGTGCTTTGCAGGTATTGCATTATTTTACAAATTGAACATATGTGGAAACCAGCATCAAACAAACTATTGGCACCATTTTCCAACATCATTGGTATCTCTGGGTCACATTTTGGTAACTCTTGCAATATTTCAACTTATTCATTATTATTATATGTTGTGGTAATCTAGGATTAGTCATTTTGGATGTTATTATTGTAATTGATTTGGGGTACCAGGAACCATGCCCATGTAAGAAAGTGAACTTGATAAATGTGTGCATTCTGATGGATCCACCAGCTAAGCATTCCTCCATCTCTCTCCCTATTCTTTATGGACTACCCTATTCCTTAAGACACAACAACAGTGAAATTAGCCCAGTTAATAACCCTACAGTGGCCTCTGAGTGATCAAGTGAAATAAAGAGTTACATACCTCTCACTTTAAATCAAAAGCTAGAAATGATTAAGCTTAGTGAGGCACAGCGAAAGCTGAGTTAGGCGGAAAGCTAAGCCACTTGTGCCAAACAGCTAGTTGTGAATGCAAAGGGAAAGTTCTTGAAGGAAATTAAAAGCACTACTTTAGGGAACACACGAATGGTTAAGCAAAATAGCCTTATTGGTGATATGAAGAAAGCTTTAGTGGTCTAGATAGAAGATCAAACCAGCCACAATATTCCCTTAAGCCAAAGCCTAATCCAGATGAGATTAGGCTATGAAGGCTGAGAGAGGGAGGCAACTGCAGGAGAAAAGCTCAAAGCTAGCAGATGTTGGTTCATGAGGTTTAAGGAAAGAGGTCATCTTCATAACATGAAAGTGCAAGGTGAAGCAGTAACTGTTGACACAGAAGCTCAGCAAGTTATTCAGAAGATGTAGCTAAGATCATGATAAAGTTGGTTTCACTAAACAACAGATTTTCAATGTAGGCCAGATAGCCTTCTATTGGAAGAAGATGCCATCTAGGGCTTTTCTGGTAGAGAGAAGCCAATGACTGGCTTCAAAGCTTCCAAGGACAGGCTGACTCTCTTGTAAGTGGCTAATGCAACTGGCGACTTTAAGTCGAAGTCAATGCCCATTTTTAGCATCCTGAAAATCCCAGGGCCTTCAGAATTATGCAGAATCAACTCTGCTTGGGCTCTATAAATGGAACAACAAAGTCTGGATGACAGCACATATGTTTACAGCGTGGTTTATTGTATAGTTTAAACCCACTGGTGAGACCTACTGCTCAGAAAAGAAAATTCCTTTTTTTTTTTTTTTCTTTGAGATGGAGTTTCGCTCTTGTTACCCAGGCTGGAGTGCAATGACGCGGTCTCGGCTCAGCGCAACCTCCGCCTCCTGTGTTCAAGCAATCCTCCTGCCTCAGCCTCCCGAGTAGCTGGGACTACAGGTGTGCACCACCATGCCCAGCTAATTTTTGTATTTTTAGTAGAGACGGGGTTTCACCTCATTGACCAGGATGGTCTCGATCTCTTGACCTCGTGATCCACCCACCTCAGCCTCCCAAAGTGCTAGGATTATAGGCGTGAGCCACCGCACCAGGCCAAGAAGATTCCTTTCAAAATATTACTGCTCATTGATGATGTGCCTAGTTACCCAAGGGCTTTGATAGAGATGTACAAAGACATTAATGTTGTTTTCATGCTTTCTAACACAACATCCAGTCTGCAGCCCATATATTAAGTAGTAATTTTGACACTCAAGCCTTATTATTAAAGAAATACATTTTGTAAGACTATGTTACCATAGTTAGTGATTCCTCTGATGGATGTGAGCAAAGTAAATTGACAACCTTCTGGAAAGTATATGGAATCACCAGTCTGGATACCATTAAAAGTAATCATGATCCATGGGAGAAAGTTAAAATATCAGTATTAACAGGAGTTTTGAAAAAGTTGATTGAAACCCTCATGGATAGTTTTTGAAGGAGTTCAAAACTTTAGTGGAGGAAGTAACTGCAGATGTGGTGAAAACAGCAAAAGAACTAGGATTAAAAGTGAAGCCTGAAGATGTGACTAAATGGCTTCAATTTCATGATCAAACCCAAATGGATGAGTAACTGATTCTTACAGATGAGCAAAGAAATTAGTTCATTGAGATAGAATGTGCTGCTAGTGAAGATGCTGTGAACATTGTTATAATGACAACAAAGGATTTAGAATATGACATAAACTTCATTGATAAGAGAAAGGTAGGGTTTGAGGGGACTACCCCTAATTTTGAAAGAACGTCTACTGTGGATAAAATGCTATCAAACAGCATTGCTCACTACAGAGAAATCTTTTGTGAACGGAAAAGTCAATTGATGTGGCAAACTCCATTGTCTTATTTTTAAAAATTGCTACAGCCATCTCAGCCTTCAGCAGCCACCACCCTGATCAGTCAGCAGCCATCAACATAGAGTCAAGACCCTTCATCAGCAGAAAAGATTATGATTCACTGAAGGCTTAGAAGACCATTTTCATTTTTTAGCAATAAAGTATTTTCTAACTAAGGTATGTGCATTTTTTAGACGTAATGCTATTGCACACTTAATAGACTATAGTGTAGTGTAAACATAGCTTTTATATGCTTTTGGAACTTTAAAAAAACTGTATGATTTCACTATGATGCTGTGATCTGGAACAAACTTGCAATATCTCCAAGGTGTGCCTGTGTTCCATCCTTGAAAACTGCTAAAAGAGTAGATTTTACATGTTTTCACTATAAAACAATGATGTGTGTGAGGTAATGCATGTGTGAATTATCTAAATTTAGTCATTCCATTGTATTTCACAATATTTCAAAACACCATGTTATACTTGGTAAACATATACACTTTTTTGACAATTAAAAATTAAATTTAAAAAACAGGCTATGGAGAGAGAAGTAGAGGAGGTTTTCTCTTTCTTTCATTTTTTTAAATAAAATGACAACTACATCACCCACAAATAGCAACGCACCATTAAGGACAGAGTCATATTGGGTAATAATTTGTCACTTTCTAAGAACCAGCTATTAGCAGGGACTTTAGTAGACTTGTCTTATTTTCCCTGTCATTTATATACTTTCACATCCTATAATTTGTCTGCTCTGACCAGTGATGCCAAACCTATTTGTGCCAGGCTACCCTGCTAACTAGTTTCAAAGTTGGAGTCAATCCTCCTCTTAACCGTTGCTGCTGCTATGCCTGAGAGCTTACTGCAGAGAAAGTGAATATAGTTATTAATATTTTATTTGTAAACACCTCCTCTGACGGGCTTAAGAACAAACTGCAGAAGTAAGCAGTTGGTAGCACAGTTATTTGGGTTCATAAATGGCAGAATGGCCATGAGCTAAGACTCCTGTTTAGTGGGTGCTTACCAGCTGTCCAAATATTATGTAGCCTGTACTAGACTCATTTGTCACTTCCATCAATATCTCAGTGCGATGTACCAAATCTGACTCAAACAACTCACATGTTAAATTAGAGAATTAAGATACAGAAAAGGAAATAAAATGTTTATGAGCTGAGTTAAATGAAAAAGATAAATGTGATATGGATAAATATAAATTTTATATCTAACTACCAAATTGCTTTACAAATTAACATATCAAAATATATATGTGTGTAGAGCAGCACATATTTTTAAAGCTGAATATTTCAGCCAATTATCAACCACATTATTTTGTGGCTCCCCCAAGAAATTACAGTCTTCCTATTTTACAAATATGACTTTATTCCTCTGCTTAAAACTGCATGCTAAGCAATGAATGGTTAAGACAATAAAGAAATGCTCCCAGGCAATTATATAAAGAATGAATAATTTATGAGTCAAGAGTCTTCCTTGTACAACTAAAGTTATCCTTAGTGACATCAAAGCATTCAAAAAGTCAGAGGAAGATAATACATGCATTTCGTGCAATGTGAGACAGAATAGTGCATTGTGATCAATTAAGACCTTTTGCAATTAACTGTACTTGGTATCTAATAAACCAAATAATATTCATATTGATTTGCATCCTGAATACTCCATGGTGACAATGGGTCCCAGTAGTGTGTGAAATTATGTGTGTAACTCTTTCTCTCTCTCTTTTTTGATGTTTTTCTCCTTGCCCATCTCTTCCTAAAACTTTTGAAATTGTAAAAAAAAAAAAAAAAAAAAAAATTACAGTGAACAAAACAGTTAAAGAAAATATCCTACTTTTTTGCCCCTCTATTCAAACTCTTTGAAGACTCAAAAGAGATAGAAACAAAAATTAAAAAAAGAAAAAGAAAAAGAGAGCTGGTTTCTGTTTCCTTGCTTATAAATTGAAACAATAGCAATAAACTTCACAAAGGTAAAATGATGACCCAGATTAGGTCTGTGTGGTTGAGGATGAATCTGATTACTCCCCAAATTGCCATAATTTAGCATCAATTGAGTCACAGAACAGAAAACAGAGAAGATATATCTTCCTAATTACAGAAGGGTACAAAACACCTAAAATAATTATAACCATATTTTTAAATTTGAGCTTTACGTGATTGTGATTGCAAAGGTTTGAAAATACTTTGGCTGGTTGCAGTGGTTTACACCTCTAATCCCAGCACTCTGAGAAGCCAAGACAGGAGGATCATTTGAGCCCAGGAGTTAGAGACCACCGTGGGCAACATAGTGAGACCTCATCCCTACAAAAAATAAACAAAATTAACCAGTGTGGCTGTCTGTGCCTAAAGTCCTGGCTACTTACGATCGATGGGAGGATCACTTGAGCTGGGGAAGTCTAGGCTGCAGTGAGCTGTGATTATCTCACTGCACTCCAGCCTAGGTGGCACAACAAGACCCTGCCTCAACATAAGTAAATCAATTTAAAAAAAAAGAAAAGAAAAACAAAATACTTTGAAATACATTATGCTATTCCATTCTCTTTTTTCCCAATATTCCTAATTTTTAATTATAACTGAAAAGGTTGTTCTATCTTTCATCCTAAAAGTTTGAAAGCAAAGCATCTAAGAATTACATGTACCTGCTATATACATACATAAGTTGCTGTTACTTTTCTCTACTTTGTTCCACCAAAATTCTTGAAAGAATAATGTATACTCACCATATAATCACATACATTTTCCTTATAGTCAACTTGCTTCTTACTACTCTCAGTTCTCTTCAAACTCCACATTTTGCTCCAGCCACAGACTCTTTAGAGCCATATCCAAAAATACTTTGAGTAGTGCTCATTTGGCATAACTTCTCAGCACCAATGAATAATATTGATTTCTCTTACCTACTTCTCATCCTCAGTTTTTATAAAAATTATTCTCTTAACTGCTATATAACTTTATTTTTCCTTATTCTGCATTTATCTAATGGCATATTTCCTTCATTTATTCATTCAACATTTTAGACATGCTAGAAATTGTGCAAGTCTTTGCCCAAAAGTAGTTCACGATCAAGTAATAAGCACATAATTATTCCACTACTTGCATGCCTTAAATAAAATTGTGTTCTGGAGTCTGCCCATGACCCCCTTGTATTTTTCTGTGTAATGTCTCTATTGTTAATCTTAGCTACTGCAATGGCTTTAATATGCCATTTTACAGCCTCCCTTTCCCACACATGTAATTAGCATATGGCTGCCTTCCTCGGCATTCATGCTTGGACCCAACATGTATCAGATCTGCACATTACCTTGTGTTTCCTATCCATGTTCTATAATGAGCAGCACTAGACATAAAAATAAATATTAAGCAAGGACGTATCATTTCTTTGTTCAGAAGACTAACCACAGTGACATTTCTGAAAGGTGAAACTCATTTCTCTTGCCTTTACCTGGACAGCAGCATGTTTATTCTCTTGCCCAAAGTTGCAGTAATTGTGGCTATTGAGCATTATCTCACACATAGAAATGGCAAACCTAACCCATTTGATCTAGTCTATTCCTAGCCATTAGGTTGAACTGAAGTAATATATGGAATTAATGAACATCAGAGTAAGTGGAAATTGATGTCAAGAGACCTTCCAATGAATGACAAATTGTCTGACCATGAAATCTAATATTAAGCTATTGTTAGCCAGAGAGCTAATATATGTTCAAGTCTCTATAAATTTGGAATAAAGAAAATAATTAGCCATATAATACTTTCTTCTTGTAAATAGTTATATTTAGTGGAATGAACAAAATTTAAAAATTGATGGCTAAAAGTCTAATTTTGATTTCTTATTGAGTTACCTTTTTGGAAATAAAAGGGAGAACACTGCTTATTAAGCTTTTCTCAGGTTACCAAATAAATTATTATACAGGATAATGAGATAGGAAAACCAACACTGTAGAGATTTTATGTTGAAACATTGAAAATTAAGTTCTTGGATCCGGAATTACTGAGTAAGTACTCATTCCAGAAGTGTGTACAGAATATATTTGCATCAGCTGAGACAGCAATTCTAGAGTATTTTGGTCTCAGAGCCCCTTCATAATTTTAAAATTACTGAGAAGTCCAAAGAATTTTATGTGATTCACTTATGTAATATTTACTATATTAGAAATTATAACTGAAAAAATTAAAAGCATTCTATATTAATTTATTTAAAATAGTAATAAACCTATAATATGTTAATAAAACAATATATTTATAAAGATAATTTTCTAAGACAAAATACTAGTGCAAGAATGGTACTATTTTATGTTTTTACAAATTCCTTTAATATCTGGATTTATAAAAGACAGCTATATCCTTATATCTGCTTTTGTGTTCAATCTGCTGCAATATGGTATTTGTTGGAGTCTCTGAAATCTCATGAGAGAAGAGACAGAAAGGTGAAGAATGTCTTAGTATTATTATAAAAATAGTTTTGACTTATACAACTCACTAAAATTTATCAGGGATTTCAGGGAACTCTGAATCACACTTTGAGAATTGCTGGTGTTAAAAGTCATAAATGTGCCCATGTTTTCAAGAATTAGAAACTATTTTTAAAAATTCTTATAAATTTTTAAACATTTTCAAATCACACTGCCATGAATGCACCTATGCAACAACTTTGCATGTTTTCACATGTACCCCAAAACCTAAAATGCAATTAAAAAAAAAAAAAAAAAAAAAATTTAAACATTAGAACACGAAACAACAGACATTGAAACAAGTATTGAAATTTTGGCATACTTTCTTTAGAAGTACATAGCAAAATGGTGCTATGAATTATGTAACATTTTAAGAAATGTATTTTATTCATCATAATAGGATTTCTGTATCATTGAAAAACTACATATGAAAAAGATATTAATATTTGTTCCTTAGGCAATATGCCAATCAGAAACATATTTGTGGAAAGCACGTACTAATTTTATAGTTTACTAGGGTTTCATGGTCTCTGTGTTAGAAACAATGAAACTAAATTATCTCTAACATACATTTCAGAACATACCCCTCTATCCACATAACACACACATATATATAAAATGGATTATTTTATACACATATAATCCCTGATATTAATTTTAATCCTAAAAAGCTAAAACTGTATATAAAACTGTAAAAGCTATATAGCTACAGATATATGTATATATATTTTCCTATCCTGTTAACATTATATAAAATATGTATTATTTATAGCTTTTATAGTTTTATATATAGCTATATATACATATAAGCTAAAACTGTATATAAAACTATAAAAGCTACATTATATTATATATATAAAATACTATATATATGTATATATAAAATACTATATATATGTGTGTGTGTGTGTGTATATATATATATAAAATCTCTGATATTAATTTTAATCCTGAAAAGCTAAAACTGCCTCTGGCATTATGAGGCAATTTAAAAGGGGTATAAATCATTTGGAAGAGTATTAAAAAGTAGTATCACTAATTCACATTCTTTGAATTCATAAACTAAGTGATCTTTCCAATATTGGTGACTTTTTTTCATCTCTCAATAGGGAATTTACAAAAAAGCTAAAAGAAAAATTACCAAAGTGCATCATTAAAATAGAAAATTACTGAAAGAGGACAGAAAGATAATTATGGCATTACCATAGTTCACACCCCAACACAGAAAAATAGATTAGTGGAGACTTTCTTGTCTGGTAAAGTTGAATTTCTTTTTATCAACTTGTAAAAGTCTAAATACCACAAGACTCTCCTTGTCACTCTCATTATCAGATTTTGGACTAAAATCTTTCCTGTCATTAGCAAATACAAATTCTAAATATATTTTCCAGTTTTACATTTAACTACTACAAAAGAAAGAATAGAAAAGACACATAATAATATCTCTACAATTAAAACATAATATGCCTCAGCCTTACGATTTCAGGTATGTAGATACAGGTCCAGACAAATTTTATTACCCAAAAGTAAGAGCCTCCTATATGTACCACAATTGATTAGGTGCTTGCTGTGGTTTGAGTATTTTTGTTCCTTCCAATATTTATATTGAAATTTAACCCCCAATGCAATGTTATTAACGGGTAGGGCCTTTCCGAGGTAATTAGGTGGCATCTTCATAGATGAGATTAATACCTTATAAAAGGGCTACAGGGAACTAGCGAGGCTCTTTTTACACTTCTCTTCTTTTGGCCATGTGAGGACACAGAATTCAACACCTTGAAGAACGCAGCAGTGAGGCACCATCTGGAAGCCGATGGCAGGCCTCACAGACACTGGATCTGCTGGCGCCTTATTCTTGTGCTTCCCAACATCCAGAACTGTGAGAAAAAATTTTTCCATTTGTTATAAGTTACCCAGTTGCAGCTGGGCATAGCTAGAACTAATTTGTTGAAACAGCACAAAAAGACTAAGACAGTGTTACTGGGAATATAAAATGGCATATAAATATTCCCTGCATTCAAGGAATTTAAAGTATAGTTAAGGAGATAGGATAAACATAAACAATATTCCCTCTTTTTTCTCTAATCTTGCCTTCTCATTTTATTTCATTGAGTTGATCTTCAATCTCTGATATCCTTTCTTCTGCTTGGTCGATTCGGCTATTGAAACTTGTGTATGCTTCGAAAAGTTCTTGTGCTGTGTTTCTCAGCTCCATCGGGTCGTTTATATTCTTCTCTAAGCTGTTTATTCTAGTTAGCATTTCATCTAACCTTTTTTTCAAGATTCTTAGTTACTTTGCTTTGGGTTAGCACATGTATGACAGTTATTTGATACTAACTTAATTGTGCCCCTCCCCATAACCCCCAGTGTGATGATATTTAGGCATGGGGCTTTTTGAAGGTAATTTCCAGAAGTCCATTGCTGAGCTTCAGTATAATATTCAAAGTTCATCCGCTGACATCACACTTTAGCTGTTTGGGCTTCCCATAAGCATTTATTCTTTATGCCCAACCCTATAGAGTGGCATGGTTCCCAGTGTTTTATTCACCCAACCACAGCATAGTAATCATTGACAGTTAGAGTTAAATATAGCACCAACTCCTCAAAACACCTGAAGTTGAAAATTTCATTCAAAGTTTAGACTAGAGGCTGTTTTTGCACAATAGATCTGCTAGCCCTCTAAACACTGGGTTGGCTTTTATGATTAAATAATCTTCTTAAAAACAAACAAACAAAAACAAAACAAAACACACCAAGTCATGCAGGTGAGGCCCTCATGATGATATTAGTATCTTTATAAAAAGAGAAAGAAACACCAAAGTTCTACCTCTACCATATGAAGACATAGTGAGAACGTGGCTCTCTGCACTCCAAGAAGAAAGCCTTCACTGGAACCTGACCATGCTAGCACCTTTCCGTCAGATTTCGAGCCTCCAGATCTAAATTTCTTTTTTTCTTTTTTTTTTCTTTTTTTAGGCGGAGTTCACTGTTGTTACCCAGGCTGGAGTGCAATGGCGCGATCTCGGCTCACCGCAACCTCCGCCTCCTGGGTTCAAGCAATTCTCCTGCCTCAGCCTCCCGAGTAGCTGGGATTACAGGCGTGCACCACCATGCCCAGCTAATTTTTTTTTTTTTATTTTTAGTAGAGATGAGGTTTCGCCTTGTTGACCAGGATGGTCACGATCTCTTGACCTGGTGATCCACCCGCCTCGGCCTCCCAAAGTGCTGGGATTATAGGCGTGAGCCACCGCGCCCGGCCTAAATTTCTATTTCTTAAGCCACCTAGTCTATGGTATTTTGTTATGGCTGCCTGAGGAGACTAATGTATTATTTTTGTTAGTGTTTATGAAACATTGGGAGTAGGTTTTCAAACTATTGAAAGAGATCATAATCTTTCATCATTAAATACTTCAGCATGTTTCCCCTAAGAAAAAAAAGGTATTCTCTTAAATCACACTGTAATTTCAAAATTCAGGAATTTTACCTTTGATATATTAAAATCTGACAGAGTTCATATGCTGTTTCAATAATGTCCTTTATAGAACGTTTTTTTCTCATGCATTGAATTTAGTTGTATTATGTCTTTAGTATCCTTTAATCTTTCCTTAGACTTTCTTTGTCTTTTGTGACATTGACATTTTTGAACAGATTTCCTTCAATCTGGGTTTGTTTAGTAGTGATTAGATTTGAATTACATATTTTAAAGTAAATATTACATAAGTAATATTGTGTCAGTACATCAAATCACAAATCACCTAATAATAGTTTTTCCCCATTTTTGATGATATTAACTTTGATCACTTGTTTAAAGGGATATTGCTCAGATTTTGTTTAACTGCAGTAATTTTTTTCTGCATGTAATTACTAAGTATTCTGTGCAGAGAATCTGTGAGACTATGTAAATATTTTGCTACTAATCAACTCTCATAAAATGATTTTGGCTTCCATTGATGATTATTACCTAAATTAATTATTACTATGATGATTTTAGAATGGTACTTTTCTAACTATGCCACTCCTTCTACATTCATTTGTTTACATTCTTGAAAAGAGGAGTGCTCTCCTTATTTATTTTGGAACTGAAATTATAGGATTACTGTAGACTGAGAAGAAGAGACTTATGTAAGAAGATGATAATTCCACTGTGAAAATAATCCAGGAAAGGGCATTCTGGCATATAAAGCTGAGAGTGTGAACATTCTTTTTGGCCCCAAATTTTGCAACAGAGCTCTAATTAAACCATCTGTAAATTAAACACTTCAGAAAGAAGCTGTAGACACCAGAAAGCTTTCTTTAAATAGCTGATCAATTGAAAGCAAATTAATTTTTGTGTGTTCATAATCTGCATTCATTTTTTTCCAGGACAATTCCAAGTTATATCTCTTTTCCTGGACTCATAATTAATAGAAGCCCCTTTTTAGTCCACAAAGTGTCAGTCCGAGTGATAAATACCATGATTACCCTCAATTATAGACTCTAAAAAATAAACAAGTTATGGTAAGTCAGGCCAGGAAGGAGAAGATTTTAACACATGCGTCCATACAAAACCACATTTGACTAAGTGTATTTATTTTTCAAATTCTGAAAATTGAATAATTCTCTTCCTTCTTTAGTTGCTCATTGAATTATTTGCTAACTGAAAAAATAAAGAAGTATGTATTAACCCAACTGTTATTTTTATTGTTACATATTATATCCATCTTAGTGAATAAATATGGCTACTGTACTATATACAAGATTCATTTATGTGTGTGAATTCTCTAATAGCTACAAATATGGTTATAACTATTCACAGCAAAGGAAAACAAACCAACAAAAAACTCTACATTGAAAAAAAGATGAGAGAAATAGTGTGAAATCATCTAGTATAAAAGAATAGCCTGTAAGTCATGTTGAAATGTTTCTCTTTAGAATGGAGTCCTGAGTTTTATCTCAACATAATGTAAAAATACTACAGCTATACAGGTTGCTTTACAGTGCATTCCAACTGTCATGGAACAATTGTGATTTAATCCTTTATTATTGATCCTCATTATGGTCAGTATAAGGAATGGCTATATGAATATGGCTGTATGAATGATTTTCCTACATGTGTAACAATATGATTAAACATACTTCATATGATGACATATCTCTTAGACATTAGACTCAGCATATCTCTTAGATACCAGAATAAGCAAAAATGTTGGCCCTTGTAGTGAGTTGGCATGCTTACTTTTAATATCTAATGAGATTATTATGATTTTATGCCACTTCTCTTTTAATTTCACTACTACAAAATTCAGAGGATTTTGTGTATTTCTTTTTCAAGTTCTGAAAACTGAATAATTCTCTTCCTTTGTTAGTTGCTCTTTGCTTTTCGAGGCCAGCATTTTTGAGTATGGCTCTCTTCCTTCTTCTGTCTACTTCACACCTGCTTCACTATATGTCTCTGGATATTGTACATCCTTCCTTTAAATAGTCAGGTATATGAATGATAGTCTAAAAAGTCATTCTAATACAACCTTTTTGATGAACTAATTATAACTAAGATGGGAATATGTTTAGAATGTTGCCATTAAATAGACTATATATATAAATTTAAAACTACTGGACATTTTTAATATACAGGTAAGCATAAATAAATATTTGGATAATATCAAATTATCAAATTTTGAGTTAATATTTTGTTTTAAAATTGGCATATAACTGAGACAGGAAACATCACAGAAATACTTCACAGTACTTAGAAATCGATATATAGAAATAAAATACTTAATAGTACTTAGAAATCGATATATAGAAATAAAATACTTCCTAGTACTTGGAAATCGATATATAGAAATAAAATACTTCCTAGTACTTGGAAATCGATATATAGAAATAAAATACTTCCTAGTACTTAGAAATTGATATATATATAAATACATGATGCTTTGAAATCCAATAAAAACTTGAAAGTGCAAACGAGCAGAGACTTTTTCAACAAGAAACACTCTTGAAGAGCTTTCCATTATGTTATCTAATGCCACCTCAAGGGAACCGTTATTTTGTCTATTTAGGACACTTGAAGTGTGCATAAAGACTTAGGGACCTGTGCCAGAGATTAGTAAACAAAATAATTTCATGTAAATGAAGCACTATGAGGTAGCTACTGTGAGAAAATTGCAAAGGATAGAAGTAGTTTCTGTTGGTAATCTTTACCTAATTGAATGACACCAAGTGGAGGAAGTCACTCAGCAAGCATGTCCCTGGACTTTAAGTCACTTTTGCAAGGATCACAAGAGGCAGAACCAAATCAGACAATTTGAGCAGGGAGAGAATCATGCAAAAACATTCTTATTTAGGACAATCAGTTCAAAGAAGTAGCTTAAGGCTATGCAAATAAGGAAGGGAAAGCAAAAGCAATGGTCAGGATTCCTTGAAGCCACCTCACTGCAATGAGCCTGATCATAAATCTTCAGCCTCAAACGTTTTCCTTAGCCTGGATAAGGAAAATTAAAGAGCTAGCTTAAATAGAATATATCAATATATGAAGTTTAGTCAAAATAATAGGATTTAGTATTTTTTAAGAATCTTATTGCAGAATAGCAGTTCCCAAATTTTGCTGCACTTTGGAATCACCTAGTATACTTTAAAAAGATGCTAATACCTCCCTTCTACCCCAGATGTTCTGATTTAATTGGTATTGGATGAGACTGGGCATTGGGATATGTAAAAAGCTCCCCGGATGTTCCTAAGGTGTGGAAAAGTTTGGGAAGCACCATTTTTGGTTAGCGTAAAAACCACTCACCTGCTTTATTTTTGGCAATTAGCCTGCCCTCTCAGTGTTTTGCAGCTTTTTCTTTGGGATTTTAGGGGCTCATCCATACTTTCACTTAGGAAGAAACCCTGAGTTCCCCATCATGTTGCCACACTTATTATGACAGCAAAGCTTCCTTTATCTAACTTTAACTTTTGTCTTAGATTTCCTAAGGACAGAAGTATCAGTTGAAAGAAAAGCTTTGTTACTGTTTAGTAATAAACTTGGAGGACATACATGAAAGAAAAGAATCAACTCCACAACAATGAACAAAGATTCTGAGATATGCAAATATGGAAGAATAAGAGTGTAAAGGAAGAATATCCCCCATATGTTCTTAGCTGGAACAGCGTCTCTAACAAAAAACAGAATAAGAATGATAATAAAAACAAACAAGTTTTATGAATATGTATATTTCATACATACATGGGAGACACCCAGGGAATGAATAGTTCTGAAAGAGGTAGCTTGGAAATCCAGCTTATACAGCATCCTCCATAAAGAACAGTAAATTTTTAGAGAAGTGACAATACAAAGGAACAGAACTTTGAACCTCTGTAGGGCAGCATCATGGGGGAAGTCAAATAATGACAGATAAAGGCTAGTTAGTAAAACTTGTTAATATAAACTCCTCTGGTACCATCTCCAGGCCAGTAAAGGTCCTAAGTCATCCTCACTGGTTAACTGTTTTTCTCCCTGGTAAAAGTGGGACTAAGATACATTTTGTCTTTATAAATTGATATCCTGTTTTAAGGTAAATAGAGGGAAAGCAGATAACTTTCTTGCATCTGCTGTTTCTTTTCTTCAACTCAACAATCCTTTCTATTTTAAGGCAGCAGCTTTGGGTCTTCCAGAAACACTTGTAAAAAAAAATAGTTAAGCAGTCCTATACACCAATAGTAGAAAATAGAGAGCCAAATCGTGAGTGAACTCCCATTCACAATTGCTACAAAAAGAATAAAATACCTAGGAATACAACTTACAAAGGATGTGAAGGACTTCTTCAAGGAGAATTACAAACCACTGCTCAAGGAAATAAGAGAGGACACAAAAAAATGGAAAAACATTTCATGCTCATGGATAGGAAGAATCAATATCATGAAAATGACTGCACTGCTCAAAGTAATTTATATATTCAGTGCTATCCTCATCAAGCTACCATTGACTTTCTTCACATAATTAGAAAAAAACTACTTTAAACTTCATATGGAACCAAAAAGGAGCCCTCAAAGCCAAGACAATCCTAAGCAAAAAGAACAATGCTGGAGGCATCATACTACCTGACTTCAAACTATACTACAAGGCTACAGTAACCAAAACAGCATGGTACTGGTACCAAAACAGATATATAGACCAATGGAACAGAACAGAGGCCTCAGAAATAACACCACACATCTACAATCATATGATCTTTGACAAACCTGACAAAAACAAGCAATGGAGAAAGGATTCCCTATTTAATAAATGGTGTTGAGAAAACTGGCTACCCATGTGCAGAAAACTGAAACTGCACCCCTTCCCCTTACATCTTATACAAAAATTAATTCCAAATGGATTAAATACTTAAACATAAGACCTAAAACCATAAAAACCCTAGAAGAAAACCTAGGCAGTAGCATTCAGTACATAGGCATGGGCAAAGACTTCATGACTAAAACACCAAAAGCAATGGAAACAAAAGCCAAAACTGACAAATGGGATCTAATTAAACTAAACAGCTTCTGCACAGCAAAAGAAACTATCATCAGAGTAAACAGGCAACCTACAGAATGGGACAAAATTTTTGCAATTTATCCATTTGGCCTTTGGTTAATATCCAGAATCTACAAAGAACTTAAACAAATTTACAAGAATAAACAAACAACCTCATCAAAAAGTGGGCAAAGGATATGAACAGACACTTCTGTGTGCCTTTTCAAAAGAAGACATTTATGCAGCCAACAAATATGTAAAAAGAAGCTCATCATCATTAGTCATTAGAGAAATGCAAATCAAAACCACAATGAGACACTTTCTCATTAGAATGAATAATTACACCATCTCATTACAATAAATAATCTATTCATTGTAATGAGATGATTTAATAATCACCAATTAGAATGGCTATCATTAAAAAGTCAGGAAACAACAGATGCTGGAGAGGTTGTGGAGAAATAGGAATGCTTTCACACTGTTGGTAGAAGTGTAAATTAGTTCAACCATTGTGGAAAACAGTGTAGTGATTCCTCAAGGATCTAGTACCAGAAATACCATTTGACCCAGCAATCCCATTACTGGGTATGTACCCAAAGGATTATACATCATTCTACTATAAAGGCACATGCACAGGTATGTTTATTGCAGCACTGTTCACAATAGCAAAGACTTGAAACCAACCAAAAGGCCCTCAATGATAGACTGGATAAAGAAGATGTGGCAGATATACACCATGGAATACTATGCACCCATAAGAAGGATGAGTTTATGTCCTTTGCAGGGACATGGATGAAGCTGGAAACCATCATTCTCAGCAAACCAACAAAGGAACAGAAAACCACACATCGCATGTTCTC
The DNA here is from genome assembly GCF_030222135.1 of Aotus nancymaae. Taxonomy (NCBI): domain Eukaryota; kingdom Metazoa; phylum Chordata; class Mammalia; order Primates; family Aotidae; genus Aotus; species Aotus nancymaae. The sequence goes on from NW_026988413.1 coordinate 32,351,486, forward strand.
ACTCATAAGTGAGAGCTGAACAATGAGAACACATGGACACAGGGAAGGGAACATCACACACTGGGGCCTGTTGGGGGGTGGGGGGTTAGGGGAGGGATAGCATTAGCAGAAATAACTAATATAGATGACGGGTTGATGAGTGCAGCAAACCACCGTGGCACACGTATACTTATAGAACAAATCTCCACCTTCTGCACATATATCTCAGAACATAAAGTATAATAAATAATAATAATATTTAAATAAATTTTCAGAATGTGATCTATATTGAAAATGGATTATCTTCATGAACCAAAATAGAAATACCCTTAAAGAAAAAAAGAAAACCCTTAGGTTTGAAATCATATGTAAGCAGTCAAGTGTCATAACACATCAACATATTTCTAATTTTGCTGTCAAAAAAATCTGAAAAATATTGATTGAGCAAAGTTGCACAGGTTCGTTTTCAGTAACAACTTCTTAGAGTAACTGTGATGTTCCTAATTTTTCTCATTCTTAAGCAAGATATTGGTTTATAACAAACTCTCCAAAGGAAATATGTACAGCAAAGAACAAAAGCAAAGTGTATTTTCATGGCAAACTACTGAGCTGTTTAATAACTTATCATGTTCCTCAATGTGGTTCTAGTATCTCCTGCAAAATTTGTTTAAACTTGATGGAATCCATCTCTTTGCCAGTCAGGTATATCAAACACCATTGCAAGATTATATCTATTTGGGGTTCACTCTCTTGTCACTTAACTTCCCCTGTGCCCAGACATTCTTTCACTCAACTCACCTGAGCTCTTACACCCGCCTCCAGCATGGCTACACAGAACCTCTTCAATTGCCTTAGCCTCTCAACATCACTGCATACCATGTAACTTTCTCCTTACTGTGAAGGTCAAGAACCTGCACAATGAACTTACTCAGTTTCTCTCCATCTAATTTTATCTTGTATCAGAGTAACTCCTCTCAAGGATATTGCCTTGACCCCCTTTTTATAATAAATTTCCTATGTTTTTTTCTCTGTCCTGATATAGCCATTTTACATTTTTTCTTTTCAAAATATGTAGTCCCTCCTTCTCTACTTACTCAAATTTACTGACACTGTGCTATGTCTAGCCTGTCCTAAAACACTACCTTTGAGAACTTTCATAATGCTATCACATAACTTATGTTCCCATTTATTTCAGTGACAATTTTCCCACTCTCCCTACTCACCACCACAATCATTCTTTTGATACTTATAATGAAAATTCTGTCCTTATTTCTCCCATTTTTTTTTTACCATCTTATAACCATGTTCACACTGGGTTTTGTGACACAAACAATCCGAGATTTCTCTCCACTCTAACTCCTCCTCCTCTGTATAGAACTGACTCAATTTTCTCCCTAAACAAAAACATTCTCAAGCACTTACTTGTTCCCTTTTCACAGAGTCTCCCCTTTCCTTTAGTCTTCCATTAACTTCTAAAGAACTGCCTATTACTTCTTTTAAAAAAGTTTTATGGGTACAAAATAGCTATACATATTTGTAAGGTAATGTGATATTTTGATACAAGTATACAATGTGTAACAATCAAAAATGAGTAGTCGAGGTATCTACCACTCAAACATTTATCATCACTTTATGTTGGGAACATTTCAAATCTACTCTTTTACTTATTTTAAAATATAGAATAAATTATTGTTGACTATAGTTGCTCTGTTGTGCTGCTGAAAACTAGATCTTATTCCTTCTATCCATATTGTATTTATTAACCAACCCCTCTTTATCCACTCCCCCACCTTATGGCTTTTCGTAGCTTCTGGTAACAAGCATTTTATTCACTAGCTCTATGAAATTCATTTTTTTGGCTTCTCTATATGAGTGAGAATATACTGCATTTGTTGTTCTGTCCCTGACTTATTTCATTTAACACAAGGTCCTCCAGTTTCATCCATGTTGTTACAAATAATCGGATTTCATTTTTTACAGCTGGATAATATTCCATTATGTGTATGTACCACATTTTCTTTATCCATTCATCTGTTGATGGACAGAGGCTGATTTCATATCTTGGCTACTGTGAATAGTACTGCAGTAAACATGAGAGTGAAAATATCTTTTCAATCTACTCATTTCCTTTCTTTTGCATATATACCCAGCAGGGGGATTGCTGGATAATATGGTGGACCATATGACCATTAATTATTTAAAAATGATTTTCCCATCTGAATCATTAACACTTTCCTAGCATTCTATTTGTTTTTCTAACTATGCTGTGTACTTCTCTGCTGTTGGTATCAAAAATCTGATATCTTTCCTCTTCAATCTACCCTCTCTTTCTGATTTTAATGTTTCTGATAATGGGAAAATTCTCTACCTAAAATCAGATGTGAAAAATTAAAGTCTCTTAATTTTTTTTTCTTCTTGTTTCCATTACAATTTCCTATTGGTTACTAAATCTTAACAATTCTACCTCTATTAGATACTTTCATATATATCCTCATTTCTTGTCACATTGACACCACTTTAGTTTAGGCCCTTATTATCTCTTTTACAAATTGTGCAATTATCTAGTGAGTTTATGTTACCTTCAGTCTATCCTCTCTTTCATTTCCTTCCTTCCTTCCTTCTTTCCTCCCTCCCTCTCTCCTCTCTCTCTCTCTCTCTCTTTCTTTCTTTCTTCCTTTCTTTCACAGAATTTTGCTCTGTTGCCCAGGCTGGAGTGCTATGACACAATCTCTAGGCTCACTGCAACCTCCACCTCCCATATTCAAGTGATGTTCCTGCCTCAGCCCCCTGAGTAGCTGTAGCTGAGATTATAAGACATGTGCCACTGTACCTGGCTAATTTATTGTATTTTTAGTAGAGACAGGACTTTGCTGTGTTGGTCAGGCTGGTCTCAAACTCCTGACCTCAAATGATCCACCCTCCTTGGTGTCCAAAAGTACTAGGATTACAGACTAGCCTATATATTTCTTTAAGACCAATTTTTAAAAACAATATTTTTTCCTGTTACTCTACTGCTCAAAAACCTCCCTACCCCCACGTATCCTAGTGAGTAATGGGTAAAGGACTTCTACAAAGTGATTTAAATCTACCTTCCCATCCTAATCATATATAATTTCTACTTAATCTGAATTAATTGTTTTTATACCATATAGTTTTTTTTTCTAATGTTGCTTAAAGTATACTACTTACTCTACCTGCAGTAGTACCTCCTCTTTCTTTCTCTGCAAGTCAGGATACAGATTAAAGAACCTGATCAAAGAATTACATTTTAATTATTTCATTCAACTAGGCCTGGAGCCTTGAAAGTTTATAGCCTATTCACTCCATTAGAATTCACTTTATTTTTTGAATTTCTATAACATGTTATTTCTTACCCATGGTGCTTACTTCATAAAGAATTTTATTACAGTTATTTGTATATGAGTCAGAGAATTACTCATCAAATGGCTTTTGCAATATTATTTAAGCAGTAGCTTTACAAGAAATGTTTGTTAAATGATTAGTTTATCAGATAAATTCTAAAATTTTTTTTTTTTTAGCATTTTGGCAAAGCCGTTTTTAAGTTTGACTCTCAAGTATGTAGATATGTTCTTCTTAAATAACTAAAAAAAATCAAATTGTTTCTGGCTTTCTAAATTTTTTCCCTGATATGCTGTGAATTTTACTAAAATTTTCATTTATTAATGTAGATGTGTTAAATATAAAATTTTCTCATCAACAAGCAAATGTACATCTGACCTACATATATCTGTTTGCTATTTGTATGTCTTCTTTTGAGAAATGTATTGTTTTGCCCATTTTTAATCTTTTTTTTTTTTTTTTGCTGTCAAGTTGCTTGAGCTCCTTCTGTATTCTGGTTATTAATTCCTTGTCAGGTGGGTAGTTTAAAAATATTTTCTCCTATTATATGGGATGTCTCTTCACTTCGCTGATTATTTTGTTGCTGTGAAGACAGCAGAACACCAGAAGCTTTTGGCTCGGTGTTATCCAACTTGTTCATTTTTAATTTGGTTGCCTGTGCTTTTGAGGTCTTAATACACACAAAATCTTTGCACAGACCAACGTCCTGGATACTTTCTCCAGTGTTTTTTTCTAGTAGGTTCATATTTTAAGCTCTTAGATGTAAGGCTTTAATCCATTTTGATTTGATTTTTGTGTATGGTAAGAGATAGGGATCTTGTGCCCTTCTTCTGCATAAGCTAGTTTTCTCAGCACCATTTATTGAAGAGACTGTCCTTTTTTCCATTATATGTTCTTGACACTTTGTCAAAGATGAGTTTGCTGTACATGTGTGAATTTATATCTGAATTCTCTATCCTTTTTCATTGGTCTATATGTTGTTTTTATACTAGTACCACATTGGTTTGGTTACTATAGGTTTGTAGTAAATTTGGAAGTCAGGGAGTATGGCGTCACCAGCTTTGTTCTTTTTCCTCCAGATTTCTTTGGTTATTTGGGGTCTTTTGTGGTTCTGTATAAATTTCAGGATTGTTTTTCCCATTTCTGTGAAGAATGTCATTGGTATTTTGATAATGGTTACATCAAATCTGTAGATTGCTTTGGGTGGTATTGGCATTTTCACAATAGTAATCCTTCCAAGCCATGAGCATGAAATACTTTCTATTTGTTTGTGTTCTCTTCAACTTCTTTTTATCAGTGTTTTATAGTTTTCCTTATATAAATCTCACTTCCTTGGTAAAATAGATTTCTAGATATTTTATATTCTTTAAATGGGATTGCTTACTTGGTTTCTTTTGAAGAAGATTTCTGTTGGCAAATAGAAAGGCTACAAAGTTTTGTATGTTGATGTTAGTATCCTGAAACTTTGCTGAATTTGTTTATCTGGTCTAACAGTCTTTGCATGGAGTCTTCAGGTTTTTATAAGATTATGTCATCTGCCATCAAGGTTAATTCGATTTCTTCCTTTCCAATTTAGGTGCCTTTCATTTATTTCTCTTGACTAATTGCTCTGGCTAGGACATCCAGTACTATATTGAGCAGAAGTGGTGACAAATGGGCGTGCTTGTCTTGTTCCAGATACAAAAGAAAAGGCCTTCCATTTTTTTCCCAGTCAGTACAATGTTAGCTGTGGGTTCCTCACATATGACCTTTATTATTTTGAAGTATGTTCCCTCTATACCTATTCTGATAAAGGTTTTTTATCATAAAATGATGTTGAATTTTAATTATTTTATTTTAAATTCTAGGATACACATACAGAAAGTGCAGGTTTGTTACATAAGTATACATGTGCCACGGTGGTTTGCTGACCCTTTCGACCCATTCTCTAAGTTCCTTTCCCTCGTTCCCCTCCCTGTGACCATGTGTTCTCATCATTCAGAGATGTTGAATTTTATTGAATGCTTTTCCTGCATCGATTGCAATAATCATAAATTTTTTGTTTTGGTTCTGTTAATGTGATGTGTCACATTTATTGATTTGTAAATATTAAACCATCCTTGCATCCCTGTGACAAGTCCTTCCTGATGATGTTGAATAACCTTTTTAAGATGTTGTTGAGTTCATTTTACTAGTATTTTTGTTGAGAATTTTTAAATCTATGTTCATCAGTGATATTAACCTATAGTTTTCCTTTTTTCTTTCTGTACTTGTCTGATTTTGGTATCAGGGTAATGTTGGTCTTGTAGAAGGAGATTAGAAATGTTCCCTCCTCTTCATATCCTTGACAATTTTGAGTAGAATTGGTATCAGTTCTTCATCAAATGTTTGATAGAATTCAGTAGTAAAGCCATTCAGTGCCAGGCTTTCCTTTGATGGGAGATGTTTTATTACAACTTTGAACTTATTAATTGTTACTGATTTATTGAGGTTTTATATTTCTTCATGGTTCAGTCTTGGTAGGTTATATGTGTCCAAAATTTTGTCCATCTCTTCTAGGCTTTCCAGCTGTTGGCATATAGTTGTTTATAATGGTCTCTAATGATTCCTTGTATTTCTGTGATCTCAGTTGCTATATCTTTTTATTTGTGATGTCATATACTTGGATCTTCTCTCTTTTCTCATTCTAGCCAAAGGTTTGTTGATTCTTTTAATCTTTTCAAAAAAATCAATTTTTCATTTTGTCAATCTTCTGTATTTCTTGTTTCAATTTTGTTTATTTCTGCTCTGATTTTTATTATTTCCTTCTAATTTTGGTTTGGTTTGCTCTTTGTTTTCTGATTTCTTGAGGTACACCATTGTTTATCTGAGATCTTTCTACATTTTTGGTATAAGCATTTATTACTATAAACTTCCCTCTTAGTACCTCTTTCACTGCATTGTTCTGGCCTTGGTTGGATTCCTTAGTGACTACAACAGTCTACACCATTTTTATTAAATCTATAAAGTGAATGAAAATCATCTTCTCATAATTTTTGTTTGATCCTAAGGAAAGTAACATTTTAAGGAGCCTCCCAAGAATAATAATACTTTTTTATATAGGTATGCAGTTAGCATAAGGAATATAATGTCTTGTTGCCCCACTTTAGGGATGTTTATAATAACTACTGGGTTCAGATGATATCTACATGTCATATCTAGCATGAAGTTTTCTATGAATTGTTCCCCTAACAGTATTATCAGCCATTGATGATAGTTGTTTAGATCCATTATTTATGAGTGGTGAAATCCAGAATAAAGGAAATACCATAAGGGAAATTACCTGGTTGCTTTAAAAACTAAATAGCATGAAAAGGAAAGGAGGGATAATTTTTCTACTTTAAATGAAACTATGAATCACATCAACCAAATCTAGTGGGTAGAACTTGTATAAATCCTAATCCAAATAATGAAACTTCAAAAATACTTTTGTGAAACAAGTGAGAAAAACTGAAGATGAAATGAGTATTACATAGTATTTTAAAATTACTATTAATTTTGTTGCATTGTCTGAGTTTGTTGCATGAAATGAGTATTACATAGTATTTTAAAATTACTATTAATTTCGTTGCATTAATTTTGTTTTAAGTAATTACTAACAAATAGAGATAAAAGAATTCTTAACAAGTAGAGCAACACACGGAAGTGTCTGCAAGTGAAATAATATAAGGTCTTATATTCACTTTAAATTATGCTAAGAAAAAAAAGTGGGGTGGTCATAGATGAAACAAAAAGTTTGAAAGTTAATGGTTGTTGAAGTTGGGTGATGAGCAACCAGGGTTCCTTCACTTGTATCATTAGCTTTGCGTATACTTTCATTTTTTTAAATAAAGTTATTTAAAAAATTTAACAGATTGCAAATGAATGATTTCTAGGTACAACCATGAAAATAATAATAATAATTACCATTTTATATCACTATTTAACTACAAAGTACTCCTACAGCTATTACTTCATTTGCTTTTCACAGTATCTGCTCAGCCCAATAAAAATATGACCTCTACGATAGGTCACAGAGACTACAAAATTTACCTGAGACAACCTAGGATTAAGAAGTGGAGCTGAGGTCATATATTACCCTTTCTCCACCAAATTCTATAATTATTCTTCATATGGGTAGCCCTAGGATTATACAAAGGATTTAGAGGTCAATTTTGGATTCTGGGATGGATATTACAATCATGTTAATATCTCTATTTTTTTTTACTGCATACCAAATTAATTATATTTTAAAGAAATACTGTTTGATCTTTGAACATTAATCTCCTTCGAAGATGAAGAATTAGTGTGTTTTTCCATACTGTTTTTGACCACCTTATACGTTCATTTCCTAAATAAAATCTTAAAATATTATTGGCTGAAAGGAATTACTTAGTTTACAAAATCAGCCCCCCAATTTAGCAGTGCTTCTTAAACTTTAGAGTTTATAAGATTCACCTTAAGAAATTGTAGAGTAGCTTGGTTGGATTGGCCCTCTAACAAATAACAATTATAAGCTTCTGCCCTTTAAATTTAAAATAACTATTTGAATCCACTAGAGCAGGGCCTAAAGCAGGCAGACACTTGAAGGGAGTCACCCTTGAAAGAGGAAAATTGCCCTGGCCGATACACATTTATTAGTTTTTCACTTGAGTGAGGGCTTTCCTCAGTCTGTGCAACTAAAAAGCTGAAAGTCGAATAGAAAACTGCAGTCTTATGCATTCGGCAAATACAGTCTTCCAGCCTGTGACCTGCCTATGCTTTTTATAATGGTGCCTTTTTTAATGAACAGAAGTTTTGGGTTGTTGAATTTATAGTAGTTTTTCTTTTATGCTGATTGCTTAGATAAAACATAAAACATCTCCAGTATGGATGCTGAGTGTCAAAAGAAAAAACAAGAGCATAAAAAGCTAGGTCTATCCCTAGGTTGTGAATATATTTTAATGTATTTCTGGTAGAAACATTATTGTTATAGCTTTTATGTTTAAATCTATGACCCATCACAAATTAATTTATGTATATGATGTGAGATAGTGGTTGAGGTTCATTTTTCCTCATGAGTATCTGGTAGTTGAAATAGTTTTCATTTTACAATAATATTTTTATTAAAAATCAATTTTGTAAGTATAGAACTAGTTTTTTATTTTAAATATCATTAATCAATTGTCTACAGTTATGGAATGCCACACTAAATACTGAAAAACATTGATCTACAGACTAAATTTATTATTGCATCAATCCAAATATTGAAAACTGTGTATGGGATAAGTTTTCTTCAGTCTCTCATGGAATCGCCTCAACTGAACTATACTCTGAACACATGACATTGGCCTTCATGAAGGGGCAGTTATTTGAAATTTACTCTTATATTTATTTTGTAAATACTAAGTGCATTGTACTATCTCTCCTTTATAAGCAGTCACAAAAGAAATGTCTTACAAATTTCAATGCCAGAAGAGTAATATGTCTCCTCGGTAATCTATTACATTCATCTTATGGAGTCTTGACCACTAAGAAGATGAGAGATAATGATAGTTAATTTTATGCATCAACTTGACTAGAACATGGGATGCCCATTTATCTGATTAAACATTCTTTCTGGGTATGTCTATGAGGGTTTTGCCAGAAGAAATGAATATTTGCATAGGTAGACAGGGTAAGTGGATTGCCTTTCCCAATGTAGGCAAGTATTTTTCAGTCTGATTATCAAAGGCCTGAAAAAGGTGGAGAAAAGGAGGATTCAATGACTCTCTGACTGCTTGAGCTGGGACATCAACCTTCTCTTGTTTTTGGCCCTCCTGGTTCTTGGGCCTTCAAATTCGGACTGAAATCTATACCATCAGCTTACTGGCTCTCAAGTCTTTAAATAACACCACCAGGTTTCCTGGGCCTCCATCTTGCAGACTACCAATTATGAAATTTCTAGCCTTCATAATCACACGAGTCCATGAACGTCTTCATATATCTATAATTGGTTCTGTTTCTCTGGGCAATCTTGACTACTTTGTTGATCAACTTTAGCAATTCCATAGAAAACTTTATTGTATGGTCCTATTCTTTACATGGAGACTGTCCTTACTCTAGATTACACCTTACTTTTCAAATTTCATTGTCAATTTTCTTTTAGTTTATGACTCGTGATACATTTATATTTTTGTATTATATATACATAGGCACTCCAAATTCAACTCCTTTTTGGAATGATTTAGAATTTAAACAAAACATTACATTCAATGTGTCTTTGGAAATAACTTTTACTATTGAGAACAACAGCACTTGTATTTGGTTTAAATTTATCAAATATCTAAATGGTAGTACCTGTCTTTTCTCCTGCTATCTCATAAATTGATTAAGAGACAGAGCAAGAGCTTAGTAGGTTCATGTGTGGATTCATGTCCAATTCTCCCTTTTCTCCTTGTCTCCACCAATCAGCTAGGGTACCTTATTGCCTCCAGTGTACAGATGAGCAGCATTTAAAGAAAAAATAAAAGATATGTGGCCCTGATCTTATACCATTAATTCTGAGAAGAATCACCAAAGTTAAAAGACGCTTAATGAGACCTTGAGAAAATTTACATTATGCTTTTTGTAAGAGGAGGAAGAAAAAGCAAGATGAGCACCATTTAGACACACCAGGAAGTACCAGGGAGCTCATAGTGTCCCTGCTGTTTCCAACTTTGCCTGGCAGAAAGGGTGACACTGAGTGTAGTAAACATCACCTGTCACCTGTCTCCCAGCTCATATAGGGTACTGACATTCAGAAATAAGACATTTGACTCATATTCCCAGAAATATCAGCTGCAGGGTTGTTTCTAATGTAATGCCTATTTCTCTTTCAGGCACTACTGCTCTTTCTTTCATTTGAAAAGTTATTGATTATCTTCTATGTTCTCGGCATTGCCCTACGTGTTGGAGGTGAAGAAATAAATAAGATATGGATCCAGAGATGAAAGTGCCTGACTCTGAATAGCAGCAACCGTCAGCCATCATAAGCTGTTCCTCCCTACTCTTTACCCACTGCAGATCAGTCGTTTTGCTTTTGATAAAGATCACTCATCTCAGATACCAGACAGGCAAAGGTGATCCACACAGTGAAATGAAATGAATCTAACAGGTAAGCTTCCCTTAACTCTATAAAGAAAGAAATGCAAAACCATGCAATAAGAAAAAAATCAGTCCATTGAATCATAATCTTTCTTAAACCAATGGAAACAAATTAAAGAAATAAATTTAAGCACAGATACATCAAAGAAACACCAAGGGGCACAGGAAAGGTTTTGAAGCTCTGAAATCCAAGAAGCAATATTCTTTCATATTACTTTTCTCTTAATTCCAGTCAGCAGAATAATACAGTATGAATGAATACTATCAGAAATTTCCATGTACTATTCAATAATTGAGTAAGCTAGGTTGTTTCGTCAAGGTTAATAGTCTAGGCATTCACTGCAAATTGTTTCTTAAATGACAAAAATCCAAAGTTGGAGAAGGAAAGTGCTCCAATCCTATAGATACCTTCAGCTGCAACCAATACTTTCTGCTGTGTCTTACCTCATCTTCACTGGTGTATAGCTATTTCTTGGCTGCCATCTCAGGGTAGCTGGTTTGACAGAGATAAGTTATGTTGGAGTCTAACTGTCAGAGATAGAGAACACAGTGCATCTCAATGGCAGGAACAAATCTAAAAGAAGAAAACACATGGAATTATAGCAATTTATCTCAAAACTTTACAGACCACCAAATCTAAAATTATCCAATGACAAAGTAAAGTGATCAATCTATCTTTTACTAGACTATTGAAAATGCTTTTGTTTATAACTGATACATCAAAATTTCTTCAGTGATACTTGAGTTTTCTACTTTGTTTTGAGAGATTCAGTTCTGATTGTTTGCAAATGAAAGAGAACTTAAAATTAAAGCCCAATGATCTCACTTCTTGCTTTTTATTTTAAATGACAAATCAAAGATTATCTCACTTTTTAAAAAGATGACTTCACCAGGACCAAACGTATCATAACAGAAAAGAAACTAGGACTAGAACTAATATTTGGGATAATGAAAAGAATGAGTTATTGGTAATAAAAGAGGTATAAAAATATATGAAATTTATTTAATATTTAACTATTTTAGAACTTACTGGCTTTGGTGGAAAATAAAACTAAAAATATACAGAAAGAAGCTATCATCAGAAAGCAATTCAATACATATAACCATACAACAAATTTTGGAAAAGAGCCTGCTATCTTCCCATGACTACCAACCCACTCATATACCTAGGGATTCAACAATTCATATGTGTAGAATAGCACAATAATAAGTATTTTAAATATAAATAATACTATAAAAATAAGTAGTAGAAACATAAAGTGAAATAATCTGACAAGATCAAATTTTCCTCTGTCTATTCTTTATTCATACCTTCCCTTTTCTCCTTTAGGTTGAAACTATTCTTTGTAAAAGCATTTTGAGTAATGGATGAATCAGGAACAATGACATGAATATCAATGTTAGTATTTTTATATTGCTATTTGCCAAAAAATAGCAATGAATTATCTAAAGTCATCTGGAGTCTTAGCAGAAGCATAGTATATAACAATTGCTTGTTAATTTTAATAGTCAATCCCAAACAGAAAATTTCAAAACATTGTTATGTCATGATGAAATGTCTTTGATTTCAGAGGATATTAACCCATCATGCAATGCTAGTGGGAAACATTTTAAGTAATTTTCATGCACTGGTACTGAAAAATTACCCTATGAATCCATGGGAAAGTAGTTTTCATTCCATTTTTCTAAGAAAAATTCAGGTAACTAAAATCAGAGCATATTTTTCAAGTAGGGAAAGTAACAAAAAGGAAAATAGTGTACCTTCTTGGTTGACTAATGGTATAATTTCATTAATTCATAAAACATTAATTGCTAAACTACTACATGCCAAGAACATTCCTAAGAACTTCAGATTAAACAAAAAGTAAGACACTTTGCCGTCAAGTGATTCAGAGTGTAGTAGAAGCACAGACAGGTACTTAGGAAACTACACTGAAAAGTAAGGATGCTGTATACAGAATGCTTCAGGAACACTGTGGAGAATCACAAACCAACTTTACAGAACCAGGAGAGATTGTCCTCAACCTTCACACTTAAGCTGAAACCTAAAGAAAGGTAGAGTTAAGTAGGTTAAAAAGCAGGAGAATCAGTCAACAAATGCCAAGAACCATGATCCTCAGAGACAATGTGCAAAATAATAGAGTACATATAAATACTATTAGACATCTCAGTGTTTCCATATATTTAATAATTGAGTACAGTGATGATGAGTATAGTATGTGCACTTTGTGAAATAGTTCATAAGCCTTAAAATAAAGATTATCATGGTGAATTATGTCCACTTAGGCAGGATTTGTATTTCCCAGAATTCCCAACCCTGCACAGTTTTAAGTTAGAGTGCCAGAAAAAGACATTTTACATGAGATTGAGATTTTTGAAAGGTAAACTGAAGTCATGGCAGGCATAGTCTTTCTTCAAGAGGAAGGACAGAGCAGAGTACTGCCTCTGTCCTAGCTCCTGCTCCTCCTCCTTGGTCTGCTGGTTTCCTGTGTTGGCCTGGATCAGCAGCCAAGCCATAGCTCCTACAGTGCCTGGTAGTTCCCTTTCATCAGCTTCTTCACCTCCTGGGCCGGGTAGGTGTTTTGCTTGAGGTGGATGTCAACTTCTCTTTCCTGGTCATCTGTATTATCTAAGTTGGAGGCTTGGAGGCCATGAGAAACCAGTGTGTGTTCCAGTCCTGCCTCATAAGTCCCAACTCATCTTTTAAGATTAGATTCCAGATTACCCTTACCCCATCTGTAATTTACTACTATCCTTCCTTCTCAACTATTTGCCCAGCTGACTTCAGCTTCTTGCATCAGACACTGAGCAGCAGCTTCATATAGACTGTTTATCCTGCTTTCTCAATTGCATAAGATTGCATCCTTGTAACTGGCTTCTCAATATATAAGATACATATAATATGGTTGAACTATAGTATATATGGTTTATATATAATTAGTATATGATACAATATATAAATATATGATATATAAATATATATCATATAAAGAACCAGATATATGTATGTGCATATATGATTCTTCTTCTCTGATTCAGCTCTGAATGCTACAGTGATGTTTATACATCCTGTATAATAATATTGGAAAAGGAATATGGCATAATATTAAATTTTTAAAGCCTGTATGCAAAATTGATGCAAATTTTAATTTTAATAATTTAAACATAAATGGATTTAATATTCACCAAAATATTAATTGTGATTTTGTTTGGATTAGTGGGACAATGTGTGAATTTTTGTCTTCTTTATATCCTTCAGTGTTTTCAACTTTAAAAAAAATGAGCATGCATTAATTTTATCATTTAGATCAGCTATAAAATATAAACTTGCTTTTGTGACAATAAATCTTTAGAACAAAAAAAGACAGTGACCTAACCGTGTGATTGTAGGTCCTCTTAATGCAGATAAATGCATCCTTGGGGGCTTTCTAAATGCTGATATTAAAAAACACAGGAGTAGAAAAGGTTGTAAACAATTAGAGCTACGTTTTCAGTATGTTCTGCTAGGACTTAGCCGCCAAACTTTATGAATGCTAATTTGAAAAACTGGGTCATATTCCTTCACATAACTTTATATCGTTTTCTGTGAAGAAAGTACAGATTTAAGATATTTTAGGCAAATTTGTTAAAACTGTATATTAAAAACTATAAATTAAAGCTCCTTGTAAATACATACACATCTATCTTATGTCATATACCTGCAAACACACACACATTCAAAGAAATTTCTACTTCCATACTTAATTCCAAATTTTGAATTCATGTAATAACCACTTATACATGGTTCACTTAAAAAGCATACGTATATACCCACACTTTTTGATCTTTAAAATTGGTATATTTTTATTGTGAAGCTAAATTGGATCCACTAGGCTTCCAATTTCTTCCAGATATTTGGAAATCTTTCTTTTCTACAGGCTGGAAGTAATGTGATATCCCTTCCTACTCCAGCTTGTGACCCAAGTAAGATTGAGAAGGTGACACATTCTGAAGGTCCCTATGTAGACCATGCCAAAGAAAAAGAAAAAGAAATAGAAAGAAATGAAAATCAATGATAAGAAAATTGCGCCTTTTGTAAGGTGCTGAGTGGACTGAAAACAACTATGAGACCTTGGAACTGTGGTCATGACAATGAGTAAAGTCAATCTCAGTCAATCATACCAGTTTGAAACTGTATCACTACTTAGCTGAAATAAAATATTACACTTCATGGGTTCCTTTGTTCCATATATCAACAGTTATTTATTCATAATTCATTGCTATAGCTATTGTGTTATGTGGTTCCTCCCACATCACTACTTCACAGAACATTCCAAACCAAACGATTACAAGAGGTCAAAATCTTACCTAAATACCTGGATTTTATTAAAAATGATTTTGCAGTGAGTACCCACAATTTGTAACCCTTATTAGAACCAAGAAAATTTAAGCAAAGATGTAAGGAAATGGACATTTTGAGTGCTTAGTTTCTTTGTCAGTCTGAAGTTCACTAATAATAAGTGACTGCAATTGTGCTTGTACTGATACTTTTATTTCCAATTTAAAGATTTTTTTATATTTTTATGAGACAGTCTTGCTTTTTTGCCCAGGCTAGAGTGCAGTGGTGTGATCATAGCTCACTGCAGCCTCAAACTCCTGCCTCAGTCTCCTGAGTAGTCATAGGCACACCCCACCACTCCTTGTAATTTTTAAAATGTTTGTAGAGACAGGATCTTGTTGTGTTGTCCAGGATGGTCTCAAACTCCTGGCCTCAAGCAATCTTCCCACCTCAGCCTCCCAAAATGCTGGGACTACAGGCATGAGCCACTGCACTCAGCCTCATTTATTTTTTAAATGATGATAAATGCATTTATGGATGATTGCCAACTCATCACACTATGCTTTTTAGACACAGCATGGTGATAAATTATGATTTACTTTTTAATTTTTTGCTAATAATAGGCAGATGGTTTTAAGCGGTTTTTAAATGGTTAAAGTTCACAATGGGTACTAAGACCTACAGCTAATATTTTTGCAAGCTCACTATTTACTATATACTGTTAAGCATTTAATTTTCATTATCTCATTTATAACTTAAACAACCTTACAATCTAGGCGCCATTATTATTTCCATTTTACATATGAGAAAACAGAGCCTCACAGAAGCTAGTTCAGTTGAATACTCTAATGCATAGTAGAGGAAAAGTAATTAATAGATACTAGAGTCAAGAATGAAACCTGTGCTTGCTTGACCACCAAAATTTCATTTATCTACCATTAGGCCATCCTGCTTCCCATGCATAGAGAAAAACAAGTTAGAAAAAATTACTTGCATAGATTTATTCTACTGTTTGTCTGTATATTTACAAATATTACCAATAGTTACAAGTCTGGCAAGGTGAGATGTTTGTGTGAAAAGAACAGGGGCTTTGGAATGAGGCTCACCTGGTTTTGATCCTATAATCCTCCATTTGCCCATATGAGGTAAATCCTCATAATTTACCATGTGCTATAAATTATGATACTTGCCCTCTGTAATGCCCACTTACTCATCCATAAAATAGAGGTGATGGTAACCACCTTGAGGGTTTTGTGTAAAATAAAATGACGTATGCACAGTAGCTAGCAAAAACAGGCACAAAGTAATTATTTTTCTTTCTGTTTTTATATTTTCTACTGTGCATAAATTTATTTCTGTGGAAAGGCTGAACTCATGTCTCAGTCACCCCTAAATCCCTAAATATGAACAACTCACTTCCAACCTTAAATTTTGGCATAGTTTTTTGATACTTATCACAAGTTCATTAAACACCATAGTAAATTTAAAGTTGCATTAAAAAAAAAAATCACAGGAAAGGCATGGACCTAAAAATACTTTCAAGTGGAAAAGCACAGCCCAACTCATCTGAATGTTTATTACAATCAGTAACAATTTCAGCAAAGGGAATCTTCAGGGAAAGAAACTCAGTGTAAGGACCTAAGGGCAAACTAATGTGCCAGATACAAAAGGGAGTGGAAGGTAGGAAGAGTCAATGCAATCCTCAAAGAACTGCTCAGAATCAGCCCCGGGAAGAACATAAACCTCTCCCATGCATTTCTGATGTTGAAGCATCTCCTTGTCCTGTATTTATGTGTTACTTTCCTAGATCTTGGAGCAGGGAGAATATCTTGGCAACTTTCAATACCCTATGGGTGCCTGCACTCAAAATGAAAAACAAAATTCGAAATATTTCACATCAAGTTTATAATGGTAGTCAGCTGTTTCACTGTCAAATGTAGTATTAGATCTGGGCAATACTAAGGTTTACAACACAGCAAACAAATAGTAGTGTTGGAATTGATTGATTTTTAAATAATTATTTGAAGTACTAAAAAAAGTGACTATGTGTGGGTGTAATGCTAATGTGAAAAAGGTAGATTTCAACATTAATTGTATTTTTAAAGATTTAAAATCAATCAGACCACTCTGGCTAATGTTGACAATGTTCAGATACTGGCCTTTGCAACATCATATATTCCAAGAAAAGTAAATAATTTGATTTTTATTAACATTTTTCAATGTGAAAGAAATTTAAATATTCTAAGAAATAAAGTCAGTATTACTTATAAAATGGTTAGATTTCCTGAAATCTCCTTAGTTTTTTATTAGAAATCCTTAGCTTTTAGGGAGGCCAAGGTGGGCAAATCACAAGGTCAGGAGTTCAAAACCGGCCTGGCCAACATGGTAAAACCCTGTTTCTACAAAAAATAAAAATAAAAAAAAAATTAGCTGGGTATGGTGTCAGTCACCTGGAATCCCAGCTACTCCGGAGGTTGAGTCAGGAGAATTGCTTGAACTGAGCCTGGGAGGCAGAAGTTACAGTGAGCTGAGATTGTGGCACTGCACTCCAGCCTGAGACACAGTGCAAGACTCTGTCTCAAAAAAAAAGAAAGAGAGAAAAAAGAAAAGAGAAATTCTTAGTTTTATATTAAAAGTTTTTTATCAAAGAAGGAATTTAAAATAAGTATAATTTGTTGGCTTTTTAAATTATAATTTCTTAAAAGAAAGAAGGGTCAGGGTCAAGAAAGCTGATTAGAAGGAGCTACCTTGTGTGACATTCATGAAGAGGAATAAAACGGGCAGGTAAATACAGTACATTGAACTGAAATATCCAGGCACGAATATTGGAACTGATCAGGGAAACAACTTGATCCATGTAGAACAGAGAAAAGCAGGGTAGGGTGCCCATCCACTCAGGAGTGATGCTGAAACAAGGGAACCCCCACCTCTAACTAAGGGAAACTGTGGGCAGAATCCCTATAAGTCAGAAGACATTGGGGGCCAAAATTCAACATTCTTTTTAAAAAAAATTCCAACTCAGAGTTTCATATCCAGACAAACTAAGCTTCATAAGCAAAAGAGAAATAAGATCCTCAAGAAAATGCTGAGGAAATTTGTTACCACTAGCCCTGCCTTACAAGAGTTCCTGAAGGAAGCACTAAATATAGAAAGGAAAAACTATTAACAGCAACTGCAAAAACACACTGAGGAACACAGACCAGTGATACTATGAAGCATCCCATAAACAAGTCTACTAAATAACCAGCTAGCATTATAATGACAGAATCAAATCCACACATAGAAATACGAACATTAAATGTGAATGGGCTAAATGCCCCAATTAAAAGAGATAGAGTGGCAAGCTGGATAAAGAACCATGACCCATTGGTATACTGTCTTTAAGAGATGTAGCTCATATTGCAAAGACACACATAGGCTCAAAATAAAAGGATGGAGGAAAATTTACCAGTCAAATGAATAACAGAAAAAAGCAAAGGTTGCGATCCTAGTTTCTGGCAAAACAGACTATAACAAAGATCAAAGGACAAAGGGGGCACTACATAATGGTAAAGGATTCAATTCAAAGAGAAAATCTAACTACCCTAAATATATATATGCACCCAATATGGGAACACCCAGATTTATCAAGTGAGTTCTTAGAGACCTTCAGAGACTTCCACATAATAATAGTGGGAGACTATTAGCTGGTTTTCACACTGCTATAAAGATACTACCTGAGACTGGGTAATTTATAAAGAAAGGAGGTTTAATTGACTCAGTTTCACTTGACTGGGGAGGCCTCAACAAACTTACAATCATGGAAGAAGGCAAAGGGAAAGCAAGGCACATTTTTACCTAGTGACAGGAGAGACAGAGAGGGCAGGGGAAATGCCAGACATTTATTGAACAACCAGATCTTATGAGAACACCCTCAGCATCATGAGAACATCATGAGGAAAACTGCCCCCATCATCCAATCCAGGTCCCTCTCTCAACATGTGGTGATTACAATTTGAGATGATATTTGGGTGGGCACACAGAGCCAAACCATATCCTGCCCCTGCCTCCTCCTAAATCTCATGTCCTTTCACATTTCAGAATCAATAATGCCTTCTCAACATTTCCCCAAAGCCTTAACTCATTCCATCGTTCACTCAAAAGTCCAAGTCCAAAGTCTCATCTGAGACAAGCCTCTTCTGCCTATGAGCCTGTAAAATCAAAAGCAAGTTAGTTCCTCCCAAGATACAATGGGGGTACAGACATTGGGTAAACGTTTCCATTCCAAATGGGAGAAATTGGCCAGAACAAAAGGCCATAGGCCCCAGGCATGTCTGAAATCCTTCTGGGCAGTCATTAAATCTTAAAGCTTCAAAATCTCCTTTGACTCCATGTCTCACATCCAGGGCATACTGATGCAAGTGGGTAGGCTTTCCACAGCCTTGGGCAGCTCTGTCCCTGTGGCTTTGTGGAGCACAGATTCTGCATCTGCTTTGATGTGCTGAAGTTGAGTGCCTGTGGCTTTTCCAGGTGCATGGTGAAAGCTGTTAGTGGACCTACCATTCTGGTGTCTGGAGGCTGGTGGCCCTCTTCTCACAGCTCCACTAGGCAGTGCCCCAGTGGGGACTCTGTGTGGGGATTCCAACCTCACATTTCTCTTCCACACTGTCCTAGCAGAGGTTCTTCAAAAGGGCTCTGCCCCTGAAGCAGACTTCTGCCTGGACACCCAGGCATTTCCATACATCCTCTGAAATCTAGGCAGAGGGTTCCCAAAACTCAATTATTGTCTTCTGCACACCTGCAGATCCAACACCATGTAGAAGCCACCAAGGCTTGGGGCCTATACTCACTGAAGCAATAGTCCGAGCTATTAACATTTGGCTCCCGATTGCTTGTGCAAATTTCTGCAACCAGCTTGAATTTCTCCCTAGAAAATGGGATTTTCTTTTTGATCACATAGTCAAGCTGCAAATTTTCCAAACTTTTATGATGTGCTTGGTTTTAAATATAAGTTCCAATTTTTAAACCATCTCTCTCAAGTTAAAAATTCAACAGATCTCTAGGAAAGGGGCAAAATGCCCCTTTAGTTTCTTTGCTAAAGCATAGCAACAGTGACCTTTGTTCCAGTTCCTAGTGAGTCCCTCATTCCATCTGAGACCACCTCAGCCTGGACTTCATTGTCCATATCACTATCAGCATTTTGGTCAAAACCATTCAACAAGGCTCTAGAAGTTCGAAACTTTCCTTCATCTTCCTGTACTCTTCTGAGCTCTCCAAACTGTTAGAACTACTGACTGTTATCCAGTTCCAAAGTTGTTTCCACATTTTCAGGTTATCATTATAGCAGTGCTCAACTATATTGGTACCAATTGTCTGTATAAGTTCATTATTACACTGCTATAAAGATACTACATGAGACTGAGTAATTTATAAAGAAAGGAGGTTTAATTGACTCACAGTTCCACATGGCTGGGGAGGCCTCAGTAAAATTACAATCATGTCAGAAGGTGAATGGTAAGCAAGGCACGCTTTATGTTTTATACAATGGCAGAAGAGAGCGCAACAGGGAAACTGCCACTTTTAAAACCATCAGGTCTCATGAGAACTCCCACACTATCATGAGAAAGCATGGGGGAAATTGCTTCCATGATCAAGTTACCTCTCACCAGGTCCCTCCCTTAACATGTGGTGATTACAATTCAAGATGAGATTTGGATGGGGAAAGAGTCAAACCATACCAGAGATTTTTAAACCCACTGACAATATTAGACAGATCATCAAGACAGAAAATTAACAAATACATTCAGGATCTGAACTTGGCTCTAGATCAAGTGTACCTGATAGCTATCTACAGAAATCTCCACGTTAAAACAACAGAATAAACATTCTTCTCATCGCCACATGGCATTTACTCTAAATTTGATCACAGAATCATAAGTAAAACATTCCTCAGCACATGCAAAAGAGCTGAAATAATAACAAGCAGCCTCTTGAACCACAGCACAATCAAATTAGAACTCAAGATTAAGAAATTCACTCAAAATGTCAGAACTACATGGAAATTAAACAATCTGCTCCTGAGTGACTTTGGGACAAATAATGAAACTAATGCAGAATCAAGAAGTTCTTTGAATCCCCTCCTACACGGTGGGAGCTCCCTCCGGGATTTCCCCTCTGGAATCCCCTTCCACACTCTTCATGGAAGCCTTTCTCTTCTTCTCCTTTCCTTCTCTTTTCTCTACCTAAATAAAATTACCTTCCTGAAAAAAAAAAATAATAAGTTCTTTGAAACTAATGCAAACAAAGAGGCAATGTACCAGAATCTCTGGAACACAGCTAACACAGTGTTAAGAGGGAATTTATTGCACTAAATGCCCACATCGAAAAGTTAGAAAGATCTCAAGTTGACAACCTAACATTACAACTAAAAGGTCTAGAGAATATAGAGCAAGAAAACCCCAAAGCTAGCAGAAGGCAAGGAATAACCAAAATCAGAATTGAATTGAAGGAAGATAGATACACAAATAGCCCTTTAAAAGATTAATGAATCCAGGAGCTGGTTTTTGAAAAAATTAATAAAATAGATAGACTGCTGGCTAGACAAATAAAAGAAGAAAAGAGAGAAGCTTCAAATAAACACAATCAGAAATAATAGGGGGATATTACCATTGACCCCACAGAAATACAAGCAACCATTAGAGAATATTATAAACACTTTTATGCACATAAACTAGAAAATCTAGAAGAAATGAATAAGTTTCTGGACACATACAGCCCCCAAAGACTGAATCAGGAA
The DNA here is from genome assembly GCF_030222135.1 of Aotus nancymaae. Lineage (NCBI taxonomy): Eukaryota > Metazoa > Chordata > Mammalia > Primates > Aotidae > Aotus > Aotus nancymaae. The sequence goes on from NW_026988413.1 coordinate 32,373,019, forward strand.
GAAATTGAATGCCTGAATAGACCAATAATGAGTTTCGAAATTGAGGCAGTAAAATAGTCTACCAACCAAAAAGAAGCCTAGGATCAGAAAGATTCACAGCTGAATTCCCCCAGAGGTACAAAGAAGAGCTGATATCATTCCTAGTGAAACTATTCCAAAATATTGAGTAGGAGGGACTCCTCCCTAACTCATTCTATGAGGCCAGCATCATCCTGATACTAAAACTTGGCAGAGATAGAACAAAATAGAAAACCTCAGGTGAATATCCTTGATGAATATCAATGCAAAATTCCTCAACAAAATACTGGCAAACAAAATCTAGCAACACATCAAAAAGCTTATCCACTACAATCAAGTAGCCTTCATCCCCAGAATGCCATGTTTGTTCAAAATATGCAAATCAACAAATGTGATTCATCATATAAACAGAACTAAAGACAAAAACCATATGATTATCTCAATAGATGCAGAAAAGACCTTTGATAAAATTCAACATCACTTCATGTTAACAAAGCTCAATAAACTAGGTATTGAAAGAACATATCTCAAAATAAAAAGCCATATATGACAAACCCACAGCCAATATCATACTGAATGGGCAAAAGCTGGAAGCATTCCCCTTGAAAACCAACACAAGACAAGGATATCCTCTCTCACCAGTCCTATTCAAAATAGTATTGGAAGTTCTGGCCAAGGCAATCAGACAAGATAAAGAAATAAAAGGCATTCAAATAGGAAATGAGGAAGTAAAACTATCTTTGTTTGAAGATTACATAATTCTATATCTAGAAAACCCCATCGTCTTACCCCAGTAGCTTTTCAGGCTTATAAACAACTTCAACAAAGTCTCAGGATACAAAATCAATTGGTAAAAATCACTAGCATTTTCTTACACACCAACAACAGGCAAGCTGAGAGCCAAATCACAAATGTATTCCCATTCACAACTGCCACAAAAAGAATAAAATACCTAGGAATACAGCTAACAAGGGAAATGAAGGACCTCTTCAAGGAGAACTACAAACCACTGCTGAAAGAAATCAGAAATGACACGAACAAATGCAGAATCATTCCACGTTGATGGATAGGAAGAATCAATATTATTAAAATGGCCATACAGCCCAAAGCAATTTATAGATTCAATTCTATTCCTATTAAGCTACTAATGATACTCTTCACAGAACTAGAAATAACTATTTAAAAATTCATATAGAACCAAGACAGAGCACAAATGGCAAAGGCAATTCTAAGCAAAAAGAACAAAGCTGGAGGCATCGTACAACCTGATTTCAAACTATGCTACAGGGCTAAAATAATCAAAACAGTATGGTACTGGTATAAGAACAGACACACAGACCAATGGAGCAGAATAAAAGAGACAACCCAGAAATAAGACCACCCACTTAGAATCATCTGCTCTTTTACCCACCTGACAAAAACAAGTAATGGGGAAAGGATTCTCTATTGAATATTTGTTAACTGAAATCATAAAATATTTTAGCTTTATGATTATTTTTGTATCTTTTATATATTTAAAAAGTGGATGTAAGCAATCTACTAACAAAAAAGACCACAGGATGCTCTGAAAATTGTACATACTTTAGAATTAAATAAACTGAGTCATAATGCCTTCTTTAGCTTCCTACATCTTGACTGTGTGGCGTGACTTCTTTCTCTTTCCCTCTCTTTTTTTCTTTTTCTATCCTCTCTCTCTCTCTCTCATGTAAAATTTTTTGAAGAGAAAATGAGATAAGGTTTATGAAATGCCTAGCACACAAAAGGCATCAAATGCTTATAAAAATTGTGTCCTCACATTTTAATGTATACAATAAACTGGAGATCTTGTTATGCAAGGTTGTTTTTTAATTTAATTTTATTTTATTTTTGCAGAAGATCTAGAATAAAGTCTGAGTTGCTGAATTAAAAAAAAAAAATTATATGTGGGGCTGCTTTTACCCTAGCACTTTTCATGAACCTAGAATAGGAGATGGAAAGGCAAAGGCAAGGAAGCAAAACATAAGATTTGACACTCATTAACCAGAGAAAAAGCTAGGTGAATCACATGTGAAGCGAAGAGTGAGATTACAGACTTATAACATATCAGTAACTATATTCAATGTAAATGTATGAAATGTCCCAAATTAAAAGAAAGTATTTGTCATATTGATACAGTAATAAAACTCAGCCTGGTTACTTAAAAGAAGGTTGGCAAGGATATGAGTGATGGAAACTCTCCTACCCTGCAAGTAGGAGTGTAAAATTAAATAACCAATGTTGCAATATGGTTTGCTATTATGTTTTAAAATTGAATCTAAACCTACCCTGTGATGCAGCAATTCCCATTTCCCAGTATATACCAACAATAAATGTGACTGTACACTTATTCATAAGCCAAACACTAGAAAAAACAGACGATGATATTAGAAAGCATTATCATGCTTCCCTTGGAGATGGTTAAATGAGAGTGCTTTCTTCATGATGAATTATTGAGATGTATATTCATGGTGGTTTTTTTCCTACATTTGTTATTCATCAATGAAACAAATTCAGAAATAGAACGTAATGATTAAACTGATGGCTTTATCAAATAATATAGAAATAAAGTAAAAACAGTATTGGTAAATTAGCATTTATATTTTGAGTCGCCTGGTGGGATTTGAGGTGGTGATCCTTATTTGTTTTATTGAGTTTATTTTGTTTCCATAATAGAGATTTTCTTACCCTAATCAACATAACACATATGGACAAGAGTTAAACTGGGTTAAAGATGTGGAGAATGGATCTATGCAGCTATGCTTTGGTTGTGTAGAGCCTTAGCTTTTGAGGAATGAAGTGATCGGCTAGAACTCATTAATAGCACACTGAAACCAAACGAGTTAAATAGGCTAGACAGTAATTACCAATGAGTTTACACCTGGTCAGCAGTATTAGACACCTCGTGTATGTCTAGCATATTGAAAAGCTACATACAAGGCTGCCCCAGTAAAGGGTGCTTTGCAAGGAGAAATATTTTCAACTGACGACTTAAAATGAGAACTCATGTATGCTTAATTTTTTGGCATGAATAACTAAATTACATACTTTAAAAAGTTAAATCATTTTATTTTATTGAAAAAGTACTTTTAACTATCTGTTTTAAAAACCACATCTTTTTCCTACAGAAGTATTTTAGCTCCTCTTTTACAGGAATAGTCCTGTCACTTTTATTTTAAATATGTATCTGTTCCCATAGCATTCCACAAAAAGCCTCAGGCTTACAGATGCTCTTAATAAACCTTAAATGGCTATTTCACTATTGAAAACCACTAAAATGTTCACTTTTTAAAACAGAAAGAAAAAGCTGTGAAATCTGTGACCCCTAATAAGGTTCTCACAGTCACTACAGAGTTAGCACAAATCTTTGAGTTAAAAAGTTACATGCGTGGAGTGGCCCAATGCTTATGCAGTCAGTACTTCCTGGTCTTCTGCTTCTCATGCCACCCAGTTAAGAAGTATGCTGTGGTGGCGCGCGCCTGTGGTCCCAGCTACTCGGGAGGCTGAGGCAGAAGAATCACTTGAACCCAGGAGGTGGAGGTTGCAGTGAGCCGAGATTGTGCCACTGCACTCCAGCCTGGCAACGGAGCAAGACGCCGTCTCAAAAAAAAAAAAAGAAAGAAAAAAAGAAATATGCATTGCTTTTAAAACCCCATAGGTCATGGATTCACTTCCCTGGGTCTAAACTATTAATCTAATAGTTATTTTGCTCTTGGGAAAAACATTTAACTGTATATCTTTGGATTACTTCACCTTTAAAGCAAAAACACATATCTCAAAATTTGTTGTGAAATTTAAATAAGATAATTCATAAAAAGTGCTTTAACACAGAGCCTGGCATTTAGCAAATGCTAAATAAAATGTTGACTCTTACTATGTTTTCATGACTTATCTTTCTCTATGCATTGCTATTTTGTGGCAGGTTCAATTCACCAAAATTGATATTTTATTCTGCACTTGTAGATTGACAAAATCTCTGAATATTTTTCCTCAAACGACCAGATAGTTCAACTCATCAATTAAGATATATATCAATTGTTTGGCTGATAAGCAAATCAATATTTCCCTGAACTGCACATTCTGAGAAGATGAGCATTGTGTTACAGAATTTGCCTTCATTTTTTCATTAATAATAAATTATTACTATAAATGACAAGGAATTTAGGAATAAAAATAGGATCAATTATATTCAAAAGCATCTTGCAATCTTGAGGGAGAATCAAAATGCTGAAATGAATTAATGGGGGTTGTATGATGATTGAAACTGATTCAAAAACTATAAATAGTATCTGATGAGTCTCCCATTTTATGGTTGGAGAAAGAGAATCTAAAACTAAAACACATTATTCACAAAAGCCCTCTCAATCCTTCCGTAAAATCCACAAGCCCTCTGCTTCTGATTGCCAGAACTCTGTCCTGACTTGTTTTTTTTAGCTTTTGCAGCTACCTCAACTCTGCATCCTGCTTTGGAGCTATGGTATAGACAGCATTTGCTACTTTTGCTTATTCAGCATCTGTTTCTCTTACTTTCTTCCAATGGCTTCCATTATAATGAAAAAGTGAAAATGTAGTCAGGAAAGGAAGCCAACTAAAGTGACTCAGTTTCCAAAGTGTAATTGGGCCTTCTGTATTAATTATTTTTATGTTAATAGAATATTTTATTGTGGTAAAGTATACATAACATTATACTATTTGAATCATTTAAGTGCACAGTTCTGTGACATGAGTATGTTTGCATTGTTGTAAAATCATTACCACTTTATAATTTTTTTATCTTCCCCTGTGAAAACTCTGTATTCATTAAACACCAGTTTCCCATTCCTTCCGCTTCTCTCAAGCATTCTACATTCTGCATTCTGTCTCTATGAATTTGATTGGTCTAGGTACCTGATACAACTGAAGTATTATAGTAAGTGTCCCTTTGTGACTCACTTATTTTACTTAGCAAGGTTCATCCATTTTGTAGCATCTGTCACAATTTACTTACTTTTAAAGGTTAAATAATGTATATACATCATATCTTGTTCCACTGAATATACATTACATTTTGTTTTTTCATTCGTCTCTCAGTGGACACTTGGGTTACTTCCACATTTCAGTTATTATGAATAATGCTGCTGTGAATCTTCGTCTACAAATAACCATTTGAATCTCTGCTTGTGTTTGAGTACACACTGAGATGTAGAATTGCTAGATTGCATGGCAATTCTATATACCACTTTTTTAGGAATTGCCAATCCATTTTCCACAGTGGCTATACCATTTTATATTACCCCCAGCAATGCACAAGGGTTCCAATTTCTCCACATCCTCACCAACACTTGTTTTCTTCTTCTTTTTTGACAATAACCATCCTAATGGGGACCTAATAAAATATTTGCAGTGCAGGTAGAGACACAGTGTAATTTTTACATCAAATATGTAGATATAGAATATGCATGCATCATGACACAAATATAACAAAAATCAGTAAATCTACTTACTATTTTATTTATACTAAATGCTAATGTTTTGACATGTGTGTGATTTGGTGTTTGGTTGCTATTGTTATTTTGTATATTTAATCTTATTTTTTTACCAAAGGTACAAAATAGAGTCTTAGTCGCTTTCTTATTTTATGGAATGCTAGAATAAGAAGGACCTTCAAATTTGTCTCTTTCCAATCCAATAGTCCCCCTTCCAAATCTCTTTTTTTTTTAGACAGAATCTCACTCAGCCATCCAGGCTGGAGTACAATGAGCATTCTTGGCTCACTGCAACCTCTGCCTCTCAGGTTCAAGTGATTTTCCTGCCTCAGCCTCCCGAGTAGCTGTGATTACAGGTGCGTGCCACCACATCCGGCTAATATTTTTGTATTTTTAGTAGAGACGGGGTTTCACCATGTTGGCCAGGCTGGTCTCGAACTCCTGACCTCAGGTGATCTGGCCACCTTGGCCTCCCAAAGTGCTGGGATTACAGGCATGAGCCACCACGCCCAGCCCCAAACTTTTGTTTTTAAATACAAGAAAAGGTAGTAGCAAACAGAGGCTTCTTGGTCTTCTCCTTGGGGCTTTTGCTCTTCACCATGACTGCCTCTGAACATTCACAATACATAATTAGATACAGATGGAGGTATGTAGGTTCAGGAATAAAGAAAACAAATCTAAATTTGTTCGTGTGTTATTTCACAAATATTTCTGTTAACAGAAAGAAAAACTTAATGTGTAATGAGATCTTTGCCTTCATGGAACACACAGGCATAAACCTGAAATTTGGAATGCCTGCAGCTGTGCAGAACTGCATGGTGGTAATACACATTCAATTGGCTTGAAAAGTTTCTTTTTTTGTTTTTTTGGTTTTTCTGTTTGTTTTTGAGATGGAGTCTCGTTCTGTCACCAGGCTGGAGTGCAGTGGCACAATCTCGGCTCACTGCAATCTCTGCCTCCCGGATTCAAGCAATTCTCCTGCCTCAGCCTCCCGGGTAGCTAGGACTATAGGAATGCACCACCAGGTACAGCTAGTTTTTGTAATTTTAGTGGAGATGGGGTTTCACCATGTTGGCCAGGATGGTCAATCTCTTGAGCTTGTGATCTGCCTGCCTCAGCCTCCCAAAGTGCTGGGATTATAGGCTGAGCCACCATGCCCGGCCGTAAGGTTTTTATTAAAATATTGTCTGGACTCATCTATAAGGCTACGGCTATAACTGAAGTAAGATTCCTGAGATAAATCACATTTTAACACATATTTTAGTTCATAAATTCCCAACTCTTAGACACCCCTAAAGGCCGTCTTTCACTTTCTCACTAAATTCACTGCAGTGACACTAAATCACCCCATTCATATATCACCTGCCTCACCACTGATGTGATAAATCTCTATTTCCTTTTTGAGACTTTGACACACGGTGGCCCTCCCTCTTCTGCAATTATAATGTTCTCCTGGCCTCTTATGATTAGAATTTCTGATTATGCACAAATCCATGCAGCAAAACCCACATAACAACTTACTAACTACTTTTAACCTCGTTATAAATGGGACCTGCTTTAAGAAATGACTTTAAATGGGCCTTGTCTTGGAAAGGCAATGCCACATTCTTTTGATGTTGACAACACACTGTTCCTTTTTCCAGATCATGTCCATTTATATTAAAAAGTTGTTTTAACCCCAGAAAGGTAGTTTGTCTTTGAAATGCTGTTTGCCTTGAAATCTAAAAGCTTCATAAAGCTTCCCTAGGTTTATTCTACAAGTGTTCTGATTCTAAAATATGAAATATGGTGATTATAGCAATTTAGATTCAAAATTTAGAGATTGAGTAAAAATGTGGTTTTCTACAGGGAAATAATGTCAACCTGAAATATAAGTTATTTGTCTATTATATTTTATGAGAAAAACAAAGGTTACCTAGGTCTTGAGGACGTAAGTGCACATGCTGGTAACAAGGCTGATAAAAGAACAGATGAGAATGGGATGTTTGGCCTCAAAACAATAATAGTTTCTCTCAAGTATTATAAGTTTTATGATTTATTTTTATTGTTTTTATATAATTTATTTGTATGACTGCTGTCTCCTCTATTAATTTTAAAAGAAATATTTACCCTTAACTAATGTGAATATCCAAGAGAAAAAAATAAATGATAATGCTAGTATGCATCATGCCAGAATTCTACAAAGTACATTTGTGACTCTAAGTTTAAACCAGCGTTAAGACCGAATATAGATACTCCAACTGACTTGATTGTAATCCATATTCAAAAGTACGTTTAAAGTATTACATCGCTAAATCAAAGATAGTTTTAAAAAGAAACATCTTTTAATTTCTTGAAGAGATCAAGTTGCTTTACTTAAACAAGGCGGTTTTCTCTGCCCACAGGAAAAAGAGCCTGTTATTTGAAATGTATCTATTTTACAAGAAAGATACTTTCCCTAGCCTTGAATCTGTAGTTCTAACCAACATTCAATTTCCTTGAAGATAAAGAATCTTAATATTTGAGAATAGTTCCTGACTTATCCTAATCAGAATATCTGAAGTAATCAATGCCAGATGAAGGAAAAATATTTTAAAAATTCCACTTTTTCTCAAACTTTCCAGATTGTAAGCACATGTTAAGAGTGCTCTTGGCCTCTCAGCTGGGTGCAGTGGCTCATGCCTGTAATCCCAGCAATCTGGGAGGCCAAGGTGGGCAGATCATGAGGTCAGGAGATCGAGACCATCCTGGCTAACATGGTGAAACCTGTCTCTACTAAAAATACAAAAACTTAGCCTGGTGTGGTGGCACACACTCATAGTCCCCGCTACTTGGGAGGCTGAAACAGGAGAATCGCTTGAATCCTGGAGGCAGAGGTTGCAGTGAGCCAAGATGGCACCATTGCACTCCAGCCTGGGCAATAGAGGAAGACTCTGTCTCAAAAAAAAGGGCTCTCATACACACAGGACACAGTTGATTATAGAACAGTGATTGTAACCACAGAAATGCTCTCACAGATCAGCTAAGAGAGAATCAGAAATATAACTCTAGAACTATGGTGACTAAGCACGTTGTGAGACATTAGGATACGCAAGTCAATGACACATACCCTGCTCTCATGGATCTTGCAGTCTTGCAGTATTGCACTAGGTTTGGAAAGGCTAGAGGATTTGGAGATATTTGGACCTAGAATCATAATCCTGGATCAGAAACGTCATTAAATAAATATGTCTCACTTTCTAGTCTCATTGTAGCCATGGTGAATGATAAATCATACTTCTGAAGACACATACACATATACATTTACATCTCCATGCTTTTAAACATGCTTTCATATAAAATATCGCTTTTATCTTATCTTATCCACCTAATTATCCCTAAGGCAAAACTAATCATATGTTCAGCATTGTAAAGAACCTCATAATAGCAATCATCATATTATATTCTAATTACAAGTAATACTTCCCTGTGATCCTCTCTTTTAAAAAATTGTCTGCCCATGAAAACAGACACATAGATCAATAGAACAGAATAGATAGACCAGAAATAAATCTACACATTTATGGTCAACTGATGTCCCACAAAGGTGCCAATAAAGCACAATATGGGGAAAAGGCTGTCTCCTCAACAAATAGTGTTGGGAAAACTGGCTATCTACGATGTAGAAGGATGAAATTAGACCCTTATCTCATGTTATTAATATATACAAAAATAAACTCAAATGGATCAATAACTTGAATGTAGGACCTAAAACTCCTGGAAGAAAACATAAGGAAAAGTTTCTTGACATTGGTCTGAGCAATAATTTTTCTTAATATGACCCCTAAAGCACAGGTAACAAAAGGAAAAATAGGCAAATAGGACTGTATCAAATTAAAAGCATCTGCATTGCAAAGGAAAGAATGAACAGAAGGAAGAGAAAACCCATGGAATGGGGGAAAAGTTCACAAACCACATATCTGCTATGAAGTTAATATTCAAAATACAGAAATAAATTAAACAACTCAATAGCAAGAAAAGAACTAACTCAATTAGAAAATGGGCAAAGGACCTGAATAGACATTTCTCAAAAGAAGACATCCAAATAGCTAACAAATATTAAAATATAAAAAATGCTTACCATCATCAATTATCACGGAAATGCAAATCAAAACTACAATCAGACTGGGTGCAGTGGTTCACACTTATAATCCCAGCATTTTGGGAGGCCAAGGAGGGCACATCACCTGAGGCCAGAAGTTCAAGACCAGCCTGGCCAACGTGGTGAAATCCTGTCCCTACTAAAAATACAAAAAAATTAGCCAGGCATGGTGGCATATGCCTGTAGTCCCAGTTACTCGGGAAGTTGAGGCATGATAATCGCTTGAACATGGAAGGCAGAGGTTGCAGTGAGCTAAGATTGCACCACTGCACTCCAGCCTGGGCAATAAAATGAGACTCAGCCTAAAAAGAAAAACAAAAAGAAAAAAATGACCAAAACTACAATCAAATTTCACCTCACAGGCTGGAAGCAGTAGCTCATGCTTGTAATCCCAGCATTTTGGGAGGCCAAGGAGGATGGATCACATGAGACCAGAAGTTCAAGCACAGCCTAGACAATGTGGCAAAACCTCATCTCTACTAATCTGCAAAAATTATCCAGGTGTGGTGGTGCAGGCCTGTAATCCCAGCTACTTGGGTGGCTGAGGCATGAGAATTGCTTGAGCCCGGGAACTTGAGGTTGCAGTGAGCCAAAATTGCACCACTGCATTCCAGCCTGGGTGACAGAGCAAGACTGTCTCAAAACACCAAACCAAACAAGAATATCATCTCCCACCAGTTGAATGGCTATTGCCACAAAGACAAAAGGCAATGTTGGCAAGCATGTGGAGAAAAGAGAACTCTTGCACACTTGTAGTGAGAGTATACATGAGTACAGCTATGATGAAAACAGTATGGAAGTTCACCCCAAAATTAAAAAGAGAACTACCATATGATCCAGTAATTCCATTTCTAGGTACATATCTAGAGGAAATGAAATCAGTAGGTCAAAGACTATCTGGACTCCCACATTTATTGCAGCATTATTCACAATACCAAGATGTGGAATAATTCATGCCCATCAATTAATTAATGGATGAAGAACACAATGGAATACTATTCAGCCTTATAAAAAGAAGAAAATTCTGTCATCTGTGACAACATAGATGATCCTGGAGGACATTATGTTAAGTGAAATAAACTAGTCACAGAAGGGCAAATACTGCATGTCCTCACTTGTATGTGGAATCTAAAGGATTCAAATCCACAAGAGAAGCGAGTATGATGGTTGCCAGGGGATGGGGGTGGGTAGGAAAGGGGGGAAATGGGAAGATGTTGCTCGAAAGGTACAAAGTTTTAATTAGACAGGAGGAATAAATCCTGGTGATCTATTGTACAGCATGGTGACTATAGCTGATAATAATGTATGGTATACTTGAAAATTGTAAAAAGAGTAGTTCTTAAATGTACTCACTTCACACACGAAAATTCTGAGTGAGGTGACAGTTATGTTCATTACCTGGATTGTGGTAATCAACTTATAATGTATGCAATATCACATTGTATACAACAAATATATACAATTTTTGTTTGTCAATTATACCTTAAAGTTGGAAAAAGAGTAAAAATAAGTAAATAAAAATTGTCACTCACTACTCAACAACAAACACTAAGCTCCACGAGAAAAGGAATCTTAATTGTCTTTTTTTCCCTTCCTAGCCAGTGCCTGCCATAAGGTCTGATACTGAGGAAGTCATCATTATTTTCTTTCATCACTTTCTGTAGAAGCAAGGTCTGATATTCATTCATTGAATCACATCAAGAACCTTGTAGATGCTAGTTACCTTTAAGAAACACCAGACTAGTCAGAAATATAAGAAGCTAATTATAATACTAGATGACAAATATTCATGGGAGAAAGGTGTGGAAAAATACTTAAAGAGGCAGAAATATGTGTAAGTTCTCAACCTAAGGAGGAGGGACTTTAACCTCTTGGGTGGTGGAGTCAGTCAGTACGGCCAGTGAAAGCTAGATCCCTACTTGGCTTCTACTGACGTTTAATCGGCCTCACAAACTGAGTCCTCTTCATAAATACTTCCCCTATATCATTCCTCCTCTCATACCCAGTGATCATTTCTTCTAACCACTCTGCTTTCACCAGAGGAACCAGGTTACCAAAACCAGGACACTAAGGAGAAATTTCATTCTTTAAAGAGATACTCTCAGGAGAAATAAAAATTAAGTCAATAGGAAATGTTATCAGTATATATCCCATCCACTATGGCAAAAGCAGGAATGGGTAAAAGTGCATTCAAGGTCTAGGAAATGGTATACATGAAGGCATGGAAACATAACTGTTCTTAAATCTGTAGTAGGTCATTTATGATGGGTGAAACAACACAAAAGAGAGTGTTATAACACAAGGCTGGAAATGAAAACAGATGATAGAACAGGTGTTTGGGTTTCTTTTGGTTGCCAGTGGGAACCGTTATAAAGTTTAGCTATGACAGTGAGGCAATCTGTGTTCTAAAAGAATGACTCTGGCAGAAGTGTGGAGGGTGGACTGGAAGGAGTATTTGCTAAAGGCAAGAGAAGAGTCCAGAAAGGTTTTGCAGGAATTCACATAAAATTAATCCATCCCATATCCACTTTGTATATCCTGATATGTGGTAGGCATTCAATAAATATTTTAACCAAATAAGTAAAGTAGAACATGAAATTCCTCCACAACAAAGATCCAACTGAATTTATACAATTTAAACAAATAATGTATAATCTTAAAAGGTGTAAAGGGTTATTCTTTGATATAAAGGGAGACAGAAACTATGTTCTGTTTATTTTTGTTCTTTTATACAACCTCAATGCAGAAAGAGCATTCAGTTATTGTCCACAACCCTCCTCTTTGTCTACTTTGGATTCCCTGACTGTAACATCTCACCTGACATTTAGAATTGTGTACTGTGTTCGGCATGGTGCAAAAATTTTTAGACAACCTTAAACTTCAAAGCTTCTGCTCATTTTAATGAGGTTTCAACAAATACATGTTTTCCAAACACCATAAAAAAAAGTGTCATCATTTATATACCACTGTACTGCATTCCTCTCCAAAATGGAAGCAAGGGTATTAACTAAATTAAAATTTATTAAAATGCTGAGAATTATTACCCAGATATTATAAAGCAGATGGATGAGCATATGTGATTAATTTTAATTGTTCTAAAGATAGTACCTAAATAATATGCCTTAAGCCAAAAGTTATTTTAAAATAACATTGAACATGTTTACATGTTTTTCCTTAATATGCAGCAATTAATTCTACTCTGAATTTATTATATTCTGCTGATAAAGTTGATAAATTGTTGCAATGTATATGTCATTAATGCCTTAATAAAATAATCATAGAATATCAGATTCAAATCCAACTGCGTTTCCCATGTGGTAATCTCTTCTACTACTTCCCTGACAGGATCATCTGAACTCTACTTAGAAGAAATAATAGATTCATTCTTTTGTGAGGCTGCTGGATGTTGAACCCAGAGGTCGGCAGTGCAGCTCAGATGCTCAGTCTTCTTGTTGCCATGCGAGGCAACACAGGTCAGCCTGCTGCTGCTGCTGTACCACACCTCTTCAGATATTCAGACAAAGCTGTTATGTTCTCACTCAGTCTGGAAGGTACTTCAGGAGAGTATTTTATAGGAGTAGAGTGATTCCCAGAGAAATGAAAATGTGCCATCATGAAGAATGAACAACTTTAAGTTCTCCTCTTGGATGTTGGGGTAAAAGGAGTTAAAGATACCAAAGCACAAAATACTTCAATCCTCAGTGAGAACAGGAGACTGTTCCATTATGACAGAGATAGGGCATTGGAAGCCAGTTAGTGTAATGGAACAGTCTCTATCTCAGAACAAGAAACAACATCCTATGAAACTCATTCTGCCTGTGACTCAACTGGCTGAGAAGCACTTTTGAAGTGGAAAACGGGGAACTTACCAGGTTTCCAGTGCTCACTTGGTCATGTGTGCTCTGCCTAAAGAGTTGCTTTTTTTATGACCTGAATCAAGAGTTCTGCATTATTCCAATGTCAGACCTGCTGGAGGGCAAATTGCCAAATCAACAGTCTCGTTGGACGATAAAGCTCTTCGGTAGAACAGCAAAGTAAACCTCCTGAGTTTGTGTTTCCATTTTTGAAAACAGTTATTAGACTTTTACTCAGGTTCTATATTTTCTAAATTCTAAAACATGCTTCATTTGCAGTTTCCAAGGCCTTTGAGAACCATCATGTTTCCCTACCTAGATAGTTTCACATGTTACACAAATCACCCTCCCAGGCCAATATAATTAGGAAAATTAGTTTGTATCTTTATTTCTTGGCCTCTTCCTCTAGAGTCGTTTTACCTTGAAGTTTATTATGTTTGCTTCAGCATTAATATTTAAATAATAAATATGAAATTCCTAGGTGTATTCACTAAGAAATAGCTACAAAGTATTTTTAAAAACCTATGATAAATGCAGTATACAGCACCATATGAGGAGAGAGCCATCTGGATCCGCAAGATTGGCTGAACCAGGCCTGGTTATCAATAGAGTGACGAACACACACAGAAGAAAAATGATTAAGCCATCTTAACACATCTAATAATGATCTTGCCAAATTTCAAACGTGCTAGTGTACATTTAAAAATTTGTTAAAAGGGTATATATTATGGTATGTATGCATGTTTTTCTTAAGTATAAATCAAAAGGCCCATGGCTTTCAGGATCCTTTCTTAATATACCTTATAAAACTCTTCAATATGCTTCTGCCTCGTCTATCTCACCTATTGCCATTCCACGCTGTGCTGTAGTCAAATTAAACTCTCTCATTCTTCAAATGTGCCTTAGTCTCACAGCCTAGCTCCACTTTAAGACACACACTTTACTCACTCTCCTCACCTCACTCCTAAGCCCATTTGCTACCTGTTACTCATCCTCGAGGTTTCAAGTTATGTATCTTTTCTCCATGATGCTTCTCCTTGAATTCCTTTCGACCAGACTACCTATTGTTCCTGCTTTTTCTCTTGTAACAATTCCAACATAATGGCAATAGTTCTGTACCCCCATTGCTGCTTGATTTGTCTGCCTCTCACCTATCCTAGACTGGAAGTTAAGAATGTCTCTTTTCATCTTTATACCACAAAAACTTAGTCCAGCCCTTGGCATAAAGCAGAGTTTCAATAAACATGTGTTGAATGAATGAATGAATGAATGACTTAATGGCACTGAAATACGCATGTCTGTGCCTTAGAAAACACAAATACTCTTCAATATTTTCTTGAGTTTCAGAACAGCTCTCTGCCACGAGAAATCAAACTGTTTTTTCTTATTCAGGTATTAATTTATGCAGTGTCCTGAGCTGACATTTATTACTGAAATAGTTGAGTCTTTAAAAAAATTAGCCATCTAATTGCAACTTATGGAGGACCTATTAAATGCTTAAATCTGTGAATTAAAGAAGTTTTCCTGGCTCTAAGCCATTTAGAGTGCAGAACAGAAGTTGAATACTTTAAGCAATATTGCGATATCTTAAGGTTTACAAAACAGTGTAACAAGCTTAATAGAAAAACATTAACTGTTTATCACATCATTCTTCCCCAGTTCTAGCAACATATGTGTTATCTGTTCCAATTATAAGTCTTCTTACCTTTCGAGATCTTATTTTTCCTCTACTTTCTTTAGTTTACCTAATTGCTTAAATAGGCAGAAGTCTAGTTTTCACATGATTTTTTTTTGAAAAGTTGGTTTTATGACTCACATAGAATATCTAGGAAGTACATGAACAAGCTTCAAGTAATTTTATAGGACATCTGATATTATTCTAATTCAAGAATATGAGCTAAACTTTGCATTAGTCTATTTTCACACTCTGTAAAGAAACTACCTGAGACTGGGTAATTTATAAACAAAAGAGGTTTAATTGACTCAAAGTTCCACATGGCTGGAGAGGCCTCAGGAAAGTTACAATCATGGTGAAGGCAAAAGGGAGCAAGACACATCTTACACGGTGGCAGGACAGAGAGTGTGCAGGAGAAAATGTCACTTTTAAAACCATCAGATCTCATGAGAACTCTCTCACTATCATGAGAACAGCATGGGGAAAATCACCTCCAGGATCCAATCACCTCCCAACAGGCCCCTCCTCTGACACAGGGAATTACAGTTAGAGATGAGATTTGGGTGGAGATACAAAGCCAAACCATATCAAACTTGAACTTTATTATCAGAGTTGCAAGAAAAACTGGATAAGAGATGTCCAATGAATGATCTAAGGCATAATGCAGGAGAAGATGTTTTGTCAGTCCCAAATCACTGTGCAAATTTAAACATAATACATTCCTTAATTCTTAAAAATGTTCCCAAAGAGAATGATCTGTCCATGAATATCTCCGTATCATAGAATAACGTGAGAATTTGAAATTAATTGAGTGAAGGTAAGGATCAGTGAAGATAAGGAACAATGGCAGTGTTAGGATGAAGGAAGAGGAAAGCATGTCAAGTAACCAAGAGGCCAAGATGTTATAAGGATTCTCTATGTCAATGTTAAATTTCATTAAGAATTATGACGAATAAAATCAAAGAGAATGCCCATGAGTCTGGAACTAATATCTTCATAGTACAAGACAGGTGGCCTAAGCATCAGTGACATAGCTAGAAGGAAAGGTGGATGGCTTAGTTCTTAGGAAGAAGTAATGCCTTTAAATGTATTTGTATTTTATTAGACTTAATAACTCATCTACATACATGTGAAAGAGAAACATCTATGAAGACAGCGTATGGTGCCAGTTTTGGGATTCATGCAATAATGCTTGGGGTCTATGCAATAACTAGCATGGTCTATTTCCAAAAGGTAAAGAATAACTACACTGTATCAGCTCAATTTGATATTCCAATTGAATTTTGCTTAGGAGTTGATAGAAGGTGCCCCAAATTGTAGACCATTTGAATTGATCTTTGAGTAAGACTTTTTAATTGTATGTTTCTTCTTTCATAATTTTTATGAATTTTTTAATATCTCAGTTTAAAAGATCTTCCCGTTTTTTCATTTCTTTAATGCTACTTTCCAGTTTTCCCTAACTGTAATTATTTTCAAGATGTTCAGAATTTCATTTTGTAAAAAAATATGGTCTAATTTTCAAATGTTTCCATTCTGACAGTCACTCCATTTACCTGTACTTTCATTTAGGCCTTTGCATATGCCAGCCTTCTGATTATTTGCTTAGTTAACCCCTCCTCCTCATTCAAACTTCATCCCAAAATATGCCTTTCCTAACTTTCCATTCTCCAAGTAGGTCATCACATTAAATGCACTTGCAGCATATACCTCTCTTTCTAGCGTTTGCCAGTACTAGAACTAAATGTTTAATGGAGTAATTTTTTTGTTATTTTCTATTTTGACTGTCATCTTTCTAGGACCAAGTACAGTACTTTACATAGACTAAGTGCTCAATGGACAATTACTGGATCTGTGAACAGATGCAAGAATGAATGAATAGCTCAACATAGGAAATACTTTTTATTCATTAAGTATTATATCATTAAGTAAAAATAAATTACAGAGCACCAATTTTCTCAATAAAAATTAAATGTCAAAGTATCTACAAAATGTTAAAAATAATTATGACCAAGTAATAAAATTAAGACAATTTCAAATTTATTTACATTATAGTTGTATAACTTTTCTACAATTAACACATCATTTTCAAGCTAAAATGAAATGACTCAACTTAAATATATAACGTTTGATTTATATTTTTAAAAGCCTTTTCCTTTATTTGATATCTATTATTTATTTGAATATATGAAATGTTTAGTCCTTAAATCTGGCTTTAACTGCTACTACCATGTTATAGAGGAATAAGGCTTTTCAGTTTCCAAAGTTTACTTATCTACCTTAGCTTATTCGACCTCCACAAAAACTATATAATATATGAAGGACAGGTCTTTTTCCCATTTTACAGATGAACAAAATTTACTTTATAGCAATGTTTACTAATATCTTCCCTTTCTATTACTATATTCCTTTAAGATTTTTATCATTAAAGAGTATTTATTTATCATATATACCTCAAGGAATGCAGATACTCGTATTACTTCACCTACTCTCTAAGAAATGAGGTTGTCAGAAAAGTAGGTCAAGATTTTATCCTATGCTCTACTTTAAGCATCTTACAGGAACTATTTAGAGAGTTGAAATTCCCATAATTATTAAATTTTTCATTCATTCAATAAATACTTACTGAATACTTAAACTATGTTAGGCACTGCAGTCATAATGATGAAACATTTTCCCAGGCTTCATGGAATTTGCAGTTTAGAGTAAGATAAACATATAAGGGAATATATGATAACCAAGTTTGAAGAAAACTAAAGTGGAAAAAACAGATGCAATGAAAGTGAATAATAATGAGACTGCTTAGATTGGGAGGCTGACTAAAGTCCTTTCTAAAGTATGAGTGAGAATTACCTAGGTGAAGAGTAAGGAGGAGGGGCATTTCAATCAGAGAATACCATGTCCAAACACCCTGAGACAAGAAAAAGCTTGACTCATTTGAGGAACTGTAAGCAGGGCTTGCTGAGCAGAGAGTAAAAGCAAGCACGTCACAAAATGAAGCAGGGGAGAGAAAAGAGAGCTCTTCTCCTCCTGTTAAATGAGCTTTTGTTACTGTCTTTGTGCTACTACAACAATACCACAGACTGGGTAATTTATAAACAATAGAAATGTATTTCCCACAGCTCCAAAGGCTAAGAAGTACAAGATCAAGGTACTGACAAGTTCGGTGTCTCGCAAGGGTTGCTTTGTGCTTCCAAGATGGTGCCTTGAATGCCACTTCCTCTAGAGAGGATGAAAGCTACATCCTCACAAGGCAGAAGGAGCAGAAAGGCAAAAGCGGACAGATGCTGGCACCTCACAAGGCAGAAGTGCAGAGGAGAATGAACACTTCCATGGGCCTTTTATAAGGGCCCCTAATTCCATGAGGGGTCTGCACTCATGACTTAATCACCTTCTAAAGGCCCTAATTCTTCATACTATTACACTGGCAATTAGGTTTTAACATGTAACTTTTGGCGGACATACTCAGACCTCAGCAGTTACATCCACAGGAATCAGCCTATGATATATCAGTCTTCATTATGATGCATTAGCCTTCATCATAAACTCTGTCAATTCTCTGAAATAACTGTAAGAAAGAAGTTAATTTCCTACATTTAAAAGGCAGCTTCAAATTGTATACTATATTCATTCTGTGTACTGTATAGAAAAAAATAAGGTTGTTAATATTGAGATGTAGGAAGGTACTTCTAAATTGGCAAATTAAATTATTATTTATCTTAAATTTTTACAGGTTCCTAGAATCTTCTATGATTCTATCTATAAAGTTGGTAATAAGGAAGTTCCTAAGGAATCAGGTAACATGTTTATGAATAAATGATTTGATAGAAATGAAAAATTGCCATGGAAATTCCATAAAGGATCGCATGGCAGATCTTTAGAATCTAAGAAATACTGTCTGATTATTTCTTGTGAGTTTAAACATCTTTATTGGACATCTCATCACATATCTTCAATACACCTTTGCTTATTTATAACAGTGCATAAGTGATTTGTGCCATAAGCACAAAATCATATGGCAAACAGAATATATGGCACTTAAGAGAGTGTGGCTTATCAGGATGAAAGAGCTAGATAGAAGAGTCATTTCTAAACAAATGAATCCATACAGGAGATGAGGGTCCCAAGAGAGAAAACGCACCTAACCTAAGGGAGAAAGAACCTATTGTTTTCCCTTGCAAAATGAAGCCAGAAAAGAGAGAGGTACAAATACAATCACAGAAATAAGGATGTCACCAGAGGCCTATGTGAAAGCTAAACTGCAAAACAACAGACATATCCCAGAGAAAATGGTCAGAAGTGTTACACTCAATTCATGTATTTTTTTGTCCACTTGTTAGTGGAAGAAAAAAAAATTTGAAAAATGCTTACTGAATTAAATTCAAAGATAATTTTTGGTGATCTTACAGACATAATTTTACAAGTAAAGAAATCAAAATTTAGACACATATGGATATTTAACTGGATCAGTTACATAACTGACACATAGCAGTTAACAGTTAACTGACATAGCAGTTAATTAACTGTTACATAGCAGTTAACAGAATATTTACTTTGCTTGTAGACTGTAAAATGACTTTAGGATTCTGGATCCATTATCAATATGACATATTTTTAAAATTTCAGATTTCAAAAGCAACAATGTTATGTTAAACAGGAGAATTCTGAAGGAGAATTTTGATGGTGTAAGCACAATAAGTCTTGCTTCAAGTATATTTGGTGTTGCTGCTCATTATGTTTGCAGTGTACAATTTTTCTTTTACAAGGAATGAGTACATTTCAAAGATGATTGTTGCATTGTGAAGATTTATTCTCTAAGGACATAAAACATATGCAATGTTCTTAACACACCTATTTATTATTTGGAAATTAATTTTAGTTAAACTTCCTGAGTTTTGATAAGTCAATTTTGGTTACACTTTTGGAATGTTCTAATATTCTGTGATAAATGACCTCAACATGATTATTTTTAAGGAAAAAGACCATCTCCATAAATCTTATGCAAACATCACATGGATCTTTTGGATAAAGTTAGCTAAATTAATTTTACATGTTTGAAGTTTATATTTCCTTACTTATAAAATTAAAATGTATCTATTTATTTTAAAATTATTTCCTACTAGACAATGCCCATATTATAATTTTCTTAAAGAAATGTGAGTGTAATTATATCAATCTTCTCTATAACATCAAATCTACTTATGTTGATCATCTTTTTTAAGAAATCTTTCTAGTTGCTTCAGATGCTTTCCTGCTAAGACAATTAGCCTATTTATGAAGACAGTGAATCTAAGATGTATGCACAGGGCAGAGTCTTAGGGAAATCCCCAGAGCCAAGTATTTGTGTGGCACTGGCTAAACCTTCAGTGGCACCATTGCACTCTAGGAAAAAAGTTCCCTTTGTTTTTTAAAAAGTACTGATTATTACCATTTCTGATTAATGACTGCAGAAACTTATTTGCAAACATAAGAAACATAGGACTATGTATTAATAATTGTGAAATTTAAATGAGCTTATACGTATACCTCTTAATATCTTACTTTTCTGTTTCTTAATTCAGAAAAGCCAAGAGCTCTCAGCAACTTCGCATGTAGTATTCATGCCTGAAATTTTGATAGGATCTGTTTAACATCATTTTGCCTTTTGGGATTGGTATTTTAGCTACTAAGGTATTTTTTCATGAATCCTAGTGAGATAGCTATAGAGACAAACATTAGATCATTAGCCTAGCACACTCAGTTGATTAGAGAACACAGCTCTAATGTGAATAAGGTCTTTAAATCTCCCAGATGCCAGTTATTAAAGGCACAGTCTATACTGAAATAATAGCAAGTGTTCTCACCATGTGTGCTTTTAGTTTCAAGGTAAACCAGTTGAGAGAATAAGAGAGCTCAAACCTATTAGCATGCATTAAAAGGCAATTTAGCTCAAACATTCTTCCAACAATGGATGAGAATATTATCTTCACATAGATAAAAACAAGCAATAATTGGTGTCATTGCCTCTTATAATTAGATCCATTGTCACCTGCTTCTACTTAAATAGTTATATATCTATAAAATTATATTTGTGGGAGGCCAGGCACAGTGGCTTATGCTGTAATCCAGCACTTTGGGAGGCCAAGGTGGGTGGATTACTTGAGGTCAGGTGTTTGAGACCAGCCTGGCCAACATGGTGAAACCCCATCTCTACTAAAAATGCAAAAATTAGCCATGCGTGGCAGCATGTGCCTGTACTTCTAGCTACTCAGGAGGACAACTCTTTGAACCTGGGAGGTGAAGGTTGCAGTAAGCCCAGATCGCACCACTGCACTCCAGCCTGGGTGACAGAGTGCTACTCCATCTCAAAAAACAAAAAAAATATATTTGTGGGGAAGAGGAATAGAAAAATGAGAAAAACACTATATTAGGGAAAAGGACGTGGTAAGGTTAGAATAGGACGAAACTTAAAAATTTTGTCTTCTCATTTTACATGAGCTTGTGGACTGGAAAAATGAATGAGTGACTTATCTTCTATCATTAGGATTACAGGAGAGATATATATATATATATATCAGATGTCTCTAATAGTTAATTTTATGTGTCAACTAGGCTGGGCATGGTACCCAGATTATGTTGCCAAACATTATTTTGTATGTTTTTGTGAGGACATTTTGGGTGAGATTGACATTTCAACTGGTGATCTTTCAGTAAAGCAGATTACTCTCCATGATGTGGGTGGGCTTCATTCAATAAATTGAATGTCCAGATTTAACAAAACAAAACAAACAAACAAAAAACTGACCTACCCTCAGTAAGAGTGGATGCTGCAGCAGAGGCCCTTCAGATTTGAACTGCAATATCATCTTTGCTTGAGTCTCCAGCCTGACAGCCTTCAGACTGCCTCCCCATCCTGAAAAATTTGGACTTGCTGTTTTCTGTAATTATATGAGCCAATTCCTTAAAATAAATCTATCTATATCTACATCTATATCCATATCTAGCTATCGGTCTGTTTGCCTGTCTGCCTGTCTGTCTACACATTATATTGTTTCCATTTCTCTGGAAACCCCTGACAGTGTCATAAATTACATGTACTTACGAATGAAAAGAATGGATAAAAACATCAAATGTCTTCCTTTAAAACTTTTTTGTTCTTTGTAATGAATTAATTGTATTCATATCCTAGTGTAGTCTCCTCCTGGATAGATAAGATACTTACAGAGAGATTTATTTCAACATTTTGGATAGGACTTTCAAAAACCACAATAATAAGCATTATACAAAGGATGAAATTTCCCATTAAACCACTCTCTCGAGTGATGAACTAACTTCTTTCTCTTCTCTTACTGTAAAGTATTTTGACATTTCAAAAATAGACTACATAATTGTGAAGCCATTGATTTTCTAAGAACACACAAAAATATTTTCTTTTTACTACAATGGACAACAGTCAATGTCTTTAGCTTATAACTGAGTGCTCAAATCACATAGATATATATGGTTATTCATCCTTCCTGCCTGTTCCTATTCTTAGTCAACTGCTCTTCCTTTGAAGCATATCTCAAGCTTCACCTTGACCATGTCATTTTCCTATTAACTATAGTTCATGTTGAGATATCTCTGTTTAAAATCCTTTTTATTTTAGTACTTTATTTCCTATTGCTTTTTAACTTTCTGAGCCACCCAATACAGTGTTTAACCCTACAGGTTTTACTCTGTTAAATAGAGGCAGAAAGGCTTAGAACATTGCATTAGTCCATTTTCACTCTGCTGATAAAGACATACCAGAGACTGAGCAATTTACAAAAGAAAGAGGTTTATTGGACTCACGATTTCACATGGCTGGGGAGGCATCACAATCATGGCAGAAGGTGAAAGGCACATCTCACATGGTGGCAGACAAGAGAAGTTATACCGGGAAACTCCCCTTTTTTAAAACCATCAGATCTCATGAGACTTACTATCACAAGAACAGCAAGGGAAAGACCTGCCCCCATGATTCAATTACCTCCCACTGGGTTTCTTCTACAACACGTGGGAATTAAAGATGATATTTGGGTGAGAACACAGCCAAACCATATCAAGCATGTACTTGAGTGACTTTGGCCTCCAGGAATGAACTGTACAATGGGTGATCATTGCAGGACTCTGAGGACAGCAGAAAGCATGATTACAGAAAAAACAAATCTGGGCTGTTTTCCTAGAGAATATAATTGTAGTGCAAGAAATGAGAAATCCAAAGATTTATGGGCGTAGTGGCATGTCCCTTATTCCAGCAACTGAAAGCACCATGTCTTAGAATGTGATGATAACCATGGTTGAAATAATCCACACAGGCCTTCTCCTAAGCAAGGTCTTAAATCTTGTACACAGAGGGAGGAATAAGAAAGCTGTAACATTAAAGGGCCTTGCCTTTTGAAGCAAGGAAATCTCAGGGAGCTGGGAAGATATATCACTGTCAAAATTTGTATGACTGAAGTCAGTTTCAAACAGTAAAAACAGAGAATACTTTTAAGAGAGTCATTAAGTCCTTGGAAGAACAGACTGGCAGGGCAATATTTTTGAAGGCTGGGAAATTTTCAGTGCAGTGCTGATAGGAGCTCCAGTGGTCTCTTGAGAGTCCAGCAGAAAGCCGACCGAGAGCCAAGGAGGAACAGGATGTGGGTGGTGGACTGGGAAGTCATAGGGTGGAGGTGGGAAGGAGGCAATTGCAAGGTCTCCCACTAGGGGCAGCATTGAGCCTCATATATTAAACAGCAGTTGTATGAAGAATCAGTAGTGGCCAGTAGGATGCACCGGTATGGTGAATGATGGACTTGTAAGGATCCAAATTGGGGAACATATGATGTAGATTCAGACAAAAGTAGGAGAGAGAGAATGTTGATAAAATTTATAGGCTGATCCCAAGCAACATGCAAAGAGCTCTTGGAGAGGTGAGGCAGTCAAGGATTCCTGTGCAATAGATTTCACCCCAGTCCCCAGATTTTTCTGTTCTTAAAAAGACTCCTTCTTCAGAAGGCAGAAATATTTTAAGGCCTAACACTACCTTCCAGCTCTGTGATTCCAGATGTTTCAAGAAAAGTATTAGGAAAAAACCTAAAAGTATTAGGAATAAAGCATCAAACCCTTAATTAATCCAGTGCTTTCTTTTCTTTCAGGAAAATGCAGCTTTCTTTATTTGATGCTCTCTGTTTCTCCTTGAGAAAATGAGACATGATTACTGAAATGCTTCTGAAAGAATTACATTGTCTTGCATTTAGAAATACCGTGTTTGGAATTCAGTAAGAGTTATGCAGGAGAAAGTTCACTTTTCAAAGTGTTCCTTGTTTGCACGATATTCATATAGATCAATTAGTATCAGTTATATTATTACCCACAGCTGCTCACTTCACGTTATCTAAATGCCATGTCAACATACAATTCACAGCAACCTGCTTTATGGTCTTGTTCTTTTTACGATAATTTGTTCTAAAGTGACAAGTAAGTACCTCTGACAATGGTTCTGGCTCTTCATCAGTGTATGGTTGTGGGACTCAATATTATGGCAGGAATAGAGGCAATGCACACACTTCAAAGAGGGAAATGTGATTACTCTTAAACATATAAAGACATTAAGTTTTATCTAATGGCATCATAACATCACCCACAAGCTTCCTGTTTCTCCTCCCCAAAACACACTTGAATTTATGCAATATTCCATAGAACTTCAATATGTGAAGTGTAGAATATTTTTTAAACTAATAATCATTAAGTTTCTGGAGAGAGAGAAAAGACTAAGAAAAAAAGTCTAAAAATACAAAAAAAGTCTAAAAAATTTTTAACACAAAAATCACTTGAATCCGTATAACTGGCAAAACACTTCTCATACTTAAGAGCTTAAATAATATTGATGATAAATGTATAGATCTTTTTATATTTGTGAAATGGTGATTTCC
This sequence comes from Aotus nancymaae, assembly GCF_030222135.1. Classification (NCBI taxonomy): domain Eukaryota; kingdom Metazoa; phylum Chordata; class Mammalia; order Primates; family Aotidae; genus Aotus; species Aotus nancymaae. Next base: position 32,398,080 of record NW_026988413.1, read on the forward strand.
ATCTTGTTCATACCATACTCCTTTGTGCTGTCTCTCACTGTGACGAAGCCAGCTGCCTTGCTCTGAGCTGCCTCATGGAAGGGCCCAAATGGCAAGCAACTGAGACAAGCAATAGTTAGGGAAGAATGGAAGTACCTCATCCAAGACCCTGCAATGAACTTGAATGATCCTGCAATCTCAGAATTGAAAGAATCCTAACAAAAAGAACTTATGAGCACATACTGTACAGTAGAACTTGAGATGGCTGCAGCCCTTGTCTATACCTTGGAGACTTGCAAGAGTCCCTGAACTGGAAAACTCTACTAACCTATCCTCACTTTCCTGACCTACTGTAACTGTAAGATAATAAATGTTCTTTTAAGCTTCTACGTTTTGGAGCATTTGTTACACACAATGTATAAATTACACACAAACTACAAAATGTTCCTAGTGGATATTAATATCTTCCATCTCTGAATGATATCACTCATTTTGGAAGTTAATCATTAATTGTCTTGCATTGTTGACTTAGTGTTAATTGATCATTGTCAAATGCTGTTCTATAGGGCCCTAAGGGATCTATGTGTATGAATATGTTTGCTTTCTGTATGCAGTGTGGGTGTGTGATTTGGGGGAAGTTCAAATAAAGCAGTTAGGTGGACAGAGCTCTGAGTGCATTTCTTCTACCTTAGCAAGAACAGTTTCTCTTTTGTCTGCTAAATGTCTTCTCCTGGTGCAAAAGTAACTGTGGTTTTTATATTGTTGAAATTTGGAGATTGATATTGGAATACATTCTTAAATAAATATGGTTATGTTACACATCATTTTCATGTACATTTCTCACTTTACATTTTTTTATGACTTGTTACTTGCTGTTTATTTTACATTTATTTTAGACTATGGAAATGATGTTAGACAAAAAGCAAAGTCAAGTGATTTTCTTACTCAAGTTCAAAATGGGTCATAAAGCAACAGAGACAACTCAAAACATCAATAATGCATTTGCCCCAGGAACTGCCAACAAACATACAATGCAGTGGTGGTTCAAGAAGTTTTGCCAAGGAGACAAGAGCCTTGAAGATGAGAAGCTTAGTAGCTGGCCATCAGAAGTTGACAACAATCAATTCAAAGCAATCACTGAAACTGATCTTCTTACAACTACATGAGAAGTCACTGAAGATCTCAGCATCGACCATGCTATGGTGGTTTGGCATTTGAAGCAAATTGGAAAGGTGAAAAAGCTTGATAAGTGGGTGCTGCATGAGCTGACCAAAAAAAAATTGTCATTTTGACGTGTTGTCTTCTGTTATTTTGTGTAACAACAATGAACCGTTTCTCAATCAGATTGGGACATGCAATGAAAAGTAGGTTTTACAGGACAACCAGCAATGAACCAACACAGTGGTTGGACCAAGAAGCTCCAAACTTCTCAAAGCCAAACTTTCACCAAAAAAAAAAAAAAAAGTCATGGTTACTGTTTGGTGGCCTGCTACCAGTCAATTCACTACAGCTTTCTGAATCCTGGTGAAACCATCACATCTGAGAAGTATGTTCAGCAAATTGATTAGATGTGCTGAAAACTCCAACGTCTGCAGCCAGCACTAGTCAACAGAAACGGCCCAGTTCTTCTCCAAGACAACACCCAATGCACATTGCACAATCAATGCTTCAAAAGTTGAATGAATTGGGTTGTGAGGTTTTGCCTCATCTGCCATATTCACCTCACCTTTCACCAACCAGCTACCACATCTTCAAGTATCTCTACAACTTTTTGCAGGGAAAGTGCTTCCACAACCAGCAGGTGCAGAAAATGTTTTACAAGAGTTTGTTGAATCCCAAAGCAAGAATTTTTACACTGCAGGAATAAACAAACTTATTTCTCATTGGTAAAAATATGCTGATTGTAATGGCTCCTGTTTTAATTAATAAAGATGTGTTTGAGCCTGGATATAATGATTTAAAATTTACAGTCCAAACCTGCAATTACTTCTGCACCACTAGAATATGGCACAGTGCTTCGCCAAGGAGAAAAGATGCTATTTTAAAAACGTTTTTTAATTACTGACTTAAATGTTTTAGGGCTTTATGTCTTATCTACTGTTAAGCATTTTAAGGACAAGGAGCTACTAGATCCTTCTGGATAGTCTGAATTTCTGCTTCAGGTATCCATATTTAGAACTCTTAAATCTCACTTTATAGAATATGCTCAGCCAAGTAAAATAAAACCAAATAGTCTGTAAATCACGCACTACTATTACCACTTTGCAACATGATAATGTGATTAGCATGGCAATAAATTTAGGGAACAAAATTGGTTCTATGCCTGAATGACCGCTTAAACCATAAAATAATATAATCTCAGAATTGAAAAAAATCATAAAGGTTATCATTGCTAAATATACACACCTGATCATTTAAACTCCTTATAAGCCCTTTATCATCTTGCTAGCCTATTCTTGAATATGTGGTGCTAAACTGGAGGGTTAAAGAGAAAGTTTACAACTTGGACTTAACATTGAAAATCTGTAATTTTCGCTCCTACATTCTCAGTAACAACTCAGTATGCTTAATATTACTGTTAAAGCTGCTGCCTCTGAAAGTAAAAGATTTTATAACTATAATAGAGTGCAACACAGTATATTCTCTCATTCATTTATACTTTTATTTATTCTTCTCCATTGTTCAGAGTTTCACAAATGTTGGATTCATCTAGTATTCTCCACTTCCTCACCCTTTCCAGCATTGCTTTACACTCTTCACTATGTCATCCACTTACGCCACTCCACTGAAACTATCCTTGCTAAGGTCAACCATGGTTTTAGTATAATACTTATTGCTGAAACTATCATATGTTTTAGCATTTAGAAGGTCAAATTATCAAGATGCTGTACTTTATTAGATACGGAATTTAAGAGGAAATAAAGACCAAAGATAATTCCCAAATCCATAATGTTAATAATCTGGTTACTATCTCTTTTCCCTTTTTCCCAAAGAAATTTCTAGAACAAGTAGATTTTCACCTCTCCTTTCTATCTCTTATTTTTTTTTGTGGTAATTGAAATATTTTGTAGACAGACAACCAAGAAAGAGAAAATGTTGTTAAGGAGAGAGGAAAACTAGCAGAAGCATAAGGAAAGAGTGAGAGGGGAAACAAAAGGGGAAGTTTTATTTTAAAGTTAAAAGTAAAGAGTGACAAGGTAAAGTTCTGAGCATAGTTATGGTATTTGAAAGAGTTGACTAAGAGTTGGAACAATGAAAGAGATAATAAGTGTTAAGTGTTATCAATTGGACCCTCTTCAATGTTCTAAAATCACCAAAGAAAATTGAAAGATGAGAATTACACATTGCTTCATCAGGTGTATTATATTGAAGCAGGAGCCGTCACAAACAAACCTCTCGAACACTGAACTGGGAAGGAGGTGGTGCTTTATTTGGCTGGGAGCTGCGGCGGCATAGATGCCTAACAACCGAGCTCCCCAACAAAGAAAATCCTTGCCCTTTTAAAGGCTTACAATTCTAGAAATTACACGTGAAAGGGTCTTGATCAATGAAGTAGGTATGGGAATCTGTGACTTAGGTAGGGTCTGATCATTTTTAAGTAAAAACAATACCTTCCAGAAAGATTCCTCCATACCATATCTGTGATCTATAGATGGGATTGTGCTTAGCAGTAGGGGTCTTATCCTTAACCTGGCTGGTGGCACCAACCAGTCCTTCCTCTGGCTAACTTCTCACTTCTCCTTTTGAGATGCAATAAAGATGGCTGAAGGGGAAATGGCCTTAGAAGCTGAAGAGGTTTAAGGGTCTCCTCCCTTAATATAAACAACATGAGTTTGAACTACATAGGTCCACTAATACACAATTTTTTTTAGTAAATATATTGGAAAATTCTTTGGAGATATGAGACAATCTGAGAAAACTCACGGATAAATCTTGTAGCCTAGAAATATCATAAAACTTAAGAAAAAACTAGGTGTGTCTTGAATGCGTAAGTGTATGTCGAGACTATTTTATCATTGACTACTATAAGATCTACAAAAATCTGTCATAAAAAACTTAAAATTTATCAACACTATAAACACAAACACTTGTAGACCAAATAATGCACCATTTGCAGTTGAGAGAAATATAAGCAAGCATAAAAATACAGTATTAAATTATAATGGCATAAAATTAACTGTAGTACATACTGTACTACTGTAATAATTTTGTAGCCACTTCCTGTTGGTATTTCCCTGAGCACCAGTGTTACGAGTATCCGCTCAAAACACCATGCAGTGCTAATCATCTCCTAGTGAGCAGTTTGCGTCTCCAGTAAATTGTCCCTTGCAGTAAAAATTGATCTCTTGTGGTTCTTGTGCATTTTTCATCATGTTTAGTGTAATATCCTAAACCTTAAATAACACCATGGGACCCATAGAAAGTGCCACTAGTGTTGCCAAAAGTACTCCCAAGAAGCAGAGAAAACTCATGACATTAAAATAAAAAGTTGAATTGCTTGATATATACTGTTGATTGAGGTTTGTAGCTGCAGTTGCTTTGCATTTCAAGATAAATGAATCCAGTTAAAGAACCATTGCAAAAAAATTATGAAATCATCACGGCAGTTATGCTAACAGGGGCAAATAGACCTAAAGCTGGATAACTTAATGCTTGCAAAGTGTGGTTTGATAATTTTAGAAAGAAATTTGGCTTAAAAAATGTCACGATAACAGAAGTTTTTGCTGCCCAAGAGGTTGCTGACAAATCCTCCGGTACCATAACCTGCACATGTATCCCCTGAATCTATAAGAATAAAAAAAGAAAGAAAATTATTGAGAAGAAAATATACCTGCCTAAACTATTTTTTTAAATTATACTTTAAGTTCTGGGATACATATGTAGAACGTGCAGGTTTGTTACAAAGGTATTAGGAGAAAGACCTAATGTAGATGATGGGGTGATGGATGCAGCAAACAACCATGGCATGTGTATACCTGAACAGGTTTTTAATGTAGGTGAGAGTGTCTTATTCTGAATAAAAGAAGCCACAAAGGATATTTATTACTAAGGAAGAGAAGTGAACATCAGGATTTAAGACATGAAGGGATAGGGTAACACTATTGTTTTGTGCAAATGCAGTTGTGTTAATGAGCAGGATTACCCTACAAAGTTGCTAACTCCCGAGCCTTGAAGGGAAAAAATAAACATCAGCTTTCGGTCTTTTCGTTGTACATTAAGAAGTCTGGACAATGAGAACCCTTGTTTTGGATTGGTTCCACTGATGATTTAGCCCTGAAGTTAGGAAGTACCATGCCAGTACGGAAGTACTTCTTAATGTTCTATTGATATTGTGCAATGTCCCCGGCCACCAAGAACCCCATGAGTTTAACACCAAAGGCATCAAAGTGGTCTACTTGTCCCTAAACACAACATCTCTCATTCAGTCTCTAGTTCAGAGGGTCATAAAGATGTTTAAGGATCATTACACTTGATATTTTATGGAAAGGATTGTCAGTACCATAGAAGAGAATCCCAATAGAGAGAACATTATGAAAGTCTGGAGGGATTACACCACCAAAGATGCCGTTAGTGTTATAGAAAGAGCTGTGAAAGCTATCAAGGCTGAAACAATACATTCCCACTGGAGAAATCTGTCCACATATTCTGCACGACTTCATGGGATTTACAACAGAGCCACATGAAAGAAATTGTGAATATGGCAAAAAAAAAAAAAAAGTGCTGGATGAAGACTTTCAAGGTATGGATCTTAGAGAAATTCAAGAGCTAATAGGCACCACACCAGAGGAATTAATAGAAGTTGACTTGATGGAGATGTTTCCAAATCACTGCCAGAAGACAATGAAGAAGATATAAAAGAAGCAATGGCAAAAAACAAATTGACGTCAGACAATCTGCTAGAAGGTTCTGATTAATCAAGATTGCTTTTAAATTCTTTTATGACATGGATCCTTCTATGATATAAGCACTGAAACTAATGCAAAAAGTTGAAGAATTGGTACCATATAGAATCATTTTAGAGAAAGGGTAAGCAAAATTTTGACAGAAATGACAATGTATTTCCATGAAGTTACACCTAATTCCTGCCTCTCCTGCCTCCCCTTCAACCTCCACTTCTTTCATTTCTGCCATGCCTGAGACAGTAAGACCAACCCCTCCTCTTCTTCCTTCTCCTCAGCCTACTCAACAAGAAGATAATGAGGATGAAGACCTTTGTGACAATTCACTTTTACTTAATGAGTAGTAAATATGTTTTCTTTTCCTGATGATTTTCTTAATAACATTTTCTTTACCTTGCCATATCGTAAGAAAACATTATATAATATGTATAACATACAAATATGTGTTAATTGACTGTGTTATCAGTAAGGTTTTCAGCCTTATGAAAACCACATGAAAGAAATTGTGAATATGGCAAAAAAAAAAAAAGTGCTGGATGAAGACTTTCAAGGTATGGATCTTAGAGAAATTCAAGAGCTAATAGGCACCACACCAGAGGAATTAATAGAAGTTGACTTGATGGAGATGTTTCCAAATCACTGCCAGAAGACGATGAAGAAGATATAAAAGAAGCAATGGCAAAAAACAAATTTAGCTATAAATAGCTAAATTTGAGGGGATTTTTGACTGTGTAGTGTATCAGCACCCCAACTCTCACATTCTTCCAGGGTCAACTACATATTCTTCTCATGTCGCTAAGACTGGAACTTGTAGACACCCAAGCCTTATTCGTCCAACGTATTATCAGCCTCTTTAGACCAGGGTAAGAAGGGTCCCTTTCCTTGGTCCTGTGCTTTCAGTTGTTTCTTCTCTTGCCTCTTGTGGCCACATTCCCTCTTATGAGTTAAGAAGGTTTTAGCACTAAGACCATGTCCATAGAAGGCCATAAACCCCAAGCTCCAAGTACACAGAAACTTGCAATACTCTGTTCAGATGTTCTCTCATCCAGTTCCAGAGCATAGGTAATTATCTTTCATGATCACCTCTTCCAGAGGATATTCATCACAATTTATATGGCCCAATAACTGTCAAGAAATTACTATTTGCAGGGGAGAAGCAACTGAGACTAGCTCATGGACTCCACTTACATGTAGCATGCAAGGGCACCTCTGATGTGGGATGAAGACAGGGATGTAAGAAGAGACAATGGCCATGGTGCCAGGAAACAGAGGTCAGAAGACAGATCTCCTTATATGCCATTCCAAAATAAAACTCTGAAGAATTCAAGAATTTTAAATTCAAACATAGATTGTCATAAAGGTTGACAGACAGGTCATATTTTCTTTGATAGTTTTTCAACTCAGTTTTTAATTTTTAAATATTTGATATTATTTATCTTTCAAAAATATAAAAATACCTGACAACTATTTTTTGCTGGGTTTACAAACTAGCACACTGAAAACTCTTTTAATGGGACATTGAGGCTTCCATTTCAATTTTTTACTTGGCCTCCTAATGCTAGGGGTAGGCCCACTTTTTAAAAAAATTATTGCTTTAATGTTGTAATGGAGGTATACCAAAAGGAAAAGACATATGGGACAGAATTTTATACACATAAATGTATAAAAGTCTAACATGTTTGTCTACTTTGACAAACCCTGCCTTTTGATAGATTATATAATCCGTTCACATTTAAAATTATTATTGATATAGCTGGATTTATAGTTGTTAATTATTGTTTTTCATGTCCTTCATGTCTTATTTGTATCTCTCTTCTTCCCTTGCCGCTGTTTTTGCATATAGTAAATATTTTCTAATGTATCATTTAAATTTCTTAAATGATTTTTCACTATACTTTTGAAGGCTATTTTTTTGTTTTCGTTTTTAGTGGTTGTTCTGGGGTTTACAATATAAACCTTAACTTATGAGAATCAACTTTGAATTTATGCTAGCTTAATTGCAATGACATTTAGAAACATTTCTTCCATATGGATCTATTTCATTTTCTCCTTTTTATGATATTATTGTTATCTCTATTATATCAATTTATGTTACAAATCCAACAATATATAGTTGTAATTATTACTTTACTAGCTGTAGGCATTTTCTTAACTGATTACAATTTTTCTCCTACCCACCTCCTTTGTCCTATTATAAGCATATATATATATATATATATATATATATATGTAAATTTTATATATATATATATATATATAAAATTTTTGTGTGTTAAAAGCCTGGTAATACTTATATACACAATTGCTTTATTGACTATTAAGGAGAAGAAAGAAGAAAAATATACATTCATACTATTTTTTATAATTATATTATTATCTTTATCAGTGCTCTTTTTAATGTGTTGAGTTAAATTATTATCTGGGGTTACTTGCTTTTAGCCTAAGGAACTTCCTTTGGTATTTCTTATAAGGGAGGTCTGCTAGCAACAAATTCTCTACAGTTTGCTTGCTTGGGAATGTCTTTATTTTGTTAAAAATAGTCTTTCTAGATATAGAATTCTTGGTTAACAATTTTGGTGTTTTGGGTTTTTTTTTTTTTTTAATACACATTGAATATGTTATCCTATTGCCTTCAGACCTTTATTGTTTCTCCTAGAAAGTCATTTGTTTATCTTATCAGGACTCCCCATAAGAAGAGTTGTTTTACTTTTGCTGCTTTCAAGAGTTTGTCTTTTTTGACTTTTAGTATTTTTACTATGATGTGCCTGTTTCTGAATTGAAGATTTTTAATATTTTCAAAAATCCTACTTGGAGTTTGTAGAGCTTCCTGGAGATGTAGGTTAGTGTTTTTTAAATAAATTCCAGGAGTGTTCAGTGGATTTTCTTAGACTATTTTGTCCATCCTTTCTTCTCTGACATCCCCCATTTAGGAACTGAGCATTTGGTAGCAGGGAGGCAGTAGCCTGATATCTTCTAAGCTTACCTTTTTCAGTATGGAAGCACTATTTCATGAGCCAGAGTGATGGTGACCCAGTAGCATTAGCAGTGCTATGTCCGAGGTCAAGTTTTCTTTCTATGTGTGGTAGTTGTGCAGAAAAAGGGATCCCTCACCTCATGACCATACTTGTCTGAAACAACCTGAATAAAAGGTACCAAGGGGCAGGATGAGAAATGCTTACATCCTGTTCTTCCAAGAAAGAAACACCTTTGAGTGAGGGCTTAGATGAGAGAGTCCTTTGTTCTTGTCTGCATAGTCTGCCTTGTATGTGCCTTACTGAGCTTGAAGAGGAAAATAAGGAAGCAGCTATGGTTTAAATGCATAGACTCATGCCTTCCTTTCTGAACTTCTATGAATAAAATCTATTTGTTTGCAGTTTGCTTTTATGACTATTTTCAGAGGCCATTAAATGGTTGTTAGTAATTTCAACTGAGGAGTGGATCTTTGTAGCTTCTATATTGTCATTCCAGAATACCGTAACACATTTGGCCTGTTAGGTGATCTGTGAGCTGTCTGGTGTTGCTGGAGCATTCAGGGCTTGTGAGCTATTGTGGTAGAAGAGTCCAGAAACATAAAAGGAAGACATGGAATTTACTCTTTTAGCAATAAATAGCAATTGAGGGGTGGTAAGGAGAAGAAAGAAAGGAATATATTTGCATTATAATGTTTTTTAAAAAATAAATAGGCTGATGTGAATTTTCAGTACACTTAAGCATCTTTTTGCATCTCTCTGCCTCTGCACTGAGCTCCACTGATTAACTAGAACTTGATTTAATACTCCGGAATAAAAAAAATAGAGAGGAGAGATAAAATATATTTTTGCTGCATTATATGTTAATATCTTATCTATGTATTATACACTTTGACATAGACAGTAAATGATTTTTAAAAAGGAGGAAACTTCGTTAGCCAACCAGATTTGGGAAATCCTGTGTAGTATATTTCTGTCTTGGATATCCACAAGGCACATTTGTATAGAAAACCCTCAAAAGTATTGAATTAAATAAAGTTGTTTAACTATGTTTATCCATAATTCTCAAACTTATTTACCAATGGGGCTCTTTTTCTTGTATCATCTATAAACTACCCTCAGTAGAGCTCTGCAATGAAACACAATTTGGAAAATCAAGAAAATTAAAACATTATAAAAAGATGAGTGCCAAGATTCTAATTCATAAAATATTCATACTTCACTAAAAATGGAATGGATACATATACTTAATGTTAATTTGTGTGGGAAATAATTCTACCTTTGGAAAAAAATTAAAAGGCAATATACCTTTTGAACTGCCAAAGAGAAAGGCAAAGAACAAACCTATTTGGGACATTTATTTGAAATTCTCTAGTAATGTTAAATTTTCAGTGTTTGCTGATTAATTTAATCTTCAGATATAGCCCAGAATTATTCAGCAACTGAAATGTGAGGTGGGCATTTAAGCAGAATTGTTTTTGTTAAAAAAAGAAAAAAGGCAATGTGACGGTTAAGCAATTAGTTAGATTTTACATAGCACAAAAACCAATCCTAAGCTTGTTTCCAAAAGAGAAATCTTTAAAGCCTTTGCAAAATATCATTGCCATTAGTATCAGCATATTCTTTCATCAGATTATGAGAGTGACTACTCTCTACTGCACTAAGGAGGCAGGTAGCATAAAGTAACTGTTTTGAGGGCCACATGTACATTTTGCTCATTTCAAAATTACTCCAAAAGATTCCTGAATCAAAGAGTTTAAACATAAACAAATCCAACTCTCTTTCTTTCACACATGGGAAAACACACAAAGTATCAAAGTATAAAAAAATGCAGAAAAAATATAATATATTATATAACATGTAATTTGTCACATTCTTAAACCTCATGCTAATAAGCATATCTAACTTAAAAGATGAAGCCTGAACCTGGAGGAGGATCTTCCTGAAAACCAACATATGCAATTTAGACTTAAAATAAAAAAGACTATGAATTTTTACAAAATAAGAGCCCCTAGCTACCCAGTGAAGAGAATGCTAAGATGCAGGGTCATGAACTGCCATGAGTGTGGCAGCAAATGTCTCTGAAGATTCCAGTGTGATAGCACAGAGCAGCAGGGAAGCTGAGACTGGAGCAAAACACATGACCACATGTCATTCTTCTTGTATATAAACCCAGTCTCTTGATGAAGGGAGACTGTTGAATAAAAAGCTCAAAGAAAAGATGAAGGGAGGTTTTGTGACTTAAATAACTTTGGATGAGATACAACAACTTACGAATGCTGAAAACAGAAGGAAAAGATATACACCAAACAAATAAAATGACAGAGTTCACATGTGTATGTTCTGATAAAAAGCTGTGCAATGATCCAAATTACCCTTCTCTCTCCCACCCCAAAACCAGGCACTTCAACTGCCAGCAGGTACTAAAATTAGTAATATTTTACTATAATAAAAATAAGTCTGCCTCTTCTTCAAAGCTACTATCATGCTAAATTATCAAACACCTGAAACGTACCTATTAAAAACAGAAAAAAGAACCCATAGCCATTATCTCTACTCTTATTTAACATTTTAGTGGAAAGAATAGCACAATTAGAAAAGATAAAGTATAAGATACATAGAAATTGAAAAGAATAAAAATTATATATTTGGAAATCTCAAAAGAATAAAATGAAACAATTAAAAATGATAAGAAAGTTCAATGGGAAAGGTAGGTTAAAAATTAACACACAGAAATCAATATTCATCAGACGTGCAAACAAAAACTTTTAAAAATAGATTGGAAAAGTATGCCATTGTAATACTACCAAGAAAAGATAAATCTAGGAATAAATATAGCAGTAACTATAAGATCACTATGAATAAAACTTTAAAATGCTACACAAGAATATGAACAGAAAACTTGAACAAATGAGAAATGAATCATGATATTGAAAAAGACTCAAGATCACAAAGATACCAGTTTCCCCAAAGTAAATTGAAAGTATAATTGAATCCCATTAAAAATATCAGTAAGATTTTTAAACTATATTAGTTCATTCTAATGTTAACATAAAAAATCAAAATGCAAAGACTACCCAGAAAACTCAAACTACATAATAGGGTCGGGGACGGCCAGCCTCACCAGATATTAAAACATGGTAAAGCTAATTAATACAGTATGGTATTGGCACATAAATAGACAGAAGAATAAAACAGAAGAGATAACAGTGAGAATGAAAAAGGAATCTACAGACCAAGAGAAAGTATTTTTAAAGTACATGTTCTTCAAAACTGTAAATTAGGTCAAAAAATCAAGAAAAAAACCTGAGAATTTTCAGAGATGAGAAACAACAAAACATAAAGACTACATGCAGTAAGGTTACCTAGATTGGATTCCAGCACATTAAAACCAAGTGAGTTAAAAAAATGATGAATTTCATACAAAGTCTATAATTCAGCCATTAGTGTTGTAAGCTTAATTTCTAAGTTTTGACTAATGTGCCATAGTTATGTATAATGTTAACATTCAGGGAAGCAAAGTATTACAGGAGTCTAATTTACTATATTTGCAACTTCACTATAAATCTAAAATTATTCTAAAACAAAAAAGTTTTTCTGAAGGAATTAACTACTGATACATGTTACATTATGGATGAATCTCAAAATTATTATGCAGAGTGAAATAAGCCAAACAGAAACCAGCACATATTGTATTATTGCATTTATATAAAACTCAAGGAAATGCAAACTCGTGTATAATGATAGACAGAAGATAATGGTTTCCTGGGAAAGGGGCCAGGGAACAGGAAAGTGTAGAAGCAGGGAATGGAAAAGGAATAGGAAAAAATTGGGGGTAATAACAGATATTTTCATTATCTTAATTGTAATGGTGGTTTCATGAGCACGTATATATGTCAAACCTTATCAAATTTTACTTTTTAAATATGTATGTTTTATTATGTCAATTATACTGTAATGAAGTTGATTTAAAGATAAGTCATTTAAATATTTATTTGTAGGCTATGGAAATTATTGACAACTCAATGTGAATTAAGCAGGCAGAGCTAAGAAAATAAATTTAAAATAATAATATAAGCTCTATAGTACAGAATCTCCTATTAGAAACTATAAAATTCATAGGACAAAAAATTGCTCTGCTGGAGATGAAAGCTTTCTTTTCTTTTCTTTTTTTTTTTTTTGAGACGGAGTTTCGCTCTTGTTACCCAGGCTAGAGTGCAATGATGCGATCTCAGCTCACCGCAACCTCCGCCTCCCGGGTTCAGGCAATTCTCCTGCCTCGGCCTCCTGAGTAGCTGGGATTACAGGCAGGCGCCACCATGCCCAGCTGATTTTTTGTATTTTTAGTAGAGACGGGGTTTCACCATGTTGACCAGGATGGTCTCGATCTCTTGACCTCGTGATCCACCCGCCTCAGCCTCCCAAAGTGCTGGGATTACAGGCGTGAGCCACCGCGCCCGGCCGATGAAAGTCTTCTTAATTCACTGAATGGAACATTCAGATGAAAAAAATTAAAAGCATCTACATGAGCGTTCTTACCTAGTTTACTGGCTTTTATAAGCTCCAATTAAATTCCAATATTTACTTACTGACAATGCTTACCCTAAGAGATTAACATGAGATATACAAAACATTTTAAAGGCCTTTTAACACAAGATATTTTTCCCAACTAAGAAAATAAAGAAAAACAGGGACAAGAATATTTGTGAAAGAATGCTCATCAGAAAAATAAGTTCAGGGATAATTTAAGATGATATCATAACCAAATATTTTATAGGAGATGTGGAATATTTTACTGCATATCCAATACCAAGGTGTGCTTCTTGACCATTATGGATTTTGAAAACTAAGTGAGGTGAAACTTGTTTCATTATCACATTATTTTGAAACTGTTTTTTCAAGACTCTTACTCAGTCTTCAAATCTTAATAGTTCACAATATTCCAGGAAACAGTTGCACAGAACATGTAAAGCCCATGGTGTATCCCATGGTTCCAATCGTTCTAAGATGATCCTCTCTGACAACAGAAAATATACTGAAGAGGTGATAATGCAATAAACACTAATATACTCCAGGAAGTTTTTTTAAAAAGTTAGATCAGTGGAACCCCAATCAGAGAAATGGTAAAATACTTCCAAAGAACTCGTACTGTTTCAGCCATCTTGCTGAGGTGACGTGAACTCTCCATCTAAAATTTGTTTTGAGTGTCAAGACTGATAACACCACATGTGCACCATGAGGGTGTGAATAAGGCTTCCTTTAGTCAAGAGAGCAGATCAAAATCTCAAACAGGTCCTAAAATGGCTTGAGAGACAGCAGGGATGGGAAGCTACCTAGCTTGGGCTTTTATTATAGTTGGAAGGGTGACTGGAATGATGGTTCCCTTGCATGAGCTAGGATGGTCAGAGATTTGAATTTCCTGCCAGTGACAAGGGAAGGAACACCAGGCTTTCTTATCAGCTTCCCTAGATATAGAAGAAGAAAGGGAATAGGGATATTGGGTCTTGAAAGCAGTCAGCAGTCACACATCAAAAATAGAGTCAGATTCTTTCTTAGACATACAAACAAAAGAGACAAAAACAGCAGCATGATAATTTTTAAAAAGATAATACAGAAGATGAAGAATGTGCGTGTACATTAAACAAAATTTGAATGAGAACACTGAAATAATTTGTAGCTTATATCCAGGAAAGGCATATATCCTTTTTTAGAGGGGTGCTCCATTACATTCTGGCACTGCAGGGTGCTCTAAGCTCATCTTGTATAATTCCTGCCCAGGCCTAGAATCATACAGTTCTCCAAGGAGTCTTGGTTCCTTTTATTGGAGAATTGCATTAGAAACCAATATCTGGATACAAGATGTGTTTATTGTTATTGGTATGTCAGTGCTTCTAGTTCCTCTCAGCTGAGAGAGCAAGAAACTGTATATATACTAACCATGTATATATTCATCTCTATTTCTGTATGTAGCCATCTGAATCGATTTTAAGCCAAACGTGAGTTCACAGTGATGTCTCCAACTCTATAGATCATTCTAGCCTTCTACTTTTGCTATGACTTCCCATTCCAGCAGCAAAAAACTTAGCTTCCTTCCATCATTTGACATCCATTTGTCTGACTGCTCAGTTCCAATATTCATACATATATAGTGGTTTCATAATTGTTAACTGATACCCCCCAAAGGAAACAAATGTATCAACTATAGTAAAATGCTTATTCACATTTCTTTTTGCCATTAGTCTTTCGGATGCTACTCATTTACAAAGTTACTTAGGTGAGCCTCTTTGCCCCCATTCTCTTTAGTGAAATTTTTCTGTATTTGTAATGCAGTTAGATTATTTTGTCTCAGTTGGCATTCCATCCTGTGATTTCTTAGCACCTTATGTGACTTTTTATTTGCATGCATTAAGGCTCATTCTTTGTGCTAAAAAATTCAATGGGTTTTGACAAATGCAGTGTCATGTATCATATATGCTATCCATATCAGAATTAAATTATCAGGCAGAATGGCTTTACTACACTAAAAATATCCTCGTGCTTCACCTATTCAATCTCCTCCCCATTAGGTATCCTTTCTATGCTTGAACTTGCTTCCTTAGAGTTTTCTCTGTTTCTTATTTTAAAAATTAGCATGTATCATTTGCTTCAATTTGTAATTGAAGACGTTAAACTTTTTAAATGAGACCTATTTCTTTAAATTTACTTCATTAAGGAAGTTGCCAGGGTGAAACAGCATACTTAGAATGAGTATTCAATGTCTTTAAAACAAAAGGAATATGGTAGTAACTCAACATTAAAAGTTCTAAATTTAAAACATTGTTTCTGGGTAACCAAAACACCATTCTTTAAACACCGAACATTTTAGGGAAACAAATAGATGATATTTAAATGTTGTGGTATAACTATAAAAGACGTGTCTCTATGTTTCTATTTAAGATTAAGATTGGCTCAAGTGGCTAAGAAGTGGCTAGAAAATTAAGAATAGCCACAGGCTCACTCAGACATCTTGCACATCCTACATCATGTGTTGCCTAGCAAGATGATGTAGCCTGGCCTGCGGATTTCCAACCCTGGCCAGGGGATTACCAGGTATCTATGCCAATGAGACCTAAAAACCCTGGCTGCTCTAGAGACAAGGCCACCTTAGCACAGACTTCATGAACCTTAAAACAAAGCTTTCCCTCACAAGATGGTTTAAACTTTCTTTATGAATTTAGAAATAAAAACCTGGCAATTAACCCAGACTGAATAGAAGTACACAAAAGAGGAAGAATCCTCCAAACTCCGAGAATGGTCTTGTGATGAAAACCCTCTCACTCAGGCAGTTATCCTTCCCCTGACTGCATCTGGCCAGGGCCTCCAGCTTTCTCCTGTTATCCATCTTGTAGGAGCCCTGCCGGAATAAGCTTCCTGAACATCACACAATGCCCAAGATGTATTTTTGATGTGAATCTAACCGAAAGGGAGGAAGTGAGTCAAACAGGACCACCTGAGAGCCCCCAAACTTGATGACCGTCTGAGAGCTGTGAACGTGACAAAGGTTTACAGCAGATTAGTTGCCTGTATACGCTCCACAAAAATTACATGGAGGTGTCACATACCTTCGGCAGATTGCAGTATCACCAGTATCAGCTTTTGTTTCCAAAGGTTATGTTGCTTTTGTTGCAAAAATAATTTTAAAAGGATGTTACTATTATTTCTAAAACAAACTTTTTGAAACATCTTATTTCCCTTCCTCTGTGTCAACAATTTGGTTTTTCTTTTATTCTAACTTTAGCAGCAATAATAATAATAATTAATAAACCTTCATAATTGAGGTTAATACATTAACTGAAAAACTCATGTCATCTGAAAACCCACCCTGTGGACATTTAACTTTCAGATTCCTTGTATTTTTTCCAAGTAAAAATTTGAATAATATTGTATTATAGAGGATTAATAAGATAAAATAAAAACTTTAAAATTTCAATAATATCCTTCTTATTGAAATGTTTATGCTTTCATAGTACCTTTTTGCCTCTTATAGGACAATGACTATTCTATCCTGTATTATAATTATTTTTATACAAGCATTTAATTGCACAAACATTACTGAGAGCTTGATGTGGGTAACAGATTTCATTTGGGAGCTGGAGATGTGCAAAGGTCCAAAGAAATATAGTCTCTACAATTAAGGAACTTTTTATTTAGCTGGATAGATCCAGATACGATTTTTTAAAGTGCTAGGATTTAAAAATTTTAGAAAGGGTTAAGAGAGGAAGGGCTAAAGAGGAAGTAGCGATAGCTTATCTTACTCTCCTAAGTTTCTTACTTCATAATTACATTCAATCCAATATATTTATCTGCATCCTTTCTGTTCCACTGAAAGTGCTCTCTCACTAAGATTGCCAGTGATTTCACATGCACTCTTAAAGAAAAATCAACCTAAGCAAACAGATATTGATTTTATTCTAATACTATTGCCAGTCATAGGGGAAGCAGTCCAGACACATCTGGATACTCATCTTAGCTAAAGTAAAGAGCAGAGAGTTTTGATTTGCTTTCACAGGCTGGGGTTGAAAGACTTTATGGCATCTGTATTTGGGTAATTGGCTGTATCCAAATGAACAGTGAACTTCCGCCTATCTTCATGACGGGGTAGTTTTACAGCTTACAATATAGTGACTGAAGTTAGGCTCCTACCTTTCTACAAAGTAAAGAGCTTCCTCTTGAAAATTACATTTCAATTAGAACAACCCTAGGTCCTTGGGAAAGACAGTCTTGAGTTGTAAAGCTTGCAAGAGGATTATTTTTTTAATTTACATCTCAAGAAGGCAGACAAACACTTTAAAAATTATGCTTTTTTTTTTTTTTTAAGAAAATGCTTTAAGAGAGGTCAGTGCCTAGAAGCCTCTTTCAAGTTAATTCAAGCTGTGAAAACCATTTAGCTTCCCCTGGTGGATGCTAAAGCAAATAAGGATTTTTAGATCCCATCTTAATCTGAAATTTTCATTTTTTCTTTTCATGAGCAACTCTTTTATATGTCAACCCTGTGTTAGGCACTAATAATTCAAAAAGAACAGAATTGTATTGGGATCTACTTCAAGGAATATTTTGGCTAAAATTCAGGAGACATTTCATTCTTCTTAGTAAGTCCTAAGTTAATTAGTAGGCTATATTTATAAAGCAATTCAGACCTCTTAGAGAAAACCAAATAGTTTGTGATGTTATTAATTGCTCTAAACAGTCTCTTTATTTTCTACTGAAAGTAACAATAAATAATGATCAGCTATTACCATAATGAGTTTTCTCACCATTTAGCTATCGGTTTCTCAACGTCAAAAGTTCAAACAGAATCAGAGACTCCCAGCTACCTGCCTTATTTTATAAAGGAGTTGGTATAATGAACTTAATTGTCTGTCACTCTCCATCAACAAAATCTTGGTCGTTATCACTCTTTTAGGAATACCATTTATCTCTTTTATATTGAAGATAACTAAATAATTACAACTTTTTCTCTTTGCATTTTATGAATACCATAGTTTGAGCTTCCTCTATTTTCTAGCAGACACATGTAAAATGAATTTTATCAGTAAAAATTCTCTTTACATATTTCAGAATTCAAAAAATGAATACTTTTTCCTTTTTGTTATAATGTATATAAATTTATGAGTAAAAATTCTCTTTACATATTTCAGAATTCAAAAAAAATAAAGAATACATTTTCCTTTTTTGTTATAATGTATACAAATTTTCTCATTGACTTGCTCACAACTTGCTATTTCATGCTCTTAAGAAGGAAGCCATGCACAGGCCGGGCACGGTGGCTCACGCCTGTAATCCCAGCACTTTGGGAGGCCGAGGCAGGTGGATCACGAGGTCAAGAGATCGAGACCATCCTGGTCAACATGGTGAAACCCCATCTCTACTAAAAATACAAAAAATTAGCTGGGCATGGTGGCGTGTGCCTGTAATCCCAGCTACTCAGGAGGCTGAGGCAGGAGAATTGCCTGAACCCAGGAGGCGGAGGTTGCGGTGAGCCGAGATCGCGCCATTGCACTCCAGCCTGGGTAACAAGAGCAAAACTCCGTCTCAAAAAAAAAAAAAAAAAAAGAATGAAGCAATGCTATGGCAGAGTTATCCAAGGATCCTTTATTCCAGTTTCTTTACACTTTCCTGATTTTCCTCATCTTTTGATCACTCAGAAAATATAGCTGCTCTCCAAGATTCTATTTCAAAACTGATCATCTTCTCTCCTTGAGAGATAAAGTGGGCAATCTACTTTAGTTTTCCATTCACACTTTTGACCTCCCGCTGTGTGTTGATGATTTCTTGTTCTATGTCTGTATTAGTCTGTTCTCATGCTGCTATAAAGAAATACCTGAGACTGGGTAATGTATAAAGAGAGAGGTTTAATTGACTCACAGTTCTGGTTGGCTAGGGAGGCCTCAGGAAACTTGCATTCATGGTGGAAGGCACCTCTTCACTGGTGGCAGAAGAGAGAATGAATGCCAGCAGGGGAAATGCCAGATGCTTATAAAACATCAGATCTCATGAGAATTCACTCACTATTACAAGCATAGCATGAGGGAAACTACCCCCATGATTCAATTACCTCCCACAACACTTAGAGATTATGGGACCTACAATTCAAAGTGAGATATAGGTAGAGACATAGCCAAGCCATATCAATGTCTTACATCTCTCACCTGAAGTTTATATCCTGTTTCCAACTCTGTAGAGGGCATCATTAGATATCTCACAAATATCTCAAGCCAAGTTATCTGCTTTTCCCTAAAACCTGCTTCTTCTCCTCTATTTGCAATGTTGTTCGTTTACTGCCCCCCTCCAATTACCTAAATAAGTAACCTGAGAGAAGGCTTATCCCTAATACTTGTGGGGCCTTATCCGACATGTTTAGTTTCTGTTCACCTACTCCCAAACATCCGGCCTTTGTCTATCTTTCAGACCAAAGAATATATAGGTAGTGGTCTGATTTATCCTCATGAGAAAGAGGCTGGCAAGAGGCCCAGTTAGCCCTGGCAGTAGTGTAAGAGTAGTTTGGACAGGGTATTCTCTGTCCCAGGTACTCAGAGCATGGTTTGGAAGAGAAAATGTGAACTCAGCTTAGCTAGGTCTTTTGTTCTGCAGATTTCACACCCTGTGGAAACGGGCCAGAGCAGGACTACGTAAAACTTGAGGTTAGGGCAAGGAACACTTTTGCCTGGATCTAAGGATGGCACCACCTTACGCCATCTTCATCTCTATCTTTTCTCTCACCACAGCAAATTGATTACTAAGCCCTATTAATCAACCTCCAAAAATATTTCTCAGGTCTGTTGACTCCTCTTCATATGCCCTCGTACAACTTTTGTTCAGAATTCCACCATCTCTCATTCTAATTATTTCCATATCCTTATTATCGGTCTCCTTCTATCCATCTTCCATACTGCAAATGCAACAGCCTTCCTACCACGGCCATCTGATTATGTTTTCCTGCTTAGCACTCTCAGTGGGTCACCATTCTCTGAGGATAAAGTATAAACTCTGACCAGTGTTGTTTTGTGGTGTGGCTTCTACCAACTTAAGTTTGGTTTCTCCTGTCATCTACCCCCTAACCTGAACATTACTGAACAATCTACGGTTGTTACACTGATATACTCTACTAAGTTCTACTTTTGTGCTTTATCTCCCAAGCTGATGCCCCAGGCCAGAACTGCTCAGCACTTCCTCTCTTCCTGCCTCCATCTGCCAACATACAACTCGCCCTTCTAAACACATGCCAAGGGCCTCCTTCCCTAAGAAGCCTTTATTTTTTAGAAAGACTTAGTAACTCCTTCAGAGCTATGTCAGAAGGCAGAGTGTGATGGGTTTGAAGTCAGCCACAAGTGGACTTGAATCAGATTTCCACCTGTTATTATATGGTCTGGGTAAGATCATTAAATTTAAGTTTCTTAAACAGGAAAAAAACATCTACTTTTTAGGATGGCTGTGACTATTAAATGAGATTATATTAATATATGTGAAGCACTTAGCACAGTGCATGCCAAATAGTGGGTCCCTAAGAAATAGTTATTATATATATTACTTACAGATATATGACTCTACTATTGTATCTTGTTTTATTTTCTGTACCCCATAGTTCCTAGACAGCAAGTTCCCTTCATAGAAATGTTCAATAAGTATTTGTGACATGAATTACTCTACTGCAACTAAAAATACTCTTCAGATAATCAGCATATGTTCCCACAGTCTCTTTCTTGCTGTTTTTCATTGTTCATTCGTTGTTCAGCATCTGCAGCTGCTGCCTTCAGGGCCTTTTCTATTTATAGTCTTGTCTCTTTGACACTGATATATGCGGATAAGAATGGAAGCATAAACAGATTTTTATGATATAGTCTTTAAGGTATTCGCTTCAGAATTTCTTATGGATAACTTTCTGAAGAGAGTGACGATTTTTAGACCCAACCTGAAAGCCACTTCTGTTTCTCAAAGGATTGATTTAGTTTTACAGTCATTAAAAAAAAAAAAAAAAAACTTTCTTATACAAATTATTTTAGAGTAAGATCACAGTTACCAAGAACCTGAATGTGATATTTAACCCTTAAAGAGAGACATAATCAATCAATACTCCAAAAAATAAGTACTTACTATGTGCTTAGTGCCATGTTAGACAATAGGCTCCAGAATTCAAACATGCACATGAAGCCATCAGTAATAATAACAGTTTAAGTAATACAACTAAGTAATAGTTTGTGAGATTCTACCTACTTGCAAAACACTTTCGAAGAGGAAGAAAAAAGATGAATTTGAATCGTGGAGGATGCTGCATCAAAGGAGACAAACTGGGTCAGTATCTGAACAGGCTCCAAACTGAGTCATGATGTTTATACAGCAAAAGGTCGAAGGAGGATATTTTCATACTGTCGACAGTGTAAATCAGTGAAGGGAAAGGAAGCTGAGTGTAGCATGCACAGGAGAAAGAGCATGATGGTTTGACTTGGGTAGATGGGCATTCATGTGTGTGAACATGCTATCTTGGGGCTGGGAGTAAGTTGAGTTGATAAGTAGGTGGCAACAAGGAATAGATGACCTTGAAAAATGGGATGTGTCCTATGGATTACGTAACAGGGCCAATAATGCCTAAGCAAAGCAGGCTAACTGTGTGCTTTTAAATGAGTCACCTCACCGTCTAATGGACTAAAAATAGGGGAGGCTTAACACTGTTAAAAAGATAGGCTCAATCTGAAAGGTACTTCAAAGGGGTATACAGGAAAGAGAAATAGCAAAGAGGAATTTAAATTTCACAGCCTTTGACAGAGATATTTCTGTTGGCAAAAGGAACAAAATGGAGAGTTAGGATTGCTTCTTTGTTTTGTTTTTGTTACAGTTGTTTGGGAAAGATGGAAATACAGATTCAGTCATTGACAAATTAGCTTTGACATGATTGTGGAATAATGGATAGAAAAGCCTAGAAGACAGTGAGAAATACAGCTAAGGATAGCAGTAGTATGTCATATCTGGAGATTCAGATTTCAGAATTCCCAGTGGATGAATGAGAAGCTATCACCAACTCCATAAAAGTGAATGAGAAGTAAGAAAAATGTTGTTCATCTTGAAACAGAACAATTAATTGAGACATCAATTTCTGTAAAATGACCCTATGTTTGGTTCCTGTCCTCCAACTCCTATCAGTAGATAGTCCTATGCAAGAAAATATACTGTAAAAGTGACCATAAATATTTAAAGCAGATACTTAATACCTAAAGTTGAGTGAGCATACATTTCCTAATATTTTAAAAAATATTTTGGAGGCTGAGGCAGGAGAATTGCCTGAACCCAGGAGGTGGAGGTTGCGATGAGCCAAGATTGCGCCATTGCACTCCAGCCTGGGTAACAAGAGCGAAACTCCATCTCAAAAAAAAAAAAATTTTTGGAAGAGGTGGATCCTCACAACCCACTGAAATATAACTGTTAAGAAAACATCCTAGAAGATCTTACCACATTATGAAGTCAAAATCAAGTTTAATAATATCATGTCTCTCTAGAAACAAGCTTAAATTAGCCACATCCAAGCAAGAGTCCAGTACTTCTCTGAAGAAATACTTTTAATATATCCTCCCACTTTGGCCAAAAACATTCTAAAAATAAAGGCTCATTTCAAAATCCTTTTTAATATTTCAGAAGCTGAGGGCAAAAATCAGAAAACCCTACCAAAGGGCCTTTGATGTCATCAATCAAATGCAAAACAGATGCAATTGTATATTACCAACTTTCACAAATCTTCAATGATTATGGTATTTATTCTTTTAAAAAACAAACTAAAAGCACAGCTTTTGGATTTGCTCTAATATCTGTGGACTTCAATGTTTAGGGTGGAAAAAAATTTCCATGGCATAAAAGTAATTTGTCTTCCGCAACTCTTACCTAATATATCAAGAAAAGTTTAGTTTTGAAAAGGTGGTTAGCAATCATGTTGTACCAACTTTTAAAATAAGAATAATGCCAATTATTGACTTTATTTTGCATAGTCATTCAGCTTCAGTTCCCAGGGTTATTCTACAAATCCCTATCTGCCTCTGAAGAGTGGCTTCATTTTGTTTCCCTGATTACCAGCCTGCAAGTCTTAGTAAGAACCCCAACTAGTCCATGAAGCTTTGTCTAAATATTGGTATGCTTGCACCCCATTATCTGTCACACTTTGAATCTATAAATGATTCTTACCATTTAATTTTATTGTATTATCATTTAATACATCATATTGTATGTATACATTACACATATATACATGTATGTTTGCACACACATGTACATACACATTACATAGTATATATATAGATCATATACATACATATCAATGTGTATATTATGTATAAAATTTTCATATAGACATACATATATAGAGAGATACCATTTATTGAGGGGTTACTATGTGCAGGCACTATCAAATACGTAGTCTTTCAGTCTTTTTGATAACTCTGTAAGTTGATCAGTAATATTATTTCTGTTTCCATTAGAGACAACTGAAATTTTACAGTTAAGCAAGTTTTATGTAATTTCACAACTAGTACTGAGTAGTAAAGTTGGAATTAGAAATTCAGATTATCTAAATCTAAAGCCTGAACTTGCAGTCACTATAGAGTCCTTGAGGACACTAAAATCTTATGTATTTCTTATACAAGCAGTTATGTAAGTACCCAAGAATTATAATTTGAAAAAATGAGTGAATAACTTTGTGCAACAGACTAATTGAACTTCCAGTCTGCAGATGTTTAAAAAAGCATAAAATCTCAGAAGATATCCTTGTGTTTGCTTAGATACAAGCAAATTAAATTTCCTATGTGACAGCACATTAATTTTAATATGGCCTTTTGAGTTCCAGCTTGTCAATGTCTGTGTCAAACTGGTCCTCAAAATAGTATTTGCAAAGATTATCACTGCAACATGCAGCTGGGGTCTGTCACTTGAATGAAGGTAATCAAATTATCAATTGGTTGGCAAGGTGACTAGAACTGCTCTTTATTCTATTTAAATATTTTGATACGTAGAAAATGACTTTTGCAAGCATAAATCAGAGTATCCTGTGGGGTGGAACAAGTTGGTATTAGAAAGAGCCTGAAGAGACGGCATTTTGACAGAGGATGAAAGGCTTACCCTTAGTTTAGTACAGGGAATGCTGGGCCATTTACATGGCCCTGGGGAGACAAATCATAATGGCAGGAGGAAAAAAAATGACCTTTCAGCCTCATCTAAAACCAGAAAGAAAACCGTTAACATCATCTTAAATTCTTATATACAGTGATAATGGGACTTACAGAGGAGCAGTGTTTTCCACTCAAAACAGCACAAAAAGTTTACCTTTTCTTCAAGCTCATCTAATCTCCATTAATTTTCTCTTCCCCTGACACCTTTGTTTCTAGACCAGCCTCTTCCTATACCTCCTGGCCCTGGTTCCTATGCTCTGTGCACCCTCATTCTCTTCTTTCTTGTGGCATTTACAAATATTTTTATATATGTTTTCTCACTTCATCCTCACAGGCTCTCAGGCGAAATTTATTATGGGTCCAACAGGCAACATTTGCAATCAAAGAAGTTACAAATATTCTCCAATAATATATGCACAGTAAAAACCTATTTCATTTAATTATACTTTTGTAACCTCTTTTTAACAGCAGAGTCAGAGCGTTTACACATTTCATGGTTTCCTTTAGTTTACACCCAGGGCTTCCTGAATGCTATGGCTTCTGAATTCACTGCCCTGATACCCTGTCAAAATGGAGTCACCTATTTCCTTAGAGGCAGAGAGGGTTTGCTGATGGCTGACAGCTGAAGACCTTATCAGGCATTGCTCTTGGCCAAAGGGAATTATTTTGCCCAAGTTATGCTTCCCTGCTGGCAGTTCCCATGCAATGACTAGTTGAGATGGGACACAAAAGCCTGCGCTTCTTGCCTTAATTCAGGTCACCTCTCAAGAGTCGTCTAGGTTCCAGCACTCCCATGAGAGTGACTAATAATTATTATGACTGTATCACAGTCTTCTGCCCAATTACAGATGCTGTCCCCACAGTCATTCACCAATAAATATCCTACACACAGATCTTCATCTTAGAACTTATTTCCCGGAAAACCTAACTTAAAACACTGAACGTTTGCTACTATGAAAAGATCCATTCCTCTGAAACAATCCTTTCTTTTTTAGTGCTTCTCATTCCCCTTCTGAGGGCTTTTACCAACAGGTTTAGTTTGGGCATATTCAATGAGCATCATGTATTGTGGGACAAACAGTGACCATCACTTCTATTCTCCTTAAATCCCACTATCAGAGTGAAGTAAGGCACAAACTTCTTCCCTTTAATCCATTTCCAAACCAGCAGACCTCCTCTTCCATAACCTTGCCACCAAATCGTAAACTCATTCTAGATATCCAGGTAAATTTAGAACCTCAAAAGTTTCCTGAGAAATTTAAAATTTTGGAAGCACCTAAAAGATCTAATTTAAACCACTCTCAGGAAGTCAGGCTTTAACTAGACCACGTTCTTTATGCCATGTATGTGGTATCACAGAGCAACCCAGAATGCTCTCCTGTGAGACTATTGTATGCTCATGTGACAGCTTTGGTTTGGCTGGTGGGCAAAGCTACAGCCACTTATATTAAAGTAGCACTTCCCTTGAAAGACTTGGGCATTTAAATTCTCAGCTATCCTAAAAAGATACAGATCTTAGGATTTCAAATCAGGAATTTGGGGAGGGTGGGTCTTAAAGATGAAGAAGGATCTCAAGTTTTTAGCCTGAACTTCAAAGTGTGTATGTGTTTAAACATGTTCCTGAGGATTGAGGTGTACAGGCCTCTGTCACAAGAAAACAGCCCAGTAAATATATATAGAGAGATGTTCCATGTAGGAGGCATGGGGCTGAGATGAGAGATTTAGCTTCAGTTGTAACGTGGGAAATGCAGGAAAGAATCTGTATCCATGCTTAAGCCAAGATAGTGTATGGAAGAGCAGTAACCCTGAGGTCAGTTTT
Organism: Aotus nancymaae; assembly: GCF_030222135.1. Classification (NCBI taxonomy): domain Eukaryota; kingdom Metazoa; phylum Chordata; class Mammalia; order Primates; family Aotidae; genus Aotus; species Aotus nancymaae. The sequence continues at coordinate 32,424,430 of NW_026988413.1, forward strand.
GAAGAGCAGCAGTCTGAGGAAGGTCCAGAGCCCCAGAACTGCAGGAAGGGATGTGGGAGTGCTTTAGGGAGGGAATGGGAAGTGACAATTTGGAAATGTGCAGCAACTGGACAGAAGGCTGTGGTGGAGCTGAGGTCAGCAACGTAGAGCCAGGGAATGCACAATCTGCAGCTTGGACTGATGTGGGTGCCTTCTGGTAGTCTCCTCTAAAGTGTGCAAGAGATAGCACAGGCGAGAAGGACCTTGGAGAAGATGCCAAATGTCTCCCATCGGGCGCATTAAAGCCACACAATCAGTGGACTGGAAGTTCAACTGCTAAGGCGACCTTACGTGTACTCCCAAACTGGTAGTCTAGGGCATTCATAGCACTCACCTGCCTTGCAAAACCAATGCAGTTTTAATTTTTCCTTCCACTACTGACAAAAATTTCGATTCATTTTTATTATTTTTATTATTTGACATAGGATGTCCTGATCAAGTAGGCAACTTAAAGTCATCCATTGATCAGCCTCTGGGACATTTACCTACACTACCCAGAAAAGAACAAAAAGTATGGACGATAAAGGATATGGTGGAACATATGGCAGAAGAAAAACAGTCTGAGCTTTGAGAGTCAAGGGTCACTGTTTTCTGGGTAGGGTGGCAGCTTATAATGGTTTACTACCTTTATCTATGCAAGTGCCTCATTATTAACCCAGCATCCAGGCTACAAGACCTCCTACCCATCCCCAACAACCCCATCCTTGACATGGTAAAAGCCACCCAAGGTGTGAAGTCAAGAAGTACCAAACAAACATTTCACTTCATGGACCAATGAAATACAGTGTTGGCAATTTTTTTCAAGTAAAGATGACAGAAGAAAAAGATCTTATCATGTAGTAGCACAATTATCTCATAAGACAATAGACATTTAGTTTTCAGAAAAATGGAAAGGTATTCATCTCAGAGTAAAGGGCTATCTTTTAAACTGAAGAAATTTAAAATATTTTGAAATCATTTTATTTTTTCTATTTATTTAAATTTTCATTTAGCCTTGAACTGATAAAAAAAAAAAAAAAAAAAAAAAACTCTGTTGTGAATTAATACCACTTTTTAGACACCTTTAGGGAAGCATCACCCTAAACTACATGAATTCAGACAGCAGCAGGCCCAGAATAATGCTCCCCCACATTATCTGTAAATTTTATGTTTTACTTCTTCCAGAAGAGTGCTTGGAAGTATACTGTCTTAACTCACGAGAAAATCCCTGCAAGGGTAGCCATTTTAGGCAATCCATCAGAGGATCACATTTTGTTTTATTAATTAAATCAACAAATGCATATTCCAGTCATTGCACTTTAAACCATGGACCTTTTAGTGCACATGTGAATTTCTGCCTAGAAAAAAGGTAAGTTCTGCCAGAATTGCCCCTGGGAACCACTTAAGGCCAGCAACTACATTGGTTTATGTTTTCACTCAGAAGTTACAAGCATGACTAACATATTCTCACTAGAGGGCCTCAATATTTTTTCTTTTTCAGGGGGAAAATGATGGACTATAACTGGATTATCTCCAAGGCCTGTTGCAATTCAAAAATATTATGGCTCTGCAAACACACAAGCATCAGAACTTGATGATGTTTATGATCACCGTTAGATCTGTCTCAGTATGCACAGCAGTAATGCAGCCAAGTTTAAGAATACCTTCATTAATTAATTTTTCCCGTACCAGAATATGTGACTAGCATCCCAGGGAAAACAAATAGAGGCAGAAAATTTAAAACCATAAGAAATCTTGCAGATTGAAGACCACGTAAATCCAACCATGGTGTTGTGGCTGGAGTGCTACAGAAATACCACCCCCCCGCTTTTTATTTTCCCTTCAACCTAGGAAAGTCCCATTTTCCTTTTGTACCTAACTTTGTTAAAAGAGATAGTCCCTTACCTTTAGTTTTACTTGCTATTTGTGGAAAAGCTTTAAGCCTGTACACTGAAAAGGTACACGTAACAAGCACAATGTATTCATAAAGAAGCACAAATACCCTTCAAAAGCATAAAAAAAAAAAAGACGCATTCTGTATTTGGAATACAGGGCATTATCTTTTTGTCCAGCTTTACTCTCAAGCCCAGCAGACACCATTAGAGCATTTTGTCTTTCTTTCCAATAAAGCCACTGAGACCACAGTGGCAAACATTAGTGATGCATTAGAGAAACGGAAGGTGTCCCTTTCCCTTAATGTGTGCTGTCAACTTTGCTACAGTTTACAATTAAGCACAAGAACAAAAGCAGCTTCAAGATGAATTCATTTTCCTCTGTATTCCCCTATTGACTCCGTATAGTGAAAAAAATATTTCTTCCACTTTAATATAGGCTGAAGTTGGTGAACTAGAAATATAGAGAGAATATACATAGAAGTGCTTATCTGTTGGGTGGACCATTCATGTCTGACACTTTCTATTTTCCACATAACTACATATATGGTAATAATTAGGGTCCACTTCTATAGTAAATATGGGGAACAACAGGAGAAAAAATACCTCAGCAATGTTTTTAGACAGAGAGGAAGTGAAAGGGCATCTTTTAAAATATGAGATTCTTAAGAGAAAAAAATATCTCTTGAAGGTCAATGCAGAGCTAATAGAGAAAACAGCACACCTGCTATCTGTTTATTTGTTTATGGGAAAACACACAGTAGTACTATTTATGTTAAATGTCAAAATTTTTTGGCCACGATGCTTTGTAGAGTCCTTAAGCTAAGTAACCTATCCAAATAGACAAGGGCCTAATAAATGTTTAAACGAAATTTCTAAATTTCAAAAAGATGGATCCTCTAGCACACAGAGCACATTCCATTCCCAGTGAATCAAGAACGTTATATTTGTTAAGGTTCAAATTACTGCCATGACTTTTCTTCTGTTGTGGAGCAACGAGCTGCATAGCAGGCACTTACAGGAAGACATCAGGGGAATATGTTGAAGTGTATTCAAAAATTATGACTTACAAAAGATGACAATGTCACCGTACTATGAGTTTCTAGGGAGCTCTCTACCATTTTTTTTTTTTGCCAAGAATTACTACCTGAACTGACAACACTTTGACAAAAAAGAAATCCAAGCTCATAAAGCAGTCACATTCAGCAGATATGTCAGTACGAAGAGCTAGAACATTTCTTGAATTTCCTCTGGTATCTTCAACCAGGGGTGAATACTTAGAGCATTATCACCAAAATAAAATAGTCATTCTGACACATAATGAAATCTGTAGGCATTATATGTAGAATATAGTGATTTGGATGAGTAAGGTGCAGATAAAATGTATCTTGTAACTTACTAGCTTAGGAAATACTATTTTTCTGGATAATACAATTGCTGTTCATTGTGATTTAAGAAGTATAAAGTGGCCGCCATTCTAACAGGTAATGCATCTTGCAGTATATTTTTAAAGAACAATGTAATTACGTCCATATTGCCAAAGCAGTGGTACATTGGGAAGCCTTGTCATTTCCTCTATGGGGAAAAAGTTTGAACTCTTCTCTTTATTTATAATCATCATGGTTTGCTCAGATGCATCCCCAAATCCACCAGTCCTTGTGGATTGCATTACATTGCTCTTTGAATCAAACTATTATGAAGCAATTAATTAGTTTTTTTTTCTTTTTATCCACTTTCAGAGAAAAGCAAGATCAATTCCTTAGTGCTCAATTTCTTCTTGCTTTATATGCTTTCAAGCTCTACTACACCTTGAAAACATTAAATCATTTCTCCTGAAATATATCTCTGCTGTCTATATCAAAAGTAAAGTGAGATTCATCAAGTTAACTTACAGGTAAACGCATATCATCTCAAATTTCTAACTACAGTTTCTCTTTGAAACATGAGAAAATTGTCGGGAAGAATTTAATACGATTTAATCATGCTGAACTTGCAGTTTGCACAGTTCTTAGTCTTTCCAACTTGACACCAGAGAAACTACTAGCTTAATAACTTATAATGGATCATTTCTGATATGTATATGCCAAAGGAAACCTCTGAAATATTAAAATCACCTGGGTAGCTTTTCAAATAGTACTATTGGGAACTCACCCCAGACCAATTAAATAAGAATCTTTGATGAGAAAGAGTCCCAGGTATTAATGGTTTTAGAAATCTTCCCGTTCTATATAAACATGCAACTGTTGTTATTTGTCGTAGCAATGATTATGACTTTCAAGGAGGGAGATAACACATGTTGATGTTGTTACTGTTATTATTATCATTTGTCTAGAGAGTCACATCTAGTTATTAGAAGAAAGCGTCTTCAATATGAGAGCAGAGAACATTATGTCATGAAATTTTCCAATATTATCTGTGAAGCACTATATTTATTTCCTAGTTAAATCCAAGAAGACAAACTTTTAAAGGTAGATGTGTAAAATCCAGTTTTATCTTGTCAGATTGTGAGCCTCCTCCTTCCAGTCTTAGCCAGAATACCAGTCACTTAACCACAGTTGCTAATAGACATCCTAAATAGATATTGCAGACAGAATAATTGCCCCACAAAGACGTCCAGGTACTAATAGGCAAAACTTGTGGATATGTTATCTACATAGCAAAAGGAAGTTTGCTGATATTATTAAAAATTTTGAGAGGGGAAGTTTATCTTGGATTATCTAGGTGACCTCAATGTAATCACAAGAGTTCTTATCAATGGAAGAAGAAAGTCAGAATCAGAGAGATTTGAAGAGGCTACACTGCTGGCTTTGAAGAAGGAAGAAGAGGCCATGAGCCAAAGAATGCAGGCAGCCTCCAGAAGCTAGAAAAGGCAAGTCAGTGGATTCTTTTCTTGAGATTCTATTTTTTTAAAATGCAGCCTTACTGGCGCTTAATTTTAGAATTTATAATCTCCAAAACTGAAAAGTAATATCTTGTGTTGTTTTAAGCCACTAAGTGTGTGGTAATTTGTTACAGCAGCAATAGAAAACTAACAAAGATATATTGAATTATCTCAAACATTGCCCAATTGAAAATACCTTCCACTTTTCTCTAGTTCTAGCACTCATTTATTAATTGATTTAAAAAAACTGAATTAGACACTGAGAACACAGGTATAAAAACATGGTCCTTCAAAGGACTAAGAGTTCCAGACTCTTTAAGGAACTTGAACAAATCAACAAGAAAAAACAATCTGATTTAAAAGTGGGCAAAGGACATGAATAGACACTTCTCAAAAGAAGACACACACATGGCCAAAAAGCATATAAAAAAATGCTCAGCATCACAAATCATTAGAGAAATGCAAATCAAAACCATCTTATAATGAGATACCATCTCATACTGGTCAGAATGGCTGTTACTGAAAAGTCAAAAAATAACATGCTGGCAAAGTTTTGGAGAAAGGGGAATGCTTACACACTGCTGGTAGCAATGTAAATTAGTTCAGCCATTGTGAAAAGCAATTGGGCAATTTCTCAAAGAACTCAAAGCAGAATTACCATTTGACCTAGCAATCTCATTACTGGATATCTACCCGAAAGACCATAAATCTTTCTGCCATAAAGACACATGCATGCATATGTTCATGGCAGTACTAGGCACAGTAGCAAAGACATGGAATCAACTTAAATGACCATCAATGGTAAACTGGATAAAGAAAATGTGGAACATATACACCATGGAATACTACACAGCCATAAAAAGAACAAGATCGTCTTTTGCAGCAACATGAATGGAGCTGGAGGCCATAATCTTTTTTTGTGTTAATTTAATTTTTTTTATTGCATTTTAGGTTTTGGGGTACATGTGAAGAACATGCAAGATTGTTGCATAGGTACACACATGGCAGTGTGATTTGCTGCCTTCCTCCCCATCACCTACATCTGGCATTTCTCCCCATGCTCTCTCTCCCAAACTCCCCACCCCCCACTATCCCTCCCCTATTTCCCCCAGACAGACCCCAGGGTGTGATGCTCCCCTCCCTGTGTCCATGTGTTCTCATTGTTCAATACTTACCTATGAGTGAGAACATGTGGTGTTTGATTTTCTGTTCTTGTGTCAGTTTGCTGAGAATGATGGTTTCCAGGTTCATCCAGATCCCTACAAAGGACATGAACTCATCGTTTTTGATGGCTGCATAATATTCCATGGTGTGTATGTGCCACATTTTCCCTGTCCAGTCTATCATCGATGGGCATTTGGGTTGGTTCCAGGTCTTTGCTATTGTAAACTGTGCTGCAATGAACATTCATGTGCATGTGTCCTTAGAGTAGAACGATTTATAATCCTTTGGATATATACCCAGTAATGGAATTGCTGGGTCAAATGGAATTTCTATTTCTAGGTCCTTGAGGAATCGCCACACTGTCTTCCACAAAGGTTGAACTAAAATTACACTCCCACCAACAGTGTAAAAGTGTTCCTATTTTGCCACATCCTTTCCAGCATCTGTTGTCTCCAGATTTTTTAATGATCTGGAGATTTTTTAATGATCCAGATTTTTTAATGATCATGCCATTCTAACTGGCGTGAGATGGTATCTCAATGTAGTTTTGATTTGCATTTCTCTAATGACCAGTGATGATGAGCATTTTTTCATATGTTTGTTGGCCTCATGTATGTCTTCTTTTGTAAAGTGTCTGTTCATATGCTTTACCCACTTTTGAATGGGCTTGTTTGTTTTTTTCTTGTAAATCTGTTTTAGTTCTTCATAGATTCTGGATATCAGCCCTTTGTCAGATGGGTAGACTACAAAAATTTTTTCCCATTCTGTTGGTTGCCGATTCACTCTAATGACTGTTTCTTTTGCTGTACAGAAGCTGTGGAGTTTGATTAGGTCCCATTTGTCTATTTTGGCTTTTGTTGTCAATGCTTTTGGTGTTTTGGTCATGAAGTCCTTGCCTATGCCTATGTCCTGCATGGTTTTGCCTAGATTTTCTTGTGGGGTTTTTATGGTGTTAGGTCTTCGTTTAAGTCTTTAATCCATGTGGAGTTAATTTTAGTGTAAGGTGTCAGAAAGGGGTCCAGTTTCTGCTTTCTGCACATGGCTAGCCAGTTTTCCCAACACCATTTATTAAACAGGGATTCCTTTCCCCATTGCTTGTTTTTGTCAGGTTTGTCAAACATCAGATGGTTGTAGATGTGTGGTGTTGCTGGAGGCCATAATCTTAAGCGAACTAACACAGGAACAGAAAACCAAATATTACATGTTCTCACATATATGTGGGAGCTAAACATTGAGTACATACGGACACAAAGAAGGGAATGACAGACACTAGGGCCTTCTTGAGTGTGGGAATCAAAAATAACTACCTGTCAGGTATTAGGCTTATTATCAGGGTGGCAAAATAACCTGTACACAAAAATCCTGTGTCACATAATTTATATATATATAAACAAACCCATATAACAAACCTACACATGTACCCCTAAATCTAAAATAAAAATTAAAAAACAAAACATGATCCTTGCCCTCAAGGAGTTTATAGTTAGGTGGGGGTATAGAAACTAGTGTGAAACAGCATCGCGAAGGACATGAGAGGTTTGCAATGTGCTGTGAAGTGCCTTGTCAAGGCTATTGCAGTTTGCTTAAGGAGATGGTACTTGACCTCTTTCTTGAAGCAGATCAGTGGAGACATTAAATGGAAGTGAATGAGGTAGGAAAGTTGGAATGTTGTAGGTAAAAGTATAGGAAAAGAGTAAAAGTAAATATGTATAGGCAAAGTGCATAAGTAAATGAATGTATGGCTGGAGCTCAGACACACATTAGGCAGTGCTTAAATATGCGATATTCAAGCTACACATACCATTCAGCAGCACCACACAGGTATGCAGCACATGCATTTTGCTTAAATAGTGACTCATCCCAAAATAAAAAGGCATTCCAGGAATACCCTAATGTAGTTATCACTGAGGACCTTGATCTTGATGCAAATGAGGCTTCCTGTAGGTCTGCTTTCCAAGCTCTCCAGACAAGTTCAAGAGAGCTTACTCTAAATTAGATTCAAGCTGAGAAAGCTGAAAACTCTGCCCCATTATATGAACCCTTAGTATGGTCTTGTTTGTTGTTCTATGATGATATGAACACTGAATGCATTTCAAATCACTTGGGTCAAGGTGAAAAACCTTCCCCATCTTACTCCATCTTTGCCAGAGAAATAGTAATGCTAGGGACAGAACACTGCAAGTAGCTATAACCAATTAAACATTTTAAGTAGGAAGAGAAAGAAGGTTCATATTGTGTGTGTGTGTGTGTGTGTGTGTGTGTGTGTGTGTGTGTGATCATGTTCCCACCACTTCTGAGACGGTAAAACCCTCTTATGAATGCATCCCACAAATTGTCTTTCTTTTCTTTTCCTTTCCCCAATCTTATTTGTTTCCTGCCTCTAAACCCAGATTTCCTAATGACCATCAAATATGCTGCTGTCAAAAGGAGTTAAATGTAGCCCCTAGTAGAATATATGAAACTCTCATTCTAAAAACCCTGAAAGTGGTTATTTATATAACATATTATCAGCATCTCTTATATTACTTTATTTCATTATAATACTTTTATTTTTTAAACATGTGTTTTCTCCTGGAGGTGTTATAAATCATTTGAAGGGAAAACACGGGTCCTACACTTTTACCCTGCCACATGCAGTGATTATAATACATTTAGTCAGTCTTCACTAAAGATCTTTTCATATAACAAATCCAAAACTCTCAGAGGTTGAAATGTAGGTGGATTTTGGTGCAACATTAAAAGCAAAAGGGCATTTCAAATTCCCTCCAGCAAATTAAAACTTGAGTTAATCATGAGTTTTGTGTTTTCTCCTTTAGAAAGTCAAGTAAGTAGCAGCTGGGCACAGTGGTTCATGCCTGTAATTTAGTTACAACCTAGGTGTTCCAGTTACCTACTTACTATTGTATCATAAACTACTCCAAAACTTTGGGAAGCCAAGGCAGGCAGATCACCTGAGCTCAGAAGTTTGAGACCAGCCTGGCCAACATAGTGAAAACCCCATCTCTACTAAAAATAAAGAATTAGCCAGGCATGGTGGCACGCGCCTGAAGTCTCAGCTACTTTGGAGGCCGAGGCAGGAGAATCACTTGAACCCAGGAGGCAGAGGTTGCAATGAGCCAAGATTGTGCCACTGCACTCCAGCCTGAGAGACAGAGTGAGATGCTTTCTCAAAAAAAGAAAGAAAGAAAGAAAGAAAGAAAGAAAGAAAGAAAGAAAGAAAGAAAGAAAGAAAGAAAGAAAGAGAAAGAAGGGAGGGAGGGAGGGAAGGAAGGAAGGAAGGAAGGAAGGAAGGAAGGAAGGAAGGAAAGAAGGAAGGAAGGAAAGAAAGAAAGAAAAGAAAGAAAGAAAGTCATCACCTGATTCCTTTATAGCAAAGACTCTAATCACAGCTTCCTTCTGGAAATAAATTTGAAACATAGGCTTGCTCATCCTGCATGAATCTAATTTTCTACTTCTAAGGTATTATGATTCAGCAAAACCTTCCCACTACATGACTGCTATATTCCTGGCATAGCCAAAAATTGCTCAGAGGGAATATATGAAACAGTCAAGTTACCATCAATGGGGCTTATAATTTTCTTATTTTCTCCCTGCTTGGTTATGATGGCACTTAAGAGCCTAAGGGAATTAAAAAGTACAGGCAACCAGGGACTACCTGTTACTGATTCCAAGTTATTAACTGAAGCATTTTAGATCTCCACAATATTTTAGAAATCATTTTGTCCCAGTCATTCATTTTATAGATGATGAAACCAAAACTGAAAGAGGTTAACTGATTGCCCAAGTGTACATATTTTGCAGTTGTAGAACTAGGACTCAATCCTGGGTCTCCTGATCCCTCTCAAGAAATGTTCCACTTCATCAAAAGTATATATTTAAATGCTCTTTAATGTTCCTGCTATGAGACTGATAAGTTGACTATAGGCTGACTCTTTTTAGTTACAAGCTAGGTGTTCCAGTTACCTACTTACTATTGTATCATAAATTACTCCAAAACTCAGTAGTTTACTTTTTCTTCACCCATGGTTCTACAGAGTGTATGTTCAGCTTGGGGTCCTTCACAGAGTTTCGGTCACAGAGCAGCTGAAGATGAAGTCCTCTAACAGCTTCTTCATTCAAATCTGGTACCTGGGCTTGAATAGATGAACAGCCAGAAGCTTCAGGTGTCTGCTACTCTTCCTGTGACTACCTCGGGCTTCCTCACAACATGGAGTCTTAGGCTTGCACTGCTTACATGGAGTTTACTTCCCCTAAAATAAGTGTTCCAAAACACCAAAGTAAAAGCAGCAAGGCAGTTTATAGCCTCAGATGTCTCAGAATGCTACTTATCTTACATTTTCTCTCACATTCTGTCCTATTGGCAAACAATATACTCAGCTCAGATTAACCTTGAAATAACAAGGGTGACATAGCAAGAGAATTTGTGACCATATTTAATTTAATTTTTATGTACATTTTAACTATTTATTTAAATACTAAATGCCTTATTTTAGCCAGAATTTTAAGTCCCCTGAATGATAACATTCAATCGTTACTCAGAGAAAATTAGAAAAAATAAAGCAGTTTATCTATATATGAAAGATATTTTCTACCTCAAAATTATTCAAGGACCACTTTGTATGGAGGTTCCCAATATTGTTATCCTGTTTATATTTACCAATGCACAAAAGTCTATAGTCTATATAACTTTTTAAAATGGAATTGTTTCCTAGCTCATATTTATAGGCTCATTAGATTACTAGACATTTAATATAAAATGTATGCTGTTTTCCCCTTGAAAAATTGAAAAATTAGGCTTCTCCAATTAGTATTCTTCACTGGGAGCTGACAAGTTAAAAATGCAGAATATCTACTATTAAAATATTATATCTTTAACAAACCAAAAAAGCTAGTTGGCACATTTTATTTTATTTTCATCAGCTTTTGACTCTGTGAACAAAAACGGACTGTGAAGTATAAATTGTATATATTTATAAAAGGACTAGAAAAAAACAGAGAGAAATATTATTTGGTTTTCTCTGGTTGGTAAGAACATATGTCTTTAATTTTTACTCATATTCTCTATCTACCAGGAACATAAATGATTTCTCTAATAAAATAATAATAAAATTTTAAAAGAAGAGTTATAGACACATTTTCAGAAAATTTTTTCAGGAACTGTAGAGACTTCTATCTTTAACTATTTGCTCTTTGACTACCAAGTATTAAAATAAATCACATTTAGTAACTGAAGCTAAAATCTATACATTATGTTTATCTTGGAGACTAGAAAATAAATTGCATGGTTCAACACTAGATATCTATGAATGTTTTACTAAAACAAAAAATCATAGTGTGGGTTTTAGATGTCCATCAAGTTACATATATAATAAATTATGTCAAATCTCTAGCATTAAAAACTTCAGACTGTGACCACTTCTTTAAAAATGTGTTATTTGAAAACATCCACAATGATCTCTTGAGGAATACTGTAATTCTGTGGAAAAAATAACTCTCAGTTTATGCCCAAGCAGAAGTGATGCAGCTTTCTGGTAAGACTTAAGCCATAAGAAGACAACCCTGATTATGTAAGTTTATGGTTTTTCCTTGGCTGGCAACACCAAGGAGGTATACTCAATACATTTGTTAATTAAAGGGTATGACATAAAGCTACTCCAACCTAGTCCTTATCAGAAACTCACTTAAGAGAAATAAGATTCATTGACCTGAGTGACCAGGGAACAAGGCTGGATGGAGAATGAGTGTGATGAATTTACAGAATCAGGCTTCAGAAGATGGATAATAAGAAACTTCTCTGAGCTAAAAGAACATGTTCTAACCCAATGCAAAGAAACTAAGAATCTTGAAAAAAGATTTGATGAAATGCTAACGAGAATAAACAACTTAGAGAGGAATATAAGTGAATTGATAGAGCTGAAAAACATAACATGAGAACTTCGCGAAGCATGCACAAGTTTCAACAGCCAAATTGACCAAGCAGAAGAAAGGATATCAGAGGTCGAAGATCAACTCAATGAAATAAAACAAGAAGGCAAGACTAGAGAAAAAAGGGTAACAAGGAATGAACAAAGTCTCCAAGAAATATGGGACTATGTGAAAAGACCTAACCTACGTTTGATAGGTGTACCTGAATGTGATGGAGAGAATAAATCCAAGCTGGAAAACACTCTTTAGGATATTATCCAGGAAAACTTCCCCAACCTAGCGAGGCAGGCCAATATTCAAGTCCAGGAAATACAGAGAACACCACAAAGATATTCCTCAAGAAGAGCAACCCCAAGGCACATAATCATCAGATTCACCAGGGTTGAAATGAAGGAGAAAAAAACTAAGGGCAGCCAGAGAGAAAGGTCGGGTTACCCACAAAGGGAAGCCCATCAGACTCACAGCAGATCTCTCAGCAGAAACCTTACAAGCCAGAAGAGAGTGCGGGCCAATATTCAACATTCTTTTTTTTTTTTTTTTTTTTTTTTTTTTTTTTTTTATTGCATTTTAGGTTTTGGGGTACATGTGAAAAACATGCAAGGTTGATGCTTAGGTGCATACGTGGCAGTGTGATTTGCTGCCTTCCTCCCCTTCACCCATATCTGGCATTTCTCCCCATGCTATCCCTCCCCAATTCCCCACCCCCCCACTGTCCCCCCCACTCCCCCACAACAGACCCCCATGTATAGTGCTCCCCTCCCTGTGTCCATGTGTTCTCCTTGTTCAACACCCGCCTATGAGTGAGAACATGTGGTGTTTGATTTTGTGTTCTTGTGTCAGTTTGCTGAGAATGATGGTTTCCAGGTTCATCCATGTCCCTACAAAGGACGCGAACTCCTCGTTTTTAATGGCTGCATAATATTCCATGGTGTATATGTGCCACATTTTTCCTGTCCAGTCTATCATCGATGGGCATTTGGGCTGGTTCCAGGTCTTTGCTATTGTAAACTGTGCTGCTATGAACATTCGTGTGCATGTGTCCTTATAGTAGAACGATTTATAATCCTTTGGATATATGCCCAGTAATGGGATTGCTGGGTCAAATGGAATTTCTATTTCTAGGTCCTTGAGGAATCGCCACACTGTTTTCCACAATGGTTGAACTAATTTACACTCCCACCAACAGTGTAAAAGTGTTCCTTTTTCTCCACATCCTCTCCAGCATCTGTTGTCTCCAGATTTTTTAATGATTGCCATTCTAACTGGTGTGAGGTGGTATCTCAATGTAGTTTTGATTTGCATTTCTCTAATGGCCAGTGATGATGAGCATTTTTTCATATGCTTGTTGGCCTCATGTATGTCTTCTTTTGTAAAGTATCTGTTCATGTCCTTTGCCCACTTTTGAATGGGCTTGTTTGTTTTTTTCTTGTAAATCTTTTTTAGCTCGTTGTAAATTCTGGATATCAGCCCTTTGTCAGATGGGTAGGCTGCAAAAATTTTTTCCCATTCTGTTGGTTGCCGATTCACTCTATTGACTGTTTCTTTTGCTGTGCAGAAGCTGTGGAGTTTGATTAGGTCCCATTTGTCTATTTTGGCTTTTGTTGCCAATGCTTTTGGTGTTTTGGTCATGAAGTCCTTGCCTACGCCTATGTCCTGAATGGTTTTGCCTAGGTTTCCTTCTAGTGTTTTTATGGTGCTAGGTCTTATGTTTAAGTCTTTAATCCATCTGGAGTCAATTTTAGTGTAAGGTGTCAGGAAGGGGTCCAGTTTCTGCTTTCTGCATATGGCTAGCCAGTTTTCCCAACACCACTTATTGAACAGGGAATCCTTTCCCCATTGCTTGTTTTTATCAGGTTTGTCAAAGATCAGGTGGTTGTAGATATGTTGTGTTGCCTCCGACGCCTCTGTTCTGTTCCATTGGTCTATATCTCTGTTTTGGTACCAGTACCATGCTGTTTTGATTACTGTAGCCTTGTAGTAGAGTTTGATGTCTGGTAGTGTGATGCCTCCTGCTTTGTTCTTTTTGCTTAGAATTGACTTGGCTATGCGGGCTCTCTTTTGGTTCCATATGAAGTTTAAGGTGGTTTTTTCCAGTTCTGTGAGGAAGGTCATTGGTAGCTTGATGGGGATAGCGTTGAATCTGTAAATTACTTTGGGCAGTATGGCCATTTTCACGATATTAATTCTTCCTAACCATGAACATGGAATGTTTCTCCATCTGTTTGTGTCCTCTCTTATTTCGTTGAGCAGTGATTTGCAGTTCTCCTTGAAGAGGTCCTTTACATTCCTTGTTAGTTGTATTCCTAGGTATTTTATTCTCTTTGTAGCAATTGTGAATGGCAGTTCGTTCTTGATTTGGCTCTCTTTAAGTCTGTTATTGGTGTATAGGAACGCTTGTGATTTTTGCACATTGATTTTGTATCCTGAGACTTTGCTGAAGTTGCTTATCAGTTTCAGGAGCTTTTGGGCTGAGATGAGGGGGTCTTCTAGATATACAATCATGTCGTCTGCAAATAGAGACAATTTGACTTCCTCCTTTCCTAATTGAATACCCTTTATTTCTTTTTCTTGCCTGATTGCTCTGGCTAGAACTTCCAGTACTATATTGAATAGGAGTGGTGAGAGAGGGCATCCTTGTCTAGTGCCAGATTTCAAAGGGAATGCTTCCAGTTTTTGCCCGTTCAGTATGATATTGGCTGTCGGTTTGTCGTAAATAGCTTTTATTATTTTGAGATACGTTCCATCGATACCTAGTTTATTGAGGGTTTTTAGCATAAAGGGCTGTTGAATTTTGTCGAAGGCCTTCTCTGCATCGATTGAGATAATCATGTGGTTTTTGTTTTTGGTTCTGTTTATGTGGTGAATTACATTTATAGACTTGCGTATATTGAACCAGCCTTGCATCCCCGGGATGAATCCTACTTGATCATGGTGGATAAGCTTTTTGATGTGCTGTTGTAATCGGCTTGCCATTATTTTATTGAAGATTTTTGCATCTATGTTCATCATGGATATTGGCCTGTAGTTTTCTTTTCTTGTTGAGTCTCTGCCAGGTTTTGGTATTAGGATGATGTTGGTCTCATAAAATGATTTGGGAAGGATTCCCTCTTTTTGGATTATTTGGAATAGTTTCAGTAGGAATGGTATCAGTTCCTCTTTGTATGTCTGGTAGAATTCGGCTGTGAACCCATCTGGACCTGGGCTTTTTTTGGGTGGTAGGCTCTTAATTGCTGCCTCGACTTCAGACCTTGTTATTGGTCTATTCAGGGTTTCGACTTCTTCCTGGTTTAGGCTTGGCAGGAGGCAGCTGTCCAGGAATTTATCCATTTCCTCCAGGTTTTCTAATTTATGTGCATAGAGTTGTTTGTAATAATCTCTGATGATGGTTTGAATTTCTGTGGAATCTGTGGTGATATCCCCTTTGTCATTTTTTATTGCATCTATTTGATTATTCTCTCTTTTCTTTTTTATTAGTCTGGCTAGTGGTCTGTCTATTTTGTTGATCTTTTCAAAAAACCAGCTCCTGGATTTATTGATTTTTTGAAGGGTTTTTCGTGTCTCTATCTCCTTCAATTCTGCTTTGATCTTAGTTATTTCTTGTCTTCTGCTAGGTTTTGAGTATTTTTGATCTTGCTCCTCTAGCTCTTTCAATTTTGACGGTAGGGTGTCAATTTTAGATCTCTCCTTTCTTCTCATGTGGGCACTTATTGCTATATATTTTCCTCTAGAGACTGCTTTAAATGTGTCCCAGAGATTCTGGTATGTGGTATCTTCATTCTCGTTGGTTTCGAAGAACGTCTTTATTTCTGCCTTCATTTCATTGTTTATCCAGTCAACATTCAGGAGAAAGTTGTTCATTTTCCATGAGGCTGTGCGGTTCTGGGTTGGTTTCTGAATTCTGAGTTCTAACTTGATTGCACTGTGGTCTGAGAGACTGTTTGTTATGGTTTCTGTTCTTTTGCATTTGCTGAGGAGTGATTTACTTCCAATTATGTGGTCAATTTTAGAGTAGGTGTGATGTGGTGCTGAGAAGAATGTATATTCTGTGGATTTGGGGTGGAGAGTTCTGTAAATGTCTATTAGGTTTGCTTGTTCCAGGTCTGAGTTCAAGTCCTGGATATCCTTGTTAATTTTCTGTCTCGTTGATCTGTCTAATATTGACAATGGTGTATTGAAGTCTCCCACTATTATTGTGTGGGAGTCTAAGTCTCTTTGTAAGTCTTTAAGAACTTGCCTTATGTATCTGGGTGCTCCTGTATTAGGTGCATATATATTTAGGATCGTTAGCTCTTCTTGCTGCATTGATCCTTTTACCATTATGTAATGTCCTTCTTTGTCTCTTTTGATCTTTGTTGCTTTAAAGTCTATTTTATCAGAGATGAGAATTGCAACTCCTGCTTTTTTTTGCTCTCCATTTGCTTGGTAAATCTTCCTCCATCCCTTTATTTTGAGCCTTTGTGTATCCTTGCATGCGAGATGGGTTTCCTGGATACAGCACACTGATGGGTTTTGGCTTTTTATCCAATTTGCCAGTCTGTGTCTTTTGATTGGGGCATTTAGTCCGTTTACATTTAGGGTTAATATTGTTATGTGTGAATTCAATCCTGTCATTTTGGTGCTAGGTGGCTGTTTTGCCCTTTGGTTGATGCAGATTCTTCATTGTGTTGATGCTCTTTACCTTTTCGTGTGTTTTTGGAGTGGCTGGTACTGGTTGTTCTTTTCTATGTGTAGTGCCTCCTTCAGGAGCTCTTGTAGAGCTGGTCTGGTGGTGATGAACTCTCTGAGTTCTTGCTTGTTCACAAAGGATTTTATTTTTCCTTCACTTATGAAGCTTAGTTTGGCTGGATACGAAATTCTGGGTTGAAAGTTCTTTTCCTTAAGGATGTTGAATATCGGCCCCCACTCTCTTCTGGCCTGTAGGGTTTCTGCTGAGAGATCTGCAGTGAGTCTGATGGGCTTCCCTTTGTGGGTAACCCGACCTTTCTCTCTGGCTGCCCTTAGTATTTTCTCCTTCATTTCAACCCTGGTGAATCTGATGATTATGTGTCTTGGGGTTGCTCTTCTAGAGGAGTATCTTTGTGGTGTTCTCTGTATTTCCTGGACTTGAATCTCGGCCTGCCTTGTTAGGTTGGGGAAGTTTTCCTGGATAATATCCTGAAGAGTATTTTCCAGCTTGGATGCATTCTCTTCGTCACATTCAGGTACACCTATCAAACGTAGATTAGGTCTTTTCACATAGTCCCATATTTCTTGTTGACTTTGTTCATTCCTTTTTACCCTGTTTTCTCTAATCTTGCCTTCTCGTTTTATTTCATTGAGTTGATCTTCGACCTCTGATATCCTTTCTTCTGCTTGGTCAATTCGGCTGTTGAAACTTGTGCATGCTTCACGAAGTTCTCGTGTTGTGTTTTTCAGCTCCATCAATTCGCTCATATTCCTCTCTAAGTTGTCCATTCTTGTTAGCATTTCGTCAAGTCTTTTTTCAAGGTTCTTAGTTTCTTTGCATTGGGTTAGAACATGTTCTTTTAGCTCACGGAAGTTTCTTATTATCCACTTTCTGAAAGCTGATTCTGTCATTTCATCACACTCATTCTCCATCCAGTCTTCTTCCCTTGCTGGTGAGGAGTTGTGATCCCTTGTAGGAGGAGAAGTGTTCTGGTTTTGGGTGTTTTCATCCTTTTTGCGCTGGTTTCTTCCCATCTTTGTGGATTTATCCACCTGTTGACTTTGTAGTTGTTTTCTTTCTGATTTTGGTAATTTTAAGTCTGCTGTGGCAGAACTCATAAACCCCCTGCTCTTCCCCCCAGGTGTTCTGTCCCAGGGAGTTACGGTTTTATGATGTTCCCCTGTGCGGCTGTTTTCCCTGCCCACAAGGTGGCAGCCTAGTCACACTCAGGTTGCAGAGGCTTCGCTAAGCTGCTGTGGGCTCCACCCAGCTTCCGTGTGAACTTCTGGGTGTAGTTAGAACTGCTTCCGATATGTTGGCCCGCCCCTGTAGTGACGGAGTCTCTGTAGTGGCGGATTGCCTTGGTAGAGAACAGCAGGGTGCCTATGGAGAACGCCCCTCCTCCACAGAGCTGGACCGTCCCGGTTTCAGTTGTGTTTCAGGTCTTCTTGCTGGGTAAGAGGGGACACCGTCTCATCTGATCTGCCTCCGGAGCCGCTGCGTTGGCTAAAGCCGCGGCTCTGAGATTCGTGGCGCTGGCCTGGCTCCCCGTTTCAGCTCCCCTTGCTGGCTTATAGGGGACTCAGACTCTCTCACTTTGTACCATGAGCCGTTGCCTCAGGGTGCCGGCCCAGCGGCTGCGCTGTTCAAGCCAGCGGCGCCAGCGGTGCTGGCGACCCGTGTGGCTTCTCTGCGTGTGAATCTCCTGGTCTGTGGGCAGTAAAAATCAGTCTGGAAATACGGCGTTCACTCACCCTCTGTGCTTTCTCTCGGAGCTGCATTCCCGAGTTCCTCCTAAGCGGCCATCCCAACATTCTTAAAGAAAAGAACTTTCAACCCAGAATTTCATATCCAGCCAAACTAAGCCTCATAAGTGAAGGAAAAATAAAATCTTTTACGAACAAGCAAGTACTCAGAGATTTCATCACCACCAGGCCTGCTTTACAAGAGCTCCTGAAAGAGTCACTACACATAGAAAGAAACAACCAGTACTAGCCACTCCAAAAACATACCAAATGGTAAAGAGCATCGACACAATGAGGAAACTACATCAACTAATGGGCAAAACAGCCGGCTAGCATCAAAATGGCAGGATCAAATTCACACATAACAATATTAACCCTAAACGTAAATGGACTAAATGCCCCAATCAAAAGACACAGACTGGCAAATTGGATAAAAAGCCAAAACCCATCTGTGTGCTGTATCCAGGAAATGCATCTCACATGCAAGGATACACATAGGCTCAAAATAAAGGGATGGAGGAAGATTTACCAAGCAAATGGAGAGCAAAAAAAAGCAGGAGTTGCAATTCTCATTTCTGATAAAATAGACTTCAAACCAACAAAGATCAAAAGAGACAAAGAAGGACATTACATAATGGTAAAAGGATCAATGCAACAAGAAGAGCTAATGATCCTAAATATATACGTACCCAATACAGGAGCACCCAGATACATAAGGCAAGTTCTTAAAGACTTACAAAGAGACCTAGACTCCCACACAATAATAGTGGGAGACTTTAAGACCCACAAATCAATAAGCAACCTTGAGAAATCTGAGTGTCAGGGACGCCACCCCTCCCAACTTCTGTCCCCCTCCCAGACAGCAAAATGATTTTACAAAACTATGTTTTGAATGATGTTACATCATAGGACCCGATAAGAAATGCTCTATATAGGTCCTTATTGTATTTACTCTAAGATACTACTAAAGCTGTCATTTAATGTGAAGTTATATTCTTTGTCCCATAGGAAGAACTGTATTTTCCTTTTTAATACATTGTGCTGTTCTTGAATAACTGGCTTATTTATGTCAAAGTCATTGTGCATTATGGGATTTTTGTCTTTTCTTCTGCTTTACGGGTGTTAGAAAACTGAGAATCTAATATGTGCCCCAAATCAAGAAGAGCTTGACATTTCCAGGATCTTGTTCTATGCCTTTCAGGATTCTCAGTATGCAAGTGGTCTCAACCACAAGAAAGGAACACCTATGACATCCACGACTTCATTTAGTACTTTATGTGCTACAGAAAGAAGCAGGGAATGATTTAATTATTCTCTCTGGCACAATGCTTTATTTCTCTCAACAAAGTGTTTAGGAGAAATGAAGAGCCCCAATACAGTGCTCCCTTCTTGGTGATTATTTTTCTTCCTTGGAGATCCTTTCATACTTACTCAAATTGGCCTAACGAATTGACTGGTATGCACTATTTAGTGAATGGAAGTAAGGTGTATGAAGCAGTAAAGACAGATATTTGGGTGTCTATTTCCTGGTAATTGTGTCTATATCAACAGTCAACTTTTATCACTAAGAAACATCAGTATGAGAGATTTTGAGACACTATTTGAGTTGGTAAAATTTCTAAAAATTAAAACTGAAGTTTCTTATTTGATAATGGGATTATTTCAAGAAAAGGTTAATCCCTTATTTTGTTTACGAATCACTTGTTTTGGAGTGGTTTATGAATTGTTCAAGATCAAAAATTATAAAGGCTTAAAACAAATGAATTTTGTTGGTTAAGTATAAGAGAGAATAAAAGACATTATAGATTTCTCTTTGGTAGGGCAATGGAACACGTGTTTTACTTACAGTAACTAAACACCTTACACAAGAGTAACTGTATTTAACAAAAATGAATATACTAATGAGAATGAATTAATGAATAAAAATCCACACACTGACTCAAATATACTCATATACTTAAATGCTACTGAATGACCACAACATAAAGAGACAAAAATTATAAATACACCTAGAACTTTGTACCCAGAGTTTTGAACTTCATCCCTGCTTGTCCTTCAGCATCTTTGATGTTTGGGCTGTTATGGTCTATAACAACGAGTGGACTCCAGGTGTGTAAAGACCAGGTTGTGGTAATGCCAAAATTTATCTCCATATGTTAACATCACACCAGTGTTGCAGGCCATATCTATAATATGTCATTAAGGAAAATTTACATAAAATAGGTTGGACAGATGGCAATAGCATAAGACATATGCAACATTCTTCATTGTTGCTCCTTCTTCCCACATGACACAGATAAAAGAAATCATAACTGAAGACTCTCAAATCCCTCAACCCAAGTGGCAAGCTGACTGCCATAGAAATTTATTCCTCAACAGTAGGTGGCAGGGTGCATTTGAAGTTTCTTTCATCTAAGATCCAAAATATATACACACACAAAAGGTCCTGACACACCCTTGAAAGAGGATGTAAATGATCCAATGGATGATAAAAGCTACAAATAAATTTCAGTATTTAGGCTGGGCACAGTGGCTCACACCTGCAATCCCAGCACTTTGGGACACCGAAATCACCTGGGTTCAGGAGTTTGAAACCAGCCTGGGGTCTTTATAGGTGACTGGATCCGTGGTCTGGAGCTTAGAAGAGATATCAAAGGTGGAAACTGAGATTTGATAATTGTGGGCAAATCACCTGGGGTCAGGAGTTTGAAACCAGCCTGACCAACATGGTAAAACTCCCATCTCTACTAAAAAAACAAAAAGTAGCCAGGTGTGGTGGCATGCACCTGTAGTCCCAGTTACTCAGGAGGCTGAGGCAGGTCCTCAATACCTGCAGCTGTCACTTGTCTTTCTTATAATGTTTCGCGGGGGGCGGAAACAGGTAGAAAAAAAAACAGAATGTTTTCTCCACAAATTAAAAATAGATGGAGATATACGTACTCATATGCTTCAATTTTTGGTTTATTTTTGCATAATTACATAATAAATCCAAATCTAGAACTTGGATTATGGCTATAGAGACATGCTTGTTACTCACAAGCATGAAATAATAGTGTTCTGTGGCCCAGAACCTGAAACAGATTTCTATTCAGTACAACTCCATAATACTTGGATTCATGAAGATGGTATTACTGCTTTTGCCATGTGAATCTCCTTCTGAGGCTCAAAAGAAAATATCCTTATGTTATTCCTCTCCATAAAATATTCCCCAAAATAATCACAAGAAAGCACTAGTTGTATTTGTTTTTTGGGGTTTCATTTTTAGCATACCTTTATATATCAAGAAACAGAATAGAAAGCTTATTGCTTTAGTACATTTATTGTAGTAAATAGTCCCTTTGCCAGTAGATTGGTTTATGTGAGTAGATTTCAAAACTGTTCCTGGCACACGTCCATGATATTCATGAAAAAGCAGTCAAAAAGGAAGAGCTGCTTTCCATGAAGTTGGGGGGAATGCAACAAGTTCAAAGCACAGCATGCAGTAAGAGCAAAGGGAATGGGACAGTGTGGGTGATGCCATGAAAGGGCAGCCTTTGAAAAACAAGAGAATAGGTAACTCAAGATTTTCTAGACAGCGGTGAAAGTCAAAAGGTCTTAATGGGAGTTACTGAGGACTTGTTTTGGGACTATTGTTTTTGAGCTAGATACAAATGCAAATTAGAATTTTTGTTTGAGTTTGCTTCTGCAAATAAGATGTCTTTCCAAAAGTATGTATATGTGTGTGTGTGTATATATACACACACATATATATATATATATATATATATACACACACACACACACACACACACACACACACACATACACACTTCCAGGAAGATACCTATGCTGCAACAATGAACAAATCTCTGTTTCCATCTTTGATATCTCTTCTAAGCTCCAGACCACAGATCCAGCCACCTAGGAAGACCCTTCACTTCATCAGTTGTCTCAGAACCCAACATAGCCAAATCTGAATGTATTAAATCCTGCAAAACTTCTCCCTCCTCCTCCAACTCATTTTTGTCTTCCTCCTGCTGCATCCCCAGGTCAGTGAAGAATTACCACTAACCATACATTTTATTGACCTAAGGTAGACACTGGGTTCTTCTTTTAATCCTCCCTACCCCTTGTCTTTTGCTTCTAATCTCAAAAAGTTGATTCCATCTGCTAAATAACTTGCAAATCAATCTACTTCTTTTCATTTCCAGTGTCTCTAGACAAGTTCAAGATAGGGTCATTTTCCATATATGTTTCTGTAATTGTCTCCCCATGTCCTTCAAATTTGCTCCATTTTAACACATTCTCCAAACTGTACTTGAATAGATTTTTGCAAGACGAAAACCTGAAAATCCCACAGCTCACTTGAAAAAAAATCTTTTAATAGCTTCTCATGGATTTTAGGATAAATTCCAAATTCCTAAGGTGTTTTGTAAGGCCCTGTGTGATTTGTATTTCTCCTGATCTTCCAGCTTATCTCCATCGACTCTTTCATTCACTCTAGAAGCAGTTATGTGGTAGAATTTCATTAAGCTTGCTCTCATTCTAAGCCTTTGGATACGAAATTTCTTCTTGTACCTCTTTCTTCTTCTAAAGGCTAATGTTATTCATCCTTCAAATTCCATTTTATTGTTAGTTGTAATAAGAGTAATGATGCTGGTTACCATTTAACACTTTTTCAGTTATGTCTAATACCCATAGACTTCTTCTTTTGTTTCTTTCTAAAACTTTTAAGTTTGGGGTACAAGTGCAAGTTTGTTACGTAGGTGAGCTTCTCTCATGGGGCTTTGTAGATTATTTCTTTTGTGTGCTTAACATTATATACAAAATTTTTTCTTTGCAAAGCAAATCCATGAGGAGGACATAAATTTATACTTTAAAGATAAGGAAACCAAGGTTAAATAATGTGAGGTGAGTTACTTACTACAAATCCTTGGTTTCTTAGCCATCATCTTTCTTGCCCTTTAGAACTTGGGCTGGTTCTCTGCCCTCATGCTTCCACACCATCTGGTACCTGTTCCTGTTGCGGCACTTCTCAGCTACTATCTCCTCTTTCTTATTTGCTATTTGTTCTCTGTTTCCTGTACTAGAATTTCATACATTCATGAGACAAATCTTATTCCACATTTCACTCCATCCCCCCACCAGCCTCTATCACAGTGGCTGACACACAGAAGGCATTCAAAAAATATATATCCATTGCATTAACAAAATGATAAATTTTCTTTTTTCTGAGGTTTTCTCATCTAGTCAGAAGGAAGAAACTATTAGATTTTGCTATTTGTTAACCTTTGCCTGTCCCCTTTCCCCCAAGGTTTCAAGGCTTTGTGGAATGAAATCTCCTCTTCACAAAACTGTTGGAAATGCCCTGGTCTTTACTTCACTCTTTAATTTAAAAAGATTAAAAATTAAATTTCATCTAGAGTGATTGCAAATTCACAAAATGAGAAATACATTAAAACTAAACTGCTATTTTGAAATTGGTTTAAATTACAAAATAGCCAAATTCTGCATAAGCTATGCTGGTAAAACAAAAGCTCCTTGTTCATTTCTGTGACACTAGTAACTCCTGCATTATTTAGTGAAAAAGAATCTGCTCACCAACTTGAGCAAAGTAACTTGCACTCATTCAGCAAAACCACAAAAGCCAGGGAATGATATTTCATCCATAATTTCAACATACATTATAGTAAAAAAAAGACCTGCACAATCTGATCATATAACAGAAGACCAAAGATCTGTTCAGAGTATTGCAAGCTTCTCCATGTTTAATTATGAGAATCCAAGCCAGTTAATATCTTGGTTCTTTTTAAAAATATAGAATGTAATACATTCTCCCTTCTTGCCTCTGATGGTGTTGAGACTATAAATAAAGTGATATACTAGAAGTACTTTAAAATTGTATGACAATTCTAAGGAGTTATAAAGTGATTCAAACAAATTTAAATGTATATACTCAAAAAACAAATCTTTTAAATTAGGAGACTCATGTTATGCTTAGTGCATGCAAGCAAATTTTTCCGAAATTGTTCTGTTTTCTGTTGGTTCTTAAAAACAAAACACCAAGCAAAACAAAATGAAATTTAAGAAATAACATCTTCAAAAAATGCAGATATTCCTTAATATTTATATGACTTAAGCACAATATTTCAAATAGTAAGCCATGAGGCTCATGCATATATAAAGTATGCATGTGACAAAGATTTTATTTAATTTACTAATTAGTATGGAAATCAGTCAGATGTTGGAATGGGTTTAAAGGTAATTGAATAGACCATACAGGCATACAGGCAATTAGAAATGCTGATAATACATTTGCTAATAAATGTAAAAGAGTTTAATATCTTGTAGAGTAATAAAATGTGAAGCTTGGATTATTTTTTCTACAGAGTATAAATAATCCTAAACAAGAATAATTTGCATTACTCTCAACTTCCTACAACTTAATATTTTACTCCTATAGAGCTATAAACCACTCGAGGCAATAGAAAGACAGAGGTGCATACCCCTACATAATTAGATAATTTCCCCAAAGATCCACTAGATAATGTCCTACAGTCCATGGAAAGGACCTAGGAATCTCTTTTGCCCATTTCCACATTTGACAAATTTTCTTTGACATTATCTGTAGAATGAAAGATAGAAAAATTTTGCTAGTAGATATCCTCCCTTCTGTAACACTTTTTTAGTTTTAGATACTCATAAGCTTAAATCTAAATGTTCAACAAGTTAAGAATCTTCAGTTGTTTCAAAATAGACCCCAAATTTCTAAAATTAGAAAATGATTTAGGAAGTAATTACTGTAAAAGCCCCTACAATGACCATATTTAAGATAACTGTAACTGAGCCTTTCAAAGAAATAGTTCACAAAATAAATTCCAACACAGGACATCATCCAAAATAAAGGTTTAACTGCTGCTGTTGTTTATTTCTTTTACTTTATATTCTATATTTGTTCTGTGTCATAATATAATTTAGGTTTGGTTTTAAATCTGCTTTCTCATATCTCCCCTCTCATGTAATATTTGATATACAAGATCAATAATTTCAATTTCTTTTGTTTCCAGTTTTCTCAAGCAGCACAATTAATTAGTTTGGCTTTCTATCCTGCTGCAAAGTAAGTGTCACGTAGGGAGGGTGTTATCTTGTTCAATGCTATCCCCTTAGTATGCCTGCTGAGGATGAAGGGCTCAATCAACCTCTAGTAAATGAATGAATATTCTGGCTGAACTGCAATCTGAATAGTTTTGAATAAGATACAAGAACACTGAATTGACTTACCTCATTCAACTTTATAAATTTTAATTTTTAATAAACCACTTTATCATATACATGTATATACAGTTTGTGAATAAGCATAAAGAATATTGAGTCAATGGACAAAATGATAACTTCCATTCTGCATTTTTTTCAGTGACCACAAAGCTCAGCTTTGATATTAAGCAATTGAAGTAAAACATTTTTCCCATTACCCTTCTCTATGTAACAGGTAGCAAATCAGTTGAATATTGCATAACTCCTAACAAGGCCAAAAAATAAATGCATTATTGGAAAATAATAAAATAAAATCTATCTCATTTATATCTTGGGTTTTTCCTTTTTCAGCATTCAGCTAAAAATTAAAAGAAAACATCAATACAAAGAAAAGGAAAGCAAGGACTTTTGTCCTTTATTGAAAAACTAAAGATGACCTGGAATCAGGAAAAAAGCAGATCAGTATTTCATAATTCTATATGGAGTATATCATAGTTGAGAATTTGAACTTGTAATGACAACACTTAACTCCTACAAGATTCTTAGACTTAAAAGAAAAATGAAGTTTAATAGACTAGTTTCAGATTGAAAAGCAGCCTGATATTCTAGAAGTATAAAGACTTGCTTTAATAGCTCTGAGTTAACAAGTCTATGTACATAAAATCATCCCATTCCTGGAACATCCATTTAATCCTGCCTACGAAAAAGACTTAAATGTATATGTAACAAAGAGAAAATTTTGCTATTTGCTCCTAAAAATGTATCTTAAATGTATGCATTATATATTTTTTCATGTTAGGAATAATAGTGTTATTCTTGTAAAAATTATTCATGTTCATTGTAAAGAAAAAAGGTAGACAAATTCACCACTGACACTTAACTTTTGCTAACATTGGACAATCATAAATTCAGAAATGCTCTTATTCATATATATGTAGAAGATATAAAGATAGATAAAAGTAATTTTATAAGACTTTGATCATATTATAAACCCTACTTTGTAATAAAAGGCAACGATTTTACTTTCTGAATTAAACATAAGGGGAAAAAACTGGAAGTCAAACTGAAAATATCTGAATACATAATATTTCTTCACAGCAGGAGATATTATTTTCTAAAAGGCCCTCTAGCAGAAAGAAAAAAATCTGCAAAAAAAAAGGTTCTTATGTTTAAGGTCTAATACTCTTGGCATCAATTGATCTGAATCCAATTTCCTGGAACAAAGTGTGCCTTTTTAAGCTGTAGAGTCAACTGTTAATTTTAGGCATCACGCCTTTGTTACATTTTTGACTAATGCTTTCTCTGTTTCATTCATTGAGTTCTTAACTTCTGAAATACCACCTAGCCTTTACAGGATTGTCTCCGCCCTCCACACCTAAAAACAAATGTGGTGAAATACAGCGATGAAGAAAAGAGCTCGCATTAGAGCCAGGCTGGCCAGCTTTAAGCACCAGCTTCTCCATTTCCTATTTGTGTGACCGCTGAGCAATTTTACTTCTTAAAGCTAATAAAACAATTCTTTTTATTAGAGAAATAAAAATAACTCCTACTGCTGTGTTGATTGTATCAGATGAAGATATATGTTAAGCACTTAAAAAATACCGGGCACGAAGTAATTGCTTAATAATCTTATTTTTAATTGTTATTTTATCTGTTGCTATAATATCGCCTTTTATTTACTTTATTTTTCTCATCTTTCTTCTATGTCAATGTTATTGGTCAGGAAACAGCACAATTGACAGTGTTCAAGAAATAAACTGTTTTTAAGTGTGGGAAGATCATAGGAAAACCCCAAGGGATATCACAGTGACAGGGAGTGTGGGGAGAAGAGTTCTTACCTCCCCAGACCTGAAGTAGTGAAGCAAGGAAGTGGTTACAGAAACTCAAAGACATATACAAAGAGAGAGAAGGTGATGGGGGTAGAGGGAGAGAGGGAGAGGAAGACAGAGAGAGAATATGCAGAGTAGAGGGAACCTATGGTTTGGAGAAGGCAGCCAGCCAGCCAACTCGCATCCTCTGATCCTGTGAGGAGCTGGCCAAAGGGAAAAATACCCAGACCTCACTCTCTTACCTTCCTCCAGTCTTTTGCAGGTACTTCCCCTTAGCTAAACACAATCAGAAGCCCCAGAATGAGACTCCTTTGATGTATTATCTTATTCTGGTTGGCCACTGGGGATACAATGCAATTAAAGCCAAATGGAAAACATCCAGCACAGTACGCAATTTTATTCTTTCATGTCTCCTCTGTCCCTTGCTATTGCTAATTTATTGTTCTGTGTTGGTGTTATTTGGGGGTCTCAATTTGTTTTCTTAACTCTTCTATTTTCCTTTTTATCCCATGTAGTTGTTTTATCATCTAGTTTCTGATCTTAAGATTTATTATATTCATACTTTTATTTGATCTTATATTTTATTAAATGCACGTTTTCATTAAAATATTATATAGTCTCATGGGACTTTTTAGAAACATGTTCCTTAAGTTGCCTTTTATTTAAAAGTTCTACGCTTTTCTCCTGCATATTGATTTTATGGATTTTTTTGTTTCCACATTATCATACTATCTGTTTTCCTCTTGATCATTCTTAATATAATATCATTTATTAAAGTTTTTGTTTCTTCTGATATAGGATATTTAAATTCTCTTTCATAGCCCCATTGGCTATAATTGGAGTCCTGTGTTTTATAGTTCTGGGAAGTGATGGTGGGGAAAGGCTCCTCTGAAGGCACATTCACCTTTTGCTGATGGAACTTAGCCCTGTCTTCTCTGAGATGACTGAAATGTCTAAGGTACCCTTGAAGTTCAAAACTTTCCAATTCTTTACATAGTTTCAAGCCTTATTTATCCCTGAATGCTTCATCTACATCTCCCCATCAACTATTTCTGCTCTCCCTCATCTGAAATGGGGAAACAGAAAATCACCTCAGACTATTTTTTTGAAAATTTCAGCTATTCATAAGAATTTATAGGATGTTGTCAACTCACCTGTACTGTTTCTAGTGGGTGGAGGAAAAAGGGGCTAATAGTTTCTTCTGAATCTTCAGATTCTGACCCTGTTACCACCTCTTGATATTTATGGCATGTGGATAAGAACCTTCTTCTGCTTTGTTGTAGTTTAATAGTTGGTAAGTTTTCTATTTATTTTTATTATTTTCAGGTGTTTTTCATTTCATTAAATGACCGTACACACGAGAGACACACACACACATGCATATACACTGTTTCTTTAGATGAGTTGGTATTCGTATTAGTCTGTTTTCACACTGCTGCTGAAGACATACCTCAGATTGGGCAATTCACAAAAGAAAGAGGTTTAATTGGATTCATAGTTCCACGTGGCTGGGGAGGCCTCAAAATCATGGTGGAAGGCAAAGAAGAGCAAGCCACATCTTACATGGATGATGGCAGGCAAAGAACTCCTGTTTGTTTTAAAACCATCAGATCTTGTGAGACTCAATTACTTTTATGAGAACAGGGCAGGAAAGACCTGCCCCCATAATTCCATCACCTCTCTCACCAGGTTCCTCCCATGACATGTGGGACTTGTGGGAGTTAAAATTCAAGATGAGATTTGGGTAGGGACGCAGAGCCAAACCATATCAGTACTTTAGTCCATTCTCACACTGCTACGAAAAATACCCGAGACTGGGTAATTTATAGAGAAAAGAGGTTTAAGTGACTCAGAGTTCCACATGGCCTCAGGAAACTTACAATTGTGGTGGAAGGCACCTCTTCACATGTGCCTTCAACAAGTCTCTAGGAAGTTCCAGCAGAAAAGAAAATGAGTTTCAGCAGGGGAAATGCCAAACTCTTATAAGACCAGCAGATCTTGTGAGAAATCATTAACATGACAACAGCATGAGGGAAACTGCCCCCATGATTGAATTGCCCAACACACATGGGGATTATTGGAATTACGAGATGAGATTTGGGTGGGTACACAGCAAAGCCATATCATTCTACACCTGGCCCCTTCCAATTATAATGTCCTCACATTTCAAAACACAATCATGCCTTCCCAACAGTTCCCCAAAGTCTTAACTCATTTTAACATTAATCTAATAGTCCAAGTTCAAAGTCTCATCTGAGACAAGCCAAGTCTCTTCAGCCTATTTAGTTACTTTCTAGATACAATATAGGTATAGAAATTGGGTCAATACACCCAATCCATATGGGAGAAATTAGCCAAAACAAAGGGCTACAAGCCCAAAGCAAGTCCAACATCCAATAGGGCAGTCATTAAACCTTAAAGTCCCAAAATTATTTCCTTGGACTCCATGTCTCACATCCAGGTCACACTGATGCTAGAGGTGGGCTCCCATGGCCTTGGGCATCTCTGTCCCTGTGGCTTTGCAGAGTATAGTCCCCCCTCCCAGGGGTTTTCATGGGCTGGCACTGAGTGTCTATGGCTTTTTTAGGCACATGTTGCAAATTGTTGCTTGGTCTACCATTCTGTAGTCTGGTGGACAGTGACTCTTCTCACAATCCATTAGGCGGTGCCCCAGTGGGGACTCTGTGTGGGGCTCTGACCCCACATTTCCCTTCCATAATGCTTTAGCAGAGGTTCTCCATAAGGGCTCCACCTCTGAAGCAAATTTCTGACTGGATGTCCAGGTATTTGCATACATCCTCTGATATCTAAGCAGAGGTTACCAAACCTCAATTCTTGACTTCTGTGTACCCCCAGTCTCAACACCACGTGGAAGCTGCCAAGGCTTGGGGATTGTGCCCTCTGAAGCCACAGCCCAAGCTGTACTTTAGCCCCTTTTAGACATGGCTGGAATGGCTAGGACACAGGGCACCAAGTTCCTAGGCTGCACAGAGCAGGGGAACCCTGGGCCCTGCCCACCAAACCAGTTTTGCCTTCTAGGTCTCTGCGCCTGTTTAGGGAAGGGCTGCCAGGAAGTTCTCTGACATGCCTTGAAGACATTTTCCCTATTGTCTTGATTATTATTTGGCTCCTAGTTACTTATGAAAATTTCTGCCGAGGGCTTGAATTTCTCCCCAGAAAATGAGTTTTTTTCTTCTACTGCATCATCAGGTTGCAAATTTTCCAAACTTTTATATTCTGTCACCTCTTAAATGCTCTGCTGCTTAGAAATTTATTCCACCAGATACCCTATATCATCTCTCTCAAGTTCAAAGTTCCACATATCTATAGGGCAGGGTTGAAAAGCTGCCAGTCTCCTTGCTAAAGCATACCAAGAGTGAGTGACCTTTACTTTGGTTCCCAAGAAGTTCCTCATTTTCATCTAAGACCACCTCAGCCGGTACTTCATTGTCCATATCAGGATCAGCATTTTGGTCAAAGCCATTCAACAAGTCTCTAGGAAGTTCCAAACTTGTCCACATTTTTCTCTCTTCTTCTGAGCCCTCCAACCACTTCAACCCCTTCTGTTACCCAGTTTTTAAGTCACTTTCAAATTTTCAAGTATCTTTATAGCAGCACCCCACTCTCTACAGTACCAATTTGCTGTTTTAGTAGTCTGTCTCACACTGCTATAAAGAAATACCTGAGACTGGGTAATTTATAAAGAAAAGAAGTTAAATTGACTCACGGTTCTGCATGACTGGGGAGACCTCAGGAAACTTATAATCATGATGGAATGCACCTCTTCATAGATTGGCAGGAGAGAGAATGAATACCAGCAGGGGAACTGCCAGGTGCTCATAAAACTATCAGATCTCATGAGAAGTCACTCACTATCATAATAATAGCATGAGGGAAACCATTGCCATGATTCACTTACCTTCCACTGGGTCTCTCTCATGACACATGGGGAATATGAGAATCATAATTCAAGATATGATTTGGGTGGGGACACTGCCAGACCATATCAGGTGAAAAATAGAGAATGGATGTTTTATTAACTCTTGTAGAGATCTTGGTATTTAATTTCCTTTTTCCAAAATAAGTATAAATTCTGAATATGATTGGAGAAAAATAGAAGGAAAAATAGATACATCAATATAATTAGCATTTTTTTATATTTAGCAATGCTAAGCATTTTTATTTTTATCAAACAGAAAGATGGAATGATGATCATAGCTACACTTTGGGAGAGTTCACAAAACGGAGCAGAGAGAGCATTCTTTGGCATGAACTTAGTTGCAGGCATAGCAAAGGAAAGAGGACACTCTTTTTAAGTGGGTGTCCTTGGTACCTCACATGCAAGAAGAACTCAACAAATATTTGCTGACTGATTAAAAATCAGAACTTAAATTTTTGCCACTTCATAAATCCTGTAACTCAAAATAACCTAATTAATTATAGTTTTCAAGTCAATGAAAAACGTTTACGTTTCAAACAGACTTGATTTCACATGGCTCAGAAGTCACTCCATCTAGTCACTATTACTGGAAATTTTCTGTGACCCTGGGCATGCTTGCCACTTTCTATTTATCACAGAACCCAAATAATAAACCTGCTCCCTGAAGTTTATCAGAAAAGTGCTGGCTGTATTCAGGGGAGAGAAACAGAGAAGACGGTGATGGTGGTTATTAATAACAATTAATTATTTATACAGTGCTGACAGAGGGCTCACTGATGGAGAAGGTGGAGAATCCGAGATAGACTCTTCTCTGCCTGGAGTCAGAATTCTAAGTGAGATAAGCAATTCAGACATGAAATAAGCCTTGTCAAGCAGGAGGTTAAAGCTTCTAATTTCAGAATTTCTTTATCATAAGTTTCACTTTTTAAAGTTATTAAGAGCTTATTCTATACTGGTGACAAATGGCCTTCCAATAATACACAAGTTTAGGTATAATACGATATGTTCTCCTATCTAAAACAACTTAAATATGAATGGCTATCCTAAATCATAAAATTATTTTGACTAGAAGGTCAGAAATGGAATTTGATTACTATCTTTGCTTTCTTACTCTATTTGTGTCTGAAATGACGGTGGATTTTTTAAAATGCAGTTTATCAGACCAAGGTAAATGCTGGCCTTAAACAGGCTGAAAATAATATTCTAGCATGTTTTTATTCGCAATTTCTTCCCCAATGAGGTATAACAGGAAATGTAATAGAAGTCGTGGCCTCCAGGAACCTTTGGAGACAAGAGCACTTTCTGAGGAAAACTCAGGAACCAGGGCATTTAGCTTTCTTAAGAAATTCCTGTTAGGTCTGAACTATTGCCCAGTTCAGTTACTCTTGAAAAAGCAAACAACTCTTATCAACATTTTAGGATCTGGGGACAAGGGGTGGAAAGTTATAGCAGCACTAAAAAAGCAGGCAGTCATCACCCCCAAGGTGGTTTCATTGCCTGCCACCATTCACATAAGATGTAACTTGCTCCTCTTTGCCTTCAACCATGATTATAAGGCCTCCCCAGCCATGTGGAACTGTGAGTCCAACTAAACCTCTTTCTTTTGTAAATTGTCCAATCTCGAGTATGTCTTTATCAGCAGCATGATCAATGGAAATGTGCAGAGTCCTTTAAATACCTCCATCCACTTAGGGAAGCTCTGGTCCCCCAAACTGAAACAACGACTGTATTCTATGGTTTATTTTTTCTCTCTTTTTGGTCCAAATAGATTCTTTAAAAATGCTTAAATTGCCTTGGTGAATAGTTTAAGAATTGGATGTAAGAACAGTGATTTTTTTGGAAAGAACACCTTAACTAGCAGATACATCTTCAGGCAACAACAAAATAAATGACCAGTCATAATGCCAACCAGAGCATTCAGAATGGCAACTCACGTCTTGCTAAATTCTTTCTCTTGCTTGAAGGGGAAATAAGTCTCTTAGTCATCAAGAACGCTTAGACTAGCAACTGAAGAGATTCATATTCAAGCTATTTCCTCCACAGTGGGTTGTGACTTTGGGGCTCAAAATGTTTCCAAGCTGCTGATTTTTTGGGTTATCCATGAGAAATAGCCATTCAAATAACATCATTCCTGAAACATAAAAACTGGACCTCAATTTCTTCCCCTCTGGCATGAGATTTACATGTCACTCTACCTCATCAGTTTCTTGTCACTTGGGAACTAAATTGATTAAATCTTGTTGAATTATCTGAATGAACTATCACCAACATCAAAGCATCTCTTCTGTACAGTTTTTCTAAGCTAAGCCTAGCTGTCTCTGTATTACATTTCGAGTCAACTACAGCATCAACTCTGTCTCATTAATTACAACGACTGCTCTTTTTCTTTGCCAACTCTTGCCCTAGCTAGTGGGAAATTTACCAGTGACTGGAGATCTCTCTCTAAGGCTTCTTCTACATCATAAAAATTTTGTTGAGTTATACTGACGTAGAATGTAGCTTATAACTTCATTTCTGACATGTTAGACTATAAGTTTATTTTTATAAAAATAACTGAACAGTGCATTAAATAGGACCACCTTCTTGATCTAAGTGACAAAAATTAAACATAAAATCTCTGTTGTGTGTATACTTCTGTGATATACATATATGTTTGTATGTGTGTGTACACACATGTATATATACAGTGATAGTGATGTAAATATGCATGCATATAAGCTGTTGTATTCACAAGCAAACATATATTCTTCCCCTGATTCCAAAATCATAGGGTTTCTGTATCGATGGACTTCCTTGATAAAACAGAAAATTTAATTTTGTACACACAGACACGTACACACATATGTATTATACACATAATAATATTGTTAATATTATTATCAGTGAAATGCAAACTAAAAACAAAATGAGATACCTCTTAGAACAGGTTAATTAAAAAGACCTCTAATACCAAATGTTGGTGGGGATATGAAGCAACTTGACTCTCATAAGTTGCTTATGTACATATATATACACATACAGAGAAAGAAAGAGAGAGAGTATCTCACTCTGCCACCCAGGCTGGAGTGCAGTGGTGCAATCTTGGCTCATTGAAACCTTTACCTCCTGGGGTTCAAGCAATTCTCATGCCTCAGCCTCCAGAGTAGCTGGGATTACAGGCATGCGCCACCATACCTGGCTAATTTTTGTATTTTTAGTAAAGACAGGGTTTCACTGTGTTGGCCAGGCTGGTCTCAAATTCCTGGACTTAAGTAATCCATCCACCTCAGCCTCCCCAAATGCTGGGATTACAGCATGAGCCACTGTAACCAATCAAAATATTTAATTATATTTACAGGAAAATATAGTCAAAAACTTCAACTCCATTACAAGAAAATATAACATGAGTTACTCTTGAAGCAATGACATAATACATCTAGAAAAATATATTGATATTTAATAATTATAAAATATATATATATCACCATATTGTGAATACAGTTTTTTTCTAATTCATGCATAATTGTATATTTTTCTAAGATCAGATTTATCCACATTAATATAGTAGGATAACCTTTAAACTAATTATGGTGACAACTGATCAAGGGTGAAGAAGAGTACTTCTTGAATACCAAGAGGCAATTTGATTATATGTTTCAAATTTTAAAGAATCTTGTAACTTCATCAAATAGACAAGACTTTGGCTATAGCTTTGAAATAGTATCAGCTGCATAAAATTGACCTTGCAAAAACTGTGTTTTCAAATGGTATGGAGATCTTCTACTGAACACTGTAATTTAGCAAGGACCCCAAAGATTTTCCTAATCAAAGTGTGGATGCATTTTATCAGTATTGTGAACAGGTTGTTTTCATTGTATATACTGCAATTATTGTAAATTTGGAACTGACTCTGAAATCCAGCCCTTAGGGAATTAGTAACAATATGGGTATAGAACAACACATATCATTTCCACCATTCCAGAAATTTTGGCTCTTTCCTCTTCCCACTTTTCTGATTCTTTAGCAGAATCACTTGTCTGATTTTTTTACCATCACAGTGGTAGATTTGTGTTCAGCATAATGTCTGTGCAGTTTTTACATAAATCATTATGTCTGCATAAGTCATAATTTTCTATAAATCACAAATGTCTATCCAAGTATTTACACAAATCATTAATTCTTTTTATTGCTGAGAAGTATTCAATGATATGACTGTATCACAGTGTGTTTATCCACTCACCTGTTCGTGGATATTTGGGTTGGTTCCAGATTTTTGCTAACAAAATTTAAAATGTTACAAATACTCTTGTGAAGGTCTTTTTGTGGATCTATGTATTTATTTCTCTAATGTAATAAATTTGGATTGCTGGGGCATCGGGTTACTACATGTTTAAAACAACGAGAAACTGTCAAACTATTTCCCAAAGCAACTTATGAGAGTTCAGTTGCTTCATGTCCCCACCAACATTTGGTATTATAGGCCTTTTTAATTTACCTATTGTAAGAGGTATCTCATTTGGTTTTTATTTTGCATTTCACTGACAGTAATAAATTTTCATGTGCCTATTAGTCATTTATATATCTTCTTTTATAAAGTATCTGTCCACGCCTCTTAATTATTTTTATCATGTTATCTTTTTATTATTGAGTTATAAGTATTCTTTGTATATTCTAAATGTACATTTTTTTCTCAGATACACATATAGTTAATATTTCCATATTCTTTGGCTTGCTTTTTCATTTGATGATCAAAATATTTAACTTCATGATGTATAATTTGTCACTTGTTACTGTCCTGCTAAGAAATCTGTCTCTATTCCAAGGTCATAAAGATACTCACTTATTTGCTTTCTTCTAGAAGACCGAAATCTTAGCTTTTAAGTTAAGGTTTGCAGAAATTGTCTTCTAACATTATTGTGATTTTGAAGAATATAAAGTGAGAAATAAGAAAGCTTTTCTTTGAAATGCATGAAGTGAATAGCAGTAATTAAGAGTGTCTGTGTGGAGGTTAGCAACATTAAAAGATAATTTCATATGCAAAAAAGTCAGTACTGTAAAGATCTTTCTTTATCAGACACCCCAAATTATTATAAAATGGACACTATCTCAATGCCCATTTACTCTATTCTATTTTGACAGAAGTTAGTGGATGATTCAAAGTCAGAAATCATGGATGTGTTCCTTAGTTTTGTTAAAAGCACTCTGTATGTCATCGCCCAAGACCTTTCATCTCCATTAGCATATGGATGGTTTGCCATTCTCTCAGTAACCAGGATTATAGGAGGAATTAATTAAGTTCAGGGTGGATGAATTTACTGACTATCTAGCCATCCCCACATCCCTGCCCCAGCGTAATCACTTAAAATGGCATAGCAGCACTTCCACATGCATTATATATAATTTGAGCCATATAGCTATCCTATGAAATCAGTAGAGCTGATATTATCATCATTTTACAGATGAAGAAATATGATTCTTCTGAACGATACTAAGTTACTAAAGACTCCAAGAGGTTGGTGGTATGAGTTAAAAAATTAGTAAATTACAAAAAAGAGACTTAAACCCCATCTGCCAATATCATCATGCTCTTTTCCAATACCGGGCAACATAAGCTCATTTAAATTTATGTATCGGGAACTGATGTCTCTGTCGTAGCCCACCATGGTCAAGGATACGTTATTGCAACTGCTGTATGAGTAATTACTATATGTTGCCCTCTTTTATACAATATACAGGGAATATGAAGAAATGTAAGATATACCTTGGCCTTCATGATTTTTTTCAGACATATCAGAAATGTGTAATAAGATGTACAAAAATGGTGAAATAAACCAGAATTTTAGTAATTCAGACAAGAGAAAATTTACTCTTGAATGACATAAGGCTATGTCATAGAGATAAGTGAGGGGATTTGTACTTACATTGTTGAAAAATACTTCAAAGACTCCCTTTAAATTCCCATAAAAACTGAACAAAACGTTTATGTTTGGAATGTCTGCTACAAAAATTTAAATCTAATTGAACACCACAATTTTAATCCTTTCTCAATTCGATAACACTACCATATGGCAGTTTGTAAACAGCCTCTGGTTATAGGCTTTGCTATAATTACCATTAAAAATATGATGGACAAGGAAATTAAAACAAAATAGGGTTTTTGAAGCTTTTCAAGACAGAAAGCATAACAATGTATAGAGTCGGGAGAGCTGTTTTAGTTATTTACTATGTGACCTTTGTCAAGGAAGTAAAACTTCCTTGACAATTTCTTTCACTGTAAGATGGTAAAATTAATGCCTATTATGCATCATTAATATAAGAATTATAAATAATATATGTAAAGTAGCTACACATAGTAATTTTTCAGTAAATGGTAGCTATTATCACAAAATAATTCTATTTAAAGTTAAAAAATTGGGATCTCAGATAATTGACAGATAGATTCTTGTAACAATTAATTTGTTTTGCAGTGCTGCATGAAAATAATTTTATTAGATGTTGCTTGAAGATACAAAAAAATTTTGTTAGGTTTTGTTTAAAGATAGAAAATATCACTACTACTTCTATTTCCCACTTCCATCACCATCCAAAGATGGATAATGAGGTGGAAGAAAAGACAGACAGAAATTACTGAAGTGTAAAGTAATGAATAAAAGAGAGTAAAATATTACCAAGAATGGACCGAAGGCAGAATCAGCTAACTACATGTTTTGAAAATTGGGTAATAATTCTATAAATCAGATCAGAACATGACGCCAACAGATATTTCTAAATTGAACATTACTTTGTCAAGACATGATTACCAAATTCCAAATTTTGCCTTTTACATACCTCATTATGTAAGTTCCCAAATGGAACTTAGGAACTTATATAATGAGGTAGGTAAAGAGCATGAAGCAAAATTAAGGAACACTATATTACTAGCTAAAGGTACAGCTTTAAAACCTAATTTTTCTTTGTTTTGAAAGCATAGCATACTGTGTAAGTCTTTGGGGACACTATTTTTTTCTCTCATCAAGTTACGAAAATTCATTTGGGATTTCCCAGATGTAGAAAAATAGATCAATCATTTTCTACTGTGTAATTTTCTACTGTGTTTAATCATTCTGCTATGTAATATTTCATTGGGTGAATGCACTAAAATATAATTATGATTCTCCTGTTTATGAGTATTTGGGTTTTTTCTAGTGTTTATTATCATGAACATAGATGCTAAGAACATTTTGTCTCCTTGGTTTCTCATGAAATGTATCTAGGATTGAAACTTCTATATAGAGTATTAAAATTTAGTGAATGTAGAAGTTCAACTTTAAAAATTAAATTTGAATTGTTTTCCAAATTTATTATACTAATATTTAATTTATATTTTTGAGATGGAGTCTTGCTCTGGACTGCGGTGGCACAATCTCAGCTCACTGTAACCTCCGTCTTCTGGGTTCTAGCTATTCTCCTGCCTCAGCCTCCTGAGTAGCTGAGACTATAGGCGCCCACCACCATGCCTGGCTAATTTTTGTATTTTCAGTAGAGACAGGGTTTCACCATGCTGGCGAGACTGGTCTTAAACTCCTGACCTCAAGTGATCCACCCGCCTCAGCCTCCCAAAGTTCTGGGATTACAGGCGTGAGCCACCATGCCCAGCCTATACTAATTTATACCTACTAGCAATGTAAAAAAAAAAAAAAAAAAAAAAAAAAAAGCCTTCATTAATCATTAACTTCTCCAACACCTGATAATTTTTCACAATTTCTTAATTAATTTTAGGTATTTGAAAGAGCTGTTAAATGCTATCTCACTATGATTTTTATTTTTACTTCACTATGAGTAGTGAAACTGACACTTTCATTTATTGGTTATTTTTTCTTCTTTGGTGAAAATCTTTTTCATAACTCTTATGTATTTTTTTATTTTATTGTTTACCTTTTTCTTGTTGATTTGTTAGAGGATTTTTAATATGAATTATTGATGCAATCCTTTGGTGACTGTACACGTTGTAAAGGTCTATTCCCAAGTTGTTGCTTCTCTTTTCCCTTCATTTAAGGTGTTGACTTTTATATTTCTTGATTTTATTATAGTTAAATTTACCAATATTTTCTTTTATGGCTAGAGACTTTTATGCCTTATTTAAGTAAGCACTCCCTAACCAAAGGTTATGAAGATATTTTACTTTTTTTTTCTAAAAGCATTGAAGTGTTGTATTGATACTCAAGTTTTTAACGTATCTTGTGTTTAGATTTTGATCTGAGACAAAGATCCAAATTCATTTTTTTCCTTTTGAATGACCAATTTCTCCAGCTCTGTTTATTGAACTTCCCCTCCTTTCCCCAGTAATTTTCTATGTTATTTCTGTCATATATCAGAATATCATTTATATGTAGTTTTGTTTCTTAAAAACGGGCCTGTTTCTTAACCTTTCACTAATTCCACACTACCTTAACTACTATGGTGTTATAACAAATCGTCATATCTATCAGCAGAAGTCTATAATCTTTCTTCTTCTTATCATATATTCAGACTACTTTTGGTCCTTTGCTCTTTAGTCTATATTTTTAAATCAATTAATTGAGTTTCTCAACTTTTTCAATTTTATTAGGATTCTTTTTGTTGTTGTTTCTTTATAAGTTGTAACCTACTTTGGAAATGATAATATTATTAATGCATTTTCACTTTCTGTAGCATAAGACAGTCATGATTTCTCATTCAAAGGGGATATTTGTTAAGACTGGGGCTGATCTTTTTTTTATTTTTCCATAGTTATTGGGGTACAGGTGGTATTTGGTTACATGAGTAAGTCTTTTAGTGATGATTTGTGAGATTTTGGTGAACCCATCACCTGAGAATTATACACTGAACCCTATTTGTAGTCATTTATCTCTTGTGCCACACTCATTCTTCCTACCAAGTCCCCGAAGTCCATTGTATCATTTTTATGCCTTTGTGTCCTCATAGCTTAGCTCCCGCATATCAGTGAGAACATATGATGCTCAGTTTTCCATTCCTGAGTTGCTTCACTTAGAATAATAGTCTCCAATCTCATCCATGTTGCTGCAAATGCTATTAATTCATTCCTTTTTATGGCTGGGTAGTATTCCATTATGTGTGTATATATACACACACTCACTATATATGTATATGTATATATATGGTGTGTGTATATATATGGTGTATACATATATATACCATATATATACTATATATACATATATATGGTATATACATATATATACTATATATATTTACACCATATATATATACACACACACCACATATATACTATATATATATGGTGTGTATATATATGTGGTGTATATATATGTGTGTATATATATGTATGTATGTATATATACACACATATATATCACATATATACACACACATATATATCACATATATATATACACACACCATATATATACACACAATATATATATATACCACATATATATATATTACAGTTGCTTTATCCACTCACTAATTGATGGGCATTTGAGTCGTTTCCACGATTTTGCGATTGCAAATTGTGCTGCTATAAACACATGTGTGCAAGTATCTTTTTCATATAATGACTTCTTTTCCTCTAGGTAGATACCCAATAGTGGGATTGCTGGATCAAATGGTAGTTCTACTTTTAGTTTTTAAGGAATCTCCATGCTGTTTTCCATAGTGTCTGTACTAGTTTACATTCACCAGCAGTGTAGAAATGTCCCCTTATCACTGCATCCATGCCAATATCTACAGTTTTTTTATTGTTTGATTATGGCTATTCTTGCAGGACTAAGGTGGTATCACATTGTGGTTTTAATTTGCACATCCATGATCAATTTTATTATGATTTTTAATGGAGTTATACTAAACCTCTAAATTACTTAGATAGAATGATATTTAGGGGATATTAATAATTGATATTAAACCTACCTATTCATTGACAAGGAATCATAACTTACTTAGAACTAATTTAATGTTTTTGAAAAAATTGCATGTATGCGTTGTTTCTTAGATTTACTGCTAGGCACTTGTATTAGTTTTCTAGGTCTGCATTAGCAAAGTACTAGAGAACAGATGGCTTAAACAACAAAAATTTATTTCCTCCAAGATCAAGGTGTCAGCCTGCCTGGTTTTATTCTGAGGTCTCACTCCTTGTCTTGTGACCATCATCTTCCCTCTTTGTCTTCACATAGTCTTTCCTCTTCGTGTCTCTGTGTCTTAATCTTCTTAATCTTCTTCTAAGAACAACAGTCATTGAATTAAGTCTCACCCATATGACCTCATTTAACCTTAATTACCTCTTTAAATACTCTCTCTCCGAATGCAGTCACATTCTAAGGTACAGGGGTGTAGAACTTCATGGGGTAGAATTTGAAGGAAAACACGGTTCAGCCAGTAACCGCACAGAATGAGCTTTACTATTTGTTATCTAAAATAGTTTTTTTAATTATTTTTCAATTGCTCTTGCTGTACATTGATCTTATATCTCGCCATATCATTATACTCTTCCATTTTTCTAAAAAATTCATTTTGTTTGATTTCTTCTTTTCCAATCCTTCCCTGTTTTTTACTTGGCTGGCTACCAACTCAATGCAAGATTGAATAGCGGTAATTCTGTACATCTTTGTCTTCTACCTCACTTTTTATAAGAATGCTTTAATCTCCTCTTCAGATAGCATGGTGTTTTTTGTTTTTTTTAGACTCTTTATAGTTGCCCTTTATCAGGTTAAAGAAGTTTCTATACTAATTTCCTGAAGTGTCTTTTTATGAACTGGCATTGATTGAATTTTATAAGAGAAACATTAAGAAAGATTTTATGCCCATTGTTAACATGCTGTTGATTTATGGTTTTTTTTTTTCTTTAATCTAAAACTCAGACTAACTGGCTGCAAAAGAGATACTGTTAGCCTTCACATGTGTATAACGTTTTCACTGGAAAAGAAAAATATTTAAGGAATAGGTATATGTTCATGCTTTCCCTGTAAAAATAGCACCCTTGTATGCTAAAGGATGCAAAGCTAAGGTATCTCACTCTTCAAGTGAGCATTTTCATTCCACTAGGCAATGTGGCATAGTGCTTTAAGAATGTGGGCTCTGAAATCTGAAAGTCCCTATTTACTACTTACTATCTATGGAGCTTTGGAAATTGATTTCATTTTTCTCTGCATCAATTTCCTCATATGAACAATGCCAATTATAATAATAAAGTATGTACCCTATAGGATTGTTTCAGAATTGCATCCGCATCTTTACATTGCTTAGAACAACCACTGATATATAAATGATCAATACACATTGATCACCATTATTTTGTTGTATGATATGCAGTAATAAGTCCAAATCAGAAGGACAGCACCTTGAATATGTATCCATTTGCAATTACCTCCACCAAAAATGTTCCTGTGTTCTTGCTAAAACTGAAATGATGACCCATCAAATTCTCATTTCTCTGAGGGCTGGGCACAGTGCAAGTGAAGCTAAGGTTATGTTAACAGAACTGTAAGGAGGCCAACTGTTCCAGGATCATGATTGCCACCTCCAGACACTCATCTTTCTAATAACTGTCAACTGTCATAGAAGGTGGAAAGACAGCGGTGTCTTAAACCCATTTTCATTATTAAAAATACTGTATGGCACATGTTGATAGTGATGGCTCTACACTAGACATCAACATATTGTCATAGCAAAACTGATGTTTTGATGGGTTAGAGTGTAGATCAAGGCCTGTCAGAAGATAGTCTAGATGTTTTTCCAGGCACAATTTCTTAGCAGATATTAAAATCTCTAAGAGAACTTATTGGCTGTCAGTATATAAAGAAATAAGTGCAAGGTGAATAGTTTTTTAAAAAAGAAAATGGGTTTTTTTTTCTCTTGTATTTGTTGTAAGTGCATTGTAAAAACCCAAAAAAAGAAGAGTGAAAATGTTCATTTCCCAGCATGTGTCTTATTTCTGGCATTGAGCCTATGGACCTGCAACAATGTATGATTGAACTAATGTCTTTAATGTGTGAACTTGAGGCATCTAAAGACATAACATACTCCAGACAAATGCCCTCAGAGACAGGCATGTCATTTGGAAGACTTTCCCCATGAATAACGTTGCTGACACATGGCCTAACAAAGTCTGTCAGATGTTTTCATTTTCAAATGGAAGAGAAAACCATCTGGTACCCAGAGCAAATAGTCCCAGATCACTATAAAGAGAAACCCAGTATTCTATTCCAGCTGAAACTTAGGCAAATTCAAATTTAAAAAGGGTAAACATTTGATCAGTGGAGTACTTTCCCTTTTTTTTTTCTTTTTTTTTTTTTTTCTGAGACAGAGTTTTCCTCTTGTTGCCCAGACTGGAGTACAATGGCAC
The DNA here is from genome assembly GCF_030222135.1 of Aotus nancymaae. NCBI lineage: Eukaryota > Metazoa > Chordata > Mammalia > Primates > Aotidae > Aotus > Aotus nancymaae. The sequence continues at coordinate 32,468,042 of NW_026988413.1, forward strand.
AATCTCAGTTCACTGCAACCTCTGCCTTCTGGGTTTAAGCAATTCTCCTGCCTCAGCTTCCTGAGCAGCTGAGATTCCAGGCATGCACCATCACACCTGGCAAATTTTGAATTTTTAGTAAAAATGGGGTTTCACCATGTTGGAAAGGCTAGTCTCAAACTCCTGACTTCAGGTGATTTGCCTACATTGGCCTCCCTAAGTGCTGGGATTATAGGTGTGACCCACTGCCGCTGGCCAGTGGAGTACTTTTCTACCCAAGTTATTAGACATAATTTTGATAGTGAGGAATATTCTCTCAGACATGAAATGATCTATCAATTGCTACTGAGGTAACTTAAGACAGGCAACCACTTCCAATCATCTATTGAGCAAGTAACACAGAAACCTACCTTCAACTGGAGGCAGGTAGTTAACCTGAACAAGGAGACTTAGTGCTTTTGATTAACTCTGGACCAGGTCTAGGGTTAACTTTTAGAGGCAAAAATATCATGGTCTTTCAACTCAAAGATTCTAAAATGCAGTAGGAGAAATACACCAAAAACATCATTAAAATCAATGCTGAAAGAGATGGAAAAGCTCTACACAGGGAATAAAGGAAAGGAATACCTTGCCTAGGCTTAGTGTCCAAAGATGATGTCTAGGACTGGAAACAAAGATTTACCTCACATGACTATTGAACAGTTAGAACATTTTCATAATAATGGCTCCTAAGAAGCTGTACTGCTTTTCAGATTACTTTTTCTCATAATAATTTTTTTCATCCAAAAACACATTAAATAAATATGATCTAAGGAATAATAGTTTGAAATTATAATTTCAGGCAAAGATACACATGTTTCCTCAAGATAAAAGTCTGTAGTCAGAGATTATCATATGGAACAAATATGAATTGTCTGCCATATTTAGAGGAACTCAAAACATTTTTATTTGGGTGTGTAAAGTGAGTGGGATGAAATGTTTGCATTTTCTATGACTCTTCATAGAAAATGTGCACATGCACTTTTTCCATAGGCTTCACGGCATTCTTGTGTTTAGCTTTTATTTTTCCCTAAATGTGATTGTCCTGTACTACACTGTTTTTAAGTATAGTTAAATGCGAGATAAACATGACCCTCTTTAAGTCTGAAGAATTGCTGAGGAAACATCTTAAAGAATCTACATTCAAGATTTTTTCCCTCAAACCCTTTCATCCCCAACACTTTACCTTTTTTCATCATTTAGCACATACAGTAAGTGTTCAGTGCATTTCATTTTATATACCATCTACATTCCTTTACTTGCAAATTTATGTTTTGTTTACATGAACTTGTCTTTATTGTTATATTACAAAATGTTTTTACCTGTAAAAACTACTAGAATATCTTATGTTGGGATGAAATGCATCATAATCTTTCCAATTCACACAAAAAAGACTTTAAAAAATTTAACAACTTTTCACTTAGTAGCATTGTTTTCAGGACAAAATAATTAAGTTGTTAGGTAAAAAATAAGTGTACATTAAGTCGTAGACTATTCTGTGGAGTTAGTCAGGCAAGTAGAGAATTTAGATGTATACATACAGAGAAGTAAAGGAACAAGGAGAAAAGTTAAGGGAGTGGGGTAAAGGGAGTAAAGTATGAATGTTTTCAAAACACAGAGAAAGTTTTGATCACTATTCCTGAGAATATAATTTCACTCTTCGAAGTACTGAATATTATTGAAAATCAAATTTCTAAAGTTCATTTTAAAAACCAATATGGTAAATGACTGCATTGTAAAGATAAAAAATATACCCAGATAGAATGAAAGGGAGAGGGAAGCGAACTGACCTAGTGTCCAAATGTTACAAAAATGGGTGTTCATACACAGGGAAACATTTCCAGGAACAGAATCATAAATAGATTTTACTTTTAGGCTGATATAACAAACAGCTTAGTTGGAAGTGAAGATAATCTGCTATAGAAAAACACAGGTTGACTCAAAAAGTTGCTCTGGAAATTAAATCATTGATGTTGAAAATATAAATGAATAGTTTGAATAAAATTATTTCAAGAAAATGTGAGTGTAAAATACTACTGCAGGTATTTAGACACACACTGTTCTATATTATTTGTAGTTTATTTGATTTGATTCACTATTTCTTGAATTTCTCATTCCATTTAAGACTTTAAGTCCTCCAGAATAAATATATATTATACTGTCAAGATAAATTCTCTTTACCTAACACATGGTTGTTAGCACATTAAAGCAATTAATATTGGTTGAATTAAACTGCACTTGCATATAAAGAAGTCATGAACTCAAAGCAGATAAAACAGAGTGGACATAGTGACCTCTTTTTTGCCATTCATCATGTGTGAAGTCATAACTGACATCTCATCAACAGGGTCTGACTTCCACTTAGGTTCCTGTTTGTAAGGTGGTTGTCAGGGCAGGCGAGAGCAGAGCTGACTGACCCATACTGGATTTCAACCTTTGGCCTTGACCTCTTTAACACAATGGTGACCCATTGAGCTCACCCAGCCATATGCCCATCTTTACACTTGACAGGAGAAACAGCACCATAAAATGTCCTTGTTTCTGTGCAACCACAATTACTAGACCATTCCTTCCAATAGTAAACAATTTTCCAATCTGATTTTTTACAATTCTAGCGAAGAGAAAGCTAATTACTAGTTGCAGATAATAAGGATAATGACTAAGTTTTCAGTGCAGAGAGGGTGTTTTTAAATATTGATTAAAAAATCACCATCCTTATAACTTATCAAACTTCATTATTTGTCATCTTTGGAAGAAATTAAAGATACTATGAACTTACTCAAAAGTTAAATCATTGCTACTCTTTCATTTAAGCTTTGCTTCAAAGTGATGAAAGGGGCAAAAGGCTATTAGTGGCAACAAAAATAAAAACCCTGCTATTTTTATTTAACCTTCACATATTCAGATACTCATCTTTCCTTCTCATCAACTAAAATAACTTTCTGGTTATGACTTTCAAGTGAAAAAAAATTTGGAGATAACTTTATCACTCAGCTCAATGAATGAGGCTTCTTGGAATCCAGTGCTGGAAGGAATCTAAAAGATTATCCAGCCCAACCTCTTACCTCACAAAGACTACTGAGATTCAGGGTCACACAAATACTAAGTGGCAGAGGCACTCACAGAAATATCTAGCATTACTCATATTGTAAAAACACAATAAATTAAGTAATTTAAATGTGACTCTATCTTTGGGGTTGGGGTAGATAATTAAGAATTTCTTAACTACTTCTATTTCTAAATCTTGATTACTTTATTTCATTTGTTCTCCTTGACTCTAAATATTCATTGATTATCTACTCTGTGCTGGGTTCCTGGATAATTACCTGGATAATCTCAATAAGGAAGACATTTTGAGAGAGAGAACTTTCGGTTTTATTTAGGCACATTGAAAGAGCAAACTCAAAGTGTAGAAGTATTTTATATAAGATAGGAATCCCCAAAACCCAACTTCTTTTGGACTCACATTTCTTCCCTGAGACTCTGAAAGTCACTCTAGGGGGTAAGAGGTGAATTGATGATCATGGATAGGGTTGAGCCAGGATTTCTGTTGCCTACATTACCTTTGTAATAATAGTGTTTTCTGGACATTATAAAATAAATCACATATGAAGGTCAGGTTTCTGGATACAAAAATTAAGCAATAGTCTATCTCTGTTCTAAAATAAACCTTTACTGTTAACATTATTGAAACAATTTCTTAAGGATATCTACCCATACTTCTATGCCTCATGGTAGATTTTGATGTGTTTCTCAGCTCCCATCAGCAAGCTGGCCTTGCCTCAACCCTGTAGTTCTGTGCTCAGGCAGAGGTTTACAGGGTCTGCAGTGACTTTGGGCCAACTCCAACAAGTTCTTGCTAAGTTGCATATGTTCCTATGTAACAAGTACATAAGAGCTGAGATTGAGCAGCCTGCCTGACCTTGGACTGTCTACCTGGTCTTCCTTCCAGGTGTCCCCACCAGGAGCACCATAGGGAAGCTCAGACTTTAGAGGGCATGGACACTCATGGTGGCCATATTGTCTCTCATCTGACCTTGAGGAGGACGTCATCCCAAGAGCTATATACTTACACCAATCATAGTCAGCATCCTCCCAGGCACATTTTTATCATTAATTATTATTTCTTTTTAATCCGTGTTCTTTTGGCTAAATCTAATTGCAGATTTTGTATATGAATCCAAAGAGCACCTGCCTCCACAAGTGTCTATCAATAGCTATTGACATGCTTAGGGTGAGAAGATTATTCTGGCAATATAAGCTAAACTTGTATCAGTGGCTGAAGTTCAGAAATATCTTGCATTAGTTCAGGCACCAGTCTGAATAGTGTGACCTGAAAAGTGTGATGCTGGGGTCAATTCCAAAGAGAAAACCCAGCAACCCAGCCACAGCTCTAAGGTTTGGCAAGAAGTTGTACCCAGTCCTGCCCAGCACAACATGCACTCCCTGGGGAGAAAGGGAAAATTAATGTTACTCATTTTTTTTCTTATTTATATCAACAACTTTGTGTTTTCAAATGAAACCAGGAGATAATAGGAAGGAACAGATAAGTAGTCTATAGCTCGGGCAGAAGGAACTAGAAGCCAATAGCACTGAGTAAACCCTATTTAAACTTCATTGTAGCCTGAAACAGAAGCCCTGCTAACCCCTCATGAACCCTGTTCTACTAACTAGAGTCAGATCAAAGACTGACAGCTTATGTTATTCATTCAAGTAGCTCAGGAGATCCCCAGAGCAAATTACCCCAGCAGAAACTTAATAAGGTCAGTTTCAAAGAAGAGCTTAGGGGAGTCGCTGGCAAAAGTTCTTGTCTGTATTTCCAGGACAATTCAGTGCTTCTGTGAGCATATTTGTGCACCAGAATCCACGGTCTCTGCTATACACAATGCCCTAATTGTGGCTACTTCTATGCAGGGTGTGTTACCTGGGGAAATGCATCTGGGTTCCCTCTGATTCTTATGCAGGTCATGTTAAATCTTTTAAAAAGATGTTTTGAAAGAAGAGAGCATAGAGGAACAATACACAAATAGCCAAAGATGTTTTATGCTAACCTACTTCCAATATAAACTTTAATAAATTGATTCAGGCTCCTTCAAAGCAAGAACCTAAAAGGATAGTAACTCACATGTAGGTCTTCCCAGATTTATTTCCTCATGACAATTAAGGCAAAGATGATTAGAATTAGTATAATTTTCCCCACCAATAATTGTTTAATGTTATTGAAACAAACAACAAAAAGATTGTTTTTTCCTAGTTATGTTTCCCTTCTTCTTAAAAATCCATTTATAAATCCTGAGGTAATCATAATGTTACAGAGAGCCCCTAATATCAGAAAACCCACTTTACCTCCAGACTTTCCTTGAAGATACCTGTAATTAGCAGATATAAGTGTTCAGAAATATTTTATTAATTTATTGATGAAAGAGAACATTATTATGGGCAAAATTGAATCTCTCCAGAGGAAAAACATACATATATATGTAAATTTATATATATATTTACATATATATATAAATTCTCTATATCTACACCCAAATTTCACAAGATCACAAACACTTACTTACAGCTATCCTTATAGCTCAATGTCAAAGAAAAATAATTACAGAAAAAATATTCCAAGGAAGGAGGATAAAAGAGTTTTTGTTCCATCCAAAGAATATTTACTCTTCTCATATTATTACTGAATTTTCATAAGTGCTTGATTGAGTTTACGTCCTTAGACAGAATTCAACTGCCTCAGGCCTTTTCCACCTTGTAGTTAGAATATGGCAATTGAAAGAAATCTAGGCAAATCTCTTTTCTTATCTTTTTTTTTGCCAAATTGCAAAACAACACTTTACCATTTTTTTTTTTTTTTTTTTTTTTGAGACAGAGTTTCACTCTTGTTGCCCAGGCTGGAGTGCAGTGGTGAGGTCTTGGCTCACTGTAATCTCACCTCCCAGGTTCAAGCAATTCTTCTACCTCAACCTCCCAAGTAACTGGGATTACAGGCATGCACCACCATGCCCAGCTAATTTTGTATTTTTAGTTGAGACAGGGTTTCTCCATGTTGGTCAGGCAGGTCTCGAACTCCCGACCTCAAGTGATCCATCTGTCTTGGTCTCCCAAAGTGCTGGGATTACAGACATGAGCCACTGCACCCAGCCTAGGCAACATCTCTCAAAGAATACACATTCTTCATATTGGCTTATATAATATACAAGTCTTTCCTTCTCAACTTAAGACTCTATTATTTTATATGCTAATTACCCTTGCTTCAAAGTGACCTCATTCCAAATCCTCTTCGCCTAATACTTCTAGGTTGATTCTTATCTATACTAATTGCAACCAAGAGAATGGGAAAAAATTTTTTGCAATCTACCCATCTGACAAAGGGTTAATATCCAGATTCTACAAAGAACTAAAATAGATTTACAGGAAACAAACAAACAAACCATTCGAAAGTGGGTGAAGGATATGAACAGACACTTTTCAAAAGAAGACATATATGAGGCCAACAAACATATGAAAAAATGCTCATCATCACTGATCATTAGAGAAACGCAAATCAAAACCACATTGAGATACCATCTCACATCAGTTAGAATGGTGATCATTAAAAAAATCTGGAAACAAGAGATGCTGGAGAGGATGTGAAGAAATAGGAACACTTTTACACTGTTGGTGGGAGTGTAAATTAGTTCAACCATTGTGGAAGACAGTGTGGTGATTCCTCAGGGACCTAGAAATAGAAATTCTATTTGACCCAGCAATCCCATTACTGGATATATACCCAAAGGATTATAAATCATTCTATTATAAAGATACAGGCACACATATGTTCATTTGCAGCACTGTTTACAATAGTAAAGACCTGGAACCAACCCAAATGCCCATGGATGATAGACTGGACGACGAAAATGTGGCACATATACACCATGGAATACTATGCAGTCAAAAAAAACAATGAGTTAGTGTCCTTTGTAGGGACATAGATGAATCTGGAAACCATCATTCTCAGCAAATTGACACAAGAACAGAAAATCAAACACCGCATGTTTTCACTCACAGGCGGGTGTTGAACAATGAGAACACATAGACACAGGGAGGGGAGCATCATACACTGGGGTCTGTTAGGGGGGAGTAGGAGAGGGACAGCGGGGGGTGGGGAAGTTGGGAAGGGATAACATGGGGAGAAATGCCAGATATAGGTGGTGGGGGGATGGAGGCAGCAAACCATATTGCCATGTATGTACCTATGCAATAATCCTGCATGTTCTGCACATGTACCCCAAAACCTAAAATGCAATAAAATATATATATTTTTAAAAAAAGAAAAGAAATTGTCACTTTTACTAACCATAAAACATCATCACCATTTACGTCTGTCTGACTTCTCTCCTTCCCAGAAAAACTATGGTAGAACACTGGGCAGCCTTGTAAGGGTGATGAGAAATAAAAACCTTTTATTTCTCAGAGAAACAATTGACAAGATGAAGCAAAAGCCTTATGATCAGCCCAAACATTCTAACTGTAGTCATTGACACTTAGGGAAGAAAAAGAGATGTACCCCAAAACAGATCCATAAACGTAGCAGGAGGAAGTAGCAAATGAGCTAGCCTGCATGTGAACAAAGGTTTTTCTGTTGACAAGAAAGGAACAGTCCTCTCTCTATGTGTAGATCATTTATGTGTGCAAATATGTGCATGTATGTGTATGTTCATGAACACGGGTCTCCAAAGGGGAGAAGAGAAATCAGATTAATGGTTGAAATATTAATAACATGATGCCTGTCACTTACCCAGTTCCATGGACTGTGCATGAGGCTCAAGAATGGTAACCTGGTTCTATATTATTTTAGGACCAATTTCATTGACCCAGAGCTCATAACAGGGATTCAGGTGAATATAACTTTTTATTGATAGATAAAATTCTATGTATAATATTTATTATGTACAACATGATGTTTTGAAGTATATGTACATTATGGAATAGCTAAACATCTTCCCCCAACTTCCCCAGCCTCTGGTAACCACTGTTTTCCACTCTGTTTCTACGAGATCAACTTTTTTAGATTCTACATATGAGTGAGATCATGCTCTATTTGTCTTTCCATTCCCGGTTTATTTCACTTAACATAATATCTTCCAGGCTCATCCATGTTATCCCAAATGACAGGATTTTCTTTTTTATGGCTGAATAGTATTCACAGACACACACACACACACACACACACATGTGTATATCACAATACCTTTATCCATCCATTTATTGATGGGCACTTATTTCCATATCTTGTCATTATGAATAACACTGCAATAAACATGGTAGTGCAAATATTCTTTGACATACTGATTTTATATCCTTTAGATATGGAATTTCTAGATCATGTGGTAATTCTATTTTTAATTTTTTGAGAAATATTCATACTGTTTTTCATTAGTAAATGGCTGTACAATTTACATTCCCACCAACATGCCAGGTGCTTAAGTTTTAATGACAGTGTACTCTACAATAAAACTTTTATGGTGTTGGTGTAACTACCCTGGCATTTCTGGGTAAAGTGGCAATCCTCTTGAGAAGACTACAAGTCTAAACAATTAACCACAGCATTTAGAGAAGCTGAGAGAGGGGATTACTATAGTGGAAGGGGTCTGCATGGGCAACAGAGAGGATCTATTACATATAACTAAACCAACTGATGAACTTTTGAAATTTGAAAAACACACACTGGAGTTCTACCTGGAAGATTACGTCAATAGGTCTGAAGTATGACCTGGGCATCTAAATCTTCTAAAACCTCCATATATAAGTTTTGAGGAGGTGAAGACAGAGAAGCTCTACCTTTAAGAAACAGGAGTTAGAGCCAGAAACTGAAAGACTGTTTTCAGGAAATGTTTGTTGGGACTGGGCATAAGCATTGCTGTCTTAGGGCATAAAAAACAAAATCTAACTCAAAATGGAGAAAGATACTGTATTAGTTCATTTTCACATTACTATAAAGAAATACCAAGGCTGGGAAAATTATAAAGGAAAGAGGTTTAATTGACTCACAGTTATGCATGGCTGAGGAGACTGCAGGAAACTTACAATCATGGCAGAAGGGGAAGCAAACACATCCTTCTTCACAAGGCAGCAGGAGAGAGAAGTACAGAGTGAAGGGGAAAAAGCCCTTTATAAAACCACCAGATCTCATAAAAACTCACTCACTATCATGAGAACAGCATGGGGGAACTGCCCTCATGATTCAGTCACCTCCCATGAAGTCCATCCTCCAACAAATGGGGATGACAATTCAAGATGAGATTTGGGTGGGGACACAGAGCCAGACCACATCAGTCACATTCTGCTCATTTATCTGCAAGAACACTTGGTAGCAGGATCTGAGAACACAGCAAAGCCCCTATGGAGGTTCAGCAGACAGAGGCAGCTGAGAAGAAGTGTTTGCTTAGGAGGTGCCAACATTAGCAGCAAAGTCAAGACTCCTCCTCAAATGACTGTGGCAGGGCTTCCTAGGAGATGCTCAATGGGAAAAAATATATATGTGTTTATTTCTGTAAACTAATAAGACATCCCCCAGGCCTTCCAGAAAAAAAAAAACGGATAAAAATCATAATCATGCAAGAAGGGACTATGAAACATCATAATTTGAAAGGTAATGTTAGTGTGACTCCATTTTCATTTATAGGCTGATAAAGCTCAAGCCATTTTTGGTTTCATAATATTTAGGATGGTAAAAAGAAACAAAAAGATCCTTGAATTCTTTAGGGCTAAGAAAATGGTTGTATATATTAGGGCAAATTCATACAATCAAACACTCTGCAACCATCAAAAATCATGTTGTACAAACATGATAACTATAGTTAATAACAATGTATTGCATATTTGAAAATTGCTGAGACAGATGATTAAGTGTTTTTACTCTCACAAAAATATGATAATTATGTAAGGTAATACATATGTTAATTAGCTTGGTTTAGCTATTCCACAATGTATACATATATCAAAACATCATATTGTACACTATAAATATAAATGATTTTTATCTGTAAATTTAAAAAGAAAATGTGCTAGGCATTTAAAAATCATGTTGTATAATACATGTAATAATATTTATTTATATGAGGAAATGTTCCTTATAGACCATTTAAATGAAAAACAAAACAAAATTCTCTATAACATATGTCACATTGTGAATATTTATCATCTCTGGAATTATGAATAAATTTTCTTTTTGTTAGTTTTTTGCATTTAATATCTATTCTTTCAACAATTTAAAAATTGTAATTAAAACTAAACAAAATACAGTAAAATAGAGCCTGTAAATTTCCCCATTATAAGAAATTAATCATCTATACTGAATCTCAACCAGGATGAATACAGTCTGTCTTGATAATGTCACTAAAATTTAGCTGTTGTAGATGCATGCAACCCTTCATGGCAAAATAAAAGTAGCTGTTCTCTGGGATTGCTGCATGGTATAAGGCTCATGGGGATCTTCTTTGAGTGCAACTAAGAAGGATGAATTATTACTAACTACCTAGAAACGACATTAAGTTTGGAAAGTAAATTAATTCCACATAACAGCCTTAGCCCTCCCATTCTCTTTCTTTTACCTAACACTTTGGACAGGCAATTTTGATAGAAACAAATAAAAGTTGGCTTATATGATCTCATTTCATTTAAGTTCCATAGAACAGATGGTACTGACATATTACTTACCCAAAGTAAAGAGAGGATAGTAAAAGTTTCCAGAAAAGAAAAATAAAGCAACTAATAAAGATTAGAAGTAAGAATAGTATTGGATTTGTTATCACAAACATTGGCACTGGAAGACAATAAAACAATTCTTTCCCTTTGAAGTCCTATGCAAGAATTACAGAGCCACAGGACAACTGATTAAATAGGGTAGAATAAAGCCATTTTAAAATGTGCAAAATTTCAAAAAAAATATCTCCCATGCATGATTTCTCAGGAAGCTATTAGAACATGTACTTCAACAAAATGCAGGAAGAAACTAGTAACGAGGAAAACATGGGAATCAAGAAACCAGGAATGCAACATAGGGAAGAGTCAAAGAGAAGCCTCTGAATAGCAGCAAAGTCATACCACTGCTTCACCGAGCTGGGCAAGCAAAACTCTGATGTAGCAGAGGGCAAAGTGTTCCAGGAGCTGGTTCTACATAGCAAAAATGCAACTGATAAAAAATCTCAAGGTTAGACTAAATAGAAAACAATTTCAGATTTCCTGGAGGCTGCATAAAATTTAACTATTTAAAGATAATTAAATAAGCGTAACAATAAGCAGATTATCATCTCCAGCAAAATACAAAAAGTAGTACAGGGAACAAAATCTAATCAGAGAATTTTGCTCAAAGAAAACCATATTTATATTGTAACAGGAAAAAAGTGTGTGTGGGTTTTACCAAAATTTTATTTAAAGAATGATGATAAGGAAATAAGAACTGTGGATGATTCCAAATTCTAACATGTCAAAATAGGAAATCAGGTGATAGTGTCTAAAAGTGATGAATCAACAAATAGCTGTAGCCAATGGTATTTGCATACATAGACTAAATATCAGAAGCAACAACCAAAATATTGAATATCTTTGCCTGTGAAGAGTCACTTAGGGATTTGAAAGGAAAAGCAGACTGATGCTTTTTTGTCTCAGTGCTACGTGATTTTAAAAATTGTTTTCCCACAATATTTTGACACAACTAAAAATTATTTTTAAATTAAAAGTTTCTTCAGTGCTCCCCTCTGTCGAATCTTTAAAAGAATGAAAGAATCATGTTTTCCATGTCAGTCTAAACAAAGTTTTAAGTTCATGCCTGAGATTTTATCCACAGTGTACAGCAACATTCCTACCTTGCCAAGTTGAGTTTGTTCAGTAGCTTAGAAACATTGGCAAGATACAAAACCAGTGCAAGCATATTTTAGTTTTTAAAAAATTGTTAACAGTATACTTCATCTGTAATATATTTGGTGAATTATTTATACTAAAACCCTGCAACTAAAGTTAGACATTAAAAAATAATGCCCACATAATTCAAAATAATTTTGAAAAGTTTACAATAAAAATATACCCTGATAAAACTTGCATTTTGTATGGAAACTAATCAATGCTGTTTTGAAAGATGTTGTCTGACTAAAACCTATAGAACATATAATAGCAGGTGAAGCTGGCATTTTCTAAAGACATGACACATTTTAAGCTGACTTTAAGACCTAGCTGCAAGTTAAGCTATAACTCCTCTATCTTGTTTCATCTTCATCAAAACAAACAATCTAGTAATGTGTATGGGGAATCAGAAGCTTATTATACAAATCAGAAGTAAAGACTGTAGAAAAGCAGGAGAGTTTGAAATTTTCTTCTCCGGGCTTCACTGCCAATTAGGAATTTTACCACAAATACAAATGAAGAATGTTTTGAATGCCCATAAATCTGAATAGGGCTGTGTCCCAAAACTATATACATTCTAATTTTATGAGGATTGTGAGAGGACTTAAAGGATAATACTGACTACATGTGATTTTCCCCGAGGTGCTAATTTGAGAATAAAATCTTTGTGCAAGATTCAGCTCTACTTTACAAGGACTTCTTGAACATTAGAGTATAAAGAGCTACCACACCTGCAGAGTTTTCTACTTTTATAATCATTCTATCAGCACAGATGTGCCAATTTATGAGTGTATAAAATGTTAATCTTAAACATTTAATATTTTTTCTTCTATGATGTATATGTCACTTAGTTTAAAAGTAGCAAGCCTCCTCATATTCATCTAACAAAACATATTACAAAAAAAAGACAAATATAGTAATTCACAGCTTTTGATTCATCATCAGTAGACTGCAAAAACGTTACATAATTTCTGACTGCAAGTGAGTAGATGTATACATCAATCAGGATTTTGTATAATTGAATATGACAGAAAACCAAAATAATAGTGGCATAGACAAGACAGAAGCTTATATTATTTTGTATAAAATAATTCATAATAGGCAGCCCAGGGGTAGTAAGGTAGATTCTCAAGTCCAACTGAGACACTGATCTACCATTCCTCAGTTGAGCAAGATCACTGCCAGAGCTCCAGCAATCACATTAGGTTTCGAGTAATGGGATGGAGAAAAGGAACAGTAAAGATCTGAGGCACTCTCAGAATCTGCCATATAAAATTTCTGCTTACATGACCACGCCCAGTATAAGGAAGGCTAGAAAATGCAGTCTTTGTTCTTGGTGGTCTGTGCCCAGTGAAAAGCCGTGGTTTCCTTTCTTAGGAAAGTGGAAAGGGATATTATAAAAGACAACGTGCCATCACTGCCACTATGTGCATGCTTAGATGTTTCTCTACGCTATATCAGACAGTAGTAATCGTTGTTGGATGAAAGTATAGAATGCCAGAGGAAAACCTGAGAAAACTTTTCTGGAGTCAACATAACACTAATTTCCAGAATCTACAAGGAACCGAAACAACTTAAGAAGAAGAAAAAAAAACAACACCATTAAAAGAGGGCAAAGAATATTGTGATGGTTAATATTGAGCATTACATTGAAGGATGCAAAGTATTGTTCCTGGGTGTGTCTATGAAGGTTTTGCCAAAGGAGATTAACATTTGCGGTCATGGACTAGGAGAGGCAGACCCACCCTCAATCTGGGTGGGCACCATCTAATCGGCAGCTGCCAGCTCCACTAGAATAAGCAGGCAGAAGAATGTGGAAGGACTTGACTTGCTGAGTCTTCCAGCCTTCATCTTTTTCCTGTGCTGGATGTTTCCTGCCCTCGAACATCAGATTCCAAGTTCTTTGGCTTCTGGACTCTTGAACTTACACTAGTGGTTTGCCAGGTGCTCTCAGGCTTTTGGCCACAAATTGAAGGCTTCATTGTTGGCTTCCCTACTTTTGAAGTTTTGGGACTTGGACTGACTTCTCTGCTCCTTAGCTTGTGTGTGTGTGTGTGTGTGTGTGTGCGCGCGTGCGTGTGTGTAGCCTATTAGTTCTGTCCCTTTAGAGGAGAACCCTAATACAGATTTGAACAGATATATTTCAAAAGAAAACATACAAATGGTCAGCAAGCATATAAAATCGTTCAACATAACTAACCACCAGAAAAATATAAATTAAAACCACAATGAGATACCATCTCACAACAGTCAGAATGGCTATTATCAAAATGCAAAAAAAATAACAAATGATGCCAAGGATGTGGATAAGACAGAACTTAGGCCCTTTTGTTGTAATCTCAATACTGTTTTCTATGGAAACAGTACTGAGATTTCTTAAAGAACTAAAAATAGAACTACCATTTGATCTAGCAATCCCACTACTGGGTATCTACTCAAAGGAAAACAAATCATTATACCGATGATGCCTATACTCATATGTTTGTCTCAGCACTATTTGCAATAGCAAATATATGGAATCAATGTAAACATGCATGAACAGATGATTAGATAAATGATAAACACACGTACAAATACCATGGAATACTACTCAGCCATAAAAGTGAATGAAACCATCTCTTTTGCAGCAATATGAGTGGAACTAGAGGCCATTATCTTAAGTGAAATCACTCATACAAAGAAAGTCAAATACTACATGTTCTCACTTATAAGTGGAAGCTAAAGAATTTGTACACATGGACATAGGGAATGGAATACTAGACACTGGAGACTCAGAAAGGTGAAAGAGTCGGGGCATGAAGGATTAAAAATTACCCAGTCAGTACAATGGACAATCTTTGGGTGATGGTTACACTAGTAGCCCTGACTTCACCACTACACAGTATATCCATATAACAAAACTGCACTCGTACCCTCTAAATGTATAAAAATAATTTTTTAATGAAAATTCATATAACATCCTTGCCATAATGTCACATGTATATACTTTAATGAAATTATTCTCAATGGTATCCTCTCCCTCATCTACCAACTGGTAACTTTGGGCTAAAAGTACATTTTCATTGTCAGGTTTTAATTTATTTCCATAGATTTTTGTCTTCCAAAGAAATGGAGTCTTATTTACATGGTCACTGTGCTGTTGCAAGATGCTATTGTATCTATGCAGGGATAACAGAAATATTTTACAATATTTCATTGTATTAAATACATTGAGGAAATGAGTAATTTTTTTTCTGTTTTGCAATAAAATTTTAAGCTCTAATACAAATAATTGTCATTGTATTTTCTCATCTCCCACTGACTGTGTGAGTTTCCACACATTGCTTGGAGTCTATGGTGTAGCAGCATGAGCAGACGGAGCGCATGGGCTGGAAGATACCCTTGAGCTTTGTCTGAAATTTTAAGAAGTTCAATGTGTGTATGCTCTACTGGGTACCTGCTAATCCAAATTTAGCTCAGCAGCGATGTGGAGGCTAGACTGTATAAGAGCTCTAATACAGTCATCGTCTTCATAATTCAGTGATAGCAGAAAAAGTTTTTTTTTTTTAATTTAGATCAGCCCCCAACTAGTTAGCCTAACAGCTCAAGCTAATGTGATGATTTCCAAGGTGTGAAAAATGGTTCAGAACTTATTTTTGAAAATGTCAACATTTATTAAAGTTTTAAAATAATTGAATCAGACATTTATAGACACTTGAGCATCTAAGATTTAGGGAGCTTAGTTTAATGAATGTCATAGATACAGATAATAAGAGCTGTATGACCCATTGAGGTCTCCCTTTTGCTTTTGTGATCTCATTTATCCACACAACAATCCTGTACAGCACTATAATCCCCATTTTAGCACTTATTTTTCTTTTCATTTTTTTAAGCAATTAAATAATCTGAAGCTAAGAGGCAAATGAATAATCTGAAGGTAACCTAATTTGCAAACACACAGTCCTGAGTTTTCATGTTGATGGACATCTATGGCTGCCAACAGAAAACTTGGCTTAATGGTTTTACCCTTAATAGGGAAACAGTCTTGAATAGGGGCTGCATTATAAAAAGAGAAGCTCATTGTTAGTTGAGATCTCACTGTCACATTCCACTTCAGACAAGTTGGTTAGGGAGAAAACAACAATGAAAATCAATGACATTAAGACTCTTTGTATTTGTGATGTTATTTTTAAAAGACAGGCTAAATACGTTCTTATTGTCATTGCTGCTGATCTGAACGTTATCGCTGGTGCCCTTGGCTGCACCTGCTGTGTCAGTGTATTATTCCAGCTCTGCCACGCTGAATGGGAAGTGTTGGGGCAGAGGGGCGGGGGGAAGGTTGTGATCGGAGTGTTCTTAGGGGAACAGTAGATTGAAAGAAATTTTGTTGACTTTCAGAAACCACATCAGTGCCCATATAACCTGAAAGTAAAAAAGACTCTACCTTTCTTTTTAAGGTTAAATTATTTTTTGTTTTTTTTTTTTTCCTGCTGTTCTGCTCTGTGGACATTTCAAGTTAACATTTGTCTTTGTTTCATCCTACTTCTTCTAAGGTAATCGAGTTACTTCTCTCCTTCCTTCATAGAGATTATTTTTCCTGTTCACAAATCAAGCCAGAAGAAAGGTATTTATTGCATGTAACAATAACCTGTAAGTGGTTTAATACTCTATGGCCTTCAGAAATGCTTTTTTTTTTTAATTTGGAAAGAAATATATCAGAAGAATGAAAAGATAAAATAATATTTTTGAGCAGTGACTATATGTCACACATCATCTCGCATAAATTTTACAACAATCTATTTCAAAATATCATTAGCCTCATTAGTCTCAGAAACTAAATTCAAAGAATTTAAATGTTATCACATATATAGTTAGTATTAATAGTAGGAAGTAAATAGAGGAGTCTATGCTGTTGACCCCAAACAGTGGTGATGCATTCTATAATTAGAATTAATGTCCTTTTAAAAGATTGGTATAGAAGAGAGATTTGAGCTGTACCATTCTAAACTGCTATTTACCTCTAGGAAACATAAGCTCTATGCTTGCACTGTCCAATATGGTAGCCATTAGCCAGATGAGTAACTATTTAAAGTAACTATTTGCTACTTCATTAAATAGTACACATACAGACCATTTCCATCATCAGAGAAAGTTAAATTGCACACCAGTACTCTAAACCATTTTCAACAGGATGAGATTAAGTAAAATATATTCTTATTTGCAATTTTAAATATCTATAGCCATAATAAAATGAAAATAAGTCAGATGGGGTGTGTGACATTTTCTCCTTTTAAAAGAGAGCAAGGATTGAATAAAGGGCAAAGCTTTGTTTTGATGAAGAGGTAATGTAAGATATAATCGGATCTTGTAAGGAAATACTTTCTTGTAAAAGTAAATTATATGAAGAAGCAATCAAGAGATAAACTCCAAGGACTTCCACTTATATCCAAGATGAAATAACAGAGGCCAAGTCACCATGCCTCTTGAAACAACCAAAAAATAGATAAAATAAAGCCAGACAAAATGTATGAGGTCATGGATTTCAAGACACTGGCCATCAGACAACAAAGGAGAATGATCCCTGAAAGATGAGGAAAAGACTAAGTGAGCCCTAGCATTGCCCAGGTTACAGTTTGAGAAGGTTTCCAGATCATGGCTTAAGAAAACGGAACCCACAGACAAAGCACGGTGAGATGAGGAGATGGAGCTGAAAGTTCTGAGAAAACAAGCCTGCCAGAGTTTGCAAAACAGAGTATTGTGAGAAGTTTCCCAGAGAGGAAACAACACAAATCTGCAGAGTCAGCCTCAAGAATTAAGCACATGCTTATGAGGAAACTTCCCAAAGGTGCGCCATGCCTTCCCCTGGGCAGCCTAATATGGTGACTGGTACGAGTTGGGAGGAGTCTAAAGGAGCAACCACTTCCAGCTAACATGGTAGGACTCTGAAGAGCGTTCTTCATTCACTATGGGTTGGTTTAGTGTTGTTGGGGCTGCCTTGTGCACGTTGACCTTCCCTCTGCCTAGCTGTGCTTCCTCCCTCTTCCTTTCACAGTTGCTGATCTTTAATAAGTATCTTGCACAGAGAATCCAACCTGTGACAGAAGGTTAGATACTCCAGGATAACAGCCAGTTTAAATCGAGCCTGTGCAAGTGTGTGGATGGCGATGCAACTGAGAAGGAAATTAATATGGGAAAAATAGGTTGAATGTATAAATGTGAAGGGTGCATATAAAGAGTCTGTTCGATTATGTTATGTTTGAGGTGCCTATTCAATATCCAGATGGAGACATGAAGACAGCTATGTGATTCTGTACCCCACGGGATAAATCAGAGCTAGAGAGAAAAATATAAACATCATCAGTGTTCAGACAGAATTTGAAGCCACATAACTGGATGGAAAGAGGCTCTCAAGAGCTGAGATCACGCCACTGCACTCTAGCCTGGGTGACAGAGCGAGACTCTGTCTCAAAAAAAAAGAGTTATTCCTCCCCACCAGTGTTGGAGGTGGGGCCCAGTAGAAGTTAGTGGGTCATAGGGGCAGATTCCTCATGAATGGTTTGGTGCCTTCCCCACAGTAATGAGTGGTAATGAGTTCACTAGAGATCTGCTCTTTTAAAGGAGTGTGGAACCTCCCCCCTTCTCTCTCTTGCTCCGTGTCTCCCCACGTGACATGCCTGCTCTCCCTTTGCTTTCCACCATGATTTTAAGCTGCCTTAGGCTTCACCAGAAGCAGATGGCAGCTCTGTTTCCTATACAGTCTGCAAATCTGTAAGCCAAAATTCACTTCTTGCCTTTATAATTTGCCACAGTGCAAAATGAACTGACAAACCCCAATCTAAAATAACTTCCAACGGAGTGTTTCCTTTCAGGAGAATAATTATAAATGGAAGACGTTTCTTAAACCCGAGGCCAGAATTCCTTTTGTTACTATGGCATTTTAAAGAATTCTAGAAGACACTCAGAGAAGCTAATCTACCTCATAACTCCAGTTAAGGTGGGGAAAACATTCTCAGCTGCTGAGTGGATATAGATGCTAGTGGTTGAACAAAATGACACGATGGTGTCTATCCTAGAATGAAACAAGAGGTACCTGTGGAGTACCAAAGGCCAGGGGTCTTGGGCAACCCCTGGTAAAAGAGGGTGTAAAACTGCCCATGGCCGTGGAAGGGGAGGAAGAACAGATGCTTACCAAAACTGAGATGATCTTTAGAGGATACTTAATAGGATTAAAGGAAAAATCAAACATTTCATGTATACATTTCATAGGCTAGTTTCATAAAATATCTCACAAGACAATAGAACGAATTTAACATTGAGATTTTAAAAGAAAGCACTTTAACTTGAAGGAATAGAATTTTTAAACATGTACTTGCATTTTCAATGTTTTCTTTCCATAATTTATAAGCAAGGAGAGCTAACATACAAAAGCTTTCTGTTAAAGTCTTACATTGTAATGACAATTTCTCAGGGAGAAAAAAAAAACAACAACTCTGCTAGGCTTAACCTAATAGTAATCTCAATCACATTTCAAAATTCCCTGTGACATTCACAGAAGCATGATGAGGAAATGTCTGATGTGGTTGGGGTAGAGGGTAGTGCAACTATATACAATATATAAAATATTCAGATACTTCTCTGCTTTTATTTTGGTTAAAGCCTAAGACATATCGTATCACCAGAAAAAATGAAATCTGCAGATAGCTCCCCATTGAAGCACCTGGAGTCGAGCAGCGATTTAATAAGCTGGCATGTCAGAGAACTAAAGGATATATTTTGATAGAAGGAAGTAACCTTCAAGGACTGGGAGAAGTTTTCAGATGGAAAACTGTTTTTCACCAGAAACATAATATTATGTTAGAAAAGATCTGTAACACCTGCCATTCATCTGTGCTTGGGGAAAAAATAAAAAGCTAGATAATAAAGGTGGAACAGCCTGTGCTACATGCAGATGGTGATGTGGCTCCACTAAAAATAGCTGAAGGAGGCCCCTCTAGCATTGGCAGGAGGGCAGAGGGCAGACAAACAAGCATCCTAATGAGAAGAAGCACCCCAGGAGGCCACACTAGGAAAGCTTTAAAAATACACACACACAAGTGCCACATGCACACACACACACAAATTATACTAAGAGCATTTTTTAATATGTGTATAGCATTTTTTTATCTTTTATTTTTCTATAGGTTCTTAGGGTACAGGTGCTGTTTGCTTATATGACTAAGTTCCTTTTTTATTATACTTTAAGTTCTGGGGTACATGTGCAGAATGTGCAGGTTTGTTACAAAGGCATACCTAATATATGTGTAGTATTTTAAATATATCACCTCATTTGAGTTTAAAAAAAAAAAGATAAAAAGAGGTTATGATCTCTTGTATACCACTAAAGAAACACTGATTCAAAGGAGTTAAATGTTTTGTCCAAAGTCACACAATTTATAAAGTTGAAGCACAGGGTATTGGTGTATTCAGTATTTAAGAATATCCAACAGTTCAAAAGCACATAGCTCTTTATACTAAGCTGTATATGAATATCAAATACTAGCCTTCTTGAGGGTCCTTTCTCAATTAATGCAATTAAATTGCTGCAATTCTGTCTTTAAGAGGAACTCATTTTCTCTGGGGTACATGAGAAAGGATTTTCTCTAAACACCATCAAGCCTCTGTCATCCCTGTTCAGTTTAGCAGGTGACAGGTTTCTGACTAAAAACCAGGCCAACATGTACAAAGCTGTAGCTGTCATCTGTTCAGCTGTACAGTCAGAAAAAGCTACAACTCCAGGAGGCTGCTGTGTCCAGTATGGCCTATAACTAGCTGAGTACATCTGCCTTATTCTGGGATTTAGTTAACAGGCAGAGTGTACTCTCATGCTAAGCTATCTCTACAAGTTTCACTCCATTATTAACAAAGAAAATATCTTAGATAATATTTTTACTCTTCACCTTATTTCCCAAGATGTTGCTTTCTCAAATGAAGAAGAGGGATGATACTTATGGAGGAACAACTCAAAAACTCTAACTCTAAAACTCTATCATTCTAAGCATAAGTGTCATTAAAATTTCAGATCTAGATTATCAAATTCTGGGATCGAGTAATCTGGCCTAAACTCTGAGTAGAAAAGCTCATTGTCGTATTTTTAAAATTTTCCACAAAGGGCTAAGAGAGTTAACAAAACAGTAAATATTTACCCAGAAGCTTAGGAAAATGAGTCCAGAAATTTGGAGTTGCTTTTTTCTTACAGATTTCAAAAGAAATGTCAGAGAGGGTAAGAAATTGAATAGTGCCCATCGAAGGCCTTCTCAGGATAGGGGGTTCAAGAGTAGAAAGCTGTAAAATACTAAATCTTGTAAGTAAATATAAAGCAGAAGTAGTTATGCCTTAGTGTAGACTGAAGCTGAGGTTTGAACCATGTCAATTCTTGAAATAGAATTGAGCAATTCTGCATTGCTGGTACCATGAAGTACCAGTCTGGAAGATGAAAACACAAGCCTTCTCTGGAGACAGAAAACATCATAAAAGACCTTGGATTATTTCTGCAAACAATTTTGCAATGACAAGTACCTACACAATAAAATATAACATGCGTAAATTGACCAAAAGACAAAAAATAGAAATATGAATAAAAATATGAATTAACAATTAACAAAATAACAAATCTAAATGACTGGTATTTATAAAAATACAACCAAAATCTCAAATATGAAAACATACTCAAAATCTCATACATGGAGAAATAAAAATTAAAAATGAGATAATGCATTTGCCTATTGAAATGGTATACATTAAAAAAGGCTATCATATTACTTACTGGTAGAGCTATAGGAAAATTAGTATGATTAAAAAAAAAGCCTTTAGGTAAAAACACTGACTTATACAGCCTTTAAAAAAATATTTCAACATTTATTAAAATTAAAAGAAATATGTCTACTAGTTGGTTTAGCCACTTATGAACTCTATTCCACAGACATAAAACTATCAGTAGTATATAAGGACATAGGTTATTGGTGTTTATTGCTGCATTATTCTTAGTGGCAAAAAAATATATTAATTCTTATGCAGTATATCTGAATATTCAACAATCATGAAAATATATCCAACAATCTTTAGTCAATGGAGAAATGTGCCAATTTACACAAGCTGGAAAGACATTTCCCAGAATTCCTTTCTGGTATGGTTGCATTTTAGAGTTAGTCACAAGACAGATTTGCCTATGATTTGAAAGGCAAAAGTGAAACTGTAGTCGTCACATTATGAAAGTGGATATAGGTGCTGGGTACCACTACAATTCCTTACATTATTCCAGCTTGCACATAGTGTAGCTAATCTAGTAGTTCACCTTGTTGGTCTGGGGTAGCTGCCAGACCCACATCTACATCAACTCCCAAGGAATCTTCTCTTCAGCTTTGTTGAGTCCTGGGACAGGCACTTGTGCAACCCCATGGTGAAGATCATCAGCTTTTTCTTGTAGGTCAAACATATATCCAAGCTGAGAGGCAGTAAAAGGCAGACGTGGATTCGAGTTTGACTTCACAGGTTCTAGCTAAGCTTCATCATTTGTAATTTTTTCTTACTCTTCCCTGCTTCATTTCCAACTTTTCTTCCTAACTACTGGCCCTTCTAGCCTACATAATTCTCAGTCTCATACCATATGCAGTGGTAATGGCCCTCTATTAACTCCCTCAGCAGCTTCCACAAATGCATTGGGTCTAATTTCTATAATAAATCCCTTTTCTATATCACGTAAAGTTGTTATGCTTCCCTGATCAAACTGTGATAAAATTTCAATTAAGAAAAAATAGGTAAAAACAATGACTACAGAAAATGTGTAACATTAATTCTATGTAAAATTATGTGTGAATATAAGTATATAAAGAAATTAAAAGTTTTTAAGAAAATATATAGAGAGATGTCAAAAAGTATTTTTGCCTATATCTCAATGAATAATCTTGTACATGTGTATACATATACTCTTATCTGAGAAGAATCCTCAAAGGGATGAGGGAAAAATGTCCAGGATTCCTAGTCTCCCTTTTCCTTAGCTCTATTTATCTGGATTCCTAAAAGTGGACAAACATCACAAAATGCAGAAAAAGTAATATAGTATTTTTATTAGTTAACTGTCTTACATACTTATCGGTTATATTTTGAAATACATGATCTGATTACCTTGTCATACACGTTAATTTAATATTTTCTATAAAGAGAAAAGGAAAGGAATTTAGTATTTTCTCTAGCATGGTTGATGACAAGTTAGTTGTTATCCGTTACTGACGATTTAGCTTCCCAATTCATTGTCATGTAAATTCTTTAAATTGTTGTCAAATTTGGTGAATTATCTGTCAGGTTTCTTTTGTAAATGAGCAATAAGATTCTAAAATTTGTATGACATGTAATATTTTAGGGCATTTCAAGTTCTGTTGTATTGTAACTACTCTGAAAACTCTTTGAATTAACAGTGTTCATAACCACTTTGTTGTTTAATGTCATTGAGTCTGTTTGTTCAAATGGGGTGTAGAATAATTATTGGAAACCATTCCTTCACTTGGATAGCTACAAAAGACCTGTACACAATGTGACTACAAATCAAATAAATACAATTCCATTAAACCCAAACTTAAATTTATTGTCAGCTTAACTTTTCCTTAGGGTGAAGTAAAAAATGCCTGTGGTCACTCCAATGCCACCCATATAAGGGGCCATGTGGCCAAATGGAATTCAGAAAATAGAGACTGTGGTATTGATTGTGTTCAAATATTTACTTTTAAATATTTTACCAACTATGCCAATGCTTCTCATGAAATGGTCTGTGGACCTGAAGATCCTAAAGATTATGGTAATCTGTATTTTATGAATCCTGAAATTCATGGTAAATAATAGTGAAACTTTCATCAAACATCAGCAAAATTTTGGTAAAAACTGAGACTCGCCCCAAGTGGCCTAACTCCTAATCCGTAATTTCTTTCTTATTCCTATTAAAACAAACAAACAAGGGCCAGGCGCGGTGGCTCACGCCTGTAATCCCAGCACTTTGGGAGGCCGAGGCGGGTGGATCACGAGGTCAAGAGATCGAGACCATCCTGGTCAACATGGTGAAACCCCGTCTCTACTAAAAATACAAAAAATTAGCTGGGCATGTTGGCGCGTGCCTGTAATCCCAGCTACTCAGGAGGCTGAGGCAGGAGAATTGCTTGAACCCAGGAGGCGGAGGTTGCGGTGAGCCGAGATCACGCCATTGCACTCCAGCCTGGGTAACAAGAGCAAAACTCCGTCTCAAAAAAAAAAAAAAAAAAAAAAACAGAAAAATGTAGATAATTTCTCCAGTACAGGAGTCTTTCTCTCCTACCAATTCCAAGTTAGTGAAATATCAGAGATTTAAAAGTTCATTTTCAGAAATAAATCTTAGAAGTAACACGCTGTAATAAAAACACCTACTGGACAGAAGTGGCGTTATGAAATTTAGATTGATAAATCATGCTGTGACTGATTAACTTTGGTCAAGACAACTTCTCTTGGGCCTCACTTCTCACCTGCAAAACAAAAGCCCCACTAGATTATTACTAAAGCTATTTTCTCAGCCTAAACAGCGAAAATTCTTAGTTTCCTAATTTATCTCCCTGACTTATCTGAACCACTTTTCAATTTGTCCTATCCACCCCACTCCAAATCAATATCCCTAAAATTTTATTTAATCATCTCATCCTACAGTGTAACAGTTTCATTTTTATTCATTCATGCTACAATATTAAGGAATTCTAAAATTCAGGAATTTTCTGGTGAGTTTTGTTTTGTGCTTACAACATATTTTACATATGACTTATTCAATGTATTATTTCCTGAAATCTGAACACAAGAAAAATATCTCAATGTCATATGTATTATGAGAGCAAAGCCTGTTCTGTCTTGGCAAAAGCAAAATTGTCATTGTTTTATTTCATTGAGTTGTTACACTTAAAACAAATAATTTAAAAAGCTGTTTCAGTTTTATTTACCCTGCCGCCATTGCAAAAGGCAACTCACAGGAATACGACTTGCTCTTCTCAAATTGCTCTGGGTGATGGCATCTTAATTAGAAACAGCAAACAGATTGTTGCTTAAAATAAAATAAAAATGGGAATGTCTAGGAAGCAAACAGCTTCCACTCTTCCACCACTGACAGTTACAAAGATATCATTGCTTCACACCTAGAGGCATCACAAAGAAAACTACAACCAGTACCCAATCTTGGAATTGCATTCTACAGCCCAACATAAATTAAATAGTGTTATCACGACATTCCTCTGTGGAATAGGGTATGAATACTAGAAAGCTTCTGTTCAGAGCTTTATGACAGCAGGGCAACTAATTCACAATGGAAAAGTGGTTCATTTGGCTGATCAGCACTGAAATTCATCATCGATTTGTCTAGATTTTGAATTTTCATCGAAGAAGCATTTATATGCTAAGATTGTTTTAAAAGATATACAGCATTCACTAGATACTGTCAAAATAATAGTCTAATTCAAAAGACTAATTATGTCCTTTAAACACTTAAACAACAAAAAAATATAGTGACTTTGTCAAGTGTAAATATGCTCTATGACCTGTTAAATCCACATCTCAGATTTGGGGATATTCAAGTTACAAGTTGACATATGTGGCTCAATGGTCTCTGTTGTTCTCAACATATCTTTTATATAACTATGTTGAAAAAAATTAATGTGAAAAGGAATAAATTATGGGAAAGGGAAAAGAGAAAAATGATTTGTATAAATTCAATTTCTCTTTTTCACTGTGTGGCAGTGAAAGTTACCAAATTCTGAGAACTAGTAAACAACTAGCAACTTAGTTCTATTTTATTCTAAATGTGAAAAGCTATAAATTAGAAGACAGCTTGCCAGTGTAAATTAAATCTTTTTCAAGGTGGAATATCATACCACGGAATGTATTAAATAGCTACCAGTTAATAATTTTTTAAAGCCATAGAACCTAATATTTCAACATAGTACTCTAATTATCAAATTGAGGTTCAACACTATAATATACTAATTAGATTATTAATCTAACACCTAATTGCCAAAGCCAATTAGACCATTAAATTTTGGTTCTGCCAATTAAGAGTTAGCTTAATAATTTGGTATCTAAAAGAGAATTTATCAAGCATAATTATAATGTACCTTGAAACAAAAATGTCATGTGCCTAAAAATTTAACTCTGCAAAATGAGACTACTGTGTAAACGTTCAATGATAATGATTCCCCATTCTGTTTTAGTTTATTTTCAGGATTTTGAAATTACCTTCCTTTGTATATGATGACAAAAAGAATATAATGTTGATAGTGGTAAGCTATAGTGTCTTTAGAGAGATTTTGTGTTATTAAATTTTCAAGCAAATAAAGGTAGATAGGCAAATATTTTCTGGTCCCAAATCTGTTTTAAAATATGCAATACTTAGTTCCAGTCACCATTTAACAACTTGCGTATATGAAATAAGCTAGACTCTTATTTATACACATATATGAGATAGAAGGCTATGCCCTTCTTTTCACCCGCTGCCCTCCTATGCCAATTCACATTATGGTTAAAACGCCTCTTCTGCATTTTTCCAGTAGGACTTAACTTTGAAAGTCCTTCCCTGTTTTTGGATCCAGTCGTAGACACGTTCTTCCTCTTTTTCACCCACCCCCTTCTCTCTCGCCTATCTCGCTTTCTTCTGTTTACTGTTACTTTCTCTACTTGCATCTTGTCTTCTCTTCTTAAATTCTGACTCTTGACATTCCCGAAAATTAAATTTTTAGATGATATTCTCATTAAAATGACAAATGATTGAATGTCAAAAAAGAAAAGGGCAAAACAGTTTTCACAACCCCTTCAATTTATTCAAGCTGCTATGGATCTGAATAGCTCAATTATAAGCACTTTCTATTCCACTTTTCTTGATATCTTAACTAACCAACAATTTTTCAAAGTCTACTAAAGAGGAATAAATTCATCCTATGAAATGTCAACCAAATATTTTTGGAAGTGTTTTCTACCACCTTTTTCTTTCAAGAAATAATATATAAGCTGAAGGGAGGCTTAGTATATGCCTTTTCCAAAGTATCTAATGTAGATTTGATAAGGTTCAAAATATTAATTATTTCAGAATGTCTCACTAAAGAGCATTTCTTTGTGAACTATTGTGGGGAAACCATCTAGTCACTATTTGTCAGCTGATATAATTCATAAAATTCATTTCATTTAGATTTTTTGGAAGGACTTTATATTTCAATTACTCCAAATTTCTTAATGTATCAAATAAGGAAACCAAGATCCTAGAAAGCGTAAGTGATTTCATTTCTTCTTTCACTCTGTCAACAAATATTTATTTGGCACTAAGTACATGCCAAGTACTGTGCTTCTTGCCAGCAATATGAATATGAAAAAGACAGTGTTCTTTCCTGAAGAAGCTAACTGCCTCCAGGGGAAGACTGACCTCTAGTACTATTGTAACACCTATGTATGAAGTGATAGAGGGCACAGCAGACTCATGAGCCAGTTCTGCTCAAAGGGAGATGGAGGGTGCCAGGCGGGTCCAATATTCTGCCCACACCACCAAGGAGCATACTAGCTGTGAGACAATATAGGGAAGAGACTCAGTCCTGGCAGACAAGAGACATGGTAACCAAGACTGATACAGAAGGGAAGTCCTGGGAAGGGAAGAACACGGTTCCTTTAAATGATACGGAGGAAGGGAAGGGAAGTGCTCAGTAGAGGGGCAGGGAAGTGCTGGGCAGAGGAGAGAGTGGTCCCTGGCTAGGGCTCCACTCCCATGGATCTAGGTGAGGACAGCATTTCCTCCCCAATGTTGCATTTCCCAAGACCACCTGGCCTGCCACACCCCCATCCTGACCCTATAAAAAACAACCCTGATACCCTAGCAGGCTGACAAAGGTGGCCAGACCTTGAGAGAAGCACATCAGTGGAAGAAGACACAAGGGGCTAGAGGATGAAAGGATGTCAAGGGAGCATGCAGACAGAAGAGCACACTGACAGACTCTGGCTGCCGATGTGATCACACTGACAGACACCAGCTGCCCGTATGATCTGTGGGATGAGGCGGAGTTTGGCTGGGGCAGTCAGAGAAGAGCTGGGGCTGTGGAGCGGCCCAACTCCAGGGGAAAACCATCTGTCCTCTGGCTCCCCCATCATGGAAGAGCTACTTCCACTCAATAAAACTTTGCACTCATTCTCCAAGCCCATGTGTGAAACGATTCTTTAGGGACATCAAGGCAAGAACCCGGGATACGGAAAGCCCTCTTGAGCTGGTTAATGCAAGCCGCCTATAGACTGCAAACTAAACGAGCACCCTGTGACAGACACCCACTGGGGCTTCAGTAGCTGCAAACATTCACCCCTAGACACTGCCATCGGGTCACAGTCCCACAGCCTGCCCATCTGTACACTCCCATAAGGTTTGAGCAGCGGGGCACTGAAGGGAGCCATACCCCCACTGCACGCCCTGCTAGGAGGGCAAGGGAATCCTTCCCGTTTCAAGACCACATGGGCCTCACATGTCCAGGCATATTCCTTCTCTTACCTTCTTGCCTCCCTTAACAAGCTGATCCAAGTTATGTAGCAGAAAGGTACCTCCTCCTAACTTAGCTGACCAAGCTGAATTCCCAACCAGGAAGGAAAGAACCTACCCATTTATCTTCTTGAGTCACTTCTCCCAAGGTTGTTAAAGCAGGACTCTAGCATTCCTGATAAAAACCTAATCAGATCCAGCCAGCTAAAGACAAGATGGCCTTTAGTGCTGACCTTTCACTGAGTTTTTCCTCACTATGATGTCATTGCACCCAGAGGTGGAAATTTAACACAAGACATGCAATATATGAAGAAGCATGTTGTCAAATTGCACAGGTGCTAAAAGTTCCCTGCCTCTACATGCCTGCACATTGATAATTTTTGCGCCTCAGCTTCCTTAAAATGACAAGAGCTAAGCCCCTGCAGAAGCTAGCACCAGGATCCCTTTCTGATATACTGCCCCCTTGCTTTGCTTGAGCCACAAGCCTATCAAACTTGACCTGAGAAAAATTTCTCTTTGGCCTGGTGTTACTTTCCATTTATGTGAGAGACAAACACTCAGAGTCCAAACTGCTGCAATGGTTGTGCCCAGCATTGTTTCTAACTGATCAAAGCATTTATTCATTTGGTTGGTACCTCTTCCCACTTGTTATTAAATGTTTTGAATCTCATCCATAATACCAGAGAAGGCTTCAGAGAAGATAATATTCCTGAGCTGAATTTTGAAAGGTGTTCATAAGCAGACAAGATGGAAAGGCTATTTCAGCCCAAGAAAATAGCACTAGTAAAGGTACTAAGGCTCGAGATTGCAGAAATTCTAACTTTAATAAATTGTTATGGATAAATTGCAGTGTGTGTTGAAAGTTGATGAGAAACACAGTGACAAAATGTAAGAGTTCAAAAACAAACTTTTAGAAGTCAAAGTGTTTGTTGAGATAGGTGATGTAATGTTGTGGTTAGAAGCATGATCTTTAGAGCCAGGTGCTCCTGGATTCAACTCACGGCCCTGCCACTTAATGGCTGTGTAAGCTTGGGAAAATTATACTTCAGTCCCTCATTTAATCATCTGAAGAATGGGATTAAAAGAGTTCCCACCTCATAATGTTGTGCGCTGGTTAAATGAGCTACATATACATATAAACTAGTCAGAGACTTCCTGAGATGTAGTTAGTGCTGTGGAAGTTTAATTGCCTTTATTATTTATGATGTAGAAAATAAAAGCCTTGAACAAAATAACTGATACGATCAGATTTGCATCTCAGAAAAAATCCCTTTTAGATTTATCAATAGCATAGCTAGTATAGGGTTAAAATGGCTTAGGGAGGAAAAGTTATTTTCATAAACTCTGTTCCCCTGATATTAGTACTATTATATCACTTTTTACTTTAAGCTGGCAATAAGAATGAATGAGATTAATGTGTAAATATCCTAGAATAATGTTTGGAACAAAGTAAGCACTCCACAAATGTGGCTTATGATTGTGAAAGTAGCAAGAGTAGCATGGAGGAGGCAGTAGTGATTATTTTCCACTCCCTTCTTTTTAATCTTTCATGTGTTTTAATGCAATTCAGGCTGTTGTAACAGAATGGCATATATTGGGTAGCCTAAACAAGAAACATTTATTTCTCACTGATTTGGAAGCTGCAAAGTCCAAGGTCAAGGTGCCAGCAGACCCAATGTCTGTTGATGGCCTGATTCTTGGTTTGTAGATGGTCATCTTCTCGGATCCTCCCACAGTGGAGAGCAGAGAAGAAACATCTCTCGTGTTTGTTATAAGGGCAATAATCTTATTCATGAGGGTTACAATTTTATGACCTAATTACCTCCTGCTGTAGGCTGAATGTTTGTGTCCCTCCAAAATTCACATGTTGAAACCTAATCACCAATATGATGATAATTAGGAGGTAAGGCCTTTGAGGCATGATTAGATGAAGGCAGAACCTTCATGAGTGGGATTAGTGCCCTTACAAATGAGGCCCCAGAGAGCTGCCTTGTTTCTTCTACGTGTGAGGACACAGCAGGGAGGTATCACCCATGAACCAGAAAACAGACCCTCACCAGACACCAAATCTGCTGATGCCTTGATCTTAGACTTCCTCGCCCCCAGAACTATGAGCGATAAATTTCAGTTGTTTATAAGTTACTCAATCTATGGAATTTTGTTACAACAACCCAAACAGACTAAGACACCTCCTAAAGGCTCCATCTCCAAATACCATCATATTGGAGATTTAGACTTCAACATATGAACTGGCACTGGAAGAGGTTGGGGGGTGGTGATAAACATTCTGTTCATAGCCCTGTGCCACTTTATTTCGGTTGTGCCAACTATAAATAAGTTGTAGTTGTTTGCTTCTAGAGTTTCTTTCTTGTAATAGATTGAAGTTTAAATTTACTGTGATTACTTATAATTGAACAAATTTCAGTCATCTTATTTTATATTTCCTATTATCATATTATATGTTTGCCTGTTTTTTCTTTCCTGCCTACTATGGGATTGGAAGAGTTTCTATTTTTATTCTTTACTAGCATTTCCCCTTAAAATTTGTTAGCACTCCTACTTAACTTTATATATATTAATAAAATCTGAAACTTAATCTGTGCCTCTAGCCTTCTCTCAGGTAAGACATAGCAAGTATGAGCTATTTATTCTACCTTTCATCTAATTGTTGACTACAGTGTTAGTTCTTTATTTTAAATATTCAAAAAATTATATTTGTAGTCATTACTTTTTATTTTTCCAATATGATTTTATCAATGCCTTTGCTAAATATTTTTTCTTGTATCACAATTTTTTCTTCAGGATTCATTTTTTCTTGTTGCTAAAATATACCCTTCAA
The DNA here is from genome assembly GCF_030222135.1 of Aotus nancymaae. Taxonomy (NCBI): domain Eukaryota; kingdom Metazoa; phylum Chordata; class Mammalia; order Primates; family Aotidae; genus Aotus; species Aotus nancymaae. Next base: position 32,499,298 of record NW_026988413.1, read on the forward strand.
AGAAATTTCTATTTCAATTACATCCTCAAGGGAAAATAATATGTTTTCATCTTTACATGTACAAAAATATGTGTTTTTCACCATTGCTTCATTTAACAGTTTGCAATCCTAATGACATAAGGTCCAATCTATCTGATATTTTGTTCATTTATTATATGTAGCATTCAGAGTATTCTTTCAGAATAAAGACTCACCTCACTCTTCAATTTTGGAAATTTCTAGCTTCTCTTTCTCTCTGGAAACTCTGATTTTCCTAGAGAATCTAAATCTATGTTTTATTTCTCTGAATTTCAAACACACATACACATACACACATTATATAAACACACACACTATATATGTGTGTGTGTGTGTATATATATATATATATATATATTTCCTTTCAGACTAGTCATAGTAATTGTTAAAGTTCTCTATTATAATTTTTCTCCTCAACTCTCATGTTTAATGTTATTTCCATTTTATTAACTTTTTCATTATAAAGAATCTAATTGATTCATGATTCACAAGTTTTTGTTTCAATAACCCCTACTTTTGATTTATATATATTATTTTCTCATTTATTTAAGAATTTTAAACGTTTATTTAAAGTATTTCTATATTATTTGATTAGTTTTCTATTTTTGAGAGGTAATTATTTTCTTTTGTTGCTTTTTGTTTTTATGTTTATGTGTTCATTTGCAACAGCAGAGGATCCATATCATGGAGTCAGATTTCCTTATATGCTTTGTAATTTTTGTTCGTGTGATTATTTTCCATTAGTTTACTTTTCTTTCTCTCTTCCACATCTTCTTTCTTCTTGGGCAATATTTAAGTAGTTTCAGCTCAGTTCTTAAGGATTCACAACTCAGAAACATGTTTTATATCTCTTCAGGGATTTCACCTTTTAGAACTGAAGTCAATACCCAGTATTTGACTAATTATCAATCATTTCAGGCTTTCTGCTTTCTCCCTTCACATTCATAAGAATGATGTTTCTTAATACAAAATTAGACACAAAAAATAGAGGTGTTACAGGTTTCATTTATATATAGGGGAATATTGTATTATTCCAGTCTCACACTGCTACACAGAACTACCTAAGATTGAGTAATGTATGAAGTAAGGAGGTTTAATTGACTCACAGTGTACTTGTCCATTTTCACACTGCTATAAAGAACTGCCTGAGACTGAGTAATTTATGAAGAAAAGAGATGTGATTGACTTACAGTTCCATATGGCTCAGGAGGCCTCAGGAAACTTGTAATCATGGCAGAAGGCAAAGAGGAAGCAAGGCATGTCTTATGTGGCAGCAGGAGAGGGGGGAGTTGAGGGGGCACGTCAAACACTTAACCAGATCTCGTGAGAACCCGTTATCACAAGAACAGCAAAGGGGAAATTCACTTCTGCAATTTAATCACTTCCTACCAGGCCCCTCCCCCAACACCATGGATTACAATTCAACATGAGACTTGGGTGAAAACACAGAGCCACACCATATCAAATGTGGTCTCCAGTCCCTTGCCTCTTGTGCAATATATTCAGACTACTTTTCTCTGAGGCACTGAAATCTGGAACTCCATTGCCAAGTTAAGGTGCCAGTATCCTATGAGGTTATGGCCTTAGCCCCACTTGGACACTATGTATCAAATGGAAAGACTTCTACATTTTTAAAGTAAGAATATGTATTTTTAATTATTACAACAATAATTGTATATGATTTATACACATAGGAAATGGAAGAGAGAAATTGAGAGCAGTCGGGTCTTCAAGATAGCATAGCCAGCTAGGGACAGCGCCAAAAAAACATGAATATAGTTTCTTTATGCCTAATTAAACACACTACATTACTGATCACTCAGCAGTTTTATAGTCTCTGTTGATTTATCTATAATTTGCTCATTTTTCCCCAGTGCCTATCATCAATATGAGCTGAATATAATCCCAGGCTTTAGAACATACTCTCTCATAATTTACAAACTTTAAAAATATTTAATCAAGAACAGAGTCTTTATATATTGTCTAAATAGCCACACATTTTCCTTGAGAATTTCTCTCTGTATATATTTTCAATATAAAAATTCTACAGTGCATCACAGACATAGGATTTTTTTGTCCTTTAACGACAGATAGCAACAGATGATACTGATAACTAGAATATTATTATTAAGCAGTAATGTTCTTTGGCAAAGGTAAGTACATGTATGTTTGTGTGATTCTCTTGTAAAATAAGGAATTTTACTGAACTGTGTTCCTGATTCCTACGAGGAAAACTCTAAATCCTTGAAATTTTCAGTTTTATTAGTATCTTTGTTATGCCAAGGAGGCACCACATGGTTGGCCCCTAGACAGCGTCATAATAGAAACAGGTCATGTTGGAAAACCTAATCATGCAATTAAAGTGTTAGAACTATGAGCTATGTGATATCAGCCCAGCCTCTGGAGAGGGTAGTGGGGCTGGAGATTGAGTTCAGACTTGTGATCAATAATTCAATCATACCTATGCAATGAAACCCCAATAAAATTTCTGGACATCAAAGGTCAGTGGAACTTTCTATGCCAGAGAATATTGATGTGCCAGGATGGTGACATGCCCTGATTCCATGAGGAGAGAAAAGAGATCTTCATTTTCTTCAAGACCTCATCCTATGTAACTCTTCAATGGGTTCGTTTTCCTGATTTGTATCCATTGTAATAAAACTGTAATCATAAATACAGCACTTTTTTGAGTTCTCCAAGTCATTCCAGTGAATTATTACATCTGAAGGGAGTCATGGGAACCCCCAACTTTATACCCAGTTAATCAGAAGTGTAGGTCACCTGAGAACCCCCTTAACTTGTGTCTGGCATCTAAAGTGGGGGTGGTCTTGTTGGGGACCCTGCCCTTAAACTTGTCTAGTTTGACACTAACTCTGGGTAGTTAGTGTCAAAACTGATTTTCAGTGTACCAGCTGGCTTTGGAATAGCTGAAAGCGAAATATTCTTACTATATTTAACCAAACAGTATCACTATTTCATAAAGTATTTTATGAAACCTGATTTTATAAAACCTGATTTGGAAGCTTTAAGACAAACAGAAAAGACAAGAAGGAAGCATGTTTCCAAATTTTAGGAGCTGGCTGCCCCCTGCTGACACTGTCATGGTCACTACTAGTATGGGGGTCTAAAAGTTGATTCCCTTCGTTTTTGAAACAACTAATTCTATAAAATTGAAACACCCTCTGAAACTTGTTTCCAGCATTTGTTTAACTCAGTGGTGTATTCCTTGACATTTAAAGGCTACTGGAATCTTTTAGATTTCAATCAACTACGTATTGAGGTAAAGAGGCTACTACTCAGTGGTAAATAGTCTAAAGCCTAAATTTGATCATGCTCTCTTACTTTCTCTCTGGCAAAACATAGCAAGCCTGGGTTTCTCTCTGTGTGATCTTGGCAAGACACATTAATACAATAAGCTCACATTTCCTCATCTTTAAATTGAAATTATTTTACAAAATGATCTCTGAGTTATTCTCCGTATAGGAGGTTGTAAATTTTTCAAGAAAGAAGTAATCAATAAATTTAGCATATCAAAATAAAATAACACAAGGTAGGCAAAAATGTCTAATCTTTCAATTCTGAGGTTTTAGAACTTCATAAGTTTTATGAATTTTTGAGGCACCGTTTCTCAAGTGAAGCCCAGAGAGAAGTCATATGTAATGTTCCTCAAAGATGCAGAGCAAAAAGATAAAGTGGTTAGAGAGAAGGACTGGGCCTGGTACTTTACCCACTAATGTGACAAGGGTCCAGTGCTGAAAGATTTCGTAAACTCTAGGTAAACTTTGAGAACACGTAAGGGGTGGAGTTACCCTAAAACAAATGCTGATATAAAAGTTTTAATTAGTTAAAAACATAGAACTTAACATTTCAGGATTGAAGCAGTGATGGTAGAAGGGGCTGGAGTAGCATCAGACAGGAAACGCCACCTGGCTCCAGCAAACGCAAACACAAACACTGTGGGGATTTAAGCACTGTCAGTTTAGTCATCTAGGTTTTACATATGTAAAGATCAACAAAGTATGTAGAGTACTCCCTTATCCAGTGTTTCACTTTCCACGGCTTTCATCACCCACGGTGAACCATGGTCAGAAAATATTAAGTGGGGAAATCCCAGAAATAAACGATTCATAATGTTTTAATTGCATGCCATTCTAGGTGGTGTGATGAAACCTCCTGCCATCCTGCTCCATCAATCAATTCATCTCAATCACATAGTCATTCAACTCACATCATTACAAGGAGAAGGGTGAGTACAGACAAGAAGACATGAGAGACAGAGGCCACATTCACATAACTTTTATAACAGCACATTGCTATAATTGCTCCATTTTATTATTATTGTTCATCTTTTACTGTGTCTAATTTATAAATTAAGCTTTATTGTAAATATGCAGGTATAGGGAAAAACATAGCGTATCGAGGGCTCAGTGCTATTTGTGGTTTCAGGCATCCACTGGATGTCTTGGAACATATGCCCTGTGAATAAAGGGGAACTACTGTACCACTAATAAACATATATCAAAGGAGGTGACAGATGTACTTCAGAGAAAAGTAACTCTAGATGGAAAGTCTGAGATGCAAGAAAGAATGAAGAGCATAAAAAATGATACATTTGTGGATTTGTTATTTAGAACAGGCTAGGTTATATTATGGCAATATATCAACCTCGAAAGCACAGTGGCTTAACGTAACGAGGTCTAAGGTTGAGAAGCAAAAAGCTTTAAATATATTTAAGTGTTTTAAATATAAAGTCAATGGCCTGTATCCTATGATCAGCAATTCTGTGACTCATTTCCTTTGGTTTTTTGCATATGTGGTTTTACATATTCAGCTCTCCAGGACAGGTAGACGAACAGATGGCAGTCCCCTTATGAAATGGCCTTTATTTCTTTAATAATCTGATGATATTTGTACTGATGCCTTGAAATACTAACAGACACACGTTTCTACAAAGTTCTCTAGTGAAAAACAAGCTTGCCTTGCTATAAGCCAAAGCCTATCATAGCAAAGTGCCAAGCAAAGGAAAAAAGTACTAGATTAATATAGATAGATTCACTTTTTTGAAAGTCAAACTAATTGCACTTAAATGACAGTTTATAGTTCTTCGTCTCATAGGAATTTTAGAAAACCTGTATATGCATTGTCCTCATTCAAAGACAATTCGAACAAATAATCTCACAGAAGTCAGCACCACCTTAGTCCTAAATGGCTTTACAAATACCACCCTCTAGTGTTTCAAAGAGGCAATTTGCATTCTCACTATAGAAAAGTTCAAATCTTTATAACTATTGGAAAGTCAATGCTGTGAATGATATGGCCATGAGCAGACTAGACAGCATAATAAGCTCTATTTAGTGTAATCCAGTCCTTGTCAGGAAGAAACTTGCTTCAATTTCTTTGACCAGATTGTTAGAATTTTTTTTTAATTTGAAATAAATGAATAAATATGAAACAGTAAAGCTGATTTCACATTCTACATGGATAAATGTAATAGTAAAAAGGATGCATGATCCAGTTTTCTCTGCTTTTTACTCGCAAAGCTGCATGTAACATCATCTATTAATTGGCATAACCTACTTTAAAAGCAAAACACAATAACATTAATCATATTACTGCCTACATTTTGAATATTAGCACTGTACATAAACACCTATCGTATATAAATATCTAAATATAAATATCTTTTAAATGTTTGATAGGATAAATAAAGTATAGAAGTCTCACTATCACATTTTTTTATTGTACTTTAGGTTCTGGGGTACATGCGCAAATCATACAGGATTGTTGCATAGGTACATACATGGGAAGGTGGTTTGCTGCCTCCACCCCCCCATCACCTATATCTGGCATTTCTCCCCATGTTATCCCTCCCCAAATTCCCTACCCCCCACTGTCCCTCTCCTATTCCCCACCAACAGACCCCAGTGTGTGATGCTCCCCTCCCTGTGTCCATGTGTTCTCATTGTTCAACACTCGCCCGCCTGTGAGTGAGAACATGCGGTGTTTGATTTTCTGTTCTTGTGTCAGCTTGCTGAGAATGATGGTTTCCAGATTCATCCATGTCCCTACAAAGGACACAAACTCATCATTTTTTATGGCTGAATAGTATCCCATCGTGTATATATACCACATTTTCCTTGTCCAGTCTATCATTGTTGGGCATTTGGGTTGGTTCCAGGTCTTTGCTATTGTAAACAGTGCCACAATGAACATACGTGTGCATGTGTCTTTATAACAGAATGATTTATAATCCTTTGGGTATATACCCAGTAATGGGATTGCTGGGTCAAATGGAATTTCTATTTCTAGGTCCTTGAGGAATCACCACACTGTCTTCCACAATGGTTGAACTAATTTACACTCCCACCAACAGTGTAAAATTGTTCCTATTTCTCCACATCCTCTCAGTGATGATGAGCATTTTTTCATATGTTTGTTGGCCTCATATATGTCTTCTTTTGAAAAGTGTCTGTTCATATACTTCACCCACTTTTGAGTGGGTTTGTTTGTTATTTTCTTGTAAATCTATTTTAGTTCCTTGTAGATTTTGGATATTAGCCCTTTGTCAGATGGGTAGACTGCAAAAACTTTTTCCCATTCTCTTGGTTGCCGATTCACTCTGATGATTGTTTCTTTTGTTGTACAGAAGCTCTGAAGTTTAATTACATCCCATTTGTCTATCTTGTCTTTTATTGCCATTGCTTTTGGTGTTTTAGTCATGAAATCCTTGCCTATGCCTATGTCCTGAATGGGTTTGCCTAGGTTTTCTTCTAGGGTTTTTATGGTGTCAGGTTTTATGTTTAAATATTTAATCCAACTGGAGTTAATTCTAGTGTAAGGTGTCAGGAAGGGGTCCAGTTTCTGCTTTCTGCACATGGCTAGCCATTTTCCCAACACCATTTATTAAACAGGGAATCCTTTCCCTATTGCTTGTCATTGTCAGGTTGGTCAAAGATCAGATGGTTGTAGATGTGTGGTGTTGCTTCTGAGGCCTCTGTTCTGTTCCATTGGTCTACGTCTCTGTTTTGGTACCAGTACCATGCTGTTTTGATTACTATAACCTTGTAGTATAGTTTGAAGTCAGGCAGTGTGATGCCTCCAGCTTTGTTCTTTTTGCTTAGGATTGTCTTGGCTATGCGGGCTCTCTTTTGGTTCCATATGAAGTTTAAAGTGGTTTTTTCTCCAGTTCTGTGAAAAAGGTCATTGGTAGCTTGATGGGGATAGCACTGAATCTATAAATTACTTTGGGCAGTATGGCCGTTTTCATAATATTGATTCTTCCTAACCATGAACGTGGAATGTTTTTCCATCTGTGTCCTCTCTTATTTCCTTGAGTAGTGGTTTGTAGTGCTCTTTGAAGAAGTTCTTTACATCCTATCTTAGTTGTATTCCTAGGTATTTTATTCTCTTTGTAGCAATTGTGAATAGGAGTTTGCTCTTGATTTGGCTGTTTGTCTGTTATTGGTGTCTAGGAATACCTGTGATTTCTGCACATTGATTTTGTATTCTGAGACTTTACTGAAGTTGTTTATCAGTTTAAGGAGATTTTGGGCTGAGATGATGGGGTCTTCTAAATATACAATCATGTCATCTGCAAATAGAGACAATTTGACTTCCTCCTTTCCTAATTGAATACCCTTCATTTCTTTTTCTTGCCTGATTGCTCTGGCTAGAACTTCCAGTACTATATTGAATAGGAGTGGTGAGAGAGGGCATCCTTGTCTAGTGCCTGATTTCAAAGGGAATGCTTCCAGTTTTTGCCCATTCAGTATGATATTGGCTGTTGGTTTGTCATAAATAGCTTTTATTATTTTGTGATACATTTCATCAATGCCTAGTTTATTGAGGGTTTAGCATTAAGAGCTGTTGAATTTTGTCAAAGGCCTTCTCTGCATCTATTGAGATGATCATGTGGTTTTTATCTTTGGTTCTGTTTATGTGCACTATCACATAATTTAACATATCATGGAATGGAGTGTAATTGAGTCTACATTAGTGTACTATAATGAGAACATATAAAGAAACTAGGACATGAGCTTCTTTGCATCATTAATTGAGTAATAAATTGTCAAGCTATGAGTTTGGGAGAGGTAGTATTGATATTCTGAGAAAAAAATACAACATGTTTGTATTATATTAAATTCCATAGGACTTTTTGTTGTTGTTTTGAGATGAAGTCTTGCTCTGTTGTCTGGTTGGAGTACAGTGGCATGATCTTTGCTCACTACAACCTCCACCTCCTGGGTTCAAGTGATTCTCCTGCCTCAGCCTCCCAAGTAGCTGGGACTATAGGTGTGTGCCACCACACCTGGCTAATTTTTTGTATTTTTAGTGGAGACAGGGTTTCGCCATGTTAGCCAGGATGGTCTCCATCTCCTGACTTTGTGATCTGCCTACCTCAGCCTCCCAAAGTGCTGGGATTACAGGTGTGAGCAACTGTGCCTGGCACTATAGGACATTTTTTGGAGACAGGGTCTCACTATGTTGCCCAGGCTGGTCTCAAACTCCTGGGCTCAAGTGATCCTCCCGCTTTGGCCTCCCAATGTTCTGTGCCTGCAAACATGAGCCACTGTGCCCAGCCAGGAATGTTTTTTAGAAGAAACATTTTCAGAAGGCCCATAGACATTAAGCACACATTTCTGTTCTGTAGCATATGTGTCTTTAGACTATACATTTAAGAATGTAGATGTAAATTGGATTACGTTAGAACATCTAGCTAATTGGTAAATAAAGGCAAAAGCACAAATAAACAAACAAAAACATTAGAAAAAAAAGAAAGAAAATGTGCGTTTACTAAATACAGCAAGGTTCTGTCAGCTTCAGGCCCAAACTCATCATACCCAGGCAAGGGACTAAGTACACCACTCTGGGAGAGGGACCTTAAGCTAGAGGTATGAAATCAAGCAAGAGGTATGGAACTCAGAAATAGCCACAACATAATAAGAAAAATGGTGGCTCTATAGCACAAGTGGAGCTAAGCAGGGTCCAACTGAAATGAGCCAGACAGAAAACCAGACCCAGGTACAGGACAGATCCAGGGAGTCTGAAGAGAAGTCAAGCCTAGGGGTCTTGTCTTCTTCGTTTAATCAAAAGGATTTTTACTGGGCTTCTTTGGCCTTGTTTACATATTGCAAAGGGATACAGACAAGGACTGCATACTCCTCTTTAAAAATCCCTACCATTTAATTTCCCTTTCCACCCACAGGTTCTTCATTGGATATATAATAAGCATGAGGACATCAATACAACGGAACAGAAAGTACAGTTGAATGGAGTTGAGCTCAAGTGGGCATATGTTCTAAAAAGATTCACATAAGCCAGATTTTGAAAGGCCCTTAAATTTGTGGACTTAGGCATTCAAGAGCCAAGACATGAATGCAAATGCTTCTGTCATCCCCTGACCCTTTGGTAAGTTCTGCTTTTGAAATCACTTCTATCCACAAAGCTTGGAACTTTGAGGTTGATTCTATCTCAGGGAAATAAGTACAGAGCATGATCATAAAAGAATGAGATGGATTTTTTAACGAGCATATCGAAGAATGTATACAGATGGGTTGGTCCCTAATACTACAGGCAGCCTTTACTTCTTAGCAACTTAAATTCTAATAATTGACATTAACAGTTCTCAGTCCAAAATACCATATTATCAGCTTGGGTTACCATATCTTTAAAATTAGTAGGAAGCATTTCTTATATTATTCATTTTGGTTAATAACTCATATTGGTTATTTTAGAAAACGCCATTTTCGTAGTTTAGAAATGAGATAGAGTTATATTATCACAGCAATAACAAAACAGAGTTAGTCAAAACTGGCATTTGCCAATTTCTAAAAGCCTAATAATAGCTAATATAGAAATGAACAATGAGGCTGACTCCCATGTACTGTGAGTCAGACTTGCAGGCTTGGAACAGCCTTATGACTCCTCTTCCTGCCCTCCAGCCTTTCCTTGTGGTCTCTGATGCATGCACCAGGTTCTATCTTTGTGACTCCTCAGACTGTTGTTTAAAAGGCAGATGAAGGAGATAGGAAAAGAAAACAAACAGCGAAATTTAAAAGGGTAGGGAGTGGGAAAAAATCACGCATAAAAAAATAAAATTATTTATCTTGTGTGTCTGGTACAGTCTCTGAAGATGATACCAAAAATGAAGCTCCAAAAGGTTCTGAGCAGGGATAGAGAGAGAGAATCACCTTCCTGTTGACCCCTGCCTGCTCCTACAGTCTGGTCTGTGGCTCAGGACTCTCCCAGTAATTTTGTTGTCCCCCTCTCTGACTCGATCTTGAAACTGCAACCCAGGGACACGAACTGACATATTCAAGACCTTACACTGGTCACCTGTGTTAGAATTTGGACTGCTTTTCACTATAGACTTGCTCAGGATTCAGCATGTATCTCAGATCCAGTACCAGATGATTCTTCTTGGAATCTCAAAATAGGGTCACAGAGATTGCATTAGCCAGCAAGAAAACTTCAACTAAAGGACCAGATAGACTTGGACTTGAGGATTAAGCATGAGTAGCGAATCTATGCCAAGAAAAGAACAAAGCAGATGTGCATCTGGGAAGAAGGATGTGTGTGTGTGTTTTGTGTGTGTCAGAGAAACAGAGAAACAGAGTGAAGCTTGATGACTTTGCCTTTTCCCACTCATGTGAGGCACAGCACTTCTTCCAGTTTAATCTCATAAAAGTCCCTGTATTCTTAATTGTCCTCCTCAAATCCTCCTCGTTAATGATATTTAAACAAACGTATGTTTATTGTAACAACTATTTCGCTACAGGCCTCCTACCAACTAGAAAGTAAGACACATTAAAGGGGGAATAATAAAAAAGTGATACTCCAACCACTACCGATATTAGCAGAGAAGTTCTCCATTTCCATGATAGCAACTTGGCAGCTTGGTTTCACAAATGAGTGATTATTATGCTAAAAGCAAAGGCAGCACAACCTGACTTCAATGCTTACTATGAAACGACAATACAGTATGGTATTGGTGAAAGAACAGACAGATAAATGGGACAGAATTGAGAGTCCAGGAATAGATCCACATTAAGTACAGTAAAATGATCTTTAACAAAGGAGCAAAAGAAATACAATGGAGCAAAGCAAGCCTTTTCAGCATGTGGTACTGGAACAACTGGGCATCCACAGGAAGCAAAATGAATCTAGATATAGGTTTACACTCTTTGCAAAAATTAACTCAAAATGTATCATAGATCTACATGTAAAATGCGAAACTATAAAACTCCTAGAAGATAACAGAGGGGAAAACCTAGATGACCTTGGTATGGTGATGAATTTTAGAAACAACACCAAATGCATGACCCATGAAAGAAATAATTGATAGGCTGAACTTGAGTAAAATTCTTAAAACTGCTCTGCAAAAGAAAACGTCAAGATAATGAGAAAACAAGTCACAGCCTGGGAGAAAACATTTGCAAAAGGCCTATCTTATTAAAGGAAAACTCAATTTAAAAAACTCAATTGGAAAATAGCTGAATATCTTGACATTATGTTGGTGAAAAAGTAATTGCAGTTTTTGCCATCACTTACTTTTAATGGAAAAAAAAAACACACACACAGTAACTTCTGCACCAACTTAATACAAGCTTGTCTAGCCTGTGGCCCAGGGTGGCTTTGAATGCAGTAAAATACAAATTTTTAAACTTTCTTAAAATATTATGAGATTTTTTTGTGTGATTTTTTTTTAGCTCATCAACTATTGCATTAGTGTATTTTATGTGTGGCCAGAGACAATTCTTCTTCTTCCACTGTGGTCCAGGTAAGCCAAAAGATTGGACACCCTGGCCTTAATAGACACCTCACCAGTGAAGGTATATAGATGGCTAATAAGCATATAAAAAGATGTTCTACATCATATGTAATCAAGGAAACATAAATTAAAATGAAATACTACTCCACACCTATGAGTATGTGTAGATACTGCTATGTACCTATGAGAATGACCAAACTCTAAATCACTGACAGTGCCGAATGCTGAAGAGGATGAAGCAGCAGGAACTCACTCATTGCTGGTGAGAATGCAAAATGGTACAGCCACTTTGGAGAACAGTTTGGCAGTTTCGTGCTCTTTGGTATTTACCCAAAGAAACTGAAAACTTATGTCCACACAGAAACCCTCACGTGAATGCTTATAGCAGCTTTATTTTCAAAAAATTGGAAGCAACCAAGATATCCTCCAGTAAGTGAATGGATTAATAAAATTGTAGTATATACAAACAATAGAATATTATTGAGTGCTACAAAGAAATGAGCTATCAAGTCATTAATAAACATGTAGGAAACTTTAATGTAAATTACTAAGTGAAATAAGTCAATCTGAACAGGCTACAACTATGTAATTCCAATTATATGACATCCTAGAAAATGCAAAACTATGTAAACTATAAAAAGATCAGTGGTTGTCAGGGGCTTGGATGGTGGAAGAAATGAATATATAGAGCACAGAGGATTCTTTAGGACACTGAAATTACTCTATTTGATACTATAATGATCAATACATATCATCACACATTGTTTTCAAGCTATAGAATGTACAACATCAAGGATAAACTCTATCATACACATGGACTTTGTATGATGTGTCATTGTAGGACATTAAGATGTGTCAATGCAGTTCATCAAGTATAACAAATTTACCACTCTGGTGGGGGATATTGATCATGGGAGAGGCTTTGCACGTGTAGGGGTGGAGGTGTTGTGGAAAAATCTCTGTACCTGTCTTAATTTGTCTGTGAACCTAAAGCTGCTCTTAAAATTTTTTTTTTTTAAGTAAACTTCTGAATAAAGAAACGTAAAAGTGGGTCAACATATAAACACGTTTTCTTAATAACTTTTGTATTACTTAAAAGAATAGTGAATTCCAGACTACTTGGGTTTAGAATCTCTTGTACACTTTTCAAGACAAGGAGACAGAATTAATAAGTAAACTTGCTGTGACAGGATACAGTAAGTTCTCATAGAGAAAACTACTAGAACTGGCTAAAGCACACTGTAATCTATGGGGTATTATCCTTAATCAAAGTTAAAGGAGAGTGGAGTTACTCAGCTGTCTTTCTCCCTTTTTAATATCATCAACTTTTAAGTAACTTTCTGACACTAGTTGACTGATTCTATACAATAAGATGGGTTATAAAATAGCAAGGTAAATTCTCAAGAAATATAGTTGCAAAGGTACATTTTGAAAGATTCATCAGATGGACTTTGAATGAATAACAGGAAAATAGTTTCCCATAAGTTAGATTAAGAAGCTCTCAAAGGAATCATGTGTGTCCCTAATGGAATTACAGATTCTAAAGAAATGCCTACTCTATCTCAAACCCGGAACAGCTATATGAAAGCAGTGACAGTCTTTGTAGAAACTGAGACATCTCTAATTGTTTCAGATTTCACAGCAGTATTTTCCACCACCCTACATTGTGAATTACATTTTAAGTTATTTGCTCTAAAATAATGCAAACAGACCAAATCAGGGTGTCAGGATTGTGAGTCATCACAGCACTTTGCTTTGCCATCTTGTGATGTGGCTCCACCACCATGCCACTAATAGATCATATTTACAAACCTAAGGCTCAAATAACGACAGAAGAGATGCCATCTTTCCAAAGTAGAAAGTTAAGCAGTCAAACACAGTAGAACTTGGGTGTGGGAGATTCTTCAAAAGAAAAGTTCCTCCTATCATCAAAAAAATTAAGATTTTTTACTTGGTGTTCTTTGCCAAACTCCTTGTTTACAACCAGTCTCTTAGAACTATAAATCAATCAAGGACATCACTAAAATTCTGCCTGTGAGATTATCTTTGAAGCGATATAATATCCAACTAGGATCATCCTCCTTCTCGGCCTATGAAGTGAGATTTAAGCGGCTCAAAACTCCCAACTAATTCAACTCACCTTTAATTAAGGTGAAAGACACCTTGTTTATTTGGAGTTAAAGATGGAATTCTAACATAGTAACTTAAGATGTAAATAATTACTAAAACCTTGGGTGTAGTAGGAAGGAGACATAGTATGAGAGTTCCTGAAGACTGCATAAAGCATTCTCTGAGGAAATTTGTGTGGTAAAAGTAAGCTAGAGAGAATTAAAAGGACATAATTATATTGCCCAAGATAGGCCCTTCTTAATAAGGTTCTTATCGTTCTTTAGAAATAAATGGCTTTGGAAGAAATCCAAAATAGTCCTACCTTAAAGAGTATTATACTTCATGAAGGAAATATTATAGTAGCTTCAAATGCATTAGCCTCAGTCGTTTCTTCTCTCTCACAATCTTCCAGCATATATATCCATCATGTGACTAGCATTTTAAAAATTTTGCATCTGGCTCTATATGTCTTAGCGAATAGATATTATTCATATCCTTTGTGCTAAAACAAAATATAAAATGCCACTTGCCACTGAAGACAGCTGACCATTTATAAAATCTGTGACTGTTTAGTACATCTTGTCACTGTCACAGTCATTAATATCGAAGAGTACTGGGGTGAAATGACAGTGAAGTGGTCACAAAAATGCACAAACATACATTATGGTTAACCATCATTATTAAAACTATAATGCAGTGTGGGTTAGCACTTCAGAAGGGAGGCTTGCTAATTCACACTCTTTTCCTCAGTGAGCATATTCTAACAAAGAAGGCCAATTTCTCTGTGAGGTACCAAAAGTGATTTCTAGTCTGCTTACTTCAGAATATACGAATGAGCAATGGAACTGGGGTCGCTGATATGAAAAAATAAAAGGCTGGAAGGGAAATAATGCAATATATAAAAGATATTTAAAAGGATGCCATTTTAAAGGATATACAAGAAACTATTAACAGCAGTTGCCTTTCTGATGAGTGAAAATTGGGACTATGGGTGTGGATGAGGGGAGATAACTTTTACTTTAAGCCCTTCCATCCCAGTAGTTTTTAACTCTATGCATGAGTAACTTTTATAATGAAATCAAAGCTCCCAAAATATTTCAAGAAATATATTTGGATATTAAAAAAATAGCAGTGCTATTTTACAAAATTCATTTACATGTCAGTAATATCCAATGGGATTCTTTAACATGCATTAAAAAATTTGAACATACAGACTCTGGAAATAAAATTGTCATTCTGTTAATTTTTAAAAAAAGTATAGAGAAGGAATGATCTTGAGCTTGCACGTAACAGTTTTCTACATGGTTTTTAGACTCATGCAATATATTATACTTCCATTGTTTATGCCAGTTTATCAGGAAGTTCTTTTATTTGTAGCTGAAAGCTAGTGGAGGGTAGGAAGCAAGTGTGATAAGTATTCTGAAACTCACAGTCCCACAGGAATTAGGGAAAGTTTCTTGAAGAAGATAAAACAAAGCTGAGTCCTTCAGGTGTGGTAGCAGTTGTTAGCAGATAATGTGTAACAAAGATATGCCCAGATAAGAAAAAGATCTTTTCATCTTCTGTATACTAGAGAATCAACTCCTCATATACAGTGATTGACTGGCATAAGATCTCTACTTTTGAATAAAGCGCACTTTAATATGAGTCAGAATTACTTTAAGTTGTGATAAATTGAGCAAATATCGGTAGAGTAATAACATTTTTAAAAGTTTAATAAAAGGAAAAAACTATGAAAATATGGCTGCCAAGTTATTCTCCATTCCATGCATACAAAAATACTATCTAGCTGAGGAAAACTGATACATAAATGTATACACATCACAGACAATTTCATTTTGACACGTGAACAGCTCTATATAAGGTCAATCTTCACAAAATAGTAAGTATCTATTGAAAGTTTAGTATATGCCAGATTCTCTTGTAAGCTCTTCACATACATTAATTCATTTAATTACTTTAACAACTATATCAGAGAATTACTATTATGTCTCCATTTTTAAAAATGAGAACACAGAAAGGGTAAGCGACTTGCTCAAGCCACACAGCTTACACAGGGAAGAGATGAGACAAGAATCCAGTTAAACTAGTCTGAATGCCAAGAGCTATTGTACCATATCATTATATCTGTTGGGTACCATCTATACACATTTTCTCCTTCTCAGGGTTATGATGTATAATTTTTGGGATACTGTGGAAACTTAACTAATATATATTTAATCATGTATTTATAAATACTCTTTTCCTTAATGTATGATTATAAAATATTTGTATTTAATTTTATAGCTATTTAGATATTAAAAGAATAATTCATATGCAAGAAGAATTTTATTTGGCATTGAAACACTCATTTTGAATTGTGTTTTTCAAAATTCTATTTGGATTTCATCAGATACAATCAAGTAACTGATCCCAATTCACCTGAGGCCAAATGCACATTAATAAGAATAAAGGACAAGAACTGACCTCAAGAACATACCAACCAGAGGTAACTTTAAGCAAAATCAAAAATATATCAGCCCAGTCCACAATTATGATTAATATTATAAAACTGGCATTTTTCACTTTCTTCCTTAGCCAAAAAGAAAGGTAAATGCAACAAAGAAAATAAGGAAACACAAACGAAATACATTCTTGACAAATTAGAATAATGAATCTCCCCCGAAATTTAAAAAAAATTGATGTTGTCAAAAGCAGTGTGAATGTGGTAGGGTTATGATGAGGAGTTAAGGCATGAGTTGAACTTTCATAGGAAAAGGATGAAGGTACACATCTCCAGAGTGCACCTTGATATGTACTCATACGTACTCCCTCGGATACCAAACTGAAGTTAACAAAACTGCAAGCAGGCTAGAGATGAGAGCTTCAGTTAGCCCAGTTTGGGTCTAATAAGCAGAAGAAAAAATTGTATATGCAATCATACAGATAAGCCAAACTTCCAAGAAGTAGCTGATTTTTTCCAAAAGTGGAAAAGAAACTGAATGGTAGGCAGACTGTAGCTTGTAATGTCTATCATCTGGGTAAAAGTAAAGGCTAATAATATTTATTCATCAAAATTCAGTAACATAAGGGAAATGCCTACAAACTTGAAATATTGCTCTGGGACCTACCTGTCAAATCATTGGTATAGAAAATCTCAACTCAAACATGCGTGATCAAAATGAAACCAGTAGAAACTCTTTTTTAAAAGCACACAGCAAAAATAACAGAAGAAAATAGTAAGATAAAGCAAATAATAAAAAATACTCACCAAAAATTATTGCCATAGCACAGATGTGACAAAATATATCACCTAGAATGTAAAGACCTGGCTGAAACAATTACTAAATCTAACTGAGCAATCTCTTGAGGGGGTATACCTTCTACAATATGTAGATAACCTCCTTATCAGCTCCCATTTCACAGGCTTCAATTTAGACTAACCCTGTTTAGTCTTGTGAACCAACTAGTGATCTCTGCAGCTCAGAAGAAACAAGAGAGATGGGTAATATAAAAATCTGGATCAATATTCTAATCCTGGGTGCATACTGGAATTGGCTAGCAACCCCAGTCTTAGCAGGCAGACATGACTATAGCTACCAGCTACCTGGGGGTGTCAGCAACTTTGGAAATTTTTAAAGCTGTTTTCACCCCCTCATTTCATTTTGACATTCTTCTAAATCTAATAACCTAATTTATCTCCTCTTGACTTCAGGCCATCAAGCTCTAGATGATCCTCAGTGAGGGATACCATACTCTTAATAGTTGAGTTACCCTTCTACAGGGGACCCCTAGACTGTCCATAAGTGAGACATGACAGAGGGGAAGTCGTACCCCTGTCTTCCTTGGACCTGACTAGATACTGCTTTCACCAATCAATAGAGCCACCCTCCTGCCCTGAGAGCAAGCAAGAGGCCAAACCCCACCAAACTACCACCACCACCCCTATGTCAAAAGAAAGCAGTTATAGAATACTGACCTTCATCCATTTTCCTCAAAGAATTCAGGTCTCAGACTCTTGAGAGGGGAAATGTTACAGTGGGTAACTAGTCGGGTATGAGCAGGACAAGAGAGGGCTTCTCCCGCTGCTCCCCCGCCCACATACACCAGGGGTATTGGGCAAACACCAGGTGATGGTCAGTTGGTTGTTAATTCTCTCTCTAAAGTAATAATTGGTCACAGCTGGCACCAGGGAAAGGCCCGCTCCTAATAGATAAAAAACACCTGAAACCGATGATCAGCTGCTTCCCAATAAGATCTCAAGAATTGGGTGACGGGGCTCAAGTGTGCACAATAAAAGGCAAAGGAATAAAAGGAATAAAAGGAAGATTTAACTGGTATATGACCCATAAGCATTAAATAAATTCAATTCATATTTTAAAAGCCTTCCTGCAACCAAAAAATCTCCAGGCATGCATGGCTTTATTAATAAAATCTACCAATTGTTTAAGAAACAATACCGTTCTTACATGAATCCAGAAAACAGAAAGGTAGGAAAACATTTCCAACTCATTTTTATGAGGCCAAAAACATATTAATACCAGAAATTGACATGAAAGAAAAAAAATCAGTAAATCTCTCAGTAGCATAAACAAAGTTTTAAAATATTAACAAATTGAATCCAGCAAAACACAAAAAGTATAATCTGTCAGGATAAAATCATGTTGATTATAGGAATGCAAGTGTGATTTAACATGAATAGTCAGTCAATGTAATTCACCACACGAACAGAATGTAGCAGAGTGATTGTTGCCTCAACTCTTCACCTCACGTATCCATGTCTTTGTCACTGGAATTTGTATTTTCTCCTGCTGTATTTGAAATATATTGCCCTTCCCTTTGACGTTGAGCTCAGCCATGTGATTTTTCTAGCCAATGGTATGTATTGGTTTGGGATCAGATGATAGAAGGTGAGAAAATGTTTTGAGTCTTTAAGAAAGGCAAAGGAACTAATACAAGACACTAAAATAAATGTTATATAGTCACAAGACTGTCACCAACTATAATATGGAAGATAGAGAATCTACCTAACGAATTTGTCCTCTTGAAAAATGTGTTTTCCAGGCTGAAGTTTCAAAGCTTCAGCTGATAATTTTTGCTTTGCATAATCAGACACTACAAAGCAAAGATAAATTCAGAAGAGAACTTGTCAGTTTATAAGCATATTTTAGAAGGCATACAAATGACCCAGAACTTGCTAGGTTGAAAAATAAAACTACTTCTAATCTATCTATCTCCAGAGAGTTAAATATTATCAAATTATGATATAGCCTTGGGGAAATACTAAATCAAGATTGTGGCCATCTGATTAAATCTGGTAGTTGTTATGGATTGGATATTACTTATTGTGATGGACTGGATATGGTTTGCTTTCCTCCCAAAAAAGTTAATCTTGAAATCTTATTTCCATTGTGGAAGTGTTATCAGATTGGATCTAATGGGAAGTGTTGGGGTCATGGGAGCAGATCCTTTATGAATGTCTTGGTGCTATTGTCCTGGTAGTAAGTGCCCCCTCTGGCAAGATTAAATTCGTTCTCATGGGAGTAAATTAGTTTCCTTAAGAGTGGGTTATTAAGCTAGGATACCCCTTGGATTTTCTCTTTTCACATGTGTCCACCCTTCCCTTTTGACTTTCCCTGCCATGTTATGATTCTATAGCATAAAAGGCCTTGCCAGAAGCCAGAACCATGCCTTTGAACTTCTCAGCCTGCAGAACTGTGAGCTAGATAAACCTCTTTTCTTTATAAATTACCTAGTCTTAGGTATTCTGTTGTAGCAACACAAAATAAACTAAGACAGTAGTAAAAACAAAATCAAGGATGTAGTACTTACATTTTTCTTTGAGAGATATGAATAAATTAATGTGGCACCTACTATATCCTTCCCACTGGATAAAAAGACTCTTAAAAATTAAGACTTTGTCCCTTAGAAACTTAATGGGCCCAAAATACCCATAATGAAGCCTAGAGAAGGCAAGAAATGTCTTTTTAAAAAACCGTAGGGGCAGCTTCTGACACAAAGAGATGAGTGGAATAAAATATATAGAAAATTAACTAAATTTTTAAGAGGTCACCATTAGCAAAAATGTGACTACCCTAAGCTAACAAAGGGGGTAGTTACCATGAGATTTTAAAAATCCAGATAATCTCCAACTTTCTACAGGCAGGAAACATGCCCATAAATCTGCTTTTCTGCTCCCTTGAAAAGCCTATTTTCTAATGCCTTCTTCAAAAGAGGCCAAAGAGCAAAATGGAAAAGGAATGACACTGCAGAGGGTAGAGGCAAGAGCCACGGAAAGCAACTGATGGGAAGCCATTTCCAGATAGCAAAGTAGCATGAAAAGATGCTCAACATCATTGATCACCAGAGAAATGCAAATCAAAACCACAATGAGATATTATCTCACTTCATTTAAAATGGCTTTTATTCAAAAGACAGGCAATAACAAATGCTAGCAAGGAGCTGGAGGAAAGGGAACCCTTCCTTGTACACTGTTGGTGGGAGTGTAAATTAGTACAACCAGTATGGAGAACACTTTGGAGGTTCTGCAAAAAGTAACAATTGAGCTACCATAGGATCCAGCAATCCCACTGCTGGGTATATACTGAAAAGAAAGGAAATCAGTATATCAAAGAGGTATCTACACTCTTATGTTTGTTGCAGCACTATGTACAATAGCCAAGATTTGAAGTAACCTAAGTGTCCCTCAACAGACGAATGGATAAAGAAAATGTGGTACATATACACAATGGAGTACTATTTAGCCCCCAAAAAGAGTAAGACCCAGTCAGTCATTTGCAAAAACATAGATGGAACTGGAGATCATTATGTTAAATAAAATAAGCCAGGCACAGAAAATCATCTCACATGCTCACTTATTGGTGGGATCAAAATAATTGAACTCATGGAATAGTTCAATTATTGAACTCGTAGAATAGAGAGTAAATAATTCAACTCATGGAATAATTGAACTCATTATGGTTTTTAGACTCATGTAATATATTATACTTTCATTGTTGATGAAAAAAATCAAAATAATATCAAAATAATTGAACTCATGGAATAGAGAGTAAAAGGGTATTTACCAGAGGCTAGGAAGGGCAGTAGTGTGCTAGTGGAAAGGTGGGGATGGTTAATGGGTACAAAAAAATACAAATAATTAATAAGACCCAGTATTGCATAGCACAACAGAGTGACTCTAGTCAATAACTTACTGTACATTCTGAAATAACTTTGTGACTGGATTGTTTGCAACTCAATGGATAAATGCTTGAGGGTATGGCTACCCTATTCATCATGATGTGCTTAATTCACTTATTATGCCTGTATCAAAACATCTCATATAACCCATAAATACATATACCTACTAAGAACCCACAAAAATTATAAATTAAAAAAATTTAAATTACTGGAGTTAAAGTCAGTTTTTTTCTCTATAGCAGCCACAAACAAAATATTTATGCAATTAAAAGACATCAAATAAAACTCAATTTCTGGATTTATTTATTCAAGAAATATACCATGTTGTAAGATCTTTATTGTTAACAATGATGCTTGTTTTTTTAAATGCCCTCATACAAAAGTTACTTCTTGGGTTGTGATTTCTTTAACCACAAAACTTAGGCAATGCCTGCTTAATGGTGAGGTTTTTGTTTTGTTCTGTTAAATTTTGGATTTAGATTTTTAAATTTCCAGACCAGGCTTCTTCCAAATATAACAGATCTCTCAAGCCTGAGGTGTCTGATAGAAAAATTATGAAGATTTTGACACTATTTTCTTACCGCTACTCACCATGAATAGTTTTGAATTGGTCATTATTAATGATTTGCAGCATTCAAAAATCAACATGATGTTCGGCCTTATCATAAAGAAGGCCTTGTAGAATAGAATGTGTATTTGTTCTCTTTCTTCTATAAAGATTTGTAGCAAGATTTTGCTTGTAAAAGAAAAAAAGCCTTTTATGTCTTCCTGTTGTTGCTGGGCCTGTATAAGTCCTTCTAAGCCTTCTACACGCTGTAAAGATGGGGAGAGAAAGTGCTGGAGCATAAATGCTAAGACAGAAGGAAAACGAGAGAATGAACAATTCTAGCTTACTGTTCACCTGCTTCTTAGGACTAATAACAAATGAAACTGTGCTTTTACTTCCTCTGTCCTGTATAACTGACTGGAATGTAAGAGGTCTGCAAAGATATTAAATGTGTCTTTTACTTAGGTACTACAATATACAATATTTAATAAAATGCTTACTTACTAAATATTTAAATTTCTACCTGCCTAATACAATTGGTAAGTCAGTCCTTCATTTTAATTCTTTGTATCTCTGCTTGTTTTCTTCTTTAGACCCAGTCTTTAAATTCTTTTTTCTTATAGGTTGTGAGAAGAAAAAAGTAAATACCCACCTGTAATATTAGTGCATCTTTTCTTTATTGTCTTTCAAGAAAACTTTTTTAAAGGTAGGAGAATATTGTTTCTATGTAATCTTACATTACAAAGAAAAAAATAATTGGTCTTTAAGAGTTTTCTGGCATGAGCTGACCCCAAACATTATCAGTTCGATGCTTTTAGTGTTTTGTCCACAGATACCTTCCACATATAAGTAGGTGGCTAAATAAGGGAGAGTTGAGCACTCTCTTGTGAGCAAGAGCAACATACATTTGTGGTTGTAGCATCTAGGAATTGTTAAAACGATGTCAGATCAGCAATGGAGTTTTACAATTATGAAGATTTAGAGGCAAAAACAGTACTTTTCCATAGCTTTAATTTTATTTTTTATTTTTTATTTCCATTTCAAAAGAGACTGACCATTCTTAAAAGGTAACAGAGATGAAAGTGTCACACTGATGATTAGCACTGCATTCAAACTACTAGTGTGTATAGGTGTAAAGCATTGCAGTCTTTGCTAATTACACACAAATGAGAATATGGGAAACAAATGGCTTGTTGAAAGTCACACAGACTAAATTATCTGATTTTAATAGCATCTGGACCACCAAAGCGCTCTCCTCCCTACTCGCTGGCCTCAAAACAGAAATCCACAGCTTTTAAAAATCAAGAAAAATAATTGCAGGGCATTTTTAAATAGCAACAGAGACTGTATGCTTCCAATTATGTCTCATTATGAAGAACTTTTTACACATATTATTTTGTGCCATCTTTGAGCGAGCTGACCTGAAAAGCAGTTTCACCTTTCTCTGGGAAACTATGAATCTGAATCCCCAGTCGGAGAAAAGGAAATGTGTACAAGCCATCATTATTTAAGCACACCTTCAGTTTCAGAACTGACTGAAAACGTGAATAGCAGGAAAATACAAGTGTCTACTGTTTGTGCCCATCTGAAATCAGGAAGTGATGAATCCCACTGGAGAGAGCTTGTTTCTATTTGGTTCCAAACCCAGTTTTCAGATGAAAGCGCCTTGGAGAGGTAGGGTGAAGCTTTGCTTTGTGAAGCAAATGGTCGGCTTACCTCCAATGCTTCAACCAGCAGGGCTTGTTCTTTCTGTTCTGTTCTGAACCAGTTTCAATAGCAAAAGAATGTTTGTTGTTTGAGGACTGGATGTTATGAAGGAGCTTTGGAAACCAAATAGTCTCAGGTGCATGCTCTTGCATACCAATGGCTCCAGAACTCCTCTGGCTTTCACAGATAACCTAAGGTTCTATATATCCTAAAATAGTTGAATATGTTTATCTTTTACTATAGCACTTGCATTTTAGGAAAGCTGGGTAACTAAACATTTTAAGAACCTAATTATGAGAAAAAATAAAGTTGAAAATATGACTCTACATTTAAAGAAACCAGAGTAAGTTTTCTTTTTAGTCTATTTTGAAAATGAAAACAGCCTAAAAAGAAAACAGACTGAGTTACATGGGCAGGAGAGTAGAAAGTGTGAAAGAGATACAAAATCCAGAGAAGTGGGTTGTACCTAAATGAAAGAAATATTAAACTATGCAATGAAAAAAACAGAACATTTTCACATTATTTATTCTTAAATCCCTCTCACGTATCAAAATGAGTACTGGCATGTCAGGGGTTCCTGTGATTATGAGTAATTTATCAGAACAAGAAGGATCACTGGGGAAATGAGGACCCAGAGTTTTCTAAAGCCTATTATCATACACCAGAAAGTACAAATTTAACAAATCCAAAATAACTTCACATTATATATTTGTGTTTTTTCCATTCTGAACTCTAATATTGACAAAAACTCATCTCCTTGACCAAATCAAGCTCCTTAAAGTTTTCCACCACCCCCCGCCCAACACTGGGCCTCATCCTTGTTCCCCTTCCTCACCTGCTGAGCTCAGCTTCAGCAAAGAATCCTGCTAAAACAGTTTATCAGTCATCTCCCCTACCCTTGATATTTCAGTCAAGCTCCTTCCTCCACCTTGATGCCTAATTAAGTTCCTCTTCTCCCCAACCCTTGATACTTAGCCAAGCTCCTATTAGTAATTTTCCATCCACTCTCATTCTAACCATTGGCTATAAATCCTTACTTGTCCCTATTGTATTCAGAGCTGAATTCAGTCGTTCTGCCTTATTGCAAGAGTCTTAAGCTTTAATGCAATAGTCTTAAACAAAGCTTCCAAGCCATTTTTAACAAACGTCCAGTGCATTTTTTTTTTTCACAGCATTTGACACAGTATAGCATGTCGGGGCTCTGGAATAATTTCACTGGGTTCAGATCCAACTATAGCATCTGCATCAGATAAGCTATTTAACCTCACCAAGTTTTAATTTTCTTATCCATAAAATGGCAATAATAAAGTCTATATACTATTGTTGACATCAACAAATGAGAGAACCCTTGTAAAGTTCCCCTGTCTAGCCCAGACTTGGTCTTTGTTTCTTCAGAATGAAACTGGAACAGTGAGCATTAACCTTCTCTTTTAATGTCCACATAACTGCTTGACAAACCAAACTATCTTCAGAAGACATTGGACATTATTAAGATTTCCCAGTATCCAGTGCTTTTTTCCCAGGAAAAGAAGTATGGATTACCACCAACCAGAGGACCAAACACATCAGCTGCTGGTGCCATTGTTACTAGCATGCGACACTGAATTGAAAGTCACCAAAATATCAAACCCCACTCCAGCAGTAACAAGCTCTCAATCTTGCTTTCCAGAAATTCCTTTGAGTTCTTAACAGTAGGAAGTCTTACATTTATTTTTCAATTATATTTTTGCAGTATCTGTTCCTGCTGTTTTCCCTAGCTTCTAACTGTAGGCCTTCTGCATCTGAGGAGGTTTTGCTCTGCTACTTTTCTTTTGACTGTGATTTGTTTTAAGTAAGTAAAAAGACAGAGATAAACATAAAATTATGTCTCTTGTGCCCCATTGTTTTCTTTTGTTATAGAGAATATAAGTTTCTATAAGAATTCCAGGGGAGAGCTCCTTAAAAAATATTTACAACTGCTTAAATGTGACAAGGTAATATGTGATTCATTTCTATATGGGAATGTTTTGATGCATTATGTATCTCCTATTTTCTACTAATTCATTTTTCTTTTTCACTTCATTGACTTCATTATTTTCCTTGTAAGTTTCTGGCACGTATTGGACTGCTTATTATAACAGATTTTTTCAAATATTAGGCCTAAGTTCAGAAACATTTATCATTCAGAACTTGCCTAGTGAAAAATAAAACAGAGCACTAATTGGAATTTCACCAGTTTAGAAATTTATGGCAATTCTGATTCTGTATTTGCGGGGGGGGGGGGGGGGGGGGGCGACTTCTAGCAAAAAAAAGGTTGAAATAATTTATTTTTCTCTACATTTTCAAGTACTTTTTTATGAAACAAGAGAAGTTAGGCCTAAATAATCTGCTTGCCTACAAGAAGACCCAAGAATTTTTCATCTTCAATTATTGGATCTTGACTTCTAGAATACTAAAATGTTTTGTGCTTATATTATTATTCAGTATTATAAATACAAGTATTTCATTTGCTCAAATTTCTTTTTGTAGACAATTATAATTTAGTAGGTAACGCATACCATGCTTGAAGATTTAAAACATTTTGCAAATAAAGCTTTGCACTCAGTACACATTCCCTTTCCCTTTCTTTTCTTAAAATCTTAAGGTACAATTTTTGAATTGTTTTTCAGTTCGGCTTCATAGTCTAGACAGGTATTTCACAGTGTCGTATGGAAACCTTAACCTTTTTCCTTACTGTTTTATGAGTCTATTCATTTTCAGGACTAACTTACCTAACCAACAGCAGAATCATAGGCTGGTCAAGCCATGAAGGACACTAGAGAGCATTTCATGCAGTTCCATAATTTTTTAAATGGAGAAAACAAAGACAAAAGGCATAAAGCTCACAATTTGTTAATACTGAGTCCAAGTGACAATATTTCCATCATTTTTCTGCCATCTCTTTATTTCATAAATCTCTGCTCACAACCCAGAGACAGACCAAAATTGAAAATAGGTGGAAATATAGGAGAAAAAGTTCTACCTCACTTGCTCATTCCCCAGCTGTCACAATTTTCTGCTCTTACTCATTCACATTTGAATCTCTAAAAGGTTTAAGTCTATTTGTCTATGAGTTGCGGGGAACTAAAAACCTGAGTAAAAGCTCACTATATCACATCAAATTCTGCAGCTATCTTTTTTTTTTGTAAATTTAGATAAAAGCATAGTGAGAATAATGCTTAATAAGTGAAACTGAGTGCGTTCTTTTCACTCATTTCTTTGCTTGTATATCTAATTGCTCTTTCACACTACATGCTGTTATTTGGTGCATTACAAAGTTAATATTTTTTTATTGTTCCCTTTTTCATAGCTCTATCTATTACATAAGAAAAATAACTGTAAACTGAGTCAAATAGTGCTACATCAGTACTCTCTGTTAGTGCTCAAACTCTTACTATAATAGTCACACTATTCCCTACTCTCTGACTTAGCAGAACGAACTGTAAGAATACGGAAACTAGGAGATTTCACATGAGAAATACTAGTAGAGACTGGACAATTCGTAAAGAAATTGCTTAGTGAAGTGTTAAAGAACAGATATATGAGTCTCATATATATTATTTGCACATATTATTTGTAATTATTCAGTCAAAAAGACTTACTGTGCACCAAATATACACCAGTCATTGTGCAAAAGCACTGAAAATGCAAGCCTGAATAAAGTATGAGTGCTACCAAGAAGTAAAAAGCAATTTTCTAGTATTCACTGTCAGCAGGAGGCAAGTTCCACGATTAATGTCACAGCATAAAACCACTTCTAAAAAGAAGGCACACTTTCTAAAGAATAGTGAAAGGACCAAATATGACTTCAGTATCTCCACTCTGGGTCTTTCTTCATCATCAACCTTCTTGAGTAGCTCTCAGTTTCAGCTACACTCTTGAAATCACAAAGAAAACTAGCTGTAACTAAATAACTCACACAAAGGTATTAGTCTTGGATAAGTTAAATTTTACTAGAATATTTCCAATTTCTAAATATTTCAACTTGGAGATGAATGCTTAACTCAAATGAATAGTTGCTGCTAGAAACCTTCATCAGGGATTTTCAGAGTCTAGAATTCTCAACAACTTCATCTGTATACAAATTGCTTTGCCTGCAAATGTGTAAAAAGAGATAATTGCAGCTTGCCAACTGCATTATCCATGTTTTCTATTAAACACTTTCTGTATCTGATGTGTTGACATCTGGGGCCTTGAGACCAAGGCTAGCTAATTCCTAGAGACAGCAAAGAAGTATCCCTGGAGCATGCCTTTAATATGTGAACTAACCTCAAGCCCAAACGCCCCTCATGAGATACCTACCGTTATCCTAATTGCCCAAGGGTCAGGCATCAGACAACTATGGTATACTCCAAAGCCCACTAAAATTATTCAAATGAGCCAGTGGTAACTTGGATTCCTTAGCCCATGTCTTCCATTCTCTCCTGTGAGCCTTAATAAAGCCTTTCTTGCAGTTTCCCTCACTCTGCCTAGGACCAACTTTGGTGTTCTATCCTGAGGGCCTGAATGGTGCAGTCTACCGCTCCTCTTGGGAACTGTGTGTGTAATAAATGATTAGGTTGGTGCAAAGGTAACTGCAGTTTTTGCCAATGGTGAAAACTGCAATTACCTTTGCACCAACCTAATAATCTTTTCTCTTTTTTTGAGATGGAGTCTTGTTCTGTCGCCCAAGCTGGATTGCAGTGGCATGTTCTTGGCTCAGTGCAATCTCTGCCTCCCAGGTTCAAGCGATTCTCCTGCCTCAGCCTCCTGAGTAGCTGGGATTACAGATACATGCCACCATGCCTGGCTAATTTTTGTATTTTTAGTAGATAAGGCATTTCACCATGTTGGCTAGGCTGGTCTCAAACTTCTGATCTCAAGTGATCCGCCCACCTCAGCCTCCCAAAATGCTGGGATTATAGGCGTGAGCCACCATGCCTGGCTCCTAATATCTTTTCAATGGCAAATATCTCCCATTGGTCTCAATGTATCTGAATAAAACCAAAATCCTGGGTGCATTTTAGAACAGTCCCCAAGTTGACACTTCGATCTGCATCAAGCCTTGAAGCCAGATTTAACTGTGAAGCTGAACAAACAGCAAGTCCACACTGCAGTAATTCACAGTATTTCCTGAGAGTCTTGTGGGCATCGAATATTGAAGTATACAAGTAAACAAGTGGGGAAAGCTCTTGTGATAGATTTTATAGTTCTTCTAGGGATAAAAAGCACACATACACACTCACAAGTAATCTTTACAAGACAATTCTAACATGTGCAATGAATTTAATAAATATAAAAAACACACATTCCCAAATCTTATTAATGAATGAAAAAAAGAAGGCTAATTGAGGTGCTATCAGTACATTTCATTGTTTTGACCAAATTAATTAATTGTTTCACTGGCAATAATTTACAATTGTTAAATTTACTGAGCATGAAAAAAATAGTACCTTATTTAAGCTATACATTTCTTGGTCAAGTCAAAGCCTGGTTATTTCCTAACTATATAGGACATGTGTCATATTTAATGAGTTTTTCTTTATGCCATGTCATAATAGGTTACTTAAAAATTCATTCATACCCTTAACAAATAACTTCAAGTTATACTGCTCTTCAACAAAGTAGACAAGGGAGGGAAGACACTGGATGACTTCCAGAACAAGTAAACTGACTAGAAGAATGATGGGGTGGAATTCAGACTGGAAAGACATAAACATGAAGGAGAGATTGAGGACGAGGCACAAGGAGGAAATACTTGGTATTCCCTTTCACTGAGAAGTCTTCTGGGTCAGCCTCTTCAGAACTGGGTAAAAATGGAACCTCAATTTTTTTCCAAACATGGCACTGAAGTCCTCATAATTTGAATGGAAAAGATTTATCATATTCCTGAAGAGAAACATACAACAATGTCACTATGTAAATTTCCCTCAAATTTATATATTCATATAATGTAATTTAAATAAAAACATCAATAGCATATTCTTTTGGATAAATTGAACTGAAAATTCTAAAATTTGTTTAACAGATTAAATATATGAGACTAGTGTAGATAATTCTGAAGGTAATTAATAAGGGGATACTCCCCTATTGAACTAAAATAATTAAAAGCATGCAATTTTGTTGTCAAAATAGTCAGAAAATACATCAGAACACAAAATCCTGGAACAAGTATGAAAGAATATACAATTTTTTATATTTGGTAAATATGACCATGTGAATATGGAGAGGAATTATTTAAAGATAGTTTTGGAACAAGTTGCTAATGACTGAAAAAGAAAAATGAAGTTAGGCATCTAATTTATACCATATAAGAAAATAAAGCATACAGGTTAAATTTTTAATGAAAAAAAGCCAGACAGTAAAAGCATTAGAAATCATGTAAATAGAGAGAAAAAATAAAGCAAGTGTAGTAAAATGTTAACATTCAAGGAGGCTGGGAATTCTTCATATTATTTTGTAACAAAAATTATTCGAACATAGAAAGTTTAAAAAGTGTTAGGAGAAAATATACATACATCTTGCTATAATCTTAAATTGAAGAAGGCCTATCATTACAAAAGAGAAGAAAATTTAAAATTTTTACTATATAAATATTTAACATTTGAGTAAAAAACACGCGTAAACATCATAATATATCTAATAAAATGATAAATGACAAAAGGTGGAGACACTGGCAACATAAATGGCATATAAAAGGTGAATGTTATTATTTCATGAAGAGTTCTCAAAATCAAAAGAAAAAATTCTGTATTCCAATAGAAAGTATGTGGAGCATATATAGTAAATAAACAGATTATTTACAAAAGAAAGAATTAGGCTAATTGAGGTGCTATCAGTACATTTCTGTACTGTGGCCATGGGAGGACACAGAGAGAATCAGAATCAGAAAGCAGGGCCTCACCAGACACCAAATTGGCTGCACCTTGATGTTGAACTTTCTAGCTTCTTGAGCTGTGAGAAATGTTTTATTTCTAAATGTGAATTTCTTTATTTTTTAAGTCTCCTTATTTTAAATATTTAAGAAAAAGGTATAAACATTCAATAAAAATATAACAGATAAAAAAATCCAGAAGGCCTTTTTGGGCTACTACAACAAAATACCATAAATATTTCTTTTTTTTAACTGATCTTTTCTCTCATCTTTATTGAGGTGTAGTTGGAAACATAAATGTTACATACTTACAGCACACAATGTGATGTTTTGGTACATGTATACACTGTGAAATGATTATCACAATTCATTGGCATCCATCACCTCACACAGTTACCATTATAATGAGAACTTTAAGATCTACTGTCCTATCAAATTTCAAGTATATAAATGCAGTATTATTAACTAAAGTCAGATTGCTGTATATTAGATTACCAGAACTCATTCATCTTGCATAACTGAACTATATACCCTTTGACCAACATACTTCCATTTCCCTTACCCCCCTAACCCAAGCTTTCCACTGTTCTACTCTCTGCTTCAAATACTTTGTCTTTTCAAAACATTCCACATATAAATAAGATAAATGCAATACAGTCATGGATCACTTAACAACAGAGATACAGTCTGAAAAATACATCACCAGAAAATTTTGTTCTTTTGAACATCATAGAATATACTTACACAAACCTAGATGAGATACCCTACTATATACCTAGTCTATACAGTACAGCCATTGCTCCTAGGCTACAAACCTGTACAGCAGGTTATTGTACTAAATACTATAGGCAATTGTAACACAATGGTAAGTATCTGTGCATCTAAAATAAACGTTAGCTTCTGTAGCTTTTTTACTCTATAAACTTTCTTTTGTAACTTTTAGTTTTTTTGGAATAACAACTAGCTCAAAACATGAACACATTATTATATAACTTAAATGTTAAGCAGCTTAATAAAACAACTCTATTAAAATATTTTTTCTTTACATCCTTATTCTATAAGGTTTACTTTCTGTTTTTAAATGGAAATTTCTTTGCTTTCATTTTCTAAAGTTTTTTATTAAAAACTAAGACGAATATATACCATAACCTAGGCCTACACAGGGTCAGGATCATCGATATCACCTCTTCCACCTCTACATATTTTTTCACTGGAATGTCTTCAGAGACGGTAACACTCATAGAGTTACCATCTCCTATGATGACAATGTCTTCTTCTGGAATACCTGCTGGAAAACCTGCTGAGGCTGTTTAAGAATTAACTTTTTTTAATAAATAAAAGTACAGCCTAAAATAACAATAAAAAGTATAGTACAGTCATTACAGAAATCCATAACAAAGCAGTTTATTATCATTATAAAGTATTAAGTACTGTACATAATTGTACATGCTATACTTTTATATAACTGGCAATGCAGTGGGTTTGTTTACAAAAGCATCACCATAAATATGTGAGTAACGCATTGTGCTATGAAATTACAATGACTATAACATCTCTAGACAGTAGGAATTTTTCAGCTTCACTGGAATCTTATGGAACCCGTATTAGTTCATTTTTATACTGCTCTAAAGAACTGCCCAAGACTGCATAATGTATAAAGGCAAGAGGTTTAATTGACTTACAGTTCTACATAGCTGGGGTGGCCTCAGGAAACTAACAATCATGGAAGAAGGAGAAGGAGAAGCAAACACCTTCTTCTCAAGTGAAGGGAGAAAGAACCCTTTTTAAAACCATCAGACTGCATGAGAACTCACTCACTATCATGCGAACAGCATGGGGGAAACTGCCACAAAGCCTACAATATCAACAATATCATTCTTCCCCTGACCCCTCATAAATCTGTTTCTTCATATTTCAAAACCAATCATACCTTCTAACAGTCTCCTAAAGTCTTAATTAATTCCAGCATTACCCAAAAGTCCAAGTCCCAAGTTTCATCTGAGACAAGACAAATTCCTTCCACCTATGAGCCTGTAAAATCAAAACCAAGTTAGTTACTTTTTAGTTACAATGGAGGTACAGGCAGTGGGTACATATACCTGTTTCAAATGGGGAAACTGACCAAAATGAAGGACACCATGCAAGCCTGAAATCCAGTGGGGTGTCAAATCTTAAAGCTCTTAAACGATCTCCTTTAACTCCTTGTCTCATATCCAGGTAATGCTAATGCAAAAGGTGGGCTACCATGGCCTTGTGCAGCTCCACCCATATGGCTTTGCAGGGTACAGACCCCATCCCAGCTGCTTTCATGGGCTGGCATTGAGTGTTTGTGGTTTTTCCAGGCACACAGTGCAAGTCATCAGTTGATCTACCATTCTGGGGTCTGGAGGAGAGTGGCTCTCTTCCCACAACTCCAATATGCAGTGCTCCAGTGAAGACACTGTGTGGGGTCTCCAAACCCACATTTCCTTTCTGCACTGCCCTAGGAGAGGTTCTCCACCCCTGAGCAAACTTCTGCCTGGACATCCAGGCATTTCCATACATCCTCTGAAATCTAGGTGGAGGTTCCCAAACCTCAGTTCTTGATTTCTGTGCACCCACAGGCTGAACACCACATGGAAGCTGTCAAGTCTTGGGGGTTGCACCCTCTGAAGCAAAGACTTGAGCTATACATTGGGCCCTTTTTGCCATACCTGGGACACAAGGACACTAAGTTCTGAGATTGCACAAAGCAGCAAGGTCTAGGGCCCAGCCCATGAAACCATTTTTTTCCTTCTAGGCCTCTGGGCCTGTGATAGAAGGCGCTGCCCTGAATACCTCTGACATACCCTGGGTTCACTTTCCCATTGTCTTGGCTTAATATTTGGCTCTTTGTTACTTATGCAAATTTCTGCAGGTGGCTTGAATTTCTCCTCAGAAAACAGTACTGTCTTCTCATTCTCTGTGCCTGGCAAGGTTTTAAAACTTACTCTTTCTTGGATGCTTTCATGGTTCATTAGTGACTCTCCTACATTGTTGATGAAAACAGCTTTAACAATCCCCTCAGCCTGACTTAAATATAGACAGGTTTCTTTCTTACCTCCTTTTTCTTAGAGAATTTACTTTAGGAAACTTACCATTGTAAATTCTTTCTATGTCTTTAAGATGTAAACCTTCTCCCAGAAATGTAATAATTGAAGAAAAAAAAGTTAGCACTCCTATCTCCCAGTCTCTGTGGGAGGGTAGGAGCTTAATTTCAATAAGCACTGACTGACAAACACAAATGACCTAATCAAACTAACCAACTTCCCCCCATCGCCTCCAGTATTTTTTCACTAGCTCACCCCAGTGCTTGAAACAATCCTGTTTGCTTTTTTAGCTGAATTGTCCTTTATTGCAATAGTTTTGACCCCTTTTGCAATAGTCTTAAATAAAATCTTCTTGCCAGTTTTAGAAAGCATCAGTGCTATTTTTCTTTTACACTATGAATATCTCAACTGTAGTTTCTGGGGCTAGAATGAATGAGTTTTTAATCTGGTTCATATCTTATGGCTCCTTCATCAGCCCTTAGGTGTCTCAGGGATATGGATTTGCTGATCTAGAGACAACATTAAATGGGATAAAGATTCCCGACCAGTGCATTGGTTCTGAAATGAAGGTCATGGTATAACCTTCCTAAAGCACAGAGGCGGTGCTAAGAAACTCACTGAAGATGGGCTTGTGCTGACATTGTATTATGATAACAATGACACTTTTTACCTCAAAAAATCCAGCTGAAGGAATTTTAAACTTGGAATTTTGAGCATTATACCTCCTGCCTTGCAACTCCTTAGTTTTTAGAGAGCCTCTGGCTTTATAAGAGCTGATAAAGCAGCACTGAGTCCATCCCTTTAAATTGCTAAGACAATCTAAGGCTGTCCTAGTAAAAGAGGCTCACAATACTAATAAAGATCTAATTTTTTACAGTCTAATATTCATGCTCTAGAAAATCCCATTTAAGTTGTCCTATAATGCACTTGTCAGAATCTTCTTCCTCTCATTGTGGCTCAGGTAGACCAATTTGGATTGCAGGGAGCCAGTTTGACACTGCAGGTATGCAATCTAAAGAAATGCTGAAACAGCTATTGAAATGTATCCCAACCAGAGTCCTTTATGGGAAACAAAAGAGCAAAGGCAGATTACGTGGAAGTGTCTCATTGAAAGCACAAAAAAGAGTGAGGTCATAAATTATAAACACAATTTAAACTCTAAAACTCAGACATGGAAAAGCTTAAAGCAGTTAATGATTGAGGTACAAAGGAGGAGAGAAAGTATCAGCAGATATTCCCCTTTAAGATGACAGCATGTATGTAGAAGACTGATTTAATTGAAATAAATAAAGCCATTATTTGTTAAATTTCTAATGTTCATCTTTCTAAAGAAAAAAGCAGAAGAAACAGAAGCTATTAGGTACTAGTTACAGTGCACTGCAAATAAATCCATGCTGCAGCAAAGAAGTCGACAGAGCTTATTAATTCCAGTTAGAGGTAGAGCCATTCAAACAACATTGTACCTGATAATCCAAAAAAATCCCAGGTAACCGCATATTATGGCATCCAAATATCATACAAGATGAAAATAAAAGTTTTTGTTTGATAGATTTTTCAAAGGTGTTATCTCAGCAAATGTATCTACTTTTTTAAGTAATTTGCAGTGACCAAGTTATTGCACAAATTTGACAATTTACTTCTGACATCAGCCGCTTTAACCACACATCTAGGGTTGAAAACAACATCTGGCCAAGCTAAATTGGCTCATTTTAACTGCAATTTTTTTTTTGAATTGCGACAATTTGAACAACTATGGTCAATTGAAAACAGCCTTTAAAACAGCCTAAACAGAGTTGTTTGAACTGCCATTGAAATCTTTTATAAAATGTTTTTTTCCGTCCAAAAGAAAATCCCTACTTTGAAACATTTAGTTATTGACACAGAATGTACTGATATTTCCTGGGGATTTTTGAAAGACAAACTTTTTTATCCAAAACTTACCAAATTCCTCAGGTTCTTTATGATTGTTTGTATTCTTTATCCTCAACTTGTTAACTAACTGAAAACATATTTTGAAAATTTACTTTTACTTTTGTAGCGCTTGAAACTACATTATTTAACTTCTACATAATGTTATTTACAGTTAAGAGAATATTATAAAATGAAATTCATAAATTTTAGCACAATGTAATAATTTCAAAAATTAGTATATTAAAGAAATTTCTTAATGTCATGCAGATATATTTAATTCATGTTTTAATTATTTTTATCTTCTCACTTTTCAATTTTTAATAGTTTTATATTTACAAGTATGTTGTAAAAATACTACAACATGCTGTATATTCCCTTTGTCCAGTTTCCCAGTTGTTAGCTATTTACATGACATAATTAAATTATCAAAATCTTTGGTCACCCAAAGACAATTGTTGTCTTGTTTTAAACCTTTTCAAAAGGTGGTTTATAATCAGTTACAGGACTGTAATGGGTACTCTAAAATGCAAGTCTCTGATAACGTTGAAAATTGTGCCATTGGCTGGGCGTGGTGACTCATGCCTGTAATCCCAGCACTTTGGGAGGCCGAGGTGGGCAGACCACTTGAGGCCAGGAGTTTGAGACCAGCCTGGCCAGCACAGTGAAACACCATCTCTACTAAAAATTCAAAAATTAGTTGGGCATGGTGGCATGTACCTATAATCCCAGTTACTCAGGAGGCTGAAGCAGGAGAATTGCCTGAATCCGGGAAGCAGAGGTTGCAATGAACTGAGATCACACCATTGCACTCCAGCCTGGGCAACCAGAGCAAAATGCTGTCTCAAAAAAAAAAAGAAAAGAAAAATCTGTGCCATTGAAATAGAAAAGAAAACACAAATAAACTTTCAAGATTCTCACAGAAACTTAATATATTCATAAGGAATGTAGCTCAATATCAGGCAAATTAAGAGTTAATAGCATGGACTAAACTAATACAAGACCAAAACAATCATTTTGTGACTTTTTATGACTTTTTGCTTAAAAAAGTCATAAAAACTTTTTTGCTGATCCTTTTTGTTTTGTTTTTCAGAAGAAAGAAAACATTTCCTTTGAAAAGTATTTACTGCTTTTAACAACTGAATAAACCATACTACTGTAGACAAAAAAAATCAAGAAACTATGATAAATACAATGCTATTATGTAATCTACAGACATTATTTCCATTTTCTTGATGTAGGTCATTTAAATTTTCCTGATTTTTGACTATAAAACACAATGCATTTTGAAGTCATGTGTTTTTAGTTTCCTTTAACCAGAACAAGTTAGTTCCTTAGTCTTTGTCTTTCATGACTTTGAAACTT
This sequence comes from Aotus nancymaae, assembly GCF_030222135.1. Classification (NCBI taxonomy): domain Eukaryota; kingdom Metazoa; phylum Chordata; class Mammalia; order Primates; family Aotidae; genus Aotus; species Aotus nancymaae. The sequence goes on from NW_026988413.1 coordinate 32,535,840, forward strand.
TTGAAAAGTCCTGGTCTTGTTTTTTTTTTTATGTCACTCAATTTGAATTGTTCTGATGTTCTCTTTGATTTGCTTCACTTCTTTTGGAGACAGGGTCTCACTCTCCAGCTGGAGTGCAGTAGTGCAATTGCAGCTCACTGCAACCTCGAACTCCTGGGCTCAAGAGATCCTCCCACCTCAGCCTCCCATAGCACAAACCACCACCCAGCCCCAGATGTTTTCTGAGTAATGAATTTGGGTTTTACATTTTTGGCATGAATATCCCAGAAGTGATGCTTTTTCTCATTGCGTTCCTCAAGAGGTACATGTTGTTGGTTTCTCCCATTACTGATGATGATAACTCTGATTACTTGGTTAAAATGGTGTCTGCTAGGTTTCTTCACTGTAAAGTTGTATTTTCCTTTGTAACTGAGAAGTCTATTGTGGACCATTTAGAGCATATAAATATCCCATTTCTCACAGGCCTTTGCCTGCTAATTTTGACATCTGTTTATGATTCCTGCTTGGATCAATCACTACTGTGGCATTACTAATGGTAATTTTCCATTTTCATTATATTTATTTATTAGTTGGGATTTTACCAGAAGATATAGTTTTCTGTCTTCCTTACTGTTTTGAGAGCCCTCAGCTAAACTGAGGCTCCAGTATCAGACTGGTCAGCAACTCTGCCCCAACAGGAAATGAAGGGAAACTGGACATGTTCACTGCATGCCTTTCACCAGATACTTACTTTTTTTTAACCTGGCAAATGGCCTAATGCCTACTTGTCTGACCCACAACCAGGGGCTCCCTCATATAGGAAACTTGTTTATACTGGCAGATGCTCTGTGGCTCTTTTCTGACCAGTGTTCAGTTTATGCCCCTCTGACCACTGCTCTGGCACTGGGAACTTGATTTTGTGTTTCCCCAGCTTCTGTACAAAATCCAGCTTACAGTAGCTCCTGATTCTTGACATAAAAAGCACAAATTCAATACACTATTACAATAGGAAATAAGTGCGAAGACTTTTACTTACAAATTCTGACCAAGGAGGGTACAGTGAGTTGGGTGGGCACTCTTTCATCCCCAGGTCACACAAGGCAGGCATGAAGAGCTATGAGGAGAGAGAAGCGGGCATTAGCAACCGGTAGTATATAGAAATGAATAATGTTTAGGTTGCTTTAGTTTTTGGGTAAATACCTGAGGAGTCTGTTTAAAGAAGCAGTGGGGGCCAGGCGCAGTGGCTCACGCCTGTAGTCCCAGCACTTTGGGAGGCTGAGGCAGGCAGATCATGAGGTCAGGAGATTGAGACCATCCTGGCCAACATCTCTACTGAAAATACAAAAAATTGCTGGGCTGGTGGCACGAGCCTGTAGTTCTAGCTACTCAGGAGGCTGAGGCAGGAGAATCACTTGAACCCAGGAAGCAGAAGGTGCAATGAGCCGAGATCATGCCACTGCACTCCAGCCTGGTGACAGAGGGAGACTCTGTCTCAAAAAGAAAAAAAAAAAAGAAGCAGTGAGAAACAAGGAGCCCTGAGGCAGGAGAAATGCAACAAGTTCTTATCTCTAGCCACCAGTCTAAGCCATTTGGATGTGGCGTAAAACTGGAAACCATATAAGAGTGACTGAGCTCTACTTCAGGCATGAGAGAGTTAAACTATTCAAAAAGGATACCAAGGCAACACAAAATTAAAAGAATTCACTATATTTATATATTTATGTTGGCAGGAACTTGTGCAATCTTATTATTCAGTAAGTTATAATTCATTACTATAATAATTTTGTAGCTCAAATTGTACCATATTTAGCAATCTGGTGTACCAATGAGTTTCTGTTCTTTTAGAGCACCTTACTTTGAGCAAAACAGAGTTAATATGGCAGACTGGAGGCTGCTATCTATAAGAAGGCCTATTTACATGGTTGGACCTTGTCTAGCATCTGGAAACTTGGATTTCTGGTGCATTCTCAGTATTTCCTGATAAAAAGGGATTGCTGAGCCTAAACTTTTTGTGTAAAAAAAAAAAAAACTGTGTTTTATGTCAAGCACTTTATTTCCTTCTGGTGTCTGGAATTTTGGTACAAGAGAGGCATAGGATTCTGACACGACCAAACCTCAAAACAAGACTGGGCATCAAGTCTCTAATGAGCATCCTTGGTAGACAATGTTTCCCATGTGCTGTCCCAATTTGATGCTGAAAAAAGTAAACTCATCCTGAGTAATTCTACTGGGAAAAGTCTTGGAAATTTGTACATTTGTTCCTTTGAACTTCACCCCATGCCCTTTCCCCTTTGCTGATTTTGTTTTCTATATTTTGGCTGCAATAACATGAGTATGACTATATGCTCATTCTGTGGATCTTTCAAGCAAATTACCAAAGTTGGGGGTGACCTTGAGACCCCAGGCACAATGCCCCATACCCAGAATGAACTACTTTTCCAAAAAGCTCTGGTTGCTTTTATTGGAAAATGGTATTCCAAAACCAGTATCTGGACACTAAGTATGTTCATTAGCAATGAGGTGTCATTGCTTTTGGATCTCTCAGGGACAAAGGTAGGAAATAAAGATACGGCCTTGCTTTCATACTGATACCTCCAATTCCAGTCCAACACCACAAAGTTTATTCTGCCCTAACTCCTTTACATATATTAGAGTTCTCCAGAGAGAAAGAACTAATAGGAAATAGATTAGATAGATAGATTGATGAGATAGATAGATTGATTGATAGAGATAGAGAGACAGATAAGTGAAAGGGGACTAATTAAGGGAATCAGCTCGCATGATTATGGAGGCTGAGAAGTCCTACAGTAGGCTTTCTGCAAGCTGGAGACCCAGGGAAAATGGTGACTGTGTCAGTTCAAGTCCAGAAGCTTCAGAACCAGGGAAGCCAATGGCATGACTCCCATTTTTACGCTGCAGGTTTGAGAACATGGAGAAGCTGCTATTGCAAGTCTCAGAGTCCAAAGGCCAGAGAACCTGGAGTCTGGTGTCTTAAAACAGGAAAAGCGTGTCCCAACTCCAAGAGAGGAAGCAAATTCACCTTTTCTCCACCTCCCCACCAAGGAGGGGTCCACACCAAGGGTCAATTTTCCCCACTCAGTTCAGCCACTCACAGGCCAACCTCCTCCAGAATCACTCTCACAGAAATAATGCTTTACCAGCTACTTAGGTATCCCTTAATCCAGTCAAGTTGACACCTAAAATTAACTATCATACTTATTTATAACTCCTTCCTTTAACAGAGAGATATCTGGCTCTCATTATCCACAATACATTTATTTATTCAATGGTAAACAATTTATAGTGAAAAACAAACACTATAAATAAGGTATGATATATATAATTCTGTCTGCCTTTAGGCTTAAGAGTATATCTTTGGAAAACTATTTCCCAAGTTACTTAAATTAGTTCTTTTCTTTTTATTCCTTCATTGTGCTCATTCACTTGTAAGACAGGTTCATTTATTTCTATTTGTATCTCCTCTTGCCTCCCACCCCAATATCTGCTAATTTTGCTTTTTCTTGAGACTGTGAAACATAAACATGGTTCTGAAAGTCAGCTTACATATGAGAATATACGTAATATGTGTAAAAATATGCAGAAGCATATGTAAACACAGTTAAATAAGAATGTAGTCAGCCCGGTATCCATGGATTTCACATTGGACAATTGAACCAACCAAAGATAAAAAATATTAGACAAAAAAAAAGGACACTGTATCTGCACTGAACATATACAGAATTTTTTCTTGTCTTATTTCCTAAACAGTGTAACAACTATTTACACAGTGTTTACATTGTACGAGGTATTATGAGTAATGTTGAGATCATTTAAAGCATACAGGAGGATGTGTGTAGACTACAAGCAAATGCTATGTAATTTTATATAAGGAACTTAAATATCCTCAGATTTTGATATCTGAGGGTGGATCCTTGAACTAATACTGAATGGATACCAAGGGACTACTGTATGTGTAAATGTACAGAAATGTATATTCAGAGAAATATCACTTCTGTCCATCCCGACTGTCCACTCTTTCCTACCATATCCACCCCCACCATAAGTAACCAATCTCAATTTGTTGTTTGCCCTTTGTGCGTTTTTTGCTTTTGCAAAAATGAGAAGATATATGTATGTTTTCTCATTTCTCCTTATTTCTAACATAAAGAGTACCATATTTTAAATTAAACTAAATTTGGGCTGAGGCTGTCTCTGTATCTTGAGTCCCTAGTAACAAATTACAATCTAGCTTAGTATGTAAACAAACTGAGCATAACCTACAAGAATATTTTGTAACAAACAGCTAGGTGTCAGTCCATCACAGCAGCTAATGTTCTGCTAATCACGTGCTGCCAGCTGATCAGACTATGTTCAAACAAGGCAAACGTAGAGCTGTTATCAATCAAGCTATTTCTATACCTCACATCCATTTTCTGTCTATAAATACTGTCTGGCCACACTGCTGAGTGGAGATCTCTGAATCTCTTCTCTTTCTGGTTTTAAGAGCTGCCTAATTCACAAATCACTCTGTATTAGTTCGTTCTCATAGTGCTATAAGAAAATACCCAAGACTGGGTAATTTATAAAGGAAAGAGATTTAATTGACTCATAGTTCCACATGGCTGGGGAGACCACAGGAAACTAACAATCATGGCAGAAGGGGGAGCAGGGCCATCTTCCATGGCAGCAGGCAAGAGAGAGAGTGTAAGAGCAGGGAAAACTGCTTTATAAAACCATCAGATCTCCTAAGAACTCACTCACTATTATGAGAACAGCATGGGGAAACCGCCCCCATAATCTAATTACTTCCCACCAGGTCTCTCCCTAAACACCTGGGGATTACAACTTAAGATGAGATTCGTGTTGGCATACAAAACCTAACCATATCACACTCTTTGCTCAAATAATTTGTGTTTAATTTAACTTATCAAAAGTTTTTCTTTTAACATATATTATAGATAATTTCTTCGCACTTTCACACTTAAATATATCCTGGAGTTTATCCAGTATCACTCCACAGAGGTCTTCTTCCAGCTGCACCCTCATTCAACCACCCTCCTTTGTTGGGTAATTGCAGACAATACTGCAATTAATAAACTTGTGCATATATATTTTATTAATGTTAGAAATATATATTTAGAGTAATTCCCAGAAATGGACTTCTTCAGTCAAAAAGTTAAGTATGCAAGCAATTTGTAAGATGTTGCCAAATTTCCCTCCTGGAGACTATGCCAGTTTGCAATCCCAACAGCAATATATGTGTCCTGGTTCCCAACGCCCTGACCAACTAAATGTGCTGTCATATTTTTAAGAATTTTTTTTTACCAAACTAACATGGAGAAATCATACCTTAATGTAATTTTAATTTGCATTCCTCAAATGATGTCATGTTAAACATATTTTCTTATGTTTAAGAACCATTGTTCTGTCTTTTTTGTAATGTCTACACATGTAATTTTTCCAATTTTCTACTAGATGTATAATCTTCTATCCTAAATTTGTATGAGTTTTTAACATAGTAGAGATATTCATCTCTTACCTATAATTTACATGCAAATATTTCCTCCAAGATCAACTGTCTTTTTAATTTGTTCATGATATTCTTTGCATACAAATAATTTTAATTAATGTAGTCAAAGGTATCAATTTATTTATTGTATCTGGATTTTGCATATAGTTTAAAAGCCTTTCCCTACACCTTAAAAGTGGAATGTACACATTTTCTTCTACTACTTATATAGTTTCAGTATTTTTTAACATTCACATCTTTGATTCATTTGGAGTTTATTCTTATGTATAGTATAAGTTATGTATGTAATTTTATTTTTTTCCAAATGGTTATTAGTTGTCTCAAAATAATTTACCATAGTCCATCTTTCCTCCAGTGACTTGAGATGGCACTTTTATTTTATATTAAATTTCTATATATGTTGTGTCTATTTTTAGATACTTTTGCCTGTCCTGTTTCTCTTATCTCTTTGTCTATTCATGAGCCAGTACCACACTGATTTAATTATAGTTGCTTCATGGCATGTTTTAAATGTCTGGCAGGGCTGGTCCTCCTTCCTAGTCTTATTTATTTGATTTTTTTTGGCTAATCTTGAAATTTTTCATATGAACTTTATGATAAATTTATTTAGCTCCACTAAAAAAAAGTTTGCTGGTATATGTATTGAATTGTATATTTTATTGAATTGAATTACACAGTAACTTAGGGAACTGACAACTTTATGGTATTGAGACATCCTATCCAAGAACAGGGAATTTTCTTACATATGTTCAAATCTACTTCTGTGTCTTTTAAGAGAAATTCGTTCATACATACAAAACCATTTATGTGCAGATTAACCAATCAAAGACATAAACTAAACTTACACATATATCCAATCCATACCGATTTCAGATATATTCTAAGACCCAGGGTGCAACCGAAATCAATGAATGGGCTTCAAGACCATAATGTATAGCATAAATTACATGTAAAGTTCTATGTGTGTCTGTAGTTTAAACTGAATTTTTATTTTGTACTGTTTTCTCTGAGAGGTCATTATAATTTTTCTTCACATTCTTATCCAGATACAAACTTTCTGGAATGTGAGACTCCCCAACAACAGCAATCCTATATTTACAAAGAAAGCATCAAAACACATATGATTCTGTGTGCCTGTCTACCTTCAAGTCTAATGAATCAAGAAGCAAATAATTCTTCGCCACCCAGAATTGGGCCAAGCAAAATGACAGAAGGGGATATAAAAATGATCCTTTTACTCAAAAAATCCACCAACTATTTGGAGCAAAAATCTCAAACTCTAAAATCAAATCAAGAACCATAAATGTCACCTACAATCTAATTCAACACAGAATTCAATAAAGAAGAGATCTGCACTTGTCAGAATACCCTGTCTGCATAAAGCTGCCTTAAATGTAGTCTTCTCCATGTGGAAAGAGGAGAAGAAATTCGAGATAAGGTGACTGAATTATAAAAACATAATTACATTATTTCATAGTCACAACATTTCCTATATTTAGGATTTTTATTTCTTAATGGTGATGAAGTTGAAGGTATTAAATGAAAGGTGAATAAAAATACTTCATTTTTTAAATAAAGCAATTGTCATCATTTGATTACATTTTCCAAAGGCATGGCACTTGTGTTTGGCAGTATCCCTACCGTGTGAGCCTCCGTTGTTCTGTGTCTTTCTTCCTAGACATGTGCTCTACAGCTTCTACTGTCTTGCTTCATTCACTTTCTTATTTGTCCCTTTGCATCTTTATCCTCTCCAGGCTTATGCTTATGCTTTCCACTAGAACTAGGAACACTGTTGTTCCCCATTAAAGGTGTTAGCTTGAATGGTCCTTCTGATGATCTAGATCAGTGGTTCTTCATCTTATTTGTGCACTAACATTGCCGGAGCACTTTTTAACAAATAGTGCTGCCTGGGTCCCACTTCCAGAGATTCTGTTTAGTTTGTCTGATTGGGGGTCCAGCCATTGCTATAACTTAAAATTCTCCCTAGTGAGTCTTAGATGCAGCTGGGATTAATAACTTACTCGAAGTTCTCACCCATCAACAAACTAGTTCTGGGTAAGAACCTGTCAGATCACTTACCTTAGGCAAGGAGAGCTCTCTCAGCCTGTATCTTTCACCAGCTACATTTACAATTACTTTTTCCCTTTACTTTGTAGTTCTGCTTGGTAATCACGAAATTTTAGAGATTACTTATCTCAGTTTTGTCATTCTGAAGAAAAGTAATCTAAAGCGCACAGAGAGACAAAAAATTTTTACCAAAAATGACATGTCTTGTAAGTGAAGTGCCAAGAAAGACTACACTATGTAATTGCCTTTAAAATATGGTTTTTATATTTCAAGATAATCCTCGATGCATGTTCAGTAGTTAGTTCTCTCTTGTCAAATTGGCATCGTATCTTCTGCTTTCCAGTTTGCATGTTTCCCACTCTATGACAGTAAGATTATTCATTTTTGTTTGTTGGATTATAGTACCTAGAGTGTTTAGGTAATGTCCCCCCTCTTACCCCACAGCACAAATTCCGTATCACAAATTTTGACACTCCTAGCAACTTCATCCCCAAACTTTACCTCTATCTGAAAAACAAGAACACAAAGTCATTAAGTAAAATCTTATCAGCCCAAAGGATCACCCAACAAGTGATAAAACCTAAAATATATTGCTTTAAATTAATTACCTATATATGAAAACTGACCCGTATGAAATTTTTCTTAATTAAAAAAAAAAAAAAAGCAAAAGTGCACTGTGAGCGCCACCTCCTGGAGAGATCATGACAATCTGGGATGTGTCCTCCCTCACTACCGCACATAGTATTTCGCTTTTATGCTTTATTTTATGTATTTGTTCACTTATTTATTACAATTTTCCCATAATAGAATTAAGGCAGCTTCCAAAATAAGCAAATAATAGAAAACACTACTTTTAAAACCATGAGAATCAGAGAAATACACACTGGAAAGGAAGGTATGGGACAAGGAGCAGAAATTAAATACTGATACTCAGAGTTTCCACAGCGCAGCAAAAAAGGGGCTATACATTTAGTAAAGGATTTTGGGAGGGTTGAATAATTAGTTTATTTTGTTATACATTAAGTTTGAGTTGTCTGTAAGACGTGTGAGAAACTGTCAAGTATGTAGCTGAATATACAGCCCTAAAACTCACGAAAGATGTGTTGGAGAGAGACAGATTTGAAGCTGATCAGCATGTGGTCACTGAAGTGCCGGGCCCCAAGGGATTTCCCAGAGTGAGGAGGACATGAAGCCCAGCACAGAACCCTGAGGGAGCTTAATATTTAAGGAACATTGAGTGTCTTTGTCAACAGCTATTGTGAAAACTTTATTGCAAAGGAGAAAGCAGCTCTGAAAGCGAGGTGCAGAGTAGACAGTACACTCTTCACGATGATTCAGAGCGAGCTGCTCGTAAGGGTGAGACAGCACTGATTGTTTACTGGGGAAACTCCCTTTATGGGAGTCTTACATGATTATTCATAAGGGTCTGGGAAGAGGTGTTACTAGAAAGCATGTTCTGGGTGCACATGTGTGGTAGCTGTACAAGCTTGTTCATACATTGTATGTCTCATTAGCATCTTAAATCTCCACTTGGGTGTGTTTTTTACTGTTATAATGAGCAGAGTCAGTCTGAGGACCAGTAAAATCAAAATGTGTGTGCTCTCTACAGAAAAATTCCTGGCCGAGGCGGGCAGATCATGAGGTCAAGAGATTGAAACCATCCTGGCCAACATGGTGAAACCCCATCTCTACTAAAAATACAAAAATTAGCTGGGCATGGTGGCGTGTGCCTGTAGTCCCAGCTACTCGGGAGGCTGAGGCAGGAGAACTGCTTGAACCCGGGAGGCTGAGGTTGCAGTGAGCCTAGATCGCGCCACTGCACTCCAGCCTGGCGCCTGGTGACAGAGCGAGACTCTGTCTCAAAAAAAAAAAAAAAAAACAAAGAAAAAAAAATCCCCTACTGGATATAGCTTTGCTTGCATGAGCTCGGCTACAATACAAAATACTGGTGCTTATTGTGTTGACAGTGTTGTCACCATGGTTGTAGTGTTCCGAGTACATGGTTACTTTCTTAGTACCTATCCTGCCTCAGTTCTTTACTAAGAAGTAAAGAACTTCTTTACTTCTTATAGTATAAAGAACTTCTTTACTTCTCATCATACATCCTGTATGATGAGGGCCCATCATACAGGAGGTTGAAGAGCTACACTATTTATTTATTATTATTTTTGTTTTTTACTATTTTGGAGTTGTTTCCTACCGAGTGGGGCATTGTCCCTGCCAAGTCTGGGCCCTAGAGTTGTTTTACTGTCTTGTTTAGTGGGGTGTAAGCCATGTTGTTTGTGAGACTGGTGGGCAAGATGTGAGATGTTTTATTAGAAGTCAAAGGTTGGAAGCTTTGTAAAACCATCATGTGGACTTGGAATTGTCGTGAGAGAGTGATTAAAGGAAAGCTGTTAGCTTTACTAACAACTTGTGTCAGTTGTAAGTAAAGTTGTTAGCATTTGAAACAAAGTTGGACCAAAATGTAAAGCTAAAAGTATGGTAATAATTGACACTAATAAAGGGAGCAGGGCAGAAAACAGACACTGTTTTTAAGTCTCTATGGAAGTTTTCAAAGATTTAATTTTGTCTGCTTGGATAATGATATTTTTAATATGTTTTCGGACCAAACTAGACTGATTAATTTAAAAACAATATTTTATTTTTTAGACATAAACATGTTTTTTCTTGTCTGGCTGTGAGAAGACATAAGGCTCTTTAGGACTACAGTAGCCAGGGAGTCTAGTCGTTGAAATCTAGTGAGGCCCTTTATAATCTGTCAGAGGACCACTGTGGTTTTTTGAGACAGTTTATGTTGGATTTTTAAGGCTCCACCTCTCGTGGCTGACCTTGTTAATTTGAGTAGAGAGGATAGTACTAAATCTAAGGGAATAGGGGGTTTTGTTCAGAGGTGGATCTTGTAATGTTGGTATATGGGGAAAGGGAGAGATGCATTAGCCTGTGTGAAAGTTAAATAAGGGAAAATTTAAGTGATGGGACATTGTCTGTTTCATTGTGCAGGAAATTGTAGATATGTCAAAGATTTGTAAGTCCCCCTAAATTTTTTGTGATGGTGAAATTTGTGTTGTAGAAGTATTTTGCATTGAGGTGGTAAAAGTAATAGAAGTTTGGTAGTCACCGGGCATATTAGAGGATGGCAGAGTTGGGTGATTTAAAAATATTTTTAATACGGTTTCCCTTTCAGGGTTTTAGCATAAGGTGTACAGATGACCCAGTGACAAAGCTTTAGTTATATTGACTCTCTCGTGGAGTTTTTCTATGAAAGTAGTGAAACTGGCACGATTGTTGTAAAAGCAGATGGAGAATTGTTTTGGGTAAAAGGTAAGGTAAGAAAGCATTTTTTCTTTGGCAGAGGGGAGTTATTATTAATAGTTAAAAGTGGAAGTTTGAACTGGCCATAGCCAGGTCCAAGGAAATCTCTTCGTATTGTTTGGCCAGATATTTTTATTTTATGGGCCAATGGGTTTGTTCCAGGAGGAATACAGAAATGTTGGTTCAGTCTTCTTGAGGCACAGATCTGGCATATTTTTAACTTTCAGTAGTATTGTAAAGTCAGCAAGGTTGGGTTAATTTTAATAAGCTAGTAGTATGGTTTATTATTTCTTTAGCAGATAAAGCCATTTTACTAGGAGTGCCTAATGTATAGTGAGTACATAAGAGAAAAATGAAACATTACTTATCTTTTAAGGCAGTCTCACCATGAGTTGTTTTTTTTGAATAGAAGCTTATGCTGAGGCCATATTAATTGTTAGGTATTTTGAGTTTTGGCTGTTTTTTGGACAGACACTTTAGATCCATCAGTGCTTTACAAGAATAATTTGGAGTCTGTGTTGTGGATTTCTGTGATGACTTAAAAGGAAATTTTTTAATTTTTGGTAAGTGTGCCCAAGGCCCCATATTTCCAAGTTTTACTGCAGAAATTGGTCAGCTATGAGGTGGTGTGAAAATCCTAGTTCGGCGTTTGCTGTTAACATGAATGACAGCATCATGTTTGACAGACAGAGATCCAGGACAGAAAGTGAGGACTGACAGGCCAGCCCCTGTGTTGATGTCTTTACCTGCCCCATCTAAGGCACCCCAGGCTCCACTGCTGTGATTGAGATTCATCGCTGTGTGAGAGCCATTGTTTGCCTTGGGCTTCTTCAGTCTTTGGCCAGGGACAATAAGGAATTAAGAGTCATGTCTCATTAGCATCGTAAATCTCCACTCGGGGTGTGGTTTTCACTATTGTAATGAGCAAAGGGTCAGTCTTAGGACAGGTAAAGTCCAAACATGCATGTGCTGTACAGAGAAATTCTCTACTGGGGATAGCTCTGTTTGAATGAGCTTGACAACAATACAAATGCTGGGGCTTATTAGTCTTGATGCAGTCACTATGATTGCTAAGTCCCGAGGACGTGGTTACTTCCTTGACTACCTATCCTGCTCCATCTCTTGTCTATTTATATTGATACAACAAAATACCTGAGAATAGGTAATTGTAAAAAATCAGAATTTATTCCTCACAGTTCTGGAGGCTGAAAGTCCAAGATGAAGGCATCTTCAGGTTTGGTGTCTGGTGAAGGCCCGGTCTCTGCTTCCAAGATGGCACTTTATTGCTGCGTCCTCTGGAGGGGACTAATGTTGTGTCCTCACATGGTATAAGGCAGAAGGGCAAAAATAATTTAACAAAAGAAAAAAGAGCATAAACTAGTTCCCTCCAGCCCTTTAATAAAGCAGTAATTCAATCATGAAGTCCTCCTGAATTATTCACTTCCCAAACGGCCTCACCTCTTAATACCACCACAACATGGCCTAAGTTTCCACACTTGAATTTGGGGGACATTCAGGCCAATGCAGTCAATAAAAGGTAGCAGCATAATGAGTGTTCCCTTTAAAGCCAAACCACCTGGTTTAAATCTCACCTCCTTTACTTACTAGGGTAGCATTTAAGTTACTCGGAAAGATTATTTTAAAACTTGTCTGGCATATAACCTCATGATGTTAAATAGACTGTTGGAATTTTTGTTATGTTTTGTTTTTCAATCTCTCCAACGCTAATCCATGATTCCTAAACACATTGGAAGTGCCTTATCCAGACACATTATCTGACCCAGGAGGAGTCTAGATTAAAAGGGGTTCAAAATAATTGTGCCTTCTCATTATCGTTTTGTTTCTAAAGATGAATGCCAGCTGAGCTAACTGGCTCCCTGTTCTTCTCCACTTGCCTTCCAGGCTTCAAAATCCTGGGCCATGAAAGAAGCAGAAACGTCAGCAATTCAGATGCCTCAACACTTTCCAACAGTCCTTCTTGGTCACCTTTTTTTTTAGCTGTAATACAATTTCCTAATTTTGAAGAGGAACATGCAAAGAATTACCATGATTTTCTGGCCACATCTTGTTTTCTTAAAATTATTTAGACAGCTTTCCTTTCCTGCTTTTAAAAAAAAAAAAATCTTTTTTGGTTATAAATGTTGTTTCTTTCAGCAAAAACCCCATTTCAGTTTTTTTTCCCATTGTGAATCAGATGAACTTTTTCACTGAAACTGTTATGTTGTCTCATTGAATTTCAGGTCACTTGCAATTTCTCTTTTCTTAATTCTACAGAGAGGAAAAAGACTGAACTCCTAAGAACTCGCCCTACTCTCACTCACATTCCCTTGGTAGAGCTCAATTTCAGTGGAAAGCCTCAAATATTATTTACATTCAGGGGTGTGACCAAAGGTAATAATTTCTATGGGGCCTGAACATTTGGCTGAATGGCTCTGTAATTCTTTATGACCAATGTCTTTTTCATTTTCTCTCTTAATGCTCTGTAAAATTTCTAACCAGGTTTAGATGATAAACTATAAATTTCCCTAATTTATTGGAATTTTCTATGCCTTAAATATTTTTGTCTATTAGAATATATGTCACCTCTTTCAATCTGTGCTAATAGCATAGTCAGCTGCTAGTATTTCTTCCTGTCTAGGAAACTATAGCATTTTTCTCTAGCATCTTCCATATGCTCACTTTATGTAGCTTTCTATATTTACTTCGAATCTCTTTTGATTCAATTCCCTACTTAAACAATACATCTCATCACTAAGGTGATGTGTGCTCTGAATTTTTTTATTCCATTTAGGGGTAATTTTTAATGTGGAATCATGTTACATGAGCAGCTATCACCTCATGACATCATAGCCATTGCAACCCATTATTCACATGTTTGTGGTAATGCTAGCATAAACAAATACTGTGCTACCAGTCATATAAAGCATACCACATATAATTATGTACAGTACATAATACTTGATAATAAATGACTGTTATGGGTTTCTGTATTTTCTATACTATACTTTTTATTGTTATTTTAGAGTGTACTCCTTCTACTTAAAAAAAAAAAAGTTAACTGTAAAGTAACCTCAGGCAGGTCCTTCAGTAGGTATTGCAGAAGGCATTGTTATCATAGGAGATGACAGCTCCATGGATGTTACTGTCCCTGAAGATTTTCCAGTGGGAAAAGATGTAGGGGTGGAAGACAGTGATATTGATGATTCTGATGTGATGACTAAGACACAGACTCAATACATTAACCTAACCTACCTAGGCTAAGGTATTGTGTCTGTGTCTTAGTTTTTAACAAAACCAGTTTATAAAGTAAAAAAAAAAATAATTAAAAATAGAGAAAGTTTATAGAATAATAAAGAAATAAAATATAAAGAAAAATGTGTTTTTGTTTTAAGCTAAGTATTACAAAAGAGCAAAAAGTTTAAAAAATTAAAAATCTTATCAAGTAAAAATGTATAGTAAGCTGAGCTCAACTTATTATTTAAAAAATGTTCCTTATAAATTTAATGTAGCCTAAGTATACAGTTTATAAACTCTAGAGTAGTGCACAGTAATATCTTAGGCCTTCACATTCACTCACCACTCACTCACTGACTCACCCAGAGTAACTTCCACTCCTGCAATCTCAGTTTATCCTCTATAGAGGTGTACCATTATTTTACCATCTATACCATATTTTTACTGTGCCTTTTCTATATTTAGATATGTTTAGAGACACAAATACTTACCATTGTGTTACAGTTACCTACAACACTCAGTATAGTAACATGCTGTACAGGTTTGTAGTCCCATATAATACGCTATACCATATAGCTTAGGTATGTATTAGGCTACACCGTCTAGGTCTAAGTACACTCAATGACGTTCACACTATGACTAAATCACCGAAGGACACGTTTCTCAGAACATATCCCTGTCAGTAAGTAACACATGACTACATATGAATTCTTAATGTTGGTAAAACCAAACTAAGAGAAAGTACAAGCAATTTAATTATCATAGATAGAAAAAAGATAGTAAAGATATTATGTTAAGATCTCCTGTATAATATTGTGCCATTTGTTTTCTATCAATACTTTCGGTGAAAACAGGAATTGTATTTTTTTAAGTATAAAATAATACACAGTAAAAACGAGTTAGGCTTTTTAAAAATATATATATAAATATATATTGGGTAGACATTTTTAAATTATTGAAAATGTCAGTTTTAAATATTTTTAGTGTGTTTCTGAAAATAATTATAAATTATGTGTAACACTGTCAAATCATTTCTCATCAATGAAAAGGTAGAGAGGCAAATGGGCACAGATGTACTAGTTAACTTGAAAACACAAAATCAGAAGTTGAAAGTAAATTTGATCAATTTTCAGAGGACAACAATGCATATTTTTCTCAGCTCTACCTAGGGACTTGAGAAATGTTCCTGTTACACACAGAATTAGCTAATCTTAGAATCATAATGTTACTGGTACAACAGATGGTTTAAATGGTATGACTCCATTATTTCATAACTGAAGAAGTGAGGCCTTAACTGAAATCACAGATTATCCAAAACCACAAATTGATTAATGCAGAGCCCAGATCAAACCATAATTCCTGCCTCCCAGATAAGTTTCCTTCCTGCTATGCTAGTATACCACCAACTGCCAATTTCTAGCAGCTGGGGCTTCTCTGTCGCAGGGGTTCATGCCCTTCGTATAACTGTGACTAAGTAAAATCAGTCTTGTACATTTCTGCTACCTTTCGGTACTTCTTCAGGCCCTTGCCACCTAAACCCTTCCCTGCGGTAATCCTCCTTCCTAGGATCACTCTTTCCCCACTGAGCTCACCTTTACCTGATCTTCTCTTCGTCTGAAGTGGCAGCTCACAAATTTGATCCATTAATCAAGCTAATGTGCTCAGGATAAAACTTAATCAATTTTCCCACCTGCATGTGGTTTTACCATGGCTTCCCTAGAGCAATCCCCAACCTATTTCATTTTAACTCCATGGCTAGCAAACAGCATGTGGGATAATTTGGAAAAAAGAAAAAAAACATTTACAAGGTCTGAAAATACCTGAATTAACTTTAATGGTCAATAGGTATAGTCTTATCACTTAAATCCTGTTGCCTACTTTACTTAATAGAAAATATCTTCTGAAAAAGTAGCATTGATTTTAACCAACATAATATGTAGGCATATTTGAGAAGATTAATGTGGCTTTCTAATCTTTCACTAATCATGTGTATTAGTCCATTTTCATGCTGCTAATAAAGATGTATTTGAGACTGGGAAGAAAGAGAGGTTTAATTGGACTTACAGTTCCACATGGTTGGAGAGGCCTAAGAATCCCCGTAGGAGGGGAAAGGCACTTCTTACGTGGTGGCAGCATGAGAAAAAATGAGGAAGAAGCAAAAGCGGAAACCTCTAATAAACGGATCAGATCTCATTAAACTTATTCACTATCATGAGAATAGCACAGGAAAGACTGGACCCCCATGATTTAATTACTGCCTCACCCTCCCCACTCACCCCTCCCACAACACGTGGAAATTCTGGGACATACAATTCAAGTTGTGTTTCGGTGAAGGCACAGCCAAACCATATCATCGTGTCTTGAACTCAGGTAGCACTAAAGATACAAATACTTATTATTGATACAACCAAGAATTTCAGAATTAGGAAATTCAAACCACATATATGTGGAAGGCAGCAGCAGCTGAGTGGCAGAATCTGTTTTATGGAAGAACAGGTAGAGTCTTTCCGAAGCCCTGAGATTTACACAAACATCATATATGCACTAAGTCTGCCTCATTGAGTATTTCATATTCTATAAACATGAACAGAGACAAAACAAGGCTTTAAATAAATAGTTGTGAAGCCCTAATCATGTACAGTCCTTTGAAGGCTTTAGCTTTAACACTTAATGAAACTAATAAGACATACTAGCTTCTTTATCTTGTTCATGTTCCCAGTAATGTTTTTTGGGGTATAAATTGCGATAAAATGTATCCAAAGAGAAAAAAAAAGGATACAGCAGCAAAGTCATCCAATAATGGAGAAACAAAGAAAGGACAGAATGTCAACAGGCATCTTAAAGTTTCCTTTGGCACATGTACAAAAAGTCATTGTTCCAGCCAGGCAACCATATGCCTATAATGTGGCAAAGTCGTTCTCTGGGCAGGAATCCAGGGCTCCAGCCTTCAGGTCTCTAATTTGGATTAATAATTCATTGTGTTATCTGAAAGGCTGCATAATACAACTAGTCAGCTGATCCATGAACAATTCAACCCAAGTCACATACAGAGTTTTCAATGTTACCATGCAAAACAAGTCTCCACTTTAATCTGCCCATCATAAAATCCATTCACTCAATGGGAATTGAGTAAAAAGATTCATGTACCAAAGACAATTCAGCCATAGGTGCAGTGAGGGAGAAAGGCAAGGAAGAAAAGAAATGAAGCAGTTTGAAGTCAATGTGTGCTTGATTCCTGCCATGTGCCAAGCAGCATGTGAGGACACACAATCCTCAGGACAATTCTGTGAGGCAGGTAATAGTAGTATTCCCTCTGTAGAGATGAGGAGATTAAGAATTTAGGGCTTGGCATGGTGGCTCATGCCTGTAATCGCAGCACTTTGGGAGGACAAGGCAGGAGGATCACTTGAGGTTAAGAGTTTGAGACCAGCCTGACCAACATGGCAAAACCCCGTTTGTACTAAAAATACAAAAAAAAAAAAAAAAAAAAAGCCAGGTGTAGTGGTGCAAGTCTGTAATTCCAGCTACTCAGGGGGCTGAAGCATGAGAATTGCTTGAACCCAGAAAGGAGAGGTTGCATTGAACCGAGATTGCACCACTGTAGTCCAGCCTAAGTGACAAGTGACAGAGTGAGATTTCACCTCAAAAAAAAAAAAAAATTTAGAAAAGCTAAGTACATTACCCATATTCATTAATCTAGTTGAAAGGACTACAAATTCTTCAGGAAAATGATCAGCTAAAATGGTCAAAGAAACATACCTGGAACAAAAGAAAAAATAGTTCCAAGGCTCCAAGACAACCCATGAGCAGACATAAGTACTGTACAAACTGAATATACAAGCACTGAGAAAATTTTAAATGATAATATCCAAATAGTGTTAATAAAAACTAGTAAGAACACTTTATGGAGATGAGGCTTGACATTGCTCCAAAGCTTCTAATATTTTAAATAATGTGTGGCTCTATATTTAAACGCTGACCTAATTACTGAGGCTGAGAAATACCGGATGAGTGTGAAACTTAAAAGTACTTGAGTTTTAGCAGGAAGAGCTCCAGGCTGGCCAGCATGAAAGGTTAAAGATAGAATCTCTCTATTTGCGAGCATGGTGGAAGGAAGCAGAGAAGACAGCTTCTTCCTCTTCTAGTGGAAATCTATCTGGATGGCTGATAGATCACACCTGTAACAAGAGGCATCTTTTACTTCTTTACCAGGCAAATAATTAAAATCCACACATCCAATGCAGATGTGTATCAGCATAGTCCACTTAAAAAGTTCACCAATACTGAGAGGGATTTTACTTCTGCCAGTACTTTCTTGGCTCATTAGTATCTATTCCCCTTAGTTAAATAAACAATTTTAAAATTCTAGAATTACTGACTCACTTTTTTTAAGAACTGGCTACCATGAAGTTCATAAATGAGGCTCTTGAGACATGCAAAACACAAGTTATTTTTATTCTGACCTCTTATTGAAAACATTGCACTTTCAGCATTAAGAATTTTGATTTATTTATCTTGATAGAGAAATGGTCTGGTGAATAGAGAAGAATCTTTTGCCAAAATGACATTTCATTTCTTTCCATTGACTATGGAAACATCACTGAGTGTGACTGAAAAAAAAAATGCTTTGATTCTCTGGTCTCCGGTTTTCATATCTGTCATCTGAGGAGGCTAGAATCAATGATGTAGGTTTTTATTCCCAGATGTAACATTTCCAGATAATCCGTAGATCAAGAAACATAAGAACTAAAAAATATCCTTTGGATTTATCAATTAAGCAGCCAGTGGTACCTTTGCAGAAAACAATTTCTACGAAGGAACTTGAGACAAGGGGTTAGAGTTAGGTGACTAAGGGAGGACCAAGTTGAGATGAAATGCCTTAAAGGATGCATGGGAAATGAACAAGTGAAGAATTGGACACTTACCTTTAAAATATCTTGGTCCTGAGGGGAAGGAGAAAATGAAGATGGGTGGAAGGGGGATAGAGGAGACGGGTTGCTTGCTTGCATTAAATGGCAGGAGAAACTCAGGCACATTTACATGTTGATGGAAACTTTCTAGAGCAGCGATCCCCAACCTTTTTGATACTAGGGACTGGTTTCATGGAAGACAATTTTTCTGTGGACATGGAATGGGGGTATGGGGAAGGATGATTTTAGTATGAAACTGTTTTGCCTCAACTCATCAGGCATTAGTTAAATTCTCCTAAGGAGCATGTACCCTAGGATCCCTTGTGTGCACAGCTCACAGTAGGGCTCGAACTTCTCTAAGAATCTAATGCTTGCTGATCTGACAGGAGGCAGAGCTCAGGAGGTAATGCTCAGTAATGCTCACGTACCTGCCACTAACCTCCTGCTGTGTGGCCAGGTTTCTAACAGGCCACTGACCGGTATTGGTTCATGGTCTGGGGGCTGGGGACCCTTGTTCTAGAGAGAAACAAGTAGAAAATATTTTTAAAAAGTAAGGTCTTCGAAGAGATAGAAGTGGATGCATTTCAAGGCATACGTGCAAGGATTCACCTTAGAGAGAAGGAAATGATCAAACAGTTCAGAAAAATGGTTAACTCCCCTGAATAGGAAGAGTAAGAAAGGTTGAAATAGTAACTCCACAGGAAAATAAAACTTAATAGAACTTCAAAAATCTCATCCCTGGCCAGGCACGATAGCTCATGCCTGTAATCCTAGCACTTTGGGAGGCCAAGGCAGGGGGATCACCTGAGGTCATGAGTTTGAGACCTGCCTGGCCAACATGGTGAAACCCCATCTCTACTAAAAATACAAAAATTAGCTGGGCATGATGGTGCACGCCTATAATCCCAGCTACTTGAGAGACTGAGGCACGACAATCGCTTGAACCCAGGAGGCGGAGGTTGCAGTGAGTGAAGATTCATTGCACTCCAGCCTGGGCGACAGAGCGAGATTCCATCTCAAAAAAAAAAAAAACAACTCATCCCTTTTCATTATGAGGTTGACTCAGCACATTCAGGCATCAAGCAACAGGATCTGAATGTCTATGTCACATCTGAATGAATGCATACAGTTAGGTGGAATTAAAATGTTTAAATCTGTATTTAATGCCAGATACCTTTGTTTAAACTTTCTCTTAATGTACTCATGAATAACAAGGTCAGAGATAGGTCCTAAAATTGGTTATTAACTCTCTTTCTTCTATATTAAAATCTCCTCCTTTTTAGATTTGATTTCATTTGAAGAAACTACAGAGTATTCTTCGGGGGGAAGAACATTGGATAAATAATTCAAATACAAGGGTACTTTAAGATGCCATTTATGGTCTGCGAGGCTTTACAAATCAGAGTAACAGCCCAGCCCTCAATTCTCATCTATAAGACAATGGGGTGAACTTAGAGAATTGTATAAAGACCTTTTCAGATCTAAGAATTCTCTGACTCTAAATTTAAAAACATTTTCCAAAGAGTGAGCAGTCTGGTTTTAACCAGGAAAATAAATAAATGAAATATTTTCCTTCAATTTTCACCTTCAAATTAGTGCTTAATTTTTTTTAAGTTGAAATTTCTTTTTTGAATAGCACTAATATTTCACATAAATTTTTTTCTATTAATGTTTAATTTTCTGTCTGAAGTGCTAGTCAAATGCCATTAGCATCACTTTGTTCCTTTATATGCTTAATACATCAAGGCTACTGTGTTTTCTTCTATTAAAATGGCAGAGCTTAATTCATGTCATTAAAGGCCAGAAGTACGATTCCTGCCAGTGAAAGCAAAACATTTTGTTGTTGTTGTGCTTGTTCCATTCCTATAAGTACTCTCAATACCAGTCTAAGTCCTCAGAGAACCAAAAGTACTGATAAATTTATCAGGATCTAAATTTAATCACAATCAAAAGTACTGATTTCTAAAATGGCTCAAGATATAGACAATCAGAATTTGATAAATTATGCTTTACATTATTTTTAATTCAAATGGGGATTCATTTGTTTTTTCATCTACATGGGAAATAATATATACCTCTATGATTTTCTTAGATAAGATTCTTTAGTACCAAAACAAACAAACAAACAAACAAACCAGCATTCAAATTAGTCCAAGTAAAAAAAAAGTAGGGATGGTTAAAAGGCTACAATAGAATCTCATCGAAATGAACAACAAGATTCTCAACCAAAAACAAAGTAAAAGCAGCTCAGAGAAGCAGACCTGCCCTGATATCTGTGGTGTGTGGCACTAAACTACAATAGAAACGGACATCCTATATGACCGAATATTTTAAAATGGTAAGTCTCGAGATACCAAATTGTTAAATAAAATATATTCTGTCCTCCTAATTGACAAACTTGATAACATTTTAAAAATGTAAACCTATGGTTTATTATGACTGAAAGTTGGCAAAACATCACAGATAAATGAATTTAATTATTATCATACATATCTGGGTATTTGGCTGATAGGCTATTTATGTCTGGAAGACTAATGAAATAGACATATGTAAGCATAAATAATACATATTTTTCACAAAATTTATTCCTGTTTTTATTTTAGCAAAATTACTGATATGTAATTATAGTAAAAATGTTCATTTAATTTGTGTTTTATCAACAGTAATGCTAAGTTAAACAACATCTCTTAAGTTGCTGTAGTTATTAAATAATATATTTGTATATTTCAGTTTGGAGAAACTTTATTCTTATGAGGCAGTGGCCACAGGACATGTCAATAACTCAAAAATGAAGCAAGATCCTTTGCGCTGGAGCTGCAAAGAAAAAAATGAAGCAATCTGGGCACAGTGGCTCACGCCTCTAATCCCAGCACTTTGGGAGGCCGAGGTGGGTGGATCACTTGAGGTCAGGAGTTTGAGATCAGCCTGGCCAATGTGGTAAAACACCGTCTCTACTAAAAATACAAAAATTAGCCAGGCGTGGTGGCATGTGCCTGTAATCCCAGCTACTCGGGAGGCTGAGGTACAAGAATTGCTTGAACCCAGGAGGCAGAGGTTGGAGTGAGCTGAGATCGTGCCACTATACTCCAGCCTGGGTGACAAAGCAAGACCCTACATCAAAAAAAAAAAAAAAAAAAAATGAAGCAAGAATTTTAAATGCCATAATTTAAAATTTAATGGAATTGCATACAGAAACTGTCATCCTACAGAGAATATCATAAAACATATTTATTTTATAAATATCAATCCTTAAAATTTATATTCCGATATTTATCTCCTCTGAAAGCAATATCTAGGATCTCTCAGTTATGTAAAGAATATGTAGCATGCATGTTGCAACTCACATTTTACAAATTTATAAATAATATGAATTGTTTAATGTTGCAGAATGATCCTTTTCCACCATGCACAGTGGTTGCAAATACTATGCCAATTTGTGAATACCTCTGAAATCACAAATTGGAGTGTTAAAGAGCAACAAGAAAATATACATTCTGCACTACTGAAAATCACAGTTTATCGTGTAAGAATTGATTGCGTTTAATCAAAAGAAAACATTTCACTAGTAAGTTAGTTCTCTTTCACCTAAACCAAAAGCTTGTACTTAACCAAATTCACCCTGCACTCAAGCAATGCCCATCTCTGACATCAAAACGGCACAACTTCAACTGGACCCTGAAGCCTTTATTTCATGAACATAGAGCAAGAGACTTGAAGAAGCATTTTCCTTAGGACTGAATCATGTTAGTCATAAGGGTGGATATTGAGAGTTCAGGGTCTTGCTGTGCCAGCATGGAATATTGGCTTCCAAATGACAAAGGCACCCTTGTGTTCTTTATCTTTAGTAAATTGATTTTCACATGTGAGTTGGTGATGCATGTGTGTTTGTGATTTTCCTGTGTGATTTGTGATATATACATATAGATAGATATTCACATGTGTGTGTATGTGAATATCTATCACACACGTACGCACACATGCTTTAAAGGGCTCAGGGGAGAAACTGCCTAACTTTCCTGGATCTAAAAGTGATCTTGCACACAAGAATTGGGACACAAAGAAGAATACTACTCTATTTCCCAATAAGCCACACCATCTTAGTGTTGCTTCTCTGTATATTTGCTCTATTTTCTTGCTTCTTTCTATAAATTGTCTTTCTTGTTTCTGATTTCTCTAATGCCCCCAAAAATTTCAGTTAGCTTGTTGCTTTGCCATGCAGTGGCTCTGACCTTACTCCACTAAATCATTCAGTTTAAGTGCCTATCCTCATTGTAAAGGGCTTGATCTCCCAGGCTTCTTACTCCAAATTCCCAGGGGAAAAAAATCCAATTAGCCCAGGTTGTCCCAGATGTTTATCTCTGGTTCAGCTGGACCCAAGAAAAGCAAAATATCTAGCACAATGTCAGATTTACACATTAATCTTTTTTTTAAGTTGGCGTTGATGACCTGTTGACCAGTGGAATCTTCTTAGTACCCAGGAAAAATACTATCCAAAAGTCAAATATTTCATTTTGTGTCTTATTCTTTGAAAAGGAAATGTTTTAATATCAAGCAAATAAGATTATAAACTTTTAAACAATTAATTTAACTACCGAAAATAACAGAAGTCAAGGTGGTGATTTTGCTGTTCTAATTTTTATATTTCCAGTGGAGAATATTAAATAAATAAAGAAGTGAATGAATGAGGAATTCCTTCTGTATGCTATCAGATGTGTTAGACAACATAACACAAAGAGTGAGGCCTATGACTTTTAACAAGAATTGTGTGTCTCTAGATACGTCATTTACTCTCATCTTTTTCCCAGAAAAAGACAAGCTGTTTTTCTTACATTCGTATTTATTATCTCTTCCTAGACTACTATTCCCAATAATTATTATCTCATTGTAGAGCCCATTCATTCTCAAACTCCTGGTCTGTGGTCAACCATGAGTTTCTCAGAGGCTATATTAGTTCATTTTCACACTGCTATAAATAACTACTTTAGACTGGGTAATTTATAAAGAAAAGAGTTTTAACCGACTCACAGTACCACATGGCTGGGGAGGCCTCAAGAAACTTACAATCATGACAGAAAGTAAAGAGGAAACAAGGCATGTCTTATATGGCATCGAGAGAGAGAGTAAGTGAAGCTGGAAGTGCCACTTTTGAACCACCAGATTTTGTGAGAACTCACTCACTATTATAAGAACAGCATGGGGGCAACTGCCCCCATGATCCAATCATCTCCCACCAGGTCCCTCCCTCAACATGTAGGGAATACAATTCGAGACGAGATCTGGGTGGGGACACAGAACCAAGCTGTATCAGAGGCCTTCCCTGACATCTTGGTGGCTACCTTGGGTACTTATTCTCTCATCTCTTAGTTATTTCCTTTAAAATAGGTATCCAAATCTATAATTATCTTATTTATCCAGTTATTTAGTTTGTCTTCTCCACTCTAATGAAAACTCTACATCCCAATATCCAGCTATGATCTTAATATCCACATATAATTTTGGCATATAATAGGTCCTAATTATTATTTGTCCAATACATGAATTATTTAGGAAATAAGAAGGCTAGCACTTTGGAAAGCTAAAAGAGGCAAGTCACTTGAGGCCAGGAGTTTGAGACCAGCCTGGGCAACATAACAAAAGACCTTGTCTCTACAAAAAATTTAAAAAGAAAATTAGACAGGTTTGTTGGCACACACCTATAGTCCCAGCTACTCAGGAAACTAACGTGAGAGGATCTCTTGAACCCAGGATGTAGAGGTTATAGTGAGCCAGGATTGCACCACCTCACTCCATCAAGCCTGGACAACAGAGCAAGACCCTGTCTAAGAAACAAAGGCTGAATGACTGTAATAGATCACAATACTAAAACCAAAGTTGCAAGATATTAATAGTGGCAGACAATCAAAATTGTAAAATTGTAATTTATATTTGCAGTGTCATTGTAGGGACAAAAGTGATACCAAGTGAAATGTGATATTTCATTGAAATAGGTCACTGAATAAGAAGTTAAGATCTAATGTTGTGTAATCAAGAGGTTATATTTCACAAGAAGTTCATTAAGCGTAGACCAATATCATGCAACTTACATTATGTAATATATGTTTGAACTGTCTGTGGTTTCTGCTTACAAACTTATCATACATTGAACACTAATTCCTGAGTAGAATGATACAGGGTCAATGCAAGGCCACAATATGAAAATTAAAAACACTGATCTTTCAACTAATTTAAAAAAAAAAGTAACTTTATTGATAAGGTTAAGTCAACTATTTCTGAATTATAAGAAAATTGACTAGATATAGCAATTAGCAGGTCAAAAGGAGTGAAAAGCTTTATAACTCAAATTTTATGTTGTTCTACCAAAAGAGGTGATCTAATTTGCATTTATGCCAGGGAGAGAATTGTGAATAATTAGCAATTGGTTGACTGAAACAAAAAGGTGGTTTCCTGGTTGATATTTTCATCACTTCTTATTACACTGATTTCCTTAAGAGCCATCTTTAAAATTACAAGTGATGCTTGTAATACTCCCTGTTAAAATGAGTTCTAAAAGCCTGTTTAAATGTCACTTTTAAAATTGTTAGTCATTGAATTGTGGGACTGTCATATTTGTTGTTGTATCTCCAAACCTTGTAGTGTCTAGCACATTTTAGGCAATTAATGTTTGCTGAATTGAATAGAAAGTAACTAAGAAAATAAACAGATATAAAACAATATTTTTCCTGCAGTACTACAAAGAACTTCAGTCTAGGTGTGAATAATTTGCCAAGTCAGTAAAACAAAATCCTCCAATCAGTGGTTCAATATCATGTAAGCAAAACAACTAGTTGAATTCTCTCTAATTTTCAACCAGTTCTTTGGACACGGTCTCCAACATAAATCCAGTTCTTTCATTTCATTGCTTTATTAAAATTTCGTAAACATTATACAAGCCCAAAAAAGCAAATGCTTTTTGTCTGAATAACTGGCTAATGGAATATTCAGTAGAAAATAGATTATATTTTGAAGATACCATGGGCATTATGAAAAAGTCTAAAAACCCACATTTCACGAGGTTTGGGAGAACAGAGCGCAATTTGGTAATACCTATCAAAATTACTAATATACTTTCTCTTTGACCTAGAAATTCCTTATCTTGGAATATAGAACTACTCGCACATGCATGAAATGGGATATGTGCAAAAACTTTATTTAGCATAACTTAACAACACAGTATGAGAAACAACCTAAATATCTATCAAAAAAGCAACTAAATAAATTACAGTGCATCTGTATAATGGAATATCTTACAGCCATTAAAAAATAAGTAATGTGCAGAAAAATTAAGGAGTAATTAAGATGTAAAATATGCGTTCCATTTACAAAATAAAAAGAGAAGAAAAAGGATAACTATGTGTGAGTGCTTATTTATACATGCATAAAGTATCTCTGGCAATACGCAGAGGAAACTGTATCTTGCCTTTCTGACTGGAGAAAACTGAGTGGGATAGATGTGGGAGGAAGACTTTTCTCTATATTCTCTTTTCTGGTTTTGAATTGTGAGCCATGTGACTATATTGCTAAACAAAATAAATAAATGCATTTTGAAACACAGAAAAATAGAATTTTTATGAGAAATATCTTATTTCTATAGTCTAAACTGCACTAATTTCCCCATAACCATTTTCTCATTTGATTCACCAACTTGTCATCACATTGCCAACTTCTTAAAAATAAAACCCTAGGATAAAAGATGGCGGGAGGAGACAATATGAAATAGACATAGAGACAAGAAGAAAGAAAAGGAAAAAGAAAATGAGGTGAAGAAAGAGTAAGAGAAAGGATAGGATAAGGAGGAAGCAAAGGGAGAGTGAGAAGGGGAAGAAAACAAAAAGAAGGGGTGGACAGGAAAAGAGAGGAAGAAATAATATAGCACAGATAGCTTTATACAAAGACAGAGAAATTCCTTCTGATGTTTCCAGGCAGGATTTTGACAACAGTATCCTCAATATTCATTTCTTGTTAATGTCTCAACAGCTCAACACCTTTCACCTGAAACCCTTGTGTTGTTTTTCTTTCAAAGTTTCACAGTGTATCCATGACACAGATATCCATGACTTAAGGACTTACCCTGAAGTCTGAAAAACAGTTGGTCAGAAAATAAACTCAAAAACATGGGCTATCTATCCTGTCTCACTCTGTCCACCCTCTACACATTCACTCATAAAACCATGCTTGATTTAAGGGTTCAGATTAAACAACTAGTAAAACAAAAATTATTTGTTTGATTTAATTGTCAGTTGATTGGTTGGTTGGTTGGTTTCTGTTTTTTTTTTTTCTTTTTACTTGTTTGACATTGATTTTTTCAAAAAATTATTAATACTTAATAAATATACATATTTTGGGGGCATGTTTGCTAATGTAATACAATCTTACAATATATAAATATCAGATTAGTATAATTGGGACATTCATCACCTTAAATTTTTATCTTTATGTTAGAAACATTTGAATTAGTCTCTTTTGGCTATTTTGAAATATACAATAGATAATTGTAAACTATAGTCACCCTACTTATCTACCAAAATAAGGAGAGGTTGATTTGTGGGTACAAATAAACAGCATAAAAGAAGAAATAAGACCTAGTGTTTGGTTAGTTTCTATTTCAGAAATATAGTAATTTGGTAGTTTTGAGTATTGAACTGGGCACCAGTCTGGTTCTGACACAAACATCTGTTGAGCAGTACTAAGCACTAGCTATCCTGCCAGGCCCTAATTACACAAATGAATAAAGCAGCTTATCTTCTAAAAAGACAGAGAAATTGGTATATAACTAAAGGTAGCATAATGTGATAAGCATCACTGGCAGCACCACGTGCTATAAAGAGCTGAGCTTAGGGTAGAGAGGGCAGGCTTTATAAAGTGATATTTGCTCTGTGTTAAAGGATAAGCAGATTTCTTTTTCGAGGCAGGGTAGGAGTAAAGGACATCTCAGGCAGAGTTTTGTAACTAAATCACTTGAGTTATGCCATGGTAGGACGAGATGTATGAAATCCCACAATACTAGATGTAACTATATCCTTTCTTCCCACTCAAGAAATCATATTGAAATGCAAGTGAATAAGAAGGAGGTCTTAGTCAGCAATAATATCCTCTGCCCTATCCCCCAAAAAAGTAAATTATCTATGAAACAATATTCACAGTCTGAAAGACACGAATTGCAGCTTTGGTATTTGAAAACACTTCAACCGATGAATCCCTATGATTGCCCCATGATATTAAGATACAGATAAGAGAAGAATGTTGTGTTTTATATCATTATAACCTCTTTCCCATACCCATGCTCCCCGACCTCCATACACTTAATGTGTCCTGTAGATGCAAGACAAATGATGGCAAGAACCTCACTCAGGCAAGACAAGGAGTTCACAACACCTACTTTGGGACCTAAAACATAAAAGGTGCTGAGAGCTTTATTAGATCAATGAATTAAAAATCTCCACCATCAGAGACTGAAGTCTGCTGCCTATGTTACACACAGGTCCCCAGGGACTGACACCAGAAAGAAGGAAAGATGTTCAGTCTCAGTTATAAGTGTTATTCATTAGACATAATCACCTGGCCAGGTAGGTCTGATGTTAAAAATCTCAGTAACAGTAAAACCAACGAGTGGTCCTAGTTTTAACTTCAACAGAGGGAGGCAAATCTTTTGCCACTGACTCCTTCCAACCTGATGCAGCTTGCTTACATCTCCAAAAGAAATGGAGGGAGAGAATGTCAACAATTCCTTAAAGCGTATTTCCACGCTAGCAGAATGACTCAGAGGTTATACCAACAACTCAATGATTCATTCATAATTTGGATAGAAAAAGGAGTTGGCAAACTACAATGTGTTCACCATAAAGTACAGAATCCTGGTAGTATTAGCCCCAGGCTGAAGTTATTTCAATATTGTCTTGCATTTCTCCATGGTCCCAAGGATGAATGTTTTTATAAACTCAATTTTAATTATCTATCCTGATTAGTGGTAGAGTGGGGAGGATGGTAAAGTAATATGTTACTTCTTACAAAGCAGTTTCCTTGTTTTCTCTCTTTCTGGAGAATGTATTGCTTTCTAACTGAAACTTAGATGAATCATCAGACTTTTTAATGCCTTTTAACAGCTAGCCCAGCAGATTCTCCACATATCTACAGCTGTTCTCCAGTTCAACCTCACCAACTACTCAAGGAAATGTGCTTGGACTTGATGTTGAAACTGCACTTCTGGAATGCCATAATACAGAATGACCTGGCATTTCACATCAAATAAGCAGCAGCTGAAAACAGCCCCATAAAGATGGGGCCACGGGAACCAGAATTATCCTGTGTTTTCTCACACCCTCACCAGATTCACAGCCTCAATTCACAAGTGTTCAATCCAGAAGGACCTGTTCTGAGAGCAAATTATATCAAGATAGGTATTTATATAGTCATTTAACATATAATATGCCTAATATTATCTTTCCCAAAACCTGCATTATGAAAACATTTTGTGGAAGGATGAGGTGTTCCACATGAACGAATTTTGCCAAAATATAAAGCTTACCACTTTAAATACCAACAACTTTTAAAAACATATATACAATTTTTAATGGACTTCTTTCTAAAAGAAATTACTTCTCACATCTATTAAACAGTAGTTAGTGGATATTATTTAAATTTTCTTGCTGATTCAGTGTCCTCATTAAGGATAAAGAACATATGTAGATTAGATCTGTCCATCACTTATCTGCTGTTTTTGCCTACCTTCTAGTTTTTTGTTATGAATTTGTTATTCATAGACAAAATAGTTTTGTATACTCATGTAACCAAAGACACACACACACATTGAAGCAGAAGTCAATAAGCTTATCATTGTGGAATCAGTAATTGTTAAGGGCATGGATTTGGTGCAGAGATTTTATGACAATTGTTTAGAGTACTTAGGAGCCTTTCCTATATAATCCCCAATCCAGGCTGTGTTCCAAAGGGTTTAGGTTACTGGCAAGGTGTTACTATAATTTTATATTAAATATAAAAGCCTCTGCTCTTCAAACTTTTTGGCATATCTACAAAATGAAATAAAACCCAAAGTAAATGGTTCTCCTTTCTGATTCTGGGAAGACTTTCTTCCCTACATAACAATCAAGGATGCCTTAAATTAAAATATCACTTTAGGTACTGAAAGTTAAACTGTAATTCTTCTGCTTCCAGAGTGTATAAAAAATATGTTACATTATAACGGATTGACAATATTTGGTATCCTATTCAACAAGATTTAAATCTAGGAATTATAAACAAAACCTAATTTATTCTATCTCTAGGTTCAAAGGCAAAAGAAAATTTCTAGATTATCATCTTCAAGGACATTTCTGATTTAAGCCGATTTTTAAATCATATTTGAATAATCTGATTTTGAATATATTTGAATAATCTGATTTATAGATAAATATAGTAAGCATAAACTTCAGTAATCATTTCCAGATTTTCTAATATTAATCCATGCCAGAATCAGGAGTATGACTTGTTTATTTATACCCTGTTCCTAATTTAATTACCTTATGTTCCTAATTTATTTATCCAAAGCACATTCCTAATTTATTTACATTATTTCTAGCATAACAATACAATAATAATATTTAATAAACATCTAAACAGTCATCTGAAACAAATATTTTAAAACCTTAACTAATCATCTTCATTATAATTTCATCTAAATTCTCATGAAGCAATAGTGGCTCTGAAATACCCACAATCCAGGGCCAAATAATTGAATATTCTACCTCTCAGAATTCTGAACATCATCATATTATTTTGTTTCATATTTTTATAGATAATTAGGTTAAATCTAAAAAGATGCTCTTGGAGATAGATTAAACCTTGTCTTACTGTACAGAGTGGCCATAAATTCCCATTTGTCCAGGACAATCACTGTTTATACCAGCTATTATAGTGTAATTTTAATAGTGCCCCCACTGCTCTCAAAATGACCAGATTTAAGTAATAAATTATATGGTCACTGTATTAGGTTAATTTGGAGACAGCACAAGAAATTGGAATGGTTTTGATTTTTCAACCTAAACTCAAGCAACTTTGATGTTTACAAGGAGAGAGCAGAGGGATCAGAAAACAGTGGAAAAGGAGCAGAAAGGTAGGTACAGAATATTCGGCCTCTGTTCACAAAAAGCAAAAGCCAAGTGTGTATTAGGTTGGAAAGACTACTTTATCACTCAGCTTGACTCTACTTGCCCACTTCTAATTAGGTAGTTGGTGAAACGTGGCCTATTTTTCAAGACTCAAAATTGGGACACATATTTGTGAGAATTTGGGCAATAAATTCTTGAAGTTATACTCCACATTCATTTTTGTCAGCACCATTTTCCTTTTAATATGTCTTATTCTAAAATATGAACATTGAAAGATGGATTATTACCTAGTTTCAGCTAAGGCTACTTAACAGCTTTAATAACCTCTATATCTTTTGCTGACAATTTTTAATAACAATCACTACAATACTACTTCTGCTGCTGCTGCCAATGCTGCTGCTGCTGCTGATGATGATGATGGAAAATGAACAGACAATGCCTTCTAGTGATTCAATATGGCGGATAGCCAAACTCACATTTGAGAAAAATACTAAAAAGAACAACCAGAGACTTGTGATTTAACTATGCCATCCATCAGTTGGATGAACTTGAACAAACCAAAGTTATTTAGAAACAATCTGTAAAATTGTATTTGTAAAAAAGGAGGATGGACTTCTGGGAGTAGATCCAGCTCAATCTAGAAGTTTCTTGAAGCTTATTTTAAAAAATATATACCAGAAAAAATATATATATTCTGAGATCCTGAGCAAGATTAGCAGTCAGACTCCTTCACATCCAGCATATCACCTCCGAAATTTGCTCCTAGGTTTTGCTAAAGGCTCCTCCATTATATAGAAAATCACACTGAAGTTGCAATCATTCTCCACCCAGGAGCTGCTTGGTTTATTTTTACTCCAATCATTCCTTCTTTCCCCTTCATTGAAATTCCAAAGTGAGTCCAAATTCTCTGTTATATATCATTCTACTAAAGCATAAGGTAATTAGTAAGTGCGATATTTTCTCTTCAGCCTCCTTCCTGACCTTTGATCAGTCACTATCTCCAATTTAGATTTTAGCTTCCTGAGGCAGAAACTGCACCTACACCTGGATATTCAGCAACATTGTGCCTGTTCTAAAAATGTAGCTTCATTTCACTGGTATTCTATATACATGCCCACATTTTAACTCTTCATAGTATTATGTAAGTTATGTTAGTTGAACTAATTATTTTTTTAATTTAGGTTAAAATAACACATAACATAAAATTTACCATTTTAACCATTTTAAAGTATATAATTCATTTTTGCTAAGAATATTCACATTGTTGAATGACAGATCTCCAAAATTTTCTCATCTTGCAAAACTGAAATCCTATGCTTATTAAACATATCCCCATTTTTCCCTCCTCCAAGGCCCTGGTAACCACCATTCTACTTTCTGTTTCTATGAATTTGCCTACTTTAGATACCTCACATACATAGGTATTGTTAATAAAATCCAAACTAAATTTTTATTATGTATATAGTTGTAAAAATTACAATGATTGTGACAGCCCTTTAATCATTTCAAAATGCCTTCCTATATCCTAAGCCCCTCTCTATTCAGTGTTTCCTTTGTTGTCACCCTGCTTCTCACACTTCCCACTCTTCCATCACTTTCAATCCTGGCCTCTAAAACCCTGTTTCACTGTAAACAAGCTCTGTATAGCTCCTTGCCGTAACTGAAATTTGACTTTCTTTGGAGGATCCCTCTCTCTGCAGTCCACTAATGGAGACTATTTGTTCTCTCACAATTCACATGACCCAAGGTCATGTTGGTGGGGTGCAGGAAGAGGTATATTAGTTAACAGTCTTTTGGTTGATAATAGAGCTCCTATTATAATAGAACTCAAATCTAGCTTAAGAAAAAAAATGTTTAAAAGTTACTTATGAACTTTCGTAACTGGAGAGAAGAAAGACGAGTATTCTCAAAGACACAAACAAATATCATAAATATGCTTCTAACTTTCATATATCATCTTCACTTGTTTCTGCTTGAATTATTTTCTCAAGATTTTTTTTTCAGTCTTCTAGACAGAGGGCAATATAGTTGCTGTTAACCTCAGAATCACATCATCTTTATCCTCCTCTTGAAGAGTGCATCTACAATGCAAAAGGACTCTAGTTGAAATAGGTCAGGTCACAAAACGATTCTTCAGTACAATCACATCCTATGGGGAATATTGTACTATTGGCCCAGTCTACAATATGATAAACACTCCACTGACATGAGGAACTACACACCAAAATGGATTATTCCTCCAAGACAACATAAAGTTCAGATCTCCAAAGATAAAATATCCACTATATTGACTATACCTCTAGAATATCTGTTAGAGAAGAAGTGGCATTTTCCTAGCATGTCAGTTTTGAATAACGTCCTTTCTACACTCCTCCAATAAAAACAAACAAACCTCTCCTCATTGAGGCATGCTATCCAGCTCCTATTTCTGCCATATACTGCCATTGGTCAAGACTTAACTTGGATGGCTCTGGCACCATTAACTCACAATTACTCACAATATTCCAACATCGTGTTGTATAACCTTCCTGTCCATTTGTATGATCCATCCAATAGCTGCAAGTCCTAGATTCATAGTTCCTTAATCTCCTAAAATCTAGTGATTTTAATTTTCCATTTTCTGAATTTTATCAACCACAGAACTCTTTCACTCCAAAACTGTAGAATTCTAATACTATAGTCTCTGGCTTCAACCTCTAACTTCCCACCAAAATGTCCCTATGGACAGCCAATAGAAATATCAAACTCAATATGTCCAAAAGTTAACTCATCTCTCCCAAAATAAGGTTTTAAAAATTGCTTTACTTCTTGTACTGTATTCTGCCTTGTTGAGTAAGATCACCATTTGCAATGCTGAGGAAAGGAACTCCGGAATTACATCTGACCCCTCTCTCATGCCACAAAATCACAACAGGACCTAGACTATGGCTTCTACCTCATTAGCAGCTCTTTGATCCCTCCCTTTTCCTTCATTCCATCCCTCATGGTGTAATCTTAGTTCAGAATCTAATCAGTTATCTATGAGATTTCTATATCAGTCATCACTCTTATCTCCTTTCAACCTACTTTCTATGGTGTTTTTAGAATGAACTTCCTGAAATACGCCTGGAGTATTTGGATTTTATCTGGAAATATCATGTCGCTTAAAGATGTAAACTGAAAAATATGTGGTCATATCCTCTCTCCCAATATTGCAGGAAATTGACAGAAAGTGACTTATTTTTTAAAGAATGAACCTATGCTGACATGGATAACAGGAAGGAAGACATAAGCCAATGGTTTCTGGATAAGAAAGAAATCAATTTGCCTTTCCAGGATCCCTAAGAGCTCAAAAAAGGAATTGTCAGGTATGGTGGAAGGTAAGAGTGAAACCTGGACTAAAAATCATGGGGATAAGTTGGAAGGATATGTATACAAAACACACACCATCCTGAAACACTGGCAGTCCTGGCTCTGCTCCTCACTAGTGTCCAACTATGGAAAGTTAGTTAATTCTCTATAGTCATTGAAAGGCTGTTTGCTAATTTAACCAAAAAAATTATATAACTATCTTGAGAGAGTAAGATTGCTCTAAAACTAGAAATCATCAGCTTTCACTACAGGAAGTAAATGGATAATATACAAACTTAAATTCAAAATTATAAACATTTCATTTGAAGATGTTGTAATAACTACCTAAGAAAGAGCTAAAGGAGTCAGAGTGTTTACTTTAGAAAAAAGTGCATTATAAACTGATTGTATATTTTACTTTAATAATAAAATATTAAAATTTTAAATACATATCCAAATGTATTGTCGACATTTTTAAAGTCTTTCAGTGACTGCCATTGTTTTCCAGATAAACAATGGCATATTGATCTCTTCATGATCTCATTCATGATTACGTCACCAGCTTCCTCTAACCCTTCTCTTTACCAACAAATCAGTAATTCCTTTTCTTTTTCTTTTTTTAATTGCATTTTAGGTTTTGGGGTACATGTGAAGAACTTGCAAGATTGTTGCATAGGTACACACATGGCAGTGTGATTTGCTGCCTTCCTCCCCATCACCTATATCTGGCATTTCTCCCCATGCTATCTCTCTAAATTTATTATGTATCTGTGGGGTGGGGATGGGGAAACTTCTGTATATTTTTCCAAGCTGCTCCATCTTCACCCAGTCCTACCTCTTGAACACTGATAACCATTAGCTCTTCAAAATTCAGCTACACCAGGAAGACTTCCCTAGGCCATTCAGTCTGCATTAAGTATACCTTCATTTTGCATCCATATCAACTCATGCATTTACTCACCCAAAATTCATTTATCCAATAGATATGTGTTGACTGCCAGAATGGAAGCTCCATGAGAGTAAAAAGTACCCACTCAACAGGCATACTTAACAGTGACTACACAAACACCATCTGAATGAATGCCAGGCACTCTGGCAGATATGACATTTTCATGTACCTAGCTAGGGTTTTCAAGAAAACCTTGAAGGTACATGAAAATGTCTGCATTTGATTGAGGTTTACTGTAAGCTCACTGAGACTAAACTATCCTTTATCTATGATTTCTCTCTGTCTAGAATAGTGCCTAGCACATAGAAGTGTTCAATAAATGTGTATTCATAGAATAATTATTCATTTCTCTATATTTTGAAAGAGCTGAGTAGTGGTATTTGTATTTTGTCAATTTAGCAAGCTGAATCTATGTTTCCAAGAGTTCCCTTCCGACAGTGGTTCCAGCTGAGGGCTGGGAATTTGCGTGAGATTTGGAAGGTGAAGGTGAAGAAGCAGGCATTGTGTTCATTGTTGGTGCAGAACTGCAGGCATTGCTGCAGCCAGTGCACCTTGTCCTTGACCTGCTCACTCACTCCCCTGGCAAGAGGCAGCAATGGTGCGACAGCACTGCTAGCTTCCACCTGACCTCCTCCTTCAGAGTCTCCAAGTCTCAGGCCAGGTGTTGGATGTGAAGGCACCAGCTTCATCCTCAGGTCATCCACGTTATCACAGTTGGATGCCATGAGTCAAATGGGGTTTCACTTCGCCCAAATGGGTTCTAATGTTTCACCTAAGGTAATACTTCGTCCCCATGGACTTACATGCCTTAACTTATCCTACTTCAGGTCCAGATTTCTTTCCCAACTACTTGTTCTGCTGACCTATAGTGACTTAGGGCCCACCACCATAGGCAGGGGGGCCTTTTATAAATTATTTTACCAGTTCTCTTTCACAATGATTAGTGAATTTTCTATGATCTCCAACCATCACTTTTTGGACCTTTGTGTCTCAGATTCTCCCACGGTTATGTAAAGTTTTATTCCTAAAATACATCTTCTATTTCATCATTCATAGTGATTCTCCTTCGCGATCAAATTATAACTAAGATATCAGATCCAAGAGTATGTATGAAATTCTGAGACGCTTTTATCGAAAAACAAAAGGTGTTTTTAAAAAACAAAAGATTCAGATTCAGAGCAGATTTGCATATTCTCAGATGTGTCCAAAAAGTTTTGAATTGACTCGAAGTTTTTGAAATAGTAGGAGCAATAAGCAAGGTGACATCCACAAATTTTAATGACTCTAAACCACCTAAGGGTGGCATTTATATGTATCCGTCTATCGCTTTCCAGATAAAATCCAAGAGACAGTGATCTAGGATAATTAAAATGGGTTGGGGAATAAATGAAATCATAAAAGTTTTTTGACTAACCTCACCACCTTCAATCAAACACTGTACACTATTTCAGTTCAAAATGGCAGACAGAGTCTATTTATTCAGCTTCCCTTTCTCTGTGGATCTGAATAAGACTATAATAAAGTATCATCGAAAATTATAAAAACACAATAATTAAAGGAACACGAGTAGGACAATCCCAAAATAGCTACTTCAAAAAATTTCTAGAATCTAGAAATTGAGAAAGAATGCCATCTGCTCAAGCTGTAGCAAAGAATCGGAAACAAAGGTCTACAGTAGATAGGGAAAACAGCTTTCCCAACAGAAATCTGGAGATGCTTCAGATCAGAGTCTGTAGGTGGAACTAAGGGAATGAAATAGTAGAGCTAAAAACAGGGGGGATTACTTGAGGACCTGCATATGGAATAGTAAGACTCCTATATTCTCATGCAAGATAACCTATAATCAGGCATTTCACTCTGGTGCCAGAAAGAAAAGCCTTCCTCCTCCTGATATTTGCCAAAGGAAAATATAGCTGGCTCACCTCCAGAATTCTCACTATACTGTAAAACCTCCAGTTCACAAATCTCTTTCACATGCAGAGCACATCATCAACTTTACAATTCTCTTAGTCTTAGAACAAATGGACAATGAATGATCACTATATAACTTAGTAAATGCTGCAGCATAATATCAAAAGACCAAGATTAATAGAAAAATGGACTCCTCCTACATAAGGAGATAGCATTCAGGAAGCAGAAGAGAATCTTATAAACAACTTTAATTAGTGTCCTTGAGTAGAAAATATTGTATCCAAAGATCAACATGAAGTTATGAATTTAAAAAAAAAAAACAGAACACAAGACTATACTTTTGGAAACTGAATAATTTCCCAAATCAAAAAATTAATTGGAAGTTTAAAGATAAAATGTAGGCATTTTCCAAGGGTTAAAAACAAAGGAAAACAACAAAAACTGAGAAAAAAAATGTGAAAAAAAGATAATAAAAACTGATAATCAATTTAGAAAGTCAAATTATTAGAAATGCTAAAGGGAAAAGAGGAAATTATCAAAGAACTAAAATAAGAAAATTCTCCAGATGTGAAAAGAGATGCATATCTTCATTCTGGTGGTGACTACCAGCTATAAAGTAGGATGAACTTTAAAAGAATCACACCAGGACACATTACTATGATACTTCAGAACTCCAAAGGCTAAAAGACTAAAAGTTCCAGAGACAGTTGGAAAAAGCAGATTACATACCCAGGAATTAGAATCAGAAACATCCCATTCTTTTTTGTTTGTTTATTTGTCTGTTTTGTTAGCAACACCAAAGAGTAGAATGATGCCTTCAAGGTTCTGTGGAAAGCATTTTATTCACTTACAAATTGTCTACCCAGATGTCTTAGTACATTTTCTGCTGCTATAACAGAATGCCTGAGACTGTATCATTTATAAAAAAAAAATAGAAGTTTAGTACGGGCATAGTGGCTCACACCTGTAATCCAAGCACTTTGAAAGGCAGAGGTGGGTGGATCCCCTGAAGTCAGGAGTTCGAGACCAGCCTGGCCAACATGGCAAAAGCCTGTCTCTACTAAAAATACAAAAAATTATCTGGGCATGGTGGTGGCTGCCTATAATCCCAGCTACTCTGGAGGTTGAGGCAGGAGAATTTCTTGAACCCTGGGGGTGGAGGTTGCAGTGAGCTGAGATCATGCCACTGCACTCCAGCCTGTGAAACAGAGAGAGACTCTATCTCAAAAAAATAAAAATAAAAAAACGAAGAAAAATTCATTGGACTCACAGTTGTAGAGGCTGGAAAGGCCAAGATAGATGAGCTCCATCTGATAAGGGCCTTCTTGCTGCATCATCTCGTGGGAGAAGTCGGAAGGGCAAGAGAGCAGACCTAAGAGAGCAAGAAAGTAAGGAAGCCAGACTTATCCTTTTTATCAAGAGTTCACTCCCAAAATAACTACACCACTCCCACAATAATGGTGTTAATCCATTCATGAGAACAGAGCCTTAGTGACCTAATCACCTTTAAAAGGTCCCACCTCACAACACTGTTGGATTGGAAATTAAGTTTTCAACACACGAACTTTGGGGAACACACTAAAATCATGGCATCAGCCAAACCATTAATCAAGTAAGAGAGCATGATACAGAACTTTTCAACCTGCAAGCACTGACAAATTGACCTCCCACACACCCTTCCTTAGGAAGTTACTTGAGGAATGATGACAGGTAAGAGCCGTGTGAGGTAAATCCTTATCATTCATACCAAGACATCGTCAGAAAGTATCTGGGGTTGATAAGTCAAGAAATAACAGTGTATGTGATTTATTTGAAGATATGGGACTAACCATCAGAATAACGAAAAACTTAATTTGTAAAAGTGGCAAATTCTAGAGAGTGATATCAGGTGTAGGGTAAACATTTCAGTACCATTTAATTTTTCTTAGCCATGTGTTGGGGGAAGCAGCAAAGGAGAAAAGACTTATAGTGTTCCTACATAAACTTGTTACATGTATAAAAGAAATCAGGAACAACAAACTGCAGAAGACTTCAGGAGGCCTCTGGGGAGGAAGGCCTC
This sequence comes from Aotus nancymaae, assembly GCF_030222135.1. NCBI lineage: Eukaryota > Metazoa > Chordata > Mammalia > Primates > Aotidae > Aotus > Aotus nancymaae. The sequence goes on from NW_026988413.1 coordinate 32,575,264, forward strand.
TCCATGCCTCATGTTCTGGTGCAGGGTGACCCAGGCTCTGTTACCATGAACATTGTGCTCAAGGATGTAAAACCCCTTCATGGCCAGATTTGTAGGTTCCTTGTAAGGCCTGAGTTCCCCCACCTGCACATAGATAATAGGCTAAAGATAACCACATGTTCTTATTTGGGGAAACTCCCAAACTGCCACTGTTATCAATCTTTAGAATGACACACCAGTTCCCACTCACTGATTCACTTCCAGCTCACTGATTCAACCCACCATCACTCCACCCCTACCCCATAGATCAAAGTGATTGTGACCAATAAAGAGTATGAGAGACCAGAGCTCGAGGCCTTCACTGTCTCTTCCAGTAATAAGTGATGGCCCTCTGGTCCCACTTTCTCTCTTAATATTTTTCTCAATCCTTTGTCACCACCAAATTCGGGGTACCCATGGGTGATGTAGGGGCTGGTTCCCTACAGCCATGTAGTAATTTTAATGTATTACCAGAGATAGTTGAAATATTCTGTTTGATTTTTCTCTAATATTAACTACAAAGACTATGGTAGGCAGAATAGTGACACACTAACGTTGTTCACATCCTATGAATATGTTATCTTACGTAGCAAAGGAAACTTTGCAGATGTAATTAAGGTAAAGGACTCTGAAACGGGGAGAGTAGCCTAGCTTATCCAGGTGTACTTAATGTAATCGCAATGTCCTTAAAAATGGAAGAGGGAGGCAGAGGCAGAGTCAGAGGGATCCAGTGTTGCTGGCTTTGGAGATGGAAGGAGATTCCCAACAAATGTGGGCAACTTCTAGAAGCTGGAAAACGAAAGGAGTGGCTACTCCTCTAGAGACTCCAGAAAGAAATTCAGTCCCATTTACAGCCTGATTTTAGCCCAGTGAGACCCATATCAGACTTCTCTTCTACAGAACTGTAAGATTATATATTCTTGTGTTAAGTCACTGAGTTTTTAGTGATTTGCTACAAAAGAATCACCTTAGTAGCAAATCAAAAAGCAGCAAAAGAAAACTATTGCATAGACTTAATTCCTTTTGGTGTTGTCTTATCCTAAAGGAAATTATTTTCCTTTCATCTTTTTATAATCAAAACGTTAAAAAAAGAATAGCAAGATAGACCTTTGCTTTTCCTATTTCGTGGGGTAAATGGAATGAATATACTGGTTTGTCTTTCCTTGTATTCCTAATGTTTCTGATATTCCCTTTTCCAAGTCTCGGGTAAGTTACACCTGGGTATATTTAAGAATAAAGATAAGCTACTCCTAGTAGAAAAAGCGTTCATGCTTCAATGTTTCAAAATATTTCCAGAAGCTATTCTTTGTGGAGTCATATGTTAGGGTTTTGCTTTTCTGTTCACATTTATGAAACACACACACATACAAAAAAAAAAAAACAGTAAACTTTCTAATTATATTCCTTAGCTATAATCACTATTTTTAAAATATCATCCTTTAAATTACATCAGCTACACTCTATTATACTATTATTATGTGTAGTCTGTAACTTCGGGATAGTTCTATAGTGTAACCAAGAAGGTTCATTAGACTTCAAATCTTACTGTTGGTCTGTATTCAAAATTCTAGAAAGTTTCATTTTTTATTATTTTTTTAAATAAATGTTTTGTGGCCCACCAAATAGTGGATACTTTGGTTTGTAACCCTGAAAGTGATAATAAACTTATCCATCCATCTCTCTTTCTGTCGGTTAGTCTTTGCCACATAATAGAGGCAGCATAGTGCAGCAGCAAGAGAACTAAACTTGGACTCAAGATGTCTAAATCCAAAATTAAGGTAGCTCTAAGCAACCAATCAATTGTATGGCCTTAGACAAGTCACTTCACGACTCCTGAGCATAATTTTTTCTTAAGCAATATAAGGTTTGACAAGATCAATGCTTTCCAAGATATCTACAATAGCCAACGCAGGTCTGTGATCATGGAGCAGAGAAGGTTCTCTGTCACACCAAAATCCAACCAAAGGAATTAACCAGTCACCAAGTCCTTGTGCCATTCATAATTCAGCATCAACAATGTGTTTGATCCTCTGACTCTGTCTTTTACTGGAGGCCTTTGCTGCTTCCATATTTACCTGGACACATTTTGTTCTCTCCAAATCCAAAAAAAACAATCAGTCAATGAAAACAATTTCTCAAGCAACTCTGATTTGCTGAGCAGGCTAAGATGAAGATATTCCAATTATTCATCCATTACAGTTTACCTTCCAATGGCTTCACCCTGCTCATATTTTTCAGAAGTTCCAAGTATGTATTTCCTCACTGACCTCATTTTGCAAGAGAAACTATAATGTAATACGGACTATAATATTTTAGTTATTTGAGCTCTTCACACTTTTTTTCCAAAGTACTGGGTTATTCTAATAATATACTATAAATGACCAAATATTTATGAAATAAGTTGAAAATATATTCAATAAGCAGAAATGGGCCATCACCTTTTAATGAAAACTTTCTTCTCAAGCCTGTAATCCCAGCACTTTGGGAGGCCAAGGCGGGTGGATCACGAGGTCAAGAGATGGAGACCATCCTGGTCAACATGGTGAAACCCCGTCTCTACTAAAAATACAAAAAATTAGCTGGGCGTGGTGGCGCGTGCCTGTAATCCCAGCTACTCGGGAGGTTGAGGCAGGAGAATTGCCTGAACCCAGGAGGCGGAGGTTGCAGTGAGCCGAGATTGCGCCATTGCACTCCAGCCTGGATAACAAGAGCGAAACTCCGTCTCAAAAAAAAAAAAAAAAAAAAAAAAGAAAACTTTCTTGATGAATAAAAAGGTTTAAAAAATTATATTGCAAATAGTGAAGGTTATCAAAAGCTGTCCCAAAACAATTACTTATATTCTAGGTATATTCACTTCAAAATGGAAAGACACAGTATACGTTAAGAGTCAAAATAGCCACAAAGTGCTCACTTTTTCTTAACCAGATCTCAGCTAGAGGAGATAAGAACAGCATAACCCAGGCAGAGGAAAAGGAATGTGTTCAGATCCCTGTTCATCTTTTATTCTACAGATTGATTCAAAATATCTTCAAATAGGGCCTTTATTTTCTTATGGCCTGTTCACTAATGCGTCTTAGTAATGATCTTTAGCTTCTTATTTCACTTCTGATTTCAGTCTATGTCCTTTCTTTCCTGTTCTCTCACTTTCAGTTTCTCTGTGTACACAAACTGCTTACATATCTACCACCTCTCTCATCTAGGTGTTCATCCGTATTATCTACAGATCTCTTTTAACTAAATAAATTCCTTGTATCTGAAAAGAATGTTCCAGTACATCCAGGAATTCATTAAAGAAATATCTAATACTGCAAAAATTAGAAATCTTGCCCTCACAAAGTTCAGAATTTGGAGGAAACATAACAAAAATAATAATGTTTGTAAATGCTCTGCAAAGTGAGTTTTCAAGTACTCTATCCATGTTTGGTAGGTTCCCATAAACTGGTATAGGTAGATCAGGAAATTACACTTGGAGTAAGTCTTCTTGGTCCAAATATCTCATCATCAAAGGTACACCCCACCCTGCAGTTGGAAATATCACTATTCCATCTGTCTCCCAAGTCTCAAAATACAACAATAATATCTGACATGTCCTTCATTTTCCATATATATTAATTACCATATTGTTCACTTTCTACTATGAAAATACTATATGAAAACACAATGGAAATGGCTCAGAAGAAAGATTATTTCCTCTTCACTGATAAAAGTCTAAAATATTTAGATTTAGTCTCTGTAAACTGCTTACATGAGATATATAGAAGATTGTAAATATATCCCCCATTATATTATATTTAGCTCAATAGAAGATGAAATGCAAAGAGGTTCCTTTAAAATAAGTCCATTAAGCAGGCTGTCTTGTTTTTTAATAAGCCAAACGCTCTATTTATATGTTCTAAACTGCAATTAACTCATTTAAAAGATTGTTTAGCATTTCAGGCAGTTTATCGCTATAATACTATGTCTTTCTTGATATCAATTTTGGTTTCATTATAATGTGTCTATTTTTAGTGAAGTAACAATGCAACATTTTTTGTTGATCCTCTTTCCCAGAAGGCTGAATAATTTGTCTGATTGCCTAGGTCTTTTTCTAAGCCTTAACATCCAATAATAACATTCTCAGAAAAAAAAAAAAATGAAGTGATTAAATGAAAGAAAAAATGAATCCACTTTTTCTATCATCATTACAGTTTTATTTTTCTAAATCAAGTACTCTAGACATTAACTTCAGGGATCTCAGAAGCTTTCACTAAGCAATCCATTTGGCAATGATGTTTTCATTTAATTATCCTCTAACATAATTATATGGTTTTGGCATATATGTACTAATCTTCACCTTCTATAAACTGCAATTCTCCTTTCCTCTCTACAAGGGAAAGCATGGACTTTGACCAAGATACACCTAGGTTCCAAGCCTAGTTCTGTCATTCCTAGGCTAGATAATCTTGGGCAAGTCATTAAACCTCCATGAGCCCTCTTCATCTAGAATACAGAGACTGTAACACTTCTTAGCAGGGTTTCTCGACCTTGGCGATGTTAACATTTTGTATCAGATAATTATTTGTTGTAAGGAGCTGTTCTGGGTGTTGTAGGATATTTATCGGCATCTTTAATCTCTACTCACTAGATGCCAGTACATCCCCTGGTTGTAAAAATCGAAATTCTCTCCAAACATTGTCAAATGTTCCCCGGGGGAAAATTGCTGAGAACCATTATTTGACGGGATTGTTGATTAACTAAACTTGTCAAATACTGGTTTAAATGTTTAACATTTAGATTTTAATGTGTGTTAAATGAAATTATATATGTCAATAATCTGGCACACTTTGACACATAATGTGTACAGAATAAATGTAATTGTTTTTATTAATAGACCTGAATTCTCAATAATAACACTTTGTACTGTATAAAAAGAAAGAATGAGAAATTACAGAGAATAAAAGACTATTGTTGGGGAAAGGTTTGGTCATCATTCAGAAGAAAAATAATTTAGTGTTAGTTTGATTAGAATAAGAAGCTTTTGGTTGTACCTGTTTCAAGGGCAAGAAAGGTGGGGAAAACCCAAATAACTTAAAGCATTCGATTCAGCAGATATCAATTTCAACACTGACTGGCATTTTATTTTTTAGTCTTATAAACGTATAACCACTGGAACATCAAACTAAATTGAAGCCTTAATTTCCAAGTGTCTGATCTTGCAGAAAGGGTTCAGCACTGGAAGACACACAGACCTGGATTCAAATCCAAGTTCTATCATTTATTGCTCCAAGACCTTATGAAAATCTCTAACTATTCTCTCTTTCCTCATTTTCAAATTAGTAAACAGTGATAGAAATTCCAATTGATAATGTTTTATGAGTAACCAGTGGGATATGATGTGGAGGTGGAAGATAGTGATAGTGATGATCCTGACCCTGTGTAGGCCTGGGCTAATAAACATATTTGTGTCTTCATTTTTAACAATTTTTTAAAATAAAAAAATTAGAAATAGGAAAAAAGCTTGTAGAATAAATATATAAAGGAAAAAAATTCTTCTATATGACTGTACAATGTATTTTTAGCTATTACTACAAAAGAATCAAAAGTTTTTTAAATTGTTTATAAAATAAAAATGTTACAGTAAGTTAAGGTGAATTTATTTCTGAAGAAATAAATGTTTTACAAGTATAGCTTAAGAAAAAAAATAAGTATAGTTTAGCCTAAGTATACATTGTTTATAAAGTCTAGAGTAGTAGACAGCAGTGTCCTATAATTTCATTTAACACACATTAGCATCTAAATATTTGCACATTCATGAGCACATTCATTTGCCACTCGCTCATTGGCTCACCCAGAGCAACTTCAAGTTCTGCAAGTTCCATTCATACTAAGTGTCCCTTTTTAATCTTTTATACTTTATTTTTAGTGTACCTTTCCTATGTTTAGGTATGTTTGGGTACACAAATACCATTGTGTTACAATTGCCTGCAGTATTCAATACCGTAACCTACTACTGTACAGGTCTGTATCCTAGGAGCAATAGGGACCATACAGCCTAGGTGTGTAGCAGGCTATACCATCTAGGTCTGTGGAAGCACATGCTATGATGTTCACACAATGATGAATGAAATCACCTTATGACACATTTCTTAGGCTGTATCTCTATCATTAAGTGATGGATGACCATGTACTATTGTTATTATTATTATTATTAAATCTTTCTTCTCCTTCTTTTCGTCTTCCCTTCCTTTACCTTTCTATCAACTCCTGTAATATCACTTCTCCTTTCTGGCAGTAACAGCTTCCAAAGGCAGTGCTGTCAACTTCAGTCATTCCTCAGACTGTCATTCAACATTCCATTATCTGGGGTAAGACAGCAATTAGGAATATAAGAACTTTCTTTTCTTAAATTTGCAGCTGCCAAAATACAATTAATTGACTAATGTATCCTTTTTCTTAATTGAAATGCAGTAATTGTTAAACACTAAAATGCTCCCAACATTTTGAAATCTACAGAAAACCTAAAGGAATACTACAATAAGTGCTCAAATAACCTTTTCTAGATTAACCAGTTAACATTTTGCCATCTTGGCACCCTCTTTTCTCCTTGCTCTCTTAATCTCTCTTCTCTCTCCACTTCTAAATACTTAAGTATGAATTTCCAAAACTAAAAGCATTCTCGAATTTACATATTGCTGTTATCATACCTAAGAAAACATAACAATAACTAAATAGTATCATCTAATATGCATTATCGACTGTATATTCCACCTAAGCAGGAATGTTCTAGAGGAAACTAATCAAATGTCAGTTCTATTACCACCTGATTACAATGGGAAGAGTTCATCCTCCCTAAAAAATCAGCAAAAGTATAATCTAAAAAGCAGTAGGGACTACAGCAAGAGGGTAGCCCAGGCATCTGAAAATGTATTCCATTTTCAGTAAATTTATCTTAATATCTTAAATTTCATACTAAATTTGCATGTAAATAACTATACATATAAATGATAAATTCCTTCATTTATTTTAGGCAGAAATAATATACACCTATTAGTGGCTTATAAGACAACAGATTGGGAAATGTATTTCCTTTTAGCCAACAAAGATATATGTTTAGCCAACAAAGCTATATGTTTATATATATATGTTTACATATTTCCTTTTAGCCAACAAAGATATATGTTTTATGTGACATATAAAATCAAGAGAGTGGAAATGTAAATAGAGTAACTGAACTGAAATGCATCAGTTCAAATTTCCATCATTACATAACAGAATCACTTTAGCTTAACCATACCTTAAATCTGAAATAGGAAAAAGGTTTAACTAAAGCGTGTCTACAAAAATTAGCCAACTTTCATTTATAACTTTACTCACAAATCTGTTTCCATTTACAGATTTACAGATTGATTTTTCTTTAGTGCCAAAGGAAAAAAGTCTCAACATATAACAGACAAGAAAGAAAAGTGATTAAAAACTTACAACGGTCTAAGATAAATATCATACAAGAAAAAAATGAAAAAAAAGTTATAACAACCAAATAGCTAGGGCTCAACTGCTTACAAAGCAAGTTTATTTTTATCACAAGAGAGTAATTCATTTATGGGTCATTTGCAAATCCTTAACAGAGTATGGGAGAAAAGAAGAAAAAGAAGCTGGTAACTCTCAAATGTTCTCACATTCCTGAGTGGTTAGCTTTAAGGGGAGGATTATAAATGACCCTAGTGAATAGAATGTAGATTATCTTTATTTTCTCATCAGATTTTTAACTTTTTTGGGAGACATGTAGAAGTGTCCTATTTAGAAAAGCTTTTTGGATACTGCATTGCCTACAGCAATATAAAACTGGTTGCTTACTTGAATTTTTCATTTCAATTTTTGTTAAATATTAAATATTTTATTAAATAAATGTTTTGTTCAAAATTTGCCTAAAAGAGTCAAAATATAAATATTTGTTTCTAGGCAGGGGACTGTGGCTCACAGCTGTAATCTCAGCATTTTGAGAGGCTGAGGTGGGCAGATTGCTTGAATTCAGGAGTTTGTGACTGGCCTAGGTAACATGATGAAACCCCACCTCTACTAAAAATACAAAAAAATTAGCTGGTCGTGGTGGCACGTACCTGAATTCTAGTTACTCAGGAGGCTGAGGTGGGAGGATCACGGGAGCTGGGGAGGTCAAGGCTGAAGTGAGCTGAGATCACAGCACTGTACAGCCTGGGTAACTGGAGTGAGACCCTGTCAAATAAATAAATAAATAAACAAACAAATAAACAAATAAATAAAATATTTGCTTCTCACCTTTTTCCCCCCAGGAGTATGAGATGTGTTGAGATGAGCTATAAACTGGAGTCAGATTATAAAAGGCCTTGTGAACCATTCTAAAGAGTTGTGAAGGTAATGGACAGTGAGAGTGGAGAGAAAAGGACATATCTGAGGGATGTTTTCCAAAGAGAACCACTGGTCTTTAAAACTGATTAGATGTAGTGAGTGAAGCAAGAGGTGTAGTAGAGAAAAACTCCAAGAGGGATGGGTGGTGAAGCCTTTATCTGAGACTAAGAACACAAAACTGAAGCTTTTGGATGTCCTCTGAATAGGTAAACAGGGGAAGAGAGGTAATACAGAGTGAAATAATGACTTCGTTTTTAGAAACGTCGAGTTGACAGCACCTGTGGAACAAGATGAAAATAGCTAATAGGATACTAGATAGTGAATCTAAGTTTGCAATGATAACAATCATGGGTTTTTGTTTACTGCCAGCTTCTGTGCTAAGCATTTTGCGCACTGGAGCAGAAGTTGCTAACTCCTAAATATCTGTTCTCCCTCAACAATGACATTTATCTATACTAATCTCTTTCATCTGTACTAATAGAACCCATGATTAGTGGCTGGATATAGTTCTACCTATAACCAAGACTATGCTTTCCAGCCTCCCCAGTGGCTAAGGGTCACCATGCCACTAAGTACTGACCAGTGGGCTGGGGGTGAAAGTGCAACTTCCAGGTACTGTTCTTAAGAAAGAACCTTCTTATCCTGCCTGGTAACTAGAATGCAGACAATGGCTAGACAGCTAGAATAGGCATATACGTACTTAGGAATGTAAGTCACATACAATAAAGCATCCAGATGAGATGAGATCTGGATACCAGTGAGTGGCACTGTGCCAGTTCAAGACATGTACTAGAAATTATTCATGAGAGAAAAATAATTTGTCTCTTTAGATCACTAATATTTTAATGTTCTGCCTTTTAAAAGAAAACCACATTATAACTTTGACACGTTATCTAAATCCCCCTTAACAATACTAGTTGATGAATACTCTCATTATCTCACTTTAGAAATGAGGCAAGGAGAAGCTATGATAAAGGTTTGTCCAAGGTCATACAAACAGAAAGCAGTGTGGCTAGCATTTAGTCAAAGCAATCCGATGGCAGAGGCCACATTCATGATCACCAAACTTTAGGAAAGTATCTCTAGCTCTCTGACCATTCCAAAGCAATCCCACACACATGAAAATTTGTCTTTTCTTTGTTTAACATTTGATTAAAGTATAATATAGGTAGAAAAAAGTGCACTTTTATTTCTAAATGAGGAAGATATTCAATCAAAGTGTTATTTTGTTTCCAACATAAATTCTTCCTCATGTTTTAGTACTCATTTTTCCCTTATCCCCAGATAAAGGCCACAGAGGCACAATCTTTTTCATGTTTATTTTATGACCTAGAAACATTATTAAAGTTCTCTGGCAACTTCTCTTTTGCAGGCTAAATATAACCCTGAGTCTTCATGCCTTTTAGACTTAATATCCCAAACCCCTGAATTATTCCCACTCTAAATCTTTGCAGATTCTTTAATGCCCCTCAATCTTTTACCTAAGTACTATTTGTGGTTGCAAATTTGGCAGCATATGGGGCTTGACAATGAGTTTTTTCACAGCACTTTCCAAGTACCAGGCCAGGATTCATGCATTAGCCCACCCACCCCCCACCATATGAGAAGATTTAAATCCTTAATAAGTTAAGAGGTTCTTTCCGTTTTCAAGGACAAAGAGAGTTTTGTGTTATTGCCGAAAGCCGACATGAATAACTTGAAAACAAAGAGTTTGTCAATTACAACCTACTCTTTATGTTCTCAGAATTTGTTTTTGGCTAGCCATAATCCAATAAAATTTATCTGTGGACAAGGAGGGCATGGGAAAGAGCAGTGCCGTAGTTCTTTCTGGGACAGCCCCAGTGGATAAGCAGACAGGAAGGGGTACACCACCCTAGAGAGGTAAATTCAGAGCAAGACGATTACTATGGGTTAGGTCTGAAGAGGAATGAGCTCAGGCAAAACAGCTTGCTATCACAGACAGCCCAAAAAAAAAAAAAAAAAAAAAATTGGGTGCCCAAAATGCTTAGATTCAAAAGAGAGATATATATTATTGTGAAATCCTAGAGCTGTTTTAAGAGAATTGAATTTATTTCTGGATATTCTCTTTTGCAGGCCAAATGTAACTGAATCCTTATGCCTTTCTTTATAGTCTTAATATCCCAATGTTACTGGTGTCAGAGATCCAAGTTACCCCGAATTACCAGCAGCGAATCCATAGGAGTCCATAGCAACTTCAGTCCTTGCCTCCTTAGAAGATAGAATTCGAGTGAGGGGAAGAAAGCAGATAAAGAGACCAAGGCAAATTTCTGAGCAGGAGTGGAAGTTTAAAAAGGCTTTAGAACAGGAAAGAAAGGAAAATTCATTTGGAAGAAACTTAAGCACATACCTGAAGGTCCAACAGAGAAAAAGAGCAAAAAGAGGGGTCTTTTGCCTTGATCTTTATACGCTCTACTCTTTCCCATGATTCTTCCTTGGGGTGGGCTTCCCGCATGCGCAGTGCTTTCCTTACCCTTTGTAACTGCGCATGCCTAGCAGTGTGTTTAGGAAGTTAGTTACACGCGTGCCGGTCTGAGGCTTTCTTCCCCTTCCTAGTGGTGTGTAGCCGAATGTCATGCTTTGCCATTTTTGTCTCTTAAAGTGCATGCCTACGAAATTGCTTCTCCCTGGGGTCTGCATTTAATTAACATTTTGATGTTAACAGGTGTGAACCATCAGGAAATGATCTCTCTGTTGCCGAACCATCACCAGACTTTCCGGTGGGTTGGGGGAGAGTCCTCTCCTGTCCTGCTCATGCCTATCTACCTGTAACACCAACACTAAATTATTTCCATCTACAGTGAGAATCTTTAAGATTCTTCTCCCAATCTTTTACCTAAGTACTGTCGGTGTTTGCAAATTTACCTGTATATATGGCTTGAGAATGAGTTTTTCACATTACTTTCTTTGTTTCAGAAAAGAAAAATGTCTTTTGGTATGGAGTCCTCTTAGAGGTAAAATTATTTTCAATTGACTTTTGGAAGGTTCCAGAAGTAAGGAAAATTAGAGGAAAGTTGAAATTCATCAACACTGTAAACTAATTTCAGGGAATAAATAAACGTACAGGGAAATAAACAATAGGGAGTATCATTATATACAAGCAGATAAATAATGCAAAAGATTTGTATGTTCTGAGACACTATCATTAGAAATTACGTTTTGTTTATTTGTTTAATATAGTGGTGGGAACATGAAATTCAGACCCAGCCTCATCTCTACAAAACAAATACAAAAAAAAACTAGCCAGGTATGGTGGTGTAGTCCCAGCTTCTTGGTAAGCTGAGGTGGGAAGATTGCTTGAGCCAAGGAGGCAGAGGTTGCACTAAGCTGTCATTGCACCACTACACTCCAACCTGGACAACAGAGTTGGACCCTGTCTAAAAAAAGAAAAACAAAACTTTAGACTCAGTAGTCTTGTGCTTCACACAATGAAAAAATTTCTCTAATAAATCGGAGCTGCTGCAAATAGGTTTTAAAAAGGCTATTAACCCAATGGAAAGGGATTCGAACAGATAGTTCAAAGAAGAAAAACAAATAGTTCTTCTCTACAAAAAATTCTCTGTAATGTTCCACTGCACTTATAATATGATAAGATCATTGAAAATTAAAACTGCAATTAGATACTATTTTTTACCCTACTAGATTGGCATATTTTAAAAAGCATAATAAGACATCTTTGGCAAGGGTGTATGGAAATAGATCATTTCCTAATTGCTGATGAGAGCGCAAATTGATGCAATTTCTTAGGAGGACAATTTGGCAATATCTATCAAAACTACAGATGTACACATCCTTTTACCTAAAAACGTAACAGCCTCACTTCTTAAAATTTATCATTAACATATATACTCCTACACAAGTAATGACTTATGTTTAAGGCTTTTATATTGTAGCGTTTTTTTTTTTTATCATGACAAAGGATTTAAAACCATTTCAATGCCTATCAATAGGGACCTTGGTTAGATAAGTAATGATTCCTTTAATGTAATACCATTAAACTGCTTTTCAAAAACACTGATGATGAGTTCTTTACATATAGATCTGAAATAATTTCTACACAAAATTAATAAGTGAAAAAAATAAGGTACAGAATAAAGTATACAGCATATTAGTATTGGCATTAAAATGGTATGGGGGCTTCTATTCACCTGTATATGGAATAAATACAAGCATATATTGTATGCTTGTATTGAATGTCTCTACATGAACATCCCAAAATTAATGTTATACTAATAATATTATCCCAGAAGGAATACGAGTGGATGGAGGACAGATATTACATGGAGGGAGGGAGATTTTTCTCTGCATAGCCTTTGTACCTCATAAATGTTAAAGATTTGAAAGTATTGCATATTTTCAAAATTAAATAAAATCTAAATTTTAAAATAAATCTACACTTGTGCCCAGCCTCCCCTAGAGTTATGCACCAACAACTGGAGTGCTTCAGCCAGGTATAGTCAGACACAGCTTTAAAGAATGTATCAATATGAACAGGCCTTGGAGAATGGATAGGACTTGCCCAAGTAGGAGGGGTCCAAAGGAGGTTATTGAAGATAATTAAAAGAAATAAGGTTGGAAAAATAGATCACTGTTTGATCTTGATTGCTGAGCTAAGGAGCTGGGTTTTCTGCAATAGGTCATAACAATCCTTTGAAGATTTTTGACCAAGGGAATAAAATCTTCACAGTACTGATTTAGGAGGGTTACACAGACCAGAGAAGGATCAAGAAATTTGTTCTGGGTACATGAATTAGGTTGGTGTTGGAATAGTCCTGGCCAAGGTGATAAAGGTCTGAATGAGGGCGATGGTACTGAAAATGGAAAGGAGACAACTAATGATGAAAATGCACTTAGAGAAATATTGGAGAATAAAATTAGACAGGACATAACAACTGCTGAATATGAGAGTTGAGAGATATTAAGGAGTCAAGGTTAGTATATTAGGAAAATAAGAAAACCCTAATGAAGTTATCTCAATTGCAGTCAGATCCCCTCCTGCATGCACAAATACACTCAGTGCTTTTTGTCTTCCGTAATATTTATTATTCAGTGTGGTGGTCACTGTTAACTTACCCATGTCCCTGACTTGACTGCAAACTGCTAAAGCCTAAAGATCATGTTCTGGTTGTGGCATAGCTTCATAGCTACGGCATAAAAAGGCTCTGGCGTAACTAGTACAAAAATGTTTGTATACATGCAAAATGAAATGAAGGAAGAGAGAAAGGGAGGGAAAGGAAGTATTTGTTTTAGAGGGAGAGATGATAATGGAATTTTATCCATGAAGACTTGGAAGTAACACTATATTATTCAAAGTAATACATTTATATTTTATTTAACCTTATTAATTTTTTCAAAGGTCACCTTTATTAGTGTCCATCCAGTGCAACCCATAGTACTGTACATCCCAAACACATATTCTCAACTCCAAGTTTCTACTGGAAGACTATCTCTGTCCAGTCATGACTCCCTAGTCCCATCAGTGGAAAATTCATGTTCAGTATCCCTAATCCAAAAATCTGAAAGCTGAAGTGCTCCAGAATCTGAAACTTTTTGAGTACCAACATGATGCTCAAAGAAAATTCTCACTGGAGCATTTTGGCTTTGGATTTTCAGATTAGGGATGCTCAACTGGTAAATAACACAAATATTCCAGAATCCAATAAAATCCAGAATCCCAAACACTCATGGTCCAAAGCATTTCATATAAGGAATACTCAACCTGTATTTACTTTACTAATGTATTCAAAGGTTCCAGCAAGGCTCCTGGAGAGCTATTTAGTAACAATAACTAAAGCCTTAAAACGTACATATATATGATCCTCCAACTGAAAGTTGAGGAGTGTATTACAGGTGAATAAACATGGTTGCTTAAAAAAGATGATGAAGGAAATGCTTACCACACAGAATTTTATAATAACAAAAAATTGTGAGGCTCGGCTAACTGAATTACAGAATATCTAAACAAAGGAATTCTTTGGCTGGGCGCGGTGGCTCAAGCCTGTAATCCCAGCACTTTGGGAGGCCGAGGCGGGTGGATCACGAGGTCGAGAGATCGAGACCATCCTGGTCAACATTGTGAAACCCCGTCTCTATTAATACAAAAAAATTAGCTGGGCAAGGTGGTGCGTGCCTGTAATCCCAGCTACTCAGGAGGCTGAGGCAGGAGAATTGCCTGAACCCAGGAGGCGGAGGTTGCGGTGAGCCGAGATCGCGCCATTGCACTCCAGCCTGGGTAACAAGAGTGAGACTCCGTCTCAAAAAAAAAAAAAAAAAGGAATTCTTTATAATCATCACAAATGATGCAAACTATCAAATGAAAATATGCTCTCAATGACAAGAACAAATTATAAATTACAAAAGGAACACAATATCATCTTCTTTGGTGATACTATAAGATTGTCCAAAGGCTACATAGTAAAACATTAAGGGTGGAAAGCTCTGGGTTGCGTTCGTGGGTGGTATGTATTTGTTTTACTTTTTATTTTCTGCTGTCGATAAGCCACCCAGTCTATGGTACTTTGTTACAGCAGCCTCAACAGACTAAGACAGCCCTGATCAGTGAGCTCCTTTCACACAGCCAACATGAAAGGAGCTTGGATTTTAAATGAGAAACAACTCTGCCACTAACAGTGCGTGTGCACTTTAGTAATCCACATTTTTCAGATAAGTACGAATTATAATAATAGCCCTGTCATCACAAGATTGAGGATAAAATGAGAAAATGACTTAAAAATTTTAAGAAATGCAATAACTAGGTGTTAAACTATAAAATATATTATTTTTACTCCTGTTGATTAATTAAGTTTTACCATAAAATCAGCCCACTATAATCCCAGTACTTTGAGAGGCCGAAAAGGGCAAATCACTTGAAGTCTGGAAGGTCAGGAATTTGAGACCAGCCTAACCAATGTGGTGAAACCCCGTCTGTATTAAAAATACAAAAATTAGCCAGGCGTGGTGATGGGCACCTGTAATCCCAGCTACTCAGGAGGGTAAGGCAGGAGAATTGCTCAAACCCAGGAGGCAGAGGTTGTAGTGAGCCAAGATTGTGCCATTGCACTCCATCCTAGGTGACAAAGCAAGACTCTTTCTCAAAAAATAATAATAATAAAATAAATCATCTCCCAGAGCAGATTAGATTTAAGTAATTTCATATCATTGTAGTGTAAAAGGAAAGATCTTTCATTATGGTGTTAATATACTTTCACTTGAAGTAGCAAACAAATCCCACTGGCCCCTGCCTATCTACCTACCTCTAGAGCAGACTATGAGACAGACAACAGATCAGGGTAAGGTGAACAACCAACCACAGGTACTCCGTCCTGCTCTGTGTATTAATGACATCAGTTTTTTGGTTTAAGAGGATGGGACTTGGCAATCCTTGCATGCTGGCATCAAATCACATCCCTCCAGAGCTGCGAGCCTACTATGCTGTATGCATCTCTCTCTATCCAGAACTTAGCTTGTTCATAATGATTAAAAAATTAACACTTTAGCCTAAACTATGATTTAAGTGAGAGGACAAGATCCATGTATTCAGCTTTGTATCTGCAGTTCACAACAGAATAACTAGAATGCAGTAGAGGCTTAATAAATGTAATAAACAAGACAGGGTCCAAAAATTCATGAGACTTTATTTCCATTTCATAAACTGCATTTTTGACTGAGGTGTTCGTTCAGTTACACTTATCTGCCTGCCATCACACATCACTACCAGAAGAGGCTTTGAAAAATTGGGTGGATCTTTTCCAAAGCCTCCAGATGAACAACCATGTTTAGTTACTTGTAAACTTTTTCTATACAGAAAATATTAACATGCTTTGGGGATTCATCACGTACAAATGGACTGTTAAAAGAAGAACGTATGCAAATTTATTTAAGACACTGCACTGAACCTAACCAAGCTTTTTCAAATTATGATAACCACGCATAGGAGTGTTAACAACTGGAACGGCAGGGTACGGTTTTGCTTAACTTCAATAGCTAGTAACCAGGTATCAACAGCTGACAGGAATACTTGCTGCTTTACATACTCATTTTCATATTATCTAATTTCCAACATCTTTTATTCTCACATCAGTAACAGACAGCAATCCCTTCCACATAGCCATTTACTAATTTGTGAAGAAACCCAGAAGGAAAGATGGAATAAAATAAGTAAAGATACAGGAACTAAAAAGACATGAAATGACTATGTAGATTGTTGATTAAAATGAAATGCATGATAACAAAAGAAAGGGAGTGACCGGGAGGAGTGGGGGTAAGTTAGTACTCGCTAGAAGAACTATAAACAGAATTGATCTCTTTTCTTACCAAATATGCTACTACAACTCATTCAAGATGACTTCAATATGAAGCGAAGAGGAAGCACAGCGTAGCACAGAAAGCTTGGGCCAAGTGGAAATGGCTGCATATGCTTTGGCTTTAGATTTATTAGCTATAAGACTTTGGGCAAGTTATTTTTCTGAGCCTCAGTTTCAACATGTTTAATGGGAGAGAGAGAGAAGTTATATAAATTACTAATACTAATGAATTACTAATGTGAACTGCACAGCTATATGTACATATTCAATTAAGTGGTATGTATTAACTATGAAAGTGTCTCTTCACAAAGCTTCTATATTAAAAGTAAACCCCTAATGTAAGGAAGAATTATTATTCCAATTAAACTGCTTGCTTTGGAAACATAATGGAATTGACTGGGATGGGGAAAATAATCTCCCTGGATGACTCAGGGTAGGGCACTGGCAGGCAGGCAGAAATTATACAAAGGGAGTGCTCCTGATCTGAATCTTGCCCAAGGTGAAATTTTACTTTTTAAGCAAATTCTTCCAAAGCAACTCATTACCTTTCATTTTCTTAATCTCTATGAATTAAAATAATGTATTCAATATCTGTTCCCTAGAAGCCCCTCTCCATGAAATCTCAGAAATAATCCTCAGTGGAAGTAATGATTCCTAATGAAAAGTAGGCGCTCCAAGAAATTTCAGGGCCAGAAGAGAAACAGAAGAGAAGGCCTGAAGTTCAAAATTAATAATATAAAAGAGCACAAAAAGCCACGAGGAAGGGGTACAAAAGGAAAAGGAAGAAAACTCCTGATGTCAACATGCCTCCCCATTAGCTAAATTATCAGAAGAAGGAATAAAAGCCGTATAGTAAAAAGAAGAGCTTTGTAAAAAATATACAATAGGAACAATGGGGCAGATTTCCAAGATGATCCCCTAACAGTGTCGTATCCAAAAAGTTTACACGCTCCCATATGATCTTCCTGCATTTTGCCACGAGCACTAATAGTCTCCTCCTGAAAGTCTATTTGCCCACACTGATGTTTAAACAACATATAGGAGTTCTTTAATTTGAAACTTTAGTATACAACAAGTGAAATTTAAAAAGAAGATACAAGAAAAATAAATGAAACTATAAGCATAGGCATACAAACATTTTATATCTTTAGTATGCAGGTATGGTTTTACTGCAGTCAATAAACCTGTCTCCCTTCACCCTCCCCTCTACCACACATACTGGGATGAGCATTATTTTAGGCAAACTCAAAGTACCAGTCCTACTTCATTATTATCTTTACCTGTCCTTACTCAAATTATTCTCCTGAGTTTCAAACTTGTGTCAACATTAGATTGTGCAAACCTGAAACCACCTACACCCACACGGCTTATTGTCTACATGAATGTTACTTTAGAATCTGACCATCTTCTTCAACATGGCTTTACTATTACAATGTCATTATTTCCCTGGGGCAGGGCTTCATGTAATCGTACATGAAGTATTATTCTTGTAATAGTACAACTGTACTAGTATTGCAAGAAGCCTTGGCCAAGAGAGATAAAAGTCTACCATTTTTCCTCAACACTCTTTTTGAAACCCTCACCTCAAAACCCTGTCCTTGCTGCATGCACCAATTATAAACCAATACATCATAATCATTACCCAACTCTCATCAAGCCCTCATATTGAAAAACCCATCTTAAACCAGGCACCAAAACCCTCATAAATAGCCCCAACTTCACCCTCCCTCTCTGAGGTGTTGTTAAAACTTTGTCAAAGTAGAGCGCTCCCTTCCCATGGTAAGCCACAACCTTAGCTTTGCCTTATCAAAGAGTTATTTAGGTGATATTTTTAGGTAACAAATATTCAAGGACTGAAAGCCTTCTTGGATAGATGTCTTCCTTCTTAGTTTGATAATTACAGTATATAAGAGATAAGCATGTGTGTATAATTTTATCCTTAATAAGAAAGGTTTACGCTGGGCACAGTGGCTCATGCCTGTAATCCAGGTATTTTGGGATGCCTAAGTGGGAGGATCATTTGAGTCCAGGATTTCTAGACTAGCCTGGGCAACATAGGGAGACCCTGTCTCAAAAAAAAAAAAAAAAGGAGCCAGGTGTGTGGCACATGCCTGTAGTCCCAGCTACTTGTGGAGCGAGGTAGAAGGATCAATTGAGTTTGGGAGGTCAAGGCTGTAGTGAGCCAACATGGCACTACTGCACTCCAGCCTGAGAGGCAGAGGGAGACTCTGTCTCAAAAAAAAAAAAAAAAAAGAAAAGAAAGGTTTGCAGGGTGTGTATATCTACTGCTAATATAACTGCTGTTTTCTCTATCATTACATTCATATTACCCAGTTGAACTTCCCTTTAGCTTTTTCCTTAATGTTGTGTTCTCCATGCACTTGCTGTCTGTTTTTCTGGTGTACAATGAAAGGTCTCAGGCTCGCCATACATCTAAAAGGTGACTGGAACCTATGGCCACTAGGCAACAATTCATTAATTGAATTAGATTAATGATCACGATCCTCCAAAGGACCCTTGCACTAATTTTCAAATTTCTCCTTAGTCACACTGATGACCCTGGTTCCAGGGGTTATACCAGTTTATAGCCAACTTGACCAGTCAGCATTTGTGCCACGTGAACTATTACACCATTACAAAGATAGTTTCCCAAACAGCTTCTTCGCTCCTGAGGTCAAAGATGCCTGTGTTTGCCACGATGAAAAATGTCCCAAAGTATTCTTTGAATGACTGCCCCAGACCTAAGGAATCTCAGTGATGCTGTTTCATTGTAGTTTCCTGTTTCTTACTTTTAAACTCCCTTCATCATTATATCCACCAACTCCCAAAGTTGCTAGGTTTATAGATGTACCTTTGCAACCTAATGCAATGTTGGAATTCAGAAAACAAGACCCCACAATGAAGCCTCGGAAGCAGCCTGAGAAACAAAAGTTTTTCTCTGACATTCTCCTACCCTCTGTCTCTCAGTCTCATTTCCCCTGAGGCTAGCCAAAGAAACTAGAATCCCTCTTCCCCGAGGCAGGTCATAGAAACCAAAACCCCTTTTCCTCAAAGCCAGCCAAAAATCTAAAAATATTACTCTAACTTTCCCTCTGCCTTTCTGTGTAAAAACTGGTCATCAAGAAGTTATCTAACATACCTTCTTTTCACCATGGTTGTAACACCCCCATTCGAGAGGGTGTCCTGCCCCATACCCAGAAGGAGGGAATGCATGCTCAGGGAGGCCAGAAGATTCTTGACAAACAGGCCTTGCTGAGTTTTCCCCACTCAGCCTATTAGCCTTAGACCATACTCTTTTGTCCAATCACATTTGGACAAAATGTATAGACACAACTGTCCATACTTTGTTGAACCTAAGCAGAAAAATAGACAATTCCCCCTATATCTTCAGGTCTTCACTCTGAGTGCCCCCATGCAATTTTTATGCCTTTTTTCCAATTAATCTGCCTCTTGTCCATAATTTTCAGTGAACCTTCACAGAACAAAGAGTAAGTTTTTCCCTTGGCCCCTACAGCATACAGCAGCAAAGACCAGCAAGAAATGCTTTTAATCACTTTATGTTCATAGAGACTCTAATGTGAGGATTTTTAATTATAAAATGATAATTGATCACTAAAGCCATCCTGCAGTTTTAAAATGATAGCAATGAAGCATGTAGAACAAAAAGAACAATGTGATGATAAAGCAAAAACGAAGGTTGGCATCACTGCTGGGCTAAGAATGGTACAGAATACTGATTTTTTAAAATGAGACAAATAAAAATAATTAAAGGTGATATGTGTAAGGCCGGCTGCCTCATCGGGAGCTAAATGGACACACATATCTCTCCTTGTGCCGGATAATGAAGTCATCATTCCAGACACATTACTCCTATCAGGCCTCTCCATGCTGGCTCCCCACACCCACTCCTATCTGGCCTCTCCATGCAGGCTCTACACACCCACTCCTACATTCCTCACTCAACCCCTTCAAAATTTAAAAAGCCCACCAAAGATTTGTCCAACGGCAGCTTAACATTGACCTCCCCAGCCGGTCAACCCACCAGTAGCCCCACCTGGCTACCAATGGCAGCTCGCCCCATCGGCACTTTAATTTCCCCTGACCAATAAAACTGTCTGCTCTTTGTTTCCCTAATAATCAATCAACCCCCCTCACCAATGAAACTGTTTGCTCTTTGTTTCCCTAATGACCAATCAATTACCTCCACTCCCTATAAAATCCCACACCCTAAGAAGCCCAGCGCAACTTCTCTGGCCCCTTCCCAGACCACAGAACCTCACCCGGGAGCTGAATAAATTGGATTCTCATTTTCTCACACTGGCCTCAGTTTCCTCATTTTGACTCAGCAATATACCTTACAATATGTACCATGAGTATTTTTATTTGTCTTATGCCTAGTGTTTTTTTTTTTTTTTAACTTTTTTTAAGTTCGTGTCACTCACATTCTGAAATGGTCTAACTAAGAAGAGGCCACAGTTGGCTGGGCACAGTGGCTCATGCCTGTAATCCCAGCACTTTGGGAGGCTGAGGCAGGCGGATCACGAGGTCAAGAGATCAAGACTATCCTGACTAACATGGTGAAACCTCCTCTCTACTAAAAATACAAAAAATTAGCTGGGTGTGGTAGCACATACCTGTATTCCCAGCTACCTGGGAGGCTGAGGCAGGAGAATTGCTTGAACCCGGGAGGCGGAGGTTGTGGTGATCTAAGATTGCGCCATTGTACTCCAGCCTGGGCAACAAGAGCAAAATGCCATCTCAAAACCATTTAAAAAAAATTAATTAAAAAAAGAAGAGGCCACAATGAAAGTATAAAAGAAACATGGAGAGAATAACAGATCATAGCTGCACTTTCTACTATGCTTTTCTAACTGTTCATTTATATTTTGTATCATTTCTCCTAAGAAAAATGGAAACCCATTTCAGAAAAAGACCCAAAAGAATAAGAAGGTTTTTAGTAGTCTAAACCACTTGATAGAGAGTACTACTGTGAGAACAGTGGTGAGCCCAAACTTTTTATTGGATACTTGTCATTTTAAAAATTTAATGTTTTATTCATATACATATACACATATAAATTTTATACATGTTCTATTATACTGTGTAATTTATAAAATATACAAGGTATACCAAATACATTTTTAAATGCTGAAACTAACACTATAGCTCTATTTCTTTTTAATCCAAAAGATTTTCCTATACTCCTTGGGATGAATTCTAGGCTAGACTACAAAATCAGACCTTTCAAGGTTTTCCTTGCATCCTTAAGAAAAGTTAGAATAAATAGAAGACTTGGGCCCTTGAAGTTTAATTTACTATTTGAAAACAATTCAAATTTAATATAGCAAGTTAGCATATACATGTTTGAATGGCTACATTTATGCTATTAGGATGAAGTGCTTTCCATTGTCTAAATAGCAGTTATGGAGAAAGAGTGCATTTGTTTTTAATATCTGATAAATTGTGCCCAGGATTGAGTTTATTTAATGAAATAAAAACTCAAACATTCATCTAGCAGTACAAACATCTAGTGTGTACTACTGGATAATCATAATTACTTATTATTGATAATAATCATAAGTAGGCTTTATACAGGTATAATAGATTATTATCATTTTAACTAGATTACACACCTCTTAAAGAGAACATCTTATAACCCTTCACTTTCCCAGTGTAGGCATAGCATCTTATATATAGCAAGGTGCTCACAAAAATGTTTACATTATTTCTCTTCACTGTATTTGCTCAGGCACTTGGGCAACTAGGTCAAACCTGTTTTGCAACAGGTTTGATGAAACCACTTCCTGACATTCCTGTCCCTGACATGAAAATTTCTCTTCTAATTCAGTTAACTTAGCTACCACAGATTGGAACGTGAGGGGTTGAAATAAGCAAGGAGACAGCGTGAGGAGGAGGTTGCCTTAGAAATAGAGGATCAGCCTCATTATGTCTATTCACCAGAAGGAAAAAAAATCCCCAGAAAGTCTTTCATAAAGGGAGGATCTAAACTCTAACAGGGAACTGTTACCTATCTGCACATTAATTTGGAGGAAGGAGAAGAAAGAGGGAAGTAATCGGTATAATTCACCCCCGAGGCTCTTTCCAATTCCAAGACTGATTCAAAATTGGAAAGAATGGTGGAACCAACACACCAATATTCTGAATCCCTTCCACCCTCTCCACTAAGGAAGGAAGGAAAGGAAGGACGGAGGACGGAAGGAAGTAGGGAGTGAGGGAGGGGAGAAAGGGGAAAGAGGAAGGGAAGGAGAGAAGAGACAGAAAAAGAAAAACCCTGGTCTTCTATGTCACTCTCCATTTCTGGGATGACCTAGTTCTGCCAAAAGAAGAATTCGGCACCGGGGTGTGCCAGGACGAGGTACCATTACTCACCTGAGACCCCACAGTAGCCAGAACAAAGCATTTCCTCTTCTTCACACCCCAACCCAATCCAACTGGCCTGAAATCATTTTATAAATTCTGGGGGACGTCGAATCTCTGTCCTTGGCCCTGAGTAAACCCAGGAAAGAAGACGGGCCGAGAAAGAGATTGGAAAAGTGGATCAGGCCCCGCGGCAGCAATTTAGATAGAGGGTAACGCAGGGGCGGGCAGGCAAGGAGTCTCGAGTTTATTCTCTATGACTGGGACATAGTTGGCTTTGAATAAGAACATTAAGTATATAGCACCATATTTTGGTCTTGAGCCCAGCCTCCGGCCTGTGGCACTCAGCCATTCGTCTCCGCCAGCCAGGCCCTGGCCCTGATTGCCACAACGCAGGGAATGCCCATCAGCTCGCAGTCACACCTGTTAGGTGTTTCTCCACTCACTGTCTCCGCCCAGGAAGCGCCCCCGGCCCCGCTGGAGCCCGGGTGCTGAGCGGGCGCGCGGGGTGGAAGAAGCAAGGCCGGGCCTTCCTGAGCAGACCCTGGGGGACTCAGTGCAGAGGGCGGGCGGGCGCGCGGAGGTGGCCTGCGAAGGCGGGAGAGGTCGAGGCAGGCGGAGAGGGGCATTGGCAGGGCGGGGGCAGGGCCGCCGCTGCTCGCGTTACGTTTCCAGAGCCTGCAGCGGAGGCGCGAGGCTGAGCCGCGGAGGGGATGGGGCTTGCACCAGCTTCTGCGTTTCCCCTCGCAGCCCCGGCGCCGCCTCCACTTGCTGGGCCGCGGTGCCCGTTAGGCCGCGCAGGGTGAGCGCGAGAGCGGGCGCCGGCGGGGGGCACCTCGCCCGGGACTGGAAGGGAGGGCGCTGCGGGGCCACGGCAGGGGTATTTCGCTAGCCGGGCGGTCCGCGCGTCCCCTAAGCGCACCAGCCCCGGCTACTGTGGGACCGCGGCCGGGACGGAGCTCCCTGCGCGCCCCCCGGGGGCCGGGAACAGCCGGAGGCGGCGCGGAGCTCAGCCGCTCGGCCCAGTAGCTCCGCGCACCCGGCGGCGACGGCGGTGCAGCCTGTGGCGTTCGGGCAGCCTCCGAGCCCATGGCGGGGAGCGACGTGGACAGCGAGGGCCCCGCACCGAGGGGCTGCGCAGCGCGGCGTCCGGGTGCCCCTGGCGGGCCAGGAAGCGAGGCGGCCGCCGACTGCCTCGAGCCGCTGTCCACTGCTGAAGCGCCGGCCGAGAGCGCCACGCTGCCCGCCTGGATGCGCCTCTACTTCTACGGAATGCACGGGATCACCCTGGACGTGCTGGTGTCCTCGGCCCGGCGCTTCGCTCGCAGCCCGGACCTGCGCATGCTAGGCTTCTCCTCGCCCTACCGCTGCCTGCTGCACTCGCTCACCCATTTCGCCCTGGAGAAGGTCTACCTGCAGCAGCAGCGCTGTCCCAGCGCCTTCGTCTTCAATTTCCTCCTCTACCCCTCGGCCCACGTGGGGCTGCAGACCCTAGCGGGCCAAGCGCTCCTGCTCAGCCTGGGCGGCGGGCCGGGGGGCGCGAAGGCTCCAGGGGCGCTGGACCTGGCGCTGCAGTACGTGCTGGCGCTCTACCACTGCCAAGTGTTCCTGAAGCGCTTCCTGCGCCTGAGGTACGGGCGGCAGAGGCGGCAGCAGCAGCAGCAACGGAGGGGCGCGCTCCCCGCCCCTCCTGGCGCCCGGGTCCCTACTGCGGCCGGAGCCCGGCGGCGACGACCCCGTGGCCCCAGGGGCGCCGGGGGAGCCCCCAGTCAGGGGCTGCCCGACCTACTCCGCTTTCTTTTCTTCGGAATGCATGGCTTTCTGGATGAGATCTTCTTCACCTTCTTCTTCAACGTACTTGGGCAGGGGGACGGGACCACCAGCGGCCACACGTCGCTCTGGTCCTTCCTTATGTACGGCAGCTGCAGTTTCGTGGTGGAAAAGCTCTACTTCCATCTCCACTACAGCCGCGGTTGGGGCACTTGGAAGCGGGTGCCCATCTACGTGATCTTCATCTACGTGTGGGAGCTGTGCTGGGGTCTGGGGCTCCGCACGTGCGGGGCTTGTTCCTGGGACTATTCTCACTACCCGCTCAATTTCATGGGCCTCATCACCCTGATGTATTTACCTGGCTGGATATTCCTTAGCGTGTACCAGGACCTACTTTCTAATGTGTTGTGGAGGGTGCAGTACGTACCAACTAACTAAAACCAAAAAAAAAAAAGAAAGAAAAGAAAGAAGAAAGAAATAAAAGAGAAAATCACTGGATTCCCAGGGATGAATGCGATTTATTTTTACACATTTAAAATGAAGTGGGATTTTTAGTCCTTTAATTTTTATACGCTTTACTAAACTCTTCCAAAATGTTTTATTCCACCTTTTAGTTTTTCTATTTGAAACCCGTATATACTTTGAAACATTACTCAAAACATAATTCAAAGTACTTGAACGTTTTAAAACGTTTACAAGCCCAAACAGCAAAACCTTTATACCTTAACATCAGAATGGTTTAGTAGTGTTTACCTATCTGGCCATAGATGAGTGATAGCTACTAATTTGGGGGGCTGGAGAGGCAGATCTTTAAATCAAAGACCAGTGATTTTTACAAGATTTGGCTAAATTTTCTGATTCGATGATTTGTTTACTTTCTTTTTAATCTAATTTCATTTTAATTCCTTGCCATATTTACCAATGACTGAAGAAACTCAGTGTCTTGTACTCTTGAAACTACAGTTAATAGCTCTTAAAGTGCCTCCGTCTAGCACACAAGTGAAAGAGGCTGAAAAATGTGAAAGCACGTCCTATGAACAGATTTTTAAATGAGAGATCTTTTCTAGCAACTCAGACAGGTGACACTGTGTTAAGATATTTGATCTCCATCCTGGAAATGATTGCTTTCCAATGTGGGTAAGCCTTAAACACCAGGTGTGTTAACGTTGATCAGATCCTGTGTTATCTAAGGCTGTAAATTTTTGTTACTGTGCAATAATGTAAAATGTTTACCTTACATAGCCAAGGGCCAAGTGAAATTATATCACCTTCCACAGTGTTCTAACTCCAAGGACCCTTTTCTACATGGAACTTCAAGGGCAGAAACATTACCTTTGAATAAAATGAATCTGAATGTTCACTCTAATTATATTAAGCCTAATCGTTTTCTGTGAATACAGATATGTTTTCAGCATATTTCTGCCATGGCTCTTTTTCCTTCTGGGCCCAGAGTCCTTGGGCCAGGCCTGATGTGGTAATGTGCATTATAAATCAATGGTAGTTTTGTGGTGACTTACTATTAATGTCTGCAAGCTCTGAAGTTTAATGAGATGACATAAACCATTTTAAGAAATCATGTCTAATTTATAATGTACTTTGATGTTGTTTGCTGTTTTATTACATTTATAAAAGAGTAGAATTCAGTGCAGCTCAGCCAGGGATGACGAATATCCTCCCAGTTTTTATTACAAAGACAATTAGGAAAATTTCATGTATAGAAATGAGTGGTTTTCTATTCAGATTATCAGCTTGCCTATGCTGTAAAAAGGGACTTTTTCTGTTTTCAAAAAATGTTTGCTACAGGAGTAGAAAAGAATATATATTTCAATTTGATTAAGTTAGACATAATTATAAGAGTGTTATATATTTTAAGTCACTATTGAGGTTGTAAGCTAAATTAAGAGTAATGCTATATAATCGACCTCACCTGTGAAATGGATCATGCGAAACATTATTTTAGCCAAAATACTTTACTTAAAGATGAATAGAAACTTAAATATAAGCTAACTGTTTGCAGAAAGTTTCACTTAAGAAAAGTTTTCTATGACACTTAGTCACAAGGATCAAAGATTTCTGAAAACCCTGTGTAGAAAAAAGTATAAGTATAGTCAGGCAGCTGCTGGACAGAATATTTGTAATTCAAATGTGACGCATGAATCTGAGTTAAGTGTGACATCACACCACAGACTCCAGCGAATACTTCACCAAATCCGAGATTTCTGAAATACTTGCAAAATGTACACATTTGCACTGTGCCCTTCACATGCTGCTCTTCAGCCCGGCTTACTTGCCTAACAGCATTCTCAGCATCAGAAATCCATCAGGAAGTAGGAAAGCATGCTGTTTTGTTTTGCTTTTAATGTTAATCCTATTTAAAGGAAAAGTCAAGGTTTATCATTCATTCAGTTCACTCAGAAGATAGTTACTGAGCCTCCACTATTTGTCAGACACTTGCCTGAACTCTGTGGATACAGCAGTGAACCAACACAGACAGAATCTCTGTCCTTGGGATGCTTACGTTCTAGTGCTTTGATTTATATGAGATTAAACTTATTTGCAATAGGCTATGAGAGGCAATTGTTATGAGGGCTCTCATCGGACCTGTCCCTGGAAAATCAATCCATCACTCTGAAACAAAAACCCATTAACAGTCTCTCTGCTAGTTCTACCAACTGCTAGTTTGTATATATTCAGGAAGTGATTAGCCTGTCTATTAATTCAGCACCTCGCTTTAGGGCCTCTCATTCTGTGTTTACTCAGCTTCTTAAACATGACATTTTGCTGCAACCTTTGATCTTTTAAGGAAAAAGCAGGGAAAAGAAGAAACCATCAGATCATTCAATTGTGTTACTAATTAGTAATGCAAATACAGAAATGAGATGGCAATATGATGATAGTTAATATCTAAGTAGCACCACCTACCAGGAACTGCTCTAAGGGGTGTGTGTGTGTGTGTGTGTGTGTGTGTGTGTGTAGTTAAGATACACACAGGGATAGTTAAGATAAAAAGCAGGGAAAAGAAGAAACCATCAGATCATTCAATTGTGTTGCTAATTAGTAATTCAAATACAGAAATGAGATGGCAATATGATGATAGTTAATATCTAAGTAGCACTCACCACCTACCAGGAACTGTTCTAAGGTGTGTGTGTGTGTATGGGTGTAGTTAAGATACGTGTGAATATATACATATATATGTATATATCTTAGGGGAATATACATATTCATATATGTCTTAGGGGACTACATATATTCGTATATATATCTTAAGGGAATACATGTATATCTTGTTTATATATTATGTATATCTCTTAATATATATACATATGTGCATATATATTCCCTTAAACCTCTAAGAGCCCTCCTTTTTTGGATGAAGACAAGAAAACTCAAACCCAAATAGGTTAAGTAACTGCCCAAGTCATACATCTACTTAGCATTTAGATTTGAATCCACATATACTGGACTCCAGGATCCATTCTTAACATCAACACTGTCGTGGCTTGGTCTACTGACCACAGTGGATCTTCTGTGGAGTTCATTTTACAATTCATGTTGCTCTTCCATTCCGCTATCATAGATGTAAGAGTAGCTGCATAAAAGCCAGGCAATAGTGGCAAAAAGACTTTCACCCTGCCTTCTTATTCCATGGTATTAAGTAACAAGGGCGCAGGATGCATAACTGACATCAGCCTAGTTCTTATCCTGACATGTAACAGCTTTATATTTAAGTGGTGCTCTGAAATACAGTACCTTGCTTGAAGTTGGATAATCTTGAATTTATGAGAATAAGGCCAGGCACAGTGGCTGACATCTGCAATCCCAATGCTTTGGTAGCCCAAGGCAGGAGAATCACTTGAGACCAAGAGTTCGAGACCAAATTGGCAACACAGCAAGTCTTTGTCACTACAAAAAATTAAAAAATAAATTAGGCAAATATGGTGCCACCTGCCTGTAATCCTAGCTACTTTAGAGGCTGAGGCAGGAGGATCACTTGAGCCTAAGAGTACAGGACTGCAGTGAGCTATGATCACAACACTGCATTCCAGCCTGGGCAACAGAGCAAGACCCTGTCTCTAAAATAAGAGTAATATGCCAAAATGCAAGATACCTCATATCACAAGCTAGGAAAAATACATATAATTATGACTGCACATTTAATATAGTACTCAGAATAAGTGTCATTATAAGAGCTAAGCAGCCAAAAATTAAAACTAAATCTTTAGAGACATTTATTCTGAGTTCTACTAAATACCTCAGAGTCTAAGAAATTTCTTAATAGAATAACATAAAACAAATATAATTTATTTTTTCCCCCTGTTTAACTTATGCAATGTTGAAGTTTCTTATTAGAAGTGCTTTAAATTTTAAATCAATTCTATTTGAGCTCTGAATCTAAAAAGGGTTGTAACCTTTTGAGTTTTTCTTGTTAACAGTAAATACAGAAGTTTCTGTATCACCCAAGGACTCCGATAAGGTCGATCATCCATTTCAATATTTCTAACATTTTAACGATTCAGTGTACTTAACTATGAATACTTTATTATATATGTTTGATATTTCATGCTTCAGCTCAGGAAAACACAGGTTAGAAAAATATAACCTGCCTTTCATTGTTTAAGAAACATTGGATAATCCTACTGCTTTGAATAAAAAGAATTTCTACTCTTGAAATAGTCTCCATCAGCATGATGGACGTGGTTCTGTTTAAGAAGGATGGTGAATGAGAATTTTCATAAACTGCTTTGGTTCTTTTCCTACTTCCAAAACACATTTAAAAAATCAATATACTTGGAAAAGAAGCTATACTCACAATACAGAGTTAGAGTAATAAATAAGTAATTGTATTGTAGTATCTTAAAGCATTTTAATAAAATCAATTTTTCCTTATATTAAAAGGCATTAAAATCTTTTCCCTTTTATGTTAATTTTAAATATGCTATCTTGAACAATACTTAATGGAGCTAAGCTCCTTTACTGAAGGAAAGTAAGAAGAGAGGATATAGTTCCCACGCCCCTATGCATCAAACACATGCTCAGCTTATACTGAAGTGAAAGATGGCAGTAAAAGATGATTCTGTTACATTGCCAGGGTGTTTTTAGTTTTTTTCCTCTTCTTAGGCTTGGTACCAGAGGACCCAACAAAGATAGCAATTGTCTGTGTGAACCACTATTCACTAGAATTAGCCTCATTCTAATTTTCAACATTGAGGCCACAAGCCAGCCACCAGCAGCCCCAATTGTAAATTAACCTGTGATATGGACAGAGAAATTTTTTACTGGAGACTTTTTTAATATAAAGAAAACATCTAGAATTATTTCCTTAATTTCTAACTTGTCTTTGCAAAAATCATCAAACAAATTACACATACTTAGGGGATCTGAGAGAAAAACATGGATCCTCAACAGGAAGAAATGTTTAATTTTCATCTTACCTCTTAAAAATTCTACAAAATGCAAAAGTCACATGAACCAACTTTCCCAACTAAAAAGAGAAAATAAATAATACATATTTACCATGATTAAGGAAAATTAAGTGTTGAAAGAAATTATGAAAGTTAATAACATCCAGCCTTCCAACCAAAGCAAGAATTTACACCTCTGAAAGATGGTTTCTCAGCTCAGCTTGTACTACTCAAAAAAGTATTACTTGTGTTTTTCACACAAAGGCTAAATGGGAGGAAAGCTGTCAGCAGCTGAGTTGATAAATTCCACTTTCAGTGAAGTAAGAAGGCTTCCAAAGTTTTCCGGAGCTAATATATGCCATTTATCCTGATTACTTATTACAATGAAACTTTTCTTAAGGAACTTGTTTCTCTTCATTAAAAAAAAAAAAAAAAATCAGGCCAGGCACACTGGCTCATGCCTGTAATCCCAACAATTTGGGAAACTAAGACAAAAGGATCGCTTGAACCCAGAAGTTTGAGTCTAGCCTGAGCGACATAAGGAGACACTGTGTGTTCAAAAAATCAAAAATTACCCAGGCTCGGTGTCATGTGCCTGTAGTTCCAGCTACTCAGGAGGCTTAAGTGGGAGGACCTCTTGAGCCCAGAAGGTTAAGGCTGCAGTGAGCTATGACAGACTCCAGCCTGGGTGACAGAGAGAGATCCTATATCAAAAAAAAAAAAATCAGTTTTTTATTTTTTTGTCATGATACTTATGATCTGTTTATTATACCTTTTCAAATGATGCTGCATTCATGGAGTCTAAGCATTTGAGGGTAATTATAATTACTTCAGGAAATAAAAGACACATTGGTTGCAGGTTTAGAAGACTAAATCCCAGACACTCTGCTTGAATTACTAGAGTCTCAACCTGGTTCAAGCCAGGAAAAGCCTTTGGTGAACTGCTCTGGTCCACCCACAGAGCATCACCTGATGAAGTTTCCTGGTAACTTACCCTGGCAGACCTCAACAGCTGTACAAAGAAAGGAATTGAGAGGCCATACGTGTCACAGAGACAAGGAGCTAACCAAAGAAGGATGAAAGATTCCAAGGATCAACAGTCCATCCAAGAAATTGTTCTTACCATATTAAGGAGAAAACTAGCTCCATTTTTCATGAGATTTCAACAGATGTTTATACTATATACAAGATATTTTATTAAAATATTATCAATACCCATAACAAAAACAAAAGTAGCCTTATAGTATCTCAGATTGCAAACTTCAAATATTGAAAAGTCATTATTGGGGGAACATAATATTGAGAACATGCAGAAAGTTTATATCATTTTGTTCTGATTACCTACTAACTTTTAGGAACAAAAACTAAATTAAATAGGCTTTTGTACATTTCTGAAGGAGTATTTTAGTTTAAGCCTTTTATTAGTAGCAATGAATGAACAGGAAGCAAAAATAAATAAAAGAGTTCCTTGGAGTACCAGAGAGCGAGCAATCAGATTCCAAATACTTAAAAGCAAGAGTTCAATAAAATTCATCATAGTACTTACTCATAATGCTGATATTTACAGCAAACAAAACAGAAACAAAAGAATAATTGAAACAGAAATTGAAGATAAATTGAGAAGAATACTATTTAATAGCCATAGAGAGCCCATGTGTTAATTTTCTATGGGTAAAATAATTCAAATATGTGAATGTTGTTCTAAGTCTTTCTAGCATGCAAGATTTGCATTCCAAAGTAAATTTTGGATTCAGAAAACACTGCATACCCTAGGTTTGACAGAGTGCCAAAAGTATACTTTATTGAGTTAATATTTATTCAGTAGAATTTCTGAGTTTATTCTTTGTGTAAGTATGTTGTTGGACATGCTGTAACAGTTTTAATAATAGTCTTGTTGAAGTGTCTACTCCATGCACAAGAGAACACAACTTATTAAAAATCTAAAATCATAAAACTTTAGAGCTTAAGAAGACAACTAATGGTCACTTGGTTCAACTCCCAGCCCATATAGTAACTCCTTTTAGATCGTCTTGGACAGGTGTCCAACCATTGTCTTCATGATCATTTCCAATGACAGAGACCATTGTACTCACTCAGATCTCCCAGGAAAACTCGTTTCTTTGTTCTATAGCTTAGATTGTTAGAACAGTCCAAACAGTAATGGTTCAAACAGTAAGACCACCTCTGTTACTCATCTTCTGGGAGTTTTAAATTGATGGACAAACCAAAAACCAAAGGCTTGAAGAAAGTTTCCAAGTGTGTCATAATTGTCTTACTCCAGGCTAAATATCCCAAAATATTGCAGCAACATGTAGTAAAGTATAATGATAAAGCTATTTCCCAACTTGGTCTAGACATTTTATCTCTGCAAATAGGAAACAACATTACACATGATTAGCTATTTCTGCAGCTCAACTCCATCATTGTTTCAATTGAATTTTCATTTATTGAAATACTCTAGGCCTCCTTCCATTGAACTACCATGAAGCCAGCTGGTCCTCTTTATGCACTTGTACATTCATATAAAGATAGTGGACATGGATCTCTGTTATTCCGATACTGCATGACTAGAACCTGAAAGTGAGTTAGAGAGAAGTGAAAGCAAGTAGAGTGAAGAAGGGAAAAGTGACCATGGAATTTACTCTTCATTTCTTTTGTTTCTTCTATTTTCCTGCTCTCGTCTCCTGGGATTAGACACAATGTCATTTTCTCTGTTTTCCCAACACTTAGCAAAGAACATAGCTAAGAATGGATGCTCAGAAATTTTTTGTTGGTGAACTTATCTGAATGTTTATGTCAGACATAATAATGAAAACAGAAATTAGGAATGCTACCAGATCGCAACGTGTGATTTCAAAAGGACATTTATTTATAGAACATATACAAGAATCACCTTGTGCCTAGAAAAAGAGGTAGGAATTTTGAAGTTTCTTGTATTTTTCCCTCCTCTTCTCAGCAGCTTCTTTCCCCAGACAAAAAGCTCAGTTAGCTCTCTAAGAGAGTTTAACTACATGATGGACTTTTAAATTCGTAGGCTAGTCAGAAAACCACTGATGGACTTTTAAATTCGTAGGCTAGTCAGAAAACCTAACTATCCTTAAAAACATTATTTCTGAACCATGAATTTAGGAAGGAAAACCAATGTTCACGTGAACTAGTTGGCAGTTTGCAGCTATTTTTATTTTTTTATTTTTAAAGAGATATTTTATTTGGAACAGTTTCAGATTTGCAGGAAAACTGTGATGATAGTACAGAGCTCTTATATACCCATTAACATCTTGCATTAGTTTGATTCATTTGTTATTATTTAGGCACCTATATTACTAACAAGAGTCCACATATTATTCAGATTTCCTTAGTTTGTACCTAATGTCCTTTCCTAGGAGTCCATTCAGGACAACAAATTGTGTGTTCCTGAATGGAACAAGAAGAAAAAAAAGAAGAAGAACACACACATTGTGTGTTCCCAAATGGAACAAGAAGAAAATGCTCGTGACAATTATATTTATCATTTGTATAACTGGTTACATGGGCATAGCTGGTGTTCATAGCTACTTTCCTTCATTATTCATTTTGTATTCACTTTACTTTCAGGAAATACTTCAGCAGGTCATGGTTCTTTACCTGGTGGTGCAAACCAAACGCTCATTCTGAAAGGTCTGGGTCATTAGTAGTACAGCCTGGATTGGACTGGACAGTAGCTGTGGTTTTCCATTGGCCTTAATCACAAGGCATAGTAATGCTAAGAGACTCCCAAATGGATCTCCTGTGTTCCAGATATATTCTTCCTTACCTCCGTTGTGAAGCAACAGTCCAATTTCCCTTTGTTAGTCAGAATAAATCACCCCAGCCAGCACAGTAACTCCCTTTTTTGCCTGTTGATTCAGAGGCATGAGGAATTCAAAGTAACTGAGTGGCAGTCTTAACTTCCAGTTCAATAGAATCATTGTTGTGTCTCCTGAAGGAAAGATTTTTCCCTTTGAATCTAAGACCTCTAGGCCAGCGGAGCATAAGGTCACGGGAACAGGAAGCAAAACTTTGCTAATAGGTCACTATGTGTCATCCAGTTCCACCTCTTGATTCTTGGACCCATGAATCCTGGTTATGGGACAAATACTCATATAATTCATATGATGCTAAACCTTGTCCCAGCTCTGCAAGGCATTGCCACCTAGCTGGTGCTGTAACTGAGTCTTCAAAAGGCCATTCCACCATTCTATCAAGCCAGCTGCTTCAAGATGGAGGAAAATATGGTTAAGCCAGTAAATTCCATGAGTATGGACCCATTGTCATACTTTACTTGCTGTGAAGTGAGTTTCTTGATCACAAGCAATGCTGTGAAGAATACCGTGACAGTGGATAAGACATTCTGTTAAGTCCATGAATGGTATTTTTGGCAGATGTATTGCATACAGGAAACATAAATTTATATCCAGAGTATCTATTTCAGTAAGGGCAAAATGTTGCCCCTTCCATGATGGAAGCAGCCCAGTGTAATCAACCTGTCACCAGCTGGCTGGCTGATTGCTTTGGGGCACGGTGTATGCTGGGGACTCAATGTTGATCTCTGCTGCTGCCAGATTGGGTACTCAGCAGCGGGAGTAACGAGGCCTGCCTCGATGAGTGGAAGTCCATGATGCTTAACTCATGCATAACCTCCATTCTACCACCATATACACTTTGTTCAGGAGCTCACTGGGTAATGCCAGGGGTGGCAGGAGAAAGAGGCTGACTGGTATCCACAGAATGGGTTATCCTATAACCCATTTATAACCCATAGGTTATATTTATAAACCATGTCCAAGTCTTTTCTTCTGCCAACTCATTATAGAGAAACCCCCATGAAGCATAGGTTCAGGCTGGGAGAGAGGAAGCAGTGTAGCAGAAATGGGCAACATGGGCATTTGAGCCACTTTGTATAACTTACTTGTGCCTTCAGGGCTTGCTCAGGCCCAATCACATATATATCATTTCCATTTAATGATGGAGTGCTGCTTTGCATGCTCAACTTTGTGCCTTGGTGGTCAGATAACCCCCAGTTCATGATGGGCAGCTCAGGTCACATGGTAACTTGGTGAACCATGGTTAAGCATTCAGTATCTACTATGACACAGTAGCAGGACAAGAATTATTTCTAAAAAAAAAAAAAATATGGAATACAAAGGTGGTCACTAGCTGTTGTGCCTCTTTTTGCTGTAGGAATTGTAGACCAGATACAACAACATATTCTTTACCTTAGGAGAGACATCTCAATATGCTCCATTCCACTGAAGCCCTAGAAATTTCATGAAAGAGAAGGTGCCTAAATTTTGTTAGCTTTATTTTCTACCCTATGGCACACAAATGGCCTTACCAACAAGTCTAGAGTAGTTACTACTCCTTGATCCTAGGTACAATCAACATAAGGCCACCAATGTAATGGACTAGTGTGACATCCAAGTCAATCAAAGAAAAGAAAGTCCATCAAGATCCCTGACAACCAAATTATGACATAATGCTGGAGAATTAATATACCTGTAAAATAGGACAATGAAAGTATTGCTGTCCTTGCCGGCTTAAAGCAAATTGCTTCTGGTGTGTCTTATCAGCAAGTATGGATAAAAAGGCATTTGTCAGGTCAACAGCTACATATCAGGTACTAGGGGCTGTGTTAATTTGCTAAAGCAATAAAACCATATCTAGTATATCAGCTGAAACTGAAGTCACGAGTTGGCTAAGTTTATGATAATCCACTGTCATTCTCTAAGATTCATCTGTGCTTTACACAGGTCAAATGGAAGAGTTGAATTGGGATGTGGTGGGAATCACCACCCTTTCATCTTTCAAGTTCTCAATAATGGCACTAATCTCTGCAATTCCTCTGGGGATATGGAATTGATTTTGATTCACTATTTTTCCAGATAAACACAATTCTAATGACTTCCACTTGGCTTTCTTCCATAGTAATAGCCCTTGTCAAGGTCAGAAAACCATTAAGGGGACTCTGCCAACTGATAAGTTTGTCTATTCAATTATGCATTCTGGAACTAGGGAAACAATCACAGAATGCGTTAAGCACCCCCCTGGACCCACTGAAGATGGACCTGAACTAAAACTTTATTTGCCACCTGACCTCCATAAGCTTCTACTTTGAAGGGCCACAGTGACATTTTGAGTTTCCTGGACTCAGTGTTAGTGAATGTAGACTCAGAAACTTTAGGATTTCCCAAAATAAGAGGAAACAAGAAGCCTGCAAGAAATATGGTAATAAATACAGTCAGATGGGCAAGACAGAGAACGCAGTGTCACTGACAACAGAAGCATCTTAGTCCATACGGGCTGCTATAACAAAATTCCACAAACTGAGTAGCTTTAAAAACTAACAAAAATGTGTTTCTTGTAGCTCTGAAGGCTGTGAAGTTCAAGATCAAGGTGCTAGCAGATTTGGTGTCTGGTGAAGGACTATTTCTGGATTTATAGATGGCACTTTCTTCCTGTGTCCTCATATGGTGAAAGAGACAAGCAAGCTCTCTCAGGCTTCTTTTATAAGGGCACTAATGTCATTCATGAGGGGTTCTTCCTTGTGATTTAATCACCTTCGATAGGCCAGCTCCTAATACCATCACATTGGAGGCTAGGATTTCAACAAACAAAGTTTGAAGGACACAAACATGCAAACCACAGCAAGAAGAGAAGAGAAGGAGGAGGAGCATGTGTTTAGTATCATCAAATTCAGCATAAAATTAAAATAAGACCAGGGTCAATGACCATTATATTTCAGGATATTCAGAAAAGCAAAGTGAAGGCAGGGATGGGAGACTATTAGATTGAAATATATTGAGAAGTGTGACCTGAGAAAAGGTAACAATGGCATAAATGACTTGTTTGAAATTTTGATTATATAGTGGAGAAAAAGGACAGGGCCTGTAGCTCAAGATGTGTGTGGAGTCAAGGAAGAATTTCTATATCCTAAATTGTGAGATTTGTGTTAATACAAATGCTGGTGTGAAAGAATGCAACTCAGTAGAGAAGTTGAATATACAAAAGATAAAGAGGACATAAAGTCTCACAGTTAGAGCATGCTTAAGAATAATTGATAACTCCTAACATTATTGAGAATTCACAAGTTGTCTTGTAAGCATGACAAATATCAGTTTAATTAATTCTCATAGCAATCTGATGAGGCAGGCACTGTTATTATCTCCATTTTTCTATATACTATAACTGGGACACAGGAGAACTGATTATATTCCCCAAGGCCATAGGAGAGAACGAGGATTTGGACTCAGGCAGTCTGGATACCAAGCTGCATTCTCTAAACATCCACATTGATGGAAAAATGACATAGGATTGAAAGGGGAAAAGGATGTAGGGAGCCAGCACTGCACTGAATTTGCATGTTACCCATCTTATACAATGCAATGCAGAACCCAGAGAAGGCTTCTGAAGTCAACTCTACTCAAAGGGAATTTAAATCCTTAAGTAATGACTAACTTTTGTATTTTTTATCCATTCATTTATTCAGCAATGATTTGTTGAGCACCTAGTATGCAACAGAAAGAGACACTAGCAATGCTCTAGGAATAAAAAACGAGCAAGTCTGACATGACACCTTGATTACCTACCTTATTGTATCAGTCAGTTCAGGCTGCCATAACAAAATACCATAGACTGAGTGACTGAAACAACAGCAATTTATTTTCTCACAGTTCTGGAGGCTAGAAGCCCCAGATCAAGTTGCAGCAGAGTTGGTTTCTGGTGAAGGCTCTCTTCCTCGTTTCCAGACAGTCACCTTCTCTCTGAGTCTTGACATGGTGGAAAGAGATTGAGCTCTTTGGTGTCTCTCTTTATAAGGACACTAAACTTATCAGATCAGAGCCTTGCCCTTATGACCTCAGTTAATCTTAATTACATTTACAAATGCCCTATCTCCACATTCAGTCACATTGAATGTTAGGGCTTCAACATATGACTTTGGAGGGAACAAAATTCCATTTATAGCACTTTTAATTGCTTCTTTTAATTTCAACCAAGACCCTGTGTGATCATTATTATTATCACTATGATTATTATCTACATTCCTGGATAACATCACTGAGACTTCCAGTGGCTTTACTAACTTGCCACACAGTAAGAGACAGGAATAACACTCCATTTCAGCATTCTATTTGGCAACGTTACATGTCCCTCAGAAAGTTCAGGGCTGTGTCATTAGGCAGGGGAAGAGAGCATCTAAAAAGAGAAAGAGGGAGCATCCTCTTAGTTTTATCCTTGAACCAGGTTATATAATCCCATTGTCATTGCTTTTTTATTCTCTCTAGGGAGGAGTTCTATTTTATCTATGTCTAATTTTAACCTTTCTTAGAATTTGTACACAGATTGCTAAATCAACCCCTCCCCCTATTTTAATTTTTTTCTTCTGAGTCTGTCTACCTTGTTATGCAGAAAATTAGCTCTCTGCAAACAGCCGATCGCAGACACTCTGTCTCCAGGCCTTTCTGAGAGCTGAGACAGAGGTCTTGGAGGGCAACTATGCTCAGAGCGAATTTTCTTAGTTTCATGGAACGTGTTTTGAGATGAGTTTAAAATATTTGACCAATGATATCCAGGAGTACAAAATCAATTTTCAATGTATTATAAATGGCGTATCATAAATGGGTAACTACATTTCCATTAAGTTTATAGGGTATTTATTTCCATTTGGGAAACATGAATTCCTAATTGTAGTTCTAGATGATCTATAAATAATTCGAAATATGCTTATCAATGCTTTGCTTTTTAGGGCATAAAATACATAACACAGGTAAGAAGGTATTTGGCTTTCTTAGGCAAATGAATGTTTTTTTAAATCCAGATAATCTTATATTACTTTGGAAGCTGTGTGCAGATCAGGCAATTTAGATGCATGTCCCAGGGAAGTAGTGTCCTTCTAAGGAACCACTGTTTGTAGCTTAAATGTTCAGCGTATTCCTTCTCCAATTAAAGCACAACATAGTAAAGAGATATATCCCTGGTACTACCCTTTGTGTTAAGAATCGTTAGCCTCTGAAAAATAAAAATAGTGTGAGTGAATAAAACTTTCTGTGGAAGCAGTGAGGTGAATTTTATGAAGATAAATAAATTTCAGATTTTGTAATTTTACCACAGAAATTATATATTTGAGAAAATATAGGTACCTTAATATGGGTACCTTATGAAGATAAATAAATTCCAGATTTTTAACTTTACCATGCAAATTACATATGTGAGGTAATATGGGTATCTTAATGATAATGAATTCTGTTAGGGGTCAACCTGCACCCACATATTTAAAGGAGATCAAAACTCAAAATGGAAAAGGTGAATGACTGATGTTAGCTATCCAAAATGGCCTTTATACAAAACCACTTTATTTTCCATTACCAAACTTCCTTGAATAGGCCCACTCACTAAACCAGTTAAAGGTTGATAAACAATTTGAAAATCAACTTTATACCACTTCTGTCCAGAATATTCTGTAATGACAAATACTCTGTATTTGCACTATCCGATGTCCACTAACTGTATGTGGTAGCTGAACAGCTGGACTATAGGTAGTGTACCTGAGGAGCTAAATCTTAAACTATATTTAATTTTGACTAATTTAAAATGAAGTTATCACATGTAGCTAGTGGTTACTATATTGAATTCCACAGCTCTAGTCTATATGTATTAGTGTGTCAGGGTTATTAGAAAAAAAAATGACTCAAACTGCGTGGCTTAAAACACCAAAAATTACTATTTCACACTTTCAGAGGCTAATAGTCTGAAATCTAGGTGTCAGCAGTGCCATGCTCTCTCTACAGCCTGCAGGAGAGAATCCTTTTGCCTCTTCTAGCCTCTGGTATTTGCCAGCAATCATTGGAGTGTCTTAGTTTGTAGATATATCACTCCAATCTCTGATTCTTCATCATCTTCTCTCTGCATGTCACTGTGCTGTGAGCTGAATGTTGGTGTCCCTGGAAAAATACATATATTGAAATCTTAGCCCCCAGTGTGGTAGTATTAGGAGGTAGGGCCTTTGAGAAGTGATCAGGTCATTAGAGCAAAGCCCTCATGATTGAGACTACTGCCCTTATAAAAGAGATGCCAGATAACTGGTTCATCTCTTCCACCATGTAAGGACACTGCAAAAAGACATAGTCTACTAACCAGAAAATAAGCCAACATCAAGTGTGCCTTGATTTGGTGCCTCCCAGCTTCCAGATCTGTCAGAAATAAACTTTTCTTGCTTATAAGTGATCCAGTTTATGGTATTTTATTATTGCAGCACAAATGGACTAAGACACTCTGTGTCCAAATTTTCCTCTTCTTCTAAGTACACCAGTCATATTAGATTAAGGGTTCATTCTACTTTTGTGTGACCTTATCTTAACTAATTACTTCTACAACAATCCCATTCCCAAACAAGGTTACATACTGAGGTACTAGGGGTTAGGATTTCAACATATCTTTTAGGGAGATATAATTCAAACCATAAACCTATATTTTTTTAAATTAAAAACTGAAAAAAAAGATGTTTTCTTAAGTTAATCATTATCATTAAGGATACTGAAAGTGTACCACTTTAACTGAAGTCTATGATCTCCTAATTTGGACTTTAATTTGTATTCAAAATATTTCAGTTCAGTTCAGCTGAAACAAAATTAATTCAGAAAAGGATTTCAGAACTAAAGGTATTTTAAATAACTTTGGATAATCCAGATTATAGTGTGGCATCTAAGAACCAAAAAAAAAAAGCAAGTATATAAGATTGTTTTTAACTTTAAAAACTTTTCGGTTAAAAACTGATTGAATTCCTTTCCTCTTGAAGTTTTGTGAACCTGTTGCTGCTTTTCCCTAAATCAGCACTTGGGAATAAAAAAGTGTGACATACAAATAAATCTGAGAAACTCTGATTTAAAAAACATTCAAGAAGTTTCTTTACTGTAGAACTTATCAGAAATTGTGTTAGCTAATGTTCATTGTGAGCTTCCAAGAGCTTGATATAGGATACACTGTTTCCCAAACTTTTTGAGTACAGAATAGATTTCTTGAGTTTTTTCATTTTGTCTTGTATTTTGGCCTCTCACACAATATGCTAACATTTCCTAAATGTATCAACTAACCTTCTACCTATCCCGTATTTCACTCTAATTGTCTTACTCTTGGTAACTCTACAACAGCCCTTTTGACAATGACATAAACTTATTCAAAAAGTATCCAAATTTAAGAGTAAAGAAACCTCTTCCTTCTGGCCTACCAGAAATCAATTATTATCACATCTTTGAAATTATAGTATATATTCATTTATAGACATTTATAGACAGGAATAGACATCTAATGCAACAGCTTTATAGTGTATTAGTCTGTTTCACACTGCTTATAAAGATACTACTTGAGACTGGGTAATTTATAAATAAAGGAGAGTTAATTGACTCACAGTTCTGCATGGTTGGGGAGGTCTCAGGAAACTGACAATCATGGTGGAAGGCAAAGGAGAAGCAAGCGCCTTTTCCACAAAGGCTGCAGGAGACATACCAAGAGCACTGGAAGCACTTATCATAATCAGATCTTGTGAGAACTCACTATCACAAGAACAGCAAGGGGGAAATTTGCCTCCATGATCCAATCATCTCCCACCATGCCCCTCCCTTGACACCTAGGGATCACGATCTGAGATGAGATTTGGGTGGGGACGCAGAGCCAAAACATACATCATATAGTTTATGTTACTTGTGCCCATTTCTATATAATTCAACCTGTCTAAGCCAAACCTTAAATACCACAATCATCACACTAAAGGGAAAATTAAAGCAGCATTTTATTACATTTTTTCTAGTAGATAACAATTAGATTATCTACTATTAACTAACTATTCATTAAATGCCTAAGATTGTGAATTATTGCTTTTTCAATTCTTGATTCATTCTCAAATTAGAGTAGAACAAACACAACCTAATCATTTGGCTGGGAATCAAATACTTCCTAGGCAAGCTCTTAGAGATCTGAATAGATTTTTCTGTCTGATTTTGACTTTTCCTTGTGAGAACTATCAATGGTTACCACTTAAAATGATGAACCTACCATTTCTTCTCATGTCTTTTTTTATCACTTAAACTCCAGGGTTCCTAGGAAGCTGGCATTACATGACAATCAGCTACACTTGAATTCATGTCTCTGACTGTCCTCTTTTACAACCTGCTAAGTGAATAAATCTCCAAAGGATTTTAGTTGCCATGTCTTCAGAGTTGTTTTCTCTTCTCCAGATAAAGAAAGGTCAGTTTGCCACAGTCAAATCATGTGGCTGTTTTTTTATGAAAAAAAAAAGTCTTTTTTAGGGCAAAGTTACAACAAGTTTACTCCTCACTAGAAAAATCATATTTTTATATAATCACATATTTTATAATAATTACAAGATTTGTATATATTCACATATTTTATATAATGCATATGGTATATATCACAAAAACTTCCCTTAGCAGCATTTCTGTTCCCCTCCAGTGGTATTTTCTCCCTCAATATGCAGACACATTCTTGGGGATCCAATAGTTACTGTCAACTGAAATTAAGGCTGTTGAGGTAGAAATAATTTCATGAAGTTTTATTTATTTATTTATTTATTTATTTTGAGATGGAGTCACTCTCTGTCATCCAGGCTGGAGTGCAGTGATGTGATCTCAGCTCACTGCAACCCCTGCCTCCTGTGTTCAAGCGATTCACCTGCCTCAGCCTTCCAAGTAACTGGGATTACAGGCATACGTCACCATGCCTGGCTAATTTTTGTGTACTTTTAGTAGAGACAGGGTTTCACCATATTGACCAGGCTGTTCTCAAACTCCTTACCTCAGGTTATCCGCTCACCTCAGCCTCCCAAAGTGCTGGGATTACAGGTGTGAGGCACCCTGCCTTGCCACATAAAGGTTTATTGGAAGCCAAATGTGGGGAATGACCAAGGAAGATACACCAGCAGAGTTGAGGGTGTTCCAAAATTTGTCACAAGGTGAAAGATATTTCTATGAAAATTTTAGGCCAGGCACAGTGGCTCATGCCTGTAATCCCAGCATTTTGGGAGGTTGAGGCAGGTGAATCACCTGAGGTCGGGAGTTCAAGACCAGCCTGGCCAACATGGTGAAACCCCGTCTCTACAAAAATACAAAAATTAGCTGGGTATGGTGGTGGACATCTGTAATCCCATCTACTGGGGAGGCTGAGGCAGGAGAATCGCTTGAAACCAGAAGGCTGAGGATGCATTGAGCCAAGATCAGGCCACTGCACTCCAGCCTGGGCAACAGAGATTACATCTCCAAAAAAGGAAAGAAAGAAGGAAGGAAGGAAGGAAGGAAGGAATGGAAAGAGAAGGAAAGAAAGAAAGAGAGAGAGAGAGAAAGGAAGGAAGGAAGGAAAGGGAAAGAGGGAGGAAGAGAAAGAAAGAAAAAGAAAGAAAGAAAGAAGAAAGAAAGAAAGAAATAGAGAAAGAAAGAAAAAGAGTTATAGAAAAAAGGGAGACTCTCCTCATACCGTAGGTGTCTTCTTTTCATTGGAGAGTACAATACAAAAGTTATAATCATCGGTTACAGATAACATCATATGGGCTAAAAATGTCTACATGCAGGAGCATCAGCAGAACTTCATGCTTCAGTGAATCTTAAAATAAATCAGCATCCTATTTAGTGTCTGCAGGTTA
The DNA here is from genome assembly GCF_030222135.1 of Aotus nancymaae. Taxonomy (NCBI): domain Eukaryota; kingdom Metazoa; phylum Chordata; class Mammalia; order Primates; family Aotidae; genus Aotus; species Aotus nancymaae. The sequence goes on from NW_026988413.1 coordinate 32,619,183, forward strand.
TACATTGATCAGCACAACCATCTGAAGATTTCATTATTTACTGGGAGACAGAATGTCATCATAGAGTCACAAGGCCTCCCCAAGATGGATTAATTTGGAAGTCTGCTTACTGTAAAATGTGATCTGAAGGTTATCATTTAAAGATTGTTTTGTTAATCTTTGCCCTGTTATTTTAATGATGTAACTAAGTCCTGTATCTTATAATTTTGCATTATAATATTATTGCCCATGTGTATAACTTTAGTTATTATGGTGGTCACTGTTGAGGCCGTGCCAAGTGAAAAGTCAGTGACTGTAAAGTACACTAAATGAACTAAGGTTCATGACAGGAAAATTGATTTATCACAACATACATGATATTACAGGGAAATTCAACCCAAATGAACAATTACCATATTCATCCTACAAGATGAATTGCCAAATCATTGTATTAGCACCAAAAATATTTTTTTGTTCTCAAATGTGGTAATAATTGAATTAGATCACCAATCAAATTAAGTTTAATTAACACTACATGCAAATTTATCTTCAAGTGAACAAAAGAACAGCTTTTCAGAGTTGCCCAATACCATCTTATTCAAATTGGCCTTTTTGATTACTCAGTGGATTTGGTTATTCTGAAGAACAACATTATAAGCATTTCAAAGGCAGTGATACTTAATACATACAACATTTACATGAACAGATACCTAGAAACAGCTCAAATAGAGGACAATATCTCAAGCTACATCCTCCTACTCTACACCCAATATCTACACTTGACTTGTAGCAAGGAATATCTCTCATCTATCATGTTAAATTAACAACATTGCTTTATGGCTTGCTTTATATTATGCATAGATTTGTTTAAGTTTTATATTTTTGTAAGAGCTATAAACACAAGATTTTGTCCCTGTTTTTATTATTTAAGCAAATTAATGATGGATATTATATCTACAATAATTTTTTTCTCTTCAATGGGAGTGTGTGATATAAATTTCAGAAATGGTTTTGCAACTTTTAGTTTTTTATAAAATCTGATTAGTGGAAGAGCTTCATACCTCAAGCTGTGGCTTTATCAGAACAAAACTTTTAAACAACCTATTAAAATGTTTTTCAAACTCACCTACATCTGCATGCCTGGCTTTTACTAGGCGTTATAGAACGCTCTTCTTAACACCTTTGCATTTCGTATTCTCCTTATGAGACTAGGAGGGAATTGGAAAAGTGCAGATGAAAAGAATGAAGAAATGCAAACTAACTGGGTAAGTCTGAAATTCAAACACTCACACATTGTTAGAGTCTTCTGTATTCACTTATAGTAAAGTCTTCAAGAGACAAAACTTTGAAATGAAAACAAAATTATGAATTTGAAGGAAATGAGTGTAAGTGCAGGTTTTAATATCAATAAATATGTGGAATAGAGATTAGAGAGACCCTGAAAAGAAAGCCTACCATTGTTCAGAAACAATAGAATGTGTATTCTCCTATCTGATGGTGCTTTTTAGAGTCCCATAATCGCTTTCCTCTCTTTCTTGTTTCAGGCTTTCCTTTGTTGCAGAACTTTTAACTCTCCCGCTCCCTCTTGTGTCCTCTCTGTGGAATGCACTCACCTGGCTGCAGTGCCAACCAGTTGGACGCCAAGGTGATTGGTACCACTGATTAGTGAATGATCCTCTCCCCCGGGATCAGTCTATGTTGGTATCCAGATAAATTCCGATTTAATCTTATTTTTTATGTTCATCCATCTTTGAATTTTTTATTGGCCAATTAAATAGTGATGTAAATTTTTCACACAGAGATTAAGTAGGTTAACTTAAAATTGAGTATGTAAATGTTTAAGCTGACTCTTTAATTCACTTCTCATTAAAAAATTTGCTCTTAAATTAGAGAAATCCGAGGCTATGATTTATCAGGGATGAAAACTTATTTTATAAATCACACTAAACAATGCCATTGTCCTTTTCTAACAATGTTTTCTCTATTGTATATAAGACTGCACTTTTCCTCTTCCTTCCCGTGAGCCAGATCTAATTCAATTTAAGTACCAGGCACTTCTTAATAGAAAATTCTAAGCATATTTTTACCTATGGGGGTGTATTAGGCCATTTCTCCATTGCTATAGAGAAACACCTGAGACTGGGTAATTTATAAAGAAAAGAAGTTTCACTGGTTCACACTTCTGCAGGCTGTTTCTGGGTAATTTATAAAGAAAAGAAGTTTCACTGGTTCACACATCTGCTCAGCTTCTGGGGAGGTCTTAGGGAGGTTTTACTCATGGCAGAAGGCGAAGTGGGAACAGGTTCTTCACATAGCAAAAGCAGGAGGAAGAGAGTGGGGAGGGGAGGTGCCACAGACTTTTAAACAACCAGATCTCATGTAAACTCAGAGTAAGAGCTCACTTATTGCCAAGGAGATGGCCCAAGCCATTCATGAGAGATCAACCCTCAAGATGGAAACATCTCCCACTAGGCCCCACCTCCAACACTGGGGATCACATTTCAACATGAGATTTGGAGGAGACATCCAAACTATGTCATGGGGTCAGGAATTATTTTTGCTTCCATCAAACACTCATTTATCTCTAAATTCTACACTTGTAAGACTTATTTTAAAGTTTGATTCAAATTATACCATACTTCCAAGTTAATTGATGGGAGTAGCTATGTATTGAGTACCCTCTCTGTACCTACAAGGGAATAAGTAACAGAATCCTTCACAAATTCTCTGTTTAACCAAGTATGTGGATAAACACTTAACTGGCATAGAGATGGAGCATAATAGAACATTCCAGTTAGAGACAGGGAGGTAGGAAATCAAGGTAGGGGTGGTGAGACCGGTGTAGGGGTCAGGTTACGAACAGATATGTTTACCATGCTGAGGTCAGATTTATCCTGAGGATATTGGGTATTAATTGAAACAGGAGAGTGAACCATCTGTAACCAGATATGATTTTAGAAAGATTAGATCTATTAGCAGGCGGATATAGTAAATGAAAGAGAACCTGGAGGTCACTGTAATATCAAAGTAAGAAATGCCAAGAGCCTGAGTTAAGGTTATGGTAGAAAAGAAAGCTATTTGGAAAGTAGGCTCTGGAAACATCCTGGGTATGGCCAAAGAGGCATAGGAAGGGTTGTGACTTCAAGATTTTTAGCTTTAAGTATGTGACAGATGAAACACTGCATCCTCATCCTGTTCCTTCTTTCTCATTCTGACTCTTCCTTTCTTTTTCCACATTTTTAACTAGCTCCTTGTCCAAAAACACAGTACTGTCAAAACTGATAGAATTACCTCATGTAAAAATATCTCATGACTTTTCTGATTCTGTAATATTAATAGCTTGTCTAAGTTATTTTTCTTGTATTTTATTTTAATAAAACGTTCACTTGGCCAGATGCTGGTTTACCTCATCTTCTAAGGTGTTTTGTATATATTGTGTAATATTTGAAGACAGAGGGCCCCAGAGAACCTGACAAGTAGTGGTTCAGGGTGAAGTGCATTGAAGAAGCCCCTCAGGGTGTCACATTGGGCCATCTGAGATCACAAGCCTGCTCCCTGGAGGTGCTTTGGGGCTGCATACGGGGCTTTCCTCTACCCGCTCCCGGGAAAGTATAGCTGTGCAAAAGATATTTTAATTAGTACAATAATCCTAATGTTTTCATACCAATTTAGAGCCTAATTGAGAAGCACAAAGCAACTATTGGCAACTGCAAATTAAGTGTCTTTGGAAGTAATCTAAACAAAAAGCAGGTCTGGACAATTTAAGTCTCTCCCTAGGAGGACATAACAGAATTGAAGGATTGGTGCTGGCAAGTTCCAGGACCTGGAGTCAGAAAATAAGCACAAGCAGTCCTCCTGAGCAAAGTATGCAGACTGTTTGTGCCTTGCCCTCTCTTATCCTCCTGCAGGCTGCTGAGGACAAGCTTTCAAAGTGTGTATTTTAGCAAGACAGCTAAGATATCCCTCCTAATTGCAGCTTGCAAGAAAGCCCTGTGATCAGAGCTAAGTAATGGATACTTTTTGAGGAGGGCACAGACATGCTGGGTAGAGCCCCAAGTTTAATGGCCGAGAATCCTTCCGTGGATCTCTATTTTTTTAACCCCACCTAGCATGTAAACTAGAGTTTCTTACAGACTGACTGTACTACAATTCACTCACCTAATGTGAGTCATGACAAGGGAGAGTCCTGGTACCTGGCCTACTTCCACATTGTTCGAACAAAAAGTGAAAAATCCATTTAGCCATAAGTTGTAGAAGTGTAAATAAGAATGTAAGATTTAGTAGTAGACTGTTTCCTACTGGATTTACAGTTATGTATAAATACAATACATATAAATGTATAATAGTAACTTTCTTGTATTATTAGTCCAGGTTTTTTTTTATTACTTTGCATGGTATATTAAGTTACGTATACAGCTGAACTTTTATATTTTTTCAGACAAGCATATCTTAAAGTAATTTGCTTAAAATTTTCAAACAGAAATTTGCAAGTCTTTTACCTTTTAAAATATCCTTGCTTTCTTCTTAAATATATTTATTATTCAGTGGCCCATAAGGAATGATTACATTAGCATGTTATAGTCGTGTATTTTTAAAATATGCCCTGTTATAAATGTGAAAAATATGGATATAGTGTAACTCTAGGAATATTAATTTAGAATAAAACTGATCTGTGTTTTTTTACCATTTAAATATAGATATGGTCTCAGAGCAAGATACTTAAGTGTTCTGCTTTAAGGTAAAATATTTCATATTCTCACATGCATTTGCCATACATATGGCACAAAATTCAGAAACTACAAAGGAGAATGAGAAGAAAGCAAATAAAATCAAATTAAAATATTTTGACATATTATTGAAATAAATTTAATACTATATTAAAATATGATTTTAATGCTTATATAGTTTATGGAAGAATTTGTGGTTAGAACTAAGCAAATTGTTTATGCTTTAGCAAAAAGTAACCAATTGAGAAATCTTAAGGTTAATTTCTTAATCATTAGACAGTTTAGTGGAGTTGCATGTCATTTATATATCTTGTAAGTTAGGCATTGTAGTAGATTCAGTTATTACCAATAAATATTGATTCCCTCCTCTCCCCTCACTACATGGATGGACTGAATTTTCCTGCCCTTTGATTTTGGCCTTGGCCATGTGACTTGCTTTGATCAATGAGACCTTAAGAGGATGTGAGGATCAAAGTCTGAAAAGGAAAAGCACTGGCACAATTGTTTGCTTTGCTGCACTTCTGCTATCCCCATGAGAACAGGACCGGGCTAGACTGGAGGTAAAAGGAGCAGATCTGTCTCTGATAAGCTGCCTCAGCCAAGCCCAGCCAAGCCCAGACACATGAGAAATAATACGTAAATGCTTCTGGAGGCACTGAATTTGGAGGTAGCTAGTTACACAGCATTACTGTGGCAATAGATAACCAATACAACCACCAATAGGAAATTTGATGCACAGAGTGCCTGGGTTTTAGTTGCAGTTCTGTCATACACTAGCTGTATGACCTTTACACATTTAATCTATTCAATCCCTTTTTCACAGCCTGTTCAATTTGCAGCATAAAAACAGAATGTTAGCTGGATGTGGTGACACCCACCTGTAGTCTCAGCTACTCTGGAGTCAGAAGTGGGAGGTACCAAGAACCAGCTTGGTCGGGAGACCCCCACCCAGGTAGCACTGAAGGTAGTTGAGAGGCAGACACCCAGATAGCACAACATAGTGGATCTATCTTGGGGATCAACAGCCTGAGAGACTGTGAGACTGACAGCTCTCCAGGTTGAAGGCCCTGAGTGGATTCTCATCCACGTACTTATTTGCTCTTACACAGGTGATTCTTATTAATACACAGGTGTTCTATATTTACACATAACTCAAGCGTATACCAAGTAGGCAGCTGTTACCTGCTTACCACTAATTACAAATAAAAGGTATCCTCTACAGAGGAGCCATGGGGGCGGAGTAAACTTAATGTTTCTCAACAGGGAGGATCACCTGAGCTTAGGAGTTTGAAGGCTGCAGTGAGCTGTGATTGTGCCACTGCAGTTGAGCCTGGGTGAGAGGAAAAGACTTTTTAAAAAAGGAGACGGAGAGAGAGAGATTGGGAAAAAGAGAGAGAGAGAGAACGTTCCAGGAAAGTGGTCTCTCTAAGAGAAAAATAACTTTGGACTAATTGGCAAGCTTTAGAATGTGGAAATTGAAAGGTTAGACTCCTGTACATACCTTTAGGAAAGAGGCTGAATCCAGGGAGCTAAGCAGCAACAGCTCACAGGCTCTACTCCACCTCCACTGCACCTCACAATATAAGACCCACTGGCTTGGAATTCCAGTTAGCTGTCAGTAGCAGTATTGCACTTCCCTAAGAAGGAGCTCCCAGGGGGAGGGGCAGGCCACCATCTTTGCTGTCCGGGCACCTTAGCCATTCCTGCCTTCAGGCTTTGGAGAATTTGACCCAACCCAGGCCGAAGAGATCCCCCAGCACAGCACAGTTGCTCTACCAAAACATGACCAGTCTGCTGCTTTCAGCGAGTGCCTGATCCCGTTCCTCCTCACTGTACAGGACCTCCCAACCTGGGCCTCCAGCCACCCCCACTCAAGCTCACCAGCTGACAGAGATCTGAATTCTCCCTGGGACAGCACTCCCAGACAGAGGGGTGGGCCACCATCTTTGCTGTTTGAGTGACTTAGCCATTCCAACCTTTGGGCTTTGGAGTGTCTGAGCCAACCTGGGGTGGAAGGGATCCCCCAGAATAGCACAGCTGCTCTACCAAAATGTAGCCAGACTGCTGCTTTAAGCAGGTGCCTAACCCAAGTCCTCTTTACTGGGTGGGGCCTTTCAACCAGGGTCTCTAGCCACTTCCTACATGTGCCTTTGGGAGGGTAACAGGTTTATACATTCCTGGGACAAAACTCCCAGAGGGAGGGACAGGCTGCCTTCTTTGTTGTTTTGTAGCCTTCACTGGTGACACCTCCAAGTTCTAGAAAATCCAGGGTGACCAGAGGCTGGAGTGGGCCCCAAGCATACTGCGGCAGCCCTACAGAAAAGTGGTCAGACTGTTACGTGGGTGCTGTTCCCATATCTCCTCACCAGGCAGGTCCTCCAGGCCTGGGCCTTCAGCCAGCACCTCCCAGAGCTATTGAGCCAACACCAACTCAGCAACTCCCTGGACAGAGCCTCCAGGGGCAATTGAAAGCCTCTTGGCCCCTGCCTCTGCAGAGGAACTGCCATTACCGCCTTTGAATTAACAAAGCAGCAAAGACCCTAAATGCCTTATCCACACCTCCAACAAGCTGCAGTCAACCCAAAGAGAGGAGGCCAGTCTATCTCCCTTGGGTGCCACTCGCCCCCCCGCCCCATGACTAATCACCAGACAGGGAACCCCTGGCTTGAGTCCACAGCACAAACCCTCCATCCTGGACTGACTGCACTGAGTAATTGCTGATCTGCATCTCTCTGAGGTAGAGCCCCCGGGAGTCAAGGAAATGACCCTTGGCCACAACCACTACTAAAGTCCCTTCCTCTGCTGCCTCTAAGCTGGTGAAGGAACATAAACACTAGGATTGCCCCAGAGCTGCAGTGGACAACCCAGGAGTGCCAAGTCATGAACTAGAGCCAGCAGTCAATGGGGAGAGGGACCCACACTTTCAGAGCACTGAGGGGTAGCATGGCTGCAGCTGTGAGAAAAAAAAGGGGAACCACACAACTGAGCAAGAATCTACCAACTGACCAATAAGCCTAAGTGTCACCTGCTGGATCACACCCCAAAGCTTCCACACCAAAAATACTTCACTAACATACCCACCTCTGAAACCAGAGACAAGAAGTCAGCTTCAAATGAAGACCCTACATAAAGCCTCAGCCCAGTGAAAAGCTCCAGAAAAGAAGTCTATTGGCTGTACTCAATCTACACTGCAGTTAAAGGAACACTCACACACAGAGATGAGAAAGAGTCAATGCAAGAACTCAGTTAACTCAAATGGCCAGAGTGTCATATGTCCTCCAAATGACCACACCACTTCTCCAATAAGAGTTCTTAACCAGGCCAAACTGGCTGGCATGGCAGAAATAGAATTCAGAATATGAACAGGAACAAAAAAAAATCATCAAGATGCAGGAGGTTGGCAAAACTCAATCCAAGGAAAATAAAAATCACAATAAAGCAATGCACAAGCTGAAGGATGTAATAACCAGAAAATAAAAATAAAACAAAATGAAAAACCTTAATGTATCTGACAGAACTGCATAACACAGTAGAAGAATTTCACAATGCAATCACAAGTATTAACAGCAGAATAAACCAAGCCGAGTACAGAATCTCAGAATTTGAAGACTGGTTCTCTGAAATAAGATAGTCATACAAAAATAGAGAAAAAAGAATAAAAAGGAATGAAAAAAAAAAAAACCTCCAGGAAGTATGGGATTATGTAAAGAGGCTAAATCTATGAATCACTGGCATCCTTAAAAGAGAAGGGGAGAAAGGAAACAACTCTGAAATATAATATATTTCAGAATATAGCCCATAAAAACTTCCCCAACCTTGCTAGATTGTCCAACAGTCAAATTTAGGAAATACGGAGAAATCCTGCAAGATTCTACACAAGAAGATCATCCCCAAGACACTTAATTGTCATATTTTCCAAGGTCAAAATGAAAGACTGTTAAAGGCAGCTAGAGAAAGAAAGGGCAGGTCACCTACAAAGGGATCCTCATCAGGTTAACAGCAGAACTGTCGGCTAAACCCTACAAGCCAGAAGAGATTGGGGCCCTATATTATTGGTCCCAAAGCTCCTTTAGCTGATAAACAACTTCAGCAAAGTTGCAGGATACAAAATCAACTTACAAAAATCACTAGCATTCCCATACACGAACAACAACAAACTGAAAGCCAAATCAGAGAGGCAATCCCATTCACAATTGCCACAAGAAAAATAAAATGCCTAGGAATACAGCTAACCAGGGAGGTGAAAGATCTCTACAAGGAGAATTACAAACATTATATTTAACAGTCTTAAAAAGAAATCTTCAACCAAGAATTTCATGTCCAGCCAAACTAAGCTTCCTAAGTGAAAGTGATATAAGATCCTTTTCTGATAAGCAAATGTTAAGGGATTTCATTACCACAAGACCTGCCTTACAAGAGATCTTGAAAGGAGCACTAAATATAGAAAGAAAAGACTGCTACCAACTAATACAAAAACACACTTAAACACACAGACCAGTATTACTGTAAAGCAACCACACAAACAAGCCACATACAACCAGCTAACAGCACAATGACAGGATCAAATCCATACATATCAATAATTGAATGTAAATGGACTAAATCACCCACTTAAAAGGGACAGAGTGGCAAGCTGGATGAAAAAGCAAGACCCAATGGTCTTCAAGAAACCCATCTCACACATAGTGACACTCATAGGCTCGAAGTAAAGGGATGCATAAAAATAGAAAACAAAAAAGCAGGTATTGCAATTATAATTTTAGACAAAGCAAATTTCAAACCAACAAAGATCAAAAAAGACAAGGAACATTTTTTTCTCTTTGATCTCTGCAATGACAATTACACAACACTGCTCAAAGAAATCAGACCAAAAAAAAAAAAAAATGGAATGCTCATGGATAGAAAGAATCAATATCATTAAAATGGTTATACTGTTCAAAGTGACTTACAGATCCAATGCTATTTCTATCAAACTACCAATGACATTCTTCACACAACTATAAAAAATTATTTTTAAAATTTTATGGAACCAAAAAAGAGCCCAAATAGCCAAAGCAATCCTAAACAAAAAGAGCAAAGCTGGAATAATCATGTTACCTGACTGCAAACCATACTACAAGTCTACAGTGACCAAAACCACATGGTATTGATACAAAAAAGGCACATAGACCAATGAAACAAAATAGAGAGACCAGAAATAAGGCCACACATCTATGACCATCTGATCTTTGATAAAGCTGACAAAAACAAGCAATGGGGAAAGGATTCCCTATTCAATAAATGGCACTGGGATAACTGGCTAGCTATATGCAGAACACTGAAGCTGGACCCCTTCCTTACACTATATACAAAAATCAACTCAAAATGGATTAAAGACTTGAAAGTAAAACCTCAAACTATAAAAATCCTAGAAGATGTATGGGAAAGCCTGGATGTCCAGGTAGAAGCATGCTACAGAGTTAGAGCCCTTGTAAAGAACCTCTACTAGGGGAGTATGAAGGGGAAATGTGGGTTTGGAGCCCCCACACAGAGTCCCCACTGAAGCACTGCCTAGTGGAGCTGTGAGAAGAAGGCCAGCATCCTCCAGACTCCAGAATGGTAGATACACTGATAGCTTGCACTATGCACTGGTAAAAGCCATAGGCACTCAATGCCAGCTGTTGAGAGCAGCTGTGGAACCTGTACCCTGAAGAGCTTCAGAAACAGAGATGCCCAAGGTCTTGGGAGTCCATCCCTTGCACCAGTGTGCCCTGGGTGTGAGACACGGAGTCAAAAGAGATTGTTTTGGGAATTTAAAATTTAATGAGTACCCTAACGGGTTTCAAACCTTCTTGGGGATTACAACCCCTTTGTTTTGACTGATTTATCCCTTTTGGAATGAGAGTATTTACCCAATGCCGTGTACCCCCATTGTATCTTGCAAGTAACTAACTTGCTTTTTATTTTACATGCTCATAGGTAGAAGGGACTTTCCTTTCCTCAGATGAGACTTTGGATTGTAAACTTTTGAGTTATTGCTAAAATTAGTTCAGACTTTGGGGGACTGTTGAGAAGGAATAATTGCATTTTGCAACGTGAGAAGGACATGAGATTTGAGAGGTACCAGAGGTGGAATGACATGGTTTGGATTTCTATCCCCACCTAAATTCATGTCAAATTGCAAATATATTATCCATTCTCAGGTATTTCTTTATAGCAGCGAGAGAACTGACTAACAGTGTACCAAACAGGTAGTTTTTCAACATACGCCCCTCTCCCTCCCTTCTCTAGTAGTCCAGTGTTCCTTGTTCCCATGTTTATGTCCATGTGCACTGAATATTTAGCTCCCATTTATAAGTGAGAGTATGCAGTGTTTGGTTTTCCATTCCTGCATTAATTCACTTAGGATTATGGCCCCAGCTGCATTCACATTACTGCAAAGGACATGATTTCATTCTTTTTGTGACTGCGTTGTATTCCATAGTGTATATGTATCGCATTTTCTTTATCCAATACACCAATCATGGCAACCTACATTGATTTTATGTCTTTCTATTGTGAATAGCATGGCAATGAGCGTGTGAGTGCATGTTTATTTGGCAAAATGATTTATTTTCCTTGGGTATATCTCTAGTAATGGAATTGCTGGGTTGAATAGTAGCTCTGTTTTTAGTTCTTTGAGAAATCTCCATACTGTTTTCCATGGTAGCTAATTTATATTCTCACCAAGAGTATATAAGCATTCCCTTTTCTCCGCAGCTTCACCAACATCTGGCTTTATTTTTTACTTTTTAATAATAGTCATTCTGCCTGGTATGTGATGATATTTCATTGTGGTTTTGATTTGCAATTCTTTGATGATTAGTGGTAATGCACAATTTTTCATATGTTTGTTGGCCAGTTGCATCTGTTCTTTTGAGAACTGTCTGTACATGTCCTTTGCCCATTTTTTAAAATGTAGTTGTTTTTTGCTTGTTGATTTAAGTTCCTTATAGATTCTGCATATTAGATCTTTTTAGGATGTGTGGTTTACACATATTTTCTCCCATTCTATAGGTTGTCTGTTTACTCTGTTGATAGTTTTACTGGGTATAAGCTCTTTAGTGCAATTAGGTCCCACTTGTTAATTTTTGGTTTTGTTGGAATTGCTTTCAGAGACTTAGTTAAAAATTCATACCTGATTATCCCCTGCACCTAACAAACCATCAGGATAAATCTTACTGTACCCTAGGTTCCTATATTCCTTGGTGACTCATAAGAAATCCAAGTTTCTAATTCTTCCCTTATCACCTGGATTCTTAATCCTCATAAAGCTAGCCTGACTTTTAACCTTCTACCCATCCCTAACCTCACAAGCCCTTTCACTGTAACCTTTAGAAGTCATAATTTGTCATCAGCAAAACTTCAGATATTCTCAAACTCTGCTTTGAATATTCTATGACCCTTTTTGCTCAACTGACCTTGTCTTTCTTCTAAAAACACAGCCTCCCCTGCAGCCATCTCAGGATGTGGCAGTTTTTCTGCAGCATTTCAAGTGCCTCTTGGCTGGAAGTGTGGTAATAACCTCCCAGTCCCTTGTTAATGTTTCTACACCTTTGTTTCTTATTATTCCCAATTTTATCAGCAACCTTGATAATTATGCCATCAGACCAGCTTCCCATTCCAACCTCTTGCTGTAGACATCTGCTGTCTTGCCAGATCCCTCATCACCACCATCAATTCTACTCAAGTCACCAAATCCTAGTGGTTGTACCAGCCTCATAGCTTATACAACCAAGATCCTGGCCTCTCTGTTTTGTGGCCTTTTAATGTCAGTAATCCTGTCCTCTCACTAACATGATTACATCTTAGACCAGCTAGTCTCTCCCAAACTAATTTTAAGCATCCCCTGCCTCTAGTTATCACCTCATTTTTTCTTTATTTTTTTCCTACTTATAATTAATCATTTAATATTGGGACCTAAAAAAATAAAAATGGGTTTTCAAAAACAGACATCCATATATGGATGTGCCCATATGCAGGGCCAGCTAAACGGGTGTATGCCCTGTGCAGCAGCCAGTCCCATGCTTACACAGTCTCTACGATTCATTTAACTTTCAGTTGTCACTGTCTTGAAATTATTTTCATTTCTTTCTTTCTTTTTTTCTTTCTTCTTTTAGAGATAGGGTCTCACTATGTTGATCAGGCTAGAATGCAATGGTTATTCACAGGCATAATTGGAGCACACTGTAGACTCAAATTCCTGGCCTCAAGTAATCTTTCTGCCTCAGCCTCCTTGAGGAAAGAGACCCAAGCATCTAGGATTACCTCCCCCTTGACTTCCACACTGCATTTCAATAGAAGAAAAGGCTGGCCAACTGGCACCTCCTTGATCGCCTTCCTATAGATAGCAGGCATGGTGTGGGGAATCTTTCTGGAAGGCATTGTTTTTACTTAAGATCAAACCTTACCCCACTCCTACTCCATTGATCAAGACCCTTTCACATGTAATTTCTAAGACTGTAAACCCAAGACCCTTTCACATGTAATTTCTAAAACTGTAAATCCAAGACCATTTCACGTGTAATATCTAGAGTTGTAAGCCTATATAAAGGCAGAGCTTCTCTTTGTTAGAGGAACTTGGCTGTTAGACAAATATGTCACCTTGCTCCCAACTGAAATAAATCACCTCTTCCTTTCTGGTTCAGTGTCCAAGAGGTCTATTTCTCATGGCCACTCCTGCTTCCTTTTGGTTCCCTGACTAGCAATTGAGTTTCGGTTGGCAGGCAGCCAGCAAAGTCTCTCAGGTGGTTTACCTAGCCCTTTGGAGCATCCCTGTGGGGGGCTAGGATGATGCAATTCCTGAGAGCACTCACAGGCAGGTATTGGCCTGGTGGAAGGCCTCGCCAGAGCAGAGCAGGAAAGCCCCCACAGCGTGGATCCATCTAGTGACTGAACACTGAGAAGGAATGGGTACTTAAAATGTCCGGACAACAGAAACACAGTAGGATTGATCCCCGGAAACTTGCCCACCTCCTTTAGGGGGAAGCACGGCCTGATCACCCATGTGTGTCAGATATGGCACTCTTGAACTTGGCTCTCTCTCTCTCTCCTTTTGTAACTAACCTTGGAAGTTTCTGCTTATGGTTTCGATTTGGGTGGAGAGAGGAGAGAGATTGTGTGTGCGAATGGAGGGGTCCAACTGGACTCATCAGCTATGAAATGTGGGAGCATCAGGCCCATTAGAGGGGGCCTTACACTCTGAGCAATTTTTGGGGCTAGTTGGAAACAGAGATGACCACATAATGTTAAATGGAGGAGCTTTCGCAATCTAGGCATTGTGAGAGGATTAACAAACTCATGTGAAGTGGCGTCTGAAATACTTTCAAAAGAAAGGCGATTCTACCAGCCTGAAGCAAATGTGAATCAGAGAGTATGTAGTGTGTGTCACTGGGTGGGAACTGCTGTGGGCGGAGTAACACTTTCTTAACTGTGAGAATTGCTTTTCAGTGCATAGGCATGGGTCACACTCATAGCAAGTCCACTCCTTTAGGGACCATGCTGAAAAATCAAGAAGGGATTTCATGGGGATTATGGAGGAGTTATGACACCAGGGAAGCTAAGGACTGTATGTGAGGTAGATTGGCCAGCATTTGGGGTGGATTGGCCCTCAGAGGGGACCCTAGACAGGTCTCTTGTCTCCAAAGTATGGCATGAGGTTATATTTGGTGAACCAGAACACCTGGATCCATTTCCATACATAGACTCATGGTTACAGTTAGTTTTAAACCCTCCGCAGTGGTTAAGAGGACAGGCAGTGACTGCTTTAGTGGCCAAGGGACAGAAGCTAGAAACCTTTCCCCACTTCCCCACACCAAAAGACATGGACTCTCAAGGTCCGGGCAGATTCAGTGGCAGAGACAACGATGCCCAAGATTCTGGCAGATCCGGTGGCAGAAGAGTTTTTGATAATAATTCCTAAAGGACTCCCTGCCCCTGGGCCAGAAGCCTCAGCACCCCCACCAGAATTGCACACCCCTAAACCACCCAGAGTGGACAAAAGAGAGTGCAGAAAAACTCCTCCCATTGCCACCCACTTCCTGGAAGGAATTGCCCCTCTGGCAGCCCATCTGCGACCCAAGGCCAGGGTGCAGATGGCTTTAAGAGAGTAGAGGTACATGGGAGTGGATGAGGATGGCCACATGGTAGAAAGGTGTGTTTCCTATACCTGCTGTTCACCTTGCCTGATCTTATCAACTGGAAAAATAACAACCCATCTTATACCGAGAAGCCACAGGCTCTCATTGACCTACTAAAAACTATTATTCAGGCTCATAACCCCACTTGGGCTGATTGCCACTAGCTGCTTGTGTATCTTTTAACACAGTTAAAAGACGGACAGTACTCCAAGCCATTTCTAAATGGTTGGAGGAGCATGTTCCTGCAGATTACCAGAGCCCCCAAGAGTATGTCAGAGTCCAGTTACTGGGGACTGACCCCCAGTGGGATCCGAACACCCTGGGGGCATGCAAACGCTAACCCGGTACAGGGAAGCCTTACTGGAAGGATTAAAAAGGGGCTCCCAGAAAGCTACAAACTAATAAAGTCTCTGAGGTTACTCAAGGAAAAGAGGAAAGTCCTGCTCAATTTTATGAAAGGCTGTGTGAAGCCTATTGCATGTATACTCCTTTTGATCCTGAGAGCCCCGAAAATCAATGTATAATAAATATGACATTAGTCAGTCAGTGTACCAAGGACATTAGGAGGAAATTGCAGAAACAGGCAGGATTTGTGGGCATGAATACTTCGCAGTTATTGGAAATAGCTAACCAGGTGTTTGTGAACCGAGAATCAGTGAGCCATAGAGAAAGTCATAGAGAAAACGAGCTTCAGGTTCAACGAAATGCCGACTTGATAGCTGCTGCTATTAAAGGAGTGCCCCCAAGAGGGTGGGGAAAGGGGGGTTCCTGGAAAGCCACCCAGTCTGCTCGCCCACGCCTGCCATATGATCAGTGTGCTTACTGTAGAGAACTTGAACACTGAAAGGACAAATGCCCCCAGCTAATAGGAAAACAGGGAGATCTTAAGCACAAGGCTTTATACAAAAGTGAAGGGGCTCTGTTCAGTCTAATGGAAGGGCCACTGGACTGAAGGGGACCTCGCTTCATTGCCCCCAAGGAGCCTATGGTCAGAATGACAGTGGGGGGCAAGGACATTGACTTCCTCATTGACAAAGGTGCTGAATATTTGGTGGTGACCACTCCTGTGCACCCCCCCTCCACATCAAAGAAAACAACCAATATTGTTGGAGCTACCAGGGTGTCAGAGAAACAGTCTTTCTGTTTGCCTCAGACTTGTGAGGTGGCGGGGGGCACAAGGTAATTCACCAGTTCTTGTACATGCCTGATTGCCCTTTGTCCCTGCTAGGAAGGATCTGCTCAGTAAGCTGTAGGCAACCCTCACCTTCACCGAGAATAGCATCTTACAGTTGGCAGTGCCTAAAACTGGAGTCATAATGGCCCTCAGGGTGCCTCGTGAGGAAGAGTGGAGGCTCTTCTTAACTGAAACAGGCCAGGAGAAAGAGCCTGCATTAGCAAAACAATGGCCTAAGGTCTGCGCAGAGGACAATCCACCTAGACTAGCAATCAACCAGGCCCCTGTGCTCACTGAGGTCAAGCCTAGGGCTCCGCCGGTTAGGCAAAAGCAATATCCAGTTCCCCAAGAGGCCCTAGAAGGCATTCAGGGTCATCTAAAGTGCTTTAAGGACTATGGAATTATAGTTCCTTGCCAGTCTCCATGGAACACCCCCCTCTTGCCTATTCCTAAACTGGGGACCAAAGACTACAGGCCAGTGCAGGACTTGCACCTGGTTAGTCAGGCCACAGTGACTTTGCACCCAACTGTGCCTAACCCATACACTCTGCTGGGATTACTGCCAGCAGAAGATAGTTGGTTCATTTGCTTGGACTTAAAGGATGCTTTCTTTAGCATCAGGCTGACCTCAGAGAGTCAGAAACTATTTGTTTTCAATGGGAAAATCCAGAAACAGGTATAACCACCCAGCACACCTGGACCAGGCTCCTCCAGGGTTTGAAGAACTCTCCCACCATCTTTGGGGAAGCATTAGCCCATGACCACCAAAAGTTTCTGGCTAAGGACTTAGGCTATGCCCTGCTCCAATATGCTGATGACCTTTTATTGTGACACCCCATGGCAGTTGGGTGTGCAAAAAGAACAGATGCCTTACTTTGGCACCTGGAGGACTGTGGGTATAAAGTGTCTAAAAAGAAAGCCCAGATTTGCTGACAGCAAGTGCAATATTTGGGGTTCACCATCCAGCAGGGAGAGCACAGCCTGAGAGCAGAGAGGAAACAAGTCATTTGCAACCTGCCAGAATCTGAGACTAGAAGGCAGATGAGAGAGTTCCTGGGAGCTGTGGGTTTCTGTAGATTGTGGATTCCAAGCTTCATAGTACTGGCCAAACCACTATACAATGTGATGCAGTGGGGAGACAAGGAGCCCTTTGAATGGGGATCCCAGCAGGGTCAGGCCTATCAGGAACTGAAAGCAAAACTTATGTCAGCTCCGGCTTTGGGGCTGCCTGATTTAAACAATCCCTCCATGTTATATGTGGCAGAAAGAAAAAAAAAAATGGCAGTTGGAGTTCTAACCCAAACGGTGGGACTTTGGCCCAGGCCTCTGCTTACCTCTCCAAGCAGCTGGATGGAGTTTCCAAGGGATGGCTCCCATGCTTAAGGGCCCTGGCAGCAACTGCTCTGCTAGCACAAGAGGGTGATGAGCTAACTCTGGGGCAGAACTTAAATATCAAGGCACCCCATGCAGTAGTGACTCTAATGAATACCAAAGGACATCATTGGTTAACAAATGCCAGGCTGACCAAATACAGAGCCTGCTATGTGAAAATCCCTGCATCACCATTGAGGTCTACAACACCTTAAACCCCGCCACTTTGCTCCTGATATCAGAGGGCCCGGTTGAACACAACCGTGTTGAAGTCTTGGACTCAGTTTATTCCGGCAGGCCCAATCTTTGGGATCAGCCATGGACAATAGCAGACTGGGAGTTGTATGTGGATGGAAGCAGTTTTGTTAATCCACGAGGGGAAAGGTGTGCAGGCTATGCCGTAGTAACTCTGGACACTGTAATCGAGGCCAAGCCACTGCCTCAGGATACCTTAGCTCAGAAGGCTGAACTTATTGCTCTGACCTGAGCCCCAGAACTGAGTAAAGATAAGGTTGTAAGCATTTACACTGATTCCCGATAACTCTCCAAGTACATGGAGTGCTGTACAAAGAAAAAGGCCTCTTAAATTCAGGAGGAAAAGAAATAAAGTACCTACATGAAATTTTGCAGTTGCTAGAAGTGGTCCGGAAGCCCCGGAGGGCGGCGGTCATGCACTGCCGTGGACATCAGCAGCGGGCCCCCACCTCCGTGGCCCTGGGAAATTCCTGAGCTGATTCAGCAGCTCATAAGGCAGTGTCTGTTCCCTACCGAGCAGCAGTTGCAATCCCTCTGGTTCCCCAGATACCCAACTTGATGTCTACTTACTCTAAGGAGGAAAAGGACTTTCTCCAGACAGAAGGGGGACAACTAATTAAGGATGCATCCAGCTGCCAGATGGAAGAGTAGCGGTGCTGCAGCTGTTAGAGGCAGTGGTTGTACAGGCCGTACATGAAACCTCTCATTTAGGTCAAGAGTCACTTGAGAGGTTGTTAGGCCAGTATTTTTACATCTCACCCTTATCAGCCCTGACCAAAACTGTGGCACAGCTATGCACTACATGTCAGCAGCACAACACAAGGCAAGGTCCAGTTATTCTCCCCGGCATTCAAGCTTATGGAGCAGCACCATTTGAAGATCTTCAGGTAGATTTTACTGAGATGCCCAAGTGTGGGGGACATAACTAGTTTTTGGTTCTGGTGTGCACATACTCTGGGAGGGTAGAAGCCTTCCCGACTAGGACTGAAAAGGCCCATGAAGTAACCCGTGTGCTACTTCGAGATCTCATCCCTAGGTTTGGACTACCACTGCGCATTGGATCAGACAACGGACCAGCATTTGTGGTGGATTTGGTCCAGAAAACAGCAATGGCCTTGGCTATTACTTGGAAACTGCACGCTGCCTACTGACCTCAGAGTTCCAGAAAGGTGGAGAGAATGAACCGGACCATCAAAAATAGCACAGGGAAAGTGTGTCAGGAAACAGGATTAAAGTGGGTGCAGGCACTTCCCTTGGTGTTATTCAAAATTAGATGCACCGCCTCTGAGAGAACAGGATATTCACCCATGAAGTCTTATATCATAGGCCCTTTCCCATACTGTGGGCACTCCCGGGAACGCCTCAGGAGCGGGGAGAGACTGAGTTAGGATGGCAGTTACGAGCTCTAGGGAAAATCACTCAGGATATTCCAACCTGGGTAAATGAGAGATGTCCTGCAAACTTATCCTCCCCAGTTCACCCTTTCTCACCAGGTGATAGTGTATGGATAAAGGACTAGAATGTAGCCCCTCTGAAGCTGAGGTGGAAGGGACCCCAGACCATGATCCTGACTACTCCCATGGCCGTAAAGGTAGAGGAAATCCCAGCCTGGATCCACCACAGCTGTGTGAAACCAGCAGCAGCTGAAAGTTGGGAAGCTAGACCAGACCCAGACAATGACTACAAAATCGCCTTAAGAAGGACAATGAGGGACTTGGAAGAAGCATGATTGAAAAATTAGTGAAAAAAGAAAAGAAAAAAAAAGAAGGACAATGAGCCCTGCTCCAGCCACATCTCAGAAGCCGGCTGGTCCACACACGGCTGAAGCATGAGGAAGTTCATCGTGGGACTCAATTTTCTTAATATTTGGACTTGTACAGTAGGGACATTAACTTTGGAGACTGCTCTCAGTGTGTGCACCACGTTACTGAGGTAGGACGCAAAGTTACTGCCATTCTTTTGTTCTGCAGTTATTATGAGTGTACAGGGACACACAAAGGAGGAACCTGTTTATATAATGGTACTCAGTATAACGTGTGTAATCCAGGGGATGGACAGCCCGATGTCTGCTACAGCCCATCAGAGTCCCCTACACATACGACTTTTGAAATTAAACTCCTAATAGAGCGATGGAATAGCCCTACTAAGTTAATACTAAAACAGAGGAGAAGGGAAGCCCAAAGCAGTTCACGCTAAGGTTTGATGCCTGTGCAGCCATCAATGCCTGTCCTTCCAGTGTGTGTGGGGTGGGGGGCTGCAGTTCCCTCGGATGGGAACAAAGTTAAGCAAAAGAGCGTAAGTACCTCTGCCAGAAAACCTACTGGTGCTATGACTGCCCTTATTGGTCATGCATCACCTGGGCCACTTGGAAAAATGATAAAAATGATCCTGTTCACCTTGTAAGGAGGAGGGACACCATTCCATGGTGTAATGTCCCCTGCATCTCAGGACATTGTAACTAGGTAGAATTAATAATCAAGAACCCCCAAGTCACCAAATGGGAAAAAGGGGAGAGTGTAGTGATAGGAATTGATGGAAAAGGATGTGACCCTGGAGTCAGTATCTAGATTCAGGAAAATATCCAGAAACGCTCAGCCCGCCAGTGTACCAGCACTTTTATGATATATTAAATGAGCCAATGCTGGAGCTTCCAAAAAAGACAAAGAACTTGTTCCTCCAACTTGCTGAAAATGTGGCCCATTCCCTCAATGTCACTTCTTGCTATGTATGTGGAGGGATGACTATGGGTGACAGGTAGCCATGGGAAGCCCATGAGTTATTACCCTCTGATCCTGTCCCTGACCTGACCTGAGTTCAAAGGATTCAAACCAACAGTTTCTGAGTTTTAACGGTTTCAATTATTGGACAATACTGTTTGGCCAGAGAAGGAACAGGCTTCACTGTTCTGGTAGGAAAGCTTAGCTGCTTAGGGCAGCAACTATATAATGGAACAGTGGGTGCTGTAACCTGGTGAAGCTCAAACTATACAGAAAAGAACCCCCTCCGAAAATTTCAAAAATTTCAGGATGCTTGGAATCATCCTGGGTACCGGAGAGACTGGATAGCCCCGCCTGGGTTGTACTGGATATGCAGACATAAAAGCATATGTACAGCTGCCTGAAAGATGGACAGGTAGCTGTGTCATAGGCATCATCAAGCCTTTTTTTCCCTATTATCTGTTAAGACAGGTGAGCTGTTAGCATATCCGTTCTACTCCACCCGGGAGAAAAGAAGCCTAAATATAGGCGAATGGACAGATGATGAGTGGCCACCAGAGAGAAATGAGTATTGTGGGCAGGCCAAATGGGCGTAGGATGGCTAATGGGGATACTGGACTCCTATTTACATGCTCAACTGGATCATCTGGTTGCAGGCTGTTTTAGAAATACTAATGAAACGGGCAAAGCTCTGTCCCTCTTGGCCTGACAAGAAACTCAAATGACAAATGCGATTTGTCAGAACCAGCTGGCTCTAGAATATTTGCTGGCAGCTGAAGGAGAAGTCTGGAAAATTCAATCTAACCAACTGCTGCCTACACATAGACGACCAGGGTCAAGGAGTTGAGGATATTGTAAGAGACATGACTAAACTGGCACACGTGCCTGTGCAGGTGTGGCATGGATTTAACCCTGAGTCCTTGTTTGGAGGTTGGTTCTCATCCTCAGGAGGATTCAAGACTCTCATCATAAGTGTTATAATAATAATAGGTGTTTGTTTGTTACTCCCTTGTTTACTCCCCCTGTTCCTTCAGATGATTAGAGAATTCATCACTGCTGTAGTTAGCCAAAAAATGATATCACAAGTATATTATATGAATCATTATCAATCAGTTTCTTCAAAGAATCAGGAAAATGAGAATGAGAGTGAGGCTTCTCACTAATATTATAGAGTGAGGGTCTCAAAAGAGGGGAGTGAGGAAAGAGACCCAAGCAACTAGATGCTAGGCATGTAGACCCTAGCAAAAGTCTGGCCAACTGGTGCCTCCTTAATGCCTTCCTATAGATAGCAGGCATAGTATGGGGGAATCTTTCCAGAAGGCATTGTTTTTACTTAAACAAGATCAAACCCCCACCCCACTCCTACTCCATCTACCAAGACCCTTTCACATGTAATTTCTAAAACTGTAAACCCAAGACCCTTTCATATGTAATTTCTAAGGCTGTAAACCCAAGACCCTTTCATATGCAGTATCTAGAGTTGTAAGCCTATATAAAGGCAGAGCTTCTCTTTGTTAGAGGAGCTTGGCAGTTAGATAAATATGTTGCCTTGCTCCTGGCTGAAATAAATCACTTCTTCCTCCCTAGTTCAGTGCCCAAGAGGTCTGTTTCTCACGGCCACTCCTGCTTTATCCTAAGTGAGATTCCATCATGCCCAGGTCTTGAAATTCCTAATAATGTTTGAATAAGTGGCCCTAAATTTTTGTTTTACACTAAGCCCCACAAATTAGGTGGCCGGTCCTGATATATGTGAGCGTGAGAGGTATCACCTCTTATTTTAGCACTTATTTCTCCATTCTAATTCATGTCCTCACTCTACTCAGCTTGGATGACATGATTCATTATTATAACTCATGCCTTGTACAAATATCCTCATTACTCATTTGTCTCTCCTTCTTGTTATACATCATCTCCAAAATTTCAAGCCTGGAGAAGTCCACTATCTGCTTACTTCGTGCCTTTACTGGAGCAGCTAATGAAAGAGAGAATGGAGCTAAGAGGCCTTATATTAAGTTTAAAACTAGACTGGGCCTCAACGCTGGCAGGCAATACAAATAACCTTCCCTACTCAAGTAGTTCTCTTACTATTTCACAGCTTCTCTTTTTCCCTCAAATCTCTGACACTCCTAGCCCCTTCTTACATTAAATAATGACCTCCTTTTTATGCACTGAGAAAATAGAAGCAATTAGACACTTACAGTAAATAGAAGAATGAGAATAGAAGATGCCTCATCTACCTACCACCAAACTTTCAGCCTCACTGCATCTACAAATTCATGTATTCTGGCTTTTCTCATATTTAAAGAGTAAGCATCAGGGTTCCAATATAAGGCCAACCTCTCCTTGCACACTGCATCCAATCACTTCTTACATACTCAAGGATTTTGTGTCTACATTAATCTCACTACTGCCTGCATCATCAAATTTCCTGTCTCCATTGGATCATTCTCATTAGCCAACAAATGCATTTTAATAGCTCCCTCCCTTCTTAAACACACACATACACACACACACACGCACACACACACACACAAAATAACAAAATAAAGGTCCCCTGTCTTCACCAATCTCCTATAGCTTTGTTTCTCTGCTCAGCTTCATAGCAAAACTCTGCGAAGTCTTTACTTTCTCATTGTTCCTTTTCTCTTGAAGAAAAGTTTTGTCTCCACCACTCAAGGAAATTGCTCTTTTCACTGCCACAAATGACCTCCAGTTGCCAAATCAGTGGTCAGCCAGTCTCATCTTGCCCAACCTCGGGGCAGCAGGGCCAGCAGCAGGGACAGCACTATGCTCTGTTTTTCCTCCTCTGTACAGATTGCAACAGTTTGTACTCAACTCTGCAACTTTCTTTTCAATATGTCCTACATGAGCTTTCAGGTTTTTTTCCTTTCTTTCTTTTTAAAGCACACATATTACTTCTTTACTTAAACATTGGCAATGACTCCTTCATTTTCTTTGGTTCACTTAAAAATTTCTTACCAAGTCCTACAAGATCAGCCTGGGCTATCTGTCTTCTGTTGTCTCTCTGTGAAGTATGATACAAGAGTTAAGAAGAAATCACTTAGGCAGATAGCAAGAGTATGGGAGTCCTTGGCAAGGCTTTTCTTTTTAATGAAAAGCAGCCCCACATTCTTTTCTTTTCTTTTTCTTTTTTTTTTTTTTTTAAGACGGAGTTTCGCTCTTGTTACCCAGGCTGGAGTACAATGGTGCGATCTCGGCTCACCGCAACCTCCGCCTCCTGGGTTCAGGCAATTCTCCTGCCTCAGCCTCCTGAGTAGCTGGGATTACAGGCACGCGCCACCGTGCCCAGCTAATTTTTTGTATTTTTAGTAGAGATGGGGTTTCACCATGTTGACCAGGATGGTCTCCATCTCTTGACCTCGTGATCCACCCGCCTCGGCCTCCCAAAGTGCTGGGATTACAGGCGTGAGCCACCGCGCCCGGCCCACATTATTTTCTAACAAAGAGCAGCCTGCAAGCTGGGAGCCTGCACAGGCGAATGCCCACAGAAACTACGGACTCGACATTTCAAGATGGTGGTTCTGTCTTCCCTTCTCTGCCAGCCATGTGCGCTGTGGAAACCAGACAAGAAGGGGCAGATCAACTTGAAAGCTCATTTGCATAAGAAGATTAGGGTGGGGCGACCAGCCTTCCCTGCGTATTATGTAAATGACATTCTGATGGAACCAATCTGTGAGCCCTATGTAAATCAGACACCGCCTCCTCAAACTGGACTGTAAAATTAGGGGCATTTGCCACCAGCTGGTTCTTTCCACTCGGAGACCCCTTCCTCTACAGCGAGAGGTATTTCTTTCTCTTCTCTTCTACCTATTAAACCTCAGCTCCTAAACTCCTTGTATGTGTCCGTGTCCTAAAGTTTCCTGGCGCACAACAACAAACCGCAGGGTATATAGCCCAGACAATGTAGCCACTCCAGCAACTTTCATCCTACTCATCTAGCCTGCCTGTTCCTCCCACTCTGGCATAACTCATAGCACCCCTCCCCTACACTGTTGGTTTATACTGATATTATGAAATGTCACATTTTATTGTGGTTCACATATGCTGTGTGTGTATATTTGATGGATACATTCATATTTGTCTCTCTAGGAGATTGTGAGCATCTCCCCAAATGGGAACCACATTATCGTTATTGTATTTGCATCTCACAATTGCATCATCTAAAGCTAGCAATTGGGCAGCTTTTCTGTGGGAGGAGTTTATGGCTTGCTACATTGACATCTGGAAAGTCCCATTTCCCCTTAGAGTTTTTTACTCACTGTTGTCATCCACAAGTTAGTCGCGGAGTCAGGGCATATGGTTCTCCCTCTAGGTATTCTGGTTCAGTATTCACCATTGTCTCTTCCCTTTGATACCCCTTAACACAAGTGAAATGAGGCCAGGATATTTAAATAAGACTTTGCCAAGGATTAACAAAAGGAAAATTAATCCATGAAGTAACTTGAAACTATTTAATTTGAAATACAAGATAGCACATGCTCTTTGTGCTCAAGGCCTTATTTCCATGTAAAGGGGCTAACTGTGGCAGCCCACATTCAAGGACTAAAGTCTAAACCTCTGCCTCCCTAAAAGTCTAGACTGGAAAGGAAAAGGCCAAGTATGGGGAGGTAGAAATTCCTTCTCCAGACTGACCAAGGCCAATCTTTCTAGTGTCACCTGTGCAAACCCTGGTCTCATTAGGGATTAACATTAAGCATGTTTATCCCTTTCAAGGAAGATTCGATCCCCTAAACATATTTTGTCAGGGCATCCAGCTTGGAAAAGAGGTAAATTTACATAATAATTTTAAACCAAGTTATGGAGTGAAATCCTGGATTCAAATCTTTACTCTGCCGAGTAACAACTATGTGATTTGGGGCAAGTTACTAAATCTCCTTCTGTGCTAGTGTCCTCTTTTGTAAAATAGCAATAATAGAACTTACCTCAGATGGGGTCATGATGAGGATAAAGTGAGATCATAGATATCAAACACCCAAAACCTTGCTTGGGGTATAGTAAGGACTCATCATTCTAACGAGCTGTAATGCAGCGATGCGGCTGCCATCCACTCAAAGGACACACACAGGTGGTCAGGAGCTCTGTTCTGTTGCAAGAATACTGAGCATGAAAGACAGAGTCAGAATATATCTGTTAACTTGAGAAGGAAAATGACAGCAGAGCACAGCAGAACCTTGAAGGACAGGTGAGGTGATCCCCTCACTGCTCCGTAACATGCTTTTGGGAATGATGGCTCCCAGTTCTTTCATCCCTATCTCCTTGTCTCACTCCCACTTAAAATGGAAAGCTGAGGACCTTCCCTGCTTTACCAGGATCTTTTGAAGTGCAGATTTTACTCTAATCTTTAGTGGAGCTGTAGGGCCTCAGTCATTCATCCGCTCCCTTTATTATGCTACAGTGTTTCTGATCAAACAGAATTTGAGAAGACAGAATCTATCCTGTCAAACAGTAAACAAAGAAACTCTCATAATAGCCCAGTGTTGTCACATGGCCTCAAGCCTTAGGTTTCCTGGAATGCTCCAGATCTGTAGACAGGCACTAAACCATCTTGAATGTAGAAAAGGAGCAATGTAGGACAAATTTTTTCAGTACATCTTTGCCTGATAGAGTCGTGATTATACTGATGATTAAGGGTTTTTTTTAAATGCTTTAAAAGTATAGCCTGGTAGAGAGGTCAGCAAACTTTCTGTAAAGGGACAAATGGTAAATATTTTAGGCTCTGAGGGCCATACAGACTCTGTTTTAACTGCTTCACTCTGCCATTGTAGGAGAAAGTAGTCACAGAAAATAGTAAATGAATGAATGTGGCTGTGTTACAATAATACGTTACTTCAAATCAGGAGCCAGATGGATTTGGCCCAAGGTCCATAATTTACCGAATGCTGGCCTGATATACTGTTTCTCAGACTTGTATTATGTCCACACCACTCACGGTTTTTGACAAGTCTACAAACATAAGTAATATTATAAAATTAAAGTTCACCTATTTTTAAATACATTGATTTTAAAATAAAAACTATAATTATTATCAATATAAAGTAAAAGCTAGTTTACTTGTAATAAGAAGGTAACTTCAAAAACTACATAAAAAGAAACCACAAAATTAAAATGCTAATTGAAATTTGAAGAAGAAATAAGATTTATCACTGAAAGCAAAGCTGCCTAACAAAGCTAGTCCCATATTGTACCTTGCGCATTCCCCATGCTGTTCTCTGTACCTTAGCTATGGTGGTGTTCTTTAAATCCCTCCTACCTGTGTTATCTCTACTACTGTCAGAGGCATTGGAACCAGAGTGACTTCATCTTGAATAGGGGCTGAGTAAATAAGGCTGACACCTGCTGAGCTGCCTCCCCAGAAGGTTAAGCATTACTAGTCACAGGATGAGATAGGAGGTTGGCACAAGATACAGGTCACAAAGATCCTGCTGATAAAACAGGATGGTGTAAAGAAGCCAGCCAAAACCCATGAAACCAAGATGCCTATGAAAGTGACTGCTGGTCATCCTCACTACTCATTATATGCTAATTATAATGCGTTAGCATTCTCAAAAACACTCTCTCCAGCACCATGACAGTTTACAAAGGCCATAGCAATGCCCAGAAATTACCCTATATAGTCTAAAAAGAAAAGGAATCCTCAGTTCCAGAAAATCTTCTCCTGTTTCTTGAAAAACTCATGAATAATCCACCCCTTAGCATATAGCCAAGAAACAACTATAAGTGTGGTGAACTGTGAATACCAGAGACAGGTCTCAGTTAATTTAGAAAGTTTGTTTTGCTAAGATTGAGGAGGTAGCCCAGTGACAGCCTCTAGAGGTCCTGACGACAGGTGCCCAAGGTGGTCAGAACACAACTTGGTTTTATACATTTTATGGAGACATGAGACATCAATCAACATAGGTAAGATGAACATTGGTTCGATCCAGAAAGGTGGGACAACTCGAAGCATGAAGGGGCCTTCCAGGTCACAGGTAGTTAAGAGACAAATGGTTGCATTTTAAGTTTCCAATTAGCCTCTCCAAAAGAGGCCATCAGATACGCATTTATCTCAGTGAGCAGAGGGGTAATTTTGAACAGAATGAGAGGCAGGTTTGCCCTAAATAGTTCTTAGCTTGACTTTTCCCTTTAGCTTAGTGACTGGGGGCCCCAAGATTTATTTTCCTTTCACAGTATACTCAGCCAAGCAGCCCATACCGCTGCTCTGCCTATGGAGTAACCATTCTTTTGTGTCTTTACTTCTCTAATAAACGTGCTTTCACTTTACTCTATGAACTTGCCCCAAAATCTTTCTTGTGCAAGGTCCATGAACTGTCTCTTGAGGTCTGGAGCAGGATCCCTTTCCAGTAACACCCCCATAGCTCATGTATACATGCTATTCTGCCGATTTAGAATGCTGTCTTTGCCTTTTTACCTGGTTACACTCAACCCTTTATCTGCGAATTCTGGATCCACAGATTCAACCACAGATCAAAAAATATTCAGAAAACAAAATTCCACAAAATTCCATAAGCAAAACTTGAATGTGCTGCACACTGAGTACTACATTGAATACATAGGAATGAAGTGATGTGTAGGCATTGTATTAGCCATTTTAAGTAATCTAGAGATGTTTTAAAGTATACGAGGGGGTGTGCATAGCTTATATGCAAATATTATGCCATTTTATATAAGGGACTTGAGCATCCACAGATTTTGGGATCCTTGGGAGTCTTGGAACTGATCACTTACAAATATCAAGGGATGACTATAACTCTAACTCAACAGGGAAGCCATCCCCTAAATAACTCAAACCTCCTATTATATTATAGCTGCTCATAGATCAGCAGGCCAGTCCTTGGAAGCGCTTGTCACAAATGCCATTTTATATTGGCTGGAAAGTTACTGAGTTATTTTCTGACTGCCTTGCTATATCATTTTCTCCTTGAAATCTAAGGATCAGAAACTAACACAGTACCTTGCCATTGTAGCCACTAATAAGTATTTATTACACTGAATGAGTAAATGCAATACCTAAATTTAAAAAAATATATATCAATTAGCCAATTCTGGTTGTAACATTTTGTTTTCATAATATAAATCTGCATGTTATCCCTCAGACCTTGTGAATTTGCATTCTTATAACTGGTTAAAAGCAGCACTTTCTTAAAGGGAAATGTTCAACTATTTTCAGGAAAGTCAGAGGTAGGGATTATTTCCTCAAGACATGAGTAAAAGTGAGTGATTCTGAGTTTTAAGGGTTAGCTTTCTCCAAATCTTATACACATTTCTAGCTATCAACTTCCAGATGTCAGAATTCCTTTCTTTCTTTGTCAATACCTAGTGAGAATATAAATTTAATAATTTAAAATATATACACAATTCTTAAAAAGTGTTTATGCTACTTCAATTTTTGGGAATCATGGAGGACGGGAGGCAGGACTAGATTACAGCTCCAGACGGAGCAGCATGCAGGGACCATTAGTAAGATTAACCAAGAAAAGAAGAGAGAAAATCCGAATAACCTCACCAAGAAATGAAACAGGAGATGTTATAACTGACACCACTGAAATGCAAAAGATCATTCAAGGCTACCATGAACACCTTTACGCACATAAATTAGGAAACCTAGAAGAGATGGATAAATTCCTGGAAAAATACAACGCTCCTAGGTTACATCAGGAAGAATCAGATGCCTGAAGAGACCAATAACAAGCAGCAAGATTGAAACAGTACTTTAAAAATTGCCAACAAAAAAAAAGGCCAGAACCATATGGATTCACAGCAGAATTATACCAGACATTGAAAGAAGAAATGGTAATAATCCTTTGACACTATTCCACAAGATAAAGAAAGAGGGAACCCTCCCTAATTCATTCTATGAAGCCAGCATCAAACACCAAACCAGGAAAGTCCACAACCAAAAAAGAAAACTACAGACTGATATCTTTGATGAACATGGATGCTAAAATCCTTAACAAAATACTAGCTAACCAAACCCAACAACATATCAAAAAGATAATCCACCATGATCAAGTGGGTTACATGCCAGGGATGCAGGGATAGTTTAACTCAAATCAATAAGAAAAAACAAATCCCATCAAAAAGTGGGCTAAGGGAGAGAGATCCAAGATGGCTGATGATTAGCAGCTCGGGCACGTACCTCCCAGTGAAAGCGCAAAGAACGAGAGGACGCCACACTTTCAGACGAATATTAGTTGCTCACGGACCAGGAGATTCCCAGTGGAAGAGCTCCACGGGTCGCCAGGGCGACTCTTGTGGCCGGCGTGGCGGTTTTGCTGGTGCCTTAGCACGCCAGTTCTTGGTGCAGAGTCCGGAGATTCCCGGGCAGAAAAACACCATCAATCTTAACACCGCTGTTTTGGCCGGCTCAGTGGATTGCTCAGATTTCGGCGCAGGGAATCAACAAGTTGGACGTCAGAGACCCAGTTAGAAAGTCGGTAATTATAAAGACGACAGACAGACAAATATATAATGAAGGGAAGAAACCAGCGTAAAAAGGTAGAGAATACTCGAAATCAGAATGCCTCTCCCTCTACAGGGGATTGCAATTCCTCATCAGTAACGGAACAAGGCTTAATAGATTACACGTGTGTTCCAATAACAGAAGCAGGTTTCAAAACGTGGGTGATAAGAAACTTCTGTGAATTAAAAGAACTTGTTCTAACCCAATGCAAAGAAACTAAGAACCTTGAAAAAAGGTTTGACGAAATGTTAACGAGAATGGACAATTTAGAGAAGAATATAAGTGAATTGATGGAGCTGAAAAACACAACACGAGAACTTCGCGAAGCATGCACAAGTTTAAACAGTCGAATTGATCAAGCAGAAGGAAAGATATCAGAAGTCGAGGACCAGCTCAGTGAAATGAAACGAGAAGACAAGAATGCAGAAAAAAGGATGAAAAGGAATGAGCAAAGTCTCCAGGAAATATGGGACTATGTGAAAAGACCTAATTTACGTTTGATAGGTGTACCTGAATGTGATGAAGAGAATGAATCCAAGTTGGAAAATACTCTTCAGGATATCATTCAGGAAAATTTTCCCAACCTGGCAAGGCAGGGTAATATTCAACTCCAGGTAATACAGAGAACACCACAAAGATATTCTTCAAGAAGACCAACCCCAAGGCACATAATCGCCAGCTTTATTAGGGTTGAAATGAAGGAGAAAATACTAAGGGCAGTCAGAGAGAAAGGTCAGGTTACCCATAAAGGGAAACCTATCAGACTTACAGCAGATCTCTCAGCAGAAACCCTACAAGCCAGAAAAGAGTGGGGACCAATATTTAACATCCTTAAAGAAAAGAACTTTCAACCCAGAATTTCCTATCCAGCCAAACTAAGCTTTATGAGCGAAGGAAAAATTAAATCTTTTGCGAACAAACAAGTACTTAGAGAGTTCACCACCACCAGGCCTGCTTTACAAGAGCTTCTGAAAGAAGCACTATACATATAAAGGAACAACCAATATCAGCCTTTCCAAAAATATATCAAAAAGCAAAGAACTTTAACACAATAAAAAATTTACATCAACTAATGGGCAAAACAGCCAGCTAGCATCAAACGCCGGTATTAAACTTATATATATTTTAATTGGATAAAAAGCCAAAACCCATCGGTATGCTGCATCCGGGCCCATCTTACATGCAACAATACACAAAGACTCAGAGAGAAGGAGGAAGATTTACCAATCAAACAGAGAGTAAAAATAAACCAATAAACAAAAAGCAGGAGATGCAATTCTCGCCTCTGATAAAGTAGACTTTAAAGCAACAAAGATCAAAAGAGGCGAGGAATGACATTACATAATGGCAAAAGGATCAATGCAACAAGAAGAGCTAACGATTCTATAGATCAACGAGATAGAAAATTAACAAGGATATTCAGAACTTGAACTCAGACCCGGAACAAGTAAACTTAATAAACATTTATAGAACTCTCCCCTTCAAATACACAAAACATACATTACCACCTCACACCTATTCCAAAGGTGACTATATAATTGGAAGTAAATCACTCCTCAGTAATCGCATAGCATTTCATAGGTTTAAATTAAATATTGGTTGGCTGTTTGTTTGTTATCTTCTTCCCTTATTCCTTCCTGACTACATCATTAAGTATAATTATCAGTATAAAAGAGGTTTTCAATACCCATTACTAAATTGCATTCTAGCCTGGGCAAGAAATCAATACTCCCATTCTCTCTCCCTCTTTCTTTTCCTTCTCCCTCCTCCCCATTCTGTCTCTCTCTTTCTCTTCCTTTTTCCTCCTTCCTATTTTCCTCTCTTTCTCTTTAAAAAAAAAAAAAAAAAAAAAAAGTGGGCTAAAGATGTGAATAGACAATTCTCAAAAAAAGACATACAAATGGCCAACAAACATAGGAGAAAAATGCTCAACATCACTAATCATCAGGAAAATGCAAATCAAAACCACAATGTGATACCACCTTACTCCTGCAAGAATGGCCATAATAAAAAAATTGTAGATGTTGGTGTGGATGCAGTGATCAGGGAACACTTCTACACTGCTGGTGAATGGAAACTAGTACAGCCACTATGGAAAACAGTGTGGAGATTCCTAAAGAACTAAAAGTAGAGGCCAGGAGCGGTGGCTCACGTCTGTAATTCCAGCACTTTCAGAGGCCGAGGCAGGCAGATTGCCTGAGCTTAGGAGTTCCAGACTAGACTGGGAAACATGGTGAAACCCTGTCTCTACCAAAATACAAAAAATTAGCCAGGCATGGTGGTGTGTGCCTGTAGTCCCAGCTACTCGGAAGTCTGAGGCAGGAGACTCACTTGAACTGGGAGGCAGAGATTAAAGTCAGCTGAGATCACGCCACTGCGCTCCAGCCTGGGTGACAGAGAGAGACTCCATCTCCCAAAGGAAAAAGAAAGAAAAAGAAAGAAAGAAAGAAGTAAAACTACAGTTTGATCCAGCAATCCCACTACCAAATAGTAGAAAAGAAGTAGAGGAAAAGAAGTCATTATTCGAAAAAAGATACTTGCACATGCATATTTATAGCAGCACAATTCATAATTGCAAAATCCTGGAACCAACCCAAATGCCCACCAATAAATAGTGGATAAAGAAACTGTGTTTTTTATATATATATGTGTGTGTATACATATATATATATATATATATATATATATATATATATATATATGATGGAATACTACTCAGCCATAAAAAGGAATGAATGAACAGCATTTGCGGTGACTTGGATAAGATTAGAGACTATTATTCTAAGTGAAGTAACTCAAGAAAGGAAAAGTAAACATCGTATGTTCTTACTGATTTGTGGAAGCTAAGCTATGAGGATGCAAAGGCATCAGAATAATATAACGAACTTTGTGGACTTGGAGGGAATAATAGGGGCAGGCGCGGGATAAAAGACTACAAATATGGTGCAGTGTATTCTGCTTGGATGATAGGTGCACCAAAGTCTCGCAATAATCACTGAAGAACTTACTCATGTAACCAAATACCACCTCTACCCAAATAACTTGTGGAGAAATTAAAAATATATATGTTTAAAATGGTTCATTTAAAATAAGTAAATAAACATAACACCAAAGCCAGAAACTCCTCAGGAAAAGGTTGATCATGGCTCTGAGCTAATGTATCACTTTCCAAGTGTTACCTTCTATGTAAGGCGTAAGGTCTAGAAGCCATACTTGTTTTTTTCCACTGAATATTTTCCCAATTTTTAAAAGCTTAAATACCTGCCTATCCAAGAAACAATACGTAATTGTAAAAATACTCTTGTCCAAAAAGTCTCAAAACACAGGGAATACAGTGTATTTTTAATATCATACTTTAGATTAACAACTGGATTTATTGCTTTGGAGACACTTACCTGAGATGGTATGTGGAAGTTGAAGGAAAATATATTGAGCATATTATATCAAAATGTTACTAATATATTGTTTGAAAATAAATTAATCCTATGTTTCTGACTTTTTGAATACTCTATGAAGTGTTGTTTTTAACTATTTAAAAAGATGAAACAAGGCCACTTGTGGTGGCTCACACATGTAGTCCCAGCACTTTGGGAAGCCGAGGTGGACAGATCCCTTGAGGCCAGGAGTTCAAGACAAGCCTGGGCAATGTGGGAGAAACCTGTCTCTGCAAAAATACAAAACATAGAGGACATGATGGCATGTGCCTGTAATCCCAGCTACTCGGGAGGCTGAGGCATGAGAATCGCTTGAACCAAAAGGTGGAGGCTGAAGTGAGCTGAGACCATGCCACTCCATTCCAGCCTGGGCGACAGAGTGAGACCCTGTCTCAAAAAAAAAAAAGGTACAACCTAAACGGTCACTAAATAAATAAATATATCTTTAGAGGAGTGTTATAAACCATTGTTCTAAAAAGACTGTGGGTAGTTCATTTTTTTAAGTTGAATTGATCTGTGATATGCAGATTGGACTGGAGCCATGGACCCCAAGCCTTCACTGAAGCAACCAATCCCTACGACTTTACATAACATAAGCAAATCAAGAATCTTTACAGAATTTTTAAAAATCTATGTCACCAAGGGAACTTTTGTTTGAAATGTAACAGTGTACAGCGGAAATTGTAAAGCAATTTGTAAATATTACTCTATTTTTGGTGAATAAACATAAATAAAACTATATATGTTTATTTATATGCTTAAAATGTAGTCCAAAAGAATTTTTTAATTTACTTATGTACTTCCACCCTGTTTACATTTTTTCATTATCTACTATTCTTTTATTTAATATTTTATTAATGTTAAATCAAATTTAAGTTAGTCATATAAAAAGCACCAAATGATAAATTGTTTATATAATGGCATAAACTTACTTGGTTTAATATCTACTCCATATTTCTACTAAATAAAATATCAAGCCACAGCACACAACCAGAGAAGCCCAACAATCCAACCTTTTGCTTATCTGAGTTTTATATTAATAGACTCTTTCTTATCTACAAAGAATGCCAGACACATTAAAAACAGCTAGGATTAGAATCGCAAAACTTTAATGTTTGGAAAGAACTAACAACACTCAGCAATTATTAAGTGTTTAGTATTTACCATTTATAGTGCTAAGAATTTTTAAATTATAAGTTATTTTGTCCCTAAAAACCTTATTGTTATCTAAATTTTCCAGTTAAAAAAACTGAGAAACACAATTTGAAAAACATACCCAAGGTCACAACTCAACATGGTGGAGCTAAGGTTCGAACCAAGCAGATTCAGTACTATTAAGCACTCACTAACCAGCACTCATTCCAGGGGAATTTTTAGAGAGTTTAAACAATGGACAGAAATCATCACAGGGTCTCTTTTATAGAGGTAGTTCTAGGTATTTGCTGGTTTTTGGTTTTAATCATATTGAGCTGAAGTCTGGTTCCCTGGAATTTATACCAACTGGTCTTAGTACTTCCATCTAGAAAAAATAAAGTCAGAGAGTCAGTAGTCAATGAGTTGAAAAAAACCTTAAAAGTTACATTGTCCAAATATCCTTCAAGTGCTTCCTCATCTAAAGGAATTTGAGGAGAGCTATCATATCTCTTGTACTATTCCTATACTATTTCCCAAGCTTCTCTTTGCTAATTTTTTTCAATCTGGTACTTTGGGAACTAGATTGGGAACCACAGTTAAGATGTACTTTGGGAACCTCAGCAGTTTGTCAAAGTTTCCCTTGAGTTTAGATATGCAGAATTGAATATAACATTCTAGTATAACATTTGTATACCACAGAATGAGAGATATTATATTATATATGTAATATATAATATAATTAAATTATAATATGGTAATAATATGGTTTGAAGGAGAAGACATCTCTGCTCTGCCCACGTGTGTATCTCATACTAATGTTGGACTATTGCATTATGACACAGTTGTCCTACTGAGGCCAAAGTGTATTGTAATGCCAACCACATAAGTAGAAATTGAGATCTCACTGTAATGAAGTAGTCACTCCCAGAGTCATTTAACCATGGAATAAATACTTCCTGGGAATCGAATTATAACTTGGAAGAGAGTCTTCCAAGTCTTATGAGAAAAAAAAGTGAATCATGTTCTTCACTCTATTATGGGTCTTCAGAAGTGTTTAAAGGGTTCTTAGGTGATGGGGAAAATAGACACTGCACAAGGAAACAGACTAGGTGGTTAACAAAGAGATGAAACCCTCTCACTTGGCAGGGGTCACACCCACAGTGGACCCAGGGGGCAGCCACGGTTCTGTTCTTAAGAAAAGCCATTCCCAGAGGCCAATTGTATATGATGCTCCTTATATAGAAATTCTCTCCAGTTTTCCTGGAGGCCTTAGTTAAATTACATGAGACCATCCTATCTGCTTAAATTATGGCTAGGCCAAAGAAAGAATGTATAGGGTGCAATTTGCGGGTGCCCGTGAAGTTTCTTAAAGGATAAGAGAAGAGCTATGAGGTCCAGCTGCCACTCCCTAACTGGAGACTCGATGTCTGTGAGCAAGCCTGGAGAATTGGAAATTGTTCTATTAAGGGAGCTGGCAAGTTTCCTTGTAGCATGCTAATACTTTCAGCTTTTCAACAACCACATTATACCTTATAATTACAGTAAACTTTAAATAAACTAAAATGCTCAAGAATTTTTCAGATATCTTAACTGTACTTATACCATACTATTCAAATTATATTTTTAACCTAAATATGAGACTTCATAGTTTTCAGTTACATGGCGGTTGTTTGTTTTTGCCCTAAGATCCCAGCATGTCAAGATCATATACCAATCGCTGTTTGAATTGTTTTAATACTAGTGAGCCCTCCCAGCTTTAGCCATATTCAAGTTGAACAAAAGTGTTATTAATAGATAAGGTCAAGGATAGAACCTTGCTTTATTTATTTGCCCAGCCTTGAGACTTGAATTAGCTTACTACTGACTAGTACATATTTCATCATCAAGTACTCAAGGATATCATAGGAGGCTTGTCAAATGCCTTGCAGCATTTAAAATACACTATGTTTATATCATTCCTGGATAACCTAATGATTTTACTTGCAAAATAAAAAAGGAATAACTGGTTAATTCCACTGTTATCAAATCTATCTTATGGTTCTTATAATCAACTTATTCTTTTTTAAAATACCAAACTATCTGATTAATTCTTGTTTTATACTTGTGGCCAAGAATCTATTTCAGCATTAATAGAATTCACATTTCCAATTTTTGAAAATATAGAAAGCATTATTCCATCAATCCATTTTCTCCTTATGAAAGATTAAAAAAAAACAGCAACATACCAGGCATCTCTTCCACTAATATCCCCTTTTGCTGATTCTAAGGATTAGGCAACAGACACAGAACAATAGGGATGTAAAGCCAATTATCAGAGGTGTGCTTCCTCTGTTAACGATAGTTTTCAAATATGAGTGATCATCAGAACCAGATGGGGAGTGTTTTTTTAATTGTTGGCTGGCTTATCTTTAAATACATTCCTTGGACCCATCCGCCAGTATTCTGATGCAACAGGCAAGAGGAACCCAGAAATCCCCAGGCAGGTCTGTTTAAGAGCCAGGTTTGGGGACTACCATGCTCATATCTATATTTTCTTAGATACGATGGAACAAATTATTTTGATAGAGAAACAATTATTACTGTATTTCATAGATTCCAAGACACTTTTTATGCATTTTAATATTTTCTAAATTGGGACATACTTTACAATTGGTAGTGTTAACAGTTTACTTGAGAGCATCTTCTTTTGTTG
Source organism: Aotus nancymaae (assembly GCF_030222135.1). Taxonomy (NCBI): domain Eukaryota; kingdom Metazoa; phylum Chordata; class Mammalia; order Primates; family Aotidae; genus Aotus; species Aotus nancymaae. Next base: position 32,656,304 of record NW_026988413.1, read on the forward strand.
TGCTTAAAATGATGGTTCATCTTACAATTAATGGCATATTTGATTCAATGGCATATGGTTGCCACAAGTTGTCAATTAATTTCACTATGTTATAGTCAAAAACTTATCTTTAACCTTTAATCCTGTGGCAAATAAACACACGCCTTTGGTCACAAGGTGGAATTAGTTGAGAATGCATAGGAGAAACTACACGTTCCCTTACGACTGCAGGAAAAAATCAGCAATCATCTTTGTGTTGCAAGAAAAGCCAATAATATCTACATCTTTTTGGTAATAAAAACTGAGGGGAAAAAAAGAAGACTCATGAGGAATTATAGGCAATTCTAAGTGCTCAGATTAATGTGGCCAACAGAAAGATTTTAGGAATAATAACTTGCCTGTAATTTCAACATTTTGGGAGGCCAAGGTGGGCAGATCACAAGATCAGGAGTTTGAGACCAGCCTGACCAACCATCTCTACTAAAAATACAAAAATTAGCCAGGCATGGTGGTGGACACCTGAAATCCCAGCTACTCCAGAGGCTGAGGCAGGAGAATCATTTGAAACCAGAAGGCAGAGGTTGCAGTGAGCTGAGATCTCACCACAGCACTCCAGCTTGGGTGATAGAGCAAGACTGTCTCTATATATATATATATATATATTTTTATTATATATAAAATATATATATATTTTTATATTATTAATCAATTAGAGAGAATGAAACTGTATTGCTCCATAGGAGCCTTTTATTTTCTTGTCTTCAGGAAAGCTTCCTTGAGGTAGAGGTAAAGCTGGAAATGAAACTAATTAACAGGAGTCAGACTGTAATCCAGGCGAGCACATAGGGGTAGTCTGCACAATAAACCATGTATGACACAGTCATATTAGGAAAAGAATTCAGGACTACTGATCTGGCCCAACTGATTGTAAGAAAGAGGAAAATGAAGAAGAGCTGCAAAGCTATTTAGTGGCAGAGCAGGAAGAGGAACCCAGGAACATGGCTCTGAGTCCAGTGCTCTTCACATTATGTTACATCTCTTGACATCTAAGCAGAGTGTGCAATTTCCATGAACCTTAGAAGTCAACACTTTAAAAAATATGTTTACATTATTTCAATAATCTATAAAACTTAAGTATCTTCCAGTTACATGATGCTAACTACATTTCAATGACTAGGCTGCTTTTTTTTTCTTTATATAAAAGTCCAAATTTCTTCAACAAAAGTATGCTTTATCTTGGTAAAATAAAATTGACCTTAAACATTTATCCATTTTATTTCTTGAAAATCATTTGAGAAGAAACAAAAGCAAAACAAAAATCAATAAAATTCACTTTCTCAAGACCATAATAAGACCTTACTGTTGCCTTGGTTTAAGGATCATTAAAATTTAAGACTGGTTAGTCTTCATTAGAGAAATCTTTTACCATAGATTTCAGATACTTAAATAAACAAAAAGATATAGTATAAGTGATAAAAAAACACTTTTCTCAGCTTTTACTTCCTGTGGTTAGTGTTATTTAAAACTAGTTTATTAAGATGACATTGAAGAACAATAGTCTTATCAATAAATGGTGCTGGTTAAATTGGATATCCACACAGGAAAAGAAATTAATCTTGACCCTACCTTCCATGATAAAAAATAATTCTAGGTAGATTGCAGGTGTAAACATGAGAGGTAAAACAATAAAGCTTCTAGAGGATAGCATAATGATATGGTTTGGCTGTGTTCCCACCCAAATCTCATCTTGAATTCCCATGTTTTGTGGAAGGGACCTGGTGAAAGGTAATTGAATCATGGGGTAAGGTCTTTCCCGTGCTGTTCTCATAATAGTGAATAAGTCTCAATGAGAGCTGATGGCTTTATAAGGAGGAATTTCCCTGCACAAGCTCACTCTCTCTTTGCCTGCTACCATCCATGTAAGACATGACTTGCTTCACCTTGCCTTCCACCATGATTGTGAGGCCTCCCCAGCCATGTGGAACTGTAAATCCATTAAATGTCTTTCTTTTATAAATTGCCTATCAGGTATGTCTTTATCAGCAGCATGAAAATGAACTAATACACATAGCTATACTCTAGATAAGATTAATGGCTTTAGTTTAAACAAAGATTTCTTAAGCAGGACATAAATATACCATCCTTACAGAAAAATGCTATTAAATCAGGTAACACCAACATTAAGAACTTCTCTTACTTCCTTTTTCAGAAAAAAAGAGGGGGATTTTCTTATGTTGCCTAGGCTGATGTTAAACTCCTGGCCTTAAGTGATCCTCCTGCCTTAGCTCCTAGGTAGTTGGAATATAAGCATGTAACATTGCTTATGGCAGAACTTTTGTTCTTTAACATAGAATATTAAGAGATAAAAAGGCAAGCTTCCAGAATGGGAGAAAATGTTGACTAGACTAGTGTGGCTATGGACATTCTTAAACCCCTTCTTTGGTGCACATTCTCTACATTTCTCTTAGGTATAACCTAGGAGTGGTTTATTACATAGATCATGTGTGTGTGTGTGTGTGCGTGTGTGTGTGCATGCAATCAAATATTAAACAGCAATTAAAATGAACGAACTACCATCTAAACAGCATGAATGAACCTCACAAAAATAATGTCGAAGGGGGAAAGGCAGGCACAAAAGAGTGTATACTATTATGATTTTATTTATATAAATTTATGAAACAAAAAATCTAGGATAATAGAAGTCAGACAGTAGTTACCTTTGATGGGGAGAGTGGTAACTTGGAAAGAATACAAAAAGATTTCAATGTAAAAATGCTTGACACTGTAGATGTGTAATCTCTATACTTCATGTGTGCTATACTTCAATAAGACTATTGTTATAAAAAGGATAAAATAAGAACATTATAGCAATAAACATCAATTGTAGAAGTGATTGTGAATTAATAGAGTTGTGAAATGAAAATGATCCAAATCATTAAACTTTAGCTAAAACAATTATTGAAGGCGACTACACATTTCTGGTTACAGAGGGTATTTATTATTATATCAACCTTATCCTAGATAAAATTTGTTTTATTTTGAAGTAATTAATACGTTTGTGAGGTGGTATTTTAAATTTTTTAATTTATTATTATTTTCTTTTTTGAGATAGGGTCTCACTCTCTCACTCAGGCTGGAGTGCAGTGGTGCAATCATGGCTCACTGCAGCCTCAACCTCCCAGGTTTAAGTGATTCTCCCACCTTATCCTCCTGAAGCTGAGACCATAAGTGTGTGCCACCAAACCTGGCCAATTGTTTTTATTTTTTGTAAAGATAGAGTCTTGCCGTGTTGCCCAGGCTAGTCTCGAACTTCTGGGCTTAAGTGATCCTCCCACCTTGGCCTCCCAAAGTGCTGAGATTACAGGTATAAACCACCACACCTGGCCTATCATTCTTATTTTTATATAGTTTACTTCTATAACATAAATTAATCCTGAGCAATTTGATAAATTGCACATTTTCTTCAGAGTTGGTTTTTTTCCTGGTTAATTTTCTAATATTAGGCTTTCAATATAAATTATATTCCATAGTTTCCTCTAATCAAAAAGATAAAAAAATTCAGTAGTTCATATGTTTAACAGACCATGGAACTTTTTAATCTCATTTTCTATAAATACATATTTACTGTGGTCTGTGTATTTGTGTCCTTGAAAAATTCATATGTTGAAATCCTAATCCCCAAGGGATGGTGTTCAAAAGTGGGCTTTTTGGGCACTTCTCTCATGAGCAGAATTAATGTCTTTATAAAAGAGCTCCTAGAGAGCTGCCTTGCCCCCTTCTACCATGTGGGGACACAACTAGAAGGCACTGTCTATGAGCCAAAAGAGGACCCTCTCCAGATACCAAATTTGTTGGCACCTTGATCTTGGACTTCCCATCTTCCAAAACTGAGACATAAATTTCTGTTGTTTGAAAGCTACCCCAGTTTACGGTATGTTGTTAGAGCAGCCTGAATAGACTAAAACAGTACTAATATATCTACTTGATTTTGACAGACGCATATAAAGAAAGAAAATAAAAAGCCTAAAAATAGAAGTACTAGAGGCGTGGAGACCAGTTAGGGGGCTGTGGCAGTTGGCCAGGCAAGAGAGCATGATGAGTAACACTAGGTTAGTAGCAGCAGAGGAGGTGAGAAGTGGTCAGATTCTGGACATATTTTGAAGGCAGAGCCAACAGGACTTCTGATAAATTGAATGTGTGGTGTCAGAGAGATGTCAGGAGTGACTTCAAGAACTCAGGCCTGAGCAATCAGAGGAGTTGCCATCAACTGTTGGGGGAGAACAAGTATAGGAATAGAAGGAGAATCAGGACATTAGGGCTCTGGGAAACCTACAAGAAACCCAGGTTTGTGGAGTGCTCTACTGATCTCAGACCAAAGAAGGGACTGGTGAATAAACTATCAAATTAGAACTGATCACTGAGAAAGAAACACATCTACTATCATGACTGTTCCTCCAGTGGAGTAATTTTCTCAGGGGTTAGAGTGTGGTTGGTTAGCAGCTTCTTAAATATGGAAGACATCCTCATCAAAATTTAGAAGGTGGGTTGTGACTTTTTCTACCCTCTGGAGACTGAGGCCTAAGGAGAATGAGTATCTTATCTAATAATAGTCAGTAGTAATTTCCAGGTCTCCTACTAATTCTAGACTAAATACATCTTTAATCTTAAAATACTTATTGTTTATCAAATAGGAATAGCAAGCTAGGCCCAGAAAATATGATTTAAAAAAATTATTAGCAATGATAAAGCAAAAGTTATACATAAACTAAATTAAAAATGATCAGTTGCAATAATCCCAGTAATAATAAATTTAGTAATTTGTAATTTACTATCATTATTATGAAATACTTCCTCTATGCAAGACATCACACTAAGTCTTTTTATGCTTTATCTTGTGGAATCCTCATCCCAATTTTCTAATTTTACAGATGAAAAAAAGCTTAGAGATGGGTTCACAGCTCAGAAGTGTGCATCCAAATCTTAAATCTACATCTGCCTGATTCCACAAACCATGCTAGCTAGTTACACTGCAAGAATAAGTTTAACAATTTAGAATTAGGTATGTCTCTATCTCTTCTTATATTGCTTCATTTTGAAGTATATCTTCATTTGATGGACTTAGGAGTTTTCATAAACACATCTTAACATAGAAAGCATTACTTTGAGTTGGGGTGGTCACTTTTCCATTATCATGTGATGGTTACCAAAAGGCTGCTTTGTCTTGGGCAGAGCCCCCTCATGACAGAATAGGGTGCGGGAGGGGAACTTTCTGGGAGACCTTGAGGTCCTATTCAAGAAAGTGACATTCTTTCATTCTTAAGTTATTTTCTTATCTATTATTCATTATCTTAATTTGTCCTTACAATAATTACGTGTGTTAGAGAAGACTTTCATTAGCACTCTCATGTTAGAGAAGAAATTGTTGCCATAAATATTGAGGTGATTTGCCAAGAGTCTGAGAGCATGTTGATTCTATCTCTGGGACTAGAACAGTTAGATTTATTTTTTAAGTGAGTTGTGCATTATTTTCCTCTTTAAAATCAGATTTTTGTTTTATATGCAATAAAATTTATCCATTTTAAACATACAATTCAATGACTTTTATTAAATGTGTACAGCTGTGTGACCATCACTGCAATTAAGAAAAAAAAAAAAAAAAGCTCCTTCTTACCCTCTGTAGTCAATTTCCTCTCCTGACTTCCAGCACCTGGAAACCACTCATCTACTTTCTATCAGTAGTTATTTATTTTCTAGAATTTCATATAAATATAATTCCATATTCTATAATTTTTCGTGGCTGCCTTCCTTTGATTGCCATAATGCTTTGGATATTTACCCATGTTATCACATATATCAGTAGTTTGTTCTTTCTTATTGCTGAAGAGTATTCCCTTATAGGAACATACCACAACTTGCTCACACATTCATCGGGTAATGGACATCTGGATTGTTTAGAATTGTTTGCTGTTATGCATAAAGCTATTATGAACACTCACAACAAGTCTTTGTGAGGACATTTTTTTTTTCCACTTTTTTCTGGGTAAATGCCTAAGAGTGGAAAGGCTGGATTGTATGGTAGATATATGTTTAGCTTCATAAGAACTACCAGTTTTCTAAAGTGGTGGTAGCACTTTAAATTCCCACCAACAGTGTGTGAGTTCTAGCTGTTCTATACTTTTGTCATTACTTATTTTGGCCATTATGGGCAAGTTACTTAATGCCCTCTATGCCCGATTTCCTCATCTTTGAATTGCAGCTGATAATAGCACCAACCTCATAAGATAATTGTGAGGATTAAATGAGTTAAGCATAGTCATATGCTGCGTAACTGAGTTTCAGTCAATGAAAGACTGCATATATGAAGAAGTTCCATAAAATTATAATGGAGCATATGTAGAAACCTGATATATGGCACTTGATATTGGCATTGCAGACCAAAGTGTGGAAATGACTGATATTCAGAAGTGATGTTGGAACATTTGGGTTTTTATATGAATAAAAACATGTAAATACAAATATGAGCCGGTGCAATGGCTCACAGCTGTAATCTCAGAGCTTTGAAAGGTGGAGGCAAAAAGATCACTTCAGGCCAGGAGTTCAAGACCAGTCTGGAAAAAGGAGCAAGTCCCTGTCTCTACAAAAAAAAAATAAAGAACAATTAGCCAGGGGTGGTGGCACACACCTTTAGTCATAGCTACTTGAGAGGCAAAGACAGAAGGATTGTTTGAGCCCAGGAGTTCGAGGCTTCAGTGAGCTATGATTGTGCCACTGCACTCCAACCTGGGTGACATAGCAAGGCCTTGTCTGTAAATAAATAAATGTAAATATACACACCATCTAGATTTGTGTAAGTACACCCTCAGATGTTCACACAATGACGAAATCTCCTAATGACGCATTTCTCAAAATGTATTCCCGTTAAGTGACTAATGACTGTATGTGCGACACTTAGAACAATGTCTGGGGCTTGGCAAATGTTTAATAAAGATTAACTATTATTTTTGTTATTATTGTTACTGTTATTATTATCTGAACTCAAAAAGAGTTGAAAACTTTTGCCATGTGGTCCCCCTGTAAATAATCTTCCCGGAGCTGTGAGACTTATTTCAACAGTTTTATAGCACTAGTGGGAAGAGTGTAATAAGGGATGGTTTGGGAGCATGTCCACTTCTTCCATCCCCACATACCCCAGACACCAAATCCATTGGCAAGAAGCAAGATGGTGGTTTACCTGCTTTCCATATGAAGAATGGGGAAGCTCATTTAACGATTCTCAGACAAAGGCAATATTAGGGTTGGAGTTTAAAAGACAGAGAAGGAGGAGAAAAGCACTTCAGGATAGATGCTTCCAGAACTAGAGGGGAAGGAAGACTTAGGGAACAGAAGCAAGTCAGTTAGTATACGCAGATATCTGAGGTAAAGCCTGGGGCAGGCCAAAGAGGCTTCATGGACAGCTCTGGGAATGATGGTTTGGATGAAGACAGGTAGGATGGAGAGGATTACACAGGCAAGATCTAGACCCAACTAAGGAGAAGATCAAGTTGGTGCTAGAGAATTAAATCAGATTTGAGAAGGGGTAACCTGGTAGTTTCTGTAGGCTGAAGATATAATCTTTTTATAGTTTCTCCCCACTGAGAATTATAAACTCCATTATACACTTCAAGAAAGTCAGGAAATATTTCTACAAACAAAATAGCAAAACCTTCGTGATGGAAAGATCACACCTATCTCAGGGAAAGAATGTGAGTCCAAGTCTTTGGTGAATAACTTCCCACCTCTACCCTTGGCATAGTAATCTCTAAGCATTATAGTCTGGATGATCTTAAGCCACCCACCCACTTCAACCTTCCTACCTTGACTCCTAGGCCAATCAAATCTCTTCCATCATCTTTCTCATATAATTATGATGGATTTTTCTGTCCCACTCTCCCCATCCTCATCACTTCTACATTCAGCCTCGGTATCTCTCTCTATCTACCGCTTATCCTGACACATGAACTTTCAAGCTCTGCTTTTTCCTCTTCACCTACACTGGCCCATCCTCATCCCACCCCATTTCCTGAGCCTCCTCAGTCGAAGAAAAGGAACAAGGCATACATTTAGCATCCTTGTCTACTGCATTGTAATATCATCACTGTGAAAAACATTGACTGCACTGCCATATTCCCCTGTGTTCTCTCCTTGACTTTGTTGAGCTAACAGGTTTGATTTCACATCAAGCTCCGTTCTTGTTTGGGTCTTCTCTGGCACTCCCCACCTCTCTCTGTGATCTTAAGTCAAATAGATGTTTTACCACCTGTTTGGAGGCAGATAAAAAATGTCCTACTTCATGGCAGAGTTGTGAGGACTAGTTAAAACTCCTGAGATGTTTTGAGAACTTACTTGGTTCTTAGGAAACCTAAGTTCTTGACAGCCTGGCTGCGTGGGTTCATTGTAAACATGTCTGGGCTTTAGGTGCAGTTTCTTCAAGGTAGGAATGGACAAAAATGAAACTGCAGCGTGAAGAGCCATCAAATGCAACCCTAATGCAAGAAGCCATCGGTATGGCACCCTTTTTGTGTTCAAAGTGCTTCAAATATAAATATTTTCTTTATTCTGATTTCCTCATTTACAGGCTTTCACGTGGAAGACCCAATGGTCAACACATGCAAGAGTAATACTTTTTTTATGGTAAAGGAAGTAATCTTGGAGAGAGGTTTCAGGCAAAGGTTTCTCTTATGTTACTTGGCTAAATAAAATCCCCTGCTAATTTATATGTACAAATATGCCTTTGAAATGACAACAATCCAGCTCAAAATATATTGTATAATGAAAATGTGGGTGAGGGATATTAAGAGAAGCAGATGATGCCACCCAGAAGTCCATCTGTGTGACTTTCAGCGTAACTGTCTTAAGCAGGAGGAAGGATTCTATCCACTGTGGCAGGAAGCCTCAGATGCTGTTTTAGAATCAGAATCAGAAGGGAGTCCAGGGTATGTATGGGCTGTGGATGACTGCACCCTTAGCCTCAATCTTCCCAAGAGTGGTAGAGTGGTGGGCAAGCCCCATTTTCTTCTTCTGTCCCAGTTTACTCTTTACCAGGCTACTTTGCAGAATCAACCTAAATAAATAAAAATGGCAGAAGTCAACATTCTCTTTCTATAACCTTGAGCCAGATGGATAATTTTACAGGAAAAGATATGAAGGAGGAAATTCAAAAATATAAACAACAGATAAATCAAGCTCGATCCAGCTGGAGTCACTTCCCCCAGGCGGAACAGGCTGCTCCATTGATTGTAGCCTGACAGAATTCCTCAGAAGGAATGAGAAGGAATTGCATGTGTGTATGGACCCCAGAAAAGAACCATGCCCTGATCCTACGAGCCTTTTTAAAAAGAATCTGTTTTATTATTTGGTGTTCTTTTTCTTTCTCCCCTCTCTGTTTAGTTTCCTGATCATACAAGTGAAACCCAGGGCAGTTACAACGTTTGCTTAATACACTTTCATGCCATGCAGAGGTAGCCGGGGTACTATTAGGTTAGTGCAAAAGTTACTGTGGTTTTGGCCATTACTTTCAATGGCAAAAAGTATTTTACTCAGGCTTAACAATAGCTCACTAGTCCCTCAAATTCCTTCTCCCAGACAAGCAGGGTCCTACACCCCTGCACTCTAGCTGAAGCAGTTTTCCTCAATTCCAGGTCAAGTGGGGGCAGGTGTTATTTGCACACACATTGAGGTGTGTGCAGACAGTAGGGGAGGATGAGCTGAGAAGCAACTTCATGGAAAGAGGCCAATGGGATGTGAGCAGACCATCCATGGGAGGCATCAATCTGGGGGGCAGGGCATGAAGTTCACTGAATACAGTTGAAAATCAACCATCAGAGGAAATTTGAAACACAGCGGAGAAGGAAAAAATCTGATTTAAGTCCCAGCTTTCTTACTGCTATTTGCGTTGTTTTGGCTATGTCACTGAGCATATCTAGGCCTCAATTTCCTCATCATGGACATAATGATAGCTTTTATCTCAAGTATTATTAGGACAAGATGTGAGGATACATGCAAAGCACTTATTAGAATACCTGGCATAAAGTAGAGGTTCCTTATATTTCATCTACTAGAATTAGTACTGTTATTGTTATTGTTACCCTTAACAAAGAGCAGAGTGGCTATATCCATATTCATAGGGTGTTCATGTATTTAGTGTGGCAAGGAGGGGTTAAAGAAATCCTACCTGGACAAACACAAGATGCCTAGCACATGTTGACCCCAACTGCTCTCCCATATTAAAAAGGAGAAAACTGAGGCAAAAAGAGATTACATAATTTTTCCAGGGTCAAAGAAATAAATAGTAGAGTTAAAATTCAGGCCTGAGCAGTTAGCTCTGTCTCGGTAGTTAAACATTTCCAACATAACCCTTTAATTTCTTAGGGTCATCCACAGTCCCCAACTCCCTTTAAAAAAGGGCCTCTCCCTTTTTAATTTCTGCTAGAATATCCTTTCTCCTCTTCTCGACCTAATAACCTTCTACACTCAACCTTGAAGTTGAAGCTCAAATGTTATCTATTGGGTCCTTGTGAAGCCTTTTCTAAGGCCACTAGAAAAGGCAGTTTCTCCTTTCACTGGGCTCACATGGATCTTTGTCATTACATTGAATTTGGGGTTCAGTTGAAGGGGCTGTCCACTCCTTCACAGCAGGGCTCTTAGCCTGATGTCTACCGAAGGACATCAAAGGGAGGTCTGTAAATCAGACATGTGGATATGTAACTGCATGCACATATGCACAAACAAACAAAAATGCACACGGATATGCCACAGTGATTTTTATTTGATTTTCCCAAATCATCTTGGTGTACACATTATTTTCTGTCTGTTAAGGGCTGCTCCTGTAGACAAGCACTGTATACTCATCAGTGTGGTCATGGTGTGTCAGCACAGCTTCCCACTGGTAGGAATTAGTGAGCCTGTGTCCTGAGATGATGATCATGAACATCTATCTTTACTTTAGGACAGGCTTAAGTTAGAAAAATGTTAAAAAAAAAACTAACAGAACATATCCAATATCCTTTGGCTTTGCTTTCTACTATGTGTGATAGAATACCAAGGCCCAAGTGCTAATGGAAGGAGCATTAAGCCAAAAGTGCTGAAGTGACATCTCATACTTTTCGTTCCAAAAATATATTAGCATAGTTCTTTTTTAAGAAAGGAAGGCTGGAGTTGAAAAGGCAAAACTTCGCCAAAATTCAATCTGACTGGACACTAGGCAGCAGCATAGCGTCAATATAGACACAAGGTAACTGGTAAAAGCCATGTAGCCCAGAAATAATTAAGTTAATGTGTGGTTTGAAGCAGAAGAAGCAGGTAAACGTAGTGTCTATATAAAATGAAATTATTGGCCAAGCACGGTGGCTCATCTCAAAACTTAGGGAGGCAGAGGCATGAGGGTCACTTGAGGTTAGGAGTTCGAGACCAGACTGGGCAACATGGTGATACCCAATCCTTACCAAAAATACAAACAGTTAGCTAGGTGTGGTGGCACGTGCCTGTGGTCTCAACTCCTCCATAGGCTGAGGTGGGAGGAGCCTTTGAGCACAGGAGGCAAAGGTTTCAGTGAGCCAAGATGACGCCACTACACTCCAGCCTGGGTACAGATTGAGACCCCATCTCAAAAAATAAATAAAATAAAATAATTCCATGATGATTGACTTTTAAAACTTAATATTTTGAGACATGTGATGAAGGAATTAGAAGATAGTTTATCAGCCAACTGATGCCTTCAAAGGTGATTTCCTATTTAGCAAGTCCTTTCTGAAATTTAAAATCCATCAATATATTTGGAATGTTGGCAGGTTTCTGTTACACATAAACCTCACTGGACAATTTGTGAGCAAAGAGTACACCTGTGGTGCAGAGTAACACATCTTAGATACTTTGAAAAGTATCTGTTCATATCCTTCACCCACTTTTGAATGGATTTGTTTGTTTGCTTCCTGTAAATCTGCTTAGTTCTTTGTAGATTCTGGATATTAGCCCTTTGTCAGATGGGTAGATTGCAAAATTTTTTTCCCATTCTGTTGGTTACCAGTTTCCTCTAATGATTGTTTCTTTTGCTGTGCAGAAGCTTTTAAGTTTAATTAGGTCTCATTTGTCTATTTTGGCTTTTGTTGCCACTGCTTTTGGTGTTTTAGTCATGAAGTCCTTGCCTGTGCCTGTGTCCTGAATGGTTTTGCCTAGGTTTTCTTCTAGGGTTTTTATGGTGTTAGTTCTCATGTTTGAATCTTTAATCCATCTGGAGTTAATTTTTATATAAGGTGTAAGGAAGGGGTCCAGTTTCAGCTTCCTGCATATGGCTAGCCAGTTTTCCCAACACCATTTATTAAACAGGGAATCCTTTCCCCATTGCTTGTTTTTGTCTGGTTTGTCAAAGATCAGATGGTCGCAAATGTGTGGCATTACTTCCGAGGCCTCTGTTCTGTTCCATTGGTCTATATCTCTGTTTTGGTTCCAGTACCATGCTGTTTTGATTACTGTAATCTTGTAGTATAATTTGAAGTCAGGTAGCGTGATACCTCCAGCTTTGTTCTTTTTGCTTAGGATTGTCCTGGCTATGCGGGCTCTCTTTTGGTTCCATATGAAGTTCAAAGTGGTTTTTTCCAGTTCTGTGAAGAAGGTCAATGGTAGTTTGATGGAGATAGAATTGAATCTATAAATTACTTGGGGTAGTATGGCCATTTTCACAGTATTGGCTCTTCCTAACCATGAGCATGGAATGTTTTTCCATCTGTTTGTGTTCTCCCTTATTTCCTTGATCAGTGGTTTGTAGTTCTCCTTGAAGAGATCTTTTACTTCCTTTGTTAGTTGTATTCCTAGGTATTTTATTCTCTTTGTAGCGATTGTAAATGGGAGTTCACTCATGATTTGGCTCTCTGTTTTTGGTGCATAGGAATGCTTGTGATTTCTGCACATTGATTTTGTATCCTGAGACTTTGCCAAAGTTGCTTATCAGCTTAAGGAGGTTGCTGAGATTATGGCATCTTCTAAATATATGATCATGTCATCTGCAAATAGGGACAATTTGACTTCTTTTCCTAATTGAATGCCCTTTATTTCTTTTTCTTGCCTAATTGCTCTGGCTAGAACTTCCAATACTATATTGAATAGGAGTAGGGGGAGAGGGCATCCTTGTCTAGTGCCAGTTTTTAAAGGGAATGCTTCTAATTTTTGCCCATTCAATATGATATTGGCTGTGGGTTTGTCATAAATAGCTTTTATTGTTTTGAGATACGTTCCATCAATACCTAGTTTGTTGAGAGTTTTTAGCATAAAGCGCTGTTGAATTTTGTTGAAGGCCTTCTCTGCATCTATTGAGATAATCATGTGGTTTTTGTCTTTGGTTCTGTTTATGTGGTGAATTACATTTATAGACTTGCATATGTTGAACCAGCCTTGTATCCCTGGTATGAAGCCTACTTGATCGTGGTGGATAAGCTTTTTGAGGTGCTGTTGGATTTGATTTGCCAGTATTTTATTGAAGATTTTTGCATCAATGTTCACCATGGATATTGGCCTGTAGTTTTCATTTTTATTTGTGTCTCTGCTAGATTTTGGTATCAGGATGATATTGGTCTCATAGAAAGAGTTAAGCAGGATTCCCTCTTTTTGTATTGTTTGGAATAGTTTCAACAGGAATGGTACCACCTCCTCTTTGTATGTCTGGTAGAATTCAGCTGTGAACTGTCTGGACCTGGACTTCTTTTGGTCAGTAGGCTATTAATTGCTGCCTCAACTTCAGACCTTGTTATTGGTCTATTCAGGGTTTCAACTTCTTCTTGGTTTAGTCTTGGGAGTGTGCAAGTGTCCAGAAATTTATCCATTTCTTCCAGATTTACTGGTTTATGTGCATAGAGTTGTTTGTAGTAGTCTCTGATGGCAGTTTGTATTTCCGAGCAATCTGTGGTGGTCTCCTTTTTACCATTTTTTATTGCATCTATTCAGTTTTTCTCTTTTCGTTTTTATTAGTCCAGCTAGCAATCTGTCTATTTTGTTGATCTTTTCAAAAAACCAGCTGCTGGATTTATTGATTTTTAAAGGGCTTTTGTGTCTCTATCTCCTTCAGTTCTGCTCTGATCTTAGTTATTTCTTATCTTCTGCTTGCTTTTAAGTTTTTTTGATCTTGCTCCTCCAGCTCTTTCTTTTTTTTTTTTTTTTTATTTTAATGTCCAAATCTAGCTTCTGTAAGAAATGTGTTTCTAACCTGCTCTAGCTCTTTCAATTTTGACGATAGGGTGTCAGTTTTAGATCTTTCCTTGTTTCTCATGTGGGCATTTATTGCTATAAATTTCCCTCTAGACAGTACTTTAAATGAGTCCCATAGGATCTGGTATGTTGTGTCTTCATTCTCATTGGTTACAAAGAACATTTTTATTCTGCCTTCATTTCACTGTTTATCCATTGGTCGTTCGAGAGCAAGTTGTTCAGTTTCCATGTGATTGTGCAGTTTTGAGTACTTTTCTTAATCCTGAGTTCTAATTTGATTGCACTGTGGTCTGAGAGACTGTTTGTTATGATTTCCATTCTTTTGCATTTGCTGAGGAATGATTTACTTCCAATTATGTGGTCAATTTTGGAGTAAGTGCAATGTGGTGCTGAGAAGAATGTGTATTCTGTGGATTTGGGATGGAGTGTTCTGTAAATGTCTATTAGGTCTGCTTGGTCCAAATCTGCATTAAAGTCCTGGTCTGATGGTCTTTCCTTTGTGGGTGATTCGACCTTTCTCTCTGGCTGCCCTTAGGATTTTTTCCTTCATTTCAACCCTGGTGAATCTGACAACTATGTGCCTTGGGGTTGCTCTTCTTGAGGAAAATCTTTGCAGTGTTCTCTGTATTTCCTGGATTTGAATGTTGGCCTGCCTTGTTAGGTTGGGGAAGTTCTCTTGGATAATATCCTGAAGAGTGTTTTCCAACTTGGATTCATTCTCCCTGTCATATTCAGATATGCAGATCAAACGTAGATTAGGTTTTTTCACATAATCCCATAGTTCTTGGAGGCTTTGTTCATTTCTTTTCACTCTTTTTTCTCTAATCTTGCCTTCTCATTTTATTTCATTGATTTGATCTTCTATCTCTGATACCCTTTCTTCTGCTTGATCAATTTGGCTGTTGAAACTTGTATATGCCTTGTGAAGTTCTCGTGCTGTGTTTTTTAGCTCCATCAAGTCGTTTATGTTCTTCTCTAAGCTGGTTACTTTAGTTAGCATTTCATTTAACCTTTTTTCAAGGTTCATAGTTTCTTTGCCTTGGGTTAGAATGTGGTCTTTTAACTCAGAGAAGTTTACTATCCACCTTCTTAAAGCCTGCTTCTGTCAATTCATCAGATTCATTCCCTGTCTTTTTTTGTTCCCTTGATGGTGAGGAGTTGTGATCCCTGGGAGGAGAAGAGGTGTTCTGTTCTTTGGTGGTTTCATCCTCTTTTGCTGTTTTTTTCCCATCTTCATGGATTTATCTCCCTTTAATCTTTGAAGTTGGTGATTCAGGAGGAGACTCTGAGTGGACTTTTTTTCTGTTGAGGTTGGCGCTGTATCTCTTTTGGCCTGTAGAGGGCGTTGCTGGGCTCTCTCAGGTTCAGTCAGGTTGTTGGGTGGGTGGTCCTTCCCTGAGTTTGTTTTCAGATGAGATTGGCCCCGCCTTCTCAATGGCATCTCTCCCAGAGCTCTGTCTTCCTGGTTGGGGTCAAGCTGGTGTATTTGGCTCTCTAGTGAGCGCTTCAGTTTGAGTTCTGTGGAGGTGGGGCCTGCCAGGCCTTAGGGTGTTCCCCTGCTTTCAACTCTGCCTCCCTCTGTGGGATGGTCCACCCCACTGGCATTAGTCCAAACTCCAGTCCAGGTCCCTACGACAACTTGCAGAGCCCAACGTTAGCCGCTGCTCAGATTTGTATCGGCTACCCACGGTGCCCCACCATCTGGCAGGGCCCCTATGGACTGTGGGTTGCAGGAGAGAAGAGGCAAGCACAGTATCCAAAACGGAGCACCGAGGGGGTCTTTCCTCTGAGCTGGCTCCATGTTTCATGTGGGGACATGCCCCCCATCTTGATTTGCCCCCCCGGGTGACTCTCACCCTGTGGCTCCTTCCCTGGGCCCAATTCCAGTGCCCTATCAGTCCCACAGAAAAGAACCCAGCACCTAGTTTGAAACCATAAAGTCCTCCAGCCCTCTGCATCTCATTCACTGGGAGCTGCGTCTGTCACGGCTTCTCTTGGCCATCTTGGTGCCCCTTCACCCCAAGTATTGATTTCTAATTCTATCATTTTCTCTCTATCCCTAATACTTCCCTAATTCAAGACCTTATCCTCCCTGGCCTAGATAATGGCAATAGCCTTCTCACTGGTTTTCCTGCCTCCAGACTCAAAAACCCGATTTCTCTACAATGTACTTTCTCTGCAGATTTAAAATACAAATCTGACCATTTCAATCTGGGCTAAAGGATTAATTGCTGTTTCACTAGCATCACCCAGAAGACATTTCATATATGACACCTACCCT
Organism: Aotus nancymaae; assembly: GCF_030222135.1. Taxonomy (NCBI): domain Eukaryota; kingdom Metazoa; phylum Chordata; class Mammalia; order Primates; family Aotidae; genus Aotus; species Aotus nancymaae. Next base: position 32,672,796 of record NW_026988413.1, read on the forward strand.
TCCAGCCCCAGCTCCCATCTTCCACCAAGTCCCCCTTCTCTCTTGCATTTCAGCAATCTCCAGAGGCTCTCATACCATCTCCATCTCTCTCACACACATACATACACCCACACATGTGCACACATGCACACACACCAGGCTGTTTCACAAATACTATATTGGAGCTTACGTTTTAAAATCATCAGCTTACCTACTAAGAATATATGAAGGAATCACAGGGAATATATAGTCACTTAATTTTCTACCCTACCATTTCCCTTACTGACAACCACAAAATTAATTTACTTATAGAAAAAAGTTTAAATCAGTTTTATAAGTAAATTTTTTAAATTTTCTTTCAAAGATAGAGAAGGACTTCCAGACAATCATAAAACAGTAACATTATTCATATAGTGCTTCTGGCATTGTAATACCTGATTTACCTGAAATATAAGCTGACTGATTTCCTTCAGGTTACATACAGTGACTAGCATTGTGACTAGCTATTATTTCTGTTTGCTGAAACCAAAAGGCTTCAAGGACACAGAAATGGCATTGTTAAAGAAGCATAGGGGACTTAATACATTATCTTACTGCCCCCTGCTGTTATTATTGTGTGTTATTAATGAGGCCCTGGAAATTTTCAAGTGATGCGAATGTCTAATAACCTAAGCTTCCTCTTTTTTCAATTGCCAATGTCTCCTTCAATCCATAAAAGCCATATTAAAAGTATATAAAAAATTAACAGATGCCCTTTGATCACCTATTCCCTATGATATAACACTCAGAAAAAAATTTTTTTTTTTTGCTTCAAACTTTAAGTTCCAGGGTACATGTGCAGGATGTGCAGGTTTGTAACATAGGTAAATGTGTGCCATGGTCGTTTGCTGCAGAGATCAAACCCTCACCTAAGTATTAAGCCCAGCATCCATTAGCTATTCTTCCTGATGCTCTCTCCCTGCACAGGCCCCAGTGTGTGTTGTTCTTCCCAATGTGTCCATGTGTTCTCCCATTTTAAGTGAGAACGCTCATTGTTCAGCTCCCATTTATAAGTGAGAACATGTGGTGTTTGGTTTTCTGTTACTGTGTTAGTTTGCTGAGGATAACAGCTTCCAGCTCCATCCATGGCCCTGAAAAAGACATACTTCATTCCTTTTCCTGGCTACATAGTATTCCATGATGTATATGTACCACATTTTCTTTATCTAGTCTATCACTGATAGGCAATTGGGTTGATTACATCTTTGCTGTTGTGAATAGGGCTGCAATTAACATATGTGTGCATGTGTCTTTATAATAGAATGATTTATATTCCTTTGGGTATATACCCAGTAATGAGATTGCTGGGTCAAATATTATTCCTGCTTCTGGATCTCTAAGGAATAGCCACATTGTCTTTCACAATGGTTGAACTAATTTGCACTCCCCACAACAGTGTAAAAATGTTCCTTTTTCTCTGCAACCTCACCAGCATCTGTTGTTTCTTGACTTTTTAATAATTGCCCTATTCTGATTGGTGTGAGATGATATCTCATTGTGGCTTTGATTTGCATTTCTCTAATGATCAGTGATGAGCTTTTTTTATTTGGTTTTTGGCCACATGAATGTCTTATTTTGAGAAACGTTTATTCACATCTTTTGGCCACTTCTTAATGAGATTTTTTTTTTTCTTGTGTATTTGTTTAAGTTCCTTGTAGACTCTGGACATTAGACCTTTGTCAGATGGGCAGCTTGCAAAACTTTTTTTCCATTCTAGTAGGTTGTTCACTATGATGATAGTTTATCTTGCTGTTCAGAAGCTCTTTAGTTTAATTAGATCTCATTTGTCAATATTGTTAAAATAATCATATCACCCAAAATAATTTGTAGATGCAATGCTATTCCCATTAAACTACCATTGACATTTGTCACAGTATTAGAAAAGACTATTTTTAAATTCACATGGAATGGAAGAAAAGCGCAAAGAGGCAAGACAATCCTAAGCAAAAAGAGCAAAGATGGAGGCAACATGCTATCTGACTTCAAACTATACTACAAGGCTACAGTAACCAAAATAGCATGGTACTGGTACAAGTAAAACAAACACATAGATCAATGGAACAGAATAGAGAACTCAGAAATAAGACCATACATCTGCAACCATCAGACCTTCAACAAACCTGACAAAAACAAGCAATGGGGAAAGATTCCCTATTTCATAAATGGTGCTGGAAGAACTGGGAAGCTATATGCAGAAAATGGAAACTGGACCCCTTCCTTATATCTTATACAAAAATTAGCTCAAGATGAATTAAAGACTTATATGTAAAACCCAACACTATTAAAAAAAAAAAACCCTTGAAGAAAATCTAGGCAATACCATTTAGGGCATAGGCAAAGGCAAAGATTTCATGATGAAAACGCCAAAAGCAATTACAACAAAAGAAAAATTCTTCACAATGGACAGATACCCATGGTCAGAAGCTATTCTGAAGCCTGGAGTGAAAAGGAATAGGAACTAGTTCCTTTGTGTTATAATGTTATTTGACTTCATATTCTTGTGGAAGCAGTGCTGTGTAATGGTGGAAAGCACAGATTGGGAGTCAAAGCCACCTACTCTGATCTTCTTTTGGCCTCCAGGCCTTATTTATTGGCTGTCTGACCCAACAAGTCGCTTACCTAAGGTGTAGCTATTTCAACTGGATAAAACATTCAATGAGAAGTTGTATGTAAAGCATATGAATGTTGTGTAATAAACAGAAGCTCTTCGTATTTAGAAAGAATTGTAAAGTGGTGATTAACAATTTCAGTCAAGCTAATTGTCAGCATCACATGAAAACAGGACATCACTAAAAGTGTTCATCACTGAAGTCAACTCTATTCAGGGATTAAGGTTTCCTACAGGATAAAAAACTGTAGGTAAACTATATTTATTTTTGGCTGCTCAACCCTCAAAAACATTTGTATACTACATTTTACAGTCTTAATGATTTTTCCCACTTTTACAAAATGATAGCACAGTATATTAAACCCAGAAATGTCTTTGCTGCCAGTCTTTAATTAAAACTTAGCAGTGCCAGGTGTGGTGGGTCACACTTGTGGTCACACCTGCATGCTCTGCTACTAAGGAGGCTGAGGCAGGAGGATCACATGAACTCAGAAGTTCAAGGTTGCAGTGAGCTATCACCATGCTACTGTATCCCATTCTGAGCATCAGAGTCAAATGTTAAGATACCCTGTCTCTTAAAAACCAAAAATTTTTTAAAGTCAAAAACTTAAAACCTAGCAGAGAAAAATAAAATCATTTATAATGATGTAGTCTAAAAATTACATAATTTTATATTTATCTAAACCCATATGTGTCCTTATATCTGTTTTCTAGGATTAGCAAATTAAAGTAAAAGAAGTTATATGCTTCAATAAAAACTATATATTCTACCTACTACTTTGAGGTTTATTATTAAATATCCTGTATTGATATGATTAGAAACAAAATAAGTGAACAATATTGTATTAGCATAATGTTTAAACTTTAATAGAGTCTAATTACAGATGTAGCACATCAGTTATAAGATAAAGACCTTTGTGGAGGTTCAAATATTTTTCTGATAATTGACATATACATCTAATATAGTACATCAATGAAATGGCACACAGTGCTTAAATTAGATAATTTGTAGTTTTCAGTAAAATTAAAGATGTTATAAATACATTTTACTTAATATGCTATCTTACAAAAATAAAAATATTAAGCCAATTTTAAGACCCAAAACCATAAAACTACTAGAAGAAAATATTGAGAAAGCACTTCACGACATCGATCAAGACAAAGATTTTACGGGTAAAACTATAAGTACAGGTAACAAACACAAAAATAGACAAATGGGACTATAACAAACTAAAAAGCTTCTGCATGGCAAAGGAAAAACAATGAATATAGTAAAGCAAACATTTGTAGAATGGGAGAAAATGTTTGCAAACCATGCATCTGAAAATTGACTAATATGCAAAATATACAAGGAACTCAAATAACTCAAAAACAAAACACAACCTAATCAAAAATTGCCAAAGGATCTGAATAGACATCTCTCAAAACAAACAAATGACCAAGAGGTATATGAAAAAAATATTCATCATTATTAATCACCAGGGAAATGCAAATCAAAACTAGTGAGGTATCTTTCACCCCAGTTAGAATTGTTATTATCAAAAGACAAAAAATAGCAAGCACGGGCAAAGTTGTGGGAAAAGGGAAACTCTTGGTGAGAATATAAATTAGTCCATTCATTATAAAAAACAGTATGGAGGTTTCTCAGAAAACTAAAAGTACAACTACCATAGTGATATGGTTTGGCTGTGTCCCTGCCCAAATCTCATCTGGAATTGTAGCTCCCATAATTCCCACATGTTGTGGGAGGGATCCTGTGGGAGATAATTGAATCACGGTGACGGTTTTCCCCCATACTGTTCTCACGGTAGTGAATAAGTCTCTCAAGAGCTGATGGTTTTATAAGGGGTTTCCCCTTTCTCTGGTCTCTCATTGTCTCTTGTTACCGCCATGTATGAAGTGGCTTTTGCCTTCCACCATGATTGTGAGGCCTCCCCAGTCACATGGAACTGAGAGCCTATTAAACTTTTCCTTTATAAATTTCCTTTATAAATTCTTTATAAATTTATCAGCAGCAAGAAATGGACTAATACACATAGGATACAGCAATCCCACTATTTATCCAAAAGAAAGGAAATCAGTGTATCAAAGAGATATCTGCATCCTGTGTTTATTGCAGCACTGTTCACAATAGACAAGCTATGGAGTCAATCTAAATGTCCATCAACACATGAATGGATAAAGAAAATGTGGTATATGTACACAATGGAATACCACTCAGTCATAAGAAAAATGGAATCACATCATTTGTTGCAGCAACATGGATGGAACTGAAGGTCATTATCTTATGTGAAATAAGGCAGGCATAGAATGACAAATATCTCATGTTCTCACTCATATGTGGGAGCTAAAAAATAATTGAAATCACAGAGAGTGGAATTAATGTTATGGTTATTAGAGGGTAGGAAGGATGGGTGGAGAGAAGGATAGGGAGAGGTCAGTTAATGGATACAAAACGGCTAGAGTGGAGGAATAAATTCTAGTGTTCTTTACCACTAGAGATGACTATAACAATAATATTGTGTATGTTCAAAAAGCTAGAAGAGAGAATTTTGTATGTTCCCAACACAAAGAAACGTTTGAGGTGATGGTTATCCTTATTACCATGATCATTACACATTGTATATATGTATCAAAATATTACTCTCTATCCTATAAATATGTACAATTAGTACATGTCAACTAATTAAAAGAGAAAAAAGAATAAAAAAGATTTTAGGCTAACATAATGTAAAAGACTGTGCAAGTGGCTCAGTTTTGAAAACTTCAAGCCTAAAAATGCATAATAAAATTTTCTTAATTTTTAAAAATGTATAATAATTTAAATTAATTTTATTGCTTTTTGGAGCTCAGTCTCAGTTCAGATATTAAACAAAGCTCAAGTATAAAGAAATGAGATCTGCAACAAGTAAAACATTTTTTTTATTCCTCATAGAAAATGTAATGCCTCAACAAATTTAAGACCCTAATAATTTGTGCCATAATTTGAGAGTACCTAGCCGACTGGATTTGGAATATCCTAAACCACTTTGTGATTTTATCTGTTTTTGTTTCTAGGGAGTCTGAGGCATGCGGAAAAGAAGGAGATGGTAGTAATATTTGTATGGGCCAGACTAGGTAAGGAATTCAAGTACAACTGCTCTTCACTTTAACACAGAGTTGAAGGTTAATTGTATACATTGAAAATATTCCTTTCAATCCTGTGCAAATTAGTGTCTTCAATGGCACCAGAGAAAGCAAAAAATACTAATTGCTTTCCCTTATCTCTACTTTCCTTTTGTTTTCTTTTCCACCCATCTTCTTTCCTTCTACTTCCCTCTCTCTTGATTATGAGCAGAGGAGAAAAAAAGAAATATCCAAGCATTCTAAATCTTTGTTGTTGTTGTTGTTGTTGTTGTTGTTGAGACGGAGTCTCACTCTGTCTCCCAGGCTGGAATTCAGTGGTGCAATCTCGGCTCACTGCAACCTCTGCCTTATGGGTGCAAGCAATTCCCCTGCTTCATCCTCCTGAGTAGCTGGGGTTACAGGCATATGTCACCATGCTCAGCTAATTTTTGTATTTTTAGTAGAGACAGGGTTTCATCATGTTGGTCAGACTGGTCTCAAACTCCTGACCTCATGATCCACCTGCCTCGGCCTCCCAAAGTGCTGGGATTACAGATATGAGCCACTGCATCCAGACTAAACACTCTAAATCTTATTGATGGGTTTTATTGAAAGGGTTTTCACTTTGAAGTTCCTAACCACTTCATATCAAGTTTTAATTTCATCAAAATGTCAGTGTCTTGTGCAGAGTGATAGTGTTGAAACAATCCTAGTAGTTTTGCAAGTCAAACAGATAATATGAGTTTCTGTACTCTAAACTGGAGAATTTACACAAGCCATTGACTCCTGGAATACAAACCCTTGAACTCATAGTTGAGAATTCATACAATATAGCAGTGTTTGTCAAGTATAAATGAAATCATCAGTTTCTAGGTATAGTTATTCAGAAAGAACTTTCCAAAAATGATCTTTCAACAAGAGCTATTCTTTTCAGAAATTTAATTAGTCTAAAACGCACACTTTAAGATGGACATATTGTTCATTTCAGCTAACATGTGCAATTACAAACTCACTACACAAGAAATAAGAAACAAAATAGTGACAATGAACATTGTGGCAGATGGTGTGGAGGATGAGGGATTGTAGAAAATTTGAGAAGATTCTTCTGTCTCCTTGGGAGGTTTTAGAGAGGCATCTATACAGACACCATCCGCAATACATACGTCAACAGCATCAGTGTCTTTTACATCAGCTTTCGCCTTACAACTCAAAGTGGTATAACAGCTGCAATAAAATTTTTCCGAAAACTGCTCCAGGTCTTCAAATGTTGGTTTTCCATGAACTGTGAACTTTCCACCTTTCTCAATTTCAATAGCAAAATTATCTGGGTTCAGGTGAAGATAGTCACTTGAATTCCAGTCTTTCCTTATACACACTCCTTGCTCCTGGCAAAGGACTTGGCTACACATTTTGGCTGCTAGTGTGGTGTTGATTATATAAGGATTCAGTACAGTCTCCATGTAAGTGTCTAGGAGCAAGCAAGATTTCTGTAAAATTATAAGACAGTCAGAATACCAAAGGACAAGTTAGTTCACATGTGAATTAATTTAGTGCAATAAGCAATCTTTTACAGAAGAATGAAAAATCAGATGTGGCAAAAAGTAGAAGATATTTTCTTTTTTTACCTAACCAACAAGATTATTCAGTTTTTTGTAACATTTGTAACTTTCACATGCCATTTCATTCCACTGAATAATTGACCAATTGAGGCTTAATATTCCTTATCCTTGCTCTTCCTTCATAATTCATAAAATAATCAGGGGGATAGAATGCTACAGCTGTTACAGTATGTTAGAGTATAGTCTCTGGGATCCATTTGCCCTGATTGGAGTCCCACTTGCATTAATGACTAGCTGTATGAACTTGGGAATTTCTTAAGCTTTCTAAGTCTTAGTTTCCTACCTGGGTGACTTTGGGCAAACTGATTAACTTGATTATGCCTCAGCTTTATCATCTGGAAAAAAAGGATAATTATGATGCCTATCTCATAAAGTTGTTGTGAAAATAGATTAAAAAAAAGAACAATACATATAAATGTGCTTAACATAGGGGCCTACCATATCTTCAGGTGACCCTCAATAAATTATAAATAAATTTAAGAAGCACTACATTTGTCAGGGAATTTTTTTTTCCTGAGACAAGGTCTTACTCTGTTGCCCAGTCTGGAGTACAGTGGCACAATCTTAGCTCACTGCACCCTTGATCTCCTGGGTTCAGGAAATCCTCCTGCCTCAGTCTCCTGAGTAGCTGGAACTATAGGCATATGCCACCAGATCTGTCTAATTTTGGTTTTACTTTTTGGTAAAAGTGAGGTCTTACTATGTTGCCGAGGCTGGACTTGAACTCTTGGGCTCAAGTGATCCTCCAACCCCATCGTCCCAAAATGTTGGGTTTACAGGCATGATCCACCATGCCTGGCATACCAGACAAGTTTAAACAGCATGGAAAACGGTGATTTATAAATTGCTGACTCACATAAACTAAACATGTTCAACTGAGTATACTTTATATTTAATGTTAAATATAGTCAAGTTATGGGTGAATAACGACAACTCTTTTACAAATTTGGCAAAGCATGAGTGATGGCTAACCAAAATGATTCATCTTGAGACCAGTATGTTCTAAACCCTGGACATTGCCCTTTGAGAAATATTAAAGATAATCACTTTTTTTCATAATCAACAGTTTTATTGAGTGAGCTGGTTGTGTCAGTCCTTTATCAAACCAAAGGAAGTGGTGGTGGTAGTTACGCAGGCATGTGAAGGAATCTTGGCAGCTTCCATCTGAATATACTTCTTTTAATCTTCCTTGAGATGATGTCATCTATTGTTGGCAGAATAACTGATTCCCAAAAATGTCTGTATCCTAATTCCCTGAAACCTGTGACAATGTGAGCTTACATAGCAAAAGAGACTTTGCAGATGTGATTAAGGGAATGGGTCTTGAGAAGGGGATATTATCCTGAATTATCAAGATGGACTCAATGTAATTGCATGAGTCCTTAAAAGTGTAGAAACTTTTCAGGCTCGGTTAGAAAGATGAAATGAAGGAAGGAGAGATTCAAAGTGTAAGACAGATTCAACCCACTTTGGCTGACTTTCAAGATAGAAGAGGGCCGTGAGCTACGGAATGTACTGGCCTCTAAAAGCTGAAAATTTGTCAGTAGCCAGTCAGATAATGTGGATCTCATTGCTAAAACCACCAGGAAGTGAATCTGCCAAATGAGTAAGTATCTTTTCCTAGAAAGGACAACCCTGCTGTCACTTTGATTTTAGCCATTGAAACCCATATGAGACTTTTGGTCTAAGGACTACAAGATAACAAATTTCTTCTATTTTTTTTTTCCCACTAAGTTTGCTGTAATTTTTATGAAAGCAATAGAAAACTAATCCACCATCCATCTTCTTAACTATCCAATGGCTTTGAATGGTGTTTAGAATGAAATTCAACCTCTTCTCTTGACTTGTGCACAGTGTGACATGGTATAACCCTTTCTTCCTCGTGTACAACCTTCCCACATCCATTCTACATTAGATATAGTAGCTATTGCACTAGCACAGCAGGACCATTTCAGACTGCACTTACTGTTCCCACTGCTTGGAATGCTCTTTCCTCTAATTTTTAACACTGTTGACTTCATCTTGTCATTCAGATGACAGTTTTAAATTAGATAACACCCTTCTCTGATACCTTCCTTGTTAAACTCTCCACATCTCTGTTTTAATTCTCTGTATAGCACTTACCATATCAAATATTTTTCTTACCTGTGTACTTTTTAAGTACTCATAAATTCTGAGAGTACATAGACTTTTTCAATATTCTCCAACACTATGTTCCAAATACAAGGAACATGAGAATTTATAACAAGTTCAAAAAACATTGCAGTTGCTTTCTCAACTCCACAGAGACAAAGATTACACAAAGAGGAGTAAAGGATGAGAATGACTTGAGAATCATTAACTTGCATAATTTGTAGTCTATGGAAATACATTAAAATTGGCTCTCTGATAGGTAAGACTTGGTTCTTATCATTTATATATATATATTTATGGTATAAATACTCCTGCCATGGCCAATTTCAACCTACTGCCCAAACATTACTGAAAGTAGATCTGGGAATTCAGTATACCACCATTATACATTTTGGTAGCATGGTGTGGAGTAGCACATTATTACATAGTATTTTCATTTATAAAGATAGAAGAGATGTCAATAGTCTCAAGAGCATGGATCATGGTCAAATGAGATAAAATGACTGATATATTAAAATGTGTCACCTGTGTTTTAACATAATTTTTATTGTTAAGTTTTTATCATTTGATTTTTAATAATGGCTGTGATTAACAACTGGTTCACAAAACTCCTGAATATTTAACAATTAGTCTCAGCTGGGACCAGTACGGCTGGCTCTGTCACACCACTAGATCTAATAAGATGGAATGAAAAGAAATGACTTACTTGCATTTGTTTTATGACAATTCCAGTAACTGCGAGTAAACCCGCAATTACTGGTTTCTTAAGTTGTCAATGAATCAGAGAAAACATGACAAGTAATCCATGACTATTGATTACAAATGACATGGAAAAAAGGGGAAATAATGATAGATCTATTATTTAAAATGATCAGAAGTTGAGAAAGGTAGCAGAAATATATACAACAAACTCTAGAGGGGACAATTTTGGGACAATGCCATTAAGGAGAAAATAGTCTTATAAAAGTTGAAAGACTGTGTTTCTGTTATGGATAATGCTGAAGATGATTTGAGAGGCATAGTAGTAGAATGTGAATCTAAGATTAAAGTGCCATTAAAAAACAAGGGTGACACTTAAATAGTGTGTTGTGTCATCCTACTTATTGAGGAATGCCTGATTCACTCCTCAGGGTAAGAGTGGAGTTTTCAGTTTATTTTTAAAGAAAATAAAATAGTATGAAAATTTATAAATATTTATAAATTTCTAAATAATAGGATATTTGAGAAGGAAGTTTATGGATTGGGAAAACAATAAAAATTAAGAATTTACTTAAGAAATTATCATTTTACAATGATTTTCTGACACATAAAAGACTTTACCAAGGGCCATATACCTTTCTCTGGATTTATATTTTCTGTTATTTCTTTATATTAGAGATCAAATTGGAGCCAAAAGAATTATGCAAAATAGGCAGAAGGGCTCAGATTACCTTTTAAAAATCTCATAAATGTAACTGCTGTTAAGTATTTTTAAACAAAGGCTATGTCTATTCTATCCAGAGGACAAGAGATGAATATAATTCTTCTCAAGGATTTCTTGGACTACTAGAGTGTAGACTATTTGCTAAGGTCCTAAGATAGGACTCCTGGGCCATGAGCTTCATCTGACATTCTTCATGGTACGTTCATCGTTGGTATGTCCACATCCACCAGAGAAGAAAAAATTCAGCTCCAACTCAGCAATGTCCCTATGACAGCTTTACTCTTGAATTAAGTCAGGAAAGTTGATGAGTTGGGAGATAAAGATCTGATATAGAGAATTAAACAAGAATGAAAATTAAGGAACAAAGACCTATCTTCTGACACCAAGCACCATGGCAGAAAATTTGACATTGTAGTCTTGTTTTTGCTACTTATCAGTTATGTAGCCTAGAGAAATTCAATTATTCACTAAATTTCTATTTTCCCACTGGAACATGGGCATACTATTTTCTGCCTTATAACCATCACACATGTGTATTTTGATTCAACCAGTATTAATTGAGCACCTATTACTATATGCCAAGCATAGTAATGTTTATTTTCTTATTTAGTAACAAAGCAATCACCCAAAACATTAAATGCAGAAATATTTTCATCTATTTACTACCAATTCAACTTACCATACTTCTCATTATACTGAGGCTTCCCCATATTACAATTCCAGAAGCACCCAGAGCAACAGTTTCACCAAGTGTATACACAAGTTCATCCTGGAAAATGTGATAGGAAGAGTTAGCACATAAAAAATAAAATGAAAGTGCTATGCATAGGACAGTAACACCAAAGCCAAGCATGCTGACCCAATAATAATAATTTAAATATTTCCCGACTATTTCTATCTCTTACACAGCCATTGCCTTACTATAGAACAAATAAGATACTATTATTCTTTCAATCTCTTCTATTGAAAAGAGAACAGGCCTAAGAAAGAAAAGAAACTGAGTTCATACACTGTCTATACTACCTAATTCCCCCTGCTTGCTAAGAGATAATGAGATTACATTAAATATTAGATGTATTCTTATTTTGCATTCATATAATAACATAGAACTACTTTTGTGCACATTCCTATTATTAAAAGCTAGATTTCACTCTCTTCAAAAATAGTATTAAATTTCAATAAGCATCTTTTGTTAATTTCATTTCATAGCCCTCAGGCCTTGATTACTTACCTGAGAAAGGAATCTCAAAACCTGATCAGTAAAAACTAGGCGGGCATATACAAAAACCGGAAGTGGACTGTTTGCATCGGGTATTTTAGAAACCCTAATGGCTTCCTGGACTCGATTGCGCACATAGAGCATAGCAGCTATAGCAGACTGTTGGGTGTTCAAATAAATGGATGGGTAAAGAGCAGTGCTTTCATTCCACAACCAGCTGAGATCATCGTTTCTTTTTATTTCTACATTGAAGCAACTTCCATTGTAACCAGGTTTCTTATAGTGATGGTTGTAACAGTCCGGAAAAAGATAATAACCCCACAAGTGATTTGGCCGAAGTGCTTTTCCCAGTTTTATAGTCTCTAGCATGAAATCCTTTGCTGCCTTTTCAAATTCTTGTTTTGCTATATCAGTGGCTTGTGTGAGATTAAGTTGTACGTTTCGTTGCTGAACCATCTCAATAGACTTATTCTTGTAAATATCTTTAGGTTTCCAGTTTCTTGCCCAAGTGGGTCTCCATTCTTCCCAGTCAATAACACCCATTCCCAGATTGTCTACTGGCATATAAAAAGTAACGTCTTTCCTAGCTTTGTCCAAATGATCTTGTAAGGGCATCTTCTGGGGGATTCCTCCATTCATAATTACTCCTGTCGTTGGATCTATATAAGGATAGTAGCCAAGTCTATCAACATAAAATATAGTAACACCTTGCCCAGTGATGTTTATTCGGGGGCTTCCTATTAAAGAGAAGAGGCTCATATCTAGTGGCTCATCAAATTTTCCAAGACAAGATTCAGACGGGGCATTCCAGGCCCAGAGAAAAGGCACATTTGGGATAATAGGGGGTGCTCTGAAATTCAGAGTCAAGGAACATGGAATCAGAAGGAAGGTGAAAACTGTCTGGGATACTCCACTGGATTTAACAAAGCTTCTGAAAAAGATGTGCTTGAATTTTAGCACTCCCATTATAAAGAGTAATGACTATGAAAACATTTATTTCTTCCTACACACTTTGGTTTACCCAAAATTTGATGCAAAGTATGAGCACAGATGAAAGAGAATGGAATGAATTCACTTTGATGAGTAAAAAAGTATAATGATTATGCTACATTTAAATATTATTATTCTTGTTTCATATTTTAGGATTGTTTTGCAAGTTGCATCACCTATAACTGAAAAAGAAATACAGAATACATTGTTATCACTCATTTTATAATAAAGAATGTAAGCTTTACCAAGTTCTCAACTTTAAGTTCAGGGGTTTTAATTTCATTTTAGAAGGTGAAGGACCTACTCCTGTGTTTAAATCAATGAAATTATTTCCTCTTATTTATGATATAAACGCTATACTAGTTAACATTTTTCTCATCTTCCCAAATCACTACTGGGCCTGCAGAGAGGTGAATGCAGCTATTTTTCCTTTTGCCTGTCTGAGTATACAGAATGCTGTACCAAGCAATGCCTTAGCAAAAGCCCACTGAATGAAAATAAATTCCAAGTTGATCCTCTCATTTTGTTTATTGCTTCTTGAAAGATCACTTTATAGCACTCTGCCATATACTGAAAACAACCTTTCATAGAATTGTGAAATTCCATCTTTTTTTCTTTCTTTTTTCACTTTTACTTTCTTTCTTGAAGGAAAGCAAACTTACTTCTGCCAGAAGTAGTAAATCAACAGCTTGCTTGAATTTATTGAATTTATTGAATCAACCAAAGACTTCTACTAACAAGTTGAAAGGCTCCTTGGTACACTACTCAATTACATCTTACAATAATGTGCTCCCACGTTTAAAGTTAATAAAACATTTTACTACTTTACATTTTCTACTAAAAGCATTGGTTCTAGCCTAACTTAAGAAAAGCAATGTATAGATTTTGGTCTTTTTATAGGTTTGATAAGTAATATTGTATTGTCATTCTGATTGTGACAAAGTGAGGTATAATAGCACATACTTTGGCTGTATTAAACCACAAAAGTGGAACAATAAAATGGTCTGGGCCAAAAATTAAGTTAAACTACGTATATACTCAGCATTTTGTATTTGCAAAAATTACCTGCAAGAAGATGTATTTATATGTTCTGTGAGTCTAGGAGGGAACTGGAAACTTTTAAAAAAATTAGATTAGTAGTATACTGCTACATGAAACTATAACAAGAATTATACTATTCCTCTCAAGATATGTGTCCTTACCATAGCAAATTATCCAGTCATTCCCATTGCTGAAAAATAAATTAATCTAAAGAGATCACCATAGTCAAAATAAAATAAAATCATAATGACCATTATAGTCTCATGTTTTGAAGATAATGATTTTTTTCCCTTATGTTTAGAACATGTAAAATAGCTAAAGATTTTTGTAGTTTAAATACTTATAAATTTCTTTATTCAGTACATAGATAATCTTCATCTAAAGTAATATTGGGGAAAAACTAATTGCTTTTAAATACCGACTATTGATACTAATGCCTGAATGGCAGGGACAGAAAGAAGGAAGTGGAATAAAGGATTAGCTTTCTCTGTATCTCAGGGAAGGAGTAAGCTAAACTTATTGAAATTAACATTCAAATCTATTTCCACATAATCATTTTATGTAAGGAAAACACAGGGGCCGGGCACGATGGCTTATGCCTGTAATCCCAGCACTTTGGGAGGCCAAGGCGGGCAGATGACCTGAGGTCAGGAGTTCAAGACTAGCCTGGCCAACATGGTGAAACCTCATCTCTACTAAAAATACAAAAATTAGCAGAGCATCATGGCAGGCTCCTGTAATTCTAGCTACTCAGGAGGCTGAGACAGGAGAATCACTTGAACCTGGGAGGCAGAGGTTGCAGTGAGCCAAGATAGCACAACTGCTCTTCAGCCTGGGTGACAGAACAAGCCTCTGTCTCAAAAAGAAAAAGAAAAAAGAAAAACATGGGGCAGAATGAGCCTATTGAGAAGGTCTATACCCACTGAAGTCTTCAAAAAAGAATGGACACTTCTATGCTTGAAATTTTACTCAATGAAATATCTTTTCCTCAGCATAAATCAAAGCCTTGAAACAGAGAATTGGCTCAAAATTGAGGATAGACCTAGAAGTTAGCATCAAAAATAACATCCTTTTGTTTGAAGTATCTAATAGAAAACTTTACCTGTTTACAGAGAAAACCTGACATTGGCATAGGCAAATAATTTATAACTAAGACCCCAAAAGCAAATACAACAAAAACAAAAATGGAACAAACAGGACATTATTAAACTAAAAAGCTTCTGCACGGCAAAAGACATAATCAACAGAATAAACAGACAATCTACAGAATGGGACAAAATGTTTGCAAATTATGCCTCTGACAAAGGACTAATACCCAGGATCTACAAGGAAATCAAGCAAAATTCAGAAGAAAGCTAACAACCCCATTAAAAAGTGGACAAAGGACATGAACAGACATTTTTCAAAAGAAGATATATGAGAGGCCAACATATATATGAAAAAATGCTCAACATCACTAATCATCAGAGAAATTCAAGTCAAAACTGCAATGAGATATCATCTTACACCAGTCAGAATGGCTATTATTAAAAAGTCAAAAAAAATGTCATGGATGCAGAGAAAAGGGCATACTTATACACTTCGGGTGGAAATGTAAATTCGTAAAACCTCTATGGAAAAAGCATGGAGATTACTTAAAGGACTAAAAATAGAACTACCACCACTGCCTATCTACTCAAAGGAAAAGAAATCATTATACAAAAAGACAGCTTTACTCATGTCTTCACTGTAGCACTATTCACAATAGCAAAGTCATGGAATCAACATAAGTGTTCCTCATTAGTGGACTGGATAAAGAAAATCTGGTATATATATGCTATGGAATATGATGAAGCCATAAAAAATTTAAAAAATCATGCTCTTTGAAGCAGTATGGATAGAGCTGGAGGTCATCATTCTAAGTGAGATAACTCAGATACAGAAAAATACTGCATGTTCTCATTTATAAGTGGGAGCTAAACAATGAGTATTCATAGACGTAGAGATGGAAACAAGAGACACTGGGGACTCTGAAAGGGAGGAGGTTGGAAGGGGGATAACAGTTGAAAAATTACCTATTGGGTACATTAGTAACAATCTGGGTGATGGGTATACTTAGAAGCCCAAACCCTACCATTATGCAATATATTCATGTTACACACTTGAACATGTAACCCTTAATCTAAAGTAATATTAAGTTTAAATGTCTTTTAATGAAAAAAACACTATTAAAAAAAATAATAGAGACCTTAACAGAGAACTTCATCTCTCTGGAAAATCTTAGCTAATTTAATCCCAGGTAATAATGCCTGACCTTAACTCTCCACCAGTATTTTTAAGCTCTATACTCAATTTATAGCTATTAAAGTTGCATTTTTTAAGTGTCCTCCTTGCTCATTGTGTAGATAATTGCTTCTTAAAGCACTTCTGCTAAGTCTTTACTATCCCCCAAACCCAAACAATGGTACTTACCCAGAAGCCTGCTCTCAAAGTCCAGCCACCCAATGTGCCTTCAGTAGTATCAAGGCAGGAAGTTGACTGGTTTCAATGTCTTCCTACAGCATTGGCTAGCCATTAGCAGCCCTTTGAAAAAAAAAAAAAAGATGATTTTCTCTCAAAATAGATTTAGATTATTTAATCTTAAGATTCTGAATATACCTAAAATTCTACTTAAACTCTTATTCCTGTTGTAAAGGAATTTTATCACTGGAACACATGCTAGCTAAATCCTTTGAACTAGGAATCCCTTGTCTAAGGATAAGTTCAAAATGATTTTGTAATAAAAATTATGTAGCTATGTGTAGATATTCACACGTGGTATTCACCACTACGTATTCTAGCATCTATGAAATGAGAAAAAATAAAAAGCAAGTTCAATACCCAATGATAAGAAATGCTTAAATACAGTATTTCAGCCTGAAAGAATGTATGCAGCTATCAGAACTAGTTACAAAGATAATGATGCAACATGTAAATATGTTTGCCTAAAATACTAAGTGAAATAAAGTACAAAAATACACAGTTAAGTATACAAAAACATGTAAGTACGTGTTTAAGGAATTAAAAAACATTCTAAAATATGGAAGAATATTGGTATTTTCTGAGTGTCCATTATATATTTATGATCTTCTAATTTTCTTTCATCCAACTATCATATTGTTTCTCAAATAAAAAGTGGGAATAAATAAAATTTTAGTGTTAGAAAATAGTTTGCCAGAACAGATTTGAATCTCAGCTTCCCTTCAGTGAGGAAAGACGAATAACCATAAATCTCTCCACATATGTACCAGGTTGCTTGTACAGGAGATTCTCGTTCTTGTACAAGGACGAGGAGTTGATGATTGAGAAACTTTTTTCAAATAAATTTTACTGTGTATATTTAAGGTATACAACATGATGTTATGGGAAGATTAGGATTTTAGACGTAAGGAGAAGACAGGAAAAAAAAAGCCAAATTTCTTGGCTTAATTCTCAGCTCTTCTTTTCCACAACAAACACTTTATTTCCATGACAAATGCTTTCTCTCTAGAGAATCCTAACAGATATGGAAGTCAGTCAAGATACTGTCTTCAGAATCTACCTTTAGTGTTCCTGTTTCCTGTGAGTCTATGTATATATTATCTCAATGGAATTAAGAACTGAATTTAGATACAATACTCTTACCATTAAAATTGTTATAGATTTGGAATATAAATTATGATTATAAATATTTAAAAATTCAGAAATGTGAACAAATATTTACAAAAGGCAAGACTATAACTTTGGTGAAAGCAAACCATATCATTACTGAAGGGGGAGGGGGCAAAGAGGGTCCCAAATCTAAGTCACTCACAAGGCACCTCCTCAGTCTCCGTTTCTCTACAGTCCTTGCTCAAAATAACTAAACTTTGTTACAATATTGAACAAATGGCCCCAAGCCTCAGGAAACCTCAAAATACTGAAGGTAATTTTAGTGTTCTAAATTACTTCTGTACATACTGTGGGAATCATTCTTTAACATGAAAAATGAAAAGCAAATTTCCACGAGTGGTAGGCCCCAAGTTGATTGCCCTTGTATCCTCAACACATTTGGTAGGGTGTGTATCATTTCTAAGGTACATAGTTCATAAGTCCAACCCAAAGGCTGACTAATACCTCCAGTTACAAGTTACAGTGACTCCAAGCTAAGAACTTTAAAGAAACTTTTAAGAGACCAGCATAATGTTCCCAAAAGCAGAAAACAAGCACATATTTTCTCTTAAAGCAAAAAATTTACAAGTGTTTTCAGAAATGAAAGGGGTTTTCGTAAGATTTTTTCTAGGAAACGTCTTAAACTACGGTGTTTTATAAATAAATTGACCAGAAATAATAGATATCATAAACTTGATTCAAGAAGAGATGTAAATCCCAGGTTAACGACATTTCATCACCTCTTTTTTCCTTCCCCTTTATTATTACCGTCGTAATTATTCCTCTCCTTTGGTTCTTTCTAGCCTCATCTTAACTTTCTCAGTGTCACCCCAGATATGTTGTGAACAAACCAGAGATTCTCAAGGCTAAAAAAACTGCTTCAAATGTGGCACATTACAGAACTTCTTATCTTTTTTTTACAAAACCATACCTGCTTTTCCCTACTAAGCTATGCAGTAGAAAGAACAAAAGACGACTTACTTTCGAAGTAAAAACTGAACGTTTTTTTCTTTAATATGTGAATAGGTCAGAAGTCACTCCAATCTATTAGCTCTGCAGTATTTAACCTCTTGGGTGAGGAAAGATAGCCCTTTGCCCAGTCAGTTAAAGAAAGATTTAATCTTTTGAAGTGCTACTGTGTAATATGGTAGGGAAACGTGTGTGTGTGTGTGTGTGTGTGTGTGTGTGTGTGTGTGTGTGTGTGTGTATGTTTCGGTGTTTCAATCCCAGCAAATTCAATCTTTGAGCCAGAGTCTCGCTCTGTCGCCAAGGCAGGAGTGCAGTGGCACAATCTTACTCACTGCAACCTCTGCCTCCCAGGCTCAAGTGATCCTCCCATTTCAGCCTCCAAAGTAGCTGGGACTACAGATGCACACCACCATACCTGGCTAATTTTTAATATTTTTTGTAAAGATGGGGTTTCATCATGATTTCCAGGGTGCTCTGGAACTCCTGGGCTCAAGTGATCTCACCATCTTGGCCTCCCAAAGTGCTGGGATTACAAGCTTGAGCCATGCAGCTGGACTGATGGCTCAGCATTTGGTTAAATTAATAACATATTTTTGTAGTGTAATACAAATGAAGCATATACTTCGTGTAACTGTTTTCAATAAAGTATAGCATTTATTATAAAAGAAAAAGTAATTTCTCCTTTAAAAATTGATACAATAAAATTAACATTTTCAAAATTATAAAGCAAATTTGACATTTATTATAATTGAAAAATACTACTTTTATGAGTTTTGAAAAGAAAATAAATCTTGGGACTGCAAAATTACTGAGGCAAGGGAAAAGTCAATCTAGTAACTATGTCAGGCAAACCTGCTTCCCATTTTATTCCTAAATAAGCTACCTACAAAGATACAAAGCTACATACCTCCCTCACAATTTGCCCACAAGGAAATACCTCATGGACAAAAGACAGACAGAACTCAGAGCCTCCCACTGAGGCTCACCTGGGACATACATATCTGATTGCTTCCTCTGCCCTATTATTTATGTAAAAATGCAGATTCACTGAGCCAGACCAAATTGTGTATTCAGTGGAAGGCTGATCAAGGACCCAAAAGAATGAAACTTTTGGTCTCTTGTCTACTTACAATCTGGAAGCCCCCCACCTCAAGTTGTCCTGCCCTGCTGAACCAAACCAAGGTACATCTTACACATATTGATTGATGCCTCATGTCTCTCTAAAATGTATAAAAGCAAGCTGTACCCCAACCAACTTGGGTACATTTATCAGGACTTCCTGAAGCTATGTCACAGGCATGTCCTTAACCTTGGCAAAATAAACTTTCTAAATGTATTAAGACCTATCTCAGATACCTTTTGGTTTACGATTTGGTGACCAATGGAAAAGACTCTGCATAGAGGTGGCCCTGACCTTTGACAAATCTCTTATTGGTGCTTGGTACCAGCTTGAGCTTTTATGGCACAAACCAACAGGACAATTTACTGAAGCCTGGAAGCTTCCTTCCCTCCAGAGAATCCCCAATTGCCCAAAATTTGGTTAAGATCTAAAGTTTATTTTGCTGTACAACTCTTTTTCTGAGTTTTCCTTGCTTCCAACAAGGAAGACAAGTTTTTCTGCTTTCATGACAATGGAAGGCAGGTAACTTTTTCTTAGAGTTTGAGCTCGCTTCCAACAGAGAAGGACAGTTCGAATTTTTTTCTGCTTCTAGGATGGCAGACAGCAGTCTTTGGCCTGAGGCCAGCTCCTAGGTAAGTAGCTGAATTGGGATTTTGTCTTGTATAAAGTTATGATTAACGGCCAGTTGGTCTTAATTCTCTTTACCATTAGAGTGCTCAGCAATCATACTGTTGGAGTTTTTTTGTTGTTTGTTCTGGTCTTTCTCCCATCAGATTTGATCACCTCTACCTGACTTGGTCAAATCTGACTGAGAATTCCAAATTGTGGAGAACAAGGCCTGTGTGAATTGGCTAAAATTCCTCACATTTGCAAAAGAGAGAGAAAAAACAAATCAGGTGCTTGGTTTCTGTGTTTGCTTTCAACTGTTCTTTCGTTTACTTTTCTTTTCTTCACCCTATTCCTTCCTCCCCTTTCACCATCTTTGATACCAAGAAAAATCTAAAGAAACTTCAATGACTCAAACTCGCTAAATAACTCAGAACAAAGGCACCATTTACCACTTTTTGGGCTGTACTATTTTCTTTGCAGAGTTTCAAGAGTTATGGAAAGATTCTTCTTAGATCTAAAGGTCTGCTCTCCCGTATTTGCATTATCTGACCTCTTTGGCTTTGGAGGGTACCAAAGATTGCCTTGTGAGAGGATTTGACCTTGGCATGTGTAATTGTGGACAAAAGCTAACAAGTTAAAGCTGGATGAGGACAGTTACAGGAAGTGGTGTTCACAGTTTTTTTTCCCCCCGCTAGCAAGTTGTTGTTTAGAATCCTACTTCTAATTCAGAGGTGCATTTTGAAGAGTCTTCTTCATTGCCTTCCAACAAGGAAGATAAGTTTTTTTGCTTTCATTGCAATGAAGGCAGGTAACTTCTTTCTGGAGTTTGAGCTCGCTTCCGACAGAGAAGTCCAGTTTGAATTTTTTCCTGCTTCTAGGGTGGTAGAGAGCAGTCTTCAGCCTGAGGCCCACTCCTAGGTAAGTAACTGAATTGGGTTTTTGTCTTGGATAAAGGCACCCCTGGGTGACCCAGGCCAAGGGGGAGTATCTGGGGGTTAACCCTCCGTGACATGCAGCAGCCTTATAGGGAACTACCAACATAATTAGTTGAAAAAGTCTCATCTAGTAAGTGCATATAGAAGCTGACCGCTTCACACTATGAGCCCTCCCAGAGATACTAGACCTCTGGAGAGAGAAACTGCAATATTAAGAGGGCGGAAACGACTCTGTGGTGTCACACTGTGTAGTTCCGCCCACAACCAGCCACTTGAACTCCCCTATGCTAAACCTTAAGTCACACCTTAGTTCCTCCTTTTAAGAAAAAATATGGGGAAAAAATCATCTAAGAATGAGGAAAGACAAGAAGAATTATCCCTTCTTAGGCACCCTGTTTGGTTTTATGATGTCTCCACTTCTGAGTGGCTGTGTAAATGGAAGGGCATGCCAGGTTTTAGGATCTTTGTGTGTTTGAGTGTGTATGTATGTGTTTATGCGTATGTACACTTGTTTTGTTATATGTTTTTGGCCTCAAGTTACCAAATTTGGCTTAAAGTTAAGGAGTACTGATAAATGAAACAATAAGTTCAAATTCTTTTCAAGCTCACATGACTTAAGTAAAATCTTTCATAAGCTAGTTTTTAAATTATTAGTAAAATAATATTTAAAATGTCTTAAAAACTGTCAGTGTATGTTTTTGTTTGCATTTATTGATCAAGAGATTTCATACTTATTCCTTATCTCTTTCATAAGTTATCAAAATTTGGCATAAGGGTTATTAAACTATAAACTGAGCCCAAAATAGAATGACCTTTGCTTTTATAATTTTTGATAAATAACATGCTAATATTGGTTTAATGAAAACAGCTAAATCTTGAATTACTTAGTAAAATAGTCACATGTTTACTCTTAAGGTTCTTACTTAGGTAAACTGAAATTCACAGGTTGTAAAATGATGATAGGGAAATAACCTTAAATGATTACTATCGCAGTTTTCATAAATAATCTAGGTAAACTATTAAATAAAATAATTAGGTAAATGTAATGAGATAAATACTTGTACACAAATATCATAATTTGGAACCTAAAGTTATGTTAAATAATAGATATTTTATTAAATGGGTATTTCACAATTAAAAAATATGTATAGTAGGAAAACATTCTTTCCAAAAAAAAAAGTGTGTTCTTGTTAAAAGGTGAATAATTTTTGTCTCATTCAAAGCTTTTTTAAAGGCTATTTATAAAACAAGGTAAAAGTAACCTTGAAATAAGAGAGAGGTAAAGAAAGTTATAGAAATAAAGAGATATTTTGGGTAAGAAAGCTTAAAGAAAAATAGTTTTATATACAAAAGAATCTTGTATGGTAAATTTTTGTCTTAGAATAAAATGACTCCTTATTAAAGAAAGAGGGATTTTCAGGACAAATCATTTCCAAGCATGTCATGAATGGTCTGTGTAAGTCATAATTAAAGGGTTTATGAAAAGAAAAAAAAACTTTTATATGACCAAGTTGTCTTGATCATATAAAAGGGAAAGCTCTAGGGAAATTTAACTGTATTAAATTATAAATTTCCATAGAGATTGTGTTTTAATATTTTTTAAAACCCCACTTAAATGCTAAATAGTTGGTTACAATAATGAGATTTTCTTAAGGTATTGCTTTCCTCTTAATAAAATTATAAGACGTTATACATTTTTGTACACAAAGTTCAACTTTTATTGTATCTTGCTATTTTCAGATTTCTTTCCCCTTTTAAAAGGACTGAAATAATAACTCTGTCTTTCAATTCATTTTCAGCTACTGTAAGTTTTTTCTTTAGGTCATAATTGTTTTGGCCTGATGCTAAAAATGTTTTTTCTTGACGGTCTAAAGGAAATGTTTCTTCCAACATAATATTCCGTATTCTTGGCTTTAAATTGCTCCATGAATCTGAAAATTTTCACTTATGACTCAGGAAGCACCTTCTAGGTCTAATTAATTCAAGTACCCTTCTCATTAGTTCTGATTTGCAGGTTATCTAAATGAACTCCCCATAGGAAACAGCAGTCACATTGCAGAAGATATTTTCTTTTTCCTTTTGGTAACTGGGCCTAACAAACAGATTTTACATTTTATCAAAATAATTCGTATGTCATTATTATTAAGTTTTGGTTTGCTTAGAAAAAACTCTAAATTTTTATTTAATTAAGGTTATTACATCTGTGTAACTTTCTGCATGTGCTTTTAAAGTCCTTGTGCCATTGAGTTATAAGGCTTTGACTTCTGAATCTAAAAAGCACCCCAAGTCTTGCTAAATCTTAAACACTGACAGCAGTTAAAGCCTCATCTTCAAACCCAGTAGAATATGCCAATCAAAATAAACTGTGTTCATGAGACACAGGGCCAGAAATTAGAACTATTCAACTCAAGGCCCAGGGACTATAGCAGAAGACGTAAGCATGTGATAACATAAAGGCTGATTTTGAGAGATAATATAGGTCCAATTTCTCAATAAATTAATCATTGATGTAGAAGGCACACTGAAGCAAGACCAGCATATGGACTCCTGTGTCAGATTAACAACATTTTCTTGGAGCATTAACCCACTTCTTAATAAAAGGTTATAAACATTATTAAAAGGCTTATGGAAATTATATCTTATGGTCACAATAATTAAAGTTTTATAGGTAGGTTATAAGATTTGAGAGACAGATTTAATTGGCCTCATGCTGTCTTTATTAAGCCTTATTGTTTGGGAAATTAAGTCTCCTCGCTCAAAGATAAAGGTTTCTGCTTTTTTTTTAACCTTTGAGTTATCACTTTGGCTAAAAGAATGACTTATTTTACAATGACTGTGATCCTATTTTATGACATCAAGTGTTTTAAACTTTTTATATTTGACAAGCTTTCCAAAATCAAATTCTAACTTTGGTCCTCATAATTTTTTTTACATTAGTCCCCTAAAGTTTAAGAGATGTTTGGTTTATTGGATATAATAAAATCACACAGGAAGTATTGTCAAATATGAAACAGTGTTTAACTTTCTTTGGATTACATTTACATAAATGTGTTACTAGTGGATATTTCAGACTTGCCTGAAATTTTTATGATTCTAATATGTTTTAGCATATGTTATCAGTAACAATTAATGATTATTATATAATAATATGATTATCATGTAAAATTGTTGTATGCAGCAGAAGTAACCAAATTTACTTGTAAATTGTGTCTTTATGACTGCTCTAATGCTTTTGTCATCCAGTTTTATTTTTATCCTTTTGTCATCTAATTTTATTTTTTATCCTTTTCAAAAGGTGGCTTTATAACCAGCATAGGAATCAGACAGGTGCTCTTGAAGGCAGGTTTCTGATAACTTTGGAGACTGTGACACTAGAATAGAAGGAAAACTTCCAAGACTCTTATGGAGAGCTGAAATGTTCATGAATATCAAGCAAAACAGGAGTTAACTGCATAGACTAAACACGGAAGACTGAAATAAATCCTTTTATGACATTTTGCTTAAAATATTGTTGATCCTTTCTTTATCAGAGGTGAGAAAACTTTTCTTTTGAAATATTTATAGCTTTTAATAATTGAGTAAAGTATACTTCTATAAACAAAATTTGGAGCATATTTCTCTCTACCTGATTTCTCCAAAATTTGGAAACTAGTTGTAAGAATGCTTAACTTATAGCAACATAGTTATTTGTATAAGTGTAATAAGAATCTATTTTCTTTTATAACAACACATAATTGAAGACACTGGTTATTTTACCAAGGTTTTTTTTACTGAAATGGTATTCTTTCAGAGACAGACTCCTTTAAGGACTCAAAGTGGAATTCAAGAGGCAATAAAAGCCCTTTCCGAAAGCTGGTCTTATATCTTGTCAACACAGTCCCTCCACAAGTTCCTGATTTGTGGTAATTAAAGAATGTCACTTTCTGATAGCCACAGGAGCCCCAAGATTCCTTGGGACCTTGAGATGAGGAATTTATGCAATTAATACAGGAATTTGCAGGCACAGGCTGGGCTTAAGGCATTAAAGTCAAATATGAGATTCCTTACGGAATAAAGTTTTAGCAAAGCAATTAAAGAAAAGAAACAATTATTATTGCTGACTTTATGCATATACTATGGCCAAGTATAGTAAGACTAAAACTTATTTTGCAACTGAATTTGTCCTATGACTTTTCTTTAATGAAAATAGGACTGGAGAAATAGAAAATGTGTTTCAAAATACCTTAGAGACCTTTGATTTAAACTGTAGTTTAGAAAAAAATTATCTGAGGTAGTAAATAAATAAATAACTATAGTACACCTGTTGTTAGATTCTAGTCTTCCCAAACATTTTTCAGTTTTTATTATTTGGACTGAACTTCCAGTTTGGACTGAATTCTGAAACTTTTCCTGACTACCACTCTAAAATAATCTATTCATTTTTTCTTCTTCCTTTTCCCCCCATTTTTCCTGATTTGAAATCACTAAAAGTTAAGCTGTGCTTTCTTAAAGTCCTGCAAACTGAAACTAGACAACTTAAAATTACAGAAGAAAATAACAGTAACCTATTTATATACATAAACCACTTTCATACCCTTTCATACCAGCCCACTGATTCACAGACTTCACAGTAATATTGCCTATATCGATTTTCCAGTATCGTTCACTTTTTTGTTTGTTGTTGTTTTTCTGCTTCCTCCCCTATTATCTCTTTGTAGAATGTGATATTTCACAACCTGCTGAAAATGAGCTTTGCTAGTAATGTGGGATCTACCTGTCTAGGAATAAACTGTCCTAGCCACAATGGATAAGACAAAACCTGACACCAGTAACCCATTTCCTTCTAAAACGCTTCCTCTGAAAGGTTTTTTAAAGTAAAGGGGAAAATGTAAAAGAAAACTAAACCTTGAGACACCCAAATCACTAAGCCAAGGGAAAAGTTAACCTCGGAACTATGTCAGGCAAATCTTCTTCCCATTCTATTCATAAATAAGCTTGCTAAAATGATGAAAAGTTACTCATCTCCCTCACAACTGGCCCACTAGGAAATTCCTCATGAACAAAGGACAGACAGAATTCAAAGTCATCCCATTGAGGCTCATCTGAGACGTACATATCTCATCACTTCCTCTGCTCTTTTATTTATGTAAAAATGCAGATTCACTGAGCCAGACTAAATGGTATATTCAGTGGAAAACGGATCAAGGAATCAGAAGAATATAACCTTTTGTCTTTTATCTACTTATGATCTTGTAGCTCCACCTCAAGTTGTCCCTCCCTGCCAGACCAAACCAATGTACATCTTACACATACTGATTAATGTCTCATGTATCCTTAAAATGTACAAAAGCAAGCTGTACCCTGACCAACTTGGGAACATATTGTCAGGACCTCCTGAGTCTGTGTCACAAGTGTGTCCATAACTTTAGAAAAATAAACTTTCTAAACGTTTTGAGACCTGTCTTAGATATCTTTTGGTTTAGAGAATCCTGCTTCTTTTCCTTAAGATTAGGAAGAGAGAGGGGAAATGAGAAAAGCAAAAGCCAAATAAATAATGAAATTCTTGAAGAGCAGCTCCCAAAATAAAATTTTATTTAATCACTCTTTTGAAACATAGAGATATAATTTGCACACATTCAATTTGTGCAGTAAACTTGTCCTGTTGTACCATGATGTAATTTGGAATTAATATATCTAAGAGGCTGGAAAACCACAGTCTGATTAAGCATGAATTGGAAATACTGAATCTTTCAGAATTGATTCAATATTTGTAATGATATCTTATAAGAAATAATAGTACTTTCACATTTTAAAAGTGCATTGTAGGGTCAAGCACCACCATGGCTCATAGCTGTAATCCCAGAGATTTGGGATGCCATGGTGGGAGGATCACTTGAGGCCAGGAGTTTGAAGCCAGAGTGGGCAACATGGCAAGACCCCCATCTTTACAAAAAATTAGAAAATAAAGTGTTAGGTGGGCATGGTGGTGTGAACTTGTAGTACCAGCTACTGGGAAAGTTGTGGTTGGAGAATAATTCTAAGCCAGGAACTTAAAGATGCAGTGAGCTATAATTGCACCACCACACCCCAGCCTGGGTGACAGAGTAAGGCCCCATCTCTTAAAATTAAAAAAAAAAAACATGATAAGTCAATTACTAATGATGTTGTATTAAAAATAAGAAAATAATGCATCTTATTCTTGAATGATAATTCTTTTGGGGAAAAATGTGAATAACATTCTATGTCCAAAATATCTTTGTAGGTTTCAGAGCTTATTAAAGAATGTATGTAATACACCTTTAATTTTAGGATTAGTTTATTATTCAACTTTCAGAGGCACTCGATTGATACTCAATAGATGTGTGCTAAGTTAGTTAATTAGTAAATTAAATAAATGAACTTGATACACTTTAAATTTTACTATACTCAAAATTACAACCAATGGTCACACTTTAAAATGAAGATGTGCAAACAAAAACTAAATCTACCAATCAGAAGCCACAGAGCTGTCAAAAGAAAAAAAGAAAGAAAGAAAAAAGAAAATATAGAACTAAGTAGTAATTTCAGCCGTAAAAACAATTCAGAAAAAAGCAATTGCAATAAAGGAAACAAAACCTCAATATAATACTGGGCTCAATACCAAAAACAAGGAAAAGCAATAATTTGTAGCCAAAAGGCAGGGAGAGAGATTTGTATGACAGAAAATTACTAAGAGGGAAGATCTCAGGTAAGGCAGATTCTGGTGAAAACAACCTAGCAGTATTCTTACTGAAGGCTGGCCGTGGTGATCCGACATCTCCTGGGAGATGACAAAGGATGAAGAACCCCGAAGGGTAAGCTGAAATAGAAGATGGGGAGTTCTTGTTAAACTGACATGCAGGTTCTTGCTAGAACTGGACTTTGAAAGAAAAGACACCCAAGCCCAGAGTTCGATACTTAGACAAAAATAATGCAAAAATGATCCTGATTAGAGTTTATTCAAGGAGAAAATTTTTGTCTGTCTCTCTTCTTCTGCATGCTAAATTAGTTAATTAATTAATTAAATTTGATGTCTTTCGAGTTGAAGTAAACTCAAAATTATGGCTAATGATGAAACTTAAAGTAAAAATGTTCAAAGAAAAACCAAGCATATTATCCAGAAGCCACAGAACACACGCATTACTCAGAAGAGTAGTATGTCTTTCATAGGCAAGCATAAGACTGGCTCATCCAGATGTGACTGAAACCAAGTAATGGAATAAAGACTTGAGGAGCGTCTAAATGCAAGATGCTGATTAAAAACATAATAGCTTTGCTGGGGTTGCTGTCAAATGTCTCTTGTCAAACCTCAGCCTGAGATCAGTGATGCCTGACTTTCAGTCACCCCAACATCACACCATAAAGAAAACCCAGGACCAATCCTGGTTCTATGATTACAGTTGTTCAGCTGCCTAGCACTAAGGCAAAGGGCTCAGTACCAAGTTAGGCCAGAGTTTAAGAAGAATGGCAAACACCTTTATTACTACTGGTGCATTGCATAATCAAGTTCACAAAAGTATAATAACCATAATAAGGGCTATGGGTTTGCAATTAACTGTCTGTTAGAGATAACCAGTGTTTCTCTTATCTCAACTAGTCAGACAACTTTTGGGTTTTATTTCTATGATTTGCCAAAGTTATAGCTACTAAATCTTCTACATATGAGATTTTATTAAATATACAAATAGCCACAATAGTCAAACACAAACAGAAAACACCTTTGTCCAAAGGTGTTTAAAAATCTTGTCAGAGTGTTAAGTGGTTTATTATTTATCTTCCCAAAAAGCCATGTTCGGCAGTCTGCCTTAAGAATGCATGTTTTGTATAGCCAGATGGTGGTATGTGTCTGTAGTCCCAACTACTTGGAAAGCTGAGGCCAGAGAATCACTTGAGGCCAGGAGTTTGAGGCTGTACTGTGCCAATATTATGCCTGTGAACAGCCACTGTACTCTAGCCTGGGCAACACAGTGCAACCTCATCTCTTTAAGAAAATAAAAGAGCACATTTTCTAATAGCAAAACTATGACTAAAGTCTTAAGTAATAAAATATCTTCCCAGCACCAACTGCCACCATTTTTTCTTACTAAAGTGATATTGTACAAGATTAGAATATACTTGTGCCACAAAACAACACTAGAAACACTTATTAATGTCTTTCTTTAAATGACTTTTTTTCTGTCTTCTCACTTTCATTTTTAACCTTTTACTTTCTATCTTTACTGTCTTCCATTTGCCCATGAGAGGTGGAAGCTGATGAAACACATGTCTAAAAAGATTAAAGAAATCAGATCCAGAAAATAATTCAAGCTTTATTTCCATTTCTAGTTCTATTATACAACGACTGGAAGATCCAAACTATTCAATCTTTAAGTATTACTTACCTATTTAAAAATATATCAGTAATTCCTAAATCTATCTAAATTCCAGGAATGCAGGGATAATGAGTAAAATGATGCCTATGAAATGTTTTTTCAAGAAGCTATGTAAGGCCGGGCATAGTGGCTCACGCCTGTAATCTCAGCACTTTGGGAAGCCAAGGCGGGCGAATCACCTGAGGTCAGGAGTTTAAGACCAGCCTGGCCAACATGGTGAAACCCCGTCTTAAAAAAAAAAAAAAGAAGCAGCAGCTATGTAAACCTAAGGTGTAGTGTTATTTCCCCTGGACTACCAATATTATTAAATCTTGCTTATTATGGCTCATTTACATTTATTCCAAACTATGAGAAAGATAACTGTAATAGATGTGGAGAGGATTCTTTATGACATTTTGGGAGCCATAAAAACCAATGTATGTAATTAGACTAGGGGTATTGCTAATTTAGAGATTGTAAATCCCTAGCCTAAGAATATTAAAGAAATATTTGCCATAGATACTGATTTATACAATACAGAGATGTTTGGGGATAATAGCAATAATCTAACTCTTCTGTAAAGAATGTGGTTAATGAGAAATGTGAGATGGGAGGAGGAAGAGTCATACATAGCAAAATTAATTTCAAATTGTAGAAACTCAGCACAAGTTGTATTTATAATTTAATTGTCCCTTTATCTTCACCAATAAATTGAGACACTGCTGTTATTTTGCCTCCACAGAGATCACATGCTTCTCATTAAAAGGGAAATTTGGAGAGCTAAAACAACCCTTCTGCAGCAGAATTCAGTCAGCCCCTCCGCTCTGAGACCATCTCTAGCTAAAATCTATTTAGAAACAGCATTACAGAGTGAAACCACCCCCATAAACTTTATAAAATTTATCAGGGAAGAAGGGAGGGGGATAACTAAGATAAACTAAGCCTGCAGCACACTCAGCATTAAACATTAGATTAGCTTGTCTCTGACCCACTGCCTTACAGTGTTTGCCTGTTGCTCCAGAATCACGTAGACTCTGTTACAAGATTGTAGTCCCCCCAACTGCTCTACGTGACAACTTGAACATTACTAAATGTAAGTTTTCCCTTTGAGATGTTTTTTAAGTCCTGCATACCAGGGAAACTACTGATGCCAGCTGGTCTGAAAGACTGCATAAGGAGCTAACTCATCTCCTTTTACCAAAGAATACAATTGCCACATCCCAATGACTTCATCCTTCTTACCCCGACCAATCACCAATCAATAACCCCAATCTTCCAGCCCATTGTCCCCCACAATCCCCTAAAAACTTCATCCAGAAATCCTTGAAGAAATGGATTTGAGAGTCTCCTCTCATCTCCTCACCTGGCTGTCCTGCAATCAATGAACTCTTTCTCTGCTGCAAACACTGCTGTCTCAGTATATTTCACTGTTGTTGTGCAGAAGGCATATGAACCTGTTGGTCCTATAACAAAGGCACAACTAAATTTCACTTAAGTAGTCCAATTTATTTTTAGCACAATAGAGGGTAATTGAGAGCATGATGATACAAGAAAGTGATATTAAGTAAGCCTATACCTACCATTTTTTTCCAGATTGAAGTTCACAACCTATTAGTGAGTCATAAAGTAAATTTAATTGGTTGTCATAAGCCTTTAAAAAAACATAAAAAAGACTATAATCATGTAGAATAGAATAGGATAAAATAGGTTAGGATAGAATAAGAAGTGCCAGAGTATCTTTGCATGAATAAGGGTGAGTATTATTTTGTGAACCTTTTCTACCAATCCTATATTTGTATGTGTATGTCTACTGAGTAGCAGTATAAAGTTTTTACTGTGGAATGGATTAAATCACTTGAATACACAAAAGCTTGGAAGCTGACACACCTGGGTTTTAAATTCTAAGGGCAGTCACTTTCTAATTAACTAGCCTTACCAAGTTACTTAATCTCTTTAATCTCTTCAGCAACAAGAGGAGAATTCTTATCTATCTGAAGATTCCTTATGTAAGTAATGTCTGTAAATATTTAAACTACTGGATTAAGTAATTTCATTTTCTAGATTAGGATCAACAGGCCTAGAATCTGGTTTCTCAATTTAGTGCAATGTGATCTTGACCAAACAATTTAACTTCACTGTACTTTTGTTTGTATTTTTAACTGTAAAATATGGGCAATAAACCAACTATCTCATAGGTCCCTTGTGAAATTTTGATGAAATGATTTATATAAAACACTTAGCACAATGCTTATGAAAGGATTCAGAACACACTACCCTAAAATATGCCACTTTGGCATATTGAGTTGAGAGTGGTTGCAGATGCAAGAAAGACACTCTGCTTTCTTCCTTTCTACCAAAACGAAGACATCAAATTTCCCATGAACAGGAACCCTCCCTGTATCAAGAAGAAGAGAACATCCTCTTTTCAAATATTTAATTGAGAAATAATCATTGTACCTATTTATAGGGTACAGTGTGATATTTCAATACACATATACAATGCATAATAACCAAATCAGGACAATTAGCATGTCTGTCATCTAATTCATCATTTATATTATGAACAATCAAAATCTTCTATTTGAAAGCATACAATAAATTATTGTTAACTATAGTCACAATAAATTGTCAACTATATGCTATAAAATACTAAAACTTATTCCTCCTGTCATGCTATAATTTTGTGTCCATTTACCAGCCTCTGCATATTCCCCCTCCCCCTCCTTTTCCCAGCTTCTAGTAATCACCATTCTACTTTAGTGGAAAAGATCTCTGGAAAAGATCGACTTTTCCAGCTTCCACATATAAGTAAGAACATGCAGTATTTATCTTGCTGTGCTTAGCTTATTTCACTTAATGTCCTTCAGGCTCATCCATGTTGCAGCAAATGATAGGATTTTATTCTTTTTATGGCTTAATTGCATTCCATTTGGTTTATATACCATATTTTCTTTATTCATTCACTGATGGATGCTTAGGTTGATTCCATATCTTAGCTGTTGTGAATAGTGCCACAATAAACATGAGAGTGCAGACATCTCTTTAACACATTTATTTCCCTTTCTCTGGATATATAGCCAGTAGTGGGACTTCCAGATATTATAGTTCCATTTTTTAGTTTTTTGAGGCAACTCCATACTGTTTTCCATAATGGCTATACTAATTTACATTCCCACCAACAAGGTGTGAGTTCTCTTTTCTCCATATCCTCACCAGCATTTATTTTGTGTCTTTTTGATTATGGCCATTCTAACTGGAGTGAGATAATATGTAATCGTGATTTTGATTTGCATTTTCCTGATGATTAGTAATTTTGAGCATTTTTTATAATGCATTTGTAGGTAATTCTGTCATTGTGGGAACATCATAGAGTATACTTACACAAACCTAGATGTTATAGCCTATTACACACCTAAACCTATTGTTCCTAGAGTATAAATCTGTACAACATGTTACTGTACTGAATACAGTAGGGAACTGTAACACAATGGCAATTATTCATGTATCTAAATATAGTTAAACATAGAAAAAAGTTGCACTGTAACAGTACAACTATAACGTCATTAGATGATAGGAATTTTGCAGATCCACTATAATCTAATGATATCGCCATGGTATATATATATATATATATGGTCTATCATTGACCAAAACATTATTACGCGGTGCAGAGTATGACTACTTCTTGGCCATTTGTATGTCTTCTTTTGAGAAATGTATATTCAAATTATTTGCCCACTTTTAAATCAAATGACATATTTATTTATTACTTGCTGATGAGTTGTTTGAGTTCCTTAAATATTCCAGATGTTAATCCCTTGTTGGAGGAATAGTTTGAAATACTTTCTCACAAGAAGAAAACATTCTTATGAAGATTGGGAGTCAGTGCTAAAATGGAACTGTACAAACAATCCTATTAAAATAATTCTTTTCTTTCATTAGCTCCTCAATATATTTCCTAGTCATTTTCTACAAATTACTACTCCTAGAAGGTTAAACCCCTTTTCCTGTCACTTCTCCACAATTTATCATTCTTTATTTTAAAAGTATACAAGCTTTTTATCCTAATTGCTTCTTCGGATTTTCATTTTTTTCTATGATGGCTTCAGTGTGTATGTAAAAATAATAAATAAAAATTGTTTGCTATCCTCAACTAACACAGGAACAGAAAACCAAGCACAGCATGTTCTCACTCATAAGTGAGAGTTGAACAATGAGAACACATGAACACAGAGAAGGGAAGAACACACACACTGGTGCCTGTCAGGGGTTGGGGACAAGGGGAGGGAGAGCATTAGGACAAATACCTAATGCATGTGGGGCTTAAAACTTAGATAACAGGTTGATAGGTGCAGCAAACCACCACGGCACATGTATACCTATGTAACAAACCTACACATTCTGCACATGTATCCTGAAACTTAAAGTAAAAAAAAAAAAGATAAAATAAATAATATTTTTTAAATTGTTTGCTATTCTCCTGTTAATCTGTGTTTTTGTCAGTTCAATTCATGGGCCTCAGCCACAGAACTTCAGGAAGTAGAGGAAGGTTACTTTTCTTTCCCTACAGTTCTGGCAATGAGAATGGGATATCATTGGCTGGGACACCCTGCACACTCCAGAGGTTACAGTTGAGATCTTGGGAGCACCCAGCAAAGTTAGCAAAAGGTAAACATTTTTACCACATCAACCTCCCAATCTCTGCCTATAGAGTCTGTTCAAATGAAAGTAGCAAGAGACTGTCTTCATCTTTCCCTTTTCAAATTCAGATTAGCAGGAAAAACCATTTGTGTGAACTAGTTCTTTCGGTATAGCTACTCATCATTTTTGTGTGTGTGACCAAAGTTTAATTTATTTAAGCTATATTTTGCCACAAGCAAAGAGAGGGTAAATCAGTTTATTGATCATCATTTTATACAAGTAAAGAAGGCGAGTTTAACATCCTGTACGCTTTTTCTGGTCCATGTGCAGATTAATGGTCCAAACCAGTTCTGTGGTTCCCAGC
Source organism: Aotus nancymaae (assembly GCF_030222135.1). Taxonomy (NCBI): domain Eukaryota; kingdom Metazoa; phylum Chordata; class Mammalia; order Primates; family Aotidae; genus Aotus; species Aotus nancymaae. Next base: position 32,707,586 of record NW_026988413.1, read on the forward strand.
AGATTTGTAGTGGTTCAGGTTCTCTTTATTCATCTTCATAGGCAGTTAGAAACAGATTCACATGAAGGTTATGAAACAGAGTATGGGTACCGTCTCCCCAAGGAAAAGTCTTGAATCTAATGCAGATATGGAAGTATGGAATGAATTCAGGTCTCCTGTGCTCTCTGTGATGCAACATCAAGAAGACAATTATCATGCTCACTCCCACCTGAGGGAGGGAAGTAGGTGAGGGTCTTCCACATGCTAGCTGAACCCTCCTAGCCATAGACACCATTTGACATAACTGCCCCAACTTTGGATTGGACTGACCCGATAGCCAAGGAAGCCAGAATGCAGCTGCCACTGCCACTTTCAACCTGGACTGCTTGTGATTTTTCATATGAAGTATTCTTTGTTTTAATTCATCCTTTCCCTCCCAGAGATGGTCATTGATTTCCTATGTCTCTCTCTTTTGTGTCGTTTTTCATATGAAAGGGAATATTAGGGTGGCACACAGGCATATGTCTTATAAGCATGTTGTTAAAATGGCTTTATAGACTGGTGGGTTTACTGTCCTCATTGGGCTGGTGTTTGGATAAACTTTGCATGGATCATCAATTTTTAAAAAACTAGATGAGATTCTCCTTTCATCTCTTTTTATGTTCTGAGATCTTGGCTTATAACCAGTGATGATATGCTCTTTGATTTCTGCCAGCTGAGGGGTACAGGTTATCAGGTATGCAACAAGTGGCTACCATAAGGCTAGGAACCCTAGACATTGGAGGGTATGCTGAGAAATTAGCTGGAAAAAAGCAGATTAATTGGAAAAAAAAAGGCGTGCAAATCTATTTAATGTGTTTATACAGAAGCCTTCAAAATGAAGTCCCAAAGATAGAGGAGAAATTGTCTATTTTTATGCTTCAGTTCAGCAAAGTATGAACAGCCATATAGAAATATGACTGGACAAAAAGGGGGGATCTAATGCTAATAGACTGAGGGAAAGAAACCCAGGCAGGGCTACCTGTCTAGATTCTTTTTGGCCTCTCTGAACGTATATTCCTCCCTTCTAGATATGGGACAGGAGCCTCTCTGGAATGGAGGGCTTACAACTTACAGTCAAACAAGGTTTGTCACTTAAAATCTTTATGGACAGTTTCTATACAGAAAGGCAGAGGGAAAGTTAGAGTAATGCTTTTAGGTTTCATAGCTGACTTTGGGGAAAAGGGGTTATGGTATCTATGACCTACCCAAGGGAAGAGAAATTCTAGTTTTTGTGGTTAGCCTTGGAGGCAAATGGGACTGAGAGACAGGAGAGCAGAAGATGGTCAGGTAAAAGCTTTTGCTTCTGAGGCCTTCATTGTGGGGTATTACTTTCTGAGCCCCAACAACATGAAGTGTGTAAGCAGCATTTTCATTGTCCAACCATGCCAGCTTTCAGTGGAATTTGTTTCGATGAGGGGTCAGTATGGCGGATCCACTTGAGACTAATGACTCAAGAACATCCTGGCAATGACTCTGTGTTCTAAGAATCCAGGAGCGGCCAACCCGGAATTTCACTCCTTAGCTACAAAGGACATCTGACCCCTGACACATAGGGGATCAAGGCTTTTTGTTTTGGATTAGATGGAGCTTGCTAGGTGGCAGGTGCCAAGTAAAAATGTTATATAATCTGCATGCTTTTTACAAATGGGAGCAGTTCTCCTGTCCAGCCTGCCACCACCAGAACATCCTTGTATGTAAGTTTCCCCAATAAACCCTATGCCTCATTTGCTCTCAAGGTACCAATCTATAAGGAATCTTTGTTGTCTCTACCTTTGCTGCTTTGCCAGTGCTGGGAAGTCCCATCCAGTATCACCTGTCAAATATCACAGATTAGAGAGTCTGTAACTGGATGCATCTCACTTGCGTAGGACACCAGAGACACTAATTTTCACAAACATTATTCTTACTGCCTGTGACGAGGAGGGTCTTTGCTTTCTTAGGCTATTTTTGGAAGTGGCCTTTTGGATCATGGGAGCTGCATCTTCCCTTTTGGATTCATGATCAAAACTTATTCTAAGCCTGGAGAGTTACCTCCACATTTTTTCAGGAAAAGATGTATTGGGTTGAGTTGCTGTTAGAATGAATATACGCTTGGAGGTCCTACTTGCAATGCCAGATGATAAATTAATAGATTTAGAAAAACTTTTATACTTGAAAAGATTTTTAGAGAACTCTCATCCTAAACAAATTTATTTTGGTAGCTACGGGAAGATGAAATTGAAAGTCGGACAAAAAAGAGCATTTTGGCTAGGCTTAGGGATTCCCTTAAGATTAAAGAACAGAAATCAAACTTAGAACAAAAGTTAAAAATCCGCATCTACTGTACAGGTCCCTTTCACCCCCAATTGTGCTCCTCTTTACTTTCAACTCCCTGTCACTGACCTTCCAGAAGATATTTTGGATCTCCAGACCCTGAGTTAAGTTTCTCTCCCTCAAATCCAGCCCAGCCTCCCAAACAAATTTCTTTAATTCCTGAAGCTCTTCTGACTTCTAAACAAAAAAAATCCCTGAACACCCAGCTTCCTTCTCTTTCCCTCCAAGAATAGTAGAAAGCACTCTGGCCTAGTCTCCAGACCAAGGAATATAAGTTACTTATGTAAATACTGATAATCAGAAAATAACTTTGTCAGAGGCCCCAGAGACATAAAGCAGGACTCATTTCATTGTCCCTTATAATTCCATCTACTTTGTGGATCGATATAATGAGACCCCATCAGCTCCAAGTCTTCCCATGAAATTCCTTTTGTGGTGTATCCTTAACCCCTACAGCAAAGAATTCACATTCTCTGGACAGCAGCAGATCTTTTAAAATAAAAAGGCCTTTTATACCACATCCCACTCCAACACACACCTTTCAGAAGATCCTATCAAACTGAGAGAAGTTAGAAAAGTTAGTGACAATATACAACTCCCCTTATAGGGACCTTGGCTGGCTCTTCCTACTCAAGATGATACGGTAGTTACCAGACAAGCCTGAAACCCCTAGGGACAAATACCTCCCTGCCCCCAACCCCCGCAACAAACACAAGAAAAGAAAATAGGTAGCCAGAACTTCTCCCAGGTCCTCCTGCAAATGACCAGGAAATGACTCAGCTGGCAGCTGATATTTACAGCCTCATAAAAGTGAGAGTAGAGACCTTTCCCACCAAGGTGAATTGGTCTAAGGTTGAAAAGTGCACTCAGAAAGAAAGGGATGCCAAGGTTTTTGTGGAATGCTGTATACAGACTTTCCAAAGGCATGCTGCATTTAACCTCCAAGCCCCAGGACATAAAAATCTTATTATTTCCACCTTAACTGGAAATCCTCTGTCTGGAATAAGGAAGCAAATCCAAAATAGCTCTGGGCAGGACAGTCTCTTCAAAATTATTATTGAAGCTTCTACCCAATTATTTGAAAAAACTGTTACCTGCTTAGGACATGATATCTCAGGGCACTAAAAACAGCACAAAATGCCCATCAGTTTTGCCTGTCCCTCTCCTAGAAACAAAAAAACAACTGCATATATTCCTAGGGACAGCTAGCTGTCATCACAATAAATTCCTCCTTTTGCTGCCCGTGCTTAACCTCTATATGCCCTCCTCCCGATCTTCAGAGTTCATTTCCTGGCTCTTGGAGGCATTGAACTCCTTCCTGCAAAGCCTTAAAATGATCACTTCTCACATAGTCAGTTCTTTGCTTGCCCAATTTTGACAAACTTTTCACCTATATTGACATCAAAAGAACAGGATTGTTTTGGGTATTCAAAACAACCTCCTGCCTCTTGGATATGAGGACTAAGCTCTGACTTTTTTATCTTACCCAAATTCCTACTTAAGGGGTCTAGGGAGTCATGCCCTACAAACCGTAAATTCTCATCAGTTGGGTTTTACTGAACCCTCTATATTGTGGCTTACTTTTCAATCTGACTCTGGCATAACATTATGAGACAAGGAAAGAAAAATTTAATCCCAAAATGTATTTCCTTGCCATACCTTAAAATTGCCCTACAAACTGTCTTGTGGGAAGATACCCACATTCTACAGAGAATCCCCTTCCCTTTTTGTTTTCTTTCCTTCCTTCCAAGATCCAGGAGATAATCAACTAAGAGCCAGGCACCTTTTTAAGTCCTGTAAAAAATAATTTACAACCTGCCCTCTCTAAAGTCTGCTATCTTAGAGCTTCCTCTGCACAATAAAACTTGGTCTCCGTAACCCTTTATCCTTAACCTGAACATTCCTTTCTAGCAATCTCAGGTCTTCAGACCCCAACCAATTGTCAACCAAAAAACGTTTAAATTTACCTATAGCCTGGAAGCCCTCACTGAGTTGTCCCGCCTTTCTAAACCAAACCAGTGTATTTCTTAAACGTATTTGATTAATGTGTCATGCCTTCCTAAAATACATAAAACCAAGCTGAACCCCAATCACCTTGAACACATGTTCTCAGGATCTCCTGAGGACTGTGTCACAGGCCATGATCACTCATATCTGGCTCAGAATAAGTCTCTTCAAATATTTTACAAAGTTTGACTCTTTTTGTTAATAGATATGTCCTATACTATATTTCTTGTAAACCAAAAATTATCAGAGACAGGTCTCAATCAATTTAAAAGTTTATCTTGCCGAAGTTAAGGATATGCCCAGAAGAAATAAACATGGAATCACAGAAACAGACTGTGGTCTGTGCCTTTTTTCAAAAATGAATATGAGAGCTTCAGTATTTAAAGGGGAAAAGCAGGCTGACACGGAAAGAGGGAGGGTATGATAATCCACATGTTGCAAAGGAAAAGAAGTAGATAGGGAAAAAGTCGATATGTATTCATCCAGCACTCAGTAAATCCGCACTTTACATAAGATTAGGTGAACACGGAGTAACTACCTGTGGAGATATTTATCGTTTTATCTTTAGCTATCTGCTTAGGAACAAACGAAAAGGCAGTTTCTTTCGTGACTCACATTTCAGCTTAATTTTTTTTTTCCTTTTAGCATGGTGAATTGGGGTCCTGAGTTTTTATTTTCCTTTCACATTCTCAAGTCAATTGGACCCTACGGCATCAGGCATGTCCCCATTCCTGCGCGAAGCAGCCATAGCTGGTGCATTAATTGGCCAATTCAGTACTCTTACGTTAGGTTCCCCCTTACCTCCGTGTTTCCCATTCTCACATTCTGTGTTCGTTCTCTTATGACTTAATAAGACATAGCACCTCACAGTACCTCTCTACATAGCAGCAGACCACCTATACAACACAGGCCCTATTAACCAGTCCCTCCATCATCTTACATCATTGTAACGCCTTTTTTTTTTAATGAGAGAGAGTCTCACTCCGTCACCCAGGCTGGAGTGCAGTGGCGCTATCACAGCTCACTGCAGCCTTGACCTCCTTGGGCTCAACTAGTCCTCCCATCTCAGCCTACTGAGTAGCTAGGACTACATGCACATGCCATCACACCTGGCTAGTTTTCTTGGTTTTTGTAGAAACTGGGTTTCACCATGTTGCCCAGGCTGGTCTCAAACTTCTGAGCTCAACTGATCTCTCCACCTTGGCGTCCCAAAGGGCTGAGATTAGAGATGTGAGCCACCATAACCACTCCATTGTATCGATTTAAATCCAGCCACACTAATACCCCTCCCTAATGATGGAAAGTCTACATGATTGCTTTGCAACTACAGCATTTGTCTCAAAGCCACAAGAGGATCTCTTAGATACCCACAGCCATTTTCTTCATGGCTCTTGTAAATAAAATTTCCGGGGAACATAATGGGTGGTTATACCATAGTTTCACCACATGAAACACTTGAGCCATACTTTTTGCCCACTGTAAAATCAGTCCATGCTGCTAAACTCATAGCTCTCACTAGAGCTTGTACACTGGTAAAAGGGAAAACTGCCACTATTGCATGACTCTAGAAGTGCTTTTGGAATCTGTCGTAATCCATCAAATTAACGGATGGATTATGCAATGGGCCAAACAAACTTCCTTTAGTCCATTTTCTTTTGACGTTTGGTTTGTACTTATCTCCCATCAGATAAGGCATCTGTGCCTTTAGGTATAGTTAAGTAAATAACCCTGACATTCTCAAAATTTCTGATCAAAGTATTTACCAAAGTACTACTTGTAAATGTAAGCATTTTTTTGGAGGTAGCTAACATAATTTTCGGAATTCTCCAAGGCCCACACTGCCTTTTATAACACTTAAAATGGATTTTAGAGAGCTACTTCCAGCTTTAGGCTATTCCTCTGTTTCGTTATTGTCTGCGTGCTTAGCAGATAGGCTGGATGCCTTCTCACTAGACATGCTAACACCAGGATGGTGGTAAAGAGATTAACAACTGGAGGTTATTCCTCATTTTGGCATTTCTTTATAGATTGAATCAGACAAAGGAATTCATTTTTTAGTGGAAATAAACCACTCACTCACAAAATATCTGGAGTATTCACTAAAATTTCTTACTTCATATCATCCTCAATCATCAGGGCAAGTGGAACATAAAAATCTAGAAATAGAAAGAACTTGTAGGGAAAAAAATCCATCAAGCCATCTCTTTCAACCAGGAGATCAGGTACACATTAAGATTTTTAGAAAAATCGTGTACTCTTACCTTGCTAGGAATGACCTTCTGAAGTACCGCTAACCACCTACACTGCTATCACACTTGCTGAATTCATGTGAGCTACATCAAGGTAGACCCAGTCATCACTCTCAGGACAACTGGAAGACCATCCCTACAGGTGACCTCATAGTAAGGCTTTCAGAGTCAAGGCTCTAGAAGCAAGATGACACCACAAAGCAAACAGCTTTCCTCAAGATCACAGATCAAAAAACTTTGCTTTCATCTATTTTCCCCCTTTAAGTTTCTCTCCTCCCTGGTGTGTAGAGGGGAATAGAAAGATAATCTTTTAAACAAAACTTCCCATTTATTGAGAAGCTGACTGGAGATTACTTGTCTCAATCTATCCTATTCTTTCCCTGATCCTCCACTATGAGTTGTCTTTCAAGTGCTGCCTCTTTCATATTAATGTCGCTATTTTCTTAACAGGTTACACACAAACCTGACACCACCCTTACACCAGTTTCTCAAACCTTGGTCATGTCAACTAACCAATATATTTATTGCTTATGTCAGTATCTGGATAGCATGAACAAACCTGAATTAGTTTTTATTCTTGTCCATGGGGTACCAAGTGGACCAACTATGGAAGATAAATGAATGAAAGAGTATGGTATCCATGGCCAGAAAAACAATGTCACTCTACTTGTTTTTCTGGTGAGTTCAAAACTTTTCCAATTAAAAACAGACCTGGTATTGAACTCTTCCTAAGTAAAAAGCCAAGATAATATTGCAGTCAAACCCTGCAGTTTGACTCCATACACCATGGCCACAAACTCTTCATGGAGGTCATAATGAGGCAGCAGAATAGGGTGGAGAGACAGGGAGCCTGAGGACAAACTGTGGCTGATTTCTTGCAATTGGACCAAAAGGAAAACCCCACCTCTCCACGCCCAAGTGAAAAGGGGCCAGAGGCCCTGCCCTCTACAAAACCCCCCTTCCCTACCTCACAAATGAAAAATGCCACTGATTGTTTGTGAGCCAAGCCTTCACTTCAGCCTCTGATTGGTCGCAGGCCAGCCTCTACTTCAGCTTCTGATTGGTCACAGGGCCGAGCTTCCACTTCAGCCTCTGACTGGTCACAGACCAGCCTCCACTTCAGTCTCTGCTTGGTCTCAGGTCAATCCTTCATTTGTATAGGGTGCAACCAGTTGGAGGTCTCTAAAGGGTACCTATGGGGTGTTACCAAACTATTTTAGTTTAATTTAAAACCTTAAAGATCATTGCAATCAGGCTCTTGAGCCACCTGCTCAAGCTTGCTCCTACTCTGTGCAGGCTATGTTCACTTCAGTAAATCTGTGCTGTTGCTTTTTTCTTTTGTTGCTTTGATTGTGCATTTTGCTCAATTCCTTGTTTAATACACCAAGAACCTGGACAACTCCCAGTCAAGATTTTCCATCCAGTAACAATAAGTGATTCTAGAACTACCTTTATGTCACAAAATTTTGCCAAATCACCAAATGTTTTGGCTGGTTCATAGGCCACTCTCGCACAACTTGGGTGGGGTAGCTTAGCTGCTCTCCTGATTAGGCTACTTAACACCAGGAATTTTACATAAATAGATCAAAAATCTGGATTAACTTGGTCAGGTGACAAAATCAAGCCTTTTAGCTACCAAAGCCAGATTGCAGGTCTCTGATGTCAAATATTTCACAATTTTCTACTTTCACAAACTGACAGAAGCACATAAAAATGAAGGTGTGGAGACGTCAATATGACCAATAACAAAAGTTGTGAAACACACTAGATGTGGAGAATTGCAGGTTCCACTTTTTGTTCATGAACAACACTGGTGATTTTATCTTGTGTGGTTGATGAAAAATGCTGCCTCTGTGAATCAGTTGGGACAAATGTTGTCTGATTTATACCTTGGAATGAAAAAGACTAACATTCTAAGATAATGAGGCTCAACCATTTTATTAGACTGACCTGTTCCCAGAGTTGAGAGATTGGTTTAATGGGATATGGAAAAATGTGCTTAGATTTGCACTTTTCTGCTTATTTATTCTCATTCTAATCTATATATGCTTCTTTTGAAGATCTATCACTCAGCTACTAAACTGATTCTTCTCTCCACAGCCACTAATTCAGATTTTATTATGAGAAACTTATGGTAAAGTTTCAGATGGGAGAAATGAAGTAATTCAGAACATGCCACCCCAAAATATGCTACTTTGGTGTGTTGATTATTTTTATTTTGCTTATTTATTTATTTGTTTGAGATGGAGTCTCGCTCTGTTTCCCAGGCTGGATTGCAGTAGCATAATCTCAGCTCATCACAACCTCTGCCTTCCAGGTTCAAGCAGTTCTCCTGCCTTAGCCCACGAGTAGCTGGGATTACAGGCACTCACCACTGTGCCCAGCTAATTTTTGTATGTTTAGTAGAGACGGGGCTTTGCCATGTTGGCCAGGCTGGTCTTGAACGTCTGACATCAGTGATCCACCCACCTTGGCCTCCCCAAATGCTGGGATTACATGCATGAGCAACTGTACTTGACCTGGCATGTTGATTATTTCGGGCTGAAGGTAATTGAGCAACAGCAGAGGCAGGAAGGCTCTCTGTCTTATTTCTGCCTCAGGAAGACATAAAATTTTCCATGTGAAAGAGGCTTTCCCTGTTTCAGAAAGTCATTTAAAAATGACTGGAGACTGGGGGTCATACTGAAATGGATCGGTACAAACAAAACTACTAAAATAATCCTTATCTTCCATTAGATTTTCTCATGTATTTTCTAGTCACCTTCCCACAAATTACTGCTCCTAGAAGCTTAAACCCTTTTTCCTTTGTCTTATCATTTCTCCACAATTTATCATTTTTGTTTAAAACGTATATAAGCTCTTGGCCCTCATTGTTTCTTTGTGTCTTCATTTTTCTTACAAAGGCTTCAATGTGCAGTAAAAATATTAAATATATATATATATATGTTTTTCTCCTCTTAATCTGTCTTTTTTCAGTTCAATTCATGGGCCCCAGCCCCAGAACTTAAGAGAGTAAGTTTTTGTCCTTTACACCTGGCAAAAAGAAGGTACTCCATAAATGTAAGTTGTTCCTGTTATTATTAGTAGTAATATTGTCCCTTGTGACCACCCACTCCTGTATGAATGGCAGTAAAGAGCATCAAAAAAGAGGGGCCAAGCCTAGGACCATTTAATAATTCACAAAACTGCTAACATTAAAACTTTCCTAAGAAGTTAAGAGACAAAAAGTAGTCAAAATATGTGAGCTATTAAGGAATTGTTCGGGTGGAAATTGAGTACTCAGCACATTAGTGGAGCCAGATCTGATGATGGTGCTGTGCCTCAGTGATGGTGAGTATCACTACACAGTGTGCTTCTGAGACGGAACATACTCAAGGAAGTCTTCATGGATCATGACTCTGTCAGCATGTCAGACTGACTCAAGCCTTAGTGTACATTGCATTAATTTGACTACCTCTTTGCAACTTTGTGAGGGAGTCCACTAAAAATACACCCTATTCAAACTCAGACTTCAAGTTTCCTTCCCTCAACCCAGTTGAAATAATTTTCTGACTTATAAAGTGTGACTTATCTGGAAAGTTTTCAGTCTTTTAAATTGGATTTGTGGAATAAGTATGTAATATTTAAGTAAGTGACATTTAAAACAAATAGTGGCAAAACACACTGTTAATGTAGAATCCAGATTTTTTGCAGTGTTTGGTAGTTATACATTAGTCTGAGAAACAGGCTGGTTGTACTTTCATTGCACAAAAGGAGAGGAAGAACAATTACTTAAAATCAAGAAAGCAATAGTTAACAAGATTATTTCTTAGTACCAAACTCAAACCAACTTACTTTAGCTATTAGCATGTTTGTTACGTCTACAAGCTATGAGCAACATTAATAACCAATATTGCTTTTATTGCTATTATTAAATAATACATCTAGCATATAACACATATCATAAATGTATGGCACATGCGATTTCAGCCTTTTGTTGACATTATAAAGATGTATTAATATTTGTAGTTCTCTCTTCCCCCTTACATCAGCCCATGATAACATAAGCACATTTACACTTATGAATGAGAAGACCAGGTAATTGTGTTTGCCTCCTCACAAAGAACACAGGAAAATAGGAGTGCTCTATGATTCTCACCTGAGACAAGAGAAACAGGAACTCAATGCTAAAGCAATAGGCGACTGATCATCTGGCTAGTTGATGACAAGTTGGGAGTGTCCCTGAGACTCACCCACTAGGAAAAGGCACAGGAAAAGAAGGAACTCTGAGGGAAATCAGCTAGAAATAATACCCAATAAGCCCAGGTGTAGTGGTGGCTCAAATCCCAGCACTTTGGGAGGCTGAGGCAGGAGGATCACCTGAGGTCAGTAGTTTGAGACCAGCCTAGCCAACATGGTGAAACCCGCTCTCCATTACAAATGCAAAAATTATCCAGGCATGGTAGCATGTTCCTGTAATCACAGCTACTCAGGAAGCTGAGGCAGGAGAATCTCTTGAACCTGGGAGGTAAAGGTTGCAGTAAGCCAAGATTGCACCACTGCACTCCAGCCCAGGCAACAGAGCAAGACTCTATCTTAAAAAACCAAATGGAATATTTATTAGGATTGGGGGCTGTTCCACTTTAGAATTTTTGAAGACTTTGGACCAAACATGAGGTTGGGAGATGGAGACAAGTTCTTTATAAAATCTACTCTTTTGCTTAAAAGCAAAAGAACCAGAGAAATAGCAATATAACTTCAGAAGGTTAAACAGAAATTTCAAAAGGCACATGCTCAGTTGTAAAGATAATTACAGAGTAGTGACTCTCCCAAGGTTGCATGTAATTAGTACTTTAGCTACTTAATGAATGTTTATGGTTGACAAAAAATATTGTTGTTACGCAGTTGTGTGTGGTTTATTTGCTCTTAACATGCAACCGCTACAATTTCAAAAATCTGTGCTGCAAGTAACATTTATTGATGGCCTAAACTGTTTTAACCAAATATGTGATATTTGTTATAATTTTAAATGTTAAAATAAAAACAGCAAGTCTTTCATTAAAATTTCATTGAGACAGGTTAACATTAAAGCAATTAATACCAAATTTCTAAAGTTAGCCAATCAACAACTGATTTTGAAGTCATCTGCAGATTTTCCATAGAGTTAAGCAATTAATTATTGATTTAAACATTGCAGCAACACTCTGGGGTAAGAATTATCATCCTCATTTGTCAAATGAGAAAATAAGCATTAGAAAAAATTGAATAACTCATCCACCAGTCCAAATCTACAAAACCCAGTGCTAGTTAATTCTAAGGTGGCTCTTTATCCTGTCCTTTAGTGGACAAATTGCCATCTTATGAAGATAAAAATATGACACAAACACAGACATTTTCTACAGAAGGGAGAAAATATTTTAATTGTCTAGTACAGTATGTAGATAATGGAAATCTTTCTTCCTGTGTAATTAACCATCATATTTTGCTGACAGAGTCAACCTCAGTTTTTTAAAAAAGGAATTTAAAGCTCACGGTCTAAATATCTTCAAAGTTAAACATTTAGTTAGATCCCAGTATAGTACTCTTTTCTAGAAACCAGTGATCGAGATAACTTTAACAAAATGGTTATCTCATTTCTTAATTTTTTTCACTTAACCATTATTTTTTGTTCATTTACCCTAAATAATTAGAGGTGTCAGCCTGGCAATTATGTTTCGTGTTTTGATTTAATGTACTTAATTTTTATCAGGAAAATGGAAGCACTATATTATTTACTAACTTCTCACATCATGGGATGGAAGAACTTAGAAGTCCTTTAAACTAAGAAACAAACATTTCACCTAAATTAAAGGTGAGTTATTTATGGGGTCTTTTATCACCTTGTTATAGTACCTTCTAATCTGGACAACAGCGATTAACTGAAGGTCAGACTTGTTATACAACTTCCTCAGAAAAACACAATGAAGAGTGGGTGACATCTGCCTCCACTCATACTGACCTACAAATTGTTGTGATATAAAGCACAAATGAAGGGGCCAGGCGCTGTGGCTCATGCTTGAAATCCTAGCATTTTGGGAAGCCAAGGTGGGCAGATCATGAGGTCGGGAGTTCGAGACCAGCCTGGCCAGCATAGTGAAACCCCGTTTCTACTAAAAATATTAAAAAATAGCTCAGCATGGCAGCACATGCCTGTAATCCCAGCTACTCAAGAGACTGAGGCAGGAGAATCATTTGAACCCAGGAGGCAGAGGTTGCAGTGAGCAGAGATTGCATCATTGCATTCCAGGCTGGGCGACAAAGCAAGACTCTGTCTCAAAAAAAAAAAGCACAAATGAGGAACCAGAACAAAGGGCACTAGCCTGAGTCTAGCCCGAGTCCTAAATCTAAAGAGAGAGTTGAATAGTCACCACCATTTTTACTTTTCTTTCTTTCCTTCCCTCTCTTATTTTTCTCTCTTTCACTCTACATATATTGACACATTTAATCCTAATACTACTCCATGAGGTAGGCACATGTATTATCCCCACTTAACAGATAACCACTCAACTTTTTACCCCAGACCAAGCAAGTTTCAGTCTCATCCCTTGGATTCAGATTTCAGATCTGTATCTACTTCATTGGCAAAGCCCTAAAGGGCCTTAGTTCAGTGGTTCAGGTGAGAAAAATTAACCAGCGGGGGTGAGGCCACGTGAGTTCTTCAGTTCAAGAGATGTGTTCCATCAAAATGCTGGCTTGAGAGATGTTTCTGACCATCTTCAAAGATATAAAGTTTCAAAATCTGAGGGAGAGAAAACTCTAGAAAGTGCCACAAGGGGTGTAGCTGGAACCAAGGACCCAAACCATAGGTTTGGCTAAAGCCAGTCTGTGCCCAGGACCCTCAGTTTCCTGTGATGTCGCCGTCCACAGTCAAGGGTAGCCCTGGCTGCCCCTGAGCAATGAAAACAGTGTTACCAGAAGGAACGGAGGTTGTTACCCACCTCAACTTTGTCCGCTTCTATATTCTTAATGGCAACATTGCGGAATCTCCATTATTTTTGTCATTTTGTCATATGTCCCTTTAAATCTGCCACTACCTCCATTGCCTCCCTTCCTCATCCAGCAATAACACCGTGGACTTCCCATCGTCTTTTGTGTGCCTGCGCCACAGGCCTTGCTGACTTCCAGGCTCCTGCAGCAACCTGCTGCTTCTCAGTGCTTGGACTGTTCTGATGCCTTCACTTCTCTGCTTTTTCACTTCTCTATAGTACATTTGCAAGTACTCTGCCTGCTGTACTTAATCTTAATGTTAGGAATCCTCTTGACTATAATCTCTACAAACCACATAAGGCTCCTCACCCTATAGCCAAGGTGCATTCACCCATTAAATTACTTAATTAAATTAATTGTTATCAATTAAGTTATACCAAATTATTCCATCTTTTCTGGCCCAAAACCACAATTAAAATGTATTTCTCTCTTGCTCCAGTTCCTTAGCTAATTTACTTCTATGCAGATTTTCACACTGTTAATATTTATATTATGTATTTATACTTATATAATCATATCAATATATTTATATTATATATTACTATAATCAAGTTAGTGCATTTTAATTGACTCTCTCTCTGTTTTCATTGATTGCCTAAGTGAGAATGTCAGACATCACAGAAGGATATTGAGGAAATGTTCTGGGATCATGGAGCATCTCAGATTATACCATAGGTGCCAACTACTCAATTTATTGATGCAACAATTTAACAAATGTTAATGGAGCATTAATTCCTGACCAAACCCTAGGTGTGAAGGATACTGTAATAAACCAGACAGAGCTAGCCCTGTTCTCATGGAGCCTGCATTCTAGCAGGAGGAAACAGACAAACAAATAATAAACAATTTCAGGTGACAGCTGATATTACAGATTTTTTTTTCATGTCCAAAGTGTAATAGATGGTGCTGACTCTTAAAGAGAGTGCATCCAGTTAGCACTTCTTTCAGAAATTGAGTACTTACTTTCCCACAGTCAAGAAAACACCATATTACAATACTTTGTAAAGTCTTTGCCAATCTGAGTAATGTAAAAATGGTATCTCATTGTCATTTTAATCATAATTTATTTTCAGAAAATTTGAGTCATACATATTGTCTTTGCTGATTTTTGGTCATTTTGAATTGGTTGCTTAAGAGCTCTTTACATAATAGAAGAAATTAGGACTTTGTTAAATGTTCCAAATGTGTTTTTCCAGTTTGTATTTTGATTTGCCCATGAAATCATTTTCATGTAAAAGGCAACCTCCTTTATTTTTTATGTACAATTTGTTTCTAAGTATTTGGAGAGTAAACTGGACTTAGGTCAGTTTCCCCAAGAGCAGATCCTTCGATGAGATTTCATGTGCAAATGATTTATTTAAAAAGTTTTCTCAGGAAAAACCTCAAGAGAATGAGAAAAGTAGGACAGAGAAGGAGATGAAGCCAAGAAAGTGTGTAATTTTATGCAAAGGCCTCCAGAAGGCAGCTTTAACCTCATCATTCAAGGGATCCAATTAAGGGCTGAAGGAGGCAAAACCACACTGAATGGGAGGGAGGGAGAAGAGGAAGCACCCTGAATCTGGGGAAAAAGATTTACAGCAAACAATAAAAGGGGACTTAGGGGATCTGCGTGGCCACTAAAGTGTCCCTTAATGAGGGGTGGGTCAAGGGTCAATGTAAGGAAAGAATAGGGAAGTTCAAACCCCGCATTTGATTTTTGTGTGGAAATCTCTTCTTATTTGTTTGTGCTTAATTATTAAACTAGATAGCAGAAGGAATCCACCCAGTCAGGAAAATTTAGTCCACCCTAACCTAATCACTCATGATTAGTCATATGTAATTGTTTCCTTCTCTCCCTCAACTCTTTCCAGATATTCATAGTCGGGCTTGAGAGTACCAAAGTAATTGAAAAGTCAGTTTTCTGCAAGTTGAAAGCCAAGTAAGTAACTATAGATGTAGATCTTGGGGGCCTATGAAAGGAGGTAATGGATTGAAAAGGGGATGATTGGTTTTGGTTAAAGGAACACAGACTTTTGTCTTCTACTGTTAATAAAGGATATCCTTGCCCTATTTCTGGTGTAACTAGAAAATAATCCCTGATACTGACTCTTTAGCATCTCAGAGTATTATCTTCTTGGAGAATACATAGGCTTCACTAAATATATTTTTAGTTTTATTTTTCCTTATCTTCTTGTGAAGTAAAATTTTTATCTTGTAAGGTAAATATCGAGCTGAAAAATCAATTCAATACGTGTTTTCTAATACTTGAGGAGATAGTGTGCACAGGCTGTGGGTTTGTAGAATCTTCCATGAAGGGTACATGGAACTTACGTGGTCTGATAATAGGGCAACTAGAAGCAGTAATTGCTATGGCACTGTGGCTTATATCAGCAGCATAAACATGTCAGGTGACCAATGTCCAATGACAGAGGGTCATTTAGTATGAAAGATAGTTTATCTCAGTGACTTTTCAGTTGTGCTTTTCTTAACTGAAGTTTATGTATGTTCATGTGACTTTCATCTGGCCTTCTCATGGGGAAGTTTTAAGAAATGACTTGGTAAATGCCACTATCTTTCTAAGATAGTGTAATCACATTGAAATTGTTATCCCCTAGGTTTGAAAAACATAAGTCAAACATATGGCTGAACTATTTGCTCACATCAGTTGGAGTTTAACACCAAATATTCCCTGACATCATATTTGTCAAACACTTTTAAAAGTCCATGCCAAGTCTATATTACTTTCTGATAAGTCACAACTTAGTAAACAATATACTTGTGCCTGGTACCAGAAAGCAAAACAATATTTTGCGTAGTTCACCAGTGCTTATCAATCCATTTGAATTCAACAAATATCTAGAGGAAACTAGATAGGAACATATTGGCAGAAGAATGGCATAATTGATTATATAAAATTATATGCAAAAATATTATTATAAAACATAGATATTGGTAGACTGATGTTCTAACAGTTGAGTGTCAGAAGGTAATGTTCTAAGACTATATATTTCTGTGTGTAATTGTCATGAGACTGTCCTGCTATCTGTTCTTTCAGGGATGTCAAATATATAGAAAAACCAAAATGAACTATCACATCATATTTGATTATTTAACTTTCATAATAAATATACAATCATGTAAAAGTTTAGATACAAACAACAGCATGACCTACCATGGATTTTCCCTTCTACTTCCTATAAATCAGTTTCTAAACTTATATTTAAAAAAATTTAATCACCCTTTCACCTCTGCACACATAGTATTTCATTCATACTTCTTTTATAGAACTTATTGTAATAATCTACTTTGAATTACCTCTTTGTCCTTTACGTGATGGTAGAATCCTTTATAGAAGACATGAAATCTTATTAATCTTTGTAACCTTCACAGTATCAAATATATTCCATATACACAATAAATTCTTCACAATGTTTATTGAATTAAACTGATTGGTCTTTTATTCATTAAACAAATATTTATTAGAGCATTGGTTAAGTGCAAGTCTTCGGGCAGTGGGAGGCAAACAAGATGAATGACATTCTTCTCACACTTGAGTATTGTTGGGTTGTTAGAACACATATAAAAAATAACTATGAACAAGACAAAATTACAAAATTTGATTTTTAAATAAAACTATAAAATAAAAGTAAGCAATATACTAAATAAGTTCCCAGAATGGAGAAATGGAATACATATCAAACAGTAAATAGAAGCTTCAAGGAAAAAGAAGTCACAATTTTCATTTCCACAGAGGTGGGAGTGGTATGGAGATTAAGAAGGTGTGGTCCTGGGAAACATTTTATTGGAATCTAGGAAAATAGGGTAGTATTTGAGTAGTGAAAGAGAAGGCTGGAAAAATAGCTGAAATCAAATTGCGGAGGTTTTGGACAACAAGATAAAGAGCTTTTACTTTATCTGGCATGCAAGTGGCATTACAAACCAAAAAATCACACTGATTGAAATTAACCTTTAGGGAAACTAATTTGATACCAGTATGTAGTATCTTTGGTACAATCAACAGCCAATCCACTCCAACAGTCTGGGGTTCTTATCTCTCAAAGAGGAAGTGGCAGGATTTTTAAAAAAGACAACTGCAGATAATTGAGTCGAAACTCATTTTTATTTCATACATTAAGAGACATTCACTGGGAGGGAGATCCAAGATGGCCGCTTAGGAGGAACTCAGGAATGCAGCTCCGAGAGAAAGCACAGAGGGTGAGTGGACGCCGTATTTCCAGACTGATTTTTACTGCCCACAGACCAGGAGATTCACACGCAGAGAAGCCACACGGGTCGCCAGCGCCACTGGCGCCGCTGGCTTGAACGGCGCAGCCGCTGGGCCGGCACCCTGAGGCAACGGCTCACTGTATAAAGTGAGAGAGTCTGAGTCCCCTATAAGCCAGCAAGGGGAGCTGAAACGGGGAGACAGGCCAGCGCCACGAATCTCAGAGCCGCGGCTTTAGCCAACGCAGCGGCTCCGGAGGCAGATCAGATGAGACGGTGTCCCCTCTTACCCAGCAAGAAGACCTGAAACACAACTGAAACCGGGACGGTCCAGCTCTGTGGAGGAGGGGCGTTCTCCATAGGCACCCTGCTGTTCTGTACCAAGGCAATCTGCCACTACAGAGACTCCGTCACTACAGGGGCGGGCCAACATAGCGGAAGCAGTTCTAACTACACCCAGAAGTTCACACGGAAGCTGGGTGGAGCCCACAGCAGCTTAGCGAAGCCTCTGCAACCTGAGTGTGACTAGGCTGCCACCTTGTGGGCAGGGAAAACAGCAACCGCACAGGGGAACATCATAAAACAGTAACTCCCTGGGACAGAACACCTCGGGGGAAGAGCAGGGGGTTTATGAGTTCTGCCACAGCAGACTTAAAATTACCAAAAGCAGAAAGACAACAACTACAAAGTCAGCAGGTGGAAAAATCCACAAAGATGGGAAGAAACCAGCGCAAAAAGGATGAAAACACCCAAAACCAGAACACTTCTCCTCCTACAAGGGATCACAACTCCCCACCAGCAAGGGAACAAGACTGGACGGAGAATGAGTGTGATGAAATGACAGAATCAGCTTTCAGAAAGTGGATAATAAGAAACTTCCGTGAGCTAAAAGAACATGTTCTAACCCAATGCAAAGAAACTAAGAACCTTGAAAAAAGACTTGACGAAATGCTAACAAGAATGGACAACTTAGAGAGGAATATGAGCGAATTGATGGAGCTGAAAAACACAACACGAGAACTTCGTGAAGCATGCACAAGTTTCAACAGCCGAATTGACCAAGCAGAAGAAAGGATATCAGAGGTCGAAGATCAACTCAATGAAATAAAACGAGAAGGCAAGATTAGAGAAAACAGGGTAAAAAGGAATGAACAAAGTCAACAAGAAATATGGGACTATGTGAAAAGACCTAATCTACGTTTGATAGGTGTACCTGAATGTGACGAAGAGAATGCATCCAAGCTGGAAAATACTCTTCAGGATATTATCCAAGAAAACTTCCCCAACCTAACAAGGCAGACTGAGATTCAAGTCCAGGAAATACAGAGAACACCACAAAGATACTCCTCTAGAAGAGCAACCCCAAGACACATAATCATCAGATTCACCAGGGTTGAAATGAAGGAGAAAATACTAAGGGCAGCCAGAGAGAAAGGTCGGGTTACCCACAAAGGGAAGCCCATCAGACTCACTGCAGATCTCTCAGCAGAAACCCTACAGGCCAGAAGAGAGTGGGGGCCGATATTCAACATCCTTAAGGAAAAGAACTTTCAACCCAGAATTTCGTATCCAGCCAAACTAAGCTTCATAAGTGAAGGAAAAATAAAATCCTTTGTGAACAAGCAAGAACTCAGAGAGTTCATCACCACCAGACCAGCTCTACAAGAGCTCCTGAAGGAGGCACTACACATAGAAAAGAACAACCAGTACCAGCCACTCCAAAAACACACGAAAAGGTAAAGAGCATCAACACAATGAAGAATCTGCATCAACCAAAGGGCAAAACAGCCACCTAGCACCAAAATGACAGGATTGAATTCACACATAACAATATTAACCCTAAATGTAAACGGACTAAATGCCCCAATCAAAAGACACAGACTGGCAAATTGGATAAAAAGCCAAAACCCATCAGTGTGCTGTATCCAGGAAACCCATCTCGCATGCAAGGATACACAAAGGCTCAAAATAAAGGGATGGAGGAAGATTTACCAAGCAAATGGAGAGCAAAAAAAAGCAGGAGTTGCAATTCTCATCTCTGATAAAATAGACTTTAAAGCAACAAAGATCAAAAGAGACAAAGAAGGACATTACATAATGGTAAAAGGATCAATGCAGCAAGAAGAGCTAACGATCCTAAATATATATGCACCTAATACAGGAGCACCCAGATACATAAGGCAAGTTCTTAAAGACTTACAAAGAGACTTAGACTCCCACACAATAATAGTGGGAGACTTCAACACACCACTGTCAATATTAGACAGATCAACGAGACAGAAAATTAACAAGGATATCCAGGACTTGAACTCAGACCTGGAACAAGCAAACCTAATAGACATTTACAGAACTCTCCACCCCAAATCCACAGAATATACATTCTTCTCAGCACCACATCACACCTACTCTAAAATTGACCACATAATTGGAAGTAAATCACTCCTCAGCAAATGCAAAAGAACGGAAACCATAACAAACAGTCTCTCAGACCACAGTGCAATCAAGTTAGAACTCAGAATTCAGAAACCAACCCAGAACCGCACAGCCTCATGGAAAATGAACAACTTTCTCCTGAATGTTGACTGGATAAACAATGAAATGAAGGCAGAAATAAAGACGTTCTTCGAAACCAACGAGAATGAAGACACCACATACCAGAATCTCTGGGACACATTTAAAGCAGTCTCTAGAGGAAAATATATAGCAATAAGTGCCCACATGAGAAGAAAGGAGAGATCTAAAATTGACACCCTATCGTCAAAATTGAAAGAGCTAGAGGAGCAAGATCAAAAAAACTCAAAACCTAGCAGAAGACAAGAAATAACTAAGATCAAAGCAGAATTGAAGGAGATAGAGACACGAAAAACCCTTCAAAAAATCAATAAATCCAGGAGCTGGTTTTTTGAAAAGATCAACAAAATAGACAGACCACTAGCCAGACTAATAAAAAAGAAAAGAGAGAATAACCAAATAGATGCAATAAAAAATGACAAAGGGGATATCACCACAGATTCTACAGAAATTCAAACCATCATCAGAGATTATTACAAACAACTCTATGCACATAAATTAGAAAACCTGGAGGAAATGGATAAATTCCTGGACAGCTGCCTCCTGCCAAGCCTAAACCAGGAAGAAGTCGAAACCCTGAATAGACCAATAACAAGGTCTGAAGTCGAGGCAGCAATTAAGAGCCTACCTCCCAAAAAAAGCCCAGGCCCAGATGGGTTCACAGCCGAATTCTACCAGACATACAAAGAGGAACTGATACCATTCCTACTGAAACTATTCCAAATAATCCAAAAAGAGGGAATCCTTCCCAAATCATTTTATGAGACCAACATCATCCTAATACCAAAACCTGGCAGAGACTCAACAAGAAAAGAAAACTACAGGCCAATATCCATGATGAACATAGATGCAAAAATCTTCAATAAAATAATGGCAAGCCGATTACAACAGCACATCAAAAAGCTTATCCACCATGATCAAGTAGGATTCATCCCGGGGATGCAAGGCTGGTTCAATATACGCAAGTCTATAAATGTAATTCACCACATAAACAGAACCAAAGACAAAAACCACATGATTATCTCAATTGATGCAGAGAAGGCCTTCGACAAAATTCAACAGCCCTTTATGCTAAAAACCCTCAATAAACTAGGTATCGATGGAACGTATCTCAAAATAATAAAAGCTATTTACGACAAACCGACAGCCAATATCATACTGAACGGGCAAAAACTGGAAGCATTCCCTTTGAAATCTGGCACTAGACAAGGATGCCCTCTCTCACCACTCCTATTCAATATAGTACTGGAAGTTCTAGCCAGAGCAATCAGGCAAGAAAAAGAAATAAAGGGTATTCAATTAGGAAAGGAGGAAGTCAAATTGTCTCTATTTGCAGACGACATGATTGTATATCTAGAAGACCCCCTCATCTCAGCCCAAAAGCTCCTGAAACTGATAAGCAACTTCAGCAAAGTCTCAGGATACAAAATCAATGTGCAAAAATCACAAGCGTTCCTATACACCAATAACAGACTTAAAGAGAGCCAAATCAAGAACGAACTGCCATTCACAATCGCTACAAAGAGAATAAAATACCTAGGAATACAACTAACAAGGAATGTAAAGGACCTCTTCAAGGAGAACTACAAATCACTGCTCAACGAAATAAGAGAGGACACAAACAGATGGAGAAACATTCCATGTTCATGGTTAGGAAGAATTAATATCGTGAAAATGGCCATACTGCCCAAAGTAATATACAGATTCAATGCTATCCCCATCAAGCTACCAATGACCTTCTTCACAGAACTGGAAAAAGAGACATTCACTGTTACTGACTGAAATCATAAGGTGAATTTTGAATTATAAAAATCAAATGTTGATAAGATAGTGATGAAAAATTGAAAGAAGCAAATAAATAATGGGATCTGAAGCAGACAGGAGAAATAGAAAGCTGCCTCACCTTTTTATAGAAAGAAGTCACATTGTACTTCTCAGAAGGTGAATCCCAATTTCATGAATAAAATGCTAATGACAAGAAATCCTAAATGATAAAAAAGAGACTCAGCCAAATGGTGAAAAATCTAGCTACAACACAGTAAAAATTGTAATCTATAATGACTCACAGAAGCTACTAGATCTTACTATTGTGTTTTTTTTTTCTGTAAGTTTCAAAACATTTTGCATTAAGTGCATTTTTTCGTGTTATAATCTTTGTGATGTGGTTATCCATGGGTAACCAGCTAAAAGCAGGCTGTGAGGTAATTTATCAAACTGAATACCTAAAGTCAATCTGAGTATTATTATGATTCTGGGCTGAATTAATAAAGCCTATTTTTGGCAAACTGGGCTCTCAGTCTAACAACTCCTCTAGTGCTCTCCCCACCCCCTATGAAAACATTTCTTTAGTCTGGCATTACATTTCCACTTGGATGGGCTTCAGGAGGGTCTACTCATACTCTTAAATTACATGAATAGATGTGCATTTTCCTAGGAAGAGTGTGCCATATTTTAGATATGTCTGCAGCAGAAGAATAGTTAAGAATTCTTGATGTAAATCCCATCAAAAAGTGGGTGAAAAATATGAACAGACACTTTTCATAAGAAGACATTTATGCAGCCAATAAACATGAAAAAATGCTCATCATCACTGGTTATTAGAGAAATGCAAATCAAAACCACATGGAGATACCATCTCACTCCAGTTAGAATGGTGATCATTAAAAAATCTGGAGACAAGAGATGCTGGAGAGGATGTGAAGAAACAGGAACACTTTTACACTGTTGGTGGGAGTGTAAATTAGTTCAACCATTGTGAAAGACAGTGTGGTGATTCCTCAAGGATATAAACATAGAAATACCATTTGACCCAGCAATCCCATTACTGGGTATATACCCAAAGGATTATAAATTGATCTATTATAAAGACACATACACACGTATGTTCATTGTGGCACTATTTACAATAGTAAAGAAACCAACCCAAATGCCCATCAAAGATAGACTGGATAAAGAAAATGTGGCACATATACACCATGGAATACTATGCATCCATAAAAATGATGAGTTCGTGTCCTTTGTAGGGACATGGATGAATCTGGAAACCATCATTCTCAGCAAACTGACACAAGAACAGAAAACCAAACACTGCATGTTCTCATAAGTGGGTTTTGAACAATGAGAACACATGGACGCAGGCAAGGGAACATCACACACTGGGCCTGTTGGGGAGTTGGGGGCTGGGGGAGGGATAGCAGGGGGTGAGGAGACTGGGGAGGGATAACATTAAGAGAAATACCTAATGTAGGTGATGGGTGGATGGAAGCAGCAAACCACTATGGCAGGTGTATACCTATGTAACAATCCTGCAGGATCTGCACATGTACCCCAGAACTTAAAGTAAAATAAATAAAATAAATAAATAATATTTTTTTTTTTTAAAAAAAAGAATTCTTAATATGGAATTAAGCTGAAAGAGAGAGATATCTCACAGCCAACTCCAGTGTTAGATGACTTTAGAAAAATGATTTCCCTAGTATTCTGGCATTGGTTTTGAACTTCATTCCTGAACAGACTTGTTTTTCTGAAAAACAAAATACCCCAAGCTGGGCATGGTGGTTCATGCCTGTAAATCCCAGCATTTTTGGAGGCTGAGGCAGGAGGATTTCTTTAGCCCAGGAATTTGAAGCCAGCCTAGGTAACATGGTGAGACCTCATTGCTACTAAAAGTAAATAAAATTAGCTGGGCATAGTGTTGTGCACCTGTGGTCCCAGCTACTTGGGAGGCTGAGGTGGGAGGTTGGTTGAAGCTGCAGTGAGCTGCAATTGTGCCACTGCACTCCAGCCTGGGTGACAGAGGGAGATTCTGCCCAAACCAACCAACCAAACAAACAAACAGTTAATCTATGAATGAAGCCAGATCAAGTTTAGAAAAAATGCAATGCGTGTGTTATATTGACTGAAATTGTATAAATGTACTGTGAAGCTGCTGCAATTTTCCTTACTGTAAATTCCTTCTACAGCCGAATTCTGACACTACGCTTTCAATAGTAGGCTAATACAATGTTGCTTTTAGGGAGACATAGTCAGGACAACAGTCCCAAAACTGAGGGTTTTTTTAAGCCAACACTCTCTTTATTCCTCAGATGGTAACAGTGACACAGGTAAAGATCTCAATTCTCCTATTGGAAGTTGTATCTCGTGAGCAGTCCTGGTACCCTGATGCACAAATGTTTCCAGTTTGAGGAGAAATGGCTGCTCTGTCTGTGGGAATATTTTCTAGACAAGAGCTTCTCAAACTTTAAATTGTCTACAGATTACCTGAGCTTTTGCAAAATGCAGATTCTGATTCAGGAAGTCTGGACTACAGCCTAAGATTCTGTATTTCTCCTCCTCCTCCTCCTCCTCCTCCTTCTTTCTTCTTCTTCTCCTTCTCCTTCCTCTTCCTCTTCCTCTTCTTCTTCTCTCTTCATCCTCTTCTTCCTCTTCTTCTTCTTTTTTTGAGACAGACTCTCACTCTGTTGCCCCAGGCTGGAGTGCAGTGGAGTGATCTCGACTCACTGCAAATTATAGGCCCAGGCCACCACAGCCAACTAATTTTTGTATTATTAATAGAGATGGGGTTTCACCACGTTGGGCAGCTGCTCTTGAACTCCTGACCTCAAGTGATTCATCTGCCTCAGCCTGCCAAAGTGCTGAGATTGCAGACATGAGCCATGGCACCAGGCCAAGAGTCTGTATTTCTAACAGGCTCCCAGTTGATGCTGATGCAGTTGTCCCAAGACCACACTCTAAGTAACAAAATTCTAGATTAAACTTTCAGGATGCATTAAACTATTATTTGCTGTTGTTCTATACTCTCTTGAAATCTGTTTAAAGTCATATGGATTGTGCTGCAGTGTAGCCAGTAACTGAGACTGTCCAGGAAAATGAAACTATAGACTATTTCTTAACCCTATAATCACTTGGGAAACATAACACAAACAAAAAATGTACCAGTGCCCTGGCCTCACATCACATCCACTAAATCAAGTATTTCTTGAAGTGATATTTAGATGTTTTTTTGAACAGCTATATTGATATATAAATTGCATATCATACAATTCATTCATTGAAGTTTACAACTCAATGCTTTTCAGTATATTCACAAATTTTTGCAACAATCATTGCAATAGATTTTATTTTGATGACCTCAAAAAGAAATTCTATATCTTTTAACTATCACCTTCCTTCCCTACATATCCCTCAACCCTAAACAATCATTATCTGTCTCTAGAGATTTGCCCATTTTAGGTATCTCTTAAAAAGACAATTGTACACTGTGTGGTCTTTCAATACTTGTTTCTTTCACTTATTATAATGTCTTCAAGTTCCTTCCATGTTGTAGTAAAGGGAAGTTTAAATTTTTCTCCTGATGGCTTGTTAATTTGAATCTATAACACATACTGATAATAGTGGAAAAGCATACAAATATATTATGTGCATATGCATGCACTGGAGTCATACAAAGTATAAAAACTCAAAGAAAG
This sequence comes from Aotus nancymaae, assembly GCF_030222135.1. Classification (NCBI taxonomy): domain Eukaryota; kingdom Metazoa; phylum Chordata; class Mammalia; order Primates; family Aotidae; genus Aotus; species Aotus nancymaae. The sequence goes on from NW_026988413.1 coordinate 32,733,423, forward strand.
TCAGATGGTTGACACTTTCATACTACCTTGAGGTTACAGAAAGAATAGGGGTTCAGGAGCATGGTAAAATAGGTTTGGGATGAAAGAAAGTGGAAAGACCTGGCTAGAAAAGGTGGTCTTGTTGTTTAGGTGAAACCTCATATGTAGGAGACGTTAGAGAAAAATAGAGGGTAGGCAGTAGTAAATGTTTCTGCCAGACTTTTTTTTTTTTTAATGGAGATGGGATCTCACTATGTTTCCTACAGTGGTCTCAAACTCCTGGGCTCTACTGATTCGCCTGTGTCTGCCTCCCAAATAACTGGGACTACATGCATAGGCCACCACATCTGGCTCCATCAGACTTTTAAAGGAGTCAGACTGGCAAAGGAGGGTAATGGAGCTTAAATGTTTGCTCCTCTAAATCTCATGTTGAATTGTAATCCTAGTGCAGATGTCCATGCCATGCTTGTATAGCCTGCAAAACTGTGAGCCAGTTAAACCTCTTTTCTTTATAGATTACCAAGTCTCAGGTATTGCTTTATAGCAGTGCAAAAACGACTTATGATATGGTTTGGTTCTGTCCCTACCCAAATCTCATGTTGAACTGTAATCCCCGATGTTGGAAGTGGGGCCTGGTGGTAGGTGATTGGGTTATGAGGGTGCATTCTTCCTTAATGGTTTAGCACCATCCCTTGGTTACTGTTCTCATGATGGAGTTCTCAGGAGATCTGGTTGTTTAAAAGTGTGTGGCACCTCCTCATCTTTTTCTCCCTTCTGCTCCGGCCATGTGAGGGCCCCCTTTCACCTTTCACCTTTCACCATGATTGAAGTTTCCTCAGGCTTCCCCAGAAACCAGCATCATGCTTCCTGCACAGCCTGCAGAACCGTGAGCCAATTAAACTACTTTATAAGCTACCTAGTCTCAAGTTTTTATTTATAGCAGTGTGAGAAATGACTAATATAGAAAATTAGTACCAAGGAGTGGGCCATTGCTATAAAGATACCTGATAATGTGGAAGTGACTTTAGAACTGGGTAACAGGCAGAGGCTGGAACAGTATGGAGGGCTCAGAAGAAGACAGGAAGATGAGGGAATGTTTGCAAATTCCTAGAGATTTGTTGAATGGTTTTGACCAAAATGCTGATAGTGATGTGGACAGTGAAGTTTAGGCTGAGGAGGTCTCAGATGGAAATGAGGAACTTATCAGAAACTGGAGCAAACATTACTTTTGTTATGTGTTAGCAAAGAACCTGGTGGCATTGTGCCCCTGCTATAGGGATCTGTGAAACTTTGAACTTGACAGTGATGACTTAGGGAATCTGGCAGAAGAAATTTCTAAGCAGCAAAGCATCCAAGTTGTGACCTGTCTGTTTCTAAAAACCTATGCTTCTATGTGTGAGCAAAGAAATAACCTGAAACTGGAACTTATATTTAAAAGAGAAGCAGAGTGTAAAAGTTTGGAAAATTTGCAGTCTGACATTGTGGTAGAAAAGAAAAGTTCATTTCAAGGGAGAAAGTCAAGTATGCTGTAGAAATTTGCATAACTAAAAGGAGGACAAGTGCTAATTGCCAAGACAATGAGGAGAAGATGCGGAAGGCATCTCAGAGAATTTTGAGGTAGCCACTCTCATCACAGGCCCAGAGACCTAGGAAGGAAGAATGGTTTTGTGGGCCAAGCCTAAGGCCCTACTACGATATGCAGGCTCAGGACACCACTCCCTGCATCCTGGCTGCTCCAGTACCAGCCATGACTCAAAGGGGCTCAGGTACAGTTTAGGACACTGCTTCAGAGGGTGCAAGCCATAAATCTTGGCAGCTTCCACATGGTGTTAAGCCTATGGGTACACAGAGTGCAAGATTTGAGGCTTGAGAGCTTCTGCCTAGATTTCAAAGGATGTATAAAAAAAGCCTGGGTGTTCAAGCAGAAGCCTGCTGCAGGGGTGGAGCCCTCATAGAGAACCTCTACTAGGGTGTGTGGAGGGGAAATGAGGGGTTGGAACTGTGAGAAGAGGGCCATCACATTCTCCAGACCCCAGAATGGTAGATCCACTGGCAGCTTTCACCCTGTGTCTGGCAAAGCCACAAGCACTCAACACTAGCCTTTGAGAACAGCTATGGGGGCTACACCCTGAAAAGCCACAGGGTTAGAGCTGCCCAAGACCTTTGGAGCCCACCCCTTGCATCTGTGTGCCCTGAATGTGGGATGTTGAGTCAAAGGAAATTACTTTGAACCTTTTAGATTTAATGACTGCCGTCCTGGATTTTGTACTTGCCTGGGGCCTGTAGCCCCTTTTTTTGGCCAATTTCTCCCTTTTGGAATGAGATTATTTACCCAATGCCTATACCCGCATTGTAACTTGGGAGTAACTCACTTGATTTTTAATTTACTGGCTCATCACCAGAAGGGACTAGCCTTGTCTCAGATGAGACTTTGGACTTTGGACTTTTGAGTTAATGCTGGAATGAGTTATGACTTTGGGGGATGTTGGGAAGGCATGATTGAATTTTACAAAGTGAAAAGGACATAAGATTTGGAAACAACCGAGATGAAATGATATGGCTTGAATCTATGTGTGAAATTGTAATCTCCAATGTTGGAAGTGGAACCCAAATCTCGTGTGAAATTGTAATCCCCAATGTTGGAGGTAGAACCTGGTGGGAAGCGATTATATCATTGGACTGCATTCTTCATGAATGGTTTAGCACCATCCCTTTGGTACTATTCTCATGATGGAGTTCTCATGAGATCTGGTTGTTTAAAAATGTGTGGCACCTCCCTATCTTTCTCTTTCTCTTGCTCTGGCCATGTGAAGTGTGGGCTCCCTTTCACCTTTCACCATGATTGTAAGCTTCCCAAAGCCCCCCCAGAAGCCAAGCAGATGCCAGAATCATGTTTCCTGTATAGCCTGTGGAACTGTGAGTCAATTAAACCTATTTTTCTTTATAAATTACCCATTCTCAGGTATTTCTTTATAGCAATGCGAGAATGGACTAATACAGCCTAACACAGAAAATTGGTACTGAGGAGTGGGGAATTGCTATAAACATACCCAAAATATGGAAGCATCTTTGCAACTGGGTAATAAATAGTGGTTGGCCGAGTTTGAAGAGTTCAGAGAAGACAGGCAGATGATGCAAAGTTTGGAACTTCTTATAGACTGATTAAATGGTTTTGACCAAAATGCTGATATTGACATGGACAGTGAAGTCCAGGCTGATAAGGTCTCAGATGAAAATGAGGAACTTACTGGGAACTGGAGCAAAGGTCAGCTGTGCTATGCCTTAGCAAAAAGCTTTGCTGCATTCTACTCAAGCCTAGGGATTTGTAGAAGTTTGAACTTAAGAATAATGACTTAGGTTATCTGGTGGAAGAATGTCTAAACAGAAAAGCATTGAAGATACAATGAAGATAATGGCTACTTCTAATAACATATGCTCAGATGCAGGAGCAAAGAAATGCCTTAAAGTTTGAATTTATATTTAAAGGGGAAACAGAGTGTAAACGTTTAGAAAACTTGCTAGCTGGCTATGTGGCAGAGTAAAACAAAAAGAATTATCAGGAGAGGAAATCAAGAAAGCTTTGGGGCAACCAAGTTGCCAGAGATTTGCATGACTAAAAGAAGCCAAGTGTCAACAGACAAGACAATGAGGAAAAGACCTTGAAGGCATTTCAGAGACCTCCTAGGCAGCCCCTCTCATCACAGTCGCAGGGGCTTGGGAGGACTGAATGGTTTTGTGGGCTGGGCCTGGAGTACTACCACCCTGCACCACCCCAACAGGCTGCTTCTTGCATCCAGGCCACTCCAGCAACCTTCGTTCAAAGGGCCCAGGTGCAGCATATATCATGGTTCTGGAGGATGCAAGCTGTCAGCCTTGGCAGTTTCCACATGGGGTTAAGCCTGCAGAAACTCAGAATACAAGAGTGAAGAAGCATTGGCAGCCTCCACCTAGATTTCAGAGGATGTAAAAAAATAAATAAATAAACCTTGGTTTCCAGGCAAAAGCCTGCTGCAGGGGCATAGCCTCCAAAGAAATACTCTACAAGGATGGCACCAAGGGAAAAATGGTGTTCCAGCCCCCACACATAGTCCTCAGTGAGGCTTGGCTAGTGGAGCTGTGGGAGGTGGGCTGTTACCTTCCAGACCCTAGAATAATAGATCCATCAGCAGCTTGCATCCTGAAGCTAGTAAAGCCAAGGGATAGAACTGCTCAAGGTCTTGGGCGCCCACCTCTTGCACCACTGTGCACTGGATGTGAGACATGGAGTCATCGGAGGCTATTTTTGGAGCTTTAAGATTTAATGATTGCTCTGCTGGGTTTCAGACTTGTGTGGAGCCTGTAGCTCCTTTCTTTTGGCCAATTTCTTCCTTTTAGGATGGTAATGTTTACCCAATGCCCGTATCACCATTGTATCTTGAAAGTAAATAACTTGTTTTTTTTATTTACAGATTCATAGGTGGAAGGAACATGCCTTGAGTCTTAGATGAGACTTTGGACTTGAGACTTTTGAGTTAATGCTGGGATGAGCTAAGACTTTGGGGGACTATTGATAAGAAATGATCATATTTGAAATGTCATAAAGACATGAGATTTGAGCGCTCAGGGCAGAATAATATAGTTTGGATGTTGTCCTTTCTAAATCTCATGCTGAATTATAATCGCCAATGTTGGAGGTGGGGCCTTGTGGGAAGTGATTTGATCATTGGGGCAGATTTCTCATTATTAGTTTAGCACCATCCACTTGGTTCTATCTTTGCAGTACTCAGTGAGTTCTTGTGAGATCTGGATGTTTAAAAAAGTGTGGCATCTCCCCCCTTACTCTCTTGCTTCTTCTCTTGTCCTGTGATATGCCTGCCCCTGCTTTACCTTCTGCCATGAGTAAAAACTCCCTGAGGCCTCCCCAGAAGCCAAGCAGATGCCAGTGCCACGTGCAGCCTGCAACACTGTTAGCCAAATAAACCTCTTTTCTTTATAAATTACCCAAACTCAGATATTGCTTTAAAGCAATGCAAAAACACCCTAGCACATGGGAGAAAACATGGAACCAGTTGAAAGAACAAATTGAAGTATATGATCTAAGATCTTGAATCTGTCTCTTAATTCTCAGAACAGACAATTTTCTTAAACAGTTGTGTCTGATTTTAGATGATGATGTTATAGGTAGGTTTCTATTAAATTTAGGCCTCTATACTGTGAAGACAAACATGTATCAGGTTCAGAGACATTTTTATGGATGCAAAAGATAAACAAAGGTAAATGTCTGCAGTGATTTATAAGCTAGTTTTTGTTGTTGTTGTTGTTTAGTTGTTGTTGCTTTTTGAGTCTGAAGTATTTTTCGTTTAAGTTACAATCTGGCAGAATTCTTTAAATTGTAGTTTGAATCAGGTGTATCAATGAAATTCTTTAGTAGTCCATATTTTATAGGCACGAAGGCTGTCTGTTTACATAGGTTACTAGTGATTTCTCCCAAAGTTCATATAAAGTTGTCCAGCTTTAGTTTGTAGGGCTTTAACAAAAACATATTTTTAAATTTCTAGTGATTTTAGATCAGAAAGGTGGGAGAAAAATTGGAAATGTAGGTTTGGAGTGTCACAACCAAATATAGGAAAGAACTAAAAATCTAGAGTTTTGACCAGATTATAGGCAAACAGTAAAAACTTAGAAATGATAGAAAAGGCTAGAATCTAACAACAGGTGTATGATAGTTTATGTATGTATGTATCTATGTATTTAATTTGAGACGGAGTTTTGCTCTTGTCTAGAATCTAAGAACAGGTGTACAATAGTTTATTTATTTATTTAGAGACGGAATAGCTCTTTACCCAGACTTGAGTACAATGGCAAAATCTCAGCTCACTGCAACCTACCACTCCCCAGTTCAAAAGATTCTCCTGCCTCAGCCTCTCTAATGACTGGTATTACAGGTGCCAACCACCATGCCCAGATAATTTTTGTAATTTTAGTAGAGACAGGGCTTCACCATGTTGGCTAGGCTAGTCTCAAACTCCTGACCTCAGATGATCCACCCACCTTGGCCTTACAGTTTTGTTTAAAAGATAATTTTTCTCACTCTAGTTTCCCATTTGTACAAAAGATAAATCATAATGGAACCAATTTATTTGTAAAATAAATTTTAGTCTTATTATACTTGCCTTGATTATTTGCATATAGTAAGAATAATAATTGGATATATTGGCTCTGTGGTAGGTTGGCTTTACTGAAACTTTCATAAAAAAATCTCAGATTAGACTTTTAAAAGCCTCTCAAGGTTGTGAAGCTAAGCCAAGAATTTACCATCAGACTATGCATATAATACCTGTATCAATTGAATGAATTCTGCTCTTCTTTAGGTCCCCAAAATATCTTGAGTTTTCTGGGCCTGTCAGAAAACATTCTTTCCTCAGCACAGGTCAGGGACCCTATAAAGAAGCTGTGAATACAAGGTACCCACCCACCAGTTTTCTCTAAGTATATTGACTTTTTAACGTCAACCTCAATCCCTGAAAGCATTCCAGTCATATCTAAAAATATGACCTTCCAGTCAAAGTCTTGGTAAAATAACTAGAGTACCAAGTTGTCCTGTTATAAAATAAAACGGATTTTTATTGAACTTTAGCCAATAACTATATTTCCACAGAATAAGAATACTCATGAATAGTTTCTGAAGTCTAGAAAAATCAGATAGAAAGTTAAATGCTTTAATCTTTCTCATAAAAGTATACTTTACCCAGTTGCTGTAAACTATAAATAGCTTAAGAGAAAAAAAGGTTTCTTGACCCTGGAAAACAAAACAAAAAGAATCAACATGTTTTAAATAAAAAGAAGTCATCAAAATTATTTTAGTCTATTATAATCGGTTCATTTTCATGTGCTTAATTCTTATTCTGCTTGATGTTGAGTTAGCAATCTTCATGAACCCATCAGTATTTTTAAAATTTAAGGTTTAGAAGTTTTAAAGTGGTCCAATGGTATGATCTCCAATGTTATCAGAAACCTGTAATCAAAAATACCTGTCAGGATTCTTCTCATAGGTTTCCTTGAAGAAAAAGCAAATATTAGACTGTATCTAATTATAAACCACTTTTTTTAGAAGAATCAAAGTAAAATAATAATTTCCTGTGGATTTCAAAATACCTAGTATAGCCATGGTTAGATACAATTGCCAAATAAATTTGGTTACTTTTTCTGTAATCTATGGTAATTTAACATAGTAATTGTTATTATGACCAATAATATATACCAAGGCATATCAGACTTTTAAATCTCTCATACAATTTTAGAGCACATATTAATAACATCCACTCAAAAAAAGTTTAAACATCTCTTCTTATTTGGCAGTGTCTCTCATATACAACAAGTAAACCTAATATGTCTTTCTTGGACTTTCAGGGTGCATTACTCCATTCTCACACTGCTATAAAGAAATACCAGAGACTGAGTAATTATAAAGGAAAGAGGTTTAGTTGACTTACAGTTCCACATTTCTGGGCAGGCCTCAGGAAACTTATAATCATGGCAGAAGGAAAAGGAGAAGCAGGGACCTTCTTCACAGTGTGGCCAGATGGAGTGAGTGCAAGCAGGGGAAATGCCAGATAATTATAAAACCATCAGATCTCATAAGACTCCCTCATTATCACAACAACAGCATGCAGGAAGCTGCCTCCATGATCCAATTACCTCCACCCTGTCCCTATGTTGAAACATGGACATTGTGGGGATTACAATTCAAGGTAAGATTTAGGTGGAGACACAGAGCCAAATGAGATCATGGAGTCTCTTCTTTTTGAAATGTTCAAAAGTTGGCTTAAGGTTAAAAAGACTTAATTTAGAATTTGAAATTTGAGTTTGAGAAGCTTGTCAAATATAAAAAGTTCAATAAGCTTGATGAAAAATAAGATTGCAGATCACTGTAAAATAAGTCATTCATTTAGCTACAGTAATAATTTAAAATTTTCAAAAGACAAAATAAAAAACTTTACCCAGTGATAGAGGGGTTTATTAGTCCATTCTCATGCTGCTAATAAAGACATAATCAATACAGGTAATTTATAAAGAAAAAAGGTTTAATTGATTTACAGTTCAGCATGGCTAGGAAAGCCTCTGAAAACTTACAATCATAGTGGAAAGGGAAGCAAACACGTCCTTTTTCACATGGTTGCAGGAAGGAGAAGTGCCAAGCAAATGAGAAAAAAAACCCTTGCAAAGCCATCAGCTCTCATGAGCACTCACTCCCTATCATGAGAATAGCACTGACCTCATGATTCAACTACTTACCACTAGGTCACTCCCAAGACATGTGGGGATTATGAGAACTATAAGTCGAGTTGAGATTTGGGTGGGGACACAGCCAACCATATCAGGAGGAGACTCAGTTTTCCAACCAATCAAAAGAATAAATACAACATGAGGCAAATTCTCTCCACATATTGCAGTTTTTGTCTTTATAATCAAAAGGTTTGCAAAAGTATTGTACTATTTTTTAATTAGTTTTACATGAAAATCTTATTTAAAAGAGAAAGCCAAATTTTACCTTTTCACTAGTACATTATTAATACTAAAGCTAATTTTAACAAAAACTTATAAACAAATATATCCCATCTGAATCATCTTTGAATACACATGATTTTATACACTTTTATAATCTTTTACCATTATTAATTCTTTTTCTTTTACCAATTTATATATATATATATTCAATTTTATCTTTTTTTATTTGAGTTAAAACAACCTATAAATAACCTCCAAATGAAAGAAAATGGCTTTTTAAAGAAAAGTCACATTTTTATATCTTTTTCATAACTTTGCTTATCAAAAATATTTTGCATTGTTAAATATTTTGTATACAGAATTGTTTTTTCTATATCTAGTAATTTGAATTACTTATATTAACTTTAATGTTAACTCCTAGGCTAATTTTTAGTGAAAAACCAAGGATGTAAGTAATTTTAATTTTTAAGTATCAAGTGCACAGCTTAGAACAGAGAACAGAGCTTGAAAGACAATGCCTGTAGGATCCAATTCCTCTGAATGTGGCCAGAAGGCATAGCTGGATCAAGAAATATGGGGCCATAGTAGGGTTGGCTGTGCCCTGCAGCTAGTGACCCAGGCACTGTAGACACACATGAATTTCCAGGTCTAACTATGGTCTCCTGTTTATACCCCAGAATCTAAAGGCTCAAAATCAAAGACATAAGCTCATAGACAAATTAAGCAAGTATCAAAAATATCTCATAAACAAGTTTTACAATGTTAAAAATCCAGCAGAGACAGAATACATTAGTCTGACCAGTAGACCCAGGCAATAATATCTAAAATTTTTAAAACATTTTTATCTATCTTACCAATAATTTAAAAACTAGCTTTATATATGAAAGAGTACTAAAGCTACATAAACTTGCAAAGCATTTGGGTTTATTTGCTTAATTTACAAGTACTGATTTATCTATATTGATTTGGTACCTTATATAGAAAGACAAATATATAAAGACAGATACATACATGTGTATATATAGAAATAAAGACAGACAAATGTAAAAATGTTAGAGCTTTAATTTTAAATTTTTAGCCATAAAACAAGTAAAACAGAGTAGGTTAAAAGGACCATGGATTTGAACTGTACCTTTGTAAATGGAACCAGTTAAAGTTGATCTGTCCTACAGAAATGAAGCCCTTACCAAGTTCTGGACAAAAAAAGAGTGGTACATTTAGATCTCAAAGCACACAGAGAGAATTTAAGTTGTTTTTAAGAGGGAATTTGGATGTTAGAGACAATTAAAAATGGATGTCAAGGAAACAAAATCATAGAAATTTACTACAGAATTTTACAAGGAAAATAGATAAGCCTACATAAAATTTAGAAACCTTTTCAAAATAACAAGCTGAGTGGCAAGAAAGTCATATTTTGGAGACAAATCTAGTTAGATAGGTGAATTTTAAATTTAGCTTCCATTTATTAACTGAATCACTAAGCTCTAGAAGTCCTTTAACAAATAAGGCCAACAAAGCATTTGCAATTTTTAGGGCCTAACACTTACAAATGTGAAAAGCAGGTGCAGCTGGAAGCAGAACATCCAGATCTCCAGAAATCAAGAATTTCATGTTTATACTGAATCCTGGATCCTCACAAAGAGAAAACACCATGGGATTGGACTGTGTAATGTTTCCCACAGTGCACCTCACTGCAAGACAACCTCATACCAATCAGCACGCTCTAATCAGCTTATCCCTCATGGGAGTCATAGCTTGATAGCAAGTGTTTCTATAGTCTTCAAGTGTACAAACCTCACTTTTCTCATCTAAATGCATAAAGAAATGAGTAGCCAGCTACAGTAATAACCACTCACAGCAACCACTGTCAGCCACCTCCAAAACTACAGCCTTGCCAGTGACTTGTCAGTCATCACATACCCAAAATTCAAGTGCTCTCACAATACATATTAGGCCCTGCTATGGGCTCAAAAGCCAAAGAGATGCTCAATGTGAGAGAAAGCAGAGATTTTAGACCTGAGAGAGATCTGCCCATAATGCTTGGAACTCCATGAGGAAGATAGAAGACCCTGAAAAGGGGGTGTGTGGTGGCTTTTACTGTGTTCCTCAAGGGTCTCAGGGTCACTCGATGTAATATAAATTTATGTAATATAAATGGTGACAAAAAGGAAGGAGTAGAAATAAATGGGAGAACAAGTCTTAGAAGAGCCAATTTGAGAAGATGTTAAGCTTTCCAGAAGGCCAATGAAGCTTTACATTTTTCTCAGTAAAAATTATGTCAACAAGAAAAGAAATGAACAGGGATAAATCTATAATTGAAAAGAGATTTAGTTGACTGAAATAAAAAAAAGTTCCCATGGGAGAAATGTGGTCCAAAAGAGAAAGAGTAGAAAGGCAAATCTATCTATCTGTCTGTCTGTCTGTCTGTCTGCCTGCCTGCCTGCCTGCCTGCCTGCCTGCCTGCCTGCCTGCCTGCCTGCCTGCCTGCCTATCATCTATCTCCTGAACATCAGCTTTTTATTCAGCTGAATTTTGACCACAGAGCCCTTAAAAAAATCTTTTCAAATACCTTATCAGATTTTGGCCAGGAAAAACAGCCAATATTACTAGCTTTTGAACCTTTTTCATTTTAAAGCAAAAGTACCTTTCCAAGTGACTCACCAAAACAAATAAGCCTTAATCAAGGTTTTGACTTAACCAAGTAAGCAGAAGGCATCTCCAAAGAGGTGCAAAGCAATCTTTACAAGATGCAGAACCACCCCCAAAGAAAGCTAAACAACCAAGGATGTGTGAGGTATGTCCAAGGAGGTGCAAAGCCATTCCCAAAGGATCCAGAACCACCTCCAAAGACAGCTCAAATAAAGAAATGTTTTGCTAGCCATAAAGTGGGTACAACCCACATTTTTATCTAGCCATATATTCTAGGGTCCCAGCTTTTCATCTGATCTGCTACAAAGGCCTGAAAACCTCATGTGCCTCATAGAGACAGAAGACAGGAAATCAAAAACTATTAATGAAAGAGAAAATAATTAATAACAAATGGGTACCCCAAAAATCAAGCGTAACACAAACCAATTTGTAAGTAAATATTTCTTCTCCCAAATTAAAGGACTTACATTTCCAAGTGACAGGTTCCCTGACTGGCAATCAAACCTAGGACATTGTGGTAAAAGCATAGCGTTTTAACTACAAGAATACAAGATGGAATGGTCTTCACTGCAAAGTTTTCAGGGAATTCAAGGAGGGCAGTTTGAGTGTACAAAGGATTTTTACTTTGTTCTGAATTCAATTTCTGCTTTGTTTCTCTTTTTTATTAACCTTGCCAAGGAAGTTTCTTAGGCTACATTTCTTTTGTATCTTTTCATAGGTAACAATAGGATAACAGTTTAAGACAAGAGTGCTCTAAAAAGTTTTCTTTTAAATATAGACAATTTACTTATTTTATAAGTGAGCTAGTTCTCACACTCCCTTCCCCAAACCCCACCTGTTAACCCAATTTTGGGAGGGAAAAAGACAAACACTCTTACTACCTTTATTTGATCTAGCACCATAGGCAGCTATCTAGGAGAACTTACTTGGTTAAAAAAAAAAATTCTTACCTTTCTCCTCCGACTTTTTGTCAATTGTTCCAAGATCCCTTCCATAGCCTTCAGAATGAACAGAATGATTTGTTATTCCATGTACAGTACAAAACTGTAGGGATAAAAAGCAAACTTCCCCTTTGCCCTCTGAAATTTTACCGAAAATTACAAAATTACCTGACAAAAGGCAGGAGGAGAAAATGCATACACAAGCATGGGGCAGGGTGGGGGGTCAGAGTGATTACCCTAACCCCCAAATGGGGTATGGAAGTTTATTACCCTTTTTCATAGGGGATAAAGGAAGTGGAACATGTAGACATTTCTTTTGAGGGGTAGTACATGATAATTAGGTAGAATGAATGAACCAGGGAGACAAATTAATTTCTAAATGATTCTCTTTGGAATTTGAATGAGCCCAAGAGGCAGAAATTATCTTGTGAAAAAGTCCATTCAATTGTGGTTGCATTCCTCAGTCTTCTATTCTGCAATGGATAATGAGATTGCAGGAAGAAGATAGAAGGTAATTGTATTTCTTCTGGTAATAAGCTTTCTTGGTTAAATAAAGAAATTCCAATCAAGAATTCTTCCTTGTACTTGGGGTTGGAGGAGGAACAAGACAATGTTAGAAGGATCTTAATTCTGAGGCATATTTCTGAGGCCTTTTAATTTACAAAGCATTCAACATGCCCAAGCACCATAATTGTTTTCTGCACCCCAATGGTAGCATGTATCTATGTGTCATTCCTTTTTGTGGCAAACAATATTCCATTGTATGAATATATTACATTTCTTTATCCATTCATCAGTTAAGCATTTGGATTGTTCTCACCTTTTCATTATTATAAATAATGCTACTATAAACATTTATGTACAAGTTTCTATATGGACATATATTTTCAGTTACCTTGGGTATATAACTATGGGTGGAAATACTAGTGATGCAGTATCTTTCTCCTTAGTTCAGCTAAAATCCAGGCTCTTGACTCACGACCAGGAAAAATTAGGCACACGAACACATTGAAGGGTGAGAAGAGCAGATTTATTAAGCAAAAAAAGAAAGCCCACAGCAAAGAAAGAAGGGGTCCTACCAACAGGCTCCCAACTCACAGGGTGAATACCAGACCACCGCATACAAGCTGAAGAGGCTATGGTCCTCCCCTGCAAGGTGCAAATCTCTGGGGCTCCACCCCATTTTCCCAGTGTGCATGCAGGCCCCCAGTCTGTTGTGGGCATGCCCAGGCAAGACCCTGTGTAGATTCCCCTAACTGCCCCTTGCATATATCACTAGGTTATATGGCAACTCTATGTTTAACTATTAAAGGAACTACCAGGAATTTCAATAAAGCAGCTGTGCCATTTTTACACTCAACCAGCAATGTATGAAGATTCTCATTTCTCTATATATTTTTTTTTTTTTGAGACGGAGTTTCGCTCTTGTTGCCCAGGCTGGAGTGCAATGGCGCGGTCTCGGCTCATCGCAACCTCCGCCTCCTGGGTTCAGGCATTTCTCCTGCCTCAGCCTCCTGAGTAGCTGGGATTACAGGCACGCGCCACCATGCCCAGCTAATTTTTTGTATTTTTAGTAGAGACGGGGTTTCACCATGTTGACCAGGATGGTCTCGATCTCTTGACCTCGTGATCCACCCGCCTCGGCCTCCCTAAGTGCTGGGATTACAGGCGTCTCCATATTTTTATCAACACTTTTTATTTGACTTTTGAATTATAGCCAATCTAGTGGATGTGGAATGGTGTGTCATTGTATAATAGAAGGTTTTTTAAATTAGCACATAATAGAGGTATGCATTATATAATAATGTCGATAGAGTTTATTGGCATAAAATTGATCCTAACAGCCTCTTATTGTCCTTTGTATTTCTGTTGTATCAGTTGTAATGTCTTCTCTTTCATTTCTGCTTTTATTTACTTGTTTTTTGTTGTTGTTGTGGTTGTTGTGTTGCTTTGTTTTGTTTTGGACAGGGTTTCACGCTGTAACCTGGGCTGAAGTGCTGTGGCATGGTCATGACTATGAAGCCTCAACTTGCCAGGCTCAAGCAATAATCCTACCTCAGCCCCCCAAGTAGCAGGGACTACAGATGTGCACAACCATGTCTGGCTACTATTTGTATTTTTTGTAGATACATTTTAATTTTTTAGTCTAGCTAAATGTTTGTGAATTTTATTTTTTTCAAAAAACGAACTCTTAGTTTCATTGATTCTTTTGTACTGTTTTTCTGGTCTTTGTTTTATTTATCTCTGCTTTACTCTTTATTATTTCCTTCTTCTGTTAACTTTGGAATTTCTTCTAGTTCCTTGAGGAATAATGATTTTTATTTGAGACATTTCTTTTTTTTTATGTAGGCCTTCATGGCTACAAACTTTCCTCTCAGAGCTACTTTTGCAGTTTCCATTGTGGTTTGTCTCAAGATATGTTAAAATTATCCTTCTCCTTTCTGTTTTGACCCATTGGTTGTTCATGAGCATGCTTTTTAATTTTCATATTAATTTATTTATAAATAAATACATTTTCCAAAATTCCTTCTGTTGTTGATATCTAGTTTTATACCATTGTGGTCAGAAAATATACTTGATATGATTTCTATCTTCTTAAATTTGCTGCAACTTGTTTTGTGGCTGAATAGTCTATCCTGAATAATAATTCATGTGCATTTGAGAAAAATGTGCATTCTGTTGTTGTTGAATAAAATGTCCACTAGGTTCACATGGTATAAAGTGTTGTTTAAGTTCAATGTTGCCTTGTTAATTTTCTGTCCAGATGATCTGTTCATTGTTGAAAGTGGGGTATCAAAGTCTCCTATTATTACTGCATTGCAATTTATATCTCTTTTAAATCTTTTAATAATTCTTTTATATATTTAGGTGTTCTGATGTTGGATGCATATATATTTACAATGTTATAGTCTCTTGATTGATGCACATTATCACAACATTATTCCTTAGGGAACTAGAAAAAGAATAAATTAATCCCAAAGCTAGCAAAAGAAAGAAAATAATAAAGACCAAAGCAGAAATCAATGAAACAGTGACTAGAAAAACAGTACCAAAACCCAATAAAACTAAGAGGTGGTTTTTTGAACAAGTAAAATCAACAAACCTTTAGCTAAACTGAAACAAAAAATAGTAGTGAATAAAATCAGAAATGAAAGAAAAGACATTGCAGCTGATGCCACAGAAATACAAAGGACAATAGGAGACTATTATGATCAATTACATACCAACAAATTAAATAAACTAGAAGAAATTTTAAAATGTCTACATATATACTATCTACAAAGACTGGATCATGAAGAAATAGAAAATCTAAACACATGGATAACAAGTAAAGAGAATGAATAAGTAGTAAGAAAACTCATTTTTAAAAATCCCAGAACACAATGGATTCCCTGCTGAATTCTACCAAATATTTAAAGAACTAATGCTCATACTTCTCAAACTCTTCCAATAAATCAAAGATAAGGAAATACTTTCAAACTCTTTTTATGAGGCATTACTCTTATACGAAAGTCAGACAAAGACATTATAAGAAAAGAAAATTACAGGCCAATTTCCCTGAGGACATAGATGCAAAAATTGTCAACAAAATAATAGAAATCTAAATTAAAAGGATTATTCACCATGATCAAGTAGGATTTATCTGTGGGAAGCAGGATGATTCAACATAAACAGATCAATGTTATAGATCATCTTAACAATGACAGACAAAATCAAATGATTATCACATTAGATGCAGAAAAAGCATTTGACAAAAATCAACATCCTTCTATGATAAAAACTTTCACCAATCTAGATATAGAAGGAATGTACCTCAACACAATAAAGGTCATATATAATAAGCCCACAGCTAACTCACTGGTGAAAAATTGAAAGCCTTTTCTCTATGATCTGGAACAAGACAAAGACACTCACTCTGATCACTTCTATTCAACATAGTATAAGTTCTTGCCAAAGCAATTAGGCAAGAGGGAAGTAAAGGCCTCTAAAAATGAAAGGAAGAAATAAAATTGTATTAAAAACAGACATAATGACCAAATAGACCAATAAAACCAAATAGAGAGCCAAGAAATGAACTCACACATGTATGGTCATTTGATTTTGACAAAGGTGCCAAAAATACACAACAGAATAATCTCTTCACTAAACGATGTTGAGAAAACTAGATGTCCACATGCAGAAGAATAAAAGAGGATCCTCACCTCATGTCATACACAAAAATTAACTCAAAATCGATCAAAGACTTAAACCTAAGACCTAATTCTCTACAACTACTAGAAGAAAACATGAGAGGGAAACTACATGGCATTGCTTTAGGCAGTGATATATTGGATTTGACCCCCAAAGCACAAGCAATAAAAACAAAAATAGACAAAAGTAAAATAGAT
Source organism: Aotus nancymaae (assembly GCF_030222135.1). NCBI lineage: Eukaryota > Metazoa > Chordata > Mammalia > Primates > Aotidae > Aotus > Aotus nancymaae. Next base: position 32,749,867 of record NW_026988413.1, read on the forward strand.
CAAAGGAAAAAGCTTCTGCACAGCAAAGGAAACAATTAAGTGTGAAGAGATTGTATTAGTGTGCTGTGATGCTGCTGATAAAGACATACCTGAAACTGGGTAATTGACAAAGAAAAAGAGGTTTAATAGACTCACAGCTCCACATGGCAGGGGAGGCCCCACAATCATGGCAGAAAGCAAAAGGCACATCTTACATGGCAGCAGGCAAGAGAGAGAATGAGAGCCAAGTGAAAGGGGTTTCCCCTTAGAAAATAATCAGATTTTGTGAGACGTATTCACTACCTCAAGAACAGTATAGAGTAAACCACTCCCATGATTCACTTATCTCCCATTGGGTCCCTGCCACAACACGTGGGAATTATGGGAGCTACAATTCAAGATGATATTTGGGTGGGGACACAGTCAAACCATATCAGAGATAATCTATGAATAAGAAGAAAATATTTGCATTCTTATATTCAATAAGGGATTAATTACTGCAAATACATAAGGAACTCAAAAAATACAATAGCAAGAAAACAAATAACCTGATTTTAAAGTGGACAAAGGATACAAATAAACACTTATCAAAAAAAAACGTAGAAATGGCTGACAAATATATGAAAAAAAATACCCAGCATCACGATTAGAAAAATGCAAATTAAAACCACAATGACATAGCACCTCACACCCATCAGAATGACTATTACTAAAAACATGAATTAAATGTGTTAACAAGAATGTGGAAAAAGGAGAATGCTTGTATACTGTTGGTTGGAATATAAATTATTAGAGTCGTTATTGAAAACTGTACAGAGGTTCCTTTAAAAACTAGTAATAGAATTATAACATGATTCAGCAATCTCACTTTGGGCATTCACCCAAAAGATTTGAAATCAGTTTATCAAAGGGATGTCTTTCCTCCCATGTTTAACATCTTGTACATGTGTGTACTTGACATATCAAGCAATGAACTAGAGGACTAAGAGCTAACACACTCAAAGAGTAAAATACATTAGAAACAAAACAGAAATTTTGCACAGTAAAATATCTACATATTTTAATTAACTTGCAGTCAGAACTATTTAATTCTGAGTCACAAGAAAATTTTTAAATGTGTCCTTTTCTGGGTTTTGTTTTCTTTTTAATTACAAAAGATATTCTGTGCAATTGAACTTCCAAAGTTATTTGTTTGAAGAGTAACTTTTTTTCATCTATTTTTGTAAACCAAAAAACACTTTCATCTTTGGCAAAAAGTCAAAGAGCCATTTGTATGCACCTTTAAATGAAGGCTTTCATTTGAAATCAGGCATGTTAACTGAAAAATGGTTACATTTAAAGTGTTTTCTACAATTAATCTATATTTCTGCAAAATTCCATGGACTTATTCAGAATACTGCACCTACTATAATGTCTTGAACACACATACAATAGTATGTGTGAACTACTATTCACAAATGAACTCCACAAACATTTGTTCAGTTTAACTATGTAGAAAAGATATTACACCTCCTGACTTTGGCCCCTGGTAGTATGATTACTAGACATTCCAAAAGACGTTTGTACTACAAAACTATAAGATTTTGGATAAAACATACTTCTAATGCAATGCTAGGTTCATGGGAAATATGAGGAATCTGCAAACTTCTTGCCCCAGAAAAAAAAAAGTGACTCAAACTAGACTAGAGAGTATGAGCTCAAATAGCAAATAAATACTAATGGCAAGATCCCTTAACGGCACATACCAACGTCACTGTTGCCGTGAGAAGATCTCTATCTCAGACCTGCTGTATGTTGTCAGAGGGGAACTGAGACCACTCTCAATTTCCCATTCAAATTCATAATCCTCATTAAGTCTGGGGCCCTCAAATAGAACTAAAGTACCTCCAGATCAGCAGAATCTTATGACTCTCAGATTAAATAAATACAAATCCTTTCCAGAAGACACTAAAATCACAAGCAAAAAAATAAAGAAAATTGATGAATTTGTCATCAATATTTAAAACGTTTGCGCCCCAAAGTACACCATCAAGAAAGGGAAAAGGCAACACATAGAATGGAAGACAATTTTTTCCAAATAATGTATATGATAAGGGACTTTTGTTTAGAATATATGAAGAATACTTTCAACTCAGTAATTCAAAAAAAATTAAAAATGGGTAAAGAAAATGAATAGAATTTTCTCCACAGAAAATATACACAAATAGCCAAAAAACATATTGTATTAATTTGCTAGGGTTACTAGAATAAACTACCACAGACTAGGAGGCTTAAGCATCAGAAATTTTCTCCCAGTTCTCGGAGTTAGAAGTCTAAAATGATGGCCATTGGTTTTATCTGAGGGTCTCACCCCTTGGCTTGTAGGATGGCCATCTTCTCACTGTGTCTTCACAAGGCCTTCCTTCTGTGAGGGTCTACGTCCTAATCATCTCTTTGTATAAAGACACCAGTCATATTGGATGGCCTAATTTAACCTTAACCACCTCTTTAAAGACCTTATCTCAGCTGAGTGTTGTGGCTCGTGCCTGTTATCCCAGCACTTTGGGAGTCTGAGGCAGGCGAATCATGAGGTCAAGAGAACAAAACCATCCTAGTCAACATGGTGAAACCCCGTCTCTACTAAAAATACAAAAATTGGCTGGGCGTGGTGGTGCACACCTGTAGTCCCACAGTGATGGAGATCACGCTGCTGCATTCCAGTCTGGCGACAGAGCCAGAGTTCTTCTTTAAAAAAAAGATCTTGGCCGGGCGCGGTGGCTCACGCCTGTAATCCCAGCACTTTGGGAGGCGGAGGCGGGTGGATCACGAGGTCAAGAGATCGAGACCATCCTGGTCAACAAGGTGAAACCCCGTCTCAACTAAAAATACAAAAAATTAGCTGGGCATGGTGGCACGTGCCTGTAATCCCAGCTACTCAGGAGGCTGAGGTAGGAGAATTGCCTGAACCCAGGATGCGGAGGTTGCGGTGAGCCGAGATCGCGCCATTGCACTCCAGCCTGGGCAACAAGAGCGAAACTCCGTCTCCAGGAAAAAAAAAAAAAAAAAAAAAAAAAAAAAGATCTTATCTCCAAATACAGTCACATTTTAATATACTATGGGTAAGGATGTCAATCTATGAATTTTAATGGGATGCAATTCAGCCCATAGTGCATATGAAAAGATGATCAACTTTATTAGGTATTGGGGAAATGAAAATCAAAACCAAATTAGATACCACTTCACACTTATGAAGGTTATTATGATAAAACATATGAGAACAAGTATTGATGAAAATGTAAAGAAATTCAAAACTTCGCACATGAGAATTATGAAATAGTGAAGCTACTTTGAAAAAAAAAAGTCTTGGAGTATCTTAAACAGTTAAACATAGAGTTACCACATGACCTAGCAATTGCACTTAGGCATATACTCAACGGAATAAGAATATATGTCTACACAAAGACTTGTACCCAAATGTTTGTAGCAGTATTATCAATAATGGTCAAAAAGTGAAAATAACACAACAAAAAGAAATGAAGTGCCTATACATAGTGCAAGATGAACAAAATTTGAAAATATGCTCAGTGAAGACGTCAGTCACAGAAGACTATACATTGCATGATTCTATTTGGATGAAATATCAAGAATAGGCAAATGCATAGACACAAGAAAGTAGGCTAGGGGTTCCTTAGAATCGTTGAGGGAAAAGATTGAAAAAAATGGGTGGTGATTGCTAACAGCTGCAGGGTTTTGTGGGAAGGGATGATGAAAATGTAAATTGTATTGTGTTTGTTGATGCACAACTCTATGTATATACAAAAGCCATTGAATTGTATGTTTTAAGTTGATAAATTGTATAATATATGAATTATATCTCAATAAAGCTCTTATAATTTTTAAAAAATCATCTCTGAATGAAAGGAACCCAAATTTTGGCAGTTAGAATTCCCACAGATTAAGATCAACAAAATATAAACTCATAATCAAAGATTGCCAAACATGAGAGTAAATAAGCTACCATGACTGAGTCACAGAAAAAAAAATGAAAAGAAAACTCAGATACAGTATTTTCTAATATTTAAGAAATAATATTAAATACAGAATATTAAATATCTATGTAAAAAGTATTAAAAGACTAATCACAAGAAACTATCGAGTAAGCAACAGATTTGAAAACACTGACTTTTAAAATGAAAACACAGTTATTGAAATTAAAACTTAATGTGAGTCACACAGAAGGTTAGATTAGATATGGCCGAAGAGATCATTATAAAGTGAAAAACAAGTTTGAAAAAAAAATGCCCTCACTGCAACCTAGAAAGATAAGGAATTATGAAAGAGATATTAAAAGAGAATTAGGAAGAGATAACATTTGATGAGATGGTGGCCAAGAAATTTTTGGGATTTATGAAAGTCATTGATCTGCCTGTGAGAATGCTCTATGTGCCAAGCAGGATAAGAAGGAAAAAACTTCCACTTAGACTCTAGACCAAAACTATAGAACTCTAAAAATAGACATAACACATTAAAATGAAATAGAAAAAGATTATTTACCAAGGAAGGCAATTAGACAGAAAACAGTATTCTCAACAAAAACAACAGAAAAACACAATTACTGTCTCCTTTTCCTTGAAAAGGGAATTGTAATTTACTTTTGAGTATCAGTAAATTTTGTTCTTGAATGAGAGAGGAAATATCAGAGTACACTGCTTAGCTCAGCAGTGAATAATATTTATATAGTTAAAAAAAAATTCTGAAACTGTCTCATTCTGTTACCCAGCCTCACTGCAGCCTCAATCTCCTGGGCTCAAGCAATCTTCACACCTTAGCCTTCTGAGTAGCTAGGACTACAGGGGCACATCACGGTGCCAGCTAACATTTTTTGCTTTTAGTAAAGGCACAGTCTTGCTTTCTTGTCCAGGCTGGTCTCGAACTCCTTCTGTTAAATCAGATGATACGTCCTTAAATAAATTGCCAACTTGAAGAAACAGTCTTTGAAATCAATAATTTAATGTATACTTTTATATATGTTCATTCATGTAAAAACTAAATTATACTAACTTTAATTTAAATGTAACTAAAATATTCCAGTAAGGAGGAAGCATACATTGACTTTACTCCAGATCCAGTTTCCTAGCCAAATTGGAGGCAAATAAAATAATATGCTTCTGTTTATGTTGTGACATACATAATGTCTACTCATAATACCTCTCAATAAAATTCATAGGAGAAAAAAATTGTCATAAGTTACATCCTTCTTTAAATGACTTGGCTAGAGGCCACATAATTCCCATTAAACTCAATTATCTCACAACTGAACGCTTTGATAACTTGCTAAAAGCAGCAGACACAGTGTTATTAGTGAGCCAGGAGAAGGGGAAACCCCAGAGCAGCCATCAGCCATCTTCGTTTCTCTGCAATCGGCTCCTTCATATCCCTGATAACAATGACAGGAAAACTTATCCGCCATCACTGCCAGGTCTGTTTCAGATGCTTTTCCTTTCACAGTAAATTCCCCATCCTCAGAGGCCTCTATGTGGTAACTTGCAGGGTTCAAGTGAAGGTAACTGGGTGCGTTCCACATCTTCCTTATGCACCTCCCATTGTTCCTGCAGAGGTGAAGGCTGCATACCTCAGCAGCTCCAGTCACATTGACTATGTAGCTCCCTAAATCAGAACTGACAAACTGCTTCACCTTTGTACAATTGGCCTAGAAATGTAGAAAGAAATCAATTTTAGTGTTTCTCTCTGGTACTGACAGAATTAGAGCTTCTAGGGCCACAAGGTAGTTCTTTGGTCTTGGTTAAAACATAATGTCTCGGTTCCAGTTGTTGAACTTGTAGGCTCCCGGGCACTATAACAAGGCCCCCAAAACGGAAAAGGGAGAGGTCTGAGGGGCAGGAGATAGAGACTACGCTAGAGTCAGGCTAAGCAACTGAACTTGCAAATGGCCCCCAGAATCAGCACGTGAGACCTTGCCTTTCTCCAATTTACATTCTTTTTTCCTTCCTTCTTACTCTCAAGTTAATGGCATAAAAGAAAAAGGAACAAACCCAAATTAGGAATCTTGCCAAACTGCTGCCCTCAGGCTACCATTCAGGCATGTGGGGTCTTCCATGGTTGTGTTAGAACCTGAATCATAGTCCATCATTTATTGTCAACTCATCGTATTCCACCATTCTACCACGTATTATAGCCTTCTGGATTTTCCTGTTAATTTCCATCAACTGCCCTGGGTCCCATACTAATACAATTCAAACACAGGAAAGCCTGTATGGCTGACTAGGTAACTTGTGTGTGTGTGGTTCCTATTATGTTTTCTAAACAGAGGCCATCTGGGTTGTGCACCCACCTTCCTTTTCTATGTATCAGGTACTGATTCGGAATATTTATTCTAGAGCTGATGAAGCTCTTCTCATGAGCCACCTAGGGCCTGGGGTGGAAATATCACACCTGGAAAGTCAGGAATTAATTCTCACAGTTTTCTATTTCTCATACCTGGGCATAGGCATAAACAGTTTCATGAACACTATCTCAGTAGCAACAAATTGAGCCTGTGAAATTCTAAGAAAATATCACATCGTCATGGACTTGCAAAAAATTCAATTTAACAAGAAGTGTCAAGCGTATTTAAGGTAAAATGCGTTACACTATAGAAATATAAACAAACAGCATCTGGAAATGCGGAAGAGATTATGATTAATGGGGATTGGGGAAAACTAGGAATCTTTCCTGGAGTAAAAAATAAGAGGCATATACATTTTTTTTTTTTTTTTTTTTTTTGAGACTGAGTCTTACTCTGTCAAACAGGCTGAAGTGCAATGGCACGATCTCAGCTCACTGCAACCTCTGCCTCCCAGCTTCAAGCCATTCTCCTGCCTCAGCCTCCTAAGTAGCTAGGATTATAGGCATGTGCCATCACATCCAGCTAATTTTTATGTTTTTGCTAGAGATTGGCTTTCAGCAAGTAAGGCTGGTCTCGAAGGCCTGGAGGCCTCAAATGATCCCACCTCCCAAAGTGCGGGGATTACAGGTGTGAGCCACTGCACCCGGCCATAAATCTTATTATAAATGCTGTTAATTTTCAGCTGATTTCTCTATAGACAAAAAATAACTTCAATGTGGAGAATTAAAAGTTACCACCTATTTCTACCTCTCAGAATAGTATATAACACATTTGCTATAGTTGTTAAATGCAAGGGGTCCATCATCAAACTGTGGCTAATGCCAGCTCCACCACTAACTATCTTAAATAGCTGTTAACCTAGTTAGGTTTCCTCTCTAGTTTCACCTTCTGTAAATGAGGATGACAGTCACTACCTCATATGACCAGTAAGTGAGCAAATCCGACTCAAAAAATCTTAGCGCAACCTTAGCACATCATAAATATTCATCAAATGTCGGTGTTATGATTACTATCTTTATAAAAGTTAACAATATTGTTTAGCCTTTTCTATGTATCAGACACTGATTCGGCATATTTATTCTAAAGCTGGTTTGCTATGGGGGTCATGAGAGCTTTATTAGATAGAGTAAGCTCTCCAAGAAAACAGAGAAATAAACCACCTTACCATGTATGTACCTATGCAACAATCCTGCATGATCTGCACATGTTCCCCAGAACCTCAAGTACAACAACAACAGAAAAATTTAATACACCTTCAAGGTACTGACTTACCTTGGATGAAGTTAAATTCATGTCTCCCCAAATAACAATGCCTGCAGCTCCCAAGGCGGCACTTTCTCCTATGGTGCTGACTAGATCTTGCTAGATTGAAGAGAGTAGAGTTCATTATCAATTTGAATGTAAAACAGCCCACTAGGGATTAGGATTAGAGTCTGAGTTCAGTGTAACGGGGCTGGTACTGAGCTCATATACTCCATAGAGACCTATTTTCTGCTTTCTTAGAATGACTCAAATGCCAAATAAACCAATGCTCAAAAATCGCACTCTGTAATCATAAGCAAAAACATATAAATATTTCTCAAGAAAAACATATTTTGCCATGCAAGATATTATTTTGAAGACAATGAGCCCGTACATGTCAGAAATTATTTAATTGAAATAGATTGGCACACATACCCACACACCAGGTCATGTGTATGTGCCCTGAAAACAGAATCCAAAAGTTTTCCTTCTCCAAATGCAATCCTCTTAACCAGGTTTTCCATTTTGCAACATGCCCCCGTGACACTTCACCCCTGCAGTGACTTGGATGGGTTTATATCATTTCAATTCCAAGGCCAGGCAAAGAAGCAACGTTAAGGGTTTGCAGGCTCTGATTTGGTCCAGCTTTTATACTTGTCCCTGAAATTATCTGTGTTTAATTTCTAAGTACCTGACCTAATGGGCTTTATTTATGACAAATCCAATCATGATAAAGTCACTGGAATTTTCTGCAATATTATTAAGACAGACAAAGGTAAGGTTTTAGCAGAGGGAATTTTGATTTTATAATATTAAAGGGTTTTTTTGTTAGTGTTTAAAGATTAACTTGGATCTAGGCCGTTTTATGACTAAGATTTGAATGTATGTAGTTGGTTTCCCACTTTATTAAATTATAATACATTTCCCCACTCTTTGGGATACTAAGCATCCACCTTGTACTCCAAGAATGAATTTCTCAATTAAATGCTAGAAAATGTAATTAGATGATTTGGTGGAAAATAAAAACAGAACTGTAAATGCTATTTTGCCATCGGACACAATATTAATACTTGAGAGATAAATCTCTTTATCTGACACTTTGATTGTCTAACACTCAAAGGTTTTAAAGTTTTTTTTGTTTGTTTCTGGGCAGTTGTCTTGTGACTTTCAAAAAGGAAAGAGATTTTGGTTTAAACTAATTTCCCTTTCAGATTAACATCCACTTTCACTCCCTATGATTATAATATGTGCTGAACAAGTCGCAGCTGACATGACAGGAAGGAAAGGAGGTTTTGAGAGGCTCAAGTGAGACAGTATCAATGAAAGGATTTTGAAAATTGTCAATGGTACGACGAACAGGGCCCAGAGGAGGAGCCACCCCACAGTACCCAGACTGCAGACTGCGGAGTCTGTGTCCGCTTCCTCTTTGGGCAAAGAGATAAGGGAGCAGAACTCCTCACTCCCCTCACTTTGAAACTTCTCTGGAAACAGTGCCATGGTAGTCACATGGTGTGATCAGAGCAGAAATCCCCAAGCTCTCCATTGTCATCAAAGGAGGATAAGGTCATAACATTTACATTTTATATCTATGGGTTATTGATCTATAGTAAGTATGTGAGTGGCAGATATTTGTGGTAAAAGCCACACACACCTTCTGACGTTGCTGTCAGTTTCTTCCAAATTAGTTTTCAAATTAGTTTCTCACCAAATCAGTTCACTGTCACCTCACAGAGAGCAGAGTACTGAATGAACCACAAAGCAGTTATGTTTTGGGGATCAGAAAAGCAAGGGCACTACCCAGCAAGGGAAGTCACAGATAAAGTGCCCCTGGGAGCAGATTGGGACCAGCTGAAAGCTTGGGCATGGGGGTGATGTCACATGAAGGAGAAAGAAAGGAACAAAGTAGATGTACTGAAAATGAGTCTCCCAGGTCCCAGTGTGGCGCAGGGTGCTTTGCATCTACACATGATCCTTGGACCTGAATCAGGGTTTCATTAGCAGAGGATAGGGCTACTCAAGGGATTCACTCCACACTTGAGTGTCAGTCCCTGACATTTACCAGAGTGCATGTGAGCAAGGTGCCCACTGTGGGGAGCTGGAGCATTACTAATGAGCTGCCTTTGTGCCTTACCAGAGACAGCACGAATTAATGACAGGGACAAACATCTTTAAATCTACAGGCAAGGAAACTCCTTTTGTTAATTTTTAAAAGCACAGCTCACAGATGGAACAGGAGGCCATTATCTTAAGTGAAATCACTCAGAAACAGAAAGTCAAATATCACGTGTTTACTGAGAAGTAGGAGCTAAACGATGGGTAACTACAGACATGCAGAGTGCAATAATAGACACTGGAGACTCCAAAAGGTGCAAGGGTGGGAGGGGGGTGAGGGATAAGTAATGCTCTGCTGGGTAAAATGTACACTTTTCGGGTGCTTGGGTACACTAGATGCCCAGACTTCACCACTACTCAATATATCCACGTAACAAAACTGCGCTTGTACCCCCTAAATGTATAAAAATGGAAAACTAATAATAATAAATGTTTTAAAAACAGATCATCAGGTTATATCTAGGTTGCATTCGTGTGTAAATAATATAAGCAATCTTCTGTGTGAAATGAGGTTTGACTGCCTTTATATTCCCCAAGCTATAGCTACTGCCTGAGATTCCATTCTTAAAAATCTCATGTTTAAGTTTAAGATGTTGATGGCTGTTAAAAAAGTAATAGCCATACCCCGTAAGTTTCTGTAGAGCTTCACACTTTCGTATGCGTTGTCTCATTTGATTTTCATAATACTTCTGCTAGGTGAGTAGGACAGATAATATTGTCCCATTTTGTACATGAAGACACTAAGACACTAAGTCCAGGGAGGTTAAGAGATTTGCTACTTACCAGTGAATCTTTTTTGTAATCTTAACTGTATGTGTGTGTGCATTCTAAAATTCAGATATTATTGGGAAAATCAGAAATGGAAGCCATTAACGGTGACTTAGAGTTTGGTACAAATGAGTATTAGGTTTTTAATAATTTATGGGCAGGGCAGTGCACAGTGGCTCACGCCTGTAATTCCAGCACTTTGAGAGGCAGAGGTGGGTAGATCACTTGAGGCCAGGAGTTCAAGACCAACCTGGCCAACAAGGTGAAACCCCATCTCTACTAAAAATACAAAACTTAGCCCGGCATGGCAGCACATGCATGTAATCCCAGCTACTCGGGAAGCTGAGGCAGGAGAACTGCTTTAACCCAGGAGACAGAGGCTACAGTGAGCTGAGATTGCGCCACTGCACTCCAGCCTGGGTGACAGGGGGAAACTCCATCTAAAAAATAAATAAATATAAAAAAATTTATAGGCCAGTATTTAAAGTCAATAGGGTACAATGGTGGATACACTTATAGTTTAAAATACTTGGAAATAGCTTGTCACTCAGAAAAAGAGAGAGCAGAATGAGATGAAACCCAAATTGTTGCTCCTTTTTCCAGAGAGGAAAGAGAGCATTTCCGAGGCTATAGCTACTAGAAAAAGAAGCTTATCCCAGGTTCACAGAATGTGCAGAATGTCCCAGTAATCTAAATTCATCTTTGAAATGAACATTTTCTCCCTCATGGTTTACTGTTTCTTCCAAAAGTCAATTTATTATCACTAAAGAATCGGTTTAGTCAAATATAGAAAAGACGTTTTATTTAAAAAGCTGGTATTTAAATTTCTACTCAATTCCAGAGTCAAGATTATTTTGTGAATACTTAGGTAACTTTTTAAAACCTTCCAGACAGTAGTGACTTTCTATTATTCATTCAATTATTTATCACTGATTTTTCTGGGTGGTATGAATAGCAGTTCACAGTAAAGACATTTTTTCCTTCCTCCCTCACCTCATGAATGATGTCAGAGGTATGGCATTTACCAGATTTTATACATATGCATCATTTCTCCCTCTGAAAAATACACTCCATTTATGTTCCAAAGATACCTGGTCACTTTAGAGCCCTCACCTGGGTGTTTTCTATGTCTCCTCTTTAGGATGCCTAGAACTCAGAACGTCTTTATTTTAACAGATATTGGTGCGTTGAAATTTGTAATGGTGGGGAAAGGAAAAATGTCTCCATTAAAATAATATTAATATTAACAATTAGTATTAAGTCACTAGTATCCAGCAATACCTTAAAACATCACTGTCTCACACATGTGAAGGCCCCCACAAGTCCCAAGTCTTCTCAATGTAGAAAGATTACATAAAATTATCAATCCAAAGATTAGGCTGGGCATGAGGGCTCACACCTGTAATACCAGCACTTTGGGAGGCCGAGGCGGGTGAATCACCTGAAGTCAGGAGTCCAAGACCAGCCTGTCCAACATGGTGAAACCCTATCTCACTAAAAGTACAAAAATTTAGTTAAGCATGGTGGTGGCTGCCTGTAATCCCAGCTACTTGGGAGGCTGAGGCAGGAGAATCACTTGAACCCTAGAGGCAGAGGTTGCAGTGAGCTGAGATTACATCATTGCACTCCAGCCTGGGTGACAAGAACAAAAAACTCTGTCTTGAAAAACAGAAAACAAAGATTGGAATACCCACTACTTTCCCTAGAATTTTTCATTTAAGTGGCTAGACTAGCAAAGAGAGAAGATGAGAGGGAAAACTCTGGGCGAAAGTTCACTTATTTTAATAGTTACCTTCAGGATTTGTATGAGGTGTTTGGGAGAATATGTGGCTTGATTAAAAATAAACAGACAGAATAAAACTTACCTGTAAGTGTGAACCTGGGTTTCAAAACTATCTACTGGTGCAGTGTTGAATTTAGAAACTCACATCACTCTTACCATCCCTTTTCATTAGTTGTAGTCAGAGAGGCAAGAATAACCCAGATGGCTAAATCTATAGACTCACCTACTTTCAGAAGGTTCACCACCTCTCTCATACCCTTTTAAAACTTTAAATTTTTTTAAATTGTGGCAAAAAGCATATAACATAAAACGTACCATTTTAGTTCAGTAGTGTTAAGTATATTCAGATTGTTGTACTTCCCTTATATCTTGTATCAAAGCTGGTATTATTTGTTAAAAAGAAAAAATTTATTTTTTTAATCTCTTGGGTTTTGAGATGGTGAAGCCAGAATCAGAAATATCTTCAATTCTGCTTCCACGTGGATGAGCAAACGCTCCATTTCAAAATATCCCTTTTGATTTTCTAACCCGCTCACTGCCAGTCATTTCAATAACCATCCAAAATGGCCAATCGTAAGTGAGTACAGTTAGAGTTGGTGTGTAGGAAATGTACTAGTCGCTGCTATCTACTTTCACCCTTTCTCACCTTACTTCATTCCTTAAAAGAATATTAATAAATAAGATAATCAAAATTCAGTTTGCATAAATGAAGAGTCTAAATGCATGGCTAGTCAAGGAAGAATTATGCTCCTATACAACAGACCATTAATTGAAATCAATTCTTCGAAGAACACAATTAACAAAGAACTGTCCTTTTAGAGATAAGGAGGAAATCCCCCACCATTGGACAAGAAGCTTCTTACCTTAGAAAGAAAAAATAAAGGCTCATCTCTGTACCCTAGCCTTGTGTAGACAAATACAGGCAGAGCATAATCATAAGATGTCATGGTGGAGATCCTCATGGATTCATGCACCCGAAATTGGGAGAAGCGCAAAATGTTTTCACTGTCTCCAAGGGATTTTCTGATACCGATAGAAGGATATAAAGCAGCACTGCTGTTCCAGAGCCAAGAGAGCTCATTGTTCCTCAAGATTTCCTCTTCTGGGCACGATCCAGTATAGTTTGGGGCATAAACGTTATAATTGTGGCAATCAGGATATAAATAATAACCCCAAAGGCCTTTGGGTCGGCTCTTAATTCCCAGTTTGATGGTTTCTTTCATGAAAGCTTTTGCACTTTCTTCAAAGGTCACTTTAGCTAAATATTCAATATCAGTAGCTGATACATTCTTTCCCATGTCGGAAATAAGCTTTCTTGACTTCTGTCTGTAGACGTCTTTTGCATTCCAGTTCCGGGCCCACTGTGGTCGCCAGTATTCCCAATCTATAACAGCAAGACCACTGAAATCTTCAGCAGGGATGTAATAATTAATATCTTGGTCAACTTTTTCCAGATGTACTTGTAAACTTATGTTCTGCGGGAGACCCCCATTAACGGGGACCCCTTGTGATGTATACCATGGATAGTATCCCAATCTGTTGACATAAAATATAGTGACATTTTGCCCCCTGGCCTTGGCCAGTGGACTTCCAATCACCTGAAACATTTTCAAATTTAGTCTTAAATTATATTTTATCAAACACTGATCTGTTGGAGCATTCCAAGCAGCTATAAAAGGTTTCCTTTGATAAATTGGAAGTCGAGCAGGTTTTAGACAAGAGATAGACTTTAGAATAAAAAATATAAGGAGCCATGAAGTGAGATGTACTGGTTGAACAACACAAAGCCTTAATTGTCCGTCAGCTAATACTTTCATGGTAAGACAGAAATCTTATGTTATCTTCTGCTCTAATGCACTCTAGAAGACCTGTGGAGAGATTTAATTTTCTGTTAGTAATAGTTTTGAGGAAAAAGATGCAAATAATAAATCGATATTATTATTATTAACATATTATCTATTTTTAAAGTGTATCACTTAAAGGTCTTAAAGAGACCTATAAATAAATTGAGATGTAGAAGCAAATGTAGATATAGAACCTAGCTTCTATTCAGAGCAGGAAATGCAATTCAACAAACATTCATGGAGCACCAGACCCTACATCCAGAAAACAAAATGAATAAGATGTGGTCCTTGCCTTTGAGGAGTTCATGATCAAATAAAGATGTGAAATAATATTCACTATCATTTTGGAAAACTCATCAAATCCTAGGCATTGTGCGTAAGTGCTTTGTAAATATTTATTTTTTTAAAAAAAGGTAATAACTGTCTAAGGCTTATAATTATGTTTCCATTTTACCAATGGGGAAACTGAGGCTTAGAGAGATGAAGAGGCTTGCCTGATGTCACATTATATGGACTGCAAGGTGATATAAAATTTAAATAATAAAAACGCATAACAAGTACTACATGAAAATTTATTGGAGCAATTACTTCTTCTGGGAGTAAGCAGTAGGTAGGAATGGAAAGGAACATGAATGAGTGGCAAGAAATTAAAACCAGCCCAACTGTCCCAAAGAATAGATGTTTTGGGTTTCTTTTGAATAAACTTAGCAATTGACTCTCCCAGTATAAAATTTAAGAAAGTTACATTTGTCTTATCTGGGTTCCTTTCTCGAGGAACCAACCATTGAGCTTCCCAGAAAGTTTCAAGGAAATGAAACTTACCAGATCATCACATTTAGACAATGAGACACCAGATGCCTCACTTGTCATGACTGCCTAACTGACCACCTGCCTGTTGACCTCAACTCCTCTTTCTTACCCCTCTTTCATTCCTGTTTTCCCACACATTAGTTACATTTCTTCCCTACTGTATAAACCCCAAATTTTAATTCTTGGGGAGATGGATTTGAGACTGATCCTTCATTCTCCTTGGCTGCAGCACCCAAATATGACCTTCTTCCTCTGCAATACTCCTTGTCTCAGTGATTGGCTTTCTGTGCAGCAGACAGCAGGACCTAGACCAAACCCTTGGTGTAACAGAATGTCTCAGGGAAGAGACTGGAGTTGAAAGAGAAGATAGGTGGGTGTTTAGATAGTAGGAGATGGAAGAGGATAGTGACTACTTTGGCAAGTCGTTTTTTAGTCATCTCTTTGTAAAACTACTACAAAATTATTTTTGAAAAAGCTCATCAAAGAGTTTGATGGCATAAAACATTTTCAGTCTTCTGGGTTATTAAGATGAAAATGGATTGTGGTTATGCCTGAAGCCTAGTGAGAGTAAGGTGTCCAGTGGACATTTGTCCTTTGGCTGTGTGCTCAGGATGCAGATCCCTTTCCTCTGTAGTTAATTCTGCACCACATGTATCTTGGAAGGCAAAGTCCATATTTCATTAAATAAGCCAAAATGTCCCAGCCTTCCTTGAAGGTGTGGTTCTGGTCTATGACTGTGGTCAGTCCAATTAGATTCATCCTAATCTAGACTTTGAATTGGGATACTGATATTCAAAGAGGCTGAGATAACATTGTCAGTGGTGACAGAAATTCCAGTGTCAAGGAGCAGCAAGCTGGGGCATCCAGAACCTAATGCTCATAAGGTTACTGTTAAGTGGAGATATTATCCTTATGGGACACCGCCTTTCTGCTCCTGGAAGCAAGGTTTGTTTTGGTTACTTACAAGCAGGAACACTGATTGATAGAGAAGTGATACGGTTTGTCTGTGTCCCCACCCAAATCTCCTCTTGAATTGTAGCTCCCATAATCTCCCTGTCATGGGAAGGACATGGTGGGAGGTAATTAATCATGTGGACGGGTTTTCCCATGCTGTTCTTGTGATGACGAGTAAGTCTCATGAGATCTAATGGTTTTATAAAGGGTAGTTCCCCTGTGCATGCTCTCTTGCCTGTGGCCATGTAAGCCAACATGTCTTTGCTCCTCCTTCGCCTTTTGCCATCATTGAGAGAACTCCCCAACCATGTGGAACTGTGAGTTCATTAACTCTCTTTTTCTTTATAAATTACTCAGTCTCGGGTATGTTTTTATTAGCAGCGTGAGAATGGACCAATTCAAGGAACCTCTGTGGCTTCTATTTCCTCCAATAAAGCCTGTGCTACGTGTTGTATGTAATTATCATGTTTAACCACCAGGTGTCACCAGCCAAACCTCATAGCATTTCTCAGGCTTCAGACACTGCTGTAAACAAAAATTTTAAGTAATTCCCAAAACTTCCTCCAAAGACATTTAAGAAGTCTTAAGTAAATGGATAAACACAAAACATCAGTTTTGTTTTTTGTTTTAAGATTTAGCTTCACTCTTGTTGCCCAGGCTGGAGTGCAATGGTGTGATCTCAGCTCACTGCAACCTCCACTTCCCAGGTTCAAGCAATTCTCCTACCTCAGCCTCCCCAGCAGCTGGAATTACAGGCATGCGCCACCACGCCCAGCTAATTTTTTTGTATTTTTAGTAGCGACGTGGTTTCACCACGTTGGTCAAGCTGGTCTCAAACTCCTGACCTCAGGTGATCTAACCGTCTCGGCCTCCCAAAGTGCTGGGATTAGAGGTGTGAGCCACTGCACCCGGCCAGAACACCAGTTTTTTAGAGCTATAGAGGTAGATATTTTCATTCATTGAATAAATACTCTTCCATGCACAAAGCTAAGATTACCCCACTTAGTAGCATGAAATACATCATATTGCAGCTCTAAATTGTGGTTTGAAAAAAAGTAGAAAAAAATAGTATTTTCAAGGGAATCTAATTTTATGAGTAAGAAAAATTGTGGTACTCGAAACTTCCCCTTCTCTTTGATTTTTTATTATATTTTTTGCCTCCAGGTAAGAAAAATAGATTTGCATATGCATTTATTAATAGATAGGGGAAGAAGCATTTCTTTAAATTTAAAATTCAGTTCTATTGGAAAGGACTGTATTTGTATATCAAAAAAAGAAAAATCTACTCTGCCAGACACTTCCTGTTTTGGTTTCATCCAAAACATAGTTTTCCACTGACTATTGTTTCCGCTTTGGTCCGCTCCCTCATCACCACCATAAATGAATACCTTGGTTCATTTATTACAAAGTTACCAAGTGATTCTCTTCTCCTATCCTGGAATGTTATTATTCTATTTATTCTGGTGAACTGGAGGTGCACCTTACATGGCAGATGGCGGATTAGCTCCTGACAAAAATGTGTGGGTGCACAACCAAAACAGGCAAAATAAATAAGTAAAATCCTGTGCCCGTGTCTTCTGCTTGCTGTATGTCGGGTTTCTGCTTCCTATGCAGCCAGGTAAGGGTGCTGGTGTGCCCTCGTAGTTAAATGTGGCTTGCTGGGAGAAGATCCCCTCACGTGATCCCTCGTAGACACGGTTTTTCCTTCCGTGTCCCACCATGCAATCTCTCTCTGTTTCTCCCGTTCTTCCTTCACTAAGGAATCTCCCCAAGCCTGCCCTTCCAAAAGCACCCTTTGCTTCAGAGCTCCCCTAGACCCCATTCCTTCACCCCACCTACGCCATCAAAATCCCCACCCTGAGCTCTGCCTTATCTTGACTAGCTCCTGTAGCATCGCAGCCTGTGCAGTTATCCACAGTTAACCATGCGTCACGAGTGATAGCAACCTTCCTGTTCTTTCTCCCTTCCCACTTCCATAATCTGCCTTGGAAAATGTGCTCCTGTAAACAAACCTATAAATGACAGAATGTTTAGAAAGAGTTAGCAAGATATTGGAGGTAGATGTGAGTGAGGAATTTAACCTGGGCTTGTCCGTTACATTTTATTGTCCAGTTTTCTCTTCTTAGAAGGTCTATTCTGGGAACATATATGAAGGATCAGTTCCGTTTCTTCAACAAGGAAACTTCTCTGAAGACATTTTAAAGGCCCCTACACAAATGATTTTCAACAAAATGACGTACTCATTAAAGCCATAGGTAAAGGGAAGTAGCTTTCTCCTGACTCCTCCCCCGGTGGAAGGAAGCGAGGAAGGTTCAGCTGCTATTACGTTCACTTTGGCTGCACAGTCCTAGTCTTTTTGACTAGAGACAAATGTGAGAAAAGCAGCGGACAGACAGGGCCTATTTCAAGTCAACTCGAGGACCTCACCTTATCATTGCCCCTTCTTCCTGACAGTGAAGGAGACACCGAAGAAGGTGGTAGGAGGGGTGTTCTTGTGGGGGAGACAGGAGCACCACGCGCAGCTACGAGAGTCTGCAAAAAAGCCCTCTATCCCCTATCCCCTACTTATTCCTATCTCCCCTCTCACTCCTTCCCCAAGGAAGCTTACTTGCTTTTGATAAATTAAAAGGAAAAAAAAGAGAGCAACCCCTGGCATTCAGAAACCGGTAGTACTCAGAGCTAGGCTGCAAAATGCTTCTCTTAAACAATGTCACAGAATACCAGTCTGGACAAGTTTACTCTCAGACCACAATAAAATGAGACAAAGCAAGGCCACTTAAATTTTGTCGAAGATCAGAAAAGAAGGTCACTGTGCAACCCACAGAATACCAAACATCCCTCTCTCTCTTGCTGAATGAATGACTGCTATTCTTTACCCAATCACAGAAACGCCTCTGCTTTCTGACAACATCTAATTCAGAGCAAATCTTTGCTTTCTTAGACTCTCCCCAAAATCACCCAGTCAAAACCCAAATCATATGATAAGTTCCTCCTAACACCCTCTTACTGAGACACCCCATGGCTTCCCATGGTGTGTACCTTCCCTTCCCACAATAAGTAATAAAGCCAACTAATTTAACTGCAAATGTGCTCCTGGTGGTATCTGGGCACTGATCTCTGTTTGAAGGCAGAGGCACTTAGTATCCATTCGTATAAGAATTCAGAAAATTTTTCTTGAGCATCTTTTGTGTACCAGGCTCCCACCTAAGTACTAACAATTTAATAGTGAACAAAACAAACAAAAGCCTCTGCCCTCACAGTTTAAATTTTTGTAGGGGAGGCAGATACTAAACAAGATGAAATAAAATACTCAGTATTTTGCATAGTGATGATAACAAGAAAAATAAATAAGGCAGGGATTTGTTTCCAGATAGGAAAGCCTCACTGATCCCAAGGATAAGAGGAGGATGTCTGGGGAAGTGTGAGGGAAAGCAGGTGCAAAGGCCCTGTGGCAGAGCATGCCTGCTGTCTCTGAAGACCTTTGAAGAGGTCAGCGACTAGGTAAAAGGAGCCAGAGAGGGAAGAGTGAGGGTCTTGTGGAGGCTTATAGGTATTCAGGCTTTCACTCTAAATGAAATGGGAACGATGTGGAGGGCTTTGAAAGAAGAATGACATTATCTGCCTTGGGCTTAACTGGATTCCTCTGGCTGCTGTATTGAGGCAAGCCTGAAGGGGAAAAGACACAAGAGAGAAGCAGAAAGACTGTAAGAAGCTCTTGCAATAATCTAAGACAGAAATTAGAGGAGCTCAAACCAGTTATTTACAACACCATATAATATTTTAAATAATCACCACAAAGGAAAAGGATATTATAAATCAGTAAATTAATCTCAGTGATTTGTTTTCATTTTGATGGCAACACTAAATGTCTGCTCTCAAACACCCAGTGCACCACATCATGGTGATCCGGACTGATCTTTATGATCAGAGTGAATGTTCTGGAAAAGTTTTTCGAAGCATAAACTTCCTTCTTAATATTCATGTATTAGTGAGACAAATTGATTTTCCAAAAATACAAGTCTTCTATTTCTTTTTTCCATGATACTGGGGTTCTGTTTTAAAAAACTTTAAGATGTCAAGTGTCTGCTCCTAAAATCATAAGTTTAAAGGGATGTCCTGAAGGTCATGGTCCCTAAGAAATTTAATAAATGCACTGTTTTATTTCCAATCCCTTAAGGAAAGTACTGACCAACGTGATATTTTGTTGCCAATGATGAAAGATACATATACTCAAATACGTTTATCAGCCTGGGAGACAGAGCAGAACCATCAAGTTCAAAGCTATGTGCTCAGTTTTGCAGAACTAATTGCTAACCTATTTTCTAATAAAAGCTTATTAGAGAAACGGCCAATAATAGGCATCTATTTTTTTCTCTGATGAACTTTTTCTTTTTTGAAACATCAATGATCTGCAAGCTGGCTCTTAAGTGTTCCAGCAGAAAAAACAAAATACTTTCATGTTAGAAATTTCTCAAGTAAGTATTTTGCATACATTTTTCTTAAAAATTTGTTGCCTATGGGTTTACAATATAATCTGCTTTATAACAGTACTTCTTTAAGGCCCATAATTCATCATTAAATACTGAATTTTATGACAACTCTATGTTATTCTCAAAGAACACTAGCGTCCCTCCATCTGAACAAATTTTAGAATTACACTATCTTGATTGTATAAAATTGTTTCCTTTCCAGTCTTCTTAAATATAAGCTTAAGTTTTGTAAATATGTGAAAATGACTGTTTTAGCATCACTTTTGCTAATGGAAAATTCACTGTATTATTCAATCTGAAAGATCTCGTTGTTTATGCAGCAAGCAAATGTTGCCATTTTAAAAAAATGCAACCTGAAAGAGATTACAATTGTCTTTGTATAAAAGTACACACTTAGTCTTTGTCTAAAAGTATTACTTCTCTTTTAGGACTTGAAATTTCTTACAGCCAAGATCAACAGATTTCTTGGAAAAGCACACAAAGTCTTAGGATCACATTTTGAATAAAATGTTCCCTCTGTCGACCTGTTTTTAACTAAGTTCCTTAAGATAACATTAAGTTGATTTATGTCTTCAGGTTTTTAATTAAAGTTGCTGAACTACAAAGCCATCCAGTGATCTGTGAAATGTTACTCAAGTCTTTCCAATGTCCATAGTCAAGATTAAAACACTTCCCTCCCCCTAAAAATGACTCAAGCCATTGATTAAGAGTGCTGGGATATCAGGGTTAGCGTTATCAGACAGAAACCAGAAACTAGGGATGGAGAACTGAGGCCCCAACCTCAGGCCTGAGGACCAGAATGGTATTTAAACAGGAGAGAACCCAGTTCCCCAGATCCTAGCTCTGAATGTTAGGGTACAGAGCTGGAGAGGAGAGGCAAATATCTGAGAGGCCAAAAGCTGAAGCCAAATCACATTGTCCTGTGTCCGGTAAACATGGCTTCATTTCAAATTTTGCCTCAGTCCTGACAGGAGTAGCTTGGAAACTAAAGTTCCCCTGACTTTGCAAATGGCAACCCATTGTCTCTCTGTACAAGCATATATATTTAAGCAGGATAAGAAATTTGAGCAAGGTGAAATGTGCAGGGATTGACTCCAACCTGTTTGCAATGAAGAAAGAGTACATTCCTAGTAGAAACAGAAAACTGGAAATTTCTATCTGAATTATCAATGAGTAAAAACTTTCACCAAGAAATTCTGCTTCTATGTAATTTATTGTACCATTTCCTATAATTAGGAAGACAAAATTAATGTCTTCCTAATTCTTACAATTAGAATGACAAAATAAATGTCTACCATAAGGTAAAGGCCACATAAGGCATGGCCTTGTGTACAATTGAATGCTATGTACCTATAACAAAGAATAAGGTTTCTTCTACATGTTGATATGGACAGTCACCAGATATTAAAATATTCTTTAAAATACATATTTGTTTTACATGTGTATCTGTACATATGCTACAAATTTTAATAGTGTATAGATTGTTGCCATTTTTCAAATAAAGGAATATATATGTATATACATACACACACGAATTACAAATGTACACAATATAATAATTTGTGTATTGAGGAATATCTCTGGAGGTGTATTAGTCTGTTCTCACACTGCTATAAAGAAATACCTAAGATTGGGTAATTTATAGAGGAAACAGGTTTAATTGACTCACGGCAGGGGAAGCCTCAGGAAACTTACAATCACGGCAGAAGGCAAAGGGGAAGCAAGTGTCTTCTTCACAAAGTGGCAGGAAAAGAAGTGCTATGAAGGAGGCACTTCCAAACACATAAAACCATTAGATCTTGCGAGAACGCACACACTACAAGGAGAACAGCATGGGGGGAAAAGCTCACATAATCCAATCACTTCCCTCTTTCCACACATGGGGATTACAGGTCCCTCCCTCAACATGTGGGATAATAATTTGAGATGAGATTTGGGTGGAGATACACAGCCAAACCGTATCAGGAGGGATACTCAAGAAAGGGTTACATTGCTTGCTTCCAGGGAGGAGAACAGGGTGGCTAAGTGAGAGAAGTGGGCAGGGGCAAAATTTATTTGAGAAGGAAGTTCTGTTGGGATTTTGTACTATGTTGCTGTAACAGCTAATTCAAAACCATTCATCTGATTTTAAAATCTCAAAATTCTTTGGACACATAACAGAAAATGCAAATCGATTATGGCTACCATATAAGGAATCAACTTTTCCTAAAGAAAGTTACATCTCACTTGGATTTTGTTATGAAGATCATTTTTATAATTTTATTTGAGAAAGTATATGCTTATCTGCAATCTGACAAAAACATCCCTTTTCATGAAATAAGAATGATTTATTTTATTGAAAGAAACACTATCAGCCAGAGCTTTAAGTTAAGGATCTATTCTGACATTTGATTATTAAAAGCTAATTATAGATTTGTTATTATCTATGGTAAAGGAAAACTAACAGTGGTTGATGGATTAAGAGGGATTCAGTAGGAACACTGATGATAAGCTTAAAGAAACTGATTCATATTATTATTCTCAACAAAATATAATGCACAATACCAGTGAATTATTTAATAAAAGTGGAAAAATATACTATAGAGTAACAGGCCTCCTCTGATTGTAAACATGGCAAAACTCTAGTTATAACATAAAATATGTGGAGAAATTGGACATGAAAAGATGATCGTTCTTTCTTATTTCTTTAACTATTTATTAGTTTTGGTGATTTATCCAGCCTAATTTTAAATAACTCAGGAAGCTAGATTGCTTGTTACTTCTCCAGCTTCAGAAAACTTTTTACCTTGAATTTTCCTGAAGACTTCAATTTCATTTTATTTTATCACCCATACCTTTTTGATGAAGACGAAGTTCTGATCTTTTTCATTCTTCAATGTCTATGGCATTATTTTTATTTCTTTTTATTCTTCCCCACGCTTTTCTAATTCCTTCCTCAAATCTGATTGCTTTCTTTGAAATACGTCCAACTACTCTAGTATATTTACATCACAAAATGTCTCAGTGAAAGGTAAAAGAAGCCAGTAAAGAATGCAGGTTAAAATCTTATACTCTGGAGCCAGTTACCATCAACAGCACACTAGAAAATGTTTCATTGTTTTGCCTATTCGATTTTTATTTCTACTGTTTTAATTTGCCTTTCCAGCATATCACAATACTGTCTTTTTTGGTGGAGGAGTGCAACAATAAATGGTAATACCACTTTATATGCCTAAACACAGTATTGATGTCTATTCTCTGCTTATAAACTGAAGTCTCAGCTTTTGAAAATTATATTTATGAACTAGAACTTAAATTCTAATTTATAAATATGGGACAGGATCTTGCACATTACCCTTTCCCCATGCCTCTCTGCACCCTTGCCTCTGTCTGGTTGACATTTTCACATGAGATAGATCTTCTAACCTAGATGGCATTCCCACTATATGTCTCAATAGACATCTTAGGTCCACTATGTGATGACTGCTGCACATTTGATTAGGTCATGCCTGAGTCTGCAATGCCTTTTGGCATTCCAACTAATGTTTTCTATCTAAAATATTTCTGTCAATCTTCATTAAACTTGACTATGAGATTTCAAGCCCACCAAATTAAGCAATCTGAGAAGATTTTGGCTTATAAAGGAAGAGCTGCTTGAATTGTGTCTGTATATAATTTTCTTCACTTTTTGTTTTAGCTATTACATGATTAGCTACATAGACATTTCTTTTTCTTGTTCTGTTTCTTTTTCTTTCTTTTTTGAGATAGGGTCTCATTCTGTCACCCAGGTTGGAGTGCAGTAGCACAGTATCGGCTCACTATAGCCTCAACCTCCTGGGCTCAAGCAATTCTCCCACCTCAGCCTCCCGAGTAGCTAGGACTACAGGCATGTGCCACCATGCCAAGCTAATTTTTGTATTTTTGTAGAGACAGGGTTTCACCATGTTGCCCAGGCTGGTCTTGAACTCCTGACCTCAAGTTATTTGCCTGCCTCAGCCTCCCAAAGTGCTTGGATTACAGGGATGAGTCACCACACCCGATCTACATAGACGTTCCATATCTCTATTTAAGAGCCTAGTTTTCCACTTCAGGTACACCCACTGGTTAAATGATGTTCTTGATGTTGTAACTGAATGTGCCAATCAGCCTGATCATTACCAGGTTTTAATAACAAATAGTATATATTATCATGTGACCAAGTAAATTATGTTTTGTTTCTATTGAAAAAAAAAGGCGGCTGGCAAGACGGCCCAATAGGAACAGCTCTGGTCTGCAGCTGCCAGTGAGATCAATGCAGAAGGCATGTGATTTCTGTATTTCCAGCTGAGGTACCTGGTTCATCTCACTGGGACTGTTTAGATAGTGGGTGTAGCCCACAGAGGGCAAGCAGAAGCAGGGTGGGGCATTGCCTCACCTGGGAAGCACAAGGGGTTGGGGAACCATCTCCCTTAGCCAAGGGAAGCCATGAGGGACCGTGCTGTGAGGGACTGTGCTGTGAGGGACTGTGTCGTGAGGGATGATGCACTCTGGCCCAGTTACTAGCTTTTCCCACGGTCTTCACAACCTGCAGACCAGGAGATTCCCTTGGGTGCCTACACCACCAGGGTCCTGAGTTTCAAGCACAAAACTGGGCAGCCATTTGGGCTGACACTGATCTAGCTGCAGGAGTTTTTCTTTCTTTTTTTTTCTTTTCGTACCCCAGTGGCACCTGGAACACCAGCAAGACAGAATCGTTCACTCCCCGGGAAAGGGGGCTAAAGCCAGGGAGCCAGGTTGTCTAGCGAAGCAGATCCCACCTCCACAGAGCCTGGCAAGTGAAGATCCGCTGGCTTGAAATTCTCACTGCCAGCACAGCAGTTTGAAGTTGACTTGGGATGCGAGGGGTGCCCACCATTACAGAGACTTCAGTAGGCGGTTTTCCCCTCAAAGTGTAAACACAGCTGCCGGGAAGTGTGAACTGGGCTGCTGTAGCCAGACTGCCTCTCTAGATTCCTCCTCTCTGGACAGGGCATCTCTGAAAGAAAGGCAGCAGCCCCAGTCAGGGGCTTATAGATAAAACTCCCATCTCCCTGGGACAGAGCACCTGGGAGGGAGGGGCAGCTATGGGCACAGCTTCAGCAGACTTAAACGTTCCTGCCTGGCAGCTCTGAAGAGAGCAGCAGATCTCCCAGCACAGCACTTCAGCTCTGTTAAGGGACAGACTGCTTCCTCAAGTGGGTCCCTGGTCCCTGTGCCTCCTGACTGGGAGACACCTCACATAGGAGAGCTCTGCCTGGCATCTGGCTGGTGCCCCTCTGGGACAAAGCTTCCACAGGAAGAAGCAGGCAGCAATCTCTGCTGTTCTGCAGCTTCTGCTGGTTATATCCAGGCAAACAGGGTCTGGAGTGGACCTCCAACAAACTCCAGCAGACCTGCAGCAGAGGGGCCTGACCGTTAGAAGGAAAGCTAACAAACAGAAAGCAACGACATCAACAAAAAGTAAGCCCACGCAAAAATCCATCTGAAGGTCACTAACATCAAAGATTAAAGGCAGATAAATCCACAAAGATGAGGAAAAGCCAACGCAAAAAGACTAAAAATTACAAAACCCAGAATGCCTCTTCTCCAAAGGACCACAACTCCTTGCCATCAAAGGATCAAAATGGGATGAAGAGTGAGTTTGACAAATGGACTGAAGTAGGCTTCAGAAGGTGGGTAATAACAAACTCTCTGAGCTAAAGGAGCATGTTCTAACCCAATGCAAGGAAGCTAAGAACCTTGATAAAAGGTTATAGGAACTGCTAAACAAAATAATGAGTTTAGAGAAGAATATAAATGACCTGATGGAGCTGAAAAGCACAGCACAAGAACTTTATGAAGCACACACAAGTATCAATAGCTGAATAGATCAAGTAAAAGAAAGGATATCAGAGGTTGATAATCAGCTTAATGAAATAAAGCATTAAGACAAGATTAGAGGAAAAAAGGACGAAAAGGAACAAACAAAGCCTCCAAGAAATATGGGACTATGTGAAAAGATCAAACCTACATCTGACTGGTGTACCTGAAAGTGGTAGGGAAAACAGAGCCAAGTTGGAAAACACTCTTCAGGATATTATCCAGGAGAACTTCCCCAACCTAACAAGGCAGGTCAACATTCAAATTCAGGAAATAACAGAGAACACCACAAAGATATTCCGCGAGAAGAGCAACCCCAAGACACATAATCATCAGATTCACCAAGGTTGAAATGAAAGAAAATATGTTAAAGGCAGCCAGAGAGAAAGTTCAGGTTACCCACAAAGGGAAGCCCATCAGACTAATAGTGAATCTCTGTAAAGAAACCCTACAAACCAGAAGAGAGTGGGGAGCCAATGTTCAACATTGTTAAAGAAAGGAATTTTCAACCCAGAAGTTCATATCCAGTCAAATTAAGCTTCATAAGTGAAGGAGAAATAAAATCCTTTACAGACAAGAAAATGCTGAGGGATTTTGTCACTAAGGCTGCCTTACAAGAGCTCCTGAAGCACTAAATATGGAAAGGAAAAACTGGTACCAGCCACTGCAAAAACATACCAAAATGTAATGACCATCGACACTATGAAGAAACAGCATCAACTAATGTGCAAAATAATCAGCTAGCATCATAATGACCATATCAGATTCACATATAGCAATATTAACCTTAAATGTAAATGGTCTAAATTCTCCAATTAAAAAACACAGACTGGCAAATTATAAAGAGTGAAGACTCGTCAGTGCTATATTCAGGAGACCCATCTCACATGCAAAGACACACATAGGCACAAAATAAAGGGATGGGAGAATATTTACCAAGCAAATGGAAAGCAATAAAAGTAGGGGTTGCATTCCTAGTATCTGATAAAACAGACTTTAAACCAACAAAGATCAAAAGAGCCAAAGAAGGGCATTACATGATGGTAAAGGAATCAATGCAACAAGAAGAGCTAACAATCCTATATGTGCACCTGATACTGGAGCACCCAGATTCATAAAGCAAGTTCTTAGAGTCCTACAAAGATACTTAGACTCCCGTAGAATAATATTGGGACACTTTAACACCCCACTATCAATATTAGGCAGATCAATGAGATGGAAAATTAACAAGGATATTCAGGACTTGAACTCAGCTCCGGACCAAGTAGACCTAAAAGACATCTACAGAACTCTCCACTCCAAATTAACAGAATATACATTCTTCTAAGCACAAAATACTACAGCATAAAAATACTATAAAAATGTAGCATTTAACTAATCATGAATTTGCCTGCATTTTTTAAAAGATCATTAGATAATTTGTTCTCTACTTTGGTTAAATTCATGTGATATGAGAACTGTGTTGCACTTGGATGTTAGTAAAGTAAGTTGAGTTCCTGCATTAATTCATAGCAACATATATTAACCATAAAAGTGAAGAAATACTTTTTATACAAATATTTTTAATTCTTTAAAAAGAAATTTATTTGTCCAAGACTGCTAATTGCATACAGTCTAATTACACAAACCTTATAACTTCAAAATGTTTTGCAATAGATTTTAATTTCCAGATGTAATCTTGAGAGAATTTCCTAATACAATAAGGAAATTTGGAAATGTCCAATCACAGATTCTGGGTTAGACTAAGGATGCAATAAGGTTGTTCTGGAACTCTCATGACAAAGGCAGAGGAATTCCAGCCTAGGATTGTAGCCAGTTCTTGAACGAACCGATGTATTATATCAAAGAAATGTTACTCCTTAAAGAATGAGACTTAGATTTTTCACATATACGTGATAAGAGAGAACATGGGATTGATGCATTTCAGCATATTATGAACATTAGTCCCATGCTTAGTACTTAGGTAAGGAGGCTTCTGTCTGTGAACAAGAAAACTACAGGTTGTTCTTGTTAGAAACTCACAGTATCTGTAATTCTGTTATAAGTAGAATGGCGCACTGGCTCACACCTGTAATCCCAGCACTTTGGGAGGCTGAGGCAGAGGGCCACTTGAGTCCAAGAGTTTGAGACCAGCTTGAGCAGCATAGCGAAACCCTGTCTTTGCAAAAAATTCAAAAAGTTAGCCAGGCTGGTGATGCATGCCTGTGGTTCCACATACTCAGGAGGCTGAAGTGAGAGAATTACCTAAGCCCAGGAATTCAAGGCTGCAGTGAGCAGTGATCGTGCCACTGCACTCCAGCCTGAGTGACAGTGAGACCCTATCTCAACAACAACAACAAAAATCTAAGTGTTACTATTTCAACAAGAGCTCTTCTTTCCATCATCAAACTGAATTCTAATTTACAAGCCAGGCTGAAATAAATCATGTGACTAAGCTTTCTTAGATATTGCTACAATTGTATTGCATTTATAAGTACAATAATAATCCCAAGTAACAATGATTCTAATATGTATCACATCGATTGAAGGAATTCCCAAAGCTTTGAAACAAACAGGTCAATTCGTGTCACTCTAATTCTACCTGATTGGTATGTAACAGGGTTGCATGCTACTATGTAAGAGAAAACATATGAGAAATACAGAAAGGAAAGTTTTATATAAACAGGTGAAAAAGAGAGTCAAGTTGTTTGTTTGTTTGTTTGTTTGTTTGTGATAGAGTGTGGCTCCATAGCCCAGACTGGAGTGCAATGGCACAATCTCAGCTCACTGCAATCTCCACTTCCTGGGTTCCAGCAATTCTCCTGCTTCAGCCTCCTGAGTAGCTGGAACTACAGGCACGCTCCACCATACCCTGCAGAGAACCAAATATTATGAAGATGATTCAAGTCAGCTTGTCTATGAAGGAAGAAAAGTTTTGTCTTACAAGGTTTCTCTTTTGTTTTGTTTATGTACATTGTTTTAAAAAAGAAAGTCTGGGCCAATTGCAATGGCTCACACCTGCAATCCCAGCACTTTGGGAGGCCAAAGTGGGTGAATCATTTGAGGTCAGGAGTTCGAGACCAGCCTGGTCAACATGGTAAAACCCTGTGTCTACCAGAAAATACAAAAATTAGCCAGGCATGGTGGTGCATGCCTGTAATCTCAGCCACTCCGGAGGCTGAGGCAGGAGAATCACTTGAACCCAGGAGACAGAGGTTGCAATGAGCTGGGATCATTGCAGTGAGCTGAGATCATTGCAGTGAGCTGAAATCATGCCATCTCACTCCAGTTTGGGTGACACAGATACCCTGTCTCAAAGAGAGAGAGAGAGAGAGAGATTGTGGATTATTCAGGTACTCAGTATCTAGAGACAACCAGTTTTATTAGCTCATTATTTTTCAAATTTTCACTTTATATACATACATATAGTCACATACATAGTCACTAAAGTAAACAGCAGTTTCCCCATCATTATTCAATTTCTCAACTTTAAGATTTCTCTTCAGTAGGTTGAATGATTCAAGACTTACCTTTCTTATACTGTTTTGGTACTTGTTTTTTCTTTTCCAGAAAATCTAAATCTATATATCCATATGTACATATATGTATATGTGTATTTATTAATCCTCTTCCCAGTTACTAAGATTTTTCTTTTTTGAAATAACAGATGATTATTATCTCTAAATATTCAGTCGACTCTAACAATATTTGGAAAGAAAATGTAAAACCCAGTTTTACGATCAAAAATTATCCACTTTCTGAGCCCTTTTAAATGTTGTATGCTTCCTAAAATCTGCAATACTCATTCCAACAAATGATCCTCTTATATTGCCCATCATGACAAGTACAACTATAAAATGAGATATGAAAAACATACTTCATTAAAGATTATATAAAAGTAAAATGTGGCAAAAAATACACCTATGCTCTAAGGGAAAACATTCATGTTAGCTTGAGGAATGTTTCACTTCTATTGGTTCAAAAAATATTGAAGTTGTGGCTCTCTCATAAAGTCGTGTGTTCCTATGGCTTGTGTGTAGTTGATTTACTAACCTGCTTCACGGAATACATTTTGGTGCTGTCACAGTTTAAGGTTAGTAATGCAATCACAGAAACTATGCACACAAGAAAAATGAAGAAAGCCTTGAGTAATCATTAAAGTGGAAATTATTTTCAAATGTAGATTTATTATAAATAAAAAGTTAACTGAAATTTAACTCATAACTATCAGTCACAAATGTATTTTTTAGGCTGCTTGGTTCATAAAAACAAACTCACATTTCAAAAGGCACTGCATTTGAAAACTAAAGTTAGACTAGAAAAGAAATTGAGTATACCAAGAAATTAATATCAGCTTTTTTCTAACTCCTCAAATTTCTAAAAACAGTTTTTAAGATTTTTACAAACAGGAAAACAAAAGTCTATTTTACCTTTGCTTTTGTCTGCTGCTGGTTCTTCAGTCACCTTGTGCAAATCAGAGGTTGAATGGCAAAGGATGCCCTGTCCATGGTTCAGGCAAACATGTTATTACAGGGGTGACTCAGTCCTTCAAGTTAAACTGGAGGCTTGCATTAAGTCTCTTTATAACCAAAGTCAGTTATCTTAAAAGCATCTTGGTATACATGACCATTGCTTTCTGAAAATACCCAGTTTAAATTCACTAACTTAAAGATGAAAGAAAAAAAAGTTCGATTGACTCTTTATTTGGAAAATAGGGAAGTAAAGAAAACTGTATATGTAAGATTTCCAGAATAAAGAGAAAAAAGGGGTCAAGTGCTTTGTGTACTCAAATGTGTATTATTTAAAAAACTAGATCCTAATGTGCTATTCTTGATGATAATGGAATTGTTGACTCTTAGCAGAGTATTAGGTATCATCCTGAGTAAATACGACATGAATTTAATAGAACCAATGGCTCAAGATGATGAGCTGAACACATGTATTTATTTGCTGCGTCATTTTCAGCACATATTTTAGAAAAAAAGATACAATATAAAGCTGAAAATGAAAAGAGGTAACATGACTCAAAGACTGAAAACAACTAAAAGTTTATCTCAGAAATTTTTTTAAAGTAAAAAGACAAAAACAAACAAAAATCATTGTAGAAAATTACTCTAGGAGATCACGGCAGACAGGAGACAGGACTAGACTGCAGCTCTCATGTGGACAGACCGAGCGGTGTGTGGAGATTAGCATTGTGAACTTTCGCTCCATAACTACTGCAGAAATTAACCAGGAAAGCTGAGAGACACCACAGACCTTCTGAAGGAAGTGGATTGCTCCTGCAGGACCCAGGAGACACCCCAAATACAGCCCAAGCTGTGGAAGTGGGAAATGGGGATTGTCCACCTCTGAACACACATCCTCAGTGGGGAACCTGAAGGTCTAGATCATGGGAGAAGATTCTGACCTTACCTGGAGCTGAGTCAATTTACAGAGCTAAGTGAAACACAGGGGTAGAGGAAGCAGCAGGAAAAGCCCTGTGGGCTCTCTGAGTTTCCTAGGAAGCTATTTCTGCCTGGTCTCACAGGGGTCCTTGGGGAGGGCTACCAGGGGTATTGGAAAAAGACCACAGGGAGAAGGAAACCTCCAGCTGAACTTTCTAACAATTCCAATAGAACATGAAGTCTCCCAGCCAGACCTCAGGAAGGGTATGAATCTGGTGTGCAGACTCCACAGACAGGGAAACACAAAAGCCTAGTTTGCTTTCACAGCTGGGAGGCTGGTAGCCTGGAGCAAGTTCTCAGCCCTGCTTGCCCACTGCTTGGAAACAGACTCGGTGCTGTTTGTGGGGGACATGGGTGGGAGTGAGACTGGCCTTTTCTGTTGCGTGGGAGCTGGGTGAGGCCTATGACTATGGGCTTTCCCCACTCCCCTGACAACCTGCATGACACAGCAGAGGCAACCCTAATCTTCCTGGAAATGTAACTCCATTGGCCCAGGAACCACACCCCTATCCTCCATAGCAGCTGCCGCAAGACCTACCTACCCAAAGACTCAGCTCAGACATGCCTAGCCCTGCCCCCACCTGATGGTCCTTCCCTACCCACCCTGGCAACTAAAGACAAAGAGCATATATACTTGGGAGTTCTAGGGCCCTGCTTACTTCCCTATACTAATATAGATGATGCTCTCTTCAGAGTGCTACCTCCTATCAGGAGCCCAATACAAAAATAGTGCATTAAGCAACCAAAACTAAGGACCCTCACAGAGTCCATTTCACCTCTACCACTTTCACTAGAGCAGGTGCTGGTTATCCATGGCTGAGAGACCTGCAGATGGTTTACATCACAGGACTCTGTGCAGACAACTCTCAGTACCAGCCCAAAGCCTGGTAGATCTGCTAGGTGGCTAGATCCAGAAGAGAGATAACAATCACAACAGCTCAGCTCTCTGGAAACCACATCCACAGGAAATGGGGCAGAATACTACAGCAAGAAAACATCCCATGGGACAAAAAAATTTGAATAGCAGCCTTGAGCCCTATACCATCCCTCTGACATAGGTTACCCAAGTGAGAAGGAACCAGAAAAACAGTTCCGGTAATATGACAAAACAACTTTTAAACACCCCCAAAAAAATCACAGTAGCTCACCAGTAATGGCTCCAAACCAAGAAGAAATTTCTGATTTTCCTGAAAAAGAACTCAAAAGATCAGTTTTTAAGCTAATCAAGGAGGCATCAGAGAAAGGTGAAATCCAATTTAAGGAAATTTTTTAAAATGATACAAGAAATGAGGGAAGGAATCATCAATGAAATAGATAGTATAAATAGCCAGGCATCGTGGCTCACACCTGTAATCCCAGCATTTTGGGAGGCTGAGGCAGCCAGATCACTTGAGATCAGGAGTTCAAAATTAGCCTAGCCAATATGGCAAAACCCCCGTCTACTAAAAATACAAAAATTAGCCGGGTATGGTGGCACACTTCTGTAGTCCCAGCTACTCAGGAAGTTAAGGCAGAATAATCACTTGAATCCATGAGGCAGAGGTTGCAGTGAGTCAAGATCATGCCACTGCACTCCAGCCTTGGTGACAGAGTGAGAAAGAAAGAAAAAAAGAAAAAAAAAAAAGAAAGAAAGAAAGGGAAAGAAAGAGAGAGAGAAAGAAAGAAGAAAAAGAAAGAAAAAAGAAAGGGAAGGGAAGGGAAGGGAAGGGAAGGGAGGAAGGAAGGAAGGAAGGAAGGAAGGAAGGAAGGAAGGAAGGAAGGAAGGAAGGAAGGAAGGAAGGAAGGAAGGAAAAGAAACAGCATAACTAAAATAAGCTGTCAAAACTTCAGGAAATAACGGATGCACTTATGGAAATCCAAACTGCTCTGGAGGTCTTAGCAACAGAATCAAACAAACAGAAGAAATAACTTCAGAGCTTTAAGACAAGATTTTCAAATTAACCTCATTCAACAAAGACAAAGAAAAAAGAGTAAGAAAAAAATGAGCAAAGTCTCCAAGAAGTTTGAGACGATGTTAAACGACCAAACCTAAGAATAATCAGTATTCCTGAGGACAAAGATAAATCTAAAAGTTTGAAAAACATATCTGGGGGAGTAATCAAGGAAAACTTGCCCAGCCTTGCTAGAGACCTGGACATCCGAATATAACAAGCTCAAGGAACACCTGTGAAATTAATCACAAAAAGATCATCACCTAGGCACAATATCAGCAGGTTACCTAAAGTTAAGATGAAGGAAAGAATCTTAAGAGCTGTGAGACAAAAGCACCAGGTAACCTATAAAGGGAAACCTACAAATTAACAGCAGATTTCTCAGCAGAAACCTCCCAGAAACCTTCTCAGCAGAAGGGATTGTGGCCCTATCTTCAGCCTCCTTAAACAAAACAATTATCAGTCAAGAATTTTGTATCCAGCAAAATTAAGCTTCGTAAATGAAGGAAAGATAGTATTTTTCAGACAAACAAATGCTGAGCGAATTCACCACAACCAACCCAGAACTGCATGAACTGTTAAAAGGAGCTCTAAATCTTTTTTTTTTCTTTTGAGATGGAATCTTGCTGTGTTGACCAGGCTGGAGTGCAATCTTGGCTCACTGTAACCTTTGCCTCCAGGATTCAAGTGATTGTCCTGCCTCAGCCCCCTGAAGAGCTAGGATTACAGCTGCCTGCCACCACACCTGGCCAATTTTTGTATTATTAGTAGAGATGGGGTTTTGCCATGTTGGCCAGGCTGGTCTCAAACTCCTAACCTCAAGTGATCCACCCGCCTCAGCCTCCCAAAGTGCTGGGATTACAGGCCACACCTGGCCAAGACCTCTAAATCTTGAAACAAATCCTGGAAATACATCAAAACAGAACTTCTTTAAAGCATAAATCTCAGGGGACCTATAATAACACAATGAATAGACTAGTATCTTACATCTCCATACTAACATTGAATGTAAATGGCCTAAATCCACAACTTAAAAGATACAGAATTGCAGAATGAATAAGATTACACCAACCATCTGCCTCCTTCAAGAGACTCACCTAACAAATAAGGACTCACATAAACTTAAGGTAAAGGGGTGGAAAAAGACATTCCATGCAAACAGACACCAAAAGTGAGCAGGAGTAACTATCCTTATATCAGACAAAACAAATTTTAAAGCAAAAGCAGCTTAAAAAGACAAAGAATGACATTATGCAGTGATAAAAAGGCCTTCTCCAACAGGAAAATATTACAATCCTGAATATATATGCACCTAACACTGGAGCTCCAAATTTATGAAACAATTACTACTAGACCTACTAGATAGGTAGCAACACAATAATAATAATGGGGGACTTCAATACTGCACTGACAGCACCAGACAGGTCATCGAGAAGAAAGTCAACAAAGAAACAGTGGATTTAAACTATACCTTGGAACAAATAGACTTAAAAGAGATAAACAAAACATTCACAAAACATATAGTACAACAACCACAGAATATATATTCTATTCATCAGCACATGGAACTTTCTCCAAGACATACCATATGATAGGCCATGAAACAAGTCTCAATAAATTTAAGAAACACAACAGAAGAAAAGAAATAACCAAGATCAGAGAAAAACTAAATGAAATTGAAACAAAAAAATACAAAAGGTAAATGAAATAAAAAGCTGCTTCTTTGAAAAGATAAATGAAATTGATAGACCATTAGTAAGATTATCACAGAAGAGAGAATACAAATAAGCTCAATTAGAAACTAAATGGGAGATACTACAACTGACACCACAGAAATACAAAAGATCATTTCAAGGCTACTATGAACACCTTTACGTGCATAAACTGGAATACCTACAGGATATGGACAAATTCCTGGAAAAATAGCCACCCTTCTAGCTTAAATCAGGAAGAATTAGATGCCCTCAACAGACCAATAACAAGCAGAGAGAAAAAATTACCAACAGAAAAGTTCAGGACCAGACAGATTCACAGCTGAATTCTATCATTCAAAGAAGAATTGGTACCAATCCTATTGACACTATTCCACAAGATAGAGAAAGAGGGAATCCCCTCTAAATCATTCTATGTAGCCAGTATCACCCTAATACCAAAACCAGGGAAAAGACATAACCAAAAAAGCAAACTGCAGACCAATATTCCTGATCAACATAGATGCAAAAATCCTTAACAAAATACTAGTTAACTGAACCAAATGGCATA
The DNA here is from genome assembly GCF_030222135.1 of Aotus nancymaae. NCBI lineage: Eukaryota > Metazoa > Chordata > Mammalia > Primates > Aotidae > Aotus > Aotus nancymaae. The sequence goes on from NW_026988413.1 coordinate 32,785,709, forward strand.
TTGAAAAGATAATTTAGCATGATCAAGTAGGTTTCGTACCAGGGATGCAGGGACAGTTTAACATAGACAAGTCAATAAATGTGATGCACCACACAAACAGAATTAAAAACAAAAATTGCATGATCATCTCAATAGATGCAGAAAAGGCATTTGACAAAATGCATCATCCCTTTATGATTAAAATGCTTAGCAAAATCAGCCTACAAGGGACATACTTCAATGTAATAAAAGTTATCTATGACAAAGCCATAGCCAACATAATATTGAATGGGGAAAAGTTGGAAGCATTTCCTCTGAGAACTAGAACAAGACAAAGATGCCCAGTCTTACCACTCCTCTTCAACATGGTACTGGAAGTCCTGGCCAGAGCAATCAGACAAGAGAAAGAAATAACATCCAAATTGGTAAAGAGGAAGTCAGTGTTTTCTGATGATATGATTGTAATATAGAAAACCATAAGGGATCCTCCAAAAAGCTCCTAGAACTGTTAAAATAATTCAATGAAGTTTCTGGATACAAAATTAATGTACACAAATCAGTAGTTCTCCTATATACCAACAGTGACCAAGCTGAGAATCAAATAAAAAACTCAACCCCTTTTAAGATAGCTGCAAAAAAATTAAAACACTTAGAAATATACCTAACTAAAGAGATGAAAGACCTCTAAAAGGAAAATTACAAACCACTACTGAAAGAAATTATAGACGACACAAACAACTGAAAACATATCCCATGCTCATGGATGGGTAGAATCAATATTATGAAAATGACCATACTGCCAAAAGCAATATACAAATTCAATACACTCCCCTTCAAAATACCACCATCACTCTTCACAGAACTAGAAAAAACAATACTAAAATTCATATGGAACCAAAAAAGAGCCCACATAGCCAAAGCAAGACTAAACAAAAAGAACAAATCTGAAGCATCACATTACCTGATTTTAGACTATACTCTAAGGCCATAGTCACCAAAACAGCATAATACTGATATAAAAATAGGCACGCAGGCCAATAAAAAATAATAGAGAACTCAGAAATAAGCCCAAATATTTACAGCCAGCTGATCTTTGAAAAAGCAAACAAAAAAGTGAGGTGGGGAAAGGACACCCTTTTCAACAAATGATGCTGGTATAATTGGCAAGCCACATGTAGGAAAACAAAACTGTATCCTCATCTCTCTCATTATACAAAAATCAACTCTAGATGGATCAAGGACTTAAATCTAAGACATGAAACTATAAAATTCCAGAAGATAACATTGGAAATATTCTTCTAGACATTGGCTTAGGCAAGGATTTCAAGATCAATAACCCAAAAGCAAATGCAATAAACAAAGATAAATAGGTGGAACTTAATTTAACTAAAGAACTTTTGCTTGGCAAAAGGAACAGTCAGAAGAGTAAACAGACAACCCACAGAGTGGGAGAAAATCTTCACAATCTGTACATCTGACAAAGGACTAATATCCAGAATCTATAACAAACTCAAAGAAATTACAAAGAAAAAAATAATTCCATCAAAAAGTGGGCTAAGGATATGAATAGAAAATTCAAAACATACATTTTTTGGCCTGGGTATATCTCCTCTTGAGAATTTGGAAATGTATCCTCTTTTGAGAATTTGAAAATATATATTTTTTTGAGAATATGAAAAAATGTTCAGTATCACTCATGATGTGGGAAATTCAAATCAAAACCACTGTGTGATACCACCTTACTCTGGCAAGAATGGCCATAATCAAAAAATAAAAAATAAGAGATGTCAGTGTGGATGTGGTAAAAGGGAACACTTCTATAGTACTGGTGGGAATGTAAACTAGTACAGCCACTATGGAAAGCAGTGTGGAGATTCTTTAAAGAACAAAAGTGGAACTACCATTTGATCCAGCAACCCCAACACCAGGGATCTACACAGAAGGAAAGAAGTCATTACACATGCATGTTTATAGCAGCACAATTCACAATTGCAAAAATGTGGAACCAACCCAAAAGTCCATCAGTCTACAAGTGGATAAAGAAATTGTGGTATTTACATATGACGGAAAACTCAGTCATAAAAAGGAATTGACTAAGGGCATTCACAGCAACTTGCATAGGCTTAGAGATTGTTATTCTAAGTGAAATAACTCAGGAATGGAAAACCAAACATTTATGTTCTCATTCATAAGTAAAAACTGAGCTATGAGGATGCAAAGATATAAGAATGACACAATAGACTTTGGGGACTCAGGGAAAGGATGGAAAGAGGGTCAGGGATAAAAGACTACAAATCGGGTTCAGTGATTACTGCTTGGGTGATGGGCACACTAAAATCTCATAAATTACCACTAAAGAACTTACTCATGTAACCAAATACCACAGGTTCCCCAAAAACCTATGGAAATAAAATAATTTTTAAGGAAAAAAAAAAGAAAGTTACTCTAGATGTATGAGCTGTTCCCTCCATTAGAAAGAGAAACTCTAATATTCAAAAAACGGAAATGGGTGGAGGATAAAATATCAGATGACATAAAGTATTTATTTCAACATAGCGGCACCAGTTCGACTATTTAACTTACCAGAATATGTAGAATGGCAAGCAAGAGAAACATTTGACCCCAAGACATCTAAGTAGAGAGAAAGCTCTTCCTATACAGGTTCGGAGTTTGTATGTTGAACCAAATATAAAAGCAGACCTAAAATGAATATATCTGAATCTTTCCAGTGGGCACAGAAGGTATAGAAAAAGGAAAGGCTGCTCAGCCCAGGAGAGAATCACACTCCTTTTTCATGATAATTTCCTCCTTACTTTAATAATTATGGGGGTTTCTACTAACCTGCCTGTTTTCTAATCATCTATTACAGATGCATTCTTACTTATCAATACGTCCCAACCAGTTTCAGACTCTACAGGCCATCCTCCCATTCAATAAAATCATCCTGTTGAGTAAATATGCCCAACAAATGCATGGGGGTTGCAGAAATCCCCATGACAGGTTTTTCAATTACTCTGGTCCTTTATAAATATAAATGGATGACCAAAGACCACAAAACGTTTGCTACAGACCAAAAGTATAAAGAAAATTAACAAAGGGAACATTTCTATTCTCAAAGGAAGTGGAATGAATAAAAGGTATGACAATAGAAAAATTTTTCAAAAATCTAGTTGATAACCTTAGAGAGATCTAAGAAGCTGTTGAACCAAACCGAAATAAGAGTACTATGACAAAGGAGCAATCATACTACAGGCACACAAAAAAAGAGTTCTTTGAAATTAAAGTAAGTGTCAAAATATAGTGGTGTCTCAGTTCATTTAGCATTGCTATAGGCTGGGTAATTTGTAAAGAAAAGAGGTTTATTTAGCTCATGGCTCTGCAGCCTGGGAAGTTCAAAATCCTGGCCCTGGCTTCTGTGAGGGCTTTCATGCAGCATCATAGCATGGCAGAGAAGGTCAAAGGGGAAGCAGACATGTATGAGGAGGCAAAATGCAAGGGGCATCCTGGCTTTATAACAATCCACAGTCAAGAGAACTCATTCATTCCCATGAGAACTAATCCAGTCTTGCCAGAGCAAGAACTCAGTACCACAAGAATTCCGCTAAGCCCTTTATAAGGGATCCACCTCTACAATCCAAACACCTCCCATTAGGTCTCACCTCCCAACACCACCACATTCAGGATCAAATTTCAACATGAGTTTTTGTGGGGACTGATAAACCATAGCCAAATCATTGTAGGTACAGAACAGACTAGTATTCTAGAAAAAGAGGTGAGCAAATCTGTAAGACAAGACAGAAAAGATGAAGACAGAAATGTGAGAGGAAAGCAACACGGGGTACCTATGTAGAGAAGCCAAGATCTAACAGTAATTTTATAGCTAAACAGTGAAAATGATCAAACTATTTGAAAAAAATCAACAGCAAATTATATTGAGCCAAAAATGAGAATCTAAATTAGAAGGTAAAGTCAGAAGACTTTGTAAAGAATGTCTCCAATATAAAAATAGCCATGACATAAACCTACTAAAGACCAGAGAAACTGATTATAACATACTGCTTCTGAAATGAAGACATACGTCCCTTCTGATTCAAAAAATGACATGGTCCTATAAGACTGGGAAAAATAAGTGTCCCATGAAAAGGTTTATGTCTTCGTGAAGAGTGTTGTGTTGTTTTTTTTTTAAAACAATAATGGGAGGTAGGAAACAATACTGCCCTAAAGAATAGACAAAATTGTCATTTTTCAGGTAATTCAGGACAGAAATAAGCCCTCTTTGGGTTTCTAACAGGTACTACCTATCAGAAGGTAGATTTTTATTTGCTAAAGTCATTTGTGATATTTATAAGATAGTTTGCTTACAGGTGTACCTTTTACTAATTTCTCTTGTAAAATTATTATAGGCATAGGAAGAGTTTAAATTTTGATTTCTTATTTTAGAAAAAAGTTTGTCTTAGCATAAGACATAATTGATGATACTCATTTTTATGAGACAGTTGACAAAGTATTATAGTCTGGAAGTCCAAAATTATACAAGTTAAAATAAATTACAAAAAAACCTGAATGCTTTTCATGATGTGTTTTTAACTTGAAAAGAGTTTTTTGTTTTTTGTTTTTTTTTCCACAAATTAAAACTTTGAAGATTCCATTACTACAAGTGTGGCAGTTTCTTTGGTTTTAGTTTATTTTACTTGCTATTAAAATTAAGTGAAATAAAATTCAATAATCTTCTTATTTAGAAAAAGTTAAATGATTATCTGTGGTTAATAGAATTACAGTGTTTCCTAATTTTTTCTATGTATTTATGTATATTTTCTCTTTTTCTTTCATCTACCTTGAATCTTATTATGTCCTGATTATTTTGAAGGCACTGTAAGGTTAAACAGTGGCCTGATATGTATCCTATCTATCTTTGAGGTATTCATTGATTGTGGGAGGAAATTGGCTATGCCTCTTATTCTCTTCTTATTTTCTCCATCTTCAAGATGGTAATAATATTATTAACATTGCTTCCTTTATTGGAGTTCATTGAATAGCAAAACCATGACATAACAATTGTTGAAGAACTTATCACCACTGTAAGGATAAAAGGAGCCATTTATTTTCACTTATTGAGTCTTAATACCAACTTTACTCATTGTAAAAACATGTCATGCTTGGACACAGGAATCTACTAACTCAAAGTACAGCCTTGCTGCAGTTGGACACCAATAAAATAGAAAAACTTATCAAATAGCCACAATTTAGTTTACTATGTATCACTGCCCCTTTTAACTTTTACTTCTCCCCAAAAATGAATGAATGCACAAGCAAATGAATCAAAATAGGAGTTTGAGTGTGATCTATCAAAGCTCTCTATGTATGCCAGCATGCAATATATGTGGATGTCCAATATTTGGAAAGCATCAGACTGGGAAGTATCTTCTCTAAACTAAGGAGAGAAATAGCATTGGGGACATTATAATATCTTTTGAGTCTTTACGATAGAAACTTAGCTGAATTTCAACTAGAACAGATTAAGTGACCACATGAATTGCATGCATTGAAAGCTGACACACTACTTAGATACAGTACCTAGATACAGACCAACAAATATCACATAAAAGAATGTCTCATATAAATTATATTTTATAGGAGCCTAATACAATTTATCTTCTGATATTGATGATTGCTAAATGAATTTCCAACGACCCTGGTGATACTGGGTAAAGTTGAACCCCACAGTATTCAGTATAGATTCACTTTCACCCAGATAACTTGGCATCCTGGGCTCACTTATAATATTTAGGGATCCCCAGTTACTGGAGCAAATTTGCTTTTGCATTTGCTATTCCCTATTCCAAGAATGCATTTCCTTGGTTATATTTGTGACCTGCTCCTGCCTTCAGGACATCTCATCAGAGAGGCTTTGACTCCCTTGTGTAATATTTCCAGTGTTCTCTCACACTCCCTAATCCTTTTTATCCCCTCCTTATTATTCTCCAGAGCACTTACGACCACCAAATATGTGTGTGCTTCTTGGTTTATTGGATTTTTAAAACTATTTTTTTAAGACAGGGTCTCACTTTGTCACTCAGGCTAGAGTGCAGTCACACAATCATAGCTTCTGCAGCTTTGATCTCTGAGCTCAATGATCCTTCCACTTCAGCCTGCCAAGTAGCTGGAACTACAGTCCGCACCACCACACTCAGGTATTTTTTTTACATTTTTTGTAGAGATGGGGTCTTGCTATGTTGCCCAGGCTTGTTTATTGCTTACTTATCATTGTTTATTTTCCCACAAGAATTTAAGCTCCCTGAGATCAGGTATATTCACTTTCTTTTCTCCACTGCCTTGCATAAGGTAAACACCCAATAAATAATTGCTATATCAATCAATGACATCAATGACTATCTTTTTTATTTTATTTTTTTTTATTTTAAAGCCAATACATATTTTGGGAGAGGCTTGAGGTTGAAAAAAAAAATCAACATTTGTTACTGTTCAGTAGTTCAGGGAAAAATTGGCATTGTAGTAAGGGCTAAAAAAACTTTTAGCAGACTCATAGAAAAAGCCATACTGAGAAAAACTAATAAATTGAAGTTAATAGTAGGAGCCTTATTCATCTCTCTTAGGAGATCTGAAGAGTGATCCTGACAAGATGGTCCATGCCAGCCGTAATAGCAGGGACACGCAAATCTATTCTTCGTGTCTGTTATTGTCTTCTCTTTATTGTTTTTAGAAATGATGAATCTGAAACTCTTATTTAGAACATATTTCTTACCACTGCTTTCAGGCATATGCAGATAGAAGGAGGACTCAGGTGTTTTTCGAATACATCTTCCATGACTGTTACATAGACTCTGACTACAGAACTTGGCTGCAGATGTCACATTCACAGCATAATGGTCCAAAGGCCCTTGGATAGACTGTTGCACAGATAAGCAGTTCTCCTGTAGGAAAAACAGAAATCCACTTAAAGCACTCTCAAACTGTGATTCCATTATCCAGGTAGTATTAACGCCTGAAGTTTTGTATTTGGTAAGGCTGAGGAAAAACAGCATTTCTGTGGATTAGTTATTTAAATGAAGGACTAAGCCTCTATAGGGTCACATGAGTAGTGAGCCGTGCCTTTAATTGGGAAAACTATGACCCAACCAAATTCATACCATTTCTAAGGGAAGATGACCCCACAGTGTCCCAGTAGAGACTGTTCCCTAATGTAAAGATATATTTGTAGTAATACTTTTAAAATATGTCATTAATATGGGGATGATTTGCTAATATTTAAATTTAATTGTGAAACATTTTCAATGCTGCTACTCAATATATTTTAACATTAGCCAGATTTTTCAAAAACTACCAAGTCATCCTATTATTCTTCCTACCTCTGAAGAGATAACAATCTCCAAAAGTTAGTAAGTAGTCTTCTCATCCATGTATTTATACCTTTACTAGAGGGGTGTGTGTGTGTGTGTGTGTGTGTGTGTGTGTGTGTGAGAGAGACAGAGAGAGAGAGAGAATGAACTATAAGTAGTATTGTTTTATGCTTTTTAAACATGCACATAAATATATATCATGTAGGATATTTTTGCAACTTGTTTTTAGAACTTAACATTTTCCATTTTTTATGATGATACATGTAGCATTTTTTCATTTTAATTGCTATTCAGTATTTTATAAATAAAACATACTTTACTTATCCATCAGTCAGTTTTTAGGAGGTAGAATATAAAAGGTTATTATTTACAATCAAATGCTAGTGTTACTTGTACATTGTATATAGGGTCCAATGATAGTAGGTAAGAATGTCTTCCCACAAGTCTACCATTGGGTATTTCACTGATGTGTACATAGCATTGGTTTTAACTCTAGGACACATTTCTACAGATTAATGATCACACTATGCAGCTAGGATGGGCAAGCCTAATTGAAATGATGTTATCAGCTAACCCAGAAGAGCCTGGCTGGAATCTTGATAAATGCTTGCCTTGATCCATACAGGTAGGACCATGGAAAAATTCTAGTAGATTAATAAGTAACATAAATTGAGCTTTCTATTAGCATTTAGTTATTTTATCAATATTAAAACTAATGGATAATTAAAAACCAATTAAGTTTAGAACAGTGGAATATTTTCTCAGTGAGAGGAGGCCGCAGAACTGTGAATCCATCTGGTAAAGATTTGGGAGATTCAAATTGAAAGTCACAAGGCAAAATAAAGCTCTTAATTGACAGGTAGTTTAACAAGGCCAGCACTTTGGCAATAGCAAATTCTGAAGATCATGTAAGCAACATTATCTGTTACCGGAACATTCAATCTGGGGCAGCTTCATTCTATATTTAGAAACACATGCTGTTTTTAGCCAAGACAAGATTCCGTGTCTGAGGCATCTGAGGAGGTTTCTACGAAAGACACGATAAAATAAAACAGGTAAACAATTGAAGCAAAGGAAAGAAGGAAGGGGCAAAGTGGGGCTGGGAAGGAAAAAGAGGAAGGAAGAAAGAGCAACCAAGAAAGACAAAGGTTGGGAGGAGTCAGACAAAGACAGCATTGAACACTGGCAAATATAATCAACTTCAACTTGGGCATTACCTGTTCTGTCACAGCCTTCCTCCTTGAAATACCTTCTTCACTTAGCTTCCAGAATAGCACATCCCTGTTTTCTCCTCAACCTTACTAGATGTTCCTTCTCAGTCTTCTTTACTGGCTCCTGTTCACCCTTCCTACCTAACATTGGAGTGCCCTCGGCTTAATTCTTAGACCTCTTCTCTTCTATAGCTATACTCTTTCACTGGATAAACTCATCCCATCTCATTACTTTAAATACAACCCCAAATATATATCTGCCAGACCTTATCCCTGAATTGATTTTATACCCCCCTATTTACTTGACATCTATACCTGGATGTCTTACAAGCATTTCAAACTTAACATACTCCAAATTAATCAACTGACCTTCTTCCCAGACTTCCCCATCTCAGCACAAGCCAATTCTCTCTTTCCAGTAGCCTCAGGAGCAAAAGCTTGGAGTCATTCTTCACTCCTTTTTCCTCTTACATTTAATTCATCAGCAATTCCTTTTCCATCTACTTTCAAAATACATCCAGAATTTAACTCTTGCTACCATTCTGGTTCAGGTCACTATTAGCTCTCACCTGGATGATTACTTCCCAACCAGTCTCCCACAATCTGTTCTAAATACAGTAAGTATACACATGTTTCTCTCCATAATTAAATAAAATTCTAGTTTTTTACAGATGAAAAATACCCTCCCAAGTAGTAATTTGGTCCAAACAGAAATTTTTTTTTAAGTTACAATTTCACATTAATTAGAAAAATACGAACAACTGGAATGCAACATGTTAAAATGTGTTAATACATCCAAAGTACTTTTCAGTGTTAAATGCATAGTTATAAATGCTTTTTTTGACAGGGCAATCCAATTATCATACCCGAAACAAGGCATTTTGGCATTGGCTTTCACCCAGACTCCCATTCAGCTATACAGCAGTGCACAGTGGTAGCTGATGCGGTATTGAGTGGCATGCTTTCCACTTACACTTTGGTCTATGCTTCCTGCTCCCCCAACTCTCTGCATCCTCTCAGTCACTTTTCCACTCCTACAAGCTCCACCTTAGCTGCTACCTGCTTCATTGAATCAGTGCATTTCCTATCTCTATCTCATTATCAGAAGCTGGTCACCAATTTCGTAGCACCCAGCAAGTGACATTTTACCCATTATGGCAAACTTTCTTGAACGTTAGTGCATCTGGAGCTTGTAGCTAGCTAAATTTCTAAAATTAGCTCCTAATTTTAAATCTTTATCTAAAGAAATATGCACCTTTTGTGGAAGTTTGTCTTCTACTCTGTCTTTGGACATGAAAAAATGTCACAACATTTTAAAGCATACTAATACTAAATGTAAAAATAACCCTTTTTATTGCAATATAGCTTTGATTATTTAACACAGAGGAATAAAATAATAAATTAAACATTCAATTCAAGAAGTTAAAAAATAATTTTTAGAAAGAATCTCATGAAAGGTAATAATAAAGTTAAAAGTATAAATTTATGAATTAGAAAATTGAATTGATAAAGAGTAGGTTTTCAAAGAAAGAAAACCATCAAACATTTATATCTGACAAGCCTACCTAATCAAAAAAGGAAGAAAAATAAACATGAATGAGAAAAAAATAGAGTTAAAGCTTCAGAGGTAAATTTTTAAATTGTGAGTTAATATGGTATGTATACGTTTATGCTACTAAATTGAAAGTTTGATGCTAAATTACAAAACTTGATTCAAGAGATAGAAAACATAATTAAAAGGGATCATCAAATTAGAGAAAAGACTTATTACCACCAAAAAGTTTTCTAAATCGAAGTATTTTTGTGTTTTAGTTATTTGCAACTTTTAAGGATTAGATAATTTTCATGTCATAAAATTGTTCCAGAGCATAAAAAAAGAAAATGAAAAGTTGTCTAATTTCTCTTTAAAGCAATATAACCTTGATATAAAAACAGAACAAAATCACAGGCCAGTTTTACTAATGAATGTAGATGACAAATCTAAGTTTAGCCCCAAACCTCAAATGGCTACATGGACGGATAAGGAACTGGCATGAAACTCAATGTAATGGAGACATCTACCTTTCATAAACAGTGAAATCTGGGCTATCAGGTACACATCTTGAGTTTTCAAGAGATGTTTTAAAGCACTTCGTTTTGTGATGTCGCTTTTTTTTCTACAATGGGATGTGGGCAATACAAAACACATCTCATGCCACATTTTTTGTGCACAACCCCCATATTTGTTATTTCAGATCTATATAAATACAATGAGGTTTATGTCTATAAACCAAGAGTTAGCCAAAATACAAAGTCTCAGGACACAGTCCTGTGCAAGATCACCCTCACTTCTGACATTGGCTGCAATGTAAGTGCACAGGATTCCCTAAATCAGCTTCAATTTCAATGATTCCCTAGAAGAACTCACTGAAAGCTATTATACTCAGAGTTATGTTTTATTACAGTAAAAGGATACAGATAAAAATAAGCCAAAGGAAGAAATGCATAGATGAAAGTCTGGGATAATTCCAAATGCATAGGTCTCTCTGTTCCCTGCCATGGAGTCAGTACCCTTCCAACACTGATGTGTAACAATACAGAGTATTGCAATCAGGGAAGTTTGCCTGAGCTTCAGTGTCCAGAGTTTTTATTGTGCCTTTATTACAGAGTCATGATTGATTGATTGATTAAGTAGTTGAACTCAGTTTCCAACTTATTGATAATGCATGGCCCAAAGCATCCACCCCATTGTTTTACCCTTTGTGACATGATTGGTTCTTCTGTCATAGTCAGCCCTCATCATAAAACTATTAGAAACTATTAGGTGTGACTATATCCACCCGAAACAAAGATACCCCAAGATTACCACCAAGAAGCTACGGACAAAGGCAAGATCTCTCTTTGGGCAAAGTCAGATTCTTTATAACCCATTGTCTCTCCATCTCACTACCATGCCATCATCTAAAAATCATATTTGGAGGACAAAGTTGTGATTGTTTTACTTTAAAAATAGTTTATATGGTGGTACAAAGAAAAACAAATGTTACTTTGTGGAATCCTAGAAGATACCTAAAAGAAGTAAACATTTATTCTCCATAAAAGCAGAAACCCACAGCCTGCAACTTTACATATAAGAAACTGTGAATAGAGGGAATCAACAGTGGTTTCTGATATGAGCATTAAGGTGAAAATCCAAAGAGGAATATTCAATATAGCAGATGTTGGTTTACAATAAAGTTTATTTTCACATGGTCAGCTCCATGAAGCAGAAGACATTTATGTATTTTGAGTTTTCCCAGACATCACTGAATAATAAAGATAATGTGTATACATGCAAATTTTGACATAAGAAATTTTACTGTTTAGAAAGGGAATAGCTCCACTAAATTATGACGAGTAAAACAACAACAAAAAACCTCCAAAGTGACATACTATATGATTCATTTATACAGCATTCTTGAAGTGATAAAATTATAAAATGGAGAGTAGATTGATGGTTACAGGTATTGAAAGGGGGTTGGGGTGGGAGGAAAGTGAGTGTTATAAAAGGGCAGCATGAGGGATCCTTGGGGTGAGAAAACTGTTCTGTATGTGATGTGCCAAGGTTAGTATCATGATTGTGATCTTGTACTGTAGTTTTCCAAGATGTTACATTTGGGGAAAACTGGGTAAAGAGTACAGAGGATCTTTTGTATCATTTCTTACAACTGTATATGAATCTATATTTATCTCAAAATGAAAAATTTAATTAAAAAGCAAGGGGCATGTAGCAGATCTGTAGGGAGAATCCCTATGTATGTAGGAGAGAAAGATAGGAAAATATTGAAACAAAAGATATGCAGCAACTGCCATTAGTATGACACTTTGGGGAAACTCAATAATAGAAATATTACAAGGGGGTCATTAGGAAGTTTAGTTACATGTGAAAACCTCCTCTTCTATTTTACTATGAAAGTTTTGATAATATCAATCTTAATTATTGCTTCTAGAGTTGGATTTGTCAGTCTTTTGGATGTAATTACATGGCTATTTCAGTTGCCCTTAGGAAAGATGATCTGTCTTTAAAGATTTACGTCAGGAACCTAAAAGAGAATTTTATCTGTTGACAGGTTGGATTTAATCAGACCATCCCAAATACATGCTTCAATTAGGGGAAACCTGTTAAACTATTTATATGTAATGTGGCAAAAAAAAGACAGGAACTTTACATATAATTTATAAAAATCTAAATACATAATATATATCATATATTTTTATATCTATATTTATCATATATATATAGAGAGAGAGAAAGAAAGAGATTTCACCTGAAACCCAAAGCTGAAGACAGGTGGTTGACAACTAAGGAGTTAGAGATATTTGCCCATCTCCGGCGTATGTAAAGAAATGGCTAGAAATTCTCAGGGCAGAAGGAATATTCTATTAAAGGAATTTGAAGGAGTAGAGTGCACTGTACTAAAATCCATGGAACAACGGGGAGCATGGAGGCTGACATGTTCATTTACTCACTCTGCAAATATTTATTCAGCACATATTGTTATGTGCAAAGCTCTGCTACAGGTTCTTGGAATAAAGACATTGAGGAGAGATGACAGCAGTGGGAGTGGCCTGCCTTCATGTAATTTAACAGAGCAAGGGTATAGGAGCATTTTCATGATCCAAGTGGATTTTACAGAGGTAGCCAGGCATGCACCTTCCTGAAAGACCAAGGGGAAAGGGAGTGTAGGTGGTACTTCAAGGGAAGAAGTAAAGGGGAAGCTTCAAGGTGGTAGCTAAAGCCTGCATTGTTCAAATCAGAGAATGATGTTTTACACAGGGGTGAAGGGGGTGATGGTGAGAGTTGTCGGGAGGGGGGGCTTCCTGTAACCAAATTGCAGCAGTCTTTCATGTAAGAAAAAGTCAGTCACTAAATGGCAGCCATATCAAAAGGCTTTCAATAGGAAAGGTAATTACAAATGTTATTAAATAAATAAAAATTATATTGCCACCCTTTCTCACCCTCATCCCCACCTTCTAAACCCATCTTCGAATTAGCTGAACAAAAGAACTTACCATACCCCTCTTCCCCACACCTCAGATCCGGGCTGAAGTAATAATCAACACCATGTGGCAATGGCCATCTGCCATGTACAGTTTTAAATGCTTTACTTATATTAATAGTGTAATTCTCATAAAAGTCCTATAAGAGATACTATTATTTCCTTCATTTTACAGATAAAGAAATTGAAAAGTCAATTACTTGATCAATGTCACACAGCTAGTAGGTGACAAAAAGTGAGCATTGAAACTCAGGCAGTCTCATCACAGGACTGTTGCTCTTAACAACACTGACATCCTAATTTGTGTCACACTGAATGAAAAGAGATTGCGGTTTTTGTATTTTGTATGACTGAACATTTTAATTCCTGAACATGAGAGTATTTGTTAACACCTGGAAGTGAAGAAGAGCTGCGGTCTCAGAATTTTCACTTAGGCAGTGGGATGGGGTGAACATGCTCAAAGGCAGTTGTAGAAAAGTAGTACCGTTATTTTGTGAAAAGTAATAGAGTCATTTTGTGTATACTATCTAGGTAACTTGGGGTAACGTAGAAGAAATTTACATATTCTTAGATATATATATACAAGTCCAGAACTAAAAATGAAAAAATAGAGTATCTGAATAGACCAATAATGAATATGGACACTGAACCATTAATCAAAAACCTTGCAACAAGAAGAGCCCCGGACCCGAAAGCTTAACCAGTAAATTCTGACAAACATTAAAAAAAATTAATGCTAATCTTTTTCCAACTCTTCAAAAAAATGGAAGAAAACAAAACATTTTCAAACTCACTTTATGATGCCAGCATTACCCTGATGCCAAAGCAAAGCAAAGATTCTATAAGAAATGAAAATTACAGGCCAATATCCCTGATGAAATTGGATGCAAAAATCCTCCATAAAATACTAGCAAACCTAATTCAGCAGCACATTAAAAGTATCATACACCCTGATCCAACAGGATTTGTCCCTGGGATGCAAGGATGATTCAACACACATATATATAAATAAATGTGATATATCACATAAACAAAATGAAAAATAAAAATCATATGATCATCTTACTAGCTGCAGAAAAAGCAGTTAAAAAAATTTAACACCGCTTCATAGTAAAAACTCTTGAAACAGTAGATGTAGAAAGAATGTACCACAACATATGAAGGCCACATATGACAAGACCATAGCTAATTTCATAGTCAATGATGAAAAGTTGAAAGCTTTTTCTCTAAAATCAGAAAAAACTCAAGGATACTCCCTCTAATCATTTCTCTTTCATTCATTTTAATTTAATTAATTTTCTTTAAGAGATGGAGTCTCACTCTGTCACCCAGGCTGAAGTGCAGTAGCATAACTATAGCTCACTACAGCTTTGAATTCCTGGGTTCAAATCATTCTCCTGCCTTAGCCTCCTGAGAAGCTAGGACCACAGGTAGACACCAGCACATCTGGCTTTCTTTTTCGCTTTTTGTAGGGACTGGGTCTCACTATGTTGCCCAGGCTGGGTTTGTACTCCCAGCCTCAAGCAATCCTCCTGCCTCAGTTTCCCAAAGTACTGGGATTATAGGCATGAGCTATCTCATCCAGCCAACTCTGACCACTTCTACTCAACATAGTACTAGAAGTCCTAGCTAGAGCAATTAGGCACGAAATAAAAATGAAACTAAATTTAAAATTATCCTTGTTGCAGGTGATATAATTCTATAGGGTAGAAAATTCTAAAGACTCCACGAAAATGTCATAAGTAATAAAGAAAGAAACTATAAGAGTGCAAGTTACAAAATAAACATAAAAATTAGTTGAATTTCTATATCTTAATTAGTGAATCATCTGAAAAGAAAACAGAAAACAATTATATTACAATACCATTAAAAATAATAAAATAGGAATAAACTTAACCAAAAAAGTGAAAGACTTGTACTCAAAATCTACATAATATTGATAAAAGAAATTAAAGGAGACATAAATAAAAGACAACCTATGTTTATGGATAAAAAAACTTAATATTGTTAAAATGTCAATACTACCCAAAATGATCTGCAAATTCGATGCTATCCTCATCAAAATCCCAATGGCATTTTTTGCAGAAATAGAAAACAAAAAACTAAACTTTATATAGAACCACAAAAGGTGCAGTATAGCCAAAGTTATCTTGAGAACGAAGAACAAAGCTGGAGACTTCACATTTCCTCATTTAAAAATACATTACAATTCTACAATAATTACAACATTATACTACTGGTGTAAAAGACATACAAGTCACAGGAACAGAATAGAGTCCAGAAGTAAACCAACACATATACGATCAACTGATCTTTGACAAGTGTGCCAAGAACACAGTAGAGAAAGGATAGTCTCTTCAACAAATGGGGTTGAGAAAACTGGATATCCATAAGCCCAAAAGTGAAATTGGACCCGTATCTTATACCACACACAAAAGTCAATTCAAAATGGACTAAAGACTTACTGACATTAGACCTAAAACTGTAAAACTCCTAGAAGAAAACACAGGGGGAAAGCTTCTTGACACTAGTCTTGGCAATTATTTATTGGACATGACACCAAAAGAACAGACAACAAAAACAAAAATGGACAAATGGGACGCATCAAACTAAAAAGCTTTTGCACAGCAAAAGAAACATCAGTGTGAAGAGACAATCTATGGAATAGTAGAAATATTTTCAAACCATATATCTGATAAGAGGTCAATATCCAAAATATATAAGGAACTTCTACAACTCAGCAAAAATCCAAATAACACAATCAAAAATTAAGCAAAGGACTTGAACAAACATTTCTCCAAAAAAAAAACATATGAAGAGGTAACAGATATATGAAAAGAAGCTCAAAATCACTAATTATTGGGAAAATGTAAATCAAAACAATGAGCTATCACCTCACACCTGTTAGGATGGCTATTATTTAAAAAATAAGATAACCAGTGTTGAAGTTGTAGAGAAATGAGAACCCCGTACCCTGCCGATGGGAATGTTAAAAGGTACAACAGCTATGGAAAACAGTATGGAAGTTCCTCAAAAAATTCTAAATATAACTGCTATATGATTCAGCATACAGGCATATACACTCCTGGGTATATAAAATAAGTGAAATCACAATCTCAAAGAGAGGTCTGCATTCCCATGTATTTTGCAGCATTATACATGATAGCCAAGAAATGGAAACAATCCAAATACCTGTTGACAGATAAATGAAGATGATTCAGTATATACATACAATGAAATATTAGCTGTTAAAAGGAAGGAAATACTGTCATTTGTGACAACCAGATGAACCTGGAGGACATTATTCTTTGTGAACTAAGGCAGTCACAGAAGGACAAATGCTGCATGATTCTACTTACAAGGGATCGAAAATAGTCAAACTCATAGCAGCAGAGAATACAGTAGTAGTTGTCAGGGGCTGAGGGTGGGAGAAATGGGAAGTTGTTATCTAAAAGTTGTAAAGTTTCAGTTATACTAGATAAATAAATTTGAGACGTCCTATACAACATAGTGTCTATAGTTAATAATGCATTAAGCATTCCAAAATTTGTTAAGAGGGAAGATTTCATATTATGTATTACGTGTGCTTATAACAAAAGAAAAGAGTAGATTGTTAATAAAACTTTATATACAAATAGATTTTTTCCCACATGCATTTCTATAATAGGTAATTAGCAAAGTAAACCATCATTTTTGGGCCAGGTACAGTGGCTCACACCTGTAACCCCAGCACTTTAGGAAGCCAAGGCAGGTGGATAGCTTGAGGCCAGGAGTTTGAGACAAGCCTGGCCAGCAAAACAAAACCCTGTCTCTACCAAAAATACAAAAAAAAAAATAAGCCAGCATGGTGAAATAAGCCTGTAGTCAGGAGGTGAAACAAGCCTGTAGTGGTGAAACAAGCCTGTAGTCAAACAAGTCAGGAGGCTGAGTCACAATAATTACTTGTACCTGAGAGGCGGAGGTTGTAATGAGCTGAGATCACGCCACTGCACTCCGGCCTGGATGACAGTGAGACTCTGCCTCAAAAAACAAAAAAACAAAAAAAAAAGAATAATTTATCATTTTTGGAGAATCTGCCCTCCTTAGTGCAAATGAAATAATTATTCATTTTTAAAATTTGTTATTTTTTTCTTTGTCATATATGTATTATGCCATTTAATCTACCAAAATCCTGCAGAGGAGGTTTTATTTTAGTCTGGTTTTTTAGATGGAGAAGCTGAGACTAAGAAATGTTAATTAACATGCTCAAAATTACACCCTTAGGACATAAACATCAGTTTCTCACTTGGCCATCTGATTAGAATGACTGTACTCTTTCTATCCTTCTACTAGCCACAATGGCTGGTATAGGGTAGGTGCTCACTGTTAGACCCTGTACATTTTGAATTTCACTAAGGTCAAGTAAGCAGATAATCAGTAACCATTTGGCTCTGATGTGAAAAAAAAAAAACATTTTTTTTTAACCAATCTCTAAAGTACATTCAAGTTGCTGACAGAAAAATCATTGCTTATCTTTGAAGCAGACTATTCATATCCTCCCCACAATATTACTCTTGCTGCCCACAATGCAGCACTTTCGCCAATTGTATGCACTAAGTCCTCCTAGGAAAGAGAAGAATCAGAAGTAGTTTCCAAGTCAAATTTTGTCACTAATAAGACTCAACCCCTCAAATGCGGGAAGGAACACATTAATAATATCTTTGTTTCTCAAACAAAAGACTATACCACAAGGTAAATACTGCATGATCTCACTCATAGAATCTTAAAAAGTTGATCTCAGCCAGGCATGGTGGCTCACATCTGTAATGCCATCACTTTGGGAGGCCAAAGCAGGTGGATCACAAGGTCCGGAGTTCGAGACCAACCTGGCCAATATGGTGAAACCCCATCTCTACTAAAAATAAAAAAATTAGCCGGCATGGTGGCGGGTGACTGTAGTTCCGGCTACTGGGGAGGCTCATTCAGGAGAATCGCTCGAACCCAGAAGGTGGAGTTTGCAGTGAGCCAAGATTGTACCACTGCATTCCAACCTGGGTGACAGAGCGAGACTTCGTTTCAAAAATAAAGAAAGAAAGAAGGAAAGTTGATCTCATGGAAGTAGAGAGTAGAATGGTGATTATCAGAGGCTGGGGTGGTTAGGAGGGAGAGGAGGTTGAGGAGATGTTGGTTAAAGGATACATAATTACAGTTAGGAGGAAGAAGTTCAAGAGATCTATTGTACAGTCTGGTGTCTATAGGTAAAGAAAATATATTGTATTCTTGGAAAATGCTAAGAACGTGGATATTAAGTGTTCTTTCCACGAAAGAATGATAACAATGTGAGGTCATGAATTTGTTAATTAGCTAGATTTAACCATTCAATAATGCATGTGTACTTCAAAACATTATGTTGTACATGACAAATACATACTACAATTGTATATCTCAATTAAAATAAAAATTTTAATACACAGAAAAAATATTTCTTTTAAATAAAGCTGTCATAAAAAAAAAACAAAATTGGAAAAGGTGATACTGCCTTGAATTCTTATATTTATTTGATAAATATTTATAATGCTCCAGGTAATATTCTAAACACTGAGAATTAAAAAATGAAATAGTTTTCAGTTCCTGATCTTGAAGGAGTGCTTTTTAGTCTAATGGTTGAGGCAGACGTATAAACAAGTGACTATAATATAATAAGATAATTATTATATTAGTAGCATTCACAAGGCATATATAAATTAGAAGTGTTTAATACTACATGGAAAAGTCTGGGAAGGCTTCCTTGAATAGGTTAAATTTCAGATGGGTCTTTGAGAATAAGTATGAATTCACAAGACAGTCTAGAGAGAGCAGAGTTTTATATCCACAAGAAGAATAAGAGTAGAGACCCAGATCCAGGCAGAATCATGGTCCATCCAGAGAACTCCCAGTACTCCCTTGTGGTAAAGCACATGGAATTTGGGAAGTAAAAGCATATGAATTCCTATGTATAAACAGAATCCAAATAAAAAATGCTATTTTAAAGTGTTAAGACAACTACCCAGGCACAGTGGCTCATGCCTATAATCTTAGCACTTTGGGAGGCCAAGGCAGACAGATTACTTGAGATGAGGAGTTCGAGACCAGTCTGGCCAACATGGTGAAACTCCATCTCTACTAAAAATACAAAAATAGGCATGGTGGTGTCTGCGTGTAATCCCAGCTAATCGGGAGGCTAAGACAGGAGAGTCGCTTGAACCCAGTAGCCAGAGGTTGCAGTGAGCCAAGATCCTGCCACTGAACTCCAGCCTGGGCGACAGGGCAAGACTCCATCTCAAATAAATAAATTAATTAATTAGTTAATTAAATGTTAAATATTTAGTGCTGGAAGACACAAACTTGCAACTTTGATTTTTTTTTCTTTTGGCATGTAAAGAATGCCTTGGAGGGGAAGGTCAAGATAGTACAGGCAGGAACACTAATTAGGAGGTGATAGAAATTGTTCAGTAAGAAATGGTGATGCCTCAACAAAGGCAATGTCAGTCCTTGTAAAGCAGAGGGGACAGATTGAAGAGTTATTTAGAAATAAAGATGGATGAATTTTAGTTACCTATTGGATAATGGACAGAGGAGAAGGGAGGCAGCCAAGTCACTTTCAAATTAGATGACTAAGTAGATTACAGTTCACCAAGATAAGAAACTGAGGAAGTCATGCTAATGAATATAGGCCAAAAGCAAAGAAGTAGGAAATAGGGAGAGATGGGAGATAAAGGGGATGACTGATGGAGCAATCTGCATTCTTTTCTCCCCTACAAGTTACGGAGAGTCAGAGATCCAGTGCAAAGGTGGAGTGCTCACAGACTGCAATGAGTAAATTGTCACGCCACTGTAAGCTTTCCTGCATTAAAGGAAGGTTTCAGCAATACTACTACTTATGTTCTGCAATTTGTCTAAGTAATACAAGAAAGGAAATCATTCTTCCATTATACTGACTAGTATCACCTTCCTTAAACCTAAATGTAGTCTCTTACTTAAATTGAGACATTCCTAAAAGAAAATACCAACCCAGAACTGGTTTAAAAAAAAATACATTGGAAAGTTATGTAATTTAGACAAAAAGTAAGAAAAAAACCCATACTGTTTTTTGATATGTGATAAATGGAAGGCAATATGAAAGCATTAAAATAATTCAATATAATGCTCAGGTAATTCTCTATATTTTGGTGAATAGAGAATGCAGCCTATTAATTTCTAAAGTAAAGATCAGAGGTGATACTTAGCCTGTAATTTACTTCAAAAGTTTAATGTACCCACAAAAATTAAAAATAAAAAAGATTTAAAAGTCTAATAGCACAAAAAACATAGGAAAGCTGTAAACAAGGCTTTTATGAAAATGTGGCTCATCTCATTCTCCCGTTTTCTCTCGAGGTGAACTCTTTGACTGCATGAATTATTCTCATTTTCTACGTTATTACTAATAACATGTTATTCCTGACACAACGTAGGCACTCAAGAATTTCTGAATGAATAAATATAACCCAAGTTTTTTTCTGAAAAGGATTTAAGAAAGTGACATGATTCGAGAAAGCTGGCATCGCTTGAGGAATATCTTAGTGAGAAGAGTTTGGCAGGCATGACTGATGTCCTAAAATACCTGGACAACTAGCTTTTGAAAGAAGGATTTGATGTATTCTATGTTGCATCAGAAGGTAGAATTAGAACTAGTGGTATGAAGTCATTAAGAGCAAAGTAGATCAAATATACTCAAAAACTTTCTAGGAATTAATATTTCCCCCAAATGGCAGTTTCCCTTCTAATATAAGAAGTACCCCATCAAAAAGTGTTAAAGCAGAGGCCGGGTAAGAAAGGGTTTGTATTTGGGTGGGAGATGGATTAAGTACCCATGAGATTCTTCCAAAGTTTTTGCCTTAATGCTGTAGTTCTTTTCCTTCTAAAGTTAATGAATGAACAGCCCATTCTGAATAATACTGAGTAATCCTGCAAAGATGAATATGTCAAGTCTAATTAATAATATTTTGATTCATGGATTTTATTCTGAAATATTTGAGGAAAAATTGCTACTTCTTTTAAATGGCCTTATCTCAAACCTAAGTGGCCTAAGTGAGCTGCATATTGTCTATACAACATCTTTGCTTCTGTGTTGGGTACTGGCATAAAAAATTGTTGGCTCTCAGGTATGGATGGAGATTTGAGGGTTTTCTTATCTAGCCACCCATCCAATGATTGAATTCTTACAATAATATCCTATGTGACAATCTAGTCAAAATTCGAACACTTGCCAAATTGCTGCTACCCTTTCATATTAAGAAGTTAGTTCTAAAATTTCTCTCTGGCTAAAATTAATCTATCTGTTACATTATTTAAATCAAGCTTAACATCTGTAGGAAACTCCTGTGAATGCTAACCTGGTAAGACTCATTATCCAAAAGTGTTAAGTGCACATCTAATTGTCAGGGACATTTTTCAGAATTGAGTTGACATTTGAGGAAATATACATGTTTAATAGCATTGTATTGCTAAAGGAAAATAAACATCCTAAAACATTTACGTACAGGCTTTATATAGTTATTCTACCAAATTTCCCTTTTTTAAAAAATGTGAGTGACTGTGCTTTTCCTTACCTGTGACAGAGCTTCAGTACTATGCAAATAAAATGGTCTGGAAAAAATAAAAACTGGCAAAACATAGTTATGTCTAGTCATTTCAGCAATCCTCATGGCTTCTCTAATTTGATAATGAACAAATTTCAAAGCATTTACGCCTGACTTCAGTATTTTATCCAAATATATTGAAGGATAAAGTGCTGCACTTTTTTCCCACAGCCACAGGAGTTAATCATTGCGGAGAATTTCATCATTTGGACAGTTACCTGTGTACATCTCTGGATTTATTCTGTAATCATAATTGTAGCAGTCTGGATAGAGATAAAAGCCCCATAAACATTTTGGTCTCATTTCTAAAGCCAGTGTGAGAGTAGTGTTCATGAAATTGCTTCCAGCATTTTCAAATTCCTCTTGGGCAACTGTTTCCACTTTCATTTCTGACCAATAAGGATGGTGATTTCTAGTGAATGCTAAAGAATGGTTTTTATACATTATTCTGCTGCCCCGATTTCTATCCCATTGGGGTTTCCAACTTTCCCAGTCAATAACAACAAGTCCTTCTGATCTCCACCAAGGGATAGCTTCTCCAATGTCATCAGCAGTTTTCCTAAGGTGTTCAGAAAGGCTCACGTTCTGCGGTATTCCTCCATTAAAGGATTTTCCATCTTGAGAGAAGTAAGGGTAATACCCTAATTCATTTGGATAAAATATGGCAATTTTTGACCCACTTTGAGTCTCTAAAGGATTTGATATAACGTTAAATACTTGAAGATTTATATCCACGTTGAAGAAGGACATACAATACATCATTGGGGCTGCCCAGAAAATGTTGAAAGGCTGGTTCTTGATCACTGGTGGTATTGCTGGTTTGAGGGCTGCCTGAGTTAATAGGATAAAGAGTGGCAGCACTCCTAACCACACCACCCATGAGTTACACATGGCTTGAGGTTTCCAGCATTACGGCAGTCTCCTTAAAATTAATAAGCAAAATATCATACATAATGAAGTCAAATGTCCCTTAAGTTTTGTGGTGTACAATGAATAGACCAAATATTATAAAATATCTTTGAGGTTTATTAATATCTAGGCCAATGTATAGTTTCATCTGAACAAAGGAGAATAAGTGAGACTTTTTTTTTTACTTGAAATGTGAAAAAAAATCTAGTGAATGA
This sequence comes from Aotus nancymaae, assembly GCF_030222135.1. Classification (NCBI taxonomy): domain Eukaryota; kingdom Metazoa; phylum Chordata; class Mammalia; order Primates; family Aotidae; genus Aotus; species Aotus nancymaae. The sequence continues at coordinate 32,809,035 of NW_026988413.1, forward strand.
AAACTATAAAAAGTTTCACACATTCGTCAGCTATGCAAACTCTACCTGTTAGCCATTCTGGTTTTAATTTCCTATCATTCTGAACACACTAACCCAAACCTTCTTGCACTGACAAGCCTTTACTGGCTGTAAGAGGAAATAGAAAAGAAAGTCTGAATGGATTGTCATATCTTCTTAATCATTACTCACAAAGTGACTCCACGAACATGCCCACTTAAAAATTAACCTGATTTGGATTTTAACAAATATTACACAGAACAAAAAGAACTGTACTAACAGCAAGTAATACTTTACATGTAATTTGAAATGCACTGGTCTCAAACGTTTGTTTTTCAAACAGAGAGCAGTTACCCTTGCAACTAGCAAAGGCTGAAATAAAAAACAAGTAGAAATGTTAATTACCCTTTGTTGATTATGGATTTTGGTGCTATCATCTTCTTTTAAGCATATAAACAAGCCTAAAATCCTATTCGTTCTTTAACTCTCATGGTTTTCCCATAAAGAAACTGGAGTGTTTTTTCAGCAGTTAAATCCTAAATAAAACTTGTCTCTTTAGGCCCCTCTAACTAGTCCATTGGGAAAAACACTGCCAAAGAATCTTTCCAGAATATAAGGACTATCTAATAGTTGATGCGTTCTAGTCAACAAGATCTCATCCTAAAAGCAATATGGTTGCAGTTACATATAAAAATTATTTTATGATATGGATTTTTTAAATAAAGAAACTTATTTTAAACAGATTTTTCTCTGATGTAATTAAACTCAGGTGTTTGTTTGTTTGTTTGTTTGTTTGTTTTTAGAGATGGAATTTTGCTTTTGTCACCCTGGTTGGAGTGCAGTGGCACTATCTTGGCTCACTGCAACCTCCACCTCCCTGCAACCTTCACCTCCCAGGTTCAAGCGATTCTGCTGCCTCAGCCTCCCGAGTAGCTGGGATTACAGGTGCCCAACACCATGCCCGGCTAATGTTTGTATTTTTAGTAAAGGCAGGATTTCGCCATGTTGGCCAGGTTGGTCTCAAGCTCCTGACCTCAGATAATCCCCCCCACCTTGGCCTCCCAAAGCGCTGGGATTACAGGCTTAAGCCACCACACCTGGCCCAACTCAGTTTCTTTTTAAGAGTCATACATTGTTTCTTATGTAGTTCTTAGTGTCTTTATTTAATGTACTAAATTCAAGAAGGACACCAACCAAAATCATAGGCTAACTCTCACAACATAGCACCCCAAGTTTGTAAAACAACTTGAGTAAGTCATAGGCTTTCTGTACACTGAGTGTTTAAATCAACAAATATGAATGATAATTTTCTTTTTTAAATAAATTGGATATTACGGAGACAATTGCCTTCCTGTGGAGTGTGTATTATAGCACCAAATGAATCCCTAAGCTATGAGAGATGGTCTCTCTCCCACCACTCTTCTCCAATCATGGGGTCTTAATTTGACTCCCACTCCCTCCACCCCCCGCCAAAATATAAAAGCAAATCTTCTTCATTCTTTGTTGTTCAGGGAAAATGTAAGAATGCCTGCTCTCCATAAATATTATTCTTTACCTCCCTCTGGTCATGACTGCACATTGGGTATACATGCCTAATAAACTGACACCCTTGGGGGGAAAAACACCTTTTTAAAATGTCATATCACAATAAATTTTTTAGAGATAGAGGGACTAAAAATACAAAATACTGTGCTTTAGTAAAATACAGTTACAAATTTACTCTTCTAGGAGATTTTAATTATGTTTTCCACATATATAAATGGCATACAATCATCTATTTTTATAGCTAGCCTATGGAAAAATTATTTTGACATTATTTTGGTCCTTAGTCTGCATTTTATAACAAACTTCTACTACAGTAACAAAAATATGCATTATAATTGCATGAATTTTTAAATACAATGAATTCTTTCTATATACTACTTAGATTTTTTTCTAGCAGTTTTTAATCTTCAAAGTATAAAACTAGATATACATTTTTCCACTTATAAAATAGATGCACTAATACATACATATATATATATACTTGAATTTTTATTCAACAAATCTGATATGTTTCAGGCAAGTAGCCAGGTCTAGAGATGCGGTGGGGAAATCAACGTAAGTCTACACATTATAAAAAGTTATAGATACTTAGATGTAAAATATAAAACAATAAAACTCCTAGAAGATAATATAGGAGAAAATTACCTTAGATAAGGAGATGAGTTTTTAGCTACAACACTAAAGGCACAATCCATGAAAGAAACAGTTGACAGGCTGGATTTCATTAAAATTAAAAATTTCTGATCTGTGAAAGATACTGTCAAGACTATGAAAAGACAAACCACAGACCAAGAGAAAATATTTGCAAAAGACGCATCTAACAAAGAACTGTTATCTAAAATAAACAAAATCTCTTAAATTTCAACAATAAGAAAATGAACAAACATTTAAAAATGAGCAAAATACTTGAACAGATACTTCATCAAAAGAAATATACAGATATTAAAAGATGCTCAACATCATATGTCCTTAGATAGTTGCAAATTAAAACAGCAAGGAGACACCACAACATGCCTATTAGAATGGACCAAATCCAGAACAATTCCAACTCCAAATGTTGGTGAGGATGTGTAACAATAGAAAACTCTCTTTCATTGCCAATTGGAATGCAAAATGCTACAGCTATTTTGCAAGAGAGTTTGGCAGTTTCTTAGAAAATTACATCTACTCTTACCATGCAATCTAATCATTATGCTCTTTGGCATTTACCCAAATAACTTGAAAACTTATGCCCACACAAAAATCTGCACAAGAATGTTTATAGAAGCTTTACTCATAATTGCCAAAATTTGCAAGCAACCAAAATGTCCTTCAGTAGGTGAGTAGATAAATGAACCGTGGTACATCCAGACAATGGAATATTATTCAGTGCTAAATAGAAATGAGCCATCAAGCCCTGAAATGACATGGAGCAAACTTAATATTACTAAGAGAATTAAGTAAGCATCTTACTAAGTGAAGTAAACAAATCTGTAAAGCTTACAAGATAACATACTGCACAATTTCAACTATATGTGACATTCTGGAAAAGAAAAAATATGGAGACAATTTAAAAAATTAGTGGTGGTCAAGGGTTGGGGAGAGGGACAGATGAATAGATGGAACACAGTGGATTTGGAGAGCAGTGAAACTATTCTGTGTAATACTTTAATGGTGGATACATGTCAAAAGTCATAGAATGTACAACATGAGGAGTCAACCCTAATGTAAACTACAGACATTGGATTAGAACATGTCCATGTAGGTTCATCAGTTGTAACAAATGTGCCACTCTGGTGGGGTACGTTCATAGCAGGGAAGGTTGTGATGTGGGGGAGAAGGGAGTATTCAACAAGTCTCTCTACTTTCTGCTCAATTTTGCTAGGAACCCAAGAGTGCTCTAAAAAGTAGTCTATTTGATACAATTGCATTCACTGCTACTATGTTTGTAATCAGAAATTCTAGAAACAACATATATGTGACCAAGAAGGAGTTTACTGTATTGTGAACTATATTATGGTAATTCCACCAAATATTATAGTATGAAGTAATGTGGGTTTTTTTTTTCCAGTTTCTTGTTGTCTTTCAACTTTTTCATTCATTTTGCCATGAAACGCCTCGCAAGAAGAAAGTCCGCTTTAAAGAGCCAATTTCAGATTGACACCTGTGAAGTAAACATTTTTGCTTCTCTTGCAGCCACTGATACCCATACTTCAACCGTGCAGGAGCCAGAAGCAAGCTAGTATTTGGGAAAAAGTGCTTGGCAAGAGACAGAGGGGAAGTGAAACACACTTCATCTTTTCTCCTGGCAGATTTTCTTTCATCATATTTAATCCACAAGAAAGAAAAAACAGTTAACTTTTATTAAACTTTGAATTTAACTTTAAAAACTTAATTAGTGACTGAAGTGTTAAAATCAGGTTGTCGTGTCTAAGGATCTTTAGGTGACTGTAACTTTGAGGGGTTTGGTCTACTGTTCAGTTTGATCTCATGTTATATACTTCAATAAACTGGGGATGTTCAATACTTTGTTAATGGAAGGGACACTTGCTCCTTCCCTGTCCTGTGGGATGTAACAGGTGAGAGAAAACACAACTAGCAGGTAAGAGAGATGCAGAAGAAAAGGTCCTAGAGATGGATGGTGATGTTTGCAATTATATGAATGTACTTAATGCCTCAGAATTGTACAGGTAAGTAAGAATGTTTTATTATATACATGTTTTGCCACAATTTTTTAAGAATGAGAGAAAGAATGCTACAAATGTTGGGTGCAGTGGCTCACCCCAAGTAATACCAGCACTTTAGATGGCCAAAGGGGGCAGATCACTGAAGGCCGGGAATTCTAGACCAGTCTGGGCAACAAGGTGAAAACCTGTCTCTACAAATAATAATAATAATAATAATACAAAAAACAGTTAAGCATGATGGTACGTGCCTGTAGTCCCAGCTACCCAAAAGGCTAAGGTAGGAGGATCACTTGAGCCCAGGAGGTGGAGGTTGCAGTGAGCCGAAATCATGCCACAGCACTCCAGCCTGGGCAATGGAGTGAAACCCTGTCTTGGAAAAAAAAAAAAAGGAAAGAAAGAGAGAAAGAGAGACAGAAAGAAAGAGGGAGAGAGAAAGAGAAAGAGAGAAAAAGAAAGAAAGAGAAAGAAAGAAAAAGAAAGAAAGAAAGAAGGAAGAAAGAAAAAGAAAGGAAGGAAGGAAGGAGGGAGGAAGAGAGGAGGGGATGACAGGAGGAGGGGAGGAAAGGAGGAAGGGAGGAAGGGAGGAAGTGAGGGAGAGAGGGAGGAAGAAAGAATGCTGCATGGGAAGCAGTGCGCTTGGAGGACAGCCAGTTTTCTACTATAGCAAGAAAAAGAGAAAACTCAGAGAAGATGTATTTGATCTAGGGGATTCTCTTGATTGCAGATTTTCAGTTAAAAAGAACATAATGGAGGTTTGCATGGTCAGGGAGTGGCATGATCTTTGCTCTATTAGAGGGATTAAATAATACAAAAAATAATAATAATAATAATGGCCAGGCGCAGTGGCTTACCCCTGTAATCCCAGCACTTTGGGCAACCAAGGCGGGTGGATCATGAGGTCAGGAGTTCGAGACTAGCCTGACCAGCATGGTGAAACCCTGCCTCTACTAAAAACACAAAAATTAGCCAGGCATGGCGGTGCACACCTGTAATCCCAGCTACTCAGGAGGTTGAGCCAGGAGAATTGCTTGAACCCAGGAGGCAGGGGTTGCAGTGAGCTGAGATCGTGCCACTGGGAGATCCAGCCTGGGCGACAGAGCAAGACTCTGTCTCAAAAAAAAGGCAAATAATAACCTGGGAATTTGGGCTTCATGTGTAAAAGACATGATGGAATGAGTTCTGGAGGATTCTTCAAGGGAGGTGAATAATCTGTTCCAATTATATCCTCCTTCTCGTCAGTGGTACTTTGTTCTGAATGTTTATGTCCTCTCAAAATTCATATGTTGAAACCTAATCTCCAGTGTGATTATATTCACAAGAGGGCTTTTGGGAGATGATTTGGGAGGCTCTTCCCTCATGAATGGAATCAGTGCCCTTATTACAAAGATCCCAGAGAATGGCTTTACCCCTTCCACCATGTGAGGAAACAGTGAAAAGATGCCATCTATGTACAGTGAAAAGGTGCCATCTATGTACAGTGAAAAGGTGCCATCTATATACAGTGAAAAGGTGCCATCTATGAACCAAGGAGCAGGCCCTCACCAGACACCAAATCTCCTGGGATCTTGATTGTGGACTTCCCAGCCTCCAGAACTGTGAGAAACAAATTTCTGTTGTTTATAAGCCACCCAGTTTAAGATATTTTTGTTATAGCAGCCTGAACAGACTAAGACCATTGGTATCTTAGACATTCTGTAGTGGGAAGATCTAGAGAGAAAGGCCATCAGCATTTTCTCTTGATCTTTCAGAGTTCTATGGGGTCTCTTTTCAGTTCTGCCTGCCAAGGACAGTGTCCAAAATGAGGAAGATATGGTTGTACCATGCTTTTCTTTACACATTTTCTGCAACTGAAATGTGAATTTATTGACGTGGTGCTAAACCAAAAAATACACACACACACACACACATATGTATGTGATAATATATATAAAGAGTGTGTGTGTGTGTGTGTGTGTGTGTGTATCCATATTCCTATGCAACTGGGAATTTCATTCAAGAAATTCAAGAACTTCAGTTATATCTGGAAGTGAGAATAGGTTACATTTGTAAGCTGTGAAATCATCGTGCTTAAGATAAAAAATTTAAAATGTTCAATAAGAATTCATTGATATAAAGATATCATGTGAAGGACTTCCTGTGGAATAATGTGGAATCTATAGCCAAGGTTTGCAGAGATTCTCACATTCAGATTCAACTCAGTAAGTATCAGCAGAGTTCACCATATTCATGACATGGTGTTTGATGCTAAAGATGACACAAGAACATGCCCGAGAAGTTTGAGGTCCAATGTGTGGGTGCCGTGTGTGTGTGTGTGTGTGCGCACACGGAATGTATGGATGTGCATTGGATGGGAACAGGAAGGAAAGGAACATATACATCCTATTTAAAGTACCAAGGAAAACAGCATGAGTGCTCATTCTTTCTTTTTTAAAATTAGCTATTATAAAATTAACAATCATTGCACAAAATATAGAAAAATATAGACAAAATTAAGATTAATTTTGTTATTACTCAAAAAGCAATACTTTTCCTGTGTGCCCCAAAGTGCTGATTAAATGAGAATCTTTTCCCTCCCTTCCCAATTGAAGAGGACAATCAGGGCAGAAGACCAGACTTCCATATAATCGGTCTCAGAACACTGGCATTTGTAGTATTATTACACCTGTGAATCAGTAATTCCCAGTGGTGAGTAAAGTCAAGAAACATATGTGCATAACCACCCTCACCATAGACTTCTTTACAAAAACAGTGTCATACTATATATGCCATTTGCTACTGTGTTTATTCACATAGGGTGGGTGGTGTTTTGTGAGAATAATCAGCTTTGTTAGAGAGGGGAGAAAGCTACAGTTTCTTAGCATATATAGTATGTGAAAGTAAATTGTGAACTCTAGTATAAGACGATTATATAAATAACCTGTATTCATGTGGAGTAAAATAAGTTCCATAAGCTAGACATACCCAGAATGCCATGTGACTTCAAAACATGGAGCCATCAAGTGTGGTTTAAAAGATCTGGATAAACTTCAAGCTGGATGTGGTATTTAAGGCTTGAAACATAAGCAGAATTTCAAAAAGCTGAAACTGCAAAGGGACTCCAGATGGAGGAAATGGCAAGAGGAAAGATGCCGAAGAAGAAAGACAAAGGGCACGTACAAATGGTAACAGACACTGATTTGGGGGTGTACATATCTTCACATGAAGATCTGCTGCAGGCAGTTAGGAATTTTTCTAGAAGTATAAAATTGGGCATCTTCTGTGTGGAAGTGATGGTTGATGCAAAGGAGGAAAATATCTACAGAGCAGAGATGAGAACTGAAGATAGAATTTTCAGTATCACCTACATTTATATTGAAGAAGGAAAATGTCCAATAATAAAAGAAAAAAGTCTTGAGAAATTGGGAGGACAGTAGAGTGTACCTAAAGACAAGGAACATGAACTGTGCCTTAAGGAAGGCAAGTTGTGGAGGATAAAAACCAAGAAAAGGCAACTTTGCTGAAGCAATTAGATGCTGATTAAAGATATCAGTATACGAGTATTAAAACAGTGAAGGGGTTTATGAGTAGATCATTTTAGTGAAGGTAGCATTCTTCCTTACACTCAAGTGATGTCTCTGTGCCCTCCTTTTTTAAAATTTTATTTTATTTTTTAGAGACAGGATCTCACTACATTGCCCAGGCTGGCCTCAAACTCCTGGGCTAAAGCAATCCTCCTATCTCAGCCTTCCCAGTAGCTAGGACTAGCAACACATGCCACCATGCCCATGTGGCCTCTTTATCGCTCCCTAGAGGTCCTTCAACTAGAGTAGAGAGAGGATTATTTCTCAAGAAGGGAATGCTTGGATGGTACAGCCTCTTGACTTGGTGGTACTCAACTGAATTTACTCGTGAAAGGCTAAGGGAACAGAATGACACCAGATTTAGAGTTGTGGTAAATAATCAGGTATATGGAGCCTAGTGTCTCTCAGTCCTGAGATACCAGCAAGGTCAGTCATGACAGATTTTAAGACATGAGGTTGACCTTACACAGTAGTGTAATATAGTTGTATACAATTGCATACATTTCATAATCTTAAAATATATATCCTATTTGAAATGGTACTACATATTTTGAAAATTATTTATTAAGCAATCTTATTTTTACTAGCAGTTGAAAATATTTATTAATATTTGACTTTTCCTTTAGTATCTTTTGTTTCCGTCTTTACAGACTCAGTGCCATAAAAAGATCTATAGGGTGTTGAAAAGTAACACATACCCAAGCTATACTCTTTTGTAGGGAAGTCTTCAAAAGAAGAAAAAAACAAAACGAAAATTTCCCAACTTGGGATCTACAATGTTAGTTAGATATTTAAATTTATATTAATAGTAAATGTTGCTAGAGAATATACAAAATGAAGTCAATGGAACTTGATTTGTTGTCTAATATGAGCACTGTTGAATGTGCCAAAAGGCACAAATTCCATTTAAATCAAATTACCTTGATTTATTAAAAGTTGAACAGAGGATTGTCAATAACAGAGAAGTCATCCTTGATATGCAAAAATGAGACAAAAACTCTCCTTTAAAAAGAACACTCTATCTGAAGATTATTAAAAGATTTACAGTAGAGGGAGCTATGGTGAGGAAAGGAGTATGTTTAAATTTAATTTTCCAAAAGTCCATATGGACATTCAAGTTAGAATATGAAGCAAAAAATAATAATATTCTTATATAATATCAGAAACTTCTCCAACAAGCAGCTAAGGAAATCTTTCTTTTTTGGAAGCATCAGGCATTATATTGGTTGCTTTGGCAATAGTTATACTTGGAGATTATACGCTCAGTTTCTTCTCATGAACTCAGCAATCAGAAAAGTCACTCCTCCTCCCCTGGAGAGGAATAAGAGAAGAGACAAGAAAAGATAAAAGTATTTTCCATACTATTCTAGAAATTCTCTACCCTCCTTTAGAACACAAAAACCATGGGGGAAAAATGTGCTCCCCTCACACCTGTCTATATGGTGAACAGACAGTCTGGTTTGCTGGGGAGAATCACAATCTACACCTGTTGCCCTTGTGTGATAATTAGTAGTGCACCTTTTAATCCCCCAAACTGTCCCAATTTAGACAATAAATTATATGAGCAGCCTAAATATGTATCAATTGTAGACTCAAGAGATGTATAATACTGAAAATAGAAGTTTCATAATAACTTCTACTTAGCCTACAAAATGAAGGAATAGGATACTAAAAAAAGATTACAAAATCAAACATGAAATAGAATTAATGAAATCAAATAAGTAAGATACTTTTACTTATCTTACTTTGGATACAGTTTAAATAGCTTAGAAAAAAGAATAATGTTTTATATTTATAAATTTAACTGTAGAATTTGAGTCATCTTGAATAAGTCAATTTTTACTTTTTCATCCTTTCTCCTCATGAGAGAAAAGTCCTCAGGTAATTTACGGTTCAAGCAAATGAGTACCTTAAAATAGTTTACCTACTTTTTAGTGAATATTAAGGTTCATGGATAGAAAACAGATCAGTACTCCTTTTCTGGATTAATAACTCAATTCTATTCCCACTCCCACTCAATTCTACATAAATTTAAAAGACAGTCATTTTTAAACATTTTTTAGTAGATTTAACAAGATGTATTTAAGTGCCTCAATAAGAAAATGAAAAGTGAATGAGAAATAATATGAATAATGCCTAAACTGACCATATTCTCATCAGTCAATGAGGGACAAGAAAATGGGTGGTGAGTAAAGGGAGATAGTGAAGCCTATCGTTCAAGGCATTCTCCTTCTAGTGGATGAAATAGACATACAGAACAATGTTGCACAATAAATTTTATTTTGAAATTACATTGAGGTTGGGCACAGTGGCTCATGCCTGTAATCCTAACACTTTGGGAGGTTGTAAGGAGTTCAAGACCAGCCTGGAGTACATGGTAAAACCCCGTCACTACTAAAAACACACAAACACAAAAAAATTAGCCAGCGTGGTGGTGTACACCCATAATCCCAGCTATTTGGAAGGCTGAGGCACAAGAATTGTTTGAACCGGGGAGGCACAGGTTGCAGGGAGCTGAGATTGGGCCACTGCAAAAAACTATTAAAAAAAAAAAAAAAACTACATAGAGATTTTAAATGGATATTACACTAAATGGAATTATTAAAGATGCAAAGAAATGAAGTGATTGCATTCTAATTAAATCCTAGAAGATGATCTACTTATTTGATATTTTAGCTACCAAAAGCAAAACTTCTATTTTTATTTATTTATTTTTTTTAAGACAGAGTCTCTCTCTCTGTTGCCCAAGCTGAAATGCAGTGGTACGATCTCAGCTCACTGCAACCTCCACTTACTGAGTTCAAGCAATCCTCCCACCTCAGCCCCACCTCCAGTAGCTGAAACTGCAGGTGGGCCACCATGCCTGGCTGATTCTTTGTATTTTTAGTAGAGACGGGGTTTCACCATGTTGCCCAGGTGGGTCTCGATCTCCTGTGCTGAAGCAATCAGCCCACCTCAGCCTCCAAAAGTGCTGGGATTACAGGCATGAGCCACCAAGCCTGGACAAAACTTCTATTTTTAATTAATAGTGATTTCATGTACCAAATAATGTATTCAAACAAAAATTCATATTGGAATTGAAGTAAATAAGAAAACTTGTTTAAAATGCAAGTCATTCCTTGGTAGAAAAACATGTCTGATGAAAAGAACAAAAAGAACAAAAAACATGGAACCAAAATGAGTAAAAGAAAAATTATTAACAAAAAATGTTAGCAAAATGTTGCCTTCCATAGTATTATATTTTCAAAAAGATTAGAAAAATGAGCCTGCTGATAAAAGAGTAGGTAGGGAATGGAAAAAACTGGCTTAAAGGAGCTATGTAATTAATTTTTTTCTGTATTGCCTTTTAACCAGAAAATTAAAGGGAAATCTACAATGAAGAAATAATAATGTCGGGAGAGAGATCCAAGATGGCTGATCACTAGCAGCTCGGGCATGTACCTCCCAGTGAAAGCGCAGAGAACGAGAGGACGCCACACTTTCAGATGAATATTTGTTGCTCACGGACCAGGAGATTCCCAGTGCAGGAGCCCCACGTGTCACCAGGGCGACTCTTGTGGCCAGCGCGGCGGTTTTGCTGGCGCCCTAGCGCAGCAGTTCTAGGTGCAGAGTCTGGAGGTTCCTGGGCAGAAAAGCACCATCAATCTTAACACCGCTGTTTTGGCCGGCGCAGTGGATTGCTCAGATTTCGGCGCTGGGAATCAAAAAGTTGGACGTCCGCTCAGAAACCTAGTTAGAAAGTCGGTAATTACAAAGATGACAGAGGGATAAATATATAATGAAGAGAAGAAACCAGCCTAAAAAGGCAGAGAATACTCAAAATCAGAATGCCTCTCCCTCTATAGGGGATCGCAATTCCTCATCAGTGACGGAACAAGGCTTAATGGAGAACGAGTGTGTTCCAATAACAGAAGCAGGTTTCAAAATGTGGGTGATAAGAAACTTCCGTGAATTAAAAGAACTTGTTCTAACCCAATGCAAAGAAACTAAGAACCTTGAAAAAAGGTTTGACGAAATGCTAACGAGAATGGACGATTTGGAGAGGAATATAAGTGAATTGATGGAGCTGAAAAACACAACACGAGAACTTCGCGAAGTATGCACAAGTTTAAACAATCGAATTGATCAAGCAGAAGAAAGGATATCAGAAGTCGAGGACCAGCTCAGTGAAATGAAACGAGAAGACAAGATTGGAGAAAAAAGGATAAAAAGGAATGAGCAAAGTCTCCAGGAAATATGGGACCATGTGAAAAGAACTAATTTACGTTTGATAGGTGTACCTGAATGTGACGAAGAGAATTGAATCCAAGTTGGAAAATACTCTTCAGGATATCATTCAGGAAAACTTCCCCAACCTGGCAAGGCAGGGTAATATTCAACTCCAGGTAATACAGAGAACACCACAAAGATATTCTTCAAGAAGACCAACCCCAAGGCACATAATTACCAGATTTATTAGGGTTGAAATGAAGGAGAAAATACTAAGCGCAGCCAGAGAGAAAGGTCAGGTTACCCATAAAGGGAAACCTATCAGACTTACAGCAGATCTCTCAGCAGAAACCCTGCAAGCCAGAAAAGAGTGGGGACCAATATTTAATATCCTCAAAGAAAAGAACTTTCAACCCAGAATTTCATATCCAGCCAAACTAAGCTTTATGTGCGAAGGAAAAATTAAATCTTTTGCAAACAAACAAGTACTTAGAGAGTTCACCACCACCAGGCCTGCTTTACAAGAGCTTCTGAAAGAAGCACTATACATATAAAGGAACAACCAATATCAGCCTTTCCAAAAATGTATCAAAAAGCAAAGAGTATTAACACAATGAAAAATATATACCAACTAATGGGCAAAACAGCCAGCTAGCATCAAATGGCAGTATTAAACTTATATATATTCTAATTGGATAAAAAGCCAAAACCCATCGGTGTGCTGCATCCAGACCCATCTCACATGCAGCAATACACAAAGACTCAAAACAAAGAGAAGGAGGAAGATTTACCATCCAAACGGAGAGTAAAAATAAACAAATAAACAAAAAGCAGGAGATGCAATTCTCGTCTCTGATAAAGTAGACTTTAAAGCAACAAAGATCAAAAGAGGCAAAGAAGGACATTACATAATGGCAAAAGGCTCAATGTAACAAGAAGAGCTAACGATTCTATAGATCAACCAGACAGAAAATTAACAAGGACATCCAGGACTTGAACTCAGACCCGGAACAAGTAAACTTAATAAACATTTATAGAACTCTCCACTTCAAATACACAAAATATACATTACCACCTCACACCTATTCCAAAAGTGACTACATAATTGGAAGTAAATCACTCCTCAGTAATCGCATAGCATTTCATAGGTTTAAATGAAATATTGGTTGGCTGCTTGTTTGTTATTTTCTTCCCTTATTCCTTTCTGTCTACATCATTAAGTATAATTATTGGCATAAAAGTGGTTTTCAATACCCATTACTAAATTGCATTCTAGCCTGGGCAAGAAAGCAATACTCCCATTCTCTCTCTCTCTTCCTTTTTCTTCCTCTTCTTCATTCTTTTTTTTCCTTTCTTTAAAAAAAAAAAAAGAAAGAAAGAAAAGAAAACAACTAGCTACTGACTGAATTCAACAAAGTTTCCCCTTTACCATCTTCAAACAACCGGTTCACTACATTTATCCATATACCCAAGCTAGTTTGTACATGAAAAAAAAAAAAAAAAAAAAGAAATAATAATGTCTTTACATAAGGCTATGAGGAGAAGAAAGAGGAAACTACATGGAATGTGACTCAGTCAGAGAGAAATGGCATTACTTTAGCAGTACTAAAAGAGTTTGCAATGAGTCTACTGCTATGTGTAATTAACTCGGATAAATGTGGATGCCCTGAATTATTTAATAGCCTCTTAACAAGTTTCCCTACTTATACGATTGCCTCCTTCAGTCTAGTTGCCACCATAGTGTTCTCTTAAAAAACTTAAGTCAGATCATCGCTCTCCTCTGCTCAGAGTTCTTAAATAGCTCCCCATTTCCTTCAAGGCCCTATATAATCTAGTCACAGTTACTTCTCTGATTTCCTTTCCTATTTCCCTCCCCTAGACCATACTCTAGTATAGAGTAATAGAACTTTCTGTTCCACACAGTCACTCAGAGACCCAGGCTACTGGAGCTGGCACCATCTTGTAGCTGCTTCATCCTAAACATGCTGCTTCCTTGGGTATTCATTAAAGGGAAAGAGAAACTTGAGAAATCTGCATAGATTTTTCACTACCTCAATCTGGAAAGGACACACTTATATCCACAAATATCCCATTAGTCAGAACTTGTCCTATCCACGGATTTAATTGCAAGAAGACTAGGAAGGGAGTAAATGACATGTTCAATGTGTTTCTGTCAGCCCCATGAACGTGATTTGCACACCCAACCACCTGTCCCACTCCTTGTTTCAGCTCTGTCTTTCCTAAGGTTGTTTTTAAGTTCATGATAAGTATGATTTTCCATTTTTAGAGATGGATTTACATTTTGTGGTTTGAAAAGGATAGTGCAAGATCTTTATAAGTCTTTATTTAGGACTAAATTATGGTTCTAAGATCATTGTAGGTAATCTCTCTCTCTCTTGCTCTCTCTTTTTTTTTTTAAATGAAGCAGTGTTTATGGGATGAAGGAACACACCTACTCTTTCCCTTATTAAGAATAAAGCACCAAGCAAGTAGAAGGGTGGAGACTCTGATAGTTGCATAGTTTTTATAACCACAACTGACCCATAATCACTTGACCTTACCTCTGGCTTACATACACAAGAGTGACTTAAAAGTTAAACATCTGAGTGTGTTGCAACTAGCGCTATAACTACCACTGACAGGTTTTCAATTACAAAATTCCTACTGCATTACAGAGTCTTGAATAACAGAAACTTGCCAATTTGAATATTAACACAGGGTACTTAAAACAATATAAAAATTTCCTTCAGAAGCCAGGCCACATCTTTAGGAAATGTAAGGAAGTAGCACCCTCTGGTGGGGAAAACAAAAGGAGAATTTGTGGAATTGCTTATGAGGAATGTGTGATTGTGGGCACTTTCTAAAATTATTATTGTGTAAAATTATCATTATTGTGCTATAAGTGTAATCAAGTTTTCAAATATAAGCTTTTTGAGAACTTGCAATTGAGACCTCGGAAACAAAATGCTTTTCTTAGAAAACACTGATAAATAGAAAGTGTATGACTTTGCGAATTGCCATTTTTGATTTATAGCTACTCATGAGAATTCCAGGTGAGTTAAAGCAGTCTCTGGTAATGATGAGAAGGTTATTTATAACCTGAGACTATCATCATCAAGAAGCCATGTGCTGTGGTAATTTTAAAAAGTTTGCATTTGCTAGGCCCCGGCCTTAGTGTGGGCCTCCAATTTACTTAGTACTTAGCAGCAGAGCCCAGCAGGGGGGCCTTTTTCATATCTAATTGATCTATTTGTTAGCCAGTTTCAGAAATAATAGTTTTTATTTGTGTTTTGTTTTGTTTTGTTTTGTTTTTGCAAAGGCAAGAAAAGTTTTTGACTTTCAAGTATCTGGGCCCCATTTACATCATTTCCTTAGCTGACATTTTTCTTAGAACGTTAACATTGCTTCCTTGGGCAATTAAGTTTGGAGTTTTATTTGACTAAAAGGTTACTTAGTTCAACAGAGCAGTAATGTGATGGACCTGTTCTGGAATTTTCCTCTGGCACTTTATCATAGCTTTTTCTGTGATGTTCAGTAGCAATGAGAGAATAGAAGACCTTTTATATAAAAAGAGAAGGAAACACAAATAGTCATAGCAAATAGATGCTAAAACTTCATAGAACTGTTACTCATCCATTTACAATTCAGCCTCATTAAGCCAGGCTTCTTTTTAACCTTTTACCTTATGGATACTTTTTACCTGACTTTGCCTCCATATGAATACCAAAGCCACATGTATTTTATGGTATCTGAGTATATACAGCAAGACATTCTAGTCAGTAGGCTTCTGTGATCAAGACAGGTGAGCATAGCCCAGAGATTGAGAGTCCAGATTCTTGATCCAGATCCTTAGGTTTTTTTGAGATCCTGTGTACCCCTTAGTTACCAACTCCCCTGTGTCCTTTTTCCACACTCCACCCCCAACTTCTAGTAAACCACTAATCTATTTTCTGTCTTTATAGATTTGCCTATTTTGGACATTGTATATGAATGGAATCATACAATATGTAATCTTTTCTGACTAGCTTCTTTCACTTGATATAATATTTTCAAGGCTTATCCATGCGGTCGTATGTAGTATGTATTGGCACTTCATTCTTTTTCATAGCTGAATAATATTCCATTGTATGTATATACTATATTCTGTTTATTCATCTGTTGGTGGACATTTGGGTAATTTCCACCTTTTGACTATTATGAATAGTGCTGCTAGAAACATTAGTGTACAAGTTTTTCTGTGGACATTTTTCATTTATCTGGGACATACACCTAGAAGTGGAATTACTAGGTCATATGGTAACTCTGTGTTTAAACAAACTACCTGATTTTTAAGCCTGGTTGTTGTTGCTTGCTTTGTTGTCTTGGGCAAATTATGCCTGTTTTTTTTTTTATCTATAGATGGAACTGACAGCATCTCATATAGTTGTTTTAAAGATTAAATAATTACGACTTGAAAGGGTCATAGTATACTTATAAACACCATATAAGTGTTTCTTTAAATAAAATTCCAGGCTCTCTTTTTTAAAGATTTTGTGAGAATCCTTGAATCAGAGTGACAGAAGGAATCGTCTCAAGTTGGCCAGGTCTGGACGACTCTCCCTGTGAGACTCCACTGTTTTCTGTTCCCGTGTTGTCTAACCCACACTGTTCTGTGTTTGGATTGTTGCTTGGTTCCTTCAGTGCCTTCTGGGGATTTACAAATAGTCCTTATTCTTTGCATTGGCAAAAGTTCAAAGTTCACCTAAATACAAGCTTCACAGAGGCTTCATTTCCCTGCAATATAGTTTGCAAATAATTGACTTCCTGCTTTCTCATAAACCCTGGGGAAGGTTTTTATTTATTTGGTTGGCCCTACACTCTTAAACCAAGTATCCTATCCTATGTGTCTCTGTCAAACAGCACTCAAAGAACCAGTTTTATTCTGCTCCACTGGGGTAAGAATCTTTCACATGTTGGGCCCAAGTTGTATGGATCCCACCATGATGCAGCACTGTGACTCTTCCTTTGTAACTAAACATTCCACTAGTAGCATTTCTGATCAACATAGTCATGCTTATAGCTGCATAGGCTACATCGACAGTGTATTATATTAGTCTGTTCTCATGCTGCTACTAAAGACATACTGAATACTAGGTAATTTATAAAGGAAAGAGGTTCAATTGACTTACAGTTCAGCATGGCCAGGGAGGCCTCAGGAAACTTACAATCATGGTGGAAGGGGAAGCAAACATCCTTTTTCACAGGGTGGCAACAAGAAGTGCCAAGCAAAATTGGGGAAAGCCCCTTATAAAACCATCAGATCTCATGAGAACTCACTATCATGAGAAGAGCATGAAGGTAACTGCCCCATGACTCAATTACCTCCCACTGGGCCCCTCCCATGACACATGAGGATTATGGGAACTGCAATTCAAGATGAGATTTGAATGGGGACACAGCCAAAACATAATTCTGCCTCTGGACCCTCCCAAATCTCATGTCCTCACATTTTAAAATACAATCATGCCCTTCCAACAGTCCCCCCAAAGTCTTAACTCATTCCAGCAATAACTTAAAAGTCCAAGTCCAAAGTCTCATCTGAAACAAAGCAAGTCCCTTCTGCTTATGAGCCTGTAAAATCAAAAGTAAGTTATTACTTCCTAAATACAATGGGAGTACAGGCATTGGGTAAATACACCCATTCCAAATGGGAGAAATTGGTGAAAACAAAGGGGCTACAGGTTGTATGCAAGTCCAAAATCCAATAGGGCAGTTATTAAACCTTAAATTTCCAAAATTATCTCCTTTGACTCCATGTCTCACATCCAGGGCACACTAATGCAAGAGATGGGCTCCCATGGCCTTGGGCGGCTCAGCCCCTGTGGCTTTGCAAGGTACAGTTTCATTCCTGGGTGCCTTCAGGGACTAACATTGAGTTTCTGTGGTTTTTCCAGGCACACAGTGGAAGCTGTCAGTGGATCTACCATCCTGAGGTCAGGAGGACAGTGGCTGTCTTCTCACAGCTCCACCAGGCAGTACCTCAGTAGGGACTGTGTGTGGGGGCTCTGACCCCTTATTTCCCTTCTACACTGCCATAGCAGATGTTCTCCATGAGGGCTCCACCCCCTGCAGCAAACTTCTACCTGAACATCCAGGTGTTTCATACATCCTCTGAAATCTAGGCAAAGGTTAACAAATCTCAGTTCTTGACTTCTACCCACAGGCTCCAAACCACATGTAAGCTACCAAAGCTTGGGGCTTGCATCCTCTGAAGCAATGGCCTGAGCTGTATGTTGACCCTTTTTGGCCATGGCTGGAGCTAACGTGGCTGGAACTCAGAGTACCATGTCTCAAGGCTGCATAGAACAGGGGGCCCTGGGCCTGGCCCAGAAAACCATTTTTCCCTCTTAGGCCTCCAGGCCTATGATGAGAGGGGCTGACACAAAGATCTCCAACATGCCCTGAAGACATTTTCCCCATTGTCTTGGTGATTAACATTCAGCTCCTTGTTATTTATGCCAATTTCTGCAACCAGCTTGAATTTCTCCCAAGAAAATGGGTTTTTCTTTTCCATCACATCGTCAGGCTGCAATTTTTCTTTTTCCTTTTTTTTTTAAGACAGAGTTTCGCTCTTGTTGCCCAGGCTGGAGTGCAATGGCAGATCTCGGCTCACTGCAACCTCTGCCTCCCTGGTTCAAATTATTCTCCTGCCTCAACCTCCCAAGTAGCTGGGATTACAGGCACATGCCACCACTCCCAGCTAATTTTTGTATTTTTAGTAGAGATGGGGTTTCACCATGTTGGCCAGGCTGGTCTTGAACTCCTGACCTTGTGATCTGCCCACCTCGGCCTCCCAAAGTGCTGGGATTACAGGCATGAGCCACTGCACCTGGCCTCAGGCTGCAATTTTTCAAACTCTTATGCTCTGCTTCCTCTTGAACACTTTGTCACTTCATGGTTCTTCCACCAGATACCCTAAATCATCCCTCTCAAGTTCAAAGTTCCACAGATTTCTAGGGCAGGGGCAAAATGCCACCAGTCTCTTTGCTAAAGCATAACAGTCACCTTTACTCCAGTTCTGAAAAGGTTCCTCATCTTCATCTGAGACCACCTCAGCCTAGACTTTGTTGTCCATATCACTATCAGCATTTTGGGCAAACCTATTCAATAAGTCTCTAGGAAATTCCAAACTTTCCCACATCTTCCTGTCTTCTGAGCCCCCCAAGTCTCTAGGAAGTTCCAAACTTTTCCAGATTTTCCTGTCTCTTTCTGAGCCCTCCGAATGGTTCCAACTTCTGTCTGTTAACCAGTTCCAAAGTCACTTCCACATTTTTGGGTATCTTTACAGCAATACCATTAAGCCATGGCTGGAACTAAAGCGGCTGGGACTCAGAGCACCACGTCCATCCTCATATTCCTAATAAAGACATACCTGAGACTGGGTAATTTGTAAAGAAAAGAAGAGTTCACAGTTCAGTATAGCTGGAGAGGCCACAGGAAACTTAAAATCATGGAGGAAGGGGAAGTAAACACATCCTTCTTCACTTGGTGGCAGAAAGGAGAAAGTGCCAAGCAAAAGCAGGACAAGTCCCTTCTGAAACCACCAGATCTCATCTCACTCACTATCATGAGAACATGAGGGTAGTGGCCCCTATGATTAAATTGTTTTCCACCAGGTTCCTCCCATGACATGTAGATTATGGAAACTACAATTCAAGACAAGATTTGGGTGGGGACATAACCAAACACTATCAGATACTAATCTCCCAAGTTCTGAGATGTTCTATATAATAACATGACACAGACAAATTTGAGTCTCAGATTTTATCACTGTAAAAACAGTTAGCTTGGCAAAAAGGCAAAATATTTAGAGATGACTGTCTTGAAAATACTTCAAACTGTTCCTAAGCAAAGAAGGCAAAATGGGTAGCTTACTGTGTCACAAGAACTAGTTGTGATAGCTGTACAAAACAGCTCAATACTGGTCCACTTGTCCACCAACTGTGTTAAGGCATCCACACACCAGTCTAGGAGACTGGGATCCCCTGAAAAAGACTGGCCTGAAGAGACCTCAGAGCCTATGAGAGGAGGTCTGGAAGAGCAGGCCTGAGCTGTTAGCCTGCCTGAATGTCAGAGCAGTGGGCTATGGCAGGAGGAGACTGTGCTTGACCTTACCTGATATTACTCCCTTCCCCCTGAGCATCAGTGCATTATGACAGGAGAAGATAGAATGTCAGTGACATCTGTTTCTAGGGGCCTAACTGTTCTTCTGTGAAAAACATCTCTGATCATGAAACTCTAAGCGAGTTTTGCTACTCTCCAGAGAGGGAGAAAAGCAAGAGATCAGCAGTCTGGGGATGAGAAAGAACATGAGAACAAAGGAACTTTTCGGCAAACCTCACCCCTGGGACTTCCCAGCCAAAATAAATTAACAGGAGGGGCTTATACCAAAAGACCCAGTCTAGCAGGTGTGGGCTCCAAGCCTTGAGATTTGGACTATTATTATATATGTGACTATTTGTACGCCCTGGCAGGTAAAGCCTTCAGCTATCTGTGTTAGGTACATTTAACCTTTACAATTAATTTTACAGAAGAGAAACTGAGACTCAGTAAAGCAATTAGCATATGTGCAAAGAGATAAGAGGCAAAGCCAGGCTGTCTGACTCCAAAAGCCAGGCTCTTTCCCCCATACTTTAAAGCATTTTACGAGATGGAAGGTTCAGTGGAGCATAACCAATAAACACGTAGAGTGTTCTAAATAATGATAAAAAGCAACCTAAAGTAAGCAACTTCTACGTGCCATGTGATTTGCCTATGTAACAGTGTGACTTCCTGAGGAATTTATCAGAATCTTGATTTTTTTTCCCACTATTTTCTTCTCATCAGTGAAACAATGAGGTCAGGCCTCTATGCCTTTGAGATCTGGATTTCCCTTGTCCTCAGAGTGAGAGAGTTCATAAGACTCATTTCAAAGCCCTCAGCCAATGAAGAAACTGGACTGTCCCAAAAATGATGAAAATAGAGGCTTGAAAGAGTGGCCCAACACTGCAGTTGGTTCCACAGATGGAATAATTGGGAGGATTGTGAATTTCTTCATATGCTTGGACTTGGCATTCTGGAGGTTATAAGTCCTTGTATGGGCACAGGTGTTTGAATACAGATGAGAATTGGCCATTAAATGCTGTGTCTTGAGCATCTTTTTAAAACATTTGTAACTAAGCAGTCAGCACAGAGGAATTTTGAGGAAGTTTTGGGCCAGTTCCCCCAAGGAGGCCGTCTCCAGTGCATGGCAAAAAAAAACCATGCTCAACCACTGTTGAACATTTGGAAGACTGAGCTACCATCCATGTCTGTGAAGGTTGTGTACAAAATGGCCCTGTGCATAGCACCCAAGTGGAGCCAAGGGATAAATGCTTATCCCTGTGAACCAAGAACCAGGCCCTTTCCCATTTTCCTAGGAAAATGTAAGTCCCGCTAGAAAATAAAGAATTTATTTTCTTTACAGATAATAAATTCTATGGAACTAGTAGATGGCACAACAGAAAGATCACTAGATAATGAATCCAAAGACATCAGTTCTAACTCTGACGTCAGCTGTGCCACTTACAGTTCCCTAAACTTCCAGATTAATTTATCTGTGCCTCAGATTTGTCATTTAGAAACTGTTTATAATAATATACTCCCTTCTTTTCTCACAGGATTTTTAATGATTATATATGCAAAATCATTTACAAAATATAATGAGCTATAAGTAAATGAAAGACTTTACTGTTTTCCCTGTTTTCATTACTGCCATGTCTTCATGATTCATGACAGCTCTGATGGTCAATTTCATGTGTCAACTTGAATTGGCTAATGTGGGTGGGCTTCAACCAATCAGCAGAAGGCCTTAAGAGAAAAGACTGAGGTTTCCCCTGCCTCAAAGAAGAAATTCTGCCTCCAAATTACATCAGACTCAAGACTGTGAGATAAATGCCTGCCAAAATTTTCAGCCTACATACCAGCCCTTCAAATTTCAGACTTGCCAGCCCCCATAATCGTGTGATTCAGTTCCTTAAAATCTCTCTCTCTCACTCTCTCCATCTCTCTCTCTCTGGTTCACTCATTTTCGCTTTTGCTCTGGCTCTCAATCTCTCTGTCCAACAAATAGGATGTATACACACACAGAGAGAGACACATATACACATATACATGTTTGTACTAATGTGTATATGGGTATATATACATACATATATGTGTTCTTATATACATCCTATTGGTTCCATTTCTTGAGAGAACCCTGACTAATCTAATAGCTGAGCTAACAGGTTACTTTGACAAGAAAAACGTGGAAAGCAATCAAAAGGACTTCAGAAAGTACTATTTTACTCTCAATATATTTTCTGTTAGTCATTTTTGAATATTTATGAAGTAGCCAATAACAGAGCATATGTTTCATAATTATATCTTTGATTATTTCAATGAAACATGAACATTTTATACACCCAAGCAGGAAATACAATGACACATGACTATTCGCTATTGTTTGGAGCAGCTGATTTGCATGTCTTGGTCAGAGTGTGTGTCATTGTTCAAGGTGTTCCTTACATCATATTATCTCCTTCCCTCCCCAGTCACCCCTTGTCCAAATGGATTATAGTTCATTCTGAAAAGCATAGTTCAATGACCCCTCTAAGCTGAAATGCTCAATTCCTCTAGCTGAAAATAGTCACTACCTCTCCTAAACTCCATTCCTCTTGTACTATTTACTTCAGGTCCTGAATTACAGTTATTTGTGTGTTTGTGTTGTTTCCACGTCTAGAAATAACAATCTTCTTGAAAGTAGCATTTACTGATAAATCATAGTTTTTATCAGAGCCCGCTACGGCTCCTTGTGAAGATGTCTTCATAAATATCTTCTGGATAAATACACCTTCATGAGTCATTTCAGTCACCAGAATTCAATCTCTTCTCTCTGATTTGTGCCATAACAAGTCCTATAAGTAATTTCTATTGGACTGACTGTAATCTTTAATGTATGGTGGTGGTCTGGTGGTGAATATTTATCAGATAGTGAAAGGATGAAAAGCAGCAGCATGGGGCTTTAGCTATCTAAAGAACAAGCTTGAAAATTGGCTTACAATTATGTTTTTAATGAAGGAATTTTATGAACAGAGGTAGTAAAATAGCACAGGCTTTGATGTGTACACTGATATCTGCACAGTAACCAAGGTACTTCCTTGTTCTCACATGAAATGTTCTTGATATTTGTCAGTGATATAAACTAACTGCTAAATATGTAACAAAAGCAAAGTACAAGTGTCTGTGTACCCATCAATATTTTACTTTCAAAAATATTCCTGTACCCTCCATGAACAGTGTGTACTTTTCATCTAAATTCAGAACACTTCAGTAACTTCACAATATGTGAGGATACACAGTGGTACAAAGAGATAGAATGACTTCTCCGGGGTTAAAATCAGAGCTGAGATCTATTTTGGATCTCAGAATTTTAAATTTTAAATTTAGCATGTTTGATAACCAATATTCCTTGTACATTTGGGAGCAAATTTATCAAAATATTATTATGGTTGTAGAACAGAAATTTGTTCTTGAGTTCTATTCAACCAGTTTCATATTTTAATGCATCTAAAAGTTTCTAAGACCAGAATTATTCTAGAAGACACAAATAGTAACTGACAATACATTCGGTTCATTGAGCGAATATTTTTTTTTGAGACAAAGTCTCACTACATTGTCCAGCCTGGGCTCAAGCATTCCTCCCACCTCAGCCTCCCAAGTAGCTAAGACCATAGGTGTGTGCCACCGTGCCCAGCTTAATTTCCAAAATTTTATTTTAGTAGAGATGAGGTCTCACTGTGTGGCCCAGGCTAGTCTTGAACTCCTGGGCTCAAGCGATCTTCCCACCTGGTGCACAAAGTACTGGAAGTACAGACATGAGCCATCTCTCCTGGCCATTGAGCCAATATTTATTGGCCGCTAACATGTACTATGTTGAATGCTGAAGACCCATTTAGAAAGAAACGAAGCTCTTATTCTCAAGACCAATGTCTATTGAGAGGGGTGAGCACACACCAAACCAACTGGTAAGTTGTGTTTGCTGCTTAATGCTATTTTTAGTTTTCCCTGCCGTTGACTCACCATGATAAAATAAATTATCTCTTTTTTTGTCCTTCATCCAAAGAGGCGAAGTTTGCTCTCACTGCAATTGCCTCTCCTCCACTCAGTAAACACACACTGAAGTCTTCAGAGACAAAGTTAATCCTTGTTTGTGATTCAGGCCCATTGAGGAAGATTATGCTTCCTCATCTTAGAAGGAGAGTGGATAGAGGATATTGTTTGAAATTGAAGAGGGGGTTGACTGTGCCCTAGAGAGGATTTCCTAAGGTGGGTAGGGACTTGGGTCTTATTCCCACTCAGAATCCCAATAGGTGGCAGGACTGCTGATAAGAAATGCATAGAGATAGCTGGTGACTCAGTACTGCCATGGCCTTGCAAGCTTTGGAAAAGGCTACTAGGGCTGAGTTGAGCATGGAGAAGGATACTTCACCAGCTGCAGGGCAGCCTACCTTCAAACAGGCCACATGGGCTTGAGCAATGGGCATGACATTAGGCAACTAGAATGAACTCAAGTCAAGAATCCTTTCCTCTCCTCAGCCACCCTGTCACAGAAAAAAAAAATTAAAATATAGAAGAATCTTTTCTTCCATGATAGCATGAGATGAACTATATAGTACCCCTGGGAATCTTGAGGAATACTAAGGAAGGGCCCTCTGGTAAATCACTGGCATGTTGACAAGGAAGTTGAGAGTGAGATTCATTCTGATTTTTCAAAATAAAGTAATGCAGCTTTTTTTTTTTTTTTGAGACAGAGTTTCACTCCTGTCACCCAGGCTAGAGTGCAATGGTACGATCCTGGCTCACTGCAATGGCCACCTCCTGGATTCAAGCGATTCTCCTGCCTCAGCTGCCTAAGTAGCTGGGATTACAGGTGCCCGCCACCATGCCCAGCTAAGTTTTGTATTTTTAGTAGAGTCGGGGTTTCGCCATGTTGGCCAGGCTGGTCTCGAACTCTGACCTCAGGTGATTTGCACATCTAAACCTCCCAAAGTGCTGGTGTTATAGGTGTGAGCCAACGCGCCCAGCCAGTAATGCAGTTTTATTTCACCCAAGTCTCATGAAACGAATTCATACCCCTTACAGTTTAGATAGATAGATATAAGATAGATAGATAGATGAGTGTGATACATACCAAAATAGAGAATGTATTATATGCTAGCATTGCAACACAACAAATGTGGTAGACAAAGCAACTACCCCATTTCCTAGACTTTAAAATTGTTTGATTATTTCAGTGTTTCTCCATTAGAACATGTCTTAAAACTCATGCATACTTTTAATATTCTATTTGTTTTGCTTTGATTTTCAAAAAAAAAAGAAAGCTGACATTTTAGAATCAAGAAGGCATCATAATTCCCTGTAGGGAAATAACAGAGAAAAGAAGGTATCATAAATGAATTGATTCTTCAATTGGCTTAAAAGATAAGTAGCGAACAAAGTGGAGTAAGGATAGTAAGTGTGGAGGTGGAAACATGTAGAAAAATCATAGTGAGTGCAAGAAAACCTCAGCATCATTGGCAAGCAGGTGATTTGACACCTCTTTCACTCCAAACTACATTTTGAGCACTTTATGTAGAGTATGAAAAAATTAGATTAAAAAATGTTTTACATAGAAACAAATTTCTTTGCTGATTGACTTCTGCTTAAAGCACAATCCATGTTTTGAAAAAATGTGACCACTTAGTTTGAAGCATATTCAGAGATTAAGATTTTAAATTAAAAGGTGAATCCTGTCCCTATTAAGCAGTATTATGGCCTGCATTTTGGACCTTGGGATTTGGGCTATTTGTAACTGTTTATGTACAAGAACGCTCAGAAAAGAGGTGACTCCAGCAAGGAGTTTTAGTTGTTTTTTTGGTTTGTTTTGTTTTTGTTTTCTTGTTTCTACTGAAGGGCTTACTTCTTTTGCCAGGAAAGGAACTGTAAACCTACATTTTGCCTAGGATAGCAAATCAAAGCCTACATTATCAGGCAGCACATTTTCAATGTAATCCAGGGCTGGGTTGCCTTTTTATAGGTTGGCACTCAGCTGAGGCTGTCTGTGTGTCCCCATGCCTTAATCCAGCTCTGAGTTCAAGGAACTTAAAGAAGCAAAGGGGAAGTAAAAATGTGTTTGTGGAAGGGATGGGAGATGAAGGAGTACAGCAGAGTGCAGCCCATTATTATTTTCATAAAATATGTGGCATGTACACTCTCTTTTGATCACTTCTTTGCAGTATAGGTATCATCATCCCCACTCTTAAAGGTGGTGAAACTGAGGCTAAGAAAGTTAATCTGCTTTAGACAAAGTTAATCAAATAGTAAATAAGTAGAAGACTGAGTGTAGGCCTTCTGAATCTCAACTCAAAGACTGCCCACTACCTCATGTAACAGGCATAGTGGCTAGCTAGCCAAGTGAGAGATGTTTAATTTGTTTAAAGAAATCCATATAGTTAGGCCCAGTGCAGTGGCTCATGCCTGTAATCCCAGTACTTTAGGAAGTCAAGGTGGGAGAATCACTCGAGCCCAAAAGTTTGAGAGCAACCTGGGCAACACAGGGAGACATCTTCTCTACAGATCCTCAGAAAAATTAGCCAGGCATAGTGGTGTGCACCTGTAGTCCCAGCTACTTGGGAGGCTGAGGCCAGAGGATCCTTTAAACACGGGATGTAGAGGCTGCAGCATGGTCAATGGAGGCTGCAGTGAGCCATGATCATGCCACTGCACTCTAGCATGGTTGGCAGAGCGAGACTCAGTCTCAAAAAATACATACATACTTAATTTTTTGATAATTGTTTATGGTACAAGTATTAAGGTAAATGGAAGAATGACAATAAATTATCCAACTGGTTTAGATCAGAAAAACACCACTTCTCCCTTTGTGATGCTCAACATACGAATCCCCAACACAGAGGCAGGATTCTAGTTGCTAGTTCTAGATGTCACACAGCTTGATCTCTGACTTACTCTGAGATATGTACAGTAACAAAAGCAACAACCACATAATCCAACCTGTGGCTGCCAAGGTCCTTCCCACATCCTGGAAGGCTCCTTGTTTTCAGTGGAGTTGGTACTGGTGGTGAAAACTAGCAAATTCAAATCAGAGCAGATGTGGTTTGTAGACCTCTTTATAGAGTTAAGGTAAGCAAATTTATTTGTAGCAAAACACAAGTAATAAAAGTCCTTTAAGATAAACATTCCTAAATAAAGTTACTGAAACACTGTGGATTTTTAACCACAAACTAATTCCCTGGTAATCAGTTTCAAATGCTGACAAGCTTGTTTTCTTCCTGGTTTCCTATTTCTGACCTTCTAATTCCTTTCTTTAGCAACAGTAAGAATATTCCAAAATAATTCTTTCCAAGGACTCCGTGTCAACAGCTGTGAAGCCTCTAAGCTTCTGTTTTCCTTTGGCTGGTCACTAAGTGAGGTCAGTGTGAGGCTTATGTCATATTTTCTAGTTGAATTAAGCAACTTCTCAACTGGTGAAAAATGTGAAGTTCTAGATATCTCAAGAGTTTTGAAAACCAATTATGATATTGCTATTATGTAATATACAAAAAGTCTGTGCTAAATTTATGACTAATAGGTTTGTTAGACATAGTTTGAACTCACTTATCTAACATCTTATTTTAACAAATATGCTAAAATTAAAGAGTTTCTTTTTTTAAATCAAGGCTAGACATACTTTAAAATACCAGGAAAATTATTTACTCAACAGATGGGAAACTAAAGCTATTCAAACAACAGAATTAAACTCTCTTTTACAAATATACTCTGTGGCTATTACATGAACACACACACACACATGTACACAGTGGCTAGGTACTTACTGGAAGAAGTTCTTGCTAAAATAGTAAGATTAGATTACAAACACATTTTATGACAATTCTTTTATTGAGAGGGAGTGACCAAAAGCTATTTTACGTGGTGCTAATTTAGCATACTTTTTATTTCTTTGGTAGACGTTTAACACGCCTATGAAACTTTCTCATCAGGTTGTTAAGTTGGCTGTCCAATACTGAAAGGCACTCATCAAGGTCATAAAGTTTAGTCATTAAAATCATAGGTCATTTCTTTATTCGCCCTGAATTGAATTTAAAGAGACTTTATATTTGGTTCCCAATTATTTTTTTAAACTTATATTTGCCCCCATCACCCTAACCTATTCCCAGCAGCATGGAAAATGGGCCTACACGGTCTCTACCGGCATTGTTTTTAACTGTGCAAACAACTCTCTTGGCCTGAAAATACTTAAACTCTTCCTGTGTCTGTCAGCATTTTAATGTATTTCAAGGCTTCACTCACTTAGGACCTCCTCGGTGAAATCCTTTTCAGTGATTCTGGAGAGAGCTGAGTAATTCTTTCTGTTTTAATATCACTCAATTTATGTCTTGTTCTATCACTTAACTATTAAGTCACAATACAATCATGTGTGTTCTACCACTAGATTAATTCCACTAACCTTCATAGTATGTTGATAATACTATAAGATGTAGAAATACAATTATGATAAGAACCAATTAACAAAAAATAGGGGGAAAAAAAAGTCCCTGCATAGAGAAGACAAACTAATGCACATTTTTCTATAAAACTTAATCCATAAGGGATCGTATCTGATTCATCTTTGCATGATCAGTACTAGCCAGGGCTTGATGTTTAAGATGCATGGGATGAATATTTATTGAAATTAACTGAAATTAGCAGGAACTCAGATTTCCTGATCACGAATAAAAGGAAAGCATTTCCTTAAGCAGACATCTGCTCATATCAATGCTACTTTAGAAAAAGTCAAAGAGGCTTATTATATAATGATTACATATTTATTTACATAATAATAAAAAATTGTAATTCCTCCTATGGTAGAAACCTGTTAGTCAAAAACCTGGCACTGAAAAATTCTCAATATGGTTAAACTAATTTTAAGTGTGTTCCATGGGATGCTATATGTGTCACAGGAAAAAAGGAGTTTCATAATGAAATAAATTTAGGAAACATTGAGTTACACTAAGTTAAAAACATTTATTATATGACTTCTCAGAAGCTAGTATATGTTGTAAA
Organism: Aotus nancymaae; assembly: GCF_030222135.1. Taxonomy (NCBI): domain Eukaryota; kingdom Metazoa; phylum Chordata; class Mammalia; order Primates; family Aotidae; genus Aotus; species Aotus nancymaae. Next base: position 32,838,151 of record NW_026988413.1, read on the forward strand.
TTTCTAAGAGGGAAATGAAATATGATTTATTTCCCAAGGTTATTGAACCAAGAAATCCTATCATCAATAAGGATATTACGAAAGGTGAACCATGAAACTTATTGTCCAAACTGAAACAGTTTTGAAAGTGCAAGGGAGAGCTAGTTAATAAATTATACCAGAACAACTGGTATAAACTGGGATCCTGCCAGGCAAATCAGGATGTATGGTTACCCTACTTTTACAGAATTTGTTTTTTAATACACTTCGAAAAAAGAAACTATATTAATATGGTCAAGAGATAAAACTGTTTTATGTCAACACACGTCTGCTATTAGTATTTGTGTTGATAATACGAAGAGGAAGATCACTTGCATTTTAAACATAATGATATCTTTTTATTTTTCTAGCTCAAGGAGTCTCACCATTCTTACAGCTCTTTTCCTGAAACTATAATGTGAATGATAAGGTTGTATTGTTGGGGAACAATAATACACAATGGAAATTCTCACTTAGCAGTTAGGAGGATGATTGAAGAATGCTGGCTTCCAAGAAATGTCTAGGTTGTGGCACTGATATCAGCATTTCATTTGGTCTTGGACAATAGTTCTCAACCTTTTTCTTCTCAAGACCCCTTTTTATTATCAAACTTGTTGAGGACTTCAGAGAGCCTTGGTTTATGTGGGCTATAACTATTGATGTTTACTATATCAGAAATTAATACTGACAATTTTTTTAAATATTTATTGTTAATTTATTTTAAAATAACATAAAGTTTAGTTGAAATGTGAAATCTGGAATCTTATGTAAGTCTCTTACATATTAACATAGGTAACATATTTGTATGTAAATATATTTATTTTTCCAAAACAAACAAACAAAAAATCTAGTGAGAAGAGTGGCATTGTTTTACATTTTTACAAATCTCTTCAATATCTGCTTAATAGAACTCATTTGGACTCTCATATCTACTTTTGCATTTAAACTGTTGCAATATACTGCTTTGGCTAAAGAATATACAGAAGTATGATTAATTCAAGTATGATTCATCATAATAGGCTAAAAATATAGGTTAAATTTTGAAGGGGAATATTTAGATATTCGGATTGTCAAAGTATCTCTCTACTGACTATTTACGAATTACAAAGGTAAAACCTGAAATTTTACAGTACAAAAATCTATGGACATCATCTTAATCAAGCTGGCATCACCAAAATGGGAAGCTAACATCCTGTGCTCCTGATGTGGCACCTGAGATCGCAGCATCACTTACGTTGCACTCCTGCCAAAAGATTCATAACCTGCATCTCATGACCAGGAAACTCACATCAAAACACATTGTACAAAACAATTAAAAATTGTTTAAATTTAAGAGGCCCGCACTCTTAAAAATATCACTGCCATGAAAGACAAAAGTGAAAAAAAAGGGCTGGAAACCGTTCTTGATTAAAGGAAACTAAAAAAGACATGGCAATTAAATGCAAGGCATAATCTTGAACTGACCCCCCATCAATTGGCAATATTTAGATATGTATGGTATAATGGATAATTGCATTGAATTAGTGTTCAACGTCATGAAATTGATCAGTTTATTATGATTTTATAAAAGAACACACTTATTCTTAGGAAATGCTCATTGATGTATTTTGGAGTAAAGAAGTATAATGCCTGCAACTATCTCTCAGATGACTCATGAAATAATATGAATAGATGATAGATAGACAGATAGATAGATAGACAGACAGATAGACAGATAGATATGGAATAATAAAGCAAATGTGGCAAAAAAATGATAAATCTGCTAGAGAAGTATATAGGAGTTGTCTTACGCTGTTCTTACAAGTCTTCTGTGGGAAAATTATTTCAAAATAAGTAGCTAAAAATAAAAATAATAATTAGAATTTTGGAAAATCAGTTAATGTTTCTTTCAATTATAAATTAATAAAATCTTACAGAAATAAGCACAAAAAAGCTAATGAAGAAAAATGCCCTGATTTCTTTCTTAAATTTCTCATTTTAGAAATATAAAACAAGGAGATCGAAAAATAAGCTCATGATGAAATTTAAATAATTCTGTTATTCATTAGCACATTTTCTGAACTGAATGCTTTTTATAGCAATACAAAATTCTGTTTAAAATTAAAATGCACTTATCTAGGACACCATCTAAAAGTGGTTCACAGTTTTATGGAAATTTTAAAAAATCTTTTTAAATTAATTGAAATCAATAGGTATATAGTGAAATCAGGTGCTAATAGTGCTTAAGCATCTGGACTAATGAAAAACAGAAACATAGAATTTATCCTCAAGGAATTTAAAATTTTATCAAATGAAAACTTTTTGCACATGTGAATTAAAAATTAAAATAAGCAGCCGGGCGCGGTGGCTCACGCCTGTAATCCCAGCACTTTGGGAGGCCGAGGCAGGTGGATCACGAGGTCAGGAGATCGAGACCATCCTGGTCAACATGGTGAAACCCCGTCTCTACTAAAAATACAAAAAATTAGCTGGGCATGGTGGCACGTGCCTGTAATCCCAGCTACTCAGGAGGCTGAGGCAGGAGAATTGCCTGAACCCAGGAGACGGAGGTTGCGGTGAGCCGAGATGGTGCCATTGCACTGCAGCCTGGGTAACAAGAGCGAAACTCCTTCTCAAAAAAAAAAAAAAAAAAAAAAAGCAGCATATGATTTAGCACTTATATGTTAAGTATCAGTCATCTCTGTCTAATAAAATTATGTGAGCCACATGTACTATTTTTAATATTCTTTTCTATTAACCACACTAAAGTAAAAAGAATCATATGAATAATTTTAGTAATATATTTTATTTAACCCAATATATCCAAGACATCATTTCCACATGTAATCAATATAAAAATGAATAATATTTTACATTCTTTTTTATACTATTTCGGAAATCCGGTATGTATTTTACACTTATACTTCATGTGAATTCAAATTAGGTACATTTCAAGTAGTCAACAGACACATATGGCCAGTGGCCACCATTTGGCACAGAGCAAGAGTAAATAATGGTAAGAGAATTATTCCATAAAAATGGCACAATGGTGGTGGTGTATGGCTTCAAAACGGTCTCATTATTGGGGTGCCAAGGAGTTTTTATTAACTGTAATTACTCAAATTTGGTGAGTTTCTTATTCTCCTATGTACTTCCCAGGACAATAATGGTCTGTTGCATAATTCCCCTTCACCATAATTATTTTTTGAGAGTTTTCAGGGATATTTTGCCTACGGTCACAATCAATCAATCCTTTCACCAACCTTGGTTGAGAAGCCACTTGAAGGGACGCGTCATCACTGTCAAAAGTCATGTTTCCTAATACATCCCAAATCTGCAGTGTAAGGATGGGAAAGAGCACCTCACAACTCTTCATGCCAGTACTGTAGTGTGTGCTGCCCCAAAATGTAGGACATGTCCCTCTCTCAAACCTCATCTTCCCTCATGAAAATGGCACCTTCAGCCAGGCATGGTGGTTCACACCTATAGTCGCAGCACTTTGGGAGGCCAACATGGGAGGACAGCTTGAGGCCAAGAGTTCATGAGTAGCCTAGTGCAACACAGCAAGAGAACATCTCTATAAAATATAGAAATAAAGGCCGGGTGCAGTAGCTCGCGCCTGTAATCCCAGCACTTTGGGAGGCCTAGGCGGGTGGATCACGAGGTCAGGAGTTCAAGACCAGCCTGGCCAACATGGTGAAATCCCATCCCTACCAAAAATACAAAAATTAGCTGGGTGCAATGGCAGGTGCCTATAATCCCAGCTACTCAGGAGGCTGAGGCAGGAGAATCGCTTGAACCCAGGAAGGACAGGTTGCAGTGAGTCAAGACTGTGCCACTACACTCTAGCCTGGGTGACAGAGCAACACGCCATCTCAAAAATAAATAAATAAAAATTAAAATTAAATTAAAATTAAAATTAGCCAGGCCTGGTGGTGCCCACCTGTAGTCCCAATTACTTGGGAAACTGAGGCAGAAGGATCACTTGAGCCCAGAATTTTGAGGTTACAGTGAGCTATTATAACACTGCTGCACTCCAGCTTGTGCAACAGAGTGATTCCCCATCTCAAAAAATGAAAAAACCACACAGCTGCAGCTTTCGCCTAACATGCCTCTCCACAAAGGGCCTTGATTTAATATAAGATCAAGAAAGAGACAGCATGTTGTCCCTTATTGCATTGGTTTCTAGCTCCCAGGTTCCCATGCATAAAGCTTCCTCAGACTTCCTGCAGCCCAAAAGTCTTCATGCCAATCAGTCCATGAAACCCATGCTCTTCTTAGGCTTGTCCTACCAGTTCCCAAATGCCACCCAGTCATGCTGAGTCCCAACAGTAGGTCCAGTCCAATTTAAAGCTGAGATCTCTGCCATATAAGCAGAGACGTATAGAAAGATATCTTACTTTCTGTAGTACATGTTTTCTTGAAACTTTTATATAAATTGAAACTGTCTTAATTAATTCCTATTTAAAATGGATTATAGAAGGCAAGTGTTGGGTGTGCCCGAGAAAATCTTCTCTAACCCAGTTCCTCTGATTTTCCAGATGACTAAAGTGGCCAGGCCAGTTTGAGCTTGCAAACATGACATACACTTGTTCTGCTCTATATTTCCAGATAGCTACAGGTCTTCAACTTCTGGTTTAGGGGACTTCCTGTTACACCAGTTGCCTAGGGTAGTGTGCCATTTTAAAGATTCATCTAGAGAATGATCAAAAAAAGTAGGGAACTCTTTTTGGTGTGTCATTTAATGCAGATAAAAAAAAGATAAAACAAAATTCAGAGATTAAAATAAAGTAGGCTACATCAAGTTCTTGTCACAAATGGACTGCACTCAGCATTTTACACATGGCACAAAGGACAGTGACTTTGCTCTTATTTTTTGTCTTATTCCAGATATGGTTGAAGACTAACAAGTCATTACTGATTTTAAACATATAGCTTTAGTATGAAATATAAAATAGGAACCCTGATGGTATTTTTTTCCTTTTTTTTAGAGACAGGATCTGGCTCTGTTTCTCAGTATGGAGTGCCATGGTGTGATCACAGCTCACTGCAGCCTTAAAATCCTAGGCTCATGCAATCCTCTTGCCTCAGCCTCTTGAGTAACTAGTACTATAAGCATGTGCCACTATGCCTGATTTTTAAATTTTTTGTAGAGATGCGGTTTTGTGATGTTGCCCAGGCTGGTCTCAAACTCCTGGCCTCAGCAATCCTTCCTGCTTCTACCACTCAAAGTGGTCTACCCAATGTCCTGGAATTACAGGCATGAGTCACCATGCCTGGCCTCTTGAGGCATTTTTAGAAGATATACAAGTATTCTCTTAAAATATGTCATGAGTTGTTGCCTTATTCAATCAAGTGCTTATTTAGCACCTACAATACAACAAACACTAAGCTAGACTCTAAGTATCCAGAGAGGAAAGGATATTTCCCTGCTCTCAAGTTGCTTGTGGAAGGAAACAGGACAAAAAGAGAAAAAATTTTAGTGCTGTCTGTGGTAAAGGTACATATAGAAGAGATATCTAACCCAGAGAAAGCTTCCTGGAAGTAGTGAGTGTGGTGAGACTTAAATTTGGCTGGAATTAGCTAGGAGAAGCATAGTGAAGAAGGTGAGAGATAAAGAATATTGACACGAAGAGTCAGAAGGGAAAGTACCTTCAAAGACCCAGAGGTGAGAGAACATATGTTCAAGGATCGAAACAGGCAAATGAGATATATGTGAGACAGATCAGAAAAAGGCTTGAAGAATGTTAGGAATCTGGACTTTTATCGTAAAGGAAACGAAAAATATTGAAGGGTTTTTGAGTGGCTTGAGACAGTCTGATTTGCATTTCAAGGAGATCCTATGACCGCAGCATTGACCATGTATTAGGGGAAAAACAGAGATCCATTAATTAGCAGTTGCCACTATCCCAATCATAATAGATATCTGATCTAGGATGGTGACAGAGACTGGTAGGAAAAGCAAGAGACAGATTTCATAGGGGGGAAAAAAAGCAGAATTGACAAGATTTTGTGACAAATTGAAGGTCAAGGCAAGGGAGAATGCCACACTGAGCAAAACATAGGAGCAAGAATTAAGCATGTGACTAGGTGTGATGGCTCACATCTATCATTCTAGCACTTTGGGAGGCTGAGGTGGAAGGATTGCTTGAAGCCAGGAGTTAAAGACCAGCCTGGGCGACATAGCAAAACCCCATGTCTCTAAAAGGTTTCTAAAAAATTAACTGGGCATGGTGGTATGCACCTCTAGTTCAGGCTACTTGGGACGCTGAGGTGGGAGGATCACTTGAGCCCAGGAATTGAACCCAGGAGTTTGAAGCTGCAGTGAGTTTACGATCAAGACACTGCACTCCAGCCTGGGCAACAGAACAGGATTCTGCCTCTAAAAAAACCAGAAATTTAAAAATTAAAAAAAAAAAAAATGAAGTATGTGAGACCATATCTCACTCACCCTTGATTCCTCACTGAGTAGCAGACTGCCATGCATAACAGAGTGTAAAACAAATGTTTGATGAACAGATGGATGAATATGGAATTATTGACTGACTGACTAAATGAATTTATTAAGAAGCAGGAAACTTGAGGGGAGAGATGAAAACAAAAATGAGCATTGCCTAAGAAGAAAGTTCAACTTGAAAAATTTTAAAATTCCCTTTTAGATTGAGATATCTTTTGAATTCTGCATCATGAGCTTTAGGGATTTAATTAGGCAAACAGTAAAGATTTGATTCAATGAGTTGGTTTCTGTAAAGAAAATACACACAAACCTCCCCCCAACGTGAAATGGAATTGTTAACAGCTAATACCATGCAAAAAAATGTACATTATATAAAAACATTCTATGAGATAAAATTTATCCCTAAAGTATATAGGTACCCTGTAGTTATCCCTGTTTGAACTAGTATAAAGTGAGCTAGTATAAACTCACATGAAATTTTTTAACCAATTATGTAATTTCAGGTAGTGATTAATTTGTTCTTATCTTAATCTTCCATAGAAAACAGAAAATAATTAAGGAAAATAACAAAGCATAATTATTATTTATAAATAGATACGTATTAAATAAATGAAGCAGTAAATATTTACTTTTTTAAAATGCAGAAATAGAGTCAAATCTGATAAACCACAGTTTATCTTTCCCATATAAGAGCACAAACAGGAACTCATACAAGAAAAGCACCTGGGCTATTTGTTGCATTAGCAGCAAAAACTCCTTAATTAACTATAAAATATAAAGAAGCAAAAACTAAGTGTGAATAAGAATCAGGAAAGAACAGAAGACTGCCAGGAGCTTCCATGGGCAAGGTTAGACTTAAACCATCAAAAAATATTCCTATGGAATACAAGTTCCAATGACATAGAAAAACAAAAAGAAACCAAATGAAGACAACCACTGAATCTTAGGAGACAATATTGTGTGCCATGAATAGCTGGCATTATCAGTTCTTTTTCATGGGTGTGGTCTGGTCTGACATAAGATTTCATTTTTTAACTGTAGTATCTGCTATCAGTGTCCTTGTCCCTCACTTGGCAGATGGCCCTCTGTACCCTTTGATCTTTCAGTCCCACTCCACTTCCTTCTGACTTGAGGCTAAAGGCGCAGAAGCAGCTTTCATCAGGCAGAGCTTGGCTCTAAGACAATTTTCTGTAATTCCATTTCAAAGATGCTTCACTTTCCACAGGTTTCATTTACTATTCCACAAGTCACAATTTCTGCACTACATACATCAAATAATTGGACTGCTGCTTTGTCCTTATTTCTTAGTTTCAGTCTCAGTTTTTTGCCTACTTGCTCATTCCCACCACTAAGATAATGCACCTTTTTGTCTATTTTAACTTTAGTCTCCGCGTTTGAAATTTTGTACCAGAAACATTGTTTTCAATGGTTGGAAATCCTGTTATTTGTGCATAAGCTTCTCAGATGAAAAATCCCCTGTGTCACGTGTCTAGATGCCAAAGTGTCACATGTCTCAGGTACATGGGTATTATAATTATGTTGTTGCCACCCATTGAGATGCCCACCTATTGCCTGATTCATGACTAGATGTTGCTGTTACCAAGGAATCTATTCACCAATCACTCTGCTTCCAGCCTTAGTGACTTATATCCAAATCCAAGTATTAAGTCAAGGTTCTCTAGAGAAACAGAACCAGTAGGAAATATATACACATATCAGAGCTTTGAACTTTCTGGGTCTCCACCTTTTTATACACAAAAAAGGAGATTTATCCTGAGGAATTGGCTCACATGATTATGGAGGCTGAGAAGTCCCATGATCTGCCATCTACAAGCTGGAGACCCAGGAAAGCCAATCAGTCAGTCTGAGTTCAAAGGCCTGAGACCCAGGGGAGCTGATGTAAATCCCAGTCTGAGGGCTGGAAAAGATGAGGTGAGGTGTCCCCGCTCAAGCAGTCAGGCAGGCAGCAAAAGTGGTTAATTTCTCGTCCTGTCATCTTTTGTTCTACTAGGCCCTCAACAGATTATACGATGCCCTCCACCTTGGGCAATGTACTTTACTGAGTCCATTAGTTCAAATGCTAAAGTCTACATGGATGGGTAAGTTAAAAAAAAAAAAAGAAACTCAAACCAAACAACAAAAACACACAAAAAAAAACAAACACTAATCTCATCCAGAAACGCCCTCACAGACACTCACAGAAATAGTTTACCTTGGGCACCCTGTGGCCAGTCAAGTTGACACACTAACCATCAAATCAAGTAATCAGTATCATGTACAAACTACCCATAATGAAAATGCCAAAATACCATAAGAACTAAAAGGTTTTAAATTGCAACAAGATATTAGTAAGGAGATGAAGCACTGTGAAAGAAAAATATTGCCAATGTCTATGAATGATAAGCTGAAGAGAATAACAAGCTGGGTAAATGAAATTGGATACTACATGCTACTGGTATCTAGTGGGTAGAAGCTAGAGAGGTTGCTAAACACCCAATGCACAGACAGCCTCCTCAACAAAGAATTATGCAGTCTGCAATATTAATAGTGTTAAGGTACAGCAACACTGATATGTAGTTTTTGAAATCTGTGTTCCTCATTTTAGATAGCACCATGTTGACTGAGATTTGGACTCAGTGAATAGTAAGGAAATAATTTCAGTAAATATGAGATTCAGTTAACATCGTACCATGCAAAATGAGGACTGCTTTTATTTATTTGTCAGTTGAAGCTCTACTATCCATGCTATTGTAGCAAGAAAGGAAAGTATTTTTAGAAATAGATCTTCTCTTCAGCCTACTCTTCCCAGGGCAGATTATTTAAAGTTAGGATGCTTAGAACTAACTGAACTTTTCATCTTCTTTCTAAAATCTCTCTTCCTCACTCTCTTTTTCTGTTCATGAAACTACCATTGTTTTTTCCTCTTCCTTCTCCATAAGCACTCCAATAAATTGCCAAGCTCTGGTGATTCTCTTTCTACTGTATTTACATTCATTTCCTCCTTCTTATTCTCAGTACCCCACCCTTAATTCATATCTTCCTTTTGTCTTTCACAGACTACAACAATCGCTTCATAACGAGACACAGAATCTCTGCCATATAATCCATTTTAAGCATATGTCATAAATAAAACCTTTTTACAGATGAATTACTTTTCTTAAAGCACAACTTAGATCATGTAAATTCTTTGCCCCCAAATCTCTACTACTTCCCATTGTCTGCTGAATAATCTGACCCCAATGTGTTCTAGTTTCATTTCTCAACACTCCTCTCCATGACTAATGCTCCCTTGAGCAGGATTACTACACTTCATTGTGTTATTACGCCCTGCACTTCCCCATCTCTGAGCCTTTGTTCACACTGTTCACTCAACTAGAAACCTCTTCACTGACTCATCTTGTTACCTATCTTTCCAGCTTTAACGTTACCTTTTCTACCAGGTCTTCCCTGGAACTTCCATGGTAGGATTTTTCTTTAGTATCCCACTTGTGGTAATAATTTCCAAATGCCAGTACACGGACAAACCATCAGTGACAAACTTTTCTCCTGTCCATGATGAAATGAAGAATAATGTAGTGAATGTTTTACAATGGAATATTTATTCAGTTTAAACTTTTATCTGATATTATGCCCAGCCTTTTATTATTAAAATATCCTCTTTTTAATTATTGTTAAAAAAAAATCCTTACTTGGCAAAAATAAAAGCTGGTAACCACGGGTTTGTCATTTCAGTTGTTGAGAGAAATTTCACTGTGAAATCCAAGAGTCCTCATATAACATTTTACCTAGGATTAGTAAGTGGTCAACTTTTTGTTTTGTGGTAGTTGTTGTTTTTTTTTCTTCAAGTCTCTTTCTCTTACAGATTTGAGGCAGCGATTATTACTCTATAAAATTATTTACAAAAGGACTATTTAAACTACAGAGCTGACAGATGTTTGCATTGCGTAGTCTCTTGCACTTGTTGGTGAATTGTAGTGGACACTGTGATGCATCACTCAGATTCTCCTTCCAGGAGGACTTGTTTCCCCCATGCTAGAAGGGCTGTTGGCAGAAGCCATCAGCTGACAGCCTTTTCAGGATTGCTCCAATTGCAGAGAGCCACCTCAGTCAAGGTCATGCCCCTTTCTTGGCACATCATACCCAATGACTAATTCACACAATGTTGGGAATACTCTGAAGGGCCATTCTAACCCCAGAGGTTTTCCTAGGACCAGAAAAACTGTTGCTGGTTCTGCTCCACAATTCAACTTTTCCTTCTGCCTACTCCTGCTTCCTCCTTAAACCTCTCTCTAACAGGTACAGATCCCATAAACATTCCTATACACAGCCTAACTGCTAAACTCCATCCCAGAGTTGGTTTCCTATAGAACTCAATCTCTTTATTAACTCATTGAAATCCAGAAATAGGCTTTTAATCCTTACATCTTCCCAAGAGCCTTACACTGTATCTTGAACATGTACTTGACACAATTAGAAAGGTTAATTAGGATAGATCTTCTTGCTTGAACCCATAATTCTACTTAGGAAAAAGAAAAAGAAGACTAAACATATATAGATAATGAACTCACTTGTGTTTCTTTCCCTGTGACAATATCATAAAAACTCTACTTCAGTATTAGTATATTCTTATGTTGAATTTATAAGCTGACATGAGAAATACAATTTAAAATGTCAAAATCATGTGACATTTACTTAGAAAGGCTCATGGGTCTCTGAAAATAGAAACAGACTCTAGCATATAAAAAGGAAATTATTAGAAGGCTCATACAAATCTTAGGACAGAAACAGGGGCAATGTCATTTGCCTGGAATCATAGCAAAAAAAAAAAAGAACAAATAGACAATCTCCTCAGCTAGCTCATCAGAACAAATCAACTCCTTTTTTGGCTCCAAAGTAATTCCTCTTGAAACTCAAAATTGAGGGAGAAATTGTTTGCTTAGCCTGAGTTGTGTCACACGTTCACCTGGTCAGAGATGGCAGGACACTGAACTGACCATCCTACCAAGACTACATGCAACAAGAGAAGATGTACCTCCTCAAATGGCAGTGGAAGTGCTGCCATAAGGGTGGTGCAGATGTACAGTGTACACTGATGAATCAGCCTGCCTAATAGAAGTCTATCAGATGACATCAGCAAAAAAATATCCTGAGACTCTGAGTCTGAGGATGAATCAAGAAAATATTGTAGCAGCCATTGCCCAATAAATGTAACCAAAATGACCTATAATTTCACATTTCAGGAGTGCTAAACAAGTGGAAATATCCTAATAAGATAGGTCTTTCCCAGATAAACAAACCAGAAAGCACAAAATATCAATATTGAAATTATATCAACCAAACCTATGTAAATAAAGTGAGGTCAGGTTGCTTAAATTATTGAAATCAAATTCTTTGGTTTTTATTTTAATAATGGAAATTTAATTGTAAATGTTATTTATTTTTACTGTAGTTGTGTAGTACTGTAGTTATGTTTATAGTACCTATGATTCTAGATGGATGAAGTGGCTGCCTAATATAAGATTACTTATTTTCCTATTATTTTAAGTTAATTTCAATCTTACATTTTTTTAAAATTAATGTATATACCTTTGTGGTAGGGTTATCAGATAAAATACAGAATGTCCACTTAAATTTGAATTTCAGATAATTAATAATAAATAACAAATAAATTTTTAACAAATATTTAACAGATAATAACAAATAACAAATAATTTTTTAGTTTAAGCAGTCCCAAAGGTTGCATGGGACATATTTATACTAAAAGTTATTCGTTGTTTATTTGAATTGTAAATGTTCTCATGTGTCCTGCTTTTTATTTGCCCTCTAAATCTGGCAACCCTACTTTGTAATGCATACCTAATGTTTTTGATTATCCAGTACTCATCATTTTCCCTACCACTCATAACCAAACCTCTCTTCCTTTAGAGGACTATCCACCCTAATATTAATATATGTGGTGTGGGTGGAACTGACCCATCTCTTACAGGTGCATGATCCAAGCTGTATCAACCTAACTACAATGTCATGCCACAGTGACTGGTTCAGTAATGCACACATGACTCTGGTCAGGACAATGAGAGCCAGACCTAAGATTTTTGCTCTTTGTAGAAAAGATGAGAGATTTTGTTTGTCTGTTTTGTCTTGTTTTGCTTGTTTGTTTTTCCTGATATTATTGCTAAGCTGGTTGGTGATATGTCCTGGAGCTTCAGGGAGCCAGCACATGAAAAGAAAGAGTCTGTCCAAAAATAGTGGCTACATAGGATAAAGCTGAAAGATGAAGAATAAAGGCTGAGACCTACTGATGTCATTGAACTCTGGATCCAGCTCAGCCTGAAGAGGTCTATCTTGGACTTTTCCATTATTAGAACGAGAGATCCAACTCACTTAAAACAAACAAACAACAACAACAACAAAAAAAAACCATAAGCGAATACATTTAAATTGTTGCCATTTGTAGTCAAAAGTTCCTTTTAACAAAGATATTTTGAAGCAATGAGAGGCATATACAATAAAATTATTAAATAGAAAAATCAGAACCAAATGTAGGAGGACAAAATAAGCCAATCCTAAAAGTCAACATAATTTAATGTCTTCTAGTATATGTGTCCCAGTGATAGTATGTGAGATGATTCTAAACATATATAAATAATAATTTTTTATTTTAATAGTTTAATACTATTTTAATGTGAATTAAATACATAGCTAGCATATCATACCCAAGTATTCTTATAAAAGACATTTGCTGAAGTAAAAACATGATTTGATCAAAATTGGAATATAAATTATTCTTCTGGAAATATAAGGATATGGCAAACATCATGAAGGTATCATTTAAGGTCCCAAATTTTGAAAGCATTGACATGGTTAATGTGATTGTATATCACGTTTTGCTCTGAGTAACCTAGCAGTCAGGGTTGGGGCAGGAAATGGGGAGAAATCTGTTATTTTATAACTATCATGAGAAAAGAAAAATTATGTCAATATTTCTGGAAGGCCTGTTTATTCTCTGAAGCCAAATTCCAAAACAAATTTCTCATTTTTTACTTATATGAAGACTGTTAACCTTTATTACTTAAGAAAAATATCCTCTGCAATAGTTTTATAATCAAAACCATCAATATAAAAACAAATTTTTAATGCTTTTTCTTATAACAATCTTCCATTAAAGTCAACAGTTTTAAATATATACTTTAGTACAACTGGTTCCGTAAAATATAAGTTAATATGGTACAACCGTGCAGTCTTCCAGGGCTCTAATTTAATGAAAAAAAAAAAAAAAAAAAAAAAAAAGCTTAGGCTACCAAGGGGTTTCAATGAAAAGCATTTACATTGAAAACTTTCATAAACCCCACATCTCTTACTGGGTTTTGAAAGTAGCTGAATAGAAAACAATTAGCTATCTGAGGTGGTTTTATAATACTGGTGCTGTATATTGCTAATGGATTCATATGCTTTGAAAATCAAGAGAACAAAAGACAACTATTATTGATGAGAAAAAGAAAAAGGCTTTTTGTAATTCAAAGAATTCTGTAGCAATTACAATTAGGAACCTTTCACAATAGGTAAGATACCAGCATCATGTCCCTTAGAACAGAATGTACATTGTTAGAAATCCAAGTGCAGTAGGCCTTTTCTATTAGGAATTATAGGGATAGGAGTGGAAAGTGGGAAATCAAGAGTAGTTGTTGAAGAAAGAATAAGTAATACAATGGAACAACAGCAAGAGATAAGTGAGAGAAAGATATGAAGTTAGGCTTTCTAAAGCATATTTTGGAGAGGAAATTCAAATAGCTTAAGGAAAAGTAAAACAATATTACATGAAACCTAATCTCGCAAGAGAGTGATAGAACACATCCAGAGAATAAACATACCTAGCAAATAAACGTCCTTGGATCAATTATTTCTCCTACTAAGGAAGCAGGAAGAGTGCATTGTTTGCTATTTTTAGGTATAAAGTAGTTTCAGTATAGCCTTGGTTTAATGAATAAGACTAAGATAAAGACAGGCACTGTGCTGGTAGCAGATGAGTTGAAATGCTGACTGCAGAAAGGCACACTACAAAAGCTTTAGTTTCTGATAAAGTAAATATTTAAAAGTTATTTTTTCTTTTATTGCATAAATATTTGCCTTCTACTGGATTAATTATGAAAATACAAACTATTTCATTAGCAGATTTTACTTCTGAAAAGTTTATGAAAACTAAGAAGGGAATTAAGGGCAGATTATTAGAGTAACGGGCCTTAAAGTCACTCTCATTCCACATTTCCCGTAGAACTAAGAGATATCTAATACTCTCGAGAGTGGGGATTTCTCTACCTAATTAAAGATTACATTTTAAACTCTTGACTTGCAAAAATCCCTAATGTATAGTTAACTGTATACTGTTTTTCTCCTTACCTACACTGACATGAACACTCTTCCCTTCTTAGAAACTTGCTTAGAGAACAAGATTTTTCTATACAGACAAACCATCTCTGTTATCATCTTACCATCTTTCTTTACTCTCAGAGTGACAATTTATTTTCTTTATTTACCACTGATAGCTTTCTTAACTCAAAAGAGTTAAAATGCAAAAACTTCCAGTATATTTTTCTTTGAGAAATTAACAAGTTTTTAAATTAAAAATTAATACATATTTTGAATGATGAATAAAATATCCCAAAGAAGTAGCACTTAAATATTTAAGTATTTGTAATAGAAATATCTTTAGGCGGACTAATTATAATATGTTATTCCTGGGCAATCTGACACTTTGGTTGAATATATTTCTATCATTAACTGTCATTACCACTTTCAAAAGAAAATCTGGTTTTCTTTGCTTATCAGATTGTTATGGATCAAGGGTTTCCATAAAAAAGAACTAAAATTGGAGTGGAAGATGGCAGCTGGCAAGAGATCTTCCAATGAAGGTGGGAGAATTTTCAAGGCACTTTCCTGTCTACAGAGGATGACTTTGGCATTTATATCCAAACAGGTGAGAACAGAAGTCTCAGCCATGATTAAAATAAAATATTTAGCATTGGGAGATCCACGATTATTTAGCAGAAAAAGAGATAGAGAGTGACAAGGAGTCTAGAGTAGTTTCTTAAAACTCGGAACCATCTTCCCTTTGTCATTCATTCCATTCCTTTCTTTCCTCCCTTCTCCCTACTATATGCTTTAATCATTAGTCAACTAATTCTTACTGAGACTCTGTGGTAGGCAGTGGAGGATCATATTCATGAGAAACATACATATATGGGGACATATACTTGTAAACATTCAGGATCCATCTCCTTAGAGTCAAATGAGGGAGCAGATAAGTACAAATAAGTTAATTTTAAGATGTGAGGGGATTAAATGCAAGTTCCAATGTGGGCACGGAAGAACAAGGAACAGCTCACCTGGGAAATTCAGAGAAGGCTTCTCAAGGTGGTAAATACCTGACCTAAATATTGAAAGAGGCCGGGCATGATGGCTCACCCCTGTAATCCCAGCACTGGGAGGCTGAAGTGGGAGCATCACTTAAGCCCAGGAGTTTAAGACCAGCCTGGGCAACACAGTGAGATCCTATCTCTACAAATAATTAGCCAGGCATGGTGATGGGCGCCTGTAGTCCTAGCTACTCAGGAGGCTGAGGTGGGGACATTACCTGAACCCAAGGAGGCCAAGGCTGCATGAGCCATGATCTCACCACTGCATTCTAGCGTGGGCATTGGAGTGAGACTCTGTCTAAAAAATATATAAATAAATAAATTAAAAAATTTATTTTATATATATATGGAAAGCTTGTTTGACAGACAAACTTGGGGAAACAGGAGAGAAGACATTCCAAGGAGTGGGAATAACGTGTGAGGAAGTGTGGCCTGTTCAGGAAACTACCAGTACTGACAGAGTGGAAAGTGTGAGGGTTTGGAGGTGTGAGGAGGAGCTACCAGAGGATGAGGCTGAAGAGGTTGGAAGGAAGAGATACTAATGGACCTTACTTGTCATGGTAAGGAACTCAAATCTTATATTGCAAACAATGAGGAGCCTCGAAGAATTTTTAGGAGAGAGAGTAACATGATCAGATTCTCACTTGCATCCTGGCAATGATGAGCTGGATGAATTGTGAGATTAAAACCAGGGAGACAAGTGAGGTGTGAAGGATGCTTGACTTAGGGCGCAGGCAGAAGAGATGAGAAGGAAGTGGCAGTGGAGGGCTTATAGGAGGTAAAATTGATAGGAGGTGGTGACTGAAGATTAGACGGCAGGAACAACGCAAGCAATAGGAGAGCAAGATGCTTTTTGAGGTTCCTAATTGGAAAAAAGAGTGTGGCGGCATTAATCAATAAGATAGGAAACGCAGAAAAGATTTGGAACAAAGCTCCTGAGTACAGATTTGTACACAGTGACTTTGAGGAACTTACTTGTTGTAGCTATAGTTCCAGACCTCAGAAGAGAGGTCTGGAGAAATATTTGGGAATCACAAAGAGGACAATAAAAGCCATGGACATTAATAGTGTCACTGTTAAGGGCATAGGCTCTGCTGTCAAAAGACCCAGAATTGAGTTGGCTCTCTCATTGACCTTGTACAAGTTTTCTAAATCTGAAACATGCTGTTAATAATATCGCCTATAAACTGCGAAAGAGTTAAATAAAATGGAAATGTATCTAAAGCATTCAACATGGTATTGGGCATGTAGTAAATGCTCGGTAATGCTACTTTATATTATTCTGATTAATCAAATTAGGAAATTAAAATTCACCTATTCACTAAATCTTCTGGGGACCCCTACTATATTCAAGGTCAAATAAAAGAGGCAAAATTATAGAACTCTGGGTGGAATTAATATTTAAGATGTAGAGCCATAGAGAAAGAGGAATGAGTGATTGATTGCCTTTAGTTATGTGACAAAAATGTTACATAACTAAAGCTTTCAATGTTTTCAGGGGGTTAGTAGTTACCTAAGTCATGGGCAACTTTAGTCATTAAAATATTAGGAGTGGAAACAGGCTTGCATTGCTTGATGAGTGAAAGAGAAAGGAAAAAATATGTAGACAATGGGTATAGATTACTCTTTTTAGAAGCTTGGCTGTGAAGAGGAAAAATAGAGATTAGTAACAAGGTATTTGTTTATTTAAATCGATTGTTTTAATGAAGGTAGTTTTTATTTTAATTTGAGAGATAACTGAACATATTTATACGCTGACCAGAAAGAGTCAATGGAGAAAACAAAATGATGTATATAGGTGAGAAGGTGACTCAGAATCACTGGTGGAGCAAAAGGAAACAGGGAAATGTAGAGTGCAGTAAAGCAGAAGGCCTCAGGAAGAGCAAAGTGCTTTACTCAGTGAGTACAGAGATGCCAGATCTAATGGGTGCTCGAGTTACCTTTATTGCCACTTGAACAATTTCAAGGGTGTCAAAGAATTACTGAATTCCACATTGAGAGAGTGCTAACTACAGTAGGATAGAGAACAATACGAGCATCTGGGAAATAACTGAAAATCAGTTCCCCACTGGGAATGAACAGGAACTGGTGGCATGTGCAGCTTTGGGTACTGTGAGAAAGTTCTGGTTCAGAAGGCAGATCCTAGTATTGAGGGAGATGATAATCCTAACAGTGGCCACTATAAGGAAGCTCAACATGAAATAACAGAATATTTAGAATCAGGGCATGGAGGAATTGAAATTACTTGGAAATAAAGGAAATCAGCATCAGCTGAAAAGTCCTTCAGCTGGTAGAGTTGATAGAGGAGATCTATCTTCTTAGACCAATATTTTATAGGCACAAAAACCCTTAATACATTATCAACAAATGGAATTAAGCAATATATAAAAAAGGATAATATATTATGATCAACTGGGGTTTATCTCAGGAATACAACACTGTTTCGACATTTAAAAATCAGTGTAATTCCAGGAACAGAAAATCAAAAACCATATGTTCTCACTCGTAAGTGGGAGTTGAACAATGAGAACACGTGGACACAGGGAGGGGAGCATCACACACTGGGACCTGTTGGGGGGTGGAGGACAAGGTGAGGGATAGCATTAGGAGAAATACTTAATGTAGATTATAGGTTGATGGGTGCAGCAAACCACCATGGCACGTGCATACCTATGTAACAAACCTGCACGTTCTCCACATGTATCCCAGAACTTAAAGTATAATAAAAATAAAAATCAGTGTAATTCGCTGTATCAACAGAATAAGTAGGAAACAAAATATGAGTTTATTTAAGAAACAGAAAAATTATTTGACAAAATTTATGAGGAAAAACTCTCAGCAAGTTGGGACAGAAAAGAACTTCTTCAATTTAATAAATGGCATCTAGCATCATATTTAATGATCACAGATAAAAGAAATAGAAAACAGAAAACCATAAAGAACATCAATGATGCCAAAAGAAATTTCTGTAAAAAGGCCAATAAATAGCAAAATGAAACAAGACAATTATTTGTTTTCTCTAAAATATTAAGAAAATAGTTTTTAATGCATGCAATGTCATTGAAATTGCTCCATAATTTTTGAAAATTTGGCTTAATGCTTTTTGACATGTGATCCAAAAGTTTTGCTATACTATATTTTAGTAGTGAGTTTTGTCTATACCATATTTTAGTAGTCATAACTGAAAAGGACACTTTACAAAAAAACACAAAGATACATCTACCTGGGAGAAGTACACATGAGTTTTCCTTACTCAAGCATAATATTTAAGATTTCAATTATATTCATCTGTTGAAAATTTTGATAGTAATTTTCTTGCAAACTAACTGAGAAGTATTTCATTTACATATTTGCATCAAATGAAAAGATATCAAAACATTTTTACTTTGAAAAATTTTAAACAGTTTAAAAGATTGTTTTTAAGTTTAGAAATAAAAGTTTTTACAGGAAACATATTTTAGCATTTTGAACTTTAAAGTCATATAATGATGGACAAGATTCCAAATAACTGTTTTCAAAATATGCTTTGGAGAATGTAAATTTCTTTTGAAAAGTAGTTCAGGGACACAGTAAATATGTGCTTCCTTTTTTTTTTTTTTTCCAAAATATCTACTAACAGTGATTTATTGTCCCTGGAAAGACTGGCACACTTGAATAGTTGTCTTTTTTTTTTTTAAGTAACATCCTAAGTTTAATGATTCTTGTAAGAAATTTACACAAAGATAGACTGGATGTCTTTGTTATAAATTATTTTCATGGTCGTCTCCTATCTCATTGCACAGTATTTAAGATACTTTAATTCATAAATCATTAGTTTAGCAACCCTGGATCAAATCATGAGTTTCACTTTTGCTATCTCAGTCCTATAATGATCAGAGATAGATTTTTTTTCAGAATTATCATAAAATATCCCTGTAGCAGGCTATCCTCTGAGGCAACAATTCATTCTTACTGGTTAATGTATCTAATGCTATCTCACAATTCTTGAATTCTCACAACGCTTGTATTATTTGATGGCAAAAAAACTATGCAGTTACCTAAAGCAAGGGTTGGCAAACTTTTTCTGTAAATGGCCAGATAATAAATATTTGAGGCTTTACAGGTCATAAGGTTTCTGGAACAACTATTCAACTCTGCTGTGTTGTATGAAAGCAGTTATAGACAATACTAAAAGAATAAGCATGGCTGTGTCCCCCAAAAAGATTTACTTACAAAAACAGGCAACACCACAGGTGGAGTATAGTTTGCTGATCCCAGCCCTAAAGCTTTCTAGAACCTCAGAAGTTTCTAGATCCTAATAACCAGAGGTAGTAATGTAATTCTCTGTTGTCTGATGCTAGTTTCCCATCTTGGAATATGAATGAGAGTTTCACCACCTCTTGCCTCATTATAGCCAGGTAAACAATGCCAAATAACTCAGCTTTCTGAAAGATCTGTTGCCTGCAACCACCTTCATGGTAAAATTTTAGAATACCTAGGGTTTCTAGTTTAGAATCACCTAGAGTTTCTGTAAGTAACAGAATCTGACCCAGGTTAGCTAATGCAAAAGGGAATTTATGGAAAGGATATTGTGAGCCTCACAGGTCAGCTCATTTTTTAAGCAGAGGTCAGTTATCCTAGGCCATCTTCCTATTCCACCTGATATCAGGCTAGTTCATTGTACAAAATAACATCATACTGAAATGACCTGTAGAGCAGGAAGTTGCAAGTACCTAGGTCCTTGGTCACATAAATGAATGCCGGATGATATAAATACCATCGAATATAAGAGCCTGATACCTCAGGGATGTTTCAGGGTGTCCGTCGTTCTGAGGCATATAAAAATATGTCCTTCCAAATGAAGGGCATGTTGCTATTCCTTTTGTGCCTTTCCAGCAAGAACAAGGCTTGGTGGGCCTCTTTGGGTGATTATGACAATAAGGCACAGTTGAGTGCCTTGTTTCAATCAAGTTACCCAAAGACCACAATGCTGCTATCTCTGAATGGAACTGAGAGTGAAAGAAGTCTCTCTAGGTAAGTTCAGACTGAGGGGAAGTAGGCTGTGAATTGTCCCTTATAACACAATAAAGTCAAGGGTGCTTGGAGAGCCTGAGGAAGATTGGGATGTTGTATGGACTCGCATTAAAACAGGAAACTGAGACAGGGTAACACATTTTTCTACTGTGTGTCACAACATTATAATGTGCATGCATATAGATGCCATCATTATGTGGGAACTGAGTCAGCATACCAAGTCAGCCCTGATGCTTGTTATAGCTTTCCTCTTACATCAGTTCAAAGCCCTAGTCCAGCAGAACATATCATAAACACGCAATAGTTTCATTATGAAGAGGATCAAAGTGAAAGAAAAGTGGCAATATTCTACTATATCTTCCTAAAACGAGGAAAAATGGAATGTGAGAAAGCAAATATGTAATTTAATTTTTAAACTGATTCTAAGTAAAGATATTGAGCTGAATGACTCCTAAACTAGGTATGAGGCACTTATTCTAATGTGACCATTGAGTTGTTTGCATATTCAATGTTTTTCCTCCTCTGTTAAAAAACAAAACAAAAATGAGTACTACTAACTTCCAGGCATGGGGAATTGAAAATCATAACTGATGTAACAACTATCAAGTATTATCTAGTTTTTAATATAAATGAAAAAATTAGATTAATAATTCCATGAAACCACAGTCACCAATTACCTTCCTTCCTGCTCTGAGGTAATTAAAAGTAGGATTTTTATGTTCAGGGGATTGTATACTTTTGAGTCAGGCTTATGATAAGGCTTATATATTCATTTTCATACCACCAAAACTGTTTATATTCCCTTATGCACTGCCTTTTACCCATTGCTTTTTAAAATGCAGGATTTTTTTAAATACAAAAAACATGGGATTGATCATATAATTTTGAGCTGAAAAGGACCTTAGCAATCATTAAGTCATTCCTTTCATTTTACAAATGAGTAAAGAGAAGCATGCTGAGGTTGAGTGACTTTACTAAGATTACATGGCTAGTTACTATCAAAACTCAGATTAGAAAAGCTATAGCTAATAAATACCTGCTTGCCCTTGCAGTGGTTTTGCCATGTGTGAACAATGAAGTCATCCCACCTACAGACTCTATCCTATAAATCCCAGTGGTTCATTACAAGTTCCATCCCCCGAAAGGAATATGATTCAAACATAGTTTGTGTAATGCTATAAGCCTTATATGCTTGGGAAAGGGTGGAAGGCAGCTGGTGGTGGTGATAAATTTCATCCCCTGGATGTCATCTTGAAGGTCTGCTTTTTG
Organism: Aotus nancymaae; assembly: GCF_030222135.1. Classification (NCBI taxonomy): domain Eukaryota; kingdom Metazoa; phylum Chordata; class Mammalia; order Primates; family Aotidae; genus Aotus; species Aotus nancymaae. The sequence goes on from NW_026988413.1 coordinate 32,860,300, forward strand.
GAATCACCATGAGGGCTTGTTAAAACATAGACTGATGAGTCTTATCCCCAGAGTTTAGGGTTCAGTGGGTCAAGAGTGGGGCCTGAGAATATGCATTTCTAACACATTCCCAAATGATCCAAATGCTGCTGGGGGGGGAACCACACTTTCAGAACTGCTGGCCAGTCTCCCCCAGTCCATTGGGATGCCAGCCTACTTTTTGTCCTTGTTTTTTCACTTCAGTTTCCAATGCTCCTGGATACTGAATTTGCTTCCATATGCTTCCAGAGTTGCTTTCTAAGCTCATATCAAGCCTTGTCTTACTGTTTTTGAAATCACATCATGCTAAAAACTATTATTCCCACAAATCCCTAAAATATAATACCTTTCTTTTCTCAGATTGGACACCTGAGCTCACTCAGGAAAAAAAAAATCACTTTATCCTCTGGACTTGAATTAGGTTGCTGGGTAATCTCAAGTAAAGGTCATTCCTTTCTATTGCTGTTGTCACAAGCCCTGCTTCTGCTCCCATTAAGTTGTGTGCAGTTTCTTATGTATTGTGTTGTCTTTCCAGGTGCTCTCAGAATACCACATGCTTAGTACTGTGTGGAAGAGTTTGGACAAGACTGTAGTTTCTCTTTTTTTTTTTTTTGAGACAGAGTCTCGCTCTGTCACCCAGGCTGGAGTGCAGTGGCACCATCTTGGCTCACTGCAACCTCCACTTCCTGGGTTCAAGCAATTCTTCTGCCTCAGCCTTCCAAGTAGCTGGGACTACAGGTGCGCGCTACCAGGCCCAGCTAATTTTTTTTATTTTTAGTAGAGACGGGGGGTCTCGCCATATTGGCCAGGCTGGTCTTGAACTCCTGACCTCATGATCTACCCGCCTTGGTCTCCCAAAGTGCTGGGATTACAGGTGTGAGCCACCATGCCCAGCCTGTAGTTTCTCTTTATTTGATCTCAGATCCTGTATAACTATCTTTGTACCTGATAAAAAATTCATTTATTTTTATTTGAATCAAAGGTGGTTGTTTGATCTACAAATATACATTGAATAATGTATAAGTTCAATGTTAAGACTAAAAAGATATAAAGATGAATAAGAGATGATACCAGCTCTTAGCCTTGAGGCTAATGTAGGAGACAAACATCTAAAAGCAATTATAATTTACAAATGAAAAGGCTGTATATCACTGACTGTATATACAATAAATTTGATAATTTATTATATCAAAATGACTTATACTTCAATTTTCTTTAATGAATCAGCCAAATAGCTATTTATAAATAAATGATATCTAAATGTATAAACATATAATACTAACCCATTCAACCATTACCTATTTTCCAAGGACAAATAACCTAGTTAATGTGGGGGAAAAAAAGTTCTTATTAAAGACTGTATAGAGGCAAAAATAAAGACTGCTTACTTCCTAGATACAGAGTTTTACAATTTTATTATGTATGTAACATGGATATAATTCAGTACACAAAAATGCTATCATCTTGATAATATTGGAAAGCATTAATCTTTCATATTATTTCATATTGACCCTCTCCAGTCATCCAGTGTCCTGAAGTTCCAACTGTCTCTATTTGAATTCACTAGCTGCTGAGTACCTTTTGAATACCTTTTCTGTGTTCATGGAATTCCTGACCTTATGAATCTCAGACCCTTAACATTTAGCCTGAAATCTCCAGCTCTTTTGCAGGTAGGGTATAGGTATGTGACCTTTCCCTAATCAGACACACCCATGGGCAACCGTGATTCAAAAACACATAAAGTGAAGGAGCATGTGACATAGGGTGGCAGCAGAAACATCTCGCTTTTAGAATCTCAGAAGAGATTCTAGTTTCCAATTCCCAATGTTAGCAGTGAATTTATGGCATCTCTGCCCAGAGATGACAACAGTCAGGAGTTCACTGGAGTAGTTCCACAGTGAAACTTGGGTGTAGTTTCTAACTGTATAGAATGAGTCAGGAAATCTGACATTTGACCAACAGGCATTCCAGAAAAAAAAATATTAAAGGGAAGAAAAATATGAAAATAACAAAAGAAAAATTTCCAATACTAAAAGACAAGAGTTTTTGGATAAAAAGGCCTTTGGAATACCCAGTACAATAAATGTAAAAGTACTCCACTATTGTACATCATCAACTTTCAGAATTCCATGAACAAACAGAAGATTCTAAAAACTTTTAGAGGTCATAAAAGGCATATACAAAAGATCAGAATCAGAATAACATCAGATATCAACAGCAATGTTGAAAATTCAAAATCAATAAAATAACACCTTCAAATTCTGAAGAAAACTAATATTCAACCTGAGATTTTCTACCCTGTTAAACTAATCAACCAAGGGGGAGACTAGAATAAAACTATCAGATATGCAAGGTCTCAAAATTTTACTATTTATGCACTTTTTCTTAGGAAGCCACTAAAGAATGTACACTACCAAAACAAGGGAAAATGACATAGGTTCCAAGAAACAGAGGGTCTAACATGGAAAGATGAAGGGGAATCCCAGGATAGTAACTCAATAAAATTCCAGGCAATAGCCATGTAGCAACAGTCCAGATTAATATGGGATGATGGATGACTTTGGGAGACAGATCTCTGATCAAAATTAGTTTATCTAATAGATTTCTGATACACTTGATTATGTGGAAAATAAGATGAGAAAGGACTTTATAGTTGTTAATATAGAAGAAATGAAAGAAATAAAATTAAAACTACTGAGCGGGGAAAACCCAACAAAGTGAAAGTGGTACAAGAAGGTAACTTCTGTTTTATGTTATTAAAAGTTTTATACACCATTTGATTTTATAAATTATGTGCATTTATCATTTGTTTAAAAATAAAAATTGATTTTAAAAACATTATGTGGTAGCAGAGACCATATCCTTGACCCCAATAATTTCAATGGGGTAATGGGGACATGTGGCATCTTCAAATTATCCCAAGTATCCAATTTGCCTACTCATCTGTAATGTAGACTGACCTTAAGCACATTACAATAAAGAAGCCAATGTTTTTCCTCTCTCATTTGGAATAATAGGCCACTGAATATCCATTAACATTAAAGACCAGCAGCCAGAAAACCAGTAAGCAGCACGCAGGGAACTATAACATACTTAGCTCTTCAAATCATTTCTTGATTACAGGTAAGTACTAGGCATCTGGAGACTAGGCTATATAATGGCAGTAACCATCACTGGTAATTCTGTAGCATAAGTAAGAGTTCAATTTTCCACCAACTTCATTAAGAAATCAGAATGATTTGTAAATAAACTATTTATTCCTAAAAAAGAAAGCCCCAAAGAGGTTTGTAGTTAAAATGAATTTTAAAAAGAGAGGCAGAATAAAATGGTGTGCTAGCTTACTTTTCGGATTTTAGTTGATGAAGAAGAAAACAATTAACATTTAACTTGGGATAACATGTACTAGAACAAATTCTTGTAAGTATTGCTATATGCAACATTTACATAACACTCTGCAGAGATATTTTACAAGATGAACATTTTAAACACATGACATTTGTGGAGGTTGCATGGGAGAAGTAGCACTCATTGCCCCTGCACTTTTTCTGCAAATCCAGATTTGCTGTATTCAGATTTGCTGTTGTTCTGTCTCTATAAATCAGTCCTACCATAGCCAAGCAGCAATTATGGCTACAATGGCTGCTGAATGCCCTTGCATGCATTCAGCCACCTTTACATTTCCCCACAGTAAGGGATGTCACTACATTTTAAATTATTAACATTAGCAAGGGGAATAGGGTGTTTCAGAGGACTTGTAACAGTACATAAACAATGACATCTGTAAAGAAGAAAAATGGATAACAAAGAACCAGAACAAGAAAACCTTGCAAAGTACCCATAAGGATAACAGCAGGAATGTATCTGAAAATATGGCCTCATTTCCATAATAAGCTACCCTAATGTTTTCTGTTACAATGAGGGCTTTACCTTAAAAGATCCTACCAAAGAAAGAAAGAAGAAAATAAAGTACTAGCATAGATTCTAGTTGAGGTAAAGAAAGTCAAATGGAAGAAATTAAATGTAAGAATTGCCTTTTTTGGGTTATATTCATATATACCTTAATAAAGCTTTTTTTCACAGCCCTCTCCCAGTACTCTTTCCTGTTTTCAAAATAGTTTGGTGGTCTACAAGTTCTAAAAGCTGGTATTTCTAGCATATGCATTATATATATATATATATATATATATATATATATAATATGTAGTCTTCTTAACTGAGCTTACAAACTTCAAGATACTCTGTTGAAGGGAAACAGAATGCTTATGTCCTGGATAAAATCCAATCTCTCAAACTGGGTAAGAAGAATTTGAGATAAGGAATTAATTTTCCAAAGAAAACAGAGAGAAAAGATGTCTTATGTTCTGCCAAATAGAGGATATGCTATCAAGAATTAAAAAAGGACTTTCTAAACCTTTTGAAACAAAAACAGCAAGTACTGCTTGGTCTCAGGATGAGTATGAAAAAAATAGAATCCTTTATATATGGTAAGGGGGGAATCCCCAAATATTGCTTGTTCACAGGCTTAAATGAGTAAGGAAGTCATATTTCCAGTGAAATGTTCATGCTTACATTTTCCACACTTTAAGAACATCACAGAGTCAGAAAAAGCCCAGAGAAAAACAAAAATAACAATGAAGGGTAGAAGACAAGAACTTAAAGTGCAATTTTGTGGACAAAGTACTATATTAAAAATTTGGAGAAAAATTAAAGGTTGGACCTGAGGAAAAAAGTCACTGTGGTCATAATTTTCCATCTCCAAGTCTAAAGAAAACAGAACAAGAGCAAATAGTTAAAAAAAAAAAAAAAAAATTACATTTAGATAAGTCATAAAATTTCCTTAAAGAAAATCAATAAAACAATAGTCTAGGCTAGTAAGAGGTTTTGAAATGATTGGAATTCAATAATTCTCAGAATGAGATAAGATTCTTCAATGCAGTGACTGTCCATTTACCTATCATCTCATGGCTTTTTTTTTTTCACAGCCCTTTCCCACTACTCTTTCCTATCTTCAAAATAGTTTGGTGGTCTACAAGTTCTAAAAGCTGGTATTTCTAGCATAAAATTTGCTGTTCTTCAGTTTTTATCAATTAGAAGCTAATAGAATTCTATCTCTAGATTTACAGTTTTAAAAAGTTTTATTTTGGCACACTGGGATATATATGTAGCCTATTTGGCATAATATATGGCCTAATCAGAAATTCTGCTATCAATTTCTCCACTGTATTTTTGAAAAATTATGTACAATTGTAAATTTGAAGGACATTTTTTCAAGAGTCAGACTTAGAACAAAGGTAAGAAGGGGCCGGGCGCGGTGGCTCACGCCTGTAATCCCAGCACTTTGGGAGGCCAAAACGGGTGGATCACGAGGTCAAGAGATCGAGACCATCCTGGTCAACATGGTGAAACCCTGTCTCTACTAAAAATACAAAAAATTAGCTGGGCATGGTGGCGCGTGCCTGTAATCCCAGCTACTCAGGAGGCTGAGGCAGGAGAATTGCCTGAACAACAACAACAAAAAAAAACAAGAATAAAGGTAAGAATACATGTCAAGTCCTGATCCCTTAACTTAGGGAAAGCAGAACAGATCATAGGCAAGGACTGTCAGTGGCAGACAACTAATACTTGAGTGACCGCTACTTATCAGGTCCTTTACAAGTGATATCTTTTTAAAAATATCTTATAATATTTTAGTTTTAAAAAAATTTAATAGACACAATAATCATACATATTTATGGGGGTACACAGTGATGTTGCAACACATAAAACGTATAGTGATTAGATCAGGGTAATTAGCATATCCATCACCTCAAAAACTTACAATGTCTTTGTTTTGGGAACATTCAATATCCTTCTAGCTATTTGAAACTATACAGTATTGTTAACTGTAGTCATCCTACAGTGCTACAAAACACTAGAACTTATACCTCCTATTTAGTTTTAATTTTGTATTTCACAACTTTGAAGTAGATGTAATTACCCCCATTTAGACTGTACCTGTATGACACAAATTATTTTCATTTTACAGATGAGGAAACTGAGACCCAGAGAAGTAACTTGTCCAAAGTCCATAAGGTTGTAAGACTCACAACAAGAACTAAAACTTGGGCCTATTTAAATCTTATACTTCTAGTACTATACTTGTTCAAAGGTTTGAAAAGAAGAGCTGTAATAAATTTTATTATTTCTCAAGAATTTGTAATGCTTTCTGTTGTCACTGTGCTTTCAACTTACAGGAGTTGCATTTTTGGTAAAAGACAAACTGATTTAGCTTCTAGGTTTATTAGATCTGTAATTCAGAGGCAACGCCAGGCTTATATTTCTACTACTGCTTTCCAAACCTACTTATTTTATAAATAGTCCTGTTGCTTTTTTAATTCACTTTTTACCCTAATATTATTAATCAAGTTTAACTTTGAAATCTCTATCTTTTATGTGGGAACTCCCAAGGCTATCCACTCTCATTTTCCTTTGTAAATTTATTCTTGTTCAGCCAAATTTCATTAAGGGCAGCTTTAATTTTAACATTTTATGGTATTTTCAAAGTGCATTGATAATGGCTTATCAGTCTGGTAAGTACATTAGAGATTTCTATTGGGAGCTATCAGAGATGTTTAACATCCAACAATTTTACCACAGTTTGTTACAGATGTCTTAAGTTTAACGTATAACTTTTTAATTGAAATTTAGCAATTAGCAGACATCAATTTATGCAACAAGTGTTAATGTGTTTAACGTGGAGAACGGTGAGATGCATATTTGATTAATTGACTGCAGTCTGCATCACCTCTATATTACAAAATTTCGTTTCAACCATTTAGTATTTAACTTACAGAACAAAGGGAGTTATCTTAGATAACTTGTAATATCCTAGGGTATTTTCCAATTCACGATATAGGGAGAAAAAAGTGTCCAGAGCCCTTAGAAGAAAAATACTTTGAATTTAAATGTGACACATACATTGAACCCACGTGACACGCCAGGCAGGCGGTGGAAGTCAAGTGCATTTGTTTTTGTTACATCCATCAGGGAGATCTCTTTCACAATTATGGGAGAGGCCTGTTTGTTCTTCCACTCCCACAGCTGAAGTTTGGGACAAAGTTTGAGAAAATACCAGGCACCTGCGGCTCCTATCGAAGCCGACACAGGGCAGAGCGCATCTTCCCAGGTTTCGGTCTTTAGGTCGCAGGCCTCTCTAACCCGGGGAGCGCTTGAGAAATAGCCATTCCAAGGAGGGGCCCTGGGTCCTCACAGACGTAAAGGTGTGCGTCCGGCCAAGGAAGGCTGGCGGCACAGCGGCGGCGGCAAGTCTCCATACATTCTCTCTTCAAGCAGTAGTAGCTGGGTCTGGGCACCCAACCGACTAGCCGAGACGCCAGAGGCCAAAGAACGAAGTCGGAAGCCCGCGCCCGGAGCCAACGGGGATCCCGCTCAGCTCCGCGCGGTCCAGGCCTCGGCCGGAAGGGGGCGTGGCCTCGGGCCGGCGCGGCGAGGCCCGCTGCCGAATGGGGGGTTCCTCCCCGGGCCCCGGCCGCGCGTTTCCGGCGCGCTCCCCCGCGCCCTCCGTCCTGTGGTCTCGCCCGCCCCGCTGCCATGTTGGATTGTGCGGCCGCCGCCGCCGCAGCGGGAAGGCTGGGGGAGGAGTTGGGAGTTTAGCGCAGTCGCCGGAGTGCGAGGACAACGACCATCCGGCCCTAGCCTGACCGGGCGGGAGCTGGGAGCTCCCTTCTCTCAGCGCGGCCCGAAGGTGGCTCGCTGTCAGCGCCTGCGTCCCTCGATCTCCTCCTCCTCCTCCCCGCGCCGGAGGAGCTGCGAGATGCGGCGCCTCTGACTCCCCTCCTCCCCGCCCCTGTCACCGAGAGGGGGAACAAGCTCTCGTCCACTCGCCGGAGGAGACGGCCCTGGACTCCCAGCCCCACCGGCGAAACCATGAGCTCCGTCCAGCAGCAGCCGCCACCGCCGCGGAGAGTCACCAACGTGGGGTCCTTGCTGCTCACTCCGCAGGAGAACGAGTCCCTCTTCACTTTCCTCGGCAAGAAATGTGTGGTCAGTGGCCAAGACCCGCGTCGCCACCCCTGACGTTACCTCACGGGCCCGGGCTTGGGGGCCGGGAAGTGGGAGTGGGGAAGGAGGCGGGAGCCGAGTGGGGAGGGTCCCGCTGTCGGCCAGGTCTCCCGCCGGCTTCGGCCCGGCCCGGGCCCCGCGTCGGCGCCGTGCTCCCTGGGTGCGAGCCGGGGCGGTCGGGCGCCGCCTTCCCGAGCTGCTGGAGAACAAGGGAGTGTCACCTCCTCAGGCCTGTCCTCCAGCCTGGCCGAGCCTCGGTCCGCGCCCTTGCTGCTGGTTAAAACTTTACTCTCTGGCCACAAGGGGATTTTTTTGCACGAGCCGCTTGGTCCCAAAAGCTGAGCCCTTGTTCTAGCTCTCACTTCACCTCCTACTGCTTGATCTGGGGGTACCTTCTTTAACAATGCCAGGTTTGAGGAGTGGATAGGTCGCGGAAGGAAGGTGGTTTTTAATCTCGCATTAGGATTCCAGGAGGGAATGAAGTCGAGTACAAGATCTTGGGCTCTCTTCGGATTAGAGAGAAGGCGAGAAATGTTACTGCTCCTCGTTGAAGATAAACAAGATTTATTTCTCCAGCAACCTTGCCTAGGCCTGGTTTCTACTCTCCTTCCCACTGATTTTTTTTACCCCATTGATGGGAGCGGGTGCTGCTCTCCCCGCAGCCATGCGCAGGGAAACCTCAATCTCTGGTAGTTCTTGGCTTTTGGGGCCGAGAATGATTCTTAGTTTGGTGCTGTGCGGCCAATTGCAACCCCAGATGGCCGGTTGGGAGCGAGCAGTTCTGCTGTGGGAAGGGGAATGTGTGTTGTTGACGGAAGCATTCATTACATTGGCTGCTGGCACTTCTGGGGGTGGGGAGGTTCTGCTTTGTGGTGTAGGCCTTTTCGGGATCATACTGCGGTGACTGGGTTGAAGTGTGGTTTGTTGAAATACTGGCTGGGTCTCTTTCCACTTTGCTTGCTAGCACCTGCAGAGTATGTGCCACTGGAACCCAGAAAACACGGAAATTTCAACAGAGCAATACCATTTTATAACTTTTTAAAGTAATGTTAGGTATGCCAAACCAGATTTCATCTGCTGCTTTAAGAAGTTAGGATTAGAGAATTTCTGGAAAGTTCTTGGATTGTTGACTTCATAGGAGTCCACCCTTTGTATCTTGTGCTGTCCGGTTGGAGATTGAATCGTTCCATTCAATTTCAGATTTGTTTCATATTTCAGAATTTAGACCTTAGGGAACATTGAGCTTACTAATTGGAAGAATGAAACAAGAATAGTGGCTCTAAATGAGAATTTTGGGTAACAACTTTAAAGATAAGCAAGCTCCTCCCCATCCACACACACTTTTTTCAACAAATGAGAAAACTGAGCCAGTGAGCCCAAGTCATACAGCAATTTAATAATGTAACCAGAACTAGAATACCAGGACTCCTCATGCCTAGTCCCTTCCCATTGTACTTTCCACTACGTCATGTTGGTTTAGAAGGGTATTTTTTTTTTCTTGTTACTGATTTATTTCTAAAAGTGGTCTTAAAGGAATAACCACTTTGCCTTTTTCACCAAAAACTAATATAATTAAAATACTAGATTTTTTTTTTTTTTTTTTGAGATGGAGTTGCGCTCTTGTTACCCAGGCTGGAGTGCAGTGGCGCGATCTCGGCTCACCGCAACCTCCGCCTCCTGGGTTCAGGCAATTCTCCTGCCTCAGCCTCCTGAGTAGCTGGGATTACAGGCACGCGCCACCGTGCCCAGCTAATTTTTGTATTTTTAGTAGAGACGGGGTTTCACCGTGTTGACCAGGATGGTCTTGATCTCTTGACCTCGTGATCCACCCGCCTCGGCCTCCCAAAAAATACTAGATTCTTAAAGCACCACTAATGTTTGGGAATGTTCAATTTAGGAAAATCTCCAGCACTTTGAATGGTAGTTGCCTCCAATGAAAAAAAATTTGGTTGCTGGTTTACTATATTAGCTATGTAATCTGTATCAAAAAGGAAGTAGTTTTACTGTGTTCTACATACCAGACACATTAGGCAGGAAGGACATTACATTTATACACAAGTATATTAATTGTTCCTGTGCTTACCTATAGCTTTACTGGTTTCAAAAAATGACAGATGGGGAAAAATACTGTGATAGAGAAAAATGGTGTTGCACGTTGCTTAACATAAGTGGATTGTTGAATAGGCTGTCAGTATTCAGTGCTTAATTTCTTTATGCCATCTTTTATTAATCAACTTTACCTTTTGAATTTCTGTCATTTAAAACCACACTGTTTCCGTTGCCTGCTCTTGTGGGATGAAGTCATTGCAAATACTAATTTTAAAATTTTAAGTCTCTAGTTAATAGAGAGTAAAGTAAAAGTGATATTTTAATTTTTAAAATAATCTTTTCCTCTCTTTGCTGATTGTGCAGTTTTTTGTTTGTTTTTTTTTCTTGTTGTTGTTGTTTAAGACATTACTGAAATACATGTCTCATAATTAATCCAGCAATAAAGTGTACAGGTCAGACCAAATGTGTTAGACAGAAGTATACTCAAAGCTCTTTCTAAGAATTCAAGAACTGAAACAGAAGTAGTTATAGTCAGAGCTTTGGAGGAGCTTCATTTCTTCTTTCATTCAACAAACATTTATTGACTAAATATTGAGGCAAAATCTGGAAGGGCTGATAATTGTCTTCAGGGAGCTTACTAGGTCTAAAAAAGGAAACATGTAAACAGAAAAATAAGTCAGTGCTTCAGAGTGATATGTAAGAGGCTACTTGTTACAATAGAAAATGCCTTGGCTTTGTATTCAGCAAACGTGGGTTCAAACTGGGGGTCACTTTGGACAAGTTTCTTAAGCTTCCTATCCTAGATTTGGTTTTCTCATCTGTAAAACAAGGATGCTATCTCATGGGGTAGTTGTGTGGATTAAGACTGTGTGTAAATATATGGAAACTATAAAGGTTTAGAGGATTGAAGGAGAGAATGGTGGGAGAGAGGATGAGTAAAAGTTTTTTAGAATGGATGATAACTGAATATTTATATTAACAGGTACTCCCCAGGTTGATGAGAGATATGAAACAGCTTGAAAAATTAGGAGAAGTTTGTTAGGGAGCAAGGAGGGCTTCTTCTTGGGCTCTCAGATTTAGGTATGCATTGGAATCATTGTGGAGTTTATGAGAAATGCATATATCTAGGCCCAATTCCTAGATAATATTCAGAATCACTGGGTCTGAGGTGAAGCTTGGCCATGTCTATCTTTAACAAGCTTGACAGAAGATTCTAATGTATGTCACAGTTTGAAAACCACTGCTGAAGTCCTCGTTGTCTGATAGGATAATCCTTGAGCATGCTGGAAATCTTAATAGATTTTTCTTCAATTTTTGGTCTGTACTTTGCAAATTGAAGCTAAATTAAGTTAAACCAATTAAGTATAGCATTTCTCCGACCTCTTAAGATCTCAGTGTACATTTCACAACTAAGAAGGAGATACGGTTGAGGAAGTATTGCACTGTTTAATGGGTACTCACGAGATCGTATTTGGCTTAGAAAGTTTTCAGGGGAAAGTTGGAGGCAGTATAGAAGGTGGATTGAGGAATGTGAGGGAAAGACAAAGGAAATCAGATAGTTGTTTTATAGTAGTACCAGTGAAATAAGATGAGAGCCCGAATTAAGAGAGTGCTTTGGGAATTCAAGGACAATTAAAGTCTCCAGCAGAAATTAGTCCCAGTTATATATAGAAGGTGAGGGAAGGTAATTTCAATAAGGCAGGCATTATAACCACAACAGAAAAAGTACACAGAAACATTTTTATTCTCATTCGCTGCAAATAAATGCTAATGAGACTCTGGATTGGTGATTGGCTTCATGGAGGAGTAAGCCTATTGTTTTACTGCAGTTTCTAAAAATACATTTTGTGAAAATTGAGGTTTCATTGTATTATGTAAATATATGATAGGTACTTTTATACAAATAGTTCTGATGCCATTCATTAGCTGGTAGTATTATGGGAGAACAATTTAAGAAGGTTATAAACAAGGTTACTAAGTTAGATCTGTTGTCTTTCATTAGTGTGATTCAATTAATTTTATATGAAAAATATGTGCAATCTTGCTAAGTGGAGTTCAACATATATAGTCCTAAATAAGTGACAAACTAAGGATTAGGAAAAAATAAAACATTAAACTATGCCTCTACAGCCATCTCTGGTCTATATGAATTTGAGTTGTTACTATCCGTTATCTTTCCCTGCGGTACTCACCTGGTTTGTTGATTTTCGAGATTTAGTGATACTTAAGCCATTTTATTAATCAATCTTAATCTTTATATCCTTTAATTCCTCAGCACTTATTTTAACTTGCTTATTTTCTTTAGTTTTTTTTCCCTCACTTTATATATAATTCTTGGAGATAGACTTTATGCCTATGTAGTATTCTATAATTTTTATAACTTCTAGCACACAGATCAGTGAATACTTACTGATTAAATAACTATAGTTGCTCACTTGTTTATTTTTTAGGAGCTTATTCTGCATTTTTCATTGTTTGATCAGGTTGTTAAGACCTTCAGTTTCTAATGCACATGGTATCTGGACTTTAGTCTTCATTTATTAAGCAACCAAAGTGGTTTAATTCTTTTTGCTGAACTAATATTGGTGCTAATAGTTGTCTAACAGTAGTTTCTGTTCTAAATCAGACCATTTGGATAGGGATTCTTAAATAGGCATAGAGGGGAAGACATGCATAGAGGGATCATTGTATTATTGACGATGGCCTGAGTAAGGTGCCACTGGTGGAAAGTTTGGGCTGGGAATATATTTCACCTTGAGTAGTAAGGAAAGATAAAAGTTAAAATTCACTGGATTTGGAATATACAAAGATGAGAAGATAACCTTGTATAGAGCAAAAAGATTAGCACAAAAATGTATGTGATGCAGGGTAGCTGTAAGCACAAGAAGAGATTCAGAAGTGTTCAGCAGGGTTGGATTATGAGTTTTGTTTCTGGTTATTCTTAGCTCTGTAATATAGGAAAATTTCTTAACTAGTCTCAGCCTTAGTGTCCAGATTTGTAAAGTGGGCTTAGTAAAGAATTTCTAAGAGTAATACAATAATTATGGAAAGTGCTTAGAGTTCATAACACAAAGTATTCTGGGAGTTTGGAGGAGTATATGAAAGGAAGTTGTTATTAATACTATCCAGTGCTCAGTTTAGGTTTTCTGTTATTGTCAGGGAGGATTTAGAGTAAAATTTTCAACTCTATATTGTATTTGTTTTGACTTAGGTACATTATTTCTAACAATTTTAAAGTCAGTTAATTGTAGAGTGTATAAATTAAAAGATTAAAAATTGAGGAGAAACTTGAATATATCTCTTTGAGAGTGTCTGGGCAGCCTGAGAGGAAGAAAGGGGTCCTGGTGAAAAAGTTAGGAGTTCTTGTATTTTAGTCCATGCTCTGTTACCGTAAATTGTGAATGTGAACAGGAATTTTTGCATTCTTCTTTCTGTTGCCCAGGCTGCAGTGCAGTGGCGCAATCTTGGCTCACTGCAACCTCTTCTAGTGGCGTATGCCTGTAGCACCAGCTACTTGGGAGGCTGAGGTGATTCTCCCGCCTCAGCCTCCCAAGTAGCTGGTGCTACAGGCATGTGCCACTAATCCCTGGCTAATTTTTGTATTTTTAGTAGAGACAGGGTTTCAGTGGCCAGGCTGGTCTTGAACTCCTGACATCAGGTGATCTGCCCTCTGGGGCCTCCCAAAGTGCTGGGAATACCGGCGTGAGCCACCGCGCCCAGCCATCGCTGCCTTCCTGAACTTCACTTTTCTAATTTGAAAATGAAGGGTTGGACAAGATAACTCGTCTTCCCAGCTTTAATGCTTAAACAGTTTAACTATTCTAGATGCCAGGGACTCTAGCAGAGAAAGAACAGCCCTAATATTAAGAGACAAAGATAGCATATGTCTAAGCAAAATATAGATCATCCCAAATTATTTCATTGAAAACTCCTATTTTTAATTCAGCTTTTTAAATAGTCATTTCACTTTTAAAACACCAATGTGAACAGAATTAAAAGGCATTAATAATAGAATTATCAACTCTTAGCTAACTTAGAATTACTGTTATTTGTAATTATAATGTATTTTGGGTTATTAGAAGCTGCTTTTTTGATTAAGATGGGAGTTATTTTTAAGAATTTTTCTTTTGTTAACCAATTCCATCTAGAATCCTAATTCTAGATGAAATGTATTAGTGATGTTATAGGTGTTACATGTTGCAGCTTATTTTCCAATATTACAAAAATAGGTTTTTAGTTTTAAGTGGTAGAGTTATTTGTTACAGTGAATTGACTTGACTTGGTTATTTTAGAGACTGATTCAAAATTGAGGTTACTATGTGGATTCATTCATGTGATTAAAATAATCTTTGCTTTTTAAAAAAAATTTTAATGCACTGGACAACGTGCTGGAATTATGGCTTATTATATTAGTGAATTTTGTGTTCCTGAAACAGCATACCAGAGACACTAGAACCTTTGACAGAACTTTTCTGAAACCTAAGTGAATGTGTAAATTAGGCAGCCTTTTAAGATGCCAAGGGCTAGGTTTTGTCTTTTACTCTCTTTCTTGCTTACTCAACTTCTGTTCTTGCTGTGCTCTGGATATTAGAAAGCACAGTTCTTAGGAAAGGTGTGAGTGGGCCCTCTGAGCAGTGTCTCGTATACCAAGTTCTGCCAGTCACTCTTTAGCATCTCTCTGTTGTGGACAGTTGTAGGGATTTTTTTTAAAAGTTACCTTTTACTTAATGTAAAAATTGTATCTATAAGTAATATCAAATTATAGAGTATAGAAATAAAGTCTTGATTAGAAAGTAGGTTTGATTAGGCCATTCAGGATTCCTCATAACATATAGAATTGGAGCTGCTTAAGCGTTGGCCGAAATACAGAGGAGCCGGGTTCTACTTGTTTTGCTGCTGAGCCACACTCCTACCGTGTATATCAGTATTCTAGTCTTCTGTAGTAAGATTTTCTAAAAGCGGAAACACATGCTTGTAGTAGTCTCATTTATTTCACTTTTGTCCATATCCTATAGATTTTTAAGATAAATCATCTTAATTGAAGTATGATGGTAGCCCATTCTAGTTTTGAGTAGAAAAACAAATTTTAAAAGAGCAGATAGGAGTTGAGCTTTGTTATAAATTATTCTGCCTGGAAGTCATAGCTTTGTTAATAGTGTTCACTGTTACTATAAAGGTTCTAGAAACAAAACAAGTTTATACATTCTTAGTCACAGTAATAGACGGTACATTGTTAACTATAAATATAATTCTTATTGGTCACCTAGCATTGTTGATGGATTTTGGAAACTGTAACTTTAGGTAAAACACAACACATAATGAAACCAGTTTTACCACAGCGTAATTGATATAAACAAGAGTTAAGTTTCTATAGCATATTTATGGTCACAGATGTATCACCAGACTTCTAAATAAGGACAAAAACAATTGAAATAAATGTGAGCTGTAACACGTTTAAGAAAGTAATAAAAAAAAATAATTATTTACCCAGTTACTTCACTTAAGTCTTGGGTAGCTGGAGCCTATCCTGGCAGCTCAGGTTACGAGGCAAGAACCAACCCTGGACAGGACATCATCCCATCGCAGGGTGCACTCACACATAACACCCACACTCACTCATCCTGGGATAATGTAGACACACCAGTGAAACTTATTTGCATGTTTTTGGGATGTGGGAGGAAATCCTGGTACCCATAGAACCCACATAGATGTGGGGAGTACCTGCAAACTCCACACAGACAGTGGCCCTAGCTGGAAATTGACATTTTTTTTCTCATCAAAGGAAAATAATGAGCTGGATGTGGTGGTTCACATCTTTAACCTCAGCGCTTTGGGAGGCTGAGGCAGGAAGATCTCTTGAAGCCAGGAGTTTGAGACCAGCGTGGGCAACACAGACCTAATCTGTACAAGAAAAAGTAGCTGGTTAGTGGTGGCTCATGTCTGTAGTCCCAGCTACTCCAGAGGCTGATGCAGGAAGTTCACTTGAGCCCAGGAATTCAGGGATTCAGTGAGCCATGATGATGGCATGGCATTCCAGCCTGGGCAACAGAGCAAGACCTGTTCTCTTAAAAAAAAAAAAAAAAAGTTTTGATGAAAGGACATTGAATGAAATGATGTTGAACAAAAGGATGTTATTTGAGCATCTGCTGTATTAAGTATTTAGTAATTAGAAGACATTTGGCATACTTAATCATATTCATAAATATAATACAAAATAAATCTTATTTATTGCATCTATGTTAGTAGTTTCAGAAGTATTAGAGAGTTATAGTGATATAATAGCATATAGTTAATTTAAAAAATTAATTAGAAAAAATCATTTTCTCTTTGGAGTGAATGCATTGTAGAAGAATTGTAACCCTTTTTTAAAGAGATCAATTAATTAAATGTAGAGTAATGTTGAAGAGATAAATACAGAAAAGCCCCTTAGGCAAATGTGATCAAATGAAATATATATATAAAAGATAATATATATATATGTCTGACATATATATGAGAGAGATATATATATGACTTAATCAACTTGTTTACTAATACATAAATGGATGCATAAACTAGTTAGAAACTAAAATAATTTTTATTAGTAAAACATAGTCAAGTGTTGAGGACTTTACTGAGCATATAACAACCCCCATTATCTTGGAATATGAGGGAGTGGTAAGGAAAATCCAGGCTTTACCCCCTCAGTTATTCACTGTATAGCTGAGGAAGACAAAAATTAGGCACAAAAAGATAATATGCTGTAAACTAGCTGTACACACACACACACACACACACACACACACACACACACAATTTGAGTAATAGGAGAGATAGGTATATCATTGTGGGACTTGAATATAAAGACCTTAAATAGCCTATAGAATTGATGTCAGAAAAAAGGAAGCAACTTATCAGGTACAGATTCTCTACTACTTATGATAAATTATGTCCTGATTAACCTATTTTAAGTTGAAAATACTGTAGTCAAAAATGCATTTAACACACCTAACCTACCAAGCATTATAGCTTAGCCTAGCTTTCCTTAAATCTGCTCAGAACATTTACAGTAGCCTACAATTGGGCAACATCATGTAACACAAAGCCCGTTTTATAATAAAATGTTGAATATTTTACATAATTTATTGACTACAGTACTGAAAGTACAAAACTAAATGGTTGCATGGATACTCAAAGTATGGTTTCTACTGAATACATATTGCTTTCTTACCATTGTAAAGCTGAAAAATTGTTATGTAGAACCGTCGTTAGTTGGGGAGTATTTATATAGGGAAATGTGTAAACGAAAGTTTGGGGTTGAAAATGTACATAGAATTTTAGGAGGTATTGAGTAGACTGGTTGGCTAGAATTGAGAATGATACTTGCTTGGGCAGATAGTAGATGGTATGTTTGAAGAGTAAATGGAGGCTAGATTTTAGAAGATCTTTGAACTTCAAATCTTAAGTATTGAATTTTATTCCCTAGACAGTAAGGAAATACTAAGATTCCTTCAAAAAATTTCAGGATAAGAAGGATCTGGAGAAGGGGAAAATTGGAAATTATTATTCACAATAGAAATAATTAATAGTTTAATGTTTACTAAATTTTTTATTTATTGGTTCAGCACATCTGATCTAACTAAGAAACCTGGATCGTGGCAGCTTCTAGAGCAATCTTGTCCAACCTGTGGCCCAGGACGGCTTTGAAGGTGGCCCAACACAAATTTGTAAACTTTCTTAAAATATCGTGAGATTTTTTTTTTCTCATCAGCTAGTGAGAGTGGTGTTAGTGTTAGTGGATTTTGTGTGTGGCCCAAGACAATTATTCTTCTTCCAGTATGACCCAGGGAAGCCAAAAGATTGGACACCTCTATCTATAGCAAAAAATGGACTAAGTCCTCGATCTGTGTATCCATGGCAGACACCAGCAATCACAGTACTTTTTTCCTACTGAGTTAAGACATGGTCTCTGACTACTTACCATATTCCTAGAGGCAACCACAAGTTCACAATAGATGAAATCTAATTGTCATTCCAAGGCTAGATAGCAGAAACATTGTGAAGAAAAATTTGGCAATATTTAATTGACTTGTGAATTCTGGATGACAACAGAACCTCATACTAGAAATGACTAGATAATAGAAACTACAGCTTTGGACTCTGGTGTTGATTATTGCAGCTGTGGTAGTAGAATTAGATCTGTGAAGGTGTCAAGCTCAAGATTACAGAGGGGAACAGTCTAGCTCATGTTTTACCTTTCCAGCATTGGAAGAGAATGGCTTTGGCTAAGGAGTTGAAAGTGCTGTTCTCTTTCATTTACTAATAAAAATGGTATACGTATCATTCTGCAACTTTTTCACTTTTGCTAATACATATTTTGTATATTTCCATGTTCGTTTATATCTGTTGCATCCTTTTTATTAATATATTACTACCTCACACCAAGTTATATTTATGGGTAATTTATTAACCTATATTGATGGGTGTAACAGTTTTCACTGCAGACAGTCTCACACTGGTGAAGACATCTCATTGTTCAATTCATAGTTTTTAGAGAGGTTGAACATCTTTTCATGGTCTCTTGGCCATTTATATTTCTTCTGTGAATTGCCTCTTCTTGTCCTTAGACCAATTTTCTATTGGATTGTCTCTGTTTTAGTGATTTGGAGGAGCACTTTATGTACTAAAGATAATAATTCTATATTGTAGGTTTTTTTGGTGGGTTGTGACTTGTCTTTTGACAGGTATTTGTTTTTGGTCATTATACAGGTTTAACATTTTTTGTAGTTAAATGTAAAAATATTTTTATTATCATATCAAGTTCCCTGGCTCAGAATTGCAAAAATATTTACTCACGTTTTTCTGGTTTTATTTTGAACGTTTAATCTTTAATCTTTCTGGAAGTGAATTTGGAAAATGAGTATAACAGAAATTCAGCTTTATATTTTTATAAATGGCTAGTTGTCCCAACACCATTTATTGAACAATTTATTTTCTCCCACTCATATTGAAATGCTACTTTTATACTTTACTAAATTACAGGTAATACGTAGACCAACCTTTTCCAACCCATGGCCCATGGGCTACACATGGCCCAGGATGGTTTTGAATGCAGCCGAAAAAAATTTTTAAGCAGTCTTAAAACATTATGAGATTTTTTTTTTTTTTGCAGTTTTTTTAAAGCTCATTAGCTATTTGTTTATTTCTTGGCCAGTATACTGAATTTTAATTAGTATAGCTTCATAATGATGATAAAATTTGATTTGAGTATGTCTCTTATTAGTCTTCAATATATTCTGGCTGTTTTAATATGCATATGCTTAGTGTTTTTTTTAAGGCCTTACCCTCTACCAAAAAAAAATTGGTTTGATTTGGAATAGCATTGGATTTGTAGATTAATTTGGGAAGAATTGGCATATTGAGGCTTTCCATTGGAAAGCAAGAATTTTTTACTATTTGTCTTGTTTCCTTCTGTAGTTTTATAATTTTCTTATATATACTTCCCATTTATTTAACTATTTTTTGAAATATAAAATAATACCGAGTTACAGTCATGTATCACGTAATGGTGTTTTAGTCAGTGATGGACCACATATAAGGCCCCATAAGATTACAATCGAGCAGAAAAATCCCTATCACCCAGTGATGTAGCCTTACCGGCCATTATGCTATACTCTTCTCATGTATTTTACTTCTACAAATGTTATAAATTTCATGATACCTTTTTATAGTTTTTGCAGTACAGTTTTAATTAAATTTTAAAGAAATTTAAATAGTAAGGAAAAAACCTTATATTTATTCACTTAGTTATCATTTCTGGTACCCTTAATTCATCTGTCTAGATCAAGGTTTTTCTCTGATATCATTTTCTTTCAAAGAGAAGTATTTTTTTCTTTCCTTATTTTAAAATGTTTCTTGTAATGCAGGTCTTCTACTTATAAATTCTTTCAGCTTGATATAACTGAAAAAGTCTATATTTTACCCCAGTTCTTGAAAGACATTTTCTCTGGGTATAGAATTAAGGTTGATAGGTTTTTCTTTCTGTTCTTTAAAGATACTACTGCTCCAGTATCTTCTGGTTTACATTAATTCTGACAAGGAATCTGCTGTTGTTTTTTTCTTTAATCTTCCATACATAATGTATCTTTTTTTCTCTGACTGTTTTTCTGATTTTTCTCTTATATTACTCGTTTCAAGAGATCTGATTATGATGTGCCTTCGTACAGTTTTCTTATTCTTTATCGTGCTAGGTTTTAACTAAGTTCATATCAAGTTTGGAAACTTTTCAGACATAATTTTTTCAAATATCTACTTTTCTTCCCCTGGCCCTGCTAGACTTGTGTTTCAGATGTATTAGACTCCTTGACGTTGTCCAGTATCTCACTGCTGTACAGCTTTTTTTTCCTCCGTCTCCCATTTTTCCTTTTCTGTGTTTCTTTTGGATAGCATCTGTTGCTATGTCTTTAAATTCACAAGTATTTTGTCTACAATATCTAACCTGCCATTAAAACCATCCACTGTATTTTTCATTTTAGACATTGTAGTTTTCATTTCTAGAAGTTTAATTTGGGTGTTTTTAAAATATATGTTCAGTCTTTGCTCTAGCTACATTTTTAAATATATGGACCTACAGATATAACAACTGTTCTAATGTCCTGTCTGCTATCATCTGAGTTAGTTTTTGTTTTATTCCTTTGTTCACCTTGGGTCATATTTTCCTGTTTGTTTGTTTGTTTGTTTGTTTGTTTTGCATGTTTGGCAATTTTTGATTGAATGCCTGATTTTGTAAAATTTACCTTAACTCTTTTGATCAGTCTTGAATTTTCGATAGTAGGAAGGTTTTTTTTTTTAATTTTCCATGAGGTCATTTCTATGATTGCTAATTGATCTATTTTAATAACAGCCTTCTATTCTCTTGTGTGTTTTTTGCAATAATAATTAAATATTTCTGAAGATACAAACTGATTTTTTTTAATTCCCGTTGAATTTTTTTTTTTTGTCAGTGTCACTTACACTGTGTATTCATTGTAGTCCCTCTGCTCTTTGCTGCTGGTTTATATTTATATTTGAAGGACTGCTTGCACAATATAGGCAGCTGGCTTGCATTTAAAAAAAAATAAAGTAGACTTGTTTGTTTAGAGCAGTTTTACATTTACAGGAGCATTGTGCAGAAAGTCCACAGGGTTCATATACTCTGTCTCCTTCCTTACTCCCTCTTCAGTTTCCCCTATTAATAACATTTTGTATTAGGTAAATTTGTTAGGATTGATGATCCAGTATCGATACATTATTATTAAGTAAAGTCCATAGTTTACATTAGTTTTAACTGTTGGTATTGTATAGATGATTAAGGTTTTGGTTTCATAAGTACATAACATCAACATGTCTACCATTAGAGTGACATACCAGAATAGTTTAACTGCCCTAAAAATACCCTGTGCTGCACTTATTCCTCCTCCTTTTTTAAAAAAAACATATTTTATAGTTTTGCCTTTTCCAGAATGTCATGTAGTTGGAATCAGACAGTATGTATCCTTTACAGACTGGCTCCCTGTTCCTGTTGCTCCACATTCACACCAGCATTTGGTTTTACCAGTATTTTGGATTTTTAGT
This sequence comes from Aotus nancymaae, assembly GCF_030222135.1. Taxonomy (NCBI): domain Eukaryota; kingdom Metazoa; phylum Chordata; class Mammalia; order Primates; family Aotidae; genus Aotus; species Aotus nancymaae. Next base: position 32,882,020 of record NW_026988413.1, read on the forward strand.
TATTTTAATAGTTTTGCTGTCCTATCTCATTGCTTTTGCAATTCCCTAATGCCATATGATATTGACAATCTTTTCATATGACTATTTGCCATCTATATATCTTCTTTGGTAAGATGTCTAGGTCCTTTGTCCAATTTTTTATTGGGTTTGTTTATGTCTTAGTGGTGAGTTTTAAGAGTTCTTTGTTTCAGAATCAATTCCTCTATCAGCTGTGTTTTGCATGTATTTTTCTCTCAGTCTGTGCTTGCCTTTTCATTCTTTTATTAGTGTCTTTGACAGAAAGGAAGTTTTTAATTTTAGTGAAGTTCAGTTCATGAGCTTTTTCTTTGATGTATTGTTCATGTTTTTGGTATTGTATCTAAAAAGTCATCACTGACCCCAAGGTCACCCAGGTTTTGTCTTATGCTCTTTTCTAGAACTTTTATAGTTTTGCAATTGATACTTAGATCTTTAATCCATTTTAAGTTAATTTCTGTGTAAGATGTAAGGTCAGTGCCTAGATTTGTTTTTTTTTTTTTTTGGCACATAATGTCTAGCTTTTTACCAGTTGTTGAGATTATTACCAGTTACTGGATTGCCTTTGCTCCTTTGTCAAAGATCATTTGACTGCATTTGTATGGGTCTACTTCTGGGCCACCAATCTGTTTTGTCTAACTGCCTTGATCACTGCAGCTTTATAGTAAGTCTTGAAGACAGATAGTCTTCAAGTCTCTGATGTTCCTCTTATTCTTCAGCATAAGACTCTTATTCTGAGTCTTTTTCCTTTCCCTATCTTTCGGGTTTTTGATATCCACAAAATAACTTACTAGAATTTTGACTGGAGTTCTGTTGAATCTATAGATCCATTTGTGGAAAATTGACATTTGAGCAGTATTTTTCCTGTGTGAACCTGAAATATCTCTTAACAGGTCATCTTTGATTTATCAAAATTTTGTAGTCATGTAGATCTTCTACTTATTAGATTTATATAGAGGTATTTCCTTTTGTTGGTACTAATATAAGTGGTGCTGTGTTTTTATTTTCAGATATTAATTGTTCATTGCTGGTACACAGGAGAGCAATTGATTTTGTATGTTAACCTTGTATCCTACAACCTTGCTTTATATAAAAGCTTATTAGTTCCCACAAATTTTTTGTTTCTTTGATTCTTTAGGATTTTCTACATGGATAATTGTGTCATCTGCAAACAAAGACAGTTTTATTTCTTCCTTTTCAATCTACATACCATTTATTTTATTGTGTTGCATTAGCTAGAACTTCTAGAATTATATGGAATAGAGTGGTGAGAGGAAACATTTTTACTTTGTTCCCAGTACTAGGGGAAGAAACATCTACTTTTTCTCCATTAGTATAAGGTTAGCTACAGGTTATTTATGGATACACTTTATCAAGTTGAGGAAGTTTCCTGCTATTCTTGAGGTGTTTTTTTTTTTTTTTTTTTTTTTTATGAATGGGCATTGGGTTTTGTCAAATGCTTTTACTGCATCTGTTCATATGATCATTTGGATTTTCTTTAGCCTATTGATAGGATAGGTTGCATTGGTTGATTTTTGAGTGTTAAGCCAACGTTGCATACCTGAAATAAATTTCACTTGGTTTTGATGTATAATTATTCTTATATATTGTTGGATTTAATTTGCTAATATGTTGTTGATTTTTTTTCCCTTTTTGTTCATGAGAGATACGGTTTGCAGTTTCCCCTTTTTGTTAGGTCTTTGGCTGGTGTTGGTATTAGCTTAATACTGGCTTTACAAAACAGTTATGAAGTAGTCCTTCTGCTTCTATTTCTAGAAGAGACTGTAGATAATTTGTTTCATGTATTCCTTATATTTTTTAGAAGAATTCACCAGTGAAACCCATCTGCTCTGGTATTTTTTGCTTTGGAAAGTTGTTAATACTTAATTCAATTTTTAAATAGTCATAAGCCTATTCAGACTGTCTAATTCTTGTGTAAATTTTGATAGATTGTGTCTTTCCAGGAATTGGCCCATTTAATCTAGATTACTAAAATTTATAGGCATAGAGTTTTTCAAAATATTCCTTGTTAGTCTTTTAATGTCTGGAGGATCAGTAGTGATAGTTCTCTTCTGTTTTTATATTAGTAATTTGTGTCTTTACTCTTTTTTTCTTGGTTAAGCTGGTTAGAAGCTTATCAGTTTTATTGACTTTTCATTTATGTATTGATTTCTTATTTTCAGTTGCATTGATTTCTGCTATCGTTATTTTTTTTCTTTTCATCTGCTAACTTTGGGTTTAATTTGTTCTCCCTTTTCTAGTTTCCTAAGTTAGATGCTTAGGTTATTGATTTTAGATCCTTTTTCATTTCTAGCACATTTCTACTTTTGCTGCATTGTGCTTATTTTCATGAGTTATATTTTCATCTTTATTTAGTTTAGAATATTTTAAAATTTCTCTTGAGACTTCTTTGACTCATGAGTTACTTAGAAGTATGTTTAGAAATATTTCCAAATTTTTCTACTGTGTGTTGCTAATTTATAGTTTTAATTGCATTATGGTCTGAGAGCATACTTTGTATGATTTTTATTCTTTTAAATTTGTTAAGGTGTGTTTTATGGCCCAGAATGGAGTCTGTCTTGGTGATTGTTCCATATGTGCTTGAGAAGAATGTGTATTGTGCTGTTGTTAGATGCTGCATTCTGTGTGTCAACTGGATACAGTTGATTGGTGCTGTGCAGTTCAATGCTATCCTTCCTGATTTTTTGCCCACTTGTCAATTACTGATAGAGGGGTGTTGAAGTTTCTAACTAAAATAGAGAATCTATCTATATTTGTCCTTGTAGTTTTATGGGCTTTTGCCTCATGTATTTTGGCACTCTATTCTTAGCTGCATGCATATTACCAATTGTTATGTATTTTTGTATAATTGACCCTTTTATCATTATGTAGTGTCCCTTTTTATTCTTGATATATGTGTATGTGTGTGTATATGTATTTACTCTGAAGCATACTTTGCCTGAAATTAATACAGCTGCTCCAGCTTTCTTTCAATTAGTGTTAGCATGGTCTATCTTTCTCTATCCCTTTGCTATTAATTTATCTGTGTGTCTTTATATTTAAAATGGTTGTCTTCATTGAGTACACATGGACGCAAAGAAGGGAACAAACAGCAGACATCAAACCCTACTTGAGGAGGGTTGCGGGGGTAGGAGAAGGATGAAGATTTAAAAACTACCAACGGGTTGCTATGCTGATTCCCCGGGTGACAATTACCTGTACACCAAACCCCTGTGACATGCAGTTTACCCATGTAACAAACCTGCACATGTATTCCCTGAATCTAAAATAAAGTTAAAATAATAAGTTTTCTTGTGGATGATATAGAGTTGGGTTGTTACTTTTTGACCCATTCTGACAGTCTTCTTTTAATTGGTGTATTTAGACCATTCACATACGATTATTGATAGTTGAATTAATATCAACTATAACTGTTTTTGTTGTCCTTGCTCTTTTTATTCTTCTTCTGCTCTTTGGTTTTAAGTGAGCATTTTATATGTTTCCATTGTCTCTCTTTTCCTGACAGCAGTTATACTTATGTTTAAAAATTTTTAAGTGGTTACCCTGTAGTTTGCAATATGTATGTACAACTAATCTTTATCTATTTTCAAATTATACCGTAGTGTTTTGTGGATAGTGGAGGTACCTTAGTACAGAATATTCCCATTTTCTTCCTCCCATCCCTTATAACATTGCTGTCTTTAATTTTATTTATCTAAAAGCTGTAATCACTGAATACATTGTTGCTATTGTTATTTTAATCAAATTGATCTATTAGATCAATTAAAAAGAAAAAAATGATTTACCATTTATCCCTTCTCTAAAAATATTTTTTTCTGTATGTGTATTCAAGTTTCTGACCTCTGTCATTTTCTTTCTCTAAAGAACTTTAAACATTTCTTGCTAGGCAGATCAGTAACAAATTTCTTCAATTTTCATTTGAAAAATTATTTCTCTTTCATGTTTGAAGGATCATTTTGCTGGATACAGAATTTTAGGTTGTTCCATTTTTTTCTTCAACATTTTAAATATTTTGCTTCACTCTTTCACTCCACTCTCTCATCGTTTGCATGACATCTAAAGAGAAGTCCAATATAATTCTTTTTTCCTCCTCAGGAGAAGAAAATTTCCTTCCATAGGAATTTTTAGGTTTATTGAAGGCACACAGAATGAACTCTTAACATTTTGAGCCTTGTTTAATGCACCTAATTATTATCTTTTTCCTATTTTTGAGAAATACCTAGGAAAGTTGGAGAAGGTTTTAACTTTATTTGGTTAAACATACACCAAATGATCATAATCTCATATTAAGAGAGCTCAAAGTAATGCTCATAGAATATTCAGTGACTATTTATTGAATTTAACTGTCAGAAATTCATTGTTAGAAAACCTGGAAATTAGTGATTGGCTTCATTTGTACACCCACATACATATCTGTAGGAAGACTTATTTTAGTACTACTTTGTAGATTGATTTTTATGTTGTTATAGCTCTTTATTCCATAACCTTACATCAACCTGTTCATTTCCAAAAACAATCTTCCATGGAATGCTAGGAAACAGTTTGGAGTAATCCAAAAAATTATATAATACACAGCTGTGAGACTTTGGAAAAAGCTCTGATAGCAGTCAAGTGACTTATTTAAAAAATACTGTGTCTTGCTCATTAAAAATATAGTGCTGATTATTAAATACTTAATCCTGTACTGTCCAGTATGGTACTTGGTAACCACTAGCCACATGGGCTATTGAGCAATTGAAATGTAATTAATTCAAATTGAGATGTTCAGTAACTCTAAAATACACACTGGATTTCTAAGACTTACTGCAAAAAAAAAGTGAACTATTTCATTTAATATTGATTACATGTTGAAATGGTAGAATTTTAATATATTCAGTTAATAAATTTCACTTTAAATTTACAAGTTGGCTACAAAAAAGTTGAAATTGATTATTGGCTTGCATTATATTTCCAATGGATACTGCAGACTTAAGCAGTGTACAGAGTAATAATGATAACAGTACAAATCATTTATAAACCTTACCACCCAGAAATAACACTTACTAACATTTTTGTTCAAATCCCCCTAGGTTTTGTTTTACATGAATCATTGAATAACTATACATGTGTGTACTTACTCTCAGCAAACACGCAACCACAGGCACAGACATTATTATTATTTTTTTTTTTTGAGACGGAGTCTTCAGACAACTAACAGCAGTTATACTTAGGTATAATGGAGTCACCCCGGCTGGAGTGCAGTGACTTGATCTTGGCTCACTGCATCTTCCACCTCCCAGGTTCAAGTGAGTCTCCTGCCTCAGCTTCCCGATTCGCTGAGATTACAGGTGCCCACCACCACACCTGGTTAATTTTTTGTATTTTTAGTAGAGATGGGGTTTCACTGTGCTGGCCAGGCTGGTCTCGAGCTCCTGACCTCGTGATCTACCCGCCTCGGCCTCCCAAAATGCTAGAATTACAGGCGTGAGCCACCGTGCCCAGCCGAAATTAATGTTTTATGGACTTTGTTTCTTGTCAGTAAATATACCATTATCAGTGGACACATTGTATGGACTTAGCAATTTCCTAGAGATGAACAGCTGTTGGGTTTTTTTTTTCCACGTTTTCTTTTTTTTTTTTACTCCCTAACATAATATTGGAGTCCGTACATGCTCTTCATCTGTCTTCAGCAGACTTGATCTGTTTTTTAATGGTAATTCTAAGCAATAAGTTTGCTTAGTTTTAAATTGAATTTTTGCCTTGCCAAATTGCATTTTCCAATAATCTGTACCTTTTATAATGATAGTCTGTGTTTTCTTTGTAGTTTTTTTTTTTTTTTTTTTTTTTTCAGATGGAATTTTGCTCGTTTTCCAGGTTGGAGTGCAGTGGCACAATCTCAGCTCACTGCAACTGCCGCCTCCCGGGTTCAAGCTGTTCTCCTGCCTCAGCCTCCCAAGTAGCTGGAATTATAGGCACGTGCCACCACACCCAACTAATTTTTGTGTTTTTAATAGAGACAGCGTTTCACCATGTTGGTCAGGCTGATCTCGAACTCCTGACCTCAGGTGAGCCGCCTTCCTCGGCCTCCCAAAGTGCTGGGATTACAGGTGTGAGGTACCTCGCCTGACCTTCTTTGTAGTTCTTCATATTTGTTTAACATTACCAGTCCCCAGGTAATGTTAAACAAATATGTCGGGTTTTTTTGTTTTTTGTTTTTGTATTTAATTCTGTAAAATGCTCTGAATTTTAAAATGTGATCTTTCTGAATGCTGGCCATGCTTTTTAAGAGTCTTAGAGACATCTCAATTTGAAAATAAAAGTGGGTGAATGAGATGATGAATACAGCAGTGTATTTTACAATTAAGCTTTCTTGTCTCCTTTGTAAGTGAGGTACATTTCTTTTCAAATAAAGTAAGTAAGGTTACATTAATATTTATTGTTAATAAGAACTATCTAATTTAGCTATCATGAAATGAAGTCTGTCAAACATAAGAAGTCATTTGTGTTTGGTGGTTTGCCTTAACACTTCTTTATCTTAACAATTCTTTTCTTCACTTAGAAAATGATGATATAATTTATGTATAATAAAATACACAGGTATTAAATATTTGATGAATTTTGACAAGTGATACACAGTATAACCATATCTCCAAAATAAGGTTTAGAATATTTGTAATACCTCGAAAAGCTCCCTTGGGTCTCTAACCAGCTAGTTTCTTTCTAATTCCTGCCTCTCTCCCTTCTTCATCCACTCTTTGCAATCACTTTCTGATTTCTGTCATGATGGCTTAGTTTTGCCTGTACTGGCCTCTTCACTTAGCATGTTTTTGAGATTCATCTATGTTATTACACACATGTTCTTTCTTTTTTTATTAGTCGATCAGTATTGGCCATGAATATACCACAATTTGTTCTTCTATTAATGGATATTTGAGTTTTTAGTTTTTGACTATTATGAATAAGGCTCCTATGTTCTTATATAAGGTTTTTTTTGTGTGTGACACATATTTTTATTTCTTTTGGGCAAATAGCTCAGGAATTATATTGTCATTGGAAAGATATACGTTTGTTTTTATAAGAAACATTCAGATAGTTCTCCAAGTGGTTGTGCAATCTTTGCACTTCCACCAACGGTGTATGAGACTTGCCATTGCTCCACATCTCTAACATTTTATGTGGTCAGTCCTTTTGTTTTTGGCCATTTTAGTGGATGTGAAACGGCATCTCAGTGTGGCTTTTGATTGTATTTCCTTGGTGGTTAATGGTGTTCCTTTCCCCCTTTCATGTGCTTATTGACCATTTATGTGTCTTTATTTTTTATGTAGCATTTCAGGTCTTTGGCACATAGATTCAGTGGGTTGTTTGTTCCTTATTAATGATTTGTAGCGATGCTTTATATATGCTTGACACAAGATTATTGTTAGAGATATGTACTTTAGATATTTTCTCCCAGTCTGTGGCTTGCCTAATTATTATCATTATTATTATTATTTGAGATGAAGTCTCACTCTGTCACCCAAGCTGGAGTGCAATGGTACGATCTCAGCTCACTGCAACCTCTGCCTCCTGGTTCAAGCGATTCTTCAGCCTCAGCCTCTGGAGCAACTGGGATTACACATGCCACCACACTCTGCTACTTTTTATATTTTTAGTAGAGATGGGGGGGTTTCACCATGTTGGCCAGCTGGTCTTGAACTCCTGACTTCAAGTGATCCCTGTGCCTTGGCCTCCCAGAGTACTGGGATTACAGGCATAAGCCACTGTGCCTGGCCCTAATGATTTTTTTATGATGTTTTTAGATGGGCTGAATTTTTTTAGTTTTGATGAGGACTAATTTATCTTTTTTTTTCCTTTTCTAGCAAATGCATTTGTGGTCTGAGAAATCTTGGTCTATGGCCTAGGTGGTCACAGACACAGTCTTCCTTCCGCTTCTTCTAGGAGCTTTGTGGTTCTAACTTGAGGTTTATGATCCATCTCAAATTTTTTTTGTGTTATATAAAGTGCAAAAAGGTCATACGAGACAATCATACGAATTTTTCTTTTACAGGTTTATTTTTTCCTTATATAGTTACCCATTTGATACAGCACCATTTGGTAATAAAGCGTTATCTTTTGTCATTGAGTTGACTTGGAACTCTTTTTAATAATTTTTGACCTTATACGTTTAGATTTATTTTTGGAGCCTGACCTGTTCCATTAATTTGTTTTTCTATCCTTATATCAATATATTATTGATATGATTATTGTAGATTTATCATAAATCTAAAATCAGGTATGGTAGGTCAACTTTTTTATCATTTCAAGATTGTTTCGGCTATTCTAGGTCCTTTCAATTTTTCATGAGTGTTTCAAACTTCTAACAGAAAGTCTACTGGGATTTTGATTAGGATTGTGTTGATCTAGTGATCAATTTGGACACAATGAGTATGGTAATAATATTGAGTTTTCCAATCCATGAATATAACATATCTCAATATTTATTGCTAGGAATTAATTTTTCCATGCTATTGTAAAATTTTGTTTTTAATTAAGTTGCTAATACATATAACTATATTGTATTTTGTTCTTGAATCCTCCAACTTTGCTAAATTCAGTAATTAGTTCCAGTAGCTTTTTTATAGCTCTATAGTTTGTGTGTGTGTGTGTGTGTGTGTGTGTGTGTGTAGGTGCGTGCATGTGCACACGTGCCAAAACTTGTGCAATCTGTGACATTTTTTTAATGCACATAACCATGCTTTCTGTGAATGATGTCAGTTTTACTTCTTCCTTGTCCCATCTTTATGTTTTTTACTTATTGTTCTTGCCTTATTTCCCTGGCTTGGACTTCTAATACAATGTTGAATAGAAGTGGTGAAGATAGACATCCTAACCTTGTTCTTGACATTTGTGGGGGAAAACAGTATTTTTGGTAAATACCTTTTATCAGATTGAGGAAGTTCCCTTGTGAGTCTAGTTTGTTGAGGGCTTTTATCATTAATGGATGTTAAATTTTGTCACATGATTTTTCTGTGTTGAATTGATCATACAGGTTTTTTTCTTCTTTCTGTTAATATGGTGAAGTACATCAGTTTTTAAATGTTAAGCCAACCTTGTATTCCTGAGTTAAACCCCATATGGCCATTTTAATTCATTTTTATGAATTGCTGTGTCTGACTTGCTAATATTTTGGATTTTTCACATTCATATGCATGAAGAATATTGGTCTAAAATTTTATTTTCTTGTAATATCTTTGTTTTGAGCAGGATTTTGCTAACAGGGTTAATGCTGACTTTGCAAGAGCTTTGAATATATTCTTCATATCTCTAGGTAATATTTAACAGTGAAATTATGTTTGCTTTAAAACACTGTTTATCTTCTTTTCTTGTGACCAGAATTAACTGTTAGGGATTCTTACAGACTTAGTGTTGAATAAGAATTTTCATTTTGGGGGAGGAATTAAAATTCCACCTCCCCCTTTTAGAAGCCAGTGGAACATTTAATTTAAATGTTTTCTGCACTGAGACACATGGTTTACAGCATGGGCTCTGCAGTAAGACAGATCTGAATTTATAACCCTGTTCTTTTAGTTGTTACCTCTGTGACAGTGGGCAAGTTACTAAATCTGGCTCAATTTTAATTTCCTCACATATGAACTTGGTTCCTTCTAGGATTGATATTAACTAAGAAATACAAGTAAAGCCCTTAGCACTGTGCCTGATACAAGTATCAATTCTAGACAGTTGTTTTTAATGTTTTTATTTGGGATTCTAATGAGGAAAAAGGCATAAGATATTTCAAGAAATTGGTTTTAGGTTTTTTTTTTTTAAGAAATATAACCTAATGTAAGGCTGGGCGTGGTGTTTCATGTTTGTAATCCCAACACTTCACTTTGGGAGGCCAAGGCGGGCGGATCCCAACGTCAGGAGTTCAAGACCAACCTGGCCAACATGGTGAAACCCCGTGTCTAATAAAAATACAAAAATTAGCCTGGTGTGGTGACGGACTCCTGTAATCCCAGCTACTCAGGAGGCTGAGGCAAGAGAATCACTTGAATCTTGGAGGCGGAGGTTGCAGTTAGCTGAGATTGTGCCACTGTGTTTCAGCCTGGGCAACAAGAGAAATCTCTGTCTTAAAAAAGAGTTTAGAAATAGATTTCAGAGGCATGTGTTCTAATTTTTATCTTTGCATAGTTTTACAGTTTTCAAATTATATCTATCCTTTTTTAAAAAACAGATTAGCATCTTGAATAAAAGTCAGTGCTGTGTATTTTCATAGCACAGTAGTGATGGGCGTACTTAATATTTATTGAGTAATTTAATAGAACATTAAATTTACGTATAGTTTGTGTACCACAACAATGTATAAAAGATGGAACGCCATCTGTTTTTAAGAATATCTTGAAAACCACAAAATTGTTCAGTTAACCAAAAGTACTGAAAATTGTTTCGTGCTTCTGTGCTCATCTGACTTACTGATCTTGTTGTACTTTGAAAATTATTGGGGAAAGTATATTTTTAAAAATATATGTTGACTTTGGTGTGCTGTTTTTTGCCCCAAAACTCACTACTTCCTTCTATCAGAGAAGCTTTGAGAATTAGTGGGAAAAGTACGTTCTTTTTAAAAATGTATGTTGACTTTGGTATGCTTTGTTCTAGCCCCAAACTCTCACTACTTTCTTCAATCGGGGAAGCTGTTGTGGAAGCAAATTGTTGTGGCATTTAAAACAGGAAGAGAGATGCATTAACTGAGATTTTTCATCATGTCGTGTAAATGTTTATGATTAATTGAAGTGCCAAGAAGAAAAGTATCATTATTCTTCTAAAAATAATTTTAATACCACAGATTAGCAGTTTGTAACATTCTGAAAAATTATTTTAAGACAATTTTGAGAGCAAAACAGTAATCAGTAAGATTCTAAGAAAGGCCCCCCCCCCCTTTCAGTTCAATCCAGCAAACAAATGAATGCAAAATGTATATAAAATACTGTGCTGGAGGCTAAAGGTAATAGTTCAAGAGCATGTGGTCCTTGTCTTTAGAGGATGAACAGTGTTTTGGTGAAGCAGACCCCACATAGGAACATATAAGTCATTCTATAAGTGCTTTATTGGATATATAAATGAAATATTATGAGAATACAGAAAGGAAGAAATATTTGCTTGAGGAAATTGAAAAAACCTGATTGAGTGTGATATTTGAACTACATATATGGAGTTTGAAAAGGTTCCAACATGGTATTTCAGTAGCGTGAAAACCATAAGCTGAGAAGTATGGTACGTTTGGGGTCTGCAGATTATTTGGCTGCTATCTCTGATATATATTGGGTTAATAGCAAGATGGTGTCAAAATGTTGATTGCCTCAGACTAAGAAATAGCTTGAATTCATGAAGAAGAGTTTGGATTTTATTTTTATCAAATAGGAACCTGTTATGTTTTTGAATATTAATCTGTATACTAAAAGATAATTGGCAAGCATTTATGAAAGAGAGTAAAATAGAGGCAGTGTCTCCTCTTGGGAGGGGAGAGCTATTACAACACTTCAGGCCAAAGCAAGGTATAAATTTCAGATCTCACTTATATACTTGTATATAATAGCATATACATATAATGAAAAAGTGTGTCATTTCTCATTGAATTCCATTAAGATTTCAGAGATGTGAGAATATACACAATATATATACATTAAGAAGTGTATTGTTAGCTAAGCTTCTTTTTGTACAAATAAAATGAACTAATTTTGGCTGGCTCAACCAAAACGGAATTTTTTGGCTACCAGAGGATCCCATGGAATCTAAAACAGAATTGAACAAGGAAGTTTCAGGAACAGCAGGAGGCTGAGAAGCTCTGAGAAAAGCAGCAGGAGTTGGTGGAACATCTCTGAACTCCAAGGCTCTCTTCCCTTACTAAGCCCATCAGTCCTAGGTCCCAGTTTAGAATTCTAAATTCTTGGAAGAGGATCTTAATTTAATTGATTGAGCTTAGCACAAGTGCTTGTCCCGGGAGAGAGGCAATGAGTCTCTGACACTGGAAGTTATCGGAGTTGGGTAACGAACGGGAGGTACCTGATAATGTATACAAGCCAGCAAAAATCCTATTAAAATATACTACATGATTTTTTATTTGGTTTCTCACTGACCTAAACTTGCTTTAGATGCCATTGTTCAGAATATTTACTCTCTACTGTACTGAATTGTTTTTTTAGTTATAGCTCCAATCTGAGATTTGCACATAGTAAAAGTGTGAGTATATCTTTCTTATTTTTGGAAGCCTGAGCTTTAATTGACCAATATACTGAAAATAAAAGAAATATTAGTCTTTTTATTACTAGCTTCTGTTTCTTGCCTGGGGAGAACTTTACATCTCATTTGTTTAGACCACTGCCCATGAACCCCAGAAATGTCCACGTAGTTTGATCATAGTATGTCACACCTAGCAGGAACTGGGCAACACTCATGCAAATCCTTGGGTTAAAGATTGAGTGCGGATACATCATGTGGTCCAAGAGAGACAGGACATTACTGCTAGGAGCTAGGCAGATACAGAGAGAGTTGCATCCTTGATAGAAGTATCTTGATCATCTTCAAGGATAGCTAAAGAGGAACCCCAGGCATGAGGCTGCAGTTGTTGCTGATCCTGTGTCCCAAAGGAGAATACACCAAGCCTTGTAAGGGACTCTACCAAGTAAAGGATCCTGAAACTTAAACTTAATTGGCTTCATGGTAATTCACCTCTTTCCCCAGGACAAACAACTTAATGTCTTTTTGGAGTGTTTCCGTTCATAAACATCTTTTTTTCTCATGCACCAGCAATCCTTTACTTTCTACAACCACTACTACAAGCTCTCCCTGCCCTGCCCTTTTCCCTGCCCCAAAATTAAGGTAAAAAAACAAACCAAAAGAGAGTAATAGAGGAGTAAAACTATATTAAGGATATATCATTCTTTGAGGATCATTTAGATGGCATAGGGCAAAAGTATGATAAATTAGGAACTGGGATGAATCACCAAGTATGTAGTGTATGTTGAATGTAGAATTAGCAGCTGATTGAGAAATTCATCCAAAGCTGTATAATATGTGACCTCTGGCAAATAAATTGAGCTCATCTGTAAAATGGGGGGATTGGATTATAGGCTTGATAAAATATATGGTGAAATGGTGTTAAATGCTATTTGGTTCTAGAATTCAGGAATACCCAAATGCTACTAGCAACTGCAGTAACTGCTTTTCTACCCTCTTATCCCAAACTGTTCCCACAGAAGAGTAGTAGCAAAGTTAAAAAAAAAATCAATCTCTCTTTCTCTCCCCCTCTCTTCCTGCCTCCCTCTCTGTCTCTCCCTCCCTCCTTTCCTCTTTCCCTCTCTCCATTCTGCACTCACACTCTCCCTTCCTCTCTCCCTCTGTTCTTTCTCTCTATTTTTCTCCCTTGTTATCAGGACTTGGGGCTCCACTAGTAATGTTAGACATTGGGCCGGGCATGGTGGCTTATGCCTGTAATCCCAGCACTTTGGGAGGCTGAGGCAGGTAGGTTGCCTGAGGTCAGGAGTTCAAGACCAGTCTGGCCAACATGGTAAAACCACATATCTACAAAAATACAAAAATTAGCCAGGCATGATGGTGGGTACCTGTAATCGCAGCTACTCGGGAGGCTGAGGTGGGAGAATCGCTTGAACTTGGGAGGCAGAGGTTGCAGTGAGCCGAGATTATGCCATTGCACTCCAGCCTGGGCGACAGAGTGAGACTCCGTCTCAAACAACAACAACAACAACAAACTGTGGTGAGTGAGGTGGGAATCCTAGGATCCTAGGGGACCTTCTTTCCAACTTTATTCCCTGAAAATCCAGACCCACATTTCAGGTTTTACCGTAATCCAACCAAATTTACAAGAAACAAGGAAAAGGAGACAGGAGAGAAGAGAGGAAAAACTCCTTCCACCGAAGTTACAGGGTAGGGCAGAAGAGAGCAAGCCACACCTATGAGCCTCCCTTTTAACACAGTGTCCTCACCCATTTGCAAATAAAACCTAGTCTATAATGAGATCAGTATTCCTCTTTCCTTTATCTGTTTATGATTATCCTTCAAGTAGTAGAAAATTAAGGAGAATACAGTAAGCCTTGCCGTTTATAGTTTTAACATCTGTAATGGTGATTGTTTACTGATAATGCTAAAGGTGTGTGCCACATAATAATTTACAATTTTCTAGTCGTATGAATTTAAATCATGGGCAGTATGTAAGATTGGTGTGTGGTTGTGAATGACAGCCTACTGGCTAGCACACACCTTTCATATGGCTTTTGTATATAAAGTGATTTCTTAAATGGTTCCAAACAGGAATGTGCACTGATAATGAAGGTGAGGGCTACAACTTTTATGATTGTAACCAAAAATTTGTCATAACTATACTAATAGACGTGGAATGGAGGAAGAGATAGGGCCATTTCTTATAGGTCATATGTCTTCTAGTATATTAAAACAATCCCCTACGTCTGTTACCTGTTGTTGCAAACAAACCACCTAATGACTTTGTGACTTAAAGCACTATCAACATATTTCTCATTCTGTGAGTTGACTGAGTGATTAGTCTGCTGGTGACTGATATCACCAGAATGTAGGAACTGGGTTCAGAAAGGACAGTTGAAATGGGCTAGGGCCTTGCTCTCCATGTGGTCTTTGATTCCAGGTTTTAGGGCAGCACTTCCAAGAGGGCAAGCCACAAGGTACAAACAAGTATTCACACTTCTCCTTGAATTTACCAATGTCTTTTTGGTCAAAACAAGTCACATAGACAAATCCAGCATAAGTGGAGGAAGAGAGAACTTACAAGAATTTGGATCAAGGGCCATTAAAGGAATGATGTACTACTGTACCACATCTCCAGTCAAGGTTTCCAAACTGTATATGGCTGTTTATCTCTTTAAATCACAGAATTGAGCTGTGTTTTTTATTACTTTAACATTAAATCTGTCTTCATTCCATGCCACTCTTCTCTTTCTTATTCCCTACTCCACACAGTTCACCAAACTTTCCTAGCATTCTTGAACTCTTTGTTCACCTGACTCATCCTTTTTCATTCTTCAGGTAAGATGTCACTTTAGAGAAGCCTTTCTACACTAGTTAGATTTTACATTTTTCTTGCATACTAATTTTTCCTAGTAACATTTGTAATAGTTATTAACGCCAGCCTCTCCATTAACTAGATGTTTTATAAAGTGATTGTATATAAAGTGATTTTTTAAATGGTTCCAAAACCATTTTAAGTGGTTCCAAAACCAGGACCCTGTCTAATTCATTTTTGTACTTATCCCCATTTTTATTCCTGTCCTCACCCACAGTTATCCCAGTCCCTGGTACATAGTAGGTTCTTTATAAACATTTAGTGAACAAATACGTCTGGTATAGTAGTTTTCTTAAAAAGCTGCTAAGATCTAAAAGACTCTTTGTGTTTGGTCCCTGAGGTAGCAGCTGTTTTTATCTGGCTCCGTTTTTTTCTTCACTGTTGGGATTCTGTTTGTTACTTTTTGCTTTTGTGGTTTTCCTCCTTCATTCCTCCAGCTTTGCTTTTTTAAAAAAATTAACTATTTCTTGTGGAGTCTTTTGTCATTGCCATATATCTTTTTAAAACCTGTACTGTTTTTGTTTGTTTTCTCTTTTATTTTCTGGTTATTTCTCATTGTAGAAATTACCAGGTGATAAGATCCCTTCTTTCCAAAGTGAATTTTTGTGTTTTCTTTTCCTGGATAGTTCTTACTGATACTCACCACTCAGGAGTTATTGTTCCCTGCCAGATACATTGTTTTTATCTTTTAAATGTATGATTTCTGCATTGGGTTTTGAGATGGGCAAATAACAGGTGTTGCTACTTTAACTCCTTGAGATCACTGCATAATTAACTATAAGAATTCAACCAAATTATTTGCCATTTCTTTACTTTTATACTTTCTTTTATAATATATAGATTAAAATTTTACAGTCATCTCTTGGTATCCATGGGGGATTGGTTCCAGGACCACCCACGGATACCAAAGTCCACACATACTCAGGTCCTTCAGAACCCACCCATATGAAAAGTCTGCCCTCCTCTTACATGGGTGTCTCATCCTGCTAATAACCGTATTTTTCAGTCCACCTTTGGTTGTGGGTGCAGAACTCTGCGATATGGAGTCCTGAATGTATTTAGTGAAAAATATCTGCATGTAAGTTGGCCTACACCAGCCGTATATTCAGAGTAATAATAGGTGAGTTCATGTGAATATATCATGAGAACATCTAGAAATGTGTTTAAATCTTAGCTTTTATATAATAAGAAAACTTAGAATGGATTTTCTTATATTAGTTTTCAGACATTTGAGGCCAAATACACACTCAGACACATGTGTACATATAAAAGTTGGAGTATTTGACTATTAATCTAGGCCAACGTGATCATAGAAAATATTTTATTAAGTCATATGATCTTTTTTCTCCTCACATTTAGTGTATTTTGGCTATTTATTGAAAATCTATTCTTTGGCCAGGCACAGTGGCTCACATCTGTAATCCCAACACTTTTGGAGGCCAAGGTAGGAGGATCACTTGAGGTCAGGAGTTTGAGACCATCCTGGGCAACATAGTTAGACCGCATCTCTACAAAAAATGAGAAAATTAGCAAGGCATGGTGGTGTGCGCTGGTAGTCCCAGCTACTCAGAAGGCTGAGTGAGGTAGGAAAATCACTTGAACCTAGGAGTTTGATTCTGCAGTGAGTTATGATCTTGCCACCTGGGTGACAGAGCAAGACCTAGTCATGAAAAAGAGAAAATATTTTTAAATATTTTCTTTAACAGCATAGTATATTTATTAGATTATTAAAAATAATTATTGTAAACAGCTATTCAATATTGTCATCTTATTATTTGTTGTAGGCAGTTGATTGCTAAAAACAAGGATCCCTGTGACTCCTAGTATTTTCTAGTCTTCTCCTTGTCTAGCTTATTC
Organism: Aotus nancymaae; assembly: GCF_030222135.1. Lineage (NCBI taxonomy): Eukaryota > Metazoa > Chordata > Mammalia > Primates > Aotidae > Aotus > Aotus nancymaae. Next base: position 32,898,980 of record NW_026988413.1, read on the forward strand.
TGTAGTCCAAAAAACACCTATTTTCCCGATCTAAAATTCTTATTCTGACCAGTTACATAATGTGGTTGTTCTGAAAATGTGAAAGGAATTTAAACAGTAGAAGTGCTGAATGTTTGTGGTTTAAGTCCTACTCAGGATAGAGTGCCTTTTAAGAAAGAAAGTTGGTATACATATAGCGGGAGTAGGAGGAAGTAGCAGTTTTCTTAGTTTTGGGCCGTTGCTGCAGTGGCTAACATATTATAGAGGTAGTAATGGCTCTGAGGAGAGGACCACCTTCTTGAGATTGCTGTGGTTGTGAAAGAGAGCTAAGGGTCATACTTTTTAATGAATCATTTGTGCTTCTTAAAGTTAGAAATAATTTCATACTTGTAGATACGGTATAAAGAACTTCTGTATATCCTTCATCCAGATTTGCCAAATGTTTATTACATTTACCATGTTTTTTTTCTCTCTATATATGTGTATACATGCATGTTATTTTATTCTGAATAATGCGAGAAGTTGCAGACCTTATGCCTCTTAATTTCAGGCTATATATCCTAAAATCCGTTATTATCATAGTATCATTATCAAAACAAGAACATACAGTTTTTAACACATGTTTGTTCACTTGAGGACAAAGTATAGGTGGAGTAAAAGTATAAGCTTGCAAAACTACTTTAAGTGCTTATGGGAATTGCAGTCTTTTTAGTGGTTAAGAAAGCAAAACAGAAAATTATTCTGATTTAGAATAAAATCAGTGCAATAACAGAGTAACACAAGGTACATAAACAAGTACTCTAGAAATGTGAGGGGAAAAAAAACAGTCATTTCAACTAAGGAATCAGGGAAATACTTCTCAACTGGTGCAGAGTCAGGCTCAGAGAGGTGGAAGTGCCATGCAGAAGGACAGTGGGAGGGAATTCACTTCGTAGAAAACATCCCCCGTGATCTTCCTGCCCTTGACCATCAGAGTTCTGAGAATGAATATGTTACTACAGTTACTCAGTACTGAAATATCAGGAATACACAAGATATAACAGGTTCTGTTTGTACCAAAGTTGATTCAGTCCTTTTTCCCCCTTTTAATTAGCGGATTTTAAACTTAACATTATTAGGCTAATAAGAAATAGATTTCCCTTCCTAAGCCCTTGTTCTTAGGTTGTTTTTCATTAATATCTTCTTAATTACAAAAGACAAGAAGGAATGGAATTGATTCGTTGTAATTACCTAGAAGAATGGAAGGAATGTTTTTAAAAACTTAATTAAGTCACTGTCAATCTAGAATTTGGTGGTTAGTTACTGTTTTTATATTGTCTAGCATTAATAAACTGTATTAAATGTACACTAGTTACTCTCATATTCACTATAATTATTCTGAATTAGTCAGAAAAGGCCTTACAAAGTACTGTGGTATCTCATTTTCAGACTGATACATAAAGGTAAGAAGGAATAAAATAGACACTTAGACTGATAATAAGAGTACAGCCGATTTTTGAAAATCCAGCTACTGAAAATTGCTTTTGAATAGTTCAGTTTTTTAGTTTTAATAATGTTTATACTGCAATATCATATCTGTGAAAAATTATAGCATTGTTACTCTTTTTTTCTTAAGCAGGTGTTTTAAGAATTCAAAGGTTTATATGTTGTTTTAATTTGGGTTTTTTGTTTTGTCTTTTCAAGTTCACATATATAGCCACACGAGGTTTTACAATGTGAATATTTAGTCCTTTGGCTAGCAAGGAGATTTTCAAAATGGAATTTCAGACCCTATTAAATAACTTTTTTTTGCAAGCTGTTCTTGGTCTCTGGTTTTTAGATCTTCATTTTGGTACATCTAGTTTCCTTATTACTTTCCTTTTTAGAAATGAATGTATTTTGACAGTACCATACTAAAAAAGGCTTTAATTTATATGAGTTATTTTTAGAAAATAAATTTGCTTGTTTGATTTTTGAATTCTTCAGCCTGGTATTTGATACGTTTAGATAGTGTATGCAGGAACAATTTTTCTGAAGTTTTCATTGCTGGGGTCAGAATGCATATGGTGCTATCATCCTTAGATTGTACACTTGCAAACATAGGTATGTTTTGAGCAGGCCAAAAAGTATCCTGCATTCCTCAGTCTCTCTTAAACCCAGTGACCCATATACACATTTTTGTTTCTAAGTTATCATAATTTTTAATGACCCTTGTAGAAATTTTCCTGCTTCTTTATGTCCTGCTCAGTACTGTGTATGAAGTTCAAGATTGGGTTTGGTCTAATGTTAAAAATATAACATTGAACGTTGTTATCTGGGCAAGTCTTTATGAACTTTTGATCCTAATGGTGCACTGATCTTACATTTCTGACTTTAGTATTATTATAAAAGATTCATGCATATAATTGTTCTTTGGAATTCCTCTTACTGAAAGAGGGAAGCCCTCAGGTATAGTTAAGTTAACCTAAAACAGCATATCTCTAAATCTTTGTGTGGTCTATTTTTTATTAAAAAGCTCAAATTCCATTCAACCAAAGTACCACAGTTACTTATCCTATTTTGAGTTATTTCAATTCTTCCTCTTTAAAATAAAATAATATACATATGAAATATTTTTATATTTACATTAAAATATGAAGTATTTGTTATATTCTAAATGATTTCCTAAATTTCCAGTTTTGAAGTGAAATTACTGGATCAGAAAATGTAATTATGGCTTTCAAAGGATTTCTAAGTGCTTTATCAGTTTATGTATATATCACTTTTGTAGAAACTAAGGTTGAATAGTTACATTCTAGGTTATAAAAGAAAATTTAGAACAAATTTAGTTTACACCCTTTCATGTTATAGTCTTGAGGAAGGTGGCAATATGGTGTACTGGAAAATCCTTATGCCCTAAAGTGTCCATTGCCTGTAACGAGTTAGCTTCCCTCCTATACACCTGAAAGGGTTCTATTTAGGGACTATCCTTGGTAAAATTGAGACAATAGTCACTCAAATCTTTTTCATATCCTCAGAGCATTAAAACTGTGTGGTGCCTGTGTAAATCACTTGCAATCTTAAACTCACTTTAGAAAGGAGATATTATAATCTGCCTTCCAGGATGGTGATACTGCTTTCAAGTTTGATTCAGTTGTTATCTAAGGTGTTTAACTGCTTTATAGAAGTCAGCCGTTACTAATATTACTACTTCATTGCTTAAATGTTTACTTTATTGGGAAGCAGTATAATAGGGAGAGTAAGAATACTAGATTTGAAGTCACAAATTGCCTGGACTTGGAATTTTAGCTGTGCCATTTAGCTATGTGGTATTGGGCAAATTACCCTCTTTAGTGTCAAGTTTCTCAAGTATAAAATGAAGTTGTCATGGTAATAAAAATTAAATGAGGCTATATTTAAAAGTGATTAACACATTTCCTAACACATTTTAAGCATAGTTTTCAGTAACTGTTGTTATATGATTATTGTATTAGTTCATTATTACTGCATAAGAAAGTCAAAAACTAGTGGCTTAAAATAACAATACATGTTTATTATCTCCTTGTTTCTGTGAGTCAGAAATTCAGCAGCAGCTTAGCTGGGTGGTTGCAGTCAAGCTGTCAGCAGGGGCTGTGATCATCTACATATCAATTTGAACCTAATCATTATAAATTTTATATTTCACAGACTATGTCTTCAGCAGTGGTGCAGTTATATGCAGCAGATCGGAACTGTATGTGGTCAAAGAAGTGCAGTGGTGTTGCTTGTCTTGTTAAGGACAATCCGCAGAGATCTTATTTTTTAAGAATATTTGACATTAAGGTGAGTTTTCTTTTGCTTTTACTTTAAACTCAAGATGATTAATAATTTAGTTTAGATTTGTTTATCCTTTATGTGATGTTTAAAATTGTACATAAACTAATATTAGAAGAATGAAGTGGCTGGGCTCGGTGGCTCACACCTGTAATCCCAGGCCTTTGAGAGGCCAAGGCAGAAGGATCACCTGAGGTTGGGAGTTTGAGACCAGCGTGACCAACATGGAGAAACCCCATCTTTACTAAAAATACCAAATTAGCTGAGCGTGGTGGCTTATGCCTGTAATCACAGCTACTCGGGAGGCTGAGGCAGGATAATCGCTTGAACCCCAGAGGCGGAGGTTTCGGTGAGCAGAGATCGCACCATTGCACTCCAGCTTGGGCAACAAGAGCGAAACTTCGTCTCAAAAAAAAAAGAAGAGTGAAGCTTGATTTTTAGATTTTGACAGATGGAAATCATGACCAAATGGAGGCATGTCCTAAGCCAGCATGTGAATAGTTTCCTATTTTATCTTTCTACTGCTACCATACATTTAGACTTTTTTTTTAAATTATGCCTATTGGGTCTTGGGCTTTCTCCACACACTATATTTTTTTAATGACACTCTTATTCTATCTTTTTCATTATAGAATAGCACACATACTCTATTCAGGGAACAACAAAATAATATTTTAGCTCAGTATGTACTATTATTTAGCTCAAGTTTAAAACATTTCAATATCTATCAAAATCTGTTTCCTACTCATTTTTTCTTATGTTGTTTCTCATGATAGATATATTCAGATTTTCATAGCTTTATATCCCTCACTCCCAATCATAAATCACATTGCTATAGATTGGATACCCTTTGTTAGGTACTCATTTCTTATAGTTGTCATAAAACTATCATTTTGCTAAGACGAAGTCTCCATTATTTTTTTAAAAACCTTTCTGTAAGTAAGCCTCCATGATTAATATTTACATGTGGCAATAAGTGTAATGAGATTTTAATTATAAAAAACTAAAACTGCCTCTAAACTCCTGGGCACTAATATGACCTGAATAATAGAGATTTTTACACCTCTTGCCTCAGCTTTATTTGTAAAATGAGATAACAATATTTGGTCTGTTATAAAGAATTTCACTGAGATTAAATAAGATCTTACTTACGATATTTGGTAAATTAGTACTTCTTTTTTGTTGTTGATTTATTTTTTGAGACAGGATCTTGCTCTTGCTCTGTCACCCAGGCTGGAGTGCACAGCTTACTGCAACCTTGATCTCCTGGGCCCAAGCAGTCCTCCCACTTCAGCCTCCTGAGTAGCTGGGACTACAGGCGAATGCCACCGAACCTGGCTAATTTTAGTATTTTTTTTGTAGAGATGGGGTTCTGCTGTTTTGTCCAGGCTGGTTTCAAACTCCTGGACTCAAGTGAGCCTCCTGCCTCAGGCTCCCAAAGTGCTGGGATTACAGGCCTGAGCCACCAGTCCTGGGCTAAATTAGTGCTTAAATTAGTGCTTCTTAATGTCTGCTTCCAAGACAGCTGAGCGATATGGCATGCTCCTGTCACTAGCAGTGGTTACTATGGCTTACTAAACACATACTATATTGAGGGTGGGGATTCTGGGGGATGGGGAACACATACATAGTTTGAAAGAAGTCCCTAAGTGCTTTGACATATTTCTCATAGTCATTGAGAAGCACTATTCAGAAATGGCATACACATACTGGCATACTACTCCACTAAGAAAGGAATTCCATTGCAGTGGTTATATAATGTGTGAACAGTGAATTTTACATATTTTTAAATTGTGGTCTAGATAGAACCTTGCATTTCTGGATAGGGCAATGACTATCTTTCTCTAACCACTTATTTCCAATTGTGGGTAACTACTGCTGAACACTCGTTAATTAGTCACCTTTGGTATTAAGGTTAAACATATTTTTTGTACTATGGCAATAGATATGGCATTCATCATGGCACTCTCATCCATAGTTTAACTTTGATGCATTTTAATTATCAGTCTCTTTCTGCATCATGATTAATACTACTTATACCAGTATATAATTAGAAGGCTACTCTGCGAAAGTTAAGAATTTGAAGGTGGTTAATGAGCAGTACAAGGAAGGTATACTTGACCCTCCTACATCTATAAAATTGAGAAAAAGAACATAAAAGTATCCCTGTAATATATTTGATAGTACATCATCTAAATATTGCTGGTGGAACTGTGCTTTGGTAATCAGTGCATGTACAAAAGTATTCTATTCCTTCTATGTAACATTGATGACCTAGTAATTATTCTGGTTATGTGTTTGAATTTGGAAATGGTTGGTTAATGAGATTATATCTTAGCTGAATTAAATTCACTTGATATGTAGGTTTTATGAAAGATAGGTTAATCCAGTGTTTACATACTTATAAATGTTATATGTGTGCATGTAAAAGTTATTTTTAATATAAACAGATATCTTAATGGGAGTCATCTGCTTCATTTTATTCCTAGAGATTATGTTTTGGTAGTTCTTATTATAATATTTGACTTTTTTCTAGGATGGGAAACTATTGTGGGAACAAGAGCTATACAATAACTTTGTATATAATAGTCCTAGAGGATATTTTCATACCTTTGCTGGAGATGTAAGTCATATTTTTCTTTATCGCCATCTTTACTTTTCTCATTGCTTGCCTTTTCTAATCCAAATTATTTATAGAGCCTTAATGAAAGATCAAATTCACTTTACTATTTTATGTTTTTGCTGAAGATGAAATATTCAAATTAGTATTTGTGTCTGCTATGATAGGTAACTTCTCTAATAGTAATCTTTTACTTGACCTTCTCCGTGCTTTTTGTGTTAAATTATTCAGATCATAAAATAATGTCTTATCTGCTAGTAAAGTTAACCTTTCCTTCTTTAGAAGTAGACTTCTATTGCCCATTGTTTTTATGATATAAAGCTAAATTTGTACGTTTTGTTGTTTGCCCTTTTTGATGAAAATATTTCAGACTTGTCAAGTTGCTCTTAATTTTGCCAATGAAGAAGAAGCAAAAAAATTCCGAAAAGCAGTTACAGACCTGTTGGGCCGCCGACAAAGGAAATCTGGTAACCCTTTTTTTTTCTTTTTTAAATTACTTATATTGGGCCAGCAAAATGCACATGGGACAAGTGTGGTCCACTTCCTGTTTTGTAAATAAAGGTTTATTGAAACTCAGCTATATTCATTGGTTTACATGTTGTCTTTGGCTACTGTTTTTTTTTTGCCACAACACAGTTAAAATAGTTATACATAGTTAAATATACACAGTTAAATAAATGGTCCTCAAAGCCTAAAATAATTACCTAAAATATTTACTATTTACAAAAAAATTTGGTGGTCTGTACCTTAAAATAAATAATATTTTTGTTAAGAACTATTTTTTTTAGATTTACTGAAGGACTGATTTCAGTAACCTTTTTTGTTGATAAAATTTCATATATATTGACTTTTAATTTTGCATTTGTAATATAAAGTTTTAAGAGTATTTTATACTTTGTAAACAAAGACTTTAGGCAAGCTTAGAAGCAAATAAGCAGAGTTGCTAACGATATCTATAAACAATGCCTTGTCTCTCTATTTTGTTCTTAATACTGTGTACTATAAAACCCATAAGGAACTTAGTTTAGTGTGTGAGACAACTCCAACACATATAAAACAATTACGGAACAATGCAGGATAATGTAAAGCTTTAAACTAATTGGTATAGAACTATTGTTTGACAACAGTGTACCAGGCCTTTCTTTTGTAAGTGAAGAAGAGTGACTAGGAAAGGAGAACCTCTCCAAAATCATCTTAAGCAGATCAGTATCAGGAGAAAGAACATGTAGGAGTTGAAATTGACAAATAGGTACCCTTAAAACTAGCCATGCCCTTATGTACTCTTTAAAAAGTCTTTCTGTACATCCAGGGGTACATGTTACCCCAATTTAAAGATCATGGTATTTAAGGTGTGCTTTACCAATAAGAGGAAAAGGAAGCCGAGGAAAAGGAAACATATCTGAAAAACATCAACATAAAAACATGTTATCTCTACTTTATATATGTTTATTGTTATTTTAGTAGGTTTCCAAGAGGGAGATGAGGTAAAAATGAAAATAAAGTGAGCTAAGTTGTTGCTTTACTATTGCCATCTTACGATATTCTACTCATAATGAGTGAATAGGAGAATTATTAGGGGCCCATTATTTTTGTTACTTTTGGGGGCCAGTGGCATTTACCACTTGATTTCATGCTAGGAAAGGATTTATATTGAAACTCAACTTTAGGAATAATTCAATGCCTGTTTCAGTGGCATGCTGTGGTGGTAAGCCAGGGGCTTTCTGGGTTCCTTTCAGTCAAAGTGTGACATTTTCAATGTACAAAAGAGTAAAAATATTTCTGAAAATATAAAGTAATTGGTTTTGGAATTGGTAAGTTAAAGGTGTCTTTCACCTGGCACAGGAATTCTATTTTATACGGTTTCTAAATTTTTAGGCAAAGTGTTCCAAAACCAGAAAATGATAACATTAGGAAAGCAGCTGAGTTATTTTGGGGTAGCCCTTCATACTGAGTCAAACTCCATCTTTACCTTTCTTTAACTGAGACACATGGGGTCCAGCTTGTGGAACAACAAAGAATTCCTCTATTTAATTTTCCTCACAGTAGTCATTTAGTAGTGGAAGCCAACCGTCACGTCCTCCTTATTTTCTTCTCTTATTTAGCCTAATCAGTCCCACTTTCTTGAAGTATTCTTATAATATAGTTTATAGTCTTTTTCATCTTGAGTACTGTGCTCTGAATCTACTATAGTTTTGATGTCTTTTTCAGAATATGGTATTCAAATTTGAACACAGTACTCCATATACAGTCTGACCAGTACATCCCTTGATTTAATTAATTAAACACAGTTCTACTAACATTTCTAGCAAATGCCTTATACCATTAGCCCCCATTCTGGTTTGTTCAACCAACCATCCCCCCTTTTTTTCACATATATTGCCCTCAAGTAGGATGGTGTCATGTATCTAATTGCGTCTGAGAAGGTATACTCTAAACTTTTATATTTATCTTAGCATATTTTCCTATTTGTGTCATCTACCAGCTTAAACATTTTCTCTCTGATTACATAAATAACATCACCTTGGAAATTGGTGATTGATACGTATTGATATAGAGAGGACTTGCTTATTTCAAACGTTTCAGAAAGCTACTTCATCAGATTATCAGAGTAATACAGTTATATATCCCATTGCTAAGATTTTTAACTTGTCTACTAAATAAATCCTACTGATTTTGGTTTATGGTCATTTATAAGCTAATTATCTTATTGCATCATTTATTTATATAATTTCAGTGAATTTTATGTTAGAAAATCTTTGAAAATTACATTTTTAAAAAATTCTTCTACTTTTGAACTTTCTTAAAGCCGAAATAGTGTTTTGGTATTAAGAGTATGAATGCAATACTGGTATGTAATCATGATATGTAAGAGTATGAATGCAATTAATAGATGGAAATTTCCCAAATTTTTCTCTTACCTTATTGGTTGTAGCTTTCAGCAGTTTTCTGGTCTGTCTCAGTGCTCAGAGCTCTCTGAGTATTCTCATTCCCTTTGTGCTTTCATCCAGTCTTACAGATCTGAAAACTGTATACTGATGATTCCCAAAGTTTTGTCTTCAATACTGACACAGCTTCTCTGACCTTCAGAATAGTTAGGTGGCAGAATAGCCTTTAGACTTAACATGTGTGAGCAGAATATTTGATCCATGTCCTGTATCCTGAACCCCAGCCCCACTCAGACCTGTTCTTGTTCTTCTACTAATTTTCCTTGTCTCAGTAAAAGGCATTTATTCCATCTTATCCCCCAGGCTCACCATGGTCCCTTATAAATATCCTATCAGAGTCTTACTGGCTCTGCTTTCAAAAACATATCCTATCTGACTATTTCCTACCACTTTTTCTGCTACCATCCTGATCTGTCAGCTGGACTGCCACACTAGCTCTCTGACTGCTTCTTCTCAATCCTTTTTACTATCTCTTTTCTATGCAGTAGCCAGAGTAAACTTAGAAATGTAGATTGATTATATCACTTTCTCTATTTAAAATTCTATAAGAACTTCCTGTCATATACACATAAAATCTGTAGTCCTTAACCATAGCCAGTGGAACCCTGTATGATCCAGTCCCCGACTTTCCTTCTGACTTGTCTCTTTGCACTGTGCCTCTTGCTCACTCCAGTCCAGTCTTCCTGAGGTTCTTTCATGTTGCACCCTCCTTGGGGCCTTTAAATATATGGTTCCCTCCTTATTTTATTTAGATCTCTGCTTAAATGTCAGGTCTTCTGAAAAACCTTCCTTTGTCACTCATACATCAATTTAGGAATAAGAGTTTAAGTGAATTATTTTTTTATGTTGATGTTGCCTTACATATATTTAATAACGTTCTTCTAATTTATTTTCTAACAGAGAAAAGGCGAGACCCCCCAAATGGTAAGCTTTTTGATAATTATTAATCTTTTAAGATTTTAGATTACAGTTTAATCCTTGTGGTAACATGTACCATACATTAGTAAGTTATATTTAGTATCTATGATCAAATTATACAGTTTATTATGTTCTCATTTTTGATTAATGACTGACAGATGAGACTTAGGAAACAATATTCTTCTTATTTTTCTAACATGAAGAAAGAATACTTAGGGTGAAGATGAAGATCACTAATACTTAAATCTTAATCCTGGATTCACATTTGACTAAGTATACAGTTTAATCCTTGTGGTAACATGTACCATACATTAGTAAGTTATATTTAGTATCTATGATCAAATTATACAGTTTATTATGTTCTCATTTTTGATTAATGACTGACAGATGAGACTTAGGAAACAATATTCTTCTTATTTTTCTAACATGAAGAAAGAATACTTAGGGTGAAGATGAAGATCACTAATACTTAAATCTTAATCCTGGATTCACATTTGACTAAGTATACAATCTGGCCTTAAAATTTTTCCCAGAGGCAGTATATTTTGTCTAGCATATTTGTTAATTTCCTACTTTAAGATTTATCCTTTATTCTTATTTCAAAATATTATTTCACACTGGTTATGTGTTATATGAAGCCCCTTTCAGAATGAACACCTACTGCTATAGTATATTTAGAACTAATTTAGCTGCATATAATGCTCTTTAATTTGATAATGATCACTTGAAGTATTATGAATTCATTTTCTAAAAAATATTGAATACTAGAGAGTAAAAGCAGAATACCAAGATGTAAAAGATAGGGTCTCAGGGGTAGAAATTCTTACCCTAGACTTCATAAACTCCCTGAAATTATGCGCCAAATATGTTCTTTTCTCTGGAGAGAGAGGATCTATGGCTTTCATTGTATTTAAATGAGGTCTCTGATTCTATGAAGGTAAAGAACATTCTCCATGACCCTTCATTATAATAGAGAAAATACCTGCTTCTTTTTAAAAGCCAATCTCAGATCCTCTTATCAGAACCTAGAATGATTATTCAAGGAACACTTACATACAGAGTTCTTAATATATGATAGCTGTTGGTGATTGTTGGGGTTTGTTTCTTTTAAAAATATGTTGCCTTTTGATTTTGTCCTTAAATTACTTTTCCTGATACAGAAACATGAACCAGATGTTGCTGTATTAAATTTTGGGTTATTTACCTTATTAGTTTTTTTAAATGCACGACTACCTTCAGTAGTGCTTAATAGGTACCAAATATTGTATAGTTTCACTTTCTCTTTTGAATAGAAATTTAGGGCTGCTGTCGGAATTGAGGCAATCAAAACTTAGCATAGTGCTTAATAAATGTTAGTTATCCTGATGAAGATAATGACAATAATAATAGCAACTACTATTTAATGATCTTTTACTACCTTCCAGGCACTGTTCAGAAACCTTCTGAAGTAGCTCCATTATCTCTCTTTTATAGATAAGGAAACTGAGGCACAGCTAGGTAACTTCCTCATGGTCTCATAACTAGTAAGTAGTGAAGCAAGATTCAGCATCAGATGGTTTGACTCTAGAGCCTGGCTCCTTAACCACTGTTATGTCAAGATGATTTTGAAGGCAAAACTAAGACAGAGGGTAAATATCATGTCTCAGGATATATAAACTAGTACATGGCAGAGGCAAAAGAAACAGAAGCAGCTGAGTTACAAGTTGTTCATCTGTGAACTTTTAATGTAGTATTAGAAATTTTCCTTGATGTAAGCCCAGTATTTTAACCTTTTTGAATTTGTTACATTATTTTGAGTTTGGAGAGTATTCACAGTATTGAGTACCAACAAAGAAGACTTTCTAGTTGTGCTGTTCAAACACTCTGGAGAAAGTACCCCAGATTTTAAAGTGTAGATGCTGTAGAAATAATAGAATTAAGGTTGTAAATACATGTAGCCATGTTGGATCAGTTCCAGGATCCCCCCCATGAATACAAAACTTTATAGACACTCAAGTCTGTGATACAAAATGACATAGTATTTGCATATAACCACACATTCTCCTATATGCTTCAGATCCTCTCTAGATGACTCATAATACCTAATACAATGTAAATGCATTCTAGATACATTTGATCTTAGCCAAAAGACTGAGAAGCAGTGCTGGGTAAATAGTTGTTATACTGTATTGTCTGGGGAATAATAGCAAGAAAGAAAGATCTGTACATGTTCGGAACAGAGGCGCCCATCCATTTTTTTTTTTATCCCAGTTGGTTGAATCCGTGGATGTGGAGCTCATGGATATGAAACTGTGAATATGGAGGACTGACTGTACTTTATTTCCCAAAATCATTTATAAAATGAATTTCTGAAGAGGCACATAATTTCCATGAATAGATAGAATTTGAAAATTCTTTATGTAACAGTGGTTTTTCATAATTTTGTTGCCCCACTAAGAGAGCCACTTAGAATTAAATGTAGTTTCTTTCTCTGAGTTGGCTATTGGTTTTAAATCTTTAGTTTTAATCATTTGGTTCAGTGGTTTCAGACCTCATTAAATAAATGGAGGATTTTTTTAAATAGTGTTGTTAAAGGGAAAAATTATACAGCATGTATTACCAATACTTGTATACTTATAAAATATTCATATAATATGGCATTAACATGTCATATACACAAAGAGTAAAATAAATACTATCTTGCTTTCCTCACTAAGTGGAGACCACTGTTTGGGAGGCTGCATTATTACTTTACTGTATTTGTTGCACCACCGCTAGGTGGCAGTGGTCCCCTGGACCATGTCCTGCAGTAGCTATGCAGGTGCTTTGTCCCAGATCCTTATTTAGATTATCAGTTTGCCAGACCTTTTCAAATTGTAACTATTAAAAAGATACTTTACGTAGAATTTACATACCTTCCTAAAATGCAATTCAGTATCTTTCTTACTTACTCATTTCTTTATTGGTCAATCTCACATTTTAGCATATATACTTTCCAATGATTTATTTTCAGCTTCATGACTGCCTTGACGGAGGCCACCTGTTTTTCAATTGTTTTACCTTGGTGAGACTTCTTTGCTTTTTATGTAATTAATGGGAAACTTGAGTTCTTTTAGATTCAAAATTAACTAGACATGTCTGTTCACAAGAATATTTTAAAACCTTTTCCTGCAACGGTTGTCCTTAATCAGAAGGAGATAATTTGTCATGTTTTTTGAAAAAGAAGAAAAACAACCCCCCTTCATTATATATGTACATAGTAGTTGTTCTTAGGATGAGTATAATTTCATAAATGGAATAATTAAATTTTATTAGAAATGACTTGAGTGTGTACATCTGTTACCAAATCTTTTATATCCTTTACGTTAAAAAATGGCTCTATACCTTAAATAGGTTATCACTTCTTTTTAGTGTGTCACTTGAAACAGATACTCAATTTGGCTTTAGAATACCATTTTAAACTTATTTCCTGACATCTTCAAACTCTAAAGTAAATAACTATTATCAACAGAAATAACCAGGTAACTAAATTCTTGAATGTGTAGGAATCCATTTTTTCTAAATTCTGGAAGTTGTTAGTAAACATTTATTGAATAGTTGTTGGACCACAGACTAACAAAACTGATAAATTGGTAAAGAAATAATGTATTACAGCATTTGTAAAATTAGCAGTGTCTCCACCTTGTAGTTTGACTTTCATGTAAGAGGTAGAATAGTTAATTGGAAGGGTAGTAGACTAGGAACCAAAATACTGGAGTACACCTTTTCTTTTGTCACTAATTGTATGACTTTATAAAGGTCACCTAACTCTTACTGCCCTTTGTTTTCATTAATAAAATGGAAGGTGATTTTGAAAAGAAACTAATTTTCCATTTAATACTAATTTTCTATGTATCTCTGTAATCTGGATTTTTCTATATAGAGTTACTTAAACAATGTTTAACTAGTACTAAGAAATTCATCTATAATGACTTAAAGAGATCATGTTGATGCATAACAATATGTCCATGCCTGATTTTTGGGTAGAGGGAAGAGGGGTCTGACTACAGTAGGAGTTATTCATGCCACTTAACACTTATATTTGTCCTTATCCATATTCTTGAATCTTCTTCAGAGACAGCTGAATTACTTTCTCTAGTGAGTTATAAATCAAGGTTATAAGAAGCTTATCTTTCAAAAATATACTAGCTTGGATAATTTAAATCATTAAACTTAACTTTATGCAACTCTGTTTCCATGTTAGTCATCTGTAGTTTAATAAATAGGTGGCTTTTACGTAAGCTAAAGTGGCAGAAAAGATTTTTCTTGTTTTTTCCTTTTATGTTTTACTGGTGAGTCTGATTGTTCTTTATAGTTGCTGTTTGAATACTTAGTTCAGGAAAGACCATATGAATAAAGAGAGTTCCTATTTCTAATACTCCTAATTCTGTCTTAATTCTTAAATTTTTCTAAGATATAAAGATAAGGTAAAAGTTATTTGCAGCATCTTATTGTGGATAGTGTTGCAGACACTGATTGGTAAAGATAAGTTAGAAGAAGAGAGAGGGCAGAAAGGGAGGAATGAAAAGTAAAAGCAAACCACCAGATAAGTCTGTGAAGGTCTGAGTGTAACCCCAGTTCAACCTTCTAGCCCTCACATTCTGGGTATTCTCAGAAAGTCCTTTATTTTGTATAACTACAGTAAATGCTGAAATCTGATACCTGAACAACTTTGAAAATTCACATCCTAATCTCCTAATCAGCCTTTCAGTTCATTTTGCACTGTTTAACTCACTGTTACTTCTTGATCTAATTTTTCAGATTATTCCTGGACAATGAAAAAGCTTTTAATGATTTTATCCATATTATTCACTAGCTTTCATTTTTTCCAATAAATTATTTCTTACCAATATCAGCAACTTCCCATGGAATTTTTTAATGAAATTGTAAATAAAACTTTGGGATTATTTACATATTGTATTTATACATAAATAGAGTTTGAATATTAACGGGTAAGAGTTGAACTTTGGTAATATTAAATTTCCAAATTATTTACTTTTTGGATAAGGTGACATGGCTTTCATAAATTTGTTCTAGCTCTGTTTTGTCTTTAATAGTAGAGTTGGGAAAAAATAGGTTATATACAGTTTACCCATGTAAATGAACATTTTTTTTCCAGATAATTTTAGTAAGTAGGATATATTGGCGATTTGGGTCATAATTAAAGAATTACAGTCAAATTGGAATTTAAGGATCACCTAATATACATTAGCCTTGAGATTTCTATTTGCCATTTATTGATTATGTTGAGGATCCCCAAGACCATCCTCAGAGGTGGTGATTCACCCGAAGGACTTACAGGACTCAATCAATATATAGTTGTACTCATGGCAAAGATTTATTACAGTGAAAAAATATAAAACAAAATCAACAAAGGGAAGGACACATGGGATGAAGGTGGAGTAACAGAGGTTGCACCTAATTCCTCCAATAATGAATTGTGACAACATGTGAAATGTTGTCTAAAGGAAAAGTTTGTTTGAGACTTGGTGCCCAGGGTTTTTGTTGTGGGCTAGTTACATAGATATCCCCTATCTTGCAGTTACCAAGATTCCAGACTCCCAGAAGGAAAGTTGATGTTCAACATAAACTGCATTGTTAGCACAAACAATTTAAGTACAATAAGCCCACCTCATCAGGGAATAGTGGGAACCCTATCCAAGTTCCCAAATGGGTCAGCTGAGGGCCAGCCTCGCAGGTGGCCCTTTATAAGGAGAGCAGTCTCAAGTATGCTGTGTTAAACTCTTTTCTACACAATGATATTAGTACCTCATACATTTTGGAAGTTGTTAATGTAGTCACCTCAGAAGAACTTGGTCTCATCGGAGGATTTGTCAGAGAATCATATATAAAAATAGGATCTTTAAGGAACATGTGTTGCCCTTTAGTTGAATTTTTAAGAAATTTTTCAGTTGAATGCTTTGCTTGCAGACTTTCATACTTTTAAGTTCAAGAATTTTATTTTGAATTGTAAGACAAGTTTGTGCTACATTTAGTACCACTTCTGAAGATACTATTAATAATATGGAAAGGTGCCTTTGATATTTTTACTGTTGATTCTTGCACAAGATGAGTGCTTTAAGAATGTTTGCATTTTTAAGTTTTTAAATTCTGTACTTCTGGTAGTCAAGGTGTATGTGTACTGGTGGGGAAAATATCATTGGACTTAAGTATGCCAGTTTTGGAAAAAATGGTAATAATTTTGTATAAGTACCCTTTTTCCTCTTGACTAATCAAGTTGAAGCAAGGAGTTAAGCCTATATTTCTTTGTTAAATTTAAAACAAAGTAGATACATATTTTACTTTCTTTATCCTTGTTATGAGATATGTTTCACTTAACCATTGAGCAGTGTGTTGGGTATGAGGCTATTATAATCAAAATTTAAGTGATTAGACTAATTATATTTAAATTCTAGCTGGAAGTTCATGTTCTTTATGAAATTTAATGTTATAAAAATGTAAGTTTGCTTTAAAATAGTACATCTACATTAATTTCTTTAGGAACTTACAGGTTTTAGAAATTTAGGCAGCACTTTATGAAAAAATTAATGTGCAAGTTTAAAATAAAAATAATTTATAATAAAGTGATCCTACTTCAGGAAATATATTTACATTCTAAATTGTGGTTAGTTATAATTGTTATCTTAAATTATATCCCTTTCATATTATTTTGGTTTTATTTGCAGGTCCTAATCTACCCATGGCTACAGTTGACATAAAAAATCCAGAAATCACAACAAATAGATTTTATGGTACACAAGTTAACAACATCTCCCATACCAAAGAAAAGAAGAAAGGAAAAGCTAAAAAGAAGAGATTAACCAAGGCAGATATAGGAACACCAAGCAATTTCCAGTAAGACAATTCTTTTGTTCTTATCTTCACTTCTGATTTATTCATTGCTGCTCTTGATTTTTAACTTGTTAAAAGATTTTCTTTTCCTTTTGAGAGGGTACGTACATTCATCACTTCAGTACCTTTTTAGCTATGCACTTGGTTAGCGTTTTTGTGTGTGTGTGTTTTAAGGCAGTTGCTCGATAGACGTTCTTTGTACCTTACAGTTTATTTACTTTTTCAACTATCAGAAAAGAAAAATTAGATGAAGTTGTTTCTTCAGCTAATTGTTGGACATAAAAATGATTTCTCACTTTGCTCTATAAATAGTACTTAGAAATTGTCTACAGTTACTGCCTAGGGGCAGTAAAAACCTCTGGTATTTATGTAATATATTTCAAGAAGTTCAATATGCATTATTTTATTCACTCATTATGAAACCCCTATCCTCTTATATATGTAATGCTTGGACTCTTATGCTAATTTGACAGTTAAGGAAATAGATGCTCAGAGAGATTGTACAAAAATTTTAAGTTTCAGTTAGTAGCAGAGTCAGGGCTAGAATCCTGTTCTTCTGACTCTTCGTACATAGTTTTTATCATAATATGGTTATGTTTGTGAGAACTATTAGTTCAAGCCAAAAATTCAAAGCCAAATATAGATTGAATTTCATATATATTGTATTTATAATGCCCTTTGTGAATTTTATTTTTCTATTTTTTTCTATTTTCTACTTTAGGCACATTGGACATGTTGGTTGGGATCCAAATACAGGCTTTGATGTAAGTGTGTTTTCAAGTCATATACATTATAACTCTAAATATGTGGCAATATATCGGCCTAGATTTTTATTTTTATTATTCGTTTTGAGGTTTCTAGTATCTATTTGAATGTGCTTGTGTTTTGTGTATATATACAACTGAAGTTTAAGCCCATATTATTGTTATGTCATTCATGGCTAAGTCTCTGTTAAGACTTAGACCAAGGTTTTGTGTACCTTGGCTTTATACACTGTATAAATAAAATCCTTGTGCTTTGAAAGCCAAGAGAAGGAAATCATTTCTGCTAAGTAATAATTTCGGGGGAATGTATACCAAATTACTAGAAAGGAGTATAATCAAATTCTGAATATTCAGTTGTTGAATTATCTAGATTTTTTTCATTCTCCAATTCTTTTTGGCAGTTTTGCGATTGTTTTATAGCGCTGTGAAACTGCTGGCAAAAATTAATCAGTTTGGATAAATTATTTTAAAGAGAAATTTTTTTTGTGATTGGAGTAAAAAATCCTTTTGGTTATTTTTGTTATAGCTACAATGTTAACTCCACAAACATACTGAGCACCTCTTATTACAGGAAGATCCTTGCTCTCAGATTTTCTAATTAATTTACTTTTTTTTTTTTTTAAAGAGAAAGAGAGAGAGAGAATAGGAAGGAGGAAAAAGGAAGAGAAAGAGAGAGAGAATAGGGAGGAGGGAAAAGGAAAAGAAAGAGGGAGAGAGAATGGGAGTATTGCTTTCTTGCCCAGGCTAGAATGCAATTTAGTAATGGGTATTGAAAACCTCTTTTATACTGATAATTATACTTAATGATGTAGTCAGGAAGGAATAAGGGAAGAAGATAACAAACAAACAGCCAACCAATATTTAATTTAAACCTATGAAATGCTATGCGATTACTGAGGAGTGATTTACTTCCAATTATATAGTCACCTTTGGAATAGGTGTGAGGTGGTAATGTATGTTTTGTGTATTTGAAGTGGAGAGTTCTATAAATGTTTATTAAGTTTACTTGTTCCGGGTCTGAGTTCAAGTTCTGAATATCCTTGTTAATTTTCTATCTCGTTGATCTATAGAATCGTTAGCTCTTCTTGTTGCATTGATCCTTTTGCCATTATGTAATGTCATTCCTCGCCTCTTTTGATCTTTGTTGCTTTAAAGTCTACTTTATCAGAGGCGAGAATTGCATCTCCTGCTTTTTGTTTATTAGTTTATTTTTACTCTCTGTTTGATTGGTAAATCTTCCTCCTTCTCTCTGAGTCTTTGTGTATTGTTGCATGTAAGATGGGCCCGGATGCAGCATACCGATGGGTTTTGGCTTTTTATCCAATTAAAATATATATAAGTTTAATACCGGCGTTTGATGCTAGCTGGCTGTTTTGCCCATTAGTTGATGTGAATTTTTTATTGTGTTAAAGTTCTTTGCTTTTTGATATATTTTTGGAAAGGCTGATATTGGTTGTTCCTTTATATGTATAGTGCTTCTTTCAGAAGCTCTTGTAAAGCAGGCCTGGTGGTGGTGAAGTCTCTAAGTACTTGTTTGTTCGCAAAAGATTTAATTTTTCCTTCGCTCATAAAGCTTAGTTTGGCTGGATAGGAAATTCTGGGTTGAAAGTTCTTTTCTTTAAGGATGTTAAATATTGGTCCCCACTTTTTTCTGGCTTGTAGGGTTTCTGCTGAGAGATCTGCTGTAAGTCTGATAGGTTTCCCTTTATGGGTAACCTGACCTTTCTCTCTGACTGCCCTTAGTATTTTCTCCTTCATTTCAACCCTAATAAATCTGGTAATTATGTGCCTTCGGGTTGGTCTTCTTGAAGAATATCTTTGTGGTGTTCTCTATATTACCTGGAGTTGAATATTACCCTGCCTTGCCAGGTTGGGAAAATTTTCCTGAATGATATCCTGAAGAGTATTTTCCAACTTGGATTCATTCTCTTCGTCACATTCAGGTACACCTATCAAACGTAAATTAGGTCTTTTCACATAGTCCCATATTTCCTGGAGACTTTGCTCATTCCTTTTCATCCTTTTTTCTGCATTCTTGTCTTCTCGTTTCATTTCACTGAGCTGGTCCTCGACTTCTGATATCCTTCCTTCTGCTTGATCAATTCGACTGTTTAAACTTGTGCTTGCTTCGCGAAGTTCTCGTGTTGTTTTTCAGCTCCATCAATTCACTTATATTCTTCTCTAAATTGTCCATTCTCGTTAACATTTCGTCAAACCTTTTTTCAAGGTTCTTAGTTTCTTTGCATTGGGTTAGAACAAGTTCTTTTAATTCACAGAAGTTTCTTACCACCCACGTTTTGAAACCTGCTTCTGTTATTGGAACACACGTGTAATCTATTAAGCCTTGTTCCGTTACTGATGAGGAATTGCAATCCCCTGTAGAGGGAGAGGCATTCTGATTTTGAGTATTCTCTACCTTTTTATGCTGGTTTCTTCCCTTCATTATATATTTGTCCATCTGTCGTCTTTATAATTACCAACTTTCTAACTGGGTCTCTGACATCCAACTTGTTGATTCCCTGCGCCGAAATCTGAGCAATCCACTGAGCCGGCCAAAACAGCGGTGTTAAGATTGATGGTGCTTTTCTGCCCGGGAATCTCCGGACTCTGCACCAAGAACTGGCGTGCTAAGGCACCAGCAAAACCGCCACGCCGGCCACAAGAGTCGCCCTGGCGACCCGTGGAGCTCCTCCACTGGGAATCTCCTGGTCCGTGAGCAACTAATATTCGTCTGAAAGTGTGGCGTCCTCTCGTTCTTTGCGCTTTCACTGGGAGGTACGTGCCCGAGCTGCTAATCATCAGCCATCTTGGATCTCTCTCCTAATTTACTTTTTTTGTGTTTATTCCTAATTTTACATACTTAGGACAAGGTGGAATAGATGAGCATTGGAGATATCTGAATTATGAATAGGCTAATAGAAATCTAAATGAGATGCCCTTTTTTGACGGCAGGGAACAAAAAAGAACAAAATAGGAAATCTATCTGTTCAGTTTTTTTAAATAAGATCTTTTAGTTAGCATGTAAGTAATTATGTTAAAAGTTTATAAAGGGAAAAAACTAAAAAAAAAAAAAAAAAAAGAAAAAACACAAAAGAAAGAAAAAAGTTTATAAACGTAAAATAATTTCGTAAGGACACAGATGAGCCTTAAAATTATGTTTTTTTAAAATTGAGATATATTTTTATAGTTAGCAGTTACCTTCTTTTGTAGTTGAATAATTTGGATCCAGAATTGAAGAATCTTTTCGATATGTGCGGAATCTCAGAGGCACAACTTAAAGACAGAGAAACATCAAAAGTTATATATGACTTTATTGAAAAAACAGGAGGCGTTGAAGCAGTTAAAAATGAACTACGAAGGCAAGGTAACTTCTATTCAGCATTCTGTTTGGTTTTGTTTTAATCTTTTGAGGTCGGTTTCATGGAAAACAGGTACGTTCATACATGTGAACCCTTCCTTGAGCAGAATGTTTAAGTTTATGAAAAACTGATTTGGCCCATCATACTATGTCTTAACATTATTTTATCATAACTAAAAAAATTTGTAAGGTTTTGTTTATTAAGTATTTATAAAAATCCATACAAAATCTTCCAGCTTTTCTATTTTAAAGTAAAAACTTATAGTTGCCTAAAGGTTTTACTTAAGGAATACTGTAAACCACCAGATTTTATTGTAATTCAGAAGTAGTAATTTAAATATAATTACTTTCTAATTAGTAATATAAACCTTTTCAGAATATAAATAATATAAATCTATTAATTTTGCAATACAAATTCTTTTTCTTGGATAAAGTATAAAATTTTTTTGTGTACCTGAGAGCACAATTTACAACCTTTTAAGATTTGATATTTCTTTTAAAGCACCTTGTATTTTAGTTTTGTCTTAATAATTATCACAGTAAAATGCAGATAAAATACTCTAAATTTTCCAATGTAACAGTCATCTTTTTCCTACCTTATTCATTTAGGACTGCTTTCTTTTCTTCTTCCTAGTTTTTGCATACTCACAATATTGTAGTTGAGTAAAAGCTCCAGTTAAAACATTCTTCTAAAAAACTTAACTGTCATTTTAAATTAGGCATTTGGTTTACTTGTGTCTTTTTCACTGCCAATGTTCATTTTATCTTTGATTCATTGATTGACGCATATATTTTGTAAACATTATTATGCCAGTACTGATCTCAGGATATTTAGATGTAAAGATAAGGTTTCAGCCATCAAAAATCTTAAGAGTCTCGTATGGAAACCAGTATGTAAATGAGCATAAGATCATAATTGGTATTGTGGAAACACAATGCTAGTTCCACTGAAACTAGTATGATGCTAATTTACTTTGCAAAAAATCTATTTCCAAATTCTGTAGTGTTTTTTTTTTTTTTGAGACACAGTCTTGCTCTGTCATCTAGGCTGGAGTACAGTTGTGCCGTCTTGACTCATTGTAACCACCACCTCCTGGATTCAGGTGATTCTCATGCTTCAGCCACCCAAGTAACTGGTATTATAGGCACATGCACTACCACACGCCCCACTAATTATTATATTTTTAATAGAAACAGAGTTTTGCCCTGTTTGCCAGGCTGGTCTCAAACTCTTGATCTCAAGTGATCCTCCTGCTTTGGCCTCCCAAAGTGCTGGGATTACAGCCATGAGCCACCACACTCAGCCAAGTTTGTTTTCCTATTCTATCTTAACATTTCCACTTATGTAGGCTAAGAATGCTAATATCATTACTACTAGAATAATAGTAATTTTTGTTAATAACTTTAATTTTGCAGTATATAGAAATTCTCAGTTAATTTGTTAATTATCTGTTCATGTCTCTTGAATAAGCAATTGAGCATTTCAACCAAGCAACCAGCCTCCCATAGTGCCATTACTAGAATTGCAGACTATTTTAAGGCATTATACTATAAAAGTACAAATGTAAATTAGATGACAAAGGCTTACATTTTGAAAGAAAAGCGTTATATTTGGGCTTTAGCTCAGATTAATGTGAATGAATGCTATTAAGTTATGCTACACTATGTAATTCTAAATGCGAATTGATTTTATTAAAAAAAACTAAGTGTACTTGATTCTTTTTAAAGAGGGTGGTATTCATTTATTTTTATTAAAATGTAAAATAATGCTGATTAACAAAATGTTTGATTTCATTGGTATATTTTCATTATTAGTTTGTAAAGTAGAAAGTGTTTATTCTCCTTCAGAACTGATACTGATTCCTAAAAAGTAAACTGTTCAGTTTTAGCTCATATTTTTTTTAAGAAACAATAAGAAAGTGATCTTTAGGCTGACAATTCTCAAATAAAATTGTGAGATCATCTGTGCTCGGGTATCTTTGTAAAATAAAATGTGAAGATGAGGCCCTTTTATGATATTACTTGGTTTTTATACATGTTAAAATGAATTGCTTTTCAGTGTGATATTTAAGAGAAGAAAAATGCGTGTCTTCTTTTTTTCTGTTTGCATTTCAGCACCACCACCTCCACCACCATCAAGGGGAGGGCCACCGCCTCCCCCTCCACCTCCACACAACTCAGGTCCTCCTCCTCCTCCTGCCAGGGGAAGAGGCGCTCCTCCCCCACCGCCTTCAAGAGCTCCCACAGCTGCACCTCCACCACCGCCTCCTTCCAGGCCAAATGTAGCAGTCCCTCCACCACCGCCAAATAGGATGTACCCTCCTCCACCTCCAGCCCTTCCCTCCTCAGCACCTTCAGGGCCTCCACCACCACCTCCATCTGTGTTGGGGGTAGGGCCAGTGGCACCACCCCCACCACCTCCACCTCCACCTCCACCTGGGCCACCGCCCCTCGCTGGCCTTGGCCTGTCTTCTGACGGGGACCATCAGGTTCCAACTACTGCAGGAAACAAAGCAGCTCTTTTAGATCAAATTAGAGAGGGTGCTCAGCTAAAAAAAGTGGAGCAGAACAGTCGGCCAGTGTCCTGCTCTGGACGAGATGCACTGTTAGACCAGATACGACAGGGTATCCAACTAAAGTCTGTAAGTAACCTTTTTTTTTTTTTCATTTTAGATCATCTATGATAATGGAATTTTAAAGTAGTTTATTGAAAGGCATTTTTGAAAAGTTTATACTTTATTTTTCTCTTGCTAATTTACTCTTAACACTGGAAATTTGAAAATATTTTTACATGCAATGACATGCATAAATTTTTAGTTCAGCTTTGATACATCTCTATAACCATGTAACCCATATCTCTAAATCCAAATGTATGGCATTTCTGTCACCCCAGAAGGTTTTCTCATGCCTCTTCCCAGTTAATTTTTCCATAAACAATCACTGATCTAAATATAGATTAATTTTGCCTATTCTGGAACTTCATATGAATGGAATTTTATAGTATGTTTGCAATTCATTGTTCTAGACTTTACTTTCTAATAAAAGGTACTTTAAAGAAAAATCCTTATTAAGCTCTGAGAATTAAAAATAGCCCGACTTGAAACGAATTGCGATCACTTTAGGAAATCTAAACCAGTGATCATGTTCTGAAGTTTTCATGTTTTAACGTTTAGATTAGTAGAGAATTAGACTCACAAAAATTGAAAGAGTTTTAATAGAATTTCTGACAGTGATGGCAAATAAATTTAGGATTATCTAATTTGGATGAGATAACCATTTAATCTTACAGGTCATTTAATCTTCTAGAGTTCAGCAAACATTTTTCTGTAAAGGATCAGGTGGTAAAAATTTAGGCTTATATATGCAATATGGCCTTTTGTCATGACCACTCTGCTGTTTTACCACAGAAGCATCACAGCCAGTACATAAATGAATGGACATGCTTGTGTTCTATGAAACTGTATTTGGATACTGAAATTTGAATTTTATATAACTTTCACATATAAAAAGTACTCTTTTTATTTTCTTTGAACCATTTTAAAATGTAAATTCAAGCTTAGTTTTTAGATTGTTTAAAAAAAAAAAAAGTCGAAGAACAGGCTGGATTTGTCCCATGGGCTCTAGTTTGCTGACTCCTACCCATCCTATAGCCTAACCTGTCTACATTTACATACTTACTTTGGAGTCTTTTATAACATGTTCTCTAGGACTTCAGGCAGGTCGTGGACGATAGATTTTTCTGTGAGGTAAACGGAGATGACAGAGGACGTTTTAATAGAAAATTATTTTCTGGTGTAGGGATTAAAGTAACTTTCTAGATCTCAGAAGCTTTGTCTAAAAGGAGAGTGATAGATAGGAAACACGCTAATTGAATGAAAACATGTAAACATTAGCATAGATTTAAGAAGACTCTGATCTTTAAAATATATTTAGATCTTTTCTTTGCATGTATTCAGGATGACAGTTAATTCTATAAAGTTTAATCGTTTCTGTTCTCTTTCCCCATTTAGATCAGACTAAAGGTCTCTCAGAAGCAGTTGACGAACTTTAAGGAGTAGTTAGTGGGGAGAATTAATGTCAAAATGACCACAGCCAGCTGGGTGTGGTGGCTCATACCTATAATCCCAGCACTTTGGGAGGCTGAGGCGGGCCTATCATGAGGTCAGGAGATCAAGACCATCCTGGCTAACATGGCGAAACCCCGTCCCTACTAAAAATACAAAAAATTAGCCAGGCATGGTGGCATATGCCTGTAGCCCCAGCTACTCGGGAGGCTGAGGCAGGAGAATCGCTTGAACCCAGGAGGTGGAGGTTGCAGTGAGGCAAGATCATGCCACTGCACTCCAGCCTGGGTGGCGGAGCGAGACTCAGTCTCAAAAAAAAAAAAAAAAGACCACAGCCCAGCTTTTACCTTGAAATCTGTGCTAGTTCCTGTGTCACTCTCATTCCTATGTCTCCCACTTTTTGTTTTCCCTTTTCTGTTTCCTTTTTACAACCAACTTTCGTTTCTTTCGCTCATTTAGCTATAATAAGGTGATTTTAAATTTTTAATGAATAAAGTTGTGTCCTCATTTATTTTGAAAAGTTAAAGTTAAATTTTCTATTTACTTTCTCCATAACTTTCTCCAATCCCAATGCTTGCTTTCTTTCCCCCCAAAAAACCTGTTAATATCTTTTAGAAAGAAAAATATTTTCTATTCCTACGTATTGGATAGGGGGCCATTTTTATCCTAAATAATCACTTTCCTTTTGATTGCATTTAGTGCAACCATAGAGTGCATAATCAGTGAACTATTGGCATGTTATACATGTAATCTGAATTCACAATTTTTTTTTATAAAGACCATTTTGTGGTTGAAATTCCTATGGCTATATTTCCTTTAAGTAAGTCATCAATTTATTCTGTGATGAATATGGTTAACATAAAACGTAGATTACAGAACTAGTAAGAAGTATTAAGTACTCACATATGTTTTAAATTCCCTGATTTCAGACTTCAAATAGTACCTTGTTAAAGTAAGTACTTTAAAAAATATGTTGGATGAGAGTGTGCTCACCTCTGCTATGTGCTCTCTGTTTTACATTATCCCATTGCTTAAAGGTAGTCTAAATGTCCCTACTGCTGTTGTACTTCAAGAGCTTTGTGCAGAAATACAAAGCTCTGAAACTGTTATATTTTTCATTTGTGGTACTTCTGTACGAGAAGTAGTTAATACATAGTCTTTAAAGCCAAAATACTAAGCGTTGAAACTGTATCTTAGGGGGAGCCACTTTGAATTTTTTTAAAAAAGTGTTTAGTCTAGAAAGAACAAGGAGTATTAGAGGAAGAGTTGTACAGATCAAAATGAAAAGTTGAATTGTCTTTGAGAAATGATTAAGAATTTCAAATATATATAAAAATTTTTAAATATATATAAAAACATATAAAACATAGGTAGTCATTTAGTTACAGCTATGCTGTTTCATCTGTAATTACAATTCTTTTTTCTTGAATGCACTTTGGCACAGCTAAGTTAGGGACTGTTAGTTGCCTAGTGAGGCAGATATATTTTGAAAGCTGCTCAATTCATCTCCTAAAAAGAAATTATATACTATGAGAAAAGAGCTTCATTTTGAAGGTATAAATATAACATAAAGGTGTAAAGCTGATTTTTTGTAGGCAAACATAAGTTTCCACGATTGTTTTTCAATATCTCTAGTGTTCTTTCCACATGATAACTCTGGAGTCTGAATAAATCTTACCCTCTCTTTATAAAATGAGTTCCCTTGATAATAGCTTTAAAGTTGATCATCTAAGTCTTTATGTGCTGTAATAAACAGAGGTAACCCAGCAAGTATTATTCAGAAAAGGGTTTGTTATCTAAATATAAACATAGATTTGGAAATGCATTGTTGGCTTATACATTAAGATGGAAAGGAAATATTTTTGAATAATATCTTTAAGGCAGCAGTTTGTTTCTTGTTAATTTAATTAATCTTGTCCTGGGCTTGCTAGTTTGATATATTTTTTGTCTTTTACAATAAAAAGTGATTCTAAGAAAGTAAGACTTTCTGGAGACAAAGATTCTTTGCCAAAGATTTATTACTGAGTTTTGCTAACTTTATTTTCCAAGGTGTCTGATGGCCAAGAATCTACACCACCAACACCTGCACCCACTTCAGGAATTGTGGGTGCATTAATGGAAGTGATGCAGAAAAGGAGCAAAGCCATTCATTCTTCAGGTAGAGAGAGAGAGTGAGAGTCTGCGTGCATGTGTATTTAATAAATTTGAATGTTTGAAGTTCAATTTTTTTTTTAATTTTATGTCTGTCTTTGCTAGCTTTCTGCTAATTGAGTAACTACTGATGTGGGTTCTAGGGTGTATCTTAAAAGTTGTTGCCTCCTTGACTAGTCTGTCTGAAACTTGACAGATGCAACACCACCACAGCCGTAGCCATAAATTGGAAGAACAGCTTTGGGAAAATTGACAGTTTTGTTTCCTGTATCAGGAAATGCTCAAAGACTTCCTTCCAAACAACTGCTAAACAGAACTTGAGATTTTTAGATTTCATTCCTGTGATATACTATGACATAAAAAATTCAGGCGCTTTACCTCATCTGTGAGGATTAAAGCTAAGAATTTATAATTTTCACTGTTTCTAGAGTTTGCTAAAGAATACTAACTTTTCTTAAACCTTTCTTTATCATTTTCTAAAAGGTTATTTGAATAAACCAGTGCCTATTTTGAGGTTATTATTAAACATACACATACCATCATAAATGAATATTGCTTTAAAGAAAGAACAAGGATATGGGTTTTGCTGATTGGAGTGTTCGAGGTTTGCTAAATAGCTTTTCCAACATGATGTGCTAGAGTCAGATCTTATTAGATTTATTTAATCTCTGTGAGCCTCAGTTTCTCATTTGTTAACATTGAGAGAATTCACAAAGCACATGATAGATGTGAGAATTAAATAGTATGTCACTAATCAGCAGATTGCCTAGCACATAGTAGGTGCTCACTAAATGTTATCTTCCTTTTCTTTGTTTCTCTGTAAGGATGTGTATGTCTTTAGATCCTTGAGCAATGTTTGTTTTCCTTAAATAGGCATATTTGTTCCTATCCTGCGTTACAGAAATGGAGATAAATATTTACTGTGGAATAATAATAAATTTTAACAAAACAACAGAAATCTCTGCCTTCATGGACATGCATTAGGTCTAATGAGAGAGAAAGAGACAAGCAATAAGCAAAGCAAACTAGAAAAACATACAGTATGTTAAGTGGTGACATGAACTAAGGACAGAAGTCTAATAGAAAAGGGAAATAAGGAGTTACAGACTGTTGAGAGGGAAGTTCATTTTGAAATGGGACGATAAAGCCTAACTGAGGTGACATTTGAGGAAAGACTAGAAGTTCAGGAAATGAACCATGTAGAAAACTGGGGAAAGTGTATCCAATGGAAAGAACAGCAAATATAAAGTCTGTGAGGTTGAGAAATAATGAGATCAGGAAGCTTGCAAGGGAAGGAGGGAAAGAGTAGTAAGGAATGAAATACAAGTAGTAGTAAGGCTTCGGAGACCCCTGACAGTAGCTTTTATTCTGAATGTGATGGGAAGCCTTTGGAGGGTTTTTAGCAGAGTTGTAGTAATGATCCAAGCAAGAAATGATGGAGGCTTTAACCAGGTTTATAGCACCAAGAAGAAGTGGTTAAATACTAGTTATATTTTGAATGTGGAGATCACTGGGTTTGCTGGTGGTTTGAAAGTGAAGGTAGAAGTAAAGGGAAGAGTACAAGATGACTCCAAGGTTTTTGACTTGAACAACTGGGAAAGGGAGACTTAGGAAGAAAAAATTTGAAAGGGAAAATTAGGAGTTTGATTTTACTTATTAAATTTGAGATATCTATTAATTCAAATATAGATATGGAATAGCATTTGGTTGTGAGTCTGGAAGTCGTAAGAGAGGTCTGAATTGCTAAATTGCATGTTAATAGGATATACATAGACATGGTATTTAAAGTTTTGCTTGTGTCTATGGTATAGTGTTCTTTAGTAAACTCTAGAAACAGTGAAAATTACCTAAATTCTTAGCCCTAATCCTCACAGATGAGGCAAAACGCCTGAATTTTTTATGTCACAGGAATGTCACAGGAATGACATCTAAAAATCTCAAGCTTAGTTTAAAGGTTGCTTGGTAGGAAGAGATAAAGGTCTTCATTCTTTCCAGATAAGAGAATGTAAGCCTTCTGTGAAATACATGATTCTGAAAAAGAATTTATTCTATGCTGGTATCTGTGAGTTCTGTTAAACATTTCCCTACAATTAAGTTTTTTTTAAATAATATATAATAGTCATGCTATTATGACAATATAGGATTGTTTTTACTTATTTTCAGACTTGTTAGCTATTAGCTTTTAACTATTTATTATTTCTGCGGTAGTATCTCATGATGGAATTATTAGCTACTTCCTCCTTTTCACCATAGATACTGATAAATTTCTGTCTTTTGTCACTCTGTAAATACCAGCATAGTTGGGTGTCTTTGATGCTTTTTATTCAGGTAAATTTTGGAAAGCATGTCTAGCAAAAGCTGGTAGCAAATTATTTCCCTTGCTAGAAAAGTAAACACAGAAGTTAGCATGAAGTCAGTTGAACTCCTTTCCAAATAAATTCTGTAACAATTTAGAGCTGACCATCAGACATAAATAAATAATAAATAATTATTGTTATAAAAGTAACAACTTGGGCCAGGCATGGTGCCTCACACCTGTAATCCCAACACTTTGGGAGGCCTAGGCAGGTGGATCACCTGAGGTCAGGAGTTCGAGACCAACCTGGCCAACATACTGAACCCCATCTCTACTAAAAATACAGAAATTAGCTAGACATGGGGGTCGGCGCCTGTAATCCCAGCTGCTCGGGATGCTGAGGCTGGAGAATGACATGAACTCGGGAGGTGGAGGTTGCAGTGATCCAAGATTGCGCCATTGCACTCCAGCCTAGGCAACAAGAGTCAAACTCCATCTCAAAAAATAAAAAGTAAAAATAAGTTACAACTTTGCTTGGGGCCAAGAGAAGATAAAGTTGCTCCTCTTTGGCTTCTGTTAATTTGCAAGTTTTAATACTAGAGCTCAAGTACTTTTTCAGATACTAAGGCAATCAATTTTATATGGAGAAAAATAGAAGAAAAAGTTTGTTCTGTGTTCTGTACATGTAACCCACACATATGTCACATAGTCTTACTGGCTGTTTATCATTATCAAGTGCAGTTACTCAGCTGCTGTCTCACTTTATATACTTGGTCTTCATGGGTCCTATGAGGTATATATATTTAAGAGGTTAAATATGGAAAGTCTGTATAACATAGAAGTATGTGTATAAAATCTAATGACATCTAAATATTCCTTCAACAAATATTTATTGAAGAGCTGATTAGTAGCACTGTTTTTGGTGTTGAGGATACCGTGAAAAATAAGATAGGCAGGATCCCTGCTGTCATGGAGCTTAATAAAGTACAGTAATTTTAGATATTAGTAAGTGATAGGAGGAAATAAAATGGGATAGGCAGTTACTGATTGTGGGGAAGGGCTATGCTTTATGTATGATGGTAAGGAAAGGCCTCTCTGAGGAAGTAGTTTTTGAGTGGGTCCTAAATGATGAAAAGATTCAGTTTAACGGAAGAAATAGCTACTGCAGAAGCTCTAAAGCCAGAAAAAGCTTGGTAAGTTTAAGGGACAGAAAGGAGGCCATCTTAATAGAGATAGTGACTTGAAGGGAGAGTGCGTTATGAGAAAAGCTTGGGGGAGGGGGAGAAACAATAACTGGGCAAATCATGTAGGGTCTTTTAGAGGTAGAGAACATCAGATTTCATTAGATAGCAGTGGTAGGTAGCCACAGGAGGACTTAAAGAAGGGTAGCAACATGATGTTTTTAAACTTGGAATTTAAATAATATCGGAATTTAAATAATATCACTCCATTTGCTGTGAGGCAAATAGACTCTAGAGTTGCAGTAATCCAAGCAGGATGTGATGGTGGTATGGAGAGTAGTAGTGAAAAAGTGAAAGAGAGCAGGCTTGATAATTGGATGGTGAAGAAGGAGGAAGTAATAATAATTTCTAGGTTTTTGGCCTGATTATGTGACAGGATGGTGATGCCATTTATTGAGATGGAGCAGACCAGGATGGAGCAGGAAAAGAAGATTGGGGAAGGAGGTAAAAGTTAGAAGTTTTGAGTTTGAGAATCTACATGAAGAGTACAAGAAGGCAGTTGAATTTGTGACAGAAAGGTCAACCCAGATGTGATTTTATACATTAACACAGGTTGAAATTTGTAACATAGATTTCAACCTGTGAACCCTGTTCAACAAGAACCCTCGTCTTCTGAGTCCTGTTTTAATCTTTAGTTTACTATAGTACTCTATAGACATATTTCTTTAGCTTCACTTTAAACTATTTTAGTAACTAGATTCTTCTGGGAGTCAGATTATCTATGTTTCAGGAGTTAAATAATTGGAGAAATCCCCCAAGAATTATGTAATGTCGTTTTATTTATGCATATATTTTAATTGTGTGTCTCAATTTTCTTCTAGATGAAGATGAAGATGAAGATGATGAAGAAGATTTTGAGGATGATGATGAGTGGGAAGACTGATCTATATTATATATATATATATTTTTAAGGTGAAATACTAAACACTACTTTCTTTCTGTGGATTCTGTAAAATTATCATGTAAATGTTCTACCAATTTGCTGTATATTTTTGTTGCCTTTTTTGCTTTTTTTTTAATTAATCTGTGCAATACCTCATTTAATCTGTAAAGGTTTGTCATAATCCTCTACGAAGCTACTCCCTGTTATTGTGTGCAAGTTTACACCAGGATGCTCACTTGATTTGTGAATATTTTTCATTCCATCAACAAGGGAGTTTAAATACTATATGTGAGACTGACAAAAACCTTAATGTAATTTACTTATAATGCCAGAAGGAAAACACTATTTTCATACCCTACTTT
Organism: Aotus nancymaae; assembly: GCF_030222135.1. Taxonomy (NCBI): domain Eukaryota; kingdom Metazoa; phylum Chordata; class Mammalia; order Primates; family Aotidae; genus Aotus; species Aotus nancymaae. The sequence goes on from NW_026988413.1 coordinate 32,931,202, forward strand.
TTCTGTACCTAAATTTTCTTAAAAAAAAAATCTAGTATAGCACTACATTCTTTTTTAAGTGATGCAAACTTTAGTTTCTTTAGCCCCTTTATTTTGAATACAACACTACATTTGAATGTTGAAGCTGATACATTGCACAGTTCTCTAGACATCACTATACTGATGCAGTTTCTCAAATTTTAGCAATATGCTCTACATAAAATCACTACAGAGATACTAGTGGGGAAGATGAGTAAGTAATACACCTCTTACAGCAATACTGCCTGTTATTGGGATAGCAGTGGTATTTGCAGGCTGGAATCATAAGAAGCCCTTACATACTTGTTATTGACTGAGGTTATTTTGATGCTGTAGCAAATGTGGCAGGCTCTTTTTGGCAAAAGTTTTGAAAATTTTTTTGGTGTTATTCTGAAACAAAATTAAGTTGAAGTTTGGGGGATTTAGGGAGTACTTTTCATTCTACATGAACTGAAGTCATATTATGGTTACTCCAATATTTGGTTAAAAAAGCTATACAAATCAGAATAGTACTAAAATAGTGTGGAATTTCAGCATTTTTATTTTGCACTTTGTGTGGATTGAGGTATTCAAAAATACCAACTGTAAAAATCTAATCTAGTTGGCAAAGATATGCACTGAAACACAGGACCTCACATGCATTTATTTTGATAACTTTTGACGATTTTTGTCAAATAGCACATGAAGGGTTACATTTTTCTTAAAAGATTAGTGATCCCAGTGTCAAATTTCTTGGAACACCTAACTGAGTGATAGATTCTTTTTAAAGATAAAACTTGACAACCTGCACATTTGTTATGTATACTAAATGATGTGTTAAAATTAGGGTTTCTTTGCCTCTCTGCGATACACTAATCTGCCTAAAGGTGGTTGTTTCATATTTATAATGCTAATTATCATACCTACCTACTTTAAATTTTAGGTAGAAAATTATCTGATTTAAATACAGACACATATTTTTCTCACATTGAGTCATATGCATAATGTAGTTCCAAATGTATTTCATTACTATAGTCGCAATATCCAACTAAAAATTATGCTATCTAGAATTGTACCGACCAAAATCTAGTATTGGCAGATCTTGACAGGCTGGACCTGCAAGATGTGGCTTGAATTTTAACCATTTATTACATAATCTATAGTGATCATGCATCTAGTTATCATAAGAAATAATTTAAAAGGTTTTGTTTGCTGAAAGCAGTAAGTGGTGCAGTAAAATAGTTAAGTTATTCAAAGAATGTTATCTTTCTTGCAAGAGTAATTTAAGCACATGGGAAAGATTCTAGACTTTTTGTTTCTTGCAACAACAGTGCCCTCTGCTGCTAGAAACCTTTTTCTACTTACTATCATTTTTATTGTGGCTTGATCTCAGTGAATCTGGTGCAGATGAGGCTGAACAACTACTAACCAACAAAATCAGGAATTTGTACAAAAGTTAAATGGGACATTATAATTATTTTAAGTAATGTTAATTAATTGTTTTTTCTTTTTGACAATATAAAAACATTTTAAATTTCCTAGAAAAGTCTTCAAGGTAATACCAATTTAAAATCTCTCTTAACTTTTGGCCAAGGAATTCTAGATTTTCGAGCTAACTTTGGTAAAATAAATATTTATCAGGAACTTGTCTCAACAGGGAGTATCCATTCTTTGAAGTCGAAGCACAATTTTAAACATGTAAGATGGATATATAATTTGCCAAAGGTAATTGAATTTATTCTTTTTTTCTTAAAGAAAAAAAAAGACTTTGGTTGTTGTTGCACAAAGTCTAAGTTACTATTGGTTGAAACACAGCAGCTGTGGAGTTCAGTCCAGGCATGAAGACTAAATCTGCTTTACCAAGTAAGGTGTAAGGTTGCATGTTTCAGTCCTCTACCATCTTGCACTGTGAGCAGCACTATACCTGTGCGTTGTCTGAAAGCCTCCATATATTCTCCAGCTATATGGTTGTCTGGTAGCCTTTGCCTTTAACAAATTAGCATGAGGCTTTTTATATCTAAATGCTACGTGATAGACAATTTCAGCTAGCCACATATTGTATGTATGAGATTCATAAAGACTTTCAATCATTTCATTTTCAAACAACTGAAATTTTGTTTAGTATGTGAATTTTTTTTTTTTTTGAAATGTATAGTGAATAGGATGTTGCACTGGTGGCAATTCATCATGGAGCATAATAAAATTAATTTGACCCAATAGTTTAAAATAGTGTGTTTTATTTGTTTATTGTTAAGAGAGTAACTTTATAGCAAAGGGTACACAGCAGTCAATGATAATGGTTGATGTTTTCAGCAGACTGCATGCCCTGAGAGTTAGAGTGTGCCATTAAATAAACATGGTGAGCGGAAGAATGTTACACCCTGTTCTGTTGGGAAACATGACAGCTGCTCAGCAGCTCCCCTAGAAGCCACTGCTATGGTTAACAGAGCATTCACATTGCAAGGTCAAACTGTTTGGAACTCTTCCACATACCAAAAATGTTGAAGTTTTCTAAAGAATAATAATACTGGAGTTTACTGGTAGTTTCAATAAATGCCAAATATACCAGTTTGTATGGGACATAAGTAGCTTTTAATAAGTGGTATCAAAGAGGGTGCTCATTTTAAACAGGAAACTGTTTTTGATAAATAGAATTTTCTGTTTCACTGACCCTAGCACAAGTGGGTGTCTGAAGATTAAACGGAGTTGGGGAATTCAGAGTGTAGGATGCTACAAAATTCCTTTTAAGAGCCTTGGTCAAATGTAACAACCATTTCAAGAATAATACATTCTATTAAAAAGTTGTTTCTGTTGTACAATTGTGAATGCTTAAGAATGTATTAAACTTTTAAAAGAATTTTTTTAAAGAGAAGTGAAATGTGCCTAAGAATTGTTTCTGTCACATTTTTATCTAATCAACAGAGGGGATTCTTGAGATAACTCTGTTTTAGGAATGGAGTTCCTAAAGGACAAGTATGGAGAGAAGGCTTATTTATAGTACAGTGGAAAATCCTGTATGGAAAAGTTGTGAAATTTTACCTTCTACATTTATTGACATTGTCATATCTCACCTCCAAAACACAGCATTCTTTAAAATCTCTTGGTCATTTATTTGTGGATTAAAAAAAAACTTTGCTTTCTAGGGAAGCCTCTGGGAAGGGTATAATACACCATTATGAATATGCTAGGGAGCATGCTTTGCAGCTACTGCCTTTACTTCTGTATGTGATATGTAACATCCTCCATTGCCATGAGGAGCCTATTGAAAAATTTGTTTCCAGATGTGTCTGCCATAGGTTTTTCTAAAAAAGAAAAAAAGCATCACAGATTGTGTTAACTGTTGATAAGAGTATTTACTGTTACATAAGTCCAGTGTAACGCTAAATTGGCCATGCACACCATTATCAAAATTGGCAAATCAAGATGTGAATAGCACGTAATTATTTTGAGTAAAGCATAACAGATTGTAGTTTACAGGTGGTTTTCAGTTTAATCAGATATTTGTGTATTGGGGCATTTCTAGTAAATTTGAAGTAGTCCCTGAATAACAACCACGAAAAAAAAATCTACCTTAGGATTTTTAAAAAAATGTTTCTATTTAAGAGAAAGCTGAATTTCAGCAGTATCAGATTGCATTATTGAACTTGAACAAAACACTATTGAATTGGTTGGCATTTCATGACCTAAATTTTGTCTTGTCTTAGTGATTGCTAGATGTGTGTAGATTTTCATCAAGGCCTAATTCTAAGGATTTTTAAAGCATCAGTATCACCATATTTAAATGATTATGAACTAAATGTGTGGCAGACATTAAGATGCGACAGTGGAGTAGGATAGGTCCCCACCCACATCTACATTGTTTAAATATAAAATACTTATTTCATAAATGAAAGATGTTTGGAGACCATTGAGTGATAAGAGAACAGAAGCACATGGATGTCACCAAGCCTATTTTCTCATTTCCAGGCGAGGGTAGTCATTCATGTTCACAGGGCTTGTGGGGTCTGCCCAAAGTTAATTAGAACTAATAGTAGAAGCCAGATCTGACTAGTTCAGCTGCTCTTTTTCATGTACCTTAATCCTATTGTATTCCTTTCTTTTTCTTAAATTAAGGATAAACTGCAGATTTAGTTTGTTTCTGAAAGGTGTATGGCTGCAAATGTCACCCTTTTCTCACCTATCATCTGGGTGTTGGAAGAAGCCCCTAACATTCTGTGTCCATCTCTAGCCAGAAAAGCTGGCTTGCTTTGAGGAGCCAGCCTCTGACTCTGATGCATGTGACTGTATTTTGTCTCAACGGTGGCAGTCACCCTACATTGCCCAAGCATTTGGTCATCACAGGGCACTTCTGTCATCTAGTACAGAGTTGAAATGAGGTTGAGCTTTTCATTCTACATTGAATTATTTTTGTTAGTTTCTTAGAGATGTAAATAGGCATTGTTTTTACTTAGACATAAGTATTTTATAAGTCTTTACAATCAACTTGTCTTGACAGAATATTAGTTTGAGAATATATTAATCTTTCTGAGTAATTTTTTGATCAACAGCTGCACTGTCAATTTAAAGACCGGGAGTTCTTCCAAGGACCGCAAGGACAAACAATACTTCAAATCCAGCTTCCTGGCTTTATTATTGATGAGAAAGGGGGAGATCCTAACTGGGTTCCATGTACTTCAACCTTACTGGAAAAGAGGCAGGAAAATAAAATGTGGATCTTGTATTTGTGATGTTGAAAGAAACAAATGAAAAGGCATTATCATGTCCATTTAACTATGGGAAAACAAAGGTGTTCATGTCTCAATTCTATAGTTGTCTTAAGGGCAAGTATAATTTAGCTCCTTAAATCAGCATCTGACCTAAAAAGAAACAACTTTTTTTTTTAAGCTAGGTTGGGAATCTAAGGAGGCAGAGAACAGAAAGGAGAGTTTGTGTTTATAAGCATATTTTGATGATCAGGAGAAAGCTCAGCAAGTAGAATTAAGAAATACATTTGAATCTCCATTTTTAGGAATGAAAACTAGTTCTACAGGAAGAAACTCATTTGTTTTTTGTTTGTTTATTGAGCAAGGATGTGAATGCATAAGGACCAAACTTTTTCTTAATTGTATTAGCTAAAGCTCAAAACTACACTCGACCATTCAAGTGTAAGGGATTTTTCTTTTCTTTTTTTTTTTTTTTTTAGTTTTCTGAACTTAGCTGTAGATAGAAGCATAGCCCTAGTATTTCAATCACTTCCTTTCCAAGCCACCAGTAAACGGACCTTATGATTCTATTTAAGTGGCTTTGCTTTGGCCATGGTTGATATCTGGGTGCTGTAGAACATGCTTATAATGGACTTGCTGCCCAGAGATGTTTAGGAAGTTCAAGTAGATTCTGAGCCCGATAGTTGCTTAGATCTGCACCAGTGCCCAAAAGTTCTGTAGCCAACATGCTGCACTAACTTGACATGATTTAGGCCAGTTAGACTGTGCAAAGAGAGAGAGTCTCTGCATTCTACCAGAGCCCAAATTTAGCACCCGATTTGCTTTAGCACTTTTATCACTTTGTTTTCCTAAACTCAAAGCAGCAGAAAAACTGATTTGTTATGGGAATCACTCTTATTTTTCATGTGTTTTTGTTTCCAAGCTGTCTAAATCATACCAAGATATTAGACCAGCTTAGGAAAAACAAATAGATTGTCCATTTGAGTTCAGTTTTGATTCTGTAAAGACTTTTCAAAGCCAACTTCACTAACTGTTATCACTACTATTAAATGGTATTTGGTAGGTTGTTGGAAAAGATAGTTGCCCTTTCCACTGCATAGCAGGTTAACACTTCAGTGTAGCCTCATCTTTGAATCTTGGTGTTGCTTTGTGATACTAGGATTGCGGTAATTATCCCACATAAGAACTGTTTGACATAATAAACCTTGGGGTCTTTCAGCTTGTGAAAAACTATCGCTGTATCTTCACATTGGTAAGATTTTCCACAAAATTGAGGCTAAAGATAGGCATTGAAAAACTGTAAAGGAATTTTTTTTGAAGGCTTTCCCCAGAAAGCTGTTAAATATACGTGTTTCTTAAATATTAATGGGAAACGGTGACTGAAGCAAGAAAGAAACATAAGGAAATGTTCTCCTATATAATCTTGAGTCATCAGAAATTTCCAGAAGTATGATTTATTTTCAAAGTCAATGGATAAATGAACTTGAATGCAAGTTTTATTCTAATGTCCTATACTAAAGCAAACTCTTTTAAATGATTATTACTATAAGTTTGAAATAGACCCCAGAATAAAACATATCTCTCATTCTATATAGTAATACATCTCTAAGATCATGTGACTACATAATGCTAAGTCCCATGAGAAATCAGGCTTTTTTCTTTTTTTCTTGTGTCACTTTCTTAGAAAGTTTTTATAGTTTATTAAGTTCCCTTGACACAGTAGGATTTGGGATAGAAGTTGTGCACACAACCAATTATGAAAGAGTGGCAAAAAGGCATGCATTGGTGGAGAAGTAAAGAACAGCTGGAAAAGCTTGACACGCTGTTGGAGAGATACAGTGATGAGTGTACCAACAGCTGAGGCCACTTCCAAATGTGCAAAAACACAAGGTCTGCGTTAGCAGGTCACTGGAGAGGCCAGTCTTGGAGCTACTTGATGTCATTTCGAAATTGTCTTAGTATGCATGGGCAAGAACAGTTATGTATATTGATGTATATAAAATATTTATAGAACCACCATGACTTGTGGAGATTTAAAACAACTTGCTAAGTACAAAGAGAAGGAATTAGTGCATAAATTATTCTGTGGCTTAGTCCATTTAGGTAGAGAAATAGCTTTTTATCTATAGGTCATGATTCTTGGGAGGTTTATGTGACTGTACTCAGCATCTAATCTAATGAGAAAATGTTAGTAAAACAAAAGGGTAAAGAGGAGATTTATATTTGTAATTGTTACCCACAAGACTAATAATGGGTTCAGTGGTGTAAACAGGCTAGTTGGAAGATTTGGTGACTACAGGCTGTTTTATGCAGGATGGTTCATATCAAATTGCTGCATAATTTATTTCTAAATATGAGAGTTTTAAGTCACTCATGTAAGAAATATTTGCATATCCTTTAATCTTTTTATCAAAGCTAAATCATCTATTATAATTGAGAAAAGGGACCATTAACCATGGAATTTTGGACATGCAGAAGTCTCTGTGTCTAACATGCTACTGAGAGAAATGTAGGTACAGGTGGCATTTTAGATGAATATCTGTTTATTCTGGGACAACTGGCCTGCCTGACTAAATATGCACTTTGGCAATGGGATTAGTCAACTTGCTAGAGCTGTTCTGGCTCTATTCTGGAGAAACATAAATAGTGCTTTATAAAATTCAAAATGTAGAAAACTTTTTTTCTCAAGTGTTTGGTTTCAAGACCTAAATTTCTAATGGCATTTTTTTCCCCTGCAGCATCTCAAAAGATAGAAACTGCACGATGTTGAACAGAAAACTAGAAGAAACAACAGGTTTGAGAGAATTATGGCATTGCTTCTCAGTCTTCAGTTACTGTCTCTCTTCAAAGCATTGCTTTACTTTTTCTCTAAATATTATGGGAATAACCTTCATTCTGCTTATCCAATGCAGTTTTGTTTTATAGTTCCTGCCATTCCCTCCTACTTCCATCCCTTGTTACAACAATGAGTACTAATTTTCAGGTGCAGGTATTAAGAGGGCAATGTAGAGGAGAGGGGATATAAAATGCACAAAGAAGGATTTGTTTTTTTGTGTGTGTGGGTTCTATAACTTGTAAGCGAATAGATATTGGAGGATGGGGAGCACAGTGAAAGTTTCATGGACTTCTTATTAGTAATAACAAGAACACCTTCAAATATTTGTCCTGCTTTGCAGTAGCAATATGTGTGTGTATCAGTCCATAGTGATGTTTTTCTAATAACACTTTCCGGAGGGCACAGTTGAGCCACTTAGTTTGCATTTCCCAGTGTAGACTGCTCTCTGACTTCCTCAGGGTGGCATCTTCTCGCCCTGTCTCCTTTCTACAGAGGTGGTTGTATGGGCTCTCACCTAGTTTCAAACCAGACTACTTTTTTATGACAATGATGAAGCCATTTAGAGGGGCTTCCAAAAGTCTCATGGCTGTTGTTCACTCCACTCCCAGACCTTTTGTCACCAAAATATTTTTTCTTTGAGGAAAATCATGTTGAAAAGAATTCTTATAATACTAGTATTTATTGGAGTGCTTATTAAGTGTTGCACACTACATGAAATGGTTTATATGAGCAAGATATCCCAATATTTCAGCCAAGGCAAATGAAACTTAGATTAAATAATTTGCACACAGTTAAGTAACTAGTAAATGGCAGAGATGGGCTTCAAAATCAAGTCTGTGTTAATACAAAGCCTTCACCACTATAGTATCCTGCCTACCAGTTAGCATTAAGACACCGGAGATGATCTGGATGCAATAATAAAATGGTTACTCCAGTATCTACTTTAAATGTGGAAGGCTTGGGATTTTTCTGCTTATGCAGAAAAATATGAAATCACGCTCTGATTTTTTAAAAAAATGCAACAGAAAGGAAAATACATTATAATCGTGCAACTAAACTAGCAGCCACTAAGGTAAGTTTCGAGATTAGGATGGCCCCAGATTTTTGGAGTACATGAATAGAATTTTAAAAATATTTTCTCTGGTTTGCTCATCCCTTATTCCCATTCCCTACTTCATCACCAATGAAGTATTTTTTCCACTTGAAAGATTAGGTAACTGGTATGTTTGAGTAATCCCACATGCTTAATAAATGATTACATAAGAATTTATTTGGCATTACCTCAGAGTTTTCTCTGTGAATTTAGAGTAATCTCTGCCAATGTGTCTTCTTAAGTATTTCCTATTTATTTCATACTTATGAGTGAACCCAATGGTGGGTTTTAAGGAGGTCAGGAACAACTTGGATTTGTTGCTTTAAAAAAAAATTTGTATTTCTTTGAAAACAGCTTTTATTAGTGACAGCTTCTGGGGCAAAAAGAATTTTAATCCATCCTAGCAAGTTCTAACAGGTCAAGAGTCCTATTAAATTTTCTATGAGTGTCTCTGCAGAGAGTCACCAGAAATTCTTGGCAGCATTAGAGAAAAAGTTGGTGTTACCTTACTTGTCTTGAATATGATATTTTCAGCTATCCACTGGTTTCCTGCATAGTCACCACAACTCCCAATTGGTAACATGTTGAAAAAGCAAGAACTGCAGAAGATTGCAGTGTAACTTCTAGAGACATTCACAAATAGGTATCAGTCAATATATTTTCCCTCTGACTCTTCCCCTTAAATGTAATTTAAGAAAAAAAAAAGCTGTATTTTTCGAATTTTACCTCAGTGTAAAGCATCCCTTTGAGCTGCTATTTGTTGGATAATTTGTTCACAGGAATGTATTGGCTTTTAATCTGGGTGCTGCTGTCAGCCCACCCCAGCTTGACAGGGAATTATTTCACGATAAATTCAGGAAGGACAACTTGCAAACTGTAACTCGAGAGTGGCTTTAGATAATTTGTTTTCGTGTTTATGTAACAGTGATTAATGGATCTTCTGAGATTCTATTTAGGGAGAAGGAGAAATTTAGCAATTAGTCTAAAGACTACAGTATTGTGATGTGAGAAGATTGATATACGTTTCAATAACATGCCTAATTTTAAAAACATTCTAAGTATATGGTTCTAAAAAAAAACTGTGTTGCTAACAAACTGTTTAACTTGTTTTAAAGGCTATACAGCTAGTCACACAGTGTTTCATTCTGAAACAAGTGATTAGTCATCTGAAAATTCATGCAGCATTTTCAGTATGCAGATATATCAAAATGAAATTCTCAGCTTTAGATTGCAAATTTGTCTAATGAACTCAAGAGTTAAGGTTTTAAAGATAATAATTTCACCTCAGGATAGGTTGTTGAGAGAACCAAACTTCATTTTCCAGTTGTCAACCTCGGCTTTCCCAAACACTCTCTCAACTGAAGCCCGCACAGCGATTCCTGACTACACAGCCTGACCTCTGCCCAGATCACACATAGAAAAGGGGTTGAGTCTCTGAGGGAAGAGGGTCAACACGAGTGAATGCAGATTATTCTTAGAACCTTGCCCTAAAATGTGCCAATGTTAGAGTAAGATGGTAGAGTAAAATGCCTACATTGGCTGCTCCTTAGTGACATGCTCCTTGGAGCCCCTTAGCCTCCATGCGTAGATCCTGCCGGGTCCTAGATCTTGAGGCCAGTATTGCCTCTAGAACCTCCTTTCTCAACCACAATCCTTTTTGATCAATGTAAAAATTTTACATTCAAAATAAATATTTGTAAGTAAAAGCAAAATTGAAGATAAGTGATTTGTTATACACAGCAAGGCAAGACTTCAATACATTCCTTTCCTGTTGCATCATTTTGCAATCCCTCCACCTCCACTGGGAGAGCCATGTTATCTGTAAGGAGCTCTAGGCCATTTTCTTTTGAACTGTCCAAACAGGACCAGTGACTAGTACTCTTGTTCCTAGACACCACTCTGAGCCACTCCTTTAGCTCCTTGCCTGTCCTTTAGTTCAGATATGCAGTATAGCTTCCCTTGCCTTTTAACTTTAGGAAAGCCAACATATAGCTTTCCTGCCCTGTTGAGGGTGGTAGTCAAGTGCCTTATGCCCCATTGCCAGAGTCTGAGTCACTTCTTGCTCTGGTTGGACCCCATGGGTATGTGTCCCACACGTCCACCCAACTCCAGCACCACCACTATGACAAGGGCCAGGTGATAATGACTCTCCTACCTACACAAGAATTATTCTTTGCTGACTGGATGTCCCCCCACATCTGACCATCCAAATGGGCTGTTGGTTCTCTGACTCAGGGGCATTTCTCTCTGGCTTGCCCATCATTGAGCCACAGATTGATCTACAGATCTCAGTATCTTTCTTCAGGAGGTAGAAGCCATGGAATACAGCAATTCTAGTAGTTCACTTTGTTGGGGCACTTACCGTGTTACTGTAGAGTCCAGTAATATTATACTAAAAGTGTTTGAGGGTAAAATACTTAAACCTATCCTCCCTTTTTGGTTTGGAAACATTTTAGTATGTCAACATGTCATCTAATTGTGTGATTTTCAAAGTAAAAAATTTTCACTCAGTCATGAAGTTCCGAAAGGAATGACAGGATGGGGCTTTATAGCTGAGCAGCACCGTTCATGTAATAGCTAGTGATTGCACAATGCAAAAGCATCCCATACCACTGTTGACCATACTGGAGGAGTGGTGAGGGGTACTATCATGATGTCTCTTCATTGTTGGTAAGTAGCTAATTATCTGCATCTAATCAAATATATGTATTGAGACCTTGCTGTTTTTAAGGCACAAAGATAAGATATAGTGCCTGATCCCCAGGATATCAATCCAGTAGGATAGTAGGAAGAAAAGACATGTATACAAATAGTATAATGCAATGCAAAATATAGTAGGTACCAAAAGAAAAGTTTGAGGGAAGAACAAAGAAGACTCAGAGGGAAGAATGAAACAGGTAAATTTCACAGAAGTGAACCTTAAAAGATGAGTAGCTTATTGACCCAAGATGTTAAAAAGAAAATTCTGAATTGAAGAGACACCGTGAACAAAAACGAGGTGGGGAAGCCTGGATAGTGTTTGAAGAGCAACACCCGAGTTTCATGCTAACTAAAGGTGTTGAATGAACCAAAGGCATTTTCTATCAGGCAAATTGTAGCCATTGTATGATATCAGAAATACAAAATTCCATTATCATTAAGACTGCCATGTGAGCAGTGTGCATTTTCTAGGAGCCATTTATTCAACAAACATTTATCAAATGTATTTGGCATTTGGCCCTGGAGCACTAATAAGATCAGACATCGTTAATATCCCTAAACAACTTATGTGGCAAATGCTCTGTTAAAACTCCATCAATGCTGAGAGTGTGGAAATCAAAGCCAGGTCCAGTGGGAAGACATGAGGGATAGGGATAGAGAAGGCTGTATAGTGAGCTACATGTAAGACTGTGGGATATAGCAGAAGGTTTTGGAAAAGGAAGATGAGTTAAATTTTAAATATGTTGTGTCTGAGGTGCTTTTCCATTTGGATGTGTGGGTTTAGCATTGTAGAGATAGACTTTGTGCTGGAGTAAAGACTTGGGGGGTCATGTGATAGATGGTATTTCCAGATAGAGGCCTGGATCAGGTCACCTGAGGGAGAGTGTGGAGAAGAGCACAGGCTCTTTTGAATAATTCCTTTTTCCCCATCTCCTTAAATCAATAAGATACTCATCCTTCCAAGTGCCTTTTGGAAGATGAGTAGGTATTAACCAGATATGGAGAGAGAGAAGAGAATTCCAAAAAGGTAGATGTTACATGTAAAGATGTGTGTCAAAAGGGGCCATCACTTGTTAAGTGAACTGTAAGTCACTCAATATGGCTTAAGTACAAGGTATATTAGGACAAGCGATGGAAGATGAGGCAGAAAAATGATCAGGATCATATTTGCCATGCTAAAGGATCTGAACTTTATTCTGTAGAATATAAGTTACTATTGAAGTATTTTAAGCAGGTGACTGACTGATGTGATCAGAGTTGTTTTGGAAAAATATCACTCTGGCATGTTGAAGAAAAATTGGGGGTGGAAAAAAAATGGAGACAGAGACTGAGTGCAGTGGCTGATGCCTGTAATCTTAGCAGTTTGGGAGGCCAAGGCAGGAGGATTTATTGAGTCTAGTAGGAGTTTAAAACCAGCCTAGGCAACACAGTGAGACCCCCTTCTCTACAAAAAATTTGAAAATTATCTGGGCGTGATGTTATGTGCCTGTGGTCTTAGCAACTTAAGAGGCTGAGTGGGGAGGATCACTTGAGCCCAGGAATTCGAAGTTGCTGTGAGCCATGATCATGCCACTGCACTCCAGCCTGGGTGACAGAGCAAGACCCTGTCTCAAAAAGAAAGAAAGAAAAGGATGGACATAGAGAAATCAGTTAGGCAGCAACAGCTATGCAATAGTCCAGATAACAGATTATGAGTGACTTAGCAAGAGTTTTTATAGTGACCAAGGAGGTGTACCATTTTCCAAAGGGAAGAAAATTTTATTCACAGCTACAACTTTAGAGTGGCTCCTATTAAATAAAGATGTATCTGCTGATCATATTTACCCATTTGTGTATGCAACAGTAGAGCCAGACCTGCCTTTGGGAGGAGGGTGGCAAGAGCTGAACTTGCAGTACATGAAAGAGTGAAAGAATTCAGAATTCTCAAGAGTAATCTAGGAGGGTGGTAATGAAGCAGAATCATGAGAAGAAGAAGGGATAAAACAAGAAAACAAAATAGCCAGTGGGAATAAATTTTGGTGGTAAGTTAGCCAGAGGATTTTTTTTTGTCGCAGGGCATCTAATATTCAATTTGAAGTTGTTTGTATTGCTATAATGTCAACCTCATCTTCTTTTCCCAAAATTTCATGTAGTATTGAATCTGTGGAAGTTAAGAATGAGGGCTGATGTGGTCAGTGTAATTTGGAATAGTGGCGTTAATCATAAGTTTGCAAGAGGCATGCTTAGAGTATGAAACGGAAGAGGACCATGAGCATATAAGCCTTCAGCCCCCACCCCTCCATCCAAGAATTCTCAGAAATCTTGCATAAGACTTTGAGCTATCATGGAGGGAATGAAGTTTTCAGTCGACTTTATTTGGATCTTAGATATAAGTTTATATACCTTTATATGAGAAATATTTTTTCTTATGTCAAGTAAAATGACATACTAGAAGATACACCTTTTTTATCCTGAGACTTTGGGGACCCTCTGACTCTCCAGCAGAGCGGTGTGCTCATTTTTTCAAGGATTGCACTACCCTCTTCGTCTTGGTGAGTTTTGCCACACCACCTCTACAATCTGATTTCTACCTCCACTGTCCCATGAACTTGCTGTCACCAAGGTCAGTATTCAGGTAAACACTTTCTAGCTCTAGGACTCACTGAGGCATTTTATGCTGTTGACTGCGCCCTTCTTAGTGTAGTTCTCTGCTTTACAACATGACTGGCTTCTCTCTGCCCTCTCTGGTCATACTCAGCCTCTGTCATTCTCTACACTCTTCCTGAGTGACCTCATCCAAACTCCTAGCCTTAAATACCATGCGTAACACATGACCCGAACATCCTTACTTCCAGCACAAATCCCACCCCCATGATTCTAGACCCACACATTCAAATGGACAAGCACCTCAGACCATGTGTTTTAAGCTAAACTCATCTTTCTCCCCTCCCAAACCTGCTCCTGCTGTATTTCCTACCCCATTTTATGGCATTTGGCCTAGATGGCCCAGTTAGGAATACAAGTCTCCTCTCTTGTTGCACCCCCGCCTGCCCCCTACAGCTAACTAGTAACTGAATTCTGGAAACTTTATGCTTTCTTGGTCTCTGTGCTATCTGTTCTAGCCTCTTCGCCTCTACACAGAGTTCATTGTTCAAATCTGCATCACTTCACTCTCAGATCATTATAGGGGTCTCCTAACTGATTTCCTACCACCAGCCTAGGCCTCACTGAATCCATTCTTCTACTGGTTACAGGAGTCATGTTTTTAAAACCTATATAAATATCATGTCACTCCTCCTCTTGAATTCCTTTGATGCTCCTCTTGGCTTTTCGTAATTTATTAAGTTCACATTCCCTAGCTTACACTAAATTGCTCAGGATAGACTCCTGTGATGCTCAGCCCATACCAGCCTTCTTATTCAGATATAGAAAATTGTACTGGCTTTTTAAAATGCATCTTACAAATACATGCTCTGTGGTTCAGATCGTCATATAATTCGTCTGAGAGAAACTTGGTAAACTTGAGAATTTAGTTGAAACCTAATTTCCAGTTTCGGTGTACCACAATGATGCCACACAACTCTATAGTCTGTCTAGGGGATGGCTTTTTAGCTGTGGTTTGTCAGCCAATCACTTCTTCTAAGGGCTTTTAGAAAAGTTAAAAGTTAGAATAGCTAAATAGTAAAGAAAGAGCTGGGACAAACAAACTATGTAACACCAGAGACAGGACTAATAAAAATAATCTAAATATCCAACAGTTCTTGAAATTGCTTAAATAAAATAGGATTTTAATGGTATGAAACTATCTTCCCCTTTTTGAAGAAAAAAAAAGTTATATGTATGTTCAAATATATATTAAGAAGAATTTTGAAAGATATGCACTAGGCCAGGCACAGTGGCTCATGCCTCTAATCCCAGCGCTTGGGAAGGCAAAGGCGGGCAGATCACTTGACGCCAGGAGTTCCAGATCAGTCTAGCCAACACGGAGAAACTGCATCTATACTAAAAATATTTTAAAAATTAGCCAGGCGTGGTGGCGCATGCCTGTAATCTCAGCTACTCAGGAGCCTGAGGCATGAGAATCCTTGAATCTGGAAGGACTAGGTTGCAATGAGCTGAAATCGCGCCACTGCACTCCAGCCTGGGTGACAGAGGAAGACTCTCACAGAAAAATTTAAAAATTAAATAAAAGGTATGCACTAAAGAGTTATCAGTACTTGTTCTGTGTGGATGGGATTATGGGGTTTTTTGTGTACTTTTGTTTATTGTATGTTCTGATTCTTCTTAATGATCACATACCCTTTTTCTAGAAAGAAAAGACCATACAGAAACTACACAATATTTATATTCTTAGTCCACCAAAATTATCAATACTAGAAAAAAAACCTAAAATATTAACTTTTTACCAAATTCTTTTTTACATAATGACATTAAATCCTATGGTTTCCAACCATTTTTTCTGCTAGACTTTTTCCTCAAATTGAAATGTCTTTCCCAATCTTCACACCGAGGAAACTTTTTTTTCTAGCCTGGTGACTTTACTGTTTAAAAATTCTGATTGTCACATTCTCTGCAAAGCTTTCCTTGATCCAGTGTCTGCTATAGGTCCGGAATCTATGATAAAATATGGTTCACAGGCCGAAGCCATTCAACACCTATTTTTGTACAGCATGTGAACTAAGGAAAGTTTTACTCTTCTGGAAGGGTTGGTTTCCTTAAAATTCCCACTGCTCTGAGGTAGAGGACACTTTCTAATTCAGCTTGGTCTCCCCAGCCTAGAGGAGAGTACCTTGTCCGTAGGAGCCACTTAATAAATAAATGCAGAATGCAAGGAGTGATGTAAGCTTCCTCCTTACAGTAGAATGTAAGTTACATGAGGACAGGGGTTCTATTGTCTTTGCTCACTGTTTATCTCCAGTGTTTGGAAGAGTATCTGGAACACAGCAGGCACTCAGAAAATATTTGTGGATGTTAAGTGCACCAATGTTGGTACCATATTTCTGAGTTTTGTAAGTTTTTGATCAATTCTTAGTCTTTTATGTCATACATTTGGCAATTTATGGAAGTCCACTTTAAGAACTTCAGATAAGAAAGAGGCAGCTTTTCCTGTGTCTAGAAAGGAAGCAGTTATGAGATCTTTTCAAGAGCATATTGATTTACCCCTGTCTTTAGTGCGTCTGCATATAGACATTGCAGCCTGTAATTACCTCTTCCTTTCACCCAGTGGTAGCAACTATCTCAGGGCAGGTATTAAATCAAGATCCTGCTGACACTGAGTTATTAAATACCTGTGGCAGCAGGGCTCATGAGGCAGAGGGACTCAACATCCTGGCCCCATTTCAAATCAGAGTGAGCTGTACTGAGCTGTACTTTCAGAGATTAACATGCACACATTAATCATAGCCTAAACACTTCATCTGGTCTTGGACAGTCTCTCTTCCAGTGAGTTGAAAGCTCTTTATAGAGGATGAACTAATTAGTTTTCTTATCAGCTCTTTGAATTTCCAGGGAGGATGGACCAGGGTCCCCGTCCTGTGCTGAATAATGATCATCATAATATTTTCCATGTTTACAGTACTGGATTCTGAAATAATGCATTCTAGAATTTTTTTTTATAATGATAAATGTACCCACTTAGAATCTGACCATATTATACTTGTCTTATTAAGTGCTTTATAACTTTGTTTCTTGGATTGATGTGAGAGCCTGTATCTTCATTTAAACGTTGTGAAGTGCCTAGTAAGTACATGTTGCTCTCTCTTAAGGCACAGAAAGCCACAGTAAGGCAGCCTGTTAAAATGCAAAGGAGAAAACATGTCTCCTCATCACTTGCTTCTGGTGAGAAGGGTTTGCCCATCTCCCCAGCCCAACCAGCTCTTGGTCATGCTCGTGCTAGCCTTTTCCTCTTTATTCAGGAGGGCTGCCACACCCCACTCCTGGGATTTCTGCATGGTTTAATCAATGACCCCGTTTATCAGCAAACTTTTGCTCCTCTGCCTTATCATACTGGAGGTAGAAGCTGTTAACTGCCCACAACCCTTTGATTTAGAAGAGCCCTGTCTTCATGCACTCACAAGGGTCAGAGGAAGGGAAGGCCTGCTTTGGCTTTCTGTTCTAAATTCATACACATGCACACATATATGTCTTTTAAAAACCTACATTTTACCTTTTATTTCCTTTAACAACAAGAATGAGTGTAATTGTGAACACGAGTGAAAATAGTGAAAAGATGAAAATAGTGAAGTCTCTACCAAGGGAAATAAGATCTCCACTGTTCTAAGAACTACAAACCTTTGGGAGGTTGAGTCTGGATGGAAGAAGAGAGGTGTAGTGACACAGAAGGAGCATGGGCTTTGCAGTCAGAGATACCAGCCTTACCCTCTCTGTACCTCAGTTTACCCATCTATAAAATTGTGATAGCACCTTGTAATGTTGTTGTGCAAACATGAGACAACTTAGTTCAGAAAATGTCAGTCACCTCCCCTCCCTCACATGGAGTCAGGGTACCTACTAACTCATGGGCCACTGGAATACTCTTTAAGTGATTATGTCAGTTGTTCTTATTCTGTAAGAGAATGGCTGAACAGTAGAAACAGACTCAAAGAGCCAGGCCAAAGGACTATGGGAGAGATTTTCTAGTGAAACACAATCCTTTTGATTGGAGACAATCCAAAGCTCTGTATATGAAGCAAACAGTTGTTTATTGGGTGGCTCAGAGAGCTTGCCAAGACCACTGCTATAATCTGTAGGACACAAAGGATATATCGCTAATCATAGTTAATACAAAAGACTTTAGAGGGATTTATAACTTTCATAAATTAGAGTGGAGCACTAGAGTGAAGTGAAGGTAATTCAGTATGTCTTTTTCTTATTTGAATTCAGACACTTCTTGAGTGACAGGGGTAGAAGGGTAGCTGGAGATTTCAAATGCATGTGCCTCATGTCCCCATGTGTATTTTGTGAATGTTGGCATCATGGTGATTTGCATAGACACCCACTAAACTAAGGCTTAGCCAAGGAGAGTTCAAAGAGAGACTTGAGTGGTCCATCCTTAGCATCAGCCCAAAGGTAGCTTTGAATTTAGGGGTCTTATCTTCCAGTATTCTTCTAGCACTTATTTCCTTGCTATCAAGAAACTTCAATTTTATTTCTTTCAGAAATCATTCATTTTTATAATAAATGATTGAATCGACATCTGGGTACCTATGGGACTTATGGAAATATGGAAGCATCAGCTACCATCCTGGGTCTAGCTAGCATCAATGAATCTAAGATGATAATGACCACATTGGGGATCTTTTCGCAACCTTTCATCTCACTACCAAAGGAAAGTTTTAAGAAAGTTCTTACTGGGCACGCTGGCTCACGCCTGAAATCCCAGTGGTTTGGGAGCCCCGATGGGAGGATCTCTTGAGCCCAGGAGTTGGAAACCAGCTAGGCAACACAGTGAAACCCCGTCTCTACAAAAACATTGTTGCCCAAGTGTAGTGGTGCATGCCTGTAGTCCTAGGGACTCCAGAGGCTGAGGCAGAACAATCAGTGGAGCCTCAGAGTTTGAGGCTGCAGTGAGCTATGATTGTGCCACTGCACTCCAGCCTGGGTAACAGAGCAAGACTCTGTCTCAAAAACAAAACAAAAAAAATTCTTGCTCCCAGTCCTTTGGAAAGAGATCTGATCAGATTTTCTTGAACAAAAGGAAACAAAGGCAAATGTTTAGGACCCAAACCCTTTTTGGGTGAGAATGGTATATTTTTTAATATCCATAATGCTATATACACACCTGACAGATGTATCAACTCACAGAAAAATATTAGTTTGGTTTTTTTAAAAAAGGGAAAAAACTTCAATCCACATTTATTGAGATTACAAAAATAACAGCACATTTCATGAACTCATTACAACTTGGAGTTAGCAAAACATCCATAGATATAAAGAGCATCTTTGAATTAACTGCTTCTTGCCAATACAAATCTCACAACATAAAAAAGTTTATTTTCATATTTACAGAAGAAAGATGCTGATTGTTTCTTAAAATTCTCTTTGGAATTAATGGGTGAGATTATTTTTAAAGTCAGGGATCATTTTGAATTGAAGAAGGTATTTTAAAAACATCTCGCAATGCATTTTGTGTAATACCACTGAACAGTTCTGCATCCTCTTCTAAAGATCGTGTTTTTATCGCAGGGCTTCTGGAACTTCCACCTACAAAAATAGGGGATTTTCTCTCAATGAAACAACACACATGATAAAGTGAAAAATATCCATAGGATATGTCTCTAGCAGTATCCTCTGAGAAGAACTCAAGTATAGGCTGATTGTTGTTACATGGTAATAATTTTTGTTACCATGTTATACATTTTATGTTATAAATTAGGTATCAATCACAACTCTGTGGCAAAATTTTTGACATTGATGAATCCTTTTGGAATTTAGATTATATTCCCTGGTTTTCTTCTTAAGGGAATTAGGACATGTATATCCTGGAGTGTCTTAAAATGGTCCTGGCCCTTATATGACTAAGAGGCTGGGAAAGTGGCCCAGGTGTTCCTCTCAAATGGCAATGTGCTCACTTGTGTGCCTTCTCCTGATGTTTCAAACTTGGTGTGTTTGCTCTCGCACACTACAATATTGAAAGTATTGATAAGTATTGTGAGAAGTGACTTTGGTACCATCATGCAATGGAAGACAATTCATTTACTACATCTGTGCCCCTGTGTCTGTACTCCGGTTACTTACCCGCTTTAGCTGTTTGATGCTGCTTCCCCGAATTGCTTCCATGAGATTCTCATGAGCTGATCTCTGTGGGGTAGAAGGTCGGGAACTATCTTCCATTTTCTTCTCTTGCACTGACCTCAGAGAATTTTTTATTTCCTTTAGGATATTGTTTGGCTGTTTCTTGACCTTTTTCCCTTTTTTCTTTTTCTGTCCATTCTGTAAGGCCCGTTGGGCACTCTCCTGTTGTTTGATGACTTCTGCGATGTTTCTGGTAATGAGCTTTTTCTCTGGGAGTGGAGGAGGGGGAGGAGGAGGAGGTGGTGGCAGCTTTTGGGGAGGAGGGGGAGGAGGAGGAGGAGGAGGAGGAGGTGTGGCCACAGGAGACAGAGGGCGGCTCCTCACAGTCTGGACTTTTTTGGGGAGTTTTGGGGATGACCAGGGTGAGTGCCTGGGAGACACATAAGGTGAAGAGCTAGGTGTTCCTCTTTGCCAGACTTTGGTCCTAAGATTGGGTCCTCCATCATATCCCTCCTGCTGTTTTTGTTCCAGCAAACGTTTTTGCCTCTGTTTATCCATATTTCTTGTCAAGATGCTCGTCATGCTCATTCTTGGTCCTGGGAGCTCAAAATGGTACCCCAGCCTCAGCAGTGTCGTGTTCTCCTTCAGCAGCTTGACAATCTCCATCTCCACCTGGCTGCCCATGATGTGCCTCTGGTTGTGGAAACGCAGCTCTGTGAGCACCGTGTTGTGCTGCAGAGCTCTCATGATGGCCAGGATTCCCTTTCCCGTTATGAAGTTGGATTCGACGTTTACATTGGTGATGTGCTTATTGACTTTAAGCATCTCCGCAATGGCCATGGCTGCACTGTCATCAGCGTGTGTGTTGGCCAGACTGAAAGTCTTCACCACAGTGTTGTTCTTGAGGGCTTCAGCAAAGCGAGTAAGGGTCTGTGTTGTGATGTTCTCAATGTTGTTCAAATTGACTTCTGTGGTGTCAAGGTCATTGCTTTTAATCTTGTCCAAAGCGTCCTCAATCACCGTAGGATTTCCACAAGGGTGAATGGCAGCTGGGGACTCTGTGTTCCTCCCATTGCTGCCATTGGTCAAATTTATATTCTCTATTTGACTTTTAAATATCTTTGGCTTCGAGTTATCAGGATTGACGCTATCATAATTCACAGTTCCATTAATCCCTTTTGCAGTTTCAATTGTTCTTTCCTCTTCTTCGCTGTCTTCTTCCTCCTCTTCCTCCTGGGAGTCCTCCTCCTCCTCCTCTGTATACACTTCCTCAGAAACCTCACTGTTACTTTCAGTAAAGATAAGCTCTTCCTCACTTTCCTCTTTGTCTTCTTCTGCAACCTAAAGAGTATATTATCATTAAGCATCTTAAAAATGATACCATAATTTTAACCACATTTTTTTAACTTGCAAAAGTAGCAACTGGCAAGTGATATAATTTTATAACAAAAAAAAATTAACAATTCTCTGCTTCTGATTTGGCTAGTTCTCATGACGAAGGCTGACATTTTATTGCAGCAGACATTTCTCTTGTTTTCTGCAGAATATCCAGAATTCAACTTACTGAATAAAAATATATAATCATTTTGCTAACTTGAACAAATAAGTCAGAGCTTCAGCTTTAGAAAACCCTTGATAAATTTGTCCACCTCCTGAAGACAGACTCCTGACTGCTTTACTCTCCATTTACTTACAATGTAGCAAATTCAACCCTCCCTTCTGGAATCACTCCGTCCTTTCTTACTTCCCCATCTCAAGCAATCAAATGACAACAAAAATATACAATATTGTTCATGAGTTTCCTTTTTTAATGTTCAGACATTCCCACGTTACCATCCATATAGCAGATGTGACAGGAGGCAAGTGCTCTCTGCCAGGCCTTGCCTCCATGTAGACAGAGGCAGACCTGTCATTTGCTCCTCCAGCATGTATCTGCTTCTGTGACCGGCACAGGGATTCAGAGACTCTACATCACCTGAAAGCTGCCTCTGTACCTGTCCCTGATGTGGGGAAGGGAAGCCTAGAGGCAGGGCTGCTGCTCAGGACAGCAGGAGGTCAAAATCCAGTTTGATACAGAGAAAACATTCAAGTCACTCTTTTGGGAAAATCAACTTGAAACCTCCAGCTAGTTCAGGGTTAAATGAGACAGACTGCAGAAGAACAAGTGGGAAAGAAAATCACCCTTGGCACCCACTAGCTTCTAACCAGTAACGTGGATGGAACAACAGAGAACAGTAGAAAATCTTGAAGTAAGCCATTGCCCAGCCTGATGGTCTTAAATTATTTAGCATGTATCAATTATAAAAGGCTTTCAGGCAAACACAATTTCATTCTATCTTTGTCTTTCCTATTTACAAGACTTGCTTTACAAAGAAGCTCAAGTGACCCCTTGTTTCTCTTTTTCTTGCTGTCTTTCCTGATTAAAAAAAAAATAAAAGTCTAGAAATTGCTGACAGAATCTGATTTTTTTCTCCTGCTATCTTTGTAGTCCTTTCTCTTTATCTTCTCTACAGACCTGGGGCCCTGCCCTGTCCTCCAAGCCTTGATTCTTCTCTATATTGGCAACTTTTTTTTTTTTTTTTTTTTTTTTTTACCCCAAGGGCACCCGCCACCTGAGGCATGTGGATCTAGCTTTGGAAAACACTGCACTTGTCTCCAGGTTTGTTTGCCCAGTTGGTATCACAAAATAGCCTCCAGTTATCCACTGTTTGGAGTGGCAGGCACCGAGTGATGGCCTGGAGAAGGGGTCAGCCACTCCTGGAATGACTTGTCCAGTCTTAATTTACTCACCTCTTTGGGAGCAGGGAGGGAGAGGGAGGGATACTCTGTGTGTCTGTGTGCGTGCGTGCGTGCGTGTGTGTGTGTGTGAAAGACAGAAAGGGAGAAATGTTTGGTGGCAGCTGGTTGCAAATCACAAAGCAACAACACAAGAAAGAGTGAGGCTCTAGCCAAGTCTCCTGGCATATATGAGGGGAGAGAATAAGCCTTCCCTGCCCAGCAGTGCCCAAATGGATTAACCTGAGGAAGGAAAGAATTGTGGGCTGACTTCTCCTCACCCCCATTCCACTCCAAATTCTTTATAATTCTAGCCCCGGTAAAGCTGTGTGTAGTCATGTGTTTATGTGTGTGTGGTTTTCTTTTTACCTGTTTTAGTATTTGGAGGAAAGGGGCCTGTCTCAAAATCCAAGGTATACAGCCTTGTATGACACCATTGTATTTTTATTCCTTTTGGTTTTTTAAAGACACTCTGGCTCTATCTGCAAGAGCTGTTTTCCCCCTCATAATGTACCTGGAAAGATAATACCTGAAACTGTGAGTTGTATAGCATCTAAATGATAGCTCTCCCAGAAAGCCTTCTTTGACATCCCCTCCAATTATCCCTCCGATGCATTCCCATAGCACTGAACCCTCCCCCCAATAAAATACCTGTCACACTTTATTTTGTTCACTTGTTTTTCCCAGCAGACTTAGCTGTTAGCTGTTGAGAGCAGTGGACCATGTCTGCTTTGCTCACCTAGCACAGTGTTTAACATGTAGTAGGAGCTCAATAAATATTTGTTTACCGAATGGTTCTAAGTTGACATTGGTTAACAGCAACTGAGAGTCAGGACTAGACACAGGAGAAAATGCTGATAAAGCCTGGTGGGGTCAGGTGACAAACCCTCCCAGTTTGCCTGAGCCTGAAGGGTTTCCCAGGATTTTTAGTTATGATATCTAGATAGTCCTGGATAATCTGAGATGATTAGTCTCCCTAGGTGGGGGACATCTGGGGGAAGAACAATAAAAGGGGAAAAGGTGTCGATAGAGGCAAGGTGAGAGGATGCGAAAAACAGACTTTGCTAACTTTATAAATTATTCTGTCACTAAGGGACCTGTTTTATTCCAGATTTGGTATATGCCACTATGTTAGCGTTAACCCTGATTCTTTGGAGTATGGAGGTTGGAGGAAGGGTTTAGAATGAAGAAGTGGGAGGTAAGATGGCAAGGGACTGGACAAGGAGAAGGGGAATGTTAGTAAACGTGGAAAATGAATCATGTAATGAGAAGAGTGGCCGTTCATTTCTCCTGATTGCCTCCCTAACATTATGTATGTACATAGCACATTCAATGTTTGTGTTAATTGACAGTTTATGTTATTGGTAAGGCTTCTGATCCACAGTAGGCTATTAGTTAAGGTTTTGGGGAATCAAAAGTTATACATGAATTTTGGATGCTGTGAGGGCAGGAGTTGGTTCGCCTGACCCCCACATTGTTCAGGAATTGTGAGAGCACCAATTTTCAGACCCTATCCCCAGGTTTCTCATTCAGATTGAGGGGAGCTCTAGAATTTGCAGTTCTAAGAAGATCCCAGGTAATGCTGATGCTGCTGACTGGGTGCCCACCGTTTTGATATGTTCTTTAATTTTCACTTCTATGTACAAGCTATTAACCTGCAATGAGTTTCTTGACTTCACCTTGTCTCAGTTCTCAAGCACAGAAAGTTAAGAATGAAGTGAGATAAGGGGAGAAACTCATTGGCACCTGTGCTGAGATTTAGCCACTGCTCAATAGGGGGTCTAGATCTTTGGGGTTCTAGTGTCCCTGGGAGCTCCAATGCGATGTAAGTTTGTGTGAGCCCAGGTGGGCAGAAAGGCTGGCATTCAACAGGAATTGCATCTGCTCTTTATAAGCCTTTACAGAGCCAGCCACCTGATAATCAGTCAAGACCCTCGGCTCCTTCTCAGGGTTCCTACTGTGCGGCTCTTCACTTATGCAGCTCCCTTGCTCCCCCAGCCACCCCACAGCTGCTTGGAGATTTTTCCTGTGCTACAAAGTGGATTTGCACCCTCCATCAGCAAGCTCCTGCTCATCACACCTTGCAACTACAGACAGTTGGCCAGCAGGGAAAGTGTAGTGGGGGAAAAGTTAACTAGCCTAGAAAGGAACTGAAGTCCATAAACACAGCAGCCTCTCTAATTGAGCTGATAAGCCATGGGCAGGGATCAGCAAAACCTTTGGCAGGATCAGGTGGGTTCGTCCAGCTGACGATACATTTTGCCCTTTGGTTCCCACCACTATCATGTCATTGTGGCATTAAAAAGCCTTTGTTTGAATATTGATGATACACTGATTGTATAACCTGGATATTCTGAGACAGTTTTATTCTTTTTTTTTTTAATGAGACAAAGTCTCACTTTGTTGCTCAGACTGAGTGCAGTAGCACAACCATGGCTCACTGCAGCCTCAACCTCCCATGCATAAGCCATCCTCCTACCTCAGCCTCCTGAGCAGCTGGGACTACAGGTGTGTGCCACCATACTCATTTAATTTTTTTTCCCTCACCATATTGCTAGAGCTGGTCTCGAACTCCTAGGCTCAAGTGATTCTCCTGCCTCAGCCTCCCAAAAAAGTTTTGGGATTACAGGCATGAGCCACCATACCTGGCCAGTTTTATTTTATTAAAGAGAGTTTTAAATAATTGTGATAATAATTTCATTATTATTTTGACACTCATTTTCACATCAAAGAAAAAAAAATTCCCTCTTGAAACGATGGTTGTGGAGGAATTGACCTGCCCAAGTACTGACTTGTGTGTCCCTTCTAACTCCCCTTCTAGTTCCTCAACACTGTGGCCTTGGCAGACCCTGGCTGGATCCCAGGGGCCCTTCCTGCAATGATTGACATGGACAAAGTTCACACATATCTTGCTGCAATTGTGGCCCACATAACCCTATCATCAAGATCATCTAACAGCCCTAGATTAGTACTGTGGAAGTCTTGCCATTGGCTTTAGGCCATTTTGATTTTAGATGATTCCAACAGAATGCAAGGGTTTTAAACTGTTTTTCCTGACCTGTGTTCTTCCGTAATTCAGGAAGAATTTTTGTTTTGTGTTATATGGAAACTTTATTATCATTACTATTTTCCCAGAGAATAATAATCTTTTTGACTTCCTTCTGATAATGACTCATTTGGCAAATTCAAAGAAACTGTTTACTAGGCAGTACACAAGAGCTTTACAGACCTGAACTCTGATATAAGCACATTTCCTAACCTCAGAATCACCATCGTAAAGGAGACAGAAATCTTAGAGATCATCTATACAGCTATGCTGCAATGAGTCCTCAGACAGGTTTCAGGATGTGTTATTTTGAAATTCTATGCCAAAAGTGTATTTTGCACAAGCCCAGTGATATTTTCTTAAGGAGAAGGTCCATAACTTATCAAAATCTCAAAGGGGTTCTTTATTCACAAAAGAAACACTGTCTCTAACTCCCTCCATGTCCAGAGAGAAAGAAAACCCTGTAGAAGTGATTGTTCAAGGCCTGACTATGTGGGAACAGAGCAAGAACTAGTAACAAGGCCCTGTAACACTGAGTGTCATGTACTTCCCATCACCCGACACTTCTTGGTGTTGGCAAAGAAGAGCTATTTCACTATAGCTACTATCACAGTCAAAGCAACCAGCATTCCCACTTTTGTCTTTATAGGAGAAAATAAATATACTTAACTGAAAAAAAATGTGTACATGTTGTACGTATATATATATCTTAGGAACAAATATTATGCCACATTCCCAACTTATAGCTCAAACAAGACTTATGTTTGGCAAAATACTGAATTCCATACCCTGATTGTGAATTGTTTTCCTCTTGAGCTTTCTATTTTTAATCAATCAAGAGCCTCAACTAAGAATTTTACATATTATGATCCATTGGGTGGCCATAGCATTTATATGACTATTTCAGCCTGAAAAAATGTTTTAATAGCAAGTATAAATTAGTTACGGGAAAATTCAAGTGATGAGAATTGAGAAATTAGGGAAAACAAGTATCAGGGTTTGGGGTGGGGTGATGGGGAGGTGAGGTTAGCCAAGAAAAAGTTGAGAGCCTACCTTTCCACACTCCCCCAGCCTCTCCTTCTCCAAGAGTTTCTGGGACTCCTTTTCCCAATAGGCCATCAGTGCCTCTCTGCTGAATGTCCCCGTGGGGGTTTTCTCCGTCAGGCTCTTTTGCCTTAGCCCCACAGGAAGGTTGCGATCAGGTTCAATGTCTTCCAACTCTCTCTCTAACTCCTTCAGCTCCTCAGCTGACAGGGAGGCAAGGAGTTCATCCTCATCGATGGATTCATATTTACTGAGTCCTCTTCGGTAGCCAAAGGTGGACATGGTCCCTGTTTTGTCAGACCCAGAAGGAGCTTGAAGGACCAGGCATTCAAGGCAGCCAGAACCAGACAGGGAGGTAAGTGGCAGGCTGGTCAACAACTGGTGCTAGGAGTGGCTGTGGGAGCCTTTTAAGAGTGGTGATACAGGGCTGTGACAATGCAGAGAGGGGTGAAGGCATGGGCTGTTTTAAGCATCAGACGTCAGCTAGACATTTGAACACAAAGAATGTCACATCAGTGGTGGATGGAGGTCTCAGAACCAGTGGGGATTATTAACATACTGGCCAGGGCCATATTTAGCTGAGCCTGATAGCTCATGAGGACGGGCAGAGTGTTTCAGATAAGGAGTACACAGTTCTCACTTTGTATTCAAACAACAGGGAACAAAATTTATTTTGAAAATGACTTGCCGCCACCACCACAGCCATGAAAAGATTCTTTCATTGTAATCTTAGGGTTGAGAAATGTCTGCACAATACTCCATGGGTAGTTATTCTGGTTCTTCTATAAACATACTGTGGGTGGTATTGATGGAGACAGAAGGTCATAGTAATATAGTGTTTCATAATTTTGTTGTACTTCGCAGTTTACAAAGCACTTTAATAAATTTTTCTATTCATAAATCCTGTGAGATGAATAACATGATTCTCATTTATAGATGTTGGCAACTGAGGCTCTCAGAGATTAAGTGAAAAGTCAGAGGTCAGAGAGCTGAAAGTACGGAGAGGTGTCTTTCTCCATTGACCAAAATGCTTCCTCCTTCTCACCATGATTATTAGTAAAAAACTAGACTTCCAAATAACACTCCAAAAAGACAAACAATAGTACTGGGTATAATTTGTTAAAGACCAACATTATGCCATTCCAGGGTTAAGCATTATCTCCTTTAATTCCACAATCCTGTAAGGTGGACATTAGTGCCCATACTTTACTACTACACACTCAGAGAGGTTAAGTCACCAACATGGAAGCACAGAGCTAAGAAGTGAGAGAGCTAGAATCTGAACCCAGATTTGTACCTGGCCTGAAAATGGAAGAGATGTGAATTTGAAATTATATATATGACATGATCACTATGTATTACATGTATGTAACAAATTTTCTTATGTACTCCATAAGTTTGTACAAATTTTTAAAAATTATATATGAGCCTATTATTATATATTTGTTAAATCCATAATTTATAGGACTTCATAAATATAATATCTTAGCATACAGATATGTAAAATCTATTAAAAATATGCATACAAAAATACATTTATCAATGCATGTATAGTACATGATATTCTGATTATACCTTCAGCAACTGGTGAATATTTGGGTTGTTTCTGGCTTTGGGTCTCTAACTTTTATCTATGAATAATTTTCTATGAATTTACATGCAAGTGTTTGAGTGACCTCAGGTTTTCATTTATTTTGAGTAGGCATGTAGGAGCAGAATTACTGGGTTATATCGTAAATTTACTTTTTAAGAAACTGTAAAAAAACTGCTTGCCAAAATGGCTGTACCAATTTACATTCCAATCAACAATGAATGAGAATTCCAGTTTCTTGACATTCTCACCTATTATTGCTTGTCTTTCTATTATAGTCATTTTAGAAGGCGTCAAATGATAGTTTTAATTTTCATTTCCCTAGTAACTAATGATGTTCATCATTTCATGTGTTTATTGGCCAGCTTACATCATCTTTGGTGAAATATTTATTCAAATCTTACCTTCCCCTTTAAAAAAATTTTTTTTTGAGACAGGATCTTGCTCTGCCACCCAGGCTGGAGTGCAGTGGAGTAATCATAGCTCACTGCAGCCTCAGTCTCTCATTTATGCCCGTTTTAAAATTGGGTTAACTGTCTCCTTATATTGAATTGTAAGAATCTTTATATATTCTGAAGACAATTATTTTTTCAGGTGTATAATATTTTCTTGTATTCTGGGGCTTGTCTTTTGATTCATTTTGAAGAGTAAACTTTTTAAATTTTGACAAAGTCCAAGTCCAGTTTGTCAATTTTTTTTTCTTGTACTGCTTGGTGTTAGAGTTAAGAAGTCATTTTCTGGCCAGGCATGGTGGCTCACACCTGTAATCCTGTGCTTTGGGAAGCTGAGTTGGGCGGATCAGTTGAGGCCAGGAGTTCGAGACCAGCCTGGCCAACATGGCAAAACGCTGTCTCTACTAAAAATATAAAAATTAGCCGAGCCTGGTGGCAGGCACCTGTAATCCTAGCTACTGAGGAGGCTGAAGTGGGAAAATCACTTGAACCCTGGATGTGGAGGCTGCAGTGAGCTGAGATGGCACCATTGCCATCCAGCCGGGTAACAGAGTGAGACTCTGTCTCACAAAAAAAAAAAAGAAAAAGAAAATTTTTTCCAACCCAGGGCCACAGAGATTTACTTATATTTTCTTCTAAAAGTTTTATAGTTTTAGGTTTATTTAGGCTTCCTACCAATTTTGACTTATTCGTGTGTATATGTAAGGTAAAGGTAAATGTATATATTCATCATCTCTTTTTTTCTTGAGGCAGGGTCTGACTCTGTTGCCCAGGTTGGAGTGCAATGACACCATCATAGCTCACTGTAGCCTCTACCTTTGGGGCTCAGGTGATCCTCCCACCTTGACCTTTGGCGTGGTGGGACGATAGACAGCAAGCCACCCCATCTACTTCCTTTTTTTTAAATTTTTTGTAGAGACACAGTTTCGCCATGTTGCCTAGGTTGGTTTCAAACTCATGCACTCAAGTGTTACCCCGCCTCGGCCTCCCAAAGTGCTGGGACTACAGGCATGAGTGAAAATACCTTGTCCAAATTTATCTTTTTGCACACAGATATTCAATTCTCCTAATATCATTTGTTGAAAAAACTATCCTTTCTTCTGTTAAATGACCTTGGCACCTTTGTGGAAAATTAACCATAAATATTTCTAGACAGTCAATTCTGTTCTATTAATCTGTATATATCTATCCTTATGCCAATACCACATGGTCTTAATTACTATAGCTTTATAATAAGTTTTGAAATCAGGATGTGTATAAGTCTATCTAATTTTGCTCTCTTGGAAGAATGTTTTGGCTGTTTTTATGTTAACTCAGTAGGGTATCCTACTCCAAAAATACCTATGACACTTCTCAGTGATGCTAATGAGAAAGATGATGATCAAATTAGAAATAATGAGTTTATTTATTTATTTACAGTCTATAGCATATGCTTTTGTGTAACCTCAGCTCAATGAGGACACACCTTTTGTATTTGAATGGGTTTGATTTTTAGCAATGACATCAGGTCATGATAGCCAAATCTGATGCATGAGATGAGTTATTCAGCTGTAGTATCACATTTTAGGTAAAAAGATGAATAAGGATTACAACCATGTAAAAATCTATGTGATTTGGGGGAAAAAAAAGAAGAAGAAAAGACATAAAAATGATAGTACGAGTTCATTCTTTTGACAATTATATATTGGCCATATGTGATATGTTGACTACTGTGCAAGTTAAGGGCATATAAATATGTGAAAAAAGCACTAGAATTGTGTTTTACCCTATCTCTGTGGTGTTTGCAATTGTTCTCTAATATCTTTTTTTTTTGCCAATTTTTAGTAAACAATTGACTAAATACATATTACATGCTAGATTCTAATTTAGTTGCTTGGGTTAGAGAAGTGAACATGATCAACAAAGTTATTTCCTTCATAGAGCTTACATTCTAGTTGGGAGAGACAGACGATATCTAGACAAACATGTAAATATAGAACACATTCGATAAAACTTCTATGGAGAAAAATAGAGCAGCATAAAAGGGAAGGAAGATTATGGGAGTAATATTTCATCTAGGAAGATCTCTGTTTTAAGGTAACATTTGAACACAGACCTGGGCTTGATAACATGCAGACTATAATATACATTTAGTGTGGCTATAGCATAATTATTCAGATATTTTAGAATCATAGGTTCTCAGATTTCAAAAAGACTTTGAAATACATTGAATTTTCTATCACTTCTATACATGATCATCTAGTATTTGCTTAAACATCTTTAGTGAAAATAGCACATTTTCAAAAGCTCGTTTCATAGTTGAATGACTCAAATCTTCAGAATTTTTTTTTTATTGCGTTGTAACTATTCTCTTGAAAAATCCACATATTTTAAATTTTCTCATTGGAGCAACTAAGAATAAATATCGTCTCACAAATATTTCTTTTCCCAAATCTTACGTGTCCCATGAGTGACTCTGAAAATGGCTCCAAAAGAGAAGGCTTAATGCCTTTTGTTTGTTTGTGTCTTTGCTGTGTGGCAGCATCACAGGAAAAAAGCATTATGGCCTTTCAAACACACTGTCTTAAAAACAATGGTCATTTAGATATCCTAGTATATTTGTTACAAATCATTCCGATTATGATAATAATCATAACTCATGAATGATCTTATGAGTTGGTTCAAATAGGTTGGATATTTCCTGGTTCCCCCTGTAAGGATCCTTCACAAACTTTAAATCTCTTGGATATGATTATGCTGAGTGATCAAACACTACCCACCTGATCCTGACGAGAATTAAATATGGTGAGTAATTAAGATTTCTTTGGAGCCTTGTCTACATTAAAAAAATCCAGTCACATATATGTTCCAAGCATTAGCATTTTGTATTTTGAGATTTTTACTTGGTCACGTTTTGTTTTTGGATAGAATTGTTTTTACAGTCAATAATATTAAAAGTCTTTTGAGGATTAACATTTTTTGTGAAAAAAAAAATTCTATGTAGAA
Organism: Aotus nancymaae; assembly: GCF_030222135.1. Lineage (NCBI taxonomy): Eukaryota > Metazoa > Chordata > Mammalia > Primates > Aotidae > Aotus > Aotus nancymaae. The sequence continues at coordinate 32,963,136 of NW_026988413.1, forward strand.
TTCTATGTAGAAATTCTATGAAGAATTTCTTCGTAGTTCTGGCTTCCCAATCAGATATATGCAGATACACTCAGATACATACTGTCTCCCAGTATATTGGTAATTCCCTTTTTAGTGAAAACAGAGCTTCCCTTTCAACTTTTTTTCCTTTTGATTTCCTCCTGAAAACACTATCATTTGTTAGTTGGTTTTTTTATTCAACACACATTTACCAACTACCTTCTATAGAACAAGTCTGTGCTGGAAGCTGGGATTATAAACAGAACATGGAAATTGATCAAGTGTCTGCCCTCAAGGAGTTCATACTCCTGGGAGAGAGGCAGACAGCTGACGATAACATAGTGCAGTGCCGCCTCTAGCCAGGCGCCAGGGAGGGAAGAACCCTGAGGCACAGATAATAAAGAAGCAATATTGCCTATGTGAGTGGAGTCTGAGAAAGTCCAGAATCGGATAGAGCTTTCCAGGCCAAAAGAGCAGCCTCTGAGCAAACGTGCAGGAGCATGAAAACAAAAACAAAAATCAGACTTTGTTTGGCATAGGGGTACAAAGTAGGTGGAGATGAGGCAGAAACTGGCCCTGATTCATGTACTATTTTTTAAAAATGACTTTGGGTATCCACCCCTCCTCCCTCTTAATAGCAACCAGCATCATGCTCTTCATATGGTAGGTACTTATATATGTTGATTTTTTTCTTTATTTGAAGGGCTTCCTAGGCCATGCCAAAGAGTTTTGGACTTTATTACCATCTAGTGTTAGGTGGACATAGCTAACATTACCCTGTAGCCATCATTCATAGCCATAATTAGCTATAGTTGCCTAATAGGACACTGTTCACTTTGGCAAGTGTCCTGATTTAATGGAGACTCAACTAAGAGAGTGGTAAAATCTCATCAGTTCCTCCAAAAATCAACAATACCGGACCTGCCAGTAGATCTTATATTTCCACAAATAGTATTTATAGGGTGATCAGAGAGAGCTTCTAAATATACATGTATGTAATTCCTACTTCAGCCTAATACTCTCTATGGAAGGAGACTCCCACTTCCTATAAATGAGTCGCTTTGCTTGCAGCTTATGCTCTTGTGGCAGCTAATGTTTAGAAGATCTGAGAGGCCCTACCAAATGTTTCTTTGCTTTCTTACTTTATTAATCCCCATATTTCAAGAAGAATTTGGTAATTTCAGAAACTATTCCTAAAATATTTGTTTAGGCATTCCTATTATCCACAAAACAGAGTTAAATGAATATATTATACGAATATATTTAATTATTAATTATATATATCATATGTAATATATATTTTGTATTTAATTAAAATCCTCATTTCCACTGATCCTCTGCTTTATTCTACTATAGTCTTATATTTTTATTTTACTTTATTTCATTTTATTTTTTGAGACAGAATATCGCTCTGTTGCCCAAGTTGGAATGCAGTGGTGCGATCTTGGCTAACCGCAGCCTGTGCCTCCCATGTTCAAGTGATTCTCCTGCCTCAGCCTCCCAAGTAGCTGGGATTACAGGTGCCGGCCACCACGCCAACTAATTTTTGTATTTTTAGTAGAGACAGGGTTTCTACATGTTGGCTGGTCTCGAACTCCTGGCCTCTAGTGATCTGCCTGTCTCAGCCTCCCAGAGTGTTGGGATTACAGACGTTAGCCACCATACCTGGCCTACTATAGCATTTTATGACTCACAAATTTAATATATGTATTTTCAATGACAGGAAGGAGAGGGGAGAGAGGAAGAGAATCTCCATCTGAGTATATCACTGGTAGCTAAAACTCAACCTGCCCCAAACCAGTATTTAAATTTCCCTTTATACTTTCCCCACCCACTTTCCCAGCCTTCCATGTTTCTTTCCTTTTTTCCTTTTTTTGTTTCTGTTGTCACTTTTTTATTCTTTCCAAATTTTATCTTAGGTTCAAGGGGTACATAAGTAGGTTTGCTACATGGGTAAATTGCATGTTGCAGGGGTTTGGTGTACAGATAATTTGTCAATCAGGTAATCAGCTTCCACATTTCTGAAAATAGTATCCTCATCCACCACGTGCTGCAGCCTTTGTGCTACCTTTGTCCCTGCCTTCACCTACATCATTGTATTCTGTTGGAAGCCTAAGCTCTTATGTTTTAGACAGCTCTTGAATCTTACTTCATTTCTTGCTGTTGCCCCTGCTTGAATCTAAGCTGCTGTCCTCATTTTCTTGGATGATGGTCATGACGGACTAGCAGTCTCCCTGATGCCTTGCTGCGTGATCTTTCTTTCCCCTTTACCACAATGCAGCCAGAGTTAACCTTTTAAAACACAAATCTCATCAACTAATTTCCTGGCTAAAGCCCTCGAATGGTTTCCATTGTCCTTCAGACAGAACCTTTAACTGCAAGCTCTGGTCCTTCTACCATCAGGCCCTACTCACCTCTCCAGCTTCAACATGGGCCACGTCTTCCAGCTCTCACACTTGAGCCACTCTGGGCTGAATTGTCCACACATCCTTCATCCCTAAGCCACTGCACTGCTCCTTCCTTTGCCTGGAAAGCCTTTGCCTCTTCTACTTTACTCGAGTCTTAAGTAACACTTCCTCAGGGAGGCCTTTCCTGATGTCTGAAGCCAGCTTAGTTCTCCCAGCTACCACAAAACTATTTCACGGCGGTATCGCACTTGGGATTACCTGTTTCAAATAGGTCTTTGCAGGAAAAGCATTTTTTTCAAGGAAGGAACCATGTCTGCCCCATTTGCCATCCTCAAGGGCTAGCGTAATTATTCAGTATTCAGGAAGTAGTTACACACACAGAGAGAGAGAGAAAAAAAAAAAGAATACAAAATAGATGAGTTGGAGAGTAGGCAAGGGTGAATCCAGTGTTACAGAGCCCAAGAATTATGCAATGTTGGGAACCTCTATAATAATATAAAATTATAAATACAAAATTAGTTATAAAAGTGAAATGTATTTAAAGCAATAATAGAAATCATGATAAAGTACTGGGTCTTAGGTAATTTAGACTTCTTTCTTCTGTGATATCCTTAAGGAGTTTATCAGAAGTGCTTTCAGAGAAATGTGACTTCATTGTAACCTGGCTTCTCTCCCCACCAAGAGCTCTCTACTAATCCTGGAAACCCCAACACTCACAAGGACCTGAAGCTCACTCTTCATGGTCAGTCTGCCTTTGAGTATGTCCCCTAAGCTAATGAGTGAGCCCAACTGCCCACTAAGTACTCATATCTCGTGGTGGCATTTTTGTCCCTTTCATGGGTGCCTTTCTTTTTTTTTTTTGAGATAGAGTCTCACACTGTTGCCCAGGCTGTAGTGCAGTGTGCTATCTCGGCTCACTGTAATCTCCACCTCCTGAGTTAAAGCAATTCTCCTGCCTCTGCCTCCCAAGTATCTGGGTCTACAGGCGTGTGCCAGCACGCCTGGCTAATTTCTTTTTTTTTTTTAGTAGAGACAGGGTTTCACCATGTTGGCCAGGATGGTCTTGATCTCCTGACCTTGTGATCCACCTGCCTCGGCCTCCCAAGGTGCTGGGATTACAGGCGTGAGCTACCACACCGTGCCCTGGATGCCTTTCTTATTTAAATTGTCCTCAGTTTGCTGGTGAAGAAACATTGAAATCATATTGTAAACCAAAAATAAGATCCTAAGCATGCTCCCCACCCCTGATTCTATTGAACAGACAACCCTATGGGCCAAGGGGACCCCAGAGAAACCTGAAGAACTGAATTTTGTCCATGATGGGAAGGTGGTCAGACACACCTCATTATACCCTCTCTGTTTTTTAGTTTAGGCACAACTGGCCAGCATTAACATCAGAGATCATAATGAAACTGCCTTTACGAAATTATGCCTGAGGCAGTGAAAGAGATCTAACTTAACTGACTCCATCTTGCTTCTAACCCCCAAACTGTCCCTATTCATTCCTGGGGGTAGGCTGAACTAACTTTGGAAGAAACTTAGTTTGTAGTTTAAAACAAAGATGATAACAGCCCTTTCCCAAAGTAGACTTACTTCTTGCCAGGAGACTAGATGTTTGCCTTTGTAGGGCTAATGTTAGTCACAGATTAGAAATCATGGTTTAAGAGTCATGCAGCTGGAGGCCACAAGATTCTGACCCTCCGTAAACTGCTCCAAAGATCAGTGCCTGAAGTATTTTGCAGACCCTGCACTTGACGGCACCACCCAGATCAATATACTGGCTCATCTGATCTTGTGGTCCTCACCCAGAAACTGACTCAGCATAAGAAGACTGCTTTGACTCCCAGTGATTTTGTCTCTGACCAGTCAGCACTCCCAGCTCACTGGCTTCTGATTTGAGTAATAATAAAACTCCAGTCTCCCACACAGCCAGCTCTGCATGAATTACTTTCAGTTTCCCTGTCTTGATGAATTGCTCTCTCTAGGCAGTGGGCAAGGTGAACCTCTTGGGAGGTTACAGTAAGACTGACAAAAGTCTGTGGCATAAGATTCCAAATTTCAACGTGACTCTGGTATAGTATCACATGTTCTCTGAGGGCTGCCACCTATGAGACTTCCTTTACTTAACAAAGGCCTTGGCTTCTACAACCTCCTTGTCTTAGCTCAGACATTTCTTTCTACTGACTTCTTATGTTTTTAGACAAAGGTTAATTCTTTCAACTAATTGCCAATCAGAAAATGTTTAAATTCACTTGTAAGATGTCCCCTGCTTCAAAATACCCTGACTGTTTAGGATGAACTAACGTTCATCTTCTATGTATGATTTATGTCTTTACTTATAACTCCTGTCTCCCTAAAATGTCTAAAACCAAGTGCTGTAACTCAACTGCCTTGGGAACTCTTTCTCAAGATCTCTTGAGACTGTACCTTAGGCCATGGTCACTCATGTTGGCTCTGAATAAACCTGTTGGAATATTTTACAGAGTTTAGCTTTTTCATCAGCAATATGTTACATTATCATTTGCAAATATGGGAAACTGGAAATTCTTTTATTCTCACAAATGTTGAGTCTACTGTTAACAAGCTGTTCCTAACGTTCACCCTCCCTCTGCACCTGCCTTAAAAAAATAAAAAAAGTCTTATCTAATTTCTCTCACTGCACAGGTGCAAGGTTGCTGCCTGAAATAGATCTAACATGTTTCCCAGTTACACAGAAGGGTTTGGGTTTTCAGCATTTCCTACAGATCACTTGTAATTAGGCTGCTGAACTAATGTAATGGCTCCTAAGGAAGTTAAGCTTCCGACATTGCTCCGTCAGTTTGCTGGAGCTTCTCAGATAGCTGGGAAAAGGCTCCCAGGGGAGAATGTCAGGCAGAGGTCAGGCTCTGTACAGACAACAACCAAACAGGCCAAAGGGATCAGATGAGAACTGGCAATACCCTTATCAAGTCTTCACTCTTAGGTTTGGCAGCCAAGCAAATCTCCCAGCTATGCCAGCTTGTGGTAGTGAGCATGAGTCAAATTTAAAATTATTAGAGCTATTTATAATATCTTGCAATTGTATAACATTTATAGTTTATAAAATTATTTATTTATTCGAGACAGAGTCTTGTTGTGTCACTCAGGCTAGAGTGCAGTGGCGTGATCTTGGTTAATTGCAACCTCCGCCTCCTGGGTTCAAGCAATTCTCCTGCCTCAGCCTCCTGAGTAGCTGGGATTACCACCACACTTGGCTAGTTTTTGTAATTTTTTTTTTTTTTTCAGTAGAGACAGGGTTCACCATGTTGGCCAGGCTGGTCTCCAACTCCTGACCTCAAATGATCCACTTGCCTCAGCCTCCCAAAGTGCTGGAATTACAGGCGTGAGCCACCACACCTTGCCTAAAATACATTTATTTACAGTCAATGTACCAGGCAGTACAACATGCTAATATGATCTCCATTTAATAATTATGTATATTAACACTTAACATGTTTGAGAGAACACTTGCTGAAGTAAATACTACTGAATTAGTTCCATTTTACAAAGGATAAAAGCGGGTTCTTAGGTTCTGAGAGGTTAATAAATCCCTGTAAGTATGCGCAGCTAGTGAGTGATGGGTATAGTTATGGTCTAATGAATCCAAGCTGCTTCTCCCATTGAGGTCTACTAGTTAGGCATTTCAAAAGATATCAAACTGAAAGAAGGATGGGATGAAAGACAGAGATTTGTAGTAGTGTATCTAATGCTTCAGCTGTGTATAGTAGCTCTACTTATTGTTTGTTAATCTGATTCAAACATGTAATAATGAGTCCCCATAAGCAAACAGAAAGATAAACTGCTAATGTTAAAACTGTAAAGACCAAAGAAAAATATTTCCAGAAAAAAATGAGAAAGAAATAGCTGAATTTATCAACCAAGTCTTTCATCTTACATAGCAGATGGTGAATATGGAATTCCACTTTTGAAACAGGAAACAGATTTAAGTTCTAATAAAAGGAAATTTTACTTGAGGTGGACTGGAAGGTTCAAATAATGTTCACCTAAAGTTCTAACAAAGGAAATTTTACTGGAGGTGGACTAGAAGGTTTTCCATTCATTTCAGCAATTACCCTTCCTCAAATCCTGAGTGTTGGTCTGACAAGTTTGGACAGAGCTGGAAGAATGATGTGGAGGGTGAGCACCCAAGACAGGGATCTCCTTGGTTTGGTTCCCTCCTCAGGGTCATGATAACTGTCACTTTAGAAGACTCCAGGTTCTGCAGGTAAGTAGTACCTTAAAGGGCAGAAGAGTTGAGATCTTGCTGTGAATGAGGGTAGAGAGGTAAAGTCAGTTTAAAAGTACAGGAATATGAGGACTCAATGTGGCCCGACAATGGGACAGTTAGTGCTTGAAAGCTGGTTACTGAGATTTTATTTGAAATTTTATCATGAAAATCAAAGGCACTGTCTTTTCACACAGACTCACAGCTCCTAACTGACCTTTACTTCCACAGCGCCCTATGTTTTTGAGATATGGGGACTGTTGAATATTATCCTTCTCTGATTTCCACCCCCTACCCCATCAGGAGTCCCCAGTTTCTCTTTGTTCTCCTTTCTACTGCATCCTCAGTGAATCAGAGCTGGTTTTCAGAGCAGTTACAAGGGACCCATTCCACTGGTAACATGATCCTTTTCCAGTTCATGCCCTTAACAGGACTGGAAACTTTCACTTTTAGCTCTCCAATCGACATGTTTTGTTGCATTTGTTTTCTTAAATACGTATTCTTAAAAGGTGGAAAAGTTATATTACAAACAGCATGAAAATGTCAGAGGCTGATAAAACAAGCTACATGTGTTTGGGTTGAGGTCTAGTAAGATTGGTGAAGGCAGCAGGTTTTGTGTTGCCCTTGAAGAATGTGTCATCTGCTTTTAATGACCTTATCAGCAGGGCGAAACCAATAAATCATGTGCTGCCAGCACTAGGACCAAGTGCTTTCCTCTGAGCCAGATGATTCCATTGTTGTGTTGGGCCTCTCAGTGAGGTTGTAAACATGGCATTCTCTGCCAGTAAGACACATGTTCCTCCTGTTCTTTTTTTTTTTTTAAGGAGACACATTGAAGTGAAATTTACATATCATAAAACTCACCTGCCTTAAGTGTAACGTTCAATGTTTTTTTGTTTTTAGTAAATTTACTCATTTGTGCAACTAACATCACAAACCAATTTTAGAACACTTCCATGACTCAAAAAGATCCCTTGTGCCCATTTGTAGTCAACCTTTGTCCCTATGCTGCAGTCCCTGGCAACCTCTAATCTGTTTTCAGTCTCTCCATATTCACTTTGTCTGGATATTTTAATTTAATGGAATCATATAATCTATGATCTTTTGTGTCTGGTGTCTTTCATTAAACCCAAAGTGTTTGAGGTTCACCCATGTTGTAGCATGTTAACAAACAGGATCCCATTGTATGGATATGCCACATTGTGTTCATCCATTCACCAGTTGATGGTGAATTGTTTCTGATTTTTGGCTATTGTGAATGATGCCTTACTATTCTTGATGAACTAAAAATGATTGTATGGAAAGAGCTTGGGATTTGGAGTCAAGTCCTAGCTCTGACGTTTACTACTTTAGTTAACTATCAGATTTATTCTCTTTATCTATAGAGTAGAGATAATTAACCCCTTCCTTCCCCTGTTCCTAGAGTGGTTGTAAGAATCAAGTGAGATGATGTATGTGAAATTCTTTGCAAACTCTAAAACCCAGGACAAATGAAAGACATTATTGCAATAGTCTTTCCAGATGTATTCAAATGGACTAGATGTTTTTCAAGATATTTTCCATATTCATAGAACAAATTATTAAGCCTTTGGGTTGTAGAAAATATCTATACTTTTCTTCTATGGACTTGGGAGTCTCATCCTTTTTCCCTTATCAAAGTCCATTATTTTAAAAAAAGTTCAGATACCATTCTACCTCTCCTAAATGTATTTGTATTTTAAACATATTTTTGATTGTCAAATAAGGTTTACTGTTGAAGGGAGTGTCTTTAGATACTCTAGAATCATTGTAGGAAGTATACAAATCACTATAGTTGAAGTTCTGATTTAATCAGGGCACCCTCCAACTCACAGACTCAATTTAGCTTCTTGGGCACTTCAGATAACTGCGCAGGGCAGGCCCACAATGAGAGGACTGGGTGCAGAGTCGAGCTCAGGTTGAGAGGTTCCGGTGAGTCAAAGGAAAGCCTAAGCAAATGTTGGCAGCCTCTAGTCGAAGGTGATTAAAACTGTTGTTTCATTGAAATGATATTAAACCAATTTGGGTAACCATATATTTAGGGGTATTCAGACACTCAGAAACATAGCAATTGCAAAAACATGCAATTGCTGACCACTGAATGGAATGTCATGCCTGGATATTTAACTTCCACAAAACCTGAAAACTAGTTGCCATGAGAAAACAGTGTGGACTTGGCCTCAAACAGAAAGAACTGGCTACTGGTGTCTCACACACACTCAATCCAAAGGTAAGTATCACATTTAGTGCCTTCCATACTTTTTACCTGATCCAGCCGTATAGGATGCTTCCAAGAAGTTTTATCTTAAATCTCATTGAGAGATTCCAGAAAGATTCATGGAAGATTTCCAGAGCAAGAGCAATGGCTGTTCCCAGTTTCCTGGAGTCTGAAGCACAGAATGTGAGTACCTGTCAAGTGCCTCTGGTAGAATCATTGGCTAATGCAGCATTAGAACTCAGGCGCTCCCAGTGCCCAGATTCAAATTACTGAACTGTCTCTTTCCCAAAACAGCAAATCCCCAGACATCTCCAGCATTCCCTGAGGTTACACAACTCAGGGCACTGAGGTCAAATAAATCTATTCCTTCTACTCATCTTCTCCCCTGAGAAGCCCTTTCTTCCCTTGTCAACAATTGATCATTAAGGCTTTACTAAGGAAAAGAATATGTGGGGTTTTACTGCCTAGAGACAATTCTCTGCAAGTTTTCATTCCGTGAATGTTGTCAAAGTATTTAGAAATGACAGTGAGATACCATATACATTCCTAACAATTCTTTTTTTTTGTATTTTCAGATGTAATGACAGTCTACAGCCATGTACCATAAGACCAAGGTTCTTGACTTTTGCAATTCTGACATTGGCGCTGCCACTGTATGGTAATAGTGGTAAGAGCTCAGGTTTCATGTGCACTTACTCTATGTTGGATATAGTACTTTAGAGAGTTGGCTCATGTCTTGTCCAGAACCAACCAGCAAATAATTTGCAGAGCCTGGTTCAAAATGATTCAGAGTCTGTTTTTATTTTATATTTTAATGATACTATTTATCTATATAAACTTAAGACACTGTAAAAGTAATTGATACCTGTTTTGGTATCTTTTTATATTTTTTAAATTGACAACAATTGTATATATATAAAGTATATAGCATGATGCTTTGAAGTATATAAATATATTGTAAAATGGCTATATTGAGCAAATTAATATATTCATTACCTCACACACTTTTTTTGTGAAGAGAACACAAAATCTACTCTCTTAGAGGTTTTCAAATATACAATGCACTATTGTAACTATTGTCACCATGTTGTACAATGAATTTCTCAAACTTATTTCTCCTGAAATTGTGTACCATTTGACCAGCATCTCCTGAGTCCCCTCACCTCCCGGCTCCTGGTGACCATCATTTCACTTTCTGCTTCCGTGAGTTTGCTCTTTTTAGATTCTACATATAAGTGAGATATGTCTTTCTGTGCCTGGCTTATTCCACGTAACATACCTATTTAAGTACAAAGTATGTGTCCTTGCCCACTGCATTACCTACAGTACTGCAGTAAATGCCATACTACAATGCATGTGTGTTTGTTTATGTGTAAGTATGTATATGTCATGTACTTGTGTGCATATATTTATATAATGCACATTTTCATAAAAACACTTGAAGCAGCTTATGTTTTTTAAAGATAATTTCAATATTTATTTTAGATACAGGGGTGCGTGTGAAGGTTTATTACATGGGTATATTGCATGATGCTGAGGTTTGGGGTATGGATTTCTTCACTCAAGTAGTAAGCATAGTTCCCATTAGGTAGTTTTTCAACCCCTCCCCACTTCTGCCCTCCCCTTCCCCCACACTTCTGCCCTCCCCCTCCCCACTTCTGCCATTCCCTTTCGCCCCTCCCTCCCCACTTCTGCCCTTCACCTCCTCTCTCTTCCCCATTCTGCCCTTCTCCCACCCCTCCCCCTTTCCCCCTTCCCCCTCCCCCTCTCCCCCTCTTCCCCTCCCCCATCCTCCCTCCTCCCTACTACTCCCTCCTCCCCCACTTCTGCCCTCCTCCCTTCTCCCTCTAGTCGTCCACAGTATCGATTGTTCCCATCTTTATGCCCATGTGTACTCAATGTTTAGCTTCCACTTATAGGTGAGAACATGTGGTAGTTGGTTTCTGTTCCTGCATTAATTCTTGTAGGGTTATGGCCTCCAGCTGCATTCATGTTGCTGAAGCAGCTTATAATTTTTATATTCCCAAGTAATTTCTGACTGGAAGGTGGTTATATACATAAGAGTATGCAACTTGAAACCAAAATTTGCCTAGGTATTTCTGGTAAAAGGTCAATGACAAGAGAAAAGCTTATGTATGTTCTCTGGGTCATAAGATCCTCCATCTTGTTGGAGTTTCCATGCTGTCTGACCCATAGGTTCTGGTTGTTCAAAAGCCTGCATTAAAGGTGGTGTTGCCTATGAATATTTGCTGCACATTGATATAATCATTTTCACATCTTCTGCATTGACAGCCTATTACCAGGAAACATGTTCTGTGCCTAGTTAAAATGATTAAACCATATTCTTCAGGAGGTACTTGGTTTCAGTGTCCTTCTTAAAATTATCTTTAGCTGGAAATGGAGATCCTATTTAATGATGACCTATGGAAAAATAAATAAAACACACTTAATGAGAGTTCAGATCTGCTTCTTTCCGCCCAGACTCTCTGTGTGATACGAAACAAAATCCACAGGGACTAAAACAGGCACAGACATCTTGGCAGCATGGGGGAAGATGACATCCAGACTCTGCCATGTTGATTCCACAGTGGTTAGACAGGCTCCACTGTAGAATGTTTGGCTTCTCCTAGTGCTGACTGGGGAGGAGCAGCTGTTCCCTTTCCCGGATAGTGACATGCTCTAGAAGAAACAGAGTCCTCATGAGATGGAAATTAATTCCTTTTTCCATCCAGCCATCTCAAAAACAAAAACACTGCTAGAAAAGCCCAAAATGTGGTGAGTAAAAGATCAAATTTGATTTAGATACAGCAATTGCTTCTTTTTCATAAGATACATTTTTCTCTTGCTTTACAAATGCCAAAAAAACCACTTTTAAAAACCCTTAGCACGTGCAGTTAATTCATATCTTTATATCAAAGTATTTCTTGAATATTATCTACATAAACATATATCAAAGAAAATGTCAAAGCTTTAGTGAGCAAAAGTCTAATGTATGAAGTATCATAAAGCAGACTTATAACCACAATATGATTGTTTTATTTATTAGAACAATATATTTAGACGACAATACATTTTACCCACATCTAAGAGTGCAACACAAGAATCATAAAATCCTGTATACAGAATGTTACAATTAAAGATAAATATATTACAGTTTAACTTATGTATAAAACATATCCTCTAGGGAATATAAGAAGTTAAATTATAACCCTAATTTTACAGGTTTTTTTAATACGTATTTATCTTTCAAAGGTAACTAAAGCTAAATATAACTTGAAAACTTTACAGACCAGTGAGATATTACTGTTGAAAGAATACAGTAATAAGATAAAAATAAATATAAGAAAAAAACACTATTAAAATCTAAAAATAATAACATTAAATAATTACATTATCAAGATGACATAACTCACTCAGAAATTTAAAGCTATTATTTCACCATGAAGTTACTGATTATTTTTGTCACTTATTCAACATATTTCAACAAATAATTATGGAACTCTGTGCTCTAGGGAATGTGTTTGACCCTGAGAAAGCACTGGAAAACAAGACAAACATAGAACCTGGCCTCGTAGAGCTTACAGTCTAGTGGGAAGGCAGCAGGGAACACAGGCACCTATAATATAGCATGACAAGTTCTGTGCTGGGGCTTCCCATCCTAGAGGAAGCTACATCTCAGCTGAGATCTATGGCGTAAGTGGGAGTTGATCAGGTGAAAGGGTGCAGAAAAAGTGGAAAGAGAGTTCAAGGTGAGAGAAGGAAAAACAAAGACCCTGAGGTTCTAAGAGACCATAGTCTATTCTGCAGCAGTGACTCCCCATACAAAGGTCCTCAGATATTTGATGGCCCACAGTGAAATTCTCACTCATCAGTGGGGAAATGACAACAGTGTGAGGTCTTCAAGTTGAAGCAAAAGTCATTCAAGTTGAATGACTGAGTTTATAACCATCTTATTTTCTGCCATTAAAATGACCCCCCTTTTATGAAATGATGGTGATAGTAGATGGTATATTTTAAACAGTCTTTTTAAAAAATTAACACAACAAAACCTATTGGTACATGACACCTTAAAGTCTGGGAATCACTTTTAAGAAATAAAATTCTAAAAGGTTCAAGGGAAGGGAGGAAAGGGAGACATCCAGAGATGACACTAAAGAAAAAGGCAGGAGTTAGATTATGAAAGTTCAAGTAAGAACTTTGGACTTTAACCTAAGAGCAATGGGAATGATCTTAAGCAGAGAAGTGAAACTCTATTATATTTGTAAAAGACTATTCTGAGATGCTGTATGTAGGCAGTGTTTGGGACAGGGCAAGTCAGAGGCAGGGGAGTCAGATAAGCAGCACTGTATTAACCCAGGATAAAGAAGATAATAGACTTAAGGCCAAATCAGGGGGCGGGAGGGCTGAGTGGAAGATGACTTCAGGAGATGAACTTAATAGGATTTGGTGATTTGTCTTATTGGGTGAAGAAATGGGATGGTGAAGTCTGATGTCCAGGCTTTTTTCTTCAGAAACTGAATTGAGCATTGTACTAACTATTGAGCTAGAGAATGAAGGAGAAAGACGTTTTTTTTTTAAAAATGGAGTAAGGTAGCGAGTTCATCTGGGAACTGTCTTTGTGTTCAAATGTTCATTAGGCCAATTGTCTACATAGGTTGGAAGCACATGAGGGAAAGAGCTGAGTTTTGGATAGAAATTTTGTAGTCTGTAGCAAAATGATTAAGACCATGGATGTGGATAAAATTTCCCAGAGAACAAAGCAAAGAGGGCTTAGGATACATAACTTAAAGAACAAAGCAAAAGGGAAAAGGGCTTAAGATATACGACTAAAAGATTGGTTAGAGATGAGCTAGGCAGAAAGAAGCCAGAGACAGAGTGTCCAGGAAGGTGGGAGGAAACCCAAGAGAACAAGGTTTTGTAAGAAACAGGGAAAGAGGTATTATTTCAGGGAGCAAACAGGCAACAATGTTGGATGCTGCAGGAATCATTTGGAAGAGGGACTGAAGAATGTTCACTGGATTTAGCAACAAAGAGATTGTCAGGGACCTTGAGAAAATCAGTATGGGGCAGATGCCAGATCACAATGTGTGAACTTACAGGCAGGAGGAGCTCTTTTACACAGCGAGACCGTGAAAGACAGGAGAATCAGGCCAGCAACTGGAAGGAGATATGGGTTTGAGAAAGTGGTTATCTGTCATAGAGACTTGATTGTGGATATTGCAGGAGCCACGTGATAGGGAGAGTCTGAAGACAAAGATACAAATCTAAGTGCAAAATACTGACTATCTTTAAAAAATGTAAATGTCTTTAAAGACACAGATCATGGTGTTCCCCATAAGAACACATGATCCACCTATAAATTTGTCAACAAATTTAAATACACTTTACAATTAAGGATGTAAAATGGTTCCAAGAAATTATCTGAAGGAATCACATTTCAAAATATTTTTTAAAATATTATGGCAACTTTAGCTCTTGTCCATAGAGATCATACTCTTTAAATAATATGTATCTTTGAATAACTGGTGGTACAGGAAGCTTCTCCATTGAGGCTGGCTGGCAGAGTCTCTGGAGTCCCATAAGTCTTCGAATTTTTAACCGACACAAATGCTTCAATGAACAAGGATTCTCTAAAAGAAATGGGGAAAATAAGCAAAAAATTTTTTAAAATAGTGGATTGATCTCTAAGATATATATCTCTAAGAAATATATCTCTAAGATATATTTCAAAATAACATGAATAGTATATTCTGAAAAACAATCGCGCACACTTTAACAACTGGTGATTTTAAGTGAAATTCGAATTGTAATTGAATATTCTAGTCTACTCCTCTAGAATGTAAGCTCCATGAGGGCAGAAATTTAGTCTGTGTCTGTGCCAGGAAGGGAGTCTGGCTCATAGTAGGTATTCAACTAGAATTTGTGGAATGAATACATGGACTTAAGAAAGCAAATGCCCACATCTCTTCTTTATTTTTTTAGAGCTAAGTATTGTATAAATATATTTGTTTACTTTCTTTCTCCTACCAATCTGTCTGATAAATAATTATCCATGAAACATTGTTGCAGATGATTCCATACATCATGAATAATCCAATCTGGATTTTGTTTCCAGAGTCTGATACTTAAACCTTGTATAGTCTCAAAAATATACTAAAATTTTTTAAATATCTGATGATATTTTCAATTCTTACTTTATACTATAATTGCAAGATTGATATTTTATAGCAGCAGTATGAACAAATGAAGGAGCAGCATAGCATTCAGGCTTAGATGTGCGCTCTGGACCACGTCGGCTTGGACTAAACTCCTAGCTCTGCCCCTTAATAATTTGTGTCACCTTGGGCAAATCGCTTAATGTCTGTGAGTTTAGTATTCTCATCTGTGAAATAAGGATAACAACAGTACTTATCTCATAGGGTTGTTTGAAGATGAAACAAATCATGTAAAGTATTAGAAAAGTGCCTGGTACATTGTAACCATTCAATAAATATTAACTATCATTCAATGCAATAATAAACATGATCACATCTATATTACATTTGATGATATCAACAATTTATCTTTTTTAAATTAAAAATAATGTTCTCAAAAATTATTGATGCAACATTATTACCAAAATAAGGAGAAAAAAAAATTCCATCTAAAAAAATGCAATTTTTTTTTTCCTAACAAATATGCTGCCTTATAGATAGCTGGAGGACTCCTGACATCCAGTGGTTAATCACACTAATAGCAATCAACTGGCTTCTACCCTAGTTGCAATAATGTATGCCAGAAACAATTAAAAAAAAAAATTTCTGGCATTATTCTTACTTGAATTGTCTTTCCAAAGTCATCAGAATTGGTAATTATTTTGCAAAAAAAAAGAAAGGGAGCAATTAATTTCCACTTAGAAGCAAAATCTGTTCTATAACAGGAAGTACAATGGTATTATAGAAAGTCTGTTTTTTCAAGTAAGACAAACAAGGGTTCAAATCTTCACTTTGTTATTTTCTATGTCTATTACTTTGAGAAATTAATTTATCTAAGCCTCAGCGTTTTTCTCCCCCCTGCAGTCTCCAAGCTAAAAAATAAGGTTTTAAACTCTTTATTGCAAAATAAAATAAAGTACACATGTATAGTTTCATGTTATATAAGTAATTATTAGCGGAACATCTTTAATCACCTCCTAGTTCTATAGGACATAGAACTTTGTCAGACAACCAAGAAATTCCTCTCAATTCTTCCATCTTTCTTTCGTTCCCCTGCCGTAAATAACTACTATTCTGACTCGTAATCAGTTTCTTTAGAGTTTCATCATGTAAGTGAACTATCCCTGCACTATAGTATTGACAATATATTTTTAAAATTTTTTGCTATGTCCTTTAAGTCTCTAATAATATGCAGGTTATTCTCTCCATCCCCCTCTTGTCCTTTGAATTAATCTTTGAAGAACTGTAGTTTCCTGTAGTTTCCCACAGCCTGAACTCTGCTGATTGCATTTTCATGGTGCAGTTCCATGTCCCACTGTCTTCTGTATTTCTTGCAAATTGATAACTGGATCCAGAGACTTGATCAGGCTCGGGTTTGATCTCTTTGGCAAACATAGCTGATTCTGTGCTCATTCTTTGGGGGCTACATATTAGCAGCTGTTGATGCTCATTGACTACATCTATTAATTTATTGGGGGCTATAAAATGGTGATATAATATCTTTTTAATTTTTAGAATACTTTTATAAAGGGATGCTATTGTTCATCTACTCTAGTTACTAATGTCACAGATTTTATATATATATATATATAATATATATATACACATATATATATTATATACATATATATATAAAGCAGAATAAATGCTTACCTCTTTTGTAACAATTTTTAAGATTATGAGTTGATTTTCTATTATGAAGCTGACCAGTTTTTTAAAAAATTGTGTATTTAATAAGTAATTCTATTATAAAGATACATGCACGTGTATTTTCATTGAAGCACTATTAACGATAGCAAAGACGTGGAATCAACAACCTAAATACTCATCAATGATAGATTGGATAAAAACAAATTGGTACATATACATGATGGAATACTGTGCAGCTATAAAAAGGATTGAGATACGTCCTTTGCAGGGACATGGATGGAGTTGGAAACCATATCCTCAGCAAACTAATGCAGGAACAGAAAACCAAACACCGTGTGTTCTCACTTACAAGTGGGAACTGAATGATGAGACACATGAACACATGGAGGGGAACAACACACAGTGGGGCCTGTTGGGACTGGGGGGAATTTGAGCATCTGGAAGAATAGCTAATGGATGCTGGACTTAATACCAAGGTGATGGGATGATCTGTGCAGCAAATTACCATGGTACATGTTTACCTATGTCACAAACCTGCACATTCTGCATATGTACCCTTGAACTTACACAAGTTGAAGGAATAAGAAAGAAAAAAAGAAAACCCACAAACCGTATGTTTAAAGATAGATTTCAATTCATTGAAATAATTACCCTTTTTGAAACTTAAATTGTCCCATCTTTGGCCGGTTGGAACCTCTCCAAGTTGGCCCCTGAATTCTTTTATCATGAATTATGTAGTTTTTAAGAGTTTCTTTGCTTTCTGGTATGACCAGATATTCCAGGTTCATCTTGTTCATTTCCTTCTCCAGATGCAATCATCCATTTCTCAAAAACAAAACAAAACAACCTCCAGCAAAAACCCTGGTTTCTTTTGTAGGAAATGTCATTTCCAGGCCAAAATCTGTGATGTAGGAATGCTCATTGCTACTGGGTTTATCATTATTCCTAAGCCTTATCTGTAAACTGAGACACAGACCCACACACACACACAGCACAGTCCACATGCACACACATACACTTTCAAGATAAAACAGCTTATGAATTTATATTCTTACTTCTAATTCAAATTCAGGACTACAGGATTTTTCTTTAATCTCTTTTCTATTACATTTGTATTTTTTTTCTGCCACACTGGCAATCCTTGGCTTCAAGGATACAAGGAATAATGGAATTGAAATATTCCTCAATTACTCATTTACTGAATATATCATTCTCAGCACAACAATATTAATATATCACCACCAGTATTTTAAGATATTTAAAAATATATTTTTTAATTTATTATTAAATATTATTTTATCTATTTACTAATATTTCAAAATGAATAATTGTGCTGTTGTCTATTTAATCAGAGCATATAACCATTACATATTGCATCTCCTCCCTTTTAACTCTCACTTAGTCTTGGCATTCTGATTAATGCTAGTCTTGTTTAATACTAGTCCTCACGTTGATATCTCTCTAAACATTTTGGGTTGTCTAAAGGTCATTTTTTAGTGGATCCTTCAGACGTCAGTAAGAGGAACAATATTTCCTGAGTCCTTGCATGCTGACAGCAGTTTACCTGCATTGATCATTGGAAGTCAGTTTTCCCACGTAAGCATCCGTAGCTCACATTTTCCTTCCGTGGAGATCCTTAAATATGTTACTCCATTTTCTTTTGGCATGAAGTATTGTTGATAAAAAGTTTAATAATAATCCATTTTTTCTCTTATATGTCACTTGTTCTTTTTGCCTACATGCCCAAAGGATACAGTATTTTGTACATTATAGTTTCAAATCTTTCCTTTTTATTATAGAAGGTTTTTCTTGAAGCCTAGGTTTTTGTATTTGTTATATTCCCTTGATTTGGTTTTCCTTTTTAAGGAGTCTTATTATCCATATATTGACTATTCATTGTGTGTTGTCAATGTTTTTAACTGTCTTTCAAATTTTTTTTAAAATCTAAGTTACAAGGATGCAAAAGCATAATAATAATGCAATGGACTTTGAGGGCTTGGGAGGAAGGATGGGCCAGGTATAAAAGAGTACACATTGGGTACAGTGTACATTGCTTAGGTGATGGGTGCACCAAAATCTCAGAAATCACCACTAAACAACTTATCCATGTAACCAAACACCACCTGTTTCCCCAAAACCTATTGAAATGAACAAATATATATATTTTAAAATCCTTTTGTCTATTTCTTCATTTATATTTGATTTAAAAATTTTCTTCCATAGCCTCTTTTCTGTCTCTCAATGTATTGTCAGCTGTGTTGCCAGTTGTTCAGTCTTCACATTTGAAATTAATTTTTTTCTAATTTTTATTCCCAATTCTTTCCTCAGTTGTTATCTGGTTTCCGAATTTTTCAAATTTTTGACTCATGTTATTCTTCCATATCTTATATTATTTTCCTCATGCTTTTTGGCTTACTTTGAAATAGAGGTTTGAATTTTGATTGTTCTGACAGTGTAATTTTTCAGTTATGTATTCATTGTTTGTAGGGATATTATTCTGTTCTATTTTTTCTTACTATTATGGGATTTGACTGTGATATTTTCTGTTGCCCATTTTTGTTTGCATTTAGTTTTCTTGAATTTTTAGAAGGATGCTTGGTTCCAGATAGCTCTTCTAACTTTACAGAACTTCTTACTCTAGTATTTTCTTGCAATGACCCAAAATATGGTGGTTAGATTTCTGAGGTTTCCTGGCTCTGTTTGCCATCCCCTCTTTTTTGTGGGTCCTTTCTTGTTTCTGTCCTGATAGATTTTTGATTTTGCTCTCAATGCAGGCTTTAAGTTCAGGAAGGGAACTTTGAGAGGTGGTTTTCAAGAATGCATAGGGTCTAGACTATTTTGTAATGTCTTTTAGCCTTAGCCTTTTCTTTGTAAAAAATAGGCATGATACTACTTAACTCTACAATATTTCATAGCACACTTTACATATACATTTCAGATATCTCACATAAACTTACCATGTAATAAAAACATAAAAATGTTAATACTTTAGTTTTAAAACTAAATTTATTATGTAATTTAAATGATCTAGACACTAAGCACCTCATATGCATTATTTCTTTATGGTCTCACAACAACCTTATAAGGTTAATACTATCCTACATCTACTTTGCAATGGGAAAACCTAGACAAAAAAAGAATAAGTAATTTGCTCAAAGTCACACAACTAGAATGGCTATCTTGGTCTTTTTATGGGAAATAAAAAAATCCTCCTTCACTTAGAAAAAAATTGTAACAATAAATTGTTGCTTTTTTTCATGAAAACATCAGTCCTGAATTACACTGCGCTTTATAATCTAGCAATCCTACTTCTAGGCAAGGCCAGAATTTCATCTCATTCTAGATCTGACCCCAGAGCTCAATTTCTAGGCTTACAATACTATATTACTCATCAGATTCTCCAAGTTTCCTGTTTTAGTTGCCTCAGAGTCTCTTCTATTGTAGAACTAATTCCACAGAAAGGCTGATTCAGGTATATTAAGAATGTCAAATGATTTAAATGTCATATAAAGTTCTATAATTCTTCTTTAGGCTTCATGAAATTGATGTCCAACTAGGTTTTGAAAGTTTATTCTTCTGAACTCTTATTTTGTAAGTGAAACCATCTCAAATCTATGATACTTTTCTGGTTTCTATTTGTATTTGAATCATTTTAAAATATACTTTCATTGAAACTTGTATGATTCATTTTCATGATAAACTTTCACCTAGAAAAGAAAAAATGGCCTGTCTATAAATACTAATCTTTGGGAGGACTTTGTCAATAAAGACCTCAGAGAAAGCAGGTCAAAAAGAGTAATTCTAATCCTTTTTCTTCATTCATTTACTCCATATTTATTGAACTGTAGTTACTAGGCCTTATGCTAAGCCTTGAGAATATAACAAGAAATGAAGCAGATCCCTACCCACATGGAGCTTGCAGTCTACATATTGTGTGATATTATGGAAGTTAATTTTAAAAATGAATTGTAATCAGAATGTTAATATAGCTATTTTATTACTCATTATACAATTACAAAGTTGGAAAATATAAAGAAAAATGCAAATATGTATCTTACAACAGAGGAAGTGTTAAGGATGATTTTAAAACCCAGATAATTCTGGAAATATAGTAGAGTAGCATAGAAAAATTATCAAAGAAGACATTAAGAACTTCCCCCATATATGTTCTTAATTTAAAAATTGTGGGCACAACTTCTGGTTTTTACCTAGTATTTGACGGATTTCTGGCCATTCTCTCTGTACTTCTAGTGCAGACTTCAGTTTAGCACACAGAGGAACATAATCCATGTAATCTATTAGTACTCGAGTAACTCTGCCTACCAAGTGCTTCATCCAAGGAACTGTAATAAACTCACAGAACTGAAAGAATTGATAAAATTTAATTTAGTAGTGTTTTTAACATGCCATGTACATAAACACTCAATTGTGTTATGGAAACATTACTCTTTGTCTTATTACAGAAAATAAAAGATCCCTCCTTGTAATGAACAAAAATTAAAAACAAATTGTTTGCTTCTTTCTGTGAAACCATCAGCCCTGAAGAATCGCTTAGCTCTGATGTGACTGTAGTCAGCAAAGCATGGAGGAATCATGCTTCTTTCCATCTGGCCCCAATATTCCACTAAACAGGCAGAAGTGACTAATTGCATACATTTCACATTCTTTTACATTCAGTTTTCAAGTCAAGAAAAAATGAACAGCATCTTTTGGGGGGGGCAGAGGGGCTAGATTCTAGATTTATGCTTATATCCCCGTATCGTTGCAAACAAAAATTGAAGAAGAAGAAAAATAGAAAAATTAGAGTTTATTTTTTTTTTTGTAACATCCCTAAATGAATGAATGTGTACTAAATTAGGATGATGACCCAATATAAAGCAGAAAAGGCATAACTCACCGGGTTATCTTTTATTACGCAAGATGTCCATCCTGGCAGCACCTCTTCCTCTATCTCTGACCACACAAATGAATTTCCAAAGATGTCACCATGCGTGCAGTCAAAGCACATCCCCACTTGATAGCCATTATTCAGCAATAGCCTCAGCATTACCTCGTCGTTTAGGGCATACTGAATGACACTGGGGAAACGAGTGTCATTCACATGCATAAAGTAACAATTGACATTAGCTCCATGGGAGAGAAGCAGCCGGGCAATTTCATAATTATTGGCCCTCACTGCCACAAGTAGGCAGTTGAGGGGATCTAAGTTTGGGTCTGCACCTGCAGCCAGAAGGACTTCTGTGCAACGAACATCATTATTAGAAACGGCAAAATACAGTGCAGTCTTCCTCTCATCGTCATAGCTCTGGGAAATGTGGTCAGCAAGTAGGGTATTGACATCAAAATCATTTTCAATGAGCAGTTCTAGACACTGTGCATTTTGTCCATCTGCTGCTGAGTGAATTGGTGTTAGCCCACTTTTCCGAATTGCATTTTTAGATGTTACTGGGATAAGATATTTCAGTGCACTACAAGAAAAAAAAGTCAAATATCTACGTACCATAAAGAAAATCAAGAAATTAAATAAACTGTTCTTGTTAGGTAAGTGAATGCAAATTGTACAGTTTCCCTTATTTTCTCTAGATAACCTTATGGTGAAACATTTAACTTCTATCTACTGAGGTACAACTATTTAGCTTAGTGTAATTCAGTTTTGATTTAGCTTTCTGTTCTAAATATTCTTGGGAAACACACTGCATCTTATATGTTTTGTTCTAGAATTGTGGTTCCTGAGGAACCCTCCCCCTCTTCCAATTCTCCTCTGAACAATATAATATTTCCAGGCAACCAATACTATTTTTTAAATTATAAAAGAAAAGTAAGATTTTCTAATGCCATAGAGGAGTGCTTTGTAATCTTGACCATTAGGATCATAGGGTCATAGGAAGTGACCCTGGATGTCATTTAGTCCAGCTGCTTCATTTAACAGAAGTTCAATCTAAAGTCTGAAGAGGCAAAATGATTGTCCAAGGTCACACGTTAGATGTAGAGCAAGGATGAGAATTTGGGCCTTTTCGAATTCTCATGAATTATTCCTCTTTCACTGATTCCTGCGCAATCTGTTTTTTAATATTGACTGTGTATATTGTCTGCTTCCATATAACTTGCAATTGAATTATTAGCCAAAAGAAGAGTCTTTAGTATTCCATCAACCTTGCATCAGTCCAGTTGAGATAACCAACCACGGTTTATGTTTCTAAGTACATGTGATATGGTTGTGAATTTCACACTTGACTAACCAGCTAGACATGTATGAGAGCCACAGGCAAGGATAACTTGATCTCTTGTGCCCACTGTGCAAATTTATGAACACTGGGAGTAAATCCAGGTAAACTCTAACAACATGTCACTTAGCATCAATTACACATCACTGGCCACTTAGCCAGTGGCCCACTGAAAACTATAAAGCCCAATTACTTCAAAGTTTTTGAGCTTATGAAATATATTTAATTGTCTAAAACCATCTTCTCATGGTGGGTAATTTAATATAGTGATCTAGACTTCTACCAATGTGTTAATTATGCACATTTTGTGATTTAAGACTCTATTCAACCATTTGTATGGAATAAAGAATTTTAAACTTATAATGAAACTTTTCTATTCAAGAACATATTTGACATTATACTATAATATAATATAGTATATATTATATTATATATAAATAATATCCTGGAGATATTAGGAAATAATTGGAATAACACTGACACTATTGTTACAAATTGTAATCCTTTGTCAAGGACAAAATTTTTAGAAACTCTGTAGCCTTTTGTTAAATACATTTGTAAACAGAAAGGCACTCTTGGGTGGCTTGTGCAGAATTCTCACTTATGCATTAATTCCTTCTAAAAGAAAATTTCATTATAAAGTACTATAAATTCATTTTTTGGAATTACAGGAATATCAAAAAAGTTCTAAGCATCTAAAGATGAAGCATTAAAATGTGAAGATTTCGCCTCCTGCTCTTTGGATTTTGAAAGGTATTATATATAGACTTGTGATTGTACTGTATATACAAATTTGCATTTTTAACTCAATAACCCTATAATTTACCACTCACAGATAATGCCCCTCATAGGCAGCTCGGTGTATAGGAAGATGCCCTGCTCGGTTAGGTACATTTCCGCTTCCTCCATATTCCAGCAGGAGGGAAATGCAGTCAGGATTGCCACCTCCTGCTGCCTCAAACAGCACCGATGCCCCATCATCTGCCAGAGCAAGCACATCACCACCTGGCAGGATAAAATATGTGGCATAATCATAACTGGATGGTATTGTTTAAACAATCCCCTAAAAAACAATCTGTTGAGTTCCTTTGTGGTTAGGACTTAAAAGTGTGGAATTAAGGACCTCCATGTTTTCTATATTTTCAATCAACACACATGCATGCAGCATGCTTCGTTTTATTAGAAAATCTTTAGGCCAAAAACATGAGAGAAACGAAATCAATTTTTATGCTGGGTAAATTCTTCCAAAAAAGACTTGTTAGACTTTTTAATTTAAAGACAATGGCTTTTTGGGTTTTGTTTTGTTTTATTTTGAGACGGAGTCTCACTCTGTTGACTAGGCTGGAGTGCAGTGGTATAATCTCAGCTCACTGCAGCCTCTGCCTCCCAGGTTTAAACAGTTCTCCTGCCTCAGTCTCCTGAGTAGCTGGGATTACAGGCATGTGCCACCACAGGGTTTCACCATGTTGGCCAGGGTGGTCTCCAACTCCAGGCCTCAAGTGGTCTATCCACCTTTGCCTCCCAAAGTGCTGGGATTACAGGCATGAACGATGGCACCCGGCCTACTCTATTTTATCCTAACAAATACTTAGAGTTAATAAAGTATTAACAAATAACTTTATTGCCCTCTATGTGCAATCAGTGTGTGTGACCCTAAGATGAATGAGTGTGACTACTCTAAGGAGCTTAGAGGGGAAATGAAACAAAATATCAGACAGGACAAACTGTATGATTTTCCAGTGACATTAGGACAAGGAGACATGATGTAGAGGACAGAGGCTCTGCTGCTTATGGTGAGAGCTGGGGACAAGCTGTTTACTTCCATGCACCTCCAACTCCACATCTGTGAATGATTAATACAGCCTACTTCACACGGCTTATTTGATAATTAAATGTGGTTGTAGTGGGAGACCTCAAAAATGTTAGTCTTTTTCCCATAGAGAATCACCGGGAATCATGTGATGCTAGCATTCATTTGCAGATGAGGACGCTGAGGGCCAGATATTTAAGGAACAAGGCTAGGGTCTCACATGAATAATGGCTCAACCAGTTTAGGAGTTAGGTCTCCTTAACTCATGGTTCTGTAGTTGTATAAAGGAGGGCAATGTCACAATCTGTTGTGAAGAATAAGGAAAGGATTTAGGGAGGTGTCTCAAGAGACTGACTTTGAATTGTGCTGAAGAAATGAAGGCAAAGACCTGACCCAAACCCAGAGAGAAGGAATGCAAGATATGTTTGGGAATACTGCTTGTGTATTTTGACTGGAGTGTAGGATACAAGGTGGGAGCAGTAAGGGATAAATGTGGTAAAACAATTGGAGATTATGTAATAGGGATTATTTTTTTGACTAGTTGACACTATGGTAGCTGCCCTTTAGGGAGAGGAACCAAGTTGCAGTATTTACTATGATTCTCTGATGGGAGACTAGAAACCCAGAAAATGGTTAGAAAGCATTTGCATTGGTCCAGGGAGGATTGAGGGACCTGACCAGGATGGCAGATAGATTGTAATGAGAGGACAAGAGAAACGCTACAAGACTTTGCAACTGATTGGATTTAAGAAAGCCAGTGATGGAGGAATTAGAGATCATGATGAGATAAATTATCACATCAGAAAAGTAGAGAAACAGGAGGAATTCAGTTTAAGAGCAGATAAGCCTGAGGCCCTGATGAGCCATCTATAAGCAGATTGAACTGTCCCTAGAGAGAGCAATCAGGACTAGGCTTGTAGATTTGTAGGTCACAACGTATAGGACTTAGCTGAGTTGTAGAGTAAGGATCTATTGAGGGACCAGGTATGAAAGCCTGATGCCAAGTTCCATTCCAGAGAGGAAGAGGATCTCCCCTAGTTATATTCAGGGGAGGAAGAGTGAGGAATATCGAAAAGGAGAGCTTGAGAGGGAGGACAAAAGTCAGGAAACTGTAACTCCTTTTCACATACCTTTGTGGATTAGATGTTCTAACACATCACAGTGACCAAACTCGGCAGCAACGCCTAAGGGTGTGACTCCAAATCCATCTCTCAGGTGGACATTGCCTCCATGTTTTAGCAGCAGAGCTATGATATCTTTTCGGCCTTGCTTGGCGGCTTCATGCATTGCTGACCATCGCTTGACACAGGGCTGGTCTAGGCTACTGTTGTGTTTGATCAGAGTCGATACCATGTCATAGGAGCCCCTTTTTACAGCTTGAAAATGATTTTTAAAAACAACAGTAAGTATATTAATACAAATACTTTAGGTGGTATAAACTAATGACCGAATTTAATATTGAAATAGATATTAGCTAGTATTTTCTTCTACAAAGAAAATAATGTGTTTCTCATATCCAAGTTTATATTTGTGAAATATAAGTTTACAAGATGACACTACCTTTCTTCAAGACCTGGAGGAGGGGTAAGAGTTTCACAGAAAATAACACACATCACTAGGATAGAATGCTGTGCGCTCTCTTTCTAAACTTTAATTTCTTCACCAACAAAGTGGAAATAACATTTGCTGTTGGATTGCACAAATTAAATAATGTATGTAAAATTATCAGTATAGTACCTAGTATGTAACAGGAGCTCAGTAACTGACTATTATATCATTATATCATTCTTAGGACCCGGGAACCTCATATGTAAATAATGTTCATCAGTTTTTCCCCTATAGAAACACTCAGTCCCACAAAAGATAGCAGTAAGTATTGAATGAACTTCTCTTTCTTATTTTATTTATTTATTTTTTTTTTGAGATGGAGTTTCGCTCTTGCACTCCCAGGTTGGAGTGCAATGGTGCAATCTCAGCTCACTGCAACCTCCACCTCCTAGGTTCAAGCGATTCTCCTGCCTCAGCCTCCTGAGTAGCCGGGATTACAGGCATGACCACCAAGCCCGGCTAATTTTGTATTTTTTTTAGTAAAGACTGGGTTTCTCCATGTTAGTCAGGCTGGTCTCAAACTCCCGACCTCAGGTGATCCGCCCGCCTCAACCTCCCAAAGTGCTGGGATTACAGGCATGACCCACCGCACCCAGCCTCTCTTTCTTATATTTTTAATGGATGATTATCAATAAGATTGTTTAGAATCTACATAGGCTAGCTGTTCCCGGTGGGTGAAGTACATGGCAGTTAATGTAGTACAATTAAGAAAGTTCACCAAATTAGATGTCTCTCTCCCTCTCTGCTCGTCTGTAATGGCTGAAATTATACAGTTAAAAGGTTTTTCCCCTTTTGGATTATTAAGAGATTGTCCTCATTTAGATGTATACAATTCTTAAAATGTAGCTTTTTTTTCTTGTAAGTAAAATCTATTGAAAAATAGATTAGGATGAGTGCTACCCCCTACAAATAAAGATGTACACACTTACATTCACTCATTCATTCATTCACTCACTCTCATTTATTATTCAGTTAATATGGCTGGCTCTACTAAAGGCTCTGTGTTACACACTGTGGACAACAGGAAGAAGAGACAGATTTGGATCTCACTCGTAGAGTTTACAGCCTAGAGAAGAAGCCTATGCTACCTTGTATTGAAAGACAGATTCAAAGTCTGGGCCTATTCTGGGAAACACAGAGGGAGATGTGAGGCTGCATCGAACATTCTGGGGTAACCAGGAGGCAGATTGTAGAAAGGATCTAACGCCAAGGCAAGGAGAGCAGCTCCCAATGTGGCAATGAGAGGATGAAGATAAACTTCGCCTACTTCATTTGGGAGCAGGCAAGCCATCCCTGCAGAAGATTCCAGTTTTTCTCCTGCTCCTTGTCTAAGGTAGAACCTGTTGACAAATGCCTCTCTCCGAATTGCCCAACTGTCACTGGCAGCTCTAATTGCAGTGAATTACCTCATGCTAGCTGGTGTTATTGCAGAGCAAACATCAAGTAAGCTAAACAAACTAGAAACGTGTCCTCATTGATCCTGCTCTGATGGCAGGTTTTATAATTAGAAAAAAAAAAATCAAAATAATGAGCCTCTTCCCTCATAATCTTTTTACCTTTTATCTGACTCAGGAAACATATTGATTCATATTAATAGTTTCTCTTCATGAAAAATAACAGCATAAATGGGTCATCTTCAATTTAAAATAGTTTTTAAAAAATCAAAACTTTACTTCCAATTTAATTTTTTGAAATTAAGAATGTACTTCCTATAGAAATAATAATGCAAATGGTAGGAAACCCCTTCCAAACTAATCCATGAAGACATTCTTAACCAATAAATGACTGAAATAATGAAAACTCCTAAGGCACAGTATTGATGTAACATGACTAAGTAAAATACTAAGTTGAAAATGTCTTGTTTTACATATGGACATATATATATGTTTACATAGTATATATAAAATTCCTTTCTCTAGAATTTAAAATTCTTTAGAATTTTTTCAGAAATGTTCAAATTCTTTATTAATTTTTTAAATTTATAGCTTCAATAGTAATGCTTAAAGAAAAGTGACCTCAAGTTGAAGGGTTTAGGGAATTAGATTAAGAATTTTGCATAAATGATAGGCAAGAGTTATTGATTATCTTGACAAGGACTGGGAGATTGAAAGAGGAAATGGAGTGAAGAGGATGTGTATTGATTGGTGGAAAGAAAATGTCTGAAGCAAAATGAGCTGATCTGTACATGGCATATAGATGGCATAAGGCCATCAGGAATGGAGGGCAGTGGGACTGAGATGTCATCCCAGGCAGTTCCCTGAGCATCCTCCTTACTCTGGGCTCCACTGGCCAGGATCAGCTTGTGGCTATCCAACTAGGGAAAGGTGACACCAACTCCAGGGGGGTGGGCAGAGGAGGAGTCCAAGTGCAAAAACCTTTAATAAGTGTCAGATCCTCACAAATCAGATATCTACCACTCAGCAAGTAACCATGTAACATGACTAGAGTATATCAAAGTACCTTAAATAAGTAAGGGCCGAATGACTGATAGGGAATAAGGGCCCTAGAGGGAGCAAAAGTGATTTTTTTCTTGACCCTCTCAGGATATCTCATAAATAGAGATAAGGATGATGGCATTAGGATAAGAAAAACAAAAATGGCATTGTACAGACAAAAAGAAGAAATGCTTTTTTCCCCCGTATCTTTCCTCTACAAGTTAAGGGACTCGGAATAGGAAATCTCAAAGAAGCCTATAGATTCAAGAACAAACTGAGTAAGTGCCATGAATAATCCATTTTCCTATAAAACCTATGAAGACTTGGCATGGGTTCTACAGCAAAGGTGCCGAATAAGGTAATCCAGGAAAAGTCCCTCTTCCCCAGTTTTGTAGCTGATGAGGAGGTACATGAGCATGTCCGGAATATTAACTTCATGGAGACTTTAATCCTCTCTTGACATTACCACTTAGTTTTTAAAATATATTATTTCCAAATATTAATTCTATGTAAATTTTGATAACTTAGTGATAGAGTTCCTTTCCTACACCTTAGATATTGCCAGCATAGAGAATGAAACCAACATATGCAACTTTGAAATGCATGTAAATGTTTACTGCTCCATTATAGGCCTTAAGCATTAAAGAAAAATTTAAATGAAGCCAAAAGAAAACAAAGGAGTGATAATCATGGCTTAGTTGTCCTTTAAGAAATAAATGGATTGAAACTAACAAGTAGATAGTAATTCTCTATTTGCAAAGTGAAGCAGTATGCAATTCTGTCCTTTTTTTTTGCAGAAATTCAAGGTGATCTATAGAAACAACACAGATGTTGTTGCAAATACTCTGTGGCATATTCTGGCCTTTAAATAATACAGGTCACATTACTAGTGGTGAGTCAACACCCACAGGTACGTCTTCTGTTTAATATCTTTAAAGCCTGCTCAGGAAAAGAGTTCTGGTTTATTTATGAAAAGTGTCATGTTACTGTGATTTAAAGGCCGGCTAAAACATATCCAGAGACTATGATTTGTTTCTCAGTATTTATGCTTCCCCTTTTCCTTTTAACCACAGAGGCCCCAAGTATTTAGCTGGCCACAGGTCATCCAGGTAGACACTAAATGTCCTGGCCTCCCTCTGGCCTCCCTTGCCCCAAGATGTGGCATTGTGACAAAATCTGAACTAATCGGATATGAGTGGAAGGGTCATGTGCACTGTCCAGGTCATCTTTTTAAATTGAAGATGCTTTCCTAGGGCTTCCTCTTTCCTCCTTCCTGCTGCCTGGAAAATGATGACATTGGGAGCAACCTCGGAAGCACACTGTAATGTTGATACAACCACCCTAACAACCGTGGGCCACCCTGCAATGTGTGTGAGAGAAATGACTTCTTTCTCTTTAAGTCATTCTTATTTGTTTGCTTTGTGTATCCGTGTTTTGTTTTTATTGCAGAAGATTTGTCTGTATTCTAACTATATGGATCAGATTGTTTTTCCCATCTTATCTGAATTTGTCAAGGCTGAAAGCTCTGACATGTGGCAAGAGTAGGTAAGAAGGAACCAGGCCAAACTGACACCACTCTGTGGCAACTCTCTTCATGGAGCAAGGTGTATCGGGGCAGAACACCTGCCAGGAGTCTTCCACGCCTCTGTCTGCTGATGTTCCCCTATACAACCCTCAAGACAATCCAACAGCAAGGTTTTTTGAAGGCTTCACAGATTCACTACTTTTTTATTCTCCCAAGTTAGTTTAAATATATACTTAATTATAGCATTTATAACACCAGTTTTCCATTTAAATCATCTCTAACTCTCCTCCTGGACTCTGAGAGGAGGAAGATTAATCCATTCATCTTTATATCCACACTGCCCAGACAGCCTCTGGCTTAATGTGACTTCTTAATATATGTTTGTTGCGTTGATATTGTTGAATCAGTGCCATCAAATATAAATGTTTTACTAATGTTCATGATTTATCCAAGTTTGCTTAACAATATTCAGGTCTTCTTAATATTCAAGTTGTTTAGGTTGGTTGGTTGGTTATTTATTTATTTATTTATTTATTTATTTATTTATTTATTTAGTGATTCCTTAGTGAACAGGAGCTGTGATGGTTCTTAACTGGCTATGACCTTTAATGTCTTCCTCTGTGATTGCTGGTAAATAATCTTACGTTCTCTCCTCCCTCTCCTCCTGCTCCTTTTCCCTCTCCTCCTCCTGCCACACACAGACAACTTTATAATGGCTCTCCCCTCTTGAGCATCTATTACATGTGAGAGCTTTTATATTTTTTTCTCTAATTTTTAATCACAATTCTGCATAGTAGGTGTTGTATTTCCCTTTTATACATGAGAAAACTGATTGCAATTCACAGCTAAGATTTAAACCCACTGATCTCATGTGCGAATTCCAAATTCTGACTCCACCACCCTATGTCCCTAAGAGAAAGGAAATGTTATCTTTGGGTCATTTGGAGTTAATCTCTCTCTCTGCTTTCACAAACAGACTTGCCAATTCTTATTGTTGAACAAATAGCAGGATATACAAAACAGCTGGTGAATGTCACCTTCAGAGTTCCCATTGATCCTTTGTTGTGTCACAGTGTACCCCTCTGTACACTGTATGTATGCTGTATTTATACAGCACAGGTGCCATGGGCTGCATCTGTGTGCTCAGAATCTGCGGGCTCCCCTTCCTTCCAGCTTGGCCTGATCAGTCTGACGTGAACTTGATGTCTCTCTTTAGAATCTTTTTCCATCTCTTACTTCTGGCTATATATTGCACATGCAACCCTCCTTACAACTGGATCCTACCTAGAGAATATTCTTTTAAAATTGGTATCTCTGGCTTTGTAAAACTAATTCAGATCCCTCCTGGTTAGTTGCAGTCTCTACAACCGGATACTGAAGAATATAGCCATCTTTCATATTTGACATCCTTGTGGAATAGGAAAATAAAATCACAGGACAGAAGACATGGGGTTAGGCAAGTAGCTCAGGGAATGGAAGGAACTGAGATCACAATTTTAGTCATTATACGGTGGTTTCCAATAAATACTTATTATTTCAAACTATAAAAGTTCTAGAAAAAAAAGGTCATTTACCTATCAGAAGGGGGGTCTCTCCTTTGTCATTTTTGGTGTTGGGCCATACTCCCTTTTCTAGTAAAGTTCTTACATTTTCCACCAGACCAGCTTTGACTGCCAAAGTCAAGGGTGTTTCTCCATCACAAGTCTTGAATTCCCAGAGTGTCTTATAGGATGCTGTGACATGAAAGCGTTATGTTGAAAAGTTGAAAATACTTACTTACAGGATATCCCACAAATAAGAGCAACCCAATATGATATACATCAGATTGAGCAAA
The DNA here is from genome assembly GCF_030222135.1 of Aotus nancymaae. NCBI lineage: Eukaryota > Metazoa > Chordata > Mammalia > Primates > Aotidae > Aotus > Aotus nancymaae. Next base: position 32,995,303 of record NW_026988413.1, read on the forward strand.
GTCAATTGAGGAAAATGAAAAGACTTTGACAAAAGTTTACCAAATGAGGATAAAGTAGATGCACATGGACTTGCTAATCAAATTGACAGCTAGAAAACCAAAATCTGTTTCTAGCTGCTTTTTTGAAAATGGCATGCTAAGTCTCATTTCTTGATACATTACAAAACAATGCTTCAGTCCTTTGTATTATTATTTATATTGTGTTTTTTGTTTCTTTTTTTTTTTTTTTTTTTTTTGTCAAATGAAGTCTGTGAATGTGGGAATGAGAATATACTTGAAGGTAGGTATCACTGTGGCAAAGTGATCCTCAGCATCATCTATATCTGTCTGTCTAGCTGTCTAGTTTTCTAGATGGCTGGCTAATTATCAAGTATGTATTGTTCTCTCCCAGAACATAGAGCTGTCATGCAGCAGCAAAAGTTGAAAGATAGGGCACTCTCAAAGTGTTCTGTAAGATGCTGAGATATGAAAACACTGTGTTAGAACATAAAAGTCATTGTTAATATTTAACACTAGCTTGATTTACCACAATATTTTTTAATGCTTACATTATGAAAACACCAATGTAATATAAAGACAAATATTGTCAGTACTCTCTGCTGCACTATGTAAGAATCGTTTGGAAACTGTTAACTCAAGAGATAGTTCAAAATGAAAAATTTAAAATTGACTTCCAAAAGAAGAGTTTTATATATGACTCAATTAATTCATGATATATACAAACTTTTATCACCTTTATGTGATAACTACGTCTTTCCATCAACCTGTGTCTCATTCATAGACAAAAGGATGCAAAAGGTAAATCCCGAATGTCAAAAAAATGCTAATTTTTGAACTCTGAGTTTAAAACATAGATGCCGCCTTTTTCAAATTCCAAATAATATTTTAATCTGTTTTTTCTTTCTGCTAGTTATGTTCATGGAAAACACTTATAACATCAACATACCAACATTCTTGCTCTGGTTTGGTCAAACAAGTTTTATGTTCTCTTACCATCCAGAACAATCTCAAGTATTTGTTGAATGGGTTGGACAACAGCTTCATGCAATGGAAACCATCCTTTTTCATCAGCTTCATCCATTGCATATTTATATTTTACATACTCCTGGAGCTCAAGAATGTGACCTAAATTAAACACATGGACTGATAACTAATCTCTGTTTTTGCAAGGTGGAATCTCCAATCCATCCCACTGTAGATAGTACACCCATTTACCTTGTTTTACGGCCTCCACAAGTTTTCTGTTTTGACTGCTTAGGGGTACAAATCTATGCAATAAAGAAAAATCATATTTATACTAGTAATATATTTCAAGGAACCAAACATTTTAATTTATATTGAATTTTTAAACTTAATAATCAAGATCCAGAGGAGATGCGTACAACTGATTTTATCTACTTAAAAAAGTAAATGTATGGGAGTCAGATACAGAGTTTATTTATGATGCATTGATCTAAGAATATTAATGAAGATGGCAAAGTACAAGATTACACTGCTATCTCTGAAATATCTCAAAGCAATAAAAAAGGAGTAAACAATTGGAGTCAGAGTCAGAAGAACTAGGTTCAGATCATAGCCTGATTGTGTGATTCTGGGGAGGCCAATTAGCCTTTCTGGGTGTGGGTTCTTCATCTGCAAAATGATGGACTTAATAGAAAGATCTCTAGGGCTTTTTCCAATTTTAAAAACTCTATGCTCAAAAAATGTTTATTGCTTTGAACTTAATAATTGCTAATAAGATACTTACTTGGGATATTTTGGTCCAAACGACATATAAGAGTTTTAGAGTTTTAAATCAATGGTACCACAAGTGAAAACAGGCAGGGCATTTACTTAACAAACCCCCAATCACTGGCCCAGCAGGTCATGATTTAAACCCTCATGAAAGTTTTCTGGTATGTGTATTTATTAAGTGGAAAGAAGGAATTCCATGACAAATTTACTTAACTCTGTTAAGCAGAAACATCTGCTAGCATACCAGGGTTGTAAATGGCTTCCAGGAAGCTCTAAAGTTCTAAAGCTTGTTGGAGATAAGGGAGAAATTTCAGACCAGAAATTTAAATGTACTATGTCTATTTTTTAAAAGCTCAAAAGCAACAATTTTCAAACACTGGATCTATTCAAAAGTACTACTAAATTCCAGAATACAAGATTTTAAATACTGTAACAAAAAGTAAACTAGTTTATTTCTGTCAGATGTATAATGCATGCTTTTAAGAAAGAAATTTACTTTTGTAGTTTTAGACTCAGTAACTCCAACCTACATAATGCATCAATTTTATGTATATTTTAATTTATTAATTCTTGTCATTTGGATAGTAATCAAATAGGTGGTAGTTTGTATATTACTTTGTCATATAAAATAAAAGCCCACAACTCTTCTCTTACTCATTAACTAATAGGCTAGGTGGCTTAGCATTATTCTTCATATTTTAAACATATAAAAATGGAATATGTTACTTATAAAGGGTTAGCTGAATCAGTAGCAGAATGAGCTCTAGAATACAGACCTCTGTATACCAACCTGTCTATATATTGGTTGTATAAACTGTACTTGCAAATATGTTCAAATTACTCATTGCCTTTTTTGAATCCATATTAATTTAGAAAATAGGCAATTCTGTACCACTGAATTCATCTAGGAATTTTCCACATATGGTTTTTCCTGTTTCCACAGGAGGTGAGAATTTGTGGAAGATCAGATTGCTAAAACTTATGCACAGTGGCCCTTGAAAAGCTGCTAGATTCCCTATCAGAAAGGAAAGGTCAGTTTCCTAGAGGAGGAATTAGGAAATAGTGTTTTTTATCTTACAACAAAATGAATGCCATAAATAAAGTTTGCTGAGGATAGTTGATTTGAATACTACCTTTCAGGATAAAGTACAGTCTTGCTGGCTTCAATGGATTCTTGAATACTTAGCTGAATATCATAACTTGTAAGATGGTCTTCATCGGAGTCATCATTAGTATCCATTCCTGTGTATAATTTTGAAAGAGACAAGTTCTTAACAAATGACCCAAAACAGCACATAGAGTTAACATGAAAAATGCATAGTGAAAAACTAAAATGCATTTTCCTTTCCTTAGTTAACAAATACAAATGCAGGTAACATTTTAATCCACATTACATGTGAAGTTCGCTTTATTAACTTAAATGGTCTAACTGTTGAAACCTTTAATAACCTGCCTTTGAACATTTGCACTTTCTAACTTTTGACTTTTTTTTTCAGTAATGACTGCAGTTGGGCTTATAAGAATTCACTTTTTCCTGAGTTTCTGATTGATGCCAACTTTGGTCCACCAGTTTTCTCAGAGAGTGTTTACATAGCATATTAAAAGCTTACAAATTGACCCAATGAGGATAAGATGGATAGTGGCTGTAATGGAGAACAGTCATCCTTTTACATGCCTTATAAACCAGCAATGGTCAGCTGCAAGGCCTGACTGGTCTCAGAGCATCATTTGAACATTATGATAAGGACCATTTAAACTCCATCCATAGACCAGAAACCAGCCCTCCTACAGAGTCCCCATTCACTCCCTTATACAGTTCTATTACAAGCCACTGCTCTTGACTGGCCCATCTCCCTGAAGATAATACAGAAAAATGTAGATTATTCTTCATTTGCTTATTTCTCCCAAATATCAAATTAGAAGAATGAATTTACTATTTTACTCTTTACTATTTGAATTTACTATTTACTATTCGAATGAATTTACTATTTTACTCTTTACTATTGAATCAATTGCTTTATCTTATTTAGAGAGGAAATTTAATAAATATAAAAATCAAAATATTTCTATAACTGAGTTGACTGGCAAATACAAAATTATCTTTGATTGATGGTACTTTTCAAGCCTTTTATAGTCTCTATATGAAATTTTATTTTATAGTATGTCTTCTCAAGGAGAGAGAAACCAAAGAGTGTTCTGCAGGCAATTTCCAAAACACAGTTGACACATGCTTTACCTCTTCTCATTCTTCTCCAAGGCTGGATAATCTCAAACTTTATACCCGCTAACAGCCAAGGCCTCTAACCTGCGGACAGACTGCGCATGAACTCAATGGCAATATTATGATTTAGTTGTTCGTTGTTCATTGTTCTATAGCAGTGGCCTTAATATCACCTCAGAACAAAAGGTATAGAATAGTGCCAGTGTTCAGAGACCACACACGAGATAGTCACCATGCTCCACCAAGAACATTCCCTCACACTGTGGTATCTCAGTCTCCTTAAAAGGCACCCTAGGGATCTTATTCACCAAGTTGATGTAAATGGTATTTTGCTTTTCATTTACTGTTTATTGGGTCATTGTCTGTCTCCTCTCCTTAGAACGTAAAAGCAGGGAATTAGTCTGTGCCCTCAGTGCCAAGAGAAGCATCATCTCCTGGTTCATGCTCTCTAAATATGTGTTGAATTAATTAATTAATAAGTGAGCACTGAAACATAATCCAGGCTCTTCTTTGTTCTCAGAACTGACCGTTTCCTTTGGATATGGAGTTGTTGTGTTTATCAGCTAAACAAATTTGATTGTTCACTCTGTACCTGGTTTCATTTGTCTCTCTTTTGTTCTTTTATATCATATTCCTCTTCATTCATGAGGCCCTCCCAGCTGCCCCCCACCCATGGCTCATACTGTATCAAGGCTGGCACAAGACTTTCCTCCTATGGAAACCCTTGGTGTAATTCTTCAGTTCCTCTACAGCCATCTTCATCTGTCAATATCTCCTCTTATGTAATATTTTTCCAATGTCTGGGTTTATACTCAACTCATTATGTATTTGCTTTACAAGTTATTTACATACTTGTGCTTTTGTCTTCACTCGGACCATTAGTTTTCTGAGGGGAAACAAAATCTCTTCATTTTTCTTTCTACCTCTTCCCTCTGTTCCTACTCCTTGTCAACTATAGCAAACAGCTGCTCTCAGTGGTCACTGGAATAAAAGTTGTTGACTCATTACTAGCAGACAAGTACTGAGTTCGTCAGCCAGCACCAGTAGATGACAAAGTTCAACCTGTGGCCTTGCCTGCTGACTTTCTCAGTGATATTACTGGGGTGACAGGGGGATTGTATGGCTCTGGGATTAGTAACAGGATACAGAGGCTTTCACTTGTTTAAATCACCAGATTAAATCTAACCCTGTCTGAAATTTGGGCTTTCAGTGTATGAGATAGCACAGGCTCCACAGAGAACTGAACTGGTCTGTGTAAAGTTTTTTATTTTAATTTTTTTTTTTTTTTTTAATTTTTAACTACTATCACAAAGGATGTTACTTAGGTTCTTAACTGTTTTGTATCTCTAATGAGGGTAGGGTGAAAACGATGGGAACACTCTTACTATGCAGAACAACTTCAATTCAGCCCAGCTGTCTCCAGCCTTTTCCTGAAAGCTTGGGATGAAGTGAAGATCTGCATGCAGGAGTACTAAGGTGCCAGACAGTCAGTCACAGGAGCATTACTGGAATGGACCTAAAGACATCAAGACACAATGATAAAGGCAAGAGGAGAGTAACTGATTTATCCAAACCTCACATCTAAAGTGGCTAGGACTCATCCCACCTGAGGGCCAGCAACAGTCTATGGGAAATTGTTTATATAAAGCACCACTCAGAAGCATGAGGAAAGACCAGACAATATTCTGACATCTTTAAGATCTATGTATGAATGTCCCACTTCTCAGTCTAGAGAAATTGACTCTTTGTTTTTTTTTTTTTTTGAGATGGAGTTTTGCTTTTTTGCCCAGGCTGGAGTAAAATGGCATGATCTCAGCTCACTGCAACCTCCATCCCAACAGATTCAAGCAATTCTCCTGTCTTAGCCTTCTGAGTAGCTGGGATTATAGTCACCTGCCACCATGCCCTGCTGATTTTTTTTTTTTTTTTTTTTTTTTTTTGAGACAGAGTTTCGCTCTTGTTACCCAGGCTGGAGTGCAATGGCGCGATCTCGGCTCACCGCAACCTCCGTCTCTTGGGTTCAGGCAATTCTCCTGCCTCAGCCTCCTGAGTAGCTGGGATTACAGGCATGTGCCACCATGCCCAGCTAATTTTTTGTATTTTTAGTAGAGACAGGGGTTTCACCATGTTGACCAAGATGGTCTTGCTCTCTTGACCTCGTGATCCACCCGCCTCGGCCTCCCAAAGTGCTGGGATTACAGGCATGAGCCACAGCGCCCGGCGATTTTTGTATTTTTAGTAGTGACAGGGTTTCATCATGTTGGACAGGCTGGTCTCGAACTCCTGATCTCAGGTGATCCACCCGCCTCAGCCTCCAAAAGTGCTAGGATTACAGGCATGAACCACCACACCCAGCCTAGAGAAATTGACTCTTAATAATAATTTGCCATTTAACATTCAGTCTTCTTCCAGAGAAGACCACTAGAGAAATCATTTGTTCTCCATAAGTAGCTGATTTACAAAGTGACTGATGCAATCATATTTTACAATCAGCCTCTTCATTTAAAGTACTGGTTAACCTTGCCTAGGGTCATGAAAACATTTGATGAAAGCTATGGATTCTCCCTTCAGAGGGACACCCATCCACTCCAAATTTTGCATGCAATTTTAGGGAGCTTACGGAATCTCAGATATTTTTTTCGTGTTCTCCTGGTAAAGAACCACTGAATTAAGGATCCCTAAATGCTAAATGCCAAATATATTCCTCAGTTATCAATAAGTGTTAGTTTATTTTACAGATAGGCTAAGTTAAATCCTTAATTCAGATAGTGAGAAAAGGGAAAGTTTGATTATCGTGTAAAATTTTTAATACATTTGGCAATAGTAATAATAACCATAAGTTATCAAGTGCTTGCTTAGTTTCAAGCACTGTGTAAAACATTTTGTATACATTACCTTGTTTTAAATCTCATTCCAATTCTATATTACAGGTATTATAGATTCAAGAGGTTAAAAGACCCACCAAATGTCCTAGAACTAATAAGTAGACTCTGGACCAGGCAGGCACACCTTCACTTTTAAGGTCTTTCAGAAGTTAGAGGAAAATATCTCACAGTCTGTTGCTTTTAAAAGAAAACACCGTGATCTTGTTTTTAACAGCCAGCTTTTGATGACAATCACTTCCAAAAATAAAAAATAGCTTCCAGGGACACATAAATCTTTTTCTTTGGCTCCATGCAATAAGGCTTTATGTTACTTAGGGTGGTCTGAGGTGTCCTAAGCTTGCCTTCGTTCTGTATTGTTTGCCTTGGAATCTAAACATTATGGTCCAAACCACAGAATCAACCTATCAGTCCATGCCTGACTGAAATGGTCAGGAGGTTGGTAATGTTGCAAGGTATGATGCAGGAGTGAACATGAGCATACGACACCTCTTTGCCTCGGTTTTGCTAAAACTGCCTCCAAACCATGATCTGAGCTAATGCCTTCCTGTAAAGATAGTTGATAAATTTTTGACACCCATCAGAGCTTCCTTTGAAATACAGTAGCTCCCACAGCACAGAACCAAGGTTCTTCCCTTCCCTTAACAGGGACGAATACAACTTTGTTCCTCGTGAATTGTTTAGTTGGTTTACTCCTGCTTACATGCAGATCTGTTTACCACATCTACCCTCACACTCTGTCTTGGGCATCACAAAATTAAAACCATCTCTATGAGTCCTAAGCAAGGCTGGCCTTGAGAGTATACAGAGTGGACAGTTGCTTCCACGGTGCAAGGAAGGGCTCTGTGTCCGTAAATAACACACTGCCCCCAGCACCTGTCACATCAGTGTCATTCTATTGCATCAGCAAGAGATTCTGTCCTTTAGGGCTTATTGTTCCATCTTCCAGTGTCCCTTTTAAAATTTAGATAGCAGCATACTGGCTCCTAGTTTAGAACCAGGATCTCTTGAGATAGTTACTGGAGTACCATGAGGCTGGGAACATGGCAGAAAGTCTAAGGCTAGGTTCTAGTGGGAGGCGATAAGAAGGGACAAGAAAAGGGCATTCAGTAAAATTTGGTTTTCTTTACGATTTTATCCAAGGCCAGCCCAAATAGAAACCCTGGGGTTCTAAAGGAGATGCAAGTTTCTGCCGTGTGGAATAGGGGACACTGATGCCCTGGGAATTCTTCTTTTACCTCGAAGCTGCAATGGTTCTTGAGTGTTGAGCTTATCTACTGGAGGCCCCTGAGAGAATCATCAGGATTTATCCTATCAGAGGAATGGCAAAAGTTAAAAGACATTTTCTTGTTTTTTTTCGTTTTTGTTTTTTTTTGGTACTGTCAAAAAAATACAGTTGTCATATACAAAACAATGCTAATTCTCATTTTTATGTACTTTGATCATTTATATGCATACTTTTAAAGATGTGGAGAAATCAGTAGACAAAACAAAATTCTGTTACAACTTCGCTTTTTATTTGGTGGCTGGACACTTATTTTTTAAGAATTGCATAGCGCAAAGTGGCAAACCATATGAATGGATTCGTTAGGATGATTTAAACAACAGAATCAACTAGTCCCCCAAAAATTTCAGAGAGAAGTGTAACTCTGTCAGAATTAGGTTTTATCCCACAGTCACAGGTAACTTTTACTTACAAGCAATAAGTTACAGCAATTCCCTCTTTATGGTATTTGCCTTTTCTACTGGAGAGAAATCCTATGCATGATGGGGGGAACTAGATCAGTTTAAATAGCATCTTTCTTAACAGCACAGTATGTTCTTTTGATAAATTGAAAACATGCACACACACAGATGAACAATCTTAGTCCAAAAAACAAATGCTACTTTTATGTTACTTCAAAGAAACACAACTCACCATTTTAGAAAAAGATATGAAAGGCAAAATGGTCTGTAGAAACTAAACATGATATCTGGCACGTGCTAAAAATTCAGTATTTACTAAATAAACAATAACTGTATGATTAAATAAACACAACTCTTAAAATTAGCCTTATGTTTCCTCTATAGGTCATAGATATATTTTTGCTGAATTCTCTTCAAATTTTGTGGCTTCACGGATTGATGCTTATTTTCTATGTAAATATACTAATGATAGAACCTGTTTACTAGTTTTGCTTATCTCTAGTTTCATATTACAAAAGTAAAGACTTTTAATGAAATTAGTATTAGGACTATTAAAAATAAAATAAAAGTAATAAGAAAAAATAGAGAAAAAAGAAATTTTTACTAGTGATTTCCAAGTCAGATTTAATTAGAACTTTGGGAAGATGCATGTTAGCTTTTGAGGACTACACTCACAACAGTTTAGAAAGGAGTTTAGACTCACAAACTCGTGGGTGTCTAGGAGAATATAAACTTACAGAATGACAGACTAGAGTAAGATAGGCCCATGAAGATACAACTTATTAATATACATGCCCTGATCATAAGTTAGTATGATAAAAGGATTTTTAAATCCCTATCCTTTGTCTGTAATTGTACATCTAGGGATCTGTCTTATAGAAGTAATTAAAAGGCCAGTCTTGGTGGTTCTCACCTGTAATCCCAGCACTTTGGGAGGCTGAGATGAGTAGATTGCCTGAGCTCAGGAGTTTGAGACCAGCCTGGGAACATGGTGAAACCTCATCTCTACGAAAAATACAAAGAGTAATCAGATGTGGTGGTATGCACCTGTAGTACCAGCTACTTGGGGGGCTCAGGCAAGAGGATCACTTGAGCCTAGAAGGTCGAGGCTGCAGTGAGCCAAATTCACGCCACTGCACTCCAGCCTGGGTGATTAATCAAGACTCTGTCACAAAAACTAAGTAAATAAAAGAAATAATCAGAGATGTAAAAAAAGATGTATATGTGAGAATGTTTATCTCATCTGTGTTTAAATTGCCAAAATATTAGAAACAACATAAATGTCCCAAAATGGGAAATTTGTCTAAGACATTATCATACACATAAAAATGTAATACTATCCAGTTTTTAAAATTCATGTACTTGGCTGGGCACGGTGGCTCACGCCTGTAATCCCAGCACTTTGAGAAGCCAAGGCAGGAGATCAAGACCATCCTGGCCAACACAGTGAAACCCGATCTCTACTAAAATACAACAAATTTCCTGGGCCTGGTGGTGCGTCCCTGCAGTCTCAGCTACTCAGGAGTCTGGGTCAGGGGAATTGCTTGAATCCAGGAGGCAGAGATTGCAGTGAGCTAAGATTGCACCACTGCACTCCAGTCTGGCAACAGAGCAAGACTCCGTCTCAAAAAAAATTTCATATACTTGAAAGAATATTTAATGTTCTATGTAAAGTGTCAGTTTAAGTATGATGTTTATTTAACCAAATATGACTAACCACTTTTAAGAAACTAAGATGGATTTTTCTCCCAACTTTATTGAAATATAGTTGACAATTTAAAATTATGTATATTTACCGTGTACAACTTGATGATTTGACATGTATACATTGTGAAATAGTCACCACAAATCAAGCTAAGCAAACTATCCATTCTCTCACATAGTTTATCTTTTCCTGGGGTACAGCCATTGTAACAAACAGTGTGAAGGTTTCTCAAAAATTTAAAAATAGAACTACCTTATGATCCAGCAATCTCACTTCTGGGTGCATATCCAAAGGGATTGAAATCACTGTCTCACAGAGATATATGCACTTCCATGTTAGTTGCAGCATTATTTACAGTAGCCAAGATATAGAAACAACCTAAATGTCCATTGACAGATAAATAAATGAAGAAAATATGCTGTGTATTTACAATGGACTCAGCCTTAAAAAAGAAGAGAATCTTGCCATTTGTGACAACATGGATCAATCTAGAGGACACTATGCTAAATGAAATAAACCAGGTACAGAAAGACAAATACTGAGATATTTATCTGTGGAATCTAAAAAGTTGAAGTCATGGAAAAAAAGTAAAATGTTGGTTGCCAGGGGCTAGGAGATGCTGGCCAAGGGGTACAAGTTTCAGTTAACCAGGATGAATAAATTCTGGAAATCTAATGTATGACAATGGAACTATAGTTAACAATATTGTATTGAATACTTGAAATTTGCTAAGGGCATCCCCACCAATAACAACAAGAAAAGGGAACTAAGATGGACTTTACAGAGGCAAAGCTTACAAAGCCCTCTCAGGAAAATTAGCTTGGCATCTACCTCTCAGGGCTGAGCAGTCCAGGAAGCTTGGTGATCTTGAGAAGACAGAAGATTGCCCACATGTACAGGAAAGCAAGTAGAACTTGGTGGGAAGAGTTTCTTGGCTTGGGAAGAAGCAGAAACTTGAAAAAGCAATTCATTATCTGAATCACCCAAGCAGAGGCTTCATTACATAAGTTATTGTGTCTGTCTGCATGAAACCAAAAGTTTATTTTCTGTTTATTAGTGAGTGGCAGCTCCTGAGAAAGGTTTGGCCAGTTACAGACAATAAAAAAGCAACTTTTGGTTTGCAGAATTGAGTTGTAGTGTGAGTAAAAAATATTTTGACTACATTGATTAGCTGTAGTAACAATAAAAATAACATCTCGGCCGGGCACGGTGGCTCACACCTGTAATCCCAGCACTTTGGGAGGCCAAGGCGGGTGGATCATGAGGTCAGGAGATCGAGACCATCTTGGCCAACATGGTGAAACCCCGTTGCTACTAAAAATACAAAAATTGGTTGGGCATGGTGGTGCGTGCCTGTAATCCCAGCTACTCGGGAGGCTGAGTCAGGAGAATCGCTTGAACCAGGGAGAGGGAGGTTGCAGTGAGCGGAGATCGCGCCATTGCACTCCAGCTTGGTGGCAGAGTGAGATTCTATCTCAATAATAATAATAATATTAATATCTCTAGACTTTTAAAAAGTGTTATTTTTTAACTTTCATTTTAAGTTTTATCTTAGGTTTGTTATATAGATAAATTGCATATTGCAAGGGTTTGGTATACAGAGTATTTTGTCATCCAGGTAATAAGCATTGTACCTCATAGGTAGTTTTTCTATCCTTGCCCTCCTTCTACCCTCGACCCTCAAGTAGGTCCTGGTATCTGTTGTTCCCTTATTTGTGTTCATATGTACTCAAAGTTTAGCTCCCACTTATAAGTGAGAATATGGGGTATTTGGTTTTCTGTTCCTGTGTTAATTTTCTTAGGATAATAGCCTGCAGCTCCATCCATGTTGCTGCAAAGGACATGATCTCATTCTTTTTTATGGCTGGCTAGTATTCCATGGTGTATATGCACAACATTATCCAGTCTACTGTCATTGTGCATTTAGGTTAATCCTATGTCTTTGCTGTTGTGAACAATGCTGCAATGAACATACACATGCATGTATCTTTGTGGTACAATGATTTATATTCCTTTGGGTATCTATCCAATAATGCAATTGCTGGATCGAATGGTAATTCTGCTTTAAGTTTTGTGAGAAATCACCAAACTGTTTTCCATAGTGGCCGAACTAATTTACATTCCCACCAGCATTGGATAAGCGTTTCCTTTTCTCCATAACCTCACCAGCATCTGTTATTTTTTAACGTTTTCATAACAGCCATTCTGACTGGTGTGTGAGATGGTATCTCATTGTGGTTTTGATTTGCATTTTTCTAATGATTAGGAGTGTTGAGCATTTTAAAAAATATTATTCTTATGCATATACATATAAATATTCATATACATATACATATATTCTCTCTAAAAAATTCATTCCTGGCATAATGTATTTTGTTCAACATGGCAAACAATCCTGTCTAGTTCTCAAGTCAAATGTTTTCCCCTTCAAAATGGATTCAAGTAATAATTAGTCACTGCATTTTTTTATATCTTGTTTGAAATCATATACAGGTCCATTGATTTCCTTCTCTTGGAAGCAGCTGATTGTAATGGTTGAATCTTTGTTCAAACCGTGACCTGCCTGCATTAGCTGCCTGGTTAACTGTGTCTGGTGTGTCACAAATAGTCAGTAAACATTGCCTGTTATTACTCTGTGATTGAACTCCTGTGGAATGAAAAAGTAGGATGCTAGTATTTTTTAAAAGTTTTAGTTTCATTCCTCACCCTTGAACAGTCAATCTGACACCCCTGTTTTATTTTCTTCTCCCTCCTTTTCCCTAGAATCACCAAATTTCATCAGGTATAGCCCTACCTGTAAATCTTATTTACAACATGCCCAGCAAGTAATTGGTAGCCTCAGCTTGAACATCAAAGTGTCAGGGAGCTTGCTATCTCCATGGCGCATCTCCTTTAGCCAGGTTTTTTGTTTGTTTGTTTGTTTGTTGGTGTTTTTTTAGACGGAGTCTCCCTCTGTCACCCAGGCTGGAAGCAATGGTGCAATCTCAGCTCACTGCAACCTCTGCCTCCCAGGTTCTAGCAATTCTCCTATCCAGCCTCCTGAGTAGCTGGGATTACAGGCGCCTGCCACTATGCCCAGCTAATTTTTGTATTTTTAGTAGAGACGGGGTTTCACCATGTTGGTCAGGCTGGTCTTGAACTCCTGACCTCAGGTGATCTTCCCCCGTCAGCCTCCGAAAGTGCTGGGATTATAGGCATGAGCCACTGCACCCAGCCTAGCCAGCTTTAACAATTAGAAACACCAGTGAAGTTGAATCCACCCCTTCAAAATATTATCTGAAGATAATGTTTCTAATTCTCTTCTAACAGTTTCTAGTTCTCTTTCTCAGAGCAACACTGAGAAAGTATTGTTCCTCTGCAACACAGGAGCCCTGTAAATATCCCCCAGGAAGGCTATCAGGTCTCCACTGAGCCTTTTCTTTCTAAGGCTGTACAACTGCTCTTCCTATAACATGGTTTCACCTCCTGCACCGTCTTGATTGCTTTCCTGTAAACACATTGGTTATCCATCTCTTTCTAAAAGTGACACCGAACCACAGGCTCTGAATATAGCACAACAGCTACAGTCAGACCAACACAAGTTTAAGTGTATGTGACCACTTCCCTTTTCTCAAACACTATAAATCTGTTAATTTAGTTCAAGCTCAGATAATAATATTTAGGCCATCATGTTACACACTTGATTTAGACCCCAGTATCTAAAGAATTCTACAAATCATATGTTTTCCCCACACTGTTTTCTGTGCAATTTTATGCAGGACTCTATTTATTCCTATTGCATTTTATCTTTTTTGAATTTAGCCTTTATTTCCTTCTGCTAAAATCGAATGCATTTTCTATCTCTCCAAGTATTGTTTTATTTACTGACTTAATAAGCATGCCTTCTACATGTCCTTAAGCTCCACTGATAAAGACGAATGTTGAAAAGAAATTGGCACAGGACAGAAGCCTCTATGTTGACATTGATCTATTATTTAGTGCCCTCCCAGAAAAGCTGTCTATCCAGTTACAAATCCTCTTAAAGACACCACCACCTAGTATTAACGTCTCATTTTTGATAATAAGACCATTATCAAGGAATATCATCAAATACCTTGGTAAAATACAAATGCACAGTATCTATGATACTGCGTTCCTCTGCTCTGCTAATCAAAAAGACAAAGGAGAAGAATTAATGCACCAATCCTTAGTGATTATTTTTTTCCTAAGGATGCTCAGATTATCCTATTTGTCCAAGCAAAAATATACATTCAATGTCTGTTATGTTCTAGGTACAGGGCTAGATACAAATATATGGGATCCATGCCGTCAGGGAATTTTCTGTCTTTAAATAATGTATTTTAGATTTTTCTCCAGAAACAATACCAATTTCTCTTTCAGGTTTAGCACACAGTCAAGCACATAGCAGGTCTTTAATAAATATTTTTATATTGAGTTTAATAATTATTATAACTAACAGGTGTTTATCTGTGACAGGCATTACATTAAGTACATTAAATGGATGTCATTTAATGTCTATGACATAATTCTCCCCCACTTTACAGATGAGAAAACTGAAGCACAAAATAGGTAATTTACCTAAACCCACATATCTAGTGAGCAGTGGAGAGTGGGATATAGCCCAGTCATCTGACAATAGAGGCAACACAGGCTTGACCAATATACTATGACTCAGCTACTCTGAAGGAATTTAACAAAAAGAGGGTCTTATTTTGTAACCTAAAAATTCATAAGCCTGAGAAAAAGTTTTCTCAAAAAGTTTAAGCAAACACTTAGCAAATTCATCCAACTCCAGGGGAAATATAAAGTTTGTAGGAAAATTTTTATTTGAAAATAAGATATTCCCATTAACATAACTGAAGTGTAAAATTATAATTTTTATCACAATAACGATGCTCTCAGCACAAAGCAGCGATAAGATTTTTCTTATCTACCTCACTGCTCTACTTCATGAAAGTCAAATCATTTGAGATACAGGTGGCTGCTTAGAAGTTAACTGCACATTAAAGAACAATATGAGTGATGATATCCGATAAATTTTAAGGACTTTCCAACCTTTAGGTTTTCTGATATAATTTTCAGGAGTAAATTTCCAATTCTATTCTGTTTATTTTCTTTTAATCTAACTAATTTAAAGAAATTTTTCAATCTGGCCAGAAAGCGTTCATCTTTTTCAACAAGTGATAAAAAAGCCTTAAAAGAGATTTACTGTATTTATTCACAAAAATTATTTAATTGTTTTTAATCAGAAACCAAGAGGTCAGCTGAGACCTTTCTGGGGATTTTATAGTAAATATATTGACAGGTTCTATAAGGATATTCTTAATCTGTTTTTCTCATGATATAATTTTTTATGCTCTGTAATTATGCAATTTAGTTGATGGTCCATAAACAAACAAATTCTAGCTTTATTCTCTAATTAAAAAGGCCCTAGACAGGTAAGCCCATAGGTGATCAACTGGAAAGAAAGTAATGAGTAACTACTACAATTTGCATTTCCATCTGTTTAAAATATTTCCAATACTGAACAATATTCAGCAAGCTCGTTGGTGAGGTAAAGATCAAATATTTCATAATCTCACCTTTTGGAATGATCATCTTGTCATTCTTATCCAGGGACTTACCTTCCTAAATCAGAGGAAGTGCCCTGGAGCCAATGTGTTCCTCTGTGTATCTAAAATTAAGTATCCAGTTGGTGGTTAAATTAAGATCTGACCTTGTACAACTGAAATATAAGCTGTCTCTGGCACATGGTAAAGTATTACCCATGACTTCTCTAGACTCTCATCAAAAGAAATGCAAGCCCACACAGGTATAATAAGATTATCTGTGTCCTGATTGGTTCAAAGAACTCTTATGAAAACAAAGGATCTGCCAATTCAGCTGCAGGGAGTGTTCCTACTGATAGAACAAAACCAAACCGCTTAGAATTAACACGTATTTTAAAGATGTTTGTTCAAGAGACAAATCTGTAAGTCTTTGCTTTGGCAGACCTTAATTCACTTTTGACATATTTTAATACACACTATTTTTCTTTGGCCATCTTTAAGATTCAGGTCAAATTTCATTAAATACAATCTTCTTGTCATACTAATTTGCTGTCTTTGATTTTTGTTTAATAATTGCTAGTCTAATATACAGTTGGAGATAGGGCAGTCAGTGACATCTAATCTGATCAAGAATCATTAGGCCAAGTTATTGAGCACATATAGTCTAAAAAAGTGAGTAGCAAATGTATTAATAAAACAAGCAAAAAAATCAGGATTTTAATTGAGGAAGGTTGTTTGCTTTCTTTAAAAAAAAAAAAAACAGTTAAGTTTATTGTGTTACTGATTTTCCAATAAAAATAATCTGCCTTAAATTTGTTTTGACATAGCTAGACTTGAATTAACCTAGGTCACCGTCAGCACTCACAAAGCCATCTGGCCTCTATCCCCTTCACCCCACTAAAATAACTCTTCTTGTGGGTCTCAGTGACCTCTTTCTGATTTACATTATAAACTCATTTCATACTTTATATTCATTTTCATTTCTTATTTTACAGATCCTCATTGGATTTGCTGCCAGTGATTCTTCCCTTTTTCCTGAAACTCTCTACTTCTTCGGCTACTGGGAGCACTATGTGCTTTTGTTTTTCTTCTCATCTCTGATATTTTCTTTGTACTCAGCATTAATGAATATAAATATGAATATGTACTCAGCATTAATGAATATAAATATAGATATAAATATGTGGATCGTAGTGAATTTGCCTATTTTAAAACTTGAGAAACCATAAATGTGAAATGAGAGGTCCAAATTCCTCTTCAACTGTGATAAAAGAAGGTGCATTTCAGTCATCTTCAAAGCAAACTGAGAAATACTTTGTTTAAACCACTATTAACTGTGTATTGCAATAGTCAAGGATAAAGTTAGATCATTGTATACATTGTCTACATTTTAACATTATTAATCAATTTGGAATTGTTCAATACAGAATTCTTGTAAAAAGCAAACAGCATTGTGAAACACTTTAATTTTATACAACTTTTTTTTACTTACATTGAAAATTCACATAAAGCTTTAGAGTACAATGCAAATATATGGGAAAATGTGAACCCAACACTTTAAAATGTGGCTTGACATATTGCAGTGACTTTTCTGCTCTTAAACCAATTAATGTATGCCTGTTTTATCCATTTATATAATAGTTGTTACAGATCTACCTGTGCCACACAACATTTAAAATAATGCATAAAATGATAGAAAAGCCAAAAAAAGACCATGTGGTAAAATAAATGAGAGCATGTTACTGAAGACAGTCCTGTGAACAAGTCTTGCTTTGCCACTTACTGTTTCTGTAGATGCACTATTTACATTTTTGAGATTATTTATCTGTAGTACGGGAGTGATGATGATGATGATGATGATGATAATGATACAATGACCACAGCACCACTATTTTAATGACGCCTATTCCTCAAGTAGTTAGTCATTTATACACACACAATAAGACATACTTTGAGCAACTCATATATTTGAAAGAATGATCCATTCATAATGCTGGTAATTGCCTCCACATTTGCCTCTTTTGGAAGTTGGCTTTCCTGTGGATTTTGTCAAAGGGGAAATAAAATGAGTCCTAGCTTTTCTAACAGTGTCTCTAGTTTTGTCTGGTGAGGGTGAGTTTCAGGGAGGGGTCAGATTTAACAGTGAAGGACTAGTTGAATACTACTGTTGTTCCAAGGAAAGTGACACTGATGTCCAAATACACATTCCTTCTATCTATATATAGCAAGAAATGCATGTCCTATTTCAAGATGACAATTATAGCGACTGATATGAAGAGTCTTAGGTTAAAATAGTTGGAGCACAGTGTTAGAGGAACTGTCCTTGGACCCACCTATTTCTATTTTGGGAATAAGAAGTGTAGGTAGCATTGTTTGTGAATTTCCAGGGAGCAATGTGGCAGCTCGGCCTTCATGTTTAAGGCACCTGCCGCTACTACAGCCTCACTTTGTCCACAGGTTCTCTGTCTTCCTGAAAACAAGTGTGGGGCTTGCAGGCCTGGATTTTAAAAAACAGCTCTTGCTATGATTAGTCATACAATCACATCTACCTGCTACAAAGCCACTTATTATGTCCTTTCTGATCCAGCCCATTCTTTGTGAAGCCTTATCAGAACTGGAGCTTTATCTCTGCCTTCTACAAAAAATGGTGTTGTTCGAACACCTCAGAGAGCCCTACTCTAAGTTGTGCTATTATTTTTTGTTTGTTTGTTTTGTGTGTGGGGTTTTTTTGTATTTTCATTTTTGTTGTTTTTAAGATATCCTATTATGTTGTTGTTTAGTAAGCAATACCTATATGCATCTCACTTAGCTTCATTTTTACTTTGATATATTTCAGGCTTTCTCCTTTTTCTCCTGCTTCCTTTGCTGTACTTGACCATTATTTTGGCCTTGGGATCTGTGATTTAATAGAAAAAAATATGAAAACACAAAATAAATCCTTTATTTCTATTATGCTTCCCAGAACCTTGGTAATTGTTTATTTTTGCTATGCTGTACTCTGTTTTTCCAGACTGAAATCAAACAACTGAAACCATGAGCCAAATCTATTGGCACCGAACTCCTCCAACAGCGCTGATGTCACAGGCCCCTGGAAGAATTGACGTGGTTGGCATTACTCTGGTCATTTAGTTGCCAGTCAGCCAAGCAAAGGCAAGTGACAAAAATAGTATTTTTTAGTAAGGTAGTGCTATAGGTAGTTACACTAAATCAATAACGAACAAATGGCAGGGGGTCTTCCTGTATGGGGTTTCAGTTATATTTACCACTTTATCACTTTGTCTAGCAAAGTATTCAGCATTCATCAAATATGTGTTGAATATTTTGAACACTGATGGCTTGTTCAAATGGGTTTGCAGTTATTCCCTGTTTAACCAAAGTTTAAGTCAATTAAGGTTGAGTCATAATGAATTTTTTAAAAGCTGGTTGATCTTTCTTTTTTTTCTTTTTTCTTTTTGTGAACAAAGTGCTTAATTTTCACTATTATGAAAGGCATTTCAAGTGTACCTAAGAGAAGCAAACTTGGATTAAAAGGAGAGAATATGTATTAGTCTAAGATCTGTCGGTTTTTGTGAAGTAAGACAAATCATGTAATGGTATCTAAAGGTTTATGCTTCAGTTTCCTACCGTGTAATAACACTGCTCTTGTTATTTCATATCATTGTTATGAAAATGAGAGCATAATTATGAAAGTTCTTTGAAAAACTAATAACCCCTATATAGATACAGGACTTATAGTCTAGCTATAGAAGTATATTATACTCCTGGGGACATAAAATGGACATGAGGGAAACCATCACATTTGGTTGTCTATTCTACACGTACAGACACACATTTTAGTATATGCAGAATGTGACGCTAGGCACTTCAGGGCATGCCAAGGTGGGTGGGACATGTCGTTCTAGTCCCAAAAGCTGACCATTGTGTAGAGAACAAAGAAATAGAGTGATAAGACCTAAGAAGGCTGTGGAGGAGAAGGTCAGAGAACAAAGACACACACACACACACACACACACACACACACACACACACACTCTTGAGCTTTAAAAAGAGAAAATGGTTTTACATTAATGGATCATTAAAGTAGAGTAGTTTCCTCTTATCTGTAAAGGATATATATTTTTTTCAGATGAAGTCTCTCTGTTGCCCAGGCTGGAGTACAGTGGTGAGATCTCAGCTCACTGCAACCTCCACCTCCTGTGTTCAAGCGATTCTCTTGCCTCGGTCTCCTGAGTAGTTAGGATTACAGGTGTGCACCACCATGCCTGGGTAATTTTTATATTTTTAGTAGAGACAGAGTTTCATCATGTGACCAGGCTGGTCTCGAATTCCTGACCTCAAGTGATCTGCCTGCCTTGGCCTCCCAAAGTGCTGAGATTACAGGCGTGAGCCAACAAGCCCAGCCAATGGAGGATATGTTCTAAGACCCACAGTAGTGAGTGCCTGAAACCACGAGTTTCAGAACTCTATGTATGCTGTTATTTTTTCCCTATGCATACATACTTATGATAAAGTTTAATTTATAAATAAGGCACAGTTAACAATACTAATAATGAAGAACAATTATGACAACATGCCAGCATCAATATTCTTTGGGGCATCATTAAATAAAATAAAGGTTACTTGAACATGAACACTGTGATGCAATCATGATTGATCTGATAATCAGAAAAACTACTAAATGATCAATAGGCTTGTGACATATGGAGACTGAATATGCTGAACAAAGGGGTGATTTATTTTCCAAGTGGAACAGAACAGGATGACCCAAAATTTCATCACACTACTCAGAATGGCATGCAATTTAACTTATGAATTGTTTATTGCTAGGATTTTCCATTTAGCATTTTTACTGGGGTAACAAGCAAAATCGTGTGTAAGAGGTATTATCTTTTAAGAACCTTCCTTTTTCTTCTAGTCTCTTGTAATTCTGACTTCTTACATATCTCAAACTGATAGTGCTAAGGCAAAGAGATTGTCACTATTCTTACTACCTTATTTAATACAAACCAAGCATAATCATAATCAGGACTTAGAATAAAGCTCTATATCGGCAAGATTTTGAATTATTGAAAATTCAGGATTGTACTCTATTCTTTCTGAAAAGAATTGATCTTTTCATGTGCATTTGTGTTTTGTTTCAATTTCTAAATGAAGTTGCTAATGCATAATTATATTTAATTAATATTTGATTATTAAAAGAGCATTTTAACAGTACATACTATAGAAGAAATTGTATGAATTTAATGAAGAAAACTTACCATACTAAATTCAAAAATTTCTTTTTCTCTTTCTTTCTTCCTCTCTCCCTTTTCTTTCTTTCTTTCTTCTTTCTTTCTTTCTCCTCTTTCTTCTCTTTTCTTTTCTTGACAGCCTCTTCCTCTGTCACCTAGGCTGGGGTGCAGTGCCATAATCTTCATTCACTGCAATCTCTGCCTCCCAGGTTCAAGCAATCCTCCCACCTCAGCCTCCCGAGCAGCTGGAACTACAGGCATGCACCACCACACCTGGCTAATTTTTTTTTTATTTCTTTTGTAGAGATGGTGTTTCATCATGTTGTCCAGACTGGTTTCAAACTCCTCAGTTCAAACAATCTTCCCACCTTTCAAAGTGTTGCAATTACAGGTATGAGCCACTGTGCCCAGCCCAAAAATTTCAATGTAAATCCATCCACTTTCTACCATTAAAAGATATCACTCTTGCCTCTTTTGGATACAGATCTTTATATTTTATATTTCAAATTTGAGCCACCATTTTGTTTGATATCTGTGTATGTTAAGACAATTTCTAATGGTCTCATGATCTCCCCCTCCAATTTTTTTTTTTTGTTGTTGTTGTTGTCTCTGCCAGGTTTTTTGGTTTTTTTTTTTCCCAAATTTTTTTAATATAAAAGGTAAGTTTAATAACTCCTTCCAGAGGCTAGAAAAAATATGATGATTTATGCTGGATTTAGATTTATCTTTAGTAGAACAGTATAAGTACTGAGACAAAATATTCTGGACATTCCCAAAGTATTTACCAAATATTTGGTTTAGTTATGGCTTGATTTCAAGATTTAAAATGTAATTACCATTCAAATAAAGCAAAATTTTACATTTCCTTTATGTATATAGTAATATCAAAAGTTTTAAATTAGGTTGAGTTTTGAGGTTTTGTTAAGGTGAAGGTGTTTTTATGCAGCTTGGTATGTCTGGGTAATTTTCCAGTCTTGAAGATATGGCCCATGCACCCACAGTGCAGGCAAATACTTTCTAAGACATCATTATATAATGATGAAAGGCTTAATTTATTAAGAGAATATAACAATTGTAATTATAAAACAACTAGAAAAAGAGAAAGAAAATAAGCCCAAAGTCAGTAGGAAGAAAGAAGGAAGGAGGGAAGGGAGAGAGAGAGAGAAAGAAAGAGAGAAAGAGCTGAGACCAGAGCAAAAATAAATGAAATAGAGACAAGATAAACAATATAAAAGATCAAAAGTTGGCTTTCTGAAAAGATAAACAAAATTAAGAAAACATTAGTTGGCCTAACTAAGGAAAAAAGAGAGAAGATTCAAATGAAATGAATAAAATCATAGATACAAAAATACAGAAATACAAAAGATGATAAGAAACTACTATGAATTATTAAACAGTAACAAACTGTATAACCTAGAAGAAATAGACAAATGCTAGAAACCTACAACCTACCAAGACTGAACTATGAAGAAACAGAAAATCTGAACAGATGGAAATGAGAAAGGAAATTAAATCGGTAATCAAAAATCTTCCTACAAAGAGAAACCCAAACCTGGTGGCTTCACTGTTGAATTTTTCAAACACTTAAAGAATTAATACCAATTCTACTCAAACTCTTGCAAGAAGTTGAAGAGGAGGGAATGCTTCCAAACTCATTTTACAAGGTCACCATTATCCTGATACCAAAGCTAGACAAGGACACTATAAGAAATAAAATTACAGGGCAATATCCCTGATAAACATAGGTGCAAAAATCCTCTACAATATACTAGCAAACCAAATTCAGCAGTGCATTAAAAGGATTAGGTACCATGCTCAAGTGGGATTTATTTCTGGGATGCAAGGATAATTTAACATAAGTAAATCAATAAATATGACACACCACATAACATAATAGAGGATAAAAATTATGATCATCTCAATAGATGCAGGAAAAGCATTTGACAAATATCATCTTTTTTTGAGATTAAAATCAGCTGATTAGGTATAGAAGGAATGTACCCCAACACAATAAAGGTCATATTTAACAAGACTACAGTGAACATACAGGTGAAAAGCTGGAAGCATTTCCTCTAAAACTGGAACAAGACGAGGATGCCTTCTTTTACCACTTCTATTCAATAGCCAGAGCAATTAGGAAACAGAAAGAAATAAAAGGCATCTAAATAGAAAAGGAAGATGTTAAATTATCTCTGCAGATGTTACAATACCATGTATAAAAAAACCTCAAAGACTTCACCAAAGAACTATCAGAACTAATAAACAAATACAGTAAAGTTACAGGATACAAAATTAACCTACAAAAATTTAGTAGCATTTCTATATACTAACAGTGATGTATCAGAAGAATAAATTTTAATAAATCCCATATACAATAGCTCTAAAAATTAAATACTTGTGAGTAAATTTAGCCAAAGAGGTGAAAGGTGAGTATACTGAAAACTATAAAACAATGATAAAAGACATTGAAAGAAGACACAAATAAATGGAATTTGGGAGAATTAACACTATTCATACTACAAAGTGATCTACAGATTCAATTCAATGTTTACCAAAATTCCAATGACATTCTTCACAGAAATGGGGGAAAAATCGTATAGAACCAAAAAAGACCTTAAATGGCTAAATCAATCTTGAGAAAGAGCAAAGCTGTGAGCATCACGGTTCCTGATTTCAAATTATAATACAAAGACAAAGATTTAGTAATCAAAACAGTATAGTACTTGCATCAAAACAGAAACATCAACACAGAGAATATGGAGCCTAGAAATAAACCCATGCATGTATAATCAACAGATCTTTGACAAAGGTACTAAAAATACCCAATGAGGAAAGGATAGTCTTTTCAATAAATCATGTTGGGAAAACTGGATATCCATATATTAAAGAATGAAATTCAATCCTTATCTGATACCATATACAAAAACTAACTCAAAATAAATTAAAGACAAACTTAAGACTTGAAACTGTAAAACTACTAGAAGAAAAACGAAGTTTGGCTGGGGGAGATCTACTTGACAGTGGACTTGGCAATAACTTTTTGGATATGACACCAAAAGGACAGGCAATAAAAGCAAATACAAACAAGTACAACAAAATTAAATTAAAAAGTTTATGCACAACAAAAGAAACAATCAACAAAAGAAAAGACAACCTAAGGGAGAAAATATTTACAAACCATATATCCAAAATACAGAAGGAGCTTTTACAACTCAATACAGAAAAACCAAATAACCTGATTAAAAAACAGCCAAAGAACTGGAATAGACATTTTTCTAAAGAAGATATACAAGTGTCCAACAGGAATGAAAAGGTCCTCAACATCATTAATCCTTAGGGAAATGCAAATGAAAACCACAATGAGACATTACATCGCACCTGTTAGGAAGGCTGTTATCAAAGTCACAAGATAACAAGTGTTGATGATGAAGTGGAGAAATAAAAAGTCTTGTACGCTCTTGGTAGGAAAGTAAATTGGTACAGCCATTATGGAAAACAGTATGGTGGTTCCTCAAAAAGTTTAAAATAAATTTACTATATGATCTAGCAACACCACCACTTAGTATATATCTAAAGGAATTGAAATCAGTATCTCAGACATATTTGCACTTCCATATTCATTGCAGCAATATTCACAATAGGCAAAAGACACAATGGACACCTAAGTAGATGAATGAATAAAGAAAATGTGATGTATCTTTATCATGGAAGATTATTCAACCTTAAGAAATAAGAAATTCTGGTATTTGTGACAACATGAATCAAACGGAAGGACCTTATAGTAGGTGAAATAGCCAGTCACAGAAACACAAATACTGCATCATATCACTTACATGTGCACCTAAAAACATTGAACTCATAGAAACAGAATTTCAGTTACAAGATGAATATGTTTTAGAGAGCTAATGTACAGCATTGTAAATATAGTTAACGATAATATATTGTATACTTAAAGTTTGCTAAGACAGTTTGCTTAAGTGTTCTCACCACACACACAGACACACACACACAAATAGTAACTAAGTAAGGTGATGAATATGTTAGCTTGGTTGTGATAATCATTTCACAATGTGTAAGTATATCAATCACATTGCCACATTAAGTACATACACGTTTTATTCATTAATCATACCTCAATAAAGCTGGAAAAAATGTAAAGCATAAACATAATAAATCCAGGTCAAAGGGTGCTGATGTTAATCCAGCAATTTTATATATGAATTCCTATGTGTAATGTGTCAGTTTGGGGGGAAAAATCTTTACTCATGATTTTTCTTTTAAAAATATTTTTATTTCACTCATTTTTTTTCAAGTGACTCTTAGAATCATCTAGTCAAAATGGAATTATGACTGGAAGTGCACTAAGAAAAGATTCCTTTGGAAAGAATGAACGTATTTTCATATTTTTACATCTCTAAAACATTGACTCTCACTCACCCGGAAAAATATGTCTTAATTTATTCAAAACTTTTCTTTTGAACGAATGTAAAGTTTCATAGTTTTACTGAAGTCTTGAACATTCCTGAGATATTTATTCCTCAATAGTTTGTGATTTTTATTTTTTGTGAATAGAAGTGTTTCCCCTGGTATATTTGAATTGGTTATTCTGGCACATTGAAAGCTAATACTTTTTGTGTATTTATTTTGAATCAACTGCCTTTTAGAATTTTTATTCATTCTAATGATTTTAGGTTGATTTTCTTGCATTCTGTACATTACAAAATGTCATCATGTTGAGTGGTTGGAAACCTTATGAGAAATATTACACTAATCTATGAATGGGGGGAAAGATATATTATACTAGGAAACATTTAGAACTAGATGCTAGTATATAAACTCTAAGTGTGACTTCTATACAGCAGTTGTTCTTAGGTTTGACATGCATTGGAATCACCTGGGGAGCTTTAGAAAACAGTGATGTCTGGCCCCCTCCCTCAGACACACTAATTTCTGGGCATCAGGACATTAAAACTCCTTCCTCCCTACCTCCCTCCGTCCTTCCCTCCTTTCCTTCCTTCCTTCCTTCCTTCCTTCTTTCTTTCCTTCCTTCCTTCCCTCCTTCCTTCTTTCCTTCCTTCCTTCCTTCTTTCTTTCCTTCCTTCCTTCTTTCCTTCCTTCCCTCTCTCTTTTTTCCCTTTCTTCCTCCCTCTCTCCTTCCCTCCTTCCTTCCTCTCTCCTTCCCTCCCTCCCTCTTTCCTTCCTTTCTTCCTCCTTCCCTCTCTCTTTTTTCTTTTTCTTCCTCCCTTCCTCCCTCTTTCCCTCTTTCTTCTCTTCCTCCCTCCCTCCCTTCTTCCCTCCTTCCTTCCTTCCCTCTCTCTCTCTTTTTTTTTTGAAACAACACCTTGCTGTGTCATTAGGACAGTAAAACTTCTTTCTTTTTCCTTCCTTTCTTTTTTTTTTTTTTGGAGACAAGGCCTTGCTGTGTCACCCAGGCTAGAGTACAATGGCACGACCATAGCTCACTGCAGCCTTGATCACCTAGGCTTAAGTCATCCTCCTGCTTCAGCCTCCTAAGCATCTAGGGCTACTGACACATGCTACCACACCTAGCAACTTGTTAAAAATGTTTTTGTAGAGACCAGGACTTGCTATGTTGCCCAGATTGGTCTCAAACTCCTGACCTCAACAGATCCTCCCCCACCTCAAAAAATCTTATTTATAGAGTAAAATAACAAACTCACTGACATAAAAATATATATTTCTTTCATTCCTAATTGTTAACCTGGCCATCTGATTTATTAAAATCCTTTTTTGAGGCTGGGTGCGGTGGCTCACGCCTATAATTCCAGCACTTTGGGAGGCGAGGCAGGCGGATCACAAGGTTAGGAGTTCAAGACCAGCCTGGGCAACACAGTGAAACCCCATCTCTACTAAAATGCAAAAACTTAGCCAGGCGTGGTGGTGGACATCTGTAATCCCAGCTACTAGAGAGGCTGAGGCAGGAGAATTGCTTGAACCCAGGAGGTGGAGATTGCAGTGAGCCGAGATTGTGCCACTGTACTCCAGCCTGGGCACCAGAGAGATTCCATCTCAAAAAAAAAAAAAAAGATTTTTCTTTTTTTTTTTTGACATGTTCCCATTCATACTTTCTCAAAATCATCCATTCATTTATTCAACAAGTCTTTTAAAGAAGTTTTATCCACCAGATACATTGTTCTATGTACTGCGGATGTGATAATGAATAAAACACATCACCATCTAGCATGCAAGGATTTTCTTATCTTTCTGAAGGTAAAATTTAAGTTTCAGATTCCACTAAAATATGAAGGTAAAATTTACAGTATTTATGTTGGACTGGATGTTAGTTTTGGGAGAGGTTAAAGCAGGATGGAGCCTAAGTAACTAGAAGGATAGAGTTGCCATTAACTAAGATGGAAAAGGTTCCAGAAAGAGCCACATTAGAGAGAAAGAATAGGAACTCAGTTTGGATCATGTAAAATTTGAAATACCTATCAAAGTCTAACAAGAAAGGTTAAGTTGGCAGGTGAATGTGGTCCAAGTTAAAAAGAAAAGTCAGAGCTGAATAAATAAATTGGTGATACTGAAAGCCATGTGGCTGGAAGAGCTCACCAAAGCAGTACTTGCAGATATAAAAATAGAGATGTTTAAGGGATGAACCCTGGGGCAAACCAGAGCTATGAGACAGAATACAAGCCAAGGGAAGAAAAATATTTACAGCTGAAAGGAGTGATCGACTGTATCAAATTCTGCTGCTAAGTCAAATAAGATGAGGACAGAGACCTGACCATTGGATTTGGCAACCTTTAGGTTTTTTTTTTTAATTGTGGAATCATCTCACTAACTGCCTAGACTTCCTTTCCTGATTTTCCATCTTTCCCCCGCTCTACTTTGCTTCTCAGTATATTATGAAGATGTTAGGAAGAAAAGAGACAGTGTTATGCCTAAGGGATCATAAGACCCATACACAATTTCCTAAGTCTAGGAATGCTACTCCCTTGTCGTGTGTCTCTGGTTCCCACTTTCCATGATATCTCCTCATGTCAAAGTTTCAGCTAAAATGTTGCAATTAGACCCCAAAATGCTCTGATTTTCTGTTCAATTTTAGAATCTACGATGCTGTCTTTTATTTATTTATTTATCTTTTTTTAGAGACGGTATTGCTATAATTGCCCCAGTTGATCTTGAACTCCTGGCCTCAAGCAGTCCTCCTGCCTCAGCTCTCAAGTTGCTCGTATTACAGGAGTGAGCCACTGCACCTAAGTCTACAATGTTATCATTTTTAGTTCTATCATCTGAACATTCTATGCTTTTAAAGTTTCAGATTCCATTAAAATATTTGTTTGTGATTCTTGCCATCTCTTTGCCTGCTATAAGAATTAAATTTTAAAACAGAGGCTAGTAGATTAATTTTTAAAACAAGATTTACACTAGTTTCTTTCATGGTCCTAAGTTATCATTTCTGAGCATCCTGAATGAGATATACTCCTCTTTGAAAAATACTGCATTCATTTATTTGCCAGGTATGTATTTATTAGCTA
The DNA here is from genome assembly GCF_030222135.1 of Aotus nancymaae. Classification (NCBI taxonomy): domain Eukaryota; kingdom Metazoa; phylum Chordata; class Mammalia; order Primates; family Aotidae; genus Aotus; species Aotus nancymaae. The sequence goes on from NW_026988413.1 coordinate 33,023,810, forward strand.
CTATGTGCCTGGTACGATACTAATATGAAACAAGGCAGTTCTTACTCTCAATCAGTGGAGGAGATGCATAGATGACGAAAAGAAGGTGACGCCAGGACGGGACCAAGAGTATGCCTTAGACAGCCTGGAGCTGAGACTTAAAGGATAAGGAGAACTTTTTTGAGATAATATATAAAGGGAGAGGCATTCCAGGCAGAGAAAATACATACAGACCTGAGGGAAGATGGCATATTTGGGGAAAATGCTGAACATTTACTCTTGTTGGTCACTGAATGCATTGAGGAACCTAGAGAAAATGAGCAGGAGATTTAGGTAAAGTTAGAATATACAGGATGTATGTATGTACTGAACTACATACTGAAGTAAAGAATTTGGGGCTTTATTTTATTTCTTCCTCCAGAACAGTGGCAATGAGAAATGGCTTTCTCTTTTCGGTGCACTAGGGTAGTGGTGTCATTCATCAGAATCACTAAAGGCCATCTGTGGAGTCTTAACGTCTGAAACACTCATTCCCTTTGGATATTGTAATACCGCCCCCCATCTCCCATTGTCACACATCCTTCCTTCCACAGGGACATTACCTTCACATACTGTGTGTTGAACCTGTCCCTCAAAGTGGTCTGGGCCTGAGAACCACTGCAAAAGACAAGAAGCCACAGGAGAATTTTAGATTGGAAAAGATCATGATCAGTTTCAGCAATTTCTCCTCCCTTTGCTTGTCTTGCAGATATTTTACCATTAAAACATAGATGGAGATTTTCATCTAAATTGTGAAAGATGCTGTCTATTCCCAAATAGATATGGAGGAACAGAACACAATTTCTGCCCAGAATGCATGGCCAGCACAGGTAAAAAGCTCTTTACAGATTGCTAGTCAATCCATTTGCTTTACCTAAAAAGTTCATTTGTATAGTTTTGAATGGTTTGCAGAAATCTTTTGAAAAGTACTCTTGAAGTCTCATGTCTTTTCCTCAAAACTTGTCAGACTTGGGAGTGATGAAAAGGGAGAAAATATACAAACATATGTGATACATTCACAGCTGGACTTAAACAGCAATAAAAGATAATTTTCGTTTTACACCTACTTCTAGTAGAATTTTACAATCCTACTATCTAGTAAGAACCATTTCCTCTGAGTGGTGTTCAGTCTCTGTTCAAGCAAATCGTTTCTTAAGTAGCAAATTCTTCTCACAATTTGATGTATATCAGTTTAACCAAAAGACTTTTCAAAACATAATATGTAGCAAAGCTCACAAGGTCTTTAGAACATGACACATGAAAAAAGATAAAGGTAGAAATACAAAAATATGCCCTTAGGACTTAAGTTGGGTGGGATCCCCTTCCTCTGGCATAGGGTCTAGTTATCTGGAGAATACCTTTTTTAAATATATAAGTACACACTTGAATGATCATGTTCTGTTTTCACTCCCATATTCTAACAATGCCCAAGAAGGTCAAATAGTAAAATGATGCTGTTATTTGATAAATTAATTATTTTTTTTTATTTTTTTATTTTTTTTTTTTTTGAGACGTAGTTTCGCTCTTGATACCCAGGCTGGAGTGCAATGGCACGATCTCGGCTCACCGCAACCTCCGCCTCCTGGGTTCAGGCAATTCTCCTGCCTCAGCCTCCTGAGTAGCTGGGATTACAGACACGCGCCACCGTGCCCAGCTAATTTTTTGTATTAGTAGAGACGGGGTTTCACCATGTTGACCAGGATGGTCTCGATCTCTTGACCTCGTGATCCACCCGCCTCGGCCTCCCAAAGTGCTGGGATTACAGGCTTGAGCCACCGCGCCCGGCCGATAAATTAATTATTGATGATAGACTGGTTTTGAATTCAAAGTCTTAGGAAGTTAATGGAGTTTCTCCTTAGTGGCTTACAGAGCTCCCATACCCTTCTACTATCTAGTAAGTATCACATCCTCTGAACGATGTTCATGCTCTGAGCAACATTCATGCTCTCAGAGAAACACCTCCTTCTCTGCAAAGAGCTGTAGGAGGCTGGTGGGACACAGATACCAACTGAGTTATTGGCAAATAGAAGCCATTCTTAAATGGAAGGCAGTTCCAAGGCAACAAGCTGAAGAAAGCCAGCACCATCTAGTGGAAGGAGAGTCACACAGAATGGACACCTGTTGGTTTGCTTTCCAGTTCTGTGTTTTGAACTCTTTTCTGAGACTTAGGTGTGCTTCACCTAAGTCTGACCCAAGCTTCAACACTGTGTTTATTTTAGTGGTTTGTGGTTTAATAATTATAATGTTGGATATATTTATTGAGATTTTGTTATACCTAATCATTTCGCTAAGCCCTTATATCAGGGCTTCTGGGTGCAGTTGTACAGGTTGTATCCCATACAAAGTTGCTTGGGTGAGGGAATGAGGAGCCTGGAATCCATCTTCATCTCCACTCATCCACATGGGTGCCCTAGAAAAGGGTTGCATTCACATGGAGAGATGACCAAAATTTTCTAAATTGCACAAAGGTGCTATATGAGGCACTTCTGCACCTTTATGCATTATCTCATTTAACCTCACAGCATTCTTTCAAAGTAGGTGTCATATTATTGTGACCATTTTCAAGGAAGAAGTAAGGCATAGGGGGTTAAGTAAAACTGCCTAAGGCCACATAACTACCCTGAGCGGTTTTTGCTCAAGTGTCTCAAAGCAGAGGCAAGCTCAAAGCCTCTCCTGTGCCTAGCAAGTTTGATTGTGATGATTGCTTCACTCACTGACTCAAGCAACTCAAACCAAAACCTTAACAAGCAAAACCAAAAACGTAACAAGCACTGCAACAGAGAACCTGGGCCTGCCATGCACCTGAGGACTTCACCTGACGCTCTAGCATATCTCCTGTTTGCTCTCTGAATAGGCAAGACACCTTCTTTCCCTGGGTTCTTATTCATCTTGTCCTTTTAAATGCCCTTTCTTGCCACTCCCCTATTTCCTTCAGTAGAAATCCTTCTGCTCCTTTAAGACCAAATTTAGACCATCCTTCTCCATCTCCATACATTTTCCTCATCCTGCCAATCTCTTTTCCTTCTTTATTTCCCTATCATATTTCTTTTGTTTGCCCTGTATAGTAATTATTTATGTATATTTGTTACATCAGGATTTAGCGTAACCTTTTTGAGGACAGGAGGTGTAGCACTTGGGTTTTGTACAATGTGGCCATTCAATAAACGAGAATTAAATAGAAGGCCTGGGGACCTAAACAATGGCAAGAGAAGCCTGCAGCTTTATTATATGCTTCATGTTCTCATTTAAACTAAATGTGTTAGTAGAAATTTCATAATACTGAATAATGACAAGCTGGGAGTCTTAAGCCAAATCCACAATGCATTCTATGGCATAATAGATTTGTTTCTAATAAAGACCTAGTGAATAATTTAATTAGTGTGATTCGCCATAATTAATTCAGCTCCCAGGAGCAGAAGGAGTTACAGATTTGCAAATCCCAAGGTACCAGGCACGTTTCAAACTTGTTCTAAGTTAATTTTTAACTTTCATTTTTACTGCTATTATCTATTAAGCCCTCAGGCTACAGTCAGGCAGCTGGTAGAGAGAAAAAAATCAGACAACTATTTATGGTATTTTCAAGACTATTTATAAAGAGTTTACTTTGCATGGAAGTGAACTGGTAATACAAAATAAATCATAGAATAAACATACAACTATTGTAACCTCTACAGTGATTACATAGCAAAACAGAATTTTAACAATAGTTATTCATTGAAAATGTAAATCTAAGATCCTTATTCTTAACTATAATGAAGAAAGTATTTATATCTAATATTTTCCCAATTACACTTATAAAGAAAATGTAGTACATATGCACCATGGAATACTTCACAGCCATAAGAAAATGAAATCACATTCTTTGCAGTAACACGGAAACAGCTGGAGTCCATTATCCTGAGTGAATTAATACAGAAACATAAAATCAAACACTGCATATGTGTGGGAGCTAAACAATGATATACATGGACATAAAGATGGATACAGTAGACATTGGGGACTCCAAAAGGGAGGAAGGAGGGAGTGAGAGGGGCAAGGGTTGAAAAACCATCTATTAGTAATACAATTACTATTTGGCTGATGGGTTCAATAGAAGCCCAAACCCCAGCATTACACAATATCCATGTAACAAATCTGCATATGCACCACCTGAATCTAAAATAAAATAAAATACCTTGCATATAAATTACATTGTCATAGATTTATATTAGTGAAGAAAAACAGAACTAGTTATTTCAAACAGGTTGACAAAATAGGGTTAATAAGACTTTATAAAAAAGTTTAAAGATAGCAATGATTCAGTAGCCTGAATCTCTGTAAGAGGAAGGTAGACTTTAGCACATAAAATCCTTACCATGCGTTCAATGTCTCTCTGAAAAAGAAAAGACTAAGCCATTGAATGAAATTGCTGTGGTGAATAGCAATCTCTCTCATTAGCTCAGATATTAGAAGAGTATATATAAAAATTGGCAAAGGTCACTATAATAAGGATAGTATCAGTCTGGTAATAATAGTAAGAAAGCAAATGCCTGAAATTAACTAAGCTTGCATAAATGAATAGTGAATGAATAAAAAAAAGTACTAAAAGCATAGAGGAAACTTCTTAAAGGTCCAGAAAAATAAATAGAAGGAGGAAAGAAGGGTATGTTAACAGCCTAGACAAATGGCAAACATTAAAATGACAGGTGTTTAGGCCAAGGCAAATTACTTCCTAGAGACTGAAAAACACAGAGTTCTAATCACAGAAATACTGCTGGTAATTTTTGAGCAACACTGAAAATGAAAGAGCGATCAAGAGGCTTTAAATAAATTTTGTCATGATTTTTTCTAACTGATACAAAATATAAGCAGGTAGTTTATGAATAGTGAAAACAGAAATAGATTATCTAGTATGGGTTATGAATAACTTTCATACTTTGAAATTTATTTTACTATTCATTTATCCTTTTATTCAACATTTAAAAAGTAATTTATCAACATTTAAAAAGTAATTTCTACATGCAAGGATTACGCTTGGTATTTTTTCAAAAGGGACATTTGCAAACAAAGAACATGATATCTATAATGCATTTGATAGAAATTGTCATTGCAACCCTGGGGTAAGATGAAAAAACATGAGCTGGATGGAGAACGGTTAGTTAATGAATTTAAAACTGTTTGCATAACCATATCCAAAGAAAATCTAATTAATTGATGTCAGTTTGACTCTGTATTGTTCAACATGTTTGCTATGTTTATTACCATTTTTGATTAATTTCTAAGAGCATCACATTTTGAAGTTTTCAAATCCTGAGAAGAAGAGAATTCTGGCAGAAATAATTTAATTTGACTTACAATGTTAAATAAGGTATGACAAATGACATTAATTAAAGTCGATCTGAATAAAAAACTGAAGCTATAATAAAAGCAAATGCCATTTCGATGTGTTCAGTTATCTTAAGTGAATGAAAAATGGGATTGTCATTTTCGAGCAGCTGTTAAAGAAAGGGAAACCAGGCCAGTTACAGAAGCATTTTATGTAAGACATAGTGCTTGTTCAACACAAGTGACAGTTCTTCCTAGTATCAGAATAAGAATGAATAACATCTCCAAAATAACACATAACACAATTGCTATTTTTGTAATAAAATGCAAAATCATGTCCATAGGCTGCAATAATGGAAAAAACTCAACAATGGAAGATATAAATGACATAGTAAACCTTTACATCTAAGTTCAAAACATTAGTCATGTAGGTATATAAAGTGAAGATCTGGCTTAATAGCAAATAATATGAAAAAGAGACTTCAGTTTATTAAGTATGAGGTGGTTATGCAAAAGCTATTTTTATAACTACAAATGTTATCTTATGTGATCTTAATATGAGAATAATTTCCATATTAAAATAGAAAACAGAAAGTCTTCTTGTTTGACCATAGTTGCAAAAGTTGACATCTTTCTCTTTCCTCCTGAAAATTTGTGCAAAAGCAACAAGGAGAATGACAAAAAAAAAATACAAAACATAAATTCCATTTTCACAAAAACTGGAATAATGTAATCAGCAGACTCTCCAAGAAATACAAGGACTAGTAAAACTACAGAGTGGTGACAAAGCCTAGTGGCAGCAGATCTTAGACATGCCACAAAAATATACTTTCTAAAGGTGAAGAACTCATCTTCAGAGTGAAGTGTGTAGTAAAAGCCCTTTCCTTTTATTGCAGCGATCTGTGCAGGAACTAAAGAGAGCAAGGTGGTGGTATAAACCTCCTTGGCTCTGATTTGACTCAGAGAAGCTGAGGATGTGGAGCTACACAGAGAATCTCATAAATGAGTCACGGCTACGAGAAGCAGTCTTTTTGTTACCACTTAGACATAGTTGGCTAAGGAAAATCCAACTTATTTTAAAGTGAGTAACAAATATGAAATTCCTGTGGCACAAATATAAAAATACTATGAAAGATACAGAAAAAGGAAAAAACTTTTAATGTATGAATCACATACATATGGAAAATGTTGCCATTGAACAGATGAAAATTATGATCATATATTTTACCATTAATTAAAACAACCGCAACAAAAACACAACTTCATATATTGAAAAAGAGTAAAAAATAAAAACAAATGCAAAAACTGAATCGTGAAAGATTAAAGCTGCAAACTCATCGAAAAGAAGAAAATAAACTTGTCACAAAAGTGAAAATCAAATTTGAAGGAGTTCAGGACTATAAGAAATATATAAGATAGAAAAGCAAATAAAATAAAATTGAAATAAAGAAAGCCTTAAAAAGGATAGTAAAGCATATTCCTATAGATCTACATATTTATATCTGTATTTACATATAAAACAGCCAAGTAAGATCCAACAAATTCATAGTTGGAGACCCTTAGAAAGGAAGCTGAAGAAAATAGAAGCTGACAAGAATTGAAAGTCATAAATCAAGAAAATTTTCACTAAATAAAAGAAGATTTAAATCTAAATACTTACAGGACACATTATGCATGCCAGGGAAAAGTAACCAAAAAAGTTGACATGGAGACATAGTGTAGTAAAGTCAGTGGATTTCAAAAATTAAAAAAAAGGTAACTTCATACTGTCAGGTTAAAAAAAGCAAATAATTTATAAGAGGAAAAAACAATCTAATGTAATATTTTTCCAAAGCATCACTTACAATATATGTAAGTGAAGAAAATATAAGTAAACAATTTTATATCTAGCTAAGCTATCCTTCAAAGATAAAGGTTACAAACAAACGTATTGTTACAGCCAAACAATAATGGCTTGGGTAACTATGACAAACTGATTAGTAGAGAACATTGAAAATATTTCACTGTAGAACTAAAAATAAAATCAATGTAGGGAATTAGAATTACTAAGTAGAATGTTGATATTATCTGCTCTGACAATATAGAAGTGATGCCATTAAATAAAGTTGAGACAGGAAAATAAAGGCAAGTGGTACTGATTGCCTCATGCAGAGTATCTGGGAGTGAAAGGAGGTACATTGTATCTGACATACCAAATAACAGAAGTATGAACATATTTTAACATATGAAAGCAAACGCTAAGAAAGGCAATGTTTTACTAGAATCAATGGAAGAGGATGTGCAAAGGATGAGAGAGAAAGAAGCAATGTGATAGTTTATTTTTTTCCTAGTAGGGAACTAACAGGTATTGTCTAGAAAAATGGAAAACCAAGTTATGTAATATAAAGATATTGTCAAACCTTAAATTAAAAATACAAACCTTCTTAAATATCTGAAAAATTATACACAAAATTGAAACAGGCTGCATAGGCAAAGATATTTTTTTAAAACTACCAAAAAAAAAAAAAGGAAACATATCTGTCATATTATTAAATGCAAGTAAGCCTAACTCATTGCTTAGGGAAAAGGATCAGTGTAACTTAATCATGGTGGATTCTTACCTCTGTCTCCATATTTTTCTACCCTATGTGTCTTAAATACAGCCCAAGGGAGCTGAGAGCTAAAGTGTGATGTAAATCCAGTAAAGTCTTCAAAACTGAAATAGAAAAAAATAAAGAGTATTGTGGAGGAAAAGAACACTGCAACTACTTAAACATGTGTAAGCTGTTTGTTACTGGATAAGAAAAGAATCCACTCTTCATGAAAAAAAATACTGCTTGAGGTAAGATCTTTTGAACAAAGTACAGTGGGTTAAAGAATTAGCTATAAGACTGCCACAGAGTTGGAGAAATAGAATCAGCAAGTGGAATGAGGTTGAACGTTAGAGGGCCTCAAACTTGGGAATGTAGATATGCTACTGGCAATAGGAAACTGCTGAAGGATATTGAGAACTGGAGTGCTAACACATGAACAGTGTTTTTAACTAGTGGTTCTTAAAGTGTGGTCAGTAGATCACCATCATCATCATCACCTGAGAACTGCTTAGAAATTTATAGTCAGGTGTTGTCCCCGACTTACTATATCACAAACTAGGAGCCTGGGGATAGGCTCAGGGAGGCTCTAGTTGGGGCCAGCAATCTGTGTTTTAACAAGTCCTCAGGTGATTTCAACACATACTAAAATTTGAGAACCACTGTTTTAAAAGATGGTCCTGGGCTAAGCAGATGCTTAGAAGGCTATTGTACAGTACAGGAGTGAAGTGTTGAGAAACTAGAAGTGGGTAGAAGTGTTGCAACAGTGAATCAAAAAAAACAAACAAAAAAAAAGGAGATAGAACCTGGTGGTCAATTTTATATATAAAAAGAGAAAAGATGTCAAAAATGATTCCAAAAAGCATTTTGGCAAAGAATGTGGTGCTCCAAAGGGGATATTTAACTGGCTAACAATCATGTGGAAATAGACTGCTATCACTATTAGCAGAAGCATAGCAAATTCAATGAGTAACAGGTATTTTTTGGAGCTATCATATTACTAGGTATTTATAAAAGTGATTTAATGAAATTCAGTCAAAATAATATTGTAAATTTGTAATTTTTGGCCCCTGCTTGACCCAAGCACAAGACAACTGAAGTTTTTTTTTAATTAATAAGACCCAGTCATGCTAAAAATAATATAAACATTTCTGTAGAACAGAAACAAAACTGAAACATATGTTTAAGTGATGATTGAAGCTACAAACCTGTTGGTCTTTAGACTTAGATCTGAAGTAGTCTAGAAATTTGAGACTTTCTGGCTCTTTACTCCACTCCTGGAAGGATACAGAAGCCAGGTCTACCACATGAAATTTAAGGCTAGGGCCAGACTGTCTCCTCAAGAAAGGAGGCTAAGAAAAACTATGTTAACAGCTAGGGCCACAGCTCTTATAAACCTGAGTGTTTGGATGGCAAGGGGAGGGAGGCGGGAAGCAGGAGGTTTAGCGAGAGCCCCCACAGATCAGGACATGAGCCAAGCTGCTGCTTTGCTTGAGGACTAGAACTGTGATATTCAAAGGCCCCAAGACAAAAAATAAATAAATAGATGATAAATAAGTAAGACTTAGTTACCGACTGGCAGCTCTAGGCAAAATGCACAAAGAAGGGTTGGGTGATGGGAAAAAAGAAAATTCCACTTAAGATGAGCATTTAAACTAAACTTGCAAACACTAAGATGACAAAAAAAAAAAAAAAAAAAAAAATAGCAAATCCAGAGGGAAAGGAGAGATTATAGGGCAGAGGAAGCTTAGTAATAAAATAAGTAAAATATATTAGAAAATAAAATTCACTAATTCTTATCTGTCAGGAAAAAAAAAATCTCTACATAAGTGATGGAATTAAAATAATAATAATAGAAAAGGACATGGAAGAGGTGATTTCAGGGAGTACTTTTAGAGCATGTTAAATCCTTGCATTTTTTTCAGTAAGAATACATAGCTAAAATGTTTGTTAAAATTTGATAGGTCACCATTAGAAAATGAAAAGGGACAAAAGAAAAAAAGACAAAAAAAGATAAAAAAGAAAAATGTTGACAGTTAACTACATAGCATAAAATAAGGGTATAGAAAGCAAAGAGAAGCATAATAAACTAAAAGGATGAAAAATATAAGTACCTCAGTTATAATAAATGTAACAAATGTATAAAACTTATCTAATACAAATATATACCGCTCAAAGTAGATACATTTAAAATAACATGTTGAAGAAATTGAAAAAAAAAGAGACAGAATGACTAGACCAAGAAAATGTTAAACAAAAACAAACAAAAAACCCTGGGACAATAATATCAGACATATCAGAAGTTAAAAAGCATTAATAAAGAAAGTAAAGAAAAATTATGACAATAAAGGAACAACCACCAAGAAGATATATCAGGTGTAAACATATTTATATGCACCTAAAAAAAGCATAGAATATATATAAAGCAAAATCTGGCAGAATTATAAGGAGAAATAGTATCCAGGCTACGTAAAGAAATTCTACAATCACTGTAAAACAAGATAACTGGTCTGACACACTGGCTCACACCTGTAATCCCAGTGCTTCGGGAAACCAAAGCAGGAGGATTAGTTGAGGCCAGAAATTTGAGACTAGCCTCGGTAAGATCTCTACAAAAGATGTAGTGAGACCCCATCGCTATAAAAACATTAAAAAATGATCTGGGCATGATGGTGCATGCCTGTGGTCCTGAGTAGCTAGGGCTACTCAGGAGGCTGTAGTAGGCAGATCACATGGGCCCAGGAGGTCAAGGTTACAACCAGCCATGATCATGCCACTGCACTCCAGCTTGGGCAACAGAGCAAGATGCTGCCTCGGAAAAAAAAATGAGAGACAACATCAAAGAAAAACAAAGGATATAAACAGAAACAATTCATAGAAGAGAAATCCTAATGGCAAATTAGCACATGAATAAGTGCTCAACCTCTCTAGAAATCAAGGACATGCAAATTAAAACAAAAAGATACATTTCACAGCTATTAGTTCAATATTTTTCTGATGCTAAATGTTAAGATGAGGATCTCTCAGATACTACTATTGGGTATGAAAACTGGAACAATCAATTGGAAAACTATTTGGCTCTATCTATAAAATGTAAAGAAACATTTATTCTACAAACTAATTCTACTCTTAGGTATTACTGCTTGAATAGCTCTTGTACATAAGCAGAAGTAAACATGTGGCATAACTGGCAATTGAGACTAATTGGAAATAATGCAATTTACCACATAAAGAGAAATAACTATGTAAAATATGCTATAGTCATGTAATAGCATACTATGCAGAAATTAAAAGCAATAAATTGATATCTAAGTATCAGTATGATTGTTCTGAAAAACAAATGTTAGCTGAAAAGGGGACATTCTAGAATATGTATATAATTACTTACATTTTACCAAATTCAAAAAAACCACCATACACAAAAAGTGTAAAGCTATTGACCGTATATACATACAAAATAAAAGAGACTATGTATATCAAAGACTTAATGCTTGCCTGCAAGAAGGAAGGGTAACCTATAGTACTTCAACTTTATTCACAATTTTTTAAAATTTTAAAGCAAATGTGCAAAACGCTAACATTAATTCTGGATAGTGGGTACTTAGTGTTTACCATGTACTTTTTTGTGTGGTAAGAACTCAACATAAGATTTACCCTTTTACCAAATGTTTTAAGGGCACAATACCATGCTAACTATAGGAACTATGTTGTACAGTAGATCTCTAGTACTTACTTACCTTGCATAACTGAAACTTTATATCCAATAACTATCTTTCCCCATTCTTTCTCCCCAAAGCCCCTGACAACTACTATCTACTGTCTGTTTCTATGAGTTAGACTATCTTGGATCTCATATAACTGAAATTAGTCAGTGTTTGCCCTTCTGTGACTAGCTTATTTCACTTAGCATAATATCCTCCAGGTTTTCCCATATTGTTGCGAATGCCAGGATTTACAACATTTTTAAGCCACAGGGATACTCTCTTTTATGTATATACAACATTTTCTTTATTCATTAATTTCTGAATGGACATTTAGGTTGTTTCCATATCTTGGCTATTGTGAATAAGGCTACAATTGAACACAGGATGCACATATCTCTTCAAGATCCTGATTTCATTCTTATGAACATATACCCACAAGTGGAACTTCTGGATCCTAAAATTCACATGGAATTACAAAAGACCCCAAATGGGCAAAGCAATTTGAGAAAGAAGAACAAGGCTGGAGGCATCACACTTTCTGATTTCAAAATATATTATAAAACTACGAAATTAAAACAGTGTGATACTGGCCTAAAAACTGACATGCAGACCAGCGTAACAAAATAAAAAGTCCAGAAATAAACCCACAGGTATGCAGTCAACTGATACTTGAGAAGAGTGCCAAAAATGCACAATGGAGAAAGAATAGTCTCTTCAATAAATGATGTGGAGAAAACTGAATATGCACGTACAAAAGAATGACTTTGGACCCTTATCTTACACAATACACAAAAATCAACTCAGCATGGATTAAAGACTTAAACATAAGACCCAAAACTGTAAAACCACTAGAAGAAAAAATAAGGGAAAAGCTTCTTTACACTGGTCTTGATAATGATTTATGACACTGAAAGCACAGAAAAAAAATGTGAAAATGGACAAGTGGGACTATATTATAAACGTCTTTCACTTTTCTTCTTAAAAATATTTTTTAATTAAAACATATTGCTGGTGTGAGTTTGGTGAAACAGCATCTCTTTTACATTGCTAGTTATATTGTAAATTAGTACCACTGCTTTGAAAAGCTTGTCAAGGACCTTAACTATTTATATTTTTTGACATAATACTTCTCTTTTGTGGAATTGAACCCACATTTTGGCTTGGATACATTTTATTCTCTATAAATAAAAAGATAAACTGGATTAAAAATCATATTTTCTATTTTTAAAATTGTTTCATTAGTATCCCTGGGACATATTATTGTGACATTTCATCACTCTCATTGGGTGATTAATAAAATGAAAGTCCAAATATTTTGAAGTAAATTTTACGTAGTTAGCATTTTTGTATTGTTCTTCCTTAACTCATAGATGAACATCAATGCTCCTTACACTTGTCTTAAACAATAATTAAATGCGATTAAAAACCACAGTAAGACCAAATGCAAAACAATACTGAATGATAATCAAAACTGTTGAGGCTTTCTATGCACAGGTTTGATAAAGTGCTCCCAATTTCACTTGACCTCCACTTACTCAACTGCTGTGCAATTGGGCCTCTCAACTGTATTTGTTTTTGTGGTAAATTTAAAATAATTATTTTTTATATTACAACGTTTATTGACCCAAATGACCTGGAACACAGACTTGAACAGCTAGGGGTTCTTGAGCCACGGTCAGGAAATGATGACCTAGTCAAACCATTGTGTGCTTTACATATGGAAATATTGGCATAAATCCAGAGGAGTTAAAGGACTCACCCAAGCCATACAGCTGAGAAGTTGTAGCGCTATATTCCTGCTGAGAGTTCTTTTCAGTTTTTGTGATTTTGCAGAGAAGTCCATCTGGACAGGTAAATTTGTTAGAAAAAGAAATAAATACATGCCAGTGGTAATGGGAAATGAATCGAGCTCAAAAAGAAAAGATATGTAAACCTACCTGACTCAAGAACAAGAAGGGAGAAATTGATATCTCCCTTGCAGTGTGTTCCTTATGGAACTAATACATGATTTACCAAAGACTCTTTAGGGCCATTCTGCTCAGGCCTGTAATTTGTCAAGGTGAGTCATTTCAAGCCTAAGGGTAGAGGTAAACAAGCAGGCCTGCTAGAGTAAGTGAGGACGCCGAAAGCCAGTTTCTTAGCGTGATTTGGCTTTTCTTACTCATGCCCAGATCATTCCAGAAATAAAGGCCATTCAAGGAGGCATCACATGGCTGCTCACATGAATATTATACCAGTAACAGTCCCTGCCACCCTCAGTGGAAGGGACAGTCTGGGAAATATCGGGGTGGGTGATACAGTCTAAAAGTAAGTGCTACCTTTCACTACTCATAAGAGATATGGCAACAGTTGTAAACTTTAGGTATTGTTGACAATGACTTAATCATATCCCATCATAATGCAGTTTTTCCTTCGTCAAAAACATAATAATAACCATCATTATTTGCTTCTAACTTCTAATTGTCTAAGTCACCCATACAAAGGCATTCTCATCACATTCGAATTCCCTTCTGCTTCCACTTTTTTGTAACTTGCCAAAGAAATTAGTTATACTTAATGCGCTTGCCCCTCAGTTACCTCAGGAGTGTTTCCCATATGTCCCCTACAACCACCACAGCTACACTATGCATTTAAGATATCATATACATTCCATTTAGCGTCATTTTCTACCTTGTTTACTGGCCTTGTGTTACTGTGCGTTCATCTTCTTGTTTATCTGGATTTTATAATAACCTTGTTCACCTTTCTTCAGCCTCTTCCTTTTCCCTGCCTACTCCCCTTCCCCTAGGCGCTGACAGGGCATGCACTGACTCGCTCACTTCCTTCCTGCTTTTATGGTCTCTTAAGTCAGTCTCACACATCCTCTAACTATTAAAAATGCATGCAATAGCATTTTAAGGCCATGCAGGGCCACACAACACCACCCACACCAGGTAGTAATGACTTTTAAAATATTATGTTGGCCTTTTTTTTTGGATCCTAGCCATTGCTGGACATTTTTTCCTCCTGCAATTTACATGTATCTGAGATCTTTTAGTTCAGACTCCTTTATGTTGTATTGGTTGTTGTGTTTTTACCCAACTGAATTTCCCAGGACATTTAAAAGAAGAAAAAAGCTTTTTATCCCCTCAATGTTAAGATGTTACCAAGATTGCCGTTTACATCTGTCTCTCTAGCACCACCTCCTGGCAGAAATGACTCCTTAATGGTTGAGAACTGCCGGTCTAGTTCACTGACAGGTCCCCAGAATCCTCAGTACATACAGGAGGTCCTGACACAGAGTAAACATTAATAGACATTCGCTTAATACATGATTATTTTAGTTGTACTGTTGTGTATTCAGTTTTTTAAATAAAAAGATCATATTCTTTTCACATTTCTGAAGACCTTTCTCTATTTTAGCTGTCGTCTTCGCCCTCCATTTTATCTTGTTTCTTTCACTTAACTTGTCATTGTATGTTGGATGAGATTAGTTGGAAATACAGTATCAACATTTATTATATATTTTCATAATTTTTCAACTTTTTATACCTAATTTTCTCTTTCTATATCTAAGTTATGTTAAGGTATTCATTTTTAAAATAATTATTGTTTTGTCACCATTTTGTTGATTTGTGTATTCTCATTTATCATTTACATTAATAATGCTTATTGATTTTAATCCCACAAAATAGTTTTTATCTCCTTAGACAAACATTTTTACCTTTCATCACTTATTTTCTTTCTTGCTTTTAAATGGGAAACAACAACATTTCATGTACAGAAGTGGAGTTAGGCCTTCCCTGAATAGCAGGGGTGAGGTGGCTAGAAATATTTAATATTCAATCCTCCCGTAAGTTTTAAATTTCAGTAGAGACAACTATATTTAACCTCAATATTAAACTTAATCCAAATCTGAGTAGGAGTGTGGGATATCCCTATCTTCACACATTGATTAATTCAAATATATAGAAGCAGATAGCCACTAAGATAAAACTGGGTAATGGCTTTTATTTGAGTTTCAGCCCATTTTAGAATGAAGTTGTGAAAATCACGATATCTGAAAACCACAATTATCTGAGTATGGACACTTGATTGGAATTTGAATACATTCGTCTACTTTAATCATTAGCTTAGCAGAATGTGTTTTTTTTCTTTCCAAGGTTGGGAGAGGAAAGAATACTCTCTGATTCTGGGTGATTTTTGCTTTTGCTCCCAGTCTTGAAAACTAAGGGGAAACTGGCTAAGTTGTACTTATCCCCTGCACATATTCGGAAATTAGTCCCCCATGCTCTGAGAATTGAGATGCTTTCTTCCTTTTCAGTGGTTTTTCCTCATGCCTCTCTCAGGAATTGGCTGTGGAGCAGCGCTCCAGAATCCTAGATTCCAGGCTAACATTTTGACTGCCTAACTTTGGTAAGACCCAGTCCTTCATAAAAGAGTCTTGCATCACTGAGAAATAGTGCAGGAGGTCCTAACTTTTCCAACACTTACTTTTGGAGAAACAAGAACTCTTTTATTGGATAGGCTAGAGGCCTCGCAAAGCAAATTTTGTAAAATGTGAGACCCAGATTTTTGCTCTAAGTCACCTGGATCTGGCCTACTAACTGAATTTACCAGAACTTCCCAACTTTCATCTTTTTCCTGAAAACGATCGGAACATTTACTCCTCTAGCAACTCTCTCCCACCTGAGAACACAGTGCATTTCGTCCCCTTGCTTACTCACATTTAGACATTCTCAAATCCCCTTCTGATGCCAAGGATGATGTTCTTAATTCTACTGTCACTAGCCTAGAATACCACTCTCAAGCCACCACCTTACATAGCCCCGCCCCTCTGCAAAAAGATTGGCTCAGAAATCTACGCATTTTCTCACTACATGGAACTTAATTATGCAGTACCTTAGTCAGGATCAGCTAGCTCTATCTAGCCGTGGTGTCTTTAGCAAATGTGATACAGCAGAAGCCTGAACCCAGGGTTACAACAAATCAACACATACGCATCTTTCATAATCACATGATTCTATATTCTAGAACACATCCCACAATGATAAAAATTCTTAGAATCTGGAGAGACAGGGGACAAAGACTATGACCACATAAGCTTCTATTCGTCTCAGTTCCAGTGACTATATCAGCATTGTCTAGTTTGAAAGATAAGGTCATTTTTGCCAAATCCAAATGTGGTTTCCAGAAAAGAGTGACAGAGTGACTTAAGGTGTCCAAATACATAGGTCACTTCACAGAGGAGCAAATGGATGCATCAGGTGATTAATTCCAATGTAATAGTTTCTTCATATTTATGAATGTATGTATATATATGCACATGTGCATGTCTTTAAAATGTCATTAGTACATATATGTTTGTGAATAAATATTTCCTCTGTCCTAAGTTATAATTGTGGATGATTTAAATACTAGAAATTAAAAATTATATGGTAATCTGGTAAAGGCCTACTTTTTAGTAATCTGAATTGGAAAAGCTGTATCTCCATGGTTCATGTTTCTAGGGACAGCTATCCTAAGGA
Source organism: Aotus nancymaae (assembly GCF_030222135.1). NCBI lineage: Eukaryota > Metazoa > Chordata > Mammalia > Primates > Aotidae > Aotus > Aotus nancymaae. The sequence continues at coordinate 33,040,913 of NW_026988413.1, forward strand.
AGAGAGAAGCATATTATTAAACTAATCTATTACTCAGGGTATTAGTTTGCTATGGTTGCTATAACAAATTGCTGCAAATTGAATGCCTTAACCAACAGAAATTTATTATCTCATAATTCCGGAGGCTAGAAGTCCAATATCAAGTTGTGGACAGTGTTAGTTCTTTCTAAGGGCTGAGAGAAACAGTGGGTTCCATGCCTCTTCCCTAACTTCTGGTGGTTTTCTGGCAGTCTGTGGTGGTCCTTGGCTTGTAGATGCATCACCCTGATCTCTGCCTTCGTCTTTGCATAGTGGTTTCCCTGTGTGTGTTTCTGTGTCTAAATTTTCACTTTTAATAAGGACACCATTGACGTTGGATAAGGTCTCACTCTAATGACGTCACCTTAACTTTATTACATCTGCAATGACCCTATTTGCAATGAAGGTCACTGTTGTTTTGTTTTGTTTTTTTGAGATAGAGTCTTGCTCTTTCACCCAGACTGGAGTGCAGTGGTGCAATCTCGGCTCACTGCAACCTCTGCCTCCTGGGTCCCAGCAATTCTCCTGCCTCGGCCTCCGGAGTAGCTGGAACTACAAGCTTGCGCCACCATGCCTGGCTAATTTTTGTTTTTTTAGTAAAGATGGGGTTTCACCATGTTGGCCGGGCTGATCTTGAACTCCTGACCTCAAGTGATCCATCCGCCTTGGCCTCCCAAAGTACTGGGATTACAGGTGTGAGCCACCACGCCCAGCCTGAAGGTCACATTTTGAGGTAATGGAGGTTAGGACTTCAATATATAAATTTTGGGGGAAACAATTTGTATTACGGCTCCCCAGAGAAACAGAGGAAATAGGATATGTAAAAATTTATGTTATTGGCCGGGCGCGGTGGCTCAAGCCTGTAATCCCAGCACTTTGGGAGGCCGAGGCGGGTGGATCACGAGGTCAAGAGATCGAGACCATCCTGGTCAACATGGTGAAACCCCGTCTCTACTAATACAAAAAATTAGCTGGGCACGGTGGCGTGTGCCTGTAATCCCAGCTACTCAGGAGGCTGAGGCAGGAGAATTGCCTGAACCCAGGAGGCGGAGATTGCGGTGAGCCGAGATCGCGCCATTGCGCTCCAGCCTGGGTATCAAGAGCGAAACTCCGTCTCAAAAAAAAAAAAAAAAAAAAAAAAAAAAAAAAAAAATTTATGTTATCTAGGGAAACCTAAAGCAAACTGTTTTTCCCAAAATTCATGTGTGTGTGTGTGTGTGTGTGTGTGTGTGTGTGTGTATATATATATATAAAATAAGCTAAGGAATGTCCAGATAGCTGGTAAAACATTTCTGGTGTGTCCATTACCTCTGACGATGTTTAGAGAAAAGATTAGCATTTGAATTTATAGAATAAGGCAAAGAATATTACCTTCACCAACGGGGTGGACATCATCCAATCCCTTGAAGGCTTGAACAAAGAGACAGAAGAAAGTTGAATTCACTCTCCCTGTCTGAGCTAAGACATCTGTATTCTTCTGCTCTTGAATATTAGTGCTCCTGCTCTTGGACTCTGACCAGGATTGATATCATTAGCTCTCCTGGTTTTCAGACTTTTAGGCTTGGACTGAATTACAACACCAGCTTTCCTAGTTCTTTAGCTTGCAGAAAACAGATTGTGTGACTTTTCAACTTCTGTAATTGTATAAGCCAATTTCTATAATAAATCTCTCTACATGTATGTGTGTGTGCATGTTAATATGTATGTGTGTGTGTATATATGTGTGTGTGTGTGCGCTTGTGTGTGTGTTGTCCAGATGCTTCTCAACTTACAATGGGGCTATATACCAATAAACCCATCATAAAACTGAAAATATCATAAGTTAAAAATCCATTTAATACTCCAATGAACTATCATAAAGTTAAGAAATCATAAGTCAAACAATCAAAAGTCCAGATGTTCCTTGACTTATGGTGTTATGTCCCAACAAACCTATCTTAAAGTCAAACAATCATAAGTTGAAACATTGTAACTTGGAGATCATCTGTATATGTGTGTGTGTGTATATACACACACAATAGGAGATATATATATATATCCTTTATGTGGGGTAATTTTTATATATATCTCATATATATAGGGGTTTTTCATGTGTGTGTGTGTGTGTGTATGCATACATGAAATCTCCCATTGGTTCTGTTTTTCTGTGGAACCCTGACTAATACAGGAGATTAGGTCTGAGAGTGAGGGGCAGGGCCTTGTGGACTGCAAGGTATAAGGACTTTGACTTTTATACCTTGAGTAAAAAAAAATCATGGGAGAATTTTGAGCAAAGTACTTTTTAAAAGAATTATTCCAGCTACTGGGTTGAGAATAAAAATAGTAAAATAATAAATTAATAGTAGTCAAGTAGGTGTTGCTATATTATACATACTGGGTCAGACATACACATATAACTCATTTAATGTATACCAGAGTGGGAGGCAAAAGTGGAAGCAGGGATACCTGCTTAGGAAATTCTTTTCTTGCTGTTGTTTTATTGATTTACAAAAGTTCCTTAAGTACTCTAGGCACCACCTGTTTTTTGGTGGTTATATGGGTTGCAGACATCTTCTCCCAGTCAGTGTTGTTTTACGATTTAAGTGTGTCTTTTGTTATTCAGAAGTATAGAATGTTAATGTAGTCAAATTCAGCAACCTGTTTTTTTGATAGATTTTATTTCATTTTATAGACATTTGTACTGGGTCTTCCTGCTCACAGTCCCGCCACATGCAGACTCCTTCTTCACACTTCCCGTGATGTGGCATCTAAACATAAATCTCAATCCTGGTACTTCTTGTTTAAAACCCTAGGTGCCTGTGGTTCTGGGACCCTCATCATTTAGCCTCCTTTACGTCTACTGGCTCTAGGATACTGTGATAACAGCCACGTATATGTATAAAAGACTTATTGTGCTTTGCTATATTATTTTACTTTGCAGATATTTTGCAAATTTAAAGCTTGTGGCAACTCTGTAACAAGCAAGTCTGTTAGCACCATTTTTCCAACAGCCTGACTCACTTCATGCTTCTGTGTCCCCATTTTGCTAAATTCTCACAATATTTCAAACTTCTTCCTTATCTACTATGGTGATCTGTAATTACTGATCTTTAATGTTAGTGTTGTGTCTTAGAGTTCAACAAACCACACCCATATATGACTTAAATGTATGTGTGTTCTGGTTGCTCCATCAAGTAGCTGTTCTGTCCTCTCCCTCTCGTCTGGCCTCCCCATTCCCTGAGATACAACAATGTTGAAATTAGGCCAATTAATAACGCTACGAGGGCCTTTAAGTGTTCATGTGAAAGGAAGAGTTGCAAACCTCTCACTTTAAAACAAAAGTTCACTAAAAGTTTGCCAATTTTGTTGATCTTTTCAGAGAAACAACTCTTGGTTTCATTGATTTTCTTTATTGATATTCTGTCTATTTCTTTTCTAATCTTTATTATTTCTTTTCTGTTTGCTTTTTGTTTAGTTTTCTTTTTTCTAGTCTCACGCCTCTAATGAAAGACCTCACCTCTTCCAACTCATTCTCTTCAACTGTTGCTAAAGTTGTCTGTGTATCTGAAACACAAATTTGATGTTGTCATTTGGAAGCTTAAAAGTCTTATCATTGTTCCCATTCCTTACAAAGTAAAATTCAAATTTGTAGAATGGCAAACAACACCTTTCATGATCTTAACTAGTTTACCTTAACAATCAAATCCAACTTTCCACTCACATAAATTCACCAGGAATTTATAGATACATTTTTAACCTCTTTTCCTTTGTACTTGTGTTTTTCTCAATTTGCTCTTTTCTCCTACTTTTTAGAAAATGCCTTCTTTAACTCCAGGCACCCACACTTTTTAGTTTTCGTTTTCCCTGCTACCATCACACTTTGCACCAACTTCTTTTAGAACAGTTACCAAGTAAGTAATTAATACACACCTTCTTCATTATTACGTTAATTGCAGGATGTGAAATCCCATTTTGGAAATTATGTCCCAGTAACTGACACATAGTGAGTGCTCAGTATTTGTGGAGGTAGGAAAAAGTGGTAAGGTCTGATATTACTTCAACTGGAAAAAATGAGAAAATGGATGATGTACTTCAGCCAGTGAAATCGAAAACAGCGATGGAAAATGACCTCACACTGCATACAGCTTTGGTTCGTAAGACGCAGAGAATACTGATATCCCTGTGCGAAGAACTAACTTTTGCTGCTGAGATCAATTCAGAGGACGCTCAAGCTCCGTTACCATCCTCATTTTACTAAACTGAGAAAGGAAGATTGAGAAATGGATCAGCGGTTAAACAGAGGGCACGTTCCTATGGCGATTGGAGTTTTTTGGTAGTTGGGGATGTTTCCCTCAATCTTTGGGCAAGCCGTAAGCATTGGCAGGGACAGCAGCAGACACCTGAAAACCCTTTCCCCAGTCGTCTTCCAGCTTAGCTTTAGGCTTGTGGGCCCATCGCGCAAGCGTCAATTTTTCTTTTAGGATGGGCGGAGCAGAGTCTTTGCTCCTTTGGAGATCCTGAGTGGGTAGAGCTAAGCTGTTTCCAGGGTGACAGAGTGGAGACCTCGGTAGTCGATTGAGCAAGTCTGATCTTTGTTCCCAGAGGGCTGTGCGTCATCGACTTGTCAGCGCTGTCATGGCGGGTGTGCTGAAGAAGGTGAGCCGAATGGGGGTCACTGTTGGAATTTTAGTCTGTGGGGGTAGACAGCACGATAGCCCCATTTCCCGCGGGTGTTGACCCTAACTGTCGCAGGCTTGACGGTCCTTTAAGGGGACTCGTTCTGTATGCCCTACCCGATAGGACAGTTCAGTGGTTCCGCTCGGAGAGTCAGAGAAAAAGCTCCAAACAAGTGGGACTGAGAGACTAGTAGTTGGCTTTAGACCAGCTTTAGCCAGGGAAATTCATGGTTTTGTATTTCCTTAGCGTGCTGGACGTATGGAAACCGTAGTAAACAGCATGAATCGTGTTTTGTTTTTGAACAGACCACTGGCCTTGTGGGATTGGCTGTGTGCAATACTCCACACGAGGTATGTACCTTTGTTCTTTCTTCGTTCCTGAGTTCCCAAGGAAAACCAAATCCCTGTCACTTTGCTTATTGGAGGATTAATGGGATACAGATATTTTAAGCCCTAAATTACAACCCGCGTGAGCTCTTGAGACACAGATGCTATCCACCTACTTCGTTCATCCGCTGTCACATTTTTATTTATTCATTTTTACCATGATCTCTTTATTAAGCGAGTTTTCTTGTTGGCTTTTTCCTTGATATTCTCGTGGCTTCACTTATACATACTTTTATCAGCGACATCTCAAATTTTTATCTCCATTTTCCACCTTTTCTCCCTGCCTCACCGTTTCTTGCTTAGGTACTTTGGATTACATGTATTTGAGCTTAATGAAGGTACTGCTCCCCTTTTTATTCTATTGGTTCTTTTCCATCTGTATTCACAAATGCTTTTGTCAAAAACAAAACGAAACAAAACAAAAACCAAAAAAACCCACAAAATTTTTTGATCCTTCTTGTTCCTTCTATAATTGCACCATTTATCTCACTTTATAGATAAAAGAGTTATCTCTATTTTCTCCAGTTTCTTATTCGTCCTTGAATGCACTCAGTACCCTTTGGCGAGAACTGCTCTTTTCAAGGTCACCAGTGATCTCCATGCTGCCAAATCTAATGGTCAGCTCATATTTCTCACATTCATTGACCTAATAGCAGTGTTTTTTTTTTTTTTTTTTTGAGACACATTTGACACGTTTTCAATCATGCGTTTTCTTTACTGGGCTTCAGGACACTCCCAGTCTTCTGATTTTTTCCCCTACTCTGGCTTTCTCTTTTTCTGGTTATTTCTCTTATGCCCACTTTAAAATTTGAGCTATTTGGGATTTAATTTTTGGACTTTTTCTTTTGGACCTGTACTCAGTCACCAAGAGAGAGCAAATCCAGATAGAAAATGGTTTTAAATACCACCTATACACTGATAACAGATTTCCATGTTTAATATTTTCTAACTGAGGTTGACTATTAGTAACTGAAACCTTGAAAAATGAAACCACAGTTGAGCAAGGGGGAGCTACTGTATTCTAACCAAATGCTGTCCAATAAAAATATTCGAGCCTTAAATGTAAGCCATGTTTGAATGTAATTTAAAATTATCTTGGACTAATTTTTTAACGAAGAAAAAGGTAAAATTTAATTATTTACCCTAACACATCTAAAATATTGCCATTTCGGTATATAATCAAAAAAATTAATGATATTTTATAGTGTTTTCTTCATACTAAATTTTCAAAGTCTGGTATCAGTTTGGACTAGCCATATATCAAGTGCTCAATAGACATATTTAACTAGTAGCTAGTGTTTTGGACACCACAGTTCAAGAAAATAGAACTATATACCACTTCCCTGTATTTTCTGCCATTCAATTCTATGTATTCTGTATGTAATTGCCTTTTCCAACATCTTTAACTTTCTATGATCTACCATCCCTCTGGGTCTATCTTAAATGCTACCTTTTCGAAATGTGAACCTTCTCTGGTCTCGGCTGAAGTGAATTCTTCTGTTACAGAGAAATAATGCCAATACTTAGTGAAACAATGTGTACCCGGTACTGTTCTAAGTTATATATACCCTATAAGGCAGTATTATTATTATTCCTGTCTTACAAATGAGGAATGAAGGTACAGAGATGGAAATAACTTGTCCAGTGCACCTAAGGAGTGGAGCCAGTATGAACTAAAGCAGTTAGATTCCGGTTAGCACACCCTTAACTGTTGCTAAGTATTATAATATCTCTTTGCTCTATATAGTTCCTCATCCCTGCCAAACACAAACTTATTTTTTCTTTTTATCATTTTTATTATTTTTCTTCTTCTGTGTCTTATCCTGTGATATGGTTTGGCTCTGTCCCCATCCAAATCTCATCTTGAATTGTAACTTCCATAATCTCCATGTCATGGGAGGTAATTGAATTATGGGAAGGGTTTTTCTCGTGCTATTCTTGTGATAGTGATGAAATCTCATGAGATCTGGTAGTTTTATAAAGGGCAGTTCCCCTGCACATGCTGTCTTGCTTGCTGCCATGTAAGATGTGCTTTTGCCCCTCTTTCACCTTCTGCCATGATTGTGAGGCCTCTTCAGCCATGTGGAACTGTGAGTTCATTAAACTTCTTTTCCTTTATAAATCACCCCGTCTTGGGTAAGTCTCTGTTAGCAGTATGAGAACAGACAAATATACCCTATAGTACCTTAAAAATATTGGCGTGTGATCCATGTCCAGCCTATCTTTATATGCAAACAGTGTAGTATCGTGCATGGGAGTACTAAGTACATTTTGGCACTGGTAGTGACTGTCTGGGGCTGGTTGAGTGGTGGTAAAAATAATTTACCGGCCGGGCGCGGTGGCTCAAGCCTGTAATCCCAGCACTTTGGGAGGCCGAGGCGGGTGGATCACGAGGTCAAGAGATCGAGACCATCCTGGTCAACATGGTGAAACCCCATCTCTACTAATACAAAAAATTAGCTGGGCACGGTGGCGCGTGCCTGTAATCCCAGCTACTCAGGAGGCTGAGGCAGGAGAATTGCCTGAACCCAGGAGGCGGAGATTGCGGTGAGCCGAGATCGCGCCATTGCGCTCCAGCCTGGGTATCAAGAGCGAAACTCCGTCTCAAAAAAAAAAAAATAAAAAATAATAATAATAATAATAATAATAATTTACCAAGAGAGTTGAGGTAAGGAAAGGCAGATTTATTAGAGAAAGTATGAAAATAAATTGCAAAAAAGCTACTGGCAAATCAGCAAAAGAGGAGCTGACTGCACACATTTTTTTATTGAAAAAAAAAGATTGCTCTTTAGGAGAGGCGTTTGTATACTTATAATTATCGAAAGACTTATACCTTGAAGGGATCATGTTTTGTTTTTTTGACTGTTCTGGTTTATATCTGTATTTTAGCATAATGATTGATAGGTATTGTTTCACTAACATAAGTGTCCAAGTTTGGATGATAAACTAAATGTCTACCCTATTCATAACATTTTTTCTTTTATTTGTTCTATATTAAGCATTCCCTGTTTTCATCTGTATTTCTCTAGAAACTGATATATTTTTGTTAGGAAAAATGAAAATGAAAATTAAAAACCTGAATTTTAGATCAGATTAAAACTTAATTAAAATGTTATATTAAAAACTAGTATATGCATTATATATTTAAATTGGAGAGGATAAGAATAAAAGTATTTATAAATTAACAGTTTAAATCAGATTAAAACTTTTGCATTAAGATACTTTAAAAAAAATTGTATATGCATTGTATATTTATAGTAGGAAGATAAGAATAAAATATATACTTACCAAACTTTAATAAGTAAATCCACTTTTCTTTTTGCTAAAATATTTTTTTTTCTTTTTCTTTTCTCTCTCTCTCTTTTTTTTTTTTTTTTTTTTGAGATCGGCTCTCACTCTGGTACTCAGGCTAGAGTGCAGTGTCACAGTCTCTGCTCACTGCAACCGCTACCTCCTGACCTCAGGTGATCCTCCTGCCTTAGTTTCCTGTAAAACATTTTGTTAAAAATAACTAGGATATTAAAAAGGTGTTTTAGGGAGTTGGGATTATATGTGATGTACTTTCTTCTTTTTATCTGTGTGTATTGACTGCAGGGAACACATGATAATTGTGATGACTTGATGCTTATTATAGAACATAATGAAAACATGCTGTAAAATAGAATGCGCAGATGACTGTTAATAGGCTCCAGTAGTTATATCTGCACACAATGGTTGCAGAAATAGAAAAGGAATAAATACTTAGAACCCATGTCTCTTCACCAGGGCTTTCTACTGTTATACCCTTGTCTAAAATTAAGAAGAAATGAGGTTAAAAGAACCCCACATGTCAGTGGATAAAATGTTACGAGGAATTAAGTTCTAGTGTTCTATTGCACAATAGGATGAATGTAGTTAACAATAATGTATGCTGTATTTCAAAATAGCTGGAAGAGAGGAATTCGAATGTTCACACCACAAAGAAAAACGTTTAAGGTGATGGATTTGCTTATTATACAACACATGCATATATTGAATCACCACATTGAAACCCATAAATACGTATAATTATTTTGTGTCAGTCAAAAATAAAACTTAAAAACCCATACAATTTTGATTATGTGTTATCTGACAAGCTTTACATTAGTATAGTAAAGTACTCTATTATGGAACATCATATTAAATATATAAATAAATAATGGTTAAATATTCAGATTGCTTTTTAAGAAAAACAATTCTTAGAAAACCCCTTAAAAACTGTGTGTGTGTGTGTGTGTGTGTGTGTGTGTGTGTGTAAGTAAATTAAACTAGGTATTAGCTTCTGTGACTATCATACAATTAAATTAAAATTAAATATTAAGAAAAAATAAAAATTCATTATATATGTATTTACTGCTTATGGACTGTTGTAAGGGTCTGTCAAAACAATTTCTTACTAAGGGATTAACTTCTATACTGAAGTTTAAGTTCAGTGTGCTTCAATACATGCTATGCATTGACTCAATTCTCTTGCCACTTTTCTGTTGAACCTTTTATGCGGACTTTATGTCGTAACACATTCATAATCGGAAGCAAGAACACTGAAGTATTATGACTGTATTTACTTAAATTTGATCATACTGATGTAATGCTTATATGTAAATGTTTATTTGTACAGAAATTCAAATAAGAAAAATTGAAAAAAAAAGATAGAGAATTTTCAGTGCCTAGGGCCTCACTTTGAAAAATACTGATTCAGGCTGGGTGTAGTGGCTCACACCTGTAATCCCAGCATTTTGAGAGACTGAGGTGGGCAGATCACCTGACGTCGGGAGTTTGAGACCAGCCTGGCCAATATGGTGAAACCCATCTCTACCAAAAATACAAAAATTAGCCAGGCATGGTGGTGGGCGCCTATAGCCTATAATCCCAGCTACCTGGGAGGCTGAGGCAGGGGAATCGCTTGAACCCGGGAGGTGGAGGTTGCAGTGAGCTGAGATCACACCACTGCCTGGACAATAAGACTGAAACTCTGTCTCAAAAAAAAAGAAAGAAAGAAAGAAAGAAAAATACTGATTTAGTAAAGGATTTGATTTCCAAAAAGGTCATTAGCAATAAGTTAGTTTTGTCTCTACTTGTTATCATACACTTGACTTATCTAGAACTTGTTAGACATAGAAAATACAGAAAGTTCCCACATTTATATACAGGTTTTTCCTAAATTGTAAAGGATGTAGATAGGGCACAGACATAAAGAAGTCACAGCAAAGAAGAGTTAATTAAAAAAAAACAGAAGTGAGTTTTATTTATTTTGTCTATGAGTCTTATTCCATTAAGTCTTTGGTAGTATTTTAACCTATGCATATTTGTGTGGTTTGTCTTTCAGAGGCTAAGAATATTATACACAAAGATTCTTGATGTTCTTGAGGATATCCCTAAAAATGCAGCATATAGAAAATATACAGAACAGATTATAAATGAGAAGCTGGCTATGGTTAAAGCGGTAAGTAGCTAAATCAGTTTTCTTGGATTTGTGGTATCCGGTGTAACATTTAACCAAAAAATTTGCTTCCTAATTTTTTGTATATTCTACACACTTTTCTTCTATTCTTCTTCCTTCAGTGCTCTTTTCTCATCTTTCCTCCCTTTTATTCAGCAAACTCTTGTTTAGTCAGTGTTTTCTATATGCAGGGCTCTAGAATATATTGGAGTTTGACACTAGGATCAGGCCCTTTCTTGAAGTAACATTGTAGTTGTTCCTTTTACCTTTCTTCCCTGTTTAGTCCTTTTGCTCCTTATCTGTGGCTATATCAATCTTGATCTCCTTTTTCTAATCTTAAAGAACAATAAAAGCAAAAAAAGGGCATTTTTTTTTCAAAGAAAGCTGTCAAAAGACTAGACTGTTACTAAGTAGCAGTTAATAAAAGACTAGACTGCGATTCATACCAAACCATATTGCACTATTGTTAAAATTTCACACAAGCAATCATTTCATGGACTTATTAGTAATTATCTAAAATAGTGTTTAGAAATCCTGAAGGTATAAGTGACTCTAGTCACATATATTTCTTCTTATTAGATTACTAGACCATATAGTTCAAAGAGAATTCCTATCTCCTCTTAGGTATACAACAAAACAATGCAGTTTGTATTATATTGTATGTTGTATTGTGTTATATGATGGATTTCTGTCTGTTACCCAGCCTAGAGTGCAGTGGCATGATCACAGCCAGTCTCAAGCAGTCCTCCTACCTGAGCCTCCCAAGTAGGTGGGACCACAGGCACTCATCACCATGCCCAGCTAATTTTTTAAATTTTTTGTAGAGGCAGAGTTTCACTGTGTAGTCCTAGCTGATCTCGAACTCCTGGCTTCAAGTGATCTTCTTACCTTAGCCTTCCAAAGTGCTGGGATCACAGGCATGAGCCACCTGCACTGGGTGCCTCTCCCATTTTATCATCATCTTTCAAATAGCCTCAAATGTTTTTAGCTTGTTCCTATCTTAAAAGAAAAAAATATATGCTTATATTTTCCTTTACTTATTCCCCTATTTTTCTGTTTTCTCCCATAGCCAGTTTCAACCAAAGAAGAGTTTACCCTCTTCTTTACTTACTGGTTCTAAAATGCTTTTCTCTGCTGTTTATACCGCCTTATAACTAATTGTTCTGTTTGTAATTTAATTATACTTCATTACATGCTCCACCACACAGACAATAATAGAGTGATTTTTTTTTCAGTATGTAAATCTTATGATGGTACAGTTGTCCCTTGGTATCCATGAGGGATCAGTTCCAGGACTCCCATGGATATCAAAATACAGGGATGCTCAAGTTCTTTATATAAAATGGCATGATATTTGCATATAACCTGTGCATATAACCTCTTATATACTTTAAATCATCTCTAGGTTGCTTACAATACATACTACAATGTAATGCTATTTAAGTATTTTAAAAATTGCTGTATTGTTATTTTTACTGTGTTTTTAAAAAATATTTTCCATCTGTGGTTGGTTGAATCCATTCTTGGTTAGATCCACAGGTGCATATCCTGAGGGCCAACTGTACTGTCTTGGATAAAATCTTACTGTGATTTTCTGTTCAGTGTTTCTCAAAGGCTGAGTTTAAGGATTTATGTTGAGCTGCTTGTATAAAACTTACTTAGCTACCTTTATCTGCATGATTTTGATGTAGGTATGGCCATGTTTGGGAACCATTGTCTTAAAGGGATAAAGTCCTTAGCATGGTATAGAAAGCCCTCCAAGTTCTGGCTCTTAGTTATTTTCTCAATCCTATCCTGTTGCTTCCTGTATACTAACTGTATACTCTATACTTAAGCAGTACTAAACTGCTGGCAGTTCTGTGGTTTCCATGCATATTTTTTCTGTTCATTTGTATTTTCTCATTTCCTGGAATGCCTTTATCTTGTCTGGTAGTTCTTACTTTTTCTTCATAAGCCATCACTTCCTCTGTGAAATCTTTTCTTACTTTCTTAAGTAGAGTTCGACAACTTCCTTACTCCTTTCCATTGTACCTATCACACTGTATTATGCCTCCACCAGCCATAAGCTACTTGTGAATGATATTGGATTCAACTTTGTACCCTAAGAATCTAGCATAGTATCTGGCACATAAGCTTCCTTAGAAATGTTTCTTTATCCAAAAGGCTAGATACAACCCCAAACACTTCATAATAGTTGTATTGCTGATTCCTGTTTTTGGTAAAATTGTCACAGACTTTTAACCCTGCATAGAGTCACACACAAAATCTTTAGTGAATACTGCCATGATTATAAAATATCTATTTACTAAGCCTAAAGTGGAAATAAAAGTACCTTTTCTTTTTTTTTTTTTTTTTTTTTCCAGATAATGACTAGGGAGATAGTAATATCATTTTTGGTGAAAAGTGTTGGTTTGCGTCCCTGTCCAAGATTTTCATCTTAGTTCTAATACTTAATTCGTGGAGTGACTTGGCATATAGCTCATTTTCTCTGTCTCAATTTCATCATCTAATACTTGGATATAATATTACCCACCTTCAACACTTTTTGTTAGAACTGAATGAGGTAACGTATGTAAAAAGCTTAGTATAGTCCCAAATATATAGTGAGCATTCAATACATGGTACCGTATCAAGCTTAATGGCATTATGCCATTGGTGACTAAGAATCAATTATTCACTATCAGTAAGACAAATTTTGAATTGTTCGCCTAACACAGGCTTTTTCTAAATTGAAAGTATTGTTGAACATTCCTTGCCTTCTTTACTTTCACTCTCCTGAGTCTCTCATAACAGTGACCAGCTTCCCTGTTTTGTTTTTGATTTTTGATCTTATATCTGAGTTAATTCCCTGTTAAATAATCTGTCTTAAACATGCTCATGTACTTTTTCCTCTCTTTTTCCTCCTTGAACTGTGTTTTAGTTACTCACTTATTTAACCAAGAAACATTTATTGAATGACTGTTAAATGCCATGTGTGGTTCTAGGCATGGAGGCTTGTGCCTAGTTGGCAGTGAACAAAACAGATAAAAATCCTTGCCTTCTTGGAGATTACATGTTAATGATGGGAGACCAAAAGAAAAAAAAAGGTAAAAATTGAATAAAGAAGTACCTAGTGTGTTACAAAATAGTAAGTGCAGTGAAGGAAAATAAAACAAGGAAAATATGTGCCATGGTGGGGATGGGGGATGTTACAATATGTATTAATTTTCTATGGCTGCTGTAATATTCCCACAAACTTGGTGGCTTAAAAAAATATAAGTTTATTTTATTAGATTTCTGGAGGCCAGAAGTTGGAAATCAACATCAGGGACCCAAATGAAGGTGGTGGTGGTAGGGCTGTGCTTCCTTTGGAGGATATGGGGTAGAATCTGTTCTTGCCTCTTTCAGCTTCTGGTGGCTTTTGGCATTCATTGGCTTGTGGTCTCATCACTGCAATTTCTGCCTTTGTGGTTACATTACCTTTTCCTTTTCTGTATGTAATATCCCTCTGCCTCTCTCTTATAAGGACACTTATAATTGCAGTTAGGGATTATATGGATAATTCAGGAAAATCGCCCCATATCAGCATCCTTAACTTGATCATATTTGTGAAGTCTTTGCTGTATAAAGTTAACAACCACAGTTTCTAGAAATTAATACATGTATATCTTTTGTGGTATTATTTAGCCTATCACAATATAAATTATTAGTAGTTATTAATAAGAAGGTGTTATTTGAGCAAAGATTTGAAAGGTAGTGAAGGAACCATCCATGCAAATACCCTGGGCCATCCAGCAGATACTCTGAGGCAGTAACATATCAATCTTGTTTTGAAAAAAAAAATGTATTTATTTTTCTCCCTCTTTATTCCATTTATGGGCCAGAAAAACGGCCGGAAATGACAAAGACTTATTTATGTACGTGGGTATATTTACAGAGCATAATTTCTGGCTCAAAAAGTTCAGTTTACTAGAAAATAATTCAATGTCATCGAATGTTCTAGATGCTATATTTACTAAAATTTTGTTTTTAAAAACTTTTATTAAAGAATGATGTACATTAAAAAATGACTTTTCCAGAACAACAAAACCCTTGCTTCTTCCCCTTCAATTTACTACATGTAAAGTTAATCATTATTTGGACTTCTTTTTGCCTGTTTTTGAATTTTATAGAAATGGAATCATTAGTATGTACTGTTTTGTACGTACTGTACTCTGGCTTTTGCTTAATACTATGGTTAAGAGAATCATCTATGTTATTGTATACAGTTTATTCATTTTTATTACTATATAGTATTATATCCAAATATTATAATTAATTGATCCATTATATTACAGATGGTCGTTTTGGTTGTTTCTAGTTTGGGGCAATAATTTGTGCTGCCGTGAATATTCTCAAACATGTTTTTTTAAAAATGTAGTATGCATTTCTGTTCGGTGTTATGCCTAGGAGTCTAATTTCTGGGTCATAGGATAGCATTTATTTTTAATTCTAATGCTCTCAGAGGAAATACAGGAAACAGTAAGAAAGCAAAGTGGTATTTTAAACTTTGTTTTAGAAAGACTGAATTTGACATCGTATTTCTGTCTCTTGATCAGCATGTCAATAAACATTTAGCACTTTTCAATATTAAGACAAAAAAAGCAATAAAATAGCAGAGGTGAAATGAATTTTCACCAAATATTTAGTAAAAAGTAAGAATATGATGAAAGAAAAATTATATTTTTTAAGCATTTTTATATATGGAATTTTAAAATATAGGATATCAAAACATTCAGATAGTATGCTTGTTTAATTTTTTTTCCCCTTGAAATTATAGGAACCAGATGTTCAAAAATTAGAAGACCAACTTCAAGGTGGTCAATTAGAAGAGGTGATTGTTCAGGTAAAGAAAGTTGACTGTTTTGGTGTTTGGTTTCAGATTTTCATTTTTAGAAAGAGGCATACAACTGACATTCTCAGAATGAAAGGAAAACTAAATTTCCTTATTTATATCAACTCATCAAATATGTAAGACTAATCACATATAGAAAATGTGTTGTTTCTAATGTGTATGTTGATTAAGTATTGTTGATGATAGCATGAATTTATGAGCCTTCTGTTAGAATCCTGGAGTTTGACACTCTTTTTTTGTTTTTGTTTTTTTGAGATGGAGTCTTGCTGTGTAGCCCAGGCTGGAGTGCAGTGGCGCGATCTTGCCTCACTGCAACCTCTGCCTCCCGGGTCCTGGTTCAAGCAATTCTACTGTCTCAGCCTCCCAAGTAGCTGGGAATACAGTCATGAGCCACCATGCCCAGCTAATTTTTGTATTTTTTAGTAGAGACGGGGTTTCACTATGTTGGCCAGTCTGATCTTGAACTCCTGACCTCATGCTCCGTCTGCCTTGGCCTCCCAAAGTGCTGGGATTACAGGTGTGAGCCACCATGCCCGGCCTGACACTCTTAATTTAATCAGTATGTTCTTCTTGGCCTACCCTTAGTTTAAATTGGTAACACAAGATTATTGTTGTTTTAATGAAAGAAAAACTGTATTTTTGTATCTTAGTTTAAAATTATATGGTTGTATCTTATTTTGAGAGTGTGGCATATTTTTAGTAGGGTAAAAATACAGACATTTTGAATTGTAAAATTAAAATGTACTTTTATTTTTAGTTTTGGTTTTTGGAGTATTTGACCAAGTTAAAAAACAATTGCATAGTATATTTGAGAGCTTGATTCTATATTATTTCCCAAATACTAACCCTGACAAAAAATATTGAGTAGTAAAATGTAAGCATGATTATTAAGAGACCGAGATTAGAAAAATTATTAACATTATTAATTACATTTAGAATATTTAAATCTTAAATTATTCTGTTGGGAAATTTTCTTCACTTCTCACTGTACCTGCTACTTATACAAGAGAACAAACCCTGCAGCTTAGTTTTGTTTAACCTGAATTTCAATTCTTTTCCTTTGATCATAGGTAGCTTATAGAAACAGATAGGTTACTGATGTAAACAGGCTGGAAATACACTATTTTGAGTATTCCATAGTTGATTTTTAAAGCATCTATGGGAAAATAATGATGCCTTTTTTATTAAGTTTTGTGTCTTTTTCCAATTGCTAGTAAGGTTAAACTTTAAAAATATGTTCTTATATTTTATAAATTATATCATTAATATTTTTACTCTGTCATATAGTCTTTGTGTTATTTATATATATGTGTCTTTATATAAGATATTAGCCTTAAACTTTTTTGACACTGTCTGCACATACTTTTTCTAGCCTGTTTTTGCCTCTCAAATGGGTTTCTTTTTTCCTCTGTATGTAGAGGTTTTCAAATTTTTTTTATTTGGTGAAATTTTGTTGTTCCACATCCCCACCACCCCCATATTTTAGGTTTAGAATGTCTTTGTCTTATAAGCAACTGATAAATATTCAATTGTTTTATTTAGTTTTTATTTCGTGTATCTTTTTTCAAATATAACCCTTTCTAATGTTTTCTTACTGTTGATTGAAGGGCAGATAAAAGGAAATACTGGGTAATATTGAAGATTAGGGAGGTATATCAACAACAGACATGATACACCAAATCAAAAGAATTGTTAGATGGCTCTGGAAAAAGAGGAATATAGCATTCAGACAGCTTTTTATGAATGTAGACTGTTTCAATTATTCAAAGGCCTGTTTTCCAGCCTTTATGTTCATTTATCAGGTTGGCTATGGTACTAGATACAGTATTATGGGAACTTGCTGCAAACCTTATACTGTTGTCCTACACCTATTTCTCTTTTCTGTACCCCTGATTTCACTTTGATCATGACTTTATTTAGCTGACATATTAATTTATTATGGAATTAAGTTTTAAGGCATATAAAGTATTTTTAAGTCAGCTGTGCAGTTCCCCACATTCTCATGGCCACTATTAAGGGTAAATTAATTTTAGTAATTTTTTAACCCACTGTATCTATGTTACTTAAAAATATAATCATAAAAATATTGAGATATTGTACATTTTTATGTGAAGTCATCAAAATCTGGTATGTATTTTACACTTTGCAGTGCATCTGAATTTGGACTAGCTGCATTTCAAGTCCTCAGTAGCCATTTATGGGTAGTGGCTAACATACTAGACAGTCCCATTTCTAGCTGGATAGGATGACAGTGTATCAGAAGCCAGAGAATAAAGAGGAAATTGGCATCAGGGGCCAGGTGCAGCTGGATCCAGTTTCCTGAAATATAGCTGATTTTCAATGATGAATGAGGGCTAGATCCCCTCCTCAAGCCCCACAATCCCTGAAGGAGATTGAGAAAGCACTGGATGTTCAAGAGACCCAGGGCAGAAGGTGGTCAGAGAAGCAGCCATCCTTAGGAAATATTTTATCAGTATTTAAATTATTTTCTCCTTTTGACATTAGTAATACTTCTACCCTGATTTCCATTCGTCTCCTCTTTAACTCATTGTTTTTCTTATAGTTGCTCATAAACATAGATTAACTTTCAGGACCACTGGCATAAATGGGGCATTATCTTTTAACTGTAGAATAACAATAACCTCTAATATAATCTGAGCACCTATTCTGTGTTTGAATTTCTTCTCTAACATCCTAACAGGTGTTTAATAATTTATCTTACAGGTTGGCTAGAGTTGGCATAGGTCTTTTTTATTGTAGAAAAATTATGAAATAAAAAGCTATTTAAAATGTGTTTGTTTATAAGTTGTGTTTGAAAAGAAAAATGAAATATAATTTGATTAAGGATTTTGTTCAGTTAGTAAATATTTATTATACATTTATTGTGTTCTGCGTTCCACAGATCACTGTTTTATAAACTCTGGGTCTTAAGTGACTGTGAGTCATGGAATCAGTTAGATGGATAGTGATTAGCATTAAAAAAATACAATAGAAAAAAAAGAGTATATCATTGCTTGTAAAGATAATGATTTTAAAAATTTTAGTTATATATTTGTATTGTGGAACCCATAATAGAACATATTTTCTTACTGTGGGTAAAGTTTGAAAGCCACTAACATAGATGAAAGGACGTATTTCTGATTCTCAAAAAACTTGTGAAACTTTAAGATGTAAAACTCACCAACTAAACTTTTAAACACTGTAGCTGATTTCAGTCAAATAGAAGACATCAAAAGATATCCTTTCTTACTCCTGATTGTGTAGCTGTGAGAATTAAGGTAATTTAATTTCTTAACATTCAACTTATGAAGGTGGAATAGATTATGAGGTATTAATATGAAATAGTAACTCTAATAGTTAAAATGCGGTTGTTCTGATAAACACCTGTTGAAGAGTAAAATCCAATGATCTTTTAAAAAATTTGTATTAACAGGCTGAACATGAACTAAGTCTGGCAAGAAAAATGGTGCAGTGGAAAACATGGGAGCCATTAGTGGAAGAGCCTCCTGCCGATCAGTGGAAATGGCCAATATAATTATTACGTGATTTTGGTGGGTTGATGGGAAACTGATGTAATTAAATATTCTGTTCTATTAAGAGCGTGTTCATATTATTGACATCAAGAAAACTGATATAGAAAATATCTAGGAAACTTAAAATTAGTGATTATGATAATTCGGTCATGTGAATCCATTTTTGATTTGTAAAGTAGTCACACAATTTATTTCAAAGATGTTATTTCTATGAACAGAGACATCATCGGAAGATTTGAGAATTAATTAGAAAAATTCCTACAGACCTTCAATGTAGAGGCCATAATCAAAAAGTGAAGTTTCTTTAGTAGTATATATATCATTCATTTTTTAAAATTATCCTGAAGAAGAAAAGAAAAGGTCCTTAATTATTATGGTCTAAACAAATTTATAGATCACTGTTTGAGGTAAAAATAAGAGTGATATTTTCAAATGTGATAAAATAGCACAAATGACTGGTAATAAAATTTGAAGTTATGGTTAACCTCCTTAACTGTGATCTTACGGATGTAAAGTAAAATTTAAATATATAGTTGTATATTGATTACAAAATCCATAATGCCATTTTGTTTTAGTCATTATTTGAATTATACCATTTACTCTGTTTTCTTATAGTCTTAATTTTATTACATTTTGTTGTTACTATATTATATTTGAAAACCATCAAATTAGAATACATTGTACAGTTGAAGAAATTGACTTGGTACTTGAAAGAAATATTTCCCATTGCATAGAGGTACTTGGAAAAACTTTTGCTTTTGTTGTATTTGTGTAAGTTAGTTTTCTGGGGCACAGCCTTTTAATTTTCTTAATCAACCTAATTACATCAGGATAGAGGTAGAATTTCTGTAAAAGAAGAGATATTAAGAGTTCCTGAAATTTATATCTGGCATATGGATAGGCTTATATTCA
This sequence comes from Aotus nancymaae, assembly GCF_030222135.1. Lineage (NCBI taxonomy): Eukaryota > Metazoa > Chordata > Mammalia > Primates > Aotidae > Aotus > Aotus nancymaae. The sequence continues at coordinate 33,060,749 of NW_026988413.1, forward strand.
AAACATCTTAGTCATATGACTATAAATTCAAAGTGGAATCACTAAGTACTTTGCAGTACGTTTCTAATATAAGGGTAGGTGGGTATAAAAACAAGACAAATGCTGTTCAGGGAAAGAAGTTGGCAAGCTTAAAATTAAACAAAAATAAAATTACATGTGTTTTTGCCTTTTCTTCCTAGCTCTTTGTCATTTCTAAATACTTGGTTAAATTTAACTTGATATCTCTTTCCTTCATAGATAATAGTATACTTTTGTGGGGTTGTGTGTGTGTGTGTGTGTGTGTGTGTGTGTAAGCACATTTGCTTAGAATGAGGAAAAAATGGTATTTTTCCTTCTTTCCAGTATACTTCTCCCCTCATAGAGCTGTAACATGAATACTAAATAAATATTAAATAAGGTAGATTCTTAGAGTGCAAGAAGGCTCCTTCTGGTGGGGAAATGTTAGAGGGGGAGTTAGAACCCCGGGGGTTCTCATTCTCATGGTTCTAGTATCGTTAACTCAGTGACTAAATTGAGACAAGTTTGGCCTGTTTCTCAGAAAGGCCTATTTCTAATGTTGTAAAAGAAGTAGAATATGATTTATAACAACATTTTCATTTCTAAACATTTCTTGATTATATGTTTATTAAAACATGATCCTAAAGTGTGTTTGTGTGGATACTTTCAAGGTAATTTTCTAGTCAACCATTTGTTTTCAGATCCTTCGGGAAACACAAAAACAAAGAGGGCTTGCTGTGTTTCTGTCATACTGTCAGTCCCATTTCTGCCATGATTCTTGGGCATCTTTTATGTTTCACCAACAGTGTTACTGAACTTTGTTGCAAAAAGGGACCTTACTGGTGTTTGCATTAGAAATGCTAGTTGTAGAATAATAGTTATTGTAAAAATAATACTATAAAAATAATAGCTAATGTTTATTGAGACTGTAATATGAATGCCAGGTACCATTATATGAATGCCAGACTAATTTCCCTCATTAAACCTGCACTGCAACCCTAAGAGTGATACTGCAAATTATCTTCATTTTCCCGATAAGAAACCAGAACCCCATGTGAGTAGTTTTCCCCTGCAGTTATGCAAGTTGGGGCTTTAGGGATGCTGAAACCAAGAGATGATTTAATAACAAATCCAAGGTCACATAGCTAGTAAGATGTGAAGCTAGTGTTTGAACCTAGGCAGCCTGCTTCTAGAACTGATACTCCTGTTAACGTTATTATTTATGACTGTGCTTGGGATGTTGTCGCTCCTGCCTGTGCTGTATGGGCGGAACCAAATGAACCTAGATCCTGCTGTCTTGACTTTTTCCATCAAGTATCTGTAAAGAACAAATACAAGCAGACGTAGTGAACTGGATTTCATTTTGTGCAAAGAGCTGCATATTGGTAATAGGCAGATTATATTAATGGGATAGGTATCTAAAAGGTATTGCAATTTGGTCCTTGATTCTTCCTCCTGTCTCAGTTACTCACATGACCTTACACCTGATCGTTTTTCCTCCTTCAGTGTTTTCCCAGTTGCTTCCTATAAACATCCAGGTTAAGTCTCTAGCAAATGAATCTTTTATTCAGGGATCTTCGGTGTTTTGAGTGGCTACTAAACTAATTTGAATAATTTTCAGAATGGTCTATTTCAGTTCTCCTCATGGGTTTCATTCTAGTTAATCACCATACTCCAGATACTTCAGAAGAAAGAGAAGCTAATCAGTCTGAGCTTTGCTAAGAAAGAAGAAATGGCAACAAAGTTGATGTCCCTTTTCTCCCACACTGGGACTTAGTGCCGACAATTCCAGTTTCTTGGCATTCTTTCCTTTGGGATGAAAATGGCTTATATTTAGGATAACTAAATATAGCATAATTTATCATTCCACTTGGAATGATTTTGAGTGAAAATAGTTACATAAGGGTAACAGATATACACCATAACTGTCCTGGGCTAATAGGATATATGGCACCCTACTGGAGTAAGGCCCACGTCTCAAGGTTGCCATCTTTCCTACACCAGTAGGATCAAGTAGTCTGTCAGAATACAATGAGTTGATGCCAGCAGTAGCAGTTATGTGCAGTCAGACCTCAGGTTTCATTGTGTCCTTTCACTCTCCCTCATTCTCCCCTCTCCTTCCCTTTCCCTCAGAATTGGGGGATGGAAAAAAAGGGAGCTTATATTTTATTGTTGATTTTCTAATCCCAGTCAGAGGAGGGAAGCTAATTAAGCCAGTAACAATATTTATTAATGTATCTTTTTTAAAAAAGGAGATAACAATATATAGGAAAATTCCTGCATGTAGGCTGTCAGCTTTTTCTTTTCCCATCCTCTATGATTATGTAAACAAACAGAAGTTGACACCCTATGCAAGTATGTTGTGGGGTATAGGATTAAGTACCAAATTGCTGAACATAACGCGAGTATTTTGGATTTGCTGAGTGCTATCTTCCCATTAAAACTAAGTGTTCAAGGGCAGGCGCAGTGGCTCATGCCTGTAATCCCAGCACTTTGGGAGGCCAAGAGAGCAGATCACTTGAGGTCAGGAGTTCGAGACCAGCTTGTCCAATATGGTGAAAGCCTGTCTCTACTAAAAGCAAAAACAAAAAACCAATAACTAAGTGTGCAATGAGATTGTAGACTGTGCTACAACAATAGTTTAGTAATGCCAATTATTTTAGAGAAAAGTAAATAAGAGGCTACCAGTTGGGTTTAGAGGAGGTTGATGTTTTGTTTCAGACAAAATTCACAGGAAATCACAGTGGGAATATGATAAGGGGTTTGAATGATTGATAGGGACAGGAAGAATTTATTTGAGAGATCCTAGAGATGAGCCAGTATTCTAGACAGTGAAGTAAAGTAGTGAGTAATGTAGTGATTTAGCATGGGTTATCATTAAATCCCAGTGTCTTAAGTGTGTTTTTTATTCATACTGCATGTCTAAGGAGGTTTGGCAAGGAGTGCTCATGGATATACAAGGAATCCAGGCTGAGCATGGGACCATCAACACATATTTCCATGAACATCGTGGTGTTGGGGAAATGGAACATGACAAATTACACGTAGAAACGAAAGAAAACCAAGGTTAAAAAAGTTTTTTGACTGTGCCACAGTATTTATGAATTGAACTTGCCATGCATAGCTAGTAATTTTCAAATTAATCTTTAGGTTTACATTAGCAGCTAATTTTTTTGTGGTACAATTAAATGTAATTTATGATAGATTGGCTTCTGAATGTGATTAAATGAAAAGCATTGCAAAGATTTCTATTTTGGTATTTCTCATGATCCTCAAGTGCTTTTTTTTAGGTGACTCTTAGTTTTTCTAAAGAGTATTACTTTTTTATTACAAAATATTGGCATTTTAATCTCTCTGTAACTAGAGAGTGAATTATTTTTCACCAGAGTAAAACAGGTCCACAATCCCTCATCTAAATTCCTAACTTCATAAATCTCTGAAAATAAAGCTTTTTCATAACTCATTTGGCAACCAACCTCATCTGAATTACATGAGGTTGCGGTATTTATCCCACTTTAATGTGAATATGAATATATTTTGCCACAGATGTATCAATGTATTTGATTCTGAATTGCTTCCTCAGATCCTCTGAATGTGTTACATAATGTAAAATATATGCCCATATTTCCTTTCAGAAATCTGAAAAATTCTGAATATCAAACACCTCTGTCCCAAAAGGTTTCAGCAAAGGGATTATGGACCTGTATTTCCAGACTCTTAACAAATTCACAAGGCAGTATTATTATCCAAATTTAATCTACATAGACAATTTTCAAAACGAAAATTTTCAGGTCCTTAGTTTTCTAAATTTTAATATTTAAAATTTCATTATTCATTTTAGCCTGGAGTAACAATGGGAAATATTTTGACATGCTTGATTTTATCAAGCCACTAGGTGGCATCTTTGTAAAAATAAAAGCACATCAAAAGAAATGTTTATTACATAAATAAATGCGGAGATGAATGAAAGTTGATGTTTCATGAGAAATACAAAGTCATTTGGTGCAATAAGTCCTGAGAAAAATGCATAATTTTACCGTGAAAAGGAAAATGGTATTGTAAAATTACTCTTCCACTTTTCGAGAAGCTTTTTCCTATTGGTTGTTTTCATTCAGTTTGAATATACATTTATTATGCAACCAAACTACATTTGTGTGTATGTGTGTGTATGTGCGTGTGGGCAGGATTTTGATATGCTAATAACCTTTCCATGTTCCACAGACTACCCAAGGAAGCATAACTATTAAGATAGGTTCCTATTTAAGATTGAATTGTATAAAGTCATCCTCACAGCAAACTACAAACAAAAACAAAAACAAAAACGAATAGTGGATATCAAGTCACATTTAACACTGCGAGACACTGGAAGTTCTCTTCTACCAGTTTTTCTTTCCCCATCTCCTGACTGGAATAAACTTACTGTTTGCATGCGGTCTCTAACATTGAGAACAGTGAATGATAAATTTTAAAGAGGAGACCCAGAAAAGTGAATGTTTAAAATCAGTGGAATTTTAATTAGTAGCAGAATGTAAGATAAATTATGATTTTGGAGATGGGAGTGGATGACTGTTCATAAAATCTTACCTGCACACCTCCTCACCTGGTCTACCCAACCAAGAAAGGCTAATGCTAGTGGTTACCTCAATGCCCAACTTTCCCCTTTTCTTTTCATGAATGCGTGGAAATGATTAAAATGCATTTACTTTTACTTAACATCATTATTAAAACAAAGCCAATTTTATTGGAAAATATGTATTTCACTATTCTAGTAAAAATGTATTTTAAAACGAGATGACTAAAAAAATGGACATTACAAAGCTATTGAAGAGATGAGAGTGCAATTTCAGCAGAACAATATAAATAAATAGATGAAGACAATGAACATTTATGAATAAGGGAATGGACCTTTACTAATTTTATTAATCCTTTAAAAATACCAAAGCATATTAAACAGTACCGTAATAGTGGTTAAAAATATGGGACCTGGAGTTAAATTGCTTGGGTTTAATCCTGGTTCCTTCATTAAACTTTGTATGCCTTAGTTTTCTCATTTACAAAATGGATCTAATAGCAGTTTCTCCCTAATAAAATCGTTGTAAGGATTAAATTAGAAATCTATGTAAGATGCTTTGTGACAATACCTAATAAATGTTAGGTGCTATTATGAGATAGCAACGTGTAGTTTTTTTTACAAAATTTCCAAGAGAAACATAGTTGACCTGATCTTCAGTACTATCCAGTGCTTCTTTAAACATTTTCTTAAAGAATTTATTGATAGGCTGTGCGCGGTGGCTCACTCCTGTAATCTCCAACACTTTTCGAGGCGGATTGCTTGAGGCTAGGAGTTTCAGATCACCCTGGCCAACAGGTGAAACCCCGTCTCTACGAAAAATACAAAAAATTAGCCTGGGGTGGTGGCAGGCGCCTGTAATCTCAGCTATTCAGGAGGCTGAGGCAGGAGAGTTGCTGGAGTCCGGGAGGTGGAGGTTGTAGTGAGCCAAGATCACGCCACTGCGCTCCAGCCTGGGCGACAGCGAGACTTTGTCCAAAAACAAAAACAAAACAACGACAACAAAAACGATTTATTGACGTATTGATGTACAAAATTTAGTTTATTAACTAATTTAGTGATTAACAAAAGTTCTTCTAAGGAGAATTATTTGATAGCTACTGTCTCCCATGTCTCTTTGGCTGACGGGAAGCTGAGACCCAAGTTGTTAATTTAACAAAAGCAAGTAGGCACCTGCTGTTATACACTTGCGTTCTCCTTTTGACAGTTTTTCGCCTCTGACTTCATACTGATGTTTTTTCTCTGATTTTATATATCTATAAGATTAAATTGCTGTTTGGTTTAGAGAGCTGTGCGCTTTCACAAGTGTTAAAGATCTTGGAGACAGGTTACTGTCCTGATTCACTTTGGCATCTAGGTAACCGGTTGGTAACCGCCTCCGCCTCTGGCTCCTCCCCTTCCCCCTTCCGCATCCCTCCTTCCCTCCCGCTTAGCCTTTGGCTCCTCGCCGTCTTCCTGCCGCTTCCCTCTCCTCGCCCCCTCGCCGCTGGCCCCGCCCCTTCTCCTTGTCGGGTCCCTCCTCTCCCCACTCGCCTCTGGTCCCTCCCCTTCTCCCTGCCGAGTCCATTCTCCCGCCCCCTCACCTCTAGCCCCGCCCCTTCCCCTGCCGCTTCCTTCCTTCCTCCACCTTTGCCTGTGTCTCCTCCTCGTCTCCTTGTCGCGTCCCTCTTCCCTGTCCCTTTACCTCCGGCTCCTCCCCTTTGTCCTGCCGCGTTCCTCCTCCCCATACCGTCACCCCTAGTTCGTCCCCTTTTCCCTTCTGCGTCTCCATCAATCTCCTTCACTTCTGACTCCTTATCCTCGCCTCTAGCTCCTCCTCGCCCTGCCCCCTCACCTCTGGTCCCACCCCCTTTCCTCTGCCGCGTTCCTCCGTTGCAGGCCCACCACCTGCCTCCTCTGGCTCCTCCTCTTCTTCCCTACCGCGATCCTCCTTCCCGATCCCCCCCCCCCCTCATCTGGCTCCTCCCCTTCTTTCATGCCACACTCCTCCTCCCGACCCGCCCCCCTCCTCTGACTCCTCCCCTTTTCCCGTGCCGCTCTCCTCCTTCCCGACCCCGCTCCCAGACCGCCCCTGTCGTGCACTAGCCGGAAGAGGTGGTGCCAGGTCCGTTGCTATGATACGACCAACAACGGAGAAAGCGGCGAGTTTGGAAGCTGCTTCTTAGGAGGCCGGGCAAGCACTTCGGTGAGAGTAGTTAACGTTTCGTACACAGGTAAGAGGACAGGTTCTAATTGCTACCTCCTGGCCGGACGCTGAGACCCAACCTAGAGCCGGTGACAGCCGCGCTGGACTCTGGGTTCTGTGCGCCGGGCAGCGATTTCCGCTTGGGCTCCTGGAGCTGCCTGGTCGGTGAGGAATGTTCCACCTTTACTTTAAAAACTGTGCGAAGCAATCGAGCGCGGTGTCTCACTCACGCCTGTAGTCCCAGCACTTTGGGAGGCCGACGCGGGCGGATCACTAGGTCAGGAGCTCGAGACCAGCCTGGCCAACAGAGTGAAACCCCGTCTCTACTAAAAAATAAAAATACAAAATATTAGTGGCGGGCGCCTGTAATCCCAGCTACTCGGGAGGCAGAAGCAAGAGAAATGTTTGAACACGGGAGGCGGAGGTTGCAGTGAGCCGAGATTCGTGCCATTGCACTCCAGCCTGGGCGAGAGTTGGAGACTATGTCTCAAACACACACACACACACACATACACACACACACACACACACACACCGTGCGAAGCATCTCATCTTTCTCTGCTCCTTTTCTGGCTCCGCCCATCTGATTTGGGACTTGAAGCAGCAGCATCAAGCTAGAAGGTACACCTCACCCTACACCCCGAGTACTTATCACAGTAATTGCATAGAAGATGTGTGTATAACCCAAATCGGGCACTAGAAGACTTTTAGCCTTCCGTGGCGACCATTCTCATAAGTCAAGAGATTTTAGACTTTCCTCATCTGGCACTCTCACTCCTTCCTCTCCACCCATAGTCTTTGCCTCTTAACAAACTTAAAAATTCAACAGACCTATTTGGTAGAAGGCAAGACTGGATCCCTGCCTTACTAATTATACTGACATTCTAAATATATTAAGCTTTAAATGGTAGGGCATGAAATGTATTGTAGGTGAAAGGGGGCTTTTTTGGTGGGGGGACGGAGTCTCTCTCTCTCGCCCAGGCTGGAGTGCAGTGGCACGAATCTCGGCTCACTGCGACCTCCGCCCCCCTGGTTCAAGCAATTCTCCTGCCTCAGCCTCCTGAGTAGCTGGGATTACAGGTGCGCGCCGCCACGCCTGGATAATTTTTGTATTTTTAATAGAGACAGGGGTTTCACCATGTTGGTCAGGCTGGTCTCAAATCCTGACCTTGTGATTCGCCCACTTCAGCCTGCCAAAGTGCCGAGATTACAGGCATGAGCCACCGTTCCCCGGCCAAAGGGGACTTTTTTTGTATGCAAACATGATAGAGGTTGCTCTTTTATTTTTAAACAGTAAGACTAAAACATTTACATTTGAATAGATAATACATTTTTAAAAGTTCAAATAGTAAAAATAATGAAGAATAATCCACCATCTACTCATCCCATATCCAGGCCACCTTCCAGGGGTGTTCTAGACATACACAAATATGTAAATGTACCTATAGCATTGTGCATGCTCATCTGTGATTGGCTTTTACGCTTAGGACTGTGTGTCCAATTGTTTCCTATCAGCAGTTATAGATCTGTCTCATTTATGCATTTATAGATGAATTTATGTATTTATGTTTCATGTGAGAGGTGTTACGAAGCATATCAGGAAAGTTGGAAACTCCCATAAACAAAAAGATCGATAAATGTCACTACCTAACAATCTAAAACCTCTATATAGTAAAAGAAAACATAAACAATATCAAACATATAATGAGAAATATAAGTACAACACACAACAAAGGGATATTTAATAATTAAGACTCATAAAACAATATGAGGATGTAAGGAAACAGTCAATGGACAGTTCTTGGGGCTGTAATAGAAAGCAGTTTGATGGAATTTAACAAAAGAGATAGATGGATAAGATATTTGTTGTAGCACTATTTTTAACAGTAAAAAACTAGAGACAGCTTAAATGTCCATCAATAGAGCAACAGTTCACCACAGTGTGACTTAGCCCTGCAAAGAAGTTGCTGTGAAGTTGTTGAAAAGAATGTGGCAGAATCATATTTTACATCAAAATAAATGTTAAGCACATATATAGAAACAAGTCGTAATATAGTATTAAAGTTTAAAAATAAACAGAAATATAGTTTATGAAGGACATCAATATAATCGTAAACAAATTTAAATGTATATATATTATATAATTGTAGCTTTATAGACAATTCCTGGAAAGGTAAACTGCCTAACAATGAGAAATAAAATTAGAGTGTCTGGAATACTTTTACTTCTTATTTTATCCCCTTCTGTTCTGTTAGATTTTTTTTCTAATAAGCACATATTACTCTCTTAAAAACAACAACAAAATGAACAATAACAATAATGAAAAAACAATTTTGAAAAGCCTTTTCAAACTGTAGCTTTCCAAACCGTTTGGGTTGGAATTTTACATTTTACACTTCACACTTTAATATGTGTGCTTTGTTATTTACATTTAATATTTGTTGCAATGAGAGTTTATACATATTTATGTATACAAGGAGAGCATATTAATATTTACATATGAGAGGATATTAGGAAACAACAAAATTAGCTCCTTATTCTAGATGGGTGAAGGAAAAAAATTGCTGAATATTTTCTACTCTATTTTAAATCATAGTCGTGTTTCTCACTTAAGAACAATAGACATTCTCTGTTAATGTATCTGATGACAAAGTTGTTAAATTCTGGATCTGACTACCACTAACTTACCATGAGGCATTCCTGGGTCTTAGCTTTCTCATCTGCAGGGAGATCAGGTTCTAGACTTTGTCTTAACCACCAGGACCCCTTTTCTTTTCTCTCCCAAAACCCCCATGGACTCCTATACTAAGATATAGCACAAGTTAGTGGTTAAGGGCTTGGGTTCTGGATCCAGACTGCCTGGATTTGGATTCCAGATCTACTGCTTACTAGCTCTGTGTTCTTGAAAATATTACTTAACCTCTCTGTGCTAATTTCTTTATCTGTAAAATGGGCATAATAATACCATCTGTGAAGATTAAATAATTTAGTATAAGTATTTGCTAATATTATGCTTTATTTTAAAAGTATTTTTTCTCCTACGATGTAAAATGAGTAATTATGTAATACCTAGGAGACATTATTAGTGTGTAATTATCATTAGCTATTTGGAAATTTTAGAAATAGTTCATTACTGATTAGCTAACATTTAGTATGTGCTTATTATATGCCAGGCACTGTTGGCTAAGTACTTTATATACACTATTTTATTTAATTCTTGCAAGAACCTTTGATGTTGAAACTACTAATATCCCATTTCCCAAGTGAGGAAAGTGAAACTTAAGTTAAACCTCTGTGTCTCAAAGTCATACAGCTGCTAAGTATCGGGAACTGTGAGGAATCTGGTAATTTACTCTACGTACAAACTAATAAGTTAGTCACTGTTTCTTGGATGCTGGGTCAAAGGACACATAGCAAAAGAGGTAGCCAGAGCCTTAAGTTTGTGCCAATTTCCCAAGCCCCCCATTTCATGCAGAGGAAACAGAAGTGAGTCTACATGGATGCCTGGACATGGGGAATTTACTGCTTCTATAGTAAACCAAAGAAAGCCTGCTCTTTGTTTCAGTGAGAAGACGTTATCTCAACCTTTGCAGTTTCTTGGTGCAAACACAACCCTGAGAAATGGCCTGGGTAAACAGTGACCCTGACCTTGAATTTTTGTCACACTCCACAGGAACATGTAGGAAAACTCAGGACCCATGGCTGATTGCTTCTCTCAACACGAAGTTGTTAAGTCTGGATTCAAACTCAGGTGGGCTGGCTCCACAGTCAACCCTCCTGAAATGCCACTTTAGGAAACCAAAGCTGAGAATCACTGTACTGTATGGCATTGAAGTCATGACTTAGAAACCTTGAAATTTCTTATTTTTTGGCTGAATAAATGCTTATCACTGCTAACCATTATAAACACAGTTGCTAATCACCCTTTGTAAACAACTAACAGGTTGAAAACATCTAATTATTTGGGTCATATATTCATACCATTAATGACCTTCTATGAACCTCAGGCACTACTGTACATACAATCGACAGGTTATAGAGAGCTATGATCTCTCTCTCTCTCCGTGTGTGTGTGTATGTGTGTGTGTGTGTGTGTGTGTGTGTGTGATTTAGACAGGGTCTCAGTCTGTTGCTCAGGCTGGAGTGCAGTGGTGAGAGCTTGGCTCACTACAACCTCCCCCTCCCTGGCTGAAGCGATCCTCCCACCTCAGCCTTCTGAGTAATTGGGACTACAGATGCGTGCCACAATATAATGCCCAGCTAAGTTTTGTATTTTTTTGTTGAGATTGGGATTCACTATGTTGCCCAGGCTGGTATTGAACTCCTAGGCTCAAGAGATCTGACCACCTCAGCCTCCCAAAGTGCTGGGATTACAGATGTGAGTTACCCACACCTGGCCCTCATCTTGTTTATAAGGAGATAGATTGCTTGGAGGAGAGCAATCTAGGACACCTCACATACCAAAACTAGAGTGAGATGAATATAAGCATTAGAAACCATAGCAACAAGGAAATGGAGGCAGGTGCATTGAGGAGGAAGGTGGAAGGGTATGGATTTATCCAGTACCTATCAAAGGAATTTTAAAATATGTGGCTTCTGTTTCTGGCTGCACTGATTTCACATGTCTCATGGCTTTAAATACCATAGACTTCTGACTCTCCCAATTTCCAGGCCAACATCTTCTCAAACCTTCAAACTACCAACCCAGTGTCCAATGGGCACCTCAAACTCAGCATACCCCAAACCAGACTGATCTGACCTCCATGCATACCTCCATGCATACCTCCTTGCATACCTCCATGCATACCTCCATGCATACCTCCATGCATACCTCCTTGCATACCTCCATGCATACCTCCATGCATACCTCCTTGCATACCTCCTTGCACACCTCCTTGCACACCTCCATGCATACCTCCATGCATACCTCCTTGCATACCTCCATGCATACCTCAGGCCTCCTTTAGTTGAAGTTTTCCTTATTTCTGCAAATGTAGCTCTATCCTTCTGGTTACTCAGGCTAAAAATATTAGCAGCATCCTTGATTCCTCTCTTTATCTCATAGCCCACGTCTAGTTCACCACTAAATCCTTTCGGCTCTATTTTAAAAATATATCCAGAATCCAGTCAGCACTTCTCACCATCTCCTCTACTATCAGCCAGGTCCATTTCACCTCATGTCAAGGTTACTACAGTGGATTCCGTAGACCCCTGATGTCCTACCAGCTTCCGACTCCTCTGCCTTCCACAATCTAATGCTGTCTCCCCACAACTTCCTCTCTGGCTTCATCTTCTAGTGTTCTTAACTCACTGCTCTCCAGCCGCATAAGGTGACTAGCTAGTTGTTCTTCAGATATGTGATGCTTCTCATTTCTGCATTTGTCCTCGTGCCTTGCTTATTTTCTCAGTTCAGCCTCCTGCTCAAATGTCATCTTAAACCAGAGAGGCATTCCTTCCCCACTGTATATACTTAGCAACACTTGCCGCTCTACTCTGTCATGCTCTCTCCTGATAATCTCGTATTTCCTAGCCACCTTCTTTGCTTTATTATTTTGCTAGCTCTTATCTTTATCTGATCCAATGTATATTTTACTAATTTAGTTATTGCTTGTCCATTTTCCTCACTAGAATGTGAGCTTTTTTTTTTTTTTTTTTTACTGCAAATCAAAATCCCTGCAGTAAAAACTTCAAACTGCCAACCAGATCAAAAGCCCTGCAGTAGGCCGGGCGTGGTGGCTCACGCCTGTAATCCCAGTATTTTGGGAGGCTGACATGGGCAGATCATGAAGTCAGGAGTTCAAGAACAATCTGGCCAAATAGTGAAACCCTGTCTCTACTAAAAATACAAAAAATTAGCTGGTGTGGTGGTGTGTTCCTGTAATCCCAGCTACTCAGGAGGCTGAGGCAGGAGAATTGCATGAACCTGGGAGGCAGAGGTTTCAGTGAACCAAGGAGGCAGAGGTTTCAGTGAGCCGAGGTCATGCTATTGCACTCCAGTCCAGGCCACAGTGCAAGACTGTCTAAAAAAAAAAAAAAAATCCCTGCAGTAAAAAAAGCTTATATTCTAGTGAATTCTAGTGAGGAAACTGGGCGAGTAACAACTAAATTAGTAAAATATATACTGGGTCAGGTAAAGACACGTATCAAATATAACAATAAATATGTATAATGATTATGTATCAACAAAAATTTAAAAAATTTTTGAAAAGCCTTGTCCATGGCTGTGTGTAGAAACATAGAAGTGTCTCTACACACAGCTAGAAGGGGGACTGGTAATGAGTAGGTACCTAATAAAAATTTGCTGACAGCATGAATGAATTCAGCTATGGCCAAGGCTTTTTAAAAATTTTAACATTTTTGTTAATACATAATTATGATATATATTTATTTTGATATTTGATACATGCATACAATTTGTAATAATCGAATCGAGGTAATAAGGATCTCCATTACCTTATCATTTCTTTGTTCTGGGAATATTCTAAAACTTTTCTTCTAGCTATTTTGAAATGTAAAATAAAGTATTATTAACTGTAGTCACCTTACAGTGCTATCAAACATTAGAACTTACTCCTTTTGTGTAAATGTATTTTTGAACTCCTTAACCAACCTTACTTCATCCCCCCCGCCACTTTCCTGCCCTTCTCAGCTTCTGGTAACCATTCTCTACCTTCATGAGATCAACTTTTTAAGCTCCTACTTATGAGTGAGAACATGTGATATTTGTCTTTCTGTGCCTGGCTTATTTTACTTAACATAATGTCCCCCAGTTTTACCCATGTTGTTGCAAATAAAGAATTAAAGAAATAAAGAAAGAATTTCATTCTTTTTTATGGCTGAATAATATTTCACTGTGTGTATACATGCCATATTTAGTCTGTGGTAGACACGTTGATCGGCTATTGTGGATAGTGCTGCAGTAAACATGGGAGTGCATCTATCTCTTCAATATGCTGATTTTCTTTCTTTTGGATATATACCCAGCAGTGGAATTGCTGGATCATATGGTAGAACTATTTTTAGTAATTTTCATTTTTCACTAACAGTATACTACCATTCCCCTTTCTTTGTATCCTTGCCAGCATCTGTTATTTTCTTTTTGACAATAGCGGTTTTAACTGGGGTGAGATGATGTCTTATTGTGGTTTTGATTTGCATTTCTCTGATTATTAGTGATGTGGAGTATTTTTTCATATACCTGTTGGCTATTTTTATGTCTTCTTTTGAGAAATATACAGTGATTATATCGATGGAAAAAATAAATTAGGGGGTAGTTGAGGTATGATTAGGAAGTCCACCCTGGAGAAATTTTATTTGAACCAAGGCATGGAAGATGAGGGATTAGTCATAAAGATTTGTAGTAACAAGCCAGGCCCGGTGGCTCACACCTGTAATCCCAGCACTTTGAGAGGCTGAGTCAAGCAGATCACCTGAGGTAAGGAGTTTGAAACCAGCCTGGACAACATGGTGAAACCCCGTCTCTACTAAAAATACAATAATTAACTGGGCGTGGGGTCGGGCACCTGTAATCTCAGCTATTTGGGAGGCTGAGGCAGGAGAATTGTTTGAACCAGGAGGCAGAGGTTGCAGTGAGCTGAGACCACAACAGCCTAGGCGACAGAGCTAGAATCTATCTCAAAAAAAAGAAAAAAAAAGGTTTATAGACAAAGGAAACATAAAATACAAAAGCCTCAAGAGGGAGATCAACCCTAGATATGGTAAAAGATAGGTAAAAGATGGGGTTGGTTAAAAGATGAGGTCATAGAGGCAAGGGCTAGGTAAATTTAGGACCTTGAAGGCCATGGTGAGTAGTTTGGGTTTTATTCTAGAAATCATTTTATTTTAGAGGTGTTTAAGTAAGTATGACAGGGGCATGGTATGAGTTTCTTTAAAAAATATTTCTCTGACTATTGCAGTAGTACTGTCAAAATATGACAGGATGACTGACAAAAGTAGACTGAGACTAAATTATCAGGTCAGTATTGACAGTGCTTTTTGAGTGGCGGGATAATAGGTGAGCAAAAGGAAAAAAAAATAAAGGATGACTAAAAGTAGACCTTCCTTGGTTGTGTTATATTATTGTTTTATTATACTGTTAGATATAATTTACTCATGTTACAGTTGTGAAATTTATTATGTTAGGCCTATTGGATCAACTTTTATGCCTTGGTGGGCATTCAAGCTGGTTTAATCTTTTTCCACCTTATTAGTTAGATATAGGTATGGCTTCCCCTTTAGGTGTCTATACCTTGCGAGTGCTTTTAAATGTTGTGTCTATTAAATGGGGCCTTATTCATACTGGGTAGTGTCAGATGGAACCTGACAAAGTTTCAGAGCATAGGTGAGCAAGCATTGTTCTTGTGGGCTGTGGGAAAGACAATGCAATTTCTATTGTGAAATGGTCATTCTTACTAGATTGCTATGAGAATAATCACTAGATGCTGACTCTCAGAGACTTTTTTGGTGTTGGTCTATGGATGATTCTTATTCCTCACGGAGGGCAGTTCCCCACGGTTCTCTAGCATTTCTACTTAAGAGACACTGACAGCTTTGTTTTGAATTTCTTTTCAAGGATATTTGTGTAGTGAACAGTCTTAAAACAGTCTCTTTCTAAAGCAGAGGTCAGATTTATCGGTCTAGTATAATAACAATAATGTCTTCCACCCAGGCAAAGGTTGGGCACATTTGCTTGCAGTCTGTTATAAAGGATTGGAGTTTCTAAGCTTGGGGTTCCTTAGCTGTGATGCAAACCCACTGTGTGTATAGCATCTAATTGGGCCATTCCACATTTTCCTTCTGGGATTTGGGAGCACAGGGATCCTATGTGAATATAAAGCTCATGCTGTCTGCTGTGCCATGAGTAATAAAGTCCTCTGTCTCTGACCCAGGAGTCTTATGTATTCTGACAGCATTCATGAAACTATGGCAGGCTAAATTGTTAGCTTGTCGGTAGGATAAAATCTCAGACCTGTCATAATTCTTAGTTCCTATTCCTAAAGAGGCTTTAGCACTCTTGATCACATACTCTCCCAGCCATCTTGTGTTTTTCCTACTCTACTAGCCTATGATGTCTTAGTATATAATTTCTAAAACAGGTAATACGTTTACATTGTTTAAAAATAAAAATATTGAAAACAATACATTGAGAATTCTGGAGCCCTCCCTTCTTCTGGCTACTTTCTGTGCACTTTGCCCCTCATCAGGTAGCTCGTTTTCTTAGTTTCTTTCATGCTTTTCTGAATGTTTCTTTCTCCTGATAGAAGCAAACACAAATATATATTCTTATTTCTCACCTTCTTTCTTTTTCTCACTTAATGTATCTTGGAGTGTGACTTTTGTCAACATATAAAGTACTTCATCCTCCTCTTCTTTTTTATTTAGCTTCTTTATTGTTAAGTATAGCACAAGGTCAGAAAGCCACATAAAACACATATCCAGATTAATGAATTATGATGAGGTAGATGCCCTTTTTCATTTTCATCTCTCACAACAGATATGCCATATGATTGTTTTGTATTTCTCTGTGTGTATGACTTTGTGACATTATTTTTATATAGCCAAAATCCATTTATATTTACCCATATATTTTCACTTTCTTTGCTGTTTATCATTTGCTATACCTGTGAACTTACATCTGGGATCAGTTCTTTTTCCCTGCCTCATCAATTTTCAATAATTGTTATTGTTATTGAAATTCCTTTAGTCTTAGTCTTAATAGTACACTTTTTTTTTTCCTACTGAAAGGAGCATTAGTTGCTTTTACTTTTTGTTATAACTAGAAACAATGAAATTTACCCTCTTTAGTCTGGAGTGTTATGCATTTTAATAAACACATATAGTTTGTGTAACCACTACCACAATTGAGATTTTGAATGTTTCCATTACATAAAAAATCCCCACCTCCTTCTGTAATCAACTCTTATCTTTGCCCTTAGGCTTTGGTGTATCTTCTACACCAAAGGATTTGTCATATAGAGTCAGTAGTACGCAGCTTTAGTAGAGTTGGCGTCTTCATAATTTGAGCATGATTTGAGTTTCATCCATGTTGTTGTGTGTACCGCTTGCCTTTATGCTTACTAGCACTTGCTATGAGAGAGCTTTAATCATATTATTTTAATTATTCTAATAGGTAGATAGTACTATCTCATTGTGATTTGAAGTTCCATTTTTATAATGACTAATGATATTGAGCTTCTTTTTATGTGTTAGTTCTCAGGACTGAGACCGGGGTGAAGCAAATGACGCACGTAGACCCAAAATTTTAGGAGGCATTCATTTTCAGACACGAGTACGAGTGTAGAGCAGCGCAGGCACTTCGCTTGCCTCAACCTCAGCCTGGCCCTGCTTAATTGCCTTCTATATGTATTCTTTGCCGAAGTGTCTGTTTAAATCTTGTACACTTTTTAAATATCGGTTTTTCTTATTATTCTCTATATAGTCTGGATATAAGTCCTTTAACAGATATGCATTTTGTGAAAAGTATCTTCCAGTCTATGATTTGTCTTTTTATTCTCTTCGTTGTGTTTTCTGAAGAGCAGAAGTTCTTGATTTTGTTGCTATTGCTGTTTTTAGAAGATACCATTTTGGCCAGTTTGGGGTGAGGATGATTCCTCAGATAGAAACAAAAGCATTACCTCAGACTCTCCAAAGAGGGCAGATGAGTATGTTGCCAGGAGTTAGGCCTTCATTATGATATTCTCTTTCTAATCAGATCACTAAGCTCTGTTATAGGATAAAATCATCAGAATGCAGTTTTGTTTGTTTGTGTGTGTGTGTGCGCGGGTGAGAGCCCGAAGAAGTTTCTTAACCTTTTTTAAAATTGAGCTGTTGTTCATGTTTTTTTCATTTCACTTTTTTCCCCTCTTATTTGCTGTGGGATTTAAAAACTGTGTTTTTATTTTTTGGTTGCCTGTAGTTGAGATTTAACTATGCATATTTAAGTAAAAAAGTCTAGAGTTAAGAATATATCCCCCTTGGAATGGGAGGCCATTATTTTATGTGAAATAACTCAGAAACAGAAAATCAAATACTGTATGTTCTCACTTATAAGTGGGAGTGAAATAACATCTACATATGAACATAGAGAGTGGAGTAATAGACATTGGAGACATGAAAGAATGGGAGCATGGGAAGGGCATGAGGGATGAGAAGTTACTCACTGGGTGCCATTTATACCATTTGGGTGATGGTCACAATGAAAGCCCAGACTTCACCACTATACAATAGATTAATGTAACAAAACTACACTGTACTTGTACTCCCAAAATCTATATATAAAAAAAAAACAGAATAAGGATTTGAGACAGGTTGGTTTTTCCCTTCCCAATTACATATTACTGTCTAATATTTCAATTTACTATCATTTTGTATTGACAGTATTTGCTTGGATTTACCCATGTGTTTATGGTTTTACATATTTACCTTTCCGAGTTGCACTTCAGACATCCTTTGAAATCATTTTCCTCCTTTGAGTATTTTCTTTAGAAGTTCCTTTAGAGCAAATATTTTGGTGGTAACTTAGTAACTAACTTGTAAATGCTTCTGTTTTCTTTCTTGAGAGCTAATTTTGCTGGGTGCACAATTCTAGGTTGATAGTTATCTTCTTTCTGTTACCCTATTGTTACATTGGCTCCTATTTTTCTGATAAGTCTACAGTGATTTTACTTTTCTTTGTTTAATGTCAGTAAATTAATATGATTCAAAACAGTAGATGTTATGTTCTTTATCACTGTACTTTCAGGACCTTTTCTTTGTCTTGGATATTCTGTAATTTCATAACAATGTGTATGGCTACTAATTATTTTTATTGAACCTGTTTGGTATATATTTGTATTATGCTTCCTGGATCTGGGGATCCATATTCTTTTATCAGTTTTGAAAATCTCTCAGCTATTACCTTTTAAAATATTTTTCCTGGCTGGGCATCATGACTTACACCTGTAATCCCAGCACTTTGGGAGGCTGAGGCAGACAAGTCACTTGAGGCTAGGACTTTGAGACAAGCCTGGCCAACATGGCAAAACCCTGCCTCTACTAAAAATACAAAAATAAGCTAGGTGTGGTGGCACATGCCTGTAGTCCCAGTTACTCAGGAGGCTAAAGCAGGAGTATCACTTGAAACTGGGAGGCGGAGGTTGCAGTGAGCTGAGATTGGACCGCTTGCACTCCAGCCTGGGTGACAGAGCAAGACTCTGTCTCAAAAAGAATAAATAATACATAACAAATATTTTTTCTCCTCTATCTTTCTATTATTTGCTTTTGGGACTCCATTTTGACATATGTTAGTTTAGGAGCTGGCAAACACTTTATGAAAATGACTTTTCACAGGTCATTTTTAGACTACAAAGACCACATGAAGTCTCTGATGCATCTTCTTTGTTGTTTTTGGTTATACAGTACAAAATCACAACAAAATATATGCTTAGCAAAAACATACGAGGCTTTCTTTTCCCTGGCTTTTAGTCTCATATTTTATATATCCTATCTCTTTGCATCATTGTATATAAAATCATTTTATTTATCTTCCAGTTTACTAATTCTTTCTTCAACTCTCTCTAATCTTATACAGCTTATTCACTGAGATAAACAATTACATATTTTTATTGCAGATGTTTCCATTTTTAAAAATTTATAATCTAGTAGCCAGACAATTCCACTGGCTATGGGTGAATTTATTTTCTCCATAAAGATTTGTGCTCAAAGTAGAAGCCCAGAGAGAGCTTTTCCACCTCACTACTGTTCCAAGGTTTCATATTGCCCTTGCTTTTGCCATAGAAATTTTGTCTTGGGGCTATCTTCCCTATCTTCCCTTCCTGGCTTCTATAGATGGGCTCCCTGCTATATTGGTCATTTGCTTCTGTGATTTAGCTCCTGCATCTGCAGCCTGGCTCTTGGATGCCCTGGACTATCCTGGCTCAAACTTTTAGATGCTGTCGTCTTGTCCTCCAAACCCAAGTTCTTGGTTGCTATAGCTGTAGGTCTAGTCAGCTCCAAGCTTAACCTATATTAGTTGTAATAGGTATATTTGGGGGAGCAGAGGTCATTGCACACCTCTGCTACAATTTATAAGAGCAGAGCTACTACAAAAAGTGTATTCTGTTCAGGGTTCACTTGCTATAGAGCTGGCTGGTTCCTTGGAGCTTCTAATCATTTGTAATCCTAGAAGCATCCATTTATCAGTTTTGTATTCAGAAAAAAAGATAATTCAAAAAGTCTTTTCACAAGGCATTCTTCATTAAATAAGGAAGAAATGACAAGAGATTTTAAAATATTTTTCCATATGTTTGCAGAGTATTGCTGTCGAATTTATTCTTTTAAGCTTCTTTTTTTTTAAATCTCATGCCATTACTGAGATAATAAACATTTTTTAAATGAGCAATATTTTACTTGAATATTATGAATATTACTCTATGCTAGCAAAAAATTTGATTTTTGGTGTAGAAACTTTATGTAGTAAACGTGTTTATTTTTCTTAATTCAGGAAAATGTCTAGTCAGAAGGATAAATATGAAGCTCAGAATATAGATGATTCAACAGAAGAAACTGATGATGCTTTTGACACTGTCACTATTCCGGTTCCCTCAGAAGAGCCTCAAGAGTCAGATCAAACTGAAGAGCGTGAATCTGGACTAGAACAATTCAATGAGAGCCGTGCAATGCACGTTGAGGAGCAGAGTGCCCAAAGCTTTTCAAGCGTGGAACCAGACAATGAACAACTCTTGGAAGAGGTTATATCACCAAGACAAGTTTCATATACTCCTCTACATCATGAAAGGCAGTTTGCAACGCAGAGTCCAAATGATGATAGTCTGGCATTTCTGGATAAAAGAAAGGCTATAAAGGAGTCTTTACACGAATCAAAGGAAGATTCTCTAGCAACAGGTACTACCTAAGGAAGATAGGCTATTTCATTTTCTTGTTTTGAAGAATGATTACTTTTCCTTGTTGGCTTATTTTTGCTTGAAGATTTGTTTTATATTTTATATTCCTTTCCCTTACCCACCAAACTTCCAGAGTTACATCGCTTGAATATCTTAACTATTTGTAAAAGCCTTTCTATTCTGCAGTATCTATTTTTCATCAATGAATGACCAACATTAAAGTTAAAAATTGATATTTGTTTATTTTTTTCAAAGAAAGTAGGTTTTAAAAATGTTTAGGGACCTTGGAAAATGATGGAGAAATTGTTGACTAAAATGGGAATTATTTTGCATGCCAATTTGGAATTAATTGTTGTACCTAAATCGCAAGAGGTGGATGGGAACTCGACAACAGATTTTCTAGTTTCGTATCCAGTGGTCGATCATTCTATATATGATGTTGCTTTTACATATTTCTATAGTCGATTTAGTGTTAACTTACATTTTCCTTTAGAAAAATCATGATTTTTCATTGTAGGTTAATTTTAAAGACATAAAATAATGTTGATGGCATATAGTAGTTTTTATTACATTCTTAATAACAGCAGAGTGGCAGCAGCAATAATGTGGTTACACAGAGAACCATTCTACTTGCTTTAACTGACTGCTCCTTGTCCTTCTTGTACGTGAGTTTTGAGAGTGTTTCTGCCTACAGAATGGAGAACATGAACTATGATTTAACAACAACAATAACAGCAGCTTAGTTTGGCTGGTAAAATGTAGCTTTTGAATCTAGTGGGGTAGTTTACCCTTGTGTAATGTGTCCATATAAGTGAATGAAAAGAAGGGAGAGAAAACTACCTAAGCCTAATTATACCTGACTGAAGCAGGTATCTCTCAATTTTAGTATTTAATGTAAATTTAGGTTTTACTTTTGGGTATTTATGTCATTCCCTGATATTGTAACTTATAACAAACACATGGTGATTTAAAAAAAATTGTTGTCTTGGTTCTGTACCTCCTGAACTTCACAAATCCCTTAACACATTTCTACTTCCAAAAGCTTAAGAAGTAACTACTATTAAAATTTTGAAATTTATTATAATTTTTTGCACCAATAAGACAATTACAATAGCCTTCTTATAGTTTACCACCTGTGAAAATATTCTCTTTGTTGAAAGAGAACTGTGAAAACAAATTTTAACAAGCTCAGAGAACCTTAGCATTACCAGTGTCTACTTAAATTTTGCCGTGCTGTAGATAAAAATGTCTTATTTAGCTTTATGAAAACTGTAATTTCAGGCATCTAGAAATACACAGAACTTTTTTGGTATGTAGTCTGCATTCTATACTTCATCTTCTTACATCTTCTCCATTAAACTTTGAAGTATATAGATGTAAAATAAAATAATTTACTCATATTAATTACTTTTTACATACTGTATTTCCCTATATTTGTGAACAGATAATCATTTTAAAATAACTTTTTAAATTTTTTAATATGTAAGTATCTTGATTCTCTCTTTTCTAGAGGGGATTGAGCCATATAATGGCCTTCTCTGTGAAAAGTAGTTATATTGCATTTCTAACTTCTGGGACACCCTCTGTGTCGCAGGTCTCTCTTTCCTAAATTCACTATGCAAAAATGCCTGATTTTATGAGATGTTTCCTATGCTTATATCTGAACAATACATGCCAGGTATTGAATATTAGAGCTAATTTCTGAGATTATGGATTGATTTTTCAAAGCAACTAAATATTGGTCACTTTTCCTTGTAGAAAATTAAAAACATACTGTTATCACTGGGGCGCAGCAGGGAAACACTAGCCAGAACAACTTGCATTTTATGTAATTATTAACACATAATTCTGTATCTGTTTGTGGACTGTAGTTTGCTGACCTTTGCTATATTTGACTATAATTCTTTCTTTTCTCTTTTAATTTACAGTCAAAGTTGTACTTATTCCAGTGGGCCAGGAAATTGTAATGCCATTTAAGGTTAATACCATTCTTAAACATCTCAAGGACCGTTTTTCACACTTATTAGGTATCCCACATTCTATACTACAGATAAGGTACTCAGGTAAGTTTGGAGGCTAATAAAACATATCAAGACTTTTCTAGTTTTAGCATGTAAACAATCAAGATCTTTGATTTTAAAAACTAAATATCTTGATACTCATTGAACATTATATTGTGGTTATGCATTCACTCATTCAACACACATTTAGTAAGGACTTACTTTATTCTAGATACTTTGCTAAGAAATGAAGATATAGAGAAACATGAAATAAGATTCCTGTTTTCAAATTATTTAGACTAGTAAGGAAGAGGATGCATGCAGTAGCTGCCATGTAACGTGTAAACGTTTTCATGGAAATATGCACAAAAAGCTGTGGGAACAAGGGAAGGAACTTAGTAGATTCTAGAAAGTTTCATTTAATTAAAGTGATAACAGTTGTGCCAAGTCACAAAGAGGTGAGAAAATGTGGAAGTTTTGAGAAGTGGTAAGAAGTGTTGAGAAGCTGGAAGTAGATTATATATGGGTAGCGGGTGGAGATGTGATTGAAAAAATGGATGATGAAAGAGATTGTGTAGAACAGGAAGAGGACTGGAAAGGGTTTATGAGTATTCTGTGCATTAAGGTCAGTTCACATTTCCATTATGATAGGTATATTTATATTTTGTGGATAACATTGAACAGCCCACTGAAGTTATATTAATCTCATGTCATGAGAGGACATAGCCTTTATTAACTGTTACAGTTTACCAGACTAACGGACCTAAATATGTGCTTCTATAGAATATGCCTGAACAGATCCTAATATTTTAGTTTAAACAGTTTTGATATTGACTTGTAAAGATGCCACAAAAAGTTTCCAGAGAAAAACAATTTAATTTCCAAATTATTTAAAAAAATCTATTATAGTAAATGTACTCCAAAAGTAAGATGTACGTGTGTTCAGATAAGTGATTGTTAAAACTTGATCCAATATACAAAAGCTAAAATTTAAATAATTGTTAGTAATAATGATTATGACCATACTGTTGGTGTTGGTGATTAATTTATTGAGCACATACTGTGTGCTAGTACTTCCAGAAATGTTTTGCCTACATTATAATTTAATCCACACAGCAACCTTTGGATGTAGGAATTACTAGTAACTTTTATTCTGGGAGAAGGAAACCGAAACTCAAGAAACTTGTGCAAAGTCGCAAAACTGGTAAGTGGCAGAGTCTGAACTTAAATGTAGGTATGACTCCAGAGGGAATTTGAAACTGCTGGGCATTAACTATAAGGTGAAGTTCAAAATTGGATGAGAGAGCACTTTGAGGTTGTAGTAACCAGCTAATGGCACTTAAGAATTTCTCTGTTCTTTGTACTTCATGACCTTTCTTCTGTAAGTACCAGGCATCACCACTGGGTAATAGGCTTATGCCAGCAGCAATTACAAAAGAGCTTGATTCTATGCCAGCCATCCTCTAAAGTGCTTTTTGCTAGTACTAGAACTTGAGCTCCAGTTTGGTGGGATTAAGCCCATTACAGAAATAAGTATAGAAATGAAGAGGGCTCTGGGAGCCTGTATTGCTTTCCTGTGGCTGTTCTAACAGTCACAAACTTAGTGGCTTAAAGCAACACATATATTTTGCTTATGGTTCTGGAGCCAAAAAATCCAAAATTAATTTCATTGAGATAAAATCAAGGTGTCTACAGGGCTGCTGTCCCTCTGGAGGCTCTGAAAGAGAATCTACTTCCTTGCCCTTTCAACTTCTAGAGTTGCATTCCTTGTTTTTCTTGGCTTATTGGCTCCTTCCTCCATTTTAAAAGCCAGAGCTGTAGCATCTTCAAATCTCTCTCTGCTTCTGTCATATGGCCTTCTCCTCTGTCATTAAAATTTCCTCTTCCTTCCTCTTATAAGGGGACTTGTGATTACATTTAAGGCCCAGCCAGATAATCCAGGAAAATCTTTCGAGCTCAGAATTCTCAATCAAATCTGCAAAGCCACTTTTTCCACATTCATAGGCCCTAGAGATTAGGATGTAGACATACTTGGGGCCATTATTCAACCTATCATAAGGTCCATATGACATTCATGTTAATGTTTTTTGAGATGGAGTCTTGCTCTGTCACCTAGCCTGGAGTCAGTGGCGTGATCTTGGCTAACTGCAACCTCCGCCTCCCAGGTTCAAGTGATTCTCCTGCCTCAGCCTCCTGAGTAGCTGGGACTACAGGCATGCGCCACCATGGCTGGCTAATTTTTGTATTTTTGATAGAGACAAGGTTTCATTTTATTGGCCAGGCTGGTCTCAAATTCCTGACCTTGTGGTCTGCCCACTTTGGCCTCCCAAAGTGCTGGGAGGTTCAAGTGATTCTCCTGTCTCAGCCTCCTGAGTAGCTGGGACTACGGGCATGCGCCACCATGCCCGGCTAATTTTTGTATTTTTGATAGAGACAAGATTTCATTTTATTGGCCAGGCTGGTCTCAAACTCCTGACCCTGTGATCTGCCTACTTTGGCCTTCCAAAGTGCTGGGATTACAGACGTGAGCCTCACAGCTGGCCCAAATGTTAATTTTTTAACTGAAGAATTTAGGGTGTGAAATAGAAACTCAGAGATCTTAGAATGTGCTTTCTTGAACATAGCCAAAATAGACTACAGATGCTCCTCATCTTATTGTTGGGTTATGTTTCAGTAAACCTATCATAAATTGAAAGCATCATATGTAAAAAATGCATTTAGTAAGCCTAACCTACCTTAAATGTACTCAGAACAGTTACATTAGCCTACGGTTGGGCAAAATTATTTAATACAAGGACTATTTTATAAGTGTTGAATATCTCACATAATTTATTGCATACTGCTCTGAAAATGAAAAACAGAATGATTGTATAGGTACTCAAAGCATAGTTTCTACTAAATGTGTGTGGCTTTTGCATCATTGTAAAGCCATAAAATTGTAAGTTGAAACATTATCATTGTAAGTTGGAGACTGTAGTGGTGTCTGATATATTTGAATGAGTAAAGCTTTTGCTGTGTTCACATTCCTAACTGCAATTTAGAAGGGCCACAAATTTGAAGATTAATATAGATTCCATCAATAAAGTTTCCATGACATAAAACAGCAGTCAGTCACAGAATTACTTTTTTGTATGCCTTAAACTAGAGAAAGAAAATTAGTCAGTTTACTGAATACACTAGTGACTGGGCAGATGGAGGAGGAGTGAGTAGAAGTTAAAACAATAGCATCATACAAATTAAGCAGTGTACACTTTTTCTAGCACAAAACTGAGGCTTACCTTGATCATGGCATGAATTAATTTATGTGAGTTTCTGGTTATGAAAAGAGAGAAATAAGGGATTCTGCATATATGCTTCTCTGTGCTGGAGGTGATATGGTTTGGATTTGTGTCCCCACGCAAATCTCATGTTGAATTGCCTTCCCCAGTGTTGAATTGTATTCCCCAGTTGTATTCCATCTTGTGTGAGGTGATTGGATCATGGGGGCAAATTTCCCCCTTGCTGTTCTTGTAATAGTGAGTTATCGTGAGATCTGGTTGTTGAAAGCTGTTTAGCACCTCTTCCTTTGCTCTCTTCCCCCTGTTCCAGCCATGTAAGACGTGCTTCCTTCTTCTTCACCTTTTGCTATGTGTTTCCTGAGGCCTCCCCAACCATGCGTTCTGTACAACCCATAGAACTTTGAGCCAGTTAAACCTCTTTTCTTCATAAAGTACCTAGTCTTAAGTAGTTCTTTATAGCAATGTGAGAACAGACTAATACAGAAAGTTGATACTGAGAAGTTGGGCATTGCTCTAAAGATAGCTGAATATATGGAAGCAGCTTTGGAACTGGGTAATGGGCAGAGGTTGGAACAGTTTGGAGGCCTTGGAAGAAGATAGGAAGATGAGGGAAAGTTTGGAACTTAGTAGAGACTTGTTAATTGTTGTGACCAAAATGCTGATAGTGATATAGACAATGGAGTCCAGGCTGCAGTAGTCTCAGATGGAAATGAAGAACGCATTGAGAAAAGGACACATGTGCTGTGCTTTAGCAAAGAGACTGGCAGCATCGTATCCTTGCTCTAGGGATCTGTGGAACTTTGAATTTCAAAATGATGATTTAGGGTATCTGGTGGAAGAAATTTCTAAGCAACAGTGTGTTCAAAATGTGACCTAGCTGGTTATAACAGTATATGATCATATGTGTGAGCAAAGAGATGATCTGAAACTGGAACTTACATTTAAAAGGGAAGCTGAGCATAAAAGTTTAGAAAATGTGTAGTCTGACCATGTGGCAGAAAAGAAAAACCCTATTTCAAGGGAGGAATTAAAGCAGGCTGTAAAATTTGCATAAGTAAAGAGGAGCCAAATGTTAGTGGCCAAGACAATGGAGAAAATGCCTCAAAGCCATTTCAGAGACCTTCATGGCAGCCTTTCTTGTCACAGGTCTAGAGGGCTAGGAGGGAAAAGTGGTTTCGTGGGCCAGGGCCAGGCCCAGGGCCATTCAGGACACTTCTGCCTATGTCCCAGCTACTCCAGCTCCTGCTGTGGCTAAAAGACATATCCCAGATATGTCTTAGGCTGTTGCTCCAGAGGGTGGAAACCATAAGCCTTGGTGGCTTCCATGTGGTATTAAGCCTATGAGTACAGAGAGGGCAAGAGTTGAGGCTTGGGAGCCCCAGCCTAGTTTTCAGAGGATGTATGGAAATGTCTGGATGTCCAGGCAGAAGTTGGTTTCAGGAGCAGAGCCCTCATAGAGAACCTCTACTATGGCAGTGCAGAGGGGAAATATATAATTGGATCCCCCAGACAGAGTCCTCACTGTGGCACTGCCCAGTAGGATTATGAGAAGAGGGCCACCATCTTCCAGACTCCAGAATGGTAGATCCATTAGCAGCTTGTACTGTGCACCTGGCAAAGCCACAGGGACTCAGTGCCAGCTCTTCAGAGCAGCCATGTGAGCTGAGCTTTGCAGAGCCACAGGTGCAGAGCTTCTCAAGGCCTTGTGAGCCCACCCCTTGCATCAGTGTGGCCTGGATGTGAGACATGGAATCAAAGGAGATTATTTGGAGCCTTAAGATTCAATAATTGCCCTGCTGGGTTTTGAACTTGCATGAGACTTGTAGCCCCTTTGTTTTGGCTGATTTCTCCATTTTGGAATGGGTATGTTTACCCAACACCTATGCCCCCATTGTATCTTGGAAGTAAGTAACTTCTTTTTCATTTTATAGGCTCATAGGTGGGAGGGACTTGCCTTGCCTCTGATGAGACTTTGGTCTGTGAACTTTTGAGTTAATGCTGAAATGAGTTAAGACTTGGGAGACTGTTGAGAGGGGATGATTGTATTTTGCAATGTGAGAAGGATGTGAGATTTGGGAGGGGCTGGGGCAGAATGATATGGTTTGGATTTGTGTCCCTGCCCAAATCTCATATTGAATTGTAATCCCCAGTGTTGGAGAAGGGGTCTATGGGAGGTGATTGGATCATAGGGATGGATTTCACCCTTGCTCTCTTCTCAATAGTGAGTGAGTTCTCATGAGATCTGATTGTTTAAAAGTAAGTAGCACCACCGCATTCATACTCTTTCTCCTCCTCCAGCTATGTAAGATGTTCCTCCTTCCTCTTCACCTTCTGCCACATTTTCCTGAGGCCTCCCCAGCCATGCTTCCTGTACAGTTTGTGGAATGGTGAGCCAGTTGAACCTCTTTTTATTCATTTTTTTGAGACAGAGTCTTGCTCTGTTACTCAAGCTTGAGTTCAGTGGTGTGATTTTGGCTCACTGCAACCTCTTCCTCCCTGGTTTAAGTAATTCTCTCTTGCCTCAGCATCCTGAGTAGCTAGGATTACAGGCATGTGCCACCTTGGCCTGGCTCAGTTTTTTATTTTTAGCAGAGATAGGGTTTCACCATGTTGGCCAGGCTGGTTATGAACTCCTGGCCACAGTGATCTGCTCATCTCTGTCTCCCAAAGTGCTGGTATTACAGGTATGAACCACCATACATGGACTAAATGCCTTTTCTTTATAAATTATGCCGTCTAAGGTAGTTTTTTATAGCAATGTGAGAACAAACTAATATGGGGGGTAGGGTGGGTATTAAAATAATTATCCTTCCTCTTGATATGGGTATGTCCTGTACTTACATTTAACACTTTGCATGTTTTGTTTTTTTTTTATGTTTTTTTTTTTTTAAATAGAGTGAATGTTTAGCATATTATTGTGCTCATACCATAGAATGTTTTTATTTTTTAAATGTTTATGGAGTTTCATGGTTATTATATATTTATATTCCTGGTGAATTTAGAGTTATTTATAATGTAGCATTATTTGTAATGACGAATCCTTGCTCAAGAATGCCATGAATACTCTTTCTATTATGGAGTTTTCTGTACTAACATCAGAGCAAGAGGTAGAAGCTATTAATAGAAACTATTAATACTATATTTAATAATTAAATGATATGTGTTCCTATGAGCACCTTTGATATTTTCCATCTCCTTAAAATGAGACTGTATAATTAGCCATTTCTAGAAATGGTGACTATAATTAATAATAATTATTACATATTTGAAAATTGCTAAGAAAATAGATATTAAGTGTTCTGACCCCAAAATGATAAGTATATGAGGTAATGGACAATTTAATGGTTTTATTTAGCCACTTCACAATGTATATCTAGTCAAAACATGTTGTACACAAGATACAATTTTTATTTGTCAATTACAAAACAAAAAATAAAATCAATGAATAGCCATTTCTTTGTCATAAAACTTTTAAAATTTTTATTTCATTTTTTAGGAAAAATTCTTAAAAATAATGAGACTTTAGTACAACATGGAGTTAAGCCACAGGAAATTGCACAAGTGGAAATCTTTTCTGCAAATCCAGATCAGTATCCAGTCAAAAGAATAGTTGGATTAACTGATGTCTGTCAAATCGTAACTGTCACTGTCCAAACTGGTTAGTTATTTGATGTCTTTTAGAGAAAGTATTTTTGAGTTCCTTCTTAGTTGAACTTTCATTCCTCTTGGTTTTATCTCTCAGGCATTGATCAATACCAGCAGGTAGCTGTTGAGATTGTCAAATCTGACTTTCACAAACCATTTCTTGGTGGATTCAGACATAAAATAACAGGAGTAGAGTATCACAATGCTGGAACACAAACCATACCTAGAAAGATTCCTGAAAGACCCAGTGTATTTTGTAGGGATACACAGGTAATATTTTAATTTTTTCCTTTAGGATTTTGAAGCTATAGACTCAATAATTGTTGTACTGTATGACTCTCTCAAATTTCTCTTAAGTAATTATATGGCAATTAATAAAGAAAATTAAATATGTAGAAAAACCGCCTTATGTGTGTAATATAGGGGCTTCTTATTTAAATTTTTAATGTTTTTCTTTTAGACAGTTTTTGAGAAAAAAAAGCTCCAACAAACTACAAATACAGCATCTACACAGATGACTAATATTGGTGTATATGTATCAAATATGACTGATAAACTGGTAACGCCAGGGAAGTATTTTTCAGCAGCAGAATACCATGCTCAAAGACTAAAGGCGGTGAGATAACATTTATTGTGGATGAATACTAAAAATTTTATATATTAGCCAGTTGTTCTGAGTGTGTCTGTTTCTCCAAGCCGCATTTGCTTGAGAAAGAATGCTCATGAGTATGGGTCATGTTTCACTGCTGACAAAAGCAGGCTTTATCTCCAGTGTTCCCCCATGTAAAGAGTCAGAATCCTCAATACTCCTAATCCTTCCTTTTCTCTTAGGGAAACCCAGCTGCTTTGTGTCTTTGTGTATTGCATTTTGGCCATTATTAACCTTCTCAACACTGCTGTCTCTTGGCCTTAACTCTTGTCACAGTAGAATCACCAAGGGAACGTTCCAGACTAATTGAAACCAAATGGGACAGTAGTCGATTTTCTCTAATATTAGCATAGCCACTCCAACTCTATTTTATTTTTTTGCATGGTCTATCCTTTTTCATTCTTTTACTTTCAACCTATTTGATCTACCTCCTACCATCATTTTACTGTGAGTAAAAATGACCTGAAAGCAGTGACTTTAAGAGATTTTGCTTTTCAAATGACAAGAAATCTGGAGCTAGGCTATTTAGCCCAAGACCTTTAGAGGCAAACTTGCAGTGAAAAAAAGTTAAGTCTGTTGACTTAATTGCCCTGAAGGAGAGAGTATACCAGGGGAACCATGGGGCTAACTTTGTAGCAGGCTTTATCAGTGCCAGTTACTCCAGCCTGATAAATTTTTACTTTTCAGTCCAAACTAATTTTCACCAAATAAAGGAATATATGGAGTTATTATAGAATTTGGGGAAGAGTGAAGTTTGGAGGGGATTTAAGTGAAACAGTATCCTAATAGTCTCAAGCAAAACAAGGGTATGTTTAAATGGCTCAATATCAGGTCTGGACTGTGAAGTGGATCAAGGTCATGTCCCCTTGAAAACTAAGTTAAAAGAGACGGGAAATGTTTCTTTGAAGTTCTCAGAAGTTCAGTGCCTTGGTTGCAAATTGAGGCTGCTTTTCTCTGTCAAAGTGACGTAGAACCTCTAGGCAAGAGTGGAATATTTCTTTCTTACTGATCTAATTTCAAACAGCAAAGTTTCTGATAGTTTATGAATTTAGAGAACAAAGGTTCTCAGTGAGTAAGAAAATAGTAGTCACTCAAAGAAGAGGATTGTTAAGACATTTCATAGTTGCAGAGTGTCCTTGAGAGAAATACTGTGTTTTGTTAATTTTGTGGCTGACCTTATTAGTGCCTGTTATTCCAACCTGATGATTTTTTACTTTCTCAGTCTAAATTAATTTTTGCTTTCTTACTATACTGGGAATGGGTGGAGACTCTATGATATTATCAGGATCATAAACTCCTTTCATCTTTCTAATCCGTTAAGCTCACCATGAGCTTATTACTGTATGAAGATAAAATGGTTGACTAATTTTCATCATGTCTGCACTCCACGTGAGAAGAAGGGAAAAGTCAAGGTAGCATGCTCCATGAATGCCACCTTCAAAGATTTCCCCAGAAAGCCCCACCCAGTGACTTCTTGCATCTCATTGGCTTGAACTATGTCATATGACTATCCCTACTACAAAAGTGTGTGGTAAATGAATTTTTAAAGTAGCATAATGTTGCTCCTCAGTGAGATTCAGATCTTCTTAGTAAGAGGAAGTAAGAGAGGATGGATATTAGGTAAGGAAATGGAAATTTCTTTTTCCAAACTTTAAAAAATGGTATTAAAAGTATAAATATACAAGGACAAAGAATACATGAGAAGAGTAAATGTCAGTGTTTTTTTTTTTTGAAGCAGATGGAGAAGTGTTAACTTGACTTACTAGAGTAGAGGAAGTGAAAATCTAAATGCCTGCCAAGGAGAATGGCATCAAGAACCAAATAGATTTGCCCCATAGTCTTACAAGGTGAATTGGAGATTTTGTGGGAGGTAGAAGTGAGGTATGACCTATAAACAGAGGGATTTGTTAAAAGCCTGTACATGGAGTACATTTCCATTTAATAAATTCTTTTAACTTTGATTCCTTTCTACTTGGGTCATGTTTATTTTATTTTTTAATAGGTTTTGAATTCACTGCTTACTCTTTTAAATCTTGTTTCAAGAAAGATAATATAATGTTTGACTACTGATATTTCTGGACCCATTCTTGCCATTTCATCTTGTTTTATTTACTAATTATTCTTATTTATTTTCTTTAGCCTTTTCTTTTTTTTTTTTTTGAGACGGAGTTTCACTCTTATTACCCAGGCTGGAGTGCAATGGCGC
The DNA here is from genome assembly GCF_030222135.1 of Aotus nancymaae. Classification (NCBI taxonomy): domain Eukaryota; kingdom Metazoa; phylum Chordata; class Mammalia; order Primates; family Aotidae; genus Aotus; species Aotus nancymaae. Next base: position 33,093,159 of record NW_026988413.1, read on the forward strand.
GATCTCGGCTCACCGCAACCTCCGCCTCCCGGGTTCAGGCAATTCTCCTGCCTCAGCCTCCTGAGTAGCTGGGATTATAGGCACACGCCGCCATGCCCAGCTAATTTTTTGTATTTTTAGTAGAGACGGGGTTTCACCACGTTGACCAGGATGGTCTCGATCTCTTGACCTCGTGATCCGCCCGCCTCGGCCTCCCAAAGTGCTGGGATTACAGGCGTAAGCCACCGTGCCCGGCCCAAATATTTCTTTTTTTGTTCTTTCACAGTTCAGAAATAAGTATTTTATTTTCTAGTGATTATATTACAGAAAAGGGTCCCGATCCAGAACCCAAGAGAGGATTCTTAGATCTGGCACAAGAACTAATTCAGGGCAAGTCCATAGAGTAAAAGCAAGTTTATTAAGAAAGTAAAGGAACAAAAGAATGGCACTCCATAGACAGAGCAGACCTGAGGGCTGCTGGTTGCCCATTTTTATGATTATTTCTTGATTATATGCTAAACAAGGGGTGGATTATTCATGCCTCCACTTTTTAGACCATATAGGGTAACTTCCTGATGTTGCCATGGCATTTGTAAACTGTCATGAGGCTGGTAGGAGTGTAGCAGTGAGGATGACCAGAGGTCACTCTCATCGCCATCTTGGTTTTGATGGGATTTAGCTGGCTTCTTTACTGCAGCCTGTTTTATCAGCGAGGTCTTTATGACCTGTATCTTGTGCTGACCTCCTATCCTAAGGCTTACAATGCCTTAACAGTCTGGGAATGCAGCCCACTAAGTTTCAGCCTCATTTTACCTAGCTCCTATTCACGATGGAGTTGCTCTGGTACCTCTGATAGTTACTCATACACACTTTTTAACATAACTAAATTTTTATACCAAGTGCATATCTAATCAGGCTACATATCTTCTCCATGAATAAGTCAAGAACCTTACTAAGCTTTTCTTCATTTTCTGCGCCCTCCTTTCTTTGTTTCCTCTTTCTAGAAGCTGTCAGGATTTTCACTTTATCCTTGGTATTTGGTAATCTTATTTTAATATGCTTGAGACTTGGTGATGGACCCTTTCTGAGAGTTCATGTCTTGCTGTGGGAAATATTCCTCTATTATGTTTTGATGAATTTCTGTAATCAGCTTTCCTCATTTTGTCTGGTACTTATTTCAGAAATATTTTGGAATGAGGCCAGACATGGTGGCTCATACTTGTAATCCCAGTACTTTGGGAGGCTGAGGTGGACAGATCACTTGAGGCCAGGAGTTGGAGACCAAGCTCGGCAACAGGGTGAAACCCTGTCTCTAGTAAAAATGCAAGAATTAGCCGGGCATAGTGGCACATGCTTGTGGTCCCAGCTACTCAGGAGGCCGAGGCATGAGAATCACCTGAACCCAGGAGGCAGAGGCTGCAGAGAGCTGAGATCGTGCCATTGCACTCTAGCCTGGGTGACAGAGTGAGACTCTGCCTTAAAAAAAAAAAAAAAAAAAAACAGAAACATTTTACATTGTTTGGATTAATCTTTCACGTCTCTTATTTTTCATACATTCATTTAAATTTTATGACTCTTTGTCCTAAAAAATTTTCTCACCTAATTTTCTTGCCTACTTACTACTTTTTAGGTTCTGCACATTCTGCAGATCAGCTTATGAGAAACTCTGTCCATACCCATTTTTCCCTTCTATTGTAGTAAAGCTTTATCTGAGCACATGGCTGCCTCACTGATGACCACATTTGATCACCTCCCCTGTGTATCAGTGAGGCCATATAACTGAGATCTGGACAATGAGATGTGAGGAACAATTGTTCTAAAACTGCTCTTTGTTCTTTTTCCGTCTGTTTACTAGTTGGAAGATGGTAAGTGGGCCAGCCGTCTGGGACATAGAAGTAGGAAGCCATTTGTTGAATATGACAAGAGTTTTCCCACCAGCCCGAAACTGCTTTGCTAATCCCTGGATTGCCACGTGAAAGGGAAAAAACTTCTGTACTGTTGAAACAACTGTGTTTTGGTGTTTTAAATAAGTTTAACAAGTTTAATAGCACACAGGCTAATAACATATTCTATTAATTTTTTAAATTTCAAAAATAAAAATTTTGCCAGTCTTTTTTCTTGGTTCATTATATTATTTTATACTGATAGCCTTTCCTTACTCTATGAAAATATTAACTATATCTAGTCTGCTTTTGTATTTTGTTTTGATTTACTCTAGTAGTAGTTCTAGTAAAGTTAACTACTAAAGTAGTTACACTTTAGTATAAGCATCATCTAGAGGGCTTCTGAATATTTAGAATGCTCTGCTTCCCCAGGAGTTTCTGATCCATAGCTCTGGGGTAGGGCCTGAAAATTTGCATTGCTAATAATTATAATTTTCTAGATGCTGCTGATGTGTTTGAGATTCTTTTTTTTTTGAGACAGAGTCTCATTCTGTCACCAGGCGCCAGGCTGGAGTGCAGTGGCACAATTTCGGCTCACTGCAACCTCTGCCTCCCGGGTTCAAGCAATTCTCCTGCCTCAGCCTCCTGAGTAACTGGGACTACAGGCGCGCACCACCACGCCCAGCTAATTTTTGTATTTTTTTTTTTTAGTAGAGATGGTGTTTCACCATGTTGGTCAGGATAGTCTTGATCTCTTGACCTCATGATCCACCCGCCTCGGCCTCCCAAAGTGCTGAGATTACAGGCTTGAGCCACCGCGCCTGGCCGTGTTTGCGATTCTTAATGTCCAATGTGCCAACAGCATATTTGTTTATCCAGTCTGACCGTAGTGATTTTAGGGGATGTGTAAAGCTTGATTATGGAAGAAAGTTAGTTTTCTGGATAGGGGGCTTCTTTTTCATCCTGGGTGTCACCTTCTGGGACATTCACCACTCTTGCCTAGGGACAGATATCTCTGTTGATCCTTGCCTAATTATTTTAGAGGAGTCTATCCCTTTTGCATTTTTTAAGCAGTCACCTGGTTAGTTGACATTCTGCTCAGACCATCCATCAGTTTTGGGCTTAGAGCAGTCCTGGAGTCCCTTCTGTATTTTCTGATTTGCTTCTCCAGTGTATGATTAGATTATAGACTGTTTCTTCAATTAATTCTACCAGCCTCTTTTGTTGAAGGGATTCTTCAAAGTTTCTAATTCCTTTAGGGGATCCCTTCAGTTTGATCCAGTATCTTTGTCGATGTCTACTTTACATAGTTTTTCTATAATTATTGGGCATTAGGATGAGAGTAAGGGATGCGTCAGCATATGCTCTATCATCGATCTTGATCTGGCTTCTTCACATTTTATTTATGAGTTTAATAAATAAAATTATAAACTCTCAAAAAATGATAAACTCTCTCAGGTATATCACAGACTTTTTGAGGGTTTAGTACTATGCTGTACTTTCAAACCTATTCATATTTCATACAATTTAATAAATACTTGTTTGCTTTAGTCTCCATTTTATCTAACCTGCCTTTGGTGTTTTCCACACATACTTACCTGATGTATATTTAGGAAATACAGTTTTGTTATAAACATGAGCTAGTGCCATTTAAGATAAGATGGTGATAATTAATGTTTATAACAATAATAGTATTTATTGAGGACTCATGATGTACCAGGCTTGGGTTAAGCACTTTATATGTATATTCTTATTATCACTGTTTTACACATGAGGGTACTAAAGCATAGAGATGGCAGCTAACTTATCCCAAATCAAACAACTAGTGAGCAGCAGCAGGAAGATTCAAACTAAGTTTTACTCCAGAGTCTATTCTATTAGGGATTGTACAAACATCCTTCTATGAAGGTGTATTTGTGAGATTTCAAAGCCAAATAGCAGTGACATGCATTATCCATGTTTTTATGTTACTGTATGTGAAAAGATCTATTTAGTCAGGAGCTAAAACTAGATTCAGTATTTTGTTGTTGTGGAATTGGAATTGAAATAATCATCGTTGCCTTTATTATCTGATCAAAAAGTTGCTGATAGACACTTTCTATTTCCTTTTAATTTATAGGTGATAGTGATACAGACTTACTTCAGGCAATGGCATGCTAAAACCTTCGTAGAGAATGTAAGAAGACAGAAAAGCTTAAGGTTGGAATGGGAAAGACAGGAAGAACTAAGGAAGATAAGAGAAAAAGAAGAATGGATAAAATTGGACTATGATCGGAGGCATAATCCTAAAACAAATGAAGATTTTGAACTTCTTTATAATGCATTAGAATGTAAGTCTGACATAGGCTTTCACAAAATATTTTTAAATTTTTCATTAGTAGGAAAAGCAGATTTACTGCAGACAAAAGAAGGTGTTATTTTGGGGAGATGTCTTGGAAATCTGGACTAGAGAATTTTGAAAGATGAATACCACTTTATATTTGGAATAAGAATTAAGACAAATGAAATTAGAAATGCTTTTATATTAACAATGAACAAAATGTTCATACTGCTTTGTGAATTATGCAGTTTTAGTGTATTACTTCATTTGATCTTCATCCATGTGAGATAAAGAGAGAAAGTACTGTCTAATCTGGTTTTCCTGTGGTTTGGGGAATTTGTGAACTCAGAGTTGAGCTGTTCTTTAATCCCTTAATCCAGTATCCTGTCTGATTTTGCTCTTTAGAGAAGGGCTTGGCCATATTTTTAAAATTCCCCCTTACTAATAACAATATATAAATGTATATTCATACATCTTGACTTTCATACCTTATTTCTTCCACAGTATGTGTGCTAGTCATGGATAAATTAAAAGTTTCAGATATTTGAACAAGCCAGGCCCTGTTTACTCAGGCAGTAGATTCGCCATTCCCCTTCTTGGAATAATATTCCAAATTCATATATGAGTAAAGGATACCATTGTTATTTTTGTTTGGTTAACGACAGCTGTGTCAAATAATAGAAAATATGTTGAATGAGCTTCTGCCTTTTCTACTTATTAGTGGTGTTAATTAGGACAAGTTACTCATGTCTCCTAAACCTCACTTTCTTCATCCATAAAAAGAAATTAATAATTTCTGGCATGACTACTTCCGAGGGCTTAATAGAATAAAAAGTATAAAATATTACATTTATGAAAATATTTTAAAAAGTATACGGACCTACACATATGTGAGCTATTGTTCTATGGCAAATGATTTTATACAGAATTTTCATAGTAAAGTAGAATGGTTATAGTTTATATAAGTCTACATATGATTTATACATAGAGGACAATGAAATACATGAAGTTTCTTACATAAAAGGGACATCTTTTGGGGTTTTCTATTCCTAAAATTCTAAATTAAAAGCCTTGGAATAATAATTTTTAAGTTCTGTTAAAAAATCTGTGGTTCACAAACTCAGTAATTTTTATTGCTCTTCTGTAATTTTCTTCATTTCATATTCATAACTCCATTCCTTGGAACTGCTGCCCTCTTGTGGCTGATAATGATACTTGGATCCATAGTATGAAACTTAACTTTTCCTCAAGGTAACCTGTTCTTCAGTAATAAAAGCAAAATGATATCAATTTAAGAAAACAAATTTAACTGTATAAGGTAATATGTCAAAGATGAGGCTATCTCCAAGCAAAAATATTTGATTGTTATGTCTTTTTACAGCAATATATCGAGGGTGATCTCTTTGATTGTTCTGAATTGTCTCTAGGGCCATTAGTGGAAAAAAAGGTGCTAAGTATCCCATATTCTAAATAGAGCCTGCAATAATTGGAGTTGTTTTATCTATTTAAACATTTTATATGGGTAGAATTATGCAGAGTAGAACTTTTTGTGTCTGTTTTTCAAAATTCAGTATTATGTCATAAGACCGATCCGTGCTATTGTGTGTAGTGCCCTTTGTTCTCGTTTCTGTATAGTATGCTATTGCATGGGTGTGCCACAACTTATGTAGCCATCTTACCGTGGATTTGGTTCTTCCTGCACCACCCCTTGCCCCCCAACCAGTTTTTGGCAAATATAAGTAGTACACTTCGGTGAATTTTTATATATATGTATTAAATATATATAATATAAAATAAAAAATAAATATATAATATAAAAATATATATAATATAAAATATAAAATATAAAATAAATATATAATATAAAAATATATAATATAAAATATAAAATAAAAATATAATCTAAATATTTAAGTTATTATAAATATAAGCAAATGTTATATTTATTATTATAAATATAAATAAAATATAAGTATAATATATATGCATTTATAAATATAAATGCATATATATTATATATACATATATATTTATATATTATATATAAATAATATATATATATTTCACCAAAAGATGTTTGTAGCAGTACTACTTGTAGACACACACACAGACACACACACACACACACACTTCTCTCAGGGTGTAAACCTAACAGTGGAATTGCTGGTTCATAGGATATACATAATTCAGCTTTAGTGAATCCTGCCAGATAGTTTTTTAGGGGTTGCACCATTTTAAACTTCTGCAGAAGGGTATGAGAATTTTAATTGCTCTGTCATCCACTCCAACACTAGACACTTCTGTCTTTTTCATTGTAGCTATACTGGAGGGTGCTGTCACCCTGCCTTATTTTCGACTGAGGCTCCAGTAGGTGAGATATCAAGATACCGGAGTCAATGAGAGACAGTCTGTCTCTCCCTGATAAAGAATTTACAAAGGAAGTAAAATAGGACCTATTTCTTGGCTCATGCATCACTTAGCAAGATAAAAGATATAAGAAGGGCTAGGAGAGATTTGAAGAGGTTAGGAAAGTGGGTTTTTTTTTTGGGAGAGAGCCATTGTTATGCTTTGGGGTTGGGGTGGGTAGGTTGTGCTATTTTCTGACCAAATGCCTAGTGAGAGGACCTTCAAGGAAGTAAGTACTCCTGGGGAGCTTTGAAATGTTCCCTGTGTTTGGGGGACAAGGAAGATTGGTGCCTGAACCTTGACCAGGATGATAGATTGGGGTCTGACTCCAACCTAGGAAACCTAGAGAACTAGAGGAAGGCTTTTAGACTTCTTTGATATTGGAGAGTGCTGCTGTATTCTTTACTCCCAGGATTTTACAAACAGAGATATATCTTTGTTTTCTATCAAAAAGGGACTATACAGTAGAGAAAACAAGAGAGAGTAAGCATGCAACAGGGTAATTTGAGGTGCTCTTGGTCATGTTTAATAGGGTCAGCTATAGAAATGAAGGGATCTTGTCAGAAAGAAGCTTGAAGTGAGCAGCTGGATTACTCCTAAGTGGCTACCTGGAGTGCAAATACATCTGTCGGGTCAGGGGAATTGCAGGAGGAGGGGTTCAACTCAAGAGCCTCAGGATGGTGAGTTTGAATCATCTGACAAGCCTGGAGAGTGGGGATTTATCCAGCCAAGTAAGAACTGCTCTTCCCGTTTACTCATCTCCCAAAGTACAGAGGAGAAACAGCCCCTAGTGGTGAGGAGAAGAACTGAGAGATGAGAGTGTGTTCACAGGATCTACCCTTCCCCACGATCTTCAGGCAGTTTTCCGTTCTTTCAGTCTTTGGTGTGTCTTTTTATTCTTTTAAAAGTGTCTTTGTTAGAACAAAAGTTTTTAATTTCAGTAAGTCCTGTTTTTTTCTTCTTGTGTGAATTGTGCTTTTGGTGTTATATCTGAAAACTCATCCCCAAACTTAAGGTCACACAGCTTTTCTCCTATGTGTTCTGGAAGTTTTATAGTATTATATTTTGAACTTAGATATATCATCCAGTTTGAAATAAATTTTGTATGAGATGTGAGATATGTGATAAGGTGAATTTTTAAACTTTTTCTTTTGAACATCCAGTTGTTCCTATAGCATTTGTTGAAAACACTATCATTTCTCCATTGTATTGCCTTTGCATCTTTTGTTAAGATTGTAATCTATTCGGGATATTGTAACAAAATGCCATAGACGTAAATAACAGAAATTTATTTTTTAGAGTTTTGGAGTCCAGGTAGTCCAAGATCAGGGCACCAGCAGACTCAGTGTCTGGAGATGGCTCATAGATGGTGCCTTCTCACTGTGATCTCAAATAGCGGAAGGGATGAAGAGCTTTCTTGGGTCTATTTAATAAGGGCAATAATCCCAGTTCCACCCTCATGACCTAATCACATCCCTAGAGGCCCCACATCCTGTTATTGCCTTATCTTTATATGATTTGCCAAAATTTGTTTTAGAATTTTTACATCTGTATTCATAAGGGATATTGGTCTGTGATTTTTTTTTTTTCTTTGTTATGTTACTGTCTGGTTTTGGTATTAGGATAATGCTGGTCTCTTCTGTACTCTTCAATTTTCTAAAACAGTTTGTGTAGAATTAGTAGGATGTCTTTATAAAATGTTTGGAATTCAACAGTGACACCAACTAGGTCTGGAATTTTCTTTGTGGGAAGGTTTAAACTGTAAGTTCAATTTCTTTAATAATAATGTGACATTTAACATTGGGGGATAGGCTTTGATAGTTAATGTCTTTAAAGGAATTTATTAATTTTACCTGAGTTGTTAAATTTATTGGCATAAAGATGTTAATAATGTTCCATGTTATCCTTTTAATACCTGTAGGATCTATAGTGTTATTACCTCAATTACTGATATTGGTAATTTTGTGTTTCTTCCTTTTTATCTGATCAGTCTGCCTAGGGATTTATCAGTTTTATTGCTCTTCCCCTGATTTTCCCCAATTCTTTTTTTCTCTTCCATTTTGTTGATTTCTATTGTTATATATTTCCTTCATTATGCTTATCTTCGGTTCAGTTTACTCCTCTTTTAGTCCTGTGGTGGAAGCTGAGGTCATTTGACCTATAAAACTAGATGTTATGAAAGGCAGTGACCAGATACAATACTTAACGGCCTCAGATATTTATCATCTAATGCACCGGGACTGAATTTAAAGTAAACCTGAAATTTTATTAGAAGAAGTCAAATATAATTTCAAATTATATTAATTATCCTTAAAACTTAGTGAGAAAAATGATCACGTCTGGAATATAGCAATGCAAGAGTATGTTTTACTTGATTGAGCTGTATATAATGGAGGACAAGGGTAAGCTGTCAAGAAGGGATCTACCCAAAGGAAGTCTCTAAACCTAATGGTGAAAATATTGGGCTTTTAGGTGAAGATAAGTGAAAAGAGAAGTAGAAATTCTGTGCCTGTGGAAGGATTTTATAGTCTGTCCAGCCAGGGAGAGGCAGGGAAACATATTAGTTCCTCTAAGAAAGAACTACATCATTCTTGCTTTTGAATGCACCATAGAACCAGTGTCCTTTCACATAATAATTGCCCAAAAATTATTGAGTGTTTTGAATTGGCAATGAAGTGATAGAGTTTGGGCAATTATTATAATCATATCTGAGAAACAGGCTTCTTCAAATTCAGAGAAAAATTAGATTTGATTCTGTGGTCAGGATGTAGTTCATGAGACTGTAAAGATTCATTATTCTGATAATATAATAATAATCTCCATCTGAAAGGAAAGATTGAGATGACTTATTAATTAAATGTAGCCCTCCAGTGGTAAACCAGCTGGTAAGTCCACACTGAAAATGACTGTGTATAAGTGAAAGGATGACATGGTTTGTGAGAAGTGGGAAAGTATGTTAATTGAAGCTAAAGCAATGTAAACCTCTATGAATGGAAGACAAGCTTACTGTCTATGGGGAGGAATCCATGAGCATCCTGCTTGTGGAGTGCAAAGACAGAATTTATTCTGCAAATTCAAAACCAGGGTTGCTGCATGTGAGAGGCACAATAAACAAGAAGAACCGTACAATGTGGCACATAAGTATTTTTAGGAATAGTTCTGAAAATCCAAAAAAACCTGGAATGAACTGAAACTTATGATACATGCCAGAGACCAAAGTGACTTTGGGAATATTTGTTCAGAATAATGAACAGTGATTCTCAGTTTCAACCTGTTTTACTTTCATGTCTATGCAGAGCATAGCACAAACATGGCTTAAGTAAGTTTGGGTTCCCAGTCCATATATATATTCCAAGGTACCAGAGTAATGATCAAAACTGTTCTCAGTAATCTTTAGTCATGAAGAATGAATGAAGTGCCGAGAAGACATGATTTTCCAGAGAAGAATTGTGGTTGATTATTACAAACATTACAGATTTTTATAAATCCCTCCTACTTTTGACAGGTACATGATTGACATTTGAGGATTATTTATGCCAAATTTCCCCAAGTTTACCTTGCTGAAATTTTTGTTGGATCCTATGCATTTTGACATGTAATGTTTTTCCCTTAATAGTGTTATACTTTTTCTTTTCTTTGATTAAATTGTTATTTTTGATGAGATTTCTTCAATTAACAAGCAGTTAGAATATTTCTATTTAAACTTTTGTTATTAGTTCTGGTTTAATTGTTCTGTGGTAAAAATGTAGTTTGTAACATTTCTGCTTTCTACTTCTACAAATATGATACATCTATATAAATGGTTTACTGAACTTGGAAAATAAGGTTACATTTTCAGCTTTTGGTGTTCAGAGCTTGATGTTTGACAATTTAATTTTTAAAAGCATTGTTCAAATATTTTATGCTTTTAATTTTTTACTTGGCTCTGTCATAGATTAATACATTTGTATTTTATCTATTTTTTAATAATATAAAATATACTCCCCAACATTGTGTTTATAACTGATAGAAGTTTTTAAAAACATATTTGATGACATATGATTTCCTATATAAACATTCATGACAGACATTTCATCATAAAATTACCTTCTACCTAAAAGACCTGAATTTTGAGGTTCTCCCCTCAGTTTTATGTTTTAATATTGCTACTTCTGCTTTCTTCCTCATTCGTATCTGCTAACCTTTTATAATTCACCTTTGGTGTCACATTGTTTCAAGGGTGCCCCCTGAAAACATCATGTCACTAGAATTTTACAAAATTGTCTTATTTAAAAAAAAATATCTGTATAATTATTTCATATTTTAAGCATAACTGTTATGCTTTGTTTTGCTTTTCTCATCTTGTTTTCTGCACTATTCAATTTTTTTTGCATAAACTCATAGTTGTTATTAACTTCTGCAGTGATTTGAAATGTTAGGCATTCTTCTGAAAGTTTTTTCAAGACTTTCTTAAAGCGTGGTACACTATCAAATAGCTTGATAAGCTACCCTTTTCTCTAGTTCTGAGTTGCGTAGTTGGGGTTTCCCATCTTCTGCTATGATGTTGAGTTTCTGAGTTGAGAAAGCAGAAGTTTGGGTAACAACATTTGTGTGCCTTTTTGACAGTCTTTCATTTATTTGGTAGTGTCTGCACTGTATCTTTTAGAAATTCCCCAGGGGTTCTACCATAGGGATAAATTCCTTTCAGATTTTTAGTACTGATTCAGGTCTCTCTGTTTTCTCCCATCTTTGATATTTCTTTTATCCTTTTAGCAGTGACACAGGAGAGGGGAGGTAGCAGTTTGTATGGAAGCTCCTATCTTGACAGAAATTTGGTATGCCATATTTTAAGAGGTACTGAGATAAATCAGAGGAGCTTGACTTAGATGGATAGAAAATGAATAAAATGATAGACAATTGAAGAAATAGAAATATTTATGCCTAGAGAAGATAAAACACCAGTGGGATGTGATTGCTCCCTTCACCTACCCAAAGGAATACCATGTGACCAAGAAACAGACCGACGCCATGTTGCCTCACAGGCTAGTACTAGAACCAGGACGGGCAAATTAAACCTGTTCAAGCTTCTGAGAAAAGGATACTTTCCTAAACGTCGGGTTGAACGACTTAATTTCTTAAGTTCTTTCCAACCCTATTCTTTTGTTAATGTAAATAAGGTTGACATTTTTGAAATGTGGGATACAAAAGATTTTTCATCTCCAAATTTAGTACATGTAAAAATTAAATGGAACAATTGGTAAAATGCATGTATCTGAGCTCAGAAACTTTGGTTTATTTAAGTTTGGGTAGCATATTTTTTGTTGATAGTAACCAGTGCTTTAAAATGTCATAAATGTTATTATAACATAATACATTAGTTTGAGTAAACAGTAAATGCAATTACTTTATAACATTTGTGACTATGATTTAGAGTTTTGTAAATAAATGGAAAATGACACCTAAGTGAATGAAGGACATGAGTGAAATCAACAATTGTACGTAAAACTATGTCAATTTGTGTCATTGAGGAAGGAGACACCAGGATGTAATTGGAAGTGAAGATAAAGGGGAAAGGGAGCAGAGGAAGGCAAAGGAAATCTTCAGACTGAGGTGAGATTTGACACCTCATCAGCTCAGAGAGGGAAGGAAAGAAGATGGGGTATGGAGAGTCTTAGCTCTAAGGAAGTCTAAGCCAACCCGGCAGTTGGCTTTGATATGACTGACCACAGAAAAGTCCATTGTTGAGCAGATGCAGTCAGGCTCTGATGCCTGTGTGGTGCCTGGTCATTGTTGAGAGCTTTGTAGGCAGTGTGACCTTGGCTTCAGCAAGGCAGCAGCTCTGAAATGCTGTAGTTGGAACTGTGAATTACCTTTACCCCTTGTGACAGGTACTCTCTTGAAGGGAGATGTGAACAGTGCACGCTCATGGCTGCCACAAAGTCCAAGTTATATTTTTGTCAGTGCTAGGCAGTACGAATGCTCACTTGGAGACATAATTTGACATCATCTGTACTGTTTTCCTTTGGCTTCTGTTTGTTTGACTTTACTTTTGTTGTTTTAAGTCTCTCAGCTTCTAGTTTGTCATTTTTTTCACACATCGGGTGTACAATATAAATGATTCTATCTGTGTATACTTTCATTTAAATCTATGTAAAAATAAGATATTCCTCATCAGGATATGATCATAAAAAAATGGGATTTTAAAAACTCAAAAGTCTATTGTGTTTTTCCTCTAGTCTGGTGGCAAGAAGAACTTAAACGTATTAACCAATCTTTCACTGGAGCCGAAAGGAAAGCTGCTCTACGTGAACTTCTGGAAAAAGAGACTCAGATAATTGCTTCTATTGGGAGACACAGATACAATGCTTATATGGCGAATCAGGAAGCAGCAGTACAAGCTTTTTTGGATAAGGTTAGTGACGCAACTACTATTTAAATATGAATATATACTAAGTTTAAAAATGTAGAATAATGTACCAGACAAGAGACTTACATTGCAAGAATTTACATGAATTTTATTTAGGATTTTGATGACATATTTCTTAAAAATGTGATATATATTTTTTTCTGGTATAACTAGATTTTAATGGCAGCCTAGAGAAAAAAATTGATAAGTAACATGAAATCCATACATTCTTCATTAAGGGGATTGGCCATGAAGGAAAAGATAGAGATATTTGTGACTTTTTTCATTTAGATTTAGACTGGCTACAAAAATTAGATAAGTTGTATACGGTGACAAAATGCAAAGTATTAAAGTCACGAAATGTCTAGGTCTGGGGTGCTCTGATAGTAAGCAACCTGGGGGGAATAGCTATAGACTACTGTTATTGCTATGGCTCACCACATCATTAACTGACTTCAGATTTCTGACTGAAAGAATAAATGCTTATTGAAAACCATGAAAACATATAATTAAAGAAAAAACTTAAGTAATTATCACTTTTGTGGTCAAACTCCCTGTTTGATATTGCATAGCCTGTTTCCATAGTGACCAATTTTCTTTTATAAACTTAGTCTTTCCAAAGAATTTAAAGCCAATTCAGCTACAGAAGAAAAGGGGTGCATTTCTCTAAGACGTTAGCCTGTAGTGCTTCTATTTCTATGATTCTTATTATTTGAGGGTATTTGTTCTTCAAAACCATATTTTTGATATTTGAAATGTCCTCTTCTCATGTTATTCACTCCCCTATTTGATCTCAGTTTATCTGTGGCTTTGACTACTACCTGCATCCCAGAACTCCCTATAGTTCGATGCCAGATCTCTAAGGAGTGTCCAAATCATATATCCAATTGCCTACTGTCACTACTCTTTGGATGTCCCAAGATTACACTTCAAGGACTGATCTTGTTCTGCAGCATATAACCTATCTGTATGAATATTTCATCATCTACCCAGTTGCTGCAGACGGAAACTTGTGTGTTATTTTTGACGTCTCCATCTAGCCACCAACCTGTTTATTCTACTGTTTAATACCTCCTACCTCCTTAATTCTTTACTGCTTCTTTGCCAAACCCACTACCATTGCCTGCAGGGAAAAGGCTCTGCCATGGTGCCCTGATGACCTTGCATGTATCAAATAGGTCTTATTTCCCCTGGGAGGATGTTACGAGAAAAGTCTTACCTTATCTTGTGTGCATGAGTTTGACTCTGACTTAATTGAATCTGGATTTTCTTCTCATTGGGATTACTTTATGTTTCCAAATTGGGCTGCTGCCTCCAGTTTCACTTCTCAATTATCTCCTCCATTATCTATATCACTGCCAATGTGGCCTCACTAAACACAACTCTGACCATATCACTCCTCACTGCCCTCAGGAAACAAGGATTTTCATGTTTGCAAACCTCACTTATCTCACTGTTGTATCACTGCCATCTCTCCCTGCATACTATACCCACACTGCTTCAGCCATGCTCAATTACTTGCATATCCCCAGAAAGACCATATGCTTTTAATGCTTTTGCATTGGGTGCCTTTACATGGAACACCCTTTTCTTCCTTCCTTAGTAGCTAGCTACCGACCCTGTAAAACAGGCTCAGATGCCTCTTCTTTCAGAAAGCAAATGCTGGTCTGCCTACTATAGCTGTAGTATATGCTCTCATGAGACTCTGTCTCATCTCTTTGTACAAAGTGTGCAATCTTTATTGTGTCTACATGCCTGAATCCTTTTTAGATTTTGAACCTTTAAAGGAAAGAGTTATCATTTATCTCTTTATCCTCATATCATAGCACAATTCTTATTACAGTGTCAATAAATGTTTGTGGAAGAAGGTAGGGAGGAAGAATAGGGACAGAAATAGTGGTTGTATAATTTTGTATTCCAGGTATCATCAAGAAATTATGTAATGCAGATACTGTCATTTTAAATTCTTAAATATCTTAATTCTAGGAAAGGTGAATTTACTGTAGGCAAGCTATAATATTCATTCTTCTCCAGAGTCATCTTTTGAAATAAACTTATTCATTTAGCAAGTTGCTTTATCTCGCACCCAGCTTGATCACTGGGATACATAATTGTTAACCTCACCAGAGGTGACAGTATGGGCCCAGGGCAACACGAATGCTCAAAGGAGCTGGAAGCCTCTGAGTGTCCATGGACAGGAAAAATGGGTGTCACCTTTCTTTATGTTTCGCTGAGCCTTCTGCAGAATTTCCCCACTCATGCCATCATATTGTTTTCTATTTCCTGCAAACTATTTAAAATTCTATTGTAAATACTTACACAATATCTATTCTTCTTTATGCCCAGAACATTCCCCACCCCAGGCCCCATGTCCAGCATTGTCTAAAAAAATTTAACTAAACTTTTTGAAGTTATGGAGTATCCATAAAAGGATCAAGGCCCAACATATGAAAGTGATTCCAGAGTCAGTTGATGACCACTACCCTTTCTCATGAGGTATGGCACTCTAAGAAGGTCCTCACGGAAATCTCCCCCCGCACACACAAAAAAAATGAAATGGAGAAATTTTAAAATTCTGTTTACCAGAATTCCTGGGAGGAAGGAAGATCTTTTTTTTTTTTTTTTTTTAATAAATACTTGGATAAGCTGTTGGGGTGGAATCTGAGACCCTGAAGGACCCTGAGTACAGGAAGAATTGTTCTATTCCAGGAAAGTGGAGGTTTTCAAGAGTTGTCCTAGAGGGAAATAGATAAGGTAAAGTGAGGAGACAGTTGGAAGGCAGTGGGTGTACAATGTGACTTTTTGTGACTTCTTTAGTTATATGACAAAATAAAGGAAATATTAAATGCAACATGATTTTATTTTTGGAACGGGAGAGGAAACTAGATAAATAAGCTGGGCTCGATGTCCAGACTGATACAGGGTAACACACAAAGATGAAAGGCAGAGAATTGAGGGAAGGATGAACTTAGCCACAAGAATTTGTAGAAATCAAGGGGAAGGCGTTTTGTGGGTCATATGTTTTAGAATTGGAGTTCTAAACCTAGTTATCCCAGGTGATAAACCAGTTAGTCTCATCAGTCTCCAGGCTAAGTTTAAAGGAAGTGGACGTTTTAGTTGATACAGGGTGATTTTCCTTCAGTTTTGACCAAGACTTATACTAGGACAGGAAGAACACACCACAATATGGATCAGCTACACTTGAGGACAACTCCCTGTCTGTTCACATGACCTAGTTATAATTAGACCAGTGTTTAAAAATATTGACTAACAGTACTTCTGGCCTGCTGCTAGCCTGTTATAGTAAATTGAAAACTCACTGACTCAGAGTCATTTAAATCCCCTTTTAATATATGTTGCCATACTAAGAAGACGATTAAGATAAATTTTAGTCTTTTGATGTGAATACTTATAAAATGTCTGTTTTTCTCTATGCTTGTCAACCTCCCCCACTCCCAAGCCTAGTATTATTTCCAATATTCAGGAGGAGTCAATGTTGATTTCATAAAACTTGAATGAAGTAACTTATTATTCTAAAGTTTTTGATTTTTAAGAAAAAATAGCTCATAATTAATCCCTGAAACTAGACAAGGTCAGAGTTTTTTCAGATGTCAAAATTAACAACCAGCCAGTGCCATATGTGAATTTTTTTTTTTGAGACTCTATCTCAAAAAAAAAAAGTGTGCAGAGTGCAGTGGCTCATTCTTGGCTCACTGCAACCTCTGCTTCCCCAGTTCAAGCTATTCTTCTGCCTCAGACCTCCAAGTAGCTGAGATCACGGGTGCACGCCAGCACGGCCTGGCTAATTTTTGTATTTTTAGTAGAGATGGGGTTTCAACCTGTTGGCCAGGCTGGTCTTGAACTCCTGACCTCATGATTCACATGCCTCGGCCTCCCAAAGTGCTGGGATTACAGGTGTGAGCCACCACACCTGGCTGTGAATTTTAAGATCTACATTTAACACCACAATGTACAGATACATTCTAAAAAACACTTACTTTCCTTTAATTTGTAAATAACATTGGAGAATACAGTTTTATATTTTGGCTTCAGTTTTACTTTTTTGAGTCCAAATACTGTGTGATTTATTGAACCAATATTTTGTTATCAATCTTTTTGTCCTGAACATAGAATGTCTCTGAATAATGAATGATACAATCTTAAATTTGTCCAGTCAAAGCATTGAACTAATGGATTATAATAGACTCTATAGGAAGCCCTCATTCTTAATAAAAGACTAACTCTAAGATTTTTTAAAGCATTAGATAGTTTGTAATTTTAACCCACCAAACATTGACTTCCACAGGTTATCTAATATAAAGACACATGCACACGAATGTTCATAGCAGCACAGTTTACAATAGCAAAGACCTGGAACCAACCCAAATGCCCATCAATGATAGACTGGACAGGGAAAATGTGGCACATATACACCATGGAATATTACGCAGCCATCAAGAACAATGAGTTCACGTCCTTTGCAGGGACATGGATGAACCCAGAAACCATCATTCTCAGCAAACTGACACAAGAACAGAAAATCAAACACCACATGTCTCACTCATAGGCGGGTGTTGAACAATGAGAACACATGGACACAGGGAGGGGAGCACTACACACTGGGGTCTGTTGGGGGGAAATAGGGGAGGGACAGCGGGGGGTGGGAGGTTGGGGAGGGATAGCATGGGGAGAAATGCCACATATAGGTGAAGGGGAGGAAGGCAGCAAATCACACTGCCACGTGTGCACCTATGCAACAATCTTGCATGTTCTTCATATGTACCCCCAAACCTAAAATGCAGTAAAAAAATAAAAAATAAAAACTCACACAGCTTGACAGAGATGAAGAAATTCAGGTCAAGAAGTTTGAATGAAAAATCATCAGCTGGTTTCTAATATAGCTTAGGGTATTATTTACCCAAACTGTATAAAGAGACCATTTGAATTTCTGTAAGATGTTTTTCCTTGAGCCAAGGCCATTTATTTATTTGATGCCCGTTGATTTGTACACTACTCACAATCACAGGCTTAGAAAACTGCAATCTATGTTAGCCGTGTCTTTTAAATGCTTTTTCTTCCTACCCAGGTAGCTAACAGCTAGTGGGGCAGGAAAATGCCACTGCCTCTCTGAGCACTGCATGAGATAAGGGTGCTGCTATGGCTGAGCAAAACCCCTGTGCTGTGTAAAAGAAAAGGAGATCACTATACAGTGGCTTCTGTGGGGAGTTAGGGCTATTCTTAATTGGTGTCCTTAGGGACTTGAGAATTAATTTAGGAAGAAGAAAATGTCTACTCTCCTAGTACAGTCATTTCTTCTCTTTTGTGGAAGCCTGCTTCTCTCATGGTTCTTGTTATTTCTCCACCTTCCTTTCCCTGAAATGTGTCTTCCTGCTGTTCTTCTGTTTCTCTCTTTCAGGGCCTGTGCTGTCTCATTTGTTGGCAGCTAAATAGAATTTATTATGCTCCTATTATCCTGAAGCAATTTAAGTACATGATTGTTGTATATCTCTTATCACAGCCAAAGCTTTCAAAGAAAAAAGGAAATAGGGAAGAGAAATAAGCAAAGTTGACATTTTTCCTGTGTCAGAGTGAAAAACACCTTAAGCCCTGAAATAAAAAAAAAAAGCCTAGGCTTGAAGATCAAGTTATCTATGTTGGCAGAAGTACATCTAAGTATAAAAACAGCTTTGCTGAACAGATTTTTAAATATCTTTTCAGTGCCAGCTCTAGGGAACTTGAACTTCAAATCTGGGATTCTTTGATTGTATCACTCAGTTCCCTTTAATCTGGCTAACTCCTAGTTATTCTTCAGGTTTCATCTTAGATAATTTCTTTTTACCAGTTAAGTGCTTCATAGCAACCCATAGTTTCTTATTTATGTACAGTCATGAAGCATACTCACCTTTTTTTCTAATTACTTATTTTCTTACCCTTCCATCCCATGAGATTTGAGAGTTCTTGAAACCAGGATAGAATTTTATCTACTCAGTGCCTAATACATTGATTAATGTATAGTGAACACAGCACTTGTTGAATGAATGAAAGAGTATGGTAGACACTGTGAGAGCTATAGAGCTACATGAGAAATTCCTTCCTTCCCTTCCTCCCTCCCTCCCTCTTTCCTTCCTTCCTTCCTTCCTTCCTTCCTTCCTTCCTTCCTTCCTCCCTTCCTCTCTCTCTCTCTCTCTCTTTCTCTCTGTCTGTCTATCTTTTGAGGTGGAGGCTCACTCTGTTGTCCAGGATGGAGTGCAGTGGTGTAATCTCAGCTCACTGCAACCTCTGCCTCCCGGGTTGAAGCAATTCTCCTGCCTCAGCCTGACAAGTAGCTGGGATTACAGGTGCACACCACTGCACCCAGCTAATTTTTGTATTTTTAGTAGAGATGGTGTATTACCATGTTGGCCAGGCTGGTCTTGAACTCCTGACCCCAAGTGATCTGCTCGCCTCAGCCTCCCAAAGTGCTGAAATTACAGGTGTGAGCCACCGCCCCCGGCCGAGAAATTTATTTCTTATACTCTTTTGGGAGAAATAATATTAGTAAACATAAAACAATTATAAAGCAATTTTTATCCAAATTTTATTGCCTCTAGTCACTGAAATAGAGACACTGTGTACTTGTGTGTGTTTGGGTGTTTTTCAAGTACAATAAGATTTCAGATACAAGTGATATAATTGTTTCAAATCAAAGAGGAATCTTTATGGAAGAGGTAGAGTTTGAGTTCAAAACTGAAAGGTGGAAAGGACTTAGATGTAGAATATGTTTGGAAACCAAGATCTAACCACATTATGCTATATTTGTTAGGGCTGAAAACTTGAAGGGGAAGATAGAGTTAAGTCAGATTATCAATTGGAAAATACAATGAGGTAGGTAAAGTAGGTGTTTCATAAAAAGGTCATTATGTTGAATTATTACAAATAAAATAGTTTACCACCCTGCAGAGCAAAAGATGTTGTCCAAATTACTGAAAGAAAAGGAATTGCATTTAACAGAGCAACGCTGAGGAAAATTGCATGCAAAGATTAAGACATTGGTTAGACTTGAGAATATTACAATATGAAACTTAGCCTTAGCCTTTAAAAACTTTTAAAAGGCAACTTTGAAACAAGCATTAAATTTCAATAACACTCTAAGGCCTACCCAAAATAAGGCTGTATGCATTTAAAAATTATTTTATTTCTAAGTGATAATTAAATGATAAAATATTTTATTATTGAGCTATTTTCCTTATAAGCTTTTAATCAATCTTAATTATATAGTCTGATAATTAATAATACATTATTTAATATTAAATTTATGCTGTAACAATATAAATTAATTATAGGGCTACAGCTTCACATGTACTGCATTAAAACTGGAGCTGAGAATCTAAAGTTTCTGATGAAGATTCCTACCTCTGAGTAGTATTCATTTGGCTTTGATCTGAATTATGATGCCATTACTTTGAGAATATATCAAATATAGTTGTTTTTAAGAGGTAGCTTTGCAGTTCTCGATGTAATTTAGCTAATGTGAAATATAAAAAAGTAGATGTAAATTGGTGTTACAACTAAAATTTCCTCATGATACTGTCATTCTGAATACAGTTTTATATAATGTCTCTATTTGGTTAGTCCACATTCCTGATGATCTGTTTCAATACATAGAGCTTCCGTTTAAACCTGATATTAGATCACTTCTAAGATTTAAGTGGTTGCAAGAATGGCATAAATTAGGCTACAAGGACACCAGAGCAATTACAATTAACCTAGAAAAACATCCAACATTTGAAGAGTTGTCATGATCAACATAGTCTTGTTTATGAACAATTATCATTAGTGAAAGAAACTGAGCCTTTGTACCCTGAAGTAGAGGAGCAAATAGTAAGTGTTCACTGTGAAAATTTTGGGCGAATGCATCTCCTCTAAAAGTCTGTGTCAGAGGGAACAGAAGCAGTGGTAAACACAGAGGTACCACCATTAAAGATTATCTGGTGTTTCCTGAGTCAATAGAGGACTAATATCACCTCCTGGTTTGAGTGTCTAAATTCTTAGCCTGGGAGTCCTCAGATGAGCTTCACCACAAGTGAACTTCATTTTTGGTCCTTCGTTAAAGAGGTGGGCTAGGTTGAGAGGCACTAAGCCAGATTTGGAAATAGGAAGTGAGAATCTTAGCCAGCATCAGGCAGGCAGGAACCACAGCCCAGCACTGCTAAGATAGCAATATAGCTCTTTCACTATGGACATCTGCTTTGTGAAGAATTTTGAACTTGTTATAGATGTATTTTTATAGGACATTAAACCATAACTCACAGCGTCCCTTTTTGGTATATCTTTAGGTCTAAATATATTGAGGATTGTCATAATTGCTCTACAAAAGTTATTTTCAATTGGCAAGGCAGGATCAAGACATGCTTATATACACTCCATATAATTGAACCAAACGGATAATTGTCCTCATGTGGTTAATGAATAATTTCATACATCTCTCAAACAATTCAACATAAAAACTAGTGGCAAATCCTGAATTTTGTAAAAGTGTATGAACTTCTACAGACTGAACAACTCTCTCTCGTATTTGTTTTTTTCCAAAATATTTTACTTTTGCCTGATCTGCAAATTCTTAAATAATTTTCTTAAGCTTTAGTGATATTTTAGTCATAAGGCACATGATATTAGAGTTTTAGTAGAAGGAACAAAATTGTTGTTTGTAGCCTCTAATTAACTGATAATTATGAACATAATACTGTTTTTAAGTGTTCAGCTCCAAAAATATGGAGAACACCTAATGGCAAAACAATTGAGATGGATACACAGTTCACCATCAGAGCCAGAGAGCTGCAAAATATCTATAAGGGCATTATGCTGAAAAATATCTCTCAGGATGAGAGGCTCGATGTGCTCTTAACTCTTAAACACACTGTAAAGGTATGTTAACTTTCTCTTAGTTTGGGGGTAGAGTTCACTATCAATAAAAAAAAATTAATGAAATACTAAAACAAAGTGTTTTACATTAAGAATTGTTTTGGTATAATTTGGGAAGGATATGGTTTATGCATTAATATTTACCTAAAAGTTCTCAAAATATGTTGTAATACATAATAAATATGTATATATAGCATAATGAATGTAAACATATCTTTATGCAGTGAATGCAAATATATGCAGTATGGTATGAGATTAATACTTAATTACATAAAATAGCAATTATAATCTACACATTTTGACATTTTTCAATGAAAAAAATTATTTTTAGCAGTTTTAAAGCAGCACCATTGTATTTTTATCTTTTTTTCTCATCACTTACTGATTTTCTGTGTTTTTAATCCTACTTTTAATGAAAACAAAGTTGGGGATATCACAGATCAAATTTTCCCAAGAAATAAACTCAGAGATGGGGTTTATTTATGTTCAGGAAGTTTATTGGAGAGTGCTATCAGGATAATTCCTGTGTAGCAGTAGAGAAAGCAGAATCGGGCAGATAGACAAAGGAAATTGTGGTAGAGTCTCAACAATGAGTTCACCCAACGTCATGGGGAATTCTGAAATTGGAAAGGCCATGCAGATTTGTCCCGAATTGAGCCAAGGGGCCAGGACATTTTACTCCCACATTGATCATTTATTGGATGGGCTACCTCCAGAAGGGCATGACTTTGAATGAGATAACTCTCTTTATTAGAGAGCAATTCTCAGAAAGAGCACAATTTGAGAGTTGTCAGCCAACAATCTACCAGGACAGGGAGAACACACATACTGCTGCCTGGATCCACTTTCATGTTGTAGGTTTTAGGAGTAGCTCCTCCAGATTTACATAGGCCCCAAAGCAAGGTTAATAGGAGAAACTGCAGCCCCCAGTGTAGTCATTGGCTTTAAGGCCACAAGAGGTACTCATGGTTTCCTTCTTCTTCTATTTTAGATTTCCTTCTCTCTCAACTAGCACCTTGACTGGTCTAGGCGGCCCACTTTTTGGACTGACTTGCACCTTGAGAGGTCTGAACCACTGGTCCCTCTGGTTCTCTCAGGCTGAGGCTACCAGACTTCCATTTACTGTCAAAATCAGGCAAAAATATGCCAAGAAATGCCTATTATCTGGGTCCCAAACATTTTCTTCCCTGTCCCTATTGGGTAATAACCGCACCACTGCCCTTTGAAGATCAGAGTCAGTTACCTCTATAAGCAAGGAAACACTTGCCTTGCCCGCAGGTCTTTTGGCCTACTGAGCCTAGGCATTAGTTGTAGCTCAGAGTTAATAGGCCTTGCACTGTGTCGCACATTAGAAATAGTTTTCCTCTGGGAATTAAGATCTCTAAACTTGAAGAGTCCAGAGTTACAGGGGCAGGAAGCAAAAATTTCCCAAGTAGTAAGTAGGACCATTTTTACTTTTACCTCCTCTGTTCCCAGGCTAGGGCAGTTTCGGGGGCTTCCACTTGGTCTTCCTCATCATGATAGCTCTTACCCCACAGGTCAAGAAATCAGAAGTATGGAGGCTGTTCTAACTATCAAGTATTCTATTCCAACTGTATATTCAAGGACCAGGGAAATGAATGCTGGGTGGCTCTGTGAACCCAGTAGATCCATTATGAGCTGGACCTGGGCCAGGACTCGATGTATTTTTTGTTCTCACATACCCCAGACTCTTACAGGATCCTGGATCTTTATACTGCCACAGAATTAGTCATTTGATTCAGGATGTCCCTGAGAAGAAACACCTTGGATGAGGCAGTTTTTTTTTCAGCTGATGGTAGCTATCTATCTTGAGGTAAGATGGCTGTCTTCAGCACAGGGAGTTCTCAGAGAGAGGCTCAGTGGAAAGCTGTCAGTTGCCACAACCTGCAGCTGAGAGACTGCTTTAGTGCTGAAGCAGGGCTAATCTGGGCAGCACACTCGAACATTCATTACAATGAATATGTTTTCTATATTCCTAATTAGAGGGGAAAACCCTACCATTGTTAGGACCATTGGTATAGCTCTTGCATTTTGTAGCTCAAATTAAAGGAAACATTAAGCTTATATTATGTAAATAAAGTAAATAAATTAAAATTATGTATACTGATCATAATGTAAGCTCAATATTTAATATAAGCTTATATAATAAGTAGCCAATATAGATAAAAAATATTTGGGTTCTGAATTGTGCTTTTGTGTTCTTAATAAGACACTTGGCAGATGCTCCTTCAGTATGGCATAGAAATACAGGTTGTTTCTGAGTGACAATATGTATTAACTAATTAAAGATTATACATAAGCAGTGGATTAGATAACTGCATGGGCAGTCTGTTTTGGCCATCAATATGATCAAATTGCCAGAATGTGTAGATAGGGAGGGAGGGAGAAGCAGTAGGTCCAGAGGTAGGAAATAAACATGATATTTATTGAGGGCAATAAAAAGACCAGCTTGGCAAAAAGAGAGTGCACACAGGGAATACAATAGAAATCCTGACATAACTAGGACCAGTAATAAAAAGGCCAAAGGATAGACTCATAAAAGGCAAATCATGCATGTCTTAATATGTTTAATATGAAATATTCATATGTAAATTTACTTGAAAATATTTTGATGGAGGATTAAAGTCTTTAAGCGCAACTCAAATTCTGACTCTATTTATGGCTGCACAACCTTAAAATAAGTTAAAATATTTATGAAAATCAGTTTTGTCATTTGTAAAATTAGTTGCTTTGAGCATATATATGTGTGTATATATATCTACATACATGTATAAACATATACATATATAAACCTATAAACTTAAAAAATATATATATGACATATATATATAAATTCAGTGCTTTACAAAGAGGGGGCTCTCAATAAATAATAGGTGGTATTTTGATGACAGTTACTAATACAGACCAGTGAATTTTAAACCTCGGTACACATTAGAATCACCTGGAAAGCCTGAGAGGGAGAGAATGAATAAATATGAGAATAAATTAGTATAATACCTAGGTCCCACTTCAGAGCAGTTAAATTAGCTCCTCAGGTGTGAGGACAATATTAAAATTTTTAAAAATTTCCCTCAGGTCCTTCTAAAGTGCCTTCAGTGTAAAGGACCACTGATGCAGACCCTCATATTAGCCTCACCAACTGTGTAGTACAAAGTACAGAAGAGCATTATTTTAAAATTAATGACTTTATCTTCTGACGCCTTCATTCAAACTGTGTATTTCCTAGTTTTCCCTTGGGCGGTTGGAGGACCTTATAAGTACTTCTGTATTAATCACTTAATTCTTACTTGTGGCTTTTTCAAAACCACACTCACTTCTATTACTTTATAAAAAATATTGTGACCTTTAATAAATATACCTTTTCCCTTCGAATTATAACTCCTCTTGTCATCTCCTAGAAGTAACTACCATACTGACTTTCATGGTAGCCATTTTCTTGATTTTTCTTCATAGTTTTACCACCTCTGTATAAATTTTTAAATAATATGGTTTGGTGTTACTTATTCTTGAATTTTATTTAACAAAATTTTACTATATCTATTGTTTTGTGCCTTGAGTATTTTGCTTAAAATTAATTTGTAAGATTTAAGCTTTGGTTGTATATAGCTATAGCTCATTTATTTCCATATATTAGATAATATTTTATCGTATGAATAAGCCATAATTTATTAATGCAATCAATTTATTTATGGACAGTTAGCTGTTTCTAATTTTCAGCTACTGTGAACAATAGAGATCTATATGCAGATTTCTTTAAAGCACCTAAGAGTAGAATTCCTGGGTCGTAGATTGTGCATGTCTTTAACTGCAGTATGTTGAATAATGCCAATTTTTTTCCAAATTAGTTGTACCACTTTATACTATTAGCAATGTTTCATTTCTTTTGGAATGTAGATTTTGGTTTGTTTGGGTGGTAATTTTGCAAATGAACTTAGTGATTTGTAAAATTTTGTACTATGCGTTTTTGTGTTTTGTATAGGAACATGAATGTAAACTAACTCAGGAAATTCTAGAATTGATTGACAGAGAGGTTGACCTTATGATGAGAGGAGTCAAACATCATAACCTTGAAGGACTCAGAAAAAGAATTGCGACACTCTTTTTTCATTTTATCAAAACACCTCTGTTTAATCCTCAAGTTGCAAAATACCTTAAGGTATTCTACCTTTTTCTCTGTATTCCTTTTTCAAAATCCTAAGATGTGGTATAGCAGATTGAAGTATATTCAAATTTTGCTTTAACACTTTACTTGGAGTTCATGTGGAATACCATTTTACTGGTGGTATCTCCTTGGAATGGTTATTTTGTCTGTTAGTAAACTAAACTTACTCATTTGACGTCTGTGTATTTCCAACCTTGAATTCTTTTCTAATCTCTTAGCCAACTTTCCAACTGAATATTGTATTATGTTGAGTTCATCATGATTTCTCACGCCTCCATGGCTTTGTACATACTGTTGGTTTCCCCTGGAATGCTATTCACTATTTACCCAGCCAATTCCTGTTCATTTTCTGAGACTTAACTCTCATCTCTTCTCCTTCATGAGGCCTCACACGGAGTTAAATTCATCGTTTCTGAGAGTCTACGTTATACCTTGTTTGTGTTCCTTATAACTCTCATCACATAGTTGTAATTATTACTCAACAGATCCATATGGATATCCTGAGAGAACTTCAAATGTAACGTATTTGAATTAAACTATCTCTCCAACTCCAACGTCGTCAGACTTCTGTGGAAATTTTGCTCTCGAAAGCCAAGATAAATGCTTAATTGCCTTCTTACTGTGCAGAGCTTTCTAAAACACTATTAGTAAAACTCTTGGGTTAGAGCATGTTGTCAGAGAATTATAGTGTTTTATTTCGATGATTATTTTCAGTTAAAATTTACTTTAAAAGCTGACTAAGCATCTTTAGCTTTTTTGAAAAAAGAAAACAAAAAACGAAATCTTAATGCTTAGTCAAAACTAGAAGAATAAAAATTGTTCAATTTTTATATGTTTTTAAATTGATTTTTAAAAACCTGATTGTATTGCAAAAAGATTATTAAAGTGTAACAAAAGTCCAGGAGAAAAGGTTCCCATTATGTTATTTCTTATTCAAACCAGTGTTTCATTTGTCCAAGCCACCTTCTTTCTCTGTAGACTTATTCAGTTTATATTTGGAGTAATACAATTGATAGAGTTTTATGTTTTACACTTTTACATAATGTTATCATTTTATTTATTTTAAAATTTACCTTTGGTAAAATTTACTCTTTCTGGCGAGTTCTGAAAAATGTATGGAGTCATGTAACCAACAGCACAGTCAAAATAAGAAATGGTCCTATCACCCCCCAGGATTCCCTCATGCTGCCACTTGGTAGTCAGTCCTTCCCCCAACTTCTTAATCCTTGGCAAACACTGATATGTATTTTACTTTTATAGTTTTATCTATTTCAGAATGTCATATAAATGGAATCATACTATATGTAGTCTTTTGGGACTGACTTCTCTCACTTAGCATATTGCGTTTGAGATTCACTCATGTTTTTGAGTGTGTCATTGGTTTGTTTTTATAACTGAAAAATATTCTAATGATCTGGATACACAAGAGAGTTTTAAAACTCCATTCACAGTTGTATGACATTTGGATTGTTTAGAGTTTTGATCTTTTATGAATAAAGGCATTATAAGCATTAGATATGAGTTTTTGGGTAAATTGATTGTTTTGGGGTAAATTCCTAGAAAGTAGCATGTTGACTCACATGGTAAATGCATGTTTACTTTGAAAAGAGACTACTAAACATTTTTTTCCAAACTGACTGCACCATGTTGCATTTCTACCTGCAGTGTATGAGAAATATATTAATTAAGATAAAGGATTTAAAGTTTTTTCTTGAATCTAGGACAAATCTGTGGATTATCCTGTTCTTGCTTTTTTGGGGGGTATACTCTTTAATATCTCAAACTACAGGATTTAAAAGAAAAGTTACTGGCTTTAAAAAGAAATGACTCATTTACACATTTTTAATATGCATAGTGGGAGAAGAATTTGAAGGAACACCACTACCCCCACAACCACTTTTTGGGAGTAGGCCAGGATGAAGCACCCACTGTACTCTGGAGAATTCTTAGAGTTAAATTCTGTAGCTTAAATGGAGCCCTCTGTCATCATACTCATAATGAGAATGAGTTATCTTACTTCTTGCACAATTTCAGATCGGTAGAGAATATTTTCCATGGCATTATAATAAATGGTCTATTCATCTATAATGGAGAGGTGTGCTAACTCGTTTTCATGAGGTTGACTGATATATTTGCTAAATTATTGCCTAGGAGGCAAGAAAATAAAATAATCATTCAAGATAAACAAAATGTAAATCTCAGAATAAGAAAACCCAGATAAGTTGTCGTTTGGATCTTTGATTATACCCTTAGATCACTCTTCTTTTCTCCGAAATAATTGCTACCTTTTAAATTTACATGTTGTCTTATTTCCCAAAATTATAAGACATGGGACAAAGAAGCTTTCAAAGAATATTACCCTTTGGGAAGATGAAGCATTTAGGAAAAGTAAGGCACAGTAGAAGGGAAGGTTCAGAAACATAACAGTTGTTCAGAACAAAGTAAAACATTGGAAGGGATTATAATGGTAAATATTGTGTGTGTGTGTGTGTTTGTGTGCGCGCGCGTATTTAAGAAAGGAGGTTTAATAGGCAAAAGAAAGAGAAAAAGAAAATAGCTCTCTCTCCTGCAGAGAGCGAGGGGCGCCTGAATGGGTCTTCCCTATAATGGTAAATATTTTAAATCCACATTGAGTAAGAGAAAAAATGTTATAGAACATTGATGCCCATTTTCTTCTTTATAAAAATGTTTTTGAAAGTATTATATATCACATGCAAATGCTGTTGCTGCTTGATCTTTACTTTCATGGAAGCCAGAGGTACTGATGTGTCATAAATTAGGAAAGACTGTCTTATATATGTCTTGACTCAGTTTGTGTTGAAATGATCACCATTCACTCATTCATTCATGATACTTTAGCCCATAATGAAGGACTGGATTGATTATTTTATGGTAGAATTACTTTCTGTCTACTGCTTTAGACGTAGAATTTCAAACTTTGAATATTAATAATTTGAACTAATCTAAATTTATTTTAAAGATAAATGGAATGAGAAGAACAATTGGTTTAGTGAGTTTTTACTTCTATGTGAATCTAGCTATTGCGTTATAGGAATAATGAATGCAATGTAGCACTGAAAAAAATCTAAACTCTTCTTAAAAATAAAAACCTCTTCCTATTTTCAGTCAATTAATTTTCTAAGTGATTTTACCACAAATATCTAAGAATTGATGAATAACAGATTTTCAGTATTTTGGCAGGATGAATAAATACTGCTTGAAATTTAGATTATGTATAGAATAGGAAGTTAATGGAAAAATATAATTTTGTAAATTAGCTAACTGTTCTTTTATCTCATTCTAAGATAAGTTAGCCCTTGGTGCTTCTATTGGTTGGGATCATATTTGACCTGGCCTGGCTTTTAGACATGTTTTTTTTTTTTCACTCTGTAGGTCCCTCAAGACCCATTGAAATTTTATAAGAAAATTTACTTTTGCCACAGTTGCCAGCTTTATTTGCCTTCTACAGCATTTTCTATATCGTCCACCTCACGCCGCATATACCGGTGCCGTAACTGCATTAGCCTTGAGAATGAGGCTCGGAAACGAGAATCATTTTTGAAGTACAAATGTTTACTTCAACAGCTCTACTATACAGAAGCTGATTATGAAGACGATTCTAAAATTGCTTTCTTGATGCAGGTATGGTCAAACAGGGGTGCCAGTTATAGCTAAAGCTTGTCAAGGAGGCTATCTTGCAATCTTATGATATTTGTGTGTGTGTGTGTGTGTGTGTGTGTGTGTGTGATTGTTTAATGACTATTCCACTAGACTGTAAGCTCTGTGAGGGCAGGAGTATGCTTTTTTCCCCCTCTTGCTCACCATTATACCTCTATAACCTAATACAGTACCAAGTTTTATTTAAGGCCCTTAATATTTATTGAATGAATGATTGACTTATACAAAAACTGATGTTGCATATACACATACTAGTGTTTATGAATAACAGTAATAATTAGTGTAAACTGAATGTGACCATAATGGTAAATAACACCAAAAGTGAAAGCTAAGGCTTATAAAAAGTAAAAGAAAAAAAAAAAACCTTAGGGAAGGGCTTTAAGTAGTTACTTGTCTATGTAAATGGTTGGTATGATACCACGCAACTGGAAAGTTTCTGGCCAGAGTTCTTTTGGATGAATCATTGCATTGGATTATTGACTCTATCAGTAATTTGCTTCTCATAAGAACTTCTCCTAGCTCTGTGAGAGGGTAGAGCCTGTGAGAACAGGAACTCTGACCTGAATTCCTAACTTAACCACTACTTTGGTATTCCCTGTATATCTTTTTGGTTATTCCATGACTTCTACTGGGTTGTTTAGGCCAGAGGATAGTCTGTGTCTCTACAAAGTAAAAGCAAATTCCTGACACTGTTTGGACTTACGTAAGGGAGTGAGAAAAGAGAAGGACTTACTTATTGTTAATATGCTACCAACATTAGCAACTTATTAATAAAAGTATGTTATAGAGCACTGTTTATCTCATTAATGATATTTGTGTTCACAGACTGTCAAATAAGGTCAAATTTTCTGCAAATTAAAGTTATTAATTAACTAAATTGTATTTAATACTAAATAGGAAAATAGGCACTACTATGAATAGAAAACTTTATAGAGATTAAAAAAATAGATGCCAAATGTGATGTGCTTTGTTAAATTCTAAATTCTTCTAAATCAGTAGTAAAAATGTATTTTTATGACAAACTGATATAGGCATGCAGGATAATTCTCAATACTCAATTAATACCTATATGGCTTTACACACTTCATTGAGTTAATCAGCACAAAAATCCTATCAAAATAGGCATTATTTCTATTCTGCAGATGAGGAAAGTGAAGCACTGAGAGGTTAACTAACTTGTCCAAATTTATGCTACTAAGTACCAGCACCAGGATTGAAAACTAGGCTGTCTGGTTCCCAGTGTCCATACATATAAACACATGCTGTTCTGCCTCAGAAATAAGAGTTTCCAAAATAATGTTTATCTCTTTACCCGTTTGGATACACTCTGATATTTTCTATTCAATCTCAATCTACTTACTCTAATTTCCATTTGGAAAACTTTGTATCACCCAAGAGGTAGCAACCCACAGTTTGAAAAACACAAATTAAAATGATTACATATTTTGTCCAATAGAATGAGTATGTTATTAATAAATATTCATTCATATGTTTATTTCAGCTTAAATTCTTTTTTTTTTTTTTTTTTTGAGACGGAGTTTCGCTCTTGATACCCAGGCTGGAGCGCAATGGCGCGATCTCGGCTCACCGCAATCTCCGCCTCCTGGGTTCAGGCAATTCTCCTGCCTCAGCCTCCTGAGTAGCTGGGATTACAGGCACGCGCCACCATGCCCAGCTAATTTTTTGTATTAGTAGAGACGGGGTTTCACCATGTTGACCAGGATGGTCTCGATCTCTTGACCTCGTGATCCACCCGCCTCGGCCTCCCAAAGTGTTAAATTCTTATTTGGTACTTTTCTCCAGGAATTGTTGGCATGACAGATACATATTTCCTTGTAAAGAATTTTAGATTTACTATGACTTTAGTATAAGTCATCTACAAATACTACCTCAATATTCCATATTGCATTAGTCAGAGTTCTCCTGAGAAACACAACCAATAGGAAATTTTATACATATATGCTATATATATACATATAAGGAGATTTGTTACAAGGAATTTGCTCACATAATTACGGAGGCTGGTAAGTCTAAAACCAAACAGCTGATGGCCCAGTTCAAGTCTGAAGACCACCAGGCTGCTATAGAACCAGGAGGGGCCAATGTCTCAGTTCAGAGGCCATTAGGTAGGAACATTCTTCCTTACTCGGGGACAAGGTCAAATTTTTCTTCTATTCAGGCTTTCAACTGATTGGATAAAGCCCACTCACATTATGGAAGACAATCTGCTTTACTCAGTCTATTGACTTAAATGTTAATCTCATCCAAAACTACTCTCACATAAGCACCAGAACACTGTTTGACCAAATATCTGGGTATCCTGTGGCCTCATCAAGTTGATGTAAAATCAGTCATTACACATATTGAATGAAAGAATTTTAGGGGAGCATTGTAACCTTTCAGACAAGGATAATCTCCATTAGATTTGATTTAATTTAAATACTGTACCTGTGTAGGGTTTTGGTCTCTTATATTACATTTTACAATGTCTAGGATTAGTAGACAAATATTAGTGTCCAATAGCTTCCCCCTTGTAATGGGTGTAATTTTGATTAATATTTACTTCAGTAATAGTATTTGAGGCATAATTTGAATGTGTAAAGATTCTCATAAAACAGTAAATCTTGTGGACAAGAGCAAAGATTAGCATATATTAAATGTGAAGATGATATGTAAAATGAAAAGGAGAAAGCTAAGATGATATATAAAAAGTAAACATTCTGCTTAGACAGGAGATTTGAGTGTTGTACTAGTTACCTTGTTTATCTGTAGTGCATACAGATACTGCCTAATAGGCAATAGTATTGCTCTATTATTGCAAAAATTTCAAGTACAATGACTACTTGTAGAAAACTCTTAGAGACTGCTAACCACACTTATGTGCACATTTGACATTCACATGCAAATAAACACTTTATTCTCTATGATGCAGTTTCAAAATTATTAGTACAGTTGAGCAACTAAATTAAAACGAAAGTATAAACAAGATACATTTTGAATGTAAGTACAATATATAAAACATTGAATTTTAAAGTTCTGTAAATTTTTCTCATAGCAGCTGTGTACAGAGTATTGTCTTTTTTAGCATTAAGTAAAAGCTAGAATGCATTAGTTGAGCTTAATATATTGAATTACCAGTTTATGAAATACTGTCATAGCTGATGATGACAGGTTCTTTTTGTTTTTTACTTTGGTAAATTATTTAGGTTTTGTCTACTCGCAGAAAAGATTTCTGCTTTCACACTTTTTCACACAAACTTTTGAAAAAATTATTCTTTTTACATGCTTACACTTTGTTGAATTTGTCCCTCTCTGGCAATTCTAAATTCATAATGCAGACCCTATAATAAAAAAGTCATTCCAAGAGTTTTAGCTAATACAGTTTACATTTTTAAAAAAGTTTTAAACAGCTATTTTGACTACCTTTTTATTAAAACAACTAAGTCTTTTAATTAACACTAAGTGAATTACTTATCTTTATTAAATCTCAACTTCCTGTGCTCGCGTCAGCATCCCATATACTAAAATTGGAATGATACAGAGAAGCATGGCCTTGCACAAAGGTGACATGCAAATTCGTAAAGTGTTCCATATAAAAAAAACTCAGCTTCCTCATTTGTAAAATGGCAGTAAAAGATTTTAAAAGGTCCCTACAATGGCCCTGAAATTAAGATGGTACTTACTAATGAATTTTCAAAAATCATTAAATACCATATATTTAATAAGGTAACATTATAGTACCATTAAGATTATATTAAGGTAAAATTAGCGTACTGAAAGAAATATATACTGCTTACTCGAGTTTAAAGATGGGGACAAAACTGTGAGACTGATAATGTAGTTTAGGCAGAATGAACAGAAGTTTAGTGAAAACTAAGGGGTTATATGCCATTGAAACCTAGTGAATAATATTTCACTTCAAAAATATCCTATAATTTAATTATTTCCTCAAGTAATATAATAATCTTATAAAAAACAAATTTTATGGTTAGAAGAAAACCACATTTTTTTTAAACTTGCTTTGACATGCAGCTACAAGATATTCAGTACCTGACAGAGAACATCTGGGCGTCCCAGTCAGTCCTCAGTGCCTGGGACAATCTCAGTGATCTGGTCATGGTCAGATGGAATAAATCCCTGGAGTGGTCCCCCTGGAACTGTATTCTTCTTACCAAAGATGAAGCAGCTGCTCATCTCAAGCTAACACGTATTGAAGAGGTAAGAAAGTTGAACTTTATTTGGGAAGCTAATCATTGGGATTATTAGAGATAGCTTGACAGCCTTCTAGTATATTCCATGCTTAAGTACTTCCATCAGATTAAGAAACAGAATTTATGGATTAACAGCAAAAAAAAAAAAAGGACGCTATATATGGCACAAATTAAATTAAAGGTATATATATATGTGTATATATATATATGAGATTTGAACATATCACAAGTCCTAAATATGATACCAATCTCTCCTAATAGCAAGTTTAAGCACATTCCACAGTAAATTCCATGAAGACAAAGATTTTGTTCAGCTTATTTGTACCTGTATCTCTAATACCTATAATAATGCCTGTCACAGAATGGAGTTAGTATTTGTTGAGTGAATAAATGAGCATTACCACCAGATAGGTATTATGGAACCCATAATCTTTCTTTCTTTGATTAATTATCACGAGTCTGCTTAAAAACACCCAATTCCCAAATTTTGTTCATAATTTTGTGGTCTAAATGGCAATCATACTGATGGGGTATAGTTCTGATGCTTCATTTTTCGTTTGCTTCCAACTTGCTGGGAGTGGAGCAAGCACTATAAACATTAAATGCCATTTACTGTAATTTTAGTAACTTAAAAGATGCAATCTGAAAAACATTTTGATAAGTAAATTGAGGGGCTCCTGATGAGTTCCTAGAGAGCTCCATTTACACTAAGCCCAGGATCCCAAGAGTTAATACTGATTCTCTATATTCTTTAATTCCACACAAGATATCAGGGAAAGCAAAGTAAAGAAATGACAAAATACAATAGTTATTTAACATAGTGTGATTTACAGTGCAATCAAGTTAGAACTCAGAATTCAGAAACCAACCCAGAACCGCACAGCCTCATGGAAAATGAACAACTTTCTCCTGAATGTTGACTGGATAAACAATGAAATGAAGGCAGAAATAAAGACGTTCTTCGAAACCAACGAGAATGAAGACACCACATACCAGAATCTCTGGGACACATTTAAAGCAGTCTCTAGAGGAAAATATATAGCAATAAGTGCCCACATGAGAAGAAAGGAGAGATCTAAAATTGACACCCTATCGTCAAAATTGAAAGAGCTAGAGGAGCAAGATCAAAAAAACTCAAAACCTAGCAGAAGACAAGAAATAACTAAGATCAAAGCAGAATTGAAGGAGATAGAGACACGAAAAACCCTTCAAATAATCAATAAATCCAGGAGCTGGTTTTTTGAAAAGA
Organism: Aotus nancymaae; assembly: GCF_030222135.1. Taxonomy (NCBI): domain Eukaryota; kingdom Metazoa; phylum Chordata; class Mammalia; order Primates; family Aotidae; genus Aotus; species Aotus nancymaae. The sequence goes on from NW_026988413.1 coordinate 33,128,354, forward strand.
TCAACAAAATAGACAGACCACTAGCCAGACTAATAAAAAAGAAAAGAGAGAATAATCAAATAGATGCAATAAAAAATGACAAAGGGGATATCACCACAGATTCCACAGAAATTCAAACCATCATCAGAGATTATTACAAACAACTCTATGCACATAAATTAGAAAACCTGGAGGAAATGGATAAATTCCTGGACAGCTGCCTCCTGCCAAGCCTAAACCAGGAAGAAGTCGAAACCCTGAATAGACCAATAACAAGGTCTGAAGTCGAGGCAGCAATTAAGAGCCTACCACCCAAAAAAAGCCCAGGTCCAGATGGGTTCACAGCCGAATTCTACCAGACATACAAAGAGGAACTGATACCATTCATACTGAAACTATTCCAAATAATCCAAAAAGAGGGAATCCTTCCCAAATCATTTTATGAGACCAACATCATCCTAATACCAAAACCTGGCAGAGACTCAACAAGAAAAGAAAACTACAGGCCAATATCCATGATGAACATAGATGCAAAAATCTTCAATAAAATACTGGCAAGCCGATTACAACAGCACATCAAAAAGCTTATCCACCATGATCAAGTAGGATTCATCCCGGGGATGCAAGGCTGGTTCAATATACGCAAGTCTATAAATGTAATTCACCACATAAACAGAACCAAAGACAAAAACCACATGATTATCTCAATTGATGCAGAGAAGGCCTTCGACAAAATTCAACAGCCCTTTATGCTAAAAACCCTCAATAAACTAGGTATCGATGGAACGTATCTCAAAATAATAAAAGCTATTTATGACAAACCGACAGCCAATATCATACTGAACGGGCAAAAACTGGAAGCATTCCCTTTGAAATCTGGCACTAGACAAGGATGCCCTCTCTCAACACTCCTATTCAATATAGTACTGGAAGTTCTAGCCAGAGCAATCAGGCAAGAAAAAGAAATAAAGGGTATTCAATTAGGAAAGGAGGATGTCAAATTGTCTCTATTTGCAGACGACATGATTGTATATCTAGAAGACCCCCTCATCTCAGCCCAAAAGCTCCTGAAACTGATAAGCAACTTCAGCAAAGTCTCAGGATACAAAATCAATGTGCAAAAATCACAAGCATTCCTATACACCAATAACAGACTTAAAGAGAGCCAAATCAAGAACGAACTGCCATTCACAATTGCTACAAAGAGAATAAAATACCTAGGAATACAACTAACAAGAAATGTAAAGGACCTCTTCAAGGAGAACTACAAATCACTGCTCAACGAAATAAGAGAGGACACAAACAGATGGAGAAACATTCCATGTTCATGGTTAGGAAGAATTAATATCGTGAAAATGGCCATACTGCCCAAAGTAATATACAGATTCAATGCTATCCCCATCAAGCTACCAATGACCTTCTTCACAGAACTGGAAAAAACCACCTTAAACTTCATATGGAACCAAAAGAGAGCCCGCATAGCCAAGTCAATTCTAAGCAAAAAGAACAAAGCAGGAGGCATCACACTACCAGACATCAAACTCTACTACAAGGCTACAGTAATCAAAACAGCATGGTACTGGTACCAAAACAGAGATATAGACCAATGGAACAGAACAGAGGCGTCGGAGGCAACACAACATATCTACAACCACCTGATCTTTGACAAACCTGATAAAAACAAGCAATGGGGAAAGGATTCCCTGTTCAATAAGTGGTGTTGGGAAAACTGGCTAGCCATATGCAGAAAGCAGAAACTGGACCCCTTCCTGACACCTTACACTGAAATTGACTCCAGATGGATTAAAGACTTAAACATAAGACCTAACACCATAAAAACACTAGAAGGAAACCTAGGCAAAACCATTCAGGACATAGGCGTAGGCAAGGACTTCATGACCAAAACACCAAAAGCATTGGCAACAAAAGCCAAAATAGACAAATGGGACCTAATCAAACTCCACAGCTTCTGCACAGCAAAAGAAACAGTCAATAGAGTGAATCGGCAACCAACAGAATGGGAAAAAATTTTTGCAGCCTACCCATCTGACAAAGGGCTGATATCCAGAATTTACAACGAGCTAAAAAAGATTTACAAGAAAAAAACAAACAAGCCCATTCAAAAGTGGGCGAAGGACATGAACAGATACTTTACAAAAGAAGACATACATGAGGCCAACAAGCATATGAAAAAATGCTCATCATCACTGGCCATTAGAGAAATGCAAATCAAAACTACATTGAGATACCATCTCACGCCAGTTAGAATGGCAATCATTAAAAAATCTGGAGACAACAGATGCTGGAGAGGATGTGGAGAAATAGGAACACTTTTACACTGTTGGTGGGAGTGTAAATTAGTTCAACCATTGTGGAAAACAGTGTGGCGATTCCTCAAGGACCTAGAAATAGAAATTCCATTTGACCCAGCAATCCCATTACTGGGCATATATCCAAAGGATTATAAATCGTTCTACTATAAGGACACATGCACACGAATGTTCATAGCAGCACAGTTTACAATAGCAAAGACCTGGAACCAACCCAAATGCCCATCGATGATAGACTGGACAGGAAAAATGTGGCACATATACACCATGGAATATTATGCAGCCATTAAAAACGAGGAGTTCGCGTCCTTTGTAGGGACATGGATGAACCTGGAAACCATCATTCTCAGCAAACTGACACAAGAACACAAAATCAAACACCACATGTTCTCACTCATAGGCGGGTGTTGAACAAGGAGAACACATGGACACAGGGAGGGGAGCACTATACATGGGGGTCTGTTGTGGGGGAGTGGGGGGGACAGCGGGGGGGGTGGGGAATTGGGGAGGGATAGCATGGGGAGAAATGCCAGATATGGGTGAAGGGGAGGAAGGCAGCAAATCACACTGCCACGTATGCACCTAAGCATCAACCTTGCATGTTTTTCACATGTACCCCAAAACCTAAAATGCAATAAAAAAAAAAAAAAAAAAAAAACATAGTGTGATTCCCTGTTGGTTTTTTTTTTTCAATGGAACAAGGGATGATGTATAAAGATAAGAAAGTAGGTAAATTTTTAGTTTTTAAATTTTGTTTTAATAAATGAGGCCAAGAAAAATTTCGCCCTAGGGATTGAAAGAAAAGGTAGCAATAAGTTGAAGCTGTATTAAATGTGATATTTAGTAAACTAAGCTGCCTCATAAATATTTAATCACAGGAAGCATAGCCAATACTAGCAATATCATTTCATCTAGGACCCATGATGAGATTGAAGTTCATTCCCAAAGCTGATATTCAATTAATCCACACAATTCCCTTTGTGCATTTAATCAAATTACTGCAGTATCAAATTAAATGTTCTCTTCAGATGCATTTCTAATTCCAGAATGCCAGTCTTATCGAATTTCTGTAAAGAGAGCCAAGGTTTGCAACCAGACAAACTGGAAGAACATTTGCCTTTTTTATGGTTTTGGGCTGATACAATTTTTTAACTATTAATTTTCAGCCTAGTTAAAGATTAGTTTATATCTTGCAGAAAGATGGAGCATTTTCAGAATTTTCTCTGTGGTCTTCCTCCCCAAAACCCATCCCTTCAGTCTAATAATGAAGAAAACATAGGATAAACCCAGATTGAGAAACATTCAGGAAAATTTGGGTGTGGGGTATATGGGACCTTTCTGTAATATTCTTAGAACTATTTGTATACCTAAAGAATTTGTGGACATAGTTTGAAACCACCACATGGTTATTTCAAGAGAATGGACCTATTTCAAAATAGGTCCAAAATAGGGGAAAAAAAGGTCTCCTGATGTTCACCCATCCCTGTCTCCACATTGCAATGGTAATTACTATTTCTTATGTATATAATAATCTATTGAAATCCTTCTGGAAGTTTTCTGTGTATATATAAGTATATATACTTTTGTTGTAGCATGAATTTCATATTAAATGACTCTGAGAATTAGTTTCTTTTGCTTTACTTAACAATATAAATAATACAATATGGAAAATATTCAATTATTTAAGAGTTATCTATTAGTCCCTTGAACACATATATCATAATTTATCTCAACTTTAATAATTTATAGTTCTGTAAAGACACTTTGAAAACCTATAAAGTCCTGTACATATGTAAGTTAATATAGCATAATAAAGTGTATTAGTTTTTCTTGAATGAAGTATTGGCTAAGAAGTAGAAACAAAGTTAGATTAGTTCAAAAGATGACTATTTAAACCTAGTGAATTTTTCTGTTAAGAAGAAATTTTAAAATAAGCCCAGGATACTCCTATATAATGCTTTCTGTTCCTTTCGCCCTTTCAGTGAGGGCTTTCTTTTATCTTTGATTTGACCCTCTGAAGAGACCTTTATTGAAGGAATGCCTTACTCTCAGAAAATAAATTTTAGGAAGACGTACAGGCAGTATTTGTGATTTGATTGAAAAGAGGGCCAATTAAGATTAATAGGTAATAGATTGTATTTATTAATTTAACCAGAATTTACTTTTGAAAGTGCCATATACTGTACTAATTACAGAGAAACAAGGAAATTTAATGAATATAACATTTTTTGTTGTCTCAGCTGCATTTGGGTTCACCTACAAGAACAGAATAAGCAATTTATAATGACCTAATCAAATGTGGGTCTAGTTTTCTTATGTAACAAGAATTTCAAAGGTTGGCAGTTTGGGGCTAGTATGGTCGCTCCACCTTGTTCTCAGAAATACAGGTTGTCTTACTTTGTCCTCAGCCATATTTAATCTGCAGCTTTCACTCTCATGCTTGGTGGACTCTTAGTGATAGGATAGCTACGTCATCTTCTTCATTACATGTACCTCTCAGTAATGGCAAAAAGCTAAATGTGCTTGATAGGTGAGTCCTCCCACTCTTAAAATTTCCTTTAAAAGGCTGTATTCAAATAAATAAATAAATAAATAATTATATAAGGTTATATATATTATATATAGTTAAACAATTGCAGAAGACATTTAGTTGTCATGTCTCCTTAGGTTCTTTTTGGTGGTAACAGTTTCTCAGACTTTCCTTGTTAAATTGTTATGTTTGTTTTTTCTAACCTCAATATATATAACATTAAATAATTGATTATATATATATTCTAACTAGACACCCTCAGAATAAAGGCTAAGAAAACTGGACACATCACACCCTATACAAAATCAGGCCTCCAGTACAAATGGAAGAGAGAATGAATATTGAGTTGGTAACTAGCAGTGGTTTAAACTTAGAGAAGTCAGAGGGAGAGTTGGGGAAAACTTCCAGGTGTAAGTATCATAGGAGCTGAGTCATGAAAGATGATGTACAATGTGAGAAAAATAAATGTAGTCTGGGATGAAAGAATTGACAAGCAAAGGCACTGAGGCATGACAGTATTTTTACCTGGCAAAATTTATCTGCCATATTTACTAGAATTTGATTTTTTTTCTTTGCAGGGATATGAACGCTCGTTTATTCACAAGATCAAACACAAACATATCCTGGCTAAGAACTATTTTTCTCAGATTCCAGTGCTGGCTTCATTTATACTTGATGATGGTGAAATAGATGAGATCAGACAGAAATATCGCTCAGACATGACACCTAAGATTATAGAATCCCAGAGGCCTCCTCCTTAGATGATCCAGGAGTATTTGTTTGATGATCGGTATTTTGTTCACTGCTAATAGGGTAATACAGAGGTCACAGAGTGTGGAAATGGAATTTAATCTGTTTATTGATTTTGTTTTTTGTTTTTTATGTTATTTTGAGTTCTATAAAGAGAAAACATTTCTATATATGTGTTTTGTTGTTAGGAAGTTAGTGCTAAATTGAAATGCAATTTTGTTACTGAAATTAATATTTTGCAGTAAAGAAAACATTTTAAAATGTATTTTCACATTAAATTAAAAAAAATTTTCAAGTATATTATAGTTAAAATCTAACAGCCAAATAAAAACTAGACTTAACTTTCACATTATTTATTTTAGATAAAATGTAGTTATAGGAAGCTAATCAGTATATGGATGGGAGGAAACATAAAATGCTCCTTCTTGAAAACTTCTATAAGTAGGATAAAAGAATTTATATTTTAGTATATACATTTGAATTTTTGCAGTTTATTGTCTGCTTTCACCTTCCATCTTTCTCATAATCCCAATAAAACAGTTGAAACTGTTTGTAAATAAACATAAAACTTTCATTCTGGAGCTATTAGCATATGCAAGAAATACTCCCTGTGGGCAATGGTGAAACTCTGTAAGAAGAATAAACTTGATTAAATAAACCATAACAACCCCCTTCTCCAATAAACTAAAGGAGTGACCTTGACCACATAGACGTTAGGGTCCTACAGTGATGAACAATGGTTTGCCAGTCAGTCTTAACAAGAAATGGATGGCACACTCAATATAGCTTAAGCCAAGGAGAGTTTATTTACAAAGGGCCTTATTACAACGTGTGGGTAGTGTGTAGGGAAGCTGAAGGAATAATAGTGCAGGAACCCAGGACCAGTGTCAGACAGGCTATCTTTCTCTAGTCTCAAATGAAATTAGGGAGAAAGTCTGAGAACCCAGAGAGAATGTAAAGAAGATAACAGAGGATCAATGACTAGCTGTGAAGGGAACAGCCAGCCAGGCATAGGGGAATCTCATGAACTAGGGAAATACTCAGTTTCATACTTCTCTCTTCCTCCAGTCTCCCGCTTGGGTTTCCCACTGGCCAAACCCAAAAGGAAAGCAGAAGGGGTAGGAGTTAGTTGACATAATTTTTAAGGCTTCAAGGCAAAGAGCAAGGGAAGAGTATGTAAGGGGGAAGAGTAGATTTGGAGGGCTAAATAGACAGTGTCCAGATGGAGAAAGAATTAAAAGGGAAAATCCGTAATTCAAATAGCAATATTTTACCCATTATCACACACAACATAATTATATATACATAAAGACATGATTTTTTTTCTAATTCCAATCAGCAATTAATGAGGCTGTTCTCTTAAGTTTAGTGAAGTTTAGAGGTTAAATGTTTGTTCTATCTAAATATTTGACAACATTTTAGCAACACATTTTGTAGGATATCTAAAATTTTTCCTTACTTGGCCAAAGCACAGCACACGGCACTTGTTAAGAAAGTAAACATCCAGTAGGAAATTGCCATAATGTAGTCCTTTTTAAGGTCTCATGGACAAATCTGGTACCTCTCTAAACAATAAATTACAGGTGGGACTAGATTGGGGACCATTCTGATCACTGATAAACTGGCAGCAATTTAACACAGACAAATGCAGGTTTCCACTGGAATGTAAATGGCTAGATATTTTATAAGATGCTTCAGGAGAATCCCATAGCTCAGAGAAGGAAGGGCTGGGGAGGTAGCAGGGAGGGTTGGGGTGGCAGGCAGTGAGAAGAAAATAGCCAGAGATGGGGAAATAAAGGATTTTAGAATTCTCCTGTTGACCCAAGGGTGAAACAGCTGGAATGGAAGACTTAAGGAGTAAGACGGAGAGGGGAGGACAAAGATGACGGTATGTGTTCCCTTGGTTTCTCCTATCTGCTTTTTGGTCTTATGCTGGTCACTGTTACAACTCCACACAAGATGGTCATAAGAGGCAGTGATAAAGATAATTCTATCAGAAGGAAAAATTTCAGGTGGTACATTTTTTGTGGGATGAGAGATAGCTGCTAGTATAAATTCAAAAAGATCCATGGGCAGCAGCTAAAAGGTTGTTCAACAGAAAAGAGACCTGGGAAGAATAATGCTAGATACTTGGTGTTAAGGAATTCTGGGGGAGATGCATGTGGATAGGCATGACCTAGGTAAGTGTGCTCCAGGTGGCATTCACTGCAGAAGAAGCTGTCAGTATTCAAATAGACAAGATAATTCCTCCTGTGGATATCAGTCAGCTTCTTTTGCTATCCTTTCTGGTGGTTACTCCATGGGTCCATTTACAAAGTGACTATGACAGTAGAGATGGAGCTTATTCATGGGCTTAACCACAGAGATTTTTTTTCACAAAGGCTGATTTGGCTACTGCCACTGCTGGGTGTCTAACCTACCAACAAAAGCCGATAAAAAGCCACAAAGTGGCATTATTCCCCAGGAAAACTATCTGGCCATCTGGTGACTGGTTGATTATGTTGGATCCTTTCTGTTATGGAATGGGCAGACATTTTTTTTTCTCATGAATATAGATTTTTATTAGGCATATGGATTTTCTTCTATGTTTACAGTATTTCTGTCTATACAATCATTCAGGTTTGTACAGAAAGCCTTACTCATCACTATGGTATCACAAATTACATTGCCTTCAACGAAGGAACTCATTTTACAGAGAAGGAAGTGAGACAATGGATTCATGCTCGCCAAATTCATTGGTTTTACCATGTCTCTATCACCTACCTATATATGCCTTTATAAAATCAAATGAAATAGCCTACTAAATGGTGAGTTATGGCACTGTCTGGGTGACAATACCCTACGAGGTTAGAGTGCTTTCTGACAGGATGCAATGAATGCCTAAAATAGTTGGCTATATTTGGTGCTGTCTACTTCACAGCCAGAATTCACAGGTTGGGAAATCATGGGTAGAGCTGGCTAATAGATACTGCTATCTCTCCTATTTTTAGAATGCGTGGAACTGGAGACAAAAGGATAAAGCAGAGGGTGACTTCTTTCACTATTATACCGCAAAACCTACATAAAGAATTATCATTTCCCATCCCTTCAACCTTGGACTCAATGGACTTGGAGGTCTTAATGTCCAAGGAAGGAGTTTTTCCAGGGAATACAGTAATATTTCCACTGAATCAGAATTTGAGACTCACAAAGCAATTCTTTAGAGTCCAAATAGTTAAGTATGTCTTCCTAAATGAATAGGCTAAAATTTCTACTTTCCATAGCTTGAAAGCTACCAATAGCTAGTTGAAAACAGCATTTTCATATTTTTTTATTATACGATTATTTTATTCTCATCAATTTTCTAAGTTATAGTCTCTGGCAACTCCAAATGATATTCCAGGAGTGTATCCAGTAAAGCAATATGGTGTATCACATCTAATGGCGCCCTCGATGTGATAATAGGGCACCATTAGATGTGATACACCATATTGCTTTACTGGATCCAGGAGCTGCCTATAGGGATAATAATATATCATTACATAATGAGCATCATAAAACATCATTTTAGATTCCAAAAACTAACACAGACTGTATTTTGTAGAACAGTAGTATATATTTCAAAGTGAGACTGTTTCAGAGGGAGACCTGAAAAAGAAATGAATCAAGAAAATAGTATGTTAGATGCTCTTGGTTAGGAGAGTTCTGATAATCCTTTTACCAAATTAAATTTAATACATGGCAGATTAATAAAAAAACAATTCTTATATACCTCTAACACATATAGAAGACAGATCCAACTATTATTAATGAATTTAAAATTTAAAAACATACCTATACTAAATTTTGCTCCTGATAATTCAGAAGGAAATATTTATATAAAAATTATACATTTATGTAATCAGGAAAGGAAAATACATACTATGAACCTTTCAGATATGAGTAACTGGCAGTAATGGCAGAGTCAATATCTGCTTTTCATAGCAACTTGTCAACAGTTATGTTTGTGAAACATAAACGGAATTTGAATTTCTTCACTTTGACGTACAATGCAGAATAAATTCCAGCATACGCATGCTGTAAGTGATTGCTCTCAGATTCTAGAGAGTTGACATTTTTACATCATTCAAAACAAATTAAGAACATACCAAAACTGAATTCAGAAATGTCTAATTATTGCTGACTCAAGTCACTTAGTGTGAAGATGACTATGAGGGATGCAGAAACAAATAGATCTTGAACAGAATATAAAAGTTTTTGCACCAGTCAGAAGTCTATATTTTTCTGACTGACAAAGTAATTTACTGGCGTTGGGTTTTTCATGTTAGTATTAGATTTGTGAATTGAATTAGGTACAAGCACAAGTTATGAAAGAAGGAGATTGGATTATTTTTTTCTAATAGGTTTTCAAATGACTGTTATCATCTATGCTTATAAGGCTATCTCTCTTTGGTAATATGCATTTCCACATGCTGGGTTCTCCTCCCCGCAGCCCCCACCGTGGTATTTTTTTCTACCTTCACTTCCCGGCTTCTGCTTATTCCAATTTTATGCATTCTTCAAGATCAACCTAATTATACCTTATTCATTCATTTACTCATTTATTCCAAAACTTATTTATTTATTGAGTTTAATATGGGCTGGTTGTTACGCCTTGGGGCTGCAGTGTCAAGTAACATATTATCCATACCCTCAAGGAACCCATGTAGACAGGCTGATAGTTTCTATGTCTATGTCTGTTAAGTGAGGTGGGCAATACTTCAGCAGCACGATTGTTAAGAATTAGAATGTATTTGTGAAAACATATGGAACACAGGAATTGTGTAATGTCTGTTAAATGAATAACATTTGCTTGTTTATATTGTTTTGTAAGACAGCATGTTTTTTTTTGTTGTTTATTTTATATGCAGAATGTGGGATGAAAATAGGCAGAATTAGGCTTGCCTTCTAATGATTGGCCATTTCTCTTGGCATATGTAGTTGTGAACCCTAGAACAGTGACAGGACACTGTGGAAATTTGCCCTACAGCCCTTGTAGCCTAATTCCAGTTTAGTGTCATTCCTTATCTTTACTGTTTCCTTTTGATGTATATGAAAACTATTGAAAACAGACAGACCTCTGCTTTATAAAGGTGAAGGTTCCAGGTGTATAAAGAGGGAACAGCTGCTGCTGATACTCTGCAGCTATGAATTTAAAGAGTTTATTACAAACTTTCTGTGGCACTTCCTCAGAAAAAAATTCTTCCCCTTCACAAGAGCTTGATCTGTAAATGGATTGTTCAGTTTCTCTCCTCCCACTCAGCTTGGCTTCTGTTTGGCAGCTTCCAGTGATCTTCCTAACCTGCATTTATCTTTCCCAAATTAGAGGCAGCTGGGCAATTTTAGGGAGACAACAGTTCAGTAATTCTCTCTTTTCTAATTTGTAAAGCCAGTAATTCTCTCAAACTTCAGGAGACTGATTGGCTTGGAAACAAAAGAACTGTAATGTGGTCTTAAACTTTTCAGGCTTAATTGTTTTACAAATATTCTGTAACAATGTGAAAGTTTAAAGAATATCTGTTATTAGAATAAATAAACATTACGTATTGTGATAGCACTGTTCTCCTTACCTGTTTTTAACTTGGTATGAATAGAACCAACTGGAGTTGATTTCCCATTGTAAGTAAGAAACTAGTATTTAATTTCTGTTAGGCACAGCAAGTAGCTAGGAATGGGGCCGTTGAGTTGAATTTTTTTTAAAAAGTTTCTTTAGAATAAAGAATAAGAAATTATCACCTGCTAAACAAAACTCCAGTTGTTTTGTATTTATATTACAAAGTATATTTTTGTAATTGTTTTCTTTGAAGAAAATTCCAGAGATTATTTTTAGAACAAATTTGACGTCTGCTATTTTTCCTCTGCTTTTAAATTACATTATTATTTTACCTACCACATCTTGATCTACCCTTTTAACTATCTTTTCCACACTCCTTTGCAATAATTCTTAGAGGTAAATTTCATTGTGTAAACAAAAATGTCACATACTGGCTAGGCTTTCTCCATGAAGTGTGGCATGTGAAGGAAAGCAGCCTTGGGTATTTGATAACTCATAATAATACTTTGTTTAAAAAACATTAATACACTAATATAAATGCTATGAAAAAATAGTGTAAAGCATTATTCTTTTATTAAAAGTGATAGTTTTGAGGACATAAATCTGACAACCTATGACAACACTCATAAAGAAGATTTCAAATTCTCTATTAGAATGTTTTATTTTCAGGTCTTTTGTTCTTTCTTTATTTGGGTTGTTTGTCTTGTTATTGAGGTATAAATGATCTTTATATATGCTGAATACAGGTATTTCATCAGGTCCATGAATTATAGATACTGTCTCTTGCAATCTGTGGATTTTGGTTTAACTTTATTTGTCATGTTTTTCACGAGTAACAGTTTTCAATTTGTTAAACCCCAGTTGATAAATTGTTTTTTTCGTAGTCAATGCATCTTATGTCCTCTTTACAAAAATTTTGCCTTCTCCAGGGTTAAGCAGATACTGTGTATATACAGAATTTCTACCGATATAACCTCCTTTATTTCTGACATTGGTAATTTGTGGTTTTTCTCTTTTATTGAGCAAGGAGTTTATCTTGCTGGGGGTTTATCTATTATTATTATTATTTTACTTCAAAAAAAACAAACTTCTGATCTGAGTTTTTTCTGTTATTGTTGTCTATCTCATTGATTTATTTTCTTATTTTTACTGATTCCTTGCTTCTACTTTCTTTGGTTAATTTGCTTATCTTTTCCTAGTTTCTTCAAGTCAAAACTTACATAATTGATTTGAAACCTTTTTTCTTTTCTCATATAAACATTTCATGCTATAAATTTTCTTATAAGCAGTGATTTAGCTATATTCAACAAACTATGTATTGTATTGTGTATTTATTTTATAAAAAATGCAAAGTAGTCAAGTGCTATTATTTTAGTAAAAGCAATATTTTCCAAAAAATATTTAGTCACTTTTTTTTAAATTTTGACTCTGTATATTATGTTCCCAGAGTCACATATAAACTTAAAGACACAGTTTTTTGAGAATGAAAGTGTAAGGCAGGCTTTTATTCATATGTAATTATATATGTAATCCAAATTTAACTTTGGGCATAAAAATGACTTTCTCTAAAATAATTTATAAAGGCATCACCTCAGCTGAATTCACTAGATTTTAAAAACTATTTAATCTAAGAAATGAGAGTGTTCACTCAATGTAAATTTATTTTATTAATAGTAATTTGCTTATCTATAAAATCCAGATGATAAATGCTTTTAAGTTTTAATATTAAAGCACTCTAAGATTGGTGTCTTCTCCCTCCTACCCTCACTATTCTCTGAATTGTTCTGATGCTTCATTGTGGGAGAGGCTAAATATGTCTTAGAAAACTCTATAGTCTTAGAAAATTTATACCTGTTGGAAAAGATCAACTCTATGTCTGGACAGGTGGTTCTAACCAGGAAACAAAATAACACCCTCTGTGCAATGATTTGTATTTTCACTTTCCAGCATTACTCAGGAGGGCAAATGCAGTCACACTTCACTCGTCCCCAGAAGGAATACCAATTAGCATTACTGACTTTAATGTACATTACCCACTATATGTTCGTCACACATACAAATACATTGTCTTGAGTAATGTGGCTAACTTCAGAGGTGGCACAGGAAATCAAACATAAGATTTTATAGTGTTCTTATACATGGTTAGGCAGGAATATATATGCACACCATAAGCTAAAATTCAGAAGGTGTTACTGAAAAATACTGAGGTACATTTGAGGAGACTTAAGTTTTAATCCTCGTGTTGTGATTTCGGATAAGTAACTTAATGTCTTCAAGCATACAATGGAACCGTTTGGCCCAGATAATCTCTATGGTGATTTGCATCTCTAGAACTTTAGGTCTACAGTAACCATGAACCATATAGGAATTTCAATAGGCTCAGGAGGATAACATCGGAAACATTTTATCGCGCTCTTCAATTTGATTCAATTTAGCAAACCACAGCTGATCGCTGATCATGTGCCTAGCACAGCTTGTACCAGCTGGGCTCTAGGAGCAAAATATTTTTGATTTACATATATCTTTAAAATGATAATGAGCAACTTAATTTTTTATTGATCTCTTTCCACCTTCTGCTGTCGTTTTCCAGAATTATATAAATACCATTAATTTTATAGTGTAAATGAATTGTGTTTTAATATTTTTGTTGCTATTCTTACAAAAGGTAAAATGTCATAGACTCTCAGTGCATGGATATTTTTTTTCTCCTTGAGCGAAGGAAAGTCTTTCTTTTACTAAACTTTGTCTTGAACCTGACCGTTTCTATAATTGCCAGCCTCTCAGCTATCATTTACCTTTTTGAACGCTGTAAGAAACTGACTTTGGTCTCTCAGCCTTTGGCAGTTGTAATCCCTGTCCCTCCATCGTCTCTGGCCATGACCCTGTTCTGGGGCTTTACATAATAAGATTTGTCAGTTAAAAAATCTATATTTAGATACCAGAGTAAAAGGAATAATAATTATTCAACAGATCAGTTTTCTCTTTTAATTTTAAGAAGTGTTTCAGAGTAAAATTGTTTAATATTGTATATTTGATTCTAAGTATAACCATAGACTTAGGTAATAATGAAACAACAAAGCCATCTATAAATGAATTCAGATATATACCTTATAGTTCATATTTCTCTTTGTCCTGGAAAAGTTTTCTTGAGTCATAGCCATTGATTTGCTGTACACTGGAAGCTACACACCCACAATAAAAAGAGTTTGTGTTCTGTGATTTACAAATAATGAGCACTTGAATTGGATCCTCCTGATGGATTTTGTCTCATATATTGCTAAAATCATAAGAATTCTGAAAATAATGAACCTGTACAGTATGTTATTGTACTGAGTACTGTAGGCAATTATAACACAATAGTATTTGTATTTCTAAACATACCTAAACATAGAAAAGGTACAGTAAAAATACGATATAAAAGATAAAAAATGGCACACCTGTATAGGGTAATTCCCATGAATGGAGCTTGCAGGACTGGAAGTTGCTCTGGGTGAGTCAATGAGTGAGTGATGAGTAAATGAGAAGGTGTAAGATATCACTATACACTGCTGTAAACTTTAAATATACTGTACACTTAGGCTAAGCTAAATTTATATAAAATTTATTTCTTCAGTAATGAATTAACCTTAGCTTGCTGTAACCTTTTTATTTTATAAACTTAATTTTTTAAAGCTTTTGGACTCATAATAACCTTTAGCTTAAAACACAAACACATCATATAGCTGTACAAAAATGTTTTCTTTATATCTTTGTTTTATAAGTTTTTTTCTACTTTAAATATTTTTATTTTTTACTTTAAAAATTTTTAGTTAAAACCTAAGAAACAAACATACACATTAGCCTAGGCCTACACAGGGTTGAGAATTCAGTATCAGTCTTCTACTTCCACATTTTGTCTGGCTACCTATCTATCATCTATCTATCTATCTTCTATCTCTAATCTATGTATCCATCTGCACACACACACATACACACACACAGAGACTAATACAAATTTTGGTAACAGGAGTAGGGTGCTGTTTCTTGCCTATATCTAATTTAGATGAGACTTAGACTTCAGAGTTGATGCTAGAATGAGTTAAGACCTTTGGGACTGTTGGAATGGAATGAATGTAGTTTGCATGTAATAAAGACATGAATTTTGAGGGGCCAGGGGTGGAATGCTACAGACTGATTTGTGCCCATACCTACTAAATTGTTATATTGAATCCCTAATACCGAATGTGACCATACTTGGAGGAAAGGCCTGTAAGGAGGTAATTAAGGTTAAGTAAGAGCATAAGCATGGAGCTCTAATATAATAGTGCTGATGCCCTTATAGGAAGAGGAAGAGACACAAGAACTTTTTCTCTTCACCATGGAAGTACACAGGGAAAAGGTGGCTGTCTAAAAGCTGGGAGGATAACCTTCACCAGGAATTGAATTAGCTGGCACCTGATCTTAAACTTCTCAGTCTCTAGAACTGTGAGCTGTGAGAAAATAAATTTCTGTTATTTAAGCCACCTAATCTATGGTTTTTTTCTACAGTAGCCCTAGCTATATATATGTGTGTGTGTATATATATATGTGTATATATATGTATATATATGAGAATATATGTGTGTATGTATATATGTGTATATGTAATTTACATACACATACATGCACATATGTATGCTGGTATATGTATATATAATATACTATAACATTATATTACATGTATATATATGCCAAATACGTAAATGAGTGTGTGTATATATGTATATATTGCTAACATCATAAGAATTCTGAAAATAAACCTGTACAGTCTGTTATTGTACTGAGTACTGTAGGCAAATATGTTTATATATACACGCACACAAGTATTTTTTTATTTTGTTTTAAAATTCTGTATTTTCTGAGATTCTTAGATTTGTGGTTTGATATCTGTCACTTATTTTGGAAAATTTTAAAAATATTTTTGTTCATTTTTGATTCTTATTCGTCTTTGTTGGATTGGTTTAATTTGAAAGCCTTGTATTCGAGCTCTGAAGTTCTTTCTTCTACTTGTTTGATAATATTGCTGAGACTTTCCAATGCATTTTGCATTGCTCTCTGTCCTTCATTTCCAGAAGTTGTGATTGTTTTTTATTTATGCTGTATATTTCACTGGAGACATTTCTATTTATATCCTGTATCATTTTTTTAAAAATTTCTTTAAGTTGGATTTACCTTTCTCTGGTGCCTCCTTGATGAGCTTAATAATGAACCTTCTGAATTGTTTTCCTGGCAATTTGGAGATTTCGTCTTGGTATGGATCCATTGCTGGTGAGCTGGTGTGATATTTTGGGGATGTTAAAGAACCTTGTTTCGTCATATTATCAGAATTGTTTTTCTGCTTCCTTCTCATTTGGGTAGACTATGTCAGAAGGTCCTGAGCTACTGGGCTCTGGGCTGGTACTGGGGAGTGTTCTCAAAGAGTCCTTTGATGTGAACCGTTTTCAGGTCTCTCAGCTGTGTATACCAGCATCTGCTCTGGTGAAGGTAACGGGAGTGAAGTGGAATCTTCCAGGGTCCTTGGTTGTATTTTTGTTTAGTGTGCTGGTTTCCAGGGGGTGGAAACTTCAAGAGCACATCAGCTGTGGTTGTATAGGAAGTATTGCCCTTGGGTTGCCTTTGGATAAGTATTCAGGTTTCTGAGGCAGTGGGCAGGGCCATAGAGCTCCCAGGAGATTATGTCCTTTGTCTTCGGGTACCAGGAGGGGTAGAGAAAGGCCACCAGGTGGGGACAGGGATAGGCTCTCTGAGCTCGGACTCAGCCATGTTGTCTAGGCTGGTCTCAACTCTTGTGCTCAAGCAATCCATATTCCTCAGCCTCTCAAAGTGTTGGAATTACAGGTGTGAGCCACTACGCCTGGCTGAAGGTATTCTTTATCTGTTACTGTGTTTTTTGATTTCTAGCATTTCCATTTAATTCTTAAAGTTTTGATTTCCCTTCTCAAATTACATATCTGATCTTGCATATTGTCTACCTTTTAATTAGTGCCTTTAACATATTGATCATAGTTATTTTAAATTCCTTGTCTGATAGTTCCAACATCTGTGTCTTATTCTGATTACAATTATTGCCTCTTCTTCTGAGGGGGTATTTTGACTTTTCATTTGCCTCATAATATTTTGTTGAAAGCTGGACATCTTATTTAGGATAAATACTGAGGTAAATATCATCACACTTAGAAATGAGGGTGTCTTTTCTTCTGCTAGACCTTTGGTTTGGTGGGTTTTGTTAATCTAATCAGGAATTGGGCTGTGTTTGGGATCTGTTGTCATGGTTACCCTTAGTGTACCATGTGCTTGAAGTTCCTCTAGTGGTTAATTGCTTAGAGGCCATTTTCTCAATATCTGCTTCTCCTAGGCTTTGGATCTTCCCGTTTCTTTGCACCTGTGATACAGTATATCTTGTACAACTATCCTAGTTTTATGCAACTGTAATGAGAAAAATCTTAAGAATAAAATGTCAAATGAACAAGTTTCCTTTAAGCAATCAGAAAACAGAGGGCAGGTTAACCCTTGTTAACCTGGTGGTGGGGTGTGAGAAGGGCATGTTCTGATTAAGCATCAATTTCTGGTAATGACTGTGGCTTTTGTTTTCAGGAATGTGACTTTACAAAATATTCCTGCCCCTCCTCCAGCTCTCATGCTGAGTCTCCCAGGTATTCCTGTCCCTACCACAAAGGTGGAACTATCTCCTCCATGTTCCATTCCTCCAGCTACAATGGGTTTTCCTACATGCTCTAAGATGACATTTTTGTTTTTGTTGTTGCTTTTCTTTTTCCTGTAGATTACGGGACACCAGGGAGATAGGTCTGGGTGGCATTTCAGCAGTGGCCAAACAGCAACCCAAACAGCACCCCTGGGGAGGTTTTTCTGGATTCATGCCAGTCATTTCTGTGAGCACCTGTAGAGTTTATGGGGAAAAAAGCCTGCAAGAGATTAGGAAACCTCATATATCTGTGGCCCTCAGGAACTTCACATTGTTATACTAGGCTGCACTCATCCTTTTGTGATTCATTAAACGTTTTTAGCTGAGCCTTTTACTGGCCCCGTGGTATCTTATAGCACCTGATCTAGATAAGCAAACGCTTCTCCCTTCAGGCACCTGTCTCATCCCAAGATTTTAGGTTTGTTCTTTGCCCTGTGCCATCAATTGTCTGACTGGTTAAAGGAAACTTGTTAATTTTACATTTTTGTTGTAGATTTTTCTTTTTGCAAGAGTGAAATTAATGCTCCTTCCAGTTCTCTACATCTCCAAGTAAAAACTGATATAATATTGATTTAATATTCGTCATCAGCTTAACCAAATACTTTTTCAGTAGTATAATATACACATCATGTACTTTCTCAATTCTACTTTATTCACAGAATTTTAGCCTAATATAGTATACATTTATGCTTGAAAGTCTTTTATTGATCATATATCATATTTCTCTGCATTCATATAAACTGGAATTTCAAGTTTTTGGCTCTGTCACTTAATTCCTTAAACTCTTGAACTGTATGCCAAAATCAGATAGTGTTCTGGTCTCCAAGAATTAATTTAAACATCAGCTGATAACTCAATTAGGTTTTTGTTTCATTTTTTTCAAGGCAAAGAATGGAAAGCCACGTGACTCACAACAGGATTCATTCTTCAGTCGTTCTGATGACTGCTTTTGGGAATGATTAAAAAAGAATTGCGTATGAAAAGTCAGAACTAACTCCATGATATGGTTTGGCTCTGCGCCGACCCAATCTCACCTTGAAGTGTGTTATAATAATCCCCACCTGTCAAGGGCGGGACCAGGTGTAGATAGTTGAATCATGGGGGCCGTTTCCCCCATGCTGGTCTTGTGATACTAAGTTCTCACGAGAGCTGATGGTTTTTGTAGGGGCCCGTTTGCTCGGCACTCATTCTCTCTCTTGCGGCTCTGTGAAAAAGTTCCTTCTGCTATGACTGTGAGTTTCCGGAGGCCTTCCCGGCAACGTAGAACTGTGAGTCAATTAAATATCTTTTCTTATAAATTACCCAGTCTCAGGTATTCCCTTATTAGCAGCATAAGAACAAAATAATAAGGTAAATTGGTACTGGTAGAGTCGGGTGCTGCTATAAGTATACCCAAAAATGTGGAAGCGACCGTAGAACGGGGTAACAGACAGAGATTCGAACAGTTTGGAGGGCTCAGAAGAAGATAGGAAAATGTGGGAAGGTTTGCAACTTCCTAGAGACTTGTCGAATGGCTTTGACCAAAATGCTGATAGTGTTATGAACAATGAAGTTCAGGCTGAGGTGGTTTCAGACAGAGGAGGAGCTTGTTGGAAACTGGCGTAAAGGTAACTTTGTTATGCTTTAGCAAAGAGACTGTTGCCATTTTGTCCTGCCCTAGAGATCCATGAAACTTTAAACTTGAGTTGATTTAGAGTATCTGGCGGAAGAAATGTCTAAGTAGCAAAACATTCACGAGGTGACAGAGCATAAAAATTTGGAAAATTTGCAGCCTGATGATGTGGTAGAAAAGAAAACCCCATTTTTTGGGAGAGAAATTCAAGCTGGCAGCAGAAATTTGCATAAATAACATGGAGCCAAATACTAATCACTAAGGCAATAAGCCTTCATTAGATACACATCATATAAAATGTACATTTCATTATATATATTTTATATAATAGGTTAATTGTATTTCCTTATATGCCTTAATTATAGAAAATTTAAATGATTTCACATTAAATTTGCGTCTGCAGGTTTTATTTGTTTTAGTTAGAATGTTGTGGTACTTCTCGTTCTTTGGTTGGTTGGAGGTGCTTTTCATTCTAGCTAATTACTCTTTCTGTTGATGAATACTAGAAAAATGGAAAATAAAATGCTTACATTTCACATTTAAGTAAAAAAAATTCATTTCAGTCTTTATATATTGTTCACATTACCTACTTGCTTTGCTTACACCTTCCAGAGCAATTACTTCTTTGCTAATAGTTTTAAGGATTGAGGGTTTAAAATTATAAAGGTAAAATAACCATGGGTCTACAATATATTAGTCATGGGTCTACAATATATCTTATTTTCGGCCATCCTAAGAAGCTCCCAAATAAACCAAATTCTCCATTCTTACCTTGAAATTCTTACCTTTGGAATATAGGTTCCAAAATTGATACAAAACTGAAGACAGTCAGTTTTAATTAAATGGAGTTAAACTGCTGTTACTACTCAGTAAGGAAGGTTTCCCAATAACAGTGTTTGTAATTTCCCCTTAGCTGTTTACCTTGGAAGTTGTGACCCTCTGGCGAAATGTACTGTAGTGAACTCATGGTTAAAGGTATGACTTTTGTTAGAGACTGATACTGTGTAAAGGGAGATGGATTATAGAATCTGCTCAATGCTAGAAAAGAAAACAGAAGAATGTTGCGAGTATGGAAGACTGATTCTCTTAAAATTATTAGTATCCTTGCATTTCTTGAAAGTCCTCCCATGCCCACTGTACCCATGCATTCTTCAGGTTGAAGATTGCTGACTTTCCTGTCTCTGCCCATACTATTGCTGACCGAGCTCCTCTTGTATAAAAGTTCTGGAGCCAACATTGGCCTAACTTTTGTAGACATTTGGGCTTGTAAATCCATAGTACAATCAGAGGAGGCAGGAGAGAAAGAAGAAAGGAGATAAAGACAGGGGAAAAATGAAAGTATAAGATCATATTATCCACAAACAGAGACAGTGTGACTTCCTCTTTTTCAGTTTGGATTCCCTTTATTTTTTTCTCTTGCCTGATTGCTATGAGTAGGACTTCCTGTTTTCCATTTTGATATGAATGTTAGGATGAGTTACAACTTCCCTTTGAAATTATCAATTGAACTAGTTGTTCCCAAGTAGGAGATTCATTAGAATCACCAAAAGAACTTTAAAAAATGTAGAGTCAAGCCATTTTTTAGATCTACTGAATTAAAATTGCTGGGTGTAGAATCCTGGAATATCTAGAGTTATTTGAACAACCTATTTTTTTGTGTGCATTATTGCACCCTTATCAGATACCTTCAAGGTCCAGAAAATGGGAATACAATGTAGTGACAATGGGAGAGGATGACAGAGGAAAAAAGAAATAAAAAATTCTCAGGAGTTTAAAAATGAACAGATTATGATAGAACTTACTTTCATGGGCATATGTGAGGAAGACAACCAAAAAACGACCAATATGAACATAGACCTCCCATAATTTATGAGTTTTGAGGGATTTAGATGAGAGAGACTTAAATAGGGGTGTAAGGGTGCCGGGGGCTTGGGGCCTGGCTGACCAGGGAGCAGTGCACAGCAGCCTGAAAACATAGCAATCAGAATGAGAGGAAACTTGGAGGTGAGCTGAGCTACCAGCAAACTTTGTTTAAACATGCCCAGACCTAGAAAGTCCTGCAGATTCTGCTTCTCCTCTCTTCCAAGCCTCATCCTGGAGAAGTGGGGCACCCAGATCTAGCCCTCCTGTTTCCCTCCAAGCTCTTACTTCTAGTGTCTTTCTTCTGTCCACTGCCTGTCATCTCACAGTCTTTCTCCTGTCCTTTCAGGTTTCTGTCCAAAACATTCACCCACTGTGACTGCACAGGTTTGTTTGTTTGTGAGATAAAGTCTTGCTCTGTTGCCCAGGCTGGAGTGCAGTGGTACGATCTTGGCTCACTGCAACCTCCGCCTCCTGGTTCAATCAATTCCCCTGCCTCAGTCTCCTGAGTAGCTGGGACTACAGGTGAAAGCCACCATGCCCGGCTAATTTTTTGTATTTTTTTTTTAGTAGAGACAGGGTTTCGCCATGTTGGCCAGGATGGTCTCGACTCCCTGACCTCCCAAAGTGCTGGGATTACAGGTGTGAGCCATCACGCCCAGCACAGCTTTCTATTTCTACAGTGAGCCTTGTTTTTCTCACAAATGATGGAGGTGAATCTTCTCACCTGTCTCTTAATTGGGAAATGAGGTGGTTCCTGGAAAGAACATTGCAGATAGCCACTGGGCTAGTAACCAAGTGTATTTTCCTACTTTTCACTCTAAAAAACAAAACATTACAAAAACAAATACTACCATTCTGTGGGTGAATATAGATTCCAAAATGCTTTCACTAATAGAACCCAAATACCTTCACTTGTTAAGCCTGTCCACTGCCCCCTCCCTATTATAAAGTTTCCAAAATATAACTCACTATTCCCATGTTACAGACCAGGCCTATGTCTGATTTTCAGTAAAGATGGAGACCCATTTTATTTTTACTTTTTTTGTACAATCTCTCACTTCACGTGTAGAAATTTCCATTAATTTTTTTACGAGACATATATTTCTCATTCCCACAGATGTTATTATAATACATTTTGAAAGTTCCTTATATAAGAACATGCCACAGAAATCTTGTTTCACCTTACTCCCTGTAACTCCAGCTTTATTGTATGGGAGGTGCCACAGGTAAGTTTTTCCCAATGCCATGCCTGAAGGTGACAAAACACAGGCCACTTGCTATAGGCGTATGACTCATGCCTCCTATTCCTTGAGCCCAAGTCAAAATCAGTTCCTCTGTAAATCTCCTACTCTGAAGCTAGATGTTCAGAAAGGATATCTAAACTAATGTGAAGCTGAATTTTTTTCAGCACAAGTAATTTCTTAAACCTCTTTTTCACTATTCTTCATTCCAGCTATTAAAATTCATAGCAGCAAAATCTATGAACACTGGATCTATGTGGGCTGGAGGTAAATTTAGGCCTTAATGGAGGATGTCACTCACAAGGGAAGATAATTTAGGGATGGTCTCTTTGCATTTGAATTTTAAAGCACTACACAGGAAGAAAGAAATGTTGCCAGTGTAAATTTATGTGTGGATATGGCTTTTGAAAAGTATCTTTAGAATCAACATATGGATCACCAAGCTCCTATAATAAGCTTGGATAATGAAAGATAGCTTATTTTTATTTCAGTTTATTTTTAAAGATAAATTTATACATCTTAATATCCAAAAGAGCCAAAGTTATATTTTCATGGGAGAAAGACATGTATGATAATCCAAAAGCTTGAAGCCAGTTATTTGCTGCCAAACTTAAAGTTACAGGACAATCTCAATTGACCCTCTGGGAATACAATATTAAATAAATAAATTCTAAACAGTGGTCGTGATCTGCAAAACTAATAGTTTTGCTCTAATTGTATGCTGTCTCCCAGAAAGGATGACAACAATACTAAAAAGTTAATTTTGACACATTTTGGCTTAAAGAAAAATGTTAATAAACATAGCAAAATGTTAAGGTCATTTATCTTTAGCAATGTGACCAAAGGTTAATTTTTATTTATTTCTTTATATATTCCAGATTCTCCCCCATCCACCTTCCATGAGTATGTATTAGGTTGAATTCCAAGGAATTTTCAATAACTTTTCATTTTGGACCTACCAGATAACAACGGCATATGATTCAAAGGAATACTATTTAAAACGTCCACTGGTCTAATAATTATCATTAGATTTTGCTATGATTAATAGACAAATAACAAAATAAAATATAGCGGCCTAAATAAGACAGATGCTTATTTTTCCTTCATCTAACAATTCAGATAGGCAGTCTAGGATTGAAATGTTGGTTCAGCTTCAGAAAACCATTTTGGACGTGGACTCTGTACTGTGGCTCTTGTCCCAGTGGCCTAGGATGGCAGCTAGAGAGTTAACCATCATGTCCCAGTTTCAGCTAGGGCGATAGAGATAGGCATAAAGAAGAAAGGGGCAAAGGGTAGGCAGCAGTTACCCTGTAAGTGAAGTCTGTGTATGTTGCCACTAAATATTTCCACTTCTGCTTTGTGACCAGAGCTTAGCCCCAGTGGCCAAAGCTAGATGCAAAGGAGTCTGAAAAATATAAACTTTAATATCAGTGATCAAGTGACCCACTAAAAATTGGGGGTTCTAAACTGTAGAAGAAGGGGCAAATGGTTATTGGAGGACAATTGGCACTGCCTGCCATAAGGCTTTAATTTATTTTATTCTATAGTCTAATTTCTGTACTACACTGCTTTTCAAGTAGCTCTACTCTGTGTAGGAATATTGAATATTAAAAAGCATTAGTGCAAAGGGCATCTTTAGGGAGTTGAGGGATGATGGAATTTGTACTGGATACATAACTATGGGAAAAGCTACAGAGCTGCACACCACAGAGAGAATTTTCCTGTATGTGAATAAGAGAATTTAATCAGATTATGGAGGAAATTCAAGATGGAAGGTAGACTGTGACATTTTGCTAAAAATAACATTGTTTCAACTGTTTAAACATGATACAAAATTTTAGATTTCAACATAAAAATGTGCAAGAAGTACAGAGTTTTCTTGCACATTTTTTTTTGGAAGTATTTAAGTATAAACATTCGAAGTCTTGGCCTAGGCAACTTGTCTTAAGTGTCGTTAGCTCAGTAAAAGCACTAATTATTGCTTTAGTTAGACTATATGTTTATTTGAGTGGTTTAGGGTTGCTGTTAGAGATTATTTGAAGGGTCAAAACAATCTGAAACCACACCCGAGCCCCACCTGTTGTACCAGGCAG
The DNA here is from genome assembly GCF_030222135.1 of Aotus nancymaae. NCBI lineage: Eukaryota > Metazoa > Chordata > Mammalia > Primates > Aotidae > Aotus > Aotus nancymaae. The sequence goes on from NW_026988413.1 coordinate 33,153,045, forward strand.
GTAAAATGAATGAGTGAAGTTGAGCAAATATAAAAATAACAACAATGTAAGTGTATTGGTTAATGGCAAGTGGCACCGGTCCTCTGTGTCTGGGGGACAGTGTGAGCTAACCTGAAATGCACATATTGGACCTAAAGAGGCAACTGCTACCCAAGACTTGGTGTCGGGGTTGCGGTGGGGGACAAAGATCTGATTTGTCAAGAGAAGCCAGAATTCTATATAACTGTGTGAACTCTTCCAGTTTTAAGTGTCAGAAAATGAAACATTTTAAAATACTGTACAGGTCAAATGAAACACATATGCTTGTCTTTTTCTTCTTTCTTTTATCGAGTTTGTGTTTTTCTCTCTTATTCCTTTTCCTTTTCCATACATCCCTATGTAGCCAATGTAGAACTGAAGTGTAGATATTTTATGTATTTATGTAATAATTTTATATGCTCCTTGTTTTTACTTTCAAGAGCAATTCCTAAAGTTTAAAATACTAAACAAACCCAAATCATGGACATTGGTTAAATTTTACTGGCAATAAATCTAATCAATCAAATGCATTGATTTAAAAAATTCACCATCTCTTTAACAATAACTAATTGAATACTTTCTATGTGTGAAACATCACTCTGTATAGTATTATATAAATTAAATCATTTAATTCTGAAAACAGTCCTATGAGGCAGGCTTTATTATTAACTCATTCTGTAAATGAGGAAACTGAGGCTTAAGGACATTATTTACTAAGGTTACAGAGCTATCACTAGAGCCGTGTACTTAATGATGTCCTGTAAGCAAGAGCCCTATGGGACAGAGTTGCCAAAAGCAAACCAGGATGCCCAGTTAAATTTGAATATTCATTTGCTGTATTTTTATTTACCAAACCTGGAAACTTTACTGTAAGGATAATGCTTTGGCTTTTCTGTCCCAATTCATTTGGCAAAAGGTTGAATATTGAAAAGAACTTTCACTAGATTAGAACCAGAAAAACTTTTTACATTATGCACATACTTTTGTATGCTTGATTTTGAGACAAGATCTTGCTATTCTTCCCAGGCTGGTCTCAAACTCCTGGCCTCAAGTGATCCTCCCATGTTGGTCTCCCAAAGAGTTGGAATTATAGGCATGAGCCACCACCATGCCTGGCCTATTGTGCATATATTTTAATAAACCTTTTTTTTTTTTTTTTTTTTTTTTTTTTTTTTTGAGACAGAGTCTTGCTTTGTTGCCAGGCGCCAGGCTTGGAGTGCAGTGGCACGATCTTGGCTCACTACATCCTCCGCCTCCCAGGTTCAAGCAGTTCTGTCTCAGCTTCCTGGGTAGCTGAGACTACAGGCACGAGCCAACACGCCCAGCTAATTTTTGTTGTATTTTTTAGTAGAGACGGGGTTTCACCATGTTGGCCAGGATGGTCTCGATCTCTTGACCTCATGATCTGCCCGCCTCGGCCTCCCAAAGTGCTGGGATTACAGGCTTGAGCCACTGCGCCCGGCCTTTTAATAAACTTTCTTACCAGCTTTCCCTTTTCTTTTCACTCTCAAAAGCTTTAAAGTGTAGTAGAACAAAACCATACAGAACATGATAAAATTCATTAATGGTGTTTTAATTTTACTTCTCTAATGTCCTCTGTTAAGCGTCTTATGCTTTGAATAAATTTGTAAAACATGTGCGAGTCCTGTTAACTAAGCAGCCAGGAAACCCAGCTCTTAAAGGAAGGTTCATTGTCAGGGGGACTTCAGGGATATGTCTCACATTTATGTGGAATTTATATCTTGTTCTTGGCAAGTCACCAAGGAAAACAAGCTCAGGCTCCTAGGTCAGGGAGGCAGGAGGAGGGAATGAGAGAGAGGGTATCAGATGAGAGGTGAGGTCATCGAGGAGAAGTTATTTCAGAAGAAAAACCTCCTCAGTACTTGCCAGGAGCAGCTGTTTGAGACATGCTGTTGCTTGTGCTGGCCCGGCTGACTTGGATTCCCAGCTCTTTTCTTTTTCTGATGCTAATGTTACTTGCCATGTCATCATTCTAATTTTTATCCTCTCCCCCACTTTTTTTCCTTTGGAACTGATCACTTGTTCACTATATGTATCTCCAGGAGACTTCCCTGCAGTTATTGTGGGTGACGGTGATTGGGAAGGGAGGATGGGCAGGGGATTTCACAGTTAGTCATTCAACCACAGTTCTGTGATATTTTTATCCTTAGCATATTTTATTCTTGCTACAGTATTTGGAAGCACTTCTTTTTTAAAATTTTAGGCTCAAGTTTGATGTGAGTCTGTAGAGTTTCCTCCTTGCAAACCTTCTTTGCAAGTTTACCAAAAGCATTTCCTGTTTGATCTAAAACCCAAAATGATTTGCCAAAGGGCTAATTCCAGGCAAATCAGAACTTGGAAAAGTGATCAAGCTCCTCGTTACCTTCTCTTTGTATCCTTTCCTCCCGCATTCTCCTGGCACTTCTCTGACCTCAAATACCAGAGCCTGATATCCTAATATTGCATTCTGTTTTCCCACCAGGGCACCCTATCTAGGTCTTAACCATTTCTCCTACCCATTTTTGATTTATCTGTTCATTCAGTTATTTATTGGTTCATTTTGCCGGTAATTACTGAGTATCTGCCATGTACTAGCTTCATCTAGGTGCTGAGTTACAGCAGCAATAAAGCAATGTGCTTGCCTCCTCATGTGTATGTGTCAGATGTGAGACAATGTATAGGTATGTAATATCAATGGATGGGTATGTAATGTATAAGTATATAAAAATAGTCAGCTAGTGATAGCTATCATTAAGATGTGGCAATCAAGGTAAGAAGAGAGGAGCTCAGTTAGTTACAGTGATCAGGAAAGACCTTTTTGATGGGGTCAGATTTGTGCAGCAACCCAGCTGAAGTAGAGAAGCAAGCCAGACAGATACCTGGGGGTGGAGAGTTTTGGGCAGAGGGAACAGCAAGAGTTGAAACCTTGAAGTTGGAACAGCAAGAAAACCAGTATGAGAGGAGATGAGGTCCAAGTGGTAGCCAGGGGCCAGATCACATAGGGCCTTGTAGGGACTTTGGGATTCCTTTTGGTGTGAAGGGAGGCCATTGAGGGGTTTTGGATGCAGGAAGTAACAAGGTGAAATTGATATTGTGAAAAACCTTTCAATAATATTTCCCACAGAGAGTAGAATGGTGGTTGCCAGAGACTGGGGGCAGGATAGTGTGTGGCAGAAAATGGGGAGACGTTTATCAAAGGGTACAAAGTTTCAGACGGAATCACTAATTTCTGGAGACCTATGAATCTATTGTACATTGTGACTGTAATTAATAATGTATATATGAAATTTGCTGAGAAATCTTACATGTTTTCAACACACAAAAAATGATGAGTATGTGGGGTGATAGATATATTAACTAGCTTGATTTAATTTAACAGTGTACATATATCAAAACATCACATTGTATACTGTAAATACATAAATATATACAATTAAAATACAGAAATTACATTGAAAATAATTACCTTTCCCTACTATTTGCATTAAAAACTAAAGATCATTGTGTGGGGAAAAAAGAGAAATACCTGTCACTCCAGAGTCTTTCATCCTGTCATGTTTTTTCTGTGCATCTGTGGCTTTGCACATACTATTTCTTCTGCCCTCAATTGTTCTCCCTCATTTCATCCTCATGCCCCATTGGATTTTGTGTATACAGTATATCTGTTATACCACATTATAGTATGACCTGAAGTTGCAGATGAGGCCATGATGTCCTCAGGCGTTATCCACAGAAGTTAGAACGATGCATGTAGCCCATCCCTTATCAAACTGCTGAATGGATGAATAAATGATTTATTTCAGCTTCCTGTTTCACTAAGAAGTAAAGTTCCACATTAGAAAATTCCTTCAACTCTGAAGATTAGCTCAATTGCAAACCACATGAATTTTTCTAGTAAACAGTTTAAAAGCTAGATGGAGTTAACTGCCTGTTTTATTATGTATTTTTTTCATTAACAAGCTTTATTTTAGAGCAATATTAGTTTCACAGAGAAATTGAGGAGAAAGTACAGTGTGTTCTCATGTATCTTCTCCACCCATACATACACAGTTAATCCTATTATTAACAACTGGATTTATGTGGTACATTTGTTACAATATTAATGTATTAACTAAAGCCCATAGTATACATTATGGTTAACTCTCCCTGTTGTACAGTTCTGTGGATTTTGACAATTGCATAATGTCATGTACCCCCTATTGTAGTATCATACAGAATAGTTTCACTGCCCTAAAAATCTCCTGTGCTCCATGTAGTTCCTTCCTTCCTTCAACACCTCACAAACACTGATCTTTTTACTGTCTCTGTAGTTTTGCCTTTCCAAATGTCATATAGTAGGAATCATACAGTAGTTAGCCTATTCAGATAGGCTTCTTTCACTTTGCAGCATGAATTTAACGTTCTTCCATCTCTTTTCTTAGCTCAATAGCTCATTTCTTCATATTGCTGCATAATATTCCATTGTATAGATATACCACAGTTGGTTTATTCACTTTTTGAAGGACATTTTGGTTTATAATTCTAATTGGGGCAATTATGATTACTTGAGCTAACCTTGATTTTAAAATATTATATATTCTTTAAGAAATTTTTTTGTCTTGAAACAATGTAGAGTTTTTCTAATGAGCATTTTTTACTTACATTAATCCAGAACCATTAAGATGTAAACCTGTTTTAGTGACATTACTTTTACCTCATTATTTTCTTCTTAAAATCTGTACATATGCCAGGTACTGTCCGCTAGCACTCAAACACAGTATGTTCCATGCTGTCTTTGTTTCCAGAAAGATTGAAACCACTTTCCTGAATGTCTTGTCTATTGGCTTTCAGATAGGTGCCACCCGTGGGAGGTACTGAAGCAAAATTAGAAGGCAGGAGGAAGGGAGACACTTCTGCTTCTGGCTCTGGTAGTGGCAGAGAACTTCAGGTTTCTCAGTGGTAGCCTTGGCTCCAGCATTCTTAGTGATAGTTGAGGATATCATAGAGTAAGCACAGGGGTCTCTAGTAAAAGAATCAAGTGCAGCTTCTTCTTAGCTGCAGTGGCTGAATCAACAGTAGAGTCAGTGATGAATCTAGTCTGGTGGCTCTGTTTCAGCAGTGGTAGCAGCTTCCTGATCTTGGGGTAGCATCCTCTCTTTTACTCAGCCAACCTTTGTAACACATTTGTTACCAATTCCCTGTGTTAAATCCCTTTGTTAGAAATACCTAGAATGGTTTATGTTTTCCTCATTGGTTACTGACTGATAAGAAAAGCAGTGGACTATGTTTCTGCATTCACAAGTATTCACCAAAACCTAGCCTTGCAGTCACATTCTTTGCTTACCTTTTGTTTCTAAGTACAATACTTCTGTCCTGTCATTCAAAATGATCCATTTTCAAACTGAGCAACATTCCTACAATCCTGTATTTACTTCTGTTACCCCACAAAGCCTAGCATGGTGCTGAGTTAGAATTACATATTTAAAAAGTACTTGTTGAATTGAAAGTGGATTAAAATACAAATGAAACTATAAACCACAAAGCTAATAAAAATAAGAATGAATAATCTGAAGTGTGTTCTCTTAATACAGAAAGTTGAGGGTCTAAGAAAGAACGGAGGTAACTTTGACCATCTTTGCTTTAGCCTTATCTGTTGTCTGTGGAAAGAAGCAAAATGGTTTGCAGATTTTCCCTGTTTTATTCATATAAATGTTCAACTTCAGTAGGTGAATGAGTGCTTAGCCAGCTTCAAACCTGAGAGCCTGGATTTGTTAAAGAAGGTGGAATTTATAGAGTTATAAGGATGTAGGAGGAAGATTGAGACTAAGTGCCTTAAATGCCTTTATATTTCACAAGTTCCTAATAAATATTTAACAATTCTCTATTTAATAACAGAATGATCTGCTATTGGATTGGTTAGTCATGATTTTCTATGTTTTATTCAAGCTCACCCCTTTTCATTTACTCTTAAGAGTTTACTGCACACAGTTTTAAGAAGGTTTTCCACCTGTAAAAAGAAAGCTCAAAGCAAGGACAATAGATTTTGTAAAATTCAGAAAAGATATAGTAAGGAGTATTTATTTTGGAAAGCGTAGAAAAATCTGCCTAAATGCAGAAGAATTTTCCTCTAGTGCGAGAATTATCTATAATCTCTAATATCCACCGATTCTAATGCTACCCAAGTGCAGTTTCAAGTAGGGAGACAACAGCAGGCTTATATGAGAGTAAAAACTTTGATTTTTAACTTGAAGGCATTACTAGTAATGACAAGATGAGCACTGAAACGTTTAAACATGAATCTTTTTATGTGAGTGTCAAAAGAGCTGGTACTTAAACTAAATAGTTTTTGCACAACAAAAGGAACAGTCGGCAGAGTAAACAGACAACCCACAGGGTGGGAAAAAAATCTTTACAATCTATGCATCTGACTGAGCACTAGTATCCAGAATCTACAACAAACTCAAACAAATTATTAAGAAAAAAAAACCAAACAGTCTCATCAAAAAGTGGGCTAAAGACATGAATAGACAATTTTCAAGAGAAGAAACAAATGGCCAACAAACATATGAAGAAATTCTCAACATCACTAAAGATTAGGGAAATGCAAATCAAAACTACAATATGGTACCACCTTACTCCTGGCAGAATGGCCATAATAAAAAAATAATAGATGTTGGCATGGATGCAGTGAACAAGGAACACTTCTGCACTGCTGGTGGAAATGTAAATTAGTACAATCACTGTGGAAAATAGTGTGAATATTCCTTAAAGAGCTAAAAGTAGAACTCGCATTTGATCCAGCAGTCCCGCTACCGGATAGCTACCCAGAGGAAAAGAAGTCATTATATAAAAAAGATACTTGCACACACATGTTTATTTATAGCACCACAATTCACAATTGCAAAAACATGGAACCAGCCCAAATGCCCATCAATCAATAAGTGGATAAAGAAACTATGATGTACACACACACACACACACACACACACACACACACACACTGGAATGAATTAATAGCATTTGCAGCAACCTGAATGAGATTAGAGATTATTATTCTAAGTGAAGTTAACTCAGGAATGGAAAACCAAACATCGTATGTTCTCACAAATGAGAGCTAAGCTATGGGGATGCAAAGGCATAAGAATGATACAATGGACTTTAAGGACTCAGGGGGAAGTGTGGAAAGGGGGTGAAAAATAAGACTACAAACTGAGTTTAATGTATACTGCTCAGGTGATCTTACACTAAAATCTTACAAATTACCACTAAAGAACTTATGTAACCAAACTCCACCTGTTCCCCAGTAACCTATGGAAATAAAAAAATTAAAAAAAATAATAAACTATGTGAGGTGCATCAAAAAACCTCAATAAACAAACTAATGGTTGCTTGCTATGTATTTCTGTTGACACAGAAAAATGCATATTTGCATTTTATCTGGATCAAATTATTGGAGACTTTTCCAAATTATTGGAAAAAGTGGCCTTATCCTTTTTCACCTCTTTGGGTACTGTGACTTCAATGGGTCTTATTTGGTTTAGATCATCGCAGGATTCTATTTGTATTTTTTTTTAAAGCTCCTAAAATCTACTTTGGAGCACTGTGGCCAATCACTGCCTCTAAGATACTTTTGAATTAAATTGAGGGCTTAAGTTATAGGAAAGTGATTATTAAAACCTGTGATTTGTTTTCAGCAGTTGTAGAATTTATAAAATACCAGTTACAGGAATTGACTTTCTGAAATGAAAAAGCAAAAAAAAAAAAAAAAGAAGTTCATTCTGAAATAATAGAATCTTAATTGTAGAATATGTTTTCAATATGTAATGATATTTGCCTGTAAATATTTAAAAGAGAGTTCCTTTCAAATTTTCACTAATTAATAGATGGCAGTGATTTGCAGCTTTGATTTATTACAGTTGTTTGTGTAGACTATCATTTGTACAGAGTACTAGAGCTATGTTTGTATGTAAGTAATAGCATCTAATGTGCTTGAAAATGTTTTTTCCGATAGGTGAATTGCTAATTTATTACATCAGTAAAGTATTAATTTGCAGTTTTCTATGACTAGCTTTTGGAAAAGCATTCCATATATCTAGTCATTGTCAAGTAAGCACAATGACAAGTTTGCATCCTTCACCTCGCCATTCATTTTTTGAGTGTTCATTGTTTAAAACTGTTAATTAGTAACACTTTCTGTACTCTACTATATAATCAAACATCACAAAAGGTGGTGAATTTCATTCCTGTAGTGGTTCATTTGCTTCACCAATTCCCTTACCAAAGTAGTTGTCAGTGAAATCTGGAAATATATACACATATATTATACACATGCATTAGAACTGTTATTCAAATTTAGATATCTGATCCTTTTGCAATTTATCCTTGTGGGTAGTATGAATAATGGATTCAATTTATCTTTTTCCATTTAGTTGTTCATTTGTTTTATAGCCATTAAAGTTCCTTCCCCACCCATTTCAGATGATGCCTTTATCATATACTGTGATTTCATATGTATTTTGGTCTATATTCAGATATACTAAATTGGGTCATTGGTTTTTCTGTTTATGCACTAATCCCACACTATTTTATTTATAGAGACTTTATAGCACATTTTAAAATTTGGTCTTGTCATCCTTCCTCTCACTGCTTTTCTTTCATAAAACTTTCCATTTTATGTATTTTTATGAATAAGCCAACTAATCAGCTTGTAACTTACGACAAATATGGTATTTTATTAGAATTATTTTAGGTTTATAAATTTCCCCAGTGAGAATGGACATCTTTATGATGTTGCATGTTTTAAGGTATGAACCTGATGTGTATTTCTGTTCACACAGATCTACTTTTGTGTGTGTGTGTGTGTGTGTTTCAGAAATGTTTTATAGTTTTACTCATGCAGGTTTTACACTTCTGACCTTAAGTTTATGTTTAGATATTTTGTTTTTTGCAAAGTTGTAAATGTATCCTGTTTTTCTATCTTACTAAATTTTGTTTGTGCACATAAAGGCTATGGATGTATAGGTATTTTGTTTTTTGGAGAATTTTAGTAGTGTTTCCAACAGATTCTTTTGGATTTTAACTGACATTTAACTATATTATCTGCAACTAGATGTTTTTTCTTTCTCCTTTCTAATTTCATGTTTTCATTATCTCTAATTTAATTACATGAACTAGTGTTTCCAATCCAAAGTTAAATTGTAGTGAAAATAGTAGATCCTTGTCTTATTTCAAATTTTATTAGGAAAACCTGTAGTGATTTTCCATTATATAAAGATTCTGGCCTTGGGGCTGAGGTATATACACATTTGCATGTAGTGTGAGTTTGTGTGTGTATGTCTATATTTTTAAAAGAAATATCCATAATTTCTTCTTCTTGTATTTAAAATAATTTAAGCAGATTTAGCATTATTTGATCTTAAAAATCTCATAAAATTCCCTTGTGAAGCTATATGGGCCTGGTACTTTTTAACCTGAGAGTTATTTGGTAATGTTTCTAATTCTTTTATGGAAAATTGTTTACTTAGACTTTTTATCTTGTTTGGGAATTTTGCTAACTCTTTTTTCCTTAGAAAATTACCAATTTCTACTAGAATTTCAATTTTAGTTGCACAGAATTATGGAAAGCTACCTAGTCCGTTTGTTAGCCTTTTGTTTCTTGATCATACTTTCAGTGAATCTTTACTCCTAAAATTCATCTGAACTAACATTTTATATTCAGTATGGCTGTCTTATGTGGTGCCTAATGTTTTATCTTTTCTTCTGATTCTTTTGCTAGCTTATTTGCTAACATTTGATAATTTAATATTTTGAACTCATACCTTGCTAAACTTAATTGAAAAGGCAAAAATTAAAGAAATATTTACTCTAGAAAATATTTTCTATTGCGAGGCCCCAGAGCACCATCAGTCTAAGTCTATGTGGTTTACGTGGAGAGGCAGCATAAGATCCCCCTTCAAGAAAGAGCTTGCCGCCTAGCTACGTGGAGTATGCTAAACCAAGGGTCCCCAAACCCCAGAGTATAGACTGGTTGGCTTGTGGCCTGTTAGGAACTGGGCCACACAGCAGGAGGTGAGCAGGCAGGCAAGTGAGAAGTGAGCGAAGCTTCCTGTGTATTTACAGCTGCTCCCCATTGCTCCTGTTACCTCCTGAGCCCCACCTCCTGTCACATCAGCAGCAGCATTAGATTCTCATAGGAGCACGAACCCTGTCGTGAACTGCACATGTGAGGGATGTAAGTTATGAGCTCCTTATGAGAATCTAATGCCTGATTATCTGTCACCATCTCTCATCACCGCCAGATGAGACCATCTAATTGCAGGAAAACAAGCTCAGGGCTTCTATTGAGTCTACATTATGATGACTTACATAATTATTTCATTATATATTACAATGTAATAATAATAGAAATAAAGTTCAAAATTAATGTAATGTGCTTAAAGTCATCCCAACCATTCCCCTCCACCCCCTGGTGCATAGAAAAACTGTCTTCCATGAAACCAGTCCCAAAAAGCCAGTAGCTGGGGTCTACCTCAGCTGCAAAGAGCCACTGCATCTGAGGTCATGAAACAGGTATAATGGCTTGACTATCATGCCCACCTCGGACACCCTGATTAGCAATACTTGCTCCATATTTCTATATCTCTCTGCTTTTTTGGCTGGGGCTTTGTTGGGCCTGCATCATTATTCATCTTTTCCTTCTGCCTAGTCCTGCTCCCTCTTGCTTCTTCTTACAGGGTTTGATCACTAATAAACAACTGTGCCTCAGTTTCTTACCTCAGTTCTGCTAAAGAGCCCAACTTGTAATACACCACTTGAAAACAATTTATTGGCATAGGTCTTTCACAGTCTTGTAATTAACTTACTTTTGAATCCCGGCCCAAATGTGGGCTAGTCTATGGTTAGAAATTCCAGGAGGAGACTATTACTATTTCATTTTTTTCCCACTCAGAACTATGGTGGACATAGAGAAGTTTTATTTTAAATTCCCTTTGGGGTTTTTCCTTAAGTAGGCAGACTTTCCTCTAGCATTTACTTTCACTGAAAGTGTGACCTCTCTGTGAGGTGGTGGGGGAGTCTGAGATTGCTTTCTTTCTACTGTGCAAAAACCCAAGGCCTAGTCACTGGCTCCTACACAGACTGACATTTAAACCCCTAAACAGTGGGATCTTGGCAGATTTCTATTTAGCTGAATTTAATGTTAGGAATTTTAAGTAGGCTAAAGTGAAAATGCTTCTCTCTTTAGATGACTTATCTTTGCTTCTGCCAGATTCCTGGAGGAACTCCTAATCAAGAGTACCATAAACTGGATTTTCACCTTGGGATATTAGGGCCTCACTGGAAACATGAATTCCAGCCCCAAGTCCACCCAAGTGTGAGCTTATGATTATGAATTCTCAGGATGCAGTCCCTCTCAGCGGACCACTATGACTGTCTTAGTTCACTTGCATTGCTCTAAAGGAATACATGAAACTGGATAATTTATAAAGAGGCCGGGCAGGGTGGCTCATGCCTGTAATCCCAGCACTTTGGGAGGCTGAGTTGTGTGGATCACCTAAGGTTAGGACTTCGAGATCAGCCTGGCCAACATGGTGAAACCCCATCTCTACTAAAAATGCCAAAAATTAGCCAGGCATAGTGGCTGGTGCCTGTAAGCCCAGCTACTCAGGAGGCTGAGACAGGAGAATCACTTGAACCGAGGAGGCGAGGTTGCAATGAGACTCCGTCTCAAAAAAATAAAAAAAAAAAGGTTTATTTGGCTCATGATTCTGCAGGCTGTACAAGCATGGCACCAGAGTCTGTTCCTGGTGAAGCTTCAGGAAACTTCCAATCATGGCAGAAGGCAAAGGGAAGGCTCGTGTATCGCATGGCAAGAGAGGGAGCAAAAGAGAGGGAGGAGGTGCCAAGTTCTTTTAAACAGCCAGATCTCACATGAACTCATAGAGTGAGAACTCATTACTGCGAGGATGGCACCACCATTTATGATGGATACATCCCCATGATCCAACAGCTCCTACCAGGCTTCATCTCCAACACTGGGAATTACATTTGAACATGAGACTTGGAGGGGTCGAACATCCAAACTATATCACTAACCAAGGCTGAGATACATTTTCTTGCCTGCTTCCTCTGGTGTTTATGTTGCTTTGATTTTTACCTTTATGTATCATGCATGTTGACCTTTGGAGGCATCATACTTATCTAGGTCTTTGGTCTGTCTTTACCAAAGTTAAATCAAACTTGGTGACTTTTGGAGACATCAGACTTATCTAGGTCTTTGGTCTGTCTTTGGCCCTTTGATGAAAGGTCTTGCTCTTGTCTTCTAACATAATTATGGTTCATTAAACGAAGGCTCCTAGAGACTGACTGACCCAAGTCCGCAAAGAAATTGCCAGCTTCAGTGCATGCTCAACTTTCTAGATTTCTGTTCTGTTACGTGGTCTGTAGACTTTGAATTTTCTTAACTTTCTCCTTGGCAAGGCTTTGACATAAAAAGAGTATTTGTTATTTTTCCTAGCATTTCCATTTGTTTTGAACTGGAGGGGATTTTGCCCTGTGGAAATTCAGTCTTCCTTATTCTGGAAAATAGAAATGAATATCTCTATTTTCAGCTAATTTGGATTGAGTCATGAGCTCTGAAGAGAAGGCATTAAAGGGAATATGTTCTAAGATGCTGATAGATATTTGAAAATATATTGACATAAGTACCATCTCTTTTACTGGAGCAGTCTGCGGCTGATCAGCTATGCCAAAGGACATGCAAGGAGAAAAGCATTGGCCTGGATCCAAAAGGAGAGTTAAATGCAAATGAAGTTCTGAGAAAATGCTCAGAATTTTCTCAGGGGAAAAAAATCTAATCACTCACAACTCTGGGACGTAGTTCATCTTCAGGGACTCCTGCCTCTACCACCTGTGGCATCATTGCACTGACATTGATGGTGAGGGAAAGTAAATGCCAAAGTTAGAAGATGGCTGATTAGGAAAGAAAATTTTTCTTTCAGATGACACATCGTATCTCAGAGCAAGACTCAATAGTTAGCATCGATCACAAAAGATCATAAAATATTGTGGTGACATTTTGTGGCTACTTCAACAAGAAACCTAGGAATAAAACGAGTTAAATCAAACCAGCTTTTTTTTTTTTTCAGTGCATTAAAAAATTGTTTTTAAAAACAATAGGCTCAGTAGGCTTAAAATATAAATTATTAACATGAAAGGCTTAATAGTTAAAGGCATTCTAACTATACATAGGGCTTGGAGTGCAGCTGTTACAAAATAATGAGTAGTTTATTTTGTATATGCTATACTGATTTATATGATCTTCAAACACAGGTAATGGCAGCGGTTGGACAGAGTGTACTTTAAGAATTTTACATTATAAAAACAACAAACATTTCTTATGTTTCGCAAACATTCTTGCTCCTAGGACTCCGTTCTGAGTGAGCTCTGGGTTAACTGATGAGAACTGATCTTGGTCTGCTCTTTTTTCACTTTTTCCCATGATATTCTGCTCCTCTTTCCTCTTCCCATATGTCTCAGCAAATGCTGTAAGAGGCTTGATGGGCGATGTGTGTGTGATATCTTGCCTAAAATGAAAGTGTAACATATATTCTGAGAAAAGCAACAGTAACCACACTTTGGGCATTAGCAAAGGTGACAGATGTTGTAAGGAAGGAGGACTGTATTTTCTGTGGCTACAAACACCATTCCCTCAGGCCAACATTATGTTCCCTCCCAATGCACCATGTGTCTATAAGCCCAAATCCTCCCTCTGTGATGGAATAAAAGAAGCACTGATCCCTGCGGCTGTAATCACTCTGGCTGTAATTGCTCTTGTTATGATACACTCAGTGCCATCTACAATGTTTATCTTCCTGGTGGGTAAGAGCTTTCACGCCATGTAGAGGTTCTGTTCTCTGCTGCTTCCAGAATCTTGTATTTACATGCCAAGTCCCCAATCTCCCACTCCAAGATCACTGGGCCGAACAGGGACCAGGACTGGATGATGCAGGTCCTGACTTGGCCTTGATACAAAATTTTCTGGGTTGAATCAACATCCATTGTTGCTGCCTTTATGGTGGGGGAAGGGATATGGGCGCGGGGAAGACATTGCTGACTAATTCAGAATCATTTTTCCACTAATTTTCTTGGAAGCATTTAAATTCTGTCCTATTTTTCTCTTTTCATTTCCCATATACTTTTATTTTTTAATAAAAGTTAATCTATATTGTATTTTGGACTTCATCCATCTGGCCACACTCCCCCGGTCTGTCTTTGAAATGCAGCTTAGATCTACCTTCCAGACAAGGCTTGCTGCCCTCAAGATCAGCTCCCTCCTTTTCTCCTGGCCACCATACCAGTAACGAGGCCCACCAAGTGAAGGACAGCCCTCCAGGCCCTCTTAGCAACACAGTCAGTCGTGAGTTTTGGGGACTTAGATAAAGGTACATTCTGGCAAGCCCGCTTCCCTGAGCCTTTAGTCCTTTTCCATACTCTGCCAGTGCAGTTCTAGTATTGCTGTTCTTTTAATGGGAGCGAACACTTTTTCAAGCTGCTGTGAGCCTTCCCAGCAGCACATCAGAGTTCTTGCCAGGGCACGTGATTCCGTCTCACAGGAGAGTGCCCCTGTGTCGATAAACTGCTTTATTCTAAACACTTGCCCCAGCACCCAAGCATCACTCTCAGGCACAATTTCCAGGTTCCAGCCAGTGTACCTGGGGCTTGTACCTCCTTCAGAGTGAAATCTGAGTAAGGGAAACAGTACAGAGAGAAAGGAAGGGGGAGCTATGGCACAACGTGGTTTCAGAAACAGTCCAGTGTCAGCATGATCCACTGGGGAATGTAAATTGCACCCCAGACATGATCCCACCTTAGACAAAGAAATGGGGCTTTTGTACTCCCGTCAAATCAATGATTGACTTTTGACAGTGAGGTAAGTGGAGACAAGACAGCTTCAATTGTCCATGGTATTCCTCCAGAGAAGGCTAATCATGCAAACTGTCCACTGACGTACCCCACAGCAACTAGGGTTTAGGGTCATCAAGCAAACCAGTAAAAAGAATGGCAGGGGATCAGAGCATACCACCAAGATAGTCTGTCGAACCACTTATCAAAATGTTTCTTCTAGGATGTTAATGCTCAGCTGAAATTATAATTTCCGAATCTTCACTAATATTTCAATCAGAACGTGTTACTACTTTCTTCCCATGCTTATAACGTGTTACTTATACCCTATTTTAAATAGATTTAAAGATTTTTAGTTACAGTTAGTTGTTAGTATAGCTCTATCCCATCCTAATTATAAATTCTCTATATGACCTTGCAGAGAGAGCTACACATGGCATTTAATAATTAAAAAAATGTTTTTGATGACATGCAGCAGAGTTAGGAAAAATCGTGGAGCAAATCATTTTATAAAGAAAAAAATTACCAACATGTCTTTATGTAAATCTGAATCTCCATATGTTGTATTTGTGGCTGTGTGTCTCAGCGAAGGCCCTTGGAATAAAATGGTTACATATGTATACAACTGGAACAAAAAGCATACTCAAAAGAGTATGCTTTCTACCTGAGAGACAGTTGATGATAATGTCTTCAGGGAGACCTGTGGTCATGTTCTAGAGAAAATCTGGGAAGAGGGATTAATGAAAATAAACATGGAAATAAATTGTACTAAGGTAAACTTTAGTTTTTGTTTTTCTCCATCCTTATTAACAGATGCCCCAAACTTGGTCTTCACTGAAAAACAAATTTGTGAGCCCATAAAGATCTTTTCAAACATATTCAGCTAAATCAAAGCATCTTTAAGCTAGTTTGGTAAAAAAAAAACAAACAAAAAACATATGCCACCAATAACAGCAGTCGAGTAGAAAATGAACAAGCCAAAACAATGCTTCGGCAAGAAAACTATCAAAAGTGGAAAGAAGCCATTTCAGGTGTTAAAAGGCAGAAGGGATGGCACATGAATTAAATCGATTAAATTGGTAATATAAACATTCCTTAAGGCATGAATTAAACACTTTTAGTAGTTCTTTTTTTTAAATAGTTGATTGCCTTTGCAATCTAGTTTAAAATTATCTCTCATACACGTGTCCTACCTTGGATGCTCAATGCATTATTCAGACGAGACACTGAGGTAGAGTTAGTAGGTAACTTACCAAAAAACCTGAAGAGTGGAACAATGATCAGGGCCCAAGGCTCTAAGGGACAGTTTGTTTTATGTGTGCTGCACCGGACTGTCTCCCTGATGTGACTCCATCACCTGCCACAATTTTCCAGTCAGTCTCTGAGTCTTGAACAATGTAGTTTGGAATTGGGTCATCCCCTTCAGCATCAAAGAAAAACCAAAAGAAGGGCCTATGGGCTATATCTTCTGTGCCAAGTACAGTGTACTTGTTAGGCAAGCAATAGATAGTCATCGAATAAATATATACAAGTGCCTCTTGCTTTTATGATAATATGCATTTTAAGAATGGTTGCCATACTCATAAACATTTTGTTTTACTATGTTTTTAAATTTCTAATTTAAATTATTTAAAATAGATAAATATTAGGAGATGGGGATTATCAAAGATTGGAATACTAGCTTAAGATGCTTTGAGTTAGATGAGTGCATGTGAAAAGATCTTTGCAGGCTCACAAATAGTGTTTTCAGGGAAGGCTAAGTTTGGGATATCTGTTAAAAAGGGATTAGGAGAATAAAAATTAAATTTTTAGATAGAGTTCACATTTTATCATATTTAGATCTTTAAGCTAAAGCTAGATATACTTTCAGATCTGCTATAACCTGAGAACTCTCAGGCTAACTCCTTGAGGCTTATCATTCCAAGTCCACAAACACCAGCTTTTCGCTCTTTCAGGAGGATCCACTTTCCCCATATTGTTCACATTTAGACAGAACTAAACTTCCACATATGAACATTTAGAGGTAAAAAACTATACCATTGAGGCAAGCTTCATGTATTCCTCATTTCCTGGCATACGGTTAAATCATGTCATAATCATTTTCACTCCCTCCCTATCATTACTCCCGTTTTATAAAAAGGCATTTTCTTCCATCTTCCATTATTACCCACAGTTTAGTGAATACATAAGGTGCTACCAGTACATATACAAACATCCATTAGAAATAAATCCTTCACTTGGCTGGGCATGTTGACTCACACCTATAATTCTAGCACTTTAGGAGGCTAAGGCAGGCAGATCACTTGAGGCCAGGAGTTCGAGACCAGTCTGGCCAAATGGCAAAACCCCCATCTCTATCAAAAAGTACAAAAGTAACTGGGCATGGTGGTGCATGCCTGTAATCCCAGCTAGTCAGGCAGCTAAGGTATGAGAATCGCTTGTACCCAGGAGGTGGAGGTTGCAGTGAGTTGAGATTCTGTCACTGCATTTCAGCCTGGGCAACAGACCAAGACTCTCTCTTTTTTTAAAAAAAAAAAAAAGGAAAGAAAGAAAAAGAAAAAAATAAAACAAATCCTTCACAATAT
This sequence comes from Aotus nancymaae, assembly GCF_030222135.1. Lineage (NCBI taxonomy): Eukaryota > Metazoa > Chordata > Mammalia > Primates > Aotidae > Aotus > Aotus nancymaae. Next base: position 33,170,528 of record NW_026988413.1, read on the forward strand.
CCTGTCAATTTGATGTTAATACTCAATTTTATAGATGAAAAGAATCAGGTTTAAAGAAGTTTACAAGCAAGTGGCAAAGGTAGAACAACAGGAATCTTTATTTTACTATATAACCATATTCTTTCCAGTAATATTCCATGCAGATGAGCTTATTTTGATAGTTTAATTCTACCTTTCAGCTTCAGAACAGTCTTGTTTTTCTCTTTAGTCTCTGGGAGAAGGTTCTTTTCTGTATGGCTGGAGTGCAGTGGTGCAATCTCAGCTCACTGCAACCTCTGCCTCATGGGTCCCAGTTCAAGCAATTCTCCTGCCTCAACCTCCCGAGTAGCTGGGATCACAGGCATATGCCACCATGCCCAGCTAATTTTTGTATTTTCAGTAGATGGGGTTTCACCATGTTGGCCAGTCTGGTCTTGAACTCCTGACCTCATGATCTGTCCGCCTCAGCCTCCCAAAGTGCTGGGATTACAGGCGTGAGCCACCGTGCCTGGCCTCATACTTGACTCTTAATTGACACATATATTCTAGAATAGAGTAAGTGCTGAGTTTCAAATTCTCTGCAGCAACTCCTTCCCCCAACTCTTACAGGGAATTTGACGTTTGTAAGACATGTGAATATCCAATTTTGAATTCAAGAATTAGGCAGACTTACCCACCGTTTTCCTAGCAGTGGATTGGGCAGACTTCTCCTCTTCCTCCTCCTCCCAACACAAGGCTAGGGTTCCACATGCATGTCCTCTACAGCATGGAGGACAGAAGAGAACATATGTGCTCTGAGAGGAGGTGTATATGTAAACCTGCATAAGGGTAGAGTGAATTAAGGCTGGAGAAGGGCCAATACTTGAGCTTGTTTTTCACATCAGGAGAAGGGAAGAAGCTTTCCTCCAATTATAACGCTAATATAAGAACCGCAATGCAATTGTCTGTATCTCTGTTTCAAGCATTTCTCTCTGAGACTATCAATTCCTCTCTGACCAGTTCGCTGCCTTTGGTATTTTCACTTTAATAATCTTTTGATCCCATCAGGACCTAGAATCCACTGATACTATGACCTTATCACTATCTCTTTTTGCCTTCTTCTCTACTCCTCTCTATTGTCTCAACTGAAATTTCATAGTCAATCATATAATTACACCTTTAGATAATCTCTCAAATCCCTTGCTTCTGTCTCACTTTATTGTGCTGATTGTCTTAAAAAGAAAATGTCATAAAAATGTATTCCAGGTCATCTTAGTGGGAAAGTAGTAAAATAAATCCATAAGTAATGTGCACATGCAAATACTTATAAAAAGTATGACCAATAACTCACAAAAATGGAGGAAGAAAAGTCACCTGGTGGGTGACTTTGCCATCTAAAAATCTTTTGGTCCCTCTCATTCTAAAATGTGCCAGAATACTTTAGAGTGGTGTCATGGTTTGAATGTCTTCTCCAAAACTCATGCTGAAATTTAATTTCCACTGTGACTATATTGGGAAGGTGAGACCTTTAAGAGGTATTTAGGTTGCAAGAGCTCCACCCTCAAGAATAGACATGCCATTATCTCAGGAGTGGGTTCGTAGTTGAAGGAGTGGGTTTGCCCTGTCTTGCACGCTGTCTATTTCTCACTCTCCTTCCCTCCCTCTCTTTCTCTTTCTCTTCTGCTCTACAGCCATGTGATACTTTCCACTGTGTTACGGTGCAGCAAGAAAGCCCTTTCCATATACCATTGTTTTGATACTGAACTTCCCAGCCTTCAGAACTACAGGCCAGCACATTTTGGTTTGTTCTAAATTACCCAGTCTTAGGTATTCCATTATAGTAGCACAAAACAGACTAAGACAATGATATAGGAGACTGTTCTGATATAGCTCCTGTCTTCCACTGGCCTCTGCCTGGCCATTCTTATTCACTTCTCCCTATTGTCCAGCCACACTGACCTAAGCTCACTTCCAATAATGGTCTCCTTTCCCGGGTATATCTTTTTGCCTGGAATGGCTCTTGTCACCTGTTTTGCCCGATTAACTTCTACTCATCTTTCTGGCTTAGTTTGGAAATCATCTGATACATGGAGCTTTCCTTGACCTCCCTCTCTCCTTACACCATGTCTGGGCCCTTAGGTGTCATTTTCATGGGACTCCATAGCATCCTTGTTACTTCTCTCAGAGCTGTCCTTACACTGTAATATAATTGTCTAAATTGTTTGTTTCTTCAACCTTTTTTTTTTTTTTTTAATTGCATTTTAGGTTTTGGGGTACATGTGAAAAACATGCAAGGTTGTTGCATAGGTGCATACGTGGCAGTGTGATTTGCTGCCTTCCTCCCCTTCACCCATATCTGGCATTTCTCCCCATGCTATCCCTCCCCAACTCCCCACCCCCCCGCTGTCCCCCCCACTCCCCCACAACAGACCCCCGTGTATAGTGCTCCCCTCCCTGTGTTCATGTGATCTCCTTGTTCAACACCCGCTTATGAGTGAGAACATGTGGTGTTTGATTTTGTGTTCTTGTGTCAGTTTGCTGAGAACGATGGTTTCCAGGTTCATCCATGTCCCTACAAAGGACGTGAACTCCTCATTTTTAATGGCTGCATAATATTCCATGGTGTATATGTGCCACATTTTTCCTGTCCAGTCTATCATCGATGGGCATTTGGGTTGGTTCCAGGTCTTTGCTATTGTAAACTGTGCTGCTATGAACATTCGTGTGCATGTGTCCTTATAGTAGAACGATTTATAATCCTTTGGATATATGCCCAGTAATGGGATTGCTGGGTCAAATGGAATTTCTATTTCTAGGTCCTTGAGGAATCGCCACACTGTTTTCCACAGTGGTTGAACTAATTTACACTCCCACCAACAGTGTAAAAGTGTTCCTATTTCTCCACATCCTCTCCAGCATCTGTTTTCTCCAGATTTTTTAATGATCGCCATTCTAACTGGCGTGAGATGGTATCTCAATGTAGTTTTGATTTGCATTTCTCTAATGGCCAGTGATGATGAGCATTTTTTCATATGCTTGTTGGCCTCATGTATGTCTTCTTTTGTAAAGTATCTGTTCATATCCTTCGCCCACTTTTGAATGGGCTTGTTTGTTTTTTTCTTGTAAATCTTTTTTAGCTCGTTGTAAATTCTGGATATCAGCCCTTTGTCAGATGGGTAGGCTGCAAAAATTTTTTCCCATTCTGTTGGTTGCCGATTCACTCTATTGACTGTTTCTTTTGCCGTGCAGAAGCTGTGGAGTTTGATTAGGTCCCATTTGTCTATTTTGGCTTTTGTTGCCAATGCTTTTGGTGTTTTGGTCATGAAGTCCTTGCCTACGCCTATGTCCTGAATGGTTTTGCCTAGGTTTCCTTCTAGTGATTTTATGGTGTTAGGTCTTATGTTTAAGTCTTTAATCCATCTGGAGGCAATTTTAGTGTAAGGTGTCAGGAAGGGGTCGAGTTTCTGCTTTCTGCATATGGCTAGCCAGTTTTCCCAACACCACTTATTGAACAGGGAATCCTTTCCCCATTGCTTGTTTTTATCAGGTTTGTCAAAGATTGGGTGGTTGTAGATATGTTGTGTCGCCTCCGACGCCTCTGTTCTGTTCCATTGGTCTATATCTCTGTTTTGGTACCAGTACCATGCTGTTTTGATTACTGTAGCCTTGTAGTAGAGTTTGATGTCTGGTAGTGTGATGCCTCCCGCTTTGTTCTTTTTGCTTAGAATTGACTTGGCTATGCGGGCTCTCTTTTGGTTCCATATGAAGTTTAAGGTGTTTTTTTCCAGTTCTGTGAAGAAGGTCATTGGTAGCTTGATGGGGATAGCATTGAATCTGTATATTACTTTGGGCAGTATGGCCATTTTCACGATATTAATTCTTCCTAACCATGAACATGGAATGTTTCTCCATCTGTTTGTGTCCTCTCTTATTTCGTTGAGTAGTGGTTTGTAGTTCTCCTTGAAGAGGTCCTTTACATTCCTTGTTAGTTGTATTCCTAGGTAATTTATTCTCTTTGTAGCAATTGTGAATGGCAGTTCGTTCTTGATTTGGCTCTCTTTAAGTCTGTTATTGGTGTATAGGAATGCTTGTGATTTTTGCACGTTGATTTTGTATCCTGAGACTTTGCTGAAGTTGCTTATCAGTTTCAGGAGATTTTGGGCTGAGATGATGGGGTCTTCTAGATATACAATCATGTCGTCTGCAAATAGAGACAATTTGACTTCCTCCTTTCCTAATTGAATACCCTTTATTTCTTTTTCTTGCCTGATTGCTCTGGCTAGAACTTCCAGTACTATATTGAATAGGAGTGTTGAGAGAGGGCATCCTTGTCTAGTGCCAGATTTCAAAGGGAATGCTTCCAGTTTTTGCCCGTTCAGTATGATATTGGCTGTCGGTTTGTCGTAAATAGCTTTTATTATTTTGAGATACGTTCCGTCGATACCTAGTTTATTGAGGGTTTTTAGCATAAAGGGCTGTTGAATTTTGTCGAAGGCCTTCTCTGCATCTATTGAGATAATCATGTGGTTTTTGTCTTTGGTTCTGTTTATATGGTGAATTACATTTATAGACTTGCGTATATTGAACCAGCCTTGCATCCCCGGGATGAATCCTACTTGATCATGGTGGATAAGCTTTTTGATGTGCTGTTGTAATCGGCTTGCCAGTATTTTATTGAAGATTTTTGCATCTATGTTCATCATGGATATTGGCCTGTAGTTTTCTTTTCTTGTTGAGTCTCTGCCAGGTTTTGGTATTAGGATGATGTTGGTCTCATAAAATGATTTGGGAAGGATTCCCTCTTTTTGGATTATTTGGAATAGTTTCAGTAGGAATGGTATCAGTTCCTCTTTGTATGTCTGGTAGAATTCTGCTGTGAACCCATCTGGACCTGGGCTTTTTTTGGGTGGTAGGCTCTTAATTGCTGCCTCGACTTCAGACCTTGTTATTGGTCTATTCAGGGTTTCGACTTCTTCCTGGTTTAGGCTTGGGAGGAGGCAGCTGTCCAGGAATTTATCCATTTCCTCCAGGTTTTCTAGTTTATGTGCATAGAGTTGTTTGTAATAATCTCTGATGATGGTTTGAATTTCTGTGACATCTGTGGTGATATCCCCTTTGTCATTTTTTATTGCATCTATTTGGTTATTCTCTCTTTTCTTTTTTATTAGTCTGGCTAGTGGTCTGTCTATTTTGTTGATCTTTTCAAAAAACCAGCTCCTGGATTTATTGATTATTTGAAGGGTTTTTCGTGTCTCTATCTCCTTCAATTCTGCTTTGATCTTAGTTATTTCTTGTCTTCTGCTAGGTTTTGAGTTTTTTTGATCTTGCTCCTCTAGCTCTTTCAATTTTGATGATAGGGTGTCAATTTTAGATCTCTCCTTTCTTCTCATGTGGGCACTTATTGCTATATATTTTCCTCTAGAGACTGCTTTAAATGTGTCCCAGAGATTCTGGTATGTGGTGTCTTCATTCTCGTTGGTTTCGAAGAACGTCTTTATTTCTGCCTTCATTTCATTGTTTATCCAGTCAACATTCAGGAGAAAGTTGTTCATTTTCCATGAGGCTGTGTGGTTCTGGGTTGGCTTCTGAATTCTGAGTTCTAACTTGATTGCACTGTGGTCTGAGAGACTGTTTGTTATGGTTTCCGTTCTTTTGCATTTGCTGAGGAATGATTTACTTCCAATTATGTGGTCAATTTTAGAGTAGGTGTGATGTGGTGCTGAGAAGAACGTATATTCTGTGGATTTGGGCTGGAGAGTTCTGTAAATGTCTATTAGGTTTGCTTGTTCCAGGTCTGAGTTCAAGTCCTGGATATCCTTGTTAATTTTCTGTCTCGTTGATCTGTCTAATATTGACAATGGTATGTTGAAGTCTCCCACTATTATTGTGTGGGAGTCTAAGTCTCTTTGTAAGTCTTTAAGAACTTGCCTTATGTATCTGGGTGCTCCTGTATTAGGTGCATATATATTTAGGATCGTTAGCTCTTCTTGCTGCATTGATCCTTTTACCATTATGTAATGTCCTTCTTTGTCTCTTTTGATCTTTGTTGCTTTAAAGTCTATTTGATCAGAGATGAGAATTGCAACTCCTGCTTTTTTTTGCTCTCCATTTGCTTGGTAAATCTTCCTCCATCCCTTTATTTTGAGCCTTTGTGTATCCTTGCATGCGAGATGGGTTTCCTGGATACAGCACACTGATGGGTTTTGGCTTTTTATCCAATTTGCCAGTCTGTGTCTTTTGATTGGGGCATTTAGTCCGTTTACATTTAGGGTTAATATTGTTATGTGTGAATTCAATCCTGTCATTTTGGTGCTAGGTGGCTGTTTTGCCCTTTGGTTGATGCAGATTCTTCATTGTGTTGATGCTCTTTACCTTTTCGTGTGTTTTTGGAGTGGCTGGTGCTGGTTGTTCTTTTCTATGTGTAGTGCCTCCTTCAGGAGCTCTTGTAGAGCTGGTCTGGTGGTGATGAACTCTCTGAGTTCTTGCTTGTTCACAAAGGATTTTATTTTTCCTTCACTTATGAAGCTTAGTTTGGCTGGATACGAAATTCTGGGTTGAAAGTTCTTTTCCTTAAGGATGTTGAATATCGGCCCCCACTCTCTTCTGACCTGTAGGGTTTCTGCTGAGAGATCTGCAGTGAGTCTGATGGGCTTCCCTTTGTGGGTAACCCGACCTTTCTCTCTGGCTGCCCTTAGTATTTTCTCCTTCATTTCAACCCTGGTGAATCTGATGATTATGTGTCTTGGGGTTGCTCTTCTAGAGGAATATCTTTGTGGTGTTCTCTGTATTTCCTGTACTTGAATCTTGGCCTGCCTTGTTAGGTTGGGGAAGTTTTCCTGGATAATATCCTGAAGAGTATTTTCCAGTTTGGATTCATTCTCTTCGTCACATTCAGGTACACCTATCAAACGTAGATTAGGTCTTTTCACATGGTCCCATATTTCTTGTTGACTTTGTTCATTCCTTTTTTACCCTGTTTTCTCTAATCTTGCCTTCTCGTTTTATTTCATTGAGTTGATCTTCGACCTCTGATATCCTTTCTTCTGCTTGGTCAATTCGGCTGTTGAAACTTGTGCATGCTTCACGAAGTTCTCGTGTTGTGTTTTTCAGCTCCATCAATTCGCTCATATTCCTCTCTAAGTTGTCCATTCTTGTTAGCATTTCGTCAAGTCTTTTTTCAAGGTTCTTAGTTTCTTTGCATTGGGTTAGAACATGTTCTTTTAGCTCATGGAAGTTTCTTATTATCCACTTTCTGAAAGCTGATTCTGTCATTTCATCACACTCATTCTCCATCCAGTCTTGTTCCCTTGCTGGTGAGGAGTTGTGATCCCTTGTAGAAGGAGAAGTGTTCTGGTTTTGGGTGTTTTCATCCTTTTTGCGCTGGTTTCTTCCCATCTTCGTGGATTTATCCACCTGTTGACTTTGTAGTTGTCTTTCTGATTTTGGTAATTTTAAGTCTGCTGTGGCAGAACTCATAAACCCCCTGCTCTTCTCCCCAGGTGTTCTGTCCCAGGGAGTTACGGTTTTATGATGTTCCCCTGTGCGGTTGCTGTTTTCCCTGCCCACAAGGTGGCAGCCTAGTCACACTCAGGCTGCAGAGGCTTCGCTAAGCTGCTGTGGGCTCCACCCAGCTTCCGTGTGAACTTCTGGGTGTAGTTAGAACTGCTTCCGCTATGTTGGCCCGCCCCTGTAGTGACGGAGTCTCTGTAGTGGCGGGTTGCCTTGGTAGATTGCCCTGGGAACAGCAGGGTGCCTATGGAGAACGCCCCTCCTCCACAGAGCTGGACCGTCCCGGTTTCAGTTGTGTTTGCAGTGGCGCTTTTTTTTTTTTTTTTTTTTTTTTTGCTCGGGAATCTCCTGTCTTCACTCCCTGTTTCAGGTCTTCTTGCTGGGTAAGAGGGGACACCGTCTCATCTGATCTGCCTCCGGAGCCGCTACGTTGGCTAAAGCCGCGGCTCTGAGATTCGTGGCGCTGGCCTGCCTCCCCGTTTCAGCTCCCCTTGCTGGCTTATAGGGGACTCAGACTCTCTCACTCTGTACAGTGAGCCGTTGCCTCAGGGTGCCGGCCCAGTAGCTGCGCCGTTCAAACCAGCGGCGCTGGCGACCCGTGTGGCTGCTCTGCGTGTGAATCTCCTGGTCTGTGGGCAGTAAAAATCAGTCTGAAAATACGGCGTCCACTCACCCTCTGTGCTTTCTCTTGGAGCTGCATTCCCGAGTTCCTCCTAAGCGGCCATCTTGGATCGTTGAATCTCTTCAGCCTTTTTAAGGGCAGGGACTGAATTTTATTCATTTACAAATTCTTTTTTGTATATCTTATGTGCCTAGTAAAATGCTTGGTGTCCAGAGTATACTTAATGTCTTTTGAATAAGTAAATTAATTGATAAATGAAAACATGAATTATTTTGCTAAGAGGAATGTATCTGTTTTGGGTTGAAGAGAGTGGAATCAAGAAGTGCAGTCTATACTCTGTTTTTGTTGGAAAATTTAGTCTGCATCTTCTCCCTGTCAAAAACTGATATGAGAGGATAGATAAATTAACGTCTTAAAGGACTCAGGGCTTTTAAAATACAAGTCCAGCTTATGTCTTTATTACTCACTAAAAACTAATCTGTTAAACCTGAGTTATTGATGAAAGCACACATTCTAGAATGATGCTTCTCAGGAAGGTTTAACCAAGTCAGAGACCATAGTCATGGCATTTCCCAGAGCATCTAAGAAGTTTAAAGTATTCACTTAACTTTGATGTTCAGGCACGGAGACATAATCAAGAGAATACCAAGCCCTTTTGAAATGTTAGTGGTTTGGTGGGCAAAATTGTTGATTGCAGTTTCTAGATTGACATACATTTGTCATCAGATCACTTGAGGGTTGCCAGCCCAAATGTATCTGTGTACCCTAAAGGCTGTGGACCACCACAGTGAAGGCCTATGAAGATGGTCTTCATTATCATTTTAACATTCTAGTTCAATTGTGATTAGTACTAATTCTGCCTTTTGTCTGTCATTGTTGCTGTTAATAGCAATATTTTGATGACAAAAAGTTTGATATTTTTGTTAAGAATTTTAACTAGATGTAGAGACATTGATTTCAACACTAAATCTATTCTCTTGTCTCTATACTATCAGCATTTTGATAAATCTGTAGATATATATCCATATATAGCCTTAATAAGTTTAAAATATGTTCCTAATCTCTAACAATACTTAATGCAAACCAAATTAATCGGTGAGCCAATATACAGAGGAGCACTTTAAATCTCACTTATTTTGGTGATATTATTATTCTTATTATACGGAAACATTTATACTTTTTAGAATAAGCTTTTATTCCTTCCACTTTTTAAATAGGATTTCCATGAAGTTAAGTTAGTTTTAAATCTAGTCTCCATCATTTCAAAAATGATGACTATCCAAAATGGTGTAAAATTGTCTTTTCAATTTAATGACATTTAAAAATCATTCTGTCCATAAATACAGCTCTATAAAAATTTTAAATAAAATGTTTTCTCTAAAAGTTTAAAGAATATTGAATAAAAAGAAGGCATTATAAGTACAAAAATATATTGTGAGATGATTAACACTTGAATGTAGTACTTTCTTTTTACTGAACATTTTCATAAAAGTGGTTTTGGCTAATTATGATGTCTGTATATATAACTTCTTAGAACCATGGTACAGCACTAACTGTTAGTGTTTTAGTCTCAAATACAGTTGTTGAAATGATGTTTGCAGTTTTCCTTTGTTTAAAAAATTTGGCAGGCTGTAATCCCAACACTTTGGGAGGCTGAGGTGGGTGGATCACCTGAGGTTGGGAGTTTGAGAACAGCCTGGCCAACATGGAGAAACCCTGTCTCTACTGAAAATATAAAAATTAGCCAGGCATGGTGGCACATGCCTGTAATCCCAGCTACTCAGGAGACTGAGGTAGGAAAATCGCTTGGACCCTGGAGGCAGAGGTTGCAGTGAGCCAAGATGGTGCCACTGTACTCCAACCTGGGCAACAAGAGTGAAACTCTGTCTCAAAAATAAGAAAAAGAAATTTACCCTAGACATATACGTATCAACTTTGGTAATAACTAACTGAGCACAATTGCTAGTTTATTTGCAGCTCATTATGGAAACATTAGCCTTCATTTAAGAGCGGGCATACGGCAAAGCAACAGTGGAATGTGTCTCTCTGACTACCTTTAATGCAGAATCCTCATACATTCTTAGTTCATTGCCACTTGGCAGTTTGTTTTTCACTTATTTTTTTAGGTTTGGAAGACCATTCTTTTTAGTGATCAGAGATATCCTTCTGAACTGTGATGTTTTGTCTTTTTTTTGTTTTTTAAGGTATTGAAAGTTTATGCAGCAAAGCAAAGAGATTTCATAAGGCATCTTGCAATATTTTAATCAATTATTTCTCTTCCCATTCCAATGGGTTTTAAAAAAATAATTTTAGAGTTGAATTGTAAAAATTATGCTTGACTGACAAATGAAATCTCATGTAATGAGCTTGTGGCTGAGGGAAAATAAATATTAAAAATTCATTCTGAGATTTTTTTTTAAATTTATATCCAAACTCATCTTCCAGGATATTTCTTATACACAACACAAACTATAAAGATGACACATTGAATATTTCCAGGAGACACATCTTTCCAAATATTCATGAGTTCACTAAAATTTTTATGCATTTCATTCTTACCAAAGCTAGGACTTAATCTTAAGGCTTGACAAAAGAAGACAAGTCTTACTTCTGGGTGAATGAAGGCAAAAACATTAATTCTGAAAGTTGAAAAATATATTGTGATTTAATATAATGAACTCTTATAGTTGACATCTTCACATAGATCTAATGGATCACATACTCAGAGGACTGTCTATATTGAGGAAAACAGATACTGGCCTGATAGATTCCGTCTTGGATTGTTGACACATGAATTGTCATTTCAATGGAGGCACCAAGAATATTCCTTTTTTTTTTTTTGGAGACGGAGTTTTGCTCTTGTTACCCAGGCTGGAGTACAGTGGCACCATCTCGGCTCACCGCAAAGTCCACCTCCTGGGTTCAGGCAATTCTCCTGCCTCAGCCTCCTGAGTAGCTGGGATTACAGGCACGCGCCACCATGCCCAGCTAATTTTTTGTATTTTTAGTAGAGACGGGGTTTCACCATGTTGACCAGGATGGTCTCGGTCTCTTGACCTCGTGATCCACCCGCCTTGGCCTCCCAAAGTGCTGGGATTACAGGCGTGAGCCACCGCGCCCGGCAAGAATATTCCTTTGTGTTGGTTTGTACTTAAATAAAGCATTTGGTATAACTGCAATTCAGTGCACTTTTTTAGGCTTAGTGGTTGGGGGACCAGTAGATTTCCTGAGACTTTTGGCTCTTTGGCCAATAAGCACCAGTGTTTTGGCAAAGAGGATGCTTATGTTGCCACCAACTGCCCAGATGTTTATCTGTTGGTAAGCAGACATGAAGGTTCCCACATCTGTTGTGTCTCTAACTCGGTCCTCCTCATTTACGTCATTACTCCTCTAGATCACTGACACAGTATCAATGCAGAGCTATGAATGTCTCTCATTGCTTGTTGGAAATTGAAAGCTAAATCTCTATTTGCTTGACTAAGACAACAGCTCTCCTCTATGGAGGGCATATCACCTCATAACTGGAGCTTTACCTGTTCAAGTATCGTATAAATAAGATAGATGAGAATGTCAGGAAGTGGGGTGGGGAACATATGTGTGAATATACTTGTAGAAGAGAAACTCAGAGGATGTTTAAGGTTTTTCTCACTTTCCATATCCTAAACATGTATATTAATAATGTATGCATGCTATGTTGAATTTCTTCCCACTATGTGCTGGTTACTTACATTCCTTTATGTTCCTTCACAACCCTATGAAACAGATGATATTACTATCCTGTTCAATGGATAAGGAAGCTAAGGTTTCTTGCCAAGGTGACGTGGCTAAGCAATAAAGCCATATTGGCTTCCATCCAGTCACTGCAGAGGTTGGTTCTGAATTGTTCCACAGAGAGGCTGCAAATGTAGACTGTGTGATTGAAAGTGCACCCCTGGGGCTGTGCGAATGGTAACCCTTCCACTCTGCTCTACTGCACTGGGCAAAGGGAAGAGTAGACTTAAACTTAAAGCTCAGTTTGTTCTCTATTGAATGACTTTTGTCTGTAAATAGTATCCATTATTCATGCTATAAGGTCCTTGAAGGAATGGCAGCACTGGGAAAGAGAAGATAATTTCATACCTTTGTTATTCCTGTTTAGTGGCGACAGTTTATTGCAAGTCTGGTTTTTATAGGGCAATGCCAGATTGATTTATAGTCTTTTCTGCAATAGAATGAAAGGAAGAGAAATTTTATTTAAAATGGAAAGATTCTTAAAGTCTATGGGAAATGAATAGGGTTTTTAAAAAGTTTAAAAATTTTCTCCCTTGACATTTTCTGCTATGTTAACATTTTCTGTGGTTTTGGTTGGGGGTGAGATCTTTTCTGTTTTGCTTTGTTTATGTTTGTCTCAAACAAATCAAGTCCTTTGTTTAAAAATATTTCTATTTTTTTCTTTTCTCCCCCAACTTTTGTTATAGTTTCAGGGGTAGATGTGCAGGTTTGTTAAAAGGGATATTCTTTCCTATTTTTTAAGAGCATGTCTCCTAAGAAAATATCAAGTTGTTCTTTAAGGTTAAAATAGAGTTGTTGGAATGATGTTTGCAGTCTTTTCTTGTTTAAAAAATTTATCCTAGACATATACGTATCCCAGAAGAGAAATGAAGGTTTCTCTGTGTGGTTTTTTAGTTGTTTTCTTCCTGTTTTCATGTATTTTAAGTCCTTAGCTTCTGAAAGAAAACACAATTATATGAACACAGAAGCCATGTTTATGCAAGACACTCAATTTTTATATGCATAAATGGATAATCTAGGCCAAAACTCTTCTTTGACTAAAGAAATATCAACATAGCATTTCACTAAGAAGCACAAATGAAGGCTCCAAAGCTGAGACTTCAAGGCTAATATTCTACATTCTGGTGGGTTTCTACATTAGTAGTCATGAGGACCCAATTGTGTGTATAATTGCCTGACTGCATAATTTTTTGGTTTAAGGGTCACAGAATTACAGAATTTCAATAATTGAACTATTAGCTGGTTTTAGCCTCCCCATGAAGTAAAGCCCACATATCTTGATAGATTTTGTGTTCTTTTTTAAATGACATTTTACATATTACAATAAAGAAAATATCCTGTGCAGCCTTCCCTTCTGTATGTGCCCCCTTGGTTTTAGTTTCCTAGGGCTGTCAAAACAAAGTGTTAAAGACAAGGTGGCTTCAAATAAAAAACATTTATTTTCTCACAGTTCAGAAAGCCAGAAGTCCGTTGAAATGTTATTTGGGCTGATTCCTACTGGAAGCTTTCAGAGAGAACCTGTTCTTCTGCCTATCTTTTTGCTTCTGGTGGTTACTAGCAATCCTTGATGTTTGTTGGCTTGTAGACCCATCACTCCAATCTCTGCCTGTGTCTTCACATGGCTTTCTCTCCTGTGAGTGCCATTGTCCAGATTTCTCTCTCATGAGCACACCAGTCAATCAGATTAGGGCCCACCATAACCCAATATGACCTCGTTTTAACACAATTATATCTGCAAAGACTCTATTTCCAAACAAGGTCACATTCACAGGTACTGGGGTTAGGACAGCAACATATCTTTTTAGGTGACACACTGGTACCCAAAGTGATACATTGGAAGTAAAGTTTTACACTAAGACAAAGCCCATGGTTGAATGGACAATCGATGAAATGCTATTTGTGCATTAGTTCCATTACTGCAAACCTTAAACAACTATTCAAAATACTGTTTTCTCTAGAATACTGACTTGAATGATTCAGTGACAGATTGGTACATGAAAATCTCATGGATAATATGGTGATTTTATATTATTGATATTTGTTGTAATAAGACTTAAAAACTGGTGGTTTTAGTGGTCTAAGTAGCTGGTAAACACTAAGAAAATGAGTCAGATGTACTTTGTGGCCAGAGGATTCTGAACTCAGAACTTCCCATTCCCCAAGTTTGCTTGAGGAAATTTAAGGCTGGTTCACGAAGCTACAGCAAACAGACTGAAGTGGGGTAGGGCCTGAGGGTTGGCATTGAGGACACCAGTGACATTACTCTTAGGTAAGGGCAGCTCTGCTCTGCTATCTTATCCAGCTACTGATGTGCTGAAATGCTTGGGTGAGGACTTCTGTATATCCTCAGCCAACATCCAAGTGCCCTGACGAGTATGGGGATCTGCATGAGAAATAGAAGCCTACATGTTAGGGTCTGTCTCTTGGCAGCAGAGAAAGTAGAACAGAGGGGAGGATCCCATTGCTGTAAAGGCTCTGCCAATAAAGGGTAATGTGGAAGATGCCCTGCAAACAGCTCACGAAGGAAGGATGAAGAGTTCTCCAACCAGGACCCCCATGTTATTGGCAAATACTCATGGTCATATATTGAGAAGCTGTTGAGAAACCATAACTTGCTTAATGAAGGGAAACATCTATGAATTTTTCAACACTATCAATTAAGACTTTCTTATGATCTGCACTGGCTCATATACCTATACATTAAGGAATTGAGGGCGATTCGCTAAGCTCTCCAGTGGAGAAATTTTCCCCAGGTGTCCCGGGGAGGATTGAGCAAAGGAGTGTTTCCCTCAAATGAAGTGGGCCAGGTCTTCTGTTCCAAGGACAAATCACCTGAATGTTATTCTGTGGTATGCAAAATTTCACATACATTTTTAATATATACTTTTTTGGGGGAGGATAAAAGTCCATAAGTTTTCTTTGATATTTAAAGATCTTCATGGCATTAAAAACATAGACATAAAAGTATCTAATTCATGAGAATGCATGGTCTGACCCTTACCTACCCTTACTTTTCTGACCTCTCTTTTCAGTCTCCTCTGAGTTCCGGGAACTCTTATTCCCCATGGGCTCCTTCTCATACTTCAAATCTTAAACTTCATTTTTTTTGACTTTCTAATCTAAAACAGATTATCTCCTTCCTGATTATTCTCTGCTCAATTCTCCATTAGTTTCTTTTAAAACACTTATCAAAGCATATACATAATTGATTTTTATTCTATCTCCCAAAGGCAAGAGTCTTTGTCTATTTTATTTCCTTCCAAATTTCACATGCCTAGCAGAGTCCCCATACATAAAAGCTATTCAGGAAATACTTGTTGTATACCAAATACATGGATAAACACGCTCTAATATGCAGTAGATTTATGGAATCATAATCCTAAAAGACATTTCTGGATACTCAGTTTTTTAGCAACATTAGCAATTATTTATCCTGAAGAAATCAGTGACTGTACCTATAATTTCAGCTTAATTTACCTTTGCAAAAGACATGGTTTCTTAAATTTTTTTTCTAATCCAGATATTAGCAAGCAGTGAAGCAAACGCTAAACTTAAATGAAAATTAGGGAATATTTTCTTCAACATAATATAACTTGCAAAACATAAGTGAGCCCCCAAATATTGCTATTAATGTCTGCATTTCCAAGCATGTAGAAACATGATGTATTCTGTTACTGCTTTATGTAATAATAACCTCAAATCTAATGGGAATTGATTCACAAAACAGTACACTCAGAAAAAGGCAGTCAAGAAAGACTGACCTCATGCTGAATTCATTTGGTGGCTAAGTCTTTCTGTGCCTTTCTTCCTTTCTTTCCTTTCCTCCTTTCTTTCTAAACCTACAAACATTAGCCTGACTTTAAACACTTTTGAATTTCCAGTTAGTCAGATAGGATATATGAATCTGTATCTTTGTACTTACTTGACTTGTTTCTCTCTTTGACTTGTTTCTCTTCTTCTTCTTTAGCAGCTTTTTTCAGGAAAATATTAACCACGAAAGAATTTACCATTCATCCAGGGCAATTCTGATACTCAAGACAGCTGTCGCTGATGTAATGGCATTTTAATTGAAGCAACAGAAAGCTTGCTTTAGACAGATTATTGTTCCTTCATATAAGAATAAATTGTAATTGCACATCAGAAAAGACTGTTAAAGCTTGATTACCCAAGAAATATTTCACAGAAAGGATTTTGTCTCCAGTCCATTGCTTTAGGAAATGTCCTAATTTTTCAGTCAAAGATGCCTCAATTGAATGCACAATTTGCTCAGATTATAGCTATACCTGTAGACATCTGAGTTTTATAAAATATTATTTTAGGCTGTGCACATAGTCTGTTCCCACACTACTATGAAGAACTGCCCGAGACTGGATGATTTATAAAAGAAAGAGGTTTAATTGACTCACAGTTCCACATGACTGTGGAGGCCTCAGGAAACTTACAATCATGGCAGAATGGGAAGCAAACACATACTTCTTCACATGTCAGTAGGAGAGAGAAGTGCCAAGCAAAGAGGGACAAGCCCCTTTTAAGACCATCAGATCTCATGAGAAGTCACTCAATATTATGAGAACAGTAGCATGGGAGTAACCGTTCCCCTGAGTCAATTAACTCTCGCCAGGTCCCTCCCATGACACTTTGGGATTATGGGAACTACAATTCAAGATGAGATTTGGGTGGAGACACAACCAAACCACATCATTCTGTCCCTGGCCCTTCCCAAATCTTTCGTCTTCACATTTTAAAACACAATCATGCCTTCCCAACAGTCCCCCAAAGGCTTAACTCATTCAGCATTAACTCAAAAGTCCAAATCCAAAGTCTTACCTGAGACAAAGCAAGTCTTTTCCACCTATGAGCCTGTAAAATCAAAAGCAAGTTAGTTACTTCATAGATACAATGGATGTACAGCATTGTGTAAATGTTTCCATTCCAAATGGGAGAAATTAGCTAAAACGAAGGGGCTACAGGCCCTATGCAAGTCTGAAATACAGTGAGGCAGTCAAATCTTAAAGCTCCAAAATGATTTGTTTTGACTTCGTGTTTCACATTCAGGTCACACTGAGGCAAGGGGTGGGCTCCTACAGCCTTGGGAAGCTTTTCCCCTGTGGCTTTGCAGGGTGCAGCCTCCTCCTGGTTGCTTCACTGGCTGGCATTGAGTGTCTGTGACTTTTCCAGGTGCATGGTGCAAGCTGACAGTGGATCTACCGTTCTGGAGTCTGGAGGATGGTGGGGACTCTGTGTTGGGGCTCTGACTCCACATTTTCCTTCCATACTGCCCTAGCACAGGTTCTTCATGAGAGTTCTGTCCCTGCAGAAAATTTCTGCCCTGACATACAGGCATTTCCATACATCCTCTAAAATCTAGGCAGAGATTCCCAAACCTCAATTCTTGACTACTGTTCTCCTGCAAACCCAACACCGCATGTAAACTGCCAAGGCTTGGGGTTTGCACCCTCTGAAGCAATGGCCTGAGCTATAAGTTGGCTCCTTTTAGCCACAGCTAGGACAGAGGGCACCAAATTTTGAGACTGCACAAAGCAGCAAGGCCTTGGGCCCAGCCCATAAAATCATCTTTTTGCCTCCTAGGCCTCTAGGCCTGTAATAGGAGGGGCTGCTGTGAAGATCTCTAACATGTCCTGGAAACATTTTCCCATTGCCTTTGTGATTAACATTTGGCTCCTCATTACTTATGTAAATGTCTGTAGCCAGCTTGAATTTCTCCTCAGAAAATGGTTTTTTTCTTTCTATCACATCATCAGGTTGCAAATTTTCTGAACTTTTATGCTCTGCTTCCCTTTTAAACACAAGTTCAAATTCCAAACCATATATTTGTGAATATATAAAACTGAATGCTTTTAGCAGCACCCAAGTTATACCTTGAACACTTTGTGGGTTGGAAATTTCTTCCACCAGGTACCCTAAATCATCTCTCTCAAGTTCCACAGCTCTCTAGGGCAGGGGCAAAATGCTGCCAATCTCTTTGCTAAGACCCAGCACGAGTGACCTTTACTTCAGTTCCCAAGAAGTTTCTCATCTCCATTTGAGACCACTTCAACCTAGACATCATTGTCCATATCACTATCAGCATTTTGGTCAAAGCCATTTAATAGGTCTCTAGGAAGTTCTAAACTTTCCCACATCTTCCTATCTTCTTCTGAGCCATCCACACTGTTCCAAACTCTGCTTGTTACCCAGTTCCAAAGCCACTTCCACATTTTTAGGTATTCTTACAGCAGCACCTTGCTCTCTGCAGTACTAACTTACTGTATTAGTTTGTTCTAACACTGCTGTGAAGAACTGCCCAAGACTGGGTCATTTATATAGGAAAGAGGTTTAATTGACTCACAGTTCCACATAACTGGGGAGGCCTCAGGAACTTACAATCATGGCAGAAGGGGAAGCAAACATGTCCTTCTTTACATGGCAACAGGAGAGAAAGGTGCCAAGCAAAGGGGGAAAAATTCCTTTTAAAACCATCAGATCTCATGAGAACTCAGTATCACTAGAACAGCAGCCTGGGGTAATCATCCTCATGATTCAGTTACCCCCCACTGGGTTCCTCCCATGACACGGGGATTATGGAAACTACAATTCAAGATGAGATTTGGGTGGGGACACAGCTAAACAATATCTGTGGCTTGCACTTATAAGCCCAGCACTTTGGGAGGCCATGGTGGGAGGTTCAGTTAAGCCCAGGACTTCAAGGCTGCATTGAGCCATGATTATTTCTGCAGTGCAGCCTGGGTGATGGAACAAGATCTTGTCTGTCTCTCTCATCTTTGTGTATCTGTCTCTCTGTCTCTCTCTATATAAATATGTGTGTGTGTATAACATATATACACAAATGTATTACTTTAGAGCCAAGTTTATATTTATTTATCTCTGATTCTGCTATAGACAATATAAAGAACTACATTTTTTAAAATTAAAAATAACATTCTTTTTCTGAAAAAAGCACTACATGATCATTGTAGAAAATATTAAATATGTGGATAAACAAAACCAAAGAATTAAAGTCTGCACTAATAAAACTGTGATGAACATTCTTTCAATGAAATACATTTATCCATTTTGAATTTTCTTTTTAAATTTTTTTAATTGGCAAGTAAAAATTACATATATTTATGGTGTACAACATGTTTTGCTATTTGTATACATTGTGGAATGGCTGAATAAAACTATTCAATATACATTACGTCACATATTTATCATTTTGTTATTGTTAGAACACTCACAGTCTACTCTCTTAGCAATTGTTAGGTATACAATATGCTGTTATTAACTGTGTTCCCCATAATGTACAGTAGATTTCTTGAAATTATTTCTTCTGTGTAACTGAAATTTTGTATCCTTTGACCACCTCCACAATCCACCCACTCCCTAGCTTTGGTAGACAGCATTCTACTCTCTGTTTCTATGAGTTGCATTATTTCTTTAGAATAAATTTCTAGTGTGTAGAGATTTTCATATTATACATGTCTAAAACTATATATTGATAGTTACTTCTTATGAATGAACCAAATGTAATTTTTCTTTAACAGTCTAAGCTATTAGGATAAAGAATAAAGCCAAACTAACCGAAAGAGATAGAAAGGGTAACTTATTCCAAAGTATATTAACCAGGGAAAAAAGTCCAACTCAGTCCTTTAAATAATGTTAACTTAATTACAATTATGTTCAAGATCCATAAGGACAAAGATTTCTGTTCACTACTGAATTATCTGTTCCTAGAGCAGAACCCGCCATATAATAATGCTGAAAAATCATTTGTTGAATGTTGGATGAAGTAATCAAGAAAGTATAATAAAACTATGGTTTGTATGCAGTTTAGAGCTCATTTTGGCACTATAATCTAAATAATTAGAACTTTTTCATTTGTATCTTTTATGTTTGAAACCCACAGATACTTACTTTTGGTTAACATGTGAGGAAACCAGGGCCCATATGTATTAATCTCTCTGGTTTTTCTTGCACTAATAGTCCAGCACAATTAAGAATGGAACTGACCCACACAAATGAGAGATAAGTCATAAATTAACTGATATTTACTATATGACTGTATTTACTATATTACTATATTTACTATATTACTATATTAACTGATTTTATATATGACTTACTAGGAAATGATTCTTGAAACAAAATGATTTTAAAAGGTGGAAAAAACGCACTGAAACTCTATGTGTAGCATTGCATCTGGGCCTGATTATTGTGTACTCTGAGTTATGTTGCCAATTTAACTTCATTCTCATTTAGATTCTTCATTTAGTAGCCTCTGGGCTTATTTATATTTTCTGTTTAGGTTGAATAAAGATAATTAAAAAGATATTTCCCCATGCTCAACTTGAAAATGAATGTTAATCATTCATTTTCATAATGGAAGATGCCATTTTGAGATTCTTTTGAACCAAAATCTAGTTTAACTATTTGGTTAAGTGTCAGTTTTAATTTTTTTCTCTCATCTGGAGAGGCCCCAGTAATTCTGCATACTATATGATACTCCTATGCTCCTCCTCCAGCAAGAGTAGGCAAAGCAAAACAAGCAAAACAAACAACAACAACAAAAATCCCGCAGCTGACAAGTGCCCCCAGCCACTGATAGCTGCTCAGAGGGGAACTTTTCCAGCTTCCTTTTGGAAAACTCTAGTTGTTCTGTAATATTACACACTGTCTTAAAGTTTATCATTATCACTATTCTTCAGTCCAGTAAAGTTTATCTGTCATTATTCTTCAGTCCAATAAAACTTTAATTAAAATCAGGCAACCTGATTAAAATCAGGCGGTAGTAGACTGCCAGTTTTGAGTTTAAATGTAGTCAAATATTACTGATCTTGATTGCAGAGTTTTTTGGTACTCCCTTAATTTCACACACAAGGCAGGTAGATGCCTCCCTTATCTCTAGTCATGGCCCCCACTCCTCTCCTACCCAGAGAACAACAATTATATATCCTCTGAGGTCTCTGATAGACTAGTGTATAAGCCTCAGCTAAACATCACTCTATTTCTCTTCTTAACTCTCAGTTTAATTTTTTTAAAATTTAAATTTCAATACATATGCATGTCATGAAAAGCCAGTAAACAAAAAAAAATTACTGACCCTACTTCTTTGCTGCTTCTTAACTGCAGAAATCCTGTAGGTTAAATTATACATTGATTGTTTAAGAAACTCAGAAGTTTAATGTTGAGAAGTGAATTTTTGCCTTCTCCCTTAAGACAGAAAAAATGAAAGTTGATGTCCATCCTCAGGTCCAAGACACTTCCCGCGTACACCTTCAATCTCTACATTGGTCTAAGTTGAAGGACTTGTGATCGTAATAGAGACTTACAGCTCAAAAACAAGTACAATGAGAGCTCTGGCTGAATTAGGCCTGGAACAAGCTGCTATCTTAAATAGAATTCTGATTTTTTTTTAAAGTCTGTGCACTGATAAAGGAGACCAAACAATAAAAGGCTCTCTTGGCATAAGTGGTTCAGTTAGTGGCTTGCTTATTCTTTAAAACTGAACATTGCTATTGTGGAAATGGAAGAAATATAACTCCCAAGTGGACATGGCATAGGAATGGTAGAATACCTAACCTAAAGTGTCATGATAGGCTAAAATTGGAAGTTCATTGCATACAGTTGAAAATGCTTTTAAGAGGATCCAAGATGGCCGAATAGGAACAGCTCTGGAGTACAGTTCCCAGTGAGAACAACGTAGAGGGTGCGTGATTACCATATTTCCAAATGAGTTATTACTGCCCACAGACTAGGAGATTCCTGGGCTGGAAAGTGCCATGAGTTTCCAGCATGGCTGTTTCAGCAGGCACAGCAGGTCTCCACACAAAAACTCACACAAATCTGGATGGCTATTTCAACTGATGCCTGTAACACCTGGGAGACAGAGCTGCCCATTCAACTGAAAAACAGGGGGCTGAAACACGGAGCCAGGTGAGCTGGCTCAGTGGGTCCCCCCCCCACAAAGACCAGCAATCTCAATCTCTGGATTGAGTGTTTCTCAGAAAGCTCAGCTGGACCTGGGATGGTCCAGCTCTGTGGGGGGAAGGGTGTCTGCCATTACTGAGGCAGCCCACCACTACCGAGGCAGTCTGCCATTACAGAGGCAGTTCTAACTATACCTCTGTAAAGAAAATCACAAGGAAGTTCACACAGTAGCTGGGTAGAGCCCATGGCAGCTCAGAAACACCTCTGCAGGCAGACTGTGACTAGGCTACCTCCTTGCTGGGCAGGGCATCTCTGAAAAAAGGCAGTAGCCTGTCAGGAACTTAGAAATAAAGTCTCACCTTCCCAGGACAGAGCACCTGGGAAAAAACGTGGTTATGAGTTCTGCTGCAGCAGACTTAAATGTACCTGCCCAGCAGCTCTGAATGGAGCAACAGAGCTCACAGCTCAGCACTTGAGCTACTGTAAGGGACAGACTGTCTCCTCAAGCAGCTCCCTGACCCCCATATATCCAAAGACACAATTCATAAAGGAGAGTTCAGGCTGACTCTGGCAGGTATCCTTCTGGGATGAAGGTATCAGAAGAAGAAACTGGCAGCAACCCTTACTGTTCTGCAGCCACTGCAGGTGAGCCCCAGGCAAGAAGGATCTGGAGTGGACCTCCAGCAGTCCTACAGCAGAGAGGCCTGACTATTAGAAGGGACACTAAAAAACAGAAAGAAATAACTTCAACATCAACAAAAAGGACGTCCATTCTGAGACCCCATCCAAAAGTCACCAACTACAAATACCATAGGTAGATAAATCCACAAAGATGGAAAGAAACCAGATCAAAAAGGACAAAAACACCAAAAACCAGAATGCCTCTCCTCCTCCAAGGGATCACAACTCCTCACCAGCAAGGGAACAAAGCTGGATAGAGAATGAGTCTGATGAATTGACAGAAACAGGCTTCAGAGGGTGGGTAATAATAAACTTCTCTGAGCTAAAAGAACATGGGCTAACCCAATGCAAAGAAACTTAGAACTTTGAAAAAAGGTTAGATGAGATACCAATGAGAATAAACAGCTTACAGAAGAATATAAATGACTTGATGGAGCTGAAAAACACAACATAAGAACTTTGCAAAGCATACACAAGTTTCAATAGCCTAATCGATCAAGCAGAAGAAAGGGTGTCAGAAATTGAAGATCAACTCAATGACATAAAACAAAGGCAAAATTAGAAAAAAAAGAGTGAAAAGGAATGAACAAAGCCTCCAAGAAATATGAGATTATGTGAAAAGACCTAATCTACATTTGATAGGTGTACCCGAATGTGATGGAGAGAATGAATCCAAGCTGGAAAACACTCTTAAGGATATTTTCCAGGAGAACTTCCCCAACATAGCAAGCCAGGCCAACATTCAAGGAAATACAGAGAACACCACAAAGATATTCCTTAAGAAGAGCAACCCCAAGGCACATAATTGTCAGATTCACCAGGGTTGAAATGAAGGAAAAACTGCTAAGGGCAGCCAGAGAGAACAGTTGGGTTACCCAAAAAGGGAAGCCCATTAGACTCCCAGCGGATTTCTTGGCAGAAACCCTGTAAGCCAGAAGAGAGTGGAGGCCAGTATTCAATATCCTTAAAGAAAAGAACTTTCAACCTAGAATTTCATATCCAGCCAAATTAAGCTTCATAAGTGAAGGAGAAAGAAAATCCTTTATGCCCATTGATGATAGACTGGATAAGCAAAATGTGGCACATATACACCATGGAATACTATGCAGCCATAAGAAAGGATGAATTCATGTCCTTTGTAGGAACATGGATGAATCTGGAAACCATCATTCTCAGCAAACTGACACAAGAACAGAAAATCAAACACCACATGTTCTCACTCATAGGCGGGTGTTGAACAATGAGAACACATGAACACAGGGAGGGGAGCATCATAAACTGGGGTCTATTGGCAGTGAATAGGAGAGGGACAGCAAGGGGTAGGGTGGTTCGGGAGGAATAACGTGGGGAAAAATGCCCCGTTATATAAATATATAAATGTATATATATATATAACATGTTATTGCATAGAGAAACCTAAATCTCTTTATTCTAGGGGCAACAGTAGAAAGAATATGAATTGGCAATCATATATAAACTGTTCTTGTATAAGATGCATTTCTGTCTACTTCTATGACACAAACTATTAACTTCTCTTGGAGTCTGGGGCCCATGTTATTTCTTGACTATACAGAAAAGTCGCATATCAAATGCACTGCATGAGAAACTGATAATCATGGATATATTTGTATACTGTTCACGGCGGAAACAAGGTAGATAAACATAGAACCTCTATTTCTTTTCCCACAAGATGGGAACATTATTACTTAATATATCCATGATTCTCAAGGATATTATGATTAGCAATGATTTTAAATATAAAAGGAGAACGTTATACTGGAATTCAAAATAGTATTGTAGGTAGAGATATTATATGAAAATAGCTTTGTGGAATCAGTTACATTTTTGTAATTTGTAAATCTTTATTCTGTCTGATGTTGCCTACACTCACCTCTCCACCCACTCCTTGAAAAAAATTAGAAGAAAAAGAAAATTATTCCTTAAGCTTTTGGATCCTAATTCCATGTTTTTCTGCTATCCTCTCCATGAACTTACAGTAAACAGTGCTTTTAAAATTAAATTTTGAAGAATCTTTCTTTCTATTTGAGGTAGACTGAACTATTGGTCCCAATTCTTCATTACCCTGGAATAATACCATACACCCAGACCCTTACCATGACCTCATTTTGGGTCGAGTGTACATTCCCAAACTTGGACCTCTGATTTGCTGCCTGTTGACATGAGAAGAACATGCCTTGGGTAGCTGCTGTTCCTGGGAGGATGACAGATGGGAGAGACCTGGAACCCAGCTGAGGGTTGGAACCACACCCAGATGAACCCAGTCTGGGTCACTAAAACTCCACCTCACCCACACATTCAAGACAAAGAAACAAATGCATGTTATTGCAATTTTCCACTAAGATTTTGTGGCATTCACTGACTAATGTGCCTTTCCTTTTGCTTTTTACATTCAATGCTTATCTACAATATAGGATTTCGGTGCTTAGTTGTGAGCATTACTTATAACCTCTCATATGTTTTCTCATTATTGATATTAGGATTCATAATCCTAACACTGGCGTTTGTCCTTAATTATCTCCCTATTTTGATTCAGACTGTATAAATGTTGATTTCTAAATGATTCTGTGAATGTCTGTCATGGGACCTAATGAGTTTATATGTTTTGAGTTTCCTGACCTTCTGGAAGGCTGGACCCACTCTAGAATAGAAATAAAGTGCTCAAGGTCACCAGCCGTGGGGTCCAAAAGATTTTGGTTAAGAATACAGCTTTGCCACTTATTTGCAGGTATGGTGAAGTTGGGAAAGTTTTATTCTGTGTTAAGTGAGTCCATTTTAGAATTGATTATTGTAAGGTGTGGTCCTGACTCATTAGAATGACTTTTTGGGGGACTCAGCAGAATGCCTGAGGTTCTCAGCAATGTATTTCCAATCTGGCTGAGTCAGAATCCCAACATTTTAGCCCTACTTCATCTCTGGTATCGTTATTCAGTTCTCATCCCTATAGTAGACAATCTCTGCTAATTTTCCCAGAGTCTCATCTTGTGCATATTTAGTCAATCCCAGTATCTCACATTGGGTCTCTGCAGATTTTCGCCTGTCCTCCATCAATATTGTTTTGGTAGCTTCCCTGAAAATTCCAACACCCTCAATAACCAGCAGCTCCAATCTTGGCCTCCTTAACTCTTTCCACTCCTTTTGGAGTCCACCTGCCCAGGCCAAAACAGAAAAGTACCTCCAGGCAGAAATCCAGGACAACCATGAGGTTTACCTTGTGTGTTATCTTTTGCTGGAGAATTATAGTTATATATTGCTACTGTTTAATACCTGAAAACAGTTACTACTTCTGGATTGCTTGAGTCCAGAAGATAGAGACCAGCCCGGGAAATAGGGCAAAATCTCATCTCTACAAAAAAAAAAAAAACATAAATTAGCTGAATGTGGTGGCACATGCCTGTAATCCTAGCTTCTCAGGAGGCTGAGGTGGGAGGATCGCTTGAGCTTGGGAAGTCAAGGCCGCAGTGAGCTGTGGTTATGCCACTGCACTCTAGCCTGGACAACAGAGAGACCCTGTGTCAAAAACAAAACAAACACCAAAAACCAAACCAAAAACAGTTACCTCGTACATTTTGTCTCGTTTGTTAGTTGTTCACAGCATGAGCAGCAATTATACTTGTAGAATTGCTCTGTCAAGCCCAGAGCACTATTTTCTTTTTATTATGATTTCTTTGCCATAGTCTTCTCTTCTTGTCCTGACTTTTGCTTGATTGCATGCATTATTTTATTTCATTTTATTTTGTTGATTTAAATAGCTGTATTCTATTTCTATTATGCTAACGGCTTCTTTTCTAAAAACAATAATTTCAACTTTAATTTTAGATTCGGGGGCACATGTGCAGGTTTGTTACATGGGAATATTGCATGATGCTGAGACTTGGGCTACAAATGATTCTGTTAGGCAGGAAGTTAGTACCCAACAGGTAGTTAATTTGGCCTTTGCCCCGCTCCCCTTCACCCACCTCTAGTAGTCTCTAGTGTCTATTGTCCCCATCTTTATGTCCATATGTACTCAGTGTTTAGCTCCCACTGATCAGTGAGAACATGCAGTAT
Organism: Aotus nancymaae; assembly: GCF_030222135.1. Classification (NCBI taxonomy): domain Eukaryota; kingdom Metazoa; phylum Chordata; class Mammalia; order Primates; family Aotidae; genus Aotus; species Aotus nancymaae. The sequence continues at coordinate 33,197,064 of NW_026988413.1, forward strand.
TTGGTTTTTTATTCTTGTGTTAATTTGCATAGGATAATGGCCTGTAGATCCATCCATGTTGCTGCAAAGAACATGATTTCACTCTTTTATGGCTGCATAGTATTCCGTGGTATAATATGTGTAAAGACTAGTGGTTGCTTTCAAATATGTTTGATTAATATTTAAACCTATATGTCTCTAACAATATCAACCATTAAAGAGTATGTAAGATTCCTCAGAATTCTAAGAATAATTTGGTCATAATGTTTGAAGCATAAATATTTGGTAAGAAGCATATGATATTATGAGCTACCACAATTTACAGTGCTGTTATTTATACCTAGAAAATCTAAAAGAATCAACTAAATTTATTATACCTAACAAGGTAATTTAGTAATTTGGCCACAAAATCAAAAGTCTTTCTGTATATTAAGACTTCTTTTGGCTCCTGATAGAAAAGCGACTGCAGCCGTAGGCCCAGGTCCTTGGCTCTCAGAACCTCTCTGGCCAAGATGGGTGGACAATTGAAGTGCTGAATATCTACAGGGTGAATGGCTTCAAGTTGTAATCCGGGTGTCTCAAATAGATGACTAAAGGGGACTGACGCTGCTGTGCATAGTAATGTCATGGGCTGTCATCTTTGTGGGTTATAGACTTTGTACTTTGTTTTTTTGTTTTTAGGAAATTGCTTCCTTCAATCTTAACTGCCCCTGATTTTTCTTTTCTTCCTTCACACTCCTCGGAGAGAGAGTGTGTGTGTGTTTAAAGAATTGTTTCTTACTGGTTATCTTGGAAGAATGAGACAGATTATCTTCGAAGAGTAGTAGAGAAATCTCAGAACACACTAGTACTTGGGAAAGTAAAGCCCAATCTACGTTCTGCCCTCTGTGTGTACCACTAGCCATCCCTCAAGGTGTAATTCTAACTTGAATAACTCAGTTTTTAGGAAAAGCATCAGAGTAAATTATATCCCATGTAAGATACGGTAAGAGAAAAGAGATTAATCCTCAGAATTGACAACCTGTGTAGGCAGGGAGGGGTGATGTTTCTCTAAACTGTGGTAGATACTGGCTCTGTAACAAAAGACACACTTCAAGGAGAAGAAAGAAAGGCAGCTGTCAAGTCAGAGAAGCAAGGAGAGCAATTGGGCTGTCCCTATAAGGGAGTGATCTGTGGTAAGAAACACCCAGACTTTCTTTCTCCATGGACTGTAGGCATTCTTTTACCATGTGACTTTTAGTTTCTCTCCAGTGTTCTCATTTCTTTAATTTAGCCTCTGCTTTTCTGGTATACTTCTTTTTTTTTTCATTTTGTAAAAAACTACCTTTTTTTTTTTTTTTTTTTTTGAGACAGCGTCCCACTCTGTTGGCCAGGCGGGGGTACAGTTGCACAATCTTGGCTCACTGCAACCTCTGTCTCCCTGGCTCAAGCAATTTTGCCTCAGCCTCCCAAGTAGCTGGGATTACAGGCATGTACCACCACACCTGGCTAATTTTTGTATTTTTAGTAGAGATGGGGTTTCACCATGTTGGCCAGATTAATCTCGAACTCCTGACCTCAGGTAATCCACCTGCCTCAGCCTCCTAAAGTGCTGGGATTACAGGCGTGAGCCACTGTGCCTGGCCGACAAAATGACTTCCAATATTTGGCATGGTTATACTCTTTCATGCTATAATTCAGATGTGCAAAAAATACAGCTTTTTTTTCTTCTTTAGTAACTACTTCATTCATGACTCAGGGTCCCCATTCCACTGGATTGATGGATAGACATGACCTTGGTTCTTCCTCAAATTCCCTCTCTCCCCTAAGGTTCTGTCATGGTTCCAGGATCATACACAGCATTAAGACACCAAGTGTCCCACTGGTCATTTGGTAATTGACTTACACAGGAGATTGCTAAAAAGTGATCAGGCTCCTGATTGATGCTGTGATCATTGAAAAAGTCACCAAGAGTAACTGTCATATACAATAATACATATAGTTTCTGGTATATTTCTTTAGTGTTGTGAATTAGCATTGTGGACAGTTAAGTAATGAGAAGTTAAGGAATATTTAGTCTTGCCAAGGCTGTGGCATCAACACTGGGTCTGGAAGGCCAGTAGTCTGTGAAGCAAGGGAAGTCAAGAGAAGCACACAAATGGTCCTAAGGGGATGACTTAGGAAACGACAAAAGGCAACCTCCCAGTAGCTGAATGCACCAAAGAAAGGCAACTCCTGAAGCAGGGAGGGCTACAAATGGGTTATGTAGTGTTTTGTGAAAGTTCATGAATCTCTTTAATGTAATTTTAACTTCTGTATGCACGATGTACATATGTAATAACAACAAAAGACAGAGCATTTATTGAGTGCTTGCCATTTCACACTTTGTGCTGTACTTGGATTACAGAGTTTGGGAGAATTTATGTAATTTGGTTGTGCTCACAAATCTAGTAAATAAAGGATCCAAGTCTAGCAACTGATTTTGGATCCTATGTTCTTATACACTGTAAATAAGTAGGATATATTGAGTGCCAGTATGTAGAATAAGTTATACAGCCTGTACTCAGCCCCAGGAACATACATTATTACTTCCGTAAGTGACCTAGCACACTGGATTTTTACATCTCCATAAAGTAAGTACAGGGAGTATTTGCTGGAGGCAAGGTGAGCTGGGCATTCTGTCTTCCAAGTAATAGGAGTTCCTTCCTTCCAGTTAAATATGTTAAATGAGTCAAGGCTGCCTACGAGAATAACATATGCTTGCAAGGTATAGAAAATAGATACCTGTTGTACTAGAACAATGACTGCCTATTAGTTTTTGTCTTAGACAACTCAAGGGAGAATATCTCTAAAAAGATGCTTCAGAGATGCTTTTGTAAATTGTTACACAAAAAAATGAATGTAAGAAATGTTGCATATTAAAAAGCTCATGGCAGGTACATTTCTAACCTTCTGCCCTTAAGTGTGTTCACATGACAAATCTTTGAATAAATACTTAGTCTGAAAGCCCTTTTGGAATGTGGGGCTAATCCACTTGCTAACTCTAGCTGCAGTTGTCTCTTCTTTTCCTGAAATGTAAAATAATAAATCACCATCTCAGAAGTCATTTTGAAAGTCTTAATGAGATAAACACTCATTTTTCTAGGTAATATTTCTGTTGTTGAGGGGTAGTCATAATTTTCTTCTCTTAATGATAAAGTGATGTCTAGCTATTGAGTAGAGGCACAATGTGAATGCTAATGTCTTACAACTGGGAGAACAAATCTATTAATTAAAGGAATATTCCCTTGGAAAATGTTCTCTTCATTAAAGTAAAATAACTAATTTATTTAATTAATGATTATTTTGAAAGCTACTTCCAGATAATGATTATGTTGAGTTTTAATTGGCTAATCTATACAAACTTGGCAAAGCGTTAATATAAAACTGATATTTTAAAATTCTCATCAAAAATTGAAATATTCAGCTCTGTTCAGAAAACAATTTTAACAAATAGAAGAAATAGGAGATTGAGCCAATGGCTTGGTAATGTAAATTACATCCTCGCTATGCTGCTGTCTTTTGGAGGAAAAAGACTTTCTTGTCTCCCTAGTTCTTATAGGTGAGAAAGCATTTATAGAAGTTAACAATTTTTACTTCTGTAGTTATACTAAAGGGCGTATCTTTCCTAATAAAGAAACATTTAATATATAATATAGAAACATTTTAATATAGAAATATAGAATATAGAAACACTTTAATAAATATGCTTTAAAATAGGTTTGCTATTTTGTCCAAAGTGTGGTATTTTTTTTCCTAAAGAAATGGAGTGGGTGATTATGCCGAGTAGAACTCTTCTCTAGTTTACTTTCTCAACCCAAGCCCGAGAGCTGGGGTCTGTGACATGATGACCTCAGTTTGGATTGGGAAGCTGATTTCTGTGGGTCCTTGCTTCCACCCTTGATTTTGTCATGAACATAACAGATAGGAAGAAAACAAACTTCCAAGGACACATGAGACAATTTGAGTGGAGATTCTGACTTCTTACAAGCTGTTAAAAACAATTTTGTTCACCAGTACATCACTCCAGAACTGACTTCCTGATGAATTCTGAGCCTCCCCATCACTTTTGGTATCTGTCCCCAACTCCATCGCAACACTTTTAGGGAAAAAAAAGTAAATGATGATTTAACCAATAATTTCTTAAAATATTTTTTCATATTTAGAAAATATTATTTGCCATCTTTAGCTTGACTTTATTTGGTTTTATTTGTTGGTAGAGAAATGGCAATTGAGATGTGAGAAAGTGGGACTGATTTTGGAACTGCGAGATAGACGAAATCAGTGGTCCCCAACCATACCAGACCTAATGCCTCTTTTATAAAAAATAATGTGCAGCATTCTTTTTGGTATCCTTAAATGATAATACATAATGTTGCAAAGTAAAATAATTCCCATAATTTGCACTGTAGTAGCATTCTTGGAAAATTTGGCATGATTAAAATTGTGTAAAAAATACTTCATGTGTTTTTGTCTTGAGGAGGTTGATTCTAGGCGTAGATAATGATAAACAAAGTTTTTTACCTGTTTAATGTCAGGCACATTATTCACAGATTCTGTGGAATGTGGGGCAATTCTTTATTTTTCTGGACTGCACAATGCATTGCACCCTGGCTTGTGCCCACCAAATTCAATAGCACCTTTCAATCGCTGACAGCCAAAAATACTGCCTCCAACCACACAGCATTTTAGAACTCCTTTATGGCTATGGGACAGTACTTGCCTGTCAAGAGTCACTGGTCCCAACAAATAATAGTGGTCTCAGCAGCTGTGTCATCACATACTCTTTGTGCCATCATGACTCTGTCATTACTCACTTTAATCCTTACATTATCAGTATCCTATGTGCTCTTGATTAAGAATAGTAATTGGAAGACTGGTAAGCATCTTTAGTATGTGCCATTTTCACTGCATTAAGAGCTCTAAGGATGAGAAAACGTTTCAAAACAGGCCTATTTGTAGAGCGTAAGCATTTTTTTGTGGGTGCTTAAACCTCCATGAGAAGGTTAAATCTAAATGAATGGTTGGAGTTGGGGGTTACACTTAGAGGGTCTTATTTATGTCCACCAGGGTGAATAAACAGGGATAATTGGTTGAGGAATCTGTGTTAGAGCCACAAGCCAGGAGCCAAAGAGTTCAAATATAAATGCCAGATCCAAAGTGGGAAAAGCAAATTAAAAAAAAATGAAGCTGAGGCCAAGAATTAGGATAAAAAGATGAACTGGACTGAAGCAGGAGATGAGGAAAAAATGAGGGGCCAAAACAGCTTTTGGTGTTTGTGGTTTGTCTTCATGGGACAGCAGGTACATAGCTCACCCTTGGGCAAGACCATATTAAAGTAGAGTTGGAACAGACACTTTTCAATCATTAGCATATAGGTGGTTTTATATAGGTGCAACATAGGCAGGTCTGTTGACATATATTTTGACAGATTCCTAAATGGAAGTTTGTTTGGCTCATGGTTCTGCAGGCTATGCAAAAAACATGGTGCCAGCCTCTTGAGGGCTTTAGGAAGCTTCTGTCATGGTAGAAGCAGATGGGGAGCTTCTGTGTCACATGGAGAGAGAGGGAGAATGTGAGAGAGATGGGAGGGATACCATGCTCTTTTGAACAACCAGCTCTTGCATGAACAAATAGAGCTAGAACTCACTCATTACCTCAGGACGGTACCGAGCTATTCATGAGGGATCTGCCCCCATGACCCAAACACCTCCCACTAGGCCCCATCTCCAACATTGAGGATAGCATTTCAACATGAGATCTGTAGGGGTTAAATACCCAAACTATATCAGGGTGCATACACTCAATCCGTTCAGTTCTTGTAAATATCAAGGCTCTTGGAAGGCTCTTACCACATTCTTCTGAGATATCTACCTCTTTTCCTCAGATGGTGGTTGTGAACCTTAGCAAGGCTGTAGTTCTCAATAACCCCACCCTCTGCAGGCCCAAATCTGATCATTTATGAGATTTTTATTTTTACATGCCTTGGGAATGGGTAAGTGGAACTTTAGTGGGTAATGATGGAGCTGTGCTGGTAGTTATGTGGAGTTTTGCCAAAAGTGTGTACCTCAACAAGCCCTTCAAGGAAGACTTGGTCCTGGTAGTTGTAAGTTCTCTGATCTTACATATGGGTAGTATGTGCCCAGCATGAGCCTTAGTAGTCAATTTCTGGCAAACAAAATCCCATGTGGCATCCAGCGCCATCCTATTTATATGTATGTGTCAAAGAAATATTTTGGGGTATTTCAGTAAGCCTTAAGAAACATGTCTTCATGTTATTTAAATCTCATTAGTATCATGTTTGTAAGCTAATTAACTGATTTTCCAGGATGGGTTTTTGGTAGCACGTGGGTATCAATGTATAAAAATTCCTTGAAAGACCATAAATAAATTTATTTCCTTCATTATTGCTACATGATCTTTAATGTCAACTGGTTATCTAAGGAAGGTCTTTTCATAGTAGACATAAAAAAATAAAGGTTAAAAAATAAGACCTATAGAAAAAGATTAAAGGATTATTCAAAACAACTGAGAACTATCTTGGTGATCATCCACAAGAATAAAGAGAATATTGGAAAATTATTATTCCTCATAAGGAATAGAAAAAAGAGTGAATAAAGTGTTAACAACAGCACCTGAATAGGTCAGAAATTTCAGCCACTTGGAAAATTTCAAGGATTGCAATGGAAATGACAGAGGTTTGGAATTGTTCTTTCTGGATTAAAGCAGGATAATTTCCTCATCTGTTTGCTGTGATCTGGGACAGGTTAACTAAAGCAGGTAGACAAATTTCATAGCTTTTCTAAAGTTCAGTCAACCGTTGTTAGAAAAACTTCCCTCATTCTTCAAAAATAACAGATGCTGGTGAGGCTGCAGAGAGAAGGGAATGATTACACACTGTTCGTGCAAATGTAAATTAGTTTGGCCACTGTGGAAAGCAGTTTGGAGATGTCTTAAAGAACTTAAAAAACTACGATTCAACCCAGCAATCCCATTACTGGGTATATACACAAAGGAACATAAATCATTATACCAAAAAGACACATTGTTCACAATAGCAAAAGCATGGAATCAACCTACTGCCTGTCAGTAGTGGATTGGATAAAGAAAATATGGTACATATACACCATGGAATACTACCAAGCCATATAAAGAATGAAATCATGTCCTTTGCAGCAACATGGATGCAACTGGAGGCCATAATCCTAAGCGAATTAATGCAGGAACAGAAAACCAAATACTGCATGTTCTCACTTACAAGTGGAAGCTAAACACTGGGTACATATGGACATAAAGATGGGAACAATAGACATGGGGTCTACTAGAGAAGGGGACAAGGGCTGAAAAACTACCTGTTGGATAATATTCTCACTACCTGGATGACAGAATCATTTGTACACCAAACCTCAGTGTCATGCAATATACCCATGCAACAAACCTGTACATCTTAGTCCCTTAACCTAAAATAAAAGTTGAAATTATATAAATGTATTAAAAATAGAAAACCTCTGTAATTCTTAGAACAGCCTCTGGAGGTCAGGGTTGAGACATGGTGCACAGCTCTGTTACCCTACTTGCTGCCTAGCCCGTCAAAATAAGGTAGACACTGACACTTTTGGTTCTTCATCTGGTACCATTCATAAGCTCTAAATTTGTTTACTCAAAAACTGTATTTAAACTAACAAATTAATGTGCTGCTATTGAAGATTGGAATATACATTTAGCTTATACCTTTAAGAGTCCATATTAATTTCCTTAAAACATGAGGTGGGGCCTTAAGAACATTTAAAAAAATCTATGTAGACCTTGAAATGTGTAAGGATTTGTAAAATAACATATCTTAAAAATTAAAGTACTTCAACTTTAATAGGATCATTTAAAGTTTTCTCACGTTCCTAAAATTTAGGGTTGCAATCATTCTCTTAATTCAAAAGCATTTGAAAGCTCTCCAAATAATATTAAAATCATTTGGAACAAGACAGAATAATTTACCATTATTATTGTACTTTAGTGGTTTATCAACCCCAATTCAGAGGATGGCAGGCAGCCAGAAGACATTCTCTCCACAGTTCCTCCTGAGGATCTGCAATCCAGAATTCAGGCAAGTTAGAGGAGAATTCCGTCTAAAACGCTTTACAGCCTTTTGGAGCTACAATCTTTCCTATTCTCTAGTAATTCTCTGATTTCTTATGTTTTTAATTTTTTAAAACAGTGCTCCCAGATATCCTTGAATATTTGGGGAAAATATAAAAGGTAATCTTACCTTTTTAAACATCTAAGTGAAGTTGCTGTATTTAATTGTATATTTCAAGCTGCTTCCAAGTATTATTCAGTGAGAAAGACTATGCTCTGGTAATTCTAGTAATGTCCAGCTTCTTATAACCCTGAAAGTCCCTTTTCTTATCCCCACCTTTATCCCCAAACCTCGTTCTTTAAGACTCAGCTCCAGTATTATCTTCTCTGTGAAGCCTTCTCAAATGCTATCATGTGAAATTCACCACTCCTGTAGGATTCTCCCATGGGCCTTCTATTAAAACTCACTCAGAGGGCCAGGCACAGTGCCTCATGCCTGTAATTCCAGCACTTTGGGGAGGCCAAGGCAGAAGGAGAGCATGCAGCCAAGAGTTCAAGACCAGCCTGGGCAACATAGCGAGACCATCTCTCTACAAAAAAAAAAAAAAAAAAAAAAATTATCTGGGTGTGGTGGAGCTGGGCATGGTGATGCACCTGTAGTCTCAGCTACTTGGGAGGCTGAGGTGGGAGGCTCCCTTGAGCCCAGGAGTTGAAGCTGCAGTGAGCTATGATCATGTCATTGCACTCCTGCCTGGGTAACAGAGTGAGAACTTGTCTTTGAAAAAAAACAAAAACAAACAAAAACCTCACTCAGTGGCATGCTTATTAAGTTCTTTTATGTTCTTAAAATTTACAATTGCAGTCATCAAGAAAGTAGAGTTTATTCAAAACATTCAAAAACCAGCAGGGCACAGGTATCAACCAATCAGAATGGAGCCAGCTTTCAGTAACACTGGTATGCTTTTCCATTTGACTTTGTGTTCTCAGCACCTAACACAGTACTTTGGCATCTAGTTGATCAATAAATGTTTTATAGATGAATGAATAGGATACCAAGAAAAGTTATGTCTTAATTTCAGGAAGGTTCTGAAAATCTTAGTAGTGGCTTTAACTTTAGACATTGGTTTACCATTTAACCTTAGACATTAGTTTACCCTGAGACAAATGTGTTGCTCTTACATTAGATGATCTTGCTGACACCCTTCTGGGACCTATGTGCTGAGTTGTCCCTGGCAGGCAAATTGCTGTGAGCCATCTGCTTGTTCTCACACGTTCATGCTACATTTTTGATGAACAGAATGGGTTAATTAAATTGAGTTTGTGGAAGCTGAAATAGTAAACAAATTCATTTCCCAAATAAAACTGAAAATCTATGATGCCATTTAAAAATAACCTGTACTTAATTTGTTTAAAACCCAGAGCAGTGACTCATGTCTGTAATTACAGCACTTTGGGAGGCTGAGGTGGGCAGATCTTTTTAGTCCAGGAGTTCAGGACCAGGCTGGGCAACATGACAAAGCTCCATCAATACAAAAAAATACAAAAATTAGCCAGGTGTGGTGGTGTGCACCTGTAGTCCCAGCTACTCGGGAGACTGAGGTGGGAGGATTGCTTGAGCATGGAAGGTTGGGGCTGCAGTGAGCCGAGACCACACCACTGTACTCCAGTCTGGGTGACAGAGCAAGACCCTGTCTTCTCCCTAAAAAAATTGTTTGAGAGATATTAAAAGAAAAATTTTGAAGACTGTTATTTATTTATACATATTGTGGACCACATACTAGATGATTCATTCTTCATTCAGTGTTTATTATAGCAAATAATTATTTGAATACAACTTGGGACTATTCAAAATGAAAAAAAAAAAAAACCAATATTCACTTTGCCTAGGATAGCAATTCAAACTTATTTTTTTAACCTAAAAGTAAAGACAGAGTACATGTAAACCTCATATCCAACTATCTTTCCTGTGGGCGATTTTTTTGGTCTTGTTAGGTGGGATGGCTTAGTTTATTTCCACTTTTTCCTAGCAGTTGAAACTTTCACTCAGCAAAGTAGTGGTTGCTTATCTCCTACCCCAAACAGATAGATGCAGTGTGTACCCAAAAGACATATCAAGCTGAACATATTCAATTTCTCATATTAGACTGCTTTGAGGGACTAAAGAAGGTTTGAGACTGGTCAATTTGAGGTTAATTAAACCTACATAAAATAATTATTTACCTTTGGTCAATATAGTGCTTCTAAGGGATGAAACTGCAGTGAGGATTGAAAGGCATGAGCTTCTTCCCTCAGTGCAATTAAAATGAGAATGAGGGTGGGGCTATAGAAAGCTCTCGATAGGCAGCTGAAAAGTCCTGCCTTATTTCTAGGAGACATGTGATGAAAGACAAATTCTGAAACCTCTGGCAAACCTTCCATTCATTGGAAATATTAGACATTTGGATTTGCTAATTACTAAAATATTACATGGCTCCGAAATTCTACAGTTTTTGAAAAGGCAACTAGCCATAGGTTTTGGGTAGTTGTATATAAGTAGATTACAAATTGAGCATGTTCTGCCTGCCCCAGAGGCATGGCCTGGGCTTTGCTGCCCCAGATGTCTCAATGTTTGTGTTGTGACAGCTGGTATCACTTCATCCCATAGAGAGTCTTTATGTTTCCAGATATAAGGAAACGTTTCCAACGTCTTTGGAGTAACTTTCTTTCACTTACAGATTGATTTCAATCCACTTTCTCTTCTAAAATACTGCCTGGTGCATATTAGTCAAATTAAGTGGACTATAAATTTGTCTTTCTTAAAACATCAATTTAAATATGTAGGTAATTTATCCTTTGTAAAGTGAGGCCAAGACAATAGAAATTTGTCCTAAATATGCATGCAAAAAAGATGACAGTAATGGTGTTTAATATTAAAAATTAACATTTGCGGAAGTAATGAGGAAAATGTGAAGTAAAAGGGAAAGCTGCTTTTGACCTGGGTTTCAACAGTGTCTGCTTCTAGATGGGGTCAACACATATCCTCCAATTTGCAGATACAGAGAAACCATCTTCTCATTGTAGTCAAGAGTAAGTAAATTCTGGGAGCCTGAGTCATCCTGAAGGAATTCATTTATATATAAGAATGCCAAATTTTATAATAAAATTTAAGAAATCAACTAGAATCCCATTTGATCTGGTTAGTAAATTGTGTTTCCTATAAGAAAGTTTCTTTACAAAACCAAACCAATATTAGAATACTTGGTAACCATGATGTTATAAAATGGTGAGTCACACAGTCTTCTCAGACAGTTAAAATAATAATAAAATTGAAGAGTATCATCATCTGTCTCTAGGACTTTATGTCTAAATGAGTCTTAAAGAGTCACTTAGTGATGGTGACACACTGGTGAATTTTTTTTACTTTTGGATCTTTATAAGGACTTATCAATCACTATAAACTTTAGTCCAATGGTACTGTACATTCTCATAAAAGATGTAATACTTTTCAAGATTGTAGTTCTCCCAATTAATTATAAACTGTTTTATTTTACAAGGCACCAGAAGGTGCTTGAGATTTATGAAATATAGTTGTTTGAGCAACCTCTTTACCAGTCTTTTCCTTGGAGGGTTATTTCTTGTGGAAATATCAAATCCAATTATGTTTGTGCTGGTTATGGTTAGCTTTTGTTTCTTGCCAATGATCATAAAGGTGCCGTATTTTGGATCTGAAACCCTTATGCAAGTTTATAGAAGTGAATTGTCATTGGTTGTATGGGCAAATGGTTTTACAACTATATAGTGTGTCTTAAGTATTTGTTGAAAATTTGATAATGCAATTTTAATGGCAATCCTGATTTAGTCTATTTTTGTCACTTTTTTTTTTCCCCAAGATATGAGACTCTATTTGTCTGTTTTATTTACCTGTGTTCAGGAAAGTACTTCTAAGGGATAAAGCTGGTTTAGTGGGATCTCTAATAAATTGAACTTTCAATTTTCAATATTTATTAAAGGATATTAATTGTAAAATACAGTGAAAATTTGAAGAGAAATTAAAAGTAGTTTTTTTTTTTTAACTGGGCAGATTGAGTCATAGGCAATATATTGAAACATTTAAAGTGTCTACAGTGAATTGTTTTTAATTAGGCAGGGTTGCTCAGGTCTTTGTTTAACTTAAATAACAAAAGGAATGTGAACGAAGGTCAAATTAATTACCTGGTTAAATATGTTGATTGTATCCATTATTTTTAAATTAAATTAATAGAAACTCCTAAATTTAAGATAGGTTTAGAAGCCATTGTTCTATAATAAGGTCTGAGTAAGAATATACAATAAACACTCCTTTGGAAGTTTTGGTGATCTTCTTAAACAGATCTGTACAGCTTACCTTAGTGTCTAACATTGCTGCAACAGCAACTCTCTGTAATCATTCAAGCATGATTTTTTATCTGGGACGGTAGGCATTTAAGTTTGAATTTTCCCAGGACAAAGCAGAATACTAACAATGAAGAAATAGGACTGCAAGTTTTGAAGGGCAACAAAAGAAAACAAAAGATGTTGAGCATAAACTGCCCTGCACAATCAAGGTAGGACTTAAGCAGCTGGAGACCCTACATGGGCGTGGACATGAGTTGTAAAAGTACTAAAAGGGGAAAGGAGCATAGACAAGGGAATGGAGTGATGTTTTCACAGTTATACAGATATACATATCTTGATGTCTTTGTGAAGTTGACTCCTACCTGTGTGGTTTAATATATAGAACCTTTGAAAGTCCTCTTGACCAAAAATACCTCTTCCAACTTTCCTCCATAGTTGCCTGAACTTCTCATTATATTTAATTTTGGGGAAATAAAAGCAAGGATGATCCTTCCGTTGTCTTCTAATCAGCCTACAAGCATCTTGTTACAAGGCTTGTATTCTATTTCTCTGAATCTCCACATGAGGCATAACGGAATATATGTGTATGTACCATGTGACCTTTAAATGTCAGGGAAGCTTGGGAATCTTTATTTCCAGCTGTCAAGACCTCAGCTCACATTAATGTATCTGAGGGGCACCAAAGAGGAGGGGTGCAAACCTGGAGTCACCTGGCCTGCTCTCAATTTTATTATTGAAGGAGGGTTAATCATAGAGGCATTTTGTTGATCAGCTACCATATGGAGATCTTTCATTGTCTTTCTGAAGGTAGTCTAGTGGGAAAAGTGGAGGCTTTGGAGACCGAAGACTTAGAATTGATTCTCAGCTGTACAATTAACCAGTTGTTGGATTTTGCACAAGTAGTAACCATTCAGCTTCAGTTCTTCATCCGCAAAATGGGATCAAACAGTCACCTGCCCTGGCCTCATGGAATGTAATACCTAGTGATACCGTAGCTACCTAGTGATTATGTCTGGTCAAGTCAATACCAAGTCTGTCTGTTTCACTGCTTCTCACATCCCTACCATCCCACATATTCATATGCCTCGGTAATTAAGACAGTGAAAGATAGGGCTTAAAGCTGGAAAATAGCTTATTTCTTTAAATAAAAGAAAATACTAATTAACATTCTGATTTTTCTTTCAAGTATCATAAAGGTTAACGTAAATTCAGCCCATAGACAAATTGCAAATTAATCTAGTCTTGTCTAAAATCTTATTGTGGGCCCTTAGATGACATTTGTGAATCTAGTTCCCTATGACTTTTCTCAATTGGTGCACATCAGAGTGTGCGTTTCATGGTTATAATCTGCAGAATTTTAATAGGGCAGGTTTTCATTGCTGTTGTTCCTTTGATTTTCTGATTATATAAGAGCTAGATTTTCTTGGCTATAGAATGAAAAATGGAGCAAAGTGGTGGGTTATTTATTGTTTTTCATGATCTAATTTCTGTGTGTTGCGTATTATTGTTTTTTTGTAGTGTTCTTTTGGTATTTTAAACTATCTTTTAACATTTCAATTGATGTTATATATTGAACAGATGTCTTAAACTGAACGTGGTATTCAGAGAAACCTAAAAAGAATTGGTTTTAAAAATCATTATGTTTTACTTTTTCAAAACTTGGTAAAATGCTTTCTCCACCTTTTTTTTTTAATTTCCACAGTAATGTTCTTGATTTCATCTTTTGAGGTCGATATGTTGCCTCATATCTATATTAAATTCACTGAAGCAAGGCCCTAAGTACATTTGTCAAATGTCCAATTTGGCGATAACCAAGTTAACAAGTACCATTTGTTATTAATTACATCAATGAAAACATCATAATCTTACAACTCGGGTTTGAGCATAATAGAGTAGGAGGTTTGAGGGATGAATATTTTCAAGCAATTAATGCACCGCTCTTTAGAAGAAAATGCTAAAAATATTTTAATAGCCTCTTTGCATCCTAACCAGACTTCCGTCAAATCAGACCATCTCTGGCTAGAAAAAATGTAATCAGTTCCTCAAAATTAAATCCAATGAACTTGTCTCTGCAGAAGGTCAAGTAATATATTCTCATGAAATAAAACCGTTCTTCATTTAACATATCAGTTATTAAAAAGGTGTTCAGTTATTAAAAAGGTGTTCTATTTTCCTGTTTGGGTTATGTCTGTTTTTCTTATTACCGCATATTAAAGTAACTGTCTTGCCAACATGCAAATGATATGCTAACTGAACATGCTAGGATGAAAGTGATGATGTAAGCTTCAGAGAGACCTATTGGCTACCGTATTATGCCTAAGTAGTGGAAAATCACTGGGCCTCCAGAATCTTCCTCTATTTTATGCTTACATGATTCATATAAACAACTAAAGTTTAAAATATGGTAGATTACTTTCGCTTTCTCTTTTAAAGGAGACATTCAAAGAATCTTAGATTTCTGTACCTCCTTTTTGGTGGAAAATTCAAATGCTCCCGATATTTTAAAGAAATGAGAGAAATACACACACACACACACACACACACACACACACACACACACACACAAACACGTACAGAGAGAGAAAGAGAGAGAGAGAGAAACAGGAAAAAAGACCAGAGAATGATATCTTTCTTTGTCACAATAGGGAATGGAGTTAATGGTCATTAAAAACATCTTGTCAAATGCTCACTTTGCATGTTTTAGGACATTTAATTCATTTTATTTTCAATGTAGAGCTGATAAAACAAAGGCTTGTCTTCCAAAAAACTTGTCCAAGATCATAAGGCACTAGTGACAAACCCCATATCTTATGGACATTAAAGTCCGTGATCTTTTTATTGTGTCATGCTAGCCAAAGGCATGTAGTATCTGAATTTGATAAGAAAAATCCTTTTCCGTTTTACTAGAATGACTCAATATATCATTGTTACATTCTAACCTAAGCAAAAACTTTAAATATCAAACATAATGAAGATGAAGGAGATAGATGTTGCATTTCCTTGGTAAACATGTATTTAGTGTATGTTTCTGTGTGTTACTTCTTTAATGAACAAAGTCTCAGTGTCCTACAGAAAATAGCCACTTGTCAGCTAGAAGTGGTAGACACTTTTCATCAGGGCTAGTTGGAATGACTTTCCTCTCTTCCTGTTTCTCCTATTTTTGTTCCCTGGGTAATAGGCTCCCTCTAAGGATAAGAGAAGCTGTGAATGTCCTGGAGTATTGTAAAGGCCACTATCTTAAAGCTTCTACTGCCAAGACAGACAGTCTCTAGTGAGAGGAGTAGAGCGTAGCTCAGAGGATAGTGCTATGGTCCAAAGGTCCAAGGACAAGGAGATGCCTCATACTCATGTAATCTTGTTGATGGCACTTAGGTCCTGAGCCTTGGCTGTATGTATGTGTGTGTGTGTGTGTGTGTGTGTATATATATATATATATTCTTTTCTTTCTTTTAATTGACAGAGATATAACTTACATACCATAAGATTCACCTTTTAAAGTGTACAATGCAGTGTCTTTAATGTAACTACAAGGTTGTTTGACCATTATCACTGTTGAATTCCAGAACATTTTTACCACCTCAAAAATGCATCCTATATTCATTAGCAATCATTCCTCATCCCTCCACACCCCCGAGTCTCTAGCAACCACAATTCTACTTTCTCTTACTATACATTTGTCAATTCAGCTACAACTTATCTACAATTATAAGGCCACAATTTGGGCATATTTTCTCTTACTGCTAAGTGTGCTTCTGTGTGGGGCACTGAGCTACCAGTAGGTTGTGTTTCCCAGGATGTTGAGAGAGGCACCCAGTGTAATTTCCCTGTACCCCTTCAAATGTACCCAGATAAGCAGCAGCAGCAACATCAATTTTGGCATAAAATTACATTTTCTCCTGGAGTTCATGAGGTTCTTCTGGACTCCCTGAGTTGTGAACTGGAGACAACAGATGGTGGAGAGGATGTGGAGAGATAGGAACACTTTAACACTGTTGGTGGGAGTGTAAATTAATTCAATTATTGTGGAAGACACTGTGGTGATTCCTCAAGGACCTAGAAATAGAAATTCCATTTGACCCAGCAATCCCATTACTGGGTATATATCCAAAGGATTATAAGTCATTCTATTATAAAAACACATGCACACGTATGTTCACTGTGGCACAGTTTACATTAGCAAAGACCTGGAACCAACCCAAATGCCCATGGATGATAGACTGGACAAGGAAAATGTGGCACATATACACTATGGAATACTATGCAGCCATAAAAAACAATGAGTTTGTATCCTTTGTAGGGACATGGATGAATCTGGAAACCATCATTCTCAGCAAACTGACACAAGAACAGAAAATCAAACACCACATGTTCTCACTCATGGGCGGGTGTTGGACAATGAGAACACATAGACACAGGCAGGGGAGCATCACACACTGGGGTCTGTTGTGGGGGCAGGGGAGGGATAGCAGAGGGGTAGGGAGGTTGGAGAGGGATAACTTGGGGAGAAATGCCAGATATAGGTGACGGGGGGATGGAGGCAGCAAACCACATTGCCATGTGTATACCTATGCAATAATCCTGCATGATCTGCACATGTACCCCAGAACCTAAAGTACTATAAAAAATATATTAAAAAAAAAAAAAGAAAAGCATTAGGCACTCACTTAAGTTGAAGTTTTAACTAGGATTGTCTAGTCTCTAACATCTTCACATAAGCAAGTATTTTTAGGCCCATTTCTGATACTTCAGTCTGGTTTCTCTCTTTGCTCTTGATTCTCATCTCTCCAGCTATTATTTGTGTGCAGTTTAAGATCTCTAAACAACCTTTGAGTCTCTTGAAATCAGTTGTCTGAGCTAAAAACCTAAGAATCATCTTAGCTCTTCTTTCTACATATTTTTAATTGTGCCTCCTTCCCTATTTCCATAACCAATTACCAGATTGTATAGATTTTAATCACCAACCACAATCTCTTCCCTACTCTCTCCTTTCTTTCTGTTCTGTCACTGGTAGAGCCCCTTTAATGTGTGTGTGTATGATGAGCCTGCAATCACTTTTCTTCTATTCTCTCTGCCTCTGATCTTGTCCCACTTCATTATCCCTACAATGCTCCCAGATAGTCTTCTAACAATCTAAATTTCTTATGTCTTAGTCTTCTAACAATCTAAATTTCTAAATATCTTACATCTCATACTGAAGTTCTTGCAACTCTGTCGTAGTTTTCAGGATGGAACTCACGCTGTACCACACTGCGCTCACTGCACTCCACTCCACTGTGGCCTGCCCCACGCGCTTGTCTTGGACAACTCCCACCTTGTGTGTTTACACTGAGTGGCCTGCTTGCCCCTGAAAATGTCACTCCGTTTCAGCTTCACTGTCCCTGCACAGACCTTGGCACTGTCTAGAATGTCCTTTTTAACCTTATGCTATTAATTCTTTATTTAAGGTAGTAAATGCATAGTCATTTAATGAATTAATAAAACTATTAATAACATTTTTGTATAAAAGATACACTCTCTTAGGTAAAAATTTCACCACAGCTTTATTGAGGTATAATTGATAAATAACACTGTATATCTTTAAGCTATGCATTGTGATGATTTGATATACATATACATTGTGAAATGATTATCACAACCAAGCTAATTAACATGTCCATTACCTCACATATCTATTCTACTGTGCGTGTGTAGTAAGAATATTCAAAATCCAATCTTTTGACAATTTCAAGTATACAATGTGTTATTATTAACTATATATTAAATCCTAAATTCTAACCACCTATTTGGAATGTAGGGTCTTTGTGGACAGTGACTGATTTGTTCATCACTGCACCAGGCTCTCTGTTCCTTATTCCACTGCAGCACTTCCCACACTTCTCTCACTTTTCCATAATGGCAATGTACTCCTCAGTGTCTCCAAGCATACTGTAAATTATTGAAAACAGAGATTTAGGCCAGGCACAGTGGCTCACGCCTGTAATCCCAGCACTTCGGGAGGTCGAGGCAGGCAGATCATGAGGTCAAGAGATTGAGACCATCCTGGCCAACATGGTGAAACCCCATCTCTATTAAAAATACAAAAATTAGCTGGGCATGGTGGCGTGTGCCTGTAGTCCCAGCTACTCGGGAGGATGAGGCAGGAGAATTGCTTGAACCCAGGAGGTGGAGGTTGCGGTGAGCCGAGATCATGCCACTGAACTCCAGCCTGGTGCCTGGCGAGAGAGCGAGACTCTGTCTCAAATAAAAAAAAAGAAAAAAAGAAAAGGAGAACAGAGATTTACAGTTCATAGGGTCTAGTATAATATCCCAGTAGACAGTGTTTAGTATTAATTGAATAAAAGGAAGAAAGGAGAAAAAAGAGAGGAATATTAGAAGCAACAGAGCCCAACTGCTGCCTGTCTCCATGTGTAGCATTCACTCCCAATAGAATCCAGCACTTTTCCTTAAAGGCTACCCATGCTAGAAATCATTAGTGAATAAAACAGGTTTTATACTGTTGTTGTTTGGAAGACTTGGGGAGAATATGATAAAGAGGTTGTATAAAAGAAAAGACTTGGGAAACTTCATCAAAATTTCTATTGTACATTTTTTTCTTTCTGCTCTGCCCTGGTTCCCCTCTTTCAGATCCTCCCTTTGGGTCTGTGGAGAGTAACTGCTTCTTCTGGGCTCTTCTAGTCTTTTGTCCCACCTGTCTTTTTCTCAGCAATAATGGGTGCTCTCGGTGCCAAGATCTACACTTGTTAAAAGGTAATGGGGGAAGTTTCCAGTTTTGTGGCGAAATAAACACGTCTTTTTTTGTTCTCCTATGAATCCCACTAAAATTGTAGTACAGTTGGAAGAAAAGTATAAATATGGTCTAAACACCAAAGGACAAAAGAGCTAACAGTGCATCAACAGCAGATCAGAGATGCCAAAAATTTTTAGAAGATGAAAAATGAGTGTAAGGAATGAGCAGATCTGAAAAAAATCAGAGCCATAAGAGAGGTATGTCATTAAAGAAGGAAACATGTTAATTTATACCATGTCACTTGGAAGGATTCAGGACTTAGAGGTACCCATACTGCAGAAGGTTGGAATGAGACATGGGGCTGAAAACAAGAAAACTGGCTAAGAGGTACCTCATTGAGAGGTAATTAGACATGATGATCTTTTCCTGCATCCCCTATAGCCCAACCCCACCAAGAAAATGGACATTTACTTTGTGGAAATCTCAAAAATACCAGGGATCGCAAGCAGACTATTGTAGAACTACTGCAATAAAATGGTGATAACATGAAACCAAAGGCTCCATATTGAAACTTTAATCCCCACCCCAATAATTTTGCTTCAAGAGCATTCATAGCCAGGCACATTCTTCCTCCATTCTCTGAAAAAATATTAGACAATTCTTCTCTGGAGAAACTGAAGTCTTCCAAAGGAAAAAAAACAAAAAAACAAAACTCATGGATACTACTATCCTGGCAGGAAAGCAGATTCACTCTAAAGAATTCAAATGAAGAGATGTTAATGAAGGAAGTATTTAATACTAACCATCATGTGAGCAAATAAACAAGAAATGGTGAGTCACCCAGCACCTAGCAACAGTGGGAAGCCATTGCATCTCCAGGGCAGAATGAAAGACAGAAGTGAAGAGTGGCACAAAGCCTTCCCAACAGAAACTGACGTGTGGAGAGCTACAGATACTACTACAGACTTTGTGCTGAAACAGAGAAGGAATCAGAAGAAAAAAATTCCCTGATCACTCCCTTTTTGCTCACGAATAGCCTCAGAGTGTCTACTCCCCCAAGCCCAGCTGTTCAGGGAGCCTGAGTGTGTAGTTCTCAGTGTCAGCCTCCAGGGACAGAGCAGGACAGACATAATTGGAGAAAAGTCATGGTGGGGGCAGTGCATAAGCAGAATACCTAGCAAAGACACTGACATTTGGAGATCCTGCCATGAAACTTCTGTGTTCCAATATCTGCTAGAGTGTACTTTCAAATAGCCCTTGAGTGCCACACTCTTAAAGATAAATGGACAGCCAAGGATTGTTCAACAGTTTGGAAAAATTTCCAATTTGAAAGACAAATCAACCAAATAACCAAAAAGGAAGAATTCTGGAGAACAAAAAGAAAAAACATGAGATTTTAAACAGTATTTAAATCTATATCCTCAGAGAAATGATGGTATTTTATTCATCAAACAAAAGCAGAATATTTTTAAAAAAGCAATAAAATCATTGAGCTTTTAGAGATTACAAAGTCAAGGGAATCTTTGAGAAAATAGAGCAGTAAGACAAAGAAATTTGGAGGAGAGAAGAATTGGATGATAAATTCATGAGACCCAATGTCTGATTCATAAGAGTTCCCAAAAAAGAGAACAGAGAAGGGAGAAAGGGAGACAAAACAATTTTCAAATAATTAATCCAATAACATATGTATCACTGAAGAATATGTGATTTCATAATGAAAGGGTCACTGAGAGTCCAGCGCAATGAATAAAGTTTCAAACACCAGGAATAATAGAAATATCTTACAAGCTCTTCTGTAGACTGAATGTTGTGTTCCTACAAAATTCACATGTTGAAATCCTAATCCCAAATGTGATGGTATTAGAAGGTGGGGCCATCTATGAACAAGGAAACAAATCCACCTGGGACACTGAATTTGCTGGTCCTTTGATCTAGGACTTCCCAGCCTCCAGGACTGTGAAAAATAAATTTCTGTAGTTTATAAATCACTCAGTTTATGATGGTTTGTTGTAGCACCATGAATAGACTAAAACAAGCTTTTAGAAATAAAAAGTGACATTCAGGAAACTGAGCACCAAACAGTATTTGACTTCTCAACAGCAATAGTGAAAGCTAGAACACAGTGGAAAAAAACACCTAGGTAAGAATGATTTTTAACTTAGAATTTTACACTCAGCCCAATGATTTGTCAAGAATGAGACTAGAAAATAAACATTTTCAGACATTTTAAGTCTTAAAATTTTATTTTTATGCATCATGTCTCAGGGTGTCAATAAAGAATATATTCTTCTAAATCTATGTATTCTGCTAAATTAGCATCTCCAGATAAGGGAAGAGAGGCAAAGAAAGCCCCAGGTTGACAGCTGTGCATCAGGCCTAGACAGCAACCAGTCCAGATTAAAAAGGGGAGGAGAGAGTTTCAGAAGAGATGTGTTCAGAAAAGAAAGGGGGATCTAGTTATCTGATGTGCTTAGATGTAGTGACCAAGACACCCTTAACTTCAGTTTGACTAAACCTTAGACAGTCTTCTTCCTTTTAGGCCCCTGATACACCTTTTCTTATGGCATTTACTTTAAAAAAAAAAAAAACTTGCAATTGTAAGTTTCTTCCCTGCCCCTCTGAGGTGTAAATCTTCTCCCAACTTCTTGACAATTTTACTCCCAGGAGTATCTTTCTGAAGGACCTGGGAGTATTCTCTGTGAAGCAGAACCATCTAGAAAGCTAGGGCCCCTGCCTCCTACTCTCTGTGAAAGGGTAGGGGCCTAACTTTGATAAGCATCAGTTAGCAAAAACCAACAGCATAATCACATTGACAAATCTTTCCCCGACAGTCCTCATCCTCTGGTACTATTCCATGAATTATAGTAGTCTTGACTCCTATTGCGATAGTCTTTCTTGCCAGTTTAACCTGTCCAGTGCAACTTTTCTTTCACTGTTAGAAAAAAATAGCATTAAGAGCCATTTACTTATTCTATTAGAAAGTTTGGGAAGAATTAATGATAGTGACATTGAAAACCAAGGGAAAAAGAAAGAAGTGACTAAATTCAGTGTTTTCTCATTATACGTTTCTTTATTCCTACGCTTCCTTGCTCAAAGAAGCCTCTCCCTTATTAGTCACATAGTGCATTTTGTTTACACTTATTCGTTGTTCTATATTTTGTTCCTCTTGGGATCCTGAGTCCTTATTCTCCATAATAGGAAGTCTGTATGTTTAATTCCTGCCCTCTAATGTTCTGCCTCTCCAACTCAACGCAATGCCTAAACTCTGTATTCATTAATTTAAAATCTTGGTTAGGACAATAGGTGACATTTACACAGCACTTCATAACCTATGCTATGTCCTTACAGACAGCATCTTATTTGATCCTCATAAAAACATTGCAAGGTGAGGTTTGGTGCTGGATCCCGATAAATGTGGGTTGAAACCCTAAATCTAATCAAGTTTCATTATCTCTCTGTGCAGCAGGTTTTTTATTTTAAAGTGAGATTGAGTAATGAGTGAGATATGAGTAATGCATAACTCATAGGACAGTTGTAAAGATTAAATGACATAATATACATTAAAACTTTGCAACCAGGTGCAGTGGCTCTTGCCTGTAATCCCAGCACTTTGGGAGGCCGAGGCTGGTGGATCACCTGAGGTCAAGAGTTTGAGACCAGCCTGATTAACATGGAGAAACCCCGCCTCTACTAAAAATACAAACTTAGCCAGGTGTGGTAGCGCATGCCTGTCATCCCAGCTACTCAGGAGGCTGAGGCAGAAGAATCGCTTGAACCCAGAGGTGCAAGTTGCAGTGGGCTGAGATTGCACCATTGCACTCCAGCCTGGACAATTAGAGCAAAACTGTCTCAAAACAGAAACAAAAATAAAATAAAACAAAACTGCACAATATCTGACATAGTAAATGCTAGATAAATATGAAATATTATTTTACAAGGAAAAATGATGTTTAGACCCGGTAGAAGAAAAGTTACCATATTGTAAAACAGGGGCTTAAACCTGTAACACTTGATTACAAAAGCAATTCATATACATGACCTTGTGCTGTCTCTCTAAATACATGCTTTCTAGGCAATATCTTCATTAGACATCACTAATTCACAGATTAGATGTTTAGAACATAGATAATTATATTTGAAAGTAAGTGTGGGTTAGAGTACAACAGAAGAGACTGGCTCTGAGTAGTGGTGGTGAGGGGGATAGAATAAGAGGAGACTTAACAAAGCAGCTGGAACAGCTGGGAGGCAGGTGGAAGGAACCAAGGAACTGAGATGAGGAAGTACCGAGGCACCAAAATTGTGGGACATGGCATGGCTGAAGACACATTGCTCATGCCAACATTCAGATCTGGTTGGCTTTTAGCATATGTCATTTATTAATACAACAGTATTTGAAAAGCCAGACAAAATAGTATTCTTGAAAGAAAGGTTCACTGGAACAGGAAAGGGTCATTTTTACAAACTTAGTATGCAAAGCATTAATTTAATTCATCTGCAGGGGAAAAGGAGAAAGTAGAGTTCTGTAGAGACATTTTGGAAACAGAAGTGCCTGTGATTGAACAGACTGTGGGTCGACGTGTCTCTGAGAACAGGCCAGACCTGGAAACTCAGCTATTTCTATGGCAGCTAAGCTTGAGACCTGCTGTTGTTTTCACATTTTAATGTCTTTGTTCAAACCATATGGTGAAGGAACAGTACATATTTGTAAATAAATAGACTACGAGTCTATATTCCTTCTGTGTATATGACGTGTTTTCATCTCAGATTTATCACTCCTTTGAAAGAGAAGATGGGCTTGAGTTGAGAAAACTTTGGACCCTTAGAGAATACGAGATAACTTTTCACTGTGTTTGCATATTTGGCATGGTGCCAAACTGCACTGTGACAGAATACTGTACAATTGAGAGCTTTTTTTTTTTTTTTTTTTGCTTTGCAATGTTCTGTTTTTAATAGTTGAAGGGATTTCTAAAGTAAGTGTTGCCATTCATGATTCCTTTATCTTTTTAAAATCCCTCCTTTGAGAAGGTTTTTCAGTGACTTTTAGTTTAATCTTTTTGAGTACTTAAGATACCTTGACCCTGAGTAGCTTTCAAACATGTTAGAACTTTATGGTTATTGAAGGGCAAAAGGGGTACTGGACAGGGTGAGAGCTAAGTTAGGACTTCTGCCTTCTCATCACTGCAAACTCTAGTTTCACTGCTGAATGATTAAAACTGACTTTGACCTTAATGAATTTGCTGTTAATTCTTAACCTTCCAGTTGTTAGAACTGGAAAGAGTGATGGCAATCATCTGTTCCAGGCACCTGCTATTTCACAGATGAGGAAACTGAGACCCAAAGAAACTTAGCTGCTTGTTCAATGCTGCATAATTTGTAGAAAGGTTAGGTCTTCGTAAATTTGGTAAAAATATTTTATCTACTATGTGCATTACCAAAAACCTTTATAAACCACATTTACTTGCACAAGTAATGGCTAGGTGTCTCTTCAGGTTGCTTACCACTGGAGGACATTTATATTCCTGCTCTGCTCACTGATTAAAACCTTCCCTCCCTGTATGTTATTCCACAGGCTCCAACGGGCTAACCTGATAAACTAATAATCTATCTGTAATAATAATAATAACTAATAATCAGTCTGTTGATGGGAGAAGGTGGAAACACCCAAAGAGGAAAAGATTCCCCCCATATGTTTCCACTGGCAGAAGTTTCTGAGCTGGCCACTAATGGGTGCTTCTCTAAACACGTTGGTGGGAGGATTGCCACATTCAGCCTGATCCTGAGAAGTCTTTGGTTTCCTTTTGTTATGCTTCTGGCTTTCCACAAAGAGCTCAGGCTTCCTTGCTTTCATCTAGGGTCTAGTTTGAATATTGACCCCATTTTCCTTTTCTTAGGGGATTTTAGTCATGAAATATTTGAGTGAATGAATGACTTTGTCTCTGAGAAGTTAGAACTCAAATAATCTGTAAAGATTTTCAGCATGCTTATCCTTCCCTCTGAGGTAAAATAATTTTGTTTTAAATGTGTTTTTTCAACTATAACCACCCCAGTATGTTCAAAGATTCAAAGGTGACTAGCACTCAGATTCTTTGCAAAAGAATTCAAGGTTGACAGCCTATTTTAATTGGTGTGAGATGATATCTCATTGCAGTTCTGATTTGCTTTCTCTGATGATTAGTCAGTTAGAATAACTGTTATTTAAAAAGACAGAAAATAACAAATGTTTGCAAGGATGCAGAGAAAGAGAAATGCTCACACACTGCTGGTGGGTGTGTAATGCAGTAAAACCACTATGGAAAACAGTATGGAGTTTCCTAAAAAAGAAGAAGCTATAAATAGGACTACCATGCAATCCAGTAATTCCACGACTGCGTGTTTACGCAAAGGAAAAGAAATGAGCATGTCAGAGGGATACCTATACTTGCATGCTTATTGAAACATTATTCACAATAGCCAAGATTTGGAAACAATGTAAGTGTCCATTAACAGATGAATGAATATAAAAAATGTGGTATATATAAACAATGGAATGTTATCAGGCATAACAAAATGAAATCCTGTCATTTGCAGCACCATGCATGGAACTGGAGGACATGATGTTAAGTGAAATAAGCCAGTCGCATGTGTGCGCATGTGCGCGCACACACACACATCACATGTTGTCACTCATGTGTAGAAGCTTAAAAAAAAGGATCTCCTGGAGGTAAATAGATTGGTGGTTACCAGAGGCGAGGAAGAGTAGTGTAGAGGGGGATGAAGAAAGTGTGGTTAGTGGGTGCAAAAATACAATTAGATAGAAGGAGTCTGTTTTAGTGTTCAATAGCACAATATGGCAAGTATAGTTAACGGCAATTTAGTGTATATTCAAAATAGCTACAAGAGAAGATTTTAAATGTTCCCAACACAAAGAAATGATAAATATTTGAGGCAATATGTATTCCCATTATCTAGATTTGTATGCATGTATTAAAACATCACCTGTGCCCTATAAACATATACAATTATTACTTAACTATAAAAAATAAATATTTTTGAACAATTTTAAAAAGAGATCACAGCCTAATGAAAGAAATGACAACTGGCATGCATGACTAAGGACATAGTACCTTAGGAAATCACTCTTTTATGAGACTTTATGAGGGGCAGGTAAAGCATGATGGTTAGGAACACACATTCTGGGGCAAGAGAATCCTGGGTTCAAGTCAGCCGAGCCCACCATTAGCAATGTGACTCTGGAAAAATTACATAAACTCACAAGTGCCTCAGTTTACCATATACAACACGGGGGATAAAAATAGTACATATTTTAGAGTTGTAAACATTACATTACTAAATGCATATAAATTTAATAAGCATTATGTATTCAATATTATTATACCATATATATGTAATTTTACATTTGAAGAACCATTTACTATGGTTACAGGGGTATCTCATCTGATTCTCTGCTGACCTTTAGTGATGCTAAAATTAATAAGATAAAATCTGTGGTGTTAAGAAGTTCAAAGTTCTTCTAAGGAAAACAGTGCTTTCATGCCTCCCTTGATTGACCATCTGAATCATCACAGACTGTCTGTGCCTTGTAAACAATGAGTATTAAGAAATAAAGTTGATAATGGAATCTTCTTTCAAGTGACCCACACAGCCCATGTGAGCACAGGGGCCCTGATTCTGCCAAAACAATTCCTTTACCGAATACTTCCAATATACTTCTCCCCATCTGCAATAATTCTCTGAGGTAGGCAGTTTACAAAATTAATTTTTCTAAGTCCTAATGTTTAACTAATATGTCCAGAAGTACGTTTTCATAGAAAGAGATAATTAACTTGATTCATTTCCACATGACTGTCCTGTGACAAGTTGAATTCCTGGAGTGAAAACATTTGCCAGTTTCTTTCCAAAGGGCAAGTGAATAGGTACTCAGTTATGCTTTTTTTCTTAACACGTTTCGTCACTATCAAAATTGCTACTGAGGGTGAAGGAAAGTCTCTCTATTCGCAAGCCCCTTGGATGCAACAGAATGTGTGTTAGTAAAGAGTTTTGGCAGAACCTGCTGCAAAGGGGACGTTTGAGCTTCCCTGAAATGCATTAAGTTCTGCAGTAAGATTGAGATTTAAGCAGCACAAAGAAAGAAGTGTAGATTTCAATCTTATGATTCAAGAATATCAAACCAAAAATAATGTCCTAGTAAGAAAGTCTGTAATAAAATATTTCCCTATATAGATGGGTTATATTCTGTCAAAATACATGTCTTTCAAATTAGCCTAATATATCACTACATCTTGGGGAGCAAGTTAAATGGATTTTATGTTTGAGGCTGTGAAACGTTTAGCAGGATAATAGAACTTGGTCAAGTGACATAATTTCTCCAAGACTGACTGTGCTCATTGCTGTAACAGATAGCAGTAATTGTCATAGGGTGGTGTGTGTGTTAAATAACAAATGTGAAGTCTCTGACACACAGTAGGCACTCCAAAAATATTTATTATTATTCTTTTTTATATCATAATAGGATTTTGCTCTACTTGACTAAGAGATTTAATATAACTCTAAAGCTTATATTTATATAAACTTCTTGCTCTGTGTGTGTGTGTGTGTGTGTGTGTGTGTGTGTGTATAGAGAGAGAGAGAGAGTCAATATATATACTATACTTATAAAACTTATAATTTATTAGCCAAACATTTCTTTCAAATCAATGGTAAATATTTATTAGAAGACACAAAAAGACAGATACAATCCTTCATTTCAAACTTCTAAATTTTATAACTGTTAGTCAAATCCTTTTCAGTTTGTTTGGATCAAAATCTCAAAATGTAGTCAAGCAAAAAAAGAATAGAAATTTAAGTCCATTTGTAGAAAGACTACCAATCATTGTTCTCATTCTAAATAAAGAGTATAACTTCGTATGTGTCACATCAACAGTCAGGAAGTACAGGGCAAGTCTG
Organism: Aotus nancymaae; assembly: GCF_030222135.1. NCBI lineage: Eukaryota > Metazoa > Chordata > Mammalia > Primates > Aotidae > Aotus > Aotus nancymaae. The sequence continues at coordinate 33,225,157 of NW_026988413.1, forward strand.
TGACTCTTGTCATTGTCACCTGAAGGAGCTGCCGAGGAAGCAGGCTCAATACCAGTACTAGTGGGAACGTGAGAAGGGGAGAAAACTGAGGGCATGAGGGTAGTGATGCAAACCTTTAATGTCAGAACAAGGAAGACATTTTCAGAGAAGTAGCAATGGAAGGGAGATAAGAAGAAGGGAAAGCATGAGAAAACAATTCAGAGCACAAAGAAAAGAGGAGGAATACCAATTGTCTATTGTTCAAAGGTATTATTTCACAGGATTCAGTGAACTCGTTAGTGATAGTTGTCCTACAGTTTCTTCGTGTGGGTAGAAAGTTAAATATTATCTTGCATGAACTGCAGTGTAGTACTAGTCAGATTTCTTTAATGATTTATTCCCAACTTTGCTAATTATAGCTTGGCATGTGAAAAACTGCTCTCTCAGAAGCCACAAATTTTCTTAAAGTTTTATTTCATTTTAGGGAGAAAATTAAGTGTTCATTCCAATAACAATAAGGAAGAATAAATCCCTTTTTAAGCACATATTTCTTGCTGTGAGCTTATAATACAATTTTTACTAGCCTGTTTCTTCTTTTCTTGTGAATTAATTTTGAGTTGCTGCTTTAAGATATTCAGAGTAGGTACAGATCCATAGGAAGAAAAGCAAAAAGAATTATATGTCAGTGACAATTTATTTTCTCAAAATAATCCATATTTGTATGCATGGCTAATGTCTGTCGATGCTTTGCAAATTGGCAGACTGTGGCTGTATTGACAATTCTGTTCTCAAACTAAGGGTTTATGGGGACTGTTAGCTTTGCCCTTAGGCTCCTGGCAGCTCAGGGCAAACTTTTATTTCCAAGCATCTGCTCACCACTTACTTCATAATTATCATTCTGGATACAGCCAGAGCTGGTAGCAGTCATTCTAAATTACCACTTTGGACACGCATATAAATGATGAACCCTTATTTACAACCAGTGTCTCTGCTGAAAGGATGTATTTTGATGTTGTTTACATCTTGCCTCTGTGATTGATAAGTGAAGAAACATATAATTTTTCCATAACAAATGAAGATAATGAGTTTTTCTATTTTTTTTTTTTTTTTTTTTTTTTGCTGGTGGGATGTATTTCTTTTTTGACTTAGGAAACACTTTATTCTGGACCCCTGCAGGCTATTTGCCTCTTTTCTTGTTATCAATGGCATGGGTAGACACACAAATTGTATTATGTAATGGAATATTTCTCATCTTGTTAGAAATTAAAATATCATATAAGATAGAGTACTTTTCATATGTGCTTAAATCCCAAGAACTGTGTATAATGGCAGCAAAATTTCCATCAATTTCAAGGTTTAAAATGTAAATCCTAACAATGACAACTTTAAATCCTTTCAGTGACTCTACAAGGTTAGTACTCAATGGTGCCCTGACTGAATCTGTGAATTGGACAATTCTTGCTTGAAGAGTTTGGAGGGTTTAAGCAAAGAATACCAGATATCATGATGCTGACTGTTGGCTTGAAGAGTAGCATGGTGACCCACTTTATCATGGACACTGAAGGGGAGACTACTCGTAGGAAGTGGTCCTCATGGTGGTAACTATTGGCAAAGTCATAATCTCTATGGATTCTTCCACAAGTCAGGTAATCTGGTATAAACAGGATTCAGTCCAAAGCCAGCCTCTCCCTTACCCTTTAACATCATGGGACACAGAGAAAACCACATGAGAGAAGGAGGCAGAGATTGGAATGGTGCATCCACAAACCAAACAATGCCAACAATTGCTGGCCATTACCACAGGCTAAAAGAGAGACATGAAACAGATTCTCCCTCAGAGCCCTCAGAAAGACCAAACCCTGCTGACACCTTGATTTTAGACCTCTAGCCTCCAGAACGCTGAGAAAATAAATTTTGGTGATTTTAAGCCACTTAGTTTGTGATCTATAACAAAGTCAACTTTGTTTTGAAAACGAATACAGGTGTTGATGGGGAATTATAGAAATATATTACAATGAGCATGTTTGTAAACATACCTTTCCACATCCATATTCTGAATTGTTCCTTTAGAATGTACTCCTATATTTGAGATTGCTGAGACCAAATATGCAAACATTTATAGCTCGTGTTCCATTTTGCGAAACTATTTTCCAAAAAGGTTGTAATATTTTATCCTGAAATCAGCATAGATAGAAATAAAGTACTGTTTTTTTTTTCTCTGAACCTTGCCAGCACTGGAAAGCAATAGTTTTGTTTGTTTATAAACTAGCAGGACTGTAAATAGCAAACTCATATCAAAACATTGTAGGAGTTACTACAGGGAATGCGAATGGTCTATAGAATGATTAGAGAAGAATGTGAGGAAATAACGGAAAAAAATAACTGAGAAAGATGACACTGTTTTTTAAAAAATTCTGTACAAAACCAGTATGTGTGATTCATAGGAATGACTGGGTTTCAGAGAAAGCAAACCAGTAATCACAAAACTCATGGCTGCCAGTGATTACTAAGTGACCCTTGAATCTTAGAAGGGAGGTGAAGAAAAGACATTTTCTGGTTCTCCACCCACCTTCCCTGCCATCCCACCAAGAACAGATGAGAATACACCAGGAAGATGTGCTGGGACTGCAAGGAAGTCCTCATGGGAAGATTGAATGTCAGCAGCCATTAAGACCTGGGCAATGAACATGTACAATCTCAGGAATTTGCAAAGAGAGAAAGGATTGTCAGCTTATAAAGTACATGTTAATATGAGGGTGGTGTCTCTCAGTCAAGGGGATGCCTTAAAACTTGACTGAGAGGCATCACTTTCCTGTTCTAAAGCAAAAAACAAAACAAACCATATGGAAAAATATTAATACAAAAGAGTCATTTGTAGTACTCTACAATAGTGAAAATTGAGGGACTGGCTAAAAATGTTATGACACACGCTATATTGGAATACCATCTAACCATAAAAATGTATGATGTATTTCTATGCCTATTGTCATCAAACGTGTAATAATACATTGATAAATACAGACAGACTACATAACAGTATATGAAGTATGTTCCATTACTGTGAAACAATATAAAATATATATAGACTTATACTTGCCCCATCTGGAATCTCATTCCTTACCTGCTCTCTACTTTCCTCTTCCCTAGCATTAATCTTTTTCAATCATACAATACGAGTATTATTTATTATATTAGTTGTATATTTTTTCTCTCTCTTGTTATAAGGTCCAGGCAGCCAACCATTTCTGTTTTGTTCAAAGGTATATCCCATAAGCCCTGAGGAATGTCTGGCACATAGTAGGTACTCAAAAATTTTTGTTGAAAAAAAGTAGTATTATTTTTGTAGCTCCCAATACACATTTCCAAATGTCTCCTCCAATAGTTATATAAGTCCACACCAGCATAGCATAAGATACCTTATGTGTCTATATGTATGCATGTGCATACATGCACACTTGTGTATATTACATTCAAACAGTGGAGATTAAGCACCATTAAGTATTAAAATTATGGTCTTCACCTTATTTATGCTTCTTATATTTTTTAATTTCAAAGGTGACATTTTATAATCAGAAAAATTAGGGTTTTTTCCCCCTCCATAAAATAAAAGATGGATTTACTTAATGAATTTCACACAAAATTCCATGAACAGCCTGGGACTTCAGGTGTGGCCAGACTTCAGGGAAGCTACAGTGACAGGGGAAGGTGGGGAATAGTAATCACAAAAGTGCCTTTCTCCATCCTCTGGGGACTGCCCACCTGGGCCCCTCTGCTCCTCTCTCTGATTTTCTCTCCTCTTGCTCCAATTCCTGGTATCATTTATTTACTCATATTTTTTCTATTCTCTCATCACTACTGTTTTCCCATCATGGAAATTCTGCCTTCTCTTTATCTGCCACTAATATATTACTTAAAAGCACAGATGATTTGCTCTTTAATTTGGCAGAAATGTCTAAACATCTGTCATTATACATAACATTATGTCTTCATTTATAATAAGTACTTTTAATAAGAAACCATTTTAATAATTAGCAATACATGTTGAATATTACCAAATGACATTTCAGCATAATTTCCATTGAAATAATCATAACTTCCTCATGAATCCTGTAATGTGGTTTATAATGAACGATTTTTGACTGATAATACAAACCTTGCCTAATTTTTATATCCAGATGTTTTATGAGGAATTATGCACACTGCCATTAAGACCCAGGAGGATGAAGCCTGGTAAATATTATAGGCAGCTTCAGCAGTGCTTGACAGAATATCCCACATACAGGTCAACTTGGTCTTTCTTACTTGGTCTTTGAATTCTCTTCTCAGCTTCCTATTTGGTTAGTCTTAATTTTTGAAATCTGCCTTGGAAATTTGTGTTGTCTGAATTCTGGTTTTTACCAATGTCTGGTTTGTCCTTTTATCATCAATCTATTCCAATATATATACACCTTGAGTAAGGTGCATCTGTATTTCTCTGTATGTATTCTATTATCCTGATGGTAGAGGTACCAAGACTGCCATTAGAAGCAAACTTTATATATTCACTTCTTTTGAGACATGAGAAGAGTCTTCTGGTTCCAAAATGACAGTATAGAAGGTAGCTGGCATTATTCTCCCACCCCACCCCACAGAGAATATCAAAACCAAATATTCAGCATTCAGAGTATCACCAGCAATATCCCAGAACTCAAATATGATTAGACAGTTCCTGAGGCTGCAGAGAAATGAAAAACCATGAGCAGATGGTAAGAAATTGGACTTCCACATCGCAATGCCCCTACCCCAATCTCCTGACAGCGAGTGTATGGAAAACTTTCCCCCAACTCAGTTTCTACATTGGAAAGAATGAGTTCAAGATGGACAGTATTTCACATCTCTTGGGTTCCCTGGCAGGAGACTTGTCCCTGCTTCAACCCATGAGAACCATCACAGGTGCCTGACATGAGAAATATTTCTAAGGACAGCAGAGAGAAAGGAGGGAGGTGGTACTACCATCCACAGCTCTAGAAACTCTTCTCTGAGCTTGGTCAAAGGCGATGCCAAATCAGAGTAGCTGTTCAGCAGGCTGTTTCCATGCTGTAGGAAGTCTATTCCATAGGTGTCCTATAGGGAGGGACCCCTAGCCAGCCTTCTTAAACTCCTGGGATATCTCCTTTGGTACTTCCCCCATTTAGGACAAGCAGTACTGGGATTGCTTACTGGAACCAAGGCAGACCTGAGCTTAAGGTATCGTATGGTGCTAAAAATGGGGCAGCAACCTAGTAGAAAAAACAAAATAAAATCAACAGGTAAATTACAAAGCAAATATATCCAGTAAAAAACAAAATAAGCCAGACAGAGAAGATTGGAATAATAACTAATCCTTCGATGCAAACCAATAGAGGTACATTATGAAGGAACAACAGCAAACAGGGAACTATGACCCCCTCAAATGGACAAAGCAAGGAACCAGTCACTAACTCTAATGGATAGTGACATATAAACTCTTTAAGAATTCAAAATAGCAGTTTTTGGGAAACTCAGGGATCTCCAAGATAACACAGAAAAGCAATTCAAAAACTTATCAGAGAAATTTAACAAAAAGATTGAAATAATTTTTAAAAATCAAGCAAATCTTAGAACTAAAACATATTTGGTAAACTGAAAAAATCTGTAGAGGCTTTCAACAGCAAGATGGATCAAGCAGAAGGAAAAAATCAGTGAGCTTGAAGGCAGCCTATTTGAAAATATATAGTCAGAGAAGAAAATAGAATGAAAAGAAAGAAAGAAAGATCACCTGCAAGATACAGAAAATTACCTGAAAAGACCAAATAAAAAAATTATTAATATTCAAGAGAGAGTTGAGCAAGAGCAGGGGGTAGAAATCTTAATCAAAGAAATAGTAACAGAGAACTTTCCAAAAATCGAGAAAGATAAATATCCAGGTACAAGAAGGTCAGAGAACACCAGATTTGACTCAGTTAAGATTACCCCAAGGTATATAATAATCGAATTCTCAATAGTAAAGGGAAATAAAGGATCCTAAAAGCAGCAAGAGAAAAGAAGTAAATAACCTATAAAGGAGGTCCAATGTTTATGTCAATGGAAAACAATACAGGTGAGGAAGGAGGGGGATGGCATTTTCAAAGTACTGAAAAAAAAAAAAAAAAAGAAGGCTGCTACCTAAGAATATGATATCCAGCAAAGCTATTCTTCAGCTATGAAGGAGAGATAAACCTTTCCCAGATGAAGAAAGGCTGAGAGAATACACCAACACTATACCCATCTTACAAGGAATGTTAAAGGAAATTCTTCAATCTGAAATAAAAAACACTAATGTACAAAAAAAAAAAAATTTGAAGATATAAAAACCACTGGTAAAATTAAATACATGGACAGAGCCAGAATACTCTACTACTGTAATTGTTACATGTAATATGCTCATAATTCTAATTTAAAGCTGAAAAGACAAATCTATCAAAAACAGTAATACCTACAGCAATGTGTTAAGAGATGGGAAATTAAAAAATATGTAAATTGAAACAACATAAAGTCAAAATATGGGAAGAATAGAGGTAAAGTGTGGAGTTGTTTTCCATTTGTTATTTGTTTCTATTCATTTCTTTGTGATCTAAGAAAAGTAGTCATCTCTTTAAAATAACTTGTTATAAGAAGTTTTAAAAAAATTTTTTTGGTAAGTACCATGGTAAGCACAATGTAAAAACCTATACTAGATGGACTAAAAATAAAAGGAACAAATTAAAACATACCACCAGAGAAAATCACTTAACCATGAAGAAAACATGAAAAGAAGAAATGAGAAATCTAAAACAAAAACAGAAAACAGAAAGCAAAGCAAGTAACAAAATGGCAGCAGTGAGTCCTTTCTTACCCATAATGTTGAAAATGAATGGACTCAATTGTCCAATTAAGAGACAGGAGGAGAAAAATTTAGCTATAGTATAGTTGTGGCTCCCTCTTTTATGTAATTCTTCTTTCCCAGTTATGGTCTTCAATATAATTTTTTTCTTCTCCATTCTAATAAGAAATAAACACAGGTACATTAGAATGCTTTTAACTTGGACTCTGGACTGTCAGATCTCATCAGGACTATCCTGTTCTTAGAGCTTGGGGTGGAGAATGAATAGGTATAGATATAAAATTCGGAAGTGTCATTTTGTCTTCTAGGTTCTTTGGGCACAAAATGTATAGTTGTATAGTTCCATCATTATGATAATTTAAATCCTGTCTTCTAATAATTTGTAAGGTTTTTTTTTTCTCTTTTAGTAAGAAAGATTTTTAGATAACATCATTTATTCTCAGTTAAAACTCATTTCCTACGTTTTCCCACTGGGTTACAAGTAAAAAGCCAACCACTTTTCTGTCTTGGTAGGTTTGTATCCACAACAAGTACACAGTGCTTCTATTTCAAGTCTATTTTGAGATTTATTTTTTTCAAAGGAAGCTTTTTTTAAAAAGAAAAATTTCGACTGCTGGAGTAAATGATTTACCAGGAGGTAGGCAAAAGAGCAAGGAAATTGCTCATATTAAATCTGAGAACATTCAAAGTTTTAGTGTGTCTTTAAAGTTTAGCTCTTAAAACATTGGATAACATCCTTTTCTACTCAAACATCTGGAACTGAAAAAGAAGAAAAACTATATAATCACATGTATTTCTATTCCTAGGATTTAAACAGTAATACACTTTAAAGAACCATGTTGGAAATTTACGTTTAGATCCTATCTTAATCCATAGATAAGAATTCAAATTATTGAGGTACGCTTATTGAAAATTCTTGTTTTACAATATTACATGAATAGATATTCCATACATATATGTATTTATACACTTACACACATACAAAATATATGTATAAATAGATGTAAAATATAAAACTGTATTTTATGAATATACATATATATTCATGAAATATATATTTTTTCAGAATTTTATTTTGATCACTATACATGATGCACATAAAATATTTGAATAAAATATACCAAGGAATCAGGATCCATACTCAGATTACTCTTTGTATAACCAGCTGACAAACTAACAACCTTCACATAAAAGAAGAGAGCAAGTATAGTAGAAAGTCATCTATATTTAGACTTGATATATATTACGGATTTCATTGCAGAAATACTTTTATGGAGACCATTATTACTTTAAAATTGATCATTGGGCTTTTAGGCTAATTAATTACAACTTTTTATCACTTTTTCAACAAAAGGCATAAAAGCTTTGATACAAAATTTATCAAATATTTAGAACCAGAGGATCTTAATAAAAAGAGAAATTCCTGGAAGAATAAGGGAAAATTTTAACAAAATAGTATATAAAAATGGCCAAAGTAACAAGCCATAATCAAATAAGTTTGCACCTAATGATTCATGTTAAAAATGAATGAAGAATACATATTTAGCTTGAAAACCAAAGACCGTAGGTTGATTCTTTGCTTTTGCTATTATTTCTTGTTCTATCAATAGTAAAATATACATAACCAATAAATTGCTTATAAGTGCCAACATTTTTACTTTTTACCTCGATGTTGTTCTTGGTTGTGCTTGAGGATAAACAAAAGTCTTCAGAGGTAAGAAGAGAAAGAAACAAGAAGCATGTTAACATTCTCAATTATAAAAATATAAAAAGGTATACAAGGAACCCACAATGAAAATAGGAGAAAGTTATTACCTGAGAGAATATTAGAAAATAACAGTTAATATTAGAAAATAACAGTTAATATTAGAAAATTTAATAATAATAAAATATTAGAGCTAACAATATTGACATCAGGGAGAAATATCATATCCGTGAAGTAAGTATGTATGGTTTTTATGGATATATAATATTTTATGTATTTACAAATTTGATATTTTGTTACATACAAGAATGTGTAATGATCAAATCAGAGTATTTCGAATATACATCATCTCAAGTATTTATCATTTCTGTGTGTTCGAAACATTTCAAGTCCTCTCTTCTGGCCACATTAAGATGTACAATATATTGTTGCTAACTATAGTCACTCTACTCTGCTATTAAACATTATAACTTGTGCCTTTATCTGTATGTATGTATGCATTGACCAACCTTTCTTCATATCCTCTTCACAATCACACATCCTTATCAGCCTCTGGAATCAGTCATTGTACTCCCTAGCTCTGTGACATCAATTTTTTTAGCTCCTGTGTCCTAGTGAGAACATGTGACATTTGTCTTTCTGTGCTTGCCTTATTTCATGTAACATAATGGCCTTCAGTTCTATCCATATTGCTGCAAGTGCTTGGATTTCGTTGTTTTTTATGGCTGAATACTATTCCATTGTTTGTTTATATAGTTTGGCTGTGTCTCCACCCAATTCTCATTTTGAATTTTAGCTCTCGTAATCCTCACATGTTGTAGGAGGGGCCCAGTGGGAGGTAATTGCTCTGGTGATAATGAGTTTTCATGAAATCTAATGGTTTTGTAAGAGGCTTTTCTTCCTTTTGCTCCACACTTCTTCCTGCAATCCTGTGAAGAAGAACGTGTTTGTTTCCCCTTCCACCATGATTGTAAGTTTCCTGAAGCCTCCTCAGCCATGCAGAACTGTGAGTCAATTAAACCACTTTCCTTTAATAAATTACCCAGTCTCGGGTATGTCCTTATAGCAACATGAGAATGGACCAATTCATTTATATAGACACATTTTCTTTATCCATTCGTTCATTTGTGGATACTTAGGTTGATTCCATATATTGGCTATTGTGAATAGTGCTACAATAAATATGTGAGTGCAAAGATCTCTTCTTTTTTTCCTTTGGATAAACACACAGTAATGGGATTGTTCAATTATATGGTTTTACTTCTGAGAAATCATTATGCTGTTTTCCATGGTAGTTATACTAATGTACATTTCCACCACCAGTTTATAAGAATTGCCTTTTCTTTGGATCCTCAACCGTATTTGCTACTTTTTTTTTTTTTTTTTTACCTTTTTGATAATGGCCATTTGAACTGGGGTGAAATGATATCTCATTGTGATTTTGATTTCTATTTCTGTAATGATTAGTGATGTTGAGCATTGTTTTCATTTACCCGTTGGCCATTTACATGACTTATTTTGAGAAATGTCTATTCATGTTTTTTGCTTACTTTTTAATGGGATTATTTGTTTTTTACTGATGAGTTGTTTGAGTTCCTTGAGTATTCTGGATATTAGTACTTGCTGGATGAATAGTTTGCAGATATTTTCTCCCATTCAACAGGCTGTCTCTTCACTTTGTTGATTGTTTCCTTGGCTGTGCAGAAGCTTTTCAGTTTAATATAGTCCCATTTGTCTGTTTTTGTTTTAGTTGTTTGTGCTTTGAGATCTTAGGCACAAAATCTTTGCCTAGACCAGTGTCCTGAAGTGTTTTCTCTATATTTTTTTCTACTACTTTTATAGTATTGGCTCTTCTGTTTAAACATTTAATTCATCTTGAGTTGAATTTTGTATGTAGTAAGAAGATAGGGGTCCAGTTTCATTTTTCTGCATAGGAATATTCAGTTTTCCTGCCACCATTTGTTAAGAGAATGTTCTTTCCACAGTGTATGTTATTGATGCTTTGGTAAAAAATTAGTTGGCTGAGGCTGGGCACAGTGGTTCACACCTGTAATCCCAACACTTTGAGAGGCCAAGGTGGGCAGATCACTTGAGGTCAGGAGTTTGAGACCAGTCTGGCCAACAAGGTGAAACCCTATCTCTACTAAAACTACGAAAATTAGCAGGGTGTGGTGTCACATGCCTGTAATCCCAGCTATTTGGGAGGCTGATACAGGAGAATTGCTTGAACCCAAGTGGCGGAGGTTGCAGTGAGCCAAGATTGTGCCATTGCATACCAGCCTGGGCAACAAGAGCAAAACCCTGTCTTAAAAAAAAATTAATTGGCTGTAAATATGTGGATTTACTTCTGGATTTTTGTTCTGTTCCATTCATTATGTGTCTATTTTTATATTAATATCATGCCGTTTTGGTTACTATATAGACTTGTAATATATTTCTAAGTCAGATAATGTGATGCCTTCAGTTTTATTTCCTTCCTCAGGATTTCTTTGGCTATTTGAACTCTTTTTGATTTCATATATATTTTAGGACTGTTTTTCCTATTTCTGTGAAAAGTGACATTGGTATTTTGATAGGGATTGCATTGAATCTGTAGGTTGCTTTGGGCAGTATAGTTATTTTAACAATATTAATCATTTTGCTCCGTAAACATGGGCTGTCTTTCCATTTGTTTGTGTTCTCTTCAATTTATTTTATCAATGTTTTGTAGTTTTCCTTGGAGCACATTTCCTTTAATGTGCTTGGTGAAATTTTATTTCTGGTATTTTAATTTTTGTAGCTATTTTCAATGGGATTGCTTTCTTTTCTTTGTCAGCTAGTACATTATTAGTGTGTAGAAATGCTACTAATTTCTGTATGTTGATTTTGTATCCTGCAATCTTACCTAATTTATTCATCAGATTTAGGAGTTTTCAGTGGAGCCTTTAGGATGTTCTGGGTATTAGATCATGTCATCAACAAAGAGGAACAATTTAACTTCCTCTTTTCCAATTTGGATGTCTTTTATTTCTTTCTCTTGCCTGATTGTTCTAGCTAGGACTTCCAGTACTAGAGTGAATAAGAGTGGTGAAAAAGGTAATCTTTGTCTTATTATAGTACTTAGAGAGAGGATTTCATCTTTTCCTCATTCAATACGATGTGGAGTGTCATATGTGGCCTTTATCATGTTATTATATTGAGGTATGTTCCTTCTATGTATAGTTGGTTGAGAGTTCTTTTTTTAATGATGAAAGGATGATGAATTTTATCAAATGCTTTTTCTGCAGCTGTTGGGTTGATTATATGATTTTTGTCTTTCATTTTGTTGTTATGATGTATCACATTTATTAATTTGTGTATGGTGACCAATCCTTACATCCCTGTACTGGTTTTGCTTATCTTTTCAGAAAACAAATTATTTGTTTCATTGTTTTTTTGTAAGTATTTTAGTCTCTATTTTGTTTAGTTCTTCTCAGATACTTATTGTTTCTTTGCTTCTAATAATTTTGGATTTGGTTTGCTCCTGCTTTTTTTAGTGGCTTGAATTACATAATTAGATTGTTTATTTGAAATATTTCTACTTTTTCAATGTAGGCATTTATTACTATAAACCTTCTTCTTAGCACTGCTTTTGCTGTATCCCATATGTTTTGGTATGTTATATCTTGATTTTCATTTTTTTTAAATTTTTTAAAAAACTTCCTCCTTAATTGTTTCCTTGATCCAATGTTTGTTCAGGAACATATGTGTGTTTTGTATTTGTTTTGAGACAAGGTCTGTCTTTGTCACTCAGGCTGAATTGCAGTGGCTTGATGTTGGCTCACTGCAGCCTTGATTTCCTGGGCTCAAGTGATCCTCCTGTTTGAACTCCCCTCAACCCCAAGAACCTGGGACTACAAGAGTATGCCACCATGCCCAGCTAATTTAATTTTATTTTGTATTTTAATTTTATTTTTGTAGATATGGGATTTTATCATGCTTTTCAGGCTGGTCCTGAACTCCTCAACTCAAGTGATCCACCTGCTTCAGACTCTCAAAGTGACAGGTTTACAGGCTTGAGTCACTGCACATGGACCAGGAGCATGTTTTTAAATTTCCATGCTTTGTACAGTTTCTAAAGCTCCTTTTCTTATTAATTTCTACTTTTATTCATTTGTGTTCTGAGAAAACATTTGATACAATTTTAATTTTTAAAAACTTGTTCAGACTTGTTTTATGTCTTAACATATGGTCTATCGTGGAGACTTTTCCATTTGAAGATGAGAAATATGAGTACTGTAGCTGTTAGATGAAATATTTTGTAAATTTTCATGTGTTTTCATGATTGTTGATATTTTTCTTTCACTTCCAGGTTTAGGACATCCTTAAGCATTTCTTGTAGAGCTAGTCTAGTGGTGAATAATCCTCTTAACTTTTGCTTGTCTGAGAAATACTTTATATTTCTTTCTTATATGAAGGATGACTTTGCTGGGTATGATATGGCACTGGGTATGACTGGTACTTTTTTCTTTCAGTACTTTGAGTAGATCATCCTATTCTCTCCTTCCTTGTAAAGTTTCTGCTAAGAAATTCACTGTTATTCTGATGGGTGTTTCTTTATAAGTGAGTAGGTGCTTTTATGTTGCTGTTTTTAGAATTCTTTGTCTTTGACTTTTGACAGTTTGACTATCATGTGTTTTTGGGAAAATCTCTTTGATTTTTATATATTTGGGGATCTCTGAGTCTCCTGTATCGGGATGTCTTAATCTCTTGCTAGACTTGATAATTTTTCATCTATCATTTCATTAAGTATTACAATCCTTTCATTTTTTTTTTTTGCCTTCCTGAAAACCAAAAATTTAAACATTTGGTTACTCTATGATGTCCAATATGCCACATAGGTTTTGCTCTTTAAAAAAAATTATTTTCTTTATATTTTTGACTGACCGGTTTATTTCAAAAGACCTGTCTTCAAGTTCTGAGAAACTTTCTCTGATCGATATAGTCTATTGTTGAAATTTTGAATATATTTTGTATTTCTTTCAACAAATTTTTCAGTTCCAAAATTTGTTTTTTTTTTTAAATTTATATCTGTTAAACTTCTCATTTATATCTGGAATTGTTTTTTGATTTCTTTGCTTTTCAATATTTTCCTCTATCTCACTGAGCTTCTTTAAAATCAATATTTTAAATCTTTAGGGAGATTTTGTAATTTCCATTTGATTGGAATCTGTTTTGGTAGAATTATGTGTTCTTTTGGAAGTGTCATATTTGCTTGATTTTTCACATTTCCTGTGTCCTTACATTAATATCTGCTCATCTGGTGTAATAGCTCTTTCTTCCAATTTTTTGAATTTTCTTTTGTAGAGGAGAACTTTTTCCTGAAGCTGTAGCACTTTGACATTGATTCTGGTTGTGTGCAGTAGTGTAGTTTCTGTATGATATATTTAGATCTAAGCAGCATCATTTGTGTGTATGATTTTCTCAGTGGATAGGGTGCAGTTGTTAGTGGAGGCTGTGATGAATTTATACTGGGGTCTGGGATACCAGATGAACCAGTCTTTGGGCCCCAGTGGTGGGCTCAGCTTATCCGTCCTTGGGCCTCAGGGAAGCATACACTGACACTGGTGCTAGAGGGTCAAGGCAAGCCTATTTTTGGGCTTCCAGTGGCTTGCTTAGGTGCCAGGAGTGGCAGTGATTAGTCATGTGGGTGGGCAGCTTAAGTCCTTGGCAGTGGGTGTGGCATTAGCAGTGGTGGTACAACCCTTTGGGACACAAGTGGTCTGCCTTGGTGTTGGTGGTGGTTATGATGGTCTGGTCAGGCCAGTCTTTAAGTCTGCAGGTAGCATGTGTGGGTGGGTGCCAGCTGTGATGGTAGCAGCAGTTTGTGTGGGAATGACCTCAGACTCTGGGAGAAGTGTTCAGGTGTCAACGATAGTGAACTGGGGTGGGCAATCTACAGACCCCTGAAGAGCATGCTTGGGTACTCAAGAAGAGCAGAGGTAGGCCTGGTGGACTTGGACTTGGCCTTAGGCCCTTTGATGGTGCAAGTAGGTCCTGGCTATGATAAATAGGGGTGGAATGATCACTAGGCTGCCAGTTGGATGCATGGGTTGAGGCAGCAGCACCTGTGCTGCAGCTCTGCTGGAGGACATGCATGCTGCCAGTGGGAGAAGTTGTAGGTGGATGGCTGGGGATCATGCACTTCACTTGTGCTTCAGCCTGCAGAGGTGGTAGTGGAATTTGTCTTCAGGACATGTGAAGATGCATGGCCACCTCTCTGCTGGTGGGAGCAGGGTCACTGCCAGTGGCTCCTGCCTCAGCCCAGCAACAGCTGCAGGCAGGGAATGTCAATGCAGCTGCTTAGGAATTGGGGGCTTGTAGGATTCAGTGTGGGCTCCCTCTCGAGAGCAATGTAATTGCAGTCTCTAGGGAACTCTCTTTGTTAGTCTCAGGCTCCATGAGGGTCAGTGGGCTCTCCCATGGCTAGGATTTTAGGAGTCTTCAGCAGAAATGTGGACCGTTGGGAATCTCTCACTTAGCCTTTTCCCATATTAGGGAACCTCTCCAGGTCCCCAGCCTATACCAGTCGAGAAGGCTGCCTTGCTTCCTTCTCCTTCCTTGCTGTTGGTGCTTCCTGTCACTTTGTTGAATTCCCGTGGTTTTTCTTAGATTATTTATGTAAAGTATAATTATCTATTCACTATTTTGGTTCCTCTTCATGGAAGAGGTATCAGATGCATCTAGTCACCCATCTTGAAGCCCCTCCATGCCCATCTTTAGATTCCTGAGTACATCTCCTGGCTGTGTATTCTCAAGTTTCTTCTGTTGAATGACAAGAGCCCCTCCTTGCCACTCTTTGAATAGCTTTTCCTTCCCATTGTCTATCATGTCCTCAGAGTTTTCCAATAGATAATCTGCTAAATTGCTCTGTTCTAACAACAGTAAAGTTGTTAAATATCAGTATTTAACAACTAAGCATCAAATATGTGCAGGACACTCTCAATGCATAAAAATTACCCCAGTGCCTGGGCTTCCTTTCAAGTATCATGTGCAACAATCAGCATTCTTCTTATTCCTCCAACAGAGGGGAATTATACATAGATTGAAAGGGCAAAATTTTGTGAACTTATCTGGGGAAAAATATGTAACATCAGGTATGTATTTGAGGTATTCATTGAATTGCACTATATGTGCCAATTTTACATAGCCTCTTTTATGAATTAGAATTTGAGAAGATAAAAATCAGATTGTCTTATAGTTTTCCAGTCATCAGTATTTGTTTCTGCATTATGC
Source organism: Aotus nancymaae (assembly GCF_030222135.1). Lineage (NCBI taxonomy): Eukaryota > Metazoa > Chordata > Mammalia > Primates > Aotidae > Aotus > Aotus nancymaae. The sequence continues at coordinate 33,240,954 of NW_026988413.1, forward strand.
TGGGAGTTAAAAATAGAATTATCTAGCAGGTTAAAGGAGTCAGATTAGTAGGAGATTTTTTTCCATCTCTTCAAATTGATTCTTAATTTTTTATTTGATGGTTTCTCCATTCTTTCTAAAAACATTATGACCTCAAATATGTAACCTGTTCAAATTGACTTCTAAGTGTAACCACACACCCACCCACACTCAACTGAAGGTAATTTGAAAACTAATAGAAGATATGTTTTAAAATTTCAAGAAGGCAATAAAATCTTACTTTCATTTGCAATTTGGCTGGAATTGAGAACATTGAAAATGTATTTAAATGAATAATTTTTTTTAAAAATTGTCTCATTTATCATTTAAAAAATGCCTTCACAAATTTGAAATTTGACAGTTTCAAAGATCATATGCTTGATTCATGTTGTTATATTAACTCAGTAAAGATATTAACATGATATATTTTCTATTGAAGAATATCCCTTTCATTAAATATATTAGTGAATACTTACAGTCATTGCCATAGGCAAGTACAAACATTCCTTTTTGACTGTTCAGTGACTGTTCCTATTAAATAAACATTTATTCAGCTTCGAACATGGTGAAGTGCATGACCAAAGGATAATGTGTGCTCTTTAGTTCCTTTGAGTTCATGATCATTATTCCACTAAGCCTCTCAATAAAACTTGCACAAGAACCACGAGAACAAGAAAGGTACTCTTTCGAAAGCAAGTACCTGAACTTTGATAACCTTCATCCTTTTCAAAGAGTCAGAATAAATGTGAAATTTGCATACCTCCTTAATTCTTTGTCTTTGATAACAACTGCAAAATGTTTATGAATACAACCATAAGTTATTTCACTTCTAGATTGTTGCTATCTGCTGTTTATTTTAAAGACAATCTAGCAGAGTGACAAAAATATAAATTTTAGTTTATTTAGCTTCCACTTTTAATTAGTCCTTTTTAACTAATTAGTTTTACTAATTAGTAATTAGTTAAAAATTAATTAAACTAATTTTAAACTAATCCTTTTTAATTAGTGACTGGTTAACTATCCAGATGGGGGCATAAATATCCAACCTCCTTGCCTAAAAGCAGGACAACTCTGACGGGGCCATCCCTGCTTCAGAGTACCCGCATAATTATATGAATCTTTGTTGTGACTTCGTCTAGTTTAAGTCCTCCCTCTGCCTGGCCCTACATCTTATGCTCCCCTAAAGACTTTCCTACTAAACTTTCTGTATATAAATGTCTGTTTCAGGGAAAATTGCTTTAAAACAACACCCTTATATATACATTAACATGTAAACTTAGAATTTACAGTTATCTTTTGACATCCTAAACTAGTATCTCAAAGAGAAACTTTAGGGTATGGGATGCAGATTCCAAGAGTTATCAGTCAACAGAAATCTTTCCATGAAGTAACTGATCCATGGCAAGAGTATTGTTGAAGAGCACTGGGCAGGAAGCAGACACTTACTGTTCCTTGCACCAAATGACATGGAGTGCTGAGCAAGGTGGCATCTTCATGAGAGACTGGATTGTGTGTTCTCTAAGATTGCTTCTAATCCCATGGGTTGGGTTTCTTCCAAACTTGTAAATTATGGCCATCTTTTGACACCGTATACTAGTATTTTCCAAGCTGAGGAAGAACTACTACTTATATAAACTTATCTGTCAAAAATCACTAGAATAATACTTATCCTTTTATGGGTTTCTTCAGTGAGAATTCCAGAAGCCACACAGCAGGATGTGTGGCAGATTTGAAAAAAGGACAGTAATTCGTTACAGTCAAAGAGGTATAAAAGCAGCCATAATGTTTGAAGGATTGGCACTCAAAGGAAAGAACAATGTTGGTGGCACCATAAAGAAGAGTCTGAGAAAATGTTAGGTCAACCAGTAAAAAGGCAACTCCCGCAGGTGTAAAGAAAACACACACAAAGATGAAAGCTTATAATGTCTTCCCTATTCCATGGCTTCTTCCTTGGTATGCTGTGTCAATTCTAAATGCCCATCATGATTTCTGCTTTCAGATATGGCAGACTAACTTGTAGCAGACCAAGTCTCCCTGCAAGAAAAACTAAAAAACTGAAAAGCTGAATTAAAGTACATTCTCTCTCTCTCTCTCTCTCTCTCTCTCTCTCTCTCTCTCTCTATCTCTATCTCTATCTCTCTATCTATCTCTCTGTCTCTCTCTTTTGAGGACATCAGAGAGCTTCCCAGGAAGCAAGGACTTGAGGACCAGATTACTGGAAGGAAAGGAATGAAAGTGAATGCATGCAACGTTCCATGCTGCTTTTCTCCTAAGTTATTTGTCAGATTGTAACTGATGGTTAAGAGGCTAAAAATCTGACCAGAGGTTTGTCTGTTTTCTGGATTTGGGAAACAACAACAAAAAAATGGAATTCAGAGATCATTATGGAGGAGAAGCTTCGTTAACAATCTAGGATTTCAGTTGGAATGCCTAAAGAGTTACTCCTTAATAGAAAAGCTGAACCAGAAATCAATCAGACCACACAAAGACAGAATTCAGCTTCAAACTAGCTCAATTCAACTTTAGACTGGGTTAAGGTGAATTTCTTTTATTTATTTATGTATTTTGTTTTTTTATTGTACGTTAAGTTCTAGGGTACATGTGCAGATCATGCAGGATTGTTGGATAGGTACATACATGGCAAGGTGGTTTACCACCTTCATCCCCCTCATCAGCTATATCTGGTATTTCTCCCCACGTTATCCACCCCCACCCTCCCAAAGTGAATTTCGTTTACTCTGCCTACCAAATGCAAAATTTCTCTAACATTTTTCATACTCTTTATCAGTTCAATTACAAATTTACTACACTACAAAAAAACAAGAAGAAATGACTAAAAATAAAAGATACTAGAAGAGTTCATTAGTTCTCCAGATATTGGAATTATCAAATACTCATCTTGTGTTTGCTTGTTACTACCCTATCTCCCTCTGTCTCCCTAAGATCTCTGACTCATCACTGATTCATCATTGACCAGTCTGATTTTGTTTCTATTTGATCTGCTACTACAGCTGTCCTATACTTTGAGATCTTCTTCTGTATTCCCTGCAGTTCTATTGTTTTAAAACACTGATGAGGAAATATGTCTTTTCAGAAAAACAACTGTATGTCTATCAAATCTGCCACAGTCAATCTCAAATCCACTAGGGCATGGTTGCTGGCATAGGAATGCAGGTTACTTTCTGTTGGCTGTGCTTAAATGAAGATAGACTTTGCTCAGGAAGACAGACCTTTTTCAGGAATTAAAAAAGATAAATAACACAGGAGTCTTGGTTTTGTTTTTTAGAGAAATGAGATGTGACATAAAATAATAATTCTAGGTAATGGAAGAGAGGTTTTTTTTTTTTTTTGTCAGTTATAGTGTTGAAAGGTATAAAATACAAGAGGAAAAACAAGATATTCAGTTAGAAGATTGAATAGTTATGCCCAGTAGAGCTATAGTTTTGTCAGCATTTACATTCCAAATCCTTATCTTCAGGTGTTTATAAAATCAAGTTATACTCGAAACAAACTATACTAGATTCTAGTTGACAAGCAATATTTAAGAAATTGAATAGTATACCTTAATCAGTAACTGTAGACCTTGCAAATTGTTCTAACACCAAACCACTCTGAACATACCCAGTGTTATTTGACCTGGGAGTGAACTTGTATTTTGATACAGAAAAGTGTGGTAAATGATTTTCAAAGGCACTTTAATTTGGATAAATGCAGGAATTTAGCTTCATCACTGCTTTCAGAGAGTATAATCTTTAGAATAGATTACTGTATATGGCTTGAATTATGCAGTTTAGTAAATACTTCATAAGCACTGAATTTCATTTGATTAATGCTCAGCATTTTAAAGTCCTGACTGAAATTAAGACTGTAAACTGATTCAATAGCCAATACTAAGTATAATGGTTCCAATGCTAGCACAGAGGCCATCATAATGTAGGTGTCTAACCATTATTTACTGAATAAACCAACCCTGCTTCTATCCAGCATTGCTACATAAATGTTACAGTATTGTATTAATTTTGTCTGAGAAACAAAAAATAGAAAAAGATGGGAGAAATCAGTGGAATGCATAGTGAAAGGATAGTAAAAGGAAGAACTAGAAATATAAAGTCAGGGAAGAGAAGAGATGAGAAGACACAGGTGACCCAGAGGCACACTCACATTGACAACTCAGTGGACATCATGCTATTATAAGTATAATCAGGACCACACATTTAACTGTTAAACATTCATTTACTTAACAATCACCAAACACCTAATTCAGGCAAGAAATTTTTCTAAATGTTAGGGATATGGTAGTGAACAAAGATAAAAATGTCTTTCATTGAACTCATGTGTCCATTGGTAGATGAATGGATAAGCAAAATGTGATATATACATATAGTGGAATATTACTCAGACTTAAAAAGGAAGGAAATTCTTACATGTACTACAACATAGATGAACCTTGAAGCCAGTATGCTAAGTGAAAAAAATCAGTCGCAAACATACAAATACCCTTTTATAAGGTACATAGGGACAGAAAGTAGAAATGTGCTTTACAGGTACTGGAAGGAGGGGAGACTGGGGAGGTTTTGTTTAATGGGTATAGAGGTTCACTTGTGCAGGATGAAAAGAGTTCTGTAGATGGATGGTGGTAATGGTTGCTCAACATTATGAATATAGTTAATATCACCAAATTGTACCTTTAAATGATTAAGATGGCAAATTTTATGTTATGTGTATTTTATCACAATAAAAAATTAAAAACTGCCCATGTTTATGATTTGGTAAATTTGATTAAAATTTTTCTAGCTCATAAGCAATCTGTGGATCATAGAAAGATTCAGTAATAGTTTTCATCTTTTTCCATTCTTCAGAGAGAAATATAGACCAAAACAGTATTGCTTCTCGTAGATTCTAAAGAATGCAGTACAAATTTTAGTATTCACAAGTCAATGTAATCCTTTGGTACTTCTTGTCAATAGGTGTTCCTTCAGGTTTCCTAAGGTTTGCTGAAAAGGGAATAAAGCAAGTAATAGGCAGTAGGCATAGGAACCTCAATAGAAAGAATTTGTGTAGGGTAATGTGATACAATAGGAAATATACACTTGGTCTTTGTCCCTGGTTCCTGACATGGGGATCCTACAATGCACTGAATTTTCTAAGTGATAGGAGTGATAAAAGCATCTTTTGTTATTCATTACAAACCCCTTTCAATTGTATCTGAGTTTATGTTGGCAAGATGACTCTTGGTGGGGCCCTAGATAGTTTCAGAATGGGGGTTAGTTGCCAGAGTAACCAACCATGTGGTTAGAGGGTGGGAAATTTCAGCCTCTTTCCCAACCTCAGGAGCAGGGAGAAAGGCTGGAGATTCAGTTAATCACCAATGGTGAATAATATAATCAATCATGCCTATGTAATGAAACCTCTGTTAAAACTCTTATCTAAAAAAAAAAAAAAAAACCCTAAACAAAAAAGTTCAGAGTTTCCAGATTGGTGAAAACATCAAGGTGCTCAGAAGAGGACATACATGGAGAGATGCAGAATGTGGCTGTTCTTGAGTTATATCCTTTGTTATAAACCATAAATAGTAAGTAAAATGCTTTCCTCAGTTCCGTGAGTGAGTTATTCTAGGAAATACTGAACCTGAGGCTGTGGTTGTGGTAACCATCAAATTTATAGCTAATTGGTTAGGATTACAGGTGAAAACCTGGGAATTGTGATGCATCTGAAATGAAGACAGATTTCTGAGACTGGACCCGTAACCTGTGAGGTCTAAGCTAACTCAAGAAAGTTAATGTCAGAATCTAATTAAATTGTAGGCACTTAGCTGGTATCTGGAGAGTTGGAAAATTAGCAGGTGTGAGTAAAAACCCCACATGTGTGGTGTCAGAAGTGTGAGCAAAAACAACTCAGGTAGATGACTGGAAATATAAAAGCAGAGGAGGATTAAAGCTGCTAAGACTCATTGCTAAGATTCATCTCTCCCACCTTACTTTCCAGCTGTGTTCATTTAATGAACCATTCATGCATTTGCCCATGAATTTAAAGTAACCCACACCTTATTCTGTTATATATAATGTGCTGCTAGTGGTCATGTGTGTACTCTTTTACACACATACGTGTGTGTGTGTGCATGTGCTCTCTCTCTCTCCTTGTTCTTTCTTGACTCACATGACAAAGGAAAGAAGGATTGTCCTCTTAACTCATTTTATCCTTCCTTCCCAGGATCTGTAAGTTGAAAAAAAATTTTTGAACTAGTTCCCTGTCATGGTGGTGTGTTGAATTTGCAGTTTTTATCTAAAAAACTACAGGCACCTGTATTAGTCCATTTTCATGCTACTGATAAAGACATATCCAAGACTGGGCAATTTACAAAAGAAAGAGGTTTAATGGACTTACAGTTCCAAGTGGCTGAAGAGGTCTCACAATCATGGTGGAAGGTGAAAGGCACATCTCACATGGTAGCAGGCAAGAGAAGAGAACTTGTGCAGAGAAACTCCCTTTTTAAAAACCATCAGTTCTCATGGGACTTATTCATCAGCATGATAACAGCACAGGAATTACCTGCCCCCATGATTCAGTTACCTCCCACCGGGTCCCTCCCACGACATGTGGGAATTCAAGATGAGATTTGGGTGGGGACACAGCCAAACCCTATCAGTACCCCAGAGTGAATTTTCCCTGGGACACCAGGGGAGAGTACAAGGTCAGGCTCCCAATGACAGAGGCATGGCCTAGAAGCCATAAACTGGTCAGACAAGAGCCACAAAAGCCTCTGCCGGTGTAAACAGGTTTCCCATGTGAGGGAGCCCTAATAATGGGTTGAACAACTAGGCATTAGGTTATCTACCAAGTCAAAGAAATATCCCATCAAGGCACACTATAAACCCTCACATCAAGCTCTCCTTATTTCCTGTTACAACAGTAGTGTTAGACACTCTGTCACTGGAATCCCAATTTAACTGTGGGAATCTCAAAACAAATGGTGATGAATATGGAACCATTGGCACATGTTATATACCTTCACAATGCAATTTAGCTGCGCATGGTTTACTAATTGTAATATGGTTAAGCTTCGTGTCCCCACCCAAATCTCATCTTGAATTGTAATCTCCATAATCCCCACGTGTCAAGAGAGAGACCAGGTGGAGGTAATTGAATCACGGGAGCAGTTCCCCGCAAGTTGTTTCCATGATAGTGAGTGAGTTCTCATGAGACACCTATACACTTACTGACAAAACATACCAAAGGATTACTGGTCTCATTATATTGTATTTTGTCATATATTATATATATATATATATACACACACACACACACACACACACTATATACATAATTATATATTATACAGATGAAAAATATACTCAGTTTAAATATTATGTATATTTATATAATATACATATATTCGAATATATATATATATACACATATATAAAATATATATATAAAGAGACTAGTATATATGTAAAATGAGACCAGTAATCCTTTGGCACTTTATGTCAATAGGTGTTTCTTTAGGACATATATATATATATATATATATATATAGAGAGAGAGAGAGAGAGAGAGATTGAGAGACAGAGAGACTGGTCTCAGTTCTGTTGCTTAGGCTAGAATGCAGTGGCACCATCATGGCTCACTGCAGCCTCAACCTCTCAGGTTCAAGCCTTCCATGTAGCTGGTATCAGAAGCCAAAACTACCATGCCTGGGTAACTTATTTTTTGTAGAGACAGGGTTTCCTTATGTTGCCTAGGCTGGTCTCAAACTCCTGGGCTCAAGCAATCATCCTGCCTTGGCCTCTGAAAGTGCTGGGATTACAGGCATTAGCCACAGTGCCCAGTCCATGAGTCTAAATTTGACCTGAAGCATGGATATTGCTTTTCAGCAGGTAACTCTGCAGGGATTAGTTCAACTGCTTGGAATGATTGTAACAATTCAAGATGTTACCTGGAAAATTATAAATGACAACTTTTTTTTTTTTTAAAGGTATATGTTGTTCACAGCAAATAATGTAGATTGTTTCAAACTGCCTTTGATATTTCTTCCCATATAAGCAGGTAAACAGGTTTGTTATTGTATTTTTACACCTTCAGTAGTTAACGACTCCAATAATGTGGAACACCATGATCCTAGGACACTTGCTGAAAAAAAATGACCAAACGAATTTACTTGAGGCAGATATAATTCCTCAATTTAATGGATGGATGATTTCAGCAAATTTTTCTGGTGTCTTAAATGTTGAACTGTGTGTTTTCTTTTTCTCCTGAATTCCTTTAGCATTTAATATCCCAGCAGCTCATTTGGCATTTAAATTGTTATAATCTTGCATCATTACATAACTTGCTATGTCTCACTGCCTAGTCAGATTACATATTTCTAGAGGGGAGATACTAGTATTACTTAGCTAGAATGAGATCTCTAAATAAGACTGTCCATTTTTTAAGCTAATGAGGCTGTGAAACTCTTCGAGGATTAGATAGTTTCTTCTGTATTTTTGGTGTTTGGTACTATGTCTGCTGTTCAGAAAATGAATTTTGAATTAATATATGAGCATTGAATACTGGCCTTGAGGGTGGGGATTTAATGGATGAGAGGGCACAGCATCACCCCACAAGCATGTTCCTGAGAATTCTAAGGGATAGGGTGCTGCTCTGTACCACTCAATAATGATATACTAGAAGACAATCAACAAGTGAGCAATCTCCTTAGGAATGAGAAATTCAATATTGATCATTTAAAATCTTTTACTAGAAAATTCAATTACTCGGAAATCCCTTTCATTCCAAGGAATGTATTGGCATCAAAAAAAGTATACAAGAGAACAAATTTGAAAAGTTATAACATTGAATTGACATCCAATTAAATGTGTAACTGCAAATTTAATAAGGAGCTTTATGGTTTGAAATAGGAGATTTAAGTTTCTCTATAAAACATTTACATGCAATGTCCATTTTAACTAATCAAAATTTATAGAATGTTTCCAATTGCTTAGAATCTATCATTCAGCTTGTTGAATGTTTTGTCTCTACTAGAGAAAGACAAAAGCCAGCTGAACAGAAGCGAAACATCAGTGAAACTGATTTGCAAGCCACCTTCTCTTTTTCTCAGTGTAAATACCAACCAAATTTTCTGCATCATCAAGAGCAGAATACAGAGGGGAAGGGGGAAATGCAACCTAAAAATAAAATAAGAGCAGAAATGGAAGGTACTAATTGTGACATAAAAATTAACAAGAAGAAACAAATTACCATGTAAAATTAAGTTTAATGAGGGAGGATTATCAGTTTGTTTCTGGGTTTTTAACAAAGGTTAAATTTTAGACATTTTCTGTGTATGAGTATGGGTTCATTTTTCTGACGAAGGGTGTAGGAACTATTTTCTCAGTGAAATTATTAACTCCAGAATGCTATGAACCATTGCAGTAAAGAACATTTTCCACAATTTTTAGGGTTGCTTTTTAAAAGAACATTCTCACATTGGAAGTTAAAAGCTTAAGTATGACCCTAGGAAAAAACTACCTATCATAAATGTAACCACAGTTTTCCAAGTCTTTGCATTCTCCATGCTCATAATTTATTTTAATACCTAGTCTCCATGATGGGGGATTGTAGGAAATTGAGTCTTATTTTCCATGATTCAAGGATCTTCAAAAATATTCTAAGAAAATGTGTATTATAAAAACCTATGCATGGATTTCATTTTTTGCACCAAAACTCATATTCATATTATATTGTACCAATAATAAACTTGACTTGTTATAACATATATGAATAGGATCTAATTTGATGCACTAAGAAGGATAAAATATCAGTTTGAAATTAGCCCCTATCAAAGCAACATGAATTCTGCTAAAATTGAAGCAAGAACAAATGTTAAATTTATGGTGAAGCTTGGGTGGAAGAATGGTGAAATTGTTGATGTTTCTTGAAAAGCATATGGGGAAAGCACTCCCAAAGATATCTACAGTTCACAAATGAATAACTCATTAAAAATTCAGTAGCTTTAGGGGTACAGGTGGTTTTTGGTTATGTAGGTGAATTGTATAGTGGTGAAGTCTGAGATTTTAGTGCACCCATCATCTGAGTGGTGTACATTGTACTCAATAGGTAATTTTTTATGCCTTACCCCACTCCATCCTCCCTCTTCCCCTTCTTTTTAGTCTCCAATGTCCAATATACCACTGTATGCCTTTGTGTATCCAGAGCTTAGCTTCCACTTATAAGTGAGAACATACAGTATTTGTTTTCCATTCCTAAGTTACTTCACTTAGAATAATAGATCCCAGCTCCATCCAGGATGCTTAAAAAAACATTATTTTATTCATTTTTGTGGCTGGGTGGTATTTATTCCATGGTATATATATACCACAATTTCTTTATCCACTCCTCAGTTGATGGTCACTTAGGTTGGTTTCACATCTTTGCAAGTGTGAATTGTGCTGTGATAAACATACCCCTGAGGGTATCTTTTTGATATAATGACTTCTTTTCCTTTAGATAGATACTCAGTAATGTGAATGCTGGATCAAATGGTAGGTCCACTTTAGTTCCTTGAAAAAGCTCATATTATTTTCCATAGAGATTGTACTAATGTACATTCCCACCACCATTGTGTTAGTGTTTCCTTTTCACCACATCTACACCATCTTTTTTTTTTTTTTTTACTTTTTAATAATGGCTATTCTGACTAGGGCAAGGTGGTATCCAATTGTGATTTGCATTTCCTGTGTGATTATTGATATTGAGCATTTTTTCATATGTTTGTTGCCATTTGTATATATTTTTTAAGGAATGTTTATTCATGATTCTTCTCTCTACTAGAACAGAAGTTAATTTAGCTAATGGTCTATCAATTTTATCTTTTCAAAGACCCAACTTTTATTGATTTTTTGTTTGTTTCAATATCATTTAGTTCTGCTCTTTGTTATTTCTTTTCTTCTGCTAGTTTTGGATTTTGGTTCGTTTTTGTTTCTCAAGTTGATAATATGCCTGGTATATAAGCAGGTGTTCAAAAAATGCATTTTGAATTAATGTAAAATATGAGCATTGAAGACTGGCCTTGAGGATGGGGATTTAATAGATGAGAGGGTGGGGGAGATCCAAGATGGCCGAATAGGAATAGCTCTGGAGTGCAGTTCCCAGCGAGAACAGTGCAGAGGGTGAGTGCTCACCACATTTCCAAACAAGTTTTCACTGCCCACAGACCAGGAGATTCCCTGGCCGAAAAGCACCATGAGTTTTCAGCATGGTGGTTTCAGCCATTGCAGCTGCGGTGCACAGAAACTCACACAAGTCTGGGTGGCCATTTTGACTGGCACCTGGAACACCTGGGAGACAGAGCCACCCATTCAACTGAAAGGGAGGGGACTGAGACAGGGACCCAGGAGATCTGACTTGGCGGATACCACCCCTACAAAACAAGCAATCTGAAATGCTCTGGATTGAGAGTTTTGCAGCAAGTGCAGCTGGACCCAGGATGGTCCAGCTCAGTGGGGGGAAGGGCGTCCCCCACTACTGAGGCAATCCACCACTACTGAGGCAGTTCACAGCAGCTGGACAGAGCCTGTGGTAGCTCAGCAACACCTTTGCTGGCAGACTGTGACTAGACTATTCTGTGCAGGGCAGGGCATCGATGAAAAAAGGCAGCAGCCTGACAGGAACTTATAAATAAAGCTGACCTTCCTAGGACAGAGCACCTGGGAAAAGAGGCAGTTAAGGTGCAGTTAAGGCAGTTCAACTGCAGCAGACTTAAAGGTACCTGCCCAGCAGCTCCGCATGGAACAGTGGTGATCCCAGCACAGCACTTGAGCTCCTATAAGGGACAGACCATCTCCTCAAGCAACTCTCCAATCCCCATATACCCAAAGAGACACCTCATAAAGGAGAGCTCAGGCTGATATCTGGTGGGTACCCTTCTGGGACGAGGATGGCAGTGGAAGAAACAGTCAACAACCCGTGCTGTTCTGCAGCCCCACTGGGTGATCCCCAGTAGAGAGGGGTCTGTAGTGGATCTCCAGCAGTCCTGCAGCAAAGGGGCCTGACTGTTAGAAGGAAAACTAAGATGCAGGAAGAAATAGCTTCAACATCAACAAAAAGGATGTCCACTCAGAGACCCCATCCAAAAGTCACCAACTACAAAGACCACAGGTAGATAAAACAACTAAGATGGGAAGAAACCAGCGCAAAAAGGATGAAAACACCAAAAACCAGAATGCCTCTTCTCCTCCAAAGGATCACAACTCCTTACCAGCTAGGGATCAAAGATGGATGTAGAATGAATCTGATGAATTGACAGAAACAGGCTTCAGAAGGCAGGTAATAACAAACTTCTCAGAGCTAAAAGAACATGTGCTAACCCAGTGCAAAGAAACTAAAAACCTAGAAAAAAGGTTAGATGAGATGCTAACTAGAATAAACAGGTTAGAGAAGAATATAAATGACTTGATGGAGCTGAAAAACACAGCATGAGAAATTCACAAAGCATACACAAGTTTCAATAGCTGAATCGACCAAGAAGAAGAAAGGATATCAGAGATTGAAGATCAACTCAATGAAATAAAATGAGAAGGCAAGAATAGAGAAAAAAAGAGTGAAAAGAAATGAACAAATCCTCCAGGAAATACGGGATTATGTGAAAGAGCTAATCTATGTTTGATAGGTATACCTGAATATGACAGAGAGAATGAATCCAAGCTGGAAAACACTTTTCAGGATAGTATCCAGGAGAACTTCCCCAACCTAGCATGGCAGGCCAACATTCAAGTCCAGGAAATACAGAGAACACCACAAAGATATTCCTCAAGAACAGCAACCCCAAGGCACGTAATTGTCAGATTCACCAGGGTTGAAATGAAGGAAAAAATGCTAAGGGAAGCAAGAGAGAAAGGTCGGATTACCACAAAGGGAAGCCCATCAGACTCACAGTGGATCTCTTGGCAGAAACCCTACCAGCCAGAATAGAGTGGGGGCCAGTATTCAACATCCTTAAAGAAAAGAACTTTCAACCTAGAATTTCATGTCCAGCCAAACTAAGCTTCATAAGTGAAGGAGAAAGAAAATCCTTTATGGACAAGCAGTTGCTGAAAGATTTCATCAACACCAGGCCTGCCTTACAAGAGCTCCTGAAAGAAGCTCTAAGCAAGGAAAGGAACAACCAGTACCAGCCACTCCAAAACATACCAAATGATAAAGACCATCGATACAATGAAGAAAATGTGTCAACTAAAGGGCAAAACATCCAGCTAGCATCAAAATGGCAGGATCAAATTCATATATAACAATATTAACCTTAAATGTAAATGGACTAAATGCCCTAATCAAAGGACACAGACTGGCAAATTGGATAAAAAGTCAAAACCCATCAGTGTGCTGTATTCAGGAAACCCATCTCACATGCAAGGACACACATAGGTTAAAAATAAAGGGATGGAGGAAGATTTATCAAGCAAATGGAGAGCAAAACAAAAGCAGGAGTTGGCAATCCTAGTCTCTGATAAAATGGACTTCAAACCAACAAAGATCAAAAGAGACAAAGAAGGGCATTACATAATAGTAAAAGGACCAATGCGTCGAGAAGAACTAACGATCCTAAATATATAAGCACCCAATACAGGAGCACCCAGATACATAAAGCAAGTTCTTAATGACCTACAAAGAAACTTAGACTCCCACACAATAATAATGGGAGGTTTTAACACTCCACTGTCAATATTAGACAAATCAGTGAGACAGAAAATTAACAAGGATATCCAGGACTTGAACTCAGAACTGGACCAAGCGGACCTAATAGATATCTGCAGAAATGTCCACCCCAAATCCACAGAATATACATTCTTCCCAGCACTGCATGGCACCTACTCTAAAACTGACCACATAATTGGAAGCAAATCACTTCTAAGCAAATGCAAAAGAATGGAAGTCATAACAAACATTCTCTCAGACCACAGTGCCATCAAATTAGAACTCAGAATTAAGAAACTAACTCAGAACTGCACAACTTCATGGAAACTGAACAACTGGCTCCTGAATGTCAACTGGATAAACAATGAAATGAAGGCAGAAATAAAGATGTTCTTCGAAACCAATAAGAATGAAGACACAATGTACCAGAATCTCTAGGACACATTTAAAGCAGTGTCTAGAGGGAAATTTATAGCATTAAATACCCACCAGAGAAGCAAGGAAAGATCTAAAATTGACACTCTATCATCAAAATGGAAAGAGCTAGAGGAGCAAGATCAAAAAAACCTCAAAAGCTAGCCGAAGGCAAAAAATAACTAAGAGCAGAGCAGAACTGAAGGAGGTAGAGACACAAAAAACCCTTGAAAAGATCAATGAATCCAGGAGCTGGTTTTTTGAAAAGATCAACAAAATAGACAGACTGCTAGCCAGACTAATAAAAAAGAAAAGGGAGAAGAATCAAATAGATGTAATAAAAAACAATAAAGGGGATATCACCACTGACTCCACAGAAATATAAACTACAATCAGAGATTACTACAAACAACTCTATGCACGTAAACCCGTAAACCTGGAAGAAATGGATAAATTCCTGGACACTTGCACCCTCCCAAGCCTAAACCAGGAAGAAGTTGAAACCTTGAACAGACTAATAACAAGGGCTGAATTTGAGGCAGCAATTAATAGCCTACCAACCAAAAAAAGTCCAGGTCCAGATGGGTTCACAGCTGAATTCTACCAGATGTACAAAGAGGAACTGGTACCATTCCTTCTCAAACTATTCCAAACAATCCAGAAAGTGGGAATCCTTCCCAAATCATTTTATGAGACCAACATCATCCTGATACCAAAACCCAGCAGAGACTCAACGAGAAAAGAAAACTTCAGGCCAATATTCATGGTGAACATCAATGCAAAAATCTTCAATAAAATACTGGCAAACTGATAGTAACAGCACATCAAAAAACTTACCATCACGATCCAGTAGGCTTCATCCCGGGGATGCAAGGGTGGTTCAACATACACAAGTCTATAAGTGTAATCCACCACATAAACAGAACCAAAGACAAAAACCACATGATTATCTCCATAGATGCAGAGAAGGCCTTCAACAAAATTCAGCAGCCCTTTATGCTAAAAACTCTCAATAAACTAGATATTCAAGGAACATATCTCAAAATAATAAAAGCTATTTATGACAAACCTACAGCTAATATCATACTGAATGGGCAAAAACTGGAAGCATTCCCTTTGAAATCAGGCACTAGACAAGGATGCCCTCTGTCACCACTCCTATTTAATATAGTATTGGAAGTCCTAGCCAGAGCAATTAGGCAAGAAAAAAAAAATAAAGGGTATTCAATTAGGAAAACAGGAAGTCAAATTTTGTCTATTTGCAGATGACATGATTGTATATTTAGAAGACCCCATCATCTCAACCCAAAATCTCCTGAAACTGCTAAGCAACTTCAGCAAAGTCTCAGGATACAAAATCAATGTGCAGAAATCACAAGCATTTCTATACACCAATAACAGAATAACAGAGAGCCAAATCATAAGCAAACTCCCATTCACAAGTGCTACAAATAGAATGAAATACCTAGGAATTCAACTAACAAAGGATGTAAAGGACCTCGTCAAGGAGAACTATAAACCACTGCCCAAGGAAATAAGAGAGGACACAAACAGATGGAGAAACATTCCATGCTCATGGTTAGGAAGAATCAATATCATGAAAATTACCATACTGCCCAAAGTAATTTATAGATTCAATGCTATCCCCATCAAGCTACCAATGACCTTCTTCACAGAACTGGAAAAAACCACCTTAAACTTCATATGGAACCAAAAGAGAGCGTGTATAGCAAGACAATCCTAAGCAAAAAGAACAAAACCGGAGGCATCACACTACCTGATTTCAAACTATAATACAAAGCTAAAGTAATCAAAACAGCATAGAACTGGTACCAAAACAGAGATATAGACCAATGGAACAGAACAGAGGCCTTGGAGGCAATGCCACACATCTACAACCATCTGATCTTTGACAAACCTGACAAAAACAAGCAATGGGGAAAAGATTCCCTGTTTAATAAATGGTGTTGGGAAAACTGACTAGCAGTGTGCAGAAAGCAGAAACTGGACCCCTTCCTGACACCTTACACTAAAATTAACTCTAGATGGATTTAATACTTAAACATAAGACTTAACATTATAAAAACCCTAGAAGAAAACCTAGGCAAAACCATTCAGGACATAGGCATAGGCAAGGACTTCATGACTAAAAAACTAAAAGCATTGGCAACAAAAGCCAAAATAGACAAATGGGGTCTAATTAAACTCCAGAGCTTCTGTAAAGCAAAAGAAACAATCATTAGCGTGAACCAGCAACCAACAGAAAGGGAAAAAATTTTTTTAATCTACCCATCTGACAAAGGGCTAATATCCAGAATCTAGAAAGAACTAAAACAGATTTACAAGAAAAACACAAACCCATCCAAAAGTGGGAGAAGGATATGAACAGTCACTTTTCAAAAGAAGACATATATGAGGTCAACAAACATGAAAAAATGCTCACCATCACTGATTATTAGAGAAATGCAAATCAAAACCACATTGAGATATCACCTCATGCCAGTTAGAATGGCAATCATTAAAAAATCTGGAGACAACAGATGCTGGAGAGGATGTGGAGAAATAGGAACACTTTTACACTGTTGGTGGGAATATAAACTGGTTTAACCATTGTGGAAGACAGTGTGTCAATTCCATAAGGACCTAGAAATAGAAATTCCATTTGACCCAGCAATCTCATTACTAGGTATATACCCAAAGGACTATAAATCATTCTATTATAAAGACAAATGCACATATATGTTCATAGCAGAACTGTTTACAATAGCAAAGACCTGGAACCAACCCAAATGCCCATCGACAATAGACCGGACAAGGAAAATGTGGCACATAGACACCATGGAATACTACGCAGCCATAAAAAATGATGAATTCGTGTCCTTCATAGGGACATGGATGAATCTGGAAACCATCATTCTCAGCAAACTGACACAAGAACGGAAAATCAAACACCACATGTTCTCACTCATAGGCAGGTGTTGAACAATGAGAACACATGGACACAGGGAGGGGAGCATCACACACTGGGGTCTGTTTTGCGGAGCCAAGGGAAGGACAGTGGGGAGGTGGGGAGGTTGGGGATGGATAACATGGGGAGAAATGCCAGATGTAGGTGATGGAGGGATGGAGGCAGCAAACCACATTGCCATGTGTGTACCGATGCAACAGTCCTGCATGATTTGCACATGTACCCCAGAACCTAAAGTACAAGTGAAAAAAAAAATAGATAAGAGGGCATAGTATCATCCCACTAGCATATTCCTGAGAACGCTAAGGGTTAGGGAGTTGTGACATTAGGCTGTCAATTTGTGATCTTTCAGACTTTTTGACATAGGCATTTAGTGCTAAAAACTTTCATCTTATCATTGCTTTTGCTGTATCCCAGAAGTTTTTATAACTTGTGTCACTGTTATCATTCATTTTGAAGAATTTTAAAATTTTCATCTTGATTTTATTGTTAACCCACAAATCATTCAGGAGCATATCACTTAATTTCCATGTATTTGTATAGTTTTGAGAGTTCCTTTTGGAACTGATATCATTTATTTCACTGTGGTCTAAGGAGATACTTCATATTATTTCATTTTTAACAATTTATTGAGACTTGTTTTGTGGCCTATCATGTAGTCTATCTTGGAGAACATTCCATGTGCTGTTGAAAAGAATGCATATTCAGCATTTCTTAGGTAGAACCATCTATAAATATCTGTTAGGTTCATTCGTTCTGGAGTGCAGTTAAGTCCAGTGTTTCTTGGTTGACTTTCTGCCTCAATAATCTGTTTAGTGCTGTCATTGGAGTGTTGAAGCACCTTCCCCACATTATAGTGTTGCTGTCTATCCCTTTTCTTAGGGGCTAGTAGAAACTGTTTTATGTATCTGGGAGCTCCAGAATTAGGTACATATCTATTTAGAATTATATCTTCTTGATTTATCCTTTTATCAATATGTAATGACTTTCTTGGTCTTTTTTTATTTTTTTTTAACTGTTGCTTTAAAGCCTGTTTTATCTGATATAAGAATAGCTACTCCTACTCGTGGATAACTCATTTTGAAAGGTGATGAGATGATGTTGAAAATGAAGCCTGTAGCAGCTGACCATCCATATTATTTGCAAGGAAAAAATTAAATCTTATTTATGCTCTAATTGAAGAGGACTCATGATTAACAGCAGAAGCAATAGCCAGCACCACAGACCTCTCGATTTGCTCAGCCTATAAATTCTGGCTGGAAAATTAAAGTGGAGCAAACTTTCTACTCAAATTGTTGCCCCCAGATCAGCTAGAGATAGGAGCAGAGCTTTTCATGGAAATTTTAAACAAGCAGAATTAAAGATCCTGAAGCATTTATTTGAAGAATTGTAACAGGGGATGAAACATGGCTTTACTGGTACAATCCTGAAGACAAAGCACAATGATAGTGATAGCTATCAAGAAGTGGAAGTGGTCCAGTCATAACAAAAGGAAACTAATTAAGAGCAAAGGTCATGGCAACAACTTTTTTTTTTTTAATGCTCAAGGCCTTTCGCTTGCTGAGGTTCTGGAGGGACAAAGAGTGATAGCATCTGCTTCTTATGAGGGTATTTTGAGGAAATTAGCCAAAGCTTTAGCAGAAAAATGCATTGGAAAGCTTCACCAGAGAGTCCTTCTCCACTATGACATGTTCCTACTTATTCCCCTCATCAAACAAGGGCAATTTTGTGGTAGTTTCAATGGGAAATCCTTAGGCATTTACCTTAAAGTTCTGATTTGGCTCTTTTTCTTACTTTTAAAAATTTGGTAAGAGAACTCATTTTTCTTCAGTTAATAATATAAAAATGATTGTGTTAACTGTGTTAACATGATTAAGTTCCTAGGGTCCTCAGTTACTTAGGGATGAACTAAATGTCCAGTATCATTACTTAAATATGACTTAGACTTGATGGAGCTTATGTTGGCATATAAAATTTATACTTTTTATTTTTATATTTTAATTCCACTTTTCCATGTATTTTTGAAGTCCCCAATTTTGAGGGCAGGGTGGCACACACCCAAACACATCACTTCTCCTCTCTTGCTTCAGACCCTGTTGAGGGCTTCTCTACCATATCTGGTTATCTCTATATCACTCTGTGCAGCTGCAGGTCAACTTCACACCAAAATGGTTCTCAACATCCCTCAGGTCCAAGCTCTTACTAGGCTATAATAGGTGATGCCCCAAAAGGAATCTTCCCAGAAATTTTAATAAAGAAAAGGTAACTTTAAATTGGATGTCAGGAATCACTGCTCC
Source organism: Aotus nancymaae (assembly GCF_030222135.1). Lineage (NCBI taxonomy): Eukaryota > Metazoa > Chordata > Mammalia > Primates > Aotidae > Aotus > Aotus nancymaae. The sequence continues at coordinate 33,260,319 of NW_026988413.1, forward strand.
TAAGGTGCCACCTCTGCCGTTTTACAGAGATTTCACAACATCACAGTTTTTGGGGGCTCATGCATACTATAAGCATTTTCCCCTCTTTCATATCAACCCTCTCTTTGTCCCTTTCCCAGTCCCAAAGCCCTCAATCTCTTCCAGTTCAAAATCATAATATCATTGAGTAGATGTCATCCAGCATGCAAACAAAATAATACTTCCCATTATTGAGTAGAGCAGTTCAGTTTAAATTCTCATTCTCCTTCCAGAAGTGGCCTTGCTTTGGAATAAGTATTTTTTTTTTTTTTGTAAATAATAGAAGAGTTTCCATTTAGCCCTATAATGCAAAAAAAGCTATTTTTTAAAGCATCACTTTTTTTCTTCTGCAGAAATTTAAGTTAATAAGAGAAAACTTGTGAGCTGGGAGAGCAGATAATGATAGAACAAGAAGAAATCATAAGACAAAGAAAAGGAAAAAATGTGGTATTTTCAATAATTGTTAGACCCAATGCTTAGTTTAATTAAACTTTCTCCCCAACCCCATTAAAATGGGCCCTTAGCCTAAGAAATAGGAGTCAGAGAATGCAAGGAGGGAAAGACCAAAATTGTGAAATGCTTTCTGCATTATAATGGGGATCAAAGTTGCTGAGTTGGTTTTTGAGACACAATTGATAATTAACTTGGAGAGTTTTGGTGGGTGATTTCAATTGATTTTCAAAATGTGTGTTCAAAAATAGCATCATAAAAGTTTTAAAGTTATAAAATAAACAAAAAAAGTCTATATAACAAATGCAATCACTGATAATAGACCACCCCCTCCCCGCAAAATGTAACCTTAAACAAAATAAACCAAACGCAGAATGACAGATAATAGGAATAGCATAGCAATTATTTATGTGAACGATGATGTCTAAATTACTCCTCAAAACATATTGTATTTAGATAAAGAGTAAAATGCAATAATTGTATTACTATAGCATAATGCTAAAGCAGAAAAATTACAAAGAAAAAATTGAATAGAGAAAACAAGAAAAAACACTAAATGCAAATTTCAAGTGGAGTTTAAAGCAAATATATTATTAATAGCTAACATTTGTATAGTGCTAGTTTTATGTACATGTTTTAAATGTAGCTTGTAAATATCTAATTCTCACATAAATCCTATAAAGAAAATACTGTTATCCCCATTTTAAAAATAATGAGACTAAGGCATGTAAAGGCCAGGTAATTTGACCAAGATCATATATAGATGGTGAGTTCACCTCCAGAGATTGTACTGATTTTAGCTCATTACTATTTGCACCAAATCCCAGTAAAACAAAACAAGAACACAGAGAAAATAAGTTCAGTTATTGGAAATAATTAATATTTACCAAAGTTTATAGACTATATACAAGGATTATCCATCTTTTTAAGTGCACACTATTTACATACTAAAATTGTTTTTTATACCACACAAAAGAAAATCTACAAATTCAAAAATCAGAAAATTTGAAGAATATATTTTTAGACCATTATCAAATAAAAGCAGAATAAAGTGAATTTATATAAAGAAAGCTGATGTTTTTAATTTTAAAAAATTCTCTAAAAATTGGGCTAATAAATCAAGAAAGACTAAAATAAGACTAAATTTTTTAAAGTAGTAGAATGTTGCTGAAATAATAAACATTTAACCTATGTATAAATTGAAACTATGAAATGAGGCCACAGCAATAAAGTAAATTTAAATTAAAAAAAATATTTTTGATGTGATTAAAATATAGAAAATAAATTCAGCAAGCATTAGACTTAAAATCTTAAGAAAATAGTTTTTAATAATTTGAAAGGAAATTTTAGGATAAAATTATGATTAAAACAATATAAAATTGCTTATTAAATAAAATTTTATGGGGAAGAAATATGCCTTCAGCTATGTTCCTAATTTTATAAGACTGCGCAGATTAGACAGGTTGAGACAATTGATGAGCATTTAGTTTTCTGAAAGCACCTGTATGAATAGTCCCGCATTCTTTCAAAATTGCTTGTTAAGTAACTCAAGTATTTTAAGGAAACTATATAGAAATTCACATTTTTCTATTCCACTTTTTAAATGCATCCTTTTGTGCTTTAGAATTATTTCCTAAAAATTTTAAGCTTACATTTAGCCATTTGAGGATAAGAGAAAAACGTAGTCAAAACTTGACAAGTTCCTTTTGATATGCTAAGAAATGAAAGTATTTACTTAGCCATAATAGTAAGAATTTTGCATACTAATAAACAACAAGAATAAGAATATATTATATCTTTAGCATTGTAAGGAACAGCTTATCTAATCTTACAGAGTTAAAATAGTGGTGAGAATGATGAGTTATCTGAAGGTACCTTACAGTAAAACTAAAATAGTCTTCATAGACTAAGACATCTAGAATCTAAGCTCCCTGAAAGCAAGGACCTTGCATTATTCTGCACATCTTCCCCAGCACCAAACATATGTTTGGCATGTGATATATCTTAAGAAATTTACCCATCCCGAATGGGTAAGAGAGAAGATGAAAAAAATACCCAGGTAGAAATGGAGGTGGAAAATATAGAAAAAATGTAAGATGTGTGTTTTTACTGCTTAGCTATAACATCTAAGACCGTCTAGAAGAAGCAATGACATTCCAGTTGTAATGAGCACATCAAGTGTGCAAAGTTTAAAAAACAGACGTTATTTTTCAGAGAAGTTTTGGATTCACAGCAAAATTGAACAGAGATTTCAGATATTTCCCATATACCTCTGGCCCCCACACATGCATAGCCTCCTACATTATCAACATTCCCTACCAGAGTGTTATATTTGTTATAACTGATGAATTTACGTTGACATATCATTTTAAAAACACCCAAATCCCGAGCTTCACATGAGCTCACTCTTGGTATTAGATATTCTATGGGTGTGGAAAAATATATTGTAAAATATATTCATCATTATCATTATAGTGTAATACAGAGTAGTTCACTGCCCTAAAATTTATCTGTGTTCCCTCTATTCATATGTTTTTTAAACATAGTAATCTCCCCTTATCCATGGTTTCACTTTCCTCAGTCTCAATGACATATAATCAACCATGATCTGAAAATAGGTGAATTCAGTACAATAAGACATTTTGAGAGAGAGACCACATTCACATAAATTTTATTAAAGTCAATTGTTATACAATTATTATATTTTATATTTATATTTTATAAGCAATTTTTTATATTTTATAACTAATTTTTACAATTTATATAAACAATTTTATATTTAGAATGTTTATATTTTATGCATTTTATACAATTGTTATATTTTATTACACTAAATTGTTATAATTGTACTATTTTATTATTAGGCATGGTTGTTCACCTATTACTGTGCCTAATTTATAAATTAAATTTTATCTTAGATATCTATATGTAAGAAAAAAATAATATACATAGGGTTTAGTGCTATGCATTGTACCTTTTCAGGAATCAACAAAGGAGTATTGGAACATATCCTCTGTGGATAAAGGGTTATAACTGTTTCATTCTCCATTAAAATGTTAGGGTTTCTTGGAGAAAGGGCTGATTCTGGAGCTGAGACAGGAAAAGCACAAGATAAGCTTGGTGCATCTTTTTGTAAAGGAAAGTGCTCAAAGATTGACAGGTTCATGTCAAATGGACACAAGGGCAGCCAAGTTAAAGAGGATGCCACTGGCCAAATCAGGGACTACTGAAACAAATAATGATAGAAGAAAATTATAACTCGGTGTATAAAATAGGAATCAACATGTCCACAAATAAATAAGGGAAAACTCTTTGTTACAGTAGAATGTCAACTTAATGGTGAGAAAAGAATTATAAAATTATAAAACTCTCAATCATCATCAGAGTAATAATTGATTCAGGCAAAAATTATGTATGTATGCTAAAACTAGTGAATTGAAAATTTGATGATTAACTAAATATTTGCATAGTTTCCAAGTATATCTCCCCAAAAGACTTACTTGCTAACAGAAAATTGTAATTTCACTGTGGAGGAACATGGCAGACAACACCTTAATCAGTTAATCAAATTTAATATAACCAATAATGGGGCAAATCAAAGCTATGTGTCTGCTGATAGGATACACTCAGAACACCAACTAATTTTGTGGCATTGCTGTCAAAAGTGATAACATGACTCCAACCATAAGAAAACATTAGACAAACCCAATTATAAAATAACTGGCCTGTGCTATTCAAAAATAGCATGCTTTTTAAAAACAAAAAACTCAGGAATAGTTCCAGCTTAAAGGAGACCGAGGGCACATAATGGACATTACTGGGACAAATGAAAAAGTTTAAGATTTATAGATTAGACACTGATCTTATATATACACTAATTTTCTGTTTTTGATGGTCCTCAGACAATCCTTACTAAAGGAAATTTAAAAAGGTATACTTCAGGCAGGAGAGTAATCTCAGAGAAATGATCTGACATGACCAAAGAAATGAAAAGCAAAAAGAATTCTAAATAAACATTGGCTGGAAAACAACAGCAACAACAACATACTATGGGATAAAAAGAAAATCACGAAGAACTAAAACACTCAACAATAATATCAATTAGATCAGGAGGTATTGGGTTTTTGGTTTTTGGTTTTTTTTTTTGAGATGGAGTTTTGTTTTTGGTGCCCAGACTGGACTGCAATGATGGCATGATCTTGGCTCACTGCACTCTTCGCCTCTTTGCATTTTTGGAAAGGATGATAAGAATATTTATTGATGTCACATTTTAAGAAGCTAAATGCTCATAATAAAAAGGTTAAGTCAAATATTAAAATAATAGGAATTGGGTATATATATTTTTAAACTCATAGTGAAAAGAAATGGAACCAAAACATAAATACTTTAAAAAACAAGAATAGAGAGAAGCAACATTGAAAGCAAAAATAAAACCACAGAAATAAATTCAAATGTATCAATAATCATTTTGGATATAAACAGAGTAAATGCCCTAGTGAAAAAATTGGCAGATTGGGCCAGTTAATTTTTTTCTCAGATTGAATTTTAAAACACACATACATGTGACTTAGCTATATCATGTTGATAAGATCCAAAAACACTGATAATTAATGAATAGAAAAAGATATTTCTAACCAAACAAAACCTGGCATACTTATATTAACATTATACAAAGAAAACTTAAAAGCCAAAGGATATAAAAAGATGTTTCCAAGCAAATAAGAGTTGGTATACTTACCTTAGCATCAGACAAAGAAAACTTTAAGGGGATAAAGGATCCTTAAAGACAAACAAGGTCACAATATAACTTTTTAAAGTATTACTTCACTGTATTTTAAACTTATGTGTATTAATAACACTTCAAAATATATCAAGAATTGATAGATCAGCAAAAGATTTATTCTTTGTACACAAATGCAAAACAAAATGAGACATTTAATCATATTTTTTTTAGTAGTTGATAAACAGAAAAATCACCGCAGATAGTACATTTAAAAATACTTACTTTTTTGTTCTCTTTTCTTTAATTTGTTCATTTATTAAAATTATAGAAGAATGATCCTGGCTTAAATGTGACTATGGTTTTATGCTTTCCCAAAACATAACTAATTGTAAGGAATTCTTTACAAATATACTAGACTGAAATAAAAAGGTAAACTGACAAGTCAGTGCCATTTCAGACATAATTCTCTGTCTTTAATTTCTTTTTTTTTTTTATTTTTGAGGATAGGATCTCACTATGTTCCCCAGGCTGGACTCAAACTCTTGCATAATTATCTTATAATTAATACTAGTTAGGAACTGGAGTTTGGCGTGATTTACAATTGGATCAACATTTATGGAGGCTGAATATCATAGACATAAAAATGCACTGTGACCCCAAGAAGTTTTTTTGTACTTCCCAAGTAGTTTTATATTTTAGCTATTATGGTCAATTACCGGACCTAAACTTGGCATTAACAAGTTGAATTTTATGTCCATCCAATCAAAAAGTCTCTTACATCTTTCTGGGCCTACTTATTTACAGTTAGGAGCATAAGTATAAAAGTGTAGTTGTGTATCACATAATGACATTTTGGTCAATGACAGATCACATATATGACACTGGTCCCATTGGATTACAATGCTGTATTTTTACTGTACCTTTTCTAGTTTAGATATGTTTTGATACACAAATACCATATGTATTTAGTACAGTAACATGATTTACAGGTTTGTAGCCTAGGAGCAATAGACATTACCATATAGCCTAAGTGTGTAGTGGCTATACCATCTTGGTTTGTGTAAGTACACTCCATGATGTTTTCACGACAAAGTAGTCTGATGAAAAGTATTTCTCAGAACAATATACTCATCTTTAAATGATGCATGACTTATAGGAGTATGAGTATGCTCTTAAAGGAGTTTGAGAACTGTAACTAGTTCTTCACCTTATGCATCCACCTGTGATGCCCAGTCTTTATGTGTTGTCCAATTTCCTCACACAAAAGGAGTGACTCACAGCAGGGTCATGCAGATGAGAAAGGTTTGTATGGAGGAGATCACGTCTCAAACAACTTCCATTTCATCTCCTTGTCCACTTTTGTTGCAAGACCCTCGATCTGGAATATTGTGGCTTTCTTAACTTCTCCAAACTTCAGTTGCTTCAGGTATAGAATGGAAATCATAGTATCTAACTGATTGCATTGTTGTGAACCTTGAATGAGATATCATATTCAGAAAGCTTTACCCACAGATATTAATATACTTATCCCCTTCACCTTGCTTCTTTCACTCATATAATGTCCCTAGGACTAATCTTTCCCTCATTCATTACCCTTCTAAGCAAAATGTTAGGTAAAAGGACTATGACCAATGCCATGATATGTGCAGATGCTTGCCCTATCTCAGGCATCTCCTCTTAATTTCCTCGGTGTCCCTGCTCTTGTTATAGTCTGGGTAACTTAGATGCCAAGCTTACCAGTCAGAAAATCTGTATTATTATTATTTTTATATAGCCAGTGCTGTTGCTATAGCACTGTTTTGTGTTCACTGCACACTAGATCACTATGACTATCACAATCACAACTGATGACAATAATGAAACAATCTCTTAGACTTTCGCAGATGATGTCAACTCTCCTCAGGCTGTTTGGCTGTTTCTGTCCTAGTTTCTCAGCCTGATCTAAAACAGATCCCTGAGCTGTCTCTTAGTTGATAATATCTTTTCTAACTCATTTGATTTTACTCATTTTCCCCCTCCAGATTTCAAATGATGAACAAGTTCTGTACAGACTCTTCTCAGAACTGATTTAGTTTAGATTCAGTAGCAGTCTTGCAGGATCATGGAGAGGCTGCTAAGTTTAATGCTACAATCATCTCAGCTCCTACAGTGTATTCATTTCATTGTCAGCTGGTGGGAATGGGCAATTGCTGTGGTACAAGGCTGATTCCCTTCAGTAATAAAGCAAGGCACTGGGACGTTTTCATGTCTGAATTCCAAGTGAGTACACATTGTCATTTCAGATGCTATTCCAAGAGCTATCATTTGCTGGAGTGCATCTGGTACCACATTGATTTACAGCATTCTAATTTTTCTTTAAATCTTAGGGAATGTGGGAAGAAACGGAGGTTATTGATTTTGGATATGTAGGACTTAGCTAGCAAGATAGGGCCAACTTATATTCTCCAAGGGGAAAATGCTCAGTTTCTCATCATTTCTGATACCGAAGACAGCATTAGAAAACATAATTGAAAATAGATAATGAACAAGTAGCCAGAAGGTTTATTTGATAGCAAAGAGACATCTGAGTCCCAGGAAGAGAAAATCAAGTCGTAAGAGAGGCAAAGCGCTACCATGCAGTAATAATGGGAAATTGTGGCACATTTTACTTTGATACTAAGACATCTCTTACACTGCTCTAAATGAGATGGTGAGTCCTATTTACTTGTTCACTCCTTAAAAAAAGAAAGGAAAAGAAAATGGAAGAGTTCCGTAAGATAATGACAATTTCCTTGTCCTGAGAAAAAACCACAAATAAAAGGAAAATTGTAACACGATACTGAAACATGAATTGAGCATAAATAAATAACTGCAGATATGAAAGACAACTACAAATAAGAAATTAAAAACACAGACTGGAAATTGTCAGCATACAATGTTAGATAAAAGTATAATAACATTTCCAAGAAAGAATAGGTGAACCAGGGGTTTTATATAATGTGCTTCAATTTTCACAGCTATTGAAAACCGATTTTAACCATGTAAGAAGTCAGGGCATATTGTACTCACAAGTTCTTCTTAAGAAATCTGATAGAGAAAAATAGTCATCCAATCAAGAGATAATTTCAGTACAAGGACTGCTGGTGATTATTGTTGCATATATTTAATTGTAACATCAAAAACTAAACAAAGATAAGAATAAAGTACAGAAGGTTAGAATGAAATTTTGAATGCTCCAAATAAATAACACAGCCAAAAAATAAGAAGTATAAAGTTAACAAATGCATAAAGGTATAAGGAAAACATTAAAACACTTATAAACCATACAACATTATATTTGGACAAATGGAAAGGTATTCTATATTCTTAGAATGAATAAGCATCACAAAGATATCAATTCTACATAAGAACTCAAAAAATACCAAGTTTTGAAAAACAGATAAATTTTTTACAAAGTTTATGCAAAAAAACTATGAAGCTCAAATGGCTATGACAAAAAACATACAATAAAAAGGGGCAAAAGGAAATGAGGTAGGTAGCTCTAATAGATAACATACTATATAGCTTCTAAATTAAATCAATGTGAATTGATGAATAAATGGACTGACAGCCCAAAGGCACAATAAAATCCAAAAATAGACTCAAATGTATACAACAATTTCTGCATTTTAAGTAACTGGGGAGAAAACAAACTTTTCAACAAGTTGTGTTAGCTTACTAGAGAAATATTGAAAAAAGATGAATTGGGTTCTTATTTCAAAGACCTGAAGTTTTAAAATGAAAACAAAAAAAGAAACTCTATATGTACTAAAAATAAGTGAATTCTTCTATACACTAAAATGAAAAAGAAACCTCTCCTAACTAAAATTCTTGAAGTTATTAAGAAAAAAGACTGATAAATTGGACTTCCAAAATGTGATGCAGCAAAGAAAAGCCATAAATTCAAAAGAAAAATAAGAAATATAGAGAGAAAAGGAAAAGATTTGCTTTGCCACTGTATTCAGTCTTTCTCTTTCCAACTTGATCTTAAATTTGTTTTAATAAAGAGGTTGAATAAAATGATTTTTAAAGTCCCTTGAATTTCAGTATATTAGAATTCTAGAATGCTTCAGCTACCTAAGTAAAAGAAAAATTTAGTTATATGCTTGGAATTAATATTGGTCTTCTTTTCTATTTGATATTTGTTTCCCTTTAATTTATTTATCTAATCATAAAATACAGCACCTGTTCCCACTATTTCTTTTCCCACTCTTGTGCAACCACTGATAGCCTTCAGTCTTCATTCCTCCTCTCAGCATGATAATCATGCTGTCAGCCCATGAGAGCTATTCAAGCTTCATGGATTAGAATTTCTGTTCCCTCAAGCACCTCACTGTTCCGGAAATTTGGAACTTTAGAAAGAGTGAATAGGCAACAGCTGATTAAGGCCACTGGGTTTGCAGTGCAGGGTTCATTACTGTTAGCTCAGGGAGCTTTACCTTTGGGAAATATGGTAGAAAAAAACCTCCAGTAATAGGAACTAAGTTATGTGACTTTTGACTATGATGTGTATAAATCCTAGTTGTGATAAGGAGGTGTAGAAGGATGAAGAAGCAGAGGTGGTAAACAAATAATATTGCCATCAGAAGTCTTTTTGTCAATGATGACTATGGATACAAGATCTTTCATGAAGGAAAAAGACAGCTTATTGTGATTTTTTTCGAGATAAATTTATAAATTTTAGCTGTTTATAATATATTTATTCCTCAAATGATTTGAGATTGCTTAAAAGGTCAATTTCCAAAGAAAAATACATACAGGTACAAATAGAACATTGAATATAAACAGTTTAAAACTATGTACTCATTTTATGCATGATATTGTAGAATCTAAAGAGGGAAATATATTGCATTATATAATTTTCATTGTCAGTTAAAATAAGCCCACCACCTTTTTCAGAGAGAGAAACATTTATTCTACTGCCAGATTCTTATAGTAGTTTGTTTATTCCAGGAGTCCTTATATAGGAAATGGGAAGGAAAGATTTAATAGTGAGTCTGTAACAAGTTTCCTTTCACCTCAGTAATACCTGAGGGAAGATTGACCTGAATCTTTGCAAACATTGACTGATGGAATACACAGGCTAAAAGATAAAGGACTTAGAGAAAAGCTTTTACAAAGGTATACTTAATTTGTCTACTTCGATTGTTATAAAGGAATCTGAAATTTATGGAATTATATGCTGCAGCTGTGATTAAGAGTGGAATTTAGTTATATAGCCAGAAAAGGACTATGTTATTAATGAGATGTATAATTTTATGAGATCCCAAACTCAGTGGTTTCCCTGTGTTAACTTAACTGGTACCTGATTAGATGACATAACAGAAAGCAAATGAACCCAGTGCAGAAAAGGACATTCTGAAAACTGCGTCTGATGTTTGAGGTCTTCTCAATATCCATGTTACCGGCACCATTGTTTTGCATTCTTTGTGAATCAATAATTAAGTTTGAGGCAGAGGAATACTTATTTCATATGAATCTGATTGATAATTCAGGCCTCTGGGATTTTTAAAATATAATGAACAGTATAAGCAACATGATCTGTTTTCTTCTAGAGAGGATGCTGACACATTTTTCACATAATTATTCTTTACAGAGGAACTTCACAGCAGCTGAGGGCTCAACACAATGAAAGTAAAGTGTTTCAATGCAGACTTAGAGTTCCTGGGGACAAATCATGTGGCTTTTTGAAGATTGGGCTTAATTTAAGGCTAGAACTTCAAAAACCAAGAGCAATGAATTGCTAGAATGTTCTATAGATTTCTTTTCAAATCCTAATGGTCTTAACAGGGCCTATATCAAGAGCTCTGCAGGGACCTATTTGTGATAGAGCTTTGTAGAGAATGCCTGCAGTGTTAAGTATTTGTTGATTGAAAAACAGGTCCTTAAGGTTTAGAGACAAGATGTACGATGTTAAAGTTGACCTTGTTGTAACATTTTAAAAGTTGATTATATTGAGGGTGTCCTTATAGCTGATCATTACCCATTCTAGATGCATTCAAATAAAAGAATCATTCTTTAAAATTTTTTTAAAATTTGTATGGGTACATGGGAGGTGTATATATTTATGGGGTACATTAAATGTTTTATTACAGGCATACATTGTGTAATGATCACATCATGGTAAATGAGGGTATCCACCTCAAGCATTTAACATTTCTTTGTGTTACAAACATTCCAATTATACTCTTTCAGTTATTTTTAAATGTACAATAAATTATTGACTGTAGTCACTCTGTTGTGCTATCAAATACTAGATTTTATTTATACAAAATATAAATGGGTACTATCTTTTTGTACCCATTAACTATCCCCACTGCCTCCCTACCACTCTTTCCAACCTCTAGTAACCGTCATCTACTCTCTATCTCTATGAGCTCTATTTGTGATAGAACATTCTAGAGAATGCCTACAATGTTAAGTATTTGTTAATTGAAAAATAGATCTAATTTTAGCTTCCACAAATGAGAACTTGCAAAATTTATCTTTCTGTGCCTGGTTTATTACACTTAATTTAATGTCCTCCAGTTCCATACATGTTGCAAATAATAGGATCTCCCTTTTTAAAGGGCTGAATAGTACTCCATTGTGTATATGTACCAAATTTTCTTTACCCATTAGTCTGTTGATAGATACTTAGGTTGCTTCCAAATCTTTGCTGTTGTGTGTAGTGCTGCAATAAATATGGGAGTGCAGATATCTCTTCAATATATTGATTTCCTTTCTTTTAGGTATATACCTAGCAGTGGGATTGCTGGATCATATGGTAGTTATATTTTTAGTTTTTTGAGCAACTTCCATACTGTTCTCCCTAGTGGTTAAACTAATTTACATTCCCAGCAACAGTTTCCAAAAGTTTCTTTTTCTTCTCATCCTCTCCAGCATTTGTTATTGTCTGTCTTTTGGATAAAAGCCATTTTAACTGGGGTAAGATAATATGTGGTAGTTTTGATTTGCATTTCCGTGATATCAGTGATGTTGAGCACCTTTTCCTTTTTACATACCTGTTTTCCACTTGCACATTTTCTTTTGAGGAATGTCTATTCATATCTTTTGCCTATTTTTTAATTGGATTACTAGATTCTCTTTTTCTATTAAGCTTCTTATATTCTACTTATTAATCCCTTGCCAGATGGATAGTTTGCAAATATTTTTTCCCATTCTGTGGGTTGTATCTTCACTTAAGCTTTTTAACTTGATGTGATCTCATTTGTCCATTTTTGCTTTGGTTGCCTGTGTTTGTCGGGTATTACTAGAGAAATCCTTGCCCAGTGCAATATCTTGGACCATTTCCCTAGTGTTTTATTTAGTGGTTTCATAGTTTGAAGTCTTAGATTTAAGACTTTATCCATTTTGATTTGATTTTTGTACATGGTGAGAGATAGTGTCTAGCTTCATTCTTATGCATACAGATATCCAGTTTTCCCAGCATCGTTTACTGAAGACACTGTCCTTTCACTAGTGTATGTTCTTGACACCTTTGTAGAAAATGAGTTAACTGAAAATGTGTGGATTTGTTTCTGGGTTCTCTCTTCTCTTCTGTTAGACTAGGTGTCTGTTTTTATGCCAGTATCATGCTGTTTTGGTTACTGTAGCTCTGTAGTATAATTTGAGGTCAGGTAAAGTGATTCCTCCAGTTTTATTCATTTGTTCAGGATAGGTATATCTGTTCTGGGTCTTCTGTGGTTCTGTATAAATTTTAGGATTTTTTTCCTATTTTTGTGAAGACTGTTATTGGTATTTTGATAAAGATTGTGTTGGATCTGTAGATTGTTTTCGGTAGTATGGACATGTTAACAGTGTTGATTCTTCCAATTCATGAACATGAAATATCTTACCATTTTTTGTGTCCTCTTCAATTTCTTGCATCAACATTTTATGATATTCATTATAGAGATCTTTCACTTCTTTGGTTACGTTTATTCCTAGATATTTTATTTGTAACTATTGTAAATGAAGTGACTTTCCTGAGTTCTTTCTTAGATTTCTGTTGGCATATAAAAGTGCTACTGATTTTGTACATTGATTTTTGTATCCTGCAACTTTATTTGATCTGTTTATCAGTTCTAATAGTTTTTTGGTGGAGTCTTTGAGTTTTTTCAAATATAAGATAATTCCTGTTAACAAGGATAATTTGACTTCTTCCTTTCTAATCTGTGTGCCCTTTATTTCTTTCTCTTGGGCAATTGCTTTGGTGAGGAGGACTTCTAGTACTATGTAGAATAACAGTGGTGAAAGTGGGCATCTTTGTCTTGAAACATATCTTAAAGGAAAGGCTTTCAGTTTTTCTCAATTCAATATGATGCCAGCTGTGAGTCTGTTTCACATAGCTTTTATTGTGTTGAGGTATATTCCCTCTAAACCCATTTTTTTTTTTGAGGTTTTTTTTTTTTTTTTATGTAGGGATGCTGAATTTCATCCAATGTTTTTCAACATCAATTGAAATGATCATATGGCTTTTGTCCTTTATTCTGTTGATATGATATATCTTATTGCTTGATTTGCATATGTTGAACCTTCCTTGCATACCTGGGACAAATCCCACTTGCTCGTGATTAATGATCATTTCAATGTTTTGTTGAGTTTGGTTTGCTAATATTTTGTTGAGGATTTTTCCATCAATGTTCACCAGGAATACTTTTCTGTAGTTTTCTTTTTATTGATGTGTCTGTGCCTGGTTTTAACATCAGGGTAATACTAGCCTTGCAGAATAAGTTTGGAAGTATTCTCCCTCCTCTAATTTTTGGAATAGTTTGAATAGGATTGGTGTTATTTCTTTAAATGTTTGGTAAGATTCAGCAGTGAAGCTATTGGGTCCTGGGCATCTCTTTGCTGGGAGATTTTTTATGATAGCTTCAATCTCATTACTTTAAATTGGTCTGTTCAGGTTTTGGTATTTCTTCCTAATTAAATCTTGGTAGGTTGTATATGTCTAGGAATTTATTTCTTCTAGATTTTTCAACTTATTTGCAGGGAGTTGCTCATAGTAGCCTCTTATAATGCTTTTAATTTCTATGGTATCAGGCATAATCTCTCCTCTTTCAACTCTAATTTTATTTGGATCATCTTTCTTTTTTATTAGTCTGGTGAAAGATTTGTCAATTGGATCATCTTTCTTTTTTATTAGTCTGGTGAAAGATTTGTCAATTATGGGTTTTTTTAATTTTGAAAACCAGATTTTCATTTCATTTATCTTTTGTTTATTTTGAAAGGATTTCACGTTCATTTATTTTTGTTACCACCTTTTCTTTTTCTAATTTTGGGTTTTCTCTTGCTTTTCTAGTTCTTTAAGATGCATCATTAGGTTGTTTATTTGAAGTTTTCTACTTTTTTTATGTAGGTACTTACTGCTATAAACTTTCTGCTTAGTACTGCTTTTGCTGTATCCCACAAATTTTTGTATGTTATGTTTTCATTTTCATTTGTTGTAAGTAAGTTTTCAATTTCCTTCCTAATTTCTTTCATTGATTTACTGAACATTGAGGACCATATTGTTTAATTTTCATGTGTTTGTGTAGTTTTCAAAAATCTTCTTGTCATTGATTTCTACTTTTATTCCATTGTGGTCAGAGAAGATGCTTGATATTATTTCAATGTTTTTGAAATTATTAAACTTGTTTGTGTCCTCATACATAGCCTGTTTCTGTTCTAGAGAATGGTCCATGTGCTGAGAAGAATGTGTTTTCTACAGCCATTGGATGAAATGTTCTGTAAATATCTATTAGATCCATTTGGTTTATAGTTCATATTAAGACCAATGTTTCCTTGTTTTCTGTCTGCATGATCTGTCTAATGCTGTGGGTGGGGTGTTGAATTCTACAGTTATTATTGTGTTGGGGTCTATATTTCTCTTTAATATTTGCCTTATGTATCTGAGTGCTCCAGAGTTGGGTACATACATATTTACAATTTTTATACTGTCTTACTGAATTGACCCCTTTATTATTGTATAATGAAATTTTTTGTCCCTTTTTATAGTTTTGTCTTGAAATTTATTTTGTCTTATACAAGTATAGCTACTCCTTTTTTTGTTTTCCATTTGCATGGAATATCTTTTGCTCTTACTTTCAGTTTCTGTGTGTCTTTGTAGTTGAAGTGTGTTACTTGTACGCAAGAGATCACTCTTATTATTATTTTTTGATCCATTCAGCTGGTCTATGTCTTTTGAGTGGAAAGCTTAATCTACTTACATTAAATGTTAGTATTAATAAGTAAAGACTTACTCTTGCCATTATGTTATTTGTTTTCTGCTTGGTTTGTGGTCTTTACTTCTTTCATTCCTGTCTTCCTTTTTGTGAAAATGATTTTCTCTGGTGGTGTGTTTTAATTTCTTGCTTTGTATGTTTTGTGTATCTGTTGTAGGTATTTTTATTTAAGGTTACCATAAGGTTTGCAAATAATGTCTTATAAGCCATTATTTTAAACTGAGACAACTTTGTTGCAAAAACAGAGAAAACTAGTAAAAACTCTATACTTCAACTTCATTCCCCTTGCTTTTTAACTTTTTGTTGTTTCTAGTTGGGGCTGATAATACTGTCTCTGTGTTTAAAAACATTGTTGTAGTTATTATTTTTGATATTCCAATTTTAGTCTTCCTACTTTAGAGTAGTTTACATACCACAATTACAGTTTTGTAATAGTCTGTATTTTTCTGTGCAGTATTACCAGTGAGTGTTGTACCTTCAGATGATTTCTTATTGCTCATAAATGCCCTTTTCTTTGAGATTGAAGAACTCCCTTTACCATTTCTTACAGGACAGGTCTGGTTTAATGAAATTCCCTAGCTTTTCTTTGTCTAGAAAAGTCTTTATTTCTCTATCATGTTTAAGGATATTTTCACTGGACATAATATTCTAGGATAAAAGTTTTTTTTTTTTTTCTTCAACACTTTAAATATATCACGCTACTCTGTCCTGGCCTGTAAGGTTTCTACTGAGCTGCTGCCAGATGTATTGGAGCTCTTTTGTATGTTGTTTTCTTTCTCTTGCTGCTTTTAGGATCCTTTCTTTATCCTAGATCTTAGGGAGTATGATTACTAAATGTCTTGAGGTAGTCTTACTTGAATTAAATCTGTGTGGTGTTCTATAACCTTCTTGTACCTGACTATTGACATCTTCTGGGAAAGAATTTCTCTGTTATTAGGTCTTTGAATAGATTTTGTACCCAAATTTTTCCATCTCCTCCTTAAGGCCAATAACTCTTAGATTTTGTCCTTTAGCGGCTATTTTCTAGATCTTATAGGCATGCTTCATTCTTTATTATTTTTTGTTTTATCTTCTCTGACTATATATTTTCAAATAGCCTGCCTTCAAGCTCACTATTTCTTCTGCTTGATCACTTCTGCTGGTGAGAGACTCTATTGCATTCTTCAGTTTGTCAGTTGACTTTTTCAGCTCCCAAATTTCTGCTTTATTTTTCAAAATTATTTATTTGTTAAATTTATCTGATAGGATTCTGAATCCCTTCTCTGTGTTATATTGAATCTCATTGAGCTTCCCTCAAAATAGCTGTTTTGAACTCCCTGTATAAATGGTCATATATTTCTGTCACTCTGAGATTTGTTACTGGTGCCTTATGTAGTTTGTTTGGTGAGGTCCTGTTTTACTGGATGGTCTTGATGCCTGTGGATATTTGTCAATATCTGGGCATTGAAGACTTAGGTATCTATTCAAATCTTTGCAGTCTGGGCTTCTTTGTATCCATCCTTCTTGAGAAGACATTCCAGATATTCAAAGGAAATTAAGTGTTGTGATCCAAGTCTTTGATCACTGCAGCCATATCTGTATTAGGGGGTTTCCCCAAGCCCAGTTACACAGTGATTCTTGAAGACCTGTAGGGGTACCACCTTGGTAGTCTTGAGTAAGATTAAGAATTCCCTGGATTACCAAACAGAATCTCCTGTTCTGTTTCCCTACTTTTCCCCAAACAGAGTCTCTCTCTTTCTGTGCTGAGATGCCTGGAGTTGGAAGAGGGGTGATGCAAGTATTCCTGTGGCCACCACCACTGGGACTACACTGGGTCACACCTGAAGCCAGCATGGTACTGGGTTTCACCCAAGGTCCATGGTGATTACTGCTCATATACCGCCAATGTTTATTCAAGGCCTAATCAGCTTTTAGTAAGCAAGTGATGAATCCTACCAGGACTGTGTCTTTCCCTTTAGGGGAATAGGGTCCCTTCTTACCAGGATGGGTGTAGAATTGCCATCCAGGAGCTATGGTCTGGAATTTGGAGCTTTAGGAATTTGTTTGGTGCTTTATTTTACTGTAGCTAATCTGGTACTCAAGGTGCAAGACAAAGTCCACTTTACCTTTTCCTCTCCATTCCTCAAGCAGATGTCTCTGCCTGTAACCACACCATGCCAGGCCTATAGCAACTACTGCCTTGCTACTGCTAATGTTTATTCAAGGCCCAAGGACTTTTTAGTCTGCAAGTGATAAATTCTGCCAGGACTGAGTCCTTGTCTTCAGGTTTCTTCCTGGCCCAGGGTGGGTCTAGAAATGTTGTCTGGGATCTATGACCTAAAATGAGGGCTTCAGGACTCTGCTTGGTGCTTTATTTTACTGTGGCTGAGATGGCATTCAACTTACAATACAAAAGTCTCATAACTTTTCCCTCTTCTTCCGTCAAGCAGAAGGAGTCACTCCCAGAATTACAACTGTGTGGCCTGGAGTTGAGGGATGGGTGATGCAAGCACTCTGTTGATCACTACAGCTGTGTCTCACTTGGTTACAGGCACCCCAAGTCCACTGGCTCCAAGCCCAGCACAGAACCTGGACATGCCCAGGAATTGCAGCCCTTGTGGCCTAGACTACCTTTCAAATTTATTTAGGACCCCAGAGCACTATAGCTTGTGGTGGTAAGACTATTTAGAACTCAGGTTCTGATTATTGGGATGGATGATTTCCTCTGATTAGGGCTAGTCTAATTGCTTCCTCCATGGCTGCTGGCCGAATTCTGCCATGTGTTGCATTCCACTGTGATAGAGCGGCACTGCGTTCCAATGCAAAGTCCCATAATCACTTCACTCTTCCTCCCCCAAGCACACAGAGTCTCTCTTCATGACACACAGCACTGCCAGGGGATGTACTCCGTCCCCTGGTGTTGGCAATTCAAGACCGTCTTTGTAACCCACTTCAGTGCCTCTTTTCTTGATATGATGTCAAAATCAGATACTGTGATTATTCACCTGATTTTTGGTTCTTATGTAGTGCTTTCTTGTGTGGAGAGTTTTTCAATTTGGTATTTCTGTTGGGGATGGGTGACAATCACTGGAGGGTTCTCTTTGGCCATCTTGCGTTGCCTCCCCTCTCCAGAATAATTCTTTTATGAATATTACTTACAGAAAGTATCGTATAGAGTATGGCTTGTAGGAGTAGCCTCTATATATGCTTTGTATTTATAAGTTATGTACAGAGTACTTGTCGGTTGTCCACCTGTATTTTTTTTTTTTTTTCCAACTCAAAGAAAACATTTTTCCCGAGTAAAAATTCCTGCTGGGTAAAGAAAGCATGATCCAGTGTGGGGAAAAAAATGTTCTTCCTCTTATAATTTACTTTGTCAATTAGTGAATGGCTTTTTTGTTGATTAGCATGCATCCATTCCCAAGAGCTTATTACATTAAATTTATATACTTTTACTCATAAACATGAAGAGCAGACCCTAGATTTACACAGAGCCTATCAACGTGGAGATGCCCTGAGAGGCCTTACCTGCATTCTGAACACTTCATTGGTTCTAGATAACAGGAAAATACTTACTCATCAGGAAAACAAAATAGAGCAGGGAAGACCAAAAAATGAAATACCTTAGAGAATAGAGGTTGAAAAAGAGATTAGGAAATCTTTTGAGTAATGGTTCTCTAAGATCTACTATTAAACTTATTCAGTAAATTCATTTACACATTCTGAATATATTGATTTTATTCTGCAGTATTGTTTACATCATTTCTAAAGTAGTAGATTTACTCAAATCCTTTCAACTGGCAAATGCTTTATTTTTAAAAAATATTTTATTGCACTTTAGGTTCTGGGGTACATGTGCAGAACATGCAGGATTGTTGCATAGGTACATACATGGCAATGTGGTTTGCTGCCTCCATCTTCCCATCACCTATATGTGGCATTTCTCCCCATGTTATCCCTCCCTACCCCTACTTTCCCTCCCCTATTCCTCCTCAACAGACCCCAGTGTGTGATGCTCTACTCCCTGTGTCCACATGTTCTCACTGTTCAACACCTGCCTATGAGTGAAAACATGCGGTGTCTGATCTTCTGTTCTTGTGTCAGTTTGCAGAGAATGATGTTTTCCAGATTCATCCATGTCCCTATGAAGGACATGAACTCATAGTTTTTTATGGCTGCATAGTATTCCTTGGTGTATATATGACACATTTTCCTTGTCCAGTCTATCATCGATGGGCATTTGGGTTGGTTCCAGGTCTTTCTATTGTAAACAGTGCCACAATGAATATATGTGTTCATGTGTCTTTATAATAGAATGATTTATAATCCTTTGGCTATATACCCAGTAATGGGATTGCTGGGTCAAATGGAATTTCTAGGTCCTTAAGGAATCGCCACAGTGTCTTCCACAATGGTTGAGCTAATTTACACTCCCACCAACAGTGTACAAGTGGCAAATGCTTTTTAAGTGGCTTTGTGAAAGGGATAGAAGTACATAGTTGACAAGATAGGGCTCCTTCCCTTGGGTAGCCCATTACCTCAAGGGAGAGACAGACATTTAATTAAACACTCAATTGATTATAGAATTATAATTGTGATAAAAACCTCAGAGGAGAGGAACTATGTGCAATAAAAGATTATAAATAGGTGGCCTGAGAAATGCAGAAATGTAGGTTGCCTGTTCACCCTGATGATAGTTTCTTTTGCTGTGCAGAAGCTCTTTAGTTTAATTAGATCCCATTTGTCTATTTTGGCTTTTGTTGCCATTGCTCTTGGTGTTTTAGTCATGAAGTCTTTGTGCATGTCTATGTCCTGAATGGTATTGAGTAGGTTTTCTTCTAGTGTTTTTATGGTTTTAGGTCTTACATTTAAATCTTTAATCCATCTTGAGTTAATTTTTGTATAAAGTGTAAGCAAGGGATCTAGTTTCAGCTTCCTGCATATGGCTAGCCAGTTTTCCCAACACCATTTATTAAATAGAAAATCTTTTCCCCATTGCTTGTTTTTGTCAGATTTGTCAAAGATCAGATGATTTTAGGTGTGTGGTGTTACTTCTGAGGCCTCTGTTCTGTTCTATTGCTCTATATATTTGTTTTGGTACCAGTACCTTACTGTTTTGATTACTGTAGTCTTGTAGTACAGTTTGAAGTCACGTAGCATGTTTTTTCTTTTTTTTTTTTTTTTGCTTAGGATTGTCTTTGTTTTGCTTAGGATTGTCTTTGCTATGCAAGTTCTTTCTTAGTTCCATATGAAATTTTAGGTGATGTTTTCCCCAATTCTGTGAAGAAAATCATTGGTAACTTGAAGGGGATACAATTGAATCCATAGATTATTTTGGGCAGTATGGCCATTTTCACAATATTGAGTCTTCCTATCCATGAGCATGGAATGTTTTTCCATTTGTTTGTGTCCTCTCTTATTTCCTTAAGCAATGGTTTGTAGTTCTCCTTGAAGAGATCTTTCACATCCCTTGTAAGTTGTATCCCTAGGTATTTAATTCTTTTTATAGCAATTGTGAATGGGAGTTCACTTATGATTTGGCCCTCTGTTTTTCTGATTTTGGTGTATAGGAATGCTTGTGATTTTTGCACATTGATTTTGTATCCTGAGACTTTGCTGAAGTTGCTTATCAGCTTAAGGAGATTTTGGGCTGAGATGATAGGGTCTTCTAAATATACAATCATGTCGTCTGCAAACAGAGACAATTTGACTTCCTCTTTACCTATTTAAATGCCCTTTATTCCTTTCTCATGCCTGATTACCCTGGCCAGAACTTCCAACAGTATGTTGAAGAGGAGTGGTGAGAGAAGGCATCCTTGTCTTGTGCTGTGTTTCGAAGGGAATGCTTCTAGTTTTTGCCCATTCAGTATGATACTGGTTGTGGGTTTGTCATAAATAGCTCTTATTTTGAGCTGTATTCCATAAATACCTAGTTTATTGAGAGTTTTTAGCATGAAGGGCTGTTGAATTTTGTTGAAGGCCTTCTCTGCATCTATTGAGATAATCATGTGATTTTTGTCTTTGGTTCTGTTTATATGATGGATTACATTTATAAATTTGAGTATGTTGAACCAGCCTCGGATCCCAGGGAGGAATTCTACTTGATCATGATGGATAAGCTTCTTGAGGTGCTGTTGGATTCATTTTGCCAGTATTTTATTGAGGATTTTTGCATCAATGTTCATCAGGGATATTGGCCTGAAATTTTCTTTGTGTGTGTGTGTGGGTATCTCAGCCAGGTTTTAGTATCAGGATGATTTTGACCTCATAAAATGAGTTAGGGAGGATTTCTTCTTTTTCTATTGTTTGGACTAGTTTCAGAAGGAATGGTAACAGTTCTTTGTACTTCTGGTAGAATTTGGCTGTGAAACCATCTGGTCTTGGACTTTTTTTGGTTAGTAGGCTATTAATTGTTGCCTCAATTTCAGAACCTGTTATTGGTCTATTCAGGGATTCCACTCCTTCCTAGTTTAGTTTTGGGAGGGTGTAAGTGTTCAGGAATTTATCCATTTCTTCTAGATTTTTTGGTTTAGTTGCGTAGAGGTCTTTATAGTATTATCTGATGGTAGTTTGCATTTCTATGGGATTGGTGGTGATATCGCCTTTATCATTGCATCTATTTGATTCTTCTCTCTTTTCTTCTTTATTAGTCTGGCTAGCAGTCTGTCTATTTTGTTGATCTCTTCAAAAAACCAGCTCTTGGATTCAAGGATTTTTTGAAGGTTTTTTTGTGTCTCTATCTCCTTAAGTTCTGCTCTGGTCTTAGTTGTTTCTTATCTTCTGCTGGCTTTTGAATTTGTTTGTTCTTGCTTCTCTAGTTCTTTTAATTGTGATATTAGGGTGTCAATTTTAGATCTTTCCTGCTTTCTCTTTTGGGCATTTAGTGCTATAAATTTCCCTCTACACACTGCTTTAAATGTGTACCAGAGATTCTGGTACATTGTGTTCTTGCTCTCATTTGTTTCAAAGAACATCTTTATTTCTGCCTTCATTTCATTATTTATCCAGTAGTAATTCAGGAGCAGGTTGTTCAGTTTCCATGTAGTTGTGTGGTTTTGAGTGAGTTTCTTAATCTTGAGTTCTAACTTGATTGCACTGTGGTCTGAAAGACTGTTATGATTTCTGTTCTTTTGCATTTGTTAAGGAGCATTTTACTTCCAATTATTTGGTCAGTTTCAGAATAGGTGCGATGTGGTGCTGAGAAGAATGTATATTCTGTTGATTTGGGCTGGAGAGTTCTGTAGATGCCTATTTAGTCCACTTGGTCTAGAGCTGAGTTCAAGTCCTAGATATCCTTGTTAATTTTCTGTTTCATTGATCTAATATTGACAGTGGGGTGTTAAAGTCTCTCCATAACTATTACTGTGTATGAGTCTGAGTCTTTTTGTAGGTCTCTAAGAACTTGCTTTATGAATGTGGGTGCTCCTGCATTGGGTACATATATATTTAGGATAGTTAGCTCTTATTGTTGCATTGATCCTTTTACCATTTGTAATGCCCTCCATTGTCTCTTTTGATCTCTGTTTGTTTAAAGTCTGTTTTATCAGAGACTAGGCAACCCCTGCCTTTTTTTGCTTTGCATTTGCTTGGTAAATCTTCCTCCATCTCTCTATTTTGAGCCTGTGTGTGTCTCTGCATGTGAGATGGGTCTCCTGAATACAGCACATCAATGGGTCTTGATTCTTTATCCAGTTTGCCGGTCTGTGTCTTTTAATTGGGACATTTAGCCCATTTATATTTAAGGTTGATATTGTTATGTGTGAGTTTGATCCTGCCATTATGATGCTAGCTGGTTATTTTTGCCCATTAGTTGATGCAGTTTCTTAACAGTGTTGTTCCTTACAATTTGGTATGTTTTTGCAGTGACTGGTACTGGTTGTTCCTTTCCATGTTTTGTGCTTCCTTCAGGAGCTCTTGTAAGGCAGGCATGGTAGTGACAGAATCTCTCAGCATTTGCTTTTCTGTAAAGAATTTTATTTCTCCTTCACTTATGAACCTTAGTTTGGCTGGATATGAAATTCTGGGTTGAAAATTCTTTTCTTTAAGAATGTTGATTATTGGCCCCCACTCTCTTCTGGCTTGTAGGGTTTCTGCCAAGAGATCCACTGTGAGTCTGATGGGCTTCCCTTTGTGGGTAACATGACCTTTCTCTCTGGCTGCCCTTAGCATTTTTCCCTTCATTTCAACCTTCATGAATCTGACGATTATGTGTCTTGGGGTTGCTCTTCTGTAGAAGTATCTTTGTGGTGGTATCTGTCTTTCCTGAATTTGAATGTTGGCCTGCCTTGCTAGGTTGGGGAAGTTCTCCTGGATAATATCCTAAGAGTGTTTTCCAACTTGATTTTATTCATTTTTGTTCATTTCTTTTCACTTTTTTCTCTAATCAATCTTGTCTTCTCACTTTATTTCATTGAGTTGATCTTCAATCTCTGATTTCCTTTCTTCTGCTTGATTGATTCAGTTACTGAAAGTTGTGTATGCTTCACAAAGTTCCTGTGCTGTGTTTTTCAGCTCCATCAGGTCATTTATGTTCTTCTTTAAACTGGTTATTGTAGTTAGCATTGTGTCTAACCTTTTTTCAGGGTTCTTAGCTTCCTTGCATTGGGTTAGAACATACTCCTCTGGCTCGGAAAAGTTTGTTATTATCCACCTTCTGAAGCCTGCTTCTGTCAATTCATCAAATTCATGCTCCGTCCAGTTTTCTTCCCTTGCTGGCTAGGAGTTGTGATTCCCTTGGAGGAAAAAGATATTGAATGCTTCATGAATTTGTATGTCATCCTTGTGCAGCAGCCATGCTAATCTTTTCTGTGTTGTTCCAATGTTAGTATATATGCTGCCGAGGCAAGCACTGTCATGCTGTTTTGTTTGAAGTTTCCTGTATTAAAACGTTTAGCCAATCAACAATGTATACGTATTTCACAACATTATGTTGTATCTGGTAAATACACACTATTTTGTCAATTTAATAAATAAAATACCATACAAAAATGAAAAAATATACATTTTGTTACAAAGATGCACTTAACACAGAAATTTGCCACAACCAAATTCCCTTCTTATAGCACAATAAAACCAGAAACAAATTTCTAAAATAGAACTTAATGGCCCTAAGATCTAGTAGATTAAAATGCTCATCTCTGGGAGGTATAGTGAAACTGGTCCACCACAGTGCAGTAGGATGCATGTTATAATCCTCTCAGAAAGCAATTGGAGTCATGTTCCAAAGCCATAAAAATATTTGTGCATTTTTGTCTCACCAAAAGAGGTAATGGGAATTTATCCTAAGGAAACATTCCAAAATAAAGAATACTAGTTCATGGTTAAAAAAACAAAAAAAGTTAAACACAAACGTCGCCATTTTGCATATTTTGATAGCAAATTAATACCCAATTTTTCTTTTTTTATGTTTATTTAATTCATTTATTTATTTATTTATTTAGAGACAGAGTCTTGCTCTGTCACCCAGGTTGAATTGCAGTGGCACCATCACAGCTCACTGTAGCCTCAGCTTCCCAGGTAGCTGGGACTATAGGCTCATGCTACTACACTAGTATTAAATGTTTTGAAATGTTTTTATTAGTCTGGTCAGTGTATCATCTAAACAATTTTTTATTATAGCATTTACCTTTCACTTTGTAGGTAATGATCTTATTCCAGGATGGGTGTTTATTGGTGGAGACCTCAAGTTTAATTATGAACACATCAGTGAATTACCTCTCATTCTATCTAGTAAAATTATGCTGTGGTTGACATGTCTAAAAGAAAAGACATGATCTTTTATGTTAGCACCTGTAGAAATACTGACTAAATAATACTCAGCACCATGGTCTGTGAATCATTATTCCTGCTTTGTAATCTTGGCCGCATCTAACAAATTACGTTCTTTTATTGCCATTCAGATGAATTGGTTTTGGAACATTGAAAGGAGACTGATGGGAATGAGTATTTAAAAAAAAAATACTTTAGCCTTGATATAAAGCTTTAAATAATTTTAAAGTATAATTAATTACTAATATGCTAAGCATATTTTGTAATTGTCATATCTGTTATTGACGTGTTTCACACTGAAATATAAAGTTTGGAAGTTTGCTGTGTTGTAGGAATGAGAAAACTTAGATAAGTGCTTCTGTAAAAAAAAATACTAATTCTTTAATGTGGCTCCTTGCAAAGGTTTCCAATATAAATTAGTTTCTTCCATCTTTTCTGTCATGGAAATCAGTGAGAACAACGAAGTATGACATCTACATGTCTTCCATAAATAACAAAGAGGAATGAACACAAATTCGTTAGAGGAACTGACTGAAATTTTAATTACAGTTGACCCTTGCGCAATGGGGTTAGGAGCACTGCCCCTGTACAGTCAAAATCCTGGTTCCTTTTAACTTTCCCAACACTTAACTAGTAATAGCACACTGTTGACCAGAAGCCTTACTAATAACATAAGCAGAAGATTATCACATTTTATATGTTTTATGTGTTATATACTGTATTCCTACAATGAAGTAAATTAGAGAAAAGAAAATATTATTAATGAAATTATAGGGAAGAGAAAATATATTTATTCACTAAGTGAAAGTGAATCATCACAAAGGTCTTCATCCCCATTGTCTTTATGTTGAATAGGCCAAGGAGGATGAGGAAAAGGAGAAGTTAGTCTTGTTGTTTCAGAGGTGACAGAGGTGGAAAAAAATCCGCTTATAAGTGGACACTTGCAGTTCAAACTCATGCTGTTTAAGAGTCAATAGTCAACTGCACTTACAAACAATCTTATTCTGCTCTTTTGTTCTCTGACTTTTCAAAAGTTAAGTACCATCTTAAGGAATCACTTTGAAGCTAGGATGAACCTCTTAAATATTATGCTTATAGAGTTATTATTTCACTTTTCCTCTTTGATATCAGATGATATAAGCTGCTGGGCCATATGAGCTTCCTCATTGCTTTGAGCAGGGAATTATAGATGCTCTATTTAAAAGAGAAACTCAGAATGACTTGTGTATACCAAAGTTCTGCTGTACAAATCCTTTTCTTTGAATCTGAAGCTACTATTTGTAAGGCCGGTTGCCTCGCTGGGGGCTCGGACACACCCCCTTCCCTCTCCGGGAGCTCGGACACACCTCTCCCCACCAAGAGCCTGGGAAAAAAGCCCCGCCAGGACCTACCTGATACTATTTTGTCCCATCTGGGCCCCACTCCCTGCCTACTATTTTGTCCCATCTGGGCCCCACTCCCTGCCATTTTGTTCCATCCGGGCCCTACTCCCCTCCATTTTGTCCCACTTACCTTGGGCACAACCAATCAGATGGCTCCACTCCCTATAAAACCCCCTGCCTGAGAGGAGTCTGTGCGACTTCTCCGGCCCCTCCTGTCCGGACCGCAGAACCTCACCCGGAAGCCTGAATAAATTCCTTTGCATTGGATTATCTTCATGCTGGCCTCAGTTTCTTCATTTTAAACATGGCAAGAACCCAAGAACAAACCTTACAAATGGTGCCGAAACCTGGGAGGAGTTGTAAGACCCCTCCTGGGGGAAACTGACTCCTGCACTCAACGCCTGACGGGGAGCAGCCCTTTCACTGCAAGGTAAAACTTCTGTTGCCCACTACCCCTCCAGCTGCTTGCCTCGTCACGTGGACTCCCTGCTTGCAATCGTGGCTGTGTCAGGGACTCTTTCTCGTTGTTTGCTGTGGGCCCGTAGCCCCGGCCTCGTCGCGAGGACTTGAGCGTAGAGGAGATGTTCCTACACTCTTGTCTTCTCCCCGTGAGGGGTTTCTTAGGGTCAGGATTTTGAGGGAGACGTCCCCACTTTCCTGAATGCTCTCGTTGTCGTGTCAGGGTCAGGATTTTGAGGGAGACATCCCCACTCTCCTGAACCTTTTCGTTGTCGGTGCTCGGTAAGTGCGGCCTGGGATGCCTAGCCGCTCTTCTGACCACCCCCGCAGCAGCGATTGAGGTGTGGGTATTCAGAAGCCCCATTACCCCCGGCTCATACCAAATTTGTTGTTTTAAATTAGCCCATTTGGCATAAAAGGCTCCCGTTTATTTAAAAAACCGTATTTTCGGCTTCTTTCTTTTTCTGTCTCTCTCTTAGCTTTCTCTCTTTCTCCCTCTCAAAATGGTGGGCGTACTATGCCCTTAAGATGGCGGCTGCTTCACACTCCTAGCTTTCTCTTCCACCTAAGATGGCAGCTGGACCGCACCCTTAAGATAGCGGCAGCTTTCTATTTTTAACTCTACTTTCTCCTGCTTTCTATTAACTCTACTTTCTCCCGCTTTCTATTTCTAACTCTACCATCTCCTGCTTTCTACTTTAACTTTATTTTTTCTCCTTTCTTCCTAATTCTGGTGTAAGTGAGTGAGTTTATGTGTAGTCCCACGGCCTAACAGCTACGGGGCTTGTGTGGGCCTCCACCTGTGGTTCCATGGGAATGTGGCCAGGAAGGCATCAGACTAATCTCCCATCTGGGAGGCACCCACCCTTTGTCCGTCACTCTTGTATGTGGTACTGTCTTTATTGTAGCCTCTAATTTTGCCATGTGGCAGATAGCCCTAGCCTTGTCTCTTTTTATTTTCTTCCTTATTATAATCATTGTAGCTTGTAGGTTTTCTCAGCCACCTCCTCCGGGAAAGGAATACTTCTGCCCGTGTTGGGTGTGATACCTGTTCCTATCCCTTCCTCACCTCCGACTGCCCCACAAAAGCCAACTATGGGGAACCAGAAGTCCCGCTTAGACCCCAAGTTGCCATTAAGATGCCTAGCCCAAAACCTACCCAAACTAGGGCTTTCCATAAAGAAAAGAAAAAAATGCCTTCTTTACCGTTCCTCTACACTCTGAGTCTTACTTTCTCTTTAAAAATCCTTCAGTCGGCTTTCGTCTCACTTCTCTACTCAACTCGGTACTTTGTTTCCCTCTTCCATCCCATTCCCTCTCCCCAGCCCATTCCTGTCCTAAGCTAATGGATACATTTGTTACACCTTGGAGGGCCTGTCTAACCTTTCTCTCTCTAGCCCAAATCTTGTCTTTTTGTGAATAGGAGTTCAATAGTGACAGCAGAGGGGTAACGAAAAGTGGCCTATGCAGCCTATGCAGTAGTTACAGATTCAGCCGCCCTCGAGATGAAGGTGACTGTTAATAATGGTGGTGGTAATGAAAGTGGTAATGATGATGAAGGTATGATGAAGGTATAATGAAGGTGATGAAGGTGACGGTAGTATGTTGTAGGTGATAATGGAGGCGATGGTGGTAATGGTAAAAGTGGTGGTGATCATAATGAAGGTTATGGTAATGGTAATGATGGTAATGGTAGTGATGGCAAAGGTGATGATGCTGAAGGTAGTAATGATAAACATTGTAGTAATGACAGTAGTAATGATAAGGGTGATAATAAAGGTGCAACAATCCCCCCCAGTTCCTCCATCTCCTGATTCCAACCTAGCCTCTCCCGTTAGTGCACACACCGGCTCACGCAGTGCTCCTAGCGACGAAGCCTCCCTCCTTTGCCCCCTCCGCGAGGTGGCCGGAGCAGAGGGTATTGCCTGAGTGCACGTTCCCTTCTCCTTCTCTGATCTGTCAGCCATTAAGAAATGCCTAGGATCTTTCTCCACCAATCCTACTGCTTACACCAAAAAATTCTGCTACCTTACACAGGCATATGATTTAACCTGGCATGACACATTTGTAATCCTATCCTCCACCCTTACCCGAGACGAGCGTGACCGGATTTTTACAGCAGCCTGAGAACACGCTAACCAGGTATATCTGACTAACAACCAGATGCCAGTAGGTGCAGCAGCGGTCCCCAAGGCCGACCCTAACTGGGATTATCAGGACGGTCAGGATGGCCGCCGCTACTGAGACCAGATGCTACAGTGCCTCCTGCCGGGCATGCAAAGTGCAGCCCAAAAGGTAGTCAATTACGATAGGTTAAGGGAAATAACTCAGGGACCTGATAAAAACCCAGCCACCTTCTTTGACCGCTTGACTAATGCTATGATCCTCCATACCCAGCTGGATCCAGCCTCCTTAGCAGGAGCTACAGTCCTAGCCACCCACTTTATCTCCCAGTCAGCGGCTGATATAAGGAGGAAGCTTAAAAGAGCTGAGAAAGGCCCCCAAACTCCCATACAAGACCTGGTAAACATGGCATTTAAAGTTTTTAACAGCTGAGAGGATAAGGCTGAGGCCACCCGACAGGCCTACTTATGGCAGAAGGTAGGCCTCCAAGCCCGAGCTCTTGTAGCAGCCCTGAGGCCGGCAACCTACCGAACATCCAGTGGGGGAGGTCCATCGAAACCCTTCCAAGATGCTCTAAGAGCTCCGTCCAGACCATGTTTGAAATGTGGTCAAGAGGGACACTGGGCCCGACAGTGCCCCTGTCCTCGTCCACCTCCTGGACCTTGCCCAAGCTGCAAACAGACTGGACACTGGAAAGTTAATTGCCCGTCCCGGACCAAAGGCCCACTCCCCACACCTCTATGTGGGGAGCAGGCCGGTCTGCAGGAGGCAGTCCCTTCACCTGAATTTCTTGGCCTTCTGGATGACTGACGCAGCCCGGACTCGAGGACCCCCATCACCCTTGCCAAGCCCAGGGTAACACTGCAGGTAGTGGGTAAGTCCATTTCTTTTTTAGTGGACACGGAGGCTACCTACTCTGTATTGCCTTCCTACTCAGGGCCTAGTACACCTTCCCAGGTCACGGTCATGGGAATCGAGGGAAGGCCTTCCTGTCCTAACCAAACTCCTCCCCTAGCCTGTGTCCTTGAGGGACACCCCTTCTCTCACTCCTTTTTAATCATACCCTCATGCTCAGTTCCCTTGCTAGGATGAGATATTCTCCAGGCTGTGAGGGCCACTCTCCAACTCACTAATCTCACATACACAAAGTCAAACCTCTCACATACACACCTCCTACTGTCTCTCCTAACTGAGACTACGCCCTGTCTTAACCCTTTGCCTCAACCCCCTATCCCTCCCAATATAATCAACACCACCCAAATCTCAAACCTCTTGCAGGCTTTGTTACTGCCCAGAGAAGTTGCGGTCATCCACTGCCGAGGGCACAGAACTCAGCAGGATGCCATTTCTCGGGGCAATGCAAGGGCAGATGCAATAGCAAAGGCTCTAACTAGTACCAGGCCAGCTCCCGCTCCAATTCTGTTCTTTACCACAGCCACGTTACCAGTGTATTCGCCATCAAAAAGACAGGACCTTATATAAAAGGGTAAAACCGAGTCTAACCAGGGCTGGATCTTCCTAAACAACAGAATCGCCCTTCCACAGAAACAGGCTCCTAAAATCATGGCCGAAATCCACCAATCTTTACATATAGGGCCCAAGGCATTGTACCGCTTTATACAACCCCTCTTTTATTCACCAGGCCTACAACAGACAGTCAAGCAGATACACAAAACATGTGTCACTTGCTCTAAGGTCTCGTCTCAGGGACGCAGTTTCCCACCCACCAAATGCGCGGCAACCTGCCGGCCCAGGATTGGCAAATTAATTTTACTCACATGCCCTCTCACAAGAAGCTTCATTACCTTCTAACTTTTGTAGATACCTTTTCAGGTTGGGTTGAAGCCTTCCCTACCTCTAGGGAAACAGCAGACACGGTAGCCTCCATTCTTATTCAAGAGATCATCCCCCGCTTCGGCCTACCTGTCACCATCCAGTCAGACAACAGTCCAGCATTCATAGCCCAGGTAGTCCAGCTGGTCGTCAAGTCTCTCAACATCTCCTGGGAACTGCACATCCTCTACCACCCTCAGTCATCGGGTAAGGTCGAATGGGCCCACGGCATCCTCAAGGACCATTTGGCTAAACTGACTATTGAGGTAAAACTCTCTTGGCCCACTCTCCTACCTCTTACTCTAGCTCGGATACGAGCCACCCCATGGGAACCAACGGGCCTTAGCCCCTTTGAGTTGCTGTATGGTCAGCCCTTCTTGGGTTCCCATAATTTTCCGGTGGAACCACCTCCCCTAGCCACCTACCTTCCCTATTTATCTCTCCTTCGCCACTTACTCAGGGAGCACGCAGATCGTGCTCTCCCCATTGTTCCAGGGCCTGGAGGCTCGTACCCGGCAGCACCCCTTTAGCCAGGTGACAGTGTTCTCCTTCGGGAGCTCCAGCCAGAATCTCTGCAGCCTAGGTGGTCAGGACCCCACATCGTTATCCTAACCACCCCCACGGCTGCCAAGCTCCTAGGTCACACCCCGTGGTATCATGTGTCCCGCCTTAAGGCAGCACCTCGAGATGACCAATGGAAATCCAAACCCCTAGGTCCCACTTGCCTCTGCCTCATCCACAGCCCCTGCCCGTCAATTCCTAACCCTTCAAATCCTCCTCCTAACAATCCTTCTAATATCTCCTCTTAAGGCCAGTCCCTACTATGCCTGGCGGTTCCTTATTTGCAGGAATCCTGGAAACAAGGCCCCACTACTAAGACCCAATATATTGCTCAAGTAGATTGCCAGCCCATAGATTGCAAATCCCCCATAAAATTTGAGTTCCCAAAATCCAAGGCCAATACTATTAAGAACTCTCAGAATAACTTTGGCCTCTGCTTTCTGTATGACCAAACCAAGAATTTTTGTCATAAGTGGAGCGCTATCTTTGGTGGATGCCCGTATGCCTCTTGTGTCATGCATAAAACCCCAGAAAGTGAAGTACTTTCCATTGACAACCAAGGCAAGGTGTCCCTTACTATTCGTGACCCCTGGCACGATCGATGGGAAAAGAGAATTGCAGGTAAAATATACACCAGGTTTACAAATAGCCACCCCAGTGGTACATGGTAAATATATCGAACCTATACCCGCATCATGCCAGTGGAAGTAGACCAACTCAGCTCATTAGGCAACACTATTTTACAAAATGAGGCCGCTTTAACTAACCAACTTGGATCCTCGAGCAATAACCCCCAACCTTTCTCTTGGTTAACACTAGTACAGCAAGGTGTTAATATGTTAAGTTTAACTGAAGCCATAAACTTTACCAATTGTTTTTTGTGTGCCTCCCTCAATGAATCCCCCTTAGCTGCAGTTCCCCTCCGGACCGAGTTCAACCTGTCATGATCACCTATGGGACCCGACACCACCCTAACAGGGATCCCGCTGTTCAAAGCACACTCCCAGGATCTCTTTCTCTGCTACAGAACAACTGAAAGCCCCAGCTGCAACACAACTGTAAAAGTAAGATCCACCCATTATGCACCTCCAGGAGGATACTTTTGGTGTAATGGGACCCTAACCAAAGTTATAAATGCCTCCCTTCCCTCCCCTTGCATACCTGTTACTCTGGTCCCACAGTTGAAGGCATATGGGCAGGCCAAGTTCCTATCCCTCCTTAGGCCTCCTCCCTCTGTTCGCCGAAACAAATGAGCTGTTTTCCTCCCTGTAGTAGTTGGCCTCTCTTTAGCATCATCTCTAGTAGCTGCTGGAATAGGAAGCAGAGCAATGGGCTACAGTGTCACTTCAGCCACTCAACTGGAAGACAAGCTCCATGTAGCCATTGAAGCGTCAGCCACTTCTCTAGCCTCCCTCCAGTGACAAATCACGTCACTAGTTCAGGTAACTCTCCAAAACCGACGGGCCCTTGACCTGCTAACAGCAGAAAAAGGAGGTACCTGTATGTTTCTCCAGGAAGAATGCTGCTACTACATCAATGAATCAGGCCTAGTAGAGGAGAACATCAACACTCTCCACCACCTCCAGGAAGACTTCCGTAAAAAGCAAAATACAGGAGACTTGTCCTTAAGCTGGTGGCATCCTATGCTTACCTGGCTAACCCCCATCATCACTCCTATCATCGTAATCTGTTTGCTTTTACTAATGGCCCCTTTTCTTCTCAGGTTCCTACAAGCTCGTATGCGAGAAATTGGACGAGTGGCTGTTAACCAAATGCTGCTTCATCCCTTTGTCCGCGTCTCGGTTGAGGCACCAGCCAACTGACCTGTACCCCTTACTTTGCCCCTATTCAGCAAGAAGTAGTCAGAAAGAGTGGCGCCCTCTATCTATCATCAAAAGGTCGGAATGTAAGGCCGGTTGCCTCGCCGGGGGCTCGGACACACCCCCTTCCCTCTCCGGGGGCTTGGACACATCCCCTTCCCTCTCCGGGAGCTCGGACACACCTCCCCCCCGGCCCGGGAGCCTGGGAAAAAAGCCCTGCCAGGACCTACCTGATACTATTTTGTCCCATCATCTGGGCCCCACTCCCTGCCATTTTGTTCCATCCAGGCCCTACTTCCCTCCATTTTGTCCCACTTACCTTGGGCACAACCAATCAGACGCCTCCACTCCCTATAAAACCCCCTGCCTGAGAGGAGTCCATGCGACTTCTCTGGCCCCTCCTGTCTGGACCACAGAACCTCACCCGGGAGCCTGAATAAATTCTTTTGCATTGGATTATCTTCCTACTGGCCTCAGTTTCTTCATTTTAAACATGGCAAGAACCCAAGAACAAACCTTACACTATTGACTGAATATCACAGAAGCAAACTTTAAGGTGCTTTGGAATTAGTGGTTATACATTTGTGCTACTCTAGGCACATGCTTGCTCTTGGGCTCCACTGTTTGATAACCTTGGGTTTGCAGAAGTCCTGGCTAGGGATACTGCTACAGTCTATGGCTGCAAAGCAGTTACTCATCATGTAAAACCATCTAGTAAAAAGAGTTTTCTTGGGACCATGAGCTTATTACTGTGGTACTGTAATCAAACAAACAAACCTTTTAACTATAGCTATTAAACTCAGTCAATGATCCTGAGGAGCTGAGGCCCATGAACTGAGACCTTGGAAGCAGCTGATGAGCTATTTTAATTCTTTTTAATACTGAAACTGTCTCATTTTAGTACACCTGCTGTAATCTTCTTTAAATATGGGGCTGCTTTACTGAACTTTGACCAAAACAATTATTTCTTCACCATCATCTCCATCATAGTGGCTGGTTTCATTGCCTTGAATATTATTTACATACCAGTGATTTGAATAATTAGTGACTGGAGATTCTAAGGGGAAACATATCTGTACAGTGATCTATATATCTACAAAAAAACAACCATTTTACATTTAATTTTTTTGTAATGTTCAATAATATCTTCAAAAATTTTCTAAAGATATCAGACTATTTTGAAAAATAGAAATAGCTTAAATTTTTCCCATTATAAAAGGAATGTACACTAATTGCAAGCAATCCAGAAGATACAAAATTAGGAGAAAATGAAAATCACCACAACCTCATCACTGGAAGACAATCTGTTTCAAATAAACAATTAATGATGCACCTGCAGGACCTAGAATAAACCAAACCCAAAATTAGCAGAGAGAAAGAAATGATAAAGGTCAGAGAAGAACTAAATGAAATACAGACTATATTATAAATACAATGAATTGACAAAAGAAAATGTTGGTTTTTCAAACAGATACAATTTATAACCATGAGCTAGACTACCCAAGAAAGGAGAGCATTTCTAAATACACAAAATTAGAAATGAAGAAGGATGCATTATAATGGAAACAACAGATACAAAAGATCACCAGAGATTATTATGAACAACAATACACTAACCAACTGGAAAACCTAGAAGATATGGATAAATTTATGGACACATAAAATCTAATGAGTGTGTCAGGAAGAAAAAGAAAACCTGAATGGACTGATAATAAGTAGCAAGATGGAATCAGTAATAAAATGTTTCCCAACAAAGAAAAGCCCAGGACTAGATAGATTTATTGCTAAATTCTACCAAATGTATAATATAAAGCAGAAATTTTACCAAACATGTAAGTGTATTAAAAACTACCAGTTCTCTTCAAACTATTTCAAAATATTGAGGAAGGGAGAATTTTCCCTAACTCATTCTATGATGCCAACATTACTGTGTTACCAAAACCAGACAAGGACATAAAATACGAAAAGAAAGCTACAAGCTCATATCCCTGATGAATATAGATACAAAAATCCTGTAGAAAAAATACCAGCAAACCAAACATAACAGCACACATAAAGATCAAGTGGGATTTATGTGAAGGATTTAAGGATGATTCAACATATGCAAATCAATAAACAGTACATCACATCAACGGAGTGAAGGACCAAAACCATATGATCATCTCAATAGACACAGAAAAAGCATTTGATAAAATTCAACATTCCTTCTAGACAAAAACTCTCAACATATTAGGCATAGCAGAAACATACCTCAAAATTATAAAGGCTATATATGACAAATGCACACCTGACCTCATACTGAATGGGGAAATTTAAAAACCCTTTGTCTAAGAACTGGAACAAGATAAGAATGTCTACTTTCACCACCCCCATCTAACATAGTACTGGAAGTTCTAGCCAGAGCAATCAGGTAAAAGAAAGAAATAAAAGTTATCTAAATTGGAAAAGACAAATTCAAATTGTCCCTCTTTGTGACATGATCTTATATTCAGAAAATCCAACAGACTCCACCAAAAAAAATCTTAGATTTGATGAATTCCATAAGGTTGCAGGATACAAATCAACATATAAAAATCAGTAGCACTTTGGGAGGCCAAGACAGGCAGATCACTTCAGGTCAGGAGTTCAAGACCAGCCTGGCCAACATGGTGAAATGCTGTCTCTACTAAAAATGCAACAATTAGCCAGGCATGGTGATGCATGACTGTAATACCAGCTATTCGGGAGGCTGCGGTAGGACAATTGCTTGAATTGGGAGGTGGAGGTTGCAGTGAGCCAGGATTGCACCACTACACTCCAGCCTGGGCAACAGAGTGAGACTCTGTCTAAAAAAAGAAAAAGAATCAGTAGCATTTCTATACACCAATAATAAAATAACTGAAAAAGAAATCAAGAAGGTAATCTCATTTATAATATCTTTAAAAAATCTAGAAATAAATTTAACCAAGGAATTGAAAGATCTCTATGAGGAAATCTAAAACGTTGTTGAAAGAGATTAAAGAGAACACCAGCAAATGGAAATATATTCCATGCTCATGGATCAAAGAATAAATATCATTAACCATATTGCCTAAAGCAATCTACAGATTCAAGGCAATCCCTATCAAAACACCCATGTCATTTTTCACAGAAATAGATAAAACAATCCTAAAATTTGTATGCAACAAAAACAGGGCCAGAATAGCCAAAGCAATCCTGAGCAAAAAGAACAAAGCTGGAAGCATCACACTACCTGACTTCAAAATATATTACAAGGCTATAGTAACCAAAACAGCATAGTATTGGTATTAAAATTGATACATAGACCAGTGAAACAGGATAGAGAACTGAGAAACAGATACACATATTTAGAAGTAACTGACCTTGACAGAGAAATCAAGAACATACACTAGGAAAAGGACACGCTCTTTAATAAATGTTGCAGGAAAAACAGGATAACCATATGCAGAAGAAGGAAACTAGACCCCTGTCTCTCACTATATGCAAAAATCACCTTGAGATGGATGAAAAAAACTAAATATCACAATCTATAAAACTACTAGAAGAAAACATGGGGAACATTTTTCAGGATATTGGTGTAGGCAAAAAAGTTATGGCTGAGACCTCAAAAGTATAGGCAACAAAGACAAAGTAGACAAGTGGACTATATTAAGCTAAAAAGCTTCTGCACAAATAATCAAGAGTGAAGTAACAACCTCTCGAAAGGGATAAAATATGTGCACACACAAGAACAGAAAATCAAACACCGCATGTTCTCACTCATAGGCAGGTGTTGAACAATGAGAACACATGGACACAGGGAGGGGAGCATCACACACTGGAGTCTGTTGGGGGGAACTAGGGGAGGGACAGTGGGGAGTTGGGGAGGGATAACATGGGGAGAAATGCCAGATATAGGTGATGGGGAGGAAGGCAGCAAACCACATTGCCACGTATGTACCTATGCAACAATCTTGCATATTCACATGTACCACAAAACCTAAAACGCAATAAAATATATATATATAATATGTGCATACTACTCATCTGAGAGGGCAATGATATCCAGAATATACAAGGAACTCAACAGTAAAATAACAAACCCCTTTAAAAGATGGGCAAATGACATGAATAGACATTTCTCAAAAGAAGATATAAACATAGCCAACAGGTCTATGGAAAAATGTTCAACATCATGAATAATTAGGGAAATTCAAATAAAAATCACAAGGATATATCATCTCACCACAGTTAGAATGGCCATAGCAAAAAGGACAAAAAATAAGAGACATTGGCAAGGATGTAGAAAAAAGAAAACTGTTACACACTGTTGGTAGGAATGTAAATTAGTACAGGCATTATGGAGAACAATATGGAGATTTCCCAAAAAGAAAACAAAATAGAACCACAATATGATCCAGCAGTCCCACTACTGGGTATTTATCCAAAGGAAAATACATCAATATATCAAAGGGATACCTGCACCAGCATGTTTATTGTAGCCTCATTCACAATAGCCAAGATATAGAATAAACCTAGGTATTCATCAATGAATAAATGGATAAAGAAATATTATTTGGCCATAAAAAGAAGGAAATTCTGTCATTTGTGACAACATCGATGATTCTGGAGAACATTATGTTAACTAAAATTAGCCCAGTACTGAAATACAAATATCTCATGCTCTCATTCATATGTGGGAGTGAAAAAAGTTGATCACATGAACACAAAAAATGGGATGATAGAGACCAGGAAGGGCACGTGGGCGGGGGTGGGAATGGGGATGAAGAGGGATTTGTTAATGGGTACAAACATAGAGTTAGACAGAAGAAATAAGTTCTAATGGTTGATAACAGAGTCAGGCATCTATAGTTAACAAAATGCATTGTATCTTTAAAAATACCTAGAAGACCTGAAATGTACCCAACACATAGAAATAATAAATATTTGGGTAATGAATACCTTAAATGCCCTGACTCGATCATTATACATTCTATGCATGTAACAAAATTTGTACCCTATCAATATATACAAATATAATGTATTAAAATTTTTAAAGATAATCTTTGTTAATATTTGACTATTTTTTCAGACTTTTATATTTATTTTACAAGTATATGATTATGCTCTTTACTCTTTTGTGACCTGATTTTCTGCCTGAAAATATACATACAAAAACACACACAGAAAACTTTTCAGTTAAAAAATGTACATATATAAAACCAATACATAAAGATAGTAAATAAAGACTAGTCAGAAGGCTTTCTATTTAAGAGTAAAGAGGAGAGCAAAAGATTATTACCAAAATATTAGAACTATCAGAAGTGTGTAGGTTTCACAATGGCTTCACCATATGATTAGAAACAGCATTCTTGAATTCTGTCTCACAGTTTCCAATTCATATTTGTATTTTGCTTAAATACATTTTATTGACTAGTTGGCTATGGGTAGTTTATACATACATGTATTGGTTTCCAAATTTATGGTAAGTTCTCCATATCCTTGTTGCTATATAAAACTGAATAAGATAAGATACAGATGCTCTTTATTTATGTCAGGAATTCTAGTTTTAAATTGCAACTTTTTAGTCAGTAGTTACAGTAGCAACTTGACTGCTTTGTCTAAAAAACCAGGTGTACTAAAACTCAATTTTCTTACATCAGACAAAATTTACTGAGAATTTATAATCCAAATTCTTGTCCTGTTGTCTTGTCAAATATAATAAGGAATCTCCTTTTGTTATATGATCATAACTCAAAGTATCCTGAGTAGTTACTTAAAGATTTATCTAATAAAATAATGTTTATTTTACCAGTGGAGGAATTAAAGGCTAGAGAAGTGACCTGTTACAATTACATAGATAATTACTGACAGCTATGCTAGCAACCAATGGCTCCTTACACCTCAGGTGTCTACTAGGCAAGATAGTGTATTAACCATGTCTTTGTGGCTTTGCTGACCCTCTAGGCGCTGCTCCTAAAGATGGTAAACACTCACTCATCAACACACTTTTCAAATGCAAAGCAAGCAATCTAGATCCCACAACTTCAATAATCATCCTTATCAGGGTCTCATACTCCTGGAGGACCATCCACCTACTCTAATCACCTCAGGGCCAGGTACTAGGCAACTAGGGAAAGCTCCTGGGCCCTAGAACCCACTGAAATTATTGAAACTGGCCAGCCTTACATCTGCTGATCTTGCCTCCCCGATTCCTTCTACATGAAAATGATAATGATTGTCCCACATATTCTGCCCACCCCCCATGCTTCTGCCTCCTGACTGATTCTGGTGCTTCCCTGTGCATTGCCCCCACATGGTGTGGCATGGGGGCATCATGTGAGGTCTTGAGAACTGTGAGTACAACAAGCTTTCTCTTCAATGGTAGTTTAAAACATACGGATATTTCTAAACCATGACAGACCAAGGTTATCACCACCAAATAGACAGTATGTGTACAGAGGTTATAATCAGTGTGTCTGATTCTGCTTTATAAAAACACTGTATCATCTCCAATCATTCTAATAGACCTAAGAGAGGTCAGGATCCCACTCTGTTAAAATATTAGTACATATTTCTGTATATATGTATATTACAATATAAACTATGTATGCTTTACGTACATATTTCAAACTTTGCCTTCAATTCACCCTTTCCCTCCTCCAAATTTGTATGGAGTTGGCAAATCACGTTTGACATGAGAGTCCCTGGTTAACTGTGACATTAAATTCAGTGTGTATATGGCATAAGGCCTTTTGGCTTTGTTTTGGTATTATTACTTTGTCCTGTTATAGCTAATCTTACAATTATTGAGCTTTCCAGTAGCTTCTACTGGTGGTCTCTAACTTCATTTATATATCTTCCTCTAACATTTACAGATGATAAATTTCCATACTGGTTATAAGAAAGCATTGACCATTAAATGACTGTAGAAGTTTCCCCAATATTATCTTATTGGAATTACATTTTAACATGGCAGCCTTTGCAAAAAGGATACAGCTGCTGGTAAATAAAGATTATATAAGTAAAAATTATATAAGTAAAAGATTATATAAGTGTCTTCTCAGGGGAAAATAAATTGATTGAAAAGAAAAAGCATTTTGTGGTGTTTATCTTAAAACTAACATTAGTAGAATAAAATTCTGGGAATTTTTCTATGCCTCCACCACTTCTTCTGTTTGTAGATTCTAGGATTTGGTGTCAAAAAATAACTTGCATTCATATGCAATTACTCTTGTTCCTATCTCTTGACATTTAGATAGCTGGAGAACATTAATAAATTCACATTGGACGCTGATATATACAATCCACATGACCTTACAATGAATAATAGAGTAGATGACCCAGGGGACATACATTGGTCAGTTTGTCAGTAAATACAATCTTGTCTGACTTATCCTTATACACAGTTTCTTAATATTATGAGTCAATATATACTTCTTTGGTTTGATATGTTAGAAAGCAAAGACATATGTTCTAATTGCTCAGAAGCTTAACATCCTCAAAAGTCAGACACAGAAACAGTATGACCTTGGCCATAATAACAGTGACACAGGGAAAACCTACGGTCATGACAATGATAGTCTGGCCAGATGTTACCTAACAATTAATCACAGTCTGAGATAAAGACCTGAAATCGAGTCAATGGCTTTTCTTAATCTAATCAGTCATTAAAATGACCAGTAGTTGGCCTGCAGATTTATTTCTATTATGAGAAGTGGTAATGCCTTGAGGGTTCTGATTTCATAGAAAATAAGGTAATTATTAACAAATGATATGCTGAAACATGTTTACACTCACAACTAATTAAAAAAATAAACAAAAAGAAACAATTATTATGGGGATCACTCCACCAGCGTAGAGACCCCTCAGTGTCTCCGCCATTACGGAGTTAGAGCCCGGACATAGTCTCCCCCTGCTGAGGGCAGTCGAGCTGAGGAAAAAGAAGGAAGTGATAGAGGCCTGAGTTTGCAGAAGCCTATTCTTGATCCACTGAGCTAATGGCATGTCTGGGTGAGGCCTGCGTGACCATTTACAAGACTATTGTCTCCCTTGAAGTTCCTGTTCTGGGCTGGTTTTATGACTCTGTTTACCTGCATTCACTAAATCCCATGATCACTCACATGTTACTAGAAAATTGCTACCCCTCAAATTATCGCTTGCCTTGATGTTATTTACTGTAACTGTAGTTATTGATAAGAGGATAAGAATCTTTTGTTTGTTTTGTGTTCAGTGACTTTTAGATAAACCTGTATACTACCCCGTCCCCTGCTTACTTTGTAATTTTCTGTTCTCTCCTGATAAAACTTTTGTAATGGGACCAACGTCAGTCACTGTATGTAAAAACATATATAAGCTCCTGTGCACAAGAAATAAACTGCTGTCTTGGGCCTGGCCTGATTTAGCCCTCCAGACCTCATTCTTTCTGTCATTCTTTTCTTCCGCGCACTCTCTCTTCCAGGTATTGGGACCCTTTTGCTGGTCAAGAGACCCCCGGCAGATGTGCCGATCTCATGGACCACAACAAATGATGGAATTTATAAAGACTTGTGATATTAAAAGCTGGAAGCATCAGAATGCAGCAAGTGTAATATAACATTGAGAAGGGGAAAGATGTTTGAGATATATAGAAAAGGAAAACTGAGATGAGAGTTCTAGAAAAAGAGGCTGAGCTTTGGAAACAAAGGAGACAGCAAAATCCCAATGATCTGTCCCCAAGCAGACAAGATGCTGGCCTCTTGAGATCGCTGGGACACTACTTCGCTATCTGAGCTTATTTCTAGAATTCTCTTGGTTTGTCTAGTCATTTTTATACTATCATTTTAACTAACTGATTATCTAGTATTCAGAAACTTGACACCCCAAATTAAAGTCCTCTTTTAAACAAAGTGGTACCCTGGGATCTGACTCCTGGAAGTAAATTGGCATTTGTTGTTACTATACATATTCTGTAATCTAGTAAAGACTCCTTATTTTAATTCAAGTTGTATGTCTGCTGAAGAAATCTGTGGCATCTTTTTCTTATCTTTGTTTTATAAAATTAAATCTTTCTCACAACAGAAATTAAACTGTTAGTAAGTTTTTACCTTATTATAAAGTTGTTCAAATGTCAAATGATTTAATTCTCATCTATGGTGACCATTAGTTATCTGCTAAGTAGTAAAAGTTTGTGTTAAGGACTCTAATATAAAGTAGTGCTTTGGACCCTATGAGCTGTTTTGTAACAGGGCAAGACTCTCTATGGAAACCATAGTTTGGAGATCTGATGTCCGGGTGCCCCAGACTGAATCGGAACTTCAGAGATGAGCAACTAAAACAAGAATACAAAAAAAGCAAAAGCAGAAAAGAGAAGGATGGTACTAAAACAAGGGGTAGCTTTTAATAAATCAGCTTGAGTTGACCTTAGATAATAGAGACAAAAAGTCTCCAAGAGTTGCTAAATTCTGCTTTAGGTAGGATTAGGCTGATGCTATCGAATGTGTCTTGTGGTTCAGAGTTCCAGTCCTTGTGGTCAGAGAGTAATAGTGACATGTGAAGGAATTTTAGGTGTATTTGGCTTCCTCTGTCTTAGACACTACCCAAAGTTTGGTTTACAAATCTCTCTCCTGTGCAATAGGAGAATGAACCTCTTATCAGCTTAAATGTGAAGAATGTTATTGAAATGCTCTTTTATGATTAACGTACTTTTATAAGATACAAAAGATATGCTAATTTTTAAGGTTTAGATTATACTGTTATGAGTGAATAACTCACGGATGATTTTGAACTGGAAATCATAACATGACCATGAGGATGTTTAAATTTCAAGTGTCAATTTAACTTTTTCTTCCTAAGTAATACATGGCAGTTAAGCTAACACTAACTTGAAGTACCTAAGTATACTATAGAGAAGAGTAGTAGATGGCAGGGCAAGGAAAGAAAAAAATTATTTGCTTAAAATCTTCTAGCCCTGAACTGTAATGATCAGAACAGGCAGAGCATATCCACCCCCACCCCACCGTACTGTGGATAAGGAAGATGCTTGAGTCCTCCATACTTACTTAGCCAAAGAGATCAAGATATTATCAACCAACACTGCTGTAAGAAGAAACATCAAAGCAAGAAGCCTATGGCTATGCAGCAGTGGATTGAAGTGGCCCACACACAAATGTGCACTGAGGTACTCTTAAAAAACACCTCCTTATTGGTCAAGAACCATTCCAGATACTTTTAGGCATGTTGGTTAAGTGAGTTTAGTTTGTGCTTTGTTTTCAGGCAACTTCCTGGCTTTGAACCAAAACTTTGCTTAATTTAATCCTGTTGTCATTTAAAAAGCAGTTCAATCTTTCAGGGTAGACTACATTGGGTTTGTTCTGTCCTTAATTTGATTGACTCAACAGCCACCAAATTTAGCCAATAATTATTAAAGCTATAGTTTCTGAATTAACCACGTTTCAGTACATGGTTTTGTTCTTGTCTTAGCTGGAAGGCATAAATATTTTCGGGTGGTTGCTTTCTCATGGTTGCCATGAGATTCTGGGGTTTTAGCTTTTCTTTCCATTCTACTTAAACTCTATTTTTACTTAAATTGTATCTTTATCTAAGCAGGATTCCCTCCCCTAACCCCCGATTCTTAATTCTATAAAACTCCTCAATGCTTTTTCTGTTTTCCAGGTGATTTTTTATCTCTTTTCCCAAGGTAATGGAATATTTTTTTCTAGTTGGGTTTCACTACAGTAAATATCCTTTTTATACTCTGTTACTGGAGACCTCTTCATCTTTACTTACTAAATACCTTGATGTTAGGGCTTTGGTAAGTAAAGAAGTTGGGTTACAGTTGCAACACTGGGTCACTGAGTTGTAACTAACTGTGACCCATTAACCCAAAGGTTTTTTTTAATTGATATATTGTAATTATACATATTTATGGGCTACAATTTGATATTTCAGTGTACATCTATGTTGTATAATTATCCAATCCAGGTAAGTTAGTATATACAGCAGCTCATAGGTTTTGGGCAGTGCTGCTTTCTAGGCTTTTGCCCACCGGATACTTATGCTTTTGAGTGATTATTTTCAGA
This sequence comes from Aotus nancymaae, assembly GCF_030222135.1. Taxonomy (NCBI): domain Eukaryota; kingdom Metazoa; phylum Chordata; class Mammalia; order Primates; family Aotidae; genus Aotus; species Aotus nancymaae. The sequence continues at coordinate 33,304,698 of NW_026988413.1, forward strand.
TTATTATATGCCTTTTTAAAAGTTTTTACAAATTAAATCTCATTTTGTTCGTTTTTATTCCCATTTCCAAATTTTTAAAAAAAATTTGCATTATCTCTCTTTCCGTAACTTCCAATTTGGAATCATCAGCCAACATTGCTTTTGAGAAGTTCATTTCCTATTTTGGATTATTAATAGGCAAAGTCTGTTCTCCTCTTAACTCCTATAAAACATTGTTTACTCTTATCATCTCCCAAACAAACTTGCATATGATTAGTTGTGTTCATTTTTCCTAAAAGATCATAAATGTCTTCAGGGCAGAGAATATGCAGCTTCCCATTTCCCATGGGGACTAGCACAATGCCTTGCACATGGAAGGAAGTTAGTAAATATGTTATGAATTACATTATTATGCATATTTGTAGTAGACAGCGCAAGTTTCTCCTTAGAGCTAGAAATATTGCCATTCAACCTAACACAATGTTTGTGCTTTTTTTCTTAATGTCTTTCAGCTGATGTTTGCCACACGTACTTATGCAAATTAGTTTGAATTAACACTATTTTTATAGAGATACTGCATTATGTCTTTTAAAGTTCAAGCACACAATAAGTGTCACATTTGTTCTAATCACAACATGAAATTTAACAGGGACACTTTTTTTGCTTTTTGGTTTTTTAAAGTTAATTGGGCATTTCTATCCTGGTGTTTAAAATTCTGATTGTTTTTGTTTTGAGATATTTAAATGTGTTCCCTTGGCATTTTCTAATTATTACATAAAATAACACAAGCAGATGAACAGGAGCAGTGTTTCAGCCTTCTATCTTGTTTTGCCAGAAAGCCCAAAGTGATTGTGTTAGCCATGAGATTTCTCTTCCTAATTTTCCCCTAGTTTTCTGTGATAAAATATTCTCCTGATTTAAAATATAAAACAATTCCACTGTTAAAAAATAGAAAGTATAAAAAGGCATAAGAAAATTAAAGTTATACAATTTGGGGATTATCATCATTAATGTTTTAGGAGTATATTCTTCCATTTTTTAATGAAAAATTATATAATTTTCTTTTTTTCACCTAAAAGCATACATGAAACATTTTTCCAAGTTATTAAATATTACTCTACAACATCATTTGCAACATTTACTTATTATTCTGATACCGGCATGCCTCATTTACTCACTTTGCTTATTGTGCTTCACAGATAATGTGTTTTATACAAATTGAAAACCCTAATTGAGCAAGTCTATTGTTACCATTTTTCCAACAGCTTGTGTCCACTTTATGTTTCTGTGTAACATTTTGGTACTTCTTGCAATTTCAAACATTTTCATTATTATTATATCTCTTGTGGTCACCTGGGATTAGTGATCATAGGTGTTACTACTGTAATTGTTTGGGGTAGCCACAAACCCCACCCATATAAGATGGCAAACTCAATTCATAAATGTTGTATTTGCTCTGATGGCTCCACAACTGTCTGTTCTCCCATCTCTTTCCCTCCCCTATGGCCTCCCTGCTTCCTGAGACACAGCAATGCTGATACTAGGCCAATTAGTATAGCCTACAATGGCTTCCAATCTGTTCAAGTGAAAAGAAGAGTTGCATGTGTCTCACTTTAAATCAAAAGCCAGACATGACTAAGTTTAGTGAAGAAGGCATGTCAACAACCAAGGTTGGCCTCTTGCACCAAAGTTAGCCAAATTGTGAATTCAAAGAAAAAGTTTTGTAGAAAATTCAAAGGGCTACTCTAGAGAATACCCAAATGATAAGAAAGCGAAATAGCCTTATTGCTGATATGGAGAAGGTTTTGGTGGTCTGCACAGAAGATCAACCCAGATGCAACAGTACCTTAAGTCAAAGCCTAAGCCAAAGCAGGGCCTCATCATTGAGGCAAGACCCTCCACCAGCAAAAGATATAATACAACTCTCATTACTCTGCCTACCTCCATTTTCCCAGGAGAATGTAGGAAATGATTTGGTTTTACTTGGCTCTGATACTAAGTGGCAATTGGAGCACATTATTTGAGGTTCTTCGTTTATTCATCTGTAAAAGAAAGATAATGATTCTTACTGTATTCATCTCACAGATTTCTAAAAGGACCTAATGAGATATGATTATGAAAAAATTAAAACCCGCAAGCCAGTAGACAAATAGAATGTGATCTTATTAACTAAGCACTGAGCATAAGTCCATGGACTCAGAAAGCTATTGAGGAGAAGAAGGTGCCCAAAAAGAAGGTCTTATCTCTCCCTTATTTGCTTCTTCCTCATATTCTTATATAGCCTGTGGTCACCCTGCAATGACTACTAACACAATCACTTGGCTTTTAAGTGCCCATCTTCTCCTTATCTTACCGTCTCCCCTTTATGAGTGTTTGTGCCTCTGTCCAGATTTTCTCCTCTTTATAAGAACATCAGTCATATTGGATTAGAGTCTATGCTAGTGACTTATTTTAACTTGATTACCTCTGTGAAAACCCTATCACCAAATAAGCTGACATTATAAGGTAATGGGGATTAAGTCTCCCACAACTTTGGAAAGACACAATTAAACACATAACACCCGTCATATAATATAATCAATTATATAAACACTTAACTTTTTATATTTTTTTTGGTATATAAAGTCTATTATTCATTTTTAAATAAATTGCCAGAAACTTATACTTCAACTGCAAATTTAACTATAGCATCCAGGACATAGTCTGGTTAACAAATCTTTATTTAACCAATGGTGCAGTGAGAAATGTGTCACAAGTACCCCTCAAGCATCAATATTTTTCCTCACCACATTTTTTCTGGGTTTGACAGTTTCACCATTAGTTCTCTTTTGGGGATTAATTCAACACATATTGATTAAGAACTTATTTTGTGCCAGGTACTCTGCTGTGGACTGAGGATAAAGTAGTGAACAAGACTGCATGGCTCTTACCCATGTGAATTTTACTCTTAGTGGAGGATACAGACAATAAACAAGTGAAAAATCAAGTAAGTTATGATTTTCAAAGAGCATTTTTAAAGGAGAACCCATACGGTCATTGTTAGTGTTTAAAATGTCAGTTCCTGTCAGTTCATTACTTCTAGGCAGCTCAAAGTTTCCTGTGGAAATGGGACACAGATCAGGGAAATGCCAGTGGGGGATGGGAAAAAGAGAACAAAGGAAAATAGGAAAACAGGACAGGTACATGGAACATTGGCTCCTCTTTGGAGGGTTAGCTGGGGAGAGGGAGCTGGTCATTAGGAAGGGAGAGGATGAGGAGAATGAAGGCACTTTACATAAAGGAGAAATGACTGGCGCAGAGACCAGAGGTACAGAAAGGAAGAAGGAGCCACAGAAGAAAAAATAAAAGTCTACAACAACCAAATATTTTCCTCTTTAAAAGTCTCCCAAGCAGTGATGTTTCCCTACTAATATTTCAAACAGGCAGATTAGTCAAAGCCTGCCAAAGAGGCTGTCCCAAGATCCTGTATTCATGACTGGAATTTCACTTTCAGTATGTAGAATAATATTTTTTAAGATCTAGAACTATAGAAATATATATATTTCATAAGATGGGAAAATTACATCACTAGGGTGTTTGTGTATGTATGTATGTCAGAGACATTTACTAATTGTGGCAAACGTAGCACTCAACAAATATTTATCAAGTTTATCACAAACGAGGCACTCTGTTAGGTGTTGCAGGCAAAGCAATGAATAAAACAAATAGAGCATAGAGATGGTTTAATTGTTTATGCTTGTATGACAAATCTTTTTGGCTTTAAACTAAGCTTTTCTAATTTTCTTAAAGTACCTAGTGACAAACTGATAGAGAAACTTTCCTACAAATATATTTGAATTCCATGCATTACCTTTAACAGCAGCTATTATCTCCTCAGTTACCTCTGTGTGATAACTATGATACATAGCACTGGAGACAATGTCCAAACACAGTGGCCACTCAGTAGCTATTATGAGGAGGAAGAGGAGGAAAATAATAGTGTCAGAAAACTATAATTAATCACTAGACTTGAAAATGACATTGTGTTCCGAGATATGCAGATACGGAGCAGTTGAAGAGGAACGATCAAAAGACCTGGGTGCACATACCAATGTTTCCTTTTTTCCCTTAAGCGAATTACTCTTTCTGGATCTCCACATGCTCATTTATATGACAGAAAAATAAGGTCATATCTTCCTATGTCACTGGAGGTTGTGTGGATCAAATAATATAGCATATGCAATAATTTTGTGAGTTGTAAACACACTATTCAATATAGTGGTTAATATTTATGCAGAATATAAATCAAAGTATCAATAGATCTATATTTTCCAAATGTAATATTTTATTAAGAAATATAACACACCTAATGGTCGAGCATTTAAATGGAAAATGTGGATCTACATTCATTTCTCAGAATGCAAACACAAAGGACATCTGAGACAGGCATATGTTTCTTTTACGGGAGGGAAAGATGTTTAGTTGTTCGGAAAATGGTTCATGCTGGTGAATCTGTGCCATCTGACATCTCCATAGCAACAAACTCTGATGTAACACACAAAGGAACTTGATGTAAAAATAAAAAATAACTCAGAGATATGGTAATGGAACTTCAGAAAGTTGCTGGCAAAGTAAGAAAAATGTTTCCGTGTAAATAGTTTCTCTTCTACCTCTGTTCTTAATGAGAAAGTCCTCTTTGAAAGTTATTTGTAACTGTGGCTCTTATATTTTAAATACTCTCGTTTTTCTCTGTTAAAAAGTTGGTTATTGCAAGTGAAGCATTTTTAGGAAAATGAAACATTGTAAGCCTATAATTCCTGACTCACTTAAGTGGGCATATGGCCTCTTATTCAAGATAACATTCTTGGGAATGGGGCTGACTACCCTTGAGATTTTGGCTCCTCAATTAGAGTAATGAAGAATAGATGGATTTCTAATCAAACTGTGTTGTATATCCTTGTCTGTTTTAGTAGATTCAGTGTTTATTAAAATTAATAACAATAAAAGTAAACATCTATGTAGAACTTAACAACATACAGACAATGTTCTAGGAGGTGTGTTTGTTTTCATTCATTTTCATCACAACACTTCATGAAATAGATGCTGTTATTATCCCCAATTTACTAATGTGAAAACTAAGGCACAGAGAGGTTAAGTGACTAACCCCAAATCACACAGCGGGTAATGTAAACTGTACTATGTATTTTCTCTAACTGATGGCAATTTATTTGGCTTTGTATCTAGAGGATCATCATCTAAGAATTATGTTAGACAATACAATACTATAGTAATATGAAATCCTATTTCTACCAGAGATGATGACACCTTTAATACATAAGTAGGCATAGAGAAAAGAATGAGAAATATTTTTTCTGAATGGGCCCAAGGAGGAAGAGAGATACAGTATGTTTTTGTTCAGGCCAAATCCCCAAAATGTACTTTGCAACAGTATTGATAGCCACCATTTACAAAGTACCTTCTATGTGCTAGAGTCTAGACTTTTATATGTTTCTCATTTAATTCCTATTATTCTCACAGTAATCCATACTGTAGGTGTTACTTTTTATTTAACAAGTGAGGAAATGAAGACAAAATGATTTTGAATGGATGGAATAATGGAAATGCCCAATAATTTATTATTTCTGCTTTGGTTCAAAAATTTTAAGTAAGTTCATAACAGTGAATAGTTCAGAGTTTATTTCCTACACTGATTTCAAATCCTAGAAAATGGTTGAAAGGAATCTGTGAAACTTACTTACACAAATGTGTGGATGCTTCTGAAAAGTATTTCATCAAAATACAATAAACAGGATGGGTGGGTGAAGATGAAAATTTATCACGTATGATGCTTGTCCTGCCTCTATTAGATGCCCTAGAAAGACAAATTCTTTCAATCCTTGTGTGTATCAAAGTCTCTGAATTCACAAAAATGACAAATATGCAGATATACACTTTAGTTTTATTTCATTCATTGAGGAAAATCTTTTTGGAGCACCAACTCTGACCACACACCATGCCAAGTCATAGAGGGACTGAGATGAGCAAAACATCTTCCTTGGCTTCATGGTGCTCAGAGTTGAGTGGGTAAGATGATAAACAATTTATTACAGAAGTGAACATGTGGGATAAATCTTTCTTTTGGAGGCTTTGGGAATGGTCAGAGTAGAATTATCACAGAGGAAATAGTGTCTGGATAGTCCTAAGGGAGAAATTAAATTTTTCCAGGAACTATGGGTGGAAAGCTAATTTCAGCCATGGAGAAGAGAATGAGATTTTGAGATATTGCTATTTGTAGGGTGTCAAAACCTAAAATTACAATAAATTCAATTTTAAAACCTTAATAATTATTTTTACAATTCTAGAATTGAGAAGCACCTCATTTTATAAAATAGAGTGAGTGTTCTGAGCTGAATGGAGGAACTTGGATTTATTGACAGAGAAAGTCTAAGAAAAGTAGAAACAGAACAAAAAGCAGATTGCTCATTTCAAAGCTAAAGGCAAAAGCAGAGAGGACTTTCCTGATCATGCAAGCTAAAACTAGCCTGTTTGGGAATTTGGCTATCTCGCTTCTGATTTCTTGGAAAGAAGGTCCAATAAACAACTTAGTTTCAACTTCATAGCAGGGAACTTTGGCCTGAGTGACTCCATTTTGGTTTTGTCTGTTGGACCTATTGTAGGAGCTCCATGGACACCAATGGCATTCTATAGATTTTATTTAATAAGCAAAAATAGAAAAACAAACTTGCCTTGTCTGAAAACTGATGGCTTCCCTAAAACAAGTAACTTTTTGTTAGTTCTTAGCATTGTTAATTTAAAAGCACATTTCTGATTTCTCAATAGGAAGTACACTTGCAAGACCTTTTGTGGTAACACAGATCCACTGAGAGACTTGTGAATGACTTTTTATTTTTTTCTACTTGTCACTCTCAAAGATATCTAATAAAACCATTTTACTATTTCAGGATCGTTTGTCTTATATGTTGTAAATATAAATATTTTAATTAAAAGGTAGAAAGCTCAGGATACATTAAATTGCAATGGTTGAACTGTAAATTTATCATATATGATGACAAATTTTCCCACCTGGACTCCTGGTAAATTCTAATTCATCCTTTTAAGACTGCTTAGATACTACTCTCTGATCTTCCCTCCCTATAACTGAAGATTCTTTGGAAATATTATCTTTCATCTCCCAAATCAGTGAAAGTATATGAAATACAGTTATTTCTTTCAGGTTGAAGAATATCATCTTCTTAGTGAGGACTGTGAAAATGGGCACAGCTCTTTCTGTTGAAGGTTTTGTAACCCTTTTCATGTGGCTATGTGCAATTCTGATTTGCTTTTTTCTGCCCATTTCAATCTTGTCCTTTGTCTTAAAAACTCTTCAACTTGTCCCTTTCTTTTACTATCTAGGTTTCATTCTAAATCATGTGTCTTATTTTAAATCATTCCTTTGTCTTTTCATATATACGGATTATTTTTTTCTTCTCTGTTGCCCAGTTCTTGTGAATAGTGGGTTGATAGGCAAACTCTTCTCTTATCAGTGGACTTTCCAAATTGCTCTCTTAACTGCTGATGGAGGGCCTAATCCAATCACTTCTTACTATTCAATGCTGCTAGTGGTGTTTGCTTAAAATCACAAACCACCCCAATCAATGACACTATACAAAAGCAAGATTCTTTATGTATATGTGCGCTTGTGTGTATGAATGGGTTGATCTAAGTAAGTGTTAAGTGTCAAAGAATCTTTGAGCTTCTCAGCCAATGGAGAACCTAGAGATCATTTAGTTCAATCCATTTACTTCACTAAATAGCAAACTGAAGCCCAGAAGCCCACCACAAATAAAGGAGACCAGATGAGAAAGCAGAACCCCAGGCTCCAAGCTGTTTCACCATGCCCAGGGTTCCCTGGGCAGATCTATTGAATGTGGGCTTGTTTTTTTGTAAAATATAGATTTTTTTTTTTTGAGTCTCTTAAAGAACTGGCCTGGAAAACACCATCCAGTCTGGTATGTGACAGCATCTCTCTTTTGGGTCTGATTCTTTTCACTGGAGCTCAAGGAAGTAGAAGGAGATTACTATATATTTCAAATTGTTTACAGATATCCTGAGCAATGAAGCATTTTGCAATTCAGAGAAAATCGACATACGCAGAAATTAGGTTCTTGAAAGTAATTCTCAAGCAATTTAAGTTTCATGATTTGATAGTCTGTAAGGAAGAGGGAGGACTTCAAAAGACTGTTTAGGTCCCTTAGTTTTACAATTGATATAGGGGCTTAGAAAGTGAAATTCTTTATGACAGAACTTACCTGGTCATATCTCCAAAGTAAATCCTTGTTATTTGTTTAAATATTGTTTATTTTTCCTTTTCAAGTCCTGTCTTTATTATCAGAAATTTGACGGCATTTCTTTTTGCTCTTTCTATCATAAATAGAGATTTTATTCATACCCCCAAAAGACAAAATTAAGCACTGTCAGTGCCACACACTGGTAATGAGAATACTAACTGGAAATTCCTTGCGTTCTTCTTTTGGGACTTTAAGCAAAATGCCTCATGATGGCTCACTTGGGCCCTTCACTGATGTCCAGACCTCACATCTTACCTTTGCTGTCTCTGATACATGAAAGTGACACTTTCATTCCTCTATGACCCCTCCTGATATCTTAAGCCTTCTTCAGAGTGGCTATGGAACACAGAAATATACTTTCTGTCCTCCACAGTAATTTTCCTTAGGTATAGAATCTCATTCCTGGCATTTGAGCAGTGATGAGGGATTTGGGACACTCAGGAGGATGCAGAAAAAAATGAGTCTCACACCTCATTCCACATAACAGTTGCAGTGGGAACAGAAATGTAGAAGTTAGAGTCTAGGGAAGAAACTCAATTTTAAGTTTGGTAGGTTGCCGGCTGCTAAGGTAAACAGGGCATGAGTCCAAATGTAAGTTTACCTCTTTAGATGCACCCCTGAAATGTATCTGAGTATATTAATGCACAATTTCATGAAGTAATCTTCAATGACTTCATTTAGCCACCTCAGAGAAAGTGGGCCTGAAGAAGAAATGTCTGTTGAATGTTTTTGTCCATATTTTTCCAATGTTCATTGGATGTATAATACATATGTATAAATATAAATATATACATCTATCTGCCCCCAAGTAATCATATGGTTGGTTTGTAATTTGCTGCCTTTATGAAGAAAGGAGCTTTTAGAGTGATGGTTTTAGCTATTTTATATCCTAAGGCAAGACACTAGATGAGGGCTGATCCCACATTTCTTAGTAGCAAACAATTCACCAGGGGTTTGGAGGCAGACACAGATACAGCAATTATGTATCTTCAATAAGCACTTGACTCTCATTTGGAGTTGATCTTTTATAGAGATAATGAAATCTGGACTTGATGGCAAGATTTTCTAAATAGTCCCCAAAATAATAAAAGAAATTGCCCTCATTGACTGTTAAATAAGCAACTTGTAACTTCTGTATTTTATGTTATATTCTTTATGTCAGTGAAAGTCTAAAACTGTGGATAAAAATGGACCTAATACAAAGAGCAGGCTTAAGGTGATGACAGAGAGGAAGACAGCCATGGATGTGGTGACTTATCCATACATATCTCATCCCTGGTTTGCCCTTGGGATCGAAATACCAGCATCACTAACTTCTTCAGGATCCCAAAACCCAGGGGTTGCAATGCTTCTCCTGAGGTGATGGAAATCTACCCAATCGTTATCACAGTGAGCTCCTTGGCACAAGACATTCTTTATGCTTTCAAGTAGAACACCTGATGTAAGAGAAGGTGATACATATAACAGCTTGGAAGAGAAGAAAAGGGAAGAGCAAAGTTTCTATCTGAAATTACTGGAGTGTCACAGAAGGCCTTGAACAGCTGCTTATGTTCCTAAAATGGGGTCAAAGGTAGGACACCAACATGCCTATCTCACCTTGCAATATTATCCGGGGCTTCTTTTCTGTCATCATGGTCCACATAGAAATTGCTCATATATGAAAAGCACATTGGGACTGATCAATATTTGGGAATCCTTGTAGCATATATGCTGTTGCATACTAGATAGAAATCTCTGCTGTAAGGATAAATTATGAGAAGCTTTGCTTTGGGCAGATGATATTGGCCTCTCAGGTGTGGTTGTTGCATATTGTGTTGAACACCCTGCTGCTGGGTCAGCACTGGGTGTGAACTCATTCAACTGGGGGGCATTCATCAGAAAAATTTGTCTGTGACTTCATCCTGGTATCAGTCTCCTCCTCCCAAGAGAGTGATAACAGTAGGAGCAGAGTTTGAATAGGTGATAAAAAAACAATGGTTATATTGCTGCAGAGCCTTTTATCATTGAACTCAACTATAAGGGGCGGCATCTTGACAAGTCTAAGATATTGGCCAACAACCAGTGTGGATTTCAGAACTTCCTTTTTACTATATAGATTCATTACATTCACTTAAGTTTAAAGGGAATTTATGGTTTCCAAACAGTTTTTCACAAATGTTTCCTCATTTAATTTTCACAGTAACCATATGTGGTGATTATTATTTTGATTATTTTATTATGTTGATGATATCCCATATATATTTTTTCTGAGTTATTTTGATAAACATTACTTAAGTTACTAATTGAATATATAACACCTGTGTTCAGCAGAACAATGTCCTATTTACCTTGCACTGAAGATTTCACCATCCTAATTCCTAGAAACTGAATTTGTAAACGTTTTGTGGTAAAAGGGAGTTAGGGTTGAAGATGGACTTGAGAGTGCTAACAAGATGTTAGTCCCTGAGGGAGTTTAACCCAGATTATCCAGGTGGGACCACTGTAAATCCAAAGAATCTTAAAAGTGGAAGAGTGAGATAGTGACGTCTCACTCTTGATGTTATGTGAGAAGGACCAGACTTGCTATTGCATGTTGTGAAGACGAAGGAATGGCACCAGGAGCCAAAGACTGTGGGCAGCCTCTAGAAGCTGTAAAAGGCGAGGCAGCAGATTCTCCCGGGGTGGGGCGGGGAGTGGGGGGTGCTCCCAAAAGGAAACAGTTCTGCTGACACCTTTATTTTAGCTCAGGAAGACATGTATTAGACTTCTAGCCTGCAGAATTGTGGGGCAATAAATTTGCATTAAGCCACTGAATCAGAGAAAACTAATAATTAGATTTTCCATACAAGTCAATGGTTTAGGTAATTAAAGTGTAATATTTTGATTGACAGTTTTAATCTTTTAGATGTAAACCTCTTTTAAATACATTTGTGCAATCCTCATTAAACAGAGTATATCATCAATCACAATTTGGGTTTCTTAATAATTCTGGAACATAGTTATGAATACATAGGTTTGGGGCTACAATAACACAGATGAGCTCTTGATGTGGGAAGAACTATTAACCATTACGCCAAATGAGCCTTGTTCAGTTTTTAGAAAAATAATTGAGTCTTTTTCCTCCTGTTATTTCTTGCTGCTAGCTATTTATAAGTTTCTACCCATTTCCTCTTAGCTGCTTATAATTTGTTTATAATCACACTTGATAAAAAGTAGATTTAACATTGCATTTAATTGAATTAAGAAGATGCATACACTCTGTCTCCTATGTTTAAAAAATATTCTTGGTTTTGCAGAGGATAGACAGTATAAATGGAACACTTGTTAGTATATATATTTAATATTCACCAATATATATAAAATAAATGGAAGACTAATAGATGCATAATTTCTGTAGGCTCATCTTTGTGTCTGACCTAAAGGAGAAGATACTGTATTTTAAAAGAATAAGCTCAAGATGAGTCCTGATGGGCGGTTCCCTCCTTCAATCGTAAGGTGCATAAATTTTATGACTGGTATTATCCTGCCTTCTTGACAATTGTTTAATGTTAAGAATTTTTCAGATGAGCCTGCAGAATTGTGGGGCAATAAATTTGTGACAAAGAAGTTATCAGAAATCTGTCAGAATGAGAGTCATACCCTAGTTCAAACTTCTACTCAAATCCTCCTCTGCTAAATTTACAGATTCCATGAGTCTGTAGAGAGAGCTTATTTGCATACCACATTCATATTTAATGATTTCACACTCAATTCTTTTGAAAGCCAGTCCAGGCAGAGTGCATCCTGAACCTCGACTCATCATCATGCAAATACAAATATTTGGGTAGCAAGTTGCTGAGAAGGCAGGAAACTAGGCAGGAAAGCACAGGCAGAGTACACTAGATCTTGACTGTTAGGGAAAAGAGTACATCCAACAGAGTGTCATCTTTCCCAAAGGTAACATCTTTCCGTGTAAGTGCTGGGCCATCCCTCTCTTCAACAATGTTTTAAGCTTTGTCTGCAGCAAATGTAATATTCTAATAATGTATCCATGCTTTCTATATATATGTAGGATGGGTCTGACTTTTTAAAACTGACCACACCAACTCCAGCAGGGCAGGGTGCCTCACACTTGTAACCTCAGCAATTTGGGAGGCCAAGGTTGAAGGATCACTTGTGGCCAGGAATTCAATATCAGTTTGAAAAACGTAGTAAGACACCCATCTCTACAAAAAGAATTTAAAAAAAAAAAAATTAGCAGGGTGTGATGGCACGCCTGTAGTCCCAGCTGACGTGGGAGGGTGACTTGAGCCCAGAAGATCCGGTCTGCAATGAGCCACAATAGTGCCACTGCATTGCAGCCTGGGCAACAGAGTAAGATCCTGTCTAAATAAATAATAAAATTGACAATACTAACCTGAAAATATTACTCAACATTACTAATGACTCTGAGTTTGCAATGAAAATAAAACCTATACTCTGAAAGTGCATGGAAGCCCCTTGTATATACAAGTACTTTTCAAACTGGATTCCTTAAAATTCTAGGATTAAAAATTAAATCCAAATTAAATATAGTGTTTAGCTTAGAACATTATTTTGCTGCCTCTACAACCACCCTGTATCTATATACTGGTCAAATTTTTAGGGCATAAAAACAATGCAAAATATTCTATAGTCTCTAAGTTTCAAAAACACTGGTATTGAAATATTTGCTGGACTTATTTCTTTGTTAAACCTGGAAAAGTAGGGATTTACAGAAATAACTTTCTGCCTCAGAATTCTCTAAAATGTACATGAACAGAAAAACCAAAAAGAGATATTGAACACTCTCCTTTCCCTAATCAAGATGGCCTAAGCGTAAAAGGCTATTTGAGCCTCTGAATTTATTTTAAGCACTAATATTTAGAAGAATGAAAGGAGGAAGAAAAAAGGAAAAAGCAGGAAAAGAGGGAGAAAGATAGTAGTTCTTGAACGACCAGCTGACCTTTTGCATGAGAGGCAGTGTAATATATGTTAAAATATATATGTTAAGAGCAAGACTTTGGAGCCAAACTCCTAGGTTCAACACCATGGTTTAACCACTTATAAGTAGTCTTTGTTATGTTAGTTGACTCGATAACCTTGACCAAGTTAGTTTATATTTCTGTGTCTCAGTTTCCTTGTCTATAAGATGCAGTGATTTCTGCCAAGATGGCTGAATAGGAACAGCTCTGATGTGCAATTCCCAGCAAGAGTGACACAGAAGGCAGGTGATCTCTGCATTTCCAACTGAGGTACAAGGTTCATCTCATTGGAACTGGTAAGACAGTGGGAGTAGCCCAAGGAGGGCCAGCCAAAGCAGGGTGGGGTGTTATCTCACTCGGGAAGCACAAGTGGCCAGAGAACTCCCTCTCCTAGCCAGGGGAAGCCATTAGGGACATTTCTTGACACTCTGGCACTCTGGCTCAGATACTGCACTTTTCCCACGGTCTTCACAACCCGCAGACCAGGAGACTCCCTCCGGTGCCTACACAACCAGTGCTTGGGGTTTCCAGCACAAAACTGGGTGGCCATTTTAGCCACAGCAGTTTTTTTTTTTCTCTCATACCCCAGTGGCACCTAGAACACCAGAGAGACAGAACCACTCATTCCCCTGAAAAAGCCGGCTGAAGCTGGAGAGCCAAGTGATCTGGCTTGGCAGGTCCCACCCTCACAAAGACCAGCAAGCTAAGATCCATTGGCTTGAAATTCCTGCAGCCAGCACAGCAGTCTGAGTTTGACCTGGGACATTCGAGCTTGGTGGGGGGAGGAGCGTCTGCCATTGCTGAGGCTCTAGTAGGTGGTTTTAACCTTGCCTGTGTAAACAAAGTTTACACAGCAACTGTTTGGAGCCCGCAAGAGCTCAGCAAGGCCTCTACAGGCACACTGTCACTAGACTTCCTTCTTGCTGGGCAGGGCATCTCTGAAAAAAGGTAGCAGCCCAACAGGGACTTATAAATAAAGCCCCCACCTTCCTGGGACAGAGCACCTGGGAAAAGGGGTGGTTGTGGGTTCAGCTTCAGCAGACTTAAATGCCCCTACCTGGGAGCTCTGAAGGGAGCCACAGATCTCCCAACACAGTGCTTGAGCTCTGATAATGGCCAGGCTGCCTTCTCAAGTGGCTCCCTGACCCCTGTGTATCCTCACTGTGAGACACCTCAAAGCAGGGGCTGACAGACACCTCACACAGCAGAGATCTGGCTGGCATCTGGTGGGTACCCTTCTGGGATGAAGCTACCAGAGGAAGGAACAGGCAGCAATCTTTGCTGTTCTGCAGCCCCTGCTGGTGATTTCCAGGGTCTGGAGAGGACTTCCAGCAAACTCCAGCAAACCTGCAGCAGAGAGGCCTGCTAGAAGGAAAACTAACAAACAAAGAAATAGTTTCAACATCAACAGAAAGGATATCCACTCAGAGACCCCATCCAAAGGTCACCAACTTCAAAGACCAAAGGCTGATAAATCCACAAATATGGGAAAAAACCAGCGCAAAAAGGCTGAAATCTCCAAAATGCAGAACACCTCTTCTCCTCTAAGGGAATCACAACTCCTCATAAGCAAGAGAACAAATCTGGATGGAGAATGCGTTTGACGAATTGACAGAAGCAGACTTCAGAAGGTAGGTAATAACAAACTAACTTCTCCAAGCTAAAGGATCATGTTCTTACCCAATGCAAGGAAGCTAAGAACCTTGAAAAAGTTAGACGAAATGCTAACTAGAATAACCAGTGTAGAGAAGAACATAAACAACTTGATGGAGCTGAAAAACACAGCATGAGAATGTGGTGAAGAACACACAAGTTTCAATAACTGAATCGATCAAGTGGAAAAAAGGATATCAGAGATTGAAGATCAACTCAACGAAAAAAGCAAGAAGGCAAGATTAAAGAAAAAAGAGTGAAAAGAAATGAACAAAACCTCCAAGAAACATGGGATTATGTGAAAAGATCAAATCTACAAATCTACATTTGATTCATGTACCTGAAAGTGACAGGGAAAATGAAACCAAATTGGAAAGCATTCTTCAGGACATGATCCAGGAGAACTTCCTCAACCTAGCAAGGCAGGCCAACATTCAAATTCAGGAAATACAGAGAACACCATAAAGATACTTCTCAAGAAGAGCAACCCCAAGACACATAATAGTCACATTCGCCAGGGTTGAAATGTAGGAATAAATGCAAAGGGCAGACAGAGAGAAAGGTCAGGTTACCCACAAAGAGAAGCCCAACAGACTCACAGTGAACTTCTTGGCAGAAACCCTACAAGCCAGAAGAGAGTGGGGGCCAATATTTAACATCCTTAAAGAAAATAATTTTGAACCCAGAATTTCATATCTAGCCAAACTAAGCTTTGTAAGTGAAGGAGAAATAAAATCCTTTATGGACAAGCAAATGCTGAAAGATTTTGTCACCACCAGGCCTGACTTCAAGAGCTCCTGAAGTAAGCACTAAATATGGAAAAGAACAACCAGTATCAGCCACTGAAAAAACATACCAAATTGTAAACACCATCGACACTATGAAGAAACCCTATCAACTAATGGGTGAAATAACCAGCTAGCATCATAATGACAAAACCAATTTACACATAACAAGATTAATCTAAATGTAAATGGGCTAAATACTCCAATCAAAAGACACAGACTGGCAAATTGGATAATGAGTCAAGATCCATTGGTTTGCTGTATTCAGGAGATCCATCTCATGTGCAAAGACACACAGAGGCTCAAAATAAAGAGATGGAGGGAGATTTACTAAGCAAATAGAAAAAAAGAAAGCAGGTTTTGCAATCCTAGTCTCTGATAACACAGACTTTAAACCAACAAAGATCAAAAGAAACATAGAGGGCATTACAAACAGTAAAGGGATCAATGCAACAAGAGGAGCTAACTATCCTAAACATATATGCACCCAATACTGGAGCACCCAGATACATAAAGCAAGTTCTTAATGACCTACAAAGAGGCTTTGACTCCCACACAATAATAGTGGGACACTTTAACATCCCATGTCAATATTAGATCAATAAAACAGAAAATCAACAAGGATATCCAGGACTTGAACTCAGATCTGGACCAAGCGGACCTAATAGATATCTACAGAAATGTCCACTCCAAATCCACAGAAAATATACATTCTTCTCAGCACCGCATGACACCTACTCTAAAACTGACCACATAATTGGAAGCAAATCACTCCTCAGCAAATGCAAAGAATGGATATCATAACAAACAGTCTCTCAGACCACATTGCAATCAAATTAGAACTCAGGATTTAGAAACTCACTTAAAACTGCACAACTACATGGAAACTGAACAGCCTGCTCCCGAATGACTACTGGATAAATAATGAAATAAAGGCAAAAATAAAGATGTTCTTAGAAACCAGTGAGAATGAAGACATGTACCAGAATCTCTGGGACACATTTAAAGCAGTGTCTAGAGGGAAATTTATAGCACTAAATGTCCACAAGAGAAATGAGAAAAGATCTAAAATCAACATCCTAACATCACAATTAAAAGAACTGCAGGAGCAAGATCAAACAAATCCAAAAGCTAGCAGAAGAAAGAAATAACTAAGATTACAGCAGAACTGAAGGAAATAGAGACACAAAAAAAACCCTTGAAAAGATCAATGAATCCTGGAGCTGGTTTTTTGAAACGATCAACAAAATAGGTAGACCACTAGCCAGACTAACAAAGAAGAATCAAATAAATGCAATAAAAAAAAAATGATAAAGGAGATATCACCACCAATCCCGTGGAAATAGAAACTACCATCAGATTACCACAAACACCTCTGTGTAAATAAATCAGTAAATCTAGAAGAAATGGGTACATTCCTAGACACTTACACCCTCCCAAGACTAAACTAGGAAGAAGTTGAATCCCTGAATAGACCAATAACAAGTTATGAAATTGAGGCAGCAATTAATAGCCTACCAACCAAAAAAAGTCCAGGACCAGATGGGTTCATAGCCAAATTCTACCAGAGGTACAAAGAGGAGCTGGTACCCTTTCTTCTGAAACTATTGCAAACAATACAAAAAGAGGGAATCCTCCCTCTCATTTTATGAGACCAATATCATCCTGATACCAAAACCTGGCAGAGACACAACTAAAAAAGAAAATTTCAGGCCAATATCCATGATGAACATTTATGTGAAAATCTTCAATAAAATACTGGCAAACTGAAGCCAAAAGCACATCAAAAAGCTTATTCATCATGATCAAGTCAGCTTCATCCCTGGGATGCAAGATTCAACATATGCAAATCTATAAATGTAATCCATCACATAATAAACCCAAAGACAGATGCTGGAGAGGATGTGGAGAAATAGGAACACTTTTACACTGTTGGTGGGAGTGTAAATTAGTTCAACCATTGTGGAAGACAGTGTGGTGATTCCTCGAGGACCTAGAAATAGAAATTCCATTTGACCCAGCAATCCCATTACTGGGTATATATCCAAAGGATTATAAATCGTTCTACTATAAGGACACATGCACAAGAATGTTCATTGCAGCACAGTTTACAATAGCAAAGACCTGGAACCAACCCAAATGCTCATCGATGATAGACTGGACAGGGAAAATGTGGCACATATACACATGGAATATTATGCAGCCATCAACAACGATGAGTTTGTGTCCTTTGTAGGGACATGGATGAACCTGGAAACCATCATTCTCAGCAAACTGACACAAGAACACAAAATCAAACACCGCATGTTCTCACTCATAGGCGGGTGTTGAACAATGAGAACACACGGACACAGGGAGGGGAGCACTACACACTGGGGTCTGTTGGGGGGAAATAGGGGAGGGACAGTGGGGGTTGGGGAGGTGGGGAGAGATAGCATGGGGAGAAATGCCAGATATAGGTGAAGGGAAGGAAGGCAGCAAATCACACTGCCACATGTACCTATGCAACAATCTTGCATGTTCTTCACATGTACCCCAAAACCTAAAATACAATAAAATAAAAATAAAAATTAAAAAAACCCAAAGACAACAACCACGTGATTATCTCAATAGATGCAGAGAAGACCTTTGACAAAATTCAATAGCCCTTCATATAAAAACTCTCAATAAACTTGGTATCAATGGAACATATCTAAAAATAGTAAGACTATTTATGACAAACCCTCAGCCAATATCCTACTGAATGGGTAAAAACTGGAAGCATTCCCTTTGAAACTGGCACTAGACAAGGGTGCCCTCTCTCACCACTCCTATTTAACATAGTATTGGAAGTTCTGACCAGGGCAATCAGGCAAGAAAAAGAAATAAAGGATATTCAATTAGGAAAAGAGGAAATCAAATTGTCTCTATTTGCAGATAACATGATTAGATACTTAGAAGGGACCCCATCATCTCAGCACAAAATCTCCTTAAGCTGATAAGCAACTTCAGCAAAGTCTCTGGATACAAAATCAATGTGCCAAAATAACAAGCATTTCTATAGACCCATAATAGACAAACAGAGGGTCAAATCATGAGTGAACTCCCATTCACAATTGTTACAAAGATAATAAAATACCTAGGAATACAACAAACAAAGGATGTGAAGGATCTCTTCAAGGAGAACTACAAACCATGCTCAAGGAAATAAGAGAGGACATAAACAGATGGAAAAACATTCCATGCTCATGATTAGGAAGAATCAGTATGATGAAAATGGGCATACTGCTCAAAGTAATTTGTAGATTCAATGCTAGCCACATCAAGCTACCATTCACTTTCTTCACAGAATTGGAAAAAAACACCTTAAATTTCATATGGGACTGAAAAAGAGCCCACATAGCCAAGACAATGCTAAGCAAAAACAAAAACCAAAAAACCAGAACCAAAAAAAACCCTAAGCTGGAGGTATCACGCTACCTGACTTCAAACTATACTACAAGCCTACAGTAATCAAAACAGTATGGTACTGGTACCAAAACAGAAATATAGACCATAAGAACAGAACAGAGGCCTCAGAAAGAATGTCACACATCTACAACCATCTGATCTTTGACAAACCTGACAAAAACAAACAATGGGGAAAGGATTCCCTATTTAATAAATGGTGTTGGGAAAACTGGCTAGCCATATGCAGAAAATTGAAACTGGATCCCTTCCTTATATTTTATCCAAAAATTAACTCCAGATGGATTAAAGATTTAAACATAAGACCTAACACTATAGAAACCCTAGAAGAAAACCTAGGCAATACCGTTCAGAACAGGCATGGGATCTAATTAAACTAGAGAGCTTCTGCATGGCAAAATAAACTATCATTAGAGTGAACTGGCAACCAACAGAATGGGAAATTTTTTTGCAATCTACCCATCTGACAAAGGGTTAATAATCAGAATCTACAAAGAACTTAAACAGATTTGCAAGAAAAAAGAAACCATCAAAAATGGCAAGGGTCATAAACAGACACTTCTCAAAAGAAAACATTTAAGCAGCCAACAAACATGAAAAAAAGCTCATCATCACTGGTCATTAGAGAAATGAAAATCGAAACCACACTGAGATACCATCTCAGGCCAATTAGAATGCGATCATTAAAAAATCAAGAGACAACAGATGCTGGAGAGGATATGGAGAAATAGGAATGCCTTTACACTGTTGGTGGAAGTGTAAATTAGTTCAACAATTGTGGAAGACAGTGTGGCAATTCCTTAAGGATCTAGAACTAGAAACACCATTTGACCCAGCAATCCCATTACTGGGTACATATATATCCAAAGGATTATAAATCATTCTATTATAAAGACACATGCATACATATGTTTGTTGCAGTACTGTTCACAATAGCAAAGACTTTGAACTAACACAAATGCCCATAGATGATTATGTGGCACATATATACCATGGAATACTATGCAGCCACAAAAAAGGATGAGTTTATGTTCTTTGCTGGGACATGGATAAAGCTGGAAACTATCATTCTCAGCAAACTGACACAAGAACAGAAAACCAAACACCGCATGTTCTCACTCATAAGTGGGTGTTGAACAATGAGAATACATGAACACAGGGAGAGGAACATCACTCACTGGGGCCTGTTTGGGGGTAAGGGGCTAGGGGAGGGGTAGCAGGGATGGGAGGACAGGGGTTGGATAGCATTAGGAGAAATACCTAATGTAGACGACAGGATAATGATTGCAGCAAATCATACCTATGTAACCTGCATGTTCTGCACATGTACCCCAGAACTTACAGTATAATAAAAAAAGGCAAGAAACAACACATTAAAAAAAAAATTGCAACTAATTGGAACATAACTAATAGTGTTGTGAAAATTCAACAATTTAATACATATGAGGTTCTATATAAATTTTCTGTTACACTTAGAACAAATTATTGCAAATAGCAGCTTAAAACAACACTCATGTATTATCTGTTTCCGTAGATTGGAAATCTGAGCATGGCATTGCTCAGTTGGTTCTCTTGTAGAGTCTCAGAAAACAAAAATCAATGTGTTGGCAGGACTGCAATCCTATCCAGAAGCTCTGCAGATGAATAAGCTTTCAAGCCCATTCAGGTTGTTCACAGAAATCAGTTCCATGCAGTTGGAGGACTCGTCTTTGTGTCCTTGCTGACTGACGGCCAGGGGCCATTCTCAGCTTCCAGAAGCCACCTATATTCCTTGGCTAGTTTCCCCATGATCTTCAAAGCCAGTAATGGCAGGTCAAGTTTTTCTTATGCTTTCAATTTCTCTGACCACCTCCTCTTTTTTCACCCCCTCTCACTCTTCTACCTTCCCCTTTTGCTTTTATGGTCTCATGTGATAACATAGGGCCAATCTGAATAATCCAGGATGCTCTCCCTATTTTAAGGTTACCTGCTTTAATTCCATCGGCAAAATCACTTTACAGTAGTAACTAGTTTAGTGTTTGATTAAAGACAAATTCAACCCAATGGTGAATTACTGTTTAAGAGAAAGCTTTAATGGACCTTTGTAGTTTTAAGACATGTAGTTCCCATGTCTTAATGTGGAACTGGAGTCATCGAGATAAAGAATTGATTTTTTCACATCATAAAGTAACCAAAATATTTTGTTTCCCTTAGCTGATGAATGAAAGCAGAAGTTTTAAGGCTCTGGAATTAAGAGAGGATAACAGACAAGAAAAAGTCTTAAGACAGAGTGGTACTGGAGTCTTCAATACCAAGGAAGAAGGAAATCCATGAGAAAATCCCTATGGCAAAGATAGCCAGGGAAGCTTTAAGAAACGTGAAGTCTGAGGAACACGTTTACACTGTTGGTGGGAATGTAAATTAGTTCAACTATTGTGGAAGACAGTGTGGCATTTCCTCCTGGATTCAGAACCTGAAAGACCATTTGACCCAGCAATCCCATTACTGAGTATATACCCAAGGGAGTATAAATCATTCTATTGTAAAGATACATACACATGTATGTTTATTGCAGCACTTTTCACAATAACAAAGACATGAAATCAACCCAAATGCCCACTAATGATAGATTGGATAAAGAAACTATGGTACATATACACCATGGAATACTATGCAGCCATAAAAAGGAATGAGATCATGTCCATTGCAAGGTCTTGGATGAAGCTGGAAGCCATCATCCTCAGCAAACTAACACAAAAACAGAAAACCAAACACCACATGTTCACTCATAAGTGGGAGCTGAACAATGAGAACACATGGACCCAGGGAAGGGAACAACACACACTGGGGCCTGTTGTGGGGGCAGGGGAGGGAGAGCATCAGGATAAATAGCTAATGCATGTGGGGCTCAACACTTAGGTGATGGTTGATAGGTGCAGCAAACCACCATGGCACAAGTTTATCTATGTAACAAACCTGAACGTACTGCACATGTATTCCAGAACTTAAAATTAAAAAAAAAAAAAAACCATAATGATAAAGCTCCCCCTAGAAAAGAAAGGTAAAAACTGATTTGTAATTTTTAGCAATTACCAATGCTTTGTTTTCCCACTGAAAATTCCCAAACTTTCAGTTAAAGGCATTGCTCACAATTTATATTAATGGTGTTTTGGATAAAGCAGGAGAAATAATGATATCTGCAAGTGGAGCAGACCAGTACGGAGAGGGGAGAGACATCTCAAGAAGACAGAAAGTGAGTCAGTAGAAAGCATTTAGAGAAAGCAGTAACTCAGAGCTGCATATCATCAGATGAACGTAATACCCAGCCTCATTATTGCAAAGGGCACTAGACTCTTCATGTCAATGAAATGAGGAATACAGTCAGTTTCATTCATACATGAAACATTTACTGAGCATCTACTCTGTGCCAGGCAAGTCCCCAGGCCCTGAAAATATGGCACTGAATGAGGCAGATGAGGAGCTGCTCTCATAAAGCTTGCATTCTAGTGGGGGGAGACAGATGAGAAATAAGAGGATGATACATGGTGCAAAGTGAAAAAAAAGCAGAGAGATAAATAGAATGTGATTGGGAAAGGCTTTTATTTAATATGATGAAGTAGTGACATCCAAGTTTAAATTTTAATGATAATTGTAATAGTTTTTAAATATGTTCATAAATTCTTCTATATTTCTCTCTCCAAAAGATGGAACCTAATTCTCTTCCTTTCAGTGTGGGAAGGATTTCCTAATTCACTTCTAATGGACAGAATATAGTGAAAGCATGACTAGGTGATAAAAGGCATTGTGGCTTCTCTGATTATTCACTCTGGGGGACACTTACGTGCCATGTTGGGAAGACACTCAAACAACTTTGAGGAGAAGCCTTTGTGGTAAGAAACTAAGACCTTCTGTCCAAACTGAGCAAAACTGAAGCCTCCAGACAACAGCTATATATGTGATCCATGTTGAAAGTAGATCTTTCAGCCCCAGTCAAGCCCTTAGATGCCTGCAACTCTCATTGACAGCTTCAGTGCACCTTTATGAGAGACCGCAAACCAGAACCACTCAACAAAGTTGTTTACAAATTTCTGACCCCCTCCCCCTGCCGCCTAAATACAAAATAGTAAAATTTATTGTGTTCCACTACTAGATTTTTAATAATTTGTCACACATTAATAGATAACATACCCTGATGGTGGAATACATGGACAAAAACCAATTTCTAAGCATAAGGAAAGGCAAATTCAAAGGATCTTGAAATGGCTACAAGCTTAGCAAGTTTGAGACATTAAGGTGAGGCCTAGCAGTGGAAGAAAAGAGGGCAAGTCAGGCTGGGGAGGAGGGTTGTGGAGAAGAGCTTGGGTTTTATTCTAAGAGAAGAGAATGGAGGTAATTAAGAAGAGAAAACAATGTGATCAAAGAGCAAAGATCACTTTACTGTGTTAAAAATAGATTGGGTGGATGTAAGAAGGTGGCAAGAGTGGACAGGAGGAGCTCATGAGGAAGGAAGCCGTGTCAGAGAGCATTCAGAGGAAGCCATAATTCAGAGCTGGATATCATCAGGTGGATGTAATGCCCAGCCTGATTATCCCTCAGAAATACTGCAAAGGGCTTAAAGTCTGTCTCCTCCCACTAGAATGTAAGCTTTGTGAGAACAGCTCCTTATCTCATTCAGTGCAGTATTTCCACTGAGATAGTAGCAGTGGAATTGGAAAGAAGGGGACAGAATCAGGATAGACTTTGGAGGCAGAACATTTGGTTCATATATTAAAGGAAAGGGTTATGATATTATGCTGGCTAAATATTCAGGTTATTTAAATAATCTAACAAGAGGGGATATAAGTCACAGTAATACGAGGCAAATGACCCTAAATATCACAGAAGAGGTAGACATAGTGTAGAGATGTGGGTCTTTCTAATCATGCAACATTTGAACCAAGACTGATTGACCTTAATATCAGAAGCTTAAAATCAGGTCCCAAAGAAAGCCGAGGGAAGCTCATTTTCCTCGTTACTCAATCACTTAGAATATCCTTTCTCCTACTGTCCTGAGTACTGGCCTCTGACTCCGGAGTCACCTCTTAGGCAGGACAGGTTGAGGTACACCTCTGCCTTCTCTAGGCTCAGTCATGTACACCTATAACTTGTGAATTTTTCTAGAAAAACTTGAAAAGCCCATAGAATGATTTATACATGAATTTTGAATTAATTTATCCTGAACTTAAAGATTTGAAACGATGCAATCTCAAGCCTAAGAAAATCTGAAAAACATATATGTCATTCAGTTAAGCAAAACACGTTACATACATTGAATTTCAATTTATTTTAATTCTTTGAACCAGGAAAGGATACAGATATTGAGATAATACTACAAGATACTTTGACCTAGACATCTGGCTACAAATATCAGATGCCAAGTTTTCTGAATTCAAGTGACATTTTTAAAGCAAATGCTAACATTTATCATTCAAATACAATTTTCATTTTTAAGATAGGAATGTCTATAGATGAAGTGTGAAATTTTCTTTAAACCATGAACTCTTTACCTCTAGAAACTTCTTGACTTCTATATGAAGTGAGTGAGGACTGCTTGTTTGTCTTTTTATTTCCTTGAATATCACAGTTTCAGGCCCTACTTCCAGGATGATAAGGAACCTAATCGAAGTAGATAAGTCACCTTTTCTCACTGTATTAAGAATAAGAACACAAACCTGATTGGTAGCATTTATAATTTTTTTTTTTTTGAGACAGAGTCTTGCTCTGTCACCCAGGCTGGAATTCAGTGGCACGATCTCAGCTTACTTCAGCCTTCACCTCCTGGGTTCAAGTGATTCTCCTGCCTCAGCCTCCTGAGTAGCTGGGACTATAGGCTCATGTCACCTCGCCAGGCTAATTTTTGTATTTTTAGTAGAGATGGGGTTTCACAATGTTGGCGAGGATTGTCTTGATCTCTTGGCCTTGTGATCTGCCTGCCTTGCCTCGGCCTACCAAAGTGCTGGGATTACAGGCATGAGCCACTGTGCCTGGTCGCATTTACAATTTTTATACATTAAAATTATTCTACCTAATAGCCAGAAAAAAATAGGTTTTTTTTTTCAACCTGTACCTGACAATAGTAGAAAGTGGTCCTAAGAGAGAAAACTTAGATGTCCTTTCTAAATGTCTTTCAAATCAGCTTAACTTTTTAAAACATAAACAGAAATCAAATATTTTGCCCTACAGCAGGACTTCTCAACAAATTGATACTCACATAGAACACTTTGCTGTGCTCTGAGAATTTTAAATAAGTAATTAACTTAGTGAAGTTAGTCAGTATACATGTGGGAAATAATAACCAATGTCCAGAAGGTAATTCAAATACTGAGCACCTGTTGATTGAGTTGTTTCTAAGTCTCTTGACCAGAAAAACTCAATTTTGCCTGCACATTAGAATCACCTAGGAGCTTTGAAATATGCTGAATCCTGGGCCATAACTCAAACCCATTAAAGCAGAATCTTTGGAGGAGGGACCCAGTAATCCTGGCTCTTGTGGCTCTCCAAGTGATCCTGAAGTGCAGCCAAGATTGAACCACTGCTGCGTGATCAGTGAAATGATTTGTTACCAGATGCATTACTTAGGTGTCTTCTGAATTTACATGACCTTTTTAGAGAACTAGAATTTGGAACTCTCTGTGTGAGAAGGTCATTCTGTAAAGGGCAGAAGGAAGTTGGTACTACACATGGCTTATTGTCAGTAAGCAGGTGTGTACCACGTGATTTCTTTAAAGAACTGAACAAAAACAACTAACCACTGCCTGAGCAAAGCTAACTCTCAATAGATCAAAATTGCTTAGTTATTATATTGTGTCTCTTATATAAAAATAAGGCAGGAAGTTGTCCTTCTAAGGACAAGGAAAGAGAAAGCTTAGTAATTATTCACCTATTCCACCAGGTGCCAAGACACCTTTGAATCACAGTAAGTAGGTGAATAAACACCAGACACTCAGGAACTTGGCTTCCATACAAATCTCGGGGTTTCTGTAAACCAGTAATCATGGGACAATAGGGGAGAATGGGATCGTTTCTAAATTGGGGACAGGGAGGAACCAATCCCAACAGGAAAACACTTTTTGTTTCTTTTCTCTCTCTCTGTCCTGTTTACATCTGAAGAAGTATGTATGGATAAGAGATGAAAGCCTCTTTTCCAAAGGAATACTTAAAAAGTATCTGAGGATAAAGGTCACAGCTGAACTTCATTTCCTCTTTTTCTACAGTAATCCAAATTATGTTATGCTAATTGAGTAAATATAGCTTAATTTTAACAAAGGAATGTTATTTCCCCCAACACCAGTGATGATTATATCTTTTGGCCTCTGCTCTGTAACTACCCAATACCTTTCAAAATTATTATTCAGAGAGCACAGGTTAGCAGAGGATTTTGTGTGACTGAAAATGGTAAACATCTGGGAATCCAGGTGCTCGACATTTAAATTCTCTGGCACAGAAGTATTCCTTCATTATGTGAAACTGTCACATTATTATTTTGCCTAATGATACCATCATTATCATACTCACTTCAGTGACAAAATGCCAAATTCATGCCTGTCAATTTTCTGCTGTATCTTTCCAAATCAAAGAGCTTTTGCTTTTAAAAATCTATCAAATTAACACAGTAGGCTCAGGCAGCAGACAGTAATTTCAGAAATAATATTCAAAAATTATATGCCGTTGTAGTCTATCCCAATAGTTTATGCATTAAATCTAGTATTGGCAAGATTTAGCCATTTAAGGTTGAATTGTTCTAAGTTTATTTATGTGTATCAAGGCAAATATTTAAGCATGAGAATTTCCATCACAAAAAGTAATAAGAAAAAACAATTTAGAGAAGCAGAATAAAAAGAAATATTTTACTAAGCTGCTAATCCATAAAATTCCAATTTATTTGAATTCATTAAAAGAATGTGCTTGATTTTCATGTATTTAAAAATGTTTTGTCTGCACATATTAAAGCAAGTGTAATTAATGGAAATTACATGAAAAATAGTTAGAGATGTTAAAAGGTCTCAAACAAACGATTTGGGGAGACACTAAAGCAAATCTAATGGCAAGATACTCTAGTTGTTAGGGGTTTGGAGTCTAGATTCAAATAACATTAGTTTAAACCTTGGCTTCTACTTACATATGAACTTGACAAGTTACTTAGCCATTCAAAGCCTCTCTTCAATCCCATCTAACTCACACATTGGTTGTGAGGCTAGAAATGGACAATGTGTCTAGCACATAGGAAGTGCTCAATACTGGTTAGCTATTAACAGGGATTATTATATATCACATTATACATTACATTTTCTTGTATGATACTATATTGTTACAAAATAACTTTATTTCCAGTTATAAGACTGGTAGATAAGAGGATGAGTAGACAAAAGGTACCTAGATTTCAGTTAACATTTGACAGATACTTTATGTGAATAAACCAAAATTTTCAAGATGCTAGTACAGCATGGTGAACTTATAACTAGATTATTAACTCTTAAATAGCTAGTTAACATCAATGAAACTGATGTCACTAGACAGGATCTGCTTCAGCTCAACTAAAGATACCATCCAACTGTCCATCCAGACACAAGTAGAAACTTCTTGGGCCACTGAGTTGCTTCCCATTTTTTCACCACTTCTCTCCCCCAGCCATTAATGCAGAACATTTTATTGGTCACGTCTCTTCAAAGCCTCTCTGAAGTCTTCCTTCTTCCCCTATTCCCTTCTCCTGCCATAGTGCCATATTTGCCTCTCCTGCCTCAGTCTCTGCTCTTCTCCCATTCTCCTGCTCAAGTAATCCCACATTTCTGCCCGAAGAGCTCTCTAACTTTCCTAACACAGTTGCCTCTCAGTCTTCCCTTCAGTCCATAGAAAGCATTTCTCTTTCCCCCATTACAGATGGCTGACAAATATAATTCTAGCACAAGAATTAGTTAAATGACACTTTGAGCACAGTTTTACTGAATTCCAAGATTATTTTCTCTTTCCTGGTTAAATGTAGTATATGCTATTAAATCCTCTCATTTTCCCCAAATCTAATAGAACAACCAACATATATGGGGAAGCCCTAGCTGCTAATGATTCCATAGCTCACTGTGAGTTATCACAGTGACACATAATACAGCATCATGAACTGCATTATTGCACTGGGTTATTGGTATGTATTCAAGAGGAGATTACAAGAATGATGAAGACTAAGGTAGATGCCATGTCAGTTAAAAGCCTCATTGTAGGGTCTGACTGCCTCATTCAAATCTGTTCTCTGTAGAACCCTTGGGAAAGTTATTCACCATTTTTACTAGAGAGACTACGGGAGCATCCATGTAAAGTGCTTAGTACAGTGCTTGTTATATTTTTAGCATCCTATGACTGGTAGATTAAAATGATGATCTTGTTCTGTGTCTCTGGGAGTGTGTGTTTGTGTATGTGCATTTTAATTTCCCCGTCAAAGTTGATCTCCAAAGCAATTGCAAAGAAAAGATCAAACAAAAGAGGAGACAGGTACTTTTAAACGGGTAGGATGTTATATATAAAGGCTTGTAAAATCTAATTGCTATTGTAAAGACTCCCTGAAAATTTCCATTCATAGTTTATATTCATTCGTTTACTTAAAATATTTTTAGCAAATATTTATAAAGTATTTATTATGTCTGCTGTCCCATGCAATAGAGGTGCTTCAGTGAACAAAGCAGAGTTCCTTTCCTGGCCTGTATCTTAGAAGAGGAAGATGAGCAATAAATGAACCAGTAAATGTACAGTGTACCAGATGCGACATATATAACAGAGAAAAGCAAAATAAGATAGATGGTATAGAGAGTATGAAATTTATTATTATTATTATTTTATGAAGACTGTGGGTCTCCTGCCTGGCTGACCTTCATTAGTTCCATAAGAGGATCAGATTAATCTGCGGATAACTGGATATCTCAAAACAACCAGCTGAGACTGAGTTAAAAAAAGGATGAGGCTGTCAGGGGGTACACAGAGCAGATCCACAATTTTTTTTCATGAGGAAATTCTGAAAGTATAGCACAGTACAGATGTAATATGAAGAGGCGCTAAAGGGTAGTATCAAAAGAATAGAGCTAGACAGGAATTTAGAGATGTAAATTGAATACTGTAATCTAGGACCTCCTAACACAAAGTTACTTTTCTAGTATGAAGATCTGAAAAGACAGAATAAACAAAAGCCAACTTTAAGTTAGCATCATAATAGACAATTGCATTAAGTATATAAAAGAATTTCTTGATTTTATATAGACTGGTCTGATGAAGTCTTACCGTAAACGTCTGTCTTAGTTTGTTTTGTGTTGCTTAAAACAGAATGCCTGAAACAGTATTTTATAAAGAAAAAGAACTTATTTCCTACAGTTATGGAGACTAAGAAGTCTACCATCAGGGGGTCACATCTTGTGAGAGCCTTCTTGCTGATGGGGTCTCCTTGGA
Source organism: Aotus nancymaae (assembly GCF_030222135.1). NCBI lineage: Eukaryota > Metazoa > Chordata > Mammalia > Primates > Aotidae > Aotus > Aotus nancymaae. The sequence continues at coordinate 33,334,293 of NW_026988413.1, forward strand.
GACCCAGGGCCGCATAGGACATTTCATGGTGAGGGGGATGAGTGTGCTAACATTCTAGCTCAGACTCTACCTTTTCTTATAAAGCTTCCAATTCCACTCCCATGATAACCTATTAATTCATCAACCCATTAATTCATTAATTCATGAATGGTTTAATTCACTCATGAATTAAAGTGTCCTCGACATCCAACCATCTTTTAAAGGCCCCACCTCTCAATACTGCTACATTGGGATTAACTTTCAACATGAGTTTTGGGGAGGACATGTAAATTATAGCATTCTGCTCCTAGCCCCCAAAAACTCAAAATTTTCTCATACATAAATACATTCATTTCATTGCCATAGTCATAGAGTTTTAATTCACTCCAGCACCAACTCAAACGTCCAAAATCTAGAGTCTCATCTGTGAGCCCATAACATTACAAAAAAATTATCAACTTTCAAGATACAATGGTAGCACACAGGCAAAGGGTAAGACATACCCATTCAAAAGGAGAGATATAGGCCAAAAGAAAGGGGTAACACACCCAAGAAAGTCCAAAACCCAGCAGGGCAGGCATTACATCTGAAAGCTGGAGAATAATCACTTTTTACTTTATATGCTACTTCCTGGACATATTGGAGTTGATGTTGTGCCCCCAGGGCCTCAGGTGGCACAGCCTTTATCACTTCGCTGAGTGAAGCCCAGATGGCTGATCGTATGGGCTAGAGTTAAGTATCTGAAGTTTTCCCAAGCAGGCATTGCATGTTGCCTCTGAGTTCACAGATTTGGGATTCCAGTTGCAGTCCCACTCCTACAGCTGCACCAAGCAGGGACCTGCCCTAGGGGGGACTCTACAATGGCCTCATTTCCACAGCTCTGCTAGGAATTGCCCAGGTGGGGGCCATATGGCAGCTTCAACCCCACATATCTGCTTGGCATTACTCTAGCAGGGGCTCTCTTTAGTGGCTTGGCTTCTGCAACAAGTCTGCCTGGAACCCCAGGCTTTTCAGGATATTTTGAAATCTGGGTGGAAGCTGCCACACCTCCATAGCTCTTGCTTTCTCTAAGTCTGCAGAATGGGCACCACATGTACTTTATCAAGGTTCATAAGGGGCCCCTTGAACCATGGCTGGGATGGACACAGAGCACTGTGCTGGGTTACAGTGGGAAGAGTCTCAAGATGATACCGGGCAGAAAGGTCATTGAGAGCACTCCAGGCCTGTTTCCTGAAATCATTCTGCTCCCTCTCAGCCTCTGGACTTATGGTAGGTAGAGCAGCCTCTAAGATTTCTGAAATTCCTTTGTGGTCTTTCTTCTTTTGTCTTGAAGACTAGCACCTGGCCTCCCTTCTTTCCAAGCTAATCTCTTTAGCAAATCCTCACTGGGCTACTTTAGTTTCCTCTCCTGAACATACTTTTTCACTCTTTATGTGGCAAGGCTGAATTTGCCACATCTTTCTGCTCTAGCTTCCCTTTTAAATATAAGCTCTGCTTTTAAATTATTCCTTTGGACACAGTTAAGCTATTTGCCAGTTTATAACAAGGACAGTCTTTCCTCCAGTTTTCAATACCTTGTTCTTCACTTCCATCTGAAACCTCCTTAGAATGGCTTTTATTGTCCATATTTCTATCAGCATTCTAGTCATGATGACTTAACAAATATCTAAGTTTCAAACTTTCCCCAGTCTTCTTACCTTCTAAGCCCTCATAATAATCTAGGCCTTTTCTAGCCTGCTCCTCCAAATTTTTTCAGCCTCTGCTCATTGCCCAGTTCCAAAGCCACTTCTACATTTTCAGATATGTGTTATCAAAACCCCACTCCTGGTACCAATTTTCTATCATAGTCTGTTTTTCTGTTGCTTATAATAGAATAAATAGAATTGGGTAATTCATAAAGAAAGGAACTTATTTCTTATAGTTATGGAGGCTGAGAAGTCCAAAATCAAGTGGCCACATCTCATGACAGCCTTCTTGTTAGTGGGGACTCTCTACAGAGTCCCAAGGTGGCTCAGAGGATCACACAGCAAGGGGGCTGAGGGTGCTAGCATCCTAGCTCAGGTCTCTCTACAATTTCATATAAAGCCTCAAGTTCCACCCCATGATAACCCATTAATCCATTAATTTCTAAATCCATTAATTCATACATGGATTAATCCGTTCATGAAGACAGACCCCTCATGATCCAACTACCTCTTAAAGGCCTCACCTCTCAATACTGCCACACTGGGGAGTAGCTTTAACATAACAAACCATAGCACAGTGTCCAGTGAGGAGGGAACATGGGAGACAGTAATGAAGGTATCTGTAGGAAGATAATTCCAGGCAGAGGGAGCAGCAAGTGCAATGTCAAAAGACCAGAAAATATTTGGATTATTTGGTGAACAGGAAGAAAGCCTATGAAGAAGATAAAATCAAAGTAGTGAGAGTTGGCAGGTGGCCAGAACACATAGGATCTTTAGACCAATGTAAAGACTTTGGCTTTTATTCTGAATGAAAGTAGAAAGCCAATGGAAGGTTTTTGAGTGGAGAAGTGACATGTTCTGACAGATGTTTTAAAAGCATCTCCAGCTACTTTGTAAAGAATAGGGTGAATGGAGTGAAGGTACGGGCAAGATTGGAAGCAGAGAGCCTCTAAGGAGGTAATCGCAAAACTCCAGTCATAGTTGAAGGTGGCTTGGACCAGCATGAGGACTGCACAAGTGGTGAAAAGTGGTTAGATTCTGGATATAGTCTGAAGGTAGAGCTGACAGGATTTACTGATGGATCAGCAAATAACAAATTACAAAACATGGTTTTGCACATGAATGCATTGTTTCATTTAACTCTCCTAATGGCGGTAAGTAGTGGTTGTGAATTGGTGATCTGAGACCCTAGTATGGGTGTAGGGTCTAATTGCCTTAACAGGGTAAGAGTGGGGCCTCACGCTGGGTGTTATTATTCCTAGCTGCCTACTCCTATTAGGAGTCTCTCTCTTCAAGAGATCTTTTAAATTCATTTTTATCTCATGCAACAGCTTTCTAAGGTCATAACAAACATCTTAGTTCAACTCACAGTGACTTCCTATTATATATCCATTCCATTATCCTTTGACAAATTATTTAGACTTCTTATACAGTAGCTTCATAGTGTCTTGGGGAGAAAATTCAAACTGCTGGTGAAGAAAGGCTCACCAGCCTTTTCTTCATTTAGTGATAGGCAATTTCTGCAGTTTCATCTCTGGCTGGACTTCTTAATTTTACCAGATACCTGTCACACACACACACACACACACCACACACACACACACCACACACACACATTTATTATACTCACAAATTTGCCTTAACTTTATTAGGTATATATGTTCCAGGTTAACATAACAACTCAAGTGTGTATTTTCTGATCTGGAAAAATAAAAAGAACAAAATATGGCAATGGACCAAAACAGAAAATACCAATTTGTGCTCTCAGAAAATAGCTATGAAAACCTCAGATATTCCAAAAATGTCCTTTTTGATGTTGTCTTTGTCTTCTCAATATAAGGAACTTTTGCTTTGTGTTTCTAAAGCATCTCTAGAACAGGGCTGGTGGAGAAAGAAACATGCAGACAGAGAGATTTTTAAGCAAGCACATTATTTGCTTGAGCATAATTAGAATTTAAACAGCATGATGCTGATTTTTCTCCTCACTCTCATGGTTGAGGAATAATGAAAATTAACAGCATCTTTATCGAGATCAAACATAAAATGATTCCAGCTTAGTACCTTATAAAGTCAAGTTAATTTCCATCCCTGGGATAAACAGGCCCTCAAAGGCCTGTGAATGAACACTCAGATATGATCTTTGGCAATTTTGTTCACGTTAGGCCCTATCTCCTGTTTTATAAAAGCAAACACAGTACTGGAGGGGTAATTGTTTTGTCTCCAAACAACTTTTCAGATCCTTCTATGATTCTGAAGCTCTAGTGCACCTGTGAAGGGAGCCCCAGAAAGTTATTCTCAGGCTTGGATTTTGGCATGCAGGAAACCATTCTCTCTGAACTCTTTTGGCACCAATATAAGGCAATTTGACTGGATTGATTTCATCAGGAATTAGGCTATAATGTATTTTGCTATCTGTACACCCAGGGAGAATAGGAGAATGTCCCAGCTCCTTATGATTATTATCTATATGGACAATTCTCCAATTTTTCTTTTCCCCTTCTGTAAAATAATGAGTCTGAGTAGTTGGCTTGAAGATACACAGAAGGATTGCACACAAGCTTTTTGATCACTCAGTTCTCGATGTGGTTTCTAAGTACAATTAAATAGACTCTGTTACTCTAGTACTCTATTTTTGTTAGTCTATACATATATAAGTCAGTTTTGAAAAATCAAGTCTACATTAGAATCAACCAGTGAAAAATGTTTTAATCTCAGTGGTTCTCTAATAATGATTCTAAAAGGAAAATACAAGTGTGACCTTCTGTGACAAATCCAATAGAGTACTAATTTCAAAATGTATAAAATTGATAGACTAGGGAGATATAGTCAGTAAATTATTGAATAAAACAACTATTTCTTACTCTATAGTAATCATTTGCTATAGACTCCATTTATTTCTCTGAGTTAACAGTCTCATGAAAATGTAGACATTCCTGAGTAAGGTAAATATATTAGGTTATTATCAACCACAGTAATTGTGGTAGGTTAAATTATGTTAAAAATATTTACATACTGAGGTTGGCATATGATTTCTTTGAGACTCATGGTGGGCAGGTTATAATTCCCTTGACTTTGGGATCAGCTTTGTGCCTTGCTTTGGCCAGAGGAATGTTAAGAGACGTGAAATGTGATTGCATGATTGGCCTTAATCTCTTATATTGGCATACTTTCCCAAGGAAGCTGCTGTTTCTTCACTCTTGACTCTATAATGACATAAGTGCAGAATACCAGACATCAAGCAGTATAATGTCTGGCCTAAGCCAGTCTATCTTCAGCTGACCAGTATACACGTCAGCCTCTGTTGTTTTAAGTCAATATGTTTCTGGCTAGTTTGTTATACCATAATAGCTAGCTAATAAAATAGGCACTTATTGGTTATATATTCATTATCTCATTTAATTCTTATCTCCCACCTTTGGGCTAATATTATACACATTTTAAAGGAAAATATATGTAGCTAATGTCAGAACCTAGATATGAACACTGCCTTTTATTACTCCCAGACCAACACTCTTAAACCATTTCAAGAGTATGATTTTAATATAAAATTGTTCATTAAAATTAATAGGAAGTTCGGAACTGGCTGGTTCCAGTATTCATGGCTGGCCTCTTGCCATCCTTTGGATTTCAAAAAGGTTTATCTAACTTCCTTGAAGCAGCCTTCTATTATTTTCTCTTATCTCCTTGTATGTTTCTTCAAAGCATTACCACTGTTTGTAATGATTTTACTTGCTTTCTGTGCATGCCTCTTACCAAATGCAATTCCACTAGGGTAGGGGTATGTTTGCTTTCTGTTGTATTCTGAACATCTAGCACAATGTCTGGCACATAGTAGGTTCTCAATAAAGATTTGTGGAATGGATAAATGAACAAATAAGTGAGAAGGACAAGGAAGTAAAGAATAGGCTGGTGAGTGGGGATAGCAAACCTATGCTGGAATTGGTAAAAGAGAACTCTAGTAGCTAGAGTTAGAGTCAGGGTTTGAGGAGGCCACAGGATATAAGGGAGGGCTGTAGACATAATGGGGAGAGAGTCAGAGGTAAACTTTGTCCACTTCACAACTATAAATGGAGCTTGCCCGGGGTACTCAAGGGTTGTTTTTTTCTGAGAAACATAAAAACAAAATATATACAATAGAAAACACATGTGAGTATAGGTATGGAGCCTTTTTGATTTGAAATCTATCTTTTTATAGGGTTAGAAAAAAATATTAACAAAGGAAACAAAAAGGCAAAGAAATATCAGTGGCTCATGCAAAGGGAGCCGAGGGCTACCACAAAGACCTTGAGTGAACTGTTTTCTCAGCCTGCTGCATTCACACAGTATCCTCATGAGTCTCAGGAAAGGAGATCAGGTTGGAGGCCAAAATATTAATGAGTCTCATTGGTAATTTTACATGAGGAAGAAATAATGAATACACCTTACAGGTGAGAAATCCAAAAGATCTTGACAAGATGAAGTTGTAACTAGGTTCTGGAAGAGTTGGTTTCGTGCTGGAGCAGTACAATAGCTTTAGGATAGACTTTTAAATCTGATTGTGTAAGGATATAAAAAAATGGATACTCAAGTATTACATTTTAAACTATACTTTGCTTCTTTTTATTGTCTTCGGTGTTCTTGTTTTTTTTTATTTAATTTTTTTTTTTATTGCATTTTAGGTTTTGGGATACATGTGAAGAACATGCAAGATTGTTGCATAGGTACACACATGGCAGTGTGATTTGCTGCCTTCCTCCCCATCACCTATATCTGGCATTTCTCCCCATGCTATCTCTCCCCAACTCCCCAACCCCCACTGTCCCTCCCCTATTTTCCCCTGACAGACCCCAGTGTGTGATGCTCTCCTCCCTGTGTCCATGTGTTCTCATTGTTCAACACCCACCTATGAGTGAGAACATGCGGCATTTGATTTTCTGTTCTTGTGTCAGTTTGCTGAGAATGATGGTTTCCAAGTTCATCCATGTCCCTACAAAGGACACAAACTCATCGTTTTTTTTTTTTTTGAGACGGAGTTTCGCTCTTGTTACCCAGGCTGGAGTGCAATGGCGCGATCTCAGCTCACCGCAACCTCTGCCTCCTGGGTCCAGGCAATTCTCCTGCCTCAGCCTCCTGAGTAGCTGGGATTACAGGTATGCGCCACCATGCCCAGCTAATTTTTTGTATTTTTAGTAGAGACGGGGTTTCACCATGTTGACCAGGATGGTCTCTATCTCTTGACCTCGTGATCCACCCGCCTTGGCCTCCCAAAGTGCTGGGATTACAGGCTTGAGCCATTGCGCCTGGCCAAACTCATCATTTTTGATGGCTGCATAATATTCCATGGTGTATATGTGCCACATTTTCCCCGTCCAGTCTATCATCGATGAGCATTTGGGTTGGTTCCAGGTCTTTGCTATTGTAAACTGTGCTGCAATGAACATTCGTGTGCATGTGTCCTTATAGTAGAACCATTTATAATCCTTTGGATATATACCCAGTAATGGGATTGTTGGGTCAAATGGAATTTCTATTTCTAGGTCCTTGAGGAATCGCCACACTGTTTTCCACAGTGGTTGAACTAATTTACACTCCCACCAACAGTGTAAAAGTGTTCCTATTTCTCCATATCCTCTCCAGCATCTGTTGTCTTCAGATTTTTTAATGATCACCATTCTAACTGGCGTAAGATGGTATCTTAATGTAGTTTTGATTTACATTTCTCTAATGACCAGTGATGATACTCATTTTTTCATATGTTTGTTGGCCTCATGTATGTCTTCTTTTGTAAAGTGCCTGTTCATATTCTTTGCCCACTTTTGAATGGGCTTATATGTTTTTTTCTTGTAAATCTGTTTTAATTCTTTGTAGATTCTGGATATCAGCCCGTTGTCAGATGGGTAGACGGCAAAAATTTTTTCCTATTCTGTTGGTTGCCAATTCACTCTAATGACTGTTTCTTTTGCTGTGCAGAAGCTGTGGAGTTTGATTTGGTCCCATTTGTCTATTTTGGCTTTTGTTTCAAATGCTTTTGGTGTTTTGGTCATAAAGTCCTTGCCTACGCCTATGTCCTGCGTGGTTATGCCTAGATTTCATTCTAGGGTGTTTATGGTGTTAGGTCTTATGTCTAAGTCTTTAATCCATCTGGAGTTAATTTTAGTGTAATGTGTCAGGAAGGGGTCCCATTTCTGCTTTCTGCATATGGCTAGCCAGTTTTCCCAGCACCCTTTATTAAACAGGGAATCCTTTCCCTATTGCTTGTTTTTGTCAGGTTTGTCAAAGATCAGATGGTTGTAGATGTGTTGTGTTGCCTCCAAGGCCTCTATTCTGTTCCATTGGTCTATATCTCTGTTTTGGTACCAGTACCATGCTGTTTTGATTACTGTAGCCTTGTAGTATAGTTTGAAGTCTGGTAGTGTGATGCCTCCTGCTTTGTTCTTTTTGCTTAGAATTGACTTGGCTGTGCAGGCTCTCTTTTGGTTCCATATGAAGTTTAAGGTGTTTTTTTTCCAGTTCTGTGAAGAAGGTCATTGGTAGCTTGATGGGGATAGCATTGAATCTGTAAATTACTTTGAGCAGTATGGCCATTTTCACGATATTGATTCTTCCTAATGATGAACATGGAATGTTTCTCCATCTGTTTGTGTCCTCCCTTATTTCATTGAGCAGTGGTTTGTAGTTCTCCTTGAAGAGGTCCTTTATGTTCCTTGTTAGTTGTATTCCTAGGTATTTTATTCTCTTGGTAGCAATTGTGAATGGCAGTTCATTCTTAATTTGGCTCTCTTTAAGTCTGTTATTGGTGTATAGGAATGATTGTGATTTTTGCACATTGATTTTGTATCCTGAGATTTTGCTGAAGTTGCTTATCAGTTTCAGGAGATTTTGGGATGAGACGATGGGATCTTCTAGATATACAATCATGTCGTCTGCAAATAGAGACAATTTGACTTCCTCTTTTCCTATTTGAATACCCTTTATTTCTTTTTCTTGCCTGATTGATCTGGCTAGAACTTCCAGTACTATATTGAATAGGAGTGGTGAGAGAGGGCATCTTTGTCTAGTGCCAGATTTCAAAGAGAATGCTTCCAGTTATTGCCCATTCAGTATGATATTGGCTGTTGGTTTGTCATAAATAGCTTTTATTATTTTGAGATACATTCCGTCAATACCTAGTTTATTGAAAGTTTTTAGCATAAAGGGCTGTTGAATTTTGTCAAAGGCCTTCTCTGCATCAATTGAGATAATCATGTGGTTTTTGTCTTTGGTTCTGTTTATGTGGTGAATTATGTTTATAGACTTGGGTATGTTAAACCAGCCTTGCATCCCTGGGATGAATCCTACTTGATGATGGTGGGTAAGCTTTTTGATGTGCTATTGCAATTGGTTTGCCAGTGTTTTATTGAAAATTTTTGCATCTATGTTCATAATGGATATTGGTCTGAAGTTTTCTTTTCTTGCTGAGTCTCTGCCGAGTTTTGGTATCAGGATGATGTTGGTCTCATAAAATGATTTGGGAAGGATTCCCTCTTTTTGGAATGTTTGGAATAGTTTCAGAAGGAATGGTACCAGCTCCTCTTTGTATGTCTGGTAGAATTCGGCTGTGAACCCATCTGGACCTGGGCATTTTTTGGGTGGTAGGCTCTTAATTTCTGCCTCAACTTCAGACCTTGTTATTGGTCTATTCAGCTTTTCAACTTCTTCCTGGTTTAGGCTTGGGAGGATTCGCATGTCTAGGAATTTATCTGTTTCTTCCAGGTTTACTAGTTTATGTGCATAGAGTTGTTTGTAATAATCTCTGATGATGGTTTGTATTTCTGTGGAATCTGTGGTGATATCCCCTTTATTGATTGTTTTTTATTGCATCTATTTGATTATTCTCTCTTTTCTTTTTTATTAATCTGGCTAGTGGTCTGTCTATTTTGTTGATCTTTTTGAAAAACCAGCTCCTGGATTTATTGATTTTTTGAAGGTTTTTTTTATGTCTCTATCTCCTTCAGTTCTGCTCTGATCTTAGTTATTTCTTGTCTTCTGCTAGGTTTTGATTTTTGATCTTACTCCTCTAGCTCTTTCAATTTTGATGATAGGGTGTTGATTTTAGATATCTCCTTGCTTCTCATGTGGGCATTTATTGCTATATATTTTCCTCTAGAGACTGCTTTAAATGTGTCCCAGAGATACTGGTATGTTGTGTCTTCATTCTCATTGGTTTCGAAGAACATCTTTATTTCTGCCTTCATTTCATTGTTTATCCAATCAACATTCAAGAGCCAGTTGTTCAGTTTCCATGAAGCTGTGTGGTTCTGAGTTAGTTTCTGAATTCTGAGTTCTAACTTGATTGCACTGTGTTCTGAGAGACTGTTTGTTATGATTTCCATTCTTTTGCATTTGCTGAGGAGTGATTTACTTCCAATTATGTGGTCAATTTTAGAGTAGGTGTGATGTGGTGCTGAGAAGAATGTATATTCTGTGGATTTGGGGTGGAGAGTTCTGTAAATGTCTATTAGGTTTGCTTGTTCCAGGTCTGAGTTCAAGTCCTGGATATCCTTGTTAATTTTCTGTCTCGTTGATCTGTCTAATGTTGACAATGGGGTGTTAAAGTCTCCCACTATTACTGTGTGGGAGTCTAAGTCTCTTTGTAAGTCATTAAGAACTTGCCTTATGTATCTGGGTGCTCCTGTATTGGGTACATATATATTTAGGATTGTTAGCTCTTCTTGTTGCATTGATCCTTTTACCATTATGTAATGTCCTTCTTTGTCTCTTTTGATCTTTGTTGGTTTAAAGTCTATTTTATCAGAGACGAGATTTGCAACTCCTGCTTTTTTTTTTGCTCTCCATTTGCTTGGTAAATCTTCCTATATGCCTTTATTTTGAGCCTTTGTGTATCCTTGCATATGAGATGGGTTTCCTGGATACAGCACAACAATGGGTTTTGGCTTTTTATCCAATTTGCCAGTCTGTGTCTTTTGATTGGGGCATTTAGCCCATTTACATTTAGGGTTAATATTGTTATATGTGAATTTGATCCTGCCATTTTGATGCTAGCTGGCTGTTTTGACTGTTAGTTGATGCAGTTTATTCATTGTGTTGATGCTCTTTACCATTTGGTATGTTTTTGAAATGGCTGGTACTGTTCCTTTCTATGTTTAGTGCCTCTTTCAGGAGCTCTTGTAAAGCAGGCCTGGTGGTGATGAAATCTCTGAGTAATTGCTTGTTCACAAAGGATTTTATTTTTCCTTCACTTATGAAGCTTATTTTGGCTGGATATGAAATTCTGGGTTGAAAGTTCTTTTCTTTAAGGATGTTGAATATTGGCCCCGACTCTCTTCTGGCTTGCAGGGTTTCTGCTGAGAGATCTGCTGTGAGTCTGATGGGCTTCCCTATGTGGGTAACCAGACCTTTCTCTCTGGCTGCCCTTACCATTTTCTCCTTCATTTCAACCCTGGTGAATCTGATGATTATGTGCCTTGGGGTTGCTCTTCTTGAGGAATATCTTTGTGGTGTTCTCTGTATTTCCTGGACTTGAATATTGGCCTGCCTTGCTAGGTTGGGGAAGTTTTCCTGGATAATATCCTGAATAGTATTTTCCAGCTTGGATTCATTCTCTCCATCACATTCAGGTACACCTATCAAATGTAGATTAGGTCTTTTCACATAGTCCCATATTTCTTGGAGACTTTGTTAATTCCTTTTTATCATTTTTTCTCTAATCTTGCCTTCTCATTTTATTTCACTGAGTTGATCTTCGACCTCTTATATCCTTTCTTCTGCTTGATCAATTCGGCTGTTGAAACTTGTGTATGCTTCGTGAAGTTCTCGTGTTGTGTTTTTCAGTTCCATCAATTCACTTATATTCCTCTCTAAGTTGTCTATTCTCGTTAGCATTTCGTCAAATCTTTTTTCAAGGTTCTTAGTTTGTTTTGCATTGGGTTAGATCATGTTCTTTTAGCTCACAGAAGTTTCTTATTACCCACCTTCTGAAGCCTGATTCTGTCAATTCATCACACTCATTCTCCATCCAGCCTTGTTCCCTTGCTGGTGAGGAGTTGTAATCCCTTATAGGAGGAGAAGCATTCTGCTTTCGGGTGTTTTCTTCCTTTTTGCACTGGTTTCTTCCCATCTTTATGGATTTATCTACCTGTCGTCTTTGTAGTTGTTGACTTTCAGATTGGGTCTGAGTGGATGTCCAGTTTGTTGATGATGAAGTTATTTCTATCTGTTTCTTAGTTTTCCTTCTAACAGTCTGGCCCCTCTGCTGTAGGACTGCTGAGGTCCATTCCAGGCCCTACTTGCCTGGGGATCACCTGCAGCAGCTTCACAACAGTAAGGGTTGCTGCTGGTTTCTTCTTCTGCTATCTTTGTCCCAGAGGGATACTCGCCAGATGTCAGTCTGAGCTCTCCTTTATGAGGTGACTCTTTGGATATACAGGGGTCAGGGAGCTGCTTGAGGAGACATCTGTCCTTTATAGGAGCTCAAGTGCTAAGCTGTGAGCTCCGTTGTTCATTCAGAGCTGTTGGGCAGGTACGTTTAAGTCTGCTGCAGCAGAACTCATAAACCCACCCTTTTTTTTTTCCAGGTGTTCTTTCCTGGGGAGTTAGGGCTTTATTTATGAGTTTCTGTTGTGCTGCTGCCTTTTTTCAGGGCTGCCCTGTGCAGTGAGGAGGCAGCCTAGTCACTGTCTGCCTGCAGAGGCTTTGCTGAGCTGCTGTGGGCTCTGCCTAGCTGCTGTGTAAACTTCCCTGCAGTCCTTTTTATATGGGTGTAGTTAGAACTGCCTCGGCAATGGCGGCCCACCTCTATAATGGCGGACTCTCTCGGTAATGGCAGGCTGACTCGGCAATGGCAGGCTGCCTCAGCAATGGCAAACTACCTCCATAGTGGTGTAGTGCCTTGGTAATGGCAGATGCCCCTCCTCCACAGAGCTGGACCTTCCCGGGTTCAGCTGTGCTTGCTGTGAAACTCTCAATCCAGAGTGTTTCTGATTGCTGTTTTTTTTGTGGGGGTGGGACCAGCCGAGCCTGATCACATGGTTCCCTGTCTCGGAGCCTTTTTTTTTTTAGTTGAATGGTTGACTGTCTCCCAGGTGTTCCAGTCGCCTGTTGAAGAGGCACCAGGATCTGTGTGATTTCCCGTGTGGCAACCCACTGCACAAACTGAAACAGCAGCACTGAGATTCGTGGCACTTTTTTGCCTGGGAATCTCCTGGCCTGGCTCCCTGTTTCAGTCCCCTTTTTAATCAGATGAATGGGTGACTCTGCCTTCCCGGCGCTCCAATCGCCAGCTAAAACGGCACTTGGACCCTTGTATCTTGTACAGAGAACTGCCGTGCCGGGGCCCCAGCAGAACAGCCGCCAGCCAAAACAGCCGCGGTGGCCAAAACAGCCACACCAGCCAAACCAGCCGTGCTGGGTACCTGTGGGGCTCCTCTGCCTGGGAATCTCCTGGTCTGTGGGCAATAAAAATCCGTCTGGAAATGCAGCATCAACTCACCCTCCGTGCTTTCACTAGTAGTTGCAATCCTGAGCTGCTACTAATCGGCTGTCTTGGATCCCTCCTAAACCTTGCTTCTTAATGTAGTTTGCCTGTGTTTCCACTCAAATCTCATCTTGAATTATAGTTGCCATAATCCCCACATGTCATGGGAGGGACCTGGTGGGAGGTAATTGAATCATGGAGCAGTTACCCTCATGCTGTTCTCATGATAGTGAGTTCTCATGAGGTCTGATGGTTTTATAAGGAGCTTTTCCTCCTTTTGCTCAGCACTTCTCCTTCCTGTCGTCATGTGAAAGAAGGATGTGTTTGCTTCCCCTTCCACCATGATTGTATGTTTCCTGAGGCTTCCCAGCCATGCTGAACTGTGAGTCAATTAAACTTCTTTCCTTTATAATTTAAACAGACAGAGAAAAAAGTTCACTGAAGGTCTTCTTTGGGGTAGCCAACACTTTGATTATAATTATAGAAGGAGGATACATCAAAATTTTGATTGTTTGGAATCTCTCAAGATGTTGACCTGGCCGTCAGGTTGGTGTGTACCCAGAGGATTTGGATGGAGGCCCAACCACGTCTTCTGAACTACTGCCCACATATATACTTGGGACTCCTAGCTAAAGCAGTGAGTCCGGTTCCAAGGGTCCAAGATTCTGAGGAACATAGTATGGAGCCCTGATATAGTTTAAACTGTAACAGCTCTGGTTTCACAAGTAGTTACAAATGAGGGAAGTAGGCAGTGTTTTGAAGCAAATGACAAGAGTGCCTAATCTGGTTGAGGGTATAGGAAAGATTTCCCAGAGAAAGGAACATTTTACCTCAGGTCAGAAAAATGAGCCTCACATGGTCAGGAATAGAATGAGAATGTAGGAGAAGCTGGATAAAGTTTTGTTTAGGGGCTGACCTAAGGCTACGCGTTCCCATTTCTTTTCATTATACACTTATCTAGACTTTACTGTATACCATAATCTATATAAAGAATTGATTGTACACAGGTAAAGTATAAAGATTTTCATTCTTATCAAGAAGTCATGCATAAATAGGGAATTTATTATGCTCATGACGGAAAGTTAGGGGATGGATGTAGGTAACGATTTGTTCTTTTGTGTGTTTATTTCTTATGTGCTTATTTCTTCTGAATTTGTCAGTTGGTCCCAGCATCATCTGCCTGAATGCTCTATTCTTTACAAATCATTACAGCATTGACATGTTCAAGAGCTGAGATGCTGCCATGAGTGCAGTATGTTATGAGTTATATCTCTGACAGTGGGATGACTGTGCAGAGCGGCCTTAAAACCGCCATCATCCTTGAAAGCTCTGCAGTTGTCCACCAGGAAAACCCAAAAAAGAACGCTGATGGAGGATCATAATTTCAATTGTACTGCATGTAAAAACAACTCCAGGAACATAGCTTTTCATCAGTGGGATCAGTAGATTTATTTATGCAGACAGAGAAAACATTTTGTTACTAAGAAAAAAATCTGAAAATCTACATTTTGCTTTTAATGATAGTCCTTTACACTGGAGGTAGAAGCTGGATCTACTTCTGCAAGAAGCTAATAAGAAAGCACAAGTCACCTTTCCCTGATTTCCTTATGATGGGTCTGCAACTTTTTTTTCACTCCATAGAAAGCTTCAACTAGTCCCCAGGACAGCATTCCTGGGGAAGAAAATTATGTTCCCCCCATCATGTTTTAGCAATAATGGCAAAGATAAGAATCTGGGGCAGAGGCAAAAGCTGCTACTCATTTTCTCTTTTTGTTGTGTTGACAGTGTTGGGGTTGTAGTCAGGACGGAATCAAGGTGTAGAGAGAGGGAAGGCATTTTTCAAAATTTATAAATTACTAGTTAAAATGAAATGGCCTTTTGGCATTCTCTGAAGTAGGCCATTATAAAAAACAAAAACAAAAAACAAAAACAAAATTTGTTTTCCTTTCATTTTTGGCATTGTAAATGCATAACCCCTTTAGGAAAATTGTATATGGAGACTCACAGAATTCATTGCTCCATTCATTGAATGTGACAGGAATGAAAATTATTCTACAGAAAACAAGGAAGTATAAGTCAATTGTATTTTTTAATGCCCATAATAAAAAAAATTCCAATGCCAGCTTGGTATTATCTCTTGAGAAATATTTATTAAGCCCTCATTGTATTTTGTGCTTAAAGCAACAGAATAGGAAGGCAGGAGAAAGGAGATTAGAATGAAGACAGAACTAATAAGACCCCATTTGGTATGATCCTATTCTGTTTCTGCTCTAACTGTAGGGTACATGTCAGTGCCTTTTTTTCAGGATCTGGTCTTTACTATCAGGGATACATTTAATCTAAAATAAAGACCAGAAAGACAAACAACACGCAGGAGGAATATAAAAGATAGACATGCCTGGATGCTTCCAGTTAATATCATGTAGGAATGACAGAAACCTGAACCATCCAATGCTGGATGGAATTTACCATTTGATGTCCTGGATGCTTTGGATGAAGTTTCCACTTATAAACAAACCATGCATAAAAAAGTCCCCATTACAAGAACACCAATGAATAAGTAGCTGTTAACAATCACTGATTTTGGAGTTTAAAATGTGATACTGTAGCTCATGCTATTAACTTGGACTACTGGAAAAAAGACTCTCTAAACATATTTTTTTATGATAGGGTAAGCATACATCCAGATTATTAGTGGGCAGATACAGAATATTTCTGCTGTCTCAGCATAAATATTATAGGATCTTGTTGAACTCTCAAAAGTGTCCCAATCTGGATGAAAAATTATATCTACTGATGGATCATGATGACTCTCATGAAGCAATCTTGATTTGAAGAAGGTGGATCATTTTGCTTTCCAACTGAGTTGTATTTATTGAGCAACCCACTCTCAACTCAGTAATAACAATAGTAGCAGTAATTTCAGCAAATAATATTTCTTTTGTTATTTTTCTGTTGGGTAATATACTGGGCACTTTACATGCATTAGCTCATTTAATTTTCACGACAACCTTATGGGCAAATAATATTATTGCCATTATGTAGTTTTTAAACAAAGAAAAGAAATGGAAGCATAAAAACATGACTTGCTTATTGTCACACAGATAATATGTACTAAACTCAATGTTCAGAGACATTTTGGTTCTATTTTGTTCTGTGAACAAGAACCTTACATTATCATCCTGCAGTTATTTCTCTAGTTCCAGATGCATAATTGGAATAGACATGCTTATCAGCTGGTAGAATCTCCACACTGGTTTCCTCCGTGGTGGAGTGTGGGTCATTATGATGGCAAAGACCAAGTGGATGTCATTAGAACTGCTTCTACCTTGGAATACATTTAATAAAAGGAATTTTGCATCCCTGAAGGAATTTCAGAGATTAGTGTCACTACCAAGAACTTGAAATATGTAGGAGTAAAGACTTCTACCACATTCCCATTCTGTTCTCTTATGTGGCCTGTGAAGAAGACAGATGAATCTTGGAGAATGATAGTGGGTTACATACCATAAGCTTAACCAAATTGTGACTCCAATTACAACTATTACACCAAACGTGGTTACACTGTTTGAACAAATTACATCCCCCAGTCCTTGAAATGTAGCTATCGATTTGGCAAATGCCTTTTTTGCCATCCCTGTCTATAAGTCCCACCAGAAGCAGTTTGCTTTCATCTAGTAAGGCCAGCAATACATTTGCATTGTTCTACCTCAGCAGTATATCAAGTCTCCAGCTCTATGTCATAATTTATTGTATATGGAGGTTGACTGCCTTTCCTTTCCACAAGATGTCACAGTGGTCCATTACACTGATGACATTATGTCAGTTGGACCTAGTCAGCAAGATGTGGCAACTACTTTAGATTTATTGATAAGCTATGTGCATGTCAGAGGATGAAAAATAAATCCAACTAAAATTCAGGAGGCTTCCACCTTAGTGAAAATTCTAGGGGTCCAGTGGCTTAGATCATGTCAAAATGTCTCTTCTAAGGTGAAAGAAAAGTAGTTGCATCTGGCCCTGTTATAACCAAGAAAGTGGTGTAATACCTAGTGTGTCTATTTAGATTATGGAAGTAACATATGCCTCATTTAGATGTATTACTTCAGTCTATTTACCAAGTGACCCAAAAAACTGCTAAGTTTTCATTGGGACCCAAAACAAAAGTCTCTGCAACAGGTCCAGGCTGCTCTGCCACTTGGGCCATATGATTCAGCTGATACAATGGTGCTTGAAGAGTTGGTGGCAAATAGGAATAGTGTTTGGAACCTTCGGCAGTCCCCCATAAGTGAACTGCAATGTGGTCCTTTCGGATTTGGGAGCAAAACTGTCATTTTCTGCAGATAACTACTCTCCTTTTGAATGACAGCTCTTGGCCTGCTACTGGGCCTTAGTAGAGACTAAACACTTGACCATGGGCCATCAAGTTATCATGTAACCTGAACTGCCCATTAAGAGCTGGGTTCTTTCTGACCTACTAAGCCATATAGTTGGGCATGCACACTTAATACTCTATTATCAAATGGAAGTGATGTATACATAATCAGGTTTGAGGAGGCCCTGAGACATAAGTAAGTTACATAAAGAAGTGGTCCAAAGGCCCATGGTTCCCACTCCTGCTATAGTGCTTTCTCTCTCCCACACTGCAGTTATGGCTTCGTAGGATCTTCTCTACAATCAGTTGGCAGAGGAAAAGATGACATGGAGTCCAAGTCTCAAAACTGAAGAACTTGAAGTCCAGTGTTCGAGGGCAGGAAACAACCAGCACAGGAGAAAGATGTAGGCTGGGAGACTAGGCCAGTCTCTCTTTTTCATGTTTTTCTGCCTGCTTTATATTCACTGGCAGCTGATTAGATGGTGCCCACCCAATGAAGGACGGGTCTGCCTTTCCCACCCCACTGACTCAGATGTTAATCTCCTTTGGCAAAACCCTCATAGACACACCGAGGATCAATACTTTGTATCCTTAAGTCAAATCAAGTTGACAGTATTAACCATCACACCTGGGCTTTGTTTAAAGATGGTTCTGCATAATATGCAGGCACTACTTGAAGGTGGAAAACTGCAGCATTGCTGTCCCTCTGGGGGACATCCCCGAAGCACAGTGGTGAAGGGAAAGCTTCTCAGTGGGTAGAACCTTGGACATTGCACCTGGTTGTACACTTTGCTTAAAAGGAAAAATGGCCAAGCATGTAATTATATCGATTCATGGGCTGTAGCCAATGGTTTGACTGAATGATCAGTGACTTGGAAGGAACAAAATTAGAAAATTGGTGACAGAGAAATCTGGAGAACTGGTATACAGATAGATCTTTCTGAAAGGGCAAAAAACATGAATACATTTGTCATTTTTGTCATGTGAATTATTATCAAATTGTGACCTTGACAGAGGAAAATTTTTTCATTTTCATTTTATTTTATTGAGACTGTTGCCAGGCTGGAGTGCAGTGGCACCATTTGGCTCACTGCAACCTCTAACTCCCTAGTTCAAGCAATTCTCCTGCCTTAGCCTCCCGAGTAGCTGGGATTCCAAGCACACACCACCATGCCTAGCTAATTTTGTATTTATAATAGAGATGGGGTTTCACTATGTTGGCTAGGACAGCCTCAATCTCCTGACCTCATAATCTGCCTGCCTCAGCCTCCCAAAGTGCTGGGATTATAGGCATGAGCCACTGCACCTGGCCATTTTTTTTTTAAGAGATGATGTCTCACTATGTTGCCCAGGCTGGAGTATAGTGGCTATTCACAAGCGCAATCATAGCTCACTGCAGCCTCAAACTTTTGACCCTACGCAATCCTCCTGCCTTAGCTTCCCAAGTAGCTGAGACTACAGGTGTATCCGTCAGGTTTCTCCAGAGGGACAGAACCAGTAGGATGTATATATATAGGAAAGGAAGTTTACTAAGGAGAATTGACTCACACAATCACAAGGTGAAGTACCACAATAGGCCATCGGCAAGCTGAGGAACAAGGAAGCCAGCGGCTCAGGCTGAGTCCAAAAGCCTCAAAAGTAGGGAAGCCAGCAGTGCAGCCTCCAGTCTGTGGCCAAAGGCCCAGGAGCCCCTGGAAAACTACTGGTTTAAGTCCAGGAGTCCAAAGGTCAAAAAACCTGGAGTCTGATGTTGAAGAACCAGAAGCATCCAGCGCGGGAGAAAGATGAAAGCCAGAAGACTCAGCAAGTTGGCTTATCCCACCTTCTTCTGCCTGCTTTGTTCTAGCTGTGCTGGCAGCCGACTGGCTGGTGCCCACCCACACTGAGGGTGGGTCTTTCCCAGTCCACAGACTCAAATGTTAATCTCCTCTGGTAACACCCTCAAAGACACACCCAGAAACAATACTTTACCAGCTATCTAGGCAAACTTCAATCCAATCTAGTTGACACCTAATATTAACCATCACAACAGGTATGCACTGCCATACCTGGCTTTGGCAGAGGAGGATTTTAATAATCAGCTCTAGTCAACCTCTTTCCCTAGCCACCTGAGTCATACCACAATGAGATTATAAACAAAGTGGCCACAGTGGTAGGGGTAGAGTTTGTGCTTTGACTTGGCAACATGGACTTCCATTCACCAAGGCTTACCTGACTGTGGCCACTGCTAATAGGTCAGTCTGCTAGTAGCAGAGACCAACACTGAACCTCAGATATGACATCATTCCCAAGAGTAATAAGCTGGCTAGCTAACAGTTTGATTATATTTGACCACTTTCATCATGGAAGGGGAAGAGTTGTGTTCTCATTGGAACAGACGCTTATTCTGAATATGGATTTGCCTTCCCTGCATGCAATGCTTTTGGCAGAACAATTATTCTGGGACTTACAAAATGCTTTATCCACCACCATGCTCCACACACACATTAATTCTGACTGAAGAACTCACTTTACGGCTAAAAAAGTACAGAAATGAACCCATGCTCATGGAATTCACTAGTCTTAACATGTTCCCCACCACCCTGAGGCAGCTGGCTTGACATATGGTGGGGTGGCTTTTGAAGACTCAGTTTTAGAACAAACTAAATAGCAATACCTTGCATGGTTGGAGCAAGATATACTCTGATTCAGATATACTCTGATATATTCAGATATACTCTGAATCAGCATCCAACATATGGTACTATTTCTTTGGTAACTGGGATTCGTGGGTTCAAAAACCAAGTAATGGAAAAGGGAATGGTACCACTCACTATCACCCCTACTGTCCATTATCAAATGTTTTGCTTCTTGTTTCCACAACTTTATGCTCTGCAGGTCTATAAGTCTCGGTTCCACAGGGAAAAATGCTTCCACCAGTAGCATAAACAATTACTCCATTAAACTGAAAGTTAAGACTGCCACCCAACCACTTTGAATTCCTCATGCCTCTGAGTCAGTAGGTCAACAAGGGAATTACTGTGTAGGCTGGGTTGACTAATCTGGACTTCTAAGGGGAACTGGGCTACTATTCCACAGTGGAAGTAAAGAAGAGTATTGCTGGAATACAGGAGCTCCCTTAGTGTATCTCAGTATTATGTCTTTTGATTTTGGACAATAGAAAACTATATACCCAAAGGACTGTAAATCATTCTATTGTGAAGACACATGCACATGTATGTTCATCGCGGCACTGTTTACAATAGCAAAGACCTGGAACCAACCCAAATGCCCATCAATGATAGACTGGACAAAGAAAATGTGGCACATATATACCATGGAATACTACACAGCCATAAAAATGATTAGTTCATGTCCTTTGTAGGGACATGGATGAATCTAGAAACCATCATTCTCAGCAAACTGACACAAGAACAGAAAATCAAACACCCTATGTTCTCACTCATAGGTGAGTGTTGAACAATGAGAACACATGGACACAGGGAGAGGAGCATCACACACTGGAGTCTGTTGGTGGGGGTAGGGGAGGGACAGTGAGGGGGGAGGGACAGTTGGGGGGAGGGATAACATGGGGAGAAATGCCAGGTATAGGTGATGGGGGGATGGAGGCAGCAAACCACATTTCCATGTATGTACCTATGCAACAATCCTGCATGAACAGCACACGTACCCCAGAACCTAAAGTACAATTAAAAAATAATAATCATAAATAAACCTATAATCTAGGTAGGACTACAAACAACCCAGACCTTTAAGGAGTGAATTTTGAATCACCCTGCCAGTGAAAGATGACAACCTGCTGAGGTTCTTGCTGAAAGCAAAGGTAATACAGAATGGGTAGTAGAATAAGGTAGTTATAAATCCCAGCTAGAAACACGTGACCAGTTACAGAAACAAGGACTATAATTATCATGAGTATTTCCTCTTTATTTGCATACGTTTGTGTTTATATATACACAGATTGAACGAATATATTTGTTTTCTTTGCTCTCTTATTTTTATCACGTACCATCAGATGTATTGATTTTATATAATAATATTTAAGTTACAGCGTATCAGGAAAAGAGTAAACATCACTCAGATATTTTACCCCCTCTGCTAGGGAATGGATTAGTGCATTTCAGTTGTATTCAGGATAATTGCATCATGTTAGGTGGAATTATAACCTTATTATGGCCTTTATTTGGAGATTAAGTGTGGTTTAAGGAGATGCATACATGTGCCAAGTTGACAAGGGGTAAACTTAAGTTTACCACCCCATAACAACCCCATACAAGAGGTGGTTATTTTATGTGTCAATTTGATTACACTAAGAGATGCCCAGATAACTGGCAAAAAATTACTCTTGTTGTGTCTGAGGGTGTATATGGAAGATATTTGCATTTGAATCAATAGACTGAGTAAAGAAGATCTGCCCGCCCCAATGTAAGCAAGCATCATCCAATCTCTTGAAGGCCTATATAGAACAAAATGGCAAAAGGAGGACAAATTCATTATCTTCTTTGGAGCTAGAACATCTATTTTCTCTTGTCCTTTGATATGAGAACTTCTGGTTTTTAGCCCTTCAAACTCCAGGACTTACATCAGTGTGCCCCCAACCCAACCCCACACACCAGTAATCCTCAGGACTTTGACTTTGGACTGGGAGTTAAATCATTGGCTCCCTTGATACTCAGGCCTTCAGACGCAAACTGAATTACGCTACTGGATTTTCTGGTTCACCAGCTTGCAGATGGCAGATAGTGGGACTTTTCAGCCTCTGTAATCACATGAGCCAATTCCCATAATAAATCTCTTCTTATCTGTCTACCCCCTCCTCTGTCTGTCTCCCTCTTTCTCTATTTCTCTCTCTGAAACATTATTATCCTATTGGTTCTATACCTCTGGATAACTCTGACTAATACAGCATGGAATTTGGAAATGCAAGGATAAGGTTGGAAAGGTAAAGAGGAAGATACAAGTGAGTTGTTGAAGACATGTAGGAAACAAATTGGGTCTAGCAGGACAGGACAGCAGAGCAGGCAGGATGCACAGATAGTCGTGGTAGCAGGGGCCAGGAAAGGAGAATTTAAACAAGTGGTTGCTTGAAAAGGGAAGTAAAACCCTCCAAAGCACTCACAAAATTCATAGGGAAGTTTGCTTCCTTCTTTTCTGACATTGCTGTAATTCACTCTCCCAGATTACTTTGAGTAACACCTTCATCCTTTTAAAGCCAAGTTTTATGTGTTTTGAATTATAGATACTAAAAGATAAACAGTGGGAGCATTTATAATTAGTTTTAAGAACAAATGAATGAAGTACTTTTTGTTCATTTATATTCTTCATTGTTTTCCGGATGTTTGTGATCATCCTTTGCTCTTTTTGCCATGTTCTTAATTATTGTCGTCAGAATGATGAAAGAGTTTCATATCACAGGTGTTGACAGCAAAGAAATCTGTGGCTTCAGAAAAGGAAGTTCCAGTCTAAAGACAAATGAGTGTTTACAAAAGCAGAATAGATATTGCATTTATAGAGAGAATAGCAGATGGGATGCTCCAGAGCCCAGGTTCAGCACATTTGATATAAGGAATGGCTTCCATTCTGATTCTAACAAGAACATTAATTGTTCTCCTCTTGCATTGTGTCTGGTGTTATAGCACAAACATTGCTCCCTTAATTAGATTTTGGAGGATTTAGAAAGGGCCCACTCCTGATCTAAATTGCTTCCCTTGTGATATTATTAGGTTTTATTTCAGCAGCCTGGAGGCAAAACCCATCAACCAACCAGCACATCATACAGCATCCCTACTATGTGACTGGCTTTGGGTTAGGTGCTCTCTAGGAGCCTACAAGTGAACTGAGGAGGCAGAACCTATACATATGAAATAGGAGAAAAATAAAGGCTAAACAGTAGAGTTGACTCTCCGTGCCATAGAAATTCAGAGAAAGGAGAGATCAGTGTGGGCCAAATAGCCAAAGGTTTTTGTATTATTATCAATTATTATCATTATAACAGCAATGGCTAGCATTTATTGAGCATTAAGTGCCCACCACATGGCAGGTACTATGCAAAGCACTTTGTGTGCCTTCTCTGTTTCAATCCTCAGAACAACCCTTCTATGATTTATATTTACAAAGAGAAAACAGCATTACCTTTATTATCCCCATTTTATAAATGAGGGTACTGAGTCTTAAAGTGGTTGTGTAATTTAACCCCGGTCACAGAGCTAGCAATGCCAGAATACACACTTGAATGCAAGTTTGTCAGACCCCAAACTAGTACACACATTGCCTTAGCTTTATAGAAGGATGCAGTACATAAAGTCAGCCTTTAAAAAACGTGTAGATTCCAAGAGTCAGGGAAGAAGAGGGAGGGCATTTGAACAGAAAAAATGGCGCATACACAATCCTGCAGACAGGAAAGAATGTGATATCTGGGAGGAGCTGGGGAAAAGGGCATGTCAGTGTAGGAAGTTTGTGTCTTGGAGAAGTGTAAAGCTTGGGTAGAGCCACTTTGAATGTGCACTGTGAATCTGCACAAATTGAGGTGTGGAGCAGAAAGATGAGTAAGATACATGACAAGAAGTACTATTCAAGAAATTAGAATAATGTTAGATAGCAAGAACTTTACATCAAATTAGATAGCCAAGACACTCAGATACACAACAGTCAGAGAAAAGGAGTAAGATTAGTCAGGGTAGGTCTCTCATTCATTCACACCCTTCCTTCATTCATTCACAATGTTGTTGCTGATTCAAAGCAGTGCACTAGGCATTGTGGGAATTACAGAGATGAAAAAGATGGGATTCTTTCCCTCAAGCAGTTTGCAGTCTAGAAAGGAATGATTTGAATTGGGGTTGTTAGAATATAAGAGAGTTAGGAGAAGGTAAAAGCAGAGATCTTTGAAGAAATACTTAAACATTCTGAGTGGACTCTCAGAGTAATAACTTATTCATTTATTGGTTTTATAACTATTTTTGAGCACATACTGTATGCTAGGTGATGGGTGAAAATGAAGTTTTCTCATAAAACTTACATGTGAATAAAGGATAGAGAAGAATAAGGTGAGTTCACAGATGAATGTAAAATTAGAAGGTCAGGGAAGTCCTTCCCGAGGAAATAAATTGAGATTGAGGAATAAACAGGAATTAAGCAGACAGAGAAAGGAGGGCATATCATTATCACCACAGGCAAAGGAAAAGGTGGGCATATAGGAATGCTGTGTTTGGGGTGGAAGCATGGTAACTATAAAGAACTAAAGAAGCAGAGCCACTGACGCACAGGGAGTGACAGGGAACATAATATATGAGGAGGCTGGGGTGCGAGCTGGGGGAAGACCAAGCAATTGGCAGTTGTAACCTTACCTTAAGGGCAAGGGAAAGGTAGTGAAGAGGGTGAGAGGGCAGTGGTGTATCAGATTTGCACAATGTGGAGAAAGGACTGGAAGGCATCAAGAGTGAATTCAGGAAGATCAACTAGGAGGCAAAAGGTGACGGTGGTAATCTAAAATAGGGTGGTATAGAAAGTGTTAATAGGGTGAAGATGGAAAGGCACAACTGGATGAATTATAATACATTCTCTGAGGGGACCATGTTCTGGTAGAAATGCTATGGGTTTAGATGAAGTATCTTAGATAAATCCATGGAAAAATCTCAAGCAGGCACTGTACATATGTTTCTTGATCTGAAGGAGGGTTCTGAGCTGGGTGTATATATTTGTGACTCTATTGTGGAAGATCCATAGGATGCCAGCCTAATTCTGAAGGAAGATAATTATTATTATTTTTGAGATGGAGTTTTGCTGTTGTTTCCCAGGCTAGAGTGCAATGGTGCGATCTCAGCTCACTATACTCTCTGCCTCCCGAGTTCAAGCAATTCTCCTGCCTCAGCCTTCCAAGTAGCTGGGATTATAGGCATGTGCCACTATGCCCAGCTAATTTTGTATTTTTAGTAGATATGAGGTTTCTCCATGTTGGTCAGGCTGGTCTCGAACTCCTGACCTTGGGTGATTGGCCAGCCTCAGCCTCCCGAAGTGCTGGGATTGCAGGCATGAGTCACCGCACCTGGCTCATAATTATCTTAATGAAAGCCCTTGTCTCAGTGGTCCAGTCATAATCTGTCTGAGGCTAAGGTTCTACCCAATATATATCCTCACCAATCAAGGATAACTATCTGTGCTATTAATGTTTAGGGGTAGTAGGTAGGAAAGGCATATTAAAACATTTCTACCATAATTTGATCTAAGAAATATTTAATGAATATCTGTCATGGATGAGGTCTTTTACTAAACAATGCAGGAGTTGAAATTCGAGGTTTGGAATCTCTCCTGTTGTTAAACAATGTGAAATCAACGTGTTTGGTTCTCAGTCAGTAATCAATGACAACAAAAGCATGTGGGTGTGATTTTTATGATCTTTATATCCTATCTTCTTCCTAAATAGAGGAGAGGTATATCAAGGCAATGAAAACTAAGGTTGAAAGGATAATCAATATACCAAGACCCTGAGAAATCACTGTAAGAAAAGGCAGGGGAGTTAGGATAAAGAAAAGAGATGGATATTTGCTTATACAGGCTTTGCTTAGCTACTAGATAGAGGATTACATTTAGAAATGCAGTGCTCATATGCAGAGATTTCATGACAACTCTGCATCCTTTACTGGCATTTTTCATCAGAGTACCATTGATTTTAATACTCATGCCAATATACAGTTTATTTCCATGCAAGGCAGAATTCCTGTAAGGAATTTGAAATAATAGAACAAGTGTCTTCAATGCCAGTAACAATAGCATATGTACTATTATTTGGAAGAAAACATGTATCTGATAAAAGACTTGTGTTGAGAATATATAAAGAACACTTACAACTCAATAATAAAAATAACAGAAAAAGTAGAAAGACAAACACCCTGATTTTAAAAAATAGACAAAATATTTAAACAGATTTCACCAATAAATTTTTATAAATTACTAATAAGCAGATTAAAATATAATTAACATCATTATTCTTATAGGGAAATGCAAAATTAAACTATATCAAAATACTACACACCCATGAGAATGATTAAAATTTTTTTAACTGACAGTACCAAGTGTTGACAAGAACGTAAAAAGCTGGAGCTCATACTCTACTTGTCGAAATGCAAAATGGTTCAGCCACATTAGGAAATACTGTGATTGTTTTTCATTAGGTACTTTTCAGATGACTCAGTAATCCCACTTTTAAGTATTTACTCAAAAGAAATGAAAACATAGATCCACAAGAGATGTGTATGCAAATGTTATAATAGTTTTACTCAGAATAATCAAAAACTGGGAACAATCTAAATGTTCATTGGATGATGTCTGGATAAACAAGTTGCATCTGTAAATGTAACACTATTAAGTAACGAAAAGAAAAGAACTACTGTTACATGCACCAGTGTGAATGAATCTCAGGATCATTATGCTACTTATAAGCAGCCCAGCATAAAAGGCTATTGTATGATTCCATTTATTATTAAATTCTAGAAAAGGCAAAATTATAGGGACAGAAATCAGGTCAGTAGTTATCAGGAGTTGGAGGATATAATGGACTGACTGCAGAGGGGCATAAGAAAACTTCAGGGTGACAGATGTTCTATCTTGATTTGGTGCTGGTTACATGTCTGTACATATTTCACAATGTTCATCAAAATCTATACTTAAAATGTATGAATTTAATTGGATGCAAGTTATACCTCAATAAAAATGATTTTTTTTAAAAAAAAAAGAAATAAATGAAAGAAGGGTGGTCTTGGTATAAGAATAGATAAATTCACCAATGAAACAAAATATACATCCAAGTGTATATGAAAATTCAGTATATGAATAAGATAGTATTTAAAGTAATTGAAGATAAAATGGAGTATTTAATAAATTATGTTGGATTAAGTACTAGTGAATGAAAGTATCTAAAGTAAAAGTCCTGCTTACTCCTTATGTCAAACTATATTTTTTGTCATATATTTAAACATTTAAAAAGTAGAATGAAATAAAATTAAAGTTTCCTTTCAGGGTATACACATGTATAACAGAGCATCCCCAGAATCCTCAATATTTAATATAGCACATGGCCAATGACCAGGAATAAAAAATGACCACTCATGCTTGCTGGGCTCACAATTGTCATAGTCAAGTGCAAACTCCTCAGCCTGGCCTCCTGGCCCTACACTACCTGTCTCCTTTTGGAAAAGTTTTTATTCTCCAAACTTCTGACTTACTTTGTCATGCAATGTGCTACACAATTGCTGTGGGAAAAAACAAAGAAAACGTCCCTAAAGAATGCTTTGTGTTTCCTGACTCTCTCCCCAATTATGCCATTCTTTCCCCCAAAGAGTTCTGTTCACTTCTTCCTAAATCCTACTCATTCTTCAGAGTTAGCTTTACGTATTGTTTTTGCCAAAATTCTTCCAAAGTGATCTAATCCTCAATCTCATCCTCAGAATTCCCAAAGCATCTACTATCTGTGATTTTTAGCATCGTATTTTTAGTATACATGATTTTAACATACGTGTATACATAGATGCATATATGCAAGCATATATTATAATATGATATGTGGGCCTAATTTACTTGTACAGTCAACCTAAAGAGTAAAGTCTCTGGTAGGTTACCTTCATGGAGGTGATGATCCTATTGGGATATGAAGAAAGTGAGTACTATTCATCCAGTGAGGTCCATGTCTGCTGACAGTTTCAACCTCAAAGTCTGTCCTTGTTTGGACTCAGAGTCTGTTAGATAAGTCCAGCTCTCCAATGTGAGAGCTTTATCCACTCAGCATAAACTCTACGACTTGTGTTTACCGTGGTCATTCTCGTCTCCCTGTAAATTAAGGTTGCTGTCTCCTTGAAGGCCTATGATTTTCTTCAACAAGTTCTTACCTGGTGAATTATAATAACCAACATTTATGAAGAATATATAACATGTCAGGGTTGTCTAAGGTGTCCAACACTATGAGGTAGATTCTTTTTAAATTATATTTTATGCTAGAAGTGTAAAACCTTTGAATGTGGATTAAAGTATACAGCAGATCTGAGACTTATTAACAAATGCAGTTTTGAACATGATTGCAGTATAGTAAGCAGTTACTTTATTAGTACAAAAATAATATAGCTATTTTTATAACTCATATGACATTCAGCTTAATATAGACCAGGTGTTATTCTAAGCACTTTAACTTATTTGGTTCTCCCAATAAGCCTATAAGTTAACAACTAATGTTATCTTAATTTTTGAAACTAAGAGTGAGTAACCTACCTGGGCCACATGGGTCATAAGTGGACAAGCTAGAATGTGAACCCAAGAAGCTTGAAGTAAAGGCCTTCACTCACCACTACCATACACTATACTAATGCTGTACACCTGTGGTACCCTTCACCTCTGCATCATAAGTCATACAGCTGTGAATACCTGCTGCATGCAAAAGCCAAACTTGGAAACAATCACAATGGAAAACAGAGAAAGGATCCCATGGGGCAAAGAAGAAGGATCCCGCAGACTCCAGGGTCTGAGAAGTAAGCAGACAGTGAGACAGAGTGGGCAGAAGGCATGGATTCTCTTCCTTGTGATTTACAGGTGAGGGGATACGCAAAGGCAGTTGGTGAGGACAAAGGCTAGATTGCCAGGAGGTGATAAATAGAAACTGAGAAAGAAGATAGCAAAAATACTCTTATGAAAACTGGAAATAAAAGAGAGAATTAGTGTTAATTTGAAAGTGTACTGAATAGAAAGTGGATTTGAAACTCTCAAGGTTTGAGGAATAACAGGGTGAAT
The DNA here is from genome assembly GCF_030222135.1 of Aotus nancymaae. NCBI lineage: Eukaryota > Metazoa > Chordata > Mammalia > Primates > Aotidae > Aotus > Aotus nancymaae. Next base: position 33,363,550 of record NW_026988413.1, read on the forward strand.
TAAACATGTATATAGCCAAACAGATTGAAAATGCTAGAAAGAGGGAATAATGCATAGTATCAAGACCAGTGGTGAATGTGGTTGCTTCAGAAAGGAGAACATATTGATTTTGTATGCTGTAGGGACATGGATGAACCTGGAAACCATCATTCTCAGCAAACTGACACAAGAACAGAAAATCAAACACCACATGTTCTCACTCATAGGTGGGCGTTGAACAATGAGAACACATGGACACAGGGAGGGGAGCATCACACACTGGGGTCTATTGGGGGGAAATAGGGGAGGGGACAGCAGGGGTTGGGGAGTGGGGGAGAGATATCATGGGGAGAAATGCCAGATATAGGTGAAGGAGAGGAAGGCAGCAAATCACACTGCCACGTGTATACCTATGCAACAATCTTGCATGTTCTTCACATGTACCCCAAAACACAAAATACAATAAAAAAAAAAGAAAGGAGAACATATGAGTCTTCTGCCAACATTAAAGCAGGGAAGAAAAGAGGTGAGAATATCAAACCATTTTTGAAGTAAAGAGTAAAAAATCTTTATTTTCTCAATATAATTTTTAAATATTTTTTTAAATCATACTTTAAGTTCTGGGGTACATGTGCAGATCATGCAGGATTGTTACATAGGTATACACCATGGTGGTTTGCTGCATCCATTCCCCGTCATCTACATTAGGTATTTCTCCCAATGTTATCCCCCCCAATTCCCCCACCTGCTGCTATCCCTCCCCAACCCCTCATACTCCCCAACAGGCCCCGGTGTGTGATGTTCCCCTCCCTGTGCCAAACTAATAAAAAAGAAAAGAGATAAGAATCAAATAGATGCAATAAAAAATGATAAAGGGGATATCACCACCAATTCCACAGAAATACAAACTACCATCAGAGATTACTACAAACACCTCTATGCAAATAAACCAGTAAATCTAGAAGAAATGGATAAATTTCTGGACACTTACACCCTCCCAAGACTAAACCAAGAAGAAGTTGAATCCCTGAATAGACCAATAACAAGGTCTGAAGTTGAGGCAGCAATTAGTGTACCAACCAAAAAAAGTCCAGGACCAGACGGGTTCACAGCCGAATTCTACCAGAGGTACAAAGAGAAGCTGGTACCATTCCTTCTGAAACAATTTCAAACAATACAAAAATAGGGAATCCTCCCTAATTTATTTTATGAGACCAACATCATCTTGATACCAAAACCTGGCAGAGACACAACTAAAAAAGAAAATTTCAGGCCAATATCCATGATGAACATTGATGCAAAAATCTTCATTAAAATACTAGCAAACCGGATCCAACAGCACATCAAAAAGCTTTTCCAACACGACCAAGTCAGCTTCATCCCTGGGATGCAAGGCTGGTTCAATATAACCTTATTCTTGACTACCTGAAGCTACAGGGTTTTACTATATATAACTCTACTAAGAAAAATAAGCAACTCATCTTCAAAGACACTATACAATGAAATAAAAACACCAACAATATACCTTCTTTCCCCTCATATTGAGAGATTGTAACATTAAATTTTCCTCTTGCTTCCAAAACATTACTTACTCCTTGTATCCTTTCCTTCAGCATATATAGGGCTTTTTATCCAAATAAGTAATCAACCAAATCTCTTGCTTCCCTTCTTCCCTTCTCTTTAGAGCTAACCATGTCACTGACTCCATTGGCTCATTACTCACTGACCCTTTAACCCACTGCAGTCTGACTTCCAACTCCACGTCCCCAGGAAAATACTCCCATGAGATCACTCACCACTTACATCCAAGGACACATTCCTGGACTATTCTTGTTGTAACTCACCCTGTCCTTGATCTCATCCTCTCTTGATGGTTCTTTTCCCATTTCTCTGATGGACCTGTGTCATTCTCTCTTATAATTTCTTATTCCATCTGCCCACTAAAAACCAGTGTTCCCTGAAGTCCTCTTATAGGTCATAATCTAAAACTTTCTGCATATATTAGGCTCATAATCCAAAAGAAAGAAGCTTGAAGAAACTAGATAAGTTGTCTGGAAATAAATGCTGAAGAAGAAGAAGAAGGGACAATATTGGGTTGATGAAAAGTCTGGGACCTTTAAATTAAATAAGGTAAATTTAAACTGATTGGGAACCAAAGATGAAACTGTCACATAGAGACATAGGAAGTTAGGGTGAGTTTTGGCATTTCTGTGTGACTAAACTGGAGACTATGGACAAGGCTGAAGAGTTTAGGTCTGTTCAATTTGGGTCAGAAGGTCTGATCAGGCTTCCTGGTCCACACCAGGCTAATGTTGCCACAGAGGTCAGTAGGGACCCCAAACTCTCACTAGTAATCACCCTTTTTGAAAACTAGACTTTTTAAAGATGTTGATATAAAGCTATATTCTGTCTTCCTAGGAAAAAGTATATATTCACATAGATAGGAATTCATGAAGTTTACAGAATTTTACCATAAACTACAGAAAGCTCCAACTTTTGCAGGCAGGCAGAATGCCCCACATGTTAAATTTATTAATATTTTGTTCAGAAGTCCCTGCTGATTAAAGCATCACAGTTCTTGACAATTGATTTTGAAAAAACTGCACTTTGTTCATTTTTTGTTCTTTAAATACTATGCTATTCAGCTGCCCTACATTTAAGGCTATAAAGGAAACACAGTGATTGTCCTATTAACATATGTCTGTCTGTTCCGTAAAACTCTGACATGTGTTTGGCTTCAATTCACAACAGTTCTCAATTCAATTACTCTCTCACAACCAAATACTTTTGGAAAGCTTTCTATATGACTGAAATACTGTTGTATTATCCAAGAAGGAAAAAAGGATCTTTAATTTTGTCAATAATAGATCATCATATGTTCTTCTCAATAGAGAATGCCTTGGTATAATACTTGGAAGTCATTGTCTTTATTAAGGCATTCCCTTCTCACTCATATCTGAGGAAAACATGGTCTGGTGGTGACATGTACTTACTTCAATCTTTTATAACAAATGTTCGTCTAATCACTCATTCAAAAACCTTTTTTATCTTTACTCACCAAAATGCCTGGTTCTATGCTAGATCCATAGGATAGAATAATGAATAAGAAAATTCTTTCTTTCAGAGGGCTGAGTCTCTTAGCAGACATAACATGTATATATTTCATAGATAAGGACAGAGTATAGTAATCAGTGGTTCTTAACCTTGGCTTTATATTAGAATCACCAGTGAGACTTTTTAAGAAATGATGCTGGGAAGAGAGGTTCTGATTTGATTGGTCTAGGGCAGTATCTGGACATCAGTATTTGTTAACAACCCCCACGTAAATCTAATGTGTAGCCTCTGTTATGGAGGAAAATACAAGTCACTGTGAAAGAAATTAGCATTTACCAAGGACCTAGAATAAATGTCTGGAAGAAGCAATCGCTGAACTGATACATTCAGTGAAGAAATACCAAATTAAAGCAGAGAGAGGGCTCTCCCAATGAGATGCATCAGTATATCCCACAACATGAAAATGTGAGGGCATGTAGTGGGTTCATTCACTCTTTCACTCAATGAATTCTTATTGAGCGCCTTCTAGATCCCAGGCACTGTCCAAGCACCTAAGATCTAGGCCCAGTAACCATACAAAAATCACCCTGCTCTCACAGAAATTATAGTCTGATGGTAAACACTGATAACATACCATTAATTGCAATAATGTTTACATTACAATTTTGACAATTTCTATAAAGAAGCACAGGAAATAGGTTCTAGTTGCATCAGACCCCAGTCACTCTGGTAGGCCAGGAAGTTTCATATGAGGAACTGATATTTAGACTGAAACTTGAAGGATGGGCAGGAGGTGGTCAGTAGAAGTGGGAATCGAACACAGAGAGCTGCTGGCGGAGAGAATAGTTTTGTGGAAACTTGATGAGGAATGCATGGCCAGTGGGTGCTCAAAGCACAATGAATCAAGGGAGAGTGGTGGAGGGTGAAGGAGGAGAATGTTTCCTCGGGTGGTCAGATTACCCAGGACCTTGTAGGCTGTGCTGAGTCCTGAGTAGATCCCATGCTGCACCAGTGACACATCTGTTAGTGCATCTTTTGGTAGTTAACACAGTATTTCCACAAATATCTCAATGTCTGAAATATAGTCCTGTATTTTAGATAATGTTCAAAGATGCTAGTTTACTTGCCCAAGTTTACACAGCTTAAAATCAATCTGCAGAATAAAGATTAGAGCCCATTCCTGGTGACTCCATGTCTGAGCCTCTTGTCATCATATTACAAATAATACTTTTGTTTATGACACTATGTATATTATATGCAACAAGGGAAAGATTGTTTTGGTAAATCTAGAATCACTTGTCTAGGTTTTATGACAGTACAAAGATGTCTGGAACACTTTGTTGTTTGTTTTTATAAGAAAGACAGAATCAAAGGATGAAGGGCAGATTTTTCAGGCCATACAACAGTAGCTAGTCAGAACTGTCTACATGAAAGGAATCTATGAAGACAGATCTTTGTTCGGAGCTGGAGGGACCTTATTTACTCAGAAACTGCTTGTGAGAGGATATGAACACTTGTATTCCCTAGGTCCAAATGTGAAGAAAAGAAAGGCTTCTTGTCCAATTTTTTCTGATGAAAAGGAGTTGTGTCAAACAAAGGTCCTAAGGAAGCCATGGGAGCACTTAGGAAGTGGGCAACATATAGGCAGGTCTTTACACTGCTCCAGAGCCTCATCCTATCTGTGTTATCTTGGCCAGGGGCAGGGGTAGGGGCTGGTGAAGCTGGGGGAGGGGAGGTGCACCTGCAAATCAAAAGCTGCTTCCACTTGGCCCAGGACTGTTTACTGGCTGCCAGATTTCTGGTGGGGACAGATCAGGGCCAAAAGCTTCCCCTAGTGACACTTTCAGGAAATTTACATACCATTTGCTTAAGTGGCAAAGATTCATGGTAGATGTGGGACAAATAGCAATTAATCCTTCTTATCACTTTCTCACAATTTGGACTGGTTAGACTGTAGTAGCTATCACCATAAAGCAATACACAGAGAAATGTTCTCTACAGACATTATATAGGGACACAAACTATGTATTTAAATACGCAAACCATTCAAGAGTCAAACACTATCTAGACACAACTAAATAACAGGAAAAGTAACATCTGGTGACATGTTAAAAATGTCAAACTCTTAAATATTTCTATCTATATTCTAAACTTGCAAAGTCATAATGCATATCTATTGTAGAGAATAGAAGCCACATAGTTTTGCGTATGGGTGAGTGTCTCAATTCCTGGAATATGGCCAGTGGCTTCTTAAATACATGATGATGGCACTTGAGCAAGCATCCGGTGAGGCTGACTAGGCTTTCAGCTCATCGGCCCTTGGCCCACTCCCACTCCACTTGCACAGTCCACCCAGTGGGTGGATGTGAGACAATGCGCGTCTGCTCTGCTGCTTGCCATGGGGTCCGCTGCCCTGAAGGCCACAACCATGGTGATTTTTCTTCATGGATGGGGAGATATCGGGCACAGATGGGCAGACTTTGCAGGTATCAGAAGTTCACATATCAAATATATCTGCCCACATATGCCAGTTATGCCCATGACATTAAATATGAACATGGCTATGCCTTCTTGGTTTGATGTTATTGGGCTTTTACCAGATTCGCAGGAGGAGGAACCTGGAATTAGGCAGCAGAAAATGTAAAAGCTTTGGTAGATCAAGAGGTGCAGAATGGCATTCTTTCTGACAGAATTATTTTGGGAGGATTTTCTCAGGGAGAAGCTTTATTTTTATGGACTGCTCTTACCACACAGCAGAAACTGGCAGTCACTGCACATGACTGCTGGATTTCATTTTGGGCTTCCTTTCTAAAGAGTCCTATGAGTGGTGCTGATAGAGATATTTCTATTCTCCAGTGCTGTGGAGATTGTGACCCATTATTATCCAGATGCTTGGTTTCTTGTTTACATTGGTAAATTCAGCCAATGTAAACTTTAAAACCTGTGAAAGCATAATGCACATTTCATAGCAACAGAAAATGATTGGATGTCAAGCAATTCACTGATAAAATTCTACCTCCAATTGATTAACTTCACTAAGAGGCCTTGTGTAGAAGTACACAGCAATATTATAGTGGAATACATACTTTTTCCAGTGTCTGATTTTCAAACCTATGAAGTTTTCAGTGTTAAAATGTTTTGCAAATACATACCAGTGACACCTTATAGGAAATTCATCCTGTCTCCTCATGAAAAATGTAGGATCTTTTATTTACCTGTATTCTTATGACTCAGGATACATTCGTAGTAAAATAGGTGAAGTAGCTATTTTTTCACAAACAGAATTCAGCAAAGTAATAAAATACTACAACCAGATTTTTTATTACATAATTTGAAAATTACTGGCATGCTTAACGAAAATTTGTTCAGTTACAAATGAGCAGTTAAGATATCATTATCTTACATGTTGTTTGGTGTGCTCAGATCACAGGATCTGTATGGAGAATGCTTATCATACAGATCATTCTCCCATACAGATCCTGTGATCTGGGCACACCAAACAACATGTAAGAACCTGTATGTATCTTTTATCTTTGGTGATATATCTTTTGCCTGGATTGCCCTTAACTTCATTCCTGCATTCCCAGAAAATGCTCACTCCTCCTTCATATCTTAGCTCACCCCGATCTTAATTCCCTAAATCCCCTTGAAAGGGTTATGCAATTTTTCCCTTTGTGTTCTGACCAAGTTACTTGCAAATTTCGACTTTAATACCTATCACATTGCTGAAATTATTGGCTAAGACTTTGGCCTCATCTACCAGGATGTAAGCTTCTCACAGGTAAGAATTATGTCTTCATCCTGGTAGGCCCACTCCTAGCACAGTTCCTGATACTCAACTTGAACTTTACACAATGTAAATGAATAGATAATTGAAGGAATTCACCCACTCCTTTTAGTTCATCATGCCTCACTTCTTTCAGAGTATCCTACTTACATCCCACCTAGTCTATCCAAGTCCTTTCTTAAGATTCCACAAAATCTCAGGGGATCTGACATTTCTGCTTCTTGCCTGCAAAGTCCTTCCTCCAGATGTACTCATGCAAACAGCTCCTCAGTTAACAAGGTTGTTTCAGTGATCTCTTTTGTCCTAAGCATCTCTGTCCTCCCTTCTCTTCACATGGTATATTTGACTACTACCTCTTTTGTGTCCAAAATGTCCACTAAGGGGGTTTTGATTAGTCTCTATAACAGTTTCTTGCTCTTGTTCACACATTCTGTTTTTTGTTTTTTTGCTATACAATAAGTTTTCAAGTGTAGTAACCATATCTTATTAATCTTCATATCCCAGCACTAAATAGAACCTGGGAAATAAGAGAACCTTAATAAAAGTGTAGTAAATTATCTGAATGTTGCTACCACGCATTTTATGGTGAAAGTGCTATTATGGAAGTTTTTGTTTTTCTTGGTCTTCTATCTTTGTCTCCTCTTGTCCTTTCCTCTAAGTACTCTTTCACTAAAAGGGAATATATCTGAAGTAAGTGGGGTTTGAAATATAGTTTTTTAAGGGGATGAATGAATGGATAGAAAGACAAAGAATAAAATATTACAAAAATGCTACTTTAAAAATTAAAAAAGGGAATATAAATTGGTATAGCCACATGGAAAATGTCATGAAGGCGCCTTAAAAAAATTAAAAATAGAATTACTATATGATCGAGCAATCCTACTGGTAAGTAATCAAATCACCGTCCTGAAGTGACATCTGCACTCCTGTGTTCATTTTAGTGTTACTTACAATAGCCAGGATATGCAAACAACGTAAGTATCCATCAGTGGATAGCTGGATAAAGAAATTGTGACACATATATACAGTGGAATATTATTCAGCTATAAATAGAAGGAAATCCTGACACTTGCAACAACATGGATACAACTGGAGGACATTATACTAAGTGAAATAAACCACACCCAGGAAGATGAATACTGTATGACTGCACTTATATGTGGAATTTAAAAAGGATTGAGTTATAAAAACAGAGTAGGATAGCATGCAGGGGCTAGAGGAAGGTGAAAATGGAGAGATGTTGATCAAAGGGTTTAAACTATTAGTTATAAGAGGAAAATGTTCTGGGCATTTAGTGTAGAGCGTAGATGGTGATGAATGTGTTAATCACTTTAACTGTGGTAATAATTACACAATGTATACATATATTAAATCATCATGCTGTACGGTTTGAATCTATTCAATCTTTATTTGACAACAAATATTTTAAGATAACAATTACAAGGGGCTAAAATCCAAAATCTGAACAGACCGAAAACAAGCAATGAGATTGAAACTGTAATAAAAATGCTCCCAGCAAAGAAAAGCCCAGAGCCCAATAGCTTCCTGCTGAATTTTACCAAACATGTAAAGAAGGACTAATACCAATCCTATTTAAACTGTTCTGTAAAATAGAGAATACTTCTAAACTCATTCTATGAGGCCAGAATTAACCTGATATCAAAACCAAACAAAGACACACCAAAAGAAGAAAGCTAATGAGGAATATTGATGCAAAAATCATCAACAAAACATTAAAAATTCAAATTCAACAACAAGTTAAAAATAACACTCATCATGACCAAGTACAAATTACTCCAGGGATACAAAATGAATCACATATGCAAATCAGTCAGTGATACATCATATCAACAGAACGAAGGCAAAACCCATATGATCATTGCAATTGATGCTGAAGAAGCATTTGATAAAATTCACCATCCCTTAATTATTAAAAAAAAACCCTCAAGAAAAAACTGGGTGTTGAAGAAAATTAGCTTAACAAAACAAAAACCATATAAAACAGACCCACAGCTAGTGTCATACTGAATGGGGAAAAACTGAAAGCCTTTTTTCTAAGATCTGAAAGAAGACAAAGATTCTCACTTTCACCACTCCGTTGAACATAGTACTAGAAGTACTAGCTAGTCAAAAAAGAAAAAATATATAAAGAGCACTGATGTTGGAAAGGTACAAGTCAAATTATCCTGTTTACAGATAATATGATCTTATATTTGGAAAAACGTAAAGATTACACCAAAAAACTATTAGAATTGATAAACAAATACAGTAATTTGTTAGAATACAAAAATCAATATAAAAATCAGTGACATTTCTATATGACAACAGAACAATCTGAAAAAGAACTCAAGAAAGTTATCCCATTTTTGTTAGCTGCAAAAAAGCAAAAAACTTAGGAATAAACTTAATCAAATAAGTGAAAAATCTCTACAATGAAAACTATAAAACATTGATGCAAGAAATTGAAGACAAAAAAAGAGAAAATTATTCCATGTTTGTGGATCAGAAGAATCAATATTGGTAAAATGTTTACCTATTCAAAGCAATCTACAGATTCAAGGCAATCCCTATCAAAATACCAATAAAATTCTTCACAGAAATAGAAAAAAAAATCCTACAACCACAAAAGACCCAGAATAGCCAAAGTCATCCTCAAATAAATGAGAACAAAACTGGAGGAATCACATTACCTGACTTCAAAGCATAGTACAAAGCTATAGTAACCAAACAGCATGGTACTGACATAAAAACGGATACATAGACCAATGGAAAAGAATAAAGAACCTGGAAATTAATCCATACATCTACAGTGAACTCATTTTTGACCAAAAGTCAAGTATATACATTCGGGAAAGGACAGTCTTTTCAGTAGATGGTAGATGGGAAAATAGGATATTCATATACAGAAGAATAAAATTAAACCACTGTCTCTTGCCATATATAAAAATCAAATCAAAATGAATTAAAGAGTTAAATCTAAGAACTTAAACTACAAAATTACTATACAAAAACATTGGGGAAACTCTCCAGGACACTGGACTAGGCAAGGATTTCTTGAGTAACACCCCCACAAGTGCAGGCAACCAAAAAAAACCAAAATGAACAAATGGGATCACAAGTTAAAAACCTCTGCACAGAAAAGGAAACAGTCAACAAAGTGACAACCTACAGAATAGGAGAAAATATTTGCAAGCTCTCCATTCAACAAGAGGTTAATAACCAGAATATTTAAGAAGCTCACACAACTAAATAGGAAAACAAATCCAGTAATCTAATTAAAAAATGGGCAAATGATTTAAATAGGCATTTCTCAAAAGAAGATATACAAATGGCAAACAGGTATGTGAAAAGGTGCTCAACATTATTGATCATAAAGAAAGGCAAATCAAACCTGCCATGAGATATCATCTCACTCCAGTTAGAATGACTTTTATCCAAAAGTCAGGCAATAATAAATGCTGGTAAGGATGTAGATAAAAGATAATTCTTGTACACTGTTGGTGAGAATGTAATTTAGTGCAACCCCTATGGAGAACATTTTGGAGATTCCTCAAAAAAACTACAAATAGAACTACTTTATGATCCAGCAATCCCACTGCTAGATATATATCCAAAGACAGGAAATCAGTATATTGAAGAGAGATCTGCACTCCCATGTCTGCAATCTAAGTGTCAATCTACAGATAAATAGTTAAAGAAAAGTTGGTATCTATACACAATGGAGTTCTCTTTGACCATAAAAAAGAATGGAATCCAGGAGATCCTGTTATTTACAAGTGAAATAAGCCAGGCATGGAAATGCAAAGTTCTTATGTTCTCACTTATTGGTGGGAGCTAAAAAATTAAAATAATTGAACTCATGGAGATAGTAAATGATAGTTACTAGAGCTTGGAAACGGTGATTGGGAGAAATAAAAATGGTTAATGGGTACAAAAGCATAGTTAGATAAAGTGAATAAGATCTAGTTTTTTATGCCAGGTACAATGACTCATGCCTATAATCCCAGCACTTTGGGAGGCTTAGGCAGGCAGATCAGTAGAGGCCAGGAGTTAGAGACCAGCCTCGCCAATATGGCAAAATCCTGCCTTTAAAAATAAAAATACAAAAATTAGCTGGGAGTGATGGCACATGCCTAGAATCCTAACTACTTGGGAGGCTGAGGCAGGAGAATCACTAGAACCTAGGAGGTGGAGGTTGCAGTAAGCCAAGATCATACTACTGCAGTCCAGCCTGGGTGACAGAGTAAGACTCTGTCTCAAAACAAAAACAAACAAAACAAAACAAAAAAATCTAGTCTTTGATTGCACAACAGGCTGACTACAGTCAACACTAATTTATTGTACATTTAAAAATAACTAGAAGAGTGTAATTGGATTGTTTGTCACACAAAGAAAGGATAAATGTTTAAGGTGGTGGATACTCCATTTTCCCTGATGTAATTATTATGTATTATATGCCTGTATCAAAATATCTCATATACCCCATAAATATATACACGTACTATGTTCCTACAAAAATTAAAAATAAATTTAAAATTTAAAATTTAAAATTAATTAAACAAATAAAATAGCAGACCCTTGTGATGGTTGCTTTTATGTGTCAACTTGACTGAGTCACAAGGTGCCCAGTTAAACATTATTTCTGAGTTTGTCTATGAGTGTGTTTCTGGATGAAATCAGCATTTGAATCAGTAGATTGTGTAAAGCAGATCACCTTTCCCAATGTTGTTGGGCATCATCCAATCCACTGAGGACCTGAAGAGAACAAAAAGATGGAAAAGGGAAGAGTTTTCTCTCTCTGCTTGACTGTTTGAGCTAGGGCATTGGTGTCATATTTCAAGCTGTCATAACAAAATATCATAGATGAAATAGCTTAAACAGAAATTTATCACACTTCTGGAGCCTGGAAAGTATAAGATTAAGGTGCCAGCAGATCCAGTGTCTGGTGAAAGCCCCCTTCCTCGTTTTTAGATGGCTGTCTTCTCATTGTATCCTTATGTGGTAAAAGAGAGAGAGAGAGAGAGAAAGCGTGCGAGAGAGAGCGCGCACACATACTCTAGTGTCTTTTAGTAAGGGCACCAATCCCATTTATGAGCGCTCTACCTCATGATCTTATATTACCTCCCAAAGGCCTTACTTCTTAATCCCTTTACATTGGAGGTGAGGAGCTTAACAATTAATTTTAGGGGGACACAAATATTCAGTCCATAGGAATCAGTCTCCTCTTGTCCTCAGACTGGAACTTTACCAGCAGGACTACTGGTTCTAAGGCCTTCAAACTTGGACTGGAATTTACATCAATTCTCCTGGTACTCTGGCCTTTAAACTCAGACCGGAATTATACCACTGGCTTTCCTTGGTCTCCAGCCAGCTTGCAGATTATGGGAGTTCCCAGCATCCATAATCATGTGAGCCAATTAATTCCTTGCAATAAATCTCAATCTTTCTCTCTCTCCTCTCCTCCTCCATATCCTATTGATTCTGATTCTCTGAAGACCTTTTTTTCTAATACAGCCTCCTTTTAATTCATTTTGAAATCCTTAAATATTTATTTGTTTAAATTTCTTTTATGCTTAATTTTCCAAAGCCCCATTCTCAGCAGAACTTACAGAGTCCAAATGTAGCCAGGGTTAGTCAGCATGTGTAGCCAGAGTTAGCCAGCATGTTGGTAGAAATGTAAACTGGTACAATCAATATGGAAAACAGTATGGAGTTTCCTCAAAAAATTAAAAATAGAAATACCATATGATTCAGCAATCCCACTTCTGAGTATATATCCAAGGGAAATAAAATCAGTATCTTAAAGAGTTGCCTATACTCTTATATTCATTTTAGCATTATTCACCAGAACCAAAATATAGAAATAACCAAAACGTCTGTTGATGGATAAGTGGATAAAGAAATCGTGGTGCATATATATAACTGAATATCATTCAGCCTTGAAATGTAAGAAATCCTGCCATTTTTGAAAACAAAGACACACCTCTGACAACAATATGCTAAGTGAAATAAGGGAGACACAAAAAGACAAATATTGCCTCTTCTCACTCATATATGGAATCTAAAAGTCAAATTCACTGAAGCATAGAATAGAATGGTAGTTGCTACGGGCTGAAGAGAAAAATGAGTAGATGTTTTGGTCAAAGGACACAAGATTTGTTATGCAAGATGAGTAAGTTCTGTACATCTAATAATATACAACAATGTGACTATAATTAACTATACTGTACTGTATACTTGATATTTGCTAAAAGGCTAAATTTCAGGAATCCTGACTACAGCAAAGCAAAGAGACAAAAACGATAACTTCGAGGTGATAGATAGGTTAATTAGCTTGTGATGATTATTTCACAATGTATATGTATATCAAAACATAAAATTGAATATCTTAAATATATACAGCTTTTATTAATTGTACCTTAATAAATCTGGAACAAAAACTGTACCCTGTTCTCATGGTATGTTTTTAGAGAATAAATTGTATTTAAAAAAATATGTTATTTATGATAACATGTAATGAAATTACTACTTTTGGTTTTAAACAAATTGGTGAACATTTAAATTTGTTTCAATTTTATATTCGAATGCAGTGATCATTAGGAAACAATTTTCATGTAAGAGTATAATAAGTTCCTAAAAGTAAGTATTTGCAAACTGCTGATAGAGCATTTTATACCTTGCAAATAATTCCACATTTATTATATAATTTTGAGTAGTTTTATTTTTTCTTAAATCAGGACATGATTCACATACTATAATATTCACCCCTTTAATCTGTACAATTGTTTTTGATATACTCACAAAGTTTTACAGTTATCACCACTATCAAATTCCAGAACTTTTCATAACCCAAAAATAAACCTTGTACTCATTAGCAGTTACTCCCCCTATCACCCTTTCACCAGTCCCTGGAAACTGCTCATCTGCTTTCTGTCTCTGTGGATTGACCTATACTAAACACTTCATATTAATGGAATCATATAATATGGCTTTTTTGTCTGACTTGTCTTAGGACAATGTTTTTAAGGTTTAACCTACATGTTGTAGCATGTGTCAGAATTTTATTCCCTTTTATGGCTGAATAATATTATATAAAAATACCACATTTTGTTTATCCATTAATTGAGGGACATATGGATTGTTTCCAGTTTTTGATGCTATTATGAAAAATGCTACTATGAATATTTATATACAAGTTTTTGTGTGTGTAGATATGTTTTTGTTTCTTTTAGGTATATACCTAAGAGTGAAACTGCTAGGTCATAGTGTAATTTTATGTTTAATTTTTTGAGGAACTGCCAACCTGTTTTCCAAAGAGGCTGCACAATTTTTTGTTCATAAGCAATGTTTGAGAATTCAATTTCTCTATGTATAAGTCCATTTTCATGCTGCTGATAAAGACACACTGGAGACTGGGCAATTTACAAAAGAAAGAGGTTTATTGAACTCACAGTTCCATGTGGCTGGGAGGCCTCATAACCATGGCATAAGGCAGGAGAAGCAAGTCATGTCTTACATAGATGGCAGCAGGCAAAGAAAGAGAGCTTGTCCAGGGGAACTCCCATTTTTAAAGCCTTCAGATCTTGTGAGACTTATTCACTATCACAACAACAGCACAGGAAAGACCTACCCCCGATTCAATTACCCCATTGGATCCTTCCTATGACACATGGGAATTCTAGGAGTTACAATTCAAGATGACATTTGGGTGGCGACACAGCCAAACCATCACTGTACATTCTTGCAAACACTTGTCACTGTCTTTTATTTTTCATTTCAGCCATTTCAGTGAGTATGAAGTAGTATCTCATTGTGGTTTTGATTTGCATCTCCATTATGGGTACTGAGCTTGAGAATCTTTTCTGGACTTATTGACCATTTGTGTATCTTCTTCACAGAAATGTCTACTAAGATCTTTTGCCTATTAAAAAAATTGGGTTGTCTTTTATTACTGAGTTGTAATTGTTTTTACATGTATTACAAATACTAGACCCTTATCAGATATAAGATTTGCAAATATTTTCTCTCATTCTTCAGGTTCTTGTTTTACTTTCTTGATTATGTATTGGAAGCTCAAAAGTTTTTAATTTTAATGAGGTCCAATTTTTCTAGTTTTTATTTGGCTATTTATGTTTTGAGGTCATATCTAAAAAAAGAATGCCAAATTTAAGATCATAGAGATTTAAATCTACGTTTCTTCTATGAGTTTTGTAGCTTTGTCTCTTACCTTTATGCCTTTGATCATTGTGAGTCAATTTTTGTATATAGTGTGAGGCAGGGGTTCCACTGCATTTTTTGCAGGTGAATATTCAGTTGTTCTAGTGCTGTTTGTTGAAAAGAATATTCTTTTCCCCTTTGAGTTTCTTGGCCTCCTTATCAGAGTAGTTTTACCTTTGCCTCAATTTTCTTACTTCCAAGTTAGTCTTGACTCTAATTATGTCTTTTGCCCAAGTTTAAAGTGCACATTCTCAAAGAAGCAGCTCCCAGGTAATTAGAGAAAATATTTGGCAATGAAGTCAATTCTGGGAAATGGTTTAACTCAATGTCTATTAAAACATCTTCCAGGATAATCAGTCACAGCAAGCTATTGGCTTTGTAAGAATATGAATAATTCTGTGTAAAAATTAACTTGAAGTTTTCCTTATCTTTTGTAGACTGGATTTCCTAAGGTCCTATTAGTGGGTTGTGGTAAAAACTGTTTTATGCGGCAATTTTTTTGACTACTTGCTTGGATTGGTTTTAAGTAGCTTCTTTTATATTTTTTAACAGTATTTTTTTTTTAGAAGAAGTGTAGCCACAAAGATTAGAAATGCATTGCTACAAAGAAATACCTGAAGCTGGGTAACTAATAAAGAAAAGAGGTTTATTTGGCTCATTGTCCTGAATTCTGTACAAAAAGCATAGTGCCAGCATTTACTTCTGATAGGAGCTTCAAGAAGCTTCCAATCATGGCAGAAGGCAAAGGGGAGCCAGCTTGTCACCTGGCGAGAGAGGGAGCAAGACGGAGAGAGAGGAGGTGCCAGGCTCTTTCAAACAACCAGATCTCATAGGAACTCATGGAGTGACAACTCACTCATTACCACGAAACCAGTGCCAAGCCATTCATGAGGCATCTACCTCCATAAATCAAACACCTCCTACTAGGCCCACTTCCAACATTGGAGTGGGGGGTCACATTTCAACATGAGATATAAAGGGGACAAAACATCCAAACTATATAATTAGTAAACAGCTAAAAAGCATCTCCCAATATGAAAGAGTTTACCTATCAGCTATTGTAAGAATACATTTACTGAGCTAACAAACCTAGGCAGCAAGGTTAAGATGAAAAGAGGCTTTCAGGCTTTCAGACCAAGGGAGCATCACAATAAAAGATAAAAATGAAGCAATCGTTTTTTGTTGTTGTTGTTTTGTTTTTTAAGGAGCATGTGGGATGGGGAATAGCAGATGATTGCCATGAATGTATTAGATATGGAGAGAATATTGAAATTAGATTAAATTAAACTAATAAAAAGTCTCAAATATCTGCCATCATTTGAGGGAAGATATATAAAGAAGGATTATACTTTTCTTAAAAGGGGGAAATGAAGTCTGTCAATCCAACTAACATTTCTTAGCCATAATTTGGATGGTAAGACTTTTGGTAGAACTGCAATGTGTCAAGGCAAAGTCCCTCTATTCCCTGCCAAATTGTTTTATCCGAGTCGGTCATGGCAGATTTCTTGAGACTTATTCCACGTGGATTGAGGCAGAGTAACGCAGATTATGGAGATGGGGTAAGCACTATGGCTGCTTAGCAGTTCCACTGTCACATAAAGGAATAGAAAGAAAGGGCTAAAAAGTGCTTTTACACACATTCCAAGTTTGCTCTGTTTACAGCTGCAATGGTTGAGTTACTCAATGTGTTTCTTCAGAATTGGAGTTTAGTGGAAATTATTTGCATATTCTGAAAAAGTTGACTCAGCCTTGGTTTCCAAAGTTGTTTGGAGCTGCATTTTTTTTTCTTTGTCTTTGTATGTCTTAGAGAATGAAACTGAGTATCAGATTGCTAAACAGGTACTTTCTAAATTCCATTTTCTCTAAAGTTTTACAATCCTTCTGTATTAGTCCATTTTAGTGCTGCTGATAAAGACATACTGGGCAATTTACCAAAAAAAGAGGTTTAATGAATTTGCATTTCCATGTGACTAGGGAGGCCTCACGATCATGGCAGAAAGCGAAAAGTACTTCTTACATGATGCCAGAAAAAGAGAAAACTTATGCAGGGAAACTCCCGTTTTTAAAAACCATCAGTTGTGAGACTTATTCGCTATCCTGAGAATACATGGGAAAGACCTGTTGCTATGATTCAATTACCTGCTATCAGGTCCCTCCCACAACACGTTAGAATTCAACATGAGATTTGGTTAGGGAAAGAGCCAAACCATATTAATTCCACTCCTGGCTCCTCCCAAATCTCATGTCCTCACATTTCAAAACCAATCATACTTTCCCAACCGTCCCCCAAAGTCTTAACTCATTTCAACATTAACTCAAAAGTCCACAGTCCAAAGTCTCATCTGAGACAAGGCAAGTCATTTCTGCCTACGAGCCTATGAAAGAAAAAACAAATCAGTTATTTCCTAGATACAATGGGGATATAAGCATTGGGTAAATAATGGGAGAAACTGGCCAAAACAAAGGGGCTACAGTCCCCATGCAAGTCTGAAATCCAGGAGGGCGGTCAAATTGTAAAGCTCCAAAATGATCTCCTTTGACTCCATTTCTCACATTTGGGTCACAGTGATGCAAGAGGTGGGCTCCCATGGCCTCGGGTAGCTCTGCCCCTGTGGCTATGCAGGGTGCAACCTCCCTCCTGGCTGCTTTCACAGGCTGGCATTGAATGTCTGTGACTTTGCCAGGTGCACAGTGCAAGGTGTTGGTGGATCTACCATTCTGAGGTCTAGAGGACGGTGGCTCTCTTCTCACAGCTCACTAGGTGGTGCCCTAGTAGAAACTCTGTGTGGGAGCTCTGACCCCATATTTCCCTTCCGCACTTCCCTAGTAGAGGTTCTTCATGAGGGCCCTGTTGCTGCAGCAAATTCTGCCTAGGCATTCAGGTGTTTCCATATAACCTCTGAAATCTAGGTGGAAGTTCCTAAACCCCAATTCTTGACTTCTGTTCCCTCGCAGGCTCAACATCAAGTGAAAGCTGCCAAGGCTTGGGGCTTGCACCCTTTGAAACCATAGCCTGGGTGTCTGTATTAGCCCCCTTCAGCCACAGCTGGAGTAGCTGGGACACAGGGCACCAAGTCTGTAGGCTGCACATAGCACGGGGACCCTGGGCCCAGCCCATGAAACCATTTTTTTTTCCCTCATAGGCCTCTGGGCCTGTGAAGGGAAGGGCTGCTGTGAAGACCTCTGACATGCCTTGAAGATATTCTCCCCATTGTCTTTGGGATTAACATTGGACTTCTCATTTTTAATGCAAATTTCTGCAGCTGGCTTGAACTAGGAAAATAGGATTTTCTTTTCTATTGCATTGGCAGGTTGCAAGTTTTTCAAATTTTATGCTCTGTTCCCTTTTAAAATTGAATGCTTTTAACAGCACCAAAGTCTCCTCTTGAATGCTTTGCTGCTTAGAAATTTCTTCTGCCAGATACCTTAATTATCTCTCTCAAGTTCAAAGTTCCACAGATATCTCAGGCAAAGGCAAAATGCAGCCAGTCTCCTAGCTAAAACATAACAAGAATTACCTTTGCTCCGGTTCCCAAGTTTCTCATCTCCATCTTCACCTCAGCCTGGTTTTCATTGCCCATATCATTATCAGCATTTGGGTTAAAACCATTCAACAAGTCTAAAGTTCCAAACGTTCCCACATTTTCCTGTCTTCTTCTGAGCCCTCCAAGCTGTTCCAACTTCTTCCTTTTACCCAGTTCCAAAGTCACTTCCACATTTTTGGGTATCTTTTCATCAGCATCCACTCCTGGTGGTAATTTATTGTATTAGTGTGTTTTCATGCCACTGGTAAAGATTACCCAAGACTGGGCAATTTACAAAAGAAAGAGGTTTAATAAACTTGCAATTTCATGTGACTAGGAAGGCCTCACAATCATGGTGAATGGTGAAAAGCACTTTTTACATGGTGGCAGCAAGACAGAGAAAACTTGTGCAGGGAAATTCCCCTTTTTAAAACCATCAGATCTCTTGAGACTTATTTGCTATCACGAGAATAGCATGACAAAGACTTGCCCCTATGATTCAATTACCTCTTACCAGATCCCTCCCACATGTGGGAATTCAAGATGAGATTTGGGTGGGAATACAGACAAACCATACCACCCCTCATCATAGATATAAGCAAGGAAAATATCCTCTCTTCCTGCTCCCTATGTGTGTCAAAGTTGTTAAAGTGAATATCATACTGAGGGTAACAGTCAAGAAGGGAGGACCTCAGAGTTGGGAAGGTCACTGAAAGAGGTTTAAAGTCTGTGTTAAACATGGTAAAACAGAAGAAACACTGGTTTGGGAATCAGAAAGATGAGATCTCAGACTAGCCCAATAATTTTGGGAGAAACTTTAAACCTACCCCAAATTCTAAAATCTGGATGTCATGGCTTGGAGAAACCACCCATTTCTATGGTTCAAAGAGTCAGTGAAACAATGTCTACAAAAATACCTAGCTATATTAATCTGTTCTTGCACTGCTATAAAAAAATACCTGAGACTGGATAATTTATTAAAAAAAAAAAAAGTCTCATGGTTCTGCAGGCTCTACAGGTAGTGTGGCCAAGGAGGCCTCAGGAAACTTTCAATCATGGTGGAAGGTGAA
The DNA here is from genome assembly GCF_030222135.1 of Aotus nancymaae. Taxonomy (NCBI): domain Eukaryota; kingdom Metazoa; phylum Chordata; class Mammalia; order Primates; family Aotidae; genus Aotus; species Aotus nancymaae. The sequence goes on from NW_026988413.1 coordinate 33,383,181, forward strand.
AGGGAAGCAGGCATGATTTAAATTGCTGGAGCAGAAGAAAAAGAGAGAAGAGGAATATGCTACACACTTCTAAACAACCAGATCTTGCAATAACTGACTCATTATCATGAGAAGAGCACCAAAGGGGAAATCCATCCCCCATGATCCAGTCACCTCCCACCAACATCAAGGATTACAATTTGACATGAGATTTTGCCAAGGACATGGACCCAAACCAAATCACCAAGAATCTATGAAACACCAATCTCCATGAGCTATTATCAGAAATAAGCTTTTTAGATTTCCTAGGGAAATAAGGTCAATATCACTGACCACTTGTATGAGGGTCCTCCAGAGAGACAGAACTAATGGAATATATATATTAATCCTGTTTAGAATATGATTAATGCTGATTCCCCAGAGGCTGTGGTCCTACTAACGTGAACATCAACAGCATGAACATTACCTGAGGATCTGTCAGAAATGTAAATCTCAGGCCCCAAGAGGTGTATTGAATCAGAAACTTGGAGGAGGGTTCAGGAGGGCAGGAATCTCTGGTTTAACAAGCCTTCCAGGTGACTCTAATTCATTCTAATGTTAGAAAATCACCACTCTCGTTGAGGTTTTTAAATGATCTATCATATACATGGGAGTTTATATATATAACATACCTATAATATGTATATGGGAGTTTATTAAGTATTAACTCACACGATCACAAGGTCCCACAATAGGCCGTGTGCAGGCTGAGGAGCAAGGAGAGCCAGTCCAAGTTCCATAACCAAATAACTTGGAGTCTGATGTTTGAGGGCAGGAAGCATCAAGCACAGGAGAAAGATAAGGGCTGGGAGGCTAGGTCACTCTCTCTCTTCACATTTTTCTGTTTTTTATTCTAGCTGAGCTGACAGCTGATTAGATTGTGCTCACCCAGATTAAGGGTGGGTTTTCCTTTCCCAGCCCACTGACTCAAATATGTTAATATCCTTTGGTAACACCCTCACAGACACACCCCGGAACAATATTTTTGTCCTTCAATCCAATCAAGTTGACACTCAGTACTATCCATCAAAACACGGTAGTAGTCTGGATATCTGATTGAATGCTTAATTAAATAAAATCAGACAATTACATTTTTACCTTATCTTATTCCTAAAAATATCTAAGAGCATTCAAAGAAAAAATAAAATGCAGAAAAAAATAAAAATAGGTTAGGAGAATAAAAGTAAAGGGCAAAAAGGGTAGAAATACATAAAGCCAGAAGTGAAATGAGCTCTCAGATCAGGCCACAGGGCCCTTCAAATGAATAGAGATGGACAAAATCTTAGCTCTCAGTTTCAGGCAGCCAGTTTGAGAAGGAAATTCACCCATGCCGTGATTCATAAGGTACCCAGAAAGAAACCCCAGTAGTCAAATAAGAAACCTTATCTCTGTGGATCTTCAGAGAGGGGACTTTGTAACAGAGTCAATAGTCTCAACAACGCCCACATAGCAAACCCAGAGTCTTGTTCCATATAGCTGTTTTGAAAGTCACTGTTCTAAACACTTTATATGTATTTTCCCAGTTAGATTCAAACAACCTTGTGAACTAGGTCAATTTTTATCTCCATTTGAAGGGAAGAAAACTTAGACACAGTGAGTGTATTAGTCCATTTTCACACTGCTATAAAAGTACTACCCAAGACTAGGTAATTTAAAAAGAAAGGAGGTTTAATTGACTCACAGTTCTGTATAGCTGGGAGGCCTCAGAAAACTAACAATCATGGCAGAAAGGGAAGCAGACATCTTCTTCACCAAGTGGCAGGAGAGAGAAGAGTGAATAGAGAAGAGCTCCTTATAAAACCATCAGCTCTTGCGAGAACTCACTCACAATCAGGAGAATAGCATGGGGAAAACCACCCCCATGATCCAATCACCTCCCACCTGGTTTCTCTTTCAACACGTGGGGATTATGGAGATTACAATTCAAGATGAGATTTAGGTGGGGACACAGATATAAACCATATCAGAGAGGTTGGATGACTTGCACCAGCTAACACATTTAGTAAATGGTGAAGGTGGGATTCAAACACAGGCATTCCAGCTTCAGAGCTTATCCTTCAAAGTGAGTCAAATTATTCAGAAAGAAACTATTTCATAAGAGAGTCATGTAAGACCATCCATGGAAGTTGCTCTGTAGTACTGTGGCTTAATTCATGAATATTAGAGATTCTCAAACTTCAGCATGCACAGGAATCTCTTCCATAGTTAACAAAGCTGCACAGGGGATTTTAATTATGATAGATCATTGAAAAACATCAACTAGAGCAGTGATTGTCTAACATTAGAATGAATTAGAGTCACCTGGAAGGCTTGTTAAACCAGCGATTCCTGCCCTCCTGAACCCTCCTCCAAGTTTCTGATTCATAGGGCCCGAGATTTACATTTCTGACAGATCCCCAGGCGATGTTCCTGCTGTTGATGTTCATGTTGGTAGGACCACAGCCTCCGGGCAATCGTCATTAATCATAGTCTAAACAGGATTAAGTACTGGTTGACAAACAGTGAATATATAATTTAAATTAAATTAAAATTTTATTTTCTGAGAAATATATGGTTCCATCTTTTGTTATTGGGACAGATGCTAAGAAATAGAGTGAGTACTGATGCACAGCTTGTGGCTTGTAGACATATGTAGGCAATGTGCTTTTATAAGGTTGGTGCAAAAGTAATTGCATTTTTGCCATTACTTTTAATGGCAAAGACCGCAATTACTTTTGCACCAACCTAATATAAACTAAAAATAAATCCTAAGCCCCTCAGTCGACTGAATGGACACCTCTCTTGGCCAAGGGGACCCCAGATAAACCTTAAATACTGAGTTTCTGTCCATGACTGGACAAGAGGTCAGACAGACCTCATTATACCCACTCCCTTTTGCAATTTAGACACAACAACTGACCAGCATTAACGTTAATAGAGATCATAAGACTGGCAGAATCGATTCTTTGTGGCAATAAGATACCAAATTAAAAACATGACCTAAGGCCATGCCACGCAATGGTTAAGTCATGCACCTCTGCGCTTAAAAGAATACATTATATTCTAACTGGAACATGGTTTTACTTTTGCTTTATCAGCTAAACAAGCACCAACCTTGACATAAGCAATATTGAAAGAGTTGCAGCTAACTGTCAGATGATGACTAACCGACCCTGTTCCACAACTCCTAACTACAGCTTCGATCAAACAAGGTATTGATTTTTGCAACTTCCCCTTGATAAGAGACGGCAAACCAAGGACTGGTTCTGGCCAGTTTATACTCTTGAGTGCTTTCATGTCTCTGCTTCATCTTTTGACCTGTAGAACTTGTAATACATTTAAATGTTACATCTCCTAAGTGAACATGGGTCCTACATAACATGTATGTTTATTAAATACGTAAGCATTAGGACCACCTTCGTGAGTATTCACAGCTCCTCCTGTAAACTGTTGAATACATATATTTAGCCAACATATTCAACATAAATCCCTGTTCTACCCTTCCTTCCCTTGAAGTTCCTGCTAATGACTTTGGCTGGAGGCTATGCTTCTTAGCCTCTAAGAATAGCCAGCTTACAGGCTATAACCCTTTGTAAGAAATAAAGTTTCCTTTCTAAATTTACAAATTGTGTGATTTTCAAGTTAGTTCATTCAAGATGTAGGATTATACTATCTGACATAAAGTCTCATTCAACTGTTACACCGCATGGTCTTTTAGAAGTCACCTCCCACTCCAAGCAGTTTATCAACATATTCTTTCCAACCACAGAGAAGACTCTCTCCAAAGACATTTTTGTTAGTATTTGTTTCCACTCATTACAAAATATTTTGAATGATGAATAGGAATTTTATACACAGACAAAGCTTGGAAGAATGTCTCAAGCAGAAGGTAGAAGCTTGTGTAAGACCACATGTTTTGTTTTGAATTGGTTTGTTTTTTTCAGGTAGGGTCTGCTTTATAGAAAAGCATGAAGTGTGATGCAGGCTAGTGTAGGGAAAAGAGGCTGGCATTAGAGTCTGTAGGGTTTTTTATGTAGGAAGACTGGACATTCTCTTTTCCCAAGTGAAGAGCTCTTGACATGTCTGAACAGGAGTGATGTATTCAGTTTCATTTGAGAAGGGAATCCAGCATTGTGGAAGTTGACAGGAATGGATACAGAGACCAGTTAGGAGACTCTGGAAATAGTGAGAGATGGTGAGAGCCTGAACAAAAACAGTGGTCATGGGGATGAGGGAGATGGCAGACATTCAAAGGCAAATAAAATTGAGAGCCCTTAAGGATGGATGGAGAGAAGGGTGTGAGCAAGAGGAGAGAACCAATGTAACGTCCACATCTCTGGTTGATGGGGACTGGGTATCTTCTTGGTGCTATGACCATGTGATCATATATTGCAATTTGTCTAGGACTTTCCTAATTTTAACACTGAAAGTCCGGTGTCCCAGAAAACTCACAGTCCTGAGTAAACTAGCACAGTTTGCCACCCTAGTGACGAAACTGATATCCTGGTCCCTGAAATCACTGCCAGGCCCTTCCAAGGCCACTAAACTGCCCTCTACCCCCATCTCTGCCAAGTTTTCTAAATTAATGCATTTGTACCCCAGCCTCAGTTCCTGATCCAAGAATAGATTACCCACCAGTCAGGACTGCTGCTTGACTCTAGTACAATCATCTAGGGTGCAGTACCTCTACATAGCTCCCTCCTCCCAGTGTCTGCACCCTCTCTCCCACATTCTGGCCAGAAATAAGACAAGCTTCTCAGAAGTATCTCTAGCCCCTCTGACTTTAAATATCCTCACTTCTGGAGTCTTGTGCTCTGTGTCCTCCTCACTAGTTGGCAACAAATCATGGTGCACCTATGACACCAGAATTAGTGGAGTTAGAGGAAGAAGAGCACTAGCTTTGGAGTCAAACAGATCTGAATCTGTACCTTGACTGAGTGAACTCAAGCAAGGTATTAACCTCTTGAAGCCTCATCTATAAACATGAGATGGTTGTTGAAAATCAATAATATGACAGATAACAGAATGCTAGCCATCTGTCATTTGATTTTTCTTTCTTAGGTCTTTATAATTTTAGATGCTGCCTTTTTCATCTCAGGAAAGAGTCTGAGATTAATTCATTGTCTCTGCCTTAGTCCTTCCCAATCCACACTCCTTCTTTTCTCAGCAGCCTCTACTGAGACCCCTGCATGGCTGTTGCTGAGTCTGCCTAGGACATAATTCCTATAGGAAAAAGAAGAGTTATTGGGAGGAAATATATTAGTAGTTTCCAATACTACTAGGGTCACACTAACTCCACATGTGTTTTGCTGAGTGTCTGATTATATAATCATACCTGCATTCATCCATGATTAATCCTGGTGCCATTTCCTTTCTGAAAAATATAGTTCTAATTTTTGAATAAATTATTGAAGGATAATTCTTCTTTCTTTGGAGAAATCAATGGTACAGTAAGTATAATTGTTATTTTTTCTTCCTCAGACAAATGCATATTTGAATGTATAGAGGAAGAATTGGTTGGTGAAGCTGAAAGTAACTTACACCTTAAAAAACTGTTTATGTTCTTTTTAGTATTTATGTTAGTCAAGGAGTAGAAGGCTTAGTATAATCAGCTGAATAACCTAAACTTCTGGAAGGTGGACTTTAAACATTTTATTGGAAATGTGGTTTTGTGCTCCAAGACAGGAGATGAGTAAATAGCATCTTGACAGTCAACAAAATAAAAGTTATTGCTATTAACTCTGTATCAGTGAGTTAGATGTCAATCTTGGGGCAGATTCTAGAATGGACTACTGAAAGGAGACAATTCTGTAAACCCAAGTGTGAAAGGAAAATGTGTTGGGCCCCCAAAATCACTAAGGAGAACTCAAGCTGGAAATTGTTTAGGACAAACCTCCCTCCCATTCTAATCAAAGTTATCTCTCTGTTCACTGAGATAGCTGCATATCTGATTGCCTCCTTTGGAAAAGTCAGAAACTCAAAAGAATGCAAGCATTTTTGTCTCACCTGTGACCTGGAAGCTCTCTCCCTGCTTAGAGTCTTCCTGCCTCTGCTTCAAGTTGTCTGGCCTTTTCAGACTGAACCAATGTACTTCTTACATATTTTGATTGATGTCCTATGTCTTCTTAAAATATATAAAATGAAGCTGTGTGATGACCACCTTGGTCACATGTCATCAGGACTTTCTGAGTCTGCGTCAAGGGCACGTCCTCAACCTTGGCAAAATAAACCTTCTAAATTAACCGAGACCTGTCTTAGATTTTCTGAGTTCACACAAGTTAATAGCAGCACCCAAAAGCTTTCTAGTAAGTGTTTCAACTTGAAAGAACATATTTGAAGAAGGGAACCTGTTGAGTATATTATCAATGATTTTAGATTAAAATGTGGAGGACACTATTGCTAAATATGTGCATAGCATACATGTGATAAATAAGTCATGGCAATTCAAAGCATATGTACAAACCTAAGAAGACGAATCAAGAAAAATGTGCCATATTTATCATTATGACAATGTAGAGATTACTTAACTTTAATACATAAAAATGTTTTTGAATGTTTATTGAATAATAAGCTCAATATGTTTCTGCAGTGTAAAAAACTCATGCAATCTTGCCTGCATTCCTGTGAGAATCATGTCCAGAACCAAGGAGCTGTCAGTTTATTCCTGCTTTCTGCTGCCAAACAGAATCTGAAATAGAACATTCAACTTAGGAACTCAGCCAGAGTCAGAGAGATGAGTGCCCAGGATAGTGAAGAAATTTAAAATTTGAGACATGAGGAATCGCTGAAGCAAATGGAAAAGGGAAGACTTCAAATATATAAAGACTGTCACATGGAAGAGAAGCTCAAGTTGTCTCTCTGATGGTCCTAAGAAGTGGAATTAAAATAGTAAATGGAGCTACAGGAAGACAAATTTCATCTTAATGGCAGAAGAAAGGAGGTATTTAAATATGAAATAAGGAGGGATGAGTCATCCATCAGTACTGAGGTATTGAGAAAGAATGGGCTCTTTAGCATGGATATTACATGGAGGTCTAGATTAATTTTTCAAACCAAAGGTACTGTAGTTCTCAGAAAGTCACACCAGGTCAAGACTCTTGCAATGAGAACTTACAATTAATTGTTTTAGGGACTATGAAAATGGAGTTTGTTAATAGAGCATTCACAATTAATTGCCTCCAATTGCATTTATCTTATGCTGTACTAAGTCACTTGGAGTTCTTTGCTGTGAACAGGCTGTCTTCCCCTGGTCGAGGCACAGTATTTTATTAATATCAATTCACTCACTAAAAATATCTATATTTGGGTCAATTTTAGTTGCCTCATTTCTTTTAAAACCTCCTGAACATCAAACTATTCACTACCATCATTTGTTTATCCAGGACAAAAGCATAAATTAAGCTGTGTCCTCATGGCCTGACAATTAATGTGGTTTAACTATACAGTGATATAAGTGGAGAAGAAGATATTGTTCTAAAAAATGTATCTTTTACAATCAATGATAAGAAAAATGACCAAAAATGTAAGCATAAAGGACTTGTCAGAGTACATGTTGGTGTGTTTCTTCATGAGGCTGTAAGGCACACATTTTCTTTAAACACTGAATTTTCTTCATAAGCAACCATTTTGAACCAAAAGCCACCAACCTCATATAATAAAAGAAGCCAAGTGGTAAGGAACAGTGAATGCTGTAGCTATACCAACAGAAAATTGCTGTGAGAGGGCAGCCTGGCTAACTTCCTATATTCATGTTAATGACATATTGTCAGCTAGTCTATGCTTAGGTTAAAAAAATAAAATTTGCAAAGAAGATGGGTCAGCCTGGCAGGAAGCTGGATCATGTCAATGCCATTTACTACACTTAAAATAAATTCACCGTAAGAACTATGTTAACACTTTATCTTTTCGTTGTTATCAGGAATGGGAGATGTTCCAAAGAGACAATATTTTTGGTGATAAAAATGGTAGGAGAAATATCAGGGTTTTTTTTTTCTTTCTGAAGGAGAAAAAATGAACACATTTGGCCATGAGCAACAGTAAATTTGTAGCAGAACAGAGGTGACCAGGGGAAGACATTTACCTCATTAATTTTTTTAAACTTTTTTTTGTCTAGCTATATTCAGAAAGTTTCTGACTGGCTAGTCTGAGTTCCATGGAAGCCTTCTGACTTGATAGCAGGAGTGGGCACTTGGATCAGCTGGGATTACAGGGTATTTCTACATGATCCCTTTCTATAGATTTTCAATTCTATGAGTCCTAGAATCACAGCAGTCACCACCCAAATGCTGACTTAAATGCCATATCCAGGAGTCCTGGATTCACCTCTGAATATGCTAAACATTTTCAAAAGGATTACAATACAGTCGCCTATGTCAAGACATGACTATGACACCAGGTGGCTGGGTGGGGAGGGATACACGAACAGGAAGCGGAGTGGAGCAAACAGTGTTCTAGACATCTGAGAGTAGCTTCGCTCAAGTTCCCTTTTCTAATAGCATGTTAAGTGTCCTGAAATGTCCTTTCTTCTCTTCCCTTCTTCTCTACATTTCCAGCTCCCTGAATTTTCCTCTTTCACCTCCCAGAGAACCCAAGATTAAAATGTGTCAAGGCTCGGCCAAGAGAAAATTATTCCTCCCCACCCTGATGGGGGATGTGGCCAGTGTTGTCCTGGCTTCAGAGCTGACATATTCTGACAGGTGCTATTATTGCTAGAGGGAGGTCTTTCTCTTTAGGAATTGGCTTTCCTTTGCAGTTCATGAGCATTCAGCTCTTCACCTTGTAAGACACAGTTGAATCTTTATCTATTCAGTGAGTTCTTTATTTCACTACACTGAAAGAATAATTATTGAAATTGTGGTTAACAATAAATGACGTTCATTTAAGTTTTTAGGGACTTGTGTATAAATCTGCAGTCTTTAGGATATTCTCCCCTAGCTAATTATTTTATCTTTTATCTTAGGAAATGAAAGTAAAAATTGATACAGTTAATTGACATCAACCTAGAAATTTCACTACATATATAATCTACATGTTTTCCTTTCATCAAGAACACTCAATATCTTAAGGAATACAGAGGTGAGCATAAAAAGAAAAAAACACTAAAAGGTGCTAATGTAAATGACTGCAGGATGCTACTCAGGAAAAAATCATCTTAGTTTTAACAGTATCTAAAATGTTTGAAGATTCAGCTCACAAACAGCACTCAAAGAGTACACCCTTCACAGTGCAGTGCTTATAAGTTATTCAATTTATGAAGGTAGCCAGAGTATATAATTAGGGGAAAACTGTGAGTGAGGTTTTGAATTAAGGTCTAGTCAAAGCTTAAGAACAAATGAATGTTGGGAGAAAATCTGGCTTACGTTTTTTGACCAATAATCTCAACAATAGCAATTGATTAACCCTGACATGTACTTTGAACTCTAAAAACCTTAAGAGTGAAAATAGAAACACATAATTGAAGCAAATGCACTGTGTTTTTATATACAAATGCACCTGGCTGTTTTCACCAGCATAGTTAGTGTATACTGAGTATATACACTTTTTCATCTAAGTGTATATATATATATATGGGTACACTTGCAATGGGGCAAATATTTTCCATTGAAAAGCTATATCTCATTGCAAACCTAAATACTCTATTGACAAACTATTTGGGTAAACCATAGTATATAAACAAGAAAGCTAATTGGTTTCCATTTATCTATACTCATAGGTGAGTTTAGAGAAACTATTCTTTGAGTATTTACTTGTACCTAACACTTTTCTAGCAGCATAAGTGATGCAAAGGAAATAGTCTGTACTTCCCTGTACTCGAAAAATTAATAATCTTACAGAGGAGTTAAGAGTTACATGCATTATCAAAATAGTAAATATTATCAGTCTACTCATAGGCCACAATGTGTCTTACAGATATTGTCTATGGTTTTCAAACTTTAGTGTGCATTAAAAATTACTCAGGGTGCCAATGAAACATGAAGGTTTTGAAACCACATTTAGATCCAAAAGGGCAGGGAATCTGCATTTTTGTCAAGCACTCAATATTATTTGAGTACAGTTGGCCCAAGGAGCACCCTGGGTGTGTGCATGGAAAGTCATCGATCAGGGATTTGGGCAAGCACTGGGATTGTTAGGATGGATTTGAGATGAATCTACAAGGTCAAACTTCAACAATAGGTGGCATTTAAAACAGAGATGGCAACCATATTCTGGGAAGAAGGAAAGGTTTGAAGAACACAGATTTGGGAGTTAACATTGTAAACATAAACATAAGCATAAGACAGAGACAACCAGAAGGTAGGCCTGAGAGAAGCATGTGGGACAACTGCATAAAAACCAGTTCCCATTCTGCTGGCTGCCAGTTCACTCTAATGATAGTTTCTTTTGCTGTGCAGAAGCTCTTTAGTTTAATTAGATTCCATTTATCTTTTGGCTTTTGTTGCCATTGCTTTTGGTGTTTTAGTCATGAAGTCCTTGCCCATGCCTATGTCCTGAATGTATTGCCTAGGTTTTCTTCTAGGGTTTTTATGGTGTTAGGTCTTATGTTTAAATCTTTAATCCATTTGGAGTTAATTTCTGTGGGACATGGGTAAAACTGGAAACCATCATTCTCAGCAAACTGACACAAGAACAGAAAACCAAACACCACATGTTCTCACTCATAAGTAGGTGTTGAACAATGAGAACACATGGAAACAGGGAGTGGAACTTCACACACTGGGGCCTGTCGGGGAGTCGGGGACTAGGGGAAGGATAGCAGGGGGTAGGGGCCTAGGGGAGGGATAGCATTAGGAGAAATACCTAATGTAGATGACGGGGTGATGGATGCAGCAAACCACCATGGCACATGTATATCTATGTAACAAACCTGCACATTCTACACATGTAACCCAGAATTTAAAGTATAATAATAATAATAATAACTAGTTTCCACTCCCTTCATGTTGGTTAGACAATGCAAGCATCTTGGACAATCTAACTTCTTTAATATCAGTAAGAAACCCTTCATTTCCTCTGTGCTTGAACCTGAGTTTCACATAATTTAGAACCATTCATAAGGCTCAATGGCAAACCCCAGAACTACAGTCCCTAAACTAACCAAACCAAGTATCTCCATACAAATTCTTGACTTGATGATTTAGTGCTTAGTGCCAAATGAATAGTCATGATGGTAAACCTCAAATGTAGTACAAGAAGCATTGCCTTAGGAGTCAGAAAGAACTGGATTCAAATAAATGGGTTTGCCATTTAGTACCTGGGATATTTTCCTTTACCTCTTTGAATTTTAGTTTTCAAATCTATAAAATACAAATAATCATAATATGTACATATAATTTGTATCAAGTTTTGAAGATTAAATGAGGTGGTAAATATAAACTCTCTGGCACATAGGATATTATTATAACAATGAATAATGAACAATATTTGTGATTTTTTTTTTTAGTAAACATGTTTCTGAATTAAGGGCTAGTCGTAGCTTAAGAACAAAAGAATATTGGGAGAAAAACATGTTTCTGTAAAAAACATGTTTTAAATGAACTTATTGACAATTACATAATGGTGTAATTCAGTGTAGATAAAACATAACATAATTATGATGTAGTAAGATTTATGATTTTCTGTACAAAGAAGAGGTGAAATTTGACAACTGTTGACTAATTTGTCCTAGGCATGGAGCTAGTTAAAATGTGATGTGATTTGAAAGGTACCTTAAAATATGTATCCAAGGAGCCCCAAAGTCTCCCTTAGAATTTCATTCACCAGTGACTCTTACAGAGACATGCAGCTCACATCAGTCATTCATGTTTAGTGTGAATTATTTTATTAGATTTTTTCATTCTATGACAGTAAAGAGAAAACCACTGAGGAATAAGAGGTTGGCTGAAGGTAAGGAGAAAGTGAGGCCGTTTTGTAATAATGAACACTCACAGAAGATTCAGCTGGCTAGAGCCTAGACCCTAAGAATAGGGTCCTGGAGCCTTCCTCTGGTGAGAAATGAGAACCTGAAGAGAGAAAATAGGGCACAGAAAGGAGGGACTGACAAATGTCAAATGCTTTTCCCTTAGCCTCTGTCTGGTTTAAGTTCCCTGCACATAGGCTCTCATTTCCTTTAAATGTCACACAAATGCCTTTTCATTTTTTGGTGTCATCTCACAAAGTAAAATCCTCTAAGATGAGAAAGTGAGGTTCAAATCACCTCATCAGGTAGCTGAAGGAAATCTGAGAGCACAAATGGTTTCTCTAAAAAGTAGTAGTAAAAAAAGCATGAAATAGAACTGTACAGGGTGTTAATGGAAAAAGTAAGTACTACAACTGGTTTGAGTAAATCAGTTTCTTTAATTTTTTTAACACTATATAGGATTGTTATCTATTATCACTTACCATTTATTACTAATATCATTTGTAATTATCTTGTCTTTCATCTAAGAAATTCAAGATATAATAAAACTTTCTGGTTTGAAAACTTTTTTTTTTCTGTTTACTATTCTGATTTTCCTGAATATCCATAATTGGTCTTCAGAAATTTAAATTTTTTACAGGAAAAAAATGCCTTCTCATTTACATTAATATGGTGAGTACTGGTGAAAGAATTGTTTTCCTTAATGGAAAAAGAATGCAGAGTTATATTAGTACGAAATTAGAAAGAAGACCTAAATGCTAACTATAGAATACATAAGAGTAAGGCTACTATGTCAAGAGAGATTGACTCTAAATTCTAGTAGGGCTGGGAATGTGTTTTGTTTATATCTAAAGCTAGGTAGTAGTTGCTAACTTGAGGTTTACTGGATCATCAATTTATAGCACAATGTGAAACAAACCAGGGTCCCCATCCCTGAGGATTTTCAAAATATATCCTCCATGTCACTGTTGGAACAGTCTCCATCTTCACATGTGCTCATGTACACACACACACTCACACTCACACACACACATACACCTCTTGAATGGCCCTAATCACTCATCTCTATGCAGATTCCCTGATAATTATGTAGTCTGTATCAGCACAGCGGATTCAAGTCAAGCCTGTGAAGGTCTCAAAGTGGAGGGTTTATATAACACTTTATGGTTATTTTGGTTTCCTATCAAAAGAGACAAGAGGATCCAAGAAATGCACAGAACTTTGCTTTTAAACAACAGGGACATTTGCTATAAATTTGGTAGAAGGTCATTGCAATACATTGTCCAAGAGGACCCTTAAAAATCCATCTCTAACCAAAAAAGTTTCCCTTTCACACTGCCATACACTGAAATTCCAACTATTGGAGTTTCTATTTCAACGTACACTCTGAAAACATACTTCCTCAGAAAGGGCCATGGAGGCTGCCCGTGGAGACTCACTCATGGCATGGTGACAGTGTGGTAACCACTCAAGGCAGGGAGTCTGGAAGTTAGAGGACATCAAAAGGGGTGGAAGTGCCTCATTGTGAACAAACGACCAGCTTCATGGTTTTGCCTTCTCCTAGGCTTGTCTGGTCTGTATTTCAGTGAATGTGATCAAAGAAAGCAGGGAACAAAGATTTTCCTTGAAAAATCAGAGGAGTAAATGGTCTTTGATTTCTCATGAACACTCTTCGGCTTATGTCTTTGTGTTAATTGTGATAGCAAAACAATAAAAAACAAGATTTAATTTTAACTTAAGTTGGTCCGTCTAGGGCAGTGAGTACAGGTGATGGGCTGGAAAAATATTAATCCAAGTTGGTTATTTAACATCTGCCTTATTTGGAGGAGGACACTATTGAAGCCACCTGCTCAGAGCAATGAAATTCTTTAGTTACATTTTGGTTTATCGCCGGTTTCTCCTCGTGGTTTTCACTGTGTTGGTTCTACTGCCTCTGCCCATCGTCCTCCGCACCAAGGTGAGTGAACCTGGAGAACAGACTGGTGGATTTCCTGACTTATTTAGTTGTCCTTTATTAAAACTTTCTGCTGTTTAACTTCCTGGCTCAGAGCTGAATGAGTGTTGACACTTAATGCCTAAAGTCACGATGGCTGTACACAATGTTTTGTCCATTTTCTCCCTTTTTAATAATTAACATTGGTTGATTCTTAGTATGATTAAGCATAATTAAATAGAATATTCAATGAGAATTGTTCTCTGCCTATCAACTAGATGAGAGGAAGAACAAAAGAAGCACAACCCTTGAGACTTTGCAGTTCAAGTTGTCATTCTCCAGGGAGCATTGCAGGGCTAATGCAATCCCTTCATTCCCCTGAGAATAGGCAGCGAAGCAATTGCCAGGGACAGAGGTAGAAGAACAAGGGAAATCCTAGATCCAGCACAGACTAATTTACTTGTCAGCTGTGTGACTTGGTCACAGAACTTCCTGAAAAGTTAGTTTCCTTCTGGTAAAAGAAAGCATGGAGTAATTTTCCTTGGTGAATCAGAAAATCTAATAAATCACGTACCATGTTCTGATAATTTCAGGTTTTCTTTCATTGGGGTGTATTGTAAGCATCTTTCAGTTTGCTTTTTAAGAGTAGTCAGTCTATTATGTCCAGAACAGCAAGCTCAAGCATGTTTAATTTCTTGGTAAAATGATTTGAATCAGCAAACATTTAATGAGCACCTTCTCTGTGCCAGGCACAAATGTCACTTGGTAGTAAGAGGACAGGCTTTGGAGCCAGATTCTCTGTTTCGGGTCCCAGATTTACAACTTACAAACTGTGTCACCTCGGCATATTATTTAATGTCTCTGTGCTTTTGTTTTCTCATATAAAAGATGGGGATAGTAGCAGGCTTGTTGTGAGAATGAATAAACACTCATCAAACACTTACTTGGAGCAGTGCCTGGCGCACAGTAAGTGTGCAGTGCCAGTGTCCCTGGGTGTGTTGACTCCACAGGTGGGACAAGTCCCACCACTCCATCATGCACAGTCCCTCCTCTTAGTGGAAAAGAAGTCTGCTGATGCTCTCCTCTAACAAGTACTAATCAAGGTTACACTAGTCTGAGTTAGAATAGAATCATATTAACTATAATATGGTAGTCCCACCAGTCTCTGTCAGAAGTCTTTGCCAGTGATCTTGGGATCTCTGAAGGGAATTCATGTGAGCTAATGAAGTCCTCTTGGACACTGTCAAGGCCTCCTCTACTTGCAAAACTGGAGAAGGGGTTGGCCCCTGCTGTGGAGTCTGTGGGTTGTCTCCCACCAGGTACAATCTTCCAGCTGCAGCATCCTTGGCTGGTTCTTTCCTTGTGCTGAGGTCTCACAGTGCTATGTGAAGGGAGGGGAAAATCTCCCCACCACTTTTGGTCCAAAATTCTTCTAAGCCCTCAAATTCTTACAGAATTTGTAAATAATAATAATAATAATAATAACTAGTCAGTTGTTTTTGGCTTTGTTGGTTTTGTTTTTCAAATTCTGTGTGACTAACCCTTCCCTTCCCACGTTGCCATACCACCCCAGCTACTTGCAAGGTCTCCTATATGAATCTCTGGCAGCCACATCAGATGACAAATTCCAGCACAGACACAGGGCTCTATTCTGAATTCTCACTCCACCTCCCTGCCAAGGACTTCATCTAAGACACATCATGACCTTCATTTTCCAAGTCTCCTGGTCCCACGAGTCCTCTAGATTTGGCTGAATCCTATCATGAGCATATCCTGGTTCATACCTAGAGCCCTGCTATATTTTAATATTTTTGAGTCAGTCTCAGCATAGGTTCTAAAATAAGAAATTAAGCTAGTCAAGACAAATTTAGGTCATGACTACATGTCATCTATGCTGCTCTTTTGACATATAAATGCATGACAATTTGATTATCCTCCATAATTTTCAGAGAAATGAATATAAACTCTTTGAAAAATAAAATGAGTAAATAAATCAAAAGCAATCATTTCAGTGCATGATTCGCTAACTGGGAAGTGTATTATCTTTAAGAAACGCAGCCATTGATTATTTTTCCCAAGGTGCTATGACAAAAGTACATTAGGTCCATGCAGGAACCAGGTGCCTGGCACCAAATTGCATCTGGTGAACTAGGTTCCTCTTTCCTTTCCTTCTAATCAACTCATTTGTCAAAACTCAATTAATGTTAATGGAGAATTTATTCCTAGTACAATAACACGATTTTATTTTTTGGCCACTTTAAACATGTATTTAATCATTCAATCAACTGTTAATTAAACTGAAAGAATATTATTTTAACTGTTGCTTACAATGAAAGCAAAATCTTTTTTCAAAGAATGTAGGTCTTTGGAGGGTATAAAATTTAAGGAGCTTACTTTAACATAAATGCAAGTCAATTTACTGTTACTTTTTAGGTTAGCAAACTGGAGAAGCCTATGCTTCTAAAGACACAATATTAGCTTAACTAAAGCCTTCAATGGAAACAAAAATCCAAGTTTGTCTTTCAAAACCACAATAAATCTACAGTATGTAGAACCCACAATGATTATTGACTGATTTCTTTCTTTCATTTCCTACTGGTTACTGAGTCGTTCAATAGACTGGCCTTAACTTCTGTCTTAATTCCATCTAAAGTCAAAAAAGTGTCATGAATGAAGACAGACCCTAAGTGGTTTTTCAATATACTATTAACAGGGAAGGAAAATAGACTGATTTGCAGAGCACTCTTCTGTTTCAGGCGTTCTTCCAGCTGCTCTCCCCAAATTATTTTATTTAACCTCCATCACAAACCAATAAACAAGTACATATGTGCTTCTCGTTTTACATTTGAGGGAATTGATGCTCAGGGACGCATAACTCACCAAAGGCCACCTACATGCTCTAGAAAGTACATTTGAGCTTGGGTCCTGTCAGAACTCAGAATTCATGCTTTAACAGTGGTTTAATCTTTTGTATATTTTTGAAGATTTACTCTCTCATGGCTTGTTAATCATTTATCAACAACGTAGGCATTTCTGTTCATGAAAATGCTTTAGACAGGCAAAACAGAAGAATTTTGTTTTAACCGTTTCCTCAATTGACCTCATGGTACTCACGTCATTAAGGTAGAAAGTTGCAGTGATTCTAACCGGTGAAGATAGGCTTGTGAGAGAGAACTGAAGCAGTGGACTGCTCTCATAAGGATGTCATTTGCTGGGTGTCCCAGAGCCCCAGCTATTTAAGCCGGTCAGTCATCTTGTCAGGATATGATGCCCCTTTTCTTCATATTTGGGTACAAACTAGAAATAGAGAAAAAACCAGGAAAGTAGCTTACAAAAATCTGGCTACATAGATTTTTCCAACCAACTTCTGTCTGACTCTAGAGCCAATGACGTTAATCACGACTGAATATCTGTGTCTTTATAACTTCCATGGTCATAATAAATATATCCCTAGTACCTTGGTGTGAATCTCACTTTGCTAATGAAATCCTGTTTTCTTACTGATTCACACTGAGCATCAGAAATTCTTTTTGTCTCCTAAGCATAATGGTAATCTCAGTCCTTACTCAATTAGTAGTTAATGATCAGTAAACAAGTCTGGAGTATAATTGCTTTTTATTTGAATGAAATAATCACACTGAGTTTTTCTCATTTTTGGAGAAAAATTTCTTTAAACATTTCCAGTTAAAATCTTGTTAAAACTGGCCTAGTCTATCTGACATAGTTCCAGTAATATTCTCTGTGCAACTTTGTTCTTTTTTGACTATTTTGTTAATTTTTACTCTTTCCAGCGGTCAATACTATTTCCTTACTTATTTTTCCAGTTATTGGCTTTTCTTCGTATTTCTATTTGTGAAACAAAAAAGATAAAAAGAAGGCCAGATTTGTTTGAGAGTAAGAGGAGGAAATCAAACAATTATATTTGCAGAGTGCAATTCTTCAAGGTATACCTATTCCGTCTAGCTTACTCATTAATTAGGACCCATTTTCAGGATCAGGAGACAAGGAAACAGCCACACAGGTATTGAGCAGCATTTCTTAGTTGATGAGTTGTAAAACCAAAATCAAATTTCAATTCTTTCTCCAGGAAATATTTTAGATTTCTCCAGAAAATGTTTTATATTCTAACTTTGAAAGTCACGATATATTCACTTGAAGCATCATGAGTTTCAAAGTGAGAATAGAAATAATAATAAATGAAATGATACATAATGAGAGACTTATGGTGCTAGAGCTAAAAATAAAATAAACAGATGGAAGAAATATAATGATTCTAAGGAAATATAAACTTAAAAAGTGAAGCATCCCCTAGAAGGAGGAAGTGGTAAGTTAAGAAGTCTGTCAAAGAAAATCAAAATGAGTGGGAGAGAATTTCAAAAGACTGTAAGTAAAGGAAGAGGAGGAGAGAAATTCCAAGAAAACAGAAATAAGTTTTAAAAGGCTAAATAAAATAATTAAATATATTAATGGAAAAAATTGAGACTGTTTTAAAGGTTGGCATAAAATATTTTAGAGATTTAAGATAAAGAAGAAAATGCTCTAAAGTCCAAGTAAGTGAATATTTTAGACACCAAAGAGTGCAGAAATGATGAAGATCAAGGAAAAAGAATAGTCATACTAATAGTAATGTGGTAGTTCAACAAAGCCAGAAAACCCAATTTTGATAATGTATCTTTATTTCACAAATATTTCACAAGAACTTTCCAAGCCCAAAGTGTTGTACCAGATGAACTGTGTGATATAAGCAGAAGTTTAATGTTTCTCTCTTTAAGTAGCCTGCAGAATTGCTGGAAAGTCATTATATAGTATGACAAACATGAATGGCAAAAGAAGATTGTATGTAAATGCATGCCAAATAATTTAAATAAATCATTTGTGCTATGAAGGCATAATTAAAAAGTGGATAAATCACTCATGAGTGGAGGACTCATCATCCTCCAGCCCCTCTGTTCCGCTAACCACAGGCAGTCCCACTTTGCCCACAACCTGCTACTCCGTCTGTTTCTTTACGTCAGAGAATGCCACTATCCTTCACTCCATTCACAGGTTTGAAAGCTGTGTATCATCTCAGATGCTTCAAATATCTACAAGCCCTCATCACTCAGACGGGGTTGCATCTCCTTAATCTAAATCCTCCTAAATATCCCCTCTCAACCTCATCTCCTCCCTTTCCTTTCCTGCTGGCACTGCTTTCCTTGAAGCTGTCTTTATCTCTTTCTTTCATAGACCATTTGATTTTTATATACTTTCCACTGAAGTCTCCTAACAGAGTACGATTTTTTAAATGCCAATGTCCTATTGTTAAAAAAAAAATCAAAATTCCTCAATGGCTTCCTTTTGCCTATGACAGAAAAATATCTAAACAAAAGATGGTTACCCTGATGGATATTTATGACTTTTCATTTATTTGTCCTAAATGCTCCCCCACGAAATCCCCTAATATCTATCTCCCACATTTGCATTTTCCACTTTAACAATACATCACCATTTACAGTTTCTAGAAGGCCTGTGATTATTCTTGCCTCTCTGCCTTCCCACATGCTGTAGCCTCCTCCTAGAATTCCCTCTCCTCCTGCCCATCCTTCTTGGGAAGGATGTCTCAGTCTGTGATGTAGGATCATCCTCGATGCTCTCATTACATCATGGATACATTGGACTCCATTACAGTATGTGTTCCATTTTACTTTATCCTTGTCTCTCCCTCTAGACTGTAAATATCTCAAGAACATGGAGCATAGTGTTTAAATTTCTGTCTCCTCCAGCACCAAACCCAATGCCTGTCACATAGTAGATAGTTAATAACTGTGCTGAGAAGATGTATGAACTTACATGGCAGAAGGATGTAAGACTTTGGACCTGGTAGAAAAGAGAGATGGAGAAAGAGGTTGATGAAAGGAAGGAACTTCAATAGAGTGAAAATAACGAGGAAAGGACAGAACAAAAAGAATGTAGGTGTAATCAGAGGCCGTCTCTTCCACAAAGCTCTTTCTTCCTCTCATAATGTTTTATATCTTGTTTGGTAACAATAATAAATGTGAATGCTCACTGTGAGCCTCACAGTTAAAAATAGTCAGTATTATCCCCATTTTACAGATGAACAGAGTCTCAGAGAGGTCAAAAAATGTGCTCAAAGTCATACAGTCCACAAAGTGGGCAAGAGAATTTAAATACAAATCTGTCTGACTTCCAAGCCCGTGATGTCACTGCTTCTTTAATGATATTTATATCAGATCTTTAAAAGCTGTGCTTATATTGCCTTATGTCATTGTTCCTGAATTTACAATCATGAAAGCACAGGTTAAGGTGATGACCTTCTCAGACTGGATCGCATAATAACCTCTACCCATGGTGGACAAATAGTATGTGGAAGAAATAGTTGGTCATTTTAGACTGCTGAGATTTTGGAACTTTTGCCACAGCATAGCTTATCCTGTCCTGATTTACATAGCATATTATGAAACATTCCCCAAGTGACTCAGGCATGCTACCCTCTGGCTCATTTTCTTATCTATAAAATGAACAAGGCTCTTTTTAAAAAGTTCCAAATGTTGTCTATGGATAAGCTTCCCCAGATTCACCCGAGATACTTGTGTAAAATTACAAACTCTGAATATGAAGTGTAGGATGCTACACGTTGAACAAACTCCCCAGGTGATTCTGAAGCAGGTAGTTCATGGATTGCGCTTTGATTACGTCCTATTGTATAGTCAGGGAGAACTGATGATTTCTGTAATTTTTTCTAGTTTCACTGTGTTTTCATACAGAGTATGAAAACAGTGCATTTCATGTGCTGGTTAGGTGTGGAGGTTGAGTGGAAAGGAGGAACTAAAAATTTCCCAATAACTGGTGTAGTGGGCTATCAAGTAGCTTTCTCTGCTATCCATTTTGGCTACAAACTAAAAAAAAAAAAGAAATGCTAGTTATTTCTCCTCGACTTTGTACTTGATCTTATTTTTACTCACCATTTTCCAAAATGAGGATATTTTAAAGCACTTTAAACTTTGCAATTAATATAAATTGAGTCTTAAGAAATCACTGCTGCAATAGGGGTAGGAACATCAAGAACCACACAAAGGCCTTCACAGGCTCTGTCAAATAATAATGGTGTTTTTCTTGTGGCACACAGATTTAGAACGCATGATTTTTCTCCTTTTTTAATTGCTTTGTGTTCTCTTTAGAAAATCAATTGCAGAGACTGAGGTCTGTGATTGGTTCTTCTTTTCTCACGCTGTGCTGAGAAGAGATCGTACTCACATCATGCATACTAATTCATCAGCCAAATTACTCCCTAATATCAGTCAGTGTGTCATTTAAAAAGGCAGAAGAGATGAAAAAACTATATTTTAAAGCCAAATTTATATTCTAATTCCATGTGGGGCTATAATTTAAAAGAGAACCAAGGTGGTTTTTAAATATAATCAGCCCCATTTTCTAAAATGACTTGATAGTCAGAACTTTGTGAGGAGGAAAAAGTCATTATCCAAATTGCCTAGTCATAGCTTTCTTTGCCTTTTTCACCTCTTCAGCAAGTGCCCTAGCTGTGCACTTGAGGTGGTTAAGATAAGATAAGACTGTGATATTGTTAATTGGGGGCCGGGTAAGTGGGAATGCTTGTGATGGAGGAATTCACCTATGCAGGTAGACATTTTCGTTTTGATGCTGTTTGTTGGCAAAAGAGATGAGGACTGCAGGAAAATTGTGAACATATTCACCCACTGGGGCAGGGGTCAAAATCTCCAGTGCCAGGCAAGTAAGGGAGAACAGAGAAAAGGAAACAAGGCAAAGAGAAATAATTTCCTATGCTAAGGAGCCTTATGCCTAAGATACAGATTTGGTGATTTATAAGATATATGAATACAAATAATATTAGAAAGAACACAAAGAAGAACCTTATTCACTCAACACATATTACTGAGCATATACTGTATGCAAAGTACTGCTTTTAATGTTGGGAACAGGGTAGTACATTTAAAAAATATATACTGTGAAGGAATTTATATGTGGACAAATCTCAACTCTACCACATGCTAGCAATGTGATTGTTGAAACTTAGTTCAGCATGGAATTACAACATCTACCCCACAGAATCTTGGCAAGGGTTAAATAGAATGTCATGTGGAATGCCAAGTGTTGCATCTGACACATGATAAGTATTCATGAATATTACTTGCCCATCCTATCATCAAAAGTCAGAAAACAGATTTATCTGTCTACTTGGCAAATATTTTCATATCTTAAATATTTTTTTCTATGTATTAAGTTTACGATCTACAGTCTAGATGGTGTTTTAGACAATTAGAATCCTTCCTTCCCAAGCTCTTTCTCTGCTGGAAACACAAAGCAAAAAAAAAGATCTCTCTAGATCAGAATGAGTCAGAAAAGCAAACAAGTGGCATGAAGGTGGGAAACCTGTGGTTTAAAGCACTCCTGTGCCATTCAGGGGCCAGAGCTAGGTTCAATGCCAGAAACTAAGGGCTGGAAAGTGGTTTTCTCAAAGTTGTGAAAGACAGAAAGAGCTGGATTGACCACTAGCTATGGTGGTTCACAGGAAGCAAACACTGCTTAGCTTCCCAGCCAACACCTCACCCATACTACCTGACTCAACTAGATGACTGGATCCATGTTATCCTGGCAAGAAAAATCTCTAGGGTGTCAAAATAAGACTCATTTGAATCAGGAACTAGGAACTAGCTGGAAGCAACTGTAAACTGCTAGATTAGGAACAATGAGGACAGAAAAAGAAAACATAAGAATAAAACCACCACTCAGAATAAATTTGAAAATAAAATTTCAAAATGCAATAAGACACTTGAGAAAGACTGACAAAATCAACTCAGAAGAAATAAAAATAATAGAGAAATCAACATATTAGGAAAGGAAAATTCCAAAAAAAAGAGAAACAAATTATTTTTCAATATACAAAGCAAGAACTGGAGAGTATAAAATAAAACTAGTTATGTATCCTGGAATTTTGTAACTGAGATTAAAACAACCTCACAAACCTCAATAGATGTGTCATGTTCAAGGCTCCTGGGTGGTCCTAGTTAAGCAGCTTCCCCAGGGGCAACTTCTCCTTTTTCATTTGGTTCATGTCAAAGATGAGTCTTAAACACTGTCTAATGCTCAACAGCTTATTCTCAACAGCTTCTCTTTTTTCATTTGATTGATGTCAAAGATGAGACTTAGACGTCACCTAATGCTCAACAGGTTATTCTAATGCTCAACAGCTTATTCTGATTTTTCCAAGATGAAGATGAAGAGCAGGCCAGTGGCATGGGCCAGTTGCAGTCAGATGACTGACTGACCAGGAGGGTCTCTGTCCAGAGACCAGTCTCAGAACTTAAAGGACTCTTCCCCCTTTCTTATACTTGTATTCAACCTAGGTGAGTTACCAGGTGTTTCTTTCATAAGGGAGTTTAATCAATTCTTGAAAGAGTATGTCTTTTTTTGTATATGAAAGTTGCATCCGAGGTAGCCTTGTCTCCTGGAAATCCCCAGGCCAAGTTGAAAAATCCCCAGGCCAATTGGAAATCCCTAAGCCGGACTGCATCATATTGCGAAGTGACACTTAGTGTTAGCCCTACTATGTGGCATACTGCTAAGTGACATGTAGTGTCAGCAAGACACCTGAGTAAGCCTTATGACTATTATTAATCTTATATCCAGGGTGTGTCTCTTATAGTATACTACAAGATGAAATAAACTTTAAACTGAGTATCCTTGAAGATGCAATCAGTGAACTGAGAAAGAATACTAGGAATTTACCTAAAATATCAGATAGAATATAAAAGGATATTTTAAAGTGAGAGAATCATTTGGAGAGCGAATTCAGAGCCCCAACATAAGTATAAAAAACATTACTGAAAATGAGAGACTATAAGAGAAGTCATATTCAAAGTATAATTACTGAATTCTCCAGAATTTCCAAAAAAAAAGATGAGCTCTCAAATGCATTTGTAAGTAAAAACAATTTAATTAGATATTAGTCTATATTCAGGGACATCATGAATGAGATTTTAGATTAAAAATAAGGTAAAATTTTGAAAGCTACCAAATAGTGAAGAAAAAAATCTCCAAAAGGATAATAATTAGATAAATTTTTCATCCCAACAATAATGAAAACATCTAATAAATATATAACAGACCTTTCTGAAGAAACCTACAAAATATTATAAAAGAAATTTAATAGATACCTAAAAGAATAAAGAAGTTCATAGATAAACATACTTAAAGCTTATCATACTCTATAGATTCTGTGTAATTTGAGTAAAAATCTGAACAAATTTTTCACAACTTGAGATTGTGATTTTAAAATTCAAAAAAAAGAATTAAAGCCTAACACTATTAAGGCAACTTGAAAAACATATACGATGAAGAAGTTGTCATACAGATTGTAAACTTTATTGAAAAATTAGAAATACTAAAAGAGCATAATAATTCTGCAAGAAATGATTTTTAGAAGGCAGCAGTGGGAGTGGGGAGGACAAATTAAAGAGACCAGAAGCATATGTGTCTGCGTTTGAGAACTTCAGCATAGAAAACATGTAGCAACATGAATCAGTAGGCAAAAGATGGGCTCATTCAATTTAAAAAGCATGGCACTTTGGTTATTCATTTTGAGAAAAAAGTGTATTAAATTCCTATACAAAGAAAAATTAAAGCTCTATGCTTGAAAAAAATTTAATCTTAGAAAAAAATGGAAATATATAACATAGATTTTCTTATAAAATATTGTAAAAAATGAAACAACAGAAAAGAGTTTAAAATCACTGCATTAAAATTAAAATCCTCTTGTCAATTAAAAATACAATAAAGCAAATTTCATAGACAAGCCAGAGACTAAGAAAAATGTTTACAAGTACATAGTTTATAGAGAAATAATATTAAGAATCTAAAAATAACCCCACAAATACACGAGATAAAAGAAGTAAATAACCTAACAGAAAAATGAAAGAGAACTACATGTATGTAATTTGCAGAAAAGAAACAATTATATTCCATAACTGTGAAAAATACTTCACTAGTATTCAAGAAAATGCAAATTAAATAAGAAGAACTTTTCATGTCATCAGATTGTCAAATCAATAAATTAATCCAATATACCAAGTCTGGTGAAATGGAGTTTCTGAACATTGCTGGTGTCAATATAAACTAGTAGGACCATCTTGGATAGCCTCTTAGTCCATTTTCATACTGCAATAAAGAACTGCCTGTGACTGTGTAATTTATAAAGGAATGAGGTTTAAATGACTCACAGTGCAGCATGGCTGGGAGGCCTCAGGAAACTTACAATAATGATGGAAGGGGAATTGAGGCACCTTCTTCATAAGGCAGCAGGAAGAAGTGCCGAGTTAAGGCGGAAGAGCCCCTTAAAAAACCATCAGATCTTATGAGAACTCACTCATTATCATAAGGACATCATGTGGGAAACTGCTCCCCTGATTCAATTACCTCTGCCTGGTTTCTCCCTTGACATGTGGGTATTATGGAATTACAATTCAAGATGAGAGTCAGGTGGGGACATAAAGCCTACCCATGTCAGATAGCAAATGGGCAATATCTAGTAAAGTTCAAATAAACTCCTTCTTATTTGAAATTCTGATACTAGTTTTCTCCACTAGCTTAGAAAATCTCTTTTCCAAAGACATGCATATGGAGATAGGTACAAAGATGACCATAGTCTTATAATAGTGAAAAATTGGAGAAAAATCCAAACAAACCAGTAAAAAAGCAGACAAGTAAATGGGAAAATATTAATAAAAAGGAATACTATATTCATTTAAAATGAAGTAATAATAGGTCTACATGTATCGACATGAATGGACTTGAAGTACATAAAATGTTGAGTGAAAGTGACATATAGGGTAAACCTTATTTAATTTTAAAACAACATATTATTACTGTATTAATGTCTGCATGTAGTATAATCACCAAAACATGAATGGAAAGGATACAAACCACAATCTAGACAGTGGCTAACTTTAGGAATGGTGGAGGAGAAGGA
Source organism: Aotus nancymaae (assembly GCF_030222135.1). Lineage (NCBI taxonomy): Eukaryota > Metazoa > Chordata > Mammalia > Primates > Aotidae > Aotus > Aotus nancymaae. Next base: position 33,409,011 of record NW_026988413.1, read on the forward strand.
AATGAGGGAGTGGTCTTTAACTTTAACATCAGTCTTTACTGTATATGGAATGTTTTATTTGTTTAAAAATAACTTAAGCAAATGTGGCAAAGAGTCAACATTTGTTAACATGGTAAGGTGTACAAATATGTTCGTTATACATTTTTACTATGTTCTAAGTATTTTATAATTTTGAAAATGCTTTTAAAGAATACACTGCTAAAAAGCTTCTAATACATATGTTTTTTAATGTAAGGGAGTAGGAACTGCCCACACTATAATAACTTCATGTCTCTGGTAGTGTGAGGGAAGCTTATAATAGGAAAGGCGAAACTGGTATGAATGAGCCAAAGAGGTGCACAGAGCAGGTATCCAGTGTTAAGTGACATGACGTTTCATATGATCTAATGGAATTCCACCTGGTTTCTACACAACTGCCTCTTTCTGGCTAGGTGTGACTTGTTTGCTGAACTTCTTGATGTAAATTTTGGAAGTGGTAAGAAGTATAAAGATTTTTGAGCAGAAAAGTAGTAGTTTTGAGGAAGTCTTCTGGACTTTTTTTCCCTCTTTTCTTTTTTATTCTGAGAAGGAATCGTGATTTTTTTTCAATTGTAAGGTCGGTGGTAGTCATAACTGTAAATCATTATCTCATTCTGTATTTTCCTTCATGATAAACAAAAGTACAGATTATTTTTGTTGTTATCGTTCAGTTTAAAAATTCATAATACTAAAATACTTCAGAACAAAATGTAATTAAATGTAATTAAAATGTAATTAAAACGTTTACTTGTTATGGTTGCAGAGTAAGTTTTAATAAAGATATCATATGTATCAGTGACTTCAGCAGACTTGGGGGGTAGGTTGAGGTGGAGGAAGGATTCACTCATACTCTTAATGACAACTAATCTTTTATTGCTGTTTTATCATTTTTCTCCTAAGGAAGTGGTAGTGATTGTGTGTAATGGTGGTAAATAATTTGTGGTCGTTTTGTTTCTTAGGACTAGGAGGTCTGTTAAGAAGGTGAAGAAAAGGAGGAAAGAGAAAAAATTTGGAAGAAATTTACAGGAGACTAAGATAATATAGCTTGAAATACTGGGTCACTCTGTGAATTTCTAATGATGAAATGAAGCTATTTTATTTTCTGTCTCAAAGCCAGTCCTAAAATCAAATATCTAGGATCTCTTTTTAGCTGCAACACAGTTACACAACTTCTGAGTAGTTTTCTTCTTCATCAGAACTTGTCCACTAAAAATTACTCACCCTCATATTCTTTGTGTGTGTATGTGTGTGAATAGATGTGAATAACAGAAAAGAAGAAAAGTTTTTTTCTATCTCTTGTACTGTCCTTCTTAGCAAGAGTATTCACAGATCTTTGATTTTAAAGTAAACAAATAACCCTATATACTTTAATAGGATAGTTTTAAAAGAAAATACTTGGTATTGTGCTTGAATTAACCTTCTACTATTTAATACCTAAGGACATTGAAGGGAAAGAATGCTTTCCTGGATTCTTTCACAACCCCAAGCCTGGCCAAGAAAAATCAAACAGTAGAGAAAAGGAATTGGAGGAAGGAAGCATTCCTGGGACAAACCCATCAATAAGAAGCTTGTTTAATTTATCATCCAAAGAGGGACACTTTTGAGAATGAAAGGGAGTACTAATCAGAAGGGAAACCTTACAACAACACTGTCCTAAGAAAATTGGGGCAGATGACTATCCTACCTATTAGCACTCAAACAATCCTAAAATTTGTATTGAAACAAAAGACCCCAAATAGTTAAAGCAAGCTTGAACAAAAAGAACAAAGCCAGGAGCATCACACTACCTGATTTTAAAATATACTACAAAACAATAGGAACCAAAACAGCATGACAGGGCATAAATGGAGACATGTGTACCATATAAACCATAGAGAAGTCAGAAATAAATCTGTACATTTACAGCCAACTGATTTTCAGCAAAGGTGTTAAGAATACACAAGGAGAAAAGGAGAATCTCTTCAATAAATGGTGTTAGTAAAACTCAATTTCCACATGCAGAATGAAATCAGATGAATATCTCTAACTATATGCAAAAATCAACTCAAAATGAATTAAATAATTAAATGTAAGACCCAAAACTATGAAACTGCTGGAATACAAAACAGGGGAATAGCTCCATGACTTCGGCCTAGGTAATGATTTTTTTGGATATGACTTCAAAAGCACAGGCAACAAAAGCAAAAATAGACAAATGGGATTACATTATACTAATAAAACTTCTTCACTGCAAACAAAATCAACAGAGTGAAAAGAGAAGCTATGGATTGGGATAAAATATTTGCAAGCTATTCATTTGATAACAGGTTAATATCAAAAATATATAAGGAATTCAAACAATTCAATAGGAAGAAAGCAAATAACCCAACTGAACACTGAGCAAAAGTTTGGATAGACTTTGCTCAAAAGAAGGCATACAAACGGTCAACAGGTACATGAAAAAAGGCTCAACATCACTTGTCTGTGAAATACAAATTAAAACCACAGTGATATGTTATCTCACACTTGTTGGAATGGCTACTATAACAAGTGTTGTGCAGAATGTGAACACTGCAGAAATGTAAAATAGTACAGCCATTATGAAAACCAACATGGCATTCCCTCAAAAAATTAAAAATAGAACTATTGTATGATTCAGCAATGTCATTACTGAATACATTTCCAAAGGAAATAAAATCCAGTATGTTGAGGAGATATCTGCACTCCCATGTTTATTGCTGCACTATTCACAATAGCCAAGATATGGAATGAATCTAAGTGTCCATCAACAGATGAATGTATAGTGAATATATGGCATTTGTATACACATACACGAACACACACACACAAACAGAGAGCGAGAGAAAGGATGGAATACTATTCAGTCATCAAATGAAGAAAATCCTGTCATTTGTTACAACATGGATGAACCTGAAGGATATATGTTAAATGAAATAAGCCCATGACAGAAAAACAAATATCATGTGATCTCACTCATGTGGAATCTAAAAACGTTGATCTCATAGAAGTGGAGACTGGACTTGTGGTTTCCAGGGTCTGGGGAAATCAGGTGTGGGGGTTGAGGAGATGTTTGTCAAAAGAAGGGAGGAGAGGGAGGATCCAAGATGGCTGAATAGGAACAGCTCCAGAGTGCAGTTCTCAGTGAGAACAACGCAGAAGATGAGTGCTCACCACATTTCCAAATACGTTTTCACTGTCCGCAGACCAGGAGATTCCTGGGCCGAAAAGTGCCATGAGTTTTCAGCGCAAAGGTTTCAGCTGATGCCGGGTGGGCATACAGAAACTCACACAAGTCTGGGCAGCTGTTTTGACTGGCACCTGGAATGCCTGGGAGACAGAGCTGCCCATTCAACTGAAAGGGAGGGGGCCAAGACAGGGAGGGAGGCGATCTGGCTCGGCAGGTACCACCCCCACAAAACAAGCAATCTGAAACGCTCTGTACTGAGAGTTTCTCAGCAAGCAGAGCTGGACCCAGGATGGTAGAGCTCAGTGGGGGGAAGGGTGTCCCCCACTACTGAGGCAGTCCGCCACTACCGAGGCAGTTCACACAGCAGCTGGGCAGAGCCTGCAGCAGCTCAGCAACGCCTCTGCTAGCAGACTGTGACTAGACTACTCCGTGTGGGGCAGGACATCTATGATAAAAGGCAGCAGCACGACAGGAACTTATAAACAAAGCCAACCTTCCTAGGACAGAGCACCTGGGAAAAGAGGCAGTTATGAGTTCAGCTGCAGCAGACTTAAAAGTACCTGCCCAGCAGCTCTGCACAGGACAGTGTAGATCCCAGCACAGTGCTTGAGCTCCTATAAGGGACAGACTGTCTCCTCAAGCAACTCCCCGACCCCCATATAAAGAGATACCTCATAAATGAGAGCTCAGGCCGACATTTGGCGGGTGCCCTTCTGAGATGAGGATAGCAGAGGAAGAAACCAGCAGCAGCCCTTGCTGGTCTGCAGCCAATGCAGGTGATCCCCAGGTGAGCTGGGTCTGGAGTGGACCTCCAACAGTCCTGCAGTAGAGGGGCCTGACTGTTAGAGGGAAAACTAAGAACCAGAAAGAAATAGCTTCAACATCAACAAAAAGGACATCCACTCAGAGACCCCATCCGAAAGTCACCAACTACAAAGACCACAGGTAAATAAAACCACTAAGATGGAAAGAAACCAGCAAAAAAAGGATGAAAACATCAAAAACCAGAACATCTCTCTTCCTCCAAGGGATCACAGCTCCTCACCAGCTAGGGATCAAAGATGGATGGAGAATGAATCTGATGAATTGACAGAAACAGGCTTCAGAAGGTGGGTAATAACAAACTTCTCAGAGCTAAAAGAACATGTGCTAACCCAATGCAAAGAAACTAAGACCCTAGATAAAAGGTTAGATGAGATGCTAACTAGAATAAATACCTTAGAGAAGAATATAAACGACTTGATGGAGCTGAAAAACACAGCAAGAGAACTTCGCAAAGCATACACAAGTTTCAATAGCTGAATCGCCAAGTAGAAGAAAGGATATCAGAGATTGAAGATGAACTCAATGAAATAAAATGAGAAGGCAAGATTAGAGAAAAAAGAGTGAAAATAAATGAACATAGCCTCCAGGAAATATGAGATTATGTGAAAAGACCTAATCTACGTTTGATAGGTGTACCTACCTGAATGTGATGGAGAGAATGAATACAAGCTGGAAAACACTCTTCAGGATATTATCCAGGAGAACTTCCCCAACCTAGCAAGGCAAGCCAACATTCAATTCCAGGAAATACAGAGAACACCACAAAGATATTCCTCAAGAAGAGCAACCCCAAGGCACATAATTGTCAGAGTCACCAGGGTTGAAATGAAGGAAAAAATGCTAAGGGAAGCAAGAGAGAAAAGTCAGGTTACCCACAAAGGGAAGCCCATCGGACTCACAGCAGATCTCTCAGTAGAAATCCTACAAGCCAGAAGAGAGTGGGGGCCAATATTCAGCATCCTTAAAGAAAAGAACTTTCAACTTAGAACTTCATATACAGCCAAACTAAGCTTCATAAGTGAAGGAGAAAGAAAATCCTTTATGGACAAGCAATTGCTGAGAGATTTTGTCACCACCAGGCCTGCCTTACAAGAGCTCCTGAAAGAAGCAAGGAAAGGAACTAAACAAGGAAAGGAACAATCCGAAAAGTACCAAATGGTAAATAGCATTGACACAATGAAGAAAATGTGTCAACTAATGGGCAAAACATCCAGCTAGCATCAAAATGGCAGGATCAAATTCACACATAATAATATTAACCTTAAATGTAAATGGACTAAATGCCCCAATCAAGAGACACAGACTGGCAAATTGGATAAAAAGTCAAAACCCATCAGCATGCTGTATTCAGGAAACCCATCTCACATGTAAGGACACACATAGGCTAAAAATAAAGGGATGGAGGAAGATTTATCAAGAAAATGGAGAGAAAAAAAACCAAAAAAACAAAAAAGCAGGAGTTGCAAAACTAGTCTCTGATAAAATGGAGTTTAAACCAACAAAGATCAAAAGAGACAAAGAAGGGCATTACATAATGGTGAAAGGATCAATGCATCAAGAAGAACTAACGATCCTAAATATATATGCACCCAATACAGGAGCACCCAGGTACATAAAGCAAGTTCTTAATGACCTACAAAGAGACTTAGACTCCTACACAATAATAGTGGGAGACTTTAACACCCCACTGTAAATATTAGACAGATCAACAAGACAGAAAATTAACAAAGATATCCAGGACTTGAACTCAGATCTGGACCAAGTGGATCTAATAGACATCTACAGAAATCTCCACCCCAAATCCACAGAATATGCATTCTTCTCAGCACTGCATGGCACCTACTCTAAAACTGACCACATAATTGGAAGCAGATCACTCCTCGGCAAATGCAAAAGAACAGAAATCATAACAAACAGTCTCTCAGACCACAGCGCAATTGAATTAGAACTCAGAATTAAGAAACTCAGAGCCCCACAACTTCATGGAAACTGAACAACTGGCTCCTGAATGTCAACTGGATAAACAATGAAATGAAGGCAGAAATAAAGATGTTCTTCGAAACCAATGAGAATGAAGACACAACGTACCAGAATCTCTGGGACACATTTAAAGCAGTGTCTAGAGGGAAATTTCTAGCAATAAATGCCCACCAGAGAAGTGAGCAAAGATCAAAATTGACACCCTATCATCAAAATTGAAGGAGCTACAGGAGTAAAATAACAAAAACTCAAAAGCTAGCATAAGATAAGAAATAACTAAGAACAGAGCAGAACTGAAGGAGATAGAGACACAAAAAATCCTTCAAAAAGTCAATAAATCCAGGAGCTGGTTTTTTGAAAAGATCAACAAAATAGACAAACTGCTAGCCAGACTAATAAAAAAGAAAAGGGAGAAGAATCAAATAGATGCAATAAAAATTGATAAAGGGGATATCACCACTGACTCCACAGAAATACAAACTACAATCAGAGATTACTAGAAACAACTCTATGCACATAAACCAATAAACCAGGAAGAAATGGATAAATTCCTGGACACTTGCACCCTCCCAAGCATAAACCAGGAAGAAGTTGAAACCTTGAATAGACCAGTAACAAGGGCTGAAGTTGAGGCAGCAATTAATAGCCTACCAAAAAAAAAATCCAGGTCCAGATGGGTTCACAGATGCTTTCTACCAGAAATACAAAGAGGAGCTGGTACCATTCCTTCTGAAACTATTCCAAACAATCCAAAAAGAGGGAATCCTTCCCAAATCATTTTATGAGACCAACATCATCCTGATACCAAAACCCAGCAGAGACTCAACAAAAAAAGAAAACTTCAGACCAATATCCATGATGAACATAGATGCAAAAATCTTCAATAAAATACTGGCAAACCAATTGCAACAGCACATCAAAAAGCTTATTCATCATGATCAAGTAGGCTCCATTCTGGGGTTGCAAGGCTGGTTCAACATACACAAGTCTATAAATGTAATCCACTACCTAAACAGAACAAAAGACAAAAACCACATGATTATCTCAATAGATGCAGAGAAAGCCTTTGGCAAAATTCAACAGCCCTTTATGCTAAAAACTCTCAGTAAACTAGGTATTGAAGGAAGATATCTCAAAATAATAAAAGCTATTTATGACAAACCTACAGCTAATATCATACTGAATGGGCAAAAACTGGAAGCATTCCCTTTGAAATCTGGCACTAGACAAAGATGCCCTCTGTCACCACTCCTATTCAATATAGTATTGGAAGTTCTAGCCAGAGAAATTAGGCAAGAAAAAGAAATAAAGGATATTCAGTTAGGAAAAGAGGAAGTAAAATTGTCTCTATTTGCAGATGACATGATTGTATATCTAGAAGACCCTATCATCTCAGTCCAAAATCTCCTGAAACTGATAAGCAACTTCAGAAGTCTCAGGATACAAAATCAATGTGCAGAAATCAGAAGCATTTCTGTACACCAATAACAGAGAGCCAAATCATGAGTGAACTCCCATTCACAATTGCTACAAAGAGAATAAAATACCTAGGAATAAAACTAACAAAGGATGTAAAGGACCTCTTCAAAGAGAACTACAAACCACTGCCCAAGGAAATAAGAGAGGACACAAACAGATGGAGAAACATTCCATGTTCATGGTTAGGAAGAATCAATATCGTGAAAATGGCCATACTGCCCAAAGTAATTTATAGATTCGATGCTATCCCCATCAAGCTACCAAAGACCTTCTTCACAGAACTGGAAAAACCACCTTAAACTTCATATGGAACCAAAAGAGAGCCCACATAGCCAAGACAATCCTGAGCAAAAAGAATAAAGCTGGAGGCATCACACTACCTGATTTCAAACTATACTACAAAGCTACAATAATCAAAAAGCATGGTACTGGTACCAAAACAGAGATATAGACCAATAGAACAGAACAGAGGCCTCAGAGGCAATGCCACACATCTACAACCATCTAATCTTTGACAAATCTGACAAAAACAAGCAATGGGGAAAGGATTCCCTGTTTATAAATGGTGTTGGGAAAACTGGCTAGTGATGTTCAGAAAGCAGAAACTGGACCCCTTCCTGACACCTTACACTAAAATTAACTCCAGATGGATTAAAGACTTAAACGTAAGTCCTAACACCAAGAAAATCTAGGTAAAACCATTCAGGACATAGGCATGGGCAAGGACTTCATGACTAAAACACCAAAAGCATTGGCAACAAAACCCGAAATAGACAAATGGGACCTAATTAAATTCCAGAGCTTCTGTACAGCAAAAGAAACAATCCTTAGAGTGAACCGGCAACCAACAGAATGGGAAAAAATTTTTGCAATCTACCCATCTGACAAAGGGCTAATATCCAGAATTTACAAAGAACTAAAGCAGATTTACAAGAAACAAACTCATCCAAAAGTGGGAGAAGGATATGAACAGACACTTTCAAAAGAAGACATATATGAGGCCAACAAACATGAAAAAATGCTCATCATCACTGATTATTAGAGAAATGCAAATCAAAACCACATTGAGATATCACCTCATGCCAGTTAGAATGGCGATCATTATAAAATTTGGAGACAATAGATGCTAGAGAGGATGTGGAGAAATAGGAACACTTTTACACTGTTGGTGGGAGTGTAAACTAGTTCAACCATTGTGGAAGACAGTGTGGCGATTCCTCAAGGACCTAGAAATAGAAATTCTGCTTGATCCAGCAATCTCATTACTGGGTATATACCCAAAGGATTATAAATCATTCTATTATAAAGACACAAGCACACGTATGTTCATTGTGGCACTGTTTACAATAGTAAAGACCTGGAACCAACCCAAATGTACATCAACAACAGACTGGATAAAGAAAATGTGGCACATATACACCATGCAATACTATGCAGCCATAAAAAACAATTAGTTTGTGTCCTTCATAGGGACATGGATGAATCTAGAAACCATCATTCTCAGCAAACTGACAGAAGAACAGAAAATCAAACACTGCATGGTATCACTCACAGGCAGGTGTTGAACAATAAGAACACATGGACACAGGGAGGGGAGCATCACACACTGGGGTCTGCTGTAGAGGGGTAAGGGAGGGACAGTGTGGGATGGGGAGGTCGGGAGGGTTAACATGGAGAGAAATGCCAGATGTAGGTGATGGGGGGGATGGAGGCAGCAAACCACATTGACATGTGTGTACCTATGCAACAATCCTGCATGATCTGCACATGTACCCCAGAACCTAAAGTACAAAAAAAAAAAAAAAAAGGAGGAATAAGCTTGAGAAGTCTATTATGCAACATGGTGAATGTAGTTAATAACATTTTGTATTTTTGAAAAATGCTAAAAAGAGTGGATATAAAGTGTTCTCAGCACAAATATGATAATGATATGAGATAATACACATGGTAATTAGCTAGACTTAATCATTCCACAATGCATAGATACTTCAAAGCATCATATTGGACATGATAAATACAGTACATACAATTTTACTTGTCAATAAAAAAAATAAGGATAAAAAAGAGCACTCAGAGGGGAGTAACTCTGTCTTCCTCCTTTTCCAGACCTTTGGTTTTCTTTAGATGTGGAAAAAGGGGGCAATTTCCACAAATTCAGGGAAGGCAGCTATCAAGGGCAATGCAGATATGGTGCTTTAGCTAGCTGCAATTATAATCCACTAGGATTCATATGAAAAAATACAAAATGCACATGTGTTTAGGGCAAACTCCATGATGAGACATAAATTTGAAATGCAAATCGAAAGATGGACAAGTTTTCCAAATGGGTTATAAATCCAGGTATTCAGCTTAGGCAAAAGGAAACTACTTGGAAGCAAATTTCTAGACCCAGATTTAAAGATGAAAGGAAAGGTCTGGAAGAGGGTGCTGCCCAGTGCTTTTCAAACTTTAATCTAGTTAAGAATCACCTTGTGAGCTTGAAAATGCTGATTGATTCAGTGTGCCTGGGGAAGGACTTAGTGTCCTACATTTCTCACGAGTACCCAGATCATGCTGAAGCTGCTGGTTCATGTACCACCCAGAGGGGCAGAGAGGGGAGAAGTCCAAATGCACAATCTAAGTGTTGATTATTGAATGAGGAAGAAAGATTTGAAAGGGGAAGCAAATAGGCAACCTTTTCCCTACCAGAGATTTTACTCAAATGCTGACAAAAACCGAGGAGGTAAGAGAATGAATGAAGTAATGCAGTAGGACTGTATAGAACTGAAAAAATACAAGTCAGTCTCTAAAGGAGACCCTGGATAACTGTTGCCATGGAAGAATATGATCCCAATGATACCAAATATCTCAGTTTGTTAAGAGAAGCCAGAAATTCAGACTTTATTTTTAACATTAAATCTGCTGGTGTGTAAGTCCTGACTCAATCAGATTAAGTACACACACATATAAAACATTGTGAATCAAGTATTAGAATTGCCTTGCTAGACTTGGCCATCAGCTTGCGACTGCTGTATCCAAATAATCAAACACAGCCAAAAGGTCTAGAATGTGATCACAGGTAGGTAGAAACTAGCACATGAAGGATCTGGGGGCCTGCTGGTTTACCAACTGGCTGAACACCATGAATTAGAGTTCAGAAGTGTGATGAGGAGCAAGGATCAAAATTCAAATATCAAGAAAGTGTGTAAAGAAGACTCTTTGGAGATAGAGAATTGATGTCAGGAGGTATTGTGGTAAGACATTATAGTCAAAGCGAAGGTGGATTTCAATGCAAAATGAAGATTCTTCAGTTGTTTTCAATAAACAACTAAAAGTCACTGATTCTTGCAGTCTGGGCCACGTAATAATTTGATTCTTGAAATTTTGCTTTTAATTCTGTCACCAAAGTTGTGCCATCTCAGTGGACTATAACTCTCCAGTCAAAGACCCATGTTGACATGAATGTTCAACAGTTATGGCAGTGGGTATACATGGTGAACAGAACCAGCTAGCACACACTATGTATTCTATTTATTTTTTGATGTTTTAGCAGACCCTTATGGATTGGTGTTACAGATAGTTGTCAGGGTGGCTAGACCCATAATCTGGCTTTATGCAAAGGAGTGCTAAAAGCAAAATGGATTCTTGGAAAGTGATCTGATATTGGAATAGTCTTGCCTGCAGTGCAGGAAGTGGGTGGAGGCAGAGGGGCAGATTCGAGAGATACAATGACTGTGAATAAATAGGATCAAGAGAGTGGCTGACTGAAACTAGAGAGCAAGATAAAAAGGGGCCCATTTTATCTCTGCAACCTAGGTTCTTACACGTAGGATGGAAAACATAGTCGTAAGAAGAAACTTTCAGGTTATCCATGTGTTCTCATTAAGACAAAATGCACAACATTTCTTCCACACTGGAATTTTAGATTAAGCTAGTATTCACCAGTTCTCTCCAGAGCTGTTTAGAAAGATCCAGTCAAGGCTCAGCTTTGTTTTGTTGTTTTATTGTTTGTCAAGATGATAGAAGCAGACTGTATGAAACTGTCAACATCAAAACACTTTTATTCTTTCTCCTTTAAAGAGATAACACAATAAAGGTATTACTTAATCCTGGCTTATTAAAGATGTCTTAGAAACCCACTGGAAGTGTAGGGATGCTGGTCAAGTAAACCCCAAGCCCCATGGACTCACCCTGAGGCAGGTGAATCAGAGAGCAGCAGTGCTAGACATAAATAAAAGCTTAAATAAATAACTTCATTCAACCTAAACAGCAGTTTTTGTAAATTTTTCAAATGCAACTCAGAGTTTGCAGAGAGTAAGCAGTGTGAGAGCAAAACAGTGCCATATCATAGCTGCTTTCATTAAATACTCAGAACATTCCAAGTGATTTCATATCAAAGTTGTCTATATAAGTCAAATACAATGATAAATTTTGACCACCTCTTAACAATCCCCTAAAACAGGAACCTATAGTTTTATACTAAGCAAAGCAACAGATTCTATTAAGAGTAGCATTCAGGCTCATCCATGCCACACAACTTGTCATGTCTTTCCTCTGAGACACACTACTTCAAAGATTTCTCCTGGGTTGGTTTTCCCCTTTTAGTTAGAAGGAGAGGAAGGCAGGAGTGCTTGGGTCCCACCCAACCAGGCACCAAGGAATGCAGTTAAAAGGCAGGTGTCCTGCCCCCAGGGGAAAGGCTGCAACTTGGCTATTTCTGTACTCTGGAAGTATGGGGGAGTGCATTTTATAGGCCAAATAAAGGTGAGAAAAAACATCTATATACACTAATATGAGCAAGAAAATGGACTAGGTGATGTTATCTATTTTGAGGGAAACGTGAAATAAATGTGAAGAATGGGGTTTATTTGTGTCTTCAGTTTTTTATGTTTATTAAATTTTGCTTCTTAGAACTGAGAAATGACTGTTTGAGGACAACTCAAAAATGCAGAGGTCTTGGATCTTCTTACTTTCTCTGTGACATGGCTTTATTAAGCAAACATGTTGGTGTTGAATGTTGACTTCTCTAGCCTCCTGATAGCATCTTTTGCTTTGCCTGTGTTCTTTCCAGGAAGCAGAATGTGCCTACACACTCTTCGTTGTCGCCATATTTTGGCTCACGGAAGCTTTGCCTCTGTCGGTAACAGCTTTGCTACCTAGTTTGATGTTCCCCATGTTTGGGATCATGCCTTCTAACAAGGTAAGTCCTCTTGCCAATGTCATAATCTGATTCCCTGTTTTTTTTTTGTTGTTTTTTTTTTTGGTTGTTGTTGTTTTTTTGAGACGGAGTTTCGCTCTTGTTACCCAGGCTGGAGTGCAATGGCGCGATCTCGGCTCACGGCAACCTCCGCCTCCTGAGTTCAGGCAATTCTCCTGCCTCAGCCTCCTGAGTAGCTGGGATTACAGGCACGCGCCACCATGCCCAGCTAATTTTTTGTATTTTTAGTAGAGACGGGGTTTCACCATGTTGACCAGGATGGTCTCGATCTCTTGACCTCGTGATCCACCAGCCTCGGCCTCCCAAAGTGCTGGGATTACAGGCATGAACCACCGCCCCTGGCCTGATTCCCTGTTTTGTACTGAGATTTCCATTGAGAAAAGTTATTTTTAAAGGGAGCACTAATCCTGTTGGTAAGGTACCAAACTTTCAACTGTTTCTCCTCTCTGGCATTCTGCATGTGTGTCCACCTTCAGAGAACGAACATAAGCTGTGAGTTCTTGAGTCAAGCGTGTTAGTAGGAGAAATGGACGGCCCCTCTTCTCTCACTGACATCTAGGCCTGGTGTCTCCCTCTCAAAATCAGAGAAACTTGGTGGCATCCTCCATGGGTATTTTCTATTCAGCAGAATTCAGTCTCACAGTGTTGTAAAAACAATTTTTGTTTTTAATGAAGAAAAAAGTTTCCCTGTTTTCATTTCAAAAGTCTGCCATTTCAAAAGACAAAGCCAAACTAACTTTCATGTATATCTCCATTGTGTTCTAGCTGAGAGGAGTTTATTCATGCTAAGAGGCGTTTCTTAGTTCTATACAATCTAAGAGTACCCATCTGAAGAAAGTGGATTTGGTTTCCCAAATGCATTGAAACCAGTCTCCAGCCACCCAGCAAACAACTATCTAAACCACAGCTCAAACAGTCTCAAGAAAGATGTTAAATTCGAGATGTCAGTCAGTGCAATTTATCACCTTTGGACTTCTGTATGAGTCCAACATTGCTCTCTTGAGGCTCACCTGTCTTTCATTTTCTTTTTAGCTAACCCTTGATTACATTTCTTCCTGTGAGAGGAACTGTTCTCTTCTTTCTTTTCATGTTCTTCTTCCTGATTTTGGAGCCCCAGTCGATCTTTTTGCATTTTCTTATTCTCTCTGCTCCTCTTTTCTTACTGAATTTGCCCCTCCCACCTGACTTCCACTCTTTTCTTTCTAATGGCCATTGATTTGGAAGAGTGTGGCCAGGGCTGTACTTTAGTTCCTCTTGCCCCCAGGCTGAGAGTCTACTGCCCCATGAAATCTGAGAGCCATAATCTGATAAGGTTCTTAAATGCTTCAACATGCTAATGGCTTTCAATACAGGGGATAAATAGAGAAAGAAGGGGTTGATGACTTCTTAAAAATAGGGTGTCAAATTGTTAACCTCTCTTCTATGGGCTTGGATGGTTCTGTGTGCAGAGATAGGTATGTTCAAGTTACACATTTTTCTCTTATGTTTTAATAACAATAAAACTGACTAAATTGACTGTTAAAAAGAGGCTGAAATAGAAGTGAGGTTTACTGGACTCATGGGGCATTTCTGCGGCAAGCTGTTACGGGAAGGGATTTACACACATTAGAGGGAAGCAGGAGGAAAGGGTTCCTAGGAATGACTGGCTTTGTAGAAGCTGCCAAGGATATATATCTCTGCCTCTTTGTGATGTCTAAGGGCCTGACTAAAGGCAGCAAAATTGTAGGTGCCAATGGCAGTTTGTATCACTCTGACTGCAGACATTAGCCCAAGAGTCCTTTATTCCCAGACTAATTTAACAGTCAGAATCTTAGACTTGAAAGGGAATTCTTCTTGGTCAGCTCTCACCCAGAACAGGGACTCCATCCAATGTCTCTTACAGATCAGATCATTCAGAAAGTGTTTAAAGGCTTTCTGGATTGTGGGCCTCTAATACCCCTCAAAGAGATATATATTATTTTTGACAAAATGTAACTCATAAGTAATTCTGCTTTATTGAGCCCACATCTGAAACTCAGTCACTGACTCATTAAACTTATTTCTAACACATATAATTCTATAGATAAGCCTCACTTTTTTGCATGACGGTATTGATTGAATTTGAAAACTAATATAATTTCCTCCTTATTTCTTTCCACCTTGAGTCTTAGTGGTTTCCAGACCTTAACTCTCATCCTCAAATCAGCCATTTCCAGCTCCATCACCCCCACCATCTTCTTTTCTCTTCCTGAAACTAACTCTAGTTTGTCAATGAGACTTAAGAATTAAATGAGTTAATAAACATAAATTCCATTGCACAGTAAGTACTCCATAAATGTTAGCTAATATTTGTACATTCACAAAAGTGAATAGATCATTCTAGAAACATTCTGAGTGTTGCAAAGGTAAATGAGTCTATTGTCTTCCCTATGGCATTTCAGCCTAAGTTTGTTTTAAACTTTATGTGTTTCTCTTCACCTTGTAAGTTTAACTGGAACTTGCAGCAAACCATAGTCCTTAGGACTTTTAGTGGAGAAAACTGTTCTTCAGACTTGTGATCCTTTTTCCTGACAGAGTAACTTAGCTTTCACTAATGAATTAGCTGACCAAAGCTACAGTCTATTATGCATGAGCTAGAGAGTTAGTCATAAGGCCTGAGCTTAAAATTCGATATTTATCACTGATTACTTGTATGGCCCTGATCGTGTCCTTTAATAACTCTTGTTTATCATCTGTAAGTGGCATATGATAATGCTACGCAGCCCATTGTTGTCACAATCAAATTAAATAATGTATGTTAAACAATGATACGAATAAGTATCAAGCATTCTTATGAGTTTTAATATTCACAGTTAAGTTTGTTGCGAGAGTTTTAAACGGTCAGCCCACCGCAGCATCTCTGAATCTCATATCTGTCACTGAGTAGGATCCCATGTCATTAATGCCTTCATCTAAGTTCAGAGCCCTACACCTCTCTCTTTGGCCACCATAGTTATAACTTTACTTATTTATTAAGCCAATGCTAAAAACTGGTATCTTGCTGAGCCCATTACTGTATTTGAAGAACATAAACAAATGTTAAACTTTTCTTATATTTGTTGAATTAAACCTGAAATGCTAAAGTATTTAGAGTATGTTCAATTTGATATTTCAAAACAAGTATTATCAAAAATATTTATATATAAATTTTACATATATGAATGTGAAAATACACATGTATGGAAATATAGAGAGAGATGTATTTACTCAGTGATTCAATAAATATTTGTATAGTAGTACTCTGTCAGGGATTTGGGAACACATCAATGAATAAAAATAGGCAAAATATGTCCTATCTTTCTAGGGGAAAGGAGGCAATAAATAATACATCTGATAAACAGAAATATTATACAGTATAGTTAGCTAGAAAGATAATTTTGTGCTATGGAAAAAATGCAACAGGATAATGGGGATTGGAAAGAATGGTAGTTTTAAATAAGGTGGTCAGGTTAGACGTCCTTGAGATAGTGTTACCTGAATAAAGATTTATAGGAAATGAAGGAGTTAGCCATTTGAACATTTGGGGAATGAGTACTGCAGAAGATGTAACACCCAGTGCAAAGACCTTACTGCAGGTACATCTGCAGTGTAACTGGAAGAGAGTAATTGCAGGGGAGAATGATAGAAGATTAGGTCAGGTACATAATGTAATTAGGCAGTGGACCAGGCAGGGTCGAAGTAGGCCATTGCAAGATTTTAACATTGAATGAAATGGGAGCCTCTGAAGAGTTTTGGGCACAAAGTTACATGATCAACCTAACTTTGATTTTAAAAGGATAACTTGGACTGCTGTGTTGAGAAACAAGACAGAAAGAAAGTGACAGGTAGTAAGTTATTGTAATCCAGGTGAGAGACCATGGCAATTCAGACCAAGGGCAGTAATAGAGATATTAAATGTACTGTTGATAAAATGTGTAAAATCATCATACTTTCCTGATTGATTGGATATGGCATATGATTGGAAGAAAAGTGTCAAAAATGCCTCACAGCTTATCTGTCAGTTGGGAAAATGGATTTGCTATCAAATGAAATGGGAAGACGATGGGAAGAGCAGGCTTACTCTAGGAGAGAAGCTGACACCTAGAGTTCAGTGCTGGACAGATAAGTTTGAAATACCTATTAGGTAGCTAAGTGAAGATGTTGAATAGGCAGTTGAATACAAAAGAGTCCAGAGTTCATGGGAGACAGCTAATCTGCAGACATAAATCTGAGATTCATCAACATATAGATGGTATTTAAAGCCCTAAGACTTGATGAGATCACTCAGGGAGCGAATGAAGACAGAAAAGCAAAAAGGACAAAGAACTGACCTCTGCATAGCTACAACAGTGACAGGTAAATGAAAAGAGAAAGCACTAGCTGAAGAGACTAAGAAGAAAAGGTTATTGAGATAGGAGGAGAACCAGGAGAGTGTGGGATCCTGGAACCCAAGTGAAGCAAATGTTTTGAAGATGAGGCAATGATTATGTGTGTTAAATCTGCTGATAAGTCAGTTAATGTGAAAACTAGATATTGACTGTTGGATTTAGCAAAACAACCTAATAACGAACAAAGCAGCTTTTAAAAAACATTATCTCATTTAATTTAAACTTGATGTGAGGTAATATTCAACTATTTATTGATTTGCAGAAAGGTTGTTGTACTGGTAAATTACATAACTAAGAGAGAACTCAGGTGCTCTGATCGTAAAAGTCCACATTTTTTGATGAAATCCTATTTTGAGACAGAAATATAACTATGTTGTTGATCTTGCAATTTTATTGGAAATTTTATTTGACATATCAATTTTGCCTTGAAAATAGTTACATTTATCAGTGTAATTTACAAACCAACAGGACCTTTTTCTACTACTTCCTGGACAAGTAGGCCATAAACAAACACATCAGCCTGTAGCTAATGTTTCTCCTCAAATATTCTGACTCTGGTGAAAACCATAGAACAGGTACTACAACGAAAACAGAGAATCTGAAATTTCTTTCTTAGGTTTAACAACTAATTTTATTTGGACTGCAGGCTGTAGTTTGTTTTCATGGTCTATTGAGAAAACTGGCAAACTGAGGGCCTGAAGGCCAAATCAGCCTGCTGCCTAATTTTTAAAATAAACTTTTTATTAGAACAAAGCCATAGTTATTCATTGACATATTGCCTTTGGCTATTTTGTGCCATGACAGAGTTGAATAATTACAGTGAAGACCATATGGCCAACAGTGTCTAGAATATTTACTGCTTGGCCCTCCACAATATGCTAACTCCTCCAAATCAATAACAACAAGAAAGTCTCATGGTTCTGAACTTCTTTCTGTGTCTAATCACTTACTAATAATGGCTCGCTTACATGTGTTTATTTGTATTTTTAAGTTATTCTGCATTAATTCTTTCATTTAATTCTCAGAGTATTGGTGAAATAGGGTATCTTAGCCCATTCAGGTTGCATTAACAAAATACATTAAGCTGGGTAAATAAGCAATAGATATTTACTGCTCACAGTTCTGGAGGCTGGGAAGTCCAAGATCAAGGCACTGGCAGATTCAGTGTATAGTAAGGGCTTACTCTCTGCTCCATAGATGGCATCTTGTTGCTGCATCCTCACATGATGGAAGGGGCAAGGGAGCTCTCTCAAGTCCCTTTTATAAAAACATTAATTCCATTCATGAGGTTGTAGCCAACATATTTGGTTTCTTTTAGGGGCCAACATATGAATTTTGGGGAGACACCCACATTTAGACCACAGCAGTCAATAGACTTATTTCCATGAGCCAAACTGCAAAAGAGATAAGGGAAAATGAAAAGTTAAATATTTATGTATTTTTCAATAATAAAGTCAAGGATCAGGTCCTGTAAGAAGATTTTCCCAATCCTTCTAGGAAAAAAATGGTCACCCTACTTACTTTTAAAATCTCAATTAAATCTTGGAGAAGTATCATTCAAGCATCTATAATACTTTATTGCACTTTTTGTTAACTTGTTTTTTTACATCTAATAGCTTGTGAGCTCTTCCATCTAATAGCTTGTGAGCTCCTCAAGTCTAGGGACTTATTAAATTTAACATCTATTGAGTGTCAATTTGTACCAGACATGTGCTAAGCCCATAAATACAATGATCAATAAGATGCATCCTGCCTTCAAAATACATTAATAAAGAGGATAAATAAGTGAAGAAATGATCAATATATAAATCAAGATGTGCTACAAAAAGGGAGATATGATGTAATCCAGTTTAGGGTCTTAGGTAAGATATCTTGGGAGAATTGACATCTTCCATGAGGGAAGATTAGGAGTATCTAAGACAAGGGGAGAGGGTCATTCCGGGTTAAATTGCAAGCAAGTGTTCAAACACTTCTGTGTTTGGGAAACTAAATACATAGGAAGAAGTAGGGTGGAGTGGCAGAAAACTAAGCTGGAGAGGTGAAAGGGGACCGGATGACAGGGTCTCTTATGACATGTTGAAAATATTGGATTTGGTCTTTAAAACTATGGGAAGTTCTTAAAAACTATACTGAACAAGTATAAGAAGGTCAATTATGTGATCAGATTTACACTTTAGAAAAGAGGCTATGACAATGGTATGGGGTAGATCAGAAAAAGATCGATCATACAGTAGCCAGGTGAGAAATAGTGAGGACCTTAATCAAGGTAGTCATGTGTAAACAGAGATAAAGGGACCGATTTTAAAGATATTAAGGACCTAGAAATAATAGGAGTCATATTGGAAGTGAAAAAGGAATTTTATTTTCCTGCTTGGGCAACTGAGTAGATAGATGTTAACATTAATTGCAAAGGGAGAACATGTTTGAACGATGGGGAGTGAGAAGATGAGAAGTCATTTTGGATATATTGAATTGTAGGTGTCTGTGGGAAATTCAAATGGAAATGAACAGTTGGACATACCAGTCTGAAACTCAAAAGACTTATCTGTCTGGAAGTAAAGATCTTGGTATAGTCAGCATTTATTTAACAAATGGTCGTCGAGTGCCCCTATGTATGTGCCAGGAATTATTTTAGTCCCATAAAGACAGAAAGTTGAATCCTTCAAATTCAGCCATTGGTTGTATAAAACAAGAAGACTATAGACAGAACCCTGTGGAATACTAGCATTTTTGAGGACCGAGATAAATTTTTCAAAGTCAGCCAAAAAAAAAAAGAAAAAAAATCAGAGGCAGAGATAGAACCAGGGACAAAAAACAAAAGCTTCCTGAATCTGGAAGCACTGGTATTTTAATATATTGAAATACTTATACCTAGAGTAAGAGTTGAAAGTGTTAGGAGACTAGGAGGTAGGGGACAGAGTGTAGACAACTGGGATTTAAGATCTCAGGGACCATAGCTTATTCATTGTCCCTTCCTCCCTCATTCTTTCAATGCTATTTATGAAGCTCTCTTACTGTGTACTAGCACTATGATAGATGCAAAATATGTGATGGTTAGCAAAACAGATTCCTGGTCTGGTTAGCAAAACAGATTCCTGGTTTTCGTGGAAATGTGTGGTATAATACAGAAAACAATAAGCAGGTAAACAGGCAGTATTTATGTAATGTATATACTATGAAAAAAACATGCAGGGCTCTATGATACAGAAAAATAGTAGGACCTACTTAGACCTGATATTTGAGGAATTGAAGAGGCAAAAAGAGAGAAAGATATATCAATCATTTATTTATGTATATTCTCTGCTCCTATATTTGGTGCATGCAGATAATTTTTCAATGAGTAATTAATAAATGAAATAGCAAGGAAATTGATATAATTATTTTCTATTATCCAATCACCATAAAATGTAAAGAGATAGATGTAAACTTTGAAAGACATCATAAATGAACATTTTATAAAACATAAAAGTTTCCCACTTGTCTACTTTTAATTTCAAGGGTAATTATCAATTTTTGCTTTTTACTGAAACCAATACAAGCTTAGCAAATTATGTTAAATATGCAGATATAATTTAATACAGCAAAATTATTGTAAGAATTAATTTTCCTTCTTGTAGTTTTGTAACATTAGATTTATCCATTCTTTCCATTCCTTCTATTAGCTATTATTTGATTTTTTTAAAGAGGTATTTACTCTTAGAATCCTCTTTTCAGCATAGCCTTGTGATTCAGTTTAGCTAAATGTTTCCTAAAGTAAGTTATCTTGAATATCAGTCCCGTGAATTGCTCCTCCTAAAACTTAAATAAGTTTTTAATTATTAAGTAACTCTGAAAAATATGTAGACTATGATAGTCTCCTCTTTAAAAAATGACAATATATACTATTGTTTAAAGGTTTTTTCAAAGGCCTATAGGAGAGAAAATTCTAGTATTTCAAAATTTTGTTTTCTCAACTTAATCTACTATACAACTCTTTAAAAAAAGACATGCACTTAACATATTTCAGGGTATTCTTTGAGAAATACTGTTGCAAATGGTTGCTTAAAGTTCTAGGTCCTTTACTAATCTCTGAATGGCATTAACTGAAAATAACTTAAAATGTTGACTCTCATATTTGTTTCATATATATGTGTGTATTATGTGTATATATATGTGTGCATGTGTGTATATATATATATCTGTATCTCTCTCTCTCTCTCTCTCTCTCTCTATATATATATATATATATAGAGAGAGAGAGAGAGAGAGAGAGAAAGTCTCACTCTGTCATGCAGGCTGGAGTGCAATGGCACGATCTTGGCTCACTGCAACCTCCACCTCCTGGGTTTAAGTAATTCTCCCATCTCAGCCTCCTGAGTAGCTGGGATTACCAAGCATGCACCACATGCCAGGCTAATTTTTTATATTTTTAGTAGAGATGGGGTTTCACCATGTTGTCCAGGCTGATCTTGAACTCCTGATCTCAAGTGATCCACCCGCTTTGGCTTCCCAAAGTGCTGGGGTTATAGGTGTGAGCCACTGTGCCTGGCCTTATAAAAAATAATTTTGAAAGTAAAATCATTCAAAATATAAAGGTGTGACTGTACTTCTGGCATAATAGGTCATAATGAGGACAGTAGCAAGTTGGAGCTTAATTGAAAACTTTCCCAAATCACAGTCATTGCTATTCCTCTATAGATGCATAAATAAATTAGTCCCAATTTCTATCTCCTAAGACATAGAAAGCATTTGCCTGGTGTTACTCATTGAAGGCACTTACCTGATGTTACTCAGCTATTTAATAACACTGAGTACTCTTTTTTCTGTATACTTTTTCTTAACACTATTTTTGGGTAAGAATAAAGAACATGTCTAAATTTGCATTCAAACACATCTACATTTTTCTCAACCAAATAGAAAGATTATGCGGTTGAAGGTCAAAGTTAAGAGCAGCATAATAATATCTTTCTTACGCAATGCTATTTTTCCCCACCAAAGCAAACAATCATGGGTTTAATTGTTATTTCAGGTGGCATCTGCTTATTTCAAAGATTTTCACCTACTGCTAATTGGAGTTATCTGTTTAGCAACATCCATAGAAAAATGGAATTTGCACAAGAGAATTGCACTGAAAATGATGATGATGGTTGGTGTGGATCCTGCATGGTAAGAACTGCATTTACTGCTTCCAGTTTACCTGCTGAACAGACCATTTCTGTGCAGAGCAAATAACCAAACAAGCAATGTATCTTTGTATCACACTCTGGAAATTCTTTGTATCACACTCTGGCTTTTGACTTTTTTTCCTTTGCAAATATGAAAGTGATAAAAAGTGTACTTGAGGTGTAGGAGGATAAAAACAACAACTTTCACTGCATAGAAGTGAAAGCTGAGAGAAGCCTTGAACCTCAACAGACAAGATTGATAGACTTCAGAGTAGATTTTCCTCCTATCTTGTTTATTTGGGTAATAACATATTCAGAACTTGTTCAAGAGCATCCTTTATCATCAGGGAGTATGTTACAAACCAAAGACAAAGATGTTACTGACAAAGTACAAATGTGTGCAGAAAAATTCCAAGGTGAACATTTTTCTTTTTAAACCAACTGTTGCAAAGTCAAACAATCAATTAAGAAATTTAGTCTATAGAAAATAAAATCACTCTTTTGGCTGATAAAATTAATTGGCTATTTTGGTTTTAGTTCACCTCTTGCTAAGAACATGAATGTAAGCTAAAGAAAATGTCCAGTGTCATAATCATTTGCATAGTGGCATTTTGCTTTAAAGCCTTAGGTGTTTCATCCTTTCTCATCTTTCTCTGAAAATTAGAATATTGTACTGATTTGTATTGCATAATTCATTCTAGGGCAAAGCCATGTTCATGTTTTTCATTTATGGTGCAAATTGTTTTGCTAAATACAAAAAAAATCAATGACTCAGATGAGACAAATTTTCAATCTTTTTAATTTAAAAACTGTGTAACACATATGTATTTAAGACACCATCTTACTCTTAAAATGAAATGGTACTCCATGCCTTTTAGGGTGCTATACAAATGTCTCTCTTTTTTCTGACCCTCTGCTCACTGTTCCAGAGGATGATGTGATGCACTTCACAGTGGGCAGAAGTTCTGTCCATTATGCCACTAAGTGGCTTTTCAATTTAAGGCATTTACCATACAGAAGCTTTATCTGATCCCAGCCTTTTTAATAGGAAGATTTCGTGTCTTGATAATGCCTTAAGAATTAAAAGTTCTTAATTTTCTTTTTTTTGAAGAATCATTTCTTGTGTAAGCAGATTCCTAGTACATTCTCTTTTGTTTTGTTTTATACATTGAAAATATTCACCTTATCTGAGTCTGAAACTTACAGTGTGGCATTGTTCTTGTAGATCTCTTTTAAAAGATGTCAGATTATTTCATAAACGGCTCTACATAGAAACATGTGCTTCTGAATGATTTTCTAGGGCCACCTACTCAAAAGAGATCATGTTTTTTCCCAAGTGTGACTTTGAAAGTTTATAGATGTGGCTTAACATTTTGTAGTCTTAGGTACGTTATTTTTAAGGAGAATAACTACTCTATTTGTAAAAGAAGACAATGTAATGTATCCAGATCCTGACAACAGGAAAGGATATTAGATTTAGGAGAGCATAAATCATATGAATACAGAAAATTCAGAAACCTCATTTCAGCAAATGACTTTAACTATTTTCTCCACCTGCCATATATTGAACCAGTATAGTGAACAAGTTAAAAAGGCTTTATAAATATTAATTTCTTTCTTTGTCCTTGTGCCTCCCTGACACTCTTATGAACAAACAGAGTTATGGCTAAAAGAAAAAAGAAAAAAGAAGGGACTTTAAATTCAAAAGTTGATTGCATTTTCATCTTACTAGCATTTGAAGATAAGTGGTCACCTGTGAAGAGCATTCAGATATTGGTATAATATTATAAGCTGTTATTTGTCATATAACCAACTTGCAGTTTGTTTAGTCATTTTTCTGTTTTTGAAGAGAAGATTTGTATGGTTCCCTGGGAGACAGATCTCTTAAGAACTCCACTTTGACATGTGCAGCTTTGATTTCTACCTGGCTGTCACTGTACTCCAAGTTCATCATCTGGGCAGAATCTTAACCTTCTATGTTTTGAAAGACTTAATTTCCCAACTCACATCTTAAACATCTTGCAGTTAAATAATACAGTGGTAGTTAAGCTAAGAGCACAGCTCCACACTAACAGCTCTCTTGTTTCAGGCTGACGCTGGGGTTCATGAGCAGCACTGCCTTTTTGTCTATGTGGCTTAGCAACACCTCGACTGCTGCCATGGTGATGCCCATGGCAGAGGCTGTAGTGCAGCAGATCATCAAGGCAGAAGCAGAGGTCGAGGCCACTCAGATGACTTACTTCAATGGATCTACCAATCCCGGACTAGAAACTGATGGTATCACATGTTGATATGGCCAATCTGGGATCTAGTCATTAGAGCATTAGACATAAACTCAGGAATTCTAAGTTGTATTTCGAATTAACTATCCATACATGCATGATGTGAATTTAACCTTCTTCCCTCTATAGTTCTCAGTATCTACACAAATAATTTTCTACAAACATTTTATGTAAATTGTTACATTTCTATTCGCTTGCAAAAAGACGAATGCCTTTTCTATCCCTCAGCCAGACTGATGGAACACTCTCTCATGTCTTTATCAATAGACCTCCAGGTTACTCCTTCCTGCCCTGAAAGGGTTTTCCTGCATAATTTTGGGAATTTGTAATTCCTACATTCTATTTGGATACAGCATCAAATTTCACTGTGATTATTTCTGGCTTTGACGAACTGCTCTGATGCAGTGAAAAAGTGTTGGGAGGATATTTGTGTTTATAAAGTATTTTAAGATGAATGTTATGTTAGTACACAGTGAATTTTTTATTTTCAATTTCTGCTAATGCTTCCATCGTCCTATCCACACACATATGCAAACATGCAAACCCAATGATAACCCCTTAAATTGTTTTTCTTTAATATTTTGCAGAAAGTATTAATGTGCATGAAACAAATGAGAGGAAAGAGAAAACAAAACCAGTTCCAAGGTAAAGAATACTGATATTTTGATTAGGATTTTTCCAAAATTATATTTTAATAAAATTATAACTGGATCAATTTATTTTTCAGATGCAATAATAATACAGGAAAAATTTCAAGCAAGATGGAGTTGGAAATGGTAGGTAAATTTGATTCTTTCTAAATAATTATACACAAAATTATATTAGGGCTGCAGATATATACATATGCATTTTAAAATTTGTCACTTGCTTCCTTCTCTATAAATTATTTTGCTTGACTAAGTAGTAGCATGGTGTAATGGTTTGATAAGCTTTCATGAATAGACAGAAATCAACATCTGGATAGAAACCATTTTGGGCTCTGAAAATTAATATCATTATTTTTTCTTTTTACCAGAATTAGGATAATGGCAGTTAGCCAAGGTAGTTTAAAGAAATATAATTTCAGTCTCAGAATGTTTCTTCTTTTTCTTGTTTTTAACTTCTTTTTTAATTACAGGGGTACATGTGCAGGTTTGTTATATAGGTGAATTGCGTGTCATGGGGGTTTGGTATACAAATTATTTCCTCACCCAGGTAATAAGCGTAGTATCCAATAGGTAGGGTTTTTTAAAAAAATCATTTTTTTTATTAAAATCTTGCTGGCCTAATAGCCTAATTTTCATTAGGAGGATCATCATTTCTTCCAGGTTATGAACTTGGAGCAACTCTTATTTATGTAATTACAAGTCATTATCTTTAATGCTTTTATTGCCACTAAAAGGTTCAATGCAGAATTCATGAGTTGCTTCTGTCAAATATGGGTGGAGGAGTTATAGCCATTCTATATGTTAAAGGAGGGAAGGAGATCTCTGTAAACTAACCCATAGAATTCATTTTCCCAGAATAAATCAATATAAAAATACTATACTAGATTGCACTGGGAACAATATACTTCAAGACCTGTAAAATAAATCCTGCATAGAAATAGACCTTTAGTAACTATGGCATTAGCAATGGGAAAATGGGGCATGTATTTCTTCATCTGAATGCATTAACATGAAGCTCAGTAGGAAAAAGAAAACCTTCTTGTTAATTACAGAAATCTTCTAGGGAACAGCAATTTCTATGTAAAGAGAAAATGAATACAGTTAAGTTTTAAGCCATTAGCCACAGAATATATTAAGGGTTTTTAAAGATGGGAATTGCATATATATTTATGAAGATATTACCTTTAGAGATAGAAGTAATTCCTTTAAAACATAAAAAATTAACAGTCTGCCAGGTATGTTATAGAGTAATACATTAGAAAAGGGCTTTAAAAACTGTTGTGAAAATTGGCACACCTAAACAGAAAGAATATACATGCACTCGGTAACTTACTTGTGGTTATCTTTGGAAACCTAGTTTTCTATCATAAGGCCTAAAGTTTCTGTCAAAACCCTTCAAATTGCTTTGATAATCAATACCGTCCCAGGCATTGTAGGCAGGTCTTTTGATGAAAAGACCTGCTCCTTACTGTAAGCAGCTCAGAGTCTAGTGGGGAAAATGGACTTTAAAAAATAAATCTGACATAAATACCACAACAAAGGCAGGCACAGATGCCAAGACTTTCAGAAATAGGAGCAACTACTTTGATCTGGGAATACTGCAGGGAAGAAGTATAATGTAAAGACACTGGAGTTTGGAAAGATGATACTGTGTGTAAGCAGGAGAGTGCGAAATCATGAATGCAGGGACGTGACTACCTTGTCAGTACTTTAAACTCTGGCACATCCCAGTTGCCTGACACAAAGGAGGTAGTCAATAAATAGTTATCTTTATCAATTAATGAATGAGTGAATGCAAAAGAGTAAAAAGAAGATGCTTTTTAATCAGAGAGTACAACTAATTCAAAGACCCAGCCAAGTAAAGAGCAGGTTTTTTGGAGGAGGGAAACCTCTCCAATGCAGATGCTAGAGATGAGCTGCTGTGGGGAATAAAATGATTGTATGGGTTTGCCCAGGTTATAAATATCTCTTCATCCAATGCAAAGGAGTTTAGAGTAGATTTTATGGAAAACACAAAGCCTTAAAGCTGCGGGGCAATATGGTAGGTTCTGCCTTTGGGACAACCCGAAGGTCAGTGGTGAGCTTTGTGATTAATTGAGCAACTGAGCTTTTTTATTAATTAGACATTGAGGATGAGGGAGAAAAATGTGGGAGATGCCTCCACTGCTCTAAACTGGGGAGCAGTAGATTGTGACGCTGTTGATTAGAATGCAGAACTCAGAGGTAGCAATAACTTTTCAATGGAGAAAAGTAAGATAATATAAGTGCATTTTTGGCAATAAAGATTAATATCTGAATTTAGGAGAGGAGAGCCAGGCCGTTGAATGTTGATTCTATTGTCTTTCTAGAACCCAGTGCAAAAAAATTTAGCTTTATATAAAAATGGAAATAATTTTTTGCTGCACTAAAGTATTCTTTATAAGAGATGCATGAAAGCATTATTTTATATAATATACATTTATGATATGGTTTGATTTTTAACAATTATAAGTATATTTTCAGGAATAAATGTATATATAGTTTGTGTTGCAATGATAAACGGTCACTGCTCTTTGATAGATTTACCTTATATAACTTAACACTAACTGATTATATGGAAGAATGTATATCTACTTTAGCTATAAAATGGAAAAATATTTATATTTATAATCTTTGACCTTCTACTTTTTTCTTGAAATAGGTGGGGTATTCTATTGAATTCAAATAAATCCTGTGGGGTATGACTTTGAATTTGACCTACAAGTAAAAAAGTACAAATATTACTCCCTTTTTGGGGAGAGTGGTATAAACTAAACTCCAGAAAAAAGAAATTTCCTCCAGTTTAGCTCTGATTTTGATTATTTGTTGTCTTCTGCTAGCTTTGGGTTGATTTGTTCTTGCTTCTCTAGTTTTTTCAGTTGTGATGTTAAATTGTTAATTTGAGATCTTTCTAACTTTTAATGTGGGCATTTAGTGTTATAAATTTCCCTCTTAACACTGCCTAACACTCATGACACGAGTTTACTTATGTAACAAACTTGCACATGCATTCCCAAACCTAAAATAAAAATTAAAAAAAAGAAGAGAAATAAAATAAAAGACTGTTTTTTAAATAACCTGCATAATTTTGCTATGTTCCTGCAATAAAATAAATTTTATTTCTAGTGAAATTACTATAATTTTATTCATTTGAACACCATTTGTTTATCACAAAAGATTTTAAAAACTTAATTAAAATCTCTTTACTACTACAATTAAATCAATCTAAAATGATCAATAAGCTTACTTCACTTTTTAGAACTATAATATTTCTCCCCTAAGGCAACAACATATACTGATCCATACAGAGTTTAGTGTGTAATAAGTGGAAGGCTCTCAATAAGTAGAAAAATAATAATAGCCTCCAAATAAATTCTGTATTTAGCAATGACAGTAATATTAGTTAAGAAATATACATTTAACATTTGTTCAATGTCACCTTTTCAACAAGACCTACCCTAACCTCCCTGTTTCATTGCAGCCACCATATCCCATATCCTTCCTCTTAATCCTCCTGACTCTACACTACCTTTTCCAAAGCATGTATCCCTGTCTTACAGACTATATAATTTGGTTAATTTTTATCTATTTTGTTCATTGTCTTCTTTCTCCACTAAAATGCAAGGTTCACAGAAACAGAGATTTTTGTCCGTCTAGTACATATCACAAATATCTTGAATAGTGACTGCTGTAGAGTAAATAGTAAATATTCACTTAGTGAATAAATCAGTTCAGTAATATTTTCATCAAATGATTACAATTAGCTTAAAATAACTCATGTTGTATAAAAACTACGCTAAGTTTCCAGTGTCTACTTAACCATCAGAGAAAATTCAGAGAAGTCACTATGAATAATAGAACCATTCAATTAAATACTATTATTTTTAGCTGCTTGGAAAAAAAGCCAAAACAGAGGTATGCTATTGAATTAAAATAAATCCTGTAGGGTGTGACTTTGAATTTGACCTACAAGTCAAAAAAAATTACAAATATTACTCCCTTTTTGGGGAGAGTGGTATAAATTAAATTTCAGAGAAGAGAAATTTCTTTCTCTGACAGGAAATATTACTTTCAATCTCATTAGGTAACCACTGTTGACATTTTGAGTTCTTTTCTTTTCTTTTTTCTTTTTTTTTTTTTTAAGAGACAAGGGTTTTGCTTTGTTGCCTAGGCTGCCATACAATGGCACAATCATGGCTCATTAAGCTCAAGCAATCCCCCCACCCCAGCCTCCTGAGTAGCTGGAACTATATAGGTGTGCACCAACATGCCTGGCCAACTTTATTTTTGGAGGCTGAGTAGCTGGAACTATAGGTGCAGTTCCAGCTAGCTACACTATTACCTACAAAGTGTAGTGTAGCTATACCTACACTACAAAGTAAAGAAGCAAACTGATAAACATTTAAAGACAACATTGTGGATCAGATTGGTTTCATTTTATGTAGAAAGAAAAAAAAATGGTTTGTAACTAAAATTTATCAGCTCTAAAATTCTTGTTAATAGAACTACAAAGTTCTCATACAGATAATAATTATGATAATTTTGCTAGTGGTGATAAAGTCTAGATATTAGTGTTAAAGATGATGAACAGTTAGTAGTCTAGGACCTGATTTTTAAAGAATTCATATTGAAGAGTTACGTTCCTATGCTGCCTATCTAAAAAAGAGACTTGTTCCATGACTTCACTTTTATGACGTTCTCTTCTCACTGTAGGCCATGGCCCAAATACTAACTGGGCACTCTACTTGCCCAAAATAAAGTGGTGAATAGTGACCAAGCCCATAAATCCCACATTACCCCTTAAAAGTAGCTGAAACATTTGTAGAGAAGAAAAGATACTGGGAGAAGAAAGGAATATCCTAAAAGTACACTGACAGTACCTGAGGGAATATATTTGTCAGGTTCCATTGGGGTAACTGGTAGACCAATCACCATGCATACAATTTCCATGGGAAATTAGTTCTAGGTATCCAAAAGTCCATGTGTAGATACCAAAGAAGGAATAAAGTTGCTAGTGCTCTCCCTCCCATGCAAGCATTAGTATCATTCAAAGAGACACCCCAGAGTTTTACATCAGCTCAATTTCTAAACCTCCAGGCATCTACAAATGAAAAAGATTGGAAAATCAGTACAGTTTTAATGAAAAATCTGAGATAATTGATTTTCATTAGTTTAATGTAACTTGTAATTCCTCAAAGGGAAAAGTTCAAAGAAAAAGTATCCTTGAACAAATTGCATCTTGTTTTTAATTAGTTATTGTTTAGTTTGGGGGTGAAAATCCTTACAGTTGAAAATCCAGTTGTACAAGACAACACTTCTTAATGTTCTCCAAAAATTCAAAGGAGTCTTGTAAGTACAGTAATAAACATGGTTCATAATATTAGAAACTAGAGGTATTAGTTCTGCCAAATAAGGAGATATTAATTCTGGAATGTCTGGCTCCTACATCAGATAAGAAAAAGGTATTTTAGCTTAGATTACATAACAAACAAAAGTTGGGTCTCCTTCATTATTCTTTCATTTTCCTAAACTGGGAGAAATTGGATGGCCAAGGCAGTAATTAGTGCCGCGCAACCCTTACCTGACCCAACGTAGATGTCTCCTTTCTTTCATCTAGGGGTCTATAGAGAATGTTTGTAGAAGAACTAAGTAAAGAGAGAGAGGGAGACTACCACACACCCTGTAGGAATCACAGCAACAACCTGTGAACGTGCCCTCACTCCAGATTTCAAGCTTTATTAGAGTCAAAGTGCTATCTCAATTGATGGCCATTCTTAGTTGTGTTCTCATAAAACATTTATCTGTTAAAGAAATTATTGACTGTTGACAATATAATTTCTCCCATATATCTACAAAAATCTAGTTCTTCACATTTTATGTTATTGTAATATTATCTAGCAAATATCATAAGCTCAGCCTTATTAAAGGTATCTGTACTTTAACTGTACAATAAATCTCCTGCACTATATAACTTATTTGAATACTGTATTTTGTTTCTTGAAATACTCAACAGTGCTCTCCTATGCATCTTCTAGCGGTTTGTTGTTGTTGTTGTTTAAAAAGAAATATGTTTATTTTGTTAGCAAATTGATTTTTCTGTATTTTGATTATGAAATATTTCATGTATATAGGGCATTTATAAAATGTGACTAAACATTTTAAAGAATAAAATGAATAAGATGATGTATACCACATCCCAGCTTAATAACCAGAACATAATGATTTCTAAAATCTACATGAGCCTTTCTCTGATTCTTTTTCTTCGTAACAATCACCCCCACCCCCTTGCCAAGTTAGCTGTAGTCCAAAATTTGGTGTTAATCATTCACTTGTTTTCTTTTGTTTTACCACTTACACTAGTTTAAGGTATAGATTGGTCACCACAACAAAAACTAAAAATAGCAAAAGTTTCAACAAGATAAAAATAGGCTCGCATGGTGGCCCCCTCGTCACCATGATAGACTATTTCTCTCTCTTCTTTGCCATTTCCAACACTGGAACCTTGTAGTTCAAGATGGCTCCCCTATCTCCCTCCATCCATTCAGTATCCCAGCTAGCTGCTCAAGGAAAAGAGAAAGTGGAAGGCATATGTACTTAAAAATTATTCTATTACTTTCCTGGATTTAAGGTTATTCAGATTTTCTATTTCAACTATAAACAGTTGCATTTTAAAAAAAGAAATTTATGTGTTCCCTGTCAACTTTAGTAGTGTGTGGTTGTTTATAATATTTTCTTATATCTATGTAATTTCTACAGTATTTATAGTTATATCTCTTTATTTCTAATTTTTTCATGCTTTTAAAACATTTTTCAAATAATCTTTCCAAACTATGTCTATTTTATTAGTCTTACAAGACTTGTTAAAGAACCAACTTCTGCCTCTTTTCATCCTCTCTATATAATGTGTATTTCACATTATTATTAATAGTTTATTACTTTGTTCTGTCTACCTTATTTGTGTATTTATGCTCTTGCTCTTTTGCTAATGTTTAAAATTTGACCTTTACCTTATTAGTTTGGAGTTTTTCCTTTCTTCCAATAAGGATTTAAGGATGTGAATTTTCTTCTATTACTTAAGCTATTTTCCATATTTTTCAGATTTCTGTTTTCTGATTTCCATTATACTAGATTATTTGACTCAAAAGATGCTTAGAAATGTGTTTTAAGATTTAAAATAAATTAGGTTTTTGGCTACTTTTAAATTTTTTCTAACAATTTTTCTGTGATTAGAAACTGAGGCCTATGTATGAGTTCTCCAAAACTTGTTGAAGCAGCTTTTTGGACTAGCACATGGTCAACTGTAATAAGTATTTTTCATTGTGCTCAAAATGAATCGTACATTTTCAACTAATTAGGTTCAATGTTTCCCAAAACTCTGTAAGATCAAGTTACTAATTGTGCTTCTGAAATCTCTGTGATCTGACCACATTTTGTCTCTTTAATTCAGCAATTGATGAGACTGTTTTGTTAAACTCTCCCTCTATCTTGTGGATATGTCTATTTCTTCTGACAGTTCTGTCAGTTTTGATTCTGCAGTATTGTTAGATTATGTTATTTGGAACCCATTTAGAATGTTTATATGTATATGATTGATTAACCGTTTATCATTTTGCTGTGCACTGCTTCATCTATCTTAATTTTTTTTTTGGTCTTAGAGTTGATTTGTCTGCTGATAATATGGCACTACCAGCTTTTTTGTTTGTTTGTTTTAAAGACTAATATTTACCTGGCGTTTCTATCCTTTCACTTTCAGTATTCCTGTGACCTTATGTTTTAGGTGTATCTCTTTTATTATTTAAGTTTGAAAATTTTTACCTCTGACATGTTTTATCTATTTAAATGATTTGTGACATTATATATTTAAAATAATTTCTACTGCCAGATTTTTATTTTTTCCAAATATTCTTTCCGTCTTTCCTTCCTGCATTCCTATGCAGTTTTCTTTTTTATTTCATGCTCATACACTCATATGGGTGTATTCTATAATCTGTACTTTGTGTCTATTTTAGTTCTCCTAATCATTTTACTATATTATTAGGCAGCAAGGGTTGCCATGACAAAATACTACAGAACTGTGGTTCGAACAATAAAAATCTATTATATTTTCTCCCAGTTTTGGAGGCTAGCCACGTACAAGATCAAGGTGTTATCTGGGTCGGTTTCTAGTGAGACCTCTCTTTCTGGCTTGTACAAGGCCACCTTCTCACTGTCTCCTCACATGCTGTTTCCTCTGTGCACATGCAGCAGGAAGAGAGATTTCTAGTCTCTTTTGCTCTTATAAGGACATCAGCCCTGTTGGATTAGGCACCCTTCTTTGTTTAAACTTAATTACTTCTCTAAAGGCCCTTTACCAAACACAATCACTTTTAGTGTTCGAGCTTCAACATATGAATATTGAGGGACATAATTCAGTCGTTAATGTCTACTTAATATATAAAAATTTAAAGATAATACATTTTTTTCCCTGAACAGTGTAAAGACCCTAGGATATTTTAATTTAGACCATTCCTTTCTATTTCCATACTACTGTTTTCCATTTTTTCAGTTCTAGTCTATTATTCCTCTATAAATTATATAATTGTATTATTTAAAAAAATCAGTGCTCTGTAGAGTTATACACATATTTATTAATATCTTTGTTCACCATTGTTTCTTGCTTCTCAGACCCCCCCCCCCACATGGAGGGTCATGTTCCCTCTTCTAGAATATACCTTTTGAATATACTTCAGAGAATGATTTTGGTGTTAAATCCACAGTTTTTGTTTGATAGGAAGATTTCTATAATTCTTGAAACATGTTTTTGTGGTTATAATGTGCTAGATGGGTCACTGTTTTTATTTGCACATTGAAATATATTTATATATTTCTATTGCCTTTTGGCCTTCCTTTTCTCTCTCTCTTTTTTTTTTTTTTTTTTTTTGAGACGGAGTTTCGCTCTTGTTACCCAGGCTGGAGTGCAATGGCGCGATCTCGGCTCACCGCAACCTCCGCCTCCTGGGTTCAGGCAATTCTCCTGCCTCAGCCTCCTGAGTAGCTGGGATTACAGGCACGCGCCACCATGCCCAGCTAATTTTTTGTGTTAGTAGAGACGGGGTTTCACCACGTTGACCAGGATGGTCTCGATTTCTTGACCTCATGATCCACCCGCCTCGGCCTCCCAAAGTGCTGGGATTACAGGCTTGAGCCACCGCGCCCGGCCTGGCCTTCCTTTTTCTATTTAAAAGTCAGCTAGCTATCTGTCAAATTATCACTCATATCATTGATATCAGTCAAATTATCAAATATCATTGATATCAGTCAAATTATCAAAAGACTATAGGCAATCTTTTCTCTTTTGTGTGTGTGTGTGATAGAATTTTACTTTGCTATACCTAAGTGAATATTTCTCCTGAATCAGTGTATTGATCTTTTCCAACAATTCCTGAAAATTATCAGGTGTTATTTCTTAACATTCAGTTACCTCATCCTAGTTCTCTGTATTCTTTCCTTCTGAGTCTCCAATTAAACATGCTGCACTTTCTCACTGTATATTCTAAGCTTCTTAACATCTGTTTTTCTTTTCTGTGTTTTGCTGAACTTTATTATAAATAGTAACTTCTGATTTATCTTTTAGCTTATTTTCTCTTTAGCTACATCTATTTTGACCTATTTACTGAGCTTTTAAATTGTTAAATTTAATTTATATACATTTTATTTGTCTTTTTAAGATTTGCTTGGTAACTTTTATGATCTTTTTCATATTTTTAATTTCTTCTAATTTTATTAATCATATGTAAATATATTTATATTTTGTGTCTGTGTCTAATAGCTCTGAAGTCCTTGTGGGTTTCTTCCTTTTACTTAGTATTTATTTGTTTATTGCTGGTTCTCATTTTATTAAATTATTTTCTTGCATGTTTTGTGCTTTTAAGCATTGAAATTTTTTTTTAAAACTTTGATGGAAATTCTTTAAGTCCTGTGTTGTAGCTGCTTGTGAGAGTTTTCAATTATATTGCTATTTCTTTTTAATACTGAGTAACATAAATTTATTCTTTAAGAAAAATGCTCATGGTTAGGAATTTTTAGGGAATATTGTTTTCCTTTAAGTCAGCGTGACATTTCCTTTCTCTCTACTCCTGCAAAGGATACCAGCTTTATGTGTGTTTTCTTATGTGATTCCTCACACACATTTGGCCTGGGGCAATATCTTTTATACCAAGCTCTTCTTGCAATGGGATAAACTGAAATCCTATTTTAAATCCAGCTTTAAAAATATTGATGCACTTTAAAAGATGGTTTTTAATATTTCAATAGCATCTCATTCAGCAGGGAATCTGATTTGTCATGCTGCTGGATAGATAAATCTGCCGTGTTATTATATTTTGTTTCAGTCATTTTTACAACTAGAAAGAACAAGATTTTTCTCAGTGACTCACACACACACACACACACACACACACACACCCCACATACTTTTTCCTAAGAAATTATAAGGGAAGCTTCCAAATAGTTAACATTTAGGGCAATAACATTTTGTAAGTAAATACGGGATTTAATCATAACTTTGAACATTTCTGAAAAATAGTGTTTATTAATAAAGATGCCTCATGTCCTTATGCTACATTTTAAATATCTCTCTATTCATCACACACACAATAAATGTTTATTACTTTATAAACATATCCAAATTCACAATATGTAACAGTTCTTTATTAACTATGGTGAATATAAATTCTGTTTCAAAGAGTCTTATTTGTAACTTCAATTTTACTATCAACTCCTCTGAATTCTTCAGGTTATTACTGTTTAGATCTTCATGATGAGTTCATACCAGGAGTAAGGGGAAGATTCTCTCCTACATTTTCTTCTATTCACTTATATATTACTTTTATTCAATAATTTCTTTGCAGAAATAATGTTCTTATAGACATTTAAAACCATTAGAACACTATAGGAAGGCTGGTTTAATTAAATAACGTAATCTGTTATTCACTTAACTGAGCACCTTTAAACTCAATATGCAGACACAAAGGACAGGTTCCCACTGTCTCATTTCTTTTGCACACTATGGAGCTTCCACTCTCCTGTTCCCTTTTTAGTTACATCATCTACCAACATATGGACCACAAAAGCACCAAGGTCAAAAGTGGGCATTAAATATTAGTAAATATGAATTCGTTTATTTTTAATGTAAAAAGATAAATATTGCATCTTCCATTAAGACGGCAGGTTAAATAGGCCCATTTGTTACCACTGTTCTGAGTCTTCATTAAAACAAGAACAAATAGACTTTCAAAGTCATTGTAAAAATTATATGAACATCAAGAGAAGACATGACAACAAAATCATTTTGGAAGCTGGCAAGTAAAAGGATGAGTGGAAAATAACCCCATTATCCCCAGTAATCCCATGGAAGCTAAATCCTAAATTGGTGGTAAGAAAAGCCAGTAAACAATTCAATTTCCATAGCAGCAGGGTTCAACGTTTTTAAAATGTTGAAAAGTAGGAGGAAGAAAAAATTGCTCATGAAGCAGCTAAATCTTCTGCTTTCTTCCCCAAATCCACATGGATGCAACAGCTTTTAATCCACCAAACAGAAATAAAATCTTTAGACGTGGTAAAATGGGGTAAGGAGAAACAGATCCAGTTCTGGGTTAGGGGAGGGTGTCACAAAGAAAATAGGGGTACTGAGTGATAGTTTATAAGCAGAACAAGGAGAACCCTGCCTTCTACCCCCACTGGCCAGGTCTGTGCCTTATACATGTCAGCAGGCAGGAGGCCCAATGATGTTTCCCTGGAGAACACAATCAGCATAAGAGAAAAGATGAAAACACTGACAGAATTTTTCTCAAAAAGAGGCCCAGTTAGATGACATTATAGTGAAGCTTACAGGCAACAACAAATTCCAAAATATGAGTGCAGAACTTCTACATAGATATTCACTGCCTGAAATGTGAGCAGACAACCACAAATTCCTGGATATCGGACAAAAGTTTCAGTTATGAGAGAGTCCCAAACAAAGAAAAAACAGCAATTTGCAGGAAACAGAGACTGTGCAAGAAGAAGAAACCACAAAAAAAGAAAATATCATTAATATAATCAGAGAGGTAAACAAATAAATTAATTGTATTTATGAAATACAAACAGCATTCTATAAAAGAGAATCAAAAAGGCAAAAATATAAAATATATAAATATAAAGTATAAATATAAAATACAAGGATATAAAAGCATAAATGAAAAATTCCGTAGACAAAATAGAAAGAAACAGGATTAAGAAAATAAGAGGAGTTTCCAAAAAAGAATAGGAAAAAAGAGAAAAGGACATAAAAAATTCAAGAAAGCTTCCACAATGGAAGAGTGCAAGTTTTATGATTAAAGGACTCACTAAATGTCATCAAAATGAATGAAACAGACCCACACGGGGAAGGTTGTTTTAAAATCTTTGAGATTTCAGCATGCTATAAGAAGACCCTAAAAGCTCTCAAAAAGGAAGAAACACTAATTCCTTACAAAGGATCAAAAATATGAATGGCTGAGTACTTCTCCCCAGCAACACTACTTAGAGACAGCAGAAAAAACTGCTTTCAAAATCCTGAGTAATATTTATTTCCAACCTAGAGTCAATATCCAGTCAAACTATTGAAGTAAGAGGATAGATTTAAGTCTAGATAGCTCTTTGCAGTTCTAGAGAAAAAAAAAACGACTAGATTTAGGACAGGAAGGGAGGCCCTAAAAGAGATGTCACCAAGACAATAAAATTGGTAGAATATTGATGTGAATTAGGTATCCTATCACTTGATTGTTCTGAGGGAATGTTTAAGCAACCAGGAAATATCTGGGACTGATTCAGTAGTATGCACTTAACAAAAACAAGCAGGTGAAAGAGGGGAAATACATATTCTAACTTACAGAAGGGGCAGGAAAAGTAATGTATATCATATTTCTAGCTGTTAATGGAACTCTAGACAACATATTGAAAATTTGAATTCTGCACTATAAGCAAAATGATGACAGAGCATAATTGGAGGATGGTAAGAGACATAAAAAGTATACGTACTTAGTGAAGGAAGCTGAGAAGGAAATCTGCAGTCGCTGCCACCAGGTGGCAATAGTGAGTTACATGTGGACCTGAAGGATTTCTGTTGTGACAGGTCCCTTGTGATGATGTCATTGGATTCCACATTTGGTCATGTCCTCATAGAAAATTTTTTAGTTACTTGGAAGAAGATGTGGAAGGCATACTCACAAGGTCTTAGATGTCAAATATTTGTGTGGAATAACATGTATGGTAGACAGAGGGATTGAATAAAAACACAATAGGTTACCATTGTGGTAAAAGCAGTATGAAATAGAACTCAAGTTTTAAAATTCACATAAGTAAAGTGATCTGGAAGGCAAGATGGTACAGGAGAAATTTACTGAGAGGGAACTCACAGACATGGATTCTGCTTTCAAGTCTGCAGTAATCAGCTGGGTCACACTTGAGACTCATTTTGCTCTTCTGAAATATGAGATTTTTATACCAGATAATCTCTAACCTATCTGCTCTAATAGTCTATCATTCCTTTATATGTTAAGAAAACCTTATTTCTGGCTATAAAAGTTATAAAACGTGTCAAGAAGGTGGAGGATACCCTTAATCTCATAATTAAGAAATAACTATTGTTAATATTTTGATATATTTCATTTCAGCCATATATATAAATATATTATCATAAATTAAATATAATACATTATTAACATATATCATATTATTAAAAATTAAATGTAATATATTACATTTCAGACACATGTATATATGTAGAAATACTGTTTTAAAAATTTACATAATTTTGTACTTTTCATTTCACATAAATCTCCTTATATATTATAACACAAGTACTTTTTCATTAATAATGTATCTGTGACTATGTCCTGTAGTCACCTCAGCACAATAGGTTTTCCCTGGCCACGTCATTATTGGCAATCCTCAGTTTCACCTCTTTTGATGTTTTGCTCCTCCTCTCCTCTTTGCTTTGGAATTCTTTTATTCTCCCAAACTTTTAGGATGAAATACACACACACACGTGCAGGCACACACACACACACACACACACACACGAAATTACTCCTCTACTTATGGAGATTGTAGTGATTATTGTATTGTCCTGATATCTGCAAACCTAAGTGCCCTCTGCATCAGAATCTTACTTTTTACCCCAAATGATTTATTCCAACTCCCTCTCTCGGGTTAAATCCTTGGTCTCAGGCTGAAACTATTATCTGGGCAGAAGACTGAAGATTAATCTGCTGTGATACCTGCCCCCTTTTTATAATTTCTGTACCACTAGTTGGTTCAATTAGTGGCTCATTTCACGCTTTCCTAAGGGCCCTATTTTTCAGCTCAGTGCCCTCTACTGCTGTCCCTCTGGTCCTCATGCTTTACCGTTTACTTCAGTATCATCTCTTCTACTAGTTCATTCCAGTGAGGACCAGTGAAAACAAGCACTCGGTAAAAATAACAATAAATCTGAATGCATGGAGCCCATGCTTACTGGCTAGGTAAAAAAAAAGGTGCATTCACCATCCCATCTCAAAAACTCCTCCTCTTAACCTTTAATTTGCACTGTGATGTATTAGTGTTAGCATTTACTGTAGAATTCAAATTTACCCTGAATTTTAATGCCTTTATAAATTGTCAATGATAGTTGAGTAAACATCAGCTCATGGGCAGTAGCAATAATGTATATGTTAAAGGTTCTTGTTAATAAAAAGTGTGTGGCTAATTCATAAGGCATAAAGCATGGCAAACATATTAATCTGTTTCTGTTTTGATTTTTTGTTTTATGTGTTCCAATATCTTTAATAATTCTCTATATATGCATATATTTACAGTTAAGCTTTTATATGAAATCCAATTTGTTCTTTATTTATATTTTTGAAAGTTTTAAGGTGGCAAAGAGAAATCATATAAACATTACATATTTTAAGATTGCTTTTTATTATCAATTTAATAATATTCAAATTATGCATCACTTTCTGGTTTGTGTTTGAAGTCTTTCCTATAGATTTATTCAACATTAAGCCCTAAATTTCAATTGTCACTTTGTATCACTCATAAGACTTTTTAAACATATTTCCCTACTTTATTTACATAACAATTTATTTTGTGTCAAATTTCAATGGAATTTTTTTATCCTATGGAAAATACAAATCATTTCCATGTATAAAATATAAGGCAAACAGAGATGTTTGTAAATTAATTTATTTTGGGTGAAGCATAGAGTCCTTTGGAGGCTGACCTTTAAGTTAATTAGAAAGTAAAAGGTAAATTACAATCCAATGCACCTGACCCTGCCATGCTAAATGCCATTTTCTTATCTATCATGACTTTTAGTGAGTAGTAATTTTTTCCTTATCTCGACTTTTCAAAAAGATCTTTTTATAATGTCTCAAATAGCATCCTTATCTGTATGGATAAACATGGCATTTCTTCTATTCATCCTGGAGAAGGGAGAACCCTTGCACACTTGTAGTAGCAATGTAAATTGGTGCAACCATTATGGAAAACAATATAGAGATTCCTCAAAAAATTAGAGAAAAAATAGAAGTACGATGTGATCCAGCAATCCCACTTCTGGATGTATGTACCCCCAAGATGAAATTAGTATGTCAAAGAAATATCTGCCTCCCCATATTCATTGCAGCATGATTCATAATAGCCAAGATATGGGAACAACTTAAGTATCCCTTGATAGATGATGAATAAAGAAAATGTGCTCTGAGTTACTGTAATAACTTCTTTATGGTTGTCCTTGCATCAATTATTGCCTATTTGTGACCTTTCCTATACAAGGCAGCCTAAAAAAAAATGTACAAATGTATTTAAGAAACACACAAATACAAGAAGACAAAAAGATAATAGGTGTTTGTGTATTCCTTAACTACATTTAGATTTTTGTTTAAAGGCTGTAGTGTGTAGAATGAGTCTATAATAGGCAAGAATTGATGCAAGAATTGATGAAATAATTAAACACATTATTTCATTAACGTAGGCCAGAGATAATGTTGACTAAGACCAGGGTGACAACAGTGGAGATGGAGAAAATTGAACCGAGTCAAGGCATATTTCAGTAAATACAGTTGACAGAATTTGGTGGGATGAGAAAGACAGTGTTTTTAAGGAGGACAAGCAATATGTTATAGCAAAGTGGCTGACAGTATGAGCTCTAAAGCAAGGCTGCATGATTTCAAAACCCATGTCTGCCATTTTCAGGCTCTGGGACCTCGAGCAATTCTCTTAACTTCCCTGTCTTGTGTCTTTCATTTATAAAATGACATTGTAATAGTACCCACCTCATTGTACTGTAAGACTTAAATTAATTAAAACATTTAATTGATTTTAACTTGGACCAGTACTTATTACATGCTAAGGACACTCTGTTATTATAGTGATGGTGATGACATTAGCTTATATGGGTGATCCTGATGAACTAGGTTCGACAAAAGATGTAATATCTTTAGTTCTCAGCATTTTTAGATTGGAGTTTTGTTGAAGACATTCAAAATATATATATTTACAAATCAGTTGGAATATATATATATATATTATACATCACAAATATATATAGTCTTGAGACAGAGTTTTGCTCTGTTGCCCAGGCTGGAGTGTGGAGTGCAGTGGTGCAACTTCAGCTCACTGCAACCTCTGCCTCCCAGGTTCAAGAAATTCTCCCTCCTCAACCTCCCAGGTAGCTGGGATTACAGGTGCCCACAACCACGCATAACTAATTTTTGTATCTTTAGTAGAGACAGGGTTTCACCATGTTGGCCAGGCTGGTCTAAACTCCTGACCTCAAGTGATCTGCCTGTCTTGGTCTTCTGAAGTGCTGGGATTACAGACATGAGCTACTGTGCCTGGCCCTCAAATTAGGTTGAACAGGCAATTGGACACATGAGTTTAGATGGAGGAGCCTGGCAGAATACAGAAGTTTGGTGATCTAGTATAAAAACGGTCATTAAATCAATAAAAATAAGATGTTCTTTTTTTTCTTTTTTTTTTTTTTTTTAACATGAACGATATTCTTAAAAGAGAAACATTAGGGAAGGAAAGACAAGGGCCTGTGACAGTTTAAAGAAATTCCAGTTTCAAGGAAGGATGGAAGGAAAAAAAAAAAAAACTGGCAAGGGAGACAGAAAAACAGGCAGAGATAGAAAAACCAGAAGAGTGAGATATTGCAGAAACTCAAACCAGAGTTTTTTCAGTAAAAAGAAGAGATAAACTCTTTTAGATGCTTTCTAAGGGGTCTGCAAAGTTGAGATTGAAAAGTTCCTATTGAACTTAGCACTGAGGAGATTACTGATAATCACAGGAAGTGCATTGTGGGTAGAATGAGGAGACAAGCTGGATGGAAGTGTTTAGGAACATGGGGTTAGTGAATGTAAACAACTCTTTCGTGTAGTTTGGCTGTGAAAATAGAGATGAGGTAGGGCAATAGTTTACTTGAGAGGAGGGTTAAGAAGTCTTTCTTGTTTTTCTTCTGTAACGATGACTCAAAAATGATTAAATGTTAATGAAAATTTCGATATTCTATAGTGGAAGGTTTCTGAGAATACCTGAGACCGGGGTCCAGAAACAAGAAGTTGGAGGAGAAACATTTACTTTATTAATTATATAATGAGAAGATGTGGCAAATGCAAGTAGGTTTCTACATTTCACACTGACGCCATTGTCTGCTGGCTTCTATTTTCTCTGTGACGTAAGAGGCACACCTACTTGCAAAGACTGAGAAGGAGCATTAAGAGGGACATGTAAAGATAAGAGTTATGTAAACCCAGCAGACTTATATAAACACAGTAGAGTTATGTAAACACAGTAGGGTAGAGGTGCAACATCATACAGCACTGGATACTTGTGATCATGGATAATCCTATCTGCTCTACTGTGCATGTAATTTTTAGCAACAGTGGCTGGCTACTCAGGGGCAGACATGACATGAGAAAGACAATGGTTGGGTTTATAAATCAGTTGGAATTTTTGTAAATAACCACCACTCAAGAAAAGACAAGAAAGAGAGTTTGGAGTTTTAAGAAAATTTGTTGAAATAGTTTACCATGGAATCTAAACTGAATAAGGATGGAAATAAAGAAAGGAGAGGAGCGTAACTGGGCATAACTATGTACCTCACTGACCTAGATTTGCCAATGGAGTTGAAGGACTATAGAGATAGAATTAATTCAACAGCAACGCTGGAAGAAGAAACTGTGATAACTGTACCAATTTTTTGTTTACTGGGATGGTAAAATGATATTCTTTCTATCCCTGAGTAACTATAGTATCAAGCACACACCTTAGGTATTTTTGCATTTCATTTCTACAGGAC
This sequence comes from Aotus nancymaae, assembly GCF_030222135.1. Taxonomy (NCBI): domain Eukaryota; kingdom Metazoa; phylum Chordata; class Mammalia; order Primates; family Aotidae; genus Aotus; species Aotus nancymaae. Next base: position 33,452,516 of record NW_026988413.1, read on the forward strand.
TTGCAAGTGAGGTGATCAAAAACCAGTTTTAGACTCTTAAACTTAGTGTTTAAAATGAGAAGCCCGAGAGATAGTCTGCTTATGGAGGAAGTTGGAGTATTTCCCCAATGCCCCCACCCCCTGCCACTTGTACCATCACAGACAGAAGAAAGGAAGAGTCTCCTACGTAGCAAGGTGAGATAGATATTAAGAAACTACTACTTACAGAACTTGATATCTACCACCCTAGACTTAGAAAAGGTCAATGGATTATTCGTTGACACATTCTTAAAAAATTAGAAAGTAAAAAGTCGGCTGAATTTCCTTACCTTAATCAAGTTTCAACTGCACTTTCACTGAGAACAGAGCAGAGGTGACTGTTTCCCTTGGACCATATGTAGGAAACATGTGGGAGGAGTGTCATTTGGGATCATTTGAAAGGCAACTTCTTCCAAGAGGGATTTTTGATATCATAAGTGGATCCGAACATAAAGAAACGAGGTGGGCTATTACATGCAGACACCATGAGTATGTCATATGACACCAGGCAGAAGATGTGCATTACCTCCCTAGAAAGAACAACAATCTGATGTTCTTATTTGAGTATGGGAGTCTAATAAAATCTCATAAAATTGCCCACCAGATGGAGTCATTTCAAACACTCACCATGCCTGGAAAGTACTAATACCATTTTTAAAATTAATACACAGTCAAATAAGACCTCTCCTAATCCTTACCACTCCTCACTGATCCTGTTCTTCCCTTGACATTCCAAATATTGAAAATTTAGAAACTGAGTGTAGCAAGTGGGGAGAATTGGAACTAGGAGAGAGAGAGAAAGCCAAATTCACAAACCTCCTTCCCACTATGGGCTTTCAAGCAGGCCTGATCTAGGGGTTAAGAGAATGATTAACTTTCAAATTTGGGATTCTTCTTATTAAATAGGGCACTGTTTATTTCAACTACTGAAATAAAGCTGTTCTTCTGACTAAACGTAACTGAAAAACTATTAATTAAATGAAGTCACCAGAAAAGTTATTGGTTCTTCTTTGAATTTCACCATAGGAATAGGAAGACTCAAACCAACAAAGTGTGTTTACAGGGTCATGGGTGAGAGAAAGAATGAACTTGCTTTTGGCTTACACCCTAGAAAGTCGTCTCTTAAACAAAACACTTACAGTTGGACTAGTGATTCCCCAAGTGAAACCGTTTCAAGATGTACCACTGTCCAAAGTATAACTACAGGAGGAGGTGACTGAGGTGGAACAGAAGTGAAAATTGTTGCAAGTGAGACCAAAAATCTGTGACACCAGGATATTTGAAGGGCTATTCATGAACATAGTATAGTCATTCAGTCACTGACAAGATTTGGAGTAAGGAAGATGATTGTGTGCTGAGTGCAAATGTTATCTTAAATGACAGCAGTGGGTGACGAGGACATTGGAATATAATGGTCAAAGGAATGGGGAGAGAAAGAGATATCCAAGTTATATGATCCTTAAAGAAAAATGGATTTATTTTTGTGTGAGTAGAGGATCAATGTTCTGGACGAGAGAGTGGGGAGCAAAGAGGACACTGACTTTATCTCTCAATGCTGAGGTGTATGGGATTGAAAACATTCAATTTCAGGAGTAATATCCTCTGGGAACCATTCATTAACATGCGTAGGTGGGGAAACGCTTCCAAAAGAAGTTTAGGGTTGTATTGACTATGTGCCAGTATCAACAGAAAAATAATGAAAAGCTTTGGGAGTAGTGGTAAGAAGGGAAGACATAAGGGAAGAGTTTGGTACAGGACAAGAAAGAAGGATGAGGAAATGAAATTTGGTTTTTAAAAATATTTCAGTGGTTTAAGTTTAGATACTTTTATTGCTACATCTCTATTGATGGAAAGATAAATGCTGTATTAGTCAGCTCACATCATCATAAAAAAACACCACAGACTAAGGGGCTTAAACAACAAAAATTTATTTCTCACAAATCTGGAGACTGGATCAGGGTCTGCCAGGGTCAGTGTCTGGTGAGGCCTCTCTCCTGGCATTGCGGACAGCCACCTTCTTGTAGCTTTCTCCATGGCAGAGAGAGAAATCCTCTTATAAGGACACAATCCCATCAGACCAGGGCCACATCCTCATGACCTTAACTAACCTTAAGTACCTTCCAAAGGCCCCATCACCAAGTACTACCACATCAGGAGTTAGGGTTTCAACATATGAATTGGTTGGGGTGGTGGGACACAAACATTCAGTCCATAACAAATCTAGAACAGTTCTCATGGTACTTTTTTGTTGTTGTTGAACAGAACTCAGGCATGGGAACCAAATATCGAACAAAGAAGGACCACATGTTATGTAAACTTATGTGTTTGTGCATTGCTTACTCTTCTACTATTGGGGGACTGACAACAATCACTGGTACCTCCACCAACCTGATCTTTGCTGAGCATTTCAATACGTAAGTAACCTTATTGGATTGGTGATTTAACATACGGGCAGCACACAAACTATAAAAATTATTCTTACCTGATTCAGAGAATTCAAGTACAGAGATGTTATTTTAACTCTCTTTTGTTTCCCTTCAGGACATCTATAGGTCTACGGACCTTCCTTTGTACTGAGAGTTAAATATTCAGGGCATAGTGAATTAACTTGTGCCAACAGATTTCCCAGGTCAGCTCAGAGGATGTAACTCTTGGCTGACCACTCTAAATAGGCAGGGAAAACGTTTTTCATTGAAAACAATACCACAAATGGTAGTTAACTAAAGTGAAAGGAATTACTTTGTTGGGACAATTTGTGTAGAGTTTGGGGACCAATATTTGAACTTAAATAATGAATGGTGAACAGAGGTATTAATTACAGAAGGCTTGGCTTTGAAATTCAGAAAAGAGGTGAAAGATTGAACAATTACAATAAATGTCAGTAATAGTCTACAAACAAATATATGACTCTTAATATGTTTGGAACTGTGATGATAATCCAATGCAAAAATGGAGACTCTGTGGACACAACAGGTAGAGCACTTGGGTTAAAAAATCCTCAATTTGCAGGTACTTACATTGTGAATTACTTTACTTATTTATTTTTTTGAGACAGAGTCTCACTCTGTCTCCCAGGCTGGAGGACAGTGGTACAATCTCAGGTCACTGCAACTTTCGCCTCCTGGGTACAAGCGATTGTCGTGCCTCAGCCTCCCTGGTAGCTGGGATTATAGGCATGCACCATGATGCCCCACTGATTTTTAGAAGACATGGGATTTTGCCATGTTGGCCAGGCTGGTCTCAAACTCCTGGCCTCAAGCAATTTACCCGCCTTGGCCTCCCAAAGTGCTGGAATTATAGGCATGAGCCACTGCACCCAGCCACATTGAGAATTTAACAACAACAAAAAGGTACATGATTCTCCCAAGACTTAATTTTTTTCATATGTAAAATAGTCACAGTTTATAGGTTTATTATGAGAACTAAATGAAGTAAACTATGTAAAAATATTTTGCACTATGTATCATTGAAACAATAGTATGAAAGTCCATGGTGTCATATGAGCATTCAGACTGGTTCCACTAAAAGAACAGATAATAATCAGGATTCTAAGAAGATGGACAGGATTGAGAAAGCCTAGGAACAGGATGTGGGTTCACAGAAAAAATAGAGTTCAGAGGCAGGAAAACTACTCTCTGAAAAGTAGATTCATAGACGTTGTGAATTCTCCGAAATTATTTGCAAAATGTTGTGCTTGAATAGATTCTCTAAGAAATCCATGACTCAAAGAATGTCAATCTCCTTTCTAGAAAGAATGGGTGTTTGTGTTCAAAGAACGCTGGTATGGAAGTTTAGGATCAATATTACACAGACCTCTATGAATATTGTTTCTATGAATACACATCCATCATATACACTCCAATTACTGAGTTAGAAAGAAAACTTTAAAAGACTTTTGGTTTATAAATAAGAGACTTCTGAAATTCACAGTACCAGAGAGGATTTATCCAATGTATCCTCTAATTCAAGACAGGAAATGCACCTGATCTCTTTTTGAAAATGACTTATATCATTTCTCATGAATTTTCCAAGGGAAGAAATTCCACATTGTAGTTCCCCTCTGTGAATTTCTTTTTCTAGTATCTAGGCCAAATTTTTATGCTTCATCTTGGTTGATATTAGAGAACTGCTGGTTTCCATCATTCCCATGAAATTACTTGATACAGTCAAAGTAATTCATATTGAGGTTGTTTTGGTCTTGTGATCTTCCAGAATATATCAACCAAAGTTTGTTTTAACTTTTACTTATTGAATGCACTAATCTATTTGTAATGACAGATTAAGAACATTATAGCATTTTGAGCAAAAGGTTTTAGTAACTATTTTCACTAGTTGTTTAATCTGTTTTTCCTAATCATGGAGATTTGCTGAAAAAGTCCTTTAAATTTAGAGAATGCTTAAAATATACTTTGAAACATAATGATGCTTTTCTTCAAAAGGTTGTCTTTACATTAGGAATTACATGCAAACTGGAAAAAACTCAAAGAGTCCTTTTATGATATAAAATACTGGAATAGAAGGGAAAATAACCTTATGTGAAAAAATATAATTGATAGTATTAAACAAGTGAGATATTTATTGAAGTTTTGCTTAGATGTTGGCCCTACAAAACATGGTAGCATCTCAAGGCAATAAAGAAATGGAATGTATTAAATTTTATTGGAAAATATTATAGAAGCTTAAAATTCGTGTGTGTGTGTGTGTGTGTACTTTTTCAAATCTTTGGAGCTGGAGAGAAATAGCTCTTTATCTACATATCCACTACAATAATGTCGCCTTTTACTCTTGATACCACTTGTCATCTTTTAGAGTAATACCAATGATCCTTTTGAACAATTTCATTTTGGATCCCTCTCAGCTCCAAAGGAGGCATAAAACTTCAGAGTTAATGGCTTCATATCACTGACATTTAGAGAAAGGTGTCATCTTACAAATAAACTTAGAGGAAGAAATTATGTAACATATTTTGAAGCCTTATATTTTTATTCTTTTGACATACATATAATGTTTTACATACAATCTCTTTGTATGTAATGTATATATGTAATAATATTTACAATGTATTTTATATTTTTTTACATAAAGGAAACAAAAACAATCAATTTTGAGAAAGCTAAAAGTTATTCAATACAAATAAAAACAGACCTCCATTCATTTATTCAATTAACAAACATTTCTTGAGAATTGGCAATGTGCAATGCACAGTTTTGAATTATATTGTAGAATGCAAGAAAGAAAACCTGCCAGGAAGAATATTCATCTGGTTGTCTAGACAAAACTTACATATGAGAAAAACCACTAAAATGTAAAAACCTAGAAACATTTATTTTTTGACCTATAGGTGAGAAGGTAGAGAGATGTATTGAGCTCTTGCCAGATAATTTACATACATTATAGTGTACCTATATCCTACATCCTTTCTATGAAGGTGGTATATAGTCAGTGATTAAAAGCATATGCTCAGGAGTTAAAATGTCTGTGTTCAAATCCCAGCTTTTTCATTCACCAGCTGGGTGACTTTGGACAATTATTAAGCTCTCAAAGCCTGTTGCCCTTCCAAACAAATGAGGAAAATAATATGATCTCTCTCATACAGGACTGTTTTGAATTTTGCATAAAATAAGTAGCACTTAGTGCCTAGCACAAAGTATGGGCTCAATAAATGTTGGTTGGCCAGGTGCAGTGGCTCACACTTATAATCCCAGCACTTTGGGAGGCCAAGGTGGGTAGATGGCTTAAGTTCAGGAGTTCAAGATGAGCCTGGACAACATAGCAAAACCCTGTATCTACAAAACATACAAAAATTCGCCAGTATGGTGGTGTACACCTGTAGTCCTAGCTACTTAGGAGGCTTAGGTGGGAGGATGGCTTGAGTCCAGGAGGTAAAAGTTGCAATAAGCTGAGATTGCACCACTGCACTCCAGCCCAGGTGACAGAGTGAGAACCTGTCTCAAAATAAAATAAATAAATGTTGGTTATTGTTACTACTAGAGTTGAGAAAGTTGAGGTTCAGCTTAGCAGATTGAAGACCAAAACCAAAGGCTGCCTCCTTAAAATTTACCTTCCTGGAAACATCACAGAAGAGTGTCTTAAAAGAGGGCTGTAGTTATGTGCCACATACCTTGGCTACTACAGAAAATGCGACCATATGACTTGGAATAATCTTAAAAGAGGTAAACACCACATTTATGGAGAAAAGGAATGAAAATAATTCATTAAATCAAAGTACCAAAAAGTCTGCATTGGGTGTTTTAGGGAGGCGTGACATAGTCTGTGCATGTTTTGCATAGTTTACAGTATGCAAATTGGCGCTATAAGAGTCTGGAGACAGGAAACCAATTAGGAGTCTGTGATCAAAGTGCCGATGATAAAAGGCAGAACTAGGCTAGCTGTGAAGTGATAGAAGGATTTGGACTCAAGACACTGCAAAATCAGAAGGGTGTGAATAATTAGTTATGAGGATTTAAGGGTAAGGAGGGCTTAGGGCAACTCTGGGGACTTTTGTCCATAAGGTCAGATAGATAGTGATGACATGAACTTCTTGAGAAGACATGGGAAAGTTCAGGTTCACTGGAGATATCGATAAATTTGAATTTGGATACATTTAAATGCCTGGTGTGAACCTAGCCACAAAGTGACTTTCGGCAATCATTTGCAAATGCCTTATTTGAGTTAGTTATAAATTTGAGTATCTATATAGGCAAATATTAAATTTTTGAGCATGAAAATGGTCACATATGAAAAAATGTTAAAAGAATTGAGACATGGATAGATTCTTATGAAATACTGTCATAACGAAGAGGATGAGCAAAGTTAATTGAGGTAGGAGAGGAATCAGAAGTATATAGTACTTTGAAAGCCAGAAGACCATTTTCAAAATGGAAGATGAGTCAGGGATTGTACAGTGATAGAAGAGAGGCATGTAGGATGATGGCTGATGTTTATAAAGTATGAAATATTTCTGACATGCTTATTCTTAGAATCTGGCAGTAGCTGTGGCACCTAAATTCTTAAATTCCTGCACTCCTCTATTGTTAATTCACCATTAGCTTTAATAAATCCTTGCAACAGGGCATTCTGGAAATAGTCTTTGTTCTATTACCTCTTGTTTTAATTATACAAATTCATTACATTTTTCCATGAGGAAAATCCTGTTTGCTTAATGCTCTCTACCTGATTGTTATCCCTTTTTGCTCCACTGATACACTCTTCCAGTCACCAACTAATATTTTCTAACACTACCGTTAATAAATACTATCCTGTAATGAAGCTATTACTTCCTACTTTAGTTCTTGAAAAATCAGCCATTTTGTTCCATTGAACTCATCGCTGGAGTTGCCCCAAAACCACAGCAGGGGAACTTTTACAAGGGAGTGCCCCAAACAGTCCTGAGATGGTGCTGATTGTGATTCCAAAGAAAGAAGAATGAAATACCAGGGTGATTGGTACAAAGCATGTATTAGCAGAACTTACAGAGTGCAATCCTCTAGAGGAACAATGAGAGAAAAGGAATGTTCTACCTGGGTGTGTCCACTGCAAGGAGGTCAGGGCATAGAGTTTAAGGAATCTGGCTTCTTGGGGCCAGGGCCAGTTTCTTTCTAGCAAACCTAGATACCTTTATCAGTGCCTGGGAATGTTCAAGTCCCCATTTTGGGTTCAAGCCTGCCAGGAAAAAACCTGCAGATGTCTGGGTTACACAAAAGTCAAAGCACTCTAATTTTCAGTCAGGACTCAGAAAGGAAGCAGAGGGAACTGGGGGACCCTACGCCAGCCAACTCTGTCAACATCTTTCCCTACTTTTATGAATTCAATACCATTTGAAACTCTGTTATTTCTTAACCACCATTTTTATCTCTTTTTATAATCATAACCTATGTTTATACTTCCATAAGCTTGTCTTATCCACACACGCACATTGAGGATTACACTATCACCCTTGACAATTACTAGCTTGTAATGGCTGAATGAATTCTTGTCTTATTCTTCTTTTAGCCCACAAAGGACACAAGTAGGTGATTTTGTTAGTCTGTTTTGTGCTACTATAAAGGAACAACTGAGACTGGGTAATGTATAAAGAAAAGAGGTGTATTTTGGCTCATGGTTCTTGGGGCTGTACAAGCCTGACACCAACATCTGCTCAACTTCCGGTGAGGGCCTCAGGAAGTTAGCAAAGGCAAAAGGGAATCACATGACAAGAAAGCAATGTCTTTTTAACAAACAGATCTCCTGTGAACTCTACTACAGAAAGGGTGCCAAGCCATTCATGAAGGATCCACCCCCATGACCCAAACACCTCTCACTAGTTTCCACTTTAAACATTGGTGATCACATTTTAACGACATTTGATGCAAATAAACATCCAAATCATACCAGTGATCAATAAACATTGTTTGAGATGAACTGTATTAAGATATAATGAAGTACTAGTTATTCTTGGGAATCATTTAAATAACTGAATTATCTTTTAATATAAAAACAAATCTACGAAGGGAAATACTATTATTAGAGACAATTACTACTTTCATAGTAGAGTGGTTTTGATGCATCAATCTCATCAAACAAATACAACAGCTATTGGTTAAACATACACACAAAAGATCTACTGAATCAAGAATGGAAGATTATCACAAAATTTCACAGCTTGCTAATTACCAAAGTATATTTTTTAGTTTATAGGTATCAGCTGTGAAATCTATATGTAGAGAAAGTGGGTTGGAAGAAAGTTACATCACTAATTAAAGAGGAAGAAGATAAACCAGTTAGAGTTGACCCTTGAACAACACAGGTTTGAACTGCATGGGTTTGCTCATATGAAGATTTGTTTCAATAAATGCTGTTGGCTCTCCATATCCACACGTTCCCCATCTGCAACCAAACGCAGATCAAAAATACAGTATTTTAGGGCTTTGGAACCCATGGATACAGAGAGCCAACTTTTCATGTATACATGGGGATTATACTGGGCCGACTCCAGCAGTTGAGTATTTCTGGATTGTGGCAACTGTGGGGGTTCCTAGAACCACTCCCCCTCACATGCGAGGGACAACTACCTAGCAATAAGCACTTTCAAAGATTACTATGATTTTTCACTGTAGAAATGAACAATATATATTTCTCAGTAATAATTATTCTGGTACCATGGGAGAAATTTGGACATGGCAGACTTAGACCTCAGTTCAGATTTCAAGCCCGCCATATATAAGCTTAACTTCTGTGACTATTAATTTCCTCATCTGTAAAATGGGAGTGATACTAGAACTTGCAACATTATTGAAATAATCAAATGCCATAATGCCCATATGGCTCTAGCAGAGGGTCTGGCACATAGACACTTGTCAATAATGTTAGCTGTTGTTTTGCCACTGCTTCTACTTTTGCCATTGCTGTTAAAAATCTCAGCCTGGGCCGGGCATGGTGGCTCACGCCTGTAATCCCAGCACTTTGGGAGGCCGAGGCGGGTGGATCACGAGGTCAAGAGATCGAGACCATCCTGGTCAACATGGTGAAACCCCGTCTCTACTAAAAATACAAAAAATTAGCTGGGCACGGTGGCGCGTGCCTGTAATCCCAGCTACTCAGGAGGCTGAGGCAGGAGAATTGCCTGAACCCAGGAGGCGGAGGTTGCGGTGAGCCGAGATCGCGCCATTGCACTCCAGCCTGGGTAACAAGAGCGAAACTCCGTTTCAAAAAAAAAAAAAAAAAAAATCTCAGCCTGGGTCATGAATGATAAATAGTTAATATCTTGAAAAAAATCCTCTGGAAGAACACACATACAAAATGAAAAAGTAGCTTTATCTCAGAGATAATCAAAACTGTCATTAGTCAAATGGTCTATAATTGGTGTGGACACTAGCATACTGTGACCTTTAATGCCTAAAATCTGTTCCAAGGCTATAAATTTCCAAGACTACATTCGTTCTTTTGAAGCCATGTTCTGGGTATTTCATGGGTATTAAAGTTATTTGTTGTTTTGCAGTGGGGCATAAGTTGCATATAAGTTACATGCAGTGACAACGACTCTTCCTAAGAGTCAACCTTGATGCATAAATGTGCTTTAGGTCAAAGCACATCTCCGTGTTATGGGGCAATCATTTCTACAGTTGTTTAAAAATGCCATGAAAACATAAAGTTTATACTCCAGCCTGTGGATGTTTTGTAATATATATGGCATTTTCTATATTCACCTGGCAGCTGAAATTGAGGATATGGTGGTTTAATGAACAGAGGTTGTATTTTAAACTCCTCCTGGGTTAAAAATCCAGTTTGACTACACAATCTGACTTTAAGCAATCCACTTAGTCCCCTAAGACTCAGTTTCTTTCTGTGTAAAATAAAAATTTAATGCTTTCTTCACATGACTTTTTTTTTTTTTTTTTTTGAGACAGCGTTTTGCTCTTGTTGTCCAGGCTGGAGTGCAATGGTGCGATCTTGGCTCACCAGTTCAAGTGATTCTCCTGCCTCAGCCTCCCAAGTAGCTGGGATTACAGGAATGTGCACAATGCCCAGCTAATTTAGTAGAGACGAGGTTTCTCCTTGTTGGTCAGGCTGGTCTCAAACTCCTGACCTCAGGTGATCCACCCACCTCGGCCGCCCAAAGTGCTGGGATTATAGGTGTGAGCCATTGCGCTCAGCCTAGGATTTTTGATAGAATTAAAAGTGCTTAGCTCATCTGCTCATTCCTACATTTCTACCTAACTTCTAAAACTTGTAGTGCCCCAAGGTGCATTTCCAGCTTCTCTTCTAAATCTTCATTACTCCTTAAATTATCATACCCATTTCCATGTTTATAATACCATCTATATGCTGATAACTACCAATTTTATATCTCTATCCCTGCCCTCTCCTCTGAATTTCAGACTTACTTATCTAGCTGCATTCCAACATGCCACTTCAAAAACTGAGAGACATCTCAAATCAGCACACCTCAAAACAGCATGCTTGATCTGCCACCTCTCTCCTGCCCTCTTGCCAACCTGACCTTCCCCTCAGACTCCACCATTTCAATATATGACATCTTTTCTCCATTTCCTGTGTTTTATTCCAAATATATCTAAAATCTATTGCCTTCTCCTTACCTTCACATGTAAACTAAAATCGACTCCACGTTACCCTACTTCCAAGGAACTCTGTCTTCTACAAAGTTTCCCTGTGTATTTCTCTTCTACTGCTACTTTGCAAATGGCAATCAACCTATTGGCATAAAATAGCACATATTTATCTCATTATTTTTGTGGGTCAACAGCTCAGGCAGAAAAGGGCAGAGCAAGACGGTGGAATAGAGGCTCCTTGGATAGTACCCCATGTAAGGACACCAATTTAACAAAGGACACCAATTTATCATCTATCTATTTACAAAAAACACCTTCAAAAGAACCAAAAATCAGGTGAGCAGTCACAGTAGAACCTTTTAATTTCATATAATTGAAAGAGGCACTAAAAAGGTAGGGAAAAAACAGTCTAAAATCATAGATGATGCTCCTCCCTCATTCCCTGGCAGTGGCAGCATGTTGCACAGAGCATTCTCGTGCTGTGGGGAGAGGAGGAGCACAGCAATTGTGCAGCATTGAAATCGGTGCTGCCCTGTCATAGCAGAAAGAAAAACTGAACCAAACTCAGCCGACGCTCACATGCCGAGGGAGCATTTAAACCAACCCTAGCCAGAGAAGAAGTGCCCATCCCAGCCGTTGGAACTTGACTTCCGACAACCCTCGCCACTGCGGGTTAAAGTGTTCTGGGGCCAAAAATAAACGTGAAAGGAATTCTAGGCCACAAAATCTACAACTCATAGTCCTGAAGGGTCCAGAGCCAGAGGACTAGTGTGGGGGGAATGTATTCTATTGGGATACCAGACAGGGCAGCTAAGGGAGTGCTGACATCACCTCTTCCTTAACTCCAGGTTGCACAGATTGCAGCTCCAAAAAAGACTTCTTCCTACTGTTTGAGGAGTGGAGGGGAGGGGAGGGGCAGGGAGGGGAGGGGAGCGGAGGGGAGGGGAGAGGGGAGAGGGGAGGGGAGGGGAGGGGAGGGGAGGGAAGAGTGGGGAGGACTTTGTCTTGCATCTTGGATACCAGCTCAGCCACAGCAAGATAGGCCACTGGCCCCCTTTGCAGGCCCTAGCTTTGGGACAACATTTCTAGACACACCCTGGCCAGAATGAAATCTGCTGTCTTGAAGGAAAAGACCCAGTCCTGGCAGGATGCATCACCTGATAACTAAAGAGCTCCTGGCCCCTGAACAACCAGCAGCAAGACTCAGGTACTACATCAAGGGCTTTGGTGAGACTCTAAGAGCTGCTGGCTTCAGGTGAGAATCAGTGCATTCTCAGCTGTGGTGGCTACAGGGTGAGGCTCCTTCTGGTTGACAAAAGCAGAAGGAAAAGTAAAGGAGTCTTTGGCTTACACTTTAGGTACCAGCTTGGCCACAAGAGTGTAGAGTACCAAGCAGGTTCTTAAGGTCTCTGATTCCTTGACTTGGCTCTTGGATGGCATTTATGGACCTGTCCCAGGAAGGAGGGGAGCCCACTGCCCTGAAAGGTGAGGCCCAGGCCAGGCAGAATTCACACAAGCTGACTGAAGAGTCCTGGAACCTTAAAAGAACATCAGTGGTAGTCTGGCAATGCTCCCCATGGACCTGTGGTGGCAGCAGACACAGATGAGCTTTCATTGCCTCTGGAAAGGGGAGGGAGAGTGGGATGGAGTGTGTCTTGTGGTTTGAGTGCTAGCTGAGCCACAGTACATTAGAACACCAAGCCTCACCCTATACACAAAAAATAAAAAGTAAGAAACTAAATCATATCACTAGAGAAAGTCACCTTCACTATTAAAAACTTCCTTTTAGTGAAGGAAGTAAAGATAAAGGAAAACAAAGACCACAAAACAACCAGAAAACAAATAACAACAAAGCAAGAATATGTCCTTACTTATTAATAGTAACATTGAATGTAAATGGACTAAACTCTCCAATCCAAAGAGTGGTTACATGCTATAAAAACAAGATCTATTGGACAGTTGCCTGCAAGAAACAGACTTACCCCATAAGAACACAAGTTGACGAAAATAAAGAGATAGAAGAAGATATTCCATGCCAATGGAAACCAAAAAGGAGTAGGAGTCACTATACTTATATCAGACAAAATAGATTTCATGACAAAAAGTATAAGAAGAGACCAAGAAGGTCACACAATATAATAATAAAGGGGTAAATTCAGCAAGAGGATTTAACAGTCATAAATATATATGCAACCAACATGGGAGCTCCCAGATATATAAAGCAGATATTATTAGAGCTAGAGAGAGAGAGAGCGAGACCTCAATACAATAATAGCTAAAGACTTCAACATCTCACCTTCAGCATTAGATAGATCTTCCAGACAGAAAATCAACAAAGAAACATTGGGCTTAATCTACACTATAGACCACATGAATCTAATAGATATTTACAGAACATTTCATCAAATGGCTGCAGTATACACATTCTTTTCCTCAGCACATGGACCATTCTCAAGGAGAGATCATATGTTAGGTCACAAAACAAGTCTTAAAACATTCAAAAATTGAAATAATATCAAACATCCTTTCTAACCACAATAGAATAAAACTAAAAATCAATACAAAAGGAATTTTGGAAACTATAAAAGCATGTGGAAATTAAACAGTATACTCCTGAATGACCAGTGGATCAATAAAGAAATTCAGAAGGAAATTGAAATATGTTTTGAAACAAATGTTAATGGAAACGCAACATACCAAAATCTGTGGGATGCAGCTAAACAGTGCCAAGAGGGAAATTTGTAGCTCTAAGTGCCTACATCATAAAAAAAAGAAAAACTTCAGATAAATAACCTAATGATGCATCTTAAAGAACGAGAAAAGCAAGAGCAAACCAAACCCAAAGTTAGTAGAAGAAAATATAAGATCAGAGTAGAATTAAGTTAAATTGAAATAAAGAAAATAATACCAAAAAATCAATGAAAACAGAGTTGGTTTTTTTTAAAAATGTTAAACAAAATTGGCAAATCTTTAGCCAGACTAATTAAGAAAACAAGAGAAAAGATCCAAATATGTCAAATCAGAGATGGAAAAAGAGTCATTACAGCTGATATTGCAGAAATTCAGAGGATCATTAGTAGCTACTATGAGCAGTTATATGCCAATAAATTAGAAAACCTAGAAGAAATGGACAAATTCCTAAACACGTACAACCTACCAAGACTGAACCATGAGGAAATCCAAAACCTGAACAAACTAATAAGAAGTAATGAGATTGAAGCCATAATAAAAGTCTTCAAGTAAAGAAAGGCCTGGGACCCAATGCCTTCACTGCTGAATTCTTCTAAATATTTAAAGGAGAAATAATATCAATCCTACTCAAACTATTCCAAAAAATACAGGAGGGAATAATTCCAAACTCTACGAGTCCAGTATTACCTTGGTACCAAAACTAAAAAAAGACACATCAAAAAAAGGAAAGTACAGAGAAATATCCCTTATGAATATTGATGAAAAAATCCTCAACAAAATACTAACAAACTGAATTCAACAAATACATTAAAAAGATCATTTATCATGACCAAATAGCATTTATCCCTGGGATGCAAAGATGTGTCAATATATGCAAGTAAATTCATGTAATAATACATCCTAACAACAAATGATATCATTTCAATTTATGCTGAAAAAGCATTTCATAAAATTCAACATCCCTTCACAATAAAACCCTCAAAAATGGATAAGGAAGGAAAATACCTTAACATTAAAAAAAAGAAGAATCTGTATACAACAGACGACAGACCCACAGCTAGTACTGTACTGAATGGGTAAAAAACACAAAAGGTTTTCCTCTAAGATCTGGAGCATGAAAAGGATGCCCACTTTCAACACTGTTATTCAACATAGTACTGGAAGTTCTAGCTACAGCAATCAGACAAAAGAAAGTTAAAAATGCACCCAAATCAAAAAGGAAGAAGTCAAAGTATCCTTGTTTGTAGATGATATGATCTTATATTTGGAAAAGACTAAAGACTCCACCAAACAACTATTAAAACTGATAAATTCAGTAAAGTTGCAGGATATAAAATCAACAAACAAAAATCAGTAGCATTTGCATATGTCAACAGTGAATAATCGGAAAAAGAAATGAAAAAATAACTCCATTTATGATAGCTACAAATAAAACTAAGTATCTAAGAATTAAGCAGAGAAGTGATAGGTCTCTGTAATAAAAACTATAAAACATTGATGAAAGAAACTGAAGAGGAGATATTCCACGTTAGTGGATAAGAAGAATGAATATTGTTAAAATGTTCATACTACCTAAAGCAATCTACAGATTCAATGCAATCCCTATGAAAGTATCAATGACATTTTTCACAGAAATGGAAAAGAATAATCCTAAAATTTATATGGAACCACAAAAGAAGCAGAATAGCCAAAGCTATCTTTAGCAAAAGGATGGAAACTATAAGACTCACATTACATGACTTCTAATTATACTACAGAGCTATAAAAGCACGTGGAAATTAAACAATAATAATAAAGTAATCAAGAAGCATGGTACTGGCACAAAAACAGATGCAGAGACTAATGGAACTGAACAGAGAACTCAGAAATAAATCCACACACCTACAGTGAACTCATTTTCAAAAAAGGTGCCAAGAATATACACTGAGGAAAAGACAGTCTTTTCCATAAATGGTGTTGGAAACACTGGATATCCATATGCAGAAGAATAAAACTAGACCCCCTATCTGATGCCATACACAAAAATGAAATCAAATAAATTAAACACTTAAACCTAAGACCTCAAACTATGAAACTGCCACAAGAAAATATTAGGTAAACTCCCTAGTACATGGGTCTGGGCAAAAATTTCTTGCATAATATCCCACAAGTCCAGGCAACCAAAGCAAAAATGGACAAACAGCATCACATAGAGTTAATAAGCTTCTGAACAGCAAAGGGAACAATCAACAATGTGAATAGAAAATCTACAAAATGAGAGCAAATATTTGCAAATTTCCCATCTAACAAAGTATTAATAACCAGAATATATAATGAGCTCAAACAACTCTACATGGAAAAATCTAATAATCCCGTTAAAAATAGGCAAAATATTTGAATATATATTTCTCAAAAGAAGACATACAAATTTCAAACAGGCATATGAAAGGATATTCAACATCATTGATCATCAGAGAAATGTAAATCAAAACTATGATGAGATATCATCTCACCCCAGGTAAAATGGCTTTTATCCTAAAGACAGGCAATAACAAATGCTGGTGGGGATGTAGATTAAAGGGAACCATCACACACTGATTGGTAGGAATGTAAATTATTAGTACAACCACTATGGATAGCAGTTTGAAAGTTCCTCAAAAACTAAAATAGAGCCACCATGTGATTCAGCAATTCCGCTGTGGGGTATATACCCAAAAGAAAGAAAATCAGTGTTTGGAAGCTATATCTGCACTCCCACGTTTGTTGCAATACTGTATATATTAATAATGGCCACAATTTGGATGCAACCTAAGTGTCCATCAACAGATGGATGAAGAAAATATGGTACATATATACAATAGAATAGTGTTTTGCCATAAAAAAGAGATCCTGTCATTTGCAACAACGTAAATGGAACTGGAAGTCAGTATGTTAAGTGAAATAAACCAGGCACAGAAAGACAACATCACATGTTCTCACTTATTTGTGGGATCTAAAATCAAAACAATTGAACTCATGGAGATAGAGAGTAGAAGAATGGTTACCAGAGACTGGGAAAGATAATAGGGGTGTGGGTTGAAAATCGGGGATGGTTAATGGGTACAAAGTTAATAGAAAGAATGAATAAGACCTAGTATTTGATAGGATGACAGAGTGACTATACTTAATAATAATTTAATTGTACATTTTAAAGTAACTAAAAGAGTATAATTGGATTGTTTGTAACATAAAGGATAAATGCTTGAGGGGATGGATAACCCCAATTCCATGACATGATTATTACACATTGAATGCTGTATCAAAACATCTCATGTACCCCATAAATATATATACCAACTATGTACCTACACAAATTAAAAATTTTAAGAATTTTTTTTTTTTATGGTCCAGGCAAAGGTTAGCTGGGTTCTTGCTTAGGATAGTACCAGGCTGAAAGCAGGGTAGCAACTGAGCTTGTAACCTAGATAGGGGCTCAGGGTCTTCCTCCAAGCTCATTGAGGTTGTTGGTAGAATTTAGTTCCTTGTAGTTTAATTACTGAAGGGTCCTCTTTCTTGCTGGCTGTTGGCATGGGGTCTTTCTCAGCTTCTAGAGGCTGCCCTCAGCCCTTGCTACAGGGCCCCTTCCTCTGACAACAGGATATCTTCTTCAGGCCAGGAGGAAACTCTCTTTTAAGGGCTCAGCTGGTTAAGTTAGGCCTGCCCAGGATAGTTCCTGCTTTTGATTAACTCAAATTCAGTTGACAGGGACTTTGATTACCTAAGCAAAATCCCTTTGCTTTTTTCACTGGGCAACCTAATCATAGGAGTGATTAGGTTGACATCAACATATTAGGTGATCATCAACATATTCATAGATTCTGCCCACACAGAAGAGAAGGAGATTGTACAAGGCATGTACACCAGGAGGCAGGAATTTGGGGAACATCTTGGAACTCTGCCACCACATCCTGAACATCACACACTGTTTCCACTCTTGTCACCTTCAATCCTGAGAATGCATCCAGGAGCCAATCTGTTCTATGTCAATTACTAATTAGGTCATGTCACATTACTAACTTACTATGTACCAATTAGTCCTTATTGCATTTGTAATAAAATCCAAATCCTTTTGGACTGGCTACAAGGTTACATATGATCTGATCCCTACTGGCGACTTCTTTCATGTCACACTCAGCTCACTACCCACAGCCACAGTGGCCTCCTGTCTCTCCACAAGTGTGACAAACTCATTTTTAACTCAAGGGCTTTGTACTTGCCATTTCCCCTGTCTGGAATGTTGTTTCCTGGTTATTCACATGACTGACTCCTTCTTGCTATTTAGATTTCATCTAAAATGTTACCTTCTCTTATGACATTATATAAAATTTCCTTTTCCCCAATAACTTTTTATTGCATTATTCCATTTTATTTCCTATTTTGTTATATGTTTACCTGTTTATTGACTGTGTGTTCCACTTCAACATAAACCTTATGAGAGCCTCGACCAGGTCAATCTCATTCACCACTGTGTCCCCAGTAGCTTGGAGAGCACCTGGCATTTGGTAGACAGCAAACAGTGTTGGGTAGAAGAAAAGGATTTCATGAGGATTACATCTCTTAGCATAGTTCATGATACAAGAAATCTGTATTTGCTTTAGACACATGTTTGAAGTCTCTTCACTTGCAGGATATGAGAAAAGGAACATCACAGCAAAAGAAAACCCTTAGAGTATGCCATATATTTCTTTATTTGTTCAAAATATTCACTCTAGGTATAAGGGTAAAGGTTATGATTACAGAGGCATAGTCCCATGTGGTTGTTTATATACTTCTGTACTATTAAATGAAATGAAGCTTAACTTTTTCAGGCTTTCATTTTTCTAAAGAAACTATTCCTCCAGGCAAAAATTCTGAAAAGCCCATCTTCAGTAAAATACATTTTGTAGAATTTTCTCCAGTGGGTGGGGAGAGCTCTGTAGACTATTTTCAAGATATAAGCCACAGATGATGAAAAGTGAAATTAGGCTGGAGGACATGGGTCTAAACCTAATGCAAGCAGCATTTCTAAGTTTCGTTAGGTTGTACTGAATAACGTAGGTCATCCTGTAATTCAGTTCTAACGTTAATGGGAAATCAGCTTTTTTCCCGTTACTTTATTTTCCAACTGGAGACAACATTTTTCAAAAATGAGCATTTTCAATAGAGTCTCATAGATGTGATAAAGCATTTTCCATTCATCACATTCTGCAAATTTTCTAACATCTTTAATTATCAGTTGTCATTTTCTAATTGCATAAATATGTAAGCTAATCTTTGGATCTCTCCAAGATAGATAAAAATTATCCTCAAGTTGCTAACGATAATTTCAGAGCCAAGGGAGATTAGTAACTTTTCATAAGCTCAAAAAAAAGTTATAGAAAACCCAAATGTAGAGTTTTGAGGACCCATTATTATTAGGAGCCATCTTAAAATAGAAAAAGAAATACTCTAAAGTACATAAATTCACTACATAGATATGGCATGATTGCATCTTGGCCTTTTGGCTAAGATCAAGTGTATAGATATGGCATGAAATATTTTATTAGTTATATTTTTTTAATGACAAAGTACGAAGTATGATTTAAATAGAACAAAAATTGCAAATCCCTATGTACCTGTCATCTATCTATCATCTATCTATCTATATAAAATATCTATCTATATAAAATATATCTATGTAAAATAAACTATATATATATTTTTATATATCTATATAAAATAAAATATCTATCTATCTATCTATCTATCTATCTATCTATCTATCTATCTATCTATAAAAAATAAACCTATGTATACCCCAGGCTGGAGTGCAGTGGCGTGATTTTGGCTCACTGCAACCTCTGCCTCCCAGATTCAAGCGATTCTCCTGCCTCAGCTTCCTGAGTAGCTAGGACTACAGGTGTGTGCCACCACACCCAGCTAATTTTTTGTAGTTTTAGTAGAGACTGGGTTTTACCATGTTGGCCAGGATGGTCTTGATCTCCTGACCTCATGATCTGCCCACCTTGGCCTCCCAAAGTGCTGGGATTACAAGCTTGAGCCACCACGCCCAGCTGCAAATCTGTATTTCTATAAAGTTCTACATATTTTACAACTTCAAAAATATTAAAATATGTTAACAATGTTTTTATTACTTCTGTATATCTTCTTTGTTTTTCAGATTTCCAAATTTATTCTTGTGTTACTGCTTTTAGAAAAAAAGTAAAGACAACTGTTTTTCAAATCTCCCATTGTTTCTCCATAGTTATAAAGTGGATGACTATATAAGAATTTATTTGGTATTTAGACTACATTTTAGAACAATGAATGTGAGGCTACCAAAGAAACTGTGCTAGTGTCTGACCTTTTGTTGTTGTTATTATGTGAGTTTAAATGCTGAAAATCACTAGGTAAGATAAAAAGTTGTTGATTTCTCTAGAACTTTTAATTATTTCCATCTGGCTCAGAGTTATTCTATTTGACTGTGCCCCAAAGCACCACCTGGTTCTAGGAAGAAAAAGCTACCATCTACCTGGCTAGTTGGTTGCTGTGCTTTGGGGTAGAAGAAACAGAGGGAAAACAGCCATGGGAGATGACATGGGCTGGATCAGAGTCCTTTCTTAGGGCCAAGAATTCCAGCCACCAAGGTGAAATGGAAACAGACGTTCAGTCCCATTAATTTTCACTTATTCCCAATTCTGTTTGCTTTCCTTGTTCATATACTGATGTTTTGAGTAGTGACAACAAAATGCACATACCTCATGAACATCAATTTCTTGTGCATTTAATGAGTACCAAGTGCTGTGCTGTTTTTTTTTTTTTCACAAGTACTTCCTTAAAGATTAAATATAGAGAACAAAAATCAAAACACATCCACTCTTGCTTTTATGGGATGCAACGATAATAACACAGTTGCAGAATCAAGACAGGAGACAAGGGGTAAAAGTATTCTAATGATGAGTATATTCCAGGACTCCCTTCTTGGAAAACAACACAGGAAAGAGGTAGACTGCTGCTTCTCTGTGACTGTCACAAAGGATTCCACCTGACTCTCCTTCCCTGAACATGTCTCCATATTTTCACACAGACGCTATCCTGATTGTCGTTGCCTCAACTTTGGATCATGGTTCATGTTTTCTTTCCCGGCTGCGCTTATCATTCTACTCTTATCCTGGATCTGGCTTCAGTGGCTTTTCCTAGGATTCAAGTAAGTAAATATTTTATGATAATAGGATAAACAAAGGTGTCTAGGTTCCCAGGTCTTAGCTCCTTATCGTGTTTCTTCTCCTATGCCATGCAGGCTACCTTTCTGCATTTTTGTTACTTACAAAATTAATACACACAAATTTAAGGATAAACTTGAATCTCATTTAAACAATATTGGCTGTGGAAGAGTTAATTAAAGATTAGAAAGAGGCCATATGCAGTGGCTCATGCCTGTAATCACAGCACTTTGAAAGTGGGAGGTGGGAGGATTGCTTGAGCAATCCTCTCCAGCCTGGACAACATGGCAAAACTCTGTCTCTACCAAAAAGCAACAACAGCAACAACAACAACAAAATAAAACAAAAACAACAAAACGAAAACGTCCCCCCAAAAAGACCATCCAGGCATGGTGGTGTGCAACTCTGGTCTCAGCTACTCAAGGAGCTGAGGTGGAAGGATTGCTTGAGCCTGCAGGGCAGAGGTTGCAGTGAGCTGAGATCACACCACTGCATTACAGCCTGGGTGACTGAGTGAAAGCTGTCTCAAAAAATAAAATAAATAAAGATTAGGGCTGGGTGTGGTGGTTCACGCTTGCAATCCCAGCACTTTGGGAGGTCAAGGCAGGGGAATCACAAGGTCAGGAGATCGAGATCATCCTGGCCAACATGGTGAAACCCCATCTCTACTTAAAAAAAAAAAAAAAAAAAATTAGCCAGATGCGGTAGCAGATGCCTGTAATCCCATCTACTCGGGAGGCTGAGGCAGGGGAATTGCTTGAACCTGGGAGGCAGAGGTTGCAGTGAGCCGAGATCATGCCACTGTACTTTAGTCTGGGTGACAGAGCAAGACTCCGAAGAAAGGAAGGAAGGAGGGAAGGAAGGAAGGAAGTAAAAAGGAAGGAAGGAAGAACGGACAGACAGACGAATCATCTAGGTGTTCTTTAAGTCCTAAGGTGATAAGATATTGAAAGGCATAAAGAACTCAGTCTGATGTCCAACTTGTTAAAGGGGAATTTTAAGGTTCGTCCTTCCACTTGGTTTAATGTGGGGATTTCCTTGGGTTATCAAGCTGCTTAAACTGTGACATATAGGGCTTCCTGCATCATACTAGAACCAAAATTGACATCGTTTTCAATATACAAAGTGCAATAAAGATCTGAGGATGTTCTCTGTGGAAAGAATATTGCTTTAGGAATTACTAGACCAGGAAAAAACTGTGGCTTTTCAGATGCCAGATAAGGGATCACTGCAAATCCAGACCCATTCTCAGTTTCAGTGTCTCCAACTGTAAGATGATAGAATTTGCCCAGAAAATCAGTAAGATCCCTTCCAATGCTATAATTCTAATACATCTGGGCCTAAGTCAAACACATAGATGTCAAAGTGAAAAAAAAATGTTGATTAATAAAGACCTACTGATGCCACTAAAGTGTCAAATATATGTATTCAAAGATAACTTCAACATATTATCTTGACTGGGATCAAAGCTGGTAGTTAATAAGTACCAATGAGTTACATGACTTAGATGACAACCAGCATTTACAATTATGAAGGGCTCCAGAGCAAAATCTAAAATGCAGCCTGTAATTTCTACTTTAACAATACTCCTAAAAGGAAGATGAAGTCACTGTATATCAAATCTTGAGTATATTTTTTTCCTGAAAAACAAAACAATTCAAATTTATTTTTGTGGGGTTTTATTTAAATAATTTCAAGGAGCTATGAATAAAACAGCATGTTATTCACCAACCAGAGAGACTGAAGCCAGCTATGTGTACTTCCTTTGAAAAGTAAAAGGCTTTGGGAGGCCAAGGCAGGTGGATCTCCTGAGGTCAGGAGTTCGAGAACAGCCTGGCCAACATGGTGAAAGCCCTTCTCTACTAAAAATACAAAAATTAGCTGGGCATGGTGGCAGGGACCTGTAATCCCAGCTACTCAGGAAGTTGAGGCAAGAGAATTGGTTGAACCTTGGAGGTGGAGGTTGCAGTGAGCTGAGATCGTGACATTGCACTTCAGCCTGGGTGACAAGAGCAAAACTCTTGTCTCGAAAGAGAGGAAGAGAGGAAGGGAGGTAGGGAGAAATGAAGGAAAGAGAGAAAGAAAGAGAAAGAGAAAGAAAAAACAAGAAAGATGAAAGAAGAAAGAGAAGAAAGAAAAGAAAGAGAAAAAGAAAGAAAAAAAGAAAGGAGGGAGGAAGGGAAAGGGAAGGAAAGGAAGAAGGAAGGAAGGAAAGAAGGAAGAAAGGGAAAGGGAAGGAAAGAAAGAAGGAAGGAAGGCAAAACGCTGAAATCAGATGTGGTTTCATGCCTGTGGCCACGGTTTCTAAGCCTAGTAATACAAGGACTGACATTCTTCCCTTTTGATTCCTCTTTCTGCTTTTTCTCTAGAACTGGCATGATTTCATTAGTGACAAAATGGTACTGACGATTAAAAAATAATTCTATCCAGATTGTGGGAGCAGCGTGTGGCAGTCCTCCTGCTGAAGCAAATGTGTAGAATGTCACTGACTTCAGCAGGTGGGCATCAATGGGGAGAGGCCAGCTGCATACTAAGTGCCCCTTTCAGGAAATCCAAGCCTTTGGGGGCTATTCAATTGTGCAGGTAGCAGTGCAGGATTCAGGGGATGGCAAACCCAAGTCAAAAGAGTCACAGGTTCTTCATTGCTACATTCAATGACTTTATAAAATATATATGCAACCACTGTCATTATTTTAAAATGGCACACCACTTAAAAAGGAGAAATTAAGAAGATAAAAGGCAAGTACATTGAAATATGCTTTCGATGAGAAAAAAAATCCCATGAAGTGTATACGCTAGGCAAAGTCCATAAATCATGATCAGTGGCATGTTTAAACAGTTCCCTTGGTGTCCACTCTTGGTTAGACACTGCACCGCTTCATATTCCAGCTAATTTTTCAGTGTCCTTTTCCGTCTGCCAGAGTGTTCACCTCTAGAGATTTTAGATTGACAGACAGAAATTAGCAGTCACTCCCCTGGCAGACTAGCATACATTCCGATTAGCATGTTGGCTGTTAACACAGTTAACTCACCCATTATAAATGACCCCAACATACCTGAGAAGAGGAGCTCATCTGTCAGTGCCACTGAACTTACTTAAATGGAGAGTTTGATGCATTGTCATCGGCTTTGTCAGTTCCTTTGTGAAGGCATTAACCTTCATTTGTAGCCAAGCCAATTTCGCTTTTAACTATTTATTGTTGGCAATCAAAATGATAAAATACAAATTCAATGTACTGAGTGGAAAATTGTTTCTAAGGAGACTCATCTCTTTCTTTAACTATGATTTTCTCTTGTACAGATTTCTCTATAGGTAGCCCGTAAATCAGTTTCTTATAATAGTAGTATTTATATCATGACCAGGGGTAAAAGTCTGAGTCTGGCACTAGTCAGTAATTTAATTGAGATCATAAAAAGCAATTTTTTCCTCACTGATCATAAATGTAGCAGTGTCCATTCACTCATATTCAGTCATTGAGGTGTATGTATGAGGGTGATTATGAATGTTGAGGCTTGCCCCAGATATTTAACAGAAGAACGTGTCCTTTCCGTCTATACTCACACAAAACATAAACTAACTGAGCTACTCATAAACATTCCAAGAGATAATCCATAAGAATCTAGCCATTTTCCCATTTATTTCTTCCTCTGGAAATTTTTTTTTAAATGCACATCTAGAGCAGTGTTTCACAAAACTATTCAGTTTGAAGACACTGGACTTCAGGACAGAAAATTAGTCATTGAGGAAAGACCTCATTAAAACAAGTAGCTGAAAACAATAAAAAGTCACAGTTACTATCAGAATAAACTAGATTATGTGGAGGGTGCATTAGGACATGGGGTAAAGAAATTTAAAGAAAAAACTGTGATAGAGTGTGTTTTACTTCTTTTTAAAATTTTGTTTTAAGTTCCATGATACATGTGCAGGATGTGCAGGTTTGTTACCCAGGCAAACGTGTGCCATGATGGCTTGCTGAACCTATCAACCCATCACCTAGGTATTAATCCCCGCATGAATTAGCTATTTATCCTGATGCTCTCCCTCCCTCTGCACCTCTGACGGGCCCCAGTGTGTGTTGTTCTTCTCCTTGGATCCATGTGTTCTCATTGTTCAGCCCCCACTTATGAGTGAGAACATGTGATGTTTGTGAAAACTGATGGATCTGGCCCCAACTGTCTCATACTGTCTTATACATTTGCCAAAGGTACTACTGGATTGATGGGTCAAGAATTTGCTGTGTATGCCAGTGTTCAGAGACAGCAGATCAAAGAAAACATCTGTGGCATCATCACTGTCCCTGCCCTCAAATAATTTAACTAGTGGGCTATAACTTACATGTGTGGAACAATTAACAACCAAGATACACAATAAATACATTTTTAATATATAAAGATCTAGTACATAATAAAGTGTTAGAGATAAGTGGCACATGGCAAACGTCCAATGGTGCAAAATAACTTGGAAAAAAGAAGAGATTGGTAAAGGATGTCATGGAAAATATGCAATGAAAATAGAACATGGAAAAGTGAGCAAACCAGGCAAAAACAGAAAAGAGGGAAGACATTCAAAAAAGGAGATGGAGGTAGAGGTGAAAAGCATAGGTATCTGTTACTAACAGGGAGATTCACATTGCATGAAGATGAAGATGTTTCACAAAAATATCTTCCTTACAGGGAGGTGAAGTAAAAGAATTCCTTGCTTACAAGGCTTAATTATTCTTTGCAGTTTTAAGGAGATGTTCAAATGTGGCAAAACCAAAACAGTCCAACAAAAAGCTTATGCTGAGGTGATTAAGAAAGAATACCAAAAACTTGGGCCAATAAGGTAAGACATACACATACGCGCATGCGCGCACACACACACACACACAAACACACACACACAGAGAAATGCTGCTTGTACCGCACATAGCTATTGAAAAGCAAATAAATACATAATTGCTTGTAAGATATTTATAACACTTGATTAGGGCTCCAAATTTGCTAAGCTATGGAGATTATAGATTATAACCCAACATGATAAAACACATATCCTTGTCCAGCTAAAATTTGCCAGGTAAAATGAAAAGAAGCTGAGAGATCCCACAAAGGAGTAAGGGTTTTTTCAAACTGCACTGATGCTCTCAAATTATTGACACATCCAGTTCTTACAGTATTTAATGTTCTGCTGAGATCACTCCTGACAATAGCTCAAGGAGTTTCTGCAAATGTCCTGACTAAGAAAATGAGAAATAATGCCACTGGAATTTTTCCACAGGTATCAAGAAATTGTGACCTTGGTCCTCTTCATTGCAATGGCTCTGCTATGGTTTAGCCGAGATCCTGGATTTGTTTCTGGTTGGTCTGCACTTTTTTCAGAGTAAGCTTTGCATGTAATGTTTGTCAGCTCTTCCTGTTTTATACTCTGCTTCTCTCCTATGTGGTTTCTGTAATTCTGAAAGATAGGATGAGATATTTTTCTTTCTTTTCCTCGAAAAGATATTTAAAATTCTAATCTTTTCAGAAAAAAATTATAAGGAATTACATCTAGGATAAGAGCACAGAAAGAATAACCATACTACTCTGTTACTAAAAGGCAAAGTCCATTAGATAAAATTATTCCCATCCCTGCAAATTAGAAATACAATAGGCAGAGGCTGGGCACGGTGGCTCACACCTATAATCTCAGCACTTTGGGAGGCCAAGGTGGGCAGATCACGAGGTCAAGAGATCGAGACCATCCTGGTCAACATGGTGAAACCCCCATCTCTACTAAAAATATAAAAATTAGCTGAGCATGCTGGCACACGCCTGTAGTCCCAGCTACTCGGGAGGCTGAAGCAGGAGAATCACTTGAACCTGGGAGGCGGAGGTTGCAGTAAGCCAAGATGGCGTCACTGCACTGTACTCCAGGCCTGGAGACAGAGTGAGACGCCATCTCAAAAAAAAAAAAAAAGAAAAAGAAAAAAAAAAAAAAAAAAGAAATATACAGAAAGTCTGTGTTCTGTGGTGGTTGGGAGCATAGATTTCAGAGCCACATTGCTTGGGTTCCATTCCTGACTCATCCACTTACTTTAGGCAAGTCACTTAATTCTTAGTGTCTTCATCTGTAAAATGGAGATAATGATAGCATTAGAATAGTGCTGGCCTTCTCCCTTTAGGAAGTGTTATTATGTGAAATAAATACCTTTCAATGCCTTTTAATAATCTGATGTAAATTCATATTATGTGATCTTTACCAACTTTGTTTTTTAATTCTATGGAGGACTATTTGTTTGGTTCAATTTTTTCTTAATTTATTTACATTTTTACACTAGTTCACTAAAAGTTCATCCATTTCATAGATGAGGAGTTTCTGAAGAAATAATAAGACTGATTTTAAAAGCTGATGCTAGAAACTGGGTCAGAGTTAATTTTATATCTCAGCGTCTTATACACTAGCAGTCAATTGCTAAGTCATGTGAGGTGAGGGGGAAGGGAAAATTATGCCTGAAGAATTTTTGCTGGGGGGACGATGTGAGACAGGAAGTCCAAGTAAGACATGTGCTGAATTTAGAAATTAGAGTAGTTCAGTGAAAGATAGATTGGGAACACAAATCTTACAACCAAATTATTTATATTGACTTGTAGGATGTATTTTGGGGTAAAAACCAAAATTGTTTAGGTCATATATATTTTGCCCACATAGAGTAAAGAAATTCTTCCCTCCCTGAATCAGAACCTTCTGGTTTTATAGGCATTGCCAGTGCTTCTAAAGGGTGCGAAGTCTGAATCCAAATTCCTAATGACCACACAAGTCAAGCAATGCAATATGGTGGTATGTTTTAAAGGATTAGTTTCATTTTTATAAACTTTTTGATTCCCTTAGAAAGAAAACTTTTCATTTTTGAGAGGTTTAGACATTTAATTATTTAAAGCAAATTATTATGTAATAGTTCATTAGTACTTTGTGGCTTTGTGGTAGGATCTAGACCAACCTAAAAAATAATTATTCCCCCTTTTAAAATCCAATTTCTGTCATCTAGACAGGGAGAGTCTTTATCTAAACACCAGTGTGAAAGACTTAAATGAAATCAGACAATAGTTAATAAAGCCCAGGCAGAAATCTCAATAGGAAATTCAATATAATTGGCTTCTAATTTATGTTTCTTACGGGAGAAAACAGAAGATGCTTTGTTTGTAGCAGGAAAGCAGTGTGTATTGGCTATGAGCAGGCGCTCATGCCACCTAGAATTCTGAGACAGAACAATAGGAAAGGAACAAAGGTTTGAGAGAGGATGAGATTTTAAAGTATAAATCTAATTGGCAAACTCAAAACAAATAAAATTTGTATAAGATTAACATCTTGTAATACTGAAATAACCTAACTGCATTCCTGATAAAGTTATGATAATAGTTTTTAAAGTCCTTTGAAAATAAGTTATTTAGTATTTATGACTTGATTTAATTTAATATACGTATTTCATAGGATATATTTGTTATGCAGAGTTTTAGGCATTAAGAATTTCTAAAGCTAGCATGATATATCAAGATTTATAGCTACCACCTAATGTTTTCATTCCATCTGTTTGTACCTGGACTGAATTCAATGTGTCTTTTCATATAAAACAAAATCTGGTTACATGATGCCTGGCACAATTTGCCAAAAATTCAACCAAAAATCATACCTGAAATAAGAGAAATAAAGAATAATAAAATTATAAATATCAGTCAAGTTTGTAGGATAAATTACAGTAAGGTAGATTTTTAACCAATAATGAAAGAAAATGTGTCTATACTTACAGAAAGTAGACTGCTTTAAAAATTGCTAGATTAAGATATTGCATTTCTTTGGCTTTTTAGATTTTTCCAGTAAATTGTGGAAGTAGCTTCTGTAGTGTGTACACATTACTGAGTTACAAGATAGCAAAATAATCTTTAGCATGCACATATTTCTTCTCAGACTACAGAAATACACTAGTTAACACTGCTGACTTTTAAAACTAAATTCTAATTATTAATGACTGTTTCAGTTATACCTGGTCTCCAGGTTCTTTACTGTTGAAGCTTCTGGGAACCTGTCTTATTTTAGAATGATCTGGTGATTCTGAGACCCCATCTGTTCCTGAATCAGCCTTAATTTATATGGTGATCATTTGTGAGCATTGGCTAAACCACTCCAATAATTAATATTCTTGATTGAGTTTCATGGGTGCAAAGCATTAAGTGGGTTGCTTTCATTTGTATGATATGGTTAGAGCCTATAACCACAGAAGCAGGTGTTATATCTTAGAAAACAGATCAATTCCTTTTCACAATTTATAGAAGAGTTTTAGGGGACCACAGAAACATCATGCCTTGCCACAATTTAATAGAAGGATATTATAAATCAATTATCTGGGGCTTTGCCTGCTCTAGCAATGTTTCGACTTCAAATTTCGATCAATATAATTAAATTAAATTAAATAATTCAAAGAAGAAATTGTTTAACAAATCTATAAGCTTATCTAAAAGGGAAATTTGCCACCTTGGCTTAGTATGTCAGCATGTGTATACGTGGAATTGAAAATAAGAAGAGATATATGGAAACAACAGGAATACAGTCTGAGATTATTGTTTTTAGTGTTATGTCATTTAATTGGGAATCCATATATTTTTAAGGCAGATTATTGAGAATAAATAACCTACACCACCTGCTACTGATAATAACGTACTACTGTTATTCACAAAATTGGTTGGTGTTTTAGCAACCAATAAGTTCTTGACGCTATTTTTAATACATGTATTTGTCCCTTTTACAGGTACCCTGGTTTTGCTACAGATTCAACTGTTGCTCTACTTATAGGACTGCTGTTCTTTCTTATCCCAGCTAAGAGAGTGACTAAAACTACATCTACAGGAGAAATTGGTTGAGTATCATTTAAAATTCTGCATAAATTTAACAGCAGAGCAAAAATTGTAAAATTCCATTGGTTTCACTTGGCACCTAGAGCAGAAAGAAAGCCTATGCTGGCAAAATCCCTGGCTTAGCATGCCCTATTTGCAAACTGCAATGCTGTCTTCAAGCCAGCACGTCTTCCACCTACAAGAAGGATCATCTTACTTTGCAGAAGTGGGAAGTAGATTTCCTTTTGTATCATGGTTAGGGCACTGCTACAAGTGATATTATTTGACCCATGGTAAACCCACTTCAAAATTAATCTCACTGTTGGAAAACATAGCAAAAAGAACTTGGAAGACATTGCTTCATTTTGATACCTTGGTAGTAAATGCAGAAGATCTACAAAGGTGATGAATTTCAAGAGCAAGAGTATTTACATTCTCAAAGTAGTCCTGGAGCAAAAGTTAAATCAGCCTCACATAGCCATAATCTAGGATCCCAATTGCAATGAAAGGGCCAGGTGTGGTGGCTCATGCCTGCAATCACAGCACTTTGGGAGACTGAGGCAGGAGGCTCACTTGAGGCCAGTAGTTTGAAACAAACCCAGGCAGCGTGGTGAGACCCCAGCTCTATCAAAAAATTAAAAAGTTAGCCAGGTGTGGTGGCACACACCTGTAATCCTAGCTACTCTGGAGGCTAATGCAGGAGGATCACTTGAGCCTAGGAGTTGGAGGCAGCAGTGAGCTATGATTGTGCCACTGCCCTGGGCAACAGAGCGAGACTTAGTCTCTAAAAATAAAAATAAAAACAAAAATAAAAATGAAAGGTTTTCTGTGACAGCATTTATTGTATTTACAACACATGGACAAGGAACTGTGCACATTTGCCTGAGCATGCCACCCTCTCAACACACACACACACTTTTTAAACACAGGATTCATCCGTGTCTTTGCTTTATAACACAGCATGTTTTGAATAATCAGATTCCCATCTTGCCAATGTGGGACAAATAATTTTTAATTGTCTGGAAATAAAATAGTAGACTTGTGGTTTTGTTTGTTCTTACGGGGATAAAAGTGGGATTTACGTAGTTGTGTTGGCCCACCTGACTCTTGAGTCAGAATCCATAAATGACTAATGTATCAGATTTCCAGGACATATGTGACCAGCACAGCATAGAAATAAATGTCTTTTGTTTTTCACTTGAGAGTAGAATATCTCAATGTGTGTTAAGGAGTTGATGCAGTAAGGAGCACTGATTCCTATGAGACCATGAGGACTCTGATCATTGCAGTCAAAGCCTTAAGGTCTGGCAGTGGCAGGTACTGAAGAATCCATGTTTGGCTTAGCTTCCCTGGTTTCCACATCTGAATCCCCTCCCTTAGAAAGAGATTTGCTCCTATCCACCTTTCTCTCTCCCCTCCCTCTTCAAAACCAGTTCTCTCTGCTAAACTCATTCATACAAGGCTTAAAAATGACAAATAACACATAATACGTTAAATTTTAAATAAGAAATGCATTTTAGAGATGTTTACACTTTAACAAGATATATGACCTTAATCTAAGTAAGAAACTTGATGATATAATTTCAGTCTTCAATGAGGAAGGATTTGGTTTGAATTTGGGGGAAAGTGATAGGAAAGAAACTTATCAGTAAACTTAAAATCTTTCCATCTAGAAGGCTGCCTGTTATACACATATTAATGGGCAGAATATGTCCTCAAATGAACTTATTTATCAACAAAGCAATGGAGAGATCAGAAGGCAAATATAAAGAGAAATCTTTATGATAATCATATTATAAGCACTGTAAGGATCTCACAAATAAGACTTTATTTAATCCGAATCTTGAATTATTTTTAAACTGAAATCTTGGTGAATCTATCATGATGCTTCTTATGACTTAAAAAATAAAAATGTTCAAATAAATATTAATGGATAATAATTAAAATGCTACAAGATGCTCTTGGAACCAATGAAATATTATCAACATTTTGCATAGCAAAGATTATTGTAGTCTAATGCACTGTGCTATTCACAGTTGGGTAAGATGTTAGTGGAATGAATGAATGAGTACCATTAAAAGTAACAATGTTATAATTTATTGAAATATGTTCTATGATATTATCCAAAGGATTTTTCTAAGTTATAGAGTTGTTTTTTTAAATATATAGTATAATGTTCCACCTCATCCAGGTGGAAATCACTCAAACTCCAGATTAAGTCCCATCTTCAAAAACAATATAGGAATATCACAAACTTCCTGTAAAATGGCTATTTAGGATGCTGAAGCAAATGTTATATTGTAATACTTTAAGCAATGTGTAACTCTAGGGTTTTTGTCTTGCAGTTGCCTTTGATTACTCTCCACTGATTACTTGGAAAGAATTCCAGTCATTCATGCCCTGGGATATAGCCATTCTTTTTGGTGGAGGGTTTGCCCTGGCAGATGGTTGTGAGGTAAGATATCTAACAATTAGACTGTTCAAAAGAAGAGCACGGAGACATTCAATCTTTGGGTATATTCCATTTCACTCTGTCATTTTAATGTTGCAAATTTTGCTAGCTATGTAGCGAATATACCACACAAATGAGGTGAGTCAGAGTTCAAGAAATGTTACAGGCTGCAAGCATGAAACATAGCTTTTATGGTGTTCCAGAATGTCAAAAGAAATAATACAAAAAAAAGATTAAAAATTTTAGTTCATGAAATAGTATTAGAAGACTAGTAAGGAAAAAAATGTATATATGAAAATATGTAAAGTGTCTCCTAGTGAAATAAACTTTTTGTTTGCGTATGGCTTCACCTCATTTCATGATGAATTTGAGTAGCCCTTGGACTTCAGTATATCATGATGCTATTGCTGTCAAGAAAAGAGAATGAGAAATAATATTTGCATTAAAGTTACTTAGTAAATGTTTATTGAAAAAGTCTGGAGAAAATTTCACATAACCATTTATAACATTATATTATGTCTAGTCTTAGGAAAAAAATATGAACATCATGAGATGTTGGTTGACAACTTCTTTGCTCTATCTATCCAGCTGATCTAAAGCAGCAGTTTGGGGAGGCCCTCATCTCTTGTAATTGCCCTGGTCTTTGTAGAGTTATTGGAAGAAAATTGTCTTCCCCTAGAATTCCATGAAAATTAATTACTTCTAGATTAATTTAAAAACACTCATTTCTGGTTTTCATAGACTTATTTGAAATATTCAAAGCTTATGGCTGTTCCATTTCCTTCCTCGGTCATCAAATTGAACAGAATGTTGAGAGAGGTGTCATGTTCAGCCCTTTGGCTTCCAAGAGGTTAAATTTCTATACTACTCAAGACAAATCACTGTCTCTTCTCTTCTTGATAACTTATAGGAAGATAGTTCTTTGCTTCTAACTTTACTGGCAATTTTTCTACACAGAATTATGTCTCTGCATTGGACCCTAGACACTCAATGTGATTTTGAAAACATCAGCCAGATCCTAGCATACAAAGTCTGAGGAAATGAAAAGGTGTGGACTCAGTCTGATGCACAAGGGTCTCTCAGTAGAAGAATTAGGGAACCTATACAGTGAGGTCTAGTTTGCTATTAAAAATCTCAATACACAGAACCAAATGTCTACAGGATACCCAGAATAACTCCACCTCTTAGTGGCCAGATTGAAGCCATGGGCTACAACAGTATGGCTAAGAACAAATATGCCCCTAAAAACTGGATTGTAAAAAATTTGGAGACAATTAATTTTTAAAACTTTTCTTCCTGGCAAATGTCCAGAACCAGATAACCTTTCTAGTTAGAACAGAACAATGAGACAGCAACAACTATGGAATTCACCTGATTGCAATTATCTTTCTCTTAAATGCACTCAGTTTTAACATGATTTATCTCTCATGAGCAGATGGACACTCACAAATTCTTATCAGTGAATATCTCCTCTTCCATCTTCATATATTCCTAAAATTTTTCTCCTAGGTTAAACATGCAGGATTTCTTATTTCAGATCTCTGCTAAAATTGCAATAACAAAAACATGCCAACCTATAAAGACAGACTATATGACAGGGACAAGAGGAGGCAAGAAATGTTGATCACATTACAAGATGGAAAGAGGATATTTGAGAGGAACTGACTTTGTACAAGTAAAAAAGTAGTGAAATACGAAATATATAGGCTGGCAAAAGGAAGAATCAACAAGAAACAAGCATATCCATAGCATCCTGGCATACCTCAGGAATCAGAGGCAGCAGATAACTCTGAAAGCTAGAGAGTAAAAGCCAGAGCTGAATATGGAGGATGGTTTGAAAAGTGTATAAGGATCTACGGGCCTCCGAGATACTTTCCCAAGTCCTGCTGTTGTTTTCTATCCTCTCTGATAGAAAATTGAGATTTACTTTGTCAAAAAATTGAGCCAATAAGACACTGACTCACAAAAAGATAAGAAGATTATAACATCAATCCAAAATGTTCAACAGTCAACTAATAGGTATTTCAGAAAGAGAGAAAAAAATAGGAAGAACATTTCCACAAAATAACCCAAGAAATTTGTTAGAACTAGACACTTTGAGATTCTTGACTGAGAGAGTTACTGAGTACCCAAAACCAAAGCACTTTATGTAGAATTTTGGAACCGTGGGATGAAGATACAATTTCAATGACGTACAGGTAGGGGAGACAATATATAGTATAATCATTTCCACATATAATTAGACATAGATAAAACCTGTTCTTAAATAATATGCTAGTATTAATTTGTGTCAATGGGACTAAAATGGTGGATAATCTTTTTCTACATAAAAGTCATAAGCAAAAACAAGCAAATAAAAATACAAGCCAAAACCACACATGATATTTGCTACTCACATCTGGGAATATCTGTTCCAGCTTTTGATCTGAGGGTATATGGCTTGTAATTAGAGTATTTCTCATGCCACTCCTAGTTATCATAAAGATTCATACATACAATAGCCATTGAAATTTCACAAAAGGAGGATTTTCCCTTCTATGTTGGGGAGAAGCACAGAACAACACACTTGCTAATTTGAGTGTAGCAGGTTTTTCTGCATTATGTATAATGAATCAAAGAGCAGAATGTGATCAGGCTTCTAAAGAATCCAACCGAAACCACAGGAAATGGAGTAATGGCTTGAAAGTGTGGAGTTATAATTATTTTGAACCTAGAATCCTACAAATGCAAAACAATGAGAACGGTGGGAAAAGAAAATTAAAAGGTTTTCAGGCATGCAAAGACTCTTATACCAATTCTCAGGAACTTATAGAAGACAGTGCTCCCCCAATGCGAAAGAGTAAATAAAAAATGATTCCCACAAAGTGGGGAGGAGAAGGAACATCATAATATGATCGCAAAGAGAGGTCCCGGAACAACAACAGTTGAGTACATTTAAACGGAGCAGGAGCCAAATGCAGCAGGAGGAGGAAATATTCCAGAATAGATACTGCTGAGGGAACATGAGAAGACATCAATTACCTGATATGTTCATCTATTTGTGGGGAGTTTTCCAGTTTTACTGGAGAATCCGATGAATTAGTAATAGATACTTAGAAAACTAAAAGAATGAGACAATTATTTCTTGTGGGGAAGGGAGAGTAAACGTACTGATAGTATGCTAAGTGGTTTAGCTATGAACAATATTTATTTAATCATAGTGGTAAACATTAAGTATTGACTTAACCAAAAATGTTAATGTGAGTATGGGAGGATGAAGAAACAAGAAATGTATATATGGTGGGTGATGTAAGAGAACTGAATTCTCACGTAACATTTTAGAAAGTCAGTAAATAATGTCTAAATTTTAAAATTAAGCAAAAAAATCATAGAATATTATTTTAAAAGGTAACTATAAATACCTAAATACAGCTAGCTGTAAGTGGCTAATAAAGATTGCAGTTGCTGCCTCTGCAGAATATAACTTAGGAATAGAGAGAGGTAAATCAGAAGGGCTACTCTTTGCTTAAAGGCCCGAATACTACTACATGATCTATTAAAATATCCACATATATAAATTAGATAAAATTAAACTATAATTGAAAAAAAGTAGGAATACATTTCAAACTTCCTAAACCATGTTGATAGTGTTAAAGTAAGACTAATCAATAGCTCCTCCCTACCAAAACCACCCAGACCTACCAAACCACAGAAAAATGAGAGATTAAAATTGTATTTTAGAAAGTGAGTTTTCAAAGGATATAATGGTTTTTACGGATTTTACTGTGTCTGATTACAAAGAATTATTCATGAGTAACAAATATTACCAATTTGCTTTTTAGGAATCTGGATTATCTAAGTGGATAGGAAATAAACTATCTCCTCTGGGTTCATTACCAGTATGGCTAATAATTCTGATATCTTCTTTGATGGTTACATCTTTAACTGAGGTAGCCAGCAATGCAGCTACCATTACGCTCCTTCTCCCAATATTATCTCCATTGGTGAGTATCTATTTATCCCATTTTTTACTCTTCATTAAGAACAGTGTTCTGCTTTGGAATGCTGGTTCTCATGTTGTGGTATGGAATATTTTTTGGTCTAAATGGGCCTCCTGTAAGTAACTTATAGGGTGGTCTTTATTTGTATTAATGCTTTTAGGGGACCTTCATTCTAGATAACTATTTTTAAGTTTTCATGTCCAAGCAGCATGATCTTAAGTGAACGACTTACTTTTTCTCAGTCCAGCTTTTTCCTTTATAAATAAGAGAGTCAGACTAGATTCATTTTAGAAATAAGACTTAGAATTTAGCATTTGCTGGTAACTTCAGTGTTTAGATCTTTAACCACTGACACTTCTGCCTCCTGAACATTGTTCCTAAATTTCTAAGAAGTGGTTCATGTAAGTGATTTGCAAATGAATGAAAAACTAGGCTCACACTTCAGGCTTCAGGCTTAAATATCTTAGACAGAGTTTTCTACTGCCCAGGGAAGAATTTTTAAAAAGTAAGTGGGTTTACTAAGAGAGAGAGGGAAAGAATGCCTTTTCTTCTTTTCTCCATCTACGTAGCAATTACAAGAAACAGTTAGCTTTAAGTAAAATGTTTTTCTTATTGTGATGGATGGGTTTGGTGAAAGGAAAGCACTTTCAATTAAGAAGGACTGTCTTTCTGAAATTGTGCTGCTACAAGTTCATGGGGCATATGTTGGTGTTCTTAAGCTGCTGATTGAAAGTAGAAAAAATTGCAGGCTGTGTGTATTGGTTCAATATCATTTTGTGTTATTTTTTCCTTTTTTTAAAAATTTCTCAACATGGAAGAGTTAGAAAATTATGTTGATTTAAGAACAGTAGTAACTCTTCCTATGTGATGATCCCTAAGCAAATCTTAAATTGCCTGTATCACAGACGCAGTAGTTAGCAGTGTAATGAGAAGCACTAGAGCTACAGGGACTTGAGAACCTATGTGAGCTCTGTTGCTCACCAGCTGCATGCTTGGACAAGCGACCTTTAGCCTCTCTGGGCCTCAGTTTCTTCATGTTATTTGAGGATATAGCAACCATCTCATGAGATCATTGTAAAAATTCAATATGTATAAATATATGACATTATATTAAACTATATTATGTGTAAATATATGAATATATACATATATAAAAACATTTAGCACAGCACCTAGCAATAGATAAGTAATGCTGTTTTTATTTAGTTTCTGGAATAAATAATATTTTATTTTCTAAATGAACTAAACTGTAATGTTTAAGTGGGTATCAATAATTGTATAAACAACAAGAGGATGAGACATTTTCTTAATACTATTCTTCAATTTATAACTGTGTTACTATGTATAATGTTATGTCATTAGGTTCCAACCTGCTTCTGGGAAGCTTTATTATAATACATTTGTTCATTTGTTTTGTTTGATGTCTACCCTCAAAATTTTACTTACTCTTTTTTTATCTGTTACAATAGGCTGAAGCCATTCACGTGAACCCTCTTTTTATTCTGATACCTTCCACTCTGTGTACTTCATTTGCATTCCTCCTACCAGTAGCAAATCCACCCAATGCTATTGTCTTTTCATATGGTCATCTGAAAGTCATTGACATGGTAAGTTAGCTGAAAAAACACTATCAGATCCAATACACATCTTGATGTGTGCTGTATCTTGACATATCTTCCCTTTTATACACCAATCAACCACCAGAAAAAGCATGGCCTGAGTTCTGTTTATGAAGGTGTGTGCATGACTAATCATAGAATTGTTTTTAAGAGTGATAATCAGACCATTATAAGTTATGGTCACAAACAGAGAGATGTTGAATGCATCAGTAATGCTTTGGAAGAAGGAAAAGAGCACTGAACATGCTCCACACAACAGCTTACACTTACAGGTCAACACTAGGATCCAAACTGATCTACGCAAAAGGAAGAAATCGGGTTAAAGAAATCCGGGCATCAAAACAACACTGTTATTTGCTATCACAAACATTTATGCAACCAACATTTCCTCTGAATGAGACACGGGGTCAGTGCCTGACTGATGAAAAAGTATCTTTCTTGTTTTGATTTCAATACCAGGACCTAACATGAAAACACAAGCAAACAATAATGAAGAATTTAACTGATGCACATTTTTGCCAAATACAAAAGTACTGGTAGTTAAGAACTGGCTTGAGAATATTCTGGTAGTTTCCAAATCTTCACACCAATTTCCAAACCAACCCAAATGTAAATGTAGCCAAAGTAAATTCAGTGAGCTTCCTATGCAAATACAGTAAGGTAAGTCCCAGCTCCCTTTCTCTCACACAGACTGCTGTTCCTAAGTCCTTACAACATAAATATTCCAGAAATGCCTCTACACAGAAATGACATAATGTTCATTTCATAATATAAGCAATGCCTGATATATGTGTATTGAAAAGGATAAAAACAGGATTCTGGGATGAATGAGTAGCTGGCTTGCATGGACAGGGAATAGGGTCTCTTTTATCATTCTTTCCAGGTATTCCCCTTTTGCTTCGGGGCTCCATGTTTTAATGAGAATGCAGGAGTAAGCAAACTTTCTCTGTAAAAGCCCAGATGGTATTTGAGGCTCCATGGGGCCCTATGTTCTCTGTCACAGCTACTCAACTCTGCCATTGTATTATGAAAGCAAAGAAAGTATGCAAACAAATAAGCATAGTTGTGGTCCAATAAAGCTTTATTTACCAAAACAAATCAAGGGCAATAGTTTGCCAATTTTTATTTTAATAAATAGAAAGCAACTTTGAGATTGTTTAGTGGACTGTAAAATAATGATATAAGAGCTAAAACCAGGAGAACTCTAAGAAAGATAATAGACATGGTGTAAAATCTCAATAAGAAAATATTGAAGGTTAAATTAATAATTATGTTGAGT
Organism: Aotus nancymaae; assembly: GCF_030222135.1. Lineage (NCBI taxonomy): Eukaryota > Metazoa > Chordata > Mammalia > Primates > Aotidae > Aotus > Aotus nancymaae. The sequence goes on from NW_026988413.1 coordinate 33,491,646, forward strand.
GAATATAAAAAATACAGTTGTCATATGGTGTCCTGAGTCTTATTCATTGAAATATAGAACCACAAAACTGAAATTCTGATTTAATATGAAATAGCAGATTTCTAAGCATATTTTTCTCTAATCAGAATTACTTAGGTATATTCCTAAGAGGAACTTCTCTGAGACTCTCCAACTCAATGGTGTTTAGTTGGGGACAGATTTTCTCTTGCTATGAATGGAGAAGGAATACTATGCAGCCATAAAAAATGATGAGTTTGTGTCCTTTGTAGGGACATGGATGAATCTGGAAACCATAATTCTCAGCAAACTGACACAAGAACAGAAATCAAACCAAGTGTTCTCACTCATAGGCGGGTGTTGAACAATGAGAACACACAGACACAGGGAGGAGAGCATCACACAATGGGGTCTGTTGGGGGGCCTAGGGGAGGGAAAGCGAGGGGTGGGGGGTTGGAGAGGGATCACATGGGGAGAAATGCCAGATATAGGTGACAGGGGGATGGAGACAGCAAACCACACTGCCATGTATGTACCTATGCAATAATCCTTCATGATCTGCACATATACCCCAGAACCTAAAGTACAATTTTAAAAAATTTAAAAAAAAGAACTCCTAAATTTAAGAAATGACAATTTATACTAGTCATTTAGGATGCATGTAAATCTGGCATATACTTGCTACAACAGGATTCTAATTCTCCTGTAGGCTTTCTTTTGGGACACTGACATTTATGCTCTTTCCTGTTCAAGGTTAAAGCTGGACTTGGTGTGAATATTGTTGGTGTTGCTGTGGTTATGCTTGGCATATCTACATGGATTGTACCCATGTTTGACCTCTACACTTACCCTTCGTGGGCTCCGGCTATTAGTAATGAGACCGTGCCATAACAAGCACAAAAGTTATGACTATCTCATGGTAATTTCTGGAAGGCATTAATAATTGACTGTAAAATGTGGCTCTAAATAACTAATGACACACATTTAAATCAGTTATGGTGTAGCTGCTGCAATTACTGTGAATACCTGAAACCTGCTGTTATAACTCAGAGTCCATATTTGTTACTGCAGTGCAACTAAAGGGCATCTATGTGCCTTCATCAAGAAGCCCATGTTTGAGATTTTGCTCATGAACCATCTGCAACTTGCTTCATCATAAGAATAATTTATAACTTGACCTTCAAGGAGATTAGACCATTTGTTTCATCTTATAGTTGGAGTTCAATGTAACATTTTAAATGCAATTTATTATTTCAGAAACTTCCCATGAAACTAAAAATAGAAAATAAGATATACAAGTTAATTTGGTACTTGGATAAATCATTTCCACAGTGTTGTTCAAGAGAATTTGCTGAGAAACCAAAGCCATGGTCATCTGGTGATGCAGAGAAAAGTTTAAATGAAATATGCATTTCCTCATTTAAAAAATCCAATTGGATTATTCTTAATATATACATATAATATGAAAATTGAGATTGAAGCAGTAATTCCAAAATTATAGCTGAGTATACTATATAACAGCAAACTTATAGATAAGGATTTATTTCTAATGAACTCTATAGTTACAGTAAAATAATTCATACTTTTGTGATCTTAGCACACTGAGAAATTCATTTTGTAGAGCTATGGATAAGGCTTGCTATGATTTGTACTATTAGTACACTATAGTTAGAAAGGAAAGCTAAACACTATAAAACTATTAACATGTTTTTGTAGCTGAGTAACGACTTTTCTTAAATGTTTATCTTAGTTCAGCAATGCATAATGTCATATGTTAAAAATAAAGAGATGTAGAAATCTAAATGAATTATCACTGTGTATACAGACATAGAAAAATCATGTAACTCTATTATGTCAACACTGCAATGAAATTTCAGACGAAAAAAAGAATAAGAATGAAAACTGCTGACATATTACAAAAGAGAAAAATACATCATTTAAGAGCAAATCAAAAAGAAAAAACCTAAACATTTAAACAAAAGTAGGGTAAGAATGGTCTTCTAGAAGTCAGGATGTGAAAAAGAGTGAGTTTCCAATTACCCTGATGTGACCATTACACATTGTATAGAGGTATCAAAATATCACATATACCCCCAAAATATGTACAAATATTATATATCAACAAACAAGTTTTTTAAGGAGTAAGTTCTATTGGCATTCCAAAATTAGGCTAAAGGAAAAATGAACAAAAACAAAGTAATGTGCACAGTTAGCAAGAGGCAGATGTTATATCACAGCAATTCTCATGCTAAAAATACAATGAAAGACAAAGCAAAAAATAAATCTTTGTTATCTTTAATCTTCATTGACACTTTTCTAGATGTTACTGACCTTGTCATTTTTAGTCAAATAAGATTATTTGCAGACTTATTTTTGAAACTAAATATAGCAAAGAGGGTTTTTAAAAATAATATTTCTTTTTAACATATACATTATTAATTGTCCATGTTATTTTTCTGTGTTTATCAATGGGACAATGCAAAACATTAATCATTTTTTCAAAGAAAAAAATTGTCTTTGTAAAGCTTAAATTATAATATTGCTGCTTTGTATAAATCTTCTATGTTTACTCTATTCACTTGTTCCTTTCCGTATCACATTTTACATATGTATTTATAATCTATAGTATTTATTACATTTCTGCTTTTATCTAGTCATTCAATTTATCACTGCTGAATTACATCATATCATGGATGCATTTTAATTACGAAAAAATAAAATGACTTTTCAAATTATAATGAATAAATTTTGGTCTCAAGAAAATAATGTAAATATTTCAGCTTGAATAATTTTAATGAATTACTTCCAATAGCTGCCAGCTGAGTATGTGAAAAATAATACTTAGTGAAAATTTCTTTAATTGAGTGATATAGTTCTCTTACTATATGTTTGATTGATATATCAAAAATGACTTAACTGACCCATTTCACATTTGTCCTATTTACATTAAAGTTCTCAAGTTCTTTTGGTTTGAGAGTTGTGTACTGTCTTTGAAAGTTTCCAGAAGGCAATCCTAAACAGATGATCAAAACTCCTTTGTCTCAAGAGATCGAGACCATCCTGGTCAACATGGTGAAACCCCGTCTCTACTAAAAATACAAAAAAATTAGCTGGGCATGGTGGCGCGTGCCTGTAATCCCAGCTACTCGGGAAGCTGAGGCAGGAGAATTGCCTGAACCCAGGAGGCGGAGGTTGCGGTGAGCCGAGATCGCGCCATTGCACTCCAGCCTGGGTAACAAGAGCGAAACTCCGTCTCAAAAAAAAAAAAAAAAAAAAAAAACTCCTTTGTCTTCCCATTCTGTGGTAGATCGTGTTTTTGTCATTATCTTGATCATTATTTAGAGGTTAACTAGAAGTCTTTGTCACTTTGAATTTCAGCATCTTACTTAGAATTGGATCTTGTCTAGATAATAGCAGCAATTCTACTAAGTGCCTACATACTGTCTGTTTATGCAGGTACTTGAAAGGCTCCACTGGCATATGTATATCTTTCACTCATCTCAACTGCTGCTGTACATGTCAGTATCTCTAGAATTCACACTTCTTTTCTCTTATATGTATGCAATATTTTCACAATGGTGTCCAAAGCTTTCTTTTTTCAGCCTGGGAGGTTCATAATTTTAGACAATAGTACTAATGAACATTATTGGCAAAAGTTGACAAAATGATATCCTGGAACATTGATTGTATCTTGACATGTGTACCATGTATTATTAAGTGTCAAAGAGTATTATTAGATATATTATTATATCTCTATCATGGCTAAATATATGAGTCCTTGTGATGACATTTCTGTTTTAAAATTTCGGTTTCATTAATGAATTTTATTTTTGCTTATGTGGATTTTACCAAATTAAATGTTTTTAAAATATTTTAATAGAGAAAGTATTGTGTTAGGAATGTAAGAATAAAACTGAACAAATTGTATCAGTTTTATTATTCTAGAATAATCTAAAAAATGAAATAGTTAAAATTATTACTCCAGGGCTGTATTAATCATGTTATTTCTAGATGAATCAAATTGTTCAGTAAGAACTTACTAGGTAAGTTTTGGGAATGCAAATACCAAAACCCAGGTCCCTATTATAGAGGCAAGACCAGATTAATCCAGGAGTAAACAGCAAAAATAACATATAAGGGAGGCAGAAATTAAAAGGTTTCTCCAAATATGGGAATCTCTATTTGTCTAGAAAGAAAAAAACAGAGTTTTAAAAAATATATAAAGGGAATTTTCTTACTGATAGTATAGTGATACGGATATAGGGTGAGATCTTTTTGAAGCTAAATAATAAAAAATATTGGATAACATAATTGTGTCCACAAGAAAATAATGGAAGTCCTCAGAAGAGAAAGGTGAAGCACAAGCAAGAATCCAGAGATTTAAGCAAGAACTGAAGGTGGTAACTGCTGATTCCTCTAGAACTCTTAATAGGTTCATAATGAATGGGAATTCTAACAACATTTAATCAGAATTCCAGGAATATATGATAAAAAGAATAAAGGAGGTATAATAAAAAATACAGTGGCTGAGAATTTTTTAATATTAATAAGATAGTTTTTCCAAGATTGTGGATTAGAGGCTTTCAGTATGCCTCAGTCACTTGGAAATAGCAAAATAGTAAATAAAGATCAACTCTGTGAGCTTTGATTGAAGAAGAAAAATGGGTAATTCACTGAAATAGCAAAGGACGCCCAAGACCCTGGGTAGGAAAAAGTGGGTAAGCAGCCCCTGTGATGGCATTTGGCTCATAGAAATGAGTGAAGCCCCATTATGTGAGAAGGACTGTCAGTCTCCCTCTGGGACTCACCTTTTCACTAAGGATATGTACAACCCAAGCCAAGGGAGAGCACTCTGTTTCTCCCAGTTTCTGGAGCTAACTTGGAGAAAGGTTGAGAAATGAAGAGAGGGAAAGACATCAGGAAAAGCAGCAGGCAATGTCCAAGACCTGAGACTGAGAAAAGGATGCCATTTTTAATTCAGACTCATATAAAGACAACGATCATTTAGAGACCTGGCACTAGCAGCCACTGTGGGCATTTTCATCTATGGCCAAAGATTGGAGAACTTGCCCCAGAGTAGGGGAAGGGCTCCCATGTCCAGAATTGAGTGGCGAGTATGGAGAGTGCCCCAGCAGTAGGCACTGAAATTAGGTTCTCTCCCATTGTAGGACTGGAGCAGGAGGAGAGTTGCTGAAGACAAGGTTTCTCTTGCTCAGTGAGGCTTACAGCCAGACTTGGCTTTATGACCTGGAAATAGTCTCTGCATGCCATTGCTGGGTACCCAGTCTGTTCTCTTGGTCAGTTGGGGAACGGTGCCCCACCAGCTCTAAGGAGTGGGAAGAATGAGTCCTCTCTTTCCTGAAGATCTACCCCTCAGTGCAGACTACCCTTAAGAAGGGGGCAGAGCACAGCCACCAAAGCCCCCCTTGGGTGAGAGAAAACATGAGCACAGAACCAGCTGCTGAAGTGAGCACCACCAAAGCCCAGTAATGAACTTGGAAAGGGGTGTCATTCCTTGCTCCTTGCCCCTGCATCCCAGTGCACTGCAGCAGACGTGACAGCAGCTCTTCAAATTGGAGCTGGGAGGAGTGTGGGCTGAAAAAGGATGCTTCTTGGGTTTCTTCAATGACTCCATTCATACTTAAAATTAGAAAAAAAAATTAAATTAATATGGAACCAAAAAAAGCCTAAATAGCCACAGCATTTTTAAGTAAAAAGAACGAAGCTGGAGATATCACATTACCCAACTTCAAACTGTATTACAAGGCTACAGTAACCAAAATAGCATGGTACTGACACAAAAACAGACACATAGACCAATGTAACAGAATATAAATAATGGTGGACAGCTACAACCATCTGATCTCTGACAAAGTTGACAAAAATGAACGATGGGGAAAGCACTCCCTATTTAATAAATGGTGCTGGGATAACTGGCTAACCATATGCAGAAGATTGAAGCTAGACCTCTTCCTTATACCATATATAAAAATCAACTCAAGAGGGATTAAATACCTAAATGTAATTCTCAAAACCGTAAAAACCCTGGAAGACAACCTAGGCAATACCATTCTTGACATAGGACCTAGCAAAAAGGATGAAGATGCCAAAAGCAATTGCAACAAAAATAAGAATTGACAATTGGAACCTAATTCAACTAAAGACCTTCTGCATGGCAAAATAAACTATAGACTAAGCAGAAAACCCACAGAATGGGAGAAAATATATGCAAACTATGCATCTGACAATGGTCTAATATCCAGCATCTAGAAGGAACTTAACAACAAAAAGTGAACAACCCCATTAAAAAGTGGGCAAGGGACATGAACAGACATTTCTCAAAAGAAGACATACACACAGCCAACAAGAATATGAAAAAGTGCTCAACATCACTGATCATTAGAGAAATGCAAATCAAAACCACAATTAGATACCATCCAATACCAGTCAGAATGGCTTTTATTTAAAAAGCAATAAATAACAGATGCTAGCAAGGTTGCAGAGAAAAGGGAACATTTATCTACTGCTTATGGGAAAGTAGATGAGCTCAGCCATTGTGCAAAGCAGTTGGCAATTTCTCAAATAACTCAAAGCAGAATTACCATTCAACCCACCAATTCCATTATTGAGTATACACCCAAAGAAATATAAATCATTCTACTATAAAGACACAGGCACAGGTATGTTCATCCCAGCATCATTCACAACAGCAAAGACATAGAATCAACCTAAATGCTTATTAACAGTAGACTGGATAAAGAAAATGTGGTACATATACACCAAGGAATACTATACAGCCATAAAAAAGAATGAGATCATGTTTCTTGCAGCAACATTGATGGAACTAGAGGCTATTATACTAAGTAAACTAATGCAGGAAGTGAAAACCAAATACTACATGTTCTCACTTAGGAGTAGAAGCTAAACACTGAGTACATATGGACACAAAGAGGTGAACAACAGACAGAGGGACCTACTTGAGGTTAGGGTGAAATGGTGTGAGGATCAAAAATCTACCTATTGGATACTATGCTTATTACCTGGGTAGCAACATAATCTGCACACCAAACCCCTATGACCTGCAATTTGCCTATATAGGAAACCTGTACGTGTACCTCTGAACCTAAAATGAAAGTTAAAAAACTAAAAAATAAAATAAATTCCTTAAGAAAAATAAAGCATGTCACAAAAAACCTAGAATAGACATTAAACTTAATAGTGTTCAGTATCTAGTTCAGTATCCAGTATCCAGTCTGAAATAAGATTGATAGTTATAATTAGGGTTAAGGTTAAAGCTTTCCCTTTTGATGAAGATTAAAACCAAAATGCCAGATAACACCACTTCTATTAAACATTTAACCTGAAACCCTAGATAATGGAGTAAAACAGAGAAATAGAAAGCAATAACAGACAATTCTTACTGAAATGGAAACAAGAAACTATCATTTTTATATGACATAATTTTCTACATAATCAAAATTATTTTAATGATGTTAAGGAACTGTAGCTGATTAATATATACAACAACCCTATGATAAAAACACACTGCCATCTGCTTTCTAAATCAGATAGTTTTTGTTACTTCCTCGATGATGGTTCTTTGTTCAAATACTTATTCCACCAGCTTCTATGTATAGTACACAATATTTTTTAAATTGTTTCCTTAATTTTAGCCTGCAGGCAGGAAGACTTGAATTTAACCTTTTTCTGGTCCATTCTTTTCTTCTTCTTCTTTATTCTGACATTGCAGAAAGTGAAAAAAATTAATAGCTCAAGAATAATTTTGAAGTCCTGTTTTCTTTTAAACTAGTTATAAAAAGATAATGTTTTCTCCTCCAATCATACTTAAAGTTACTAAAGAAAATGGGAAATTTAATGAGGGTGTAGTTGAAGTGAGCTTCTTTCTCAGTCTTAAGCAGCAATTGCTCCATAAACTGTGCTTCTTCATTCACTGTATTTGCCATTGGAATCATGATGTTGATGAAGTGTATCAACATAGACCCACAAATCCTTGCTTCAGCCTGCCCCAGATAAAACCAAACAGAGTTGCTGGCCTCATCACTCAAAACATTGGCTCGAATTCAAAGATTTCCAAAGTAATGACCATGTAATAAAGACCTGGCTTACTTAATAGTCTGGGATTATGAGAAATCTTATGGCTTTATAAACCCACTTTGCTTTTGGGTGTTAACATGTTGTCCATTTAGTAGTTCCTCTTTCACATTTAGAGCAGAAATTGCCCTTCTCTAATTGTTTTGGTAGTGCTCAACATTATATAAATGAAATCAATGTGTTTCCACTGAAAGAGTGCAGGCCTCAGACTCCAAAGACATAAACTCAAGTTCCAGTTTCACCATTTATTGGCAGTGAAGCACTGAGTTAGTCAGATAACTGCCCCAAGCCTCATTTATCTAATTGGCGATATTGAATAATATGCTTATTTCGTCCTACCCAGTATTCTTCCTTATCTTTTCTCACCACAGAAAGGAAAAGTCATTGTTACGGGACCATATTCCTCTGCATTAAAACTTCAGTGTACACAGCAATTTTACAGCCTTGAACTTGAGTGTGCAAAAATGAAACTTTTTTTCCATATAATGGTATAATTTTACTCTCAAGCTGCAATTTGGCTTGGTAGCAGAACACTTAATCTAATGAAATCGAAGTCAATTTAGTCATTTTAGTGTCTTAAGAGCGATTTCAAACTGAACTTATTCAACTTAGTTTTGTTTTTTAGTTCCCTTCTCTTCTTTTCTCCTTGTAATATTTATCTAAATGTTGCAGGCCTTGAAGCTCTCACTGAGTGAGATGCATCTGGTTTTTGTGATTAGCAATTGTCCATAGTGGATTCCACTGAGATATACAATTCCACTGAGATTCTCTGAAATATATCATTCCCATGTTTTATCATTCACTTCTGATTCCAAGATCTACTCATGCTTTTTGGCTCATGCAACTCATATCATCCTTGAGATCAACATGTCTTCATCACTGCTACAAGCCCTACTGATCCACCACTTCAAGGGCCTGTGAGACTTTGGATGCTCTCTGCAACTCTTTGAGGACCCAGATGTCTTGGGAAGAAAGTGCTTCTTGTTCTCATCTGTGCCTAGATGCTCCTTCCCATTAGCCTACACTACTACAGGGATCCATGCTAAGTGAAAGGGACAGGGAACCTGAAGCTCGCATCTTAAACTCAGGAGTCCAAATATTAATTAGTTCATAGCAAACATACTAGAAGTAACCCTATAGCCAGAGAACAGAGCAAATTAGCCTAGCTCAATTGGGGACCAAAACCATTGTCTGCCTAGAGTGGTGCCTATAAACACAGGATCTGGAGGCTGACTACCAGGACCAAATCCCTGCTTCACCAGTCACCTCCTGTGTATCCTTAGGTGTGTTATTTGACATCTACATGTCGCAATTTCCTCATTCTTAAAATAGGCTACTAATAGTATATCTTCATAGTGTTATGAGGATTAAATAAGTGAATGCACGTAAAACATGGAGCAGTGCTACCTATAATAAAACTCAATATTAGATAGCATTCTTACAACTGCTGTAATATTCTTATTTCTTAGTGAATCACACAGAAGTAATCGCCTATACATCTACTAGGCTTGATGAAACTCTATTCGGACTGTTTAGACAAAATCTCCCTAAAACTCCAGTTAAGTGAATTTTATTTAAGTTAGAAAGATTATTCCTAGTTCATAACCCCTAAACAGAGACTTCTAGGGGATCATTTAATTTTAATTCATTTCTCCTTGGTTGAGAGAGAACACTGGAAGTAAAAGTGAACACAGTATGTATTTCAAAAATGAATCTGTTTACAAAATTCAGCATAAAAAGAAAATATAAGAAAATTTAAACTCTGTATACAACACTAAACACAAGTTCAATATCTTATTGAAATAATGTGGCATGTTGGTATAGACTAAGCCTCTCACTTCATTAACTAATCATCATCATCAGGTTTCACTTCAGGGATTTTTAGATAGTTCAAAATTCCCCATGTGTCAGAGCTCCCTGGAGCATTTTCTGCAAGGTTGTTGATTTATCTCAGCAGCTGTAGTTCCTTACACCTGCTGAGCTGAACCTACCCTTTGAACCCCCCTCAGCAGCAAGTATATGGTAGAGCCACTGAGTCAGACTCCCTGCCTTTGTGGTTATTTTCCTGTAAAAAAAAAAATGTATTGAAGAGTACCCAAATATTGGAAACGTCATTTAGCTTCTCCTTTATCCAAGGAAGATCAATTTGCTCTCATACCCATGCACAATAGCCAGCATTTTCATTATTCCTTAGTTATTCTAATTGCTTCATTCTGTCCTTTCTTTTAAATGTAACTCATCTTTCTTTCCTGACACATTCCTCTCTTTTCTTAAGCTGTAAATGTTCTTGGACTCTTCAGAAGAGTCAGATGCTATTTATCAGAGTCTCTAAGAATAGTGGCCTCTTATAATACCCCTACCTAAAGAAATCACAAATAGGCACATTTCTACATCTCCATATTCTATGACCTATGAATAAATTTTCAAATAAAGCTTGAAAATGAAATAAAAACCTTACATTTCATGCAATGATTTTTAAACTCCAAGTCATCCTGAAAGAGAATGGGGAGAATTTTGGCAGAAGAAACTTAGGATAGAGGGAAAGAGATGTTTTGAAATCAGCACTTCTGATCAACCCAGATATGGCTGCCATGAAATCTGCTTCGGGCTTCCAGGGTCCTTTCTAATCTTACTCTTCCTGAAAGAGTTTATGAACTTTTACCACCTTTGACAATCTAAAATAAACTGTATAAAGAGTAAACATTTTTGAAACTAGGACAGGAATCCAATGAACTCTAGTTATAATAAATAAATTAACTGGAATAGAACTGACATCTTAAACATTTTGAGTCTTTTGATCCATGAATACACTATAGCTCTCTATTTAGATAGTCTTTAATTCTGCTGAGCAGCATTACATAGTTTTCAGCATGCAGTTTTGCTCATCCTCAAAAATATTTTATATTTTTTGTGCTGTCGTATTTTACTTTTTATACTATTGTAAATGGTATTGGTTTTTACCTTCAATTTCTGATTTTTGCTAGAATTTAGGAATACATTTTCATAAATTTATTTTGTATCCTGAACACTTGCTAAACTTTCTTATTAGATCTAGTTGCTTTCTTGTAAGTTTCATAGGATTTTTCCACATAAACAATGTTTCTTTGAATAAATCCAGTGATATCTTCCTCCCTTCCAACCCCAGTCTTTCATTTCTTCTCCTTAAGACATCCATGCCTTTTTCTTTCTTTTAGTAGCAAAGCACTTTTTACCATTAATTATGAATGCTACCAGTAAAATTTTCACAAAGACTCTTTATAAAATTGAAGAAACTCTCTTCTATTGCTAGCTGAGATCGTTTTATATTAAACAGAAATGAATGTTATTATTTGTCAAATGCTTTTTCTGCATTTTTTGAAATGATCTTATGGTTTTCTTTTTCAGTTTGTTACTGTACTGAATTATATTAAATTAAACCAACTTTGAACATGATTTTTTAGAATACATTTTATACATTGTTAGGTTTTATTTACTAACATTTTGTAAGGAATTTTTACATTAATTTTCAGGAGGGATGTTGGGCTATAGCTTTCTTTTCTGGTTTTTCTTTTTTTGATCAGGTTTTGGTATTAAAGTAATGCTGGCCTCAGAGAATGAGTTAGAAAGCATTCTCTTCATTTAGCTAGAAAAGTTTGCATAAAATGTAAATACTTTTACTTTATTGAAATTTGTTTATAAAATAATACGGTTTACCTTGGTAAATATTCTGCTTGTCATTGAAAAGAACACATATACTGCTATTGGTGGTGAAATATTGTAAAATGTCAATTGGGTCAAAATAGTGAGAGTGGTCTTCAATTATTCTATGTCCTCACTGATTTTCTGTGTATTTGTTCTGCCAATTATTGAGAAAGGTGTGTTGAAATCTTTGCCTATAATTATGGATTTTTCTCTTCTCCTGGTATTTTTATCAGGTTTATGTTTTTTGAAGCTGTGATTTAGTGTATAAACATTTAAGTTTCCTATGTACTTTTTATAAGTTTATGTCATTGTCATGAATTTCCCTTGTCATTGCTGATATTCTTCACTTAACATACTTTACCTAAATATACTGTTATTAATGTAACTATTTCAACTTTATAATTAGTTTTAGCATGAGTTATCTTTTTCTATCCTCTTATTTTTAACCTATTTGTGTCTTTTTAAAGTGAGTTTCTTACAGACAAATGTCTTGCTTTCTCATTTTTCAATTAATTCTGACAGGCTCTGCCTTTTAATTTGTGTGCTTAGGTCATCTACGTTTAATGTGATTATTGATATGACTGCTATTTGTTTTATCTGTTCCAGGCTTTATTTTCCTCTTGTACTGCCTTCTTTTGGACCAATTAACTTTCTTATGATTTTATTTCATTTTATTTGTTGACTTGCTGAAATTTTTTTGGTTGAGAGTTTATAGTCTTCAACCTTTACTTATTACAGTTTAATTTTAGTAATACATCATTTTATGTATGATATAGTTTGGATATTTTTTCCCTCAAATCTCATGTTGAAATGTGATCCTCTATGTTGGAGATGGGCCCTAGTGGGAGATAATGGTGGTGGATCCTTCATGAATGGCTTGGTGCCCTCCCTACAGTAATGAGTGAGTTATTGCTGTATTAGTTCATGCAAGAACTGGTTGCTACAAATGGCCTGGCACCTCCTCCCCATTCTCCCTTGCTCCCTCTCTCATCATGTGACATGCCTATTCCCCCCACTTCAACTTCCACCATGATTGTAAGCTTCCTGAGGCCTCACCAGAAGCAGATGCCAACACTATGCTTCTTGTATAGTCTGGAGAACCATGAGCCAAACTAAACCTCTTGTCATTATAAATTACCTCATTTCAGGTATTCCTTTATAGCAATGTAAAATGGACTAAAACAATGTATAAGAGTCTTACAAGACTCCATTTTCTTCCTCACAATTTTACCCCATTGGCACATACCATGTTTGTATCATAAACCCCAGGATACATTGCTATTGTTTTTGCTTTAAACGCTCAATTATATTTTACAAAGATTTAAAAATCCAAAAATACCAAATATCAAATACCAAATATCAAAATGTTTTGTTTATTTCTCCTCGTTCTTTATTGTCTTTGGGTAGGCTTGTTATTTCTATTTCCATCTCATCTAATTTGCATTGTTGTTTTGTTTTGTTTTTATTATACTTTAGGTTCTGGGGTACATGTGCAGATCATTCAGGATTGTTGCATAGGTACATACATGTGGCAATGTGGTTTGCTGCCTCCATCCCCTCGTCACCTATATCTGGCATTTCTCCCCATGTTATCCCTCCTCAACCTCCCTACCCCCTGCTGTCCTCCCCGGTTCCCTCCAATAGACCCCAGTGTGTGATGCTCCCCTCCCTGTGTCCATGTGTTCTCACTGTTCAACACCTACCTATGAGTGAGAACATGTGGTGTTTGATTTTCTGTTCTTGTGTCAGTTTGCTGAGAATGATGGTTTCCACATTCATCCATGTCCCTACAAAGGACACAAACTCAACATTTTTTATGGCTGCATAGTATTCCATGGTGTATATGTGCCACATTATCCTTGTCCAGTCTATCATTGATGGGCATTTGGGTTGGTTCCAAGTCTTTGCTATTGTAAACAGTGCCACAATGAACATGCTGTGCATGTGTCTTTACAATAGAACGACTTATAATCCTTTGGATATATACCCAGTAATGGGATTGCTGGGTCAAACGGAATTTCTATTTCTAGGTCCTTGAGGAAGCACCACACTGTCTTTTACAATGGTTGAACTAATTTACACTCCCACCAACAATGTAAAAGTGTTCCTATTTCTCCACATCCTCTCCAGCATCTGTTGTCTCCAGCTTTTTTAATGATTGCCATTCTAACTGGCATGAGGTGGTATCTCAATGTGGTTTTGATTTGCATTTCTCTAATGACCAGTGATGATGAGCATTTTTTCATATGTTTGTTGACCTTTATATGTCTTCTTTTGAAAAGTGTCTGTTCATGTCCTTCGCCTACTTTTGAATGGGTTTGTTTTTTTCTTGTAAATTGTTTTAGTTATTTGTAGATTCTAGATATTAGACCTTCATCAGATGGGTAGATTGCAAAAATTTTTTCCCATTCTGTTGGTTGCCGGTTCACTCTAAGGATTGTTTCTTTTGCTATACAGAAGCTCTAGAGTTTAATTAGATCCCATTTGTCTATTTTGGCTTTTGTTGCCAATGCTTTTAATGTTTTAGTAATGAAGTCCTTGCCTAAGCCTAAGTCTTGAATGGTTTTGCCTAGGTTTTCTTCTAGGGTTTTTATGGTGTTAGGTCTTATGTTTAAGCCTTCAATCCATCTGGAGTTAATTTTAGTGTAAGGTGTCAGGAAGGGGTCTAGTTTCTGTTTTCTGCACATGGCTAGCCAGTTATCCCAACACTGTTTATTAAACAGAGAATCCTTTGCCCATTGCTTGCTTTTGTCCGGTTTGTCAAGGATCACATGGTAGTAGATGTGTGGCATAGCCTCTGAGGCCTCTGTTCTGTTCCATTGGTCTATATCTCTGTTTTGGTACCACTATCATACTGGTTTGATTACTGTAGCCTTGTAGTATAGTTTGAAGTCACATAGTGTGATGCCTCCAGCTTTGTTCTTTTTGCTTAGGATTGTCTTGGCTATACAGGCTATCTTTTGGTTCCATATGAAGTTTAAGGTAGTTTTTTTCAGTTCTGTGAAGAGGATCATAGGTAGCTTGATGGGGGTAGCATTGAATCTATAAATTACTTTGGGCAGTATGGCCATTTTCACGATATTGATTCTTCCTAACCATGAGCATGGAATGTTTTTCCATCTGTTTGTGTCTTCTCTTATTTCCTTGAACAGTGGTTTGTAGTTCTCCTTGAAGAGGTCCTTTACATAATTCACATTCTTTTAGCTTTTGTAAGTTTGAAAAATTCTCCATTTTGCCTTCATTTTTGAAAGATATTTCACTGGACATAAAATTATAGATTGACAGTGTTTTTCATTAGAGATTTAAAGATGCTTTTTCATAGTCTTCTGGTTTATATGCTTTCTGATAAGAAATATGTTTTCATTTCTTGCTCTGTTTTTCTTATGGAGTTTTGTTTTTATTAATGATTTTGAGCAATTTAATTGTGAAGTATCTTGACGTAGTTTTATTTGTGTTTCTATGTGTTCAGGGTACCTTAAGCTTTAAAGTGCTTATAGAGTTTTAAAAAACAAATTTGGAAAAACCTTATTCCACTATTTCTAAAAGTATCCCCTCACACCTCCTTTCCTTCAGAGAGAACTACAATGACACATATATTTGCCATTTGAAGTTGTTCCAATGTACACTGAATCTCTGTTTATTTCTGTTTTCCGGTCACTTTTGTCTCTGTGTTTCATTTTGTATAGTTTCTATGACTTTAGTTTCAAAAGTTAATTCTTCTGCAATGTATAATCTTCTGTTAATTCAATTAAGCATTTTTCATCTCATATATTATTTTCAACACTAGAAATCTGATTTGGGGTTTTAGTGTTTCAAATTAGCAAACTTTTTGAACTTTACCTTCTCAAACACATGTAATATAATTTTAATAATTGTTTTGATGTTCTTGTCTAGTAATTCTATCACTTGTGTTATTTCTGCTTCTATTCCTATTGCTTGATTTTTCAATTTTTGTGTCATATGTTTTCCTACCTTTTCTTCTTGGTAATTTTTAAAATTAGGAGCCAGATATCCCAATTTCAGATTTAGTACTAGATTTATTTTACACCTATGTATATTTTTGAGTGTTATTCTAAGAGTACCAAGTTATTTGGAAACAGTTTAATCTTTTCAATGTTTGCTTTTAAGATTTATTACATAATAGTAAAGGGTTCAGTTCAACAAGAAGTTCTAACTATCCTAAATATGTATGGATCCAACACAAGAGCACCCAGATTTATAAAGCAAGTAATTAGATACCTTCATGGAGACTTAGAATCCCACATAATAATAATGGAATTATTATTAATCTCATTAATAATTCAACACCTCACAGTATTATACATATTGTCAAGGTAGAAAATCAACAAAGATATTCAGGTCCTGAACTCAATATTGAACCAAATAGATCTGATAGACATCTACAGAACTCTGTACCCCAAAACAACAGAATATACATTCTTCTCATTGCCACATTGCACATATTCTAAAATCTACCACAAAATCAAACACAAAACAATTCTCAGCAAATAAAAAAATAATAATACCAACTACTCTCTTGAACCTTAGCACAATAAAAATACAATGCAATGTGAAGAAAGTCTCTCAAAACCATACATTTACATAGAATTAAACAACCTGCTCCTGAATGACTTCTGGGTAAATAATGAAATTAAGATAGAAACCAATATGTTCTTTAAACTAATGAGAACAAAGATACAACATACCAGAATTTCTGGGTCACAGCTATGGCAGTGGAAAGGGGGAAATTTATAACACTGTATGCCCATATCAAAAAGTTACAATGATCTCAAATTAACAGTCTAACATCACAAGTAAAAGAACTAAAGAAGAAAGAGAAAATCAACGCCAAAGCTAACAAAAGACAGGAAATAACCAAAATCAGAGCTGAACTGAAGGAGACTGAGACACCAAAAGCCATTCAAAAGAGCAGCAAATCCAGGACCTGACTTTTTGAAAAAATTAATTAGATAGACCACTAGCTAGACTGATCAAGAAGAGAGAATATTCAAATAAATACAATCAGAAATGACAAGGGGGATGTTACCACTGACCTCACAGAAATACAAAAAAAGCATCAGAGACTACTATTAACACTTATATGCACACAAACTAGAAAATCTAGAAGAAATGGATGAATTCCTAGACACATACAGCCTCCCAAAAGTGAATCAGAAAGAAACTGATTCCCAGAACAGACCAATAATGAGCTCCAAAATTGAATCAGTAATATATAGCCTACCAACCAGAGAAAGCCCGGGACCAGATGGAGTCCCAGCCAAATTATATCAGATGTACGAAGAAGAGCTGGTACCATTCCTACTGAAACTATTACAAAAAATTAAGCAGGCAAAATTCATGCTCAACTCATTCCACAAGGCCAGCATTATCCTCATAACAAAACCTGGCAGAGACAACAAAAAAATAAAACATTAGGCCAATATCTTTGATGAACATAGATGCAAAAATCCTCAACAAAGTACTACCAAACCAAGTCCAACAGGATGGCAAAAGGGTAATCCACTACAATCAAGTAGGCTTTATTTCTGGGATGCAAAGTTGGTTCAACATATGCAAATCAATAAATGGGATTCAACACATAAATAAAACTAAAGACAATAACCACATGATTGTTTCGAAAGATGCACGAAATGCTTCCAATAAAATTCAACATTGTTTTATGTTTAAAACTCTCAATAAAGTAAGTATTGAAGGAACATACCTCAAAATAATAAGAGCTACCTATGACACACCCACAGCCAACATCATACTGAATAGGCAAGAGCTAGAAGCATTTCCCTTAAAAAAAAAAACAGAAAAAGACAAGGAGGCCTAATCCCACCACTCCTATTTAACATAGTACTGAAGTCCTAGCCACAGCCATCAGGCAAGAGAAAGAAATAAAAGGTATCCAAAGAGGAAGAGAGGAAGTCAGACTATACCTGTTGGAGGATGACATGATTTCCTATCTAGATACCCAGTAGTCTCACCCCAAAACCCCTTCAGTTGATAAACAAATTCAGCAAAGTTTCAGAATACAAAATCAATGGACAAAAATTACTAGCATTTCTATACACAAATAACAGCCAAGCCGAGAGCCAAATCAGGAATTCAATCCCATTCACAATTGCCACAAAAAGATTAAGATGCCTGGGAATACAGCTAACCAGAGAAGTAAAAGATGTCTACAATGAGAAGTACAAAAACAATACTCAAAGAAATCAAAGATGCTACAAACAAATGGAAAAATACTCCATGCTCACAGATAGGAAGAATCAATATTATTTAAATGACCACATTGCCTAAAGCAATTTACAGATTCAATGCTATGTTCCTATTAAACTACCATTGACATTCTTCACAGAACTAGTTAAAACTATCTTGAGATTCATATGAAACAACAACAACAAAAAGCCTGAATAACCAAGGCAAACCTTAGCAAAAAGAACAAAGCAAGCATCATACTACCTGACTTCAAACTATGCTATAGGGCTACAGTAACCAAAACAGCATGGCTCTGGTTCAAAAACAGACATATAGACCAATGGAACAGAATAGAGGGCCCAGAAATGACACAACCCTACAACCATCTGATTTTCAACAAAACTGACAAAAACAAGCAATGGGGAAAGGACTTTTCATTTAATAAATGGTGCTGGGATAACTGGCTTGCCATATGCAAAAGATTGAAGCTGGACCCTTTCCTTACACCACATACAAAAATCAACTCAAGATGGAATAAAGACTTAAATATAAGTACCAAAACTATAAAAAGCCTGTTATGCAACCTAGACAATACCATTTTAGACATAGGAATGAGTAATGATTTCATGATGACAATGCCAAAAGCAATTGCAGCAAAAGTAAAAATTGACAACTGGGATTTAAACTTAAGAGCTTCTGCACAGCAAAAGAAACTACCAACAGAGTAAAGAGACAATCTATAGAATTGAAGAAAACATTTTCAAACTATATATTCAACAAGGGTCTAGTATCCAGCAGCTACAAAAAACTTAAACTAAGTTTACAAGCAAAAAGCAAACACAATCTCATTAAAAAGTGGGCAAAGGACATAAACAGACATTTTTCAAAGCAGGCATACATGCAGCCAATAAGCATGTAGGAAAAAAAGCTCAATATCACTGATGATTAGAGAAATGCAAAACAAAACCAAAATGAGATACCATCTCACACTAGTCAGAATGGCTATTAATAAAAAGTCAAAAAATAACAGACTCTGGCAAGACTGTGGAGTAAAGGGGATGCTTATCCACCATTGATGGGAGTGTAAATTAGTACAACTATTGTGTAAAGCAGTATCTCAAAGACCTAAAAAGAGAACTATCATTTAACCCAGCAATGTCATTACTAGGTATATATCCAAAGGACTATATACCATTTTATCATAAAAACACATGCATGCATAAGTTCATTGCAGCACTGTTCACAATAGCAAAGACATGGAATCAACCTAAATACCTAGCAATGACAGACCGGATAAAGAAAATATAATACATACACAGCATGGAATACTATGCAGTCACAAAAAAGAGTGCAAGATCATGTCCTTTCCAAGAACATGGATGGATCTTGAGGCCATTATCCTTAGCAAACTAACATGAGAACAGAAAATAAAATACCACATATTCCTATAAGTGAGAGCTAAATGATGAGAACACATGGACACAAAAAGGGAAACAACAGACACTGGGGCCCACCTGAGGGTGGAGGGTGGGAACAGGGAGAGGATTCGAAAAAATAACTAATGGGCACTAATGGTGACAAAGTAGTCTATACAACAAAACTCCATGACACCGTGACACAAATTTACCTATATAACAAACCTGCATGTATACCTCTGAACCTAAAATAAAAGTTTTTAAAAATAAGTAAAACCTGAATAAAATAGTAATTTTTGTTTTTTTTAAAAATGGAAAATTGGATGCTACCTCATGATCAGAGAGATAATTTCATGACTGAAAGCCACCTAGAAGGTTTGCCAAGGGGGAGAAAGTTTGGGGTGGTAACATAGTTTGAATGTCCCCTCCAAATCTCATAATGAGATGTAATCCCCAGTGTTGGAGGTGTGGCATGATAGAATGTGTTGGGTTATGAGCGTGGATCCCTCATGGCTTGGTTCAGTCCTTGCGACAGTGATCTGGTTGTTTAAAACTGTGGCACCTCCCCTTTCCCTCTCTTGCTCCTGTTCTGGCTACGTAATGTGCCTGCTCTCCTTCACCTTCTCTCACGAGTGAAAGCTCCCAGAGGCCTCCTCAGAAGACAAGCAAATGCCAATGTTATTCTTGTACAGACTGCAGAACTATGAGCCAATTAAACCTCTTTTCTTTAAAGAACAAAACTTAAAGATTAGTTGGGTAAGTCCGAAACCCTCAACAAATTAGGCATAAAGGGAACATACCTCCAAATATTAAAAGCCACGTATGACAGACCCAGACCCACAGGCAACATCACACTACATGGGCAAGAGTTGATAGCATTCCTCCTAAGAACTGGAACAAAACAAGTATTCCTGTTTTCATCATTTCTGTTCAACATAGTACTGGTAGTCCTAGCTAAAGCAGTCAAGCAAGTGAAAGGAATAAAGAACATCCAGTTTGGAACAGAGGAAGTTAGGCTATCCCTGTTTGCCAATAATATGATTGCATACCTAGAAAACCCTAAGGACTCCTCCAAAAGACTCAGAGATTTGATAAATGTATTCAGTAAAGTCTCATGTTACAAAATCAATGTACATAAATTAGTAGCACTGCTATATACCAAAAACAAACAAGCTGAGAATCAACTCAGTGCCTTTTACAATAGCTACAAAGAAAATGAAATATCTAGAAATACAGCTAACTGAGCAAGTAAAAGATTTCTACTAGGAGAACTACCAAAAACTGCTGAAAGAAATCATAGATGACACCAACAAACGAAAATACATCCCATGCTCAAAGATTGGAAAATGACCATACTATCCATAACAATCTACAGATTCAGTGCAATTCCTACCAAAATACCAAGATCATTTTTCACAGAATTAGAAAAAAAAAATCCTAAACTTTATATAAAACCAAAAAAAGCCTTCAAATAGCCAAAGCAATCCTAAGCAAAAGGAGCAAAGCCAGAGGAATCACACCATCCAACTTCAAATTATACTAAAAGGCCGTAGCAGCCAAAACAGCATGGTACTGATATAAAAATAGATACATTTCAATGGACAGAATAGAGAACTCAGAAATAAAGCTAAATACTTACGATTAATTGATCTTTGACAAAGCATGCAAAAAAGTAAGTGGGGAAAGACACCCTATCCAATACAGGGTGCTGGGAAAAGTGGATAGCCACATGTAGACAAATGAAACCAGATTCCTACCTCTCATCATATACAAAAATAAACTCAAGATATATTAAAGAGGCCATGCACGGTGGCTTGCTCCTGTGATCCGAGCACTTTGGGAGGCTGAGGCAGGCAGATCACTTGAGGTTAGGAATTCAAGACCAGCCTGGCCAACATGGCAAAACTCTGTCTCTACTAAAAATACAAAGGTTAGCTGGGCATGGTAGCATACACCTGTAATCCCAGCTACTAGGGAGGCCGAGGCAGGAGAGTTGCTTGAACCAAGGGGGTGGTGGTTTCAGTAATTCTAGATCACGCCACCTCTCTCCAGGCTGGGTGACAGAGTTAGACTTCGTCTCAAAAAAAAAAAAAAGTAATTAAAATTTAAAAAAAGATAGATTAACAAACTTAAATCTAAGAAGAAAACCTAGGAAAAGCTCTTCTGGACATTGGTCTAGACAAAGAATTTATGATTTAAAATCTCAAAAGCAAATGCAACAAAACAAATATAAATAAATGAGACTTAATTAAACTAAAAAGCTTCTACACAACAAATAATAATAATAAACAGAATAAACCCACAGAATGGAAGAAAATATTTGCAAACTATGTATCTAACAAACAACTAATGCAGAATCTATAAGGAACCCAAACAAATCAGCCAGAAAAAAACAAATAATCTCATCAAAAAGTAGGCAAATGATATGAATAGACATTTCTTGAAGGTATTCAAATGGCCAACAAATAAATGAAAAATACTCAACATCACGAATCATCAGGTAAATGCAAATGAAAATGAAAATGAGGTACCATGTTACTCCAGCCAGAATGGTCATTATTAAAAAGTCAAAAAAACAATAGATTTTGGTGTGGACGTGGTAAAAAGAGAAGGTTTATACACTACTAGTAGAAATGTAAATTAGTACAAATTCTATGGAAAACAGTAGGATATTTTGCAAAGAAATAAAAGTATGTCTACCATTTGATCCAATGATCCCACTACTGGATATCTACCCAAAGGAAAAGAAGTCATTACATCAAAAACACATCTGTATACATATGTTTATCATAGAACAATTTACAATTGCAAAGATATGGAATCAGCTTAAGTGTCCATCAACCAAAGAGCAGATAAAGAAAATGTGGCATATATACACCATGGAATACTCCTCAACCATAAAATAAGAATGAAATAATGTCTTTTTCAGTAACTTGGATAGAGCTGGAGGCCATTATTCTAAATGAAGTAACTCAGGAATGGAAAGTCAAATGCCATATATTCTCACTTATAAGTGGAAGCTAAGATACAGGTATGCAAAGTCATACAGAGTGGTATAAAAGACATTGGAGCCTCAGAAGTGGGGAGGGTGGGAGGAGGGAGAAAGACAAACTACTACTGGGTACAATGTACAGTACTCAAGTAAAAGTTGCACTTAAATCCCAGTCCTGAGCACTATACAATTTATCCCTGTAACCAAAGCACTTATTCCCCTAAAGCTATGGAAATTTTAAAAAACCACACATACACAACTACAGCCTTTAGTCTGGGCTACATTTTCCTGACTACTGATGTAATACTCCTCTGAGTATTGTGCCTGATTTCCATAAATTTTGAGGTTTTTACCGTGGCTAATGGAAACATGAATTATTTCCAGTCTTGTCTGAGCCCTTAGAATTGTCTCATCTGATAACTCTAAGTGATTATTTTTCGACTGTCAGATAGTTCCCTGACAGACATGTGTTGATCAGTATTTGACAAAATAGAGGACAGGAGGGGAGCAGGGGACTCTTCAGATTTCTGGGGCTCTCTCTGTGTATTTCTTTACTCTCTGGTTCTCTGCCCTGCAAATTCTAGCCACTTTGTCCTCTGACTTCCAGCTCCATCTGTTCAACTCAGGATGATCACCAGGATCACCATTATGGGGAAGCAATTGCTTCACATCAGGATTGGGGACCACTGGGAGTGATCTGTCCTGACTTCAGGGACTCTGGTAAGTTGCTCAGGGATGCCCTCACCCTCCTTCGGACTGAACTGCATAAAAAGTTCCCCGTATGAGCTGCTACATGTAAGCTCTCCCCATGCTATAAGCTGCAGCCATCACAGAATTCATTTATTTCCTCTCTTTCAGAAATCACTGTCCTGTGTTACCCGATATTCAATGTCTGAAAACCACTCGTTCATATTAGTTGTCTTATTTTTAGTTGTTTCAGGAAGAAGAGTAAATCCTAATGCTGCATCTTGCCAAAAGTGAAAGTCTCTAGAAGAGTTTAATTTAATTGTGATCCTTTTTATTTTCCCCAGTACAAATTGAATTAACGGGATGGTTATGAAATCTCCAATTTTAATTGCTGATGTGTAACGAAGCTCTTAAATGAGAGAATAAATACTTGATGAGGAGCGTATATGATGGTGTTGGGATGTGCAGTTACTTCACAAGTACAATTTGAAATTTATTCATTATCTATGCAAAAAATCTAAAGGAAATAACTAATAGGCATGTAAATAATTCAAATGTGAAGCTGAAGACAGCGGTCAGACCTACATTTCTAGTTTAAAATATACTGATTATACTGGATGAAGTAAACTGAGAACATTCCAAAATGCTTAAGAATACTCCGTTTTCTCTTCAACTTCAGTTCTATTATAGCTAGCTAATAGACATAGCTGAAATTATTTTATTAGTTTTTTTTCTAGATTTTTGAGGTATAATTGTTATACAAAATATACATATACTAAATGAATACAATTTGGTTTGGACATACATATGTACTATGTCCCAGGATCTAGATAGTAAACATATTCATCTAGAGGAACAGACACCTCTATAGACAGAAAAACAAAAACAAAACAAAGGGACACAAACTTAAGAACACACCTCTCTGAGTATCCTCGTGTTCCTTTGTTTTTATTTTTCTGTTCTCCATCTCAGATGGGGACATAATTGCTTTTGGTCAGATTTGGGGCCCATAGGGAGTAATCAGTCCTCCCTTCAGGGAATCTGATAGGTTATTCAGGGTTGCCCTCTCCTCTTTCAGCCTGAACTAACTCATGAGTTCTTTTTAGACTTCAAATAGGATCAAAATCTATCATCAAAGCTAGGACTTGATATTCTCTTATTGCAGCTTTTTTCAGAACTATATGAGGGATTTCATGTGCTAAATAATTTATACTTGGGTCAGGCACGGTGGCTCACACCTGTAATCCCAGCACTTTGGGAGGCCGAGGCAGGTGGATCACTAGGTCAAGAGATTGAGACCATCTTGGTCAACGTGGTGAAACCCCGTCTCTACTAAAAATACAAAAATTAGCTGGGCATGGCGGCGCAGCCTCTAGTCTCAGCTACTCGAGAGGGTGAGGGAGGAGAATTGCCTGAACCCAGGAGGCGGAGGTTGCAGTGAGCCAAGATCGCACCATTGCACTCCAGCCTGGGTTATAAGAGCGAAACTCCATCTCAAAAAAAAAAAAAAAAAAAAATTATACTTTGGGTTAAGGCCACTTAACTAGTTAAAATATTTTCTTTTTAAATTAATGTCATAATTATATATATTTATTGGGTACTTAGTGATGTTTCAATACATATAATGTGTAGTGATCATATCAGTATTATTAGCATATCCATCATCTTGAACAATTATCATTTCCTTGTTAGAAACATTCAAAATTCTCCTCTTAGCCAATTAAAACTATATTATTCATTATAGTCATCCTAAAATTCTGTAGATCACTAGAACTTATTCTTTCTATCTAGCTGTAATTTTTCATCCTATAACAAATCTCTCCAGTGGGATTCTGAAAGTGTTTCTGGACACACACATTGGCCAGGCATATCTTGAGCACTTTAGTGTCAGAGATGTTTTGTATTACTGAAATGGCAAGAGTAGCTGAAATGTGAGAGTAGCTGTAAATATATTCTTTATATTGTTCTAAGGTTTCATATTACAAATTATAAATTATAGTTTAAAAACATGCAGATAAAGTTTGGGACAGAAAATGTCAAAGGGTAGTGCTGCTGATAATGGGCTCTTAGAGGTACAGTACAGCAACATTCCAGCTACACCTGAACTTTGGTGAACCAAGAAGACAAATGCAACAATTTCTGCATGTGCAGGAGTGACATTGAACCTTGTTTTCCTGTCCCCATTTTTATTCTTCACAATCCATCTGTTTTTCATTCCTATTATCTGAATGACTGATGAAGTACCTTTTTAAAACACTCAGAATGTCAGCAAGTGAACTGAAAGATGCATCATACCATAATCTCACTTTCTCTAGGAATTTTCACATTGTTCATTTTTATTCAAGCCTGATTAAGTGCCTCAAAAGAGACAAAGTAACATTATCTGAATTAACAAAGTAGTCTTTGCCAGCATTACTTCTAACTCGTTTCCATGAAGAAATGTCAGCTTGTGAATTAGAAGACTTTACATAAATCACTTGTTGACATTTTCTAATCTCTCTTTTTATTCTATTAGACTATATATATATATATATAAAACAAATGATAATTTAATAGTGCTTGCTCTCAATTATTATCCCAAGTTTCTACGAATATGTATAGACATTCTCAGGAGAGTTGGAAATCAGCTATTTCTCCTCATTCAGAAGTAAGAATTTGTCACAGACTGATTCAATCCACTGTGCAAAGCATTATTTAAAAGCAAGGCTCTGATGGGTTCTAGCTCTTCATGAGAATGCACCATTGTAATAAACATTCCAGCCACTCTAAGAAAAAGAAAATCAAAATTGCCAGTGGTCTTCTGAAGAAGACCATTTATTCCACATTTTGACTTGATGAGTAAAGTAAAGATATTTGATTATGAAAAGCTCATTGATCAGTTGATTCTAAGGAATTTGTGACCAAGTAGTTTTGAAGGTTTGAGTAGAATTGTGAAAGCCTGGGGGTGGAAAGGTAAGATGAAGAGAGATTTCTTAAAAGGGTACAGTAGAAAGATTTTTATAGAATATTATCTAACATTATATTACATGTAGGCTATTTGCTAGAGTACTATTGTCTAGTATAAGATGAGGAAAGTCAAAAGTAAATGCCAAGAGCCTTGCTCTGGAGTTAAAAATACCAGGGCTTGAATATTGCCCCTAGAAAGTTGCATAACTGTGATCCAATATTTAATTAATTCTTACAGCCCTAGTTTCACGGTCTGAAAAATGTCATAATAATAATAGCATTACCTCATTAGAATTATAAGATATAGTACATGTGTTTAGTTTTAGGACTCACTTTAAAATAATACTATCTTGTTATTGTCTATAAGATATGTTTTTGCTTACATGGATCACTGATTTTATGTAAGAGAAGGATTAAGGATTCAACTCCTCTTTAAAATCCTGTTGATAATTTAATTTTTTGTTGTTAATGCTTAATTAACTAATAAAGATTATATATATTCAAGATGTACAATGTGATGATTTTAAATACATATGCATTGGGTAATTATTACCACCAGTAAATTAATTAACATATCCATCACTGCTCATACTGTATAATAGATCACCAGAACTTGATTATTTTGCAACTGACAGTTTGTGCCTTTTGACAAACATCTCCCTATTTCCCTCACCCCTCGGCTTCTGGTAACCACTGTTCTGCTCACTGTAGTTATCAATTCAATACATTTTTAGACTCCACATATAAGTGAGATCATCCAGTTGTTAGCTTTCTGTGTCTGGCTTATTTTACTTAGCATAATGTGTTCCAGGTTCATCCATATTAATGCAAATGACAGGATTTTCATCATTTGTATGGCTACATAGTATTCAGCCATCAATAGAATTTAGGTTGTTTCCTATCTTAGGTATTGTAAATAATGCTGTAACTAACATGGAGGTACAAATATCTCTGAGATATTTATTTCATTTCCTTTGGATGTAAACTTAGAAGTAAGATTACTGTATTAGAAGGTGGTTCTGTTTTTAATTTTTGAGGCACCTCCATACTATTTTCCATAATGGCTATACCAACTTACATTCCAGTCAACAACGTATATGAGTTCCCTTTTCTCTGTCCTCAACAACATTTTTTATCTTTCATTTTTTTTATAATAGCCGTCTTAACAGGTGTGAGGTAACATCGCATAGTAATTTGCTTTGCATTCCTCTGATGATTAGTGATGTTGAGCATCTGTTTATATGTCTGTTGGTCATTGTACGTCTTCTTTGAATAAAATAAATATTCAGTTTTTTTTGTCCATTTTAATTGGGTTATTTATGTGTGTGTGTGTGTGAGATTGAGTGAGCTCCTTATATACTTTGGACATTACCCCTTATCAGATATATGAATACATCACATAAATAGACTGAAGGATAATAATATGATCATCCTAATAAATTCAGAAAAAGCATTTGAAAAAGTTCAATATCTTTTTATAATAAAAAGTATCTCAACAAAATAGGCATAGGAGAAAAGTATTTCAGCATAATAAAGGTCATTAATTACAAGTCCGCAGATAATTTTATACTCAATGGTGAAAAGCTAAAAGTTTTTTCTCTAAGGATAAAAACAAGACAAGGATGCCCACTCTTACCAGTTCTATTTAACATGGTGCTGGAAGTCCTAGCCAGAGTAATCAGGCAAGAGAGAGAAATAGAAGGCATCCATCCAAATAGAAAAAGAAGTTGAAGTGTCCCTATTTGCAGATAACATAATTTCATATATAGAAAACCCTAAAGATTTCACCAAAAAATGTTAGAACTAATAATCAAATTTAGTAAAGTTACAGGATACAAAATCAATATACAAATTGTAGTAGCTTTATATACTAATAAACTGTCTGAAAAAAAATTAAGAAAATGGTCTCATTTGTAATAGCATCATGATTAAAATATTTAGGAATGCATTTAAGAAGGTGAAGGATTTGTACAATAAAAACTATAAGACACTGATGAAGGAAATTAATAATATGAATACATTAAATAAATACATTAGATATTCCAAGTACAAGGACTGGAAGAATTAATATTCCTTAAATGTTCCTAGTACCCAAAGTAATCCACAGATTAAATGGAGTTCATAACAAAACTTCAAAGACATTTTTCACAGAAACAAAAAATACTATCCTAAAATTCATTCCACAAAAGACACTGAATTGCCAAAAAAATATTGAGAAAGAATTAAGCTAAAGTCATCATACTCTTTGACTTTAAAATTAATCACAAAGCCAGAATAATCAAAATCAATGGCATTGTCATAAAAACAAACACGCAGACAAATGGAACAAAATAGAGAGGCCAAAAATTTTCTTACATGTATTTGGTCAACTAATCTTTGACAGGGGCACCAAGAATACCTAAGGGGAAAAGGAAAGTCTCTTCAGTAAGTGGAAATGGGAAAACTGAATATTCATATGCAAAATAGTGAAATTGGGCCCTTACACCACATACAAAAATAGACTCGAAATGGATTAAAGATTTAAATGTAAATTTGGAAACTAAAACTTCTAGAAGAAAGCACAAGAAAAGGTTCTTGGCCTTGATCTTGGCAAGTGATTTTTGAGATAAGACACCAAAAGCACAGGCACCAAAAACAAAAGTAAACAAGTGGGACTACATCAAACTTTAAAAAAAAAAAATTCTTTACAGCAAAGAAAACAATCAACAAAGCCAAAAAACAACTTATGGAATGGTAGAAAATATATGCCATATATATATTTTTTGAGACAGGGTCTTACTCTGTCACCCATGCTACAGTGCAGTGGCACAATCATGGCTTAATGCAGTCTCAACCTTTCAAGCTCAAGCAATTCTCTCACCTCAGCATCCCACATAGCTGGGACTACGGATATGCCTTTTTTTTTTTTTTTTAATGGAGTCTCGCTATGTTGCCCAGGCTGGAGTATAGTGGCATGATCTTGGCTCACTGCAACTTCTGCCTCCCAAGTTCAAGCTATCCTCCTGCTTCAGCCCCGCTAGTAGCTGGGATTACAGGCACTCACCACCATGCTTGGCTAATTTTTGTATTTTTAGTAGAGACAGGGTTTTGCCATGTTAGCCAGACTGGTCTTGAACTCCTGACCTCCGGTGATCCACCTGCCTCGGCCTCCCAAAGTGCTGGGATCACAGGCGTGAGCCACCACACCCAGCCCAGACATGCCTAATTTGAAAATATTTTTGTAGAGATGGAGTGTCACCATGTTGCCCAGGCTGGTCTCAAATTTTTGGGATCAAGATATCCTCCTGCCTCAGCCTCCCAAAGTGCTGAGATTGTAGGCATGAGCCACTGCACTCAGCATTCTTTCTTTTTTTTCTTTTTTTGTTTTTTAGAAAAGGAATGATCATTTATTTTAATCTTTATATTTTAAACTTATAACCTGGACATCTTTCCAAGAAAAATTTCAATCATACTGCAGATATTACAATGAACAGGATTTTTAAAAAACAGAGAAAGAGTGTAGGGAAAATCAGTTGAAGCTGAATGTAATACAGAACATTAAACATTGAATACAGAATACTGTATTACTTTGAATGTAATACAGAACTATACATTTTATATATTCCTGTGGCTTCTCACCATGGTAATATAAAAGAATCTATCTTTAAATACATTAATGTGGGTTTTTTTTGTTTGTTTGATTGGTTTGGTTTGGTATGGTTTGAGACAGGGTCTCACTCTATTGCCCAGGCTAGAATGCAGTGGCACCATCATGGCTCACTGTAGCCTCAACTTCTTGGACTCAAGTAGTCATCCTGTCTCAGCTTCCTGAGCAGCTGGGACTACAGACATTTGCCACCACACCTGCCTTTTATCTTTTTTTTTTTTGAGATGGAGTCTCACTCTGTCACCAGGCTGGAGTGCAGTGGTACGACCTTGGCTCACTGCAACCTCCACATCCCAGGTTCAAGTGATTCTCCTGCCTCTGACTCCTGAATAGCTGGGACTATAGGTACACACCACCACACCCAGAAAATTTTTATATTTTTAGTAGAGACAGGGTTTCACCATGTTGGCCAGGATAGTCTCAATCTCTTGACCTCCTGATCTACCTGCCTCGGCCTCCCAAACTGCTGGGATTACAGGTGTGAACCACTGTTTCCTGGCCCACACTTGGCTGACTTTTATACTTTTTGTAGAGACGAGATCCCACTATGTTTCCCAGGCTGGTCTCGAACTCCCTCAAGTAATTCCTGACTTGACCTCCCAAGAAATGGCCATTTTAACAATATTGATTCTTCCTATCCATGATAATGAAATGTTTTTCCATTTATTTTGTCATCTCTGATTTCTTTTAGCAGTGTTTTGTAGTCCTCATTGGAGAGATCTCTCATCTCCTTCATTAGCTGTCTTCCTAAGGATTTTATTCACTTTGTTGTGGCTTTGTAAATGGGATTGTGTTCCTGATTTGGTTCTCAGCTTGAACATTATTGGTGTATAAAGATACTAGTGATTTTTACATACTGATTATGTATGCTGAAACTTTACTGAAGTCATTTATTGGTTCTAGGAACCTTTTAACAGTCTTAAGGTTTTCTAGGTATATAACAGTCTTTAAGATTTTTCTAGGTATATAATAAGCCTTTAAGGTTTTCTAGGTATATAATTATATTGTCAGTGACTTCTTTTCTATTTGGATGCCTTCTTTTTTTCTTTCTCTTGCCTTAATTGCTCTGGCTAGAATTTCTAGTACCATGTTGAATAGAAGTGGTAAGAAAGGGCATCCTTGTCTTCTTCCAGTTTTCAAGGGGAATTCTTCCAGATTTTTCTTATTCAGTATAATGTTGACTGTGAGTTTGTCATGCATGACTCATTGTTCTGTGACATGTATCTTGAATGTTTAGCTTGTTAAAAGTTTTTAACAAGAAGAAATGTTGAATTTTATCAAAAGCCTTTTCTGCATCTATTGAAATGATCATAATGTCTTTGTTTTTTATGTGAGTCACATTTATTGATTTATTGATTTGTGTATGTTGAACCAATCTGGCATCCCAGCAATAAAGTTTACTTAACTGTGAGGAACTACTTTTTAGATGTACTGCTGGAATCGGTTTGCTAGTATTTTGTTAAGAATTTTTGTGTCTATGTTTATCAGGGATATTGGCCTGAAGTTTTGTTGTCATTGTTGTGTCTCTGCCAGGCTTTGGTATCAGAATGATACTGGATTCATAGGATGATTTAGGGAGGAGTCTTCTTCCTCAGTGTTTTAGAATAGTTTTATTCTACTCTATAGATTAGTTTATTATTCAGTAGGATTGGGGCCAGTTTTTCCTTGTATTTCTGGTAGAATTTGACTGTGAATCCATTTGGTCCAGGGTTTGGGTTTTTGTTGTCATTGGTTGGTAGGTTTTTTAACTACTGATTTAATATTAGATTCCATTATTGATCTACTGAGGGTTTCAATTTTTCCTGGTTCAATCTTGGGAGTTTGTATGTTTACAGGAACTTAGACATTTCTTCTAGATTTTCCAATTTGTGTACAGAGATATTTATAATTGTCTCTGAGGATTTTTTGTATTTCTGTGCAGTTGATTGTAATGTCACCTTTGTCATTTTTTATTGTGCTTATTTAGATCTTCCTTTTTTATTCTAGCTAGAGGATTATTAATCTTGTTTATTCATTCAAAGAACCAACTTTTGGTTTTGTTGATCTTTTGTTTGGATTTTTGCATCTCAATTTCATTCAGTCCTCCTCTGATTTTGGTTATTGCTTTTCTTCTGAGAGCTGTCTAAATTCTCAATGTAGGCATTTAGCACTATAAACTTATACTGCTTTAGCTGTATCCCAAAGATTCTAGTATGTTGTTTCTCTGTTTTCATTAGTTTCAAAGAATTTTTAAATTTCATTCTTAATTTTTTTCTTTGCCCAAAAGTCATTCAAGAGCAAGTTGTTTAACTTCCATGTAATTGTGTGGTTTTGAAAGATCTTCTTGGTATTGATTTCTATTATTATTGCACTGTGGTGTGACAGTGTGGTATTATTTTGATTTATTAGACGTGCCTTATGGCCAAGGATGTGGTTGATCACAGAGTATGTTCTATGTGTACATGAGAAGAATGTATATTTTGTGGTTATTGGGTATTCTGTAGGTATTAAGTCCAATGGATCAATTATTGAGTTTAAGTCCAGAATATCTTTTTTAGTTTTTTGCCTCAATGGTCTGTCAGTGGAGTGTTAAAATCTCTATTATTGTGTGGCTATCTAAGTCTTTTCATAGGTCTATATGAACTTGTTTTATGGTGTTGCAATGTTGATGTTGTTTTATGTTTTATGGTGTTGCAAATATATGCAATATGCATATATTTTTAGCATAGTTTTCTTGCTGAATTTAACCGTTTATCATTATGTAAAGGATTTAAAGTTCTTTTTGATATTTTTTAAAACTTGTTTTATCTGATATCCTTGCTTCTTTTTGTTTTCCATTTGCATGATAGATTATTCCCCATCTCTTGGAGCCTCCAGGTGTCATTACATGTAAGATGAGTTTCTTGAAGACAGCAGACAATTGGATCTTGTTTCTTTATCCAACCTACCACTCTATGCCTTTTAAGAGGAGTGTTTAGCCCATTTACATTCAAAGTTTTGTTGATATGTGAGGTTTTTATCCTGTCATTGTATTGTTAACTGGTTGTTATACAGACTTAACTGTGTAGTTGCTTGATGGTGTCTGTGGGCTATGTACTTAAGTGTGTTTTTGTGTTGACAATTATCATTCTTTTATTTCCATGTTTAGCACTCCCTTAAGACTCTCGAGTTAGGCATGTCTAGTCATAATGAATTTCCTTAATGTTTGCCTATGTGAAAGGGATTTCATTACTTCTTTGCTTATGAAGCTTAGTGTAGTGGGGAATAAAATTCTTGTCTGGAATTTCTTTTAAGGATGCTGAAAATAAGTCCAAGTCTCTTCTGCTTGTAAGGTTTCTGCTGATAGGTCTGCTATCAGCTTGATGAGGTTCTCTTTGTTAGTGATCTGTTGCTTCTCTCTAGTTGCCTTTAAGAATTGCTTCTTTTGCATTGACCTTGGAGAAACTGATGACTGTGTCAAGGGGAATAGTAATCTTTTATAGTATCTTGCAAAAGTTTTCTAAATTTCTTGAATTTGCATGTCAACATTTCTAGCAAGATTGGGAAAATTATTATGGACTACATCCTCAAATTAGTTTTCCAAGTTGCTTACTCTTTCTCCTTCTCTCTCAGGAATGCCAATGAATTGCAGGTTTGGTCTCTTTTCTCAATCTCGTATTTCTCAGAGGTTTTGTTAATTTTTTCATATTCCTTTTCCTTTATTTTTGTCAACCTGAGTTGATTCAAAGGAGCAGTCTTCAAGCTCTGAGATTCTTTCCTCAGCTTGGTCTATTCTGTTGTTAATGCTTCCAATTATATTACAAAATTTCTGTAGTAAATTTTTCAATTCCAAAAGTTCAGTTAGTTTTTGTCTTTAAATGGCTATGTCATGTTTCAACTTGTATCATTTTACTGTTTTTGTTTTTCTGGATTTGGTTTCAACTTCCTCCTGTTTCTTGTTCAGCTTCCTTGCCATACATATCCTGGGGATTTTTGCCCAGGAGACAGCTGTGGGAACCACCCACCTTGCAGTCCCTCAACTGGGTCTTCTTCCATTGATTGCCCTAGAATTTGGTCCCATTAGCTAGTTTTCTCCCAAGCCTTTTTCACCCAGATTGCTGAGGTGTTAGGTGTTCCAGGTCATGGGGCTCCCTCTGAGAGTGCGTGTGGCTAGCAGGCAGGTCATACCTCTACTGGACTGACCTTGCAGACAGAGGCACACCCAACTCCCTTGCCAGCCCACAAACCTCTGCCTCATTCTTCCCAGTGCTGCGAGAGTGAGGGCTCTTCCTCCACTAGAGTTCTGACAACAGATGCAGCTCAGTACTCCTGGGCTGTGTGTTCTACTGCTTGGGGGCTGGGACTAGGCCCATGGATCTGTTCTCTGGCCCCTCTAGGTCAGGCCCCAGCTGTGCTGGGGTAGGCAAGGTACTCCCAGACTGCCAGCAAAAGCCTACTGGCAGGGCAATGGAGCTTGCATGTGCTGTGTGCCTGCTTATATGGGAACAACCAGGCAGGGATCCTGTAAAGGCAGAGATCATGGGTAAAGTCAGGGGTGAGGAGTGTGGCACAGATCAGACACACCTTCGTCCTGTGGGAAAGACAGTCCTTCTCTCTCCAGATCCAGCAGTCAATAAAGGTTAGAGAATTTTAGAGTGATGGTCCCCAACCATTTTAGCACCAGGGACCAGTTTTGTGGAAAACCATTTTTCCACTGATGGAGGATAGGGGTATGAAACTGTTCCATCTCAGATCATGAGGCATTAGATTCTCATGAGGAGCGTGCAACCTAGGACCCTTGCATAGTTCACGATAGGTTTTGTGGCCACCGCTGATCTGACAGAAGGCGGAGCTCAGGTGGTAATGCTCCTTGCCTGCCACTCCTGCTGTGCAGCCCAGTTCCTAACAGGCCATGGACCTGTCCCAGTCTGCAGCCTGGTGGTTGAGGACCTCTGTGTTAGAGTAATATGAAGAACAGTGAGGCATGGGCACATATGGCCATGTTTTGTTGTTGCTGTCCTGCACAAAGTCACTTGGACTTCATGTAAGTTCAAGCTCAATCTCAGCCAACTCTCTGGGCAGTTCCCCTTGCCAGCTCAAATGTACGTGAGGATAATGGGGTTTCCTGGAGCTAGGATGCTGTAGGTTCATAGTGAGAGTGAGCTGCTCCATGGTTATCTTATTCAACACTTCCTCAGAAGCTGTTTAGGGCCAGGGATAAGTCCTGGTGCTCAGCAACCCTGTGCAGTGTTCCCAGCTACCTCCCTCTTCAGCCCTAGTATCTGCATCATCTCTCCATTTACTTGCAGTGTTTTCTCTCAACAGATCTGTTTGAAATTTGCCAAGTTACTCTACATTTTGATCTCTCTCCCTGGGAGAGGCTCTTCCTGGCTGTGTCTAGTCAGCCATCTTGTCTCACAAATTAATTTTACACAATGTCTTCTGACCACAATTAGTG
Source organism: Aotus nancymaae (assembly GCF_030222135.1). Taxonomy (NCBI): domain Eukaryota; kingdom Metazoa; phylum Chordata; class Mammalia; order Primates; family Aotidae; genus Aotus; species Aotus nancymaae. The sequence continues at coordinate 33,526,742 of NW_026988413.1, forward strand.
CTTAATGGCAAAAAGATCATTCAAAACAGCCCCCATATACTCTGAGACTGAAAAAAATTATAATAGATTTTAACACAATGTGATTTGTATATTATGTTGTGTATGTTATATATGTTGTATGTATATATTATTTGCCATTAAAATCAACTGTGATCACAGCATTTATTGCTACCAACAATTTGTGGTTATATCCAATATGTATTTTTCTTTTGTACTACATTTGTTCAAGACTCATTTTGTCCTTTAATAAGATGCTGAAGTTTTATTTTTATAGTTATTATGCTCATTTTATGTTACTAATGTTATCATTGGAAGAATAAATACTTTTGAACTGTGTGAATTACTGTTTCTGTGGGATTCCATACAGAGTTCAACCAATTTGCTATACTTAGTACATGCCTCCTTTCACTTGTCTTAACAGGACTAAGCCCTGTCATCCCATCTGTTCTTGTGGTGAGAAGCATGTGTCACTTATTTTTATTACTCATATTTCTGTTCCTATTCAGATTACTTATTCTTTTTCTGACTCTGAAAAGAGGTTACTTGAAGAACATTTACTAGACACATAGAATGACAATTGTTCATTGCAGTAACTGGTATTGGTATTTTAGAAAAATATATTCCTCTTATCATTGAATGGGGTTTTCCCTGATATTTTCCCCTGATGTTCACAATCAGCAACATAAAGTCTTCCAGACTGAGAAGAATGTACTTATGCCTTCTTCATTTGGTTAGTCGCAAGATACTTATTCAATTTAAAGCAATATTGGGACCCATCCTTAATAAAAATAGTAGCTCATACTTATTGAGCGCTTACTGTGTAACAGGTATGGTTCTAGAGGATTTATATAGATTTACTAATACAGTTTAGATGTGGATATTTTATTTCAAAGTAATCATAAACAACATTTTACACTTCTTCCTAGAGTGAGATAGGCTTGCTGTTTGTCTCATTAATTTGTTTAAGGTGGAAAAATTGGTTTAGTTCAGATTAAGTGTTAGGAGAGCTAGTGATAAACAAGTTTTCAGCATTTTCCTCTTGCCTTCATTGTTATGATTAAGATTGTCACAACACATTAGAATAGTATAATTTCAGTTATTATTTGCATAACTATGGAAAAATATGCAAAGTCAGTCAAATGTAATATATTATTTGGCCTTTAATACACTTAAACTCTTGCCATTTACTGTAAGAGATTATAAATAATTCTTGCATTTTAAAAAATTTCCCTTCTCTGTTCATTTGATGCTATTTATGAAAGCTATATCCACTGCCTTTGCATGCTTAGTTTTTACTATTGTTTAGATAGATGAGGGGAAATTACATACACAGTTCTCATATACTCTATGGAGACAGGATCTAGCCTTATTATGTTTTCATAAAACTTATGTCTCCTATAGACAATTATTTGCAAATGTAACTATTCACTTGTACTTTCTTTTTTAGCTACATAATGTATCCAAAGGTCACAAAACCAAGAAATTCAGATTTTAACTCTCTTTTGATGCAAACACTTTAGGCTTGCCTTTAGTCTTCACTATTCTTGGCAAAAAGTTCATCTTTCTAATCACTAGATAGTGTTTGCCCTCAGGCAGGATCTACCCCACATTTATTCCTTTGTAGTGAATAGAACAGGGGTACTGCTACCAAACTCTTGCTGAGGGAAAGAAGTAAATCAAATAAGCAAAACATATAAGCTTTTAATATGCACTGAAATAGTTTATTTCAGGAGATTCTAATTTCTGTTATGTATTTGCTAGCTTAGAAGAACTAACTTGCTAGTTAGTTTTGAATGTTCATGTTTCATTTTTCCTCTTCCTTCAGTAAAATTGGTGTTATTTGGCATTTTAGTCCAGATAAGTCTTTTTTGTGTGTGAGGAGCCTGTCCTGTGCATTATTAACATTTTAGTGCAGATAAGTCTTTCTTTCTGTGTGAGTAATCTATCCTAGGCATTGCAGGATATTTAGCAGCAGCAGCCCTGGCCTCTACCCACTAAATGCCAATAGCAGCCTCCCTTCTGTTTTGATAACCAGTCATAGCTACGGACCTTGCCAAATGTCCCATTAGAGGCAAAAGTACCCAGAATTGAGGACTACTGTTTTATGTTATATTTAATTGTACATATTTAATTATGATCATAGATAATATTGATCTAATATGTAGAAATAAATAATTACAGAAAGTAAAGGTGGTTATTCTAACAAAATGTTTTCAAAGTCTGTATTTAAAAGCAAGTACAGTTTACCTGAGAACAACAGAAGTTTGAACCACACAGGCCCACTTACACTTGGATTTTCTTCTGCTTCTGCTACCCCTGAGACAGCAAGACCAATCTCCTTTCTTCCTATGTCCAAGAACATTGCATTATGGCCACCAGAGCAGAGCAGCTAGCTGTTAGGCCTTTTGTATGATAGTGACTGAGATACACTACTCATTCTTTCATTCAGCAATTTTGGAATGATTACTCTGCCCTAGAAACTGTGCAAAGAGCAGGAGATACAGAAATGGAAAAACAGCATCATTGCCTTCAGGTAAAATGTTGTATGACAAATAGTTTTTCTGAAGATATAATCTTTATAAACTTAAGAAATAGGATGAAGTAGACATTAAATAAAAGTTTAATTCTACATTTTTTCAGTTTTTGCCAAATTATTGCATACTTTTGGAGGTTTCCATAAAAAGTAATTTTTACTAATTTTAGTCAGTGAAAGATTGTTGTATGTTATCCAAAATCTAATAAACTTTTTTTTTGCCTTTTCAATAGTCAAACAATATTAATAAGAACTTTGCCAATTAGAAATTTTAAATATCTATTGCCATTACTCGATAAAAATTATTTGAAATTGATTTGTCATTTGTTTATGTTCATATACTTGTTTCAACTTGTGTATTTCTCTTAACACTGTATATACAAGATATATCATAGAAAATACATGTATCTCATTCATATACAATAAATGTAGAAAATGTCTTCATAAAAGTGTGCTATGCAGTATTTGCATTTGCCCCACTGTCTTAGTTCATTTTGTGCTGCAATAACAGAATACCCGAGATTGGGTAATTTATAACAAAGAGAAACTTATTGGCTCATGGTTCAGAAGTCTTGGAAGTTCAAGATTGAGGGGCTGGCATCTAGTGAGGGTCTTCTAGCTCAGTCATCTCATAGCAGAACGCAAGAGGGTGAGACAGAGAACAAAAAGGGAGCCACACTCACCTTTTTATGAGAAACTCAATCCCACAAAAAGAGCATTAAGCCATTCATAAGGGCAGAGCTGTCATGGCCCAGTCACATTTCATTAGACTTCACCTCCCAACACCATTGTATAGGAGATTAAATTCCCAACACATGCTTTTTTGGGGAATGCTTTTGAAACCATAGCATTGACTGATAGACACTGAAATCATTTCCAGTGGTTCCTTATTGCAAATGATACTACCATGAAAAACCTTATTTGTGATTTCTTGTGCACTTGTGTGAGAATTTCTGTACAACACATATCTACTGCTACATGTACAACTTTACTCTATATTCCCAAGTAGCTCTCTAAATTAGTTATGGCAATTTCCATTCCCAAAAAAATTCCTGATAGCTTCTATTTACCCTCATTCTTTGTAACAGTTGATATTATCCCTTTTCTTATAATCTGGGGCAACTTGATGGATGTATAATCATCACATCATGATTTAAGTTTGCATTTTCTTGGTGATTAACAAGAATGAATTTTGTTATTTCTTTTTCCAAAATTTGCCTGTTCATATCTGTTTCCCATTTATTTTTCTATTGAGTTGTTCGGCTTCTACTTACTACTCTGAAGAATTTCTTTATACTTGTATATACTCCTTTGTCATTTGTCTAAGTTGCATATATTTTCTCCTGGTGAATTACTGTCTTTTCCATTTGTTTATTTGTTTTTTTATCAAATTGAAGCTTTTAGCTTTATACCTTTATTAACTTTAAATTCTTATTAATTTCACCAAATTAACCCATTTCCTTTTAAGTTTTATTCTATGTGTATTTTATTTAAGAAAAGCTTTCCCTACTCTACTATTATAATTATTCTTTGTGATATCTTTGAAAATGTTTAATTTTTGCTTTTCACATTTGTTTTTAACCCATCCAAAATGTATTTTTGTAGAGACTGACAATAGGAATATATTTTTACTCTTTTAGTATGCCTAACTCTATTCCTCTAATAATATTATTTGAGAAATTTAGTATTTTCCAATTGATTTGTAAAACTACATTCCTCATATGCCAAATTTCCTTATAAGAATAATCCTTGTGAATGGATTACATCCTCTTTCATGGACTCATTGGTCCTAGTTTTCTAAAATAAAGTTTTAATAAAGTTTTTAAAAATAAACTTTATTTTTTAGAACAGTTTTAGATTTTGCAAAAATCTAAATTGCAACATAGTACAGAGTTCTCACATATTTCTTTTCTTTTGTTTCTTTTTTTGAGACAGAGTCTCACTCTGTTGCCCAGGCTGGAATGCAGTGGCAAGATCTTGGCTCACTGCAACCTCTGCCTCCCAGGTTCAAGCGATTCACCTGCCTCAGCCTCCCAAGTAGGTGGGATTACAGGCATGTACCACCACGCCCAGCTAATTTCTTTTTTGTATTTTTAGTAGAGACGGGATTTCACTATATTGATCAGGCTGGTCTCAAACTCCTGACCTTAAATGATCCACCTGTATTGGCCTACCAAAGTGTTGGGATTACAGGCATGAGCCACCACACTGGGCCCAGAGTTCCCATTTTCCACCTAATTTCCTCTACCATAATATATTAGTATGGTGATTTGTTACAATTTGTGAAATAAATTAATACATCATTATCTCCAGTCCATTCTTTAGTTATATTTTCTTAGTTTTTACCTAATATCTTCTTTCTGTCCCATGATCTCATCCAGAAGATCACATTACATTTAGTTGTCCTATCTTCTTAGGCTCCTCTAGGTTGACAGCTTCTCAGACTCTCCTGGTTTTTGATGACTTTCACAAGTTTTAGAAGTGTTTATCAGATATTTTATAGAATATCACTCCACTGGCTTTTGTCTGATGTTTTTCTCATGATTAGACTGGGGTTTTAGGTTTTTGGGCCCACTTCAGTTCCTGACATGCTCTCTTCAGAAAGCTTTAATATGTGAATAATAAAACTTTACATACGTTTTTGGTGCATGAGACTGACATCTGAACTAATTTTTGGGAGGAGGGGATAGTCAATCCTGTCTCATTAGGGTAATGTATTAGTCCATTTGCATTGCTATAAAGGGATACCTGAGATGAGGTAATTTACCAAAAGAGGTTCATTTGGCTCACAGTTCTGCAGGCTGTACAGGAAGCATGGCACCAGCATCTCCGTCTGGTGAGAGCCTCAGGAAACTTTTAATCATGGCAGAAGGCAAAGGGGAGGTGGCATCACATGGCAAGAGAGAAAGAGAGAGACGAGGAGGTACACCAGGCTTTTTTTTTCAAGCAACCAGATATCATAGCAACTAAGAGTGAGAAATTCATTGATGCTAGGATGACACCAAGCCATTCATAAAGGATTTGCTCCCATGACCCAAACACCTCTCACCAGACCCCATCTTCAACGTTGTAAATCAAATTTCAGCGTGAGATGTGGAGGGGACAAACATCCAAACAATATCAGGTAGCTACAACAATTACATTTGTGGAGACAACAGTGACTCCATCTTGGATGCTCTCTGCCATGTAGATTTTTGATTAGCCCCAGTCCCATGAATGCCTCCTGATTCTTACATTATTTGCTGTCCCTAGTGTAAGAATGTGTCAACCTTGATATTATTGCACAAGTTACAGGCTACACTGCACATAGCATTCTTACCTGTTCTGGCGGGTTGCCTTTAATTGTCCTTATATCACATATAACCTTTCTCTATGATATTTAAGCCCTGAGTCTGGGGATTAACAGTTTCAAGATCTACCTGTCTTGCTGTCACCCAAAACCATGCTTCTGTCTGTTAAGTTTTCCTCAATAAAACACCCTTTGCCAACAAACTGGATTTGTTTGCCTTGTTCTTTGGTTTCTGAGCTCCTTGGTATTTGGGGACAATTTTGCATACATGGCCCTTTAACATAACACATTGTTCACTGAAACAAATTTAAAAATCTTTGAATTAAGCTCTAAGCTATATCCTAGTGAATGCAAAATAACAGATTGTTCTTATAAATTTCTCCACAGGATGTCAGTTATGAATCTGTGGTGATAGTCTGTGAGGTGTCTGATTTTTCTCCTATAGTCTAACATGTTACCCTTCCTGAGATCAATTACCTTTTTTTTTAAGGCTTTACAACTTTGCTTTTAATATTTTAATATTCAGTATAGCTTGGATGTATTTTTTGCTCTTTCAGAAAAAGGTATAATTTTATTTTTTATGGACAATCAATTATGCCAATACTGTTTGTTGAATGCTCTGGTCTTCCCCCATTGATCTGAAAGACTCTGTCATAGAAAAGGGCCTTCCCATATGTTTGTACAATACCACTCATAGCCTCCAGAAAGGAGCCTCTGGCTTAGGATGCATACTTCAAACAGTCTAATCAGCTCTTCCTCCTGCCATATCACTTCATATAGTAAAAAGAGACTGCAAGACTAGGAACATTTCCATTCAGAACCCATGCCTCAGTTTTAAACCTACTTGGTGACACCTGGATGCTGGAATTTCCTGCCCAAATAATTCTGTGCTTACATATAGGACCTGCACAATCTGTTTCCCCTGAAAGAAGACCATGCCACTAATAGGCAAACTTTTAAGTGTGAGGTCTGGCCAAATGGAGGCTATTTTGGAGTGTGTGTGTGTGTGTGTATGTGTATAAAGAGCTTAGATATATAGGCTAGAGCTCTGGTGCCCACACATAGGTGTGCAAGAAACACTTGGGAATAGGAAGATAACAGGGTAGGTGAAGTCTCAGGAATGGTAGCCAGAGACTACCAATGTCTAAAGATATTTTTTATTGTCACAAATGGAGGTAGAGTTGCCACTAGCATCTAGTGGGTAGAGATCAAGGAGGCTGCTAAACATTCCAGTTCACAGGACAATATCCACAACAAAGAATTGTCTAAACCGAAATGTCAATAGTGACGATTTTAAGAAATCCATCTCCAGATAACAAAGGGACATGCAAAACTCATTATGAAACGTATGTACACATAAGTATATGTGTGTATACCTTTGTATGTGTTTGAGTATATTGTAATCACTATTTAGCTAACTACTTTCTTACTCTATGCCCTTCATCTGAGATTCTCAAAGCAATTTACCAATACTACCTTGTTAATCTCGGTCCAATGCTCTAGGATACATGACAACATGATTACCCTTGTTTTATTAATTCAGAGACACAGAAAGATTAAGTGTTTTACCTATGTTCTTTATAAGAGAAAAACTATTGAAAAACACATTTCACTGTCTTCTGTATCAACCATTATGTGATAATTGATAGTTTCTTCTTTTCTTCTGCTTATAAAATATGGTGACTTTTTTCAGATAACAAAACATTTTCTACTTTTCAAAATGCTATTGAATTCTAAGTACCTGATTCTAAATCTAATTAGAAAGGAATCTATTTTTTTTTTTTTGTCCCAAACTGAAAAATACCAAACAGTCCATCAAAAGAACAGACAATTAAATTCTGGTATATTTATATAATAGAACAACTTATACAAAAAAGCAGTAATGAGAGTGAATGAATTACAGTTACTGCATATTTAATCTTCGTGTGTGTGTGTGTGTGTGTGTGTGTGTGTGTGTGTGTGTGTGTGTGTATCAACAGTTAATTTTTTTAAATTATACGTTAAGTTCTGGAATACATGTACAGAATGTGCAGGTTTCTTACATAGGTATACATGTGCCGTGGTGGTTTGCTGCACCTGTCAATCTGTCATCTACGTTAGGTATTTCTCCCAATGCTATCCCTCTCCTAGGCCCCCAGCCCCCGACAGGCCCCAACTGATGTTTCCCCTCCCTGTGCCTATGTGTTCAACTCCTACTTCTAAGTGAGAACATGCAGTGTTTGGTTTTCTGTTCTTGTGTCAGTTTGCTGAGAATGATGGTTTCCAGCTTCATCCATGTCCCTGAAAAGGACATGAACTCATCCTTTTTATGGCTGCATAGTATTCCATGGTGTATATGTGCCACATTTTCTTTATCCAGTCTATTATTGATGGGCATTTGGGTTGGTTCCAAATCTTTGCTATTGTGAACAGTGCCACAATAAACATACGTGTGCATGTGTCTTTATAATTTTTTATAATCCTTTGGGTATACACCCAGTAATGAGATTGCTAGGTCAAATGCTATTTCTAGTTCTAAATTCTTGAAAAATTGCTACACTGTCTTCCACAATGATTGAACTAATTTACACTCCCATCAACAGTGTAAAAGTGTTCCTATTTCGCCACATTCTCTGCAGCATCTGTTGTCTCCTGATTTTTTAATGATTGCCATTCTAACTGGTGTGAGATGGTATCTAATGTGGTTTTGATTTACATTTCTCTAATGACCAGTGGTGATGAACTTTTTTTTGTATGTTTGTTGGCTGCATAAATGTCTCCTTTTGAGAAGTGTCTGTTCAGATCTTTCACCCACTTTTTGATGGGGTTGTTTTTTTCTTGTAAATTTGTTTAAGTTCTTCATAGATTCTGGTTATTAGCCTTTTGTCAGATGGGTAGATTGCAAAATTTTTTTCCCTTCTGTTGGTTGCCGGTTCACTCTAATGATAGTTTCTTTTGCTGTACAGAAGCTCTTAAGTTTAATTAGATCCCATTTATCTATTTTGGCTTTTGTTGCCACTGCTTTTGGTGTTTTAGTCATGAAGTCCTTGCCCGTGCCTGTGTCCTGAATGGTATGGCCTAGGTTTTCTTCTAGGGTTTTTATAGTGTTAGGTCTTATGTTTAAATCTTTAGTCCATCTGGAGTTAATTTTTGCATAAGGTGTAATGAAGGGGTCCAGTTTCAGCTTTCGGCGCATGGCTAGCCAGTTTTCTTAATACCATTTATTAAACAAGGAATCCTTTCCCCATTGCTTGTTGGCTTGGTTCCAAATCTTTGCTATTGTGAACAGTGCCACAATCAACATATGTATGCAAGTGTTTTTAGAGTAGAATGATTGGTAATCCTTTGGGGATATACCCAGTAATGGAATTGCTGGGTCAAATGGTATTTCTGGTTCCAGACCTTTGAGAAATTGCCACACTGCCATCCACATTTTAAAACTTTATTTGGGTAGATATAAATATTTTTGCGCTTGAAGTGAAATCTAAGGCAAACTTTTATAAAAGACTAAAATGGTTTAGGGATTTAGAATTCTCACAAAAACTAAGTGAAGAAATAGACCAATCAGGACAAAACACCACCATTACATCTTAGACTTAATATTTTAAAGCAAATAATTTTAGAGTCATTCTGAAAAGATTATTACTAAAATCATTGATTTTTAATGAATCATAAATCTATATGTGGCTCTTAGAGGATATTTCATGCTGAGGGTATCAGTTACAAGGGCAAGTCTGTCTTTCTCTAAGAGCCAGTGGGATTATTATATTTGAGTATGTAATAAAATGATTTATTAATTATGTATAAACAAGGTAAAGAAACATGGATTCATAAGTACAAATCTTGGTCTAAGTGGGATTGTATATAGTATTGAGTAGCCAGCCAGTTCCATTCTCTTTTATCCAGACAATTGGTTTACACACTTTTCCATCTTCTCTACTCTCAGATCCCATACAAGTGCTACACGCATCACAAAAATGTTAAAATAAATATTACCTACCCAATTCTCCTTTCCTTTCTGGACATGTGGCAAACTAAAGTTTCTAGGAGTTATTTCAGTAAGGCAGGCCAGTGTGACCAGTCCTGGCCAAAGAAATGTGAGGAGAAATAACATGTCACTTCCAAGCTGAGGTTAAGAAATACAGAAACAAAAACAAAAAAAAAACCTGTGCAATTCTCCAGTTTCCTTTCTCTGCTACTGCAGCAAACCCTAAACCTCATGTTGAGATGTCAGTTCCTCCCTTAACCAGGACCCTTGGCGACTGTAAAGCAGGGCCTGTTCTGTGCTTCTTTGACCATGTAATAAAGCTTTGTTGTATTAAACCACTGAAATTCATGAATAATGTTTTACTACAGCATAACCTCCTTTATCCTGACTGATGTATATGGCAACACTTCTTTGCTACATAAATACTAGAAAAAAGGCTGGTTGCAACTATATCTTTATGAAGCATGATTGTCTTCTCTAAAAGGATAATAACATGTAGAATACAAACTTAATGTAAGTCCTAATATTAGCACTACCACTATTGTCTGATACTACAGCTGAATTTAGATTTAAGCCTGTTCATGTGTATAGACATTTGCCCAAATCATTTAAATTTCCATGCCACTATTTTTTTTTTAACCACAATAGTTATAAAAATTAAGAAAAGGGGCTGGGTACAGTGGCTCACACCTGTAATCCCAGCACTTTGGGAGGCTGAGGCGGGTAGATCACCTGAGGTAAGGAGTTCGAGACTAGCCTGGCCTACATGGTGAAACCTGTCTTTACTAAAAATACAAAGATTAGCATGGCATGGTGGCAAGCACCTATAATCCCAGCTACTTGGAAGGCTGAGGTGGGAGAATCACTTGAACCCAGCAGGAGAAGGCTGCAGTGGGCTGAAATTGCATGACTGCACTCTAGCCTGGGTGATAGAGTGAGACTATGTCTCCAAAAAATACGAAAAAAAAAAACGAAAAGGGAAATGAATCATTTTAGAACATGGTAAGTGAGCTTCTTAGGGAATTTCCTTAAATAACAGCATAAAGTTTATTTTATGCTGATCTTCCAAGAGACATGCCAATCAAAATGTGATGATTATATAGTTTTAGATCCATAAATATATCATAGTGATATAAATTGACATTATGTGACTTAGTTCTTTTTTTCTACTTTCTGCCCTGCTATAAATTATCAGACACAGAGATATCATGATATTTCTCTATTTCCTGAGCCAGCCTTTACACTTACATGGAAAAAAGGATTTAATTCTCAAGAAACAACAACAACAAACTTTAAAGCTCAAACTTAGCAGCAACAGGCACAGCATCTTAGTCACTTGTATTGCCAAATGACTGGCAGATCATTTTGCAAACCCCTCTTCAAAATCTGAAAGTTGTTTAATGAGAAAGTAATAAATGTGTCTTACTTTCTGGATGCAAACTCTGAATCTAAAAATTACTAACTTTGTCATCCTAAACAAGCCATTTAATCTCCATTACCCTCAATTTCCTCGATACAAAAACAATTTCATAAACACGTAATTTATATGGTTGTGTCTAGCACTTAATAATGATTTAAAGTTATTTGTTGATAGAATAAGTACAGGAATGAATGGGTGGGTGGTAGCTAACAAGTTTGATTAACATAATGTTTGTAAAAATATTTCAAAAGGATTGTGTTGTAAAGATATAAGATATTATCAATAAAGTATTTAAAAATATAATTTTTAAATGTATGTTAGATATTAACCTAAGTCATGTTAATAACTGACTTAGGTTAACAACGCAGAATAATTCTTATGGACCCCATAAACATTGAGTGAACTACTCAGAAATTGGGGAAATCCCTGTCATTACAAGTGAACAGAAGGCAGCTCCTGTGTGCTGCCTTCACCTATCTCTGGAGATGCTTGTTCACTAAGCTTGGACTTCCTAATGGGGTGGAGTTTCTGTACTAGAAAGATAATATTTGTCTTTTGTTTTTAAATTGAGTCAGAAGTAGTTTGTGAGGGACCAGATGAAGAATGCCTTTAACCCTTAACCTTTATATTCACTTCTCAGACAAGAGGGGCTACCAGGATAATATCCACTTCTGTGGGCTCCAGAAGGTCAGTAAATATATATGAAAAACATTTGACTCTGAAATGTTGCAGTGATTAGTAGTGCAGTGATCTGCAGTATAATTTAGGACCTTGATATGATGGAAACCTCCAAAAGTTGAAGTGCTTCAAACCAGATCTTCAAAGAAAGCCTCTAGTGAGCTCAACCTAAAATACCTCAAAACAGTTGCAGACTCTGACATCTGTAAGTTCTGAAAAAGATCAATCTGCATCTGGTTCTGCTTTGCCACTGACTTAAAGAAAATGCTTTCTTTTTCCTTAGGTATCAAAACTTACTTTCATCGTAACCAGGAGTTTCCCATCTCTCACCACATAGACCCTAATTCCAACTTCATAGCCTCCTCCATTCTTTCCATAATTCTGAAAGTATTTCATCGTCAAGAAAGACTAACTTACACTTTCACTTTGCTTACAACTTTAGAGGCGTTAGGTAATTTACTGTTATATGTGAAATTGAGCTTCAGGTATTAATTTGTGCCATTATTATTTCTAGGAGATTGGGGCAGCCCAGTTAGATGATGGCTGGTGATTACAATCTTACCACCTTTTTTTTGTTTCAAACTCCACTCCTCTCCCAACTCTGCTCCCCTCTGCAATACACACACAACCCACCTCTTGGGTTTAATTATCATCTATGGGGATAGTTTGTAAGACAAACTATATAGTCCCAAGAAAAATAATGATGTGGCTAATATTTCCACGCCTCTTTAATTTTGTTTCTAATAAATTTTATGGAGTTCAATTCATAATAGCCACTGGAGGCCTCTAGATGGGTACAATCTTCTCTAAGTCCAAAGATGCTTCTAAAAATAGCACTCCTAATGTCATTATATTAAGTCAGAAGCAATTAAGGTGAGGGTAGGAAGTTCCTCCTCGTTTACACCACCCACCTCCAACAACCAGTATGATGTGGAATGTGGGAGACACAAATATTTCTTCCTCACCCCAGCTAGTAACTTTCCTGTAGGAAAACAAAACAGAATGCATTATTAACAGCAGAAGCTGTCAGGCTACTTGTGATAAAATAACTACACAAATAAAATTTAATTCATGATTTTATTCTGCTAGTTTCATTAAGATTAAATATATGAAGTGACAGAGACCTACCACTACCTCCAAATAAATTTTTTCCTCACCCCAATCTATCCCTGTCCTCCACTAAATGTCCTCCTAGTCACCTAATCTTACTGTAGGACTTATGATGTTCCATAAGAGGCTTTCATGCCAAACCACAGACGTTCACATTTGGGTGCCTGTCTAAGTCAGGTTCTTGGTGAGGGCCCTCTTTCCTGTTATCACATGGTCTTCTTGGTGTATGCACTGGAGTTGGGGGATGGGGCAGAAAGTGTTTTCTAGTATCTTTCCCTTCATATGAGAACACTAATGTAATCATGCAGACTCCACCATCATGACTGCATCTAAACCAAATTACCTCCCTAAGATTGTACCTTCCAATACTGTCACACTGGAGGTTAAAGTTTCAACATAGGAATTGTAGGTGGCGGGGAGCAGGCACAAACATGCAGTCCATAATTGCCAAAGCAAAAATTCTACCAAAGTTAAAACAAATAAGGAAGCCTTTACTCAAGGCTATTGCAACAGGTAAGAGACATCAGGGCTGAGTTTGAACTCAACTGCATTGAAATAAAAGGTGGGAACTTTTGTTTTGTTTGTTTGGGTGTTTTGGGGTTGTTTGTTTGTTTGTTTTGTTTTGTTTTTGAGAAGAGTATCACTCTGTCACCAGGCTGGAGTGAGTGGTGCAATCTTGGCTCACTGCATCCTCCGCTTCCCAGGTTCAAGCGATACTCCTGCCTCAGCCTCCTGAGTAGCTCGCACTACAAGTGTGTGCCACCGCGCTCACCTAATTTTTGTATTTTTAGTAGAGATGGGGGTTTTACCATGTCAGCCAGGATGGTCTCCATCTCTTGACTTCATGATCCGCCCACCTCATCTTCCCAAAGTGCTGGGATTACAGGGTTTTTAAGTGCTGCTGTGAGCTAGCGGAAGACTACTGGAGGACATCAGTAGCATAGAATGTGATTAATGCAATGTGTGCAGTATATTTATTCCTGAGTGTGCAAGTGTTTTTCTCTATGATAAGACCACAGGTGTTTGCTAATAGGCACCCATCGAAGTTAAACTCCTACCCTTTCCATAGAGCCTGGGTTGATGAAACTTTCTCTTTCTTGAGGATTACATTTCAAAAGGATAGCTTCAGGGTTCTGGAGAAAGACATTCTTGACTTGTAAAACTGGCAGGAGGCTTTTTAAAAGATTTACATCTCAAAGGAGGAGAAAGAGAATTCACATGTCTTCTAAAGTAAATGTTCCAAGAAAAGGGAAGTCAAGAGCCTGGAGTCAGAAAGAATCTTATCTAAAGTTAGGCAAGCTTACAGAAATGCCTTGGTAATGGGTCTTTTTCAGTTTCTGCTGAACCAGAAATTCTCTGCAGTATGATTTGCTACAAAACAAAATGTTGTGAGAAATGAATTTAACTTTATACAAGAAGGTTTAGCAACAGAATGGCCTCACTGGGAGAAGTTTCCCCTCTAAAGCAGAACTTTGCCCAAGCTTGCAATAGGAACTGTGTGATATCAATATAGTTTTCCAGAGCCTTACTGACTGTTGTGATTAAAGTGTAAATCTTACTTCCAAATGAAAACAAATTACCATGTCATTCAGGTGACCTGAAGAAAGAGTAATTCATTTCTGAGCACTTGCTTTACCCTCAAACATAGAAGAGAAATCCTTAGAAAATTTTTTAATGAAATGCAATAATGCTGGTTCTTTCCTCCCTCCCACACATCACAGAGTATATTTTATCATCAAGAATATGAGACTGTAGTTTTCATTCCTATCCAAACCCTCCTCCACTTCCACCCCTGGCACTTAATTTTTTGGGGTGACCAGGGGAAGCTGAAAAACTTAACATTTTGCTCTTAAAATATTGTTTGAATTATGTTTTTATAGGCACCCAGAAGCCAGAGGCCTCACATAAATAAAATTAACTGCAGTTTGAACCATGCTGTAAGCTGGTTAACAGAAACTGAGATAAATTGTTTCTGAATAGAAATCAACTATCATCCCTGCAATTGTTAACGCTTATCCCAATAAATAAAAGGACTATATTGTTTAAAGAACAATTTTCTGTGTATAAATTTCTCTGTATGTTTCTGATTCTACTTGTTGTCATACAAGCAAAGAAAAAATTAGAAAGAAGCTCACACTGCGGTAACATGGTCTTCATTTCTTAACACCACCCGCTAAACCTCTGTTGGAATTAATCACCCATACCTGCACAAATTGTTTCCCATAATATTTTTTGCTTCCACCAACTGTCATCAAAAATTACCCAAACTCTGGGCTAGAATGTTGCTCTAATTGCAATAACAAATTGTTCAATGCCAACCACCCATGGAACAGCTTTTTAAAAATAACTAACTAAATAAATAAAAAGACATATGGTTTCTTAGTATTCTCATGTATTTTCTTCAGAAGAAATTCTCTTCCTTTAGTATATGTTTGGCTACTTAGTCAAGGTAGAGGACACATGTTGCATCTTTTTAAAAACACTGATTGTCCACATTTACCCTTAATTCAGGTCTTAACATTTCTATAGTCATGATGGTAATGGCCATCTAACCAAAAGAATATAATTCAGCTTCACTTCTGCAGGGTATATGTTTGAGGCTGTTATGCTTTGCACTTGCAGGGTGCAGGGTTTCTGTTTTTACTTGCCTCTCATCCACCCATGTTTTCTTCTCAGTGTGTTGTCTTATCCTCACTTCTTTTATCTACTGTTTTGCAAAGTTTATGAAGGTTTGGTTTTACTTTATTTAAAGAACACACAAAAAAAAATTTTCTAAAGTTTCTTTCTGCTTCTTCTATATGGGTAATCTTTTTCCTCCCTCAGAATATATGTTTTCTACATGAGTGTAATGTTTTCCTCACTCTTATTTTGTTAGAGTAAACAGGCTTTTTCTTTTTTTCCAATTATTTATCCAGCCCTTATCCTATACTAACTTTCCACTTGATATTACTAACACTGAAACTTCCTGCTTGGTGTAACTAAACTTGGATTTTTGGTTGAATTTATGTTGAATACAGGATACATTAGTGTTAAATGGTGGCTAATTAGGGTCTAAATGATGTCAAATCCTCAAAAAGTGTGGGTTTCTGAAGGGTCCCCTTGATTTTGTTCCCATTGATGCTGTTATGTCTCAGAATAACCAAGGCAATTTAGCAGTTCCATCCAGTAGGTTTGCGTGGATGTTTCTGACACATGGATGATACCTCTTCCTACTTTCTAACACAGCTACAGGTTTTAATACTATTTAAACTTCCTTGATTGTTTTAATAAGCTGGGAACATAAAAGAAAAGTGCCTTTGCTTCTCCCATCCAAGTTCACATGGAAGTTTTATGGTTTACTTTTCTATTTTTGTTTTCTGGAATTGAACTTTAAAGGTCACAACAAAGGCACCTTTCATTGTTTTGTGGGAGTAAATTATGTGTGCATGTGTCTATATATATATACATATATATGTATATATGAATATATATATATGTATGACATACATATATATATATGTATGAATCATATAACTATGATTCCTACAGCAACTCAGATTCTAATTGTATTTACATGCTTTGGTTATATATATTTTTTCTGTCTTTGTAAACCTTGCTGGAACACTGTATAGACTCCCCTAAGTAGTACAGCAGCGGATGTGCAATGTCATTTATAAGTATGTGTGTTGCTGGAAATAGACATTGTTCAGGTCAAGGAATCCTGTGATGATGGTAACAGAAAATCTGTCTAAATAAAATATTTTCAGCAAAGTTATTCAAATAGTGTTTATCCTAGTAAAAGTATAATTTTGTCATCTTGCCAGGGAGAGCAAGACTACAAAGGTGATTTCTTGAATATCTTACAGTTTGTCAAACTACTAACTCTAGGAAATCTTAGTCATTATGTAAACTCAGCATGAACCTTCTGGCCTCATCATTTCTAATAGATTCTAAGAATTTCTCTGAGCCATCTCAAGCCCCCTTGCCCTTCGGGCACCCTGACTTGCAAACCCACAGCCACATTTGAAGAAGGAGAGTGGAATTTGAGAGTGGTAAAAGAGGAAGCTCATAAAGAGAGAACTTCATGCTATTTGGTTTTTAAAAGTTGAAATCTATAAAACAAAAGACAAAACTTGAACTGAACATTGAGGGGCACTGGATGGACACAATCTGCAAGGAAATTACCATACACTGGATTATTAGGTCCTTGAGGGGAAGAATTACATAGTGTAAACTGCTGTGTCAGAGCTCAAGAAAATGAATAAATCGCTTTAATACTTGTTCTTTAATAATTCACATTAAACCTAAAAATAAAGCTAACTCAATAAAAATGTTTTCTTGGACAGTTCTTGATAGCAACTGCTAAAATTTTTTTCTTTGTTTAATATCTACCAAATACATGTGTTCAAAGAGTAAGAAATAAAAATTAAAAATTTCTACTCCATTCAAGTGGTATGATAAGTAGATTCCATTGTACACAACCCTTGAGTTTTTAAAACATTTTAAATGATCCTCATTATATGTTTAAAAGAACCATATAAATAAACAGATAAAGTCATGATCCCTTCACCATCGTGGATCATCAGATAGAGAGTTGAATTATGCAAACTGATAAGTTTGAAAACCCAAGCATCTTATAATGAGATCAAAATAATCTGTTGTTAATTATCAGTGACAGATATTTTCTGATACCCACTATGTTTCTGGTTCCTTTCCAGAAACACAAACTAAAACAAGTTAAAGAAACAAAACAAAAAATCTAAAGCGGTAATTACTAGCAAAAATTTAAATACTAATAAAAAGTAACTACCTCCAGAAATATCATTTGCTCTAGCAATCCCATTACTGGGTATATACTCAAAGGATTATAAAAAATTCTATTATAAAGACACATGTGCATGTATGTTTATTGTGGCACTGTTTACAATAGTAAAGACTTGGAAGCAACCCAAATGCCCATCAATGATAGACTGGATAAAGAAAATGTGGCACATAAACACCATGGAATACTATGCAGTCATAAAAAAGGATGCGGTCACATCCTTTTCAGGGACATGGATGACTCTGGAAACCATCATTCTCAGCAAACTGACACAAGAACAGAAAACCAAACACCACATGTTCTCACTCATAAGTGGTTGTTGAACAATGATGACACATGGACACAAGGAGGGGAACATCACACACCAGGGCCTGTCAGAGGATGAAGGGGACTAGGGGAGGGATAGCAGGGGATGGGGGAATTGGGGAGGGCTAACATTAGGATAAATATCTAATGTAGATGACAGGGGGATGGATGCAGCAAACCACCATGGCACGTGTATACCTATGTAATAAACCTGCACGTTCTGCTCATGTACCCCAGAACTTAAAGTATAATAAAAAAAAAGGAAAAAAATAAAAAATTTTAATGCCAATAAAAAAGTGTTTATCACTTAGAGATGTAAAACAAAATATTGTAAATGAAATTATAAGATTTTGTTCAAAATAAAATACTAAAGACAAGAAAAAAAAAGTATCTAGCTCCAATTTATCTGATTTGAGACCTAGTTACATGATCGTCATTTTATTTTTATGTGTGGGCCCTATGTTATATACTATATTATTATTTCCTAACCTGTGCTGTCTAACAGAAATGTGGTGCAAGCTACGTGTGTAATATTAAATTTTATACTAGTATAAGGAAACAAAAAGAAACAGGTAAAATTAATTTCAACAATATATTTTATTTAATCAAAAATGTTATCATTTCATCATGTTGTATTAGCCATATTTCAAGTGCCCAACAGTGAGATGTAGTTGGATAGTACAGATCTAGATGGCTAAATATGGTAGATATTGTGCCATATTCAGACATATTTCTCCATGCCCAGCATAGGTCTTTGCACAGAGGTAGCACTTTACAAATGTTAAATAAATTGCCAAATTTGTAGCTGAAAGAATATCCTACTTGAAGTCAGTATGTTTCTTGGAGATTTAGGTTTCCATTAAGTTTGAGAAGTATTTGGCCACTGTTTTCAAATAGTTTCTTCTTTCCATTCTCATTCTTTTCTTATCCTGGGACTCAAGTAATATGTTTGTTACACTATTTTATGTTGTTACACATATTTCTGAATGAGAGTTGATTTTTTTCTCATTATATTCTTCTGACTAGAATACATCTGATATATCTTCATGATCACTGACTCAATTTTCCAGCATCTCAAATCTTCTGTTAAGCCTACATAGTAAATTTTTTATCTCAGATACTTTATTTTTCTGTTCTAGGATTTACATTTTAAAAATATTTTCCATTTCTTTGTTGAGATTTCTTATTTGTTCCCTCAATAAGAAAATATTTGTCCTTAGTTATTTGAACATATTTTCCATAAATTTAGAAATATTTTTGTAGTGTGTCTTTAAAATGTCTGTTTGCTAGTTTAACATATGGGCTGTTTTGTCAGGGGCTGGATCAGGGGTGTTGATGGCTTTTTTTCTTGACTTTGAGTAATGGGTTCCTGTTTCTTTGCATGTCTTGTAAGTTTTTATTATACTTGGGCTTTAGGGATGATTAATTATAAAGACTCTGGATTCTGTTATCTTCCTGTGAACACTTTTTGTAGCAGTTTAGTTATAGGTCAATTGCCTTGAACCTGAATAGCTTTGCTTTTAAATGTTGTTTGGCATATATGTAGGATGTCCAAAGTGCTTCCTAGGCCCTTCTGATTTGGTGGGTCTGGAACTCCAAAGGCTGTTTTCCTGATGCCACTCTTTCTACCCTATGGAACATTTCTGTGCAACAGCTAGGAGGACTTACACATTAAAACACAAAAGAGACCATACCACTTTCCTGCTTAAAACTCTCTAGTGTCTTCTCGTGGCTGTGAGAATAGAAGCCACCTATTATGGTCTATAAGCTTTGAGTGATTTGGTTTCCTCTACCTCTTCGATTTTAACTCCTCAATTCTCTCATTTATTTTCTACTCTCCAGTGTTTCTCTTAGTTCTTTATAAAGTTGAACCTCATTGCTGCCTCAAATGTTTTTCATGTATATTTCCTCCAGACACTTGCATGGTTGGAGTCTTAGCATTTAGATTTCAACAACATTGTCTGCAAGATCATGTCTAACATTCCAAAACTCACCTCTAAACATTCTCAAATATATTGCCCTGTTTAATTTTTCATAGCAATTACTGTCACCTAGAATTAATTTGTTAAATTATTTATTTCATGTCTCCCTAAACTTGAATATAGATTTCATGAGAGGAGGTAAGTACTGTTTGATGTTTCTAGCATCCAAAACAGTATCTGAATCACTGAGAGTGTGTAGCAAATATCTGTTCAAAAAAAAGAAAGAATAAATCTTTTCTTACCTTGAAAATTACTCATACTTGAGATATATATTATGCTATATAATATATATAGTGAAATAGACATTTATTGCACTATATATGTACAACACAAGTATAAATATATGTACATATAGTTTATATTTGAATGCCAGGAAGACTGTGCATGTGTGAGGTTAGAACTAGCATGAAAATGAGCCTACTTCAAAACTGTAAAACTGATAACTATTCAAAAAATCAACACAGAAACATCAGAATTGAATTATCTCTCCCCACTGTCCCATAGGTCTTGGCTCCTTCCAAAGGAGAACGAAGGGGTATTAACATTTTTTAATCCTTATGTTACACTCTGACATCAGGTGTCCTTCTTCACTGAAGCTTAAACAAAAAGGTATTTCCTTTTCTGGAGTTTGGGTACTTCTGGATTTATTTCTGAATGTCTCAAACACACTGATCTCTGCAAAGTGCCAGAGGACTTTTGCTGAAGTTTTATCAACAGTCTTATTTGGGAAACAATCTACTACTGAGAAAGCAAATTTGGGGGTGAATGGTAACCAGATGCCAAGATAGTTGGAAAGTGCTGACTCAGGTTAAGGATTTACCTTTTCCTGCTCACCCAGAATTTTCTGGCTGGGGATCTGACTTCAGGTGCCTGATTTGTACCTGCCTCACCTCTGGGCCTCCAAGTATACCCTAAAGTTCTAGTCACAATTTAGTCAATGGCACTGTTTTATTTTTACACTTCATGAGTAACTTCACTAATAGCAATAATTCAAGGGTTCTGGGGAAAATCTAAGTTCAGAAGAAATTGTTAGTCACCTTTCCGAGCTACATTGAATAATACAGGTGTTTCTGTTTCACTAAACTGCACTTTAGGTGTCTTGGGATCCCACACAGGAAGCTCTCTTTTTTTTTTTTTTCCCAGATTACCTTGAAGTACTACACTGGTACACACTTCTGAAACTGGAGTACAGTTTCAACTCTGTGCAGAGAGGACGCATGAGAACAGAATCTCTTTGGGACATCTTTCTGGAGCATCAATGTTACTACAGGATTTGGAAGAAAAAAATTAAATAATTTCCACGGGTGATAATCTGTACCACCTGTCATCTGAGCGTACTTCAGGCCATGACCAGCTCCAGCACCTCCTGATTGGCAAGGCATCAGAACTGATCCCGATACCTTCACAGCAGTAGCCTAATCCAAACAGCCTTTGCAAAAAATAAGGCCACCCAGACCATCCTGCTACTAAGTATGATTTTTTTTCCCTCAATTTTGAAAAGTTGGAGGGAGCCAAGATGGGTAACTGGATGCAGTCAGGAGGAACATCTCCCACCAAGGGACCAAGACATCAGGAAGACTGGCACACTCTGAGCAGACCTTTGAAGAGAAGGCATTGAAGGTGGATGTAGACACTGGACTGAAGGGAGAGAAAACTGGGAACCCTGTGCAGGGCTGCTGAACATTGGAACCTGCCCTTGGCTTCCAGTAACTCCTGAGAAAGGGGTGAGTTGAACAGATGAGGAGTGGCCTGATCTTGCCACTCACCACCGGAACCCTTCATGCAGGAGAGCCCAAGACACCCACGAATGCTTGAGCTGGCAGAGAGGATCACTTAGAAAGGTGGCAGGGGCAGGACTCCAGCCTGTATGGAGCCCAAAGGTTTTGGCGTGAGAACAGCTGCAGTGGAGTATTGCTAGGGACCTATACCTCAAGGATCCCCATGCTCCTCTAGGACACTTTAGCCTTAAGGTTAATGATAAAGCTTGACAGACAGTCTTACCTGTTGGACGAGGCCAGTCCAATCTAAGCACCCCCACTAGTGGCCTCTCCTGGGGCCCCAGCCTGGCTGTGCCTACTTGCCTTACGGCCGCAGATACCCAACTAGGGTGCTTCCCTCATGGTAACTCGTTCACTGGCAAACTCTGCCTAACCATGGGAGAGCTCCTGCAGACCAGTCCATGCTCATATGACCAGACCAGGCCACTTGCAGCTTCCACCCACTGCAGCTACCCCACCACTTTGCCGACATGCACTCGCCCATAGATCCCACCAACCACTTCACCAGTGCACACATAGTGGATCTCACTCCCCTTCCCCAATGCCGTGCATGGGTGCAACACCCAGCTGCCACACTGGTGTTGGGCATGCAAGCACAGCTTACAGCCTTACTTGCCCCAGCTGGGGCCACCACCACTGCCAGTACAAATGTGTGCACATGCTGAAACATCCATCTCTGCCATGCTGCCCCTGCCACCTCTGGCACAAGTGTGTACACAGACACCGAGCACCCCCACTAGTGCCCCACCACCACTGTACTGCTGTCACCTCCAATGTGGGTGCCTGTACAGACACTGGTGGACCCATCACCACCCCACCACCACTGGTACCCCAGTCCTGCAGGTGCCCCACCCCAGCCAATGCATGTGTACCATACTGCACCACCACAGCTGCTGGCGTGCCTCAGCAAGCATGGATCCCACTGCCACCACCCTAAGTGCTTTGGTTGGCATCCTCCATCAGAATTTTGGGGTCAGTGGAACAGAAACATTTTAGCCCTTTCAGGGAAGCTAGTTCCTAACCTTAAGTGGCCAGGGAACAAATTGGAGCTCTTAGTACCAGACTCCTAAAGTTAGAACATGCAGCCCAGGAATGCTGAGCTGAGCCTCAGCCCCTTGAAAACATCTATAATCAGAGTCAATTGAACGAACCCACCTTATACCACAATCAAACTTCCAAGGCACAAAGACGACAAAGGCCAAAAAACCATCCAAATTTCATCAACTTCAAAGATTAAAGGAACATCAGGCCACATAGATGATAAAGAACCAGTGCAACAACTGGCAACTCCCCAAACCAGAGTGTCTTGTTACTTCCAAAGGACCAAACTATTTCCCTAGCAATGGTTCTTAACGTGGCTGAAATGGCTGAAGTGACAGACATAAAATTCAGAATATGGATACGAATGAAGATCATTGAGATTCCAGAGAAAGTTGAAACCCAATCCAAAGAATCAAAGGTATACAATAAAATGACACAGGAGCTGAAAGGATGAAATGTTCATGTTAAGAAGGAACCAAACTGATTTGATAGAGCCAAAAAACACACTACAAGAGTAACATAATATGATTGCAAAGAGCAGAATAGACTTAGATGAGGAAAGAACCTCAGAGCTCCAAAAACAGTTCTCCAAATTTACTCAGACAAAAGTAAAGAAAAAAGAATAAACGAAACCTCTGACAAATATGAGATTATGTAAAGAGACCAATTCTACAACTCAGTGGCCTCCTTGAAAGAAAAGGAAAGAGAGTAACTTGGAAAACATACTTGAGGATGTTGTCCATGAAAAGTTACCTAACCTTGCTAGAGAGGTCAACATTAAAATCTAGGAAATGCAAAGAACCCCTGTGAGGTACCATAGAAGACAACCATCCCCAAGACAAATAGTCATCATATTTTCCAAGGTTGACATGAAAGAAAAAATATTAACAGCAGCTAGAGAAAAGAGGCAGGTCACCTACAAAGAAAACCCCATCAGGGTACACAGTGGACCTTTCAGCAGAAATCCTACAATCCAGGGAGGACTATATACAGCAGTCTTAAGAAAAGAAATTCCAACCAACACTTTCTTTTTTATTTTATTTTATTTTATTTTACTTTAGGTGTATACCATATCCAGCATTTCTCCCCAAGTTATCTCTCCCCACCCTCCCCTCCCTCCTCACCCCCCAACTGCACCCAGTATGTGATGCTCCTCTCCCTGAGTTCACCTGTTCTCATTGCTCAACACCCACCTATGATGAGAACATGTGTTGTTTGGTTTTCTGTTCTTGTGTCAGTTTGCTGAGAATGATGGCTTCCAGATTCATCCAAGTCCCTACAAGAGACATGAACTCATCATTTTTATGGCTGTGTAGTATTCCATGGTGTATACGTACCACATTTTCTTTCTTATCCAGCCAAACTACACTTCATACATGAAGGAGAAATAAGATCTTTTTCAAACAATCAAATGCTAAGGGAATTCATTACCACCAAACCTGCCTTACAAGAAATCTTTAAGGGAGTGCTAAATATGGAAATTAAAGACCGTTTCTTGCCACCACAAAAACACACATAAGTACACAGACCATAAAGCAACCATGCAATCAAGTCTTCATAAAAACCAGCTAACAAGACAATGACCAGATAAAATCCACACATATCAATATTAACCTTGAAGATAAACAGTCAAAATGCCACAATTAAAAGGCACAGAGTGCAAGTTGGATAAAGAAGCAAGACCCATTGGTTTACTGTCTTTAAGAGATCCATCTCACATGTAATAACACCTGTAGGCTCAAAGTAAAAGGATGGAGAAAATCTACCAGGCAAATGGAAAACAGAAAAATAGCAGAAGTTGTGATTCTAACTTCACATTAAAAAAAAAAAAAAAAAAAAAAAAAAAACTTTAAAGCAACAACAATCAAAAAAGGATGAAAAGGGGCATTACATGATGGTAAATATTTCAATTCAACAAGAAATAATAACTATGATAAATATATATGCACCCAACACAGGAGCACACAGATTAATAAAATAGGTTTACAAAGAGACTTAGATAACCACTTAATAACAGTGGGAGACTTCAATACATCACTGACAGTCATAGACAGATCATTGAGGCAGAAAACTAACTAAGATATTCAGGACCTGAACTTGACCAAATAGATGTAACAGACATCTTCAGAACTTTCTACCCAAAAACAACAGAATACACATTCTTCTCATCTGCATATGGTGCATACCCTAAAATTGACCTTACAATTGGTCATAAAACAATTCTCAGCAAATTCAAAAGAAAAAAATTACACCAACTACATTCTTAAACCATAGCACAATAAAAATGGAAATAAATAAGAAGACCATTTAAAACCATACATTCTGGAAATTAAACAACCTGCTACTGAATGACTTCTGGGTAAATAATTACATTAAGGCAGAAATTCTTAAAAATTGTTTGAAACTAATGAGAGCAAAGATACTACATACCAGAATATCTGGGACACAGCTAAAGCAGTGCTAAGATGAAAGGTTAGAGAATTAAACACCCACATCAAGATACAAAGATCTCAAAGAAAAAACCTAATGTCACACTTTAAGAAATTAATAAAACAAGAGCAAACCAACCCCAAACCTAGCAGAAGGCAAAACAGAACCAGAATCAGAGCTGAACTGAATGATATTCATATGTGAAAAAACATACAAAAAGTCAGTGAATGCAGAAATGAGTTATTTGAAGAAATTAATAACATTGAGAGACTGCTAGCTAGAATAAAGAAAAAACAGAGAGAAGATCCAAATAAACACCATTAGCATTGACAAAGGTGACATTACCACAGTCCCCACAGTAATACAAAAATACAAACAAAAAATCCCTCAGAGACAATTACAAACACCTCTATGCACACAAACTGGAAAACTTGGAAGAAATGGATAAATTCATGGACACATACACCCTCTTAAGACTGAACCAAGAAAAAATAGGAACTCTGAACAGACCAGTAATTAGTTCTATAATTGAATTGTAATAAAAACCTACCAACCAGAAAAAGTTCAGGACTCTACAGACTCACAACCAAATTCTATCATATGTATAAAGAGCTGATAACATTCCTACTGAAACTATTCCAAAATATTGAGGAGGAGGGACTCATCCCCAGCTGATTCTATGAGGATAGCATCATTCTAATACTAAAATCTGGCTGACACAAAACAAACAAACAGAAAAAAAGAAAAAAAAAACTTCAGGCCAATATGTTTGATGAACACAGATGCAAAAATCCTCAACAAACTACTAGCAAACTGAGCAGTAAACCTGCAGCACATTAAAAAGCTAATCTGCCAAAATCAAGTAGATTTCATCCCTGGGATGCAAGATTCGAACAACAGATGCAAATCAATAAATGTAACCCATTATATAA
Source organism: Aotus nancymaae (assembly GCF_030222135.1). NCBI lineage: Eukaryota > Metazoa > Chordata > Mammalia > Primates > Aotidae > Aotus > Aotus nancymaae. Next base: position 33,553,009 of record NW_026988413.1, read on the forward strand.
ACAGCACTAAAAACCAAAACCATATGATTATTTCAGTAGATGCAGAAAAGGCTTTTGATAATGTACACTTCATGTTAAACATCACTTATGTTAAAAACCCTCAACAAACTAGGCATTGAAGGAACATACAACAAAATAATAAGAATCATCTATGACAAACCCACAGTCAGTATCATACTGAATAGAGAAAAGCTGGAAGCATTCATCTTGAAAACTGGCACAAGACAAGGATGCCCACTCTCACCTCTTCTATTCAACACAGGGCTGGAAGTCCTAGCCAGAGCAATCAGGCAAGAGAAAGAAATAAAAGGCATCCAAACAGGAAGAAAGGAAGTCAAAATATCTCTTTTGTAGAATATATATACGTGTGTGTGTGTGTGTGTGTGTGTGTGTGTGTGTGTGTATTTATTTAGAGACGGAGTCTTGCTCTGTGGCCCAGGCTGGAGTGCAGTGGCACAATCTCAGCTCATGGCAACCTCCACCTTACAGGCTCAAGCAGTTCTCCTGCTCTCAGCCTCCCGAGTAGCTGAGATTATAGGCGGCCACCACCACACCCATCTAATTTTTGTATTTTTAGTATAGATGGGGTTTCACTATTTTGGCCAGGCAGGTTTTGAACTCCTGACCTCAAGTGATCTGCCCATCTCGGCCTCCCAAAAGTGCTGGGATTACAGGCATGAGCCACCACACCCAGCCTGAAATGATTTTATACCTAGAAAACCTCATAGTCTCTGCCCAAAAGCTCCAAGATCTAATAAACAACTTCAGCAAAGTTTCAGGATATAAAATCAATTTTAAAATATCAGTAGCCTTTCCATACACCAACAACATCCAAGGTGAAAGTCAAATCAATAATGCAATCCCATTCACAATAGCCACCATAAGAAATGCCTATGAATATGCTAAACAAGGAAGTGAAAGATCTCTATAACAAGAATTACAAAATACTTCTGAAATAAATCAGAGATGACACAAACAGATGGAAAAACTTTGCATGCTCATTGATAGAAAGAATAAATATTATTCAAATAGCCACACTTCCCAAAGCAATGTACAGATTCAATCCTATTCCTGTGAAACTACTAATGGCAGTCTTCACTGAATTAGAAAAAAGCTATTCCAAAATACATGTGGAACAAAAACAAAGCCTAAATAGCCAAAGCCATACTAAGCAAAAAGAACAAAGCTGAAGGCGTCACATCATCTGCAAGGCTTCACACTATACTGCAAGGCTACAGGAAAAACCAACAAACAAAAACAGAATGGTACTGTTACAAAAACAGACATATAGACCAATGGAACAGAGTAGAGAGCCAAGAAATAATGCCACACACCTACAGTCATCTGATCTTCAACAAAATCCACAAAAACAACCAATGAGGAAAAGACTCTCTATTCAATAAATGGTGCTGGAATAACTAGCTAGCCATATGCAGAAGATTGAAACCAGACCCCTTTTTTACATCATGTACAAAATTCTATGCAAGATGGTTTAAAGACTTAAATGTAAAACCTAAACTTATAAAAAACCCCTGAAGAAAACCTAACAAATACCATGTGGATTCGGGTCCTGGCAAAGATTTCATGACAAAGACACCAAAAGCAATTACAATTAACAACAAAAATTGACAAATGGGACCTAATTAAACTAAAGAGCTTCTGCACAGCAAAAGAAACTATCAACAGAGAAAACAGACAACCCACAGAATGGGGGAAAATATTTGCACACTGTGCATCTAACAAAGGTTTAATATCCAGAATCTTCAATATCCAGAAACTTAAACAAATTGACAAGCAAAAAACAAACAACCCTCTTAAAAAGTGGGCAAAGGACATAAATAGACACTTTTCAAATGAAGACATACATGCAGCCAACAAGCATATGAAAAAAATGTTCAACATCACCAATCATTAGAGAAATGGTAATCAAACTCACATCAGTAAGAATGGCTATTTTTAAAAAGTCAAAAGTAACAGATGCTGACAAAACTGCAGGGAAAAGGGAATCTTATACACTGCTGGTGGGAATGTAAATTAGTTCAGTCATTGTGCACAGCAATTTGGAGATTTCTCAGAGAACTCAAAGTGGAACTACCATTCAACCCAGAAATCTCATTATTGGGTATATATCCAAAGGAATAGAATATTTCTACCATAAGCCAGGTGTAGTGGCTCATGCCTATAATTCTAGCACTTTGGGAGGCAGAGGCAGGCAGATCACTTGAGGTCAGGAGTTCAAGACCAGCCTAGCCAATATGGTGAAACCCCATCTGTACGAAAAATAGAAAAATTAGTTGGGCATTGTAGCAGACACCTGTAATCCCAGCTACTTGAGAGGCTGAGGCAGGAGAATCACTTGAGCCCAGGAGGGGGAGGTTGCAATGGGCGGAGAGCACACCATTGTACTCCAGCCTGGGTGACAGAATGAGACTTCATCTCAAAAAATATAAAAATAAGTAGACTGTTCTACCATAAAGACATTTGCACATATATGTTCATTGCAGCACTATTCACAATAGCAAAGACACAGAATCAACCTAACTGATCGTATTATTCTGTTTTCACATTGCTATAAAGAAATACTAAAAGCTGGATAATTTATTTAAAAAAAAAGATTTAACTGGCTCACAGTTCTGCAGGCTGTACAAGAAGCATGGTGGCATCTGTTGGCTTCTGGGGAGGCCTCAGGAAACTTCTAATCACAGCACAATTTGAATGGGGAAATAACACTGCACATGGGTAGAACATGAGGAAGAGGGTGGAGGTGCTATACACTTTTAAACAACCAGATCTCACCAGCACTCATTCACTCTCTTGGCAACAGTAACAAAGGGGTATGGTGCTAAGCCATTAATGAGAAATCTGACCTCATGGTCCAACCAGCTCCTATTAGGCCCCACCTCCAACACTGGAGATTACAATTTGATATGAGATTTGGGTGGGGATGCAGACCCAAACCATATAAATGCCCATCAGTGGTAGATTAGATAAAGAAAATGCGGTGCATCTATACCATGGAATTCTATGAGGCACAAAAAAGAATGAGATCATGCCATTTGCTGCAATGTGGATGAAGCTGGAGGCCATTACACTAGGTCAACTAACACAGGAACAGAAAACCAAATACCCCAATACTGCATGTACTCATTTATAAATGAGAACTAAACATTGAGTATATGTGGATACAAAGAAGGGAACAATAGACACCAGGATATACTTGAGGGTACAGGTTAGTGGATGAGAGGAGATTGAGGTTAAAAAACTACCTATTGGATACTGTGCTTATTACATGGGTGACTAAATAATCTGTACATCAAATTATTTGAGACACACATTTACCTATATAAGAAACCTGCACATGTACTGAAACTATAATAAAAATAAAAAAATAAACAAACTGCACTTCACACCATCTGGTTAATTGGAACCCTGTCAATGTCCCCTAAGCACATATGTAGGGCATAGGACAACCTCTCTCTATATGCACATACGATTCAGTGTACGAATCCAGCAATCACACCCCTTGTTTTAAGTTCTTTCTATGATCCATGATCATTCTTTTACACAATTCAAGGTAGACATAAATATTTCCTAATGCTGAACCCTGCTAACTATCCTGTTAACTCTCTGCTTAGCCTCCAAGATCTATAAGCCCTGATGTAATTCAATGCATTTTCCAACCATTAAGCAATGTCTTCTTCCCTCATCTCTGACATGATGATACCTGTGAAATTCCTGGGGTCAAACAACTTAGAGCAGTGGTACCCAAACCTACTTGATCTGGGTAGCCCTGTCTCCATGAGACCTAGTAGCAGCTATTAAAAAGGTCCCATCTATTTATGAGTTCTAGAGATTTTGGCTCCCTTTCCAGGAAGGACTCTAATACTTAAATGCAATGCTTCTCAGGAGGCAAGATAAAAACTTATTTCCAGCCTATAAGTTTAAAATAGAATTTCTTTTACTATTTCATTCTGGATATCTCACATAACATTTCCTAAATCTAATTCTGCCATGTGGGAAAAAATAAAAATATGGACTAGGAAATTTGAACTATGGTTTTTGTGTGTATTCTAGAAAACAATGAGAGCATCAGCCAGAGACTAGGGAGCGCCAAATATTTCTTGACATATGAGTGTGCAGTTCAACCCCAGGGCCCCCCATATATACCCCTAGGAAATGTTTTAGAATCCACAGTGTAGGGTGAACTTTTAACCAAAAGAACAAACCTCATAATGCTACCACATTTCAAAAGAGATTCAAAAGTATGCATTTTAAAAGAAAGGAAACTAAGATAATCAAAAGAATAAAAGATGAGATTGACATTGAAGGTCTATGAAAAGGTTTTAATGGATATTCAAGGAGGTAAACTATTAGGGATATTTTAAAATTAAATTTTTAACTTTTAGAAAGTGTGACAAAAGTTCTGTTGATTACAGGAAGCTTAATTTTATCTTCCGTTCATTAATACATCAATTTCCAGGTTGCATTCTCATAGAAGTTGTAACTCCTATTTCAGACTAGTTTACAATCTTCTTATTCTAAAATGGTTGCCTTCTATTCTTTTAAAGTCATAAATCAAGCATCCTGGAAAATGTGAAGTCAGAGGCTACCAACTAAATCAAAGTTGCAGGTAGGCAACTCTAATCATAGACCTTTTTTCTTTTTATTTATTTACTTATTATTATTTAGAGTCAGAGGATACATGTCCAGTTCATATTGCGTAGTGGGAAATTCTGGGCTTTTAGTGTAACCATCACCTGAATAATGAGAATTGTACTCAGTAATTTTGAAGCCCCCCCCCCCACTTCGCCCAGCTTCCTGCCGTTTGGAATCTCCAGTGTCTGTTATTCCCCTAAGCATGTTCATATGTACCTAGTGTTTTACTCCCACTTATAAGTGAGGATATGCAATATTTTATTTTCTGTTTCTGAGTTATTTCACTTAGGATAATAGCCTCCAGCTCCATCCATCTTGCTGCAAAAGACAATTTTATTCTTTAAAAAATCATAGATCTTAAATTTTAATATGGCCATAATAAAACTGGGTCACCTGGGGACTCAAAATGATAATGCATCAGAAAAACACACTTACACACCCCAGAGATCTGTTTAGATGTTTCTCTTTCTCCATACAGTTCTACTCTTGGACATAGCTGGCCAGAAATTGGGGAACTTTCCTCAAAAACAAACAAAAACAGCCTTGGAATTCCTCATCTTAAATGTACAGACAGAAGTTTGGATTTAGACTCTGCCATCCAAAGTCAACTGCAAAGCCTCTTCTTACTGCCATCTTAGGATATGTGGAGAAACCCATTCACTCCTGCCTCCAGGCCACTCTAGTTCTAAGTAGGAATATTTTCTTCTCACTCAACTGTGTTTTATAATAGCATATCTGTAGTGTAACCACTTTCTTTTCTTTTTCTTCTTTGCAGTGAATAATTTCAGGGAAAATAAATAAAATAGAGTATTATTAGATAGGGTAAATAAATAAGTCTAAAGATACAAAATTATATTCTAAAGTTTCATAGTTTGGCATCCCTTGCTCCTAAGTGAATTACGAAGTTTAATTTCTGACTTGGGTTTTCTAGGCTCCCTGTATCTTGTCTGTTATCTGATTCTGGTTCTCAGAGAAGCGGTGGTTTTGAGGGCAGGCCATGAGACTCCTGACTGCACACTTATTGGCAGGTTATTTAACCACTCTGTGCCCCATTTCTGTATGACAGATGATGATCAGTGGGAGGTGTTGGCAGCAGGACAGCTACTCAGCTGGCTGTGATGTGTCCGGAGATCCCTCTTTCCCATTTGTCTGTAAGATAGAGCCTCATCACCAGGTTTACCTGAGCACATCTCTTCTTTGCAATTTTGAAGATTCTAAGGCAAACTATTCTTCACATGAGAAAATCTGGAGGCTCTCAGTCTCTAGTTATTTTTTTAATGTTGGAAGGCACTTTAATTGTGCACAGAACAGTTCCAAAACATTGATCAAAAAGTAAATGAACTATACTCAAAATAATCCTAATGTTCCACCAAGTGACTTTTAGAAAATATAAGTACAGATTTATCTTTTTTTAAAAAAAAGCTAGAAAGTGATTTCTCAGTTCCAAGAGTTTTGAAATTTCATTCTTTGAGAAATTCTACGTATCTTAAAGGGGATAGTTATAAGACTTTCATTGAAAGTTTCTATATTAGTCAAAAGGAACTAATGCAGCTTTACTTCCTGAGATTTTTAAAATATATTATCCTTTTTATTATATGAAGACTTTGTAAAGAAAAAGCCAAAATAGCTAGAAACTAGCTCACCAACTTTCCTCTTCAGAGCACATACTTTTAGTGCCTTCTACAATGTCTTTTCTGTTCTATATTACTTTTAGCAAAGGTTTTTTAATTTGATGTGTAATTCAAGATAGGCTTGTGAACTATTTTCACTCTTAGATCACATATGAATAGACTTCCAAAGATATTATAATTAACAAATGGTATTTAGATGGCATTTTTCAATAGTAAAATAGAAGGATATGATTAATAGCCATTATTGAAATGTCAAAATATGAAAACACTGTTCTCACATTCTGTAGTCTATGATTATCCCATTTGGAGAAAAAAAATGTGTTCCTGATATGTTGCCTTTGTTTTCCAAATTTTCCAAAGATTATTTGAAATTATATTAGTTTCAACTTTCTGTTTAAGTGAAATTATCTCAAAGATTAGATTAAGTAAGATATCAGATGGCTGTCTGGAATGGGATTTTGCCAAAACAGTGTCTGTTTATCATGCCTTTTAAATCAATCTAACTCAGTGGTGTCAACTGCAAGCATACATTAGAGTCACCTGGGAAGGCTTAAATGTTTTCAGTATTAATAGAGGAGAACCCTTGAAATTTTAACTGAATTGTGCTGGAGTGGGGCTTCTAAAAGGAGCCAAGGTTTGTACCACTGATTCTTCCTAAAAGGGAAAATGGAAAAGTCAGGGGGAACTGTAGAATCAGGGGTGTCTGTTTGTATATTAGTTGATATTGCTTTATTCCATGAAAGATTTAAGGCTAACCAATCGTGCAAAAGTTTCTTATCTCCTTTCATGTATTTGCTATTCCTATATATTTTCTTAAATGTGATCTACCCAAGTTTTTGTAGGACCTTTATTTTTTAACAGGCATATGGAAGAGATAAACTTCACAGAAAAAACAAGAATGAGCCACCTAACTTTACATGTGAAGCTCACAGACAGGCTTCCTTACATATAGATACGAGGGGCTCTTTAGACAATCAGCTCAAGACTTTACCCAGGAGGGTGTAAGAGCTTGTAAAGGGTGACATGCCTCCGAAAACACTATGATTCTAAAATTGCAAGGCTGGAGAGGTTATGTATAATCTTCTGCTGATGCAGAAAACAATAGAAAAATCTTTAAAAATAAGAGTTCTTGACTGCGCCCAGGGATGTGGAAAGCCTGGGGAGAAATACGTACTCCTTACTTCCTGAAGTATTGAGTTCAGTAGCATTTTGCTCATCTGATTGACACCTCTCTGGCAACATCCCTCACTCCTGGCATATAACAGGTGCTCTGCAAATATTGGGATTTGATTAGAAAAATGGCAATATTAAAATGCTGAGTCCATGAGGACAGGAAGTCTTCTTCTGAGCCTCATATAAAAGCTTATTGATTTAAAATAATGTGGAAATGATTGACTTAGTCTAATAAACTAGGTCATCTTTGTACCTAGATTACATGAAACAGCCTTTTAGAAAGACCAACAGGACTGTTGTGCTAAATGGTAGTGCTGAGAAAGAATGGCTGATGTAAGATGCAGAGCTAGAAAATATAGAGTTTCACTGCAATCACAATAAAACCTCAAAAAATCAACTTTATCGTTGGGACTTAGCGGAGTAAGAGAAGTTTATATTTTGTTTGAAATACTCTGTGTAAAATGTAGGGAAATACTGTTATACATTTAAAAGATGTGGCTTAGATATCTAAATGGCTTAAGTATCCCAGTGAATAAATTCTAGGCCTCAATTGTTATAAAATTTTAATTATGGGAAACAACCCATTTTCTGATAAAGCTAAATAGATAAAATAATAGCCATTTTTTTCCTTTATGAAATTAAGACTCATGGTCCTAGAACAGATACATACACTGCATGCCCTCACTAAAACGCACACTTAATTGTCACGCTTTTTCTTATTACAGTTCTAGCAATGGATTCCACACAAGTCAATGTTAGCTACTGACTCCTGGGGGCTTCTGAAGCTTGCATGCTGACTCTGTAATTAAAAGTCTGTGTGAGGAAGCAACTGTCAGCTCAAGCCTAAACTCCTACTGTTGGATGTCTGTCAACTCAAGGATTTATTTTTTTAATATGAGAAAATGTCAGTTACCGTCTGAAATAATTTTTTGATGATTCAAGTAAACATTGAATTTCTGATGATTAAATAAGAAAAATATAAAAAATACACCATTGGTTTGAAAGCAACTCTTTGTTACATTTGGAAAATGATTTTACTTAAGAACTCAACATATATTATAAATGTTACATATTCCCATTTTATAGATAAAAGAATATATACGCATACACACATGCAAATATATGCACATATGAATATTCTAGGTTTAGAATTCTTTAATTGAAGAATTTAGAAAAACTTGGGATTCTTTTATCACTACATCTGTTCCTGTAAGTACAAAAACATTCTTAGTAAGAAAATACCGTGGAGCTTAGTTGCAAAGATGATATTTATTCATTGTGAACTTTAACACTTAATCAAACAACAGTATGCTTATTCTGACTACATGCCAAAATAGCAAGATAATATTTTTTGATTCTGAAAAAGTAGCTAGTTGGTATGACATGAATATATGCACATGGTTGTATTTCTTTACTGAATTCATTCATGTAAGTTTGAATATGCCTTATCCACATTTATTTATAACCACCAACCCTATGATTTTGATGAGAATAGAGTAATGTTAAAGCTCATTTTGTTTCTGTTAAACCTGTCAACTAAAACTTCCAGCTCCTGTAGATATACGTTAATGGTTTCTGGGAGTCCTATGAATCTCCATTATATTCCAAAACAATTACAATTCTGCAAGACATCATAACTGCTCCACCACATTTCTTGCCATTGAGATCTTCTAGAAAGGACCACTGGGACCACGGGACACTAACATTTTCACAGAAGGGTGGCTGCACCATTTCATGTGTTCATTCTTCTTTTCTGCACATCCCTTCTCACACAGAAGGTTTGGCTACAGCTATATATCACATCATCCCCTGCACTTTCTCCTTTTCTCTTCCTTCCTTTCTGAGCCCTTTTGGCAATTTTTCCTTCCTCTATTGTCATAAACAAAAGACTTGATGCAAAACAATTCATAAAAATCAATCCCTTTAAGATATATCCTAAAGTGCTTACTGAAACCTTAAGTCATAAGGAAGGATAGAGCCTACACATTCTTTTCTTCAATAAGCATTTATTGATATCTTTCAAGAGTTCCAGAGCATCATTAGAAGTACCTATACAGGATAAAGAGTAATGACAGGGTGTTAAGCACACCAAGATAAGAAAAACATGAAGTTCATTCCTCTTCCTAAACTAAATGAGTTCCTAAACCAGATATAGGTGTACATGTGTGGTTATATTCAATACCTGCTTTTATGAATTGCCTTTAGATGACTTTCATTATAAACCTTAACACCAACAATTCCATCTTTATTTCATGGTTTTATGACTATATCTAGAGGCCTGTTTGAGGAGTAAACTCAATAAATCCTGTTAACAGCTCATAACTCTCTAAGATCACTCAATTGCTTAAAGACGTTTTATTCATAGGCACTAAAATAAATGATTACATTCTTATTCCACACAGCTAGAAGTAGAGATTAGGAAAGATGCTAAACCCCGTTACTAATTTCTTTCTTGCAATCTATAAATACATTTTGACCTCCCACTGTATCTGAGAATAGTAGATATTTTGATGCATTAAAAATAAAAATAACCAATGACCTGAAGATACACAGAATCTAGTTTTGGAATACATCATATTCCAAATTAGTAGAATTGACAAAGTTATGGAAATTTAGAGTTTTCTTATATAACATGAACTTCTGACTAGTAACTGTTCAGAGAAATTTTCTGGGCTTAATCATTTGTCACATATTTTTTATGCAGCCTAGCAAAACTGACTAGTTGAGACTTTGTCATAGACATGTGAACTTTATTCTTTTTACATAGAAACCTGGTTTCTTTGAAATTCTTTTTGTTGTTGTTATTATTTAATAGATAATGCATGCACTTGGTAGAATATTCACAAGGTAAAGTGTATCAACAGTGAAAGGTAAATCCCAATCTCTTTTCTCTTCCCTGGTCATCAGGCCCTTTCCTCTGAGCCAAGACTTTAACCATTTTCTTCTATATGTTTCTAGAGAAATAGTGTGCCTTTGCAAACTATATATTCATATTCTAATTTTTAATGTAAATGACAGCATAATATAAACCCTCTTTTGTACCTTTTTTCTTCACTACATATATTAAAGGTCTTTCCAGATCAGTCCATATAAAAGTGAATATACCATAATATATTTAATCTATTCCCTATTGAAGGACATTTAGTTATTTTTCAAATTTGCTTGAACAAACAATGCTTCAGTAAATTTCCTTGTACATGTTACGTTACACATGAAGAGTAATCGCTAGGTAAAAGGCGATTTTAAATTTTGATACATATTAAATTTTGATAAATACTACCAACTGTTCTTCAGCAATACATTCTTAAATGGCAAATTACTTGAGACTAGCAAATCCATAGAAGATACATCTACCTTGGTATAATAAATCTTCTTGTTTTTCAGGGATATAAAGATCCTTGTCTTAATGAGCGGAAGTAGTTAGGATGCAATAGGTTCCTTGGAAATTACAAAAAGAATTTTATAAAGGGAGAAAGAAAGTCACTGTTCCCATCTATTCTATAAAAGTTAATTAACTAAACATGCAGATGTTTTTGTGACTTATCAAACTCTTCCTACTTTCACTCTAATTCCAGAGCATTGTAGTTACTGGGATGGACTGAAGATTTTAAAGCATTGCCAAATGATTTTACAGAGTATCAATAGTAAAGCTTATGGTGTTCAAAAAATACCAAACACCATGGACGTGTAGATCTTCAAGGAAGCCAAATATCTGTTTCCTCAAATAAGAGCCAAGTGGTGTCAAGCCTTATATTATACTGTAAGACTATAGCTATAACCAGAGTGATAAAACAAAATTTATTGAAGAACGATTAAAAATTTAAATTTTATATTAAAAATTAGCCACAGAGATGGGACTGGAGGAGCAAGATGGCCACATAGAAGCTTCCACCAATCATCCTCCCAACACAACACTAAATTGACAAACTATTCACACACAAAAAACACATCTTCCTGAGAACCAAAAATCAGACGAGTGATCACAGTACCTGATTTTAACTTGATATGACTGAAAGAGGCACTGAAGATGGTCGGAAAGACAGTCTTGAATTGTCACCACCACCCCATCCCCATTTCCTAGCAGTAACGACACGGCACAGAGAAAGAATCTATGTGCTTGGAAGAGGGACGCACAGTGATTGCGGAACTTCTCATTGGAACTCAGTGCTGCCCTGTCTCAGCGGAAAGCAACACCAAGCAGAACTCAGCTGGCACCTGCAGAGGGAGCATTTAGATAAGCCCTAGCTAACGGAGAGTCAGCTGTTAGAGCCTGGGTTCCAGCAAGCCTTGCCACTGAGGGCTAAGTGCTCTGGGGTCCTAAATAAACTTGAAAGGCAGTCTAGGCCACAAGGACTGCAATTCCTGGGCAAGTACTGGTGCTGTGCTTGCCTCAGAGACAGTAGACTTGGGGGGCACACAACCTAGTGAAACATCAGCTGCGCAGCCAAGGAAGTGCTTGTATTAGTCCGTGCTCATGCTGCTAATAAAGACATACCTGGGACTGTGTAATTTATAAAGGAAAGAGGTTTAATTGACTTACAGTTTCACATGGCTGGGAGGCCTCACAATCACAGCGGAAAGCGAAGGGGAAACAAGACACGTCTTAGGTGAAGGCAGGCAAGAGAAAGCTTGTGCAAGGGAACTCTCGTTTATAAAATACTCAGATCTCTTGAGACTTACTCACCATCGCGAGAACAGTAGAGGGAAACCAGCCCCATGAATCAATTATCTGCACCTGGGTCTCTCTCATGGCACGTGGGACTTAAGGGAGCTACAATTCAAGATGAGATTTAGGTGGGTTCAGAGCCAAACCATATCAGTGCTTGTGCAACCCTCACCCCCAACCCCAAGCAGCATAACTTGGAGCTCTGGGAGGGACTCTTTCTTTCCACTTGAGGAGAGGAGAAGAGAGAGTAAAGAGGACTTTGTGTTTCAACTTGTATACCATTCAGACACCGTAAGATAAGGCAACAGGAAGAGTCCTGAGGCCCCCATTCTAAGCCCTATCGCCTGAAAACATTTCTAAGCCCACCTTAAGCCAGAAGGGAACCTGCTGCTTTGAAGGGAAGGACCCAGCCTGGCAAGATTAATCACCTGCTGACTAAACAGCCTTGGGCACTGAATAATCAACAATGATAAGCAGGCAGTACTCCTCCAGGGCCTTGGAAGAGACTCAGAGATGTGTTGGCTTCAGGTGTGACTCAGCACATTCCCAGCTTGTTGACTATGGGGAGATCCCTTCCGCTTGAGAAAAGGGGAGGGAAGAGTAAAGGAGATTTTTGTCTTGCTGCTTAGATACCAGCTTGACAACAGTGGGGTAGAGTAGCGGTCCCCAACCTTTTTGGCACCCATGACTGGTTTTGTGGAAGACGGTTTTCCACAGACTGGGGTGAGGGGGATGGTTTCTGGATGAAACTTCTATCACAGATCATCAGGCACTAGGTTCTCATAAAGAGTACACAACCTAGATCACGCACATATACAATTTGCCATACGGTTCATGGTACTATGAGAATCTAATGCTGACACTGATTTGACAGGAGGCAGAGCTCAGACTGTGATGCTTGCTTACCTGCTGCTCACCTTCTGCTGTGTGGCCCAGTTCCTAACAGTCCATGGACCAGTACCAGTCCATGGTTCAGGGTTTGGGGACCACTGGGGTAGAGCTCCAAGTGAGATCTTGGGGTCTCCAATTCCAGGCCTTGGCTCTTGGATGGAATTTCTGGACCTGTACTGCATCATAGGAGAGCCCACTTCCCTGAAGGGAGAGACTGAGTACTGGCAGCATTCACCACAAACTGAGTGAAGAGTCCTCATGCATTTAGAGAACATTGACGTAACCAGATAGTACTCACTACAGGCCTGAGTGGTGGTGGCCACAGGGAGAGACTTCTCTATTCGTGGAAAGAGCTGAAAAGTGTGGGAAGAGCTTTGACTTGTGGCTTGGGTGCCAATTCAGCCAAGGTAGAATAGAGAATCAGATCGACTCCTAAGGATTTCAACTCCAGGCCCTGGCTCCTGGACAGCATCTCTGGACCTGCCCTGGGACAGGCGGATCTTGCCACCCTGAAGAGGGCATAAGCCTGGCTGGCCTCACCACCTGCTAATTATAGAGCCCTGGGGCCTTGAGTGAACATAGGCAGTAGCCAGACAGTGGTTACCACAGGCCTTGAGTGAGACCCAGTGTTGTGCTGGCTTCAGGTTTGACCCAGTGCAATCCCAGTGGTGATAGCCACAAGGATGCTTATGTCACCCCTCCCTTAACTCCAGGCAGCTCAGAAGAAAGAGATTCCATTTGTTTGGGAGAAAGTAAGGAAAGTGAATAAGAATCTCTCCTGGTAATCGAGGAAGTTCTTCTGGATCTTACCCAAGACCACCAAGGTGGTACATCTACAAGTGTACAAGTGCCACAGAATTACTGGGCTTGGAGTACACCCTAATGCAGATATGGCTGTAGTGATAAAACAAAACAAAACCAAAAACTTAGATCACAACACCAAAGCAGAATCAAGCAGAAATTCTAGAGCTGGAAAATGCAATTGACATAGTAAAGAATGCACTGGAGTCTCTTAATAAAACTAATCAAGCAGAAGAAAGAATTAGTGAGCTTGAAGTCAGGCTATTTGAAAATGCACAGTCATAGGAGTTACAAGAACAAAGAATAAAAAACAATGAAGCATGCTTACAGGATCTAGAAAATAGCCTTACAACAGCAAATCTAAGAATTCTTGGCCTTGGCTGGGGAGTAGTGGCTCCTGTCTGTAATTCCAGCAATTTGGAAGGCCAAGGCGGGCTGATCACTTGAGATCAGGAGTTTGAGAACCCCTGACCAACATAGAGAAACCTTGTCTCTGCTAAAAATACAAAATTAGCCAGGCATGGTGGCTCATGCCTGTAATCCCAGCTACTCGGGAGGCTGAGTCAGGAGAATCACTTGAACCATGTCATTGCGCTCCAGCCTGGGCAACAAGAGTGAAACTCTGTCAATTAAAAAAAAAAAAAAGGAAAAGAAAAAATAATTTTCTGCAGAGAAATTCAAGTTGGCTGCAGAAATTTTTGTAAATAACAAGGAGTCAAATGTTAATCACCAAGACAATGGGCAAAATGTCTCCAAGGCATGTCAGCAACCTTTGAAGTAGCCCCTTCCTATCACAGGCTCAGAGGCCTAGGAGGAAAACAATGGTTTCCTGGGCCGGGGCCTGGTTTCCCCTGCAGTCTGCAGCCTAGGGACTTGGTGCCCTGCATCCCAGCCACTCTAGCCATGGCTAAAAGGGGCCATGATACATCTCGGGCCATGACTTCAGAGTGTGCAAGCCCCAAGCCTTGGCAGCTTCCATGTGGTGTTGCACCTGCAGGTGCACAGAAGTCAAGAATTGAGGTTTGGGAAACTTTGCCTAAATTTCAGAGAATGTAGGAAATACCTCAATGTCCAGGAAGAAGTTCACTGCAGGGGTGAGTCCCTCATTAAGAGCCTCTGCCAGGGCAGTGTGGAAGGAAAATGTGGGGTTGAAGCACCCACACAGAATCCCCAGTGGGGCACTGTCTAGCTGAGCTGAGAAGAGGGCCACCATACTTTAGACCCCAGAATGGTAGATCCACCATGACAGCTTGAACCATGCAACTAGAAAAGTCATAGACACTCAATGCCAACCTGTGAAAACAGTAGGCAGGGAGCTTGTACCCTGCAAAACCATAAGGGTGAAGCTGCCCAAAGCCTGTGGGAGCCTACCTCTTTCATCAGCATGACCTGGATGTGAAACATGGAATCAAAGGAAATCATTTTGGAGCTTTAAGATTTGACTGCTCTGCTGAATTTGAAACTTACATGTGATCTTTAGCCCCTTTCTTTTGGACAATTTCTCCTCTTTGGAATGTCTATATTTATGCAATGCCTGTACCCCCATTGCATTTAGAAAGTAACTAACTTATTGATTTTATAGACTCATAGGTGGAATGGACTTGCCTTGTCTCAGATGAGACTTTGGACTTTCCAGTTAATGCTGAAATGAGTTAAGACTTAGGAGACTATTGGGAGGGCATGATTGCTTTTGAAATGTGAGAACATAAGATTTGGGAGGGGCCAAATTTCTGGAAACAAATGATAATGGAAACATAACGTATCAAAACCTATGGGATACAGCAAAAGCAGTACTAAGAGGGAAGTTTATAGCTCTGAGTGCCTTCATCAAAAATGTAGAAAAACTTCAAGTAAATAATCTCATGTTGCATCTTAAAGCACTGGAAAAAGAAGAGCAAACCAAACCAAAGATTAGTAGAAGAAAGGAAATAATAAAGATCAGAGCAAAAATAAATGAAATTAAAATGAAGAAAACAATACAAAAGATCCACAAAACAAAGACTGATTTTTTTTGAAAAGAAATAAAATAAAATTTTTATTTTATTTTTAAATAAAACTGATAGACCTTTAGCCAGACTAAGAAAGAAAAGGAGATAAGACCCAAATAAATAAAATCAGAGATGAAAAAGGAGATATTACAATAATATCACAGAAATTCAAATGATATTAGAGGGTATCATTAACAACTTATACTAACAAATTTGAAAACCTAGAAGACATGGACAAATTCTTAGACACATACAACCTACAAAGATTGAACCATGAAGAATTCAAACCTGAACAGACCAATAATAAAAGTGAAGCCATATTAAAATGTATCATTTTATTATGAAGCCATAATAAAAATGTATCTCAGCAAAGAAAAGCCTGAGACTTGATGGCTTCACTGCTGAATTTTACCAAACATTTAAGTAACTAATACCAATCTTCAAATCATTCCAAAAAAACAGAGGAAGAGGGAATGCTTCCAAACTTATTTTATGAGGCCAGTATTACCCTGATACCAACACCAGACAAAGCCACATTTAAAAAAGAAAGCTGGCCGGGCGCGGTGGCTCACGCCTGTAATCCCAGCACTTTGGGAGGCCAAGGCGGGTGGATCACGAGGTCAAGAGATCGAGACCATCCTGGTCAACATGGTGACACCCCGTCTCTACTAAAAATACAAAAAATTAGCTGGGCATGGTGGCGTGTGCCTGTAATCCCAGCTTCTCAGGAGGCTGAGGCAGGAGAATTGCCTGAACCCAGGAGGCGGAGGTTGCGGTGAGCCGAGATCGCGCCATTGCACTCCAGCCTGGGTAACAAGAGTGAAACTCCGTCTCAAAAAAAAAAAAAAAAAAAAAAAAAAAGAAAGCTACAGACAAACCTCCCTGATGAACATTGATGCAAAAATCCTCAACAAAATACCAGCAACTGAATTTAACAACACGTTAAAAAGATCATTCATCATAATCAAGTGAGATTTGTCCTGGAGATGCAAGGGTGTTCTAAAAGTTTAACACCCAGCAAAGCAAAAATTGCTTTACTGACTGAGAAATAGTGATGCCATTCATTGAGTTTAATAATAAAAATGAGGAAAAAAAACTTCTGTGACAAGGATAAGTTGAATTGTAGAGTCCCTGCATGTGAGATGCCAGTGGGACATAAAACATTATATGCGATGCCAGCAGAAGTATCAAATATTATCATTGGATATATGAGTACTTAAAATCCAGTAGTAAAAAGTATAGACCCTATCATTACACCAGTTTAGTTAGCAACATGCTCACTGTTAATAACAAATATGTGAAAAGTATATTTTAAAAGATAGGGATTTTTTTCCCCCATGTAACATGACTAATTTGAATTTGGATATTTCAGGGCTTGATGCATCAGCTCTAGGATGTCATGAATGACCCAGGCACCCTAGGCCTTTCCAGTCTTCTATCCTTTCTGGTGGTTTGTAATTTTAAGGTCACCACAAGGTCATAAAGTAGTTGTTTTAGTTCTAACCAAAGCATTCACATTCCATGAAGGAAGAAGGAGAAAGAGAGCAGGACAAAGGTTATATGCTAGTAGAATTTAGTCCTTCTTCTAAGG
The DNA here is from genome assembly GCF_030222135.1 of Aotus nancymaae. NCBI lineage: Eukaryota > Metazoa > Chordata > Mammalia > Primates > Aotidae > Aotus > Aotus nancymaae. Next base: position 33,570,406 of record NW_026988413.1, read on the forward strand.
AGATTTTCCAGAGAACCTACCCAATAACTTCTATCCATACCTCTCTGGTCGAAACTATGAAATGCGGCTGCTTTTATCTGCAAATGAGTCGTTTGTTAGGCACTTTGCTATTCCAACTAAATTAAAGTTCTTTTAGAGCAGAAAAGCAAGAAATTAAATGCCGGTTGCATTACTAGCACTGCCTGCATTGTACCCTATGTTCAACCTACATATATTTAAAAAAGAAAATTTCATTTGATGGCTTATTTTAAGGATATGCTTTTCACCATTATATAATTTTTTTTGCACTTTCCAAAGCACTTTTACCTATATTTTTCTCATTTGGTCTTCACAACAACCTTATGAAACCAGTGGACACTAAAGTTTTCCCAGTTATCTTAAAGAAGCACCAGAAAAACCAGGATAGTAAGCAGTGAAAATAAAACTAGAAGCCCAATTTTATAAAATCAGGGCTTTTGCATAGTAAAAAGCAACAATTCTAATTTTTAACAGAATTGACAGGATGTTTTTAATATTACATAAGGACAGTTTTTCTACCCTTCAGAAAGTACAGAAATTATAACAGTTTATTTCAAAATTGATATTAAAAAAAGTCTTACAGTTTGCCTAAGTCACTCAAAAGCCAGTATTAGAAAGACATCCAAAGTCTCTTCAAGCAGATGCTAATCAAATATGTTTGGGAGTAAGGGGAGAGCCAGAGAATGCTCTGTTCCCTGTCACTCCTTTATTTCCACATACTCCTTACTGTGATGAGGAGGGTCTTTGGTAAGACAGAGACTTCATTTGCTTCCTAACATGTTACCATGAGATGAAACTGAACATGTTAAGGCCCAGTACGGTGGCTCACACCTGTAATCCCAGCACTTTAGGAGGCTGAGGTGGGTGGATCACATGAGGTCAGGGGTTCGAACCAGCCTGACCAACATGGTGAAACCCATCTCTACTCAAAATAAAAAATTAGCCAGGCGTAGTGGTGGGTGCCTGAAATCCCAGTTTCTCAGAAGGCTGTAACAGGAGAATCGCTTGAATCTGGGAGGCGGAAGTTACAGTGAGTTGAGATCGTGCCATTGCACTCCAGCCTGGATGACAGAGCAAGGCTCCGTCTCGAAGGAAGGAAGGAAGGGAGGGAGGGAGGGAGAGGACAGAGAGAAAGAGAGAGAGGAAAGAAGAAAAAGAAAAGAAAGGAAGGAAGGAAGGAAAAGAAAGAATGAAAGGAAGGAAGGAAGGGAACATGTATACGGTAGATGGTCCATTCTGAAGAGACTAGATAAAAGGAGCCTCTTGCTTTGAGGAATGATAAGAACCTATCACTCTCTGACATGGGAATTTTAAGTAACCCTGATCTCAGAGATCCTGAAACTGCCTCCAGAATGAAGGTGGATCTTATAAGAGTATCAGAAGGCTAGAGAAGACAGAGGACAATCTGGAGGAAGAGGAGAGCAGAAACCAGAGAAAGAGGATATCTTCATAGAAGACTGACTGACTCTGTATCTAACAGTAAGGCAATTTGATGTCAAGTAATTTTACTCACCCATATAGCTCCATTTTCATCTGTATCAGCTAGTCAAAGATTTGCTTTCTTTCTCATAATGGACTGTGCCCAAATTTATTTCTGGATGTTGTGAACAGGAATAAATCTATTTGTGACAATAAAAGAATAAATTTATGAAAATAGTTTTGAAGTATTATTTGAATTATAAAATTTGCACTAGCAGTCATACCTATCTAATAATGCCTCCTTTTCATAGTTCTGGACATCATAATATATATATTATATATTTAAATGGAGAGAGAGAGAGAGAAAGAGAGTACACATTTCAGTTGAAGAAGGAAATAGAAAAAAATGGAATATTTTGCCCTCTTTGCTGACCATGGGACCTGGATTCTTTTTGGTTTGCCACATGTTAGTGACATTAATCTGCAGGTCTATGGTTATAACCACCTTGTCATGCTACCTGCAGATTAGAGGTCCCTTCCAGCTGATGATTAATTTAAACATCTCAATATAGCTTGGAGAGTTCTTTAAACAAATCAAGACATGAACTTGTGACAACATAAGGAGGCACAGATGAGAAACGGAACTAGAATATTCTCCACTGTCTTGGTCAAATTAGAGCTTCGATATTTTCTACAAAATTTTTCAGAAGTTCATCAGCATCCATAGGTCAGAGAAAGTTAAAACAAAAAATAAAATAGAGAAGTATTGCTTGGAGGTCTTTTGGTTCTAGGGGAAAAAAAAGCAATGTGACTATGGATGCAACCTCTTTTCCTGTTACCCATTTCTTGAGCTTGCTAATAAATATGCTTTGTGTAAGTCAATTATCTTAGTTTATACTTTTGTCATTCTCATGACCAAATAAATGTTAGTACAATGACAAAATTTGCTACATATTGCATTTCCACCCAGAAAACATTTTGATATTCTTTGCCTAAGCAATTGCCCATTATAGAAAAGTCATTTATTAAAATAATGATTATATAAACTGATCAACTTTTGACATTTCTGCTTTAAAAACATCATTCCCACCAATCACTGTACTCCTTTCAACATTCCTCCTTTTGTAACTCATGTTTCCTTTTCATTACCATTCAATTTACCTTTTTCAATTAATACTTACTGAAAAATTAAGTGCTATGACAATGTTATAAAAATAATTCCACACGAAACCTTTAAGAATTATATTTTCCATTAAGCTCCATTGTGAAAGTTGTTTTCATCTTTTGAGAAAGGCAAATTTATCAACCATGAATCAGGGTGGTTTAGTAAACGGAGCCATTTCTTGTATTTGTATGCGCTATCTCAGCTCAGAAACAACACAACCCGGACTTCTTTGAGGTGACCACATCTCAGTGGACGGTTGAGTGCATCACAGCCTTTGCCCTTCTACAGTTCTTTCATTAATAATGGTGATTATGTTTTTCAAGTGGCAAATATTCTTGGCAACTCAGGTAACATTTCATATTATATATATATATATATATATATATATTTGCTACTTTGGGCAGGAATTGAATTATCTCTTTTGGGTTTATCTGTTCCTTCTGCCTTCTATTATCTTTTCCTACTTCCTTCAGCAGGAAATATAGAATTTGTCTTTTACTTTCATTTTCAAACTTTCAGTTTTTCACAAAAGCAGAGAGAAAAATGTCTGAAGTTAATGAAAGGCAATTTTTTCCTTTACCCACTGGGAAAATTGAAAATATGACCTCCCAAGAGACATACTGAGAGACAGCTTAAAGTCTGATAAAAAAAAATCTATTTCAAATTAAATGATTCCCCATCCCATATTGCTCATCAAGTAAGTTAGTGTGCTCAGTCAAGATTATTCAGGAGCCAGACTATCTTGTGCAATTTACAAATACTCTCTCCCTTGTCCCTGTGAAACATACCTTAGTTTCAGCCCCATTACTTCTTTCTGTCATTTTTCAGCTTTCATCCATTAGCTGATCAAATTCCACATAAGACACTGATAACCGTGAACACCAATTTCAAGCATAGCAAGTTGAAATGAAGATGCTCTTAGCAGTGTCTCCTTTACCTGAAAAGAACATCTTCATTTCTATGCTAAGAAGAAAATCTGTGCCCTATACTGAGTTTAGCTATGACTAATAATTTAACCGGCAGTTCATCTAATTTTTATATTTTAAAGTAGGGATGAATAATACTTTTAAAGTAGATATGAAAATGGAGAAGTTTCCTATTATATTATCAAAAAGGTTAAAATAGGAATATAATAATAGCAAGTAAATAACTGTCTAGGACTTTAAGCGATGCAAAAGGGTTTCACATGCATTTTATTTTTATATAAATATAAAACAAATTTTTTTATATTTATTTTTTAATTTGACATCACAACACACTAAAAATGTGATAGCTAATCAATAGTACAGTTGAGGAAACTTAGAGACTTTAATCAAAGTCACACATTTAGGAGTAAGTAAAACCTTTACTAAAACAAGGTCATCCAACACCACTCCTCAATGTCATTTGATAAATTAAAAATAAATAAATAAATAAAATTGACGTTATCTAAATGTTTTTATCTTCATTCATAAAATACTGCTTGTTTAATCAGTGAAAAATAGACTCTTTAAACCTGAAATGTCTTATAGCCCAGTCTCTCACCCCATCTAAAGATCTTTTCTACAATGTATCAGACAGAGGGTCCTCTGGCTTCCCCCCTCCTCCCCCCAAAAATAAATAAATAAATAAATAAAATACAAATACAAATAAAAATAAACTTCAATATCAGGGAGCATTCCACTCTATATATGACAACCTGTTCCACTGTTAGTTTGAGTTGTCATAGTTTCTGTGGAAACAGTATTTTCTTCTCTTTAGCTGCAAAGCACCTATACTATTTGCACTCTCTGTACAGTACCCAGCCTGGCACTTGGTTATGTTTTCCAGACCCTCTTACTCTGGCCCACTGGAAAACATAGCTCAATGATGGTTCTGCATATATTTTAAAACATGTTTCTCTTTGGTTTTCTCTTCTCTCAGATATATTTCTCCAAATCCTCTTTCGAGATAGTTACCTGGTTTCTCTCTAGACTTAGCATCTCTTTCTTTCCTAATTGTTGAAAGAACTTTGGGTGAAATTTTCAGCTCTCTTCTCTGTGAGACACGTGAAGATTCCCCTAGACATTTGAAAGCTTCACAACCCTCTTCTGCGCTCATCAGGGCTGAGAAAACGGAAGCCCAGCACTGTAGATGAGAACACTAAGAACGTAGAATCGTGGTGCACAATTCCTGGATGGATTTCAGTAAATATTGTCCTATCATTATCATGTTAATGATATGCAAGTTCTTAAACTTGCAAATATGAAATGTTAAAAAGTCTGTAGAATGTTAACAATCACTGAAGCAATGTGTTCAGTTGATTCTGTAGTTAAATTGTCATTTGATATACCTATTTCTTGGGGCTATACCTTTTTGATTTATTAAATGGAATTTGTCTAAGGATCTTCACAAACAAATCCCATCTTCATCCAGCTAGACATATCAGGTATTAGAAACATGTATCTAAATTCCAAGTCTATTCCACTACTTAAAAGTTGTGTGACTAAGGATGAGTGAAACTTCTCAAAGACTTAGTTTCTTCAGCAGTTGAATAGAAATACTAGTATTATTCCCCTGCTATTGCTGAGGTAGAAATGAAATAATGCATGTAAGTTTAGTTAAGTGTTTGGCATATGCTTACCTCTCAATAATCTAGCTATTATTAATGTAACTTGATTAGCTAACTTCTAGTTCAAAAGAAAACAGGTTGAGAAATATTTCTTTTTTGAGGTGCAGTATAGGGGAGTAAAGAATGGTACAAAGATATTTAAAAAACATGGGATTTACAATTCTAAAGATCAGAGTTAGAATCACATTTCAGCCCCCTGAAGTTTACTGACACAGCAGATTAAACGATCTGATACCTCCCTCATCTGTAAAATAAAAGTAATAATAATATCTATATGGCATGGGTGTTTCAAGAATTAACTGAGATAATAAATGTATTTAAAATGCCTAACTTCAGTGCTTAGCACATAGCAAGCACTTAATATATATTAGTTATTATCATTTGTTATTCTTGATTATATATCTTCATGGCCAATGAGGTGAGCTGGACCATCTATTTCTCAAGTGAATAAGTGTAAATTATTATGCCTAAAGCTTTCATCATTAAAACAGTATTGCTCAGTCCCTTCCCTTGTTGTTACTTGTAACTCATGTATACAGTAGTCACAGCTGTATACATGAGTTATCCTCACCAGAGTCAATTTGTCTTTTCCTATGGCTTCATCCCTTTCTTCTTAAAATTGACTTCTAATCTGCTAGATGCTTGGCAACCAGATATTCAAATTCAATCCAATTGTATATAGAATAAGAAGAAATAAATTGTGAATGAGGAGCTGAGAGCATTCCCTACACAGATGGATGAGCTAGAGTATCAAGACTTCTATGAAATTCATTTCATTCCCCAAAGGGCCTATTTACCTATTTCCTGACTCTGCAATATTTCCCCCATCAGAGAGCTGAGCCTCAGCTGAGATGTAGTTGTTAACTGCAGTCCTGTGTATGTAGAAGATGCCAGTTAAGGGTAGTTAATTGAATAAAGGGAAAATAAGTTGAATTTAATTAACAATATGGCCCCTCTCCTTTCAGGATAATATAGACCAAATGGTTTAGAAATCTCAACATTAGGCCAGGTGCAGTGGCTCATGCCTGTAACCCCAGCACTTTGGAAGGCCGAGGCGGGTGGATTGCCTCATGTTAGCAGTTCGAGACCAGCCTGGCCAACGTGGTAAAACCCTGTCTCTGTTAAAAATACAAAAAAAAAAAATTATCTGGGCATGGTGGCATGTGCCTGTAGTCCCAGCTACTAGGGAGGCTAAGGCAGGAGAATCGCTTGAACCTGGGAGGCACAAGTTGCAGTGAGCCGAGATTTCACCGTTGCATTCCAGCCTGGGCAACGAGAGCAAAACTCCGTCTCAAAAAGAAAAGAAAGAAAAAAAGAAATGTCAAAATTATTTTATTTCTATCAATCACTTCACATATCTGATCATGTGTCTTTAGTAACTTTGATTTTCTATACCAACAGAACAATGGAAAGGTTTGCTAGACCCGTTGCGTCCTCTGTGAGGACCCATTTCTGTGTCTGCTTTGACAAGCACTGGCATAAAACCTGCCTTTAGTCATGGCAAACATTATCTCAATGCTTGTTTGGCTTTAAAAAGGTTTGTGAAGTGTAAGTCTAGGTATTGTCTGCACTTCATTTTCCTTCTTTTCTAAGTGGCATTTAATACTAGACAAAAACTGATCAGAGGTTTAGAATTATCCTTGGCCTATTGTGTTTCCATGGTTACAGGTCTGTGTTGTTCATCTTCTGAATTCAGCCTCAATGACTTACCCTGCCTTTGTGACCCATGCTTATTAGTTCTTGATTACCATGTTCCATCTGTGTTGGCCTCTTACTTACACACCACAATCATTTCTAAAGGAGGCAGTCTTCCTGCGTTGTGATTGAAGCACCTAAACACAAACACCATTTTTTTCAATATTTCTCCCCTCACATGACAAAATCCACCCTAAAATAACTGACCCCTTTTCAAGCTACTCTTGCAACATTTCTTAACCTCTTTTACCAATGTTATTACTTTTCACTTCTCTGCAACATATGATCTATTTTTCTACCTTCTTCTGTAACAAAAGTATGACTTGTTTGTCTTGCTACCAGGATGATGAATGGATTAATATAATAAATGAAACAATGAGGTTGTGCTGCCAACTAAAATATTATAGCACTAATTAATAGCAAATATTTTGAAAATAAAAATGTAATTCAACTCATTTGGAGTGCTTGCTGCCCTTTGTGATTAAAATTTAGAAAATATTTAATAAGTATGTACATAAAGTTGAGAAAATTGAATTCTCAAAGGAAGTTAATTGAAAAGCATCAATGTCAGGTAAGCTTTGGCACCTGGTATGTAACTCTAGCAACAACAATAACAAGAAGGCTGGGCACAGTGGCTCATGCCTGTAATGCCAGAAACTTGGGAGGCAGAGGCAGGAGGATTGCTTGAGCCCAGGAAACTGAGACCATCCTGGGCATTAGAGTGTGACCTCATCTCTACAAAAAGTTTTAAAATTAGCCAACCATGGTGGCCTGTGCCTGTAGTCCCAGCTACTTAGGAGGCTGAGGCAGAATGATTTCTTGACCCTAGAAGATTGAGGCTGCAGTGAGCCATGATCATGCCATTTCACTCCAACCTAAGCAACAGAGTAAGATTCTGTCTAAAAAAATAAAATAAAATAAAACAATAACAAGAAAAATAACAATATCCTAAATAAAATAGCTTATTTCTCTCATAAAAAGAACCTAAAAGTAAGCGGTCCAGGGGACAGCAGCTCCATTGTCATCGGGCTTTTTGTACCTTGCTGCCACCAAATCCTTAGCAGACTTATTCAAGATCCAGTATAGCTGCTGAAACTCCAGCTCTCAAATCCACATTACAGGCAACAAGAAAAAAGGGGACTCCTTGTAATTTCATTTATCATTTGTGCTATTGGTCAGAACTTAGTTGTGTGATCACAAGTAATTGCAAAGTATCCTGGAAAATGTTGTCTCTTAAATGGGCTACAAGGTGACTGACATAGTTTGGCTATGTCCCCACCCAAATCTCATCTTGAACTGTAGTTTCTAAAATTCCCATGTGTCATGGGAGGGAACTAGTGGAAGGTAATTGAATCATGGGAGTGGTTACTCCATGCTGTTCTCATGATAGTGAGTGAGTTCTCATGAGATCTGATGGTTGTATAAGAGGCTTTCCCCCATTTCACTCTGCACTTCTCCTTGCTGCCACCATGTAAAGAAGGGTGTGTTTGCTTCCCCTTCCACCATGATTGTAAGTTTCCTGAGGCCTATCCAGCCCTGTGGAAGTGTGAATCAATTAAACCTCTCTCCTTTATAAATTTCCAGGTCTCCGGTATGTCTTTATTAGCAGCATAAGAATGGATGAGTATAGTAAATTGTTACCCATAGAGTGGGGTGCTGCTACAAGGATATTCAAAAATGTGAAAGCAACTTTGAAATTGGATAACAGGCAGAGGTTGGAACAGTTTGGAGGGCTCAGAAGAAGACAGGAAAATGTGGGAAAGTTTGGAACTTCCTAGAGACTTGTTGAATGACTTTGACCAAAATGATGATACTGATATGGACAATAAAGTCCAGGTTGGAGTGATCTCAGATGGAGATGAGGAACTTGTTGGGAACTGGAGTGAAGGTCACTCTTGCTATGCGAGCTAACCTTTTGAAGTGGTTATAATTATATTCCCATTTTACAGAAAACTAATTTAATGAGGTAGATAACTTCACCAAAGTCATGGAACTATTAAGTGGTGAAGCTAGGATTCTGATACACTCACTCTGAGTAGGAAGTTTTTCTTATCCCTATATCATTTAACCTCTTTACTTACTGTATTTATTTTTTGTGCTAATTTTGTATAAATTGCTTACCCCTTACTTTATGCTTTTCCATCCAATTACATTTTTTCTATCAGTTTTCCAACCAACACTAAATTAATAACGTAGCCTTTCAACTTAGAAGCAATCTAGGGTGAGTTGGTGTGTTTATTGTCTTATATTCCCTCTACACTGCCTAATATATTTCCTTGCATAAAGTAGGTGTTCACTAGATAATTAAGGGAAGACTAAAGGAAGGCTAGAAGAAGGTAATTGGTGATGCACTGGCAAGTGGTTTCCTCTGAGTGGTTTCAGGCAAATGGGGAGAAATAGCTTATAAAATGTGAGCATAAATAAGCATAAATGTTGACTGAGTCTATACCCTTGAGTTTTACATTAAAAGATCAGCAGTTAAAGACCATAAGGATTCTCAAGGCTTTGTGCAATTTTGGTTCTAATTGTTTGGTTTTGTTTTGATATTATCATTTGGGCATATTGAACACATTTCAGGATAGAAAAATCCTAAGAAGGTAGAGAGAGAGATACGTTTGCGAGGAAGAGGACAAAACATGAAAATAGTCTCAAAAGAAGTGCGACAGTATAGGATGAGGGTGCACATGTTGAACAGAATCTCAGCGAAAAAAGAAAAATCAATTTTCCTGAGTTATATGGAAAGAGAGATGCAGGAAGAATGATTAGCCTTCTTCACAAAGACTTAGGCACTATTGTTAGTTGAGGCATTGAAGATAGGAGATAAAATATAAATGAAAGTGAACAAAAGAGAAAAAAAAAGTTGGTGTCCAGCCAAGATGTGACTCATGGCTGTGGACTAGAGATGAGAAATTAAAGTATAGAAAAAAACATCAAGCATATTGCTGAAGGTGGGGAAGTCAGTATGGTAGCAAGAGTAATACTGAAGTAACTGATCAAGAAGTCACAAGGGTAAAGTGAGGCTAGTAATGTGAAAGGGAGCAAGAAAAATGGATGAAGATAAAGGGTTACTGGAAGCAGGGTTAGGGTATCTGGAGAAGGAAACTGGGGTGAGTGGGGAGATGAGAGATAAGTAGATTTTTTCTCTGATAAACAGTCTTTAGTTAGGTCACTGTATTCCAAGGTAATTTGAAAATAAATGTGCTATTTTAGTGATGACAACAGAAAAGAGAAAGAAGAACATCCTGTACAGATTTAATCTTTGAAGTTATTCAAAGCAACAGCATATCGTTTATTATCATATTTCATAATCACAGAGTCATTATACCCAACTGACATTTTTCTCAAGTACTCCTGTTTTCCTCACCAGCACTACATTTACTTCCATGATCCTGTTTACAAACTTACCTCTTTGGTTAAATTAAATCTTGAAGTATTGCTTCAAGAAATAATGAATGAATCAGTATATACTCCAGACACAAAGCTAAACTGCCACCAGTGGTAACATTTAGTTGTGTTAATGCAGATGCCAAATTTCTCCATGAAGACATTCCTATGTTTTCAGCACAATTATAGCATTTCTGTTGAATCATTTCCCCAACATGGATGGATTTTCAATCATCTGTCCACATTCCCTTGTCTGGTCTTCTTTGTAGTAATAAGCACACATTTTTAAGAACTTAGAAATAGCCCTAGGAAAGCCTAAGATAACATTATAAAACTTCAATAGACAATTCCATAAAATGTTCCCTAGGCTCTCATTATGATCTAAACACTTGAGGGCAGTGGAGATAAAATAGTGCACAAAACAAGATTTTTGTCCCTGTGACACTTATATTCTGATACATAGAACAGATACACTAAATAAATAAGTTAATATACAGTATTTCAGATGATAATAGGTGTCACGAGCAAAGTAAGAACAGAAAGATAGGTCTGATGAAGCAGGAATGAGGAGGGAAAAAACTATTATTTTTTTTTCATAGAGAATGTGAAGGCCTCCTTGTGAAGGTGATATTTGAACAAAGATTAGGAATCAAGACAATAAACTAGATACCTGGTGGAGGAACTTAAGTGGGGCTGGGAATAACAAATTAGACTGTAAGAGATCCTGAAGTTGGTCAGAGAAATGATAGGATGCGAGAAAGGAAGCTCTTAAGATGGGAAGCCATTGGAGGATTTTGCACAGAGAAATAACATGTCTGAACTACATTGTAAAAAGATTGCTCTTGGACACTGTGTTGAGAAAATACAGTGGATCGGCAAGAGTGAAATCAGAGAGACAATAGAAAGGCTATTGCTATAGCTTTGAGGTGAGAAAGGATGGCAACTTGCTCCAGAATAGTAGCAGCAAAAGAAGTAAGAAGTGATAGATTTCTGGGTATATTTTGAATATCAATATTTGCCAATAGGTAGACTATCAGATATAAAAGCAACAAGAAGTCAGAAATTATGCCAATATTTTGGCATGAGCAAATGAAAAGTTGGAGTTGCCATTTGCAGCAATGAAGACGACTGCAGGAGAAGCAAGTTGATGTTTTTCTATGGATAGAAAATTATCCTTTTAATCTGAGAAAATACATAGTTGAAAAAATCAATTTGAATTTAAGAAACACCACACAATTTTTCCAGATGGCTTGAGTTACCTAGAGGAATAAATACTCGAGGACATTTTATCCTAGCCTAGTTAAATACTCAGCAAAATTGAATACTCATCAAGCCTAAACTCTTGAAGCAAAGGCCAATTTTTTTTTTGAGTCAGAGTCTTGCTCTATCACCCAGGATGGAGTGCAGTGGTGCCATCTCAGCTCACTGTAACCTCCACCTCCCAGGTTCTAGGGATTCTCCTGCCTCACCTTTATCTCCCAAGTAGCTGGGATTACAGGTGCACACCATCATGCCCAGCTAATTTTTGTATTTTCAGTAGAGAGGGTTTCACCATGTTGGCTAGGCTGGTCTCAAACTCCTGACTTCAAGTGATCTGCCCCACTCACCTCTCAAAGAGCTGAGATTACAGACCTGAGTCACCGCTGCAAAGGCCAGTTCTTTTTGTTCCAAAGAACAAAGTAGAAGAGAAAAGCCCCAACCCCCCACTCCACCTCCTCTATCTGTCACTTGTGGTTTTATAAGAGCTTTCTCTCTCAGGTAGGGTGTCTTCCCTCAGGCTGAGGGACAGGCACAGTGGAAATAAGGCTCATTGTTCCTCTTGGAATGGGATTTTATTATGATGTGATTCAATAACATTTTCAAAGCAAGAGTAGACGGTGAGTAACCAGAAATTGGAGATGACTCTCAAATTTTTATTGAAACAAAAATTTTTAGAATCTTTTTTTCCTCCTGCTTCAGCATCAGAAATAAGGATGTGCACCTTGTTTGTTGCATCTACCATCACCTTCCATCCAAGGTTGTTCATTGGTAGCAGGAGCTCATTTCTAATTTGCATATTGATGTCTAAAAAATTAAATTCTGATAGAGAATTCTGAGAAGATGGCAGAGTAGAAAGCACTAGAAATCTGTCTCCTTACCTAGACAGCAATTTTACTGGAAGAACCTCTCTGATATAACTATTTTGAAATTCTAGAGTCTATGAAAAGCTTGCAACTTCCAGGGGATGACTGGGATGGTAATTTGTGGCTAATTTCAGTCCATTTCAACTCTAAATACAGTAGCAGCTACCTGCACCCCTCATTCACATAGCAGGCAGCTGTGTGTTCCTGGAGTTTATAAACAGCTTGCTGGAGCCAGAATGGGCCAAAAAAGGGACCCTTTCTCCAAATATTTGGGATCTGTGCTCTGATTGCTAATTGTTGCTTCTGATCACAGAGATGCAAAGAGACAGATGGCCATCGTTGTTGTACCTCCCCTCATTGTTACAAGCTCCTTTCCCTTTCACTGAAGTGACTTACAGGGAATTTACAAGGCTGGTGCCCTTTCTCCCACCCATCTATTTTTTTTTTTTTTATTTATTGTCTTTTAAAAGCCAGACTAAAGACTAGGGAATTTTTAAAACACAACTGCATATAGGGAAAATTAGAGAGTGACCATGCATGCCCAGGGAAAGACTAAGGAAAGACCTGAGAGGACCTTAAGTTTACACCTCAGGATAATCCTTAACACAAGGATCACCTACAAAGCAATTTAAAACTAAAAAGAGTTAACAAAACCATAACAAGACCCAGCAAACCTTAGGGAATCTGATTTCTGGAGTTGCTACATTATTAGATTCAGACATCCAGTTTTGACTGAAAAATGATAAGGTACACAAAGAAATAGAAAAATATGGCCCAGGCAAAGTGGAAATAAAAAATGAAATAAATAGAAATCATCTCTAGAAAAGACCTGATAGTAGATCTACTAGACAAAGAGCTTAAAACAACTGCATTAAAGATGCTCAAACAAGTAATGGAAGATGTGGAGAAAAAAAATTATAAACAAAAAATTGAAGTATCAATAAAGAGAGAGAAAATCTAAAAGTAAATTAAAAAGAAATTCTAGAGCTGAAAAGTCCAATAGCTGAAATGAAAATTTCACTAGAGGGATTCAAAGGCAGATTTAATCAGGCAGAGCAAAAACAGAATTCGTGAACCTGAAGATACAACAATGAGAAGTTTTCAGTCTGAGGAACAGAAAGAAAAAAAAATTGAATAAAATAAATAGAGCCTAAAGAACTTGTGGAACACCATCAAGTAGACCAACACACATTGGGGAAATACCAAAAGGAAGAAGGAGAGAAAGAGGCAGAGAGAATATTGGAGAAATAATGACTGAAAACTTCCCCAAATTAATGAATTACATGAATTGTTTAAGTACATGAATGTAAACATCAAGAAGCTCAACAAACCTCAAGGCGAACTCAAAGAGAATCAAAAAAGCAGCAAGATAGAAGTGCCTCATCACATATAAGAGATCCTCAATAAGATTATCAGCAGATTTCTCATCAGAAACTTTGGAAATTAGAAGGCAATAGCCAATATAGTCAAAGTACTAAAAGAAAGAAAAAAAAGCTTGGAAAACAAGAACCATATATCTGGCAAAATTTTCCTTCAGAATGAGGGAGAAAGTAACACATTTCCAGATAGACAAAGACTGAGGGAGTTTGTAACCACTAGAGCTGCCCTGCAGGAAATGCTCAAGGGAGTCCAGCAAAGCAAAATGAAATGACCCAATATAGTCACTCAAAATTTATGAAGAGAAAAAGTTATTAATAAAGGTAATACATGAGCAATCACAAAAGCTAATTTTATTGTAAAAATGCTTTGTAACTCTACTTTTTGTATTCTGGGTAATTTCAGAAACTGGGGTATTTAAAAGAATTATTAGCTTATGTTCTGGGGTGCACATTGGGTAAATATATAGTTTTGTGACATTAATAACAAAAAGGAGTGGCAAGGAAGCAATAAAGGAACAGAGTTTCTGTATGTTATTGAAGTTAACCTGGTAGAAATTCAAGTTAGAATGATAAATCTCATGATAACCAAAAAGAAAATAGTTATGAAATATACACAAAAGGAAATAAAAAACTTTAATATGTTACACCAAAAGAAAATCAATTAATGCAAAAGAAAATGAGGGACAAAACAGCTATTTGGCATACAGAGGACAAATAGTAAAATAACCAAATCCCTTCTTATCAGTAATTACTTGAAATGTAAATGAACTAAAAGAGATTGAAAGAATAGATATAGATACATGATTCAACTATATGCTTTCTATAAGAGACTAACTTTAGATCCAAAGACACAAATAGACTGAAAATGAAAGGATGGGAAAAGATATTCCATGCAAATTGTAATCGAAACAGAAGAGGTTTCATGTAAATTTTAAGATGGATTTTTCTATTTCTGCAAAAGACATCATTGGGATTTTGATAGGGATTGCATTGGATCTGCAGGTCATTTGGGGTAGTATTGACACCTTAACAATATTAAGTCTTTCAATCCATGAACACAGAATGTGTTTTCATTTATTTATGTCTTCTTTAATGTCTTTCAGCAATGTTTTATAGCTTTCATTGCACAACTGTTTCACCTGCTTGGTTAATCTTACTATTTTATTTTTTTGATGTTATTGCAAATGGAATTGTTTTCATAATTTTCTTTTCAGATTGTTCATTATTACTGTATAGAAATGCAATAACTGATTTTGTGTGTGAATGTAAATTAGTTTAGTCATTGTGGAAAGTAGTTTGGTGATTTCTCAGAGAACTCAAAGCAGAATTACCATTCCACCCAGAAATCCCATTTGGGGGTATATACCCAAAGGAAATAAATTGTTCTACCATAAAGACACATGCATGTGTATATTTATCACAGCACTATTCACAATAGCAAAGACATGGAATCAATCTAAATGCCCATAAACAGTAGATTGAATAAAGAATATGTGGAACATATACCTCATGGAATACTATGCAGTCATAAAAAAGAATAAGATCTTTGTATAAGGTGTAAGGAAGGGGTCCAGTTTCAGTTTTCTGCATATGGCTAGCCAGTTTTCATAACACCATTTGTTAAATAGGAAATCCTTTCCGCATCTTGTTTTTGTCAGGTTTGTCAAAGATCAGATGGTTGTAGCTGTGTGACGTTATTTCTGAGGCCTCTGTTCTGTTCCTTTGGTCTACATATTTGTTTTGGTACCAGTACCATGCTATTTGGTTTACTGTAGCCTTATAATATAGTTTGAAGTCAGGTAGTGTGATGTCTCCATCTTTGTTCTTTTTAATTAGGATTGTCTTGGTTATATGGGCTCTTTTTTGGTTCCATATGAAATTTAAAATAGTTTTTTCTAATTCTGTGAAGAAAGTCAATGGTAGCTTGATGCGGACGGCATTGACTCTATAAATTACTTTTGGTGGTATGGCCATTTTCACAGTGTTGATTCTTCCTATCCATGAGCATGGAATGTTTTTCCATTTGTTTGTGTCCTCTCTTCCTTGAGCAGTGGTTTGTAATTCTCCTTGAAGAGGTCCTTCACATCCCTTGTAACTTGTAATCCCAGGTATTTTATTCTCTTTGTAGCAATCGTGAATGGGAGCTCAAGATGGATTAAAGACTTAAACATAAGACTTAAAATCATAAAAAAAAAAAAAAAAAAAAAAAAAAAGCCCTAGAAGAAAATCTAGGCAATACCATTCAGGACATAGCCATGGGCAAAGACTTCATGACTAAAACTTCAATGTGCAACAAAAGCCAAAATTGACAAATGGGATCTAACTAAACTAAAGAGTTTCCACACAGCAAAAGAAACTATTATCAGAGTGAACAGCAACTTACAGAATGGGAAAAAATTTTTGGAATCTATCTGTATGACAAAGGACCAATATCCAGAATATATAAGGAACTTAAATGAATTTACTAGAAAAAAACAACATTCCCATCAAAAAGTGGGTGAAGGATATGAACAGACAATTCTCAAAAGAAGATATTTATGCAGCCAACAAACATATGAAAAAGAGCTCATCATCACTGGTTTAGAGAAGTGCAAATCAAAACCACAATGAGATACCATCTCATGCCAGTTAGAATGGTGATCATTAAAAGGTCAGGAAACAACAGATGCTGGAGATGATGTGGAGAAATAGAAAAGCTTTTACACTGTTGGTAGGTGTGTAAATTAATTTAACCATTATGGAAGACAGTGTGGCAGGGGATTCCTCAAGGATCTAGAACCAAAATACCATTTGACCCAGTAATCCCATTACTGGATTTATGCCCAAAGGATTATAAATTATTCTACTATAAAGACACATGCACACTTTTGTTTATTGCAGCACTATTCACAATAGCAAAGAATTGAAATCAACCCAAATGCCCATCAATGATAGACTGGATAAAGAAAATGTGGCACATATACACGATTGAATACTATGCAGCCATAAAAAGGATGAGTTTATGTCCTTTGCAAGGACATGGATGAAGCTCGAAGCTATCATTCTCAGCAAACTAACACAGGAACAGAAAACCAAACACCACATGTTCTCATTCATAAGTGGGAGTTGAACAATGAGAACACATAGAAACAGGGAAGGGAACATCACACACTGGGGCCTGTTGAGGGGTGGAGGGCTATGGGAGACACAGCATTAAGAGAAATATCTAATGTAGATGATGGGTTATAGGTGCAGCAAACTACCTTGGTATGTCTATACATATGTAACAAACCTGCATGTTCTGCACAAGTATCCCAGAACTTAAAGTATAATAAAAAAGAAAAAGAAAAAGAATGAGATCATGTCCTTTGCAATAACAGGGATGGAGCTGGAGGCCACTATCCTAAGTGAACGAACACCGGAAAAGAAAATCAAATACAGTGTGTTCTCACTCATAAGTGGGAGCTAAACATCAAGTACATATGGACACAAAGAAGGGAACAACAGACACTAGGGCCTACTTGTGGGTAGAGGGAGGGAAGAAGGTGAGGATTGAAAAACTGCCTATCAGGTACTATGCATGTTACCTGGGTGGTGAAATAATCTGTACAACAAGCCCCCATGACATGCAACTTATCTATACACCAAACCTGCACATGTACCCCTGAACCTAAAATAAAAGTTTCCAAAAAAAAAAAAAAAACATACTGCTAAGCCTTCACATTTACTGTTTCCTTTTTTCTCACTTTGACTTGAGTTGTAGAGCATCATAAAAAAAGGATAGTGTGAGTCAAGCAAGACCCTGGAGAGTCTGGTCTGGATAATGATTCCTCAGAAACCCTGTTCATGCTGCCATGGGATTAAAATTTTATTTATAAACTATTAAGTGACAGCAATTTCATCTAAGCTGTGCACCCTTACTCTGCATTGTGTAGGAGGGTACTTTCTCCTCTTTACCTAGATGCAAATAAAAAAAAATAAGATGATGAATCATACCCAAAATAACAGATTAATCATAGAAACCCAGGAAGGGATATTGAAACTGGCTTGCTGTATATTTTAACACAATTTGACTGAATCACATATATATGATAATATTTAAATTAATTTGTATCTTTTTGCACCCAATATCTTTCTTGAGGAGGAGACTAAAGGTAGATATAAGAGAATAAATTTCAAATATCCATATATATGAAAAAAGGAGAGAATACAAAACAAGTGAAAATTTATGCTGATTGACAGTCAAAATATGTTACTAGTTTGATATGGTCTCCAAAGACTATATGATTTGCTTGCTTCATTTTCTCTGTTAATAGAAATATTGTAGTATTTATAAGCTAATGAAAGATTGCAAATTACAGGTGGGAAATCTTGTCTTCAGAATTTTATTAGATGTTATACAAAGTCTTTGCTTTTACTAACATAATAGAAAGAATTTTTAAAAATTTTATATTTTTAAAATAAATATATTCTTTATATTTTCACGTATATTTTCGAACAAAACTATACAGAAACTCTTAGATATCGAGTCTAAAAACAATAAAAAAAGATTTCACATTTTAGAGACTTATTTTTATGCTTCTTTTTGTTACACCTCACACTGTTAAAGAGGATTTCTGGCAGAAGAATAGGTATTTCAATAATTTCAGACACTTTCATCATATTCTTAAATGCTTGTAGGTCATAGGCTACAATAGGAAAGAGCAGAGGCTCTGAGCCTGAATCCCCCCACCTGTACTAGCTAGGCAGCAGCTTCCTCTTTGGTAATCTAGAGTTAATGACAGTACCTATCTCATAAGATGATTTAAAGGTTATGTGAAAATACTTACAAAGTACTTAAAAGGGTCGCTGGCACATACATAATAAAGCATCCCATTTGTTAGATTTTATTATTTTTGATGTGATATTTTATTTACACAGAGTAATAAAGATGTCTGTCTCTTCCAGGCAAGTCAAATGGATGATGACAAATCATGACTGCATAGGTTGAATAATGGTTCTGCATTGAATGTATAAAATATTAAATATGTGCTTTGTTATTAAATCTTTGAGTTGTGATGATGAGGTAGGCAACCACTTATGTAAAAATAGCCTAGAGAAAACTACTGTAAAGAAGCCTAGAATGGCAAAATTTTTCCACAAAATAGGAAATACCTTAATCCATCAAATGAGCATATGCAAGTTGGGGAGAAAACTGAGAAAATATTTTTTTCTCTCAAGGCGGGCAAATATCAAAACTCACGTAGCCTCTTAATCATGATTTCTCTTTAATAATAAAAAAATTGCTAAACATTCAGATAAAAAAATAAAGTCTTCCATATTTTAAGCTCATTCTACGCAAGGCTAAAGCAAAGGGAAAGAATTGCATACCTAAAGACATAAAAAAAAAAGAAAGAAAGCTCATCGGTTACATAGATCTCATTTTATACAACAGTTATTACTGTTATGTTAACAAACAAGTATTCTCTAGACAAGCAAAACTAATTGATTAAAAGTTATTCCCTTATTCTTCTTTTGATTTATATAAGACTTAAAACTATGGTTAACTGAACATTTTATCTTTGCTGACAATGTCTTTCCCTAGTAAGTTTACTAAATAATCTCCTGTTCCCTCAAAAAAATCCCCTAAATCCCTCAAAAAAGATTTAGGTAACCATAAGTATTTGATATATTCTCTTACCTCTATTATGCCAGCATCTACACTCATTTTAGATTTTTAATTACCATTGTAATCTCTAACCTGCAACTAGGATTCTCTATGTATTCCCTCCTGCCACATAGTGTAAATTCAGCCTTACAACCTCCTGATTATCAGAGTCAATTACTCTGGCTGTGATGATGATATCTCAGCTATTGGTTCTTAACACAAGCAGTGTAAAGTGCCCTAGTGGTAGCTAAGTATTACAGTTCAATGGGACAGAAACATGCCCTTATTGGGATTTGGCCCTCTGACCCTGAAGAACCCAGAGTTGCAGGTATGTGAAGCACAGAATTCCAGTAGATTTTTTGGAATAATATTAAGTGACATCACTTCTGCTTTGGCTTCCAGATCCACATATTCTTCCTATTTGTGCAATTATGCCATAGAGAAGTCTCTAGTTTCAGGTATATACTACCTCCCAAATGATGGCATTCCATCCTTTCAAATTCTTGCCTCTGAGCTGACTCTGCAACTCTATCCTTAGAAGTCTATTTTTCCTGGATGTTGTGATATGTGATCAGTGGATCCCATGGTCATGGGTCCATTTCTGTACCTCCTTTGCTGTGATGTGAAATCTCCCGGTTGATTTAATTCTGTGCTGTACAAGATTCTGTACACGTGAATCAGGCATTTCGTTGTTTTCTACAGGAAAGCTGCTGTCATTCCTTTTTTTTCCCCCTCTATACTTATTGCACCTTTTTTCTCTGGCTAGTTTTAAGATTTTTTCTTTAGTCACTGATTTTAAGAAATTTGATTATAATATAATTTGGTATAATTCTCTTCATGTTTCTTGTGTTTAAAGTGAGCTTCTTAGACCCATGAGTTTATAATTTTTACAAAATTTGGAGATTTTGTCTATTATTAAGTGGATTTTATGTTTTAGAGCAGTTTTAGCTTCACAGCAAAATTAAACAGAAATTAGAGTTCTCTTATATCTCCTCTCCTCAAACATGCACAGCCTTCTCCATTAACAACATTCAGCACCAGAGCAATACATTTGTCACAATTCATTAATTTACACTGACACATGATTACTACCCCAAATCCATAGGTTACATTAGATCCACTCTTGACATTGCACATTCTATGGGTTTTGACAAAAGTGTAATAACATATATCTACCATTATAGTATCATACGTAACAGTTTGACTGTCCTAAAAATCTTCTGTGCTCTCCCCAGCCCTTGGTACCTACCGATTTTTTACTGTCTCTATAGTTTTCCTTTTCAAAAGGTCATATAGTTGGAATCACAGTATATAGCCTTTTCAGATTGGTTTCCTTCACATAGAAACATGCAGTTAGGGCTTCTTCATGTCTTTTTTGGCTTGATGGCTCATTTTTTTTTTAGCACTGAATAATATTTCATTGTATGGATATACCACAATTAATTTACCAACTGAATATACAATTTAAAAAAATCTTAAATTTCTTTTCTGTGCCTTCCCCTCATCTTGTCTCCTTCCTGTACTCCGATAATACATATATTGAATTTGCTCTACAGTTCTGTTCTCTTTTTTCTCAGCTCTTAATTACTCTGAGTTTTGTTTTGGGTAGTTTCCATTATTATTTCCTCAAGTTTATCAATCTTTTCATCCATAGATCTAATCTGCTATTAATCCACCTATCTAATTCTGTAGTTTCTTTTGTGATTGATCTCTGTCTCTCTTTTTTTTTTTTCTTTTGAGCCGGAGTTTCGCTCTTGTTACCCAGGCTGGAGTGCAATGGCGTGATCTCGGCTCACCGCAACCTCCGCCTCCTGGGTTCAGGCAATTCTCTTGCCTCAGCCTCCCAAGTAGCTGGGATTACAGGCACGTGCCACCATGCCCAGCTAATTTTTTGTATTTTTAGTAGAGACAGGGTTTCACCATGTTGACCAGGATGGTCTTGATCTCTTGACCTCATGATCTACCCACCTCGGCCTCCCAAAGTGCTGGGATTACAGGCTTGAGCCACCGCGCCGGGCCTCTCTTTTTTTTTAAATCAGGCCTGTCATGTCCCCATCTAGATCTTGCTGTGATTTAACCTTTGTTATCAGCCTGCCACCCAGGAGAGAAGACAGGGCAGCTGCTGTGGGTTGCATTTGGTGCTTTTTAGGGAGAGTATTCTGTAGCATCTCTTAGCATGGAAGATGTGCTAGCTCTTATAGTTGAAATACTTTTGAAAGTTCTGAGTGTTCAGTCGTGTTTGTATAGCCAACATTTTCAGAAGCAGACATTCAGATATCTTTTCATTGCTCAGTTGTGTCTACTTTTTGTTCTTTCACTGTGAGAGAAAAGAGCTCATTGTAAGCTGCCAAACATGCCTGTCTCTTACACTTGCCCTTTAACTGCTTATCAATGGCCCTCAGTTTCTTTTCATTCCTCTACAACTTGTATCTTTGAAATGACTGAAGCATTTTAACTGCATGGACAGTTCATTCAACTGGGATGTTTTCCCAGGCCATCACTTGTGTAATCTTCAGCAACTAGACCATAAAATTGTGTGAGAGACTATTTCTGTACCAGATAGTACTCAGATTGAGGTCCTCTTTGCCTAATGGGATAAGTAAGTGAGTTCCTAAGCCCCATCTTATCACCTGTTTTTTTTAGACCACTCCTGGTACTACTTGGAAGAACAGACTTCCAAGAAGCAGACACCAGAACAATATTAGATGTGCAAGAGGTTTATTGAGGAAAGTCATGCAAAACAAAAAGGGGAAGAAGCTATAAAAGGCAGAGATAGAATTCAGATTAATGTGCAAACTTGACATCTCTAAAGGAGAAGTGGAGGAAAGAAGAGTAGGTAGAAAGAATCTTAAACTACAGTTTTAAGAAAGTTTCACCAGGCTTGATAAGATTGCCCTAGAGCCAAACTCACACAGTTGAGGAGTTCCCCATCTCCCAGGAATGGACCTGCATTAATTCTCCTTCTACTCACTGTGCTTAGTTAATTACTAGGTGAGAATAGACCACAGGGAGCATGGTTTTTGGTGCAAATATGTTTGTGAATCTAGAATACCAGAAGCCGGGTACACTAGTAAATCAAATCTCCAACAACAGGGAATCTGACCAGCACATTTTCATAGGCAGAGCTGCCACCACTTCCTTGCTGACTAGTCTATGTAAATGCCACCCTCTAGAGTTCTGCAACACACAATCCCTAGGCATCTCTGACTTATAAACATCTACTGTACAAACTAATCTCTCTTTTCAAAATTTCAAGTTTCATCCCTTCCTTGTTCTCACTTAGTGGGATCTTGCTTTCTACTGTACAGAGAAAATAGGCACCATAAGAAAAGAACTTCCACATGCTATCACCATGTGTGTATGTCTTTTTCTTGCTACTAGGAGAAGAACAGGATTTTATACAACAAAGGCCAACTCCTTCTCTTGCCTACTCAAGGTCAAAGTCTCTCTCTCTCTCTTTCTCTCTCTTTCTCGTATCATCAATCCTTGTCTGTCTTGCATCATCAATCCCCCTACACTAGATCTCAATCACTTCCATCATATACAAATATGCTGTTGCTAATCTTTAAAAATGTTTACCCCCTTTCCCTTCCAGGAACAAATCAATATATCTGTTTCCCTGTACTTTTTTCCATTTCCTATCCTTATATTCTCTCTTGAGCCAATCAGACTACTAGTCCAGTCAGTGTACTAGTCCCACAATTTTTCCAAGACAGCTCTTTTCCATGGTGTATTAGTTATCTAGGGCAGCTTTACAAAGTACCACTGGGTAGCTAAAAAACAAACTTACTTTCTCATCACCCTACAGGCTAGAAGTCCAAGAGAAAGACATCAACAGGAGAGGTTTCTTCTAAGGCCTCTCCCTGTCTTACAGATGGCCATCTTTTTCTGATGGGTTTCCTAAATATGAGTACATGTCTGTGTCCCAATTTTCTCTTTTTATAAGGATACTAGTCATATCGGATTAGGGGCCACCCTAATGAACTCATTTTAGGTTAGTAACCTCTTCAAAGACCTTATCTATAATACAATGCAATTACATTCTGAGGTACTGGGCAATTAGAACCTCAGCACATAAATTTTGGGAAGACATAATTTACCCCATAACACATGGTTATCAATAACTTCCTTGTTGCTAAAATCCAATGGTCAGTTCTCAGGGGTCACTTTACTTCATCAATCAACTACATTTCATATAGCTGGTAACTCAGACCCCTGTGAAACACTCTTTATTTTCTGCCCTACTGGGCATGCCTTAGTGGTCTCCTTTGCTGGTTCTTCATCAGCTTGATCACGAAAGATTGAAGTATGCACAGGCTCAGTCCTCAGAATGCTTCTTTATCTACACTCATTCACTAGGTGATATCATGTAATCCCACAATTTTAAAGAACCTCTAGACATGCAGAGGAGTCCCAAATTTACATCTTCAGCCCAAACCTTATCCTTGAACTCTGGATCTGTATACTCAACTTCCAAAATAATATCTAAAATAGGTATCTCTAATTTAACATCCACAAATTCCTTCTCCTTTCCCTTCCCCAGAGCCCAGAAGAGAGCCAGAATTATAATATTTATAGATGCTTGATAAATATTTGCTGAATGAATAAATAAATAAACACGATTATGACTTACATAGATTTCCCTTTCTGGAAGAAATTATCAGACTTATGAAGTATATTAAGACCAGCTAAATTGTGTTTGCTTCCTTTTCTAGTTTGTGAAATTGAAATAGTAAGAAGGAACAGAATCCTCTTTGTTTCCAGCAACATTACCTGTATGGATCCTATTGTTAAACTTGGAATTTGTCTTTTATATAAGAAGAACTTTTTGAAAATTGTGTTCCATATTTGCATTTTAGAATTTTTTCATTATTGTTTTCATGAAAAGGCTTATATGGGTACATACTAAATCTTTCTAACCCTATTGACAAGCTTGTACCTAATGCGCATTCCCTTGTCAAATTGTTTTTTGGTTTTAGGGTTTTTTTCCTTGAGTGTTGTTTTTATTTATTTATTATTATTATTATTATTTTTTTTTTTGAGACAGAGTCACATTCTGTCACCAGGCACCAGGCTGAAGTGCAGTGGCGCAATCTCCGCTCACTGCAACCTCCACCTCCCAGGTTCAAGCAATTCTCCTGCCTCAGCCTCCCGAGTAGCCGGGACTACAGATGTGCGCCACCACACCCAGCTAATTTTTTATATTTTAGTAGAGACGGGGTTTCACTATGTTGGCCAGGATGGTCTTGATCTCTTGACCTCGTGATCCACCCACCTTGGCCTCCCAAGAGTGTTGTTTTTATTATTAGCTTTAAGTCATGTCATGGGTGGGGTGATTTAACTTAAAAACATTGGGTCCCAGACAAGACATTTGCCTGATAATTTTCAGCCTTCAAATTTTTGAGAAAAGAAGTGACATATCTATCAGATAAGATTTGATTAAAGGCAGTTTACACTACTGACACACTTTTTTCCTGCTGTGAAATTATTAACAGCTTCTATTCTTCTGTTATTTGTGTGTTTGGGTACTAAGGTCTGAGGAGTGGGAGATGGGTCTAGCAGGAAAATGGCAGGTGCCTGGCATTTTTACCCTTGAGAAGTGATTGTTTCAAACTCTTCTGGTGGAAAAGACATCATCCTTTGGTGCAGGGACATCATCCCAGCAGAGCCTTCCTTACCTCTGCACAGAGGTTGAGGCAGCCTGTGAACGACTCTGAATAACTAGGGTGGGACAAAGATAAGAAGTCTTGGGGACTCGTCCTCTTTCTCTTTCTCATTTCTTACTCTTTCCCTTTTCTTAATATTTATTTCTCTCCTTCTTGCTCTTCTCATTTGCCTGTTCCTTCTTACGTCTGCATATCTTTTGGGTCACACCAGGGTAGCCAATGCATCCAAGGCATCCATGAGGGCTGGCACCCAGGGCTGATGAGTCATCAACCTGGTAATTGAGAAGGAGCTGGGAGATAACCAGGGGAAGGTTTCTCACAGCTCCTCAGCAGCCCAGGTCCCTCTCACTCTTCGTTAGTATGTATTCTTAAGTAGGGATTTATTCAAAAACCTCTCTTTAGGCAGCTGAGTTCTGAAAATGTCTTATTTCCTCAAAATAAGAGCAAGGATATTTTCACAATAGGGAAACATTTTTTAAAAAAATAATTCACCTCAGCCAGCATGGTGGCTCATGCCTGTAATCCTAGCACTTTGGGAGGCCAAGGCAGGCAGATCACTTGAGGTCAGGAGTTGGAGACCAGCTCGAACAACATGGTAAAACTCCGTCTACAGTAAATATAAAAAATTAGCTGGGCTCGTGCCTGTAACCCCAGCTAGTTAGGAGGCTGAGGCAGGAGAATTGCTTGAATCTGGGAGGTGGAGGTTGCAGTGAGATGAGATCATGCAACAGCATTCCAGCCTGGGCGACAGAGCCAGACTTCTTCTCAAAAAAAAATACACCTCACTTCTTTTATATGTTTGGGGGAATCTCAGCTTGGGCCCCTTGTGTCTTCCACAGGAGTCAGACAAATCTATTTATAACAAGAACCTCCTGAGAAATAGCCTGAATGTGCAAGAACTGAGTCATCCCAAGTCCAGAAGGAACTAAATAGAGTGTTTTTGTATCCATGATTCTCAAATTTTATCAAGCATAAAAATCACCTGGAAGGTTGTTAAAAGTCAGATTGTTGGTTCAATCCCCAGAACTTCTAATTCAATATGTCTGAGACAGGAGCCAGGAATTTATATTTCTAACCATTTTTCAGGTGATACTAATGCTGTTAATCAATGGGAACCACTGCTTTAGACCTTAAACAAGAGAGATGTTTCTGAGGTTATCATTCTGTCCTAACCCCTCCCAGCCTCACAGACTTGTACCCTCTCCCTGGGAGAAAGAGGCAAAGTAAGTGAAACCGCTCTGAAGCTTGAGGGTGGGTGTTGGGCATTGGTAACCCTCTAACGGAATATAACCAGAAGGAGGAGAGTACTTCTCTGCCACCTTCCCACAGATCACCGAAAGCTCTGCATCTTCAGTGTTCAAAGATTTCAGGCCATCACGGATAGTGCTTGGTGAGAATGATGAAAGCAGGGGCAATGCCCATTGGGGTTACATACATCACCTGAATCTTAGATGCTTTGTTGTTGGTGGTGGTGGTCTTCAGCTCTTTTTGGTCAGAAGTTACCTAAGGATTTTGGGTGACTTCATTTTAGTATTAAGTTATAGTTCTTGTATTTTCTATAATTTGCAATTTGCCAGTTGGCTAGGTACCTGCTCCCAGGGTTTCAGTAATGCATACATTCAATATATTGGAGATTAAACAAATTAGGGCCATGATTCTTATTTAAAGAATGAGATAAAATGCAAAGAAAAAAATGTCTTGCTGCAGGCCACACAGGTTGGTGGCAAAATTAGAAATAGGAGAAAGAATGTTCTTTAATCTCATAGTTGAACAACCTTGCCTTTTAGTTACTATTAGATTTTTTTTTTAAATGCAGATCATTTGGGAGCCATTGCCACATGAAAAAAAAATATCAGTTCTGATTGTTATTGAACGCTAGTAATTCAGGAAGAAAATGTGTTTGCCTAATTGGAAAACATCTGAATCCACTGTTTTGTTTTGTTTCATAAATCCGTGATCGCTTTAACAAGGGTCAAAAGCACAAAACTTCATGACAGGCCTGCAGGGGAAAGGAGTTCCAATTTTCAGGAAGGGGATGTAAAAAGGGGAAGGCAGATAAACAAAATGTGCTGTTCCTTCTGAGGTAAGGATCAAATAGTTTTTCCCACAGTCTTGAAGGATAGTTGCAATCTTCTTCCACAGAACAGAAATATGTCCTGGGAAAAATGAGTCTGAGTCACAGGCTGAAAAGAAGCTTCTCCTACTATATGTAGAAGCAAGAGTAGATTTAGTTATCTCTAAAGCTGAATTATCTCTGGATTTATGTAACATGGGGTGGCTAAAAGAGACATACAGAGTGTAAATTTTCATAGGCTCTTCAGAGGAGAAGACTTTGTTTAGAAGCCATGGCTCTGCATTTGCATAATGTGCAGGCTCTAATGCTCTTAGATAATTAAAGCACACATGGAGTTGGTGAATGCTTTGAAAAGATTGAAGTACAATATACAGCAGTAAAAATTTCATTTGAAGTCACAGAAAAGGTGTAGCTTTTCTAGAATAATTAAGATATGGTATTTGGAGATGATATCAGAAGATTCTGATCCATCCTCACAAAATTGGAGATTCACATTGCAAGTATGAACTTAGGGATAAAACTGTATTTAAAGAGGGTCATCTTCATAGTATGGATCAACAACAATAAACAAATATTTTGCAGAGAATTTGACACCCCTGTATTTCTTCCAACTGCTAAAGTCACAAAATTAAGAACTCATTCTTCCCTACAGATTATTTTCATGGTAAAAGTATATGTAGCGTTTTTTAAAAATGTTTTCACCACCCATGCAGGGATGTTTTTTCCCACAAGGGTAGCTCTAAAGCAGTGGATTTGAAACTGAGCTGCCCTTTAGAATCAGGTGGAGAGAAAAAGGAACACTTACACATTGTTAATGGGAGTATAAGTTAGTTCAGCCATTGTGGAAGACAGTGTGGTGATTACTCAAAGACCTAAAAACAGAAATACCATTCGACCCAGCAATCCTATTACTGGGCATATTCCCAAAAGAATATAAATAATTCTATTTGAAGACACATATACATGTGTGTTCACTGTGGCACTATTCACAATAGCAAACACATGAAATCTAAACTCATCAATGATAGACTGGATAAAGAAAATATGTTACATATATATCATGAAATACTATGCATCCATAAAAAAGAACAAGATCATGTCATTTGCAGGGACATGGATGGAGTGGAGGCTGTTAACATTGGCAAACTAACACAGGAACAGAAAACCAAATACCCTATGTTCTCATTTACAAGTGGAAGCTAAATGATGAGAACACATGGACACGTAGAGGAAAACAACAAAACAACACGCACATACACTGGGGCCTTTCAGAGGGGGGAATATGAGAGAAGGAAGAGGATAAGAAAAATAACAAATGAGTACTAGGCTTAATAGCTGGGTGATGAATAATCTGTACAACAAACCCCATGACACAAATTTACCTATGTAACAAACCTGCACTTGTACCACTGAACTTAGAATAAAAGTTAAAAAAAGAAAAATTTTAAAAAAAATCAGGTGGGTGATTTTTAAAATCCTGATACCCAGTTACACCCCAGACAAATCAGAATATTAGAGACTGGATCCACACCTCAGTTATTGTTTTTGAAACTCCCTGGTTGACTTCAAAGGGCAACTCTGACACTTAAGTGCCTTTCCAGTGAGACTCAAGTATATAATAAATAGTTGCTAAACGACCTATCTTTTTGTGTAACCCAGTTTGCCTCAGTAGTCTCAGTCTCTTCTGTCTACTGTCATTTCCCTTGTGTAGGAACTCATTACTTTCGTAGTTACTCAGTATAGGTGCCTATAAATTACAAACAAAGTAACAACTAGAGTTTGGTTATCTGGCTCTTAGAGTTGGTATGTGTATTACTTTCCTACTGCCACTATAACAAATTACCACCAACTTAATGGCTGAAAACAATATAAATTTATTATTTTACAGTTCACATCTGCAAAGTCTCACTTGTCACATATGCTACGTAGTCACGGGTTTGGGGGATTAGTATATAAACATTTAGAGGAACCATAATTATTTTGTCTACAACAGTGTAAGGAAACTAACGTGTAATGGGGTCATGACCAGAAAGAATGATTGAATTCAGGTTATGTAATTTGACACATCCATTTTACCCATCTCATTGGTCTAAATACTGCTTTCTAATACACATTTCACAGCAGTGCAGATCATGGGAACCACTCTTATCATAACGCTACATAATGATCTATGATTTAGAAGAACTTATACTCACCATTTGTCTTGTTTAGTTTTGATGTATTTGTTCAGATGAAATGCCCCAAAATGTACGTTTCTCTCTAAAAAGAAGCCAATTTGGGCACACTTATGTTTTGGCATCTTTGCCAATTTCAGTTATTAGAATGACTTAGGAATATAATTACATGTAATAACAGTGCATGTTTCTCTACTATGTTAGGAGGCTTGTTATATGATTTTCTAGGCCCTTGCTCTTGTAATATAGTAAGTAGAATATAGAGTTCTCCAGTCTGTTCTCCTTGTACTCATCATTCATTCAACAGATAGCACCTACTCTGTGCTACCATGTCCTAGTTGCTGAATCAAGAGACCTATGAACACCTATTTTTGTAGCACTTCACCTTCAAACCAAAAATTAAACCTGATTGTTAGTGTTCTCAGTAAAAGCCATTGGTCTCTTATCATTCATTGAGCTTAAGCAAATATTTTAATTTCTATATAATTAATATATAATTTACCTTATATATTTTAAAATTCAGATCATTTGGGAGTCACTGCCACATGAAAAAATATCCATTCTGATTGTTATTGAATGTTAATAATACAGGAAGAAAATGTGTTTGGCTAATTGGAAAACATTTGAAAACTAGACTTTGAGGGAGCAGGGGAAATAAAGCTCTTTTTGTCTCTTTATCTCTTTAAGTCTATATTTTCATGTACAGTTTGTACAATTTTGTTATAAATTATTCTCCCTATGATTTCCTTGAACTAGGCCTGATCTTTAAATTTTTACTCCACAACAAATTGTAGAATCTTTTCAAGCTCTAAAACTGGTTAACACATGGTTAACACATGTGTCAAAGAGAGCTCTTTTCTTTACCTGTGGTCAGCAGTTAGACATACATGCTATCATATGCCAGTTGGAGTACTATTAGGTCTTAATCTACGAAGATCACACAGGGAGACCTGTACAACTGTGAGACCACATGTAACTCCAATTTTCCCTTGTATTCTCCATCTCTGCCAATGCTCCTGCAACATTTCAGTGGCTCACTCCCTTACAAACTATAGAAATGATCCCTGAAAGTATAGTCTTCCACTCCCTTACAACTTAGCATTTACCTCTCCAGTCGCTGGAACTCCATTCCATGACTATGTCACCGACTTCTGGTAGAAGAAGTGGCTCAATGCCCCCAAGGAAAGGGTCCCCATGGTTTAAAAATTGGCAAGCCAAAGGAGGATAGTTAACACCAACTTCCAGATTGTGTTTTAAAGAAGGAATATTTGAGACTCTGACAAATTATCATAGACTTGTGGGAAAAGGGGAACATTTGTATACTGTTGGTGATATTATGTTGGTGCAAAAGTAATTGCAGTTTTTGCCACTAAACGTAGTGGAAAAAAATCACAATTACTTTTGCACCAACCTAATATTATAAATTAGTATAGCCGTTTTGGATAACAGTATGGAATTTCCTTTAAAAAACTAAAAATAGAATTACCATATGATCAGCAATTCCACTTTTGGGTATACATCCAAAGGAATTGATATCCCTATGCTAAAGAGATGTCTGAACTTCCATGTTCATTGCAGCCTTCTTCACAAAAGTCAAGAAATGGAAACAACTGACGTGTCCATAATGGAATACGATTCAGCCTTTAGAAAGCAATAAATTGTGTCATTGATGATGACATGGATGAACCTAAAGGACATTATGCCAAGTGAAATATGCCAGGCACAGAGAGACAAATACTGCATGATCTCACTTCTATGTGGAATCTGAAAAAGTTGAACTCATAGAAGTAGAGAGTAAAATGGTGATTACCAGAGGCAGGGGAAAGCTGGGGAGTGTAGATGGGGAAAGAAGAGACATTAGTCAAAGGGTATCAAGTTTCAGTTGACAGGAGGAATAGGTTCTGGTGATCTCTTGCACAGCATGGTGACAATAGTTAATAATTATGTACTGTACATTACAAAATAGCTTAAAGAGTAGATTTTAAATGTTCTCACCACAAAGAAATAATAGGTATTTGAAGTGATGGAAATAATAAGTATTTGAAATGATGGATATTTTAATTAGCCTGATTTGATCATTACACAAAGTAAATATGTATTAAAACATCACATTTTATCTCATAAATATATATAATTATTTTTAATCAATTAAAAACAAAATGGGACATGAAAAAAATCTCTTAGACTAAGTTCATCTAGCTTTGTCTGAAATACCCTAAAAATCCAAAACAATACCTCTCTCATTCTGTAATGTTGTCTGAGCATTTCTGTTCATTTTGTCTGACTCTGGAATAGAATTCTAAGAAACATTCTGGCATGGTTCAGCTTGGCTTTCACTCCTCTGCACGAGTTTGTCAGAAATCAGAAATATTTACATTGTACTTTGGGTCATCCATCCTAGGATAATTTAATCCCATATATAGTTGGTTACCCTTGTAAAGAAACCAAAAATATAGCTCAATCATCACATGAGCCTTTGAGATCCGGTAAAGTTTGACTAAAATCCCAATTCTAGACTTAGGGCAGTCAGCTTTTCCAACAAGACCCGCGCCTCACTTTCTCAGCTTTTCAAGACTACACTCCTGAGTCCACAAGCATTTCTCAGTAGTTCCTCTCATCAGAACCAGATTCAGAGTCCCTTCCCTTTACAACTCAAAAGTATTGATATTTACATTAGTCAGGATCTTTCTCGTAGGTTTCCTGAGTTGAGCAGAAGAATCACATGACAAAAGGCACATTTCTATTTCTTGCTGGCAAACATTTCTCTGGCCTCTCAGCACCCAGTGCTCCCTCTGTGATGTCCTCCCTCCACGTGTAGCTGGGTAAAGTGTGATCCTGTTCCTTGCTCTGGCTGCTTTACCTTCTGGGAATGACCAGACACATTGATCTACTTTCCCCCAAATAAGTTAGAATGCTGGTGAATACGTTTCTCTTTATATTGTTTTAAATTTATATATTTTTACTGAACACATGATTATGAGCATATGAACACATTTACTACCTTATCTGCATATTATACTCTATGTTCTTAGTGAATCTTGGTGATCATTTTTATCATTCCTTATGTTTTACTTGTGGAACTGAGGTACACAGAAATAAGTTTATTCAATTAATTATACTCCTGAGTGAGGGGAAGATAGTATCAAATAAAACACTTTCTCTTTCTCCCTCTCAGTGTTATCTCACATGCTCAGTCCAACATGCTAGTTGTAAGTGGTTTAAACTATCAGGGTATATTCTGCTCATGTAACAATACTTCAGAGGTACTTCAGTCCAGAACTAATAAGCATTCAACAAAACCAGGCCCTGTGTTGGTTTCTTTGCAATTTTCCTTGCTTTCCCCTCAGAGTCACAAAATGGCTGCAACAGATCCAGCATCATGCACAATACAGAATAACATCCAACACAGGATGGAAAGGAAAGAATCTCTCCTCATGAATCTCTGTTCTTATCAGACAGAAATGTTTGTCACAGAAAGTCTCAGCAGATTTCTCCACTATACCCAGTGCCCAGAATTGATTCTCATGCCCAAACTGAACAAGCAAAGAAGACATTAAAACTAAGAGTCTAGCATTTTAAGCCTCTCCAGAAAGAGATAGGGTCTGCCTATAAGGGAAAAATGTAGCAAACTAGCTTGGGGGAGCCAAACATCTACATGGGTTTAAGCCATCATATGATTATTCCACATTTTATCTGTTACTTAACTGATAGTCATGTACATAGTTTTCAGTCTTTTTGTATTACAACAATTCTGAAATAAATAGATGAGTAAATTTCTTTTTTTGTTATATATGTGTAAGGATTTCTCTATAATATATCATATATATCTAGAAGTAGGATGCCTGTAGAGTAAGGTCTATACATTTTCTATTAAATATGACCAAACTGTTTTCTAATGTAACTATCTTAATTCATTTTCCTTTCAGTGATTCATAAAGACTCTGAT
This sequence comes from Aotus nancymaae, assembly GCF_030222135.1. NCBI lineage: Eukaryota > Metazoa > Chordata > Mammalia > Primates > Aotidae > Aotus > Aotus nancymaae. The sequence goes on from NW_026988413.1 coordinate 33,603,665, forward strand.
TTTTTCATATCTTCACTTAGAGTTAATAGTCAAATTTTATTTTGTTTTTGCAATGTTAAAGCTGAAAAGTGTCTACTCAGTATTATTTGTGATTTTCTCATTCCTAGTGAGGTTAAGCATCTTTTTATGAGGTTATTGTTATTATTGTCTACTCTTTGGTGAATTGCCTGTTCTTTTATTTTCCTGTTTTTAAAATTTATTAATGAAATACGCACACATACACACACAAAAATTAGTATCTAGAAACACCTTTATTTTATATTGATATATATAAAATGTTTGCTTGATAATAGTAAAATCTAGAATTGAGCAGGTTACTCCTTCCAAATTTGCAAATAAGATACAACAGTCTGCCTCCCTCAGGGGGAAGTAAACAAAGTATTAGAGGAAACTAGGAGTATGCTCAGGGAAACCAGGAATGAGAAAAAGACAAAACTCTAATAGTGAAGATTGGAAGATTGTAGATGCCTATAAAGATAAATTGGCATTCCTTTTTCCAGTTGGACATTAGGAAACAAACTGGTGGGCCTTCCTTCACGTCTGTCTGAGAAGGGAGAAAGAGAATTAGGGAGATGACAGAGTAGAGAGGGGACACAGCATGGGCGAGCCCACTGTTTATCATTTTGACTGACGAATGCCTGAGTTTGCCATAGATCAAGTGTACACTGCAGAAGGCAGCTGAGCTTCAGTCACCTTGACAGCACCTGATCAACCAGGACTAGTTAATCAGCAACAATCCCGTCTGATAAGGTAAAGGGGTGTACTAAAGGAAAGTGGAAGAAGGCAAACCAGAATTGGGATCACTGCAATGAGGAAACCCCAGAGGTGGCCCCAGAAACTTCACATGCACACGTGATAAAAGAGCCAGACTCCTAACTCCTAACCCCAGGGAAAATCAATCACCATTCTGTGGACATCTGTATGTCTCATTTTCAAACTTTCCCCAAAAGAGTATCTGGGTTATTTAATCAGCCACTAGCACATAGAAAACACTCCAATGGAGCAGAGTAGTGCCAAGCCATCTCTCATGCTTCAGGCCCCCCAAAGGATCATGTGGGGATGCTTTGGACAGAAACTCATATCTGGTCATACTGTTGTGGCTGGCATCCAGTCATGAGGGGTCTAGTATGGCAGCCACACTTTCAGAACCCCTCAGACAGAGATTGAGGGCATCACAGTCCTTCCAAGTTTACTCAGAATGGAGCAGTGTATATAGCAGGCAACATACTTGGTATATTCAGGACATAAGACAGATGTTAATGCTATTATTGCATATTTCACATATGAACATTTCATATCTCATCTTTCTCCCTTCTTATGTCTGGATACATCTCAACCAATTTATCTTTTAATAATAGATATTGTTTTGTCATCTCAGCTTTTTATTTCCTGTTTCTTGCGTTTTATTGAGAATGCAAAGCAGATGCTTTCTTACACTTAATTCTGTTTTGGTTGTAATTTTTTAAGCTATTGCTTACCTTTCCATCATGAATTCAGTAGTTTCTTGTTTTGTCTTCAAGAATTCTAAGATTCATGTTTGCTTGCTTCTATGTTGTCTTCCTTGAATGACTAAAAGTCAGTACAGACTCCGAGTTTATCATGCGTAAGATCAATGACTTTCACTTTGTCTCCCTCACTAACTAGCAATTATTAGAATCATCTCTCATTTCTGAAGCCACTTATTAAATATTCGGTGTCTATTTGGAAGAGTTGTCCTGAACTGAAGGAAAATGTATTCCTTTTCTAGCCTGCTGGTACAGCTATGAAATGATTCCTGTACATTCAGAAGAAATGTGCTTTACTAGTGGTAAGAGGGTCCTCTTTCAATTCTTCCCAAGTAATGGGAGCAGTGACAAAAAGAACCTAGCCATGTAAGAGAAACAACAACAACAACAACTACAACAGTGATGCTAATAAGACAAGAATAATTTCCGAAAATATGTAGGGCATATGCTCAAAGCATTGGAATTGGCAGAAGAACAATAGCTAACAGGGGCTGTGTGCAGTGTTTTCTCTGCAGTTTGATTTCTCTGAGTGGGGGAATTCAATGGCAGTTATGAGAGTGGCCTGCATTGGATGGAAATACTTGAAGGTCTGGGGTTCCACCAGTTTTGTGGAGTTTCAGAGGAAAGACTTTTTATTACCATTTTTATTTACTCTCACACTTTGGTTAGAGCATCCACCACTGGCTGCCATGAGAAGGGGGAAGATAGGGCTTCTGAGATTCCCTTTCGTACCTCACTCAACACAGCAGAAACATCATGCAGGACATGAATGAACAGGGAAGGATTCATCTTTCCTGTAGCTCAAATTTTAGGTTAAAAGAGTGAAGATGTCATTTAAACAAGATTAAAAAAATAAGCTAAGTGCACCTCAGACAAAGAGGAAATAAACAACAGGGTTATGAAATACATATGCCTTTTTTGGAATAATCAAATCACCTCAGGAGCAGAATCCACATTTAAATAATATTTCCCTATATTCGGATGTAATAGCAAACCAGCAAGCAAAGCATTAACAAATTCTATAGATAGGAAAATGGCAAAATTAAAAAAAGAGCTTGGGAAAATTTGCTTCCAGAGGGAGGTGTTTTTTGAACCAGACACTGGTGGAATCAGGAACTCATTCTCTACCTGGAATTTGGTACGGAGATTCAGAGTCTTTGTCCAGGAAGATACTTTGGAGTAGAAGAATGATATCCTTCCAACTCACTGTCTTCTTCATGATCATCTATGTGCTTGAGTCCTTGACAATTATTGTTCAGAGCAGCTTAATTGTTGCAGTGCTGGGCAGAGAATGGCTGCAAGTCAGAAGGCTGATGCCTGTGGACATGATTCTCATCAGCCTGGGCATCTCTCGCTTCTGTCTACAGTGGGCATCAATGCAGAGTAATTTTTGCTCCTATTTTAACCTTAATTTTGTACTTTGCAACTTAAAAATTACCTGGGAATTTTTTAATATCCTTACATTCTGGTTAAACAGCTTGCTTGCTGTCTTCTACTGCATCAAGATCTCTTCTTTCACCCATCCCATCTTTCTCTGGCTGAGGTGGAGAATTTTGAGGTTGGTTCCCTGTCTATTACTGGGTTCTTTGATAATTACTTGTGTGACAATCATCCCTTCAGCTATTGGGTATTACGTTCATATTCAATTACTCACCATGAAGCATCTACCCAGAAACAGCACCGAAATTCACAGACTTCAAAAGATTCATCAGTATCTGTTCCAGTATCATAAAGCAGTCTCGTTGGTTGTTCCTTTTGTCCTGTTCCTGGCCTCCAACATCTTGCTCATGGCATCACTGACCAAGCAGATGCAACATCATACTGCTGGTCACTGCAACCCAAGCATGAAAGCGCACTACGCTGCCCTGAGGTCCCTTGCCATCTTATTTATCATGTTTACCTCTTACTTTCTAACCATACTTATCAGCATTATAGGTACTCTATTTGATAGGAGTTGCTGGTTATGGGTCTGGGAAGCTTTCATCTATGCTTTGATCTCTATGCATTCCACTTCACTGATGCTAAGCAGCCCTACACTGAAAAGGATTCTAAAGGGAAAGTGCTAGGCCTAGAGTTTGCCTGAGGCACAGAGTACAAGACTCCTGTGCAATTGATATAATTAGTATCAGTAAAGAGTATTGCTCTTATCAATCAATTCATTGTGAATCACCATGAATGCAGGCCTCATTCTCTTCCAGTTTTACAACCATCTATTTCTAAATAATCAACCCTTTCTCTCTCCTTTTTCCACTGCTTTTCTTTCCCTTTCATAATCCTCAGGTTGGTTCCAACTTCCTCAAGACCACCCCATCTTTCCTTCGTCTTTGCCAACTTTGGAATCGTACACCTGGTATATTCTACACAAGACAGTCAAAATCATGGGGTCTACACATTACTTTAACCTTCCTGTGACTGCCAGTTACTTCACACATGAATATGAATACCATCCCACAAAAACATATTGTTTGTACCCTGAATGCTTCACATACTAAGCCCTCAGTTAACTTCCTTTAGTCAAGGGGTCACTCTCTCTCTCTCTCTCTCTCTTTCGCTCTCTCCATCTCTTTCTTTTTCTCTCTCCTCCGGCCTCTTCTGGACTTTTGTCTAATAATATGAATTTTCTTATTTGTTTTTCTTACAGATATCATATCTTTATCTCTTTACAACTCAGGTCAAAATTTAACTCCTTCTCCATTTCCATTCACCAAAACATTGTACTCTTCCCCAGAATAGCAGACAATTTACCCAATCCAGATTCATCCTTAATACCGCTCCAAATATTGACAATTTAATTGTGTCAACTATAAATGGTTTCCATTGGCTCAATTTTTGCCTCTCTATTGTACTATAAGTTGGAGTTAATTTGATGGAACATCTCCATATTGAGACATAGTTGGTTTTTTTCCCATATACAATCCAGATGTCATCTGAGAACCATGCTTACCTCATAACATCTGAATGGCATTGGCTTACATTTTCTAAATCTTTTATTCTGTCCAAAGCCAAAATGAATAAGAATATAGGAATCACACAGTAATCAATGAAAAATCACTTATAAGACATACTCATTCTTTTGACATTCTTTCTGCCTCCCTATCTGACAGGTTTCTCTCATACCTTCTTCCCTTGCAGGATCCCATGTTGTCTTATCTCCAAAGCATCTCGCTCCTCATTTACCTCCTCTTCACCCTCACCTACTAGCAGCTATGTGTCTTGGTAATGTCCAACCACTAGGCCTTTGGGTCTCAGCCTCTGTCTATCCAAGATACTTATTAAAGTATGTTTCCTAAAGTCAGTTGCATCTCTTACACCATTCTGGTACCAAGAGTTAATAATATGATGTTTTCCACCATTTGAATATATTGGGCTTGTCTGGTGAACTGATCTTCAGTCTCTGCCATTAGAAGATTGAAACACCTCCTGGAAGCAAACCAACCTATGGAGGAAAGGCTGCAAGTATCTCAAGCTTGACTGTGAAAGAATGGCTTAGTCCTGGAAAGGAATGGAAATTCTGATCTGCTCGTGGGTTTATCACTCTGATTTTTCTCTATGTCAAATTCATATTTGAAACTGAGGGTGTGAACCATAAGTAAAAACTGAAAGACCACTTTCACCAAAGACTCTGTGCCATTTGGCATATCTCAGCAGCATTCCTACTGTTGCATAGGGAGGGGAGTGAAGCATGCTGTCCCACTCCACAGCAGCACCCTGTCAGCCAGGGCGTCTCCCCAGCTCCAATGGTTCCACTGCAGCAGAAGGTGGGACAAAACCTGGTGGATGCAGTAATGGCTGGGGATCAGAGTCCTAACCAGCTAAAATGGGTCCGAGAAGAAAAAAGGAAAAAGAAAGGTAGATATTGGCATTGAGTTATCTGACTAGAGGCTCCCAGGAATGCTTAGGAGGCTGGTGGAGACGTGGGTTACAAGGGTTTGGAATCCTGATAGAATAGATTGAACAAGAGCCAGTGAAATTAGGATTCTATTGCTATTTGCCATTTGTATCCACATCCAGATGAGGTCTTGCATGTTCAAAAACCTCACATAGCTGAAAGAAATAGAAACCATTCCCCTAATATGTGTATAAATAAAGAACAGGAAAAAAAGAACACCCCCTCTCCCTGTAGTCACATACACAGACACTATTCCAGAAGCTGTTAAATATTTTTAGTACTCTCACTGTCTTCTGAGTAAAGTGCAATGGAAAACTTATCCAGGATATGCATGAGGTGGGAGTGTTAGAAGCAGTTGAGGGGGTCCAGAAATCAGAAAAAATAAAATACAAACAGAAATAATAACTAACCTTTATATTAATGGCACCTAATTGGTCACAAAAAGATTTTACATACATTTTCTTATTTTGGACTGCAAGACAAGTCAAGATCACCTGATCCAAACTAGCTGCAAAATAAACCTTGATTTTCTTAGATCAAGTGATTTACCTAAATTCACACTGCTAGTTAATGCCAAATCTGAAGTCAATGGAAGACAGAAGGCACTAAGAGATAAATTTTAAAGGAACAATAATTTAATTTGGAAAAACGTATGATTTAAAAAGCAGATGCTGTGGGTGCGGTGGTTCACACCTGTAATCTTAGCACTTTGGGAGGCCAAGGTGGATGTATCACCTGAGGTCAGGAGTTCAAGACCAGCCTGACCAACATGATGAAACCCCATCTCTACTAAAAATACAAAAAAAATTAGCCAGGCATGGTGGTGGGTGCATGTAATCCCAGCTACTTGGGAGGCTGAGGCAGGAAAATGGCTTGAACCTGGGAGGCAGAGGTTGCATTGAGCTGAGATTGTGCCACTGCATTCCAGTCTGGGCAACAGAGCAAGACTCTGTACCAAAAGAAAGGGAGGGACAAGGAGGGAAGGAGGGAGAAGGAGGGAAGGGAGAGAGAGGGAGGATTAAACCAAAGGCCAAGGAATTTAGACAGACCAACATTAAATGTGAGGCTTCATCACAATACCTTTCTATACCTAGGAAATTTTAACATAGAGTTTTCCGTTCTCTTTCCGTTCTGGTGTTTGGGTTTATATTTTGTTAATGGTGTTTGTTTTTATTGTTCTTGTATTTTTATTGTAAATTATGGCAAATGCTTTTTGTACTTGATCTTGCTGCTTTAAAAAGGAGATGAAGAAAGAGCAAAAGAAAAGAAAGACTATCAAGGATAATGTTATGAGTAGCACTGCAGCAATAAAACAATAATGGCATAATTAAATGATAAACGAATTTTTTTAATTATCCAGATTTACTTTTGTTCCAGAAATGCATATTAAAGGACAGAATTTTGGAAACACTTATAAAGTTTAGAGGAGTGTGCACTTACAATTGGTGTTATTTAATGATTTTGTGTCTATGAATATTGCCAAAATTCTCCCTAATAGAAGGGAAAATGCATCTTCTTTGGCCTTTCTACACACAGCTTTTAATAGAATCCCTGAGATGCATTTACAACCCATGAGCCATGTCTCAAACTCCCAAAGTAACATTTATTTAAGACCACTTTTTCTATTTTTAATAAACTTACAAAACTGATGCCAAGTGTAAACTGGCTTTTTGCTAGTTTGGATAGCAAAGATATAGTACGATAAACTCAATTGCCAAGTTCCTTCAAATCATTTATGGGATATAAAGTTTATAAAAAAGTGACAGGCTATATTGGTTGAATAAGATAAATTTTGTATCATATAGTTTTTCTTCAAATTTTAATCTAAATGCTGAATTCTTAAAAAATAAACTTTTATTTTTAAAATAATTCAAACACAACCAAAGTGCAGTCAAAATGACTGAGAATAATCGTTCGCATTTGCAGGGGAAAGTAGATCTTAAATTTTAAGTTTAAAATTAGAGGCAAGATAAATTTCACAGGCTTCATTCTTATGGCCTAAAGATAGACTGTGTAGGTAGGTATTTCTTGAGAATCTTGGCAGATCAGTGTTGTCAGTACTTGAGGGATTGAATGAGGCTTACTCCAAGAACTTGGAAATAAGATTGTCTTTTGATGGGTAAATCAGGAAATCAAGTTGCCTTCCTACTTCTGCCCTAAATGAATCAATCTAAGAATTAACCAGAAAATGGGTGACTAGAAGGTTTTCCAGTCAAACCTTACGACTTAGGTCAAAACAGAGTCCAGATTGTAGTAAATTACCTAGAAGGAGAAGTAAAGCATGTGTTAAAAAAAACTTTAACAAGCAGATAAAAATGTAATAAGTTTGAACTTCATCGTGCTCATCAAGACCTGCGTAGGGTAGGGGGATGTTGGGTCAACCAACTTGAAGCTTTCTAGTCCTACTGCCAAGTCCTTCGAGCTGTTTTCTGAGGAATTTGTCACAGGGTCATATAAATTCCTTCATCTTTTACCCTGCATGCCTTCGCCCACTCATTTGATTATGATTTGGCATTTCATGTTGTGATTGTGTCCAGGTAAATGGAGGATGCAAAACACACGTGCATACGTGAGGATGGCACAAGAATTTTGGGGCCCAATTCAGGATGTTAGGACTGGTGGCTGATCCCCACACAGACCGCTTTGTCCCCATGCTGAGAGCCACCTTTGTCCCCATGCTGAGAGCATCCTGTGAAAAACCGAAGGGCCACATTGCAAAGCTGCACTCACTGTGCCTCCGTTGTTATGTTTTTGATCCTTGTATACATTGATATATTGGTGTCTGTGAGATTCCTTTTGGCCATCTTCACACTCAGTCCCAGTTTTCCTGACCTAGGCTTATGATCATGTAGGTGGAATTGAGGCGGAAATTTCCCTGACATCTCGACAATTTAATTAATTCATGGTTGTGTCCACTTCAGTCTTTTTTTTTTTTTTTTAGGACTTCAGCTTCAGGCATATGCATATGTTTCTAAACCTGATCATCCTGGAGAACAATAAGAATGGGTTTCTAGGCCCATAAAGGAAAGAAGCAGACCTAGCATGTGGCAGCATCATTTTGGTACTCATTGAGATATTATTTTGAAAATAACTCTGCTGAGATATAGGATTATTATTCTCACTGCCAAGGTCACAGTTCTTAGTTGTAGGTAATGAAATCTGGTCGAGATGCTCTGAGGAGAGAGAATCTACTACATATTCTTAGGCAGCATATAAAATTTCAGAAAGTACTAGGAAAATGGCAGAAGCAAGGCAACCAGAAGAAATGCCCACCCATACCACTGTGTGCCAGCAGCACCATCTGCCACTTGGCTTCCGTGACATTAGGGAACAGGCTGCAGAAGTTGCATCACAGCTGCTCCAGGGGTATCAAATGCCTCTGACCCAAGATCACACCTCACCTGTGCAGCCACTACCCTACCTTCCTAGCCACTTCCTCTGTGACTCCAATGGGTGCCTCTGCTTGGCTGAACCTAATTCACATATAGAACCTTAGCTCTTCTGTGTGTCTGAAGAACGTCGTGTTACCTTTCCAGCTTCCACTGAAGGCTCCCAGGACTGGGGCAAATATGGAGCAAAGTGAGACGAAGAGCAATCTCTCCACAACTTTCTTATGCAAATACTTACAATCTGTAAATTATAGGCTCTGGTGTACATCTCACATCTATCAATATTGTTCACTCACTTAAAAATTAGGTATCATAAAAATGTTTTTATACCTAAAATGGATATGAAAATAAATCATGAACATTCTCAAACAATTAGTACTGGGGAAAAAATCGAAAAGAAACAAGGATAATTAAATGTGGCTACCTTGGCAATTGCTATAATCAAGGGCCCTGAACTCTAATAATTTCAGGGCTGGTAACATAAATGCAGAAAGACCTGTAAGACAGCAGTGAGCCTGACACCTTCACTGTGGCTGTACTTAGCAACTCTCTTCTGAAGAGCAGAGTGCAAAAAGAGAGGAAAAAAACTATAGTGGAGAGCCTTGGCAAATATGTCAGGTGATCAAAATTAACCTTATCAGTGATATGTCATGCTGATAGAATGCACCATTGGTATGATGGAAGGGGAATGACACTTTGCTTCTGTGGTCTTCCCCCTAAAAACCCAGTCTAACTATGAGAAACACATCAGACAAACCCACATCGAAGGATGTTCTACAAAATATCTGACCAGTATTCTTCAAAACTGTCCAGATTATTGGAAAGTCTAAAAGTTATCACAGACCAGAGCAGGCTAAGGAAGCATACTGGCCTAATGCAATATAATAACTTGGGAAGGTTCCTGGAAGAAAAACAGGACATTGAGGAAACATTAGTAAAATATGAATAAATTTTAGAGATTAGCTAGTACTAAAATACCAATGTTGAAGCCTTAGTTATGACAAATGTACTATATATATCTCTCTCTCTTTATACACACACACACACACACACATGCACACACACACAGAATACATATATATATATACACACACACATATAGTACATATATATATATCCTAATTTACAGTAAAAGAACCAGGTGCTAATTCTCTTTGTATTATCTTTGCAACACTACTTTAAATCCAAAACTATTCTAAAATGTGAAGCTTATTTTATTAAAAAAAATTAAATTCCCTAATATTTCCAACATGTGGACTTTATTTTTTTGTCTCTTGAGAGTAGGTTTATTTTTCTTACTTCCATATCATATAATTTTTGGTTCAATGCCAAACATCTTGTGTAGACTAGTAGCAGCTAAAATAAATTATATTTGTGCCCAGAGGCCAGCAAGCCATTTCTCTGTCAGGGTGTATGTATGGTGGCTGATACCTCCACCCGCTTGCTCTGACACAGGTGATCAGTTCTACTCATCTCTTCCCCTTTTGAAGGAGGTTGGCCCTCCATGGATTTCAGAGGGCTCAGTGCCCTGTGTCCTCAGGTACCTGATGAGTTCCAGAAAAGTTATACTTTTTGTCATTTATTCATCTCTTTCTCATTTAGAGATGAGAGCAAATTCTTTTCAACTTTCTACATTCTAAGAGCAAGCAGAATGCCAGAGATTTTTTTTTTTCTCCTTAATCTGATATACACAACCATTGTGTAGGAGGAAGGAAAATAATTAGAATAATATATTTTAAAACAAGATATTTTAAATGTTTGAAAGCTAACAGAATCTTAATGTTGGAAGAAATATTAGAAGACATCTATCTTAGTTTTAAAATATTTAAACCATGTCCTCCTTTGTTAAAACTAAATTTTATTCCTCATCTTCCCTTCAAGAGGAGACTGCTTCTAGTTAAAAATGACTATGCCTTCTGCATATCTCCACTAATCAAAAAAATATTTGTTTTACTTTACCTTCAGCTGAAATCATGAAAAGCATAGAAATAATTGCTTCATTTTACAAATAAAAACTTATAATATTGAGAATGTTTTCAAACTATACATCCCTTTCCTGATTCTGGTTAAAAACACCATATGGAATTTTCTTCCTCCTCAGTTTGAAAATATTTCACCTATTCCAAACACCCACCAACCAGATTTTTTTTGGTCTATATATGTACCTATAGAGAGAAGTTTATTATATATCAAATTCTTTATATAGACACTGCATTATAAATATAGTAGTCACAAGGATGAGGACATATAAAATAGACAGAATGGGGGAAGTTAGGTTTAACCTTTTTTGCAAGGAGAAGGTTAAAAGATGGATGGTATAAAACAGAACTAGGCCCCGTCTAAGAACTCAGTGCATCTGAGGCAAATGTTACAAACACCAAACAACCCAAGTACTGAGGTGATGACACAGATTCAAATCAAACATCTGTATTCTCCTACCAGAGGCAAAAAGCTATGTGAAGGAGAAATAAGGAGCATGTACATGCTCACCTTATTTTTCTGTAATTCTCAAGAGTCAGAGAAAAAAGCCTGCAATGATTACCATTGATTAGTAACATCTAAACTTCTAACAGTGTTTTCTAAACTTTCCTTATAATAGGAATCATCTGAATTTTTATTAAAAATACAGATTCTTGAGATCCAGTCCAGATTAACAAATTAGACTCTCTGAGAGAATTGCCTCAGAATCTGTATTATTAAGCAAAGCCCATGGTATTTCTAAAATCAAAATCCTTTGGGAAAAAGTCTTAGAATACAGTCTCTTCACAATTTCTTGTCCTGGACAGCATTTTCTTATTAGTAGCTAATCATTTCTGATGATCAAGGCATGATAATACTGGTGCTTAACACTAAAATATTAAATACTAGGAACTGTTTTTGTGCTTGTTAAACTGTAATTTCCTTTCTGGAGGTATGAGCAGAAGAAACTCAATATTGAATACAACTTACGGTAAGTAAATTTTAGTGAAAAGTTGATAGCAAACTAAACAATTATTCTATTTATTTTTTCAAAGACAAGAGATAAGCTTTAAAAAAAACTATTCTAGTGCACTTTAAATTATGTAAGCAAGAACAAATCCAAATTTATTCATGAACACATGACTGGCGAATAGTGAAATCATTGCTATAAACCTCTTGAGAGTATGTCTCAAACTGAATCTAGTTTCAGAGCTTCTTTGTGAAATTTACAGGGCTATACTTCAATGGAAATATATTTGTTTTAGATGAAAGGGAGAGTGTCCAATGAGGAGAACTTTGTCTTTTGTAGGAAAGACAAAAAGGTACTGAGTTTTGGTTTTAATTTGGGAAAAATGGATGAAAATACTACACAGAGCTCTTTGAATTTTCCTACAAACTACCTCTTATGCCTTCATTCTTAACTCTTCGGCAGTGTTTATCAATGTTTGGCTCAAGATTATCTGATTACTTAAAGTGTTTAAAATGCTAAACCTCCATGAATTTACTGAGATTGATATTTCAAAAAAAAAAGGACTCTATATTTTTAGAAAGGATACCGAATGATTTAGATAAAGTGGGAAAATGAGTGCCAAAAGGACAGGTCAGCAAACTTTTTCTGGAAAAGGCCAAAGAGTAAGTATTTTAGCCTTTTTGGGCCATACAGTCTCAGTCACAACTACTGGAATAAATCTGCTACAAATCTACAAAGCAGCCATAGACAATATATAAACTAACAAAAAATGATTCTATTTTAGTAAAACTTTATTTACAAAAACAAGCAACCAGCCAGATCTGGTCTTCCTGCCATAGTTTTCCAACCCCTTCCCTAATGGATGAATCCTTGCTCTTTCTCACACTAAAGTCTGATAAAAGAAAAGTGAGAAGAGAGATGGGTTAGGGTTGTTGAAGGAATGGGGGAAATGGAACCATTATAATCCCCTTCTCTTTCTTTCTTGATCACTTAGAATAAGTTCTAACTCTGGCATAGCTATCCAGGAGAAGGGGTCTTCCTTGTGGATATAACCAGCTGTCATTAAAGTCTCTTTATAATGAAAAACAAGTCACTCAGCATTCTCTACCAATCTGTTTCCTGTCTTCCCAAGCAGCAGACAATAGGAGAAGGAGACAAAGAAAACATATCAACTACCCCCAACCCACACACAAAAATCTATACAGGTAGATAATGATCAAAATAATAACACAATTACAGTTAGTTTTATGTTTATTTTCCTGCATGTAATACAAAACAATTTCAAATATCTGTTTTTAGGAAGATAGAGTAAAAATGACTACTTCTCTTTTCTCTATTAAACTATGCCAAAACATCAGGGAGAATAAGAAGCTGAAATTGAACATTCATATTTGATAAAATTATGATTAAATTAAAAATTGTAAAACCTTAAAAAGTTTATTTAAGGAAAGGTAGAAAAGCACAATAAAAATCCAGCCAAGATAAGTTTAGATATCGAGACACCACATATATCTCAGCAAAAGCTCACAGAACCGAGTGTAGTATCCTATTAAATAAACACTTAGGATGACAAGGGCAACAAAATTGGATTATCTGGGCTACTTATAGAAGCCTCCCTGGTAAATATCTTTATATATCTCATCTTTTTTCAATTTAATAAAAAGACTAAACAAGCTCATCTATGCAGAGTCACAAAATCTATAACATGAAATCCATGTTATGAGCTAGATAAAACTTTTGCTAGCTCAGACCACTAAACTTGCTCCTATCACATACAAATCTCCTATAAATAGTTAATCCAGGTAGAACTCAACAGTATTCAATAATGGAAAACAATTTAATAGAAACCAATATCTAACATATGCAAAACACACAAAAATAAAGGAAAGAACAAGAATATAGATGAAGATTACACTGTTGCAAATGTCTCAATGCAGAAGATTAAAATTATGATAAAACGTATTTTAAAAAACTAGAAGAAAGCCATGAAAATATCCTTTCTATAAAACAAAAACTCAATAAGAGATATGAAACATTAGAGAAAAAAATATAGAAAAGTAAACTTGTGAAGTAAATGAGGACAATAAAATCACTACAGCTAAAAGAAAAAAAAATTTTAAAACTGCTGAATACAAACTAAGAAATATGGCAAACAGACTTGAGATAAGAAAACAAAATGAAATTGAAAAGAGAAAAGAGTTTAAGTTAGGACAGCCATTACTTTTGGAAAAGTAGAGGATTTGATGTGTTGAGTAATGTTTCATTTTTTGAAGAATAAAAAAGACAGTAGTTAAACAGATAAGTTCCACTATCATTACTCATTGACTATGCATTTATAATTTGTTCACTTTTATATGAAAGGTATACTTTGAGAAAAGTGAGTTAAAAAAAAGAGAAGAAATAACATCATAAATATGGAAGGAGATCCAACATATGCATTATTGTTGCTTCATGAGGAAGAGAAAAATCACCACTGGAAAAAATATTTTAAAACATAATTTAAGAAAATTGTTCTGAAACTAGAGAGATCTGAAACTACAGAATGAAAAACTCCAATTTTGAGAGAAATGAACACAAAACTTTCAACAATGAGGCATATTCCAGGAAAATTAATAAATTTTGGCCAGGCACAGTGGCTCATACCTATAATCCCATCAGTTTGAATAGCCAAGGCAGGTGGATCACAGGAGGCCAGGAGTTCAAGAACAGCCTGGGCAACATGGCAAAATTCCATCTCTACTAAAAATATAAAAATTAGCCCAGCATAGTAGTGCACACCTGTAATCCCAGTATTCGGGTGGCTGAGGCAGGAGAATCACTTGAACCCAGGAGGTGGAGGTTGCAGTGAGCCAGGATCATACCACTGCATACCAGCCTGGGTGACAGAGTGAGACCTTGCCACAAATAATAATAATAATACATTTCATGTAGAAAGAAAATGACCAGCAGAGAGCATTGAATTTTCAAAACATTAGTTGAAAAATAAAACAACCCTGAGGAAAATCATTGAACAATTATATTTATGTTTTAAACTATGCTGATATAGAAACAATAATATAACTAACACATTTCTGTAGTTAATGGTGAAATAAAATTTTATGTATTATATAAAGTTAGTTACAAAGGTAAATATTAGCTAACTATGTACAGGTAATAAGCTTTTCAAATTATTAGACTATAAATGCATTTACAAAAGTCAAGTAAATGTAGGTCATATATCAAAAGATAAAAAGCAAAAGACCTATTAAAATATAATGTTCATCCAAAATATATCAGAAATAAAGTCAAATGTATGTGTTACATCAATGAATTTAAATAAACATCTACTAAAAGAAAAAGTTTATCAGATTTGACTATAAAGCAAAATAAATTATATGTTAAAATCAAGAAAAACACCTAAAATTAAGTGACTCATGAAGTGAAAAGAAGGGTATGTTTGTAGTAAAATTCTATAATTTGCTTTTCCAATTTAATGATAAATTAAATAGATTAAAAACTTGGTAAAAATTAATAACATTTCCATGGATCATTCACAAAAAGTGATCACATTTAAGCAACCAAAAAAGCTTCTGCAAATTTCAAAAAGAAATAGCACAAACAGCATTCTTTTTTCTAGAATTGTAATGCTAGAAGTTAATATTAAAAACAAACAGCTCTACGAGATGGTGAAATTTTATTAATCTCTTCAACAATATTTAGTACAAAAGGAAAAGCAAACAAAAATTCTGTGACAATAGAGAAAATAGTAATAATAAAGTACTAAACATCAAAAACCAGGATATGCCTAAGGTGCACAAAGGTAACCACAAATATAAATACTTATATTAATAAGAAAAAAATGAGTATATAAGTATCCAACTCATTAAATTGAAGAATTAACTCTTAAGGAAATTATAAGGGAAAGATAAAAATAAAGTGAAATTAATGAATTTAATAAAATGTTTTTAGTTGACAAAAATAAAGAGCTATTTACTTCAAAAATAGAATACAAACATCAGGAAGTGACTGAATTAAGATAAAAAGGAGAAAGTACACATAAGTTTTATATGAGTAATCTTTAAAATGCTGCTGAAGAATGCAAAAGAAGACTTAAATGAAGGCAAGGGCATTTTCAAATCTTGGACAAAATGACTCATACAGATGTTGATTCTCAAATAAATAAATGTAATGATTTTTCTTTAAGAATGTTGTCAACTTTTTAAAATAAGATAAGCATTTTCTAAAATTTGTGTAGAAACATAATATGCAAAAATAAGTTCTAATAAATTATGAGAGTGAGAGGAGTAATAAGAGGATATAGTCCTCCAGATTTAAAAAAAAAAACCCACTATAAAGCTATAGTAATTTTTTAAAAGTGGTACTGATCCATCAATATAACATAAGAAACAACCCCCAAGATCATTTTAATGAAAAAAATAGAGTTCAATGAGCACTTATAATATATTCTCCTGTGTCTAAAACACTTAAGGCCATGTGATCTATCTTCAACTATGCAGAAACTACCTCTGGAAGATAGCACAGATTGTTTCTGGGAAGACAATGGAAGATTAAGGCACTGGAGTGAGGGTGAGGTGATTTACTTTTCACTACATATCTTATTATTTGTTTATTTTAAATTTCGTGTTATGATTACACATTAAGATTTAAAGTAAATAGTTAATTACAAAAAGTAAAGTTTCAATTACACAGGTTCATTCTAGAAAATTATAAAATTTAGGAAACCTTAAAAATTAAAACCAAAATTAATTGCAATTTTGTTAACTGTGGAACATATTCAAGATACAGCACCAAAATACGTTATGGCAATGAATCCATACAGGTCTGCAGTGAACTTAATTCTTCCCCCCTCAGAAGAAGGAATTCAACACAGGTGCATAAGGCAGAAGGAGAGATGGAGGCAAATTTTAAAGTAGGAGTGAAAGTTTATTAAAAAGGTTTAAAGCAAGAAGGAAAAGAAGTAAAGTACACGTGGAAGAGGGCCTAGCAGGCAATTTGAGAGATCAAGTGCACGGTTTGATCTTTTGACTTGGGCTGTTATACATTGGCATTCTTCCTGGGTCTTGCATTCTTTCTCCCTTGATTTTTCCCTTGGGGTGGGTGAACTCATGCTCACTAGTCAGCTAGCACCTGGGAGGGAAGCACGCACACACAGTGTTTCCTGGATTTGTTGGCATGCTCACCTTAGTCGTTCTTCCCTTACCAGTTGAATGTCCCTAGAAGGTCATATACCAATTAAACTCTGACATCTTGCCCTTCAATATACATGCTTGAGCCTAGGCGCCCAACTCCTGAGATCTTTTTGGGAAGCTGCTCATCACAAGTTTCAGGTGTTTCCAATTACTGGGAGACTGCCTCTTCCTGGTGCCAGCTGCAACCCATTGTTTTTTAAAGAGATAGTTAACCACCTGATCATCACCTGATGATTGCTGGTTTGTGGGTGGGGGGTGGGGGGGCTGGTGGGGGGCCCTCTCCTGCCTTACTTATGTCTGACTTGCTACCTACTGTAACAGTTTCATCATGAGGAGTTAACTACTGTAAAGATTTTCATTTGTTCCTCTTTACTCTTTCGTTTATGTGTGTTTAATACAGGCAATATTTCCTATGCGTGAGTGTGCCAAAGAGGCAGGAGATGAGCATTGAGAAACTGTGGTTCTAGATAATAAACAGCTAGGAATGAGGGAGAATGAGAGGGGAAAAAAGACTCTCTGGCCAAGACTTGAGGTTTGGAATATGTGCGACTGGAGTAGCTCCAGAGTACAAGAGAACTGAAGGAAATAAAAATTTATAGGCTGGGTGTGGTGCCTCATGCCTGCAATCCCAGCACTTCGGGAGGCTGAGGTGGGTGGATTGCTTGAGCTCAGGAGTTGAAGACCAGCCTGGGCAACATGATAAGACCGTGTCTCTACGAAAAATACAAAAATTAACTGGGCATGGTAGTGCATGCCTGTAATCCTAGATACTCAGGAGGCTGAGGTGGGACAATCGCTTGAGCCCAGGAGGTCAAGGCTGCAGTAAGTTGAGACGGCACCACTGCACTTCAGCCTGGGTTACAGAGTGAGATCCTCTCAAAAAAAAAAAAAAAAAAAGAAAGAAAGAAAGAAAAAAAATTTATGAGAAGGATTGCTGTTGGCTATCTGTTGGGGCCATTACATACCATTTAAGAAATATAGGGAATTATGTAGAGTTGCCTTTTTAATAAGTTGTGGTTCTAGGTCATTCTTCCTTTAAAATGACTCCTTATGTAGGCTGAGCCATGTGGAGCCCTGCCATTAATCACTTATTTAATGTAAAGCGTGTGTGTGTGTGTGTGTGTGCGTGCGTGCATGTAGGCATCTCTTCCTTAATAAACATTTATATAACTTTTTTTATTTTTAATCGTGTCTTAGAAGTATATATGCCTTTGCTCTTCCCACAGTTAAAAAATAATTTTAAAAGGATGGATGCAGCAAACCACCATGGCATGTGTATACCTATGTAACAATCCTGCACGATCTGCACATGTACCCCAGAACTTAAAGTATAATTAAAATAAGAAAAAAAACTTAAAAAAAAAACAATTTTATAAAATCACAAAGAAATGAAACCCTTAATGGATCTAATATTGTCCACTAGGGAAAATGTCCTATCTCAGAGAAAAACATGGAGTTAACATTGATGCTTAGCAAGAATTCCTGCAGCAAGGCCCAAGCGGTACTAATGCTTATGTGTAAAAAAAAGGTCACTCTTTGTAAGGTGCTACCAATGTGCCATTCTAAAAGCTCTTCACCTACTCCAGCCAGCAAACCACAATCTCCCACCCAACCATTTAGGAATCTGAGACATTTACACATCTACACATATCTAGTGACACTTTAGAATCGGAATTGGAGTGTGGTCACAAACCTATGATTCAGGAGTCACAGTCATTCATCTCTTCCAAACTTCCTTCTTTGTTGATTTCTCTCAGGTTGTCATGATAACTTTCTGTTCCATCCAGCCTCAACCCACCACTCAATCTCTAGTAAGTGCAAGTTGCCAAAACTAAATTATTTTGGCTCTTGGTTGCTTCAGAAAGTATGTGAGTGTTAGAGAGAGCTAGTAAGAAAAAGTTGGAGCATTTTGTTTTTTGCTGGCTTTTACAGCTAGCAAAAATGTACTGTAGAATGCAATTAGCTAGAGGGATAAACAAAATTGTACTTCTACCCAGAACATTTTTGTGTTGCTTACCTTTAAAACATTTAATTATTCTAATTACATTTTTAATAAGAAAAATCAGAAAATCTAGTAATATTGTGTTTATTTTATTTTAGTTTATTTAGAAAATGGCTATGACTTTTGAAGTTCTGGTGACAAAATATAATGTTCCCCATTAAAATCTCCACTCGAAGTCTTTTTGCCTGATGTCCTTTCACCGTATGACTTTAATATTGTTAAGTAGAAAATTGATAAATGTACTGTACTTTTACCTTTTTTAAAAAACGTTTATATCAAATATAAAGTTATAGAGTTTCGTATGCTTTTTTCTACATAATGTGGTGAGTGCTTTCTAATACCATTAAAATGCTAAAAACTATGATTTTTGATAACCACTAATTGCACAAAATAAGGTTCTTCTTGTACCCTCCCCCATCCCCAACATTAACCAAGTTTCAGGACAAATTTCACAAAATCACAGCATATAGGGAAGAAATAGCCTTTTTTTTTTCTCTTTAAGAGAAGGGAAACTTACATAGGCTATGGATCAGTAAGAGGAGAGAAGAAACAGGGCACCCAATCCTCCCATCATTCCTCAAGGACCCCTACTGGGTCTGGTATACTAAGGTAAGTGTGCATTCCAATGGAGCATACCTTCATGGAAGTTCTTGTTTTTTGTTTTTTCTAGAAAAAGGATAAGAAAGCAGGCTCTCAGTGTGAACATAAGCTGCATGCCAGCCATTCACAGGCATTGTCTGAGAACGACAGCAGCCAGGCACCTTGAGACCTGAAGACCATGGGAAATTGCAGTTCTGCCTGCCAGAGAAAGTACCCACCATCTAGTCTGTGGGGAAGAGAGCTTGGCTGCAGCCTCTCCTTCTGGGAGGAGAACAGAAATCCCAGGTACCAGCTGGTTAGTTGTCTAGACAACCCAGAGTGACTCTCCAGGACTATTTTCAGCAATCCTGTTCATTATGCTACAAAAGCATAATAATTCATCATATGAACTATCATAGTTTTATTTAACCTTTCTTCTGATTGTTGCTATTTAGGTTATTTTTCTATTTTTCACTTTTATTAATAATGTTAAAATGAACAACTTTTGCATAAATCTTTGTGTGCATTTCCAATTGTCCTTTAGGCTAAATTCATAGAAGTAACATCGCAAGGTTAAAAGGCAACAATTTCATTAAGATTATTTATCTCTCCTGCCAATTTGCCTTCTAAAAAGATTATGCCAATTTATAATTTAATAAACAGTATATGAAAGCGTCTGTTTCACCAATTCTTCTCCGATGGGGTATTATCTTTTTAAATGTATTCTCTATTTTGATAGATGAAATATAGTATCTTACTAATATTTATTTAGCGTTTCTTTCATTACTAGTGTGAAATGAATGTGGTCTTTAAAAATCGTTTGCTTACTAATTATGTAAGTTCAAATTGCCTGTTCATGATCTTAGTTTACTGTTCTATTTGGATATTAATGTTCTATTATTGATTTTGAAGTGTTCTTTGTATATTAAGATATTAAACATTTTTCTATTCTATCTGTAGCAAGTATTTTCCCAGTTAATTTACATTTTAATTAAAGATATAATTTATATTATTCCTTTGAGAGCTATACAGTTACTCACTGACTTCTGATCAATTATTCCTCATTTCAGACATGTTTGATATTATGAGGAATTTGAAGAAGGGGATATATATTTATATTTGAAAGTGATTTTTGTGTGTGTGTCTGCATATAATTAATAGTAAAATCAACTGCAGCCTTTGAAGAGAAAGAAAATCCAAGCAAGACATTTTAAACTCATTTACTAACATTTCTAGGAAAATATTTTGCCAATGTCAAAAGTAGTCTTTCTAATCAAATTTCATCTGGTTTCCAAATATGCACTCTGATTTTCTAGTTTGAAAGATATATAGTATGAAGCTTACTTTTATTTATTGAACAAGAACTGCATATGTAGTAACAGTGGAGAGAGGAAGTATTAAGAAAAGGCATACCTTGTGATTTATCAACTAGATAGTACGAACACAACACTTCTCAGAACCTAAAAATCAAATTGAGGCAATTTTTCTCACATTCATTTACCTTAAGCCTGAATTGCTATCTCTGATATTTGAGACCTGTCAAATTATGCAATTGGTAATTCTGTCAAAATCGTTTAAAGCTGGCTTCCTAATTTACTTTTTTCTCCCAGAAGGTGCGGAGGAAAAGTAAGTTGCCACCTATGTAGTTAAACAAACTGTAACTTT
The DNA here is from genome assembly GCF_030222135.1 of Aotus nancymaae. Lineage (NCBI taxonomy): Eukaryota > Metazoa > Chordata > Mammalia > Primates > Aotidae > Aotus > Aotus nancymaae. Next base: position 33,624,812 of record NW_026988413.1, read on the forward strand.
TCTGTTTCCACATATTAATTCTTTGTCAAGAGTTTGCATTTCTGAATTACCTATCCTAAACAAAGTCAGATGCTTAATTATATTCTACAGTATAGAGAGTCAGCTGCCTATAACTTTCTATGTCCAGTATCAAAACGCTAGCAGCATCAGCTTTACTTTTATTTCATACTTAAAAAGTAGGCTGGGCGCAGTGAGTCACACTTATCATCCAGCATTTTGGGATGCTAAGGTGGGCAGATCACTGGAGCCCAGGAATTCAAGACTGGCCTTGTCAACATAGTGAGATTCCCCATCTCTACAAAAACATACAGAAATTAGCCAGGCATAGTGGTGCACTCCTGTGGTCTTAGCTACTTGGGAGGCCAAAGGTGGGAGAACCACTTGAGCCCAAGAGGTCAAGGCTGTAGTGAGCCGTGTTCATGCCACTGTACCCCAGCCTGGATGACAGAAAAGGTTCTGTCTCAAAAAATAAACAACAAAGCACTATGTTCAAGAAGCCTAAAATGCTTTTCAGAGGCAAGCGTTTTCATACCAAAGGTCTTCATAAATACTAATGGTTCCTAACCATTGTATATTCCCTTTTTGCCTTTGCTATTCCTATTCTTCACTCATCTCTCTATCAACCACACCCGTAGATAAACTCACACTGACAGACACTGCACAGTCTCTCTTTTTTCACAGACACCTAATCACTGTTACCTGGATTTTGCCTACTTCATAATTAAATGTTTGCAAAGGAGAAGATTTAACCAATAATAACAGGGAAATAGGAAGGAAATTGAAAAGAATAGAAAAAGTATTGGTTGAGGAAAGCAATGAATGAAGTAACTGCATAAGAAAGGCATCTGCATATAAATCTCTGCCCTCATGAGCTTGAAAGAATCTGACAACATGAATGTGTTGATACAGATTTGAGAGCTAAGAGAAATGTTCAAGTCCTTTATTCCAAAGACTTTAGTTAGCAGATAAAGGAAAAACAGGATCAGAAAGTGGGTGACTTGCTTCAGAAATTCAAGTAGCTGTTGGTAAAACTAAAATTAGTACCTAAATCTGTCAGTTTTCAATTGAGATTTTATTTTTTTTCTATACATACAGCCTTAACAGAGTTTATTAATCTGAACCCATTGCATTAGGATTCTCCAGAGGGACAGAACCAATAGGATATATGTATAGAAATATAAAAGGAGTTTATTAGGGATAATTGGCTCACATTATTACAAAGCAAAGTCCTACAATAGGCCGTTTGCATTTGCAAGCTAGGAAAGAGAGGAGCCAGTAGGGGTTCTGTCCAAGTCTAAAAGCCTCAAAACCTGGGAAACCAACAGTGCAGCCTTCGGTCTTCAGCTAAAGGCCTGAGCGCTCCAGGGAAGCCACTCATGTAGGTCCAAGAGTGCAAAGACTGAAGAACCTGGAGTCTAAAGTCCAAGCACAGGAGGAGTGAAAGCAAGTGACCAGCCCAGGAAGAAGGAAGACAGCCAGAATTCTCAGCAAGCAAAGTTATCCCCCTTCTTCTGCCTGTTCTATTCTAACCATGCTGGCAACCAATTGGACGGTGCTCGCTGACATTAAGGGTGGGTCTTGCTGTCTCTTCCAGTCCACCAACTCAAATGTCAGTCTCCTCTGTCTACAGCCTCACAGACACATCCAGAGACAATACTTTACCAGCCATCTGGGCATTCCTCAATCCAGTCAAGTTGACACATAATGTTAACCATCACCCCCATGAAAGACAAGACTGATATTTTCATATCACTTCTTCCAGGATCATCATAAGCAAAGTATTAGTGGCAATGGAGTCCCCATTACTCAGGGTTATAGGAACTTCATTATATTCAGTGCGCTCATGCTAATTAGTCTTGGCTTATTGGATCAAATTATAGGAAAGTAAATAAAATAGTGAACAGTATAGACACCCTATAGTACTTCACAGAACACTGGAAGGTTAGTAGATAGAAATCCTAGCGACTCAATGTTTTTCGTTTCTATTCAGTGACAGGCATCCCTTATTCCCTACTCCAGTGTTTCAATATGATGTTGACTCAGCTAATTTCTAACTATAATGCTCTTGTTTTTACTAATAGTAGATTGCTTTTTCTATGTGTGTAAGTGTCTAATAACCAACTTCCTTAGAAAAATAGCAGTCATCATTCAATATAGAATAACCCAAACAGGCCAGAACACTTGTGTGTGGCCACTTCAAAGGCAATGACTTAACCCACAGAATTCATTCCTTTGAACTGGATGCTCATCTCTGCTTCAATCATGTGGGGCCTGGGTAATGGCACAAAACATGGCATCCTGTGACCTACGGATTCTTCAGTGGAAGCTATAGATATAGCAGCACTGCAGTTTTCTGAAGAGTTGTAACTGCAAGCACCTCACATGGCCTAGTCTGTGCAGAAACAAACTTTGAAAAAATAAACATACACAATGAATTTGTAGCTAATATGTATGTGTAATATGCATAAAGTGGAAAGTTCTGGCTGAAATTGAATGTGCATAGCAATCACTGCTTCCTCCTGAAACCACACTAAAATGATAATAAAAGTGGCAGGGTGGAGGTGGGGAGCATAAGCGTATACAAACAAAGAGGAAGAAAGAAAAGAAAACAAAAACAAGAGTTTGGAAGGTGGAAAGCAGATGTTTGGTAACTGACTTAGCATTATCGAGAAAGTCGAATCCTAAACTGGCAATATGAAAAGCCAGGAAACGAGTTTTTCATACCCATGAAAGAAACAAAGAACCAGGCACCTCTGGGAGTGAAGGTGAAGTCAGAGCAAGAGGTTTTTCTAAAGTCTATTTAAGCAATAGAATCCACAGTTCCCCTGCCTCCTCTGGCAGAACCTGGAGGTTTATTCTCTAGAGAGGATCAAACAGAGGGTTCCTGAAATGGAGGACACTGGCATAGCTGAGACAGAGTACTGTACTAAAATCTGCCTCTATCAGGACTCAGCGTAGAGAATCTTAGCAGCCAAGTTTATGCCTTCCAGACAAGAGATTTCCTGAAGAATTTGACAAAAACAAATGACCCAGCCAGACAGCTCTGCAGCTAATCCCACCTTTAACAAGCCGCAAACTGTGCCCAGAGCTTCCAATCAGCCTTCTAATGCTATACCTTTTCATACCATTAAACAGTTATCTCCAGGTATTTGAAGAATCTCCAGATATTTGAAGAAAGCTTTTAACAGGAAAGGCAAAGAAACAAGAACACAGTAAATAGGAACTTAGTAGAAACAAAAATTAAAAATAACTTTGCAATAAGTATGACCCTAAGAAATTGTATTTTTGTGGTCACACACTTTGCCAGAGTATATTGCTGATTCTCCCATCAACCATCATTTCTTCACTCCCTTGAATCTGATATAGCTTGTGTGCTTCAACAAGTGGACTGATGGTGGAATGAGAGTTTGTCTACCAAGCCTGTCAGCCTCTGCTCTTGTACTCTTGCAGCCCAGAGGCTGCCCAGCCAACCCACAGAAACAGGAAAAACAGTGAATAGTTGTTTCAACTCACTGATTTTGGCATGTGTTCATTTTTGTTTGCATGACAGTCATGATATTATCTTTTTAAAAACTCTACTATAGCAATAGCCAAATGTTCATCTTTCTCTAATCAAAGGATAATGCCTAAAATTTATTTTTATTTATTTATTTATTTTTGAGACAGGGTCTCACTCTGTCACAGGCTGGAGTGCGGTGGTATGATCTCAGCCTACTGCAACCTCTGACCACCCTACTAGTCCCTGACTCAAGCAATCCTCCCACATCAGATTCCCAAGTAGCTGGGACCACAGGCATACACCACCATGCCGGGCTGTTTTTGTGGGGTTTTTTTGTTTTGGTTTTTGTTTTTTCACCACTATGCTGGGCTATTTTTGTGGGGTTTTTCTCTTTTTCTTTTTCAATAGAGAGGGGTCTCACCATTTTGCCCAGGCTGGTCATGAACTCAAGCGATCTGCCCTCCTTAGCCTTCCAAAGTGCTGGGATTATGGGTGTGAGCCATAACAAAAATGTCTTTAAAGGCAAAAACAAGCATGTTACTTAGAGTAATGAGGTTAATATCAAGAAAATCCATTAAAACTTGAAAGTACCATTTCTCTTAATAAATTTTGTAGAACTCTTGTTCTTTTAAAGCCTTGTGCATGTATAAAGTGGATAAAAACTAAAACTAAGCTACATTTTGAGATATAAAAGCCAAAGAAGAAAGATTAATAAGAAAATACACCAAAATGTTGATTATATTATTGGTTGTCTTAATGGTAGTTTGCAATTGATTTTTGCAAAAAATCTTATCTTGCCATTTCTCTATTTTCCAATTTTTCAACAATAAATATTTATTACTTACATAATTAGAAGGTGGGGGAAGAACTTGGAGAAACAGAGAAAAAATATATGAAAAGAAAGCTCTCTTGACCAGTTTTAATTCCCAGGCTTTCTAATGCCCCACATTCTTTCCTATTAATTTTTAGTCATTTGAATGTTTTTGTGTCTTTCTTAAAAACACAATCAACTACTCTATGAAAGTAGAATTTATTCTAGGTTCTAGGTTATTCCTGAACACATGGTTTCTCTAAAAAATAAACTGGCCTATATATTTCAGCTTTCTTTGATTTCTAAAAAAAAAAAAAACCTGTGTTTCTTTTTTGCCTCTAGCCTATCCTAACCAAAAGCTACCTGGCTTTGCCTACCTATTCTATCCTCCTCTTCCCCTACCAGGAGATACAAACCTCAGATCCTCAATGTTCATGATTTGAAAAGCAGGTTAAATCGTGATTGAACATATCTGTGTGGAATTACAATCTATTTTCCCAGGCTGTTTTCCTCACAGTCTAGCTGATGTCTGCCAGAGGAGTGACAGAACATTCACTGTCTCTGGTTGAGGGGAATGAGACATTGAATGTCATTGTTCACCCTGTAATAGTGTAGCCCAAGCCCCCCACACTGTTGCCCAGGTTACAAGTTGATTTGCATGAAACATATAATATCCACGAATCTTAGTATCCCGCAGAGCCAATCATTTATGGAGACAAACCATATAAGAAAAGAAAGCTGTTTGTAGGGTGTTTGTGCTTTCATTCTTAGAAGAAAGGCTAATTTAAAAACAACAGCCTCGTGGAGACAGGGAAGGTGACAGGAAAGGGCAGATAAGGATTTGTTTTTACTAAAACATAAATATTTTATATGTGAAAACTGAAACCAGCTTCTGCTCTGGTGTTTGGGTTTTATTCTCCAGCTAACATTTGCTTTTTCAAATTTTAGCAGTAATATTATAATACGATAGCATTTCCTAATATTGCTACTATGGCCCACTCAACTATCATGGATCACCTCTTTAAATGTTGCTTCACTTACATATATACTCATTATTAATATTTCAGACATTGGCTTTATAAATTATTTCCCATATTTGCATTCTTAGTGTAACAAAATACTCCCTGGTCCTCTTTTCCTACCTATTATGGGGGAAGGATGGGGATCAGAGAGAGAAAATTATTATAAGCTAAGATCAGGATCACAAGTAAAGTATTCATTCCACTCTGAAAAGTATATTTCAGTCAATTGTTCAGTTAAACAATTCTAAGAGCATAAAAAGGTCCCTGTATTTACATAGAGCACAGCTTGTATTTATATACAGTTTAAGGTCTTGATGTGTAAACACTAGAAGCTGATGCAGTCTCTCCCTCAGGAAATAACACCTACTTCCTTTGTGCTGAGGAACTAGGAAGCTCTCTAGTGTGAAAGGAAAAAAATCATTCAAAGGAAGTGTATTAGGTCACTCTTGTGTTGCTATAAATAAATGCCTGAGTCTAGGTGATTTATACAGAAAAGAGATTTAATTGGCTTATGGTTCTGCGGACAGTACAAGTATGTGCCAGCACTGGCTTCTGATAGAGCCTCAGGAAGCTTACAATTACAGTGGAAGGCAAAGGCAAAAGTAATCCAGCATTGGGGATTACTTTTCAACATAAGATTTGGAAGGTACAAATATCCAAATCATATGAGAAAGGAAGATAAGAAAGAAAAAAGAAGGATTATGTAGTCATGGAGTGAGGGGCAGGGGAGTAGAATGACAGGCAGACAGGCTACTAATTTAAAGTCATTAACCAACTTTGAACCACAAAGAAATCTGAAGAAATAGTGACTTATATTAAGAAAAAATATTTTTAACTATTTGCGGGAGTAGTGGGGAGCAAATATTAGGTGTGTGGTCATATCAAAAAAGAATATTAAATTCTATCTTATAAAGCTGTGAGCAATCACAATATATACTTGAGACTTTTTTTAAAGACATAAAAGACAGTAAAAGACTGAAAAGAAAATTAAATCGATATTGTATCTCCTGAGTCTGTGGAACGGCCAACTGTGCACAGTGCAGCAGGGGCTGGAGTGGATGGGCACCGGGTCAGCGTGGGAGAGGTTGGTTATAGCACACTTGGATTTAGAGAGCTTTTGGAAGATGACAATCTGGTTTTGTTATTTTTTAGTTTTTATTTGTCAGAATGTCTTAAATGTTTTTAATTTTATGAAATAAAGTCAGACAAAGAAAACTGAATGTGATAGAGCTTAAGATATTAAAAGAATATCTATAAAGACTGGGAGTGGGATGGGGAAGTTAATTACCAACATTCTGATTCTTCTACCTATATTTTATCAGAGCTCTTGGATCTCATTTTAAACACACCTTTTCTTTTCCTTGTAACCTCACTCCAAATTTTCCATATTTTCCTTCCAACTTTTAATATTTTTCCTTCCACTTCTTTTCATCCTTGTTTTCCTCTAATTCCAATTTTTCTTTCCTTAATATAAGAGATATGCAAAGTATAGAACAAAACGAAAGGATCATTTTAAAATTAGATGGAGAAAAATTTGCAGCAACATGGCAGAACATTTGAGGTATCAGTTCAATTCTGTTCCTGCTCTCCTTTGCAAAAGCAGGACCAAAAAGAAGGAAAAAGAGGAGAGAAGAAGGTGGAGAAGGAAAGAAATGAAAAGGAGGAAGGGTAGAAAAGAAGGAGACGAGGAGGAAGAGGAGGAAAGAGAAGAAGAAGAAAGAAGGAAATTTCTACAAATAATATCCAGTGACCTGAGTTTGAAATACTCAGGAGTAACACAGCCAAATTGTTCTGCCTGGGAGTCAAGGGAGAAGAATAAGAATGAGTGGCAATGAGGAAGGCAGGGTATAGTATTACTGTTGAATATAAAACAAAGAAGACAATGTGTAAGTTGGATTGTTAAAATATATAGTCAATGCTTTTAGTGATGAAAGCAAAAGTAAGATAATCAATTATAAAAGTTCCTTTTTTGCCCATTGCTATCAAATGGCATACTAATTAGAAAGCAAATCATGGTGAAGTGCCTTGCTTACAAAACATGTTTGTAACAATTTATAGTACATATAAATTCTTAAATACTGCCCACACAACTTTTAATAATTCAATTTAGCATGTAGCTGCTAGTTCAGATAAACGGTTTCAGCATAGTTATTTATTAAATAACGAAAGACCATTTATTAAGGCTGGAAGTGGCTAGAAACATATTCAAGTTGATTTCTTTTTATATATTCTTATAACGAATGTTAAAATCTGGTAAGTTTAAGCAAAGATGAGATTTGCAACCTATTGGAACACCAAAAACTAAGGGTTGTAATATTGTCAAACATTTATTTTCACTCCATATAATGCCAACACTATAAGGCTTCACATTTTTTAAAATTCGATGATTATACCCCCACAGATTTTATGATCATTATGAATCCAATTGTCCTGTGGAATTTCTAAAGAATAAATTTTTAGAGAAGTGGAAATATAATCATTGAATAAAACATACTTTAGAATACATAGTGAAGCTATCAGTAAACTCAATTTCTATTAGGAAAACTCCGAGGGCAAACTACTTAAATGGTTCATAAAGAATAAATGTCTTTTTGAAATATATTCTCTAATTCAATCAAAATTGAAGACTCTATATCAGGTATTAAGGTAGATTAAATGTAACAGGCAAGAAAGAAATCCAAATAATTACAAAACCACACTTGCTTTTATGAATGCTTTAATAGTTCAATAGTATAAAGGGAGAATGGGTGTGGATGAGATGAAAATAATATTGGCAAAATCTGGAAAATCACCATGGAGAAGCAAGACTCATGCAGTACTTTCCACTGACATTACAGGAAAAGCAAATTTCAAGAAGACAGAAAATAAGGGCAAAGTCCCCTAAGTAGAAATGCTTTTACATCCAAAGTTTCTTCACTGTATCAATCTGAAATTTGTTCCCCTGTGATCTCAAGCCATTGATACTTCTCCTCTCTCTGGGATCATGTGCACTAAAACTATTCATTGCTTTAAAAGAAAAAGCCATTGCGACATCTTGAGCAATCTACTAAACCTTTCTGTTTCTCACTTTATCAACAGAATCAGGATAATAATAGTATTTACCTCGTAGGTTTGTTTTGAGGTTTGAATTATTTTTCATGTTGCATACTCAATATGGTTCTTGACACATTTCCTGAGTTCATTTATGTTATATACTCTGAACAGTGCCTAGGTCAGTAATGTTAGCCGTCATCATTATTATCATTATGTTCGTCATCAAAAACAATAATAAAAAGCCTATTAAATAAGAAAGCCTTTAATAATTGCTGATTGTATCGCTGAGTCTTCTGTAAATACAGACCAAATTTTTCTTGTTATAATTTTTTTAAACACTCATTTTTTTCTTTTATTTTTATTTGACACATAAGTATACATATTTATGGGATAGAGAATGATATTTCAATACATGTATGTAATGTGTAATGATCAAATCAGGGCAATCAGTATATCCATCATCTCAAATATTTATCATTTTTTAATGTTATGAGCATTCAAAATCCTCTGTTCTGGCTTTTTGAAAATATACACTAAATTATTATGAACCATATTCACCCCACAGTGCTACAGAACTCTAGAACTATTCCTCCCATCTGGCTGTAACTTTATATTTCTTAATCAACCTCTTCCTATCTTTTCCTCCCTACACGCTTCCCAGGCTCTAATAATCATAATTCTACTATTTTCTTCTATGAGCTCAATTTTTTAGCTCCCACATATAAGCAGGAACATATGGTATTTATCTTTCTGTGCCTGACTTAATTCACTTAATATTGTGTTATATAGGCTCATCCATGTTGATGCAAATGACAGTATTTTATTCTTTTTATGGCTGAATAGTATTCAATTGTGTGTGTATATCTCACATTAAATTAAACTTTTAAGTGTTTCTTAGCTGTCAAAGTTCTGAATCACTTTATTATCTTTATTATTTTCTTTTAAATCTGTTCATTGATCATCATAGTTCAAAGGGGGTTTGCAAAAAGTCTTTTTAAAGATGATAAGTAGGCCAGGCATGGTGGGTGACGCCTGTAATCTCAGCACTTTGGGAGGCCAAGGCAGGTGGATCACTTGAGGTCAGGAGTTCAAGACTAGCCTGGCTAATATGGTGAAACCCCATCTCTACTAAAAATACAACAATTAGCCCGTGTAGTGGCTCATGCCTGTAGTCCCACCTACTTGGGAGACTGAGGCACAAGAATCACTTGAACCTGAAAGGTGGCGGTTGCAGTGAGCCAAGATCACGCCACTGCACTCCAGTCTGAGCAAAAGAATGAGACTTGGTCTCAAAAAAGAAAAAAAAAAGATGGTAAAGCAAAACTGGATTGCAACACCTCCTGCTCCCAAGTGCAAATTAAATAAACAACAATAAAAAAATGACACATTTATTTTAAACAAAGAGAAAAACAGAACATTCTGGGGAGTTGGTATATGGCTTCAAACTTCCAAGAAGTGTCACTGAAGGAAAAAGTAAATTGATGAAATCCTAAGGATTTTCACTAATACTGTCACTGAGAAGAGAAATGCACTATAGGGTGAACAGAGAGCAGGAGAAACGGAAAGGGAAAACTTGGAGAGTAGAAGTCAATAGGACTTACTCCTTTTTAATCTGCCACAGATATTCACTTGGCTGCAATTCAGAACTTTATACCTGATTATTATCCCAATGTACGTTAGAACAGAGCTGCTTTTAATGACCTATAAATATGAATCACCAGGACTACAAGTTAGGGTACTTTGTCTATAGTCCTGATTTAATGATTAAGTAAATCAATAATCTTGGACAAATCATTTGAACTCTCTGAGCCTCAGGTTTTTCATCTGTAAAACACATTTTGGATGATTTTTATTAAGAGGCATGTGTCTTTTTTCTTTAAGTTTGGAGAGTTCGGCCTGTAGAGATGTTGATGCTAAAGTCCTGGAGAAGAGGGTGGAGAGGGCATGACTCTCCCTCCTGCTTGTTGTGTATTGCGGGAAGGTGGTGATGTGTTGCATGGGCTCGTGCAGATGTCAGGTAAATGCCTGGTTTAGACAGTCTCCGGTTCTGTTTCAGCCTTTACAACTATCATCTGTAACCTGATACTTTTGATCATATCAAGCTGCGTTTGTTTAGAGACTTCCTCAAAATATCAGTGGATTAACACAATAAAAGTTTATTTCTTGCTCACATGAAGTCCAGTCACTGAGAGGAAGGGGAGCTATTTATGTTCTGTAGTTCCACCATCTCCTCAGAACTCACAGTCCTCAGCTGAATTCTACAACACTAGAAGGTTGACAGAGGAAGAGGGAGACAACAGGGAAGATCATGCAGTTGCCCTTATGGGCTAGACCAGGGTGTTCAATCTTTTAGCTTCCCTGGGCCACATTGGTAGAAGAATTGTCTTGAACCAAACATAAAATACACTAACGACAGCTGAGGAGCTGAAAAAGAAAAAATAATCACAAAGAAAATCTCATAATGTTTTAAGGAAGTTCACAAATTTGTGTTCAGACACATTCAAGGCTGTCCTGGTCCACATGCAGCCTGTGGGCTGTGGGTTGGACAGGTTTAGACCAGAATGAAAGTGGCATATAACCCTTGCATTCCATTTACTAGGCTTCAGTTACATAATATCCCTCAAGGGTGAGCAGCGAGGTCTATCTGTGAGCCCAGGAACACAGGGAAATAGATTACTGTGAATACATAGCTATCTGGAACATAGGATAATCTTTAAATCATGGTGTTTTTCAAATCCAGATAAAATCTAAATGAAAACAGAAAAGAAAAATTTTTAATGTTTCTTCTGTGAGGGATGCATAATATAAAGTGCTAGATGAAGAAACTTAACAAATGAAACTCACACTCCTTTGGTAAGCGCTATGAAAAAAGACTGTTTTGTGAATGCAAAACTTTAAATTACAAGCAGAAACATTCATAAGATGTATTACAGATGTTGAAATGCTTCAAAACATGCTCAAGTTTCCTGTTAATGACAAATCTATGCCAATAAAATTATCAGATCTTTTTTGGTAACACTGCGTGTAAGAGAAGCCCTGTTGGGAGGCTCATATAACATCTGCCCACACCATATTCCTTTTTATAGAAAGCACTCTTATGCCTCCAGTTTTGTAGGCATCACATTTACAGGCCATTTCAGCAGTAGCACATCATTGTATTCTCGCAGTTTCAAAACAAGAATTACTCAAAGGTTTGGAAAGTGCTCTGTAATCAGACACCATTCAAATTAAACAAATCTGTATTTGCTTGTAAAATGACCCACTCTCTTTTCATCTTGCTCTTTAATGATGCTCATGATTTTCATGTACAAGGTTAAATGTCCATTCATGCTTAGCCAGTTTGCTCCTGATATTCATTTCACGCTTATACCACAGTGATGTCGGGATTTTACTCTGGGAATCACAAATTGGTTAGCTGAAGTTACTTATTAAAATTATGTAATGTCTAGTTCAAAAGCAAAAATTTGAGAAAATATAAAAAGCAGCAAGGACTGCTAATGTTCAGGTAGTTGACTACCTTCCCATTTACTTTCAGAGTGATGGATTATGTAGGAAGACAATAAAACAATGCTACATGCTAGAACTGTAATACCACTGACACATCCGTCTCCACCATTTTTCCGATCATTATTGTCTCTTATTTGTTTATGAAAAAAAAGAAACAACAGCATTTTCTGAACTGTACAATGTGTAGTCCTGAATGATTTTAGGTTTCATGAAGCATTACATAAAATTTAATCAAACAGATATAAAGATTTTCCCTTTTAATTATCTTTCAATTGATTACATAAAAAAGAAAGTTTCAACTTCTTGCTAGCATGTCTTAAATATGCCTCTAAATCTTTCTCTTTTTTTTTTCTTGAGACACAGTCTCACTCTGTCACTCAGGCTGGAGTGTAGTGGTGCAATCTTGGCTCACTGCAAACCCTGTGTTCCAGGTTCAAATGATTCTCCTGCCTCAGCCTCCTGAGTAGCTGTGATTACAGGTGTGCGCCACCACACCCAGCAAATCCTTTTTGTATTTTTAGTAAAGATGGGGTTTCACCATGTTGGCCAGGCTGGTCTCGAACTCCTGACCTCAAATGATCCACCCACCTTGGCCTCCCAGAGGATTGGGATTACAGACGTGAGCCACCACACTCGGCCTAATACGTCTCTAAATCTAACTGATCTCTTCAAATAGATAGAGATAAAGCCTCAGGTCCAAGGCCTTTGGCAGGTAATAGCAGTTTGTTTTAATTATTGTGTGATTTCAACACATTGATTTTTATAAATAATGATGTCTAATCCAAGTCATATAAGTTATTTAAATTAGTTATATTGGGCCAGGGAGGTGGCTCACACCTGTAATCCCAGCACTTTGGGGAGCCAAAACCAGAGGATCACTTGAGGCCAGGATTCAAGACCATCCTGGGCAACATAACATGACCCTGTCTCTACAAAAAATTTAAAAATTAGCTGAACGGTGTGGCATATGCTTATAGTCTCAGCTACTTAGGAGGCTGAGGTGAGAGAATCACCTGAGCCCTGGAGTTTGAGTCTTCAGTGAACTTTGATCATGCCACTGCACTCCAAACTGGACAACAGAGTGAGACTCTGTCTCTAAAAACAACAACAATAACAACAACAACAACAAAAATAGTTATCTAAAGTCAATTTTTAAACAATATTAAATCAATAATATTAAAAGCAGACATGGATCTAATAAGTATAATGAAGGTCGTATAAGACTGAATGAACTTTGGAAAATAACGCAAGGGGAAATTATGCGCTTATAGACCTATTCACAATATCTGAGGTTGTCATTACCATGAATAATACAAAGAAAGAGGCAATATCATTAAAGGTAAGTTTTTTGTACTAAATCTATCATATTTATATTTTGTATTATTCTTCATGGGAATATTCCATCCTAAAGAATAGTTAATTACATGTGTAAAACCAGATTGCATTATAATATGGGTTGAGCGGCTATTACTAGTAACTAAATTTAAAAACGGCTCGGATGTAGCCAGGCGCAATGCCTCACACCTGTAATTTCAGCACTTTGGGAAGCTGAGGTGGACGGATGACCTGAGGTCAGGAATTCGAGACGAGCATGGCCAACATGGTGAAACCTCATTTCTACTAAAAATACAAAATTTAGCCAACAGTGGTGGCAGTCACCTGTAATTCCAGCTAATTGGAAGGTTGAGGCAGGAGAATCACTTGAACCTGGGAGGCGGAGATTGCAGTGAACCAAGACGGCACCATTGCACTCCATCCAGCCTGGGCGACAAGACTAAGACTCCATCTCAAGAAAAAAAAGGCTCGAATGTGAAAGAAATTTTTTTTTTCTCCTGTAATAGGCATATTGCAAGTAGCCCAGGAAATTCTCATTTTTCTTTTTGTTCCTCTCTCATCCCTGGAGAATCTACAGATTCAAAGATACATTCATATCCTGTCTACATCCCAGGTAGCAGCAGAATGAATGAAGGAGGAGGCCAAAACAGAGAAAGCGCTCACCCTTTAAATGACAAATCTTGGTAAGAAATAATTCACATGGCCGCATTTAAATATCATGGAGACTGGTTGGTCAAATGGCTTACTGAAAATTCCATTAACATAGAAAAAGAAAGGAAAGCTTATTGATGAACAAATAGAAGTCTGCTTAAAGCTCCAAGGGATTTCTCAACCACAGAAGCGATCAAATTATATTTAGTATACTGTTATCATTACATTTTATGATATCTTTGTTCCATTGCATACCAAATTAAATACAAACCCCTTGACCTAATGTTCAAGTCCCTTCACAATTGTCCACAATATAAAGATATGACATTAAGCTGCAAAGACAGTTTGAAATGTCTAGAGCCGTTTCTTTTAAAAACCTGCACAATGTGACTGACTTTATCTAGGAAAGTCTGATAGTTAAGCAAGATGGGAATTTGAGCAATTAAGAGCATGTATTTAGGGTTTTCTTCCTGAAGATAATAACTGACACTAAAGCCTAAAATGGTATTCTCATACTTTTAGCTCTGCTAAATGACCAGCAGGTCATAGAAGGTAAATGTAAGACTCCTACAGAAGATGCTGACACTGACAAATGAAAATGAGGCTAAACAGAGTCATTATAAAAATCCCTCTGGTAAAACTTCAGACAAACAGAAGTTAAAGCCAGATTCCTCTATCACCCAGCTCATCCAATTTAAGTCTACTCAATAATCGATAAAGTTCTATTCTGAAATTTCATAGCAGGAGGCTTGATTAGCATTTGTCAGTGCTGGGATAGTTTTTAGGAGGTACCCCAAATCGTATCACTTCAGTTATGAGAAGTCCATGAAATATGTCCTAGATATAAGAATCTTAAATAACATCCATCAGGATATCACCATTGGGAAAATAACATCATACATTCCAATAACCTGGAAGCGACTGTGACGTGTGACAAGCAGAAAGCTGACAGATTCCTCCCCAAAAAGTAACATAAATTCCATTCCAATATAAAAGTGAAAACAATGATTACATAACTGGAATAACAGTGCTTATTACTCAAATGATACCAGAATGTAAGAATTCACTTATATTTCTGGACAGAGCATGTTCTCATTCAAACATATTTGACTCAACACCATTTCTTTTTCAAATCTTGGAATATTTTTAAGTGTGAAAAAATGTTTCTATCTATTCTTCAAAATTAGTCCTGAGGCCAGGCATCTGTAATCCTAGCACTTTGGGAGGCTGGGGAGGGTATATCACTTGAGGTCAGGAGTTCAAGACCAGCCTGGTCAACATGGAGAAACACTGTCTCTACTAAAAATACAAAAATTAGCTGAGCATAGTGGTGCATGCCTATAATTCCAGCTACTCGGGAGGCTGAGGAAGGAGAATTGCTTGAACCCAGGAGGCAGGGGTTGCAGAAAGCCAAGACTGCACCACTGCACTACAGCCTGGGCAATTAGTGCTAGATATGAGGACCTCTGCTCAATTGTCATTGGATATAGTTCTAAGCAAAATTGCAAAGTAGGCAGAGCCTATGTCTTCACTTCCAGCCTGGTTGTTCTACAGTTTCATCTTCTTGTTGGCCTCTTCTCCTAATCATTCAAGAAACTCCTTATGGTCTCTCCTACTATGTTCTTGTACTTCTTTCCCCTGTCCTAGCCTTGAATCTGCACCATTCTAGTCTAGTCCTCAGAAAAGGAGCTTATAGATAATGGTAACAGTATAATATATGTTATATTCAACTTTGGAGAGAAAAGACTGACTATAGACAGGGTAACTGGATATGTGTTTGATTTCATTCCTACCTCTTCCACCAACAGACCCTGATTTCCCATGAAACAGTTTGCTTTCCACTCATTCTTGGTCATGTAATTTGCTTTGGATGGAACCCCATCCCCAGCTCTAGGGATAAGCCATGAGATCACTTTTTGCTATTTGGAGACAAGTGCCTATGGAAGGTCAAAGTTTTAGTGGAAATAAAGAGTACAAGAATTATGAGATTGGTTGGTTGCTTTTAAGGAAAGGAAGGAAGAAAGAAAGAGAGGGAGGGAGGAAGGAAGGAAGGAAGGAAGGAAGGACGGACGGACGGAAATAATGAGGTTTGGGGTATGACAGATCTTGTCACCCAGGTACTGAGCATAGTACTCAAGAGTTAGTTTTACCAGCCCTTACCTTCCTCACTACCTCCTCTTCTAATAGTTCCCAGTGTCTTACTGTTCCTAACTTTGTGTTCACTTGAACAACAAAAATTTAAAAAAAAAAATGATGAGCTTTCAAGTCCCAGCTCAAGATATAAGGAATAAACCAGAAAGCTTCAGCTGTCTTCCTTCAAAAAGTCCTATATCCTATAGCTAAAGGGTTGAGATTTTTGTAAACAAACCCGAAGTCCAATCCTTCAGGTGGCTACATTATAATGTACATAGAGTTCACAGCCACAGATTCTCCGATGTTAAAGCAATGACATTGACTGGACAAAAGTGAGAACCATGAAAATTGCCATGAGGGCATCTGGGCACATTCCAGAGAAGCTAGGCACTTTGAACCTCCAAATTTCACTGTGACTGCCTTGCCATAAAAGCATCCCATTCTTGCAATCTAAGGAGATTAGATTCCTTTTGCCCAAATAATCTGCAGTATCCCTTCCAAGACAGTTGTCTTGCAGGAAAATCTTAATCTTCCTCTTCTCATTACTCCTAACATATAATTATATTAAAATCTAGAGTATTGAGCACAAAATATAAACTGTGAGGAGGTAGCTTACATACTAACTGCAAGATTTTGCCAATATACATGAACTAAAACCTGGAGAATATTTACCATAATGGATTCTAAGAGTTTCAAATCAGGTAGAAAAAGTGGCCAAATTGAATGATACAGTGGAATTCACCAGATTTCATTTAATGTGTTAACTAAAGTAGTGTGGAGTGGCTCTGTCGATTCAATTGCTTGACTGAAACTCAGAACTAAAGATGGTCTATAAGGACGGAAATTGAGAGATCAGAATTACCTTGGTAGTCTGTAGAAAAAGTTATCAAATATTTAGGGAAATTGAATGCTATAATGACTTTATAATGTATAACTGACTTACTCATCTTCTAATTATATATCCCAGGAAGTATACTTATACTGGAAGTGGAACACCAGCATCCTTGAAGTCCTCTGCAGTAGCTATTCTCTAGAGGCCAGAAGTAACAGTGGGAAATGTTGCTATTAAAATAAGTTATCTAAATTCAGTTTGGCATAACACAATCCCAGTATAATAAGAGCCAAGTTTCAGATCTTAATTGCCAGAGTCAAAGTATGTATGGTTATTATAATAGGAAGCAGACTAGTTTAAACAGCAATGATCTTTGGTACTGGTTTATTGATTATGACTATCTTAATTCTAAAATATATGACAAGGAGAATCTCTTGAACCCAGGTAGTGCAGATTGCAGTGGGCAGAGATCATGTCACTGCACTCCAGCCTGGGTGACAGAGCAAGACTCCATCTCAAAATAATAATAATAATATAATAAAAGTAAAATATATGGCAGGTTGCAAATGTACGTTATTTGAATAATCAGAACAACTCTTATCATAGTAAACAGAAATCTAACTTAAATAATCTCCATAGAGAGTCCTGGTCCTTAAACCAATTCCCAGACTTGAGCCAGTTTATAGACAGGCCTGGGTTTCCTTGAGGAGCGACCTTCCTACGTGGCCTAAATTTATCTTGTAATTTTTCCTCCTAGCCTTCCCCAAGGGGACTATGGACATTTACCAAAGGAAATGCATTGAAGAAAGGAAAACACCAAACTCTGAGGTAATTTTTGAACCCTAACTCTAAATTAAATCTAATTCGGGAGGAGTAAAAGCCCACTTCTTGTCCACCGGTCCAGACAGTCTTATTGAAGCCAGATGATACAGCTTTGATGTATGTCTGTCTGACAGTGGCTCCAGTAGGCCTTCTATTCACCACGCTGCAATAATTTCTTCAGTCCCAGAAAGCAAATTTTAAATAGATATATTTAACAATTGGCAGAGTCTTCAAAGCCGTTTCCTGGCTCATTAAGTGAGGGCCATTATAGTAGCAAAGGCCAAGTAGAAGCCACTAGAAATGTGAATGCACTGAATTATGATAAATTTAATCAGATGGTAACTCCAGTTGCAGCAACTATTCCAGATGTGGTTTCTTGACTAGAACAAATCAACATAGCCCTTGGTACTTGGTATGCAGCAATTGAACTAATGGGTGAATGGGTTTTTTTCCTTTTCACTTGCTTGTAAAGATGACCAGGATTAGTTTGTTTTCAACTCTTTGTCCTTCTGTCATTTTTCCTTTTCAAGCACTCTGATAACCTCTTCATCCCACAGAACATGATGCTGATCTAGAACAGTGACATCACATTGATTGGAACTTTCTGGTGAGCAGGAAATGGAAACATTGGTATGATATATGTAGATCAAAGGGCGGGAAATAACTCTCATGAAAATTCAGGGATCTCACTCATGAGTGAAATTTCTAGGAGTCCAGTGATCTAGGCACATTGCATTGGCCCTTATGGTGAAAAAGCCTCTCCTACCATGAAGAAAGAGACCTAGAGGTTTCTTTGTAATTTGGAGGCATCAACTAATTTGAGTGTGCTCTTTCAAACCATTTACTAAGAAATGTGAAAGGCTGCATGTTTTGAGTGGGCCCAAAGCAAAAGACAACTCTGCAACAGTTCCAAGCTGCTTCGCAAGTTGTTCTGAAGTTGGGTCATATGACCCAGAAGATTCACCAGTGTTTGAAGTGTCTGTGGCGTATATAGATGCTGAATGGAGTCTTTGACCAGCCACTACAGGTGAAATATAGCATAGACCTGTAAGATTTTAGTGCAATGTAATGCTATCCACTGTAGACAACTATTTCCCTTTTGAAAAATCGGTATGGCTTACCAGTGAGGCTAAATAGAGATGAAATATCTATCATTGGCCCTAAAGTTACCATGTTTTCTGAGCTGCCCATGATGAACTGGGAGTTATCTGACCTCCAAGCTATGAAGTTGAATGGGCACAGCAATACTTCTTCATCAGGAAAAAGTAGTAGAGATGGTATCAGGACTGAGTAGGTCCTGAGGTATGAGTATAAGCAAATGTATCCAACTCCTGTAGCTCCACTAGAGCTCTATTTCCTCTCTCTCAGTCTACACCAGTCATTTTATGAGACTTTCACTGTGACCAGTTGAATGATAAAGAAAATATTCAGATGAAGAAATTGTACTCTGCAAAATATTCTGGCATGACCTAAAAGTGAAGGGCTGCAACATTACAGCCCCACTTCAGGGGTATCCCTAACGGATGAAAGGAAAGCCTTCCAGTAGGCAGACTTTAGAACAATACTCCTGATTTTTCATTTTGCTTAGAAAAAGAGATGTTTTAGTATGTGGATCTACACAGATTCATGGGCATTGATAATGGTTTGGTCTGATGTCAAAAATTTCGATGAACACGGTTAGAAAATTAATGACAGACAGGTTTGGGGGTGAGATATGTGACGCCTCTGAATGGGCACAGATAGTAAGAATGTTTATATCATATATAAATACTCACTAATGAGCAGTCTCAGCAAAAGAGGAACTTCATGATCAAATGGCCCAGATACCTCATTTCTCGCTGTCACTCAGCCTCTTTCCACAGCCGACTCCATCCTTAGCAGTATGTTCATGCACAAAGGAGTCATGGCAGCAGGGGTAGAGTTTTTGCTTTCACTCAGTATCATGGCCTTCCACTCACTGAGACTTTACTACTTCTGAGTTCCCAGTTGGCCAACAGCAGAGATCAACACTGATTCTCTAAAATAACTCCCTGGGAGACAAATGGCACCACTCCACTATGAAAAAGAAAGCACTATGTTCTCATTGGAATAGGCACTTATTCTGGGTACGTATTTGTCTCCCTTACCATTAATGCTTCTAACAAAACCACCATTTTTGGATTTATGGAAAACTTATTTATCATTAAGCTATTCCACAGAGCGTGGCTCTCTACCAAGGAACTCATTGTAGAACAAATAAACTTCATCATTGGACTTACGCTAATGAAATCTACTGAGCTGGCCTGATACTATGATATAATGGACTTTTGAAGGCTCAGTTACAGTGTCAGCAAGTTAACAACATATTGTGAGGTTGGATAATGTCCTCCAGTATGGACTTATGCTCCAAATCAGAAATTAATACATGATAGTGATTCTCTTGTGGTAAAGATTACTGGATCCAGAAATCACCAAGTGAAAATGAGAGTGGTTCCTGCTATTAGTACTTCTAAGAATCCCCTCACAAGTATTTTCCTTTTTGTCACCACAACTTTAAACTCAACTGGTTTAGGTCCCAAGGGATGAATACTTCAATAAGGGAACACAACAAGTGTTCTTTAATTTTGAAGCTGAGAATGTGACCTGACTATTTTGAACTAATTATACAACTGAACCAACAGGCGAGAAAGAGAGACAGAGAGAGTGAGTGAGAGAGAGAGAGAGAGAGAGATTACAACATTAACTGGAATTTTTGATTCTATCTACCAAAGAGAATTTGAGTTATTACATGATGGGACAGGTAGGGATGCAGGAGATCTTTGGGGGTATGGGTCAGTTTTGATCATGCAGAAACAGATGCTAATTCAAAGAAGTATGAAAGAATTAATGAGGTATTTCCTGGAAAAAGTAAAGAGAGAGGAAGCAGAAATACATAGCAAAGGCCTTCAAACTAAAGGCAGTTCTGATACCTGAAAAAGGAGGAGCAAGGAAGGAAGGTTGCTAGATCAAGCCTACGCCTGTGAAGCCCCTTGAAAAAGTCTAGGTTGGCCCATTGAGGATCTTGAGCCAGGTCACCCACAGAGGAGTTCCACATTAGGCCAAAGTAGTTCCACATTAGGCCTAGTATTCCCAACATGCTCAGTTATTGGCTGGGAATTGCCTGGAAGAGCAAGATCTTAGCTTGAATGCTTGTAGAAAATTCTGAAGGTATCTCAACTGGAGGCTGTCAGCTAACTGTACTCCTTTGGCAGGTTGTCTCCTGAAGGAGATCAGAGTGGTACACCCCATGGCTGCAACAGTCTTCCCTCTACACTGTGCAGATCCACTTCTTCATACATACTCAAGAGAAATTCCTCCATGGTTCTGTTGGATCTCTATCTCTAAAAGGAAACTTATTAGTGGGATAAATGATAGTCCTCATCCCTGAAGTTTGTCTTGGGTCTGCAAATAGCACTCAGTGTCTTTTCCTTACACAATGTATTCTAAATATTTTTTACCCTTAGCCATCATCTTGACAGTTCTTCTGACTTACTGGTAGTGTGACTTATACTCACATTCCTAAGCAGTCTGTGCCTCATTCCAGAGGGTTCTGTCCCTATAGTCATCATACACTTCAGATGTGGATTACTTCACTTGTCCATTGACAATACAATAAGACAAGAGGCATCTAAGTGTATCACCTGAGTTCCACAATTATCCTACCTACCCCTATTGTTTCACTGCAGCCCTTCTTCCTTTTTCTGACTGGTGTCAATTACCCCTGCTAAGATGTTGACTGCTCTTCTCTCTGACTTGTGCATAGATGCAAGGACTCTAAAGTGCTTGGGTAGCAGCAAGGTTATACTTCAACGTGACCTTTGCTGTGTCTCCTATAAAAAGTGAGCATAATTTGGAGACTAGGCCATTTTACCTTGTAGAACAAACACAGAGTTGTGGAGATGAGAAGGACAAAGTCTCTCAGTAGGTTATTGTGATTGATAGTAAGAGCAGCTAATCCTGCATCCATTCCTTGGTTTCCAGACCTATGTATTCTTATTACTGAATTCCTATGCCAACAGGAGACAACTGGGCCTCTAAAAGCTTCATGATGTGTTCAGTTCCTTAAACTTCATAGGATTTCTCTCCTATCTTCTAGAGAGTGTGTGTTTTATTAAGGCCTTCAGCATGCTAGCACATTGTTGCTTTTTCTTTCCAATGATGTCATCACTGTAACAAATCATGTGCTCTTCTGCAGGTTGTACTTGTGGTCAACAATTCTGGCTGGAAGGGACAAGAGTGCTTCATTATTGCTCCCCACATGGCCTCCCTGACACATGAAAGAGGTGACCTCAATATCAAAGGTCAGTGGTAAAAGTCATTACTGTCCATTAGCCCTCCCTGAACACCAGCCCAGCAGTGAAAGGAAGGGATACCTCTTTACTGCTGGATGGGGCAGAATCTCTTCTACCAATATGGTATCCAATGACACTGTGGGGTGGAGGTCTCATTATTCCCAGTGGGAATGAAAGTTCTCACTCTCTATTGACTTTCTCTGACACTCTCCCAGCAGGGGAATTGGAACATTTCCTTACAGCTCGGCAATCAGTGGTGGAAGTCTAGGCCTTTACTAGTGTAGGAGGTGGGGAAATGAAACCACAGTTTTATTCCTGTGGCCTTTGTTAGGAGTAGAATAGCTATTGTCTAAAAGTTTTCTGTCTTACTTAGATGCTCATTTCATTGACGTTTGTCTAGAGAGAGGTGGCTTTCTTTGGGGCTATTTACGTCTGTGCCTATTGGCATATTCTGTTTGCTGACTTCTTTAACTATATGGCTAGCATATACAAGGCAAATTTAAACCTTAAGAATTTACCATCATGTTGTTTCTTGAGTCCCAATGTTCCTAGACTGTCAGCCTTATCTTCACCTTTCAGTGTTTTCTTATGTTTGCTTCATATATAATATCCAGGATTTTGAGTTACCTGGGGAGTGTATTTAGCAGAAAGAATAGGGAAAAGTACATTAGCTTCATCTTTCTGGAAGAGAAAGTCCAGTTTTTGTCCTTTTAAAATGTAACTCCTATCATTACATCCCATACATTAAGCTCTTCAATGATCTCCCTTGATATCTAAAGTAGAGTAAAACTCTTGAGTCCTGACAATGCTAAACAACAACCTACATAAATTAGCTACTTTCTTGCTTAACATTTTCCTCCTCACTCAATCTCTAGTACTTAGAAGAGGCCTTGCCCAAAATAAATAATCCATAAATACTCTTGGATTAATAAACTGAGTAAGTTATCTCTTCTTAATATTGAAATCAAACACTTGGCCTGATACCAGGAACTGTGAGTATGATGACATATCATACACATGAATATGGCACATTGCATGGTAAGTGGGACCTTGTAGAGGTAATTGAGGTTACTAATTAGTTGACATTAAAATGAGTGTCATGGATTATCCGGGTGATCACATCAGCCCAAGCAGCAGAAGAAAGCAGATGAGAAAGACAGAAATATGAAGCATGAGAAAGACTTCACATACTGGCTAATATGGAGGGGGCCATATTCAACAGAGAGTGAATTAAGAAGTTGAAAGAGGTCTCCTGGCCAAAAGCCAGGAAGAAAACAATGACCTCAGAGACTTCCAATTGAAGTAAGGCTTCCGCTTCTCGAACATTTTCCTTCCACTTCATTATTCTTATTTGCAACCTAACAATTCAATATACTTTTAACATACTTTGAGTTTATTTATTAGTTTCATTAATTTTTAAGAATTCCAAGAGATAGTAGAAGAGAAGTACTTTTCAAATTTCTACACTAATGCTGTCTTCACCGAACCACATTCAACTGGGAAGTACCTAAGTCTCTTACTGATGTGCATCTTCCTGGAAAAAAAAAAACTTTAAAATTCTAAAGAAATGTTCCATAAACATGCTCAGTGCATGATATCCAAGTGTAGAGTTTTGAGACTATTTTTTCATACAAATTAGAATTCTGGTTTTGTAATTTTTGCTTTGTTACTATTAAAAGAGAGCAGAAATAAACATAACTGGTCATTAGAGACCTAGATGTTTTTATAAAATGGAAATAGCTTTGTTTCTTTTACTGCTGGTGTCTTTCCTTTTGCTGGTCCTGAATAGCAAACTATTAAATTAGTTTTTATACAATTCTTTGTTGAGCTCTCTGAAGCTGC
This sequence comes from Aotus nancymaae, assembly GCF_030222135.1. Classification (NCBI taxonomy): domain Eukaryota; kingdom Metazoa; phylum Chordata; class Mammalia; order Primates; family Aotidae; genus Aotus; species Aotus nancymaae. The sequence continues at coordinate 33,648,609 of NW_026988413.1, forward strand.
AAGGGAAAAACAAGCCTAATGAGATAGTAGCGGCTTATTGGAAGGTTGCGTGGGAAAGTAAAGCTTGAGAACCATCTCAGCGGCTTGACTCCTGTTCAAAGGTGCATCACTCAAATCAAAACCACAACAAGATACCATCTTACACCAGTCAGAATGGCAATGTGACTCCTGTTCAAAGGTGCATCACTCAAATCAAAACCACAACAAGATACCATCTTACACCAGTCAGAATGGCAATTTGACTCCTGTTCAAAGGTGCATCACTCAAATCAAAACCACAACAAGATACCATCTTACACCAGTCAGAATGGCAATTGTTAAAAAGTTAAGAAATAACAGATACTGGCAAGGTTGTGGAGAAAAGGCAATGCTTTTACACTGTTGGTGGGGATGTAAATTAATTCAACCATTGTGGAAGATAGTGTGGCAATTCCTCAAAGATCTAGAGGCAGAATACCATTTGAACCAGCAATCCCATAACTGGATATATACCCAAAAGGAATATAAATCATTCTGTTATAAAGATATATGCACTTATATGTTCATTGCAGTACTATTCACAATAGCAAAGGCATGGAATCAACCCAAATACTCCTAAATGATAGACTGGATAAAGACAATGTGGTATGTATACCCCATGGAATACTATGCAGCCATAAAAAGAAATGAGATCATGTCCTTTGCAGGGACATGGATGGAGATGGAAGTTGTTATCCTTAGCAAACTAACACAGGCACAGAAAACCATACACTGCACATGTTCTCATTTATAAGTGATAGCTGAACGAGGAGAACACATGGACACATGGGAAAGAACAACACACATTGGGGCCCGTGGCAGGGGGCTGGGGGGATTGGGGGAGGGAGAGCATCAGGAAGAATAGCAAAAAGATGCTGTGCTTAATAGGAGAATAAACCACCATGGCATATGTTTACCTGTGTAATAAACCTACACATTCTGTACAGGTACCCCAGAACTTAAAATAAAAGTTGAAGAAAAAAGAACAACAACAACAAAGGTGCATTACCTCCAGGACTAGGATTACACTGAGCTCTATGAAGAACCAGAACAGGCACCAATTTTTAGCCAGGATATTTCAAACTAGGAAGTGACTTCTTATTGGGGCAGTCTCACATTGATGAAATCACCCATTATGAAACACTCCAATTGTGCTGAATTTTGTAGCAGGTCATCTCAGTAGCAGATGGCATACTTTTATGTTCATCCCTTACATGTTTACTTTATGCAGGCCACCTATCCATTGGTGGATCCATGGGCAGCTGTATTATATAATTTCTGCACCTTAAATAAACCATAGTGACTTAAAGCATAAACTCATTTTTAAAGAAAGTGTCTGAAGGATGCACTTGTCCACAATTCCTCCATGGTATCGCTGTGTCTGTAGGTAGGTATTTTCTAAATAAAACATCAGTTCCCAAACATGGGTAAGATCAGCCTGTGATGTTTATTTATTTGTTTTTATTTTATTGAGGTGGAGTCTCACTCTGTCATCCAGGCTGGAGTGCAATGACATGATCTCGGCTCACTGCAACCTCCACCTCTCAGGCTCAGGTGATTCTCCTGCCTCAACCTCCTGAGCAGCTGGGACTACAGGCACCTGCTACCACACCTGGCTAGTTGATTTTTGATGGTGGTGTTTCAATTTTTGTTTGTTTGGGGTTTTTTTTGGTGTTTTTTTTTCTTTTTTTTTTTTTGCATTTTTAGTAAAGATGGGGTTTTGCCGTATTGGCCAGGCTGGTCTCAAACTCCTGACCTCACTTGATCCGCCTGCCCCAGCCTCCCAAAATACTGAGATTACAGGTGTGAGCCACTGCACCCAGCTTGTGATGCTTATTTAAAGTGCAAGTTTCAATCCCCAGTGCTTAGATGTTTTGATTGAACAGAGTTAGAGACCAACACCTTCATTTTTATAAACCACCTTTAATGTTCTGATGAAGGTGGCAAAGGATCATTCATTGAGAAATTCTGTATAGAGAACATTAAGAAATTGATGTTTTCTCAGTGTGCTGTGCTTTATCCAGAGTTACTTGAAACTATTTAGAGCTTTAACTGGCCACATAATCTTGCACTAAGTTTCTTTAAATTCTGCTTTTGTGTAGGACCAAGACACCCAGAGAGTGAGAAGAGAACTCATTAGAGAGAAAAGACACTTTTAGATGTTACCTATCACATCAAAACAAGAAGCAACGCTGTATCAAAGATTACTTTATGCAAAGTGGCTATAATTCACCACCATCATCATTTCCATGCTGTTAGATGCTGTCAAAATAAGGGTCATTAGAAGACCCTACTCAGCTGGGCTTGGAAACCTGATGAGATCATAGCCCAGTAGCAGGTGGAAGCAGGGAAAATGGAGTGAAGCACAACTCATCATAGAAGGAAATGAGGATTCATATTGGGAGAAAGTGCACCATAATCTTTGGCTAATCAATAAGAAACTAAGTTTAGTTAACTAAGATTATCTAAGCTTTCAGTATTATACAAGTTGACCCTTGAAAAGTATGGGTCTGAAACGTGTGTCCACTTATATGTTGATTTTTTTCAAAAAGTTGTATTGAGTGTGCCTGTCTCTCCTGCCTTCCCTTTCCTCCTCCTCCACCTCTTCTGCTTCTACTACCCTGAGACAGCAAGACCAGCCCATCTTCTTCTACCTCCTCCTCAGCCTACTCAACATGAAGACAAGCACAAAGAATTTTATAATGACCCACTTCCACTTAATAAATAGTAAACACATTTTCTCTTTCTTATGGTTTTCTTAGTAATATTTCCCATTCTCTAGCTTATTTTATTGTAAGAATACAGTATATGATATACACAATATGAAAAATGTGTGTTACCAATTGTTTATGTTTTAGGTAAGGCTTCTGGTCAACAGTAGGCTGTTAGTACTTAAGTTTTGGGGGAGTTAAAAATTACATGTGAATTTCTGACTGTGAGGGGTTTAGTACGCCTACCCCCAACATTGTTCCAGGGCCAACTGTAATATGAGATTTTAGAATCTTTGCAAAAAAAGAATAGATCATTTCTTTTATAGAGAACTTAAACATAACCGTGTGTCATCTTATATTGTTTATTAGAGATTTTTATTTCCAAACCTTTCTTGAAATACTTTTTAATTGACTAGTTCTCTAATAGGCAAGTGTTTTTGAATATGATTAGAAAGAAACATAAAATGTCACTGGAAAATGTTGCTGCTAGGTGACCATGTGAAATGTATGAACTACTTTATTAGAAAGCAGTAGAGGTGAACTCTTCCCAGCACGTACTTCCCCAGAAAACATTAAATAGGCAATACTTCTAAAATACTCTGGGAGAGTTGTTTAAAACTACATAATTCAGCATCTAGGAGTTGGAGAAGCAGTGCCAATAAGCAAGAATGAGAAGATGAGCTCTGTAGGAACACCAAGAAAAGTTAAACATGAAAGATGCTGGGGTAAGTGAGGAACCAAGGCAGCACAGGGTGAGGTGCCAGAAATGCAGTGGTTGAAAGCATGGAAATTTTTCCTTTTCCCTTTTCTTGCCTTGGTTTGTAATCCTAACTCTTCCATTCACTAACAGCAAGTTTTGGGGCTTAACCTCTCAATGCTTCAGCTTCTTTATCTGCAAGTCAGGATAATGGTAATACAGTAATATCAATTGCCAACCATTTCACTTTCTGCATTTTCAGTTACCCACCATCAACCACAATCCAAAAATATTAAATGGAAAATTCCAGAAGCAAACAATTCATATGTTTTAAATTGCACACCATCTTTAGTAGTGTGATGAAATCTCACTCCCTCCTGCTCTGTCCCACCTAGGACATGAATCATTCATTTGTGTAGTGGCAGCCTAGCCACACTGCACACTATTACCTGCCCATTAGTCACTCAGTAACTATCTGGGTTATCAGATCAACAGATCACAGAAGAAGAGTGAGTACAGTACAACCAGATATTTTGACAGAGAGAGAGAAAGATCACATTTACATAACTTTTATTACAGTATATTGTTATACTTGTTTATTAATCACTGTTGTTATTGTCTCTTTATGCCTAATTTATAAATTAAACATTATCACAGGTATATATGTATAGAAAAAACTATAGCATATATAGAGTCCAGTACTATCTGCAGTCTCAGTCATCCACTGGTAGGCTTGGAACACATCCTCCATGGATAAAAGGGGACTACTGCAAAGAGTCAATGAGTTAACATAGGTAAGCGGCTTAAGGCAATCCCTGACACATAGTAAGTTCCACGTAGCTCTTAGCTCTTATTAACTACAGGAGGTTCATGCTACTCTAAGATAGAAAGGTTTAAATAATAAAACCTTGCCATAGGTAAGCCAAATCCCTTCTTCTCTTTCAATTTAAACTCATATTATCTTATTCTGTCATTCATGGCAATAGGGAAAAGTCAGATACTCTTCTCTGCATGATGACCCTTCACAAGCTGAAGGCTTTCATGTAATCGGAAACATTTGTGAATGTAGAGCTCTTCAGAGAAAAGTGTGTCCCAATCTAATTTCACAAAGTAATGCCAGGAAGGAAATAATCAATGATGTTATACCAAATCAAAGGACTTAGAGAAAATCTTTTAATCCATCTTTAGTCCAGCAAAACGTGGAGAATCACTGATGTCCAAAAGATGTGTAGGGAAGGATTTTTTTTCACTTCTATACTTCTTACTATGATCTAAGGCTAAAATCAAAGGTTAGGGAAAGGTCTAATCTATTAAAATCAGAATAATTTAGAGTCAATTTCTACGTTAAGATATCAGAGTATTTATATTGATTCTTGAGTTTTATAACACACAGTTTATTTTAATTTTGATTTAACTTTTAATAGCAACTTAAAGGCAGTGACATCACCTACATATATGTGGACTCTCACAAAGCCTATCATAGGTATTCATTAAATATTATTGCTCATTGAGTTCACAGAAGTCAAATTAGAAATTTAGGAACTAACAATAATGCCTAAATGTGTTTATTGGAAATTGCAGCAATTGGCAAACATCAGACAGTAATATAAGCATCCCATATATACATGTTTCTTCAAATAGTGCAGACAAATAGGAAACAAAATGTAACTTTCATTTTCTTTTATGTTATTTTAGGAGATTTTTTAAAGGTAAAAACTTGACTTCTGTTAACTTCTCCAACTTAAAAGAATATAGTGAAGATTTTCCAAAGCAGGACAAAAATCAGGACACAAGGTATAATTTTAAAAATTATTTTCTGGTTTGGATGTATTTTCTAAAACTGTTTTTAAGCCACACTCAAAAAGTTGATTATTAGCATTTAAAACTAAATGCAAATTAATCCTTTAAAAAAATAAAGTTAGAATAATTTTAGAGGAGTTCCACCAAGATGGCCAAATAGAAACAGCTCTGGTGTGCAGCTCCCAGTGAGAGAGATGCAGAAAGCAAGTAATCTCCGCATCTCCAAATGAGCTACCAGGTTCATTTCAAAGAGACTGGTTGAACAGTGGGCATAGCCCAAAGAGGGCAAACCAAGGCAAGACAGGGTGCTGCTCCACCTGGGAAATGCATCTGACAGGAGGATCGGGGGACTCCCCACTCTGGCACACCAGTCCAGATACTGAGCTTCTCCTGAAGCCTCTGCAACCCATAGACCAGAAGATCTTTGCCGGCTGAAAAGTACCTGAGTTACCTGCTCAGAGTTGAATAGTAGCCCCAGCTGGTGCCACAGATTGTCGGCACAGATCTAGGTGGATGCATTGACTGGCAGGGAAAGCCTGTGGAATGGAGCTACTGGCCCCCCAGAGAGAGGGGGTACTAAAAGCAGGGAGACAGGCGATAAGTGAGGTGGGTCCATCCACCAACAAAGCCCAGCAGGATGAAGCCCTCTCGCTTGAGGGTTTCACAGCCAGCATTTCAGTTAGATCTCGACCCAGAAAGAACAAGCTCAGTGGAAGGAAGGGCATCCACCATTATAGAGGTGGGCCTAATCTCACCGTGTAAACAAAAAACATAGGAAGCCTACTCAGCAGCCGAACTGAGTCTGTGGCAGGCCAGCAGCACCTCTACAGGTAGATAAAGGACAAACTGCATCATCAAATGGTTCCCTGAGATCAAAGCTAGATAAATATACAAAGATGAGAATAAACCAGCACAAAAAGAATGAAACCATCAAAGACCAGAACACCTCTCCTCCTCCAAGGGATCACAACTTCTCACCAGCAAGGAAACAAAACAGAATGGAGAATGAATTTGACGAATTGACAGAAGCAGCCTTCAGAAGGTGGGTAATAACAAACTTCTCTGAACTAAAGGAACATGTTCTAACCCAATGCAAAGAAACTAAAAACCTTGAAAAAAGGTTAGATGAAATGCTATGTAGAATAAATAGCTTAGAGAAGAACATAAATGACTTAATGGGAATGAAAAACACAGCATGAGAACTTTACAAAGCATACACAATTTTAATAGCTGACTCGATCAAGCAGAAGAAAGGATACCAGAGATTGAAGATCAACTCAATGAAATAAAACGAGAAGGCAAGACTAGAGGAAAAAGAGTAAATTCAATGAACAAAGCCTCCAAGAAATATGGTATTTTGTGAAAAGATCTAATCTATACTTGATTGGTGTACCTGAATGTGACGGAGAGAATGAATCCAAGCTGGAAAACACTCTTCTGGATATTATCCAGGAGAACTTCCCCAATCTAGCAAGGCAGGCCAGCATTCAAATGCAGGAAATACAGAGAACACCACAAAGATACTCCTCAAGAAGAGCAACCCTAAGGCACCTAATCGTCAGACTCACCTGGGTTGAAATGAAGGAAAAAATGCTAAGGGGAGCCAGAGAGAAAGGTCAGGTCACCCACAAAGGGAAGCCCATCAGACTCACAGCAGATCTCTTGGCAGAAACCCTACAAGCCAAAGGGAGTGGGGGCCAATGTTCAACACCCTTAAAGAAAATAAATTTCAACCTAGAATTTCATATCCAGCCAAACTAAGCTTCATAAGTGAAGGAGAAATAAAATCCTTTATGAACAAGCAACTACTGAGACACTTCGTCACCACTAGACCTGCCTTACAAGAGCTTCTAAAGGAAGCACTAAACATGAAAAGGAAAAACAAGTACCAGCCACTAAAAAATGTACCAAATGGTAAAGACCAACAATGCAATGAAGAAGCCGTGCAAACTAATGGACAAAATACCAGCCAGTAACAAAATGGCAGGATCAAATTCACACAGAACAATATCAATCTTGTGTAAACAGTCTAAATAGCCCAATCAAAAGACAGACTAGCAAACTGGATAAAAAGTCAAGACCCATTGGTGTGCTGTGTTCAAGAGACCCATCTCACATGCAATGACACACATAGACTCAAAATAAAGGGATGGAGGAAGATTTACCAAGAAAATGGAGAGCAAAAAAAAGCAGGGGTTGCCATCCTAGTCTCTGATAAAATGGACTCAAACTAACAAAGATCAAAAAAGACAAAGAAGGGCATTACATAATGGTAAAAGGATCAATACAATAAGAAGAGCTAACTATCCTAAATATATACGCACCCAATACAGGAGCACCCAGATACATAAAGCAAGTTCTTAATGACCTACAAAAAGACTTAGACTCCCACACAATAATAGTGGGAGACTTTAACACTTCACTGTCAATATTAGGCAGATCAACCAGACAGAAAATCAACAAGGATATCCAGGACTTGATGCAGATCTGGACCAAGTGGACCTAATAGACATCTACAGAACTCTCCACCCCAAATCCACAGAATATACATTCTTCTCAGCACCACATCACACTTATTCTAAAATTGATGACATAATTGGAAGTAAATCTTCACTCCTCAGAAAATGCAAAAGAACAGAAATCATAACAAACAGTCTATCAGTCACAGTGCAATCAAATTGGAACTGAGGATTAAGAAACTCACTCAAAACCACACAACTACATGGAACTGAACAACTTGATCCTGACTGTCAACTGGATAAACAATGAAATGAAGGCAGAAATAAAGATGTTCTAAGAGCAAAGACACAACGTACCAGAATCTCTGGGTCACATTTAAAGTAGTATCTAGAGGGAAATTTATAGGACTAAATGCCTGTATGAGAAGCGAGGAAAGATCTAAAATCGACACCCTATTGTCAAAATTGAAAAAGCTACAGGAACAAGACCAAAAACACTCAAAAGCTAGCAGAAGGCAAGAAATAACTAAGATCAGAGTGGAACTGAAGGAGATAGAGACACCAAAAACCCTTCAAAAAATCAATAAAATCAATAAAACCGAGAGCTGGTTTTTTGAAAAAATCAAAATAGATGGTCCACTAACCAGACTAATAAAAAAGAAAAGAGAGAAGAATCAAATAGATGCAATAAAAAATGATAGGGGATATCACCACCAACTCCACAGAAATACCACCATCACAGATTACTACAAACAACTCTATGAACATCAACCAATAAATCCAAAAGAAATGGATAAATTCCTGGACACTTACACCCTCCCAAGACTAAACCAAGAAGAAGTTGAATCCCTGAATAGACCAATAACAAGATCTGAAGTTGAGGCAGCAATTAATAGCCTACCAACCAAAAAAAGACCAGGTCCAGATGGATTTACAGCCAAATTCTGCCAGAAGTACAAAGAGGAGCTGGAACCATTCCTTCAGAAACTATTCCAAACAATACAAAAAGAGGGAATCCTCCCTAAATCATTTTATGAGACCAACATCATCCTGTTACCAAAATCTGGCAGAGTCACAACTAAAAAAGAAAAACTTCAGGCCAATATCCATGATGAACATTGATGCAAAATCTTCAATAAAATACTGTTAAACTGAATCCAACAGCACATCAAAAAGCTTATCTATCACAATCAAGTAGGCTTCATCCTGGGGATGGAAGGCTGGTTCAACATATACAAATATGTAAACATAATCCATCACATAAACAGAACCAAAGACAAAAACTACAGGATCATCTCAATAGATGCAGAGAAGGTCTCAACAAAATTCAACAGCACTTTTTGCTAAAAACCCTCAATTATAGGTATCGATGGAATGTATCTCAAAATAATAAAAGCTATTTACAATAAACCCACAGCCAATATCATACTAAATGGGCAAAAACTGGAAGCATTCCCTTTGAAAACTGGCACCAGACAAGGGTGCCCTCTCTCACCATTCCTATTCAACACAGTATTGGAAGTTCTAGCCAGAGCAGTCAGGCAAGAAAAATAAATAAAGGGTATTTAATTAGGAAAAGAGGAAGTCAAACTGTCTCTATTTGCAGATGACATGATTGTATACTTAGAAGACCCCATCATCTCAGCCCAGTGTCTCTTTAAGGTGATAAGCAACTTCAGCAAAGGCTCCGGATACAAAATCAATGTGCAAAAATCACAAGCATTCCTATTCACCAATAACAGACAAACAGAGAGCCAAATCATGAGCAAACTCCCATTCACAATTGCCTCAAAGAGAATAAAATATCTAGGAATACAACTAACAAAGGATGTGAAGGACCTCTTCAAGGAGAACTACAAACCACTGCTCAAGGAAATAAGAGAGGACACAAAAAGATTGAAAAACATTCCATGCTCATGGTTAGGAAGAATCAATATTGTGAAAATGGCCATACTTCCCAAAGTAATTTATAGATTCAATGCTTCCTCATCAAGCTCCCATTGACCTTCTTCACAGAACTGGAAAAAACCACTTTAAACTTCATATGGAACCAAAAGAGAGCCCACATAGCCAAGGCAATCCTAAGCAAAAAAACAAAGCTGGAGGCATCAGGCTACCTGACTTCAAACTAAACTACAAGGCCAAAGTCATCGAAACAGCATGATACTGGTACCAAAACAGAGATATAGACCAATAGAACAGAGACATAGACCAATGGAACAGAACAGAGGCCTCGGAAGTGACACCACACATCTACAACCATCTGATCTTTGATAAACCTCACAAAAACAAGCAATGGGGAAAGGATTCCCTGTTTAATAAATGATGTTGGGAAAAGTGGCTAGCCATGTGCAGAAAGCTGAAACTGGACCCCTTCCTTACACCTTACACTAAAATTAACTCCAGATGGATTAAAGATTTAAACATAAAACCTTACACCTTAAAAATCCTAGAAGAAAACCTAGGCAAAACCATTCAGGACACAGGGATAGGCAAGGACTTCATGACTGAAAGACCAAAAGCAATGGCAACAAAAGCCAAAACAGACAAATGGGATCTAATTAAACTTAAGAGCTTCTGCACAGCAAAAGAAATAATCATTACAGTGAATGGGCAACCAACAGAATGGGTAAAAAAATTTGCCATCTACCCATCTGACAAAGGCCCAATATCCAGAATCTACAAAGAACTAAAGCAGATTTACAAGAAAAAAACAAACAACCCCATCAAAAAGTGGGCAAAGAATATGAACAGACACTTTTCAAAAAAAGACATTTATGAGGCTAACAAACATGAAAAAATGTCCATCATCACTGGTCATCAGGGAAACACAAATCAAAACCACATTGAGATACCATCTCACGCCATTTAGAATGGCGATCATTAAAAAATCAGGAGATAACTGATGCTGGAGAGCATGTGGAGAAATAGGAACACTTTTACACTGTTGGTGGGAGTATAAATTAGTTTGACCATTGTGGAAGACAGTGTGGCAATTCCTCAAGGATCTAGAAATAGAAATTCCATTTGACCCAGCAATCCCATTACTGTGTATATACCCAAAGGATTATAAATTGTTCTATTATAAAGACACATGCACATGTATGTTCATTGCAGCACTGTTTACAATAGCAAAGACCTGGAACCAACCCAAATGCCCATTGACGATAGACTGGACAAATAAAATGTGGCATATATACATCATGGAATACTATGCAGCCATAAAAAAGGATGAGTTCATGTTCTTTTTAGGGACATGGATGAATCTGGAAACTATCATTCTCAGCAAACTGACACAAGAACAGAAAACCCAATACTGCATGTTCTGGCTCATAGTAGGTGTTGAACAATGAGAACAGATGAGCACAGGGAGGGAAGCATCACACACTGGGGTCTGTTGGGGGTGGGGCTAAGGGAGAGACAGCAGAGGGTGGGGAGGTTGGGGATGGATAACATGGGGAGAAATGCGAGATATAGGTGACAGGGATGGAGGCAGCAAACCACCTTGCCTTGTATGTACCTATGCAACAATCCTGCAAGATCTGCACATGTACCCCAGAACCTATAGTACAATTTAAAAAAAAGACAATAATTTTTAAAATTTTGAATACATTTTTGATCTGTAATCAATCAATCAATCAATCAAGTTATGTGAAACTGCTTGCCTATAGTTTGGTTTGGTTTTAACTGCTACACAATCACCTTTTTTTTTTTTTTGCACTAATGATCATGTTTGCTTTAGAGGATTTCTGCTGCCCTGGAAATATTAGAGTAGTGAAAGCCAAGAACCAAATGATGAGTGAAGAATCTGGTTAGGTATGACCTAAGACACTTGTCAGCTGTGAACTGCTGCTAGTCTCCCCTCCATGGGAATAAAGAGGCCAGAAAAGTCGGTTAAAGTATCCATTCCCCTCCCCTCCCCAACTGCTGAGTAAATACACTTCTAAAGTTGATTCCAGAAAAACCCAAAGTTTTTCCAGAACATATCACAGGCAAGACTTTCCCAACTTGTCTAGGTATGAGCCTGTGCTTTTTGACTTATCTGAGTTACATTAAAACCAAATTATTTTTCAACTGTCTTTATACATATTTAGGAAGCATATTTTTCATCTTAATTAATTCAGGATAGTTGGGTGTAGGGTATTCACTCCACAAGAATTTAGGTAACTCCTTTTTTAATATAAAACATCCAGAGAACATGAGGGAGAGGGAGGGAGATAGATACCTTAGTGAGATTTCAGAAAATTTAAACACAAAGTCTTAAAAACCAGCAGGCATAATATAGCATACTATCATATGACTATGCCATAACTTATTTAACAGATATCCTAATTTATGATATTTACATCGTTTCTGATTTTCTATTGTGCTAAATGATCTTATGATGGTGTTGTAAATAAAACTTTATGTATGTCCCTTATTATTTCGTTGTAATAAATTATGTAAATTAAATCAATGTGTCAAAATGTTTGCATTTTCATACATACATAAAGGCCTTCATACATATAACCTAATTGTCTTCTAGAAATCAATTTATACTTACTGTGTATGATCATTCTCATCTCTTAAAAAAATTGTAAAACATACTTTAAATTGTTACATATGTACTTCATTATTACATATCCAATGTCAATCAGTATAATAAACATTTATGTTAGCAATTTCACAAACACTTATGTGGTCAACATTTGCACCGAATTGAACATATTTTGTACCAGCTTTTAAATGTATCTTCCCTTAAGTATATGACAATAAATATAGATCTATTTCAGTTCTTATTACTTTGCCTTGTCCTTCTCCCTCTCTGTCCTTTGGAAGAATCTCCCCAATAAATATCTTTCATGTCTATTTTGTATATTTTGTGATATGTTTCTATAGATGAAAAATGTTACCATCATATACATTAATATGTTTTTCCTTGATACTTTATTGTGGAGTTTGTTTTGAGGCTTATGTTGATTATCACTTGCTCCAACAATTATTGTATTTATTTTTTACTTTTATTTTCTGCCAAACAGTTGAAGGCACTACACGTAATGGATGTGTGGGCTGCAAATCCATCTTGGGACCACATTTTGGCTATCAATTTTCTAAGGTGATATCCCTGCCCACTCAACCTAGAGCCAAGTTTTGTTACAATAAATTTTTCTCAGCAGTCCTATTTCTGAGTTTCCATCTTGGCTTCTTTTTTATCTAAGCTCAACAATGCATTTAAAAATTACAAATAAGGGGACCAGGTGCAGTTGCTCACGCCAGTAATCCCAGCACTTTGGGACACTTAGGCAGGTGGATCACCTGAGGTCAGGAGTTTGAGACCAGCCTGGTCAACATGGTGAAACCTCATCTCTGCTAAAAACACAAAAATTAGCAGGGCATGGTGGTGCGGGCCTGTAATCCCAGCTACTAGGGAGGGTGAGGCAGGAGAATCACTTGAATCCAGGAGGCAGAGGTTGCAGTGAGCCAAGATTGCAACACTGCATTCCAGCCTGGGTGACACAGCAAGACTCTCTCTCTCTCTTTCTCTGTCTCTAATATATATATATATGTGTGTGTGTGTGTGTGTGTGTGTGTGTGTGTGTATGTGTGTGTGTGTGTGTGTAATGCAAGTAGCATTTTATCCAGAATTTTAACTGTTTTGGTGACCATGTCAATCAGGGTACTAGCCTTCCATATTGCCAAAAATAGAAGTCATATTTTATTTAATGATTCAATTTTGTTGCAACAATAATGACATGAAAATTATGCACAGTATATTTGAAGTACAAAAAGTAGTATGATATCAGTTATGTAAAGTCTACAAACTATAGTAGAGAGTTGTAATATCACAGGTTTGGGAAATAAATGAAATTGTAAATCTGATACTCTTCAGTTTGTGACTTGTGGCTAGTGTGGGAGTCACAATGTGTTGCTCAGACTTGCTTTCAAGAGAATTTGCTTTGAGGTATGAAGTTGGCTAACAGCTGCCCCATCATTAGATCTATCCCAAATTTTACTATGACAACAGTTTCCCCAGGTGGCCTCCAGACAGTATAAATGCTTGTTGTAGTGATTGGCATTGGATATGTAATAATGAGTATATATGTAACAAGTGAGTATGGCTAGAGAATGAGAGCCAAGCCATTTCTCCCAAAGGCAGAATTCTCCTCTAAGAGGCAAACTTTGCCCCAGAAGACATCTCTACACCACCTCCACCTAGAGCCAAGATTTGTGACAACCTGGCTGAGATTTTTCAAGAGCTGCACTATGGTTTGAGTTTCTTCCTGTACAACCATCCTTCCTTCTCCTCCCTTTTCACAAGTGCCTGAAGGCTCTCCATGCCTTCCCCCTTCCCTTCCTCCCTGGATAGTTCACAAAAATCTCCCCCAATAAATCTTTTGCATGTCTAATTCCATCCCAGGGGACCCAAATTAACACAATAATTTACCTAATTTCTTTATTTTTCAGTTCCATTATGTATAACTGAGGATAATAATACCTATGTAGCTGAGGTTTTTAAAAATTGAAATAAATAATTTATTTAAAGCACTTATCACAGGGCCAAGAACATAAAAAGTACTCAGAAAAGGATGCTGCTGTTATAATTATCATTGAAAAAAACAACAGAAAAAAAAATACAAATTGGGTATTAGATTGGGGTGATTTTTGTTTTCCCTCTACTTGCTCCTTCTCATATTACCTAAATTTTTTTCAATAATTTTTTAAAAGGTAAATATAGGCTCAGATATTAGATTTGGGTGACCTTAAGCTCAGGATTTTTTTGCTAATGAATTTGGTAAGAAATTTTCAACTAACTGTTACAGACATGATAGATTAAATATTTACAAATTTGCCCTGACAAAATTTTCCATTTGTATCCATACCCCAAAACAGCTTTTTAAATCAAAACAAAACAAAACACTATCAGGAAAACTATGTTTCATAAGTAAAACACATTTGAAATGTTACCCAAAGGCCTTATGTTGAAAATTTTACACCTAAAGTAACGAAGAAGATTTAAAAACTATGTAAACTGTAACTCCTTAAAGGATTCTTCATAATGTTTGTGTTTAATGTATTTGCTGCAAAGGTAGCATCTTTCTATTAGTAAATCATGTTCTTAGAATTCAGGGGATTACACTTTTGGTCGTCCTCATTAGAAAAATGTACATGCCTTTAAGTTTTGAGATTTGTCTCAATTTTTTCTTTCATTTAGGGCCTACCACATGTTACTATCTTCAGAAAACAGTTTTGTTTTAAAACTATCAAACCATTTTATAATTTTTGTGAAATTCTTAGGCTTCAATAATCATATACTTGCCAGTGGAAACTAAAAAGAAAATAAAACTCTAAGAAATAGTCATATGAAGATTTCTGTTTATGAATTTTCATTTTTCAAGATGCGTCATAGTATGCAGCAACTCTACAATTGCTAACTACTACTTTTTGTCCCTCTTTTTCTTTGCCAACAGATACCTAATTTTATTAATGAAGTCAATGTGCTCAGGTGAAAACTCACTTCCCATACTCCTTTGCATCTAATTGTGTTTATGTGACTGGGTCCTAACCAGTAAGATTAAAGCAAAAATCTGCAGGCAGGGAAAAGAGGTGGACTAGGAAAGTCAAAGCTTTCTTGAGAAAAGGGTGACAAACAAAGACAGCTGGTGGTACTCATCCTCTCTACTTCCTAGAATTTAAATGTAAAACCTTGAGCTGAAGCAGCCATTCGTGACATGAGGTAAGAAGCATAGGAGGAAAACAAAGGCGCAATATAAGGGTGGAAAGATCCTTGTTCTTGATAGCATGTTAAACAACTGAAAATATTCTCTACTTTTTGAGACAGGGTCCTGTTCTGTTATCCAGGCTGGAACACAGTGGCACAATCATGGTTCCCTGGAGCTTTCACCTTCCAGACTCAAGGGATCCTTCCGCCTCAGCCTCCCTAGTAGCTGGGACTACAGGTGCATGATGCCACACCCAACTAATTTTTATTTTTGTAGAGAGGGAATCTCAACATGTTGCCCCAGCTAGTCTCAAATTCCTAGGCTCAAGTGATCCTCCTCCCTGCCTCTGCCTCCCAAAGTGCTGAGATTACAGGTGTAAGCCACTGCACCCAGCCTGAGCATATTCTTAACTGATACAGATTCCTCCCTAATTAAGAATTATACTTTGTACTGATGCAGCTTCCTCCCTATTTGAGAACTATACTTTGTTTCCTATGTTCTAGCATCATCTGTCTGCATTGAACCACTACCAATCTCAGGCCTTCCCAGACTTAATTCTCATCAAGTCTGAAGTTGTTTCATTAGACTACTCTAATTCCTATAAGATAAGTCAGAGTCTTTGGCAATAGCAAGAGTTCTTTCTTTCAAGTAGTGCCAGGATAAACATTGCATGTGATTCACTTGTTGTTCACAAGACAGAATTGGAAGATATATAACAAAAGAGAATCAGAATGTTTTGGAGTGATTTTTTCCTAAGAAGCCTAACATATTTTTTAATGTTTTGTATTGCTGGTATTATCTCTGCCACACGTACAAGGAAAATGGGCAAAGGGCTTTAAATTACTTGAGACTATGCAATGTGAATATAAAAAATTAGAAAAGAATGACTACAAACTATTTGAATTACAGCTTTGCAATAATCTTCCAGTAATTGCATAGGCTTAAAATGTTTCCCTTGCATTTTGAATTCTTTAAATTTATGCTTATTTTATATTTCATGTTCTATAGGATTTTACTTTGCTTTTACTTATATTTGTTTTCATTTTCTGTATTTAAAGTTTAGCCAATTCTCTACTGAATTGTCATCTCCAGATGAGCTTGGTGAGTGACTGCTGATGGCATTTGAACAGTAGAGAACATACAAGTGCCCAAAATATGTCTTACTTGCATAAACTTTATGAATTTTTATATTAAAATATTTAGTCTCCAGAAATATCCTGTTAAATTTAAATGTGATACTTGGAATAAATATTTTAGCCCTTATCATTCACTAACACATCTTGTAATCAAATTAGTTAATATACATAGTTCATTGAACCTTAAGTAGATAAGCTTTATAACTAATTCAATTCCTCTGTTCATGAATTTATTATTTTTACTGATGTTTATTAAGTGATCTGTATTTTAGCTTTTGACCACACTTACAGAAGGTTAATGTACAATTCCTGATAAGGTAATGAACATTTCTTTCAGTGATAGAATTTTTTTTTTTAGCTAAAATAGGAGATTAGGAGGTGAAGGGAGAGAAATTAGCTTAAACCTCGGTTGTACTTACAAAGTTAATATAATATGAACTTTCAAAGTTGATGGGTTCAAAGATCAAACATTAAAGCTTAAAATGAAAATTGAATATCTTCTCTTACTGCTACAAATTACACAAGTAAAGAACAACTAGTGGAAGGGGGTAACTCATGACCAAAAACTGTGGTCAACAAATATTAATAATTAATGACTAAATATTTAAAAAGAAAATATACGTGAAAATACCAATAGGACATTAGGGCTGTTTACTACCTCACAAGTTGCCATATATTAAAAATTGATAACAAATACTGTGTTAAAAACAAAAAAACAAAAACAGATAGTGCCTTATATTGATGGGGGCAGTGTTAATTGATATTGCCTTACTGGCAACTGGGTGATATGTAAGCAAACTTTCTGGCAATTAAAAATTATATGTCAAATATCTTGAAGTATATATAGATTCCTAAAATTATTTTACTGAGGAAATAATTACTAGTATCTATAAAAATGTAACTACATTATTAAGGACTGAAAATGTCCAATAATCCAGGATTGGTTCATTAAGTAACTGTGCTTTGTAAATTATTGAGTAGTTCTTTTACAATGAAATTCTTAAGACATGCTTGTTGACATGTAAAGTTATTCAAAATAATTGCTAATAGGAAAACCCATCTTGTAAAGAATTTTTAAAAACAGTAAGATTTACATATGAATCAATGTAATTTTGGTAATATATATCAGTGTGTCAGTTTGTGTGAGATCTATATTTTTTATTTCCACTAATCTATATTTATAATTTTGTGCAGTGAACATGTACTTAACAAAGTTTTTTTTTAAGTGATCTAGTAACTATTGTACACAATGGATTATGCCTCAAATATATCCTCCGAAAAATCTTAAGGTTTGATCCCTTTTAATTTAAAAAAAAAAAAAGGAAAACAGAAACTCTTTGAACTGTACACACAGCACAAAGTTTCTCTCTCTGACCACTGCCCTTCTTTACCCCAGTGAGGGAGAGCAACATCTGTGTTTGTAAGGACTGTAGGTGGTGAGGCCAGGTACAGACATTTCTGCAAACAGGAGCACTCAGGGTCTCTTTCCTCCTATCTGAAACTGGGCTTCCAATTAACTAGTAAGCATCATTTGACCCGAAAACAAACCCAGAGCAATGATGTGTTGTGATATAAAGGTGAAGAAACTTACTACTAAGAGACTTTTTTTTAAGGTAAGGAAATAATAGAAAAGGTGAGAGACCACATAGCTTCAGAGAAACAAAAAGGAATAACCTTAGTTACAGGCTCTTCTCCAAAGCTTACAAAGCCAAATTATACGTCCTGTCCCAGGATTCCAGGGGAAGCCTATATTTTTATGATAAAGTCTGTTTTCTTCTTAACCCAGTTAAAGTAAGTTTCTTTTATTTGCAAAAAAAAAAAAAAAAAAAAGCATAGATTAAGAAATGTTCTATCAGTCAGAAAAGCAGAAATCACACCAGTGAGTTTAACAAGAGAATTTAATAGAAAGGAGTGTGTTTAACAGGCACTAGAAGATGAAACAGACAAAAAAGGAACACTGAAGTATCATAAAAGTGGCAACTACAGTAAGCAAGTTACCACTTCTAAGGCTGGGGTAATAAAGGGCTGAGTGTGGGAATACTAAAAACTAGTAGTTTGAGGAGAGATTGCCTGGCAGTGCTTGTAATTCATGATCTTAGAGGAGAGGCCTCAGGGAGCCAGGATTCTGAAGATAGGATGTCAGCCAACTGCTGCTAGTCTCTTTAAGAAGGCAAAATGAGGCTGGTTGTAGGAATTTGGGGGAAATAACCGAAACCAATTGCTATTGTTACTATCATTTCCAGGGTGAAAAACCATTGCTCAGGGGATACTGACAGTCGAAGGAAGGAAATCAGAAAAGCTTTATGTCCTTTTTTCTTCCTCCAGGACTCCATTCTTCCTTTAGCATTCACTATTGTGGAAGCCTAACAGGAAGGCAGCTGAAAAGGTGGAAATGCAGTCTGCAGAGCCCCAGACCCCCTAAGACAAGGCAAAATATAACAGAGTATGTTTAAAACTAAGTGACAGTGGCTTAAAAACAGGCACATATGATAAAAGTAAGTTTTGTTTTACTTCTTAATTTCATGTTTTACACAGTGCAAAAAAATAGTCTCAAAATGAATAAATAACATTGTAGAGAAACCACAGGAACCCCTCCATAGAGAAGTTAAGTTCAGAGGATGTTTGCTATTTTGGCAGCCTGTCTCATACTAAAAAAGTCTTTTAATTAGCTTTGCTTAGTTCTAAATATAATTAAGTTTGTGAATTTAAAAGGAATTTCATGTTTTGGTTGAAGAAAAAATGAAAAATTAAGTTAGTGTATTTCTTTGTTCAAACATCAAATTTTGATAGTATTTGCAGGTTAACATTCTATCAACTGAGATGTATCAACTAAACAATTTTATCTTATTAAAGTCCAAAAATAAACACACAATAACACTTAAATAGCATCACAGGTTTGTAACTGTGCATGGAGTTCTTGCTCCAATAGCAAGTCTTGCTATAGTAGATAGCGGTGGCCTAGCAGTCACCACCAACACACCTAAATGAAAAAACAAATGAATTTCAAAAATTATACTTTTAAGAATGTTTATGCTCTAATAGGAAGAACCTAAACTCTGCTGTTCTTAGGTAGGGTGTTCTGTAAATGTCTACTAGGTCCATTTAATCTAAAATCCAATTAAGTTCAGGTTTTTTTGCTGATTTTCTGTCTCCAGGATCTGTCTAGTGCTGTGAGTGGGATGTTGAAGTCCCCCACTATTAGGCTGGGCCACAAAGCAAGTCTCAATAAATTTTTTAAAACTGATTTTGTGTTCTTGTGTCAGTTTGCTGAGAATGATGGTTTCCAGGTTCATCCATGTCCCTACAAAGGACACGAACTCCTCGTTTTTAATGGCTGCATAATATTCCATGGTGTATATGTGCCACATTTTTCCTGTCCAGTCTATCATCGATGGGCATTTGGGTTGGTTCCAGGTCTTTGCTATTGTAAACTGTGCTGCAATGAACATTCGTGCGCATGTGTCCTTATAGTAGAACGATTTATAATCCTTTGGATATATGCCCAGTAATGGGATTGCTGGGTCAAATGGAATTTCTATTTCTAGGTCCTTGAGGAATCGCCACACTATTTTCCACAATGGTTGAACTAATTTACACTCCCACCAACAGTGTAAAAGTGTTCCTATTTCTCCACATCCTCTCCAGCATCTGTTGTCTCCAGATTTTTTAATGATCGCCATTCTAACTGGCGTGAGATGGTATCTCAATGTAGTTTTGATTTGCATTTCTCTAATGACCAGTGATGATGAGCACTTTTTCATATGTTTGTTGGCCTCTTGTATGTCTTCTTTTGAAAAGTATCTGTTCATATCCTTTGCCCACTTTTGAATGGGCTTGTTTGTTTTTTTCTTGTAAATCTTTTTTAGCTCATTGTATATTCTGGATATCAGCCCTTTGTCAGACGGGTAGGCTGCAAAAATGTTTTCCCATTCTGTTGGTTGCCGATTCACTCTATTGACTGTTTCTTTTGCCGTGCAGAAGCTGTGGAGTTTGATTAGGTCCCATTTGTCTATTTTGGCTTTCGTTGCCAATGCTTTTGGTGTTTTGGTCATGAAGTCCTTGCCTACGCCTATGTCCTGAATGGTTTTGCCTAAATTTTCTTCTAGGGTTTTTATGGTGTTAGGTCTTATGTTTAAGCCTTTAATCCATCTGGAGTCACAAAATCAAACACCACATGTTCTCACTCATAGGTGGGTGTTGAACAAGGAGAATACATGGACACAGGGAGGGGAGCACTATACACGGTGGTCTGTTGGGGGGGAGTGGGGGGGACAGCGGTGGGGTGGGGAGTTGGGGAGGGACAGCATGGGGAGAAATGCCAGATATAGGTGAAGGGGAGGAAGGCAGCAAAGCACACTGCCACGTACGCACCTATGCAACAACCTTGCATGTTTTTCACATGTACCCCAAAACCTAAAATGCAATAAAAAAAAATAAAAAATAAAAAATTTTTTAAACTGAAATCATACCAAGTATCTTTCCAAACAAGCAGAATAAAACTAAAAATAAATCAAGAGGAACTTTCAAAACTAAAAATACATGGAAATTAAACAACAGGTTTCTGAAAAATCTTTGGGTCGATAAAGAAATTAAAATGGAACTTTTTTAAATGTTTGAAATAAATAAAAATGGAAATAACATATCAAAACCTCTGGGGCACAGAAAAAGTAGTGCTAAGAGGGAAAGATTATAGTGCTAAATGCCTACATCAAAAAAATTACAAATCAATAACATAATGTCCCACCTCAAGGAACTAGGAAAACAAGAACAAGCAAAACTCAAAGCCATCAGAAGAAAAGAAATAACAAAAATCACAGCAGAACTAAATAAAATTGAGACCAAAAAGCAAATAAACAAACAAAAAGATTGCTAGATACAGTGGTTCACACCTGTAATCCCTGATCTTTGGGAGGCCAAGGTGAGAGGATTGTTTGAGCCCAGGAGTTTGAGACTAGCCTGGGCAACATAGGGAGACCCTGTCTCTACAAAAAAAAAATTGAAAAATTAGCCTGGTGTGGTGATGCATGCCTATAGTCCTAGCTACCTCGGGAGGCTGAGGTGGGAGGATTACTTGAGCCCAGGAGGTCAAGGCTACAGTGAGCCATAATTGCACCACTGCACTCCAGCCTAGGTGACAGAGCAAAATCCCATCTCAAAAAAGAAAAAGAAAAGGATCAACAAAACAAAAAGTTTGTACATTAAAATATCAACAAAATTGATAAACTGCTAGCTAGACTAACCAAGATAAGATTTCCCCCCACCAAAAAAAATAAGAAACTAAAAAGAAGACATTACGACTGATAATCACAGAAATTCAAAAGATCATCAGAGACTTTTACAAACAACTCTACACTCACAAACTAGAAAACCTAGAGAAAATGGTTAAATTCCTGGAAACATACAAGGTCCCAAGATTGAGCGAGGAAGAAATAGAAATCCAGAATAGACCAAAAAGAAGTAGTGAAATTGAATCAATAATTCAAAAATCTCCCAACAACAATAAAAAACCCAGGACCACATAGATGCACAGCCAAATTCCAACAAATGTACAAATAAAAACTGGTACCAATCCCCTTTGCACTGTTTCAAAAATTGAGGAGGAGGGAATCCTTTCTAACTCACTCTACAAAGCTAGTATCTCCTGAACACCAAATTCAGACAAAGACACAACGGGAAAAGAAAATTACAGACCAATATCCCTGATGAACATAGATGCAAATATGCTAAACAAAATACTAGAATATTAGAAAACCAAATCCTACAGCACATAAAAAAATACATCATAATTAAGTAGATTTTATTCCGAGGATGCCAGGATGGTTCAATATATGAAAATCAATAAATATGATTCATCACATTAATAGTATTAAAAATACACATATATGATCATCTCAATAGATACAAAAAAAGCACTTTATAAAATCCAACATCCCCTCATGATAAAAGCCCTCAACAAACTAGGCATCAAAGAAAGATGCCTCAAAATAATAAAGGCCGTGTATGACAAACCCACAGGCAACATTATACTGAATGGAGAAAAGTTGAAAGTATTCCCCCAAGAACTAGAATAAGAGAAGAATGCCCACTTTCATCACTCCTATTCAACATAGTACTGGAAGTCCTAGCCAAAGCAATGAGGCAAGAGAAATAAATAAGGTATCCCAATTGGAAAAGAGTTAGTTAAACTATTTCTTTTTGTTGATAATATGATCGTTTATCTAATAAACCCTAAAGATTTCTCCAAAAATCACTTAAATTTGATAAATGAATTCAGTAGAGTTTCAGGATGCAAAATCAACATATGAAAATTAGGAACATTTCTTTTTTTCTTTTTATTTTTAAGACAGAGTCTCGTTCTGTCACCCAGGATGGAGTATAGGGGGCAATTACAGATTACTGCAGCCTTGACTTCCTGGGCGCAAACGATACTCCACCTTAGCCTCTTGAATAGCTAGGACAACAGGCATACACCACTATGCCCAGCCAATTTTTTTTTTCTTTTTGGTAGAGACTGGGTCTCCCTATGTTGCCCAGGCTGGGCTCAAGCAATCCTTCCATGCTGGCCTCCAAAAGTGCTGGAATTACAGATATGAGCCACTGTGCCCAGCCAATAATAACATTTTTAAACACCAGTAACAGTCAAGCTTAGAACCAAATCAAGAACCCAATCTTATTTATAGTAGCTACATAAAAATAAAATAAAACACCTAAGAATATATTTAATGAAGAAGGTAAAAGCTCTCTACAAAGAAAGTGTAAAGGACTGACAAAAGAAATCAGACGTAACATAAACAAATGGAAAAACATACATGCTCACTGTGGGAAAAATCAATATTCTTAAGATGAGCATACTACCCAAAGCAATCTACAGAGTCAACACAGTTTTTATCAAAATATCAATGTCATTATTCACAGAATTAGGGAAAACAATCCTAAAGTTCAAATGGAACCAAAAAAGAGCCCAAATAGCCAAAGAAATTCTAAGCAAAAAGAACAAAGCTGGAGGCATCACACTACCTGACTTAATCATACTGCAAGTCTATAGTAACCAAAATAGCATGATACTGTATAAAAATAGACACACAGAACAGTGAAATAGAAAAGAACACCCAGAAATAAAACCACATACCTGCAACAAACTGATCTTTGACAAAGTCAACAAAAACAAAAACTGGGGAAAGGATACTATTATCAATAAATGGTGCTGGAGAAATGAATTGCCATATGCAAAAAAAATTAAAATAAAACTGGACATCTATCTCTCACCATATGCAAAAATCAACCTAAGATGGATTAAAGACTTAAATGTAAGACATGAAACTATAAAAATATGTTAAAATAAAACTAGAAAATACTCTTCCAGACATTGGCCTAGGCAAACAATTCATGACTAAGACCTCAAAAGCACAAGTAACAAAAATAAAAATGGACTAATGGGACTTAATTAAACTAAAAAGCCTCAGCATAGCAAGAGAAATAATCAACAGGATGAACAGATAATCTGAAGAATAGGAGAATATAATTGTAAACAATATATCCCACAAAGGACTAATATCCAGACTCTGAAAGGAACTAAAACAATACAACTACAAGAAATGAATAACCCTATTAAAATTGGAGCAAAGGACATGAGTAAGGATTTTTTAAAAGACACACAAATGACCAATAAGCACATGAAAAAATGCTCAACATCACTAATCATTAGAGAAATGCAAATCAAAACAATGAGATTATCTAACACCAGTCAGAATGGCTATTATTAAAAAAGTCAAAAATTGATGTTGGCAAGGATATGGAGAAAAGGGAACATTTATATACTGTTGGTGAGAATGTAAATTATTACAAGCTCTATGGAAATCAGTATGGATATTTCTCAAAGAACTAAAAATAGAACTACAATTTGATCTGGCAATTCCACTACCAAGTTTCTACCCAAAGGAAAATAAATCATTATATCAAAAAGATACTTGCACTTGTATGTTTATTGCGGCACTATTCTTTTTTTTTTTTTTGGAGATGGAGTTTCTGCTGTTGTTACCCAGGCTGGAGTGCAATGGCGCGATCTCGGCTCACCGCAACCTCCGCCTCCTGGGTTCAAGCAATTCTCCTACCTCAGCCTCCCAAGTAGCTGGGACTACAGGCTGTGCCACCATGCCTAGCTAATTTTTGTATTTTTAGTAGAGACAGGGTTTCATCATGTTGACCAGGATGGTCTCGATCTCTTGACCTAGTGATCCACCCGCCTCGGCCTCCCAAAGTGCTGGGATTATAGTGCAGCACTATTCATAATAGCAAAGATATGGGATCAAACTAAATGTTCATCAATGGATGATTGGATAAAGAAAATGTAGTATATATGCACAATAGAATACTATTCATCCAGAAAAAAAACAACAACAACAATGAAATCATCTTTTGTAGCAGCATGGATGGAACTGGAGGCCATTATATTAACTAACTCAGAAAGAGAAAGTCAAATACCACGTTTTTCTTATAAGTGGGAGTTAAGTATATGTACGCATGGAAATAGAGTGTGCAACAATAGACATTGGCGATTCAAAAGGGTTGGAAGGTGGAAGTTGGTGAGAAATGATAAACAACTTAATAAGCACAATGTATATTATTCAGGGAATGGCTACGCTAAAAGCCCAGACTTCACCACTGCAATATATCCATGTAACAAAACTGCACTTGTACCTCTTAAATGTATACAAATACAAATAAAAATAGCATACTTTTAAGAACATTGTTTAATCAATGAAGACCATTTGATTTAAAATATCAGAATAAAAATCTCCCTTCATTGCTAAGCTGACAGTCACCAGCTATTTTCTCCCCAAAAGACATTTGCCAATTCTGGGAATCCGTTGCAGATTGTTTGCAAAAATGGTCATGATAATGCATCCCATTCATGTATGCATGCCGTTGGCAATGTGACATTGACACTTCTTCCATCAAGAAGTAGAATCTATTTCTCAATCTCTTGAATAAGGGCTGGCTTTGTGAGTTGTTTTGAACAATATATTGTGACAGAACTATAGTTGCGAGTTCTGGAGCCTAAGACTCCAGAGGTCTTTTTTTCTCAGAACAATGACCGGAGACTGTGATATAACAATGTCTAGTATATCCCACTAGATTATGATAAGCCAAATAAAGGAGAATGGAGATGTCCAAGTCTAGAAGCTGCACCATGTCCCAAATATGGGAATGAGGCCCTCTTGAACCATCCAGTCCAAACTGATCTGAAGGATGGTCATAGCTGCATGATGATTCCAAGTGAAGCCAGTCAATAAGTCACCTAACTGATTGGAGCCCAAATTGCTGACCCACAGAATTACGATCAAATAAATGATTGCAATGGGTTGTTAAATAACAGATAACTGATAAAATTGTATATGACCTAGGCAGAGGGACTCTACTGGAAGAAAGAGTAACAAATGAAATTTTGATATCCATGGGAGCTGGCATGATGGATTAGAATCCTGAAGATCCCTAAATATATTCCCATGTTTCCTTATGGGAGTTTCTGAGGGATGGGTGAAACAGGAAGGTAGGGTGTGGCTAAGCCAGACACTTCTAAGAACAGAAAGGAAATTCTCACTATCTTCCAATGCTTAGAAAACAAAGTCTTGCCAGTGGGAGAGAGTTTGTGTCAAACACATGTACAGTATCATACTCAAGATTTTGAAGCTACATAATGTGGAAGGACACAAATTTAAACTTCTGAAAGTGCAAACCTACATTAAACTTCTGAAAGGCAGCCTGCATCTTTTATATGCTTCATGTCTGAGGTCACAGAGGACTGCCAGCCTCTTCATCAAAAACCCAGAAGCCCTATGCTCAATAAAACAGATAAATCAGAAGTAAACTGAGGCTTAATAAAGAGCAACTCAATTCAATCTTTGATTAGATTGAGGTTATCAGTCCCTCACAATTTCTACCTAACAAAACCAAGGACAAAATCACCCTTGGAAAAATAATATCAACTGTAGCCTCTGTAATTATTTTCTACATAGTGTCTAACATGAAGTAAAGTACATCAAGGCTTTCAAAGAGTCAGAACAGGACCAATAATAAAAAGGATATAGCAGAGAACAGAGGCAGACCTACAGGTAATCCAGATATTGAAGTTGGTAAATGACAATTTAAAAATAATTGTTTTAAATAAAACATTCCATAAAATGGACAATAAGTTGGAAATTTTTCAAAAGATAATTAAAATTTATAAAAATAATTAATCAAAAAATCTAGGATAATAAAACATATTATATACCATTAAGAAGTTACTGAATGTGCATAACAGTAAACTGGACACAGCAAAAGGTACTATAGGACAACAGAAAATATCTAATTAGAAACACAAAGAAAAAAGAATGGAAATAATAAAATTCATTTATAATAAACATATGGGAGACACATTGTCTAAATCTGAGTAACGGGAGAAGCAAAAGGAAAAAAGAGGATAGAAAATAGGTAACATTTAAAGATAATGGCTGAAAATCAGCCAGGCGTGGTGGCTCATGCCTGTAATCCCAGCGCTTTGGGAGGTTGAGGTGGGTGGATCACCTGAGATCAGGAGTTCAAGACCAGCCTGGCCAACATGGTAAAACCCCGTCTCTACTAAAAATACAAAAAATCGTCAGGCATGGCGGTAGGTGCCTGTAATCACAGCTACTCAGGAGGCTGAGGCAGGAGAATCTCTTGAACCCAGGAGGTAGAGGTTTCAGTGAGCTCAGATGGTGCCACTGCACTCCAGTCTGGGCAACAGAGTGAGACTATCTCAAAAAAACAAAACAAAACAAAAAAAAAAACACTGAAAATCTTATAAAAACTAATGAATGATGTGAGTCCACAGATTGAAGATGCTTTGTAAAACCTTCACAGGATATCACAAAGAAAACTACACAAAGGCACATAATAATAAAACTGCTAAAAAAAAAAAAAAAAAAAAAAAAAAGAGGAAAATTTATATATAGGTAGAGAAAGATTATGTATTTATTTCAGAGAAACAATAAGAATGATGATTGACTTCTCAACAGAATTGCAGAAAGCCAGGAGACAACAGAATACCATCTTTAAACTGGCAAAAGAAAAAACAAATTTGTAAAATATAATGAAGTGACCATTCTAAAACCGGAAAAAAAAAATGAGTATCTACAATTAGAAACTTGTTCTAAAAATTTTACAGCAGACTAGACACAATACAAATTATTATGTCAATCAGAAAATTAAACAAAAAAAAAACCGCACATAACCTAAAGCACAAATAAATAACTCAATGGAAAACACAGAAAAGTGTATAAGAAGCATTGAGAAACAGGTAAAGGCCTAAAATATGTATAATCAAATTTCCTGTAGGGATGGAGATAAAAAAAGAGACAGATGCAATATTTGGAGAGCTAGTAAGAAAGAATTCCCCAAAATAGACAAAAGAAAGTAACTCACAGATAAATAAGCAGAATAAATACTAAGGCAACCTCATTAGGCATGACAGAAAAAGAAAAAAGAAAAATTGAAAAGCATCTAGAAGGAAAGGCACACTACATTTACAAATATCACAATATGGCTGCAAGTGCCTGTAATCCCAGCTACTCCAGAGGCTGAGGTTGGAAGATTGCTTGAATCTAGGAGGTCAAAGCTACAGTGCACTCCAGTCTGGGTGACAGAATAAAACTCTGATTCAAAAAAAAAAAAAGCATAACACTAAGACTGTTAATATACCCTTATCAAAATGATAGAAACCAAATGACAATGGAACATAATCTTTAAAGCTTGGGGAATAGAAGAGGATAGCCAAAGTAGAATTCTATATTCAGCAAAAATATTTTTCAAAAATTAAAACAAAACAAACGAGAATTCATTACAAACCTAAAATAAAAGAAATAGTTATTTAGATAGAAGAAAAATTATTCTATGGAGAAAAAACTAGAGGAAGGCATAAAGGATAATACTATTGGAAACTGGGGGATAGGGCATAAATAGAAAATAGTCCTTTACAAAACAACATTAGTAATGTCACTGGGGCTTTACACACATGTAGAATTTAAATTTATGTCAACAATGATTCTAAAAGCATCATTATAAAAATTATCAATATTAGAAATAAAAGAGCCCTACCAGAACCAAAGACGTAAAAGAACATTAGAAAAATTTTACATTAATGAATTTGACAACTTAGAAGTAATGAGCAAATTCCTTGGAAAATACAATACACCAAAATAAGTACAAGAAAAAAATATAAATAAATACTCATAAATCTGTTGAAGAAATTAATCAATTATTTTTTAAAAAACAAAGAAAACTATTTTCCCCAAAAGCTTCACTAGTGAAAATTTTCAAATAATTAGGGAAGAA
The DNA here is from genome assembly GCF_030222135.1 of Aotus nancymaae. NCBI lineage: Eukaryota > Metazoa > Chordata > Mammalia > Primates > Aotidae > Aotus > Aotus nancymaae. Next base: position 33,677,484 of record NW_026988413.1, read on the forward strand.
AACACGAATCTTAGACAAACTCTTTCCAAAGAATTAGAGAAGTGCATATTTTCCATTTTATTTCATACATACATGGATATTACAAGAAAAATAAATTACAGGTCACCATCTCTTATGAATATATACATGTATGCAAAGATCTTTTAAAAATTTTATCAAATCAAGTATAGCAACATATTACAAAGATAATAAATGCATTATTACTAACTGGGGTTTATCTCAGGAATGCAGGGTTGTGTAGATTGATTGATGCAAAATCAATCAGTATAATTTGCTATATTAATAGACTAGAGGAGAAAAAGACATAATTTTAATAAATGTGAGAAAAAATGTTTGGTGAAATTCAATACCTACTCATGATTTTAAAACAAAAATTATTGACATACTGGGACCAGAAAGGAGCATGCTTGCTCTTATACTAGTTGTCTGTGAAAAATCCACAGCTGACATTGTACTAAACAATGAATAAGTAAATGTTTTCACCCTGAAGCCAGGAACAAAATTCTCACAATTTCTATTCAACATTGTATTAGATGCCCTAGCATGTATAATAAAGCAAGAAAAAGAAATAATGGGTAAAAAAATTAGAAGTAAGCAAACTGTTTATTTGCAAAAATATGGATGTGCATATATTTTAAAATACAGAAAAGTGTATAAGGAAACAAACCAATAAATGGATTTGTCAATGGTGCAGGATTAACAAAGTTAATATAAAATATCAATTATTTTTCCATATGCCAGCAATGAATAATTGCACTGCAGGGGTGGAAATGGCCTGTAGTCCTGTCTTCAGAACCCCTGGTGGTGCAGAAGGGGCCTTGGCCATGGTGGTCAGGGGCAGGGTGATGCCCAGGCTCCTGATGGATTGCTTGTGAGTGTGACTTTGGTTGTGCTGCAGTCCTCCTGCTGGGCAGGCAAGGTAGCTGCCAGTGGCTGGGGATTTAGCCATGTTGCAGCGGCAGCCTGCAGCCATGGCAGGTGTGGGTGGGGTAGGCTTTCCTCAGAGCACCTGAAAATGCACAGCCACCCTGTTGCTGGGGGGACAGGGGTCGCCGCTAGGGTCTCTGGCTTTGGCCCTGGAAACACTGCCAGCAGGGACATTGGCTACCAGCAGAGGATGTCAGTAGGGCTACAGGAATGTGGAGATGCAGGAGGTGTAGGACCTTAGGAGAGGATGCAGTCTGGTGAGGACTGGACTTTCAAAATGGCACTGTGCTAACTGGGGGTTAGGGAGATACTCAGTGTGATCTCCCTCTCTGGAGCAAAGCCCTTGTACTGTTTTCAGGCAGCTCCCTAAGTCTCAGAGGCCCAGAGGCTAGAGGGGCTCTCCTGTGTTTAGCATTGCAGGAGTCCACCCTGGGAATCCAGACCGCTGGAAGATCTCTCACCTATCTTTTTTTTCCACACTGAGAAGCCTCTCTGGGCTCCTAGCAATTCTGACCAAGTAAGCTACCTCAGTTAACTACTTCCTTGCTTCAGGTGTTTTCTGTCGCTTCTCTGTTGAATTCCACTGTTCTCTTTTAGATGATCTATTAGACATATGATTATATACTCCCTATTTGGGTTCTTCTTTGTGGAGGAAGCAAATTACAGCTGGCCCTCTAGTCTGCCATTTTGAGGTCCCCAGATTTGTATTTTTATTTTCTATTGTTTTATTAATTAATATTTTTGATTTATGGTTGGTTGACTACACACATTTGAAACTCACAAATACAGATAGCCAATTGTGCTTTAAATACCATCTGCATTTCTCCAAAAAGTCAAAAAGACCATAGTTGGTATTTGTGATTTCTTTCCTTCATTATCTATTCAATGTTGCCTTTGCCCTTAGCCACCAACTCATCTGATCAAGGTTTTTTGACAGTGAAGGAGAACCAAATTTTATTCCTTAATGAAGTGACCCCTTGATGACCCTGCCTGAATGGATTTGCTCTCATATGCCATTAACTCTAGTGGACATGATAATACAAGAGGGCACTAGGAGATCACCAGATTTCAGCTATAATCAGCTCAGCACTTATTGTTTATTTTGCTACAATATACTCTGCAAATGCCTTCTGCTGCTTTTTATAATCTTAAGAAGAAAGCAAAAATACATATATGAACACAAAATTGTCTTTAGACCACATAAATAATATGACTTCCCTACTGAGACATTACTATTTTTCAAAAATGTGTAGATGTACTTCTGATTAATAACATTCAGTTTTGTTCTCACATATAAGTAGGTTAAATAATGAGTACATGAAATAATAGACATTGTAGACTCCAAAAAGTGGGAAGATAAGAGGGGGGTAAGGGATGAAAAATTACCTATTGGGTACAATGTACACTATATGGATGATGAGTATACAAAGAGCCCAGACTGCTGCTGTGCAGTTCTGTTACCCAGATAACAAAACTATTGTATCCCCTAATACTCAGGTAACAAAACTACACTTGTATCCCCTAAATCTACAAAAATAAAAATCTTTAAAGCAGTTTATTATTTCATTCATTTAGCAATTATTTATTAAGTACACACATGTGATATTTGCCATTAGGCACTGTTGTTACAGCTGTCTACATAACACACACAAAATATAACCATAAGCAAAATAAAAACAAATAAATCACATTTATGCTATACCATATGTTGTCAATGCTATGGAGAAATATCAAACAAGAAAGACAAGTGGGGAGGGCTGGAGTGGGGAAGATCAATTTAAATAGGGTGCCCAAGAAATTCCTCGATGAGAATGATTTGGGCAAAGACCTATAGAAGAGAAGGGAAAAAGTCATTGCAGTTGTCTAGAGGAAGCACATTCTAGGAAGAAGGGAAAGCAAAGGCCTTAAGTGGAAATGTGACTACCATTATTGGGAAGCAGCCAGGGACTCTCAATAATGATGGGAGACATGGTATCAACAGTGAATATCATGAGCATAGCCCCTTGCCTTGCTTCTGGCACTGTAAAATGAGTTCCTTGGATGGAAACAGTGTTGTGCAGACTGCCATAAAGTAGGTCACCTATGCATAATGTTGTTTATAAGAGCATGGAGTCAGGAAGTCAAATATAAATCCATAACATTTATGTGTTGCATTGAGGACATAGGACTTCTTTCCCAAAATAGAAAGGATCTAAAGTAATAAACTTGTCACACAGTGGCTCCCCATTGAGGGGAACAGCTCCCTGTTGACACCCAGCAATCTTGCACTCATCTACAAAGGTCATGTGAGCAAGGCAGGAACCATGGCAAATCTGAGACTCAGCAGAATGCCTATGATCCTCCTGGAATATTAGAGTTTGAGAAGCTTGTGAGGAGCTGCTACATGACCATTTTTCTCACTCAATTTCTTATCTACCAAGGAGACTATCACCAGACAGTTTCTCATACTTCTGGGTTCTGATAAGGAGTGAGGTTTTTCTGTCTTGCTCTTTCTAGGCTTAGCTGCTGGATGTAGAACCCCTTAGTTGCAGTCTAGAATGAACTCTTCAGCAATGCATGTCCCACACCTCATCTTTCAGTCATGCGGCCCCTTTGGTCTTAGTGCCATCTTTTTGGTGTGTGAAATAAGGACTGTGGGTAGCTGACATCTTTGGCTACCTTTGCTTTTGCTGTCTATGTATGTCATAAACTTGAAATCTAAAAAGGGCTCACTCTTATTTGACTGCCCAAATCTGCAGTCTGGGCCTGGCCTTGCTTTGGTGCATGGCACTTCCTGGACTCTGAATGTATGGATTGATGGAGGAATAGCCATGTGAGAGTAGGCGCCTTGGGGATGCAAACTACTTTCATGAGCCTTCCTTCAGCCTTCATGACCTGCCTGGTCCAATCACATTGCTGGACATGCTAGATGAGTGACTTGATGAAATAATAACATAAAATTTACAGTAGGAATCTCAGGCCTCTAGAATATATGAGACCCTGGGGAAATATTGTTTTGCTGGGACCATCTCTATATAAATAATTTCATTAAAAATATATCATAAAATAAATGGGCATAGTGAGGTACAGTGTCATAAAAAAGAAGAAGAAATACCTACTTATTTGTTTATTGTTGAATCAGTAGTTTCCAGGTAATGACTTTTCCTGGTCCAGCCTAGGAACCCTTTTCAACAGGCCCTTTTCATGTTTGTTTTTGTCAAATGTGCCATTCTTGTCTAATTTCACATCTCCCACCACAAGGTAAAAGCAGCAACTATTTATTATTCACAGGGCCATGTCTCTTTAGAATTCACTATATTGAAACAATATAGATCTTCATGCCTCTGCAATCTCCTAATATCTCCTATTAGGGATGGTTATATCATTACTTATGACACTGTGTTATTCATCTAACTATCCCTCAATGCAGGCTCCCAATAATTTTCTTAAAAATTGTTATTGTGCTTTACTGATAATGACCACAAATGCAGGTATTAACCACAGCATGTGGGGAAATATGAACAATAATTTTCTTTCTGATTATGTTAAATTTACTGTTTAGGATTTTATAGTTATATGTTTATGTAAACATATAACAACACATCTTACAACAATTTCTTTTTTTGAACTCCTTAAGCTGTAATTGCTGCATTCTTAGATAACTTTGTCTGTTGATAGTGAGCTCATTCCTACCTTTCATAAGACAACAGTGGGGAAAGATATATAAAGGGACCTTGGGCAGAGTGAGAATAATGTTTCTGTGTTCACAAGGACTGTCCATCTTTCAGCTCGCATGGCCTAAGACTGACTCCCGGCCGGGCGCAGTGACTCAAACCTGTAATCCCAGCACTTTGGGAGGCTTAGGCAGGTGGATCACGAGGTCAAGAGATCAAGACCAACCTGGCCAACATGGTGAAACCCCATCTCTACTAAAAATACAAAAATTAGCTGGGCGTGGTCGCGTGCGCCTGTAGTCCTAGCTACTCGGGAGACTGAAGCAGGAGAATTGCTTGAACCTGGGAGGCGGAGGTTGCAGTGAGCCCAGATTGTGCAACTGCACTCCAGCCTGGTGCCTGGCGACAGAGTGAGACTCTGTCTCAAAAAAAGAAGACTGACTCCCATGAATACAACCTCATCACATTGATCAGGGGAAAAAAGACATGAGCTGAAGGGGCTTGTGAAAGTTGCAAAGAAATAGCCTTGGAAGACTTTAGATGAGACAGATGTAGCCACTTGCAAAGGACTGCCTGACACCTGGTACAGAGCCTTAGGAGGAACTGAGTGCCAGTGGCGGGGGTGGGGAAAAAAGGAGGGTACACAAAGAATAACTGCCATCACTCTTACTACCCTTAGATGCCACAGACCAGACACAGTACCACATCAGCACACAAACGGATGAGAGGCAACACATGGGCATAGACACGCAACTCAAGAAACAGCAGCTGACTGTCAATAGCCCAGACCCCTGTGCTTGTTCTCTGTCCAAAATGAAGGTCACCCAAAATCAGCACATCAGCACTATTCTGTCTTCAATTGAATCTTAAGGGGTCTTATGAAAGAAACACTGTGTCAGCTAGTAGGAATGACTTGCTCACAAAGCCACCTTCCTGTAACCAGCACCTGGCTACACAACCATAGCATGAATTTGGAGCTTCTCAGGGCATCTGGTAGATGTGGGGCAGAGGGTTGTGGAGCACACCAAAGATTAACAGGAAATGGAGCACAGAAATCCCTTTCCAGACTCAGAGCATACCACCCAGATAACACTACAAGCTCCAGCTAATTACAGACAGCACAGGGGCACTTAGAAAATATGAAGAAAAGCAGTCCGAAGTGTGGCCCCCAATTCCTGAGGTTTAGGGCACAGCACAAAGGCCTGCTTACCTAGATCTAGGAGAAGCATGCTCCTGGAATCCTGTGATCCAAACTTTGGTCTTTATCAGAAGCCAGCAACAAATGAGAAGCTGTTTCTTAAAAGAAAGATATTTTCCAGAGACAACATAAAACATGCTGTTTGTTTTACAGCATAGTTGAAAAAAAAGGTAGAGGTTTGTGCATTATTTTCTTATCCCACAGATTTCATAAGTTTGCCAAAATTTAAGTGCCAGTGCATCTGCTGGGTCATGTGTGCCAAGAGAGAGTAATTTGCACTCCATTCTCAACCAGGTAAAGAGACTTTTTGCTCCACATCCCACTCAAAGCAGAAGTCTTATGGGATATCTGCTAAATATGTTAGAGTAACTTACTCAAATAAGATACCAATGGTTTCCAAACCTCAAAGAGGTTCACTAAGCATTGTGCCTCTTTCTTAACAATGAGGAGTGCAAATTACAGCAACTTTTAACTTTGGAGGGGCTATTTCAACTTGTTTTTGATTACTGAACACCAAGAACATCATTGAGGTGGCAGGCTACTGTACTTTTACAGGCTGTGTTTCCCATTCCCTACATGCGTGTGTGTATCCATGACATCTGCAATACCTGATACCTGCTCTGATGATGTCAGCAATATAGTGGCCTAGCATGCTATCATGTAGGATAATGAGATGATTGAGGTTCTTGTGGATTAAACTGTAGCTTAAAGCAAGGGAGTCGATATTGTTTTTAGGTAGGATAACAATGTTATGTTGCTATGTTTGCTAGATAAAAGCAAACTGCTTTTGATATTCTCTTTGTTGGAAATAGAGTGCAATTGTTGCCAGCTAAATTGCTTCACAGAAAGCTTTGTTGATTTCACCACATAAAGAGAATATATCTACATCAGCTGTATTTGAAGTCATCACCTGATGAAATTTACAATTATATTCTACCATTCTCTAAGACCCTGCTGTTTTCTAAACAAACCAAATAGGCAAATCGAATGGGGATATGATAGGAATCACCATCCCTGCATATTTCAAATTTTAGATGGTAGAACTAAACTTTGCAGTTCTCCTAGAATGAGTTTGATTTAGGATTCAAATTTTGGTAAGGGGAAGGAGTTCCAGAGGCTTCCATTTGACCCTTCCTACAACAGTCACGACTTCATGTGCTAGGCAGCCAACACAGCAATTCTACCAGGTGTTAAGTATATCTATTTGAAACACACACACATACATACATAAATACATGGAAGCACTTGGAAGAAAAACCAATAGGCCCACTGTGAGATGGTTTTATCCAAAATTCCTTTTATCGCCCTGTGGCCTGGTTGAGAAAAACATTCTGGGTCCCCAAGAATTGGAACTGGCTCATTATTGGCATCTAATTACCTCTCCCAACGAAGTTTTTCTCTTTCCCAGCATACATTTTTTTCTCTTTTAGTAAATGTTATTAATTTCTTTGGATTGAGCTGGGAAAATTTTCTGGTACATTTTATGATGGTATTGCCTACCCTTAGTTAAGGTGTTTTAGGTCTATGAAATGCATTAAGTGCGTGACCTACCTTGAATCTAGTAATAAGGTGAGGGACAAGGTTGGGACTGGAGTGAGGCAAGAGAGATACCTAGAGCACAAAAATTCACTCTGGTTTGTGCAAGTGCTGTTACTGCATCAAACCTTGAATCTTAGATGATTTTCTTACCTCATCCTATTCCCAGCTTTTCAAGCGATAATGGTTGCTGTGGTCCCTGTGGTTGAATGTGTCCCTGAAAAATTCATATGTTGAAATCCTAACCACCAAGGTGATGGTATTACAATTTAGGGTATTTAGGAGGTGATTTGGTTATAAGGACAGAGCCCTCATGAATGAAATTGCTCTCCTTATAATAAGGCCTCAGCGAGACCATCACCCTTTTCATTATGTGAAAACACAGCAACAAAACACCATTTATGAACTAGAAAACAGGCCCTTGCCAGGCACCAAATCTGCCAGTGTCATGTTCTTAGACTTTCCATGCTTCATACTGTAAGAAACAAATTTCTCTTATTTATAAGCCAACTAGTCTGTAACATTTTTTATAGCAGCCTAAATGGACTAAGACGATGGTTCTTTTATTATGCTTTTTTTTTAATTCAAGTATTTTTTTGACAGACCTAGAGTGTTGTTTTTGTTATTATATAGTTCAAATGAAATGTTAATAGATTGCCCATACAATACAATTTAGTCTTAAAGATCTCATCATCAATAAACCCTATGTGTCAGATAATATTGATTATCTCTACAACTATTGTCTTAGATTGGAGAAATGCCAGTTCTCTTTCATGTATGATTTTATAACCTTCACAGGAGAGATTTGCTGAGACTATAAATTCAAATGAAATTACAGGCCAGGCATGGTGCCTTATGCCTGTGATCCCAGCACTTTGGGAGGACAAAGCGACTGGATCACTTACTGTAAGGAGTTAGAAACCAGTCTGGCCAAAATGGTGAAATCCCATCTCTATAAAAAATACAAAAGTTAGCAGATGTGCTCGCTTGAACCCAGGAAGTGGAGGCTGCAATAAGCTGAGATCATGTCACTGCACTCCAGCCTGGGCAACAGAGCAAGACTGCATTTCAAAAAAAGAAAAGAAAAAAGAAAAAAAAATTACAATCTTAATAGGTTTTAGGATCTGAGTTTTCTGCTATACCAATTAAATTACAAGAAATCCTTTTAGAGCAGTCATAGAAATTCCCTGATACTTTGACTAAACCTTAAACAAAAACTTAACATGTGACTTTGTTGTTTTCATTCTTTCTTTTCCTTTCTCCACTACAGTTAGAAGCAGCCTTACAGTCTCTCCACGCTTTATAAGGGTCAACAGGCACAGACTTTTCTGTCTGCAAAGCCTTACCTTCAGTAGGCACTTATCTGTTGAGCACAGATGGTAATATAAGTAACTTTTCATAACAGAAGGTCATGGACGTCTGGAGCTTCTTCATGGTCACTGGATCCTTGCTATTCTAAAATTTAATCAAGTAAGATAAACAGTCTCAACTTCACTTCCTTGAGGGTCCATTTCCTGCTGCCACTTCTGGTACCAGTAAATGTATTAGTCAGGGCCCTCAGTCATAACACAGTCTACTATCATGAGTCTAAGTGAAAAATGAATTTAACAAAGGACGAGTAAGCTAATTCACAGACTCTCCAGAAGGGCCGGGGAGCCACACCCTGAAATCACACAGCTGGAAACAAATGCCCATTCATGCTGTGCAGGCTGTGCTAGACTTGATACAAATGAAGCTCAGAAAGCAATGCTCAAAGCTCCTCCAGTACCACCCCATAGAATAAAACATAATTTCCCCACATCCAGCCATTTCCTCACATTATCCACATGTATACATCTAATTGTAGAATCTAGTCAAAATCAACACGTTTTTAGAAGGCAGTCTAAGATTATGAGTTTTCTGTTTTCTGTCTTGGGAAAGCACAATTCATGATAGATGGAAGTGATCAAAATAAAAGGAGAGTATTTTAAGAAGTTGGGCAATCATAACTGATACATATCCAGTAGTTTCAGAAGCTAGTGATAAAGTAACAGTTTATCCCATCATTACGTACATTTTCATTATTTTCCAGAGGATATTTAAAATTCTTTTTTGAAGCTAGTTTCTGTATCTATCTATCTATCTATCTATCACCTATCTATCTACTTACCTACCTACCTATCTCTGCACGTATCTTGTGCTCTCTCAGAAGCAGAAAATATGTTTTTCCTCTTGGTATCTGACATAGCTCCAACAATAGCACCTGGCCCATAATAGGTTGTCAACACCTGTTTGTAGAAATAATGAGTGGATGGAACTATGTCAGATTTATCAGAGTCATGGCATAAAAGCCATTCTAAAGTATGGGGATTATTTATTCCTCCAAATTATGCCATTTCCTGTACCTCCAATTATCCCCATTACAGTCCTCTGCACTTTTTTGGAAAATCTTTTAAAACTATAAGACGTTCCTCCTGTTCCTTTTCCATCGGATCTGAAAGTTAGTCTTGGTGGTCGTGAAAGGAGGAAAACTAATACTGAAGCTGGCCTCAATGTTGTAATCTGGTATATAGCATGTGGGCTAGTTTCAAACAGGTTCATAGAAAATAAAATAAATAAATAAATAAAAAGAAATAAAGGAAAAATAAAAAAACCTATAAGAGGTTTTATCACATTATTGCTTATAATAAAGAGACATTAACTGGCAAATTGGATAAAAAGTGAAGACTCATTGGTGTGCTGTATTCAGGAGAACCGTTTCACATGCGAAGACACAAATAGACTCAAAATAAAGGGATGGAAGAAGATTTACCAAGCAAATGGAGAGTAAAAAAAAAGCAGAGGTTGCAATCCTAGTCTCTGATAAAACGGACTTTAAACCAACAAAAATCAAAAGAGACAAAGAAGGGCATTACATAATGGTAAAAGGATCAATGCAACAGGAAGAACTATCCTAAATATATATGCACCCAATACAGGAGCACCCTGATACATAAAGCAAGTTTTTAATGACCTACAAAGAGACTTAGCCTCCCACACATTAATAATGGGAGACTTTAACACTCCACTGTCAATATTAGACGGATCAACAAGACAGAAAGAGAGAGAAACTTAACAAGGATATCAAGGACTTGAACTCAGATATGGACCAAGTGAACCCAATAGACTTCTACAGAACTCTCCACCCCAAATCCACAGAATATACATTCTTCTCAGCATCACATCGCACTTACTCTAAAATTGACCACACGAGTGGAAGTAAATCACTCCTCATCAAATGCAAAAGAACGGAAATCATAACAAACATTCTATCAGACCACAATGTAATCAAATTAGAACTCAGCATTAAGAAACTCACTCAATGAGAACACATGGACACAGGGAGGGGAACATCACACACTGGGATCTGTTGGGGTTGGGGGGCTAGGGGAGGGATAGTTGGGGGTGGGGAGGTTGGGGAGGGATAACATTGGGAGAAATGCTTGGTGTAGGTGACAGGGGGATGGAGGCCGCAAACCACCATGGCACGTGTGTACCTATGCAACAATCCTGCAAGTTCTGCACATGTACCCCAGAACTAAAAGTATAATTTAAAAAAATAGAAACATTAGAAACAACCTAAGTGTCCAATAATAGTGAACCAGTTTAATATGTTTATGTATATTATCTCAAACAACTGACTACTATCTAATTATTAAAATTGTCACAGTGATCATCTCATTTTAACTGCCACGAATTTTTCTTTCATTTAATAGTAGTATCCCAATTTTTCTTTAGGATAATATCCCTGCTAACATTATACATAACCCTGATGGTGACCACCTTTCCTTGGTCCAATGGTAAGCCAGGATTGGATAGATGTTCTGGGCATACAATTTGAAAGACAAGAGCTCTGAAGTTGCAATATTCATTCTATCTTGAATAAATTATGTATTGCATTCTTCTTTCTCGATTCATGAAGCAAGATGATTCCTTAAAACTCTTCTTTATATTTCCTTAAATTTTGCAAATTTCCCTGCATTGTACACGTAAATTATTTTTCTGTTTAGGATAACTAGAGCTGGTCTTTTGCAAACAAAAACCCTAAATGATAAAATTGGGTTTTAGAAAAACATTTTGTTGACCTGGAGAAAGAGTTACAACAAATTACTCCATGAATAAAGTAACTTGCAAAACCATGTAATGTACAAACCATTCATGTACAAATTAGTACATGAATACATGTATATAGAAAACATTATAAATGCATCTGTAAAAATATAATTAGTGTTTCTAGGAGATAGTGTTATTAATTTTTATTGTCTTTTTTAATTCTTCTTTTTCAAATATGTTAGAATACCTATATATTACTTTGTCAATCAGAAACATACTTTGAAACAGAAAAAAAAACTCTCATTCTTGATTTTAAATGTCAATTACTTAATTAAAAAACTTAGGAAGAATGCTAAATTAATTTAAGAACCAAAGGAAAGAATAAATCTTAGTTTGTTTACTCAAATAAGAACCTGAAGCTTCAACATAGAGTAACAAGTTGACCATAGCCAGTGTACTTGGTTTGTGACTTAGGCAGGCCTGAGGTAAGTGGGGAACGTGACTAGCTCTTTTGGAGGATTTAATTCTACTGCTAACTTTGAGCATGGCTGATGAAATTCAAATATTCCTCACAATAGCCCCCTAAATTCTTTCTGTGTCTTCAACTCTTATATCTTCTCCTTTTTTTATTACTTCATTACAACTTGCAATAAACCCAATTCAAATCTCCTTAAGCAAATAAATAAATAAATTGGATTTATAAACTACAGCAATAAAAAAGTCCAAAGATAGAAAAAACTTCATACATTCAAATTATATCTTCAGGAGTCAATCTCTGGATATTAAATCAGTTTTCCATTGTGTTGGCTTAAAATATATAAAGGCACTCTTGGTGATGCCCCAGAAGCTCCAAATCTATGTGTTTTCTGATTAAGTATAACATATAAGATATTTTTGTTTTCAACAATTCAAAGTCCCAAACTGAGTCTTCTGGTACAATGAGTCATGTGCCCATCTATGAACAAATCACTGTTGACCAAGGGATTGTGATTGACCAGGCAAGACTCACCTACCCATTGGGCCAGAAGGGGAGTAAGTCTATTCCATTATGTGGAATAAGAGCAGGGGTATTCCATTATGTGGAATAAGGTAGGTGAGTGGATGCCCAAGGGAAACACTAGTTCTGTTACCAGGAGGGTAGTCCATTTGGAACAGGCAAAACTAGCAAATATTTACCTCGCCATTTCTTTTTAAGATCTATACAAGTGTGAGAAGATAAGAGTGAGGACTGAAGTTTTGAAATTTGGCAGTTCTTTGCTCTTTGAAGCTCTGTTACAAAGAAAATGACCACCATAAAATAAAAGAATGTCAGGAAATCTGAGCTTTGCTCTTAGCAATATCAAAACAAGCTTATTAAATATCTCTGAGCATCGGTTTTGTCATTTGAAAATTGTGGGAGGGAGGAAAGGGAGTAAAAGAACAGTAAGATGTGCTCTGAAAGGCCCTTTTGACTTCGTTGTTTGGCTTTAAATTACATTTCAAAACTTTTTTGTCTTCTCTCTTGTATTAGCCTCGAAACAGACTTTGAAATTCTTTGTGTCCCTCCTTTCCCACTAGGAACTCCCTTGTACTGCGCTTGCTTTCTATGTGCTTGCTTAGGAAGCTAATCTTAAAATAAAACAGGCATGAAGACCTAGCTATGCAATTCTCCCCATCTAGAGATTGCCTCAAGGATGTTAATCTACAACCAGCCATTGTCAACATGTCATCAGCACACACTGGAGGTGGACAATAACTCAAGACAGCCATTGGAACAAGACACACAGATGTGCACTCTGCCCCACTCCTGCATGTTTCACACACCAGTTTGCCCTTTTTAAATCCCTTTGTTCAGCCTAAACTTTTGAGATGGTTCTTTTGAGGCCTGCGCCCAGCCATCTCCCAACTGCTAGCACCTGATAGAGTTGTTTTCCTTTCATCACACCTTACTTCTCCTATTTTGGCTTTTCAACAGTGAGCAGCCACACCTGAGTTCAGTTATACCATCAGTTCCAAAATTCTATCTTCGGCCAGACCTGATTTCAGTTAAGATTCTTGATTGATAAAATCTTTGTTTTTTCCCTTTAAGAAAGTGTTATTTCTAATACATCATGCCTTATTTAAAAAATATATATATATATATATATACACACACACACACAGCATGAGAATAAGCTTATTGCTTGACGATCAGGTTTTGAGTAAAAACAAAATGTATTATCTGATGACAAATATGTAAGGAACATTTTTTATAAAAGCATGAATATATATTTTGATGGGATTGCTTTTCAGATCTAACAGACTAACACATGATTTGGATGCTTTTGCAGGAAAAGGATAATGTGTTAGGAACAAATTAGAGCTTGTTATGAAAACATGGTGCACTAATACCAGGTACAGAAATTATGCCATCAGAGTCCAAAGAGTGCCCAGCAAATTATAATTTTCATTTCTCAGTGCTCTCTAAAGAGGATACTATAGAAGCTTTGATAGAAAAATTTGAGCTATCCTTTATTGAACATCTGCTATGTGTGTGTTCTCCTTAACACTCTATTATAAAGCATATTGTGGCATTACGTATAGTGACTACAAGGTAAAATACACATATGAGAAAATTAAGGCTCAAAGAGATTAAACTTACTCAAGCTCATAAATCGGGTAATCAGCAGAGATGGATATGTTCTCAGGTCTCTTGCACCGTCTGAATGTGTTGTTGTTTTAACTTTGAGACCATTCCTTTTTGTAATCTCCAAAGAGAGAGTGCCTCACAATCTTGCCTTGTATTTGGAAAAGTGTCCCCTAGAAATATCTTTGGCACATTTGAATTTCAAGCAAATGTATACCAATTGATGGACAGTCTATAATAATGCAAGAGGAGTTACAGCTTTTTTCTAAATTGCTATTATCTAGCAGAGAATACAAAACTTTGAGTTTAAAAAGAGTGAATTAGCTCCTATTTCTAAACCCAGACATGCAGTTAGTAGTGATCTTACAGAAACTGTATTACTAGAATGTCTTGCAGAAACATTACATTTGGTTGCTAATGTAGGATCTGTTTTTTAATATAGCAATATTAATTTCTCTTTGTTTTTCATGTTATCCTTGGCAAAATAAATAATAAAAATAAAAATAAAACCCTCATTTGAAGGAACATGCCTCTGAAGCAAGAAGCACAAACAAACTTAGCAGCTGAAAGTTTCTTATTCTCTTAAGAATGGTGATTGTTTTTTATTAAATCACTGGACATAGGTCAGCAGAGCTGCCTTCAATGGTAATTTTGGGTGAATCGAGCCCTAAGGCAATCAAGGCAAAGATTTCCTATGTGCCTGTTAATTTGAGTGTCTCACAGTGCCAAAGGCAGTAGCAGAACCCACAGCAAAGAACATGCTAATAAAGTAGCTAGATAGTTGTACAGGGAAACAGAAGCTGAATAGGTCACTAGTCTTAGTTCAGCCACAAGATTTCTTTCTATTCTAAATTTTCATAGCAAAGTATTATACAAGCTCAGGTAAATCTCAAGAGGTTAAATAATGATTCACGAGCCAATTGGAATGTTTCCATTTTAGATGTAGTCATTATTTTGGTAATGTCATTGATTGCTTTATTCTGCTAGTTTCTTTAACAGCAAAGGGAAATGGAAACCATTCCTGTAATTGCCAATATACAGCTTTACACAGAAACCAGTTGAACTGGAATGAAACCTATGCCAGGCTTTCAGTCAATGAGGTTTCTCAATCAATCCTCAATTGTTGCTGAGTGCCTGCTCTAGGGTACTCCAGGTAAATTCTGTGCCGTCAGAATTTTTTATGTAGTACTATATAAGAACTTGGAGGAAAAGGAAATGAGTTTGCCTTAAGAGACCAACTTTGAAAATCAATGTATAAAGCATCAGTAAGCAAATTTGCCTCAGATTGAAGAGCTCCCCCGGCTAATGGTAATCTGATTGAATGAAACATATTAAAGGAAGAATGTGTTAATGGATGGAAAAGTGAATTTCCTGGTGGTGAGTGGGGAGTGGTTGTAAGAGACTAAAAAGCAAAGGTAGAAAGTAAAAATCCAAACATCTAGAAGGAAATCCAGCCAACTCAAGTATGATGCAAATTCAGCACTGGAATACCCCAACTCTAAGGGCAAATACAAATTAAAAGAAAGAGGCTTAACTTTCCCTGTTAAAAATAAGAGAGGAGACTATTCTCCCTTTTCCTTTTCTTCAAGTATTTACTTTTAAAAGCTTGTAAACTCTTTCTCTTCTTTTTATAATATATGTGTGAACCCTTTGACAAATTTAATAAGCCTCTTGCCAGCCTAATGACCCAAAAATGTCTTTCTCAAGGACCTCAGAACCATCTCTTTGAAATGTAATCTTCAAGGAACATAGCGTCCCTACCTCCCAGTTTCTGTAAGAAAATGGGAGCTAACATCAGTGGAAGCCTCATTCCAAGTTGCAAAACTATCTCCTGTCATAAATATGTGAGAAATTGATTTTTCTTTTGAATAAAGCCAATAAGCTGACACAGAGTCACCCCAATTACCAAGTGAAATGAGGACAAACCAGGTGTGACAAATGGTGCTGTTAAGTTCTCTCACTGGAAACCTAGTTATTCTTCATCTTGAGAACATGTATGGAATGGACTGTAACTGTTGGCTATATAAGAGGGTGAGATCTCTTTTTGCCTTTGCAGGCTCTTTAATAGACTGCCTGTGATTCACATCACATTGTGGTTTAATGCATTGTCAATAATAAACTTGTTTTCTTTCTCTTTACATCTTTGCAGTAAGGTTTTCTGGATTGGGCAGAGGTTTTGTTTCTAATTATATTTTACCAACACAACTTCCTTTCCTATGGTCCCCAGTTTATTCCAAACTTCTGATTATAAATGATTTTTCCAAAAATGAATGTGTCCAATGCATTACATAGGTGCAAAAATGTTGACTTGCACGATTATTCTTTTTATTAGAAAATAATAAGGCTTTATATAGATCAGCTTCTATGAGTTTGATTATTGTCAATACATTCTTAAGAGTTTGTTCTTGATATGCTATCAAATTTCTATGTTTGTAGGTCTGAGAACCAGTCTCCAGTCTCTGAAATTGCCAAGGTTAATGATATTCTGTGAGGAATAAACAACCAACAGGCTTCCCTAGTGAATTTAGACATGCACATTTTCAAACAAAATTTCTTCAGAAACAAGAAGATATTAGATTGGAAAAATTGTCTACCTATCAGGAATTGATAAATGTTCAAACAAATGTTATCTGGTCAGGTGTTGCTCTTACTTAGCTTTGGACTGAAAAAAGGTAAACATTGGTGAGCCTTCAAATTTCAATCTAAGATACCCAACTGAATTTACCAAGGTAGAAAGAAACAGGTATTCTACTAAGGAATAAAGAGAAAATAAACTCATTATTGTACAGTGTTTCCTTCCTAACATCTCAGATACAGGGATTGGTAGACAGCAGATGGAGGATACCACTTTATTTTGACCTTAGCATTACTGTCCACTGTTTCATGTGTACAAAAGTGTTGTGTTTTTGGTTTTGTTCTTTAACTCAACAACCTCACCACTAGCAGAATGTGATAATCTACAATTTATAGAGGTTTATGTTATGTACCTATGGAAATGCCTGAGAAGTGTGCTTCAGTATCCATACTCTTAAGTAGTGCTGAAAGAGAAAAGAAACATCAATTTTTTGAGATACTTCAAGTTCCACTGATTATCTGGAGCTGACATTTTAACTTGATCACATATGTGGCTTCTTCACTTGAAGCCCTAATGAAAAGCTCTCAATTTCATTTCTTCTATACTCATTTTGTCATCTAGCCTCTTAAAATAGTAGCATTCCTTTTACCAGAGCAAGTTGATCTTAATATATCAGTTTTTCTCTGTTGACAAAAAAAAAAAGCAAAGTCCGTACATATATATATATAGGTTTATTCTGAACCAAACCTGAGTGACCGTGGCCCAAAGCACAGTCTCAGGTGGTCCTAAAAACATATGCCCAAGGTGGTGGGGTTACAGCCTGGTTTAGCACATTTTTTAGGGAGATATAAGACATCAATCAGTATATGTGAGGTATACATTGGTTCGGTCCAGAAAGGCAAGACAACCCAAAGAAGGGGGGATGCTTCTAGGCCATAGATAGACCCAAAGATTTTCTGAATGACAATTGATTGAAAATGTTAAGTTATTTTCTTAAGACCTAGAATCAATAAGAAAGGAGTGTCAGGGTTAAGATAAGGGGTGTGGAGACCAATATTCTTGTGAAGTCTCATAGGTGGCTGCCCTTAGAGACAATAGATGGCAAATGTTTCCTATTTATACCTTTAAAAGGTGCTAGATGCTAGATTCTCGGTTCATCTCTTTGGGATTGGGAGGGCTTAAAGAGGAAGCATCTAGTTATGTCCATAGAGATCTTTACAGATGCAACTGTCCCCCAAAAAAGATGACTTTGCAAGGCTATTTCAAAATATGGTCAAGAAACATATTTGGCGGTAAAATATATTGATTTCTTTCATTATCTGTCATGGGATGTTATGCCAGAGTAATGCTGGAAAGTAAGACATGCTATATAGGGATATATAAAACCCATCTGATAAGATATTACGGTTTGCAGAGCATGACTCCCCAGTCCCCTTAGGAATTTGAGCAAGAGAGAAAAAAGGTCAGAGTTTAGGCCTCATTTCTATACTATATATAACCTAAACCTATGGATATAATTTCACCTAGGCATACCCAGGCTGGACACCTATGTATTGCTTAAGATAAAAAGCCACTGAAATTTATTTTTATTTGAAGTTTGAGGTACTTAATTTAGATTCTAGAGTATCTTACTCTCCAGCTTTTCAATTACTGTTTTTTTTTTTTTAACTAAGAAATCTTTTAGTTTATGAATTCTTAGTTTTATATTAGCTTAAATTTTGGTCATGAAACATTTTGGTGGTGTGCCATGGACTAAATTAGATTTTCAAAATTATTATCCATTTGAACTTTAGCCAGAAACTAAAAATATTAATGAATATAGTGGCTGGTTTCATTATAATCTCATCCCTAGTTTCCATGCTTTGTAAGAAAAAAGGTAGTAGATGACCAGGATAATAATCTCTAAGACTTACTCCAACTTCAGTCCCCAAATGCATAACATATATAATCATTGTTCATCATACTCATCAAAGAAGAAAAACAACAAATATAGAGAAAACGGCCATTTGACAATGGGAAGAATAGTCTATACACTTACTTCAATCTTCCATATGTTTTTAAAATGAAAATTAGGCAGAGGGGAGAATGAATGAGAATGAAGAATATTAAAAACTCACTCTGTATTTCTAGTCCTAAATTAAACAGAGCTTCTTAACTTCACCATAATACCTGTTTGTCTATCTATCCATCCATCCATCCATCTACTTCTATATATAATCACATGAAAATACATACAACATATGTATGTGCACACATACAAACACACTTAAACTCACATACACAAGATTTCTCCTTTCTTTTCTGAATTACCCATAATATTTTGTACCTTGCTTGTAATTGAGATCCATATTTGAAGTTTCCTTCCTAGAGTTTTTTAATAAATTCTTAATCTTTTCAAAAACAGTTTTTAAAACGTTCTATTTTATCATATGTTGTTACAGGAGTTAAGAAGAAATTACTGGTGGGGTGCAGTGGCTCATGCCTATAATCCTAGCACTTTAGGAGGCTGAGGCAGTTGGATCATGAAGTCAAGAGATGGAGAACATCCTGGCCACCCTTATGGTGAAACCCCATCTCTGCTAAAAATACAAAAATTATCTGGGTGCAGTGGCACGAACCTGTAGTCTTAACTACTCAGGAGGCTGAGGCAGGAGAATCACTTGAACCCGGGAGGCGGAGGTTGCAGTGAGCCGAGATCACACCACTGCACTCCAGCCTTGCCACATAGAGAGAAACTGTCTCAAAAAAAGGAGAAGGAGAAGGAGAAGTAGAAGACCTGCAGCAGCAGCAGCAGCAGAAGAGAAAGAAGAAATTACTTAGGCAGATAGTGAGGGTACAGAAATCCTCAGTAAAGTTTTCCTTTTAATGAAAAGCAGCTCCAGATAATTTTTCTTTCTAACAATGAGCAGCTTATAAAGTCGAGCTGCAGACATAGATGCTGGCAGTTGTGCCAATCATGTTCAAAATGGCAGTCCCATCTTCCCTTCTCTTTATCAGCCATGTGTACAGTAAGGAACAGACTAGATGGCGCCAGCCATCGGGTGAGTTCATTTGCGTAAGATTATGGCCAGTCTTTCCTTCCTCCACCTCCTCCAACTATGTAAATGTCATACCTGTGGGCCCTACATACATCAGACACCTCCTCTCCTCTATCCTGCTTATAAAATCTGCTGCTGTCCAGGGCCCTCTCCCTTTTTTTGGATGTCTCCCTCTCTCTGGAAAGGAGCTGTTCTCCTCGCTCCTTTCTTCTGTCCATTAAACTTTCAGCTCCTTTAACTTACCCAAATGCGTCCCTGTCCTAAATTCTTTCTGGCATGAGACAAGGAACCCCAGGATATATACCCCAGACAATGTAGCCACTTCAGTGTTGGGTACTAAGATGGCCTTTTGCTTCACTGTAAAAGGTCACAAATCTCATTTTTTTAAAAAAAGTGTATCCCTATGTTCACTTTCCAACAAATCCACCTGATTTTTAGTTACTCTTCAATTGTAAGAACTCTTTTAATAGTAGCCTTAATTATCTTTTTATCTTACCCTTTTCAGTGCTAATCAAGCAAATTATACATAGAAAATGTGGCTATTACAATTAAAATAAGATCTTTATACTATTACATCATAAGGATGTGATTTATTCAAGAAGTATAATAAAATTTGTGATTTAAATAACTAGATTATGATTCAGCAGTTAAAATGTCATTTTATCTCATATTCTAATTGGAATGCTCCATGTAATCATCAAAACAGAAAGAAAAATTGGGAATTAAATTGAATTCTGATAAATAGTAAGGTTCACTGACATTCAGTAATACCTAACTAAGATGCCATGAAAAGTAAAAGATCAATTTTTTAAAATGTTATTTTAGTATACCTGGGACTCAGTTGCAAAGAATTAAAATAATCATGTCTGATTACTTAAGCTTGTTTCTGTGCTGGCTGAGTAATGCCAGAAGAAGTTACTGAAATAAAGCAGAGTATGTTATGGTCTTTCTTAGGACCAGGGCAGGTGGTTGGTTATGCACAGCTCTAAGGGGGTGCCATTCACATTCACAGTTGTCCTGGACTTGTGTATTTATTACTATAGAGACAGGAGACAGCCAAGGGTCTGTGGCAAAATTCTGCTTTCAAGCCTAAAACAGTCATAAGTCTGAAAAACCAGATTGCTGGTCCTGGATGAAGCCCCTCTGTTGGTCCTGAATGAAGCCCCCCTTTCCTGACCTATTCTTTCTGAATAATGCCCACCTGTGCACTGGGAGGAATGGGTGGAGTCTCAGGAATTTCAAGCCGTTTGCAGCGGGGGGATGAGCTTGGCCTCTTCAGTTCCAGGGTGGTGACCTGCAATGATTCAATAGGTGAGGCAGGAAACCTGCTAGCAGGACTCTCTCTCACTTTGCTGAGAATTATTTTTCCTTTTTTCCTTTCACCCAATAAATTCCATTCCCCACACCCTTCAATGTGTCTACATGCCTAACTTTTCTGGTCCTGACACAAGAACCCAGATTTAGCCGAACTAAGGGGCAGGAATTCTGCAACATTACCATCATTGTCTGTCAGGTAGCTGTATGTGTCTGGAGAAAAAGGAGGCTTTCTTCCAATATAAACAAAAGCACTGTTCAGGCAACAGTAGAGCTAGACTCTGAATCTAGATACACATGGAAATACAACAAGCTGAAATCTCTACCTGCCTACATTACAGCTTCAATTAAGCCTTTATTCCTTGTGAAAATATATGGAAATTCAAATGTAATCTTTCCTCAAGAAAACTAGTAACAATCAATGAGAATACTATATTCTGAAATAAAATAATAAAAATCGCATAGCTTTTATAGTTAAAAAAAAAAAGTAGAAATCTAATGAATTATTACTTGTTCTTCTCTGTTGCAGTCAATAGTTCTCATACTTTGAACACCATGACCAAGAACTTTGAACATTACATGGAATACAATTAGGCAAAATACTGAAAAAATTTTAATGAGTTATGTATTCAAAAAGTAATGTAAGAAATAAGGTGAAAATAAAAGTACAACTAGAAAAATAATAGTATTTTGAAATACTTAACAATATTATAGAGAAAAAAGTAATTGTCCATTAAGTGCTGTTAAAAAGAATTATATAACAAATAACTTGAACTCAAAACAGTATGTTAATAAAAAGCTATGAGGAAAGGTAAAATCCATACATTAACACTTATTCTCTGATTAAGAAGATATAAAAATGAATGTAACAAATGCCCCCAAACAGAAAAAGGACAGTTATAAATAGGACAGTTACAGATGTTCATAATAGACAGAATAAAATATGTGGTAGAGAGACCTTGAATAATAGAAAACCAGTGGAAAACCGTCCTGTGGTCAAAAGATCTTTGGGGAGCTCACTGCAAAAGATAGACAATAATGAAGGCATCAGAATAAACCGCAGAAGTAAGAAGTAAGGAAATAGTGGACAGGAAGGAGAAAAGAGTAGCCCCCAAAGTGAGGAGGAAAGTATTCTATGAGTTAGTAAGGTATAATTTGAAATAAGAGTATAGTCTTCACATCTTAGCTCACAGTTAAGCTGCCTATGTGACTTTGGGCAAGCTACCAGCCTTTAAGGTTTAAATGTATATATAGACACACATATATATATAATTTACTTATTTATATGTATTTATAAATTATTATTGTTATTTTACTGTGTGGTAAGAAAAATAATGGCCTCCTAATGATGTCTACATCCTAAATGCTGGAATCTGTGCATATGTTATGTTACCTAAAGGAGAATTAAGGTTGCCAATCAAATGATGTTAAAATAAAGGATATTATCCTAGATTATCCAGGTAGGCCCACTGTAATAAAAAAAAAGGTCCTACAAAGTGGATAAGGGAAGTTTAATGGTGATTGTCAGAGTGATTTGATGTAAGAAAGATTTTATTTGTATATATATGTATATGAGAGTTTACTATATATATATAAAAGGAGAGTTTACTAAGTATTAACTTACATGATCACAAGGTCCCACAGTAGGCTGTCTGCAAGCTTGAGGAGCAAGGAGAGCCAGTCCAAGTCTCAAAACTGAAGAACTTGGAGTCCAATGTTTGAAGGCAGGAAGCATCCAGCACGGGAGAAAGATGTAGGCTGAGAGGCTAGGCCAGTCTCGCCTTTTCAGGTTTTTCTGCCTGCTTTAAATTTGTTGCCAGCTGATTAGATTGTGCTCATCAGATTAAGGGTGGGTCTGCCTTCCCCAGCCCACTGACTCAAATTTTAATCTGTGGGGATCGCTCCAGTGTCGAGACCACTCAGTGTCCCCGCCATAATGGAGCTTGAGCCCGGACACGTTTCCCACCCCCTGGAGGCAGTCGAGACCAGTGAAAGAGAGATTTAATAGAAGTTTGAGTTTGCAGAAGCCTATTTCTGGTCCACCGACCTAAAGGCTGGGTGAAGGCTGTGTGGTTTTACTAGGCATTGTTTCTTGAAGTACCTGCTCTGGGCTAGTTTTATGACATTGTTTACTCTCTATTGATGGGTCCCGTGCTTTTTCCTGTGACTGCTATTTGCAAAGTTAATGGATCTATCGCCTCTCTGACGACTTGCATAGATCATTAACATTTTAACTATAGGTTTCCTCACCCTGATAATGAGACCCACCTGCATGACTTGATTGTACCCATTGTGTGTTTTCCGCTGCCTAAGCTTGTAGCTGGATGGCTCTCTCTTCCCTTTATTAAGATAATGGCATCTGTTCTAATAATTGAGATGGGACTAAGAATGCTTATGTAAATGAGGTGGGGCAAAGAATGTTCCTGTAAAATGAGGTAGGAAAAGATATATATACTAACTCTGTGTACAATAAAGTTGCTGGTTTTAGGCATTGCTAATTGGGAATTGCCTGGCCAGCCTTCCAGACTCCAGCCTGTTCTGTCTTTTCTTTTCTTCCACGCACTCTCTCTTCCAGGTATTGGGACCCTCTTGCAGGTCAAGAGACTCCGGCAAACGTGCCGTTCTCACCGGCTCCCAACATTAATCTCCTTTGACAACACCCTCATGCAGGATTAATACATTGCATCCTTCAATCCAATAAATTTAACACTCAGTATTAACCATCACAGACCCCCTTCCACCAGCTTAAAGTCCGTGATGGCTTGTGAATCACAGGCATTCTCTAGAAGCTAAAAAAAGGCAAGAATATGGATCCGCTTCCTAGATCCTCCAAAAAGGAATGCAGCACCTTGATTTTAGCTCATTGAGATACATTTAGGACTTCAGACCTAAAAAGCTATAAGATAATAAATTTATATTGTTTTAAGCCACTAAGTTTGTGATAATTTATTACAGTAGCAATAGAAAGCTAATACAACCATGTTGAAGTCAATACGGTATAGTAAATGGAAATTTTAAAAGGGGAGAGTAGAAAAGTAAGATATAGTAGTGTTCCTCTATTACTGTTAGGGAGAATATATATTCTATTGGTTAACCAGTATATCCCATTTACTTACAAAGAACATTTGTAGGAAAAAAATTGCATTAGCTTAATACAACTAGATGAAAATGTCACTTGTTTGATATCCACATATATCTGAAATATTTCTGCTTTTTATTTTATTTCTGAAATAGGTTTCAGTATTAAGAAGACACTGAATAACTATCTCACAGCTAATTTTTCCAGGAATTTTAGAAATGAACTCTGCAGGTTACTAATCAATGTATTACAAGTCAATGTATATGGATTTCTTATTTGGTACACATCTGTCCTTTGATAATCTCTGTCTTGCCTGACAAAATAGTTTCTGAACTTATAAAATTGTTCCATGAAAGTACACTAAACCTTTGAGGAACAGCCCTTTACTCATGGTGAGATGGATGGACATCTCACGTGTTTATAGCAAACTCCAGTAGAAGAGAAGATTAATGTAGAAACCAAGAAGAGTGTTTAGAGGAATTTGAATCTCAGTCTGTAAATCCCTAGATGCAGAGGAAACAGGATGATAGATACTTCTTGTAATATGGTTAATAATTTGAATATGGTTAATAATTTAACTGATTGGTTGAGATGGGATTTCATGCTGCAGTTCAGGCTTGAGTATACCAGTGCAATTATAGCTCACTGCAGCCTGGAATTTCTGGGCTCAAGAAATTATTCTGCCTCAGCCTCTAAAGTAACTGGGACCACAGGTGTGTGCCACCACATCTGGCAAGAATATTATTAACTGTGATTTTTTTCATCTCTATGTAGTTTTAAAAAGGAGCCATTCAGACTGTTGGCTACCTAGCACTTTCCCTTCTTGGGAGTTCCTTTTCTCAGCAATTCCTCAAAATTCTCTTGAATATTTAGCATAGGAAAAAGACAGTTTCATGGTTGATAGTGATTGTCTCTATCGTCCAGCCCTTTCTCCCTTCCTAACAGAACCCCATCATATATTATCCCTTCTGGCAGCCCAAGTACCTCAGGATAAGCTGACTTTTCCCCCAGCTCTAGGGGTTGCTGATTGGTTTAAGAAAGAAGGTGAATTCCAGTGATTGGTTCAGAGATCCAGGCCTAACCCAATCAGCACATGTCATGTCTCTGGCTACAAAATTCAATCAGAAATGGCTATGAGGCCAAATTCTGGATAATTGGAGAGGTTTGTTGAAAGCTTCTGGAGGAAAAAAAAAAATCCCTCCTATCATAAAACAGCTCCCCGAATCCTTACTTTTGTTCTCTGATGGGGGGTTAGGTGATGTGCTATTGCATTTTTACTACCACGAAGGGTGTAGCCTTAGGAAAAATACACCACTCAAAGGAAGGCACAAGATGGGAAACTGAAGAAACAGAACTAGAGTTACTGAGTTAAATGGGCCTAAAGTCTGTCTGACCTCTGGACTTCAGCCACATAAGACATTAAATGTTCTTACTGTTTACGCCATTAAAATTGGATTTTGAGGTGTTTGTGTGTTACTTGGGGTAACATATTTTTAAAAAGCTTTGGTTCAATTTCAGAACAGATTGCTCTTGATCCAGTTTGCTTCACCTTACAAAATAGTGTACTTTAGTCATGGGGATTACTGGTCATAAAATCCTGAGGGCTCTCCAGATCAATCAGTCTTACAGTGATGGGTTAGAGAATGGACAAAATTTAAAAATTTCTTAGATGCTGTATTAGTCCATTTCCACACTGCTGATAAAGACATGCTCAAGACTGGGCAATTTACAAAAGAAAGAGGTTTACTGGACTCACAGTTTCACATGGCTGAGGAGGCCTCACTATCACCACAGAAGTTAAAAGACACGTCTCACATGGCAGCAGACAAGAGAAATGAGCTTAGTTTTTCCGGGAAACTCCCCTTTATAAAACCATCAGATCTTGTGAGACTTATTCACTATCAGAAGAATAACAAGGGAAATGACCAACCCCCATGGTTCAATAATCTCCCACATGGTGCCTCCCACAACACACGGGAATTTTGGAAGCTATAATTCAAGATGAGATTTTGGTGGGGAAACAGCCAAACCATATCAGATGCCCTTTTTAAAAAAAAATTTTTTTCCATTGGTTTGCATTAATTTGTTCCTTTTGTTCCAAATTAACAAGAAAACAATGGATTTATTTCTCATGCTTTCTTTTGCTAATGTAAGTGGAGCTTGAAAGTGATGCAAAGTAAAAAGATGTACCCAGTGGTTTTCTTGAGTCCTTCCTCTTTTAGATTAGTATATGGTTAACATAGGGCTTCTATATTCAGAACTGTCATTCATAGAAAGCAAGCTACTGGGAGAGAAAAGCAAATGATTCAAGACTTAAAAAGCTTTGCTTAAATTAAAAAAAGTAAAAAAAAATAAATTAAGTTAAAATGAATGGATCATAAAATTTACACTGCATTTTAGAGTGAATAAGAATGTATGCTGTGTGTTACATTAAATATTTTGAAATTATTGCCAAATTAATAACACAGATAGTTCAAATTAAAAAAATGTACACCAGAGGAAAAACAGTTCAGAATTAGTGTCTCTCTTTTAAAGAGTCAAATACATTTTTTTTTCACTTGGCTCTTCAAATCACTATTCTTTCAAAATGCTTTTGATTTCCAATCCATATAAATGTTACTCCATTTCTTTAATTTTATTGGTAATTTTTCTTATTCTTTATTAACCAATACTTAGTCAATTTACTCTCCAGAAATAAGCTGTAGGGGAAAATATTAACAAATTTCAGAATTAATTTAGTTGCTATTGTCAGAGGCATGTGAACAAGAACAACTCCATCTTGAATAGGGGCTGGGTAAAATGAAGCTGAAACCTACTGGGCTGCATTCCCATATGATTAAGGCATTCTAAGTCATAGGATAGATAGGAGGTCAGCACAAAATACAGGTCATAAATATCTTGCCAATAGAACAGGTTGTGTAAAAAAGCCGGCTAAATCCCACCAAAATCAAGATGGCAATGAGAGTGACCTCTGGTCATTCTCACTGCTACACTCCCACCAGCCTCATGACAGTTTACAAATGCCATGGCAACATCAGGAAGTTACCCTATATGGTCTAAAAAGGGGAGGCATGAATAATCCACCCCTTGTTTAGCATATAATCAAGAAATAATCATAAAAATGGGCAACCAGCAGCCCTCAGGACTGCTCTATCAAGTAGCCATTCTTTACTCCTTTACTTTTTTAATAAACTTGTTTTGCTTTGCCCTGTGGACTTGCCCTGAATCCTTTCTTGCGTGAAATCCAAGAACCCTCTCTTGGTGTCTGGATTGGGATCCCTTTCCTATACCACTATGACACAGTATTATGAGCTTGATATTAGTGCTACAGGCTCTGCTTCTAGTAAGTGATGTTTTTTGTCTTATATCTTTCTTTACAGGTGTCTGGGTCACATTTTTTAGATGATTTGCCAAGAAAATAACTCATTGATGAGTTCAGATATCACCTCCTCTGGGAAGGCAGTATGGATTCTGCTAAAGCCCTTCAATCCTCACGGTCTTCTGTGCTTCTCTAGAACTGTCTTCGTACCTCCATAGTATAAATTCAACTCATTTTCTTTTATTTAAATTTGCATATAACTGTCTCCTTCATTAGCCTATGATATCTTCAACAGTAGACTACCAGTCTTATGAAATTTTGGACTTCAGTGATCAGCACAAAATCTGACACAGGTGCCATCAATACAAGTTTCTTGCACCTCTGGTTAAATTAAGGTCTTTTGAGAAATGTGCCTAGTTTCTGACATTTTTTACCTAAAGTTCAGAGAGTTACCTTTCACCCCCTCCATATATTGCAAATATTTGCAATTCATAGTGATAAAAAGACTGCATTCCAGAGTTAGACTATCTGCATTCAGATTTCAACTCTGCTGCTGAGTAACCTTGAAGAATTTTACTGAACATCTCTCTAAGTATCCATTTCTTCATCTGTAAAGTTTGAAGCTAATAGAACTTACTTCAGGGGGGTTTTGTAAGAATCAAATAAAAAAATTATATAAAGCTCTTAGTAGGGTGCCTGGCATGTAATACACATTTTCGCCTTTATGTAGATGACACTGTTTCTATGTTTAACATAAGCTGTCATTATTACTATTGTTCCTATTAGCTACTGAAATATTTTACTTTCTGTGTTATTAGATATTAAATTTTAAATAACAATGAAGTTGTTTTATGGAAAGGAAGGCTGTGAACTTAAGGTAGCTTTGGAAAAATTCCAGGTAATTTTACAGCTGAAAATTAACTATATCAACAAGAATTTGCCAGGATTACACTTTCATTGTTCAAAGACTGTCTTTTTGCAGGAAAGCAAGTTTTATATTTGCCATCAGTCTTGGACCCCTCATTTGAATTCACTGGTGGCTGTCTGCAGGGTGTTAGCATGTGGATATCTTATTGCACTAACTCTAGAATTCAAATAAGCTGTTGATAGTGATGAGAAAGAATATTAATAGCATTTTGCTGTATGTTCAAAATGCTGCAAACTTTTCCATATTTCCATACATGATATATTGTTGTGGATAAGACGGAATGGTGGATAAGACGGAATGGTGAAAAAGGTAAATAATGGACTATTAAATTGGTCCACTAAAAATGCAGTTAAGAAATGCTGGTTATTTAGTATTGTCCTATAATTTTTTTCTTCCCAATTCCAGCTCTTGAAAATGTATGACTGTGGTAGGCATGTGTATAGGTACATGTGTGCCAGAGGAAGATTTATTTATATGTGGCAATGTTTCTGAAATCTCTAGATATTCAGATTCTATTATAATTCCAAAGAATTTCATGTGACTATATTTACAAAGGTCCTTTAATATTAGTCCTTTGAAATATTCTAGTTGAAAAAATTAAATTAGCTAGAATTCACAGAGACTGTCTTATTAAGAAAATTAATGGTGTCTTTTGGCTGTACTGCAGTAAAATCTGAGTTTATTTTAGAAACGGACCTTTAAACTCTGCTCTATTCTTTGTAGACATCCTAAGTAAGAAAGAAAAAAAGAAAAACAAATGTAAGATCAATTTTTCAATTAAAGTGTGGCAATTGTGAGGGAAAGCAACTAGAAACCAGCAATGGTTTCCTTGGATATATACTACATTAGGTCTGAATTTTATGAGCTCTTGAAAGCACTTATGCTTTACCATGACCTTGGGAGTACTTTCCCTGAATTCTGGAGATTGTGTATGAAATGTTTAATTCATTTTTTTTTTTTTTGCCACTACTACAATTTATTTAATAAGATTACATGTACTACTTCTAGTATTTTAACTTTATACCTGAAAATGCTCTCCTAAATTAAAAAATAAAACCCTTTAATCAGCAGTGCCTAAAATAATATATACGTTTTTCAACGTGTGGAGGGGAAGGAAATGAAGAAAGAAGGAAAAAGAGAAAGAGAAAGCAATGTCCATCTGTTCACTTAAGGAAATAAGGGAAGAAAAGATGAAGCTGGAGAAAGAATTTTATAGGACCAGAGAGTAAGTCTGTTTTTAAAAATTATATTTGCTAACTCCATGCTTGTACAGTGTTAATTTTTAAGCACTAAGTAAAGTATTTTTGTTTGTTTGTTTTTTGAGATGGAGTCTCACTCTATCACCAGGCTAGAGTGCAGTGGCCCGATCTCGGCTCACTGCCACCTCCGCCTCCTGGGTTCAAGCAAGTCTCCTGCCTCAGCCTCCCAAGTTGCAGTGATTACAGGCTCATGCGCTACCACGCCCAGCTAATTTTTGTATTTTTAGTTGAGAAGGGGTTTCAGCATTTTGGTCAGGCTGGTCTCAAACTCCTGATCTAGTGATCCGCCCACCTCGGTCTCCCAAAGTGCAGAGGCACGAGCCACTGCCCCCAACCTAATAAAGTATATTTTTATAAGCGTTCAGCAATATTGCCTTTTCTCCTATTTTGTAATAAATATTATCTGCTGATAAAAATGTTTACTCTTTTTATTTAATAAATCAACTTTTTAGGGCATTATTTACAAATGGTGAACTGCACCCATATGAACTATACAATTTGCTGAGTTTTAACAAATACATGCATCTATAAAACTACTGTTAGAAATCAAGATACAGAATGTTTTCATAATCTGCCAAATATTTCTTATGGCCTCTAATAATCTTTCCTCTACCCCTTGCCCCAAGCAAACATTGACCTGCCTTCTGTCATAATAGGCTAGTTTGCAATTTCTAACATTTTATGTAAATAGAATATATGTGTATATTTATATGTACTTTTTGATTCTAGCATCTTTCACTCATCATGACATTTTCATGTATGTTGCATGCATCAGTAGATAGCTCATTTTATTGCTGAATAGCATTCCATTATATGGATTTACCTTTCTTTAATGTATCCATCTGTTGATGAACATTTAGATAGCTTCTAACATTTGGTTAAATACAAATAATTTTGATCTAAGCATTCATAAACAAGTCTGTATATGAACACTGGGTTTCATTTTCTTTGGTAAATACTTAGGAGAACTACTGGATCATATGGTAATAATATGTCTAGCTCTATAACAAAATGCCACTTTTCCAAAGTGGTTGTGCATTAGATTCCCCTGAGTTGAGTGTATGTTCTAGTTGCCGTCCCATTCTCACCAATACTTAGTATTGTTAGTTTTGTTAAAATGTTAGTTTAAATAGATACATAGTACTACCTCACGGTTTTAACCTGCATCCCTTCTAAAGGTGAATGATGTTGAGCATCTTTCAATGGATATATGTGCTATTTATATATATTTTCTTGTGACATAACTGTTTAAATGCATCTGCCTATATTTAAGTTGGGTAATTTGACTTGATACTAACGAATTATAATGGTTCATTATATATTCTAGGAATAAGTCTTTTGTCAAATATATGAATTATGAATATTTTCTTTCAATCTGTAAGTCTTCTTTACTTCTTAATAGTGTCTTAGGAGAAATATTTTTAATTTTGATAAAGATATTTATCAGTTTTCCATTTGATGTTTCATTTGTTTATGCATATGATCTAAGAAATCTTTGCATAATCCAAGGTCGGAAAGATTTTTCTCATATGTTTTCTTCTAGAAATCTCATTGATTTAGCTTTGCTTTAGGTCTATCATCCATTTTATGTTAATTTTTGTGTATGGTGTGAGAGGATGGCTGTCCATTTGCTGTATGAGCATCCAGCTGTTCCAGCAGCATTTGTTGAAAAGGCTACTTTATGCTACCTTCCAAACTCTTCAGTACAATGCAGAATTTTCTAGTACTATTCAAAGTTAATGTTTTAAAAGTGTTCAGCAATATTATTAATAATTTATATCCATTTTGCAATAAATATCATATTTTAATAGTAAAAAGCATGCATCCCTTGCCTTTTGGGAACCTCTTTTTAAAACCCAAATTTATTGAGGCTTAACTTACAAAGAATAAACTGTATCTTTTAGTGAGCATCACTGTTAGAAGTAGAGAAAAAGTGAAATCAAATGATCATTTGCTAGATTCCATTTCTGTTTTATTCTTATTTCTAGCTAATGAATATTATTGATCACCTACTTTGTGTCACGTGCTGTGTTAGGAAAAAGACAGAAATAAGAAACCATTTCTTAGATGTTCTCACTTAGGGAGACAGGCATAAAATCACATCACCTTTAACTAGTCAATGCAATAATAAAAATTAAAAAAATATATATTGGCAATTAAAAAGAAAGGAAGTTAACTTCCTAGGGAAGTTGAAGAAGACTTCACAAAGGTGGTGACATTTGAATTATGTTATCTTTATTACAATCTCTTTTGTCTTCTTTCAAAAAAGAAACATTCATTGCAGATATAAATATTTACTTCATTAAGCCGAACATCTCTGGTTCACAAAGTGTAATGAAGAGATGTGCCTTAAATAAAAGGGGACATATGTATGATTTGCCTCAGAGACACTCCCTTATAGATAAGTCTTTTTACTGATACAGTCACTAGAGGTAGCCTCACCTAAGTGTAAACATTTCATCTTGGGTCAAACAAATGTATTTCCCAAGACAAAGGGAGTGTATGTGAAAGGAAACAGGAAAGATTTGAGGGGCCTGGAGCTGGGCCCATTTAATGAGCAGAGAAACATAGAAATAGTAATGCCTACTGTTTAGTTAGCATTCACCACATGCCAAACATCCTAAATGCTTTGCTGAATTCTCACAGCAACCTTATAAGAGTTTTGCACACAGATAAACTGAGGCAAGAAATGTTAAGACCCTATGGTAGATTATTCTTCAAAAACACCCACTCTCTCTCTCTTTCACTTTCCCATCCCATTGATGCTTAGTTTGGTCATGTGACTGGCTTTGGCCGTCTAGTGGACAGAGTGCACTTTTCTATCCCTTTATTGAGAAAGACTTTGGGCTTGCCCATGTGATTTGCTTTGACCAATAGGATGTTAGTGGATGTGATACAAGCGGCCTTGAAATAATCATGCGGCAGTGGGTTCTCCTCTTAGGTCTCTGCTATCACTGAGAGAAGAACCTTCCGTAGATAGCCTACTGGTCAAAAGAGTTGAAAGATAAACGGAGCAGACCTGGAACCAACTTGTAACTTAGAGCACAGCCTGACCTCGTTACCCACAAATGAGAAAAAATACACAGTTGATTGTTCTTTATTCCACTGAGTTTCAGGGTGCTTTATTATTCAGCTACTTAAGTGGCAAATCAAATCCTTTCGATTTGAGCTCTAGCAATATAGGTGCAATATCTGTATCACATGGCTACTAATACAGGAGATAATCAGCTATTTTCAGACACCCAGGTAAAACTAATCAGTTGACTAATGAAGTAGAGGTCTAGAGAGTGTCTATGAACTAATGATCTAAACCTTGCCAAATCATTTTAATTTCTCGGTGCTTTCCTTATAAGAGTATTGTAAATAATAATAATAATAAAGTAATAGCCATAGAGGTTCTCTGAAAATGTTAAAAGTGTTATGCATATCCAAGATTTTTTAAAAGTCTGTTTTGTTTTCTGCTGTATCCTCAGTGCCTAGAACAGTGCGAGCTGTGTAGCAGGTGTTCAGTAAACATTTGTGAAATGAAATTAAAAATAATTTTTTAAAAATAGTATCTTCAGCTCATAAATAACAAAACATAAAGTACGTTTATAATTAGGGAAGTAATTAACTTTTATTCTTGAAAAGAATTGGGGAAAAAGCCAAGGAAGTTGCTTCCTCTTACTCTCCTGTGGATTCCAGCTCAGTGTTATATTTAGAGGAAAAAAATTAAATGCACACAGAGGCTGTGACAGTACTGTCCTTTCCCAGTGTGGCCCAAAGTCAAGACAAGTCAATCCAACCATTGCCTCTTCCCATCACTTACTAAAGTTGCTTTTCACCTAACTTCAAGAGCTCCTAGTCTGTGGACATTCCCAAATAAGCCCAATTCCCTGCTCTGGCTGAGACTGAAACCTTTCTGGCTTCCACACTGCCAATCTTTTGCTGATTTGGGAACGGATACACATTTTAATGTATGTCCATTTGCATTCAAGTCAGATGGGACTGGATCTCCCAGATCGCCTCTGACAGGAAAAAACCATGTGTGTGAAGGACACGAGAATGACTGATCAGGAAAACAGACCCTGCGATGACACAGTGTCTTCAAGGTGGGACAATATATATATATGTGTCTTAGGAGGAAGGGAAAAGATGTGAAGTTATGAAAGAGTAAACAGAACGGAGTAAGAATGAATGATAGTCAACACGGACCATATTTAAGATTGCTAGATGCTAGTTTGTAATAGCAAGTCTAACAAATGTGCTTAGTTTCCTACCTTTACTGTCCAAACTAATATTCTGGAAATCCTAACATTAAATGAGACTGTTGTTGCAGTCTTATATTAGCTTGCTTCTGGTCTAGAATGTTTTATTAGCAGGCAGCTATTTGATTTTAATATTTGTTCTGCAGTTTTAAAAAAAATGAGCTTCATTTATAAAAATACAGATAGTTCAGAATATGGTCAAATGGTCATCTGAATTGAAGAGTCAGGTCACTGCGTTAGGAAGAAAAGATCCATTTACTGTTTTTCCTTCTTTGTTTACCATAAAGCAAGATATAGTCTAATGAGATGTCTTACTTTTAAGACATTTGCATTTAATTCAGTAGGATTTAGGTGAGGGCCATAGTTAGAGTTTTGCTCCTCATATCAAATTGCAGAAAAAAATCACACTAGAGATGTTATTTGACTTATTCTACTTTCTATTATAACATAGGCTGCCTTTTTATCTCAAAACATCTCTGGTGATTTCCTGAGAACATTTTCGGTGGCGTAAGGATTATTTCAGCCCCAAACTTTCTTGTTAAAATGTTAAACTGGAACATTTGAACAGTATTGCATCACTGACATGAAACTGACTAACAATCTGGAAGCAATAAATTATACTTAAGTATCCTTCATTGTAGTGAGTGCTTCATCCTGTGACAGATATTCTCTAGTGAGAGTTTCGGGTAAAACTCCTTCTGTCTCTGCTAAAATTTTTAAATAGCTACTGAACCATTTCTGGCCTCCAGTTAATATGTCCTAGTAATACAATCTGTCAGTGTCATTAGTATATTAAAAATTATAGACTAAACACACAATATTGAAAGAATAAAAGGAAAAGATCAATCCTCTCATTTTTGCTATAGATTTTCATAATGATTTCTTTACTTCTTGAATATATATTTTATCTGCCAAATGACCATATATTTGCAACTCTTGACTTGGAAAATATATAAGATAATAGAAGAGAAATAAATAACATAAATATAATTCATATCCTGGATTTCTTAGCAGGATCCACAGTATTATTATTTTTCTTTCTTTTATATAAAGATGGGGTCTTACTATGTAACTATGTTGCCCAGGCTGGTCTTGAACTCCTGGGCTCAAGGGATTACTCCACTCCCCCAACCCTCTACACATACCACCTCACCTCACCTCAGCCTCCCAAAGTTTTAGGATTACAGGAGGCATGAACCACTGCACCTGGACAGGAGGATCCAGAGTATTAAAGCTCATTTTACCCTATTCATCAAAGCTTACCTAATTTTATGTCCCTCAGACTCCAGATGAAACTGAAGCTAAATGGAAAGAATTTAGCACTATCAATTATATAAATTGTATAAATTTAGTAGGTACATAAATCTTTTAAATAAGAAAAGAAAATAAATTGCTCAAGTTTCTATGAGAAAGATACTAAGATTAAAGAGGGTTTTTTTTTAATCTGATGAAAACAAATGTTTTAATTTAAAAAAATTTCCTAAGTCCAAAGTTGCAGAAACCCAAAAAATTGGGACATATTCTTAATATCTTCATCTCATCTTTACCTAATATCAATTTTTTCTTCAAGTTACTTCAATTGTATATCCTATATTTCTTTCCAGTCATTTTATTTCCTCCATTTATATTGCTTTCATCCATTCTTGTATTCTTCTAATCTCTACACAACCTGAGTGATTTTCATTGTAAAAAATAAAACATATGAATATAACTCTGATGCCTAACACCAATTATTGCTCTTAGGATAAAGGCCAAAACCTTTAGTATGATCTGTAGGCCTTACAATATCTGCCTTTAGTCTTCTGTTTTCCAGTCACTCTGGCTTTCTTTTAGAAACTTAGAACAAACCAAGTTTCTTCTTGCCTAAGGGACTTAAGCACGTCTCACCTGGCTGGGCACAGTGGCTCACATCTGTAATCCCAGAACTTTGGGAGACCAAGGCAGGCAGATCACCTGAGGTCAGGAGTTTGAGACCAGCCTGGCCAACATGGCAAAACCCCGTCTCTACTAAAAATACAAAAATTAGTCAGATGTGGTAGCACAAGCCTGTAATCCGAGCTACTTGGGAGGTCGAAGCCGAGGATGGCTTGAACCCGGGAGGTGGAGGTTGCAGTAAGCCGAGATTGCACTACTGCACTTCAGCCTGAGCAATAGAGTGAGACTCTGTCTCAAAATAAATGAAAGCAAAACAAAAAACATATCCCACCTTCTATCTAAAATACTGTATGTATGTGTGTGTGTATATATATATACATATATATATAAAGAGAAAGAGTATATTTATATATTATATACATTTTAAGTATTTGTTAAAATTATTTATTAAAATTAAAATTTATTAACATTTTAAACAATATATGTGAAGTATTATTCCATCTATAGCACCACTAATCCCACCCCAATCCTAGTTTTGATGCCAATCCCAGACATACTATGAAATACTCTCCAACTCATACTGATCTTCAAGATGTCTGCTCAAGCTTTATTTAATTCCCTTATGAAACTTTTACTTTATGAAAATTATGTCAGCATGGATTATATGTTCCTTTGTATGGTTTTTGGATTAATATCTTCTCCCCTAAACTTTATATTCCATGAGGGAGAAATTTTGTCTATTTTGCTTATCATTCTGTCTCTCCACATATCAGTATGCCTGGCTCAGAGTGAATTCTTAATAAATATCTGATGAATTAAGCTGTGGGGATTTCCATAACAGAACTCCTTATGTGTTGCTGCCTTTTTAGTATTTTTCATGGTCTTTTAACTGATGTCAGAATATTTCCCTAACACAGCCCTTGCCCTGTGATGCCTTAAGTCTCTCCAAAGAGACTTAAGAGTCTTGCTCTGTTGCCCAGGCTGGAGTGCAGTGGTGCCATCGCAGCTAACTGCAAACTCTGCTTCCTGGGTTCAAGTGATTCTCCTGCCTTGAGTAGCTGGGATTACAGGTGCTTGCCACCATGCCTGGCTAATTTTTCTATTTTTAGTAGAGATGAGGTTTTGCCATGTTGGTCAGGCTGGTCTCAAACTCCTGACCTGAGGTCATCTACCCATCTAGGCCTCCCAAAGTGCTGGGATTACAGGTGTGAGCCATTGCACGGGACCCATTGGTCTATTTCTTAAATGAATGGACAAACAAAGCTTATCAGTAATGTTCATCTTCTTAATCTGTTTAATTCTCATTAGATATTTCTTATACATCATAACACTATTTTCCTCCACTGAATATAGAACAACATTGTCAAAGAAAGTAATTGGTGGGAAGGTACTATTGACATAAATGTTTATTATGTATCATGGCATAATAACTTTATGATCAAATGAGTCTAAAAATAGTCAAAAGGTTGATGGATCATCTTAATGAAAATGGTTAACAAAATTACTTGATTTTAGTTTCTTAATTTTAATTTTTTACTCTAAGTTAAATGAAACTGACTTTTGCTGTCTCATTTTATTTGAATAAACCCCAATATTAAAACTTGCTTTTATTTCTTAAAATTTTTAAAAGACCAGTATAGTTTTCTGACAGAAAACGTAGCTTAAATGTATAAAAGTTCTTGACAATAACTGCTCATTAGGTTTTGCAAGTTTGTAGTATAATGCTATACAGGATTATCTTAGTAGTACTTCATAATTCCTACTAATCAATTCGAATTTTTCTGCAGAATTGGATAGCATCATTTTGGATTAAGAGATATAATGATTGTGCCATTCAGAAAGTGGCACTGTTCAAAGGTAGAACACATTCTGAGCAACTGAAAGACAAATGTATAAAATTAAATATGTCTTGAAATCTCAGCAGTAAATATTTCATTGGAGATTTTCATGTGGTTATGTGACGAAGATTTGATTCCTGCCTTGGATACATCTAGTTAGGTATCATTGCCTTTCATGACCCCAAATATTTTCTTTCACAATCATGCTTTTCCTTATCACCTCCATTACAAAATGTTAGATTGTTCATCTTAAAGATAAAGGATTATATAATCAGGTTTTAAACACTCTACTTATTAGATCTGTTTGTGAAGAATAATCAAACAGGAAATGAAATACTGTTTCTCCTGATGGTATCAACCTATATTAGAAATATATAATTAGCATATCTTAAATTACCTTTCCCTCACTGGATAAATAACCTTGCTAGGTACAAAAATTATTAAGTTAATTCCTCTACAGTTCTTCGACATTTGAAAGAAAGTGCTTGCATGTAATGTCATTTCTGATTTCCATGAAATTGGATGTTTTGAAGGACTTTTAAATACTACTATTGAGCTTGCTGAAAATTGATACTGTATATAATTCAATTGCTTCATTTGTCTAATATGGTATGTGCAAAGTGGCTCTTCTTCAGAAAATGTCAGTTGGAATGAGAATTTTAATTATTTTTTTCAGTTATACTTGGCAACTAGATCTGGAACAAAGATACTGTAGCAAATGTATGATATGTGAGAAATAAGTTTCTGAAAAGATTCTGATTAAACTTACATTGTCAGCTGCCCAGCATAAGACTTATTAAAGATTAAACTCTAACCCAGTCTTTTAACCACATTTGTAATAGATGTACTGTAGCACCAAGTATCTGACCGGATTAAATTAAAGATACAGCACCATCTTATGGATATTTCTATATTTGTAAAATCTGGAAATACAAAAATTGTTTTGAGTTTGGGAATGGAAAACTTTATCAGAAAAAAATGTGGGAGGAGAACATTTTAATGTATAAGGGAAAAATTATGCAGTATTAAATAACTCCGGTGTGAGTATGTGCACGTATATGTGTGCACATGTGTGTTTGTGATAGGATGGTAAATAAAGGTACAAATTAGATTTGTAATTATTTTTTTCATTAGAAAATGAAGAATTCTACTAAAAAGTAAAATAAACTTTCATTACAATATAAATTTATAACTTTTTGAAATAAGACATTTGTTCTTCACATGTACCCCAAAACCTAAAATGCAATAAAAAAAAAAAAGACATTTGGCCAAGAATACTGTCAATCTCTACAGGATACTGGGATGGACATCACTATATATCACCTTGCAAGGATAGTCAGGGAAATATTGATAAGTAGAAATGTTCTTAGTAGCCAAGGGCTACTTTCCAAAGAGTGCTGAGAAATTTCAACATGATAATAAACCAATTTAATTATCTGCTGAAACTGTATAACTAGTAATAAAGTCTCCTTATATTCAATCTAGTATTTAATTATTTTTATAAGTGATTTATGTTCATTATTATTGTTTAGATTTTATATAAAGATATTTTAAAATAAATACTTCCATAACAATCCTTGTTATTTTAATGTATAACACATAGCCAGTCTAAGGTGGTTATAGAAAAATTGATGGACAAAACTCCTCAGTGAATTATTAAGGCATGGTTATGTATGTATGTTTAATATCTTTAATCTTTAGTTCATCTTAATTATCAGATATGGACCTGAAGCATCACATAATTTATCTAGGTCATACAGTATAGAATTACCTCATTCTAACTAAAATACATATACCATGGCTCTTATCTTTTTGTTGTTTTGAACCCCATGATAAAAATTTTGAATCCTTTATTTAGAAAAAAAGGCTATCGATATGATACATTTCACATAAGAGTTTCTAGACCCTCACAAGCAGGGTCCCCAACCCCCAGGACTCAGAAACGTACTAGTCAGTGGCATGTTAGGAACCAGGCTGCACAGCAGGAGATGAGTGGCGGGTAAGCAAGTGAAATTTCACCTGTATTTACAGCCATCTAGTTGCTTGCATTAGCACCTGAGCTCTGTCTCCTGTCAGATCAGCAGCAGCATTAGATTCTCATAGAGGGCAAATCCTATTGTGAACTGCACATGTGAGGGATCTAGACTGCACACTCCACATGTGAGGGATCTAGATTGTGCACTCCTTATGAGAATAATGCCTGACGATCTATCATTGTGTCCCATCACTCCTAGATGGGACCATCTAGTTGTAGGAAGACAAGCTTAGGGCTCCCACTAATTCTACATTATGATAAGTTATATAATTATTTCATTATATATTACAATATAATAATAATAGAAATAAAGTGTACAATAAATGTAATGTGCTTGAATCATCCCAAAACCATCCCTGCACCCACTGTTCATGGAAAAATTGTCTTCCGTAAAGCTGGTCCATGGTGCCAAAAAAAAGGTTGGGGTCTGCTAGACTAGAGCTCATCCATGGCTTATGGTTCGAATAGTATTCTTCTTTTTTTGTTAAACTGTATTTCCTTCTGGTCATAATTTTGATGACCAGTAGCCAGGGGCTTAATTATAAAGATTTGAACAGTCTTCTTGTAATTTTTTTCAAATACACACTTTTTCACACAGAAACACACACAAACACACACACTTCTATTTGGTTTTGACTCATTTCTCCCCACAATTAAATTATATATTAAAAAGAGCAGTAAAAATAGAGGCGTTCTTACAGATTTATTTTCATATATATTATTTTTATGATACTACAGAGGGAGATGTAAAAATATGATGTTTACTACAAATAATACAGAATTTTTGGCTTTATCCTCACATAATACAGGTTCTAATCATGTTTCATTAGGAGTCACGTTCTATATGATGTATACTCGACTGTAAATATCTAAATTTTGTTTCAAATATAAAATTGTCACGAATTTAATAAAATTAAGTACTTCCCAGATATCCATATGAAAAGAAAAAAACATAAAGTTGAAAAATTCTAAATATGCCATATATGTATTTTTGCATTCAGTTTTCAGATGTAGATAGGCAGTTTTTAGCTTAATGAGAAATGTAGGGAAATTTAGGGGAATAAAAGCATAATGTTTAAATTTAGATCCAAGACACTATATTATTATATAAAAAATTTCAGATTATCAAATGCAGAACTATAGGTAATTTTTTGTTTATTAATATTGTAGAATAATCTTGTGAGTTGAATCACTGCTTTTATAATAAAGGGTAGATTGTATTAAAATTCATTAAAAAATTAGATGCCTGATCATTTAAACTAGGAATAAAACCATTTTCAGAGTCTGTATCTTTAAGAGTAATTAGATCCACTAGATACATTTGCTCAACATAGTATAATAACTACTTTATCGTTAAATCAGTCTGAGAGAATATTTAAGAGTGAATATTTGCTGAGTAATAACAACATGTTCGTTGTTCAATGGCAAGATTAAAGACATAACCCTGAAGACTGGGTTTCTCAAAATGTAGTCCTCAAACCCCTGGGGGGTCACTGAGACCCTTTCAGGGGAGCCTACAAAGTTAAACTGTTTACATAAGAATATTAAGACATTATTGTCTTTTTCGCTGTGTTGACATTTTATTGATGGCACAAAGGCATTGGTGGTGAAACTGGTGGTGCCTTAAGCATGAATCAAGACAGTGGCACAAAAATGTGCTAGTCAGCCGGGAGCGGTGGCTCATGCCTGTAATTCCAGCACTTTAGGAGGCCCAGGAGGGCGGATCACCTGAGGTTGGGAGTTTGAGACCAGCCTGACCAATATGGAGAAACCCCGTCTCTACTAAAAACACAAAATTAGCCAGGCGTGGTGGTGCATGCCTGTAATCCCAACTACTTGGAGAGGCTGAGGCAGGAGAATCACTTGAACTTGAGAGGCAGAGGTTGCAGTGAGCCAAGATGGCACCATTGCACTCCAACCTGGGCAACAAGAGTGAAACTGCCTCAAAAAAAAAAAGTGCTGGTCATCACGTGTTATTCACTGGTACACACTCACAGGAAACAAAAATGTCAGTTTCACTTATTAATGAACCTAGTTTAGTAGTTAAAATTATTAATTTTGTTAAATCTCAATGCTTGGGTATATTTTATTTTGAGACCCTCTACCACCTAGGTTGGAGTGCAGTGGTACTATCAGGCTCACTGCAGCCTCCACCTCCTGGGCTCAGGTGATTCTCCCACCTCAGCCTCCCAAGTAGCTGGTACTACAGGTGTACTCCACCACAGCTGGCTAATCTTTTGTATCTTTTTTTCTTATAGAGATGGAGTTTCACTATGTTGACTAGTCTGATTAAAAATTTTAAAAATATTTTATGAGGCAAAAATGGGAAGTATGGATAAAGCCCTTCTTGTCACCTAATGAAGTATAATGGTTGTATCAGGGAAAAGCACCTGTTTGAGTTGCAAGTTGAATGAGCTGTTTCTTCATGGAAACCCATTTTTACTTAAGAAAACAACAGAGGCAAATTACCATTATTCAGACTGGGATATTCTGCAGAATTTTTCTCAAAAGTGCATGCATAACGCAAGATTATCACTTTAAGGAAAATAACTGACAGTATCGTTGCCAGTGACAAAATTCAAGCTTTCAAGCAAAAATTAAAATTTTGTAAAACTTGTAGTGCCACAGTGAGCTTGATAGTTTTCCAAGACACTTTGCTTAAGAGATTAGTGGTTATTGACAAATGTGATTTTTTGATACAATTTAATAAAAAATCTTTCAAAGGTGTCAACCTTTGAAAGATCTATATTAATCAGTGAACCAGTGTTTTCCAGATGACCAATAAATGATATTACAAAATAATGCATAGGTAAAAAAAAAATCAATTCAAGATCGACTAGTATGCTATATTTTTTAAATATCACAGAGTAAGAAAAGCTTATTGACATGGTTTTCCATTCTACATTATACCTAATAGTTAAGAAACTACCACTTGTTGACTTGTGGTGTAATATCAAAGAAGAATGTCCACAATTATATTAAAAGACTATTAAAATACTCCTTCATTTTCAACTATATATCTATGTGGTGTCAGGTTTTCTACATCTATTTCAATCAAAATAACACATTACCACAGACGGAATGTAGAAGCAAATATCAGAATCCAGATGAATTCTATTAAACCAGACATTAAAGAGATTTTTACAGTATAAAAATAGTACTAATATCCTCACCAAACTTTTAAGTTTGGAAATATAATAGTTTTTTCATAAAAGTATATAATTTGTGTTATATAATGTTATTTTAAAATAAACTAATAAATAACTATTTCTAACTTTTCTTAGTTTTATTTTCTAATATGAGAAATACTGATAAATATAACCACACAAAAAAGTTCTTTGGGGTCATTAATAACTTTTAAAGGTGAAAATGGGTCCAGAGAACAAAATGTTTGATAATAATAGCTATAGCCTAGAGTAACAGTAAATAGTATAAAGACACATCTTTTTTTTCCCACCTGATATCCTTTTCACTAGTCTTATAATTTGTCCATAAAAACTCTACTTCACTTTAGTTGAATTTTCTTGAGCATTATTGTTAAAATGGTATAAGTTATTTTACAGTAGAATTTTCATCTCTTAAGTGAGACATTGGTTGAATTCCTAGTCAATCAATATAATTCTGTCTTTACAATGTCCTAGTATAGTGCTTAATTTAGATCAGGCACTCAATACATGCTATTGACTGGCAGAAAATGTGTTTAACAACAAAGTCAATATAAGTATAAAAACCTATGAAAGCTGAAGGAACAAAAAGCCTCTGGCTATTTATTGCTTTATCCAAGTATAAGCATAATTCCTATGTTTTATCCATTGCCATAAAAATCTCACATGGTTTATGGCTTTATTAACATTTAAAAAGCCCAAACATTCTCTTCTGGGTTAAATATTTGCTTATCTGGTGATCATAATAATCACTACATATATATCTTGAATTGATGCAAGACTTTTCTTGTGACACTTTGAATACAGGCCACAATGTGCTTCTACATTCCCTTCCTCTCTGTACTTTACAAGCCAACTCATTTCTGTCCATTTCCTTCAAATTTCTCATAACATGGAAAATTAAAGAACAATGGAACTTGTTCTTGTGTCAGTTTGCTAAGAATGGTC
Organism: Aotus nancymaae; assembly: GCF_030222135.1. NCBI lineage: Eukaryota > Metazoa > Chordata > Mammalia > Primates > Aotidae > Aotus > Aotus nancymaae. Next base: position 33,721,093 of record NW_026988413.1, read on the forward strand.
TGTCGGGGGTGGGGAAATATGGGAGGGACAGCAAGGGGCGGGGAGTTGGGGAGGGATAATACGGGGAGAAATGCCAGATATAGGTGATGGTGAGGAAGGCAGCAAACCACACTGCCATGTGTGTACCTATGCAACAATCTTACATGTTCTTCACATGTACCCCAAAACCTTAAATGCAATTTAAAAAAAGAGAGAAAAGAAATATCATATTCCATTTTCCTACAACTTATGTTATAATTTAGCTCTATATGTAATTTGGTAACTTGTCATTATTTCAAAGAATCCCAGACTTCACATCTTTTTAATAGTGATCTTTGTGGGGGAAGTTGGCCTGAGAGTTCATAAGGATTCATTGCAATTTGAATACATTAAAAAAAATTTGACATCCTAGAAACCTGTAATTTCCTATTTAGATAGGACATTTTACTTCCATTTTTATCTTCATTTCTACCTTAAAAAGCTTAGAGAGAGGTATGAGTAGACTTAAATATTTTTTCTATTCTTATTTATTTACTATTTTATGTACAATGGAAAGAAGTAGCTGAGGCCATGGATATAAACGGTAAATTTTACCTGCAAAAAAAAAAAAAAAAAAAAAGAACACTAGAACTGTAATCAGTTGCTAATGAATGCCCAAAGATTGAATAGGAACAAAAGGATAGTAGCTTCTTATTTGGGGTCAAGCCTTCTTATAAAAATTATGAAATCTCTGAGATCAAGATATTGTAACATTTGGGAGTGAGTCTGATTGTTTATAGGTTAATGATATAGTAATACAGATTCTGAGTTATATAAAATCCAATAAATAAATGCATTGAACAATTTGCAACTTTACCTATATTTTCTTTCTATAGCTCTATGGCTAAAAGTGAGCTTAATAATAAAGCAATTACTGTATAATAGTAAAATAGTTGGCATGAACTGAGAACTTACTATATACCAGTACTTTGTATGCATTATCTTATTTATTCTTCACGACAACCCTTTGAGTGTACTTTGTGTGTGTATGTGTGTGTGTGCATGTCTGTGCGCGCGTGTGTGTGTGTAACTGGGAACTACTCATTTGTCAACTTATGCTTATCATCTGCATATATTTTTACCCATTACCTGCAAAATGTGTGGTCCCATAACAGTTCTTCATTACTGACTCAGATTCTAATTGGAGAGGAAAAAAGGCAAAAGCAGACTAAAGGGAGAGAAGGGATTTAAATGCGGTTTTCAAGAGGATGATTGCCTCATAAGATATAAATAGTCATCATAAAATTTCAAAAAAATATTGTTTGTATCTTACTTTTGTAAGGGCATATTTCTTCGTGAGCTGACAGTTTTCCCATAGATGTTGCAAAATTGATTCTTCCATTTGTCCTAAAAAAGATTCTTCTTTCTGTTGTACAATCATTTTAGTTATAACTATACTATAAAAGATAATAGACTGTCTACTTTCAAGACATTTAAGGGATATTTTGAGAATTTTTCTCTAATGACATATGAGCATATATTATCATAATTGTTTAATTTGTTCTCATGTCTGTTTCATATACATTCTCTGAGGGGGTAAATTTTTAGTTTTTTTGCACTCAGAATAATGCATAACCTAAAGTGGGTACCCAAATAATGTCTGTTCTATGAAAAAAAAAAAAAAGATTTCATCTGTGAGTTGAAAGAGTTAACATTTTACTTTTAGGCCAAATGCACAAACTAATTCTCAGCCAGAAAACAGCCCACCTATGGTATTCAGGTCACACACCTGTTTCCTTAAATATTATTGCCAAAAACACATTTTATATTCCATTTTATTACTGTGCATCCATCTTTCCTTAGCATTAGAGATCTTTCATTAAAAAGCAGTATAAATTCAATTTGTTTTTATGCTCACCTTGACAAAAGTAAAAATGAATCACTGAATAAGTTTAAGTGTATTGTGTGCATTTATGCTGTGTGACCAATGAAGACTTATTTGGGCATCATTTAATCAATTATTCCAGAGCATCAACCAATATTATAATGACTTGAAAAGTTAATACATAAGGTAGAAATTTCGCACAAATATCAGTGCAAGCACAAAATTTAAAACCTTAAAATTATTTGGGTACAATTAATTAATGATCAGGTCTTCTTTTCAGGTACCTTTTCTTCAAACCATCCCTTAATTAGAGGAGAGGCAAGGAAGTTTCCCCAGAGACCCATCACTGGCCCTCTTCTCACTTTGAACACATAATTTCTGAACCTTATCATCCATATGTGTACTTTAAACTCCTCAAAGACCTGATGCTTCTCCAAACATACTTGTCTTCTAGAAGACCATATTTCATCAATTACTAATCAAGTTACCATATTCTGACAAGCATCTTCTATGCTTGACCCTCTTCCTCAGCACCTCATACATATTCTATTAATTCCTTTGTCCATCTCATCAACTTTCCTCCTCTGCTTGTCCTCACTCTTAAGTTCAAAGCCCCATTGTTTCTCTCTCAGATGTCCCTAGTAATCTTCTCTTTATAGTTTGCCTCTGGTTTCACTGCCCTTGACTCTTAAGAGTTACGCATTACAGTATGTCTTACCTTACTTAAAACCCCTTCTGTATTTCCCCATTTTCTGCGGGATATGTTTAAACTCCAAAGCCTGGCACATAGGACCAATCCTGAATTTGCCTATGCTTATTCTCTAGTCTCATCTTCCACATTTTCATATTACATGCATTCTTCACTTCAGGCATGCCAGTTTACTTGTAGTTCTCCAAATTGGGAAACAATTTCACACCTTTGCAAATAATTATCTTCCTATCTACAGTGCCCTCATCTCAACAGCTCTAAATTATTCTTCAAGATATATGTCAAGCAACCTGGAAGCCTTCTCTTACATATTAGTCTGTTTCCACACTGCTATAAAGATAATACCTAAGATTGGGTAATTTATAAACAATAGAGATTTACTTGACTCACAGTTCCGCATGGCTGGGGAGGCCTCAGGAAATTTACAATCATGGCAGAAAGCAAAGGAGAACCAGGCACCTTCTTCACAAGGCAGCAGGAAAGAGAGAGAGCTGGGGAAACAGCCACTTTTAAACCGTAAATATCTTGTGAGAACCCCCTCACTATCACAGAACAGCATGGGGGAAACCACCCCCCATGATTTAATCACCTCCCACCAAATCCCTCCCTCTACACACGGGGATTACAATTAGAGATGAGATTTGGGTGAGGACATAGAGTCAAACCCTATCACTTACTGTCTTCTGAATGAAGTGTTTCTTCTCTGTATTGCCATTATCTTCCGGATTATTAGAACAATCATCAGATTGCAATTCAAATATTGATTTTTTTAAATAAATGATTTTTTTCATTTGTGGTTCCTTAACTGATTAACTTCTTGAGGCCTATATCTTGTTTTTTCTAAAGATATCCAGAATAGCTTTAGCATATGTTAATTTTTTTTGAAGGAAAATTTGTATTGTTTTAATTATTTTTATGTACAGAAAACTCAACAGTGTACATTTAAGCCAGTTTAGTGGCAAGTTCTTTAGCCTTTGCCTTTTTGAGCTTGACGATGCAAGCCACAGATTTGGGACCCAGGACATTGCCTCCCCAGTGACGGCAGATCTCATCATATCTGTCGTTGTAATTGGTTCTGATGGCTTCCACCAGCTTAGCCAAGGCGCCTTTGACTTCCGAGTTAACCTGTATGAGGGCGACAGTGGTGCAGGTCTTCCTGTGGACTAGATGTCCCAGTCTTGCCTTCCTCTTGGTAATACAGTAAAGGACTCCCATTTTACGACACAGGGCAGGCACGAAGACAACCAGCTCGATGGGATCCACGTCGTGTGCGATCACCACCAGCTGAGCTTTCTTGTTTTCCACCAAGGTGGTGAAGGTGTTAACTCCTGCTCGAAGGACAGGTGGTCTCTTAGTGGGGACGTCCCCTTTGCCAGCAGCTTTCTTCTCTGCCCAGGTCAACAGGCTCTGCTGCTTCTCTCGTTTTGTCTCTCGTTTATACTTGTGGGCCAGCTTAAGTAGCTGAGTAGCTGTTTGGCTGTCCAGGGCCTGGGTGAATTGGTTAATTGCAGGAGGCACTTTCAGCCGCTTATAGAGGATGGCTCTCTGCCGCTGCAACCTGATGTAACGAGGCCATTTCACAAAGCGGGCGAGGTCTCTTTTGGGCTGGATGTCCTGTCCAATGCCAAAATTCTTACGCCTTTTCTGAAACAGGGGATTCACCACTTTCTTGGCCTCCTGCTTCTTCACGACAGCGGGGTCCAGAGCCACCTTCTTCCCCTTCGCCTTCTTTCCTTTCGGCATCTTGGGCGGCAGGAGGAGAGCAGCATACGTTAATTTCTTAAACTATGTATGTTTAATTAATGAACTGCTTAAAACTCTTTGTTGTCTTTTAGATATTTCTTTAATTTATGCCTCTTAAGCCATTTATATCTTCATGGAGGAAACACTATATATGCTATGCTATTCCAAATATTATTAGAGGTTTTCCTGTGGGATCCTCAAGGCTTGGAGATCTTTGATTTATTAACCACCTTTAATGGGAAAAGAATAAGTGATAACATCAAGTAGTATTAATAAAAGAAACTGAAAAATATACCTATGGTTGGCAAGAAAAGGGCAGTAAAGTTGCTATATTCAAATCATACATTTATGTCCCTAGAAATTTTTATTAGTTTAGTAAACCTCAGATATTTGATATACTGACTTATTATCAGAGCAAATTACGGCAGAAAATGACACTGTTTGAAACTAGAAAACTGTTTTGAGTCCTTATTCCATTAGGTGCTGGTTCTGTGCCCTAAGGAAAGGATTCTCTAACTCTCAGGTTCCTTATTTGAACAATGGAACCTAAAATAGTGAGATAATGTATCTAAAGAGCTTAGTGCAATATCTGGTTCAAAGGGCAATCATTAATGATATCACCTGCCTCAGAAGGTTACTACTTTGATAAGGATATGAGATAAACAATTTCACAGATCTTTGCAAACTGCAAAGTGCTAGATAAGCATCAGATATTAAGACAAATGAGTAAGATTGCTATTTGTTTACCTTGCCAAAAATAAAACCTTGCTTTTAAATACTCGGTGTTTGAGATTTCCTATTTCTTGGCAATTAGTGATAATCCCACAGCCATGCTCTTGCTGAAGACCTTTTATTACTAGGGGACCTCTTAAAGATTAGGCAAAGACAGACAGGCAAGACTCCTCTGGAGTAAACGCCTCCTTGTCTTCTACCCTATCTAGAGAGAATGTCAGTAAATGCAGGAGGAAAGTCTCTCTTGTGTACCTAACTATATGAAAGTGGCCTGAAAAAGCTAAAACTGCTGTTTGACCATTGGGGTAGAGGAGCTCAGAGCTGGTCGTTTATTTGCCCTGTGTTACTTTCACTGAACTTCATCACCTCCCTGTCCACCTGGTCGCTGCATACTCCACCTGGTGTTGAATGCATTGTTTTCCCTATTTCACTCTGTCAGGACTAAGTACACAAGATACAGAATTACTACAAGAAACTCCTAGGTGGTTCCAGCACTAGGACTGAGAAAACTGCGCAGATAAGGCAGGCTTCTGTGCAGCTGCGAGACGCCCACTTGAGGCCAGAACCATCAACGTCTGAGTGTCCTGTGCCTTAGTCCACCGCGGGCTCCGGAAAAGGCTAACAGTGCTGGACACCGGGAGGGCGCTCAAATATCTGCTGAATAAATGTCTACACTACACAACTTGTTTTGAGTCAACTGCATCGCAACCCAGAAAATCATCGAGATATGTCTGAGCTGAATCAGAGTCGTCTGCACATATAAAATCTCTCTTGCTGTGAGTCTGCAGGAATAGAACAGTTTAAAAAGTACGCCTCGTTTTTTCTTTTTTCCCTTTTCATTACTCCGACTTTTATAATTTAGGCTTCAGCATGAGCATCAAACGGCAGCAGAGCAGAGCGAGTGAGACTTTTCAAAGTCCTGTCGCAAAGCTATTTCGTGGTGAAGGGCTCCAGTCCCTCTTTTCCGCGCTGGGGTTCAACCCTGGGCAGCAGGTTAGGGTTGGAGAGACGTCTCGGCCGCTCCACCTCACCTCTGTTTAGTGAACAGTCCCTCCCCGCTCCCCATTCCACCTGCACCTGCGGGAGAAAAGATCCTAGGTGGTGGGGTGAGGTATTTGGAGCAGCCCCGGTGCCCGCTCCCCGCCTTTGCAAACTGTGCGCCAGGGCACCAGGCGCCGGGGCACTCGGGGCCCGGCCAGCGGCGGCGGCGCGCGCACGCGCACTCCGCGGCCCCGCGCGGCTCCTCAACATTCCATTCCACGTGTTGCTTGTTGTAGGCGCCACAGGTTCCTCACCTGCGTCCGGGAGCTCGGGCCGCGCTGCCTCTGCCGGCGTGCTCTGAGGAGCCGCTGGGTCGGCTCGCCCGGGGCTGGCTGACCAATTCCTGAGGCGCTCAGGCGCACCCCCAACGCTAACTCCGCCTATTCAATCCCTGCGGCTCCCCGTCTCCCCCTCCCAGTCCTCCTCCTGGCTCCTGCCCGCCCCCTTAGCCCTGGCGGTAGGAAACGCTCCTGAATTTAACTCGACGTGTCCGGAAAGCCCTGGCCAGTTTTCCTTTCGTTCTGCGGCCGCTGCAGCCAACCCAGCGGCTCCCTCGGACCCGCGGGCGCAGCTGCGGTGGGTGAGGCGCCTGGCGACCGCGGGCAGAGAGCCGGGGACCCCCGAGCACCATGCTGGACCCGTCTTCCAGCGAAGAGGAGTCGGACGAAGGGCTGGAAGAGGAGAGCCGCGATGTGCTGGTGGCAGCCGGCGGCTCGCAGCGAGCTCCGCCGGCCCCGGCTCGGGAAGGGCGGCGGGACGCGCCGGGGCGCGCGGGCGGCGGCGGCGGCGGCGGCGGCGGCGCGGCCAGATCCGTGAGCCCGAGCCCCTCGGTGCTCAGCGAGGGGCGAGACGAGCCCGAGCGGCAGCTGGACGATGAGCAGGAGCGGAGGATCCGCCTGCAGCTCTACGTCTTCGTCGTGAGGTGCATCGCGTACCCCTTCAACGCCAAGCAGCCCACCGACATGGCCCGGAGGCAGCAGAAGGTGAGTTGCGGGACCCGGCGCCTCCAGCCACCACTTCTTCCCGGGATTTTTTCTCGGGAGAGCTCTGGGGCGCCTCCCGTCCTTCTGCGAAACGCAGGACGCCGTATTTTTGTTAGTCTTTGAGGGCAGAGGAATCTTTGGGGACAAGACGGTGCTTTCACCCGCTGGGTATGGGGCTGCAGCGGACACCTCTTCTCCTCCTCCCCGCCTGGGCTGGCAGGAGCTGTCAGCTCACCATCCGCGAGACAGAGACCCACAGCGCCCGCTGCGCTGCGGTTGCACCCGGCAGGCGCAGCTCTGGCCGGATTAGAATGCAGCTCCCATCAACTTTAATTTCCAGCAGCACTGGTGCATTCCTGCCCACCTAGCCCGGCGTGATATTGCTAGAGCTGGGTTTGCCGAGGGTCTGATTGAGTGCTGTAGCTAGGCGAAACAGGTAGAGCCCTAGTACTTTTCTTCTGTTAGCTAGAGAGAAAGCTTCACTTAAGAGGGGTAGAAATTTTCCTCAGTGAGTAAAAAGCAAAGTTAAATTCATACGTTTCCTGTATTGCCATACAGCCAGGACGTCAAATCCAAACACTGAAGAAGGCATGCAGCTTTGTAGGGTGGCTGTGGGTATTTGGGCAGGCCTAATGAATGAAACACACTATTACTGATGAAAGATAAAGGATTGGTGCATAACCACTTAATAACAAATGCTTTCCACATGCTTTTGGAGGGGGGAGGGTAAAATGCCTTTTCTCCCTCAAAAGGTAAGAAGTTTGTTTCAGGTGAAAGGTCGGCCAACTTTAGTTTCAAAACAAGAACCCAGTTGTCCTAAGTGGTTAAATGTTTACAATAGCAACTGTCTAGGAAATCTTTTTAGTAGAATGCTGAATCTGTAGAAATGGGTAACAGTTCCCTCAGTTTGTGACAAGACCTGGAGATCCAGAAAGATTGTAGTTTGCTTAAGGCGTACCTAGCTGCACAGACATTTGTTAGTTTTCTGAAATATTAAGTGTGTGAGGCATTTTTAGAAATTTGCAGAGGTTTCGAATTGACTTTATAACTGTAGTTCAGGGTAAATTCAGTCTGCCTACACTCTCCTACTCTTATTTAGCTAACCTTTGTTTTTTGAGGTCTGATTGACATGTAAAAAGCTATACATACCAGTCAATCCTGTTAGTGGTTTCATAGGTGTGTAAGTATCATGGAGGTAAGTGCACGCCTATGAAACCACCTATAGTTAACACTGTTGTATGCTTAAGATCTGCCCTCTTAGAAAAAAATTTAAGTGTTCTAACCCAACTTTTTGAAACACACACAAACTGAGCACCTATTTTGAAATCATTTATTCTAAGAATGCTTGCGGGATATTTCCCTACAGCTGGAGACTAGTAACACAGTTCCTTCAGGTAACCTAACGTTAGGTATTGAGTCACAGAATGTTACAGATGGAAGAGATCTTGAGATCCTAGGGAGACTCCTCATTTTGGAGAAGAGAAATAGGTCGTAATAGCATTTCCCAATCCCAAACAAATTGCCACAGAGAAAGCCACCATTACTCAGGTAAGTTTTGAATGCCCTGTGGTGTTTTTGTGAACCTGCTACTCCACTCCTGGGTGAATCCTATACTTCCTAATCAGTTGCTCCAATTGAGTCTGTTCTGAGGCAGTCACCCATGGCCTCTTCTCAACTCTTCTAAACTAAAATTTTGTATACGTTGTGGTATGAGTTCATATCATCCAGTCTCTAGTTTTACCATTTGTATTGCATTTAAGCCTATTTTTAATGTATTCAAGTGTAAAAATAATGTTTGGTAAAATTACACTATTTTCTCCTGGTAATTTTATCCTTGAAGATGCTTTTGCAAATTTACTACAAGTTGATTTATACTGTGAATACTTGTTGCATTTTGTTAATGAAGCAGACCCTCCCTTGGCTGTTCAAATAGTGCAGTTTTCTCTGACTCCTTCTGTTTAAATATTATGTTTGTTCAAAATTATTTGAATTGGCAAGCAGGTGCATTCACAATACCACTGAGGAGACTACCAGGCATTACCAAAATAACCTTATCCAGGCATTACCAAAGATAATTTCAAACTACAAAAAAAGCAAAACACTACATATATTCTATGAAAAAAATAATTAGAATGCTTAGGAATTTCTGTACTCTAAATGCTGAGAGCATTGAGCACAGGTTAACTTTTGTGAATTATGTTCATTTTTTTATTAAGATGGATGCCACATAACCTAAGCATTTATTCAACCCTCCCCACGTTTTAAAAAAATGTGCTGCTTACTAAAGGGAGCTGAAGCAACTCTTGGCAGTCTGGTTTCCTCCTAGGGCAAGATGGAATGTGAATTTAACTATGTTCATGTGAATTTGATGCACAAGCTAATAAGTAATGCCAAAACTTCCTTGAAGTCTTGCATTATACAGTTAGATTATCTAAAAGAAGTACCAAGATAATTGCAAAATCACTAATCTATTGTATATTTTATTCTGTATCTTCAAGTAGTCTGGCATCCAGTAAAAAGATTTAATAGCTTAAATTGTTGTCATCGAAATGAATATTGCTGCTTACTTACTTCTCTCAACTTTGAGAATTTAGAGACTCAGAAATTGAGATCTGAAAGTGTTCTCATTTTATGAAGAAAATTAATCACAATGATAAGAGCTTTACCCAGGAGGCCAGGACTCAGGTTTCTCTTCAAAGCCCTTTCACTATTACAGCTGGTGAGTTTCTATTAATCAGAACTGAGCAGCACTGTTATTTATTTATTTTTTCCACTTGGCTGAAATGGTCCACAAAATTAGTAACAGGTTGTGTCTGAGCTATTTGAGAAAGCTTAGTAGCATTAAACACAGTTAACTAAAACACAAATTTCTTTACTTTTGTCTAGAATATTTCCATTTAGAGGAATAACAGTGGTCAGTTTATGACATTCAAGCCCTCTGATTGACCACTGATGGTTTTACAGAAAATTCTGGGGTGCATATGGAGTAGACATTGTGACAGAGTGCCTTTCCAGGTGCTACACCTCCTAAGTGAACATATCCAGGGGTTCACACGTGATATGAGTATGAACTAACAAACTGATTTAAAAATGATGTCAGTAGTGATAGTGCTTGAGTCTGTAATGCTGATTTACCTTAATTACCTTTGCACCACCGCAATGCTAACAATAATGATGATTAACTTGGGATGATTCTAGCTCTTTGGTTAAAGGTAGGATCAGTGTTGAAACTAAAAAAACAATAATACAAGTCAGGTACTAATTAATAAAGGCAATTTGTTTGTTAGACTTTTGAAAAATATTGAGACCTCAGAGGAAAAAGTAACAAAAGGATTCCTTGGTTTGAAAGTTAGAGAGACCCTAATAAGCATAATGACCAACATAGATGAGATTAAGTACCTTTACTCATAAATGTGAGTTCATAGACTTCAAGTCTAACTTTGTAACTGTATTTAAGATGTATATGACTTAAAGTGCTGATAGCTTTGGTTAGTCAGAATCTATCAGTTTCTAGTCACTGACTGCTCTTTTCATAATTTTAGTTTTTGTTTATTTTTTAACTAGAAATAATGAAGAGAGGATTAAAATGGAACCTACTAACCTTCCATGTGATTCATATACCTATGATTTTTACGTTTCAGTGTGTGTCTCCACTGTAACCACACTAAATTGTGCCTTATTAAACCATTTTATGTAATCACTCCTACCACTTGGCATAATTTTCTGTAATAATTCTAAGTTGGAGAAATGTATATAAATAATACTGTGAGATTGCAGATGGTGGGGAAGTAAACAGGTAAAGTTGATCTGGAGAAGAACATTGTGGGGAAATAGTATTGGGTGAAATAATACACCTCCAACTCGCTCATTTGAATAACTACTATAAAGTGGCCAGTTTTATCTCCCTTTGGACATAGTGATAGTTTCTGGGTTTTATTTTGTTTTCATCTTCTGACTACTTAGGTGATGTCTATTGTATATATGTAAGTGTCAGATTCAGTCCATGCCTTAAATAATTAATGAGGTATAGGATGGAGTAAAGATAATATAAAGGCAATGTGAAAGAGTCTTGTACTTTTCTGTGGGAAAGTGGGAACTAGTGTTCCTAAACATGTTTTAAGACCTGTCAGATTCACCTTATTCTCCTAAAGAAAGCCATAAAAATGGTAATACCTGTTGGTGTAGAACTAACGACTTCAAAGTGACATGTTCCCAATGTTTCTAGCAAGCCCCAGAGACAAGTTAGCAGTGTTCAAGCCCCATCGTATGCCTTTCTTTCTGGCCTGCAGGTTTCCAGCAGATCTGATGATAGTCCAAAATGTCATACTCTTAGGGAGATGGGATGATTTATCCTTTGTGCTCCTTGGGCTTTGATATATTATGGTGCAAACACAGAAGGGATGGGTTGTATTATTTGCTGCTTTTAATTATAGGGAATACCTTGCCCTGTGGGGAGTGAGTTGGAAATCACATATTAAAGTAAAACCTCACACTAGACTTAAAACAGTATCTCAGGGAAAATTGCTTGTTGCTTCGGCTGATTCTTTTAACCTTCCACAGGGTATCCTGAGACCACAGCACTTAATTTGGTGGAATGAGTTGTGCTAATGAGAACTCAGACAGATTAAGTGATGTTGGCATTGGCTTCTTTCCTTGAAAAATGAAATCAGCAATTTTGATGTATACTGACTGCTTATAAAGTGAAATAAAATATTTTAATGGTGTTTTTTCCCTTTTCAGTTTTGTTTTGCTTTTAATGGAAACAGCTCTCTTCATTCACACTCTCACAAAATAAACAGTACAGTTTGTAAGGTCATTAAAGACTTTCAAAACAAAATAAGAAAGCTGACTGCCAGATTATAAAGTCTGGGAATTCTGAATGGAAAATTATTTATCATTTGCTAGTAAGGTAGGCCACTTTTGACTGATTGTGCTACTTTATATTCATTTCAAATTAATCGAGACCTTTGGGAAGGAAGAGGTGGATTGCATAGTCATGTGACATTGCTATTTCAGTTTTTAGGCTAGGAAAGACTTAATGATTGTAAATACTGGACATATCAATGGGACAAATTACATATTTTCTAGAGTTTGAAGAGCATCATTCAAACATCAAATTATAGAATTGTTGTTCAAAATCTGTCATATTTCCTTTTATGATCCCTCTGTTTCAGTTACCTAAAATTTTTGATTCGATATTCTTAAGGGGAAAAAAGTGTGATTCTTACCTTAACTGCACATGAGAATCACCTGGGGAACTTGAAAAGCAAGTCCATTATCCAGATTGTACCCCAAGGTAATTCAGTCAGTCTCAAGGGGTATAGTGTTAAAGGGTCCCAGGTGATCTCAGTGTATAGCCAAGGCTGAGAACCACTGTTCTAAAGAGAAGGTACAGCAAAATGGCTTATTTTCACCTAGGCAAAATGAAAGTATTTGCAATAACAAGTCAGATTAGTGAGTAACTAAGCTGGCATTCCATGTACAGGAAAAGGTAATAGGGGTACTCTAAGGAACAAAACACACAATATTATAGAGTTTGTGCAGTCAATACAGTGGAGAGGCTAGTGGATATTTATTGAAACTTCTAAAACATATAGGTGATATGCTGGAGGCTTTTATATTCACAGTAGTGTCATTTATTCATTATAAAACCATAGATAACTCACCACATCTGTAACAGAAAATATATATTGAATGCTGAGGGTAAGCATGTGTGTGGCTTTCCATTCCAGAATGATCTAGGAAGAAGAATACTGTGAAATCTCCAAGTTGAGGCTGACACTAATTCCTAATTGAACAGTATAGTTAACAAAGGTCCTACAAGACCGTTAGTAGGCAAACTGTTTCCTCAGTGTATGTAGTAGTAATGCATACAGGTTTTCCAAAAGTAAACTTTAGTTCTAACATAATTGTCTTATTAAATAAAGTAATTAAAATGACTTAAACAATTTAATTTCTGATGTGTCCAAAATTATTACATTAGGTGGACAGTAAGGAAAAGCTTCTATTTTCCTCAAATTTTATTAAAAAGGTACGTAGTTGGTTTGCGTTTGGGAGGCTTTTACTTTGTACAGCGTTATTGATGCTCTGCTTTTTGAATTTTTATTATAACACTTTGTAGATGTCGTGATTTCAGTATTTTCATCTTACAACCTTCAAATTAGTGATGGATTTTTATAATGAAAATGTTACTGGGGCAAAGAGCCTGAAATTTTAAAGGCTGTCTTTGTCAATCTAATAGCAGAGAGATTTAATTTGCTCCTTTCTGCTAGTATGCTTTTCCCATTTTTCTTTTCTTTTTTTCCTCTTTCTTTCTTTTGAGTCTCACTGTGTCGCCCAGGCTAGAGTGCAGTGGTGCAATCTCGGCTCACTGCAACCTCCGCCTCCTGGGTTCAAGGGATTCTTCTGCCTAGGCAAGAGTGCAGTGGTGTCATCTTGGCTCACTGCAACCTCTGCCTCCCATGTTCAGGTGATTATCGTGCCTCGGCCTCCCAAGTAGCTGGGATTACAGGTGTGAGCCACCATGCCCAGCTAATGTATTGTATTTTTAGTAGAGATGGGGTTTTGCCATGTTGGCCAGGCTGGTCTCGAACTCCTGGCCTCAAGTGATCTGCCCACCTTGGCCTCCCAAAGCACTGGGATTAGAAGCGTGAGCCACCATGCCCAGCCTGCAGCCTGACTTTTGATGAACCTTTACTTTCATTACTAAGATTTATGGCTCAATTAAACATGAATTATTTCCTTGGTAAACTATTTATTAAGCCCTTATTATGTGAATTTAACAGTTTCCAATATGTTCTGAGGATATAGTAAGAAAATAAAGCAAGCAGAAATCCTCTTGTGGGCTAATGTTCAATATTTATAGATTGCATGTCTGTAAGTTTATTCATGTAATTCTTTTTTCAAATTACCATGTAATTTTAACTTATGAAAACTCTGTATTTTAATTTCTGGTGTGGTTAGTTCCCTCTCTTCTATGTCAGAAATTTTTTACTGGTATCATTCTTCCTTCTCTTCCCACTTTTTAAAACTGGTCCACTAGTATAGCATCTTTGTTAGGAAAGAACTGTCTTCCTAGAGCCTGGGCTTCATCTTCCCACTCATTCACTGTGTGAACAAGGCACTTCATATTTCTGGGACCTGATTACTCCTTTAGTAAAATGTGGATAGTGACCTTATAGGATTCCTGTTGTGATGAAATGAGATGATGCCTGTAAAGTACATGCTCCTGATTAGATGCTATTGTTTCTAGTTGTTAATTAAACCTGTTTGGGAAACAATGATACTATTACTGTATTTAGCATGTAGGAACATATGATATCTTCAATTAGTCAAGCCTCTTGTTTTCATAACTTTTTGTTGTTTTCATTATATAGATCTCTTGCATTTATAATTAAGGTAATTTTTATATTTTTTCTTATTGTGACATCTTTTAAAATTATCTCATTAGGGATAAATGGGAAGCTTTTTATGTTATAACTAGTCATTGATGGTGCTTAATGGTTGTCTTCAGTATTGATCCTTTTAAATTTTCTAGGTAGGCAGTTGAATCATCTGTTGATAGTGATGGCTTTCGTCTGGTGCTGTCCAGTAGCTATACTCTTTTGTTTCATATGTCACCATACTCTTTAGAACAGAACAGTATTTGTACTTCTTGCCAAAACCCTTGTTTTGATCCAGTATTCATTGGGGAATGTTTTTGGTGCTTTACCAGTGAATATACTGTTGGTTAGGATTCTTGGAGAGTTATTCTTTAAGGTAAAATATATCAAGAATTGATGCTAAATGTTATTAAATTCCTTTTTTGTATTAATAGCAGTGAATGCCTAGTTTTGTTTTACTGATGTGACAGATCAGATTACTACATCTCCTATTAGTAAAGCATATTTGCATTTCTAGGGTAATTTCTACCTCATTATGACTGTTTTTTTTTTTTTTTTTTTTTGAGACGGAGTTTCGCTCTTGATACCCAGGCTGGAGTGCAATGGCGCAATCTCGGCTCACCGCAACCTCCGCCTCCTGGGTTCAGGCAATTCTCCTGCCTCAGCCTCCTGAGTAGCTGGGATTACAGGCACGCGCCACCGTGCGCAGCTAATTTTTTATATTAGTAGAGACGGGGTTTCACCATGTTGACCAGGATGGTCTCGATCTCTTGACCTCGTGATCCACCCGCCTCGGCCTCCCAAAGTGCTGGGATTACAGGCTTGAGCCACCGCGCCCGGCCATTATGACTGTTTTTTTTATACACCTTTGAGTTTGAGTTTCCTGTACTTTTAATTCTTACATATATATTCATAAGAAAAAGGTCTATCAATAATGGTGTTAACAGAGAAACATTTTACCTTTATATGTGCTCTAGAATAGTTTTGTTTTTAATATGTAAAGCATCTGATACATGGAGTTTTGGAAGAATTCACTTATGAAATTACCTACCTCCAGACCCTGTTTTCTTTAGCCTATTATTTTTTCTTCATCTTCAAAATTAAAATATGATTGCATGATTTCAGAAAATTGGCTATTATCAGATATATTAACATATATAAACATATTTTTTACTTATTTTTCCAATATCTTTTATGTTGCTTTAAGTCTTATTTTAGATTATACATATATATTATATGCATGCAATCCCAGCATTTTGGGAGGCTGAGGTGAAAGGATCACTTAAGCCCAGGAGTTGTAGACCAGCCTTGGCTATACAGTGAGACCCAGTCTATACAAGAAATAGAAAAGTTAGGCAGGCATGGTGACTCATGGCTGTGGTCCCAGCTACTCAGGAGGGTATGGTAGAAGGATCACATGAGCCCAAGAGGTCAAAGCTACAGTGAACTGTGATCGCACCACTGCACTTCAGTCTGGGTGACAAAGTGAGACCCTGTCTCAAAAAAATAAATGCTGGATGATTATTATTATTATTACTATTTTCGACACAGAGTCTGGCTCTGTTGCCCAGGCTACAGTGCAGTAGCACAGTCCTGGTTCACTGCAACCTCTGTATCCCAGTTCAAGCAATTCTCCTGCCTCAGCCTCCCAAGTAGCTGGGATTACAGGTGTGCGCCACCATGCCTGGCTAAGTTTGTATGTTTTAGTAGAGTCGGTGTTTTGCCATATTGGCCAGGCTGATCTCAAACTCCTGACCTCAAATGATCCGCCCACCTCAAACTCCTAAAGTGCTGGGATTGCAGGCATGAGCCACTGCATCTGGCCAGATTCCTTTTTTTTTAAAGTTATATCTGTTAACTTGATAAGTTCTGCTATTTTAGAAATCAATAGTTCCTATCCTTTCTTTATGTTTTCCTTAGGGTTGTCTTTTGTTGTTGCTTTTAAAGAGGACCAAGGGAATGGGAGAGAGACATGAGAGAGTGGTTCTTTCATCTAGCTTCTCTTTTAAGATTACTTATTTTTTGTGTTGTAATAAGATAATGAGAATATATGAAAGCTATGAATTTATCTCTGAGTACAGTTTGGCATTAGTCCTTATGTTATCAAACATTTTAATTTAAATATTCTCATTTTAGATTTCACTGTTTTCCCTGAATCAGTATTTACATATTTAATCAGAAGAGTGATTTAGAAATTTCAGTTGAAAAATTTGTTTTCTCTTTAGTAATAAATTTTCAATTTTATGTTGACAGAGAATGTTGCTTATGGCACATAGCATTGTTGTATGTAATTTAAGTTTTTCATCACAAATTAGTATACTGACTTGAAGATTAAAAGTTTGCTATACATCTAATAATTAACATTATTATAGTAAGCATTTCTATTACTTATATTTGTCTTCTTTGACGAAATCATCTTGCTATAATTGTTTTAATTTATTTTGCATTTCTAGCGATATTTAATTCATATGTTTTGATTCCAGTCTCTTAGTTGTGTAAAGATTCATGAGTATATACTTACAGTCAGTGAAAAGTAAGTTCCTTTGATCCATTTAATGTGTGTGTGGGACAAGGATTCTAATTTATTTAGATTTAACATTATTTTCTTTTGGTGGAGTTTGTCAGAGATATTGAAAAGTATTCATAATTTGTATACACCCACACTCTTAGATTCACCTAGTTATGCATATAATATAAACACGTATGTACACATATGTCTTCAAATGTATACATACATTTCTGGATTGCTTTATATTGAGGAAAATTATGCAACAATTTTTGCCTAGTGTATGCTTTAATAAGAAGGTTTAAACATTTTATTAGTCATCAATGAGGTGTTTAATCTTATTTTCTGTTCAGTGTTTCTCTTTTTTTAAAATTTGTGCCTTTTGCAACATGGACTCCATTTTTTTTTTTTTTTTTTACTTATAACTTTTATATATATATATTTCTTATTGTACTTTAGGTTCTGGGATACATGTGCAGATCATGCAGGATTGTTGCATAGGTACACACATGGCAATGTGGTTTGCTGCCTTCATCCCCCCGTCACCCACATCTGGCATTTCTCCCCATGTTATCCCTCCCTGACCTCCCCACTCGCCCCCCAGTGTCCCTCCCTTGGCCCCCTGCAACAGACCCCAGTGTGTGATGCTCCCCTCCCTGTGTCCATGTGTTCTTATTGTTCAATACCCACCTATGAGTGAGAACATGCGGTGTTTGATTTTCTGTTCTTGGGTCAGTTTGCTGAGAATGATGGTTTCCAGATTATCCATGTCCCTACAAAGGACATGAACTCATCGTTTCTTATGGCTGCATAGTATTCCATGGTGTATATATGCCACATTTTCCTTGTCCAGTCTATCGTCAGTTGGCTTTTGGGTTGGTTCCAGGTCTTTGCTTTTGTTAACAGTGCTGCTATGAACATATGTGTGCATGTTGGACTCCATTTTTAAAAACACATATCTGGGAAAAAGAAATGCCAACTACAGTAGGTGGGTTTTGCTTTCTCCAAAGATCGTTCTCCTTAGGGAGGCATTTGGTTGCCTGTGTTTGAGAACACTTCTGCTCTCCTTTCCTGGAGCTAGGGACATGTAGGGTGAAACAATATAACTCTTCCTCTGCCTTATGCTTGTGCTTACTATTCTGATTCAAATGGCAGGACACATGTGTTTTAAGAGGCTGTCTCCAATTTTGTGCTTGGGTTGTGAAGTCAGTGGACTTTCCTCTGGGAACTGGATTACAGTTTTATCTTTAGTCTACAATGTTGTTACCCTATTACAAAAATTTTTTTTTCTGGATCTGCATGGAATTTTTTAGTAGAACATAGGAAAAATAAATTCTGCTACCATGAAAGCTGTATTCTTACTAGTTTAACATATTTAGGAAAATACATTCCAAATTTTATTTAAAGAGATGAGAGCCTTAATTTGGTTCTCTAGAAAAGCTTAAACTAAAAATACTGCTTAGTTAAAAAGGCTTACAAAATGCTGAATATCATCATAAAAAATTCTGAAATGTAAAAAGACAACTTTAGCCTACACTTTGTGAAGCTCTTCTTTTCTTAACCAGAAGGATTGCATATATTCTCGAGCAGTAGTAAGTAGGGAGATTGAGGTAAAGCCCGTTCTTGTTCCCTTGTCCTTGCTTTAACTAGGTCCACTCTGTTTTGACATGTTTTACATCATAAGCTTCTGTATAAAGCCTTCTTTGAGAAACAAAGGTTTCTATAATGAATCTCATTGTTTTTGACTGGAACACCTGAAATGGCAGAGAGGGAGGCCAAAATGTTCAAGTAATTATGAAAATTTAAAATTACGTGGTTAAAGTGTGCAATACCATAAGAATTCCTGTAAAGTTTGATGACCAAATCTTAGAGTCCTAGGCTTTGGACTTTATTCCTTTTCTTTCCTTTAAATCACCTTACAACTGTTTAAGAGATAAGCAAGGTGGGGATATACAGTTTAATCCACCACAGATCCTGGTATAAGAAGCTGAAATCTAATAGGTGAGATGCTAAGTTTGTGATCCTTCAAATAAAGAGAGATTTTTACAAGTCAGTTGTTTGGAGCTCAGGGGAGAGATTTGGGCACAAGAGTTAAATTTGAGTGTTGACATATGGATGATGATTGAAGCCATGAGTTTGGATGAGGGAGTCCAAGGAAAGAGAGTCTATCAAGGAGAAGTTTTTAAGGACTGGTCTTAAAGAACTACTGGATTTAAGACAGGAGAGAAGGCTGTGCTGGAAAAGGAAATGGAGAAGAAATAGCCAGATGTATTAGAAGAAAACTAGGATGGTCCATGTCACAGAAACTAATCAAAGAGCTATTTAATAGGAGGAGTAGAAAACAATGTCAGGTGCTACTAAGTGATCAAGTAAGATAAGGATTGAAAATGTTAATTGGATTTAGCAATATGGAGATTACCCTAACATTGGTGACCCAAGGAACTCATTTTAGGTTCCATTTCACACAAGCCACATTTTCAGACATTGACATTCCTAAACTGTATTTTGTATGCTGAATCCAGCCTTTCTTTCTTTAGCTGAAGAACAGCTTGAGTTATTACTTGGTGGCTTTGCTGCTCAACAGTTAAGCTTCAACAGTGTTACTCTTTTTATATCTCTTTTTCTTGGGGGGGAAGGAGGAATACTGTATAAATATAAATGTGCATTTATGTATTTGTTATGACTTTGTTTTATAATAATGAATTAAAAGTTGTTAGTGATAAGCATATATTTTGAATGTGGTACCACTCAGGCCAAGATCATGAAGTATTCTGAACATAGAAAGTCTTTGACATTGAGTACTTATTAAGATTGGTGGTTTTTCATTTCATTTGGGAATGAAAAGAGAAAACTCAAAGAACATGTATAAATGCTGGAATACATAAATCAAAAAGTGGGATGAAACCAGGGTGTAATTTTTTTTTTTTTTTTTTTTTTTAGCACTGTGGCAATCTTTCCCCTCCTCCATTGTCCCCTGTCTTTGACTTTTCCATTTTCAATTTTCTATCTTATGGGGACCCTATCTGTTGTAAAGGTATACTCTTCTTTGTCCTTTCTAAATTGCTGTATCTTCATCTGTAAAATGATTAATACTTGCTTCAGTGAGGTGGTGGGAAGATACATAAAATAATTTCTGAAAAGCTCTTAGTAGTGTCTGACATGGACTATATCTTCAAAAAGTTTCCTCTTAACATTTTGTAATAATTTACATTCAGTGGAAAAATGTTTTCTGCAATAAAGCATATTGCATTTAATCAACAAATATTGAAGCAATATTTGAACATATTTCATATAGTAGAAACTATTTCAGGCACTGGAATATAGACATTGGAATATAGACATGGACAAGATAGCCCTTTTTATTTTTAGTTGACAAATAATAATTGTGTATATTTGGTACAATGTGATGCTTGCATCTATGTATACATTGTAGGATGATTCAGTCAAGCTAATTAACATATCCATCACTTCACCAACTTATCTTCTTTTTGTGGTGAGGATGTTAAAAATCTATTTGTGTACCAATTTTGAAATATACAATACATAATTAACTGTGGTCAGTCATCATGCAGTGCAGTAGATCACTAAAATTTATTTCTCCAGTTCAACTGAAACTTTGTACCCTTTGATCAATATCTCCCCTTTCCCCATCCCTCCCACTTCCTCCAGCCTTTGATAGTCATATTTCTAAACAGTTTCTATGCATATATGTTTACAATTATTATAACTTTTTGATGAATTGACCCCTTTATTATTATATAGTGACCTTCTTTGTCTCTTTTTACAGTTTTTGACTTAAAGTCTACTGTGCCCGATATGTATAGCTATCTCTGCACTCTTAGTTTTAATTTGTGTGGAATATTTGTTTTCTTCCCTTTACTTTCAATCTGTATGTGTCCTTAGAGATGAAATTAGTCTCTTTTAGGCAGCATATAGTTGGGTAGTTGTGTCTTTTTTTTTTAATCCATGCAGTTATTTGATGTCTTTTGATCAGATAATTTAACCCATTTATTTGACAGGTAGGGATTTACTATTGAATTTTGTTAATTATTTTCAGGTTAATATGTATTCTTTTTTCCTCTCTTCTTTTGCTATGTTCCTTTGTGGTTTGAAGATTTCTCTATGGTATGCTTTGAATGCTTTCTTTTTATTTTTTGTGTTATCTACCAAGAGTTATTACCTTGTGGTTACCATGAGGCTTCCATAAAACATTTTATATTAATAACTGGCTATTTAAAGCAGATAATAACTTTGATCACTTGCACAAACTCTATACTTTTACACTTCTCCCCTTCACAATTTATTATTCAAGACACATTTTGTATCTTTTATTGTTTGTGTCACTTAGCAAATTATAGCTCTAGCTTTTAATAGTTTGGCTTTTAATTTTTATGCTAGAGATATATTTGGTTTTCACACTGCCATTACAGTATAAGAGTGTTCTGTGTTTTATTACCTACTTTTACCAGTGAGTTTGATATTTTCATATTGCTCCTTAGTGATCTTCTTCTTTAGCATGAATGATACATTTTAGCATTTTTTTTTTTGTAAAGCAGGTCTAGTGGTGATAGTTTCCTTTAGCTTTCGTTTGTCTGAGAAAGATTGATCTCCCCTACATTTTTGAAGGACAGGCTTACTGGGTATAATACTATTGGCATTTTTTTTCCTTTAGCTCTTTGAATATATTATCCTATTTACTTCTGGTCTTCAGGGTTTCTGTTAGAGCCATCTTTCCCAGACTTGGGAAGTTTTCTACCATTATTTCTGTAAATATATTTTGTGTTCCTTTCTGTTTTCTTCCTCTGGTACTCTGATAATACATGCTTTATTCGCTAGATGATGTTCCATAATTCCCTAGGTTATCTTCACTCCTTTTCCTTTTTTTCATTTAGCTCCTCAGATTGGATGATTTCCAGTGATTTTGTCTTTAAATTTGCTAATCTTCTCTTCCTCTTGATCTAGACTGCTATTCAACCTCTCTACTGAATTTTTGAGTTCAGTTATTATAGTCTTCAGTTCAATGATTTCTGTTTAGTACTTTTTAATATGTTGTATCTCTTCATTGAAATGATCATTTCTTATTCTTACTTTGGTGAGCATCTTTATGACTGTCCTTCTGAATTCCTTATCTGATAAGATATATATCTCCATTTCATTAGCATAAACTTCTGGAGATGTATCTTGCTTTTTTATTTGGAATATATTTCTGTTTGTTGATTTTCCTTGACTCTTGGTTTCTGTGCAATTAGATAAGAGAACCACCCCTTCCTGTCTTGTTAGAGTGGTCTTGCCTAAAAGATCTTTCTTTCCAATTAGGGATTCTGTGTTCTAAGCTCTTTGTGTTTGTCCAACCTGATGTCTTTGTTCTTAATGGCTCCCAAGGAATGAGAGAGTGTCAAGTCATGATATTGCCTTGAGAGAAGTGAGAGAAGACAGTCCCTTGAGATGTAGCTGGAGAGGTTGGAATGTTAACTGTACATTTCTGTTCCTTCTTTCCTTGCAGAAAAGTGGAGAGCCGTTTATCCTCCACTCATTCTGCCCTATACCAAGAAGAGAGTCTGAGGAATAATCCTGTACTCTTGATCAGACTCTTCACTTTTATTCTGGGGAGATAGTTGCTGAAGGTTTGCAAGTTTAAAAGTCACCTTTGGGGGCTGGGTACGGTGGCTCATACCTGTAATCCCAGCACTTTGGGAGGCCGAGGTGGGTGGATCACGAGGTCAAGAGATCGAGACCATCCTGGTCAACAGGGTGAAACCCCGTCTCTACTGAAAATGCAAAAATTAGCTGGGCATGGTGGCGTGTGCCTGTAGTCCCAGTGACTTGGGAGGTTGAGGCAGGAGAATCGCTTGAACCCGGGAGGCAGAGGTTGTGGTGAGCCGAGATTGCACCATTGCACTCCAGCATGGGTAACAAGAACGAAACTCCATCTCAAAAAAAAAAAGTCACCTTTGTTCTCTGTGGTCTGGGAGACCAGCAGTGTAGAGCTCCATCAACTTCGAGAGCTAGGTGATTTAGGAGTCAGTCAATCAGATGAAGGCTGTAAAAGTTGGAGCACTCGATGTATGCAGAAACTACTTCCAGGGAGAGTCTGCAGATACAGATTTATTGCTACAGCAAGTCAGAGAAGAAAGATCAAGGAGTGCCCACTCTGCTATTAAGGCAAGCAGAAGTCTCACACTATTCTAGCAGGAAGAGATTTCTAGTTGGGAGTTATCATTGAAATGAGCCAGGGAGAAAGGCGCAGAGTCTGCTCACTTTTCCCTTCAGGCATGAAGAGGTCCATTCCCCAGCTTACTTCCAATGAGAGATTGCGGGACTATATCTCAGAAGCAAGCCAGGAAAGAAGGCTCAGAGGCCCCACACGTTTTTTTACAGAGAGATTTTACAGGAGTCTGGAGTTGTCCCTGGGGCAAAGGGAGTGTCATGCTTCCCATTTAGACTCAAATAAACTTATTCTTTATTTGCTATGTAGGTTTATAGAAGTTGGGCTGATCCTGGGGGCTACAACTGCTGGGAATGATCATGCAGTCGAAACTCCCTTTGTTCTTTGTGCTTGAGGGAAATCATCCGATGCCCTTTCCCTGCCATTCCTCAGGCATGGTGATTTAAGAGCAAAGCCCTTCATCAGTGACTCTAAAAGTTGGGCAGTATATATGTGGTACAAGACCCTTACCCTTTAGGAGTAAGCTGGAAGTTGCTATTTCCTTTCTATGTGTTCAGGGCGGAGTTAGTGTGCACATATATCTCAGCTTTTTCTACCCATTTTGACATGGGTAGAAAGTTGTCTAGTACACAAGAATCTCAACTGGATTCTGATTTTCTCTTGGAAATAATTGATTCCTCAGTGTGTGAGAGGAGAGATAGTCAGGAGCCCCCTATTTTATCATGTTGCTCAAGAAAGCCTTATTGAAGCTTATATTCTAGTAGAGGAGATGGGTAAGGAACGGATAAATACATGTATATTCCTCCTAAGGGAGAATGACTGTGGGAGGGGGTTTGGTGTCAGTGGCTATTTTAGATAGGGTGGTCAGGACAAGCCTCTTGTAGAAGCAGGTAGCTGTTGATCAGGATTAATTAAGTGAAGGACTGAGCCACTTGGAGATGGGGGAGGAAAGAGTATCCATGATGGCACTCATAGCAAGAATAAAAAGCCCTGAGGTGGAATAGAATAAGCTTTTCCTATAAAAAACAGCAAAGTGGTGCAGGATGGCTAGCATGGTGTGAGAAGAAGAAAGTGGGAAGAATTGCATCTGGAGACGTATGCAGAGGCTAGCTTATATGAATTTTTTAGGCTGTGGTAAGATGTTCAGAATTTAGGTGTGCTGGGAAGCTGTTGGAAGGTTCTGAATAGTTTCAGGATTAGTCTGATTAAGATTCTAAAAAGATGTCTTGGTCTGATCTGAGGATGACAGTGCCGCTAAATGGTACAGCTCCAGGATTATTTTTGTTTGTTTGGTTGGTTGGTTGGTTTGGTTTTTCTTGAGACAGTCTTGCTCTGTTGCCCAGGCTGTAGTGCAGTGGCACAATCTCAACTCATTGCAATCTCCACCTCCGAGGTTCAAGCAATTATTCTGCCTCAGCCTCCTGAGTAGCTGGGACTACAGGTGTGTGCCATCACACCTGGCTAGTTTTTGTATTTTTAGTAGAGATGGGGTTTTACCTTTTTGGCCAGGCTGGTTGGAAACTCCTGACCTCAGGCGATCCACCCACTTCGACCTCCCAAAGTGCTGTGATTACAGGTCTGAGCCACTGCACCCGGCTACCAGAGGCATGGTTTATACGGAATTTAAGGCACCCTCTTAGAGTTCTGTGGTCTTGAGAATAGACTGTAGGGGCAAGAGTAGAAGCAGAAAGACCAGTTCAGAGACTGTAGCAATGGTTAAAGTTTGAATAGGTGGTAGCCTGGAGATGATATAGAATATAGCCAGAAAATATTTACTCAATATTATTTAAGTTTATAAATGCAGTAGGGTAAAACTGCTATTTTGAGATTGTAACATGGCTAAAAATGTTTAAGCTATTTCATTAAAATAATAAATATGTTTTTGTGGTTAAATATCTAAGTCTTGCAGAACTTAAAATAGAAAGCAACAGTCCCTGATCCACTTTTTCCCATTCCCAGTCACATACCTAGAATAAACTCTTCTAACTATTAATGTTTTTAATTATTCCAGAAAATACTTCCAACATCAAAATAAGATGCCTATACCACTTTTCTTCATTCATTCTTCTTAGACTTTAGCCATTACAGTACTTCCTGCAGAGGGTGCTGAGTGGGGAAGATTTAGCTCACTCACACAAAAATGTTGCTCCCCTTCCTTCTACTTGGGATATGGTTACCTACTACTAGTGGACCTCCAAGAGGTTCTCACTTTCTTATGAGCAACAGAATTTTTAGTTGGGTAAATGCTGTGTGGCTGAAGTCTACATTTCTCATTTTCCCTTTCCCCCTTTCACTAACAGTGGGACTGAGCATGATTGTCTATAGAAAATGTGGGTCAATAACACAACCCCAGGAAAGACCAGCTTGGTTATTTCTACCATGTGAAATAGGACCAGGTCCCATAAGACCATCAGTCTTAATGAGGAATTGCAGAGGCAATGTTTGTTTTTACAGAAGTCAGGGACAAGTCAGAGACTGCTGATACTTCTCTGAGGAGAGTAAAAAGTGAGTCCTTGCTGGAATAGTAGCAAGAATTGGTTTACAATTGTTACCTCAAAAATCTGTCAGTAACTGTCTGGGGACAGTCAGGGTCTCACATTTGTCACAGCATCTGTTCCATTGCAGCTAGCTATAGCCAAGACTTGAGTTCAGTCTAGTACGGTATCTTAGTCTGTTTAGTGTTGCTGTAAAGAAATACCTGAGGCTGGGTAATTTATAATGGTAAGAGATTCTGCAGACTGTGCAAGAAGCATGGTGCTGGCAACCGGCGAGAGCCTCAGGCTAATTCAACTTATGTGGAAGGTAAAGTGTTGCCAGTGTGTGCAGATATTACATGGTGAGAGAGAATGTGAGAGGAGATGCTAGAATCATTTTAACAACCAGCCCTCATGGAAACTAACAGAATGAGAACTCACCACCTACCACAGGAACGGCATTAATCTATTCATGAGGTGTCCACCCTCATCGCCCAAAAACCTCCCATTAGGCCCCTGCCTCCAACATTGAGATCAAATTTTAATACAAGGGTTGTGGGACAAACATACAAAGAGAAGTGATGAGTACATACCTATGGGGCATTTCCTAAAACGGAAGAAATGGTTCCTCTCTGGTCTCTTTCCCTTTCCTACTGGCTGGAGTATCAATGTCAGTGTGGTAGGAGTTAGAGCAGCCATTTGGACAAATTGATTTTGCTACTTATTGAGAATAACAGAGCTACAAGTCGGAAGGAGTCTAGGGCCCATATCTTAACTACAGTTACAGTGTAATTTAAATAGTTTATGTATCTCCTTGTAATTTAAGTAATATACTTATCCCTTTATGTCTTATTCCTTCAGGCAAAGACATTATGGCCATGCAGTTCTTGCTGACAGTGTTAATTGCCTACTTGATAGTCATTTTCTCTACTTCTTTCTTGTTGTAATATTTCCAGCCCTATGTAAGATACTTGCTTTTCTAACTTTCCTGAGAGCTACAGGTGGCCATGGACATAAGATTTTTTTTTTTTTTTTTGAGACAGAGTCTTATTTTGTTGCCCAGGCTTGAGTGCAGTGGCAATTTCATGGCTCACTGAAGCCTTGATCTCCTGGGCTCAAGCAATCCTCCTGACTCAGCCTCCCAAGTAGCTGGGACCATGGGCACATGCCACCACACCTGGCTAATTTTATTTTTGTATAGTTTTGGTGTATGACAGAGAACACATTTTTAGCCTTGCTGCCTCCATCCAATGTCTGGAGTTGTAGCAATCATATTATGACTCTGAGGAAAATACTAACGGAATTTCAAAGGTACTGGCTCAGACATAAGAGAGTCTGAAACAATTGCCAAGAGTATCTCCATCCCAGACTTATTTTTTCTGGAAGTTGAATGTTTTACGTTCTGTAATCCTCCTAAGGTTGATTATTTTATGTTCTGTAATCCTCATGAAGATCTCTACACTTTAAGTTGTTGATTCTACAAGTTGAAAACCTCCTAATGGAGTTTATATGGTCAAGATCTACCACATTTGTCTGCATGATGTATATGTTAGTTTGACCTATTTTGTAGTTTTAACTTTTTTTTCTTTCCTACCCATCTTCTTTTGTTGCCTCCTTAAGTTGTTCCAGATTATAAACTTGGTTCTCAAGGGGACTATTAATACTCCCTGGCAGACATTTAAAACATTCGTGGGGGTGTTTTTAAATTTTCTCAGTAACTGGGCATTGCTACAGTATTTAGTGGGTAGGGTCCAGGGATTCTAGAAATTCTGAAATGCATGATGAAGAATTGTTCTTCATCTTACATCACATCTCAGTCACCTCTTAGACATTATGTAGGTAAAAGCGTGTTCATAATTATTTAAGCCTAGAAATAATTATTTACTTATACAATGCAAAGTATATTTTATATGATTTTAATATATGGCAAGTTTTTGAAAATATGTAGACACCTAGGTAGATTGAGGAAAGATTGACATTTTTTTATTAGCAACTTTTCTGAGAATTGCTCACTGTTTTGAAAATTAATGTCACCACACAGCAATAATGGTTGTGATATTTGTTTTACCAATACAGAATGCTTGTGTCAGCCTTCATTTTAGGTTGTCACATTCTTCTTGATTTTATGGCTATGTACAAAAACTATTAAGCCCTTATTTGAAAATATCAAAAAAAATAGTGTTGACAGCATTCAGTTCAATATTTCTTAACTTCCCCTAAACCCAGACTTCTTTATAAGTGAGTGTACACATCTACTTTATCTTCTTGACCAGTTATATCTAAATGTTTACATATTAAAATACACATTATTTCACTTATTTCATTGTTTATTTCTGTTTCAGTTAGGATAATGTATTTATTTATTTACCTGAAAATATCTATGCAGATAATTTAGCTATACATTACATTTCTGGATAGCAAAAAAGAGTTACTATCTTTTTAAAAAATTCAAAGGGGAGCATATTGATTATTACTGAGTTAGGGTCCAGCAGAAAATAGTTGTCACACTCTAAAGAGCAGTTCACAAATTACAGAGGGTTTGGCAAGATTTAGGGAACCAATGATGGGTGGTGAGTCATTCAGGGATTGACTATGGAGGGAAGCCCTTACTCCTCCTAGGCCTCAGTAGGCAGGCGGGAGCTGTGGCCAGAACTGGGTGGGAACTATAGCCAAGAGAGAGAGGCTTCCTTATGGAAGCTGAGGTTTCTAGTGAAGCCTCTGGTCACTGTCCCACCTTCTGTGGGAGGGAGGGAGCCAAGGGATAAATCTCCTGTTTTCTTTCTCTTCTTTCCTCGGATTATGTGATGACATTTCACCAAAAGGGAAACCAAAAGAGAATCTGAAAAGGAAAAGTGTCCACCGTTACCGTTTCTTAGCCTCCCAAGGCACAGAGCAGAGAATAGAGGACAGCGTGAATTTGAGGACCAAGGGAGGGTATCCAGATGTGGGATGTTGTGTCTGATTTAGTTTGAGAATCACTATTCCAAAGGACAGCAGTAATGTCTCCATTTTTTGCCTCTCTCTGCAGATATATCCTTCCTGTAGCCTTCCTATTGCTTGCTCTTGTCTGAATTAGTGTTTGGACAGCAGGCTGAGAGTTGCTGTTATTTCTTTCATAATTCTTTTGAATTGGAGCCTCTGTTTTCTAATCTGCCACCTTTGTAGGAAATAGTGTGTGATAAATTTTCTGATTCTATGCAGTTATAAAATGTTCCTCATTTTAATGGGGAAATTGGCTGGGCATAGAATTCCAGGTTGAAATCATTCTCCCTTCGAATTTTGAAGGTATTACTCCACTATGTTCTAGCTTCTAGTGTTGCTAATGAAAAACATGCAGTCTGGTTTTGTTCATTTTAAAATAAGTTTTGTTTTGAATGGACACATAACGATACATATTTATAGGACACATGATGATGTTTCAATATATATGCACAGTGTGTAATGATCGAATCAGAGCAATTAGCATATCGATAACCTGAAACTCTTGTTTTTTCTTTGTGGTGAGAAAATTAAAAATCCTCTCTTCCAGCTATTTTGAAATATACATTATTGTTGACTATGGCAAAAGTAGACAAATAGAATTATATCAAATTAAAAAGCTTCTCCACAGCAAACGAAATGACAGAGTGAAGAGACAACTTACGGCATGGGAGAAATTATTCACAAGCTATGCAGCTGACAATGGTTTAATATCCAGAATATGCAAGGAACTCCAACAATTCAATAACAACAACAACAAAAAAAAAACCCCAAATAATCTAATTTAAAAATGGGCAACAATCTGAATAGGCGTTTCTCAAGACATATAGATGGTCAACAGATATATGAAAAAAATGTTCAGTATCACTAATTATCAGGGAAATGCAAACGAAAACCACAGTCAGCTATTATCTCACCCCACTTAGAATGGCTCTGATCAATTAGATGAAAGATAAATGCTGGCAAAGATGTGGAGAAAGGTGAACTCTTATACACTGTTGGTGGGAGTGTAAATTGGCACAGCCATATGGAAAACAGAATGGGAGTCCTGCAAAAAATTAAAAATAGGACTACCATGTTATTCAGTAATCCACTACTGGGTATCTATTCAACAGAAATGAAATTCGTATGTTGAAGATATATATATATATCTATTTCTATGTTTACTTCAGCACTGTACACAATAGTCAAGATATGGAAATCAACTTAAGTGTCTGTCATTGGAAGAATGGATAAAAAAAATGTGGTGTATATACTCATACCATTACTATTTAACTGTAAAAAGGACTACTATTTATAATAAAAAGAGAATGAAATTCTGTCATTGGTGACAACATGGATGAACCTAGAGGGCCATGTGTTAAGTGAAATAAACCAAGCACAAAAGGACAAATACTGCATGATCTCGTTCATGTGGAATCTAATAAAGTTGATCTCATAGAAGTAGAGAGTATAATAGTGGTTACTATTATAGGGCTGGGAAGAGTAGTGGGTACAGGGGTTTAGAGATAAGTTGGTCGACGGGTACAAAATTACAGTTTTATAGGAGAAATAAATCCTGATGTTCTATTGCATAGTAGGGTGACTAGGTTGACTATAGTCTGTTTATTTTTAAATAACTTGTTTTATTCTTTCTTAAATGTTTTAATGTTCTTTATCCTTGGGTGTTCTAAAATGTTACAATTACCTTTAGCTTAAAAAATTTATTATGGCTGTGCACAATGTCTCACACTGGCAATCACAGCACTTTGGGAGAATGACAGGAGAGTTGCTTGAGGCCAGGAGTTTGAGACCAGCCTGGACAACAAAGTGAAACCCTGCCTCTACAAAAAAATTAAAAGTAAAAAAATTAGCTAGGCATGGTGGCACATGCCTGTAGTCCCAGCTACTTGGAAAACTGAGGCAGATGATCACTTGAACCAGGAGTTGAAATCTGCAGTAGGCTATGATTACACTCCTGCAATCCAGCCTGGGTAACAGAGCGAGACTCTGTCTTGGGAAAAAAAAATGTTGTGCCAGGCATTTGTTGGTGACAATCTAGAGATAGGAGCATGTTCTTCCAACTTTTGGCTAGTCTCTTATTTTTTATGAACTTGGGATGGGAGGAAGTTGGGAGGTAAAAAGTGGAGTTTGCTTTTCTTTAGGGTGAGGTAGCTCCTTGAAGTTATCCTACTGTTTTTGTTAGTGCACTTATAAATCCCAGCATGTTCTATTTGTATGAATTTTCTGATCATCCTTTTAAGATTGTTTGTCATTGACAAAGAGGTGTTTTTATCTGCCTTTTGACTTTAGTGGAGGTATACAGAGGTATAACGTTTGCTTTGGAGAGTCATTATACAGTTGGCCCTCCACATCCATGGATCCAGGGATTCAACCAACTGCAGACTGAAGATATTTGAGGAAGAAATTACAAATAAAATTACAAATAAAAAATAAGTCAGTATAGTAATGGTTTACATAATATTTATATTGTATTAGGTATTATAAGTAATATGGAGAAGATTTAAAGTATACAGGAGAATATTATATGTAAATACTATGCCATTTTATATAAGGTTCCCAAGCATCCATGGATTTTGGTATTCAAGGGGGTCCTGGAACCTATCCCTCCTGGATAACAAAGGATGACTATAATATTATAGTCATGTGTATAATTAAAATATTGTCTACTTTTCATTTTTTGAGTGACTTAATTGTTTTATCTTTGAATTCCTGTGTCCTACTGGAGCCATTAACTAGAATAAGACCTATAGGTTCTAAAATGACCTTGATATGATGAAGTAAACAATTGACTGGAGAAAGCAATTTCAAAAGCAAATTGTAACTCATTCTGCGGCATGTTTTTGCCTAGAGGCATAACCAGGTATTGTATACATTAAGACAGGAATAAAAAATTAAAAGGATGTCACCAAATTAATTATCTAATTCTGTTCAACAGATGGCTCCCATATTCAATTGTCTATAAAACTTTTAAGAGTCCTTTGGGGTATTTTTCTTTAATGTAATATAATGTAAACTTTCAATTAATTAAAACCCAGCGAAATTGAAAATATTAAGCAGTTTTAGGAGCAAAACAGGAAATGAAGAGTAAGAAGGGGAATCAGGAATGTATTTTGAAAACTAACTTCTGAGGTTGAGAGAGACCTGAATTCTATTATAAACTTTCTGACAGATGTTGCCTAATTCTTTTTATATGCCTGGCCCTCAGGCCCTGTTCCCTGACCATATCAATATGTAATGGTTTCAGTAGGTAGTACCATCTGTGTTTTTCCCCAAGGGCCAAATGCAAATTAACATTTTACTAGCAACTTATTTTTTCTCATTAAAGATAGCTAGCTGTATGTAGCATATTTGCTTAAATACCACACTTTTTACTTGTTCTCACCAGGGACCTCACTATGCTCCCAATGTTTTCGTTTATTTTAGAATTATATATTGGTGT
Source organism: Aotus nancymaae (assembly GCF_030222135.1). Lineage (NCBI taxonomy): Eukaryota > Metazoa > Chordata > Mammalia > Primates > Aotidae > Aotus > Aotus nancymaae. The sequence continues at coordinate 33,753,093 of NW_026988413.1, forward strand.
CCAGTGGCCACACAGCAGAACAATCTCTGTAATGTCATGAAAATATATAGTTTAAAATGTCAACTAAGTATAATGTTTTTCAAATATTAATGCTTACCAAGTTCTGAGATGTTGTTCTTTAGAGAATGAAGGTTAAAAGCAAGCAATAAAACACATACGGCTTTTAGAAGAAATGAGTGTAATAGTTGTAACTGACACTTGAAGTCTTAGAAGTTTGAGCTTATCTTTTTCTATTTCTGTATTTGCTCAAAGAATGTAAACAATCTGAGTAAGGTCATACAGTTTATAAATGATGGTGTTTGACTTTGAACTGAGGCTTTTGTGCCTCTAAATCCTTAGATCTTTACCTCAGGTGTTTCTCAAGGTGTCTTTCTTTTTTTCTTGCAAAATAAGAGCTTTGTTTCTTGTATGAAAACTCTATTTAAAACCATTTTATTAGATTACACTGAATTTGAGAGTGTGTGGGTATATTGCAGGACAAATCGTGGGCCACTGAGGCATTAATACACACAGCTAAAGCCTGATGTGAAGTAACTTGAGTCTTTTTGTCATTTTCCACAGTGGCTTTATAAAGGGAGTTATTTAGGATTGTTTGGGAAACTTGTTTTAATAAGAAATCTTAAAATGTCAGGACCTCATAATTGGGATTCTGAATTCACATAAGCTGTAATAGACTCTGTCTAAATGCTCAGGTGGTTATTGATCCTGATTGCAAGTCTCTGCCCTTAGGGGCTTCGTACTCAGGGCTTCCCACTTCTTTCCCAAAGTAACATTGAATCTGGTTATGGCAGGTTACCATCATTTAATAAATAAGCTGAATTTCTCTTTTACTTTTTCACTTTTTACTATTTACTATTTTTTTGTTTATTACTCATACATCTCCAGACCTGTAATATATTTTTCTGAATGCAGAAATGCCTATAGTAAAGTGTTTGGAAAGTACAAAAACATAAAAAGAAATAGAGGGGGAGAAATGTGTGAACAGACCGCCGTAATAATGAGCACAGAGCAGTTCATCCTTATCATTATTGTTGGCATGCCTATTTTCCCCCATTAATGATGCCATGAAAACAATTTTGAATATTGCTTTTCCCTTAACATTGTATTCTAAATATTTTCCTATTCAAAAAACTCTAATATTTCAATGGTTATATATTCTTTCCTCATATCATAATTTGTGCCATGATGACTGTCTGCAAAAACCTTATGAGGAGAGGAGGGATGGATTTCACAATATTTCTAGACTGGGAATATTAAATTAGGAGTGTATACTTTTTGACACTTGTAACATACTGAATAATTCTCTGGAACAAGTGAGCTGATACATATAATACTAAGAAGAGTTTGTAAGAATATACACCTCAGTGCAGCATTGCTAATCTTGAAATCATATTAAAGTTGTCTTTGTAAAGTTGGCTTATTTCATTTTTTAACAAAAAAGTATGCAGTGCTTACTATGCTTTATAGAGAATTTGTTAGATGTCTTTGTATATTTCATGAACACAAAGGATGTCTTGTTTTACTTTGTATCTTTACTTTTTTTTTTAATGTCGGTTAAAATGTCCACTTGGCATATTTTTTTAGCCATTGTTGCGCCCCAGTGTGGTGAGGGCTCTTGTGAAGCAAGCTGGGAGCCAAGACTTCAAGGTTTGAGGTGTGTGTTAACTTGTAAGTAGAAGTCTGGGTGTTCCGGGAAGATTAGTGGCAGAAAGAGGAGTTTGGTGGCATTTTAGTAGTGTAGACAACCACACTACTACAGTGAGGTGGTGAAGGTAAAGATGGACAAGATGGAGAAGAAAGAAAAAGTTTGGAAGAGAGATTTCAGAAATAGAATGAGAAGCAAGCGAACCAAATGAGGAGGATTTGGAGATTATTCCTAGAATTTTGCTGGTGCCACTGTTGGGATGGGGATGCCATTACCAAGATGTGAAACACTTGAGAAAAAAGAGATTTGGGGATATTCCAATGAGGCTTATGTTGGCTCTGAACAGAAAGCATTTCTAATAGTAGTTTAAACCACTGGGCTTACTTCACAAGAACACAGGGACTGGGATGTTGGCTCAGTAACACCATCATAAAGCACCCTCTGCCTGTTTTCCTGCTCTTCTATCCCTAGCACGAGGCTTTTGCTTTCATGATTGCAGCTACCTGCAAAGGTATCTGTGTTCCAGGCAGAAGGAAAGGGGAAAGGGGCCATGGGCTCCATCATAGAGACACTTTGTTATGGACAGGGAGCACCCCTCCCCACACCTCAACTTCTTTTTACATCTTACTGGCAAACTGTAACTGTAAGGAAGACTGGGATATTAATATTTGCATGACCAGTCTCTGTCCTGGAGGAAAAGAGAAAAGAAGGGATTTGGAATGAGAGTTAAGTAACCAAAAATATGCAAACATGGAGGTAGATAATAAATTTAATTTTGACCATGTTTGTGGAAGAGACTTACGCAATAGAAAATAGTGCCTGGAATTTAAAAGAAGTTGTCAGGGCTTGAGATAGATGTAGATGCAGTCTGCATTTGTTTCATATTCAATTGTATGTCTAAAGGACTTAAAAATTCCTGTTTCTAGGCTTTTCCTGCTGTTTCCATGGCTTCTCTTGTTTTCTAAATTCCATTCATTAGGTCTTATTTCACATTCTTCTTTCAAGATCATACTTTGCTCCTACTAGCCACAAGGTCAGATTCCCCATGACATCCTACCATCCCTGTCAGATTTGCCACTGTTATTTTTTAATTCCCCTCAGAGTTTTCTTGGGTGTGCTTATAGTATAAATGGAAGGACACTATTTGTGTTTGGAAGTTGAATTCTAGAGTCTATTTTATTAGAGGTATGACAATTACCACATTTTTCAACCTTTCTCTGTATGTATCTGTTTGTATCAAGGAATGGATTGCTATTAGGATAAATAAATTTAACATGTGTTTAGTACCTCTCACTTTCAGTGTCTGCTCCCTTCCTTTCTTCATGTCCACAATTTGATATAGGGAGAATTGGCTTCCAGGCAGAATACTGATAAGGAATATTACTGCTGATACTAAAGAAATGATCTCTCCAGGAAAATAGCAACCCCTTTTTCTGGGGTCTTGCTTTTTCTCCCATCAGTGTTCTTCTCCTACCCTGACTACAGCAGATGGGGATCAAAGTCACACTTTAAAAAGCTTTCAGACTCTGCTACAAACTATGTCCTCTCCATGGAGAAAAGCTTTTAAATAATTTGAAGCCTTTTATGGGTTCTATTTGTATGGGTTATATTTTCATATATAACAAGTCAGTAAACATTATCTAATTTTTTTAGGTCTCACACAAATACAGTGATGTCCCTTTATACTATGATTTTCAAGGACGTAATTCCTTTTTAAATTAAACTAAGCGGTATCTAACAGCTGTAGTGCTGAAACAGTGTTTCCATGTTAGTGAGAGTACTGTTCCTAGGGTCGATTCAGCATTTCCTTTATACCAAACACTTTTGGAAGACTATCACTTTAAGTGTTTTTCTGTGGAAGCTTTTGCTCTCTGCTCATACTTGAAGCTAAATTGTCTATCATTGTTTTGCATACTACTTATCTGCAACAGTAATAAGCATTAGTCCTGAGGTGGCTCATGAGAATCTCTCTTGTCCTTGTATGTGTGCAGCACACCTTGTTCTGGCACAGTTAGGCAACATGCTACCTGGTGAGATGTTTGGTGATATTCTATTGTAAATGAGGATGGTGTCTTTACATTGACACTTGAGTGACTCAAGTTTCTCTCTACTACCTTTTCTGTTCATCTGCTTCCTCTTCTTTGACTTTTTCATTATTGAACACTGTGAGTAGAGGGCAGATGAAGGCAAGACCTTCATTTCTTTTCTTCTTTTTTTTTTCCAAGACAAGATTTTACTGTCACCCAGGCTGGAGCTCAGTGGCATGATCACGGCTCACTGCAGCCTCAACCTCCAGGGCTCAAGTGATTCTTTCCTCTTGCTTCCCAAGTAGCTGGGAAGCTGGGACTACAGGCACAAGTCACTCACCACTCTTGGCTGATATTTGTATTTTTTGTAGAGACCAGGTTTCACCGTGTTACCTTGGCTGGTCTCAAACTCCTGGCCTCAGGTGATCCACCTGCCTCAGCCTCCTGAAGTGCTGAGATCATAGGCATGAGCCACCACACCCGGCTAAGACCATCATTTCTGGCAGCTCCAAGGACATTGTTCCAGCAGTTACTATGGCCTGGAGTCTGTTGGTGTTGATTGATTGAGGTGGGCTCTTTGAAGGAAGGACAGGGCTGGGGTTTTCTATGAGTGACTCCTCAGAGTACAAGGAGCTTCTGGGACTTTGCCTTGGGCTCCAAATAAGAGAATGCTTGCAAAGCACTGAAGCTTTGGCATGTACTATATGCCCCTCTACCTTTTCTCCTGCTCCCTTCTCCACATCCCCTTTTCATTCTTGCCTATCTTCAAGATTTAAATATATGCCTATCTTCAAGATTTAAGCAGTTATATTCATATACATTTATTTGTAACTCTTGATGTAAGGGTATACTAGTCAGGATCTAGTCAGAAAAGATATATATATTACCAAGTAGTTCAATAGGGGGATTTGGTATAGGGAACTAATTACAAAGGTATTGAAAAAGCTAAAAGAGCAAATAGATATCTTTTATATAATTCAGAGGTTACCAACTGCAGGTAGCCATTACCACCCTTTGGGCTAAAGGAACAAAGGGAGGAGTTGTTATCAGAGCCAACAAGGGAGCTGCCTGGTGTGAACTCAGCTATAGCACAGGAACTTCTTGGTGAGAGCAGAACTGAGGATCTAGGCCACCCAGGGGTAATTGGAACTGTGGAGAGGGTACCCCACAGGGGGCTGGAATAATGGAGGATGTGACCACTCTGCAAATGCCACATGGAGTAGAGGAGGTAGGGGAAGAAATACCCTGACCTTTCTCTTCCTCGTTTATCTGATCTCCTGCTAGTCTCTCATTAGTCTATTGACATCAGAAGCCAGCTGTCTAGGACTGTAGTTTGTAGGGTTCAATCATGTGAAGTGGAAGGCAGGAGAATAAATGGGAGACCAAACAGACAGAGGACTGGCACAGAGGCCAGGGCCTTTTCCTTAACTATGGTTCCTATGATTTTAGTCGTGCATTATTTTCCTAATGCAAGTCACTTCCCTAAGCACTTTCTATCATTTCCATTTTAGATATTTTTATGGTGGATTTTTGGAGTGGAGATTGCAAAGCAATCTGTATGTAGGATTCTGCAGTAGTCTCCTAAATTTGTTTTCCTGCTTCCATCCTTACCACCCCCAACCCTTATCTGTTCTCTATATGTAGTCAGAGTGACTCCTTTTATAACAGAAATCAGTTTGCTTCTCTGTTCAGTACCTCAGTGGGTTCTATTTCACTGCCAGTAAAGTGAAAGTGTTTATAGTGGCCCACCAGACCCTACATGATCTGTCCTCCCACCTCTCCCCTTTGCTCTCTCTGCTCCAGCTAAACTTGCCTTCTTGCTGTTCCTGGAGCCTCCAGGCATGTTCCTGCCTCTGCCTTTGGGCTTACTGTTCTCTGTACCTGAATGCTTCTTCCCCAGGCATCCCTCCTTTGCCTTTAATTAACCATTAACTCAGTGAGGCTCTCCCTGGCCTACACACACACACACACACTCACACACACACACTCACACATACTCACTCTCTCTCCCTCTCTCCCTCTTCCTGTCTCCCTCTCCCTCCCTCCCTCCCCTCACCCATCTGTAAGCTTTCTACTTTCCTTCCCTGTTTTGCACTAATTACCCTGTGATATACTATATAACATTCATTATCCTTCCCCCCCACACATAAATGTAAGCTGCATGAGGGCAGAAATTTTTAAAAATTCTTCTGTCAGTTTTGTTGATAGAACAATGCCTAGTACCTGTTGTAATTGAATGAATGGCTGAATTCAGGCATTATTGAATGACTCTCTAGATCTAGGTAGAGTCCTTCCTAGATTTTTAAGATTTCATTCCCCTAATCTTTTTCAGTTGTGTTAATTATATTTAATGTGACAGCAATAATTTATCAACTTGCTTTTAATGAGTCTTTCCAAAATGTTTAACTTAATGTTTAATAGGAAAAAACTTTTTCACTGAAATTTTTGAGTCAGTAAAGACTTCTGGATTCAAATTACAGTTCTGCTGCTTACTAGCTGCATGGCCATGGCTTACTTATGCCTCAGTTTCCTGGTTTGTATATAGGGGTGATAATAGTACCCATATCTTTGTGGCTATGAGTATTATATAGATGCATGAAAGATACTTTAAATAGTCTATACAGTAAGGGCTCTGATATGGTTTGACTGTGTCTCCACCCAAATCTCATCTTGAATTGTAGCTCCCATAATTCCTGTGTGTCGTGGGAGGGATCTGGGGGGAGGTAATTGAATCATGGGGTTGGGTCTTTTCCATGCTGTTCTCATGATAGTGAATAAATCCCATGAGATCTGAAGGGTTTATGAAGAAGTGTTCCACTGCACACGCTTTCTTGCCTGTTACCATATAAGATGTACCTTTGCCCTTGCTTCGTGTTCTGCCATGATTTTGAGGCCTCCCCAGCCACATGGAACTGGGAGTTCAATAACCCTCTTTTTCTTGATAAATTACCCAGTCTTGGGTATGTCTTCATTAGCAGCATAAGAACAGACTAATACAGGTTCATTAAGTCTTAGCTATTAATTTTAGTATTGGTTTACATGCTGAGACAAGGAAGAACACACCCCTCAGGCTTCCTGCTGTGGGGAGCATAATTGACTGATAGCTGAATTGCTGCTCCTCTGAGTCCACCTTCACTATGAAGCTATGCTTTCTATGGACTTTTCTGAGCCAGTGATTGGGCACAGAAGGGACAGCTAGACCCACTCCTGTCCTCTATTGGGTGATTTTAAGCTCAAGGACTCCTCACTGGCCCAGTTGAACGTCCCTGGGGACTGCACTATAGTACAGTCCCCCTTTCTTCCCTCTTTCCTTGTAGACATCACTCCTGCACCTTGTTCTGAGTGTTCTCCTGTTCCCTACTCCAAGATATCTTTTGCTTGTTTAATTTTGTGTTGGTGTCTGCTTCTTGGCAACCCAAATGAATGCACATGACATTGAAATATTAGTAATTATAACTCATTATAGTGATAAGTAACTGACATATATGACTTGAGAAACACAACTGTCTTATTGTAGGCATACAACTTAGCTGGTCTTAGTGGGAGCAGAGATACTTGGCCAGTGCTCACTAGCTGTCATAAGCTGGGCAGGGTAAGCATATTGGCAGAGAACATCAACTAAACTGGGTTGCAAGGCAGGAAGACCAGCCCCTTAAACTCTGGTGTTAGGCACAGGGACAATGCCAGTGTCATAGAGGGGCTGGTAACTGGGGCGTTATTTTGATCAAGGTGTAATGAATCCATGATGGATGACAATTGCTAATAAGGCTTTGTGGGCTCAAGGGCCTTAGCTGCAGCCTACTTCTCTCTCTAGGAGAGTACTAGAAGCTGGAGGATGGGGATGGGTGACCCCAGAGTTCCCTACAGAGAAAGCATCAGGAAAGGGGAAGAAAGAGTTGAGATCCCCCAGCTCCCCCCTTTCCAGAGAAGTTAATGCTTCTGGTTAAGCACCTCCAAAAAGAGAGAGAGATACAGATATTGCCAATAAAATGATAAAATGTGCCTCCCTGCCCCAAGGAAGGCATCACCAAGGTTGGGGGCAGTTGGAACACACCCCACCAGAATCTATAATTGCTTTAGGAGGGCTTCAATCTCCTGCAACCCAGTGCTCTGGGGAGGGCAGGTGTCACCCCCTTAGGAGGAGATCTGACTAAGCAGGGCTGAGAAGTTCATGTCTGCAATGGAAGAGAAGTTTTTAATTCCCTGAAAGGAGGCTGTTGGGGAGTCCCCGGGCCCCTAGTAGAGGAGGAGCTAGGTCAGGGGGCCTCTAGGCCACTGTCACTAGGCAAATTATAGCCTCAGGGTACTCCATCAACATGGACTTAGTTGTATGGGGGGCCATGGGTACGCCCTGGTTCAGCAGCTGCTGAAACTCAGACTTGTTGATGGATGCCAGGTCTGTGAACATGGCTGGGTCTGTGCTATTGCCAAGCAAGGCACCCAGGTCTTCATCAAATTGCAGCTGTAGCAGGGCTTCTGACAGCATTCCTTCCCCAGCCAGGGCAGGTGGGCCCACAGCCTGAGGAGGGCCTGGGGTTAGGACTGGGCCAGGAGCTGCGGCGTGGGCCAGAGCTGATGCCATGGCGGAGGCAGGGGCTGGGGCCTGGGCCAGGACTGGGGGAAAGGCTGGGGCCCAGGCTGAGGCCTGGCTTGGGATCTACCCAGAAGGGAACACCATGGTGGGAAACTCATCATAGTTGATGGTGCTCAGGGATGATGTAAAGGGACAGGGCTGGGGGGCTGGCTTGGGGACAGGGTTTTCACTGGCCGTTGTTGGAGCTTCTACTGAGAAATTGTATTGTCTTTTTAAATTGAAGGCTCCTTGAATGCAAAGACCCAATCAAATGCCTCTTTTATAGCAGCCATAGCAGCTGGCTACGGTAGTAAACATATAAATGCTTAATAACAATTTGTTAAATCAACATTCCTTATGCACAGACTGTTTTCACTTTGCTTGGAAAGTGTGAGTAGGTGATAAAGATGTTGCCAACAGCTGGGGACTGCAGAGACTGAGAAGCTCCAGAGTTTATGAACTTTGTGACTTTACCAAGGAAACGTCCTTGGAAGTCTATGGCAGTGGCATTTCTGATGTCCTGAGTACAAAAATAACCAAGCTTTCAAAATTTCTTCTGTGCTCTAAGTATATCTTACAAGAGATTTGGTAAAATACAAATTAAAATGGTTTTTGGTGATTTTTGACTAAGCAAATTAAATGTAAGTGAAAAAATAGTTTCCTCCAGATATTTTACAGATTGAGGAGAGCTTCAGAATGTTCCAACGTTTTTTGTAAAGACAGCTTAAAAGTTTTTGATAAACATCAGTCAGATTTGTGTTTATGAAAAATAGTGGGCAACCAACATGCTTAAGCTAATCATTGATAGAAATGCAAATTTCTGAGTTGTCTCTGGATAGTTTAGTAAGAGGTTAAGTTTAGGCTGAATTTTACCCTTAGTCTTCGAATGAAAACTGTAGATGCAGAAGGTTGAAAGGTGTAGTAATTATTCGTTAACTTGCCTGGGACTTTGGAAAGCAGGTTTCATGCTTTTGCATGAAAACTCTTAATAGAACATGAAAAGCTGTTCCAAGATACCTCAAGAGTTTTTTTTTTCTTAGTAAAGTCTTCAGAAAGATAGCTTTTGTGTGTAAATCCCCAGGTTCCTAAATGTAGTTCCTCTCCCTTTCCCATCTTCCTTATCTCATGTGAGTTGTTTGAAGCCGCTGGTTACTTAGGTGTCTGAAACTCTTGGGGAAAAAGTCACATACGTCATGGCATTTTACACACAGATGCAAGGTATTAATACAGTCCATTAATGTGGAAATACTTATTTTAACCTGCAGTAACCTGTGAATGAGAGAATGAAACAAAATATAATGGGGGTAAAAACACAGGCATTTGAGACTGTGGCATATGTTTGAATTGCAGCTTTGCCACTTTCTAGCATTGATCCTTTTTTTTTTTTTTTTTTATGAAAGTTCTTTATTTTTTACCAACCAGAGACAGATACCAACAGCATCTGATCTTGAATATATTAGAGCCTTTGGAGGTCCTTGCTCCTCCACTGTGAGGACACTCAGCCTAGACTTGGCCCATGGTAGCCCGTAGATAAATGGGCTTTTCTCTAGGAGGTTGTGCAAGTGTTTGCCGATTTAAGGAGGGCCCTTTTACCTCTTGAATCTTTCCTTTGCAACTGAGGAGAGATTCAGTTTCTCCTTTCCCCATTGTTCCAGCAGTGACCTCTGAGGGCTCTGTCGCAGAGGAAGGGTTTGTCTTCCTGCAACACTGCCGTACTGGGTACTTTTCTCTTGGTTGTGCTGGTTACTGGGCTTGAGAGTAAGAGCATTGCTTTTATCAGAGACATTCCTAAAACTACAAGACCTTAGCTAAAGGCAAAATGTTGAATATTCTAAGATTAAGACCTTAGCTATAGGCAAAACATTGAGTATTATGATGAGACTTAGCTGTAGGCAAAGTGTTGACTGTTCTAATGAGATCAGGTTCAAATCTTCTGTCCTGGCAAATCACCATGCAGTTGCTCTAGAAGAGTACTTTTCTTTTGTTCCCACCTCATACTGTTGCTTTCATATAAACATGATGTTTTATTGGCTTTGCTACATTGCTTTCAACCACATGCATTTAACAAGTGATTTAATATATACCATCACCATTCTAACCACTACTACTCCTATTGAGTTTTTTGTTCCTTTCCATAAGTGAAACAATTTGCATTAAGAAGATTAAAATCTAAGTAAGTATGAGTTCAGAGCAGTAACCAATACGACTATGGTGGGTTGGCATTGCAGCTTCACAATTTTCTAGAAATGGGAGGTAAAGCAAATTTACTTTGGAAAATCTAAGTTTTCCCATGGCCATAAGCTTAGAATCTTTCCCATAAAAATGTTTTTAATGATTACAAGAAAAAAAAAATCTAATTTAGGTAGATACAGCAAAGGCTTCATATGTTTTGGCCATTTTTTGTAACAAACGAATGGTATGAGAACAATACAATAAAATGGCAAAAGATACACAGCTCAACACATAATTATTGAAGAAAGTAAAAGACTCATCAGAGTTGAAATGAGTTTATCACAGAAGACAGGAGGTGAGTGTTGAGCTAGACTAGAAGAAATGAATATAGGCTGGGCTCGGTGGCTCACGCCTGTAATCCCACCACTCTGGGAGGCCAAGGCGGGAGGATTGCTTGAGCCCAGGAGTTCTAGACCAGCCTGGCTAACATGGCGAAACCATTTCTCTAGTAAAAATACAAAAATTACCTGGGCACGGTGGCATGAGCCTGGAGTCGCAGCTACTTGTTAGGCTGAGATAGGAGAATTGCTTGGACCTAGGAGGTGGAGGTTGCGGTGAGCCAAGATCATGCCACTGCACTTCAGCCTGGACAACAGAGAAGACTCCATCTCATAAAAGAAAAAAAAGAAGGGATGAATATGGAGAATAATGGAGAAAGCAGACAATTCAGGTGATGAGAGCTGTGGCTTTCAAACTCTAACTCGTGTAGTTACTGGTGGAATGTTTTAAAATGCATGTTCTTGAACCTGCTGCCAGGCATACTGGGTCAGTAGGTTTGGTATGAGGCATAGGAATCTGCATTTTAATAAGTACTCCAGCTTTGGCTACTGGCTATACTAAGAAACTTTTGACAGATTTGCTGCAGGGTCATGCATAGCATGGCATACTTTTATAAGGGAGTGGTGCTGGCTTGAAGATCATCTCAGGAAGTGTAAGAGAGCTGTTATGGTCCTTGGCACTTAATTGGCTTTAGTACTTTTGTGTTTTGTTTCCTGGTACGTCATTTTTGCATGCTCAGCCTATTCACTCTTCCTTGCTTCTTATTGAAATGTAAATAACTGGTCAGCCATTGCCTTAAAATTATTGGCTCCTGTATTTAAAGAGTTGCCACAACATAGTCTTCTGCTTCATAACTAATATTGCAATTCCTTTATCTGTATATATCTTTATTTGTATTATCTGTATTATCTTTTATCTTTATCTGTATTTTCATGCTGAATCTGAATGTATATATAGTTCATTTAAATAATCTGAGAGATGGCATTCCAAACACCTCGTTCTTGGCTTTAGCTTGCCTTTGTAACGCCACTTTTGAAGCTAACCAAACTCAACCTAAAGTTTACTTTTGAGATTTACAAAGCATACCTGTAAAAATTTGCAACATTTGTAAAACATTTACAATGCTTTAGGCTGCAATTTAGTGTACAATCTTTCCAGCTATTTTTCTTGCACTAGGTTGTTAAATCAGTTTTATATCTTTTTATTCCTTGGAGTAAAGATGAATACACCTTGCTTTACTAGATTTTGTAGTACCTTTATCACTTAATATTTGAACATCCTTACCACTTTAATTTTAATATGGCTAAATGGAATATGTAAGATGCAATGCTTACCATTTAGTTTACCCTGCATTGCAATAAATACTTTAGAATATTAACTATGAAGTCTTACAGATAAACAGCCAGAACTCATCATGTTTTCTTACTCCTGATACATAGATACTCCAGTTTTCCTCTTTGAGGTGTTTAACCATTGTGTTGAATGAGGGGCCACACACTGTTGTTGATGAGCAATCGTAATGCTATTTTGTGTTTTCTTCTCTATTCCTTCCAGGACTTTTTGACTAACCTTTCCCTTTGGATGGAATCTCGGATTGGTGCAATAATTTTGGTTGGGTATTAACATGGACAATATATCAAGTTCTCCTATTGCTTGTAGTCCCCAAAAGACTCATTTCAATTCATGCCCTGTACTATGTCATAGTTAAAAGTCCAAACTTCATTTAACGTTGAAGACTCTCCCCTGTGCATGTGAGCCTGCTCTAGGCTGGAAGCCTGCAGTGGGATAGCTCTTGTGGAGGGCTTCTCAACCCAAGCTTGGGCCTGGTGTCTGACTCTTGAGGGGATATGGCAAGGAGAAAGGGCAGTGCCACTAAAGAGAGACTATTGCCACGTGGCATTGGCATACTCTGGGCTTGGCAAGAGTTTGAAGTTAACTCTCTTGTGTGGATGTTTTCCAGTTTTCATTGCCATTGTTGCTGGAAGGTTTCTTCCCAGGGGCATCCAACTCTGGCTCTGTGTTGCTGGCACTGCCGCACTTGTAGGTGGTTTCTATCCGATGTCAAACCTTTACCCACTTTCTTTTGAAATCATCTTATGCTGGACAAGAAGCTGCTTTGTGTAAGGTTGCTTTTGGAATGAGTCCTGGGTCTCTTCTTACCACAGTCGTGGGTCACATCTTAGCACACACACAGCTGGACCCAATAATGGGTGGAGGCAGTTTGCAGAGCTACCACTCTATGGACGTGAGAGAAAGGCATTTATCACCTCAGATCTTTTATGTTCATTATCCTGCTTCTGACTGACAGCAATACCCCCTCTTCTCTCTTATTTCTGGGATTTGCGATAGAGAATGTAGGTTATTTATTTGCCTTATCAGCAGGGAATAGTGACTAGGAAGCCTTATTTGAAATTTTAAGTCTCTCAAAAGCATCTTGATCTTGCCCATACTATGAGCTTATAGGATGATAAAAACTTGGGGAAAAATGCAAAAAAGTAGCCTTGGATTAAAATGATTTTTTTTTTTTTTTACCTTTTTTCATTTTGATGTTGTTTTAGGTCATGTCTGTTTTTACATCCGAGCTTTGCTCAGTCTCTTAAGCCTTATGTGAATCCTCCCTACTCACCTTGTGTCTGAAACTTAAATATTTGTCTGACATTTTTAATCACACCAGACTTCCTGGATTTCTGGTCCTTTATCTGATGTGACTTGGGATCAGCTCTTTATTGTATACATTATACCTGAGCTGCTGAGCATAAACTACATAACTTAGGATACATTACTATAGATGTATTTTTTAAAATAGGTTTTTCTGTTTATTTAATCAATATTGTTTTCTATGCTAATATTTGAGTGCCAGTCTTCTAAAATGTTTCCTGTGCATTAATATGATAAAACAGGATATCCCATGATATTTTTAGTTTCTCTCACAGTTTGAATATTATAGATGTTTTTTGAGAACAAAACTCTTAGAAATAAAAAGTGATTAAAAGGATATGTCCTTTAGGTGATTCATCTCCCAGAAATGAGAGTTTTATTAGTGAACAAAGAATCCTGATTTTTCACATATCATTGAGTATCCCATTGGGAGTCAATGGCAAGTGGGGTGTTTGTTTTAACTTTGTGAAAGGACCTGTTTACCACTAATTTTAAAGAGTAAATTTTCATACGAATGTGAAATCCAACTTAGTTACATCTGGATTGTGTTTCTGTTTTGGATTGTGTTTTGGCTCTTGCCTTGTACTTTTTTTTTTTTTTTTTTTTTGAGATGGAGTTTTGTTCTTGTTGCCCAGGCTGGAGTACAATGGCGTGATCTCGGCTTACTGCAACCTCTGCCTCCCAGGCTCAAGCAATTCTTCTGCCTCAGCCTCCCGAGTAGCTGGAATTACAGACATGCACCACTATACCTGGCTAACGTTATTTTTTAGCAGAGATGGGATTTGTCCATGTTGATCAGGTTGGTCTTGAACTCCCGACTTCAGGTGATCCACCTGCTTCGGCCTCCCAAAGTGCTGGGATTACAGGCGTGAGCCACTGTGTCTAGTCTCTTGGTTTGTACTTAAACCAAACCTAGGGGCTTAAGTACAAGCCCTGCCTAGGGGCAGTAGCTTCAGTCTCATCCCTAGGCGGGGCTTCCTGTCCCTAGTGGGGCTGTATGAGCAACTTCTGGAAGCAGAAGGCCAGGCCACAGATTCACTATGGCTGGGGCTTGTGTTTGGTCCTGTGCTCACCTTGGTGCCCAGTTGCCTGGAAACTGGATTCCTGCCTTACTCATCTATGATCACATCTCTGCTAGTTATCCCAGTTTCCTTTTAGACTCAGTGTGTACTCATCTTTCATTCTTTGTGTCCCTTTTTGTTGGGCCTCTCTGCTCATAATGCCTTCTAAGCATGCTGGTCCTCACCTGGTTCCTGCCTTCACTTGGAACTTTTGCCTCCTGTTGACTCCTGCCTGCCCTTTCATTGTGTAGACTCATCTGCCCTTTTCATATCTGCTGTTAGACCCATGGCCCTCTTTACCGTCTCTTCATTAACTACCTCTCCTTTTTTCTGGCTCTTGTGTTCTCATCAATGTGCAATTTCAAGTCAAACATTCTCCAGTCTCTCTTGTCAGACTGCTCAGTTTTATGGTAAAGTTACCTTTCTTTTGTCAAATGTCATAATCTGGCATGATAATGTCATAGCTTCCTAAAGAACTGGACTCACTGTTGAGAACTCACACATCCATTGTTTGCTGTGCTGGAGTTACCGTCTATTGTCATTAAGTACTAGTACATCTCAAGTTGTGATCTCACTATTTGTTTCAAGTATTCCCTCATGCCAAAAGTTGGTTATAGCTTTTTGACAGTAGACAGTGACACCACTTAGGTCAAAGTAATAGGTCAGTCAGTCCTCCTAAACTTATCATTTTGATGCTGTTTCAGTAGCTTTTTTTTCCATTGTGGCAGATATATGTGTAATTAAATCCTGTAGCTATCTCCATCTTTATATATTGTTAAGAAGAAATTTCATCTGCTATGTGCTTATATTAGGAAAGAAAAATCTCTCGTGAGGTGATTAAGTGCATGCGTTTGTCTAGCATTCGTTAAAATATGAGAGCTATCTGGTATTCACAGAAAGCACTGCTCCTTTTAATGAAGCCTTTTGTTTTTCCAGTTTCGGTATCCTAAGCTAATTCTGAAAATCAACACAATCTCTTAAGTACCTTAATTATTCGAGATTAAAGCATTGTTTTCCCTTGTGTCTTCTACATTCAAATATGATAGTTTGTTTTGATTTCTGTCCTGATTATAGTTCTGTTTTAAAAACATTTTCCTAGTATTGTGGTCACTGAAAACTTTGAAGGCTCCCTAGCTTATTTCCTTTAATTTTCCTTAGAGCAAAATCATGATTGTCCAAAACCTAAGCATTGCCTGGGCCCTTAGTGGATAGTGTAGGCAAGGGTTTTCTTTTCCTTTCTTGTTTTCTTGCTCCTTCCTTTACACCTTCTAGCTATATTTTGTGGCATAATTATCTTTGAATTTCTAGAATATATTAAAATATACCACTTTTTAATATCAACTTTTCATTTTTTATTTAACCCATTTATTGTTCAATTTAATACAATTTAATTTTAATTTAATAAAATTTCAATTTAAAATGTCATTTGTTTTTCTTATACAGTAATGTAAGCATTTTCTACTTTGGCCTTTATAATAATGAGTTTAATGATCATTTCTATATTGTCATATTGTTGGCCAATTGGATTATTTTTTAATTTTTGATTTTTGATATTATGCATCAAAGGCTTTGTGATGGCTAAAGAGGAAATAGGAGAAGTCATCGTATTGTCAAGGTCCTGTCACTGGATTTCAGGACAGGGTTGAAACTGGCAAGAACACAGCTGCAAACCAGAACTTGAAGCAGAAGAGAACGTTCATGAGAATGGACACACAATGAACTTACCCCGTTGTACCAGATTTTTTTCATTTACTTTTCTAGACCCACTTTCTACCCTCTTCTGTCCTGCTTTCTGCTCCAGAGGCTTACCTGTCTGGATGGCTCTAGTTGAGTTTGGTCCATGGAGAGCCTGGCAAAAGTAGAGGGAGGAAAGAGAAGTCAAAATGTTCATTCTCCTGGCTCTCCACTTGCAAGGGCATCTGGAGGGGGCCATGTTCCTGAGCCAAAGCTCATGCTCTTCATAAAGCAACCACATGTATGACTATTCCTGGGGTTTCAGTAACTGCTCTTCATCTCTTCTTTTCCATCTGAGAGTGGTTAACAGTTTACCTGCTGCTAACCCCCAGGCCAGTGTCCCATCTCTAATGGTTCTTGTTCAACCACACTTTGTAAATCATCCTTTGTAAATAAACACTCCACATTATCCCATTTTGAGTGTCCCATCTCTTTCCTGTTGGGACCTTGAGTGGTCATGCTGGAACTTTCCCTAGAGTGGAAAATTCTGGATACTACCTCTAATAGGAATTAGGATTAAAAAGGTAGAGTAGTAAACTTTGATTGCATTGACTTAGGCTGATGGTCTTCAGTTCTTCCTTCTTAGAATTGTTTTATAAGGAACAGCTGAAAATTTAAGGCAACTTTTCATTTTCTTTAGTTATTTAATGGCATGTGGAGTGTTTCTACACTTTTTTGCATAATCAGATCTTTCGATCTTCTCTTTTTCAGCTTTGTGTTTTCTCCTACTCTTGCAGCAAAGCTTGAGGGAAATTAATATCTTTACAGAAACCTAATAAATGCTCAGTTTTCATTTCTGTCTCTACTTTGATAAGTTGGTTTTCAAATTTATCACTACTATATCATATTTTATACACTAAGGTATAGGTTTAAGTTGAAAGTATCCTATGGTGTTACCTAGTTATTTTTCAAGTAATTCTTCCCAAGCCTTTGGCTTGGTGATATCTAATTTAGCATACATTAAACTCTGTATAATTAGATTTCTTTTCCTGTGACTCCTACTTTTTACGTCAATCTCCTTTTCTGAATTCATGACAGTACACTAGGGTTTTAATGATTGGTACTTTTAATAAATATATCAAGGGTGCTATAATGCCTTGTCTCTTCCATGCTTCTCTTTTAGGGTATTCAACAATATATTCTTTCAGATTAAGTTTTGATTTATTTTGTCAGCAATTTGATAGTTTGACTAATATTCCAAAAAATGTAGGCATTAGCTAAAAGAGAATTGACATTTTTGCCGTATTTACCTATTTCATAAAGAAACACGTTCTTTCTCCATTTATTTGAGTTATTTCTATTTTGAGTAATTTGTTAAATTACAGTATTATAATTTTGTTACATAAACTCTTGCTCAGTTTAAGCATTTTATAACTTTTGTTGTTCTTGTGGGTTTTCTTCTTGTGTTAATTTTTACCTAGTTAGAATAAGAGAATGCAATTTTTAAATTATGTACATGGCTTCTTTACTAAACATTGTTAATAGATTTTCTGTAGATATTTATTATTTCTGCAAAATAATAGTCATTTATAGTATTTATCACTCTGTTTAATATCATACTCAAAATTTTTAAAAGAACACTAATCATGGTAGTGGGCTTCTTTTTTGAGACAGGATCTCCTTGTGTTTCTCAGACTGGTCTCAATTTCCTGGGCTCAGGAGATCCTCCCATCTCAGCCTCTGGAGTACCTGGGACTACAGGTGCACACCACTGTGCCTGGCTCTCCTGGCTAAATTTTGTTAATTCAGCCTACCTTCAGTTTTTTCTTGCTACTTTGATGACTCTTGTTTTTCTTGTTTAGCATTTCAGATTTCTTCAACTTGATATTTGGGGTAATTTGCCATAGGTTAGACTTTGAATTTTAGTTATTTTCCATTGAAGATTTATATTTTTTTTACCTTCTACCATATTACCTTCTACCATCATGTTAGCTGTCATCTCTACTCTTCCAAGTCTGTCTTGGTTGTTAATTTAAAGGGCACACCTTCCTGAACAGTTTATAAGTTTACTTTAACCAAACCTGTTTGTTAAGTTGTTCTCTGGTTCCTGGATGTCTGTCTTTTTTTCCACCCCAGCTGAAGCCTTGTTTAAGAACAGCTCAAATCTGTTTCTCAATTGAAATCTTTCTAGAGCACTCCAATCTGATATATTTTTTTGAATTCTTACAGTAATTGTTATGTCATGTTCCAAGTAATCAAGGACTTTTAACTTAAACTATGCTTTAAAAAAATAATTTAACGCTGTTGGGGTGAATTTTTTAAGGATACAGTCTTTGGGTACATGTTGAACATTGAGAAGTAGAAATATACTCCTATCCCTTACCTTTTAAGAATACTTCATTACTTAACTATTTCTCTTTTTTCAACTTTAGTATTTAAACAAAGGCCAGTGTGGTGGCTCATGCCTGTAATCCCAGCACTTTGGAAGGCCAAGGCGAGTGGATTACTTGAGGTCAGGAGTTTGAGACCAGCCTAGCCCACATGGTGAAACCCTGTCTCTACTAAAAATACAAAAAAAAAAAAAAATTAACTAGGCATGGTGGTGGGCACCTGTAATCCCAGCTACTTGGGAGGCAGAGAGGAGTGAATTGCTTGAATCTGGGAGGTGGAGGTTGCAGTGAGCTGAGATTGTGCCATTGTACTCCATCCTGGGTAACAGAGATTCTATCTCATAAATAAATAAATAAATAAATAAAATAAAACATGGAACATATCAATTCCTTAATTCTTTTTTGATTAACAATTTAGTGTCGTGGAAAATGGTCAATTTTAGTAGTACTTAAAATGGCACAAACAACTAGATACCATTTTCATCTATTAAGTTAGCCAAAGTTTTGAATTCTATAATCACCTGTCATGTTACCATGAAAATAGTGTCTCATGTGATCAAAATTAGGTAAAACATATTATGGACAGAACAAAGGCTGGAAAGAAATATGAAAATGTTAGTAGTAGTTGTGCATGGATAGTGAACCTTTTTTTTCCCTTCCTAGATAATTGTTTCCCACAATTTTTCATAGGAAATAGATGTTAGAATACCATACTGCCATTCTGCAGTTCAAGAGCAGAAATGCATTCACATAATCTGGGAAGGGAAACAAAAGTGAAGAGAAATGCATTATTTCATTATAATTAAGCTGTCTTTTTAAAAAAAAGCCAGCAGTCTCTTTCTCAGTATAAAAATTGCTTTATTTCATGGGAAAAGGGGAATTTGGGTTATACTTGCAAGGTTCTCACTATCTTATGGCAGTTCCCATATTGTACTGTGATTTCTTGACTATTACAGTTTTGCCAGACACATTTTTGAATTACTTCAGTTTATATTTGTAACCAGAATTTTAACATCTGCTCAGTTTAACATACTTGATGTTTACTTTCATTACCTTTCAGTGGTTAAGCCAGACAACAATACTGCCATCCACTCCCACAGATATGCTGGTAGGTCTCTGGTAGCACAGGCAAAGGAGGTCTAGTTGCCATTATTTAATACAGATGGAAGACTAGACCCAGGGAAATATGCCTTTATATCTCCAAATGACTTCTAGACAGAGATGGCTGCATAAGATTAACATATAGATAAAAGACTTTTTGAAAATTTGTATGCCACCACATTTTTCTTGCACAGTTAATACAAGAAAAGGGCCACTTACAAGAGCAGATCTCTAAGCTCATACTTTTTAAAAGTTTTATTTACTATTGTTTGTGTGCACACATGGGTGGGGATTTTTTTACACACTTTTTATATTTGTCTATCTCCAGTTTTTTTTTCTCTTTTTTACCTAAGACTTTGATCTTGAAAACTGATTTTGCCTAAATACTTTAAAGAAAATCCTGCTGATGGTTTTGAGGGGATTACGATATTTTTAAAAATGTTTGTTCACCATGAGACTAGAATTTCATTAAGGGCAGAACTGATTTTTCATCCATGTGTCTTGATAATGCTTGATTTGGCAAAATTGCCTTATTGTGAGAGTGATGAGTTTCTTCACAAGTACAGGCTGTGGCCTCTGCTGAGATGGAAAGTCAGGAGTGAGATTCAGGCAGTTGAAATTCTATTGGCAGGAATTCCAGGGACTTAATGTAAAACAGCAATTCTCTCTCTCTCCCCAGGAGAAATTGTTGAAGTACGTCCCAATTTGGGGATATAATTCAGGTCCTTTTACTTTAAAAATGAGTTTTATTTACGTCTCCCATTGAAATACAAGTGTGATTATAAATTCTGATTGGAATCTCCATAATTGAAGATGCTGATAGTTTTTGAAGACTGGAATGTTTTTCTTTTTCATGGTACAAATGACTTAGGGTTACATTTCCATTTGAGTGAAAAAGTCCAAATGACATCACCAGTAATGAATAATTGTTTTGTTGCTTGAGATGGTGATGTAATACAGGACTAGTTGCTTAAACCTTTCTTGATGATGTGATGTTGGACTTGGTTTCCCTTTTACAGTAAGGACAGGAGCTGAATAATAACCCCAGTTGATTAGCAAAGGATACTGAATATTTTTCAACAATTTGCATATTTCAAATTTGTAACAACTGCAAAAAAAAAATGGATTTGGAAGCTGGGATATCTTCAATTTTCTATCTCGTAGGTTATTCTGAGAACAAACAAGAAAAGCAAAAAGTCTCATCATAAAGCAATCTGTAGACTGCAAAATTAAAAGAAGGTTCAAGATGGTTTTAAGTCCAGAAACAAAATATCTTATTTAGCTATAAAGTAAGGTTGACTTTCTAGTAGGTCTTTGAGTTTTGCATAGCAAAAGGAGGCTGACTTTCTAGTAAGTCATTGAGTTTTGCATGGCAGTGCATCTTCTAGCACATTTTCTAAACTTCTCTTTCTCTCTTAGTAGCCTAATAGCAAGGCTCCTTAATTTTAATTTCTCCATTAAGTTAAATAAAACAATATTCTGATAGTGGACTTTCTTCCTGTTTCCACTCAAATCCTCTAGTTTTCTGTTTGTTTTCAAGTTTTGTCTGGTGACAGTTCTGTAATTGCTTTTTTATAAGGATGACATTTTATAAGTACCTTATTTGTAGTTTCATGGTTTTATTACCAGAGATTTGCAGATGGAAAGCATCAGGTGATTATTTTTATTAAATAGAATGAGATTGTTTTAAAATAGCTAAAACATATTTTGTTTCTGGACTTGAAACCATCTTGAACCTTCTTTTAATTTTGCAGTCTACAGATTGCTTTATGATGAGACTTTTTGCTTTTCTTGTTTGTTCTCAGAATAACCTACAAGATAGAAAATTGAAGATACCCCAGCTTCCAAATCCATTTTTTTTGCAGTTGTTACAAATCTGAAATATGCAAATTGTTGAAAAATATTCATTATCCTTTGCTAATGAACTATATATGGGAACAATTAAATTTCCTTTAGTTTATTTTGGTACCTACTGTTTGCTTATTTTAAAATTGTTGCATATTATTCAGGATTATTTCACTTCCTTTCAGACCTTTTGAGATCAGTGAGATTTGCATCCTTTGATTTTTTCTTTTAGAAGTGTCAGAATAAAGAATAGTTAATTGATTTTATGCTACATTTGTTGCAGTGTCAATGAATGGAATGCAATTTATTTTGTCCTTATTTATCTTAAAATAGAATCCTTGTTTTAAAGCTTTGACATTTATTTTGCCTTTTTATCTTGCAGCCAGACATGCACTCCTTTGGTGATTTCCTAGGGCTGAAGTCTCTCTGCAGTGTGTTGTTTGGTTAAGATCAGAGACCTTGGAGACAGACTGCCTGGGTTTGAATAGCGGTTCTGACTGTTACTTGCTGTGTCACCCTGGGCAAGCCAGTTAACCTTTCTGTGTCCAAAGTTTTCTCTCCTTGAAACAGTGATCCAAAGTTTTCTCCTTGAAACTTTTCTCTCCTTGAAACAGTAATGGTCCCTACTTGTGCTATTTTAAAAAATATATATGATAGTATGCTATAAAGCATAATGAATAGTTATATAGCACACCTCATTTTATACATTAATAGGTATTTATTTGTCTCTCTTACTCTTCTTACTGTATATCACAATGTTTGGAAAAGTGGCTGCTCTTTTGCTATTTTGAATTAGCTTGGCTTAAATAAATTATTTGATTGGTGACTTTTGAGATATAACACCATCTTTGAGGCACCATAGAAGAACTTTGTAATTAATGAAGACTTTTAAAAATAAATTTTATAACATACAGGTTTTATTTTTACTTCTGAGCTCAATGTTTTCTTAAAAGATGCCTTTCAAGTTATATTTTTACAGTGGTTCTAAAACACATTTAATACATGAAATGATGGAAGCTGATGGCTTAAAATTAAAAGTGAAGTAGACTATATAACTGTTGAACTATGTCACAAGTTTTTGTATGCGTTTTTCACATGATGTCGTATTTTAAAAGATAGTTGAATCTCTTGCCAGTTTAACATTTACTTTTCTCCACAGGAAAAATAAAAAGTTGATTTGAGTGTGGATTTTGCACAGAAGGGTAGGAATCTGGGGAGTTGGTGTTATAATTACTGTTATATAAGACTTATTTTTCGGGAAACGGAGGGAGTCAAGATGGCCGAATAAAAACAACTCTGGTGCACAACACTCAGTGAGAGAGATGCAGAAATCCAGAGATCTAGCTCCAACCGAGGTACCAGATGCATTTCAACAGGTCTGGTCTGATGGTGAGCAAAGCCCAGGCAGGGAAGACCGAGGTGGGGAGGAGTGCCACTTCACCCAGAAAGTGCATCTGACTGTCAGAGGCTCCCCCTCTTGCACTCCAGTCCAGATACAGCACTTCCCTCAAAGCCTCAGCAATACACAGAACAGGGGATGTTTGCCAGTCAAGCACCGGGAATTACAAGCACAGAGTTCAATAATAATCCAGGACGGGGTCCCGGATTGGCACACAGATCTAAGCAAACGCATACACCCATAAGCCGGCCAGGAGAGCTTGCAGACGAGCTATCACCCCCTCCCCCTGCCTGGAGAAAGAGGAGCTGAAAGCGGGAAGACAGATGGAGCAGATGGGCAGGCCCTTCCCCCATGACCAGAGAAAGGGAGCTGGAAACTGGGAGACAGGCAGTGTGGCTGGGTGGGTCCCTACCCTCCCCTACAAACCCCAGAGGGCTGAAGCACTAACTCTAGCGGGTTGTGCAGCCAGTGCCGCAGTCTGAGCTGAACTCTGAATGATCCAGCCCTGCAGAGGAAGGTCATAGCCCACGATTAAAGGGGTGGGACTAGACCTCAGGTTTTAACAGAAAACACAGGAAGCCTACATAGCAAATGGACACTGCTCTTGATCACCCAGCAGTGCCTCCAGGTCAGTGGAAGAGGCGGGCTTAATCTCCCAGTATAAACAAAAAAGGCACAGGAAGCTTACCTAGAAACCTGAAGGAGTCCATAGAAACCAAGATGCGCCTTGATAGGCAGGCAAGCGACCTCATCAGGCAGTTCCCTGAGACAGCAGTCAGGAAAATCCATGAAGATGGGGAAAAAAAGTGCAAAAAAGATGAAACCATCAAAGACCAGAACACCTCTTCTCCTTCAAGGGATCGCAACTCCTCAACAACTAGGGAACACAATATGACCAAGAGAGAGTTAGACGAATTGACAGAAACAGGCTTCGGAAGGTGGATGATAACAAAGTTTTCTGAGCTAAAGGAACATGTTGTAACACAATGCAAAGAAATGAAAAAAGATTAGACGAAATGCTAACTAGTATAACCAGCTTAGAGAAGAACATAAACGACTTGATGGAGTTGAAAAACACAGCACGAGAACTATGTGAAGCAAACACAAGTTTTAATAGCTGACTCGATCAAGCAGAAGAAAGGATATCCGAGATTGAAGATTAACTCAATGAAATAAAAAGAGAAGGCAAGACAAGAGAAAAAATAGTGAAAAGAAATGAACAAAGCCTCCAAGAAATAGAAGATTGTGTGAAAAGACCTAATCTACGCTTGATTGGCATACCTGAGTATGACTTGGAGAATGAATCCAAGCTGGAAAACATGCTCCAGGATATTATCCAGGAGTACTTCCCAAGCCTAGCAAGGCAGTCCAAAATTCAAATCCAAGAAATACAGAGAGCTCCACAAAGATATTCCTCAAGAAGAGCAACCCCAAGGCACATAATCATCAGATTCATCAGGATTGAATTTGAAGGCAAAAATACTAAGGGCAGCCAGAGAGAAAGGTCAGGTCACCCACAAAGGGAAGCCAGTCAGGCTCACAGCGGGTCTCTCAGCAGAAACCCTAAAGCCAGAAGAGAGTAGGGGCCAATATTTGACATCCTTAAAGAAAAGAACTTTGAACCCAGAATCTCATATCCAGCCAAACTAACCTTCGTAAGTGAAGGAGAAATAAAATCTTTCATGGAAAAACAATTACTGAGAGATTTCATGACTACCAGGCCTACCCTACAGGAGCTCCTGAAAGAAACACTAAGCCAGGAAAGGAACAAGTACCAGCACTACAAAAGCACACCAAATGGCAAAGACCAAAAATGGAATGAAGAAAATGAGACAGCTAACTAACGGGCAAGAAAACCATCCAGTAACAAAATGGTAGGATCATATTCACAGATAACAATATTAACATTGAATGTAAATGGTCTAAATGCCCCCAATCAAAAGACACAGACTGGCAAACTGGATAAAACGTCAAGACCCATCAGTGTGCTGCATTCAAGAAACGCATCTCACATACAAAGACACAAATAGACTCAAAACAAAGGGATGGAAGATTTACCAAGTTAATGGAGAACAATAAAAAGCAGGGGTTGCAATCCTAGTCTCTGATAAAAAAGACTTCAAACCAACAAAGATCAAAAGAGACAAAGATGGGCATTACATAATGGTAAAAGGATCAATCCAACAAGAAGAGCTAACTATCCTAAATATCCGACACAGGAGCACCCAGATACATAAAGCAAGTTCTTAATGACCTAAAATGAGATTTAGACTCCCACACAATAATAGAGGGAGACTTTACCACTCCACTGTCAATATTGGATCAATGAGACAGAAAATTAACACGGACATCCAGGACTTGATTGCAGAGCTGGACCAAGCAGACCTAACAGACATATACAGAATGCTCCACCCCAAATCCACAAAATATACATTTTTCTCAGCACCACATCACACTCTAAAATTGACCACATCATTGGAAGCAAATCACTCCTCAGCAAATGCAAAAGAATGGAAATCATAACAGTCTCTATCAGACTGCAGCCTAATCAGATTAGAACTCAGGATTAAGAAACACATTCAAATCCACACAACCACTTGGAAACTGAACAACTTGCTTCTGAGTGTCAACTGGCTAAACAATGAAACGAAGGCAGAAATAAAGATGTTCTTCGAAACCAATCAGAATGAAGACACAACCTCTAGAATCTCTGAGACACCTTTAAAGCAGTGTCAAGAGGGAAATTTATAGCAATAAATGCCCACATGAGAAACAAGGAAAGATCTAAGATTGATACCCTGTCATCAAAATTGAAAGAGCTAGAGGAAGAAGATCAAAAACAAAAATCAAACAAACAAAAAAACTCAAAACCTAGCAGAAGACAAGACATAACTAAGATCAGAGCTGAACTGAAGGAGACAGAGACACAAAAAACCCTTCAAAAAAATCAATAAATCCAGGAGCTGGTGTTTTGAAAAGATCAACAAAATAGACTCCTAGCCAGACTAATAAAAAAGAAAAGAGAGAAGAATCAAATAGATGCGATAAAAAAAGATAAAGGGGATATCACAACTGATCCCACAGAAATACAAACTATCATCAGAGATTACTAAAACAGCTCTATGCACATAAACCAGTAAACCAGGAAGAAATGGATAAATTCCTGGACACTTGTATTCTACCAAGACTAAACCAGGAGGAAGTTGAAACCCTGAACAGCCCAATAACAAGGGCTGAAGTTGAGGCAGCAATCAGTAGCCTACCAACCAATAAAAGTCCAGGTCCAGATGAGTTCACAGTCAAATTCTACCTGATGTACAAAGAGGAGCTGGTCCCATTCCTTCTGAAACTATATCAAACAATCCAAAAAGAGGGAATCCTACCTAACTCATTTTGGAGACCAACATCCTGATAGCAAAACCAGGCAGAAACACAACTAAAAAAGGAAACTTCAGGCCAATATCCATGATGAACATCGACGCAGAAATCTTCAATAAAATACTGGCAGACCAAATGCAACAGCACATCAAAAAGTTTATTCATCACGATCAAGTAGGCTTCATCCCGGGGATGCAAGTCTGGTTAAACATACGCAAGTCCATAAACGTAATCCATCACATAAACGGAACCAAAGAGAAAAACTAAATGATTATCTCAATAGATGCAGAGAAGGCCTTTGACAAAATTCAAGAGCCCTTCATGCTAAAAACTCTTGGTAAACTGGGAATCGATGGAACATAGCATAAAATGATAAAAGCTATATATGACAAACCTACAGCCAATATCATACTGAAGGGGCAAAAGCTGGAAGAATTCCCTTTGAAATTAGGTGCTAGACAAGGATGCTGTCTCTCACCATTCCTATTCAACATAGTATTGGAAGTTCTAACTAGAGCAATCAGGCAATAAAAAGAAATAAAGGTATTCAATTAGGAAAGGAGGAAGTCAAACTGTCTCTATTTGCAGATGACATGATTGTATATTTAGAAGACCCCATCATCTCAGCCCCAAATCTTCTCAAACTGATAAGCAACTTCAGCAAAGTCTCAGGATACAAAATCATTGTGCAAAAATCACAAGCATTCCTATATACCAATAACAGACAAACAGAGAACCAAATCAAGAACGAACTGCCATTCACAATTGCTACAAAGAGAATAAAATACCTAGGAATACAACTAACAAAGGATGTGAAGGACCTCTTCAAGGAGAACTACAAACCACTGCTCAATGAAATAAGAGAGGACACAAACAGATGGAAAAACATTCCATGCTCATGGTTAGGAAGAATCAATATCATGAAAATGGCCATACTACCCAAAGTAATTTATAGATTCAATGCTGTCCCCATCAAGCTACCAATGACCTTCTTCACAGAACTAGAAAAAAACACTTTAAACTTCATATGGAATCACAAGAGAGCCTGCATAGCCAAGACAATCCTAAGCAAAAAGAACAAAGCTGGAGGCATCACACTGCCAGACTCAAACTATGCTACAAAGCTACAGTAATCAAAACAGCATGGTACTGGTAACAAAACAGAGACATAGACCAATGGAACAGAACAGAGGCCTCGGAGTCAACACCACACATCTACAATCATCTGATCTTTGACAAACCTGACAAAAATAAGCAATGGGGAAAGGACTCCATGTTTAATAAATGGTGTTGGGAAAACAGGCTAGCCATGTGCAGAAAGCAGAAACTGGAACCCTTCCTGTCACCTTACACTAAAATTAACTCCAGATGGATTAAAGATTTAAACATAAAACCTAACACCATAAAAACACTAGAAGAAAATGTAGGCGAAACCATTCAGGACATAGGCATAGGCAAGGACTTCATGACTAAAAGACCAAAAGCAATGGCAACAAAAAGCCAAGATAGACAAATGGGATCTAATTAAAATTCAGAGCTTCTGTACAGCAAAATAAACCATCATTAGAGCGAACTGGCAACCAGCAGAATGGGAAAAAATTTTTGCAGTCTACCCATCTGACAAAGGGCTAATACCCAGAATCTACAAAGAACTAAAACAGATATACAAGAAAAAAACAAAAAATCCCCATTCAAAAGTGGGCAAAGGATATGAACAGACACTTTCAAAAGAAGATATATATGAGGCCAACAAACATATGAAAAAATGCTCATCATCGCTGGTCATTAGAGAAATGCAAATCAAAACCACATTGAGATACCACCTCACACCAGTTAGAATGGCGATCATTAAAAAATCTGGAGACAACAGATGCTGGAGAGGATGTGGAGAAATAGGAACACTTTTACACAGTTGGCGGGAGTGTAAATTAGTTCAACCATTGTGGAAGACAGTGTGGCGATTTCTCAAGATTCTAGAAATAGAAATTCCATTTGACCCAGCAATCCATTACTGGGTATATACCCAAAGAACTATAAATCATTCTACTGTAAAGACACATGCACACGTATATTCATTGCAGTCTTGTTTAGAATAGCAAAGACCTGGAACCAACCCAAACGCCCATCAATGACAGACTGGACAAAGAAAATATGGTACATATACACTATGGAATACTAGGCAGCCATAAAAAAAACGATGAATTTGTGTCCTTTGTAGGGACTTGAATGAATCTGGAAACCATCATTCTCAGCAAACTGACACAAGAACAGAAAACCAAACACCTCATGTTCTCACTCATAGGCGGGTGCGGGTGTTGAACAATGAGAACACGTGAACTCAGGGAGAGGGGCATCACACACTGGGCACAGTTGGTGGGGGCTAGGGGAGGGACAGCAAGGGGTGGGCAGGGTGAGGAGGAATAACATGGGGAGAAATACCGGATATAGTATGCACCTATGCAACAACCCTGCATGACCTGCACATGTACCCCAAAACCTAAAGTAAAATAAAAATAAAAAAAATAAAGACTTATTTCTCCTTGTAAAACACTTTTGTGAACGAAATGGATCCAATTACTTCCTTCAAAGCATGAAGGGGAGAGTGTTTCTAATCTTTTGGATTCTCTGCTTCATCCTAGTGTTGAAGGAAAAATATGGCATGTTAGAATTTGTTAGTGCTAGTAGTATAAATTTTATATATTACCTTAAAATGTGGTGAGTGGAAGATTGGTGAGAGTGAAGGACAGTGCATTTTGATGATTAACAGAATACCTAGGTTCTGTTATTATTGACCTCAGGCTGAGTACACCCAGACAATAATGGACCTGTTCCTTCCTAAGGAAGAACAGAATAATATCATCATATTTTTGGTATCTGATTTTATATTTTAGAATGTTCATTTAGAGATGAAACTTTTAAATATATAATGTTTTTAAAATGATTTAAAACATTTGCACACATTAGGTCCAGAAAAGTTTATAGAAGATAATGAAGGGAGAAGTCCAAAATGTGGTAAGAAGGTGATATAACTTAGGACAGCACAGTGGCAGGATATATTCTGTTCCCCTACTCAACAGAATTCTACCCTGAGCTAGTGTTTCTTAACCCATGGCTTAGAATATTTTCAAGTGCTAGATGAACAGAGCTATCAGCTGCAGGTCTTGTATTCAGTAAAACTATCATTCAGGAAAGTAAAAGGGGGAAAAATCAGTCTCAGATAAAGGAAGACAAAGAACTTGTTATCAACAGACTTTTGCTTAAAGTTTTTGCTAAAGTTCTTCAGAAAGAAAGGAGATCCTAAACAAAGAAATCTTAGAGAACCAGGAAAAAGAAGGAACAGATAACTTAAATATGAGTACATACAATAGATTAAACTTGTCTCCATGACTTTTATAAATTATATTTGATTTATTGAAACAAAAATTATAGTGCCACATAATACTCAAGACAATGACATTTTAAAGTGATGAAGGTAAAGAGAACTAAGTGAAAGTAAGATTTCCAGAGGAAACTAGCGAACATGCATCACAGACTTAATACCAACATATCAATAATTTTCTTAAAAATGAGGGTTCTAAGCTTACAAAAGACAGAGAGAGAGAGTGGATTAACAAAAAAGAACCAATTATATGTTGCTTACAGGAAACTCACTTCAAATTCAATGACAGGTAAGTTGAAAGTAGAAGAGAATAATTATACCATGCAAACAATTAAAAAATAGTAGAAATGGCTATATCAACACCTGATAATTTACGCTTGAGAGCAAATAAAATGATTAGAGATGGTACTTATAGACAAGAATTTATTAGAGACAACGTAAGGATGACAAGGTAAACCCACCAGAGAGACGTGATGATCCTAAATGTATATGTATCAAACAACAGTGCCTCAAAATGAAGCAAACATTAATAGAACTGAAAGGAAAAGCAGACATCCACAATTTTTGGTAAGGACTTAAGCCCTCCCCTCTTAAGCCAGCATTGATAGAACTACTGGGCAAAAATCAGCAAGGTCGTAGAAAATGTAAACAATACAAACCACCATTGAATATTGAACCAGCCTTGCTCAAACTCCACTTGACCATAGTGTAGAATTCTTTTTAAGTGTTGCTGAATTCTGTTTTGTTAAGGACTTTTGCAATTACAGACATGAGTGATACTTGTTGATATGGGGTGTGTGTGTGTGTGTGTGTGTGTGTGTGTGTGTGTGTACTGTTTTCGTCAGTGTTGAAATCGGGATAATGCCACCGTCATAAAATTAATTAGGAAGTATTCCTTCCTACTTTTTTTCCTGGAAAAATTGTTTAGAATTGTAGCCAATTCTTTAAATATTTACTAGAATTTTCCTTTGAAACCATCTAGGCCTGGAGATTTTGTTTTTGGATATTTTTAAATCACAATTTTAAATTTCAATTTCCTTAGTAGTGAGAGGGCTGTTGAAATTATCTTTTTTTTACTGGGTGATCTGTAGAAGATTGTGTTTTTCATGAATTTGTGTGTTTTTCTGTAAGCTGTCATATTTATGAACATCAAGTTTTTCATAGTAGTCTCTCATATTTTAATGGTTATAGGATTTATAGTAATAGCGCCTATCTCATTCTTGACATTGGTGGTTTCTGTTTTCTTATTATTGTCTCTTCTTTTGTTACTCTTGCTAGAGGTTTACCAATTGCTTTTCTCCCCCAAGATCCTGCTTTTGTTTAATTCATTTTCATCTGTTGTTTTTGTTTTTAATTTCATTGATTTCTGTTCTTATGTTTATTATTTCCTTCCTTTTGTTTGCTTTGAATTTATTCTTTTTCTAGGTTCTTAAGGTGAGAGATTATGTTATTGTAGACATTTTTTTTCTAATCTGTACATTTAATACTGCAAATTTTCCTTTCAGTAATGTTTTAGCAGTGTTCCACAAGTTTTAGTATACTGGGATTTTCTCTTGTCCTATTTTCCATTTCACCTATCTTTTCCCCTGTCTCATCTTCTCTGCCACTGAGTCCAACCAATGAATTTTAATTTTGGTTATTGTATCTGCATTTCTAAAATTTCTAATTTGTTTTGTCTTTATAAATTCTGTCTTCTTGCTGAGACTTTCTGTTTCTTTGCTGAGGCTTTCTATTTTATTCATTTGTTTTAGGCATATTCATAATTGTTTATTTTTTATCATGGCCACCTTAAAATCTTTGTCAGATAAATCTAATATCTCTGTCATTTCTGTTGATTATCTCTTTTCATTTAGTTTGAGATTCTCTTGGTTTTGGTTATGATAAGTGAGTTTCTGCTGAAATCTAGCTATTTTTGTATTATGTTATGAGATTTAGAATGCTGTTTAAACTTTGTGTTTTAACTTGTGGTTTTGGATACCACTCCAGCAGCATTTCCCATGATAAAGGAGAATGCTGCCTTCTTACTTCCAAATGGAGGTAGAAGTCCAGGTTCTTCACTCAGCTTTCATTGGCATAGGAATGGGGGCTCTTTTTTACTCCTGGGTTGGGGTGGGGTTTCTGCCTGTCTCCTGTCTACAGATGCCATCGTATTCCCACTGGGTGATGATGAAAGTCCTTACTGTCCACTAGGCCTACTCTGTCAATGGGAAATGGGAAGATTCTGCCTTGCTATATCAGAGCTAAAGTTAAGCTCCCCATGTTGTCTCCATGGACATAGGAGGTAGGATCTTGTTACCATCCAGTGGGCACCAGAGTTCTAGCTTGCTACTTGGCCTTCTCTTACACCACCCTGCTATTAATGTTAAGTACTTTTTAAAATTCTCTCCAGAGCAGGATTCTAGGCTCCCACTTGACCTTGGCTGTCCTGGAGGGGATGTGGGCAAATTTGAATTAGTCAGGTGGATCGTATCAACATCAATATACTGGTTGTAATATTATACTGTAGTATTGCAAAACATTAACATTGGGCATGCTGACATTGAATGTCTTTGTGTTATTTCTTACAACTGCCTGTGATCCTGCAATTATCTCAGTAAAAATTTTAATTAAAAAGAACTTAAAGAATTTAAAGATAAAACTTAAGGAAAAAATTTGTTTTCAGAGTCAAAACTATATATAATAAGATATATTCATGTTAAATCTTTCTTCCATCCCTGTTTCCTTTACATTGTTCTTTCTCTGCTTCTGTAGGTAACCATATTAACCATTTTTCATCAATCTTTCTATTGTTTCTTTTGACAATCCTTTTTGTTTTTTTGGCCGATTTTAATTTTCTCTCTCCCTCCCACTCATAACAATGGTATTATACTGAAACATTATTTGTGCCGTGCTTTTTCATTTAGTAGTTTGCCTTGAGATCACTCGGTGTTAGAGAACATAGAGCATTTTCTCATTGCATTGAATGGATGAACCACAGTTTATTTGCTCTTACAATTGATGGCACGATATCCTCATGCTTGGGTTATTTTGTATTTTACAGAGGGTATTTTGGGAAATACTACAGATGGCATTTCTGAATAAACAGTAAACATATTTGTAACTTTGCCACAATTTTTAATTGCAGAGACTTTATAACATTTAATATCTGTTAGGGGTAGACAGCTTTCGTCCTCACCCAATTACTGCACTTTTTCTAACTATTTTTGCTATTTGTTTTTCAACCTTGAACTTTTTACTCAAACTTTGAAGGACATCTGGATTGTTTTTAGTTTTTGTCTATTGGATAATGTCTGTGTTACTTTTTTTGTTTCCTTGGCCAAAAATTTAGTATATGAAAATGATAGCATCTCAGATCAGCGAGAAAAAGATGGACTTTTTAATAAATAGTTTTGGAGAAATCAGATAGCCATATGGAAAAAGATAAAACTAGATGTGTTCTTCACATGATAAACCAGAACAAACTCCAAATTCCAGATACACTCTAAATATAAAAAATTGTACGAGCACTTAGAAGTGGGGGAAACTTTCCTGTATATGTTAAAAAAACTGAGAAACAATGAAATCTTAATATCTCCTAAGCAGAAAACCTCATAAGCAGAAAATCTTACACCTCATAATACCAATAGTAGCAATCTTAGTACCTCATAAGCAGAAAACCTCAGAAAACCTTATGAGCAAGATTAAAGTACTCTGATAAATTTTGGGAAAAAAATTGCAGTCTATCGTAGCTAAATGTCAAAAAGTATTTATTTGTAAAGAACTTTAAAAAATCAAAAAGAAAAAATATAACCAAATAAGAAAAAAAGAGCAAAAGATGAACACACAGTTCAAAGAAAAACAAATACAAATGCCCCTTAATTGTATAAAAATATACTAAATATTCAAAAAAAATTAAACTATAATGAGATGTCAGATTGTCAAGAATCCAAAAGTTTAATAATATTTTTTTGCTGGCAAAGCTTCAAGAAAACAAATACTCTTAAACATTGCCTTTGAGTTTAGATTCACCAGTGCGTGTAAGAGTTGTGTCTTGGGTGTAATGGTTAGAAGCATGAACCTTATATTGAGATGGACCTTAGCTCTTACTAGTCATGTGATCTTGCACAAGTTCCTTATCCTCCCTCAGTTTTTGTCTTTTCATCACTGAAATGGGCAATCATAAAAATATTTATCTTGGGTGATTGCCATGAGAATCAAATGATATAAGCAAACACTTAGTTCATTGTATTATCTGTATTTTTTCAATGTTTTTCTGTAAAATGTTGGGTGATAATTTTTAAGGGATTAGGAAATTCAGAGTAAGCCATTAGCTGCAGATCAAAGGGACAAAATAATATTTTGAGTTTGGGACTGGGAAAGTACAAGCCAATGTCTTTTGCATGTTTAAGTTACTGGGCTTGGAATATTGAAGTGTGGAAATGGGGCTCTCTTTTGAGGGGGTACAGTAGAACTCGCAGTGAGCTTTTTTAAAAAACAAGGAACACCCTCCCCGACAACCCCCAAGTCTGATGCTTACCTACTGGAATAGATGGTGAGGAATCTGGGCAGAAGAGAAGGGTGAACAGGTGCCAGGTGGAGGAGAGAGACTTCCAGATAGTTGGTTTCGGAGTTAGGTCTATTCCAAGTCATGTATTTTTTTTAATTTTCTGAGTTAACTCTCAGTGAAGTTTCTGTTACTTGCAATGAAAATATTCCTTCTAGTTGCATCTATTCTTCATTCATATTTAATTATAGAGTCTTGCTACTGAAAGTCCACCAACAGGCAAGATCAGCTTTACCAAAGAGTGTTAGAAATTCAGATTCTCTTGTCCCACCCCCGAGCCTACTGAATTAGAATCTGCCTATAAGTAAGTTCTCCAAGAGACTTGCATGCACATTAAATCATATGAGAGGCATTTCATATCCAATACTCTTATAGTAAACCTGTCTGGGGGGTAGAGGGTGAAGTAAACGAGGGGGAGGAGAGCAGGAAGAGAGAGATTCGCTTATGTTAAACACAGTATGCATATTATGCACTAAATATCTTACATTTAGGATATAGGTTTGGATCTATAAATTTATAGAGGAGGAAACCAAGGCAAAAGGAAGATTTTTTTTTCTCTAAAATAGAATGGCATTGTACAATTAAAAAATTACTACGAGATGACCATTAAATGTTTCTTAAATGATGAAGATTGAAATTTTTTGAAGCATACTCCTCGCTATAATTTTTTTTACAGATCATCAGAATAAAAATGTAGAAAAGATCTGAATAGATTTTCTCAAAAAGAAGAGATGCAAGTGGCCCACAGGTATATGAAAAAAATGTTCAATATCACTAATTATCAGAGAAATACAAATCAAAACTGTAATTAGATATCTCACCCCAGTAAAAAATGACTTTTATAAAATAAAAAAAGGGACAATAATGGATGCTGCTGATGATGTAGAGAAAGGGGAACTCTAGTGTTACTGAGAATGTACATTCACAAAGCTACTATGGAAAACAGTATGGAGGTTCCTCAAAAATAGGACTACCATATGATCCAGCAATCCCACTGCTGAATATATGTCCAAAAGAAAGGAGATCACATATCTAAGAGCTACCTGTACTTTCATGTTTATTGCAGCACTATTCACAATAGCCAAGATCTGGAATCAACCTAAATGTTCACTGATGAATGGGTGAAGAAAATGTGACACATGTACCCACAGGGATATTATTCAACCATAAAAAAGAATGAAGTCCTGTCACTGGCAACAACACAGATGGAACTGGAAAACATTATGTTAAGTGAAATAAGCTAGACAGAAAAACAATTTCTCATATGTGGATCTAAAAAAATGATTCTATGGAGATAGAGTAGAATGATGGTTAGAAGAGCCTGGGAAGGACAGTGGGTGCAGATGAGTGGGGGTGGGGAAAGATAAAGAGTTGATCAGTGGGGCCAGGCACAGTGGCTCACGCCTGTAATCCCAGCACTTTGAGAGGCTGAGATGGGTGGATCACCTAAGGTCAGGAGTTTGAGACCAGCCTGGCCAACAGGGTGAAACCCTTTATCTACTAAAAATACAAAACTTAGCCGGGCATGGTGGCAGGTGCCTGTAATCTCAGCTACTCGGGAGGCTGAGGCAGGAGAATCACTTGAACTCAGGAGGTGGAAGTTGCAATGAGCTATCATGTCACTGCTCTAGCCTGGGTGACAGAGCAAGACTCCATCTCAAAAAAAAAAAAGTTGATTATACAAAAATACCGTTAGGAAGAAAGGATAAGATCTAATGTTCAGTAGCACAATAGGGTGACTGTAGTTAATAATATTTTATTGTATATTTCAACATTACTAAGTCAATGAAAATAAAGCATGGAATTGGAATATTTGTAGCACAAAAAATGATAAATACCTGAGATGATGGATATCCCAATTACCCCGATTTGATAATTACCCTGATTTGATAATTGTATGCTTGTATCAAAATTCACATATACCCCTAAATATGTATAACTATTAGATATCAATAAAACTTTTATTTTTTTTTTAATATAACATTTGAGAAAGCAGAACTTAGTTGTCTTTTCTTTCTGTTAACTTGGTTAATTCTTTAGCAAAATGATTTCAGTTGGAGCTGCTTTCTGAGAGTAAAAAGGAAATAACTTGTTTTTCTATCAATGACTGCTAGTTTAGTGGTAATAACTGATGTGGCTTTCCAATGATGTAGAAATTTATATGGATTTATGCTGTATCAGCTTTGTCCATGTCTAATGATTTGCTGCTATATATTATGAATATTTTGTATTTCATTGTTAGCCATGAATTTTTTTTTTTATTGTACTTTGGGCTCTCGGGTACATGTGCACATCCTGCATCCTGCAGGATTGTTGCATAGATATATACATGCCATGGTGGTTTGCTGTCTCCATCCCCGCCCCCCCCCCACCCCACGTCCCCACCCTGTCACCTACATCAGGCATTTCTCCTGGTGTTATCCTTCCCCATCCTCCCTGCCCCCACCCCCACTGTCCCTCCCTCCCTGCTCTCCACCCCCTCACCTAGCCCTGTGAGTGTTGTTCCCTTCCCTGTGCCCATGTGTTCTCATTGTTCATCACTTGCCTATGAGTGAAAACATGCAGTGTTTGGTTTTCTGGTCTTGTGTCAGTTTGCTGAGAATGATGGTTTCTAGATTCATCCATGTCTCTACAAAGGACATGAACTCTTTTTTTATGACTGCATAGTATTCTGTGGTGTAGATGTGCCACATTTTCTTTGTCCAGTCTATCATTGATGGGCATTTGCATTGGTTCCAGGTCTCTGCTGTCATAAACAGGGCTACAATGAACATACTTGTGCATTTGTCTTTAATAATAGAATGATTTGTAATAGCCATGGATTTTTTTCCAGGTTTATTGCTGTTGTGTTTCTTTGTTTTTCCCTCTTAGAACATGTCTTCCTTCTTGAGTGAGACAAGGAAAACTTTTACTTATTTTCATTGACTCCTAAATGTGGGTTAATGTTTTGATCTTTCAGTACAAATCGTGGATGAACTTTTCTGAGATAAGGCTTTGTGAAATTAGCAGTTATCAGCTTTTCCAGATGTAGGATAAAAGCATTCTCATTTGAATAACTTTATAGCCCTTGAGTATTACTTGGGACTTAGAGCACATTTCTTGCCAGAAGCAAATTAGCTAACATTTTTGTTTAGATTAGGAGTGCATCTCCAGTAGATGAGCTTTGTAGTCTGACTATTAACAGTTTAACTAGAGGAAACAAACCTTACATTATGTGTAGAATGAAAATTTAATAATTTGCAGGAGTGACACACTCAAACCACTTTCTTTGTTGTAGCTTTGTTGCAGTCAATATGGAAGTCTCTCTGTTTTGTTAAACCTCTTTTCTTTAGATCTTAACTCCTTGGCATTTGCATATAAAACTGCATGCTTCTGCTTCTTTTTTGTTTTTAACCTTTCTGCCTTCTAACTTGGGTTCTTTATGCCAGTTCTGGGATTGACATAGGCATAGGAATAATTCCACACAGCTCGTAATAGTAAACAGAGGCTGAATCCAAATTGTCTAAAGGAAGTTTCTACTTACCCAGAATATGGCAAATTTAATGAAACAATGTACATTCCGTTTGATGGTTGACATCATAGTTTCTTGATTCACAGTAATTCTTCACTGTAAAATCATGAAATGCTGGTTATTTTCAATTCCATATAATGAAAACTTAATGGATTCAATTTGATGTATGCGTTGGAGTAGAGGTTAGCAAATTTTTTTTTTGTAAAGGGCCACATGGTAAATATTTTATGCATTGTGGACCAGATTGTCTGTCTTGACAGTTCAACTCTGCTGTTGTAGCACAAAAGCAGCAATAAATGGTACACAAATGAATGGGTGCAACTGTGTTCCAATAAAACTTTGTAGACAGTAAATTTTCTTATAATTTTTACATATGAAAAATGATTTTCTTTTTAGCCATTTAGACATGTGAAGATATTCTTAGCTTGCAGGGCTCCACAAGAGCAGTTTGCTGACCTCCAGTATTTAGAGTTTATGATTTCTGCCAACACTGTTATGGATCTAGTAGTGTGATTCAGATGCTTCTCTGAGTAATCCATTTGATGTATCAAAAATCTGTTTTGATCTTCGCTAAGTTAAGAAGATATGTCATCATTTTGCTTATGTGATCTGCTTAGTATAAGTTTCCTTAATTTAGTTATTTCTTTTATGGTTTTGCTAGTCATATTATTGCCATCAAAACTTCTGCTTGAGTCTTTTTTTTCTTCAAAATTCTTACCGAGATATCATTTAGGAACCAGAATAGCTTGGGGGTAGTTAAGGACTTTGAAGTCAGCTTCCACATGCCCAGCTCTGCTATCTGGGTCAAGTTGTTGAAAGTTTTCTCAGACTCAGTTTACTTAGCTATAAAATGAGGATAACATGCTAGTTATCCCCATTTTATAGCTAAGTAAACTGAGTCCCTACATCCTTGTATACACATTGACAAAGTAATTTTCAAATTAAAAAATAAAAGCTAGAATGGATAGTCAATATTATCTTAAAACTTCCATTCAGATCTCACTTCTCTCTAGTTAACATTTTATGGGAATTATTTATTTGTTCAGCATTAATTTAAGGGAAGATATTTGGGAAAATAATGGGAAGTTAGTACATATATGGTTTAAAAAGAAATACAATCTATTCATTAACTTTTTTCCAATATCCATTGTCTTTTATTGTGCTCTACAAGAAATGATGTTACCATATAAAGCCTTAAAAAATAATTGTGATAAGGCTGTTCCTTAGAATCATGCAGTTTTTATGCAATGACGTAGTCAGAATGTGCTTTGCAGCTTCCATGCATTTCCAGGTATTTACTTAAGTCCAACTTGATGATAATAAAGTTCTGTTTTAAAGAATATTTCTGCATTTGAAAGACTCAGCATAAATAAGTGAGGTAATTTACAAGTAACAGTAGTTTTGAATGGTTTTTTTCACTAGAGAACTATAAACACTCCACTGACGGTAATAAGCAGTTTGAAACGATGAGTTATGTAATTTCACAGTAACATTTTAGCAAAAAGACTTAAATGTAATTATTACAAATCAGCATAATTAAGCAATATAATTGCTGTAGGTTTTTCATATAATTAAATCTAAAAATTGAACTTGTATAGAAAATTAAAGTGTTTGTTCCTTTTCATGATTTTGCTTTAAGTATTGTTTTTAATTGGGAGTGGGAAAAGAAGAAAAATATGTAAAATATAGGTATTGACTTACTTCTTGCAGGGAAGGTCAAAAGAAGCTTGGTACTGATGGACATAATTAGCTTACACTTTTCTCTAGGATAATAATATCAACTTAAAAAAATTTTTTTTCTGCCTGTGCTGCTTTGAAATCTGATTGAGCAGGGGAACAAGAATGGGAAGTGATAGGGCCTCAGTCTTGTTACTGAAGCTTTTCCTGCCATGTCCCATATTGGATATACCACCAAGGAATCTGATTTCTCAATTTTGGGGTCCAGGGCACAATTGGCAAGTAGCCCATAGAGAACCAACTAAAAATGTCCAATATGTTTTCAGTGTGCATTAAACAAACAGTAATGTTGGTGCTGTAGAGTAAGTTTGTACTAGGTCACTGTAGTTACTTTAAAAATGGCCGAAATGGGCTGGGTGCAGTGGCTCATGCCTATAATCCCAGCACTTCGGGAGGCCAAGGCAGGTGGATGGCCTGAGGTCGGGAGTTTGAGACCAGCCTGACCAACATGGAGAAACCCTGTCTCTACTAAAAATACAAAATTAGCCGGGAGTGGTGATACATGCCTGTAATTCCAACTGCTCAGGAGGCTGAGGCAGAAGAATCACTTGAACCCAGGAGATGGAGGTTGTGGTGAACAGAGATCATGCCATGGCACTCTAACCTGGGCAACAAGAGCGAAACTCCGTCTCATAAATAAAGAAATAAAGAAAGGCTGAAATGGTAGTGCTAGAACTGGGTTTTATTTTTAGCATCTGGTCTACCATAATACCTAGGAGGTGGTAGGGATTGTATTATTTGTTGAATGAATAACCATCATGTGCTGGGGGCACTGTGGAGAAAGTCTGAAGATAAATAAGACATTGATCCTATCAAAAAGAAAGTAAACTCTCCTCTCCCCCGCTACCGCTAGTATACACACTTTTTTGAGGAGGAAAAATAACAGCCTTATTATTAGAAAAATGAATTCCAATACATATTTTTGAAAATAAAATTCAAGCCATTACCTAGGAATTCCGTTTGATCCTACAGTTATTCCTACCTAATTCATGACAGGTCCTGGGGTAGCTGCTGGGCCAGAGCCTCTACTATCCTTTTTTTCTTTCTCTTTTTGCTAGCTCTCTTATTATTTTACAAACAAGTATTTTTTAATGGTTATGATTTCCACCTTAAGACATTTAAAAATTATTTTTATATTTGTTTTCTACATTTATCATCTAATAGATGTTTTAGGTTTTAGCATTTGTTCAAAATTGTACAACATTATAGCTGACCAGAATAACTAAGTGCTACTTATTTTCTTTTTTACTTCAATTTTTTATCAGTGGGTCATGAAACTCTTTCAGAACAGTTTTTTACCAACATATATAACCTCCACGAATATACTAATTTTCCATCTTATAGATGGGGAATTGATTTGCTTCAGGTGGAAGATGTTAGGACAAGTAGAATCTTTAGTCCTTTGGGAGTTCTATCTGCTAAGTTCTGTGAAAGGAAATATGGAGGAGTGAAAAAAAATAGGTGAATTCCCAGATTAACTGAGGACTGAGAATACTGAAATTATATATATAAAAAGGAAAAGAACAGTAAATAAGTGATTGAGTAGGATAATTAAATGAAAGAGAAATTTCCTTCGTTCAGCAAATTATCTGCCTAATCAGT
Organism: Aotus nancymaae; assembly: GCF_030222135.1. NCBI lineage: Eukaryota > Metazoa > Chordata > Mammalia > Primates > Aotidae > Aotus > Aotus nancymaae. The sequence continues at coordinate 33,794,127 of NW_026988413.1, forward strand.
AGTTCTGCTTAGCACAGTGTCATGTAATAAAATGTCCTTGGAAAAAAATTGATTCTTTTATCGCCATGTCTAAGAAGCCACTTTTATCTGGTGAGGATATCAAAGAAACATGTTGATGTGCTTAGGTATCTATGACATAGGAAAACATGGTAATTTTGTCTAATATGCACCAAAGACATCTTTTGTTTTTAAAAATTACCATTATACTTATATGCCATCCTTATTTTGTTTTAAAATGTTCAGATTTAATAACTATATTATAGATACATGAGTTTTCAAATATTGGTGACTGAAAACCTTTCTACTGGCAAGTTTATTATCTTAATCTTAGTTAAACCCTAAAATGCAAATAGTTTAAATTACTTTAAAAATAAATGGCATAATAACATGTAAAAACATGAAAAATTATTTCAAAAATCTAGAATCACCCAGGTGTTCAATTTACTAGAAGCAGCTATGTTTTGGACTCTAGAAAATCATGCTAGATGTTCATCAACATATCCAAAGATAATTTTATAGCTGTGTTATTTTGCTGATTAGGAAATAGGGACAGAAAAGTTAATCTGCCTTCCAGATTAACTTGGAAGGCAGCCATATGCTACTTCCTAACTAAAGGATCTTTGTAATTTATTTGTACTTACTTTTCTCATCAGCTAAATGGGACAGCAGTCATTTACAGAGTGTTATTGGGAGAATTGAATGAGATTATGTGGATAGCACACTGCCTGTGGAGAGTATATATTCAGAAAAGGGTGATTCATTTGCTTATCTTGTCAGAGTTAAAAATAGCTATTATTTATTAGAAAATGCTTTTCTTCCCTCATTACATGTGTTTATCAGAGTGACATACTCTAATTTACCAAAGGGATCTTGCTTTCATATGTAGTTTACACAAGCACTAGAATATGTTAGTTGTCAACATCTAGCACATTAACAGAAGTAGAAGGCAAGATGGATAGCAACAGCTAAATCAGTGTTAAACAGAATTTTTTAGGCTGGGCACAGTGGCTCATGCCTATAATCTCAGAACATTGAGAAGCTAGGGCAGGAGAATCACTTGAGGCCAGGAGTTCGAGACCAGCCTAGGCAACATAGTAAGACCTCATCTCTATAAAAATTTTTTTAAAAATTAGCCAGGCATAGTTGCATGTGCCTATAGCCCCACCTACTCATGAAGCTGAGGCAGGAGGATCACTTGAGCCCAGAAGATCAAGGCTGCAGTAAGACATGATTGTACCACTGCACTCCAGGCTGGGAAAAAGAGTAAGCGCCTATCTCAAAAGAAGGAAAAACAGTATTTTTCAGAGCATGACCTATGGTTCATTTGCTCTGAATCTCCTGGGGTGTTGGCTAAAAAAGCAAATTCCTGAGCACCAGAACTACCTAACAATATAAATAAAACTCTGCATATAAATGGTTACATTGCTTTCTTAAACATCATTACATAGCCTGTTGGGAATCAGCTCCTGGAATCTGCATTTTAAATAGGACTTAAAGTGATTCTTTTTACTTTAAAGTTTGAGAATCCCTGATCACTGTGGTCTCCAAAATTCCTCAATTTAGGAACAACCAGTTTCTGGAGAGTTTCTTAGAGAAATGACAAATTGTGCCATGACTAATATAAAAATCATACATATGACCTGGAAGACACACACCAACTTCACCTCTGGTCTGAGACCAGGACAAGTGCTGTGTGCACTAAATGCAAATGGGTCTTCCAAGTAGTGGAGGTAGGTCAACAGGAGCCACAGCTTTCCTTATACCCACTTACTAGAAAATATGAAGAGTTCTGAGAGTGGAAGAAATAATATGCTTCTTCCTAAATTGTTTTTAGAGGTGAAGCAAAGTCATTACTTAGTAGAACATTTTCCATACCTAGTTTTCAAGACAGACAAATGCTAGATGTAAATATACTTGGGCAAAAGCTAGACTAAACAAATTTAATGAGGTTCCTCTACGGCAAGGTATAACTGAGATCTTAGAGTTCTGGGTCTTCAAGTAGAATATACCATGAACTATTTTCCGGCTCTTTTGACATAGAACACGTGTGTGTGTGTATGTGTATGTGTATGTAATACCCATTAGCATCTGGTATTAGTACCTTCTGATGACTGTAATTTTGGAAATTCTGGCCTAGAGGTTGATATATGGGGAGACAAAAGGAGAGAATCTGTTATCTTTAGAGTTGTATATATAGGCAACAAGCTCTTACCCTATGAGAGTGAATTGGACACTTGCATGAACTTACACATTCCAGGTTCTGTATATCCTGGAAATAACAAAGCAGGAGGAGACGGTATTTCCCTCAGGATTTGTTAGTGTTTGACCTCTTATAATTAGTCTTTCCTTCGGCCACTATAAAATTGCCAGATTAGACCAAAATGTTTAACTGGGGAACATCATCTTGAATTCCTAGTATTGGGCAGTCTTTTAAATGGATGATTGTAAATTTAAAAAGATACCATTATTGCAAGGCTGATTCACACTAGGAGGTGAGGGAGCACACTTTCGCCTTAGATCCTTGCCATATTTTTAACTTTGCCATTTTAATATTATAAAACATTGCCTTATGAAACAATATGCAATATACAGAAAACAACATGAAGCAAAACATCCTTGTTTTGGTAACCAGGTGATATAGAACCTTGCCAAGTCTTCCAGGAGTCTGTCTATAAGTGTCCCCGCCTGTTAAGAATATAAGCAACCTGGCCAGATGCAGTGGCTCATGCCTATAATCCTTGCACTTTGGGAGGCCAAGGTGGGCAGATCATGAGGCCAGGAGATCGAGACTATCGTGGCCAACATGTGAAACCCCGTCTCTACTAAAAAAACACAAAAATTAGCTGGGCGTGGTGGCATGTGCTTAGAGTCCCAGCTACTTGGAAGGCTAAGGCAGGAGAATTGCTTGAACCTGACAGGTTGAGGTTGCAGTGAGCCAAGATAGCACCACTGCACTCCAGCCTGGTGACAGAGTGAGACTCCATCTCAAAAAAAAAAATATATATATATATATACACACACACACACACACACACACGTACATACACACACATATATACATATATATAAAAGCAACCTGTAGTCATATATTTAATGAAAATTATTAGTATGACAGTCTGAACTTTCATTTATATACATACATATATCATGCATATTTACCATACATATATAAAATGAAAGATAAGTAAGCTCATATTTCCTAGATCTTTTCTCTTTCTACTGAAAATGTATAGAAACAATAACCAATCTAGTAATAGCATTTCTAGTGTCTAGACAAAAGTTCTGAAATAAGACTTTCCAGAAATTTATTCAGTATCTTAGTTGTATTGAAGCAGAACATTATTGTGGTAACTTCTGGGATTTCAGAAAAAGTCATAAGGGCATGAGATTTGTTTTACATTTACAAGGAAAACATCAGATTATGTCTAAGAAGAAGACAGTTTAACATCTAACTTCCTATGCCTCAAAGCAACACTTTTAAGTGTCTGTGTGGGTTGTCTTATACCAAGCAGGTAGTCTATGTTTTATCACCCTAGCAATAGGTAATGACACTGTTATCTTGTGCATTAATGTTATACCACAGGACTTCATGCTCTTGATCAACAAAGTTGTCAGGGAAGATAAGATTAATAAGTGGCAGAGAATTTAAATGCGCTACACTTTAATATTTCAAAACCACATTTTTCTTTCTTAATTCTAAATCAGAAGGGTACAAAACTGCAGAAATACCGAAGTTGTAAAAACATGAACATAGAATGTTGGCAGGGAAGCAGTTTAACAACACAACTCTACCTTTAATACGTTATCAGAAAGCCCACATTTCCTAGCTTTTTTTTCTTACAGAGGATACATAGAAGCAATAACCAATCTAGTAATCATGAACACTCCTAGTACAAAGACTGAAGTCCTGAAATACTGCTTTCCATAAATTTATTCAATATTGTACTTGTATCGAAGCAGAATTTTATTGTGGCAAGTGCTGAGGTTTCAGAAAATGTTGGAAGGATATGTGCCTCTGTTCAGAGCTATCTAAACTGGGTTTGTTTTACATCTACAGTGAAAACTTTATATCTACATCATTTATTGAAGTCCTAAGCCCCAATACCTTCTAATGTAACAGTATTTGTAGATAAGGTCTTTACAGAGGTGATTATATTAAAATAAGGCTAAAATAAGATCCCTAATCTGGTCTCACTGGTGTCCTTCTAAGGAAAAGGAAACTTGGGAAAACAGACACCACCATTCCCCCCCATCCCCAAGATTGTGTGTGAACACAGAGGAAAGCCCATGTGAGGATATAGCAAGAGGGTGTCCATTTGCAAGTCAATGAAAGAGGCCTCAGAAGAAACTGAACCTGCCAACACCTTGATCTTGGACTTCCAGCCTCTAGCACTGTGAGGAAATAAATTTCAATTGCTTAAACCACCCAGTCTGTGGCATTTTGTTATATTAGTAGCAACCTTAAAAGGAACAAACTTGGAACAGGAGCCCCCTCTCAAGGCTGAGTTTCACACCTCATTGCAGATGTTATGATTGTGGCCAATTGGATGTCAGAGAAGTTTGCTGAGTTGTCCAGGCCAGAGTTGGTCCACAGTTTCCAGGAGATGAGAAAATTTCTCTCCAGATTATATGCAACTTGAGGCTGGCAGGCCTGGAACATGGGTTCAGGTGGGCCCAGCCTGGTGGATGCACACATGGAGGGATTCAGATGTGGGGGATATGCCCACTGGCTAAGTGATGTGTCTTAGAGCCTGCAGTGTATGTGTTGGGATAGCCATGGTGACATGTTCACTGGGCCAGGGTCGGGCTGTGAAACTAACGAAGGGTCTGTGGTTTGGGGCCTGCAGCTGGGGTAGACTACCACCATATGCTCCCTGCATTCACTGCTTGTAGCAGGGTGGCAGGAGCATAAAGAAGCTAACACAAATACTCTGTAGTTAGGAAAGAAATCCCCTTCCTCTTGCTGTGTACCTACAGTATCCTCTAATGACAAAGCTTAGCATCATGTTCACTACAGAGGAGGAATGCTTACCTCTAGTGGTCAGCCGTCTTTGTAGAAACAGGGAATGAACAGTGGATTTGGTGCTAAGAGGCAATAAATTGGATAGTTGTCACATGTATTCTCCTCTGTCCCATACCTTAACACACTCTTTAAGGCTCTTTGGGAATCATAAAACAAAAACAAAATTTCCAACTTATTTTATTTTTAATATCATCCATCCTTAGATAACAAGCTAACAGATTTCTAGATTTGAATATTATTAAGTAATAATAGAGGAAGAGATTACCTAAGTCGTAGCTCTAGGGGAAATTCTTAGCACTAACTTAATCACTCATGGTTTAAATAATCTGTATTATTCACTGGGATTACTATGATAGAATATTTCATGGACTGCATTAATGTGAAGCTGTGAGAGAAAGCTGAAACCATTAGGGCTGTTGTTAATAGGTGGCAGGACTCTGGCGATTAATTTAATGTTTTAGACTCCTTAAGATATTTAAGTCAGTGTTAAAGCAACATTGGTGTTCTAAATCCATTAACTGTCGATGCCAATATAGTGAAGTAGCTAAAGAGAGAATTAATTATGCAGTAAATTCTAGATTCTGGCCCTTATTTCCCAATCAGCACATTTTGTTAGATTTGTTTTTAGTTCTGTGGGTGTGGTAGTAGAAAAAAATGTCAGAGGTCAAATTATTACCAGTTCTAAGCACTTTTATTTCATTGTAGAACTGAAATCATCATAATACTGATTTATTCATTCAAAAGTGAACACTAATCTTCCACATCCTCAGAGATAAGGAAACATTTATGTAGTCAGCTTTCCTAACTTTAATTTATAATTTTGTAAATTACTTATGAATAGCTTCTAACAACCTAAGTCTCATTTTTGTGACTGTGGTGTTAAGAAAATCCAAAAAACCTCAAGAAATCAGGGCTAGTACTTCTTATTTCTATTTTCAGAAATGATCATAAAACAAAGGTTTGCACATTCAGTGCTCTAATATAAATATTAATACATATATAAAAATCCATACTTCCTACTTAAAAGAAAAGCTCTATTTTATTGGCAAGTTCAGATTTAAAAATATTTAAGACATCCATGAAGAGCTAGTGTTAATAGGTGTGGGTCTCATTTTGCTGCCCTATCTAAATTTAAGCATTCCAGGACTGTAGCAAATTAAAAGTATCCATGTGCATTTTTTTCTTCCTTTTGGGATAGAAGTCTCTCTTGTGAGTTATAGGGCACATATTTTCTGGTATCTAACTGGTGCCTTTGTATATACTAGCAGCATTGGCCTTTCACCAGCCCCTCACATTCAGAGGCCCTCTGATATGGCTTCTCCTGATACCTGGTTGCTTGAATCATAACCAGGAATGGTGATTATATGACATGTCTGAGTAAAAGAGATGGCAATTTTGGAAGGACCACAACTTAGGTTGTAAACTGATAAATATAGAGAGTTTTGATCTTTGGTTCCACTGTTCAAATTACTAGAACATTACTCATCTGGACCTAAACTACTTAAAATATAAAGGAAGTAAACAATAAAAATAATTGAAAATGCTTTCAGCATTTATCAGAGTATTTTGCTGGGAGTTAGCTATGGGGTTAGAAAGAGGATTCATGTGGTTCTTGTTCTTAAGAAACTTTAGCTAATAAAGGAAGACAAGATACATACACAATTATTATTAAATAGATTACATATTTCTAAATGAGTATAACAGAGTTTTCCCACTAAAGTACACAGGCTTGGGATAGATGAGAATTCTCCCTACCAGTTCCCAGAGCTTATTCATTGTTTCATGTGCAATTTTAGTAAGCTTATTTGATTTTTAAGTATATGATATTAGATAGCGAATAGATGAGGATAAGAATTTCTACAGGCAGCATAGTAAATTAGCATGAAAAATGACAGCTGACTTCAAGGCCAGACCTAGGAAATCTTATAAAGCATGTAAGAATGTGAAAAGGATGGCAAACTAGCATCATTTGATATAGGGACACTGACCCTTTATGATGCTTTGTGTCCTGAGGTATCTCTGTATCATAATATTGAGTAGTAATTGCCCTTCACAAGATAATTCTGCAGTTTAAGAAAGGCTTAAATTTTGCTGCTTTTCCTTACACTACACACACTAGTTCTACCAACATCTTTGGCATTTCCCTAAAAATGTCATTTAAGAAATACTCTATTAAAAATGATAAATTAAATGAGCTTTGTCTTTAAACCAAACTGTCAGTGATTCTAAAATTATCAGCCATTCATTTGTATAGGATTTTAGAGAGCAGATGGATGTTTAATTATATTGAGTATTTTCCTGAAAGAAAAAAAAACCTAAATGCACAGTTTATACCTGTGGTTGGAAAAATGCAACGTGCTAGTCCTCAGCAGTTGTATTTATTTTAAGTCATGACTGATAGATAATGCCTTGTCTTGGCTTATAAGAAGTTGTTTTAAAATAAATTCATTAGTTTTCCCTATGGAAAAATACTGGTTCTGCTAATGCTTTGGTACTGATGTGAGGAAAGGAAACTGGGTTGGGTGGGGGGGGCGGGGGCGGCGGCTAGGATTAAAGCTTCACTCCTAGACTTTTCTGAACAAACTAGAGTGCAGGTCAGTTGGGAATCAACCATATAACAGCAGTGTAGTAGCTGGGGATGAGTGACCACAGTGTACTAGCCAAAGTAGAGCTGTCCCTTAAGCAAAAGCTTCAGACTGTGCTTAGCAGTGGTTTTCTCTATTCAAGGCTGGTTTTAAAAAGACAGGACAAGTACGAAGGGATCCTAAGTACAGGAATTCTCACTTTATTAAGTAACCCATCCCCCAGAGAAATTTGAATATAAGGTGTGTATTAGGAAAACCAGGACTTAACAGGACTTAAGTGTAATAACTTTGGTTATTTTAAAAAATGTTTTGATAGCTGTCTGCATTTGACTTGTATAATGCTTAATTGCAAAATACTTGTTTTCCTCATTAATTTTTTAAAATGAATAGAGTGGATATCAGATTTCTCAGATGTTTTTGGTTGAAGAGACCAATGATCTGTGGCATGAGCTGCCAAGCCACAAGCTCACCATCTAGTGGTGAAAGGTTCCTGTGATTTATGGTTTATGTCATTTTCATACATGATTCTGATAGAAAACACCATAGAAAATGGCAAGCTCTATGTCACAGAGGCAGCAATGTAGCATTCTTTCAGACCCCAAAGTGAGATTCCGTCACAGAACATTCTCTCTTCTACTCTTCCTCTTACATCAGCAAGGTGAGAATTTAGGGAGGTTTTGTTCTTATTCCTACCTTCAAAGGGAGAAAATTAGTCTTTATGAATTGTGATTTCCCTTTACAGAACAAATACTGGCAGTATTTACCCTTTTTCACTTAAGATTTTGCATATTTTAAAGCAGCAGGACAGGGATTAAGTGGGTTTCTATGAGCAGCACTGAGCTGTATTTCCAGTGTGGCTTGTTGAGTTCAAGGTTATAATTTTGAATGTTGTTTTTTCTGAGTTTATATATGTTGTGACAAAGGTAATAAGGGAGTTGGAAGAAGTGAAGAGGCCAATTTCCTTAAAACACATACCTATGTGTACAATAACAACAAACCTATGTTGAGCTTTTCTTCCTTTAAATATAATTCATGCTTTCTTTAGAAAATGTGAAAATAAAACATTAAATACAAATAAAAGTCACTTAAAATATGAGTAGAGGTAATTATTGTATTATGTGCATCCTTATATAAGTCTTTTGTGTACATAAACTTGATTACAAAAATGGAATTGTGCTCTGTGTTCCATTTGCTTTATTAGTTGTCCCTAATTCTTGAGCAATATCATTTTAATGACTGTATATTATTCCACTGTATTTATGTAATTGACTGACCTTGTAGACTTTTAGATTGTTGACAATGGTAAAAATGTAGACACGTGCTTTAAAAATTTTAAGAACAACAAGCTCATGTATCAGGCATCATGATACCAGTTATCTGGAAATGACAAGAGAGCCATGATTTCTGAGCTCTTGGAACACAGTTCTGATGGGAGTGCTAAAGGATAAACATTGTTTAGTTGTTTAAGAGATTAAACATCTTGTAGATGAGATGGTCATAGTTTGAGATTTATGATTGGATAGACCGCACCTGGGGTGTATATGGGCATGTATGTGCTTGGCTACCTTAAATAAGGAAGTTTAAGAAGAGATTTTTGGGGGCTGAGATCCAATTAGTGAGACTGACCAGCAATTACAGAAGAGTGGAGGTACACAGCCTGTGAAACAGAGGGAACAGGAAGTACATTAGGCAGCCCCTGAGGCAGGAAACGGCACAGCTTGTTCTAAGACTGGAAAAATTGTAGCATCTCTGGTATTTCTTTTTTTCTCATTGAAAATGAATTGTAAATGCTTGTCAGTTTTTAAGAACTAGGCTTTTTTGGGTGCATTTGTACGGTAATCAGGGGGATATTTCACATATTTATGGTATAGACTCCTCCAAAATAGAAATATGAAAACTCTTACTCTACTTACTTGGGGTTTTTAAAAAATGTCCTTCAGTAATTTGTTTTTATAAATAGATTTTGTATATGTTGTGACACTATTTAGACATTTTATAGCTTTTCTATTATGAGAGATTTTTAAGTAATACTTTTTAATTATTTGAATGTTGATTTTACATTTGTATTTTTACCAGAGTCTTATCAATTCTAATAATTAAAAAAAAAATTGATTCTCACCTGGGCAGAGTGGCTCACACCTGTAATCCCAGAACTTTGGGAGGCTGAGGTGGGTGGGTTGCTAGAGCCTGGGCTACAGAGAGAGACCCTGTCTCAATAAAAAAAAAAGAGAGAGAGTCTCGACTTTTATCATGTCATTATATAATTTTTTTAATTCTTACATTTTTTCTTTCCTATGTATGCTTCCTTGTGATGAACATTTTCTTTTCTCATTGCATTTACTGAAAGTTCCATTATGTAACTTAATAGTAGCAATGTTAATAATAAGTATCCTTGTCTTTTTCCTGATCTAATGGGAACGTCTAATATTTCTTCACTATTACATGTGGCGATTTGTGCTAGATATTTTTAATACTTTTATTAAATGAAAGACCTTGAATACTGTTCCTTGCTTGCTAATACATTTTGTCAGCAAAGTGATTTATTTCTTAGATCAAAACCTTTCAAGCACTTATTGATATGATCACATGTGTTTTGTCCTTTAATCTGTTAATGTAACAGATTTCTTTAGAATTGTTTTAATACATATTGGACCACTTAGGCATATCCGGTATAAACATTAGTAGGTTTAGGATTTTTGCAGCATTTTTTATAACGTACATTGGTTTTTGGTGCTGTCTTTGTCTGGTTTTGGTTACTGGATTATGTTAGTCTTACAGTTGAATATTCTATTTTGGTCTCTCTCTCTCTTTATGTGTGTGTGTATATATATGTGTATATATGTATGTATATATATATTTATGTGTGTGTATATATATATGTGTATATATGTATATATGTGTGTGTATATATATGTGTATATATGTATGTATATATGTGTATATATGTGTGTGTATATATATGTATTTGAGTACTGCTTTGGCTTGTATCATTTCTAGTTTTAAATGTAGTGCTTTCTTTGCCTAGGTTTTATGTACAATCTTCATTTTAATTTCCCCTTTAGCCCAAAAAGATTTTCTTAATTACCCCAAGGTGAGAAGTTTACTTGAATTTTTTGTTCGCTTTTTTTGTACTTTGGTTGTAAATTCTTATTTACTGTACTAGGTGTATGATTGAAACCTCTTATAATGTGTTTTCTTTTTTCTTTGTGATCTAGGACCCTACTATTCAAAATGTGGTCCCCAGACAGTTAGCAGCATTGCCATCTGGGAACTTGTAAGCAAATTCTCAGCCTCCATCTTGTATCTACTACTTTAGAATCTCCATTTTAAGAAGATCCCAGGGTATTCCTATGAATTTTAATGTTTAGAAGTCACTGCTCCGGACGTTGATCAGTTTTTGTAGAGGTTGGAGGTTACAAGAGTGTTTTCATTTTGAAAGCATATCTGTTTATGAGGTAACATTTTCTCTCTAATAATGTATTTTGGCAACTTGTTGTGTTGAACACTCTGTGGTTTTTATTTTGAGAATTCTGAGAGATATATTAAATTTTGGAACATGATTTTACATTTATCAAAATATTTCCTCATAAGTTTTATATTGTGAATCAATAAATGTTGAGTAGGAATAGAACTAGTAGTATAACCCCGGATGTTTTTGCATGTTATTTTATTGAATGTGTAATATAGTCCAGGCGCCGAACTAGCTAGTTGATAGTAAATAATATCTTTCGTGTGCCATTTTTCCACTTGTGAAATACATTTATGCCATTTAAATGCCATATGCAGTGTTTGCATATGATGTGGTTTTCTACCCAGGATAACCAAGTGGTAGAGTTTACACATCTTTTTTTCTGAGGAGCTGCCAGAGGCAGGCTTTCTACAGTCACATAGTTTGTAAGTGGCCAAGTGAGAATGTAAATTTACACTCCATGATTTGAGTTTCAGTGGCCTTTCCCCTATGCTGATAGATGTGTTGACTGAAAGAAGTGTGAACATGAGGCATTGAACACATCTTCTATGAGAGAAAGTGAACATTTGAACAATTAAAAAACTGTTTTTAATTGCTAGGTGTATTTTGACTAATATGAGTGCCAGTGTTAACATTTTAATCTCCTTGTTCAGATTCTTTTTGATACTTACATAAATTATAATCTTGCATATGATTCCATTTAAATTATTTAGGTGAATTGTATATTATATATTTATCTGACATAGTTATACTTCTTAAAAATATGTTTCTCTCTTCTCTCAATCTAGAAAGAAAAGAATAATGTTGTGTCCCTGTTCTGTTGTTTCTTGCATTAGTCACTACATTTTAAGGTAATATTATTGCCAAGTCAACTGGCAAAATCTCAGAGTGGATATTTAAAGGAAGTGGCAATATTTTTGAATGTGCAAAGATTACAAACTTGAATCTATTTAAGATTTGTTTATAAGACACTTTATCTATCTTGTGACTGTATGAAGATGTGACAGCATTTTTACAATCAGAACACCATTTCTCTAAATGGGAGGCACACCTGAACAAATGATTGCACTTGTCCTCCTTGACACAGGGATAAGGCTGTCTTTTATTAGGTGACCATCTAGCTATCCAAGGTAACTGTGTTAATGAGAGCCTTCTGCAAAGGGAGCTTTCTTCCCCTCCTGACTCCCTGTCTTACAAAAATCAAGCAGAAGTTGAGGCAAGTGTATATAAATATTTTCTGTGAGCTCAGGAAAACTCAAACATTCCTTCCGTAGTGTAACTCTTTTATTTTCCTTCTGGAACAAGTTCTTGATGAAGTAGAGTTTATAGTAAAGTGGAAGTTTCTCTAGAATTTTAATATAATTAAGTCTACCAAAAAAAAAATGCTTGTGATGGAGGCAATGGTAGAGTTTCCTACAGTGATTTCAGTAAGGGGCCCTCATCGAGGCTTTAGTTGGGAAGATTTCCTTGTAATACTACATATCAAGAGTAAAATAAAAGTAAGCTTTGTAAAACTAACCTTTGGTTGGCTTTGTAGCATTTGAGATAATATAGGACATCTATATAAGTTGATGTAGATGCAGAGGCTATAAGCAAATATCCTCTGGGTGGTCCTGATTCTGGTTTAAATGAAGAACTTAACATTGTTTCAGTTAATACTTCACACCTTAGATGGCCTAGTTAGACTGTGGTGAAGTTTATATGCTTATGTTGAACATTCATCAGGGAGAGTAGGCATTTTACCTTGGTCTAGAAGCTGGGTGAACTGCAACCCTGGGCAAGCATTGATGTTTAGGTTACGGAGGAGGATGTGTTTAGGGAGGATCACACCACCTTTTTCTCGCGTTTTTGCTTTTTGATAGAATAAGGAGTTAAGGAAGGAGAGGGAAACCTCATTGATAAGAATTGTACTGTGGTGTTAAAATGCTTTATAGACTTAAAAAAATGCAACAACTACATTTGAAAACTGTTATTCAGTTTCTTATAAAATTGAACTTGCTCTGTGACAAAGCAATTTTACTCCTAGATATATAACACTGAAAAAAAAAGAAAACATAACCTGCACAAAAAAACTTGACACACATGTTAAATAAACGTGTATAACCACTCAAAGTAATGCAAATGTCTGTTAATTAGAGAATGAGTTAAAAATCATATGTTCATATGATGAACTATTTTATTTATTTTTCAATTTAACTGTTAAGTTCAGGGGTGCATGTGCAAGTTTGCTATATAGATAACCTTGTGTCATGGAGGTTTGTTGTACAGATTATTTTGTCCTCCAGGTATTATGCCAATACTTATTAGTTATTTTTCCTGATCCTCTCCCTCCTCCTCACCTCCACCCAACAATAAGCCCTGGTGTCTGTTTTTCCCCTCTATGTGTCCATATGTTCTCATCGTTTAACTCCTACTTATAAGTAATAATATGTGGTTGTTTCCCATTCCTGCATTAGTTTGCTAAGGATAATGGCCTCCAGCTCCATCTGTGTCCCTGCAACGGACATAATCTTGTTCTTTTTTATGGCTGCATACTATTCCATGGTATATATGTACCACATTTTCTCTATCCAATCCACCGTAGATGGACATTTAGTTTGATTCCATGTCTTTGTTATTGTGAATAGTGCTGCAGTGAACACACACATGCATGTGTCTTTATAATAGAATGATTTATATTTTTTGGATATATACCTGGTAATGGGATTGCTGGGTCAAATGATAGTTCTGTTTTTAGGTCTTTTAGGAATCGCCACACTGTGTTCTACGATGGTTGAAACAATTTACACTCCCACCAACAGTATATAAGCGTTTTTTTCCGCTGCAACGTTACCATCATCAGTTATTAGACTTTTTAATAATAGCCATTTTGACTAATGTAAGTTGGTATCTCATTGTGGTTTGATTTGCATTTCTCTAATGGTCAGTGATATTGAGCATTTTTTCATATGATTGTTGGTCACATGTATATCTTCTTTTGAAAAGTGTCTGTTTATGTCCTTTGGCTACTTTTTAATTTTTTGTTGTTGTTGTTGTAAATTTTAAGTTCTTTATAGACTCTGGATATTAGAATTTTGTCAAATGCATAGTTTCCAAAAATTGTCTCTTATTTTGTAGGCTGTCTGTTCACTCTGTTGCTAGTTTCCTTTGCTCTACAGAGGCTGTTCAGTTGATCCCATTTGTCAATTTTTGCTTTTGTTGCAATTGCTTTTGCTGTCTTCATCATGAAATCTTTGCCCACTGCTCCTTCCAGAATGGTATTGCCTAGATTGTCTTCCAGGTTTTTTTTTTGTTTTGTTTTGTTTTAGTTATGGATTATACATGTAAGTCTTTTATCCATCTCGAATTAATTTTTGTATATGGTATCAGGGAGGGGTCCAGTTTCAGTCTTCTGCATATGGCTAGCCAGTAATATCAGCACCATTTATTGAATAGGGAATCCTTTCCTCCTTGCTTGTTTTGTCAGGTTTGTTGAAGATCTGATAGTTGTAGGTATGCAGACTGATTTCTGGGCTCTTTATGCTGTTCCATTTGGTTTATGTGTCTGTTTTTATATCAGCACCATGCTGTTTAGGTTACTGTAGTAACTGTAGTAGTATAGTTTGAAGTTGGGTAGCACAATGCCTCCAGCTTTGTTCTTTTTGCTTAGAGTAGTTGCCTTGGCTATTTGGTCTCCATACAAATTTTAGTTCCATATGAATTTTAAAATTGCTTTTTTCAAGTTCTGTGAAGAATGTCTATGGTAGTTTAATGGAAGAGCATTGAATCTATAAATTGCTTTGGGCAGTATGGCCAATTTAACAATATTGAGTCTTCCTATTCATGAGCATGGAATTTTTCCTATTTGTGTCATCTTTAAGCAGTGTTTTGTAGTTCTCCTTGTAGCGATATTTCACCTTCCTGGCTAGCTTTATTACTAGGTATTTTGTTCTTTTTGTGGCAGTTGTGAATGGGATTGTGTTCTTTATTTGGCTCTTGGTGTAACTGTTGTTGGTGTATAGGAATGTTAATATTTTTTTCTCATTTATTTTGTATCCCGAGAATTTACTGAAGTTGTTTATCAACTTAAGGAGCTTACAGGCTGAGACTATGGGGTTTTCTAGATAAAGGATCATGTTGTCTGCAAACAAGGATAGTCTGACTTTCTCTCTTCCTATTTGGATGTCCTTTACTGCTTTCTCTTGCCTGATAGCCCTGGCCAGGACTTCCCATACTGTGTTGAATAGGAGTGATGAGAAAGGGCATCCTTGTCTTTTTCCAGTTTTTAAGAGGAATGCTTTCAGCTTTTGCCCATTCAGTATGATGTTGGCTGTGGATTTGTCATAGATGCCTCTTATTTTGAGATATATTCCTGCAATACCTAGTTTATTGGAAGTTTTTAACATGAATAGGTATGGAATTTTATTGAAGGTCTTTTCTACACATTGAGATAGTTGTGTGGTTTTTGTCTTTAGTTCTGTTTATGTGATAAATCACATTTATTGCTTTATGTTGAACCAAGCTTGCATCCCAGGGAAAAAGCTGACTTGATCATGGTAGATAAGCTTTTTGATGTGCTTCTGGATTCAGTTTGTTTTTTCTGGTTGGTAGGCTGTTTCTTATGGACTCAATTTTAGAGCTCATTATTACTCTGTTCAGGGATTCAATTTTTTCCTGGTTCAGTCTTGGGAGGATGTATATGTCCAGGAATGTATTCATTTCTTTTATATCTTCTAGTTTATGTGCATAGAAGTGTTCATAACATTCTCTGATGGTTGTTTGTATTTCTGCAGGGTCAGTGGTAATATCCTCCTTGTAGTTTCTGATTGTGTTTATTTGAATATTCTCTTTTCTTCTTTATTAGTCTAGCTGGTGGTCTATTTTATTAACTTTTTTCAAAAAATTGGCTCCTGGATTTGTTGATCTTTTGAATGTTTTTTTTTTGTGTGTCTCAATCTCCTTCAATTCAGATCTGATTTTGGTTATTTCTTGTCTTCTGCTAGCTTTGGAATTTGTTTGCTCTTGGTTCTCTAGTTCTTTTAGTTGTGATGTGAGGTTGTTAACTTGAAATCTTTGTAACTTTCTGATATGGGCATTTAGTGCTACAGGTTTCCCTCTTAACACTGCCTTAGCTGTGTTCCATAGATTCTGGCATGTTGTACCTTTGTTCTCATTAGTTTCAAAGAACTTCTTGATATGTGCCTTAATGTCATTATTTACCCAAATTCATTTAGGAGTAGGTGATTGTGTTTCCAAATAATTGTATGGTTTTGAGTGAATTTCTTAGTCTTGATTTCTAATTTGATTATGCTGTTGTCAAGAGAGGTTTTTTTTATGATTTCAGTTCTTTTGCTTTTGCTGAAGAGTGTTTCACTTCAGATTATGTGATTGATTTTAGAGGATGTGCCAAATGGCAATGAGGACAATGTATATTCTGTTGTTTTGGGGTGGAGAGTTCTGTAGATATCTGTCAGGTCCATCTGATCCAGTACTGAGCTCAGGTCCTGAATATCTTTCTTAGTTTTCTGTCTTGATGATCTAATATTGTCAGTGGGGTGTTAAGGTCTTCCACTATTATTGTGTGGGAGTTGAAGTCTGATGGACAAAATAGCTAGTATAGAAAAGAATGTAAACAACGTGATACAGCTGAAAAAACACCACATTAATTTTATAATGCAATTACAAGTATTAATATCAAAATAGACCAGGTGGAGGAAAGAATATCAGAGCTTGAAGTCTAGCTTTCTGAAATAAGATGATTAGACAAGAGTACAGAAAGAAAATGAGAAGGAAAGGAACAGAACCTCTGAGAAATATGCAATTATATAAAGAGATCAAATATATGACTCATTGGTGTTCCCAAAAGAGATGGCAGAATGGTATCAGCTTGATAAGCATATTTTAGAATACCATCCATTAGAACTTACCCAATCTAGCTAGAGTGACCAACATTTAAGTTCAGGAAATGAAGCAAGAAGATCATACCCAAGATATGTAATCATCAAATTCTCCAGGTTGAAATGAAATAAAAAATGTTAATGATAGCTAGAAAGGTCAGGACACCTACAGAGAGAAGCCCATCAGACTAACAGCGAACCTCGCAGCAGGAACCCTGCAAACCAGAAGAGATTGGGGATCAATATTCAACATTCTTTAAGAAAAGAAATTCTAACCTAGATTTTTTTATTAAGGCAAAGTAAGCTTCATAAGTGAAGGAGAAATAAGATCCTTTTCAGAAAGGCAAATGCTAAAGGAATTCATTATCACCAGACGTGGCTTACAAGAGCCCTGCAGAAAGCACTAAGTTTGGAAAGGAAAGATCATTACCAGCCACTACAAAAACACTCTGGAGTACATAGACCAGTGACACTATGAAGCAACCACTTAAACAAGTCTACAAAATAACCAGCTAACATCATCATGATAGGATCAAATTCATACATATCAATACTAACCTTGAATGTAAATAAGTTAAATACCCCAATTAAAAGACACACAGTGTTCAACTGTATAAAAAAGCCAGACCCATTGATATGCTGTCTTTAAGAGACCCATTTCACATGCAGTGACACACATAAGCTCAAAATAAAGAGGTGCAGAAAAATCTACCAAGCAAATGGAAAACAGAAATAAGCAGGGGTTGTGATCCTAGTTTCAGACAAAACAGACTTTAAACCAATAAAGGTTTAAAAAAGATAAGGGCATTACATAATTGGTAAAGGGCTCAATTCAGCAAGAAGCTCTAACTATCCTAAATATATGTACACTCAGCAAAGGAGCACCTAGATTCATAAAGCAAGTTCTTAGAATTTTTCAAGAGATTTAGACTCCCACACAATTGTAATCAGTTTTGAACATATTATAATGAAAATTTGGGGTCTGAACTTCAAAAAAAGAATTATGTTGAAAAATAGGGGTTGGAGGGATGGACCAAGAAGTTTCAATCAATGCAAATGAAAAATGAAGAGAAACAACCATAAAGGAGGGCCAGAATGGTCCTTTTACAGATTTGATATAACAAATCAGTGTTTCTTTTAGAAAGGCTTTTAGTGCATATAATGATATGGCTGAAAGGTACAGGCTTTTAATTTTTTCATTTGCACTCAGGACCACTCAAACAAAGATCCAATATTAATGCTTTAATTTGTATAAATATGTAGTTGGTGGTGAATTCAATTAGAGTTGTACAAATTCAGGATGTATTGCACAAGAAGTTGCCAGGAGCATAGTGCTATTAGGTGAGCAGTTAATCTGGAGAGACCAGATGCTTTGCTGTTAACTGTTTCTTGGCCTAGGGTGAGCAGTTTACCTTTGTTTATTCACTCTATTCACTTTTAACAGTGAATATCTTATAATTGGTTAAATTTTTTTGCTTTGTTTTATAAAGAAAATACACTATTAGAAAGATCACCAAATCTAATTTACTTGATATCTATAATGCCATATTACTAAATAATTTTGTTAATCTTATAGGTATATCTCTAAAGTCTGTTGCATTTTTCAATATAGTGTCTTAGTCTGTTCAAGCTGGAACAGCAAGATTCCATAAACTGGGTAGCTTATAAAGAACAGAAATTGATTTCTAACAGTTCTGGAGGTTCAGGTCCAAGGTCAAGGTGCCAGAAGATTTTACCTCTTGTGAGGCTCCGCTTCTGGTTCATAGATGGTGGTTATTTCACTATTAACTTCAAATGGCTGAAAGAGGGAGGCGGTCTCACTCTAGGGCCTAGGGCTTCCTTATAAAGGAGGCCCTAATACCATTCATGAGTTCTCCACTCATGAACTAATCACTTCTTAGGAGCCTACCTCCAAATACCATCACTTTGGTGGTTAGGATTTCAACACATGAATTTTGGACACATTCAGACCATAGCAGGTAGTTTAAAATGAAATGTTTTATAGATTAGTTTTTCTCAGGATGTTACCAGAATAATTGTGGTCTCCTTTGTTTACCGAAGGGAGCACTTCACAACACATTTTGCTTGGTACAGGGTTATGGCTTGATTGGCAGACATTGAGTTTGCCTTTGAGGTTCCTTCCATTTTTGTATTAATGAGAAAGCAAATGTGGTATCTGGGAATTGATCTGTTGTTTACAAACTGCTTTAGCCACTTAACTTGGTTCTTTTAGGGCATCAAAAATTAATATAAAATGTATTTTCTTTACCAATGACGAATTTTCAAAATAATTGGATTCCTACAAATCAGACTGTTTTTAATGGTTATGTAGATGAGATAATTGAGATAAAATGTATTTGTGATTTAGTCAACACTTTTCATTGGTAATTTCTGATAGGCCTCTAATTTTGAACTAACATTTTAGATTGTGGGTTATAATTAGATCAAGTTCATTTTTAAAAATTTTAACCTCATTCAAATTGAAAAACTTCTAAGATAGGCTGTTTTTGTAAAAATTCTTTTATCCTGTGTTGCTATGGTTAGTGTTATTAAATAGCAATGAAATAAATATGTTGATAACATCATTAAATCACAATGCACTTGTTGATGGCACCCTGTATAGTCTTTCTCCAGATTGTGTTTGGAAAACTGCTGTTAATGGGCAACTATTCTCAGTTGCTGTGCTGGTATGTCTCAGTATGCTTTACTTTCTTATCCTTTTCTCAGTTCAGGAAAAAAAGTCAAGATTTAGTTTATATTGAGAATCAAAGAAATGACCCATGGAAGATTAGAATATTTAAAAGAAAATCCAAGAATAGCAAACTTTAAGAAATCAGTGTGTGTATCTGAGAGACTCTTAAGGAAAAAGCCCAAGGGGCATAGTTTCAAAGGCAGGAATTTCCCAGTGCCATGCCTCCATCCACGTCCCCATTGGGGAATGTAAAGTTCTTTGTCTGACTTTCCCTTGCCCGGGCTAGGTAGAAATTCAAAGTTCTTTGTTCCAAAAAGCCAGTGGAAAACTCTGGGAGGAGGTGGCACTGACTGTGGGCTGGGCAGCCAATCCGATATCAAAGTCAAAGATCAATCACTCCAGAGGAAGTTTGAAAGAATTCCTCTCACTGAACTAGAACATAAATGGGGCGGGAATAATTCCCAGGTTAAAATCCCAGTGCTCCTTACCTGTGCGAATATCCCCTCCAGATTCCCCTCCCACTGCAGCCTGGGAGCTCGCTCACTCCTTTTTTTTTTTTTTTTCTCTCTCTGACTGTTAAATCGCTCTCTGCTAAACTCTTTGGGTCTGCAATACTTATTCAAACAGTAAGCTCACTGCATCCCCAGGGCGCTTACCCATTCTTGAGGCAAGAGAGGTCAAGGACCTGGGCACATCTGGAAAACATCGAATCGGAGAACTGGAAGTATCTTTGGGATGCTCCTGCAGCTCTTCTCCCATCCCCAGTTATGACTTTGGCTTGCCTGGGGAGGGAGCTGAGCCCCTGGACCCTGCCCTGGTTACTTATCTTTGAAAAGAACTCCATCTCATACCATCTGTGGTTTCCTTAGTATTTCTTTCAGTAGTTTAAAATCTGAACATCAACCAATGTTATTTCATACCTAAGAGGGAGAATAATTTATTATATGTCTGTGATGTCAAAATGAGAACTTAAGCATCTGAATCTCATACATTACAAATTGTTTTATTGTACTTTTCCTCGCCCTGTTGATAACAATCTTATACAACTTTATTTTCCTGTGGTAATCAACCATAGCCCACAGTGTTTAAGAACAGATATTCAGACAGCTAGGGGAATTGATGTGCCTGTGCATACACTATGGGCACACTGCATATTGAAATCTGAGTTCAAAATGATTTGTACTCTTTCCCTTTGTTTTCATATTTGGGGTGTGCTACCATTTCTTTATGTACCTGATCATAGTTAATATTCCTAAATCCATTAGTGTTGAGACTTTGTGGCTAGCAAAAATTATAATAATGGGCCCTTGGGAGAGCTTGGCTCTACAGAAACTTGGATTTTATGACTGAATTTTCAAGTGGTAGATCAATTAGGCAGAACTAGTCATGCACTGCAGTATCTTTAAGAGCTATCTTGAAACAAATTTCAGACCTGGATGGTGTTCATGAGCTATAATTTGAAGAATGACTGAGGCTATGAGTACTAGATTTAGGCACTTTGAAGGAAAAAACAATTTCATATGGATTAAATTGAATGTTTTATTCATAAGAAGAGCTGGCTTGATCTTTATATGCCTTGATATTTTTAAGTCCTATAGTTCCTGTGTTTTAAATTTATTACTATACAATCTTTATTTTCAACAATTTAATTGGCCAGGGGTGGATGGTAGTTAAAAACATTTTCTTGGATCATAAGAACATTAATAAAATCCCATTTGAAGTAAAACTCATCCACTCAGAGACTTTATTCCTTTCTTTTGCATTTTTAGAGAGGGTGTCTGGCTCTGTCACCTTGGCTGGCATGCAGTGGCACAGTCATACCTCACTGCAGCTGTGAATGCCTGGGCCCAAAGGATCCTCCTGCCTTAGCCTCCTGAGTAGCTAGGAATACAGGCGCACATCACTGCACGTGGCTGATTTTTAAAATTTTTCTGTAGACACATTGACTCCCTTTGTTGCCCAGGCTGGCCTCAAACTCCTGATGTAAAGCAATCCTCCTTCCTTGGCTTACCAAATTGCTGGGATTATAAGCATAAGCCATTGCTCCTGGCCTCTTTTCTATTTTTAGTTCACAATCTTACGTTTGCCAACTTTGATACAAGGACCTCTGTTTCTCTTTTCAAAGAAAAAAAAACTTGCCTAATATTTGCCTGCTTATTCTTATGTGAACATGTATAATTTCTTATGTTTCTTTCCCTTAGTATTCTGTCTTTAAATATAGTTCTTTTTTTTGCTAAAAAAATGGATAAGGGCTATTTTTATTTCATTTTCTATGACCTGCCTATTTGTGTCCCTGATCAGCATTGCTCCCAGTTTAGGAAACAAGCTCTTCATCTCTCAGCATGGCAGATCCCACACATAGTTTCTGCCTTTCTAAATGGTGTGTTATGTTTTGTTTTCGATTTCTGTAAACAAACTTTAAAGTTTTATGTAGTCAAATTATTAGAGTTTCTCTTCTGGCATCTGGGATTTATCTGTGAATAACTTTTGAAAGCATTTGTTAAATGTACACATTTATCTGTAGACATTTTTAACTGTAAGTTAATTTCTTAGAGCATATTGTGGTTATTTTGTTAGTCTGTGTGGGAGGGGGAAATTTGTATTTGTGTCATCTAGGTTTGGGAACTAAAGATGTTTTGAGGTTAGAGTGTAATGCATATGGTGAATGGCTGAGCTTTTTATATTCCTTAATAGATACCCCTTGCAAGACTCTTGCTCTTCTGAATGCTTTCCAAAGCAAGACAAAGTAGTTGAGGGAATTATATAGCAGCTCTTACTACTAATTATGGAGCCTTTGTGGTAAATGAACCAGTTAAAGGCCAACTCTTCCTGGCAATGTGCTGGCCTTGGGGGAGATGGGATAGTAAGGCAGTAAGCCTTCCTTTCTGATAAGTCAGAAGGGGGTTATAAAAACACTGAACCCTGAATAGACTATTCTGGGCTGCTCTAGTTGGCATTCTGCACTCTTCCAGTTTGCATGATTTTCTGATAAATGAAATCTACTTCTCTGCTGACATTCCCTTCACCTCTTCATGCTCCTGCCTCCCTGGGGTAATCAGTGCAGCCAAGCTGAGGACCAAGAAAAAACATTACCATTTCCTCTGCCACCCATCACTGAGGACATACAGTCTCTGAACATCTTAAATTCTGGGACCAAGAGTTACAGAGGGCGAGTACTGCTTCCTCCTTGTGGGCAGCATCCAACAAGAGCCAAGGTGTTCTAAGTGTTGAAATCAAGGGTTAGTAAAAGGGAAATGATGAACTGTTTTCATGGCTGAGGCAGACCTTTCCTCAATGCTGGTGACTGGTTAGGGACTTAAGCCCTGAGGAGGACAAGTTCACTTAAGCCCGAATGAACACAAGGAACAAAGTGGAGCTCTGTGACCTCCAGGAGACCAGTTTTATTGTATAAGGCTTTGCTTGAATCTAAACTAAATCACGGAAAGGTGGATACCAAGATTTAACTCTTGGCATAGCCCAATCAACCTAAAACCATCAGATTGAAAGCTATAGCCCAACAAAGACAAGATTGTTGACTTATGACAATGAGGTAGACACTTCAGTAGAGAAACCACTCATAAAGCTGCTCACTAATCAAAGGAAAAGAGTCATAGGATTTTTGAGAAGGGTAAAGTTTTAAGTGAAATCTAAACGAAGCAATTTTTTGTAGGTTTAGGGTGCAGCAGGGCTTGTTTGTCAAGGGCTCACACAATTTGCATCAGTATCACTGCAGCATGGATTAGGGTCCTATTTCTTTGCAAACTACAAAGTTAAGAGTGATGTGAAATGCCATTTCTAGAACCCCCTTTTCTGAAGCTCTAGGTCATAAATCAAGTCCATTTCTCTGTGTCAAAGTAACTTAGATCCTCCAGACAAAAGTGATATGCTTCATTCTGAGTATTATAATTTCAAACAGCAGAGTTTCTGATAGTCTATGATTTTAGAGCACAAAGTTTCTCAGTAAGTCAGAAAACTACCAGTAGACAAAGAAAGGGGTTATTATGACACTTTATAGTAGCAGAATGTCCTTGAGAAAAGTATTGTTTCCTATTAACCCTGAAGCTGGCTCTGTGTCTGTTATTCTCCAGTCTGATGAATGGCTGGGCAGATTTTTACTTTCTTTATCTAAGTTAACTTTTACTTTCTCAGTATCCTATAGTGTGCTCTTATTCTCATGGGGGGATGTTTATTGTCAACTAGTCTTTTAGTTCTATTTGTCAGGGTCTTTCTTTCTCTAGTAGGACCGTCTAAGTACTGCCTAAAAGCCTTCCCGGTTTTTTAAGCTGGTGTCTGGACCTTGGGAGATGTTTCGTGAGGATGAGGGATCAGATGTTTGATAATATTTTGCTTCACTCCCTGAGTGGGGTGGACTTTTGTGAGTAAAGAAAGATGTTCCTGAAGGTTACTCTAACGGCTAATACCAAGTATCCTGGAATGCAGTTACTTTGTTATGTTTGAATTCTGCTCCTTTGTCCTTACCATTGGGAGCCTACAATGTGCTTTGCATTGCACTAGGCACTTAGATTGATTACTAGGGTGAATACAATGTGATTTTCATCTTCTAGGAGCCAGCTGTCTATTGGGGGAGATGTATATGGAAGCAAATCATTGCAGTGTACTGTAATATTAGAGTAAAGATAAATAAACTCTGTTGACTAACTGCCCATTCCTAACTTCCCTTTGAAGTTTAATAATTCTTCAGTCATCTGGAATTTGGGCTTTGCAGTGAAATATGTCTGGACTTGAAGAGAAAGATAGAATGAGAGGATCATCCAGAAAGTTTTATAACTGATAACAAGTAACTGGCTGGTAGGCCTGTGGTCTCTTCTGTAATTCTCCGAGGAAGTATATATATATGCACAAGTACATGATACTTCTACATTGCTGTCAAATGGCATAAAACACAAGTGATAAAACTTTCAGCTTGTTCTTGGATTGAGGGGTATAGAGGCACTTTATAAAACCCTCATGAGATTAAGGTGCAGGATGTTTAGATATCTAGCCTCAAATCACTCATTTGATATGCACATTAGCTGTTCCTCATTACTTGAAGTTTACATTCCTTCTGGAGTGGCTTCTCTAGATAATATTTAAATGAAAGGGTTGAAAATAGTGATTTTCAAACAGTTCTGCATACTGCTACAGGATTTGTTTCTTAAATACTGAGCAAGGCCTACTACCTGCCTTATTTTCTAGCACTGAGGATGTAGCTGTGAGAAATGCTGCATCCACGACCTGTTCTCGTGGAACCTGGTTTCTAGTGGGAAGATGCTCAGGGCTGGAAGGATGGGGTCACAAGCAGGTTCAGTTCCACACTCATCTTTTTTTCTAATATGAGCGTTTGGTTAAGCTCTCTTTTGAACAAAGCATGACCAAACAAGTCTGAAAACCACTCTTATAGAAAAAAAAATAATAAGGATATGGTGATGCTTTACTGTCCTTGACTCAATTCTTATATACTGGAGCGGGCTCTGAAAGTAGTAGTTGTAATCCTGTCTAAAACATGAAACTCATAACATTAGTAAAGACATTTACATCTCAAAATTGAAAAGTAAAGTTATCCACAAAAGTTGTGCCATACGAGCACAACACACTCAATGTTAAATTCATAATATCAAAGTTCTTGATAAATTCTTACAGGCCATATTTTCTAACATTGACAAATGGTAGAAGAGAAGGAAGGATGTCACTCCCTATTCATCCTACTCCAGCTAAACATTTACGGATTTATAAATGTACTGCTTATCTATCTATTTATATCTGTAAATCATTTTAACTTTGCTCCAGACATTATCTGAGCAGTCTTTTATGCCAGTCTTTTGACTGTACTTAATCCCACCTCTCTCCTTTGAAACTTGCTATTGATATTCTAATGTTCATTATGAGTAGAACAATCATTCCTCCTGGCTTCTCACTCATCTTCCTGATAATGCTAATTTTTCATTTACATGAACAAAAATTGTATTGAGATGTTTACTACAAAGATTGGAAGCAAGAAAATCAAAGTTCATATTATCCCTTCTAGGAGTTATAGTTTGAAGATCTGAATCTGGTTTATTTCTTCTTCTAGAACCACATTACCTGTATCTTGTGAGCCAGAAGGACTTATGGGCAACTTACCTCAAGGAACCCTTCTGCTGCATGGGCTTTCGGGAAAGGAAATGCTGTGTAGGGGTTGAGGCAGGAGGGCTTTCTCTAAATGGTCTGAGCCCTAGTGAGAGAATAGTGTTGGAACCTCAGGATAAAGAGTTTCATGCCCTTGAGCCCAAGAGGGCAGAGAGACCTGAGAGAAAACAAGCCTTCCCCTGCTATTTCTGAAAGGCACTGATAGCTTCTGGTTTTTACACATCTCAGAAAGATTCAGACCCTTCAGGGGTCTAGTTCAAAATTCACCTGGGGTATTTACATAAGTACTAATGCCTGGGTACCTCCTTTAGAGATTCTTATCAAACTGGTTCTAGGCATTATCAGTTTAAACAACCCACAGAACAACTCCCCAAGTGATTCTAATGTGAAGCCAAACTAGAGAACCAACAATCAGACTTTAGCCCCGACAAAATGACAGTCTACATGAGAAGTCCTGCAGGCAAAGAGAGGAACACCATACAGTCAGAATAAGTATGATGTGAAGTAGCAATGTTGGAAGAGACATATGAACGTTTGAAAAAGTAAAAATAAAAGTATAATACCTAGGGAGGTTCAACTGTATCACCTACAAAATCTTAAGCATGATTCCTAAGTAAGTAATACAAGGGAAAAGGGGTGGCTGCTGAGACCTGATTTACTGTTCTGGTTGATCAAATGTAAAATACATCTCAAATCCCAAAGCATAAATGTGAAAATATAATTAAAAGTTACAAATCTTGAGGGGAAAAATAAGAGTCTTGGAGATTTGACTCCAGGGACCTGAAATGAAAATAATTGGAGTTCAACAAGGTGAAAAAAATATATAAATAGGAAAGGTAATAATTATGTAATAGACAATATTCTTGACCTAAGCTAATGGAACATTTTGGCCTGCAAAGTGAAAAGGCTTAGTAGGGTCTAGATTCACCTGATGAGAAAAGACCCATGTCCAGACACTGTTTGATAAAATACTCAAGTTCTCTAATGATATGTATAGATGGTTCCAGAAAAAAAATTAGAATTAAATTACCTTAAGAAAAGGATGAAGGGTGAGAACCCACTTGGCACTGGTTTTCTCATCTGCAAGGTAGGAAGATGAGGCATCCACACACTACTGAGAGAAATAGACCACAGTCCTAGAATCTTAATTTCAACTTGTATCATTTTCCTGCCTAGGTTAAAAAAAGGACTTTAGAGATACGTAATCATTCAGAAGGTATCACCCACATATTGTATCCAAGAGTAAATGTTAGCCAAACAGCAAATGAACCAGAACAGAGACTTCAAGGTAGGAAAACATGAAGAGGCAATAACCATGGTAAATCTTAGCTCATGAATACATACACATTTAGAAATTAAATGGATGGAGATAGCTGTTGGGGATTTGTAATTTAAATGCAAAATAAGGATATATTCAACTTCCTCAGAAAAATCTAAAAGTAAACAGTACCCAATGACCTAAAAGTTGGGAGTGGTGAACAGAGAAGTAGAAGCATTCTAAAAGATCTTAGGGAGGAGGATGAGATAGTGAAAATAAAAATATTCAAAAAACTGAGCTTATTAGGGGATATCAGATGATAAATAGTGGGTCATGGTGGGAAAAATAATTTTATCTTAATGGAAGTTAATCTTATTTTCAAAGAATAGAGTTATACCATCTAATTATAGGAAGAATGAAATAGACGTGACTACTAATGGAATGAAAGAATACGCAAAATTTCCAATTTAGTGAGGGAAAAATGGTAACTTGATCAGCCCCTCAAACATAAGGAAGAGAAACAAGACCAATATAAAATGACTAATAAACAGAAGGTAAGATGGAAGGAATAAAATCAATGACAATAGCTATTAGGTTAAAGAGAAACAGATTGAATAATGAAAAGTCAGATATCAGACTGGGTTACAAAAGTAAACCTAGCTATATGCTGTTGATTGCTTTGTCATTAGTGAATTTATAAGAACATTTCAAATACAGAAATGCATACAAATGATACTGGGAAATGCAAAATAAGTCATTCAATAGAGTCAATATAAGAAAAGGAGAAATAGCATAAAAAGGAATATTGAGTAGAAATAAAAGGCAAATTTACTTTAAAGACAAGTTTAACGGATGTACCAAACAACATGCCAACTAAAATATTTAAAAAAAAATACAATGTTACTAAAACAGAAAATCCATATATCAGTATATTTGGTTCAGGTGACCAAATACTTTCTTACTATCTATCGATGTGCTATAATTTCATCTGTCATTTTCAATGAAGACTAAGCAAAGAAGGAAATTAAAAATAAAAATTTTTGTTTTTTGAGACAAGGTCTCACTCTGTCACCCAGACTGGAGTGCAGTAGCATGATCAAGCCTCACTGAAGCCTCAATATCTCTGGTTCAAGTGATTTCCCCACCTTCGTATCCTGAGTAGCTGGTACCACAGACAGGCATTATCACACCCTGATAATTTTTTTTTTTTTTAGAGAAAGGAATTGACCATGTTGCTCAGGCTTAAAAGCCAATCTTTAACATTTAGAATAAAGATTTGCTACTAGTGTTGTTTTAGTAAAGAGCAAGATACTGAACTTGCAATGTTATTTAACATTTCTTTGAAGATTTTAGCAAATGGATTAGCAAAATAGCCACAAAGGCATGGCAAGAGGAGATTATCCTTGTTACTAATGTGTTATTTTGTTCCTAAAAACCTCAAAGAGTCTAATTTTTTAAAAAGTAGAATTATGAGAATTTGCTAAGGTTGCCAGATATAGGGTAAATGCACAATATCAGTAGCTTGTCTTTATTCTCACACTAAGCATTTAGAAATGAAAATGCTAATAATTATTTAGAATAATATGATACAACTGTGAAATAGTGAGAAATTCAGCAAGATAAGCATAAGACCTATGTGATAAAAACAAAAATTTTTCTGACATAAAATCTGAACAAATGGATTGACATTTCTTATCCTTAGATGAAAGTTCCAGTAGCGTGTAAATGTCAAGACACCCAAAATAAATAGACAGATTTAAAGCCTTTTTATTTCGTATTTCACTATGGTTATTTTTGAAATAGGATGGAAAAAATATAAAGGTTATGTGGAAAAATAAATGCCTAAGAAAGAAAATTTACTGAAGAATTAATTGGTTACCCAAATGAGATTTAATAAATAAAACACTATAAATTCATTACAATCAATATAATATTAGAAATAAGTAGGTCAGTGAAATAAAATTTAGAAATGTATTTTTGTATATAATAGAACTGAACACGATGGTGATAATCGATTAGGAAAAGGATATATTAAGAAAGGATAAATTCTTTATGAGTGTTGCTGATACTGTTGAAGGAAATAAATGTGAATTTTCTTATGTATTACAATACAGTGAAGTACAAATGGGATAAGTCAAATTAAAAAATAAAACAATCTTGGATTTAGGGTCTAGAAACACAAACTATGAAAGAGAAAATATTTGAGTTTGTCAAATAAATCTTTTGAATGGCAGAAGAGGCTATAAACAAGGTCAATAGGCTAAGACAATAATACCAACCTTGCATATGTAATGTAGATGGCAAAGTATTTATAGCAATTATATGGAAAATCCTCTTATAATAAATAATAAAAAGATATTTTAATAGGATAATGGGTAAAAACTGAAAATAGTTCAAACGAGAACAAATTGAAATGATCAACAAGTTTATGAAAAAATTCAAATTAAATGAACAACAAATGTTACTTTCCATCAGACTAATATTTTGTCATGAATGTGGTAAGAAGGTATTCTTACATGTGATTTTCTTCAAAGTGATTTATTAAAATATATTGACTCTAAATGCATCTACCCTTTGACTCAGCATTCCCACATGTGACAGTTAATCCCATAGAATAAAAGCAGCCTTATATAAGAACACATGTATACGAGTGATTTTTGGTGCATTGTTTGTCGTCACATAAAACCAAAACAAATATAAATGCTGTCAAAGGGAATGGTATATGAATTGTGGTGCAGCCACATGTCATATACGATTATACAGTCCTTAAAAGAATGGCTAACACTTCGGGAGGCTGAGGTGGGAGAACTGCTTGTGCCCAGGAGTTACAGACCAACTGGGCAACATAGTGAGACTCCCTCTCTAAAAAAATAATAAATAATAAAAATTAGTAATGTGGAGACACACACATGTAGTCCCAGTTATTTGTGAGCCTGGAGGTCGAGGCTGTACTCCAAATAGAGCAAGACCCCATCTCAAACAAACGAACAAACCCAGAATGGGTCAGGACTAAATCAGATTATTGATGGGGCAGGGTGGTGGCAGTGGTGGTGGTAGTTCCTAGAGGTATGTTAGACGTATAGTCTAACAAAGGCGAGGTAATTTCCCATCTTTTTAAAAGTTGTAGCTATGAAGAAAATTTCTTTTATTGTAATTTATGTACTTGGATGCATATTTATATCTGTAGAATTATGAATTTGGAGCAAAATATTCAAAGTTGTATCATCAGTTGTTAGCAGTTGCAAGGGTGGATGTTGCTCTGGGTTAGTTAGAAGACTCAATACACAGAAGGTCAGTGAGGGACTTTCAGTGGAATCAAGTGGAAAAGAAAACAAGTGCACATGGTAAAGAATCATGATTGTAGTTATGTTTATATATTTATGTAAAATTATATGTGTACAGAAATAAGATTTTAAAAATTATAGTCTCTCTTTTGGACTTGTGATTTCAGGTTAAGTTGAGCCTACCTACCTTACCTCTTTTCTCCTTAAAATATGTAAAGAAACAAAAATTACGTAAAAATTAGAAAATGGCAATATGGAAGGATGCCACTAAGTAGCCTGAGAGTTTGAAGAATTTTTAGCATTTCTGCAACAGACAGAATCAGATAGAGAAATGCCCTTCAGGGCTGACTGACTTTTGATTCAACACAGGCAAGGAATGGCTACCCAGGAAGTCGGTGGATGGGATTCACCCAGAAGTAAGTAGGTCCGTAGGTATAAAGTAGCAAAATATTGGAACATGATAGGGAGAGGGAGAGGATAGAGCGTAGACAACCAAATGAAGTCCCTCGAAAGATTATCAATAGATTCTACCTGTGAGAATCCTGATTTCCTGCAATGGGCTTTGCTTGCCATGACATTCAAATCTTGAAGACATTGAAGTAATATTATAGAAGGGGGAAATAAAGTTTGTGAATCAAGAAGTCGATACTCAGTTCTATATGATGGGTGAGTATTGTAGTTTAGATTATTGTTCAGCAAATGCTCACTCTCTTTCTTGTCCATTCTGGGCAGAATGTACTTTTCTGCCCTCTTTGAGAGGGCAGACTTGAATTTGGCCTTTTGACTTGCTTTATCCACTGAAATGTTTGTGGGCATGATGTGAGCAGAGGCTTGAAATGTGCTATATGGTTGGGCTTGGTTCCCTGAAGTCTGCTGACCTCCACCACAAAAAGAATATGTCTTGCTTCCAGTCTTTGTACCTGATCCAAAATGAGACCAGTAGAATAGTCACCCTAGTTGGCTTGCAGCCTAAAGTAGAGCTGTCCCACCTGAAGTGTGGGAACAAAGGCTTATTGTGTGCACTGAGATTCTGTGGTTGGTTCGTGTATTAGTCCATTATCATACTGCTATGAAGAAATGTCCAAGACTGGATAATTGATAAAGAAAAATAGCTTTAATGAATTCACAGTTCCACATGGCTGGGGAGGCTTCACAGTCACAGCAGAAGGCAAAGGAGAAGCAAAGGTATGTCTTACATGGTGGCAGGCAAGAGAGCGTGTGCAGGGGAACAGCCCTTAATGAAAGCATCAGATCTTGTGAGACTTATTCACTATCACAAGAAGAGCATTGGAAAAACCTGCTGCCATGATTCAATTACCTCCTACCATGCCCCTCCCATGACACATGGGAATTACAGGAGCTACAATTCAAGATAAGATTTGGATGGTGATACAGCCAAACCATATCATTCCACCCTTGGCCCCTCCCATATCTCATGTCCTCACATTTCAAAACTAACATGCCCTCTCAATAGCTCCTGAAGTCTTAACTCATTTCAGCATTAACTCAAAAGTCCCAAACCTTAATTCTTGACCTCTGTACCCATAGGCTCAACACCACATGGAAGCTGCCAAGGCTTGGGGCTTGTACCCCCAAAAGCCACGACCCCAGCTGTGCCTTGGCTCTTTTAGCCATGGCTGGAACAGCTGGGACACAGGGTACCAAGTTCCTAGGCTGCACACAACAAGGGGTCCCTGGGCCAGGCCCATGAAACCATTTTTTCCTTCTAGGCCTCTGGGCTTGTGATAGGAGGGACTGCTGAGAAGTTATCTGCTATGCCCTGGAGACACTTTCCCCATCATATTGGTGATTAACATTGGGCTCCATGTTACTTGTGCAAATTTTTGCAGCAGGCTTGACGTTCTCCCCAGAAAATGGGTTTTTCTTTTCTGTTTCTTTTATATTGTATCATCAGGCTGCCAATTATCTAAACTTTTATGCTCTGCTTCATCTTGAACACTTTGGTGCTTAGAAATTTCTTCCAATAGATACCCTAAATCATCTCTCTCAAGTTCAAACTTCCACAGATCTCTAGGGCCGGGGCAAAATGCCACCATTTCTTTGTATAGCAAGAGTGACCTTTACTCCAGTTCCCAAAAAGTTCCTCATCTCCATCTGAAACCACCTCAGCCTGAACTTTATTGTCCATATCACTATCAGCAGTTTGGTCAAAGTCATTCTACAACTCTCTAGGAAGTTCCAAACTTTCCTACATTTTCCTGTCTTCTGAGCCCTCCAAACTGTTCCAACCTCTGCCTGTTACCCAGTTCCAAAGTCATGTTCGCATTTTTGGGTATCGTTTTATAGTAGCACTCCATTCTACGGGTACCACTTTATTGTATTAGTTCATTCTCACGCTGCTAATTAAGACATACCTGAGACTGGGTAATTTATAAAGGAGAGAAGTTTAATTGATTTACAGTTCCACAGGGCTAGGGAGGCCTCAGGAAACTTACAATCATGGCAGAAGGGGAAGCAAACACACCTTCTTTAAGTGGTGGCAGCGAGGAGAAGTGCAGAGTGAAGGGGGAAAATCCTCTTATAAAACTATCAGATCTCATGAGAACTCACTATCATGAGAACAGCATGGAGGTAACCCTCTGATTCAATTATCACCTACCAGTTCCCTCCCATGACACATAGGAATCGTAGGAACTGCAGTTCAAGATGAGATTTGGGTGGGGACATAGCCAAACCGTATCAGTCACCTTGTAGCCCATTTAAGAGACAACATTTTCCAGACTCCTTTGCAATTACTTCTGATCATACAACTAAGTTCTGACCAATATGTAGCGCACATAATGAATACAGTTACAAGGAGTCCCCTTTTTCTCTTGTTGCCTGGAATGTGAATATGAGAGCTGGAGCTCCAGCAGCTATGCTGGATCTTGAATCAGTCTGCTAAGGATTTGGTGGCAGCAAGGTAAAAAAAAGCCTGATGACATTGGAGCTGCCATCCCTTCCCTGGACTGACTACTTTTAGTTTCTTTTTATGAGAGAAATAAGCTATTTTACTTAAGATATTGTTATTTTTCTTATTGTTTTAGTTATTTTTAAGACAGGATCTCACTCTGTTGCCTAGGCTGGAGTACAGTGGCATGATCGTGGCTCACTGCAGCCTCAATATCCTAGGCTCAAGCAATCCTTCTGCCTCAGCCTCCTAAGTAGCTGGGACTACAGGCACATGCCACCATACTTGGCTAATTTTTAAGCTTTTTGTTGAGATGGGGTTACACTGTGTATTGCCTAGGATGGTCTCCTTTTCCTAGGCTCAAACAATCCTCCTGCCTCTGCCTCCCAAAGTGCTGGCATTACAGACATGAGCCACTGTGCCCAGCCTTCTTGTTATTGTTGTTGCTAGAGTTACATGTAAGGTGCCACCAGTCTCTTTGTATAGCAAGAGTGGCTTTTACTCCAGTTTCCAACAAGTTCCTCATCTCCATCTGACAACATCTCAGCCTGAACTTCATTGTCTATTTTACTATCAGCATTTTGGTTAAAGCCATTGAGCAAGTCTTTGGGGAATGCAAAACTTTCCCACATCTTCCTGTCTTCTTGAGCACTCTACTTCTCTAGGAAGTTCCAAACTTTTCCACATTTTCCTGTTTTTGTTCTGAGCCCTCCAAACCATTACAACCTCTGCCTGTTCCTCGGTTCCAAAGTTGCTTCCACATTTTTGGGTATCTTTATAGCATTATCCCACTCTACCAGTACCAATTTAGTGTATTAGTCCATTTTCATACTGCTATGAAGAAATTACCTATACTGCTATAGGTAATTTATAAAGAAAAAGAGGTTTAATGGACTGATAGTTCCACATGGCTGCGTAGTCCTCACAATCATGGCAGAAAGTGAAGGAAGAGCAAAAACATGATTTACATGGCAGCAGGCAAGATAGCATGTGTGGGGGAACTGCCCTTTATAAAGCCATCAGATCTCATAAGACTTATTCACTATCATGAGAAAAGCATGGGACAAATCTGCCACCATGATTCAATTATCTTTCTCCAGGTTTCTCTCATGACACATGGGGATTATGGGAGCTACACTTCAAGATGAGATTTGGGTGGGGACTCAGCCAAACCATATCAGTTGGTATATAACAATAGTTGAATGAAGCAATATTAAAACAAAAAACTCCTTTCTGTTGCTTTTATGCAGACCTAAGGAAGTATATGCCCATCTAACTTCTCTAGAAGAAAAAAATTGACCTTGAATAAATACTATGCCAAATGAAAACAAATTATAATAAGGAACAGAGAAAGGAGTGGAATGAAAGAAATCACAGCAAACACTGAAGCCAGTAAAATTTGTGATTAAATTTGACTGACTTCATAAGAAAATTGTAAAGCTTAATGCAGTTTTTAGGAAAAGATTTTCAAAATCCAAGAGCTGTACTGCTAATTAAAAAATTGGAAATCTAATGTCAATATTATCCAGGAAGGTGACAGGGAAAGGAAATTAAAACCACGTTTATGGTCATATTTTATTAGAGGGTAAGATCATATATAGTGTTAATTCTGGATGATGATAATCAAATATAGGTTCAGATATGCTACTAATACAAAAGAAATATGGCACAGAGGGTGAATTTGTTTCCTAACCAGGGTACCAGATAAATATGTTACCTTTCTCTTGGGCAAAGTTTGAGTAGATTTGCTAGTAGCCCCTTTAAAATAATTGGTATTTCCTGAACTCAACATCTGCTGCACCTTGAGGTACCTTGAGTCACCCTTTGGGACTGGGCAGCAAAAGAGCCCCTGAGAACGTGAAGCTAATACTGCCTTCTGTGTTGTGAACAGTAACATCTTTTATCTCTGACCCAGGAGTCTCATGACTTGTGTCAGCATCTGTGAAGCCATTGGCAGACTAATTTGTTATCTTGCAAATAGTCTAAGATTTTAGTTTTAGACTCTTAGACTCTTCACAAACATTGTGCTGCACCATTTGTTAAATGTTTTTAATATAACTGTTGGATAAAAGACACAGTGTACCCAGAATGAATATAATTTCCATAAAATTTTTATAACACAAAACAACCTAGGAACTGAATATATAGAATGAAAACTTCTAGAAGTAGGTTAATTTTGTATTTAAAAAAAAAACACATAGTTGAGAGACTAACACAATTCTTTGAGAATTTAACAGATAAAATGAGCAAATGTAAGTAATTTTCAGAAATTTGGCCATCATCCTCAAAAAGCTTGAGTGGGTATGTATTGATTATTTGTGAATATAGATTGGCACACACATACATACCATCTTATTTAAAAGGTAATGTAAATTAAGTGCCCATGAAACAGTTAGAAACGTGAAATATATATTGTAGGCCCCAACAGAAATTTAATAAATTCTCGAATAGAAGCAATTCAGTCTTTGTTTGCTTTCCTACGTCCATTTAAACTAGAAATTCAGAATAACTAAAACTTCTAACAGAAACTAACCACTTTTCTAAATAATTTGAGGATCAGAGAGGATATCAGATGTGAAATTAGACTGCAGAATTGATAAGAAATGTACTCTATAGAAGAGATTATGGTAATTGGGCAAACCATAATTGGTAGGAAATGTATAACCTATGCTTTTATTAAACAAACTGATCCCAAAATAAATGAAGGAAGAATTCAGGCCTAGAAAACTGTCTTAACTAACTTTTTCTTGGAAATGATTCTCATTCTCATGGCTAAATATAAGCCTATGTTAACACGTTGTTCCATTTTTAGAAAAGAAAAAAATACAGCTCTTTACACTTTAAAGGAAATAATTTGGTTTGAGATGACTTTTTTGTCAGTTATTATGTTTCCAGAGTATGTGTGTATGTGTGTCTCTGTGTGTGTATGTGTCTGTATCTGTGTGTCTGTGTGTGTGTGTGTATATATATATTTTGTTTTTGTAGAAAAGATGAATAAATTTTAGCAAAATAATTTTTAACTTCAAAATCAACTTTCAATAATTTACACCTACCTTTAGAGATTAATATATATGGCAGTAGTCAGTGGCTGAAATTGGAATGTAATTGAAAAGTCATTTTCTTTCTCTTTTTTTATTTTAAAATCTAAAATGCTTGCAAGACTTTAGTGTCTCTGAACTACATTGATTTTTCTAGCTATTTTTCATTTTTTGTAGCCTATTAATACAAATTTTGACCTATAATATATAAAGATTATGCAAGACAGAAAACTAACCAGACATAAATTTATAATCTGTCTAGTGTCAGAACAAACGGGGTGAAGGACAATGTGAATGCCAAACATTCAGAGAGCAAAACTAGTAAGAGCTAGCTGTCTTCATTTCTTTAAAAATGTGAAAGGTAATTTAAGGAAAGCTTTGCAAGAAAACTGGGATGATAATTTGAAGTACGGTTATGAAAAAGTAGTTTGCTACAAGTAGAAAAGAAGGTTTTTAAAAAAGTTCTTTTTATGCCAACCTTTCTCTATGATTAAAGCAATGCCTGAAAAAGCAATACTTGTTCACTGCACAACATAAAGGATATGTGTAAACATATAAAAATAGTTTGTATGAATCCTCCAGCTCTTTTAGGAAGCCTTTTCTGAACTTCTGGTCTGGGTTGCGTACTTTCCTTGTTTGCCAAGATAACGTCTTCATTTTTTCATAATGTTTAATGCACAGTATTAAGGTGATCTGTTTATCTTTTCTATCTTTTCTATAGGTATCTTTAAAGTTTAAACAATGTTTCCATTTTCATATTATCGGCAGTTTAGTGCTGATAAATTTAGTGCTGTAATTAATAAATGGCATTAAGTAAATGAACATGGATATTATTAATTACAATAAAGATTGGTTTATTATAGAAAAGGAGTTACTGGTTTAAGTAGTATAAACAGGCTTTAGGCCTTAGGCCAAGGAGTTTTTCAGAAATGTTCTATCAGTTTCCATGTTCACCAATAAGATTTGAGTTTCCATATCACCATGTCCTTGGCAGCATTTAATACTATAATTTTCAAATCTTTGTTAATTTAATCAATAAAAACAACCTTTAATCAATAAAAACAACCTACTTTAATGTGCTTTCTTTTCATTACTAGAGCAGTTGGACATTTAAAATAATTTAACAACTCATGTGAATTGTTTGTTTTCTGACCTCCATTATAATGAGATCTAACTCTAATAAAGTTATTTTTTGCTCATTTCATGTAGTGCAGTTTTCTTCCCATTTGTTTGCTTTTTAATTTTCTTTAGAATCTATGTTGATAAACAAGTTTTGTCTATTTAAAATTGTTGATTTTTTTTTTTGTCATCTACTTTGCCTGGAAAGTCCTTCTTTGTCAAGAGCTCAGATTTTTACCTTTATTTTCTTGTAACTTTATATGGCTTAAGTATCTTATCTAGGTGTTGTCTGTTGTAGTTACTGGATCTGCAATAACTGTGCATGTGGATTTGAGAACTGACATCAGCTTCCCATCTAGAAACATATGGTATGCCTCTCCAATTTTTAAGCTATCCTTTAAATCTCTCAGTCAAGATTTTTTTTTCTTTATATAGAATCTTTGAGCTTTTTTTTTTTTTTTTTGTATTTTAGTTTGTGATTGCTTTTGCCAGTGGATTTTTCTGTTACCTTAAACAATTATTCTTACTATACAGGAAAGCTGTTGATTTCTTGCAAATTTAACTGTATATATTGAATTTACCAGACTCCCTTATTGGCAAATAAGTAGTTACTCAGTTCATTCTGGTTTTCTGTTGGAATGTAATATCTAAAAGTAAAATGGCATTTTAAAATTTTGATCTGGCTTTCAATGGGACTCTCATTAATTTTTTACCTATTAGGGATACTGTTTATTTTTGCTTTAAGATTTATTTTGTAATGTTATTCCCATGATTTCTTTATTTTAATTTTTATCAAAAATGACTTTGAATTTGATAAAAAACCTTTTGGGCACGTATTAAGATCAGTTTGTGGTTTCAAAATGTTTGGACTATTGAAACGTGTTGACTACATTTTTACTATGAACCATTCTTGAAGAAATATGACAATCTTGATGGATACCTATTTTAATATAATTGATTCCCTTTTAATCTTTCAAATATTTAGTGTAATCACAATATTCAGGGGTTTTTAAAGGCTTTTGAAACCACACCTCTGTTCTTCGGTTCTCATCTTAGTAGTATTACTTGATCACTCCAACTGATTTCTAAATTTTGTTTTCTTTCACTCCTCCATGTTAAGCGTATCAGCTCAAAACCAGTTCTTACGCTAAATAACTGAAATCTCTTCCTCTATCCATCTCCCCACTGTTCCTTACTATTCTTCACTTGGTCTGTTGGAACTGTCTCCTGAGTTGTTCCCCCACTTGATTTTTCTCTTCCTAACACAAATCTGATTATGCCAGTTAAGTGGTTAAAGTTAAGTGATGGCGTCACATTACCTTCACTGTGAAGTTGAAACTCTTTTTCTGAGTTATTTCCAGCCTGGACTGTTGTCAGGTCTCCACAGTTTCTCTTTTTTAGCCTTACTGCATCACAACTTTACAGAAACGTGATACGGAGTCCTCACAGCCTAGAATGATCCACTGCTTTGTTTTCTTGGTGACCATAACTTCCCTCTTTGGCTTGAAATCGACTTCATCCTGGGAGTGTTTTACAACACTGTGGCTATTCACACTGATTTTAGATGTCTTTCCTTTCTACTCCCATTGTATCCTTTACATTTATATTCTACTTATTGCACAGTATTTCAATTAATTTCCTTGACTCTTTTTCCACTGGGAATTTCTTTAGAGGAAAAATCGTATGCCTTATTTATCTTATTCAGTGTGCCTCCTAAATAATAGAGACTCAGTAGATATTTGTTGGGTGATAGGATAGATGCATGGGTGAACAAACTACCCATAGCCTACATTATTGTAGCACCCATCATCTTCATTATAGCAGTACCCATAGCTTACATTATAGTAATATCCATAGCCTGATATTTTCCTGTTCCTCATTGCTATCAGAGTGTTCTCTCTGAAAGATTAGTCTAATCCTTTTACAAAGCATAACAAATCCTTCAATGACTTTCAACACCCATATGATAAAGTATTTTAAGCAATGTTTCTCCAGACTTTAACAGCCAAAGACTGTTGTTGTGAACCCCTACTGCAGGTTATGTTTCCCTGGAGAGCTTTGAAAATTCCAAGATATGTAGACCCTGCCCTAGACCAATTAAATTGATCCCCGAGGTTGGGCCTCAGTATGGGCATTTTCAAAAAGCCCATGATTCTAACTCTGCAGCTGGATAAAGCTTGCCCTGTCCACAGCTTCAGAATTTCTGGCAGCCTCCAGTCACTGAGTGTATCTGGAAGTGCCTAAGTAAAGGCTTATGGAGCACTGAGAATTTTTCCTGGCTTCCTGGCTCTCTGCTGAGACTTGCCTCATTACTCGATGCCTTAAAGCCCTTTTGCCCTAGTTGTCTGGAACCTGCTTGAGTGCCCTGCAGCAGCTCCCACTGCGCCTGCTGATGCTTCTGCCTCATGGTGTGGCATGGTTGCTGTCCAGGACTGCCCTGCGGGTGTCACTGGTTACACCACCAGCACCTATAGATCCTAAGCATGCAGAAGCTGGGCCATGTTCTTTAAGACCCTCCAGATAATTTATTTCTGCATTTGCTCCACTCAGGCTGTACTGGGCACTGGTTTGAGAGGAAACTGTGTCTTTCTTGTCTCTTCCATGTTATACTCTGTTAAATGGACATCAGATGAAACTAAAGTATCTTATTCTCCCTTAAGTACTGAGTTCAGATGAGTGGGGCCAGAGGCCCTTGTGAGCTGCAGCAGATACTGTGTTCTTTGTAGATTCCCCTCTAAGGAGGTTACTTTGTCACTGGCTAAAGTAGAAGGTGATCCTTCTCACTCTATTCTTTAAAGTGAGGTTTTCCAAAAATAAAAAAATAAAAATAAGAGTTAGAAGATCCTCTTAGTCCCTCATATTTTCTATACTTTTTTTCTATAGCAGTGATGTATTCCTTTCCTACTTGTTACATTGATTTCATGATTTGCATGATATAGCGTGAGTAGAGAATGGGGATAAGAAAGAAGGAAAAGAAATGAGCATTGTATGGCTGTCACTGCATAAACAGACTGTACACACAGAATTATTATTTAAGCAAGGCAAGGTGTCCTGAGAGTTGAGGTCTTCAGGCAGACTTGGTTCTAGTTCTTGTTCCCTCAGTTATAGTTGATGTTCTTGGGAGTTGCTTAACCTTTCTATATGTCAGTTTCCCTATTTGTAAAGCAGAGTTACTACTTCCTATCTTATGGGTGGTTGTGTGGATTGAGTTAATATTCGTAAAATGCTGAGAATAATACCTGACCCATAGAAAGTGCTCAATAAATATTAGCTCTAATAAGAATCATGGCAATTATAATTTAACCCTCACAGCAGCGGTTTGCAGTTGTTATTACTGTCCCTTTTGGGGGGTTAAAAATTGAACATTAGAGAATTTAAATCACATGTCCAAGGTTACATAGTCAAACACTGGCAGGTTCAAATCTGTGTCTGTCTCACCCTAAAGCCCATGCCTTTTGTGCTATCCCATATTGCCCCTGAAAGAGATGGAGGTAGTTAATCCACTTTCATTTTGAAATATATAATTAGGCTGGGCATGGTGGCTCACGCTTGTAATCCCAGCACTTTGGGAGGCCAAGGTGGGTGGATCATCTGAGGTCAGGAGTTCAAGACCAGCCTGACCAACATGGTGAAAACCTATCTTTACTAAAATACAAAAATTAGCTGGGCATCGTGGCAGGTGCCTGTACTCTCAGCTACTCAGGAGGCTGAGGCAGGAGAATCGCTTGAACCCAGGAGGTGGAGGTTGTAGTGAGCCAAGATCATGCTACACTATACTCTAGCCTGGGTGACATAGCAAGACTCCCTCTCAAAAAAAAAAAAAATATATATATATAGATAGATAGATAGATAGATAGATAGATAGGATATATTTAGTTTTTATTTGATCTGAGAAACTTGAGAAAATGACTTTTAGCAAATGGGTGAATAATATTTGCAAACACTTGTGTTCTGTGTATAGCATGATTTAAAGGAGAAAGGGGCTGTTATGGGTTGAAGAGTTGGGGATGTAAGGGATGGGCTTGAATGAACACAGAGAGGTGGAGTGAAGGAATATAGGGATTCTGTGGCCTGGAGGGCTCAATGAGTCCTCAAAATTATGCCCTTGCAAGTTGTCAGTCCATGTACAGCTTTCCCAAGGTATGGAAAGCTCTACCCTGTTAGGAATTTGGAGTGAACAGAAATGATGCCGGAGCTCTCTCCAAAGGGGAGGGTGAGATTTTGATTCTAATTTTTAGCTGTGAATTTTAAAACCATGTGTTGGCAAAAGAATAAAAACTAAGAGTCTTCTTATCTCATAATTATAAAACTAAGCTGAATTGTCTTGAGAACAGTGCTAGTAAAAAAAGCAGAAAGTTACATTAGTTATAGTTGCCTTACTCAATTATTTACTTGATTCTCTGAAACACTTGTGGTCTGTATCTCACATTAAACATAGACCCAATTTGACAGTACTGTTTGAATGGCACCCTTGTTGTGATCTGGAAATATAGATCTGACAGCTGTGACCTTTTTTTTTCTTTCTTTCTTTTTCCTTTTTGATAGTGGCACTTAGCAACATATGCTGTCTTTCAGGTTATCTAAATTTTCTGTCTTAAGCTCTGTGCTTTGAAACTTGGCTGTTATTCTTCCTTTGTGTTTTCTTTTTAGC
The DNA here is from genome assembly GCF_030222135.1 of Aotus nancymaae. NCBI lineage: Eukaryota > Metazoa > Chordata > Mammalia > Primates > Aotidae > Aotus > Aotus nancymaae. The sequence goes on from NW_026988413.1 coordinate 33,836,159, forward strand.
ATAAAATAAGTCTTCCATGCTCTCTTGTGGCTTTCTATGTATGGGATCTTTAGGCTATTCAGTACTGAAATATAAGACATAAAAGAGAAAATATTTGCTTATAAACCTAAACATAGGGCTTCCAGGGGAACTGTTATTACTTATCTAATTATCTACAATATGATTTTCTTCACATTGAAGAAGAAATTTTAAAAACGGCATGAGTTTTATTTCTCTGAAATGTTGAAAACACTATTTTGATTCCTTTTTACGCATTTTGTTTTCAATTTAAAAAGTCAGAATCCTCTTTGTTTGATACTGTTTTAAAGATTACTACTGAATGATCTGTGGGTAAGGTAACATGGCATTTCTAAAGCCTTTGAGGTTCCTGGACCTTAAGATTAAGCAGTCATCTATTTGCCTCCTATATTTAGTTTTAGAAATTTCTTAAATCAGTTTTGAAACAAAGTAAGAATATTTTAACAATTTTTGTTTTTCTAACAGGATGATTTTGCTTAGATTTATATATGACTTTGTTGCATATTTCTGATGTGGATAACTAAATATGTTACCTTCACTTTTGGTACCCTTCTAAAATAGTAATTAGGAAATGAAGATCAGATGAGGGTAGGAAATTTGGGCTCACCAAGATCAACTGTTTTTCTATGACTAATATATGTTGGGTGCTTGTCTCACTCGGCCAAGTTGGTGATTAAAGCAACAAAGGTGTCTGCTTTAAACCTTACTTTATTAAGGGAAGGGTTGGGTTTTCATCACATTTTACTTTGTTATTCTGTGATTGACAACTGGCTGCAGATGATAATAAAAGCTGTATATAAGGCCAGAAACTCATTTTAATTATCTCTCCCACCTAATATCACTTATTTTTCTAGAATTGTGATCAAAAAGGAATGTAGACTTATTGTCTCTCCAGTGAAATAACAAGAGGCAGCAGATCCGTGTCACAGGTAGGACCCCAGAATTCTAGAAGGTTGATTTTTCAATGCAGATTATCTACGTTCTACTATAAAATACTTTTTTTCACCCTTTTTGACTCCAACCCAATGAATGACTGAAAATCTGGGAGTTCTTCAAATTAGTAATAGCTTCTATTCTCATATTTTACTAAAGGTACTTGGAATTAGATTATTTGGAATATCAATAAATGACTAATTTACAGTTACTAAAATTATTTACATACCATTCTATGGGTAGGTCATGGGGAATAAGAGAAAGACACAAAGGGTGTGCCAGATGAGCAGAATTAGGGCCTTTGTTGGTCTAACTGCATGCTTTTGAATGCCTCTCAACTACTGACTTTTCCTTTTAGAAATAGTCACACATTAATCCCTCTCCAACTGAGAAGCTTAACATTCCTGAAAAACACTATGGTTGACACAACTATGGTCTCTGAGGAAACAAGGGATTAGGGTAGCATACTATTTCAAAGCATAGCCTTTGGAATCAAATAGACCTGGGTTTTGAATCCCAGCTCTATCATTTATCTGCATGGGCACTTTCTTTAACTTCTGAATCCATGTGTTCTCATCTTTAAAATAGGAATAATAACATCGACCTCACAGTTGTAAAGATGACATAAGGAAAAAAGTGCTTTTTAGTTTAGTGTCTAAAACCCAGGAAGCATTTTATAAATGTGGATGCTTGAACTATGTAGGGGAAAAATTATAAATGACATTAACTATAATATGTATTTAGAAATGCATTAAATAAAATTTCTAGAAACATCTGCTTCAAAACAATCGATTTGATTGCACTAAAACCTGCTTTATAAGGCAGCTGTCTCTCAACTTTTTATTGTTTTAGAGAATAATGATTTTTGTATTAAGTATTTAATAAGTGCTAGACATGTTTTTTATATTTGTCTTTTGTTCTTTATATGTATTCATTAATTTCATTCTTATGTCAGTCCTGTCAAATAGATACTGTTGTTATTCCTACCTTATATATAGGAAATACAGCTTTAGAGAATATGAGAATGTGTTACTTTATCAGTAACTAGCAAATGATAGAGCTGGGATTTAGTATCAGTTCTGCTGACAGGGTGACGGTTACCTGTCACTCCTTATCTTGTCAGCTAAGATGTCATGATCTGCTGACACACATTCTCCTACATCTCTGTGTTCTACAAAGTTTTTTAAAGTTTTTAAAATAGACAGTAATGTTTTGAGTTTTACTGTCTTTTATACTGGTATACACATACCTTATCATAGTTGTGAGCAAGATGGCTTTTCAAGATTATCCTGATTTATTAAAGGACATACTCTCCTAAGCCGAATCTGTCCATATATTGAAAGCGAAAGGAATGAACAGTTTTCCTACCCTGTGGTTCAATAAACTTGCTTTTAGGGCTGGGTAACAGGTTTGCGTGTGGGGAGTGAACTAAATGGCAAATGTGTAAAATGATTAGAAATGTAGAAATATTCTTATCAGTATAAAATATTTCTAAATTACAACTAGCTAAAAGTCACTCTATGTTGTATTTATGTGACTATGGTTCAAATAATTCAGAAACCTTCTACCTATTGTCTGCTATGGTTTGGATGTGGTTTGCCCTCTCCAAAACTAATGCTGAAATTGGATTCCCAATGTGGCAGTGTTGGGTGGTAGAGCTTAGTGGGAGATGTTTGGTCCATGGAGGTGAATTCCTCATGAATACATTAGTGCCTTTCTCCGGGAGTGAGTGCTTTTTCTCTTGAACTGGGTTAGTTACTGTGAATGTGGTGTTCCTTTCCTTATCTGGTCTCTTTGCATGTGCCTGCTCCCCCTTCCGTTTCCCTACCACAAGCTGAAACAGCATGAGACCCTCACCAGAAGGCCTTCCCAATCTTAAATTTCCTGGCTTCCAGAATCACAGGCCCAATAAACTTTCCTTTATATATTACCCAGTCTCAGGTATTCTGTTACAGCAACACAAAATGGACTATGACATTGTCTATTTATCTTCAAAGAGATAGAGGAATTGAGCCCAGAAATCAAACAGACCTGGAATTTGTATAGTAGCTCCACAACCTGCCAGCTCTGTGTGATGTTGGCAATGTCACCTAACTGGAATATATCTCCTTAACTATTAAATAGAGATAAAATTACCAGATAATTTGCTTTGTTGATTAAATGAGTTGACATTTCAGCTAGCATAGTATATATGAGGATGTCTATTACTGATAGCTGCTACTTCAACTATAACTTTTATTGTTGTTCTATACAGTCCTCTATGTAGATGACATATTATGTTCTTAACCAATGGAATATACTTTAGTTAAATAAATATTATAGTTTTATTTTAAGTAGACATTGTAACACTGTTGTGAAGTGGATACTGTAGGAAGATCTGGAATCCAGAAAAAGTTGATACCATGGTCCTTCAGATAGGCACTTGTGATTCGTTAGTTCCTAACTGGTCAGTCATTTATCCATGTACTCATAATTTTTATTTAGATTTCTACTGTGTTCTAGGCACTGTTCTGGATGATGGCTGTTCACCCTTAGCTCCCAGAGTGTGTTGATTAATTTATCATTTTTAAAAATACAGGTCAGCAGTAAGCAGTATAAGCATACTAGGATTCTCCATAGCCAAATTTAAAACTTGAATTAGAGTCTTAGACCCCTATTTGATGGAACTGTAGTTTAAGTCCCGACTTTGCTGGAGTAAAACACAACTGTGAGCCTTCTAAATCCTGATCTGGCTAACACACTATTTGGAATGCCTGAACTTTGTTACATGCCAGAACATGTACAGCCCAGTTGGTATAATCCATCAAAGTGTCAGATGAGCCACTATGTTTGTAGTATATTCATGAGAGAATGATCAGGGTGTGACTCCATGTGTTTCAGAAAGTGCGTCTACTTGGCGAACCATCTGATTGTACCAACCTCAGCTGTGATAGGAGGTACAGAAATAGCAAAGTCATTTAGTAAAGTAACTGGGCTACAAGTGTGGGTTTAAGTGTAATAGACTTCAGATTTTGTAGATGGGGAAAATAAAGCTTAGAAAGGCGAAATGGCTTAATGGAAACTATCCAGTTAATGGAATGCCTGCTTGCCTGCCTGCCTTCCTTGAATGCACCCAGTACATTTCCTTCTCTGGGCCTTAATGTTTGGCTATTTCTTCTACCTGGTCCATTTTTCCCACTGATATTATTTGAATGACTTATTTTTTCACTTTGGTCTCTAGTCTTACATCCTTTAAGAGTTCTTTCCTCTCTCACCATCCTATCTAAAGTAGCACTCTTTCGTTTCCCTCTCTGTTGCTATACCCTGACTGATTTTACTTCATTCCACTCAGCACCATCTTATATTGTGTTTATACATTGACTTGTTGTGTCTTTCTGTATTTACATCTAGACTGTAAGTTCTACAAGGGCAGGCCGTTTGTTCTCTTTAGGATTATATTTTCAATGCCTAGGAAAGCGCTTGGCACATTTTAGGAGCTAAATAAATATTACTCAGATAAATAAACAAATTTATTTATTAGTCAGATAGTTATGTGTCTACAATTGTGGGTGCTGAGGATACAGTTATAAATAGGAAAGTTACTCTGATGAACATCTTATTTTCAAGGAGAGAAGAAATGCGTAAAACAGGAAATTTAGTGCATGTGCTCTTCTGTGATAAGGATATGAATAGGGTAATGTGGGTACATATAGGAGTGTCTTCAACCTTAGGGATCAGAGAAGGCATTCTGGAGAATGTGATATCTAAGCTGAGTCAGAAGAAGCTGTGTAGAAGCAGCTTGAGTGAAGCAAGTATGTGGGGAATTGGGCGGGGAAGGCAAATGAGGCAGAGGGAGCCCCAAATGGAGGTGCCTAGAGGACCAAAAAGCATAGAGCATCTTAGAGGTTATAACTGTGTACCTAAATGAGGAAATCTTAAAAATGTTTTGTAGCCAAGTTGAATCTATACACTTTTGGATATGTCAATGAAATAAATATGTAATAAATATTTATTTGGCTATAATAAATCCCATCTTATATAAAATAGTGCATTGGAAATAGCACAGTCTACGGCCATAACACCCTGAATGTACCCCATCTCGTCTGATCTCAGAAATGGTGATGTTTCTGCTTTCATGATTTGGAAAGATCTTGAAAACATTTCATGTCTCTCTTTCATGTCAATATTGTCATGAATAGAGCCCCTTTGGAATTATCAAAATTTTCCAGAGCTTGTCATACTTACTTTCCTGGGTTTATTCATTTATTAATTTAGTAAGAAGCATTATAGAGCAACTCCTTTTTGCCAAGCACCATGAATTAAAACGGACAAAGACCCTTATACTCAAGGATGAAGTTTACCTTTTGAGTGTTTATGATACAATCAATTTTGACAGTATTAGCCCCAAATATATCAATGTGCGTAACAGTAGGAAAACTACTTTGGCTCTTTTCTCTGTTTCTTCTAATAATTACACGTGACCCCATATTTCTGAATAATGTTCATATACTGCTGTAACTAACTGAGTTTGTAATTTTTAGCCATTATTTGATGGTTTCTTATTGTCATGGATTAGGATTTAGCACTCTCATCCCACTATCCCCTTTGCTTCTCTTTCTTTCTCTCCTGGGGAGGAATCCCTTAGTGTCATAGACTTGTATTCATGTTTTTTGCTTAGATCATGATTCATTATTTATATTATGCACATCCAAATATTATTTTCACTGGAAGTTGCTATACAGTATGATTATATGTCCTTCCTTTTGTTTTTCCTAAATCAAATGATGACTTGGTTATTTGTATGCTTAGTTTTCTCTGTACTAGTCATTAATTTTCCCATATCACCCAAAGGTCTCTTAACACAGCCCACCACAAGGTTGAACATATCCAAGAAACACATTTGTGTGTATGTGTGTATGTGTGTGTGTATGTGTGTGTGTGTGTGTGTGTGTATGTGTTTCCATCTGCTATCGAAACTGGTTGCTCTGTAGGTTACCTTTGCAAGTCTCCTGAAATTTCCCTTTGCCTTTTTTCAGAGTCCTTTTCCCTGTTACCAAGATCCTCCTATCTTTCTCTTTTTTGGTCTTTTCCTTGTTTGGGTGGAACACATTCTCTGTAGCTTCATCAGATTGGAAGGAAGGTAGGATGGTGAAGTGTACTGGGATGACACTTAGCAAATCTGCCATTTGAGTCACACTGCTCCCATCTGAACTGGTGGCCTTCTGTGATTGGTGCTTATCTGTCATCCTAAGATCTCTACTGTCATCTTGAAAATTGCCTTTCCTTCTCTCCTTGGTTGAAGCTTTTGTGTTTTATGATTTTATTCTTCTCTTTCTTGAGAGAAGTACATGGGAGAAATATTTTTAAAATTTTTGATTTTGAAAAATGGTTTCTTTTTTCCTTATCCAACTCAACTGATAGTTTAACTGGGTAAGGAATTTTAATAGCAAATCCGGTTTTTTTTTCAAATTTTCAAATCTTTTCTCTGTTCTTAGTTTCTGGTGAAGAGTATGAAGCTATTCTAATTCTTCATCTTTGTTTTGCCATGATGAGCTTTGATTCATATTAACTTTCATCCTTGTTGGGAACTCAGCATTCTTAATTTGTTAATTCATGTGCCTCCATTCTGGGAGATTTTCTTGAATTATTTGTTAATGACTGGCTTTTTATTAATAGTTTTCTCTGCTGTCTTTCTGAAATTCCACTGAAACTGCTGTTGGACTGCCACCTAGCTTGTTCTCTGATTTATCCCTTCATTTTTATTTTCTATATCTTATTCTTTTTTCTCTACCTTTGGGGGATTTCTTGAACTTTATCTTCCAGCATCTTTATTGAGTACATATTTTCTGTTGTTTTATATATATACACATATACATATATAAACATATACACATGTATACACACATATGTACATATATATGTATATGTAAAAATATATGATATATGAGAGAGAGAGAGACAGACAGACAGACACAGAGTCTTACTCTGTTGCCTAGGCTAGAGTGTAGTGGCATGATCGTGGCTAACTGCAACATCGGCCTCCCAGGTTCAAGAGAATCTTGTACCTCAGCCTCCCACGTAGCTGGGACTATAGTTGTGTGCCACCACATCCAGCTAATTTTGTGTGTGTGTTTGTGTGTTTTTTGTTTGTTTGTTTTAGTAGAGATGTGTTTTTGCCATGTTGACCAGGCTGGTCTCAATCTCCTGATCTCAAGTGATCTGCCCACCTTGTCCTTCCAAAGTGCTAGGATTACAGGTGTGAGCCATCGTGCCTGGCCTATATTTTTAATTTTCAAGAGTCTTTTTTTGTTTGCTTAATATATTTTTAGAGCTGTATATTCTTGTTTCCTGTTGTATATTTTATTTTTCAGATAAAGTAAGGATAGGGTGGTGGTGATTTTTATCATTTGCTGGTCTGATTCTTTTAAGTTGTCTTTTTCTATTTATTTTTATTTTTACGCTTTTGTATTAGAGACTTTTTATACTTCTCAGACAATCCTTGCTTGCCTGCACACTTTTAAGAGTTTAGGGGATTAAAAAATATTTGAAAGGTCTTAGCATATAGGTGAGGCTTATTAATTTGTGATCTTGCTGAATTACTTTGTGAGCGTCTCTGGGGATTAGCTGTATTTATTTTTTCGTCTTCTAGACTTAGTTTGATTCCTCAGAGATAAGTATTTTCCTGGCTGCCAATGTTCCAGGAATGAGTGGAGGAAGGTTTCTTTTCGACGTTGCATATGGAAACGTTCACTTAATTCTTTCCTTTTCAGTATTGCATCCCACTTTCAGTTATGTCTTCGTCTCCCAGGCTGGATACCCTCTTTTTCCCAGAGAAGAAGTCTTCAGTGTTTTCCCAAAACAGTGAGGGACAGTTGCCCAGCAGTGTGGAGTTGGGCAGGAGATATAAGGATATATTTCATGAACAGTTTTCAACAAGAATATTTTATTCACCTCCCTCCCTTGCTTTTACCTTACAGTCACAGAAGTATCAGATGCTGACAGTGTCTGATGTTTTCAAGGATTCCTTGGTATTAATCAGGGTTGGTACTTAAATCTCCATATTATCAGGTTAGGATTTGACTTTTTTGGAGTCTGCTAGTTCAGTTAATAGTTATCGATTTGTTTTCCAGTTTACAAAATTTTGTTGCTGTTGACTCTTACTGCTTTTATTCTTATAGTGTGTCTTAAAATGTTTACTTTTAGTGAGATGTGTTAGGAATGAATATAATTTAAGATTATATATATCTACTAAAGATGAAAAACAAATTATTAGTTGACTGTATAAATAATTATCTAAACATACATATACAGACATTTATAATTGTAGATTGTTGTACAATATGATTTTATTTTCATCTTTTTTCCCTAAGATGATGACTTGTTTGCTTAGCATATACGATGCTTAATAATATGTTTTACATGTACAGTTAATGATAATTATATAGTTTGCTTAGTAATTATACAGTGTATCTATACCCATGTATGCCTTTGTATATGAAACGTATAAACATACTGATTCTAGTATAGTCTATGTGTAAAATTATTCATTTTACTATCAGTGTATGCATGTATATGTACTGTGTGTGTATATACACACGCACACACACACAGTACATATACATGCATGTATATATATACACATGCACGCACACACACACACACACACCCCTGTATACACTCAAATACAAATCTGTGACTGAATTAAAGATTTATATTAGCTGTATAGTTGGCTACTATTTTATATGCTTACTTAGGAATAATCCTATTTAGATTTTGATTCTTCCTTTGCTAGCTAGTTTTAAGCATTTACCATATAATTTGAATAAAATTAGGCAATATAATATTAAAATAATATTATAATGATAAGTTGCTTTCTTCAGAAATGATGACAATTGGATTAATAGCAAAGATCTGGGCAAGAAGGAATTTTGGATTCCTATAGTCTCATTTCTGAATACTACTCAGTTAATCCATTAAAATCATTAAAGTCCTTTTTAAATCAGTATAATGACTATGTGGTCCTTAAATTAAGCTCTTCTACATAATATACAGAAGTTTCAGAAGGCTTTTTTTCTGAAACCCCAGACAATTTCTGAGAACTCAGAAACACTACTTCTATTATATCCCTTTATGAACAATGTGACTTGCATGATGACATGTACAAAACTAGCAGTCTTTTTCTATTTTACTTTTGAAAAACTGGAAAAGAAATGTAACTTTATTCAAATAGTCTTTGATTTCTTCCCTAACCTTTACATTTCAATCCACCCCTTGTCTTGTGTCTTTAATCCTGCCTTTTGCTGGCTGACATCTACTTCATTACTCTTAAGAGTATATGCTTTTTTTTTATAAAATAATTGTTACTCAGGATCATAATAATTTCATTACATCCCTGGATCCTGACTTTCAGGCAGGTGCCTATGACGTCAGTCAGATAAACAAAACCAAACTGACAAGCTCCACAGTATTTTGACAATGGCTCCTAAAACTATGGACTCTGATTCTCCACTTAGAGACAAAACGGCAAATTTTTTGTCTTACTCAACTTCATAGAAATGTGGTTTCCTGCTCTGAAAGTAAAAATTTCTTGGCTCATATTTTTTCTTTAAGGACCTTTAATATTTTTTCCTGAAATAAGAAAATCCTTCGATGCTGTTTTTGGTTTGTGCTAAGTAAAAATTCTTCTTAACAAATGTATGCTTTAAATACATTAACCTCGGTGCTTTCATTTATTTATTGATTTTTCCTGTTTTGTCTTCTCCCCTAAAGTCTGTTGATGAAGATTAGTTTAAAAACATTAATGGTTTGCAGCTATTACTTTGTTTTTTAATCCCTAAGGCTTTCATGGTAGAAAAATAATTGAATGAATGAACCCAGTACTTTCTAATTCTGAAAGGTAGCTTAGTATCTGCTCTGAGGGCCGCTTAGGGAAAGGTCAGTAAATATATGCAAATCACTTCTTCCTTGGGGTTTTTGAAGCTTTTGCTCCATGTCTTTGAGTATCTGATTTCATATTCTAAGAGTAATAGAGATGATTTGATGTGATTTGATATGTCATGCCTGTTTAAAAAGTGGCAACAGTTTTTTTTTTTTTTAAAGGCATGGATACTGAAGTTCATGTGGTTTATAGCTGAATCAGACTCTTAATTCCAGTATTTGGAATGCATCTCAAAAATATTATTTCACATAATCATGGTGCTTTACATCAAATATAAGAGGCCTTTAAAAGAGATGTGAGATTGCATTTGCTTTGTTTTACCCCTGTGGTCATTATAATACATATGCGATGTTTATAAGAATATTAATATGAGTGATTGCAAAGAATTGGTTCTATTTTACTTCAGCCTATACAAGGTTTGCCTTATTTTCAGCCTGAACTTTTCTTTGTTCTCCTGAGATGGATGCATAATACCAAAAGGTGTGAGAAATTCATTTCACTGAGAACCTGCAGGCAATATGAAAATGAATAAGGCTTGGCAATTTTCAGCAGAAAGAACTTATAATTTCATGGGCATGGGACAGTAGTACATGTATATTAATAACAAATTTTATCAAGAAAGTATCTAAAAATTATCAGGAGGTTATTAACAAAGTATAAAGAAAGGGAAGCAAGCTCGACTTTTCTTGATTCTGTTTGCTGTTATCATAATAGATTTGATGTTTCTCTATTAGGAAAATATTAAACTGTGAATGTCATTTTTGTCAAATGATGTTGATTTTTTAAACTTAAATTTAGCATTTTAGGTAGTAAAAGTGTAATTATTTTGGAAAATCATAGCTAGAGTTATATGGTTATCTCATGCCTCTGTTGCTCTTAGTTTTTTTCCCTGTACTATGTGAATATATTCAGAAAAACATCCATGCTAATTGAGCCTGGCCTAAAAAAGACTTTTATCAATTTCTCTTTAGTTTAAAATGGATTCTTTTTTGCACAAAAGCAATATTATGTGAGTAATGACTACCTTGGGTTTTTGGTGTTTTTTCGAGATGGAGTCTCGCTCTGTGCCAGGCTGGAGTGCCGTGGCCTGATCTTGGCTCACTGCAATCTCTGTCTCCCAGGTTCAAGGGATTCTCTGGCCTCAGACTCCCCAGTAGCTGGGACTTCAGGCGTGCACCACCATACCCAGCTGATTTTTGTATTTTTAGTAGGGATGAACTTTCACCATGTTGGGCAGGATGGTCTCAATCGCTTGACCTCATAATCCACCCACCTTGGCCCCCCAGAGTGCTAGGATTACAGGCATGAGCCACTGCACCTGGCCCTACCTTGATATTTTTAATAAAATTACAATTTTTCTTTATTTCTCCTAATCGGCAAGTATATAGTAGCTGCTAGTTAGTTGTTTTAAAAAACCCAGCTAGAGCTTGAATGTCCAAACATAAGTGTTACTAGAGTATTGATCAATAATTTTTAAAATTTGGGCCTATTTTTTAGGACATGGGTGTCAGGGCTGCCTAAAATTGTGAAATAAATCACCACAAAGTATCTAGATTGGGACTGGAGTTTTTAGCTTGGCAGAATCTCAACCAGAAACATTACCATCCCCTGGGCTGCTAAATTTATTGTAGTACAGAACACTTTAAAAAATATTCCTGGCTGGGCAAAGTGGCTCATGCCTGTAATCCCAGCACTTTTGGTGGCTGAGGTGGGCAAATTGCTTGAGCCTGGGAGTCTGAGACCAGCTTAATCTCAACTTGGTGAAACCCCGTCTCAACAAAAAATACAAAACTTAGCTGGGCGTGGTGGCGTGTGCCTCCCAAGTCCCAGCTATTTGGGAGACTGAACTGGGAGGATCACTTGAGCCAGGTAGGTAGAAACTGCACTGAGCCATGATTGTGCCACTGAACTCCAGCCTGGGCAACAAAAACCCTGTCTCTAAAAAATAGATAGATAGATAGATAGATAGATAGATAGATAGATAAGAACTATGCTTAACTTATGTTAACAGAAGCAGACCAACATTGTTCAAAAACATTGCCTTTTAGTCATGTTTCAGGGCTTTCCCACCTTTGTGCAATGTACGGGTTGCTCAGGAAGTAGTACTCACACATATTCAATGGTAAAGATGCCCCTGGAGTTGTGCGGTGTGGCCATTCCTTCCTACACTTCAAGATATATACTTGAAACTGGGGTCTGTAGGAGGTCTGAGGAAATAATTTTTTTTTTTTTATTGAGGGAGTATTGTTGTGTCACCCAGGCTGGAGTTCTGTGATACAATCTTGGCTCACTGTAACCTCCACCTCCCAGATTCAAGCAATTCTTTCTCAGCCCCCCAAGTAGCTGGGATTACAGGCGCTCACTAACACGCCCAGCTAATTTTTGTATTTTTAGTAGAGACAGGGTTTCATCATATTGGTCAGGCTGGTTTTGAACTCCTGACCTCAGGTGATTCACCCACCTCTGCCTCTCAAAGTGCTGGGATTACAGGCGTTAGCCACTGAGCCAGCCCTTAGGAAAAAATATATGCCATTTAAAAAATAATACATGATTATGACATAGCATAACATCAGAGTATTTGGAAATTCAATTATATATCAAGGATACAGATATTCTTTAACATGTATCTCTTCCTTTTTTAAAAACATAACTTCTTATTTTTATGCTTCAAATTTGACGTCTCTTTTCTAAGAAATACGGTTGTATACATTTCTTTTGAGAATGTAAATAACTTTCAAATTGAATTGAACTTTCTTATATCAAGAATTTGAAAATAAGGACTATTCTATAAGTATATGTAGATGTTCTACATTATTAGGATACAAATGGTAACTAAGCAACATGTGACTAGTTTTAGCCTCACTTTTTCTAAGTTGGATTTTTGTTTTGAATCCATAAACTTGGTACATATCAATATATATTAATTCAGTCCTTGGTATAATTTCAGTTCATTCTGGTGTTCCAGTGCCAGTTAAATTAGTCACCTTTTGTAACCAGTAAGCATTCAATGAATCTGAAAGAGGAAAGTAAAGTATTTTCAGTTTTCTAAGAAACTTCAAATGTTGGCTCATAAACTCTTGATTAAACCTAAACTTTTTTCTGTATGATCAATGTGCTGTAGTAGGAAACAATAACAAATGATCCCATTTCTTCACATAAAAGCTAAAAACAGATGGGACAGTAGCAGCTTGGATTTTATTATATACACTATTTTGTTAGCATAATTTAATGTGGAATCCAGGAAAACTTCTACATCGCAAAGATTCTTTGGAAGAGAACTATGTGTTACTTGAATTGCAATGTTTTCAGAATAAGCTCTTGATGTTGAAGCCTTTGCATATTCCTATCAGAATAGAACACAAACATAGGCTCTGTTTGTGAAATGTCATCTTAGTTTCCCTTTTTTTTTTTCTTTTTTTTAACTCTAAATTTTTTCCTGGTAGTTTGTTTGGGTGTTTCTCTGCAAAACAAATAATGTTCTTTCAGGCATTACTTTTCAGGGATTTTCATTTTTATTTAAAAATAGAACACCTATTTTAACATTTGGGGATTCATTTTATGCACTGGAAGTTCTTTTGTTTTAATTTTTGAATTAGTGTTGTCTCTGTCATCTGACAGCTCTGTCTTCACTAAACATTTTGACAATTGATACCTTTTCAATATTCTCTGCTTCGTTGATCCCAAATACAATACAATATTGATAATATTATGTAGCTGATAAAAAAAGAGATTTTATAGTTAATATGAGGCATTTTGGTTTTAGCTATTCATTGCATGAGCTTAGTTTAGTCTGATACTTATATGCCCTAGTTCATAAAATGATTTTGAAGATCTTTAACCTCCTAGCCTTTTAAGTTTAACATGAGCTTATTAAGGAAAAGTGTCAGCATGTTTGCTTGGTACCTTTGTTTAACTTGATAATGTTTACATGCAACATACAAACAAGACATTTAGGCTGCAGGAAAGAATCATTAGAATATACAGATCTCAAATCTAGATTTGGTGGAATCATCATCATACTGCTCAGTGGCAAATGTTTTTGTTTGTTACTGTTATCTGAAGACATTCTTGATTAAAAACAAAAATGAAGCTGCCTATTTTAATGGAAAAATATTTGTAAAAATTAAATCTATTTAGATATAAATTTTTAAAGGAGACGGTGAGCCATTATGAATTCAGAAACTTGATTTAAAAAAATTAAGTTCTCCTGTATTCTTAAGAATATGTTTTAAACAGACTATTTGGAAATGTTTAAAAGTAACATTAGGAGATACTGAGGTATAAATTTTCATTTAATTCAGTAATTAAAATTTAGATATTTACATTATATAGCTATTATATTCATAAGATTAAAAGTTTGAAAATTAGGGGCCAGGCACGGTGGCTTACACCTTTTCCCAGCACTTTGGGAGGCCAAGGCAGGTGGATCACCTGAGGTCAGGAGTTCAAGATCAACCTGGCCAACCTAGTGAAACCCCATTACTACTAAAAATAAAATTAGCCGGGCTTGGTGGTGGGCACCTATAATCCCAGCTACTAGGGAAGCTGAGGCAGGGGAATCAACTGAACCTCGGAGACAGAGGTTGCAGTGAGCCAAGATTGTGCCATTACTCTACTCTGGGTGACAAGAGTTAAACTCCATCTCAAAAAAATAAAATAAAAGACATTTCATAAAAACAGTTTCAAAATTACATATTCTGATGCTGTCAAAGCCTTTTAGTAAATCATTTTAATTAAATTTCATTGATGATTATTATTTACTTTAGAAGCAAACATTTTTCTAACTTTTTATCAAATTCCTTCAAGAGTCACACTTTGGTTAACGATTAAGTAGTTATCTACTTCTACTTAGCAGAAATAGATAAAGAAATACCAATTGATAAAATGTACTAATTTAAGAATCTAGTAAGAGCAGTGATAAGGAAAAATAATAGTAATAGTGGTAACGATAACCAGCAGCACTACTTTGTTGACAGGGAAAGTTTTGAAAAGTGAAAGCAAATTTATTGCAGTGAAAACTAAATACTTCACATATGTATGTAAACAAAACTTTTTTGGGTGACTCAACTAACCTTACTGACTGAAGGATTTAGTGGGAAGTTAAGGAGAGACACAATTTTGTGTAGCACTGCACAACTCCTACCTGGTGGGGAGTGCTCTATACCACATCTTAAATGAAAATTAAGAAGGTTTATGGAAGAAGATGTTTAAGTAATGCTAAAATATGATTCAACTGTTTTAAAGCTTTGAATGGTGGTTTAAAAGGGTAAAAAAAAAAAAAAAAAGTTGGCCGGGCGCTGTGGCTCACGCTTGTAATCCCAGCACTTTGGGAGGCCGACACGGGTGGATCACGAGGTCAAGAGATCGAGACCATCCTGGTCAACATGGTGAAACCCCGTCTCTACGAAAAATACAAAAAATTAGCTGGGCATGGTGGCACGTGCCTGTAATCCCAGCTACTCAGGAGGCTGAGGCAGGAGAATTGCCTGAACCCAGGAGGCGGAGGTTGCGGTGAGCCGAGATCACGCCATTGCACTCCAGCCTGGGTAACAAGAGCGAAACTCCATCTCAAAAAAAAAAAAAAAAGTTTTTGGTGACCTAATATTGGCTGGGAAAATTATGCTCTGTAAAATATGTAACACTCCAGTGAGTGAGTAGGGGAGTAAGTATGTGTGTCCCCAAGAGCATGCAAGCATTTGTGTGTTGATATATACACAACTGAGCTTGCTTTAGATTAGTCATCTAATTTTTGGCAGCCACGGCTGTTGGCTAAAGTGTACTGTTTTACAAACCAAGATCATAGGAAAAGAAAATTTCAGTTTCTTCAATCATAACTGTATTTGAACATTCCTTTCAAAATGTCTTCATTTATCTTACAATGTGTTGGAAAATGGGGTATGCTTTTCCTAAAATATCACTAACCATTATTAAGATTAGTTTTATCTCACTTTTTGTCTCCCTCATCCCTGTCAGAGTACAGGTATGTAGTGGGTTCTCAATAAATATTTGCTGAGTTAGTGAATTGCTGGATGTTTGAATAAACACTAAATTGTAACTTAGTCCCTTTAGATAAAAGTTGAGGTAGTTATGGCTTTAAAAAAGTTTGAAGTTTCCTGTTTGCATGCATTTAGAAAACTGTAGGGTGGATGTAGTAATAGAGAAGTGATGTGTGAAAGGCTTTAGGCTTAAACGATGAATAATGTGAGAATGAATTTCTGTGCTCCATGTGTATGTAGCATAAAATGCATCTCTTTTTCCTAGAAAAGTAATCTTTGACTTAATTATACCCTACTAGATTTTAATTCAAAAATGTGCTTGTAAGATGTGAGCACTATTAAGAAACTAATTTATATAATAAGTACTGGTTGCTTTCAGTAATAAGTACTTATTTTACCCCAGGGCCACTGAATAACTTTGATCTATTGCCAGAACATCAGCAGGTCACTTTCTTGGGGTGTCTCCCTTTGGAGAGCAGAAATTCCAATCTCAGTATCTTATTAAGAACTCCCATTTATCCTCCATCTTCTTCTTGCTTCCTTCTTTCCCCAGCCATCTGGCTGCCCTCTCTTCTTTGTTTTCTTTTCTCTTTATCTGCCCTGCCCAATTTCTAAACAACAGGGGAAATTATTATTTGATGTGCCCTATTCCTTTTTGGTAGCAGGTTGTCAGCCTGTTGAGCTAGTGTTAAGCCATTATATACTTTAAAGGACTGAGGGGTTTACATATTAATATATTGCAGGAAGTTTCACAAGGAAGGAGTTCTGGAAACAATACCATAACTGAAAGGGTTTGTCATTGCAGAACATTAGGCATTTTGGTAGGCAAAAATAAGGGTGTATGACTAATGTTTAGGAAGATGTGAGGAGTCACAAACTATCACATCGATGTCTCTGAGTTATGTAAAATTAGCCCTATGTGTTGAAATTTTATTTGCTTCATGTAATTTCTTACAGTATGCAAACAATTTTGGTGTTAAATTATATTTTTAATTGTTAATATATAACTTTAATTTCTCCATTGAGGTTATAAATGTTTCTCTACCTTATAGCCAAATTTCACAATGTTATCCAGGTATAAGGATTTATAACACTCAGGATTTCAGAAACTCTTCCAGAAAGTATGAGAATGTGTTTATCTGTTCTTTGCTGTAGAAATAATTTTGAGTTATTCTATAATTTAAAATATAAGTAGATATCTGTATAGGGTAAACCAGGTTTCTTAATAGAATTTTGTGCAAGAGAAATTAACAAAGAAACTAACATTAGATAATATCTTCCAGTATGAAAAAAATTCAGATCCACTTTAGCACAAAAATATTTAAGTTTTTCTGTTCTATTTATTCACATCCTAGATTATCTTTCAGTTTTTAGCTTCCCGAATCATTTTTTAGTTTTCTTGAATTTTCTTGAACATCTGTTTTGTGAATTCAAGTTTCTCCTGTAAAATAGAGTGGATAATACTTCTAAATGCTAACAGAGAGTGACTAAGGACTTGCTCTTCTTTAGGGTGACCTGGCCCTATTATCTGTCAGTGTGTCGGCAGCAGATGGGAGGAGCCAAAGGCATACCTTTTACCAATAGACTTAGGACCAAAATGCATATACCATAGCCTGAGTTACATAGCATTTCACTGTGTAGCGGCCTTATTAATATGTTTAGTATTGTGTATGTTTTCTCTTTAGTGTAGCATGTGGCAGTGTGTGGGATATGTGGTCACTATTGAAGGGTAGCATGCAGTGACCCTTCTCCATCCCTGTGGTTTCTGTTGGCTATGGAGACTTTTATGTGCCATGTATATTGTGAGACCCTTTCCATGTTTGTTTGAATTACTTTAATTTCTTACAATATGTCAGTGTTGTGTTACAAAAAGTTA
Organism: Aotus nancymaae; assembly: GCF_030222135.1. Classification (NCBI taxonomy): domain Eukaryota; kingdom Metazoa; phylum Chordata; class Mammalia; order Primates; family Aotidae; genus Aotus; species Aotus nancymaae. The sequence continues at coordinate 33,853,899 of NW_026988413.1, forward strand.
TTGTAGGTTTTGACAGAAGGTCATCATTTACCTTCTGCAAGATTCAGGCAGGTTTTGTGTGAGGGAAATTGTCCTGGACATCAGGTGAAGGAGATCAGACTTTCAGTTGCCACCAAACTATGCTCAGTCTTCCGCTTACTGGAATAGATGCATAAATCTTAGGGAGTCCTTATTTCATTACCCATTCCCTGGACATGATTTTTTAAAGATCATTATTTCTAATCAGAATTTGTGTATATGTTAGCATTTTAAATTGTTTTTCAAGTAGACAAAACATAAAGACTCTTAGGAAGCACCTAGCACTTTAGGAATCCCAGGCAGGAGGATTCCTTGAGCTCAGAGCTCGAGACCAGCCTGGGGAACACAGGGAGACCCTGTCTCCACCAAAAAGCAACAACAAAAAGAAATGCCTACATCTTAAAATATGATTTATAATTATACAAACCAGAAAGTGAATCTCCTCATATTTCTTTGTCATGAGTGAAAGCCTGATTTAAAAATTGGTTTGAGTCTTATTCTGTGTATCCCGTATATTTATCTTTTCATTTTATGTTGGTCCAGAAAAAATTTTGGGGGTTACAGCAAAGCATTCTGTTATTTAAATCTACTCACTGATCTCTCCCTAGCTTTTAGTAGATTTCTTAACTCATATTTACCATCTCCAGAAAATCCCAAACCTATGTGAACATCAGACTCCTTCAGGCATTTTAAAACTATATAGCTTTCCAGGCTCCTCTTCTCAACATTCTGAAATATTAGATGTGGGGTAGGCCTTTCATACCTGCATTTTTTTAAAAAAAAGCTCTTAATGGGATTGTAATGAGCTGGTTTTGGGATTTGTTCATTTCTTCTTTCTTTAAAAATGATCACACATGTCTCTTAGTGTCATCTTATCTATTTGTCTGGTTTTAGTCTTGCGCAGCATGTCGAGTTCTGTGGAAATTTCCTTTGAGCTTCTTTTTCAGACAACATTGAAAAGATTAAGGAACTGGAGATGACTGGAGCTAGGAGACATTCTTAAGTCCTAAGAGGCAAAGGCATTATAACTGGGCATAGAAACATAGGACAATCCAAAGAACAGAGGAAGATATTGTCAGACATAGAGAGAGGGGGCATCAGAAGATACAATACAAATGCAAATATAGGTTGCCCATTATATTTGAATTTTAGATAAATAATGGATACTTTTTAGTGTATATCTCAAATATTGCATAAAACATTTATACTAAAAATTTATTCTGCACAGATAATAATAATTACATAAAAATGACATATTGTTTACCTGAAATTCAAATATAAATGTAAATGGGAATCCTCTATTTAATTTGGCAACCCTATCTGATGTGAAAAAAGGGCATGGCATACTGTTGAGACTCAGCAGTGTAGCATACGATAGTCATTCACTTAAACTAGCCCCAGAAGCAGCCTTCATTTTAAAATATCTTTATTTTTTAGTTTGTTTACTGTTTCCTTGATAATTACTTGAATGATAACTTTGTAACTGATAGAATAAAATTCTATTTTCTTGTCCCTCTTCCTGAGAAAATTATTATATATTCTCCTTTTTTTAACCTCACAGGTGAACAAATGTGGTAAAAAGTTGCCTTTTCTTATTTGCAGCATTCTCTGTGTGAATTCAGAATTGCTTTTAGAACTAAAAATATGAAGCACATATTTATGTCACCTTAATGTAGATATCCAGTTTTTTTAAAATGCTAATTCTGAAGAGGGCTTTTATCTGTTTAATCTTCACAAATCCTTGAATTTGCTAATATAAATATGTTAACAATGATGTGTTGAAGGTAGCATAGTATTTTTGCCAGCTAAATTTGGTAAGGTTAAAGAAGATAATAAATATAAAATGATTTGCATTATTAAGGTAGTAATAAGATCCTTGTATTTTATGCCCCCAAATACATGAATATAAATGCAATAACTAATCAATATAATTTACTTTACTTGAAATGAATTATTTTAAAGTGGGTTGCATCTAATGTTTCTGTCTTAGGTACTGAGCATAATTTTGTTATTTGTTAGAGAAATGTTTAGTTAGGTATAAGAAGGTGGTAGTCTCAGTATTTTATGTACAGTTTACTAGTTCAGGCCTCCTTACTGGAAAGGCCAGGAGAGAGTAGCAATGCTGGTTGCCTACCCAGTGGCTGTTCTCTGGCTACCCTTCTTCATTCACAGATCGTTTGTTTTATTCAGCTATTAAGCACCCATTATTATACAGGGGTGGCTGGGTTCCTCTTGAGTCCCCAGAGTGAATCTTGATTGGCCAGTCATGACATTCCATTTCTCTTACCCCAGTGATTTCTTCAGGAATGCACACTTGAATCAATTCTAGCCAGTGATATGTGGGAGAAAATATGATAGAGGGAGGATGCTGCTTCTGGGAGAATTTTCTCCCCTTTTTCATAATAAAAATATTTTCTTCTTCAATCTTTGGTTATTGTTGTATAAGGACGCTTTGCACAGAGTTAATGTGGATTTCTTTGGAGGCAGTAAATTTGAAGACAAAAGCTAGCACATGGAGAATATAGACAGATGGAAAAGGCCTGGGCCCTAACCTACTTCATTTAACAACTAAATTAATTAACTCTGGAACCGTGTTACTTTCTCGGACTTCTTGAGATATCTGATAATAAACTCCACTTATTGCTTAACAGGGTGTTTTGAGTTGGAGATTCTGTTACTTTCAGTAAAAAGCATCCTAACTACATTAAAGGTGTAAGATGCACCTTAATGTTTATCATATTGTGAGTCTGCTACTCCTTATCCCAGAAGGATGGTGCACAAAGATGATGAACTGAAAGTCCGTTGCCTTCTGCTGCTGCTTTTCTTCCTTTCCAGATAGCCACTTCTCATCCATGTAATACCTAGTCAAGAAAGAGAGCAAAACCTCAGACCTTTCTGAGGAAATTAATTTTATATCATATTTTCTTCTTTGGAAAGCAACTCTGTTAAGCCACTTATTACCTACTGGAAAAGGCTATCGTGTGGCATGAGTTGGTCAGCATCTTTATGCTTTTACACTGGCACAGAGTTATCTGCTTCTGAGGCTGTCCGAATACTTTGTGATAAACATAAAATCACTGTTTCTTGCAAATATGGCTTCAGCATATGGAACTGTGCCATGAAATGCCAGATGGTAATGAGGCACAAAGTTCTTCCTGCCTGAGAGTGATATCATCTGCAAAACAGAGCTACCCATGCTGCAGCTCTACAAAGAAATCTTTTGCTGCTCTTTTGGCCTCATTGAGTCTGTCCATGAACTTATTATTTAGACAACATACAGCTATCTTAAAATTCTTTTCTTAGGCTTTTTCTGCTCCCTCCTCTTCATTCACTTGCTTCAGTGCTAGAGTCTGCTCAATGGTTATGACAAGATACATCCTTCAAAAAGAAATAGCGAATGGTGAATTTTCTTTTACTATAGATGATTCACACCAGCAAACACTATACTTAAGGTGGGGTGTATTGATGGTTGGCATCTGTGTTTAAGGAATCTGCATCCTAGTAAGGAAAAGGCCACATAAGCAAGTGACAGATGTATGTATGAGGTACAGAAATGGCACAAAGAGGATAAGATGACATAATTTAGGGGCAGCAGGAAGAAGGGGATTTCTTGGAGGTATCATCTGAATTAGATTCTAATAAATGAAAGGGTATTCTAGGCAGAGGAAGCAAACTGTGTGTGCAAAGGTACAGTGACATAAACAACATGAATGGGGTGGTGTTTTGAAGGTAAATTGGGAGGAGAAGAGCTTTTAACTCTTCAAGCTGATGAAATCATGTGATTGGCCCCAAGCGTATCCAGTGGCTAAGAGCATATCAGTCAGATGTACCTGGTTCTGCCCCCAAGTTTTGTGAACTGGGCCACTTTCTTAATTTCTCTGGGCCTTAGCTTCTTCATTTGGAAAAAACATTGAACCCACCTTATAGCGAGCTGACATTAAAAATCTATGTAAAGAGGTTAGAATTGAGTTGAGTGCATAGTAAACAGTCAAAAATGTTAGCTGTTATGACTGATTGTTACATTAGACATACATTAAGGGTGGTCAAGGGGAAATCATACTGTTTCTAAAGGGTGAGCCCCTCATTATTTAACTTGACATAGCCCACTGGAATTATTTGTAGAAAAGTGTTGGGTAGAAATTTTCTCTGGCATAAGACAGACTCTGTTTTCTGTTTTGCAGGATGGTAAAAGGTCATAGAGTGTGTTGCACGCCCTTCCTTCTGCTTTTTCCCATAACACATGTCTGAAAAGACTTGTTGGCAAAACCTCCTCGATTTTTTCATATATTAATGGGTGGCTGAGTGTTGGGTGGCATGACTTTTGGTTGCAATAAGAACTTCTCAGAATGGCTCATTAAAGTTTCATTTCCCTTCAACTCTCTACCTCCACAGTCATCTCTCAATTGCTGGTTGCAATAGAGATCACTCAGGCTGCTATTTGTGATAATTGGTTTATATTTGCTTTCAATGATGTTATATTGTTAGTGGGGACCTTTAGAGAGTATTATCCTGATCCTTTATACTCTCAGAGAAGTGAGTGAGACAGATGCTGTCAATGAATAAGAGGGTCCTAAAGCAGAATTTTGGAAGATAATGACCAACAAAACTTGCCTGTTTTCTCTCTTAGCTACTTATCACCATGTTCAGGAAGAGTCCTGTTGAATAACTCCTCAGCACTTACTTTGATTATTGTTTTTAAGGCTCAGGTGAATGAAGACATAGAATCAAAGAAGAATATACTAGTGGGTAGGGGGAATGTGGCCCAGGATGGCTTTCAGTGTGGCCCAACACAAATTTATAAACTTTCTTAAAACATGAGGGTGTGTGTGTGTGTGTGTGTGTGTGTGTGTGTGTGTTTTAAGCTTGTCAGCTATCGTTAGTGTATATTACATGTGGCTGGAGACAATCTGCTTTTTCCAGTGTGGCCTGGGGAAGCCAGAAGATTGGCCACTCCTGTGATAGAGTAAAAACTGTGGATTGGGGTTCAGGAGACCTAGGTTAGATTCCTAGTTCTGTGACCTAACTCGGTTTGTACCTTAACCTCTCAATCTGTTTTCTTATCTGTTACATGTGGGTTGGGGGATATTTTCTATTTTTTTGTGTGTGGTTCTGAATGTTTGAAATCTGGTTATTTCAGACTTAGAATGTATGTTAACTTGGATTTGCCACATTTCAAGTGCTCAATAGCTGCATGTGGTTAGTGACTACTGTGTTGGACAGCACAGCTGTGGATCCATCTATTGTTAATTATTCATCAGCATCCAACTTAATATTCATTTTTGTTGGTGGCTTCTGAAATTGTTGAAATAAAGTGATCATGTATTTCTAAAATGATAGCAATTACAAAGCCTTTAATATGTGTTAAGTACTTTTATTTCATCATCTCATTTAATGCAACAGCCCTATTAGATGTCAATTATTACTGTCCTTATAATGTAAATGAAGAACTTGAGGCACTGAGGTTAAGGCACCTGTTTAAGACCCTACAACTTGTAGGGGAATCTTGGATAAAAAAAGTTGTAGTCTGACTCCAGAGCTCTTACTCTTTCTACTTCCCCATTAGTATTACATAACCTTACTATTTAATAAAATAGGTTAAGATATCTATGATAGACTGTTTTCTGATTCATTGTGGTGGGTTATGGTTGTCTGGAAATTTTATTATTGAATGATAGTTACTTTTTTTGTGGGGTCAGGCAAGCATGAGAATAGAGGATGTGGCTATCTTGGTAGGGAACTGTTTTATAGCAACCAACTTATATTCACTGTCCCTTACTTCATTTATTCTTTAAAAAATTGAGGATATTCTATGTGCTAGGCCTTTTAGCTAAAACCTGAAATCAGCAGGCTAAAGCCAAGTTCTTATCCTACAGCAGCTTTCATTCCAATGGGAAGTTTTAAATAATAAGCAAATAAATGCATGCAAGCTGTATACAACACATTGCATAGGGATAAACACATTTTGTTGAAAGAAGTCTGTAGCTATGAGGGAAATGGAATAATATGGTACTTGGAAAGAATATAGGCTTTGGGATCAAGATACTGGTTGCAATTCTATCCCTGCCTCTTACTAGATGTGAGGTTAAGTAAGATCCTTAACTTCTTTGAGCTTAGTTTCATCCTTTGTAACAAATATAGAGAATTTTAAGAAGATTAATGAGATGTGTTAGAAAAGGGCAAAGTTTCAATTTTGCAGGATGAAAACCTTCTGGAGATCTAGTACAGCATAGTGACTATAATTAATATGTTATATTTTATACTTGAAATTTGCTAAGAGTAGACCTTAAATGTTCTCACCACTTCTGCCACATGCACACACGAAAGATAACTGTGAGATGATGCGTGTGTTAGTTAGCTTAGTTTTAATTATTTAACAGTGAAACTTATATAAAAACATTGTATACCTTTGTATACCTTCAATATTTACAGTTTTTACTTGTCAGTTATAGTTTAATAGAATTTAAAAAAATGAGATCTACATGGAATGTGGTTAGTAGAGCATGGCAAGGAAACTCATGGAGTAATTCATGGATTTAACATTTGGAGCTTGGCATTCACCAGCTCCCTGCCTGCCAGACAATGCCATAACGACATGTGATTTTTCTGAGGTTTGAATTGGACTGGGAGGTCAATGAGAATGTAGATAAGGAGTCATTCCTTTAGTGCTGAGAGAGCCTAGACTGGATTGGGGTCCATTTCACCACAAAGCAATGGGATTTTGCGTTCTGTATTATCACTTAGTTTACATTTTATTGTAAAATATATTAAAATGGTGTTTATAAATTTGGGGCTTTTAAATCATCTTGTCAACACTGTGTGACAATGGAATTCAGTTTGCTAAAATAACTTTGTTTTTGATCTATCTCAGGGCAACTCAGGTGTTCATGGTTTGCTGGGGCAAGTTCATTGGATAAGGAGTTTTTCATGTGAAATAGCATGGAAAAATGTTTTAGGATAAATTAAGATGAACTTTACCCACAAAAAGCCACAAAATAGTACCATGGCATTTTCCCTCGGGTTAGGTAATGGTAACTCATTGGACTTTTTATTAGTTAGGACTTAATACCGTAGTACTGTTTACTGCATATTACCAACAAATCCCAAGTAAGAGTGGTCAGGATGTGTGGAGGTTCTACTTCTCTCTCATGTCAAGGAAATTGGGAGGTAGGTGGTCTAGGGTTGCATTGCTGCTCCACTCTGTGTGATGTCAGGCTCTTTTTATCTTGTTGCCTCACCATCTACATGAATCTAGGTGACACTTCAGCTAGCACATCGGAAAAGAAAAAAGGAAACAAAATGTGTTTGCTTCAGCCACCTCTTATGGTTTCCTGGAAGTCAGACATAACATTTGCTTACATCTCTTTGGTCTTAACTTAGTCATTTGACCATGTCTATACCTATTGAGTGAGCCTGGTATTTGTAGTCTTAGATGGGCATATTCATTGTCCCAAATATCTGTGCTTATGGAAGAGGACAGGAAAGTTTATTTGAATAGGACACTGTTAATATCAGCACATCCTACAGGATTTATAATGTATGAGATGTAGCTGGAGCCCCCTATTATTCTGATATACAGCTTGGGATGCATTGTTATTTCAAAAACATGGAAGGCACTGATGATTTTGCCAGGGCTTTGATGTAGATATTTTTGACAGTGTTGGTAGGCAGGGAAGAAGGAAAGAGTACTGATCCTTTAGCATTTTCCTGTTAATATCTTTCTTTAATTGACAAACCTTAAAGCTATGCCTTTTACCTTTTTGAAAAACCTTTCTCATTTTTCCACTCTTTGACATGAGGTAAATGCACACCCATGCCCCAATCCGGGTTGGACCCACGAGTTTCCTGCCACGTTGCTGTGGAATCTGACTGTGATCACCTTTACTTGCTAAGATGTCACACAGCTTCCACTGTAAGTACTGAGACTCCTGATGGGTTCTGCAGGTCAGGGCAGGCTCCACACAGCCATGGTTGCTAGGTTCCTGAGTCTCCTGCCATAGTGTAAATCCTGGCATAAGTCTTTAGTTGATTTATAATTTAGAATGAAAAAGATGAAATCTAATTTAAATATGAAAAAAGTACCTAAGAAACATGAGACATCTCTGAACCCCAGAATCTAAGTGTTTTTCCAGTGGCAGTTATTATTGTGGATGAAGTATCACAGCCAGCTCAGATTTATAAAAATTTAGCTTTTTCTTTTTACAAGATTATTCTGTTGGTTGTATTTAAATGTTTGCAATGATATTATGTTTTAGTTAAGTTTCTGCAATTTAGTTTTATATAGGATGTGCCTTATAAATTCCTGCTAGATAATTTCTGCTGGTCAAATTTTCCTTTATATTTAAAAATATTTTATTCATTATTAAATATAGTAGTCTGAAGACAAAATATGGACAAAATTAAAACATGCTAAATAATAAATCAACTGCCTCAAATAATATTAGTTGATTGATGATGTTAAACTGAAGGAGTATATATAATGGCAGGATTCAGGATTCTTTCCTTAATCCTGAACTGGTGAATATTTTTTAAATGACCTCGAGGAAGACTATGGATAATACCTTATTATGTTAGTGATTATAACAAAGCTAAGAGAGCTCCGTAGTCATTGGGTGAAGGGATCAGAATTCTAAAAAATTCTGAACTGGAACAGTGGCCCAAAAACATCTAGCAAGATAAAACATGGCTTACTGAGGCACATGTAAGAATGTTTTAGAAGTTTTTGTTGACTGTAAGCACAATGTGAGTCAGTTGATGTGACTGCCAAGAAGAGTTAATTGGTTTTTAGTTTGAATTAATAGACATCAAGTGCTTAGAATGTGGGAAGTGGCCCTCCCACTTGTCTCTCTGTTGGCCATACTATCCTAGGAGAATGGTGATCAGTCTATCTAGTACATTTTAAGAGGGACATTGCCATTGATAGTGAGTTTCATTTGCTTAATCTTATAGTTTTCAAAATGCTTTCCTTTTGAATTTTTATGTCAAAGGACATTATTATTACATATTTAATTAATTTAGGTTTTTGGTTTTTTTTTGATAGAGTCTCCCTCTGTCGCCCAGGCTGGAGTGCAGTGGTGTGATCTTGGCTCACTGCAACCTCTGCCTCTCTGGTTCAAGCAATTCTCCTGCCTCAGCCTCCCACGTAGCTTGGATTACAGGCAGACACCACCACAACTGACTAATTTTTGTATTTTTTTTTTTTTCAGTAGAGACGGGGTTTCACCACATTGACCAGGCTGGTCTTGAACTCCTGACCTCAGGTGATCCGCCTGCCTTTGCCTCTCAAAGTGCTGGGATTACAGGCATGAGCCACTACGCCCAGCCTGTTTAGATTTTTTAAAAAGCTATGATAGCAACTCTGCACATCTGTAAACTCAGAACTTATGATCCATTGGATCCAAGTATCCATCATACTTAGTTTTATTTAACATGCTAATTTTATGGCAAACTGGAGTGTATCCTTAGGAGAGTACCCAGGATATTGGAGTGAACTGGCAAAATTTATTCTACAAAAGGGAAAACTCATAAATAATGAATATTTGTCTTCAGAGTCTTAAACTGCTATATTAAAGAATGAAAGTAACAGTCTGTTTTATCTTAGTGTATCATACCAGAGTTGTATGGAAACCATATGGAAACTGATTTAAATTTTTATAGTTGTTACAAATTAGAATAGGATTCACTGAGGTAACAAAAGGATATATGTTTGTGTGTGTGTGTGTATTAATAGGCCCAATTGGAATCTGAAAGACTACTTGCATGGATTTTGTATAGATTAATGCATTGATTAGAATGTTGAATAGGATGATTACTGTAGTAGTTTCTTGGTCTAAGCTTTTTTGAAATCCTCAAGATTGAAATGTTTAAAAAGATAGACACAAAGTCAGGTAAGTTTTTTACCTAAAAGGAGAATTGAAAAAATAGATGTGTTGTCCAGTCTCCATGTAGGATAGGATTTAAGCTCTTCACAGTTCTTCGTAACTGTTCCGAGTTTAAAAATGTACAGAGTTGCTGTTACAGCTTATTTTAAATTTAAATTAAAATTTACAAAAGGGTTTTTCACTTGAAAATTCAAAATAAATAAAGTGCTACATGTTGAAAAATCTCATTTACCTATTATTTTCTGTCTGTCCAGTTCCCACAGCCATCCTTCTTCCCTCGTTTCTGTCTGTATATGGAAGCAAGTTCACATACATGTTCTTATTTGCCCATTTTCTATGAGTGGTGACTTATTTTAACTGCTGTTCTATAACTTGCTTTCTGCTCTAAGATATTTTTAAAATCTTTAAAATCAGTACATAGAGAACATTTACATTCTTTTAATGCAATGAATAGTATACCACTGTTTAGATGTAGCATAACTTAGTCTCCTATCTATGAACATTTAGGTTGTTTTTCATATTTTTGCTGTTAAGAATTATGTGGTAAATAACCTCATACACATGTCATTCTGCACATGTGCAGGTATATCTGTAGTATTTATCCAATCCCAAAGTGGACTAGCTGATTCCAAGAATATCTACATTTAAAATGGCTTCTCATACAGTTTTCGTATATTTTTAAAATGACTTGGAAGAAGACTATGGATAATACCTTATTATGTTATCTTTACTGCCCAAAACATATCAGTTTTGTCCATTTTTCTGTTGGCTTATTGGTGATGTTCTTATCAATTTCTAGAAACTATATACTTAGAAATGGACTCTTTGGGTAATGAGTTGCAAGTATCTTCTTTTCTAGTTAATCTTTTCCTATTTTGCTTATGGTGTTTTTTGCCATGTAAAATTTATTTTTTATGCAATTAAATTTATGACATTTAAATATTTTTAATAGAGTTTTTTTTTTAAAAAATTTTAGTTTCACAGCAAAATTGAGCTTGAGTGGATGGTAAAGAAATTTCCCATATATATCCTGCCCTCACACATGCATGGCATACACTGTTATCAACAGCTGATCCTTTTACTGTCTCCATAGTTTTGCCTTGTCCAGAACGTCACATAGGTGGAGTCATACAGTATGTAGCCTTTTTACATTGGCTGCTTTTGCATAGTAATATGCATTTAAGGTTCCTCCATGTCTTTCCATGGCTTGATAGCTTATTTCATTACTTGCTGAATAATATTCCATTGTTTGGATATACCTGAGTTTATTCATTCATCTACTGAAATTTTGGCAATTATGAAAAAAGCTACTCTAAACATTTGTGTCCAGGTATTTGTGTGGAAATAAATTTCCAACTCCTTTGGGTAAGTACCAAGGAGTGTGATTACTGGATCATATGATAGAAGTATATTAGTTTGCAAGAAACCATCAACCTGTTTTGCAAAGTACCTATACCATTTTGCTTTCTCACTAGCAAAGAATGAGAGTTCCTGTGGTCTACATCCTTGCCAGCATCACGTGTTGTCTGCGTTCTGGATTTTGTCCATTCTAATGGGTTTGTAGTAAATCTCATTATTTTAATTTGCATTTCTCTGATGACATGATGTTAAACATCTTTTATTTTAACACCATTCATTGAATAGACCATCATTTACTACTGATTTGAGTTGCTATATAGGTGTTTTATAGTCCATTTCTGATTGTATTTCGGTGTATTTCTTGGATCTGTTCCACTCGTCTCTCTGTCTCTTGGTATACAGTATGGTTTATCTTGATAATGCAAATAGCTTTTAGGAAATACTGCTTTCTGACAGCTACCCCCAGTGCTAGATTTTAAGTTTAGTTTTCTTTTCCTACCCCTGTCTTGCCTATGTCAAAATTTAGACTCCTTCTTTATGTTAATAAAGTATCAATTTATTTGCTTTTTGTATGTAATAGTAATATTTGATCCATTTTATGTCTTAAATATAACTGTAATATCTTCTATTCATAAAAATGTTGAAGCCTGATATTTGTCCAGGTGTCTCTGGCATATTTTATGAACTATACCAATTTTGTTGGAGCTTCCAAGAAGATGATTTGCTCAAATCTCCTTTCCTTGATTCATATCCATGAATTTCTACACTGTAATTACCAAAAAGTAACTCATTGTTATAATAGCTGAACTTAAATACTAATCATCTAGAAATTTCAAATAGGGTAGTTTAGAAGAGTTTTTAAAGAACCAAAAGAATGCCTTTGATAAAATAAAATTGAATGAAAAAATACACAGGTTCTAGCTTTTGAACAGTATGTACTTTGTTTATCAAGCAAAGGAGTTGGCACAAGTGAGCAGTAAAGTCTCCTTTAGTTCATTGTGATTCTTGCATACATTTTCATTGCCATCATTTCACTTGGTTTGCAAGGTGAAGCTCTTCTTGGCAATTTCCAGAGCTTAGTAAATATGGTGCTCTCAGCTGCTTCACTCTTAGCAACTGCTGTTCCATTTCCATTTGGTCCCTTTTGTGAATCGTGCTTAGAGAGCTAAAGTCATGAACTTAATTTGCCTTGCTAGTATACACACATACAAAAGGTCCCTGCTTCCATTTTCTTCATGTTATTAAAATGGAGATTGTAATATATTGTCGATGTTCCTGCACCTCAGCTTGGTTTTAGCTTTCTCTAAAATGAAGGAGATTAACCTTAGTAAAGAAATGGAATGGTCTTCTTTCTTCACTGCCCAGGGCAAAATGTTTCCCCCGCCACCCTGGGTACAATAGGACACTTTTTTATTTTTAAAATCAGTCTGTTACTCCCAGCAACAGTTTCTTTACAAACTGTCTTATTTGTTAGAGTCCTAAATAGAACCCAGTTTTTGAAAGAGCCTGCCTTCCTTATATTTGAATGGCATTTTAATAAGCCTTTTGAACAGATTTATGCTGACTTCATGTCAGCTTTCTTTTCAAAGCCAAGCCATACCAGTTTGTTTAGTCTTTCTAATCCTTTAATCATTTTATTCTCAGCATGTTTCCAGATGCTTCACATCCCTCTGTAGATTCCAGAACTGGAATGAGTTTGTTAATAAAGTCTGATCAGGATTGAATGAAATGGAGGATAATTCCTTTGCTGTTTCTTATTTTATTGTTTATAATTTTTGTTTTTTTAAATATTAAAAAAAAATTTTTAATTATACTTTTAAATTCTGGGATACATGTGCAGAACGTGCAGGTTTGTTACATAGGTATACACGTGCCATGGTGGTTTGCTGCACCCATCAACCCGTCATCTACATTAGGTATTTCTCCTAATGCTATCCCTCCCCTAGCCCTCCACCTTTCAACTTACGTATTTTGGAATTTGTTGTTTTATCCCCCAAGACTATGGTGTTTTCTCTCCAGTTAAGCATCAAAGAAAAAAAAATAGAAAGCTTCTGCATTACCTAAGATGGCTTGCTTCTAGTGAAGTACATACCCGTGTGTGTGCAGTTGTGCAGGGTTTAGTGCCTAGAAGGGCTCTGTACTTGGCTTAATGCTCTCTGTTCCTGCTGTCTTGAAATTCTTAATAATTTTTTTACTAAGAAGCTCCTCATTTTTATTTTGCACTGGGTCCTACAAATTAAATAGCTCACCCTGCTTGTAGTTGTTGACTAGAGGACATGATTGGTAAGTCACATTTCATGTCTAATTCACCCTCCGTAATAATTACGGAAGCTAGACTCAGGGTAAGGACCCCTGGTTGTAAACTTTCCAAGTTCTCAGCTTTTCCTCCTTTGTGCTTGAAGGCCCATTCACTGCCTACCTGCCGCCTCTCTGTTCTCTTTTGGATTTGTCTTCTTTATCTTCTCCTTATTATTCCTTCATTTATCTAAACTCGGGTGTTGATGAATGTTTGTTCATGGAATCCAAATTTTGTCAGGCAATAGTTGTTCTTTCCAGAGCGATCTTTCTTAGGGTCCATTCTGTCTTTTCAGTCTTTCTTCCTATTACCTCTTGTCCAAGGCATCCCTCCCTCACCTCTAAGCTTTTATCTTCTCTACTTTCTCTGTTTAGAACAGCTGGCAATTTTGTATAATATTAATAGTTAATTTCTTATCCAAATTTCAGATTTTTTCTGTCTCTATAAAGAAACTGGGGTGGCAATCACAAGAATTCTGTATGGGGTAGAAGTTTCCATATCAGGATTATGAAGTACATGAAATGACAGAAGTGTTTCAAAGTCTAACCATTAATGGCTGGGGGCAGTGGCTCATGCCTGTAATCCCAGCACTTTCGGAGACCAAGGCTGGCAGGTCATTTGAGGTTAGGGGTTTGAGACCAGTCTGGCCAACATGGTGAAACTCCATCTGTACTAAAAACACAAAAATTAGCCAGGTGTGGTGGCAGGCATCATAATCCCAGCTACTCAGGAGACTGAGGCAGGAGAACCCGGGAGGTGAAGGTTGCAGTGTGCAGTGATTGTACCGCTGCACTCCAGCCTGGATGACACAGCTTGACTCCATCTCAAATAAAGTCTAACCATTAATACAGGTAGTAGGATATTTTAGCTTTTGTTTTTCTTTACCATAAAGTTAACTCTAGGTGTGAACTCTAATATATATACAGCAGATATGACTTTTAGTCGTCATCATTTTTCATATACTGGCCAATTGATCAGCTTATTTTCTCTTTTTCCTGTAGCTTAACAAGCAACAGTTGCAGTTACTGAAAGAACGGTTCCAGGCCTTCCTCAATGGGGAAACCCAAATTGTAGCTGATGAAGCATTTTGCAACGCAGTTCGGAGTTATTATGAGGTAAGTTTGAAGAGTGTTGTTTTTGGCTTTCTGATGCATTTTAAAAGGTTTTTTATTATTTTTATGACTTTCCCATTTTAAAGAAGCTCACTGGTCTGACAGGAAGACTGTGAGTTTGCAACCTTTTTGAAAGCATTGTCGGTTCTATTTTGCAATTTAAAAGCTCTAATTCCATAGCCTGGTTTTGAGAGATAAACAGAATTGGAAATTAGTCACATCTTTTGAGGAGAAGTAAACTATTTAGAAAAATCTCCTGGCAGTGATTAATACAGCTGAGTATAGCTATCTTTAGGTACACATGTCTAAATTATCATTAAATCTGGATTTCAATAGTACATTGCTATCTTAGGCGATTTTGTTCACTAAGCTTTATAATAATTAAAGCTGGTAACTAATTTCAAGAGGATGAATTGAATTCTCTTTTCTTCCTAGAGATAATACTACCAATACCATCTTGCTGTTTCTTCTGATTCTAGCTTGTGACTCATAGAAATTCTCTATGGATTTTCTATGAGCACCAGTTTTCACACATGGTCATTAATTGCTTTAGTGAGTTGCCCTGGCTGTTAGTTTAGAGAGCTCCTTTTTTGCCTAAGCGTTTCAGAGTCATTTGAGGGAATGAATTCCTTTCATTGTGCAAGTACTTCAACACCTTTCAGCTGAAGAAGCATAATATATAAATATATATTAGACTAATAAGCAAGGGAAAATGTGGAGATACAGTGGGTTTGAACTTACCTCAGGCAGGAATATTTTTATGTAAAAATATTAAGTAATTGTATATACAGTTAAATGATTGGATTTGTAATAGTGATGGTATGCATTAGAAGTTAATTCTTGCAACTCTAGAGAAGTTTACCTTACCCCAAGCCTCAGCCTATTGAATTAAATGAAAGAATGGAAGTTTCACTTACTAAATATATATGTGACATAAATCTAAAGGCAAGAGTGGGTATAACCAACTGGACATTGACTTAGAATATCTTAACAAGTATAGGAGCCCAAAATTTTAACACATATAGGACCTATATTTCACTTTGTAAGAGTCAGAGGAAGATTTCATCATGTAAAATTCAGGATTTGAATCTTACAGTATTAACTGTAAATTTCTACATTTGCCTCATGTACTTAAAGAAAAACCAAAAGTCTCTATTTGGGATGAAGAAAAAGTAGCTCAAGGAAGTAATTTGTATAAAAAGATACAAAGTTTTTTTTATGAAACAACAGGCTCATATTGGTTTTGATAAATGCACTGCTGCAATCAAAGATGATAATGTTAGGGAAACTGAAATTGGGTGAGCAGGGGGATGCGGGAATTTTTTGTACTACCATTGTAACTTTTGTGGAAACCTAAAAGTATTTCAAAATAAGTGAGTTTTTAAAAGTAAGCATAATATGATGTGGCCACAGGTTAGAAAAAGGCACACATTTAAACAATACAGATTGAACAAAAAAAGACACACAAGCTGTGCTAATAAAAGTATTGTATTTCCAGTGAAGGAGAGAGTATCCTCATTGTGTTCTACATGAGGATTATGTTTTCTTCTGGGTATGATATGTAAACATAAAAACTGTAGACAAATTTAGGGTGATCAGGCTTGAAACATACCATGTGTAAGCTGAAGGAGCTGGGGGTGTTTGGCCTGTAGACAGATTGAGTTTGTGGTGTTGTATGCAATCCCAAGAGTAAAACTAGGACTTAATTGGAAAGTGAAGTTGGGAAGAGTTCAACCTAATATATATAGAGTTTGGTTGCACTGCCCCAAAATAGAATGGACTGGTGAGTATTTCATCACAGTTTGATTCTGATGGTCCTTCACAGTCACTTGGGAAACATACTACAGTATGTTTTCAGTTCTCTGAAAAGAAATTTTATTTATTTTATTTTAATTTTTGATATAATTTATTTTTTGAGACAAGGTCTTATTCTGTCACCCTGACTAGAGTGCAGTGATGTGATCATAGCTCACTGTGGCCTAGAAATCCTTGACTCAAGTCATGGGCTCTGATTTTATAGTGAAAAATTTTGCACTAGGTTTCCAGTCAGGTCCATCTATGCAACTAAAGGATTCAAACTTGCTTAGTTCAGATTGGTCAACACAACCAATATCTGACTGGTTGGATACAACTGGGCCCTGATTGGACAGGGTAGGTGAGCTCTGATTAGTGGGTTCAGGTGAGTTCTTAAAGTCCTAAGTTAAACAGAGGTGTGAATTTTCAGGGAACTCAGAATAACATGAATGACTTCTAGTCAGCAAATGGCCACTTGATTCAATTTGAGTGTAAACTGAGTTAGCCACGGGATCTATCTTGAAGAATTGGCTCTTTTGGGATCACATCCATTCACAGCTTTGATAATTTTGATTCACACTGTCATTTGAGAACCATATTGATCTAGATCTTATGACTTCTAGAATCTATGTTCCATGAAAGAGCCATTTCTGTTTACCATTGCATCCCCAGTTTAGCACACAAATATATTCAATGAATACTTGTTGAGTGAGTGAATGGGTATTGCAGCAGTCATTGCTCTATCTAGAAACTGTATATTTTGGTCTTGTTTTATTCTTATTTTCTCCATAATTCTCTTTTTCTAAAAGTTTCACTTTTGTATTATAATAAAATTTCTTTTGAATATGATTGTTCTTAATTTCATGGTTTTGTGTTTCCTTGAAGATGCTAGATATATATGAAGCATGGTTAGGCTTTCATGTTCTTTCTAAGCTAGTTATTCTATGATTCTGTGATCTGTTGTGGCTTCTTACATCATTTGAAATCTGTGTTTTCAGGGATGTTATATATATTGTTTTTTGTATGCAGCTGTTTTCAACTATTAATAATTTTTAAGTGGTGATTTGCTCTCTTATTATATTTACTATCCTTTAGTTGCAATAGCCATTTCTGACTATATATAATATATGTTATACATAACACATAATATATAATGTATATTGTATAAATATATATGAACAATCCTAATAAATATGTGTTACCAATTAAATTGGAAAGATATCTTCATACTCTTAGTATACACGTTTTCCCAAAATCTGTTTGTTATTATTTTTCTCTCTCAGCTTTGTGATTGCTACTTCTTGAATGATTTTTATGAATAGCCTTTTCCATCTTGATTGTAGGTCTATGTATTCTGTAGACAATCGAGAGTCATCTGTCTTCTATTCTTTTTTTTTTTTTTTAATTGCATTTTAGGTTTTGGAGTACATGTGAAAAACATGCAAGGTTGTTGCATAGGTGCATAGGTGGCAGTGTGATTTGCTGCCTTCCTCCCCTTCACCTATATCTGGCATTTCTCCCCATGCTATCCCTCCCCAACTCCCCACCCCCGCCCCCGCTGTCCCCCCATTCCCCCCAACAGACCCCAGTGTATAGTGCTCCCCTCCCTGTGTCCATGTGTTCTCATTGTTCAACACCCTCCTATGAGTGAGAACATGCGGTGTTTGATTTTGTGTTCTTGTGTCAGTTTGCTGAGAATGATGGTTTCCAGGTTCATCCATGTCCCTACAAAGGACGCAAACTCATCGTTTTTGATGGCTGCATAATATTCCATGGTGTATATGTGCCACATTTTTCCTGTCCAGTCTATCATCGATGGGCATTTGGGTTGGTTCCAGGTCTTTGCTATTGTAAACTGTGCTGCAATGAACATTCGTGTGCATGTGTCCTTATAGTAGAACGATTTATAATCCTTTGGATATATGCCCAGTAATAGGATTGCTGGGTCAAATGGAATTTCTATTTCTAGGTCCTTGAGGAATCGCCACACTGTCTTCCACAATGGTTGAACTAGTTTACACTCCCACCAACATTGTAAAAGTGTTCCTATTTTTCCACATCCTCTCCAGCATCTGTTGTCTCCAGATTTTTTAATGATCACCATTCTAACTGGCGTGAGATGGTATCTCAATGTAGATTTGATTTGCATTTCTCTAATGACCAGTGATGATGAGCATTTTTTCATATGCTTGTTGGCCTAATGTATGACTTCTTTTGTAAAGTTATCTGTTCATATCCTTCGCCCATTTTTGAATGGGCTTGTTTTTTTCTTGTAAATCTGTTTTAGCTCATTGTAAGTTCTGGATATCAGCCCTTTGTCAGACGGGTAGGCTGCAAAAATTTTTTCCCATTGTGTTGGTTGCCGATTCACTCTATTGACTGTTTCTTTCGCCATGCAGAAGCTGTGGAGTTTGATTAGGTCCCATTTGTCTATTTTGGCTTTTGTTGCCAATGCTTTTGGTGTTTTGGTCATAAAGTCCTTGCCTACGCCTATGTCCTGAATGGTTTTCCCTAGGTTTCCTTCTAGTGTTTTTATGGTGTTAGGTCTTATGTTTAAGTCTTTAATCCATCTGGAGTCAATTTTAGTGCAAGGTGTCAGGAAGGGGTCGTGTTTCTGCTTTCTGCATATGGCTAGCCAGTTTTCCCAACACCACTTATTAAACAGGGAATCCTTTCCCCATTGCTTGTTTTTGTCAGGTTTGTCAAAGATCGGGTGGTTGTAGATATGTTGTGTTGCCTCCGACGCCTCTGTTCTGTTCCATTGGTCTATATCTCTGTTTTGGTACCAGTACCATGCTGTTTTGATTACTGTAGCCTTGTAGTAGAGTTTGATGTCCGGTAGTGTGATGCCTCCCGCTTTGTTCTTTTTGCTTAGAATAGACTTGGCTATGCAGGCTCTCTTTTGGTTCCATATGAAGTTTAAGGTGGTTTTTTCCAGTTCTGTGAAGAAGGTCATTGGTAGCTTGATGGGGATAACGTTGAATCTGTAAATTACTTTGGGCAGTATGGCCATTTTCACGATATTAATTCTTCCTAACCATGAACATGGAATGTTTCTCCATCTGTTTGTGTCCTCTCTTATTTCGTTGAGCAGTGGTTTGTAGTTCTCCTTGAAGAGGTCCTTTACGTTCCTTGTTAGTTGTATTCCTAGGTATTTTATTCTCCTTGTAGCAATTGTGAATGGCAGTTTGTCCTTAATTTGGTTCTCTTTAAGTCTGTTATTGGTGTATAGGAATGCTTGTGATTTTTGCACATTGATTTTGTATCCTGAGACTTTGCTGAAGTTGCTTATCAGTTTCAGAAGATTTTGGGCTGAGATGATGGGGTCTTCTAGAAATACAATCATGTTGTCTGCAAATAGAGACAATTTGACTTCCTCCTTTCCTAATTGAATACCCTTTATTTCTTTTTCTTGCCTGATTGCTCTGGCTAGAACTTCCAGTACTATATTGAACAGGAGTGGTGAGAGAGGGCATCCTTGTCTATTGCCTGATTTCAAAGGGAATGCTTCCAGTTTTTGCCCATTCAGTATGATATTGGCTGTCGGTTTGTCATAAATAGCTTTTATTATTTTGAGATACGTCCCGTCGATACCTAGTTTATTGATAGTTTTTAGCATAAAGGGCTGCTGAATTTCGTCGAAGGCCTTCTCTGCATTAATTGAGATAATCATGTGGTTTTTGTCTTTGGTTCTGTTTATGTGGTGAATTACATTTATAGATTTGCGTATATTGAACCAGCCTTGCATCCCCGGGATGAATCCTACTTGATCATGGTGGATAAGCTTTTTGATGTGCTGTTGCAATCGGCTTGCCAGTATTTTATTGAAGATTTTTGCATCTGTGTTCATCATGGATATTGGCCTGTAGTTTTCTTTTCTTGTTGAGTCTCTGCCGGGTTTTGGTATTAGGATGATGTTGGTCTCATAAAATGATTTGGGAAGGATTCCCTCTTTTTGGGTTATTTGGAATAGTTTCAGTAGGAATGGTACCAGTTCCTCTTTGTATGTCTGGTAGAATTCGGCTGTGAACCCATCTGGACCTGGGCTTTTTTTGGGTGGTAGGCTCTTAATTGCTGCCTCGACTTCAGACCCTGTTATTGGTCTATTCAGGGTTTTGACTTCTTCCTGGTTTAGGCTTGGGACGAGGCAACTGTCAGGAATTTATCCATTTCTTTCAGGTTTTCTAGTTTATGTGCATAGAGTTGTTTGTAATAATCTCTGATGATGGTTTGAATTTCTGTGGCATCTGTGGTGATATTCCCTTTATCATTTTTTATTGCATCTATTTGGTTATTCTCTCTTTTCTTTTTTATTAGTCTCGCTAGTGGTCTGTCTATTTTGTTGATTCAAAAAACCAGCTCCTGGATTTATTGATTTTTTTGTAGGGTTTTTCGTGTCTCTATCTCCTTCAATTCTGCTTTGATCTTAGTTATTTCTTGTCTTCTGCTAGGTTTTGAGTTTTTTTGATCTTGCTCCTCTAGCTCTTTCAATTTTGACAATAGGGTGTCAATTTTAGATCTGTCCTTTCTTCTCATGCGTGCGCTTATTGCTATATATTTTCCTCTAGAGACTGCTTTAAATGTGTCCCAGAGATTCTGGTATGTGGTGTCTTCGTTCTCGTTGGTTTCGAAGAACATCTTTATTTCTGCCTTCATTTCATTGTTTATGCAGTCAACATTCAGGAGAAAGTTGTTCATTTTCCATGAGGCTGTGCGGTTCTGGGTTGGCTTCTGAATTCTGAGTTCTAACTTGATTGCACTGTGGTCTGAGAGACTGTTTGTTATGGTTTCCGTTCTTTTGCATTTGCTGAGGAGTGATTTACTTCCAATTATGTGGTCAATTTTAGAGTAGGTGTGATGTGGTACTGAGAAGAATGTATATTCTGTGGATTTGAGGTGGAGAGTTCTGTATATGTCTATTAGGTTTGCTTGTTCCAGGTCTGAGTTCAAATCCTGGATATTCTTGTTAATTTTCTGTCTCGTTGATCTGTCTAATATTGACAATGGTGTGTTGAAGTCTCCCACTATTATTGTGTGGGAGTCCAGGTCTCTTTGTAAGTCTTTAAGAACTTGCCTTATGTATCTGGGTGCTCCTGTATTAGGTGCATATATATTTAGGATCGTTAGCTCTTCTTGTTGCATTGATCCTTTTACCATTATGTAATGTCCTTCTTTGTCTCTTTTGATCTTTGTTGCTTCAAAGTCTATTTTATCAGAGATGAGAATTGCAACTCCTGCTTTTTTTTGCTCTCCATTTGCTTGGTAAATCTTCCTCCATCCCTTTATTTTGAGCCTTTGTGTATCCTTGCATGTGAGGTGGGTTTCCTGGATACAGCACACTGATGGGTTTTGGCTTTTTATCCAATTTGCCAGTCTGTCTTTTGATTGGGGCATTTAGTCCGTTTACATTTAGGGTTAATATTGTTAAGTGTGAATTCGATCCTGTCATTTTGATGCTAGCTGGCTGTTTTGCCCATTGGTTGCTGCAGATTCTTCATTGTGTTCATGCTCTTTACCATTTCGTGTGTTTTGGGGGTGGCTGGTACTGGTTGTTCTTTTCTATGTGTAGTGCCTCCTTCAGGAGCTCTTGTAAAGCTGGTCTGGTGGTGATGAAATCTCTGAGTACTTGCTTGTTCTCAAAGGATTTTATTTTTCCTTCACTTATGAAGCTTAGTTTGGCTGGATATGAAATTCTGGGTTGAAAGTTCTTTTCTTTAAGGATGTTGAATATCGGCCCCCACTCTCTTCTGGCCTGTAGGGTTTCTGCTGAGAGATCTGCTGTGAGTCTGATGGGCTTCCCTTTATGGGTAACCCGACCTTTCTCTCTGGCTGCCCTTAGTGTTTTCTCCTTCATTTCGACCCTGGTGAATCTGATGATTATGTGCCTTGGGGTTGCTCTTCTAGAGGAGTATCTTTGTGGTGTTCTCTGTATTTCCTGGACTTGAATATTGGCCTGCCTTGCTCGGTTGAGGAAGTTTTCCTGGATAATATCCTGAAGAGTATTTTCCAGCTTGGATGCATTCTCTTCGTCACATTCAGGTACACCTATCAAACGTAGATTAGGTCTTTTCACATAGTCCCATAATTCTTGTTGACTTTGTTCATTCCTTTTTACCTTGTTTTCTCTAATCTTCCCTTCTCATTTTATTTCATTGAGTTGATCTTCGACCTCTGATATCCTTTCTTCTGCTTGGTCAATTCGGCTGTTGAAACTTGTGCATGCTTCGCGAAGTTCTCGTGTTGTGTTTTTCAGCTCCATCAATTCACTCATATTCCTCTCTAAGTTGTCCATTCTCGTTAGCATTTCGGCAAGTCTTTTTTCAAGGTTCTTGATTTCTTTGCATTGGGTTAGAACATGTTCTTTTAGCTCACGGAAGTTTCTTATTATCCATTTTCTGAAAGCCGATTCTGTCATTTCATCACACTCATTCTCCATCCAGTCTTCTTCCCTTGCTGGTGAGGAGTTGCGCTCCCTTGTAGGAGGAGAGGTGTTCTGGTTTTGGGTGTTTTCATCCTTTTTGCGCTGGTTTCTTCCCATCTTTGTGGATTTATCCACCTATCGACTTTGTAGTTCCTGTCTTTCTGGTTTTGGTAATTTTAAGTCTGCAGCAGCTGAACTCATAAACCCCCTTTTCTTCCCCCAAGGTGTTCTGTCCCAGGGATTTAGGGCTTTATGATTTCCCGCTGTCTTGCTATCGTTTTCCCTGCCCACAAAGTGGCAGCCTAGTCACACTCCGCCTGCAGAGGCTTCGCTGAGCTGCTGTGGGCTCTGCCCAGCTTCCATGTGAACTTCCCTGCAGTCCTATTTATATGGGTGTAGTTAGAACTGCTTCCGCTATGTTGGCCCGCCCCTGTAGTGACGGAATCTCTGTAGTGGCGGATTACTTTGGTTACGGCAAATTGCCCTGGGAACTGCAGGGTGTTTCCCGGTGGGGGACGCCCCTCCCCCACTGAGCTGGACCGTCCCGGGTTCAGCCGTGCTTTCCGTGGCGCCCTCTTTGCCCGGGAATCTCTTAGCTTGACTCCCTGCCTCAGCTCCCCTTGCTGGCCCAGAGGGGACCCAGTCTTGTTCACTCTGCACAAGGAGCCACTGTCCCGTGCCCCAGGTGTTGGCTGAGCGGCCGCTCCGTTCCAACCAGCGGCACTGGCAACCCGTGGAGCTCCTCCGTCTGTGAATCTCCTGGTCCGTGGGCAGTAAAAATCTGCTGCCCTGTGAGCCACTGCGTCAGCCGAAGCAGCGGCTCTGAGATTCATGGTGCGCCCTTGCCCAGGAATCTCCTGGCTTGACTTCCTGCTTCAGCTCCCCTTGCTGGCTCAGAGGGGACTCAGTCTTTCTCACTCTGCTCAACGAACCGCTGCCCCCCGCCCCAGGGCATAGGCCAAGCGGCCACACCGGTCAGACCAGCGGCGCTGGCGACCTGTGGGGCTCCTCCTCCTGTGAATCTCCTGGTCTGTGGGCAGTAAAAATAAGTCTGGAAATGCGGCGTCCACTCACTCTCTGCGCCTTCTCTCGGAGCTGCAATCCCGACTTCCTCCTAATCGGCCATCTTGGATCGATCCCCCTGTCTTCTATTCTTTTTACCTTTGTTTTTTGGTGAAAAGATATACATATATTTAGAATTAGCCAGCTGGACTCAATTTAGATGATCCCAATTTTGTTGGCAACATCCAAACCATCATAATCAGGAGCCAGTCGAACATATGCCTTCTTCTCTCCATCAGGCTGAATTAGGATATTGACCTTGGCCACATCAATGTCATAGAGCTTCTTCACAGCCTGTTTGATCTGGTGCTTGTTGGCTTTAACATCCACAATTAATGCAAGTGTGTTGTTGTCTTCTATCTTTCTGTCTTCTTCATGGCAGACTCAGTGGTCAGTGGAAACTTGATGATAGCATAGTGGTCAAGTTTGTTTCTTCTGAGGGTGCTCTTCAGAGGATATTTGGGCTGCCTCCAGAGTCACAGTGTCTTGGGCCGCCTGAAGGTGGATGACATGTGGATCTTCTTTTTTATTGTGGCTGTGGACACCGTTCAATACTGCCTTATTGGCCTTTAAAGCCTTCGCTTTGGCTTTGGCTTTAGGAGGGGCAGGAGCTTCCTTCTTCGCTTTTGGCGCCATCTTGTTTTCAGGGTCCTGTCTTCTATTCTTATAGTGGTTTTACCTTCAGATATTTGGTTTACTTTAATGGGATCTTGGTATAAAACCCAAGATATATTTCTTTTTCTCCACATTATTTGACAAAAATCATTTCTTCTTGGTACATTTTTTTAAAGGACATAATTTCTTTCAACTAGATTATTGCAGGATTAGTTTTTTTTTTTTGTATCTCTATATGTATTTTCTTGGGTGGGTGTTGTCTGTGTGTGTCTATGTCAGTTATAATTAATATTCACTATGAATACTGTTCAACATGTTACATAAAAGCCTATAATGAGGAATGACAGTGATTTTTATGTAATAAAATTTATATCACATTTTTAATAGATGCCTCAAGTATTATAAGTAACAAGAATAATAAATATGTTTGTGAAATTTTATCAATATTTCTTCTCATGCAGTTGGCATAATTAGAAAAAAAAGGACCCAAATATCTAAACCACCTAACTGGGGAGACATGATGGTAGAGGGAAGGACCAGAATAGGTAAAGAAGAAAGAAATGGCAGGCAGCATACCTAACTACTAAGTGTTTGTTTAATTCTGCTGCTGTACTTTCATCATTTTTGTTAATTGAAGGGTTTTTTTTCCCCCTCTTCACTTTATTTTTTCTTTAAGCATGTCATTGTCTAAAGGAAGTCCTAAAATGGACAAATATTCTACAAGTGTTTTCTCTTCGTTTTTGGCCTTTTTTTGTTTTTTGGTTTTGGTGTATTCCTTTTTCAATTTAGGAAACTTCAGCTGACTCTGCAGATGGGTAAACATAGGTTTATTGCAGTTTGTTGCTTTCCAAGCTGTTCTTCCCATCAGATAGTTGCTTCCGTTTCACAGAACTCAGGGATTTTATCCAAATATAACAAATGACAATGTGATTTATAGTGGTCATGTGGAAAAGTAAATGGTCTTTCTCTTGAAGATATCCAAAATACAGTGTACAGTTCCTTACTAGCTACTTTCAGCATCATACAAACTTTCAAGTTCTGCTATCATATAAAATATGGATGCTAGATCTTTCTTTTTTTTTTTTTTCAACTTTTTGTGACTTGGCTTTGTTCACAACTTTTAGAAAGGTTTTATAGTTTTCTCATTGTTTTCATTTGTTTATGTTCTATCTTGTCTCCAAAGAATAAATGAGAGTTAGAGAGGTATTTAATCTTTTAAAAGTTATCAAAGAAGTATTACAGTAAACCTTGTTGCTACCACCACCACCACCTCTTGTTGTTCAGATTTCCTGCTTTATAATGGGACAAATGAGCATTCTTTCAATAAATCTTAAAAAATTATTTTCAATATTTTTATTATGAAATTTGGAGAAAAGTACTTTTTTTAATTCCAAAAATTTAGTTCTAATTCTGGCCTATTTTTGCAAAACGTCTTGAATTTTATTGAAATTCAGGAATTTTCTACTTTGATATTAAGAACACTTTTTAATAGAAGTAATATATGTTTATGTTGGAAAATTTAAGAAATATTTAAGCAATGTTTTTGTTATCCTAAAACTGCTCTAAAATAGTATATTATATAAAGAGAGAAAGAAAAATATACCACCCATATAATTCGATAGCTGTAGACAACTTTTAACAGTTTGGTGTTTCTGTTTTGTATGCATAAAACTGGAGTCTGTTTTATATGTCATGAGCATTCTTTAATATCAGATATTCTCTATAAACACAGTTTTAAGTAAATGCATAATAGACCATTGTGTGCTTGTATCTAAATATTATTTAATATCCTTCTTATTGTTAGACACTTATGTTTTCATTTGTTACTATTAAAAAGTAAATGCTGAAATAATTGTTTCATATTCTTAAATTTGTTATCTTTGGTACATTTCTGTAAGTAGAATTACTGGGTGATAGGTGCTGAGCATTGTTTAAATTCTTTATACAGATTACCAAATTACCCTCAAGCAAAGTAGTAATAGTTTTTTCTACCTTAACCATATATGACTGCTGTTTTTACTTGCACACTTAGTATTATCATAAAATAAATGCCAACTGTTAGGTTTCCTTGTTTTTATTTTACTATTAGTGAAGTTTAATGTTTCTATATTGGTCATTCATATTTCTTTGTGAATTATCTGTTCATGTCCTGTGTCCCATTTACATGTTCGTTTTCTTAATACTGATTCATATAGGCATTCCTTATACTCTAAGAAGATGCTTAACCCTCTGTTATGATGTGATTATTTTCTTCCTTTTGTTTTTTGTATTTTGCATTTTTTTACCTCGATATTCACTCATTTTCTGTTCTCTTAGAATGAAAGACATATTCACGTTTCACGTGGAGAGTAGCTTCACTGTATTTTCTTTGGATTCTATTTTCATAATTATAAATCACTGATGATAGTGGTTTACATTATACTTCCCTCGGCTGATGGTCCTCTTCATTCCAGTTACCAACCCTCTGGGATTAGTACCTCTGTGACTTAGGTTCTACTCAAGAGCTGACTATCTTGGTGCAACTTATGCCACTGCTGTGGAACCATTTCCCTATCTGTAGAAGGTGGAAGATGGGACTAATATCTAGAATATACAAGAAGCTCAAAGAACTCAACACTAAAAAAAAACAAATAATGCCATTAAAAATGGGCAAAGGGCATAAATAGACATTTCCCCAAACAAGATATGTAAATGGCCAAGAGGTATGTGACAGAATCAAAACCACAATGAAATATCCTCCTACCTCAGTTAGAATGGCTATTATTAAAAAGGCAAACAATAGCAGATATTGGCAAGTATGTGGAGAAAAGGGATTTCTTATATATTATTGGTGGGAATGTAAACTAGTACAACTTCTACGGAAAACAGTATGGAGATTCCTCAAAAAATTAAAAGTACACACACCATAAGATTCAGCAATCCCTTACTTGGTATTTATCCAAAGGAAATTAAAATAATATATCTAAAGGATACATGCATTGCCATGTTTATTGTGGCATTATTCACAGTAGCAAAGATATAGAATCAGCATAACCGTCTATCAGCAGATAAATGGATAAAGAAAATGTGGTATATATACATAATAGAATACTATTGACCATAAAAAAAATGAAATCTATCATCTGCAGCAACATAGACTGAACTGGAGGTCATTGTGTTAAGTGAAATAAGCCAGACACAGAAGAACAAATACTACGTGATTTCCTTCATATGTAGAATCTAAAAAGTTGATCACATGGAGGTAGCAGGTAGAATGATAGATACCTGAGGCTAGGAAGAGTGGGTGTGGGGTAAGGGGTAAAGAGAGGTTGGATAATGGCTACAAACATACAGTTAGAAAGCATAAGTTCTAATGTTTGATAGCAGAGAAGGGTGCCTATAGTTAATAACAATGTGTTTTTCAAAACAGAAGAGAGGTGACTTGTAATATAATAAATACTTGGGCAATAGACATCCTAAATACCCTGACTTGATCATTACAAATGTAAGAAAATTATCATTCGTGTTGCCTTATGCCTGTAACAGAATATCACAAGTACCCCATAAATGTGTACAAATATAATGTGTCAAAAGATAAATAGAAAATTAAATTGAAAGAAACAAAGCTCCTTCCAGTTGCACAAGTGTTTGAATGTTAATTTGTATCTTTGTACTTCTTCTTCCCTTTATCCTGTGTGTTCTTGCAGTCCCCCAAAACTTAAAGAACACGTAAAGGAGCATGACTTAATACTTTAGTTTCAGGACAAATCTTTGGGTCATCGTTTTTGAATCTTTATACACATTCCTTCTTCCCAAGGAATTTGGGAATATCTGCTCCAATTTTCCACCACCAGCCATCATGTTGGTATCATTTCTTTTCACTTATCTCCCTTCTTCCCCTAACATTATACCTCAACTCTTCATATTTACTTAAAAATAATTGCAGTTGTTTATTGGTTTCTTTGTGAAAACTAACAGCCTTTTAAGGCTTTTTAAATTTTATTTAATTACCTAACTTTTTTAGCCTTGATAGGTATATTGTGTTGCTTGTTCTTATGTTTGTAAGCTAGAGAGAGAGAGAAGCTGGGAAGATTGACATTTAAATATTTTGATGAAAATTTTTGTCATTTTACTTTGGAATAGAAAAATTTACTTTTCATACTTCAAGGGATGTTTGACCTGTCAAAATACCTTTTAAACTTTGCAATAATGCTGTGGAAAAGGCCTATTTTTTTTGTAGTGAGTTGGTGATCACTAAGTAAACCAGGATTGGCAGCCTATGGCAAGAGGAGATAAAAAATGTCAACACATTCATAGATGAAATCCATAACCAGTAAGGAGAAGTGAGATTCTAAATTTGCACTGAGCTCTGCAGATCTCATTGTATTTGTTATTTTTGATATTAACTGTTGTATTTCATTTCATATTTTCTTATATTCTAAGGATGGCATTTTACTTTTTTCCTTTTCTTTGCACAATGTGTTTTCATGTCTGAGATTTCTGTTGCTGTATATGATATCTGGGTGTCTGCTGCCTGTGAGTGTGTTCTGTAAAGTTGCCTGCATTCTTGATGTCATCCATTTTGTTATGAAGACTGGATAATGAATGCATGGATTGTAGAATTTTGTTGCTTGAAGATAGCTGAGGAAATCATGTTGTTTGAGCATTTTCCTCCTCTCTCTTCATGCATTTTTAGGTGAAACTGAGAGTGTTGGTTTTTCATGCCTACTTAGCAAATTTATGGCAGAGGGCAGGGCTAGAACTCGATCTGTTAACTCTTTATTCTTCTGTTTTCTTCTGCTTCCATATTCTTATAAAAGAATAGTTCATGAATATAGGTGGGGTGTGGATAAGTAAACCTGGTGTGAATTCTCAATTTCACCAGTGCCCTAGATATTTGACCCAAGCTACGTAGCCACCAAGAACAGAAACACACACGATTTACTTCAATAATTCCCAGGCCCAAGGAGAGGGTGCTCAGTTTAGCTAACACATTGCAAAGGTAGGACCTTGACAGATCTGAGATGCTTATGTTTGTGCTATGCCATAGTCTTAATACTTTAAACTGGCACCATAATTCAGAAAGAGTTTATGCTCATATCTGTTTATAATCCTTTTAAGGGCACGTTTGTTCATCAGGCTCTTTGATACTCTTGGTTCTTTAAACCCGGCGTCAGCAAATCTTTCATGAGGGAAAAATGCCAAGTTAGTACTTAGAGGAATTCTGAGCCATGGCACCACTGCAGCTTTCTGATGAGGAAGTCCATTTGATCACAGATGCCATTTTACAGGATTACTCCTTCATTAATCAGGGAAATGCTCTTTAACTTTAAATGCCTTTCCTCAGGAAGTTATTTAGTTTTATTCGTTTTATCTTGTCAGCTTAAGGTTAAGTAACATTTCTTTGAACACCTATAGTTATCCACCTCATTAAACAAACTCTATCTTATATGTGGATAGTTTTTCTTTTTTTGATATCAGGAAGCTCTTCCTAATTTCAGAGTTAAAATTTTCTTTTATGTTCTTTTTAAAAAAAGTTTTAATTTAAGAGGAAATAATCCCATTTCCCTGGCTTTATGATCCTGAAAGCATCATAAGTTTTATACATCCTCAAATGTTACTCTTAAGTCAGTTTCATGCATGTCCTTTGCTAATCCTCTATCAGATTTACCCAATAGTTCTTTTTATCATTAAGCTTCTATTTTTAAAGCTTTTTTCTCTTTTCTTTGACTTCAGGGATAGATCTTGAGAGAAAACACATGTATCTGTGTTAGCATAGTCACGGTGGGGGCTGGCCTCACCTTGATGTATTTAAAACTTTTCTCTCTCATTGTCATAAAAATCGATAGATTAAGCTTTTGGAAAGCATAGAGCATTAAACAAGTAACATATGCAAACCTATGACTAGCTAAGACAGTCATTGATCATCTGTTTCCTAGTATGCTATTGGTTTTGTTTGTAAAATTTAATTACTTTTATATTGATTACTATAAAAGTACTTATTGGGAGGATAATTTTCATTTGACACAAAATAAAACATACTAAAGACATAGTCCCCCTTACAGTTGTCAAAAATACTCATTTTTGTCCTTGACTGTTTCTATAAGACAGTACGAAGAATCTTTTCATAAGATAATTGGGAAAAGCATTCTTTTGCATCTGAATCCAGATTGGAGATAGGAGTTTTATTTAGAGTGGTTAAGCTGGTGAGTTAAGATTTAGTGTCTTGAATAAACACTATTTCCAAAAAAAAATTCAAGCTGTTTAGGAGATACCCAGTCTTTTTTTTTTAAAATTGTACTTTAGGTTCTGGGGTACATGTGCAGATCATGCAGGATTGTTGCATAGGTACACACATGGCAATGTGGTTTGCTGCCTCCATCCCCCTCCCCGTCACCTACATCTGGCCTTTTTCCCCATGTTATCCCTCCCTGACCTCCTGCTGTCCCTCCCTTGCCCCACCCAACAGACCCCAGTGTGTGATGCTCCCCTCCCTGTGTCCATATGTTCTCATTGTTCAGCACCTGCCTATGAGTGAGAACATTCAGTGTTTGATTTTTTTGTTCTTGTGTCAGCTTGCTGAGAATGATGGTTCCCAGATTCATCCATGTCCCTATAAAGGACACGAACTCATCATTTTTTATGGCTGCATAGTATTCCATGGTGTGTATGTGCCACATTTTGATACCCAGTCTTTTTAAGGACATGGAGATGATATAAAATGTGTATAAATTTATCTTGTAAATAGGTAACTACTATCTGTGAGGTGCCATCCAGGCATCTTCCAGAACGTATTGGTTCTACTTTGCTCTTAAGTAATTTCTGTTTCAGTATGGGTTAGGGCAGATTCCTGGCATTTGTAATCAACATGTGAGTCAGGACCATGGTCTTACTCTGTGGTCCAGGTTGCAGTATACTGGAGTGATCATAGCTCACTGCAGCTTCAAACTCCTGGGCTCAAGTGATCTTCCTGCCTCAGCCTCCCAAAGTGCTGGGATTATAGTACTGAACCACTGCACCTGGCCATTGTTTGACTTTTTAGTAATAGCCATTCTGAGTGGTGTAAGATGCTATTTCATTGTGGTTTTAATTTGCATTTCTCAAAAGATGAGAGAGTGGGATGGAAGTGAGGGATGAAATACTATCTGTTGGGTACAGTGTACACTCTTTGGGTGATTGGTGTGTTAAAAGCCCAGATGGTCCATGAAATATATCCATGATATAACACAACTGCACTTATACCCCAAATCTATCTATCTATCTATCTATCTATCTATCTATCTATCTATCTATCTATCTATCTATGCATATATACCTACTTATTTTTATGCGTTTAAAAGCATAATCCTGAGAAGAGATCACAATCACTAGGCTTCAACAGACTGCCTGAAGGTACATGCTTCAAAAATGGTTAGAAATCTCTTGACTTACTGTGTGGAGGTTTCAGCACAGAGGAAATAGAATTTAAACACATGGGGAAAAAAAAAACAAACATGAAAAAGTGGTAGAAGTTTTGTTCTATCTGGATTGGACTTCCAGATCTGTGTGACTGATGGCGTTTATGTAACCTTCCTATACTTGAGTTTATTCATCTGTAAAATGGAGATAATAGTATACTTGCTTCTAAGGATGGTTCATGATTAAAGCAGTTAATGAAGTTAAATTGCTAAGTACACTGCCTGAGCTAAATGTTAACTGCTATTACTATTATTACCTACAGCATTGCTTTCCCACAATTATCTGCCATGGTTTTGCAAAATTCACTTAATTTATATTATCATGTGTACTACTTTCTGATAGTTATAAGCTGCTTCAGAGCAGGATATCATGGCTTATACAGTACTGAACATATAGTAGACACTAAGCAATCAATTTATCTGAGTAAATAATTAAATGAACGTATGTTTAAGTGCTAGTCAGGTAATGCCATATGCTCTGGAAATAAAAAGATGAACAAGGCAAGGTCCTTGACTTCTATGAGCCCACAGTCCACTGGGAGAGACAGATTTATAAACAGCAATTAATTATTAGAATTGTCCTGTCCCACTTTACCATCTTGGAGTGGGGTACTGTTGAGGATGATGTCTTTCTTTTAAGTTTTCCTTTTTGTGTTGAGCAAACTTGGAGGACTTGAATGTGATGATGCCCACCTCAAAATGAAAATATTATGCACATAGAAATTGATATATTAATTTCTCATGAAGCTGTGAAAATTAAGATTAAGCATGTTAACATAATTAACACATTTCAAATGATAGCTTTTGTGTTAAATCATATGAAACTGCCAAAATTTGGCCATTTTTGATGTATAAAAAAACACCCAGCTTTATAACAGTAAATTTAATATTCAAAACAGCAATAATCAGTTCAACTTGTTATCTCTCATTGGTGGTTCTATGTGTGGCAGTAATCTTATGAACATTCAGTTTTCAATCAGAAACTAGGTAATTCACTTTTAGGAATATTACAGGAGGGGTTTTTTGGGGTATATTAAAAGACCCCAAATGTTCTGTGTGTGTGTGTGTGTGTGTGTGTGTGTGTGTGTGTGTGTGAAGTTATCTTTTATACTTTCACAGTACCTTAAACCTTATTTACAGTCAAGGTGTATTTAAGAATATACAATTATAACAGCATTAATACTATTTTCATGTGTTTTTAATTTTGTTCAGAAATATTTTGCATGTCCTCTCAAATTACATCTAGAAATTATAACTAAAAGTGTAATTTAATGGTATTGTGGTTTTATTATGGCATACATTTACTGTCTTTAAAATAGTTTACTCTAAAATGACCCTTTAGGTCTGATTGGCACCTTTAGTAAAGCAATCCTCTCTATTTTATTTCTACTCAGCCAGCGTTCAAGTATCCACTGATTATTTGGAATTGAAATAGTCCAGTGCTTCAAAGTTAGGAGGAGACTGTAGTATTTAATTCAAGCCTAATGTTTAGGAAATATTATTTTAATAACTAGAGTTTCCATTGCAATAACTCTTTTTTGGGCAAGTTCTTTCCTCTTTGAGATGGTTTATATGAGCTTGTATTTTCTAAGTTACAATAAATGATTGCAGAGAGGTAGTTTTTCTTTCCCAAATGATCTTTAATCTGTGTAAGATTTTGATGAAGTCATAAATGATGATTTTTTTTTCCTTTTTTCAGTCATGATTTTTTTCAGTCACCTTGGAATATATTTAATTATTTACATTCTGCTGAGATTTTAGCTTGGTTATTGAGTTTTCTGTTCTAAAAGTTATTATATCACATAGAATTTAATTACCATCCTGATTTTCTACTTTTCTAATCAAGTTATATGCACATTTGATGGTGTAGCGTGGACTGAAGTTACTAAGTCAGTGTTTGTAGATGGATGTGAAAGATTCTTCAAGAATAAAGGTATTAAATACATTTAACCTTTGCTCATGTGTGTTAGGAAGGAAAATGGAGACCAGCCTTTTCTCTCTCTCTTTCTTCCCAGAATGCCTTTGTTTTTAAAATTGGCGTCATTGCATGTGCCAGTGCACTCAGGTGGCAGCCCTGGTGTGAACTTGCCCCCCTTGCCTTTTTTTAACAGAAGTATAGGGGGATAGATAGTCAGAGGAAGTGGATGATTTGAACAGGTTCAGAGCATAGAGGAAGGGCTGTGTTGGGGACTTACAACTTGCTCTCCTCATGCATGAAGCTTCTAGTTCCCTCTCTCTCCCACCCATTTCTCCCCTCACTTTGTTCCTTTCCCTCCTTCTCCTTTCCCCTCTTTGCAGAGCTCTTGGCACCAGTCAAACTGCCCCACCCCTCAGGGCCCTCTGCAGTGACTGGTGGCTGTAGCTCCCTCCTTCTACACCCAGAGACCCTGGCTTGCCCATGCCACCGATGAAAATTCAAAGGGAACTGTAACTAATGTAGAGGGATATACACTGTGGCTTTTCCTTTACTCAGTTCTTCAAAATTGTCTATGTTTATGACACAGGATTTCAGTCCTTAAAAGTTTTGTCATCAAAACAGTAGGTGGCAAGTAATTATTATCATCAATGCAGTAGGTTCTACAGAAGCCAAATTGGAAGAGAAAGCAGGATAGAGTCCACCATAACCGTTGATTGTTAGGCAGATTCTTTCTAGGAAACAGATTCATTCCATTGTATCTGTTCTCTGTTATCCCATACAAGCTTATGATTAGTCTTGAGCTTGTAACATGGTCTTCTAATAGGTAGTCAGTGGTCAGTGCTTCAGCATGACCACAACATTTGGTTCTTCCTTTAGTGTTGTGTTGTAATGCTTTGATTATAAAAGCCTTAACATGGCCCTATTTGATTAGTTCCCTGCCAACTCTTGTATACTCATTTCACTGAGCTTTGTTACACTCTCTTGACTGTTAGCAATGGAGAAAAACCTGTGGTTACCAAGTATACAATATACAACTTGCTTTTTCTTATTCTGTCCCCCATTTAGAAGGCCATGGCTACCCTTATCTACCTGAGAACTCTTCCTGTCCTGTAAGACTGAGCTTACTGGCCACGTCCTATAGGTTACTATCCCTAAGCCTCCCCATCTTTCTTTCTCCTTCTTTCTACTTCTCTCCTACCTCCTTTTTCCCTCTCTTCCCTACCCAACTGTTTTCCTTTTGCCCTTCCCACATCATTTTCCCCCTTCTCATCATTTTTCCATGTCAAGAAATTTCCAAATGTGTAGGAATGTGATGGAGAATGCTGACAAGAAGTGCTTCGAGTAGTCAAATTAAGATGTAGTGGTTAAATTGTATAATGACAATCACATAAACTACATATATAAAGCTTCTACCTTAGTATCTAAATGTGTTTTGTTTTGTTTTTTTTGAGATGGAGTTTCGCTCTCGTTACCCAGGCTGGAGTGCAATGGCGCAATCTCGGCTCACCACAACCTCCGCCTCCTGGGTTCAGGCAATTCTCCTTCCTCAGCCTCCTGAGTAGCTGGGATTACAGACACGTGCCACCATGCCCAGCTAATTTTTTGTATTTTTATTAGAGACGTGGTTTCACCATGTTGACCAGGATGGTCTCGATCTCTTGACCTGGTGATCCATCCGCCTCGGCCTCCCAAAGCGCTGAGATTACAGGCGTGAGCCACCACACCCAGCCTAAATGTGTTTTTTTTTAAAGCAAAGAATGAGGGGGCCAGATGTGGTGGCTCACACCTGTAATCCCAACATTTTAAGAGGCTGAGGCATGAGGAGACCAATCTGGGAAACAAAGAGAGACTTTGTCTCTACAAAAAAAAAAAAAATTAGCCAAATGTGGTGGTATGCACTTGTAATACCAGCTTACCAGATACTTGGGAGGCTAAAGCAAGAGGATCACTTGAACTTGGGAAGTTAAGGCTGCAATGGGCTCTGATCATGCCACTGCACTCCAGCCTAGGTGACAGAGAAAGACCTTGTCTCCAAACAGAAAAGAATGTAGGATATACTGCTCTTGTGCTAGGAGAATTGACTTGCATTTCAATACCTTCTGCCTAGGAATTTTACTACACAGGGAAAATGATTATGCCTTCATCAAGGTACATTTATACATTTAAGGCCCATTAGCTAAATGATGAAAAAGATGGAAAAATTTCAGTTGCTGCAGGTTGTATAAGAAGATTTTCTATATTAGAGTGTTGTTTATCCTCCTGAATCTTGAAGCTACTTCATTTTTACTATTTACATATGGGTATGAAAGTTAGTTATTACCCTTTCAGTTCCGACATAACTTCCACATAGAGAAATTTAAGCAGTATCATATGTAAGTTGTGTCATAAGTGTCTTGTAATTTTTGGAAACATTTTTATGTGGTCTTATCAGTTTAATGTTCTTATCAATTCTAAAAGTGTTTGAAAAATGCAGCAATTCTAAAGTATTTGAAAAATGCAGCAATTCTAAAGTATTTGAAAAATGCAGAATAAATATTTGCAGTCTGGTTTTTATGTGTTTTTACACTCAATTTACACAGCTTTGAAGTTTGTCAGACAACTTAGGCATTGCTACTAAACATTTGTCATCTTTACTTTCTTGGTGGGACCAAATTGAGATATAACTTCTTAATTGGGTTTTGACAAACCTATTTGAAATAATTAACTCAAAATTGTAACAAGTAGAAGATAATGACGTGTTGAAAATAAGCTGTAGGATAAATTGTACCCTGAATGAGAATGAAGACACAGCATACCAGAATCCCTGGGACACATTTAAAGCAGTCTCTAGAGGAAAATATATAGCAATAAGTGCACGCATGAGAAGAAAGGACAGATCTAAAATTGACACCCTATCATCAAAATTGAAAGAGCTAGAGGAGCAAGATCAAAGAAAACTCAAAACCTAGCAGAAGACAAGAAATAACTAAGATCAAAGCAGAAATGAAGGAGATAGAGACACGAAAAACCCTACAAAAAATCAATAAATCCAGGAGCTGGTTTTTTGAAAAAATCAACAAAATAGACAGACCACTAGCCAGATTAATAAAAAAGAAAAGAGAGAATAACCAAATAGATGCAATAAAAAATGATAAAGGGGATATAACCACAGATGCCACAGAAATTCAGACCATCATCAGAGATTATTACAAACAACTCTATGCACATAAACTAGAAAACCTGGAAGAAATGGATAAATTCCTGGACAGTAGCCTCCTCCCAAGCCTAAACCAGGAAGAAGTCGAAACCCTCAATAGACCAATAACAAGGTCTGAAGTCGAGGCAGCAATTAAGAGCCTAACCACCCAAAAAAAGCCCAGGTCCAGATGGGTTCACAGCCGAATTCTACCAGACATACAAAGAGGAACTGGTACCATTCCTACTGAAACTATGCCAAATAATCCAAAAAGAGGGAATCCTTCCCAAATCATTTTATGAGACCAACATCATCCTGATACCAAAACCCGGCAGAGACTCAACAAGAAAAGAAAACTACAGGCCAATATCCATGATGAACATAGATGCAAAAATCTTCAATAACTACCAGCAAGCCGATTGCAACAGCATATCAAAAAGCTTATCCACCATGATCAAGTAGGCTTCATCCTGAGGATGCAAGGCTGGTTCAACATATGCAAGTCTATAACCATAATTCACCACATAAAGAGAACCAAAGTCAAAAACCACATGATTATCTCAATTGATGCAGAGAAGGCCTTTGACAAAATTCAACAGCGCTTTATGCTAAAAACCCTCAATAAACTAGGTACTGGTGGAACGTATCTCAAAATAATACAAGCTATTTACAACAAACCAACAGCCAATATCATACTGAATGGCAAAAACTGGAAGCATTCCCTTTGAAATCTGGCACTAGACATGATAAAATTCTAAGTGGCAAATTTTGTTGGGATATTGAAAATTAGAAATAATACCATGTTACAGAGTTTGTCAACATTTGAAATTTTATTTTGTGTTCTAGTAGGAAAAGTAATGTTCACATTCCAAGTAGGGAATAAACCCCATTATTTCCTTTGGATTCTGCTTTCTTGTTTATATATCAGTGTTTCCCTTTCTGGGCCTCCCTCCAGTCCATACCCCTCCCAGGAACTGTATTAGTACAGTCAGTGCCCCTGGTCCCACTGTATCTTTGACTCACTCCTTGGTGGGTGATTAACCTGGTAGATGAGGTTGGAAGGAGAAACCAGGCATGGCTGCATTTCTATGTGGAGCTTTCTGCTGCCTCGGAGCTCTCTTGCCTCTGCTCTTTTAGGCAGTGAGCTTTGCAATGGATTTTGTCTGGGAATGGAGGTATAGGTTGTATTTGTCTGCCTTTTTGATAGTGGCGGCAGCAGTGGGCCTGCCCTTTGCAGGGTGGACCATTGTTTTGGATATCAGAATTGTAGCATAGTGCATACAGCACATGTTAGGTAGTACCCCAGTAAGGTCCAAGGCAGGCTTTTTTCATAAAACAAATATTCCTGTAGCAACATATATGAATAGTCACACTGAATGAATACATAGACTTCCATTACTTCAAAACAGTTTTTAAAAAATTTATTTTATATTTTTAATTGACAAGTTATAATTATATATGTTTATGATGTATAATGTGTTGTTATGACATATGTATGCAATATGGAATGAGTAAATCAAGATAAGTAACATATTATCACCTCACATACTTACTTTTTTCATCATGAGAGCATTTGACATGTATTCTTTTAGCAATTTTGAAATACCAGTTTTTTTCCCCTTCAATGAATTTGCTGCATACTTATGAGGAAAAATATTTTTAGTGTTTTCATATTGAATAGTAGATAAAAGATTACAGCTCTTAGGAAAATCTAGAGCAGCAAAATCATGCCATTATTGTTTCTGTTAGGGTCAGGGTGGATGACTTTAAGCTTTGGTGTGGTACCTTACTAGGAGTGGACCATGTGGGGTTTTTATTTTGGAGCTTTGCACTGTGGTTGGTTTTTATACTTCTTCAGTTGGCTTTTTTTTTTCCTTTGCAGTGCATTGTTTAGAGAGGTTTTAAGCCTTATGTGAGGGAGAATTTTGATCATGGAAGATGAGTGAAGCTGTCTTTGTCCATAGGAAAGCAGCTCTCGTTTTAGAGGCAGACCTGTATACTCCAGACCTTATTCAAAGCAGAATGACCTCTGTTTGCACTGTATATAGAAAAGAGAATCTTTTCATGTTTTTAAGGCATGAGCAGAGTAATATTTGCTACTTTTTAAATTACAAGGCATGGAAATCCTATGTGGGTTATAGAAGAGCCAGTCATGGATTCATGTGTCTTGTCCATAGGCTGATGTAACCACCCATCTGGATTCTGGTAGGAGAAACCTTACCTAGGAGACAGGGTTATGAGGCCTAACCAATCCTGACTAGGCATTTTGGCTGCCAAAGACTGAGAAAGATATTACAGTGCTTACAGTCAACAGAGGCTTAAAATCTAAGGTGTGTACAGAACTCCTGTATATCAGTATGAAAACTCAGATACTCCCTGAACAATATGAATAAAGGATATGAATAACAAGGCAAAGAATAGGAAATTTAAATAACCAATAAGCTCTATTAATTTCATATAGCTGCTGTATCAAATTGCCATAACTGAATTGTTTAAAACAACAGAAATGGCCGGGCACAGTGAGTCACGCCTGCAATCCCAGCACTTTGGGAGGCCGAGGCAGGTGGATCACAAGGTCAGATCAAGACCATCCTGGATAACATGGTGAAACCCCGTCTCTACTAAAAATGCAAAAAATTGGCCGAGCATGGTGGCACGTGCCTGTAGTCCCAGCTACTCAGGAGGCTGAGGCAGGAGAATTGCTTGAACCCAGGAGGTGGAGGTTGCAGTGAGGCCAAGATCACACCACTGCATTGTAGCCTGAGTGACCAGAGCAAGACTCCATCTCAAACAAAACAAAACAAAAACCAGAAATGTATTGTCTCACAGTTATGGAGGCCAGAAGTCTGTAGTCAAGATGTCGGTGGGGCTGTACTCCCTCTAGAAGCTCTAGGGGAGATGCCTTCCAGTGGTTCATCCACCTAACTAGCTGTACAGCATTTAACCAATTACATGCTTGGTTTCCGTTTTCTCATTAATAAAATGAGATTCTGATAGTGTCTACTTCATTGCAGTGTTGTGAATTTTAAATGAGGTAAGACATAGAGTGGTAAACACCAAATGTTAAGTAAAGACTCAAATCAGAACTTATTAATGCAATAGCTCTGTGAGTTTCTATTATTCAACAGATTATAAGTACTATACTTGAAATATTAGCTAGTACAGTTTGTAAAAACACTATACTAAATACCTTGTGAGTAAATGGACTTATGCGTGGCAGTGGATTTTGTGCTAGTCTCGTCTTGAAGATTTATTCTTTACTCTTCGTAGCCCATCTTGTATGTATGTGTTTTGGTAAGACATAAACATGCAAAAAGCAAATTTTTGGTTTTTCCATGTCTCCACTTGACTATGGATTCTATCTGTAACTGTTTTACTCATAGCCGTACTTATTGTTTGGTTTGTTAAAAACATGATGGTAGTAAAACATTAAAAGAAGTTGTTTACCAAATATTTAAAAATGGAAATGTAAGTAAAATGAGACATAGGAAATCAAGCTAAAAACCTAAGACAACTAGAAACAATCTGAAAGTTGTAGATTTGTTAGAAACAGTGAATACTATATCCACTTAATATTCTTATAGGTATTAAGACTGCTACTCATGTATTTTCAGATTAACCATGTCATTTTTCTTCTTAATTTATATGGAATATCAATCATTTACTTTTCTCATCTGAGTAATCTATTGGTATAACCTTACCAATTAAATAGACACTAACCAGAACAACAGTAATTTACCTCTACGTCTTGCTAAATCTAGTTGTTTAGGTGGCTTATACAAACACTTTCATTCCCTCATGATAGCCTCCTCTTTTCCCTAAATCTCAAACTAAATTTTGAATCACTGGTGACATGATTGTTGTTCTTGAAGTTAGACATGGATTATGAATGTAATAATTAGTTGGCGAAACCAAGCTCTTTGTCAACGTATTGAAAAATATTGTGCCGACAGATCTAATGAAAAGCTTTACTTCTTTGTTTTACTCGTTTTTATGTGTGGTCTGTGGATGTGAGAGGACAAAAAAAAACCTTTTTTTTCTTTAAGTTGGCCTGTACATTATAATTATAAAATGTGTAAAAAGTAAGTTCTACACAAAATCAAACACCACATGTTCTCACTCATAGGCGGGTGTTGAACAAGGAGAACACATGGACACAGGGAGGGGAGCACTATACACGGGGGTCTGTTGGGGGGGAGGGGGGGATAGCGGGGGGGTGGGGAGTTGGGGAGGGATAGCATGGGGAGAAATGCCAGATATAGGTGAAGGGGAGGGAGGCAGCAAATCATACTGCCACGTATGCACCTATGCAACAACCTTGCATGTTTTTCACATGTACCCCAAAACCTAAAATGCAATAAAAAAATAAAATAAAATATTAAAAAAAAAAAAGTAAGTTCTAACACTGTTTTCATGCATCCTCTATGAATCATGAAATATTTTGTCCCTAATGTGCATTCAAATATTAGCTGTTAAGCTGGAGATATTCATAGGCAGTTGCGTAAAGAGATCACTAGTCTTCAAGAATGTATGTTATATATAAAGTGATACCAACATATTATGTCAAAATAGAAACTTCCCCACAATTATAAGATTGAAAAAAATTGTTACAGATCTTGGCATCATCTTTAGTAAATTGGGTGAATAAGACAATGATTGAAATATAATGATGGGTGGTGGCAGTGAACACACATCATTGTGTGTATGAGCCAAGCAGTGTTCTAAGTGCTTTAAAGACTGTGCATTGTTTCTTTTAATCCTCATGGGAGTCCTAAAAATTTGGTACCATTGTTATCTCTG
The DNA here is from genome assembly GCF_030222135.1 of Aotus nancymaae. Classification (NCBI taxonomy): domain Eukaryota; kingdom Metazoa; phylum Chordata; class Mammalia; order Primates; family Aotidae; genus Aotus; species Aotus nancymaae. The sequence continues at coordinate 33,895,783 of NW_026988413.1, forward strand.
TTTTACAGGTAAGGGAACTAAGGCACACAAGTTTAGTTAACTTGCCTAAGTTGTAGAGCTAGCCTGGGTACAGAATTTAAACTCAGGCAGTCTGGCTTAAGAATTAATTAAACTTGCAGAATTCAGCAATTTCTAAAACTATCGAGACCTTAGACTATGAAAATTATATAAAACAAAGCTTTTTTTTAAGATATAAAATTTAAAAGCCCATGAGATCTGAATGAAGGAAACTTTATGAATAGATGTGCTGTAGGGACTGCTTTATTTTTCATTGCATGAAATATACTAGGAAAAGTGGTACATTAGGGTATCAGAACTATATGTTGATTAAACTGTCCTACCTGGGGGGCAAGATTTATTTTTCTGTGTGCCACGATCCAAATCTTTGTGTTCTCCTTGAAATATTGAAATCTTAACCCCCAAGGTGATGGTATTAGGAAGTGGGAACTTTGGGAGGTGATTAGCTCATGGGGACAGAACCCTCATGAGTAGAATTAGTGTTCTTATGAAAGAGGCCTGAGAGAGACCCCCTTACCCTTTCTACAATGTAAGAACAGAGCAAAAAAGTGCTTTCTACTAGCCAGAAAGCAGGCCCTCATCAGACACCAAATCTGTCTTGATCATGGACTTCTCAGCCTCCAGAACTGTGCAAAAATAAATTCCTATTGCTTATAAGCTACACAGTTTATGGTATTTTATTATAACAGCCCAAATGGACTAAGATACTGTGTTTCTCTGGTACTTGCTTCATACCTTATTTAGCATATTATTATATCAGAAGGTCAGTATCTTGGATAAAATACAACCATGACCTCATCTTTGAATACTGGGAACACAAAAGAGTCATTAGGACAGGAAATTGTTCCTTTGTGATCACTGCTGTGGCCCTAGAATTATATGCACTTATGATTAAGTATCATGCACATGGTAGGGTCTTGATAAATATTTGAATGAGTAAAATCAATAATGTAGACATTTTGAATAGATGGTTCTTAGATTGTGCTTCTAGAGTGAATATGAAAAACAATAGGACATGACGGGTCCTTAATCATGCCAGAGAAGTACCTTTGTTATATTAAATCAAATAAGAAATTGATTTTTTACAAATCGGTGCACTAGGTCCTGCAGGAATGTGAAGGAGTATAGTGAAGTTCTCCCCTCAAAAATCTTATAATTTGAGAATTAAAAGTAGCAACTTTTGTAAAATGGGAAAAAAGTAACATTGTTTTCAGAAAAAGCTTTGTGGGGATTACAGGATTCGACTGTCACTTGGGGTAGAAATAGAAAGCATTCTGGATTGGAGAGAAAGTTAGTTGCAATTAGAAATTTTTTTCTTTAAGTATTACTCCTGATGTAATGTTAGAATTTTCTTTGAGGTACCAAGGTATACGTAATTGGTATCGTTTTCTCCTGATAATGACTATTTGGGGCTCATGACTTGTTATATAGCTGTAGATCTGTATTATTCGTTTACATAAAAATAATTAAAGGAGAATTTTTATCCCTGTAAAGGCTGTTTCTTATATACTAGAAATGATTATTACTTTATGGCTGCATATTATTCCACATTTAGTCCATTTTTCAGATACAGAGATGTGGATGAAATTTATTCTTGACTTTTGGAGAGAAAATGTAAGACAGATGGCCTCTGATCCTGTGATATTAAATAAGTCTTTTTCTGGACAACTGTTGTCAATGTAATTCTTAGCTGAGGGAAGACTTGTCAAATCATTGCCTGTTCTCTTTTTTTTAAAAAAAAAATGGGTAGTTGTATAAAGCAAAGATTGCAAAAGCTGCAGATATGTCTTAATATTTTGAAGAGAAAGTACTTGAAAAGTCAAACATTTTGTCAGGGACCTTGAGTAGGTTTTATTGTGCTAGTGTAGGGACAAAAGGGAGAAAACCGGATTTTTTAAAAAGTGAATCAGATAAGACCACTGCTCACAAGATATTCTAAACCAAGTGCAAGTATAGACCAACATATATGCATCTATATGCATCTAATTATATATAATATGAGACAAAATTAAATGACTGCCAAATAGGTACAAAAATAAAGTGTCATAGGAGCAGGTGTTTTTGGCTAGGGAGATCACGAATGAAATTGAAATAAGTCTGTAAAGATGTTGAGAATTAGGTAGAAAATGGAAGAAACACGTTTTTCAGGATTGGGAAGAGGAAGGAAGGCCCATTTATTGAACACCTACCAAGCTAAGCTGGCAGTGTGCTTGGTGATTTACAAACAGATCTGAAATATGTCATCTAATACTCAACATGGCCCCTAGAGGCAGACTTTACTTTTCCATACTACAGATGAGAAAACTGAGGCTCAACGTGGCTCAGTTCAAATGGCTAGCATGTAGCAAAAACTGGATTTCAGACAGATCTGTCACATAGCCTGGTGCTTTGATATACTGTTCACTGTTTCTGCTAGTGTGATGACTCTATATTCATGTTGTCCTCGTTTTTCTCTGCTCCTTCCCAGGAGGGATTAAATTATATAAGAAATAAGAAGGGGTTTTGTGATCTGTGAATTGGAAAAACGTAAGGAGAAAATCTCCTTAATCACATTTTCCCTGTTATTTCTGACTGCTAGGAACTCAGAGTTAACCACAGACTTACTCAGAGTTAACCATCATAGGTCTTGTTTTAGCAAAGCAAAGCTTATGCAAACCTTCAATGACTGACAGTGGCTTAGGAAGATTTAGAGTCTGTTTTAAGCTTTAGGACAACTTTGAAATGATGGAGTCCCAGAAGCAGCCTCCAAACCCATTTGGTCCTCGTCGCTGGATCTTAATCATGAGAGGGGCAGAATAAACTGTTACATGAACAGGACAATTGCTGGTGGTAATTTAAAGGATTCTGTTTGGGTGTATTTTTTCCTCTTTTGAGTATATTGCCTATTCACCACCACTTCAAACAAAAATCCAGTCTAAATGTTTTAGTTAATACTAAGATATATTTTGTTCCAGGCTCAAACAAAGATAATAATTATACTAATGCCAAATATTGTCCTTAATCTTGTGTTTATTTAAGAATATTCAGTTCTTCCTTCTATCTTCTAGTGCAAAGACTACAATGTGAATTTTTCCCCCTTACTTCCCAGAGCAGTAATAATGAGTTTCTACTCTGTTTATTACCATTCTATCTTCTAACTTGGTAGACTGAATGAGGAAAATATTGTTTTCAATTTATTGTTAAAGTTATGTAGAGTATGACTTGAATTCAGAATGAAGAAGAGAGTGTAATTTATGTTTATTTATGCCCATTACAATTTAAAGGAATTTGGTCATATTCCAAATGCTTATTTGTCTTTGTATTAAGGTATGGCTAAGGAATCAAGTTTTATAATAAAAGCAAAGAATATATGTAAACATACATACATACACATACACACACATATTCTATGTGTGTATATGGAATAATTATAAGTTGAATTCATTATGCATATTCTAACTATTCTATACTCTTATTGAAATGATCACCCTTCTGAAGTAAAATTAAGTAGATACAATTTTGCATAAGGAATATTACCAGATAGAATACAGAGGGTAATGACCCTATCATTTTAATTCAACTTTTATTGAGAACCTATGATGTGCTATTACCAGATAGAATACAGAGGGTAATGACACTATCATTTTAATTCAACTTTTATTGAGAACCTATGATGTGCTAGATACTGTGCTAGAAGCTGGGTATTAAAAAGATGAGAATAAGATTTAATCCTGTCCCTCAGGAAGATTAATAGAATAGGTAATTTTGTAGAGGGAATTATATTAGGATTTTTGCTAAATGGGTAGATTACAGCTGCATTTACAACAGGAAGACAGATGGATAACTGTGTGAAATGACAGATATGTTTATTTGTTCCACTATAGCAAACATTGTACTATATATGTGTATCTTATAGCATCATGTTGTACACATTAAATATACACAACAAAATTTATTTAAAAAAAATATAAATTAGAATTAATTAGAATTATAGTTGCTACTATCCAGAAATGCCTTTTATATAAACTACCTTTGTTACATGAAAATATGAAGTTTTTTTTAACCACTGATATATTAGCTGTAATTAAAGGGAATGCTTGCAAATTTTACACACACACATATATATGTACTCATATACACACATATATGTTAGAAAACATTAAAAATTGTAAAAGTAAAGATTCTGCTTTCAGAAAAAATAGTAGTAGTACTGTTTGCTTTTTTGTTGCTCTCAGTGAAGTACCTTAGAGTCAGTATTTTGTTTTCCTCAGATCTCATTATGATTCATTTAATTTCTTGCAAAAACAAATATATAGTTGTAATTTTTGAACCTGAATGCAAAATAAGTGTTTTGTGAATTCCTAGAGATCTCTCATGATATCACAGCCGTGTATACTGACACTCGTGAGGTAGTTTATTGGTTTTCTTTACATGTTAGAGATGCTGCCTGAACAGTGACCTGTGATTGTATTTATCTGTTTTGCTTTATCAGAGTAGAGATTTCTGGGAGTGTGGCATTCTTACCCATAGAGAGCAAAGAATAGCAGAGGGATAGAGATCAGTTAGTTGATATTTTTTCCTTTAATAATAGTTATAACCTCCTCGAAATTTTAATTGGAACCTAGAAGTTATAGGATACATACACACATATATATAACTTGCATATAACTCTTTAATTCTGCCTGGATAATGTCCTCCTTAAGGTCAGAGCCATGTTGTGTCCCCATTAACGTAGACTCTGGCTCATGTCAGTGCCTTGTGTATAGTGCATATTATATGTTTGTTGTGGTTAATGATTAAGTATTATTCCTTTGGGGGTACTTCAGGAATGCAGAGCCTGTAACTGCCATTGTGCCTGCCTACTTACCTTCTGGTTCATGTCTTTCCCCTTGGTAACAGAGCATTCAAATCTTCACCCTTCCTCTGACCATGTGCTCAGCCAGGGAAAGAGCTCTCTACAGCAGGATAAATCATGATTAACCTAAGACCATCATGTTGACTCCACTCCAGCTTCCAAGGATTCCATTAGGCATGGATTTGTGAAGTAATTCTAGCCAAAGTGAGATTGAGAGACATCTGGTAACTTCCTGGAAAAAAAAAATGTGTGTGTGTGTGTATTACATAATATATATAAAATATATATAATACATATATAAAAATATATTTTTTATTTATATAAAATATTTTTATATATAAAAATACATACATATATATTTATATATATAAAAATACACACACATATATTCTTGCAAAAAAACATATATAGTTGTAATTTATAGTGAAAAAAATGATTTTTTTACACCTACCTCAGTGATCCAGTCTCTCTCCTCCCCCATTTACATGCTGCTCCAAGAAGACTCTTAGACCTCATTCTGATAAAATAGATGCAATTTGACATCATACTTAATGGACTAATAGGTAACTTGTACAGATCTCTGCTATTTCTATTCCAGGGAAAACTGGGGAAATTGAATTGCATTGAGGGCATTATCCTTGATGGAGACATGGCCAATTATAAAAGCTTATTCTGTGTCAAGAATTTATACCTGACCCATCATCAGGGATGGAAGACTTTTGGGATTCTTCTCTCCTTTGGCTCATTCATTAGATCAGGGTTTCTTAACCTTACTATTGATGTTTTGGGCCTCATAATTTCTTATCATGTGGGAATACTGTGTGCGTTTTCAGATATTTTAGCAGCAGCCCTGGTGTATTCTTACTAGATGCTAGTAGCATTCTCTAATTGTGACAATAAAAAATGTCTCCAGAAATTGCCCCTAACTTGAAAACCACTTTGTTAGAGATAGATGATTGTTTCTTACAGGTCTATTTTGTTCTAAGACTGGGGCAAAAGAGAGGGCCGTTCTATCATTGCTTTAACCACTTTATTTTATAATGAGAAAAACAGAATGAATTAGCTGAGTTCTTCAAATTAGTCTTTTCAACCATACAGAGAACCTTTTGATGTGAGATACATTTTAAAACAAAATGTAGTTACAAGTTAAACTCTTCACCCACAAAAAAAATCTGCAAAATAAAAAAGGCAGAATTACATTATTTTGTAATTCCTCTTCCAAAGGTTAAATAATCACAGACCTAACAAATTGCCTCTAATATTATGATGTTAAACGATCTTCTTAATGAGGCTTCAATTTGTCACTCTTAATAGAATCAGCCAGGAATTCACCCCATTTGAACAGGAAAAAAAAAGTCTACCTGTAAGGACAGTTCAGATGTGAACTGAGTCATGCTTTAATAGAATTGTATGAATGGGACAAGTAGACTGTTTGCTAGGTTTTTTTTTTTCTAAAAAAAGGAAATATTAACTAAAATACAATGGTCCAGGGAATATAATAAATGCTTTTGTCAAAATGAGAAAACTCTATCATGTCTATGATTAAATGTTCATGTCCATTTTGCACACAGGGAAATCGAGTCTTTTCTTTTTCTATCCCTAGGACTTTGTGGCCTGCTGTGCACATAGAAGATGTCTTATACATGGTAGATGATATTTGAGTGGGTGTTGTCAATTTATTGACTCCCTGAAATGGACTTTAGATAAAGATTTAAAATAAATGTAAACAATAAGGCATCTTTAAAGCAGTAAAGATTCTGTAGTTTGCAAAAATAATGTAGTGATTTGTTATCATTGTGGCCATCCTTTCCTCTTTCCAGTACTATCCTTCCAGTTACTAAATCTGTTATTCAGCCTTTGTCTGTGTCTCTACATCTGTACTGCTACTTCAAGTCCAGGCTACTATCTTCTTTTGCCTAAGCTCATCTCATGTTACTCTCTCTGTCCAATACATTTTCCCCATAAAGCAGCCAAAGTGAACATTTTGAAACACATTTGTCACTTCCCTGGATTAGAACCCTACAGTGTGTTTCTCTCGTCCTTAGGACATCATCTAAAATCCTTAGTCTCTACAAGAGTAGGGCCATTTCTATTTTCTTCTCCAACATATGCTCCACTTTCAGTATTTGCCTAGAACATAGTAGGTTCTCAGCAGAAAATGAGGCTGTACCAGGCTAACAATCTGAGTTTACACTCTGTTTTCTTTGTGTTGAATTTTTAGATGTGGGATAGACATTTAATGCAGAAAGTAGGTGGGAATGGTTTGCTCCTGCTTCCCACAGAATGGTATATTGGGTAGTGTTGAACCATACATAAAAACTGGCAGCTGGCCCAGGTACATGCACTAATATATGAATTATTTTTATCTTTGCCATTGCCTTACAGCTAGAAAAAAATTTTACATGACTGGGTAGATTTCCTTCATCTATTCAGGACGAAGGAAGAAACCCAAGGCTTTAAAAAATTCCTACCAATTTATTTATTGCTTTACAGCTTATTCAAATTGTTATATATCTTTGCTCCGAGGCTTTAAAAAATTTCTACCAATTTATTTATTGCTTTACAGCTTATTCAAATTGTTATATATCTTGACTCATTGCTTAGCTTTCTGGCCAATAAGATTTCAGGATGCAATGCACTAATATAAACACTTGGATTGGTTTAACTACCTCTGATGTCACAATTTCCCCATTAGGATGTCATAATTTTTTTGAAATCATATGGTACCAATCACAACTCCTGTTATTTTGTTTCACTATGAAAAAGATAATCTACCAAATATAAAAATTCTGGAAGGAGCAAGATACCTTTTATCCAGGGAGACCTTTTCCATTTATGTGCTTTAGTAATCTACTGCCAACAACTGTCTTCTTTATGTTCTTTTACAACTAATGTTGTTTTGTTTTCTCGTGTTTGTCTGTTAATGACAAATGGAGGCATGAGCTTCGTTAGGATTACTCCTTCGACTCATAGTTCTGTTTCATCTGGACTTTTGAGGCTTAGTATCTGTCTACTACTTAGCCTTCCTGACTCAAATGGAAAAACCATTTGGACAGCTCACCTGAATATAACATTTCAGGTGGGAAATAAGATCATATCAGAATTAGGAGAGAGTGGAATGTTCGGGAATCATTCTCCTCTGGAAAGGGTGTCTGGTGCGGTGGCACTTCCTGAAGGATGGAATCAGAATGCTTGTAATCCTTTGACCAATTTCAGCAGGCCCGAACAGGCAAACTCTTGGCTGGCCCTCATTGAACGAGGAGGCTGTACTTTTACACATAAAATCAACATGGCAGCAGAGAAAGGAGCAAATGGGGTGATCATCTACAACTATCCAGGTACGGGCAATAAAATATTTCCCATGTCTCACCAGGGGACGGAAAATATAGTTGCGGTGATGATAGGCAACCTGAAAGACATGGAACTTTTGCACTTGATTCAGAAAGGAGTCTATGTGACAGTCATCATTGAAGTGGGGAGAATGCACATGCCATGGCTGAGCCATTATGTCATGTCTCTAATGTTTACCTTCCTGGCTGCCACAGTTGCCTACCTTTTCTTATATTGTGTCTGGAGACCTAGAGTGCCCAATTCTTCCACCAGGATGTGAAGTCAGATAAAGGCAGATGTGAAGAAAGCTATTGGCCAGCTTCAACTGCGAGTTCTCAAAGAAGGGGATGAGGAATTAGACCCAAATGAAGACAGTTGTGTTGTTTGCTTTGACACATACAAACCCCAAGATGTAGTACGCATTGTAACTTGCAAACATTTTTTCCATAAGGCATGCATTGACCCCTGGCTTTTAGCCCATAGGACATGTCCCATGTGCAAGTGTGACATTCTGAAAAGAAATCCTGAGAATTTTCTGTAGTTGTAACCAGATCTTTCCAAATATTAAGTTTAGATAAATTCTCTTATTGTACTTTATAAAGAGAGAAAATTTCAGCTTCTCTACCCAAGTACCAACAAGGGTGAAATTTGTGTTTCAAAAATAAAACTCCATATCATGCCCAGCTATTTGTACTTCTTGTCTTTCTAATCAGTTTTAAGTGTTATACCTTTTTGTCCTTATCCAAATAAGAACATTAGTATATGTTACAAACAAAATGTTTTTTTTCAAGTTACTAGGATTGTGACATTGCTATAGAGAATTAGCCATGCTATTTTAAGTTTCCTTTTTTAATACTAATTCTTGTACTTTGTTTCACATTTTGACTAATAATTTATATCTCTGATTCTCCATGGTTAATTAATTTTATTAATACCCAGGAAATCTAGTTTCCAAAGCTAGTCATTGGATTGGTAATGTGTTCTAAGTAATTATTTTAGATGATAATACTTTGGTTATGTAAGGAAACGTGTTCTAAATTATTATAGGCCTCATTGCAAACATTCACCTTTGTTTGCCAGAGCTCTTTAAGTCCTTGTTAAGTCCATAGTGACTCAGCTATGGTAGCAGATTTCTTTCCTAGAAGTGTCCTTAATAAATGCTTCCTTTTTCCTCTCCAAATGGTAATGTGTGTTTCTCTGGGGCATTTTGATAACATAGAGCAGAGCTAAAATTTTATTCAGTTGCCTTTCCATGTTATATTCTTTGCCTTATTTTGCATCTTCCTTTTTTTCTAGTAGATGAATAAACACCTATATAATAATGAGAGACAGAAAGATTTAAGTATTGTTGTGTCGATGAAAATTTCTCTTTCTGGATGATATGCTAAACCTTTGATGCCTAACTCAGTGGCACTTCATGAGTATACACACCATGTACTACCTTTTAAAAAATACAGGGACATATGGAAATAAAACTGGATTAATAGGCTTTGGGAGAGAAAATCAACCATTGTGGGTAGGTTTTATATCATCAGTATTCTTTTTATACTCGTTTTAGTTGGGTTCCTAGGGCCGTTTCTTGTCTCAAATTATCATGTTGTAGATTCACATTTCATAAGAAGTAGCAGCTCCATTAGTCTTGGTGAGATCCAATCAAGACTTTTAGCACTTTACACATGGAGGCCAGAGACATTTATGTTCAATGTCAGAATCTTTGGCTTTGGTTTCCTAGCTGGTGAGAAACAAAACAAACACTGAGATTCGCCCCAAGACAGTGTACCAGGAGCAGCGCGGCTGCTTGTGACTATGCTTGTGAGTTCACACGTTATCCTTTAGCTTTGCGGTCATATTGTGCCACTGACATGATTGTAGCAAAAACGTAGACAGAGTGAACAGAGTGTAGAATCTTCCAATAAAGATATTTGTAGAGTTCTGCAAAAATATTTGATAAGAGATCTACTTATTGCTGCTAATGGTTAAGTGTGCACATTGAAGTTTTTCTTAATAGCTGTTTTTAAAAAATGAGCTGTGCCAAACTAATATGACTATATTTAATCTTTCCCTGGATGCACTTTCTCTTCCTCTTTCAAAATATTGTTTGATTAATAATGGATGTCAAGGTCTGCAGAGAAATTAGCTTCCCTAGATGTCAGTCCTGTCTTTACTCCTATCAGACATACTCCATTTGTATAGTCAATGAAAGATGGAGAAAGTTAGGCAGAAGTAAACTAAGCAGGATCCCCTACTTTAAAACATCAAAACATTAAAAGAACAAACTTCTCAGCAAGCTTAAATAAATGCAATACAAGGGTTTATGTGATGAATCAAAAATTAGCACTGTGATTTTACTTTTTGATATAAAAATAATGTCACTGAGTTCACCACTTTTGCCTCACATCTGATCACAGCACTAATTTTTAATTATCCTTTTTTTTTTTTGCTTGCCACTTTGTTAGAAATATCTCCTTCACTTGCTATTAAAAGAAAGTATGTAGCATTCTTACATGTGCTTTCAGGCTTTAAAGAGCGTGCCTTTTTATGAATTTTAGATTTAATTTTTAGTTTAGTGTGCTACCCACTACCATTATATGTGTAGCTCAGTGATTATATCCATCTTATACAACATAGAAATCACCCATAACAGCATTTAAGTTAATAAATTCACAGTTTGCTCTAAGCTCTTATCTAATTGGCTGCCTGATCTTGCATGTCACAATCACATCACACAACAGTAAGCAGTACTAGAGTTAACAGTAGGGGATTTATTTTTCAATCTAAAGTTTTTCTCCTCTCTCTAATAAGACATCTGAAACTCATAAGCCACATTTAAGAATTTCTTACAAAAACATGCTGGAAGACAGTGGATCTTGTTTGAATCCTGAAGATTTTCTTCTCTTTGTTATTTTAAATTAATTGTCAACAAATGTGGAACTGTTTGTTGGGTTGGTTGCTAAGTCACTAGGAGAAGAGAGAGATGCATCTACTCAAGATTGGCACTTGGAGAAACAACACTGCGTCTTCCTGGCTTGTAAAGTTCAGCATTCTTTGGCTTGTTGGTCAGAACTGTTGCAGAGCAAGTGTTTGGACGGCTTACATGAATATATCATTTCATGTTGGGAATCATGTGTTGTCAAAGTTGGGAGAGACTGGAATCTTTGGAAGAAGCTCCACTTTGAAGAGAGTGGCAGGAATTATAGTACCACCGGAGGGAAATACCCAAAATGCTTGTAATCCCAATACCATTTTCAGCCGATCAAAGTACTCAGAGACCTGGCTTGCCCTTATTGAACGTGGAGGTTGTACCTTCACACAGAAAATTAAAGTGGCAACTGAGAAGGGAGCCAGTGGAGTGATCATCTATAACTTTCCAGGAACTGGCAACCAGGTGTTCCCCATGTTTCATCAGGCATTTGAAGATGTCGTTGTGGTTATGATTGGTAACTTAAAAGGCACAGAAATTTTCCATTTGATTAAGAAGGGAGTTCTCGTTACGGCCATGGTTGAGGTGGGAAGAAAGCACACCATCTGGGTCAATCACTATTTGGTCTTTTTTGTGATTGTCGCAACTGCTACCTTAGCATATTTCATCTTTTACCACATTCATAGACTTTGGGTAGCAAGGATTCAGAACCGGAGATGGCAGCGATTAGCAGCAGATCTTAAGAACGCATTTGGACAACTGCAACTTCGAGTGTTAAAAGAGGGGGATGAGGAAATAAATCCAAATGGGGATTGCTGCATCATTTGCTTTGAATTCTATAAGCCTAATGACATAGTTCGTATTCTGACTTGTAAACATTTTTTCCACAAGAATTGCATTGACCCCTGGATTTTACCCCATGGGACATGCCCCGTTTGCAAATGTGATATTCTTAAAGATTTGGGGATTCAAGTGGATGTTGAAAATAGAACAGAAACTTTGCAAGTTCTAATGTCAAATGAACTGCCTGAAACCTTATCACCTAGTGAAGAGGAGACAAATAACGAAGCTTCTCCTGCAGGAACCTCAGATAAAGTAATCCATGTGGAGGTAAATCCTGCTTCTCAGAGTAATGACAGCCAGCCTCATTTAGTAGTGGAAGATGTTCATCCTTCACCTTGATGGCATGACTTTTGAGGAAGTGGATTAAACCCATTTGACAAGCAGTTTGTCTGTTTGAAATGTGTTTTTTGTGTCCTTTTTTTGTTACTTCAGTAATTTTCTGCATCCTTTGTCAAGCCTCAAAGACAGAAAAAAATTCTTAGCAGGATTTTTTTAGTTTAATTTTGGACCTTTGCTACATATAATTTTTTGTCAGTGTATGTTATTCCTGTGAATGCACATGTTTATATGTACACATCCATGTTGAAGCTAAGGACAAACTTATTTTCCTAATTATTTTCTGTATGTATATGGGGCTCTATTTTGGTAAGAAAATAATGGATATACTTGTATGTTTGTTCTAATACAGAAACAATTAAGTTTGAAAACCATAAATTATCTTTTATGTGCTAGGAAGAGTAAAAATTATCTTTTGATAATATATTTATAGTATATCTTAGTTGTAAAGTCATTGTGCTATTTTTTTTCAGTCTTGGCATGAACATTTTATAAAATTTTATTACTGTTGATAGACAGTTCTGTTCAAGCAATTAGTACTTTTTTTGTGATACGTATCTGTATAGTAAAATTTTAAAATACTGGTATTCTTTAAGTGAAGAGCAAATATTTCAGTGTTACATATAATAATTGTTACATGTTCATAAAACATAGATATAAAGAATTCATTTGATACTTAGTCATGGCATATTTACTTCCCATGTGTTTCTTCCACTCCCCAATTTATTTTTTTATTAAATAAAATGTTTATGCCAGATAATTCTGGAGATAAGTAGTACAGTATAGAAATTATTGCTATAATGTCTTGTGATCATTTTTCTTTTGTTCACTATATTCTCAGGGTCCAGCAGAATACCTGGTACTCAACTATTTTTGAATGAATGAGTAAGGGAAGAAATAATGATAAATCTTTGTTGTAATACAACTGTTATGTGTTAATCTGAAAAACTTGACTATTTTTCCCAATTATACAAAACAGAAAATTCTGAAAATTTTCACTCTAAATTACTTTGAAAAAATATTATAATTTTAGCCCAGAATTTATTATTACAGTTTAGCATGCATAATTTTAATGAGCAGCTTTGAACTCTCTAAGACTAACACTAGGATTTGAATTATTGGGCAAAATTCCTAGTGAAGAGGAATTTTGTGAGTTGCTTAGTATTAACAATAGTGGAATTCAGAGACACGGGTAGAAGGGCAGTAGTTGGCTATAACTGCCACCCCATGGAAGACTAAAGGAGGAGAGGCACTAATCTAAGGCCATGAAGAATCAGGGCAAAAGCTGGGCAAATGACCAGGTGTGAGGCATGCCTTGTTTGGTACTAAAGACTTTTTTACATGCAACTTTAGAGACGTTTGACTGTGTTAATCACAAGAGCTGTTCTTTAAAGGAACTGCATAGCACCAGGGCAACTGGAGGATTTAGCAGGAACACTATTTTGAGTGTTATTTTGAGCTTCCCCTGGGAGAGAAATGTCATTTCCTGATGGACGAGGGACCACACTGAAGAGAGAGGACACTGCTCCTAAAAGTATCAGCACCTAATCAGGATAAATTGTCATTCTTTGGTCACTGTTAATGTTTCTGCCACTAGAGGATAGCAGCTGGTGGGGATGGGGTGGCTAAAGTGATTTATATCATTTGCCCAGGAAAATCACTGAAGCTATGACAATGAATGCATCTGTAGTGTTAGCAGTCCCTGAACCTAGAGTTCCAGGGTCACTGCAGCTTTCTGTACTGTTATGTGGGATATTTGTATCATGACACCTGGCACTTCAGGAATGTGTTTGCTATTCACACTGATAGTGCCATTGTGTTCTTCATTCTCCCTCCACATCCTCACTGGTTTTTCCTTTTCTTTTTTCTCCTCCTTTTCCTTTGTTCATCATTGTCAGTCTTAGATCTGAGTTACCCCCATGTGTAAGAACTTAGCATGTGCATACTTCTATAATATAACCTTTGTTAATGTGGACATTTAACATTTAACACTGTGTGCTTTTTTGATCTGATAATTTTCTATGGTTGTTTTTTAAAGGGTGGTTATAATCTATATTTGGAGTGGGAGGGGAAGGGTCAAGTCAGTGAAAATGGGAACTGTCTGCTGAGTGGCTACCGTGTGCCAGGTCGTGGACTAATTGCTTTACATAGCTGTTTCTTTTATGTCAGAACAAAACAGTTTTAATCTTAGTGTTTAGAATGTTGTAAACAGATCAATAAACCTCTTTTACTCTGGGTTTACTAAATAGAACTTGGAAATAGCACTGCTACATCAAATGTTATTCCTTATAACAGATTTTCACCTATTCTGTAGGCTATACACCATTTTCTCTTGTACCTAGTGATGCAAACATATCTTGTCATAATGACATGAGACTAATAAGGTGAATTACAGTAGGGAGTTGATGTTCCTTGTATGAATTAAGCTTACTTTTTTCATCACTCCTCAGATAAGTTTAATATTTTACTACAGTGAAAAATATTCTAAAGCACTTCAACTCTTTTTGGGTGGTTCTATAGGTAAAATGCCTTACTCCATCTATACAGTACCTCTTGTTATAGGACATACTACATTGATAATATCCCTATCTCTTGCTATAGAATTATTATAATGCAATTTTCCTGTAGAGAATGTTAGTCAGCTCTTTTTTTTTGCACTAGTGTGAGCCCTTCAAAGATTTGGTAAGCCAGGGATTTGGCTTTTCTAATGAGATTTAAACTCCTTCAACACACTCGCCGGGTTTTAAAGCAGCTTGCAGGTATCAAGTGGGGGAAAGATCAGCATTTGGGAAGGCACTGAAACAAGCAGAGGATGTCTTCACATGCTGGTACTGTGAAGGAGTCCTTCTCATGCCGGTTCCATCCTCCCACTCCATCATTTACTATGAGCACATGTTTTTGTATTTTAAATATAAATTGTTTTTTTTGGCTTTGTACTTAATGTATTTTTTAATGTTTAATTCTTAGTGATGAAAAATAAAGATTATAAATTAATACTTTTACCAGCACAGAAATATCTTTAAATACATACTTGGTTTTACAAATGGGGGGAAGGGAGTGTACTTTAGAAAAAGGGATGATCTCTTTCCTACCAATGAGTATTATTCTACCACAACTTTTTACCTCCCCTTTTCATAGCCACACCACTGCTTCTAACCCCTCACTTCGTAATTATGGTGGCATCTTTATCAGATCTCCAAGTTGCTGTGTCCCTGGATGATTTTTACATGCTGCCATGCATATTTTTCAACACTGTTGATGAGCAGGGTGACTCTGATTTCAAAACTCCTCTACAAATGTCCAGTTTAGCAACACACTGTTGTTGCCATATATCCTGTTCTGTCATCTTTGAAAACTTCACAACTTACAGCATCTTTTTCAGAATTCCCTCTGCATTTGCTTGACCGCTCATCTCCACCACTTCTTCAGACTTATTCTTGGTTCTCATTCCAAGCAGTTTCCCTTAACTGTTCTCCCTTTCTTCCCAGTCTATCTCTTCTTTTTCAACTTCAGGCTAGAACCAATTGTAAGTCATTTTAGTTTTACCAAGTGCCACCAAATTCTTTGCCTCCTACACTTTCCTACAATATCATTTGCCTACCCTGAATCACTCCTACATCTGCTTTTGATACTTCTAAACAGCCCACTATAACTCAAGTTGTAATATTTATTATTATCTGATGTCAACTAGATCTTTGCTTCTGTTTAAAAAAATGCCTTTAGTAATCTCTTTTTTTTTTTTTTTTTGGTGAAGACAGAGCCCTTGCTCTGTCACCCAGCAGGGGAGGGCAGTGGTGCGATCTTGGCTCACTATAAATTCCACCTCTTGGGTTCAAGTGATTTTCCTGCCTTAGCCTCCCAAGTAGCTGATTACAGGCACACACCACCATGCTTACATTTTTTTTTTTGTATTTTTAGTAGCGATGGAGTTTGGCCATGTAGCCCAGGCTGGTCTTGAACTCCTGAGCTCAGGCAATCTGCCCGCCTCAGCCTCCCAAAGTGCTAGGATTACAGGTGTGAACCACTGCGTCTGGCCTCTTACTCCCTTTTATAGTCCCCATAGAGCAGTACTTCAAAGCCTTGACTGCACATCAGAATCACTTAAGCTTTTCCAAGTTTCAATGCTCAGGCTGCATTCATGACCTCTGGGCTGGGACTCAGGCATTAATAGTTTTTGAAGTCGCCCAGGGGATTTCAGTATGCATGCAAGACTGAGAACCACTGCCAGAGGACTGTTCCAAAGAGCCTTTAATCAGGTCCCAAATTTCACCCTCTGTTTCCTTAAGTTTGACTTATTTTCACTTTACTGAAAAGTATCTTGATAGAACTCAAAATATGAAGGTAGAAACTGTTACATTTCATGGAGAGGAATTGATAAAAGCCTGTGGCATTATGAAGGGAAGGATTTCAACTAGAGAATTAGGAAACATTTGAAGAAGGAAATCATACTTTAAATGAAACTCTACTTTCATTTAAAAGAAGATATCCTAGTGGAGAGGACAGTGTTAACATTAGTTTATAAAGGAGCTTTGAGTGTCACATGCAATTTTGGTTAAGAAACTTGAAGACACAGTATAAGGAACCATGGCTGTGCTTTGGTCAAGGATAGGCTGAGGTAAACATCCAGAATGACTCAGCGAGTTTAGAGCACAGGCATATGACACCTCCTGTTATCATAGCCATGTGGCCATAACATGGGAAGGCTTATCATTTGGCTCTAAGCCACTATTGTCTGTAAAAGGTATAATTGCTCTGCTTACACTGTATAGGCAGGCTTGTGTCCAGGGAGAGAAAGTTGAGCTGCTTACCCTGAAGGCAAAGGACAGCAGGCCGTGTAGCTGTGCATGGGAGCAGCCAGCTCAAGCAGCCAAGACAGAACGATGTGTGTGAGCTGTTGATGGGAGAGCTGCTGAATAAAACTACATTTCACCTGCTTATGGCTCCCCGAGTGTTCTTTCAGTGATCTGCCTATCTACTTACTCCCCTTGGACCTCAGCAGGGGCTGGACCCTGGGCATGACATTTGGTGTAGTTGTGAACCTGACAATTGGCATAGTCAGCAGGATGAAGTCCCGGGTCGGCTATGTGGCCACAGCATGGGCTGTGGTACCCAGTGACAGTGGTGCTACTGCTTGGATGGGCCCTAGTGGAAACACAGGAGGCAGTGACAGGGTCTCCCACAAGTATGGAGAAGGTACTGAAGCACCTGGAAGTGCACAGAACTGAGGAAAAGCATGCCTTTCCTGGCAGAGTGAGATAGGCATTTGTAACTGTGCTGCAAAAAGTGCATACCCAGTCCCTGTGGGACACAGCGCAGGGAGGAGGAAGAACCTACGTTGCAGGCTTCCCTGGTAATCCACCAGAAAATAGAGCATGAACAGCTGTTGGGCCCCAAGAGTGAGCCTAGGGACCCTTCCCCCCACCACCGTGGTGGAATACATTTCATATGGAGCCTGCACCCCCACTATGTTGCAGGAGCCAAGCAAGTAATGTCTGCAGTCATGTATAGACTTAGGGCAAGTCATTCGGGAGAAGGATGTTGCTGTGCAACCTGGTCCTGCCCGAGCGTTCCAGTTCACAGATTGCCTGCTGCAGTCAGGCAGAAGTGTAAAGCCTTTTCTGTTCGATAAGAAACTGGCCAAGTTTCCTGGCTTGGAGGGCACCGGAGAACTAAAGGCTATATGTGGACTTGGCAATCCACTGGTCCCTGAACCCGGATAAGTTTCCAGGCAGAGTTGTATTTATTAAAGGTTATGAAGGCCAGTCAGTTAAAGTGAAACGTTTGTCTTTGCACCTTGGCATCAGCCACTTAGCTCTCCACTTGTGCACTGTGTATGTCTCTTCCATGCTTGGAGACATTCTGAGGGTGGATGTTTTGCATGGCTTGGCAGATGTGCCATCTGTCATGGACTTGCCAGACCGATTGACAATGGAACTGGGATGGTGCCACTGTGTGGTGGACTTGACCAATACATTCCTCTCAATCAACATTGTTCCAGAGAGGCAGGAACAGTTTGCCTTCATGGGAGGGCAACAAAGGACTTTTACAGTGTTGCTGCAGGACTGTATGCATAGCCCCATCATATATCATGATCTTGTTGATGATGTTATGTGAACCTCTGATTCTCATGCAGATTTAGAAGTGGCAACACCCACTTTGCCTGGGATTGGATGGTGAGGTGGAGATAACCAAGCAGGCTATTTAGTAGGCACAAGCCCTATGGGTAGTTGACCAGGGGTGCCCATTTAAACTGAATGGATATGTGACCACAAATAATGTTGGCTAGGGCCTATAGCAGTGCATAGAGACCTTGGAAGTGCCAACAGGCTTTTGGTCTCAACTGTAGAAGAGAGCTAAGCTCCAGAGTTCACTAACAGAGAAACAGTAATAGCGGATGAGTGCATTCATAAGTAACAACTCCCGTGACTGGCAAGGCAGTCAGTAAGTTCATATGCTGCCCCTCAGGCTCATAAGAGCATGGCAGAATGGGTTAGCGTCATCTTATGGACAACTTACCTGAAACTGGGATGAGTGTGTTCATGGGTAATGACTCTCCAGATAGGGACAGTGCAGACATCCATTTTAGCTAAGTGAAGTGCCTGCTTAGAACAGTGGAGTACACTGAGTACAAGTCCCTTAGCAGCAGAGCTCTAAGAAGTCTTGGGACCTGTAGTCCTAATGCAAGATAAGTCCATGGGGCCGGAGCACCCCTAGACTCTGAAGCTTCACCACAAGGAAGGGCGTCCCCCTATTCCTAATGGGGCACAGTACACAGATAGGTCTAGTCAAGGTGCTACTGCTTCCTGGACTGTTGTCTCAGTCCAGCCTAGTACTGACACTATATGGTTTAATACCAAGTGTGGGCAAAGTAGCTAATGAGTTAAACTTAGAGCAGTATGGAGGGTGATCACCAAGGAGGTGACACCTACAGTAATCTGCACCTATAGCTGGACAGTTTATCGAGGACTAACTTTGTGGTTAATTACCTGGAAGTTACAGAATTAGCTAGTCACTAACCCATGTAGAGCTAGGCCATGTGGCTGGATCTATGAGAGAAAGGATGACCTTCTCCAACCAGTTATGGGGATGAAAAGTAATCTGTTATTACCTGCCCCAATGCCCCTACAGGTAGGGAGACAAAAAAACCCTGTTGTTAGCCATGAACTCTCCAAGCCCCGCATTGCAGATGGTTGGTGATTGTAGCCCCCCGCAGGGAAGGGTCTGCAGTATAACTTACATGTTACTCCTTGGGTATTTAATGTATGATCTTCACAGCCAGTCATAGGGGAACAGCCAGAGAAGGAACCCTCTTCCAGGGAACATGTGTACTGTCCTTGTGACCTATCATAAACTTCCTTGTGACTTTGGCATGGGTGCAAGACCCACGGGAACCATAGAAAGCTGATAAGGTGTAGTATCATTGCCCAGGGAGAAGCCCTTGGTGGCTGCATTGTTACCCAGAAATGAAAAGCTGATTTGTATTTTTCCTGAGGGACGTGATTTACCCCTGTTAGTACCCGTGCTTTCTTTGTTGTTTCGTCTGTAAGTTGGCATACTCCAATTAGCATTGTGGACTGGGCCCACACCTACACCCAGGTGACCAGTGTCTCCAACTGTTGGATCTGCACTGCCCTTTCAGCAACAGCTGTGGATGGCTTGCCCTGGCACATGCATCCAGCTTCTGTGCAGAACTGGACATGGCTAGAAACTTGGGGCCCCACAGACAAAGGATGGGATGCAACATAGCAAGCTTTGAATAGGGGGCATCGCGAAATCCACGGCAAGCCTGCCCCTTGGCTGACTCTAGTGTCCACAATGGGTGGAGCTGGCTAATGGGAGAACACGTGGTGCCCCCATTGTGGGTACCACGATGGATAGAGCAGCACTGGGGTAAAGTCACTGTGGGATGGTTGCCTGCTGAAATTTGTGCAAACATAACACATGTCACTACACCAAGGGTGTGATGGAGTAAGTGGCCTTACCAAGGCTGGGCCCCAGTGGACTTTGTGCTCCCCTTGGAGTTGATGGGTCTGTGGGGGCACAGGATGGCCATATCTGCCAGCCAATTGAAGTGTACCTGGGGGTGGCCCTATGTGCGTGCCACTGTGCTTCCCACATTGCCTAGTCACCTGCATGACTACAAGGTGCTTAATTCCCAGTTTTTACGAGTGCAGTGGGCCTCTTGGTGGTTCTATCCCTTAGCAATAACTATCCCTAGAGTAGGTGTCATTACTGTGGAAATGCAAGTTACAGCCCTTGCAGAGCACACACTGGGACCCTGAGTTACATCTGAGTTGCCCTCCTTTTGTCAACTGATAAGGTTAATCAGATTAGGAAGGTGGTGCTGCAAAACTGGATGGCCTTAGACATAGTCACAGCTGCCCAAGGTGGCACCTGTGCCCTTATAGAGACACAATGATGTACATTCATCCCTGACAACCACCATAACATAATGGCAGCTTTACAGGGGGTGTCACAGGAGGTTAAAGTGATTGAACACCTTACTGATGACTCCCTGCAGAGACGGTGTATCTCTGGGCTCTGGCCTACATTGAGTTCTAATAATCATGGGTAGCATAGCAGGAATATTGGGTAGAATAGTAGGTTATTGCTTCCAATATTGTTGCTGTGGCCTGTGGGTCCAAGGTGCTGCCCTATGTGCACAGGTCCCCACTAAAAGGACTCCCTCAGTCGAGTGGGTAAGGCCTGACTGCCAATGCTGTATATCAAATCTATCAAACCTATGTACCCAAAACTTATGTATAAAGCCTGTGTGTGTGTATATTGAGCCTGTGTACCAAAGCTTATGTGTATAACCTGTGTATCCAAAGCCTTTGTCTCCCTCAGCCTAGCGGGTAGAGTGTAAGGAACATGGCTGTGCCTTGGTCAAGGATAGGCCGAGGTAAACATCCAGAGTGACTCAGCGAGTTTAAAGCACAGGTGTATAATTCCACTTGTTACCATAACCATGTAGCCATAAAATGGGAAGGCTCATCATTTGGCTCTAAGCCACTGTTGTCTATAAAAGGTATCATTGCCTTGCTGACACTGTATAGGCGCCCTCGTGCCCAGAGAGACAAAGAGTTAAGCTGCTGACCCAGAATGCAAGGGAGAGCCAGCCTTGCAGCTGTGCATAGGAGTGGCCGGCTCAAACAGCTAAGAGAGAGCGGTCACTGTAAGAGAGCTGCTGATGAGAGAGCTGCTGAATAAAGCCATATTTTACCTAGCTACAGCTCCTCCAGTTTTCTTTCAGCTATTTGCCACTCATCCACCCACTCTCTCCAGACCTCAGCATGGGCTGGAACCTGACCCTGAACCTAAGACATGGAACTTAGAAGGCTGTTGCAATGATCCAGGAGTGATAAAGTGAAAATGTGAATGAAGGCAGTGGCGAGTGAATTGGGGGTGTCGCCTACAAGATAATATGTTCTTTGATTTTACTTACTGGTGTGAATTTTCTGCTTCATTTTTACATGACCAGGGTAACACTGATTTTAAAGCCTCTCTATATCTATAACCTTTATCTTCAGTTCATCTCCAGTTTAGCAAAACACCATGGATACAGAAGAGGTGGGTATGGATCAGGGGGAGTAGAGGAAGAGTGAAGAGTTAAGGATGACTCCCTGTTTTCTGTCTTGGGCCACTACCTTATCATAATGCCATTCAGTGAGATGGAAAATGACACTGAGGTGAAGCAAGTTTGGAGTAGAACAGTACAGATTTTGAATATGTCATAGAACTTCTGGATGATGTTCATGGCACAGCAGGAAATGTAGCTCTATAGTTAGACTGATTAACTGAGAAAAATGTTAGCAAAAGGCTTGATACATGTAAGTACTAAATTGTAATTTATTAACAAAATTTAACCACCAATGGCAGATTAGTGGTGATTTTACTGTTATATAAATTTCAGTATTACTATTTTGGGCTCCCTGAATTTGTAGTATCCCTATGTACTATGTTATAAGACTTTTTTGTCTCCCAAGAATGGTTAGCTGGCTGAGTAAAGCTGGCAAGTGTGGTAGGAATAGAGGGAGGGGTGGTAATAATAATAGCTATAATATACACAGTGTTACTACATGCCCTTAACCGGTAGAATCTCATTTAATCTTAACAGTCATGCTATGAGATGGGCATTATTGGTATCCTCATTGTTGAGATGAAGCAAAGAGGCTGAGTAACTTGCCCAAAGTTAAATATCTGGCTTGTGACAGAACCTATAATTGAACTTGTTGTGATTCCACAGCTCATGGTCTTGACCACTACCCTGCAGTTAACTTGAAACACTAGTTTTTAAGTAAAGGACAAAACATTAGGATGAGTCCAGCTTTAAGAACTTAAATAAATGCACAGTGGAAGAAAAATCCCAGCTAAAGGCATTGGAAGTGCTAGTTGGAGGGTAATTGAATGATATCTTACGTGATTTCAACATAACTAGGAAAGAAAAAAGAGTTATGTGAGAGTGAAGCTGTGATAAGGCTATGTCTGATTTGAGTAAAAAATATTAAGCTGTAGGAATGAATGGATGCTTCCATTTAGGAAGTACTGATTCTGGAGTTGGTAGCTCTCTTGTGTAAAAAGTATTTAGTGTGAAGTGTTTTGATGTAGGCTGCCTTTCTGCTGAAATTCAAAGGGGTAAAAAAAAAAGTGTAATTGTCCTAATAATTGATATCAGTCTTTTTTCAAAAGTTTAGGCTTAAGAAACATAGGTAGGCTGGGTCTAGTGGTTCACACCTGTAATCCCAGCACTTTGGGAAGCTGAGGCAGGAGATCACAAGAGACCAGGAGTTCAAGACCATCCTGGCCAACACAGTGAAATGCCATCTCTACTAAAACTACAAAAATTAGCTGAATGTGGTGGCACATTCCTATAATCTCAGCTACTGGGGATGCAGAGGCATGATAATTGCTTGAAACTAGTAGGTGGAGGTTACATGAGCCAAGATTGTACCACTGCACTCCAGACTGGCAGAAAGAGACTGTCAGAGGGAACAAAAAGCAGCACAGAGCACAGTTATATTTTAAAAAGAACATGTGCCTTTTACATCAGACCACCGACATTCATTTTCTGTCCCCAGGGAAAAGCATCTTAGAGTAGCATTCGCATCCTCAGATCAGCAGCATCGGCATCACCTGAGAACTTGTTAGAAATTCAAATTCTTAGGCTCACTGCAGAGTTTACAGAATCAGAAACTTGAGGAGGGGGCAGCAATCTGGTTCACCAAGTCCTCCAGCTAATTCTAATGCATACTCAAGTTTAAGAACCTCATTTAGATCAGATAGTTTATTTTCAGCAATAATGCATCACAATTGTAATAAAAAAATAGTGTAATAGTGTAATTGAAAGTCTCAGATAGTAGTTGCTATTATACATTAGGTTGTTACAAGATACATTTAGGCATATTTCACATGTACAATTGGTTTCTGATTTCTATGACTGTGCATAGAAATCCTTCTTTACTCTCCCAGTACTGGTTTCTCTACCCACTACCACTATCACAGCTGTCAAGGAAGTTGTGAGAAAACTAACAGATAGATTTTAGATAATTTGCAATTTATAAATAGAAGGACAGAAAAAAACTGAAAAGTATGAATCGTTTTGGGCAATACACACCCTTTCCATTGTGGGGCAGTCCACAATGGACAAGAATAGTTTTTAATTCCATTATATTCACTAAAGGTCTGATATCAATATTCTAATAACGTGGACCACAGGTAAAATTCAGAAGGAATCGTGTAAATTTCTAGGTTTGGGTCCATAAAACCAGCTTCACAGATACTGGTGGGATACTCAGTTTAGCTACCATAATAATATAGCTGAAAATAAGTTCAAGGTAAGGCATTGGGAATGTAGGTAGGCCCTCCAGAGGTGTTATTCTGGTTTAATAGAAGCGTCTTATTCTGCTTTAATAGAAGCGTTGCTTCTCTAACTAGAACTAATTACTTCATTCAACAAATATTCATTGCCCAGGAAATACAGTAGTGAACCATATAAAAATGCCTGCTCCCATGGAACTTACTTGCTAGTTGGAAGAAAATACTATAAATGTCATGTGCTCCATAGTTATAAGTGCTGTGGAGAAAAATAGAAAACAGAATAGGGAGCTACAGAAGACAGAGATGCAGCTTTAAATAGAAGAGACATCACCAAGAAGATAAAGAGCTGAACAAAGACCTGAAAAGAATCAATGAAGGCTTTCATCTAGCACCTGGGCAGAGAAAGTGAAACCCGTGTTGAGGAGAGCTAGTAGGATAGTAAGTGGGTCTTGTCATCTGAGAAATGTCAGGAATGTTTAACCTGCAAGACAGAAGATAGTGTTAGCTGCCATCAAACACTTCAAGAATGGACTTGGGAAGAATTTAGATTTTCTTTGTTTTTGCAGGGATGAGTACGCAGTAAGAAAATCACAGCTACAGAGAGAGCACTACCTCTTGGAAACAACTTTCATGATGTTGGTCCTGCCTGTAGACAGGATATTGCCTTCAGAGAGCCTAGTTTATCTTCCTTAAAGGAGTTTGATATTGTTTGGATGTCACTTTAGTGGTGGTAATGGTGAGGGAATTCGAGCTTTAGAAGGGTGATTGCATTTATGCCTTTGAGATCACTCACTATTCCGAGAATCAGATTCTGGGATTAAAAAGCAATAACATTGTTATTCCACACGTAGTTGCCATCTGTTAAAAAAAAATAAATAACTACACTGTATAAACTATAAAATCCATTCAACAAATATTTATTGAGAGCCACTGTATGCCAGGGAAATTTAGTCAACAAGTTTGGGGTTCATTTTTCTTGAACTTAACAGAATGTTTGCCTTTAAAATTGATTTACTTTCCAGACATTTTCTTTTTTCATTTTTATTTTGGAACTTCATTTCTCTGCAGCAGTCCTTTGGATTATCAAGAGTAAATAACTTGCTATCCTTAAGATTTATGTTTTATAAACCTAGGATTTGAGAGGGTAGCAACTCGTTCTCTGGTGCCTTGGTAGTATTGTGGAACATGAAATGGTTCGGCTTTTAGAAATATCTTTTCTCCCAACCTCCTTGTTAACATTGGCATATCACCAGTTTTCTCAAAGAAAAGGTTTTTTTGAGGTATTTTGTCTGCAGCAAAGGACTGGTACTTATTGATTTCTCATCCACTGTGGAATATTTTATAAAATTAAAATGTGTTTGACTTATTCTAAAATGCATAACAAAAATAATTTGAATTGATGAAGGATTGGGTCGATATGTGAAAGAGCTAATAGAATAAAATGTTAATTGTAGAATTTAGGTAGTAGAGGTGTGTGTGTGTGTGTGTGTGTGTGTGTGTGCGCGCGTGTGCTTACTACAAACTTTTTTCAACTTTTCTATATGTTTAAACCTTTTTATAATAAAATATTGGGGAGAATTATGCTTTTGGATACTATGGCAATGTCAAATCAATTCAGATTTTCTATAAAACTATGCTTCCTATACAGTAAATGCTCACAGTCCTCACTTAACATAGTTGATAAATTCCCAGAAACTGGTTTTTAAGTGAAATGACATATAATGAAATTGATTTAACCATAGGCTGATTGATATAAATAAGAGTCAAGTTCCTACAGCCTATTTCTGGTCACAGAAATATCATCAAACTTCTCAATAAAAACCAAAACACTTCTAATATTTAGCATGGAAATAAATGTGAGCTCTACATACACTTAATAAAGATAAATAAAAACAAGTAGGACAATTATTTATCCACATAGTTCAGTTCAGGGTCACAGGTGGTCAGAATCCAGCAGCTCAGGAAGGCAAGAACCAACCTAGACAGGACAGACACCATCCCATCACAAGGCACACTCCCACACACTCCCACACTAACTCACACCAGGACAATGCAGACACAGCGAACCTCACATACACGTCTTTGGGATGTGGGAGGAAACTGGAGTACCTGGAGGAAACCCATGCAGACTCGGAGAGAACATGCAAACTCCACACAGATAGTAGCCCCAACTGGGAATCTGTTTTTTTTCCCGCTTCATTAACACTATATCAAAGCAACCTTATCAGAGGACCACCTTCTGTACTTGCTGAGGGAGAGGTAACAGTCTGGGTACTGGCATTGGTCCACAGAAAACATTTTTAGTAGCAGTGATTTTAAAATTTATTTTACTGTATTATCTCATATAATACTAAAAAAAGTGTTGAGAAAAGTATCATTTCACATTTTAAGCATATATCAAAACATCACGATGTACCCAATAGTATATAAAATTGTTACTAAATAAAAAGTTTTTTTAAGTTATATTGACACAGAATGGCTGGGCTTCCAGCCAAAGCCCCACGCTTAATTCTGGAATGGCGGCTGTTAGTGAAGACAGCTGACCCCATTTTTCCACCCAAATGTTGCCTTTTTGCCCTGCCACATCTCTGTCTCTGCCCTTAAAAAGCAACTGGCAGAGCAGCACGAGCTGCTGAGCATCAGGGATACAAGTGGCTGCACAGTGAACTGAGAAGCAGCAACTGAGCATCAGAGACTACAGATAGATGTGACTAACTTCAGATGGTGTGGCTTCAGGGAAAGATCACTTTCTTCTTCCCTCACCATTACCTTTCCAACTCCCATCCCGCCAAGAGCCACTTCCATCACCGAATAAAATCATCCACATACACTATCCTTCATTCATATGACCTGTCTCTTCCTGGATGCCAGACAAGAACCAAGAGTGCAGGGGCTTGGAGCTGCTCCAGGGCCTACACATCCTGATCCCACAAGGGGGGGATTGGCCGGTTCCAGTGTTCATTTGTTCCAGTCCCTACACACGCTTGCTCACACATTCTCTCTTGTGAGGAGTGGCCAGTGGCAGTCTGAGTGAAACAGATCACTCAGTTCCTGCCCAAAAATGGGCTCAACGTCAAGGGAATTATCCCATCTCAAGATTATCTGTATTCCATTAATGAGGAAACTGACCCGGAATGGTTCAGAGTCTTTTAGCTTGAACTCTCAGGTCTCCTGATGCCTGAGATACTTTCAGTTTTGTCACATTATTTCCCAGCTGATGAGAGGAAAGTAGCACAGAAGTAAGGATGAGGAAAGTAGCACAGAAGTAAGGATGAGGTAAATAGAATTCCATAATTGAAGCTGGAATGCTGTAAAGCTGTAAGACAACAGGGGAATACTTTTTTTTTCAGATATTAAACATAAATCATTTTAAGAATTTATTCAACATTAGATATATTATGAGACTTCAAAAGTAATACACTAGGCTGGGCGCAGTGGGTCATGCCTGTTATCCTAGCACTTTGGGAGGCTGAGGGTGGTGGATTGCCTGAGCTCAGGAGGTCGAGACCAGCCTGGGCAATGCAGTGAAACCCCACCTCTACTAAAATACAAATAAATTAGCCAGGTGTGGCAGCATGCACCTGTAGTCCCAGCTACACAGGAGGCTGAGGCAGGAGAATTGCTAGAACCTGGGAGGCAGAGGTTGCAGTGAGCCGAGATCATGCCACTGCACTCCAGCCTGAGTGGCAGAGTGAAATTCCATCTGAAAAACAAAACCAAAAAAGTAAAAGCAATACACTAAAGTTTTAAGATTTATTTTCTGTATTATTACAGTGAGGGCAAAACAAGGAAAGCATTTTCTTTATAGAATAGATGGAACAAGGTAGCCCAACCAAGAAACATTCAGACTTTTCCATCACACTGAAACACATTGAATAAAGGTGGAAGAGATGGCTTAGGCTGAAGACATGGCTTTGGAAAACTAGTATCTTCTTTGACCTTGTGTCTATAAACATAGAACCTTTTCTCTACAAATGCATATTTGCCATGCCATTGCTCCCTTTTCCACGATGAACAGCATGATTTTTTTTCCCCTTCAGGGTCTCAGTCTTTGTTGCAGTGTCATACAGATTGGAAGCCTGAGTAGGGTGCAGTGATCTTTGTGTTTATGCAAGTGGCTTGGTAAATCTTCACTTTCAGTCTCATAATTACAAGGCTAAGGAGAACTTGCTATTGGCTTAGAGAAATTTAAGCTAAGCATTTGCTTGGGAAATACCTAGAAAGAAAGACTCAAAAATCTGCTATTAGCTGATATTAGAAGAAAAACATTTTAGAGAAACTTCATAATATTGATAAGATGATGGTAATATGATGTGTATGTATTTTTTTCTTTATACTTTTCAAAGCCCGTTTGTTTATTTGTGTTTATTAGGGTATAGATTCATTTCAGTTCTTAATACAGCATATAAGAAGGCATGGGCAGCTCAGGTCTTTATATCTGGTGTAAGGGTTGTTTTTTAATTTAGATTTTTTTTTTTTTTTTTTGAGACAGAGTCTCACTCTGTTATCCAGGCTGGAGTGCAGTGGCATGATCTCGGCTCATTGCAACCTCTGCCTCTTTGTTTCAAGTGATTCTCCTGCCTCAGTTTCTCGAGTAGCTGGGATTACAGACATACACCACCACGCCCAGCTAATTTTTATTTTTATATTTTTTTGTAGAGATGGGGTTTTGCCATGTTGGCCAGGCTGGTCTTGAGCTTATGACCTCACATGATCTGCCCACCTTGGCCTCCCGAAGTGCTGGGATTACAGGTGTGAGCCACCACGCCTGGCCTGGTCTAAGGGATTTAGATTTGATATGAGGGCTTTAGATTAATTACAAGTGATTTAGATTAGTTGGAAGGGTCTTTTGAAAGCAACTGTCTACTAGTTTATAGATAAGGGTCTAGAGATATTTCTTACCAAAATTTATTTTTTAGATAAAATAGATTATTTGCTATCAATTTTAAGTTGTGATTCTTCGTATTTGATAGGTAAAGGAATGGATTGGTTAAACTAATGCTTTTCATATCTTTGGAATTCATGGATCAGTAAGTAAAAACGGAGGTCAGATATTGCACTTTTTTGTGTGCCAAGAAAGGTAATTAACCATTACAACAACAATAACACTGCCTTTGCAAAGATTACGACAGAGAAATCTAACATAGCTGACTCTATCTTGCTTCTAGCCTCATAGGCTGGCTGTCTTTGTTCATTCCTATGCATAGGCCAAGCTAACCATGGAAATGATTTAGTTTATAGTTTAACTTGGAAGCCAAGATGATGATAAACCCAAAACTAAACCCCTTCTTGCTCAGGGACCAAAAACCATCTTTGTAAAACTAGTGAAAATCCACAAGATTAGGATTGTGGGAGGGGCCGGAGTTGGGCTAAAATGTAGGCTTAGTTTCTATAATCCCTAACTGCACTGTAATACTATGGCCAGAGGTCACAAGATTTGTGACTTCCCCAGTTGCTCCTATAGATAACATCACTTTGCAGAACCTAAGATTGGCCTTTTGAGGTATGTTTCACATTTTGCATTTTTGACCACCAACTAAATCTTCCCAGACCCACAGTAGTGATGCATCCCATCCTGTGGCCCCTACCCAGAGGCTAAGTGCAGGAGGACCGTTTTCCACACCCCTGTGATTTCATCTCTAAGCAGTCAACATTCCCCATTCCCCAAACCTTTGGCCACCAAATTATCCTTAAAAAAAACCCTAAACTCCAAGCCTTTGGGAGATTAATTCAAGTAATAACTCCATCTTCTGTGTGGCCAGCCTTACATTAATAAACCTCCTTCTCTGTTGCACAGTCTCAGTGAATTGGTTTTGTCTGTGCAGCCATGTGGGAAGAATCCATTGGATGAATATAACAACAAAACCACACATTTACTGTTAATAACATTGTATTATAAAAAGTGACTTCTTGCACCTATAGTTTCAACTTTTAGAATATTAAATAAAGTTAGCTTTATTAAAATGTACTTTGAAATCCTTGTATTTGTTTTTTTTCCACCTTGAATTCATGAAAACTTCATCCCACACTGGTCAACACACTAGCCTTTGGATTCAATAACTTTCCAAAGTTCGTTACTATAAGGACATGATGATTTCCTTTAAAATTCGAGTATCTAGCCAGGTGTCGTGGCTTATGCCTGTAATCCCATCATTTTGGGATAAGATGATGCTAATATCATGTGTACGTATTTTTTCCAGAAAAAAAATAACGTTATACTACTTTTTTAGTATATAGTATAGTAAAAAAAAATAGTATAAAGCTATTACACTAAAATAGTATAAAGCTATGGGAGGCCGAGGAGGGTGGATCACCTGAGGTTGGGAGTTTGAGACCAGCCTGACCAACATGGAGAACCCCCATCTCTACTGAAAATACAAAACTAGCCAGGCATGGTGGCACATGCCTGTAATCACAGCTACTCAAGAGGCTGAGGCAGGAGAATCGTTTGAACTTGGGAGGCGGAGCTTGTGGTAAGCTGAGATCACGCCATTGCACTTCAGCCTGGGCAACAAGAGTGAAACTCCATCTCAAAAAAAAAAAAAAATTGAGTATCTAATGATAGTAGACACTACAGAGGTTTTAAAGGTGCAGTTTGCAGTGTAAACAGGAGAGGTACAATGATGTATCACAGGACAGCAGTGTTTTATACCTTCACAGAGCATGGGGAAGTGTTAAGATGGCTTAGAATAGAGAAATACCATCAAGCTGTGGAATGCTTGGCAAAGAGGTGAACAGGAGCATTATCCCTCCTAATCCTTACCAATTCATTTACTGCTTGGCCCTTCCAGCTCAGTCGAATGAACCATATATTGATAAATTTTCATACTTGATTGCATGATGGTGAAGAGGGGAGCTCTAGAGTGAGACTGGGCTTAAATCTCGACTCTTCCACACTCTGGCTGTGTGATCTTGGCCATGTCTGTTTACCTCTGTATGCTTGTTTGTTTGTTTACCTTTTAGATAGACACTAGCACCTTCTTTATGCAGTTGTGAGGGTTAATACACATGAAGTCCCTAAAATAAATTTTAGCTATTTTCAAAATGTGATTTTTATCATGTGACTCTGCCTTAAATATTGATGGCCTTCCATGCTCCTGGAATAAAGACCAGAGCACTTTCCAGGCCTGACAAAGTCCACCCATCCTCCTCAGGCACCTCCCATTCCACTGTACTCTCGGGCCCTTCACTGTAGCCCAGGAAGCTGCCTTAAGGCCACCTTAGATAGGCTGTGTTCCCTCCACCCACTGTCCCCTGACTTTTTGGTTCCTTTTTATTTGAAAACACTTTGTCTTCAGATTTCTAATCACCTCCTCAGGGAAGCCGTAATGACCTTTTCAACTAGATTCAAACTTTGTTACAAACTCTTCTGGCATCAGAAATTCTCACTAATATTTATCAAGCCACAGGCATATCAGCTTGTATAACCATTCGTTTGCCCCACTGTAAGCTGTAGGAAGGCAGCAAACCCTTGTCATTTTGCTTATGACATCTGATCACATTGCCTGGCACTTTGGTTTGTCTTGGTAAACATTTATTGAACAAGTGGATAAGCTGTGGGGGTGGGAATGTACTCAGAGTGTGGAGGGCTACACAGGTATGCCCCTTTAATGGAACAGAGAATATGTTCTTGAGAACAATGGAAGAGAAGGCTGGAAAGGTAGGTTGAGGAAGACTTGGATGGATAAAGAGCCTGGCACAAAACAGTGCCAGCAAAGAATCCATTGACTGGCTTTGGGCATACAGTGACCTGAAAAAAAAATACTGTCACCAAGCGCTTAAAGTCCGTGGAATGAATCTCGTCCCATGGAAATGATGGTTCAGTTCACGGTCCAGAGAGGTTTCTCCACGATAATCTGGATGTGCCTCTGCGTTGACCCCATGTCCTTCCTGTACAGTACCTCCAGGATGTGGCTGAGCAGCTGACAGCAGGCGTCCAGATCCTCTTGTCTCTCCAGATGGTACTTGAACTGATGGGTCATCATAGGAAGCAGGGTATCTCTGTAGTCATGCTGTGTGAAGTGCATATTTAACTAGGGCTAATAGCATTCTTCTCCAAATGCTGTATGAACATAAGTTATCATACTGCAGTGTAGTGAGCAGTCATGATACAGCCTGGTATATTAAATGTCCTCATTTTCCAAATGAATGTCCAAGTTGAAGGGTAAGCACACCAACTTTAAAGGCAGAAACATTTGGGTCTTGTTTTCTCACTACTAGTAGCAAAAGACATCTATTTTCTGCTAAGTCCTCATTCTTTTGGCTGTTTCTCTATAGTGTTTACATTTAAGGTGCCATTAATAAAATTTTATGAAGGACCCTAAAAAGTAATTGAGATACTTCACCTTAGTTATTATATTGTCTACTCTAATGTATTGTAGGTATTTCTCTTAAAGAGAGTAATCAGGTAGGAACCCATTCTTTTTTTTTTCCCAAGAATTTTTTGATAATTTAGTCCATCAGGTTTCGGACCATGGTGTCTTTTCTCAGGGTTTACTGCTCTCCTCCCCACCCTCTTACCTTAAGTTTGTTTCCTTAGGTAAAAGATGCACAAGTAGGTCTTGTTTCTTGCTTTTTTTTTTTTTTGAGGGTCAAGAGGTTATAGTTTCTTTTTTTTTTCTTTGGGTTCTGGGATGCATGTGCAGAATGTATAGATTTGTTGCATGGGTGTCCATATGCCATGGTGGTTTGCTGCATCTGTCAACCCATCATCTAAATTTTTAAGCCCTGCATGCATTGGGTTTTTGTCCTAATGCTCTCCCTCCCTTTGCCCCCCACACCTCCAAAAGGCCCCAGTGTGTGTTGTTCCTCTCCCTGTGTGCATGTGTTCTTGTTGTTCAGCTCCCACTTAGGAGTGAGAATTTGTGGTGTTTGGTTTTCTGGTCCTGTGTTGGTTTGCTGGGAATGATGGCTTCCGGCTTCATCCACATCCCTGCAGAGGACACGACCTCGTTCTTTTTTGTGGCTGCATGCTATTCCATGGTGTATATATGTGCCACATTTTCTTTATTCAGACACATGCACACATATGTTTATTGCAGTACTATTTACAACAGCAAAGACATGGAACCAACCCAAATGCCCATCAATGATAGACTGGATAATTTTTTAAAAATTTAGTACATGTTATCATTTAACTCACCTTGGTGGATGACCTTTCCAAAAAAATAACTTGAAATGAAAGGAGAGAATGTCCCTTTGGAGTTTTCACTTGAATCAGAGGCGGCACACTGGTCTTTCCTGGTACGTGACCATTGTTCTTTCTGCACATCTAGGGCGTGAACAGGGAGGCAAAGTGTGTCCTCTTGGACAGCATAGTCAGAACAGAGCACTGGGCTCCTTTGTGTTTCTGTGTCTGGTGTCATCACAGAAGACTCTGTTTTGTGTGAGTCACACACAGGTCCTGCAGATGGACAAGTACTGCCTTAATGTGTTTCCGTTCAGTAAAACAGTTCATGTCTTGGAGCTTCAGCACATGCGAGGCTCAGATTTTCCTTTTTAAAGTATATCTCTTTTAAGTTTGTATTACAACATGTATGAATCAGGAAATGAAATGTTTCTGTGTAAAATAATACTGGTATTTACATACTGGAAAACCAAAAAATTATTTGATTTCTAGTGATACTAAACTTCACCACAGTTACAAAGCTTCATGAATTGATAACACCTGAAAAATAGTTTTAAAAACTATATCACTGTTTCTCCAAGGACAGCATAGGTTATGGAAATTATGAGACAGTATATTATTTGGCATTATTAAGGAGAAAAAGGCATGTCTTATCTGTGGGACTCTTGTAGTTTTCTCAACGTTTTGTTGGCTGAACACATGCTGGCAGCCTTCCCGGAAACATCTCATAGCCACAATGATTTGGCAAGCAGATAATGTTTTTCTCGTCATTATAAAATCCTTTTAAATCAAAGAAATAATGCGTGGTTCAGATCAACAGCAATGTGTGAACAATAAGGGCTTCCGTGGAAAAGTATGTTTGAAGCCTTGTTTGGACAGCTGGGCAGACTTACCCTTGGCAGATACAGTTTCTTGTTATAGTAATCACATTTCACTTTTGTTTTTAGTTCACCATGACATTGTTAAGATATTCAGTGACTTCTTTGGTATATAAGCTGAGCAGATTAATGGGAAGAGTGGCAGTTGGTGGTGCTCAGATGGAAGGATATATGTCAGCTAAAATTCACTGAAACGTAAATAAATGTAACATACATAGTATGTCAGTTTTCCGACGTGAGGTTCCTAACCCCCACACTGAATAAGTTGTGTGCTCCATAGCATTTCATAAGAAAGTCACTGGTTGATAA
This sequence comes from Aotus nancymaae, assembly GCF_030222135.1. NCBI lineage: Eukaryota > Metazoa > Chordata > Mammalia > Primates > Aotidae > Aotus > Aotus nancymaae. The sequence goes on from NW_026988413.1 coordinate 33,930,195, forward strand.
TTCCATGGGTGTTGGCCAGCACCCAGCAGGACATCTGGCTGCCAGAGGTGCACTTTGCTGGGTGAAGGAATGGGACAGAAAGATAGTAAAGGAGTAGTGTTTTTAGAGTCCCAAAGCCCAGGATTCGGTCTCTATTCTCCCCATAGCCATGTGACCTGGAGCCAGTTGCTCATCTCCTCAGCTTAAATCGCTTAAGCTTTAAAAGAGAATGGTTTTGGAGAGGGTAATGGAAGATTATGAGGAGTAAAAGAGATAATATAGGAAGAGCTCTAGGGAGACAGAATATCTGCTCCTTGGTGAGTTTGTCAGTGTAAGGAGTTCCCATGGCAGCTTTGATACCAGTATGGTACCCTGCTGGTACTCCAGGCAGACCTTCACTGAGGATCCTGGGTCCCACAGCAGAAAGTTGGAGGGTGACCACCGATGCCTGGAGACCAGCTCTGGAATGAATTTCCACATGTAACCACACTTTACCTGCCTTTAACTTGATAACTATTGTTATGAAAGGATGGAGGATTAAGATATTTTATATTTAGTGAGATTAAACCCATCATTGTGAGTTTCATAATTGATAAGCCTGAAAGATTGTCTTAAACTCTATTATTATTTCTGTAAGAACACAGATTATAGGAAGTATTAGATAATATATTTATTAGACAGTATAATTTATTTTACTCACAAAACTAATCTCACTCCTCTGGGACATTACTCATTATATTTCCATCCCTCTGATATCTTTTCCTTCCCTTTTCATATGGACAAAGTCCATGTTTTTATACTTCTTTCCTATAGAGCGTATAACAGGAAATCAGTAAACCTTAGTGGTTAATTAATTATTTAAATTATAAGTGCATTGACAGGTTTCACAGCTTTAAAGTCTGCCCTAGTTTTGCTCACAATTCTGCCTTCCTATCCACTACTCCTCTGCTAAATACTCTCCAAAATAATCTTTCAACATGTCACTTCCTTACTTCTTTAGTGTTTTCCATTGCCACCTGGATCAAATTACATCTCTGTACCTATCCTTTTTTGCTTATCCAGGGGTTCTTTCTCACCATTCTGTACTGTGAGCCCTGCTCTCCAGGCACTTGATCAGCTGCTTCTCACAAGATTAGATTCACCCTTTCCCTTTTTCCTCTGCAACATTCTTCTTATTATTATTATTTTAATTTATTTTTAAGCGACAGCCTTACTCTATCAGCCAGGCTGCAGTGCATGGTTCACTGCAGACTCAAACTCCTAGGCTCACGTTACCCTTCCACCTCAGCTTCCCAAGTAGCTGGGAGTACAGGCATGCACCAGTGTACCTGGCTATTTGTAAATTTTTTTGTAGAGATGAGGTCTTGCTTTGTTGCCCAGGCTGGTTGTGAACTCTTGGGCTTAAGCGATTCTCCCACCTTGGCCTCCCAAAGTGCTGGGATTCCAGGCATGAACCACCACAACCCAGCCCTTCCTCTGTGACGTTATTCATTTGGTTTCTTCCTTCTTCAGTATTGTTCCCTCTTCCTGATTCATTAAATATTTAAATTATACAAGTGCATGGATGGGGGCATGAAATAATTGGTTTAACCATCTGAACCACTCATTGACTCATCCAGTGGATATTTTCTGGATTCTTGCTATGTGTACTTGGACTAGTGCTCGGTGCTACAGATAGAATGGTGAATGAAACAGTCTGACTTCATGGAACTTACTGTCCAGTAAGTAAAGGAGATGGGAATTAAATTTTTCACTTAAATATTACAGTAACAGTGGGATCAGTATTTTAAAGAAAAAAAAAAAAGGTCCTGTAACAGCATATGACACAGCATCCAGCCAAGCCTGGGTGACTGGGGAAGAAATATCTGAGGAAGGGTCAACTGGGCAGAGATCTGAATGGTGACTAAGATAATTAGGGAATGGTGAGGTAGACAATGGGAGGTTTTTAAAAGGCCTATGGGACTGGAGCATGGAGATCCAACAAGGAAGAATAACTTGTGATGAAGCCAGAGAGGAAGTTTAGAACTTTTATTTTTTATTTTTGGTATGGGGTTTTACTGGTGGAGTGCAATAGTGAGATCATAGCTCACTGCAGCTTTGTACTCCTGAGCTCATGGCTGGTCACTGTGGCTCACACCTGTAATCCCAGCACTTTGGGAGTCCGAGGCAGGTGTGTCACTTGAGGTCAGGAGTTCAAGACCAGCCTGATTAACATGGTGAAACCCTTTCTCTACTAAAAATACAAAAAAATTAGCCAGGCGTAGTGGCTTGTGGCTGTAATCCTAACTACTCAGGAGGCTGAGGCGAGAGAATCATTTGAGCCCGGGAGGCAGAGGTTGCAGTGAGCTGAGATGGCGCCACCACACTCCAGCCTGGGTGACAGAGTGAGACTCAATCTCAAAAAAAAAAAAAAAAAAAAAAATGCTCCTAGGCTCAAGTGATCCACCTGCCTCAGCCTCCTGAGTGGCTGGGACTACAGGCATGTGCCACCACACCTGACTAATTTTTAAATTTTTTTGTAGAGACAGGGTTTTGCCCATGCTGATGTCCAACTCCTGAGCTCAAGCGATCCTCCCACTTTGGCCTCCCGAAGTGCTAGGATACAGGCATGAGCCACTGTGCCCAGCCTTGTTTGAGACATTTTTGAAGTGGGACCTCAGAGGCCATGGTGATGATTTGGGTGGAAGACCAATAAAAAATTTTAAGCTGGAGAAGAATTTAAATGATCAGTGTTTTAAAAAATATATATGCCAATTGAGAATAAGTTTGGAAAAAATGGTGGTAGGAATAGGGTGGTAGCTGCCAGAAAAACTTCTGAGGCACAGAGACCCACTGCAAGGCTGTTTGCTGTCATCCATTGAGTCCCAGGGAAAGGGAAGGAGAGCTGTTGTGGAAGATGGAGAGGCAAAGAATGGCTTGAGAGGAATTGAGGGGACAGAATCAGCAGGGTGCAGGGACAAGTTGTATGTTGGGAAATGTATAACATGGAGGATGTGAGGAGACAGGAATAATTTCCAGGCCCCTCGGGGATGGCAACTGGGATCTGACACTCACTGAGATAGGCAAGCAGGAGGCAGAACAAATATTGGAAAAGTCATGAACTCTGAGACTTATTTAGAGTGCCAGTGGGACACCTAAGGAGAGATGTGAGTTGATAGTGGAGATCTAAATGTGGAGCTTGAGTGAGATTAAAGGTTGATGGATCAGGTTTCGTGATGGCCTTCACAGTATGTATGATGTGGAAGGCCCCACACCTAATCAGCCGACTTAGAACAGAGGGCATATGCAGCCTGCTTATGACTGTGGTCCAGCCTTTCATTATCCTCTACACATAGGGCCAAGATAATCGGTCTTCATTTCTGCTTTAAGATCATTACTCTTCCTCCCTCGTGCGAAAGCTCATTTCCTTCTAGAGCTCATACCTTTCAATACATCACTTCTAGACTTCCAGTTACTGGATATTTATCCATCCCCTGGTTCTTCTCCCACAGTCATCAGTATCATAGGACACCTGTGAGCGAGATGCCTGTATAATTCTCCTCTTTATCTCTGGAGATTTTGATGTGTGGGGTAGTAATTAGTTTTTCTCAACAAATCTTTTTTTTTTTTCCCAAAGACAGGGTTCACTCTGTCACCCAGGTTGGAGTGCAGTGGTGTGATCACGGCTCACTGCAGCCTCCACCTTTCGAGATCAAGTGATCTTCCTACCTCAGTCTTCTGTGTACCTAGGACCACAGGCACGTGCCACCACACCTGGCTAATTTTTTCTATTTTTGGTAGAGCAGGGTTTTACTGTGTTGCCCAGGGTGGTCTTGAACTTGTGAGCTCAAGCCATCTGCCCACTTTGGCCTGCCAAAGTGCTAGGATTACAGGTATGAGCTACTGTGCCTGGCCAACAAATCTTTATTAAGCTCCTACTAAGGGACAGGCTCTGTGTTAGGTACTGGATTCATCAGCAAACAAAACAAAGTTGCTGCCAAGGTGCTTACCTTCTATTTTGGCTGGGGGATGGTCAATAAATGCATGCCAGAAGATGCTATATGTGAAAACAAAAAACAGAACAAGATGAAAGGGTAAAGTAGATGAATGAGGTGGTGGGGGAATACAGGGCTTCCTCTAAGGAGATGACTGTGCTGAGACCCAAATGAAGTAAGAGCATAAGCTATGAGAATATAGGAGTGTATCATCTATTGCATCGTATCAAATTATCCTAACACTTAGTAGCTTAGAACAATAAGCATGTATTATTTCACCATTTCTCAGGATTAGGAGTCTGGGAGCAGCTTACCTGGGTGTTTCCGCCTAGAGTCTCTCAAGCTGTCTGCCAAGACTGTGGTCATCTCAAGTCTTGATTGAGACTGAATAATTTGCTTTCAAGCTTACTGACGGGTCTTGCAGACCTTAGTTCACTGAGGGCCTCAGTTCCTTGCCTCATGGCAGCTTACTTCCCATGAGGCAAGTGATGAGGGAGAAAGAAAGCAAGAGAGAGTGCCACAGTCCCAGTCTTTTATAACCTAATCACAGAATTGGCATACCATTCCTTATTTTTTTATGTCTTCTGTACTTTCCATTGCTTCCCTTTACTGACTTGTCATCTCCATTGTTTGAATGTGATTTTCCAGACTAGCTTTTGCTGCCTGTTCTCCCATTTCCTTTTTCATTAAAGCATTCTAAAAGAACAGTTTACATCTGCTGTCTTAGTGTTATGGTGCCTTGTCCTCTCCCCTCTACTGCTGCTGGCTTCTGCTCTTCACCACTCCAGTAAATCTTGTGTGTCAAAAAGACCTGATGGTGATAAAAACAAACAAATCTCTCTTCATTTGACCTGATTTCTATTGTGGCACTTGGTAATCCTTTCTTTCTCTATCTCTGTCTCTCTCTGATGATGAGATGGACAATGGGAGGTTTTTAAAAGGCCTGTGGGACTCTCTTATCTTGACTGAAACTGTCTCTGTCTCTCTCGTCCTGAAACCATCTTCTCCCTTTACTGCTAGTAAATCCATATTTTTTCTTCTACTCTGACACCACCAACCTGCCCTGGATTCAGTTCTTTTGCCAAATTTTAAAATGTAGGCATTTCATAAGGTTTTGTCTTCACTTTTTTCTTTTTTTTTTTTTTTTGCCATGCTTTGCCTTTAAAGCTGTACCAAAACTAAACTGATTTTACATGACTGCCAACACTCATCACCATATACAAATGCACACACATGGGCTTCCACCTGTGTTCTTTATTTTTTGTTACTGGAATCTAGATACCCCAGTTAAAAAAAAAATGGAATTTTCCAATTTTCCCTGTCTTATATTTCCACATTTTGTAAATTACCAAGACATACTCATTCTGTCTCCCAAATCCTTCTTAACTCACCTTTCTCTCTAGCATAGTCCTAGCCCTTATTGTTTTCTACCAGGTCTGTTGTGTTCATCTGATAACTGATGTCCCAGTGTCTGCTCTGGTCACTCGTTGTCTACCCTTGTTGCTGCCACCAGTTATCTAACACATGCTTCTTACCATTTTATCACCTCTGCTACCCAGCTACTCTTGATCTTTGCATCTCCAGATAGGACCCAGAGTCCTGCCTCCCCTCACATGGCCCCCACCACGCCATAGTGAATGTCCCTGCTAATATGAAAGTCCTCACATTTCCCTCAAAAGGCCTTGCTATGTTATTCTTTTGTGCTTTATTGCCCTTGTTCTTTTTTTTTCTTTTTCCTGAAGTATTCTTTGTTTCTCTCTATCCCCCTCACACGACTCATGGGTTGTTCAAAACCTGTGTCCCTTTTCTCTGCCCTGTGATCTTCTCGTCTCCCACTCTGGCCCCCCAGCAGAGTTAATAACATCTTTTCTTTTGCCTTTTCTCCCTCTGTGTGGGTTTCCATTGCTGCTGTCAGGCTATTATATTTTCATGTGTATCCTGTCTCAGGTGGTGTCAGTGTTTAAGGGCAAGGTCTTTGGCTCATTTCTCACTGTGCCCCCAACATTTAGCAGAATCCCTGAAATGTTGTTAATACTGAGTAAATGTTGGTTAAATTACATATAATTGAACTAAGTATGGCTTCAGGTATGGTTTTGTAGGGGAAATGAATTCAAAAATAAGATTCTTAGTGTCCTTGTTTCAAAAATGTGGTTTGGTTACTTGGTGGAATCTAGCTCTGACTCTGTTAGGCAGAAGAACTTGGAAAAAATAAAATGCCTGCCAACTTAGAGTATTAGAATTGAAGCAATTAAAAGGTTTTCTGATGTCCCTCCTAAGACATTCATATTTCACTTTATATCTTGCTGGTCAAACTTTATACACATTACTAAGTTTCTCAAGGTTGGTTATCTTTACTTTGAATATTTTCCTATAGGGACAATGTTGCACTTTGTATCAGTTCGGGTACACTATAAAGACAGGGAAAACACAATAATTGAACAGGGAATGCTTAATATAAACAGTAACAAATTGTTTACTATGGGTAAATAAAACTCTAAAGAATATAGGAGTAGCAGAAATAGGAAGTCAAATACCCAAAGAGGTACCACCCCCCTCCACCCAGGGCTGGGATCCAGACCTCACTGGCGAACATGTGTCATATTGCATGGCAGAGAGGTTCACCAAAGTGTTATAGTAGTGACACTTGCAGATAATTGATGTTCTGGGATTCTAGAGGGAAGCTGTCCACAGGGAGGTGCCACACTGCAGAACTCACTGGGAATCTGCCAGTGGGGATGGTGCACCAGAAGGCCATTCTCAGGGGTCTGGAGAAATGCTGCCCATGGTTGATGGCATGTGCCTTCAGGTAAGAAGAGAACCAGGAAGAAGACCCCCTTTTCTTCTAGTGTACGTCCTCTGGCACCCTCTATCAACATTGCTTAGAGTTGTGTTAGCCGACATAGGTAGGGCAATGGAAAGGTGGAATTGGAGCTGAAAAGCAACAGATTGACAGCTGGCAGAGTCCATCCGTTTAACTAATGAGTTTCCCTGTATTCCAAGTTGAGTTACAACTATCACAGAAATTAGGGTACAAATAGACCAAAAAAAGTGTATATATAATGTAATGTATAAGATCATATGTGTAAATATTTAATATTTGTGAATATAATTCCAAATTGCATATAAATCTTATGCAGCTTATAAATATCTAATTTATTTATGTTAAATGTCACTGCTCAGTGAGAGTGATTAGATGAGGTTGAGAAGGGAGATGGAGACATATCTTTGAGTTCTGAAGTAGTTCTTGTCATTCTTAGACAAAACATACTGTTAAACATCTCAATTTCATTGTCTTTGATATAGAAACATTTAAAGCACGATTCCTGTACCTGTCACTCAAGAATTAATTTGTGTTGCCTTAAAAACATAAAAAATAAGACAGGGAGGCTTTTCAATAGTAAGTAATTGAGCTAGAACTGGTAAAGAGAGAGGAAATATTTTGGGAATGTGTTACACACGCAGAGGGTCCCTAATTTATGACAGTTCTGCTTATGATTTTTCGACTGCCATGGTAAAAAACTGGTATACATTCACTGGAAACCACATTTCGAGTGCCTATACAGATGTTCTGCTTTTTGTACTCAGTATAATATTTGACAGATTACATGAGATGTTCAATACTTTATCATAAAGTAAGCTTTGCATTAGATGATTTTGCCCAACTGTAGGCTAATGTGTTTTGAGCATTTTTCAGGTAGGTTACATGTATTAAATGCACTTTTGACATGATACTTTTAACTTAAGACAGGTTTATTGGGACATAACCTCACTGTAGTTTGAAGAGCATCTTATTTAACAGTGTAGAATTTACTACCACTGTTTCAGTACATAAGTCAGTCAACCAAAATATTTGAGTTCCAGAAATCTTGTTGGCATTGAGCAAAGATAGGAAACAAGGAAAACAATTTGTATGAGTGATTTTAAGAGGGAGAACTAAAGTGGTAGGAGAAGGCTTGGGGTCAGATAGTTGAGCTTGCCAATCAGTGGTTCAAGTGAGTCCACTTTGACTGTATCAAGCAGGTGTGCTTCCTGCCCCATGCAGACAGGAATGGTAGTGTGGTGCGAGCAGTGTGGTCATAACTTGGGAGTACTTCAGTATAATGAGTCAGTTCTTAGGGTAAAAGTTGAGGCCAGGCATGGTGGCTCATGCCTGTAATATTAGCACTTTGGGAGGCCAAAGCAAGAGGCTTGAGCCTAGGAGTTTGAGACCAGCCTGGGCCACATAGTGAGACCCCATATCTACAAAAATAATACAAAAACTAGCCAGGCACGATGGTGTGTGTTTGCAAGTCCCAGCTACCTGCAGGGGCTGAGGTGGGAGGATAGCTTGAGCCTGGGATGTCAAGACTGCAGTGAGCTGTGATTATGTCACTGGGCTACAGCCTGGGCCACAGAGTGAGACCCTGTCTAAAAAAAAAAAAACGGAAAAAGAAAAAGCTGACATGAATTTTTGTTCTGTAAGCTCAATAACAGCATATAATGTATGGAAGTGGTATTAAATTGTCCCGCAGGCTCTTCTGGGAGAGTCTTTTGACATTATAGAAAGAAGAAAGCAAGAATAAAAACAGTCTTATATGACCCATAGAGGATTCTTAGGAATATTGACAACATAATAGATGTTTAATGAATCTTAACTGATACTTAGATTTATAACTTAGCAGAATGAAGAGATTTAAGGCCAACTCTGGTGTCTCTTTCCAACTATAACCTTATTATTGTACTTACCTTTACCCAACTCTTGCTACCTGTCTCATGAACATGTTACTCTGTTGTTGTCATTGTTTTTATTTTATTTTATTTCTTTTCCAGTAGTAGTGGACAATTAGAAGTCACTTAGAGGTATTGCTTTTCAAGCCTCCATTCTTCCTAGTTATGATAAGTGTGTGAGAAGTTGGGGAGGTGGTAAAATCAGGGATGGGGACAGGTATATTCTAACCACTCCCCCAGCTGTTGGGCAATTTTGAGTAAAAATTACTTACGATAAATATTAACTTGGATACTAGACTTGCCCTACTATTGGTCTTCAAGTCCACATTCAAATGTTAGAGGATCCTCTCCCTGCTGAAAAACCAGCTAGAACTCTCAGACACAGGTAGGGATGTTGGGTTCGTATCTGCAGTTGCTTTCCTAATCATCTTTTTTCTTTTTTGGCTTATAAACAATGATCATTTATTTCTCATAGTTCCAGAGGCTTAGGCAGTACAAAATCAGGGTATTGGCAGATTTGGTGTCTGTGAGGACTTGCTTCCTGATTCACAGACAGCTGTCCTTTCACTCTGTCCACATGTGAAGAGATGAGAAGAGGTGGAAGGCATGAGAGAGTTCTGGTGTCTGTGTATAAGACCATGAATCACATTCATAAGGATGTCACTGTAAAGGATTCAATTGTAGAGGTGGCAGACATACAGGGTCAAAGTAAACCATCTTATAGGTTATTTTTTTACTATATACTGTGTCTCCTAAACATTTTAACATTTTAGAGAGATTTGGGGTCACCATTATATTAATTACCATGTATTATAAAACATTTTGAATCATTGTGGAATATTTGGCTGAAATACTTGTAGAAAGTCTGGCTGGATTGTTGAAAGCAAGTGGTGTTAGTGTTCACACCTAATTGTAAATGGGTTTTGTTTTGTTTTTCAGGTTTTTCTAAAGAGTGACCGAGTGGCCAGAATGGTTCAGAGTGGAGGGTGTTCTGCTAATGACTTCAGAGAAGTGTTCAAGAAAAACATAGAAAAACGTGTGCGGAGTTTGCCAGAAATAGACGGCTTGAGCAAAGAGACGGTCTTGAGCTCATGGATAGCCAAATATGATGCCATTTACAGGGGTGAAGAGGACTTGTGCAAACAGCCAAATAGGATGGCCCTGAGCGCAGTGTCTGAACTTATTCTGAGCAAGGAACAACTCTATGAAATGTTTCAGCAGATTCTGGGTATTAAAAAACTAGAACATCAGCTCCTTTATAATGCATGTCAGGTAAGTGATCTGTATTTTCCATTCCCCCATCTGACTCCTGGAATGAACATGAAGTATTTACAAGCATATGAAGATGTACTTTACTTGCTATAATCACTTTACTGGGAAAGTTGAGCAAAATTGAATTTTAGTAAATCACATAGTGGTATGTGAGAGAAGTTTTGAAAGAAGTATTTGGTAAGAATTTCAGTACTTCTTATCCAGTAAATAATTATCCCCATGTGCCCTATGTTAAGACATCAGATCTGTGCCTTGGATATATGTGGGCCATGCCCTGTAGAGTAAAATGAAAATCATCTCCTATCTGAAGAAACTTGACAATTTATAAAAAATAGGCATTTCTCACTGCAAAATAATCTTTTATAAATATATAATGCTGGTCTTCTGAGTTTCCTGGAAATAATGAAATTTCAAATTGTTTAACTCACACAGATAGAAATAAACTGTGGATGATTGTTGAACTACATAATTTAAAGAGATGACAGAGTTAATATTATATTTTCTCTTCAGTTGTTATTCTAGTTATACATATAAAATTGGGATAAAGGCAGGGCACAGTGACTCACATCTGTAATCCCAGCACTTTGGGAGTTGAGGCGGGTGGATCATGAGGTCAAGAGATCGAGACCATCCTGGCCAACATGGTGAAACCCCGTCTCTACTAAAAATGCAAAAATTAGTTGGACATGGTGGAGTGTGCCTGTAGTCCTAGCTACTTGGGAGGCTGAGGCAGGAGAATAGCTTGAACTTGGTAGGTGGAGGTTGCAGTGAGCCAAGATAGCACCACTGCACTCTAGCCGGGCAACAGAGCGAGACTCAATCTCAAAAAAAAAAAAAGGAATAAAATTACATTTCACATTTTTTATTTTTTAGACCCAATGAGTTGTCTAATAATGTAGTCCTTCTGTATTTATATTTTGTTTGCTTATTTTGGGGTATAAATTATTTAACTATCCCTAATATACTACTTAAATTGATAAAATTCTGGCACTTAAAAATTTATGTGTTCCTTAAGAGTTATACTTCTGTAATGTACATACGTTTATTTTTAATCTTTTTGCAAATCTTCTCTTAATTTCTGTATTATGCCCATATTGGTTACTTTGCATTGGTAATTTGTGGATCATTTCAAACATTAACAGTTAATTAATAGTAAATCAGTGTGGCACTTTAACCCTGTGAACAATTCAGGTACTCACCGTAATGATTTCACTGTTTTATTAAACCAGGTGGTTATTTGATAATAGTGGAAGATGACAATAAAACCAGAATCTTCTACTTTAAAAGATAGCTTCAACTGGGACTTGGTATTTTCAGTGAAACTGTAGCTCACTTGTACAAATAAATGTTCATGAACATAATTTAGTGGGAAAATTCAGATTCAGACAGTCAGTAGATACTTACTGAGCTTTATTCAAGTCCAAGGCCTCTGTAGGTATTAGGGAATCCAAGTTAAGTGGGAAAAAATTTTTTTTTCCTCTTTAGAGGCTAAAGTCCCTATAAGGTAAGACTTGGTAGGTCTAAGAAAAGTCATTTATTTGCAGCTTGCCCAGCTTTTTATTCTGAGGATAGGAGTGATGACTTCCAAGCTCTTTATATGTCTCAGCAAAAGCTATAATTCCTTTCAGTTCTGAGATTTGAAAGAAAAGCTTATGGATTTTTTTTATTGATTTTAAAACACAAAGAAATTTTAAGACCTCTAAATGAATTATTACATACGGATTAGAGTATACTAAATGTTACAAAGTTATAAAGTATCCATGTTTCTATGAGGTTATATTGTTAACTTAAAATATGTTTAGGTCGTCTGCCTACTAGAGAATCAGCTGAGGTATGGACATCCTGGTTTTAGTCTTCTGTGATTTGAAAGCTGCTTGCAATTCAGATCTTCAGCTTAAACAGTGGATTTGTTCTTGCTCAGGATTGGACTGAACAACAACAAATAGCAGATTTGTTTATTTGTCCTTTCAGCTCTATCAGTATTTATCTCATATATTTTGATATTCTGTTAGGTATATATATTTTTATTAGGATTGTTATGTCTTTTTGTAGAATTGACTCCTTTATCATGATATAGTATTCCTCTTTATCCCTGATTATCTTCCTTTTTCTAAAGTCTACATTGTCTTAAGCTAGTAAAGCCACTCCTGCTTTCTTTTTATTAAGGTTAACATGGTGTCACTTTCTTTATCTCTTTACTTTTAACCTAAGTCTTTATTTTATTTTTTTGAGATGGTGTCTCACTCATGTTGCCTAGGCTGGAGTGCAGTGGCACAACCTTGGCTCATTGCAACCTCTGCCTCCTGGGTTCAAGCGATTCTTCTGCTTCAGCCTCTCAAGTAGCTTGGATTACAGGCATCCGCCACCATGCCTGGCTAATTTTTTTGTATTTTTAGTAGAGATGGGGTTTCACCATGTTGGCCAGGTTTGTCTTGAACTCTTGACATCAGGTGATCCACCAACTTTAGCCTCCCAAAGTGCTGGGGTTACAGACATGAGCCACCATGCATGGCTCATCTTTTAATGGGTATGTTTAGGCCATTCATATTTAAGGTGATTACTAATGTAGTTGGATTAAATTTTAAAATCTTTGCAGCTTTTACCACTTCATGCATTTGTTCTTTGCCCTCCCCTACTTTTTATGCCTTCTCTAATTTTGATTGAACACTTTATATGAATTCCATTTTTCATATTATCTTTTGGTGTACTGTTTATACTTGTTTTTTTTAAACAAAACAAAATTTTAGTGATTAATCTATAGTTTAAAATACACATTTAAAAATATTCCAAGTTCACCCTCAAATAACACTTTATTATAAGGCAGCTACTCCATAGCAGAGTATACCGAATTCTTCCTTCTAGTGTCTCGTGACATTGCTGTCATTCACTTCACTTATAATATGCTACAACCCCCCAATATATTGTTTCTATTATTGCTTTGAACAGTTATCTTTTAGCTCAATTTAAAATAAGAAAAATAAAAGATTATATATTTTACCTTCATTTATTCCTTCTCTGATGATGCTCTTTTGTTTCTTTATGTAGATCCAGATTTCTTTCTGATACTATTTTCCTTATCTCTGAAGAACTTTTAATATTTCTTGTAGGCCAAAACTAGTGGTGATGAGACTAGTAGTCTCTCAGTTTTTGTCTGAGAAAGTCTTTGTTTCTTCTTCACATTTAAAGTATAATGTCACTGGATAGAGAATTATCATTTTTTTTTTTCTCTTTTAACACTCTGAAAATTTTATCATCACACTGCTGTTTTGCTTGCATGGTTTCTGATGAGAAGTTTGATGTAGTTCTTATCATTTACCCTTGAGAGGTAAGGTGTTGTTTTCCCCCTATGACTTCCTTCTAGATTTTTTCCTTCTTTCAGTTTTCTGCAATTTGAATGCTTTGTCTAGGTGTGTGGGGGGCAGGGGGTGGAGTGCGGTGGGTGTGTATTTCTTTTGCTTGGTGTTTTTCTGAGCTTCCTGTATCTGTGGGTCAGTGTCTATCATTAAGTTTTGGAAAGTTCGCTGCTGCTATTCAAATATTCCTTCTGTCCTATCCCCTGTTTATTCTTTTTCTGGTATTCCAGATATGTTTATGTTACCCTCCTTTGATGTTATCCCACAGTCCTGGAATGTTCTGTTCTGTTTGTTCAGCTCTTTTTCTCTTTGTATTTCAGACTGGGAAGTTTTTATTGACCTATCTTCAAGCTCACTGATTCTTTCCTCAGCAATGTCAAGTCCACTAATGAGCATATTGAAGGCATTCTTCATTTCTTTTACAGTGTTTTTTTATTTCTAGCATTTCCTTTGGATTTTTTGGTAGAATGTCCATCTCCTGCTTGTATTATGCATGTTCTTGCATATATTCAACTTTTTACATTAGGGCCCTTAGCCTATTAATAATAGTAATTTAAATTCCTTGTTTGATAATTCTAACATCTGTCTCACACCTGAATCTAGTTCAGATGCTTGCTTTATCTCTCCAGACTGTGTTTCTTTTGTTTTGTTTTGTTTCGTTTTTTCCTATTGGCATGCTTCATAATTTTTTCTTGTAAGCCAGATATATTAGGTAACGAGAACTGATTACTGAGGTAACTAAGGCTTTCATACGAATATCTATGTTAATCTGAGTAGGAGTTGAGCTATGCTTAATGTTTAATGTTTCTTGTAGCCATAGGTATGAGAAACTTCAAATTCCTCCAGTATCCTTGTTTTTGTCTCTCTTGACTGGGCCTCCCTAAAGACTCCACCCCAGAGAAAGTCTATATCCTGCAGCTGTTTTGGCTGTGACCAATCCACTCTTGTCATCCTGCAGCTCTGTTGATGTTGTGGTAAGGTCTTGAAGAGGTGGAGTGTCCTCTAATCTGATTAAACCCTCAGTCTTTTAGTGGACCTTTAACCTTCAAAAGTGTTTCTGTCCCTGGTCCAGGAGTGTATTGCTCCCTCTCATCACCATGTTCTTCATTCTCTTCCCTAGCTGAAGATTCTCAGTCTCTTTTCTTGAAGTCCTGTCTCCTGTTCACTCTGCTTTTGTTTGTTTGTATTTGCTTTTCAATTATGAGTCAAGAGAGCTGGAGTGGGGTGGTATTCTCTTCCTCCAACTGGGATATGTTTTCAGTGTTTCCCTCAAGCAAAATCTTTCCCCTTTTGTTAGAGAGAAGAATCTGGTAGATTGAACAATGGCTTTCTCCCCCTTTTATTTGCCATGACCATACAGGGATCTTATTTGGATCCTCACTGTGAGAACTTGGTGGGGTAACTGAAAGCAAAGTAGATCAAAGTGTGGGGGCCTGTTTATGATTGTGGCTCCAGGAATGTCTTACACTCTGCAACCAGCTCATAGTAATTTGTCAAAATTACTAGACATGTAAGTGTTCCTACCACTTATGGCATACAGCAGCTTCTGCTCCAAGTGCTTTATCTTTCTGGATTTGCCTATCTTTCTAGATTTTGATGAGTGGTTTGCCCTGCACCATTAGTTCTCTGAGAAGTCCAAGAAAAGTCAGTAATTTGTAGCTTGCTCAGCTTTGTATTCTGAGAATGAGAGTGATGACTTCCAAGCTCTTTATATGTCTGAGCTAAAACTATAATTTCTTTCAGTTCTAAGATTTGAAAGAAAAGCTTAAGGATTATTTTTGATTGGTTTTGAAACAAAAATAAATTATAAAAAGTATTCCTATAAATAAGGACAAAGAATAATCATTTTATAGAAATTATGAAAATAAATTAAGAAAGCAGCTGAGGCACTTTTTTTTTTTTTTCTAAATAGCATGCAAGCATACCTCGGCAATATTGTGGGTCCAGTTACAGCCCACTTTCATAAAGTGAATATTACAATAAAGCAGGTCAGACAATTTTTTTTAATTTTACACTGCATTAAAAAATTTATGTTTGCACAGTACTGTAGTTTATTAAGTGTATAATAGCATTATGTTTAAAAAATAACATATGTACCTTAATTTAAAAATAATTTATTGTTTAAAAATGCTACCAATCATGTGAGCCTTCTCCAAGTTATAATCTTTTTGCTGGTGGAAGGTCATGCCTTGATGTGGATGGGTGCTTACTGATGAGGTTGGCTATAGCAGTTTCTTTAAATAAGACAACATGAAGTTTGCCACAGCAATTCACTCTTCTTTTCACAAAATATTTCTGTATAGTATGTGATGTTGTTTGATAGCATTTTACCCACAGTAGAACATCTTTCAAAATTGGAATTAGTCGTCTCATACCGTGCCACTGCTTTATCAGCTATATTTATATGAATATTCCAAATCCTTTGTCATGTCAACAGTGTTCACAGCATCTTCACTAGGATTAGATTTCACCTCAAGGAACAACTTTCTTTGCTCATCCATAAGAAGCAGTTCCTCATCCATTCAGGTTTTATCATGAGATTTTAGCAATTCAATCACATCTTTAGGTACCACTTCTATTTCTAATTCCCTTGCTATTTCCAGAACATCTGCAGTTACTTCTTCCACTGAAGTCTTGAATCCTTCAAAGGCATCTATGAGGATTGGAATCAACTTCTTCCAAATGCCTGTTGATGTTGACATTTTGACCTCCTCCCTTGAATCACAAGTGTGTTAATGGCATCCAGACGGGTGAATCCTTTCCAGAAGATTTTCCTTTACTTTGCCCCGATCTGTCAGAGCAGTCACTATCTGTGGCAGCTATGGCCTTACAAAATGTATTTCTTAAATAATAAGACTTGAAAGTCAAAATTGCTTCTTGATTCATTGGCTGCAGAATGAATGTTGTGTTAGCAGCATGAAAACAATGTGAATCTTCTTGTACATCTCCATCAGAACCCTTGGTTTACTAAGTGCATTGTCAGTGAGCAATACTATTTTGAAAGGAATCTTTATTTTCTGGGTAGTCTCAATATTCAGTAAACCATGCTGGAAAACATATGTGCTGTCATACGGACTTTGTTGTTCTATTCATGGAGCACTGGCAAAAGTAGATTTAACATGATTTTTGAAAGCCCTACGATTTTCAGAATGGCAAATAAGCATTAGCTTCAACCTAAACTTACAAGCTACATTAGCCACTAACGAGACAGTCAGCCTGTCCTTTGAAGCTTTGAAACCAGGCATTGACTTCTTCTTGGTAGCTATGAAAGCCCTAGATGGTATCTTCCAATAGAAGGCTGTTTCGTCTACATTAAAATATGTTGTTTAGTTTAGCCACTTTCTTTATTTTTTCTTTTATCATTTTAAACATTTTATTAAAATTTTTTTTTTATTCTACTTTAAGTTCTGGGGTACATGTGCAGAATATGCAGGTTTGTTACATAGGTACACACATGCCATAGTGGTTTGCTGTATCCATCCCCCATCATCTACATTAGTTATTTCTCCTAATGCTCTCCTTCCTCAATACCCCCACCCCCTGAGAAGCCCTGGTGTGTGATATTGCCCTCCCTGTGTCCATGTGTTCTCATTGTTCAAGACCCACTTTGTATTTTATTTTATTTTTATTATTTATTTTTTTAAATTGTACTTTAGGTTCTGGGGTACATGTGCAGATCATGCAGGCTTGTTGTATAGGTACATACATGGCAATGTGGTTTGTTACCTTCATCCCTCTGTCACCTATATCTGGCATTTCTCCCCATGTTATCCCTCCCCAACTTCCCTAACCCCACGCTGTCCCTCCCCTGGCCCCACCAACAGACCCCAGTGTGTGACGCTCCCCTCCCTGTGTCCATGTGTTCTCATTGTTCAACACCTACCTATGAGTGAGAACAGGTGGTGTTTGATTTTCTGTTCTTGTGTCAGTTTGCTGAGAATGATGGTTTCCAGATTCATCCATGTCCCTACAAAGAATATGAACTCATCCTTTTTTATAGCTGCATAATATTCCATGGTGTATATGTGCCACATTTTCCTTGTTCAGTCTATCATCGATGGGCATTTGGGTTGGTTCTAGGTCTTTGCTATTGTAAACAGTGCTGCAATGAACATATATGTGCATGTGTCTGTGTAATAGAACAATTTATAATCCTTTGGTATATACCCAGTAATGGGGTTGCTGGGTCAAATGGAATTTCTATTTCTAGGTCCTTGAGGAAGTGCCACACTGTCTTCTACAATGGTTGAACCAACACCAACTTATGATTGAGAGCATGCAGTGTTTGGTTTTCTGTTCTTGTGTCAGTTTCATCGATGATCTTTGCTAGATCTTCTGGATAACTTGCTGCATATTCTATATCAATACTTGATGCTTCACCCTGTACTTCTATGTTATGTAAATGGATTATTTCCTTTAATCTCATGATCCAACTTCTCCTAGCTTAAACTTTTCTTCTGCAGCTTCCTTACCTTTCTTATAGCCTTCAATTTGGCTGTTTGGTGCAAGAAGCTTAGCATTTGATCTGTCTCTCCTTATGACATGCCTTCCTAAGCTTAATCATTTCTAGCTTTTGACTTAAAGTGAGAGATATGCTACTCTTCATTTCACTTAAACATTTAGAGGCCATTATAAGGTTATTAATTGGGCTAATTTCATTGTTGGTGTGTTTTAGGCAATGGATAGGCCTGAGTGGGGAGGAAAGAAATGAGGAAGTGGCTGGTCAGTGGGGCAGTCAGAACACATATTATCATTTATTGAGTTTGTTGTCTTATATGGGAGCAGTTCATGGTGCCTCAAAACAGTTGCAATAGTGACATCAAAGATCACTCATTGTAAATCACCTTAACAGATAAAATAATAATGAAAGAATTTGAAATATTGTGAGAATTATGAGACACAGAAGTGAGACACAGAATGAGACACAGAAGTGAGCACATACTGTTGGAAAAATAGCACCAATAGACTTGCTTGACTCAAGATGGCCACAAACCTTCAATGTGTAAAAATCATCATATCTGCAAAGTGCAATAAAGAGAAGCTCAGTAAAATAAGGTATGCCTGTATATTTTTTCTTTTGTTGTATTCCAACAAAGGTTAAAAATAAAAGATAAGGCAAAGTAATAGAAATTACAGAAACTAGCCTGCCCTTTATAGAAAGGAATAATCCGAGAAGAGAAATAGAAGAGCAGGCCTTAGGAAGGCAGGGAGGATCTAAAGCCAGAGGAGCTTCTGGAACCTGGCTCGGGTATATGTTAGTGAGATTTACCTCACCTTCTCCATGTTTCAGGAAAAGCTTTGAGATTCCTCCTAATTGTAACAGTCTCACTTCTGTATTTGTTTACCTTATCTGGCCCTGTGTTTTTGGCTGCACAAATCTCCTACAAAATCTGAAAGATGTTGCCTGCTTAAAAGTCAAGCTCAGGATAGAGGACTGTTCTGGTGAGGTGTGCAGGATGGCAGCAGCCAGGCAATGTCTGGAGACTTGAGAGGGAAAGGACACGAATGAGAAGGGAGCCTTGTCAGGGCTGCCACATGACATCGATGGCCATCATTTGCTCATATTTTTCCCCAGAACTTCAGGATGACCATCAGGAGTGGAAAAATAGGAAGCTCTCTTCTGAAAAAGGATATTTACATTACTTTGAGTTAGAGCCAGTAATGTATTAATTATCAAAATTAAGGCATGAAGGAAACTCCTAAAACACTAAGATAGAAGATAGCACATACCACAGTTAAGAAATGAAATCAGGGATAATTGAAAGACAAATTATTATTGTTATCAAGAAAACATAAAAAAGAATAAAAACAACCTAAGTAGGTCCTAGGTTAGCTATTGTGCTATTACAATTTCATACTTTAAATTCTTTGATTTGAGAATAATGTATCTACTGTGGTGCACATTCATAGAACAAGATATTAAGAAAAAGTAAAGAGAGTTAACATGTACAGTCTAAAATGAGTGGCATAACAGTACAAGAATCTGAAATTGTTAGCTGTGATTTAGTTGAATCAAGATATTATAAAAAAGAACAGGAGTGAAAGAAGAATAATCTATCGTGGAAAGTTTAACTTCAGAATAATTTTAAAGAAATGCAGTGCATTTCAAATAGATACATTCTTTTAGTGAAACAATGTTACATAATATTAAAACTGTATATTTTATAGTCTTAATAAGAATAATTTTACTTCACATTTTTTAAATGAAAATTCTGTGACTTAAGAGATACTAATCAGCTGTCTTTCCTAAAACAAATGTTTATTAAAGGTTATTTTTAAATATGACATAAGGTAATGCAGTATGTTCAAATTAATTAGTTAATCCATTATTTATAATCATGCAGGGCATATATATAGTTTGCACTAGGCATTGTGTTAAATGATAGGAACCTAGAGACAGGTAAAACCTAGGTTTTTGCAAGGTTTATAAGAAAATGCTGTTGAAATGCTACAGTGGTGTAGGAACCTAGAGACAAGTAAAACCTAGGTTTTTGCAAGGTTTATTTTTTTAAAAAAAAATGCTGTAGCAAATGCTACAGTAGTGTGGTTAATACCTGGTTCTGGATACATCATGAAGAGGTTCACCAAAATGAGAAGATACTAAGATATTCTAGGCAGAGAGACAGGTACATGCAAAGTATGGAGGTGTGAGATGCTTGGCTATTTCGGGAACTGCACATCGTTGACTGCTGGAGTATGAGCAGGAGATGGGGCTGTGTTTGAGATATTAACAGAGGTAGGTAAGCATCTTATGGACTGTAGAGACACATGCAATCCTAAATGAATAGAGTCTGAAGATTGGGATACATAGTACCATATATACTCCCATAACTTCTTTATCTGTCTCTTAAAAGGATTAAGTAACTGAATTTTACAGCTATCTAGATCCTGCTCTTTTCTGCCAAAAGCAGCCTTCATTAATCTTTTATAATCTAATTCCATTAACTGAAAAAAGTGACTCACCCAGTTTTACCCAAGTGTCAAAGCAAAGTTAACTGAGATCTTGTTCATGTATCCCTCCTCCCACTCAAATTCTTTGTATCTGAAGACTACACCACCCACGTTAAGTAACATCACAGAACTGTTTGGGTTTTTGTAAGGGATAAACAGAAATATGTGTGACTAGTTAAAAAGTAGACTTCTAGTTTATGATTCCCTTTGCCTAGAAGTTTTTGCTTTGGAGATTAAGTACTTTGAGTCTAGGAGTTTAAAGAAATCAATAAACGGGCAGTTACTGTTGTCACTGTAGGTGTCTTCCCATTGAAGTCCAGAAACCATGATGCATTAACCATTTTGAACATCTTCATTCAAGGTGTGCAAAAGGAAAATAGGGAGAGAAATGTGAATCTCCAAAGGAAATGGGAACTGCCTTCCACCACTGTCTTCTTTTTTTTTTTCTAGTAGCCTGTGATTGATAATATGTTTTGTTTAACATAAAGTAATTTGTCTACTTCAGCAGAAATAATAGCACATTCTCCTGACAGTTACAGTTACATTTGCTACCTTTCAAAATGACTTTCAAAAATGACTCTGAAATAAAAATAAATGCTATGGTAATCAAAATTAGGGAGGAGTAGATTTTTCTCATATATAATTTAAAATCTCAAAACATTTGAGAAGACTAAGTAAATGTATGAAATAGCAGGTTTTGTGTCTGGGAGATACAGCAAGGGAAAAACTTAAGATCTTAAGAATAGTTTGATTTTTATAATATATGATTTTTGAAATTCTGAAATTAACCATTGAAGTGGCCATGATATTTATATATGTGTTCACTTTTTTGGTAAATAAATTTATCATTTAAATTCATCCAATTTATATTAGTAAATTGGTAAATTGGATGAATTTAATTTTTTTAATATGTATATTTTATTGCACTTTAGGTTCTGGGGTACATGTGCAGATCATGCAGTATTGTTGCATAGGTACATACATGTGGCAATGTGGTTTGCTACCTCCATGCCCCCGTCACCTATATCTGGCATTTCTCCCCATGTTATCCCTCCCCAACCTCCTACTCCCTGCTGTCACTCCCCTAATTCCCCCCAACAGACCCCAGTGTGTGATGCTTCCCTCCCTGTATCCATGTGTTCTCATTGTCCAACACCTGCCTGTAAGTGAGAACATGGGGTGTTTGATTTCCTGTTCTTGTGTCAGTTTGCTGAGAATGATGGTTTCCAGATTCATCCATGTCCCTGCAAAGGACACGAACTCATCATTTTTTATGGCTGCGTAGTATTCCACGGTGTATATGTGCCATATTTCCTAATCCAGTCTGTCATCCATGGGCATTTGGGTTGGTTCCAGGTCTTTGCTGTTGTACACAGGGCTGCACTGAACATATATGTGTATCTATCATTATAATAGAATGATTTATCATCCTTTGGATATATATGCAGTAATGGGATTGCTGGGTCAAATCGAATTTCTATTTCTAGGTCCTTGAGGATTCACCACACTGTCTTCCACAATGGTTGAACTAATTTACACACCCACCAACAATGCAAAACTGTTCCTGTTTCTCCACATCCTCTCCAGCATCTGTTGTCTCCAGATTTTTTTATTTTTTTTATTTTTTATTTTATTTTTATTTTTTTAATTGCATTTTAGGTTTTGGGGTACATGTGAAGAACATGCAAGATTGTTGCATAGGTGCACATGTGGCAGTGTGATTTGCTGCCTTCCTCCCCTTCACCTATATGTGGCATTTCTCCCCATGCTATCCCTCCCCAAACTCGCAACCCCCACTGTCCCTCTGCTATTTCCCCCCAACAGACCCCAGTGTGTAGTGCTCCCCTCCCTGTGTCCATGTGTTCCCATTGTTCAACACCCACCTATGAGTGAGAATATGCGGTGTTTGATTTTGTGTTCCTGTGTCAGTTTGCTGAGAATGATGGCTTCCAGGTTCATCCATGTCCCAACAAAGGACGCGAACTCATCGTTCTTGATGGCTGCATAATATTCCATGGTGTATATGTGCCACGTTTTCCCTGTCCAGTCCATCATCGATGGGCATTTGGGTTGGTTCCAGGTCTTTGCTATTGTAAACTGTGCTGCTATGAACATTCGTGTGCATGTGTCTTTATAGTAGAACGATTTATATTCCTTTGGATATATGCCCAGTAATAGGATTGCTGGGTCAAATGGAATTTCTATTTCTAGGTCCTTGAGGAATCGCCACACTGTCTTCCACAATGGTTGAACTAATTTACACTCCCACCAACAGTGTAAAAGTGTTCCTATTTTTCCACATCCTCTCCAGCATCTGTTGTCTCCAGATTTTTTAATGATCGCCATTCTAACTGGCGTGAGATGGTATCTCAATGTAGTTTTGATTTGCATTTCTCTAATGACCAGTGATGATGAGCATTTTTTCATATGTTTGTTGACCTCATGTATATCTTCTTTTGTAAAGTATCTGTTCATATCCTTCGCCCACTTTTGAATGGGCTTGTTTTTTTCTTGTAAATCTGTTTTAGTTCTTTGTGAATTCTGGATATCAGCCCTTTGTCAGATGGATAAGCTGCAAAAATTTTTTCCCATTCTGTTGGTTGCCGATTCACTCTAATGACTGTTTCTTTTGCTGTGCAGAAGCTGTGGAGTTTGATTAGGTCCCATTTGTCTATTTTGGCTTTTGTTGCCAATGCTTTTGGTGTTTTGGTCATGAAGTCCTTGCCTACGCCTATGTCCTGAATGGTTTTCCCTAGGTTTTCTTCTATGGTTTTTATGGTGTTAGGTCTTATGTTTAAGTCTTTAATCCATCTGGAGTTAATTTTAGTGTAAGGTGTCAGGAAGGGGTCCAGTTTCTGCTTTCTGCATATGGCTAGCCAGTTTTCCCAACACCACTTATTAAACAGGGAATCCTTTCCCCATTGCTTGTTTTTGTCAGGTTTGTCAAAGATTGGATGGTTGTAGATATGTTGTGTTGCCTCCGACACCTCTGTTCTGTTCCATTGGTCTATATCTCTGTTTTGGTACCAGTACCATGCTGTTTTGAGTACTGTAGCCTTGTAGTATAGTTCGATGTCCGGTAGTGTGATGCCTCCCGCTTTGTTCTTTTTGCTTAGAATTGACTTGGCTATGCGGGCTCTCTTTTGGTTCCATATGAAGTTTAAGGTGGTTTTTTCCAGTTCTGTGAAGAAGGTCATTGGTAGCTTGATGGGGATAGCGTTGAATCTGTAAATTACTTTTGGGCAGTATGGCCATTTTCATGATACTGATTCTTCCTAACCATGAGCATGGAATGTTTCTCCATCTGTTTGTGTCCTCTCTTATTTTGTTGAGCAGTGGTTTGTAGTTCTCCTTGAAGAGATCCTTTACATTCCTTGTTAGTTGTATTCCTAGGTATTTTATTCTCTTTGTAGCAATTGTGAATGGCAGTTCGTTCTTGATTTGGCTCTCTTTAAGTCTGTTATTGGTGTATAGGAATGCTTGTGATTTTTGCACATTGATTTTGTATCCTGAGACTTTGCTGAAGTTGCTTATCAGTTTCAGGAGATTTTTGGCTGAGATGATGGGGTCTTCTAGATATACAATCATGTCATCTGCTAATAGAGACAATTTGACTTCCTCCTTTCCTATTTGAATACCCTTTATTTCTTTTTCTTGCCTGATTGCTCTGGCTAGAACTTCCAGTACTATATTGAATAGGAGTGGTGAGGAGTGACATCCTTGTCTAGTGTCAGATTTCAAAGGGAATGCTTCCAGTTTTTGCCCATTCAGTATGATATTTGCTGTGGGTTTGTCATAAATAGCTTTTATTGTTTTGAGATATGTTCCATCAATACCTAGTTTATTGAGGGTTTTTAGCATAAAGGGCTGTTGAATTTTGTCGAAGGCCTTCTCTGCATCAATTGAGATAATCATGTGGTTTTTGTCTTTGGTTCTGTTTATGTGGTGAATTACGTTTATAGACTTGCATATGTTGAACCAGCCTTGCATCCCCGGGATGAATCCTACTTGATCATGGTGGATAAGCTTTTTGATGTGCTGTTGCAATCGGCTCGCCAGTATTTTATTGAAGATTTTTGCATCTGTGTTCATCATGGATATTGGCCTGTAGTTTTCTTTTCTTGTTGAGTCTCTGCTGGGTTTTAGTATCAGGATGATGTTGGTCTCATAAAATGATTTGGGAAGGATTCCCTATTTTTAGATTATTTGGAATAGTTTCAGAAGGAATGGTACCAGCTCCTCTTTGTATGTCTGGTAGAATTCGCCTGTGAACTCATCTGGACCTGCGCTTTTTTTGGGTGGTAGGCTCTTATTTGCTGCCTCGACTACAGACCTTGTTATTGGTCTATTCAGGGTTTCGACTTCTTCCTGGTTTAGGCTTGGGAGGAGGCCAGTTTCCAGGAATTTATCCATTTCTTCCAGGTTTTCTAGTTTATGTGCATAGAGTTGTTTGTAATAATCTCTGATGGTGGTTTGAATTTCTGTGGAATTTGTGGTGATGTCCCCTTTCTCTTTTTTTATTGCATCTATTTGGTTATTCTCTCTTTTCTTTTTTATTAATCTGGCTAGTGGTCTATTTTGTTGATCTTTTCAAAAAACCAGCTCCTGGATTTATTGATTTTTTGAAGGGTTTTTTGTGTCTCTATCTCCTTCAGTTCTACTCTGATCTTAGTTATTTCTTGTCTTCTGCTAGCTTTTGAGTTTTTTTGATTTTGCTCCTCCAGCTCTTTCAATTTTGATGATAGAGTGTCAATTTTAGATCTCTCCTTGCTTCTCATGTGGGCACTTATTGCTATATATTTTCCTCTGGAGACTACTTTAAATGTGTCCCAGAGATTCTGGTAGGTGGTGTCTTCGTTCTTGTTGGTTTCGAAGAACATCTTTATTTCTGCCTTCATTTCATTGTTTATCCAGTCAGCATTCAAGAGAAAGTTGTTCAGATTCCATGAAGCTGTGCGGTTCTGGGTTGGTTTCTGAATTCTGAGTTCTAACTCGATTGCACTATGGTCTGAGAGTGCATTATGTTCATTATGATTTCCGTTCTTTTGCATTTGCTGCGTCTCCAGATTTTTTAATGATCACCATTCTAACTGACATGAGATGGTATCTCAATGTGGTTTTGATTTGCATTTCTCTAATGACCAGTGATGATGAGCATTTTTCATATGTTTGTTTGTCTCATATATGTCTTCTTTTGAAAAGTGTCTGTTCATGTCCTTTGCTCACTTTTGAATGGGTTTGTTTGTTTGTTTCTTACAAATCTGTTTTAGTTCTTTGTAGATTCTGGATATTGGCCCTTTGTCAGATGGGTAAATTGCAAAAATTTTTCCCGTTCTGTTTGTTAGCAGTTCACTCTAATGATTGTTTCTTTTGCTGTACAGAAGTTCTGGAGTTTAATTAGGTCCCATTTGTCTACTTTGGCTTTTGCTGCCTATGCCTTTGGTGTTTTAGTCATGAAGTCCTTGCCTATTTCTATGCCCTGAATGGTTTTGCCTAGGTTTTCTTCTAGGGTTTTTATGGTGTTAGGTCTTATGTTTAAGTCTTTAATCCATCTGGAGTTAATTTTAGAATAAGGTGTCAGGGAGGGGTGCAGTTTCTGCTTTCTACATATGGCTAGACAGTTATCCCAACACCATTTATGAAACAGGGAATCGTTTCCCCATTGCTTGTTTTTGTCGGGTTTGTCAAAGATGAGATGGTTGTAGATGTGTGGTATTTCCTCCAAGGCCTCTGTTCTGTTCCATTGGTCTATATCCATGTTTTGGTACCGTACCATTGCTGTTTTGATTACTGTAGCCTTGTAGTATAGTTTGAAGTCAAGTAGAACTTATCTCAAAATAATAAAAGTGGCTGGGCGCGGTGGCTCAAGCCTGTAATTCCAGCACTTTGGGAGGCCGAGGCAGGTGGATCACAAGGTCAAGAGATCAAGACCATCCTGGTCAACATGTGAAACCCCGTCTCTACTAATACAAAAAATTAGCTGGGCATGGTGGCGCATGCCTGTAATCCCAGCTACTCAGGAGTCTGAGGCAGGAGAATTGCCTGAACCCAGGAGGCAGAGGTTGCGGTGAGCCGAGATGGAGTTTCCTCTCAAAAAAAAAAAAATAATAATAATAATAATAATAAAAGCTGTTTATGATAAACCCACAGCCAATATCATACTGAATGGGCAAAAACTGGAAGCATTCCCTTTAATATCTGGCAGTAGACAAGGATGCCCTCTCTCACCACTCCTATTCAATATAGTATTGGAAGTTCTAGCCAGAGCAATCAGGCAAGGGAAAGAAATAAAGGGTATTTAATTAGGAAAGGAGGAAGTCAAATTGTCTCTATTTGCAGAGGACCTGATTGTATATTTAGAAGACTCCATCTTCTCAGCCCAAAATCTCCTTAAACTGATAAGCAACTTCAGCAAAGTCTTAGGATACAAAATCAATGTGTAGAAATCACAAGCATTCCTATACACCAATAACAGACTAAAAGAGAGCCAAATCAAGAACGAACTACCATTCACAATTGCTACAAAGAGAATAAAATACCTAGGAATACAACTAACAAAGGATGTAAAGGACTTCTTCAAGGAGAACTACAAACTACCTCTCAACGAGATAAGAGAGGACACAGATGGAAAAACATTCCATTCTCATGGTTAGGAAGAATCAATATCGTGAACATGGCCATACTCCCCAAAGTAATTTATAGATTCTACACTATCCCTATCAAGCTACCTATGACCCTCTTCACAGAACTGGACAAAACCTTAAACTTCGTATGGAACCAAAAGAGAGCCCGCATAGCCAAGACAGAGGTAAAAAAAAACAAAGCTGGAGGCATCACGCTACCTGAATTTAATTTTACTAAAATGAATTTGAGTCTCTGGTAACTAAGTTTCCTTTCTCAAAAAATTTTAATTTGTCAGTGTAACTTTAACATATTCCTAGCAAATTAAATTATAGGCTTTATTTTATATTTAGCCCATTTGACTAAATATGATATAAAGGTAAGAGACAAAATAATGCACAGCCAAATGGAGTATTGATCTATTATTTTGTTTCTTTCCTTTGACTTACGTGTGGAAGAATAACATAAGAATATTCTAAAATAAGGTTTCTCCTAAAATGTTTTGTTGAATTTGTCTTTGCTTTCTCCAGCATCTCACTAATACTGAATATAGGTTACCTTTAGTCATTTCTTGCATTTAATTTTAGATTTTTCTTCTTTACCTAGTTCTAGCCTATTCAAATTAGAAAGTTACCCCAACTTTTCCACTTTTTAAAAATAGGAGGCCAGGCGTGGTGGCTCACACCTGTAATCCCAGCAGTTTGGGAGGCCTAGGTGGGTAGATCACTTGGGGTGAGGAGTTCAAGACCAGCCTGGCCAACATGGTGAAAACCCATCTCTACTAAAAATATAAAAATTATCTGGGCGTGGTGTTGGGTGCCTATAATCCCAGCTACTTGGAAAACTGAGGCAGCAGAGTCACTTGAACCTAGGAGGTGGAGGTTGCAGTGATCTGAGATTGTGCCATTGCACTCCAGCCTGGCTGACAGAGTGAGACTCCATCTCAAAATAATAATAACAGGAGAACACAGCTTTATAAAGAAATCAGGCATCTTTGTGGTAGTAATACTAAAAAAACTATTTCGCTAAAGTATTTTTCATGATTGTTTAATGAAAATAATCTAACAAATTTAAAATTACATATTTGATATATATTTTTATTCAGAAATGTTCATTGGCTGGGCATGGTGGCTCACGCCTGTAAATTGCAGTACTTTGGGAGACTGAGGCAGTTGGATCACTTGCAGTCAGGAGTTCCAGACCAGCCTGGCGAACATGGTGAAATCCGTCTCTAATAAAAATACAAAAAAAA
Source organism: Aotus nancymaae (assembly GCF_030222135.1). NCBI lineage: Eukaryota > Metazoa > Chordata > Mammalia > Primates > Aotidae > Aotus > Aotus nancymaae. The sequence continues at coordinate 33,958,304 of NW_026988413.1, forward strand.
AAAAAATTAGCCAGACATGGTGTAATCCCGGCTACTCAGGAGGGTGAGACAGGAGAATTGCTGAACGTGAGAGATGAGGTTGCAGTGTGCCGAGATCACACCACTGCACTCCAGCCTGGGTGACAGCGAGACTCTGCCTCAAAAAAAAAAAAAAAAAAAAAAAAAAAAAAAAGAAAAGACAAAAAAAGTTCATTGAATACCTAAGAAAAATATCAGCTCCTAGGTTAAGCAGTGAAAATACATAAATGACAAGGTTTGATTCCTTCCCTCAAGGCATTAGTGTGTCAGTAGACAGATGTATAAAATGGTCTAGTTGTATAAATGGTACAGACATATAAAAAGTAATAGTATAGTTGATCAGTGCATTACTGGAGGTATGTATACTATACAGCAGGAGCACATGGGTGGCAGTACCTTCATTTGATACTGGATAGTTGGCATGTATTTCTTCAATGCTGTACAACTTTGTATGCACATTAGAATGAATATAAGAACTTTAATACTTGTGTCTCACCCCAGACTAAGTGAAATGGCCTGTGGAGGTCAGACCCAATACCCCTTTTTTATAATTTTCCCATATGGTGCTGATGCAAGTGAGAGTTGAGGACCCCTGGCCTGACATCCCATCTGAGGACCTTGTCCTGTGGTCACATTTAACGTAAGGGAGGCTGGGAACAGTCTAGCTGGGTGCCAGGAAATAAAGGTGATTTGGGAGTATGGAAACCCAATTCTTTCTTGGATATTTGATTGAAGTTTAATGAAGGTTTTAAGAAAACAGTAATTCTGAGTTTTGGATGATAAACACAAAATTAACCATAGGGAGAAAACAGCATTTACAAAGGCACGAGGAGCATGAAGTAGCAGAAGAAGCTAAAGAATTAGGAAAGGACTTGAATATTAAGGGCCTTATATGCTAGATCAAAGAGCTTGGAATTTACCTTGTGGTACAGAACACTGTTGGGGTATAAGCAACGAAATGACAGGAGCAATTGGGAGTCTAGAAAGATCCTGCTCTGTGATCTGAAGAATGGATTGCAGGTGGCCTCAACCTACTGTGGATATGGGCCAGTGTTGTTTAAAATGACCAGGAACTCCATATTAATCCTTCAAGTAATCTCTCCAGGTGCCACTGATTGTCCTGCTGTAGAACTTTTGCTTGTGGGCCTGGTTTTACCTCTGTGTTGTCTATGAAGTTCTTAGGCTGCTGGACTTCATCTAGGAGACTGTTCTTGCATCCTCTTGGGTCTGCACTTTGTATTGTCCTTTGAAATTCCACTCTGCTTTCACACTTGGTAACTATGGCCTGGGTCAAAACACTGAACTACCTGCTTTCTTGTAAAGGGACAAGATGAATGTGTAGGAATTTCTGGCAGAAACTAAAGATTGTCAGTGTTTACCTATGGAGATTTTATATCAACCATAGTATGATGGGGCACCTCTGATTAGAGTGTTTTTGTTTTAACACAGTGCCCATTCTAGTCAGGCACTTTTCTAGGCTCTTGGTATACGATGGTCCCTCTTCTCATGAAGAACATTATTTTGGTGAGGTGGGGAGAGGGAATTAAGAGTTCCGTTTTGTGTATGCTGAAGTCAAATATTGAATGACCATGTTGAGATTGCAGGTGATGGCTGGTTGTAGAAGATTGGAATTTTAATCTGTTTAAATTTTAGTTTTAACAGATTTGGGAATCATTTAGATAACATCAGTAGTTTAAGCCATGGAACATCTTGAGAACTCTTTGGGAGAGTCTAGAGGCTCAAGGAGAAAAGGAGCCCAGGACAGAGTTCTGTGGACAGAAGGATTTAGAGGTTGTACAAAGGGGAAAGAAACAGTGGGGCGGGAGAAGAAGTAGATAGTGAAGCATCAGGGAATCCAAGAGAAGCCATTTCAAGAAGGAGAAAGCTGTTGTCTGTGCCACCTGCTGCCAAGTCCGGTGAGATAACAATGAAGTAATCTTTGAATTTGTGAAGTTGGAAGACATATTGACTTTGATAAAGGGAGACTCCTTGGTTGGTTGAGAGCAAACCTGATTGGGGTGGATTTAGAGAAGATCCAAAGAGGTAAGGAAATAGAGTTAAAAGGAAAAGGTTCAGGGAATCAGCCAGTAACAAAAAACATTGTATATTCAATAAATTTCTTCTATACAGTACATTCTATTTAGTTTAAAAAATTTATTTGACACTATATGCCAGACTCACAGCATTAGATTTTCTTTTCTTTTTTTCTTGAGATGGAATTTCACTCTTGTTGCCCAGGCTGGAGTGCAATGATGCAACCTCAGCTCACTGCAAACTCCGCCTCTCAGGTTCAAGCAATTCTCCTGCTTCAACATCCCAAGGAGCTGAGATTACAGGCATGCAAAATTACATGCCCGGCTAATTTTCTGGATTTTCATGTTGGCCAGGCTGGTTTCGAACTCCTGACCTCAGGTGATCCACCTGCCTCGGCCTCCCAAAGTGTTAGGATTATGGTCATGAGCCACTGATTCTGGCCTAGACTTCATTTTTAATTTTTTATTTCTTCTGGTCAGAACAGCTTCTCTCTTTTTTTTTTTAATATAAAGCTTTTTTCAAAAGCATTTTGGAAAGGCTGTGGCTAAAGAGTTTCTATGTACTCACAAAAGAGTATCAGTGATATTTAATGCTTTTTAGCTGATTCTTGGTTCAAAATATCTTACATTATCTGTGCTTTAGACTAGAAAAAGTTAAATGCTTCCATTTTCCCTAATCACTCTAGATAGTGCAGGGCCAACTGATGTTATCTTAGCCGAATATTACTTATGTAATAGGTGGCAGTGATTACCTCTAGCTCTTTGTTACAAACTAGCAGAAAGAGTTCTATTATTACTATTAAATGTCTAGAACAATTTCATTGCCTGTGTGCAAAGTATTTTCATGATTCCGATATATGATGAACAAGGCTTAAATCTCAGTCTATGAACCATTGTCAAAAGTTTGTATACTCTCTGTATACATGATCTGATACAAAGAGCAATAGGATTTGAAAAATATAGATAGGTTCACTACCCTTTATAGTTTGAGAATTTAGAAGATATTGGGATTGTTGTACTTAGATCCACTGGAAGAAAAAACTGCAGTAATAAAGAACAAGTTCACTGTGCTTACTGTGAACATTGCTGCCCCCTGCTATCCTCACCTTTTCAGGTAGATCAGCTCCTCATTTCACAATCTGTGTCACTTAAGCCCATGGTAAACTGATGGATATGAAACTTCTCCAATTCAATAGATTTTAATGTCACTTTCTTTTTCATCCAGTGCCTAGTTCTTCTATTAATGTCAGATTGACCCTTCTGACTCATAATCACAAGCCCTTTCTTTTTTATTGCCTTTCCAACCCAATTACTCCTTACTGCTGGTTACTCTATAATACTGCATTATCTGTGCCTCTTGTCTTATTTCATAGCCATTGCCATAGCTGGAGACTTCATTATCTCACATATGGAGCATGACAGCAATCTCTTACCTTCTGTCTCCTTCCAATCCTAGATATTTTTGCTTTTAGATAAACACCATTGAAGCACCTTTCTGATCTCATCAAGACCTAACTTTGAACATCAGGGAAAAAAATGAAATTCACACTCCTTGGTTAAGCTTTCAGCAGTTGTGGTGTTCATTGTGGCCCCATCTACATTTCAACTGTTCTTCCCATGTAACAATTCTTTATAGCCTGTGTTCTAGATAGTGAATTACTCCCTGTTCCTCATTGACACTGTGTATTGTCTTGGATTTTAATTTTACCTCACGTTATTCTCTTCATTTGGAATTCCTATTTCTCCATTTTTCATGACCCAAGAGAAATTCCACCTCCTTTAGAAAGCCTTCCTGCCCCTGTGTCTGTTCACTTTTGTTATACTGGGGGAGAGAAAAAAAATGTATGAAGAGTTTACAGTTCCCCATTATAACCCAAAAGCCTGTCATATAGTACTTTGCATTATAGATATTTATATATGCCTCTTTTACTGCATTTTACCATCTTAAACATCAGATAAATATTAATCCTTGTACCGTTATACAGTAATGTTACTCGTATTTCCTATTGTGGGCACTTTCATATAGTAAATGACTGAAAGAATGAAAAATGAGGCCAGGCGCAGTGGCTCATGCCTACAATCCCAGCACTTTGGGAGGCCAAGGCGGGTGGATCATGAGCTCAAGAGATGGAGACCTTCCTGGTCAACATGGTGAAACCCCGTCTCTACTAAAAATACAAAAAAATTAGCTGGGCATGGTGGCACGTGCCTGTAATCCCAGCTACTCAGGAGGCTGAGGCAGGAGAATTGCCTGAACCCAGGAGGTGGAGGTTGTGGTGAGCTGAGATCACGCCATTGCACTCCAGCCTGGGTAACAAGAGCGAAACTCCATCTCAAAAAAAAAAAAAAAGAATGAAAAATGAAATCGAGACATGGCTCTGGGGTTGAAATGAGATAATGTATATAAAAATGTATATAATGTTTATAAGTGCTATATAAATTGAGCTCTTACGATGAAACTAGAGTTCAAATCTGCTTAGGGAAAGGTCTGGAAAAGTGATAGTGTCTTTGTTATTTTACTTAATGCTAAACTTTTAAAATCTCAGTATCATCTCATTATTAGTGTGAATACAGATTCAACTATTTTATTGAGGTAAGTATAGTTACTGAATAATTGTTTTAAAACCCTAGCTCATTACTCTTTTCCAGAAGATGAAATGTTAATACCAAATGGAATACTAAAGAGTATTTCATGATGTGCAAAAATTTGCCAAGTTATCGCTACTATTTTGTATATATACACACATATATATATGCATATAAATGTATACTTAGAGAATATATATGCATATTCTCTAGGCTATAGAAGTCCCATGGTTTTTATGTTTAAGGTTAAACTTATGTTCTTGCCTTTGAACATTTTGATCCATTATTTAATATAGTTTAGTTCAGTTCACATAGGGTAATTTTATATCTAATTAACTCATTCATCTTTTCCCTGTTTTAAGTTTTCAAAGGGAAATGTGGTTTGGGAAATGCATTTTTAAGACTTTTAGAACTGTTCTACAAGTATCCATGGCAAACTACTATTTCTGAGTCAAATTTTTAATGCATAATTTAAAAGGTAGTTATAAGAGAGGTAAAAGCTTTGCATCTAGCAGACAGAATGCTACCTGATTCTTTCATACATAACATCACACAGGGAATGTGTTGCTCTTGAGAGTTGGGAAATGACTTCATTTCCTTATGTTCTTTTTGCTGGATGAAATTACAAAAAGAACATAGTTACCTTGTAGTTGTTAGCTAATTCTCAATGATCAAGAAAAAGGAAGGAGCGGTGTTTATTTTTGTTTTTGAGGGGGGCTGACTCTGGAAAATGGGTCACCATAGAGGGGATATTAGAGTCCAATAACCTTTCAATACAGGTGGAATTATTCTGTTTTGGAGTAAAATTAAGACAGGTTGTTCACTTCCCACCATTAGAGATGAATTTGTGTTATTCCTATCATTAGGGTAAAGGGAAATAAATAAAGGGCATGCATTGCAGTTTAGATAAAGGTCATAAATACCTGAACATTTCCACAGTGAGAAAACTGTGAAGGCTGTGTCATCAGATAGTATGAGCTTTGTTGTTAAGTAATTGGTTTATCGTCTTCCAAGAAGATTTGGAGATTGATCTGGACAATGAAGGTATTGGAAAAGAGGATCCCAGATAAGAGAAATACATGATTCAGAAAATGTAACATGTTTGGTAAACAATGAATAAATCTGTATGTGTAGGTAATGCAATTATCCAAGAGGTTAGAAAGGTAGATTGGTATAAAATGTGGGAGGTCCTGAATGTTAGACTAAAGTGTTCGGTGTTTGGTCATCGTTCTTTCTAATTCATAGTCTTATATTCTTTTTTTTTTTTTTTTTGAGACAGAGTCTAGCTCTGTTGCCCAGGCTGTAGTGCAGTGGCACGATCTTGGCTCACTGCAACCTGTGCCTCGTGTCTCAGCCTCTGGAGTAGCTGGGATTACAGACGTGTGCCACCACACCTAGTTAATTTTTCATTTTTAGTAGAGAGGGGGTTTTGCCATGTTGCCCTGGCTGGTCTTGAACTCCTAGCCTCAAGTGATCTACCTGCCTTGGCCTCCTGAATTGCTGGGATTATAGGCTTGAGCTACTGTGCCAAGCCCATGGTTATATATTCTTATTCATTTGCTTCCTCCCTCAGTGTTTTTCATCCTCCTCTTCCCTCATTCCTCCTCACTCTCCTTCCTCCCTCTTTTTTTCTCCCACGATCCCCTGGGAAATTTTCACCTAATCAAGGGCAATGCGAATCACATGCAGAAATAGAGAAACCACATTTGGGAGTGGGTGATAAAGCAAATCAGTTCAGTTTTAGTTTGAAGTCATTGTGAGATGTCTGAAAGCAAAGGCCTGGCCTTCAGTTGGAAGTGCAAAGCTAGAACTCAAGGAGAGAGGCCAAGCTGTGTGCTGACGTATGACATTGCATTGAGAAATTACTGCAGACACTCTGAAGTCTAGAACAGCTGAGGACAGAGCTTGTGTGTGTTTGTGGCTGAGAGAGTAGGGAACCAGCAAAGAAAACAGCAGAAGTGATCACAGTCAGTTGGATTGAGTTGTGCTCTATCTTTATTGTAAATAATTTTTGATTCAAGTGATGGTGTAGGATCAATACTTACTGATAAGGTAAATTAATTTGCTAATACTTAATAAAGCTTTTGACCAGTGTTTTGAGGCTGTGTTGCAAAATCCATGTATATTTGGCATTGCCAAATGAAACACTGAGCTGCTAGATATGGTAAACAAGAAAGTGTTAGGAAGAATGTTCTTTTGGAATCAGCATTAGGTTTGTACTGATTATTTCTTATAATATATTATCTAGTGATTTACAGATAATTGTAATTTACAGATTGTAATATAAATCTAGTGATTTACAATTAATATAAATATAGTGGACCAGCTAGGAATTAACCTCAGGAAGACACCAAATTTATATAACATCTATATAAACCCTAGTCTACTTATATTTTCACAATAAAGGATAAAGATAAATATAAGAAAATAACAGAATGCAATTCACTCAAAAAGAGTATGCTGTAATTGGTGTGGGGACTAAGAGAAAAACTGATTGATTTTTTTTTTAGTAGGAAAAGGAAGAGTGCAGTTAACTAGGATTCGCATATACAAAGACATCATTATGGAAAAACACAGTTATTAATCCCCCTTTTCAGTGATTGACAATATTAATATAAGGACATTTATTTTGGTTCTAGAAAACAGATTTATTAGAGCGGGCAATGATGCTAAACAGTGAAAAGCATTTTTTAAAAGATCTTTTCTCTTTAAGATATAAGTAAGTTTAATGAAATTCAAGGGTTTGATGTTTGTAGTTTTTATAGTATTAGAAGAGCAATATAACAAGTTGTAAAAAAAAACAAAGCTGTTGGGTGAAACTTAGTAAAGTTATTTTATGCTATATTTAACATTTTCTTAATTGTAAGGTAGTTGGCTGCCAGCACAGCTTCCAGTTCTCCCTAGGACATCTGCAAAGGGAGATTTGCTGATCTCAAAGACCTTCGTATTTCCCAGAGCTGCTCCCAAGGAACAGGAGAGTAACTGGGCAAGGAGAGCCTAGGGTTGATATATGTAAGGGAAGAGTAACCGACTGTTACATTAGGTCATCAATTTCTCTCTCTCTCTCTTTTTTTTTTGTGATGGAGTCTCACTCTGCTTCCCAGGCTGGAGTACAGTGACATGATGTTGGCTAACGGCAACCTCTGCCTCCTGGGTTCAAGTGATTCTCCTGCCTCAGTCTCTGTAGTAGCTGGGATTACGGGTGCCTATCACCACATCTAATTTTTGTATTTTTAGTAGAGATAGGGTTTCACCGTGTTAGCCAGGCTGGTCTTGAGTGCCTGACTTCCAGTGATCCACCAGCCTTGCCCTCACAAAGTGCTGTGATTACAGGCGTGATCCACCACTTCTGGCCTCAATTTCTCCATTTTTAATATTTCTATCTTTGCAAATCTATCCTGATGCTATCAGTCCAGAAAAAAAGTTTAGAATACCCATAACATCTGTTTCACTATTACTTTTTTTTAAAACATAAAATATGAACTCCTAGAGAGCCACAACTTTTGTAGTTACTGAAAATCCTACAACAGAGTATGCTCTACAGTAGGTATAGAAAACATGTATATAGAATTAATAAAATCATGTACTATTGAGGTTGACATTATTAAGACCATATGTCTTAGTGTTCCTTTACAAAAATTTAGAAAATCTCTGTCAGTATAAGTTTGAAGATGTGCAGGGCTGAGGTGACTGTTTTCCCTGGTTTATGTATCAAAAGTCATATGGCCTTTCCTAGAATGAAATAATAGAGGCCTTCATACAGAAAAGTTATGGTTCTTTATCTCTTTTCAGTTAATCACCCTTTTGAGAACCTTGGGTAAGCTATGAAATTCAAATAATTCCCCAAGGGGAAAAATATGCATCTTTACAAAACTTTGCTCACAACTTCAGTAGTTTCACAGACTTCCAAAGGTCCAATTCAAGAATCTCCTAACCTAGAGAATTCTGAATGTGGAAACAGTAATCCCTGTGTAATAAATAGGAGGAAAATAAAAGTACATTTTCCCTAGTAAATATTTGTCAAGCCAGTGAAATAGTTTGGTAATTGAAGTGATAAAATTGTCTGTGTAATAGAAACTAGAAGCTTTGCAGAGAAAAAAAGATATATTGGATATTTGTCATAGTCAAGGATGAACAGCCCTTTTAAAAAGACCTGTCAAATATTCTCTGCTAGGAAAAGACATCTGTGAGGAAAGTAATCTATTTTTAAATAAAATGTTGAAATCAGAAGTTAGAAGTAAAAGAAAATGACATTAAAATATGAAATTGCCCTGGTAGAGTAAAGCCTCACCTCTGACCTCTATTACAAACCCCAGAGTTCACATATTCTTATTTTATGTATCTCATAGCCTAAATCCAACACTAGGATCTAGTGGGTCAACAGCGTTTTTACTTTTTTTTTTTTTTAATTTTTCTTATTTGTTAGGGAACAGCATGGAAACATTTTTAATTGTAATGCCCTAGATCTATAATTGTCTCTTCAGGCTTTTATGTATTTCTTCTCCCCTTCCCTTCTTTCTCTGTGTGTATTTGTGTGTGTGTGTGTGTGTGCACGCGTGCGTGCACTTATTTAAGTTTTACTGATGGTTCAGGAAAGAAAGATAATTATTTTCACTGTGACAGAGTTTGCAACCATACTGGAAAATTGAAATAGTGCTTGAAGTGCCTAGAGAAACACTGTAATGTACATAAACACACAAAGAAAGAGAGGGGGTGCAGAGGAGGGAAAGGGAGAGAGAGACCTGGCCAGGGACTCATAATACCTGAAAATACCTGCATTCTGGTCTGCCTAGGTCTCAACTATGTGGTTCTAGGTTTTGCTCTATATGACTCTAGGTGGATTGGATGTGGACTGTGAAGGACAGAGATGTTGAAGATGATGTGTAGGTTTTGGGCCTGAGCAACTGGTACAGAGGCATGCCATTTATCACGTGGCATTACTCATGAATGATTGGGGTATGAGACTGAAAATCAAGATTCTATTGTGGACTTGTTTAGTGTGCCTTATCTTCATGTAAGCCAAAACTCTAGTAGGCAATGGGAAATGTGAGTCTGGAACTCTTGTAAAAAATCTGTGGTATAGATACACACTTGAAAGATCAGAGACTAGATATTGCTTACGATCATAGGCTTTGGGGAGAGCACCCAGGCAGTGAATATTTAGATTGAGAAAAGGTTAGAGGCCTCAGATGTGAAGTCTTCACTGTTTATGAGCACTCATGGGAACACATCTCCAGTTTTCTAATGACAATTAAAAGAAAATCATATTTGGCCTAGTATAATTTATTTTGAAGTATTTTGTAAAATGGGGCACATCATTATTAAAACTAACCAACTGGGGACTGGCTAGAGGGAGAAGGGTGTGGGTATAAATGGGTATCATGAGGGTTCGTTGTGGTGTTTGAACTGTGAAGTGTCTTGATGATGGTTATTTATGTACCTATGTAAGTATAAATTGTGGAGAACTGAACACACACACAAAGGAGTACATGTAAAACTGAGGAAATCTGAATAAGATGGGTGATTCCATCACCAAAGTTAGGATCTTGGTTTTGGTAGAATACTATAGTTTTATAAGATGCTACCATTAGGGGAAAACTGGGAAAAGTGTATAATGGATATCTTTCTACTTTTTACCATTATATGTGAATCTACAGTTGTCTCAATTGAAGAAGTCTGCCTTTAGGAAAATGTTCATAACAATTATATAAACTTTCAATTAAATAAATTATATGGAAAAAAGTAAAAAAAAAAACCCTCAAACTCAAAAGAAAAGAAAACATGTAACATTAAACTAAGATTTTTACATGTAAAAAAAAATTAAACAACTAATTTACCCCCTTCAATTCTAACATTACATAAAATGAAGATAACTGATTAAATTTTTATCCATTGCCTTCATTAGCTTTTTTCTTTTTTGGTAAATATGTTGCTTGGAAATCTGCTTTTCCAATTTCACAAAATCACACCAGCAGTCATCAAAGTTAGTACCCTTTGACCTCTGAAAATTTAGCTTTATGAAGAGAAGGCTACTAAAAGACACGTAGGACATACTGTTCAAGGTAGTGGACTAGAAGGAGCTAGTGTGCACCACTCTCCTGGAGAAGAAACAGTGACAAGTAAACATGGACTCTCTATGTAGATCATCTAAGAAACTATATCAGAATACATCAAGTGAGCAATGGGACATTGAGAACAGAAAAGATTGAACCTAGGCAGCTGCCTAGCTGGGACCAGCATGGAGCCAGAAGAAGCTCCTTAACACAGGGAAAGAATGAGTGAACAAGAGTCCTCAGGGGATCCACATTTCCCACAAGGACCTGTGCAATCCTGGGAATGTGAAAATCCCATGACCCCCTTGGGCCTCTACACTGATACACAGAGCCACCCAGATTTTTTGTAGAGGCAACACTCAAGTCCATGGGTACCCCCACAGGTCTTGGAATCCAGAGCAGTTGGTTGGTACCGGGTACCACGGCCCTGACAGAGGCTGTAGTCATGGTGCTGGAGACAGTCAGATTGCTCTACACCCTCTTGATGGAAAAGGCTTGGTGCCTTCTTCCAGCACAGCAGCCCTACCTCTGCCTGAACTCTGTAGGCAGGCACAGCTCTGTTTCCCCACGGAGCACCCAAACAGTGGAGCAGGTTACTCCACCCACTTCTACTCTTCTATCCAAGCAGGACTTGGCAGTGGGTGCTCCCACCTCTGAGGCCCTGTCTTAGGAAAAAAACAAACAAAAAACAAAATTTCTTAATATAGTCATATGCATTACAGCAGAATAGACCAAACTTAGGAAGGAATCTCAAAGCTTAAAGACCAGTACTTCAAATCAACTTTGCCAGCCAAAAAGAAAAAGAATTAACAATTTTAAAAAATAAGCAAAACCTTTGAGAAATATGAGTTTATATAAATACACCAAATCTACAACTCATTGGCATTCCTGACAGAGGAAAGAGAGTAAGCAACTTTGAAAATATTTGAGGATATTGCCCATGAAAATTTACCCAATCTCACTATAAAGTTGGACATACAAATTTAAGAAATACAAGAACTCTGGCAAGATAGTATACAAGATCACCATCCCCAAGGCACATAGCCATCAGATTCACCAAGTTCAACAACAAAAAATCTTTAAGGCAAGCTGGACATGGTGGCTTATGCCTGTAATCCCAGCACTTTTTTGGGAGGCTGAAGCAAGAGGATCACATCAGGTCAGGAGTTCAAGATGAGCGTGGCCAACATGGTAAAACCTTGTCTTTACTACAAATAGAAAAATTAGCTAGGTGTAGTGATGTGCACTTGTAATCTTAGCTACTTGGGAAGCTGAGGCAGGAGAATCACCTGAAACTGGGGACAGAGGTTGCAGTGAGCCAAGATTGCACCACTACACTCCAGCCAGGGCAACAGAGTGAGACTCCATCTCAAAAACAAAAACAAAAAGTAGGCACACTTCTTGTAGAAAACTTAGGAGCCAGAAGAAGATGGGGGCCTGTTTCAGCTTTCTTAAATAAAATAAATTCCAGCCAAGAAATTCATATCCTGCCAAACTAATCTTCTCAGTGAAGGAGAAATAGAATACTTCTCAGATAAGCAAGCACTAAAGGAATTTGTTAACACTAGACTACCCTTATGAGAGGTCATTAAGGGAGTGCTAAACATGGAAATGAAACACCAAAACCTGCTACCACAAAAATATGCTGAAGTATACAGCCCACAGTTAACATAAGGCATTTACACAGTCAAGTCCACAAAACAACCAGCTAACAAAATAACAAGATCAAAATCTCACATATCAATACTATCTCTGAATGTAAAAAACCCACTTAAAAGGCAGAGAGTGGCAAGCTGGATAAAAAGACAATAACCAACTGTCTGTTGTCTTCAAGAGAGTCATCTCACATGTAATGACACCACAGGCTCAAAGTAAAGAAGTAGAGAAAGATCCTTTATGCAAATAGAAAAAAAAATGTGAGAGCTGCTATTCTCATATCAGATAGAATAGATTTTAAACCAATAACAATGAGGCAGGACAAAGAAGGGCATTACGTAATGATAAAGGGTTCAATTCAACAGGAAGACTAAACTATCCTTAATATATACACATCCAACACTAGAGCACAAAGATTCATAAAACAGGTTCTTTTTGGCCTGTGAACAAATTTAGCCACACATTAATAGTCAGGGACTTCAGCACCCCACTGACAGCATTAGATTATCCAGGCAGAAAACTAGCACATTCCAGAATTAAACTCAGCATTAGACCAATTGGACCTACTAGACATCTACAGGACACTCTACCTAACAATCACAGAACATACATTCTTCTCATCTGTACACAGAACATATTCTAAGATTGGCACATGCTTGGTGATAACACAAGTCTCAATAAATTAAAAAATTTCAAATCCTACCAAGCACTCTCTTGGACCACAGGGCAATAAATGTAGAAAGTAATACCAAGAAGATCTCTTAGACCTACATAAAACATGGAAATTAAAAAACTTTCTCCCAAACAAATCTTGAGTGAACAATTAAGACAGAAATCAAACACTTCCTTAAAATTAAGGAAAATACACACAGAATTTACCAAAATCTTTGGGATACAGCTAAAGCAGTGTTAACAGGAAAGTTTATAGGGTGAAACACCTTCATCAAGGAGTTAGGAAGATCTCAAATTAACGATCTAACATTAATCTGGAGGAATTAGGAAACAATCCAACCCCAGAGCTAACATAAAAAATAACTAAAATCAGCAAAGAACTGAATGAAATTGAGATGCAAAAGTTTATAAAATAAAATTAATGTAATTAAGAGTTGGTTTTTTTGAAAACACAAACAAGATTGACTCCTAGCTGTATTAACAAAGAAAAAGGATTCAAACAAGTGTAACCAGAAATGACAAAGATGGCATTACAGATGATCTCATAGAAATATTAAAAAAAGATCCCCAGAGACTATTTTGAACACCTCTATATATACAAAATAGAAAATCTGGAGGAAATGAAAATTACTGGAAACACACAATCTCCTAAGATTGAACTAGGTAGGAAATAAAAACCTGAACAGACCAATAACAAATGCTGAAATTTAATCAGTATTTTTAAAACTATGAACCAAAAAGAGCCCTGGAACAACAACATCTTAGCTCAGCATTCATAACTGAATTCTATCAGATGTACAAAAAAGAATTGAATACTCCTGAAATTATTTTTTGAAATCTTCCCTAACTCATTCTACAAAGCCAGCATCATCCTGATACCAAAATCTGGAAGAGAAACAATGAAATAAGAAATCTGTAGACCAGCATCCCCAATGAATTTAATCACAAAACTCCTCAATACAATACGAGCAAACAAAATATAGCTGCATCGCAATAATGTTAATTCACCACAATCAAGCAGTATTCTTGGGAGGCAAGTTTGGCTCAACATAAGCAAATCAATAAATAGAATCAAAAATAAAAAACACATAATCTCATTAGATGCAGAAAAAGCCTTCAATAAAGTCCAATTTTCCTTTATGATAAAAACCCTCAACAGGCTAGGCATTGAAGAAATGTATCATAAAAATAAGAGCTATCTATGAAATACTCACAGTCAATATCATGCTGGATGGAGAAAAGCTAGAACTATTCCTCTTGAGTACTGGAACATGTTAAGAATGCCCACTCTCACCATTCCTGTTCAACATAGTACTAGAAGCCTAGCCAGAGCAATCAGGCAATAGGAAGAAATAAAAGGCATCCATATAGGAAAAAGGAAAGTCAAATTATCTTTTTTGCTAATGATATTCTATACATAGAAAACCCTAAAGACTGCCAAAAGGCTTCTCACACTGATAAATGACTTTAGTAAAGTTTCAAAGTACAAAATAAAAGTACAAAAATTAATAGAATTTCAATACACCTACAGGCAGAACTACACAACACTGTTTAGAAAATGACAAAGATGACACAAATAAATGGAAAATTATTACATATTTGTGGAATGGAAAAATTAATATCATTAAAATGGCATACCGCCCAAAGCAATTTACAGAATCAGTGCTATCCCTATCAAAATAGCAACATGATTTTTCACAGAATTAGAAAAATCTGTTCTAAAATTCACATGGAACCAAAAAGCTGAAATAGCCAAAACAATCCTAAGCCAAAAGAACAAAGCCAGAGACATTATACTACCCAACTTCAAAGTACACTATAAGGCTACAGTAACCAAACAGCATTGTACTAGTACAAACACAGACACATAGACAAATGGAACAGCATAGAGAACCCAAAAATAAACCTGCACACCTACAACTATCTGATCTTTGACAAAATCAACAAAAATAAGCCATAGGGAAAGGACTCTCTCTGCAATAAATGGTGGTGTAATAACTGGCTAGCTATATGCAGAAGAATGAAACTAGACCCCTACCTTTCATCATATACAAAAAATTAACTCAGGGTGGATTAAAGACTTAAAGGAAAGACTTCAAAATATAAAAATCCTAAAAGAAATTCTAGGAAATACCCTTCTTGACATCTGCTTTGGCAAATAACTTATGTCTAAGTCCACAAAAGCAATTACAACAAAAACAAAAATTGACAAGTTGGACCTAATTAATCTAAAGAGATTCTGCACAGCAAAAGAAATTACCAACAGAATCAACCAACAGCCAACAAAATGGGAGAAAATATTTGCAAACTGTGTACCTCATAAAGATCTAATATCCAGAATCTACTAATATCCAGAATCTACAAGGAGCTTAAACAAATTAAGCAAAACCAATCCAATTAAAAAATGTGCAAAGTACACAATCAGACACTTATCAAAAGATATACAAGGGCCAAAAAAAAAATGAGCAAATGCTCAACATCATTAACCATCAGAGAAATGCAAATCAAAGCCACATTGAGAGAGATACCATCTCACAGCAGTCAGAATGACTATTATCAAAAAGTTAAAACAAACAAAAAAACCAGATGCTGGTGAGGCTGCAGAGAAAAGCAAATGTTTATATGCTGTTGGTGGTAATGCAAATTACTTTAGCCACTGTGGAAAGTAGTTTAAAGATTTCTCAAAGAAGTTAAAACAGAACTACCATTACACCCAGCAATCCCACTACTGGGTGTGTACCCAAAGAAAAATGACTCATTCTATCCAAAGGACACTGGCACCCATATGGTTATTGCCACACTAATGACAATAGCAAAGACCTGGTATTAATCTAGGTGCCCATCAATGGTGGGTTGAAGAAAATATTTTATATATACATAAAATATTGATAATATGAATATTATAAATATATAAGTACACACACACACACACACACACACACACACACCATGGACTATTACACAGCACTAAAAAAGAATGAAAGCATATTCTTTGCAGCAATGTGGGTGCAACTGGAAGCCATTACCCTAAGCAAATTAACACCTGAACAGAAATCCAAATACCACATATTCTCACTTATAAATAAAAGCTAAACATTGAATACACATAGACATAAAGATAGAAATAGTAGACACTGGGGACTGATTGACCAAGAAAAATGTGGGCTGAAAAACTACCTATTGGATACTATGCTCACCACTTGGGCGATGGTACCATCTGTATTTCCAAGCTCAACCTCAACGGCAAGTAATATACCCATGTAACAACCCCGCACATGTAGCCCCCTGATCTGAATTTTGTG
The DNA here is from genome assembly GCF_030222135.1 of Aotus nancymaae. NCBI lineage: Eukaryota > Metazoa > Chordata > Mammalia > Primates > Aotidae > Aotus > Aotus nancymaae. The sequence goes on from NW_026988413.1 coordinate 33,974,624, forward strand.
TTGTGTTGTTTTGTTTTTAAAGACAATGTAGTGTCCCAATGCTCTACTTTTTGTTTTTTGTTTTTTTGCTTATATTTTTTTTTCAGAAAAATTTCATCACGGCATTATGTTTTTAAAAAAATATAGACCAGGTGTGGTGGTTCATGCCTGTAATTCCAGCACTTAGGAAGGCAGAGTCAGGAGGATCACTTGAGCCCAAAAGTTCAAGACTAGTTTAGATAACAGCAAGAATCCCATCTCTACAAAAAGAAAAAATAAGTAGTTGCAAATTTTCTCTTACAAATAAAACTCCCAAAATTCAGAAATAATTCAATTTTACTTAAAATTAAGTAAGAGCTATTAATCTGGAGATATAAATACATAAAGATGATAGTGTTTCTAGTGACATTTGGAAAACTATGGATTTTTATTTAAAGATATTAAATGCTATTTTTTGTTGGAGGTGTGAGAAAAAATATGATTCCCTTATATGCAAGTAACTTTTTTATTTCTCTGTAAGAAATATATATCAGCATTTAAGCAAAGATTATATTTCATATTACATTTAGTGCATTTTATGTATTATTATAGTTTCAGTGTTCTTATGGTTCTCTTTAGTTTTTAGGAGCTTGAAATGAGAGATTTCTGTTAACCTGGAACACATACTTATTGCATATTGTATTTCTTCGTAACTACATTAGGTTTTAATTTGGATCATTTTTGTTTTAGACACAGTGAAGATAAACTCGTTTCTGTTTGATTTTTAATCATATTAATCAATTAAAATTAAGTTTGTTAGTTTTATGAGATAGCATAGAAACTCCTTTATAATGAGAATTTAAGAAAAATCTTGTCTGTTATTTTTTAACTTACTTTAAAATGAATTTGGTTTTTTAAAAATCAACTTGGGAACATAGTTTAGACAGGTAATCTCAGGGTTTTTACATATGTATTTTTTTTCCAAGAGAAAATTAACATGGATATCCTCAATTTAATATTTTGTGTGTATCTATTAAAGAGAACAAAATAAGAAGACTTTCTTCTGCCTCTCTGACTTATTGTTTGTGCTGGAGACAGAGTAATCTTTCCTTTCAAAAGCTTAGATCTGATCATATCACTCCCCAACTTTATTTTTTTGTTTTTTTTTTTTTAATGTATCTTTTATTGTATTTTAGATTTTGGGGTACATGTGCAGATCATGCAGAATTGTTGCATAGGTACATACATGGCAATGTGGTTTAGTGCCTCAGTCCCCCTGTCACCTATATCTGGCATTTCTCCTCATGTTTTCCCTCCCCAACCTCCCTACCCCACACTGTCCCTCCCCTAGTCCCCCCACAACAGACCCCAGTGTGTGATGCTCCCCTCCCTGTGTCCATGTGTTCTCATTGTTCAACACCCGCCTATGAGTGAGAACATACAGTGTTTGATTTTCTGTTCTAGTGTCAGTTTGCTGAGAACTCATCCTTTTTTATAGCTGCATAGTATTCCATGGTGTATATATGCCACATTTGCCTTGTCCAGTCAGTCATCAATAGGCATTTGGGTTGGTTCCAGGTCTTTGCTATTGTAAACAGTGCCACAATGAACATAAGTGTACATGTGTATTTGTAATAGAACAATTTATAATCCTTTGGGTATATACCCAGTAATGGGATTGCTGAGTCAAATGGAATGTCTATTTCTAGGTCCTAGAGGAATCACCACACTGTCTTCCACAATGGTTGAACTAATTTACACTCCCACCAACAGTGTAAAAGTGTTCCTATTTCTCCACATCCTCTCCAGCATCTGTTGTCTCCAGATTTTTTAATGATCGCCATTCTAACTGGTGTGAGATGGTATATCAATGTGGTTTTGATTTGCATTTCTCTAATGACCAGTGATGATGGGCATTTTTTCATATGTTTGTTGGCCTCATATATGTCTTCTTTTGAAAAGTGTCTGTTCATGTCCTTCACCTACTTTTGAATGGGTTTGTTTGTTTTTTTCTTGCAAATCTGTTTTAGTTCTTTGTAGATTCTTGATATTAGCCCTTTGTCAGATGGGTAGATGGCAAAAATTTATTCCCATTCTGTTGGTTGCCAGTTTGCTCTAATCATTGTTTCTTTTGCTGTACAGAAGCTTTGGAGTTTAATTAGACCCCATTTGTCTATTTTGGCTTTTGTTGCCAATGCTTTTGGTGTTTTAGTCATGAAGTCCTTGCCTACGCCTATGTCCTGAATGGTTTTGCCTAGGTTTTCTTCTAGGGTTTTTATGGTGTTAGGTCTTATGTTTAAGTCTTTAATCCATCTGTAGTTAATTGTAGTGTAAAGTATCTGGAAGGGGTCCAGTTTCTGCTTTCTGCACATGGCTAGCCAGTTATCTCAACACCATTTATGAAACAGGGAATCCTTTCCCTATTGCTTGTTTTTGTCAGTTTGTCAAAGATCAGATGTTTATAGATGTGTGGCATTGCCTCCAAGGCCTCTGTTCTGTTCCATTGGTCTATATCTCACTCCCCGACTTTAAACGTCTCAAGGAAGTTCCATTGTGGTTGGAACTAACTCCAAATTCTCTAATGTGACTTGTGAAGAGTAACTTATGAAGTTGCCCTGCTTTTCTCTCCAGTCCTGTCTCCCACCCTGCCTCTTCTGGTATCTCATTCCAAAAGAACCAGTGTGTGTGTCTAGTTTTACCTCCTCTACTCCAGACTTTTGGTGTTCTTTTAAAGGAACATCTTCCTTTTTTTTTTTTTTTTTTGTCTCTTCTTATGAATTGCTATACCACCATCCTGTTAATCTGGTTTGCTTCTACTCATCTTTTTGAGGACTTTCTTATTTGAGGGTGTTTTAAAAATGTAAGCTGGTTAATTTGTAGTTCTTCAGGAAAGGGACAAACTGTTACCATTTTTGGTGTTTAATGTTATGCTCAGTCCTAATCAAATCTTTAGATGGTCCTTTACTAAAGTGTATTGTGCAGTCCAGGCTTCTTTGTGATGAGAGGGTGAAAGGAGAAAAAACTAAAGTCAAGAGAAAAATTAATATTTACCATCCTCGATTTAATATTTTTATAAAGGAACTAATAAATACTGAGTGAGTAAGTGAAAAGGTATCATGAGTAAAGTGAAAAGAAGTTATAGCAAAAGTTAAGGATTATTTCATGAAATGAAAATTTCCCATGTAAATGGGAGATTTCTTAAAAAATTGATGAGAGGGCCGGGCGCGGTGGCTCACGCCTGTAATCCCAGCACTTAGGGAGGCCGAGGCGGGTGGATCACGAGGTCAAGAGATCGAGACCATCCTGGTCAACATGGTGAAACCCCGTCTCTACTAAAAATACAAAAAATTAGGTGGGCATGGTGGCGCGTGCCTGTAATCCCAGCTACTCAGGAGGCTGAGGCAGGAGAATTGCCTGAACCCAGGAGGCGGAGGTTGCGATGAGCCGAGATCGCGCCATTGCACTCCAGCCTGGGCAACAAGAGCGAAACTCCGTCTCAAAAAAAAAAAAAAAAAATTGATGAGAGAACACTTTTATTGTTTTCAGTCAAATTTACAACAGGAGAATGGATTTCTAATATGGTGCCAGTCTGTAAAAGAATGGAAGGATTTCTTGGTGGTATTAGTCTATTGGTATTAGAATGAGGCGTATATGAAGACTGAAGTGGTAGAAAGTTATTTCAATCAAAGAATACTTTTATAGTTTAGCACTAATACAAACTTATTATTAAAATGAAAGGAATTTTTTTAAAGTACAAAGAAGTGAAATATTACTCAGCATCTCATCCTCCAGAAATACATGACAAGAACTTGAAAGAACAAAACAGGAGGTTCATTTCTCTGGAACTATTTAGGATTGACCTTCAAAAGACAGGAGGATGGACTGAATAAACTTAATGACAACTTAATGTAAGCTCCAGGAAAAAGGACCTCTTGGTTTAGAGTTGTTGTGGACAAGTTGCAGAAAGAATTTTTTGTAATAATTAAGATTTCTTGAAATCTAAATCAAGAAATCTAATTTCAGTTTAGAACTGACCTTCATAAAGACAGAAGGATTTCTTGATTTTTAAAACCACAATGAGAAAGTACCCACGAAATTTAACTGGATTCAAATGAAACAACCTCCTGTATTCTCTTTGTAATAGATATTTGATAGAATCTATTAAACATTTTTGAGTCGTTTAATCTTTGCCTTAGTCTGTGGATCACTGCCATTAAGTAATCACATATGTGTAACTTCTGTTTTATTTTTAAGCTGGATAATGCAGATGAACAAGCAGCCCAGATCAGAAGGGAACTTGATGGCCGGCTGCAATTGGCAGATAAAATGGCGAAGGTAAATTATTTACTTGGAAATACTATACCCCATTCCTTTCTTTACCTAGATTTCTGTGAGCTGAAAGAGTGTTTTGTATAGGTGAAAAAAAAAGAGCCAGCATAATTTTAACATTTTCTCCTCTACTCATAGACCTCTTAATCCCAAATATCTGAATGCATATTGTCTAAATGGAGCATATTATTCATTTTAAATATTCATTCTTAATATGTTAACTGTTTAATTTTAATGATAAATTTTATAAATTTTTTTTAAAGCAATGCCTGAGTTTCTTAAACTGCCATATCTAGAAGAGTTTCAATGTTGTGCTAAGCAAATAGAACCAGGGAGAAAAAACTCCTCCCTGCAAAATCATGTAATATATTTGTAAGTATACAGCACAGTTATTGCCACATGGTAGTTCCAATTAATATTTAATTAAATGACTAAATGCATGAAAAAATGTAATTTGAAGTAGTAGAAAGTCTGGCAGATAAGTATGTTTGATACAAGAAATTCATTATATTGTACTCATTTTATTTGTGTGATCATTATGTATTGTGAATAGAAATAGATTTCAGGCAAAAGCCGTGAGTTTTTTCTAGTACTTAAGGTTTTTAGAAAGAATAGAACCTAATTGTCTAAATCATTCTTTAGTGAATTGATTGATTAACTTACTTTAATGGTATGAAAATTTTCATTCTTTTCAATGGACTTGCAATTACAGTGCTGTTGATTGCTCTGAACATAAGATTCTCTCCCTTTCCTTTCTGCTAAGTAAAAACTTACAATATTTGATGGATAGTCTCTCTTTCTCTCTCATAACATGTATACAATAAGCTGCACACATCTTCAGTTTACAATTTGATGAATGTTTATGAATACATCCTGTGTAGCTACCTCCCAAATCAAGATAGTGAACTCTTCCAGCATTCAAGAAGTTATATCCCATACTAATTTTGACAATTATTTTTGTGCTTCTGCAAAGTAAATGTGTATTTGTAAATATTAATATATATAGTTTTAAAAATGCTAATAACATTTAAATATTTATTAAAAAGTAGAGGAAACTTTGAGAAATTAGAGATAAACAATGATATAGAAAAAAATTGAGAGAAATTGGGTAACAAGAATGTCAGTAAATTGTAAGATCATGGGGAAGAATCTCTAGATGAGTGAAGACACATTGTGCTATAAATCAGGGGCCAAAGAGTTACATTTGCGCAAAGGGCAGTGGCTGAAAGGATACCATGCCTTATTTTTGTCCTCTGGGTTTCTACAAAGGTGCTATTTCATTCTAGATATTTGAATGTGGACTTCATATAGTAGAAACCGAGCAGCTTGAGGCTGTTGGAACCTTTAGAAAGAAAAATGTTTTAAATGCCAAATCCTATCCTGTACTGAGACTGGCTGGAAAAGAAATTGCTTTTCTGAGACCTAAAGCTAACAAAGAACCTGGAGAGATGTGCCTGACAGCAGTGGGCGGGACAGTGAATCTGTGTTCAGCATTTGAGAATTACCTACTTGTATATAGATTGTACCTGAGACTGGGTACATTGTCATATCTGATGCTTCAGAATAAAGTTTAAGTGACCTTCTGGAGAGTTATGAGACTGGAAAAAAAGCCTCAGACATGTTCTCAGGTTCATGTCTGAGAAGGAAAAAGCATGTTCATAAACTACTAGGCTGAGTCAGAAGAAAGATTTAGTTCTCTCCTTGAGAGAACTCTAATGGTTTCATCAGAGATGTTGATAAAGTGGAAAAACCATGGAGAAAGAAACTGATGGGGTTGGGAGGCAAAATATACCTCTAAAAATAGGATACCTTTTGGTGAAAATATTGACACAGCAGATTGAGCAGGTTTAATTGCTTTCTGCTTGAAGGTCACCAAAGTGAAGCCCTCTTAATGAAATGATTTTAAGGCTAATAACAATTTACTGACCTCGTTGAATTACATTCCTACAATAATCCTAAAACCTTGTAAGGGCAAGTGATATCATGAAGTTAATTTCATAGAAGAGGAAATTGAAGCTTAAACAAGATTATTTATTTCACCATGATTACGTAACAAATAAGTGGCTGAGGCAAGCCTCAAATCCTGGCCTTGTCTCCAGAGCCTGGGCTCTCTCCCTTACATCCTGTTGCCTCTGCAATCTGATAATGCCAGAAGTGTGGTTAATAAATAGCTGTTAGTTGACAATCAGAAACACCCCTTTCCACATTTCACAGAACAGTACAATATAATAACAATAAAACTGAGGGCAAAAATCTCTGCTTCAAGGGAAATGTTGACTTTAGTACTTTAGCCAAGAGGTAATTAGGAAGTAGTGGACAAAATATGTACAGAAAGACCTGTGACCAAATTCATGATTGCTATTTTCTAGATATAATAGTAGGCACATAACATTTTAGAGCCTCATTTTTTCTATCAAATTCATTGAGCAGATATTTATTGAGCACCAACTATACAGCCGGGTGCTGTCTTAGGTACTTGGGATATATTGGGTTAAAACAAGACAAAAATATTTCTTCCAGGCCCTGGTGGAGCTTACATTTTATTTGGAATAGCCCCACAGTAAGCAGTAATCATGTCATGTAACTAAATTATATATGGTGATCATTGTTACTTAGAAAATAGGTCAGAAAAAATAGGATATGAGGAGTGTAGGAGGGAGGTGGTGGGAGGTTACAGTTTTCGGTCAAGTGGTCAAGGCAGGCCAGTTCTTGATAGTACAATTCTTCCAGATACTCAGACCAAAAAACTTGTAATCATCTTTGATTCCTTTTTCTCATACCTCATGCAAAACTTGCCAGGAAATCCTTTTATCTCTACCTTCACAGTATTTCCAGAATGTGACTATGGCTGCCATCCTCCACCTTCCAAAATGTGGTCTAATCATCTTTGTCTGTTGTCTGGATCATTGTTCTGTCCTTTTAACTAGTCTCCTGGATCACTCATCTCCATTAACACAACAGCCAGTGATGTTCTGCACTAAATCTGTGATGATTCCCTGTGCTGCTGAGAGAAAAAGAAAAGTTCCTAAAATGGCCTGCAAAGTCCTGTATGATCTGGTCTCTGTTACCCCTCTGACTTTATCCTTCACTAAGCTCTTGCCCTTGCTCAATCCACTTTGGCTATGGTGGCCTCATTGATTTTCCTGCCACAGGGCCTTAGGCCTGACTATTCACCTGCAGTTATCTTCCATACATGGCTTTTTCTCTGCTGTAGTCAGGTTCTCCAGAGAAACAGAGCCAATAGATTTATCTATTTATTCACATATCTAAACCTATATCTAGATAGATATAATAAATATGTACATAATATTAAAAAGTAGTGTTATACATACATACATGTTATATGTGTATATATATTTATAAAATACAGGGCATGCACGTGCACACACACACACACACACACACATGTGGGAGGGCAAGTAGAGAGAGAGAGAGAGATTGAGTTCAAGGAATTGGCTCCCACAGCTGTGAGCATTAGCAAGTCCAAAATTCATAGGACAAGTAGGCAGGCTGGAAATTCAGGTGAGAATTGATGTTACAGTCTTAAGTCTGAAATCTGTAGTGTGGACTGGCAGACAAGAAACTCAGGCAGTGTTTCTGTGTTTTAGTCTTGAGGCAAAATTGCTGCTTCTTTCGGAAACCTTTGTCTTTGCTCATAAATCCTTCAGCTGAGTGAATGAGACCTACTACAGATGTAGGAGGGTGATCTGATTTACTGAATCTACTGATTGTAAATGTTATTCACATCTAAAGAATATTTTGATAACAACATTTAAATTCGTGTTTGGCCTAACAACTGGACACCATACCCTAGCCAGATTGACAAACAAAATTAATCATCATACTTCCTCATCCACTTATATGCTCAAAGGGCATCATCTCCTCATTGAGACCTTCTCCAACCACCTTGTTTAAAGTTACAGCCCTTCTTACCACTCACTCTATGTCCCTTCTAGACTTTTTCTCCATGGTACTTACCACTTTCTACCATAAGAAATTATTTCCTTGTTTATGAAGTCTGTAAAATACAGGTTCCATGGCAGCAGAGGATTTTTGTCCATTATCTTCATGGTTCTATCCAGGGGCCTGGAGCAGAACACATAGCAGGCACTCAGGGAATGTCTGTCGAATGACTGAGTCTTTACATGCTGTCCTATTTGTGAGATAGCCAGGACTGTGAAGAATTCTTGAATTATTTATAGACTCCCTCCCTTTTATCCCACTCAAAGGCATATTTGAATTGAAAGGAAGAGAGAGTACCAATATGGTAAGAATAACTGAATCTGCTCTAATTTGTAACAACAACAACAAAAATTAAACACTTCAGCATTTTAGTTAGGATTGGAACCAGCTTCAAAATCAGTAGTTCACTTGATGCCATGATGCTGAGATTAGAACCAAAAATTAATATGGGGGCATGGGAAGCAGCAGAGATCAGCTTAGAGAAACTATCCTGTGATATGAACCCAAGATGTCATCTAGTGGAAGGTTAAGAGCACTTAAGAAAAAGTGATTATATTTGAATAATGAAAAAAAAATTTAAAGAAGACAGCTTTTTTTGTGTGTGTATACCATGTGTTAAGACCACTAGTGACCTATGTTGTACAGAGGACCCAATTAGAACACATGACTTGTAAGAGTGACTCACAGTTTGACAACTAAGAAATAACCCTATTTCTGATTCAATTCTAGTTTAAAAGAACACATTTAAAATGTATAATTGTCTGATATACAGTTGGTTTTGTTGTTTGCCAGTCAGGGACAACACAAGCAGGTTAAATAGAGGTGTTGAAATATTATCAATAAACCTCAAAGCTTTAAAACAGTATTTGAGCTTTTTCAGGGAAAAAAAATCTGGTATAGTCTATTCCTTGAAAAGTTTGAAAATACTAATAAGAGAGTCAATTTTGGTGTTGCCTGCTTTTCTCCTCTTTGACAGATGATAGTTAATGAAGCACTTATAGTTAAAGCTAAATACAAATAGATTATTTTTTTTCTCGTCCTAATGCTGGATTTTCCATAACATGTTGAAAATTTGAAAGAAAAGCATTGGCACATCAGGACTTTCAGATATATGATATGCTCGTCTTTTGCTTTGTTACACTATAATTTTTTAATGGAAAAATTATGACTTTCATACAAATATAAAATGGACACACAATAGAGATTTTATTCAATGCGTAATTACTAAGCAAACAAGTTAGATATTAAGACCACGCCAAAGAGCATATGAGAAGCTAGGTATTTGGGGGCATTACTAAGATAAGATTAATGGATTCAGTTAAAAATTGGTTAATTTCTAATACAGATTTAAACTGAAACTTTGACTTATATTATTCACCAGGCAAACATTATTTACATCTCTTTCAGATGCAGTTTTACAAAGTAACATGTAACTTTATTGTCTTGAACCTATAGTCAATAATAAACAAGATGAACTAAGAACTTTTCCGCAAATGATCATTGGATGGCCTTCACTTCCATGTGACATTGAAAGGATCTGCCTCCTCGTTGTTTGCCTTATTTCTCAGTTTTGGATGCTTTTTCTGACAGCCTTAAAGTTAATCCAAAAACATAAAATATGTTTTTTATGGATCATTTTACTTGTTTCTCCCCTCTTTGCTTATATTGAAAAATTATTCTAAAAACAATTCCTTTCCTCCCCTGCCTTGTCAAAGGAAACCCAGGTATTCTATAGCTGGGTAGTTACATGTTTTCTTAAGGATACAAATTTGCTATTTTTTGAATGTTGCATCAAACTGTAGAGAATTTTTAAAAGGATACTTAAGAACCTTCTTTGGGAAAGTTAATTTTTAATGTAGATATTTAATCTGTCTGTGACATTATGCAGTTTTAATTTTGATTATATGTAAATTAGTTTAAAAAGAAATATGTGAAGGTTATCCTGGGGGAGAAGAAAAACAGGTGGCCTGAGACTCTGGGACTGATCTGTGAAGTGGTGCCAGATGTTCCTTCCCATCCCATGAACGAACTGGTGCAAGCAAGTCAGAGACTAGATGCAGGTTGAAAGGAGCACACTGGATGCTTTCCAGTCGTACTAGAGACATGTAGATTTCTTAGGTTAGATTTTGAGTGATGTCAAGGGAGGCAACAGTAAAGACAGTGATTTTCTGGAGCATTCAGCAGTCATTTGAAAGATGGCTGCTTTAGGCTTTCATCCTCCAGCTGGTTCTGAGCAGTGGTGATCATTTCATACTGGGCTTTATGTTGTAAAACTACATACCCTTTGTCTTTAAGAGAGAAAATCTAAGTGCCAGGTTGGCAAACATTAAAGAAAGAGCCAAGAGTGTGAGGGAACAAAGTGCTCTCATTTGCTGTTCTGAAGAATGTAAATTTGTTGTAATATTCTCTAAGAACAATTTGGCACTATCTAAATATCAATATTTGGAATGTCCTTTTAATTGAGCAGAAGAAACAAGTCTGATTGCAGAGTTAAAAGTATTGAATGGTAATGCTGTTATAATTTAGCAAGAAAATAGAATCTTCAAATTGATATTGTTACTTTTTCCCTTAATCATTTTTAATCATAAATTTTCCTTTTGCTTTAAACTTAACTTTATCTAAGCCTTTAGTGAAAAACTGAATTTATAGCCACAAGATATCTTGGCACATTCATGTAATGTGCAAATTTACTAATTTTAGAAATATGACCATATCACTGTTCAATAATATGAGGTTTTAGGTTTGAATGCCTATTTATGAAAAGCATACTCTCCCAGCAATGCATATCTGTGGTAAGAAATTGAGCTGTTGTTAAAATGTTTGTTTCCTAACTGGCAAAGCAGTTGTGTCCTCAACATTTTCTTACATACCAGTTATCCTAAGCATTGCAAAGCTACTAGTGGCTAACTAAGGTTCATCTATACACTAAAATATCTTCCATGCATGTTTTCAGAGTTTGTTTTTCCTTAAGCAAATCTTATCACAAATCAAGTTAATGTGAAAATATATGTGATTTTTTCATTTTGTTCTGCAGTGATCCTCAATAAGATATCTGAAGTACCTTTAGATATAATCATAAATGCCAATGCCTGAGGATTTTAAAGCCTAGTGACTCAAGTAGGGTAGATATATTGAGAGTTTTGTAATTTCTAAGAGCGAAATATATACATCATACATTTTTTATGATTAAATTGAAATATGACTTATGTAACACTACTATTTTACAAATTATTTTCAAGGAAAGAAAATTCCCCCAATTTATAGCAAAAGATATGGAGAATATGTATATAGAAGAGTTGCGGTCTTCAGTGAATTTGCTAATGGCCAATTTGGAAAGTCTTCCAGTTTCGAAAGGAGGTCCAGAATTTAAATTACAAAAATTAAAACGTTCACAGAATTCTGCATTTTTGGACATAGGGGATGAGAATGAGATTCAGCTGTCAAAGTCTGACGTGGTGCTGTCATTCACCTTAGAGGTAAGTAGCTTTATCTCATAGTTGCCTCTAACAGCATAAATGAGGCTGCATAATAATTTCTGCTGACCTTTGTGGTAACTGCTAGAATTTAAAACAGTGCAATATATGTTGGAGATGTTAAATTATTCTTCATTTGTTGCATACTCGACCTGTATATGCAAATGAATGCAAATTTTTCTTTAAATATAACAACAGTATTAGAACTAAGTAATAAAATAATAAAAGTTTTAAAGCACGTCTTCTTTATGCCAGACTAGTATAAGTTTACTGATACAATAGGATGGGCATGGTGGCTCACACCTGTAATTCCAGCACTTTAGGAGGCCAAGGCAAGAGGATCACTTGAGCCAAGAAGTTTAAGATCAGCCTGGGCAACATAACAAGACCCGGTTTCTAAAAAAACAAAAAAGTTATTTCATCATGATGGTGTGTGCCTGTAGTTCCAGCTACTTGGGAGACTAAGATGGAAGGATTGCTTGAGCCCAGGAGGTTGAGGTTACATTGAACAGTGATCATGACCCTGCATTCCAGCCTGGCAGGCAGAATAAGACCCTGTCTCAAAAACACAAGGATAACAAAAATTCACTGATAAAATAAGCATCAAAATGCACTGGGGTAGAAATAGCAATTCAACATATAAGTGAATTCTTGGTAATTTGGGAACTTTTTTCAGGTTTTTGGTTAATCTTTCTTTTTAAATCTACTTTACCTGTGGGATCATTTTTCTAGGATCATATTAAATAAACCAGTTATAATGAACATTATTAGATACCATGGATGATGAGAAATAGATAATTCTTCTTTTTCAGGACTTCAAGTTTTATTACAGGGACAATACATATTAGAGCAAGAAGAAATGTCATACATTTAAAATTGTGTTCCCCAAAACTTCAGAATTTCCTATTTCATGCAAATCACTGGAATCCAAAGACTAGTACTCTTTGTACAGCTTCCTGTTGATGCTTTACATAATTCTTCATTGCTGATCTATGCATATGGGCTTATCTAGTTATATGTCTGTGGATTTGTACACCACCACACATAAACACACACCCCTGACAGACATCTTTAGTTCCTAGGAGAAAGAATGTGTGTGAAGCATTAAGATAAAAGATTATTATAATATAATAATTTGGACTGTCAGGTCGCCATTTGGCTTAAACTCAAGCTCCCCCTCCCCGTAATTTTTATTCTATGAGTAAATACTAAAAATGTGACACTTTAATTCATAGCTCTCTCAAAAATTACATTGAGGCTTATAGCTCCTTCCTGTTATCCTCTCTGCTGGTTCCCCATGCTGCCATTTTCATTTGCCGATTGACAAAGAAAAGTAAATACAGTCTTACAAAGAACAGTTTTCAATTTCTTTATTGAAACTTGAGTTGCTTAGTTTATGGAAGAAAAAGAAAACTTCTATTTTTATTCTTTTTTTTCCCATATATTTAACTCTGACATAAATTCAAACTTGAGGATGACATCTGCTTCTCACTTTCTTAATTTCGGGATTAATGATTTATTTGTAGATTAATAGATTAAACTTAGTGTCAGATTAGAACTATGAGGCTTTCTTTTGACTCAAGATTCAATTCTGGGCTTACGTAATGGCTTTGCCAAATGGCTGCACTACTGGCTTTCTTCTCAGACTTTTCAGGCTTATAACATAAGGATGTCTAATTTGAAACTACGTAGTATGTTAGCTGTAGCATTTCCTTATCATTCCTGCCTCAGATCTCCTGCTAAGTGAAATATAAAAGGTCAATTGTTTTCTATTTTTTAAAACTTTATACAAAACATAATTCATTTAATTATACTATAATTTTTCCAATACGAGTTTATCTTATGTATTTATTTAGTTAGTTTTGTGGAGACTGAGTCTCTCTCTGTCACCCAAACTGGAGTGCAGTGATGTAATCTCTGCTCACCGCAACTTCCACCTCCCAGGTTCAAGGGATTCTCCTGTTTCGGCCTCCTGAGTAGCTGGGACTACAGGCATGCAACACCATGCCCAGCTAAATTTTTTTTTGTATTTTTAGTAGAGATGGGGTTTCCCTATATTGCCCAGGCTGGTCTTGAACTCCTGAGCTCAGGCAATACACCCACTTCCGCCTCCCAAAATGCCAGGATTACAGGCTTGAGCCACCATGCCCAACCTATCATTTAAATTTATTGATGGAAAAAATAATTTGTAGAGCAAATAACTTTTATGATGTACAAATCTACCATTGTCTTTATATGTAAACATTCAGAACTAAAAGCTCAGAACATTTTCTCTTTTCTCTATTGTTCAAAAATCTTAAACAATTGTAATAATTAACTTCTTATGAATTATACTTTACCTATTGAAAACAAAATTAGGCATTGAGTCAATGTTTAAGTGAAATGATGAATTGTTATTCTGTGCTTTATTGCCAATATGTTTAGGAGAGCTGTTCAGTTGGCAGTAGATTGTTAGGCAGAGAATATAAGCTAAAACTTTATTTTCCATGGTCTGAGAAGTTTGCATATTTATAAAATTGTTTTGACATCCTCTGTTGCTGTGTCTCTCTAAGGCAGATATTTCCTACCATAGCATAATACAAATCTGTTCTCTGTGTCCACAGTATTTTAAGCAGGAGTTATGTGTCCAGCAACAAAGTAAAATCATGTTAAGTGATGATGGTTCAGTGCATGTTTATAGAACACCAGAAAGAACAGATACACCACTGGTCCCAGGGCCAGTGACATCAGCCAAGCTAAACTGAATAATTATCCCTAGCCCTTTAAGCAAGTCTTGCTCCTCAGACCCTATATTTCAGCCTAAGTAAACTCTGAAAGGCAAGCAGTTAATCCAATTTAAAGCGCTCACATTTCATTAATCGGGCTTAGAAGTGGTCCAGTGGAGGAATCTTTTCTAAGAACTTTACTGAGCCAAAGGAATAAGGTGCAGATTCGAAAAACTCTACTTAAATTTCATCTTCTCTTTAAAATTGCTCCCACATCTCCCTTCTCTCACTATACCTTATTCCCTTACCAAGTTCAATTTTTGCCATACTATTTACCAACTAACATATAGTTCAGTTATTTATTATGTTTATTGTTGATTATCTGGCTTTCTCTACCAGAATGTAAGCTGCAGAAAGGTAATATTTCTTTCTCTTTTTTGTTTACTGAGGTATTGAAAGTAACTAAACAGTGCCTAGCACACAACTGACTCAGTAAATACTTACTGAATTAAAGGATTTTTATGGTACCAAAAAAGCAGTTAGCCATACAGGATTACTTTTAGGTCTCTCTGTTTATTAAGAGAGAAATATTAAAGCAACAAATGAGCTAAACCACAAAATGCTAAGCTATTAAATAATGTTAAATGCAAGCAAAACTAGAAAAACAAATGGTCCCCTAAGAAGTGGAAAGTGGGGAATGATATCAATGGCATGAATATAGTTGATTTTTTTTTTTTGAGACTGAATCTTGCTCTGTTGCCCAGGCTTGAGTGAAATGGCATGATCTCGCCTCATTGAAACTGCCACCTCCGAGGTTCAAGCAATTCTCCTACCTAAGCCTCCTTAGTAGCTTGGATTACAGGTGCATGCCACCACGCCTGGCTAGTTTTTTGTATTTTTAGTAGAGACGGGATTTCACCATGTTAGCCAGGCTGCTCTTGATCTCCTGACCTCATGATCTACCCACCTCAGACTCCCAAAGTGCTTGGATTACAGGCATGAGCCCCCGTACCCAGCATGCAGTTGATTTTTTACAATTAATTCTGTTATCGATTTTAGGTTAGCATCCCATGACTTCCTCTGTATTTGGTGCTTTATGGTTCCCAGTTTCACCATACTGCCCAGCGTCATTTTCTAATAAACTACACATGCTTAAGTGTCTCCTAACTCTGTGGTCAGTGTTTTCTTGGAAGAATGTTACCTAGTTTCACATTTTATACTTATCTCCCTTCTTTTTGCTTCTAGGACAACTTTATTTATCCCTATGACATCAGCTATGGAGAGATTGGGGAATAAAAGATTAAAAATAGGTCAATTTAGTTTCTGTAGGTCCATTAGCAAGTTTTGCTGGGAATTGAAACACTATTTAAAATTAGATTAGCTGATGGTCCATGGAATTCTTGGCTGTCTATCACTAATTACTAAGGCCACCTATTTTTTATTTTTCTTTTGGATATCAGATCTGTAGAATCATGTTGTTTTATTTATACATATAGATTCATCTCAGAATATCTTCTGAAAATGACAATTCTGCAGGTTTCCCAGCACAGTTGAAAGTATTGTTTTGAAAAGCAGAATGCTGTTTCACAAGTTGTATGTTTTAGGAGGTCATGTTTATAGTAGCTTGTAGTAGAGGTGACAGAAATAATGTCAAGCAGATGCTTCTTTTCTTCTCTTGCACTTTGGCTATTTAAACACACTGCAGAAGAGATGCAGTGTAAACAATAATATTCTGAAATATGAAGCAATGCTCTTACAATTTCTAGGCTTGTGGTACACAATTCTATTGTTTTGTACATTGTAAATGACGATCACACATTTTTATTATTAAGAAATGGCCGGGCGTGGTGGCTTACGCTTGTAATCCCAGCACTTTGGGAGGCCGAGGAAGGCAGATCACGAGGTCAAAAGATCAAGACCATCCTGACCAACATGGTGAAACCCCATCTCTACTAAAAAAAATACAAAAATTAGCTGGGCATAGTGGCGCACGCCTGTAGTCCTAGCTACTCAGGAGGCTGAGGCAGGAAAATTGCTTGAACCCGGGAGGTGGAGATTGCAGTGAGCCGAGATCATGCCACTGCACTCCAGCCTAGCACCTGGCAACAGAGAGAGACTCTGTCTCAAAAAAAAAAAAGAAAAAAAGAAAAAAAAATTATTAGAGTAATGGTGGTAAGTTCAGATGAGGTTGACTTTTAATTAATATGGTTATATATTTGATTTATCTCAGTTTCTGGTTTTATTTGTATAAAAATCTAACAATTTTTAATATTACTAACAAAAAAACTTGAGTCATTAAAAATGCATAACTTGGTTTGCTTATTTTCCTTAATCAAGATTTAATATTTCAGCCAGGCTTAGTGGCTCACCCCTGTAATCCCAGCACTTTGGGAGGCTGAGGAGGGCAGATCATGAGGTCAGGTGATAGAGACCATCCTGGCCAACGTGGTGAAACCCCATTTCTACTAAAAATACAAAAATTAGCTGGACATGGTGGCACGAGTCTGTAATCCCAGCTACATGGGAGACTGAGGCAGGAGAATTGCTTGAGCCAGGAAGTCGGAGGTTGCCAACCAGTTCCATCTCAAAAAAACAAAAACAAAAAAAAAAAAGAAAGAAAGAAAAGAAAAAAGATTCAGTATTTATCCCAGTTTCCCTGAGCAGTATTAGAACAGCTATGAAAAATATTTCTTTTCTCTATCAGTTCTTCATTAATTTTCTTAGTCTGTTTTCAGGTAAGTCCTTATTTTTATTTATATGCTGGTATGCATTTTAATGTGAGAAAATGACATATCTCTAGTTGAGGAAGAAAACTTGTTCTGAGTTTGACCTTTTTTCTTATTGATAAATAAATGAGTGGTCACTTTCCTATGTATTGTATGAAAACAAAATTTAACAAAAACCAAATATACACTCATATTTACAAACATAGTCCTTCTCTTGTAACAGAGCTGAAAGGAAGAACAGTTTTAAGATGATTTGTTTTTTGAGCCCTTTGGATCAAAATTCTTTTCATGACTCTATAAAAAGTATAATGACTGTAATAAAGTATTTCATGATCAGTAATTGATACAGATTATGTTTATGGTAGATATTTTGGTAGCTACCTAACATGAACTTTATTGTTTGTACAAATACAACATGAGATCAATGAAGAAATCAATGTGTATATTTAAAAATGCATTTCAATCTATTTTATAAATTAAATTTTGAGAATTTAGAAGAGTTCATGATATAACTTTTGACTGAAAAATGTATAGTAAATAATATTTATATTTGATGTATACATTCAATGAGAATGTTAGGTTACAGTATTTTAAGATTGGCAGTCTTTTCAATAAACATTAAAAAGCACACTTAAAAAATATACATTGTTCTTTCTCCTAGGAGTTACAAATACATAAAGCAATATCAGTTTTTCCACCCTTTTCCAGTGTACCGATTTAAATTAGTACATAGCTTTAATGAACAGAAAAATCATTTTTTTCTTATGAAGTGAGTATTAAGATGTTCAGTAACAAGTTATAATTTCCATTTAATAAGACACAGACCACAAATAAAACTCTTTTTACATGTAGTAATAGTCATCTCAAATAAGTGAATATAGAAAATTTCTGATATCACATACTGATATCAATGAGTTGGTATGATGGCAATAATGTCTACCAGTAATATGTACTATATTACCTATGGAACTTACCATGTACTGCTGATATCATCTGCACTGAATTTTCATTTGTGATTCTGCTTAACTTCATGCAGACTTGCCTTTACTCATTAAGGATCTGAGTTTAAATTTTATTTAATTCACTAGGGCGTATATTTATGACATTTGACTTACTTTGTTTATAGCTGGCAGGAGATAAATTTTCAGGTACTAGACTTCCTCAAAATATTATTTACTATACCTTCTATGAATAGAGGTGGATTATAAAGAAGATAAAATACCAGTGATGTTAACAAATAACACGTTTTTTTTTCAGTTTTGTCAGTCTTCCTTATTACACTTCATGCTGCTATTTTTGTATATTGCTAAATGTTATCAGCTTGATGCATTATTTTAAAATCATTTTGTCTTTAGATTGTCATAATGGAAGTGGAAGGCTTGAGGTCAGTTGCTCCCAATCGAATTGTTTACTGTACAATGGAAGTGGAAGGAGAAAAACTGCAGACAGACCAGGCTGAAGCCTCAAGGCCACAGTAAGCCAGTTGAAAAAAATGTATTGTTGTTTGTTTGTTTGCTTAATCCTCCCCAAGAAACATGCTCTATTTATGTGCATAAATGTGTGGTATTACACTCTGAAACTGCTATTTGGCTAGCTTTGTCTCAACTGTGTTAGAACTAGTGTGTGCCTTTTTGGATAATGATGTTACAATTAGAATCTTGGCAGAATCCCTGTGTAGTGCAAACAGAAAATCCAACATGCAAACTCAAAGCTAATCATTAGACAATAAAACGTTTATAAGTCATTTCTTAGTAAAGCATATTTTATCATCATGTGTTATTTGAAAGGTAATACATAATTGTATTTCAGTTGCACGAATTGTATTCTAATACCCTTTCCATTTTTGTTTGTTGTAGCTCTTGGTGATTTAACATTAGATACCATGATTCTGCACAATGATTTGGAATACTTAGTGAACAAGCTAGAGAAACAGTTAATGACTACCGCACAATAATCCAAGTATAAAGCTGCTTTTTGCTGGCAGTTTTATGTTTCAGACTCTAGCAATGAGTTAATTAAATTAGTAAGATGTTCTCTTTAAGTCATTCTAACTTGGGGAAGTATCATGGTCTCTAGTAGAAATAACCAGGCTGGCCTGAGGAATTCAGATGCAATTTGCTGGGCCTTCATTTGTACATTACCTTGAGAAAACATTTCTTTTTCTTCTATTTAATCTTTATTCTAAATGTCCTGTAAGATTTAGGATTTTGCCTTATTATAACACCAATACGCGACCTGTTCATTCAGGAAACCTCTGCTGAGATCTTAGTTAGGCACTGAAGATGAATGAGAAATTTTCATTTTCCTTAGAGCAGGCAGGATAGGAAGATGCAGACGGTTATGTGTAACAGCAGAGAGGTGCACAGAGTAATAGGGGGTTGAAAAGAAGCAAATTGAAGCTTCTCACCCTGACCTAAAAGCCCTGCAGGCCTGCCTTTGACCAATCTCTCATGACCTGTGGGACCTTGCCTTCTCCCTTTGTTCCCCCAATCTTTTGCTATTCATCCACCCTGGACTTCATGCAGTCCCTAAACACTTACCCACCTATTCTCCATGTCACACTTGCTTTCCCCTCTGCTTGTAATCATCTTCCCTCTTATCTTTATATAACTGTTTTGTTGGCATTGAGAATGCCAATTTAACCATCACTGAGAATAATCCTTTCCTTTAACCCAGTGGAAGGTCTCTGGCTCACCACTTTTTAACTTTTGGACTGCGTTTTTATCTGTTTATTTTGCAGTGTGTTTGCTCCTGAGAAAATGACAAAACATCCCATTTAGTCTTATATCTGAGTACTTAGTAGGCACTCATGTGGAATTTATTAATCCAATCGACTGCACTTACTTTTGTGACCTAGTCACAGTACATATTTGGGGGGTAATATATACGTATATTCACAGAATTGTGTAATCATCACCACCATCCATTTTAGAATATACTCATCATCTCAAAAAGAAACTGTACCCTTTAGCTATCAACCTCCAACCACTCTAGCCTTAAACAACCACTAATTTACTGTCTCTTATAGATTTATCTATTCTGGACATTTAATATAAATAGAATTATATACAGTCATGTGTTAGTTAACATCAGGGATGCATTACGAGAAACATGTCATTAGGTGATTTTGTTGAACATCATAGAGTATACTTACATAAATTGATATAGTATAAATATTTTTCCTCATATATATTTTTTATATGGAAAGCTAAATGTCCCAGCTCCATTACATTTTCCCGGCCTGATGTGCAATGCCAGTATCAAGTGCCACATATCAAGTTTATTCAAGTCCTTTGTCCATTTTTTAAATTGAGCTGTTTGTCAAGTTTTAAGAGTTCCTCTGTTTTGTATACTAGGCCCTTATCATATATGTGATGTGCAAATCTTTTTCCTCTGTGAATTTTTTAACTTTCTTGATTTGTATTTTGAAACACATTGTGATGAAGTCCAATTTATTTTTTCTTTGTTGTTTGTGCTTTTATTTTCACTGCTAAGAATTCGTTGCCAAAACTAAGGTCACTAAGATTTAGCTGTATGTTTTCTCCTAAGACTTTCATGGTTTTAATCCTTATATTCAGGTCACTGATCCATTTTAAGTTGATTTTTGTATATGATGTAAGAGTCCAGTTTCCTTCTTTTACATGTGACTGTTCAATTATCCCAACGCCATTTGTTGAAGAACCTATTCTTTCTTTATTAAATGTTCTTTGCATCCTTTTTGAAAATCAGTTGATCATAGATACATGAATTTGTTTCTGGACTCTCAATTATGTTTTACCAATCTATATATCTGTTCTTATGCCAGCACCACACTGTCTTGATTACCATTGCTTTGCAGTAAGTTTTGAAATCAGGGGTGCAAGGCCTTCACCTCTGTTATTTTTCAAGATTGTTTTGGCTATTCTGAATTTTGATATGAATTCTAAGAACAGTTTATCAACTTCCGTAAAGATTCTGCAGAGATCACCAGCTGAGATTCTAATAGGGATTATGTTGTAACTGTTGGTCAATTTGGAGCATACTCCCATCTTAACAAGATTAAGTCTTCTGATCCGCAGACATGGGATGTCTTTCTATATATTTAGACCTTCAATTTCCCTTTCAACAATGTCTTGTAGTTTTCAAAGTAAAAGTTTTATTTTTTGGTTACAGCTATTTTTATTGTTTTATTCTTTTTTATGCTATTGTGAGTGGAATTGTTTTCTTAATTTTATTTTTAAATCATTCATTAGAAGTTATAAATATTATTTTTGTATAAAAATATGATGATTTATATGCATCAATCAACCTTACTGAGCTTGCTTATTAACTCGTAAAATTTTTAATGGATTATGTAGACTTTTCTATGTATAAGGCCATGTCATCTGCAAATACTCATAGTTTAAATTCTTCCTGTCTAATTTAGATTTACATTATTTGATTTGTTTGACCAATTGTCTCCAGTTCAATGTTGAATAGAAGGGGTAAGAAAAGGCATGTTGGTGTTGTTCCTGATCATAGGGGGAAAGCATATAATCCTTTATAATTACATGCAATTTTAGCTCTGGATTTTTCATAGAAACACTTAGCAGTTTAAGGAAGTTCCTTTCTATTACTAGTTTTTTGACTGTTTTTATAATGAAAGAGTGTTTGGTTTTGTCAAATGCTTTTCCTGCATCTATTGAGATGATCATGTGGATTTTGTCTTTTATTCTGTTGATATAATGTAATACATTATTTGATTTTCAGGTATTAAATGAAGCTTGCATTCCTTGCGCAATTCCCACTTCTTCATAATATAGGATTTTTTAAATTTGTTACTGGATTTGGTTTTCTAGTGCTTTGTTGAAGATTTTTGCCTCTATATACTTAAGAGATATTATCCTTGTAATTTTTGTGTGATGTCTCTGATTTTGTTATCAGGGTAATAGTGACCTTGTAGAATGAGTTTTTAAGTGGTCCCTTCAATTTTTTTGGAAGATAAGAATAATTTGTATTTTTTAAAGCGTTTGATAGAATTCACCAGTGGAGCTATCTGGGACTAAGCTTTTCCTTGGGAGTAATTCTCTGATTGCTAATTTGGTCTCATGTTATAGATCTATTCATTGTCTTTCTTCTTGAGTCAGTTTCACCATTTTGTGTTTATCTATTAGGTTGGTGCAAAAGTAATTGCAGTTTTTGCCTTTAAATGTTAATGCCGTTAATTTTTCAATTCATCTATGTTATCTGATTTTTCTCTCTCATTTGATCATAGTTTTACTATTATTTTTAGTTTCTCTAAGGTCAGTAATAATGTCCTCTCTTCGGTTTCTGATTCTACTAATTCAAATATCCTTTCTTTTTTCTTAGCCCATCTAACTAAAAGTTTGTGCATTAAAAAACTATTTTAAATGACATTTCTAGGATGATTTCCTGGACTCTCTTCTATTTTTCTATTCTCTATTTTATTAATTTTCATTCTGCATTATTTACTTCCCCTTTTTAGGTTTAGTTTGCTTTTTATTTTTACAGTGTGTTAGGTGAAAAGTTAGGCTTTTGATTTGAGATCTTTCTTTTTTCTTAATATAGGCAATTGCAGCTATAAATTTCCCGCTAAACACTGCTTTAGCTGAATTCATAAGTAATGATATGATCTCTCTTCATGTTCATTCATCAAGGTGACTTTGATCAGTAAAATATTTTGTTTCTTTAGTAAATAGAGTCAATGGAAGAAGGTTCTTAGCTGCAGGAAATACAAGCCCCAGGTCCTACCATATCACTTCAATGGCTGAGAGAATTGAAATCTAATCAGTCTGAAACCCACTGGATGAACACTAGTGTCCCACCGCTTGTTGGGAAGCTCTTTCATGCTCCTTAGGTTATTTTGTTTAATCTACTCTACTGATTCATGAGATTTCGAGGGAGTGCAACTTCTCTAATAATCGCAATACCATGGTTTTTTCCCCCATGTAATCTTCTCTGTTTTATTTAGGCACAAAATAAAATCCATCTATTGAAGGTTAGATGATTTTTAGTAAATTTATACATTTGTGCAGCTGTCATCAAAATTCAATTTTTAAACATATCATTTCAGAAAGTTCTGTCATGGCCATTTGCAGTCTATTCCTGCACCCACTCTCAGTTCCAGGAAACCACTCAGCTATTTTCAGGCTCTGCAATTTTACTTTTCCTGGATAGTTTATATAAATGGAATCATGCAATATGTAGTTTTTGTATCTGGATTTTTTTTTTTTTTTTGCTCAGCGTACTTTCTACAAAATCTTACATTTAATTGATACTTAAATATTTGGTTCATGATATCAATTAACTTTTATCTGAAAGGTTATGTTATTTTAACACTTTTTTAAAATAAAAGTTTCATGGGCTGTTATTTAATTTTCAGTATGTTCATAATGTATTCAAAAGGACTTTTGATAATGGGGAATGTGTACATGAACAATATAAGTGAATTAAAATATTTAGAAATCTGAGAGGAAGTATTATAATAAGCCCCTAGTGTTTTTTTTTTCTATTACTCTTTTGACTAAAATAACCTGTGTTTTCCCATGAACACTGAGTTAACTTTTAAAATAAATTTAAAGATTTGTATTTATCATTTTATCCCAGGAACAGATTACCTTAAAAATATATCTCATGAATGCTGACCAACTGCAGCTTTTTAGCAGTGTCATTATTTTCATACTGAACTCATCTTGCACCACAGGAAAGAGATTCATGTCCTCCATCATCATAGTGAAATATGGCTCAGACACGTTTTCGAAATTTTAATACTTCAACAGTTTGTGCTTTGTTGGAGATCAATTCATCCTTCTGTCTGATACTAATTACAGTACCTTATTTAGTCCATATTTCCAGAAAACTTAATCAAGATTTCTGGCCATTGCCTATTTCATTCCTGTAGTTCTGGTTTCCTGCCAGCAATTAGAAGTAAACAGTGTGTGAGGTTGCTACATGACTTAGAATATAGGACCTGGGGTCTAATAAACATGGTGTCACTAGACAAGTTTGATTTACAAAGAGTGATGGTGTGGCAATCTAATTTATGAAAGTTTCATTTTCATTTTAATTTTGTAAAACAGGGAAGGGGGCGTGTATAAACTATATTTTTCAGTTATGGAGAAAATCCTGTTATTTATGGACTTTTAAGTCATTGTTTCATAGTCTCTTAATGAACCAGGAGAATTTTTTTATGAATGAGATACAGAGGAATTGTTGCTACATTTTATAGCATTTTACCCTTTCCAGATGTTTCATTTTAGTGTTAGCCCATACCCTTGACGATACCACTAAAATGGAAATAAAGGGATAGTAGGGGGGATGACCAGCTGTGGGGTAAAGGGGGAAAAAGATTTGTCGTGGTCATATAGTAGTCCTAAATGTCCTAATATATACTTTTTTTTTTTAATTCCCTACCAGTGTTGAGTATCCTTTGAGTGCCTAAACAAACACAGGAGCTAATAATACCCTATGGAAGGTGAAGATAGATCTTGGTACCAGGGAAATAAGGAAACTCATTATTAAATAAGGAAAAACATTTAACATGATATCTAACCTTTTTTTATTTTTTATTTTTTTGTAGAAATGTGATATCACTGTATTACCCAGGCTTGTCTCAAACTCCTGGCCTCAAGCAATCCTCCCACCTCAGCCTCTCAAAGTGCTGGGATTACAGGTGTGAGCCACCCAGCCTTGAAATCTGACCTTTTAACAAATTTTTAGATGTCCAGTGCAGTAGCACAATAAAATATAAGTGCACTGAAAATCATAGTAGTGAATTAAATATTTATAGCATTTGTTAGAAAAAAAATAAAAATACCAAGAAGCAACACTCTTTTTGCCACACCCTGTCTCTCCTTCATTGCATGGTGCTATTTTATTAAAAGCATTTGAAGATTAATGGGTCTCTGCTGCCCATCCCCTGAAAGTAATAAAAAGACAAGAAGCAATAAGAAAAACTAATGAATTGGGTATCATTAGAGAAATATATTTATGGACATTATGATAGAACATCTTTCTGCTTCATGAAAATGATGGGAAATACAGTCTCCAGTACCAATTTCTGGAGACTTTAAATTCTTAACCAGAATCATAATATCTGTCAAACTATTGAAAGAACGTTGCAGCTACAAATGGAATGCTTATCAGAATGACAGTACTGAGACAGTGTTTAAGAAAGATTAAATACAGACTGCATATAAACCAAGAGAATCTAACCATGCTTTTAAAAGCATATTAGTTTTCATTTTAATTCAATAATGTCAGAATTATTTTTGAAATATAATTCATTAGTCAGCTATTCTTACAGACTAAAATATGCTACGTTTTTGTATGATCTATCAAAAACTGTGCCTATTTTTAATGAACCAAAGGCAAAACCTCAAACCACACAAAAGTTTCCTCTCCTCTCATTTCCATCTTCAAAATCATGACAGATTGCTTCTTTTTATATAAATAAATTCACTAGAGGTAACATTTCTCTAAGACTGATACTGTTGGTGCAGATCAAAATGAAGCCTAAAGAGACAAGCATTACCCAAATACAGAAATTTACATTCATTGAGAATTTATTTACAGTAAAGGGAGCAATCAGGGGATCCTTATAATTAGAGGCATCTGAATTAATGAGAAAATATGATGGATTTAGATTCTAGATGTTAGCTGAAGAACAATCATGAGCTCCAGTAAAAAACAGTATGAGAAAATTTGAGAGAAAGTTTATAGAATTATGATTAATGATATTTATTGTGGATTTACAGCTTAAAATCACCTTATGTACTGTGACAGTTTTTTTCAGAACAGTCTTTTATAGTTACCGTTATTACTTGATTTGGTTTATGTAACAAAGTATCAAGTGGTCTAAATTTGGAAGGGCTTAAATAGGAAGCTTAATACTTACCACAGCACAATCCACAAATACTCTAGGATTTCTCTCCCATACCGTCCTTGAAGCAGATACCGTATCATTTCTGGTTATTATGGGTGAAAGATAACATGTTCAGGTATTAATTTTTTCAGAACAGTTTAAACCAAAACTTACACATTTCAGAACTTTTTTTCTTTCGTTCTAAATCACTCAGAAACCTATAATTGGAAAAGGGAACTTTAGTGCCTTTTATTCACTCTTTTCTTTCCTGCTCATCTAATCTTTCAACAACTTTGGCTTAGGGTTGCAGTTGGCAGCAAGGGGAGAAGGCATGAAATCTCTGTGTATGTAGGTGCTTTCCTAGTTCTCTCTTGGTTAGCAAATGCCCTTTTGTCATAGCAAATGTCCACATGTAACTCTTCTCCAATGAATTCTTAGCAGCCCTCCCACTGCCAGGGACTTCTAACATCACACCATTCCCTCACCAAATAATATATCCTATGGCTGCCCTCTTTCCTCTTCCCCTGGGCTACTGGTTTAATAATATAGCCTGTGTATCCTCTTTCTGCTTAAATTTCATTTCCTTAACAGATAGCTCAAATAAGGTAGAAGCTCCTTGAAGATAAGGGCTATGTATTATGTCTTCTGCTTCCCACTAGTGCCAGCTAAATAGTATGCCTCAGTAGGCACTCAGTACTCTAGTACTTTAATCATAGTACTTTATCTACTATTTAGAGTATCAAAAAAGAAAAAAAAATAGCCTCTTAGTCGGTCTTAGACTACGACACTTGGGCCAGCATCTGCCCAGATTAGTAGAAAGTTCATTCCTCATTCTCCTACCCCAAGCTCCAAGTTTTTATAAATTCCATGGAAAACATATTCACCATAAAGGACCAATTCTTTTTCTCATGTGTGCTCACTTTAGGCTGTAGTTCCATGGTCACTTCCAGACTTCTGCTACCCTAACTGGGACAGCGTTTTTCAGA
The DNA here is from genome assembly GCF_030222135.1 of Aotus nancymaae. Classification (NCBI taxonomy): domain Eukaryota; kingdom Metazoa; phylum Chordata; class Mammalia; order Primates; family Aotidae; genus Aotus; species Aotus nancymaae. The sequence goes on from NW_026988413.1 coordinate 34,001,606, forward strand.
CTGTGAGACTATCTGGATAAACAAGACAACTTCCCCAGGGATACATAGGCACATGTATATTTTCAATAGGACTCATTAGGAACCCTCTAGTTCCATAAGGACCATTTTCTAAAGGTCTGCTCATTCTCATTCTCAGCCTCCCTTTCACAGTCATCCTTCTCCCACTTTACAAAAGAAAGGTACACCTCTCACCCAACTGAAGTCTTAACAGTAGTGGTTCTTGTCCCAGAGTGGAAAATCCTTCAGGGTACCATTCAAAAGACAAATGTTTAATATTACTGTGGGTTTTGAGAAAGTGATTGATTGATGACATAATAAATTCTTCTGCAAATTAGATGGCTTATATTTTACTTTCAGTAAAGTTGGCTAAGAATTTATACAAGTATTCAACTGCTAAATAATTAAAGAATTTTTGCTTATTAATCACTGTGTGGTTTGGGGACATTTAAATAGGCAGGAATTAAATTGATGGACATTGCTATAATAATGCTCCCATCTACTTATTTTATTAGTGCTTACAAAAGAAAAAAAAAAACCTGGATTTAAATTAGTGCTGAACTCTGTCTCAATCTATGGATATAGAAACTAATTGGAAGAAATAGCACTATCCATTTCATTGAAATTCATATCTAATAAACTGATTTACTTTTTATACGTATTACAAATGCACATTTGTGTAATATATTTGTTTTGGATCACTTGAGCATTACTATGTAACAAAACTTCAATTCAGTGATTTTTAGGACTAGAACCTTATGATCAGAGAAAAAATTAATATTTTGAACATTAATGACCCTATCATGATGATCTGTGCCAAATTTATATATATAATTATATGTAATTATATATATAATTATATGTGTATAAATTTTTATATAATTATATTTATAAATTTGGCATAGGTAATCATGATAGGGTCATTAATATTCAGGCATTAACATATATTACAGTAGAAAACAATTCTAAGTTTCTGGGGGAAATGAAATCAAAGTAAAGAGTTCAATGAAAAAAGAAATATTGTAAATTTCTGTAAAGAGTTTTGCAGGTATTTTTCAAAATCGGTGGTGGTGGGATCATATTGTTACAAAACAGTCCTACACTGCATAATGATGTTTTGGTCAATAATGGACTGCATATATAAATGACCAGTCCAATAAGTTGATAATGGAACCAAAAAATATCTGTCTCTTAATGACATCATAGCCATTGTAACATCATAGTGCATTTACTTAATTTATTTTACTAATTCAGTGTAGCCTAAGTGTGCAGTTTTTATAAAGTCTATGGTAGTGTGCAGTAATGTCCTTGGCCTTCACATTTACTCACCACTCACTCACTGACTCACCTTGAGCGACTTCCAGTCCTGCAAGCTCCTTTCATGGCAAGTGCCCTATATATGTGTACCATTTTGTAATGTTTGTACCGTATTTTCACCGTACCTTTTCTATGTTTAACTTTGTTTAGAGATACACATACTTACCTTTGTGTTACAGCTGCCTACAGTATTCAGGACAATAACACGCTATACAGGTTTGTAGCCCAGGAGTAATAGGCTATACCAGATTGACTAGGTATGTAGCATGCTATACAGCCTAGGTTTGTGTAAGTACACTCTATGATGTTCACATAAGCAAGCACAAAATTGCCTAAGGGTGCATTTCTTAATGTGTATCCCTGTCGTTAAGCAATGCATGACTGTAGTTAGATTCCACTGGATTTACTTAAGAGTGACACCACAGTTTTAGTTAAATGTCAATGTTTCAAATGTACCAGAAGTTATATTCTTTGCAACTTTGTTAAAAATTTATAAATGTCCACTTAAAATTGTGTAAAGAAGGTAAATTTTTCAGAATTATTTTGGTAAGTGCATGAAGAAAAGTTTGAAGGTTGCTTGTCTGGGATATGCCATTTATTTGAGCCTGAACTAAGTCCTGAGGGCTAGAGACTTTACTGTTTTCATACTTCACATGCAAACTTTTGAACCCATACAGTTAGAAGAAATGCCTTTATTCTAAGATGCTGCTCCTCTTATATCTAGAGCTCTGTCCAGCAGTCCAGGAGTTATGCCCGGGGCTGGCCCACCCTCAGTGCCACTGGTGCAGATCCTTATCCAGAGCAGAGTTCCTTAGGGGGCAATAAAGTACAAATCTTCTGTTGGGTCTCGAGCACAGTAATAACTACCTGAGAGTATTGCTGTGAAGAGAAAATGGGGATAGCACATGTAAAGGATTTGTCAAGATCTTCAACAGTCAGTGAGTGAATAACAATGGTGATATCCACAAGTTAGGAAAGACATTTTAAGAAACCTAGTTGCATAGTTCTTGGTATGAATTGATAAATAAGTTCATGATTTGAAAAATTACCAGAATTCATAATATTTAAAAACAGAAAGGAATACATTGAATGAAAGATAAGGAAGTAGAATTTTTCTCTTTAAAATTTTTAAATTATTTACTTAACAAATAAAGATTGTGTGTATTCCAGGTGTCCAACATGATGATTTGATATATGGATATATTGTGTAATGATTATTACAATCAAGTTAATACATCCATCATCCCCTGTGTTGTACAGAGATTCCTAGAACTTGTTCATCTTATAACTGATAATCTATACTCTTTGATCAACATCTCATTTCCCTCACCCTCAGCCTCTGGCTACCAACTGTCCTACTCTTCATTCCTATGAGTTTGACTTTTTTAGATTCCACATATAAAGACAGTAGTAGAATTTTTCAAGAATTCAGAATTTCTAGGTTTTAAAATGTTAATGGTTTTAAAAGAAAGATTGAGACATTCCAGAATATAAATCCTACCTTTGCCACAGGTTAGCTGTGCGACTGTGTCTAGTTACTTAAATCTGTTCGAGTCTGCTTCTTCATTAGTATAAAGGAAAGAGTGGTACCTATTTCAGGGACTATTTTGTGAGTTAATTGGGGTAATATAGGTAGGAACACTCAATTCTGATATTCTGCAGGTACTTCTGCCCATACATTCGCTGTTTTTTCTTTTAGCCTTTGCTTTGCATGTTTTTAAAATTTTATTTCTCTATTCATGTATTCATTTTTCTGTTTTCTCTAAACCTCTTCTTTTAGCATCCTATTTTTAAGTTCAGGAAATTTACAGGAAGAATTTCATACTTCATAAAGGATTGAGTGTTTGTAACAGTACCAAAAAGCAAACACTATTTTATGAAGTGGAATGTGCTTTTGTTTCTCAAGTCCATCTGAGATTTTTGGCTTGCGTGTTTGTATTGTCATTTAATATTTATTTGGTAAGCACCTTATAATCATTTTTTTTTAAGATTTGAGAGGTAGCTACTCTCAAATGGAGATAGTTTTCAACATGAATAATACCCGAATGTCAGTTATGAAGGGAAAACATTCTTTGGTTGTCATATATTCTCTATCAGCATTGGTTTTGTGTCTCAATTGATGTCATTGAAGATTTATATCTGCTGTGCTAAAGTGCAGCTGTCAAAGGATCTCCAGAACTGTGCAGCATTGCATCCTGCAGTTGTTGACAGTAACTTTGCAGCCTTGTCTTCCATGCTGGCACCATGTTAATACATTACATGAAGAGCACTTGACTGTTACTTGTTCTGGAGTTATGGAATTAAGGTGCAGCTGGGAACTTCCTCTGTAACTGACATGTGGATTAGCAAAAGAAAGGATAATCTTAAATTGAATGCCACCTTATATTATTGCTATTCTTTCAGATATAGAGAAATCTGAAAGAGTTCACAAAAATATCTTTTGAACTCTGTAAGTCCTCAGTGGTAAGAAAAGAATAGAGGAGGTTATTTCTGTGAATCAGAGGATGCAGATGACCTTGGTAAACTAGAGATCCAAGCAGAGGGGAAGCCAGAAATGCCGTACTGTCTCATACCTTTGTATGTACATATGGTGCCTCCATGGTCTTTCTTTGTCCAGGACCTCTGATTGATGTTTCAAGACCAACTTGGTGAAGGTTTTGCGCCCACATTGATCTCAGAACTCTCTCTTTTTATTAGCACAAATCAATACAATATATTGCATTTCCATTTATATATTTATTCTAGTGACCTACGTATAGCTTCAGAGCAAAAATGTTCATTTTTTAGTTTCCATAGTGTGTTTCTGTGTATACACATTATATAGAGGTTTTTAGTTATGTAATTGTGTATGCAGTATAATTGCAATGGTCATAAGATGAAGATTGACATTCTTTGCAGTGAAATGTATTTTAAATGTATGCCCTACACCTCCCATCTCACACATTCAAACTGGGTAATTCCCATCTGAAAAAATAAGCTTTCTTTCTTTTTCTTAATTTGGCCATGATTCTGATCTATGCATTATGTAATTATTTTATATATATGTGAATCTGCTACAGGTTCTCCTCCTTTAATGGAAACTTTTAGCTGAAACCACCTAAGTAACATATTTTTCCTTACTGAGACACTATTACTTATATATCCGTGACAGTAATTTTTCTCCTTTTACTTATAAGATTTTTTTGTCAGTAAGTTATTTAGTAAGATTAAGGGCAAGCTGAATGTTTTTAAATTAATACAGTTTAAAAAAAAAAAACAACATGATTTCTAAGCCTTCCTGTTAAAAAAGGAGACTTAAAATAAATCTTCTATAGTACTGACAATTATCAGGTAACTTTTGCATCATGAGAGCTGTTGTCCACAGTAATTTATCCTTCTCTCTGAAATTTGAAGAACATTTTCTAAGTATAGAAACTCTGTGACCTGGAAGATCCAGCACTATTTTTTCTTAAGTTTTATTTTGTTTTCTGGGAAGAATAAGTCTATGTAAACTTAGGATTTGGAGAGGCTTTTGCACTTACATGTCTTCCAAATTAAAACTATAGGCTCTAGAAACATTGCTGCAAAGTTATACATATAACATTATTTAAAGAAATGTTTTTTAAGGAAGAAAAGATGATCTTTTTAATTTGTTTTGTTCCCAGAACTTCATTGACTTAAGACCACCAGAGAGGTCACAGTGGTGGTTAAGTGTGGCAATAAAAAAGTTAATAATAATAAAAATGAAGAATTAGTCAATTTTTAGGCAAGTAACACTTTTGTGTTCCTGGCTCAGATTTGCCTATTATATAAAATGCAAGATGGATCTGGTTGGCGAAGATGTGAAGTCTTTTGGCTTATAAAATAGCAAATTTTACCTGAAGCAAGTCTGTGAAATTCTCACTGTGTTCTAATGTTTAACTTTCCTTTTTTGCCATAATATAGCTTTGCTGGCAGATGGCAGCATTTGGATCATATTGAATTTGGCAAATTCTCATAAGAATCTTCAAAAATTTTAATATTTGAATGTGGAAAAAAAATCATGAATTTTATACAATTCTGCCAAATGGTCGAGATGAAATCTATATCTATTATGCCCTATATTACTTCATTTTCAAGTAGGGTAGATGTCTAGGAAAAAAAGTGAAACAATATTTATGCACCATGAATATGATTCTAATGACGTAAGAACTTAACCTATCATTATCCACATTTAAAAAATTGTGTTTCTAAGGTGGTGCACTATTTTTGTTAAAATAAAATCAGTAGCTAAAGGTCAACGTCTACATCAATATTAACTTTAGCTGTTGGTTCCCTCTGAAAACTCAAAATGTTCACATCCAATTATTTGTTTTACATGTGAGCAGTGTTTCAGGTTGCCTCATTCTCATGTTCTCTCTGTGCAAATACCAGATTCTGGGTGAAAGTCACTGAACCAACAGCTGGGAAAGGCTCATTAGTTTTTTAGTAAATGAAATTTGGTAAATAGGACTAAAACAGGTGTAAGTTGTTTTAAGTTCAACTATGAACAAACTCATGTCATAGCAAGTTTTTATTGGACTTCACTGTTTATTTTTGCTTTTTGCTAAGCATATACCCTACTAATAGTAGGAAGAGAATTATAAATTGCTTAGAGCAAGGATCTTGGTTTCTGCTGCGGCAAACTCATTAAAATTGCAAAAGTAACAGTATTTCTAGAAGGCTCAGAGGAAGTTTGTGGACTTAATGTGATTAGTCACTTTTATGTTGAGACTTACTAAATGTTGGATTTGTTTCCTCTATAATCAGACAGATTGGTGATTACATGAAAATTTCATTATTAATATTTTGTTGGGCATGTCTGTGACTGTTTCATGGCTCAGTTTTTTTCAGAGAAAGTCCCCAACCTAGCCAGTGACCTTTGCAGTTTTCCCACAGTTGGCGGGATCTTTAGAAAGAGAAACTTGTTTACACCAATCTAGCTTGGCTTTATTGCTTTGATTCCATGGAGCTGTTCACAAAGGGCTAATTCCTTGACTTAGCTACTGCATACATTGCTTGCTTTGTTTTCTTTCCATCATGTAGCTTCTGGTGGCCTGGATGAAAAGTGTCCATCTGTTTTTATAGTCATCCTTTTCTTAAAACCAATCTGAAGATGTAAATATCAAACAGCACATTCTTATAAGTTGATCAAAATGGTTCACAGTTTTATAGCACCACTTGTGTGAATTAAGATATATTACAAGGAAAATAATCTGATCTAGGAATATTTATCCATATGGCATGGATGAGCAATAATTTCACAGTAAAATATAATCACTGTGTTTAATTAGATAGGAGACAGTATAGGTACTGACATGATAAACAGAAAAGGAGGAGTGTGTTTAGAGGTGAAATATAAATGTTAAAGTAACAGAATATAGTATATCTATACTGTATCCCATATGTGTGTATATTTCATTGTATGTAACATTATCTGTCTGAAATAAACTTTTACAACGGGCCTAAACCTCAACGGGCCTAAACCTGTGAAAGAATACAAAGAAAAGCTTAAAGTTCAGAAAGAAAACTGTTTGTAAAATAAATTCTACAGTTGACAGAATCTGCTTTTTAGTTATCCAGATTAATACTAGGCAGCCAATCTTTCTTCTCTCTGGATATCTTCACATGGATAACTTACTCAACATATTCAAAATAGAAACATTTCTATTTCACCTTTAAACACACTCCTCCTTTTCTGTTTATCAACTCAGTATGTGCTATTTCTAGCTATTGGGATTCCTTAGCCAGAGACTTGGGTATTTATTATCTCTTCCTCTTTTTTATCTCTATATGTAAATTCTGTTGATTCTGCCTTCTTAATGTCTAGCAAATCTTTCTTACATCATCCTTGCCTGACCCTTGGTTTGGGCTGTTGCTAGGTTTATTTCAGGAGCCTTTGTCTGGTTTGACTCCCATTTACTTCTGCACCTCTTGCATCTCCAGTTTAGATTCTATGCCCTCTAGTATTTTCAAACAGGAATTCTGTTGCATTTTGGAGGGAGCTGTTTTCATCCGTGGAACTATCCCCTGCATCTGGAGTTATTATTGAACTTCCCTGGTCTGTGTCCACACATTTTTTAATGCTGCTCCTAACCAGGAGCAGGTCCCATCCCTGGGAAGAACACTATCCTTGCCCATAGCCTGCCTTCCTTTCATTCTGCACCTAACTACTTTCCTTTTACTTTTCTTTGAAGGCTCAGTTTAGGATGCTTTTCTCTGTGAGGCCTTCCCTGAGCCCTTGCTTCCCTACTCCCCCAGAAGGCCTTAGTGACACCCTATATGTTCTTAGTACCCAGAACTCTCACTGTATGCTCTAGTTGTCTCTCTTTTTGTCTGCTGCGCGTCAAAATCTATGAGCTCCCTGAATACAGAGGCAGGTCTTATTCAACATCATATCCTCAGTATCTGGTTCTGTAACTAACTTTATTTGATGAAGCATTTGACTTCTAATAACTGACAACAGTATTGTATTGAATCTATTAATGAAGTATGAGTAAGAGTAGTTCATCTGTAGGGAGGATTTTTACCAAATTAGTTATACCTATAAAACTATGGATATTCACTGACTGGCCTGCTGGTATTAATGCATGAGAAAGTTAAATGAGTCTGAATGGACTTAATAGCAGCTGGGAGCCAGTTGTCACCCTAATTTCCACCCACTACACAATTAAATGCAATCTGCTAAGTGACATTGTACAAATCACTTTCTGTGGCCCAAATCTCCCTTCACAAATTGCAACATTATTATTCCATCTTACATATCCAGAATATTTTCACAGCAACAAAAATGGTATATATTATTTAAATTTCCTTTATATATCACATGGGGGTTCTTGGAGAAACCACTTTTAAAATGTAAGCTAGAATTTCAACTTTCCTAAAGCTATTATAATATTCTCATTTAAGAAACATAGGGGGTATTTTCCTTTTTCTCTCCACTCTTATGTGTATACCCAGGGTATTTTTCAAAAAAGACATCTTTGTGGCAAAGGTAGAATATTTCTGTTTAACCAAATACACAACTGTGCTTGTTTTCAATTAAAATTTTTCTACCCACATTGCTTACTTCTGACTTTTGCCTATGGAAATAAGGACAAAAAAACAATTGCTAGAAATATATTTATATAGGGACTTTAAGAAAAAAGAAATGGTAGTTCTCTTAGATTCCAAAGTCTATGTTATTTCTGCACATCATGGTCTTCTCTCTTGAATATGTAATATGTGCCTTTTATGTCCAGAGCACAGTGTTGTTTACAGTGGAGAAGTAGCTGTAATTGCTGAGGAAAATCATAAACATACATAGGTAATGACTTCTGTCTTAAAATGAAGGTCATTGTGAAGCTTTTCTCACTGCTATAGTATTTGTTTACATTCCACACTTTTTCTTTTAACACAAGCCCAAGTCATGAAGGCCAGAGTCTGTTTGCCTTCATCTTTGTGTTTTCATCATTCATACCCATAAATGGCTATTCACAATAGCAAGGACACAGAATCAACCCAAATGCTCATCAATGATAGACTAAATAGGTGCATATTAAATATCCTTTCAGATTCTGGACAAATAAGAACAAGAATGAACACAGTGTCATTATTTAAATGTTCCATTAAGTGCCAGGTAGGTAAATGTTGGAGAAACATAGATCATAGCAGTGATTTCCATCCCTTTAGATTCTTAGTGGAGCTCCTGTTATAAGTATCAAGAAACTTTTTCAAACAAAATGAGCTTAAATGTTCTTAAGCTTTAAAAGCCTGTGTGTATAGCAATTTTGTTGCAAGGTATCTCAAAATTTAGTTGTTACTGGCCATTGGAAATCCACAGCAGGTGAGGGTTTCCTTCCCTGAGTAACATGTAGGTAGGCCTCACAGGAACCAGCAGCAGCAGGATAATTGGCAGCGACTGTCTGGTCTGTGAAGATTACCAGGTCTTGCTGTTTGACCAGACTCCTCCTGAGCCTGCTTGTGATGTGTTACTTCAGTACAGTGCATCGCATTGCTAGTATTCCTCTGGATATTCCTGGGGCTGGTTTTGAATCCTCACCTTACACTTTATTATGCACTTGCTTCTACTCTGTGCATCATGCTTTTGTTGAATGTCTGGTGTTTTTGACTCTTTTCAACTCTCAAAAATAGTCTCCAGTGATCCTGCCCTCTCTGGCATCTGGGATGTTTGTGTAATGCAGGGACTTTCCCTGTTGCTTCCATACTACTTCTGTGTAGTTGGAAATTGTCTTTATTTCAACTAAAGAAACTGTCATTTAAGAAAGAAAAGAAAAGTCGTTTTATCTGCAGGGGGAGCCCCAAAGGACCATTCCCAGGGGAAGTGCAGTAAACCCATGTAGATGGTCCATCCTGACATTCCCCCTGTAAAGCCCTCCATGTTACTGCTCTGATACAGAATTAAGACTCTTTTACTTTTGAAGTAGCTAGAAACAGCTGAGGAATATTTCCTTTTAGATGTAAGCAATTGAGAATAGTATGTACTGACATTATAGTACTTGGCAATTCCAAAATCTTCAAATTAAGGAAATGTAAAGCAAAACATTTTTATGCCCTCAAAATGACCGGCCTGATAATTTGCAGGTAGATTTTCATATTTCTGCAAAATGTTAACCCCACTTAGAGTTCACTCAAATTAGATATTAATTACTGGAAGATATGTTATAAAGAAAGTACTGGTTATTGATGGACTTTCTTACTTGTAGTATGCTGAACTGATTACTTAGTGATAATTATAACCTCATAGTTTGCAACCCTGTATTTTAAATTTCTCTAGTACTTTTTATCTTTAAAACGTAATATATTTTGCTACATTTGAAATGATTTTTTTCAGTTCATATAACACATCTAACTCTGGTGCCACAAAATGGGAGCAAGTACGTTGAGATTTTTACTTAAGCATCAAAGTTGAGAGTATGGGAACAATATGAACATAACATATTGGTAAATTTCTGTAGATGACTAACTATTGGTGTATACAGTATAGTTGAGCACACTTCCACACCATTGCATTTTATTATTTAAACCTTCTTCTGGGAGATTTGTGCATGTTCTATGCTTTAAAGTTAAATTAACTTATGTATCGATTACTTAGCCTTTCCTATATGTAAGTTTTTAAAATTTTGGTTTTCATTTTATAAAGCACTATATACTTTTTTGTACTTTCTTTGTTTGTCACATCTCACATTACAATTTTACTCGACCAAGTAAAATTGTAATGTGAGATGTGACAAATTGTTCTCTTTAAAATTAGATGCTTCAAGCTAATGTCTTTGAACTGTGCTGCTATAAGCACGAGAAAGGAAAATGCTTGTGAGAGATAATCTCTTCTGTTATTTCTGAAACCTTATTTTGTGCTAACATGCTTGCTAGACTTTCCCAGAAGAAAATGGTACAAGTGTAATATGATTTTTCCACTCTGGATATGGAGGTTTAATGGCATGAATACTTCACAGAAGAAATACAGACTTTAAAGGACAATTTTATCCTATTATTATTGATGCTTTTGCAATCCTTAGAGAAACAAAATGAGCACTGCCTCTTTGAAGGGAAAGGGAAACATCTATGAGACAATAATGAAGAGAAGGAAGATAAAGCTTGTAGGATTTTTCTCTTATTATGAAGGTTATTTCCCACCCCAAGCCATTGCCCAATATTTTTCTGCCTTAAAGTATGAGATATCATCTCAGGATTTTATCTCTTCTTGTCATGTTTTTTTGTTTTGTTTCCTTTTGATATTGGGTATCACTGTGTTGCCCAGGCTGGTCTTGAATGTCTGATCTCAAGCAATCCTCCTATCTCAGCCCCCTAAATAGCTGGGATTAAAGATGTGTGCTACTACACCCAGTTGTTATGTTTGAAGAAACAAATAACTTTGTGTTATGTTTCCATCATAATAAAAAGTTTTACTCAGTGTTTTTGAAAGATCCTTCCAAAAGCCTAGAGGGATAACACTTAGTTACTTTAAGGGATGTTTTCTAGTTCTTCTATTAAAATTTATGTCATTTTAGTATTATAGACCGTAAATTATTTTTTAAAGGAAGGTTAAAAAGATGATATACTAAAGTACGTTAATATTAAAAGTAAATCTCAGTTTTTGTAACACTGCCTATTATAAGTTGTCCTTTCATTAATCATCTCATTTCTTCTCCCCTTTCTCTTCCTCTCCTCAAATTCTCACACTGCTTCTTTCTCTTCCTCTCTCTTTTTTTTCCTTTGCCATGTTTTACTGTTAGTTAATGTTTCTATTGCGCTCTCTTTTTTGATATTTTCTGGATTTTAGTGTCACCATTTTATGAAACAGAAGAAAACTTTTGTTCAAAATTGTCAATTTTTTTGGGTAGATATTATTTAGTAAAGCTAAAGTAGTATTACTAATATGGATGCGAATAAGAATAACGAACATTCTGTGTGCACTTTCTATGAGACACGTGCTGTGTTCTTATGGGTGTTAACATGAATTATCTTCGTTGATGCCTCAATTGTATTATGAGGAAGGCATTATTAGGTTGTGGTGAAGTTGCTTGCCCTGTGTCCTTTGCTTATTGATGGTCTCCAAGCCCAGATTCTGTCTCTAGGGTTTGTACTTTGTAGCCCTATTTCTGCACCATTGTACTCTGCTATGAGTGAGGGCTCATGTACTAGCTCTTTTTTATTTCCTTTTGTTATTTAATCAGTCTTTTTCACAATGTTTAAGTGAAACTATTTAGAACAATGTTGTGCTATTTATATCACTAATTTCACTTAGATTGTTATCTTTGATATATTGCTATGCAGAATAGTTTTATTGTTTTTGTTGAAAATATAGAGTAGTATAGTTCGATATCTTAAATAACAGTATGATTTGTGGGATAAATGTTATTTTCATGGCCTAGAAAGCCATGCCATAGTCTTATTCATTGTCCTCACTGTATTGCATTCAGTATATTATTAACCTCTATGTAGTTCAATTTAGATATCTCAAGTTGGAATTTCAAATACTTTTATAGTATGTCAACAACAGTGATGGTGATAAGTTAATGAAGTTTTTATAAACATTATTGATGACCCAATTTAAACTTATTTAATTAGATGTATAGAAAAATTTTTTAAAATACATTCAGTAAAAGGAGTTTAAAACCTGCTCTACAAATGAACAATTAAAGGAAATAATATTTGTTTATAATAAAATTTTCAAATTCTAGCTAGTAAACTTGAATTTTGTATTGCAATTATTTAAAATTTTTGACAGGATTATAATGGAGCTATTTTTTGTAAATTTTATTTATTAGATAGATAAATTTTTAATGAATCAACCTGTTGGGACAACTTTTTTATGTTTAATAGAAGTTTAAAGTGTTGGTCTGCCTTAGAATTCTGTCCCTGATCTTTTGTTCTTTTCATTATTTATGTAAAAACAGCTGAATATATAAAAATATGTCTGTTGCAGCACTGACTGCCTGTAATGGTTAAGACTGTGGAAGCAACCTCAAAGTCCATCATTAGAAGAGTGATTGAATAAATTGTAGCACAGCCATACAAGGGGAATACCTTAGAGTTTTGAAAAGAATTACCTAAATCCACGTACTGACACTTGAAGAAGTTCAAGATACAGTGTTACACAAAAGAACACATTATAGAACAGTTTGGATATCCCATTAATTTTTAAATGAATAATAAATATGCATTAACCTTTGATCATATGTATAAGGGTTGGTTTCTGGGCTCTGTGTTTCAGTCCATTGGTTTGTTTATCTGTCTTTTTGCCAGGACCACACTATTTTGATTGCCATCACTTTTTAGAATGTTCTGAAATTGGGACGTGTGACGCTTTCCACTTGGTTCTTTTTTTTTTTTTTTTTAAAGATTGTTTGGCTACTTGGAGTCCCTAGAGATTCCTTATGAATTTTAGGGTAGATTTTCATATTTCTGCAAAATGTTAAGATTTTGATGGAATTCACATTGAACCATCAGTCATTTTGCATAGTCCAAACATCTTACATAAGGAAACTTTTTGGTGATGGAAAAGTTCTGTATACATGATTGCATGCATTTTTCAAAATTCATGGTGCTATACTTGATTACAGTTTACTGCATATAAACTATCCCTCAATAAATGATTGCAAACCTTTGAAATATATACGCATTAAGTACACATATAAGCATAGAGATACATGTATAAGCCCACACTTGTAAGGTACAAGTCCCTACCGTCATGATGTATTAGTGGGCACCCTTCGTACTCTCTTTCATTTTCCTTGTTTCTACAACAGTTTCTGTATTAATCATTCCCAAATCTGTATCTGGATTTTTAGCAGCCTACTGGAATCAAGTGCTTGAATTTCCCAAGATAAGTTCCTTTGTCTGTTTTAGTTTGGATCAATGTGTCAACAGCCACCCATGTTCTCATGAAAACTTAGTTATCTTCACCATTTTTCCCTGAGTCTTTGGCTTAAGTTCATTAGTATTGTAAAAGCCTTTTATACACCTGGGCCCTGTGTCGAACTTTTAAAATATTAAAAGCTTCTCTTCTATAAGTATTTTCTTCTGCTTAGAGTTTTCCACAAGACTGTCTTAATTGCTCATATTAATCAATAATGCTATTTTAAAAAAACATTTGTACAGTGCTTAGCATTGTTTCGTAAGTCTTTTGGTGTTTTATTATTTAATTTATACTTATATAATTAATAATCAACCTCTTAGTAATTCTCTCTTGTTAAACTTAATTCCCAGTTTTCAGGTGTTATTACATTATAAAATTAAAAAGAGATAGTACTATTTATTTGTAAGAGTGGGATATTGTGTCTACTCGGAATATTTTACTCATCTATTAATATACCCGTTTTACATACACCTTTCCCAGTGGCTTCAGCATGGCTTTAGAGTACGTGTGGCCATCACATGCAGGACAATGACCAATAGAAAGATACAGACACATACAGGTTTCTTTAATGAAACTGAAGGATACTACAGCTCAGTGGGATAAACATAGCTGCAAGAGCAGGGACACAGTTGTATGTTCTCAGTCAGGCAAGTTTCCTGGCTCCCAGTCCTCAAGAAGGTGTAAAAAAATGATATTGCTTGACATCCTTGAGGATACCACCAGGGCTTTCTGATCAAGTCACTATCCTAATTTCAAAAATCTTTATTTCCTCTTGATCATCATAATGAGTTTGGGGAAGTTGCCCATCTACCTTCTCACCAAATATGATTGAATGAAAAGAACACAGTCCTTACTCATTTTCATGAATTGAGTGAATCGAAAGTCAGTTTCTTCAGCAAATCTCCCATAGGACAGCAGAAAGACCATAGATCTACTTAAAGTCCAGCACAGGAAACTTTTGGAAAGATTTTCTACTTCTCAAGAGAATATCTAATTAGTGCTACCAAATAAATACTGGATGTTTGAGTTTTGAACCAAAACTTTTATTCTATTCTTGGATCAATCTGTTATATCGTTTTAATCTTAAAATGACCAAATTTTGAGAATGATAATTTAACTATAGTTGGATTGTTAAAAATTTTTCAGCACGACAAACCTAACAAAAATGAGCAATCCAGAAAGGATTTCCTATTTAATAAATGGTACTGGGGAAACTGGCTAGCCATATGCAGAAAATTGAAACTGGACCCCTGCCTCACACCTTATACAAAAATTAACTCAAGATGGATTAAAGACTTAAATGTAAAACCCAAAACTATGAAAATCCTAGAAGAAAATCTAGGTAATACCATTCAGGACCTAGGCACAGGCAAAGATTTCATGATAAATTCTCCAAAAACAATTGCAACAAAAGTAAAAATTGACAAATGGCATCTAATTAAACTGAAGAGCTTCTGCACAGCAAAAGAAACTATCATTAGAGTGAACAGGCAGCCTACAGATTGGGAGAAAATCTTTGCATTCTGTCCATCCAAGAAAGATCTAATATCCAGAATTTACAAGGAACTCAAACAAGTTTACAAAAAAAAAAAAAAAAAAAAAAATTCCATATACAAGTGGGCAAAGGACGTGAACAGACACTGTTCAAAAGAAGACATTAATGCAGCCAACAAACAGATGAAGAAAGCTCAACATCAGTAACTATTAGAGAAATTCAAATCCAAACCACAGTGAGATACCATCTCATGCCAGTCAGAATGGTGATTGTTAAAAAGTCAAGCAACAACAGGTGTTAGTGAGGTTGCAGAGAAATAGGAATGCTTTTACACTGTTGGTGGGAATGTAAATCTCTCAAAGATCTAGAACCAGAAATCCCATTACTGGGTATATACCCAAAGGAATATAGATCATTCTATTACAAAGATACATGCACATATATGTTCATTGAAGCACTATTCACAATAGCAAGGACACAGAATCAACTCAAATGCTCATCAATGATAGACTAAATAAAGAAAATGTGGTACATATACACCACGGAATACTATACAGCCATAAAAAGGAATGAGATCATGTCCTTTGCAGGGACATGGATGAAGCTGGAAACCATTATCCTCAGTAAACTAATGCAAGAACAGAAAACCAAACACCACATGGTCTCACTTATAAGTGGGAGCTGACCTGTGAGATCACATAGACACAGGGAGGGGAACTACACACACTGTGGCATGTCAGGAGGTGGGGTGGGGAAGGTAGAATATTAGGAAAAATAGCTAATGCATGTTGGACTTAATACCTAGGTGGTGGGTTGATAGGTGCAGCAAACCACTATGGCACACATTACCTATGTAACAAATCTGTACAACCTGCACATGTACCCCAGAATTAAAAATAAAAAATAAAAGTTAAAAAATAATTAGCATGAAAAATCTTAAGAATTTTTTTGTAATACTTTATAGGCTTTCATTTATATCCCCATGTTTGGATCCTTACTTAATGTTTTCTGTTGTAAAATTGGTGATGCATTTGGAATTCTATGTCATTTTTATTTGATAATTTTAATAATCTTTGTAATAGAGTTAATTGGCCATTTGGTGACAAATACATAATTTTTAAAGGCACTCACTGGGCTGGAAATGAAAACAAAAAAATCACTTGAAAAACCTAGAGTTTAGCCATAACTTTCTCGCATATGCACACTAGTCACATGATATAGAAGAAATAGATTATTTAGAACCCCAATATATAAAATACTATGAAATAAATTAAGGAATTTGTGTTTTTTCTACATAAGAGAAAAACGTTTAAGATTCCACTAGTAAATATTAGAACAGAGTTTAACAGAAAGATCACCTCCCTTCCCTTTTTGTTGAATAGAAATAAGATGAAAATGTCTGTTTTCTTTGTGTTCTAACATATCATAACATCTTGCAAAGCTGCAATAATTAAAACAGGGTAGCACAGCTCAGGAGAGATCTGTAGGACATAAAGCTCGAAACCAAACCCAACTTTATATGATTGTATAAATATATTTGATTTCTTAACCAAATGAGTTTAGGATACATGAAAAATTAAAACTGTCATTTCATGTCACTATCAACTTTGAGACAGCTTGAATATTTAAGTAATGAAACATTAAGAAG
The DNA here is from genome assembly GCF_030222135.1 of Aotus nancymaae. Taxonomy (NCBI): domain Eukaryota; kingdom Metazoa; phylum Chordata; class Mammalia; order Primates; family Aotidae; genus Aotus; species Aotus nancymaae. The sequence goes on from NW_026988413.1 coordinate 34,018,421, forward strand.
AGATGAAGGTTAATATTCGTATAATATTTGATTAAAGAGGATGTCAAAATCAGAAATAAACTGAACTATGTTGTGCTTTTAAAGTATACATTAATAAATTCCATAAATAAGAGTTAAATAGAAAATAATGGACGATAATTTTTGAAGTTATATATGCTATAATTCTGTATTGCTGGTCATAGATCAGAAATGTAGATTTAGCCTACTATTTTTCTTTTTTTTTTTTCTCTCTCTCTTTTGACACAGGCTCTTGCTCTGTCACCCAGGCTGTAGTGCAGGGGTGGGAACACAGCCCACTGCAACCTCAACCTCCTGGGCTCAAGGGATCCTCCTGCTTCAGTCTCCTAAGTAGCCAGAACTATAGGCACACACCACCACACTAGACCACTTTTTATTTTTTGTAGATGTGAACTCTCACTATGTTGTCCAGGCTCATCTCAAACTCCTGAGCCCAAGTGATCCTACTGCTTCAGCCTCCCAAAGTGCCAGGCTTACAGGCTCCAGCCATAGTGCCTGGCTGAGCCTACTTTTAAGTGCTTAACTTCTCCAATGATGGATACATTACATGTTGTGTGGGCATGAATTTGGAGCTAAGGGATTTGAATGCTTTTTTTTTTTTTTTTTTTTTTTGAGACAGGGTCTCACTTTGTCACCTAAGCTAGAGAGCAGTGTTGCAATCATGGCTCACTGCAACCTCCACCTCCCAGGCTCAGGTGATCCTCCCACCTCAGCCTCCTGACTACTTGGGACTACAGGTGCATGTCACCATGTGTGGCTAATTTTTGTGTTTTTTGTAGATGGGTTTTATCATGTTGCCCAGGCTGATCCTGCTGGAGCAGTCCTCCTGCCTCAGCCTCCCAAATTCCAGGGATTACAGGCATGAGCCACCATGCCTGGCTTGATTTGAAAGTTGTTGACAATTGTTTTACTGTGCATGATTTTCAGTAAATTCTAAAACAGAAACACTTAACATTTTTGAGAATCCTTTAGGTCCAAGTTATTTAGTGCTCTAGCTACTGTAAGAGACCATGGAGACCAATCTTACCTGTCGAGAAGGCAGGGCAGGGATGAGAAGGAATATATGTTACAGTATAATTATTTATTACCTACAATCTCCTATTAGAATAGAAATTCCAAGGGGGTAGGGACTTTGGTTGCTCATACTAGAATGTCATCTGCCACATAAAAGGTACTCAGTTTTTTAAAATGAATAAAACGTACACATTCAGTTGTGTATCCTCCCTTTTTTTCACTTTATATCATGCATGGCTTTATGTTGCCATTACAGCGTTTATTGTAAATAGCAGCAAATATTTCATCATATGCCCCATAATTTACATAATCACTCCCCTAATATTTTTTATTTATCTTGCTTAAGTGTTTACTGTTATACATTATGCTGTCATGAATATGTTTCTGCTTATACTTTTTAATACTTACAATTATTTTGATAGGAAAAGCTCTTAGAAATAACCGTATTAGGTTAAAAGATATGAACATATATTTTGGCTTCTGATACAAATTTCCAGTACCCTTTATTTAATAGCAACTGCGTAATTAATGTCAGTTATTTCAGTTGGTATATGAATTACCCTGTTTTCAGAGCCAGAAAGTCTTGCTGTTCTCATAAAGGTGCTTTGTATATTTTTATTCATTTGAACATTTACCTTGGAATTCTGATCCTCATAAATAATACATTCAGAGAAGTGGAGAAAGGCAGTGCATTTTGAGTCAGCACAAACGGGCAGCAAGATAATGTATTCTTTTATCACAGAATATTGAGAAAATAGGAAGACCATAACTGGTATTAATTACTGAGAGGGTTTAAACATGCCAATTAAGTAGGAAATAAGGAAGTCTTGGTGAATATTGAAGATAGGCCTATGATCTTCTTTCCTCTTTTCCTGCTTTTTTTTGTGGGGTGGGGTGGGGATCAGGGGAAGCTTGTGTTTTTAATTTATTCATTCTAGAATTTATGATTTTTTAACTGTCCACATTTTTTTAACATTTATTTCCCAAAGAAGAAATTATCAAATTGGTGCCAATTTATGCTTGTATCCTGGAATGTTGGGATTTATAGTTTCCTTAAAAATAAATTATATAAAGAAACTATAAATCTCAACATTCCAGGATACAAGCATAAATATATATAACTATTTATGCATCCCCTTAAAATCATAAATTTTTGTTGAATGTGGGTAAAAGCTTTGTCTTTTGGCCTGCTACGGTCAGGATCTGCTGGTCTCCTGTGTCTCAGCTTTTCCTTTGCCTGAGAACCCGTTATTTAAGCCTTCTTCGTTTCACAGGAATTGATCATTAGCATTTCCTCCCTTTGACTCAGCAGTCCTAGACCTTATAAGTAGAACTTCTGGCCATAAATAAATGCAATAATGTACCCAAAATGGAGAGTACTTTTTTCTTTGTGAACACTCATGGAAAAGTTACACACACAAAAAAAATCTGGAAATTAAAGTCCTTTTCAATTGTTTTACATGAACAGTATTATGCAGGCTATGTTATCTAATGTGATATAATAAGAATATAACTTAATAAGAAAAAGGAAAAGATATATAGGAAGAGGAATTCTAAATCACACCTGTAAATAGCTGAATGACAGTAAAAGTAGCACATTATAAATTTATTGGGTGCTGTAGTTAAAGTGGTTAAGGCAAATTTATAGTCATAAATGCTTGCCCAAAATGGAAGAAAGGCTTAAACTTAATGACCATGCATTCAACTTAAAATTTTAAACAGCAGGATTAAAACAGATAAATTAGAATAATGTAGCAAAGAGCAAAATGTAATAAAATTAAAAACGATCATGAAGTAGAGAAAGTCTTCAAAGTCATATGACAATTGTTTGAAAAGAATAATAGAAGTGATGAACCTCTGTTAAGTTTCAAAATGGAAAAGAAGAAAACATTAAGAATGAAGAAAGACATAACAGATGCTATAAGGATTCAAAGATTAAAAATTTACAACTTGTATAAATACTTTTAAAAATCTTAGATGAAATAAATAACATAAAACTAAGTGCTTAACAAAATTCACTCAAGGAGAAAGAGAAAAACTGAGTAGTCCTACAACTACAACTATTAAAGAAATTGCTTCATTAGCAAGTATCTTCCCATACAGAAACATCAGGTTCAAACAGTTTAATAGTTGAGTTCTAAGAACAAATAATTATAATTTTTTGACAAACTCTTTCAAAGAATAAAAGTATAGCACTTTTCAACTTGATAAAACCAAACATGAAAAATCCAAGAAAGTAAATTTACAGGCTAGTCTCAATAATGAACATTTATATAAAAGACTAAACAAAGTATAGCTTACTGATGCTTTTATTAGTTTTTTTATTTAAAAAAAAGTTTATCTCAGGAAAGGAAGACAACTTCACATTTGTTTTTTATTTTACATGTGTATATATGCACATATATACATATGTATGTGATAACGTGATATATATGATATGAATGTATGTTATATAAGTGATATTGTGATGTATATGATGTATGTGTGTTAGGATGTAATGTATATGATATTGTAATGTATATGATATGAAGAAATGTATGTATGTATATACATAGTATCTCCTTCATATATGTCCGTATACATACAATATCTCCATCATATATATTTGTGATATATATTTTATATATCATGTATATATTTATTTTATGCGTATATTACATATATACACACATATATATTTATCCTAATATATTTATGTGTGTATCTAATAAAGATGAGAATTTCTTTTATCTATGAAAGACTATCTACCAAAAACCTAGAGCAATGATAACACTTAGAGATAAAATACTGAAAATATTCCCTTTAAGAAGAAATTCAAGGGAGTGATAAATATAAAATTCAGGATGCTAGCTATGTCAGAGTAGTGAGGGGTGGAGAGGAGAGGAAGAGGAAACCAGGGGCACACAAGGGCTTTCCTAATGTTATAGTGCATTTCCCATCTTAACCTGAATGGCAGAAATGTTGGTTTTCACTGTATTGTTATTCTTTAACTGAATCTCATTTTATGGACACTTTAAAAATGTATCATTCTATAAAAATATTTTAATGCAGCCGAGTGTGATGGCTCATGCCTGTAATCCCAGCACTTTGGGAGGCCAAAACGATCACAAGGTGAATCACGAGGTCAGGAGATGGAGACCATCCTAGCTAACATGATGAAGCCCCATCTCTACTAAAATTACAAAAAAATTATCTGTGCGTGGTGGCGCATGCCTGTAATCCCAGCTACTTGGGAGGCTGAGGCAGGAGATTAGCTTGAACCCGGGAGCTGGAGGTTGCAGTGAGCTGAGATAGAGCCACTGCACTCCAGCCTTGTGACAGAGCGAGATTCTGTCTAAAAATATGTATGTATGTATGTAGTATGTATGAATGGATGGATGGATGGATAGATAGATAAATAGAAGCATAGCTGGATAGATGGAGAGATAGATATAGATAAATACATGCAAAAATGAGAAATGTGCTATAGTGATAAATATTGTAGAATAGTTTTTGAATATACTTGTGTGTGAAGAATCAAAGGTAAAAGGTAGTTTTCTGGAAGTTCATGGAACCATGAGTGAGCAGGTTTTTTTCCCCCATATTCATTGTTACTTATCTTATTTTATACAGCAAAGTGGAATTGGAATGCATTTCAGAAGGACCGGGTTAAAAGAACAAAGCTCACTTTTCTCTTTGGGTAATCATATATTGCTGAAGGTTGGGAACCACAAATGAACATTTAGTATAATTACTTCCAAAGGATTTCGAAATTAGAGGAGAAAACATATTAGTTTAATACATAGAAGTTTTATCGGAAGAATTTTAAAAGTCAGCAAATTCTGTGGAAAACTATTAGACGGTTTCCATATGACTATCAAAAATCTTTTACTTCAGTTATAAGAAAATGTCTCCCAAGGTTATTAGTCTTCTAAATTTAACAATGTGACACTGAATTAAAAAAGAGCATCCTGAGAATTAGCTCCCAGGCTGTTAACTAGATTGCTTGACTATATTCAAGACTTAAGACTCCACACACTAAATTGAGAATTTTTTCTTTATCCCTTACTTTGGTTCTGAATCTATTTTTGTTTTTATTTCTATTTTACTGTTGCTTTATGTAAACCATCTTAATTATATGAAATGGCAAAAAGACTCTTTGCTAACCCCATTCTGGAAGTCTAAAATAGAAATTAAGCTGTTTTTCTTCTCTAATTGAATCTTCTCTTCCCTCTGGCATATGATGTTTCAAAAAAACAGACTGCATCTAGATGCTAGTTTCTTTAGTCATTGAAATGGTCTCTGCTTTACTGTACACATTTATTATAAATGGTGTGATAGGAGAGGAAGATATAATCACCATTATTTGTTCAATTTTATTAATACTTGCTTTACTGAGTTTTCTGTATGTTGTAAGCTTTCTGAATGAGATTTATAAAATAAAATATAGACAGCTCCATGAAAATGGTGAATTGTTTTGTTTTTTTTTCAAGACAGCATAAGAAAATTGATACTTATTTGTTGATTGAATCTGTATGTTAAATCTCATTTTTTTCCCCTCTTCTGTGGTATTTTGCTCAATGGCATTTTCTTCATGCTGTGCTGGGTCTCATTGCATCTGATCTCTCAGAGTTGTGAAAAATATTGATGATTGTTTAATATCAGGTGTGCGCCAGTTAAGTTTGTAAATAAGCTGGAATGGTCTATAGTAAAGACGAGATGCTATTAGTTAAAAGATAAGCCAATAAAACATGTTATTTTGTTGTGATGATTTTAAAAGCCAGATGTCGACAGACTTATTTCCTTCCTAAGAGAAGGTAGTGGGAAATTAATTACAAAACATTCAGATTCTTATGATGCATATTTCTTTCTTTTTGATAGGAGCTTTAAAAGTCATATAAAGTAATAGATCTGAAATAATTATGCTTACTTTAAAAAATATATAATGTTTAATAAAGATCTCCCAAAAAGAGATGTGATAAAGTCTTTAGTATACAAAAATCATTTTCTGAAAAACTATCTCTTATGTAAACAAACCCTTAGCAATTTTTCCCAGCTGCCAGTAAAAATGGTGCTATAATTTGCATTTGAATTAACAAAGTAATAGATTTCAGTAGCTACAACTATATTGCTTTACCTTAACCTAAATTCTCATAACGTGCTATGTTTTGTAGTCCAACATGCTAATTTTTTGAACAGCTGAGTAACTATTACAAGCTGTAAAGCTTATTATTCTTTTCCTTGACTGTGCCATCTGCTAGAACAAAAGCAAAGACAAAAAGCTCATTGAGCACCAAAGATTCTATATTGTTTAATTTGCCTTCTATGGAGACACATCTCCTTGGGGGGAAAAAAATTAAAGCTGCGTTTTAAGAAACATTTTTGTTACTTCATTACAGATGGGGGACTCAAGGAGATTTTACCACCACCCATCCTCGGCCTGTGGTCAAAGTGAAACTCTTCACAGAAAGCACTGGAGTTCTGGCCCTAGAAGATAAAGAACTGGGAAGGGTGAGTTGTGGTCAGCCCTGTGTGTCCACAGTAGAACAGTTTTAACTTTTTTGAGGTAGACCAGTATGCAATATGTGAACTTAATGTTCATAAATTACGTAAAATCATTTATCATTTCCCAGAAGCCCAATTTACACCTCTAATTTATTAAATCTAATTGTCTGTAACACAGAAAGTATTGTGATAGGCTTTGGGTGTGTAAGGGGTACATACAAGTTCCTTGTCACCAACTCAGTCATTCTCACACATATGCTTCACTGGCCATTAAATTTGAATGGTGCTGGCCAACTTCTTTTTGGTGAAAGGTAATTCTCATGTAATGTATTTCTGTTCCTGGGTTATATTTCTGATCCAAATATAAAGGATCATCTTTATATTTGAAGTCATCTGTTCTTCATGTTCATTGTGATTAATCACAGAATATCTCCGAAGTGCATCTATCTCTTTTATGTTTTCCATTTTCCTTGAGAAAAGGTCTTTCTCTCACACCTTTTAACATTAATTATTTCTTTCTATAGTCACCTCTTCATACCTAGAATATATTTACCTTCTAATCCCAGTATGCCCTTACTATACTCAACTTGTGCTGGCAGTAAAGGCATTAACATTAGGTGAAAGGTCATCTTCAGACTTATAAGTGAAGTCAGTGTTCTAACTAAGTAGGCTATATGAAGGTGTATTCTGTAATGTGAATTTTTTTAATTAATTAATTTATTTATTTTGAGACAGAGTCTCCCTCTGTCATGTAGGCTGGAGTGCAGTGGTACGAACTCGGCTCACTGCAACCCACCTCCCAGATTCAAGCAGTTCTCATGCCTCAGCCTCCCAAGTAGCTGGGACCATAGGTGCGTGCTACCTTGCCTGGCTAAATTTTGTGTTTTTAGTAGAGACAGGTTTTCACCATCTTGGCCAGACTGGTCTCGGACTCCTGACTTCAAGTGATCCACTCCTGTCGGCCGCCCTAAATACCGGGATTACAAGCATGAGCCACCATACCTGTTCTTAGTAATGTGATTCTGTCTTACCCAGACCTGAAGACTATGTTCATATATATTTTCCAGAAAATAAAACCTTCAGAAATCTTACTTGAAAATTTCTGGTGTTAGTGGACTGCTTGTGCAATGCTAGTAGATGCTAAAGGATGCTAGGATCATTCTGTATACTAGAAATTTTTTTAAAACTGAAGTCAGGATTTCTATTAGTTTCAGACCCTCTTCTTCTACCTCCTTTACACTCTTGGACTTTTTCTATTTCTAGGGATTTTGTAAGTCTGTATCTATACTCCAGCGATTTTGAATCTTCATTCATAATCCAGATTTCGTCTTCTGTTTTCTTGGTACATGTATTTGTTAATACCTGAGAGTGCTGTGTTATACTGTTCATTCATTCATGTGCTTATGTATTTGTGCATTTATTTTCATTCAACAAAGGTCTGCAGGTCACATAATCTAATACAAGAGCCTTGGAGGCAACATATGGTCTTTATGGATTTATTAATCAGGGTTTTTTACTTAAACTATTGTTATATTAACTTTAAAGGTAGAATTAAGTTACTTTTCTTATTGTAACTATATTTCACTATTTAACAGCAGCCATTTTAAGTCTAGTGCTGTAATTCTTGAGCTATTTTTAATTTATTTCTCAGCTGGTCAAATAATATTGTTAAGCAGTTTTTAAATTGGATACATAAGTGATATCTATTTGATGCAATTTCATGTCTGAGAAACCACTTATGCTCCCTTACTCTCTTCACACCAGAAAGACAACTTTTCTATCTATTACAGTAGATAGAACCTTAGCACTATTGATGTTTTGAGCAGGGTAATTCTTTGTTATCGGGTGCTTTTCTGTATATTTTATGATATTTGATAGCATCCCTAACCTCCTGAAGAGTGGTGCAAAGTCCACCCTGCCTGAGAACCACATTGATCTATACTAATGACCTCAATAGATTCCAAGATTATAAGTATCATTTATATCTAATGACTTACAACTTGTAATAACAAGTTGTCTTCTTGTAGATTCAGATTTGTGTATCTGACTTCAGTACTTAGTATTTCCAATTGTATATTGATATCTCAAATCACATATTTTTGAAACAGAATTTGTGACTTGTATCTCATAAAGTCTTCCATAGAGGCAGTTGTTAAATAATCCTGTGACCTAGACATCTCCCTTGTTTCTCTTTTTCTCACCCCAGCACCCAATCCATTTGCAACTTCTGTAAGCTTTTTCTGTATTTATTCTGAATCCATCCATATATTAATACTGCCACTACCCTAATTCAAGGCACCATCATTTCACATAAATAGTCTGTTTGCTATTATTCCATTGATCACTTTATCCTCACTGATTTGACCTTCACACTTCAGTCACTATGATCTATTTAAAATTCAAAATAAATCACAACATTCTGTCCTTAAAATATTCCGATGTCTTCCAATTTATTTGGAATAAAAATCATACTGCTCATTATAGTGTAGCAGGCCCGACAGGAGTTTCAGGTGTGGTCTTGCACCAACAGTATCAGTAGCACCTGGAAAATTGTTAGATATGCAAATTCTCATGCCCCACTCTAGATCTGCTGAGTCAGAAACCAGGTGCAGGGCTACTATCTGTTTTTTTTTTTTTTTTTTTTTTTTTTTTTTTGAGACGGAGTTTCGCTCTTGTTACCCAGGCTGGAGTGCAATGGCGCGATCTCGGCTCACTGCAACCTCCGCCTCCTGGGTTCAGGCAATTCTCCTGCCTCAGCCTCCTGAGTAGCTGGGATTACAGGCATGCACCACCGTGCCCAGCTAATTTTTTGTATTTTTAGTAGAGACGGGGTTTCACCATGTTGACCAGGATGGTCTCGATCTCTTGACCTCGTGATCCACCCGCCTCGGCCTCCCAAAGTGCTGGGATTACAGGCTTGAGCCACCGCGCCCGGCCTACTATCTGTTTTAATAAGCCCTCCTACTGATTTTACGATACATCAAAGTTGGAGAATCCCTAATCTACGTGAACTGACTTCTGTTTCCAAACTCATTTTCTGTTAAAACCTCCTTGCCTACTGTTATTCTTTCCTTTCACCATGCTTGCTTTCTTTTCATTAAACATCTTAGACTCATACCTGCTTTAGACTTTAGGTCTTTACGTGTGTTTTAATCTGAACATGTGCACACACACAATTGGAAGAAATTGACGTTCATCTCTGGATGCTGGAGCTATTAATAATGTCTTACACATACACACACACACACACACACACACACACTCTTTTATAATTAGAAAAAATAACTTTTAAGTTAAAAGAAAAAGCTTTACATCATCTGACATCTGTAGCTTAAAATTTTATGAATAGCGTATCTGGGGTGCTTGAAATTTAACATGAAGTTTTTTAAAATTAAAAATTTTTGTAGCATTTAAATTTGAAAATGAACAACAGAGCACTAAAATAGGTTGATACCACAGCAAGATACTACTGTACACCTACTAAAATGGTGAAAATACAGAAGAACTGACAATAACATGCTCGTGGGAAAGCAGAACAGAAACTCTTACTCATTGCTGGTGGCGATGCAAAATTGTACAGCCACTTTGGAAGACAACTTGCCAGTTTTTTGTGTAAAGTTAAACATAGACTTACTATACAATCCAAAAATTGTACTCCTAGGTGTTTACCAAAAGGTTTATGAAGTTTGTGTCTACACAAAAATCTGTGTGTGAATGTTTAAACAGCTTTATTCTTAATTGCTAAAACATGGAAGCAGCCAAGGTGTTCTTTAGTCAGAGAGAAGAGTGAATAAAACCATGGTACATTCATACAATGGAATACTATTCAATTATTAGAAACAAGCTATTAAATAATTCATGCAGTGGCATAGATGAATGTAAATGCAAATAAAGTCAAACCCAAAAGATGACATATTTTATTATTCCATTCATTCTAGAAAATTATAGGGCTAGAAAACAGTTGAGAGTTTGCCAGGGATTGAGCTGGGGTGGGTTGTTGGCCAGAAAGGGGGTACACAGGGCACTTTTAGAATAAAGGAACTGTTCTGTATGGTACTGTGTGTTATGTGCTATATTAACCCATTCTCACGCTGTTATGAAGAAATACCTAAGACTAGGTAGTTTATAAAGAAAAGAAGTTTAATTGACTCAGTTCTGCATGGCTAGCTAGGGTAGCCTCAGGACACACAGTCATGGTAGAAGGCACCTCTTAACAGAGTGGCAGGAGAGAAAATAAATGCAAGCAGGGAAAATGCCAGACGTTTATCAAACCATCAGCTCAGGCCAGGCACGGTGGCTCATGCCTGTAATCCCATTTTGCGAGGCTGAGGCGGGTGGATCACCTGAGGTCAGGAGTTCAAGACCAACCTGGCCAACATGATAAAACCCTGTCTCTATTAAAAATACAAAAAATTAGCCAGGTGTGGTGGTGGGCACCTGTAATCCCAGTTACTCGGGAGGCTAAGGCAGGAGAATCACTTGAACCTGGAAGGTGGAGGTTTCAGTGAGCTGAAATTGCACCACTGAACTCTGGCCTGGGCAACAGAGCTAGACTCCAACACACACACACATACACACACACACACACACACACACACACACACAGAGGAAATTAGATCTCCTGAGACTCACTATCACAAGAACAGCATCAAGAAAACCACCCCTGTGATACAATTACCTCCACCTGGTCTCTCCCCTGACATGTGGAGATTATGGGAATTACAATTCAGGATGAGATTTGGGTGGGGACACAAAGCCTAACCATATCAGATTCATAATTCTGTGTATTTGCCAAAACCTACAGAACTCTATGTTACAAAGAATGGACATTAGTGTATGCAAACTGATGTGAACACACACATTCCCCAATGCATACATCAACCAGGAGCATCAAAAGGATGCTAGCATGGAATACAGACTGAGACAGATGAAATTAGTTGTACTGTACAGATGTGACATAGCTCCACTGATAGGGGTGATGAGAAAACAAACAAACCTAAGTAACCTAAAGGGAAAAGATATGTTGCAGTACTCTCTTGATAACCAAGTGATGAAGATGACCACTACCAGTTATGTCATGTGGCTATCCGGTGCTCTCTACTATGACGTTTTGAGAAGGGACATTTTGCCTCTGGTATTCTTCCCCCAATCCCCACCGTAAACCCAGGCTAATCATGAATAGAACATCAGACAAATACAGATTGGTGACATTATACAGGATAAATGGCCAGTACTCTTCAAGACTGTCAAGGGCATAAAAAAGGAAAGTGAGAAACTGTCACAAATCAGAGGAGACTAAGGAGTCAAGACAACAAAATGCAGTGTGCTGTCCTGGATTGGACCTTGGGACAGAAAGAAGGCATTGATGAAAAAACTTGTGAAATCCAAATAGAATCTAGAGTTCAGTTAATAGTAACGTGCCAATGTAAGTTTCCTGGTGTTAATAGAGGTACCATGGTAATGTATGCTGTTCATTCAGAGGGAAAGTGGATTTACAGGAAATCTCTATACTATCTTTGCAGCCTTTCTGTAAGTCCTAAATTATTCTAAAATGTAAAATGTCTGTAATTTTTATTATAAAAATTTATAATAAAAAGGCTTTTAAGTATTTTATGAAATGCCTCAGCATATATTGTTTAAGAAATGAACATTTCTGGCTGGACACAGTGGCTCACACCTGTAATCCCAGCACTTTGGGAGACTGAGGTGGGTGAATCACCTGAGGTCAGGAATTCGAGACCAGCCTGGCTAACATGGTGAAAACCATGTCTATTAAAAATACAAAAATTAGCAGAGTGTGGTGGCGCACACCTGTAATCCCAGCTACTCAGGAGTCTGAGGCAGGAGAATCGCTTGAACTCAGGAGGTGGAGGTTGCAGTGAGCCACAATTGCACCCTGTACTCCAGCCTGGGTGACAGAATGAGACTCCATCTCAAAAAAAAAAAAAAAAAAAAAAAAATTTCCTTACATCACTTTAATTTCTTAATTATACCTAAGAAATTTAATATTGACTCAGGAATATATACTATGCCATAAATACTCAGAGTTCTCTAATTATCCCAACATGTCTATAAAAGCTGGTTTTCTCCCCCATCTAGGACACAATCCAGGATCACACATTGCATTGGGTTGTTATGGCCCTTCAGTCTCCTTTATTCTAGATGTCCCCACCATCTTTTTAAAAAATTTTTATTATAATGACATTTTTAAGCTTCCAAACTAGTCTTATAAAATGTTCTTTATTCTGGATTTGTGTTGTTTTTTTTTTATGAATGGTTTCAGGTAGACATCTTTGGCAAGAATCTACCTACGTAATGTTTTGTGCTTCCCATTGCATCTTATCAAGTTATAGAATGACAGTTTTCCCCAGTTTTGGGAATTTTAATTAAGTATGATCACTTGGTTAAGGTGGTGTCTGCCACTTCTCTCCATCATAAGGATACCATTTTTTGTTTTGATTCTAATAAGCTTTGGGGTGTTACTATGAGAGTTTCTCTAACCACCTTTCGCTCAGTGTTTTAGCTAAAGATTCATGGATTTAAAAAAATTTCACATGTTATAATCAGTGTCTGTCATTCTTTTTTGATAATCAGATTCTGTCAAAGTTGTATATATGCTTTTGTATATGTGTGTTTCTTTACTATTTTTCTTTTCCTTTTTTTAAAAATTTCCCCCACAGCACTAATATGTTTTCTTTTTCTTTTTTATCATGTACTTATTGGGTTTTGCTTTCTGGGACATGAAAGCTTGTACACTCCCTTCCCAAGGCCTGTTATTAGCACTGGTTGTTTTTAAGAATGATGGAATTTAGAAACTAACATTCTACATATGTATTAACACTGCTTAGTTGAGAAATAATACTTTTTTTTTTTTTTTGGAGACAGGGTCTCGCTCTGTCACCCAGGTTGGAGTAGAGTAGCACAATTGTGGCTCACTGTAGCCTCCATCTGCTAGACTCAAGAGACCCTCTCACCTCAGCCGCCAGAGTATCTGAGGCCATAGGTGTATGCCACCATGCTGGGCCCATTTTTAGATTTTTTTGGTAGAGACAAGGTCTCACTATATTGCCAAAGATGGTCTCAAACTCCAGAGCTCAAGAAATCCTCCTACCTCAGCCCCCCAGATTGCTAGGATTACTGGCATGGGCCACTATTGCCAGCCCAAGAAATATACATTTTTTAAAATCATGAGTTTACTGCTTCTCCATAAAATCAATATATTTACTCATTTTGCATCATATAATATATGCAAAATAATTTCACAAATATCATGTCAGTGCAACTACCAACAATAAACTTACATAGTAAATGTCAGCATATTTTTTGCTGTTCGATTTGTCTTTAGAATGTATTCCAGTAAGCGTGTATGTCTGACTACTCTGTTCAAAAGTAACCCAGTGCAATAGAAGATAAAATTTCTTATTCTTACAGTGAAACCCATTTGAAGAAATTGTAGGTTCAATCATTGCAAAGATTTTTCAGAATTAAAAATTATTTAAGCTGAAATATTTTTATACATAGTCATTTTAGAAATACAGTTTATATCATTTTATACAATGTTTGAATCTTCTTAGGGTACTATATAGCTGCCACTGTACTTTTATTTGTGAATGAATTGTTGTATAATATATTCCTGGTAACTATTTAGTTTGTTGAATGGTATTCCTGAGTATAAAGTACATTTTGGATATTTTACCAAAATGATTTTTTAATTTTAGAAGTGTTGCTATGAAAACATTCTTTCTGACAGCTGTTAGAAAAAGAACTGCCTGAAGAAGGGTTTTTGTTTGTTTGTTTTTGTTTTGTTTTGTTTTGTTTTGTTTTTGACAGTCTCACTCTGTTGCCCAGGCTGGAGAGCATGGCTCACTGCAGCCTCAATTTCCCAGGCTCAAGCGATCCTCCCACCTTAGCCTCCCAAGTTGCTGGGATTACTGGTTTGTGCCACTGTGCTCAGCTGATTTTTTTTGCTTTTTTTTTTTTTTACAGATAGAGCCTCACAATGTTGTACAGGCTGGTCTCCAACTCCTGGGCTAAAGTGATTCTCCCACCCCAACCTCCCAGAGTGTAGGGATTACAGTCATGAGCCAATGTGCCTGATCAGAGAAATTTGTAAAAAGATTCAATTTCTAGGTCCAAATATTTCCTTTAGTTGGTTTGGGGAATGACCAGGAGGGAGTATTTTAAACGCTTCCAAGTAGTTGCTAATGTGCATACAGAGTTGAGAAACACTGGTACAAATAGTATTGTTGACACTAATGTACAGACAGGTTCAGCACCTAGTGACTCTTGAATTTAAGAGAAAAAAATTATAGCATGTATGTTTGTAAAATTATAGCTCAAATTTCATAGACATTGGGCAGTTGAAGGTTATATTCTTTGGCAAGTACTTGGCATGCAGATTTTGTTTGTGGATGGCAGATGCAAATACCTATTTATGGAAATAGAAGTGGCATATGGAGATTTTTCATCTGAATTGGTGGCCAACCCTCCACCAGGTGCTAAGGGAATACCTGAAGGCAGAGTAAGGATTTTTCTCGGAAACAATTATGAGTATGTCCTAGCAGGTAAACAGCTGCCCAGTCAAACATCCCAAAGTATATAGTTTATCGTAATGAAGATAATTTTGTCCTGAAAATTTGTAAAAGCAATTTTTGCCTAACATGGCCGTATAAAAATCTAAATAGCAGTCACAAGGCACATCTATTTGTGTGCAGTGTATTTTCCATTGAGTCTTTCAGAGTGAAATATTGGGTAGTATAGATAAAGGATCTATATAAAAGTATATATAAAGGATCTATATATAAGTATAGATAAAGGATCTTGATAAAGGATCTTCTTGAGTACAAAACAAATTTGGAGCGTTTGCCAAAATAACTTTTTTTTTCATTTTAGAAATTTTGCTGTACAAACATTGCTTCAGACAGAAGGAGCCTATTGTTCATTCATAGATAGAGTTCATGGCCTTGGTACCACATCTTTAGTATATACAGAAGGATGCTGCGTCCTCTGCTTCCATCGGGATGGGAAAGCATGCAAATCAGATAATCTGTTTTTTTTTTTAGTGCATTGGAGCTAGAACATATTGTTTTTCTAATTTGATTAAATAATATTCAAGACAGAAAAAAGGCTGAAAGCCTACTCACCTCTTAGATACATATTTTAACAGTAGTAATATTCCTGAAATTGTGGTTTTCATTTTATATATTTCATCTATTTTTCCTGTGTGTCTATGCAAGGTTTCTTAATATAAAGGCATTTATACCTAATAATTCAAAGTGATATAGTCATTATGCTATTTTATAAATATAAATACTATACGGAAACAGAAAATGGTGGTGAATTTTAGATACCTTTTAAATATTAAGATAAATTAGTGGGGGATAGGCATAGTGGCTCACACCTGTAATCCTAGCACTTTGGGAGACTGAGGCAGGTGCATCACCTGAGGTCAGGAGTTCAAGACCAATCTGACGAACATGGTGAAACTTCGTCTCTACTAAAAATACAAAAATTAGCCAGGCGCAGTGGAGGGTGCCTGTAATCCCAGCTACTCGAGAGGCTGAGGCAGAAGAATTGCTTGAATCCAGGAGGCAAAGGTTGCAGTGAGCCAAAATCACACCATTGTGCTCCAGCCTGGGCAACAAGAGCGAAACTTCATCTCAAAAATAAATAAGTTAATTAATTAATTAAGTAACCTGGCTGAAGGGATTGAAGGGATTATCCTTCTGAAATGAACTATTATCTTTCAAGTAGCTTGTTACATGTTAATGTGGCAAGTAAAAATTTGCATGTATATTTGTCTTTTTCATCAAGTTATTTTGTTTGCTTTATTAAGCACCATAGGAGACCTGTCTGAGGAGTTAGATATGCATAATTTTTGTTTCTGAAATTTGATAAATGAGAAGGTATGTAATGGTATGTTCAAACAGCTGTCTTCTTGAGAGGAAAAAAAATAATTCAGCACATTTATCCCAGAACTTAAAATGTAATAAATTATTAAAAAAGAGAACCAAAGCTTTTTTAAAATAAACATAATCACAGTTGAAAAAATAAAAAAATGAAAGAAATACTATTAGAAACTCTAATGACTGATCAGTGTACTTTTTCCTTTCTCGACCCTCTTATTTTTCTGAATAAGAGCCTATTGTTTTAGGCTATCCTTTAATTTTGTCTCATTTATATAGTTGAATTCTCTATGTTTCTCATTTATGTTAAAAATATTTTAGAAGCCACATTATTTTTTTAAGTCAAATGTAGCCAATACATATAACTGGACAACAGATTTTTTTCTCTAATACCTAGTTTATAAGTAGTTATTTTAGAACTAATAATAAATATGCAAAGTAATACATCAGGAATAGGTTAAAGATGTTTTATTGAACAACAATATTAATTTTTCATAAATAATTACAAAAAATAATAAAAATCACTTTAGACATTTCCTTAACTCCAGTAGACAAAATTTATATTGAGGATTTAAAAAGAATGCCAGCATTATACATCTTCACGTGAATCAAAAAAGCATTAGAAAAGCTGCTGGCTAAATCATAATTGCAGGTATTTTTCTTCAATTTGAAAGTAAAATGTAATGTCTAATTTTATTGAAATAGCCAGCACTGAATAACTGACTGATGCCTTACCTAGTGAATTAATATCATTTGCTGCAAGACAAAATGGAAATTCTGTTGCAAACTGTGTATGCCTAATTCAACTCTTCATATATGAGACTCATATTTGTTGTGCAGCTTTTCTGAAACTTAAATTCACAGAAAAGTTATTCTTCCTCCTTAAAGCCTTTCAGATAGCAATTTCTTATGAGACTTTATAGTCCAATCTCAGTCACCACACCAGTGACAAAGCAGAACCACAGACAGGGAAAGGTCCAGGGCTAAGTCACGTAAGGTGCAAATTCTTTCTAATTAGGTCTGGCTTATTAATCACATGATTTGAAGGTTGCAGGTTTCTACCTGTCATTCAATGCCTGACTTTGAAGAAAAAGAGACTTGATAACACACACAGTTTTGCTTGGTGTGTCTACCTTGGTCATTCTCTGAGAAGTTGGTCTCGGTCTTCACTGTAGATTTAGAGGAAAGTATTTTCTTTCCTTCTCATCACTTGTAGGGGCTGATCATGTTATGCACAGCATCCTCCGTGGTGTCCTATGTGGGTAATTATAGTAAGAATAGTTGACATTTTACTATTTCCTCAGAATAAGAGAGGTCTTCTTCTGTCTCGGATAGAACAAATATTAGACATGCACACTGTACTAATGCCCTCTAATAGGTATACATTGTTACTTCATTATGGTTTTAATTGGCACTTGCCAAAAACATATACTAATGATGTTTAGCATCTTTTTGGCATCTGCAGCTTTTCTTTTATGAAAAATCTGTTCAAATATTTTCCCTAGTTTTTAATTGGGTTACTTGTTTTCTAATTTTTGAATTTGGAAAGATCGTATTTTATGAATTATACCTTCTTTATCAGAGCATGATATAAATACTTTTCTTGCAGTCTTTGGCTTGTCTTGTTGTTTCTTAATTATATTTCAAAGAACAGAAGTTTTTAATTTTGATCAAGTCCAATTTATGATTTTTTTTTCTTTTTTGGCTCATGTTCTTGGTGCCATATCTAAGAAATCTTCACCAAACCTAAGGTTAGAATTCTCATATGTTTTCTTCTAGAAGTGATATAGTTTTAGATTTTTAATTTGGTCTGATTTATTTTTAGTTCATTTTCATATCTAGAGCTACATATAGATCAGAGTTCTTTTTTTGTATATGAATAACAAATTGTTCTAGCACAGTCTGTTGAAAAGCTTTCTCCACTGAATTTACTTAACATCTTTGTGGAAAATCAATTGTCTATATATCTGTAAGCCTATTTCTGGACTCTCTATTCTGTCCCATTCGGCTATTCAGTGTGGATGCCTGTAGCACACTACAATAATAACTGTAGCTTTATAAGAAGTCATGAAATTAGGAGTGATAGACTTCCAACTTTGTTCTTTTTTTTTCTTCAGAGTTGTTTTGGCTATTTGATGTGATTTGCTTTGCCCTCTGAATTTTAAAATCAGTTTGTGGATTTCTACTTTAAAAAAAAAAAAAGCACTGTGATTATGATTGTGACTACACTGAATCTGTAGATCAATTCGGGAAGCATACACTTCCTAACAATATTGAGTTTTCTGACTCATGAACTTAGTATTTTCCTTCATTTAGTTAGGTCTTCTTTAATTTCTCATAGCAACGTGTTACCATTTTTAGTGTACAGGTTTTACATTACTTTTGTCAGATTTATCACTGATTATTTCATATTTATATGCTATTCTAAATGATACTATTTTAATTTTGTAATTTAAATACTTAGTATATTGAAATATGATTAATTTTCTGTATTGATCCTATATCCTACAACATTGTTAAACTTACTAGATCTAGCAGCATTTTTACAAATTTTTTTTCTTCATAGACAATATTGTTAACTACAAATAAAGACGGTTTTGCTTTTTTCTTTTTAATCTAGGTGTCTTTGTTTCTTTTTGTTTCCTTACTACACTGGCTGGAACCTCCAATACAGGGTTGAGTAAAAGTGATGAAAAGCAGACACCCTTGTTCTAGTCTTGATCTTATGGGGAAAACGTTCAGTCTTTCACTGTTTAGTGTAATATTAGCTAGTGACTTTTGGTAGATCAGATCGATAAATTTCCTTCTGCTGATTTTTTTTTAAGATGGAGTTTTGCTCTTGTTGTCCAGGCTGGAGTGCAAGGGCGCAATCTTGGCTCAATGCAACCTCTGTCTCCCGGGTTCAAGTGATTCTCCTGCCTCAGCCTCCTGAGTAGCTGGGATTACAGGCATGCACCACCATGCCTGGATAATTTTGTATTTTTAGGAGAGACAGGGTTTCTCCATGTTGGTCAAGTTGGTCTTGAACTCCTGACCTCAGGTGATCTGCCTGCCTCGGCCTCCTAAAGTGCTGGGATTACAGGTGTGAGCCACCATGCCCAGCCAGCCCTTCTGCTGTTTTTTATTTAACCTCTTTTGACTCTGATCTTTATTATTTTTTATTCATTTTTTGTTTGATTTTTGATAGTTTTTCTGTTTATCAAAGTAAAAATTGAACTCATTGATTTGAGAAATTTCTAATTTTCTGATATAAACATTTAGTGATATAAATCCTTCCCCTCTGAAAAATATTGTCTTAATGCATCCCACAATTTTTTTTCTTCTTTCCATCCTGTTTAAAATACTCTTACTTTTATTTATTAGAAATGTGTTATTTAGTATCCAAATACTTGGTTTTCCAGAGTTTGTTTTGTCATTGATTTCTAATTGAATTGTATTGTACTTTGAGAATATAATTTATATAACTTTAATCCTTTTTAAAATTTATTGAGGCTTGACTTATAGCCTAGAATATGATCAATTAGGTCACAGTTTAATATGCACTTGAAAGACTCTGTATTCTTATATTGTTCATTAGAGTGCTTTATAAATGTCAAATAGTTCAACTTGTTGTTCAAATCTTCTATATCTCTACCGATTTTCTACTTCCCTTTTTAAAATCCATTTTTAAGAATTAGTATTACAATATCTTGCTATAGTTTTTATTTGTTTTATCATTTTTTGCCTCCTATTTTATGAAGGTCTCATATGGCAGCTTATAGATAGATGGGATCAATATTTCCTTCTCATTAACTGACATTTTATTTTTATGCAATGACCTTTTTTATCCCTGGTAGTATACATTACTTTAAAAATCTACTTTATCTTAGGTGCCTCAGCTTTTGTCTTTTGTTGTCATTTTCGTTTTTGTAGAGACAGGGTTTTGCCATGTTTTTCAGACTGGTCTTGAACTCCTCAGCTCAAGCAATCCACCCACCTTGGCCTCCCAAAGTGCTGGGATTACAGACACGGGCCACTGTGCCCAGCCCCTAGCTTTCTTTTGACTAGTGTTAGCATGGTATGTTTTTTCCCATTCTTTAATCTGTTAGTTTCTTTACACTTAGACTATATTTCTTGAAGCAACATATAATTGTGTCTTTATTATCCATTTTGACACACCTCTGCCTTTTAACTGGGATATTTAAATTATATTTTAATATGATTAATGATATGGTTAACCTTAAATCTGTCATTCAAATATTTTTTCTTTGTGTCTTCTGTTATTTATTCCCTTTTTCCTCTTCTGCTTTTTTTAGGTTGAATATTTTTAAAGATTCCAATTTTTCTTCTTTGTTGCCCTATTACTGATTAATGTCTTGTTACTTTATGTTGTTTTAACTCATCAGAGGCTAACTCAAGTAATATTATAGCATTTAATGGATATTTAAGAACCTTACAATATTATGCCTCTATTTCTCTCCTCCCATCATTTGAGTTATTGTCATGCACTGTACTTTTACATATATTACAAACCCACACTACATTGTTATTACATTTTTTAAATGGTTAGTTATCTTTTAAACTGGTGTCACATTGTCATCTTTAGGTTCAAAAAATGTTTAGGAGATTGTATATTTATTTAATTAATTGTTACTTTGAACAAAATTAAAATTGTTTCAGGAAGGAAAAAAGGGGATGTTCAGGAAGCTGGTAGGAGTTTCCTGCATGTGTGCATCACACCAGAGTCGATGCTTTTGTAATCCTTAGGACAAATAAAACAAACAACCTAGCCAGAATAGTCACTGCCTTTTTAAAATACAAATTAAAAGCTGAGTCTAGTGGTGAGATAGTAGAGGTTATCTTTCAGGGTGCTGATGGAACTGTGTTAGCTCCAAACTGTACTTCCTAAGTCAGTGAAACTTTAATACTTAAATTTGATGTTCAGCTGAATTTTGAAGAAAAACTACTAGATAAATTATTTTAGTTTTTATATAATTCATGTGATATTTTTTCTATAATTTTTTAAAAAAAAAAACATTGTTATTTTGGGCTATTTTTGTTTTATTGGTAAGTAGAATTTGGAGTTTACAAGGACACTGGAGCTCATTTAGTCCAATCTCTTCATTTTCTAGATAAAGCAACTGTGGCACAAAGATGCAAATTAAATTCTTCCAGTTCATAGTGGTATCTACTGTATTGTTATCCCTTTGAGGGTAAGGCCCTGGACGTATTATCTACTTTAGCATCCGCGGCTGTCTAGCAGTTTCTGACTCACAGTACATGTCCAATTAATGTTGGAGGGATGGGTGAACAAATGAATAAATCTGAAATTTGCTTAAGCCAGTTTCATTTCTCCTATGCAAAGTTATGGTAGAAAGTAGAATGAGTTGCTTTAGTTTGGATGCCTGAACTCCCCAATCAAGTAATAAACTGGTATAACAATTATGGAATAATGTACAATATAGATCCTACAGCAACTGAAGTTCTAGTATGTTTAGTCTTCTACCTAAAATAGAAGCAAATTGAAACATTCTCAAGTCTATTACTAAGCTCTTTTAGGCACTACATTAATAAAATAACTTCTGTGTATCTTGGAGCTATTCAATGTCACTATAGAATATCCACCCTATTTTATTCACTCATTCTTTGGTGGACGTTTAGGTTGATTTCATATCTTGGCTATTGTCAATAAAGCTGCAATGAACATGGGAGTGCAGATATCTCTTCTACATACAGATTTCATTTCCTTTGGATGTATACCTTGAAGTGGGATTTCTGGATCATATCGTAATTCTGTTTTTAATTTTTTGAGGAACCTCCATACTATTTTCTGTAATGGCTATATTAATGTACATTCCTACCAACAGTATGCAAGGGTTCCCTGTCCCCACATCCTCACCAATGCTAATCTTTTATCTTCTTGGTAATAGCCATTTTTATATTTTATCTTATTGGTAATTACCATTTAGGTGTGAGGTGGTTTTATTTGCATTTCCCTGATGATTAGCAATGTTGAGGATTTCTTTCATATATATAGTGGGATTTTATTCAGCCTTAAAAACTAAAGAAGTCTTGTCATTTATAACAACATGTATCAAACTGGGAGACATTGTGCTAAATATGCCAGGCACAGAAAGACAAATGCCACATGTTGTCACTTACATGTGGAATCTTAAAAAGCCAAACTCATAGGAGCAGAGATTAGGATGGTGTTTACCAGGGTCATAGGCTTGGAAGGGATGAAGAATGGGAACATGTTGGTCAAAGGGTACAAAGTTTCCATTAAGATGAATCAGTTTCAGAGATCTGTTATATAGCATGGTGAGTATAGTTAATAATCATGAATTATATTCTTGAAATTTTGCTAAGAGAATATATCTTAAATGTTTGCAGTGCATACAAACGCAAAAACTATGTTAGATGAATATTAAAACATCATGTTATATACTGTTATCAAGTATGTTATCAAGTATACCCTTAAAACTGGAAAAAATATTTACCTTTGTTGCCTTTAGTAGTGGTACCAGAAAGCACTTTTATTCCCTGATGGTTTGTGTTATATGCATTGTATGAGTCAAGAAGTATTTAGGTCAAAAGCACAAGATTCAAATTGGTTGTTCAGCATGACAAACTGAAAACTTTGAAACCTGATTTTGAAGACATTAATTCTGGTATTGGCTCTGCCATAGTAGCCATGAGGCCATGAACAAGTCACACAACCTCTCTTCTTCTGCCCATGAGTCTTTCCATGCCCTGACCTTATTCCCCACCATCCTCCTATGTTATTTACTTTTCTGAATGTATTTGATTTTTTGAGCATATGAAAATGTATCACAGAGATTTCTCAACCTCATACTCATCTGTCCATCTTCCTTTCCTATTTTTTAAGTGACTACTGACTAGTTTGCATACATATAAAATGGCAAATCAGGAAGTTTTTTTAAATTCCTATAAATTTAGGGGGTATAAGCACAGTCTTGTTACATGGTTATATTGTATAGTGGTGAAGTCTGGGCTTTTAGTGTATCCATTACCTGAATAGTGAATATCGTATCTAGTAAGTAATTTTTCAGTCCTCACCCTCCTTTCCCACTGCCCCCTTTCAGAGTCTCCACTGTCTATTATTCCCCTCCTTTCCATATATCCATGTGTACCCATTGTTTCACTCCTGTTTGTGAGAACATGCTGTATTTGACTTTCTGTTTCTGAGTTATTTCACTTAAGATAATGGCCTCCAGCTCCATCTAAGTTGCTGTAAAAGATAATTTCATTCTCCTTTATGGCTGGGTAGTATCCGTGTGTGTGTGTGTGTGTGTGTGTGTGTGTGTGTGTGTATTAAAAGTTTTATTTATCCAGTCATCTGTTGATAGACGTTTAGGTTGATTCTATGACTTTGTTATTGTGACTAATGCTGCAATAAAAATATGCATGCAGGTGTCTTTTTGATAAAGTGATTTCTTTTACCTTGGGTAGGTACTTAGTAGTGGGATTGCCAGATCTAGTAATAATTCCATTTTTAGTTCTTTAAGAAACCTCCATACTATTTTCCATAGAGGTTGTACTAATTTACATTTCACCAACAGTATATAAGCATTCCAACTTGGAAGGGTTTTTATTATTGTTATTTTGGTATAGTATTAGGTTGTGATTGTAGACCTTGCATAGATTCCTTATTTATATGAAGAGTAAGACCTCATCTTCACACTTTAAGGTGGTACAGGTTGAGTATCTCTTATCCAAAATTCTTGGGACCAGAAGCATTCTAGATTTTTAAAATTTTTTTTTTCAGAATTGGAATATTTGCATTATACTTATTGGTTCAGCATCCCTAATCCAAAAATTTGATATCCAAAGTGCTCCAATAAGCATTTCCTTTAAGCATGACCTTTGAGTATCATGTGGATGCTCAAAAATTTTATGGTTTTGGAGCATTTCTGATTTCAGATTTTCAGATTAGGAATGCACAACCTGTAGCTGGTTTTTAATATAAGTACCCACACCTATCAGTAGTCCATGAATTAGCTAGCCAAGCACAAAACATTTTGCTCTAGCTGTATGTTCCATGCACTTTAAGGATACAGCTGAAATAATTGTCCAAGTCTAGACATTGTTTATACCTCCCTCTTTTCCATCCTACCACCATATGTTGTGGATTAACTGAAATTGACTTGGCTTTAAAAATTCCCTTAGTACTTAATAACCAAAGAGTAAGAACAAAACTAAATTTGTTATTATAATATTTATGAAATAATTAAGGAAATAATACGTTGAATTGAGTGGGGCGGTGTAAAATTGAAAGTGTCTGTTGTTATCTTGAAGTGATTTTCCTCTAGGTATTCATTTAACTTCAGTGCCAAGTTATTTACATAACAAAATAGTGCCTACCTTTGAAGAATGATGTGGGAATTGATTTAAATTTCACAAAGCATTTCGAGACACTCAGTTGTTAGGTTCTCCATAAATGGCAGGCATTATTATAATCAGACTAGTAAAAAGGAAAATGATAAAGCTACTCATGCAGTGTCCTCTAATAGAAACTGTTTTGGTAAAGTAATATAAAGGTTATGCTATTCATAATTTATGGCAAAGGGCAATAGATCAAGAATAATGATGGCTTCCTGTCTATATAAGTCTTAAAAACACAGATATGGCTGTGTTGGAGTATATTGCTCTATCAAAGACGACTGAAATCAGTATCTTATACATAAGAAAAGTGATGCACGGAGATTAATAAAAGACACTATCCTTAATTGAGCCTTGAAAAACATAGTGACTGACAAGCTTGATTTTGTCTTTCAGAATCTTCCAGAAAAGCTTTGAAATAGCAGAGATAATTCTTAATCATTAGGTTGTATGGAACTTGAACTTTCTTAGTAATATAAGCATAATAGTCTTCATTCTAGGAACCAGAATAGCATAATAGTCTTCATTCTAGGAACCAGAATACTCACTTTCATTGTTAAACCTTTAAAAGATTTTCTGCTTCATTATAAGAAAAGTCAAAACATTGTTTAACTACATTAATACAAATAAATTTGTATTAATGAGATAAAATTAAACATTTTCAAAATATTTTTTACAAGCAGAATGCTTCAGGTGTGTGCAAGATGTAAGCACACACAAAGTAAGCAAAGCTGACAGAAATCTATATGTAAAAAAATCTTTGAATCACACACTTACCAGGAGAAATTTAAAAGGTAAATTTAATTTTCTTTTATGATTAAATCTTGGCTTTTATTGTCTACACATTAGTTTCTTGTTGCTACTGTAACAGTTTACCGAAACCTTAGTGACTCAAAACAATAAACATTTATTATCTTGTAGTTCTGAAGTCAGAAGTTCAAAATGGATCTCTGTGGGCTAAAATCAAGCTATCGGCAGGGTTCTGTTTCTTTCTAGATGCTCTAGAGGAGAATCTGGTTTTTGTGTGTTTTGTTTTTCCTTTTCACATTTCCAGAGGTTGACGGCATTCTTTGGCTCTTTTCCTCCTTCAATTACAAAGCTAGTAATGGCTGAGCAAGTCCTTTTCACATCACTTCGACACTGACTCTTCTGCCTTCCTCTGCCTTGTTTCAGAACCTATGTGATTGTATTAGACCCACCTGGATAGGTGGATAATTGCCTAATTGGCAACCTTAATTTCATCTGCTATCTTAATTCTCCTTTGCCATTTAAGGTAATATATTCACAAGTCCTGGGGATCAGGATGTGGGTATCTTTGGGAAGCCAGTATTCTACCTATTATGTTCCAGATATGGAAGGATGAGAGTTTCATAGATTTTGAGAAACTAGTAAGTAAATGACATACTGTAGAATTAACTCTATTATTTTCTATTATCAAATTTTGGCAGTAATTTTGTTGTCAAGACTTTTTCTTTTTTCAACACTATGAGGTATCAATTTTAGGTTTACATTTTTATTTCTAATTTTTCTAAGTGTCCTCCTACCTGTTCATTCCTCCATCCATCTTTCCAACCAACCATCCAACCAACAAATACTTGGTGAGTGTTTATAATGGACTGTGAAGGAAACTGTGGTTAAAAAGGCTTAGAGATATATTTTTTTTAATTGACAACAGTCAAAAAATTGATATGTTAATTAGCTGGACTGTAGTGATCAGTTCACTATATGTATGTCTATCGGAACATCAGGATGCATACTTTAAATATATGTAATTTCAATAAAAATGGACAAAAAAGAATATCTTAAAGATATTCATTTAAGTAACCCTATGTACTACAAATGAATTACCCTGTCTAGTACACAATAGCTCTTGCTCTCAAGGAGCATAAACTACTAAGGGTGTGCCAAATGCCCCCTTCATATTATTATTAAATAGAGATGTCAGGCAAAACTGGAGAATGATTGACACATCCTACTTTTCTTTTCCTTGCTTTATCCTTAATCTTCCCATCATGC
Source organism: Aotus nancymaae (assembly GCF_030222135.1). NCBI lineage: Eukaryota > Metazoa > Chordata > Mammalia > Primates > Aotidae > Aotus > Aotus nancymaae. The sequence continues at coordinate 34,045,240 of NW_026988413.1, forward strand.
AAATAACCAAGGTTCTAATCTTAATGTTTTAACAGGCTATTGTCAAGGAAAAATTATCTATTTAGGATGATACTTTGTTTTTCTTCTACCTCATTTTATTTTTTCAAAAAAGGCCTTTCTTAAAAAAAAAAAAAAAAAAAAGTACTGTATAGAAGGAAGGACATGCTTTGTGTGGTTTTCTGTTGGGCCAAGTACACATTTGGTAAGACTTTGGGAGTTTGATCAATTCCATATTGTAAATTTCAAAATTCTTTCCTACTTTGAAAATAAAGGAACTGGATTTAGCCCATGGACAATAAGGTTGACAGAAGACTTAATGCTAATCTTTCAGTATACAAAAGAGCATTGTGTTTGTGAGAGTGAGCAGGTGTTCTTTGTTTTCACTAAGTAGGACAGGAAGTCGTGATATTAAATCGAAGAATAAATAATTTAGATTAAGCAACCTCAAGTGTATTAAAACACAGGAAACTGTTACTAAGGAATAATATAGTTTTCCTTTAAGCAAATCATCTGATCCGTGTTCACATATTACAGGTGCTCTGATATTAGGCAAATATTAATATATGTAGTTATTAACATTTGCTAAACAAATATTGAAGTGAAAAAAACTTCAGGTAGTCCTTTTGTAATATGTGTTACCTGAGGTCCTAAGCTCTCAAGAAGGTACTTGAAAGATTCACTAGGGAATGTCATTATGAATCTTGGCTAAAGTATAAAATCTATGTCAATTGAAAGAAAAAAAAAGGGAAACATCAACTAACCTCAAAAAGTCAAGATTTCTCATAGAGGTAGGTTCTACTTATCTGGAAAGATGTTCCCTAAGGCATTTGCCTTAAATATCCTTTGTCTCAAGGATACCTGTTTGTAAGCAAAAATGATTTTTTATGAAAAATTGAACCATGAGTTCTGCTAATTGCATTTTTAGTTTCTTCTTACTCTATTTGAGCCTAAGGTCATCACTTAGTTGAATATGAGAAACCTGATCATTGAGTCACATGACTCATCTCTAAGATGTGTATCACTAGAGAGAAGGGGATTATTCTTTACTCAAGTATGAAAATTTGATTTTCATTCTCTATTTTATAAACTTGGTTTTACTGCATGTTACCTATATAGAATAACACAAAGTTAGCAAAACACGTATATGGTCTATCCCTAATCTTCCATAATTACTGGTTTTATCCATAAGCTTAACCTTCCTATATCCCCTTCAACCTACCTGTTTCTATTGTTGTCCACCCTGCCTTTACACACAGTAAACTTCTAGCCAAAATGATTTTGCCCAATTTACCTGATTTTCCTGACTTAAGCCTTAAATGAAGTCTTATTCTGTTCCTCAAACATAATATGTTTCTCACATCATTGCTATCATTTTCCTGCTCAGATCTCCAGCCATCTCTATGTTTTTTAACCAAGCAGTAGCCTTTTAAACTCAACAATGTGTGACCTCTTAATCTCCTTGTGACACTGATGCCCCCTTCCTACTTCCTAAAGCACAGTCCCCCTTAAATTTGGCACATCACAACCTTCAGTTTTCTTCTACCTCCTTGGCCACTGGTCTGAATTATAGAGTCTTGTTCCTTTTTCTAACTCTTGCAAAGTAGTGCCCAGAGGGTTCTCTTCTCTTCTTATCTTTTGAGAACATAAAGTAAATTGACATGGCAGAAAATGTAATGAGTGTTTGTACTGATTGAAGTTCTTTTGGTGGTGAGCAATGGAAGCTGACTGAGGCTAAGTCCAGGGAACAAAGAAAGAGCTGAACAACCAAGATTGGGGAAGAGCTTGAGAACCTAGAGTAATGTTAGGAGTGTCAGCATCGGAATTATGTGCCTTTTTCTAGGGTGCCACTCTTAAAGTGTTTGGTTTCAACAGCCCCCATATCTTTATATTTCATCCCCTTGTCAGCCTTATAAATCTTATGTATTCTTTTAGACTTCCAAATGAAACAGTAATTCCTCTATGAAAGCTGTCCTGACTTTTTCAGGACTTGCTGAGTGCACTCATTTTTGAGCTAGAATTGCATCAACTGTGTGTCTGTTATTTTGCCGTAAGATGTGGTGCAATTATTGTCGTCCCAGTAGAGTCTTCTTTCCTTTCTCTAAGCTGAGAGACATTTATGGGAGAAGATAGTGAATTGTCTGTCTAGCCCCTCTGTTTTTCTAGCTTGTCTCTCCTAGCCCCCAGTGCTGTTTTCTTTTTTGTTTTAGTTTTTCAGGTGCTTGTTGAAATAGAGTTTAGCGATTTAAATAGTCTTGAATTCACAGGTCACAAAGTTGAATTACACACAAATGCACATAGCTTGGCCTCAATCAAGTATATCAGTAGAAAAGAAACAATGTAGAAGTGATAGCTTGTATAAGTATATTTTAAGAGAAAGCTACTTCTGAACCCCATATCACTCTAAACATATCTGTATGTAAATGTGTACTTTATATTTCATTCTTTAAAGTCTTAGTTTTCTTCCTGTATATTAAATTTGATGGAATCTTAAATCCTAAAAAATCATTTTGTGTTTTCCATTACACCTTAGCAAAGATGACAAGTAACACTGACATTTTATTATGAAGAAGATACATTGGCTTTATGTTTAAGATGAAAAATCATATTTTTTTGTGTCATGCAGACAAGACATTTAAAGTGTTGGTGACAAAAATTAACTAGAAGAAGAAGAAATATATATTGAAAGGTTAAAGATACATGAATGGTAAAGAATAAAATAGTTTTCTAAATAGTATTAAAAGTTAACTATTTGTACAGAGCTATACTTTAAATGTGAACTTAGGATACAGAAGGATCCTTAGTAAACTTTTATGTCTATAAAATATTTTAATTATTATGACCGTCAACATGAGACACACCTCTCTATACATAAACTGAGTCCTACTGAAGTGAAAGTATTTCTAATATTAAAAAAAAAATTCTTTAGCCACTTACTTACTTTTGAAAGATTTTGGAACAAAACACCCTGTTAATGTACTAGTTAGAACACTGCCTAAATACTGTAACAGGAAAGTTGTTACATTTCAATCATTCAAAATAATATCAGGTTTCTAACAGTGTACCACAGGTATTCCTGAGAGAAGTATGACTTTCTTCCTCATGGTGATTCAGGGCTCTGATTTCTTTCATTTCCTAGGGTATTGGTTTTCTCTGAACTTAGCTGGCAGAGGAATAAAGTGAGGTAAAGATATCATACCTGTATCTTGATCATCTTTTCTGAAGGTGACAGGTGTCACTTCTCACTCACCCCTTTAGCAAGAACTTTTATGTCTCTACTTAGAAGCAGAAAGAGTTAGAAAACCTGGTTCTTGGCTAACTGGCTGTTTAGTAGCAATACTTCTATACTGGTGAAAGCATGAATCATGGTAGATAGCCAGATGATGTGCCATAGTTCACCCTTGTGGCCACCAAGTTATTTTGTTGCCCTTCTTCCTACACCTAAAACACATTCATCTCAACTCAAGAGAAATAACTCAAGTCCTATTCCATCTTTATATCCAGTCTAATATCTGCATCACATTTAGCTGTGGCACTTTGCAGCCTGGCAACTTGTGAACTTAAGTTTATAGTAACTGCCTACTATACCCTCCCTCCTCATTCTGCCTCAGCACAAATCCAATATAAGTAACAGAACAGGGACAGGAAAGCTACAGGTAAGTTTGCCACATGGAAAAAGGAAAAATGGCAAATGCACAGCAGTGATTGTCCAGTTGCAGTAATGAAATCCTATCTGGCAAGCACTGGGAAAACACCCTACTCAGGAAGTGTTCAAGATCTCTTGATTAGACCTGTATTGTGTATTCTGAACTCCGTTGTCCTTTATTCTCCATGGCCCTCTGGGTTCTACACCTTGGAAGCTTCTTCCTTGTCTCTTTATTTATGGTTAAATTCCATAAAGGAGTATGACTGCTTTTTGCCTGTGCAATTTGAGAGCCTGAAAACTATTTTACAGACCACTTTGAAGTTTAAGTGCAGCATTTATTTACCAATGCACTTCTCTTAGAAAAGATTTCGTATCTGTGGACCTCCACTTGTTACATCTGCCAGTTTTCACACTTTTATCAGTCAGTCCGTCCAGAAAAACAAACGTTTCCAGTGTGGACCTCCACTTGTTACATCTACCAATTTTCACACTTTTATCAGTCAGTCCATCCAGAAAAACAAACATTTCCAGGTATTTCCATTGGAGGAAACATAACTTAGGGAATTAGCTGTACATATGACAGGGAGAAGCCAAGCAGAAGACCGTGAATATACACAGAAATTAACGAAATCATAGGAAGAAATCATATCGTCAGCGCTAAGAATGCTGCTAATAAAAGACATAAACTAAGTTCTAATGAAGAGGAACTGAGCTCCTTGAGAGATGTGAGCCATTCATATCATTTAATCTTTGTGTATCCCCACATAGTAAGAACTCAATGTTTATTTAATTGAACAGAGCTGAGCAATAAATCCTTCCACTGACTTCAGTTAGAAATACTCATAAAATGGACACAGGGAGGGGAGCACTATACACTGGGGTCTGTTGGGGGGGGAGAGGGGGGGATAGAGGGGGGTGGGGAGTTGTGGAGGGATAGCATGGGGAGAAGTGCCAGATATAGGTGAAGGGGAGGAAGGCAGCAAATCACACTGCCACATATGTACCTATGCAACAACCTTGCATGTTTTTCACATGTACCCCAAAACCTAAAATGCAATTAAAAAAAAAAAAAAAAAAAAAAGAAATACTCATAAAAAAAAAAAAGGAATGGTATGTGATAGTGGGATAACCTTTAATTTGTGCATCAGCCAAAAGCAGTTATCTTGAGACCTCATTTAGTAAACCATTATCAGTATTTACAAAATGAGAAATTGTCAAAAGTTTTAATTTAAATATTCTTTTCCTGTATAAGAGTTTAGAGTTTGGAACAATACCAATTTTTATGTAAACATAGAAGGAATAATTAAAAACCAATAAAGTCTGTAAGTGGCTCATGCCAAAATAATGTATTTTAAAGTTGGAGTCAGGGATGGGTGTGGAGAAAGAGAAAAAGCTTTCCAGACTTGTTAGAAGCATAGCAGCTATAGCTACAGAAGATACAGAGCTCTATCTTAGTCTTTTATTCTTTTTTGGAATAACTTTCTAAGTTGATAATGATATTCCTTTGTCTACTGGTTTGAGCCAAAAACTATCAGCTTATTTTTCTTTACTGTCATTTAAGAAAGAATCTGTAAAATATTACATTGGCTATTTTAGCAGTTGAATTAATTCTAGAGTATGATCATAATTGTGAAAACATCGCAAATGTCATTTAGTTTGTACTTAGATGTCCTTTATATACTTGAGTATATAGATGTGCAGGATTCGGCACATCTATGGCTTTTAGGAAAGGCTTGAGAAAAGTCTCAAAATAGTAGATACATTTAACAACTTGCAAGTTGAGAATAGTTTCAGAAGATTTTATGACTGTTGTCTTTCCTAGAGAGAAGGAGAGTCTTGCTTAAAGATTTCTCGGTGAACACTTCTATTTATACTGTAAATGAAGATTTGGAGGTAGGGGAAGGGCATGACAAAGTCAGTTGCCATGAATGCTTTCAAAACATTTTACTATTAGAATTCAAGAATAGAAGGCTGCCTTATTAAATTGATAAACACTATAACAACTTGAGACTGGACTTTTGTTTTGTTATATTAAAGTCAAATTGTAACAATATTACAAAGAAATTTGAGATTCACAATCACTTTGTGTTGCCTCAGGATTTATGCACAGGAAGATATGTTGCAATATAGTTTTAATGAAAATATTAATTTTGTTTGTAAAAAAATTTAGCATACCTGAGAATGTTTATAAATCTTCCATTCATATCTAAACTTCAAGTTTATGGCTTAAAATATAACACAGTGTACTTCGTTTATTTGTTTTGTCTTTTAACCTATAATGCTCCCATTTAAAAATACTTATTAAGGCTGGGATGTAAACTGTGTCTAAAATATGTTATAACTGATTTTAAAAGGAGGAAAATACCTTGTTTTATCTGCATGGCACCTAACATCTGAAGAGTAGGCTTCTCTTTCCTGGGCTGACTCTGTGAAGTAAGGGTTGTAAAATAATCACTTGGTAATTTGACAGTTTTATTAAAAATAATTTTAATAAATTCAGTATCTATAGTTTTGAAAACATGTCAGGAAAAATCCTTTGGTATTGATCTGCAGCAGAAAATATGTTGTTTTCCATCTCTAATTGAGTTGATTTCCTTTACTACTATTTTACAATGAAAATATTTAAACATGAGGCATATTTGTGCTGCTTCAAATAATTGGTTTTGCTTTTTAAGCATGTTATCCATAATTTCAAAGAATATCTTTCTGAACTTCTTTGCCCTGAGGAGTTTAGAATTTTCTTGAAATTGCAGGTGTCTCTTGAGTATTTTTCAATGTCAGTTCAACTGTAGCTTGTTGTGCTATTAATTCATTATGAAGTGACACAGGAAGAAAACTCATTATGTGATAATGTGAAAACATATTTGTCAAAAAATAAATTGAGTCTGTATTGAAAATCCATCAGCTATGGTAGTAGGAAGTCAAATGGTTTGTTAGATTCATTTGGGTGTTGACACCATTTTTTCAAATGAGAAAACATAGAAAAGTTTGTAGTTCCAAACCATAGGCACTCTGTATCATGCACTTAAATATGTTTTCTTTTTTCCATCCAGGTGATATTATACCCAACTTCTAATAGCTCCAAATCAGCTGAATTACACCGAATGGTAGTTCCAAAAAATAGCCAGGACTCTGACTTAAAGATCAAACTGGCAGTGCGGATGGATAAACCAGCACATATGAAGCATAGTGGGTGAGTGTATATTTGAGGATTTTTTCCCAAATTATTGGATTTCATTTCAATGTATTATTTCTGTCAGTTTAGTAAGAGAACCAGTATAGCAGGCTTTTGCATGGAGTTTTCTCAAAAAGTGACATACATAAGTTATCTTATTCAGTGTTTTTAGACCGATAGATGGCTTTATCGCTCAAGACATGGGTCTTTAGTTAACTGTATGTGTGCTACCACAGTATTGGTACTTGATTGTATTAATATTACTTATCAGTCATATTGATGGAGGGCACTGATACCTTCTAAGAAACATTCTTCAAATTGCAGTAATAGGTGAAACAAGCTTAGCATTGAAGTCCCTAGAAATAGTTACACTTCCATAGAATATGTGAAAACTAAAGCATAGTTTAGCTATGACCCATAGTTTATCTTAGACTGTATATATTTTGACAAGAGGGATATGAGTATTCATCCAAACATGTGAGTGAGAACTGAATCAATATTGGAGAAAACTGCTGCTGTTGCATGGAGAAGAAATTCAGGGACTGTCTCCTGGGAATCACCAGGGATCAGAGTCAGACTTCATCCCTGCCAGGGTTCTTTGTCTGTTGCAGCTGGTGAGGAAACAAGTCTGAACTCTTGAATAAAATAAAGTGAATTTCCAAAACTCCAGGAGTTTCTCAGAATAACACTTTGGACTAACTGTTGCCAAATCCCAGTATAGGGGTGTTAGCCATTAGGAAAGCAAAGGAGCCATTTTTCTTACTAAGGAGAAAAGCATTTGTTGAAGTGGCTTACTGAGTTTAGCCACAAACACAGAGCTCTAAGAAAGTGCATCCTTGTAACAAGCAGACCCTACTGGCATTAGGGCCAAATCACTAACATCAGGGCGGAGCAGACTGATGATTCAAAAAATGGGGATAATTCTTTTGACGACCATTAGGGGAAACATGGTTAGGCTCTGTGTAGGGGGCAACCCAAGGTATACATTACAGTTGGAATGGAACTAAAGACTGTATTGCTTTTTTGTTTGTAGGCAGCATGTGCAGTATCAGAACAGACCTCACCAAACGGAAAAAGCACATGAAAGGGTGGGCTCTTAGAAAGGGAACCAGGATTTGGATACCAACATTATGCATCTTTAATGTAGTAATGTAAAATCTACTATGACACAGATGGAGTAGGTGGGATTTAATATTTAGGTCATGCATCCATCTACCTGCTCACCAGTAATTTATGCAGCAGGAATGTATTGAGCACTTACTATGTTCCAACTAGGACAAACTTTAATGAGATATCATTACAGGCCTATAGGAACTGGCTAGGCAGGGATTCAGACTTGTATGCAAATAATTATGACAGTGAATGATAAGTGCTGTAAGACGGAAATGGAAACCCAAGAGAAATAATATCTGATTTTGCTGGGTATAGTGAATGAAAGTTTCACAGGACACCTGACTTTAGAGATAAAACTTGAAGGATAAATTTATCAGGCAGTCTGGGAGAAATGACATTCCAGTTACATGATAGCATATGCAAAGGCAGGAGTCCTGGAAGGGCTTTTAGCTGATGATGACAAGTTCAGTTTAACTGTCAGAGAGTGCTAGGGCTCTAAAGTGCTTAGAGATTAGTAGAGATGCACATAAAAGAGCACAGTATGTTCCAGGAACTGCAGTTGTATCTCTACTCTTTTTTACTCAGTCCCTTTTTCTTTTGATTAATAACACAATAGAAAAACAGGAATCTATAATAATGCCAAGGTGGCCCTAATTTACTCATAACCAGTACCGTGCCATGGTGAATACTCCTGGAGCCTTCAACTTGTCCCAGAAACAAACACTGAATATGCGTAGGGCAGGTTCTGTAACCTTTAGCTCCAGTGGGAAGAAATCTTTGCTCTAACCTGGCAGTTTCTTTGTTCAGCATACTCCAGAATAGGTGAGATAATCCAGACCCCTTACAAGACTTGATTTTGGGGTAGAGTTTGTTTTTATCACATCCCTTCCACTAAATCAGTACCCCTGGAATGGCCCTGCAGTTGACTGCTGCCCAAGACTATAGGTGAAGGAAAAGACTGAAAAGGATATATTATAGTCTCTTAATTTAATCCATAAGGCTCAGGAACTCACTGAAGGACTCAGACCAGAAATACATCATAGCCCAACCATATAAATCATTATCTAACATTGCTAAGGGATACAGGCATTTCCAGATATTCAGGTATCTCTGTAGTTTGTGAAATACAAATTGAAACAATGTTAGAACTAAAAAATGCCATACATGTGATTATGTTGTGCTAAGATAGTATGTTATGTAGCAAAATTAAGAATATCATATTCCAAAATAGTGGTTCAATTAAAATATTTTAATGTTATATTAGAAGTAATCTACCAGAATTAAAAGTTTTCAACATTGCTATAATAATAATTGATCCCTATGGGCAGGGGCAGTTAGAGGTGCTTTAACCTAAGCATCTGTTCTGTTTTCTCAGTACCCGTGTGGTAATAGTTTTAAATATTTTGAATAGTACGCCTATGTGTAAATATGTATGGGAGACCATTTCACCTACAGCATAGCTACATTTGTCTTTTTCTGAGGTATTTGGTAAATAGATTTTACTGCACTTAATTACATTCAAGAAGAGAAAGAAAGATAATCTTTTTCTTCCAAGTATTTCATCATACACCAAAGCAATAATATAACAGGAATAGTAGATTAATAGCATTTTGTTTTGGTCCTGGATCGTGTTTTGTTAGTAATTTCTCCTATAATCAATTATTAACAGATGGATAATAATTTTAAAAGAGACAAGTCAAGTTTTTAAAAAGATTAATTTATCTTTAAAACATAGCAAACTCCTGTTTCAGATAGAATTGTTAGGTGGATTAAACAATAAATTGGAGGGTAATGGATTTTTATCTCCAGAGCACTTTAGACTTTGAAACCTTTTGGGATTTAAGTAGGAAAAACCTATTCTCTGTTTTAATAATGTGGGCATCAAATATATCTTTCTTGTGTGAACTATTGTAACATGTATACTGTTTTATTCATTTATCACTTATCTATGGCCCCTAAAATATTTTTATCAAAGTTATTTACGATTTTGTGTGTGTTCTCAACTGTCCTCTAAGTTTCTTAGACCTACTTGAATTCTCAATGCCTCCTGCAGTGTATAATCAAATATAGATATTAATATGAATAATGATAATCAGAATGTAATATTGTGCTCCCTAGAGTATTAAGGGAAAAATAATACAAATAAGGGAAAGCCTCATTTACACATTGAAACTTAAAAGATTCTAAACACAGTTTATTTGAAATAGGACATAATTTTAATATAAAAAATGCCTAAAATAAATGAAATAGTATTTAGTTCTCAATGTTGCATTTTAAAATGACTATTTTTTTTAAGAGTAAAATGCACCAATCTAAAGCTTATGTTTCCGATAACTAATCAGTCCATGAATATACATTATAGTTTATTTAAGTAGGACTAACTACATGTAAATAAAAACAGACATTTAATTTAAATCAAATAAGCATAATGATGATTCCATCCTTTTAAAACCAAACTGAGCATTACTGCAAGATGCGTATTTAGCAAAAACTTGAATTTATTCTTTTGGAATATATCATATAAACTAATTATGGCAACTAACCCTAGATGAATCTGTTAAACAAATTACCAGCTAGGTTTTGAAGGGTTAAATGATTCACATCCAGCTCTTGAATTAATTTTTCCGGTTTGTGCTTGTGTGTGTAGCATGAAGTTAGAAGTGTTCTTAAACAAATGGGCTATACTTTAGCGTAGCCTAGTGGCTAAGTAACGGTATTAACTTAAAACTCAAATATTCTTCCTGTTTTTATTAAATAAAATTATTTTCCTAATTCAGAGGTTATTTTCTCAACCAAAAAAGATAAAATAAAATGGAACTAATAAATGACTGTTATGACAATTACATCTATAACTGAAAAAGAGAAAATTGGCTGTCACAAATATGTGGAAGCATTATGACCATGATCTATGGGACGTCTGCATGCAACTGATCACTTTTGTAGTAAAAAATTAGAGTTTCATAACTATATAACTATAGAAGATTCTTATCATAGTTTCAAATTGGTAGGACAAAATTTTAGCAAAAATACTCTCACATAAATCTCATATTTCTCTTTGTAGAGTCATGCTTGGCTATTTACACATTTGTTGAATGAATGGGTGGATTAAAATATTTTGACATTGTCACAAATAAAACTCTCTAGTATAACTTCCATCATAAAGATAGAAAAGGGGCTGGGCTCATCTCTTGTTGCAAGGAGAGACAATAGTTGAGCTTCCAGCAGGACAAACAGGCCCCACACCAGCTGCATTGTGACCCCACCCTTTCCCAGAGAGACAGCCAGCTGGGCATCCAGAGGTTGGGGCAGCATGCCTACATAAACCACATTCACACATAAACATTCAGACATTGTATTTCTCATAAAGTGAAATGACTGCACTTTAGTAAAGTTGTATTATTTAGCTTATCATTTAAGGTTTATGATTTCCAATTAATTTAGAGGAGGAAAATCTTAGCTGTGTTGAGGTAGTATTTACTCAGAGGGTCCAGGAGAGAAAATACTGATATATCATTTTTAAAGGCTTCTTTTAGAATGACTTTCTGCCATGTCCTTGTCTAAAATATATTTCAAAATCTGACCTTAACCTGAACCTACGTATGTGTTGGTCTACTTGCATTCCCAGGTTGAACTTGGCCCAGCCTGGCTTATCCTGATTTCACAGAAATCCTACTTGAGTACCTTGAACTATAATAATAATATTCTGTTTTAAATTTTTTTTTTATTTTTTTTAAGACAGGGTCTCACTCTGTCACCCAGACTGGAATGCAGTGGCACCATCGTGGCTCACTGCAACTCTACCTCCCAGGCTCAAGCAGTTCTCCCACCTCAGTCTCCCAAGTAGCTGCAACTACAGGTGTACGCCACCATGCCTGACCAATTTTTTTGTATTGTTATTAGAGACAGGGTTTTGCTATGTTGCCCAGGCTGGTCTCAAACTCCCACACTCAAGTGATCCTCCTGCCTCGGCCTCCTACAGTGCTGGAATTACAGGCATGAGCCACTGTGCTCAGCCTTATAATAACATTCTTCTAGTCTTCTAGTTTTAACCACATCATTTGACTTTATTCAAAAGAAAATGCTTAAAGATAGATGAGAAAAATAGAAATGTACAAATCATCATTAATTCCTTGAGAGTATAAAAGTTACATCCCTATTAGGGCCCTTTGCTTAATTGTTAGATTTAATTTACATTTTTATTTGACAGCTATTATGGATGTAGGTAAGATAGTTTATTGCTTTTGTGTGTTTATTTTTCTGCTAACTTTATTTTGTCTTCTCTCTATGTCCAAGGGTGAAAAATGAAAATATTACATAAGCACTTTCAACCATGACTTGAATGATTTATCTAAGAAATAAGCTCAGATTCTAAAAATAAAGAGCACCTAGAGATTATTTCATGGCAAGTGAGAGGAATAAGAAAGCACTTTCCCTTTATTTCAGTCTAATGCTCTCTAACATTTTTTAAATTACAGATATTTTCAGCACATATTTTAAATAACTGGTGGCGCTTTTTGTATATTTTACTACAATTTGTTAGTTTAACTTTTAATTTTCTCACTTAAATTATTAAACAAGTATGATTTGGTCTGTACAGCTCTAAATAGTCTATCAAGTCTTGCTAGTTGTGCTATTAAAATTTGTCAAGTTTTTTTTTTTTTTTTTTTTTTTTTTTTGAGACGGAGTTTCGCTCTTGTTACCCAGGCTGGAGTGCAATGGCACGATCTTGGCTCACCGCAACCTCCGCCTCCTGGGTTCAGGCAATTCTGCCTCAGCCTCCTGAGTAGCTGGGATTACAGGCACGTGCCACCATGCCCAGCTAATTTTTTTTTTTGTATTTTTAGTAGAGACGGGGTTTCACCATGTTGACCAGGATGGTCTCGATCTCTTGACCTCGTGATCCACCCGCCTCGGCCTCCCAAAGTGCTGGGATTCCAGGCGTGAGCAAAATTTGTCAAGTTTTATAATACATTGTTGATCTCATTAAATATACATACCAGGTAAGTTAGTTTTAATTTCATCTCAGGGTATTTTTGCTTATTTTTAATTACAGTTTTATGTGTGTTTCATTTTTATTTTAATTTTTTGATTTAAAAAATTTTCAAGATGAGGTCTTATTCTGTCTCCCAGGCTGGAGTGCAGTGGCATGAACAGAGCTCACTGCAGCCTCCACCTCTCAGGCTCAAGAGACCCTCCCACCTCAGCCTCCTGAGTACCTGGGACCACAGTTGTATGCCACCATACGTGGCTAGGTTTTTTTGTTGTTGTTGTTGTTGTTGTTGTTTTGTAGAGATGGGGTCTCCCTGTATTACCCAGGCTGTTCTTGAACTCCTGGATGACTCTGGTGATCCTTCTACCTCGGCCTCCCAAAGTGCTGGGCTTACAAGTGTGAGCCACCACACCCAGCTAAATTGCTTTATTTGAGGAGGGATTGATAAACCTGAACAGCTGACCTTAGCTACATGACTTTTATTTTGTAGTTACCATCACACCCAAGACATTCATGTGATTGTATAATTAAGCTAATTAAATGTTTTGTGAAAAGAATTAGTGAGAGAGATTAGTGTCATTGAGATTAGGATTCTGAAGACCTTTGCCTTTGCTAACTCTACTATAAAATGCTCATAGTACTTACCTCCTCTCTCTCTCCTGTCTCTGATCAGATGCTGTATCTACAGCAGCCCATCCTGTTCACCCTACAAAGTACCGTTCTCTCTCTGCTTCCAACTCTACTTTTAACTGGCTTCATTCTTTTTTTTTAAGCTCTTATCATTATCTGATGTGACATTTATTGTTTATTAACTGTATCCCCAACTAGAATGTTATCACCATGGTATGATTTGCTATTGAGGAGCTTCTCAACTAAACTTGATTCCCATGGGGTAGGAATCTTGTCTCACTTGCTATTTTTAACCTCAATTTTTAGAACATTGTCTAGTACTTAGTAGAAGCTAAACAAATATTTGTTGAATTGATAAATTTTTTTAAGGAAAGAACAGAATGCAGAAATTAGCTCACAGTTGTAAGTGTTGGACTGATTATTTGGATATGAACTTCAGATTATCTAATTGATACCACTGTAAGGTGGATTTGTTGGAGTGTGTTTCAAAACATTATTGCCTCAGAAGAGTTACAGGAAGTCTCCTTTTTCCACAAATTTAAATTTGACTGTAAATCTAAAGACTGTATTATAAAGAAATGTATTATTTTCCAAAAATTTTAAATTGAAAGTAATTACTCTCTGCAGGGAGGCTTGTTGCCTGTCAACATTTATTCTTAGACCATCCCAGTGGTTGGACTGTAGGAGGAAGTTTTAGCAACATTTCTTGTGGGTAGAGTATACGCCAGGGTTAATATGTTTTAATTTGTAAGAATGATGTATTATATAACCAATACTTATCAAAATTCAAGACAGAAAATAAAAACACCTGAGATTTGACCTTTGTTCATACTATCTTTATGGACTCAGTAAAGGTCGTTTGCTTTCTTTCTGCAACAGTAATCCCTGAATTTGAATAGTCATGCTATATTTATTTGAGAATGTATTCTGCCAATTCTATTTAGTGTACACTTTTTTCCCATTTAGATAGGCTTAAAAATAATTCATGAAAATGTTTTCCCCAACAACCGACAAAGAAAAATGAGGGGAAATATACAAAGAACTAGTTTTTTAATGATTAGACAAGCAGGAGGATTCCTAGACTGTATATGGAGAGGAATGGACTGAGCAAGCAAAAGCATGGGCTGACAGTACGAAGACTTGCAAAGATTTCAGCGTCTGAGCATGGCAGTGGGCCAAAGTCAGGATGAAACTTAGGAGCAGAAGGTTACATAAACTAGAAAGCAGGAAGATATGTGGCATTAGTGAAGGGCAATAGCAGCAAAAGTACCTGATCAACTACAGCATATGGCAGCAGAGCTGGCCTTACTTGAAAGTCCCTGAAAAAAGGAAAGTAAAGACTTAGAGGGGATCAGTAGAGGTCTAAAGAGGAGAAAATGAGTGTTTATGGAACATAGTAAAGGATAGGACAGGGCCTAAAAGTATAGGAATGATGAAAAGGAATCTCTTCAAAAGTAGTCTAAGCTTGTCTACTAGTTCATTTAATTTTGGCATTCTCTCCATAGATGTTAACATACGGGTATAAAGTTCCTAAAGAGTATTCCTACTCTTCTCTATATAATCCTAACCAGCACTTACTTGAATGCAGCATTGGTAATAGGATATAATATCACAGCCACAGCCTCCTATGTAGACTGTATCTGAAGCACTTGAAAATCATAAATAAATAATAATGGGGAAGATTATACAATGAATTTGCTTTAGTATGAAAGATGTGTGTTCAGATTATTAAAAGAAACATCACCACAATTTTAACATTAATACCAATGTCAATGACATGAACAGAGAGGAGAAAGAGTTTACAAGCATTATATTTCTAATTATTCATCCTGCATTCATTTATATCCTTAAGATTAGTACATTAGTAATTAAATCAGAAGAGAAAAGTACATCTTATTCTCATGATTAAAAAAATCGGTTTGTTACTTAAAATAATACAAATGTATTTTTAATGTCTGTGTTTATTTTATATATCAATATTAATACTTCTGAAACACATTTTTTAAAAATGTTTTTGACAGTGGATTAGAAGGATATAATAGTAGTCCAAAGGTCAATCAGAAAAGTTGAATACCACCTATTTCCACCTTTGTGAAATTGGCAGCCTTATCTTTTCTGCCAGTTCTATTGATCTTTAGGTTTATCTTCAGTTTACCACTTCCCCTTCACTTACATTAGTTAATTTCTATCTCTCTGTAATGTTTCCCACAGCTAAATCCCTTTCCATTCCTTCTGCCGACCCTTCTTTAGTCTCTATCCTAAAAAATAAAAACCTGTTCATTGACTTTCCTACTCATCATAGGTACTTGGGAAACACTTGATGTTTATTTTAGTAGAGATATAACTGTATCCCCAAATTCCTAATTGGTGTGAAAAACAGGAACATCAGTAGAAAAGTCAATGGTGCAAATCCTTTAAGCTAGAGTTCAGATTCTTCAAAAATCTGGTTCAGCTAGATTTTATACCCATCACAAACTCCCAACTTTGCCAGGTGGATCAGTTCATATACCCTGAATATGCTTTTATTTGCTCAAATATATTTCTTTCACTCTTTTACCCAGTCCTACCACTCTGGTACCAGATTATACATTTTCTTACACATAAGTGCCAAGAGAGGCAGTTCATTTTCTCTACAAGCTTCCTCAGAAGCAGACTCCACTAACTGGAAGCCACCTTGTCCCCACTCCCTTGATTTTGAGAGAACTATTAAGTCTTTTTTATACTAGTGTAATCTAAAGAGATTCTGGCCCTCTCTCTGCCTCATCAAGATTACTCCAATTTTTTTTTTTTTTTTTTGAGACAAAGTTTCCATCTTGTCACCTAGGCTGGAGTGCAGTGGTGCAATCTTGGCTCACTGCAACCTCTGCCTCCTGGGTTCAAGTGATTCTCCTGCCTCAGCCTCCTGAGTTGCTGGGATTAACAGGCCCCACCACTAAGCCTGGCTAATTTTTGTATTTTTGGTGAAGATGGGGTTTCACCATGTTAGCCAGACTAGTCTTGAACTCCTGAACTAGGTTATCTGCCTGCCTTGACCTCCCAAAGTGCTGGGATTACAGGCATGAGCCACTATGCCCAGCCACAGTTGTTACCTTACAAGCTGCACAAAAGAATCTGGAATGGGAGGTAGGGCAAAAGCCCTTCTACCCAAGTCACTCTCAACCACCTGTGTACCCTGCTCTATCTCTCTTCTTTTTACCACAGTCTACAGGCACCAGAAGAATGGACTTTCTCCCTTTTTAAATTGCTGTCTAGGACCTTATTTATGTAAAACTTTTGATTAAATCAGCCAGACATACCCTTTACTATATCAAAGCGGTAGATAAGTGAATTATAGTTATCTATATGTGTGGTAGGTTGATCACGTGAATAGAACCAATAAACAGGCTTCCTAAATTCATGCCTTGTGCCCTAAATCTTTCTTGTCCCCTCCAACTTTGGGTTTGACCATGTGGTTTGCTTTGGGCCCTGGGACAGGAACAGATTTGAGATAAGCATATACTTGAAAAAGCACATGTGCATTTTCACTTCCTTTCTTACTCGCTTCCTTCACCATGAGGACCCACATGGACTAGCTCACTGGTAAAGCAGAACTACATTTGCCTGGTTGTGCTGATCTGGATTTCAGGCATATGAGTGAGCCCAGATGAAATGAAAAAAGCCAGCTAGCTAACGTGAAAGTGACCACAGACCCAGGCATTGGTCATAGCCAGCCCAGCTCAGATCAGTAGAACTGCTTAATAAACTATAGGCTGGTAAGAAGTAATGAATGGTTGTTATTTTAAGTCACTAAGGTTTAGGGCAGTATGTTATACAGCAAAGGTTAGATTTTGTCTTGCTACAAAATCCTATTCACTTTTTTTTCCCTATTATAAATCAGATGCATGGAGCTGGATTAATCATAATCCTTAGCCCATGATATATGTCACATTGATTTATACATTTATTTGTGTATAGATATAATCTTTCCTGCACAATACGCCTTGCTACAAGCATACTGTACTCTATCCATTTCATCAAAATGGACATTTGAGTCATTCCAGATTTTTGCTATTTCATATAGTGCTACTGTGAACATTCTTGTACATGTCTCCTGGGATATATACATATATACAGTTTCTCTTGAGTGGGTACCTAGGAGTGGAATTGCTGAGCTGGTAAGAATATGAATGTTTATCTTTACAAGGCAATACTAAACTTTTTCCAGTTTTATTAAATAGTTCTACCAATATACATTTCTTCCAGCAATGTGTAAGATCTTTCTGTCCTTCTCTTATTTGGGTTTTACCATCTACTATGTTCTTTTGAAAAATGTGAAAAACACAAACTTTTCACGTTTGTGTTTATATCTATAGTTATATTATCATCTCTTGAAGGCAGAGATCCTGACTCTTACTTCATTACTTAGTCCACATGCTTCAGAATACAGTGGATACACATTATTGTTTGATAATTGGTTGATTAGTATATACTTTTTCTAATTACACAGAATTTCAGATTGAGACAGTATGAAAATTTCCTTGATATTCTTCATTTTTCCATCACATATTGACTTGAGAACCTCAAATTGTACTCCCAGATAACCTTATATACTCTACTATAAAATTATAACCAGCTACACTCCTGTTTATCTCTCAGATTAACTCCTTGTTGACTGGACCTTATTGTTCACCATTATTTGGCCAAGCTCTGAAGGCATGCTTGGTTTCATCAAGTCAATTATTCAACACATGTTTATTGATGTGTCAGACTCAATAAATGAGTGAATGAGTGAAATTTGCTGTAAAAATAGCGATACTTTAAAAATCATCAAATGCATTAGATACCGTAGAGTTAATTACTTGGCCCACTGAAAAGGAACAGCTGTTAACCAAATAGCATAGACTAGAAAAATTCAAAAACTGTAAAATTGAAAACAGTTTAAGCTGGCAAAACATAGCATAATCATATGTAAAAAGCATGATATACTCTTAGATATGAATTACTTCTTCCATGGCTTTGACATCCGTTTGGAAAGATACCATAAATAAGTGGTTCACATAATCTATTTTAATTGATAACTTGAAGCTGTTTCCAAAATATCCTTATACCAAAATTCACAGACAATTAAAAAAAAAAAACTTACTTTACTCTTCCTTGAGTGTTAATATATCTATACACAATAGTGTTGCCCCAAGTCACTTGGGTGTAATTTTCATTGGTCACTCTAGTCAGGGAAATAACAAGTATACAATGATTATTTGAAAACAGTAACTAAAAAATATTGTCTTTGTTGGTAGTGGTTGTAACAACTGTATGTGTTTAAGGATGTTTTTTAAATTAAGCAAATATGGAACATATTTAAGAATGGAAAGGGCTTTGCAGACGCTGCTGCTGCCTGGAGCCTTGTAGTATCAGCCATGTCAACCCCATCATGTTCTTCGACATTGCCGTCAATGATGAGCCCTTGGGCTGCGTCTCCTTAGAGCTGTTTGTAGACAAGGTTCCAAAGACAGCAGAAAACTTTTGGCTCTAAGCACTGGAGAGAAAGGATTTGGTCATAAGGTTTCCTGCTTTCACAGAATTACTCCAGGGTTTATGTGTCAAGGTGGTGACTTCACATGCCACAATGGCACTGGTGGCAAGTCCATCTGTGGGGAGAAATTTGATGATGAGAACTTCATCCTAAAGCGTACAGGTCCTGGCATCTTGTCCATGGCAAATGCTGGACCCAACACAAATGGTTCCCAGTTTTTCATGTGCACTGGCAAGACTGAGTGGTTGGATGGCAAGCATGTGGCCTTTGGCAAAGTGAAAGAAGGCATAAATATTGTGGAGGCCATGGAGCACTTTGGGTCCAGGAATGGCAAGACCAGCAACAAGATCACCATTGCTGACTGGACAACTCTACTAAGTTTGACTCGTGTTTATCTTAACCACCAGATCATTCCTTCTGTAGCTCAGGAGAGCACCCCTCCACCCCATTTGCCCACAGTATCCTAGAATCTTTGTGCTCTCGCTGCAGTTCTCTTTGGGTTTCATGTTTTCCTTGTTCCCTTCCATGCCTAACTGGATTGCAGAGTTGAGCTAAGTTTATGATTATGAAATGAAGACTAAATGACAGCAACAAAAAATAATAGAAAGGGCTTAACTCCTCTTATGAAATGGGAAAAACTATAGGAGGAAAGATGATAAAACCCAAGTGATCAGAGAGATTCTAGACCGATGTATACTATGATGAACAGGACAGAAAATAATTACTGAGTAAAGTGAGTGAGGATTGGACCTGAAATGCATAAAACTTTAAAATGAATCAGATAGCTACAATAAAACAGGAAAGTAGTGTTACAGTTGAATATACTGCAAAGAATATAGGTAAAGTTATGCTCTACAATGTCTCTTTGTCCATTAGACACAAATATGCATATTTTATTTATAGAAAGACAAGTTCCCATTTGTTTAGCCTTTGCTTTGACCTTAAAATGAAAGTTATGAACATTTGATAGAATCTGCTTATACCTTTGCTATCTTGCACTTAGTTATACAGAACTGTGTGTTGTTTACCCAAAGATTTAACCATTAGACTTACTATCATATCTGAGAGAATGAGGGTGTTAGGGGTGTTCATGGTAATGTATATGAATAATGAAATGTTAATACATAATTAAAATTTACTAAAGGACAGTGTAATACCCTAGCAGGACAGCTTAATTGTAGTACTTAGAGCCTGCAGCCAGCATGCCAATTACAGCCTCATCACCCTGTGATCTTAAGGCAAGTTACTTAACCTCCTTGTACCTCCCTTCTTCTTCTGTAAAATGGAATACAACAATCACCAATTTCAAAAAGATGCTGTAAGGATTAAATGAGCTAATATCACTAAAGTGACTAAAACAGTCCATTTTAGCTGTTATCATTACACAGTAGATAATTTAAATTATGATTTACAAATAAATGTCGATTATACTACTTTATGATATATTCCATGTAACTCTGAGATATTATTTTGTTGCAATAGTAATATGTATATATATATTCTATAATGAATACGTGTGTGTGTGTGTGTGTGCGTGTGTGTGTATAATATATAATAGAAAACGGGAATTACAAGCATTAAAAAATACAAAAATTGGCCAGGCACAATGGTGCATGCCTGTAATCCCAGCACTTTGGGAGGCCAAGGTGGGTGGATCACCTGGGGTCAGGAGTTCAAGACCAGCCTGACCAACATGGTGAAACCCCATCTCTACTAAAAATACAAAAAAAAAAAAAAAAAAAAAAAAAAATAGCTGAATGTGTTGGCGAGCACCTGTAATCCTAGGTACTTGGGAGGCTGAGGCAGGAAAATCGTTTGATCCTTGTAGGCGGAGGTTGCAGTGAGCCAAGATCGTGCCATTGCACTGCAGCCTGGGCAACAGAATGAGACTCCGTCTCAAAACAAAACAAAAAACAACAAAAATCATCTCATAATACCATTTTAAAAAATATTCTTAGGTATATGAAAGTTAAAAGTGCCGTTTTTCCTCTTTCATTCTGAACCACAGTATCAGCTATTTGGTGTACATATTTTGTTCCTCCGTGTATTCAAAGATATACAATATGATTGTTAAAATACTCAATTTACAATAATTTTAGACATTTTCTATTTCCAGCACTGACATTTTCTGCTCTCATTAAGTAGTGTCTATGTATTTATAGTGTTCAGACTATAAAAGTTCGTATCATGAATAAATAGGTTAAAAATTATTTCTTAATTAAAATCACTGCTATAACTTACATTTCTGTAAAATCAATTGGTTGTTATAAGTCATATAAAATGAAAAATAGACTTTGTGATACAGAGTAAAAATTGCATTAATGATTGATAAGTATTATGTGTGAAATGAAAAATTACTAGACAAGGAGAAGAA
The DNA here is from genome assembly GCF_030222135.1 of Aotus nancymaae. NCBI lineage: Eukaryota > Metazoa > Chordata > Mammalia > Primates > Aotidae > Aotus > Aotus nancymaae. The sequence goes on from NW_026988413.1 coordinate 34,066,677, forward strand.
ACTGTTTATCTTGCTACAAAATATTCAGTGAATGGATTATAGCTAGTCTTGTCTTTAATGTTTCCCGTGGTAATTGTCAGGAAGAGGTATGAAGAATTGTGGGACCTTAATAATATGCCTTGCCATTTTAATTGCTGAGAGAAGCAAGAGAATTTTAATTGCCAGGAGATACATTACTAATTAAAATGTCATTCTATATTCATTCTAAAATAATTAGTTTGAATATTTGTAGGAAACGAGATATAAATTTAGTTCCAAATTCAGGAGCATACCAACAACAGGCTTTGTTAAAATGATTTATGGTTAAGGAAGGTTAACAATCATAAAACTTTAAATGTTTCTTTAATTTGGTACAATTAAATTTTTTATTGGATTATACAACTTGAAAAGTGGAATTCACAGTATCTTAAAACTTAGTATTCTTTTTAAATTACTATAACATTAAGTTAAAATCCTAAATTGCTTTCAGATTTCTGGGGTATTGGTTTTTTAAATTTTTTAGTTTTAGCATTTATTACAGTTCAGGGGAAAAAAATCTTTTTTATAAATCGTACAACATGGTTATAATATATGAATTGTAAATTCTGTTGACATTACATGGAAACTTGTAAATGTAGTCATGCTTCAGTGGACTTTCAGAATTCTAGATTAAGTCTCAAATACTCAGCTAAAATAAATTAATTGAAAAGGACATGTACTTGAAAGGAGCTTAAACAGTAAACTTACCACAAAAATAGTAAATAAATTAAATATAAAATGTGACTTGAAATATTTTGAATATATGGTTGCCTAAAATCATCAGTTGAAGTTTTATGAAGATAAAGGTATTAGGAAAATGAAAAAACAAATGAAAGATGAAAAACTTTTATTCATATGATTATTGCATAAAATTATTGATGCTTTATACTTGGCTTAATAATTACAAGATTTACATTTAAATTTACAAAATTTTAAATACTCATTTTTTCCCTTTGTAACTTGTGCACAATTATATTTGTTATAAAGGCAATGGATGGATTTACCTTGATTGCCTTTTTGTTTTCTTAGGATTTGGGGCACAGAGCATTGAATACTTATATTTCTCTTTTAATGACCCACCATCACCAGTCCCTCTTTTGTTTTACTTAAATATTTCATTTCTGATCCGTCTCTTATTCTGCTCTTCCCCATATGGGTATCTGTCTTTGTCCATTTTGTGCTACTTTAATGGAATACCACAGACTGGGTAGCTTATAATGAACAGAAATTTATTTGGCTCACAGTTTTAGAAGCTGGAAAGTCCAAGATTAGGGGGCCAGCATCTGGTGAAGGCCTTTTTGCTGTATTAAAATATGGTGAAAGGCATCACATGGGTAAAAGAGAGAGGGAAGGAGGCTGAATTCATCATTGTATCAGAATCTCACTCCCATGATAATGGCATTAATCCATTTGTGAGGACAGAGACCATCATAATCTTAAAGGTCCCACTTCTCAACACTGTTGCATTGGGTTTTAGGTTTCTGACACATGAACTTTGGGGGACACATTCAAACCATAGCAGTATCCACTCTATATTGGATAATATAGCCGTGGATGTTGTGTATCTTTGTAAAATGTGTAGTGTTTTGTGTGTGTTTTAAATGTAGATGTTTTGTGCTGTAGATATTTAATTTTTTTTCATTAAGCATCCAATATTTAAGACCTATGTTGTTATACATTCTTTTAGGTCACTGCTTCTTGTACTACCTGGCATACTCAGTGTCTACTACATTTTACCTATTCGATTCTCTAAGGATAAGCACCTGAATTGTCTCCCATTCCCATCATAAATAGTGTTCCAGTAGTTGTCCTTGATCAGGCCTGTGTAAGAATTGCTCCAACATATATAACCAGGAACGAGGCGTATACATACTTAATTTCACTAAGTATTTCAAGATTGATTTCCAGACTATCTGTTTCTGCTTACAGTACTACTTTCCTATATCCTTACCCAAAATTGGTTTTACTGACCTTTCTAATTTTTGCTTTTCTGATAAGGGGAAGCAATGTTTTATTTAGTTTTGCGTATTCCTATGCTTTCTCACTAGACTTCCTCTTTTGTGACTCATATGTTTATCTCCTCTGCCAACTTTGCTTTTTTGTTTTCCACCCCTTTGGATTGTTTTACAGCTTTTCTTCTCTAGATACCCATGGCTTAATAGAGCTGCAATGAGGGAGATGTGTTTGTGGGCTGTGTAGCAGGTTAAATTACTATAACACTTAATTTTGAAATTGCTTTCAGATTTCTGAGGTACTGTTTTGTTTTTTTACATTCTTTTGTTGCAGTGTTTATCACAATTTGGAGAGCACTTGTGATTTGGGGATACATGAAATGTGGCCAGTACAACTAAGGAGCCAAAAATTTAATTCTGTTTGACTAACATTTAAGTGTAAATAGACACATTTGTTTACTGGGTTGGACAGAGAATCCTAGGTATGAATCCTTTGTTGGCTTTAGCTATTACAGATGTCTTCTCCATTTGTTATCTGCTGGATAACCTTGTTGAACAGAAATGCTTAATTAGCATTTTAGTCTAATCCTTCAGCTTTCTTCCTATATATTAGTGCTTTTGGAGTTGTTTTTAAATTTTCCTGTACCCTTGAATCACAGAGATAATCTCCTTTGTTTTCTTCTTTTAGGTTTATTGATTTATCTCTTAGGTCTTTAGTCCACATAGAGAGCTTCCTTTTGAATATGGTGTAAGGAAGGCATCCAACTTTACTTTTGTTCCACAAACTAGTTTTCCTACTTTTGAGATCTTTTCCAAAACCAACAATCAGTTTTCTGCTGCTCCATAAACCAACTGGAAGTCCAGCAATTCAATTCAATGTACTAATTGCTTGGAGTTAGTACAGACTCCACAGGTCAAGGGATAAATCTCATGAGACTGCCCTCATTTCAGACATCTACTTCAAGTCTTGCGCCACCGATACTTCTGACTAACTGGCTATAAATTGGGTGTTACCACAACCTCCTTCTCAGTTCTGATAACCTGGTAGAATGAGTCATAGGACTCAGGAAGGTACTTTAGTTTTTTATTTTTTTGGATTAGGGATGCTTAACCTGTACTAGTTTTCTTTCTTTCTTTCTTTTTTTTTTTTTTGTTTAATTATAAAAGTAAGATTTTTTTTGTTTGTTTTGGAAGAAAGAAAGAAAGAAAGAAAGAAAAAAAGAATGAAGAAGAAGAAGAAAAAGGAATAGAAAGAGAGAGAGAATGGGAGTATTGCTTTCTTGCCCAGGCTAGAATGCAGTTTAGTAATGGGTATTGAAAACCTCTTTTATACCAATAATTATACTTAATGTTGTAGACAGGAAGGAATAAGGGAAGAAAATAACAAACAAGCAGCCAACCAATATTTCATTTAAACCTATGAAATGCTATGCGATTACTGAGGAGTGATTTACTTCCAATTATGTAGTCACTTTTGGAATAGGTGTGAGGTGGTAATGTATGTTTTGTGTATTTGAAGTGGAGAGTTCTATAAATGTTTATTAAGTTTACTTGTTCCGGGTCTGAGTTCAAGTCCTGAATGTCCTTGTTAATTTTCTGTCTCGTTGATCTATAGAATTGTTAGCTCTTCTTGTTACATTGATCCTTTTGCTATTATGTAATGTCCTTCTTTGCCTCTTTTGATCTTTGTTGCTTTAAAGTCTACTTTATCAGAGGTGAGAATTGCATCTCCTGCTTTTTGTTTATTTGTTTATTTTTACTCTCTGTTTGGTTGGTAAATCTTCCTCCTTCTCTTTGTTTTGAGTCTTTGTGTATCGTTGCATGTGAGATGGGTCTGGATGCAGCATACTGATGGGTTTTGGCTTTTTATCCAATTAGAATATATATAAGTTTAATACTGGCATTTGATGCTAACTGGCTGTTTCGCCCATTAGTTGGTGTACATTTTTCATTGTGTTAATGCTCTTTGCTTTTTGATATGTTTTTGGAAAGGCTGATGTTGGTTGTTCCTTTATATGTATAGTGCTTCTTTCAGAAGCTCTTGTAAAGCAGGCCTGGTGGTGGTGAAGTCTCTAAGTACTTGTTTGTTCGCAAAAGATTTAATTTTTCCTTTGCTTGTAAAGCTTAGTTTGGCTGGATATGAAATTCCGGGTTGAAAGTTCTTTTCTTTAAGGATGTTAAATATTGGTCCCCACTCTTTTCTGGCTTGTAGGGTTTCTGCTGAGAGATCTTCTGTAAGTCTGATAGGTTTCCCTTTATGGGTAACCTGACCTTTCTCTCTAGCTGCCCTTAGTATTTTCTCCTTCATTTCAACCCTAATAAATCTGGTGATTATGTGCCTTGGGGTTGGTCTTCTTGAAGAATATCTTTGTGGTGGTCTCTGTATTACCTGGAGTTGAATATTACCCTGCCTTGCTAGGTTGGGAAAGTTTTTCTGAATGATATCCTGAAGAGTATTTTCCAACTTGGATTCATTCTCTTCGTCACATTCAGGTACACCTATCAAACATAAATTAGGTCTTTTCACATAGTCCAATATTTCCTGGAGACTTTGCTCATTCCTTTTTATCCTTTTTTCTCCAATCTTGTCTTCTTGTTTCATTTCACTGAGCTGGTCCTCGACTTCTGATATCCTTTCTTCTGCTTGATCAATTCGACTGTTTAAACTTGTGCATACTTCATGAAGTTCTCGTGTTGTGTTTTTCAGCTCCATCAATTCACTTATATTCCTCTCTGAATTGTCCATTCTCGTTAACGTTTTGTCAAACCTTTTTTCAAGGTTCTTAGTTTCTTTGCATTGGGTTAGAACAAGTTCTTTTAATTCACAGAAGTTTCTTATCACCCACCTTTTGAAGCCTGCTTCTGTTATTGGAACACACTCGTTCTCCATTAAGCCTTGTTCCGTTACTGATAAGGAATTGCGATCCCCTGTAGAGGGAGAGGCATTCTGATTTTGAGTATTCTCTGCCTTTTTAGGCTGGTTTCTTCCCTTCATTATATATTTATCCCTCTGTCGTCTTTGTAATTACTGACTTTCTAACTAGGTCTCTGAGCGGACGTCCAACTTGTTGATTCCCAGCGCCGAAATCTGAGCAATCCACTGCGCCGGCCAAAACAGCAGTGTTAAGCTTGATGGTGCTTTTCTGCCCGGGAATCTCCGGACTCTGCACCAAGAACTGCTGCGCTGAGGCGCCTGCAAAACCACCGCGCCGGCCACAAGAGTCGCCCTGGCGACCCTTCGGGCTCCTCTGCTGGGATTCTCTTGGTCCGTGAGCAACAAATATTTGTCTGAAAGTGTGGCGTCCTCTCGTTCTCTGCGCTTTCACTGGAAGCTACGAGCGCGAGCTGCTAGTGATCAGCCATCTTGGATCTCTCTCAGGAAGGTACTTTATTTATAATCAACTGGTTTATTATAAAGGATACGAATAAACAGGTAGACTGAGGTACATATGGCAAGTTCTGGAAGAGTCCTTAGCATAGGAACTTCTGTCCCTATGGTGTTGGGGTAGGATGTAGATATATTCACCAGCCTAGGAGCTCTCAGAAATTCAGTGTTCCAAAGCTTATATAGAGCTCACTGTTTAGCCCCATACTCTCCCTTCCCTTTCCTGAAGTCAATGGGTGGGGCTGAAACTTCCCTGTAATCACTTGATCTTTCTGGAGACCAGTCTTATCCTGTGGCTATGTAGGGGGACCCACCTTAAATTAGCTTATTAGCATAAATTCATTGAAAGGGGCTTTTTAAGAATAATAAAAGGCACTACTTTCACTCAGGAAATCCCAAGGATTTTAGTACCTCTGTGCTAGGAACCAAGGACAACCACCAATATATTTTGTATTATAATACACCTGTACTATTGTGTGGAAGACAATTTATTGTTCCACCTCTGCTTTTGTGTTGTAGAAGCACACTTTTAGCAAGTTGACTTACTTGCTCAATTCTCTTATTCTAACACTTATTTTGTTGTATTTTCTCTATAACAAAGGTGATTATGTTATCCACAGATAATTGTAGTTTTATTTTCTTCTTTTATTATCTTTACTCTTTTTTTTTCTCTTATGCAATGGGCCAGAGCTTCTAGTGCTCTGCTATTTAGAATTGACAGGAGGCAAATGTATTTTTTTACTAGTTTCAGGAGAACTGTATGTTATACAATCATGTACCATGTAATGATATGTACAGTAGTGGTCCCTAAGATTATAATGGAGCTGAGAAATCCCTATCTTCTATTGATATAGCCATTATAATGTCATTAATGCAACATATCACTTGTGTTTTAGAGGATTGTGGTGTAAATAAACCTATGGTCCTGCCAGTTGTAGAAAAGTACAGTAAATACATTTGTGTGCCCTACATAATAAGTGAAAATGATAAATCACTGCATTACTTGTGTATTTACTTTTTATGGTTATTTTAGAGTGTACTCCTTCTACTTATTAAAAAAACAAGAACAGTAACGTTAAAGCAGCCTCAGGCAGATCCTTCAGGAGGTGTTTCAGAAGAAGGCATGGTTGTCATAGGTGACAGGTCTATGTGGGCTCTTCTCCCTGAAGACCTTTTAGTGGGACAAGTTATAGAGCTGGAAGACTATGATGTTAATGGTCTTGACCTTGTGTAGTCCTAGGCAAATATGTGTGTTTGTATCTTAGTTTGAAAACTAAAAAAAAAATTTAAAAACAGAAAAATGCTTATGGAATAAGGATGTAAAAAAGAAAATTTTTTTGTACAACTATAGTATTTGTGTTTTAAGCTAAGTGTTACTACAAAGGAATTTTAAAAATTATAAAAATGTGAAGTTTATTAAATAAAAATACCGTAGTTAGCTAAGTTTAATTTATTCTGGAAAAAAGAAAAATATTTTTAAATAAATTTAGCTTAACCCAAGTGTACAGTGCTTATAAAATTAATGAGTGTACAGTGATGGCATTTGCATTCATTTACTACTCACTCACTGATTCACTAAGAGCTACTTTCAGTCCTGAAGGCTCCATTCATGATAAGTGACCTGTAGAGATGTATCATTTTTTTTATCTCTTGTAAAGTATTTTTACTGTACCTTTTCTATGTTTAGATACACAAATTCTTACCATTATGTTATTATCGCCTATAACATCCAGTACAGTAACCTGCTATACAGGTTTATAGCCTAGGAGCAATAGCCTATACCATATAACCTTGTTGTATAGTAGGCTTATACCATCTAGATTTGTGTAAATATACTGTGTGATGTTTCCACAATGACAAAATCACCTAATGATTCATTTTCAGAATGTATCCCCATCATTAAGCAATGTGTGACTGTATTTATAAGCATAATACTTGCTTTATGTTTTTGGTATATAGACTTACTAAATAAATAGTCTTTTAAACCACAAATTTTAGAGCTTTATCAAATGCTTCCTCATAACTATTAGGATAATGATATTTTTCTCCTTGAACTATCAATGTAGTAAATTATATTGGTGGGAGTTTTTTTAATGTTAAACAATCCTTACATTCATGGAAAACAATTGTTTATTTAAATGTTATGAAAATTATTTAAAATTAAAATTTAAGTAATACTCTTCCATTTATCTGACTGCTAATGAGTTAAGGTAAACATTCTTTGTTTTTAAAAAAGGTAGTTAAACTTCTTCTTGTGTGTTTATATTCTTCTCCACTGCCAAATTTCACAAATCTGCTTGTAGGTTAAATTGGTCTATAATTTTTTTTTCTTCACTGTTCTGAAGTGGTTTTCAGTCTGGGAATCAAAGGTATATTAACCCCATTAAATCAGTTGGACAGTACTTTTTTTTTTTTCACATTCTCTTTTTCCCTTTGTTTTTCCTCTCTCTCTCTCTTTTTTTTTTAACTGAAATTTTGTATAAGAGGGATTTTTCTGTCATTGAGAGTTTGTTAAAAACTTATTTTTAATAATGTCTGGATTGGAAACTTGGGTTGGAGGTAAGGGGAGGTATTTTTGAATACCTTTGGTGGCCATTTCAAGTTTTTTAGTAATTCTTGGTCAGTTTAAATCTTTGTATTTTGTATCAGTTTTTCCTTTGGAAAGTATTTTTTTCCGATTATTCTTAGATTTAGCTATTAATATTTTAATATTTTAAAATATTATATTGTGTTTTTATCTATCCATTTTAAAATTCTTTTTTCACTTCATTTTTCTCACTTCAAATATTCTTTGTTTAATTTCTATTATTCCTGCAGAGGTTTGTCTGCAATGCTCATTATTTCAAAAGACCAACACTTTTTGTATTAATTTCCTTTCTCTTAAAAAATCTTGGTTATATTAATTTCCTCCCAAGTCTTCATTATTTCCTTTCTTCTGTTTCCCTAGCATTGTGGGTTGTGTTATTTCCAAGTTCTTGAGTTGAATAATTCAACTTATCTTTCCCTGTATTTCTTATTTTCCAATAGCCTTGAGATTTTAATATGAAATTTTTGTCCTCGTTTTTATTTTATTACTCAAGTAAAAGCTTTTTTCCCCAATTCTTTTGCAGTTGTTTCACATCAAAAGAGCTTTTTTTTCTGCTTATGTTGAGAGTATTTGTGTAAAATTTTCACTTAGTTTTATCTTTAATTTCATTCTCTATTAGCATACGGAAGCACCTTTTCTTCATCATAGCATTGCACTTTATAATTTTCTCTTAGAATTTTTCCTCTGTTATGTGGTGCTTCTGTATACTCCGGAGCATAATCTTTTGGTTGTGTTTATTTTTGCTTGTATTGCCATTTATAGATACGTGTCTAAACAACCTAGAACAAATAGTTGTAAATATACTTCTTGGATAAATAGTTGTGTATATGCTTCTTGAAAGTCTTTTTTTTTTAACTTTTATTTTAAGATCAGGTTACAAGTGTAGGTTTGTTATATAGGTAAACTTTTGTCATGGGGTTTGTGGTACAGATTATTTTATTATCGTCTGCATATTAAGCTTAGTAACTAGTTATTTTTCCTGATCTTTCCTCCTCTCATTCTCCACCCTTGGAAAGGCCCCAGTATGTGTTGTTCCCCTCTATGTGCCCATGTGTTGTTATCATTTAGCTCACACTTATAATTGAGAACATGTGGTATTTTCACATATCAAACTTCCCCTAATCCCATTCATTCAGGCTTTTCATTACTCTCATCAATGAATTGTTTTGACCAGTGGTGACCAAGTCTGACCAAGGTAGCTTGAGAGCCTGGTCTTTTCCTTTAATCTTAATTAGCACCCTTCCAGACCTTTGATGTGAGAGTTGAGGTTTTCTGAATCTTAACATGCTATCAAAACTCAACTGATAAGAGTCCTCTAGGTCCCTCTTTTCCCCTGACATCCCATTCATATAAAAAGATTGTTTTCCAGAAGACCTGTGTAGAAATTTCAGACTCCAGTTACTGACCCTCATCAGTAAATGGTCTCTCGCCTGATTGTGTGCTTATTTTTTCTCCCTCCATTAAGCTTCTAGTTTGGAAATGCAATGGGTTGGGTACTTTTTCATCTTTTTAATCCTCACAGATGTGATTTATACTCAAAGTATGAAGTAACCTTGATCTTTTATGTGCTCAATTGATAGGAAACAGATTTTCATCTTCAGAATCCTGTAGCACTTTCTACTATACATTTATAATTATATTTGAAGATATCTTTCTTAGCTCACTTACTTGTAAGTGTCCTGTGGCAGTGATCTGTGTAATTTTCATCTTTAATTTTTCATTTTAATTCATAGCACACTGTTTTGCAACAACAGGTCTCTAATAAATAATCTTAAATATCTCTAATTGTCTAGTCTGTTCATTATTCAGTAAATATAATTTATAACTATTCTGCAACTATTCTTTTTTCTTAAAAGCAAAAGGATGTCATTTGTCTAATACTGGTTTGTTTGTTTGTTTGTTTTTTTGCTTTATTTTGTGGAGATAAATTTACATTATAAAATTTAGGTTTGGAGAAACCCAATTACAAAAGGCAGTTTCTATGAGGATGCCTTGTCATGCTACAAGTTCTGTCTCTCTTCACAGTAACAGATCTAGTTTAGGACTGCCTCACAGCAGCCACTTAGTTCAGTTGGATAGAGCTGCTGCTAATAGGCTAAGGTTTACTCTAAGGTCTTGTTATCCTTCTTTATACTCAGTTTATCAAATGCTTGAGAGTAAGACTTGTGGTGGAGTTCTTGTGAAAGCCTTAAAAGGTCCCAAGAGGCATGAGTCACTTTCACTGATGTGGGGCGCAGTATATCATCCCATCAACCTACAACTCTTGCCATTAGCCTTTAAAACAAAATTTATTTGTCATGGAGTTCTTATCATAAATTCAAATATATATGTGTTTTCATCAATGATGCATCAATATGCTCTACTAGTTCTTACAGGAATGTGTGGTCAATATCAATAGGATAATTCTGATTAGTATGCCTTTTCTGTAAAAGTCTTGTGAACATACTGTAAAGATTCTTTAACAGACTCTTTTTTAAAAGAATAAAACCTGTTAATTATCTGATATACTGTTACCTTTTTAGAGTACTCAGCTATTACTTTAATTAGCAAGCTGTTGTAAACATATGACATCCAAATATAGCATATTGCTTTAAGTACATTTGAAGAATCTATCACATTAAATAATATTCTTATTTAGTTCTTACAACACTATGTGATAGGTATGATGATACCAATTTACAGATAAGATTACTGAGGCATAAGGAGGTTAAGAAATTTGCCCAAAGTCATATAGCTAATAAGTGACTGTGATTTGAACTCATTTGTCTGATTCCAGAGCTTGTTCTCTAAAGTGCTAGGCAACACCACTTAATAATACAAAATACTTTTCTCCTTAAGTGATCACACTGTCAGTTCATGATACTCAAGTACCACCAGAGGCCAGGCAGGCCAAATACTTGTGTGAAGTGATCAGGTTAAAAGTCGTGAGGAGTGGAAGTATCAAGATTATAGGAATCAAGAGAACATGTACTGCAAAAGGGATTTCAAAATACATTTTTAAATGCTGAGCTTTCAAAGCATATCTGCAAGCCAGATTTGGCCCATGAGGTCACCATTTTTTATTATTTGGTTTATATAAACATCCCTCCCCATTACTACTTTTGAACAATTTTGAGGCTCTACTAATTGCCACATACTCAGTATTTATTTAATTAATGAATAAGAAACCTTAGATAGTCACATATTTTGAAATTGATTTCATTGAAATAAGAGAACAAAAGGAATAAAAATGCACTTTTTTCTTTTGTAAATCTTTCTTTGTGTCATTATTTATTTAAAATAATGACATTTTCATCGATATGCATGACTGTTACTTTGACATCAAATCAAATCTTTCTATTATCTCTTCTGTGGCTACCTGAGGCCTGCCCTATTATTTACTCAATAATTTGTAAACTCTAAATATTAAGGTCTTGATTTAGGACATAAAATTTGGCATGAGTCTGACATTTATTTCTCAGAATTGCATCAGTCTGTAAGTTTGGCATGGGGCATATCTCAATTTATAACTATGTCTTAAGCATGTGACTTTGTAGTGAATTATACGAAAAACAAATCTACATAATATCTTTTAGCCTAGTAAATATATTTGATCTCCTCTGTGTAGTTACTTTGCTGAAATATGTTGGGAGGCATTGTTGAAATAGGCTTGATACGGTAAAAACTTAGCCTATTTTGAAGTGATATTATCAGTTCAAGGAATTTACCTTACTACAAAAGCAAATGGTTTTGATTGTTTAAATGTAAGATTAGGAAACAAAATCTCTCATGTTAAAGTCCTCTAGAGTTTACATAAAAATCAAAATCATTATTTTAAAAGAATTCAGGTACAATAAATAGAATTCAGATCAACAAATGTTCAAACTCCTAAATCATTGGCAATTGAAGTAATACACAGAGCTGGAGATGTGAATATTATATAATGAGGATAATAAAGGAGTTGAATGTGATGTGCCTCCGGTGCATGTTAGTAGCTAATTCCAATATGAATGCTTTGCAATCATTTGTCAGCAGAGATGCATGTGTTCGGCTAAATGGAAATCTTGGACGTTCTCTCATACACCCCATTATTTGTAATTGAACACCTGATTTCTATCATGAAACAAATTAACATCTGCACTGGATCTGTCTTTTATGCATATGGATGCACTGATTAGAATTTTGCAGATAGGCAGATACTTGAAAACATAAAGACAACATTGTGAAACACTTCCAGCCATAATTTTTGATTACATATTGAGAATCGTTTAATTATCTTACTCCATATAATTAGCTCTTCTACTTAGGTCAATTGCTTTTTTTATTAACATGTTAGCAATTTGTTAATTGGCATAAATAACATGAGACTTTTCTGGATATTTCATATGAGAAATACATGTGCTTAAAGAAGCTAAGGGAAACACAAAAAGGTAAATGTATTCATTAGCCCCATTATAGCATTTGCCAGTGCCACTGCTTGGTGCCCCCAAAAGCAGTGTGAGTTTGTTGATTTGAGTGGTTATAAAAATTTAAGACCATGGGTGTACATTTAAAATCAAAGAGTATTTTCTGAAATTAAAAGAATGATAAAGGAATGGATATAAAAATACTAGGTGGTGGCAGGGAGCTAGGCGGAGAGTTACATACATTCAGGTAAGACAATTATTAATTATTAAGAAAGTGATTTAGTTAATATCAAGCCTTTAAGCTCCAGGCCATTATTTTAACCACTGCTTTATATTATAAATAATTTCTACATATTAATAAAGATGTTATTGGTTATATCTAGAAAGAAAATTTTATTTCAAAGAAGTTTTCTAGTTTCTGGCACAAAGACAACTACCAGTATCCTACATTTTAGATATGTAGGAATTTAAGAGCTAAAAGAGATTTGGGGGTTACATAGCCTAGCATCTCTAGAGAGCAAGAGTGATAGACCTTTCTAAAAATGGAGGTAGGGGTAGAGACATTTATTTATTAACCCTGTTACTGAATATATTCTGGGCAAAGCACCGGGTTGGGCATTCTGGCAAATAAAAAGATAAATTATCATAACCCTATCCCAGTGAGAATATTTAGTGTTCTTTTTTTGTAAGTAATGCTTGTATCCACTTGAGGGCACTACGATCAAATTTAAAAAGCAAACAAGAAAATGTTATTTTGGTTTATTTCCATTAAAATTGTTCATTGTACTCTTGGGAATATAACTATATACTTTTAGATAAAATACTTTTTAAATATACAGAGATGGTTGGTTTTTGTTCATTTTTGTTTAAGTTTCAGAATAGGTACAGATTAAAACAGTGGTTCTCAAAGTGTAGATACTGGATACCAGACCAGCAACATCAGCGTTACCTGAGAACTTGAACATGCAAATTCTCAAGCCTGATCTGTCCAATTTGGAACTCTGGGAGGTTGATGGGGGCAGAGGTCTATATATTCACAAACTCTCTATGTATGATTTTGTTGCTTAGTAACATTTGAAAACCCCTGAATTAGAATATGTACAATTTGAAATACTTTTTTTATTTCCAACTGTTGAAAAATTAAGTTAGCAATTAACTTATCAATATGTTTGAAATATTGTGGAAAATGTGTTTAGGAAAGTTTCCTATATTAGCAATAGATAAATAAATAAGTCTGAAGACTAAAGGTAATTTTTTTTGCCCATAATTTTACGACCGTGTCCATATGAGTCAGAGTAGTTAGTTGAATGGTCATTTTTATCTCCTCCTCAAAAAAGAACAATTTGAGATAAATCATTTGTTATGTAGAAAAATCAGTCAATTGACAGAATTTCCAAAATCTAACTTTTTGTGGTGATGTTGGGAGCATAGTCTAGATGTCAAGATAATGCTAACAGTATGTATTTTTAACATCGCTATAGTATCTTTATACTTATTACTCGGGATAATACATATATTAGGTCATTTGATCCTCTGGATAATTCTTGGAAGCAATTAGGAAACCAATCATTACCTCCATTTACAATTAGAAAAACTGACTCAGACTCAACTGAGACCAGTTTTAGAATTCTTATCTGTAAGTGTAATATTAGTATAGGGACTCTACTCATTTTCTTTGAAATAAGTAGGTAATTTTGTTGCCCTTTTCTTAAAGAGTTAGTGGGAACAACTGAAAGAGAATACTATTGCCCTGAAGAGAAGAACTTCAGACCTCTCGTTTTAGGAAGGATAATCTCTCCAGGTGTAGCCAACTAGACTGTGAGGCTGGAACTTGAATTCTGAGGGTTCCCCTCATGGAGGGATTCTCACATCCTTTTCTTAATACTGTGCTGGACCTCAGATGTGCCCTAACTTCACCTCATCTTCTGTCTCTTTCATTGTGGACACTCCTTCCTGTGACTCTTTGTACAGTTAAAGCAGTGTAGAACTTCTCTAACTCTTTATGCTAAGGAACAACAAATGAGAAAGGAATCACAAAGAAAATAAGGAACTCCAGTACAGCTTGCTGTCACTGTTGGATTCTGAGCTGTTTCGCTACTGTGATGTGACACTGTCTGCTCTAGCTCGCTGACTTTAAATGGTACCTCATGAGGCTTCCCTACTACTTAACTCTTAGTTGTTGTTTTCTCAATGAAGATTGCTATCTTACATCCACAAGGGATGACATTCTATATATGTGAAGACTTTCACATTCACAATCAATCCAGCATCTAGCACAGGATGTCCCTCTTGCCAGAATGCAAGTGGTCTTGATCGTGTTGTTCTGAGATCAAGACCATTTCCTCCATATATAAGAAGTAAAAAGCTTACTTGAAGACAGTTTTATATATATATAGCAGCTGGAGCTCATTGCTTTAAAATAAATTGAATGCTGAAGTGAATCTAGTAGCAAAGTCAGAAAGAATAAATGTTTAATGAATATTGTATATTAATAGTTACATGTTTTTAGCATAGTCTTTGTAGTATTAAAAGTATCAGAAGTTGGCTATAACTTATTGTCTGTAGCAATAATTGAACCTACCTTATAAGATTGTTATATTAACTGAAATCTGTAAAGCATAAAGCACATGCTTGTAACATAGAAAATCTATTTTTTAAAAAGTAAGTTGTTATAAGGAAAATAATGTGATAAAATGAAGTGGAGATAGTTATTTAACAACATTAGTAGAATATGCTATGGCATATAATATTTTATAATGTAACGTAGTCTCATTTAACTCACTTTTTAAAATTTGTTTTCACTTTCAGATAAAGTTTAATTTGCTTGAATGCTAGTGAAAAAAAGGTTAACTTAAGCCTAAATGGAAACCTTTACTTATTTCAGAGCTTATTGAGGAAAACTGTATTGAAATTTGTTAGAATTTTATGCTTTTTAGAGTTCACAAATTTATTTTTAGTTTACTAAGTATCATTTACTCATCTGTGTTCGTCTGTCTGGAAGTCTCTCTTGTAGGAACTCCCACAGTAGTTTATCTTTACCTTTTATAATATCTTCTATACTATTTTGGTATTAATGATGAACATATCTTCTGTTCTAAACTACCAAAGTTAATATTAAATAAATTAATTATCACTGAAGAGTACTAATTCCAAAATGTGTCTTATAGTGTCTAAAGTAAGCTTTTCTTGCCAATTTTCTAATTGTAGATCAAAGGAAGGAAATAAAGAAAAACCTCTGAGGAGCTAAAGATTATTTGGATTCTAGTCTGTTAACATTATAGTGTAATTCTTGTTAACTTTCCAATTATTTATGTATCTCCCTGAAAAGCAGATATAAATGGTCACAATTGAATCAAATCTCATAACCAGGCATGTAATTTTGCCATGAATCTTCAAGCAAGATTCACATTTTATTTTCCTGTGGAAAAATAATCTACCTTCTTAATTGATACTGAATAGATCTTATGTTTCTTTTCCATTGTACTGTTTAGATAGTGCCATCTGAAAGAGAGGGAGGAAAAATATATTTAGAAGTCATTTTCTTCCTAGGGCTGATTTTTCCCCCCATTCCATTTAATGGTTGTTACTTATTAAGAAAAATCCAGAGACACCATCAGACTGGTTTTAACTCTTTTATTCTTTCTGTTAAGTAGTCTCATTCCTCTACAAGTTCATGTAACAGATTTCTAGTCTTTTCCCCTAGTTTTATATCTAAAAGGAGAGGGATTTCTGCTTATAATAGTTTTTAAATTAGGGATGAGTATACTTTTTGCATAAACTGTGAAATAAATGCATTACTTATTTCTTTTACTCCAAATGTATTTTTTTCTGCCTCTTTCATTTGTATGCCTGTGAATGTTTGACTGTGAAATGATTATATTAAAATAGAAATATTGAGTTATTTGAACTAATATATCTTAGTGTTGCTTTTCTGAAGTGGGAAGGTACTGATTTCCTGTGCTGAAATGTGCCTTAAGAAAAAAGAAAGAAAAGGAGCAGATTTTGTTCCAGAGTTGTTTATAAGGAACAACTTCACAAGTACCTTTGGACGTGGCATTGTAATTCTTGTTGGATAAAAGTAATATGTATGAGTCCAGTAGATGGCGCAAACATTCCCCCAAATAGAAAATAATTATCTTAAAGTAGAAAACTTGGTATTAATAATAAAAGTGGCACTATTTAAGTCGAATCAAGTAATTTTCAAGACATTTTCTTTTTTAAAAATATAAATAGAAAAGATTAAAAGGAAGTGAAATGGTAGTTCATTTTGGACATATTAAACTTGTCAAGATACTTTTTCAAATTAATATAGAAATACTTTAGTAGTATATGAATAATGAAAGATATCACAAGGTCAGTTTTAAAAAAAATATCTGAGAGTTGAAATTTGGAATATGTTGTGTAAATGTCAAAAGTTATTTTTTCTACTGACTATCTTGGTTTTATTTTTATGTGTCCTGCATTTGTAAGCAGAAGCACTGTGAATATAGTTTTGTCAGCAAATAAACAAATGGAACTCTTAAGCTTTAAGTTAAAAAGGAAAAGAAACATTGTGCAAATCGAGCCTGATGTAGTCCAGCCTTATTGCAGATTGATTCATTATTATGACTAGCTTTACTTTGTTATTCATTCTTCTCTAAATGAATAAAGATGAATGAAAGAGAAGCTGAACGTTATAGTTTTTGTAGTAGTCTCGAATTTATTAGTTGGTTGATAAGTAGCAGTTTCTTAAGAACTTAAGAAATTCAGTAGCTTGAAACATAATACAGGTACTCTATAGGAACATTGCTTTCATCTGATGAATAAGAAGAGCTAGTTTTTGTTGTTGTAACGTGTGTGACATTGTAGGTATTCTTCGTTTTAGAAAAAGATGTACTTAAGTTTTTGCCCCATTCTTGGAAAGCTTTTTTCCTTGAATGGGACAAAGTTGAAAAGTTTATTGCCAACTCCACACCCCAAAGAGTCCTTCAAAGAAGTTAGGTTGAAATATTTTCTGTTCTACTAACTACCACTACTACTACTACTAATGCCTTGATTTACATTGTACTTTATAGTTTAAAAGGCCTCTTTATATACATCATTCCAGCAGATTTTTGTAATGACACCATCTATTATATCAGGGCTAATATTGGTATCCCTGTTTTACACATGAGAAAAGTGAAACTTTACCTAGCATTTAGCCATTTAGAGAATCATTTGTGTTCTCTCTCTGTTTATCTCTTTTTCTCTGTTTCTCTCTCTCTCTCTCTCTCTGTCTCTCTCTGTCTCTCTCTCTATCTCTCTCTCTCTCATTTTTACCCTTCCCTCTGTTTTTGGGGAAACATTTATTCTCCATTCCCAATACTTGCTTCCATGTGAGGGATATTCATTGCCATAATGAATGTTCTCTGTTCATTGTGTATACGTCTTCTCATGGATAGGCCGGTCCTCTTACCACTATCTGTGACTGGGCTGAGGAAAATACATGTCATAATAAAACTGAACCTCATAAAGAAGGCCACTACTTGGAGGAAGAAACACACACACACACACACACACACTATTCAATCTTATCTTTACCAGTATTAAAGGTGATGTTTTGTCCTCTGTCAACTCTTAAGTGAATTTGTTCAGAACTCGGGCAAAGGAAAGAGGCACTGAATTATTTGGCCTCCTCAGTGATTCCAACAGTTTTCATATATCAGTCAGTTTTTATATTTAACATATTAATGAGAGTTAGAAATGTGGTAGCGTTTTGAGATCTTTAGCTATCTAATATATTCTGTTCCATTTCGACTGAAAGGTGCTTGTGATGCTGTGAGATTGAAGCCATTTTCAGCAGAGGTTCAAGAGCCCTGGGAGTCCCTTTTTGGGATAAAGGGGTTTAAGGTGCCCTGAATTCCTGAACCTCTAACTCTGCTGTCACAGCAGTGGCTCCATGCTTCCTTAATGTTTTCATCATTCACATTAAGTTAAAATTCAGGATAATATTCTGCTGTTAAAATTATTTGAATACTCTTGATCCAAATAAGTATAAAAATACCAACTTTATGGAAAATCCAAAGACTATCCCAGACTTTTTAAAATTTTTGGTATATGTTGTATAATTTTTTTTTTTTTTTTTTTTTTTTTTGAGACGGAGTTTCGCTCGTTACCCAGGCTGGAGTGCAATGGCGCGATCTCGGCTCACCGCAACCTCCGCCTCCTGGGTTGAGGCAATTTTCCTGCCTCAGCCTCCTGAGTAGCTGGGATTACAGGCATGCACCACCATGCCCAGCTAATTTTTTGTATTAGTAGAGACGGGGTTTCACCATGTTGACCGGGATGGTCTCGATCTCTTGACCTCCTGATCCACCCGCCTCGGCCACCCAAAGTGCTGGGATTACAGGCTTGAGCCACCGCGCCCGGCCATGTTGTATAATTTTTGCAAAATATTTACTTCCTTTATTATAGTTTTATTACAGTTGTTCCTAATGACAAACTAGGAACAATCATTTAGTCATTTCAAAAATGTTTATGGAGTATCTGCCATATAAAGGAACAGTGCTGGACAGTGAGGATGTAGTGAGTCACAACCAGTATGGCCCTTGCCCGCATGGAGTTTGCAGTCTTGTATGGGGAATAAACATTAGTCAAACAATCTGCTGGCCTGACTTTGTGGAAAAAATGTCCACATGTCACCTAGTTGGTATAACAAGGGAATATGACCTAATTAAGGATGCAGAAAGTTCTGCTCTGAGACAATGGTAGTTGAGCTATGGAGATGGTATTAAGTGGGAAATGTGAGACTTAAGAACTAAATCAATTTAAAAGTGAGTGTTGGAAATGAGATGACATTGTACAATGTGCAGGACTGGTGGAGTAAAACAGACTACATGTGAACAATTGGAAGAGCGTGAGAACCCAGAGAGTATTTGTACAAAGAAGTTATTGGTGTCAAAGTAAGACAACAAAAATATCAAAGGAGGCCTGGAGGGAGAGCTCATGCCTATAATCCCAGCACTTTGGGAGGCCAAGGTGGGCAGATCACCTGAGGCCAGGAGTTGGAGACCAGCCTGGCCAACATGGTGAAACCCTGTCTCTACTAAAAATACAAAAAGTTAGCTGGGCATGGTGGTGTGTGGCTGTAATTCCAGCTACTCTGGAGGCTGAGGGATGAGAATCACTTGAACCCAGGAGGTGTAGGTTATAGTGAGCCAAGATCTCACCAGGGCACTACAGCCTGGGCAACACAGTGAGACTTTGCCTCCAAAAATAAACAAAACAAAAAACCTTAGAAAAAGAAAAGTATCAAAGGATATCAACACAGTGTTTATAGACAAGAGCAATTGCAGAAATGCCTATGACTAACTAATATGTCAAGAATTCAAGTGCAGAGTATCAGAGAAAGGTTACCAAGAACAAGAGCAAAGCTGTGTCCTCAGCCTGGAGTATTGGGCAACTTATCAAAACAACTGCTGGCATACAGTTCATAATGATATTTTGTCAGTGACTGATCACACGTATGACAGTAGTCCTATAAGATTTTAATAATTTTATTCTGTAGCCTTTCTATGTTTAGGTATGCTTAGAAACACAAATACTTACCCTTGTGTTATAATTCCTATAGTCACAAGCTGTACAGGTTTATAGCCTAGGAGCAATGAGCTATACCATATAGCCTAGGTAAGTAGTAGGCTATACCATCTGGGTTTGTATAAGTTTACTCTATTATCTTCTCACAATTGCCTCATGATGCATTTTTCAGAAGGCCCCCATCATTCGTCGATGTATGACTGTATTTAAACACAAGGGAGCAGAGCAGAGACTAAGACACTGAAGACGAAATGATATCAGAGCTGGATTAACAGCAAGCATATTTTACTGCTCAGTTCCTCTAGCCTTGAATAAGAACTCTACAAGCCTCCTTGACTACAGACAAGATTGGTCATAAAGTATAAAGCTGAAGTTCAAGTGATGTAGTTTCCATAGAAGAGGGCATTGGGAAGGGAAGTCTGTGAAACACACTGAATGTTAGGAGGATTTAGATACCTTTGTAAATAAGTTACATGAAGGTGTTACTCTAAAGATGAACATAGTTTGTTTACTAAATTTCAGAGCTCTCCCAAAATGTCCTCATTAACCAAGACCAGAGAGCTACGTAATAGAAAAGAGGCCTTTCAGGAACCAAACATAATCCATAGAAATTATAAAATTTTTAAAGAAAACTTTTCTTTTAAAAAAAAATATATATATGTGTGTGTGTGTGTGTGTGTGTGTGTGTGTGTGTTATTTTTTTTTTTTTTTTTTTTTTTTTGGCGACAGGGTCTCACTCTGTTGCCCAGGCTGGAGTCCAGTGGCACTATCATGGCTCACCACATCCTCCTGGACTCAGGTGGTCCTCCCACCTCAGCCTCCTCAGCAGCCGGGACCACAGATGCATGGCTAATTTTTTAATATTTTTTGTAGAGATGGGGATTTTGCCATGTTGCCCAGATGGGTCTCAAGACCCTTGGCTCAAGGGACATGCCCACCTCGACTCAAGGGACATGCCTACCTCAGCCTCCTTAAGCGCTGGGATTATAGGCGTGAACCACCACACCCAGCCTCAAACATACATTTTTATAGATTCGCAGTAAAAATATGTTAGAAATGAAGATGGTATTTTAATTATGACTAGGATATTAGTTAATTCAAACAGAACATAAAAACCCAGTTATGTCATTTTATTGCTTAAAGCCTCATTAACAGTAACCTAGTCCAGGTAATTTCTCAAAGTATGTGCTAGAGAACATGACTGATACAGATATTTTATGGAAGACATTCTGTACTTTCGAAGATACCACATACACTACTCTCCCCTACCTTTGCACATGTCTGCTGCAGGCTCTTAGAAGTCCTTAATATAGAACTTGCTTAGTTTTGTTTAACTGAATATTCCTCACATTTATTTGCCATTCTTTTTCTTCAGAGTACTTCCTTGTATCCAGATGTTCCAAGACACACACTGTGGAAAACATTGTATCTCAAACTGTCATCTTAATTATTTTTTTAAAAGTGTATATAGTTTATAGAATGGACATTTTATGTACATCTTTCACTTGAAATTCTCAGTGTGAAAAAGGGAGACTGATACCTGCATTTCTAAAAAAGGAAATGGAGGCCTATAGTATTGGTGTTAATTCAGGATTACCTGTATTACATATAATATTAAATAACATTTGAAAATTTTGTTACACCTTGGGAATAATGCGCCCTGAAAGAGATGGTGTTTTTATTAGTCAACATGATATGGTTTGACACATACATAAAAGCCTTTGCTAAACCTTTTTTTCTTGCTAAACGATCTACATTTTCAGGGAAAGGAAAGCTTAATAGAGTATCTTACAAAAATATCTAGGATTGCATAAGTAAATCATTTCCTTTTAATTGTTAGATACCTCAGGGCCTTTTTGCCGAGATTTGCAGAATGTCCTTTTCTTTGGAATGTGTTGTAGCCTTACTCCCAGAGACACTCAGATCTTTACATCCCAGTCCTCTTCTGGATGATGGAGGCATAGACCTCTCTGCAAGTTTGCATGTTTAGGGTAGAGGGGGCTATTCAGTAAATTCTCTGGGCATTTTTTCCACTATTTATTTACTTCTGAGACATTTTATAATCAGCTTGGAAAATCTAATTTTCTTTAACTTAAATAAAATAAAATGAATCATTTTGCAAAAAGAAAAAAAAAAGAATGATCACCTAGAACTACATCAGTAGTTATTGATGTCTTATCTGAGGGTGGAATGGGGTTTTATGGTCTTATCTGGTCAGTTTGTCTCTATTCATTTTCTAGATTTTGCTATAGCAAGCCAAATTTCAGAATAGTTTTATACTGTTTTAAACTGTTTTAACTGTTTTAAACTGTTATACTTACTTGAAAGTGCTGGTATGAGCTGAGGCTTAACTCTGATTTAACTTAGGTGAAACTAACAGAAGGTAGAACTTCTCAGGAAAGGCAAGAGGGACAATTCTATAAAATGTGATAAAATAAGCAAAGAACTCTATGTTTCATACATTTGCTTTTAGGAATCTCCTGTTTATATAGCACAGAGATTTTAAGTTATTGCTCAACAATAGTAGTGATTATTATATACAATAATAATAGTAGTAGTTATTAAAAATGGTAGAGTATTTTTTTAGAGTAACTACATACACTCTAAAAAAAAAATTAAGATGACAGTTTGAGATACAGTGTTTCCACAGTGTGTGTCTTGGAACATCTGGATACAAGGAGGTACTTTGAATAGTATGACTATTTTCTTTAGTCATAATTTCTCCCCAAATATTATATAATTTTATTTGATGAAGATCCTTTCCATGCATCCCTACCTCTCTTATACTCTTTCCCATAATAATTCCAGTACTATAATAACCAACCAGAAAGTATTTACTTCTAAGTTTCTTAATGCCCAGGTCCCAATGTTGTCTTGAATCAGTTTCTGTTTTCATCTTTAGTTGAAGCAACCCACCCCACACAACCCCCCAAAAAATGTCTTAATCTTGTGAGGTTAAATAAAAGAAAGAATGTAGTGAAAGGAAGAATCTTTTTATGTAAGCAGCAGAGAACTTGTAGGGATGACTGAAAGTGCCTGAGGGCATTTGGTCTCTATTGGTTTTCACTTCAAATGCAATGGTGCCCACAGATAGCCTGTATTGTTGTCAGTTAAATGGGATCATGAGTGTCTGAAAGGTGTTTGAGAATGAACCGAAAATCATTTTCACAAGTGGATGATTACTTCTGCCACATGTTAACCGAACTCTATCCGAACGGCCCAGATTTTTGAGCCTGCATTAATTGCTCTTTCAACCTTGACTGAGGCTTCTCTTATGAAAGCCCTTTCCAGGACTAAGCTACTCTATATATTGATTTTTTTTTCTTTCTGTATTTTTCCTTGAAAAATGAAGGCTTGTGGAAGAAAAGGCTTTATCATTCAACATGTAAATTGATTGTTGCATTTCTTTGAATAAAATGCTAGACTCATAAGTGATCCACCAAAATTAATAGTACTTTTTTTCAGGTACCAAATAATTCCCATCTTCTGTATACAATTATGTTTTTCAAATATTCATTAATGATGATTTTTCATCACAAAGTAAAACCATGACTCTCACAGCATGGACTCGGTGCAAATAAATTGTCATATTCTCATTTCTATTAGAACTGTGTGCCACCACTCTAATTGAAACTAAACTACAATATTTAGTAATGTGTTTGGAGAATTTTTGTGTGTTGAAGTATTCTTTGAACAATCTTCAAGTAAGAAAGGTTTTATAAAGTGCTTTTAAAGTGGTTGGGTAAGCTAGTTCTTTATTTCATGTTACTATTTTCTGTTTAAAATCTGGCATAAAGAATATTACCTATGTCTTCACTATTACTGGAATAATATGGGATATAGTTCAAACATATTGTGATATGAAGATGAGTTAAATCCCAATTTTTAATCAGAAAATTAGTTTTTAAAATGTCATTAACTTTGGTGATTATAAATGTTAGCCAAGAATATATAGTATTTAAAAGAAAATGGCTTAACAGTAAAACTTACTTCTGAGGTTTTTGGCTTAAAAGAAAACAAATCAGAATAATACATGTGAATATAATTTTTTAAAAAATACATTCAAAGGGGTGCTATGTAAAAACAAGCATTTAAAATAGTTTTGTTTTATAAGCATTGAAGCATTAATACTTGAAATTTATTTTTACTAATCTTCATTTTACTCAATAAAAGAAATCTATTGCCAAGAACCATTTTATTGGTACTATAATACATATGTTAATGATCAGCAAATTTTTCTAAGGAAAAGTTTTTATTCCTGCTGTCACACAACATTCTGATGGATTTCATAAAGACTATTTTTGTTCGCAAATGAAAGCTTATAGAAGTAACTGTGGTGTATCTTACAGCTACCTTATTAATGATCCTTTTAAGGATCATGTTGACACAAAAAAAGGTTGTATAATTTTTAATATAGGTACTGCGATACTCTAATGACTATATGTAACTATAGGTATAGATTTTTTAAATATACTGTTTGCCTTATTGGTAGTAACTATCTTGGCTTAAGGACTGGCCATTTCTTTAACAAAAGAATCAATTAGGCAAATACCATTTAAAAAACAGTTTTCTCTTGACTTTTTTCCAAACAGTATAAAGTATATTCTACATATCTACATCATATTTTAAATGTATCATAAAACATTTGAGAGTTTAGTTTCTTCATATCTCTGGTAGTTGAGGATACAATATGACCTAAGAATAGCTGGAATTTTTTTTAAGTCATAGGTGAATGAAACTGGTTCATATTTAGTTGTCTTTGTGCTTTGTTTCCTAGCAATCAGTTGTGTGTTTCTTCAGAGCAAGTAGTACTCTCCATTTGAAATAACCCAGGAGAGGGATTAATACTTTATGATTATTGCTATGTTTATACTGACGGATAAAACCAAATGCTTCAAGGCTTTACTCTTGTGTGTTAAATCTGAGCTTTGTGTCAGTGCTGCTAATTTCTTTTACCTAATCCCATGCAAGAAGAGAAAATTTTAAAGTTTTAAGCAGGCAACTTTTGTTCAAAGGGAACAACTTCTTAATACCTCACTTGAGTTGGATGTGTTCATGAAAACAGATACTTTAAATACTATCTGAGCAGCTATTTAAAAATAATCCAAAACACTCTAGTTACATGAGTATTGTGATACATTGGAAATAGCTCGATGGATAAAGTGTTATATTTAAGTTAGCTTTGGAGATATGTGCTTGTGAAAATGTTATGTACAATGGAATACCTCTTTTAACCCCATTCAAATAATTATTGGATCAAATTTAACTTTGATTAGGGATTTCCCCTCCCAGGGCCGTTTGCTAACAGGGCAGTGGAGAATGTAGCATGGCCATGAAAACTGATATTTGTGTTCTTTCATTTTTCATTCGTTTCTGACTTAACTAAAAGAATTTGACAAACATGATAAAAATATAAACCAAATTCTGTAGGTTGTTAGAAATGAATAATGTTAAAAAGCTCTTAGACACACACACAAAATCTACTTTCCTCTTCAAAATAAGGTGAAAAAAATTCACGGTACTCATTAGAAAATTCTTCTCTCATGCTGTGTGATAAATACTTATTTTATTGGATAACATTATAAATTGTCACATAAAAACTAGTTAAATATGTGTTTGTAGTTTAACTGGTATTTGGCAGGTCTCATTTACATACCCTTAAAAAAAACTTTTTTGAGTTACTCATACAATCATGAGGAAGCTAGTTATGACTCAGCAGATTACAAAATATTGAGGGAGAATGCAGCTGCAGCATAGACCCACTAGCAGATCTCTAGTACACTAGCTGAGGTACTCACACTTCAGCATGACACACATATTTCTTAGATAATATTCTTCTATGTGTTTATTTGGTAGACTCATACTTTATAAAGCAGTAAAATGCCAATTGCTCAGAATGCAAATGATAATAACATTAAAAACAGATTTTTTTAATGCAAGTAAATAGCTATCAAAGATCTGATAAACTAATTGTATTTCCATTATATGTCAAATAAATGGTTAGGTTTTATTTTATCAGCTGTGCCTTTTCCTTTTACAGAATTATGCAGTTATAATTTATTTTTATAACAATGACTCTCAGTTACTATTAGAGCCTTTCTAATCATTAAAGACCCAGTTACATTTTTTAACTGTTTAAAGTCAACTCCATTTTTATATGCAAATTCTTTAAAGATTGGCTGTAGATATATATACAATCTTTCTATATAGAGTAACTCATTTTTCAGTAATTAAAGATACTGGAACCTGTAAGTGTAATGAACAAAATCTATTGCCTAGTAGAGCGTAATATCAGGTTAAATGTAACTTTTACAAATTTTTCTGAAATAGGAATCCTTTTGGACTTAGATGCCATAAAAAAATTATAACACTGAATATTAAGAAACAACAAAGAACAGTAATTCAACAGCAATGCCAAGTATAAGATAGGTTAGGAGAAAATACTTTTTTAGTTTTGTAGATGTTTTCTAATAAATGGATTATCAAATATTTACCAAATAGTCAAAAGATTTTGGCTCCATTTTCCTCATTCCACATTGCAGCTCTCCTGAGGTAAATTCCATCTACAAGGAATTTAGACTATTCTAAATTCGAAAACTTGAGAATGACCTTGAAAACTAGAAAGCCCATTTAAGCCTGAAAGGTTATAGGATGTCTCCACTGTACTCAAGATAATGAGATAAAGGACTTTATCTTTGGTCTTTAAGTATTTGACTTAGTCATACCAGAAATGCATATTTATAGTCATAATGACCACATCCCCCAAATATTTAATAACGGTAACTTTTTCTGATTACAAAAGTAAGATGTACTCTTAAATATTTGCTGTTGGTAACTCAAAATGACATAGGCGGTTTGGAAAAGAGTTTGACAGTTTCTTGTAAAGTTAAACATATACTTTCAATGTGACCCCACAGTCCCACTGCTAGATATTTACCCAAAAGAAATGAACACATGCATACACAAAAATACTTGTACATAAGTGTTTATAATAGCTTTATTTATGATGTCCAAAGAAGTGGAAACAACTTAAATGTCCACCAACTAGTGAATAGATAAGCACATTCTTGTGAATCCCTACGGTGAAATATCTATTAGCTAGCAATGATGTTAATTACATAGAACAACATGGATGAATCACCAAAGCATAAGGGAACTTTTGGGAAGGTGGAAATGTTCTATTAGTTGATTGTGGTGGTGGTTACATGATTATGTCAACACTTAATCAAATTAGACATGTAAGCAGGTAAGTTTTACTTTATGTAAACTATACCAATAAACTTTATTCAAACAGAAAAAGGAAGACATGGCCAATGTAGGCATTGTGTAAATACAGAAAGGCCCAAAGAATAATATGAAATTCATCTTTAATTTCACTCGCCAGATATTAACTATAATTTTAACATTTTGTTGCATTTTCTGGATGTTTTTCTATGCATTTAATATGAACTTGTGTGACTGCATTTATAAAACTTAACATTTTAAGAATTTGCCCATATCATTAGTAATTCTTTATTTGGTCTCACTTTTAATGGCAAACTTATAAGTTTTTAATATTTGATTTTTAGATTTTTTGGGTGTTTACTCTTAAATAATATTGATGAACATTTTTATCTTCATTTTTCCTTTATTTGTTTATTTATTCTAAGAGACAGGGTCTTGCTCTGTCACCCAGGCTGGAGTGCAGTGACATGGTCATAGCTCACTGCAGGCTCCAACACCTGGGTTTAAGGGATCATCCCACCTCAGCCTACCAAGTAGCAAAGGCGGGTGTATACCACCACACCCAGCTAATTTTTATTTTTTTTTTTTTTATAGAGACAGTCTAGCTATTTTGCCTAAGCTGATCTTGAACTCCTGTCCTCAAGCAGTCCACCTGCTTTGACCTCCTACAGTGCTGGGACTACAGGCATGAGCCACTGCATCTGGCTCATCACTCATTTTTCAGTGCATTTCTTATGCTAAGAAACTGCTTTTAGGGCAGGGCACAGTGGCTCACGCCTGTAATCCCACACTTTGGGAGGCTGAGGCAGGTGGATCATGAAGTCAGGAGATCAAGACCATCCTGGCCAACATGGTGAAACCCCATCTCTACTAAAACTACAAAAATTAGGCGAGCATGGTGATGGGCGCCTGAGTCCCAGCTACTCGGGAGGCTGAGACAGGAGATTGACTTGAATCCAGGAGGTGGAGGTTTCAGTGAGGAAGCAGCTAGACAGGGATACTTGATACCTAATCCCAGAAATCATTATTTAAATGCTTACCTTGGTTCCAATCACAAATTTCATTTTTATTCTGTTCCTCATAACATCTTCTACCGACTCCTTGATAAAATATGTGTGTATCCATCTGTCCCCCTGCTTTATGTCTTTAAGGAAACCATACATTTTAATTCAAACTTGTTAATCTATCATTTTGATGATGATGTAGCTGATTATTATTCTTTACGCAGGACCTTCACCGTCAGTAAGACTGACAGTTAGTAGCTTGTGGTGTTGATGATTTGTGTATCACTATTTACTTTCACTTGTGTGTGACCCAGTTGTCCAGCAGTCTGCAAAGAGAGACACTTTGAAAGAGTTGAGAAGCAGGCTGTGGTTCCAGGCAAAGGTCCTTCCACATGCTCTGTGGCTCCTAGCCAGCTATTTGGTGCACATCTTGCTAGTGTACTTTTTTATAGAGGGCGTCTGTCATGTCCACAGTATCTGGCTGCCAAGGTCACTGCTGTTAACCCTGAAATAAGAGTTTGGGTATGTGCATTTCAAAACAGGAAATTGCAGAGGAAAGACAGAAAGAGAGCAACTAATTATCTGTCACTAGAACCATAGAGAAGAAATTAGAAGTTAGAGCAAAGGTGGAGCAAAGGGTTTCTAAGGGGACCTTGAGAAGAAACAGTGAACAGGTGAGAACAAAAGCAGTAATATCTCAACCAGTCATTAAATAAATTCACATTCCATCCACAAGCACAGATGATGAAAGTAAGGGTATCATGAATGCTGAATAGAAGTTCACCAAACACTTCATTTAGCTGATGTGCTGAAAGAAAATATGTAATTGTTTTGGACCATTTGGGTGATGCTTTCCAATGCAAGAACTTTGTTTTTATTCTGACTTTTAATAACTCCCCTGGATTCTGAAAATTTCTGGGAATTTTAGGCAATAAAGAAGGAAACTTGAATCTGCCATAACTCCACCACTCAAAGATACAATTAGTAATATTTTGGAATATTTTTATTCTTTTACAAGTTTCAAATCGTTAACTATGTGTGTGGTTTTGAATCCTACTCTTTTCATATAATATGATACAATGTGATACTTTATATATTATTAATTTTATTAAAAACATAATTTCATTGGCAGCATGGTATTTCTCTGTGTATATGCCAGCATGTATTGAATAATTTCACTGCTATTGAACATTTGTTATCAATTTCCAATAATATAAACAAGACTGTCCTACATATCTATATAGCATACATCTTTATGTTCATCACTTTATTACTTTAATGCATTCAGGAATGAAAGAGTATGACTATTTCTATGTAAGGACATGTCATCTTACAGAAAGATCATCTCCCAAGATGTTACACACCACTAGCAGTGGATGAGTACCCATTCATTCACCACACCTTAACCAACTTCTTATGTCACTGTTTTTAAAGCGGGGAGCAAACAGTATGTTTGTGGTGTTTTGTAAAAGAGATTATTTAAATAATACAGAAACTAAAAATTCAGCCTAAGGTTTTAGCTTTAAAAATTGTGAAAGTCTAAAAATCTTAAGCCCCTAATAAACTGTTAATCATAATGCTTTTTTTAAAAAAACACCCTCAGAATTATATATAAATTTAGTTTGAACAGCCTCTGCACTGTAAACCTTCCTTTCAGAATAAAGAATTGTGATAAAATATTTTTTAAAAATCTTTATTTTTAAAAGGGCTCTACCTGTCATATTTTAAACTTCCAACAATATTTTCCACTTTTGTAGGAAGTGTGCGTGTAATTTTGTGGCATAATTTTGGAATAGCTCTCCACAAGATTGCACTAATTTTTAATTTCTTCTTCCTCCATGATATTTCAGTATATCGTTTATATATTCAGTAAGAATAATATTCTCAAATGATTGGCTAATCATTTCAATTTAGCTTACTAAGGTCAATGCAAAGGTAAAGAAAACCCACGACTGAAACTCTATAAAACCCCACAATGGCATCTTTGTTACTATCTAAACTTTGTAGTTAAAAAATTTGCAGCAAGACGCTTTCGTAAGTCATGTAAATTCTATAACGATGGAGTTGGCAGAGACCTTAGAAATCAGCAAATCCATCCTTTCATTTGATAGGTGGGGGCATGGAACTGAGATTGGTGCAGGCACATTTTGGGGTCACCCAGCTGGACAGTGTCCCTTCACCCTGAATTCTTGGCTGTGCAGCTGGTTGCTCCTCAGGCCACAGTACTCAGCTCCAGTCATTGGAGAACTGAAGCATTGAGAACCATGTCCTCAATTCATAGCCTTTGTCTCTTCTAAGAATTGTATGTAAGAATAAAATTCCTACTAGTTCTTTGATTATCGTTTCTAACTCCTACTTTGCTCAATTTGTGGTAAGAACTGACAAATTGATAAGCCACATAAATCAATTCTCTTTCAAGAACCCAGAATAAGCTAAGCCATTTTGTTACACAGAAGCTGCATGTTGTCTCACATTCCAAATGAGCTAAACTTTGCCTTTAGCAGGCTGGTCTCAAAAATAAATACCTGTGGAAGAAATGTGATTACGTGGAAGCACAGCATTATTCATCTAAAGTATTCTTTGGCTTTTTGTTTTTCTTTCCAGATATCTGTATGCCCTTGGACAGAAGGTTTGGAAAAGATGGAAAAAGCGTTACTTTGTTCTAGTTCAGGTTAGTCATTTTTTTCCTGTTAAATAATCATTCTAAGATAGCAATTCTCAAAATTTGTTTATGTGGGTTATATCTATCAACATTTACATCATTTCAGAAATTAAAATATGTTTAAGTCACTTTAAATAAAAGCAGTACATTCATTACATGCTAACACTAAATGTAACTGTTTTATATTTATGTAAAATAATTTTTCCAAGCCAAAGATTTTAGTGATATAAGTGGCATTCTTTTATGCCTTTGCGCTCTTTACTCTCTGGCTTAATAGAGCGTAACTGTATTCTTGCATCAGCTTCTGCAATTTGTTGTAATATCAGATAAAATGTAGCCTCTTAAAAACTCAACTTTATACTCATGGGAGAAAAATATCAAAAAGGGAAATAACTTCTGAATATTCGTATAAAGATAATTTTGACCTTATAGACCCTCTGAAAAGATTTTGGAGATCTCTGAGATTCCAAGACTATACCCTGAGAACCACTGCATCATTCTATATTTTATATATAAAGCATAATACATATAATCACTCATTTTAATATAAATATTTATACTAACTGGCATATTTAATGCAAATACACTGCCATTTAATTCAAATATGCCACATTTAATACAAATAAGCTGACAAATCACCTGTTCACATGAGTATGTTTTTAAGTCAACTTGACTGGTGTATATTTATAGATGATTGGATTCTGAACATAGATTATTAGAACATACAGTTTGGCTGATTCCTCTTTTGTAATTGTGGATACGTTTGCTCATAGGCTATACTAATTAAGTTAAATTTATATTAAAGAATACCTTTCTAAATAATTGTCATTCCGGTCCATGACAATCTAAGCTATTTTGTTCCCAATATATGAAAAGAGTATCACTATTGGAATTTTTAACATAAAACATTCTGTAAAATCTCATTGATTCCTATATACACATTAAACAAGCTTAACTGGGCTAATTCAGAATGACATGGTAAAATGCCAAGGAAGGAAAATTATCATTTGCTGGCTTCCAGCGATACTTACAGCCATCCATCAATTGCTGGATAAAATTACATTATTGATATCCCATGATAGCCTGGTAACTCCTTGAAAAGTGTGAAAACTCAGTGAAAAGTAGTTTTATCTACATGGCAAACACCAGTCTATTTTTCTTTTCTGACTAAAAGGTAACTACTTCTTACATGATTAGAACTAATATTTGATCCACTTTAGTAAAAGATACATACACATGTACACACAGTTAATTTTTTGATATAGAGCCCAAGCATTTGCTTTGAAAAAGGTGACCTATTTGGGTTTGTGGGTGATCTATTTTTCAAAAACCTTAAGGCATCTTCTACAGTTTCTAGGTTTAGTTTTTTACATTGGTGCATGAATTTAAATGCATTTTGTAAGCAATTTTAGTAGATATTTCTGGACATTTATTTATATCTTATTGTCATATCTCACCCATATCTAATTTGACAAGGTTGTGTTAATGATTTGTCTGTATCAACTTTTTCTAAAACATTCAGCTGATTTTTCATAGAAACAGCATCTTCTTTTTTCAGTTATTTTATGCATTTACGTAAAATCTCATTTAACTACATAATTTCAGTAGCTAATGTTAGCATAAACTAGTTTGGGAAGAAACTCAGCTAACTTAGTAAGCATAGATCTTAACTGGTGGAAATAGGTATGAAAGAACATGGGAATGTAACCCAATAACCAGAGATGTTCAGCATGTCATTTGCATTAGTCACTGATTTTTTTTTTTTTTGGATTATTTTTAACTAATTGTTTTAATATGAAAGTTAGGCTTTTGTAGATCAGTCTTAAGAGGTCAAATGATCACCTCATGCTTTTGACCAGGTAAGGTTCAAAGTAACTCTTTGCTCCTTATCTTACTTTCTAGCACATGATCATAAGAATCAGAAGTTATAGGACAAACGTGTATACTTTGATTATTATTCATAAGAGAGCTTAGAAATGAAGAAGGAATTGTAATACTTTGAGATTGTTAATTGGTATGTTTTTGGGGGAATATTAGCCATGTCTTTGGGGAGCTAAAATTTTTCTCATTAACAAAAATATGCTTTACATTTTAAAGGCAAAATCCAACATAAATCAAAGTAGGCAAACTCATATGTTTCATAATTTAAATTTTAAAAAATACCACCAAATTGTAATGGATTTGAATTTATTCTACCTGAGATTTCTTAAAATTTGAAGTCATATTTAAGCATTACATAATTAGTTTATACACATATATGTGCATATATCCACATGCATTCCTAAGAGAATTCCAAGCCCAAATTTACAGAGAATCCATGCCAGTATTCTGAGAAGTTTTAAACACAATTGAATCTTCCATTCAATTCAAAATGTAATGAGAAGGTAAATTGAAGGCACACACTTCAAAATCAAGATGGATATGTATGGAGATTCAATAAGAATGACCCATTGGGAGGAACTGAGTAGTTTTATTAGTATTTTTAAAGGCAGCTCTGATTCTATCCACACACAGTTTGTAGGCCCATACCTGCAGGCTGCATTATTGAAAGGTGAAGGAATCATTTTCATAAGGAGGACAGTATACCCCTGCTGTGTCTGCCGCTGCCATCGGCAGAATGGTGCTCTGTTGATAATGTGAATCTCATCACCACTTGTGAGTGTGTATTATATGAGTGATATCGCTGAAAATCCAACCATCAGCTCAAGAATTTGTACTCATAAAAATTGATTGAGAGTTAGGTTTGGCCAGCTGCAAAGTCATTGTTCAAAATGAACACTCAAGGAGCCACTGAGGTGAAAAGACTTTTCAAAGACTCTCATATAAACATTTAAATTGGAGCCAAAAGGTGGGAAAATAAATGATTTGTTAATATTGAGTGTTTACTTGGCTTCTAAGTAAGATCATTTTGGTCTCTGTTTATATTCTGATGCCAATGTGGTTGTAATAATAAGTAGATTTTAATGCTTTCTAAGAGGCTGCATTTTTTTAACGAAGGTAAATTTTGGTTCAAGCCAAATTGAAAGAACAGTGATTTTGAAGAATATGCTTGAAATAATATCAGAATGAAACTTGTATATGTTTGTTATTAATTTTTATTGTGCTTGTTTAGTGTTTTAATATTAGATTTGGAGGATATCATTGGTATAAAATGCTTATGATACTTTAATATATTGTAGTTTACTATAATAAAATAATTTAATACCTTTAAAACTCTGTATTTGAGATTTGAGCAAATGAATTATTACTTCATTCTATATTCTACTAATTCCTATTCAAAAATGTATGTCCCAGGTATTACATATTCTGTAGTAAAAAACTCTGAATCACCCCCCTATTAATATAATTACTGCTATATTTAATCTAATAATCATTAAGCAATTACTTTATGGCAAGCATTTATGTAAAACATTTTTAATACTTAATCAGAATAAGCCTATCAGGATAGGTATTATTATTATGCCCACTGTATGGATAAGAAAATAATGCAGGGAGGGGTTATGGAACTTAGTATATTGCAGTTTAGTAAGTGGTAGAGTCAAGCAAATCCAGTTCTGTCAAACTTGTATTTCCTCTGCCATATTGCTATGATTACATTGATGCACATAACTACAGCTGATCTGAAGACAAACAGATATGTGAATAATCATATCTGTTTGGATCATTCATTTCATGAGGTACAAAACAGTGTTACTCTATTAGAAAAATGGCCAGGGAGTGATGGCATAATGAGTCCTGTGCTCATGAGGCCACTGACTGCGTGACATCATTGGAAACTGAGTAGATGTCTGTGTTGTTTTGGCCCTGTATCAAAGTGTTCACTGCTTGTTGTTGATGTGTCAGAATCATGACTTGAAGTTGCTGCAAACAACAGCAGGCTATCAAGACATAATGTTAATTACATATCAGCTGAGTTGGCACAGGATGTAAACAGTCAGCCATGCCACAGAGTGATCCATACCTGCTGCAGATGCATGAGAAGCACTCTTGCTAGTGAGATGTCATCAAGATCTGCTTTCAATATAAAGTGGCTGCCCATCCTATTGATTTCTGAAATATTCAGCCCACATGGGGACCCACTACAGCAGACTCCTCTCACTTGAGAATGAAACTACTGCCTGAAGAACACAAAGTTCAGTTATATGCTCTAGGTTTAGTCTGGGACTCTAACTAGTGTTTGCTTATGACAGTAAGATAAAGTGAAGTGAACAGACACATTGTTGCCAAATCAAGAATATCATGGCATAAGACTTTATAGCTTTCTTTATGCTTTAAGTTGGATTAAAATTTACAAACCCAGGACATGCTCAATGTAGGATAAAAATCAAACCATACAATGTTTATGGTAGAAAATGAGAGGCCCCTTTGACATTCCTGCCACCACTACCACATTATTCTACTATCCTTTGCAAAAGCAGCCAAGTAGCCATTGTTAACTAATAGTGTGGCCTTAGGCAGCTTTAATTTATCATTATATGAAACATACATCCATTCATTGCTAATGAAATCATTTCATATATTTTTATTTTATGAGTTGCTTTGTTTCTCCTTTAAAAATATATCCGTGAGAAGCTACCATATCAAGAATCTACTTTAGGCCAGGTACAGTGGCTCCTACCTGTAATCCCAGCATGTTGGGAGGCTGAAGTAGGAGAATCACTTGAGGCCAGGAGTTCAAGCCTGCAGTAGGCCATGATTGCACCACTACATTCGAGCCTGTAGTGGTACAATCATGACCTACTGCAGCCTTGAACTCCTGGGTAACAGAGCAAAACCCCATCTCAAAAAAAAAAGAATCTTTATTTTAATTGAATAAATAACTGGATTATATACTGTAAATTTACATAATTTATGTAACAGTCCCCCTTATTTAAACATTTAAATTTTTTAAATCAAAGAATGCCACTTTGAATGTGATTTTTGTTGCAGAGGAGAAAAAAACAATGCCACCATCAATATATGTCCAATTCTTGTATATTAATCTTTTTGTATATGTGGGAATATTCCTATAGAAATGATACTGCTGGCCAAAAATGCACAAAAGTTTAAATTTTGTGAGCTTAATTTTTTTGAAAATTGTTCTACAAGACTCCATTTCAAAATGCTCTGAGTGTGTGCATGTATGTATTGTGTATATGTATGTATTCATATGCATATATACATCTTTATATCTACAGGTATGTGTATAAAATCTTCTATACAAGTAGTGTGCCTGCTACATAGTGGAGAATCTGTAAATAATTTGTTAAATAAATGAATATTCCTCCTTTAATTTGGTTCCTTCACAAATCTCTATGAGGAATATAAAATTGACTTCTACTTGAGCATACTTACATCAAAATCTAGGTGTCATGTTTGATCCCTCTTTTTTCCTTGCCCTCATGGCAGAAAAGATTGCTGTTCCACAGCAAAAACAGTATTCCGTTTACATCCAGTCATCTTCATCTTCACTACCACCATGCTAGTTGAAAACACCATCATCCTCACATGGATTCCTACAATGACATCCTAGCTGGGCATTCTCTCTACTTCTACTTCCATCCTTTGTAACAATTTATTCTTCACATTGTAGGACCATCTGTTTGAAGTGTAACTCACATTATGACAATTTGCTGCTTAAATTCTTCCAGGGACTCCCTTTGCACTTAAAATAACCCAGAACTGTATCTTAGAGGAGGTACATTCTGGCCTCAAGCTTCCTCTTTGAATAGCCATTTCCTGTCATTGAGCCACATCTTGACATCTAAAGCTCTTCCCTCAAGTTAATAACAGTACCAAGAGTAGGAGTTTAGCACCTTCAAGTCACCAGATACCCTCGCCAAAATCACCTCAAATAAATATATAAACTAGGGTTATTTTAAACTGTAATTGTTGTGTAAATACACCTTTGGATTTAGTCCCTTACTTTTCTTTCACCTAGATTGTCAGACCACCCCTAAACCCCTCTATAGTAATTCTGAACATCCTACAGCATTTATTTTCCCCATGTCCAGCTGATTCCTTCATGTCCATTTAGATACCAATTCAAATGTCGCCTTTTCAAATGTGCCTTTTCCACCCAGGAAATGTGAAGGTACCACCAGCTCATTCCCTGTCACATTATTCTGTTTGACATTGTTAGGTGCATTCATCTCCAATTAAAATTATCTTTTTACATTTATATATTTATTATTTATTTTTTTTATCTCTTTATTTCTTCTAGAATGTATGCTCCATGAAAAGAAGGACCTTATCTTTCCTTTAGTCTACTTTATCTGTGGAACTTTAAACCGAGCCTGGTGCATGAGTAGAAACTAAGTATTTGTTAAGCAAATGAATATATGAAAATCATTCTCAGCATTGTTGTGAAAAGACTGACTTTCCTTTCTCTAATTTGTACACTGATTACTAAATCTTTATGCCATTTTGACAAAACATTTAACAATAAGTATCTGCTCCTGTCCAATCTATCTAGATCTTGAAGATTTATTCATTTTTCATGATTAAATTCAGCTCTAGTTTTGTTTTGTTTTGTTTTTTCTTTAAGTAACTAGCAGCACCTTTGGCCTCTGCTAAAAACATTTCCAGCTAAGGATTTTTAAAGCCTTAATCTTCACTGAAATTAGATGGTGGCAGTTGCTAAGCTGCCAGCTGTTAACATGATCCCTGCAGTAGGAATACAGCATACAAACCTGAATGCTGTGGTCTCTAAAATCCCTTAGTTAGCACTTACATGTGTGGACACAGACAGGTGTTGCACAGGTTGGCAGTTGAGAACAAAATGGGAGGTTTCCTACACCAGATGCAGATACCATGTGGTACTGCAGCAACTTAGGTACCCTATCAAAAGCAGTGATGCTGAAACCTGATTTAATGCTGTCCTCAGATTAAAGTCTGTTTATATCCCCCAATTCTCAACAAATCCATTCTTTACGGAGTTATTAAGAGTGGATTGGGTAAAAGATATTGAATGTTTGTCACTGCTATGCTTCCACTCGAGGGATTTTCAATTTCAATATAGTAAATTATATAAGCTTTGTTCAGTAATACATAAGTAAGCTTGTAAATGAAAACAAATATCAGATCAGAATAGGCCAAACCACCTGCTTCTGTCTAATTCCCTGGCGTATTGTGAGGAGGCACAGTAGAGGCTGCAAGACTGCCTCTAACTGGGAGCACAGGGAGCAGGGTGACCCCTGCTAATGTTTCCCCAGCATATTTTAACTGTTAGTGCCAACTTACACAGTTCTGAGTACAACTTCTCCAGATTACCCATGAACTGGTAACTGGCTAGTAAACCAGCAGCTACAGGTGTTAATCTATTCAGGAACATGTGAATCTACCCTGTGGGTTTGTTCTAGGTCTGGCCTTGGGAATAAGATTTATCATGACCTTGCAAAGGGAATGGGTAACAGTAAGGTCTCTTGGGGAACTAAAAGAATAATGAAACATGGCATCGTTTTACGGAAATAGAACCAAATTTCAGTGAGCCCAAAAGATCACATTAATAGGTTATAGCTTCTGGAGTGGAATATTCCAAAAGCCAGATTGCACCTTTTTCAGTTGTCTCATGGGTCGCATTTCCTAATTGTCAGCGACAGCTTTGTTTGTCATTGGTATTTTGTTACTCTTCCATCTGTACTCTTTGGTATATCTCTAGACCCAACTCTCTATGACAGATTCTAGGTCTGTTGGGTGATATTTTAGATTTTAAACAAAATATTAAGTTAAAAACTAAAAGCAAATGTTTCAATACTCTATCAATTAAGTGGCCATGCCTCTAGAAATGGAGTGATTCCTCTAATCCTGAAGTTTTTGAGTTGTTCTTTTTTGTTGTTGTTCCTTCAAAGACTTGTTAAATTGGTGCTTAAAATTTTATATCTCCAACATGTTAAAAAATAATTGTATCATTTAAAAACTGGCTAGAGATACAATACTTACAGCATAAAACAGCAACTTCAAGTTGTACTTCAAGTTATATAAAGAAAAATGCACATTAATGTAATCATTTCACCTCACATGCCTTTTGACAACTAATTTATAAGGCTAGATCTTAAATAGCAAGTAAATTTTTAGCATTTTGGGTGGGTTACACACATCAAGTCTGTACTCTTTAACACATGATAACATGAACATGTTAATTATGTAAAGAGCTTTTGAGCATAATCAACATTTGGTTTTTAAAAGGCATTATAATGTATATTTAAGATAATGTCCATTAGAAATAGACAAATGTAGTATCTAAAACTACATTTTAGATGTATTATCACTTTTGCTCACTTTTGTAGTTACTTATAAATTTATGTATTGTTCCACCAAACATTTTCATCAGCACAGCCACTGCGTTCTTTGTTTGCCAATAAAAATGTGAAAACAGGCTGGGCATGGTAACTGAAACGTTTAATCCCAGCTACTTCAGAAACTGAGAATTGCTTGAGGCCAAGAGTTTGAGACAAACCTGTGCAATGTAGTGAGACCCTGTATCTACAATTTTTTTTTTAATTAACTGGGCATGGTGACATGCACCTGCAGTCCTAGTTAATTGGGAGGCTGAGATGGGAGGATCACTTGAGACCAGGAATTCGAGGTTACAGTGAGCTATCATTACACCACTGCACTTCAGCTTTGGTGACAGTCAGATCCTGTCTCTAAAAAAGAAAAAAAGAAACATCCTCTGAGAGTGAGAAGAAAGATAGGGGTGGGGAGAGCCAAGTGAGGCCAGGAGACAGAAGATAGAAACATGGAGCATCAGCAGCCCTCAGCTCATTCACAATGTGGAAGCATGTGGTTTGAAGAGAGTTCCATCCCCAAGTCAATCAGCTGCTCACAGTATTATTAGTAACATCTGCATCAGTACCCAAAATGAAATGATTCTTATGAGGGTCAAAAAGAATAAAGTGAGGGAAGGATGTTG
This sequence comes from Aotus nancymaae, assembly GCF_030222135.1. Taxonomy (NCBI): domain Eukaryota; kingdom Metazoa; phylum Chordata; class Mammalia; order Primates; family Aotidae; genus Aotus; species Aotus nancymaae. Next base: position 34,106,341 of record NW_026988413.1, read on the forward strand.
GCTCCCTGACAACCAAATTAGATTCACTGGGAGACTACTGTGCAACAGGCATGCATTGTGCTAGGTGCTCCCACATCAGTTCTCTCCAATTCTCTCAAAACCCTGTAAGTTCTATTACTGCTTTTCTTATGTTACAGAAATATTAAATGAGGTATATAAGACTTAAAGTGATTTTTCTAAAGCCTTGTCAAAAATGAAAGAATAAGGATAAGTAAGTAATTGAGGGGAAAAAATGAAAGTGGAATTTGCATTTGAAATGACAGATTCGTCTGTTAAACCTGATTTATCTTCCTTTCACTTCCAGTTGAAATACCTTAATATGATTGTCTTCAGAGAGGTCTTTCTGACCACATTTGGAATACAATATTGAAAATAGAATATTTTTAATGTCTGTCTCCTTTGTCTGCTTTGTTTTCCAGGAAAACAATTTGCCACCCAAAATTATTTTCAATACCTCCTTAATTGTAATTAGTTTATCTCCTTCATTTTCACTCTGTGAGATGGCTTCCTTCTCCCAATTCTGAGGCATTGTTGTGTACCCAAAGCCTGGAAAAGTTCACTGTAGATGCATGATGAATATTTGGTGAATGAATAAATGCATGGATGAATGAATGAGCGGGAGAAAAAGTACCTATAAGAACATAGGGGGAGATACAGAGGTTGTAAATACACAGGAAACTAAATTCAGTAACTTACTATTTGGTTTAGTATGACTAATTCAAAGATCTCAAAAGACATCAAGGAAGGACCAAGTATGTCTTTCTAAAAGACAAAATAGGAAACAGCAATCATATTAGTCTTTAACTATTTTGCCAATGTGTCCCTTAAAATAATTTTATACAACTCTAGATCCTCCTAAGCCTTTCATCATGAGTTTAAATAGTTACGATGGATACCATTTTCTAATATAAAACCACTAAATAATTCAGCAACATTTTCAATAGACTCTAAATACTTTTGTGATTTTGTATCTACTTGCAATCATTGAAAATTTTTTTTGTCGGGGCACAGTAGTTCATGACTATAATTCCTGCACTTTGGGAGACCAAGGTGGACGAACAGATCACGAGGCTAGGAGTTTGAGACCAGCCTGGCCAGCATGGTGAAACCCCTTTTCTGCTAAAAATACAAAAATTAGCCAGCTAGGCATAGTGGCATGTGCCTGTAGTCCCAGCTACTTGGGAATTGGAGGCAGGAGAATCACTTGAACCCAGGAGGCAGAGGTTGCAATGAGCTGAGATCGTGCCACTGCACTCCAGCCTGGGCAACAGAGTGAAACTCTGTCTTAAAAAACAAACAAACAAAAAATTATTTTAGTTTTTTTTCTCCTCGAAGTCTTATTTCCATTGTTCTTTCCCAGCAGAATTTTATTCTTATGAAGTAAGTATTATGCCTCAAAATCTTGACCGCTCTGTCATGCTCCTCTACAATTAAAAAAATCTATAAAATTGGACTTAAAAAAATTTATATAACCAAAAGGCTCAAAAAAAAGAAAAAAAATACAGTTCACCTTGCTGAACATATTTAAAGGAGAATTCTTGATATTTGAGAGATAAATGAGAACAATCTCGGAAACATGAAACTTAAGATGTAGAAGAATTACAATAATCATGAAATAAACATATATAGTTTAATTTACTGTTGCAAAATATTTTGGTGGATCAATTAAACATAAACATAAAACATGATTCCTGAAATAGGTTATAGAAATATAATTAAATAATGATTACAAATGTGAATTCGAAACTCTAGATTTTGGCAAAATAATGAATGAAACAATCAAACAGGTTCTATTCCTCATGTTATATAGAGCCAGTGAAAAATTTTGTTTTTCAATAAATAGAGAAAATATGGGTTATGTCTTTAAAACTTTTAAATAAACTATTATAGTTTAAAAACTGAATGCTAAGAAGACTTTACCAAATAATAGAAGATAAAGAAAAAAAAGTATGACAAAATATATTAGTTCTTATTATGAATAAGTTAAATGAACCTGTTAACAATCAGATTCTCAGAATGAAATAAAATACAAAAAAGATGACAATGTTAATTTCAGACCCAGTGAAATTTAAAAGAAAAAGTATTAAACACCTCCAAAGATTACAATTTTATGTTAAGGATATTAACAATTACTATAAAACAAATGATGGTGATTTATTGAACACATATCTGAGAAAAGAGAAATAATAAAGAGGTAATGCCTTGAATTAGTTTCTATTCAATTCACTTTTCTCTTTCTCCAACACCTTTAGTGGTTTTTAATCATAGATTTAGTGGTATCTGAAATAATAACTTTGCCAGAAATTAAGAGGCAATTGGGTCGCTATTTGGAAATACAGTTATTTTTAAGTTTCAGAATGAGAATGTATAAAATAATATGATATATTGAAAGGAATATCCATTGAACTATGGAGAGTTGTTTTCTAGACTCAAGGTGACCATTTTTTTCTAGGTGACCTTGGAAAGTTACTTCTTTCATTCATGAAAGCTGGAGTTGAAACTATAATATCAAGGGCCCAGACCTTGTCTCTCAATGCCAGTGTGAGAGAATTACTCAGAGTGTAATCTTTCATTTTCTTTTCAATGAAGCTTGGTTCTTTATTTAACTATTTATGATTTAATGAGTTTTGAACCCTCTAAACATTATAGTTTTAATTTCCAAATGTAATATCTGCAAATCCTTGCTACATAATCAAAATCTGTAATTCTATCACATGTAATAATGATTTTTTGTTTTGGAGACAAAGTTCACTCTGTCACCCAGGCTGGAATGTAGTGGTGCCATCATGACTCACTGCCACCTTGAATCCCTGAGATTAAGTGATCCTCCCACCTTATCCTCCCAAGCAGCTGGAACTACAGGCATACGCCACCATTCCTTGTTGATTTTTAAAGTTATTTTAGAGATGGGGTCTCCTTTTGTTGCCTAGGCTGGTCTTGAACTCCTGTCCTCAAGTGATCATCTCACCTCAGCCTCCCAAAGTGCTGGCATTCCAGGTACAAGCCACTGTGCCTGGCCTAGATTTAGATTAAATTATACATTTTATTATGTTCCATTACAATTCCAAAGATACCACTTTTTTTTCTGACCAGTTTTCAGTTCACAATACCTTCCAGTATTTTCGCTTTACCTTTTTCTCTAAGTACTAATATATAAAATACAAAAATATCTCACCACTTACATGAATCAAATTATTTTTGAAAAGGTAAGACTATTTTTGTAATGTGAATGATAACTCCCTAATTAGTTGTTTCCTAAGTTATTTTTTGATTCTTTGTTAATTTTGTTTCTTCCCCCAATTTCTTTAATATTTTGATGGCTTTCTTATAACTATAGTCATATCATAGCTGTCTGTGTATCTTGAAAGGGTAAGCCTGGTTTCTCCAAGGCTCTGACAACTGGGCCCATCATATAATGGGGTGCTCAAGACCTACTTGCATGAGGGAATGTCTATTGTTTCTTGAGTGTTTTCAGTGGAGTGTATGACATTTAAAAATCAAATGTCATTTGTTATGATAAGTGGAAGAGGATACATTTAAGAATACAAGTTGAGTTATGTGTGCTGTTAAACTGTTAGTGTTTTTTATTTAACAAGATAAGTGTGGTTTATACTTTCAAAAAAAATACATTTTCAAATATGGCAGAGTAGAGTATTTACTGACTTGAACTACATTTAATTTCATGCCAAAATACAGAAGTAGGGACTCTGTGGCACACACTGTGGAAGCCATTTTATATGTATTATGAAGAAACTGAGTCAAAAACAAAGAAATGACAAACAAGTTGATGCAGTTAGAATGGTAAAGGGGACAAGTTTGTAAAAAACTTGGAAGAAGGAGTAGGGGTTTATTAGATTGAGAAATAGAAAATGGAATTTTAAACATAAAGGTGATATTTTTCTGCTTGGCAGTTCAGGTGAAGAACTAAATTAAAGTGGGCAAGTCTTGCTGGTTGGTCCGTCTGGAGTACTTCACACAGCAGTAGCTATAGATTACGGCTAGTCATTGATGGAGATGTTTGTGAACCATACAGGGTAGGCAGACCTTCTCATGCCCTTCATCTCTTTCCCAGCAGATTCCAGATTGTTCATGTGGTGATGTGTCAGGAGACTTTTTTAGTCAGATTTTTAAGATTCTTCCGAATTAGAGAAGGAGATGCGAAACTTATGAGTTAGTTGCTCAGTGTATTTTCTATTATTTCAATAATTGATTATAAAAGTGTTACTTTGTAAAGGTCCCCTGGTGTTGAATAATTATAATTTAAATATGCATAAGACACATTTGACACAGTGTGTTTAGTTGCATACATTAACCCCATCATCATAGTTTCTGCTTTTCTTTTCTGAAATGTACTAAAAAGACTTACACAGTCTTTTTCATACATATAAAAGTTAGACTTACTCTTCAGAAAGCTCATAAAGCAAAATTAAAATTAAAGGATTTGTCAAAAGATTTAAATTGCTAGTTTTGGCTAGTCTTAAAGGTAATGTTAAGAATTCCTTTTTGGCCAATACCTAGAAATGCTGAATAAAATGTAGTGCCCATCTTTTTAAATGTGTAGATCAACTGCAAGAAAAAAGGAAAACCTTAGAGACCAGAAACAACCAGAATGGTTAAGATTGTGAGTTGACACTGTGGCTACAATAGTGCTGAAGTATGTGATTAGTGGATGTTGGTGGTGTTATACAGGCACTTGAGATTTTATAGCTCATGCAGAGAAAGAAAACCTACCATGAAGTATTCTTAAAGTGGATATTTGAAACAGAGATCTTATAAAGAACTTAAAAGAACTAGATCTCAGTGAAATGATGGACTAGAAAAAAAATCTGCCCTGTGGCAATTAATCTTGTGTTTGGGCTTAAGCTTTGAATGTGCAGGAAAATTAACCCTCAGAATTTTTAACTATTAGCTTGTACTCAAAGAATGTTGAAGTTTCAGTTTATTTTATTAAATATAAGGGAAATACCTAAGTTAGGAAATTAACATAAAAAGTATTAATGGATTTGTGGTAACTGTGGAGTAGCTGGCATTTTAAAAAATTACTTTTTCTTGAAAGGTGAGCCCTTCAGCTAGGCTTTGATGGATGTCCACAAATAACAATGTGTTGATTATTAGCTTACAATCTAAAATTACAAAACTAAGCTGATCATTTACACCACTAAGAATTTCAGCAATAGAGCTATCACATACATAAATTGTAAAGTAATTTTATTTAAGCGATACAATTTATAAGCAGGTTCAAAAATAGAACAACAAAAAAAGAAAATAACAGTATGCAAAGTGAACCAACAGATTTGGAAAAGGACCACATAGAACTTCGAAAACTTCAAAACACAGTCACTAAAACCACAACCTAACTACAGAGTAAGCAGTATATTAGACACATCTGAAGAGAAAATTTATCATGTAATTAATGATGGAATATTGGTTATAATTTGAGGAAGCTGCCTATAACTCAAAATGAAGAGGTGAAAAAATATATACATAAGAAATTAAAAGATATGGAGGAAAGAATCAAAGCTCCAAGATTATTTCTGATAGAATTTGAATAAAGACATTAAATAAAGGAAAAATGAGACACAGGCAACATTTGACTAGATAATAATGGGAAGATTTTTAATTGATGTACTCATGAATTATCAGATACAAGAAATACAATAAATATTAACCATAACTCTATAACTTGTAGAAATGTCATGATAAAAGTACAAAATGATAAAGATTAAGAGAATATTTAAGAACTGTCATAAAGAAAAGGCAAATAAGCTGGGTATGGTGGCTCATGCCTGTAATCCCAGCACTTTGCAAGGCTCAGGCAGGCAGATCACCTGAGGTGAGGAGTACAAGACCAGCCTAGCCAACATAGTGAACCCCAGTCTCTACTAAAAATACAAAAATTAGCCAGGTGTGGTGGTGAGCACCTGTAATCCCAGCTACTTGGGAGGCTGAGGCACAAGAATGGCTTGAACCTGGGAGGTAGATGCCATTGCCTTCCAGCCTGGACCATAAAGTGAGATGTCTAAAAAAACAAAAAAAAGACAAATTACATGAGGAGAAATGTAGCTGAACTTTGTAAGGCTTTTCCACATGGATGTATAAGCCTTCTGACAATGGAATATCTTCAAAAGTACTGATCGGCTTGCTGGGCTAAAATACTATAAGTAACTACCCATCATGCCTTCATGCCTCAGTAAGAACAAATTAAAGACATATTTTCAAATATTCAGATATTTCAAAAGGATATACTTTCAAATTAAAGGAAGAAAGGAATTGAACACAGAATGATAGTGTGTGATTCAAGAAGCAGTGGTCACCAAGAAAATGGGTAAACCCAAAGGTAAGTTTAAATATTGGCTTGTTGGCCGAGGGGAGTGGCTCATGCCTGTAACCCCAGCACTTTAGGAGGCTGAGGCAGGTGGATCACCTGAGGTCAGGAGTTCAAGACCAGCCTGGCCAACGTGGTAAAACCCCGTCTCTACTAAAAATACAAAAATTAGCTGGGTGTGGTGGTGGGTGCCTGTAATGCCAGCTACTCCAGAGGCTGAGGCAGGAGAATCACTTAAGCCCAGGAGGTGGAAGTTGCAGTGAGCAGAGATTGTACCACTGTACTCCAGCCTGGGTGACAGAGTGAGATTCTGTCTCAAAAAAAAAAAAAAAAAATATATATATATATATATATATACACACACACACACACACATACACACACACACATAAACTTGTTAAGATTATTTTAATAATGAATTTATTACAAAATGCTAATATACTAAACTTTACTAAAATAAGGTAGAACTAATATAATGAGGACTGACTTAACAGATGGGAATGGGTAACGGAAGTAAAGCACTCAAAGTTTCCTGTATTCAGGAGGAGACTTAAAAACAACATTTGAGGAATCAGTGAGAGAAGAGAAATATATAGTTTCTATACTGTCGAGGAAATACGGAGATTTTGTTAATGTTTAGCAGAGACAGGAAATGAGAGAAAAAGAGGCATGGCAAATACAAAGGGCAAGATATAATAATAGAAATCCAAGTATGTCAGCATGTACAGCAAATATAACTTGTCTTTAAATCTTATTAGAAGACTAGATTTTCAAGGCTTTAAAAATCCCAATTACTTGTTGTTTATAGAAATCTAAAATATAACACAGAGTAATTGAGACTGAAGAGATTTTTTAAAAATTTACCAGGTGTATACCAACCAAGAAAGAAAGATTGTATAGTTTTGTGATTGTACAGGAAGATAGACCTCAAGGCCAAAAGCAGTATTAGATTTTAAAAATGCTCACTACATAAATACAAATAGAACAACTTACCAGGAAGATAGAACTGTCCGAGAAAGAAGTAACAATCTCAGGCATGTGTATGAGATTATTTATCTTAAAATATATATATAAACATTTAAGAGAAAAGCATGAAGAATCCATAGAAGAATAATCTTGATGGGAAATTTTAACATTTCTCAATACTTGATGCATCGGAAAAATATCAGATATAGAATATTTGACTACAGTTAGTAAATTTGACCTAATGTACATGAATTATCACTGAATAATTACAAGACATGCATTATTTTTAAGCAAACAAAACATTGATTAAAAACTTAGTCATGTGTTAAGCAGAGCAAGTCTCAAAAAATACTAAGATTCAGAATTATGCTGATTGCAGTGACATTAATTTAAAATTCAAAAATATAACCACAAACCCAAACTTAAAAACACACTTCTAAATAGCTCCAATATAAAAAATAAATAATAAAAGTAAGAAATATTTGGAATGGAACTCAAAAATGCTGCATGTGAGATGAGGCTAAATGAACTTAGAATAAACTTAAATGCATATATTAAAAATGAATTAAAAAATGAATAAGCTAAGTATATGAGTTTAAAAAAGCAATTAAGGCCAGGCATAGTGGCTCACACCGTAATCCCACCAATGGGAGGCTGAGGCAGGTGGATCACTGGAAGTCAGGACTTTAAGACCAGCCTGGCCAACATGGTGAAACCTCGTCTCTACTAAAAATACAAAAAATTAGCCAGACCATGTGGGTCACATCTGTAATCAAGCTGCTTGGGAGGCTGAGGCAAGAGAATTGTTTAACCCAGGGGGTGGAGGTTGCAGTGAGCTGAGATTGTGCAATTGCACTCCAGTCTGGGTGACAGAGCAAACTCTGTCTCAAAACAAAACCAAAAAAAAAAAAAAAAAAGAAAAGATATAAATCTCCCAAATTGAAGAGATAAGAAATATGGCAGAAATTAAGGAAATAAACAAACAACAGAGAGGATTAGCAAAATGAAAAAATATTTTTTGAAAACTTTAAAAAGGTGAATAAATCTCTGGCAGAATTGATTATGGAAAAGGCTATAAAATGGCCAAATGAATGATACATTTGAAAAATGAGCAAATTGTTTCATCAGAAAGGAAGACAAAACTCCAAATGACTAATGAACAGAAGGGAATATTCTTAGTCCTATTGGCAACAAGAATTGTAAACTCAAATAATAGTGAAATGCCATTTCCCATCCATCAAAGTTGGCAAAAAAAAAAAAAAAAGGATTCAAAGTACCAAACTTGGCAAAGATGTATTAATATTATATCTGGAGTGCTCATATACCACAGGTATATATAGTACATAAAAATTGGAAAGCAGCTAGGCAACATTCAGTAAAGATAAAGATCTGCACGCCCTACAACCTAGCCATTCAGTCCTTGACATGGTACTAGAGAAACTCTCACACTTGTGAACAAGACAAGGTGTACAAGAATGTCCATCATGGCATTGTTTATCAGGGCAACAAGTGAAGGAAAGTGAAGGGCATCACTAGGAGAGTGGTTAAAGTGTGGTAATTCAAGTAACAATATTTATATCAAGATGGTTAAGGATCAGAAACACTGAACTTTTGGGGAAGAAAGTTGCAGAATAATATGTATGATCCATTCATAGGAAGTTTGGAAACACAAAAAGTACTTATTGTTGTTTATCAATTTTCTTATATGTGGTACACATTTCAAAACATCATGGAAATAATCTAATAAACAGAAAAGTCAGCATGGTGTCTGTCTCTGAGAAGAGAAAGGAAATGGACTTGGCTGGGCGTATATAGGCATTAATTGTATCTATCCTTTACAAAATATGCTTTAAAGCATATATATCTCTAAGAAATATACACATTCATTTATTATTGTACTTTATATTTGAGATATTTCATAATATTTTTAAGATAATGCTGTGTAAAATAGCTTTATGAAAGAATAGTGTAACTTTGGACTGTTATTTTTCCAGAGTAAGAGAATGGACTTTTTAGAACAAATAGAATCGGACTGTTACTGTTTACCTCTCAACACCCCTACCTCCAACCCCTTAACCCTCATCCCCCAAAACACCCACACAATTATACCTTTTTAATGTAAGGAAACTGAAACCTTTAAGTGATAATAATGTATTTTTTAAAAACTTTATGGGAGCCACTGGCTTTCATTTGTAAGCCTTAGACATATGCAGGGGGAAAAGTAAATTTATTGACAGTCTATAAGATGAAGAAAGAGACAAGGAAAATTTAGTGTAGCAAGAACCACAAGTATCACAAGATATTGGCCTCAATCTCCCCTGGTAAGGCTTAATGTCGTTTTTATTTTTCAAAATAGAAATAACTTTATTCTTTTTTCCAATTTAAAATAATGTACATTCTTTTTAAAAAAAAAAACTCAACACTAAAAAAAAACTATCATATCACCGTTCTATAATAATCACCATAAATATTTTAATATATATGTCTAATTCATATATATATAATGTTTACTCACAGAATCACATTCTACATTTTTGCTTTTAATTTGCTCTTTATGTTACAGCTTAGGAATAGTTCTCATATTAAGAAAAAAAATCTGTCATGTCTCTTTTAATGGCTCATAGTATTATAACATATAGTCATGCCATGATATATTTTAACCAAACCGCTTATATGCAACACTGCAGTGAAGACAATGCATATACATCTTTGAGTACTTCTCCATTTGTTTGCTTGAGATACGTTCCTTGCCGGACAAAGGAATGCATAAGAAATAGTAAGGCTTTTGGTACTGTATCAGTAAGAGTTCTCCAGAAAGGCCAGCAGGCTAGAACTCCAGCAGAGGCTGATACTGCAGTGTTGAGGCATCACACAAAAATGTCTTCTTTTTCAGGAAATCTTAGTTTTTGCTTTTAAGGCCTTCAGCTGCTTGTATGAGACCCACCCACATATCAAAGATAATCTCCTCTACTTAAAGTCAACTGAACAACTGTAGATGTTCACCATTTCTACAAAATACTTTCCCAGCCACATTTAGATTAGTGTTTGATTAAATAACTGGATGCTATAGCCTAGCCATGTTAACACACTAAAAAAGTGAGTAAACCTCTGACAAAATTGATTATAGAAAAGGGTACAAATGACAAAATAATATATTAGAAAATGAGCAAACTATTTGATCAGGAAACTCAGAAAAGAAAACTTCATATGTTTATCAAATATAAGGGAAAATTCTCAGTCCTATTGTAATGGGAATTGTAAACACAAATAACAGTGAGAGCTTTTCCCATTCATCAAAATTGGCAAAAAGATAAAAAGATTCAACATAACCATGCTTGGCAAAAATGTGTTGCATCTTTGTACCTATGTACTGTGATGTATGTAAAGCGTAAGTGTGGCACAGGACCTGTTGCCAGAAGGCCTTCCACAAAGTCTGCCCAAGTTTCCATTCAGTCACCCATATGGTGTAGGTATGGGTGAACCATTTTCATTTTTGCTAATCTAATCAGTATTTTTTCTAATGAAGTGTTATGGTTGTGTTGATTTTCGGTTCTAAATTAAGAATTTGTCGTGCAACTTAGCAGTCTCTAACATAGTAATTTCCACAACGATCTGCACCTTTTGCTTTGTAGAAGAGTAGACAGGAGCAGAGAAAAGAGCTCCTCTTTGCTCAGAACAGAAAATGTATTTACTCCTTTTAAAAGTAACAATGTTGGTCTTTGCATTACACCTGTCACTACCTCAAATCTCTCTTTCTGGCCTCAGGTACAGAGAGTGGATGTGAAATTTAAAAAAGAAGTCTTCTTTTACCTATTTTTTACCATGTATTCTGAGTTTTTTCTGTTGATTTGTAGTTCTTTATATTTCTGATGTGAATTATTGATTCAATATATGTTTTGCATACATCTTCTCTTAGTCTGTTGCTTTGCCTTTTTTACTTTCTTCATGGTACCCTTTAATGAAGATAATTCCTCAATTTTGATGTAGTCCCGTTTCACTGTTTTTCATAATTAGTTTCTCTTGGGGTCCTATTGAAGTAATCACTGTCTATTGAAAGGTACTATGTTTCCTTAGTTTCATTTTATGTTTAAAAACAGAAAAAGGAAATAATTAACATTAACCAAGCCTGGGTAACATAGAGAGACCCTGTCTCTACACATGATTTTAAAAATTAGCTGGGCATGGTAGCATGCACCTGTGGTCCAGCTACTCAGGAGGCTGAGTGGGAGGAATCACTGGGTCCCCAAAGGTGGAGGCTGCAAGTAAGCCATAATCATGCCACTGTCCTCCATCCTGGGTTACAAAGTAAGACCCTGTCTCAAAGAAAAGGAAAAAAAAAAAAAACCACGAACACACTATTTTCCATGGACTCTGTATTGTAGGATATTTTGCAATTTAGATGTATATCCACCAAACAGCCTTTTCTCCTGCTGGGAACAGAACCTCCCTCTGTCTCTGTTGGGGGACCTTGTAAGAGCCTACCTGTTGTACAATCTAACATTCTTTGCTGAGTACGTGAGCTCTTGACCCAAACTGGGCTAATGAAACATTCCCCCCTTATAGTATTTTGTTGACATATGGCCTTATGGTCCAAGCAGGCACACTCAGGGAGGTGACTTCAGAGCAGCTATGGTTCTAGTAAGACTTCAGCACAAGGAAATGAAGCCAATTCCAAAAGACAAGAAGAATTAAGAGGCAGAGCAGATCTTGAAAGTCTTGTCACTGGCTGCCCAAAATTTACTCCATCCTTGCCCTGCCTGAGGGTTTCATTATGTGGGCACTAAATTCTCAACTTTTACTGAGATCTTTTTTTACTTTGTTAAAAGTCTTGATAGAAATATTCTTGAAAATGTGGTCCTATGGTTATGTAAATCTAGGACTACTCCTAATCTCACTCTTAGATATTTACAGTCTATGTTAGCATATTAAAAGCCATAAGAAACCATAGCAAAAGAAGGCTATTTATATTCTTAATAGGTTAATGATCCCAAATGTATTAACATGAATACTTATTTATGGTGCTTCTATTAATATAGAAGCTTAAGCAGCAAATTACTGACCTGGGGAATGCTGGATCATAGGCACAGAAGACCCGGCAAATGCAAGCTGATGAACAAAAAGTGCTTTAATCTCTGAGCTAGGTTTTGAAAAATGCTAAAATTTACTAATTTATGTGCAAATTATGTTATGTTTTTATTTGGGAAAAGAGTGGTTTGGTAAGAAAAAAAATCAAAAGTTAAGTTTGGCAAATATGACCAATCTTTAACCTTTTTTTTTTTTTCTCGAGCAGGTTAGCCAATATACCTTTGCTATGTGCAGTTATAGAGAAAAAAAGTCTGAACCACAAGAATTAATGCAGCTTGAAGGCTATACTGTGGATTATACTGATCCCCACCCAGGTAAATCTTAATTGAACCACTTTCCCTGCCATGCAATTCTTATAAATATCCTGCGTCTGTTCTACATTTTAAAAGCTTCTCGATGAATAGGATGCATATTTCACTTATATACCTGGGCAAGACTTTATGAGATTCAAATTATCTCTTTTGGATGGCTTTTATTTTTAGCCGTATTTCATCATCTCCATTATTATTACAGCACAAGGTTGAAATGTGTAAAAGTCACTGTAATGGAATAATTATATGAGAATAGCAATGTTTTCAGAAACTTCTCTCAAAAGCAAAAGTTATAGCAGAAATAGGCAAAAAAAATGGCAAATGAATTATTATATTATAACTACTAATTTTCTCCCAACAATACATTCTTGTACTTCTTTCTTTCCCTTCATATTAATACTGGAAAGAGTACTGGACAGCTGATATCTAAAAATAGTTAGTGAATAAATATTAATGACATTAATATCTAAGATCAAGAAACACAGATATTAATAAACAAATGATTGGTAAATAGAGATTTAAGAAATATAAATCTATGACTATATTAACTAATTGTTCAATTAAAATGCAAAATATCTTCTCTGTGAAACAATTTTATAAAAGATAAAATAACATGCAATACGAAATACCATTTTTGTTTTAATCATTATATACTTTTCCTGCATGTAGAATGGCAAATATGCTGACAGATAAAACTTCTTTTTCTGGCATGAAATATCAGATTGTGCTATGCATTTCTGTGGAGTATGTTTATATGTCTTGCAAAATGCTACTGTGTTATGGACTGTTTGTTTCCCTAGGTTATTTTTTTTTTATTTCTGAGGTGATATGGGGACTTAAACCTTTTTGTTATTGTTTTTCTTCAAATCATGGATTGTGGATTTGATCCTTTAAACTAAATATTGTTTAAAACATTGAACTGCTAACATCAAATCCATTCTTTTCCATAAGGTCAGTTAGTGAATGAGACTAAAATCTGCCAATCCTATTTTTAATGATGTCTTTCTTTCCTCCACAGGGCTTCAGGGTGGTCGTATGTTCTTTAATGCTGTTAAAGAAGGAGATACTGTAATATTTGCCAGTGATGATGAACAGGACAGAACATTATGGGTTCAAGCCATGTATAGGGCCACAGGTCAATCATATAAACCAGTTCCTGCAATTCAGACCCAGAAACTGATTCCTAAAGGAGGAACTCTCCATGCAGATGCTCAGCTTTGTAAGTTTTGTTAAAAAATAATTTATCAATTAATAGCCTTAATAAGATATAAAATTGAGGCAAATTTGTTCAGTATTATAGTTTACATCATTAATTGATTCCTAATTAAATAAAAATAGTTCATATTAATAGTCATATAATCAGTTATCTAATTTTTCACATAAATCTGGAGTAAATGGTACATCTGCTTTCCAATCATGGATTTGTCAAGCATTAGGATATTTATAGAAATCTCAAGAGCAAATAAGAACATTCTCCAAAACTTCTCAAAGGAAAATTTATTTTAGTTTATTATGATTTTGACTTAAGTCTCCTATAGGCGTGGAAAAAGTATTGCAAAATCAAATTTGCTTTGATAGGATTTCAGAATACCAAAATGATGAACCATTACTTTCTAGAGTTGTTCTTAATAACCCAGAAGGATAATTTAGGGCTATTTTTTTGTTGTAGATTAATAAAAATATTAAATCATAAAGCCAACTTTTTTACCCTCATGCCTTAAAAACATATCACTTTTTGAATACTAACTTTAGTCCTTAAGAGCTATATTTTTAATTTTTATTTACTGATGTTTAATAATTATAGAATTATGGTCAAAACATTTTCAAACATAGCTTTGATAATTACTAAACCAAATGTTTTAGCTTGTTATACTCCTTTACAAAGCTTATCTCATTTTACCTGTAATAAACATTTGTCCTTAACTTTAAGCTCAATTTGGGGCTTTTGATTCTGAGATTCTTCTCCAAGGGAATAACATCTTGACATGCATTATTTTCTTCTTCTGCTTTTCATGCAACAAGTGACTTTTCTCTTTTCTTTTTAGATATCCTTTAGTATCATTTCTGGCCATCCTAAACAAAGACATTTAGTTCAAATAATTAAATGTGGACCATGAGCTTTTCATTTCTTTATTTTAGAAAACACAGACCATACTACCATACTCATAGGTTATAATTAGATTGGGGCACATTTTTAATATGTAGTAAAAACTATTTAGGACTATTATATATTAATTTTTTCATTTATTTAAAATTTCTTCTTTAAAATTAGTAGCATTGTCATCCTAAAAGGATGACACATACCTTACCTAATTTGTAATTGGGTTATTTTCTTATTATTGGGTTTGAGAGGTCTTTATACAGGCATGCCTCGGAGATATTGTGGGTTCAGTTTCAGGCCACTATAATAAAATGAATAGCTCAATAAACTGTGTCACACAAATTCGTCGATTTCTCAGTGTGTATAAAAGTTATGTTTGGCTGATGCAGTGACTCAAGCCTGTAATCCCAACACTTTGGGAGGTCGAGGTAGGAGGATTTTTTCAGGAATTCGAGACCAGACTGGGCAACATGGTGAAACCCTATATCTACAAAAAATACAAAATTAGCTGGGCATGGTAGTACATGCTTGTAGTCCCAGCACTTGGGTGGCTGAAGTAGGAGAGTCATTTCAACTGGAGAGGTGGAAGTTGCAGTGAAAATAGTGCCACTGCACTCCAGCCTGAGTGACAAAGTGAAACCCTGTGGCAAAAAAAAAAAAAAAAAAACCTGGCATGGTGGCTCACACCTGTAATCCCAGCACTTTGGGAGGCCAAGGTGGGTGGATTAGGAGGTTTGAGACCAGCCTGGTCAACATGGTGAAACCCCATCTCTACTAAAAGTACAAAAGTTAGATGGGTATGGAGGCTGAGGCAGGAGAATCATTTTAACCCAGGAGACAGAGGTTGCAGTGAGCCGAGATTGCACCATTGCACTCCAGTCTAGGTGACAGGTAGAGACTCTATCTAAAAAAAAAAAAAAAAAATATGTTTACACTATACTGTAGTCTATTAAGTATGCACTAGCATCATTCTAATAAGTATTAATACATAATTTTAAAATATTTTATTGCTAAAAATACTAGCAATCATCTGAGGCTTCAATGATTATAATATTTTTTTCTGGTGGAGGGTCTTGCCTCAACGTTGATGGCTGCTGACTGATCAGGTTGGTGGTTGTTGAAGGTTGGGGTGGCTGTGGCAATTTCTTAGGACAAGGATGAAGTTTGCTGCAGTGACTGATTCTTCCTTTCACAAAATATTTTTCTGTAGCATGTGATGGTGTTTGATATCATTTTGCCCAAAGTAGAACTTCTTTGAAAATTGGGATCAGTCCTCTAAAACCTTACCTCTGCTTTATGAACTAAGATTATGTAATATCCTAAATCCTTTATTGTCATTTCAACAATGTTCATAGCATCTTCACCAACAGTAGATTCCATCTCAAAAACCACTGCCTTTGCTCACCCAAAGGGTCCAGCTTCTTATCTGTTCAAGTTTTATTCTAAGATTGCAGCAATTCAGTCACATCTTCAGGCTGCCCTTTTAATTCTGATTCTTTTGCTATTTTCATGACATCTGCAGTTACTTGCTCTACTAAAGTCTTCAGTTCCTTAAAGTTATCCTTGAGGTGGATTCTTCATTCCTCCAAACTCCTGTAAATGTTGATATTTTTACCACCTTCCATGAATCACAAATGTTCTTAACGGCATATGGAATGGTGAATCCTTTCTAGAAGTTTTTCAATTTACTTTGCCCAGATGGCTCATAGGAATCACTATGGCAGCTATAGCCTTACAAAATGTATTTCTTAAATAATAAGACTTGAAAGTTGAAATTACTCCTTGATCTCTGGGCTGCAGAATAGATGTTGAGTTAGTAGGCATGAAAACGTTAATCTCCTTGTACATCTCCAGCAGAGCTCTTGAGCAACTAGATGCAGTGTGAGTGAGTAATAATATTTCGAACAGAATCTTTTTTCTAGCATTGGGCCTCAACAGTGCACTTAAAATATTTAGTAACCTATGTTGTAAACAGATGCACCTTCATGAAAAAATGTACTCATTTTTTCCTTTATAGAGTACAGACAGGGTTGACATAGCATAAATCTTAAGGGCTCTGGGATTTTCAAATGGTTAATAAACATTGGCTTCAACTTAAAGTCACCAACTGTATTAGCCACTAATAAGAGAGCCTGTACTTTGAAGTTTGAAACCAAGCATTAACTTCTTTCTGACTATGAAAGTCCTGGATGGCATCTTCTAATAGAAGATTATTTGCCTACACAAAAAAAATCTGTTGTTTAGCATAGCTACCTTCAGTCATGATCTTACCTGGATCTTTTGGATACCTTGCTGACATTTCTGCATCAACCGTTGCTGTTTAACCTTGCACTTTTATGTAATAGAGCTGGCTTCTTTTCCTTAACCCTCATGAACTGACCTCTGCTAGCATCACACTTTTCGGAGGCTTCTTCACCTCTTTCAGCCTTCATAGAATCCAAGAAAGGTAGGGCCTTGCTCTGGATTGGGCTTTGATTTAAGGGAATGTTGTGGCTGGCTTGATCTATGCAGACCACTCAAAGTTTCTTTATATCAGCAATAAGGCTGTTTTGCTTTCTTATTATTTGTGTGTTCATTGGAATAGTAATTTTAATTTACTTCAACAACTTATCCTTTGCATTAACAACTTGGGTGCTTGGTGCAAAAGGCCTAGCTTTCAGTCTGTCTCAACTTTTGACATGCCTTGCTCACTAATCATGATCATTTGTAGCTTTTAATTTAAAATGAGAGGGATGGGATTCTTCTATTCATTTGAACACTTAGAGACCATTTCAGGGTATTAGTTAATCTAACTTTAATATTGTTGTGTCTCAGGAAATAGGGAAGCCCAAGAAAAGGCAGAGAGATAGGGAACAGTCAGAACACATATAACATTTAAGTTTGCCATCTTATATGGGTGCAGTTTGTGGCACCCCAAAACAATTACAATAATAACATCAAAGATCAGATGACAATAATAGATGTACTAATAACGAAAAACTTGGAAATACTGTGAGAATTACCATAACGTGACAGAGAGTCATGAAATGAGCATCTGTTGTTAAAAAAGTGGCACCATACGCTTGCTTGACATAGGGTTGCCACAAACTTTCAATTTATGAAAAACACATCTGCAAAGCACAATACAATGAAGTTTGCCTTTGTGTTCTGAATACACGATGTTTGTCAGATACATGATTTGCAAGTATTTTCTCCTAATCTATGGCTTGTCTTTTCACATCTATTAATAGTGTCTTTCAGAAAAACAAAAGAAATTCTTAATTTTGATGAAGTCCGTTTTATCAATTTTTTTCATAAATGTGCTTTTGATGTTATAACTAATGGATCTTTGCCTAACTCAAGACTGCAAACATTTTCTTCTATGTATTCTTCTAGAAATTTTACAATTTTAGCTTTTACATTTTACAAGCTTTTGAGTTAATTTTTGTATATGGTGAGAGGTATCCATTAGTATTTATGGATGGCATATTGATGTCCAGTTGTTCTAAAACAAAGAGTTGAAAAGAGTATTGTGCCCTGAATTGCTCTTGCACATTTGTGAGAAATCAAATTAACTACATATGAGTTTATTTCTCAGCTATCCTTTCCTTTCCTTTGAAAAGTTTATCTGTCTTGATATTATTACCACACTGTCTTGATTACTATAGATTTGTAAATCTTACAGTCAGATAATCCAAGTCCTCCAAATTGGTTTCTTTTATTCAAAGATATTTGGCTATTCTTTGTCCTTTGTATTTCTCTATGAATTTTAAAAATAAATTTATTCATTTTTAATTGACAAATAATGATGGTTTATATTTATGGGGTGCAATGTAAATTTTTAAAACATCTTGACATTCCTTGCTGGGGATTTTATGGGAAAAAATATATAGGTTGATCTATAGGTCAGTCCTTGGAAAATTCTGGAAAACTGACTTCTTAATATTGAGTCTTCAATACAGTGTATCACTTCATTTGTTTAGGTAGTCTTTAATTTCTCTCTGGGATGTTTGTAGTTTTCAGTGAACAGATCTTGTACATCTTTTGTCAGATTTATTTCTAGGTATTTCATTTTTGTTGCTAGAATAAATGGAATTTTTTATTTCAGTCTAATTGTTCTGTTATCTTTGTGATTGCTTTAGAATTTAAAGTATACATTTTAAATTTATTATACAACTTCATGTATAATATGTGAACTTTACAATAGTAAACTTCTATTTCTCCTCTCTTGGCTTTTGCACTATTCTTGTCATATATTTTATTTCTATATATGTTGTAAACCCCACAATACATTGCTATGATGATTATTGCCTGATTCAATATCTTTTAAAGAAATTAAAAGTGAAAGAAAAATATTATATACATGTTCATGTAGTTACCATTTCCACTGCCTTTCATAGTCTAGTGCACATATTTTTACTTCTTGAAGAACCTCCTTTGACTTTTCTTGTAGTGCAGATCTGCTGGTAATTAATTTGTTTGTCTTCTTTTTGGGGGGAACTTTATTTATTATTATACTTTAAGTTCTGGGGTACATGTGTAGAATGTGCAGTTTTGTTACTTACATAGATATACACGAGACATTTATGCAGCCAACAAACATCAAAAAAAGCTCATCATCACTGGTCATTAGAGAAATGCGAATCAAAACCACATTGTGATACCATCTCATGCCATTTAGAATGGCGATCATTAAAAAATCTGGAGACAACAGATGCTGGAGAGGATGTAGAGAAAAAGGAATGCTTTTACACTATTGGTGGGAATGTAAATTAGTTCAGCCATTTTGGAAGACAGTGTGGCGATTCCTCAAAGATCTAGAACTAGAAATACCGTTTGACCCAGCAATCCCATTACTGGGTATATATCCAAACGATTATAAATCATTCTCTTATAAAGACACATGCACACGTATGTTTATTGCAGCACTGTTCACAATAGTAAAGACTTGTTTAGCTTCTTTATATATGAAATGTCTTTGTTTTACCCCCATATTGAAGATATTTTTCTTTTAGTACTTTGAAGATGTTGCTCCACTTTCTTCTAGCTCGCATTTGTTTTTCCAATGAGAAATGGGCTGTCATTTTCATTTGTTCCTCTATAAATATTGTCCTTTTTTCCTCTAGCTGCTTAAAAGATTTTTCTCTTTAACATTATTTTTGAGCAATTTGATTATGATGTCCCTTGGTATAGTTTTCTTCATAAAAATGCTTGTTCTGAGACATGGTTAAGTTACTTGTTAACAATTTGATCCTTTCAAGCTTTGCTTTCAAGTTTTGTTAGGTGAGACCAAGCAATGTTTAGTCCAGGATGCATCTCCCATTTCTGGACCAGCATCCTTCTTAATACTCTAACTGATAACCTGTAAATTATGAGATTTTATATTCATTTTTTTTTTTTGAGATGGAGTTTTGCTCTTGTTGCCCAGGCTGGAGTGCAGTGGCACGATCTTGGCTCACTACAACCTCCGCCTCCCAGGTTCAAGCGATTCTCCTGCCTCAGCCTCCCGAGTATCTGGGATTACAGGCATGTACCACCATGCCCAGCTAATTTTGTATTTTTAGTAGATGGGGTTTCGCTATGTTGGACAGGCTGGTTTCAAACTCCTGAACTCAAGTGATCCACCCACCTCGGCCTCCCAAAGTCTGGGATTACAGGCGTGAGCCACCACGCCCGGCCGAGATTTTATATTCTTGCTGTTGAGAAGCAGTGCTATTCTAGGCTGTGTGAGTTTGGGGCACTGTCCTCTCGAATCCTTTAGATTCCTTCTTTCCCTTTCTACACATGCATGAGCTGATGGGTAGTCAGCTGAATTCTTGTGGGAGGCCTTCTGCAGATCTTGAGAGTTTCTTGCTGTGCAACTCTCTTTTCTCCAGTACTCTCTCCTAAAAACTCTAGTTACTGTGGCCCTACTTAACTGTCCGCTCCATCTTCTTAACTCGGAGACCACTGGACTTTTCTTGAGTTACTGTTCCTTGTGCCATGGGCTATAGAGCTTCTCCTGGCAGTAAGCTGGGATGACTCTAAGGCTCACCTTGTTTCCCATTTCTTAGGAATCACTCTCCTGGGTTGCCCAACATGCAGTGTTTAAGATTGTAATTTTTTAAAAAAATACTTAGTTCAGTTAGGAGGGTAAATTTATTCTCCATTATGCCATCATGACCAGAAGCAGAGTGAATTTTTTGTTAGTTAGAACATGGTTTCTCAATTTCAGCACTATTGACATTTTGGGCTAGATAATTTTTTGCTTCAGGGCAGGAAGTTGATTAAAGGCTTTTTCTGTGCATTATGTGATGTTTAACATCATCCCTGTCCTCTCCCCACTAGATACCAATAGTTTTCCACCTGGAGACTGTTTTTGGTCCGACAATCAAAAATATCTCTGGACATTGCCAAATGCACCAGAGGGTAGGGTTGCAGTTGGTGAGGAATCACCCCAGTTGAGAACCACAGAATTACAGTGACTTGATAGCTATTTTAAAAAATAAAATAACATGGTGAAACCCCGTCTCTACTAAAAATACAAAAAATTAGCTGGGCACGGTGGTGCGTGCCTGTAATCCCAGCTACTCAGGAGGCTGAGGCAGGAGAATTGCCTGAACCCAGGAGGTGGAGGTTGCGGTGAGCTGAGATCGTGCCATTGCACTCCAGCCTGGGTAACAAGAGTGAAACTCCATCTCAAAAAAAATAAAATAAAATAGCTATTAAAAAATAAATATTGTCACCCTTCTTCACTTGTGTTCCCATATTTTTTCTTAACGTCCTGAATGCAAGGAATGCCCAAGGAATGTGCTGAACTCATGGCTATTGTTGCTTGCACACAGTGGCAAGAAAAGTGGTTAGGAACCACTAACATAGAACTTTAAGACCGTAGCTAAATGATACAGAACTTTTTGAGACAGAGTCTGCCTCTGGGGAGAGAGGGAGAACAGTGGTGTGATCTTGGCTCATTGCAACCTTTGCCTCCAGGGTTCAAGCCATTCTCATGCCTCAACCTCCCAAATAGCCTCCCAAGTAATCTCAGTAGCTAGGATTACAGGTGTGTGCCACCACACCCACCTAATTTTTGTATTTTTAGTAGAGACAGGGTTTCTCCATGTTGGCCAACCTAGTCTCAAACTCCTGACCTCAGGTGATCTGCCAGCTTCAGCCTGCCAAAGTGCTGGGATTACAGGCATGAGCCACTGCGCCTGGCCCTGTAATCTGTTTCTAACAAAACTTTTCTATTATTTGATATCAATTTATAATCAAGGCAGGATTGATCAGGCTACGGAATTCTTGTGTCTCAGCCTCCCAAGTGGCTGGGATTACAGGTGCATGCTACCACACCCGCCTAATTTTTGTATTTTTAATAGAGACGGAGTTTCTCCACCTTGGCCAGGCTGGTCTCGAACTCCTGACCTCAGGTGATCTTGCTACCTTGGCCTCCCAGAGTGCTGGGATTACAGGTGTGAGCCACTGCATCCGGCTCTGTAATCTGGTTCTAAAAAAACCTTCCTATTATTTGATATCAATTTGTTGTTAAGGCAGAAATGATTAGGCTGTGGGAACTGAACTTACTTGTTATAACTACAAAGCCAAACGGTTTTAATTTATTAACAATAGCTGACTTGTATCCAGGCTAGCAAAGTTTTTAATCAGGGCAGACCTCTGCTGCTTCTGCTTTATCTTTCTTTGAAGAAAAAAAAAAGGTAAAACCTCGGTCTCTACTATAAATACAAAAATTAGCCAGGTACAGTGACGCATGCCTATAATCCTAGCTACTCAGGAGGCTGAGGCAGAAGAATATCTTGAACCCAGAAGGTGGAGGTTGCAGTGAGCTAAGATTGTGCCACTGCCCTCCAGCCTTGAGACACAGCAAGACTCCGTCTCAAAAAAAGAAAAAGAAAAGTGAAAAGAAAGGAAAAAAGAAAATGTTCTACCTCATCAGAATGAGATTACTGACCCTGACCTATCAGAGAAATGCCATGAATTCCTCCAGAGAGTAGTTTCTCCCATAGTATTTTCCTCCCTCCATTGACTTCTATAATCATTTTTGTTTTCTTTCCTAACAATCTTTTAGAAGAACAACTTTTAAAATCATGAGTAGACATTGAGAAAATAAAATAAAATTTTAAATGTCTAGTTGTATAAATATATATAGGCCAGATGCAGTGGTCCACACCTGTACTCCCAGCACTTTGGGAGCTGAGGTAGGGGGATCATGAGGTCAGGAAATCAAGACCATCCTGACCAATGAGGTGAAACCCCATCTCTACTAAAAATACAAAAATTAGTAGGGCATGGTGGCACATGCCTGTAGTCCCAGCTACTGTGGAGGCTGAGGCAGGAGATTCACTTGAACCCGGGAGGCAGAGGCTGCAGTGAGCTGAGATCATGCCACTGTACTGTTGCCTGGGTGACAGAGCGAGACTCCGTCTCAAAAAATATATATCTATATATATGTTCCCAATTCATTTAAATATGCTCTGTTTCTCATTTCTTTGCTGACCTGTAGCTGGTAAAGGTAAGTATTTTCATGATTTTTTTAAATGAAATATTTTTAAATAATTTTAATAATATGAAGTTTGAGGAATATCATCATCTTGTTTATAGGGTCAATCTTCTACTTTCTAGCCAAACCCAGAACATTTAGGTTAGCTTTATTGTTTACAAAACAAAAATGTCTATCACAACAAAAAAAGTAGAAACAACCTAATATCTACCATTCATACAGGCACAAAGGTAATAGCCACGAAGGTGTTGTAATAACATGCAAAACAAATGGTCAATATGTTAAGTGGAAAAAATACTGAATTAGACATTAGACATGTATTATTTTCACTATATTAAAAAGCCATCCAATTTATAAAGCAAAATATAGGTAGAATTACACCTAAAATATTCAGTGGATGTGTTTTATTGGAGGCACTAG
Organism: Aotus nancymaae; assembly: GCF_030222135.1. Taxonomy (NCBI): domain Eukaryota; kingdom Metazoa; phylum Chordata; class Mammalia; order Primates; family Aotidae; genus Aotus; species Aotus nancymaae. Next base: position 34,130,022 of record NW_026988413.1, read on the forward strand.
TTGCTACTCTATTTCTTCTATATTTGATTTTTCTTTGAAGTATGTATTTTTATTTATTTTTCACAAACTCAGTGCTTTAGAATTAAGTATGAATCTTAAAAAGAAGCTTATTTTTTTCTGTGCATGATGGCGTGTGTCTGTAGTCCCAGCTATTTGGGAGGCTAAGGCAGGAGGCGGAGGTTGCAGTGAGCTGAGATCACATTACTGCACTCCAGCCTGGCACCTAGCAACAGAGCAAGACTCTATCTCAAAAAAAAAAAAAAAAAAAAAAAAGCTTTTTTTAAATACTAAGCATATTAATAACTAAGAAAAATAAAAAATTTATAAAATCTAACTTACTGGAAGACAACCTTATCTCTTTAGGACATTAATAATTTGTATGTATAGATTTCTCTAATAAGCAAATCAAGTCCACTTATCTTTTTTTTTTGTTTGACTCTCTGGATATATAAAAATTCTAAGGGAAGAGAGTGAGCTGAAGGGGTGGGAATGAGGCTAGTAAGCAATTTTTCACTTCAAATATAACGTACTACCATTGCCAAATTGACTAACATTCTTTGGTTAAACTGTCCTTTGTTCTCTCCAACCAAATTTCAGTGCATGTACCCTGGTTTTCACTGTCCCTCAGTTATATATGTAACATAATACAATCTGTAGGTCACATAATACAATATGACAGTAGTAGTTGACTTCCAATAATAATATCAAAAATTAACCAGAAAAACTGCCATTTTTTTATTTTTAAGTTAATATTTTTAAATTCTTACATTAAAATACAAACTGACATTTAATTTTGTGAACTTATTTTCCTGATTGATCTAATATGTTAAATTTCACACTTCATAGAAAATGCATTTGTCTTTCTTTTCATTGAACATATTTTTTCTAATAAATGTTCAATATTTGCTTTGCTTATTTGTACTTCTAAGCTTCTGTGTTGATCAAAGTTGTCATCATGTGAAAGTATTACTTATGTGTTATTTGCTGCAGAAAGCAAGATATGTTAATTCATATATCAGGTTTTGAATCAATTTAAGCAAAAGAAGCTAAACAGTTATTTGGGTCAGTAATAGAGGTGTGAACAAACTCCTTTGCTTTTCAGCAGAAAATGTGTACATAAAATGTGGACATACTATCCAGACTGATCTAAGTAAAATTTAAAAATATTAAGCTCTTCCTATTAAAGCCTACATGGATGGTATAAAAAGAGAAGTGACACCTACTTTGCTGTGTCACTTTTAACTTCCTGTACCTTCTCAAGCTCTATGAGCATTTGAATTATAAAAAGTGTATAATCAGATGTGAGTAGTGGTAAATGCAGCTACAGATGAACTCCTAAACACAGGACAGTACATTGTATTATATTTCAAAACCTTCGTTTGCTGCTTAGTTTAGCTCAGTGTTTTGCAGAGAGCAGTCTTGGCTGACAGCATCCTCTTAGTCCTTTTGATACTAGAGTCCCACTCCCAGACACTGGAGTGACCTCAGAAAGCTAATAAATGGCCTCCTTTTCTCCTCTAGAATGCCCCTTTACCTTTTATTCCCCTTTTCCTTTTATATCCATGATTTTTCATGACAATGGGAGCAGCAACAAATGCAGTATCATGAGAATTTGTGGCAAAGAAAGAAGAAATATTTCAGTTATTTTTTTCAATCTCACATTCTCTCTGACTTAGATGCCTTTCCTGGGATTTGGATTTTTGAGCACTTAAGGGGCAGGCTGTGGTCAGTGCCCACCAAAAAGCCCCCTCACCACAGTGGGGTCTACTAGCTCACTGATAGTCCTCATGTCATTTCCATACTAGCTATTTTCAAGTCTGTATTAAGTCGATACTGTCAACTTACTTATTCTTTTCTCTTAACTTCCAGCAGCTGTTATCCTAATGAAAAAGCTTAATTTTTAGGTTTCACTTGCATAAAGCCTCTATAACTTCTTAAATCTATAGCAAATAGTCATCTTTCTAAATTTGGGTTTCATTCCGTCTACTATTAGCACACCTGGTGACAGTACCGCCTAAAGATGCTGGAGCATATATCCAAGTGTTGCCATAGAAACTCCACCAGTATCCTCAATTACCGTGTCTCACATCTGTAGTTAGTCCATAGGTTAATCATCACAATTTATGACAGTTTTGCAGCATATTGCTTAAGCTCATAGCTTGTTGGTTTGTTTTGATAGTTGTCATATTGTTTCAGAAGATAGATTGAACTGAAAATTTCCATTATCAGAGAAATTTTTCTAACACCATGAATAATTTTCTGTTTAAAACTAGTTACCATCATGTTGTGTTATAGTAACATTAATTGAAGATAATCCAGTATAACCCTGTTTTGAAGCCTTGGATTTGGTAATTGACTAAAAGCATGTTTTGCATTTGATTTAGATGATGCCTATGTCTCTCAGGAGTTGCATACAGATATGTTATGCCTGTAGAAAGCTATGTGAACATGTCTTTATAAAAATAAGAAACTAGATAATATTTTAATGGTATCTGATTTCCTATTTTACATTAGTTCATGAGAGAACTTTAAAGCTAAAGATGGCAGGGAGGAAATGGGGAGATGTAGGTCAAAGGATAGAAACTAGCACATATGTAGAATGAACAAGTCTAGAGATATAATGTACAACATGACAACTAGAATCCAGGAAATTGTACTGTTAGTGATTTTTGTTAAGTAAGTAGATTTTAGCTGCTCTGTCACAAAAAAGTAGCTATGTGACATGATAGAATTGTTAATTTTCTCCTGTATATAACCATTTTACTATCTATGTGTATCCCATAATATCATGTTGTAATGCTTAAATACACACACACACACACACACACACACACACACACACACAATTTTATTATTACAAAAGCATTTCAGTAGTATTACATCTGTTTCACTCCTCCTAGCTTTGATGCTATTGTTGCCTTACATTTCACTTTTCAGTATGTTTTTGTTGCGGGGGCAGCAGATGGAGTCTTACTCTGTGGCCCAGGCTGGAGTGCAGTTCGTGCAATCTCAGCTTACTGCAACCTCAGCCTCCTGGGTTCAAGCATTTCTCCTGCCTCAGCCTCCCAAGTAGCTGGTGCCCACCACCAAGCTAATTTTTTGTATTTTTTAGGAGAGATGGGGTTTCACTGTGGTGGCCAGGCTGGTCTCGAACTCCTGATCTCAGATGATCTACCCGCCTCGGCCTCCCAAAGTGCTGGGATTACAGGCATGAACCACCGTGCCTGGCACTTTTCAGTATGTTAGAAACACTTGTATACATTTGCTATTTTGTTTAAAACAAGGGCCAGAGGGACAGCAAACTGAAACTGACTGCCTGTTCTTGAAAATGAAACACAGCCTACCTACCTGCCTGTCTCTCTCTCTCTCTCTCTCTCTCTCTCTCTCTCTCATTTTTTCATTCAGGGAGGTCAAGACTGTTACTTTTTTGTTTATTTTATTAATAAATTCATGGAAACTAAGGCTATACTGGCACATGGTGATGTATTTTTGCATGAAATGTTCCAAATGGTGCTGATCTGATATAGAAAGAAAGAAGTAAAGATACTTGGTCTTCACAGCCTGTGTTTTAAAGATAGAATGATTCCAAAGAGCACATTTCACTTTCATAAAATTACAGCTCTAGAAAAATTGAAGGTTGTTGATTTTCTTAAATAAAAAATTTAGTGGGTTTGTTTGCCTGTCTGTTTTTTCCAAGTAGAGTCTGTATTTGTGACTCAAAGTGCTATCGTTAATATCGTTTTTATCACTAATAGTAATTGTTTGAAAAATAATGTTCCATTCATGTATGCGATTTGGTAAGACTTGTTACCTTAGCAGACATATGGTTTGGAATATGTATTACCTGAGGAAAGTACTTTCTAAATTTACTAAAGTATGATTTAATTATAGAAATGAACTATAGACTCTTTTTTCAGAATGACATTTTTATTTAAAGATTGTATGCCCATTTTTTAATTGCTTCTACAAATCTTTATGGTAGGTCTTTTTCCTGTGAAATTTATTGCTGTCTTGTTCTCAACAAATTAACCATTAATTGGCATTATTTTTAACTCCTATTATAACCTTCTCTGGTGCAAGAAATAAGGTATAAAATTTAGCAGATGTTTTATAAAACTAGTAATTTAATTTCATAATAATGATACTAAAAGAATGTTTTGCTGAGATAAATGGAAAAGAATATTCTAAGAAAATTTTTAAAATACAAAAAAAATTCCAATTTCATGTGAGCTTTACAGTTTTAATATTCTGCCTCCTACTCATCTGATATTATTTCATGTTACATTATCATGTATTTAACTTTATAGTAAAAGAGACAGAAGAATAAAATACAAAAGAAGTTGAATTGTATATTAGTTCAGGAAAAGCTGTTTAGTTTTGTGTTCATCCAGTTAATGTTAATTTGTCACATGTAATGTATTTAATCATTCAGGTAATTATTAAATGTAAAGGTATATATATGCTATTTTCTCTATGGATTACAGCCTCACACCCTACATATCAATAAGCTGCCATTCATTGATTACTTGCTATATTCACCTTTTCATATCTGTCATTGATGTGAGATGTACATTAGTTTGTGTATCTTTTTTTTTTTTTTTTTTTTTTTTTTTTTTGGTGTGATTCTGAGGACCCTTCAGCTTGAATTATACAGTTCTTCCATCTACAAATATGGCTGAAAGTTGAACTTGACATGGATCAATATGATCTGGGCTAAATATCTAAATGTGACTGATTATGTTAGCATCATGTCCACAGATCAATATTGAGTTTTATTATGAGTCCAGCTCCATAATTGGATTTAATCAATAAACTTTTGTCTCTTTTCCTTTACAATTTTAGGATTGTACTATATAGGTTTGAGAGACTACACTTAGCTTACATTTAGAACTCTGCTTTTCTTATGATGACCAGAAAGAGATCTATCTATGAATTTTAAGGAACAATGGGGCTTCAGTTTTACCATTGTGAGAAGAGACCACTTTTATCTTTATAACTGATTGCTTGCTCAATATGCGCTATGTTTCTTACAGAGCTAATGTAATAACACCCCAGCACTCCTTTGGGGTAGTGTGTGGCTTTTTTTCCCTATACTTAGTAAATAACTCACATTGAAGACTTTGACAAAACATACCATTAATGAAAGCAATCATAAAAGCTTGCCTTTTGATAAACCCGCAGGGTCTACAGGCGTTGAAAGATGCAATCTGTAAAGAACAATAAATTTGGGCCTTTGATTGAAGTGCCATTTGGGACGTTATGCTTTGTCTGCATATTTGCACAAACATGATGCTCCCTTTTTTATGTCTCTTAAACTTGAAGCTCGAGAGCGCTCATTGCCATTTTTACATTAAGGATGGTCCCATTAAAAGCTCCATACAAAAAGAAGACTGGAAGTGATCCAGCTGAAGCGTGTGTGTTCATTTCTGCCCTAGTTTGCCATTTGGAAAGCAGTCTTCTGGCCATCGTTGCTGTTTTTTATTAATAGACCTTAGTTCTTTTCTAGTCAATTCCATCAGTAAATGTAGACTTAAAATACAACTTTTCTCAATGTTGGAAAATAAGATTATTCCTCTGATAGATATTAGCAGTAGCTTTGAATGGAAACAGAATTACTTCATTCTAAATAATTTGTAGATTTTTCACTGTCATTTTTACTTAGGCTTCAAAAAGTTTCCAATTTATGTTAATATGCTGAATTCTTGGCATCACATTTAGAAGACTACAGATATGTAGCCTTCTGTTATGAGTCATACATTTTTTGTTCTTTACAACCTGTATCTGTCCATCATTAAGCCTGAAAAGTAAATATACTATACCTGAATTTACAGATGGAGATCGTTTTCAGAAACATGGCATAGATGAGTTTATTTCTGCAAACCCCTGCAAGCTTGATCACGCCTTCCTTTTTAGAATACTCCAGAGGCAGACTTTGGATCACAGACTGAATGATTCCTATTCTTGCTTGGTGAGTACAAGTCTATCTATCTAGTACCCTATAGGTTGGAATAAAAGATTTTAGAAAGTGAGAAATATTTCTTATAAAGCAGCAATTTTATCCCTGACTCATTTAGTAATGGTAGTTGGAGTGAAGGATAAAGGATTCCAATCGATTGCTTCCCAATTTGAAAATTATACACTTGAAGACCACTGCTGTGCCACTCAATAGACAGGAGAATAGACCCAAATAGATGCTAAACTGTGGTTTGTAAGTCCTTTTAAAGAAGACTCAGTGAAAATAGAAGGCTTTAAATGAAGACTTTTTAAAACCTCTGTTATAGGACTTACATCTGTACAGACATTTTAAAGTTGAAGTTCTGTTCTTCAGATGTTGACACCTCACATTTCTTTCTTTGGCTCTTATAAGGATAACCTAAGTGGCAGGGGAGAGAAAGAGTGAAATTGAAAATATGACAGGAGCTATACATAACAAAGGAAAGTTTTGGTTTCATCTAGCCATCTAAAATGTAACTTGAATTCCTTGACAAAAGGAAAGGAGTGAATTAAATTGAGTAAACTCTTTCTTGGTATGTGTTGAAATTGTAGCCAAAATTTAGGATATGAAGTATAATTTATTTAAAAGGAATGCTTGACACCTCAGAATACGGGGACTAAACTTTATAACCTAAGAACTATGTGTGTTTTTCCAAGCATTTACGTTGTTAATAGCAATTCCTCTGAAATTTTTACAGCCAGAATATGCCTATTTCTATCACCACTTTAATCTCTTGGACACTGAGCATAGTACAGGTTGAATATTTCTCATCCAAAATATTTGGGACTGGAAGTGTTTCAGATATTGAATTTTCTTCAGATTTTAGAATATTTGCATTTTATATGCAAGGTGAGCATCCTTAATCCAAAAATCCAAAATCAATTTTCTTTGAGCATTGTTTAAAGAAAAACCTTAGCCAAATTAAGTTTAACAGAGCTTAATTGGGCAAAGAAGAATTCATGAATCAGGCAGCCTCCCAAGCCAGTGTAGGTTAAGAGACTCCAGTGCAGCCACATGGTAGAAGAAGCTTTATACACAGAAAAAGGAAAGTCACTTACAGAAAACGGAAGTGAGGTACAGAAACAGCCAGATTGGTTACAGCTCAGTATTTGCCTTATTTGAACACAGTTTGAAAAGTTGGCCACCTTTGATTGGCCCAAACTCAGTGATTGGTGCAATAGTAGACTACAGTCTGTTTACAGTTCCATTTAGTTTATAATTCATGATGTACAGAGAAACCTTTAGGCTGAACTTAAAATATGTAAGGAGGCAGCTTTAGGCTAAACTTGATTTAAAAGCATCATGGAAGTACTCAAATATTTTGGATTTTGGAGCATTCCAGATCTGGGACTTTTTAATTAGGGATGCTCAACCTGTAACTTCATGCAATAAAATCACATTCTCTTTAAAATAAGATTTCAGACAAAATGCCCTCCCGCACTAAAGATACTTCAGATAGGAAAAAGTGAAACAACTTATTGCCATGCTCATCCTAACAGTTCACTAATTCATTTATGTATTGTTAATTGAGTATAATTTCATCCTGATCCATCTCAAACTTTACAATCACATGGAGAGTAAAACAAATCATCTCAAAATCCTATTCTGTCTTTTCGTGGACAAACACTTAGTAGTGGCCTCTTGGATTCCACTCAAAGATATTATTCAATTATCAAAAGTTGTTTTGATTTTGTTGATGACCCTAAGTGTAATATGGAGTCTGAGGAAAATGCTACAAGATCTTCCACTGCACCTAGAGGGGAGTGAGTATGACTTGCTTAGAAAGTGTTTGGAGTCAGATGACTGTGAATATAAATCTTGACTCAATAGCTGATTTGCAGTGTGGTCTTGGACAATTCACTTAACATCCCTGAGCTTTATCTTATTTATCTGCGACATGGAAACCATATAACTACCTTGCATGATGGTTCTTCTCTTCCTCCTTTTCTTTTCTTCTTCCTTTCCTTTATTGTCCTCTCACCTTTTTCTCATTATTCTTTTCTTTCTCTTACATGATTACCCTGCCCCTTTTTAAAACTCTCTATACTCCCCTATTTTCTTTTATTAAGTTAATCTATGTAAATCCATATAATTCATCAAGATATTTTATAAGCCAGCCCCACCTAGCCCTGTCCTCTACGTTTAGCCACATAAACTGCCTATTGTGTTCAGGTGGCAGGCACACACATACATCTAACATCTCATTTCAGGAGGGACAGAAACTGCTAATATAAAGCACTAACTCTGTTATAATAGTCATAGGAAGACAAACAAAATGAGAAAAATATCCCAGATATTTAAGTTCCCAAATAGTACATATATACTGCTGCTAGACTTAATGACATTTTCTTTTGGTTCACTTTATAAAACTTCTGGTGAGTAGGAAATTTCGTCTATAATGTTTTCTTTCTTATTGTCTTTTTAATTGATTCATAAAGAGTGAAATTTTTGGAGTAACACTCTTTGTGTGTGATCATTTAGATCCTATAAATAAATGTGGCTAATTTTGAATGTTAGTGGGGAAGCACAAGTTACCCATGCCTTGCTGTGACAGTAAAGAGAGAATAGCATTAGGTCGCCAGTGTCCTAAATCAGTTTAACAATTGATGACATTATCTCTTCTGAAAATAACATGAAATGCACCACTAATATAATAAATGTCAAGATCCTTTCATGCAGCTTCTGTTTATAAGGCCCAAAAGTGCCTTCAGGAAAGCAAATCTTAGTATAGAAAGAAAAAACATATATCTATTCTTTTTCTACTTTGCAGGGTTGGTTTAGCCCCGGCCAAGTCTTTGTGTTAGATGAGTACTGTGCCCGTTATGGTGTAAGAGGCTGTCACAGACATCTCTGCTACCTTACAGAACTGATGGAACATTCAGAAAATGGTGCTGTCATTGACCCTACCCTGCTCCATTACAGCTTTGCATTCTGTGCCTCTCATGTGCACGGCAACAGGTATTTTTACTTGCAAATACAAAGTGAAATGTATGGGGTTGACTATGGAAAAGAGAGAAAAATGTGCTTTGCTCTTATCACCTAGTAACAGATTTTAAATAGCAAACACTTCTTACAGGGGAAAAAAAATGACAGAGAAAAAAAATGTGCATCAATATGCTGTTGATTTAGGTGGGCTACACTTTATGTTTCTTTTTGCTGGTAACACCACTTGAAAGAGAGAGAGGGAGAGAGAGAGAGAAAGAGAGAGAGAGAAAGAGAAAATATCTATGAGATTAGAAACTACCTTTTAGTTCTTATATACCACCTAGTAGCAGGTCTGAACAGCCTTAAGTATCCCTAAGATTCCTATGGTAATGCATACATGTGCCTGGGTAGAATGTGTTGATAGGTCTGTGTGTAACTAATAATCATGGCTTTTCCTCTGTGGACTAAATTTTCACTGATAAAACAATATAAATAATGGGGTGTATGTAGAGTCTCTTCTCAGGTCCTTTTCTAATCCACACTTTAGGAACAAGTACTCTTGCTTTACCAAGATGGCAAAAAAATTGCCTAATGTTGGCCTCTACAACTATGTATCTCTGGGCTTAAAAATCTGTCTATATCATGTGGGATGCAGTGGCTCATGCCTGTAATCCTAGCACTTTGAGAAGTGAAGGAGGGTGGATCACCTGAGGCCAGGAGTTTGAGACCAGCCTGGCCAACTGAGTGAAACCCCATCTCTATTAAGCCAGGCGTGGTGGTACATGTCTGTAATCCCAGCTACTCAGGAGGCTGAGGAACAAGAATCACTTGAACCTGGGAGGTGGAGGTTGCAGTGAGTCAAGATTGTGCCACTGCACTCCAGCCTAGGTAATAGAACAGACTGTCTTCAAAGTAAATAAATAAATAAAAATCTATCCATATCACTCCCCTTCTATTACTCTTGCTCAATACATATTTGATGAATGAATAACTTAATATTTGTGTTAATATTTGTGTTAATATCTACTACCTTTTTCTTTCTGTAGTGTTCTACCAATCAGTCAAAAAAATTATAGATTAACTTTTACCACACTCTTTTTCAAAAAGCTTAAGTGATTTTTTATTATTAAATTAAAAATAGATTCCCAGTGATAGCATCAACATTTTCCCATTATCATCCTGCTCCATCTCACCAGTTTTATCTCCACATAATTTTACTCCAGAAAACCTGTTTATTCTCCATGTTTTTCTTTTTTCCAGTTTTAAAAAGTCAAATATCACGAAACTCATCTTAGAAGACTTCTGTTAACTCATTCAGGCACTAAGAACTTTTTATCTGTACTTATCTCATTACCTTTGTCATATATACTTATTGCTACATGTGCGTGCACACACACACAGACACACACATACCTGCTTCTGTTCCACGAGATCATATTTTAAAGGCAAAAATCAGTCTCATTCACCTGTTATCCTCCACATACCTTAAAACACTATGTCGCATATTGTAGGTAAACAATAAATATTTGTTGAAGTCCCCAATGCTACCATTTCTCAGCCTACAATAAAATTAGATTGATCCTTGTCTCAGAATCTATTCAGGTTTTCACTTTATTTTGGAGTCCAGCCTTGATTTGAAACTAGGAAGATGTTGCTGATTTTAATAGTTTTTTTTCTACTGTCTCCACTCAACCCTCTACACTTAGAAAATGTGGGGGTACAGGGGTCAGCCAGGGTGGCTAACTGTTGATAGTCAGGAGCTGTTTTACTAAAACTGTCTCTTGTCTTCTGACTCTGTCTCAATTTGTTCTCACTAATGGATATCAAAAAATAGACATTCCAGCATCAAGTAGCTCTCTGAAATGCAAGAGGATGAAAAGGTTTCGGTGAGACAAACCCAAAGCAAATTGTATAATCAGATTATTTTATTCATCAGCACAGAAAGGTAAAATTAAATTGAGAACATTAAGTAGGGAATTCAGCTAATGTGCCTTAAAATGTATGTGTTTGAGACACATTGTAATGGAAAGTTACTGAGGCAACTAGGAGCTACTGCTGCTGCCTGGGAGGCAGCCTGATTTGACTCTATAGGTTGCCATAGTTACTTTTATTCTTTAAAACTATTGTTTTCTTTATAATGATACTCTGTAAGGTGTAATTCAAGGTATGTTTATATGTTTATGCATATATTATCTTTAATATTGTACATGAAATCCATTTTCCCAAAGATTAAACTATGTACATATTCAAGTATCTCTGGTAGTATTTTAGAATAGAAATTTGAATCAGTCTCTGATTCAGCATTGAGGTGTCATATAGCATAAGAAGAAGAAAAGAAGAAGTATAGGGTTGAGGGAAATTTGAACCTCAGTTTAGGATAGAAATTATCCAAGATAATCTGAAAGTTATGATGTTTCCTGTGATGTTTAGAGTCCAACAGATGTCATTCAGGAATACTATGCTGCCACAGTTAAAGACCAGAAAGAGGCAAAGATCTTTACTTGAATCCTGGCTCTGAAATTTGTAAACTGACCCATGTTCAGCAAATCACTTAACCTTTCTAAAACTCATATAAAAGGGCCAAATACTAATATGAAGGTACTACGTAATTATAAAATACTATCAATATTAATTACTCTTAACTATTCTAATATACTTTCCTTTGCCACTTAACCCAAGAGGATATAAATTGTGAGAAGAAGAAAAATGTAAAAAACATGTAGTTAGGACTGTTCCTCATGCTAAATAGAAATATTTCAATGTGTATGTAATTATACTCCTAATTTCTTTGCTAACGGAATATTCAGATTTTGGCAACCTCCCCTTGTGAGAATGTGCTTCTCTTATTCATGTCTGCAGCATCTGATATTTATACAGACTTTTGTTTGAAAATACTGTCAATGTCAAATCTGACTTTTCTACAGTGTTTGCCATAGTCTTTTTTTATGGTCATTTTACATCTGTCAGGACACATATTCAGAGAGTCGTTTTGCTCATTACCTGAGGTACCTCTGTTATAAATTCAAAAGGAGAATAGATTTGCTTCTGTTATTGACTGAAGTGAAGGACAACAGTGCTGTCTGGATTTGATATTTTTCAGGGAGCACATCCTATTGCACAGTGTTGAGCTCTCTAGGTGTGTTCTTTCTGTACAGATACATCTCTGAATAGCACTGTGAGTGTTTCAGAAATAAAAGAATAGAGTTAAACAGAAAAGGTCTGGCTGGTACTGAGACTGAGGAAGAGAGAGAAAAAGAAAGGAAGGAAGAAAAAGTGAGTCAAGGACAGAAACAGACCCACTCATGAAGGATGATAGCCACACACATCTGTGAATAACACAACCACTCATTCAGCCATAGTGCCGCTGAGGACTGACAGGAAGGAGAAAAGAGGCTTTCAGAGACAATGCATCATAGGGCAAAGTTCTAGGTTGATATGTGTGGTTATACATCTTGGTTTTGTAAGTCAGGCTGAGGGTGGAGAAACTGAAGCAGCAACACAAAATGGCTTTTATGTCCCAATTTAATGTAAGACATACAGTGTATTCACTGACTCCTCTACAGTTTCGCAGGGCCGTCTTAGAGCTGCTGCATGCCTGACAAAGGCCAGCTCAGATGTGTTTGCTTTCAAGTACAGGGCACAAGAGTACAACATGACTTGAGTTTCACATATAAAATAATCTTAATTTCTACAGATTCAGGCATCAGTCAAATGATCATATCATAATACCTCTGTCTTCATAGATGCTAACATTTCTCCTTATCACTTCAGAAATTATGCTTCAAACTTCCTATCTGTAATTTTAGAGACTGTGATGCATTTTTTGAGAAAAACCACAGATAATTGCATCAAATAGGGTCATCAAAACTGTTCACTTAATTCTAGTCTTGGATATGTGACTATAGAGAAATTAAGTATAAATGACACACACGTTGTAAATGGAGACACTTTTGGGGCAGGTGAGCAACCAGATGAAAGGTCATAAGCAAGGTTATTCTTAGGTAATGTACCTGATATGACAGGTTTCATGCCATGTGCCAAATGAGCAAAGGCAGAAGGGATGGGTATCGAGAGGTATATTTCAAATATTACTAGAGGATTTTTTTTATTTTATCAAAAATAATAGAACAACCCTAAACCTACCTTAATCAGACTTTCCTAGCAATATCTATACTCACCCAACCTCAAGTTCAGTAGTGAAGCGAGATAATTGTGCCTTTCAAAGCAAAACAAAATGGACAAACTAGAGGGAAAAAAACGGGGGAAGGGAGAGACTCAGTGTGTTGGAAATATCTCTGAGTTAGGAATCAGAACATCTGTGTTCCTATTCTGGTTCTTCTACTGATGAACTACTTGACTTTGAGCAATTGGTTTTAACCTGTCTGGGCCTCAGTTTTCCATGTGTACCTTGTGAGTAATAACATCATTGCTACCTACTCAATATGGTTTCTAAATAGGTCAAATAAAATTCTGTAAGTACTTTGTAAATGATAAAATATTGCTTAAATTGCATGTAGTAATATTTTATATGCAGTTTATTAGCTAAATGAGCTTTTGGGGATTGTTCTGTGAAACACTGCAGTGCTCAGGTGAGTTTTGTTATGACAACATACCACAAACAAGTTTCAATCAGGAGGATGAGACTGGAAGAACACTGATAGCAGATAGCCTCACCTCATCTACTATCCATGATCATGGGGAAAAGCCATACTGAAGTTCTGGAACGTCCCTGCCTACCACCCCCGTGTTGCTGGAAAACACTGTAGGCCCCAGGGGGCAGTGGCAAACAGGCAAAAGCATGAGCCAAGAACCCCATCCTCTAGGGTAAGTAAGTAGGCAGACCGCAATTTGGGAAATAGTTGCTAACGTCACCCAATTAATTTCCTGTCTTCCTTCCACACCTTCCGTTCAAACCATGCAACTCGTGGATTTTCTGATATATTAAATAAAACAGCCTACTAAAGGTCTGAGGAAGAGACAAGGCAAACAAAATTTTTTAGTATGTGTTAGACTATGTCAGATTAACCATGAACAGAAATAAGAGCTACACCTTGACATAGTTTTTCTTAAACGTCATACATTTAGAGCCTTCTTCTCGTCAGTAGTTAGATATGGGACAGAGTTTTTGGGTCTTGACTTGGATCTCTATATGATTGTTAACACAGTAACTTTTTCAAAACCAGTATGTGATACTGTTATGTAGAAACAATCAAAGAAAGCTATGTATGTACATATGTGCCATTTACCACTACCATTGCCATTGCAGTTTGGTAGTTTTAGATCTATGTTGGTGTACAAAATTGGCTTGTTATTTTACTTCCTCATACTGGTTTTATCAGGATTGGGTATCCAGGTTATTGTACCTACATAAAATGAACTGGGGAGCTTTTCCACTTGCTCTGCATAAGACTTGAATGGCTTTTTAAAGTTTACTGGTAACTCATCTTTTAAATCAGTCGTCCCCAATCTTTTTGGCACCAGCGACCCATTGCATAGAAGACAATTTTTCCACCGATGGGGCAGAGCAGTAGTGTCAGGAATGGTTTGGGGATGAAACTGTTCCACCTCAGATCATCAAGCATTAGTTAGATTCTCATAAGGAGCACATACTTGCATGCACCATTCATGATAGGGTTCAGGTTCCTATGAGAATCTAGTGCCACCACTAATCTGACGAGTGGAAGTCAGGCAGTACTTGCTTGCCTGTTGCTCACTCCTGCTGTGTGGCCCAGTTCCTAACAGGCCACGGACTGGTACCGGTCCACAGCCTGGCTGTTGGGGATTCCTGTTTTAAACCATCTGGGCTTGGGAATTTATTTGCGGAAAGATTTTTAACTGTTGTATTAGTTTGTTATATGTTGTAGCTACAGAAATATTCAGGCTTTCTACTTATTCTTAAATCCATTTGGACAAGTTATGATTTTCTAGGAAATAGTAACTTTCATTTAAGTTATTAAATGTATTGATATTAAGTTGTTCAAGTTTTTTTTTTTTGTATTTTTTTGCTCAATCTACAATTCCCTCCTTCCTCATTCTAATATTGTTTATTTTTACCTTCTCTCTCTCTTTTTTTTGTTTTTTTGTTAATCCATCAAGTTTATTGGTCTTTACAAAGGAGCAACTTTTGGCTTTAACTCAATTGTTTCTTTTTTAAACATACTTTTTATTTTAGGATAAGTTTAGATTACAGAACGATTACTAAGAGAGTACATAGAGTTTTCATATTTCCTTTTCCTGTAATGTTATTGTCATATATTTGTCAAAACTAAGAAACCAACATTGGCACACTAGTATTAACTGAACAACACTACTAGACATCTGCTCCAAGATTCAATTCAGGATACCAAATTGCACTTAATTGTCATGATTGTGACAGTTTCTTAGTTTTTTGTTGTTGTTGTTGTTTTATCAAATGCCCCTCAATTTGGGTTTGCCTGACATTTTCATGATTAGCCTGAGATTATGGGTTTCAATAAAGAGATAAAATACCCTTCTCATCACAATCTATCAGGGAGTACATAGTATTCATGTGACATCCTGGTAGTGTTTGTCACATTTCTCTACTGTAAAGATATTACTTTTATTTTTTTAAAC
Source organism: Aotus nancymaae (assembly GCF_030222135.1). NCBI lineage: Eukaryota > Metazoa > Chordata > Mammalia > Primates > Aotidae > Aotus > Aotus nancymaae. The sequence continues at coordinate 34,145,536 of NW_026988413.1, forward strand.
TCTATTTTGAAGAAAATAGCTAAGTCCAACACACACTGAAGAGGAGATGAAATAAACCCCACCTCCTAGAAGGAGGACTATCTGCGTACATTATTCAGAATTCTTCTGTAAGGAATATTTGTCTCTTCTTACCAATTTATTTAACCATTTGTTTATATCCATATAGATTCATGTACAGTTGCTTTATACCTTGGGTTACAATCTAATATACCTAATACTTTGTTGCTCAGATTGTTCCTGCTATAGCCATTGAAAGCTCTTTTATACTGGCTCCCTTTGATATGCCCAACCCATTTGGTTTTCGAGCACTTTCTTAGGATTATGGTAATCTGACATGCTGCAAGTTCATCTTTTATTTTCCCTACTCCAGCCCGAGAATTAATCAGTTCTCCAAAAAGCTCTTTTGTTGTTGTTGTTAGATAATGGTATTTAGAAACCAAGATCTAGGTGACATGTACGGTCATTTCTGCTGGAATGTCATGGTTTCCAGGCCCTCTCAGTGGACAGAGCTAGGTGGTATGTGATGTATGCTAATCCATGAGTTCATACAGACGTCTCCAACTGGAATCCAGGGCAACAACATTCATTTCAGCATCCTTTTTTCCCTTATCTTTAACTTAACCTTTTCAACAGTGAGAACTCTTACTTCCACCATCCATTTACAAATTGTTCAACCTCTGAACTACACTCAAAACAGTTTTGGAATTCGCCAACTAAGCTATAACACTTGTCTACAAAACCTTGCAGTTCCCAGTCAAAACACTGTTTTCCAAAGATCAGTAGGAAAGCAGCTTTTTCTCCTACCCTCCTTAGTGAGGTTGTGTCATCTTTCCTAAATTCTTACATTAGATGTTTAACTCAGTACTTGTCAGCTTTTCTTTTCTAAGAGTTTAGGGTTGTAACTTTCCCACTAAATTCTGCTTGTATTATGCACTATTTGATTAAAATTCATTCTAAGTAATTGTAACTTTTCATCATAATTTTTTGACACAAGATTATTTATAAGTATGTTTTAAAATCTAAGAATATAAAGCTTTTTGGTTATTTCCTTGAGAACTGATTTCTTACCTAATTCCTTTGTGTTTAGAGAATGTGATCTGTATGATACCAATTCTTTATAACTTGTTAAGATTTCCTTTGTGGCCAAGTATGTGTCAAATATTATAAATGTTTTCTGTCACTTGAAAAAAATATATGTATTCTTTAGCTATGTAGTGCAAACAGGATTTGTGTGGTTAAGATATTCTAAACTCTTACTGAGTGTTGCCTGTTTGATCTGTGGGGTTATGACCAAGATGAGTGGTAATCTACCACCATCATGGTGGTTTTGCTTTCTATTTCTGAAAATTGTTTTGTATACTTTGAGGCTGGTTTTTGAGTGTTTTGTTGTTGTTGTTGTTGTTGTTGTTGTTGTCATTGAGACAAGATCTCATTCTATCACCCAGGCTGGTCTCAAACTCCTGGGCTCAAGTGATCTTCCTCCTTGGCCTCCCAAATTGCTGAGATTATAGGTATATGCCACTGTGCCTGGCCCAAGGCTGTTCTGTATTCAAGCTTAAGATTGTTAGATGTTGCTGGTGGATGGACATTATTATCATCATTTAATGATGCTCATCATAACTAAAACTGATTTTTGCATTATATGTAGGTGATTATTAATGTAGCTTTCTTTTGATGAGTGTTTGTCTGATATATGTTTGTTCATATGGTTAACCTTTCTATGTTCTTGTATTTTAGTGTGTTTTATAAATAGTAAACTAAATTTTTATTCAATTTTCCAATATGACTATTTCTATCTTTTAAATAGTTTGGTCCACTTACATTCATCATGTAATTGATAAAAATAAATCACATATTAATAAAAGTAAATCCATTTCTACCATTTTATTTTAGGCTTTCTTTTTTGGCTCATATTCTATAAACTTTTTCTTCCCTTTTTTATTGGCGTACTTTTTGTTTCATTGAAGTTATTTTAATTCTATTTTTTTCTAACAGTTTATATTTTCCAACAATTACATTTGAAATTTACCAGGCATGATGCTGAAATTTTAAAGGCTTATGCTAATCAGCAAATTTCTCCTCCTAGATAATTCAAAGTCCTTAGAGTATTACCCTCCAGTCACCCCCTTTCTGGCTTACATGCTTAAATTTTGTGGTATTTTATTTTTATCCTTTTTTTTCCTAAGCTTATAAATTAAATATTACTTTTATTATTTTGTACCCAGTACTTGCTTAAATTTAGAAATGATTTTCCTTTTTTCTAAAGATTGTTCTTTGGAATTTTCTATAAATGGACCTCTATACACTGTGAATTGTTACTGGGAATTTGTTTTGTTTCTTCCTAATTTTTCAAAGCAAGTTTTGCTAGATGTACAGTGCTATGTTGATGGTTATTTTCTCATAGTACTTTTAAGATATTCATTTTCTTCTGATTTTCTTTATGAGTATTAAGAAGGTTCTTGGCCACACAAATGCTAGTCTTTTGAAAATGATTCCTCTTTTTTCTCTGGATGCTTTTTTTAAAAAAAGACTATTTTGTTGTTTTGTGTTTCATAAGTGCCCTATAAAGTATCTCTGTATGGATTTCTTTTAATTTATTCTGATTGGGGCATATGTGAATTTCTTGTCTACCCACCATGATATTGGATAAGTGTGAATTTCTTTTTATTTACCCTAATTGAAATATAAAGATTTATATTTGTCATCAGTTCTGGAATAGCATTATCTCTTTAAATGTTGTCTCTTCTACAGTCTTTTTCTTTCTGAAACTCCAATTACCCATGTACCTAGGCATTTTTTCTTCTATATCTTTTAATGTCTGTAATGTGTATTCTATCTACTTATTTTTCAGCTGCATCCTACGTAATGTTTTTAATTCTGTCTTCTAGTTCAGGAGTTGGCTAATATTGTGAAGGGTTCTACAGTAAACATGACAACTATTTTGGGCTTTGTAACTATTCAAAATATTGTAGCTATTTTTGACCATATAGTCTGTGTTACAACTATACAACTCTGCCATTGCAGTGCAGAAGGTCATGGACAATGTATAAATGAATGAGTGTGATTTGTCCCAACAAAATTACATTGACAAAAGCAGGTGATGGGCCATAGTTTGCCAACCCTTACTCTACTTCTTCAGTTCTCTCTTCAGCTGAGACATCTACTTTTTTTATCCACTTATTGAGTTGTTAATTTCAATTAACAAATTCTTTAGTCCTGCAAATTCTATTTGATTCTTTTTGATTGCTGTTTGATTACTTCTGAATATCTCTTATTCCTTTCTTGGTTTGATTCCAATTTTTGTTTCCTTAGGTCTTTTATAATTACTTCATATTATTGTTCAAATAACTGAACTTTTTATTGTTTCTGCCAACATTTTTGCCAAGGTCACTTGTTTGTTTGTTTTTTAATACAACTAGCATTTTTTTTTGTAGTAACATACTTGAGATTAATCTGTGGGAATTCTTGTAAGGCCTGGACCGAGAATGCTTCCCTCTGAAGAAGACTTGTTCTTGTTTTTCCTTGATGTTCGGGAGTGCACTATCCTTTCACTGATACTATAGCCCATTCAAGGATCCCGTTTTTATGCAGGCATCTCAGGCTTAGCAGCCCATCCAAATTAAGTCTATGGCCCAGTGATCCAGTCCCTTAGACACAGCTGTAAAGCTTTCACAGTATTGATATTTACCAACAAGGCAGCCATGTTGTTCACATTCACCCCTGCTCTGCTTTCATCAGGTTCATTTTTTGTTGTTCTCTTACCCTTGGGAGAATTATTTTACTTTCTTCTAAGTGCTGAAAAACATTTAACATATAATTATTGTGGCTTATGCAGTACTTAGGTGTTTTGTAGTGAATAAGGATTTGGGGAGTATCAAGTTAGTCCACCATACTGGAAGCAGAAGTCACATGGTAAAATTTGCATTTAAAAAATTATTTGAACATCTCTGTGGAGAACACACTGGGTGCCTCCTCAGACTGCCCTCTGCCTGAGATTTTACCTAAATAACTTTTGCCCATTCATCACACTTCAGGTTAAGTATCATTTCCAAACTGAATCCTCCTCTGACACTCCAAACTAGATCAGATACTTATATTTTTGCCCTTCTTACATGTAATTATATACTTGTTGTCTAATTTTTATTTTGTGTGCATTTTCCTACTATAAACTCTACTGGAGCAGAAACCATTTCTGTTGTCCTTACGTTATATCCCATGACCTGACCAAGTGCTCCATGAATACTGATTGAATAAATAAGTAAATGACATTGGACCATCTGTTTACAAATTTTATAGGGGACATATTATGGACCTTCTTAAGTAAGTTTACAATTAAATGTTTTTAAATTAATCAACTGCAATTATTTTTATGGCACATGATAAACGCCCTACCTAACCAGCAAGATAGCATCATTTTACATCATAGAAATTAATATATTAAAACAGATTATCTTTTTAGTATATAAAATTGAAAATGATTATAACAAATGATAAAGACTACAATTGGTGAGGTTGCAGGGAAATTAATAGTTTCATGCACTGCAGGTCAGAGTGTAAGCTGATAAGTGCTTTCTAAAAAAGCAACTTTGCAATATGTATTGAATACCTGAAAATATCTTGCATTTAACATAGCAATATACCTTTAGAAATTTATCCTAAGAAAACAATTGGATATGAGTTAAAAATACATAAGATTAATTATTGAAGCACTATCTGTGATGGCAAAAATAGAGGAAAGATGCCTACATTTCTAAATAATGGAAAATTGGATTAATAAATTAAGGCACATCTATATATTAAAATATAATTATTTCATTATAAATTAGAATATTTATATCATATTTTAAAAGTTTACAGTTCATTAAAAGAATAAAATTATGAGTCAGAATGTACAATATAGCTATAGATTTATAGAAACAAATTATAATTATATTTATAAAATATTTCGGTTATTTCTAATTGGCATATTTATAGGAAATTTTCATTTGGTCTTTATTTTTCCAAATTTTTCTTCTCATAGTATGATATATATGAAGTTCTTTAGTGACAATATATGTTGTTTTTAAAAAATATTGAATATAGAGCAGAGGCTGATATTTAGATCAGCGAAGCTCTGTACCAAATCTCTCTGCTTTTGTATTAAATTCCTCTTGGAATTTGTTTCTCTTGAATTCTAGAATTATGTACAGCAATGATTTCAGTTTGGATTAGTTCAAGAAAGTTTTCTTATTTGTGTGTTTGGTCCCAGGAGAGTCCAGTTATCAAGCACTTTTTGGTCCTTGGCCTATTCATCACCACCCTAACACAAAAACTAAGTTACGGTCTTACACTTTATAGAGTCAAGATGATTGATACCACCAGTCAGATCAGTCTGATCAGAGTCAGAGTCAGATACCACTGTGGTATCTGACTCTTTTTAAAATAAACATCCAAGGAAATTAGAATGCAGTGCAAAATCCAGACAAGGAAGCGAGGAGTGTTTGTAAAAACATAAGAACATGTTTCAGAAATTCATCTTCTAAAATATTTTCTCATAGAAAATCTGTTTCTTTTATCTCAATGATCATATAGAGACACAATTTCTTCTTCTGGATATTTAAAATTAGAGGGGCAGTAAAAGGACACTGAGTCATATATTTGTAATATATGACCGTCCAAATGATACATCATTTGATTGAAACAATAGGAGGTGTTACAGGTTAGGAAACAAAAAAGAGGAGATTATTGTTTTCTTCCTCATCATCTTTCGTCATTTCTTATTCTCGTGCTGTGACATTCTCTCCTTTCCATTCTGTTCACAAATGGATATTGGTGGGAAATACACGAAGTGCAAAGTGACTTTTACCTGCTGTGCTGCAGGCAGAATTGACAATTCAGAAATACCACCCTCTAGGTGTCCTTACCCTTCTCACTTTCCCTAGAGGAAGCTAAGATGTCATGCATTCCTCATAGCAGAGGCAGGTGAAAAGAAGCCTATAAGAAACTCAAAAGCACCATGTATTTTGTCATTTGCCCATGCATTGCTTGTGAAATAATCTTTTACAACAAACCACCAGATTTCCAGGACAAACTTACGTGATGAGTTGGAGATGGGGTGGGGGAGCATTTAAAAATCAATTTAACCACATTAACTTAATTTAATGTCTCATTAATTTAACCACACTTTGCTATATGGTGTTAATCCTGGTGTCTTCATTCAACCCACAAGCTAGCTAAGTACTCTATACCAGGCAATATGCAGAGTCCTAGAGATTGTATAGGAGAGGCAATATGCAGAATCCTAGAGATTATAAAGCCAAGGGCACATTTATCCCTCAAGTGTCTAGAAACTGTCCAGGTGATAAAAGTGACTGAAAAAAAATAACTCTAGAATATGTTATCATTTTCATTAAGTAATAAAACGGATGTTCATCCGCACTAAATAATGAATTTGAAGTAGGAATTGTGGGTATATATGACCAAATAAATTTGGAAGTGCTATTGAAATAGAGTTAAACAGATTTCTTTACTGTGAGGCTTCTCAGACCACTTCATATGCTGTGATTGTTCTGTGAACCTCCAAAAGGGTTGTGTAATTTGCATTGTTTACAAAATATTTGGGCATCCCTAAGGGTCATTATTCCTTACAACATCTTTTGGAAAATGTTAATAGTCATTAATTCATCTTTACTAAAATTTACTCCAAAGGAATGGATATTAAACATGCCAAATTAGTTTTTATTGGTGTTACAAACTTCTGAAATCTTTCATTATACTGGAAAAGGGAACTATAAAATGTGTGAATACAAACTGTTCAAACAAGGGAAGTAAAGCACTAGGTTTGCACAAATGTGAATAAGCAGATTTCCTCATTGATATTCTTTCTTCTGCTCAAATGCCTGATTCTACAGCCCAGTTTTGTACCCTTTTTCTCTTAGATACTTCTTAGCCTGTAGTGTAGTTGTTATTTACCTTTATAGAAACTAAATTTTTAATTTGTTCTACCCCAGAAGCCATCAGAAATAATAGAAAATGGATTAGGATTAGTAATTCTGTTTACTTCTCTCATTCCTGACTTTTCCTTTAAAAATATTTTTTTTCAGTTTAGAGCTTATTACAAGTCACACTTGTCATAGGAGGAATTAATAATCATGACAGGATGTTCAATATATATATAGAAGAGTTTTTGCATTTGTTTTAGAATTCAGTAATCTGTCAGATTTGTGAATAGCACAAATTATAAAATTGCTTAGTTCATGGAGAAATTTAAGAAAATTTGTAGAGAGGCCTTATCAACTATTTTTTGGATGAATCTCCCTTTCAAAAAGTATCATGTGTGTTTATGTGCACACATGTTTATGCAGCTTGCGGGGGGATGTACTTGTGTGTGATGGCTTCTCTGAAAACAGAATGTGACCTACAGGCAGACGTTAAGATCAGGCCTCAGTGGCAGAAGGTTCTGTTGTACAAATTCTGTTTTTTAAGACTCCTTGAAGTAAATTAACACAGACACAGCTGCATTTGGTGTTTACTTGCTTATCGTTTAAGACCAGATAGAAGTTTTATGTCATAAGTTGTTTCACTTTATATATAATTAAAAGAATTATATCTACTTTTAATCTGTATTTTATAATTTGTTTGTATGTATAGCCTTTTTCACAGAGCACCCTATTTTTATTGAAATCATGTAACTTCAATAACTATAGGCCCCAGAAAAAAAAGAGAACATCACATCTTGATACGTGAGAATACTCTTTATTCTCATCAGAACCACTTTAATATTTAATTATTATCATAGGATTAAGTCCCACTTCACATTCGAATGAGAAGATTGGTCTTTTATGTTAGAATTTTAAATAACCACATTTTAACAGACCCTTTATCAATATCAAAGTGGTATTATGTTTACTTATATCTAAGGAGAAAATTTCTATTCTTGAGATTTAAAGTAAATTATTTTACTATTAAAATAGAACTAAACACCAAAGGTTTTTCTGCTAAGTGTAAATACATACTAACTTTAATTAGAGATCTCTTTACCCAGTGTACTTAACTACAGTTCCTGCTTCTGTTTGCTTTTCACAAAATTTTCTATTTTGCCAACTATCATATAATAAAAACATTCCAAGCCGGGCGTGGTGGCTCAAGCCTGTAATCCCAGCACTTTAGGAGACTGAGGTGGGTGGATCACTTGAGGTCACTTGAGGTCAGGACTTCAAGATCAGCTTGGCCAACTTGATGAAACCTCGTCTCTACTAAAAATATGAAATTAGCCAGGTGTGGTGGCACGCTTCTGTAATCCCAGCTACTCGGGAGGCTGAGGCAGGAGAATAGCCTGAACCTGAGAGACAGAGGTTGCAGTGAGCTGAAATTGTGCCACTGCACTCCAGCCTGGGTGACAGAGGTAGACTCCATCTCAAAATTAATTCATTAATTAAGTTAAATATAAAAATATTCCAAATAATCTATACCCTGTTAATCCTAATAAGCAGTAATAATTTGTCATATTACTAATTCATGAATTCTTATCATCTTAAGTAATATTTATATTGTATATATCACTCATTTTTTTCCTCAGCATATATGCATTAACTATAAACAATATGCCAGCTGGTGTTCTAGCACTAGAAATACATCACAAAGGAAGCAGACAGTAAACAGATAGGTAAAAATATCATGTTAGATGGCAACCATATGCACAGTGGCCATCAATAAAGCATATTGAGAAAAAGGTCTATGGGAATGGGAAATACACCTTCATAGAAGATGGTTGGAGATGACCTCACTAATCCCAAGTTATGTAAGTAGAGACCAGAAGAAAGGGAGTGAGCAAGCCAGGTGTGCATGTGTGCACATATGTGTGTTTGTATACACCTAGAGAAAGTGCTCTCAGACAGAAGCAGCAGCACTTGCAAAGGCCTTCGGGCTGGAGCTTGCTTCGTGTGTTTGAGGACTAGCTAGGAGGCCAGCATGGCTTGAGAGGAGGGGAACAGGGCAAGTCATGGGGTAGATAAGGTCAGATTGTGGGAAGCAGGCCTCATAGATCATGTAGACCATTGTAAAGGCTTTGGCTTTTACCTTGTGTGCCACCATTACAGGATTTTGAGTCAAGGAGTACTGTAATAATGACTCATGCTTGAAGAGGCTCAGAATAGCGTGTGGCCAGTTATCTGACAAAGCACTGGGAAAGAGCAAGGAGGCGGCCTACATACTCAGGGATAAGCTGATGGTGTGTGGGATCAGTGGATCAGTGGTAGATATGGTGAGGGACAGTCAGGTTCTGGGTGTGTTTTGAAGGTAGAGCTGGCAGAAATGAATTTCTAAACTGAGCTCATAGAAACTATAATTTTTAAATCTCAATTACTCTGGGTTTACTAAACATTCATAAAATATAACTGGTTTAAATTTATCTCTGGCAGGGCATGGTGGCTCATGCCTGTAATCCCAATGCTTTGGGAGGCCAAGGCAGGTGGATCATGAGGTCAGGAGTTTGAGACTAGCCTGACCAACATGGTGAAATTCCATCTCTACTAAAAATACAAAAAATTAGCTGGGCATAGTGGCAAGTGCCTGTAATCCCAGCTACTCGGAGGCTGAGACAGAGGTTGCAGTGAGCCAAGACCACATCACAGCACTCCAGCCTGGGCAACAGAGCAAGACTCTGTCTCAAAAAAAAATAAAAATAAAAATTCTCTCAAGGCTTTTGTGAAAACATACTTTATAATGTATGAAATGACAAGTTTTAGGACTTCCTTTCTTAGGGTCTTCTTTACCTGACTTGCTGATTCAATGGTAAGCATTTTATTTTACGTTTCATTGGTTTTTAAGGTCTCCACTTTAGACAAGTCAGGTGGAAAATGTCTAATGTAAGTAAGGATATTCAAAATACTCCATTATTGCTTTTCAAATATAGTTTTCATGGTTTAATTGGGTTTCTATTGTTCCTTATTTTTTTCCATCAAAATATAGCAGAAAGAGAGTAAGGATAAGAGCATCATCTTTGAAGGGCAAGAGACCTAGGTTCAAGTCCAGGCTCCTGCATTTCCCAGCTGTGTGACCTTGGGGAATTAACTTAACCTCTCTGAGCCTCAGCAGCCTTCTCTTTTGGAAAGGAGACAGGATTGCTGTGAGCTTGATGTGTTATTCTGCATATAAAATAATCAGTACAAAATACCAGACACATATTTAAAATTCTCTAAGTGCTAATCATTATGTTTATTTTAATAATTACAGTGACAAGATGTTGATGACATGGGAAGTATTTGCATTTTTTGGGAAGAATTATTGTAGTAGGAACTCTTGCCTTTAGACTTGACTACTGCAAAGTTACCATTTGTTACCAATAATTTAGATATAGAAGGCTGCTTCATATGCCTACTATTCAGTACTTAGTCTGATATATATACTATAATAAGGATATGTAAATAAAGGCAAGTCCAAATTGCTAAACATCGTATTTAACCTGTCAGATTTGTACCTGATGTAGTAATAAACTCAGTAAAATTGTGGTCCTTCACTCTATATAACAGTCTTTTCTTAGTGAAGGTTGACACAAGTGAGCTTCCCCTGACTTACCTTTTTCACTTGTCATCACCTGACCCCCTGGCTCCATTCTGTAGAGCAGGCAGTGTGCCACAGTGAAGTCTAATATGATAGGACAACTTACACTGTCACTGAGGATGACAATCTCATTTGACAGTTGAACCAAATAGCAAAGTTTACTCACATTTAATCATATAGCGTCTGCCGGGTAGCTAAGCCAAAGGATTATATCAATCAGCAGAATAATAAAGATAAGTTATTTACTCTTTTTATCAAGTTTGCAGACAGAGTCAGTGAAATAATCACTCATAACTTTATGATATGAGTTTTTATTGCTGTCTACATAATAATGTAATTTAGGTATAGTTTTTATCTGAATACTCAAATTCCCAATTTAATGGTTTATAGAGAATTTTCCAGTTGAACTTTTGTAATTATTGTCAATGCTTATTCATAGGTTACAGTCTGTGTTTTGTATTAACATTTGCTCAATGGAAATTGATTTTAAAATAATATATGAAAAATCCATTATTAAATTAATATAAAACATTAGGATTAGCTCATAGTTCACTGCCTTATAATTTATGCATTAGACTTTTTCTCCTTCCTAAAAATGCTTGAAAGACTAATATTTGGCTGTTATTTTTTCCATAGTTAACATTCAAAATGCATTCAGATGGAATAAATGTGATTGATATATTATTCTGCATGTGAAATTAAATAATGTAAATAATGTTTCCCTCTTTAGGAATAAAATATTGTAAGGAATGTTTTTAAAGCATAAATTTCCAGCATGATGTGAGTCTCTGAAGTAAAAATTATGTACTCTATACTGGAAAAAAATCTCTTGTACTTAAATGATACTTTGATTTGACTGAAAGGTCATTATGTCAGTATAATTCAGGTATATTTAAAATTAATAGCTTTCATCTTAATTGACTAGTTAACAAGCTTCAAACATATACACACACATACATATCACTATATGTATATCTATAAAAAGGAACAAATAAAAATCTTGTTAGGAAAGTTATTTTAGACATTCATTTTTCTTTGTTTTCAATAATTCTTGTTTCTACCTATTTTATACATAACCATTAAAATTAGTACATTGGAATGATAAATGCACAAGTCTTTGGGAATTAAAATATAATCTTTAGAGTACACATGTAATCCTAGCCCTTTAGGAGGCCAAGGCGGGCTGATCACCTGAGGTCAGGAGTTCCAGAGCAGCCTGAAGAATATGGTGAAACTCCATCTCTACAAAATATACAAAAATTAGCCGGGTATGGTGGCAGGCACCTATAATCTCAGCTACTTGGGAAACTGAGGCAGGAGAATTGCTTGAACCCCAGGAGGCAGAGGTTGCAGTGAGCCGAGTTCATGCCATTGTACTCCAGCCTGGGCAACAAGAGCAAAATTCCATCTCAAATAAATAAACAAACAAACAAAGAGGTGGGAAATGATTGGTGTTCATTATCAAGTGCAAAAGGCTTATTTTGTTGTTAGGATATATAAACAGGCTTTGAAATTAATATGAGATTCATATGTTTTTCCTCTGCATCAACAGAGACAATTACGATTTATATATTCAAAATTTTCAATGATTGCTATTCAGATACCTAAATTGATACAGAACAAATTCCAAATTTCTATTATTTGATATATTTTATATTTTTAATCCTAATCTTCATAAAATAAATTTCTTTTCAGTCTTTATAACTACTTTGTAAAATTCTAATGAAACTCACATTGATTTTACAGGAATATTTAAACAAAAAAAACTTGAAAAGAAATAAGCTCTCTTTCTTTCCTGTATATTTTAATTCTAATATTTATTTTTGTTCATATGCCCACGTTTAACCAAACAAAGAGAGAGCAATGAACTTCTACAGGTATCCAAAATTTCTATATTTCTTACAATAATTAAATCTCCAATTCTGTGAAGAGAAGTAGTTAAGACACTTTACCTTACATTCATTATTTTTTAATAATATTTTCATTCAGGGGATTTCATTTAGCTGGTCAAATGTTTGGTACTACTTTAAATCACTTTTCACTGACATTTTCAAGGACTAATTGTTTTTGGTAGGTCTGAAAAATATTTATTGTAATCTTTTACCTTGAAGGCTGTCTAAAAGAGAGTAATTCCATTCCATTCATTCTAAGTCAAAATATAAAGCAAATGACTGCAAATATTTCCAGTATATTTCCACAGTAAACACAACTAATATGTATACAGTGAACTGGTATGCCTTTTCCTTAATTATTTGGATTTTTGAAAAATATATAAATGTATAAAATATATAAAAGTAAATGCTCTATCAATATAAATTATTGATTCTTCTTTTTTCTTTTTTCAGGCCTGATGGAATTGGGACTGTTTCAGTGGAAGAAAAAGAAAGATTTGAGGAGATAAAAGAGAGACTTTCTTCCCTTTTAGAAAATCAGATAAGCCATTTCAGGTATATATTTTATTCATTAATATAAATATTTCTTTTCATACTTCACTCAACCCTTCCTTCCCCCACAAATTGTTTATTATATCATTCTACTAGTACTCAAGATCATCAATAGCCCTCCATTGCTAGCAGAGTAAGGTTCACATTCTTCAGTCTGTGGTCTGCTGCTCAGCCTATCATTCAGTCTCTGCTACTCATTTAGGTTAGCTATTCCCCGTACAATATACATTCCACTGCACCTCTTACTTGCCTTTTGCATTTCTCAGTCTTGCATAGTCTCTTCCCCCTAGGTCTGGTGACTGTTCCTCCTGCTTTCTGTATCACCAGGTAAGGAGCCCTCAACTCTCACCTCCACAGTGGAGCCTTTCTCCATTATTCCAGCAAAGAGTATCCTGAAGTCTTTGAGCAATTATTGTCTGTACCATTGTCCTTTCACTTATAACCCACATGGCTTTAAAGTCATTAGTTCTCTTTTTATATACATTTGGTGAGAACACAGGTCACACCACTTAGCACCATTCCTTGCTCACAAACTTAGATATCAGCTGGTCACACCTCATACCTGTAATCCCAGCACTTTGGAAGGCTGAGTGGGGTGGATCACTTGACACCAGAAGTTCAAGACAAGACAGGGCAAAATGGCAAAACCCAATCTCTATAAAATACATAAAACTTAACCAGGTATGGTGACGCATGCCTGTAGGCTCAGCTGCTCAGGAGGCAGAAGTGGGAGAATCACCTGATTCTATAGAGGTCAAGGCTGCAGCCTGGACAACAGCATGAGACCTTATCTCAAAAAAAAAAAAAAAAAAAGTCATCAATACTAAGAAATATTTCAAACATTTGCAGAGTAAAAGATAAATATCTTGATAATATTTATTTTCCCCTCATTGTAGTTAGTTCAACAGAACCTAATGATTAAAAACAGAAATATGTCAATATGTTTTCTTTTTCTCTCACTCTTATTATTAGGCCTTATAAAATGTCACCACATAATGTATTGTGTCTTACAGCGTGTCTGCCATGTTGCATGCATGTGATTTGGAACCATTTCATGTGCACTTATTTAAAATATAAAGTTAGTGAATATGCTCATAAAAATATTTTATTTAACCTTATGAATGCTATATGACCATCCTGAGGCTGTTTCCTTATCTTATTCCTGATTCCTTATTGTCTTATTACTATTATTCCTTTTTATTATGTTTTCTAATAATGTAAAGGTCTTAGACTCTGGATTTTTAAAATGATATTGAAAGGAGAAATTCTCATAGTATATACTATGAATCTATTCCCCTACATTAGTGATTTTTTAACTGAGGCCGGTAGCACTCCCTTAGGGTAAGTGAATGAGGCAAGATTTTCCTTGTCGTGATAACCAGGGGTAGGGACAGTCATTTAGTGCTGGGTTTAAAAGTACAGTGCATGAGACAGTCCCACACTGGAGAATTATTCTGCCCAAAAGGCCAGTAAATTTACATTAGGAAATACTGTTGTAGACAGCATAGCTGAATTCAACTTACAGAGTTACGATTGAATTCTCTGCCTGAAATGATTTTTGAGTTTTCAAACAAAATGGAGACATAAAAAATTCTTTTGCATTTGTAGAAATGTGTTTCTGCATTTGCTGTTGTTCAAGCGTTGCCTTAGCCAGGTGCAGTGGCTCACACCTATAATCGCAGCACTTTAGGAGGGTAGGTTGCTTGAGCCCAGGAGTTCAAGACCAGCCTAGGCAACATAACATAACCCCATCTCTACAAAAAAGAAAAACAAAAAAAATTAGCTGAGTGTGATGGTGTGTGCCTGTGGTCCCAGCTACTCCAGAGGCGGAGGTGGAAGGATCACTTGAGTCTGGGAGGTCAATGCTGCAGTGACTCTGTCTCAAAAATAAATAAATTAATAAATAAATAAAAAGGAAAAAAGTATTGTCTCCTAGGTTGTATAGAATCCTTTAAATGTATTTTATGTATCTTTCAGTGAAAATCAGTGTAATTTTTCTCTTTTTTTGCTATCGTTGAGACCCAGCCATCATTCAATTAGATATTTATATTAGTAACTGAATAAGTCTCTATTGTTATATTAATGATTTCAACTGCAAGGAATAGAAATTCTACCTCAAACAGGTTTAAACAATAAATAAATTTATATGCTCACTTGCATGCAGGTCTCCAGCAGGCAAGCTTTAAGACAAGGTTTCAGTAGCCACAGCTCTCTTTCTTTGTGATTTTCACATTGCTATTCTCTTTTATTGGATAGCTTCATCCCTAGACTGGTAGCAAGATTACATAATTTTTTGATTTTTTTCTCTTTATCTCACTCCTTTGCCATTAAGCCTACAGAATTTCTTGGCCTCTCATTCATACATGTCAGTGTTCAAAGGAAGTTACAGAAGCTGTATTTTTCTGTAGTTTTCTCTTAAGATCATCCTTGGAAGATCCTAGCAAACTATTATTTGTATCTTATGAACCTAGTTTTGAACCAAAACCAGTGGCCAGAGGAATTCTATACACCGGATGCCTCAATCAGTCACTAACATTGACATGGGATTGCTATACTGAGTTTGACTAATCAGAACCATCCACCAGGGGATTTCAATCCCCCATACTGCCACCCAAAAACTACAACTACATAGTAGTGGACAGTAATGTCCACATCATTTATTGTATTCATTTTGTATTAGTATCATTTTAGTTTCATTTCCTCTCGTAAAGTTTTGTTTCTCTATTTCTCTTATACGTACATCATCTTTGGATAATTTCTCTAAATATGTACTTTACAATCCTGATATGATTTGGCTCTGTGTCCCAACCCCAATCTCACCTTGAATTGTGATAACCTTCACATGTCAAGGGCAGGACCAGGTGAAGGTAATCGTACCATGGGGGAGGTTTCCCCCATGTTGTTCTCCTGATAATGAGTGAGTCTTCTGAGAGCTGATGGTTCTATAAGCATCTGCCATTTCCTCTGCTTGCACTCATTCTCTCTCCTTCCACCCTGTGAAGAGGTGCCTTCTGCCATGACTATAAGTTCCCTGAGGCCTCTCCACCCATGTGGAACTGTGAGTCAGTTAAACCTCTTCTTTTTAAATAAATTACCCAGTCTTGGGTATTTCCTTATAGCAATGTGAGAACAGACTAGTACAAATCCCTTTCGTTTTATGTCTTTAATGTACTGAGGACTAGAATTGAGATTAACTGGCATAGACTTTTTGGGCTGACATTTTTCTTTTTTGATGTTCATAGAGTTTATATAAATTTTTACCAATTTTATCTTTCCCGAGTCTATAAAAGACTAGATTAGAGGAAATGGGATTAAAATGAAGTAGAAATTTAACTGACCATATAGGCAACTAGAAAACAACATATTAAAATTGTCTGTTAGAACTCATATTCTGCCAAATTACCCTCCTTAGCCACTTAATGTTAAAATTTAGAAAAAAAAAATTCTTTAGAATTTACATTAAAGAAGTAAAAGTATTACCATTAATAATTCTTGTATAGGAATTTATTTAGGCCCAACTGTATTCTAGAAATGGTTTTGAAAAACAGGCAAAATAGGGCAAACTAAACCATTAATGAGGAACTTCTGATTAAAGATGGGAGATTGAGCACATGTCTAGCTCAGTGTCCTCATAGAACCTAGCTAAAACAATAGAACAGTATTTTTCAAGAAGATATAAACCCACAGGACAGCAAGAGTAAGAGGAGAAAATGGCAAAGACAAAAATTTGAAAAGAAAATAGGAAGTCAGATGGATGATTGGTATCCAATCTAGCCATCCAGGAAAAAAAAATAAGTCATAAACTGACAGTGTGAAATCAGAGAAGCCATCTGATTTATATCACATAACCACCAGAATGTTTAGGAATTACCCCATCTAGTATCAAACCCCACAAGAAAGTAAGAGTGGCCAAGCCCAGTGGCTCACACTTGTAATCCCATCACTTTGGGAGGCCAAGGTAGATGGATCATTTGAGCCCAGGAGTTCAAGACTAGCCTTGGCAATATGGCAAAATACCATCCCTACAAAAATATTAGCCAGATGTGTCACATGCCTGTAGTCCCAGCTACCTGGGAGGCTGAGGCGGGAGGATCACTTAAGCCCAGAGGTCAAGGCTGTGGTGAATCATGATCTCACCACTGCACTCCAGCCTAAGTGATAGAGTGAGACCCTATTTCAAGGAAAAAAAAAAAGTAAGAGAGAAGGATAGTGTATGATGCTGTTAATGAAGCCTCTGGAGAAGGTAAAATTCGATGTTGCCTGGATTGGATTAGAGGAGGGGAGGAAACATCAGGCACAGTTGAAGGTAGAAACAGATTAAATAATTGCTTATTCTGAAATTTGAAAATCATAGACCTCTCCCAACTAACACACTTGATTCTCAAATGGTGGCACACAGGCTTATACTTCCCAGGCATATTGCAAGTGTTTTCCTCTGTGTCTCTGACTAGCCCAAGAGAAAAGACCTAAAGCTATGGACAACAAAGAATTCCCAGTATAACAGCCCAGCCAGATTTCCTTTCTGCAAAAACCATGGTCTACATGTGCTACTAAAAGGCATGTAGCTTCCATTCAGTAATACCGTACTTTTGAAAATCATCAAGTAGCCCAGATTATCAGACGTTGCGGAAAAAAAAATCAATATAAAAGAGCCTAACACAAGTAAATACAAAAAGAAAAAGCAATTTGGAAAGACAAAGATAATATGGGGAGAAGAAAATCAGAGGAAAATGTATTACTAATATCCTTAGAGAATTTTGAAAATACAAGTGCATTTATAAAACAAAAACAAGATGTTACTAAAACAGAAAAAGAAAACTCAGAAAACAAGAGCGCTTCAAAAATTTTATGCAAATGCTGCATATGCAGCATACAAATGCACATTAGTGAAAGATTAGGTTAACAAACCTCCCAAAAAGTAGACCAGGGCTGAAAAACAGGAAAATAGAAGCACAAAGATAAGAAAAAAATGTCTGCCTATGAGTTTCATCATCATGAATAATAGGAATTCCAGAAATAAGGCTGAAGGTAGGAAATTGTCAATAAAATTATTCAAAAATTTCCAGAATTAAAAGAGGTAAGTTTTTAGATTAAAAGAGCCTGTTGAGTACCCAGCACAATGGATTAACATATATACACATCAGGGTATATTTTCACAATTTTTCAGAAACTTAAAATCCTAAAATCTTCCAGAAAGAGAAACCAGATTTTACACAATGAATTAGAATGACTTCTCACTCAGCATTGATTTATTCTACAAATATTATTGAGTTCCTACTATGTGTCAGACAGTGAACAAAACTTTAAAAGGTCCTTTTCTTCAACTTTCATTTTGATGTGAGGAACAATACTGATACCTGGAAAACAGTGATATCATAATTCTGAGAAACTATAATTTCCAAACTAGAATTCTATAATAAAATAATTTCTATTAAGAGCAATGGTAGAATAATGATATTTTCAGACATACACTCAAAAAATGTGCCTTCTTTATTCCCTTTGGTGAATTGTGGAACTTACCAAAACCAGGATGAAACAAAGAGGATCTAAGATCCCTGAAACTGGCCGGGTGTGGTGACTCACACCTGTAATCCCAACATTTTGGGAGGCTGAGGTGGGTGGCTTACTGGAGGTCAGGAATTCGAGACCAGCTTGGCAACATGGCGAAACCCCATTTCTACTAAAAATACAAAATTAGATGGTCATAGTGGTGCATGCCTATAGTCCCAGTTACTTGGGAGGCTGAGGCATGAGAATCACTTGGACCTAGGAGGCAGAGACTGCAGTGAACTGAGATTGCCTGCCTGCACTCCAGCCTGAGTGATGGAGTGAGACTGTGTCTCAAAAAAAAAAAAAAAAAAAGATGCCCAAAACAAGAAATCAACATGAGAGAGAAAGGAATCACTAGAGTGATGGTTAATTGAGACCCTCAAAGTGACAGTTGATTTTAGAGAGCAACCATTTCTGACTAAAGCATGATAGAAAATGCTTCAAAGTAGGTTAAATTGATAAAACATATTTGGACATGTTGAGAGATTTGCCCACTTGGAATAGAGTTTGGAGTTATATGAATTATATTATACTAATTACTAGAATTTGGCATTGTGTTAGATTAAGCATATAAAGAGAGGACATCAAAAACAAATATAAGTATGAATTATGAACAAACTGTTAAGCAAGGTATAGAAAGTAATCATAGAAAATACTGTGTCTCAGTTGTCTAGGACTTTCTCATAACTAATGTAATGTAGATACTCAATTTAGATCTAACCCCCTGCAAAATGATGTCACTGTATTAGAAGTAAGGAAGGGATAGGAATTTTGTTTATAGTGAGGGAAATAAAAAAAAAAAAAAAATAGGGAGCTACTTATGTCCAAGATGGAGCAGTAGGGAATTACGTTTACCCTCCCACTGGAAACAATTTAAAAAGTCCCCAAAAGTGGGAAAATATTTTCAAGACATCAAACATAAAGCAGTGAAAGTGATTCCTGAGAAATGGAAAATAAATTAAACCCTTTAGTTGGACCGGCTTACTGCCAAAAGAGCATTTCCAGGCCATGACCCAGAAAGGAGGAACCTAGGTAGAGCCTAGTGGACTCTCTGACTTGAAGAGGCAGAGCTGGAATTCCAGGGAGGCCAAGGCAGCCAGAGTTTTCAGGCCAGAGTTCTAAAAGAGAGAGGAGAGCTACAGGTATTTGTAAATGGTTCCCTGGAGTCTCCGGTTAAGTATTGATCATTGCATATATGTGTGGAAACTATCCAAAGTCTGGCAAAAAAACACAGGAAAGGATTATGGGGAAAATCTCCAATGCTAACATAGAACCAAGAGTAGTTCCAGTTTTCATTACCCAGAGAGGAAAACCAACTCATGGGCATCTGTGGAGTACTATAAGCTATAGAGTACTCATTAGGTTTTGCTTCAGCAGTGGGAAAAAAATTATCCTTAAAATAAGCACAACCCTGATATCACCTAATGGGGATTAAAATCAAGATTCAAATAGATCAAACTGTTTTCAGGTAATTTAAGTGCATTCCTGAATACAGAGATCAAGCATATTTAAAGAATACAAAAATATCTAGACATCAATAAGATAAAATTCACAATGTCCAGCATCTAGTCAAAATTTTAAGTATACAGAAAAATAGTAAAATATGATCAGTGAAGAGGATTAAAAAGCCAACCAAACAAAACTGAGAAGACACAGAATATAGAATTAGTAAACAAAGGTATTAGAAGGACTGTTATTATATATACAACCAGTTAAGGGCATGTATGATAGACCTACGGCTAAAATACTTAATGGTAAAAGACTGAATGTTTTCTACCTAAGATCAAAAACAAGGCAAGGATATCTGCTGTTACTACTTCTGTTCAAAAACATACCAATGGTCTATCCAGTGCATTGATTCTGAAAAAAAATTGATTTTTTAAAGTCATCCAAATTGGAAAGAAGAATCAAAACTATCTTTATTTGCAGGTAGCATGATTATCTGAGTAGAAAAATCTTATGGAATCTAAAAAATTCTACCCTAATATTGAAGTTGCAAAATCTTAGATTAAATTTTTTTGAAACAGGGTCTTACTCTGTTGCCCTGTCACAGGACTGATATAGAGTGGTGTGATCATTGCTCACTGCAGCCTCAACCTCCCAGGCTAAAGTGATCCTCCCACCTTAGCATCCCAAGTAGCTAGGACCACAGGCAAATACTGCCATGCACAGATAATATTTTCTTTTACAGAGATGGGATCCCCTGTGTTGCCCAGGGCTACTCTTAAATTCTTGGGCTCAAGAGATCCTCTTGCCTGGACCTCCCAAAATACTGGGATTACAGGCATGAGCCACTACACCCTGTGATAAATATATAAATATTAATTTATTTCTATATACTGACAGCAATCAGAAATTGAAATTAAATAATAATATTTACAGTAGCAACAAAAATATAAAATACTTCAGGATCAACCTGATGAAAGATATGTAAAACCTGTACACTGAATAGGTTAAACCATCGCTGAAAAAAATTAAAGAAAACCTAAATAGAGGGAGAGATACTATACTTATGGGTCAGAAAACTCAATATTATTGTCAATTCTCTCTAAATTGACCTATGGATCCAAGGCTATTTCAGTCAAAATCCCAGTATGATTTTTTTTTAAGAACTTATCTCGATAAGTTCTTATCGAGATAAGAATTATATGTAAATGCCAAGTATTTACTATAGCCAAAATAATTTTTTTTTTGAGATGGAGTTTCACTCTCGTTGCCCAGACTGGAGTGCAGTGGTGTGATCTTAGCTCACCGCAACCTCTACCTCCAGGGTTCAAGCGATTCTCCTGCTTCAGCCTCCCAAGTAGCTGGGATTACAGGTGCCCACCACCATGTCTGGCTAATTTTTTGTATTTTTAGTGGAGACAAGGTTTCACTGTGTTGGCCAGGCTGGTCCCTAACTCCTGACCTCAGGCGATCCACCCACATCAGCCTCCCAAAGTGCTGGGATTACACCATGCCAGAACCAAAATAACATTTATAAAGGACAACATTGGAATGTTAACACTGATTTCAATATTTATAATGCTACAGTAATCAAGATAGTATGCTATTGAAAGTCTAGAAGTAGACTCACACACATATTGTGAGTTGAGTCTGTTGATTTTCAGTGAATGTGCAAGGGCAATTTGCAAAGTATACTTTTTTCTGATGGATGGTACTGGAACTATTGGATATTCCAATGCAAACTATTGATCTCAATCCATACCTCACCCACAATACAAAAGTTAACTCGAAATAGGTAGACCTAGAAAACTTGGGAGAAAAATCTGTGTCTTTGGGCTAGGCAAAGAATCTTAAATAAAACACTAGAATCATAACTCATGAATGGAAAAATTGTTACCTTGAACTTCCTCAAAATTGAGAACTTTTGATTTTCCAAAGACATTGTTAGAATAAAAAGATAAGTCATAGAGTGGGAGAAAATATTTAGACAGTGCATTTCCCACAGTACACTTTTATTCAGAATATATAAAACTTTTAAAATTCAATTATAAAAAATTAACCCAATTTAAAAAATTGTTTTAACAGATATTTCACCAAAGGAATATTGTAGCAAAAAGACATATGGAAAGATGCTCTGCATCATTATTCAATAGGGAATTACAATATGAAACCACAGTTAGGTACCACTGCATATCTAGTGGTATAGTTAAAATTCAAAACAAAACAAAAACTGACCATATCAAGTGTTGACACAGTTGTGGAGAAACTGGAACTCTTATATGCTGTTGATATGAATATAAAATGCTAGAAATCACTTTGAAAAATAGTTTGACAGATTCTTAAAAATTTAAACACTTAAAAGCCAGGTACCTTTAAACATTTTCAACCATTCTAAGCCTCAGTTTATTGATCTGAATTTCTGGCACAGAGTAACCATTCAATAAACAAGCATTTATATAGGTTTATTCGTTTGCTTGAAACTATATAGATTTTATTTTCCTTAGTAAAAGAGTATCCTTTAAAAAAAATTAAACACTTATGATATGATCCAGCCATTCCATTCCTAGGTATTTTCCCAAGAGAAATGGAAGCATGTGTCCACACACAGACTTTTATATGATTGTTCATACCAACATTATTCATAGTAACCAAACTATGAAAGCCAAATGACCATCAGCAAGGAATAGATACACAGTGTATTCCATGCAATAGAATACTATCCACCAATAAAAAGGAATGAACTCTTGATATGTACAACAGCATGAATAAAATCAAAATAACTATGCCAAGTGAAAGAAATCAGACTCACAAAAGTAAATACTGTATATTTCCTCTTACATAAAATTCTAGACATACAGACTAATCCAAATTATAGCAAGGAAATGAATAGTTGCCTGTGGTCTCAGCGGAACACTTGTAGGCTGTGATTAACATGATTATAATGATGCTTTCACAAGTGTATACATATGTCAAAACTTAACTATATATTTTAAATATATACAGTTCCTGAAACAAATAAAAGCTATGTACTTCTCTTCCATAGTGGAAAGTTAGTAAGATAATATTTAAAATGGAAAAATCAAGAAGTAAAAATATTAATGTATAACTGAGGGATATAAAGTTTAAATACCAAAGAACCAGCTAAAAGTTCACAGCATTTGTTTATTTTATAGAAAGCAGAAACTGGAACTGACATAAAGGATTTCTGGTTTTCATTTAAAAAAATAGATAAAAGAAGTTTCCTCTTTAAGCTATATATCACTTTGGTGAAAAAAAAATGCTGTATTTAAAAATAGGTAGAAAACAAAAAGAGCTTAATTATAAGACAAATCTATGCTAGTTTATTTATCTGTACAATTAATTTACAAAAGCACGAATAAGGGTGACTTCAGTTTATTCATGTTGTGTATAAAATAATGTGGCTGAATTTTATTTGCTAATTGAATGTTTTGCACTTTGCGTGGCTGTTATAGAGCTGCCAGAATGGTAAAAACCCAAAATATTTAGCCTGAAAGGAAGAACAAAATGATTCTCTTCTTTTAAAACTTGTTTTGTAAAGATTAATTAAGCTTCTATACAGTTATTTTCTGTACTTTATTGATTCAGGATTACTTGTACTCTGTAAATGTGTTGAATTATTTACACATCATGGGCAGCTAATGCTAATTTAGAACATACCCAGTGGGACCTCAGAGCCCTGAAATGCTAAATGTAATCTGGGAATCAGTAACATTCCATTCATAAAATGTGTCACCCACAGGTTAATGGAAATAAACAATAGGAAAGACAATGGATGGATTATGCAAATGCACTGAAAAGATTAAGGAGGGGGAGGGGACTACAAGAACTCAATTTGTGTTTTATTTAAACGTGGATTAAGATTTATAGTATACAAAATGATTAAAGGTACTTTGCTAATTTGCTAATGCTCTTAAAAGCGTCACTGCACAGGAGAAACTATCAAAATAAATTGGTTATGGCTTTTTTTGTGCCTGTGGGTGTAGGGTAGCAGAGTACATAGCGGCAAGATTAAGAAAGGACATTTTTTTTAGCAGTAAATAAAATGATAAATGCAATATTCTGTTAAATAAAACTTGAGTGACTGGATTTATATAACATTTATTTGCATCTGTGTGAAACTAATGAAAGTTTCATGAATATAAAATTCAATCCTAATATAAATTAAACTGCTTTGTTTTAAAAGGAGAAATCAATCTCTTTTTTCTTTAAAAATTAGTTCTATAAAACAAGTTAAATGTAACATGTGCTTTTGGGGGAAATATGTTTAAATTACAGTGTGAGAAACATAATTTTATTATTAATTATATCTGAGAAAATATGTCCACTAAGTTCCTGAATTATGCAAGAGGACATGGAGATACGCAAACTTCTTTCCAAGTTATTAGTTTGCAGATTTCTAAGTCAGAGCAAGGTGGCATCTTAAAGACAGCCCAGCTGCCTGTAGCACTTGATCCTGGGGTGGGAACTGCAGTCCTGGGAGAAGATGCTTTGCTGAATCTTGTTGAACAAAGCAAGGGGCTCCAAAAAGATAAAATGGCCCTGTCGTTCAGTGTTGTTTCAGTGGAAATTGACCTGAAAGCAGGACGCCCTGGTAAAGAGCAATAAACCTGTTACCATCATGTCGCAATGAAATTCTGAGTAGCCCACTCACTCTCCAGCCTGTCTGGCATTGCTTTCAGAACATCCCCATGACCTGCCCTCCATTTGTTGGTGTGCAGTAGGAATATGTAGGACTAGAAATACTTGGGACAAGTAGCTGTAGACAAAAGAACTGCAGAGGGTATATATGTATTGTATGGGGATATGGAAAAGTTAGACACCATGGTAGACAGGAAAATGTCAGCAAAGGGAAGAGCTGGAATCTTGTGGTGGTGTACGTGTCCACCCTAAGCCACACATCGCCGCAGGAGAAAATGGGAGAGAAAGTTCATTTTCTCTTAGAACTTGAATAACAATTCTTAAACAGGAAATTATTGGAGAATGCATATTATCGCTTTAGTCATGACCCTTGAGGTACTTTTCTTTACTGTATTCGTTTAAAACATGTATCATCAAAACATACAGAATCTTTTTCATCACAGCTTATGCCTTTATTGTGTAAGTCATTGAAATCCTAGGGTTAGGTAGACTTTTAACAGTTAAAATTTCCCTGGATGAGTTGATGCTAAAATATTTTCAGTTTGTTTCATGGTTCTCCATTAATGCCAAGTAATATAAGCAGGAATTATTTCGCAGTCTTGGGTATTAAATGTTTGACTATTGTTCTGTCTTTTGTTTTTAAAGATACTGTTTTCCCTTTGGACGACCTGAAGGTGCTCTAAAAGCTACACTTTCATTACTTGAAAGGGTATGTTTGAACATTACTTTATAAATACTATTTGCATTCTCAGTTGCTGTGTACTTTAGTTATTGAACTAGGGAGACAGAACCCATTAGGCTATACTCTCTACTGATTCCATCATATTTCATGGGTTTCTCACCTTTTCTTACTACATTCAGATTCTGTCTATAGCACTTCGTTCTCGCTGAAGCCTTTCTGAAGCCTGAAGCCTTTCTGAACACTGCCATCCTATCCTCAGATTATGGCATCTTTTTGGTAGTATTCATTTTTCCTACCTCTTTATTTCCCTCATGACATACTCTTTTTTCTTGCTTTTTGGACTTCACAGTTGTCTTTCATTATCCTCCAACTTTATTTGTACTTCTAGTACCTGTCATAGTCCTCATGCCAACAAGTTTATCATTTACCATTCACAAACATATCATTTCTTTCATTCAGCATTCATCTCAGAATGTCTTTCTATTACTCCAATGTGTGTGTTACCTTGAATGAATTCACACATTATAGAAATCTCTCCCCTCCAAAATAACCAGCAAACAAGATTTTAAGTCCAGGTGAAAAAGTCATTTTTTAAAGAAAGTATATTCTCTATTTCTATTTTTATCACAATTGAAGTTTCTAAGAGCAGTATTTTTTCATCTGCCTATAAATTTATTAGTATACTTGTTAGATGCTAACAGTTAAATAATGTCAACTCCTATTTCTTACCAGAATTAAAACAAATTTCTAGACTCATTTGTAGCTCATAATTTGATTATCATGATCCTGATTTATTGACTTCTAGCACTTGCTCTTGTCCACTTTCTGCCGAATTAATTTTAGATACTATATTGTTTATTAGCATCTCTATTAAAAAGCAAAGAGGAAAGACATTACTCAAATATTACATTTCCATTTCAGTGATTTAAGAACTTGGGAGATGAGGGCTAGGACTGATGATTAAAATGAGATCTTAGGATTACAGATTTATTTTATTTTTATATCCCTGTCTTATCCCTGATTATTGTGTATTGTGTGATAGAAATATAATTGTAGTAATTATGTTTTATTAGAATTTTTATAATACTGAAAGCTGCTCATAACTCAGATTTTTCAAAGTATTTCTGTCATCCTATTCATTAAGGTATTATGGATAAAATAAAATATTTAAGTATTGCTTCATTTTTTGGAACAACATCCCATCGTGGGTACCTAATACAGCTTCTCTGTGTCCTGGTTTCCATGGCAGAGCCTCCTTTCTCCCCCGAGCAGGGAAGACTTAGTAATAGCAGAGATGCCCTCGTGCCCTGCATTGACAGGTGGCAGGATGAACAGGGACCTTTATTCCAGTTATAGTCACTAATCACATCTCCTGCTGAATTGAGACAGAAATGTTAAGGACCATTCCTTCATTTTTATGTCTCTTTACTCACTGACATAGAAAAGTAAAACAAAATATGCATGTGAATTCTTGAAACCTATGATACCTTGGAAGAACAAGGGAGGCAGCCTAAAATCAAGGTTGGCATTTCCCTTTTTACATTTGCTAGCCCTTTACCTGTACTTTGCCAGAAAGTAAGTTTCTGGTTCCCAGATAATATGCAATTTTACCTGGGAGACATATGCATTCTAATTTTAGCAACATTTTTGTTATGTAAAGTTTGTCACCATGGGAAGTATAATAGTAACGTTCCTGATTCTATATATGAAACAAAATTAATCTTAAAGTTTAGTAATAATCACATTTAATGGTGCGTGTATGTTCTTTACTATGCACAAAAGAATTTTTCTGGCTGCAAAACCTAATGTGCAGTTTTAATTAAAGTGCTAAATATTTGTCAGAATAATTGAATTTGATAGAGAAAGTTTTTTTAATGATAAAGCTTGCTGTTTTCAAAAAAGAAAATCTTGTCTAACAAAATATTTAAAATATTATAAATGAGTAGCCTTTAAAAAATGTTGTCAAAGGTCCCTGATATTTAGATGATTGAATAAGTCAGGGATGATAACATCCTTAGCGCTGAGGCTGAGTTAAAGGAGAATGAAATAATACAGCATGAAATGGATGTTTTCATGTTCTTTCAGTATTCTTTTCAATATAAAAGACATAGAGCACTTACAAAAGCATTGTCTTCTCTAGATTAACATTCTGCAATATATTTTGTAATTTGAATAAAAGCAAAGCAAGAAAAAATAAATATGGAGAAAATAGTTTTACTAATAATCCAATTAAAACTTAATGTGAGCAGTTTTATTACTATGAAGGTTTTAAAGAAAATTATCTATGAGTTAATATAACAATGTTTATAAATACATTTTGAATCCTGGACATAATTGTATTTTCCCCTTGCCCAGTAATAAAACTTTAAAAAAAAAAAAAAAGTCTGAAAACACATTTTAGGAGCCCAACAGAGAATAATCAGTTTTTTAAAAACCATAGAAAGTTTTTATGTATTTTAACATTCAATACTCCATCAGCATTTATTTCACTAAAGCAAAGAGGTTTTCTCCTCCCTCTTTGATAGCCTGCCATGGTATTTTCAGCAAATCACAGTCATTAAAGTTTAGTGAAATTAGAGGTCTTGATTTTTTTCAGAATTAAAGATTATGCTTATTCTTAATAGAATTTTTGTTATTTTTCTCGAATATATTGCTCAAAAGATTCAAGGCTTTTAAATTAGGGATGTCCAAAACAAACTTTATTTTTTGTTCCGAGAAATATAATCTTGATCTGAAACAGCTGCTCTAATGGTGTCGTGCGTCCCTGGAAGAAAAGTGACAGTCACACTGAATGATGACCTGGTCTAGGGGAAGTTTTGATATGCATAAATTAGGCTTAGGAGGAGCTAAAGTTGGAGCATTACATCCCCAGTTGTGAACTGCAGTACAGACCCATTACTCCCCACCACAATACCCAGGACCCCTCTCCCCTTCCTAGTAATAGTCAGATCGAGGACAATTTGTGTAATTTGTCTTTAGTATTTGTTTTATGCAACAACTATCTTCTTTCTTCTGTCTGTCTGCCTGTCTGCCCCCCTCACCCTTTCACTCCCTCTCTCGGTAGGTTTTAATGAAAGATATTGCCACTCCCATACCAGCAGAAGAGGTGAAGAAAGTGGTCAGAAAATGTCTCGAGAAAGCTGCCTTGATCAATTACACTAGACTCACAGAATATGCCAAAATAGAAGGTCAGTGCAGTGAGCAATTGTGGAAGTGGCAGTGAGAGCCAACAATGCCTATTAACTGAATTTTCTATGAGAAGTCCTTTCCTTTCCTGAACAATCCTGTGCCATGGCAAAGGGAAATGTCTCATTAAAATCTCAGCTGGTGAACTGAAGAGCTTTTTCCTATTCATTGCTTTAATATGCCTCCTGGGACTCTGCTTGAATGAAAGACCCAGGATTCGTGCTTAAGTTGTCCTTTGTTCTTATTCTGAGTTTTCAAAAAACCAAAAGGTGTTTTCATGGGTTGTATTTTTTGGCATTACTGTAAGTATGTCTAACATTTAAACTACAGGCATCAGATTTTTTCCCGATCGGTAACAGTATAGTATTATGTAATTTTATTTTCTGTTCTGCAGTGTCACTCAAAAAGGAAGAAACTTGTTGATTATTGTGAGGGCTGAAATAAACTCATAGAACTTCCTTGGGTTTTTAATTGCTTGCATTGTATTGATGCATTTGAAAGATTAGATCTCTTGAGAAAACTGTGCTTTTTGTTTTTCTTTCTTCAGGCTTTATTCATTAAGGATACTGTTTTTTTTAATGTTTAGAAATAAATAGATTGGATTTGTGGCAAAGTCACAAAATCAGCTTTTATACAACAGTTTTATTTAACAACATTAATTTATATCATTAAAAGTAACAGAAAGGCCTCAAATTTTGTGCTCAAATTATTATAAAACTGGCTTACATAATAATACATGAAGGATTAACTAGTATAGGGAAAAAAATCTGCAGTTAATGTTAAATACTTACCTGAAAATAAAAGTTTCTTACCTGAAAATAAAAGCAAGTCATCCTTTACAAAATTTTAGTAGCTTTTGATATAAAATGATACTTAAGGAATCATAAATTTATGAAGTAGTTGATATTAGGATAGTTTTACCAAAATTCAGGTAGGGAAAAATATTGATAATTGTTTGTGTTATTATTCCTTTCTTCTCTCCAAATATGGTCAAGTTTTCTAACAAGCATACGATAACCAACCTCCTGAGTGATTAACAAAAAAGCCATCTCATCACTATAGCAACCAATATTATATCACAAGAGTAACAACATGAAACCTCCTTAGTTACCAGTTTAACTTCATTAATTATGATATCATGTTGTGTTAAAGCAAAAGCAATGTACATTCAATCATTCAGGGAAAGTGGAAGATAAATACATTGAGTTTCAGTCTTAAATACTTATTCAAATAATTTTCATGTTTTGGGAGTATTTAGTATTCTGATACAGATTGGAAGGGATGATGTTAAAATAGACATATTAAAGCTTTACAAATCTGGCAAAGAGAAAAGTTGTGGGAACTTAAATAAACACTGTATTGTTTTATGTAAATGTTATGTACCCTACCCAAAAAAACCTGTAAGAATCATTTTGCTCTTAACTGAGTTAATATTTTTGTCTATTACCTTGTCCAAGGATACAGAAAAGATACATGCAGTATACTTTATCTTTGTATTTTATAGCCACAGAATTCATTTTAAGTGGATAGAAAACCTTTTTTTATTTATACACATAAAAACAAGTCTGTGTTAGAGAAAAGCCTATGGTAGACCCCAAAAGACAGTGAGCAGGAAACTCTCCTACCTATTTTCTTTTCTGAAGTCAATTCTCTCATATCTCTGGTCTAACGGAAAAATATTCTGGAAAATGGATCCTAGCAACCCACTCAGGTAGGAATGTGGAGCAGTCTTCTTTAAAAAGCAGCAACAACAAAATGCTTGCACATTAGGTGAGAAAAACTTCTATGCTTTTTCATTATCTCCCTCTCTCTCTACTTTTTTCTTTAAAAAAAAGTATTTTTGTTTTATTCTCAGGACCAGACCGAGAACCAAATCAAACTTAAGTTAGAAAGAAAATGGCCTATTACATTATATGAGCAACAAGGGTAGAGTTTGCTTTTCTCCTAAATTCTCTTTTCTTACGTTTTAGGCCCAGCAGAAAAGGAAACAGGTAATTAATATTTTTGCATGCACAAGGCATTATTTCTCATGTGGTGGCATGATATTTTTTAAAGCACTTTGTTGAGACATGATTGACAAGCTAGCTGTACGTATTTAATGTACACAACTTGATGACTTTGGAGGTAAATAACTATGAAATGATCATTGTAATCTATACTTGAAACCTGTTCATCACCTACAGAAGTTTTCTCCTGCCTTCTTTATTTATTATTATTAATATTTTATGATAAAAATATTTAACATAAGAGCTACCCTCTTGCAATTTCTTAAAATGTACTATATTGTTAACTATCGGCATTCTGCTGTGTAGTAGGTCTCTAGGACTTACTTATCTTGCATAACTGAGACTTTGTGTCCTTTGAATAATACCACTTCATGTTCTCTTCTCCTAGCCCTTGGCAGTCACTGTTCTACTCTCTGCTTCTATGAGTTTGACTCTTTTAGGTTCCTCATATAAGTGGTATAATATGTTATTATATACTGTGACTGGCTTATTTTACTATTAAGCCAGAAATTCCTTCTTTCCTAAGGCTGATAATATTCTATTGTGTGTGTGTGTGTGTGTGTGTGTGTGTGTGTGTGTGTACATACTGCATTTTCTTCTTGCATTCATCTCTCAGTGAACATTTAGATTGCTTTCATGTCTTGCTTATTGTGAATAATGCTGCAATGAACATGAGAGAGCAGATATCTCTTTGAGATCCTGATTTCAATTTTTTTGGATGTATATAAAGGATTGATCCATATTTTATTTTTTCAGAAACCTCCATACTATTTTCCATAGTGGCTGCACCTAATTATATTTCCACCAGTAGTATACAAGAGTTCTTTTTTCTCTACATCCTTGCCAGTACTTGCTATCCCTTGTTTTGTTTTTGTTTTAAATAATAGTCATCCTAACAGGTGTGAGATGATATCTCATTGTGGTTTTGATTTGCATTTCCCTGAAGATTAGTGATGTTGAGCACCTTTTTATATACGTGTTGGCCATTTGTATGTCTTTTGAGCAATGTCTATTCAGTTTCTTTTTTCATTTTTAAGTTGGGCTGTTTGGGTTTCTGCTATTGAGTTATAGGAGTTAGATAGTTCGGATATTAACCCTTTCTAAAATGTACAATGTGCAAATATTTCCTTCCAGTCTGTAGATTGTCTTTTTATTTTGTTGTTTCTGTTGCTGTTGGTGGTGTGATATTTTGTCACTGATGAATAGCTCTCTTTTTCTCAGGGCTTCTATTAAATCAGTTTGATTAGGAATACTGAAAATGCTTTGATTTTATCAGAACTGTTGCTAGTGCCTTGTAGGGAAAGTATAGGCCATTCATCTCTAAAAGTTCAGCAATTTTTTTTTTTAAATAAATTTAAAGGAAAAAAAAACCTGAGGCTATATGAATGGTATGCATTATGTTTTAAGCATATCCACTAGTCTTATTTGGAAGCTGTCACCGATATTTGAAGGGCTCTTACAACAAGAAAAGAGGACCATCTTCCTTTATCACTCTTGAAAATAACAGAATAAAAAGCATAAATGCTATTAAATAAAAAGTAAGCAGTTATTAACTTTGAAAGTTGTTAATCGCAGGAATGAACAGAGGTTATGAAATCCCATCAGGAAATTACTAGGAAAGAGTTTACTGAGTCGCTGAAATTTTTAATGTTCTATTATTTTTTCTTGCACCCCTTATCACAATTATTAATTTAACTACCCCTGCCTGTTATTATCTGTTTCTCCTCTCTATCCTTTCTTCAGCCCCGTGCAGGCAGGGTGCTTACTGACTTGTTCACTGTTGTATTCTTGGCACCCACCACTGTGCCTGCTGACACAAAGTAGGCACTCTGGACTTTGGAGAGAGGTAGGAGATTAGCTAGTTCCATCTGAAAACAATGGAACGAGAGACAAGTGAAAAGCTTCCAAATTCTAGCATTCTAATTTTGGTCCAATTTTGTGTGCAATGTTATAAGCAAGTTTACTTGGATTGTTTTTAACTGAAATCTTCCATTAAGGGCTCTATTTCTTTTTTTTTTTTTTTTGTTCTACCTTTTTCAATATTTGACCCTAGAAAGTGACAGGAACAAAACACTCGGAGCCACAAAGAGGAGAAAGAACATACCTACAATGATTGCTAAGTGCATTTTAGAGAAAAATGAATTAGAAAAAAATATGGGACTGATTATCCCCTCTTATGACAGTACATTGTAATAGCAGTAGTCCCATGCTCTTTAGCAAACTTTTTCAAAACCTCTTAAGGCATTTTATCCCCCACACTCCTGTTGCAAAAACAGCTTTCATCCTAGTTTACGTACAAGAAATTTAGAGTTGTTCACGGCTTTCTCACTGCCATGGAGTAAATAACTCAGCCAGCTGGAACTGGACTTAGGTAATCCCTAACCTGCAGAAGCTATGCTTCTTCCCCTGGGAGATATGAAAGGGTCAGAGGATGCCTTATTGAAGCCTGGGGCAGAGGCACTGTGTAGAGTTGCGTGATCTCCTTAAAAAGAAGAGAGAAGAGGAGGGAGTTGTCCCCTGTGTACCTTGCTTCCATCAGACAGAAATCTTCTCCTCATAGTGACTTAGCAGTCCATACAGGTCAGCCGTACAGGTCGGCAACTCCAGGAAAAATACTTTTATTAAAATGAAATGCTTGTTTAGAAAAGAGAAAAATCAGCCAGGCACAGTGGCTCACACGTGTAATTCCAGCACTTTGGGAAGCCAAGGCGGGTGGATCACCTGAGGTCAGGGGTTCCAGACCAGCCTGACCAACATGGTGAAACCCTGTCTCTACTAAAAATACAAAATTAGCCGGGAGCAGGGGTGCATGCCTCCAAACCTAGCTACTTGGGAGCCTGAGGCAGGAGAATCACTTGAACCTGGGAGGCAGAAGTTGCAGTGAGCTGAGATCATGCCATTGCACTCCAGCCTGGACAACAAGAACGAATCTCCATCTCAAAAAAAAAAAAAAAAGGAGAAAAATCAATGTAAATTTATGTAATTTAAATTGATTGAAGGGAAATCTAATCTTAATTTACAGATGTTCTGAAGTAACAGAAGAGGGGGTTTTTAGAAATGTTATATTCCAGGGTGGGCATGGTGGCTCATACCTTTGATCTCAGAACTTTGAGAGGCTGAGGCAGGAGGATCACTTGAGCCCAGGAGTTCAAGACCAGCTTGGGAAACATAGTGAGACCCCATCTCCACACACAGACACACAGACACACACACAGACACACACACATACACACTCTCTCTCTCTCTCTCTCTCTCTCTCTCTCTCTCAATATTAGCAATCTCACTGCAACTTCCTGCCTTAGCCTCCTGAGTAGCTAGGACTATAGGTATGTGGTACTCTCAAGATCTCCTGCTTGAACTCAGGAGTTTAAGCCTGCAGTGAGCCGTGATAATGTGGCGGCACTCCAGCTTGGGTGATAGAATGAGACCCTGACTCAAAAAAAAAGTTATATTACGTTATTAGCATTTGGTAGCAAGTTAACCTAGCAGGGTTACCTTGTAAGTGTTCTTGGTGGGAAGATGCTTTTAAAAGTGGGTAAGAATGAAAATATCAATTGCATGTGAAAAAACTCAAATGGCTTGATAGTACTTTAACACAGTAGTTTCTTGAGCATTCTAATAATTTTCCTCAGTTTATACCCTCTAGAAAAGAGTCAAGCTCTACCCAAAATTTAACATAATTTTGTCATCTACTGACTGCCTATGTGTCCCAGACGTTTTCTTTTCTTTTTCTCTTTTTTTTTTTTTTTTTTTGAGACAGATTCTCACCTTGTTGCCCAGGCTGAAGTGCAGTGGCATGATCTCGACTCACTGCAACTTCCGCCTCCCAGGTTCAAGTGATTGTCCTGGCTCAGCTTTCCAAGTAGCTGTGATTACAGGCGTCTGCCACCATGCCCGGCTAATTGTTTTGTATTTATAGTAGAGATGAGGTTTCACCATATTGGCCAGGCTGACCTCAGGTGATCCACCCGCCTCAGCCTCCAAAAGTGCTGGGATTACAAGTGTGACCCACTGCACCCGGCATGTCCCAGAGGCTTTCTATTTATACTGCTTCATTTGTTCCTTAAATAGCTCTACAAAATAAGTATTTTGTGGAGAGGTCACTGAGACTTTTGAAAAAAAAAGCATTAACCTGTACAAGATCTTGCTGTTGCCATTAAAACTGAACAGACATGAGATTCATACCCATGTCTCTCAGACACCAGAGCCCTCTTCACATTGTTTTCACTGGCTGCCATGCCTCCAAGACTGATTCAAAGTAATGGCATTTTATGATAAACACTTCAGCTGCATCACAAAAGCCAAGGATTCATATTAATAAAAGCCATTCTTTCTAAAAATAATCATAATTATTTAGTAAAAAGAGAAAATGCTTACGTACCAGGCACTACTTTTTTTTAATACTTCAAGTTCTGGAGTACATGTGCAGAATATGCAGGCTGGTTACATAGGTATACAGGTACTATGGTGGTTTACTGCTTCCTTCACCCCGTCATCTACATTAGGTATTCCTCCCAATGCTGTCACTCCCCTATCCCCTGCCATCCCTTCCCTAGTCCCCCAACCCCAAATGGGCCCTGGTATGTGATATTCCCCTCCCTGTGTCCATGTGTTCTCATTGTTCAACACCCGGTTATGAGTGAGAACATGCAGTGTTTAGTTTTCTGTTGTGTCAGTTTGCTGAGAATGATGGTTTCCAACTTTATCCATGTTCCTGCAAAGGACATGAAATCATCTTTTTTTATGGCTGCATAGTATTCCATGGTGTATATGTGCCACATTTTCTTTATCTGGTCTATCGTTGATGGGCATTTGGGTTGGTTCCAAGTCTTTGCTATTGTGAACAGTGCTGCAATAAAGATACATGTGCATGTGTCTTTATAATAGAATGATTTATAATCCTTTGGGTATATACCCATTAATGGGATTGTTGGGTTAAATGGTATTTCTATTTCTAGATCCTTGAGGAAGTGCCACACTGTCTTCCACAATGGTTGAACTAATTTACAATCCTATCAACAGTGTAAAAGTGTTCCTGTTTCTCCACATGCTCTCCATCGTCTGTTGTCTCCAGATTTTTTAATGATCACCATTCAAAGTGGTGTGAGATGGTATCTCAATTTGGTTTTGATTTGCATTTCTCTAATGACCAGTGATGATGAGCTTTTTTTCATATGTTCATTGGCTGCATAAATGTCTTCTTTTGAGAAGTGTCTGTTCATATCCTTTGCCCACTTTTTGATGGTGTTGCTTGTTTCTTTCTTGTAAATGTGTTTAAATTCTTTGTAGATTCTGAATATTAGCCTTTTGTCAGATGGGTAGATTGCAAAAATTTTTTCCTATTCTATTGGTTGCTGATTCACTCTAGTGATAGTTTCTTTTGCTGTGCAGAAGCTATTTAGTTTAATTAGATCTTATTTGTCAATTTCTGCTTTTATTGCCTTTGCTTTTGGTGTTTTAGTCATGAAGTCCTTGCCCATGACTATGTCCTGAATGTATTGCCTAGGTTTTCCTCTAGGGTTTTTATGGTGTTAGGTCTTATGTTTAAATCTTTAATCCATCTGCAGTTAATTTTTGTATAAGGTGTAAGGAAGGGATCCAGTTTCAGCTTTCTGCATATGGCTAGCCAGTTTTCTCAACACCATTTATTAAATAGGGAGTCCTTTCCCCATTGCTTGTTTTTTTCAGGTTTGTCAAAGATCAGATGGTTATAAATGTGTGGTGTTATTTCTGAGGCCTCTGTTCTGTTCCATTGTACCAGGCACTATTCTGAGCACTTTGTATGTAATGTATCAACTCATTTACTCCCCACCTCCTCACCGAAAAGGAAATCTGCTCAGTCACCCAGGCTGGAGTGCAGTGGCATGATCTTGGCTCACTACAACCTCTGCCTCCTGGGTTCAAGTGATTCTCCTGCGTCCTTCTCTAGTAGCTAGGATTGCAGGTGCCTGCCACCATGCCCAGCTAATTTTTGTATTTTCAGTAGAGATGGGGTTTCATCATGTTAGCCAGGCTGGTCTCAAATTACTGACCTCATGATCCGCCCACCTCTGACTCCCAAAGTGCTGATATTACAGGCAATTCATTTACTTCTTAAGACAATACTGTGCAATAAATGTATCATTATTATACTCCTTTTTTAGAAAACTGAACCAGAGAGGTTACATAATGTGTCTACAGTCCCATAGCTAGTAAGTGGGAGATCAGAGCCCACTATCTGTCTGTTGATCTCTTTTTACATGCCCCACTCTTGATGAGCTTGTCTAGTTAAATTTGCACTTGATTAAAATCTTTTTGTTTATTTTTCCCCATACACTTCACAATGTCAGGTGTCGAAAGTAATTACAATTTACAAAACTTACCCTCCCAGCCCAGATTTCTCTCCCTTTCCTGCTTTATTTTCTTCCACAGCCTTGTTTTATAATCTAACACAATGTATAGTGCATTCATCCCACTTTATTGTCCTAGAATGTTAGTTCCAGGAGGACAGAGGATTTTGCATTTTAACAACTTCTTATCCACAGTACCAAGAAATGTGCCCGGCACAAATTTGGTACTCAGTAAATATTTATTGGATAAACAAATGAATTTATGGTACAAAATTTTAATCAGGCTACTTATAGCAGAAAGAACATACATGAACTGGCCAGCTGGCTTGCAAAAAGTAATTCAAACCAATTACTGAATAATTAAAATTTAGGGCAAAAACCAGCCACTAAAATAACAGGATTGGAAAAATTAAGCTGTAATTTCATGCCCTTATCATGGCAGGGAGAAGCGGGGAAGCCCTAATGCTGGATCAGAGAAGCCAGAGGTTATAAATAGCAGTTGCATTAACAATAATCTAGCCTGATTTGATTGTTTTTGTAATCTAGCGTGCTGGTTATTTGTGACTCATAGGTCTCTTCCATCATCATAGTTTTTTCCATTGAGAATTCTTCCAATTCTCCATTGGCAGCACAAATTTGCAGAATAAAAGGATTTTAAAATTTTGTAATGGGTTAAATAAATCAAAGAACTTCCCTCTGAATATCTTCTTTCTTTTTTTGGAATTATTTGTATGTTTCATAGAAATGGTTAAACTAGACATTTCTAGAAAGCAGTTCTTATTAATCTTAGGGTTATAAAATGATACCATTTCATCGAATTGCCTTTTTTGTGCTAAGAAATCTTTGACTTACACTGTTAAAAAATCAACTAGTTTTTTCCTTTAATTTTATCGCTAACCATACTAGCTATATAATAGTGAGATTTTTATTTTATTTATAATCTGGCATTCAAAGATGACACTAAAACATCATGTTCCTAATTGTTTTTTAATCACATGCCTTGTTGATGCAAGTTAGATATTATTTTAAAAGAATAATCAATTTGTTCTTTAGTTTAAAGACTTTCTTACAGACAAGAGTGCAGTCATACATCTGATAAGAGTCCCTGCTGTTTCCTGAAAATTATATAGCATATTGTGATTTAAGATAAAAAAGGGGGAGACTGCTCCTTGGGACTTGCCTGGACCTGAGATCTTTTGCATAGATTTGGTACCTAGGCTTAT
Organism: Aotus nancymaae; assembly: GCF_030222135.1. Taxonomy (NCBI): domain Eukaryota; kingdom Metazoa; phylum Chordata; class Mammalia; order Primates; family Aotidae; genus Aotus; species Aotus nancymaae. The sequence continues at coordinate 34,183,600 of NW_026988413.1, forward strand.
GGTGAACCCAGAGATGTGGAGGTGCCCTGAACAAAAGGTAGCATGGAATGAATAAGCAAAATCTTTGGCGGTAAGGATTTTTCTTGGCCCTCTGATTGCCAGGTTCCCAGGTTTAACTGCCATGATCTTATTTTCAGAGCCTCAGTTGAATGGGGTAGAGATGCTTTTCCAGATGCCCATAGTGCCTACTCTCTTTGAGAGGAGAAATTGTACTGTGGCGGTCTTACATCATTAGGATGTGTGTTTCCTGTGGGTGGTGTTTTAATTTAACACTCCATTGTCACATGATAGCAACAAATAATAAAATCTGTTCTACTTAGGAATGTTTGTGTCTAGAGACCACGTGTTTATAAAAAGCTATACAATTGGTGAAAATGTTTAGTTAGTGATGAATAATTTTTACTAATATTTCTAAGATTATATAACAATTTTCTCTCATAAGAGTTTTATGTGGTTCCTTATGAAGTTAATTTGAATTTTGAGTATCATCTGTCTCTATGAACTGAAGTTTCTAAAACCTAAATAACTGACCTCAAATTTCACGTTTCTGTAGGCAATAACAATAGCAAAAGGTAATTTGTATCTTAAACCAAATCCTCACCCTAAAAAGAATTGAATAGATAATTAAAGAATTTCCATTCAGACTTTTGGACAGTGTGGCTTGGATAATGAGAACTTGGCCTGAAAGTAAAACCTCTGTGACCTTTTCTGCATGTAAGTCACCTGCTAATTAAGGACAAATTGATAGATCCAAATTGTTTGCTTTAAAACAAAGAGAATTACCTATTGTCTTTTTCTTTAGAATATTTAGGAAATTATAAATTTGTTCAAGGTTTTAGTTTATAATGCAATATATGTATGAATTGTAAAAACTCATTGGTTGAGCTATACTGATCTAGTATTCATGATCACCTGGATCACCTGGATAGGGATATATATATATATCACAAAAGTAACTTTCAATTTGATATATATATAACACACAGTTCATATACATGTATATATATACACACACATATACGTGCATGATTTTTCAACTTCATTATTGGAAAATACTGTTTTTCTGAGTTATCTGTGTTCATAATTTTTCAATTTTATATATTATTGGGAAAATACTGGTTTTCTGAGTTATCATCCCAGTGTTAGCAAGTATTATATAATATCAAAAATATCATCACTTTTAATATCACCCTTATCAAAGTATTGAGAAGCTATCAAGTTTATAACAGATACGAGTTTTCTAAAATTCTCACTTTCCTTGAAGACTAATAATAGCATTGTGGTAACAAACACTGGTTTTTTTTCTTAAAGTGACATGTTTACTTTATTCATTTTCTTTCAGAAAATGTCTGCCAAATATCCAACTCTGAATAACTATATGTTGTCAGTACTCTTTTCAACCAAAAATGATTCTGTAAGGGGGAAGTATGGAGGGAAGCAGTCAGTTTAGTCCTGGATGCAAATAATCACACAAATACTTTTCCTTGAGACAGTCATTCATTATACTTCAATATGCAAAAGTGCTTTAGACAGACTTCCCATTTTGTCACATATACTATTTAAAAATATATATGTAAGGGCAGAGATTTAATCAAAATAATAATTTTCACTGTTTCATTAAGAACAGCTTCAAGTGATACTTTCTTTTTCTTTTACTTGAGTGCATGGTAGTAAAGAATACAATGACAGTTATAATTTGCAACCACAGCCTTGATTCATGAGAAGACAACAGTGATATATACATACCATTGCTTCTGCACCATTAGTGTAAATGTCAACAGGGTTTAAAAGACAAAAACATTTAGTATTATCTGTGAAAGTAATTTTGATCTTTCAGATCCCTGAAAGGTCTTAGGTGGTCTGCCCAGTAGTCCATTGGCTGAGAACCATTGCTCCATTCCATCAATCAACTAGCTGAAAGATATTAACCAAAATAAGATGAGTTTCACGGTAACAACCAAACTGTAAGGTATCCAGGAATTAGCTTTGACAAAAACAAGCAAAACTTTATAGACCTCTATGAAGAAAAACTCACAAGTCATAGAAAGTAATCTAGATAGAAGTAGAGCTATTCCATGACCTAGGAGGGATGTCTTAATGATATAAGATATAAATTCTTCCCCCAAATTAACCTATAAATTCATTCTAGTATCTATGAAAATTCAAGTTTTTTAAAGAACTTGATAAATTTACTTTAAAATTTAAATATAGTATACTGAGTAAGTCAACTTAGAAAAAAAAAGTGTTAAAGATATGTTTTACCAGATCTAAGACAAGTTACAAAGCCATCACTAAAGCCCATGATCCAGCCCACAGAATAGAAACATAGGGTCAGATCCATGTATAAATGAGAGCCTGATATACTTCATCTGTAGCAAATGTGGAGACAAATCAGTGGTAAAAATGTGGAGACAAATCAGTGTTTCGGAGGTGTTATTTGAAAGATGGGCTTATTTAATGGATACAGATGAACTCAATAGAAACCTATTCTCCAGAGAGATGATAGATCTAAATGAAAAAAAGAAAATATCTACCACTATAAATTTAGTATTTCTCTTTATTGTAACTGTCCCCAATGGTTATTTTTACTTTCTCACTTCTTAGATGACTTTCCAAGTTTGTCTAATACCCGAGTTAAAATTGTTTTAACTTTCTTATAAAACATAGAGTGCCCCCATTTTAGTTCATTTTCTACATAGAAATAAATAAAACACTTAGATAATGAATCAGAAATAGTTAATCAAGTATATCCAAGATTTTCCAGGATCTGAAAAAATGATATACTTCAAAAAACTTCTCTCTAGTAGATATATGTCTCCTATTAAAAAAAAAAAAAAGAAAGAAAGAAAAAGTTAAAACACACACATACAAAGTATTCATGTAATGTCTTCAGTTTATTCCTTACTTGGAATTATTCTCTTGGCCATGATCTGTAACACTCTGAACAGCATGTTCTTCCTTCCTCCTTCCTCCTCCTTCTGAAGATGCAGGGAAATCTCATTACAAGTGTTCAACACCTGTTTTCTAAAAGGTCTCAAGAAAGATGTCAGTTTGCTCAGCTCACTTGACAGTGTGTCATGTACTTGTTGTTTGTTACTTTTGTATAGAATACGATTCACAGATAAATGCAGTCTTGAAATAACAAGGCTTCTTCCTTTCACAAGCAATTTTATAGAATTTGTCAGTCTCCAAAGACAGAATTTGAAAGCAACTGACTGGTGACCCCTCATTTACTTAGTAACAGGTGCCAACAGGTACACCAAGAGACATAGCAGCATGACTTTCATGCCACCTTGTTAATCTGAGTAGGTTACATGTATGAAAAAGTCTTTTCCAATTGTACAAAACTAGAGTGATGTAAACTGACAGGTTTCTACCTCTTTATTTATCAACAGGGTTTATAAAGACCCAAAGACTGCACAGATGAAAGAGTTTGGCAAATTAAGAAGGGTTCATTACTTGTAGGCCATAGCTAAATGACTATATAGCTTCAAGCAATAAATTAAAAGGCTAATTGAAGGGTTTTAAAAGACACATACACACACATATTTTAATTTCAAAGAAGAGCCCTTTAAAATATCCATGAGGCAGCAATGCATGCACATACATTCACAGTGACTGGCAAATTCGGGATGTTAGAGCTGTAGAAATATTCAAGGTGGCACTAAGCCCAACCCTACTTTGTAAACGTGGTCTTTTACACTTGCCAACTGGAAGACTCTCTAAATCTTTGCATACCCTAAAACTTGATTATGTATCAGAGGAAATAAAGACATACATACAGACATCTAGATCTTTTGACTCATTTCTCATCATCCAAGGCTGCAAATCTTTTCAGCTGTTATCTTTCATATTGTGGTTACTGTCTCCAAAAATATTCTCTTTCCTTCTCCTTCACCTTGCCCTGTAGCTGGCAAGACTCTGGAGTCCCTGTCCCCTGCCATTGCCTATTGAACAGACCATCTTCACCTTCCTGCCTTGCTGTGCCCTGCCTTGCCTGTATCCCCTTTGTTCACAGGCAGACATTCTCCTGGAGTATGGAAAAAAGAGTTAAAGCAAGGGTCAGGCAGGAAGTGAGAGTGGAAGCATGATGGTGCTCCTTTTATGAATAAAACAAATGACATGGAAAGGTTGTATTAGGTAAATAGAATTAAAAAACAGGAAGGAATAGGCATGAAATTAAAGATGCTGTAGACTTTATGTAATTCAGTATTTTATTTTCAGTTTCTGAATTTGAATAATATTTAGAAGAAATGGATACAATGTATATATAAAGAACAATATACTAGGGAGGGGACTATTCATCAGTTTCAGCTATTGAATGTGTATGTGTATATATACACATATATACATATATTGTGTATATGACATGGCTTAAAAACAGTCTTTTTTGAGACAGGGTCTCTGTCACCCAGGCTGGAGTGTACTGATGTAATCACAACTCACTATATCCTCTGTCTCCCAGGTGGGCTCCTCCCTCAGCCTCCTGAGTAGCTGGGACCACAGGCACTCACCACTATGCCTAGCTAATTTTCTTTATTATTATTATTATTTTAGTTAGGGACAGGGTTTCACCATGTTGCCCAAGCTGGTCTCAAACTCCTGAGCTCAAGCGATTCACCTACCTTGGCCTCTCGATGTGTGGGGATTATAGGCGTGAGCCATGATGCCCAGCCAAGACCAGTCTTTAAAAAAACATATGGCTGAGTATCGTGGCTCCTGAATGTAATCCCAGCACTTTGGGATGCTGATACAGAAGGATCACTTGAGCTCAGGAATTCGGGAGGAGCCTGGGAGACATAGTGAGACCCTGTCTGTATAAAAAGAAGTATAATTAGTTGGCTATGAAGATCGCTTGGGCCTGGGAGTTTGAGGCTACAGTGAGACATGATCATGCCACTGCACTCCAGCCTGGGTGACAGAGCAAGACCTTATTTAAACAATTTTTTTTTTTTTAAAAGCTATCACACAATTAACTGACAAAATTACCAGTGGAAAAAATTTATGCTATCATTAAAATCCTATAACGTAGTTATATCCAGAGCTAACCAGAGCAAACTAAGTAGACAGCATAGGCAACTTTGTTTTTTTCTCATGGTGAGTGCCTGTGGTCCTAGCTACTCAGGAAGCTGAGGGCGGAGGATCACTTGAGCCCACCTGGGAGATAGCGTAGAAAACTTTCTTCTCCCTCAAGCCTTTATAGTCTTTGCAGCCAGCAATGCTGTAGACATATTCATCCCTGTGAGCAGTGCTGTAGGCATATTCGTTCCTTAGCTTTTCTTACTTCATAAACTTCGGGAGAGCCAAGGTCTCAATGAAAAGACAACTTTAATAAAATTCAAATTGAGGTGTCTATGTTTCCTGCCTCTTGTAAATCACGTATGAAAAGAAGCCTGTGACAAATGATAAACCAAATAATTTTTGCTTGTGGGTTCTAGAATCTTTTCTCTGTAATTCCATCACCATCATCTCCTACTTTAGAATCTTAAAAGGAAATTATGCCTCAATATTCCACCCAAAAAAAAAGTCTCACAGAGTCACTGACTTTCACCTCACGTGTATCTGACATTTTATGGCTCACCACTCATGCGTCAACAATTACTGTTGACTTATGGAGACTGTTCAGTTTGGATTCAGTCCAGCTGCCATTGGCCTATACTCTAGTGGCCAATTCTCCTTTGTTCAACAGTGGGCCATTGGATTAAAAATGAATTTACTGATATGAAAGATAATCTGGGTAAAGTAGTTAATGTGACTGTAATCACAAAACAGTTATTCCAAAGCATATAGCATGGTTAATTCCAGGGAAATATTAAGTAGAACCCTTACTTTAAATGACAGGGTCATTAAGTGAGTTGGTCCCAAAAGGAGCCATGAAAGTAGGAGGCCACAGACCTATTGTTTTCAAACAAATGCGGCATTAGTATTTGTATGGATTTTAAATACCTATCAGGAGGCTATAGCATCCTGGATTAATTATTTTCATTTATATATAGGATTGCCCAAATATGGCCACTATCCTATCTGGGAATCAGTTCAGATTCTACAGAAAAAGTCACCTTTTGCCTGAAATGAGGTTTATATAAAGGTATAGCTTAATTTCAGAGGAAGGGGCAAATAATCGAAGTTTACATAGGTCACCTTTGTTTTTAACTTTGTTTTTCATAACTACAGGTAGTTCTCAAAGTGCATTCCCTACACCAGCATCATGAGCATCACCTGGCAACTTGTTAGAAATGCAGATACTTGGGCCTTGCCCAAGACTAACTGAATCAGAAACTTGGAGTGATGCCAAGCAAGTTGTGTTTTAGCAAGTCCTCCAGGTGATTCTGATGCATGCTTAAGCTGAGAAATGGAGATCTATACTGAAGGTACTCCATTCATTGATGAAAGCAGTATGTAGTCCAGTACTTGTGGAACCATAATATCATTTGGGTTGCAGTCAGATAAACCAGGAGAGAGTCAGTGATTCCTCACTTTCTTTCATTAGTTGGTAGTGCCAGGTCTGGGAGATGTCACAGATAGTGGAGCAATTACAGGCCAGTTGACCCTAAAGAACTGAGAAAGTAAGTTGAGTTTTGGGAACCCTCTCGCCCCCAGATTTTGAGGCAGTCTTCTTACCAAGTTATATATATCTCCTCTAGGGTACTGAGTCCAAAATTTCCTTAGATGCATCTAGTCACAAGTTCTAAAGAAGTGGCAGACAAATGGCAGGGGCAGGAATGGATTGTTTTGTTTAATGGGTAAGGAAGTGCCTAATTTCCCACCCTCCTATCTTGGAGTAAGAAAGCTTAAAAGTATTGAGATCTGGCCAGGATTGACCTCCTGGAGCCTACTTGTCCTAGACTTTGGCACCATGTCACTTACCACAGGTTGCTATGGCTGGAGCTGAAGGATGGGTCAGAAAATCTAGATAAAAGTTTAGACTTTCCAACTGAGTCATCAGTCTGGACTATGCGAAGAGGAAGGACATTGATATCAGAGTTAAAATTCAAATTAGAATAGATTGGGGACTAAAGGGGCTTACAGTTTATAAAGGAACAGAAGGCATCTAACATTGATGAGTTACTTAAGATATTTTCTGATCTCTATAATTACAACAATTTTTTATGTGCCCATAGCATTGTGTATATATGTGTGAGAGTGTGTAATGCAGTGGTGCCTTATATTTATTTCTGCAGGGGAACAACTAGGGGATCAATCACTATCTACTTTAGTGGGGAGAGATCCATTCCACCATTTCTTCAGCTGGGACTAAGGGTAGATAAGTCTTGCCAGCAAGGAGTCAACAAGAGAGGAGGCTGACAGTCCTTGTTACTGGCTGACATTCGGGGTTCCTAGTAGAAGGAATCAGATGCTGTGCCTTTTGCCCGATTTCCTTTTTCTTTACAAGCTCTCAAGGTAAAGCCTTACCTCAGAGAGTGCCCCAGGTGACTGCTTCCATGTGCTCATACTCCAGCTCTTGCCAAACTATAGTCCTGCCTTTAATTTGTTTCACTAGATAGTGAAGATTTTCTCATTTTCTCCCTTTTTCCACACCTCTTTTCTGATTTTCCAAAGTTATCTCTACAGTCCCTTATTAAGATTTTTGTGTTTCTCACCTCAGCTATCTCCTGAAGTTTGTTAGCTATCAGGAGTTTGTTATCATCCATCTGATTTATAGTCATTAGCTGGAGAGGGAAGCAGCAGAGGAGTGAGCGAGTGCTTTTCTCTGAATGGGAAGGGAAGAGGTGTAAGACTTCCACTTTGGACTGTTGCTAGCTTTCTAAACTCGAACACACACTCCCCACAATAATTTCGTTCTGAAAAACTCCATATGATGTATATAGCAATTTAAAGCCCTCTTGTTGATGCATCTTTGATCCTATTTCTTGCAAGCAAATAACCCTGTTCTTGCATGTGGATTACATTTAGTTCACTCTCTTTACCGACTTTATAACAGATCTTCTTTATGTTGACCAAAAATGAATCATAGGTTGCCATGTTCTACCTTATAATCTGGTTAGAAAGAGATATATATGAGTTCTTTGAAGGCAGAAATATCTTTTAAATAATTGTATCCCCTCAGTGGCTAGCAAAGTACCTTACATGGAATGAAATATTTGTTGAATCAAAGTCAGGCCCACAGAATCTGGGGAGTTTAAAAACAAACAAGAAATGAGTGCATATACAGGAATTATTTTTTTCATGCTCCCTAGCTGATCATCATGGCCTAGATGCAAAGGAGGGAAGAAGATAGACAGTATTGGGATGAGATTATTGCCATAGTCCTTCAATCTAAAACCATCTTCAACACTGTTTATTGTTTAGCTGCAAGTACAGATACAATCTACTCATTAAAAGTTACGGTCATGGTGAGTGGAGGTAAGGACATTTAAAATCTCTCTTTTCAAAATCAATGTGTGACAATTGTTACATAATATGTGCATATGTCAAATCATCATGTGATGTTATTAGCAAATACTCTTTTTATTCTTCAATTAAAAATTTTTTAAAGTTAAGGCCAGAGCATGACAAGTTACTACATATCATATACGGATAAAAGGAAGGGATCTCTTAGTCTTCTTCCCACATCCTGGCATAAGCTTCACCATGAGCATCATTGTGCATCCACCACTAGGGACTTTGACAGGAAATAGCAGCAAGGGAGGCAACCCAGTACAGTGTACCAGGAGTATGCCCCTTTCAGAGGCCATGAAACCCTACCAAACCAGTCAAGCTGTCTTCTTATATCTTTCCATCTCCTAACCCCTTTTCCAGTGGGATCGCTTCTTAAATATACAGAGGTATAATTAAAAATTAATTGTTTCAGTGAGCCAAGTACTCTTTGGTTTTCTATTTTGGTTATAGAAAGCCAAAAGTGTTCCAGAGCAAAGAAGAATCATAGCCAAGAACAATGCATTGAAATTCATCAAGAAACCTTGCTACTTTTAGCATGTTTGTTTTAAATGTCACTATTTGAAATGTATTACAACAATCAGCAATTTGGTGTGAAGCTTAAAGGATGTAGAGCCATCTGTAGTGCTTCGGAAATGTTACAAAATGAGTGAAAGAAAACATTTTAAAGAGGAATTCTTAAATATTTCCAATGTTCAGCTCTTTAGTGGAGCTATTGATAACCTTGTTATCTAATAGAGTTATGACTACAGAATGCATTAAACTTCTTGGCCGTAGCCAAATGGATGAAACCAGAGACAGAATACAGTGTACTTGATAAAAATGCTATCTATTTAAAGTATTAGAGTGGCCATTATGTTCAAGTACAAAGTTTTGATGCTCTCAATAAACTTAATCTAGGAAGAATAAATGTTTTAGAACTTTTAAAATTTCACTAGGACACAGGGTACTCTCAGAGTTTGTACTTAAGATAGTGTCACATGTAAAAGCTGATTCTGAAAGATTCACACATAATAAGTTCTAAGGTTGGTTCTGTTATTCTTTTCTATTATTGTGTACTTGTGGCTAAGGATGTGGAGTAGGGGGATTTGTATGTGATTTTTATTCAGAAAGTTAAAAAAGGAAAAAGAATTCAAGTATTGTAGTAATATTACTTCTGTCTGTATGACATCAGAGGTAAGATTTTAGTGTCATCTCAGCCAGCAACAAATTGTATGGACTCAGACACCTTTAACCTCTCCAAGACTCTGGAAATGGAGAATCATGATTATCTAATTTACAGAATGCTTGTGAGGATTTGATAGAGTATGTAGGATTTATTTTTCCTACCTACTTTAGTGATTTAAAATAAGTTAAATATTCTAAACTGAAACAATGTTATACATTGTAAAATCTGCAAACATGCATAGAGTTAGACAAAGATTCAAATAATGCTAGTCCCTAGCACTAAAGTATGTAGGAAAAGTAAATTCTTAATCTTTGATACATAAATACATTTTATTGCCTTTCCCTTTCTTTAAGAAAAACATGTTATACACATTTATGAGTACATTAAAGAATATAATGCAGTATATAAGTGCAACATTTATAGGAGGCATAGATTGCCTCAGCTAGAAGGAATTTTAGAAATTATCTGGTTTGGTGCTTCTTAGCATTTGTTTGGTTTATAGACAACTTTGAGAATCTGCTGAAAGGTACGGCCCTTCTCCCTCACCCCAAAAATGGCTCTACACAAAAATTAGTACATAATTTAAGAAGTTCAAGAACCCTCTGACTCCCAAACTTAATACTCTTCATCTAAAAATGGAGAAATTAAGAAAGATAACTGATATCCTCTTGAGGCTTAAAGGTTATTTTGAAGACATTTTCTGAGAAAGTTTTCATTTCTGAAGAAAGCTTTTTCTTTAAGAATTTCAGAACTAAACAATTTATCAGTTATTTGAGAAGGATTCTCAGGCTACAGCTGCATTTTATTGTGAGATTGCTTTCGTATTCACCCTTGATGTATTAGATGCAGATGAGATCTTTGCAATCCCATGAAAAATTTAAAAATTGGAGTATTGATTGAATTTTTTTTATCATGCTTCTCCTCCCATAATTATTCTGCTGCATTTTCAGTAAACATTCATTAAATACCTGCCATGGTCCAAAGCCTGCACAAGATAATTGTATGAATGAGACTCAATTTCTGACTTTAATCTAATACAGTTTAGCAACAGACTCATGAGCCTGTAATAGGGAAGTTCAGAGAGAGGAGCAACTCCTTCAGCCCCAAAACTCAGAGAAGGTCCAATTTTAAAGTAGCATTAAAGTAGAGCCTTGAAGGAGAGTAGGAGTTTGTCAGGCAGAGATTCAGATAGCGTTAACTCTGCATGTTTGCAGATTTTACAATTCACAATTATATTTTTTAGTTTAGAATATTTAACTTATTTTAAATCACACTTATGTGGAAATGTAGTTAGTGCTAAAATATATGGGATGTTTCATTGAAGACTGTGCAGCATCATTCTCTAAGCCACGAAGTCTCCAAACCTCAGAGTCATACTCCTCTCTGGCCTGCAAATTCTGGCCAGTCAACAGTGGCTCACAAATTCTTCCTTTGGAGTATCTGTGCATCCTTCCCTTCTTTTCTCTTCCTAGTATCGTCTGTCCATAGCTCACTATTCTATTAAACCAGATTCTCAGGATCCATGTCACACACTTTCACCAGTCCTTCTTGCACACAACCACCAAATACATTTTCCTAAAATTAATTTATTCGGAGACCCTTCTAAGAAACATTTTCCCCAAGTTATTCATAGGATGTAGTCATCTAGTCTATTTACTATCTTACTTAAAGTCTGCTGTGATCACCCATCATTCTTGGGACCTTCTTACTCCAGCCAGACAAGTACAAGAGCCCACATGTTCAAGTCTCACCTTCACTGCTTTTTAGCTGCAGCATTTATCTCTTTGAGCATGTTTCTGTATCTGTGAGTTACATGAATAAAAAACAAACTTCTTAGGAAAATGTGTGTGCTAACACATGGGAAGTGCCTTGGGTTGTGCCTGACACATAATTGGTTCTCAAGAAACTGTATTATTTCTAACCATTATTACCATCATCTTCCTCCAAAATGCACCCTATCTGTGTCATACAATATTTTTTCTCTGAAAATCCCTTCTCCTCTTCCCCAGGTCATTTGTTATTTCTTTAAGACCATGCTTCCGGCTTACCTTCCCCCCATGTCTCCCCTAGACCTGCTTTCATCAGTCTTCCCTCACATTTTCTGTATCGCCAATAAATTTGTCTCATGTTGCTTCTGAACTTTTCCTAGGGCCCTTCTCTTCCTAATAAAGCTAGAACAGCTAGAGCTGCCCCTAAGTTAAGTAGGTTGTCATGCAAAATCTTGAGCCTCCTGGACCTCACCCTCATTTGAGGATGTTGAAATATTCATGAAACTGATGAAAGATTTGATCATTGATGTCTAAGGATCTTTTCAGTCATGAGTTTTCGATTTTGAATGTTTGAGAATGAAAGTATGTCTCATACTGCCTCTTACTTCCTACAGCTAATAACATTGAAGTCACACTTGACTATTTGGTGTTTCACACTAATTTTTCTAAAGAATCATTGTAATTTTTTATCCTTGTCACAGAGGAGCAATGGCTTTCCATTCCTCAGGAGAATATAGTAGGAAGTGTATATGGCTTGAGGATTGAGGGATGTGAACCTCACATCAGTGCATTGCACTGTATCTGAGCTACAGTGAATGTCTAATGAATATTTAATGAATAAGCACCAATCATAAGCAGTGTTTTACTGCATCATTGTACATCCCTTGGGAACACGTTAGAACAGAGCAAATGGAAGTGTCTCTTCCAAATTTAAAGCTGATGTTTTAGGAAGAAGGACGTCAAGGGAAAAAATCTGTTGCGGGGAAAAAAAATGGCCTTTAAATTCCCCTGGAAGAATATCTTTTACTGAAAATTTGATTTTCCTTCCTCACAACCTCCTTACTGAGCAAAGAGAAAGATCCTGTGACTCCCAGACAACATTTATCTTTAATATCCTTATTGGAAACTCTGTTCTTCACATTGTTTTGGAACAGTTTCATTACACAGGGCATCTCTAATTTCTGCCAGCTAGTTGAATCTTAGAAAATAACTACTTTGCCTTCTCTGTAGCAGAATTTCAGGTAACCGCACTTAATCTCATTGTGATCTCTCCTTTTTATACCAGTTCAGCTTACTGCTGAAAGAACCTTCAGTTTCAGAGAACACTTCCTGCTTTCCTCCCCCACAACTCCCTCAGTTGGAAAGGTGGGGTGGGATGGTGGCTGGGAAATAGGGAGGAAATCAGTCAATTGCTAGCTGTCAGAGTTGTTTTAGGTGACTTTGTACTTCTTGAATTTAAGATCAACATGAACTATAGACATTTCTGGCTGGGAATTTAAATAGCAACAAAAAAGCATGGGTTTTGCTAATGCCAGGAATGACTCATCTGGTGAGAATGGTATTGTACTGATAATACAATACAGAGAGAAAGAAAAGACTGTTGTATCTGCTTTCTTTGTGCTGCTGACCTTGAGGAGAATTATAACTTGTTTGTTGCAGAAGTTGAGCATCTAATGTGCTGATGCACCTGTTCTTATATATTAAATGGCAAAGCACTTGCAGTTCCCTGTCATTGCTTTGTGGGTGAAATATTTTCTGTAATCTGGTGAACTGCTTTTTTTTTTTTTTTTTAACTAAATAATGTATTCATTTGTATTTCTCGTATTCCTTATTTCTCATTCTGTTTAAACATTCTAGTCTCATCATTATGTCTTCGAACATGTTTGGCTTTTTGTTTTCAAGGTAACATGATTATGATTTTTTTTCATTTAGAGACCATGAGCCAAGCATCTCCTGCTAGAAAGCTGGAAGAGATTCTCCATCTAGCAGAGCTCTGCATAGAAGTCTTGCAGCAGAATGAAGAGCATCATGCAGAGGTGATGACCTGTTTTCACTGTAGTATAAAGCTATATGTAAGACTTTGCTGTGGTGGGGGCTACACTGAATAAGTGGCCTGCTCATAGTCTTGATTCATATCTGAATATTTAATGAATAAGCACCAATGATAAGCAGTGTTTCACTGCATCATTGTACATGCCATTGTACATTCACATATGAGAGCATATGTGAATTTTCCAAAAACCTAACTCCCATATATTAAAAGCAATTGTGTGTGTGTATAATTTCATGTTTATTCCTGACAACAAACACCAATGGGATCTGTCCAAGGATGCGTAACTGGTAAGAAGCAAAGACAGAACACAAACCCGTCTTACAAGGCCGCATTGCATGCTTTTCCCCCTGTGCCGCGATGACTTTGGTTTAGAAATGTAAGTTAATCAACGTGGAAGTGGGAAATTTGTGATACACTATAAAACAAAATTTTAGAAGAAGACAATCATAATTGTATGGTTGATAACTCTAGGCTTTCACTCTTATGTCAAACTTTTCACTTGTTTAAATTTTCACCAAACCCGCATTGTTTATAATTTTTTAAAATTCTAATTGAATATTAACATTCACTAAATATTTGGAGTGGCTTTTCACCAGGCAAACTGCTTATTCTGAGACTTAAAATTCTCACTCTAATAGTCATGAGTTTATTCACAGAAACAAAAGAATTTTCTGACTTTGAGTTGGACAGGGAGAATGTGTAGCATTAAATAAATATAATAAATGTCAGTGCCCTAACAGTGCTTTTATCCTTGAGAAAGCACATGAAATAAGCAAGAATAAAAAAGACTAGATACATATGAGTTTACGGAATATTTGTATTTAATGAAGCCTGGTTCCAAAAGATCTAAGAAACTATAGGAACTACATTTTAAGCCAATTCATAGAAAAGAGTATTCATGAATTCTTACTATAGGTAACTAAGATTTATTGTATCTGGTTATAAATATGATCATATCTGGTTATAAATATGATCATTCAAAACATCTGCTTTTAGCTCACACTGTGGAATCTAGTTTTTAACTTGCATCTGTCATGTGTGAACTTGTTATGGATATTTTATTTTAAACTGAAGAAACAGCTGCTTCAATAATTTGAAATGAATTCCCAGGAGGTTCTTTTCTAGGCTGATACCACAGCTATGTTACAATGAAAATGATTATATGGTAAAATATATATATGTTTTGTCTTTGTCTTTTGTTAAAAGGCATTATTGTCAGAGTATTAGGATTTTTTGAATTAAAACATCTATTAATAATTGGATATTCAATTGCAGTATATATTTCAGCAAAACAGGTATATCTAATATTCTCATTTTACAAAAACTAAAAATTAAATGTTATTTATACCTCATGCAATCACTAAAATGCTTGTCGAAGTATAATGTATCCAAACACAATTAAAATGTATATATGATTAACTAATCCACAGAATACAGGTGACTTTATTAAATAGAGATAATCATTATTCACAAATATCACTAAACTATATGCTGAAATGTAGGACTATTATGATGACCTTTTTTAAGATGCTTTGTAACATTATGGCAATTGTTCTACTCTGCAATGCTTCCAAATTCTTGGAAACCCTCAGGGAAGAGAGGTGAGTAAATGATTTCCACTATTATATTAGCATAGGATACCTCTTTTATGTGAATTTAAAATACAGTCCACTCTGACTGTAGTTCATTTTAGCCAATTAGTCCTTTCTTTGAAATTAAAGAATGTATGTTTTTCTTTGAATATGCTAATTGTTGTTATACTGTTTGGTACATGTATCTTATAATAATTGCATGCATAATTACTGATAGCCATCATGACTGAAGGGATTTTGATATTTGGTTTGTGTCTTTGGTTGTTTTTTGTCCTTTAAAAAACAACAACAACAACAACAACAAAAACAAAACAAAACAAAAAAAAAAAACAGAAAATCTCACTTTTTCTCTGAACAAGACTGGGGGTGAATTGGTCTGATTCCAAACTGACTTCCAGAGTGAATTGGTGGACTGCATTCTGCACTGATACTTATTTTGCCAGATGTTCAAGCTAGGGTTCCTTTGCTCCATGAAAGAGCACCTGACTCAGCTCCCTTGGTGGAGGTTAATGTATCTGCCTCAAAGAGACCTTCAAGTGGCTCACGTGTCAGTTCCTTTTATTTTCATTCTACCTCTCTCCACAGTGGCAGTTTGCTTTACAGGGCAAAGAGGTTGTTTCTATCCTTCAACAATTTCTCAGTTAAGCAGGTTTTATGTCCTTCAGATCTTTGACAGTAACTTATCAGGCAGTTTTCCCTTCTCTCTGAAGGCCCCTTGACCTCTCTTCTCAGGCTTTTCTGCAGAACTCCTGTGTTTTCTCCTTAGAGAGATAGTGTAAGTTCCTTTCCAGAAAATCTTTAAGGCTGCCTCCACATTTCGGTGACCAGACTATCTCTGACCAGATACTTTAGGCAAATGAATCTGACAGCTCTCCATCCAAAAGCTGCATGCTTTGACAGAGCTAGGAGGTGTCAGATGCCTGCTGGAAAAGCCATAGTATCTCACCAGTGTGCCCTTTCCACACACAGAATTTTACTGATAAGAAAACAGACCCAGGAAAGTTGAGCAACTCACCAGAAGTGCACAGCTAGTGAGTGACTGGGTGAAGACCCAGGCCAGACTCCAGACCTGGACATTTTCCAATAAACCACATTGTTGTTTTGCAATTAAGTAGAAAGGCAGGAGTGATTGTCCTGCCTTGGTTCTGCTGACAGACTTGAACCGAAGCATTAAAACAGGGATGCAGATGCATGGGGTGGTGATCACAATGGAAAGGGAGATGTCCCTTTCCATTCTGTCATTCTCTTCTTTCCTTGTACTCTGGTATATTCCAGGACTCTGCCTAAGGGAGATGGATGGAGTGCTGAGAATATCAATAGAAAGGATGAGAGAGACCATGAACAATATGAGCACAACTCACGTCATTACTTGGCTGCTTATTATTACAGCAAAATACTGACTTAAGATCCCCAAAATATTTTAAATCTGATGTCATCCACCATATCCATTCCACCATGGGCAAAAAGGTTGTTTGGCAGTAATTTGGTATTTGCAATGTACAAAGCTCTCAGTTCACTGTAGATGGTTGATTCATTTGCTGGGTTGGATCAACAACAAAGCCTGGACCGTGAGAGTTCACAAACATCAGTATCTGAACCAAATTATGCTTCTGATTGGATTCTAATGTAAAGAGAAAGAGTATTTGATTTTTTAAACTTATTTTTGCTCATGTGTATCCTTATTCCTCTCCAACTGGCATGCATGCCTAAGGAATATATTAAAGTGTGATTATACAAAAGAATTGACCATGAACAAAATCTATTTACTGTCTACTACTGACTAGACTACAATAATCCCAACAGGTGAAATGACCTCAATTACACATTGTTTCTCTCTGAATAGTCAGTGAGATACACCGTTTTTAGGATGGGTTTAAATTTAAGATTATATTAGCCTCTGGACCAACAAATATCCCTCATCTTGAAAGAGGATGACCAACAAGTGGCTTTCATGTGGCTCAGGTATAGAAGTAGAATTCCCTTTTCAGCAGTGATTCTCAAAAGCAATTGCCTGGGCATGAATGCTCTACCAAAAATGTTTTTCATTATTTACTGATTTTTAAATATATAAGAATGAGGATAATACTTTATATTCTCATATGTTTTGAAGCATTTTGAGCTCATCATCTCATTTCATTATTGCTTATATCTATGTTTATTTATGAACCTGATTATCAGTGAATCACAGGAGTTGTAAAAACTTATGATTAGACAATAGTTGTGGTGTTACCTGTTTATTCTACCTGTCCCTTAAGAGAACTTAAATCATTCTAGTATTTGGCCCTCAGAATCACGTGACTGTGTAAGTGAGTGTGTGTGTATGTCTGTGGCAGGGGCAGGGGTTACTATAGACACTGGATTGTCTCCAGGACCTTTAGGATCATCTAAAGGTACAGGATTGCAAACTAATCTTGTCTTGGGTAATAAACAAGCACAAAATACATTTCAAAGTCAGGTTCACTGTTTTTGCTCATTTAGGCAGCCATCTTCCTTTTTTGTTTTAAATTACAAATTTTTATTATATTTTGAGGATAAAAATAATCAAGTCCGGGCCTGGTGGCTCATGCCTGTAATCCCAGCACTTTGGGAGACTGAGGCAGGTGGATCACCTGAAGTTAGGAGTTCAAGACCAGCGTGGCCAACATGTCGAAACCACATCTCTACTAAAAATAGAAAAAATGGCTGGGCATGGTGGTGGGCGCCTGTAATCTGGGACTCAGGAGGCTGAGGCATGAGACTCACTTGAACTTGGGAGGCGGAGGTTGCAGTGGGCTGAGATTGTGCCACTGCACTCCAGCCTGGGTGACAGAGCGAGACTCCACCTCAAATAATAATAATAATCATCATCATCACCATCATCATCATCATCATCACCATCATCAAAAGCCTCAGGCTTTAATAAAAATTAGAAATTATATAAAGAAATTAGACCATAAATTAAAAGATATTAACAGTGATCTGATGTGCTGATGATTGATGGATGGATGGATGGATGGATGGATGGAGAGAGAGAGATGATAGGTAATGTTCCATATATGTCTCTCTTAAGAAGGCACTATATGTATAAGGACTTGGTCTCTAGACTCCAGCTGACTTAGAGTCAAATCATTGCTTTTTTATCTACCAACCATATGACTTTGGGCAAGTTATTTAATCTCTGTTTGGTAACCTATAAAGTAAGGATAATTATACCATCTACCTGAAAGAGTTGTTTGGGGGATTAAGTAAGATGATGTTTATAAAACCTTTAGTATAAACAGTACTTGGCACATAAATACCATTTAATTCATATTGGACATTATTTTTAAAACACTTAAGATTTGTATGAATTTCAACACATATTTGTAATTACTGATAGCGATATTCAGTTATTACATTAGTACAACAAGAAACGTTTATATTTATTTGATTTTCACAACAATGCTGGGAGAGGTTAGGGTAACTATTGTTATTGCCTATTTGCAGATAAAGAAATGGAAATCCACCTGCCCATGGAACTGATTTGCCCATTATCACTCAAGTATCACCACTAAGTTTAAAAGTTCAATACTCTGCTTCTAGGTTCAGAGTTGATTTTCACCTGCTACCATTGTAAACTACATTTACTAAAAAAACAGGCTTTCCTAGTAGTTGGGATTGCAGGTGTGTACCACCACGCCTGGCTAATTTTTGTATTTTTAGTAAAGATTGGGTTTCTCCATGCTGGCCAGGCTGGTCTTGAACTCTTGACCTCAGGTGATCCGCCCTCCTTGGCCTCTCAAAGTGCTGGAATTATAGGCGTGAGCCACTGTGTCTGGCCAGTAGGAAATTTTTTAAGCTAAAGGACTTAAAATAAAACTTTGTTTTGTATTTCCCTCTTAAACAAATTAAACATTGCCTTCTGCCTCTTCCATCTCATTTACACTAATTAGTGGCTTAGCATTAGAGCCAAAAGAACTTTAACCCAGATAACCATGACTTCTGTTTAGTACTCTGTAGATGGATGCATTTCTGTAGACTGATACATCTCTGACAGATGTACCTCCCTGGTGGAGACCCTGATGCTGTTGAAACTTAGCCACCCCACAGGAAATAATACCCTAGGGAAGGAATTATAGAGCCCCTCATCTTCCTACCAACCCAGGGCAGGATGGCAAGAAAGAGAAGACGACAGGTGGTAGACTAGACCCTGTGTTCTCAAGGTAACTCCAACTATTGCTTTCATTTTCAAGGACAATGATTGCTTAAAGCTTTCTCTAGCCATCATTAGAAGAGGCATTCATCACAGATTGGCTTACATTCATTAAGAATAGCATCATCAGGATTACAAATTGAGACATAAATCTATACTTCTGCAAGACAATGAAATTTTCTAGTTGATGGCAAAATGTTGCCAACCTCAAGCTGTTTAGTAAAAACAAAACAACAAAAAAAATGTATATTCCATTTTATTTCATTCCTCACCTTGGCTCTGTCTTCCAAGTTAACGTTAAGAAGACCTTTAGGAATTTTTCTCAGAGTCCTGAAACAATCCTGAGCTAACATGACTGTTACTTTCTTAATTTTAACCTTTTGCAAAGATACTGGCTGTGAACTGGAAGTGAGATTTTGAAAATGTCTCTTTGCAGTGCTGCATTTTTCTATGCTGCTCTACTCAGAGTTGGGAATCTCAGGTTTTTCTTTTCTTTGTCACCACTATAGGCTACAAAAGATAGGAGCAAGATCTGTATAATGAAATCATGTAGAGAGAGTGTGTGTGTGCGTGTGTGTGTGTGTGTTTGTGTGTTTTGAGACGGAGTTTCACTCTTGTTACCCAGGCTGGAGTTCAATGGCACAATCTCAGCTCACTGCAACCTTCGCCTCCCAGATTCAAGCGATTCACCTGCCTCAGCCTCCAGACTAGCTGGGATTACAGGCGCCCTCCACCATGCCTAGCAAATTTTTTGTATTTTTAGTAGAGACCAGATTTCACCACGTTAGCCAGGCTGGTCTCAAACTCCTGACTTCAGGTGATCAACCCTCCTCAGCCTCCCAAAGTGCTGGGATTACAAGCTTAAGCCACTGTACCTGGTCTTTTGTGTGTTTTTATATTATGTCATATACCCTTTTTATCAGATATTTAACCAAAAAATATTCAAAGATAATATTTGCAAAAAACAATATGCTCAATTTTCATCATGCATACCATTCTTTTAACCAGTTTTCACATTCATATATTGGTCACAGCATTGAGCCAGGCGATAATATGTCCCTAACCTTTAAATCTATTATTTATACTACACTGTTCTTCCTTAAGTCAACTTTTACCATCTGCTAATTAATTACATGGCAATTTTTTAAACTTACTAATTATTATTTTATATCTGTTATTTTAAGGCCATATTTACTGTAAACTTGAAACATGAAATGTTTATAAACATGAAAAGTTCTTAAGAAAAAAGGTGTGTCAAAATTTTGCAATTCACTTTTTTGAGGTTGGTCTCTTCCTGTTATAATCTAATTCATATTTGAGGCCAGGCGCCATGGCTCACACTAGTAATTTCAGCACTTTGGAAGGCCAAGGCTGGCAGATCACTTGAGACCAGGAGTTGGAGACCAACCTGGCCAACATAGTGAAACTCCATCTCTCCTAAAACTGCAAAAACATTAGCCAGGCATGGTGGCATGCACCTGTGCTCCCAGCTACTTGGGAGGCTGAGGCATGAGAATCACTTGAACCTGGGAAGCAGAGGTTTCAGTGAGCTGAGATCAACCTACTGCACTCCAGCCTGTATGACAGAGTGAGGCCCTGTCTCAAAAAAATAAATGAAATGGGCCGGGCGCGGTGGCTCATTCCTTGTAATCCCATCACTTTTGGAGACTAAGGCGAGTGGATCACAAGGTCAAGAGATCGAGACCATCCTGGCCAACATGGTGAAACCCTGTCTCTATCAAAAAATCAAAAAATTAGCTGGGCATGGTGGCACATGCCTGTAATCCCAGCTACTTGGAAAGCTGAGACAGGAGAATTGCTTGAACCCAGGAGGCGGAGGTTGTGGTGAGCCAAGAATGTGCCATTGCACTCCAGCCTGGGCAACAAGAGTGAAACTCTGTCTCAAAAAAAAAAAAAAAAAAAAATTAAATGATGCCTCGATGCTGAATGGAGAATGGATGTGAGCAAACACTTTTTGTGAAGAGCAATTTGCAATGTGTGAAGACTCTAAAATGCATACCCATTAATCCAGTAATTATTAGAAGTTATCCTAAGGAAATAATCAGTACTATATTCAAAGATTTTTATGTAAAGATATTTAGCACGATATCATTGAGAATGGCAAAAAATTGAAAACCACCATTTTAATAGGAGAATATGTAAATAAATAACAGTAAATCCTTATAGTAGAAAATTATGCTATTATTAAAAGTGAAATCATATGAAAATATTATAAAGTGTGATACCAAATGTTTTAATGTTTCTATTCACAGAAAAAAAGAAATATTAGAAATAGATACATCATAAAATTCAGAATAAATACGTTTAAATTGTGAGATACATTTTTTTTGTTTTATGTATTTCCTAAATGTTGTAAACTAAGCATGTATTTCTTTTATAAAGGAATAAATGTCCTTGTACATTATAATTTTCTGTTTTGTATTTCATTAATCAGTGCCAAATTTATTATTTAAATGTGTATGTACCTATAAAATTTTTCTCAGGTTAAAAAATATTACCTTTTGTTTGTCATGTTTGTTTGTGAAACTAAGACATGTTATCAAATATTTTCACCTGGCACAGTACTTGTGCATGTTTCTAAAAAGTAAGCTGTTTCTGTCCTTTATGTTTTTATCCTTTTGTAGGCATTTGCCTGGTGGCCTGATTTGTTGGCTGAACATGCAGAGAAATTTTGGGCTTTATTTACAGTGGATATGGACACTGCACTAGAGGCTCAACCACAAGACTCCTGGGATAGTTTTCCTCTTTTCCAACTCCTTAATAATTTCCTCCGAAATGACAGTGAGCACTTATGTTTTCTTTAGTATGTGAAATGGGGAGGGGCGGGAGAATGTTGAATGTCAATGTATTTTTACAGTGTCCCAGCACCACCCCAACAAGAGTTCAAATGGGTAACATTTAGGTTTGCTTAGCCTGCCCAAATATGTCAGGCCAGAGACTAAGGGAGCCTGGGGACACTCCCATATCCCACTGGGCTCTGGAAGTTTCTCTTATTCCCATCCTCCTGCCTTTGAGGTCTGATAACCTAGGCACCCTTCTTTATGAACTTTATCATACCTTATGAAACTTAAAATCTTCAAAGGCTGGCATTTCTAAAGTACTTGAGAACATTTACATCTTTGAAAGACACCTTAATTCATTATTCTAGAAATCATGTTATGTTAAGGCTCCTACTTAAATCCATCTTGGTAATATTGCTGGCCTGAGAGTCAGTTCATTTCTACAGATGATAGGCAGATATTGCTATGTGGTATGACTTGCTCATTCAGTATTTAGAAATTAAGGGCCAGGCATGGTGGCTCATGCCTGTAATCTCAGCACTTTGGGAGGCCGAGGCCGGCAGATCACCTGAGGTTAGGAGATCGAGACCAGCCTGATCAACATGGAGAAACCCCATCTCTACTAAAAATACACACACAAAAGAATTAGCTGGGTGTGGTGACGCATGCCTGTAATCCCAGCTACTTGGGAGGCTGAGGCAGGAGAATTGCTTGTACCTGGGAGGTGGAGGTTGCAGTGAGCCAAGATCACGCCATGGCACTCCATCCTGGGCAACAAGAGCAAAACTCCGTCTCAAAAAAAAAAAAAAGAAATTGAGCTTGTAAAGGCTCTCTATTGAGACTTTTATTCTCAATTCAATAATAACTCTTACAGGTCTTCTAGCAAACAATATAAACTTTGTTTTTTATCAAGATTTTACCATGCAGATTCCTAGGCCTTTTCTGTGATTTTTTTTTTTTTTTTTTTAGTTTCACTTAGTCTCAAGTTTGGTTCCCATTGACAGTCTTTGTTTCAACACTTGAAGTGACCATGGGGTCACTAATTCTCTATTAAATAAAATTCTTGTCATGATGCACCAAGGTGAACTCTGCCTCCTCCTAGCCTCTGGTTCTGACCCATTCTCTTTGATCAATGTTACAGTTGTCTTCTATCATGTATTTTCTTCTGCTGCTCTTTATTCCCATATAAAACAACTCTATCTTATGATAGGGTTTCCATGCCCACTGCCATTCTCATCACCTTAACCCTGAATAGACCTCACTCCATTTCTCAGTGTTGTTCTGGAGTATGATGCTCAGAAGAATAACCATGTGACCTGAATAACCCAGACCCAAATGAGAGGCCTTCCTTCTTCCCTGTCTTCCTGCAGCCCAAGGCTACTCTGACTCTCCAAGGAACTTTCTTCACGCTATTAATACATATAGAATTTTTTTTATTATACTTTATTTAGAACTTTTTACATTCTAAAACTGCACGTGTTTTTGCCTCTCTCTTCCCAGAAGGCCACTGCTGTATCTTTCTGGTTGTAAACCTAAATTCATGTTTTTATAGTTGTCTTTGTTTAAAAAAAAAAAAAAGTCTTTCTTGGTTTTGTTCATGGATCTACTCCAGAGTTTCTTAACTTTCTTTGGTTGTTCACCCCTTTGAGTCTGTGATAAAACTGGGAGGGGGGTGGAAATCACATAAATATGAAATCATTTGTAATATTGTACTTTCCATGGACATCCTAAATTTAGGCTACCAGGTTAAAAACCTCTGTTCTAGGACCGGGCGCGGTGGCTCAAGCCTGTAATCCCAGCACTTTGGGAGGCCGAGGCGGGTGGATCACGAGGTCAAGAGATCAAGACCATCCTGGTCAACATGGTGAAACCCCGTCTCTACTAATACAAAAAATTAGCTGGGCACGGTGGCGCGTGCCTGTAATCTCAGCTACTAAGGAGGCTGAAGCAGGAGAATTGCCTGAACCCAGGAGGCGGAGGAGCCGAGATCGCGCCATTGCACTCCAGCCTGGGTAACGAGCGAAACTCCGTCTCAAAAAAAAAAAAAAAAAAAAAACAAAAAAACCTCTGTTCTAGTAAGAGAGCTATCATGTTAGAGTAATTAACAATATGAGTTTTGGTGCCAGACAGATTCACGTCTCTCTGGCACTTACTACTTGACCTTTGACAATAGCTTAACCTCTCCAAGCTCTAGGTGCTTTATCTATAAAAGAAGGAAAATAATAGCACCAACAGTGTCATTGTCAGTGAGCACTAAATAAGATAACGCACATATAATAGATAATAAAGAAATATTTGAGATTTTATTAGTCTTACTCATTCTCCTGTCCAATTTTGTTTCATTTTCAAAGATGCTATTATAAAGACAAAGAACTAAACATACAATTCCTACCTGAGATTCAACCATAAGTTGTCCTTTCAGTAGTTGCTAATAAACCCACATGTAATTATTCATATGTGAATCATTCCTTCTGCAAATTATCCTCAGACAGATTTTGTTTTTCGTTTTTGGGTTTTTTTGTTTGTTTGTTTGTTTTTGTTTTTGTTTTTGAGACAGAGCTTGCTCCATTGCCCAGGTTGGAGTGCAGTGGCACTATCTCGGCTCACTGCAACCTCCGCCTCCCAGGTTGAAGCAATTCTCATGTCTTAGCCTCCAAATAGCTAGGATTACAGGCGTGAACCATCATGCCCAGCTAATTTTTATATTTTTATTAGAGATGGGGTTTCACCATGTTGGTCAGACTGGTCTCAAAATCCTAACCTCAAGTGATTCACCCCTCACGGCCTCCCAAAGTCCTGGGATTGCTAGTGTGAGCCACTGCGCCTGTTCCTCAGCCAGTTTTTAAGTACCTATTTGGTTCCCTCCTACCAGCTAATAATCTTGAAATGACTCTCTTTCTTTCCCAGTCATCTATCATCATTCATTTTCTGCTATGGAATTACAGTCAGGGTTTTAATATTGTCTTAAGACAAATGTATAACAATAAACCTGCTGCGAAAAATAAATAAATAAATATATATATATAAAAAATGCATTAAGTCCCCTAAATGAGAATAAATAAGTAGGATTTTTTTTAACACAGTTTTCTCCATTTGAATGAAAACTCAATCAAACATACTTAGATGTATCTTGGGGATTATTTAAAAATGAGGCATTTATTAATGTTCACCATCAAGCAATTAATTAAGATGATGAATAATTTAACTTACTCAAAATATTATATTTTTTATAGAGAAAACAAAATATATTGTGGATTTCTTGGAAGCCTTGTTGGAGGACCTCTACTACAACTCCAATGAATTAATATCTTTTCATATTTTTTTTTTAAGAAGAGTTTTTTCAATGCAATGGAAATTTGTGGGATAATAAATTAGAACTACATGATTTTCATAATTAGAACTATAAAAATAGAATTTTCAACCATATTTGGAAATATTTATCTCACATATTAAAGTGTTTTATATCTCTCTTCTAATTTAACCATTTCTATAACATTGGTTACATACCATCTTATACTATTTTGTTGTACAGTACTCAGTCAAAATAGAGAAGCATTTGTTACTGATCTCTTTCAGGCACTGTCAGTTTTGAGGATAAGTCTAGATCTTGGCTTTTATATTATGGTGATTTGCAGATTTTAGAAAACATCAGTTAATTCTGAGAAAAACAGCTCCTCTATGTAGAGAGGTAAACAGAAAAGTTCCCTAGTGCTGTAATTTCCTTTTGGTACTGAGAGTGTGGTGTGATCTGGGGAACTGAAATAAAATGCGGTGACTTTTATCCCAAACTCACAAGTTTCCATCTAAAATCAAGACCACTGAGTAGTTGGTAAAACATAATTCTTCTAGCTATTAATATCGCCCTTGGTGATAGTGAAGTCCATCATTAATAATTGTGTGTTTGTTTTATTACATTCCTTAGATACTGAGTGATTTAGTGAATTCTATTCAAATGTTTAATGTCAGCCTGCAGCTGCCCCCAAATTGTCCTTTTGGAAAACTATGAAAAAATATTGAACTTCTATTCTTTTAGTACCAAGAAAAATTCTTACATTGTGGCTATGGCATTATGGTTTTTACCAGTTTGACCCAATTAGAGTTATTGTCTAAATTCCAAATAATTACAACTTTACAACTAGACAGAGGTAATAGGACAGAGAGCTCTGAATGTCCAGTCCTGGGAAGAGAGTTAATTTGTTGAAAAACAGTGCTTCTTGCTTACATGAGTATAAGTCAATGTGTTACACAAAATAAGCTGCTAATTATATATGAGTTTTAAACAGTTTGTGATTTCTTACTAATAATGTTGCATATTTATGTTTGCTTTCCCAAAATTTGAAATTACTAAGATCTCTCAAACTAATGGAGATATTAGTTAGAATTTGCACTTTATTAGTGGCTTGAAAACTTTATATCTTTGTTGGGGGGTGGTTCATGAATAATTCAGATGTCCTAATAGGTTGCTTATCTTCCTTATGTTAAAAGTTTTATGCTTTGATGTTTAACAATAGCTTTTTATCTTTTGGAGTATGGAAGGGATCCTAAACAAAACTCTTCATTTTCTAGCTAAGGAAACCTAATGCCTAGAGGCAGGAACTGGGAGCGGGAGGCGGGGGCTTGACTGCAGGGAGTTAGGGACAGAGGTGAGTAGCAGCCTGACTACTGGATCTCCTGTTCCATCTCATTTCACTTAAGAAAAGCAGATTCTGGGGGTATTTATAAAATAATAGAACCTTTTTAAGGAAGACAAGAGAGTCCTTGAACTTTTAGTTTTTAATTAGCAAGAAAAACAGCTGAGAAAAACAGCTCCTCCATGTAGAGAGGTAAACAGAAAAGTTTATAAGGGCATTGTGTTGTGGGGGACAGAGGAAGGGAGTTGGTTATCAGAAAGGACCATACATGTGGTCTTAGCATGTATGTTAGGAATCATCTGTGACAAGAATTCTAGGGATTGAACTAATTAGTGAGGGAAGGTTCAAGACAGCAAATTTGGTTTCTGTTTTAAAGAGAGAAACACATCTGCCTTC
Organism: Aotus nancymaae; assembly: GCF_030222135.1. Classification (NCBI taxonomy): domain Eukaryota; kingdom Metazoa; phylum Chordata; class Mammalia; order Primates; family Aotidae; genus Aotus; species Aotus nancymaae. The sequence continues at coordinate 34,210,578 of NW_026988413.1, forward strand.
AGTGTGTGCCTTTCCTTCTTTCCTTACAGTTAGCCGTGATTAGGGAAAGTCGTACCTTTAAGAACCCTTGGAGATGACATGTGGTTTTTCTCAAGGGAAGAGCACCAGCTGCATCACAATTTTAGCAACTGTCCCCAATCTCTCACCCCTCACAGACTCAGTCACTGATTCCCAGAGCAAGACTGATGATGAAAACAAACTCAGCCTACATTTCTGGCCAAAAAAGACTAAGCTCTTCATTTCGCTCTCCACCCTGCCTTCATCCACCCCAATCCACTCCCCCTACTAAAGAGATAATTTAATAGGCAGTCACTTTAAATGCTATCTAAAGAAATAATTTTAAAAGAGAGATGTATTAAAATTGAGGGAAGATAAATGTTTTCATAATGAAGTAATTAGCATGATAGTTCGATGATACTGAGTGACTATAAAGCTAGTACAAACAGATTCTACCCTTGCACGCTATTTCCACAGTTGTTCTGTCAATAATATATAAGGCAAGTGACTGATTCTGACAAATGAAAGCCGTCTGCAAATGGCACAAATCATTTCTTTAAGCACTACTGAAAGGGAAACCCTTGGAGCTAGTCACCTTTTAATCTGTGGATATGCTAGCAAGTGGCAAATGACCATTCTATTGGGAACTGATTCCCAACTGAAAAATACCACAGTGCTGCTTCTTTAATTAACAACCTTTTCACATTGCTAACACATTAAAGCCATCCCAAAGAACACCCGTGCTTATATAATCAATGTCACAGCGTCTCTGCCTAAACGAATAATAAATGTTCCATCTCTACACTAAGTGAAAACCTATTCTCCAAGACTTTCACCTTCATAAAGATGGGCTCATAAAAATCGAAAAAGGAAAAATTGGAATGTGGTCTCATGAGGATAAAAAGGCTAGTGTTAATAATTAACAAGGAGAGTGAAGTGGAGTCAAATTAGCCATAATAGAGCCCAGAGTGACTGGCAAAGTCACCTCTCATTATCAAAAAACTCATTAAGAAATGAAGAGGTGGAAATCCCGCTGGGTTATTCTCACACTTAGGCTGTATCAGAGATTATTTTTCAGATTTCTTTCAAATGAAGAACTGTTAGGTCACCATATTGTATATTAGGTTAATCTTCAAGCTTTGAAATATGGAAGGCTGACACCTGCGTGTTATTCTGTTTCAAGTGCTTAAATGAGCTGTGCATCTGAAATTCACGACTTGGTGTTTATAGATATATCTGGATATACATATACCAGGGACAATGCAGAAAGGGTATAACATCTAGATTACAGCAAAGCTGTGTGTGCCATCTTACTTTTATAAGTTTGGACTTTACAAATGATGAAATAAGTGCCAAAATGTGAAAATGTATTTAACTCTCATCCCTAGAGTTGATTGAATTCAAAATTGTGTGTCAGAATTTGCTTTAATGACCAGTATAGTAAAAGAAATATAAAAGCAAGGAGTCACTACCTTTTTCCCCTCAGTTGAATTCCACAGTACTACTCAAATTTCTGCTCCCTCCCTCCCTCCCTCCCTCCCTTCCTTCCTTCCTTTACTGAGATAGAGTTTTGCTCTTATTGCCCAGGCTGGAGTGCAATGGTGAGATCTTGGTTCACCACAACCTCCACTTCCCAGATTCAAGCAATTCTCCTGCCTCAGTCTCCCGAGTAGCTGGGATTACAGGTGTGTGCCGCCACACTCCACTAATTTTTGTATTTTTTGTAGAGACAAGGTTTATCCATGCTGGTCAGGCTGGTTTCAAACTCCTGACTTCGGGTGATCTGCCCACCTCAGCCTCCCAAAGTGCTGGGATTACAGGCGTGAGCCACCATGCCTGACCTGCTCTAATTTCTTTACTACTTGTAGACTTTTTAAACATTTTAATCTGCTTTTTATATTTTCTTAGGGTGTAGTGGCTTAAAGATAATAACCTACTGTAAAATCCTAGTATGTTTTTGTAACAGATAACAGGAACACCTGTAACTTCTGAAAACCATGGGCATCAAGAAACCCACCATTGAGAGAGTTATTGATTATGATATAGCTGTACTCAATCATTCGCATGGATGGGGCAAGTATTGTAGGACATTAACTCAAAGATTAGAAGGCTGGGCATAGCTTGAGTAAAATTACAGGCTTTTCTATTTGCCTTTAATAGTAAATAATCTCATATAAAACAACATGAGGACTGCTGGACCATAACACTTCTTTGTTTATCTTTGTCTTATAAGCTTTGGTTAAGGTTTATATTGACTTTCCTGAATTAATCTCACAGAAACAAGTGTTTAATGCCTATAGTTTACAAATCCTAGGCCCCGTGCAAATGCGTGGATGAATAAGAAATGATTCCTCTACTTGAAAAACATAAAATCTAGTGGAAGACACACACATATATACACAAATAAATTGACACAATATAGTGTAGAAGTATAACTCAAATTCTGTGTGCCATCCTATGAAATTTTTTCATTATAATTTTAAACTTGGATTTGTTGCCTAAAAAGTAAGAAACATTGTAACAGCTGTGTTCTAGCACTTCTTGTCACTTTCTCTCCCTAGGTAGGCATACATGTGTATGAATATATATTAGCAAATACCCCAAGGGAAAAGGAAGAGCTGGGTATGGTTGTAGGGGTTATTATGGTGGTGGTTGTAGGGGTTATTATGGTGGTTAATGTATACATTAATATTACCAAACTATAAAATTACTTATCAAATTTTTAATTAAAAGGAAAATAGAATCTAATGTGTTTCCTATTCTACTTAAATGAGATGCTCTCAGAGTTTCCCTTAGGAGGTAGATTTTTATTGATATTTATTCAATAATCAGACATTTATTGAACACCTACTTAATTTGCCAAATTCTTAGCTGAGTGCTATTCCTAGATCTTAGGGAAGGAGGGAAGAAGAGAGAGAGAGAGAGAGAGAGAGAGAGAGAGAGAGAGAGAGAGAGAGAGAGAGAGAGAGATAGCACGCAGCGTGCGCGTGCAGGCAAGCAAGCGTGTTTTCCTTTTTTTTTTTTTGAGACGGAGTCTCGCTCTTGTTACCCAGGCTGGAGTGCAATGGCGCGATCTCGGGTCATCGCAACCTCCGCCTCCTGGGTTCAGGCAATTCTCCTGCCTCAGCCTCCTGAGTAGCTGGGATTACAGGCACGCGCCACCGTGCCCAGCTAATTTTTTTGTATTAATAGAGACGGGGTTTCACAATGTTGACCAGGATGGTCTCGATCTCTCGACCTCGTGATCCACCCGCCTCGGCCTCCCAAAGTGCTGGGATTACAGGCTTGAGCCACCGCGCCCGGCCGCGTGTTTTCCTTTTACATAATGTTGTTCTAGACTGCACTTCTCCTGGCTTTTCTTCTGAAGCCCATATTCATATTTTTTGTGTTGGGGGTCTTCATTATATGCATTTGTCAACATGGAGAGCAACCTATTAATTTTCTTAGTCTGCTGTGCTTGTATTGCTCAGGGTTGATACAATATGTAGTTTCTTAAATAATTGTTTTATGGCAAAGTCTGTTGATTTTGTGGTTGGTATTGTCTGTTTGTTTTGCTGGTCATGAATTACTCATTTTCTTCTGAAATGCCTGATTAGAAGTTTAAGGAGAAAAATCATTCTTTCTAGTAATCCACTAAAGCTGGCTAATTGGAAAAGGATGGGCAATATAAAATTGGATTATATGGGTTTAAGAGTCAACAGCATATTTTTACCCTAAAAGCAATACATGAATTCTTTTATTTGCTTATTCTTTATTTTACCCAGTGATTATTGTCTCAGAAATTGTTATTAATTGAATCATAGTTTAAATTTTAATTCTCTGTTGAAATCTTACCACTAAAAGCCTATGACAAGTACTTTTGTAAATGTAAGACTTTTTGGTATGAAAATAATCAACACTAATAAATTAATTATTGGGATTTTCAAAATAATTGGGCATATTGCATCCTGAGTTTGCTTATATTTAAGCCATTTGTTTTCTTTTTGCCATTTCTGATTGTACCATAGGGCTCGATGTCATTCATGCTTCATTATTTTCTAACAAGGTGATATTTGGAAACATGCAATCTTTTGAGAAAAAAGTTATTATTATTTTTTAAATCAGAAAAGTGATTGCTGGTTTTCCCCTTAGGTGGTAATCACTTTTTGAAACTCACTCTGAGCAGCCTTTTCACTCCCACATGCTTAGATACGGTTTCAGAAGTGCTCTCCGATGAGGCTGCATTAAGAACTGGCCTATTTGAATGAACTGTTGTAATGGGTGCCTTGTAAATGCTTGATTTGGACAGGTGACAGCCCCAAATCATAACCTATCCTTATTAAACCATATGGAGAAGATAGAAGCACTTACTCTGATGCCTCGGGCTACATATTAAGAGGGGCTTTTGACAGTGTCTGATAGGAGTGGAATGCAAGCTGCCATATGGGCAACTAAGGAAGGAGCATACATTTACATAGACAAGTGTAGTGTAGTGTATATTTCTGTAGGCTTGTCTTTTGAAACCAAATATTCTCTTTCCTTTCTTTCCCTCTTTGTGTATTTCCCTTTATTTCTCCTCTCTTTTCTCCCCTACTCCCTCTCTCCCTCTCACCTCCATCATTTTCTCTTTGCCTGTCGCCCCCATTTCTCCCCCACTCCCTCCTTCCCATTTCTCTCTAATTACCAAAGAAATAATACTGCCAATTTTCTAAAACTTTCAAATGTGAACTTACAGTTTGATTTTTTTTTCAAATAAAAAAGAAATTTTTGCTGAATTCTAAGCAAACTTTTGACTAGAATTTAAGATATTTTGTAGTTCATAGGAAATATAGGTAATCCTCATTTTCTTTAAATTCTACAGGATGTAATCATTTGCTATCAAGAGTCATAACTGACCAGAGAAAATCCTTTCTTTGCCACATTCATTAAAATAAGAAACATAAAATAACCAACTTTTATATTCTTAGAATTTTTTGCAGTCTGATCGTGTACATATGGGTTAAAAATAGAACTTGTCATAGCAGTATTATTTAATGCCATATTTTATACAAAGTATGAGGGGTATACATAGGCCTCAATAGGTTTTATAGGTGTAATTTAATACAAGCTCCTGAATAATAATGTAGTAATCTTAGTATTCAGGTATTCATTTATCTAACAAACACTTGATTACTTGCTCTGAGCCAGGGACTTTTCTGGAACTAAGAATACAGACATAGTTTCTGCCTTGGGAACCTTATATCCTTGTAAGCAGCGAGAAATATGTCAGCAAGTACGAAGACCACTTTTATAATAGGAACCACAGTGGAAACCTGCCCAGGGTAGAGAGTAACAACAGAAGCCAGTAATTGGGCAAGAGGACAGCAGAATGAAGCATTTCTAGAAAGGATTTGAGGAGCAAGTATATATCGAATCATGACCATACCGCAGGAAAGGAAAGGTGAAGCAACAGAAATGAGCACGAGAAGTAACTTGAAGACAGATTCTGGAAAGCTTTCATACCATGCTCATGCTTTTGAAGCTTGTCATAATGATCCTCTAAAGAATTATAATCTTAAGAGTGACATTCTTAGTTTTATGTTTCAGCAAGCCCCTCTGCTGACGATTTTGAGAAGATGGATTGGCAAAGGGAAACTTAGGATCCTAAAATTAGGTGATTATTGCATTAATCCAGACAGGAGATGAGAAGGCCAGATTGGTGCAACTGCAGTGGTGATGAAGAGAGCTCAATAAGATATTAAGGATATAAGATACACAGGTCTTGATGACTAATTGGATGTCAGAGTGAGGAATGGTAGTTTTATATACCACAGAGGTTAACATGCAGTTTTTATATCAAATTCTGGTTCCACTAATGACTAAATCATCTTAAAGAAGTATCCTAAACTCTCTATGCCTCAGTTACCTTATTGATAAGTTTAAAAAAAAAAAAAAACTAGTTCCTCCTTCACAGAGTTTTTGTGATGATTAAATGAGATAAGGCCCATATAGGACTTCACATAGTGCTTAGTACCCCAAAAATGCTAGAGGTGAGAAGGAGGAAGAAGAGAATGAGAGTTCCCAAGTAGAGACCCAATACATTCAGATATCAGTATATTTTTTAATTTGCCTACTACAGTGAATTAGATGGTTTGAGTGAGAATATTTTATCCTTAAAGTTTAGCATGCTTATTTAGATGGCATTTGGTAAAAGTAACTGAATTATTTAAGCTATAGTACCTTCTAGCTCGATGATTAAATATCTAGGAATAAATAAAGCTTCTTTCAGTGTGCTAATGAAAGCATCATTAAGATAATATTAGTCTCCTAAATAAGATACCAATCATTAAATATGATTATCATTTGCAATTTAATGGGAAATCTTTTAGCATATACCTGAGCTGGGAAACGATTATTTAACCACAAAAAATACTAACCCGTATCAATTAGAGGTAGAAAAAAAAATCTGTTGTATTTCCTTCTGTGTTTAGAATTACTTCCCACACCAATTTATGTGTCTGTAGTTGTCCAGCCTTTGACAAATTTCAGAAACACATAAAGTAATGTATGCAGGGCGTCTTCATATACATGCCACAGTGATAAATATCATATACTTTGCCCAAGATCTAAAACACTATTAGGCTTTTGGGAAGAAGATAATGTGGGAAGTTGTCATAGTGAGTATTTTATAAGACACTGCTATTGGAGTCGCTAGTAATTAGATTTAGTAACTATAAGCAAATACAGCTATTACTGACTTTTTCCCAACTTCTATCTTTTCACCCTAGTCAAAGTCACTATCGCCCTTTACTTAGTCCACTGCAGTAAAGAACTGAGTACTAACCTTTTTCTCTGTTTTTAGCCTTGGCTGCCTACTCTGTTTTCTACACAGCAGCCAGAGAGATCATATCATGTCACTTCTCTGCATAATCATAAGCATCATAAAGCTTCCCATCACATCCACTAAGAACATCACTCCTTACTCAGTCCTAGGATCTAGACCCCCCCGCCCCCGCCATGGGCTACCCATCCCTCAGCCTATTGCAGTTACTCTGGCCTTTCAACTTTCTGCAAAGACACAAGCTTATTCCACCCCAAAACTTGTTTTCTAGCTGTTCCCTCTACCTGAAAATCTCCCCTTTAAGTCTTCCATGGAAGGTTCTTCTGTCACTTAGATTCAACTAAAGTATCATCTCTTGGAAATACCTTTCCTGACCACAGAGTATATTTTTAAATTAACACGTTTTCACTTTGAGGGCCACAGTGGGACTTAGGACATGTTCTTTGAGAAATATTTATAATCTATAGTACTGGCATCTAAAATAATTTATTAAATATTACTTAGCATTACTGTTTTCCTATAGATTCTCTATTTTTTCATGGTGCAACTTAGGCACATACTCACCTATTAATAAAATTGCATCATCTTCATAGAAAACATTCATCTCCTGAAAAAGGTGAGTGTACCTTACCCAGCAGTCTTGTAGCACAGATTCTAAGACTTCTGTGACTACTTTAGGTAGAATGTTTCATACTACCATTTATTAAAGACAAATGGAAAACCAAAAAATCCATGTGATGTGCCGACTGTTTTTAAATACAGATATGAAAAATTGAAAGACTAAAAAAAAATCCACAATAACTATAATGTTCATGAATCGAAATAGATATTCCCAAACACACAGACACCCTCCTAGTGAATTAAACAAGAATAGCTCTTACAAGTAAACAAGCTTACCTCTTAGAATTGAGTAGAGTTAGCTCCTCTGTGATACATAGCATAACACAGAGATTGTAACTCTGCTTAATTGCTGCATTTACATGTGTCAGGACCTTCAGGGGTGCTGGCAGCTCCCTTGAATTTCCAGCGAGTGGTCATGTGCCTATGTGTTAAACCTCTTAGAAAATAAAAACATACCACCTGCCAGGAGAATTGTAGAGAGATGTAATCTACTTGTGTTTTGACAGCCATATATAGAAGGCTAATTATACTTTTTGATCAATTTCCATGATATGATATTCAGTATGGGGGATAGGATCTCCTCTCATCGGCATTTTATCAGTTCTTCTGTGTCAGACTCTCTCAGGAAAAGGTTTTTTTGCCCATATTTTCCAAATGTCTGATATTATCCCTCTGACAAACACTGTTTCTGCTTGGCTATTTCAGCACTTTTGTGTAATGGAAAATTTCACAAACACTTGCAAGAAATCTTTGTACCCTTGGTTGTCCGCTACGTGGATCTCATGGAGTCCTCCATCGCCCAGTCAATTCACAGAGGTTTTGAGCAGGAGACGTGGCAGCCTGTCAAGTAGGTATATTACCCAGTGCCCCTAGAGCACCTGCCTCTTCAACCCTGACCTTCTGACTTTACACATGGCCATCTGTAGTTATTGCTTATGGTGGTCCCTTCCCACGTTGTTTGTTTCTTTACAGGAATATCGCCAACAGTCTTCCCAATGTAGCTCTTCCAAAAGTTCCAAGTCTGCCTCTTAATCTTCCACAGATTCCTAACATTTCTACTCCTTCGTGGATGCCTTCTTTATATGAGTCCACGTGTGTATCCCTCACTTATTTCCTGGTGGTGTGTTAGCTGGTGCATGGCCTGGGCTGTGTTCTGCGCAGATGTGTTTAGATTGCATGGCATTTATCATCGTTGGTTGAGGAATACTGCTTTTGGTTTTGTTTACGAGTTTTTTAAGCTAGAAGCTAAGCTTAGCATAGCTGTAATGAATGATGTCAGTTAAAAAGAAAAAACACACTAGTTTAATGTAGTTCGTATGTAATCTGTGGTACAGGAATCATTTGGTGACCCAGGTTATACATTCTACCCTAAGTAAAATAACCAGAGTTCTCCTTATTGTAGACAAAGCATTTCAAGGATTCTTAGCTCCAGCTTTATTACTGCCCACATGACTTATCTTATACAAGTTGAAAACCTTTGGAAGAATGGTTTCACAAGAATATAATCTTTTTTCTATTTTTATCCTAGTCTCAACTTTTAAAAAACAGTACTGCATCATGCAGGGAAGGGGTTGTCCTTTCATTGCCAAAACCAGGAAAAGTTCTTTTGTTCTTTTAATATAGAGTTGGTACATCTTGCTATTTTAAAATAGTCTTTTTGTTATCCAAAGCCATGTTTATTAACTTCACATCATGATGACCTTGCCTGTTGCAGAATCAGAAACTAAGAATCACTAAAGTGAACAGGAATGGGCTTTTAAATTGATCAGGTCTGAATTTAGATCTTAGCTTATTAATTGTAAATCTTTCTTAGCCTCAGTTTTTTCCTCAACTCTAGAACAGTTATGACACTTAATTGAAAGATGTTTTTGTGATGATTTTCTGAAAAGAAAACTATATTGAGGCACATTCTAGGCTTTTAATAAATGGTTAGTACTGTTGGCATATTCTAGGCACCCAGTAAATGATAACTGCTGCTACTCTACATTGTTGTTTTTGTTATTATTACTATCATCAGGCATCATTATTATTATTTATAATGGTATACTTCTTAAAACTATGAGCCTCACAGAGATCAGAACTAAGTAATAGTCCCAGTTTACAAATGGGAAGACTCAGGCAGTTACATACTTTGACCAAGATCTCATATGAAATGAACTAGAAAGAATAATCATTAGAGGAAGAAAAATAGGTTCCATTTATTGAGAATTTACTATGTTTCCAACACAGTGCCACATTCTCATCTCATTTAATCTTTATAACAACCTTGTGTCATTATCCCCATTTTACAGTTAAGGAAACTAAGCCGCAAAGAAATTAAAAACAAAATTTGCCGATATCTCACAGCAAGTAAGTGACAGAGGCAAAATTTGAACCCAGGTTTGTTTGACTACAGAGTCCTCACTCCTGTCATTAATTTGTTCTGCTCCCATAGAACCTTGTGTTTAAGAACTTGCTACCTTTCCACCTATCCTACCACCAACTGCAAATCCACACCTAGTCAGGTATGCACACAATCAAGAAAAGAAAGAGGAAAAGACCACGAAAGAGAGTAACTTGCAAGTAATTTGGCAATATTTCTCCAAGTTAAACATCATCAGTGTATTCATAATACTCACTAGGATATTATGTTACATGTGAATTTTTTTTTCTTACAGGAAAGTGCTTTGGGCCAATAGAGTGTGTAAAGTGTTGTCTGTGTGTGCTCAGGAAATTACCTACAAAGTATAATGAACCTTTCTAAGTATATGATTTTTTTGTACTTTTTTACACTGTTCTATAATTTAACTCCTCTTCTTCCTAATTTCTCATCTATTTAACACTCGATTTTAGCTCAGAACACTATCATGGGCATTATCCTGTGAAATTTAGCTTTTTGTTAGTACTCTTCTATTAACTTTGGGATTTGTATGAACTCTGAATCCCTTATTGAGGACACTTTTTACAAGTATCTTAATCTCAGGACAAGAATAATGACAAATTGGAGCTTTGTAAGTAAAATGATTGTGCTTTCACCATTCTGCGGAAAATTAAAAATGCATTTTACAAGTTGATCACTGTTATCTTTACCCACCAAGGTTATCAACATTAGGTTCTTCCTCAGAGTGTCCAAAGTTACTCATAATGTTATGATGTTATTGCCATTTTTTTGAAGTTTAAAACATTAATAACAAAGATTTATATTTAACATAAACAATTAAAGATACAACTGCTGATTAAATAAGAATATCAAAGTAACCATGATTTTGAAGATACATCCCTGCCTACTAATGCATAAATCATGCAAGGATTGCTCATCCACATATCTATCTGTATATAAAATCTTCCTTCTTTTTTTTTTTTTTTTTTCTCTAGAAATGAAAGCCAGTGAGGTAAGTTTTCTGCTGGCATTTTTAGGAAATTATCTGAGTCCATTATTCACATTCAGATTCTTTAATCTGTTAATAATACCTTTAGGAATAGGTCACTGATTAGAAATAATTTTAAAATGAAAAAGCTCTGAATAAATTGCAGGTTATATGTACCAACTCCAAAGAAAGCCTATTCACATTTTTTTCATATGTATCTCTAATTATAACAAACACTTTTTATCTTAATTACATTCCCAATTAAACTCATTTGTTAATTAAACACAAGAATCAAACAGAAGAAAAATGTATCCATATTCTCTATGAAGATTGTTATATATTATTAGGAGATCTATTTTTAGTAGAATTCTGCCTTTACCATCAGAGATTTTGTTTTATAATGTTGTTTCTTGTCATTGTGTTGTTAAAGAACATATACATTTCAGATAGTTACATTTCTCCAAAGTAAAAAGATTATAAGAAGCAGATTTGCTTCTTTGCCAATTGTATTCAGTTATTTTTAAAACTTACCCAAACTGCATACTGTGGATATGAAGGGAGATTTTGTTTGGTCTTTTTTTCTCTTATTTTTATGATATATATGGCAGAAGGAGAAATAAAAGTAGTGTTTTTTAAACACTTTCACTGTAGTATCAGCATGGTGTTGTCTGGTTCTCTCATTTAATGGTGCATTAGAGGCACTGAATATTAAGGTGAAGAGATTTAAGTGAGTAAAGTGCTATGGGAAGTGTTCACTGCTTTGCTGTGATTGATCCCTAGAGAACTTAACTCTGAGGGCATTTTGGCTAGACAAGGAGATCAGGAGGAATTACTGGCAGAATGGGAATAGAAAAGCAATGTAGGCTGGTGATAGAGCTTTGACGCTGAGGCCAGGGTGGACGGTAGAAATAAGCTTTTAATTAGCCAGAGCAAGAGGTGACTTTGTTTCTAAGCTAGCTCATTAAGATGTATTTAGCTAAACAATGTGGTGCCTTAAACAATTTATTATTTTTTTAAATTTTTAAGTTCTGGGATACATGCACAGAATGTGCAGTTTTATTACATAGGTATTTTCCACTGTGCTCTTGTGATAAATGTTTATTTTTTAAATTTTCTTTTGTAAACTAAAAATATAAATTTTAAGTTAGTATATGTGAAGCAATTGTTGGAAAGCTGAGAACAAATTAATTCTACAGCAGCTTTTTTTTTTTTTTTGCTTTTGCTTTTATGCTCTTTTATACTTAAATTTCAATATGTTTTAATGTAAGAATATTTTACTTTCAAAACATTTGTTTCCGTATTAGCCTATGTACTTGCATAATGGAAAGTAATAGCATGACCCTTTGCCAAAATATTATATGCAGTCTTCTGTAAGTTATCTTCATACATAGGGTGATAGCACAGTCCTCTAGAGTAATTTTACCATAGTAGTGAATGCTTAGCGAATCTTGGCTCCACAATTAGATATAAGGACCTGAAATAATTATTTTTCTCCAACTTCAGAGCACCCTGAATGTCATTTCTCTGTCAGACAATACCTTGGATTTTAATAAGCCAGAAAAGACGAAAAATGAAAATAAAAGTTTGCTTCCCTACCTAGCCCATTTTATTTCTGGTACCTTTCTCGCCTTTACCTGTAGTTGAGAAATTCAGGGACACTATATTCTATACACATGTAAATAGACACCACCATGGTGACAGAGGCACATATGCATGAATAACAGCAAAGCTACTGGTTGCTAATATAAGAACTTTCTTGCATAAAATGTAATTTTGAAGGCTTGCAAGAATGTTTATTCTAGAGATTGGTAAAGAACACTTAACAATGTTTGTTCTTATGTATACAGTATAATTTCCTTAGTAAAGTATACGTATCCATTTTACCTCTTTGTATGAAACCCTACCACCATATTTATTTCTATTTTGTTCTCCTTGTCCTGCCTTATTAAGAATGATAAAGGAAGAATTAGAAGGCTGAACAAAGAAAATATTGCATCATTAGAGATTTTATGTGGTTTTTTTCACTGATAGCAATTGATACAGAAAAGGAAAAACAATGTATTAATGGTATACATCATTAACAGGGAGAATTCATGATGTTCATTTTTTCTTTTTCTTCTAGCAACGGCTCAGCAACGTCAGAAGACCTTTTTTGGAAACTTGATGCACTGCAGATGTTTGTCTTTGATCTACACTGGCCAGAACAGGAATTTGCCCACCACTTAGAGCAAAGACTTAAACTAATGGCCAGTGACATGCTAGAGGCCTGTGTCAAAAGGTATACATGTATTTTCAAATTGCTGCTTAATGTGCCAGCACCCAAAATATCACTTATCAAGTACCTAATATATCATTGTCACAGCAAAGGTTTCAATATGCATTACTGTTCCAACATTTAATGAGCATTAGGTTATCTTGACTAAATTCTGGGGACGCATATAATTGATGAAAATGACTGAATACCTCAAGCCTGTAATCCCAGTACTTTGGGAGGCTGAGGCGGGTGGATCACAAGATCAAGCGATCGAGACCATCCTGGTCAACACGATGAAACCCCGTCTCTACTAATACAAAAAAAATTAGCTGGGCATGGTGGTGCGTGCCTGTAATCCCAGCTACTCAGGAGGCTGAGGCAGGAGAATTGCCTGAACCCAGGAGGCAGAGGTTGCCGTGAGCTGAGATTGCGCCATTGCACTCCAGCCTGGGTAACAAGAGCGAAACTCGGTCTCAAAAAAATAAAAAGAAAATGACTGGGTACTTTTTTCCAGGTCTCCCAACTATTGCCTTAATCAGTAACATCTATACTATATTAATGATTTCTTTAGGGCTTACTGTTACCTCTCTGGGAATACTGTGCTTTAAATTCCCAAAGCAATATTTCCTGAGACATCTGAAAAAGGTCTGTTATGTTCTGTATGCATTATGTACTGTGTTTGCGTGCTGTGAAATGGCATAGTAAACTCAAAATAGCATCAGCACCATCAGTTGTTCTGGGATTACTAACCGTATTCTGGTATTTTCTGTCCACATCAGATGAGTTCCAACTATTGGCTTAGATTCTTTAGAACTTAACTGGAAATAAGTTATGAGGTTTTGTATTCTTCCAAATGTGCTTTCATTTTATAACAGTTTTACAAAATCAGCATTGCATCCTAATTGGTCAAGTGTTGTTTTTTTCATTATCCTGGTTCGTTATATATACAAGGACAATATGTAGCCACGTATTAGAAAAGCATTAAAACACTGGTTAGACCAATTGGATATTTCCGAAATCTTTCAACCAAGAAAAATTCTGTCTTTAGAATAACGTTCAGTGGCCCCTTAAGGCAAGGCCATGGATTAGGTAGATTAATGTTTTTTAAAAATCATCATTGATTTTGATGTCTCAAATCTTTGGATGTTCATAGGATAATTTAGCAAAACCAACTCCAAATTGCCCATAATGCAATTTCTTTCAAAAAGCTGTCTGCAATTTTAGGTTTTTGAAGGAGAATGTAAGTGACATAAAAGAATTACACATTGTCTGTTGTACATTGATTACCAGGTTTTAGAGTTTTCTAGACTTGTGCTTATTTTTTCTAATTTGGTAAGCCCTTATACAGAAAATATATTCTGCTTAAATGAATAGAATTGTGTGATTTTTCTACTTGGAAATTAATTCAGACAGTTAAGCGAAATTATGAGTTTTTTCTATTAAATGTGGTAATCTAGATACAACAAAAAGCTTCGTCTGGGTGATGATACTGTCTGAATGACTGCATGAAGCTAGGCTTAATATAAAAATATCACAATCTGATCTTTCATTGAGACACCTGAAAAGAAAAGCCTCCCCCGCCCCAGCTCCCAAGCACTGCCACACTGCTTACTCCTTATTTGCATGTTTTAAATTAGCATCTTGTAGTGTTGATTTCACTTTTTACAAAACAGGTAAGGTGTATAGCAGAATTTCTTACTCTGAATTCATGTTTTTAAAACTAGAACAAGAACCGCATTTGAACTCAAGCTACAAAAGGCAAGCAAAACAACTGACTTGCGCATTCCGGCTTCCGTTTGCACAATGTTTAATGTATTAGTCGATGCCAAAAAGCAAAGCACCAAACTCTGTGCTCTGGATGGAGGACAAGAGGTATGTAGAATGGGCCATGTGGGAAAAGGCAGCACAGGGTGCCTTGGCAGGGGAGATGCTCTTTCCATAAGGCATTCTCTTGATTGGATTGAAAAGACCCAAGTTCTCCAGCACCAAATGTTTGATCTTTTCTTTACTGGAATAATAGCATACCCTTTATCCTTTGCTCATATCAGTTTCTCCTTTTTGATATAAGTTCAGTCTAAAATTTTATAAGTGACCATGAATTTTAGATACAGCTTTTAACAACTTAAGTTGTGTCATTTACATAAACCTTGCCTTTTACAAGCAAATGAGAAAGTTGGAAAGCTACCTGTTTTGTTTATACAAATCTAGAGTATCCAGAGTTTGCATCTATAAAAGTAAGACACACCAAAAAAAGTATGAAATAGTTTATTTACACAGTAGTTTCCATTTTTAAAAAATTAGGTAGAAATAGATTTGTAAATCCAGGCCTAGTTCTTATCAATAAATATCCTATTCTTTTCATTTGATTTATATTTTGTTTGGTTTTATATTCAGAAGTACAATTTTATTTTACCCCATGACTTTTTGTTGAGAGTGGTGATTGTTTGAAAATTTATGTATTTATTTTCAATTAATTCATTTAAGTTGACATTTTGTTGTCTTTTTTCCCCATGGTAATTACTTTTTCTTAATTTCTTTATTCTTTCCTTTTGTTCTCTTTCATCACCTTTTTTTTTCCCCTCCATGGCATGATCCAGTTTGGTAGTCAATGGGTAAGTCTAATTTTTTTTCTAAAAGCATATTTTCATTTGAGTTATTATTTTTGGAAATGTGTATTTTTTATTTTTATCTTTTCAAATTAAAACTATGTAAATAATTTTATTTTCAGATTTTTGGCTTCTGTATTTGCATGTATAAGGCTAACTGCTTACAATAACATAGCAATAGCCCAAAGATTCATTAAAACACTAAGTACTTATACCTTAAATAATGATGGGGGACTGTTTCTCCCCTGTTAAGCTACAGAATTTATAAACTATCCTTAGAATTTTAAAGATAAAATCATTTAAAACCAAATTAATTTACCTTCTTTTAAATTGAAATCTAAGTAACTGTAGAAGCAGGGTGATCATTAACATTTTTTAAGCATTTATCTACACTATACTTTTAATACCAAAAAATTTCAAGTTTAGAGCTTTAGATGACATATAGCTTCTAAAAACTTGAAGAAGGAGGCCACACCCAAAGTCACTTCATACAGATGAACCCAATGGTGGATTTCAGTGAGGTACAAGCCCACCAGTGATACAGTCTTTCCTCCCACTCATGATGTCTTAGGATGTGACCATCATCAGAGGTAAGGAAGAGGGATGCCTGTGTCATGAGACGTCTGCCTTCCTCCACAACAGGTCGTCCTAAAATACCACCTCCCAGAATCCCTGAGGTACAAGATTAGAAAACCTTTATGCATAAAGGATTGGCTAGTGTATATATTTTTTCTTTTCTTTTCTTTTTCGTGATCAGAATGTGTTTGTGTCCTGTAGGTAGGTTACATCTTACAAGTCTTACAGTTGACAATTGGGAATCAAACTCAGGGTGACTCTTCCTGAGCTGACAGTTCTCATCTAAGCAGAAGGGCTTAGTTAACTATGAAAGTAGATGGGAGCTGGGTGCGGTGGCTCATGCCTATAATTCTAGCACTTTGGGAGCTGGGTGGATTGCCTGAGCTCAGGAGTTTGAGACCAGCCTGGGCAACATGGTGAAATCCCATCTCTACTAAAATCCAAAAAAAAAAAAAGTCAGCCAGGTGTGGTCAGGGGCATCTGTAATCTCAGCTACATGGGAGGGTGAGGCATGAGAATTGCTTGAACTCAGGAGGCAGAGGTTGCAGCGAGCCAAGACGGTGCCACTGCACTCCAGCCTGGGCCACAAAGTGAACCTGTCTCAAGAAAAAGAAAATAGATAGGAAGGTCTACTACTTGTGAATGCTATACCTTTTGACCCAGATATTTACATTAGCTATTTGGCCATAATTTATATTTATGCATGGATACACAATTTTATTCTTTGAGCAATTCACCAGAAAAAAATGTATTTATAATATCATAGCATACAACCTTACAAATATATCAAGTAATTGATATGTGTTATAGACTGTTCAGTAATTCTCTGATCACTTATAACTTGATTTATTATATCTAATTATCTGAATGAGTAGGCAGCTGGCTTGGATAACAATGGCTCCTATTTACCTCCTCATGTTTTCTAGTACCCAGATGTAAGCCTTTGATTGTCTGCCTGAGAATATTATCTTAAGTTTCTTCATAAATCCATTCTTTCCTCATCTGGTTTGTAGAATCATCTTCCATTAATACTGGGTTTATCCATTTGTTCTTATTTTAACATACACTGCAGGCACTTAGTAAATGTTTGCAGAGTGAATGAACAGATTTGTCACTGCTTTAAAAATCCTCCCTGTAAGAAACAACTTGCTGTAGTACTTAAAAGGAAAAACAGGCACACACACAAACAAATGACAAGCATTGTTACATTGTCAAATGATTCTTTACATTAATAGGTGGGTGGTTTTGAAGAGTGATCTGCTACTGTTCATTATATATGCACCTGTATGTTCACACCAGAGACAATTAGTTCCCCACAACTTTCACACAATTAACATAGTTCAAAATGTGCAAGTATAAAACCCATTAGCAACCCTGAAAAAGTGGTAAACAAGAATTTCATTGCAAAAGAAGAATTTTATACTTTGCTTTTTCTCTTCAGTAAACATACCCACATAATTGCATAGGCTTTCCCTCTCTATATGTGCCGAGATAAGTTTTGGAATTGTTGAAAATTAGTATATATATTACAAATACAGGTGAGCCAGTGGCCTCCATTTAAAAGCAACAAAGTTGTTGAAAAAGCTAGATTATTGGACAATCTGGATCCATGTAAAATATATATACTATATAGTTAAACATAGCAGCAATGTTTTTTCTAAATTATAAAGAAATTACCTCTCCAAAATGTCTAGTGAATTTGTTATTATTATCATCGCTGGGATAAAACTTGCACAACTCCTTCCCCACAATGCAGTCCCTTCTGTGCTTCTAAATTATGATTCTGTTTCTTACATGCTACATGATGATGCAAACATGCTCCACTGAGGCCCAGAATTGGGTTTAATGGAGTGATTAGTGAGTGAATGATCTGCTCATGTGACAGCTGTGTGAAATGAGTCAGCAATCTCAAGCCAGTCCCTCAGGGACAGATGTTGAGATCACAAAACCACCACAGTGTTTAGAATCCTCATTATCCATTACTGCACAAAAGCGGATGACTAGATAGGCTATAGGCATTCATCAGCCATCAGAACCACTTCATTCCATGGTCCCATTAGTTGAGGATGAAGGTGAAAACACATTAATACAGCAAATTCAGGGGAGCAAGTGGCCTTACTTGTGCCAAATTTGTTCTCAGTTAAATTAAAATGTTTCCATTTCTGGAACTAACAATATAGTACCTTTAAAATATCATATACCCCAAGACAAAGTCCAAAATCTTTTAAGAAAACTGGAATTCAGTAACATCTGATTAGTCATTTCATGAGTGTGTTTGTGTGACAACAGTTAGGTGAAATGGTGCTGTTCACCTGATTGTAAAGAGGCCAGGATTTCAGACTGTGCCTGACCTCTGATTTCCCTGGGCTTCATGAAGTAAGGATTCCTGAATGGTTATCTTAATGTAAGTTCAGAGTCATCTGCTAGCTGCCTTTGAGGGCAAATGTGGGGAGACTTAGCTTAAGAATGAATTGGAATCTACCAAAGCCCTAGTATCTAAGATAATCAATCCAACTTGAAGTATTCTAAGAATTTTATTTTATTTTTCTCTTTTTAAATTTTAACTTTTGTTTTAGATATGAGGGTACATGTGTAGTTTTGTTACACAGGGGTATTGCACCCAGATCATGAGCATAGTACCCAATAGGTAGTTTTTCAATCCATACCTCCTTTCCTCCCTCTCCCCTCTAGTAGTCCAGTGTTTATTGTTCCCATGTTTATGTCCATGTGTGCTCAGTGTTTAGCTCCCACTTATAAGCAAGAGCATGCAATATCTAATTTTCTGTTCCTGTATTAATTTGTTTAGGATTATGGCTCCAGCTGCATCCATGTGGCTGCAAAGGACATGATTTCATACTTTTTTATGGCTGTGTAGTATTCCATGGTATATATGTACGATATTTCTTTATCTGGTCTACCATTGATGGACACCTAGGTTGATTTCATGTCTTTGCTACTATGAATAGCATGACGATGAATATACAAATGCAAGTTGTTTTTGCTTTGTTTTGTTTTGTTTTTGGTATAGTGATCTGTTTTCCTTTGGATGTATACCCAGTAAATGGGATTGCAGGGTCAAATCGTAGCTCTGTTTTAAGTTCTTTGAGAAATCTCCAAACTGCTTTCCACAGTGGCTGAACTAATTTACATTCCCACCAACAGTGTATAAGCATTACCTTTTCTCAATATTTGTTCTTTTTTTGAGACAATGTCTCCTTCTGTCACCCATGCTAAAGTACAGTGGCATATTCATAGCTCACTGCAACCTGGAACTCAGGCTCAGGCGATCCTCCCACCTTGACTTTTCTAAAGTGCTGGGATTACAGGCATGAGCCACCATGCCCAGCCTCTAATAAGAATTTTATAGGTTTTTATTGTTGGAAACAAAAATGTTCCAAATTCTTATGAAAAATGCTGTCTGTTATAGTAAATAGGAAGAAATGATCAATTTTAACTAATATAATATAAATGTCTTTGCAGATAAATTGTTTTTACCTGTGATCTCTTTTTGCTTGTGTTTGTCTGAAAGTTATCTGAAAATTTCTAAAAAGCTGCTTTTGTAAACTAGTTTAAGCACACCACTGAACTTAGAATGTTTTAACCAGCCACTGAATACTCCTGTCCCCACCCCAGATGAACACACAATAACCATTGTTATTTTGGCAGTTTTTGACTTGCTTTATTTTAAATGTATGCACACACAAATATTACTTTCACAGATAATCATTAATTACATTTATTGACATGTTTTAATTTCTGGTTTTGTCCCTGTTCCTTAATTCTACAACTTGCTTGTATGTTAATTTGTCGTTTTCCTGAAATGCATAATTTAATAAATCTTTTAGCAAAATTAAAAAAAAAAACACACAGAAAAAGAAAAATTTTTCTGGGTCCCCTAATGAATGACTTTTTCTAGCTAACTTTGTATTATCTATGTGTGGCATATGTGGGTTATCGTCGGCAGAATATATCTGTAAAATGAGAATTCTTGGGCCATCTTTTCTCTTACACTCATGCACTTATCCCACCTCCACCAACTGTGCAGCCAGAGCAGATTCTGAAAGTTCTCAGCAGTTGTAATATTCGTGTAAGTCAGATCTAATCAGATATATTTACAGTAGCAGAATCCCATATTGTAAAAATCTGAAAACCTCACACTATTTGGATTTACCCCTTTGATATTAAATTTAAGATGTATACTTCTTTCTTTATTTCTTTTAACATTGTATGTGTTTGTGTTTTTGTTCATTCATTCTCATTTTCTCTTCCTCTCTCCCCATCTCTTCTTCTTTTTCTCTTTCTCTCTGCTTATAGCTAGATCAGGTATCAAAGCAAGCAACAATCTACAGGTGTATATTATAGGAGAATTTAATGGCTCCTAGTATCCATTGACTTTCGCTGCTTTTCAAGAAAAATGAGTATAAATGACCTGTTTAGTGGCTCATCACTTGATTTTAAGATATGCCAAAATCAATACAACCCTAAAGTTTAACATATAGAAGCTCTGTATTTTATATATGATAGCTTTCTGATGACATTTGATCACTTTGAGTTCAAAAAATGAAAGTTATGAAAATAGAGAAAAACATTTGGGATAAGGCATATTTAAGAACCTGCTTGGAAGTCTGGATGCCTCAATGCCTGTATGCTTTGGAGCACTTTCCATGTAAGAGGGAAGTGAGATGCTTGAAGCCCAATTCCTGTATCTCTTTCCTCTTCTACCCCAAAGAGAAGTCTCACGTGGCATTTAGTTTCCTCTTGCTGCTCACACTGACCTGGAGCAAGACGGATGTGAAAGGAGAGTAGCAGAGTGGGAGAGCCAGGCAGAGCTTATTTGCATAAGCTTCTCCATCACTCAGTCAGCTGCACAGCTTTCAGCCAGGAGCTGGGGGGCCTTTTTTTGTAAGTGTGTCTGTAGAGGGATTACCCTGCCCATCAGCCCGTGCACTGGAATTGTTCAGCTGATCTCAGATATGTTCATGTGAGGGCCTGCCTGGCTCAGAAAATTATTAATAATTTAGACTGGATCAGAACTTTAACAGCCAGCCAGCTTTTTCAGGCTTTTTTTCTTCTACCTGTTTTTCTGTCTTCTCTCCTCTTTTCCTTCTCTTCAAGCTGTCTCGAAAGCAGAAATATCAGCAATAGTGGTATAGAAATCCACTCTGTATGTTTCAATTCCATTTACCCTCTAGGGAGCACAAATTTGGGAATCGATAAAGGCTTTAAGTGAGACAGATATGCTTTAGTGGGTGTAATATGTACCCAGAAAATTCCACATTCACATAGATGTGGTTAATTTTAGATCACTCATCATTACACACTTAGACTCACACCCACACACACTCACACTCACACAGAAAAAGAAAATAATTCAGAGACTCCAAAATTCTTCCTCCTTTATTATTTATGCAGGTTGATGATAACGACTTGTAACTGTCAGAACCCTTGGGGAGAGGGGTGGAGTGTCATTCCTGAGTAATCCAAAGCTGACCTAAGTTGATGTTTTGTTCTGTGTGGAAACTTTGAGACATGTTTTCAGCACAAAAAAAAAATAAGCTTTCAAAAACTTACATCTTAAGAAACCATTCAACCAGCAATGAAGTTGGTCTAATGTTTATAATGACCTGAGTACTTTTACTCGATGCATTTTGTTAGTTGTTCCAAGAAGCCTTGAACCATCAAGATAGGGTTAGTCTTTACAAGTCACATTTTCTGTGAAGTGGCTATTGGGGACAATCAGCTGTCAGATAAATGCTTCTAAAGGAAGAATTACTGTTTAAATGGATGTGGCTTCACAAGCCTTGGAAGCCCCAGCTCCTGCTAATTTGAGAATGGAGCCCTCTAGTATTCTCTAAAGAAAGAAAGAAAAAAGTCTTTCAGGTTGATTTTAAATACATCTTTTTTTGGTATTTATTTAAAGGCATCTTTTTCATGAGGAAGCGGTAATAAAACTATAGGGAGTGAGTGATGTTTCATTATACCTTTTATGGCCTATTAATTTGTTACCATCTATTCACCTTTGTTGATGAAATTTTAATTTTGCCCTTGCTAGAGCATATTGTAAGAATTGTATAAACTGCTGCTCCCTGTGCTGACAAAAAGGTCCTTTTAGAGTGAACAATTGGGAGCTCATTTTATTTCTAGAGCACATTTAAAATAACTTATGAATGAGAGTTGTCAGACATGAAATGCAGTATTAATTAAATCTTTTTCTAGTCTTTTTGCTTCTCCAGCTAAACCAACCCTTTAGAAAAATACATGGCCACCTTAATTATAGAGGAGAAGACAAAAAATATCCTTCACATTCCTGTGCCTGAATAAGAATAAGAACTCAATTCATCTAAATAATAACCCCATTAGCTGCTTAACTCAACAGTGCACATGGGAAAATTTTCAATCCACAATGTAAAAAGTGTTTATTGGGTGGATCATTTTCAAGGTTTTGTTCTTTTAATGTTCAAAATGATCATTTTAAATAAATCTGATAGGTCATAACTAGTAGATTTAGAGCATTTATGACTTATGACAAAAGTTTTGTGTCATGTCAACTAATGAATTTTTCTTTTAATATCTAGCAACAATACCATTCAAAAATAGATGATCTGATCGACAACAGCGTAAAAGAAATCATTTCACTGTTAGTTTCAAAGGTAATGTATTGTTAATTCACCTTTTAAAATCAAATTGAAAAATAATTTTCAATGGATACTTTTTTAAAATGTCGTGTTTAAATATCTAATTGAAAAAAATATAGTTTAAAAGATTAATGCAGGAAAAATTAGAATTTTCAGGAAAGTTAGCAAAAAAGATTATGAACACTATGTCAACAACATTTGATTTTTTTTTTTTTTTTTTAGCTATAATAAATTTTGGCTTTTCTTACCATTGTTGTCATTTTAAAACTAACTCTTCTTCCAGTAAAACCTTATTATGTTACATTCATGTGCTTGTACTATTTAACTCCAGAGCAGATTTGAGTAGTCATAAGTCCTTGAATTTAGCCCATCTGTGGTGGTGATGGCACTAAGGCTCTATATCTGGTCTTGGAGACAGAGAAAGCTGGCAGGGTGACATCTGAGGTCCTCCACGCCCAGGAGTTTCCCAGGATTTCCAATTTGATGCTCAAAATACCTTTGACAAAAGCCATGATCTTTCACTGTATAAGTAGAGATGAAGCAATGGATGCATCATTTAGTGATTAGATGATTTAGATTCTAACTCTGGTGTAACAGACGGTCATGAGTGGCATTTCAGATCAGGGGCTGATAAGGAAAGGAAGAGAGAACATGAGAGCACAAGGTTAAAAGGATGAACAGAGAGAATAGGCATCTCCTAGAGGCAATTTCCTATGAGCAGATAGATCCCATGCTCTCACAAGACTTCATCAAAGAACCCCAAATCAAGATTTGTAAAGCAACTGGAAGGATGACAAAAAGCAAAGGAAAAACCACCCTCAATTTAATAAACAGACAAAAGACATCCTGTTTAGAAAAGAAAAAAACAGAGATGTCCCATGAACATGAAAAATGTTCTATCCTCTGTTTCTATTATTTTTATTATTTTAAATTCTTCATATAATTGGTACTATGTAATATTTAGTCTTCTGTGTCTGCTTATTTCACAGAGCATATTATACTCCAGGTTTATCTATTTATCTCAAATGGCAGGATTTCCTTCTTTTTTTGAGGCTGAATAATATTTCATTGTAGCATGTAACTCATTTTCATTATCCATTCACCTGTCTGGTGGATATTAAAGTTCCTTCCAAGTCTTGCCTATTGAGAAGAATGCTGCAAAGAAATGAGTGCAGATATTTCTTCAATATATGAATTTCAGTTTCTTTGGATATATGCCCATTAGTAGGATTGCTAAATCATATGGTAGTTCTATTTTTCATGTTTTGAGGATCCTACATGCTATTTCCCATAGTGGCTGCACCAATTTATGTATCCAACAACAGTGGGCATTTTCTCCACATTCTCAGCAATACTTGTTATCTTTTGGGTTGTTGATAGTAGCCATCCAAACAGATGCCAGCTAATATTTCAGTGTGGTTTTGATTTGCATTTCTCCAAAGATTAGTGATATTAAGCTCCTTTTCATATACCTATTGGCCATTTATATGTGTTTATTAGAGACATAGTGCTTTGCTCATTGTTCATAGAGACATAGTGCTTTGCTCATTTTTTTTTAACTTTAATTTTTTTTCTTTTGTGTTTTAGGAGTTTCTTATATATTTTAGATATTAACTCCTTATCAGACAATAGTTTGTAAACATTTCCTCCCATTTTGTAGGTTGCCTTTTCATTATGTTGATTGTTTCCCTTGCTGTGCAGAAGCTGTTTTACTTGATATAATCTCATTTTTTTAAAAAGATTTCTTGCCTGTGCTTTTTGTTTGCAGCCAAGAATCATTGCTAGGGCCAGTGTTTTCTTCTAGAAGTTTCATGGTTTGGGGTCTTATGTTATTTAATCCATTTTTACTTGATGGTATTTAGTTGATGATTTTGTCGATCCATTTGTTGATGGTGTAAGAAAAGGGTCAAATTTTATTCTTTTGTATGTGTACCTCCACTTTTCCCAGCACTATTTATTGAACAAACCATCCTTTTCTGTTTACACCCTTGTCAAAGATTAGTTGACTGTATGTGTGTGGGTTTATTTCTGAGCTCTCTGTTTTGTACTGTTGGCCTATACATCTGCTTTTATGCTAGTAACATTGTGTTTTGATTATTTTAGCTTTGTAATGGATTTTGAAATTAGGAAGTGTGATGCCTCCAGTTTATTCTTTTGCTCAGAATTGTTTTAGTTATTTCAAGTTTTTTGTGGTTCCAGATTAATTTTAGGATTGCTTTTTCTATTACTGTAAAAAAAATGCCACTGGGATTTTGATAGAGATTACATTAAATGTATAGATCCCTTTGAGTAGTATGAACATTTTAAGTATAATAATTATTGTAATTCATGAACATGGGATTTTTTTATTTATTTGTTTTCTGCTGTAATTTCTTCAGTGTTTTATACTTTTCAGTGTACAAGGTTTTCACTTTCTTGGTTAAGTATATTTCTAAGTACTGCATTCTTTTTGATGCTATTGTAGATGGGATTGTTTTCTTAATTTCCTTTTCATATAGTTACTTGTTAGTGTACAGAAATATGAATGATTTTTGTATGTGGATATTTTTTCTGCAACTTTACTGAATTTGTTTATTCTAACAGTTCTTTTTTGTAGATTCTTTAGGGTTTTCTATATATTAAGATCATGTCATCTGCAAATAGAGATAATTTTACTTGTTATTTCCTGATTTGCATGGCTTATGTTTCTTTTCTTTTTCTTTTTTATTTATTTTTATTTTTTGTCTGCTTACTCTGGCTAGGACTTCCAGTACTATGTTGAATAGAAGTGGCAAAAGTGGGCATCCTTGCCTTATGCTGTATCTTAGAGGAAACAAATTGGTTTTTCCCCATTGAGTATGATATCAACTGTGAACTTTTCATATGTAGCCTTTATTATGTTGAGGTAATTTTATTCTATTCCTAATATTTTGAATGTTTTTTGTCATGAAACATTACTGACATTTGTCAAGTATTTTTCTGCATCTATTGAGATGATTTTGTGATTTTTATCCTTCATTCTATTAATGTGGTGTATCATAGCAGTTGACTTGCTTATATTAAAAAATCCTTGGATCCTAGGGATAAATCTTACTTGGTGATGGTGTATGATTTTTTAATATGCTGTTGAATTCAATTTGCTGATATTTTGTTAAAGATTTTTGTATCTATGTTTATCTTGGCTTGTAGTTTTCTTTTCTGGCAGTATCTTTTGTCTGGCTTTGGTATCAGGGTGATGCTGGCCTCATAGAATAAGTTTGGAAATGTTCCCTCTTTGTTTTTGGTAGAGTTTAAGAGAATTGGCATTAATTCTTTTTTAAATGTTTGGTGGAATTCACTTCATTAAATGTTTGGTAGAATTAACTTTTGAAGCCATTTCTTTGTTGGGAGGTTTTTGAATACAGATTCAGTCTCCTTATTGGTTATTGGTCAGCTTTGTTTTATTCTTTGGATAGTGTCATGTTTCCCTGATTCTTCATGATCCCTGTGGCCTTACATTGGTATCTGTACTTTTGGAGAAACAGTGACCTCTTTCACTATTTACAGTTTGACTTCAGCAGGAAAAGCCCTTCATCACTCAAACCAGCTAGAGATTTTGTGTGGGCCAGCTGTTAGGGCTTGTGAGCAGGCCTGCTGCCAGGGTCCAGAGGCAGGATAAATTGTGGTTTTATTTCATTAAGAAAAACTAAAACATCTTGTAAGGCAATGATTCTTAAATGTTAGCACACATGAAAAAAATTAAGAGCTGTTAAAATGCAGATTTCCATACCTATCTTAATCACCAGTGATGCTGAGTCTTAAGTTTGGGGAGAGGGGAGGGACTGTGCATGTTTAACCAGCCACCGTGGTTATTTTGAAATAGGGGACCAGGAGCCAGATTTTGAGAAACACTGCTCTGGTGAATCTTCTTCCAGACTGGCATGTAAATCTTTAAACTTCAGAATATTTTTTTAAATGGCCTATAAGACAGTTTGTTTACACATATTTCTTACCAAGTAAGAAACAAGTGTTTCTTATTTTTAGCCAGGCATGGCGGCTCATGCCTGTAATCCCAGCACTTTGGGAGGCTGAGGCAGGCAGATCACAAGGTCAAAAGACTGAGACCATCCTGGCCAACGTGGTGAAACCTCATCTCTACTAAAAATACAAAAAATTAGCTGGGTGTGGTGGCGTGCCACTGTAGTCCCAACTACTCAGGTGGCTGAGGCAGGAGAATCGCTTGAACCCAGGAGGCGGAGGCTGCAGTAAACTGAGATTTAAAAAAAAGTGGGGGATGTGCCAAGATGACTGAGAGGAGGCAACACCAGAATGCAACTCCCAGCAAATGAGATGCAGAGGTCTAGAGGATTTCACGATTCCAAGCGAAGTGCTGGTTTCATTTCAGTGGGACTGGTAGGTCACTGAAAATAGCCCAGGGAAGGCAAGCCAAAGCTGAACTGCAGCAAGAGCAGCCCAGGGAGGGCTAACAGAGACAGGGCAGGGTGTGTCCCCACCTGGAACGTGCAGTCAGCTTGGAGGGTCAGGGACTTCACCCCCTCAGTGCTCCTATTAGGATCCTGTGCTTACCTCATCCCTCCTGCAAACCACAGTCCACAAGAGCCCCACTGGACTGAGGGGCACCGTGGGTTGTTTATGCAAATCTGAGCGATAGATCCTGCCTGGTGCTGCAAGTTGTTGGCATGGACCTGGTTGGAAGTTTGGACTAAGGCCAGAAGGACGGAACTACCCATCCCATAGAAAGAGGCAGAGTTGAAAGCGGGGAAACAGATCCCAAGGCCTGGCAGGCCCCACCTCCACAAAACTCAAACTGAAGCCGGTGTGCTAGAGAGCTCCACAACAAATAACACCAGTGTGACCCCAACAAGGAAAATCAAGCTCGGGGAAGGAGAGACGCCATTGTGAAGGTGGAGCTAATCTCACCTGCATAAACAAACTCAGGAGGGTGGGGGGAGACCACCCACTCAGCAGCCTGACAACAGGCCAAAAAGGTACAGCTCCAACCTCAACAGAAAGGGAGTCCACTCAGAGATTGCTCCTGAAATCACCAACTTTGAAGATCAAAGCAAGATAAATCCACCAAGATGGGAAGAAACCAGCGCAAAAAGGATGAAACCATCAAAGACCACAACACCTCTTCTACTCCCAGGGATCACAACTCCTCACCATCAAGGGAACAAAACAAGATGGAGAATGCGTTTGACAAATTGACAGAAGCAGGCTTCAGAAGGTGGGTAATAACAAACATCTCTGATTTAAAAGACCATGTTCTAACCCAGTGCAAAGAAACTAAGAACCTTGAAAAAAGGTTAGACAAAATGCTAACCAGAATAACCAGCTTAGAGAAGAACATAAACAACTTAATGGAGCTGAAAAACATAGCACAAGAACTTCACAAGGCATACACAAGTTTCAACAGTGGAATCAATCAAGCAGAAGAAAGGATATCAGAGATTGAAGATCAAATCAATGAAATATAACGAGAAGGCAAGATTGGAGAAAAAAGACTGAAAAGAAATGAACAAAGCCTCCAAGAACTATGGGATTATGTGAAAAGACCTAATCTACCCTTGATGAGCATACTTGAATGTGATGGGGAGAATGAATCCAAGCTGGAAAACACTTTTCAGGATATTTTCCAAGAGAACTCCCCAACCTAACAAGGCAGAACAACATTCAAATCTGATACAGAGAACACCACAAAGATACTCCTCAAGAAGAGCAACCCCAAGACACATAATTGTCAGATTCACCAGGGTTAAAATGAAGGGAAAAATGCTAAGGGCAGCCAGAGAGAAAAGTCGAGTCACCCACAAAGGAAAGACCATCAGACTCACAGTGGATCTCTCAGCAGAAACCCTATAAGCTAGAAGGGAGTGGGGTCCAATATTGAACATCCTTAAAGAAAAGACCTTTCAACTCAGAATTTCATATCCAGCCAAACTAAGCTTCATAAGTGAAGGAGAAATAAAATCCTTTACAGAGAAGCAATTGCTGAGAGATTTTGTCACTAGAAGACCTGCCTTACAAGAGCACTTGAAGAAAGTACTAAACATGGAAAGGAACAACCAGTATGAGCCACTGAAAAAATGTACCAAATGGTAAAGAACAATGATGAAATGAAGAAACCGCATCAACTAATGGGCAAAACAGCCAGCCAGTAACAAAATGCCAGGATCAAATTCAAACATAACAATATTAATGTTGAATGTAAATGGCCTAAACGCCCCCCAATCAAAAGACACAGACTGGCAAACTGGATAAAAAGTCAAGACCCATCAGTGTGCTGTATTCAGGAGAC
This sequence comes from Aotus nancymaae, assembly GCF_030222135.1. NCBI lineage: Eukaryota > Metazoa > Chordata > Mammalia > Primates > Aotidae > Aotus > Aotus nancymaae. The sequence goes on from NW_026988413.1 coordinate 34,239,690, forward strand.
CCATCTCACGTGCAAAGACTCACATAGACTCAAAATAAGGGGATGGAAGATTTACCAAACAAATGGAGAGCAAAAGCAGGAGTGGCAATCCTAGTCTCTGATAAAACGGACTTTGAACCAACAAAGATCAAAAGAGACAAAGAAGGGCATTACATGATAGTTAAAGGATCAATGCAACAATAAGAGCTAACTATCCTAAATATAAATGCACCCAATGCAGGAGCACCCAGATACATAAAGCAAGTTCTTAATGACCTACAAAGAGACTTAGACTCCCACACAATAATAGTGGGAGACTTTAACACTCCACTGGCAATACTGGACAGATCAACAAGACAGAAAGTCAAAAAGGATATCCAGGACTTGAACACAGATCTGGACCAAGCAGACCTAATAGACATTTACAGAACACTCCACCCCAAATCCACAGAACACACATTCTTCTTAGCACCACATCACATTTACTCTAAAATTGACCACATAATTGGAAGTGAATCACTCCTCAGCAAATGCAAAAGAATGGAAATCATGACAGTCTCTCAGACCACGGCACAATCAAATTAGAACTCAGGATTAAGAAAAGCACTCAAAACCACACAATCACATGGAAACTGAACAACTTGCCCCTGAATGGTGAATGGATAACAAAATGAAGGCAGAAATAAAAATGTTCTTCGAAACCAACGAGAACGAAGATGCAACGTACCAGAATCTATGGAACACATTTAAACAGTGTCTAGAGGGAAATTTGTAGCAATAAATGCCCACATGAGAAACAAAGAAACATCTAAAATCGATACCCTATCATCAAAATTGAAAGAGCTAAAGGAGCAAGATCAGAAAAACTCAAAAGCAAGCAGAAGAAAAGAAATAACTAAGATCAGAGCAGAACTGAAGGAGATAGAGACACTAGAAACCCTTCAAAAAGTCAATAAATTCAGGAGCTGAAAAGATCAACAAAATAGACCACTAACTAGACTAATAAAAAAGAAAAGAGGGAAGAATTGAATAGATGTAATAAAAAACCATAAAGCAGAGAACATCACAGATTCCTCAGAAATACAAACTACCATCAGAGATTGCTACAAACTGCTCTATGAACATAAACCAGTAAATCTTGAAGAAATGGATAAATTCCTAGACATTTGCACACTCGCAAGACTAAGCCAGGAAGAAGTTGAAACCCTGAGTATTCCAATAGCAAGGTCTAAAGTCGAGGCAGCAATTAAGAGTCTACCAACCAAAAAAAGTCCAGGTCCAGATGGGTTCACAGCCGAATTCTACCAGATGTACAAAGAGGAGCTGGTACCATTCCTGTTGCAACTATTCTAAACAATACAAAAAGAGGGAATCCTTCCCAAATCATTTAATGAGATCAACATCCTGATGCCAAAACCTGGCAGAGACACAACTAAAAAAGAAAACTACAGGCCAATATCCGTAATGAACATTGATGCAAAAATCTTCAGTAAAATACTGGCAAACTGAATACAACAGCACATCAAAAAGCTTATCCACCACAATCAAGTAGGCTTTATCCCTGGGATGCAAAGCTGGCTCAACATACGCAAAGCTGTAAATGTAATCCACCACATAAACAGAACCAAAACCAAAAACCACATGATTATCTCAATAGATGCAGAGAAGGCCTTTGACAAAATTCAACAGCCCTTCATGCTGAAAACTCTCAGTAAAATAGGTATTCATGGAACGTATCTCAAAATAATAAAAGCTATTTACGACAAACCCACAGCCAATATCATACTGAATGGGCAAAAACTAGAAGCATTCCCTTAAAAAACTGGCACTAGACAAGGATGCCCTCTCTTACCACTCCTATTCAATATAGTATTGGAAGTTATAGCCAGAACAATTAGGCAATAAAAAGAAATAAGGGACATTCAAATAGGAAAAGAAGAAGTCAAATTGTCCCTATTTGTAGATGACATGATCATATATTTAGAAGATCTCATCATCTCAGCCCAAAACCTCCTTAAGCTGATAAGCAACTTTGGCAAAGTCTCAAAATACAAAATGAATGTGCAGAAATCACAAGCATTCCTATACACCAACAACAGACAAACAGAGAGCCAAATCATGAGCGAACTGCCGTATACAATTGCTGCAAAGAGAATAAAATACCTAGGAATAAAACTCACAAAGGATGTAAAAGATCTCTTCAAGGAGAACTACAAACCACTGACCAAGAAAATAAGAGAGGACACAAACAGATGGAAAAACATTCCATGCTAATGGTCAGGAAGAATCAAGATTGTGAAAATGGCCATACTACCCAAAGTAATTTACAGATTCAATGCTATCCCCATCAAGCTACCATTGACCTTCTTCACAGAACTGGAAAAAAAACACTTTAAACTTCATATGGAACCAAAAGAGAGCCCACATAGCCAAGACAATCCTAAGCAAAAAGAACAAAGCTGGAGGCATCATGCTACCTGACTTCAAACTGTATTACAAGGCTACAGTAATCAACACAGCATGGTACTAGTACCAAAACAGAGATATAGACCAATGGAACAGAAGAGAGGCCTCAGAAGCAATGCCACACATCTACAACCATCTGATCTTTGACAAACCAGACAAATACAAGCAATGGGGAAAGGATTTCCTTTTTAATAAATGGTGATGGGAAAACTGGCTAGCCAAATGCAAGAAGCTGACACTGGATGCCTTCCTGACACCTTACACTAAAATTAACTACAGATGAATTAAAGATTTAAACATAAGAACTAACACCATAAAAACCCTAGAAGAAAACCTAGGCAACACCATTCAGGATATAGGCACAGGCAAGGACTTCATGACTAAAATGGCAAAAGCAACTGCAACAAAAGCCAAAATAGACAAATGGGATCTAATTAAACTTAAGAGCTTCTGAACAGCAAAAGAAACAATCATTAGAGTGAACCAGCAACCAACAGAATGGGAAAATATTTTTGTAATCTACTCATCTGACAAAGGGCTAATATCCAGAATCTACAAAGAACTAAAACAGATTTACAAGAAAACAACAAACAAACCCATTCAAAAGTGGGCGAAGGATATGAACGGACACTTTTCAAAAGAAGACATTTATATGGCCAACAAATGTATGAACAAATCATTAGAGAAATGCAAATCAAAACCACATTGAGATACCATCTCATGCCAGTTAGAATGGCAATCATTAAAAATTCTGGAGACAACAGATGCTGGAGAGGATAGGGAGAAAAAGGAACACTTTTACACTGTTGGTGGGAGTATAAATTAGTTCAACCATTATGGAAGACAGTGTATCGATTCCTCAGGGATCTAGAAATAGAAATTCGATTTGACCCAGTAATCCCATTACTGGGTATATACCCAAAGGATTATAAATCGTTCCATTAATTAAAGACACATGCACACATATGTTCGTTGTGGTGGTGTTTATGATAGCAAAGACCTGGAACCAACCCAAATGCCCATCAATGATAGACTGGACAAAGAAAATGTGGCACGTATACACCATGGAATAGTATGCAGCCATAAAAAATGATAAGTTTGTGTCCTTTGTAGAGACATGGATGAATCTAGAGACTATCATTCTCGGCAAACTGACACAGGAACAGACAAGCAAACACAGCGTGTTTGCATTCATAGGCGGGTGATGAACAATGAGAACCCTTGGGCACAGGGAAGGGAACGACACTCTCTGGGCTAGGTTGGGGGGTGGAGGCGGGGAGGGGAGGGACACCAGGGGAGGGACGATAGGGAGGGATAACACTAGGAGAAATGCCTGATGTAGGTGACGGGGGCATGGGGATGGAAACAGCAAACCACCGTGGCATGTATGTACCTATGCAACAATCCTGCAGGATGCAGGATGTGCACATGTGCCCCAGAGCCCAAAGTACAATTAAAAAAAAAAGAAGTGGAAACAACCCAAATGTCTATCAACTGAGGGAAGGATAAACATGGTATATCTATGAAATAGAATATGATTTTCCAATAAGAAGAAAGTACTGATACAGACTACAACATAGATGAAACTTGAAAAGTATGCTAAAACCCAAAGGGCCACAAGTCATATGATTCCCTTTTTATAAAATGTTCAGAACAGGCAAACCATTAGAGACAAAAAAATAGATTAGTGATTGCCAGGGGCTGGTAGGGATTGGGAAAGGTGTTGGGAGGAATGGAAATTAGCCACTAATGGATAAAGGGAGTTTCTTTTAGGAGGGACAAAAATATTCTAAAGTTAGATTGTTGTGAACATATCAAAAATCACTGAATTGTCGACTTTAAATGGTACATTTTATGATATGTAAAGTATATCTCAATAAATCCATTTTTTTAAAAAAATAACTTTTTAAAAACATTATGAAGTACTTACTGTGAAATAGCCACGGTAACTGTACATATGTGACTGTATTTAAAACTTACAAAACCTATAAAATGGGCAGTCTCATCCTCAGTCACTGGTAGGAGCATAATTCCCAAAAACTGACAACAGCCAAACAATTAATTAATTAGTGAGAGTCAGGATTCAAACCTCCGAGCTTCAGATCCTTAATCCAATGCACTTAACTGATTCTACATCTCTGGGAAATCTGTAAAGAGCAACCAGCCCATAAAAATTAAAATATCCAGTTTCTACATTAAGTGTTTCTACCCTGTCAAATTCTAAGAGTCATGTCATAGACATTTTGTATCATAATAATTAACATAAAGTAGATGAAAAGAACAGTGAATTTCTTGTATCCCAAATATTTCTTCCCATATTTTAATTTTCTGCGCATATTAATACATATATTTGCTACATCTGGATAACTAAAAAGTCACACTTTCTTTTTACCTCTCCTCTTAATGCCTACCTTTATATCCTCTTCTTACCTCACATGCTTTTACAAATAACATGAGAATGAGCCCAGGTTCTCAGTCACACACAGTAGTCAACAGTGTGTGTCCCTGCCTCCTATGCACACATTTTATGTGCCTAGAAAAGATCTTGGCCTTCCATCTCTATGCCCTTCTCTCTCCTTCAGCAACTAAATGCAGTTACTCCTTGGGCACCCGTCATTTGAACTTTTTCTACAAATTTCTGTGACTTTCACACTTCTGGCTTTAACTCTATGCTTGTGGTTTTCAGCTCTGTATGTGAAAAGGCAGTGCAGAATCACAGTTAAAAGCCCAACTTCAGACCTGGGTTCAGATTTCAACTCCCCTACTAGCTGTCTGACCTTAGTCAAGTTACTGAAACAAGCTTTCTATGGCTCAGTTTCCTTGCCTGTGAAGTAGGAGTAATATAATAGTAGCATTTATTATATGAATAGTAAGTGAATAGTAATAATAATGTTAGTGAATAATAAGTAAGTTAATACAGAGTCTTAAAACAGTGACCAACACAATGTAAATATTAGTTGATGTTGTTATTATTGTTCCTCTCATTTTTTATCACCTAAAACCCTGTATTTCCAGTCGCTTTCTGTACATCTCTACAAGGTCAGTGTCTAAAAATATCCACATCACCTCCACCCCACCCAAAGTGCCTCTTGTTTTGCATTTGCTGTCTCCATCGGCAGTACTAATCACCCCATTGTAAAATCTCATCCCTGTCTTTCTAGAATCTGCTCAAGCACTTCATACAAGAGGACATCAGGACCTTGACTCAGTCTCCTAAAACTCCCTTTTCTGCCTCACTCCATTCTCACTGGCACTACTACAATCTTCCAGGCCCTCATCATTTCCCCATTTAAATTCTTGCCTCACTGATCTCCACCATGGTGCCCCACTTCACCCTTGATATGGTTTGGCTGTATTTCCACCCAAAATCTCATCTTGAATTATAATCTCCATAAATCCCCATGTGTCAAGGGTGGAGCAGGTGGAGGTAATTGTACCATGGGGGTGGTTTTCCTCATCCTATTCTCATGATAGTGAGTGAGTCTCATAAGATCTGATCGTTTTATAAGCATCTGGCAGTTACCCTGCTTGCACTCATTCCATCCTGATGCCCTGGGAAGAAGATGCCTGCTTTTCCTTTGCCTTCTGCCATGGTTGTAAGTTTCCTGACGCCTTCCCAGCAATGCAGAACTGTGAGTCAATTAAACCTCTTGTCATTATAAATTACCCAGTCTCGGGTGTTTTTTCATAGCAGTGTGAGAACAGACTAAGACAACCCTGAAGCCAGAGCATCTTTCCAAAATACAGATTTGATCATTTCTTGCCAATGCTTCATATACTGTAGGCATTCCTTGCTCCCTGTGCCCTCATTTCCTAAATTGAGTCTCAGGGAATCTTGTACTCGAGTTTTGTTGATGTCCCATGAGAAGAGGTTGCTAACCCATTTGGAGAACACTGTATTCCTTGAAATTCAGGATGAGGTAGTGTTTGAGTGTGCAGTAATTTTACACCTAACCTGTCCTGGGGCCCTTTATTCCAGAATTCCTAATAATATCTTGCAGGAATTAATATTCCTTAGAATATAGTTTGTGAAAGTTTGACCCACAAGAAAAACTTTTTAGCATCACCTACAAGTCCCTTCGCAGTATAATTACTCATCCCTACAACACTCTCCCCCACATCTTAAACTGTAGCCATTTCAGAGTTCTATTGGTTTTACAGTTGTTCAGAACACTGTGCCTTTTCACATTCTGCCCCCTGCATGAAGAGCCCTTTTTTTCTTTCTTCTTATAATTCAACTAGAAAAGTCTTGGTTTGCTCTCCTTTCTAGAAGACATCTCACCTTCCTAAGCAAATTTAGGCCTCTCCTCACCCAGTGCCCTCTGTGTCCACTGTCTGCCATTTTTTTCATGGTTTCGTGTGTCTCTGAATCCTCTTTATCTATTATTCTTTCTACATGCTTGTCATATAACCCAATGAGTATTTGCTGAATAAGTGACATTAAGAAAAGATGAAAGTAAATCTGGAAAATGCTGAAGAAATGTGCTCTGGCATTAATACTCCAATTCTGTTCTCTAACCTAGAACATAGAATAAAGTACTTTACATAAAATTATATGATATACTGTGACTCTGCCCCTAATGAAAAAGGGCAATATTCATTTTTAAAAAGGATTGAAATTCGCAGCCATGAGGCAGCGTAGAGTTTCAGGATGCAGCTCTGTGCCAGGAAGTGTGCTCAATGCCAGGGATACAGCGCTAAGCAAAACAAACGAGGTCCCTGCCTTCAAGGAGCTTGCTAACCCTTGGAGGAAACACACTAACAAACATAGAATGCAACCCACACAAATGTGTCAGGTAGGATAATCTGTGACAGAGTGACTCATTTAGTCTGGGGGGACAGGAAAATTTTTCCCAAACAAGTGAAGCTTGAGCTGAGTTCCTAAGAATGAAAGAGTTAACCTGGATAAGAGAGATAAAAGGACCATTTAAGAGAAACTGCAGACACCAGGGCCTGGAGCAAGACAAGGCTGCAGAAGTGAGCAGAAGCTTGTAGGAAGTACTAAGGAGCTTAAAGTCTTTATCCCAAGAGCAGTGGGAAGTCACAATTAATCAGATTTGCTTTATAAGAAGATTCATCTGACTGCCTGTAGGGAACAGATTGGAGGAGGGGTAGTCTAGAAGCTGTTACTTGGTCTTTGGTGAACTAATCCAAAGACATTTAAGATGTACAATGGAGAGAAAGGGAAATAGTAAGGAGTACTCTTAGGCTTATCACCTGTATGTTAGTATCATTTCCAGATTCAAGGTGTCCTGAAGAGAAACAGATTTGGAGAGAAAGACCATAATGTCAGTATTGGACATGTTGAGATTGAGCTGCTTTTGAGACATCTGAGGGAGGAGATGTCAAGAAAGACATTTGGCTATTTGGGTCTGGAGCTCAGAGGAGGGATATAGGGTAAAAATATTGATGTGATTATAAGATTTCAGCAATTGAAAATGATACTGTATCAGCAACAACTGTTCTCAGGCCAAGGTACCATAACTGGAACACCTATGGAAAAAAGGGAAGGTAACCTTAAAAGAAAGGGGAAAAGGGGCCAGGCGCGGTGGCTCACACCTATAATCCCAGCACTTTGGGAGGCCGAGGCAGGTGGATCACGAGGTCAAGAGATCGAGACCATCCTGGTCAACATGGTGAAACCCCGTCTCTACTAAAAGTACAAAAATTAGCTGGGCATGGTGGCGCATGCCTGTAGTCCCAGCTACTCGGGAGGCTGAGGCAGGAGAATTGCTTGAACGCAGGAGGCAGAGGTTGCGGTGAGCTGAGATTGTGCCATTGCACTCCAGCCTGGGTAACAAGAGCGAAACTCTGTCTCAAAAAAAAAAAAAAAAAAGAAAGGGGGAAAAAAACAAAAATTCTTCTGGCCAGAAAAACCTTCAATAATTTTTACCAACAGGAAAAAAAATTGGAGCATTAAATCTTACTAAGGAAAGGGTACAAGAAATGTCATATTTATTGCCACTTTATGTTAAAATTAAACCAACCAAAGTGTGGGATCATCAGAAAAACTGGGTTCTGGTCCCATTTCCTCATGTTACCAGCTGGGTCTCCTCACATAAATCATTTTCCTGATAAAAAAAGTGGGTGTATTGGTTTTTTAAAAAACTAACAGCCTTTTCTCAGTCTAGAGCAAAAGTCCTGTGCACATATTTGCAGGGAGCCTGTTGGTAGCCTGCATCTGTTGTCTCCAGGTTCTAGAAACTCATAGCACATGGAATGCTGGAGTTAGAAGAGTCCTGAGGTCATCTACTAGGGACTTTTCAAAATTTTCAATAAAGTTTTTAAGAGATATTTTTATATGCTTTAAAAATGTTTATAAAATATATTAATGTCTCAAATATATCTTAGCACTGCAAAATATAACACCAGTCAAAGTAAAGTGTTAATATCAGTCTGATTAAGAAGGGAAGGGAACCCTGGGGCCCTGCCTGGGTGGCCTCACCTTTCAAGGCCAGGCTAGTCACCAGTCCAGTCTCCCCATTCACAGATGAAGAAACAGAGGCCCAAGGCCACACAATAGATGTCAGCAGAGCCAGGATTTGGCCCCTGTGGTCCCTAAGCCTATGATCTCTCCACAACACCATGCAGAATCAGCAAGACCAGGGAGGGGAAAAGTGGCAGCTTCACCCTCCAGTCCTCTTGTGTCTCTATAATATCTGGGTTGTTCCAGCCAGCCTGTGGGTCCCTCCATGCAGGTATGCATTCTGTGGGACCAGCTTGTAGAGTCCAGCTAATTAGAGTAGCCATGTGGGGTAACTCTAAGGTAGATGAAAATGGAATACATTATATATAGTGCAGTGGCTCACACCTGTAATCCCAGTACTTTGGGAGGCCGAGGTGAGCAGATCACTTGAAGTCAGGAGTTGGAGACCAGCCTAGCCAACATGGTGAAACCCTGTAAGATAACTGAATTATTCAGGTGGGCCCAATGTAATCATGAGGTCTTTAAAAGGGGAAAGAGGTGGCAAAAGTAAAGAGCCAGAGAAAAAGATGAGATGCACTGGGTGCAGTGGCTCACACCTGTAATCCCAGCACTTTGGGAGGCTGAAGTGGGTAGATCATGAGGTCAAGAGTTAAAGACCAGCCTGGCCAATATGGTGAAACCCCATCTCTACTAAAAGTACAAAAATTGGCTGGGCATGGTGGCATGTGCCTGTAGTCCCAGTTGCTTGGGAGGCTGAGGCAGAAGAGTCGCTTGAACCTGGGAGGCAGAGGCTGATGTGAGCTGAAATCACTCCACTACACTCCAGCCTGGGCAACAGAGTGAGACTCTGTCTCAAAAAAAAAAAGAAGAAAAAAATTAGATGGCAAAAGCAGGATTAGAGACATGCTACGTTGCCAGCTTTGAAGATGGAGGACAGAGACCATGAACCATGAAATGCAGGCAAGAAATTAGAAAAGTCAACAAAACAAATTCTGCCCTAGAGCCTCCAGAAAGGAACTCAACCCTATTGACACTTCGATTTTAGCCCAGTGAAGCCTTTGTTGGACTTCTGAACTACAGAACTATACCATAATAAACATTTGTTGTTTTAAGCCAAAAAAAAAAAAAAAAAAAAAAAAAAGAATTAGCTGGGAGCAGTGGAGCACGCTTATAATCCTAGTTACTCAGGAGGCTGAGGCAGGAGAATCATTTGAACCTAGGAGGCAGAGGTTGCAGTGAGCCAAGATCACATCATTGCACTCCAGCCTGGGCGATGAAGTGAGACTGTCTCAAAAAAAAAAAAAAAAAAAGGCAAAGAAAAACTGGGGGAGGGCTGAGAGTATGAATATGGTTAACAGAGCCAAGAGTGAAAAAAATGACAACTCTCAGAAAGCACACCTGAAGAAGGCCTCGATCAATTCTGGGTATGAATTAAGAGATCATTTCTATAATGCCCAACTTCCTAGATTCTCAATTAATTGCAAAAACAAAAATGATTTAGGAAAGAATATACACTTTTTCCCCCAACTATATTGATACAGATATACGGGTGTGTATACACACACTCTCTCTCTCTCTCTCTCTCTCTCTCTCTCTCTCTCTCTCTCTCTCTCTCTCTCTCCTCCCCCCTCCCCCCACCCCGGCTCTTTCTGGTAACTTAGAATATTTTCCCTAAATTTCTCTTAAAAATAGATTAGATAGAAGACAAATCTGATCTGACTGCCTAGATTATGTAATTAAAATTTCTTGTTAACTTAGCCTGGTGAAGTTAATTTCATTACATTTATTCAGTTTAATTGTTTGGATCAAGGCCATATATTCAGAAGGCCCCTGTTCAAACCCAAGTATGTGCCCAGAAGGAATAGCATACAATATTAAGAGCCTTTAGCAAAGAAAGAATGCAAGTAAAATAGTCCACTTTATTTACGCGGGCAAGAAGAAAAGGAACAGTGTGAGAAAACAGTGTGGTAAATTCACCAACATCTGGTCTAGGTGTGCTGTTTTAGAAGTTGTCCTAGATACTTTGCAGAACAAGGTGCATTATGAATAAATACATGCTGTCAAACACTCCCTCGTTCCTATAGATGTGTAGGATTCTGGTAAAACCTTTTAGGAGTGTGTTGGAACAAAGCTTCAGAAAAGTAGTTTCACAGCTGGATTCACATAGAGAGGATGGGAAAGAGAAAATTGTATCATATTTTTATATTATTATATATTAACATTCTGACTTGGGTAAGATAACTTATTTTCTCCTACTTCATGACATTCTGGTTCTATCTTCACTTTTTTTTAGAGTATGTTATCAAAACATGTTTATTTTTAATTTTAAAAAGTTTTAAATATAGATTCAGGGATACATGTGCAGACTTTTTGTATTGCATTTTAGGTTTTGGGGTACATGTGAAGAACATGCAAAATTGTTGCATAGGTACACACATGGCAGTGTGATTTGCTGCCTTCCTCCCCTTCACCTATATCTGGCATTTCTCCCCATGCTATCTCTCCCAAACTCTCCACCCCCTGCTGTCCCCCCCCATTTCCCCCCAACAGACCCGAGTGTGTGATGCTCCCCTCCCTGTGTCCATGTGTTCTCATTGTTCAACACCTGCCTATGAGTGAGAATATGTGGTGTTTGATTTTCTGTTCTTGTGTCAGTTTGCTGAGAATGATGGTTTCCAGGTTCATCCATGTCCCTACAAAGGACACGAACTCATCGTTTTTGATGGCTGCATAATATTCCATGGTGTTTATGTGCCACATTTTCCCTGTCCAGTCTATCATCGATGGGCATTTGGGCTGGTTCCAGGTCTTTGCTATTATAAACTGTGCTGCAATGAACATTCATGTGCATGTGTCCTTATAGTAGAACGATTTATAATCCTTTGGATATATACCAAGTAACGGGATTGCTGGGTCAAATGGAATTTCTATTTCTAGGTCCTTGAGGAATCGCCACACTGTCTTCCACAATGGTTGAACTAATTTACACTCCCACCAACAGTGTAAAAGTGTTCCTATTTCTCCACATTCTCTCCAGCATCTGTTGTCTCCAGCTTTTTTTAATGATCGCCATTCTAACGAGTGTGACATGGTATCTCAATGTGGTTTTGATTTGCATTTCTCTAATGACCAGTGATGATGAGCATTTTTTCATATGTTTGTTGGCCTCATGTATGTATTCTTTTATAAAGTGTCTGTTCATATCCTTCACCCACTTTTGAATGGTCTTGTTTGTTTTTTTCTTTTAAGTCTGTTTTAGTTCTTTGTAAATTCTGGATATCAGCCCTTTGTCAGCTGGGTAGACTGCAAAAGTCTTTTCCCATTCTGTTGGTTGCTGATTCACTCTAATGACTGTTTCTTTTGCCATGCAGAAGCTGTGGAGTTTGATTAGGTCCCATTTGTCTATTTTGGCTTTTGTTGCCAATGCTTTTGGTGTTTTGGTCGTGAAGTCCTTGCCTACACCTGTGTCCTGAATGGTTTTGCCTAGATTTTCTTCTAGGGTTTTTATGGTGTTAGGTCTTATGTTTAAGTCTTTAATCCATCTGGAGTTAATTTTGGTGTAAGGTGTCAGGAAGGGGTCCAATTTCTGCTTTCTGCACACTGCTAGCCAGTTTTCCCCACACCATTTATTAAACAGGGAATCCTTTCCCCATTGCTTGTTTTTGTGAGGTTTGTCAAAGATCGGGTGGTTGTAGATATGTTGTGTTACCTCCAAGGCCTCTGTTCTGTTCCATTGGTCTATATCTCTGTTTTGGTACCATTTCGATGCTGTTTTGATTACTGTAGCCTTGTAATATAGTTTGAAGTCCGGTAGTGTGATGCCTCCTACTTTGTTCTTTTTGCTTAGAATTGACTTGGCTATGCGGGCTCTCTTTTGGTTCCATATGAAGTTTAAGGTGGTTTTTTCCAGTTCTGTGAAGAAGGTCATTGGCAGCTTGATGGGGATAGTGTTGAATCTGTAAATTACTTTGGGCAGTATGGCCATTTTCACAATATTGATTCTTCCTAACCGTGAACATGGAATATTTCTCCACCTGTTTGTGTCCTCTCTTATTTCGTTGAGCAGTGGTTTGTCTCCTTGAAGAGGTCCTTTGAGTTCCTTGTTAGTTGTATTCCTAGGTATTTTATTCTCTTTGTAGCAATTGTGAATGGCAGTTCATTCTTGATTTGGCTCTCTTTAAGTCTGTTATTGGTATATAGGAATGCTTGTGATTTTTGCACATTGATTTTGTATCCTGAGACTCTGCTGAATTTCTTATCAGTTTCAGGAGATTTGGGGCTGAAATGATGGGGTCTTCTAGATGTACAATCGTGTCATCTGCAAATAGAGACAATTTGACTTCCTCCTTTCCTATTCGAATACGCTTTATTTCTTTTTCTTGCCTGATTGCTCTGGCTAGAACTTCCAGTACTATATTGGATAGGAGTGGTGAGAGAGGGCATCCTTGTCTAGTGCCAGATTTCAAAGGGAATGCTTCCAGTTTTTGCCCATTCAGTATGATACTGGCTGTTGGTTTGTCATAAATAGCTTTTATTATTTTGAGATACGTTCCATCAATACCTAGTTTATTGAGGGTTTTTAGCATGAAGGGCTGTTGAATTTTGTCAAAGGCCTTCTCTGCATCAATTGAGATAATCATGTGGTTTTTATCTTTGGTTCTGTTTATGTGGTGAATTATGTTTATAGACTTGCGTATGTTGAACCAGCCTTGCATCCCCAGGATGAATCCTACTTGATCATGGTGGATACGCTTTTTGATGTGCTGTTGCAATCGGCTTGCCAGTATTTTATTGAAGATTTTTACATCTATGTTCATCATGGATATTGGCCTGAAGTTTTCTTTTCTTGCTGAGACTCTGCCGGGTTTTGGTATCAGGATGATGGTCTCATAAAATGATTTGGGAAGGATTCCCTCTTTTTGGATTATTTGGAATAGTTTCAGAAGGAATGGTACCAGCTCCTCTTTGTATGTCTGGTAGAATTCAGCTGTAAACCCATCTGGACCTGGGCTTTTTTTGGGTGGTAGGCTCTTAATTGCTGCCTCAACTTCAGACCTTGTTATTGGTCTATTCAGGGTTTTGACTTCTTCCTGGTTTTGGCTTGGGAGGATGCAAGTGTCCAGGAATTTATCCATTTCTTCCAGGTTTACTAGTTTATGTGCATAGAGTGTTTGTAATAATCTCTGATGATGGTTTGAATTTCTGTGGAATCTGTGGTGATATCCCCTTTATCGTTTTTTATTGCATCTATTTGATTATTCTCTTTTCTTTTTTATTAATCTGGCTAGTGGTCTGTCTATTTTGTTGATCTTTTAGAAAAACCAGCTCCTGGATTTATTGACTTTTTGAAGAGTTTTTTTGTGTGTCTATCTCCTTCAGTTCTGCTCTGATCTTAGTTATTTCTTGTCTTCTGCTAGGTTTTGAGTTTTTTTGATCTTGCTCCTCTAGCTCTTTCAATTTTGATGATAGGGTGTCCATTTTAGATCTCTCTTTGCTTCTCATGTGGGCATTTATTGCTGTATATTTTCCTCTAGAGACTGCTTTAAATGTGTCCCAGAGATTCTGGTATGTTGTGTCTTCATTCTCATTGGTTTCGAAGAACATCTTTATATCTGCCTTCATTTCATTGTTTATCCAGTCAACATTCAAGAGCCATTTGTTAAGTTTCCGTTAAGCTGTGAGGTTCTGAGTTACTTTCTGAATTCTGAGTTCTAACTTGATTGCACTGTGGTCTGAGAGACTGTTTATCATGATTTCCATTCTTTTGCATTTGCTGAGGAGTGATTTACTTACAATTATGTGGTCAATTTTAGAGTAGGTGTGATGTGGTGCTGAGAAGAATGTATATTCTGTGGATTTGGGGTGGAGAGTTCTGTAAATGTCTATTAGGTTTGCTTGTTCCAGGTCTGAGTTCAAGTCCTGGATATCCTTGTTAATTTTCTGTCTTGTTGATCTGTCTCATATTGACAATGGGGTGTTAAAGTCTCCCACTATTATTGTATGGGAGTCTAAGTCTCTTTGTAAGTTGTTAAGAACTTGCCTTATGTATCTGGGTGCTCCTGTATTGGGTGCATATATATTTAGGATCATTAGCTCTTCTTGTTGCATTGATCCTTTTACTGTTATATAATGTCCTTCTTTGACTCTTTTGATCTTTGTTGGTTTAAAGTCTATTTTATCAGAGATGAGAATTGCAACTCCTGCTTTTTTTTGCTCTCCATTTGCATAGTAAATCTTCCTCCATCCCTTTATTTTGAGTCTTTGTGTATCCTTGCATGTGAGATGGGTTTCCTGGATACAGCACACAGATGGGTTTTGGCTTTTTATCCAATTTGCCAGTCTGTGTCTTTTGATTGGGGCATTTAGCCCATTTACGTTTAGGGTTAATATTGTTATGTGTGAATTTGATCCTGCCATTTTGATGCTAGCTGGCTGTTTTGCCCATTAGTTGATGCAGTTTCCTCATTGCGTTGATGCTCTTTACCATTTGGTATGTTTTTGGAGTGGCTGGTACTGTTCCTTTCTATGTTTAGTGCCTCTTTCAGGAGCTCTTGTAAAGCAGGCTTGGTGGTGATGAAATCTCTGAATACTTGCTTGTTCACAAAGGATTTTATTTTTCCTTCACTTATGGAGCTTATTTTGGCTGGATATGAAATTCTGGGTTGAAAGTTCTTTTCTTTAAGGATGTTGAATATTGTCCCCCACTCTCTTCTGGCTTGTAGGGTTTCTGCTGAGAGATCTGCTGTGAGTCTGATGGGCTTCCCTTTATGGGTAACCAGACCTTTCTCTCTGGCTGCCCTTAGCATTTTCTCCTTCATTTCAACCCTGTTGAATCTCACGATTATGTGCCTTGGGATTGCTCTTCTTCAGGAATATCTTTGCAGTGTTCTCTGTATTTCCTGTATTTGAATATTGGTCTGCCTTGCTAGGTTGGGGAAGTTTTCCTGGATAATATCCTGAAGAGTATTTTTCAGCTTGGATTCATTCTCTTTGTCACATTCAGGTCCACCTATCAAACGTAGATTAGGTCTTTTCACATAGTCCCATATTTCTTGGAGACTTTGTTCCTTCCTTTTTACCCTTTTTTCTCTAATCTTGCCTTCTCGTTTTATTTCACAGAGTTGATCTTCAACCTCTGATACCCTTTCTTCTGCTTGGTCAATTTGGCTGTTGAAACTTGTGTGTGCTTTGTGAAGTTCTCGTGTTGTGTTTTTCAGCTCCATCAATTCACTTATATTCCTCTCTAAGTTGTCTATTCTCATTAGCATTTTGTCAAATCTTTTTTCAACGTTCTTAGTTTCTTTGCATTGGGTTAGAACATATTCTTTTAGTTCACAGAAGTTTCTTATTACCCATATTCTGAAGCCTGATTCTGTCAATTCATCACACTCATTCTCCATCCAGCCTTGTTCCCTTGCTGGTGAGGAGTTGTGATCCCTTGTAGGAGGAGAGGTGTTCTGGTTTCAGGTGTTTTCATCCTTTTTGTGCTGGTTTCTTCCCATCTTTGTGGATTTATCCACCTGTCATCTTGTAGTTGTTGACTTTCAGATTGGGTCTCTGAGTGGACGTCCAGTTTGTTGATGATGAAGTTATTTCTTTCTGTTTCTTAGTTATCCTTCTAACAGTCTGGCCCCTCTGCTGTAGGACTGCTGAGGTCCACTCCAGGCCCTGCTTGCCTGGGGATCACCTGCAGCAGCTGCAGAACAGTAAGGGTTGCTGCCAGTTTCTTCTTCTGCTATCTTTGTCCCAGAAGGATACCCGCCAAATGTCTGTCTGAGCTCTCCTTTATGAGGTGACTCTTTGGATGTACGGGGGTCTGGGAGCTGCTTGAGGAGACAGTCTATCCTTTATAGGAGCTCAAGTGCTGAGCTGTGAGCTCCATCGTTCATTTAGAGCCGCTGGGCAGGTATGGTTAAGTCTGATGCAGCAGAACTCATAAACCCCTTTTATTCCCCAGGTGCTCTGTCCCTGGGAGTTAGGGCTTTATTTATGAGTTTCCGTTGTGCTGCTGCCTTTTTTTCAGGGCTGCCCTGCCCAGCCAGTAGACAGCCTAGTCACTGTCTGCCTGCAGAGGCTTTGCTGAGCTGCTGTGGGCTCCACCTAACTGCCATGTGAACTTCCCTGCAATCCTGTTTATACGGGTGTAGTTAGGACTGCCTTGGCAATGGCAGCCCACCTCTGTAATGGCAGACTCTCTCTGTAATGGCTGGCTGCCTCGGCAATGGCGGGCTGCCTTAGCAATGGCGGACTACCTCCATAGTGGTGGAGTGCCTCGGTAATGGCGGACGCCCCTCACCCACAGGGCTGGACGTTCCCGGGTTCAGCTCTGCTTGCTGTGAAACTCTCAACCCAGAGCGTTTCCAATTGCTGTTTTTTTGTGGGGGCGGGACTGGCCGAGCCTGATCACCTGGCTCCCTGCCTCAGAGCCTTTTTTTTTAGTTGAACGGTTGACTCTCTCCCAGGTGTTCCAGTTGCCTGTTGAAAAGGCACCAGGATCTATGTGATTTCCCGTGCAGCGACCCACTGCGCAGGCTGAAACAGCGGCGCTGAGATTCGTGGTGCTTTTTTGCCCAGGAATCTCCTGGCCTGGCTCCCTGTTTCAGTCCCCTTTTTAATCAGATGAATGGGTGACTGTGCCTTCCCGGAGCTCGTCTCGCCAGCTAATATGGCACCGAGACCAGAGTATTTTGTACAGAGAACCACTGCGCTGGGGTGCCGGCAAAACAGCTGTGCCAGTGAAAACAGCCACGCTGGCGACCCGTGGGGCTCCTCCGCCTGGGAATCTCCTCATCTGTGGGCAATAAAAATCTGTCTGGAAATGCAGCATCCAGTGACCTTCTGCGCTTTCACTGGGAGCTGTAATCCTGAGCTGCTCCTAATCGGCCATCTTGGATCCCTCCCAGATTTTTAACTATACTAGTTAGTCCTGATCTTAACAAACAAAAACTAAACAGCTAATGAATACCCCTCATCCCATTCTCCCCCACAGAAAACATTTAGTTTTTCATTATCAGTCATACTGGGGATGGTTGTGTTTTCTGTGGAAGATTTTATAACTTGCAGTGCAAATAATGCAAATATTCCTTGTTTACTTCATGAAGTGTCACAGCTAAAAAAAGCAAGAACTGTGAGTTTTGAACCCTCACTGGAATCCTCCCTGTCACTTAGAATTTATGGTTCTGCCATCCATATGAATTTTATATGCTGTCAAAATCAACAAGAAATGTAAATGCACATGCCTTGAAGCACTCTTCATGTTTCTTTCTACCAGTCATTTCCAAGGGCTTCCTGGGACAAAGTCAGTAATTACCCAGACAGACTTTAGGTGTTAAATATTTTTCAAACAAGCCCAGTTAATGGCATCAGTAATAAAGAGCAGGGAAACAAAGAGATTATAGTGTTTCATTCCAACCCGACACCCTCAGGAGAACAGAGAGCACAAGGCAAACCCATAAGTGTTTATATACTCCCTGAGCTGTACAGGCAAAGTTCACAGGAAGCAGTTAAAGATGAAGCAACTAAACCCAGCATTTAACTGGGTTTCTTTGGAATCGTGCTGTTTTATGCAATTAAAAGCCTGGTGGAAGATATATCATTACTACTCAATCTTGATGTTTATAATAGAGTTCGATTTTTAAGGTAGCTCTTCTACTAAGTGTGCCTCAACAAAAGTCTTACAAAGAAAACCTTCCTGCAGGAACTGTACGACTCAGCTGGTTAATCCCAGAGGTGCTGTCACTGCTCACTACCATGTAAGCAATTAGATTCCCTGCTGTACTGAGCCTCCCCAGGGACCTATAGGGATAGGGAGGAACCCAGGAAAGACTCTCCACTACTTTTGAAATGGAGACAAAGAATGCTGTGGCATGATTGCAGCAGACCACAGGTTCACACCAAGGACTAACTTGTATATAAGCCAATAATGCTTCATGCTCTGAAGAAGATGGGAGAGACAGGCTGCCAGATGCCACAGTGGAGAAACTTCTGCCCTAAATGCATGTGCCAGAGACCTTCCTACAGAGTCATTTTAGCCACTCCATTTCTGCTATCCTTCGACTCATCTCCTGTGCCACCTCATAAATGAAGCTGACGCCATATCCTATAATCAAAGACATTCTTTTCCTCTTCTGGTTTCACTTATACTGCTTACCTGTCTACACTGACCATAACACTTCTGCCTTGTGTCTTGTGCAGTTGTATTCATGTCTGTCTCTCCCACTAGTCTGTATTTCCCAAAGGGAAAGGTCTAAGACTATTGTATTTTTGTATTTCCTATCTTAGGTACTCATTAATAATTATAACAAAATGACACTTATCGAGCTATGTTTTTAACTTGAGACAGGGTCTTCTTCTGTCATCCAGGCTGGAGTACAGTGGCACAATCATTTTTCAGTGAAGCCTCTAACTCCTGGGCACACGCCACCATGCCCAGCCAATTTTAAAATTTTTTTGTAGAGATACGGTCTCACTGTGGTGCCCAGGCTGGTCTTGAACTCCTAGACTCAAGCAATCCTCCTACCTTGGTCTCCCAAAGTGCTGGGATTACAAGTGAGAGACACCACCCCTTAACTCTTGTGTACTTATATGCTGGGCACATTGCATATATAGTATCGTTTCTTATAATTCTGTAGCATGATAGGTAAAGAGCATGGGCTTTGG
This sequence comes from Aotus nancymaae, assembly GCF_030222135.1. Lineage (NCBI taxonomy): Eukaryota > Metazoa > Chordata > Mammalia > Primates > Aotidae > Aotus > Aotus nancymaae. Next base: position 34,259,221 of record NW_026988413.1, read on the forward strand.
GGCAAGACCACCTGTGTTCAAAGTCTTCCTCCTTCTGTGGTCTGCCAAATAACCTTGAAACAGGCAGAATCCCAGTGGTTTTCTGATTCATAGCCTCATCTCTATTCTATCTCCTTAGAAGCCCCATAGATTTAATTGAATTAGACCCATTAGCTTAAAGAGCAAACTCATTCCTCTTTATCACTAAGTAATCCTAAGGCAGCCCCCTTTAACTTGTGACTTAACGTATTCAGGTTTTTAGACACAGAGAGTGATTTTGCTAATCATATGAATAATATTAATTTTTATATTTCTTTAGTATTTTGCCATTTTTACAGTTCTTTTATGTAAATTACCTCTACTGATCATACCATTCTTGTAAGGTGGGCAGGATGGCTGTCCTTTTCCCCACTTTACTGAGAAGTACAATGAAGAGAGAGAAGCAAAATGACTTGAAATTTATCTCGTAGCCAGACAGTGGCAGAGCTGCAACTGAATCCAAGATACAAATTCATCGACAGGCTTCCTGCCTCTATCTTGCTTTGTTCCTCAGCAACACACACGTGTATATGCACAGACTCACTAGCAGGCACCAAGAACCAGGTGCTGAGCTAGAGCTTCCATGGTTCAGGCTGTCTAGTAACCATAGCAATTACCGCTGTCCTCATGGCAAGTGAGATCACCCAGCACACACTTGCTCCAAGATTTGAGTTACAAGAGATGAGGCATTTTCCACTGAGGGCCATTAAGTTTGGAATTCTCTTGTCTTGGTCTGACATAACCCTAGAGTATTCATCTTCTGGGTTCTTGCAAACCATATCAAGTTGAGTTAGCCAGTCATGATTGGCAAGAAATCCTAACAGGCAGGAGGAAGGTGCTAAACTGACTTCTACATGTGAGCAATTTGCAATTTTGTGGGTGGATTATTTTTCCCTAGGTATCCTTTAGGATAGCTACCCAGGCATACATTATTCTCATTCTTTAAAAATGCATTTATAGTTCATAGTCTGCATGGTTTTGTTTCTGTGTTCTTACATCATGTCGCAAATGATGTGATGGAGAAACCTATAGGGAAGTTTTTGTTTCTTTTGCATAAACTATTTTGCAGTAATTGATCAGCCATAGAGAAAAGATTATCTCCTGTGCACTCATAGCAAGTTCTCTGGTCACTAGAGACCAATAAGCTGTGTCCCTAGAACTATTATCACTTTGTTGAAGAAGCTGCTATGTGAACAAAAAACCTCCTTCGTTAATTTCCCTTTTCGTATTTAAAAAACCTTGTCAGCATTTTCCCTTTGGGAATCTATGATTTGTCAATAGTGCATATAATTTTAGTTCTAAGGAGGAGAGATGTAGGGCAGTATGTCCTTATTAAGATCTCTCATTCATCGATCTTCATGCCAAATAAAGTAAAATGCTTCACATCTTTACTGTGTTATAGCATATTTTTTTCATTTCATAGAAATATAAATATTTAGATGTGTAATCCACTTTTGAGACTAATTTGAATTCTACATCTTCCACCTCACCCTCGTCCATTTAACTGATGGAGGAAGGCTGAGAAGTAAGGTGGTCAAACTGAGCCTGCATTCTCCTCAGTGATGGAATCGGGATATACATTCTGAGTCTAGTACTCTCTTCCATTGTACCCTGCAGCATGTATCTGTTTTCTCTCCATAACCGTTATGTAAGCTTTGGGAATCAGGGATGATCCTTATATGTACCAATTAGAACTTCCTGGCAAATGCTTGTTAACTAATGTCAGCCATAGTGTCATAGTTATAAGAGCCCACATGTTACACCTCCATTTCATTATCTGTTCTTTTATATGCAACCTCCTGTGTAGATGTAGAAAAAGTTAAAATATGCCAAGTAATATATGATAGAAAGAAATCCGATTAAGCTTGCCTGCCATTGTTTCTTAACATCCACAGTGAAGTTGAAAAATGTTTTAAGGAGAAATCTCATGGACTTAAAGTTATTTATGAATAGTTTCAATGGTCTCATATATATAGTGATTAGATTCCAATGACACATTATAATTTTTTTTAATTGTGTATTATTTCCAGCCATGGGAAAGGAAAGGATGGTAGAGTTCGTGTTTAGAATGAAATAGTAAACATCACAAGTTAGTCTGACCTCAGCTGTCAGTTTATTTTTCACTGTGGATTTTTGTGCCATGGAAGAAATTTTTTCAGGAATTGTTTGCTCTGCTATTAGTTTGTATGCACAGTAACATTCTAAATACTCACTATAAACTGTATTATAGTTTGTTTCAGTGTTGGAAGGCGTGTTGTCTAAGCTGTCAAGGTATGATGAAGGCACTTTCTTTTCATCCATTCTGTCATTCACTGTAAGTATTTGAATGAGTTCTCTTCTGTGGTCTTTTAACTGTTGTCGTAGTACTTATACAGTAGTTAAAAAAATAATCCTCGTAATTATCTCTTTCTTTCCCACTTAAGGTGAAAGCAGCTGCAAAATATGTTGATGTTCCAGTAAGTATTTTTTAAACTATATGTAATTCTTTAAAAAAAACAATAATTACAGTTCATCATGGGTTTATTTCAAATCTTTAAACCAGTGCCATTTTCTTAGGAAGTAGTTTATTTTCCTTAAGCTAGCACTAACCTTCATAATAAGGCTTAGCAAGGTTATTTCAGTGACTTTTTCTGTTGTAACTCAGAAACTCTTAAGGAGGTCATTTCATCATGAGAACATGTCACCTGAGTTGTGGAGGAAAGTTACAGCACTCTAGGATGGGATAGAAAATGCCTCACACTATTTATAGAAAAACTGCTCGCTTTTCCTCCCCTTTATATGAAAACTGTAACAGGTTTCTTACAGAAGGTAAAATAACGATAAAGATGAGCCAGTTAAATAATTGGTTTTCTAAATATAAAAGTGTTATATAAATCAATAGTCACTCATTTTAACATTTAGCTTTTCATAGAATTATTGGGAAATAACTCATAAATTTGTTCCAAAATTAAGATTCCATGAACAGAAATCATGAAACTGACTTAGCTACGAGGACATTCACATGGTAAATATAACCAACAAATTGTGCAGCATTTTTAAGCTGGTCATCATACCGAATTAGTTTTTTATTTAAATTCTATTATCCCATATATGATCAAGGCCTAAGGTGTTCTGTTTTATCATTTATTTTGACATATATATCAATTTTCAAAGACTTAGAGCACAATTAAAAAAATAAGATTTCAAACTAGATGGAATATGGATGTGCTGTTTGTATCTGAAGAAGATCATATCTCTACATTGTCATTATAAATGATAGCAGTTTTGAGTACTGGCAAGCTTTATATATTAGTTGTAGATAGCACTTATTTTTAGGATGTATATACCACATTTTGTCTCTGGCTTTATTGCTGCTGTAGTTATAAATGAATATTTAAATGAAAAGGCCCTGGACTTTTCTAGTTTTACATGGGGTTTTTTGGAACCAGACTTTTCATTTTATAAGTGATTCCCAAGGAAGTCTTCACATCCTCCTCATCTTGTACCTAGAATCAAGGAATCAGTGGTGGACAATAAGTTGAAAAAAATCACATGTGTAGAGTCCCACAAAGCAGCAGCATGAAAGGGAGAATTAAGTGGAGATTTTATATTCGATATCTCAAAAAGAAAGAGATAAATAATCTTGTATACATCTGAACTTCATTGGCCTTCCTAACATGCGTCTTGTAGTTTTTGTTTGATTTTGAATTGCAAATGGACTGTGACATCAAAATTATTAATATTCTTAGAGATTTTGAGGTTTTTAATTGACCCTATACTAGTTTATTATCTCCAGAGAATTTCAGAGTTGAAGGAGACAGAAAATGGTTCATTTGCTTTCCTTCTCAGTGCAAGTAACCTCTCCTCTAATATCCCTTACAAAGATTCACGAAGGTTCTGTTTATTTATTTCAGTAGTTACGAGATCACTATATGGCAGCCTACTCTTAAGTATTATAAGTTGAAATTCTGTGTCTGTGAATTGTACCCATTATTCCTGGTTCTGATCTCTCTTCTGCCTGGTAGCTCTTTGCATACTTGATGACAATTTTCATGCCTCCTCTTTCCAGGAGGTGTGGTAGCTATTCACAGGCATATATTGAGAGAGGAGTGAACGCTTATTTTCTAGATTAAACATTCTCAATTTATTCACTAAACCCACTAATTAAATATTTATTTGGCACATACTAAGTGCTAGGTCCTGGACATACATGATGAAATATACATTTCTTGCCCTCAAATGGTTCACAATCTTAAAGACAAAACAGACAGAGAAACAAACACATCATCATGCACACTGCTATGGCAATCATACCCAGACTCTTCATCATGGCAATTACTACCCTAGAGGAATTCTAGCTTATCAACATCACCATTAAATCAAGTTGCCCTATAGAGCAGAACATACGATACCATAGATGTGGTTTGACCATACCAGATTACAAAATGATGAGTTTCTCCCCAGTTGTGAACATTCCACTTCTATTGTTGATGCCTGTCAATGTTAACTTTATAAGCTATGAGGTCTTCTTGGCCATTATTCTTTTTTATGCTCAAACTCCAGCAAGTATGCCTCTCTGAAGCTGTCTCTTAAGGAGAGTCTCATGAGAAAAAGAGTGCTGGCTCACCTTTCACAAAAATTAATTGAAAACAGATACTAGACCCAGATACAATGCAGAAGAACTATACAACTTCAAGAAGAAAATATGAGATGAAATATATATGGCCTTGGATTTGGGGATGAGTTTTTAGATACAGCCCCACATAATCCATGAAAGGAAAAAAAAATGGATAAATTGGATTTAAAAATTGCTAAGTGTACTCTTATTCACTGTTAAGAGAATGAAAAGATAAGCCACAAATGGGAAGAAATATTTGCAAAACACATATCTGATAAAGGACTTGAATCCAAAGTGTTCTAAGAATTCTTAATACTCAACAATATGAAAACAAACAACAAAACTTTTTTAATAGGCAAAAGATCCAAACAGACATTGCAACAAAAAAGATATGCAGATACCAAGTAAGCTTACGAAAAAATGCTCAATATCATTTGTCATTAAGAAAATGCAAGTTAAAAGAAGATACCACTATGCTCTTATTAGAATGGCATAAATCCAAAATAAACTGACAGCAGCAAAATATTGACAAGGATAAGAGAGCAACAAGTACTCTCATTCATTGCTGGTAGGAATGGTACAGCTATTTTGGTAAACTGTTTGCTAGTTTCTTTTTAAGCCAATTTAAAAAGGCTGCAAACTGTATGATCCCATTTATATCACATTCTAGAAAAGGTAAAACTGTAAAGACTATAAACAGATTAGTGCTTGCCATGAGTTCAAGGTTAGGGAAGGTTGAATTGTTTAAGTATAGGGATTTTTTTTTTTTTTTTTTTTTTGGAGCAGAGCACCTGTTCTGTATGATATTGTAATGATAGATACATGACACTATGCACTTCTCAAAACCAAACTTTATAGCAAAAAAAAGAACCTGAATATATTCAATCATTTAAAAATCAATTAAGTGATCATAAAATCCCAGGATGGAAAGTAAACTATAATAAAATAATTCTGTTGTGAATGTATGAGATAATCTCACTGAAAGAGGAGTGGAGAAAGTACTGATCTTAGTAACTTTGGAAATTAGTAGAGTCTGTAAAAATAAGGGAAAATGGAACTAATAAATAAGCATTATACTCTGGCTGATAAAGTTTTTCCCCACAGTTTAACAATTCTGAAGCCACGATACATGTATATTAGAATTGAACAATTAAGTAAATGGATGGCAGTTGATAGGAGCCAGGTTTCTCACTGTTGGAGTGAGGTTAGAGGCAAGCAAAGGAAGGGGGCTAGAATGATCCTGTAATAGATCAGAGTTGGAGATATCAGTGTGAACTTATCATTAGCTTAATACAGTAGGAACTGGTTACATTTTACAATATTTTTAGATGTTTGTATATGCATGTATTAAAGTGTTCACATACATTTTCTTGCTCTATTAGCTCAGAGGGCCTAGAAGCAGTGATATCCCAGTAGCAACAAGCCCACACATCACTCAGATATTGATCTCTAATATTTAATGAAATAAACCAGGGCTCCTTGGAGCAATGGCTGATTCTGGAAAATATACAGAATGAACGTGGAGCATCTTGTAGTGACAAAGTAAGGAGATGTTCACAAAAGGCACAATGATTGGAGGTGTGTCAGAGAGACACAGAAGATAATGGAAAGATCTTCCAGTGGCCTAAGCTAGGACAATTTGATCAAATACATAAAGTAATATTGGATTATAACACAAAATATAAAATAAATACCAATTCGTCCATACTGATACAAATAAATATTGAAGTACATAAATGGGGAGAAAAGACGGCTCTCTCATGCAGAAGAATTCCAAATAATTAATATAGATATTTCCCTCTCAAGGAGGTGGAGCATATATCCTCACTCCTTAAGTGTGGGAGGTACATAGTAACTTCCTTCTGAAGAGTACCATATGCAAAGGAAAATAGGGAGAATAAATTTACAGTGGAGAAATTTGAGAAATATTATGCCAGCCAGTTGATCAAAGGTCAACATCCGCAGTGATAAATTATATTGATAATATCAGCCCTTGATAGGATGTGATGAAAATGGTACTTTATGATCTTCCTCTAAAAAAACTTGTAACTACAGTCTAATTATGAAAAAAAATCAGACAAATCTCAATAGATGATATACTACAAAATATCTGCGAGTACTCCTTAGAATTTTCAAGGTCAACAAAAAGAAGGAAAGTCTGAGAAAGTGACACGACCAGGAGTAGTCCAAGGAGACCTAATTATTAAATGTAACATGATTTCCCGAATGGCATCATGGAACAGAAAAGGGATATTGGGTAAAAATGAAGGGAAACTGAATAAAGTGCACACTTCAGTTAATAATAGTGTGTCAAGATATGTTCATTAATTGTAGCAAATGTACCATACTCATGTAAGATGATAATAATAGGGGAAATTGCATGTGGGTTATATGGAAACTCTATAATATTTCCACAGTGCTTCTGTAAATCTAAAATTTTCTAAGATAATATGTTTATTAAAAGAAAAGAGCACTGACCGAGGACTAAATAATACCTTACTTTAGTTGATTTTATGTGGCTATGTGCCCTTGAAACTGTATGACCTTGGGCATTATTTAAACTTTAGTTGATTTTATGTGGCTATGTGCCCTTGAAACTGTATGACCCTGGGCATTATTTAAATGGCCCCAGTCTAGTCATCTATAAAATTAGTGAATAAGCTATGTAACTGCATTAGTTTTTTTAACTGTAACATTCTGTTCCCTTGTGAGTTCTTGTCCAATTCTATGAGACAACAGAGCCCAAAACTGCACCCTGGAAGGCAATAACTTCTTATAATACTGTTACTTATCAGAATTTGTTTTGTTTTTGTTTTTTTATTTGGTTGGTTTTTGTGTGTGTGTGTGGTTTTTTGTTTTGTTTTGTTTTGTTTTGTTTGTTTTTGTTTTTTGCAGTCTCACTCTGTCTCCCACGCCAGAGTGCAGTCGCCTGATCTTGGCTCACTGCAACCTCCACCTCCTGAGTTCAAGTGATTCTCATGCCTCAGCCTCCCAAGTAGCTGAGAAAACAGGCATATGCCACCATGCCTGGCTAATTTTTTATATTTTTAGTAGAGTTGGGGTTTCAACGTGTTGGCCAGACTGGTCTGGAACTCCTGACCTCAGGTGATCTGTCTGCCTCGGCCTCCCAAAGTGCTAGGATTACAGGCATGAGCCACCGCGCTTGGCTGGAATGTATTTAAAGCAATAAATAAATTCTATAAGGTGAAAATTACAAATGAAGTTAACATTCCTGTGCAGAAAAGGAGGAATTCATATTCCTAGAACATACTTATTTGTCAGATATTCCTTATAATTATAGCACAATTCAAGATGTATGAGTTAATAGAAAATGACCCATATCAAGCCATTTAAATATAATGAACATAGTCTTTTGTATCTTTCTGATGTATACTTCTCATGACACTTTATGAATGAAAAAATTCATACATCGGAGAAAAATGCTTCAATATGATCCTGAACAGAAATAAATTCCAGTCACATGCCTCTTGGCAAGAAGTCAGTAGGATTCTCCTTGATACCTTTCTGATTTAGTTGATGAATGGTGCCCTTCAGTATAATTTGATAGATTGCTCTTGACTAGACAACCCTATCCTGGGGAGAGTTCTGTGGAAGTTATACAGTTTATGGCCCCATCATAGAATCTTGGAATGTTCATGTTGGCAAATACATCAGACACTAAAAAAAAAAAAAAAGAAGAAGCAGCAGCAGCAAAACCTGGCTAAGGTGTGTCTGTCCTATTCAACAGTAACTTAGAAGGGAACTCAGATTTGACAGAAATTAGATGAAAGACAAGCATGAAAATGTTCACATTAGCTTTGCAGATAGGAATACTTAGCCAAAACCAAAAATTCCGCAGATTTAAATTATAGTAAACCCCCCTTAAAAAAGTTTTTTTTGCTCACTTATGAGATAGGTAAGATGTAGCTGATAGCAAATGTATGTTAAAAAGTTGTATAAAAGATTATATTTGACAATAATATGGGTACTTTTTTAAAAAAATAATATAGATCTATGGAGGCTGCATAACAGAGGAGTTACAAACGGGTTGAGGAATCAAACTGCTGGTGGTTGAATCCTTACTCCATCACTTCATCTATTATCAATGTGAACTTAGGCACCAGTTTCTTCAACCATAAAATGGAGGTGTAATTACACCTGTTATAGGCTTATTGTGCATATGTTAAGCACTTTTCAAAGTTCCTAGAATGGAATTAGTGCACAATAAATGCTAGCTATTATCATACATTACTATTATTATTGATTAGAATAAAATCTAGTATCTACATTCTAGAAAATAATCATTTCACTTATACTGTGCATCTGTATTATTGTGGATAAATCACATCTGTATTCTTTTAAGACAACACTTTCTTTTTACTTTACTTCCTCCTATAGAGAGCAACCAGGCTAGTTAAGGGGATCTGGAAATAATGGCTTATGAAAAGAAGAAGGAAATCTGACTGTTCCTAGAAAGATGAAAAAAAAATCTAAGAGATAAGATAGCTCTTATGGATATGTAAACAGCTCCTGTTGGGAAAAGGAACAGCCTAAGTCTGTGTCAGTCAAGAAGATAGGACTAAGAACAGTGACTAAAAACGAGTAGGAGCAGAACTGAAATCAGTATAAGGCAGAACTTTAAAAAAAAATAGTTATTTACAAAAGTGACATAGTAAAAGCTGCACCACTGTTTTGCCAGGTGTGGTCCTGAAGATTTCTGATTATGTGGGAAATAGAACTGGATGAATTTAAGGTTCTTTCCCACTCTGATTCTGGAATTTTGTTCTATTGTCATACTAGTTACAGGACATTTTGGGGTTTAAGGATGTGTGTCGATGTGGAAAATGCCTGCTTAGAATGTTCTTGTTAACATTATCTCACACACACTGCATACCAACTCTGTGCTAGACACTAAGGTGAAACAGCTAAAGAGACCTGGAGGACACAATAAAGATTACTGTGGCCAAGAAATGACCAAAACAATGAGGAAGAAAAGAAGAAACTGTCCCTGATCATTGACTTAATCGTACTGGTGCCTGATCCTGGTGGTCTGTCCTAAGATGATGGAGATGGCTAATCTTTGTCTTACCTTCATTAGGAATTCTCTCAAATATTCTCTTTTCTTTATGATACTTGCCGAAGATTTCTCATTTTCAAAATCCTCAAAATGTGGTTCTTACCCACCTCTGTCCTCTGCAGACCTGACGTGGTGTCCAGGATTTGAGTTCACTTTCTGCCTTGCTCCTTTCTTGCTCTTTGATCTGTGTGCTTCCATTTTCCCACCCATGCAGTGAGGATAATAGTATTTAAAAGTCTTGCCATTACTTTTAATGGCAAAAACCACAATCACTTTTGCACTAACCTATGATCCCTGTGCTGTCTCCCTCAGTAGCTTCTTATGAGAATTCAGAATTTAATGAGCATATGAACATGAAGGGGCTTTGTAAATGTAAAGCACTGTTGCAATAAATTGATTCTACCTGGAATGATGCTTCTGGCTCCCATGCATTACTCCGCAGTTTACCCCTACTACTTAAGAACATGACCAGTTACTAAAAGGAAAATCAGTTGCCTTCCACAGAGTGGACAATATTAGCTTTTTTTTTTTCATTTATGTTCCCTTTATTTTAGAATAGTACATACTGTGTATATCACTGGTGGCTTTTAGGGTATAATCAGCAAGTTCAGTGACGTTAGTGTTTTACCTCCTCCTTCCTTTGCTCGCTTGCTTCTGATATTGTTTACTACTTCGACAATGCCACCTGAATACTCAGAGCTTTACATCTTCCTGAGAGCCAGGCAGAACTTAGGGAACAGAGTTCTTGGACCCCGTGGGACATACTAACCTGGAGAGAGGGATGAACACCAGGACCAGATTAAAAGCCTCACTCATCTAGGAGTGGAGGAGGTTGTGTGTTGTGCTTTCCTGATGAATGTTTTGCTTCTTTATTCCTTTGTATTTTGTCTGTCTGGCTTTTCTCTCTTATGTAAGGTAAATCCATGAGCTGCCTCTGGACACTGGCATTCTAGCACCCTGAGGCTTCACTTAAGCCAAAATCTGAAAGGTTCCAAATTGAGCTGAGTAAAATCCATCCCAGTCCATCTAAACTTTAAAAGCTAAAAGTGAAATAATGCAGCATTTTAAATTCACTTCTTCAAGTCCTCGTGCAGTATTTTCTGATTGACAACATAACAACTATAGATAGATGAGGGAAAGGCTAGTGAACTGAGAGATTTAAAACCTTCATCATCGTTACAATTGTTATTCATGAATATAATATAGTATAAAGCTCATACGTAGTGTACATATTAGCACATGTGTTTGGTGCTACTGTATTAGCAGCTATTCCTCTAAACTTTGGGATTTTAGTGATTTTAACCATAGATCAGAAATAACAAGATATTTAATCCTCATCATCCCAAATGGGGAAGGCATTGTAAAGCCATAAATCTCAATTGAAAATTAACCTGCCTTCTTGAGTATTTCAAACTAATATCTTAAACTATCATTCAGTATTTTGTTTTAGTATTTAAAAGAAACTTCTCTTTGAAAGGATTTTTCCCAGTGATACAATAAAATGTAACATACTAATGCTACATAATTCTTTCTAGACTTATAAATGTATAAATCATGTAGCTACTTAGAAGAAATAGTGTGAAATATTCATGTGACTGTTAAGAATAAAAGTGATATGATTACCTAAGTTTTAGGAACATTAATTATAACATTCTGATATCAGATACTTTCATAACATTAAGGTAAGATTCTGTCTATACTCAAGTAACAGACAGAAGACCCTGATCCAGGGCAAGAACTCTGCAATAATAGAACAGCTCCTTAGAAATGTGGGACTAAATGAATTGTACGCATGTTACAACATGTGCATGTTAAAATACACATGTTACATGCTCCAAATCTAAAAGCTGTTTTCAAAAGGATGTGGGTGTCATTATTTTTAATTCAGAATTTTCTACTCCCAATTTGAAGTAAAAAGTACCTAAATGTATAATAATAGTAATTAATAGAATTTTGAATACTGCTAAATTTAACAAAAAGGATGTTGACTGGCTGCTTCATTCTTGAAATAATAGTTTGGAATTTTTCTAAATAACAATGAGATTTTTTTTTTCTGTCATGGTTTTTAAAAATTAGATAATCTGTTTTTAAAATGCATATATTTGTGACTTGTTCATTGTTTATATTTCTTCTTCTTTGCTCCTTTTTAAATTATTCTTAGAGACAGAGTCTCACTCTGTTGCCCAGGCTAGAGGGCAGTAGCATGACCATGGTTCCCTGCAGCCTCCCACCTCAGACTCCCAAGTAGCTGGGATTACAGGAATGCACCACCATGCCTGGCTAATTTTTTACTTTTTTGTACAGACAGTGTCTTGCTGTGTTGCCCAGGATGGTCTCACACCCCTGGCCTCAAGCAGTCCTCCCACCTCAGCTTCTTAAAGCACTGAGAATACAGACATAAGCCACTGCACCCAGCCCTCTCTTTATCAACTGTTTCTCTTCCGATCATATTTATTAAACATTTAAATTGGCATAAATGTAGTTCATACACAGAGATTACAAAAGGCTCTGTATTTCCTTTTGGTTTTCTGTGTGAATACAATATAATAATTCTACTTTGTAAAAACTTGTCAAACTATATTTAGTTTTTTACAATGATCATGAATATATGAAAAACCACCTTTTTAAGTATGTGAGAACATACTTAAACTACTTCAGATGCTTTTGAAAAGTTTCAGAACATTTTTATTCAAATATAATGCCAGAACATTAAACGATATATTAAATAGTTAAAGAAAAATATTGTTTTCAAGAGAGAGATCCAAGATGGCCGATTACTAGCAGCTCAGGATTGTAGCTCCCAGTGAAAGTGCAGAGAACGAGAGGACGCCACACTTTCAGACGAATTTTTGTTGCTCACGGACCAGGAGATTCCCAGCGGAGGAGCCCCACGGGTCGCCAGCGCAACTCTTGTGGCTGGCACAGCGGTTCTCAGTGCAGAATAAACAGGACTGGGTCCCATTCTGGTCGACGTTTGGAGCTCCGGGAAGGCAGAGTCACCCGTCCAGCTGATTGAAAAAGGGACTCAAGAGGGAAGACAGACCAGAGATTCCCAGGCAGAAAAGCACCATAAATCTTAATGCCGCTGTTTTAGCCAGCGCAGTGGGTTGCTCAGATTCCGGCGCTGGGAATCAACAAGTTTGATGTCCACTCAGAGACCTAATTTGAAAGTCGGTAATTACAAAGATGACAGGTGGATAAATTTACAATGATGGGAAGAAACCAGCGTAAAAAGGCTGAGAATACCCAAAATCAGAATGCCTCTCCCTCTACAGGGGATCACAGTTCCTTATCAACAGGGGAACAAGGCCTGATGGTGAACGAGTGCATTCCATTAAGAGAATTAGGCTTCAGAAGGTGGATAATAAGAAACCTCTGTGAGTTAAAAGAACATGTTCTAGCCCAACGTAAAGAAACTAAGAACCTTGAAAAAAGGTTTGACAAAATCCTAACAAGAATAGACAATTTGGAGAGGAATATAAGTGAAGTAATGGAACTGAAGAATACGAGAACTCCACGAAGTATGCATAGGTTTTAACAGTCGAATTGATCAAGCAGAAGAAAGGATATCAGAGGTCGAAGACCAACTTAATGAAATGAAACGAGAAGACAAGATTAGAGAAGAAAGAGTAAAAAGGAATGAGCAAAGTCTCCAAGAAATATGGGAATGTGTGAAAAGACCTAATTTACTTTTGATAAGTGTACCTGAATGTCATGAAGAGAATGAATCCAAGCTGGAAAATATTCTTCAGGATATTATTCAGGAAAACTTTCCTAACCTAGTAAGGCAGGACAATACTCAACTCCAGGTAATACAGAGAACACCACAAAGATATTCCTCAAGTAGAGCAACTCCAAGACATATAATCATTAGATTCACCAGGGTTGAAATAAAGGAGAAAATTCTAAGGGCTGTTAGAGAGAAAGGTCAGATTACCCATGAAGGGAAGACTATCAGACTCACAGCAGATCTCTCAGCAGAAACCCTACAAACTAGAAGAGAGTGGGGGTCAATATTCAATATCCTCAAAGAAAAGAATTTTCAACCCAGAATCTCATATCCAGCCAAACTAAGCTTCATAAATGAAGGAAAAATAAAATTTTTCGTGAACAAGCAAAAGCACTCAGAGATTTCATCACCACCAGGCCTACTTTACAAGAGCTTCTGAAAGAAGCATTACACACAGAAAGGAACAACCAGTATCAGTCATCCCAAAAACTTACCAAAAGGTAAAGAGTATCTCCATATTGAATAATCTATATCAATTAATGGAAAAAATAGCCAGATAGCATTAAATGACAATATTAAACTCACAAATATCAATATTAATCCTAAATTTAAATGGATTAAATACCCAATGCCCCAGTCAAAGACACAGACAAGCAAATTGAATAAAAAGTCAAACCCATCGGTATGCTGTATCCAGATCCATCTCATAAGCAAGGACACACAAAGACCCAAAATAAATGATTGGAGGAAGACTCACCAATCAAATGGAGAGAAAAACAAAAAACAAAAAAAAACAGGAGTTGTAACTTTCATCTCTGACAAAATAGACTTTAATAGTAACAGACTAAAAGAAACAAAGAAGGACATTACATAATGGTAAAAGGATCAATGCAACAACAGGAGTCAATGATCATAAATATATATGCACCCAATATAGGAGCACCCAGAGACATAAGACAAGTTCTTAATGACTTATAAAGAGACTTGGACTCCCGCACAGTAATAGCGGGAGACTTTGATACCACATTGTTAATATTTGACGGATCAACAAGATAGAAAATTAACAGGGACATCTATGATTAGAACTCAGACCTGGAACAAGTTAACTCAGTGAATATTTATAGAATTCTTCACGCCATGTCCACAGAACATACATTTTTCTCAGTATCACATTAAACCTCTTTTGAAAGTGACCACATAATTGGAAGTAAATCACTCTTCAGCATTTGCATAGCATTTCACAGACTTAAATGAAATATTGGTTGGCTGTTTCTTTGTTATTTTCTTCCCTTATTCCTTCCTGTCTCTGCTGTTAAGCACAATTATCGGCATAAAAGTGGTTTTTAATACCTATTTTTAGATAGTGTTCCAGCCTGGGCAATAGAGCAAGACTCCTGTTCTCTCTCCCCCTTTCTCTTTCTCTTTCTTTCATAAGGAAAAAAAAAAGACCCCATCTCTAAAATAAAAATAAAAAAGAGACTGAAGTTGTAAATGGTGTGGTAAGCACTGATGGTATGTCCCAATGTAAAAAATAATAATAATATTGTTTTCAACAATACCTGGGATAAATTTTGTTTGTAGAACTGTATTCTATGATCAATTATAAACTTTTACTGAATCTTAAATGCCAGAGTTGAGATATAAATTGCTTCTACTACAATTTTAAATTTTGAAGACATATTATTTATTGTCTTACATCTTACTGATCCTTTTTTCTCAAATGGTAATGAATGACCAGACACAGGTATTTCATTTACAAAGCATGCAGATAATCATAAATCAGGATATCACACTTCCACTCTTGGTTGTTTCTTCAAGGCGAGCTTTTCTAGGTTATGAGAAGTGCACTTTTAAATTAAGTCAATTACACTGTAGCTTCTAGTTAAGCTTTGAGACTGGAATAGTATATTTAAAAATTTGTCTCCTTGTTAAATAGGTACCATGACAGTGTTTGTGTAGTGTATTGTTAACCTCCAGTGGAAGGTTAAGCAGCTTCTTCTGTATCTAAATCTGTTGCCGTGAAAAATGACTGCAGTGTTGTACCCACCTACCCATGAATAGGGAAAGCGAAGACTTGCACCTGTGGGATCAGGTGTAGCAGCAGGAAGCAAGAACGTTTGCAGCATATAATTAACAAGGAATTTTTTTCTCTTTTCTTTAAACAGCGTGTTCATCTTGCTAGGTTAACTAGTGATTAACGCTTGAAAAAAATTGCTGGAGCCTGCACCCTTTCTTAAACTCATTCACTCACTGATGTATTTGGTTACTTATACAGTGTCAGAGGAACTCACCTTAAAATACTTCATTTCCTCCCATAGTTCTTGATTCCTTTATGCTCATGGGATAATTTTTTTGGATTTTTGTGTTTTTTTTACTATAACTTTGCTAGACAAATTCTATTATTTTTCTGAATGAAATTAAAATAATTTAGGAACTGCTATTTTGATTTAGAGATTACTATCTTAATAAACAAGATGGAAGAGTTAGTGCGTAGTGAACTGAGAATCCTGGAGATTTAAATGGGAGTATGAAAAAAAATCACTTCAAAATGGCATTTAATATATAGAGTACTTACTGTATGGTTTTTGTTATTTTTCTCATTAAGAAAACTATAATTACCAATTTAGAAGAGCTTTCTAAATATAGCTCTCTAGAATATAATATTCTTAATTAAAACTAATCCAAATCCACAGTTGTTGAAGTTTAACTATATCAAAGGCCACTCCTTTGATATAGTTGGTAGTCATACATTTGTATCAGAATGTGTAGTTATAGGTTGTCTTTACAATGCAATCATATGCATTGTTTTCATTTACACACCAAAAAAAAACCCCACAAAAATGTACTAGCATGCTTAGTTGTTATTTTTTTTTCACTAAACTTCCTTTTCTAATAAGATAACACTAAATAATGGAATTAGATGCAGTGACTTTCAGTGTGTAAATTTTACTGCTGTAATAAAACAGAGTCTTAGCACATGGGAGCACTGAACCAGTGATAATGTGTTCTATCCAAACACGTTTGTACTGTATGTAGAAACCATTTAAAAGGAAAATTACATCTTTTTCAACAATTTATCAGAGATAATTACCCTTCATACACCAATTGTAGGATAAAGTGTTTTAAAGAACTATAATTCTAATTGGTAAATGTCACCAGCTGTTGCAGTTACTCTTACGTGTGTATATTCTTTTAATGATTATACTCTCATGCCACAAGCTACATGAAAATATATTCACTAGGTGTGAAATTCCCATATGTCACAGTTTCAAGAATAGGTAAACAGCTCAATGATAAAGGAAGAAATAATTCCAATGAAGAATGTAAAAATCCTGGGTTTGTTTTTTAGGCAAGTGAATCTTAAGTTGCCAAAAGGAGAGAAAATGCAATTTTTAAAAGAAAAGGAAACACTTAAACTTCGTTACAACAAACTTTAAATTAGCTTTGCCTCATATCTTCAACCAGAGAATTTTATTTCCTTAGAAAATTGTGGAACTGTCTCAACTTACAGATTTCAGTATTCTATACCTTGGATCTGCCAAATAGGTAAAAGCATTTTGTTTTCTTTCAGGCTTAAACAGTAAAGGGTTTGTTAGTTTTAGATGGTGGAAGATAAACTCTTCTGGACAGTGTTTCATGAGAGCCTAATATTATCTTGTAAGTGATCAAGGAAACAAAAAAGAAATTACCCTAGTGTCTGTGGTGAATGTTTAAAATGATTATTATTCAGTCTTCCTGGCCAAAACTTAGTTTCCACTGAGACTGATGGGTCTAGTGACTGGCTGCACTGAATATCTAAGCAGTGGCCCTCAAAAGATGGAAACAAAAATGGGGTTGGGGTGGGGAGAAATAGAAGGCCAGGCACGGTGGCTCATGCCTGTAATCCCAGCACTTTGGGAGGCCGAGGGGGCTAGATCACAAGGTCAGGAGATTGAGACCATCCTGGCCAACATGGTGAAACTCCATCTCTACTAAAAATACAAAAAGTTGGCCAGGCATGGTGATTCGCACTTGTAGTCCCAGCTACTCAGGAGGCTGAGGCAGGAGAATCGCTTGAGCCTGGGAGGCTGAGGTTGCAGTGAGCTGAGATTGCGCCATTGCACTCCAGCTTGGGTAATAGAGCCATGCTCTGTTGCCAAAAGAAAAAAAAGTGAACACAAGCCTCTCATTTGTCTGTTCTTCAACTCCCAGTTCACCTGGGCTGTACCCAACTGCCTTGGTATTATGAGCATCACAGCATCCTGTTTCCTGGTACTTGCCTGAAAGTCAGATGCTGAGGTAACTTGATATTGTGTATTGAAAATTGTTCTCATGTCATTTTTGTTCTGCAGCAGTAGGTTTTCTGAATGTTCTCATTTTCAGTGTTTTGGCAAAGTTTGAGAGGCACAGAAATACATATCTTATGAGTTAGTTGCCTTCGAGTATTAATAGTTATAATCTTTGTACAAATTACCCTGCCTCTTCACTAGAAAAACTAATGTATAATCTCTGCTCTTCCAAAGAAGAAAACAATCTAACTTTTTTATTGATTATGTTTGTAACTGTTTAAACTTTCAAACATTGTTCATAATAATTATTGAAATAAGGAATGAATTTGATAAGTTGCCTCCATTAGGTTGAAAATGTATTGCCTACATTGTTTATGAATGCCCTTGAAGGAGAGACCAGTAAAGACATTTATATAGTTATTTCAAGTTACAATTAATGTTGTTGTGTCAGGATCATGTTGAAAGATACTTGAATTTACGTGGTATATGTTTACCTTTAGACTAAATATAAGAGCAGTAAGAAATTGCAGTAATTCTTACTGCACAGAAATAACTTTGTAACAAAAAATCAAATTAATTTTTATAAATGGAATAAGTAAGATATGCTCATTGCCTATACTATATATTGGTTAAGAGGTGGACAATTTTATTACGTTATATAAAATATACCCCTCCCCCCAAAAAATGGCAAGAACTTTCTTTCATTAAAGGAGAAGATGTGACCACTGTCCTAACATCACTTACATGTGTACCTTGAGCTGTTTTTTCCAGCAGTGGTAATAGTTAAATGAACCATATCCTCTTTCACCTAATTTTCTTATAATATTTACTTTTGCAAATGAGTCTGCTGACAAAGGTTATAAATGTGTTCTGTGAATATGAAATGATGCAAGGCTAACTGGCTTACTTGGGCATCAGTTCTACCTGTCTATCATTAGGTAGATGAATCTACCTAATCTAATAGATCTACCTATCTAATTCATAGCAGATCTACCTAATGATAGATATTTATCATTTTGTTCTTATTAATACCATACTCCAATCAATAACTCAATACAGATTAGGAACCAACCACAGGTATAGATGACACAAGTATTTTCATTATCTAGTCCAGCTGTATGAAGTTCAGGAGAGAGCTAAACATAAATCAAGAAGGAAAACTCTTTAGCAGCTATGCAGGCTTCCATCCTTTCCTAGAACTGACTTTGTAGAGTCTATAGCAAGGAGAAATTTTATTACCTCCTCTATTATTAGAAGACACCAAATGTTAGATAACTTTGGAAAGGTATTTAATGCACATCTTTGACTCTACGTAGGAAACTAATTTATTGATACTCTTATCATATTTCTGAAAGGAAATAAATTCTTCAGATAATGTTAGTAAATATTGAGTAGAAGCAATGGACAATCCACAAGGTATTTTATATTTCATTTTGTAACATATTAAATCTTTTTCCCCAATATCTTCCTCACAATATTTTACTCAGTTTAATAAAAACAATTAGTCTATATTCCTTGAACATTCATAGCAGTTGAGGGAGGCATCTTAAGGAAAGCTAACATTTTTGGCTTGGTTTTATTTTGTTTCATTTATTTGTTTGAGACAGGGTCTGGCTCTGTTGCCTAGGCTAGAGTGTGATGGCACAATCATAGCTCACTGCAACCTCAACCACTCAGGCTCAAGCAATTCTCCTGCCTCAGCCTCCTGGGTAGCTGGGACTACAGGTGCCCAACACCACACCCAGATAATTTTTTTTTTTTTTTTTTGTGGAGATGGGGTTTCACCATGTTGCCCAGGCTGGTCTGGAACTCCTGGGCCCAAGCAATTAACCTGCTTTGGCCTTTCAAAGTACTGGGATTATAGGCATGAGCCATGGCACCCAGTGCATTTTTTAAATATTATTGATAAGCCAGCCAGAAATGATGCAAAGTAAATTGTATTTGCAATTAGAAAATTATAATTACAAGTGGAAATTTTTTGTAAAAAATCATTCATTTATACTGCTTGACATACTGGCCTTTCAAGATAGCCATTTAACAAAGATGTCTACAGATCTACAACTCTGTATTTTCAATTTGACCTCAAGTTGTGAACATCAGTAATAAATTTTTGTTTGCTCTAATTATGGAATGTATTGAAAGTGCTCACTGTTGGTTTGGTCTTATGCTCATGTTATGACTGTAATTATCAAAATTATTTTTCAGAGTGTGATTAAATAATAATTTCACAGTTGAGACCTGATGTTATTTTGTTCCCCCTGCTTTTCTTTCACAACAGAAACCAGGAATGGATCTGGCAGACACCTATATTATGTTTGTTCGGCAAAACCAAGATATTCTTCGAGAAAAGGTCAATGAGGAAATGTATATAGAAAAGTTATTTGATGTAAGTAACTTCCCTTGCAAGGTATGCTGGCACCATAGATAAACTGCAAAGAGAAAAGTTGAATTTTGATGGTATGTTTGTAAAGCAGACTCTCCTTATTTTGATTCTTTATCTTCTGTACTAAAAAGTTGAAGCCTGCCAGGCACGGTGTCTCACGTCTATAATCGCAGCACTTTGGAAGGCTGAGGCAGGTGGGTCACTTAAGGTCAGGAGTTCGAGAGCAGCCTAGCCAACATGGCCAATCCCTGTCTCTACTAAAAATACCAAAAAACAAAAAACAAAAACATAGCTGGATGTGGCAGTGAATGTCTGCAGCTACTTGGGAGACTGAGGCAGAAGAATTGCTTGAACTGGGAGGCAAAGGTTGCAGTGAGCCAAGATTGTGCCACTGCACTCCAGCCTGGGTGACAGAGCGAGACTTTGTCTCAAAAATATAAATAAATAAAAAGTTGAAGCCATTCTAGAAATAGACCATCATGGATAGATTTGTTGGTGTGTGGGCAGGGGTCCGGTGGTGGGGTGCCTTCTGAACATCTTCAATTTTTTGTCTTGGGAACCTATTTATTGCAATTAATTTTTGCCATCAATTTGTTATAAAGGTAGAAGTTTTTCCTCCTTGAAAGTTATTCTCCATTTCGAACTACTCTTCATTTGCAGCTAATATAGTTGATTTTTATACTTCTTTGACTGCTGATGGAAGCCTTAATTAGCTTCCTTTTCTACATGAAAAGTATCACCATTAGAATTAGTCTCAAAAACCTGAGGTTTGTTATAACAAGCCAGATAATAATCATTTTACCATGGTGTTCAGCATCTTTTCACTTGCCTTTTGCAGCATTCCATAAACAGAATCCTGTTAGAGAGGATGTGGTCCCTTCTATAAGATGTTTTAAGTCAGTATGATACTCTGTAGTTAAACCAACAAATAAGCTGCAGTAAAGCCAAATATCTGCCACTCCACTGTTGAACATTTTTATCTTGTTTAAAGTACTGATGTATGCTAAAATATGCAGTATTACAGTTTTATCAGCACGAAGGTCTTCATGTAGGCATGACAGTGCCTAGAAATGAGGATCGTGGTTTTGTATACTATGATCATCGTGTTTCATTTATTCAGTATCTGTAAAGGAGACTAAGAGAGCAGTCAATTTAAATAACCATGTTGTCATTCATTTGTAATTATTTTATAGTCAGTTCAAAGGAATTGATACTTTGCTTGTGACATAACTTTGCATAATTCACCACAATTTGGATTCTGAAATGTAATATTTGCTTTGAAGTTTATTTATTTATGTACATCTTCTCTGCATTTTAGAAATGCTTTTCTGGCAGTTTGATTTAATTATGCAAGTTACTGCAAATGTTTTCATAACAGCAATTCACGGGCTTCATGGTGACACTTCAGCTGTGGCAGTTACAGAAGGTCCCGCTATGCCGTCCTCTCTGCCATGGTCTCTCATGTCAGTGTTCATTGTCATTTTGGGTGGTCAAAATGAATCTTATCTTGCATGCTTTATGTTTCTACCCTTTACTCAGGCCATCTTACAATAAAAAGTATCATCTGTTTTAATAAGCTAAGTGTTAATATGTGTGAAAAAAATGATTTTCTAAAAGCTTTGATGCCCTGCAGGGGTAGAAAAATTATCATTCATCCAGCTGGCTCTTTTACAAAATACTGAAACCGTATTAGCAACTTCTGCTTCTGTTTGGTATTGTTCTGAATTTACAAACATATGTTTCATTTCCAAGTTCTCTTTTACTTTTTCTGCTAATGTGGTGATTTTCAAAACTGTTAAACAGAAGAGGGAAATTGAGTTGATGTTATTCCCATTATGTTTCTTCTTAGAATAGCTAAGCACATACTCTGCGATGAAAAGTTAAAGCCATTCTATAAGTAGATCATCATAGATATATTTGTCAAGGGGAGTGGGTGAACTTTCTGAACATCTTCAGTTTTTTGACTTGGAGACCTATTTGCTGTAATCCATTCTTTCCATCAGTTTATTATAAAGGTAGAAGTTTTTTTCACCTTGAAGTTATTTTCTACTTCCAACTCCTCTTCATTCACTGAAGTTCTTTGGAAGACTTTATGTGTGGCAGCGATAACAGACAGAGGGAACTGAAGTGACTCTAAGGAGGCCAAAATTAAAATATGACACAAGTTTTATTGTCCAGGTTATATATACTTTCATTCAGTACGTAAGCATCTGACATGGTTATGGGTCTAAAAGGAATTCTTAATAAGTAACCATTCTGTTTTGGTTGTGAAGGTTTTGTATTTTAAATATCCCCAGTAGAACACTGGACTTGTTATTTGTAAAATAGTTGTAATGTCCTCAAACACTGCACATTTTTATTACTTTATTTAAAAATAAAAATAGACCCTAGTTCTGTTGATTTGTCATCAAGAATAACATGTATGAGGGGATACTAAGAGCCCCTAATTAGCCAAAACTGAATTTGCCTCAATTACAGTTAGAAAATGAGAGGTTATCAAGTATGTGTTGAAAGGTAAAGTAGAATGTGTATCTTAAGAAACAGATCATTACTGAGAGACATTATATAATTATTTGAAATCCACTTGGCTGGAGCTTAAAATAATATTGTTAGGTGTCGAAAAACAGTTGAAAATAATGACCCTATAAATACTGTTAGGAACCTTAGCCTATTACAGATAAAAGATTGAAGAGAACAATTTCATTCAGGCATCATGACAAACTTCTGCTATTCCAATTAGAGTACTTTCTATATAAGTAAGTAAATGGATCTTGTTAACTTCAGATGCAGATGAAAACACACTTACACACACATTACAATAAGTTAAAACTTAGTCATTTTAACCAACCCAGATAAGAAAACAAGGGCCACAGTTTCTGAGTCACATACCATGAGGGCTTAAAGTTTTCAAGAAATTCACTTAGTTTTGGAAATACCACATTTAACACTATTTTTATATAAAACAATTAGTCTGCAAAACAGATATTCACCCTGCCCCCAATATTTTTGGAAAGTATGTTTTACTAAATAATCTTTGAAGGTGATGTGGCTATGTTAAAAAGTTTGTGGAACTTTCCCTGGGTGTAGGAAAGTATCCCTGACCTCTATAACTTTTTGATCATTTAAACATCTTGATTGTTCCTGATTTTTGTGGTGAAATACCCCAGGGTTTGGTTTAAATAAGGTGCTGTTGCTTAAGATCAAAAACATAGCATTGCCCTACATTTGTACCCATTGTTTTAGGAATGAGAATGATATCTTCAAGAGTTTTCAGTGTGCAACCTACACAGACATTTACCATACAAAATCTGCTTCTGGAGCATTCTGCACTGCTGCTATCATTCCCATCTCCATTAATAAGTCATTAATGTCAACTTATGAAAGAGGAAATGAGTTAAATCTGCATTGTCTTAAAGGTCATAAATAGGATAATCTTCAACTTTTACATCAAATCTTGAAATATTAAAATTAAAAAGTATCCTTTGAGGGTCACAAAAGCTAATATTAGGACAAATGTGAAGGCATTGTATTCACCTCATAAGTAGTTACATTTTACATTTTACTTATGTAAGAAATTACATTTTACATAAGTAAAACATTCTGTTTTAAGCAAAAAACACTTTTTGCTTAAAACAGAAATAACTTTTTAAAAGTATAAATAAATTATGGCAGGTCCAGGATGTTAACAGAGAAATGTAAATTTGTTTAAGGTACATCCTTAATCTTTTCAAACTATCAAAATAATAGCTATGGCTTTCACCACTACCATTCCCTGGGCACCTCCGTGCTCCGGGAAATGTGCTAGGTGCCTCACCTATATCATTTCCAAGCTTCTAGGCTAGATCCCATCAATCCCATTTTATCCCTATTTTTAGGTTAAAACATCTCCCACTCAGAGAAGATAAGTGACTTGTGGATTGTCTAGTCAAACTTTGAAATCATATTTCTCTAGTTTCAAAGCCCATGCTGTCTCTACCTTACCTCTGAATTACAAAATTTGAAATGATAAACTAGTGTTATGGGAAGAGCTCTGGTTTGAGAATGCAGAAACCTGAGTTCCAACCACAGTTCTGCCATTAAATATCTGGGTGAGTTCGAAAAAGTTACGCCATCTGTGTAAGACTCAGTTTACTTAATACATGTAAACTAAAGATGTTGGTCTGGAACTCCAGATGATTTCTGAAACTCTTCCAGATTTTAAATTTATCATTCTTTTAGGTTTTTTTGTTGTTGTTTTGTCTTATTTTGTTTTTGAGATAGAGTTTTGCTCTCATTGCCCAGGCTGGAGTGCACTGGCGCTATCTTGGCTCATTGCAACCCCTGCCTCCTGGTGTTAAAGCGATCCTCCTGCCTCAGCTTCCGGAGTAGCTGGGATTACAGGCATGTGCCAGCATTTCTGGCTAATTTTGTATTTTTAGTAGAGATGTGGTTTCTCCATGCTGGTCAGGTTGGTCTCAAACTCCTGACTTCAGGTGATCCGCCCACCTCGGCCTCCCAAAGTGCTGGGATTACAGGCATGAACCACCACACCCAGCCTCTTTCAGTTTTAATGTTAGCAATGATGACAGAAATTACTGGGTTTGTTACATAAAGGGTCTTGTACTTCAGAATAGTAATTTCTAAGTTATTTTGTGATAGCCAAGTGAAAATAAAGTGTCCCACCTCAGACGCAATAGCACATGTAGTAGAATAATAGAAAAGAAAATCCATCTACAAGAATAGCTGTGCCATATAATGTTCTGTGTATCTATCACTATAGTTCTGAAACCCAATTTTTATTTTTCTTTTTTTAGACAGCGTCTTGCTCTGTCACCCAGGCTGGAGTGCAGTGGCCTGATCTCAGCTCACTGCAACCTCTGCCTCCTGGGTTCAAGCAATTCTCCTGCCTCAGCCTCCCGAGTAGCTGGGACTACAGGCACATGCCACCACGCCTGGTGAATTTATGTATTTTTAGTAGAGATGGGGTCTCACCATGATAGTCAGGATGGTCTTGATCTCCTGACCTCATGATCCGCCTGCCTCAGCCTCCCAAAGTGCTGGGATTACAGGTGTGAGCCTGGCCCCAATTTTTTTTTTAAAGTTGTAATCTGTATTCTCTGTATTCAGACTCAGTGTTTCTGGGTAACCAGGATGTTTTAAACAGAGGGTATCCCTGCCTCTCATATGGCCACTGAGGCACATACTAAGTTTATAATCTACATATAACATTTGCTTTTTTAATTTTAAAACAGTGACTTACTGGATAAGAAAAACCTAAAGAAGTTATCCTGTAATAGGAAAGATCATGGATATACCAAAAGAAAGTTTTTTTCTGCTTTGTAGGCTTTCTCTCCTACCCCGTGTCCTTTTTTAACACATAAAGCATCATTGTCAGCAGTCTTTTAAAAATTTTTATCAAATCAAAACCACCTTTAGCCTAATCTCAATATAAAAAGTATGACAAAGATTTTATAAACCTTCAATTCCACTTTTAATGCCTACTATGATGTTTCTTCCCGAGCAGAGTGGCTGCTCACTCTCTCAGGTTTCAGAACATGTAGCACAAGTCATGGGTGTCCATGTGTCGGGAGAGATGCTGGTACATTTCTCCAGAGCTTTGGTTCTCTGGGCTGGAAAATAGTGATGCTTCAGAAGTCAAAACTGACATCTGTAGTAATGACTACAACAGCACTTTTGTTGTCATTTTCTAAGGTCCAAGAATGTTGAAATGTAGAGGCAATTGACAGTTGACTGAAGCACATCTTATTTTCCAAGGCAGACACTATACCTACCTCTCTAAACCATTGTGCGTTTATTCGGCCCTGCCTACCTTGAATCCCTTGGAAACTATCTCATTTTAGCTCTCATGTTGCTGAAGACACATCAGAGTATAGTATTTAATTGGCAAATCATGCAAATTAAACATGCTCTTTGATATAAATTGATTAAATGTTTAATTGTGGAGGAGTTTCATCTCCACAAGATTATTTTAATGTTATGATGTCTTGTAAAATTTAAAGTAATTCTTTAAATGATAGTTAATCAGTTATATTCATCCAAATAGTGTTTTACAAGGATTAATTTCCCAGGACTTTCTGTGAAAAGAATGCCTACTTTCTAGTAAAGAAATTCTAAATTAAACATTTTGAATAAAATTGACCTATACTATATAAATGGATTCGGCAGCCTATTAATGTAAGATAAAAAGAAAATAATGAAAATATTATAGGTAAATGTGCTTCTCAAAATGAAACTGATTTTGCACTTACATGCTCTTGTTTGTCTCTGGACTCCCAAATTTTAAAAAAGGGGGAAACGCCCAGAACATTTTTTTTTTTTTGGTTGGAGTTTCGCTCCTGTCACCCAGGCTGGAGTACAATGGTACAATCCCAGCTCACCGCAACCTCTGCTTCCCAGGTTCAAACAATTCTCTTGCCTCAGCCTCCAAAGTAGCTGGGACTATAGGCGTGTGCCACTACACCCGGCTAATTTTTCTATTTTTAGTAGAAATAGAGTTTCACCATGTTGACCAGGCTAGTCTTGAACTCCTAACCTCAGATGATTTGCACACCTCCACCTCCCAAAGGGCTGAGATTACAGACATGAGCCACAGCACCCAGCCTGCCCAGAACTTTTGAGTTAGTGTCTCACATCAACGCCCAAACTTTTTGATGTGAGAATTTACTCATTCTTGGTAAGAACAACACTGCTATTCTTAATGTATTTAAAGATCATTTATTACTATGTTGATTTTCTAAGAATAGTTGAAGTCAATAAAACATGCATAAGAATGACCATTAAATAGCACTTTCACAATACACTTGGTTGTATGTATTTAGAGCTGATAATGTACTTTTTCAATCATATTATTTGGGTGAGTTTCTTTGTGTATGTAATCAGCCTTCTTACTAGGAATGCAGGCTGGAACTCATTGAGATGGAAGACCATCTTTGCCTTCTTGCATTTCTTATAATACTACAATATTATAAAAGTATTCTGGTGAGCAGGGTGGCTAATGTCTGAAATCTCAACACTTTGAGAGGCCAACATGAGATGATCACTTAAGTCTAGGAGTTCAAGAACAGCCTGGGCAACATAGCAAGACCTTGTCTCTAGACAAGAGAAATTGTTGTTTTTAATTAGCCTAGCATGATAGTGTGTTCCTATAGTCCTAGCTACTTGAGAGGCTAAGGCAAGAGGATCAGTCAAGTCCAGGAGTTTGCAGCTGTGGTGAGCTATAACCACACCGCTGTACTCCAGTCTAGGCCACAGAGCAAGACCCTGTCTCAAAAAGAAAAATAGGAAACTTTCTTATACATGAATATCAGTTTTAAAATAGCAGTTTTCCTCTTTTCAGTTACTTTTCACTTTCGAATAACTGTATAGTTGTTATATGGTTTTCATAAATTAGCATAGATTCCCGTTAGAGTATTTTTGTTTTGGTTTTATTTTTATATAAACGTACTCAAATATAAATCATTAACTGTTGTACCAGTATGCCCAACCATGATTTTCCTGTCAACACTCAAATACTAATATTATTCCTGTGTCATAGCCATTCTTTTCCTTTTCCATCAGTAAAAAGGGATGTATGATATGAGTTCAGTTATGTACTTGAGGCTGTTTGAGGTAATTTATTTTTATTTTTATTTTTATTTTTTTTCCGAGACAGAGTTTCACTCTGTAGCCCCAGCTAGAGTGCAGTGGTGCAATCTCAGCTCACTGCAACCTCTGCCTCCCAGGCTCAAGCAATTCTCCTGCCTCAGCCTCCCAAGTAGCTGGGACCACAGGCATGCACCTCCATGCCTGGCTAATGTTTTTTTAGTGGAGACAGGGTTTCACCATGTTGCCCAGGGTGGTCTTGAACTCCTGAGCTTAGGCAGTCCACCCATCTTGGCCTCAAAAAATGCTGGGATTTCAGGCGTGAGCCACTGCGCCCAGCCGAGGTAATTTATTTCTCGAGGTAATTTATTATTGCCTTTAGTATACAATGAGGTAGCTTGTGTACTAAAGATAAACTAAAAGGTTTGACTAATCTTTTGGTTATATATATGATAGGAGCAGTGTCTCGTTCATCTCACATATTGTAACACTGTGTTACTTAGCTGCTTTTAACATGTTGTTTTTCAGCTGTTGTCATTATTGTGTTTCATTGTATATCTATTTCTGCTTTGGTTTACTATGGTATTTGGAGCACACTGAAGTTGTTTGATCTCTTTTAAGATAGTCATAGTCAAGCCTGTTTCTATATTGTCTTCTCTGCCTCAGTAGATGCCATACAGAGCTGCTCCTCAGCCTTTTATTTTTTCCCTTAAAGTTTGTTTCTCTTTAAAACCTCTGCTCTCAAATTACAGCAGTCTGGTTCATTTGAGTTAATAATCCTCATTGTAATGTTAAGTTATTATTTGTAAGTGTAAGAATTTATAAAAGGATCAACTTTTGATGTATGGTGTATGCCAAAATAGCTTTGGCAAGTCCAGACGCAGTTCAGAGAGGCCAAAGGCTGTCATTTGAATCGGAGCTGTTGGTGAATTAAAACCTGAGAAAATTGAGATAAGCATACCTAATTGCCTAAAAGAAACTCAACCAGAAAGTGTATTGTAGCTTGTTGATCTTATTTCTTTGAAAATTCAAAAGAATCTTCAAGAAATATGTGGGCTTCTTGGTTAGATTCTTGAAATGTGATCGTGGAACACAATTGTCATTTGGCACATTCCCAGAAATACACATCTTTGCATGAGGCACCTGGACATATGTGGCAGGTCTGGTAGAATCAGCTAATTAACAACACAGGCTTAAACAGGCACCTCATCTGGCAGTGCAGTTAGTTGCCTGATGGTGCTCAGCAGGATTTGGTAGTGCTTTTTATTTTTCTATCCTAATGGTCTGCTGCCCACCTAATTTTGCCTTATTGTCAGTCACTACTTACCACAGCTTGGGGCCCTCCCAGGAGGCTAAATTATTATCAAAGGATTAGGGAGATGTAGCCTTGCAGCTCTGACATTTCTGATTACTTGTCTATGCCAGAACACTAATTAGCTGTGACTAATTAAGAAAAATGTTCCTGCCATAGAAAACCGTTTAAAAGAACTGAGAAGTAGAAAAGCAATTCAAAAGCTGAGCAGTGCTCAGATTTGCTGATGCTCTTTAGATTTCCACCAGAGCCTTAACTTACCTTTAATTGTGCTCAGAATTAAAAAAAAGGAAATTCCACATGCAAACTGACCAGACGTTTTTGCTTGAAAAGGAAAAAGAAAATAAAAAGTTGATCACCTAAGCTCTCTTAACAATGGTAAAACTGTCTGTGATGAATGGAAGGTGACACAACTTTCATTTTCATGGAGAAATTTTTCTAAACACCAATTGCATAAATGTATATTCGCATTCATCCACCTGAGCCAGTAACAAAGGCTTAAGTCATTGAAGAAATTAGAACATTCTCTACTGATTTTATAAATGACTGTTGAATTGATTATAAGGAATATGTTGAGCATTTTGAAAGTTAGTTAGGATTGCTTTCATGTATCTTTCATCTTTAAGATGGTCTGGAAATTCTGACCTCTCTATGTAGAGCCTGTGACTTTGTATGCTTGCACTTCAACTGGTCACTAGTGCCTTGTTAATGGGAATGTCCAGGCTTCCCCTGAGACTAGCATTTCTATCAGTTGACCACTGCAGTGTTTTCATAGAACAGATAGCTACTACTCTCCATCCCTTCCCTCCTAACTTCTTAAACAAATGGCATGTGTGGCTTTAAAGCCATTTTCTGTGCTGGCTTTTTGTATTCTTCCTCTGTGAACCACGCCTTCTACAAGGTCAGCACCATTCACAAGTGGGCACAGCAGTGGCAGCCAGGTCACCAATGCTGAATAAATCCAAGTAAAGAAAAAATAAATCTGTGTAAGGAAAAAGCAAAACCATCATTACATGTGATTATTGAATGCATTGGCAGGAGACTATAAAATAATTTTAAACTTTCTTATAAACACCTAACCTTTAAGAGAGAGCCCTCAATTTCCTGAGCTTAGCCCAGCCCTAGATAACACATCATCTAAATTTTGCTATCTTAATATGGACAAAATATTTCATTTGGGTAAAAAAAAAGTTCTCACTCCTACCTCACCTACATTCTTCATGCTGATTGTTAAACCCATTTCTCTTTTTTTTTTCTCAGTGGAGAACAAAAGGCAGGTAGCCAGCATCCTCTAAGGATAATCCTTCCTAAATATGAAGACTGTTATTAAGGTACCTGTCATACTTGTCTACTCCAGGATACATAATCCCTATTTGTTTAACTTCACTTCGTAGGCCTTTTTTCTAGCCCTTTAATCATCTTTGTGGCTGTCCTTTGAAACTTCTCAAAGTGTTCTCTGTCATGCTTAGGGTTTAGAGTCAAGAATAGGATGCACTATTTGAATGTGGCTGAACAAGATTCTTTCAAGCCTTCTATTTATTCATTTTAATATACAACTTTCCCATACTTTTGCTCTACTGATCTCTTTACCTTTAGTTCCATATATTCCCTATATTTGTTTTTGTTGACTTTTCTCTCAGTTGCTACATATCTTAAAGATAGGCAATAACCTGAGGTCAGCTGTTCGAGATCAGCCTGGCCAACATGCTGAAACCCCATCTCTACTAAAAATACAAAAATTAGCTGGGTGTGGTAGCACACGCCTGTAGTCTCAGCTACTCAGGAGGCTGAAGCAGGAGAATTGCTTGATCCCGGGAGGCGGAGGAGATTGTAGTAATCTGAGATCCTGTCACTGCACCCCAGCCTTGGTGACAGAGCAAGATTCCATCTCAAAAAAAATAAAAAGGATAGGCAATAAATGTATTAATTTATTGATGTAGAATATTTATCTTTGAGGCAGTAAAAGTACATGTTTATTGATGTAGAATATCCATTCCGTTGATGTTTTACATTATAAGATCTAGAAAACAAACTCATCATTCAATTACTACGTGTAAAAATTGGTGAGGAATGTTGAGATTAAAACATTAGGCCTTGGCTTTGCCCAAAGAGATGGCTATTTATGTCACAATGACTCAGTAGGAATATAGTGAGAATAGAAAGTTGAAACCCCTCTTATTAATTATTTATTCATTGACCCTATATTTATCAAACACTTTTTAGACCACACACTTTGACAGAAGCTGGAAATACAGTACTAAACAAGGCAAACCAAATCCTTGCTCCAAGGGCAAGGGTATTTTTGAAAGTTTTTTATTTCCACATAAAATATTTTGCTTTATTGTCTGCAGAATAGCTATCCACAATTTTTTTTTAATGGAAGCACTCTGGTGAACTAAAAGTCAATAATGTTTCAAAATAGATACTAGTAATTATCTGTTAAATTATTTCTTTCTTTCTCCCTCTGCTTCAAGTGGATAATTGTAAACTTGCTAAAAGTTTACAGCCAACACAAAGTTTGTATACAGTTCTAGTGCCTGCATCAAATGACCTGACTGGGAGATAAGAGCACACTCGTGCGTGCTCTCTATTCTTCCTGGGTCCTTAGCTCAAAAGCCAGGCTTATATCAGCTCCCAAACAAGCTCTCATATCCCTTTAGACAGAAGTCACCATTTCCACAGCAACAATATTTTTCTGCTTTTCTTTAAAAACAGCTCACAAAGCCAACAAGCATAGATGGCACCCAGACATGTCACTTAGTGGTGAAAATACACACAGGCAGCACAGCCAGCCATGCCTCCTAATATGCCCGACAGCCTCAGAATGGGTACCAGTAGACCTGAGCATGTGCTAGAGAGGCAGCTCCCTGCTTGAGGGACAGCCTCTGGAGGACTGAGTACATCAACATCTGAACTCTTCATGTTAGCAGAGCTTTAAGAGAGAGAGAGAGAGAGAGAGAATGGATTCTCATATATGCACATAGATATAGAAGTTTATCAGTGTATAGTACTTTCTCTTTTATTTCATTTATCACCTAAAATAAAATTAGACTGTCACATTTTAAGCACCATTTGAGTCCTGTTCTAAAATTTTTTGGCCAAATGCAACTGTTTACTTTTCAGTGATTTCTACAGCTTTAACATGTATTAAATTATTTTTCTATTAATGAAATATGTGATTCAAGTCAACAATGAATCTGGCTCTGCTTTTCCTCTGTCCTTTGTTGAAAAGCTACCTGTCTACTATCTCATATATATATATACACACACACACACACACACACACACACACACACTATATATATAGTATTTTATATTTACAAATATTTAAATACATACAGTCCTTTCATCAAAATTGAATGCATGCTCTGTGCCAGACATTCTATTAAGGGCTGGAGATAGCAATACAAGTACGATTTAGTTAATGCCTTGTGTATACTCACAGCTAATTGAGGGAGACATAAACTACATTGTGCAACATTTTTATAGACACCTCTCTAGAGTTCTAGGAGCAGAAAATAGATGAGCCCCTAATTGTACCTAGTAAGAGATAGTATTGGCTAAAAAGTAGAGATAATGAATGGTTGAGCTGAGTCAGGCTAACACCAATCTGGCCAGGGGGTATGTAGTTGGGAATAAAGTCCAGACAGAGGAATGGGCATGCACAGAAACCAAAGGTATAGAGAAGCCTAGCATGTGTCACAGCTGCAGGTGGGTCAGTTTGCTGAAAATGCTTCCTATGGGAGTACACCATGACTCAGAGACAGAAAGGTAGCTGTCTACTCCCATCCTTAGGATACTCTTAATAAAAGATTTTGGAATGTTTCCCATTTTTATAAGGAAACTGAAGCAGAAGACCTGCTAACAGTTCATTCTCAGGCGTGAGTTTTATCTCAAGACTAAATTGTACCAGTTAATAGCAGTTCCAGGAGTCCAATATACTTTCATAAAAATCCTATATTATTGATTTAAAATGTAATATTTACCAAAATTTTATATATGTTCAAAATAAGTTAACCAGATGAAAATGTTATACTGCCCAAACAAATCATTCATAAAGGTGATGTCTGCACCCCAGACTAGTACACACACCATTATAACTGGATTTATCAATGAGCCAAACCATTAACTAGTCACTTCACTCAAAGATTAGCCAAACCAGTATGCATTACATCAAGGCCACTAAGAAAGGGAGGGGAGAACAACTGATTGTCTGAAATTTTCACTTTATAATTACTGGTCTTTTTAGTACTAGGAAAGGAGCCACAGAATAAACATACAGAGGCACTTGCCTACTTGATAATAAAGAACAGTATTTTTAAAATTCTTTCCATGTAATGTGAAGAAAGAGGTAGTATATTACTTTGAGGACATTTTGGAATGAAGGGTATTTTGGGAATGAAGGGAATTTTGGAAGTAGTTATGAACTGAAAAGAGCTTGTGCATCTCCCAATTTATGGAACTTGTCCTGTTAATCAAACTTATTGTTATATAACTGAAGAAGATCTGATTCATCTGGAAATATCTCAGTTATATTCATGTATTTTTTAAAAGAGGAAGTATGGAATTCCAAAGGTAGTGAAGTTTTTTCAGCATTCAACAAGCATTTATTAGGCACCTATTATATACCAACTTTCCCTGTGTTAGCACTTTTTACATTTTTCATTCCTTAATAGACATGATACTCTTAATTTGCAAACTTCCTGATGGAGTTAAAAAATGAAAATTGCCCTGAATATGACTTTATTCAACATGAGAAAAAAAGAAAAAGCATGAATCACATGCTTCTGTGTTCTGAATAAAAAGATAAATAAATAAAAAGATGATGAAGAAAGTCACATATATAGAGTTCCCTTATGGATGAACCAAGGATCTTCTTTCCACATTGCATTGTTTTGCTACAGTAGAACAAATATTTTCCAGTGTTTTCAATCATTATGGTGTACAGCACTTAAAAATGAGTCTTAAGAATATATGAGATGTATAGCATAATAATCATTTGACTGGTTATCCTAATTGGGAGTATGATTCTTCAAAGAATTTATTTACATTGTATACTACATTATTGTATTTACAGATATGTTTAACCTTTAGAAATGTGGATTGCTTCAACTTTCAAAAAAAAATTGAATGGGCTTTTTTAGATATAATTAATAGGCATCTTCTCTATTTGTGCACAATTCTATGTTGTAGTGACTGTCAGTAAGGACCAAGAATGGTAACGATGCTTTTCCTAGTTTTCTGCTAGAAGTACCAAACTGCTCTTAAGAATCGAAGCTGTTATTGATAAAACAGAAATCCAGATGTCCTTCTAAAGAGAAATGAAATAACACAGGAGTTATGAGCACAGACTCTGGAGCATAAATATAAAATATAAATCTTTACCCTACCACTTAAATCATACTTGTTGTATAAACTTCAATAAGTAAATTGCTTAATCTAAACTAAGTTTTGTACCTGTGTAAACTCGGTTCCAGATAAGCAAAATAGGAATAATTACACCCACTTCATCAAGGTTGTCGTAAGAATTAAATAATTTTTCCCAGGCTGGAGTGCACTGGTGCAATCTCAGCTCACTGCAACCTCTGCCTCCCAGGTTCAAGTGATTCTCCTGCCTCAGCTTCCCAAGTAGCTGGGATTACAGGAACATGTCACACCAGCTAATTTTTCTCTATTTTTAATATAGACAGCGTTTCGCCATGTTGGCCAGGCTGGTCTCCAACTCCTGGCCTCAAGTTATCCACTCACCTCTGCCTCCCAAAGTGCTGGGATTATGAGCGTGAGCCACTGCACCAGCCTAAATCAAATTTTAATTAAATCACTTGAACTTCCTATGGAGGATAAAATAAGTATCAGATGCCTTTATAATTAGAATTTATAAAAATAATACTAATAAAAAACAGTATCTGTAATTCACAGGTCTTTTTAAGTCTCATTCCTCAGTACACTTTAGTGCTTCGTTTTGTCTATACATTAAGAGGTGAGATGAATAAGTTAAAAACATAACAGACAGTAGAAAGTTCTGGAACTCTAGATGATTCTTCTTTATTCTTGAAGAATAAAGCTGTATTGAAGCAACATATAAAAACAGAATGACAGTTGGGTTTTTCTCTTCCATTCATTTTTACAAGAATCACAAGCCCATCGTGCCTTTTCCTTTAAGGCATATTTCAATTCACAGTATTTCTACAGAGCATTCAAATCTTAGTAGTTTAAAGCTAGGTTCATATAATCTACCCCACATATTACAGATGAGAAAGCTGAGGCATAGAGAAGGTGCCTAACAGGCTCAGTCAAGCAAATAGTAGCATAAGAGGAGCTAGCACTGCCTACCCTCACGGGGTCTGCATTTGTGTTCTTCTCTGGTGGGTTGACAGTCAGTCCACAGCTGCCATGTCCAGATGCAAGTCTCTTCTCTTCCTTCACCGTGAGTGCCTCTGGATCAAGCTGGGAATGTTGATTGGTGTAGGTTGGGTTAAACACTACCTATATTTTTAACCCTCATAGGCTGATTTCAGTTTTCCTTAAATACAGCCCTTACTTCTATTCCAAGCCAGGAAAACATTCACACTTAAAACCTGCAAAATGCTTGTGCTTGTGGGTCTGGTTTTATGGAACCAGGTATGATAATTTCCATGGGATGCCTTGAACAGGGTGGAAGAACCTTGACATTATTAGATTAAATTTATCATTAATATAACATTTGCATTTTAGTGTTTAGAAATGGGAAGTGAGTGAAACAGAGCCACAAATTTAGTTACATTATTAAATCAACGTACTGTTGACAAAATGAACACTCAATGTATAATGAAGCATTTATATTTACTTTTTAATATAGTGGTGAAATTGTAGTGCATTAATGTTTCTAAATATTTTGTTGCTCTTTAAAACTACTAAATGATCCTAAAGGATGGCTCATATGTATCAAATTTATCAAAGCCTTCAGCATTTAAAAAATATTGTTTGTTCTTTTATTTAACTTTACATTTAAAAGGTACACATTTCCTAAGGTGAGAGTTTCTAGGCATTATTTCATTTTAACACAATGACTCAACTCTTTTCAAACATATGAATTCTTTTGAAAAAAAATGAAGAAATACATAATGTGGAAATTTAGCCATTTCATGTCTTAATTCACTAAAAAATGCTGGTTCTTTGG
Source organism: Aotus nancymaae (assembly GCF_030222135.1). Taxonomy (NCBI): domain Eukaryota; kingdom Metazoa; phylum Chordata; class Mammalia; order Primates; family Aotidae; genus Aotus; species Aotus nancymaae. Next base: position 34,295,346 of record NW_026988413.1, read on the forward strand.
TTCTTTTTCTTTTCCTTTCTTTGTCGCCTATTGAGACAAGCATAGCTGGCGAAGAATAAAAATACATCAACTAGTTGTACCAATTCATAATCAATAAAAAGCTAAACACTTGAGTAGAAAATATGTTACAGATTTGTGCCCTACCAAAGCAGCTATTTTTACCTTGCCATCATCATTAGAAGCCACATTCTGACAAAAATCATTTGCTTGAAGCACCGTGATATACAAACCCTATGTGGTCTTGTGATTCAGATTTAGGAATATCAGCCTTGGAGGGTCTACAGGCATTGTGCATTAGTATGTATTGAGACCTCATTCCAGGTGGCAAGCAGCTGGACTTTTTAAAAATAAAACTTCCAAAATAAAGGTGAAGTGCTTGTTTCCAGGCGATGCACGTTACATTTAATTTAATCATCCTCAAAATGTTATAAATTAGGCAAAAAGGAGAGTTGTGCATATTTAATATATTTGTTTTGTATTTCCACTAGTCAACAGAATAATGAAATTCCTTAACTACTTCTCTTTAACTTGCATGAAGAAAGCACGGTATGTTGCTAAATCTCTTTTCACCAGCTCTGCGGAGAAACAACTTTAATCCTTGTTAGAAAATTGCCGAGTCTGGGACTGACAAAGAGCTCATGCTTGTTCTATTGTTAGTGCTCCCCGGCCCCAAGAGCAGAGCCCTTTACAGCTGCGTGGATCCCGCCCGGCTCAGCTGCACTATTTAGGAGAGGAGGTTTGTCAATTTCTATTGACAATGGAAAGAGTTTTTCAGGGCCTGTAGCAGTGCTGACACAGTTGGGGATCAATGCCAGCCATTCAGACTGCACCCTCTTTCATTGCTTTGGTTTGTTAATTCAAGACTAAAGGTCCACTGAGGGGGTTCAGGGTGTTTAAGAAAGCTGATGAACTGTTTAAGAAAGCTGATGAACTGCAAGCGTTTATAGCCCTGGTGTGGCAATTTCCATAGTCAGTGGCAACTCCTGGCACTGAGGGAGCTGTGTCCTTGTTGACCCTCTTGTTATTAAAAATGCACAAGTGCTGCGCTTCTCAATATTTCAACACTCTTTCATTGTCAATACCACCTTCTGAGCCCTTCAGCTTGTTGCTTGCTCTAAAGATCTTCTTAGATTGGGTTTGAAAACTTCACCTTAAACACTAGATTAGACTGATGTTCTGTTTTCCGTGCTCCTGTTGATTTGTTGAACCTTCCCAGGGCTGGAAAGCAAGTAGCAGCTTGATGGGGAGACGGGCTGCTAATATGATTTACCAGTCTACAGTCATGCACAATAAGTGTGAATAAATACAGGGGTCTCACAGAGTCAACCGTAGCCTTTCCTTTTCTTCTATTTTTGCTTTAAAAGATATCTCAAGAAAATGAAGTGAGTAACGCATGCCCTTACAGGAGTTGAATGAACCACAAAAAGAAGAAAGAAAAAACATATTTTTGCTAAAGCGGTATGCTGCTGTCATGGATTGATGTAGAAAATATTTGTAAAATATACACTTACTGCTTTATTCCTGTGTAGACCGAGGCAAAGAATAAAGCAGTAATGCCATACCCATACCTTCTGTGCAAGCTCCCGCAACCCTTCCTTTTCATCCCCTGAAGGGAAAAGTGAATGGTCAACCAAGTTGTTTTATAAAATTAACTTTTCAAAAGTGAAAAGACACTTTCTAACATGCAGACTTTACTGCACATTCACGCTTTTCCAATTTTTCGTTTGGTTTGGTTTGGTGGAGGGGGTTGAGGAATGAAGAGAACCTACCTTTGACCTTTTTCTCAGTGTGAGAAAATGGGACCTACCATATTCAGTACTCAAAAGAACGACATACTAATTCCAGCACCAGAAATAAGAAAGTGCTAGAGGTTTCTCTTTGGTGGCTTTTGTTTGTTTGTTTGAGGGTGTGTGTGTGTGTGTGTGTGTGTGTGTGTGTGTGTGTCTGTGTTTTACTGTATACAAGAAAGCAGTCATAGTGGGATTTTTGTTGTTGTTAGCCTATTCTTAGTGGCAGCAAATATTCTGAGCTAAGTTACTGCTTTTCCTTAGTCATTTGCTTTATTTAGCTAAAATGCCTCTTGAAAATGCTTTGACTTAGGAGTAAAAAGTATACATTCTTACTTGATAGAATAATTTTTCCTAGAGGCTTTTGCTTATAGAATGATTTATTGACCTTCAAAATAAGATGATGATAAAGTAGCTTAAACATTTTACTTAATAATAGTTCTCTTTTTTTTACAGTTAACTTTAGATCATTTTATTCCCAAATTCTTTTTCTCTAAAATTATCATTTTGGCATTGTATTAAATAAGTTATATATAAATGATTTATGTTTTTTCAATTATCACTTAATAAGTCTCATATATAATGTGAAAAGGGAAATTAATTTTAAATTATATAAGGATTTTTAAAAACATAAAGATGCATATAGAGTAATTTTAAGAAAGTTTTCTCATTTCCCTCAAATTTATACAACTTGCCTTGAACACAGTAACTGCGCAGTCTAACGGAGTAACTAGTATGTTATGCTAGGCTTCGTAAAATACATATACTTTCTTCTATTTTTGCTTTAAAAGAGATATCTCAGGAAAATTGAGTAACACATGCCCTTACAGGAGTTGAATGAACCACAAAAAGAAGAAAGAAAAACCGTATTTTTGCTAAAGCAGTAGCTTTAAAGCAGTTGAAAAAAAGGAAAAAAATTCAACAAAAAAGAAAAATTTACTAGCCCTTGCAAAATGACTATAATGTTTAAGAACCACTTCCATTATGACAATATTTTCACTTTCAAATTATCTAGAGTGTGGTGTGGGGGAAGGGCCTAAATTGAAGGTACTGAATATCACCAATCCTTGTGAGTGTTTACCTGTATTAAAATAGAAATTAAGAAGCTGAAGCTATAAATAATTTGAAACAAGTATAGAATTTTATTTCAGAAATTGTATCTATAAAAGATTTTGAGATTGAACGTACCAGCAAAAGTACTGAATTTACTAGAAGTTTACTTTTTTAAGAATTTTGGAGTATGAATGTCTTGTTTTATAAAACTTATTGCTGAAATTTTTACATGTCCTGAATATTAAGAAAGTAATCGTTAGGAAGGACCAATATTAGGTACAGGAATAACATATTTTTTAAGAAATCATAGTTCATCTCACATTTTAAAAACTTCAAGCTTTTATTTATCCATTTGATTGTTATTATTTAGTAAATTGTTATCCATTTAAATTAACTTATCTCATGGTATGCATTATACGTTCATTATACTAACAAATTAATAGAAAAAAGCATGGTAAAATATATAATTTATTTTTTATTTTTACTTAAAGTACCATTTATTATTAAGCTAAATTATATTGGAACAATGTTATTAAATATAAATACAGATGAATTTCAGACTTGGATCCCTGAAATTTTATTTTAAAAGTTGAATTTACCGTTTTATTATGTTGAGAAAGTATTCTTCTAAATTTGTTTTTCTGTGTTTAAATTCTTAAGAACCTATGCACACACATATGTGATCTGGACTGTCACTATGTTTGTGTATACAAGCAAGGCACAAAATCTCCTGTTTTTCAAAAATTCTTTTGTCATTTCCTAAATGCTGAGTGTACATTGATATTTCTCACTGTTATCTGAATGAGTAGCATTATTCTTAGAGTGTTATCTAAACCTAGCTCTGAGTCACTGTATCCCTTAAAAATGTCGTCTGTAATGGCAGAATTTTTTTTTGGAAAATAGTAACAATTTTTTTTTACTAGACTGACAGACATAGAAGCAGAAAATTGCATTAAAGAAGAATTTCAGTTTTTCTCTTAAGAAGTTTGTAATAAATGGAAAAATTATGAACCCTCCAAAAATACAAAATGAAACACATCCTTTTCATTCATAATTTGGTCAACTGATACCTATTTTGTGATTCTTACAAGAATTCTATCTTGATAGTGTTCCCTCCTAAGATCTCAATAAATCTTTATTTTAGGTGGTTTTAAAAGAGCTTGGTAAATACTTAACTGATAAAGGTGTGATTGAGGATTACTGTTTAGAAAGTTGTAGTTTTTTTTTTTTTTTTTGCCCATTGCTCCTTTAAAATGTAATTTTTAGGTGTTGACTGTGTGACTTATAGCATAACACATCTTCGTTTTGATTGTTACTTAACATGTAGGCTAATAGAAAATTTACCTTTGAAAATAATTTACCTCTTTTTTCTTGCTGCTTGGCTGTCCATTCAGTCCTATAACATGTATTTAGGATCCATTGTTACCTACAAATTACAAAGCAGGCCACTAGGCTGCAAAGTGCAAAAACACTGTTTCCATGAATATGTTACAGCTGAAAGACTGTAATGTTAATTCATTTAAAGAACAGCCTAGGTCAACTTAACAGATTTTCTAGCAAAGCATACAATTCTGTTAACAGGAAATTATAGCATTATTGACTTCAAGTGCTGATCTGTGGTCATTTCAGAGTGTTTCATTACCCCCTCATTACCGAATCTGTTAAATGAATACTGCAGAGGTTGTTCTCTTTTTTTTTTTTTCTCCTCCCCTGTGCCCGAATTCTTCTTTCCAGCAATGGTACAGCAGTTCCATAAAAGTCATTTGCCTGTGGTTGACTGATAGACTAGACCTCCAACTCCATATTTACCAGCTGAAGACACTCATCAAGATTGTGAAGGTAAACAAAATGTATTTAGATATGAATTACCCACCAAGCTATAAGGAATAATGGCAAGATACTGACATACAAGAAAGCTGTATTTGATGAAACTAAAAAGCATCACTTATTAGCAACGATGTGCTCCTGTTTACTTCCATTTTTAGTTAGATTACTAAATAAACAAATTTATCTTTTTTGCACTAATAAATATTTGCTAGCAAATAATCACAGTTCAAGATTATATACACAGTTACCTGGATGAATTAGGTTCACAGTAATTTTACATTTACTTTCTTGAGCATATAAACATTTTCTTGCAATACACTTACTTCATATTTATTAGGATCATATATCATTGTGAGGGCTTTTGAACTATATTTGCCAGAAGAATAACGAGAGTCTTTGTTATTTTATCATATGCTGGTACAAAAGTAATACATTGTCATTGCCCAAATTCTTCTGGAAGCAGGTCTCTTCTTACATGTGAAAGGTAATCAGTTGGAGTGTTGGGGACCATCTAAAACTACTGGCATCTGTGTCACTTAAGGTCAGCAAGGCCATTTTGACTTTAGCTCTTCAAAAGAGAAGCTAATAACTTACATGTTATATTTACTGAGTAAGATCTTTAATATGCAAAATTTTTCACACTTTATAAATTCTAGTGGAAGCACAGAATTTATCCCAAGTGTAACCTTTTCTTAAAATTGGGACATAAATTTCACCTTATAGCAGAAAACATAACTCTAAGCTATTGAGAATCACCTATTTATTTAAACAAGAGGTCTTTACTTCCATTTTAGTACCATTTATTAGTGGTACATATGTGCATATGTACCCACACACATAGTGTGTATACATGCATCTGTGTGTATATGTGTGTATATATGAGTATACACAGTAGTTTGCAAAGTGTTATTCCTGACCTACGACTATCACCATCACCTGGGAACCTGTTAGACCCACAGATTCTTGGGCCGCACCCCAGATTTACTGAATCAGAAACTCTAAGGGTGGAACCCAGTAATCTATAGATTAACAAGTCCTCCAGATGGTTCTAATACATGAAAACATGCTAAAGTTTTCAATGACCCACTGTGTTACATCATTAAAAGATGTTTCTAGCCACATTAATATATTTTTGTTATTCGCTTGGTTCCTACAGTCTAATTGGAATACAAATTCTTTATGCCTGCTTGTTAATCTTGTTAGGCCCACAAATAGGAAATTCTGTTCCGAAGTCAGAAAGTGGCAAATCTACTGGAACGTAGAACCAGACCTAAAATGTCACAATAATAGCAATTATGACTACTCATAAAAAGTAAAATTTTGGCCACTCACAAAATTTTAATAGTATCTGCTACACATTACATATCAATGGAGAAAATACCTTTGATCCAGAACACTTCTTATTAGGTGTTATTTATTTTACAAAAAATCTGAAAGGACAATATGATAGGTTTATAATTGGCTTAGTTCTCCATTGTTTCTTGTTTCTATAAACATGACTTGAAGAGCTTTCACATAAAGATTGTTTTCCAAAAAAGAGAATCAGAATAATATACTTGCCTTCTAAATATATGTGTGTGTGTGTGTGTGTGTGTGTATAGATATATACAGTTGCACTCTATATGGTGATTAATATTAGGATTAGCTGTTTATACTTCTGATAAACCATATTTTCAAGCTAATGCCTACTGTGTTCAGGATGTCAGAAGTTACATATTCAGCCATCTGGTGTTAGCTGATAGATTTAATTTAAGATCTTTGTTTTTAGAATAAAAATCTCCATATTAGCCCATAATTTGTTTCTTTAAAAGTTATTACTCACATTCACATATCTTTATAGTTAAAGATCAAGCAAGAGTGAAATTTTTCCATTTTATTGAGGTATAATTGGAAAGTAAAAATTTTTATATACTTAGGATATAGTGTGACTTAATAATGTATACTTGAAATTTGCTAATAGATAAGTATTCTCACCAGTCAATATTTTACCATAAGAGAACAAAAATTTTATGAATTATATAGTGACATTTCCATTGTACTGTAAGCCAGTGAGTATATCTTCTTTTAATATATTTTTCCTAATGATATTCAATAGTTGACCAATAAATATGAAATTAAATATCATGAATATGTTTGATTTTCCATGCTTTACTTTTTACAGGCAAGTCTCCAGGCTCAGCCAATGTGTTCTTGGGCTGATACATTTAATCAAGTCATAGGGCTCTATTTAATAATTAAAAACGATTATTTTCACAATAAAAATCAAAGTGATTCAATAATTTAATGTTCTAATTGTTTTTCTCTACTTTGAATATAAACAGACTTTAGGCAATTTTATACACAGATTCATTATTCTTCAGAACTTACATGGTTTTGCTCATAATGATCATTTCCTAATGAATTTAAGAAGCTATTGAATAACACATGTAGAGGATTGTGAAGACCCATAACCAGACTTTCCTTCCATCCAGATGACCCAGACTTGGCCTGAGTGGTACAGCAGAGTAGTGTCTCCTACTCAGGACTCAAACTACTTGACTCCAGCAGTCTAGTCCTTACTACTCACAGGAATTGCCATTCTTCTATGCCTGTGGAGACCTAGATGCCATCAAAACTTACATATGCTTTTTTTTTGGTCTTTTTGTTTTTTTCCTTTTTGTGGAGAACAGGGTCTTGCTATATCACCCAGGCAGGTCTTGAACTCCTGGGCCCAAGCTATCCTCCCGCCTCTGCCTCCCTAAGAGCTGTGATTACAGGCATGAGCTACAGCACCCAGCCCAAAACTTATATAATAGCCAGCTTTACCCTAAGCAAAGATACTTACACACTAATTGATACATTCATGTTGCCCACTAAGAAAAAAACAAATCCCAGTAAGAGTTACACAAAAAATTAAAGACTGAAATAATTTGTTAAGTTTTCACATCAGAATGGTTTATTTAAGGAGAGGGAAAGTAAAACCGTCAAATAATCAAAATGATTGTTATATTTGTGTTCTCCATAATGGCCGCATGACATTAAATGCAGTTAACATAAATCACCTGCTCCTTTTTCTAGGTGAGAAAAAGTGAACAAAACCCTGTGGCAGGCATTTGTCTTAAGTAAGGGCCAACCAAACCTTCGTCGAAACCACAGAGAATGTCCAAGTGTCAATAACATTGTATGAATTCTAAATAGAAAGAGATTGCAAAGATGTCTCTCTAGTACCTCACCCAACTGGTTATTGCTTACTAATTGAGTAAGAAAGTAGTCTTAATTGTATATAAATTGGAAAGCCTTCAGAACTGCAGATCCACAATTCAGATCTGTTCTGGCCAGCTTATTGGTAATTAAGCTAAGTCAAAGAAAAATCATTCCAGTAAAATAAAGTTGAACTCACAAACTCAGTATATAATTGTCAGTGGAACAATAATGCTTTATATTAGATGCATCATCTGTAGATGAATATTTTATGCTTGACATTTTTAATCTAATTACAAAAGAGTTATAGGAATAAACACAAATCTCTGTGGTAATAATGACATTTATATCAGTTTCCAGATTATCTAGACAAAACTTACCTTTCAGAGTAATCTCACTGGTTCTGATGCAAATTATCATGAGTTTTGGTGTAAGAGAGTACCTTAGTCATAATAATTTATGACTTACAATGTTCTTATTATGACAAAATCATACCCCACAAAATGAAATATATTCATTTGCTGTTTCCCCATTTAACTAACTCTGAACTTTTTCTCCTACTTTAAAAATCAATAATAAAATACCAGTTATGTTTAGCTGCAGAAAATTATATGTGAAGAAAATCGCACTTTAAAAAGTGAACATAGCTGGGCACAGTGGCTCATGCCTGTAATGCCAGCATTTTGGGAGGCCGAGGTGGGCAGATCACCTGAGGTCATGAGCTTGAGATGTGTCTGGCCAACATGGTGAAACCCCATCTCTACTAAAAATACAAAACTTAGCTGGGCGTGCTGGTACGCGCCTATAATCCCAGGACCTCGGGAGGCTGAGGTGGAGAATCACTTGAACTGAGGAGGCTGCAGTGAGCCAAGATCATGCCACTGCACTCCAGCTTGGGTGACACAGCAAGACTCCATTTCAAAAAAGAAAAGAAAAAAGTGAACATGGCCAGACACAGTGGCTCGGGCCTGTAGTCCCAGCACTTTGGGAGACTGAGATGTGAAGATCATAGGAGGCCAGGGGTTCAAGAGCAGCCTAGGCCGCATGGCAAGACCTTGTCTCTACAAAAAAATTTAAAAGTTAGCCAAGTATGGTGGCACATACCTGTGGTCCCAGCTAAGGTGGCAGGATTGCTTCAGCCTGGGAAGTCAAAGCTGCAATAAGCAATGATCACACTACTGTTTTCCAGCCTGGGTAACAGACTGAGACCCTATCTTAATCAACCAATGTAAACATAAGGGAAAGTTTATAGATTAATATTTTAAGTGCCACAGAAAAATGGCATTGGGTTTTGTTGTTTCGAACATCATTATAGAAACAATAACATGGTATTCTATTTTTGATATACACAAAATTTTAATGTATTGTTTTAAGAAAAAAAAAAGTAAATACTTGTTTTACTGTCCCATCTATGGAAGCTTTATACCAGAATTTGGTACTTCACATCCCAAGGGAATTTCAGAAGAAAAGGGCAAAATTCATACCAACATTTAGATGTACATGAATTTTTACCCAGTAGTACATGTAAATAAATTTTATAATTCACTGAAATACTGAAAATCTGAACCGCTTTTACCGATAATAGGATTAATCCTCTTCCTCCACACAACTGCCCCCAAAAATTAATGCATTTTATAAAATAAAATGTATTTTTCAGTATTAAAGGAAAGTCCCCTCAATTAAAAAAAATAAAACTAAGAATTTCTTCATATTAAAAACTTACATAGGTACATATTTTATTTTTGCTATAGGTTATTCAAAAGGTAAATTGTGTGCAATTAGTAATGGTTTGAGGGGAAAGCAAATTCGTCATCTGATAGTCACAACATTTTGATCTATTTATAGTAATTGTTGTTTGAATAGCAATAGCCAAAGTCTGCCATTCCATTTACTCCCCAGAAATACACCAAGAAGATGATTGGCATGGGCAGCCACATGAACCTGTCAGTGGACTCCCAAGATCATTTTTGAAATGCTAGCTGATTTTATATCTATCTACATACATATAAACTAAGTTATCTAAGCAAATTTTATCTTCTTTCTTCAGAAAACCTACAGGGACTTCCGATTGCAGGGTGTATTGGAAGGAACACTGAACAGTAAAACTTATGATACTGTGCACAGACGTTTAACAGTAGAGGAGGCCACAGCCTCTGTTTCAGAAGGAGGGGGACTTCAGGGCATTACTATGAAAGACAGTGATGAAGAAGAAGAAGGCTGATAACACACAGCTTTGCAGAAGGAAGGAAGACCTTGGTTGACATTATTTTTTATTTTTATTTTTTTAACCTTGTCCTTGTAATTACATTCATTGCTTGTTTAGGCCAAATAAAACTGCTTGTATTTAAAAAGTAAAACTGAATGTAGAGTACAAGGGAAAATGCCAAGTGTTTTGTTTTCTTTTGTTCTGTTTTGTTTGGAGAAGAGCATCCTCTTTTGTGTAGCTTGACCTAAAAATGAACCTTGGCTCTGCTTATGATTGGAATATGAACTTTTTTTAAAAAGAAGATTTGAGCATTTTTCTGTAATCACATCAAAATGATGTTTTCTGTGTAAAATGAGATACATATTTCTCATAATGCAGCATTGTGAGAAGTCACTTCCAATCACTGCACCAACTCTATCGTATCTTGTTAAAATGTTGTGTACCTTACAAAGTATAATTTATGTGCCAGGTTTGTTTTGTACTTAATTTGCCATTGTTGTGACGTATATAAAATCTTTAATCTTGGTTCTTAGTACTTTGAATTGGCCTACAGGTATATTCCTGGGCTGAAAGGATTGCCAAACCCAAATATAGACTAGATTATCCAATGGGTTTGTGTCTTTGTTCCATTCTCAACATTTCTTCTTTCAACTATAATCCCCAGATGTGGGGTAGCAAGTGTGCTTCTGTCAAGATACCATATTCTCCTACTCCTAAGTATAACAGCTTGCAGGCAATAAAAATCTATTTGGTCATAACTACTTCTGTATTTATTAGAATTGTATAGAGTAAATGCAGTAAAAGATGTTTGCAGTGTTTCAAACATCCCAACTATCTGACTCTGTGTTTTTGTTTCTTGTAATTTTTGTAATATTTTATTTTACTTTTAATCAAATGAGTAAAAAGATAGTAACACTGCACTTTGTACCTAATAGGCACACACATTGTTAAAAGAATTACTATGACAGCTTATTTCCACAGCAGAGGAAATGTATATTTCATACTCACGTATTATTAGTTAATATTAGTAATCAGTGTTAACTAATAATTAGTAATATTAGTAAGGTTAACTAGTATTTGGCATTAGTAGTGGTTGTTCCCGCAAAATATTTTCTTGCTAGGATTTTGAGAGATAATTGTATTATGTTTTGTAAGTTCTCTATGAATTATTTTTGTAATATTTCCTAAAATATATTGGCAGATTGTGTTGCATGTATTAATAAGTAATTTTTAAATGAAGTCAGTTAATGCAAAATAAGTGGAGGTATCCCTGAATTTATGAAAATGTTTGTTCTGAAACTTTAGAAATGAAGCAACGTGGACCTCCAGATTCGTTCTCCCATGGTGTAATAAGTGGTCACTAGGTACCTAGACTGGGCTTAAAAAATCTGTTTAATCCACAGTTACTATTTAGCATTGTTTTGGCTCATTTTCTGGGCTCTAGGGGTAAGATAACAAACATAAGGAAATTTTTTCCTTTTTCCTGGATTAGAGACTCTACCAACTAATATTTCTGAAAGGCTGTTTGTCTGTGAATGTTCTCCCTCCTTTTCTTCTCTATCCACACACTGAATACCCTTTTCTCCAAACCCTCAAATGTGCAGTCACACTATCCCAAACTCTCCAGTGGCACCCTCCTCCAGCTTGCTGTTCCACCACAGATTGCTCTGTGCTTGGTAATTACCCACGCTTCTTTTTCTTTCAATAAAATGTCCATGTCCTTGATATAATTCATCTCCAAATAATGGATCTATTTTGTCCTGCAGTGTGACTAACTGATGACCTCAACTGTATTAAAAGTCTTCCTTTTTTAAAGGAAAGTGTATTTACTCTAAGAAATAATAGCTGACAGAATTAAGAAATGAAGAACAGATGGTACAGGGGAAGGTATTTGGGCCTGGAGGTTCTTGCTGCTGACCTGGCCTGTTTAACCCATCCACTGGCCCACTTGGCTGGTCAGCCCCTTTGAGGTTCTTTCCAGATATTTATGTTCTCTGCTCCTCCCCTTCTACACCTAGGAGGTTTCTAAAAGCCCATCCCTACTCTTCACTCCCAGTAGCCTCCAAAGCAAAGGCAATAGCAGTCAGAGGCAGGTAGTGGAACTACTGGCATCCTTATGAGAAATTCCAGGACCAACCTTTCAGCCATAAAGAGATGTATGAAAAAAATCATAAAGTATCTGAAATGAAAAGTGGTTTTTAAGTTTTTGCCCCAAACTAACTGCAAATTGCAACTAATTGTAAAGTGCTTAAAATTACTTAATTGTTCATTGGTGTGTATAACTATTAGGATGAACACCCAAGCATCTGTTCTATTAAAGGATGTCTTATGTGGTGTTATTATTCTTAAAGTATTATTTTTTAAGAAAATGAATTTAGTCAAAAGCCTAACAGCTCTTGCAAAATTTTCTAAGCGAAACTTAATTTTAACTTAAAAAAAAGCTATACCAGTCTAAATGATTTGGGAGAAGGACAAACAGCTACATTCTTTGGACAGTTTGCTTAGCGTTACAGGAGATAGTAACTAATACCGTCTAACATCCAACTGAAATCGGTTTGTTAAATTATACGTCTAGAAGGAAAATTTCTTCAAACACTTGGGAGAAAAAATAATAATAATGCCTATTCCCGGAAAAGGAAGGAACCATGCAGAGCTTAATGTAAACCTCTGAGCTCCATCAGTGAGATCTCTGAGGTCGTTCTTGTATTCAGTGATTTTTCCATTTGAATTCCCTTTAGTCCTTGCTCATTGTCCCTTTCTCAGAAGGAGTTCCCGCTTCTTTTGCAGTAAACGCCGGTGCAAAGCGTCTATATGTTGCAATCCCGCCACCCAGGGTCACAGCCTGGCCTGGCCTGGCCTGGCGCCGCCCTCCGCCCACAGCGACCGGCAGTGAGAGGGTCCATTCGCTCCTTGAAGCTGCGCTTGAGTGGGAAAGAGGTTTACTCAGTCGCGCTCAGAGATCCCTGAAGCCCCTTTGCGCTGCCGCGGTCTGCCTCCAGAGAGGGTCTGGGGACAGCGAGCGCGGGGACCGAGCGCGCGGCGAGTTCACAGGACCCCCGGGCCCCCGAGCGCGGACCTGGCCTTCCGATCCCCGCCAGCCTGCGTGGAAGGACCCGCGGGGGCAGATTAGAGCAAGAGCTTGGTCGCTTTAATTTCTTATTCCCAAAACAGAAAATATAAATTTCCCGGTCCGGGTCCTTAAAGGGAGGTGATAGATCGATGTTCCGGAGAGATGTTCACGCGCGATTGGCGGCGGGGCATCTGCGCGCCGGGGTAGCAGCCCAGCGGGCCAGCTTACGCTCTGCGCCTCTGGGCTCTCAGCAACTCCAAGCCCCCGCCACGGTGCCGCGCCATCCACCCCACTTTTGTGCAGAAGTTGGAGGCCTGGCGTATGGGATTTCCTGGAGGTCGGTGCTCATCCAGTCTTTACACAGAGTTCCCCCCACGACCATCACCGCTACCCTGTCCCTTTACTACGCAGGGAAACGAAATGGCTAATGCCCCTCCTTTTTCCTTCAAGTCCTGCTCTCAGTAACCTTGGAAGAAGACCCGCGACCCATCCTCCCCGCTCCCCGACTTTGCTGCAGATGGAGTAGTGTCCACAGGCCTGGGCAGCCGGCAGTCGTGGAAGGGGTTGAGAGCAGCGACGCGCGCGAGGCGCGTGGCTGAACAGGTGCCCCAGCAGGAACTCAGGGCGAGCCTTTCTCTGAGATACCCCAGCTTCGGATTCAAGATGAGGTGCAGGGCTGCCTTAAGCTATTCTCCTTTGTGACATTGAGTAAGATATTAAGAGAGTAGAGGCGGGAGCAAAGCTCTGAACCTGGGTTCTCTGGTTGACCAGAGAGTCAATGGCTCATTTGCTTTCAGGGAGTAGTCACTGGAGTGCGAGCATGTGCCACGAGAAATGAGGGGGTAAGGGAAGAATTTGATCTGTTTCCCAAGTGTAGAAGACATCCGATTTTACTATCCAGATTTGGATGTACCTGACAGCAGCTTGGACAACCGCAGAGCCCCGAGCCTGCAGTCAGAAAAGTCTGAGTTTGGATACTGATAGCCACATATCTTCCCCAAATCTGAGCCCTGTGGACTTTGACAAGTTACTTAACCTCTCTGTAAAATGGGCACTTCATAAGGAAGGTTGCTGGAAGGATTAGAGACATAAGTTGTGGCCGTTATTAACTATTTCTTTCATTTTTTTATTTTTATTTATTTTGAGACAGTCGCGCTCTATCGCCCAGGCTGGAGTGCAGTGGCGCGATCTCGGCTCACTGCAACCTCCGCCTCCCGGGTTCAAGAGCATCTCCTGCCTCAGACTCTCTAGCAGCTGGGATTATAGGCATGCGCTATCATGCCCAGCTAATTTTTGTATTTTTAGTAGAGACAGGGTTTCATCATGTTGGTCAAGATGATCTATATCTCTTGACCTCTTGATCCTCCCGCCTCGGTCTCCCAAAGTGCTGGGATTACAGGCGTGAGCCACCGTGACCGGCCAACTATTTCTTTATGTATGAATGAATTCGAAAGATCGTGGGAGGTTTGCCTCTGCCAACGTGCACCACCAATCTCACCAGCCATTCTCTCTGGGGTTGGCACAGGATCCTTTTGGATCACACGTAGCTCTGAGGATCTTCAGCCTAGCCCCTGAAGTGTCTGTGAACTGGCTAGAATTGTCCAGTTCTCCGGTTATATATATGGCCAGCCCAATGGGAGGAGAGGAGGAGACGGGGAGGAGCAAGCCAACCCTGGTCTCAGAAAGGGCCAGCATCGCTAATAGCAGCCCCTGGAGCTGCGGGTTGGGAAAGGAGGTAGCTGGAGATGTGTTATTGAGTCCACTTGGAGATGATATTGGTCGGGGGCTCTGAAATGGGACGGGGATGATGCAGGAGGTGCCAGTCTGCAAGCCAGGAATCTCAGGCCTTGGCTGCTGTAGCCAGTAGATTGAGTTCAAGGGAATTTCAGATACAAATGGTGTTCATTAGTAATTTCCAAGGCTTAAGAGAAACCTTGAACGATGTCCTGTGTCCCAAATTAGGAATGCAACAGAAGGATGCGCTTGCAAACTGCAAGCGGAACCGAGAGAGAAAGGCAGAGGGGGTCACACGCTTCAAGGTAGCCCCAGCTGCTGCAACGAAGCAAAAAGAGAGAGAGTGCAGGCGCTTAGGGCGACAGCCAGCACCGACCCCTGCCTGGAGTTGCTGGACTGCAAAACTTCTAGGCTCCCAGGAAAACTTGAGTAACGCGGCGGCACAGGGTGGGGCAAGGGCGCGCCCCCGGTCACAACCCAACACGTCAATGGCACGGGAGACGCGAGCCCCGGCGGCCCCGGGGTCCAGCACGCTGTTGCCTTGGGGAGGTAGGAACTGAGCACTCGGGAAAGGGGAAGAGACGGTGCTCGGCATTAAGCTGGGACTGGAGCCACTTTTTTAACCCGACTGGTGGTCTCCATCCCAGTCCTTTCTTTAAAGTAGCCGGCGGCAGCTTCTGAGTCCTAGACCCAGTGACTCAATATGATGACGTCTTTTATCTCCCTGTACTTAGCAGTTTTGCAGTGAGGATGGTTGTATTTGTGTGCTTTTTTTTTTTTTTTTAAATAAACGTATTCTAGACTTGTCCTCAATCTCTGTCTACCTTGACTCTCCCTAGGATCAATGGTTCTCACAACAAGAGGAAGTGAAGAGTTGATTTCAAGAACCATCAGACAAGGCAGTTACTCTTCCTATAGCCCTGGCCTAGAGTTGTTATAGAGCCCCTACTCGTAGATGACATCAGTATTTTTCCCAGTGCAAAAATTTGAAGTGGGTGCCAAATTCTTTTCTACTGTAAATCCCTGCTTTCCCCTTTAGCACTACCTCTCTCCTCTCTCCCTACAAATAACATCTCCTTTGGGTGAGATTATAAGAAAGGAGACCTGATTAAATGCTGAAGAAATGCTAAAGTTTATACTGTAGGGCATTTCCTTAATATGCCAAGGAAACAAAACCAATTGTAATGGAAGGAGATTTTGGTAGGGAGGTAGAAGACGTTTCAGTAAAGAAAATTACATAGTAAAAGATCAGAACCTAACAAGACTAAACCTCAAAAAGTAGAAAGTGAAACATGGAAAGGTCAACTGAGCCAGCAGATTGTGGGAGAGTAGGGCTCTTGATAGGTCCTGCCTGCTGGATGATTTTAATAATTTTTAAAAACAACTTCAAAGTTGCTATATTGAAGAAGCTTATTCATTGTCATTTATTCGAATCTTTCGTTACTTCATGTGATTACTAGGCATGTTCTTCCATAAAATTAGAATGATCTATGGAAAATTGAATTATTTTACAAACACATAACCACTTCTTAAGAAATGAAATCTGCTTTAATCAAACTGGGATTTTTTTTGACAAGTTTTGTCAAGGTTAGTTCCTGAATCTACAGAAGAAAGTGCTCCCCGGGCACACAGTACTGAATGTGGGAGAGCAGACGTCTGAGGACAAGGAAAGTGCTTGACGTTGTGAAAAATACACAGCAAATATGATTCCTGTGTATATTTTAACATTTCCATGTAATTAACCTGAAGTCTATCATTAAGCAGAGGAACTGTTTTTAAATACAGTTGTCTGAATAATATTTTCAAAAGTTTTATAGCCAACTTTTTAATAAGGTGATAACTTTTCATAGGTAAAGTGATTTTATTTTAAAATCTCTTTTCGATGCCAACGTCTTCCCTGAATGAAGAGGGCTTTGATTTAGTCTCATTTTACAGAAAAACAAAGCAAAGGGGAACCACCACTATCCACTGCTCAACAAGGACTTCACCAGCTGCGTGGCCTTCCTCAGCTTGGGGTACTTGGGCTGGAAGGCCAAGACAGCACCAGAAACTAGCAACATTTATTCTAGTGCTCAGAATGTCTGAGACAAATTGGCCTTCTGCGTATTTATGAAGACCTTTCTCAGAAAGGAGGCCCAGTAGCTCTCAATTTCAACAGATAATTGAATAATTCAGCTTTAAATGGATACTGAGGAACAGGGTGGAGAAAGAGGGAATATAATTTACCCTTGATCAGGGCGGCAATATTAGTGGTAAGGTGGGGGCAGAATAGATAGCATATTTTTTTGGAAAAAAAGTTCAGATTTTCTCATCTTAAGTTCCCACTTATATGTCTTAATTAAAATATTTAGAAATGTATTTAAAATAACTGCAAACTACTGATGGATTAAATGTTAGAAAATATGATCAACTTTGGCATGAATTTCACAGAGAAATAGGAGCCAAAAAAGCTAAAATTCAGAAGGCAAAGAAGGGAGAAGAAACCTGTTTTCCATTTCTGACTTGCAGCCACCACTACTTCCATAATGAAACAATAAAAGTGAAGGACACAATTGCGCACCCCCTTAAGCTTTCCAAGCAACTATGGGTCAGGCTTACTTGGAGGAGGCACAGTGAAAAAGACCAAAGGGCACCTGAACCTCTGCCCCTCTCAGCTAAAATAAGGGGATACTGGGATCCTACCATCCCTGCCCCTGGCTTTCCTTTTGCCCTGTATTCCACGGGGTGGAGGCAGGATGGAGGATGGGGGAGTGGGGGGTGGGGTGGGGAAGAACTGCAAATAGAGCTCCAAAATTTGAATTACTGGTGAACTCTAGAACCTAGAGTTCAAATGTGGGAGAGAGGGATTGAGGGGATTCAAAAAGCAGCTACAGCAACTGCTTGTATTTTTCTGCTACCGTATTTTACTTTTCCATCCTCTATTTGAGTTGGCAAGTAGGAGCTGAGTTGACAGCAGGGTCTCTTTTTCAGTAGACATTGTGGCCTTCACTTCTTTAGGGAAATAATAAATTGGCGTTTCCTATTAAAGGGCAATGACTTTGCTTTTAAAATGAAATGCTCATGCCAATCAAATAAAAAGGAAATAGATAGTTTGGAGAATTAAGGACCCCAATTATTACCATGCCTGAGCCTTTTGTACACAGCATATGCTCTTAAGTTTTAGAAAATCCTTCACCATTATTCAAAATCTAAATCAGCATCATTAAAGGCAATTTATCTTTCTCTCCCTCTTTTCCTCTCATTTCAACAGTGGTGTGAGAGTTCAGATATTCTCTGTCGTGAATAAAAAGCTCTGGAAATCAGCTAATGTGCCAACACCGGGAACATATCCAGGCTCATGGTGCGAAAATGAAATATGTGCTGTTGAATTATTATTTTTGTCCTTTAGGTTTACATCTACACCCTTGTATTATGTAAATTTCTGAGAAGCTGTGAATCACAAGGTTAGGTAAAGGAGGGTCCCCGCCCAATCCCCTCAACTCTCCCCCCTCCCCATTCGTCTTCGAAAGCAACAGGAGCCGACCTCACTTAATCTTTGAATGATTCCCAGCCTCGTTCCTTTCTTTTTCCGGCTTTTTACCCCAGACCCGACTTCCCTTCCCAACCTCGGCCGGAGGCGCCGGCAGGGGCCAGGCGTGGCGGCTGCAGCCCCGGGCGCCGCAGCTGGCCGCGTTCGTGACGTCATCCGGTCGGCCCCTCGGGTCACCGCGGCCGCGGGACGCAGTTCGTTAGTTGCCAGCGCCAGCACCCGCGCGGAGTGCTTAACGCTTCGCGTTGTTTCCAGGAGCCTTTTCCTCTGTGTGGGACTCCGGAGAAACTATGAGGGCAGCCCCACTGTACGTGAAATTCAAAGAATTAACTGAACTTGAATTAAGAGGAGATAGTGGAGAGAGAGAGAGTTCCAAATTAATTTAAAGTGAGAAGGCAATAACATTTAAAACGCTAATAAGATTCCTTAATGATGGATCAAGCCTCTTCTTGGAGTTTTCTCGGAGTGGATCTTAGAGCTCAACTCTTGAAACGTGCACAAGGCGTGTAGAATCTGGTCTAAGAGAGGCCTAAGGGCGCGAAGGAAGGAAACAGAACAGCATCCACTTCCACCAAGAAAAGGGGGCCTGCTGGTGGCTGTTTCCTCTTTTTCAGAGGCTGTGGAGAGGCCGTCAGGAGGTGGCCAAGGGGTATCGCCCTCTTTGGACAGCCATGAAATCTTCTCTTTTAGAGGAGATGCAGGGCTTAACTAGGAGAACTCAAGAATAAAAGGACAAATTGCAGAGTAAAGCCACAGAAGGGAAGGTAGGCCTTTCTGTTAAGGTCTTAAAACAGGAGAATCTAGTTACAAAATTCTCTTTGCTCTGAGACCATCAAGAGACTCTACTCTTAAACACAGGCCAAACGGCTTCAAAGGGAGGATGCTCGGAGGAAGGAGGTCGACTAAAAAATACCTGAAAGGTTTTTGGAAGAGATACTCAGAGATGCTCCCGAGACATTCTTAAAATTTGATTTAAGAATGTATTTTCCGGGAAACTGAAAATGACAGGCAAACCTAGTAAAAAGATGCTCTAGTTCCTTCTTAGGTATGCCACACCCCCGGGCCTGTTTTCTTTCACCTTGCATCTAGATTAAATGACCCTTCAATTACACCCTCAGTCGTCAAGGCAAGTCTATTAGCGAATGCCTGTTCAAAAACTTTTCATCCAGGAGCTCTCCACCATCTGTTACGCGGTCTCTTAAACCGGATCCGGCGCCCCCTCCCTTGCCATCTCCCAGCCTTGGCGGGGGATGGAGCCGCTCCAGGACCCGCGGGGATGCAGAGGAGAAGGGGAGGAGCGCGATCGCGCCGGGGATGGGTTTCGGGGCGGGCCGGGGCCGCGGTGGTCCGGAGGCCCGAGGTCGGAGGGACCTGATCGAAGGCAGCGCCGCACTGACCGACCCCGGGAGTCGGACGCTTGGGAGACCAAGTCCGGCCGCGGCGCCCGGTCGCTGAAGTTGAGCCCCAACTCCCAGCCGTCTCCAAGCCTCTCGAGCCACCGCTCCTGGCCCCTCCTAGGGAGTCTCACCGACCTAAGTGGCCCTCGGCCTTGCCAACGTCATTTTAACTGTTTGGAACTCGTGAGCAAGAACCGAGAAATGGAGAGCCCGACCGGGGAGGTTTCAGCTTTTCTGTTTCTCTTCGGGCTTCTATTCAAATGGCTCTGCGCTGGCCGCCGAATCCCGAATGAGGCGGGGCGCCTCTGCCCCAACGCCAGCAGCGGGAACTCGGTTCCCCTTGGCAGCCGGGGCCACGGGGCACGAGGCCGCGGCGATAATGAAGGCTCAGACGGCCAAGGCCAGCGGGTCGGCGCTGGGCGCTCCTGGGCCGGAGTGGCCAGCGGCCGGAGTTCAGGAGGTAACTGAATTTATAAGCGGTTCTTAGAGATTTCTGGGTCAAGGATTTTTTAATTTATCTCTATTGCGTCTCCATTTCTCTAAGCTCGTTCTCTGCTCTATGTTATTTGAATTTCTATGATCGACTTATTTCATGGGATCACTTAAGAAAGTTTGAAAATAACATCAAAACTGCTTTAAACCTCGTGGGTAGTGTGAAGGAAAGAGCCGAACTGTATCTTGAATATGACTGTTTTGTGGTTTTGGTTTTTTTTTTTGACTGCAAACACAAAATGTCTTTAAAATTGTCTAGGAACTGCTGCAAAACGCTAATCAACCAATTGCAGGAAAATAGCTTTTTCTATCATTGGAAGCAAGTGTTTCAGTGTAGAGCAATAGAGCATGTTTGTGCTGTCTTCTAAATGTTCACCTTCTAGATTTCAGTAACACCCTTGTAAGTGACAAGCAAAACTTTGCTGGGTTTTATTGCTTGATGTTGTTGCTCCACAGAAAAGGTTGGAGAAACTGGGTTACTTGGCTTATATACTTCTTTTTCCATCAGGTCCAGCCCTGAGTCGTAGCCTCTCAATTGGAGGGACACACCTCACAGGCCTGTGGGAATGGGTGAGAAAAATCTCAGCATTAGTGGAGGGTTAGAAACAAACTGAGCCCAAGTGATCGCTGTCTGTATTGCCTGCCGCCTCATTAACAGCTCTCGCATTTGAGCTCTTCATTTTCTTTCACAAACTGATTTGCTATGTAAATTCTGTTTTGAGAGAAATGATTTCACTGGGTTTAAATGAAATCCTAATATAAAAGAAATAGTAACAACAAAGGTCTAGAGACAACAACTCGCCCTCCCACTTCTTCCCCAAAAGAGAGGAGGGCTCTGTGAGTTAACCAACCCTTCCCACATTTATAACCTGTAAGAGTGTCCTTCACAGGCTTTAGGAAATTAGCAAGAATTCTTTATTTGCTACCAAACTAACTAAAAGCACATTGGTAGCCTTAAATTTGAACTTGTTGCAAATATGTTTGCTAATATGCTGGAAAGTTAGTTCCCATCATAGAGTGAGTAATCTGAGGCACTCAAAAACTCTCTCCTTGAACCTTACAGACCCTTGCTATTTGTGTCCCTCCCATGGCCCTCCTTCCATCACACACTGAAAGAATTAACAAAAGACCTTCCAGAGATAAAGACTATGAGGAGAAAATGTAGAGGAATTAAAAAATGTGTTTTTCCTTCTAGAAGTACAGTACGTTGCCTTTGGTGCTGTGTATTAAACAGGAAAAAGTGTAGATGTGCTTGAACATCAGGGCTGGGGTAGGGGTTGATGTCAGAATAACAATAATGCCTTCGTCTCCCCTCCCTTAGCTCACAAGTAAAGCAAAGAGAAAGCAGACTGCTGTTTTTGGTGAAGGGGCTGTGGGTCAGAGATGTTGAACAGGCTTGAAAACTCTAAAAACATGATCAGGGACAAGTCCATGAACTAGGCAGAAGGTGGAATTAGTTATAATATTTGCCAATTCATTTTTAATTAGAAAAATTCAATAGTATTTTGTGACATATCAAATAAGCCATAAGAGATTATGGCTTATTTGGTAATGTATGGCTCTATTATCTCATTACTCTTTATTTTGAATTGCAGTAACCATAGCCAGAAACTGCATTTGCTTGTGATAGGAACTTCAGCAAAAAGCTTGTGAAAATTACTCATATTTTTTAGTGATGGAAAGAACCCTGTTTAAAAAGTATTGAAGTCAAAATTAGATTCCTTAGAAAAAGATAATTTTAAATTATTTTAGAAGAGTAGCACTTTTTTTCTTATTTTTAAAATATATCTTAATCCAGAGTTTGTTATCTGGCCTCGTTATATCATGACCTGTTGTGGTTTCCTCGGGATATTTCATAGAGGACAAACCATACACTTAAACTCGCTTTCCATCAGGATTTGAGGTTATAAATACTGCCCTTCCATGGATGGAAGGTGGAGGCACACTTAATCATCAGCTCTCAACAAAAAAGGGGGATTATAGGATTCTCGAAGAAAATCCAAAGAAACTATAAGAGTTTCTATTTTGCCATTAACAAAACAAACAAGGCTCCTTTGCATTCTTTTTAGTAAATTAAAAAATACTTGTGTTGAACTGTTTTGAAAGCTTCCGAATTTGCTGAAGATACTCTGCTTTTGTTGCCTTTTCTGTGATTTTCAGATATATTTTGGAAATAAAGTACTGGATGGACAGATTGGACAGTAAGATAGAAACCCTTTCTGAGTACATTTTGTGTTTTAAGACAATTCTTATTGAATATAGTATTACTAATTAACACGTGTTTGTGGTTTGGTTTTGAATGGAAAAATTAACAAATGTTGGATATCAAGGCCTGGAGTTGCAAAGCACCTTTTCAGTCTTTAGATTAGTAAACTCAAGGCTATCTTACAGGAAGAGCATAACTGATGCTTTGCCGTATTTGTGTTAACTCAAATGACCATTTTCAAACACTTGCCAAAAGGGCGAATCCTGAAAAGACCAGCGAAAAGCAAACGGTTGAAATATAAACTATTCAAAGCATGCATACCTCTTAGCAAATATATATATATTTTTTTCCTTTTTAGTTTGGTACACCCCAAAGGAGAAATTTACAGAGGTCAAATAAACGCTCTTTTGCAGTTAAGGAGAGGGGAGGAGCAGAAGAAGGGGAGAGGGAGGGACACACCGTAAACGTAAAACAAACTGGTGGCATTCCGTCAAGAAGGCAGGTAAGGCTCCAAAGGCCGGCGAATTGTGGACAAGTCATCTGGACTCTCCAAAGCCTTCCGGAGCCGGGCTGTTTCGCGCTTCTTTGCTTTTTCCTTTCAACCTAGCCCTTTGACGGAGGAGTGCAGCAGGAGGGGAATTTTCGCTGTTGGGAAGTGGCAGGTAGGAAAAGGAATCTGATCCGGCCCAAAAGTCAGCAATTAAAGTCTTAACTGCTACCCATCTGTCGTGGGACAGAGACCTCCCCACACCCGCTTTGCTCCAGCTAAGCCCGTCCCGCGCCCTTTGTCTGAGCAGGGAAAAGGAGGAGACTGGTTCTGCGGCCCCAAAAGCAAAAGGAAAGAGATTTTCCAGCGTTGACCGATACTGAGTGTCGGCGCCCGGGCCAAAGACAACTCCGAAGCACCTCTCAGGGCTGTGGCGATTCTTCGCTTGCTCTGCGCGGGTGCTCTGCCCCGCGGCCCCAGCAAAAGGAAACAAAATGTGCAGCCTGGGCGAATCCCCAGTAGCTGCACGCGGGCCAAGGGCCGCTCCAAAGCGCCACCCTGGAGTGTAGCACCTCTTTGCCTGCTCCGCCCGAGTGCTCTGCGATCGCCTCCTACCCTTCTCTGCTGCCTCAGTTGTCCCATCCTGAAGCCACCTCGAGACCTGAAACGAGTCACTCCCAGGCCTAGCTGCGGAGACCGGTCGTATTCAGCCAGACCTCTCCCCCATCTTGCCCCTTGGCTGTCCTCAACTTCCAGTAGGACTCACTCCTCCTCCCCCATTTCTTCAGCCTTTGAGTTTTCCCACCACCCATCCAGCTGCCGCTGCCTTTCCGTTAGACTTCAGGCGCGTTCCCAGCACAAGCTCTCTTCATTTCCACCCCTCTTGGCTCTTGGGGCAGAGGCGGAACTGATTTTCGCGGAAAGCTAGAGTGGGACGGAGGGGCCCGGGTGGCTTGCCTGGCATTTGCTGAGAATGGGGTAGAGAAAAGGGAATACTTTGAGGTCAGTTTTCTTCGTTAAAGGCCCAGCTTCGTATCTTTGAGTGAAATTGGCCAGGGACTTAATAATCCTAGGGTTTCTATTCCGCCGTTACCCAGACTTACGCTGCCAACCCTTTTCAGGGTTCTTGCAGAAGGACGCCCACACTACTCTTGGCCCAATACCTGACACCCGCCACCACCTGTTCCACACCCACTTGGGGTTAACTCACCAGGCAGATGGCACCCTGAGCTGCTGCTGTCGGCCCCTCACCTCAGGGTCCATGCCCCACCGCCCTTTGCTTGCAGCTCTGCTCTCTCCCTTGGCCTCCTCGCGCCCGCTCACAGCTGCCGCATGTTCCAACTCTGTGCAGCCCTCCGTGCGCGCCTAGCTCCGGAATCCAGCTCTGGGTGATCGCAGGCTGGCAAGGGACTGCGCCGGGGAAGGTGAGCGCCGCAGCTTCTAGGGCGCTCCTGGAAGCGCTAGTCTGGGCGGCGGGAACCCGCACAGTCGGAGCAGGCAGCCACAGACGTCTTCCCGGAAACCTCCACCCGCACCGTCGCGCCGCCCCAGGAGTTTGGGCCGAGGCGCCACACCAGGCGGGTGCTCGGCTGGGGGGCGTTGCAGTGGAAACTGTCTCTAGGCGCGCTCTTTGGGAGGCGCAAGGGTACCTGTGGACACAACTCCCGCGCCGGCAGCTCTCCTTGTAGCGCACAGACACCCAGGTTGCCGCCTGCGCTGCTTAGAGGAGGCTCGTAGACGTCGGCAGCCGGGCTGGGAACTAATAAATTCTGTTTCCCTTCTCCTCTCGGCATTCAGTATTTAAAATGCTCCAGGAGAGCTCTAGCTGAGAGCAGGTACTTAAGAAAGAAATGCTCTTTCCAGACTCTCAATGGAAACTCGGAAGCGTGCGCGCGCGCGCGCGTTTGTGTGTATCCTGGGTGGGGTCCGATCGAGTCAAGGTTTCTTGTGGTGTGACACCCGATTATTCCTTGCAACTCCTTAACTTTGTGGATGGAAGTGCGACTTTCCCAGGCCTATTGCCACGGGCATTGCCTTTACAAAACCACAAACACATAACAAGCCTCCCAAGGCTTTTAATTCTCAGGGGCGTTTTGGAAGGCCAGTTACCTGCTGGCGTCTTCTAAATGGTCCAGACTCGGTTCGGGCCGCGGAGACTCCGGGATTCCGGGAGCGCGCAACCCCGAGCCCTGGAGGAAGAAGGAGGTCTGCGAAGGAGGTGGCACAGACACGACCCCGGCCCAGCCCGGCCCAGCCAGGCCCGGCGGAACCAAGCAGCGAAACCTCGGATTTCGCTGCCGAGGCTTCCTGGCCGAGGCTTTCTGGAGCTTGGCGTTTGATAAATATAGCCTGGCGTTTGCCCCTGAATTAGACTCCGTTTCCTTATTTAGCCCTTGCACAATGATTTTAGATGATGTCACTTAAAGCTAAACGAGAAAATTGATCTCAGATTTGCTTGGCCTCTAAAGCCTGGTTAAGCAGATTGAGAATTAGAAAGACAGAGGAAGCAAAAGGGGGGGTGGGGGCGGCGGAGGGTAGTGAAGTGTGCGCGGCAGAGTGTGTGCGCGGAGGGGAGGGCGCGCCACGCGGGTGAAAGCGCCCCCGCCTCTTCTGGGCGGGGAACCTCACTCACCAATGAAAAGTAGTTACTGACTGCAGAGGAAAAAAAAAGTTTTCCTGTTGACTGTTGGAAGCGAATTGAACAATTATCTAGTTTACCTTCTCCTCTTGGAAGTTAACGATTGGCGAGATCTTGGCTGCGTTATTGACACAACACTTTCTATTGATAGAAATAAGTAGTGATTGTTCCCGAGTCATTGGTGCGCCAAGAACTCTGCGATGGGCTGGCAGGAGTCCATTGGGCTGGGCAGGCAGGTTCGGCTGGTGATGCTGGGGAGGAGGAGGAGGAGGAGGCTACTGGTGGTGATGGTGCCCGTCCCCCTCTCCGCAGGTCTGTGACAAGCAGGGAACCAGGCGACTGACGGCGCAGCCCAGCCCCGGCTGACGGACGCTGGCGACTCAGACATGGACAGTAGCTGCCACAACGCGACTACCAAAATGTTAGCGACTGCTCCAGCCCGGGGCAACATGATGAGCACGTCCAAACCCTTGGCTTTCTCCATTGAACGAATCATGGCGCGCACCCCTGAGCCCAAGGCCCTGCCAGTACCCCACTTCCTGCAGGGAGCTTTACCCAAGGGGGAACCCAAGCACTCTCTGCATCTCAACTCGTCGATCCCCTGCATGATCCCCTTCGTGCCTGTGGCGTACGACACGAGCTCCAAGGCAGGAGTGACGGGCTCCGAGCCGCGGAAGGAGAGTCTGGAGGCCCCGGCGGCGCCTGCGGCGGTGCCCTCGGCGCCGGCATTCAGCTGCAGCGACCTGCTTAACTGCGCACTGAGTCTCAAGAGCGACCTGGCCCGCGACGCGCTGCCACTGCAGCAGTACAAGCTGGTAAGGCCGCGTGTGGTCAACCACTCTTCATTCCACGCTATGGGCGCCTTGTGCTACCTGAACCGAGGTGACGACCCGTGCCACCCGGCAGCCGGCGTGAACATCCACCCGGTGGCCTCCTACTTCCTCAGTTCCCCTTTGCACCCTCAGCCAAAAACGTATTTAGCCGAAAGGAATAAACTGGTGGTCCCGGCAATGGAGAAATATCCTTCCGGAGTGGCTTTCAAAGACCTGTCTCAGGCTCAGCTGCAGCATTACATGAAAGAAAGCGCCCAGCTTCTGTCGGAAAAAATCGCGTTCAAAACCTCGGACTTCAGCCGAGGCTCTCCTAATGCCAAGCCCAAAGTTTTCACTTGCGAAGTGTGTGGAAAGGCAAGTACTATGCAAAACGGCGATCCTTTCCCTCCCTCCCTTCCTTCTTTCTTTCATTCCTTCCTTCCTTCCTTCCTTCCTTTTTTCCCCTCCTCCTTTCCTTCCTCCCTTTTTAGTATTTGTGGGGTAATTATTTGTATACACTTTTTGTAAGATTCTCTTCCTCCTGCCCTCCCTCTGCCCGGTTTGATTTCAAAGTTACTTGATCAGCTAACCTGTTCTGTGTGTGTTTAATTTTAAGGTCTTTAATGCGCACTACAACTTAACCCGTCACATGCCAGTGCACACAGGAGCCAGACCCTTCGTTTGCAAAGTGTGCGGAAAAGGTTTCAGGCAAGCAAGCACCCTGTGCAGGCACAAGATCATTCATACGCAGGTGTGTTCATACGTCTTAATTTCGCCTAGTTTGCTTCGGAACTGTTTGCAGAAAACAGCCGATAAAGCCTTACTCTTGAGGATAAGGTTCGTTTAAAACGTGCTAGCTGAACAGGGCGAATGCCATGTATTGTTTGCCTTTGTTCTGCATAGAAGTATTTAAGCAATACTGTGTTTTGAGTTTGCAGAACTTCACATAATAAGAAAATAACCTTAACGTCTCTGCTTTTTCTTTCTCCTGCTTAGGAAAAACCTCACAAATGTAACCAGTGTGGCAAAGCATTTAATAGAAGTTCCACTTTAAACACACATACCCGAATACACGCGGGCTACAAACCGTTTGTGTGTGAATTCTGTGGCAAAGGATTTCATCAAAAAGGTAGGGAAACCAGGAAATGTTGTATCTCACGGTTAGTCTTATGAAAAGCCATACTCAATCTTTTGGGGATGTTTTAGAAGACGATGTTTAAAGTGTAGTTACGTGGCGCATTTGTTGCTATTCTAACCCCCTACCCGAAGTTTGTTTAGTATCAGAGAAAGACATAGTTCATAAAACAAGGTATTTTTTTAACCGCATGTTCTCATTCTATATAATTGGACTGATAAATGTGTATTAAGATTTAAAGGAAGTGGCATCACTGTTGATGCGATGTTTGAAAATAAACTTGGAGAGACAAGTGCAGGCACGGATAGCAGCCCTGCACTGGTTGTGGGACCTGTGGCGGCTCTTCTGTTTGTCTGGCGCAACCTTCGACATGTCCACTCCTCCCTTGTTAAGGTCTTTTTTTTCAGAACCACATCCCTGTCATTTGTCTGTTTCAGGGAATTACAAAAACCACAAGTTGACCCACAGCGGGGAGAAGCAGTTCAAGTGCAATATCTGCAACAAGGCTTTCCACCAGGTTTACAACCTCACCTTCCACATGCACACTCACAACGACAAGAAGCCTTTCACCTGCCCCACGTGCGGCAAGGGTTTCTGCAGGAACTTTGACCTCAAGAAGCACGTCCGCAAGCTGCACGACAGCAGCCTGGGGCTGGCCCGCACGCCTGCTGGCGAACCAGGCACAGAACCGCTGCCCTCGCTACAGCAGCAGCCGCCCGTGACGCTGCCTCCTCTGCAGCAGCCGCTGCCGGCCCCGGGGCCCCTGCAGCCCGGGCTCCACCAGGGCCACCAGTGATCGAGGCCAAGATTCCTCCCAGCCTCAGCCGGGGCCCCCACCGCTGAGGCAGCGGCAGACTAGAGCTCCTGGTCGGAGTTCGTCTGCAGACCCCAGGGCCTGTTGGGTCCCACACTTTAGGGCCGACCAGAAGCCTCTACATCCCCTGGCCTTTCGCCTCTTGCATGCACCTGCTAAATGGTTTTGTGTATTATTTCTATATAGGCACTAACAACATTGAAAAATTTGGAGGGTTTTGTTTCTTTCTATTTTTCTTTTCTTTTTTTGATTTGGAAAGACTTTTCATCTTGGGTGGAGAGATGGTGTTCGTTTTGTTTTGTTTAAACAAATTTCTGCTATATTTATTGAGATCTGTATTATTCTACCCGGGAATGCTGCATCGATTTAATTTTATTATTGTATATATTTCCACTGTGTTGGTTCTCCGGTCTCAAAATATCTGCTGGTTGTTTATTACCATTTCCTCCTTCCCTGAAGTAACAAAACACTGTGTGTATGTCATATATACACGCATAGATGTGTGCGCCCATAAGGGTACATTCCACATTCGTGAGCACACACACATACACGGTAGATAAGGGTGGTTCATTATGATGATTTTGAATTTTACTTTTGATTATTGCACGTGAAAATTGATTCATTGACTGTTGGAAATAAATACTTGGAACATGCTTATTTAATCAACAAACTTTAGGATTCTGTTTATACAGCTAAAGATCCCTGACTCTGACCCCCTCATTAATCCTCCTTCTTAAAATCTAAAACCTGAATTAATAACACTTAATGTTTTGGTCTGAAAATCCATCAAGTGCAAACAGTCTCTTCTAAATGGTTACACCTTTGGAAAAAGTTATGAAATCTGGTAAAGTTCAGAAGCAGAAGACATGGAGTTTTCTAACAAACATAAATTCGGCTTGGACCACCTGATGTTTGTAGTGCACAGTTAAATGGGAACAACATATCCAATAGCTGCGTGCAATGTACATCTCCTCAAATATATTACAATCATAGACAGGTATCTATTGTTTGCATCCTGAAGGCACAGACTGACTTGTACACAGCTGGCAAAGGGAGCCTCCGTGTATTTACATGGGTATATATGTTTATAAACGAATATACTTCCATTCAAGGAGGAAACATGGACGAAAACCAAACTGTGGCTGGTGCCAGGTCCTTGAAATTCTTCAAGTGTTAATCAGCGGCTCCGCTGTGAGCTCGGGCTCTGGTGTTTCTAACTGCAAGTCTCTCCTGTTTTCTTGCCAAAACAGTGAAACAACTGCTAAAGACTTTAATTAAGAGGGGTAATTAGTTCAGATTTATCAAAGCCGGGTTGTTATACTATTAGCTGCTCAGTAGAAGCTGCCAAACTCACAGCCCAGCACAATCGTGCTACTGCAGCGGGGCAACATCATGGGACCGCGACTCGGGGGAGCGGACCCCGGGGTCCCCGCGTCGCCGCCGCGGTCTCCATCACCCAGTCAGGCCCGGGGCCAGTGAGGCCAGTCCTGTAGGCCTCGGGGGTGCATCTTGGCCCCTCCCTGGCCCACGCGCTCCCTCCAGGGCTGTGGTCGGCCGAGATTCCACCGTCTGTCCACACCGCGGGCCCAGGTTCTACAGAGTCCAAGGATGTCCTTTCTGCACCCACTGTAGGGCGTCCTCGTCAGCTCCGGGACCGCCCTGACAGTTGCGGGGAATGAACTTAAATGTGCGGCGCCGCCTCATTTCTACGCGTCCTGCTGCGCCCAGGAAAAGGCGGTGCAGAGCGGCGAGAGGCGAGACCGAGAGCGGACTTGTGCAGCGGACACCGGGGGCGGGGGAAGAGGGGGGCGCGGCGGCGGCCACCCGAACTCTCATTTCATGGCGGGGAAAGACTGACGGCTCTGGTCACCAAGAGTGGGTGGCCTGAGTGCTTTTCGACAACCTAGGAAGCAAGGAGATGACGAACAGCCCCAGTGGGGTGATCGCGGGCGGGCGAGTGAGCGGGCCCCGGGGGGACCCCCACCCCACGTTTGGCCTGAGCCCCTTATGGGTTGTGGGGAGCAAGTTTGAGAATCTAGAGGGCATGGACCTGGTGTGGGCTGGCAAGGTCCCCAGAACAGGGAAGTCCTGACACTTCCTGCAGGCGTTTGGTCCAGACCTTTCTCAACGCTTGTACCAGGACGCATGCCCTTTGTGGACACGGGGGACAAGTTCCTGCCCAGACGTGATTAGATCGAATCCCGAAGTTTCTCTTTTCCTGACCTCCTCACTGCCCGCCCTTGTCCATTGCTGAGGCCAAATCCATGTTAGATTTGACTTCAGAAAGCGATGGAGCGTCTTGGAATTCCACAGCTGGCTGGATTCCGAATCCACGCGGCCCGAAGTAGCTCCATCTCTCACTGAATTTTACAGCTGATTTGATAATCTCGTATCAGGCTCTGGCCAAATTCCTTGACAGCTGCCTATGCCTCCGAAGGAGTTTTGAGAGATGCTGCAGAGTTTATGAATCACCTTTTCCAAAGTGGCTTAGTCAGATCTTGGAAGCATTTGGTTTGAGTAAATGAGAATGAGATCAGGAGTCATTATAATTTGCAACTTACACGTTTCAGTGAAAGAGCAGGAAATGGCCTTTGCTTCTTGAACTTGTTGTCAACACATATTTGAACTTATTCTCAAAACCCAGAGTGTAGATTCTTCTAGACATTAGAGATGATGAGATTTTACTGGTGGAAAGCCAAGTGAACATTATTGAGAAACATGACTAAACCATTAAATACCCCATGCCAGTGCACTTTGACATATTCAGGGTGGGGGGGACTCTTCTATGGAATAAAAGAATTGGTTTGTTTCAATCCAGAAAAAAAGAGAGAAGGGAGGGAGCAGAAGGAAGAAAAGGGGGGAGGTTGAGAGCCAGAGAGAGAGAGAGAGAGAAGGGGGGAGGGGAGGGGAGAGGAGAGGAGAGAAAAAGAAAGCCTGAGAAGAAAAGGAAGATGAGAAAGAATAGAATAAAAGAATGAAGGAAACAGAAAAAAATGGAAAAACCGTTATTGTACATTCCACATTACAATGTGGAATGACTTTGCTATAAGATCTGATCTGGGATGGTGCAATAGTTGCAGTGAAGGCAGGCACAGGAAATTATTGCTCACATGTTTGAGCAGCCTGGAGTGTTAGTGATTAAGTAGAGGAGGCCAAAAGGAAATTCTCTAAAATGAAGCACTCAAGAGAACTACTTTTCAGGAGGTAAATTATTGGTGAACTTTGATTTATGATAAAGCTATTAGAGCTTACATGAAGGAGAATCTCCTTAAAGAGAGTATAAGCTTAGGGATTAAGTTTATGGGAGAAAAAAAATTGATGAAGTGGAATACTTAACTAATAGTCAGGGAAAGACCTGCAATTCTCTCCCCTCAACTAATATTGAAGGGTGATTTTTTTCCCTTCAACTATCTAACCTCTGCATGTGTGTATGTCTGTGTGTACATGTCTCTGTGTTACATGTGTCTTATTATAGATTTTTATGCTTGCTCATGAAACAGATTCCCTAAATTGAAACTTGGTTTTGTCCCGGTCCACCTTCTTTTGATCAGACGTTAGCCAGCAAACTCTCTCATGTTTAGTGAGGAAGAGAGGCCACTGTCAAGATTATGTGATGAGGGAAATGGTTTACCTTCCACTCCCTCTGTTGGAATTAACTTTTGGTATAAGGAAGATGGCCTTCCTCTGGAAAGGGCAGCAGAGACTAATTTTAGAAATTTAGTGATTCACTGAGACCTTATATTTAGTTCAGTTTTGGAAATCAGAACATATAAAACAATTCACATTATAAATACTGATTTCCTATCCTTGTTTTGTTTTGTTTTGTTTTGTTGAATCAGGGTCTTGCTCTGTCACATAGGCTGGAGTGCAATGGCACACACATAGCTCACTGCAGTCTCTGTCTCTGATGCTCAAGCAATCCTGCCTCAGCCTCCCAAGCAGCTGGACCACAGGTGCATGCCACCATGCCCAGCTAATTTTTGTATTTTTGGTAGAGACGGAATTTTGCCATGTTGCCCAGGCTTGTCTTGAACTCCTGTGCTCAAGCAATACTCCTGTCTCCACTTTCCAAAGCGCTGGGATTACAAGCATGTTACATGAGTTTTACCATGCCTAGCCAAATTCCTGTCTATTTTATTTTAACACAGAACCCAAATCCCGATTTATAATAATCTCTTCCAAAGGTAACAATTTGTTTAGATTTCCCAAATTTTAGTTTAAGAACAAGTTATTATGCAAGAGTAAGACTAAAGTGTCCATTGTTAGTAGTAAATGAAAGCATTGCATATGTGTCTCATCTAAGCAGTTACTTGTTAGCGATGTTGGAGGCTTAGTGAGTTTCTTATGAAACTTTGCTCTTCTCCAAGTATAGAAGAAATTAATCCACAAGATGCAATGGAGTCATAATTCCCAGAATCTGTGCATCCTATTTCACAGATTTCCCCCCCATCAATGTTAGAAATCCTAATTTTGCTAGAACTGGTAATACTCAGAATAAACTAAGGTATAACTGTAGAGGGTATATTTTGTCTTGTAAAATATTTATTGTAAGACATGCAGTATAAAATACAAGGATCTCAAATTCAAAATTGGAGCAGAAACAAAAATGTTTTCTTTTTTACTTTATAAACCCATGTACTGGGTAAATCTCTTATTCACGAGGTTTATGATTTTAAGGGCCCATGACTTGTTGTTACCAGAGTGCATTTTCAACAGCATTAAAACTAAAACCGACCTAAATTTCAGTAGGTAAAAATATAAAGTTGTTGGCTGTTGAGATAAAAAGTAATTTTGAACCCAATAAAACATCGTTGTCTTTTTGCTATATTTTTGCTAAAAAACACAGATTACTCTCACAGAAGAAGTTATTTGTGTCCATTAGGTTAATTAAAAACCGAAAAACAAACTGTATTTGTTAGTAGAAAATACCTT
The DNA here is from genome assembly GCF_030222135.1 of Aotus nancymaae. Lineage (NCBI taxonomy): Eukaryota > Metazoa > Chordata > Mammalia > Primates > Aotidae > Aotus > Aotus nancymaae. Next base: position 34,328,645 of record NW_026988413.1, read on the forward strand.
GTTTTGAATTTCATTGCTGGCCAGGCATGGTGGCTCACACTGCAATCCCAGCACTTTGGGAGGCCTAGACAGGTGGATTACCTGAGGTCAGGAGTTAGAGACAAGGCTGGCTGACATGGCAAAACCCGTCTCTATGAAAAATACAAAAAACTAACCAGGTGTGTTGGCAGGTGCCTGTAATCCCAGCTACTTGGGAGGCTGAGGCAGGAGAATTGCTTGAACCCTGGCTGCAGAGGTTGCAGTGAGCCAATACTGTGCCTTAGCACTCCAGCCTGGGCAACAAGAGTGAAACTCTATCTCAAAAAAAAAGAAAAACAAATTTATTGCTTCTAGAAATTAATGCCTGTGTCCATTTCAGCCTCAGGACAAACTAAAGACAAATAGTGATATAGTAATCAACACCCTGGTTATTTGTGTAATTTTGATGTTAAAGCAATTGCCATTTAAGCTAGCCTAGGTTATCTCACTCCATGCAAAAGAGAAGAGGATGCCTAGGGTTTAAATGACCTTGATATGAAAATGTAACTCTGTTATTGTAATTTTCTCCATACATTTTTACATATTGCCTACAATGAACTTGGAGAAAAAGTCAAAATTCATCATGTAATTGAATGAGTATAAAGTTATTACAAATCATCATGTACATTTTCTGTTCAAGATTGAGGTGACATTGGTGTCAAATGAAATCATGTCACTGTTGGTCTTATGGAGATTAAGTTACTAAGTAAAGATTAAATAAAATTCTGCCAATACAAGTCTCTAGAGTTAATATTTTGCTGTCAAACAAACAAATGTTGCTTCTGGGTACAAAGGTGTGGAAATGGAGAAGGAAAGCATGAGGTATCAATGTCTAACTGCAGCTAGAAATCTATCACAAAATGTAGAGCAGATCACTAGTTTGATTTCACTTTATTCTTAGTAGGAATAATGCAGATTGTTTTTGTCTGAGAACTCTGAAAGTTTAGATCAATGCATGACCATCTAGTTACGATAACAAGGTGAAGTCTTTTGACAAGCCACAATAGCAATGTAACTTATCAATTAAATATAACAAATATGATAACCAAATCTGGAGCATGTGTCTTAGTTAGCACAGGCTGTTGTAATAAAATATCACAGGCTGGGTGACTTAAACAGCTGAAATTTATTTTCTTACTGGAGGCTGGAAGTCAGGTGTGTCTCAGTTAGCTCAGGCTGCTGTAATAAAATATCACAGGCTGGGTGACTTAAACAGCTGAAATTTATTTTCTCACTGTTCCGGAGGCTGGAAGTCTCAGATCAGGGTACCGGCGTGGTCTTCTTCTGGTAAGAGTTCTATTTTTTGTTTGCAGATCTACCTTCTTGCTGTGCATTCACATGACTTCTTCTTTGTGCCTCCTGGGAAGAGAGAGAGAAAGCAAGCTTGGCATTGTCTCTTCTTATAAGGGCACTAATCCCATCAGACCAAGGTTCCACCCTCACAACCTCATCTACCTCTGCTTACCTCCTAGAGGCCTTATCTCCGAACACCATCATATTCTGGGTTAGGGCATCAGCAAATGAATTTTGGGGGGACACAAACATTCAGTACATAGTGTGCAACATTCCAAAAGTGTACCTTATTTACACAAAGTTCTTAATAAAAGTGGACTTACACTTGTAAAATTTCAACAAAATCTGCATTTTGAGAATCTCCACCGGATAAACAACCAAGCAACAACCCAACCCATTTTCTCCAACATATATCTGTAAGGAAGAGAGAGAAGTAGAGGCATAGGGAGGGGACCAGAGAGAGAGAGAGAGAGAGAGAGAGAGAGAGAGAGAGAGACAGAGAGAGAGAGACAGAGAGAGAGAAAGAAAGAAAGACAGAAAGAAAACAAGAAACTTATTTTTTAAAATACTTGAAAAACAGAATAATCAATTATTATATGTGAATCTTATTTTAATCCCAATTCGATAAATAAACTGTAAAAGTAGAAGTCATATATGACATCTAAAACTACTGGGAGTTTGAACACTGGGCCTTTAATAAAATTAAAGAATTGTGCTTACTTTTTAAGATATGAAAAAAGGTATCATGGTTGTGTCTTAACATAGTTCTTTTAGAGCTCTGTATTCTGTTATTTAAGTTACAACTAGCATCTACCTAATAGAGACCAGGGATGTTGCTAAAATTTCTTAAATGTATAGGATAGTCCATACAATAAAGAACTTTCTGGACTAAAATGGCTATAGTGTCAAAATTGAGAAACGCTTACTTAAAGGTTCTAGTTCCCAAGGTAGGTTCTAATAGCGTCACTCTGGCCTCTTTATCTGACCTATTCATCTGGGTGTTAATTCATGGTCTACTCAGTTGTGGTCAGAGTATCAATTTAGGTTTCTAGTGACCTCTCTTAAAGTTTATTGACTTTTTCTGCTGCATTGTCCAATATGCTATTAGAGACATCTAGTAAAATTTCGGGTTTATTTCTCAGTTTTAGAATTTCCATTTGTTCTTCTTTTATAGTTTCTGTTTATTTTCCTGCTGAGATTACCTATATCTTTACTCATGTCTCATGCTTTTTTGAATTATTGAAGATTTTTATGATAGCTGTTTTAATGTCCTTGCCTGCTAATTCTGACATCTTTGTCATATTGGGATCTATTTCAATTGCTATTTGTTCTCCAAATTATATAACACATTGTCTTGTTTTTTAATATGAATATTAATTTTTATTATATTCTAGATATTATAGATTTTATATTATTGAGACTCCAGATTTTTATAACAGTTCTGCGCAGTCTATTGTTAAAATACTTAAAAGAAATGCTTCATATATGTTGCCTAATTATGTTTGTTTGTTTGCTTTACAGTGGGAGAGTATCTCTGATAACCCTTACTTCATTATTGCAGGAACTGAATGTTTAGGTAAGTTTCTTCCAAAGCACTTGGTGCAAACCATAAAAACTGTACGTAGAAAGATCTGTATGAATTTTTTCAGGGTCTATGACAAGGCAGACAACTGGACAGTTATGAACTATTTAACTTTATGAAAAGTACACAACTTTTAATGCATGTTTTAATTCTTAATTTTTGAAGAATATTTAACTCTTTATTTTTAACCTTGTCTAATTTGTTTAGCTATTACCCCATGTCTGGAACAGTGTTTGCCACATAGCAGGTGCTTAATCATTGTTGAACTTAACACTGGATCATCAGTATGAGTGTGACTATTGATGGAGGGAGATAGAGTCAAGTAGCTTTGAAGAGGTTTAAGTTTACAAGCAGTTAATGATAATATAACATTTGTATGTTGTTTTATAAATAAATCAGTATTACATATTTAACATATTTTATACACACACACACACACACACACACACACATTAAACAACAAGAGACAGTTATTTTTTCATGGTTCTGAAGACTGGAAGTCCAAGATCAAGGTGTTAACAGATTTAGTTACTGGTGAGGACTCTCTTTCTGGCTTGCAAAAGGCCACCTTCTCGCTGTGTGCTCATATGGCCTTTCCTTAGTGGTTGCAAAATACAAGTAAGGTGTCAGTCAGACTGAGTTCCTTCTGGAGACTCTAGGGAAGAAATTTTGTTTTTTTTCCAGCATTGAGAGGCCACCTGCAGTACTTGCCTCTTGGTTACATTCTTGTGTTATCTGTTTTAAGCTTTTATGTATATACCCTTATTTGATATATTTGATTTTATGTATTAAATCTTATTTAATTTTAAAAATTATGAGTTAGACCAAGTTTAACAGCACTATTTTATAGTTGAGAATTTTGAGGATTTTAGAGATGAAGAGACATGCTCAAAGTCACCCAGCAGTCAGAAGACAGAACTAAAAGACAGAAGACTAGACCATGGTGACTTCAAGACAAAGATACTTTAAGCTATCACAACAGAGAAATATTGGAGTCAGCAATCCCTGACCCGTTTTACAATTGGTACACTAATGGAGTATGGCTTGTGAAAGCCAGAACCAGAACCAGAACCAGACATGGCCCAACTTTATAATAATAATAGCCAGTGGGGGCTGGTCCTTTTTTAAATATTCCTACAATTAGAAATGAAATTACACTCTCAAAACTCACAATTGGACATTAAATATATAAGAAGTAACTTCTACTTGTAAAAAAAATGACTTTACAGCTGGATGCATTAGCATGACCCTGTAATTCCAGCTAATTAGGAGGCTGAGGAAGGATAATCTCTTGAGCCTAGGAAGTTAAGACCAGCCTTCACAATACAGTGAGAGCCCATCTCAAAAAATTAAATAATTAAATTAAATTAAATGATTCTACAGTAGTACAACCAGGAAAGTTATAGAGTCTTTATAAATAGTGGTAGACAATGAAGTACTATATGATTAAGTTGGTTGGGTACTCTTTGCCTCTGAGACAATTTACATTCCTTTGAGGCATTTATATAATCAGTATATTGAATGTGGCATATAAAAAGTTGGAAAAGTAGTATGATTAAAAAAGAAATAACTAGAAATCAGGACTATTCTTAATGTTGTACAAAGTAATTGGCAGAAAATGTTAAATTCTACTGGATAATCCTTAGTGAATCTTGATACATAGCTATACAGTTCAAATAAATGTATATTCCTATCCAATTAAGTACAGATATTTTACAGGGTGAGTTAAAAATATTACATGGAAAATCAAATAAATTTCAAGTATGTAGTACACTGCTTCAGTCTTCATCACAGAACTTAAAGGACATTTAGAATAGAAGCTTGAAAGAAAGATTTGAGAAGTACTAAGAAAGATATATCAGTCAGTCAACAAAAATGTATTGTGTGCCTACCATGAGACAGGACCTGTACTAAATGATGTTGAAATGGTGATACAATAAAGAACATTATCTATGCTTTGATGGATCTCAACCACAATGCATTTAATAAGAAACATCCAATAAATAATTATATGCATAGAAAATAGTATGAAAAAGGAGTAAGAGTTTCTGAAAGGAAGATCTAATAAAGTCAGAGTGAAAGAGGTAGGTGTTTGAAAAAGCTTTCCTGAGGAAGTGATTTTAACAGGAGTATGTTTACCACCATCTGTATATTTCTTGAATATAAGCCACTTATATAAAATAAAAGACTTAAATCTTAGGGAAGAGTATAAAATATATTTCTTGAACAAAAAGATTATCTTTGTATTTTGACTGTACTTTGAGTCTCAGAGTTAGTCTTTAGGATCCATAGTTAGATATCTTAAAATCTAGGCTTTTTAAGGAAAAAAACATTTTTATTAATCTCAAAGTCATATCTGGTCCTGCTGAATATCTTGAGATAGTTTCAAATATTAGTACCCAACACATAAGAAACAAATGTAATTATGTATATAAATTCATCTGTTTGGCCTGTGTGAAAGATAAGTCAATTTTGGAAAACGATACTTGAATCATGCAACTTAATCGGGGTGATTCCAATTTTAGCTGTTGTCCCAGTTACGGTTTCTTCTGGAGTAAACATATCCCATGGGCCTGGCATACTGCTATTAATTTGGAAAATATTCCTTCTCTTTGGTGATGATGAGTAAAGATTGCCTGACAACATTTGGTTTTACTTGGCAGGGGTAGCCATACACTTTCCTCTTCTTACCACAGAACTATGTGAATTCTCACAATGTCTGTGCAATTTATACTGCACAATGCTCACTTCAAGTTCCAAAATGGCAGCATAGAAGTAAGCTGACTTCACTCCCTGCCCCAAACAGAAAACCAAAAAAATATATACAGCACCAAGATTATCACCAGCAATATTCCAGAACTCAAATATGAGAAGGAGATAGATAGTTCCTAGGGCCACAGAGAAGTGAGAAACTGCAAGTAGTTGGTAAGATAATTGGATTTTCATATCTGTGATGTCCCTCCTCTCAATCTGCTCAGCACCATACTCATGAAAAATTAATATGGGAAAAAGTAATATGGAGGTGGACACTCAGCTTTCCCATCATCTTGGGCTACCTGACAGGATACCTGTTTCTGCCTTAGCCCACAGGCAGCATTGGAAGTGTCTGAAGGAAGAATTATCTTTGAGGATGACCAGAAACAAAGGAGAGAGGTGAGACTACCATTCTCAGCCCTGGAAACTCTGTTCTATAGCCCAACAAAAGGAGATTCCAAATTGGAGTGGCTGTTCAGCAGCACAAGCTGTAGGACGTTTATTTGACAGGTGCCTTGAGCCTAAACCCCTAGCCAGCCTTTCCACATTGTCAGGCTATCCCTGCTTTGGACTTATTCCATGTGGAATGGGTAGTACCCTGATTCTTTCCTAGAGCTGAAGCAAACCTGGGCTTAAGATGCCATCTAGTGCCAAAAGGGAGACAGTGACCAAGTGAAAAAAAGAAAAAAAATCAACACATGAATTACAAAGAATCTCTGTGCAAACATATCCATAAAAACCAAAACAAATCAGACAGAAAAGATGGATGAATAATTCATATTTCAATGTGAAAGACCTACATCCACAGAAAACAGTAGTAGACAGGAAACTATAACCTCCCCAAATGGACAAAGTATGGAACCAGTCACTAACACTAAGACAGTAATATGTGAACTCTCTAAGTAATCAAAATAATAGCATTAAGGAATTTCAGTGATCTCTAAGATAACACAGAGAAGCAATTAAGACATTTATCAGAGAAATGTAGCATAAAGATTAATATTTTTTAAAAAATCAAACAGAAATCTTAGAACTGAGAAATACATTTACTAAATTGAAAAAAGATAATAGAGGTTCTCAACAGCAGAATGAGTCAGAGAAAAAGAATAGGTGAGCTAGAAGACTAACTATTTGAAAGTACATAGAATTGGAGAAAAAAGAATAAAAAGGAAGACCAGACCCATTTTACAAGAAATCCTAAGGGATTTTTAAAAATCCGAATAAAGAAAATCACTGATGTGCAAAAATAAAACATTTGAAGGTATATAAAACCCACTGGCAAAATTAAGTAAATAATACTGTAATTGTGGCGAGCAGTCCACTTATAACTATAGTATGAAGCTCAAAAGACAAATCTATCAAAAGCAAAAATAACTATCACAAACTTTTAAGAGATAGGTAGTATGAAAATATGTAGTGACATCTACATCAAAATGTGGGGGCAAGAGTTAACGTGTAGAGTTTTTTAAAAATTATTTTTGTCATCTAAAATAAGTTGTCATCTATTTAAAATAACTCTTTTATATATAAAATGTTTTTTGTAAACCTCATAGAAACTATAATGCAAAATCCTATGGTAGAGTCCCTGAAAATAAAAAGCAATAAACAGAAACACACTAACAAAGAAAATCACCTTACCACAAAGGAAGAAAAAAAGAAGGGAGTTAAAGCAACCAGAAAACCAGCAAAGCAACAAAATGTAGTAGTAAGATCTCACTTATCAATAATGCTGGATGTAAATGGTCTCATTTCTTGAATTAAAAGGCATACAGTAGCTGAATGGATAAAGAAACAAGACCCAACTATATGCTGCCTGCAAGAAACTCCCTTCACCTATAAAGACATGCATAGTCTGAAAGTGAAAGAGTAGAAAAAGTTATTTTATATAACTGGAAACCAAAAAAGCAGAAGTAACTATAACTTATATCAAATGGACTACAAATCAAAGACTGTAAAAAGAGACAAAATATGTCACTATTTAATGACAAAGAGACCAATTCAGCAAGAGGGTATAACAGTTAAAAATAGCTATACATCCAACACTGGAGATCCCGAAGATATAAACCAAGCATGAATAGATCTAAAAGGAAGCTGGGTGCAGTCGCACATCTGTAATTCCAACACTTTGGGAGGCCAAGGCAGGTGCATCACCTGAGGTCAGGAGTTTGAGACCAGACTGGCCAACATAGTGAAACCCCATCTCTACTAAAAATACAAAAATTAACCACGCATGGTGGTGGGGTGCCTGCAATACCAGCTATTCAGGAGGCTGAGGCAGGAGAATTGCTTGAATCCAGGAGAGAAAGGTTGCAGTGAGCCGAGATGATGCCACTGAACTCCAGCCTGGGCAACAGAGCAAGACTGTATCTCAAAAAAATAAAAAAATATAAAAAAAGAAAGAAAAAGAAAAGAAAGAAATTGAAGTGGACATAAACAAACGGAAAAATATTTCATGCTCATGGATTGGAAGAGCTAATATTATTAAAATGGTAATACTTCCCAAAGAAATATACAGATTCAATGCCATCCCTGTCAAAATACCAATTACATTTTTCACAAAATAGAAAAAATCCTAAAATTTATATGGAATCACAAAAGATCAGAATAGACAAAGCAATCCTGGCAAAAAAGAACACAGCTGGAGGTATCACACTACTTGCACTCCCAAGCTTATTGCAACATTGTTCACAATAGCCAAAGTGTGAAATTAACCTAAGTACCTGTCAATGGATGAATGGATAAATAAAACGTGATAATAATACATGATGGAATAATATTCAGCCATAAAAGAATGAAACTTGCCATTTGCAGCAACATGGATTATGTTAACTGAAACAAGCTAAGCATAGAAAGACAAATGTCACAGACTATCACTCATATGTAGGAAGTAAAATAGTGGATCTCATTGAAATAGGGAGTAGATCTGTGGTTACTAGAGGACAGGGAGGGTAGCAGGTAGCAGGCAATAAAAGAAGGCCGAATAATGTGTGGAAATATACAGTTTAATAAAAGAAATAATACCTAGTATTTGACAGATTAGTAGTTTAAATGTAGCTTACAATAATCTATTTTATATTTCAAAGTAGATGAAAGAATAATTTGAATGTTTCCAGTGTTAAAAAGCAAAAGTTTAAGTGATGGATATCTCAATTATACTAATTTGATCATTAAAATTATATAAATGCATTAACTTATCACATGTACCCAGAAAACACGTACATCTATAATGAATCAATAACAAATAGGCTGGGCACAGTGGCTCACACTTGTAATCCCAGCACTTTGGGAGACTAAGGTGACAGTATCACTTGAGCCCAGGAGTTTAAGACCACACTGGGCAACATACTGGGACCCTACCTCTACAAAAAATTAAAAAATTAGATGGGTGTGGTGGTGCATGCCTGTGATTCTGGCTACTCAGGAGGCTGAGGTGGGAAGATCACTTGAGCCTGGGAGGCTGGGGCTGCAGTGAGCTGTGATCATGCCACTGCACTCCAACCTGGGTAATAGAGTAATACTCTATCTCAAAAATTAAAAATTAAAAGTAAGTAAAAAGATTTACTGATTAAGTTATGGCAATAAAGAGAATTAAATATTTTTAAAACTGCAGGACATTTGACACTTTTGCCATCTGATATGGTTTGAATGTTTGTGTTCTCCAAATCTCATGTTGAAATATGATTCCCAATGTTGGAGACGGAGCCTAGTGGGAGGTGATTGAATCATGAAGGTGGATCTCTCATGAATGGTTTAGCACCATCCCCTCAGTGATAAGTGAGTTTTTGCTAAGACAGTAATCTTGTCTTAGCAGAGTGTAACTTGTCATTTGCAGCAACATGGATTATGTTAATTGAAACAAGTTAAGCATAGAAAGACAAACATCTGGTTGTTTAAAAAAGACTGGGACCTCCCACTTCTCTCTCTTGCTCTTGCCATGTGACATGCTAGCTCCCACTTTAGTTTCCACCATGAGTATAAGCTCCCTGAGGCCTCACCAAAAGCTGACCAAATATGGCCTCATGTTTCTGTACAGTCTGCAGAACTGTGAGCCAATTAAATCTCTTTTATTTATAAGTTACTCAGCCTCAGGTACTTCTGTATAGCAACACAAAAATGGACATAACACAGGAAGTTATGTTGATCCACCATATTGATTACAAGTGCAGTAATTTGCAAGTCCCTTAGATGCATGTTTAAGACACATTTGTCAGAAGTTTAGAGATAAACCAAATGAAAGTTCAGGAGCCTGTGACTTCAGTGGTGTTTTAGGTTGTGTCTGGGATATGTTGAGATAGCATCTCCAAAGTGAAAATGTTGGATCTTACAATTTCTATCTTTAAGAAAAAAAAAAAGCACAATATGTAGTGCTTTTGGATCGTACAGGTAACATATAATGCATTTGAGGCCTCTTCAATGAAGCAATTTCATCTATTTTATTCACAAAGATCTAGCACAGTTAGTGGGGTTGAATAGGCTTTACTAGTCCATTTGCATTGCTATAAAGGAATACCCACATCTGGTATAGGAAGCATGTTATCATCATCTCTGTCTAGTGAGGCCTCAAAGCTTCCACTTACCATGCAAGACGAAGGGGAACAGGTATATCACATGGAGAGAGGGAGCAACCAGCTCTTGTGTGAACTAATAGAGTGAGAGGTCATTACTACAGGGAGGGTACCAAGCCATTCATGAGGGATCCACCCCCATGACCCAAAAACCTCCCATCAGACCCAACCTCCAACATTGAGGATCATATTTCAATATGAGATTTGGAGGAGATGAAACATCCAATCTGTATGCTAGGTACTCTCATACATTGCTCATGGGTAGTTTAAATTGGTAAATCTATGGAGGGGAACTTGGCAATATCACTAAAATTCTAGATGCTATTCCCTTTGTTACCAGAATTCTACCCCTAAGAATTTATCTTACATGTGTGAAATGCTTTCTCTATAATTTATTTTAGTATAATTTATAATAGTAAAGACTGGAAACAACCTATCCATCTGTAGGGTTTGGTTAAATTTATTGCACTACACTTATACAACAGGAACCAGGCAATCATAAAAATGATGAAAAAGTGCTTTTTAAACTTGAATGGAATCATCTTTAAGTCGGCTTTTACAAAGTTAAGTTACACACACCCACACAAACACACACACACAGAGAAAGTTTTAAAGCAGTCTACTAGCATGCTATCATTGTAAGAAAAATGTGTTCTGCTTGTATATGCATATAGTATTCCTGGAAGGATAGAGTACAAGAAATAGTGACTTTGGTTACTTATTCAGAGAACTAGTTGATTGGAAGGGTGGGAAAGTAGTGGGGAGAGAGGAAAGAGTGTAATTTTGAGTTCTGAACCAACTGAATGTGTTACCTGAACTGATCAAATATGTTTTAAATGACTTATAAGATAGTTGAGAGAATAAAGTAGCTGGACCAAGATGATACTCTTTTCTTACCAGGCACACCCTAAGGTAAAATTCTCAGCTTTCCTTCCTTAGATGTAATCATGTGACCTGGTTCCAGCCAATGAAAAAGGCCCAGAAGTGCAGTGTTTGATTTTGGGTCACTGCTATTAACAAGCAAATGTTCCATCAAGCAACTGTGTGCTTGATGGGTGCAAATAGTGACAGGGACAGTGGAGCCTCAGAGTGAAAGGAGCATATGGATTCTTGAATAACCATGGCGACGTGAACAACTCAGATATCAGGAACCCTTATATGGACTAACACATAAGCAAGAAATAAACGTATTTGGTTGGAGCTATCACAAATTTTTTAGTTATATTTATTAGCTCAGATTTACCTCCCTTAATACAGAAATTGTAACTAACACAGGTGTTGCTGTGAAAGAATAGTAACGTACATGCCATTGATTTAGATGATGTGTGGCAAGAAAACAGTTACCATACGCTATTGAGTTGGAAACATGCATTTTCTTCTGCAGTGACAAAACACTTGATAGAACTACCACTGCAATAGATTGGAAGGCAAACACGTGCCTATTGAGCCAGAGTGTTAGTATATGTTGGCTTTTACCTGCTGCTTTGAAAAGGGAAGATGAAAAGAACACAGAGATCCTAAATTGGGTCCCTAACTAGGATGGAAAAGACATCTAAACCCCAAAGAGCAAGTTTGTATGCTTCTATATTTCCAACCTATGTGGTTAGTTCAGTCAGTATCATTAAGCTGAGAGAGAGGCATACTGGATTATATAGTTTGGGCGTCCCTCCGCAAATCTCATGTTGAACTGTAATCCCCAATGTTGGAAGTGAGGTCTGGTGGGAGGTGTTTGGGTCATAGGGGCAGATCCCTCGTGACTTGGTGCTGTCCTTACAATAGTGAATTCTTGCAAGATCTTGTTGTGAAGTGTAGCATGTCCTCCCTCACTCTCTCTCTCACTCACATACTATGTGATGTGCCTGCTCCCTCTTCACCTTCCTCCATGATTGTGAGCTTCCTGAGGCCCTCCCAGAAGCAGGCAGATGCCAGCACCGTGCTCTCTGTAAAGCCAGCAGAACTGTGAGCCAATTAAACAAAACTCTTTTCTTTATAAATTACCCAGTTTCAGCTATTTCTTTATAGCTGTGTAAGAACAGCCTAATACAGTGGAGCAAATATGAAACTCATTTAATCAAGTATAAAAGTTACATCTGGAAAACAACTTTGAATATGGTTATAGGCACAAGGAACTTTCTGGAAGCAAACAGGCCAGAAGTCTACTAGTCTGAGGGTTCTGTACTTCTAAAGAATCCATGAAAACAAAAACCCCAAAACATTTGATTATTTTATTTTATTTATTTTTTATTGCATTTTAGGTTTTGGGGTACATTTGAAGAATATGCAAGATTCTTGCATAGGTACACACATGGCAGTGTGATTTGCTGCCTTCCTCCCCTTCACCTATATCTGGCATTTCTCCCCATGCTATCTCTCCCAAACTCCCCACCCCCTGCTGTCCCTCCCCTATTTCCCCCTGACAGACCCCAGTGTGTGATGCTCCCCTCCCTGTGTCCATGTGTTCTCATTGTTCAACACCCACCTATAAGTGAGAACATGCGGTGTTTGATTTTCTGTTCTTGTGTTAGTTTGCTGAGAATGATGGTTTCCAGGTTCATCCATGTCCCTACAAAGGACATGAACTCATTGTTTTTGATGGCTGCATAATATTCCATGGTGTATATATGCCACATTTTCCCTGTCCAGTCTATCATCGATGGGCATTTGGGTTGGTTCCAGGTCTTTGCTATTGTAAGCAGTACCACAATGAACATACATGTGCATGTGTCCTTAGAGTAGAACGATTTATAATCCTTTGGATATATACCCAGTAACGGGATTGCTGGGTCAAATGGAATTTCTATTTCTGGGTCATTGAGGAATCGCCACACTGTCTTCTACAGTGGTTGAACTAATTTACAATCCCACCAACAGTGTAAAAGTGTTCCTATCTCTCCGCATCCTCTCCAGCATCTGTTGTCTCCAGATTTTTTAATGATCACCGTTCTAACTGGTGTGAGATGGTATCTCAGTGTAGTTTTGATTTGCATTTCTCTAATGACCAGTGATGATGTGCAGTTTTTCATATGTTTGTTGGCCTCCTGTATGTCTTCTTTTGTAAAGTATCTGTTCATATCCTTCGCCCACTTTTGAATGGACTTGTTTTTTTCTTGTAAATCTGTTTTAGTTCTGTTTTAAACTTCGAAATAACCCTTGGATCCTCAAACCTGCATGAGCAAAAAGTTCGCTGCAAAAGCTATATTCTCCCATGGAGAAAATACTCTACAGTACCTATTTCACCTATGATGTAAATGATGAGGACCAGGGAGAACTTGCCAAAGGAAAGTGCCGGGGCAATAGAAAAGTACAGTTTAATTTCAGGTTTATCTTTTTATCCTTTTGGGCTTCTCTTCTCCATTTTGGTCCTCCACATTCTTACTACCTTAAGTTTTCTGATGCAATCAGATAGACTTGGAACATAATTTCCTCCAATTTTTCTAATTGTATTTGTGAAAGAATTTTTCTGTGTCAAGTTGTCCATAATTGCTTGAAGAAAAAGTGTTTTTTTTTTTTGAACAAAGCTTCCCAGGTGATTATATTAATAATATGCAGCAAAGACTGAGCAGACTCTGTCCTTCTTAGTACTTAGGTCAGTCACAGAAAATGGGAAAGCTCTGACTCAATAACTCTAGTTTCGGTATATATCCACACACAAAAAAGAATTTCGTTGTTAATAAAGAGAGGGCTCTCTCCCCTCTTTAACCTGTTTCAACAAATTATTGTCTATAACAATACACAGTTTCTATCCATTGGTTTAATCTAGGGTTTTATCTCTTATTAAAAATGCAACATGTGTGTAAGTAAAATATATTGCCACTTAATTTTACACTGAAGTTAAAAATTAGATCATTAATTCACTGAAAAAGTTAGTGGGTACTGTGGTTCATGTCTGAACATATAAGCTTTGCAAATGTGAAATTAAAATGTTTAAAGTATCAATGTTTATATGACACATATTTAATGATATATATAAATATCTGATATGATAATTTGGTTATAAAGATTAAATGGTTTAATCAATGCCTATAATTTGCTATCAGTATCAGTGTGTGACAGACAGTGTTGTTTGCCTGTCATTAATCATTTTCATTTTCTTCCATGCTGGAAAAAAAACTGATTCAGGTATTCATATTCTGACTTCTAACTCAAACACTTTTTTGCTTAATTTGTACTATTGGTTTTCCTTTTCCTTACTGGGGGTTTGCTGAGAGTTGGCAGTGGTGTATTGGTAAATGTTTAACCACTAGCTCTCAAAAGAGAGAAAGAAGGAAAGAAGAAAGAGAAAGAAAGAAAGAAAGAAAAAAGGGAGAAAGAAGGAAAGGGAGAAAGGAATGAAGGAGGAAAGGAAGAAAGGGAGAAAGAAAGTGAGAAGGCAGGAAGGCAGGAAAGAAAGAAGGGGGGAAGGAAGGAAAGAAAGAAGGGAAGAAAGAAAGAAAGAAAGGAAGAAAGAAAAAGAAAGAAGGAAAGAAAGAAGGAAAGAAAGAGTCTCTGATTTGTAGCACGTAACACTTTCTCTGGTGTGGCCAATTTGAGCTACCAATGTGACATCAACTAGCTCACAAAATTCTTGGAAATTTAACAATTGGCTCCTTCAAGCCAGTATGAACCTGCTCCAACAGAACAGTGAGGATGATTATCTGTGTGGGTCCCTGCCAAGGAGAAATGAGAAAAGTTTGGAGATTACTTTAGAGACAGTTTTTATTACTCATAAAAAAGAGACTCAGAAGAATAAGACAATCCTTCTCTTTCTGGTATTTTTCCAACTTTTTATTATGAAAAAACATTCAGCAAATTTGAAATAATTTTACAGTAAACACATACACTTACCACCTAGATTCTATCGTTGACATTTTTGCTATAGCTATTAATATACTTTATCAATCCAACAGTCCACATTATTTCATAATTCATTTCAAAGTAAATTTCATATATTAATACCCTTCTCACTAGATATTTCAGCATTTGTAGTATTAAATAGAGTTCACTGTATTTTGTAGTTTTTCTTTTTTTCACAGTAAAATTTACAAATTAGATGTAAAAATCCTAAGTGATACATGTGTATACTTGCATAGCCCAAACTCCCAACAACATGTAGAAAAAGTTCACCCCCAAAACTTCTTTTGCTCTTTTTATAAGTTAATTCCCACCTTCTTACACAAGAGGCAACAACACTGCTGATGTTTTTCTAAGGTAGATTAGTTTTGCCTTTTCTAGAACTTCATATAAATAGAACCATACAATATGCACACTATTGTATAGGGCTATTTTCATCCGGCATAAGGCTTTCAGGATTCATCTACGTTGTTGTGTATGTGTTTTTTTTAAATTGTGCAGCAGTATTTCATTGTATGAATATATTGCAGTTTCTTTATGCATTCTCTTATGGATAGACATCTGGGAATTTTTTCCAGTTTGGGCTATTTTGAATAAAACTGCTATAAACATTTTATACAAGTCTTTTTGTGAACATGTTTTTGTTTATCTTGAGTAACCACCTAAAGTTGGATTGTTGGATCATAAGAAAGATATATATTTAATTTTATAAGTGTTTGCAAAAGATATTATAACAATTTACACTTCATCAAAAATATTTGTGAGTCCCACTTGCTTTGCATTTGGCCAATATTTGATGTTGGTAGTCATTTTAATTTTAGCCATTGTAGTGGGTTTATGGTGATATCTCATGTCCTTGTTGACTAATGATGTTGAATCCTTTTCCATGTGATTATTCATTGTTCATATATTCTTTTTTAAAAAATGAAAAGTTTACTCAAATATTTGACTTATTTTTTATTGGGCTGTTCATGTTTATATCATTAAGTTACAGGGATTATTTACATATCCTAGATATATATTCCAGTCCTTTGTCAGATGTTTTTCAAATATTTTCTTCCAGTCTGTGACTTGCTTATTAATTTTCTTAACGATGACTTTTAATAAGCAGTTTTTAATATTGGTGAAATTTAACGTTTTAATCTTTTGCTTTTAGTCATTGTCTCTAAGAGATGTACTCTTTGTCCCAATTTGCTAAAGGTTTTTCCTGTTTTCATTTAAATATATTCTGTTTTAAACTTTTATATTTAGGTCTATAGTTCATCTTTATTTCATTTTGGAATATGATTTGAGATAAGGGTTGAGGCTTATTTTTTTCATATGGAGTTCCAGTTTTCTTAACACCATTTGTTAAAAATAATCTTTTATTTACTCATTGGATTGCCTTGGTGCCTTTGTAGAGAATCCAATATGCATGTAATTGTGGGTCTATGTCTGGGCTTGGTGTGCTATTCTTTTAATATATTTGTTTATCTTTACTATAATAGTATACTGTCTTGATTATTGTAGCTTTACCTTTACTATTATTTTGCTGTTTTAAAAAATTACTTTTAATGATTTTAAAGATTATTATCAATATTCTAAAGCTTTTGGATTTCCACACATATTTGTAAATCCACTTGTCAATTCATAAACATAATTCTGTTGCAACTACATTCTAAATTGCATTGATCTATGGATCAATTCAGTAAGAATGGACCTGTTAACAATATTGAGACTTTCCAAAAGAAACTGATTGTAAATACATAGCCAAGCAGAACAGTGAGTTGACTTGTTGTAGACAACTGTCAATTTGGGGGATTGTTCATCTTCAAATTGAAATAAGTAATTAAAGTATAATGAAGAGGAAAAATAATCCTTATTTTACATGCCACCTACCATCTGGCAATTTTTATCTAATGTCTGCTAGACTGATCCTGGAATTTGGTCATGAACTTAGAAGTTTTAAGAGTCCGTGTAGTGTGCCTTAAAATTTGTTCCGTTCAATAAATTTCAAACATGAGAAAAGATCAGCAAAAGCCCCAAACAATTTTTAAAACAGCTTTAATAAATAAATACATACATAAATTTCAATTACTTCCAGGCTGGAGTACAGTGGCATGATCATAGTTCACTGTAGCCTTCAACTCCTGGATTCAAGTGGTTCTCTCAACTAAAATTCTGGAATAGCTGAGATTACAAGCAGGAGCCACTGCCTTTGGTTTAAAGTAGCTTTATTGAGATGTAATTCACAAATCATACAATTCATCAAAGAGTACATTTTTTCAGTAAATTTACAGGGTTGTGTAACTATGGCCAAAATCTAAGTTTAGAAAAACTATGGCCAAAATCTAAGTTTATTGTCTGCATGGAAAGAAACCCTATTCTCATTTTCATCTTCCTTCCTCAAACCCCAATATTCTACCCCTTGCAGCACCTGAGGTGGCGCTTCCACCCTATGAATCAGAGCTATTTGGGGGATGGTAGGCCAGATCCTCTCAGTCCTAGAATAGAACTTTTGCAATATGAGGCTGTGTAAGGGTGAGGCAGGGAGAATAAATGATGGCAGCTTGTGCCTTCTAGGGCAGACTGGAGCCTCAGGCTGGGGGGTGGAAAAAGAGGGAACCTTGTCTTCCTGGCTGCACCTGCCTGGAATAGAGCACCCAGGGTAGAGCTTTCATAACATGGAGCTGAATGTGGGTGACAAGGGAGTGGGTCATAATTCAAATGCCATAGACTTTCACTTGTATTAGAAGAAAATTTGGCTGATTTTCTTGAATGCATGTTTCTCCATTTGCTGTATGCCCTTAAGGACAATTTCCAGAGGTTTTAGCTATTTTAAAAAATATACATGTATACAATTTTTACCAGTTAAGTTGTTTTGCTGAAACACAGAGGTCACTGAACTCCTTACTATGTTATTCTGAAGTCTCAAAATATTTCTTGGTCATCCTTAAAGATACCTCTGCCAGGTTAAAGATGAAGTCTTTTACTAAATCCCTGCTCATTCACTCCATGATCCTCACAATGGTGTGTGTGTGTGTCTATATATAAACATATATATTTTATGTGTAAATAAATATATATATATATATAAGCTCCTTAAACATGAAGGAAGATGTGGTGACATGCCAAGCTCTTTCCTACCACAGGGGTTTTGCCTGCATTATTGTTCTTGTTGGAGCAATCACTCCTTTCTGCAAAGACCTTCCATTCTCACCTCCTTAAGTTCTTACTTTTTGAATCTCAGGTTAGATATCAATTTCTTGAGCAATGAAGTGTTTCTTCGCTCACTAACACTACATCAGTGACTCCTTTATGGTTTTACAGCTTTTTGCGTGTTCACTAGCCATTTACAGATTTTTATAATTTTCTTTTGCAGCACCCACCTATCACAGAGTGGGATAAATTCTGTGATTATTTGATTAAACTCTCTCTTCCCCACTACACTGTAAGCTTCTGATAGCAAGGATAGTTTCTATTTTCTATCTATCAGTGGGCATAGCATGCCATAGTAACTTGTGGAATGAATGAATTAACATGAATAAATTTGATGTGGGTTATATATATATATATATATATATATAAACATATTATATATAATTACATATTATGTATAAATATATGATGCTATATCTTTATTTTATAATATATAAAAACATGATGTATATATAAAATATATGATGTCTGTATGTATATGTAAAATAAATATAATAAACATATTTCTGAATAACATTCAGAGATGTTTTCACTCATACTCTCACCATTCAATATTTGTGGAATGAATAAATGAAAATGAATGAATTATATATGGCTTATATATATATATAAATAGAAACATATATATAAACTAATATATATAGACACACATACATTTCTGAATAACATCCAGAGATGTTTTCACTCATACTTTACCATTCAATTTGTGGAATGAATGAATAAAAATGAATGAATTATATGTGGGTTTTATATATACAAATAGAAACATATATAAATTAATATATATATAAACACATATTTGTGAATAAACATTCAGAATTGTTTCCATTCACACTCTTGCCAGCACCATGACTATGTATAACTCTGCCTGCATCTTATTGGGTATCAATCAAGTACCATTCTTGTAAACGTTGGGACTAGTATTATTTTACTTATTTATTTATTTATTTATTTTAGAGATGGGGTATCACTTTATCACCCAGCTGAAGTGCAGCAGTGGCATGATCATAGTTCACTGCATCCTCAAGTTCCCAGGCTCAAGCGTTCCTCCAGCCTTGGCTTCCCAAAGTGTTGGAATTACAGGTATGAGCCACTATACCTAGCTGGAACTAATATTAAAAAGCATTTTAATATGCTTTTTTGTGATTTGATAATGAGTTGAATAGCTTTTGCATGTTCACTGGCTATTTACAGATTGTTGTCATCTGTGTATTGTCTTTTCCTGTCTTTGTTCATTTTCACTGCTGCTGGCTACTTGCTGGTCTTTCCTAAGTGTCTAAGGACCTGTCTCTGCCAGAGGGTGCAACTCTTGCTTCTGACCTTTCTCGCTATCCAGCTGTAATATCCCACAGCCACTTAGCCAGTGTCGTTTAGGACTGATGCTCTCTTGGGTTAGTGAGGAATCAAGTGAAGGGCAGTACATTCTTCCCTGTCAAGTTTTGTATTTTTACTTTTTGGCTTGTTTGTTGTTGATGATGCCTATCTCCGTCTGCCTGCTTCTCCTTGGTTTCCTGCATATTTCAGTTCCTATCAATCTCCTGCCTTCTAGATAGTTGCATAACATTGATGTCGGCCTGTCTTTTGATTTCTGTCGGCACCTCTATTTTGCTTCTCCTCCTTCACTAAGCTCCAGCCTCTTATGCATTTTGCTTTTATTTCTCCTAGCTTCTTGCTTCCTTTTCCTTGATTGGCAGCCACTAAGAGCCCACTTCGACAATAGCATTATGAGATCATCTGGCAGCATTTGTCCTTAAGTATGGAACAGAGGAGTATATCATGGTGGAGTGATGAAATGAATTGGACAAAAAGTCAGGTCACAAAATTAAAAAATCCTGGGCAAATATAGTCAAGAGTAACATTTCATTTAGCATTACTCTTGCTATCTAATTAATGTCAATCAGGATCAATTCCATTAAAACAGTCCCCCATAGACTAGTGGACAGAAATTTCTAGCTGAATATGGAGGAATCTTTTGAATTACTTGCTGCTGCCAGACCCTTCATTTCAATCCCTCATTTACTCCCCCAGTCTTTGAATTAATGGATGTGGTTCATCAATTCGGGCATTTTGGATTGGCAGATGTGGGTTAAAATTAATAATCTGAAGCTCTCCTACTCTGAGTCTAGTTAGCATTGACTTCCCTTAGGACTATGCTTCTTAACTAGTCTTACTTATGATTAGCAATTATTTCAGACCTTCTATTAATGCATATCCCTATTAATGATTAGCACTCAGATCTGCTTAGTTTTCACTTATCAGTGATCCCCTCTGTGGCCTGCAGTGCTCAGGAATATTTCTTGAAAATTTATAACTGAAGGGATCAGACTCCGAAAGGATACTAGGCAATTCTAGAACAATAATATTATAGTACTTTGGTCTGCAACTTCTAGTGCTCTTAGGAAGAAGTGGGACAAGTGTGTCATTTCCAATTCCTTTATTGAACATATACTTGGTGAATATCCATGACTATAGTATAAAGGAAATAAAAATTTGGGCAAAATGTGAATTTTGCCTTCATGGAAATCACATCTTAATATTATATTTATGGAAAAAATTTATAATGGTATATAGACTGTGTTCTATTCTGTAATAGAAATATAAACAAATGCTTTATTTACCAGCCTGGGCAACATAGTGAGATCCCATCTTTATTTGTTCATTTTTACACTGCTGATAAAGACATACTTGAGACTGGGTAACTTATAAAGAAAAAGAGGTTTAACGAACTCACAGTTCCATGTGGCTGGGCAGGCCTTACAATCATGGTGGAAGGTGAAAGGCACGTCTTATACTGGCGACAGGCAAAAGAGAGAATGAGAGCCAACCAGAAGGGGTTTTCCCTCATAAAACCATCAGATCTTGTGAGACTTATTCACTACCACAAGAACAGTATGAAGAAAACCGCCCCCATTATCTCCCACTGACTTCCCCCAACAACATTTAGGAATTATAGTAGCCATAATTCAAGATGAGATTTGGGTGGGGACACAGCCAAACCATTTCACTGTCTCTTAAAAAAAAAAATGAACTGGGTATGGTGGTGCACATCTGTAGTCCTGGCCACTTGGGAGGCTGAGATGGGAGGATCACTCAAGCCTGTTAGGCCAAGGTTGCAATGAGCATGATTACCCCACTGTACTCCAGCCTGGATGACAAAGTCAGACTCTGTCTCAAAAAAGAAAAAAGACTTCATTCATTCATTCAATAAATATTATTGAGTGGTCTACCAGAGTCTGAAGATAAATAAGTGTTTTGTTCATAAGACCTATAGGTAAGGGAGAGATTGCTTACATTTGCAAAAATTAGAGAAGCCTTCTTTAAGAGGTGGCATTTAGGCTGGGCGTGGTAGCTTACACCTGTAATCACAGCACTTTGGGGGGTTGAGGTGGGCAGATCACCAAGTCAGGAGTTTGAGACCAGCCTGACCAACATGGTGAAACCCCATCTCTACTAAAAATACAAAAATTAGCTGGGCATAGTGATGCGCACCTGTAATTCCAGATACTCAGGAGGCAGAGGCAGGAGAATTGCTTGACCTTGGGAGGTGGAGGTTGTAGTGAGCCGAGATCATGCCACTGCACTCCAGCCTGAGTGACAGAGCAAGACTCCATCTCAAAAAAAAAAAAAAAAAAAAAAAAAAGAAAGAAAAAGAGGTGGCATTTAAGAGGGTCCTTAAAGTAATCTTTGTCTGTGTAGAAAGACATTTCAGGAAAAGGGAATAAGGACAGGCATGAGGATCAGACAGGCCAGGAATGTTCACCAAATGGCTGCCAGGTTTTTTGAGTTTGAGCTTAGAGAAACAAAGAGGCAGAATAGGAGGAAACCCCAAGAAATTAAGTTGAGGTCAGACTATGGAAAGCCTTATTGTCCGTCTATCCATCCATCCATCCATCCATCAACCCATCCATCCATCCATCTATCCAACCACCCAGTAAACAACCTGATGTGAAGCTGCCATCAAAGAAACTGATTACAAAGCAGCAAAGGAACAAAATTTGTGGTGGAATATGTGAAGGTTTTAAAATATGTAGCTTGAATTACATGTGGCTGAGCAGGGTTCATTTTCAAGGGGGTGAGTTATTTGCCTTTACTACTTCACCCTGTGTCCTCTTTGGGGACTGTATGTTCTTCACCCTTGGAAATGAAAGACTCAGACTCATAGTCAATGCAGGATGCTGCCAATGTTTCTGAGAAATAATCAGCTTCTCTCAAGTGGGTGAAAAATTGGCAGTCTCCAATTTCAGCTTCTCAAAAAATGCCAAGTAGTTTTTCACCATCTTTTAATTTCTGACACTAAACAACAGAGACAACCTGCTTGGTGGGATTTAAGGTGGACAGAGTACATATCCTTTAAGGTCTGCAGCTGATATCCTTAAGATCTACAGTGACTCCACTTTAAAGCTCAGACTCAAGGCCATTCGGTCTTGCTGTCTTCTCATCCTTCAATCCCCTGCTACACTCAAAATGCGAATTTTCCCTGGTCAACAGTACTCTTACACCAAGTCATCCTCATCCCTTATGCCACTCTTCAATTCTATTGCTGGCCTCCATTTAATCTGTTTTTCTGAGACCTCTTTTATCTTCTTTTCATCCATGTCATTGCATTCTTATGGCCTTGTATTAGTCTGTTTTCACACTGCTATAAAGAACTACCGGAGACTGGGTAATTTATGAAGAAAAAAGATTTAATTGACTCACAGTTCTGCAGGCTTAACAGGAGCATGATTGGAAGACCTCAGGAAGCTTATAATCCTGGAAGAAAGCAAAGGGAAAGCAAGCACCTTCTTCCTGTGGTAGCAGGAGAGAAAGAGACAGTGAAGGGGCAAGTGCCACACACTTTTAAACAAACAGATCTCATGAGAACTCACTCACTATCACGAGAACAGCAACAGGGAAACCGCCCCCAAGATCCAGTCACCTCCCACCAGGTCCATCCTCCACTTTGACATGAGATTTGGGTGGGGACACAAATCCAAAACATATTAGGCCTCAACTCTTTCCCTACCTAGCCTACACATTCTAATGCCTTCTAGTGTATTATGTCAACCACTTGAGTGCCACCATGTTCAGCATCCTAATTTCCTTCTATTTCTACTGCACCCTTACCTCAAACCTTAATCTTCAATCAAGCCATATACTTGCTTTCTCTCTTTCTAAAGTGCTGATGAGAAGACCACAAAACTGGGTGGATTTATGCCACTGTATGTATATACCTGGTTTCCAGCCTTTAGGTGAGGAGTTCCAATTTCCTAAAGGTATAATATCAACATAAATTATTTGAAATTCTTTTGCTTAGGAGATTTGTCTATTCTCCGTTATTAGTTTATTTATTCAATCATTTATTTATATCACTATAGACCCATAGATGTTTGTTTTGCACTTTGGCTGATAATCCAATACTTCTTAATTTTGCTCAAATTATTTTGGCTTTGGCCGTTGGGAGCTCTTTCATTTAGCTCCAGGGTCCCTTTGACATGCACCCATAATTGTGTGTGTTTGTGTGTGCATATGTTTGAGTGCTTCTTTACGTACTGGTATTCCAAGATGTTCCAGATTCATCTTGCATATTTTCTTCCCTACTCCTAGATTCAGCCATTTTTCCCCCAGGAGCCATTTTATTCTTCCTTTTATTAAAGCATTGTATTAGAAATCAAGATTTGGGCAGTTGGTGTGTTCTCTACTACTGGGCTATCATGGTTCCCAGGCTCTCTAATCTGACAGAGTGTATGTGATCACATGCATGCACGTGCACACACACACACACATATACACACAAATTGGTGTATGCACACATAAATATTTCTAATGTATTAATATTTATCTATATTAAGCTAAACATAAGTTCATACTGATGGTCTCAAAGGAGCCAAGTACTACATGGTTAATTCCAGTCCTACCCTCTTTCTTTTCTATAATATTCTACTCCAACAGTGAAAAATATGCTTTCTACTATCCGTCATCCATTTATTTGTTTATGTATAGTGGTTTCTAAACTGGTAACCTATACATTGGGTTGGAAAAAGCTTCATCCAACTAGGGCATGGTGCTTGTATACCGTTTCTTTTGCCTTTTGTTTTACAGCATCCATTTATTTCCAACATTATTTAGGTCAGCACCTTTTCCCCATCCCATCCAGTAAGTTTGTTTCAGTTATTTGTAATGCATTTTGATTCTCTTGCCCCAGTCTGCCTTCTTTTCTGAAATTCCAATATCTCCTAAGTGAACTTTTAAAAAAATGACACAAATTAAAGTTTACTACTTGTGCTATAAAGTCCTGTTGTGTTTTCATGAGTATATGCTATTGTATATCTGCCGTTATAGTACTATACAGCATTGTTTCACCACTGCCAAAATCTCCTGTGCATCATGGATTCAGCCCTTTTCCCCTTGAATTCTTGGCAACCACTGATCACTTTCCAATCCATGGACACAAACTAGCTTTCAATTTGTTCAGCCTTCTTTAATTTATTATGCTGATGTTTGTTAGATTTTTACCTACAGATTCTGTATCTATTATGTTATATTTATACCTAGGTGTATAATTTTTTGGTGAGATTGTAAATATTAAAAAAAATTTAGATTACAATTGTTCAAGGCTGCCATATATATGTGTGTGTGTGTGTGTGTGTGTATACGCAGATACATATACATTTTTTATATATATATATAAAAAACAGCGATTTTCCCTTTGTACACGGACCTTGTTTCTAGTCATCTTGCTTCACAAGCTTTTTAGTTCCAGGATTTCCTTGAAGATTCTTTAGAGTTTTCTCTGTAGACAATCATGCCATCTGTGACTAAAGACAGTTTTCTTTCTTTCTTTCCAATTTCTACATCTTTTAATTTCTTTTTCTTGCCTTACTGCACTTTTTAGGCTGTTAGTAAAATGTTGAATAGAATTAGTGAGAGAATAGCCTTGCCTCATTCTCAGTCTTCGGGGAAAAGCATTAGTCTCTTGCCATTAAGTTTGATGCCAGCTGTATATTTTTTGTAGATGTTATTTGTTAAGTTCAGGAAGTTCTCTACTCCTAATTTACTATTAATTTTTCAAAATCAGAATGAGGGTTTTGAACATTGTCAAATATTTTTTCCGCATCAATTGATATGATCATATGATTTTTCTTCTTTAGTCTATTGACATGGTAGATTCTACTAATAGATTTTTGTATGCAGAATAAGCCTTAAATCCTTGGAAAAGTGCAGTAAGGCAAGAATCTCACTTGGCTGTGGCATATAATTCTTTTTATACATTGTTGGATTATGATGCACTGTTAAACAATTTGGGGGATACAACTTTGGATAAAACCATCTCCTACCTTAAACAATCTTATAGTCAATTAGAGGGAAATAAACAGATAGACACACTCTTAACTATAATCCAAACCAGAACATAGCAAGTTTTCTAAAAGAGGGGGAAAACAATCTTACAAGTTTTTAATGGAGGGAAAGATAACATCTTGTTTGGAGGAGTTAGGAAGCACTACTATATGTTTCTTTCTTTTTCTACATTTCTCTAATACTAGGCCTTAGGAGGCACTGATACATAAAATGTGGCTAATGTAAAATCAGACTTTGAGGGCTGGAAGTAAGCTCTAATAATCTAATGCAAAGCTTTCTCTTCTTTTATTAATGAGACAGCACAGTCTACTCTGTAGAACCAAGATTTGATATCAGATACCTTGTCCTTTTGTCAGTAAGCTTTACTTTGTCTCACACAGTCAACCACTTAAATAGGAAACATGAATCTATTTTACTTGGTCTTAAAATTGCTTATTTAGAAAATGAGCATGACTTTTCCTTTGAATTTCCTCATTCCTTCATTAAAAGGAATACTGGAGGTACTAGGTGGGTATGGAATTGCCTAATTCTGCAATTGAGTAACTCCATCATGTTCTGGTGCTTCAGACCCATAGAACCAAATAAAGAAACTATAATCCGCGTTTGCTACAATCTGTAGTTACCCTGCTCCCCCCGAGGGAGGCAATTCTTGGCTGATGCAGCCATTACTGTATGTTGTCTGTATGGACTTGCTTTTAACATGTGAGTTAACTTGTTGCTTTTCCCCTAGATTTGTGCCAATCTTTTTTTCAGAGAAAAACTCACAGAGGAACTTAAGTGGAAGTTCACTTGTGTTTGTCCTTTGCAATTTCAAGAGCTAAATTTCACATTGCCCTGAGGGCATTATAAATAAGAAAGTTGCAGTAGCTTATTTCAACCAAGGTGTGATTTTTAAAGTTGTTCAATATGAAAACAGCATGTGTCATAGTTTATTGATGATAATCAGATTCTTATATCATACCATGTACAATAATGGGTGAATATTTCTATATATCTCATATAGAGAATGCAATTACTGAAATTATTATAATAATGAAGATAACAATAGTGGCTAATATTTATACTTAATCTAAAAATGGTTCTGTACTTTATGTAGATAATTTATTTAATCCCTTCAACCTCCCTATGAATTAGGAATTGTTAATATCATTCCCTATTTTAGAGAAAATTAACTTTGCTTTAAAACTGAAAAGTAACTTGCTCAAGGTTGCACAGTTAGTAAGTAGCAGAGCCAATATTTTAGCTGTGCTGTGTCTGACACTGGTCCTTAGGTTTTCATCATGGTGCTCTAACTAGTGCCTCTTATTAGCTATCCCTGGTTATCCCAAGTCCTTGGACAATATCCATCTCTTTCAAACACGGGTGCGCACGCGCGCGCACACACACACACACACACACACACACACACACTCTCTCTCTCTTTCTCATTCTCTCATCCTAGTGGCTTCTTCCAATTTTCCTAACATTCAAGTGTCTTTACAACCTGCCTCTTCTCTATGATGACTTCCCCACAGGAATCCTTCAAACCAGCCAAAGGACTCACTTCATTTTTTCCCTCTCCATGAAGTCTACCTTACCTTTGCTCAAAGACTCCCTTCAGCTGCAATGCCCACTCCCACCTCCTCACCAACTGTCTACATTTTAACTGGGTCAGCTCAAAGGAAAAATTTCCAAGGATAAAAAGAAGACAGGCAGTGGGTGGCTGAGCCCAAGGTGAAATAAAATAATGTTTTCTTTTATTGATTTACCAATGTTTGTCTTTTAATTTCTGGAGAGCCTCTATTGCATGCAAAAATGTTAATAGTTGAAGGTCTCTTATTCATACAGTTCCAATCTATTCTGCAAATCAAAAGCAGTGAAAATGATTCATACAAGAATAATTCCCCCAAACCTTTACTTATTAAAATGGATCAGAGATAATTACTAGGTTGGAGAATCTGCATCCACACAATTTTCTGGTCTCACAAACATAATTTTCTTTAGAATGAATAGAAAATATTTGCTCTTTTAAAAGCTGTTGTGAATTATGAAACTGTTTTTCCTGTGTCTGCAGAAATGTGGCTATACCATCTGTGGCTGCTATTCCTCATAGCTGGGGATTTCTCTCTCCCCCCCGGTCTCCACCATCGTGGAGTTTAACTGATTTGTTTAAAAACTTCCATCTGTATTCATCTCAGTATGGAGATCTGTGTGTTCTGTTGGTCATTACATCCACTAAGATGAAGTCAGTGAAAGTTTGGATGTTTATAATTTCTTCCTGCAAAATGACTTCACATTCGCAGGCAAGTTGGGAGGGGAGGATAAGAGTAATCTGTCACACCTCAGGAGTTTATGTGACCACCTAACTTTTAGTGTTTAGCTGAGAGTCACAGGAAATTTTAATGGGAGTTGCTCTGAGAAAGGGGTGGGGATGAAAGCTTTTTTTGTCTGTGATCCTTCAGAACCATCTGGAATACACATGAGATTTGTTTTCTGCTATTGTCTCTCCAAAGCATCAGGCTGTCGTTCCAGGTGTGTGAAGTGCCTGTGTGGCTTAGGTTTAATACTTGCTTTTCATTATGCCCAACAGCTTGGTCCTTTATTCTCTGAGGGATGTGTTTTCAATACCGCAGGGGATCTATTTATGCCCAACCAAATGAATCTTTACAAACAGCTCAACTGGTGTAAGGCCTCAGGTGGGCTTAAGGGACCCACAAGAACAAGGTTTATGTGTAGGCAGAGGGAGTATTCAAATGCGGCATTATATTAAAGGCATTTTGAATTTCTCTG
The DNA here is from genome assembly GCF_030222135.1 of Aotus nancymaae. Lineage (NCBI taxonomy): Eukaryota > Metazoa > Chordata > Mammalia > Primates > Aotidae > Aotus > Aotus nancymaae. Next base: position 34,356,992 of record NW_026988413.1, read on the forward strand.
TTCTGGTTTTCTAGAAGGAGCAGCACTGCTTCTTCAGAGAATAAACAAGAGATTCCAGGGTTCCTTGAACTGTGTTGGAAAAAAAAAAAAGCTAGGCATATGAAAGACATTGAATAAAGTAAAAATGGAAATTGTGGAAGAAGAGAGGAGGAATAAAGAAAACATTTTGTAAAAAAAATTAAGGAATAGATACTTAGCAGAATGAATGAATACAGCTGCATATGATAATATGGGTGAATTTTAGGAACATAATTTTATGTGAAAAAGTCTCTAGAGCTTATATCTTATGTGATACCTTAAATAATTATTCTTTATTGTGAAATATAACACACTAAAAGTGATAAAGATCCCCTTTTTATAAACTTAAAAACAACCAAAACAAAAGTATATACTATTAATAAAGTCATCTAAGTGTAATCAAATTGTATCAAAAGGACAATGAGGCAACAACACACAAGTTTTAAGGTGGAAGACAGAATAGAATGGACAGAGATGTTATATGGGTGTAAGTTGCTGTCATCATTTTTGTTTTCTGTTGGTTGGTGATTTTACAATTGTTTATATTATTAAAACCAACCAACAAACAACAAACAAATAAAAGACAGCCTTTTATGTACAAATGACACAAGCCTGTCAATGGATTTGGGATTATGATGAATGCAGTTCTATGCACTTGAAATCCAATAAGAAATAATTTGTCAAATAAAAGAGGAGAAGAAATATTTGCTTTTTGAGAAACATCCTCCAGATATGGCTGTTTGTATACTGTCTAAGTCCTTTCCCCACAATATTGGATGTTGATCACCCTCCTTGCCTTTAAATGAAGGTTTATATAATAAGTGGATCTCTAGAGAACTCTCAATTCCACCAGCAAGCATTAGCCTTTTGGGAGCTACTCAATCCTTGCTGCAGAAAAATATTGAGAAAGTAACTCATTCTCATATGTTCCAGGCGAAAGCGCCCTCTGCTTTCAGATAGTGGAGTGACAGGTCCCACTTAAAACATCTCCATCTATGCTAGAGCTCCAGGTGCGTGTCTCCACTTTCGGAGAGAAGGAGTATTAAAAAGAGCAAACATTGGAATGGATAACTTGAATATCCAAGCAGGATTAACATTCCTTCCTGCCTCCTAACAAACTTTCTAAACTGTAGAACTTTTAATCTTGACTCATTATATTGATTATTTTTGTTAATTGTTGCAGGTTGGGTTTCCTGGGAAACAGACTGAAATTGAGATTTCAGGGCAGGTAGGTTATTGGGATGTGCTCTTGGGAATACTGTTGATAAGGATGCAGGAAAGCAGGATTGAGCAGAGGGAGAGGCTGAACTGTGACATAGTTGCAACAGAGGCCTCAGCTGATCTCACAGTGCACTGGAAAGCAGGAATAGTTCCTCAGAGATGTCCCAAATTAAGACAAGGGGGATAAGCTTTTGAAGACTCCTTCTTGCAGGGCAGTCCCTATCTGAGGCTGTTTTGGGAGGTGATTTTCCTGTCATAACTTTCTTTCCAGCCTCTTCTCCCCACACCCTTCCCCCAGTTGAGGATATAGTGCAATTGCAACCAATTTTTGGCTTGGACACACATACTGAGCCAGTACATCTGTGAGCTAAGATTTTTTTTGCCTCAGTCCTCTGGTATAAGGCACCACCTGCTATAGGTGTGAGCTGAAGGAGAGGCATCTTTGCAACACTTGTGGCTATCATGAGAGTCTGGGGCATCTCCTGCAGCTTATCTGTGCCCTCTGGTCTTGCTCATGATGTACCACTTCCATCTTATTATGGCTAATTCTTTTCTGTAGACTCTATAGCCTTACTCTAGGACTCCAGATGTCTAATGTTAGGATTCTCCTACTGGACTTGCTGTAGAATTCACACAGCATTGTTTCTTATCACAGATACCTTTAGTGCCATAACATCTGCTGAGTTATAAGGCCCAGATGTCAAGGCTGCTTGTAACACAGCCTAAACCTGTTGCAGACTCATTTTTTCTCTGAATCTCATTAAAAGCTGTCAGCCTTCCACATCACTTAGTAAAGAGATTGGAGCCGTATTTCAAAAGTGAAATATGCCATCTCCAGAACCTGACATAAGAGAATCCTGGCACCCCAGCCCAGACAATTGAAATCCTAAAATTCTTGACTAATGTGGTGAACTTCTAAATCTTTGTAAGGTTTATCTCAAACTCTCTGAAAAACAAGTGTTTTACCAAAGCTTCCAATGAGCCATGTGAGTTCATCTAATCTAATTGTCATATCTTTAACATAGTAGAATAATGTTACGTCTTGCTGAATGTCCAGATGGTCTAGGTCTCTTTGGGCTGTATTATGATGGAGAGAAGAAGAGTTAATGTAGCTTTGCAGGGAAATCATAAATGTATAATGTTGCGCATCTCACATGGATGGATGGATGGGAATTGCTTCTGGTCCTTCTTGCAATGGATGGGAAAGAATGTATTTCCCAGACTAATAACTATATATTCTGCCTCTGAAATCATGTTAATCTGCTTCAATGACTCTTTCACAATTGGCATCACAACTCTGTCATTTATCCCAAAACAACAAATAATTAATTAATCAAGTAACTTATTAATTAGTTTAGTTGGTTGGTTCAATTGACATATGATTCAGATACAATCAAATGGACATATTTTAAGTGTATAGTTGAATGAATTTTGACAATTGGATCCAGCTGTGTAACCTATCATAATTAAGATACACATTTATACTCAGAAAGATCTCATGTGCCCTTTTCAAGTTAATTCTTCCTTCTCAACCTTGACTCTAGACAACCATTGATCTACTTTCTGCCTACATATTATATTTGGCTTTTCTAGGGTTTTACATAAATGGAATCATACAGTATGACTTTTGTGTTTTGCTTTTTCTCTCACCAAAATGCTTTGAGATTAATTCGACATTGTTGCTAGTATCAGCTGGTTGCTCCGTTTATTACTGAGTATACCTTCCAATTCATGGTATATCCTAACTTGTTTATTCATTCTCCTATTGATGGACACTTGAATTGTCTCCAAGTTTGACTGTTGTGAGTAAAGCTGCTATTAACATTCATGTGCAAGTTCTTTTGTGAGCCTATATTTTCACTGATCTTCAATTAGTACTTAGCAGTATAATTGCTGGATCACAGAGTAGATGTTTACCTTTTTAAGAAATTTTGCCAACAGTTCTCCAAAGGGGTTATATTACTTTTCACTCCCGCTGGCCATAATATGTATGAGAGTGATGATGCTCCACATTCTCACCAACATCGTGTATTGGCAAACTTTTTGACTCTAGCCACTCTGTGAGGTAGGAGAGGTAATCTTACTGTGGTTTTAATTTGTGTTTCCCTGCTGATTTATGATTTTGAACACCTTTTCATGTGATATGGCTATAACTATGTCTTTTTTTTAATTAAGTTTATGTTCAAGTCTTTTGACCATTAAAAAATTTAAGTTATTTTTGTTAATTGTTGAGTGATTGTAGTTTAAAAAACTATATTGTGGTTATGAGTTCCTTGTTAAGGATATATTCTGAATATTTTCCTCAGTCTGTGAGTTGACTATCCATTTTTTAAAGTTCCTTTGGTGAGTAGACATTTTTATTTTGTTAAAATCTAACTTTCAATTTTTTCCTTTATGGTTAATGCTTCTTGTGATCTAAAAGACCTTTTACTATGTCAAAGTCATAAATGTAAGGTTTGTTCTTGGGTTCTTGCCAAGTTAAAAAGAAGAAACTGAGGCCAGCACAAGATCCAATGCGAAGGAATTTATTCGGGCTCCTGGACGAGGTTCTGCGGTCTGACAGGAGGAACTGGAAAAGTCGCACGGACTCCTCTCAGGCATGGGGTTTTATAGGGAGTGAAGGAGCTCGATTGGTTGTGGGAGAGCAAGACTGTCACTGGGTAGAATTACAAGCCTTCAGCTAGGACTTGGCTTGCCGTTGGTTAGAATTACTTGGCTGCCATTGCCTAGAAAGGCTCGGCTGCTATTGGCCAGAAAGACTTGGCTGCTATTGGTTAGAAAGACTTGGCTGCTATTGGTTAGAAAGACTTGGCTGCTTTTGGCTAGAAAGAGGCTAGGGTTGCAGTACCTTGTTTGCATACTGGGCTTTTTAAGGGAAGGTCAGGCTGTGTGAGCATGGGAGAAGGGAACATGCCTGAGCATGTCTGAGCTTGCCCGAGCTCATCCGGGCTTTGGAAAAAAGGGTGGGCGGGGGTCTGCGTCCATGCTCCCGGCGAGGCTACTGGCCTTACAATAAAGATATATGCCTATATTTTTCACAAAAAAGTTATAAATCTAGCTTTCATGTTTATGTCTATGATCCTTTTCAAATTAATTTCTGTGGATGCTTATGTAGAGACGGAGATGCGTGTTTTCTATGCTTTTATTTATGACTTTCCTTTTCCTATTGAATTGATCATTTATGTGTTGGTCTATTTCCAGAGTTCTGTTCTGTTCCATTGATCTATTCATCTATGCTTAGGCTAATACAACATTGTCATAATTATTGCATCTGTAGGGTTATTAAGTTAGGCTGTGTATGATTTCTACTTTTGTCTTTGTTTTTAAATATTGCTTTGGATACTCTAGGTCCTTTGCATTTTCATAAAAATTTTAGAATCAGCCTGTAAGTTTCTATAAACTGCTTACTGTCACCAGCATTTCCTTGGACAAATCTTCCCTATGCACTTGGTGAAAGCCCGTGGAAAGATGTTAGATTTGGGTAGGTGCAGACTTGCTTTTGGCTGAAGCTCCTTGGGATTCTGATCCACATGTGCTGTAGCATGAGGCCTGTTAAAGGTTTGGCTGAACCATTGTCAAGGGAGCATTCCTCCTCTTCCCACTGTTCTGACAAGAATGGAGGCAGCTCATCACTTTTTTTTGTTTTTAAGTGTAAGTTTCTTTGTGTCCTCAGGTCTCTGATTAAGTAAATCCCTGGTTTTTTAAAGCTTATGCTAAGCCATCAGGTTGAATCGAAGGTCTGCTGTTGCTTTCTATATCCTAACTGGAAATCCCTTGCTTTTTATTCACTATCTCAGCTAGAGAAGAAGGATTCAGCAGCTTTCACCTGGCCTTCTTCACTGTAACAGCGCTTGTCACGCATGTAAAAGAAAGAAATATGTTAATTTTGCCAAATACCAAGTATGTACACTCAAGGATCAGAAAAGTAACCAAATGGGTGGGTCCATTGGCCAAAGGGATCCGTGGACCCACTACAGATCAAATATAGGCCAGAACACTACATGTATTTATTACTTTGTTCCCATATGTTCCCACTCTAATATGAGGCTCTAATGGCATTTGTTCAAAAGTTCTAAAACAAAACAAAAACAAAAAAAATCTCTCTTCCCAGTGCAGAGCTACCTAAGTAACTGGCAGTTTTAAAGAAACTCAAACCATGTTTCTTCTGCTCTCACAGCACACAACAATCAACAAAGAAGACTTCTGTAAGGCTGGGTGTGGTGGCTGACTCCTATAATCCCAGCACTTTGGGAGGCCAAAGCAGGAGGATTTCTTGAGGCCAGGAGCTTGAGACCAGCCTAGGCAACACAGTGAAACCTTGAAACTATAAAAAATAAAAAATTAGCTGGGCAGTGGTGGTGTGTGCCTATAGTCCTAGTTTCTTGGGAGGCTGAGGCAGGAGGATCACTTAAGCCAGGAATTCCAGGACGCAGTGAGCTATGATCGTGCCACTACACTACAGCCTGGTGACAGAGAAAGACCCTGTCTCAAAATAAATAAGTAAATAAATAAAGACTTCTGTGACCCCAAAATAGGTGGGGATTTATCCCCAGCAAGCAAGCAAGTTTTGCAGTGGATACCGGCTGGGTGTCCTCTAATTCAATTTCAACATTATCTAGCTGGAGATAGTGTCAGATCCCACATGTTGAGGACTACGTCCCCAAGTCTGCCCCCACCTTCAGAAACGTGCTGTAAATCCAGGCCTCTGAAACTTCTGCCCAGCTGGCTTCAAACTGGGGTTCCTATGACCCTCACTTTGATTAATTTACTGGATCAACTGACAGAACTCAGGGAAACACTTATTTGCATTACCAGTTTATCATAAAGGATATGAAAAAGGATATAGATGAATATATGCATAGAGTGAGGTATAGAAGAGGCAGAGAGCTTCCATGCCTGCCCTGGCCACGCCACCCTTCAGGAACTTCCATGTGTCCAGCTATTCAGAAGCTCTCCAAACTCTGTTGTCTTGGGCCTTTTGTGGAGACTTCATTGGGTAGGAGTGACTGACAGCCATATAGAAATGTGACTAGACAGAAAAGGTATGATCTAAACCCAGCAAGATCTGTCCGTTCAGATTCTTCTTGGCCTTTCTGTGCAGTATTCCTTCCTTCAGGGTATGGGGCAAGACCCACTCTGGAATGAGGTTCTTATGACCCACAGTCAGATTAGAATCCTGCCTTAGAGAGGTAAAAGGAGGGCAGGTAAGGTCACGGGGAGAGATTCTGCTTCTGAGGCCTACTTCTGATGCCTCAAGTGCCCAATATTATAAAAACCTATACATGTATATACTATCACACTGATCTTAGGATCCTTTGATGCAAGATTGGACGAATTATTATCATGTTTACTTTCCGGAATTTGCAAGGCTCTTTGTCACCGTATTTGTCTCTAGGCTACATTACTCTTTGACTCTTTAAAATTGTAATAAAATGGGAAATTGCTAAAACATGCCAAAGAGTTTCTGAGTCCATTTATTCTCTATCAAATAGAATACCATGCAATATTGAGATGTTTTATGGCTGCTTCAGCCCTCTGCCTGAGGTGGGATTTTTCAATTGTTGAAGGATGCTGGGCTATGAAGTGACATGACCCTCTCAGAATTAGGGATAGACTACCACAGAGATTCCTGAACCCTCCAGTTGAGTCTCTGCTGTTTGAAGTGCTTACCTCCCAAAGGAGGAGATTTATGAGCTCTTTTTGTTGACTTTCCTTGGGGTACCTAATTCAAGAAAATGCTTCACGTAACCTGGTAGTCTAGCCAGCACTCATTTCCTTTGGATAACTTTTATTAGACAGGACACTATAGGCAAAGTTTCTCGCTTTTCTCAAGAAGAAACCCGAAGACTAGGTTATTGCATAATTTAAAAACTTATGTATAAGATGTATATAACACAAAGAAAGACTTGTAATAGGAAATTTCCAAATATATGTTCTCTTCTTTCATTGCAGTATGTAGCTTATTTCCTGGAAAAGAAGCCCACAAATCTTATAGCAATAAATCTTAGTCCCATCCCAATCTATTCATTTCATGTCCTTCTCATGCATGGAATGACAGTTATATGACTGTCAAAAGACATTGACCTATTAACAAATATTTGTTGAGAGTCTGCAATCATGTGTGCATTTCCCCAAGTGTTGGGAGATATTTCGTTCACAAAAAAATGTTCCAGCTGTCATGGAACTTACATTCTGGTGAGGGGAGGTAGTCAACAAATAAGCATATATGTGAAAGGGTGATAAGTGCTCTGGAGAAAAATACAACAAGGATGGAGGAAAGGGCTTTCTGGAGCTGGTCATGGTTGTAATGTTAAGTAAAATAATCTGGAGTTGCCTCAATGAAAAGGTAATATTAAAAATTATCTGTGTGAGGGTGCCAAGGAGTCTGAAGCCCCCATGAAGAGACTTCTAACCATCTCCCCTAATACCTAAATTGGTAGCCAATAGGGACCAAAATCCAGGTATCGAGATCCTCTGTCCCATGCTTTTCCCATTTTGTGACACTGTAAGAAGGACTCACAAGGGATTCACTGAAGCACTTTATCAAGCAATTCGGTGTAGCTGCAAACTGTTGGCAAACAGTAGTGGCAAACAAATTAGCCTAACAAGTCCTTATTGATTACCTACTGTTCAGAGAAGATTACCAGTCCCCCAGGGAGCTCAGAGGAATACACACTGGATTTCCTGCCTCCAAGAAGCTGACAACATGGAGTGGGCGTGGGAGTAAATCATAAACAAGTAAAGCAGATGTTTTGAGGATACTGAATGAACAGTGCAGCTGCAAAAATACAACCAGGGATGCTCTTAGGACAGTGTCTTTTGCCAGAATCCAAATGACATTCTTCACAGGCTTGCTGAGTGAAATAGAATCCTGCTCACTCACTTTCTTTTCAGCCTTGCCCACATATGTGGATTATCATACTGTCAACGGCATAATCTAATAAGAAGGATGGCAATATATTGTCTTTTGTTAGCTGGCTGAAACCCAAGGACTGTGGCTGTTGAATACAGAAGGGCAGACAGAGAGAAGTTTCATGCTGTCCTGTAATTGCAAAGTGGCCTTATATTTGAGAGTCCTTTAGAGAACAGCATCTATTACCTGTGGATAAGTTGGGATGGTACATTTTAAAATAATATGGAACAGACCTACTGGTAAAATGTGTTACTGATTAGATCTAGCAGAGGGAGAACTTACATCAGGCACAGTGACTTAACTAATTGGATGACAGAAATAAAACTGTCATTATAGTTAAGCGTAGTAAGGCTGTCAATATATTTGCAAAAGCAAGCAGTTGTTTTAGATGTCAGGTTTTACACTGCCTGCAGAATAGAGGCTAGAAACCAGGGCACTATATTACCACCCTGTGCTGTGTACCACGGTGCCTGAAGTAACAAATAGACAACTCCAAAGGTGTTAAAAAGTAGTTCCAGCTAGAAGCAGAAAAATTCAGAAAATCTAAGATAGATCTATTTTGCAGCAAACCAGGGTATTTATTTGCTCAAACAAGTCATTTAAAGAAAAATTCAGCCAAGTCAGCCATTTCTCCTTGTATTGTCATAAAAGCTTATAATGAAGATGCTCTGGTATTTGTCTTTGATACTTTAAAGGAACTCAGTCTCAGTTTTTAAAATATATTTTGGTTATTTTAGCTTCACTTTCTTCCTTAGTTTTAAAGAAAATATACATTTAAAATATTTCATGATTTTATTGCCCATTTGAATAATTCCTCTTTCACCATGCTTCTTGTCTAGTAGGAATTATCAAAAGAAAAAGAGAGACAGCTATATTCTAGCTTACATAAAGCATTTGCTAGAAGGTGGTAAAGATCTAATATTTGGGATTTTAAGCTTAACTCCATCTATGATTTTGTGTTTATTCGCCAATACCATAAAATGAACCAACTGGGCATTCCTACACAAAAATAAATATATTTAATTTATGTATATTAATTGTGCATATGATTTTATCTATGTACATATATATGATTTTACATATGCATATATATGATTTTTTTCTTACCATATCATACATTTCTTGTGGGCTCTTTGTGGTCTGCTGGGTTTTCCTACTATTAAAATATTAAGTGCCTGCCTTTTAAAGTCTTTTTTAAAAAAGTCTTTTTGGCCGGGCATGGTGGCTCACCCCTGTAATCCCAGCACTTTGGGAGGCCGAGATGGGTGGATCACGAGGTCATGAGTTGGAGACCAGCCTGGCCAACATGGCGAAACCCCGTCTCTACTAAAAATACAAAAAATGAGCAGGGCGTGGCAGCAGGTGCCTGAAATCCCAGCTAGTCTGGAGGCTGAGGCAGGAAAATCACTTGAATATTGGAGGCTGAGTTTACAGTGAGCCGAGATCGCACCACAGCACTCCGGCTTGGGCAACAGAGCGAGACTCTGTCAAAAAAAAAAAAAGTCTTAAATTCCCAGAACTGTTCATTTAAATTAGGTATAGCATATTGGACTTTGGAGACTTTATTTAATTGTTTCAAGGTAATCCACTACAGGTCTCAGAAAAGGTGGTTTCTGACTGCATTCAGATTAGGTCAGATTCAGAAGAGACCTATCTATGTTTTATGGAATCAGGTGCCATTGAAAGACTTGGTTTATTCTAATTCTCTATAGGCTTCGGATTTGTAGGTAATCAGAAAGACCAGGTCTACCACCCCTAAAGTTGTCTTAATTAACCATGGTGAGTTGGAATAAAGAATTGTTTTGGCCTCTCCTGTTGAGTCATTCTTTCTACTTGGGGAGTAGAGGGAGGTAGTCTGGTGGCCAAGCCAGGGGCTGATTAGAAGTAGAATTAGGCTGTGTTGTAATTAACAAGTAATAATCAACATGCTTAGCTGTGCATGTTGCGGGTGGTGAATGTGTTATGAATTGGAAACAACTGTAGAGTATGATGGTGGTAGTGTGGAATCAGAGAGTTGGTTGGGGAAGACACCAAAATCAACCCTAAAAGTGACTGCCCAGCAATTCATTCCTTCCTCCACCCCCAAATGCCTATAACCAAGTGATAGGCATGGGCATAGGATAGAGCATATGGCATCACAGCCAAGAAAAGGCTTTTTATTTTATTCTTCTCCATTCTCTTTTATTAAGACTTTGGAGAGTAAGTGGTGGGCTTCAAGTTAATCCAAAGAACCAAGAACCCTGCAGAGGGCTTGAAAAAATGATGCTGTAGTTTCCTGGAAGAAAAAGAGGTAAGCCCGGGGAAATGTGTGAGGGGCTGAACCACTGTTACTAGGACTGATAGGAAGAATATTCAAAAGAGGGAAATATTGGTGGCATGGGGAGTTTTCATTTCTGATGTCAATAACCTAGTTAATGTCATTTGTATTTTCTCTTAAGGAAACTTTCTTTTTGTCCCTAATAGACTTGCAATAATAGTGATAGCAGGAAGATTGGGTAGGCTCTTCCTATCCCATATTTAAAATTTTTCTGAGCTGGCAGAGTGAAGGTTGGGATAGGGAAGGTTTGTAAAGTAAAACATTATAGCTAGGTAATTATCCCACAAAGCTAATTAATATGAAGACTTGTAGAACACACTAATGTGGTTGTTATAGGAGAGTGCTAGTCCACTAAGCCACTGAAGAAGTATCATTACCAGCATCGTGAGTGAAAAGGTGACAGAGACAGAGTGGTACATATATTTGATCACTAATTCTCTCTCAGAATGCTATCTTACCAGCATCATGCCATGATTTAGTTCAAGAAATCGGCCTTTGGAAACTTTGAAGTTTTATTGCTTATAACATGCAATAAGGGAAATTGCCTTGATGAAAGAATAACAAGGAACAGTCTTAACCACATTGTGAGTCTCCCTTCCATACTCACCTAGTCACAGCAACACTTTGGCTAAGATTGTGAGTGGTCACATCATTAGGGTAAAGGTGAGGGAAGTCAAAATCAGGCAGGGCTTATGGAAAAGATTAGTTACTTGGGATAGGGAGGAAGGAATGTATGAGCATAAGGTAATAATTGTTAATGTTTGCTAAGTGCTATTCTAAGTGTTTTATGCATATTAACCCATTTCATCTTTCTAACAGCAATATAGTGTAGACACAGTATGCAGTATATGCATAATCTCTATTTTCTATGTGCCAAAGTAGCCACAGAGAGGATAACAAACTTGCCCATAATTACACAGCTTGTAAATGGCAGAGTCAGGATTAGAAGCCAGGAAATCTGGTGCCACAGTCTGAAGTCTTCGCCACTACACTATACTGCTATGAAGCAGCAAGATAAGGATGTGGATGAAAGTCTAAGGCAGTGGATCTATCCTAGGAGAAAGACAATGGGAGATGGATCAGAGAGGAGCCTAGCAAGGGTGCGATATATACCCGTCTCTCAGGGCTGGCATATACAGGATTCTTGCCCAAGTGACAACTGCAACTGAGGGCCCCCCGAGGTCCCTCCTGAGCCCAAGGTCCTGTGACCCTGTAATGAACTGGAAAGATAGAATAATGCAAATATAAAGTGAACAGGAGCTGGGGAAGTGGGTAGGAAGTATATATTGGAGGTCTCAGGCAGAGATTTTGGTCAGGAATGAGTGACTCGCAGATTTTTATTCACAGAGTGGTTATTCTCCATCTGTGCATGAATCTTTTCTCAACCGTCCCTGGCAAGGAGTTAAAAGACCTTGCTGCAAATGCCAGCTCCAGAGAGAGCTAGCTCCGTGTTTTCTGTTCCAGGTATTTTCCATAGCTCCAATGGTCACCAACTGCCTCTTTGCTTTTAACAGTATTGGTCTCTCTGAAACCTCTAGCTGCTGGTTTTGGCTGTACTTCTTAGGATCATCAAAACAAGTCTAATCAATTTTCTATACTGTGGCCTTTCAATCTTTTAGTTCTGTTTCTTCTGACAAATCCTTTCTAGTTTCTAGAGTGTTCTTCCCCATGTGAAATGATGTAAGGTCTTTCATCATTATGGTACTTTTCTTTGGAATAGTCTCAGTTTGGCAGGAGTCATTGGGAATATGGTACCTGAATTGAACTTAACACATTAAGTTTGGTTTGACCATCATGAATTGGAGTGAGACAATCACCTCTTTCCTTTTGGACTTTATTAATGAAGGCTGGGGTCTTATTAACTTCTGGACAGTCTCTTTACACAGTGGACTCCTAGTGAGCATGCAGTTAATGAAAACTCACAAATCATGTTTATTCATGCATTTCTTATCCTACACTAAAACTTATTTTAAACTAAGGACATGACATTACCTTTTTGTGTGATGTATTTCATCATTCAGGTTTTAGACCATGGTTTAGTGTGTTTTGGATATTGATTCTGTCACATACCAATTAATCATTCCTCCACATTGTGTTTCATTCAAAGTCTGGTCAATCTGACATCAGTCTCCTCATGTAACTTATGAAAACACATGAAGAGGCAGGTAAGAGCCTTGTGGTATGAGTCCATGGAACTTTCATCAGAAGCTTATTTTCTCTCTCTTCTGAAAGATAAAGCTCTCTATAAGCCAGGATAAACAGTTTTTTTCTTAAATTTTAGCTTTTTCCTGAATTGTAGCTAAAAAGAATCCTTGCAGGTGTCTAACGCCAATGGCTTCTCCATCTTATCTCTGTGCCTGTGGAGGACTCTGACTCTGGGATGAATCACCTAGTTGTATGTGTGTTTGTGGGTCCTGGGTGAGGTCCCTTCCGTGGTGTGCCCCTTTGGCCCTCTGGACGAATAATCACAATGTTCCCAATTGATGGGACTGTGGGCCTTAGCTTTTCTTGCAGATTTGTGAGTTCTCCAAATGAGGATTGGAGAGCAGCCTCACAGGAAAATCTTTTTAAAGTATACTTTCCGCTTTTCTGTTCCTGGGCCCCCAGCACTTTGGTGCCCCCTGAGAATACTCATGTACCTTAAAACCATTTTCAGCCTCAGATGCCCTTGGGCATTGACACTCTTGACTGCAATAGCCAGAAATTTCCCTCCAAACTTTGTCTGGGGCTTTCTCACATTCCTCCTCCAGCATCCGCTAGGAGGGTGTCTCTCAGTAATAGTGACCAGTACTTTATGCTTTGCCACCCAGCATTTTTTTTCAACCAGCTGGTAGCATGCTGAGGGAAAGGGAGGAAGAGGAAACTTTGTTGGGCTTCTGTGGTTCCAAGCACAACCCCACACTGCCCCTCCAGATGTCCTTTTGGCGTTTGTACTCCCTCTAGAGACATTTTTTTCCTCTCTGTTTTCTATATCCATTAATGCAACTTGGTTTCCACTACACTCTCTTGAAATATATTACACTTGTCAGCTGTTGTCTGAATCCAGATTTTCAATGAGGTTTAAGCTTTTTCCCACAGGAATCTTTCACTCCAAGCAAATCAAGAGATATATACAGAACACTAAGCATTCTGAGACAGGTATAGAGGAGTCATCTTCCCAGATTCCAGAGAGAACCTCTAGATGGATACTGTCCAACAGAAATACACTGTGAGCCACAAATGTAAGGCATGTTGATAATTTTAGTTTTTCTTATAGACACATTTTAAAAAGTAATGGTAGAAAAGTGACATTAATTTTAATAATATTTTAATTCATCTCAAATACCCCAAATGGTATCATTTTAACATGTAATCAGTATAAAAGTTATTGAGATACTTTGCCTGATTTTTTTCCTTTTTCCCAAAAATTCAGTGTATATTTTACACTTACCACGTCTTTTAATTTAGATCAGCCATATTTCAAGTACCCAGTATTTACAAGTGGCTAGGAGCCACCATATTAGATAGAACAGCTCTATACTATGGTTTAACTCAGTTTTTATCTATGCCCTATTTATCCAACTTCCAACTGATTAATGAGTCTTAGAGACTTATCCCAAAGCGATATACTTTTCTTCTTGCTGTTTATCCTAATTCATATGATAAATTTCAGAATTCCATCTTTAGGCTCAGAGTTTTCAGGTAATCATATCTTTAATCTCTGCCACAATGCCATGTCACCTTTTCCCACATGTAACAAAAGAAGTCTTTCATTGTTCTTTACAACTAATAATTTCATACCAACAAATGCAAGTTTGCTAGGGTTGCTATAACAAAATACCATACATGTCGTGGCTTAAACAACAGAACTTCGTTGTCTCACTGTTCTGAAGGCTAGATGTTGAGATGAAGGTGCTGGCAGGGTTGGTTCCTTTTAAAATCTGTGGAGAATCTGTTCTCTGACATTTCTTAGCTTCTGGTAATTTTCTGGCCCTTTTTTATGTGCTCCTTGGGCTACAGAAGCATCACCCACATCTCTGCCTTCATCTTCACATGGTGTTTTCTCTGTGTGCATCTGTTTCCAAATTCCCTCTTTTTATAAGGACAACAGTCATATTGAATTAAGGGCCCACTTTACTCCAATATGCCTTCCTGCTAATTAATTACATCTGCAATGATCCTATTTCCAAATAAGGTCACATTCTGAGGTACTAGGGGGTGAGGAATTCAACATATAATCTTTAGGAAAATACAACTCATCCCACAACATGTGTTGAACATGGGATGTGCTGTCCAGACCCCTGTTAGCTGCTGGAAATAGTGCTGGACAAGGGTCTGCAGCTGTCAAACCTATTTGGGATTACCTCAACTGAAGAAAATTGCCTTGCCCAAAATCTGGGGTCCTTCTAGAGCAGCCTGCCTCCAGTGACTGCCTCCAGGAGGTATAATTTCTCAGTGCCTTTCTAGCAAAGAAAGAAAGAAAGAAAGGAAGGAAGGAAGAAAATCTCATAATATTTTTACAAATTTGTGTTGGGCTGCATGTAAAGCTATCCTGGACCACACATGGCATGTAGACTGCTGGTTGGTCAAGCTGGTATTGGTTAAGGACAGAGGTAATAGAAAGTATGAATTGCTGATTTTCTTATTTATTTCTGCAAGGAATAGAACCATTTAAAGTTACTAAATTTAAAAATAATTAACTGTAATATTATATAAAGTGCTATAAAGGTAAGTAGAAGTTTTAAAACAGACAAAAATTGTTGAACTTATATAAAAAAACTGCACACATAAACACACACACACACACACACATACACACACACAATTCCAAGGCTGAGTGTAGTGTCTCTTGCCTATAATCCCAGCACTTTGGGAGGCTGAAGCAGGAGGATCACTTGAGCCCAGGAGTTCAAGACCAATTTGGGCAACGTAGTGAGACCTTGTTTCTACCGCCTGCAAAAAAAAAAAAAAAAAAAAAATTAAATAGCTGGGCATGGTGACATACACCTGTAGTCTTAGCTACTTGGGGGGCTGCAGTGGGAGGATCACTTGAGCCTAGAGATCCAAGGCTTCAAAGAGCTATGATCACATAACTGCACTCCAGCCTGGGTGGCAGAGCAAGACCCTGTCACCAAGAAATAAAGCCAATATGTTTATTGTATCAACATATATAAATGGCATATATTCATCTACTAAAAGAAAAACTCTCATTGGGTAAGTTTCTAAATTATATATTATGTATATGAGACATCTAAAACAATGTGATTCACAAAAGATTAAAAATAAGAATATATAAATACGGTTACATGAAGCTAACAAAAAACAGGAGTTAAAATATAATCTTTTACATAAATATTAATAAGACATCACATTTGCTGAGTGCTATGTGGCAGCAGTGTGCTTTACATAAATGATACATTTAATCCTAATAACAACCCTCTGAAACATATTGGCAACATTTTATAGATGAAGGAACTGAAGCACAGAGAGATTAAAAATGTATTCCAAGTTGTATAACTGGTCATCAGAGGAGACAGAATTCCAATCCAAATTTTCTAGCTCTAGATCCTGTCTAGCAGCAATGTTTTGTCTTCATAGTTAAAAAAATAAAAGAATTATTGAAAATGTGTAATTTTAGTTGCACAGGACATTTGTTAGAAAGGATATACTAGAAATTATCAAAATGTAGTTACCTTGACAGAGAATGCCTCGGAAAGAAAATAAGATTTTACTTTTTATTTCTTTTTTGTGATTTATTTATTTAGTAGTGGGAAGGAGTTAAATATTGCTTTTTATGTATTATTGGATCCATACAGAGGACTATATGTACATTTTGAAGCCTATCAATAAAATAAATCTCTGAGAAACAGCTTAAAAACATAAACATTGCTAATACTATTACATCTATATTAATACTGTATTATAACCTTCAAAAATCACGAATGTTATACGTTAATTTTTTAAATAAAAATTTTAACTGGCTGATACAACTATTCCATTATTATGTTTTTTTCTAAATATTTTTAAAGAAACCAAAAAATGAGGAGTTCATGTCCTTCGTAGGGACATGGATGAACCTGGAAAACATCATTCTCAGCAAACTGACACAAGAACACAAAATCAAACACCACATGTTCTCACTCATAGGTGGGTGTTGAACAAGGAGAACACATGGACACCGGGAGGGGAGCACTATACACGGGGGTCTGTTGGGGGGGAGGGGGGGACAGCGGGGAGATGGGGAGTTGGGGAGGGATAGCATGGGGAGAAATGCCAGATATAGGTGAAGGGGAGGGAGGCAGCAAATCATACTGCCACGTATGCACCTATGCAACAACCTTGCATGTTTTTCACATGTACCCCAAAACCTAAAATACAATAAAAAAAAAAAAAGAAACCAAAAAATAAGGTAAAGTGGGGAGGTGGATCAGAATGTGATTTTCCCAAGAATATAATTACTGAGTCCCAGTCCCACACAGAAATGTGGCAACACATTATGTACAGCAATGCCCTTGATGAAATTCATGTGTGTCTTGCTTAAGGCAATGTAAGACACTATTAAATATCCATTGTATATTTATATAACAGGTTATTTTACAACCTCTCAAAAGGTAAGTGAGTTCCAAGAGGAAAAATGCAACTTTATGCAAGTACTTCACTTAAAAATAATGTGTATGAAAAAAATTTACCCATGGATAGAGACTCTTATCACTATTAACGATAACATCAGAACTTATCTCAGCAGGTGCCATCAGCTTTTGTCACTCTACTCTTTGCCTTTGCCAACATCACTTTTAGCTAAAAAAAAAAGAAAAAGGAAAAAAAGCATCCGAAAGCCTTGAAGCCCAACAATCTTTCTGTGATGAACAAATACATATTGTTCAACTGTTCCATAATAAGGTTAAGGACCTCTAATAATAATTTCAGCACATTGACAATATTATCAAACGCTTTATTCTAACTCTGAACACAGGCAGAATAAGTTGTGTCACTGGTGCTTTCAGGTGTTCTTTTAGAAATCTGTTTTTAATAATCTGGTACCATATAAAATCTTTAGCACTTAATGGAGAAGTTTTCATTCTTGAGACAGCTACTTAGATGAAATAATGTTTCTTACTAACAGACTGAGTGCTAACAGAATTTTTAATAGATTCACATTTCTTAGAAATACATTTTGTATAATACATTATTTTCAAGTGATAGTTTATTTCTTTCACTGTGAACTGTTGAAGTGAAAATTCAGGAAATTTGATGTGAAGATGCTATTTGAAACACTCCAAAAAAGAAAAAAAAAAAAAACTCCACAAAACTTCAATCCTTTAGTAAAATCTTGGCACTGCTAGCATCAATATGACTTCAGCAAAAGGATCTTAAAAGTATTACCTATCTACAACAACTTATGTCTCTGGAATAATCTATACATTGTTACATTCATACTTTAGAATACATATTAAATACACACAAAGGCCACTTATGATAATCATTCTACTTCCAGATAAGTAACTACTATTATCATAGAAGTACAATTTATTAAGGATATCATTAGCCAAGACTCTCCTAGGTGTCTTATATACACTTTAGTCTGCACAATAGTATTACAATTCTTTGAGAGAAAATGAAAGATGAGAGAAATTAAGTAACCTGCCTAAGTTCCCACTGCAGGAAAATGATGGCACTGCTTTCTGAACCTGAGTCTGACCACCTTAAAAGTCTCTTTTTATTGTCCCATGCATCCTCTACCATTTTTGGTGTGTAAATCTTAGTTTTTCATCTAGGTTGAAAATCAGCCTAAAATGTAATTTGTGTAATAATTTAGAGAAAAAATTATGCTTTGTTTCACCAGGCTGCATTTTAAAAAGTGATGCAGCCAATCAGTTTTTTGACAAAGTGGTATTTTTATTCCTTCCTGCCATGAGCTCCAGCAATCTGCCTTTTGTCTCTGATACGGTTTGGCTCTGTGACCCCACCCAAATCTCATTCAAATTGTAATCCCTATGTGTTGAGGGAGGGACCTGATGATGGGTGGTTGACCATGGGGTGGTTTCCCCATGCCCTCGTGACAGTGAGTGAGTTCTCATAAGAACTGATGGTTTAAAAGTGTGAGGTGGTTCCCCTCTCTCTCCTGCCACCTTGTGAAGAAAGTACTTGCTTCTCCTTTGCTTTCTGCCATGATTGCAAGTTTCCTGAGGCCTCCCCAGCTATACAGAACTGTGAGTCAATTAAACCTCTTTTTTAATAAGTTACCCAGTCTTGGGTATGTCTTTATAGTAGTGTGAAAATGGACTAATAAAAAGTTTGTACAGGGGATTTGGGGAACTGCTATAAAGACACCTGAAAATGTGGAAGCAACTTTGAAAATGGGTAATGGGCAGAGGTTGGAACAGTTTGAAGGGCTCAGAAGATAGGAAGATGTGGGAAAGTCTGGAACTTCCTAGAAACTTGTTGAATGGTTTTGACCAAAATGCTGATAGTAATATGGACAAGACTGAGGTGGTCTCAGATGGAGATGAGGAACTTCTCAGGAACTGGAGCAAAGGTCACTCTTGCTATGCTTTGGCAGAGACTGGTGGCATTTTGTACCTGCCTTAGAAATCTGTGGAACTTTGAAGCTGAGAGAGATAATTTAGGGTATCTGGCAGAAGATATTTCTAAACAGCAAAGCATTCAAGAGATGACCTGGCTTTTTCTGAATGTGTACAGTCATTTATGTTCACAAAGAGATTATCTGAAATAGAAACATGTTTAAAAGGGAAGCAGAACACAAAAGTTTGGAAAATTTGCAGCCTGACCATGTGGTAGGAAAGAAAAACCCATTTTCTGGGGAGAAATTCACACTGGATGCACAAATTTGCATAAGTAACTTGACAATGGAGAAAATGTCTCAAGGACGTTTCAGAGATCTTCACAGCGGCCTCTTCTATTACAGGCCCAGAGGCCTAGCAGAGAAAAATGGTTTTGTGGGCTAGGCCCAGGGCTCCACTGCTCTGTGTAGCACCTCAGGACGTGGTGCCCTGTACCCCAGCCACTAGCTCTAGCCATGGTTAAGAGGATATCAGACCTTTGTCAGATGCAACTTTTTTGTTATTAATTTATAACATAATTCCGTTGTCATGTGAAAATATAGTCTGATAGCAATTTTTTATTTTTTTTGACTTAAATGTCAAAAAACTTGCTTGTGGCCATTTTTGTTTTGTTTTGATTTTACTTGTTTCCTATGTGCTGGAGAAAACTTTGTATTTTCTCTTTTAGGTGAGGGTTCTGTATATGTCTAGCCTGTTTCATTGTTCAAATCTTTTCTATCTTTTGGCTTCTCAATAATAGAGAGAGCTGTGTTGACATCTCTTCCTTTAATGATGATTGTCCATTTATTATTCTTTTTTTTGCAATTTTATAACTTTATTTGATATATTTGACAATCAGTGATTAGTTCTCATCCACATTGACTGTAGATATTTGAAAGTGGTAACTGGTACATAGATAATCAAAGTATAGAGCTTATTTGGTGAATCTTCATCCTCATTATGTTTTCTAGACAACCGCACACTGATATGGTATGGGCCATTTTTTATTCCTTTGGCCCAGGCAGCTTTGTTGAGCCTGATACCAATGTGCACATCTGGAATTCCCATCTCCTTCATGGCAAATTTCCAAATCTCTTTGAGTTCACAAGGGGCATGCTTCTTGAAGCCCACTCTGTGGATGCGCTTGTGAATGTTGATGGTGTATTCTCGGCTCACCATTACATTGATGGGCTCTTTTTCTTCTGGACACACTTCTTTGTGGGAGCCAATTGCAGGGTCCAAGTTGGAAAGCTGTCCATTTCTTATTAGTTTTAATTACATTTTCCTTGTATATTTTGAAGCTATTTAACTATATATATATACAAAATTAAATGTTTAAATCACCTTGACTAATTGAACTTATCTTCATATAGTGAATTTTTAAAATAAATTATAAATAAAATTTTCTTTAGTTTTAAGGTCTATTTTGTCTGATATTGAAACAGCTATCCAGGTTGTCTTTTGCTGATATTTTTTGCCTGCATAATACTGAAATCTTTTACCAGTTTCTACCACATGACTTTGTGCTTTATATTTGTCTCATTTATTGTTCTTTTTTTCTTCCTTCCTTTTTGCTTATTTTGCTTTTTTTTTTGTATCACATATTTTTCTCTACTAATTTGGAAGTTATACATCCTGTTTCTATTTTATTGGTGAATATCCTTAAAATTTTATAGTGTATTTTTAACAAAATCCGAAATCTCCATTAATTTACAGTATATTTTTAACAAAATCCAAAATCTCCATTAATTTTCAAATGGAGATTAATTCCTAATCTCCATTTGAAACCAGGATCTTATCACATCTTAATTCTAATCAATATTTCCTTAGATTTATCTACAGTTATATATTTTAAAAATTTTCTTTCATTCTTGCATGCAAATCTTTTTGTCTGGGCTTGTTTTCCTTCCTCCTGAATCACATCTTTAGGAATTTCCCTAGTGGAGATCTATCACTATGTACTCAGTTTTCTTTATCTTCCCACAAAGATGAGACCAGGAGCAGGCATTTTTTTGAGAAACTTCTGAGGTCTCCACAAATTCAGGTTGTGTGTGCGTGTGTTTTTTTTTTCTCAATAAACTCTGGATATATTATTATATTATTCTACTGTTCTCCATCCAGCATCCTTTTTTTTTTTTTTTGAGATGTAGTTTTGCTCTGTTGCCAGGCTGAAGTGCAGTGGTGTGATCTTGGCTCACTGCAACCTCTGCTTCTGGGTTCAAGTGATTCTCCTGCCCCAGCCACCTGAATAGCTGGGACTACAGGCACGTGCCACCACGCCCAGCTAATTTTTGTATTTTTTTTTTAAATAGAGATGGGGTTTCTTCATGTTGGCCAAGATGTTCTTGATCCCTTGACCTCGTGATCCACCCACCTCGGCCTCCCAAGGTGCTGGGATTCCAGGCATGAGCCACTGCACTCGGCCTCCAGCATCCATTGTTACCATTAGTTTAGTCATCTTGTCTTCCTCCCTAGCTATTTGACAAATACACAGTTTTAAGTTTGAAATGTTCAGGCCAGGAATGGTGGCCTGTGCTTGTAATCCCAGCTACTCTGGAGGCTGAGGTTGGAGAATTGGTTGAGCTATGATACGACCACTGCACTTCAGCCTAGGTGGTAGTGTAAGACCTTGTCTCTAAAAAATTTAAAAAAAAAAAAGAAAGAAAGAAAGAGAGAAAGAAAGGTGTGCTTCAATCTTCTTGTTCTCAATTTTATTATAACATTTTAGGTATGAATTTCTATATAATCAGCTTTGATTTTACTGGGTTTTTAAAATATGATACTTGATATCCTTTATCAGTTCTGAAAAAACTGTGAGTCATTATCTCTTGGGATTTTGCCTTTTCTCCATGTTCTCTATTGTCTTTTTCTTAGACTCCATTTAGACCATCATATGTGAACTTTCTTATATCTTAAATTTCCTTTTATATTTTTCTCATTCTTTTCTTATTGTCTTGCAATCTGGTAAATTTTTCAGCCCTTTCTTTTGATTCTTTAATTCTCTGTCAAATATGGTTAATATATTGCTAACCAATCCACTAAGGTATTATTATTATTCTTGAATGTAAGTTAACTGTTAATATTTTAAGTTCTCAGGTTTGGTGATGAGCTGAGGTTTTGTAATGAATTTCCAAGTGTTCATTAATTTTTTAGATGAAATAAAACAGGCCATTCTTGGTTAAATGACTCTACTGTGTCATAATTCAAGGGTCATGATTAAGCCAGTTTTGTACACTTAATTTCCACCAAAAAATAAGTTTCAAATAGTCTCAGATTTTATTTTATTTTTTTGAGAGATAGGGGCTCACTCTGTTGCCCAGGCTGGAGTGTGTGGCCATGACTCACTGCAGCCTAGAATTCCTGAGGTCAAGTGATTCTCCCACCTCAGCCTCCCAAGTAGCTGGGACTACCACCATCATGCCCAGCTAATTTTAATTTTTTTTTTTGGTAGAGATGGGATGTTGGTTTATTGCACAGGCTGGTCTTGAACTCCCTGGCTCAAGCAATCCTCCCACCTTATCCTCCCAAAGTTCTGGTATTACAGTCATAAGTCACCACCCCTGGCCTATTTTTAAAGTATTTTCTATCTAGTAATTATATATTACATATCTTAACCTATGAAGCCCTTAATTTTCTCAATCTATTTTTTGTTTCTAATGTTTGTTACTCATGTGGCTTGTAAATAAAAATTTAAAAAATTGATAAATTGGACCACGTTAAAATCAAGAACTTCTATATATTAAAAATAATTAAGGAAGTAAAATACAAGGTTCAGAGAGAAAAAAATTACATCCATATATCTGATAAAGACACATCCAAAGTACAATATATTAAAAAAAAAAAAATAGCTGGACTTGGTTGCTCACACCTATAATCCCAGCACTTTAGGAGGCCAAGGCAAGAAGGACACCTGATGTCAGGAGTTTGAGACCAGCCTGGCCAACCATGGTCAATATGGTGAAACCTTGTCTCCACTAAAAATACAAAAATTAGCCAGGCATGGTGGTGTGCACCTGTAATCCCAGCTACTTGGGAGGCTGAGGCAGGAGAATCGCTTGAACCCAGGAGGCGGAGGTTGCAGTGAGCTGAGATTACACCACTGCACTCCAGCCTGGGCAACAGAGTGAGACCCCATTTCAAAACAAAACAAAACAAAATCTATAAATCAATGAGAAAATGATAAGCTAGTAGACAATTGGGCAAATAACTTAAACAGGTACTTCACAAAAGAGAACATCCAAATGATCAATAAGCCTATAATAAGGTGCTCAAGATCATTCCAATCCAGAGAAATTAAAATTAAACAATTAGATGTCATTACACCCTCATCAAAATGGCTAAAATGAAAAAGAAAAAAAAAACAGACTGGCAAAACAGAGTATTCACAAGCGTGTGAAATTCCCTTATATTGTTGCTGGGAGTGTAAATTGTTACAACCTCTTGGAACAATTTAAGCATATGTTTACCTCATAATCCTGTAATTCCACTCCCAACAGAAATTACATTGAAGACAAATGTGTATATATGCGCCCTAAAAAGCATGTACAGAGAATCTTCATAGTAGTACTATCCCATATTATCACCATTGTTAATGGTCTTCATAATAGCATTATATAGAACTAAAGAATGGACAAAACTAATTTATGGTGTTAGGAGTCAAAAGATTGATTACCTTTGAGAGGGTGGCAGTGACTGGGAGGAAGCACAGGGAGTGGGCTTCTGGAACACTGGTTCTATTTCTTTATTTGGTTATATGAGTGTGTTTATATTTAACAGATTTAATGAGCTATTGAGCTATGTGTGGTTTTTGAGTTACATTTATGACTTGTGTGTTTTAGTACATGTAATTCTCAATAAGAAACTTACTTGAAAAAATGACCTGCATATTCTTGACTCTAAGGTATGGCATTAATGCATTTAAAATTTGCTTTCAATTTTTGTATGGCTCAAATTGACCACTGTGGGTTATATTCCATCTAACATTCATTCTTTGCTAGTTAGTATATTAAATAAATTATATTCATTATGTTACTAAATCTTCACAATAATCCTGTAAATTGGAAATTAGGTCCATTTTGTCTATGAAGAATTAAACTCAGAGAAACTAAATGATTTGCCCAAATCATACAACTAGCTGTCCTGCTCTAACAATATTTAAATCTACAAATTAATTTTTAGAACACAAGCAGTTTGTGGATTGGAGTCTTGCCTTATGCCTATTTGGAAAAAAATGTGAGGGAAGAAAATGCTGATGACAAATCACAATTGGATGGGTGTGGAGACATGGATAAGTTACTTAACGGTGTGTGTACTTACTAGCTATAATATAAATTACCTTTGACAAGCAGAGGAGTGCTTATTTTTCTTTCTTTGAGTTTTAGAGCTTCGAAAAATGAGAGAAAAGTCCTAAATAACCACCAATAATGCTAAATATTTTACTTGGACATGCTCCCTTTGAATTGCTTTCTGAGTAAAATACTTGGAAAATGAACATTACTCTGCATATGTCCTTTGTTAAGCAAAGACTTCCATCCAATAACTGGACTTCTGAGGCTGTGATTAAATAATTGCTACTGTTCGTACTTTGAAGTTTTTTTTATAGAGAGGCAAACCACCTAATACTCTAAAGGGATTCTGTTTCTACTAGGAAACGTTGTCTGACATTAAATTAAATAGCTTGAAAATACTATATCCATTGATGCACAGTTGTTGTTAAAGTATCTTAGAATCAGTGAAAGAAATTAATAAATAAAAAACCCAGTCTTAAGACAGATCTCATGGTTTCCTAGTAAAGAAAAAATAAATTAGCACTCTCAGCAGGCGGAAAGCAGTAGATTATGTGGAACTCTTTTGAAAAAGGAGAACTCCACTCTCAATGTTAATTTAATTTAAGTGAAGTTCTGGAGAAGTCATTTATCACCTTATTATGCATGTACCTTGGATAATATTTATGCTTCTATATAAGCTTTTAATAAAATATGTTACTATCTCTGGAATACCAATTCAGAACCAGTTAACATGGGAAACATCTGAAGGAAAAGTTTGATAAGAATTTGGAATAACCCCTTCACATATCATCTTAGGGATTATTCCATTAGTGTTATGATCAAAAACTGCAAACAAGGAAACTTTGATTGTATTTGTCCTTCCCTTGTGTCGTTTATGATGCCCTGAGCTTTTTCTTTGATTTCTCAAACGCATGCTGTTATCCCTACACTGACTCTGTTTTCAGCAGTCATTAATTTGGGTGCTCAGATAAGGTAAAAAGACTAAAGCCGATTTCCCATGCAGAATCTGAGCAATATTACTGATGACAATGTGAATGAGGGTTTAAACAGTCTTAGCTTAGCTCCAGAATGAATGTGTTGAGCAATTAATCATATCAGAAAGTGAAAACCCCTCGACCTTCTTATTCTGTGTTTCACCCCTGATTGGGAGTTGCTGTTGTTGGGATGCCTCTCCTGTCTTGTTCTCTTCACAAACTTGTGAGCACTCAGCTTCATGGTGCTCTCTGCTTAAAGGACACAGGGATCTAGTCTTTGCTAGACATCTTAGTGCTTTAGTCCCCTCTCTCATGTAAATTGTGGTCCCAGCACGCACCTCACTGTAGTACTCTCAGTTAGTAGATTGGATTATCAAACTTACTTCCATATTTTATAGGAAAAAAGTGAAGACCAAATATTACATTTGAAGACTAAAGGGACTGCGGATGTTTATACAAAAACAGTAGAAGACTGGCCAGATGCAGTGGCTCATGGCTATAATCCCAGCACTTTAGGAGGTTGAGGCAGGTGGATCACCTGAGGTCAGGAGTTTGAGACCAGCCTGGCCAACATGGTGAAACCCCTTCTTTACCTAAAAATACAAAAATTAGCTGGACGTGGTGGTGCACACCTGTAGTCCCATACTCAGGAAGCTGAGGCATGAGAACCTGGGAAACAGAGGTGTCATTGAGCCAAGATTGCACCACTGCACTCCAGTATGGGTGGTGGAGTGAGACTCTGTCTCAAAAAAAAGAAAATAATAATAATAATGGAAGACAAAAAGAAAGCTTTAACATTGCTGTCAGCAGCACAGTGTAACAGTAAAGAGGGACTTAGACTGTGCAGGTTTAGGTCCCCATACCTCTTCACTCATTGGCATTGAGACCTTGGAGGAAGTTTCTTGTTCTCTTTAGTTCTCAAAGTTATCATCTATAAAGTGAGAATAACACCTAATTCTTGGGGTTGATCTAGGGATGAAAAGCAATTCTATAGGTAAAATGCTTACTAATTATATTGCTTGGCACATTTTTTAAATGCCTAATAAACATATTAGTTAGGTTTTGTTGTTGTTGTTGTTAGGTACATTTTAAGGTCTGTTTAGAGCCCTCTCCCTTCATCTTGAGAGGGCACATGACATTGGCAAGTGATTCAGGCTGCTCAGTCAATCAGTGTTCCAATCTGGGGCAAAGTGATTAATTTAGGTTGGGCAAGTGACTAAAAGGCTCCATTACTCTGAATCTTTCTTTTTCCCCATTAACAAATGTAGTTGCTTAATACAGCTTTTATCATTAATAAGTGTACTTAGTATATGCCATAGTGATGAATAATTAGCTTATATGTTTATAGAAAATTCTGGTAAATAACAGTGAACTTATGTGGCACATTTTATAGGTTAAATGAGAGAATGGAAAAGCAGGTTCAGGATTAAGTGAACATTAGTTTCTTAAGAAACTAATAATTATATGAATTTATATAATTTCCTTTTGTTTTATTTTTTAAGCTAGTTTGAGTCAGAGTTCCGACTCTTATTATCAGAAAAGTCCTGACCAATATTAGTAGATAACAGTTGTAGTTTATGTCCAGAGACATTATTCGATGGGCACTGGGAACAGTTCCCAGAGTAGCTGAATCACAGAGCTGAGTGAAAATAAGTTGAGGGGCAGATTTGAGTTTTTACTAAAACCAGGTAAACCGATCAGTTTGGACACTTCAAATTGGAATTGATAGTGTTTTCTTTGGGATTTTAATAACTTTCACAAATCAGTTATAGCAAACATCAAAGGCCAGGATTCTAGGATAACTAACAATAAAGATAGGACATTGCAACTCCTTCCTTTTATTGGAAAAGAGCTGCTCCCTGCCCCTCTTCCTTTGCTGGAGGCCTCAGATACTATGGTAAAGTGTCTTCTTTCATACAACGTGGAGTTCGTCATTTTAGTGTTCACCAATGTTCCTGACAAATGTTTTTAAAATTCTATCTCACAATTAACTATAATGTAGTGTTTAACAGTTCCTTAATTTTAAATCTTATTCATCTTTTTTTGCATCTCAAGTTATAAAGAAAAATATTATTTCTAATTTCAGTTTTTAAAAATTCAGTGGTAAAGCAGTTTGGACTGATGAACTGATTGACTCGCATGAAGAATTTTAAACCTCTTAAATTTTATTAGTGTCATCTTTTACCCACTGGTGAACATCTCCACCTAATCTTAGCTTTTAGTACTTCATTCCAAAAACAGTGCTTCTAGGATATCTGATGTCTCGATAATCATGAGACTGGTCAATGACATTTAGCAATTGTGACTTTTTCCTTTACCTAGTTTTCTGTTTCAGTCACACTCATGTGGTTTCATTGGTCATTCCAATATCTAGTCCATTCCTGCTTTTTCTCCTCAACAGAAACTTGCCTGTATCAGAAAATGCTGTAAGTAGCAGTGGGCTGTGGAGCTCCTCACTGACTTTTGAGTAAATAATCTTTTTTTAAATAAGAAGATTGTGCAATTTGAAGGTCACATTATAAGGACTCGCTTTAGTCTTTAATATGACCAGCGTTCGGAGATGGAGTTAGCAGTGAGATCTGGATAAAAAAGTTCCACAATTCTGTTTTTCATCTATTCCCCTTGGCAATACTTCCTGAGAACAGTGTGAACGAAATTCTAGGACTAAATAGCCAATAGCATAACACACTTTCCAACATGCTGTGAACTAGTGAGTGAAGAAAATTAGAGCTCCAATAGTTTCCTATGAAGGATTTCACAAATTATTTTCTAGTACAAAAATGAGGTTGAAATAGCTGTCATCGCATTTTTTTATACTCGTACCAGGTTCAGAACTATGACAAAAATCCAAAATTATGAAGGTATTCACATTTACAGAATACATTTAAATATGACTAAATGTAATTTTAATTATAATTAGCATGTATTGAATAATTACTATTTTCCAAGTACTGAGTTGAGTGCTTTATAGCTTAAATGAGTGAATTAGCTCATTTAATTCTCCTAATAGTCTGAATGTGGTAGCGACCATGAGGGTTCCAGCCCAGGTCTGTTGACTTCAGAACCTGGGCTTAACAATGCTATTTTATGGAACTATTAAACTTTTTCATTTGCTTTTCTCCTCTACAGATACCGACATATTTATCATCTCTCACAACTAAACACAAATTTTTAAAAAACTTTCTGCACATACACACACATTTTTTTTTTTATTTTTTAGCGTTTTATTTTGAAACAGTAACAGATACACAGTAAGCTGTGCCACAACAGACACAGAGGTACTGTGCACCCTTCACTCAGCTTCCACCAGTGGTAACATCTTGCAAAGCTAAGGTACACTATCAAAATAAATAAACTGACATTGGTACTTTCCACATAGCTAATTCAGATTTCACCAGTTCTACAAGCACTCTTTGTGTGCCATAGTTTGTCATAGGTTTGTAATGCTTTCCAACAAATGAAAGTTCCTTGTTTTATCTAGGCAAACATTTCAGTCTTTTTTTTCTATAGCTCTGACTTTCATGACTTGCTTACAAAGAGTTTCCCCATCCCCAAATTATAACAATATTTCTTCAATATTTTCTTTTAGTATCTTAGTTCTTTTAGAGTTTGCTTTTGTGTATAGTGTGAAGCAGAATCTAATTTAGGTTTTTTTTCCCTAAATGTACCATCAAGTTGTAACACTATTTATTGAATAGTCAATTCTTTCCTACTGATTAGAATGCCATTTTTATCATATTAATTTATCTTTTTTCTACTATATTTTGTTATATGTTTATTTTAGTCTTTGACTGCATCAATATTATGCAATTTAGATGTAATTTTCAAAAGTATACAATTATTGTACTTTTAGAAAGAAAATCACACTCATGCAAGATGACAGAGCACAAATAACTTCTTTTTTAAAATTCAGTGTGCTCTTGTGCTGGGCCCTAACTCAAAAGCTTCTGGAGACCATGCAGGTGTCATAAATATATGATAAAGTCAGTGGTAAGTCAATGAAGATTGGTTTATATCATAAAAAGGTGATTCCATGATGCTTCTAAAAGCATGCCAATTCAATATTTTAACATATTTTTCTGTCCAAACAAATCTATGGCCTCTAAATGTCCACCTCTACCCTAGTGGAAATAATTCTGTATTAGAATCAAACATCTTCTCAAGCTTTATCATTTATTAACTGTGAAACTTTGAGCAAATCACTTGACCTCTCCAAATCTCAGTTTCCTCTTTCAAAGAAATAAATAACAATAGTTACTCACAGGATTGGACTAATTATCACATGACATAATATGCATTACAGTACAACATATAGTGCCTTAGACATGAATTTTACTCAAGGATGTTAGTGTAATTTAAATGGCAACTTATTAAAAGAAAGCAATGTATCTTTTGATCTAGATAAAGGCCACTTTTAATACACTAAATTGGGGAAGCTAGAAAATCTGTAAATATGAGTTTATTTATTAGCTTTTATATATAGCACTTTTTTGGGTATTATTCAAGAAATAGATATTATTAGATGTAGTCCTTGCTTTTGATAAGTTTATAGTCTGATTAAGACACGGACATTGTAAAGTCTTTTTTTTTTTCCCATCCAGCATTCTTTCTTACATTTTGAGAACTTGACCACTCCACTGTCAATTCATATGCTGCTTTGGGGTTCACCCACAGGCAGGCATACGTGTCACAGACCTGGCCTTTTGGATGTGTCCACATTCTAGCTACTGTGATTGCTTCAAATCTGGGCAAGGGGCCAGCTCAAGGAATTCTGAGACTTTTGCTGGAGCTACTGGGAAAAAAATATTTCCATGAATTGTTACATTAGTAAAATTTAAACCTGAGCTGCTCATCCCTTGGATGGTCTCATTAAAACAAAACAAAACAAATCGAAACAAATGCTTGAGAAGGAAGTGAACACAGAAGGTGGCAGAGGTGAGAGATGATAGGAGAGACATAGGCTGATGCCATCACTGGAGACCCTGAATTCATCTGCACCTGTATGTTCAGCTCCCTTGAACTTCTGAGTTATTTTTTTAGATAGTCTGAGCTGTCTTTCAGTTATTTTCAACCAAGACTCCTGACCAATATAGAAATACAATACAGACATTAAAAAAAAAGAAAACACATAAGAGAGCTTACAAAGCAACATAAACCTCCATCCTCAAGAAATATGAAAGTCCATTTCTCTTTCTAGGTAGAACTATTCCAAGTTTGATGCATACAAACTGGAGAGGGCTTCTGGGAGGAGATAATAAGCACCATACAATCTTTTAAATCCTTGGTGATTGAAGTTTCATTGACCCTCAGTTATAAGGAATTCCAGCTTTAATATAAGGGGAGGTTCTATTTATGACCAGCCTGTGTCATGTAACCTGCAGTTTCAACATATTTTCTGAACACTTCCAGCATATTTCTGGGGAGTCAGGGGAAAAATGGAACTGAATAAAAATATGGAGTAAGAGAATTGATTTTGGTGCAGTGTTTGGAGTAAGAGATTGATTTAGTGGGGCAGTGTTACAGCAAGGCAAGAAGGGGTCTGGGGTGGAAGTGGCCTGCAGAGGGAGGCGTTCTTCTGCTGTTTCCACTCTCCCTGCTTCCCACCTTCTCACTGGGAATATCTTTTGGATGTTGTAAATCTGTCTCCCAAACATATTTCCTGGCCACAGAACTGAAAGCCTCAGAATCAAGGCCGAATTTCTTCCTTCAAGACATTACATCATTACATAAAGACAATTATATCAAACACATATAATTATGTTTGAAAGAAACATTAGAATCTATTAACTGTATGCATTTTGGATGATGAGATTAGTTAATAAAACTTCCCCAGCCCAGATCTAAGGCATAGAACTGGCAAATTCCTATCCAAGTGAAGTGGAAAGCATGGAAAATCTGGAACATGGAGAAGGACAAGTCATTGTGGCCTCTGGTCTCTTTGGGGCAACATAAGAGTGCATTATGAATACAAGCACATTAAGAATCAGGCTGATTTAGATTTGAGTCATGACCCTATGTTTATCTTGGCAGTTACGAGGAACTCTGTGTTCTCATCTGTAAAATGGGGTAATAATGATACCTGTTTCATATAATGTTAAGAACATTTGATAAGGTCATGGCCATAGACTATGGTGCCCGGGCATATCTATAGATGCTCAGTATATGTTAACTCTTGTTATTATCATCATCATCATTGTCTTGTGTTGATGTTGGTTTTATTATAATAGGAAATGTATATACTTTAAGAAAGGGGTTGTATTGAAGGCAGATTGACTCACTTTTTAGGTCTGCTCCACATGCAATACTGTCTGTTTGAGAACCACATGGGGATTAGATGAATAAAGTTGCTCCAGACCATAGTGATTTCAGAGAAGAGGAATGAAAGAAAATTCTGCCACAGAGAAACAAACATCTGTTCTTGAAACATGTACTACATAACACAAGGAATTTTGCAGCCTTATTTTTGCCTTATCTCTACAACTATATTATAGATTACAAATACCAACAGTATCTGAGTGCTTTATCTGGCCCAAATAAACAAATGTTTCTATTGTTACCAGCTTTTCTTCTTACTTGAATTACAAATGCCACAATTAATAGAAACAGCTCTTTGGGAACCCTGTACATGCTCAATCACATTCTGTTATTCTTCATCGCCCCCAAACATCCAGAGGAAATGTAAAATATTCATTCCATAGTTTATTACAAAAATCCAAATGTCCACTTATGGAAAGTATTGATTTGTGTTACTGTGAAACCAAAATATTTAGATGCAAGGGTGGGGATTTTCTCCTTCGTTCTTGCTCAGAAAAGAACAAACTTAACCAGAGTCTAGACCCTGAGTCTCACAGAAGCCAATTAGCTTCCATATTCAGATGTTGTCAACAGAATTATTTATATATGTATAAAAGCACAACACAGGATAATGAATGCAACTTTTGTGTTCATATGGACTTTGATTTGACTTTTATTTTGTATACTCATTAAACACGTGGAATCTGTCTACTTACCATAGCTCTTTGAGACTCATTAATCTCATCTACGAGATGGAGAGAATCATCTCTGCTGTGGCCAGGGGACATGAGGGGCTTTGATTTCCATGTAGAACCTGAGAAGAACTTGGGGGAGGAGGTGGTTTTCCTTACAAGAAGGACTGGAAAATAAATATGGCAACTAGGAGAAATAAGGCAACCACACTAATTTATGTCTCTTATATCCTGTGGCCCAGGAATTTCACTTCTAGGAGTTTATCCACAGACATATACTCATGTGTATACAAAAATTCTTGTGCAGTGATGATCACTGCAGTATTGTTGATAAAAAACTTTCTAAAATAAATCCAATGTCCATATATTGGGCACTGGTGAAACAAATCACGGCAAAATCATTCAATGAACCATTGTGCTGCAGCTAATAAAAAGAGTGAGGTAGTTGTGTGTGTATATACAAATACAAGGTGGAATAGAGCAATGTCCAAATATATAAAATTAAGCCAATAAAGTAATTTGCGAAGAATATTATATTATAATCCCATTTGTGTAAAATGTGTATCCATATCAAACTGTCAACCGTAGTATTTACTAGGAAGAGAAAGTTACTTGGGAATTTCACTATATTATCAATTTTAGAAATGATGGATTTCATTACAATGAGGATGCATATTTTTGCCATAAGGAAATATAAAGCTTTAACCTAAATGTCACAATTTTTCCAACCAATGAAGATGAGAAATCCATTGGAAGACTGAACAACAGAGTGATCTATCACATTTAACAGGATCACTGTGGTAGCTATATTGAGAGTGGATGAGGGAAGCAAGGTGGTAGCAGTGAGACGAGTTATGACACCATTCAAATAACCGAGGCAAGAAGCGATTGTGGCTTAGACTGGAGTTATAGTAGAGGGGGTGGAGTGAAGTGACATGTAGTGTACATGTTTGAAGACAGTTAGTGAGCTCTGCTAAATAAATTGGATCTGCAATGTGAGAAAAACAGAGGAGTAAAGGACAATTACAAATATTTTTGGTCTGCTCATTTTTTTTTTTTTCTAAGATGGAGTCTTGCTCTGTTGCTCAGGCTGGAGTGCAGTGTCATGATCTCAGGTTCACTGCAACCTCTGCCTCTCAGGCTCAAACAATTCTCCCGCCTGAGCCTCCCGGTTAGCTGAGATTACAGGCACCCCCCACAATGTCCAGCTAATGGTCTGTCACTTGGAAGAAAGAAGTGGTCTCACAAGGTTCTTGGCTTCCCTTCCATTGTATTACATTCTTCTGGTTTTCCTCCTTCTCTTGTGCACGTGTTTTTTGAGGGGTACTATATGAAAAGACTGATTATAATGCACAATCAGCCAGCATGTACAATTTGGGCTTCAATGTGTAAATTCCCTTCAGAGGGAAGAGGAAAGAGGAAGTCTGAGCCAGGAACAACTGCATCTTGAAGGCTTATTACCTTCAAGTGAAGGGCACATTGATATGAAAATGATAGACAATGGCAAGACTAGAAAACTCACCAAGGGCATGAAACATCAGAGTGAACTCTGAGTAGATTGTCCAAGAAAGTAGGTGGTTGCGGTAAACTTTAGATATTGTCCAACCTAAATTCTTTTGATTGGAGCATATTTGTATAACTTTCTTTGTTTTCATACTGAAATTTTTTTAGAATTTGCTGTGCCTCATTTATTTTAATTGTTTTCCTTTGATTTATCTAATTTCAAACTTAAACACCCATTTTGATGTTGTTACATGCAATACTCTTTCAGTCAGCATTTTAGAATTGTAATGTTCATTTTATGTACATAATTTGTTTCTTCAGTTACAAACGTGGAACAATTATGTTGGTTTTTAGCATTGACTTGAGGATTAGGGTTTGTATTTGCCTGATTATTCAGTTTTTGACCAACTTCTGTAACCTTAATATGTACTTTTCTGCTGTACACCACTCTCAGTTTTAATGGAAATTAACTTTAAAAGGTAAAATTTGGTGCCATCCAGTGTCATAGTTGTGAATTGCAGCATAAGCTCAATTGTGAGGAAAATAATTTCAAATTGAAACTAACCATAATTTGCAGAAATACCAATAATGATTTTAAAATAGTTTAAATTTGGAATTAAATTTAACTGCAACATGACATAATATAATATAGAAAAAAACATGGAATTAAGAGAATTTAAACATGTTCTGGAATTGCTTTATTTATAAAATGGAAATATGTTACCTACATGGTAGCCAAGAGCTAGAAAATTTTTATTTTTTAAGGTCTAAATACAAAACACATACTATATTTGACCTCTACTACATTAGACATATATTATCTCTATATTGCACTATGTTAAATAATATCTTTATGTATTGGAGAAAAATAATATTTAGTTCAACTTACAGGGCATTATACAAATCTGAACTTTTCAAAGTCATTCCCAGGACAAAATATAGGGCACATCTCCCTAGGCACTAAAATTAAGAATGAAAATCTCTGCTAAGTATAGACTGTTGGTCTTCTCACAGAAGTTTTTGGTCATTCAGATACAGTAACAATGGTGTGTATTTAAAACGCTTAATTGAATAAGAGATATTCTGTTAGCAAGACTACCTGGTCATTACTTGTGATAGGATATAAGTTTGGCATTGAAAGAGACCCTGTAATAACTATGGTTTAAATGAAATAGGGAAATAGTTCTCTTTCATGTTAAAGCCTGGGCAGGCAATTTAGGACTATGGGACCCACAAAATTATCTGGGACCCAGGATCCTTCTATCTGTGATACTGGGGCCTTGAACCTGTAGCTTCTATCTCATGTTCCATGACGACTGCTCTGTTTCTCTTCTCATCTACAGCTTTATCCGCACTTACCATCCTTAAGACCATATGAGGTAAATGGGCAGAGGAGGATGCTCAGAGCTGATTGTATGGTTCACATCTTACTCTGCCACTAAAATTTTTGCCTCTTTTCTAGGAACATTTCTGCTCCTGACAAAATATCTGGTACAAAAATAATATTCATATATGCTTCTGTCAATGAAACATACATACAATAATTTGTTTATGCCAATATTAACAAGAAACATAAATTGATACGTCTTATTTTTTAGTTATACATAGTAATATTAAGAAGGGAAGTAAATCAGTGTTATTTGTTCCATGAGACCAGTGGCTCCAAAGCGTGGTTCTCAACTTTGGCTGTATATTACAATCACTCCGGGAGCTTTAAAAATACTTGTACCTGAATCCAGCAATCCAAGTTTCTGATTTAATGGAGCCAAGATGTAGCTTGAGCTGCAACAGTTTCCTCCCCAGGTGATTCTAAGTGCAGCAAGATTGAGAATCATTGTTGTAGATCCTGGTGCAGAACAGGGTCACCTGAGGAGCTTTTGGGGCAGGAACCAAAAGTTTTGCTCATGGATCACTAAGGCCATTAGGGAGAGGAGACAGTTCCATTTTCACCTCTTGATTGTTGGACCCACAAATCCTGTCTAGAAGAGAAACAGCATCATATAATGGTTGTTGATTTAGGGTGCTACTGAATCCTGGAGGACAGAGCTTTCAATATATCACTTAGCTCATACAGTAACTGAGTCTTCAAAAAGACCATTTTACCGTTCTAACAAGCCAAGTGCTTCAGGATAAAGGGGAACACAGTATGATTCATGAATTCCACAAACATGAGTTAATTGCTATACTTCATTTGCTATGAAATAAATGCCTTGGCTCATTGTGATACTGTGTGGTCAGAGGTGATGCTAGGTAGAATACAGGTAATCCATGAATTGTAGTTTTGATGGAATTATTGCAGAAAGGAAGGAAGATCTCTCAGAGTAAGTTTCTATTCCAGTAAGAACGCAGGGGAACATCAGCTACCTTGTAGGTCACATGTGGTTTCACTGGCTAGTTCATCTTCATAGTTACTGGGCTTGTAATTGCTCCCCATTCTCTGCACCTTCCTTTAGCTTTTTAAACTTCTATGCAGGTGTGTATGTTCAGAACACATCTTCCAAACTAAATATATTATTGTGGTCAGAAGCAATAAGAGCTGTCAAGAGTTTAAGTTCTTCCTCCTGGATTCCATCTTGTGCTTTGGGGTCCAGCTTAATCTTTTTTGCCCCCAAATTTATATTTACTGTCCCTTCCCTAGTGACTGTCCTGTGGACTTCATACTCCAGCTTCAGATATGAAGACAACAATCTGACAGAGACTGTGTGTGGCTGCTTCCACAATTATATAAGATCAAATTCCT
The DNA here is from genome assembly GCF_030222135.1 of Aotus nancymaae. Taxonomy (NCBI): domain Eukaryota; kingdom Metazoa; phylum Chordata; class Mammalia; order Primates; family Aotidae; genus Aotus; species Aotus nancymaae. The sequence goes on from NW_026988413.1 coordinate 34,393,492, forward strand.
ATAACAAGTATCTTGATAGATAGATAGATAGATGATAGATAGATAGATAGATAGATAGATAGATAGATATTCAGACAGACAGATAAATAGACACATAGGTAGATGTAGATATAGATACATGCCTCCTAGTGGGTCTGCTTTCCTGACTGAATCCTGATAACAGAATTGCGTACTGAGAGCATTTCCAGAGAACAGATTCTTAAGGATGATTTATCTACATTGGTTTTGGGTTTTCTAGTATTGGCTCTCTGATCTGATTAGATTTAAAGACATTAATGACCATATCTCCAGTGGTAAAGGGAGCACTGGTAGTTCATGGCATGATGTAGTTCATGGCAAAATTCAATACAGAGCAAACTGTTAGGAAAGCTATTGAAGCTGAACATTTAAGCCACATCCTCCATTCTAGCTTTTATCAATAATGTTCATGCTTTAATCTCTATTAGATTCCTGCATCTAGTGGGGTGGGGAAGAGAGGAGTGTTATTTATTGACTCCCTAAAGCCACAATCACATGTTCCAGAAAAATAAAATATTTTATTAATTTTTGAAAAATTTTAATTTTCAATTTTCATGGGTACATAGGATGTGTATATATTTATGGGGTACATGAGTTGTTTTGATGTATTGATAGGCATGCAATGTGAAACAAGCACATCATGGGGAATGGGGTATCCATTCCTTAGACATCTATCCTTTGAGTTACAAACAATCCAATTATATTCTTTAAGTTATTTTGAAATGTACAATTAAGTTATTATTGACTATAGTCCTTTGATTGTGCTACCAGACTGTATGTATTATTCATTCTTTCTATATATTTTTGTACCCATTAGCCATCCCCACTTCTGTTTCAGCCCCATTACACTTTCCAGTCTCTGGTAAACATCCTTCCACTATCTATGTCCATGACTTCAATTGTTTAGAATTTTAGATCGCACAGATAAGTGAGAACATGAAATACAATGTTTTTCTTCCTGTGCCTGGCTTATTTCACTTGGCATAATGATCTCCAGTTCCATCCAAGTTGTTGCAAATAACCAAATCACATTCTTTCTTATGGCTAAATAGTATTCTATTGTGTATATGTACATTTCCTTTATTCATTCATCTGTTGATGGACACTTAGGCTGCTTCCAAATCTTGGCTATTGTAAATATGGGAGTGCAGATATCTCTTTGATATACTGATTTGCTTTCTTTGCCTTTTTTTTTTTTTTTTTTGAGACAGAGTTTCGCTCTTGTTACCCAGGCTGGAGTGCAATGGCCCGATCTCGGCTCACTGCAACCTCCGCCTCCTGGGTTCAGGCAATTCTCCTGCCTCAGCCTCCTGAGTAGCTGGGATTACAGGCACGCACCACCATGCCCAGCTAATTTTTTGTATTTTTAGTAGAGATGGGGTTTCACTGTGTTGATCAGGATGGTCTCTATCTCTTGACCTCGTGATCCACCCGCCTTGGCCTCCCAAAGTGCTGGGATTACAGGCGTGAGCCACCGCGCCCGGCCCTATATAAGCCAGTTTAAGTGCAATGATATGGTATCTCATTGTAGTTTTGACTTGCATTTTTCTGATGATCAGAGACATTGAGCATCTTTTCATATGACTGTTTGCCATTTGTATGTCTCCTTTTGAGAAATGTCTATTCAAATATTTTGCCCATTTTAAATTGGATTAATAGATGTTTTTCCTGTTGAGTTGTTTGAGCCCCTTACATGTTCTGGTTATTAATCCCTTGTCAGAAGGGTAGTTTGTAAATATTTTCTCACATTCTATGGTTTGTCTCTTCACTTTGTTAATTGTTTTGTTTGTTGTGCAGAAGCTTTTTTAACTTGATGTGATCCCATTGGTCAATTTTTGCTTTTGTTGCCTGTGCTTGTGGGTGATACTCAAGAAATCCTTGCCCAGACTAATGTCCTAGAGATTTTTCCCAATGTTTTATTATAGTAGTTTCATAGTTTTGAGGTTTCAGATTTAAGTCCTTAATCCATTTTGATTTGATTTTTGTACATGGTGAGAGACAGGGGTCTAGTTTCATTCTTTTGTATATGGATACCCAGTTTTTCCAGCACCATTTATTAAAGAGACTACCTTTTCCCCAGTGTGTTTTTGGCAAGTTTGTTGAAAAATGAGTTAACTGTAGGTGTGTGGATTTGCTTCTGGGTTCTCTGTTCTGTTACATTGGTCTATGTGTCTGTTTTTATGCCAGTACCATGCTGTTTTATTACTATATGTAGTATAATATGAAGTCAGGTAATGTGATTCCTCTGGTTTTGTTCTTTTTCCTTAGGATAGATTTGGCTATTCTGGGTCTTTTGTAGTATGATATAAAATTTAGGATAGGTTTTTCTATTTCTGTAAAGAATGTTGTGATGATTAATACTGAGTGTCAACTTGATTGGATTGAAGAAGGCAAAGTATTGATCCTGGGTGTGTCTTTGAGGGTGTTGCCACAGGAGATTAATATTTGAGTTAGTGAACCTGAAAAGGCAGACCCACCCTTAATCTGAGTTGGCACAATCTAGTCAGCTGCTAGCATAGCCAGAATAAAAGCATTCAGAAGAACATGAAGAGACTAGACTGGCTTAGCCTCCCAGCCTATATCTTTCTCTGTGCTAGATGCTTCCTGCCTTCAAACATCAGACTTCAAGTTCTTCAGCTCTGGAACTCAGACTGGCTTCATTGCTTCTCAGCTTGCAAATGGCCTATTGTGGGACCTTGTGATTGTGAGTTAATATTCCTTAATTAACTCATACACACACACACACACACACACACACATATATGAGAACTATAGGATATATATATATATATATCCTATTAGTTTTGTCCCTCTAGACAACCATGATTAATACAGATTTTGGTATCAAGAGTGGTTCTAGAGGAACAGAATATTAAGGATGGAGTTCTTTTGTTGGTTTTGGGGTTTCTGGAGTTGGCTGCTTAATATGATTAGACCTAAAAGTGCTAATGACCCTACTTCTAATAGTATGGAGAACATTGATAGTCCTTGGTGTAAACTGTTTAAACAGTTATGCAACATAAATGCATTTTATGCTCCTGATTCACTACTCATGAGAGGCAAGAAGTTTAGTGACTCTACACATAATACCTTTGACTATATGTGGAGAGCCGAGAAACATAATGACATTGGTTGGTTGGTTGCTTATAAGTTCACTGGAAAATGTGATGAAAGAAAATGTTGAACTAGGGATTCTAACTCCTGGGTTCAGAAGCAGATACTAAGCCTCAAATCTGCTAATCTTGCCCTGAGTGAGAGTCTTATCTCCCATAGAAAAGGAGCTGAAATGGTGGAAAATCAGACACAAGCTCTTATCAGATTAGTGGCTGACCGGCAATGAAAGGTGCATGCACAGCCTCACCAGATGTCTACTGCTAAAGTGAGGGCATTGTTTGAAAAAGAATAGAACCCTGCTCGTAATGGGGATGTGTGAGAGGACCCTGATGAACCTGTAGACACTGAGCTTGTAAACTCTGATGAACATTTTAGACAGAAGAAACAGCTTCCCCATCCCCAGTAGTGGCAACATCCCCTCCCTGATCCATGCTGCCATCAGCTTCTCCCACTTTGAGGAGATAAACCCTGTGCTGCCTGAGACAACAGTGATGTCCTCCCCGATGCAGTTGCCAGGCAAGACAATGCTGATTCTCCTCAGGAGCCACCCCCAATGCCCCTGTTTGCTTCTAGACCTATAACTAGCCTGAAGTCCAGGTGGGCTTCTAGAGTTGAGGTTCAGAGTAGGACCCATGAGGAGTTGGACTACAATAGAAAGAACTGCTTGAGTTTTCTAATTTATATAAGCATAAATCTGGATAACAAACATGGGAATGGATATTAAGAGTGTGGGTAATGGTGGAAGGAACATAGAGTTGGATCAGGCTGAATTTGTAGATTTGGGCCCACTAAGTAGGGACTCTGCATTAATGTTGTAGCTCGGGGAGTTAAGAAAAGGTTCTAACAGATTATTTGCTTGGTTGGCTGAAATATGGATTAAATGATGGCCCACCGTGAGTAAGCTGGAAATGCCTGATTTTCCTTGGTTTATGTAGAGGAAGGAATCCAAAAGCTTAGGGAGATTGGGATCCTATAATGGATTAGTCGCTTTAGACCTACTCATCCCAGCTGAGAGGGTCCAGAAGATACAACCTAAAAGAGTGCTTTGTGAAATAGCTTTGTGTGGCAGCACCTGCATTTTTGAAGAGCTCTGTGATTGCTCTTCTCTGCATGCCAGATGGGAAAAGGAGCTGAAATTGTGGAAAATCAGATACAAGCTCTTATCAAATTAGTGGCTGACCTGCAATGAAAGGTGCATGTACAGTGGGAACCACAATCAACAACAGAATTTACATGCAGTGGGAATAACTGGATCCCAAGTTGGCAGGGGCCAAGTGGAGGCACTCAACCATCAAAGGTAAGGTAGGCATAGCTACTGTAATGGACAGCAGAGGCAAAACAGCAATCAGACTAGTCTGGTGTAGAGCTCTGGCACTGGCTAGTTGATTACGGTGTTCTTTGAAGTGAAATTGATGGGATATCTACTGCATTCCTACTTAATTTATATAAGCAGAAAACTTCCAGGTCAAATGGACCAAAGACTAATTTGAATTATAAAAACAGAGCATCACAGCCCCTCAATCAATTTCCACACTTGACCCAGTTTATAGACCCAGAGGCCTGGTCCCCTTGAGGAAAGACCCCACTACCCTACTATCAATTTATGCTGTTAATCTTTCTCCCAGCCTTTCCCAAGGAGACCTCTAGACTTTTACCAGGGTAACTGTACATTGGGGAAATGGTAATGATAAGACATTTCAGGGGCTACTGGACACTGGCTCTGAGCTGATGTTGATTCCAGGGAGCCTAAAACGTCATGGTGGTCCTCCAGTTAATGTAAGAACTTATAGAGGTCATATAATTATGGTGTTTTAGCTTAGGTCTGACTTACAGTGGGTCCAGTGGGTCCCTGGACTCATCCTGTGGTCATTTCCCCAGTGCCAGAATGCATAATTGACATAGACATACTTAGCAGCTGGCAGAACCCCCACATTGGCTCCCTGATTGGTAGGGTGGGGATATTATGGTGGGAAAGGACAAAAGGAAACCATTGGAGCTACCTCTACCTAGAAATATAGTAAATGAAAAACAATATTGCATCCCTGGAGGGGCTGCAGAGATTAGTGCTACCATCAAGGACTTGAAAGACACAGAGGTGTTGATTCCCACCACATCCCCATTCAACTCTCCTATTTGACCTATGAAGAAGACATACGGTTCTTGGAGAATGACAGTAGATTTTCATAAGCGTACCCAAGTGGTGACTCCAATTGCAGCTGCTGTACCAAATGTGGCTTAATTGCTTGAGCAAATTAACACATCTCCTGGTACCTGGTGTGCAGCCATTGATTTGGCAAATGCCTTTTTCTCCATTCCTGTCCATAAGGCCCACCAGAAGCAATTTGCCTTCAGCTGGCAGGGCCAGCAATATACCTTTGTTGTCCTACCTCAAGGGTATATCAACTCTCCAGCTTTTTGTCATAATATTATTCAGAGAGACCTTGATCACTTTTTGTTTCCATAAGATATCACATTACATTGACTACATTATGTTGATTAGATCTAGTGAGCAAGAAGTAGTAAACACACTAGACTTATTGGTGAGACATCTGTGTGCCAGAGAATGGGAAATAAATCCATAAATCTAACTAAAATTCAGGGACCTTCTACCTCAGTAAAATTTCTAAGATTCCAGTGGTGTGGGGCCTGTTGAGATATTTTTTAAGGTGAAAGATAAGTTGCTGCATTTGGCCCCTCCTATAGCCAAGAAAGAGGCACAACACCTAGGGGACCTATTTGGATTTGGAGGCAACATGTTCCTCATTTGGGTGTGTTACTCCAGCCCATTTATCAAGTGTCCTGAAAGGCTGCCAGTTTTGAGTGGAGTCCAGAACATAAGAAGACTCTGCAACAAGTCTAGGCTGCTGTGCAAGCTGCTCTGCCACTTGGGCCATATGAGCCAGTAGATCCAATGGTGCTTGAGGTGTCAGAGGCAGATAGGGATGCTGTTTGGAGCCTCTGGGAGGCCCCCATGGGTGTATCACAGTGGAGGCCTCTGGGATTTTGGAGCAAGGCCCTGTCATCTCCTGCAGATAACTACTCTCCTTTTGAGAGATAGATCTTGGCCTGTTACTGGACTTTGGTGGAAACAGTGTTTGACTATGGGTCATCAAGTCACCTTGCAACCTGAACTGCTTATCATGAACTGGATATTTTCTGACCCATCTAGCCATAAAGTGGGTCATGAACAGCAGCATTCCATCATCAAATGGAAGTGGAATATATGTGATTGGACTCAAGCAGGTCCTGAAGGCACAAGTAAATTATGTGAGGAAGTGGCTCAAAGGCCCATGGTCTCCGCTCCTGCCACCCTGCATTCTGTCCCTCAGTCTGCACCAATGGCCTCATGGGGAGTTCCCTATGATCAGTTGACAGAGGAAGAGAAGACTAGGCCCTGATTCACAGATGGTTCTACGTGATATGCAGGCACCATCCAAAAATAGAGAGCTGCAGCACTGCAGCCACTTTCTAGGACATTCCTGAAGGACAGTGGTGAAGGGAAGTCTTCCCAGTAGGCAGAACTTCGACCAGTGCACCTGGTTGTGCATTTTGCATGAAAGGAGAAATGGCCAGATATGCTATTATGTACTGATTCATGGGCTGTAGCCAATGTTCTGGCTGGATGGTCAGGACTTGGAAGAAGTATAATTGGAAAATTGGTGACAAAGAAATATGGGGAAGAGGTATGTGGATAGACCTCTCTAAATGGTCAAAAACTGTGAAGATATTTATATTTTATGTGAGTGCTCACCAAAGGGTAACCTCAGCAGAGAAGGATTTACTAATCCAGTGGATAGGATGACTCATTTTGGACACCACTCTGCCTCTTTCCCCAACCACTTCTGTCATCACCCAATGGGCCCATGAACAAAGTAGCCATAGTAGCAGAGATGGAGGTTACACATGAGCTCAGTAACCTGGACTTCCACTCACCAGGACTGACATGGCTATAGCCACTGCTGAGTGCCCAATTTGCCAGCAGCAGAAAGCAATACTGAGCCCTCCATATGGCACCATTTCTCGAGGTGGTCAGTCAGCTACTTGGTGGCAGGTTGATTATATTGGACCTCTTCCATCATGGAAAGGGCAGAAATTTGTCTTCACTGGAACAGACACTTACTTCAGATATGGGTTTTCCTATCCTGCAGGGAGTGCTTCTGCCAAGACTACTATCTGTGGACTCACAGAATGCCTTATCCACCATCATTGTATTTCACACAGCATTGCCTCTGACCAAGGCACTCACTTTATGGCTAAAGAAGTGTGGCAGTGGGCTCACTATGCTCCCATCATCCAGAAGCAGTGGATTGATAGAATGGTGGAATGGCCTTTTGAAGTCACAATTACATTACCAACTAGGTGACACTACTTTCAAGGCTGGGGCAAAGTCCTCCAGAAGGCCATGTATGGTCTGAATCAGTATCTTATATAGGGTACTGTTTCTCTTGTAGCCAGGTTTCACTGTCCAGGAATAAAGCAGTGGAAGTGGAAGTCACACCACTCCCCATCATCCCCTAGTGATCCACAAGCAAAATGTTGCTTCCTGTTCCCGTGACATTACTTTCTGCTGGCATGGAAGTCTTAGCTCCAGAGGGAGGAACACTGCCACCAGGATACACAACAACAATTCCATTTGTTGGAATTGTTAAACTGGAAATTAAGATTGCCACCTGGACACTTTGGGCTTTTCCTACCTTTAAGCCAGCACACTAAGAAGGGAATTACAGGGTTGGTTGGGGTGATTGACCTGGACTATCAAGATGAAATTAGTCTATTACTCCACAATGGAGGTAAGGAAGAGTGTGTGTGTAATACAGGAGATCCTTCAGGGTGTCTCTTAGTATTACCATGCCCTGTGATGAAAGTCAATGGGAAACTACAACAGCCCAGTCCAGGCAGGACTACAAATGGCCCAGCCCTTTCAGGAATGAAGGTTTGGGTCCTTCCACTAGGAAAAAAACCATGACCTGCTGAGGTGCTTGCAGAAGGCAAAGATAATACCAAATGGGTAGTAGAAGAAGGTAGTTATCAATACCAGCTACAACCACATGACCAGCTGCATAAACTAGGACTGCATGTAATAGTCATGAGCATTTCCTCCTTCTTTGTTAAAAACATGTTTGTGCATATATACACTGGTACTAAAAAAAATCTTTATTTTATTTCCTTTTTCTTTTAACATATGATATAATATTTATTGACTTTATATCAGCATTTAAATATTGTTAACTTTATGTAATAGCATTTGTGTTGGCAATTGGTGTGTTTTCGTTTGCATGAAAGATGGTTGTACTATGTTAGGCATAATTATGATCTTATTATTGTCTTTATTTGAAGATTATGTATAACCTCAGGAGATGTATATGGGTTCAAGTTGACAAGGGGCGGACTTGTGATGGTTAATACTGAGTGTCGACTTGATTGGATTTAAGGATGCAAAATACTGATCCTGGATGTGTCTGTGAGGGTGTTGCCAAAGAGATTAACATTTGAGTCAGTGGTGTGGGAAGGGCAGACCCACCCTTAATCTGGATGGGCAAAATCTAATCAGCTGCTAGTTTGGCCAGAATAAAAGCAGACAGAAGAACATGAAAGACTAGACTGGCTTAGCCTCCCAGCCTACATCTTTCTCCTTGCTCGATGCTTTCTGCCCTTGAACATCAGACTCCAAATGTCAGCTTTGGGACTTGGACTGGCTTCATTGCACCTCAGCTTGCAGATGGCCTATTGTGGGGCCTGGTGATTGTGTGAGTTAATACTCCTCAATAAACTCCCCTTCATATACATATACATATATATATCCTTTTACTTCTGTCCCTCTAGAGAACCATGACTGATACAAATGTCATTGGTATTTTGACAGAGGGTGCATTGAATCTCTAATTGCTTTGGGTAGAATGAACATTTTTATTCTTCTAATTCATTAACATGGAACACTTTTCCATTTTTTTGGTGTCCTCTTTAATTTCTTTTGTCAGTGTTTTATAGTTTTCATTATAGACATATTTGACTTAGTATTTCATTGTAAAGTTATACCCAGTTCAAACCAGTGCAAAAATATTTGTGTCAATGTTTAGGAAGCTGTCCTTTTAGGACTTGTACTGAACTCACTGAAGCTCTGAATTTTCAGGGAGCCCCTTACACATGTTTGTGTTTTTTTATTGGGATCCAATCAAGTCCTTACACTGACATAACTGTTAAAACCTGTGTCTTAAACCCTCAAAATTGCCATAACTCAAGTTCCTTGTGGCTTATAGATGTAGTCTTTTCTTAATTTAATTCACTATAAAGTGTTTTTTTGTTTAACACAACGTAAGGAATGTTGCCCCACTGTATGTTTGCATAGAAAAAGATGATTTGTTTGGGGGAAAAAATGTACAGTGACAACAGTCTTTTGAATTCACCTTATAGAGTATTTACTATATCTGAAATATTTTGTACCATTTTTTTAGTCATACACACTTCTGCTTTCAGAATACTTTGACAATTATAATCAGACAAAAAGAATAGAAATTTAAAAATAAAATTGCATTTATAAATCATTTGTATCAGAATATAATAAATTTCTACTGAAGTCACTTATTACTTGTTTCAAAAGCTACTGCATATTTTAATTGCTAATAACACGTTATATGACTGAAACAAAAAGATCATCTAATCCAATCTAACTTCCTTTTCAAGAAAAGCAATCAATGATGTTGCCAAGAAAATGGAATAGAAAAACAGTTCACCTTGTAGCCATTATTGCATGTTCAGTGCTTAGACTTCTGGTCTAGTTGCCATTGAGGGATTTTTCTTTGAAAATGTGAAAATCAAGGTAACGGTTTATCGTTAGACTTTTGTTGCTATGGAACTATTCGTTATCTTGGAATACCTAATGCAAAGGAAACAAATAGAATTATTGGAGACATACCTGGAGAATGAACTTGTGACCTCCTACATTGCAGCTAGACCAAGTCTCCTTCTGTATTTTGCTTAATAGATTGTCTGAAGCTGATCTGTGAAAATACCAGATGGTTGTTGGAGGTAATGCCTGTTGAGCAGTGTCTTGGGGAGCTAAACCAGGACTAGACTGCCTGTTACTGCTCATGTAGAGTTGCAGTCTAGGGAATAGAGAGGCAGAGGGACAAAAGAGGTGAGAAGTTTGGGGATTTGGTTTGGTAATGTCTATATGAATAGAGCCTGGTCCTCGTGTCTTTTGGAACTTTAGGTAACTGATCCAAGCCTCAGGATTGGTCATTTCCTAGGTCCTTCAAGTGGATCTAGGCAACAAAGGAGACATGTCATAAAGATCATGTGAAAGCCTGATTTCTGTCACTAGTAACTGTTTCTAATACAATTCAGACAGCATCCCATTCACTCTTTTTAACTAACCACCTCCTTGTTATTATCTTAGCTGACAGGATTGGCCCTTGGGTCTGAATACCAATCTCAGTATGAATCTTAGATTTCATCTCCTGATTTTGAGAAACGATTTTAGTTATGCTTTTGGTTCTATTAAGTAGAATTTTGGAATTTGACCTTTAGCTTGTGCAGCTTCATAATTTCTATATGAGAAAAGCATAGGGGTGGCAAGAATGTGGGAAAGCAGGGCCTGGGGGATCTACAAAGAAATTGAATGTGCATGGCACACATGTTTTTATTCATCTTGTTTGTTATAGAGTAATTAAAATGCCAAGTTTTAGAAAGTTACTTTAAGCATAGTTAGGAAAAAATTGAGAAAGTATCCTTATCAAAGAATTTTAATCTTTCTTAAATGTGTGATGGTTTAGAAAAGAACAATTAATGGAGATTATACGGAGAAGGGGAATAAAGTCCTGGCATACCCCAGACTTCCATTTTCAAGTACCATAGCTTCTGGCAACTTGCTCTCCACCCGAATGACCTTGACTCACCATCAGAGGGATCTGATACAACTACTAGCTGCACCCAGAAGTGACAGGGTGTATTGCCAATACCACAAAACCTTCTATGATGTATCAGATAGAGGTCTTATAGCTGTGGGTGGCAGAAAACCCAACCCAGTTGGCCTAAGCAAAGAGGAATTGGTCTACTATAAGAAACGCACATGGGGCAGTTCTAACTTCAGATCCACTTGGCTTCTGGGGCTGAGCATAATCTATCTCTGTCCCTTGGCATTGTTCTATTCCACAATTCGATGTCATTTTCAGACAGGCTCTTATCTTGCAGAAGTGACATGACTGCATCAGTTCTAACTTTACTTTCTTATCCCGAAGAGACCAGGAACGTTACTGAGGGTGGGGGAATCTGGACGTATTGAATATAATTGTGGTGATGTTTGTGGAAGGATGGGGAATGGATGCTGGCAACACTGCAACTGCCCACCTCACATGACTCACTGAAACTCAGACATTGAATATTTTCCTACTTTTTATTTCTACCTTGCTCTTAATTTACACATCATCCGTTCTATCACTTCCCCTTTCACTCTAAGTGACTACAATACATTAAATAGAATGTGCCTGGGATTCTATGCAGCACCTTAAACGCCTGTCTTAGCCTGTCATTTTAAATTCGGTAAATATGTATTAGGTGCCTTTATGTAGTGCATTGCACGAGGTAATGCTTGGCTGTGGAACAAGAAGACCCAGACTCTATTTTTTTCCAGATGGTAAGTGTTTATCTCTGGGTAACATAATAATTTGAGGAAGATACTCCTAGTTGACTTTTTACCCATGCAACAAATTATGTATCTAGACTCTTTCCATCTTGTGGCATCACCATTCCATGGACTTACAATCATGTGACTCTAGCTGGTGGAAAGAAAAAGAGATAAAGAATTTACATGTGCTTCCTAAAAGTCTTGGCCCCAAAGGAGGACTGTTCATCTCATGTTTCATTGGTGAAAATTAGTCAGATGGCCATGTTGTGCAGGTAGGTTCAGGAGCGTTGGGAAATATCATTCTTAGCCCTCTCTGCATCCTCACTGCATGCATCACAGTGTGAGGAAATGTGCAAAATATGCAGTGTCTTTCTTTAGAAGGGAAAGCCGATTCCTATTGATACATAGCAGACAATAACTCAGAGGAAGAAGTTTCACAATTCGTTCTAGAAAACTGAGCATTTTGATGTTGTTTTAGGTTCTAACCTCCTGAGCGCTGGTTATATAATATGTTGAAATTTTTTGGCATACTGCCGTTCCCCAAACTATGCACAGGTGGAAGCTTAGTAAATGCTGCTTGAAGGTTATGTTCTTCTTTCTCATGGCAGGATCAGATTTTTTTGAAACTCCCTGTTTGCCTGATACAATGGTCTGCTCACAGCAAATATATAGGAACAGTTAGCAGGTATCCCAGGACAGCTCTGCTTCCAAGATCTTAATCTCCTTTCTGACCTTGCCCTTTCTTTCCTTCTGGAGCTGCCCTTGGTTTTCACCATAAGCTTCATTCCTAAGACTATCACTACAATGCTGGGGTTTTTTCCCCTTCTTTTCAGAGCAGCCATTCAATAACACACAAAGTGGCACACTCAGATCTGTCACTCCCTTCTATAAACATTAGCAGAGTGATATTGCCTAAGTATTATTTAGAATAAGATTCCTAAACTATTGCATGGGGATCTATTCCACCATATTAGAATAGGTTAGACATTTAGTTCATTAACCACTTTACTATGTCCACTGTCATATTTTTTTAAACCTTCCTGCCAAACCAGAGCATACATCATTTCAGATTGTTACATATAGTAGAATGTTTGCTTTTTTATTTTTTATTTTTTTTATTTTATTTATTTATTTATTTATTTATTTTTTTTGAGACGGAGTTTCACTCTCGTTACCCAGGCTGGAGTGCAATGGCACGATCTCGGCTCACCGCAACCTCCGCCTCCTGGGTTCAGGCGATTCTCCTGCCTCAGCCTCCCGAGTAGCTGGGATTACAGGCACGCGCCACCATGCCCAGCTAATTTTTTTTGTATTAGTAGAGACGGGGTTTCACAATGTTGACCAGGATGGTCTCGATCCCTTGACCTCGTGATCCACCCGCCTCGGCCTCCCAAAGTGCTGGGATTACAGGCTTGAGCCACCGCGCCCGGCCTGCTTTTTTATTTTTTTAGATCAGTGCCATTTACAGGTGTCATTTGTCCAAAGCAAATTTATTCTTAGAAAAATCTCATAATTATAAAATAAGGGCAAATCTTTATTTTTTGGATGTGAGTTGTTTGCAATGTTATATTAACATAGCACACATTGAGGCATATTTAGCTTTGAGTCTTTAGGTCAAACTATTCTATAATTTCTAGCAGAGAAGATAATCCTAAAAGAATGCATTTAGAATAAAGAACAAGCTCTTGTAATTATAGATGTCTCGTTTCATATAATCAAGTGCAAACACCTATTCAATGCTGAGTCACCTGATTGCAGAGCTCCCCTTTATAATCATCTCTGCAATTCCAGCCCTGGAATTTTTGTTGCCATAAGGTTTTGACAATGGCATAAATAATGGCTATTCCTTACTGTTTGTGGAAGAAAAAGGAAATGGGAATTACGGAGGTGAGAGTATGTTTCCAGTGGGAAGCTCTGGGCAGTGTGATGAAGCAGGGAAAATATTAAGGAACACCAAAACACACACATAGGTGGGTGGAAGATCTTGAATTTGTGAGAATTTAAGATTATATAATTTGAAGAGCTCTCTTTAAGGAAAGAAATTCAGAATTGTAAATTCATAATTTTGTATGTATAAAACCTAATATCTATCTAGAATGAAAAAGAAATCACAAGTTACAAATCTTTAAAAGGTGGTAAATTCAACAAATGTCACAAAATCAATAAAAATTACGTAATTATTAGCTACCTAACACACTTGTGAAATACTTTTTTGTCTGTAGTTTTGACCCCGTGATCACTTCTTTGTAAGAAACAACATTTTGTATAAAGAGAATGAAATGACAATTCAGTATTTCCTTAGCATGATTAATTGAAATTTACCTTTTTATTACTGATTGTTGAAAGGTGTGACAGGAAATTTAGACACTACTTGCAGTGCTGCTACAAGTTTATACTCTATTAAACATAGAAATTATGATAAATTCTATGTATGCAGTTTCCATCAAAAAGAAAAAGGTTGCACTGCTTATTCATGATTGTACATACAATGTGTTATTTAATATGTTCTTATCGAAAAAAGGTTTCCATTTTCATGAAATGTTTATAAGCATCAACTGCTTTGCTTACGTTTTACATGCCTGACAACTGGAAAAATTTCCCATGGACCAGCTCTGGCTCATACATTACAAGTTTTTAAAATTTTCACTACCCACATATGTCTGGACCCAAATGCTGTAGGACATGTTCATGTTCTGATATAATCTAGATACTTTGAATCAAAACCCAGGTGTGTTTTCACAGTGATAGTAGGAATATTTCTAGAAGATGTGGCTAGAAATAATTATTCATGAGCATGACTTCGAATTATACACAAATTTTAGCAGACTCAAACTAAACATATCTCTAACTCAACTTCTGAGCAAGATCCTCAGACTATCTGTGGCCACTGTAGTGCTACTGCACCTGTGTGGCAAGGGGCAAGTCAGAGTGTAAAGGAATAGTCTCAATTCACTGAAATTAAAATGTTACTTTTGTGAATTAAAAAAAGGAAAAAATGCACATATCATTAGGCCTATATTCATCATCAGCATTCAGCCAGAGAAACAGAACCAGGAAGAGATATATATTAAGAGGTTTATTGCAAGGAATTGGTTTACATGCTAATGGCAAGTCCAAAATCTTTAGAGCAGACTGGACTCTCAGGCATGAACAGCAAAATCTACTGGCCACAGGTGTAATTTCTTCTTTATTAAGGAAGCCTCAACTCTGCTCTTAAAACTCAACAGATTCAATCAGTCCTATACAGATTTCCTAAGATAATATCCCTTACTTAAAGCCAACTGAGGATGGAATTGAATCAAATCTACTCAGTACTCTGACAGCAACATCTAGGTTAGTGTTTGATTGAATTTCTGGTGACCATAACCTAGCTAAGTTGACAAGTGCAACTAACCATCATAGGGATGTTTCCAGGTTTTAAAAGTGGTCTGTGCAAAAGAGGAAGATGTTTAAAATGCATTTGTTTTAGATAAATGCATTTTAAACCTTGATGTTCAAAATGCACTTATTTTAGATAAATCTGCACTTGGAGAGGACAAAGGGAATGAAAGAAAGTATTGGAGAATACCTAGAACTGCTTGGCAATTTTGCATCAGATACATCTTACAGATCTATTATTTTAATCTTATTTTATTTTATTTTATATTTTATTTGCAATAGAGTCACAGTCTTGTTGCTTAGGCTGGAGTGCAATGGCGCATTCTCAACTTACTGCAACCTCTGCCTCCCAGGTTCAAGTGATTCTCTTGCCTCAGCTCCCAGATTAGTGGGAATTATAGGCATGCAACACCATGCCTGGGTTATTTTATTTTTTTACTTTTAGTAGAGACAGAGTTTCACCATGTTGGCTCAGGTGATCAACCCACCTCAGTCTCCCAAAGTGCTGGGATTACAGGTATGAGCCACCACATGGGGCCAGACCTATTTCTTTATCCTGGGTTACATACATTTCAAAAAGTCTTCAGGGATTGAATTTATAGAAGGAACTAATTGGATTCCTCAGAAAGATTCAGAGTTTGACCCCCGAGGAATGGAAATTTGTGGCTATATTAAGTAGCACATTACACAATAGGGGCATAGAGTTACTTGCTTCTATTTTTATATATGTGAGAATAATAAGGGTCAATGCCAATGAGTAGCCTCCTTAGGAGAAATTGTGTTCATTCCCAATGCTCACAAAATCATTTACCTGAATCTTTTTTTGTGTGTGTGTGAAAGAATAAAGAATTTTTAGGTATGAAGAAAGCAATAACAATTACCAGGATTTTGAAACTAATGCTTTTTCAAAACCAATGTATTTGATAGCATTTTCTCATCAAGTTAAGAAAATATTCTTTTAAAATAAATACCAGAGACATCATAAATAATGCTTTTGAAATGTTGGACATTGAAGGCAAGGCATTTAGTAAGTTTTTTTTGTTGTTATTTGTTTTGTTTTTTGGTAGATAGACTCTAGTCAGAGTAATGTTTTGTGAAAGCCACAGAAATGTTTATAAGTGGCAATGTTAAATATATTTAGACCTTGGCTTTGAAATATCAGTAAAAGTGTTTGAAGGATTAAATTTTGTGCCTTTTGTTCAAGGGTAAATAGGCTCTGGGGCGGTTATGCATCAAAGGGAACAGCATCATTGTTATCTAAAGTATGTCACTGAATCTTTATGTGCATTTGCAATATCAATTCTTTTAGTTTGCCAGTTTGTTTTGCCTTAGGACTCATAAACCCCCCTTTTTTTTCCCCAGGTGTTTTGTCCCAGGGAGTTAGGGCTTTATGAGTTTCCACTGTGCTGCTGCCTTTTTTTTTTCTTCAGGGCTGCCCTGCCCACAAGGAGGCAGCCTAGTCACTCTCAGCCTGCAGAGGCTTCGCTGAGCTGCTGTGGGCTCCGCCCAGCTGCCATGTGAACTTCCCTGCAGTCCTGTTTATATGGGTGTAGTTAGAACTGCCTCAGGAACGGTCACCCACCTCTGTAATGACGGACTCTCTCTGTAATGGCAGGTTGCCTTGGCAACTGCCGGCTGCCCCAGGAATGGTGGACTGTCTCTGTAGTGGTAGAGTGCCTCCGTAATGGCAGACGCCCCTCCTCACAGAGCTGGACCATCCCGGGTTCGGCTGTACTTGCTGTGAAAGTCTCAACCCAGAGCGTTTCCAATTGCTGTTTTTTTGTTTTTGTGGGGGTGGGACCAGCCGGGCCTGATCACCTGGCTCCCTGCCTCAGAGCCTTTTGTTTTTTAGTTGAATGGTCGGCTCTCTACCAGGTGACCTGGTTGCCTGTTGAATAGGCACTGGGATCTGTGTGATTTCCCTTGCGGCGACCCACTGCGCTGGCTGAAACCATGGCTCTGAGATTTGTGGTGCTTTTTTGCCCAGGAATCTCCTGGCCTGGCTCCCTGTTTCAGCTCCCCTTGCTGGCTAAGAGGGGACACAGTCTCGTTTACTCTGCACTGGGAACCGCTGCGCCAGGGCGCAGGCAAAACAGCCGCGCCAGCCAAAACAGCCGCCCTGGCGACCTGTGGGGCTCCTCTGCCTGGGAATCTCCTGGTCTGTGGGCAGTAAAAATCCGTCTGGAAATGCGGTGTCCACTCACCCTCTGCGCTTTCACTCGGACCTGGAATCCTGAGCTGCTCCTAACCGGCCATCTCGGATCTCCCTCATTTAAGAGTTTATGTAACTTTCTTCATGTGCTCCTATTTTCTTTGTTTTTTGCTTTTCTTCCTTTTCAGCTTGTTTTTCTCTGTGCTTATTTATGAAGGTTCTGCATAGCATTTTTTACATTTTTCAAAGTCTCATCCAAAGCCAAAGCTTTCTTCCAGTGACTTTCAGCATTTAAAAACGTTTCTTTTTCTAACTACTCTCCTTTTTCTACAAGTGTCTGTGAGTTGAAGAGTTTTGTAACGCAAGCTCAAAATCTTCTGTTGCTTTGGTCAGACTTTCCTTTGTTGCATATAATCCTCCATGACTGCCAGCGTTTTGTTTGTTTCTAGCTTTATTGTATTCAGTCATGTTAATATTTGAACTAATGATACATATTCATATAGTGGTTTCTTTTTTTTTTTTTTTGAGGCAGTGTCTCACTTTGCCACATGAAGTCTTGCTCTGTCACCCAGGCTGGAGTGCAGTGGCACGATCTTGACTCACTGCAACCTCCACCTCCAGGGTTCAAGAGATTCTCCTGCCTCAGCCTCCCGAGTAGCTAGGACTACAGGTGCACACCACCATGCCTGGCTAATTTTTGTATTTTTAGTAGAGACAGGGTTTTGCCATATTGATCAGGCTGGTCTTGAACTCCTGACCTCATGATCTGCCCACTTCTGCCTCCCAAAGTGCTGGGATTACAGGCATTAGTCACTGCACCCAGCCCTAAATATGTTTTTTTTAAGGTGGTGGATTAGATTAGTCTATTCCTACTTTTTCTTCTTTTATTTTTTTAAGACCGAGTCTCACTCTGTCACCCAGACTGGAGTGCAATGGCGGCTCACTGCAACCTCCACCTCCTGGGTTCAAGCAATTCTTCTGCCTCAGCCTCCTGAGTAGCTGGGATTACAGGTGCGCACCACCACACCCAGCTAATTTTTTGTATTTTTAGTAGAGACAGGGTTTTGCCATGTTGGCCTGGCTGGTTTTGAACTGCTGACCTTGTGAGACACCCTCCTTGGCCTCCCAAAATGCTGGGATTACAGGGGTGAGCCACCACGCCAGCCTATTCCTACTTTTTCTAGAAAAAATTCAACTACTCCTGGATTAACAAATCCCACTGAACTCTGCATATTTTTATAGGCTCCAGAGAATTGTTGTTTAGTTCAACATGCTTCCTGTAGTACAAAGGAAGTTCTTCAGGGCTAATTACACCTAATTTAATAACAGATAGGTGTGGCAGAAGAGACAAGGTATCCAGAGACAGTGCAAGCTTTGCATGGCATCTATCGATATCCTTGATTCCAACTTGAATGATGTCACTGGTTTGATAGTATGATAAAGAACTCCTATATTGTGAGAAGAAAGACACATTTCTTAATGGCCAAAAACTTGTGATTTCTAAGTGGAATGTATCTCCTATGATGTCACTTCATCAACAAATCAACATCATGAAAATTAAAAGTTCCTGTACAAAACTAGTTTTTCCAATCTCTAAGTCACCATGCTCAACAGCTTCAAAAAACAACTCTTTCCAATCTTCACTAGGTATCTCCATAAAGCATTTTAAAGGCAGCATGGCCACATAATACTCTTCATTGTCTTCCTTAATTTCAGAAGTTGCAGTTATCTCTGTTTTCCAGGGTTGCAAAGAGCAGATCTGCCTTTTTGAAGAAGAATTTTTGCATTTTATTGTTGTCAACTGTCTTCTCTTTTCTGCTCTGTAGTTGCTGCTGGGGCAGAGGGCCTAGGAAGGCTTGGCAGCTGACCCCAGGAGCAGACTGTCCTGCTGTTTGCTCTAGAGCAAGGACAGCAATGATGGCCCTATGGCAGATCAGTGACTGCTGAAGAAGGTCTCAGCCCATGGCTAGAGATTGCTGGGCCTGACAGCCAGTGGGAAGCTGAGGAGAAGCCTGCAGAATGCTGGAGGCACACAACACAGTCACTTAGATGATCTTTTGCATTGATTTAGAGGGATAACTATTGGTGTTTTTACTCTGTTATAAAGATTTGTCTTCTCAATCTTAAATTTCTAATTCAGGAGTTATAAGTTAAAAAACAAACTTTTTTTTTTTTTTTTTTTGAGACGGAGTTTCGCTCTTGATACCCAGGCTGGAGTGCAATGGCGCGATCTCGGCTCACCGCAACCTCCGCCTCCTGGGTTCAGGCAATTCTCCTGCCTCAGCCTCCTGAGTAGCTGGGATTAAAGGCACGCGCCACCGTGCCCAGCTAATTTTTTGTATTAGTAGAGACGGGGTTTCACCATGTTGACCAGGATGGTCTCGATCTCTTGACCTCGTGATCCACCCGCCTCGGCCTCCCAAAGTGCTGGGATTACAGGCTTGAGCCACCGCGCCCGGCCAAAAACAAACATTTTTTTTAATGCCAGTGTGACCAAGAATGCTGATTATTATCTGAGTGCTCTATCGCATTCAGATTTCTCTGCCTTGTTCTTTGCCCTGGAGGCTAACCTCTATTAACTGCATCTGCAGAATTTGCCTTAGAATTTCCTGTTGAAGTTGAGTTAGTGAGATGCTCTGGCCAATGTTTGGAGTATGGAAAGAAAAGATGCCAAGGGATCCTTTGAATGAATCATCATTTTCCTGCTGAGACCTGGCTGATGTTGGTCCTGGAAGTGCCCTCACTAGGCAGGCTCTCAAAATAGGATTCCAGGATTAGGGCACTCACAATATTTGAATGCATAGGTAACATTTTTGCTGGGAGGAAATAGGATGCAATGTATCATGCAATGGCATCACATTACTTAAGTTGTTACTGAAAGTGACAAGTGATGAAGTGCAGGGAAAGGATAGAGTGGTGCCAGATCAAATAGATGGGGCACTTAGTAGCTACAGCAACAATGCAGTGGATCATGGGAGTGGACTAGTCAATTCTGGCTACTCTTGGGAGTGTACATAAAGAAAACAGATAACCTTAAAGTCTAGAATACATGGCTCAAAGCACATCAATGGAAAATTAATAGCTTGAAAATGTCAGAAGCATCTAGGAAACATATTTTGTAGGAAGGAAGGCTTGAGTAACTCTACCAGATAAAGAATTCTGGTAGAGTTCTTTATCTGGTAGAGATAAAGGTGCTGGTGAACGATAAAAGAATGGATGTTGAAAGTGGGAAGCTGTTGTTGTCAGTTTAGGTTTTGTGACCAGATATAGAACAGCTAGTTTTAAGTTCATTGATTTTCCCCTTTTCCATCATACATTTTATAAAGACAACTAATGGTAGCTAATATTGATTTAGGTTCCAGTAGTGTGATAGAACTGACATCACTCAGCAATGACACTGTGCTGATGAGCATTTATCCTTCTCCTATGTTGAGGTCAAAACTTTTTCATCCAGGTGAAGGTCAAGAGTGAATGCTGAGTGACAGAAGAGGTGAACTGCCCTGGTTATTCTGTTTGCTTCCCCCTGCTCATGCCTTGATTCATAGCATGCTTTTTACCCTGGGTGTCCCGGGACACTGACCTCTATGAATTCCATTACCAGGATTTTCTTGACCTTTTGCTTCCAGTTACATTTGACCAAAGAGATGCCAGAGCAGGTTGTTGGAGGGCAGGAGGAGAAAGAGGCTGGAGTTTTCTTTTCTCTCTTCTACCATTGCTTGGCCACAGTTTTGGCAGTGGCTGCATTGTATGGTTACAGCTTCTATCAAGCAATTTCTCTTCTATGGCTCAAAATTTTTTCCAGGCTCTAGAAACACTATTTCCCATTCTTGCCCCTTTAGTTCTGGGGTGACAATGATTTCTCACTATTGCTGGTCCCTAAGTGTTACATCACACTGCTTTTGTTTCCTTAACCTTGTCCAGAACTTTTTAGATATTATTTTTTATTAAACTCATTCAGTTACAGCCTTTGTGTTTGCCTTTTATTTCCTGCTATTCCATTGAGTAATATGTTATGGAAAGGAGGAGACATTGGGAGGGACCAGATGAAGGCAACCATTGGCATTGGGATGCAGTTGCAAATCGTGGAGCAGAAGCAGCTAAGGCAGCAGAAAAAATAATTCAGAAAATATGGGCACAGGTTGGGTGTCATGGCTTACGCCTGTAATTCAAGCACTTTGGGAGACTCAGGCAGGAGGATCACTTGAGGCCAGGAGTTTGAGACCAGCCTGGGAAACATACCAAGACCTCAACTCTACAAAAATTTTAAAAAGTTAGCTAGGTGTGGTGGCACGTGCTTGGAGTCTCAACCACCTGGGAGGCTGAAGCAAGAGGTTGAACCCAGGAGATAGAGATTGTAGTGGGCTATGATCCCACTACTGCACTCCAATCTGGGTGACAGAGCCAGATCCTGTCTCAAAAAATAAAAATAAAAAATAAAATAAAAATTTTCCTGAGAAGACAATAGGGTCTCCAGATAGAGACCTGGGAAATTTCTTAGTACCTTCAGTAATTCATTTAAAAACAGTTTTTAAAGTTGGCTATTCTTCCCTTCATTTTGTTACTGTTCATCTGCTTTATTTGACAGTGATATATTTTGACTTTTCCTTACATTTTGAAGGTTTTTGGGCCCAGTGTCATCATAATGACAATGATGCTTCAAGATACATTTTCAAGATAGTATTTACCAATTCTTTGATAAGCTTTTTGTGAGCCTACTTAATGAACAACCATGGGTTACAGACTTGTCAGTGATCCATAATTAAAAACAAGTTTACTTTCACTACTTTATTTTCATATATTTATTGTGAGATACTTTTGCTAAATGGGTCTGTAGAAATTTCAGGCTGTGTGTCCCTTTCTGTCTTTTATATGACATGTTCAATAGCTTTAGACCCCACTCAAATCCAGTATAATCTGAAAAAGAAAGAAAGAAAGAAAGAAAGAAAGAAAGAAAGAAAGAAAGAAAAGAAAGAAGAAAAAGAAAGAAAGAAGAAAGAAAGAAAGAAAGAAAAAGCAAGCAAGCAAGCAAGCAAGCAAGCAAAGGTCTTGATATGTTACCGAGGCTGGAGAGCAGTGGCACGGTCATAGCTCAACATGAATCTTGAACTCCTGGGCTTAAAGGATCCTCTTGCCTCAGCCTCCTGAGTAGCTTGAACTTCAGGGTTTCATCCAGCTAATTTTTAATTTTTTTGTACAGGCAAGGTCTTGTTATGTTGCTCAGGCTGGTCTTGAGCTCCTGGCCTCAACAATCCTCCTGCCTTGGCCTCCAGGGCTGGTAATTACAGGCATGAACCACTATGCTCAGTTGTAAAATCTCATCTTGATTCTTATATCTGCAAACACCTTATTTCCAAATATGGTAAAATTCTAAAGTTCTGGGTGGGCATGTATTTTAGAGGGGTCTCTATGAACCCATTTCAAGGCCATTGAACTTCATTAGGTGCTAGGGACAGGGTTGCCTTCTTGCCAGGGGAGCTGGGATGAGCTTAGCAGGTAGCACAGGCAGGCTTCCACAAACTACAGAGATGCCAAAGCAGCCAGGATCCTGGGGACGTAGGGAGGCAAGGGTAGGCTGTGTGCAAGGGAAGCAGAAGCAGCAGAAGTTGTTTCTAGCTGTGAAAGATGTTCTGAACTGAAAATTCAACAAAGGTATTCTAAGGTTTGGGCCTTATTTTATTTTTTTTTTGGTTTACAAAACCTTTGACTTCTTTCCTCTTTTTGAAATACTTTTCTTTTCTGTTGTCTATGAAAGCCCATTCTTCTTGCTCTCTCACGTTGGGCTGAGGGATCCATCTCAGATTTCTTTCCTGGCATGTTTGCCTACACCAGACCTTAACGGCTACTGTCCTGGACCCACCTTCCTCTTCTCATGATTAGAAACTGTAGGAGATGATACATCATGTGAATGTATCATAATTAACTTAGCCAATATCCTATTGATGGTCATTTATATGTTTTGAATTTAGGGCTATTAATACTCTGGTGAACGTATTACATATTCTGATGGACAAACATGTATAATATACACACATACTGTACAGATCATATACATGGAAAATATATTATTAAACATGTAATTATTTTCTTAGGATGAAGTCCTGGGAATGTCTACAGGCATTCCTATTTGTCACACCTGAGTTGTGATCTAGCAGGTAGAGCCTAGGGATGCTGCTTAACATTCTGCAATGCCCAGAACACCCACTCCCGACTCCTTCACCCACAACCCCAACAAAGAATGTTCAGCCCCAAAATGTCAATAGCGACTAGGTTGAGAAATCCTGCCTATATCCCTGCTTTTGACAGTTACGAGGGGAAGCCCAGGAATTTCAGGTCTTTCTTTGTTTCTATACTCTAATGCACGTATGGTTTTGTACATATCCTTTTTTGCTCCATCTCCTGCCTCTGCCTATGTCCTAAAACCCTTTCCCTGTGTCCTCTGGAATTCACCATTATCAACAAAATACTCCTTTCTTCACCATCTTTTCTGAATGATCTCTTCACCTTCTTGCTCTCATTAAACCTGGCTTCTGGTAATACTCTTACCCCTGCAACACTCTTTAGCAATGGCTGTTTTCTCTGCTACATCCATTATACCACCAGGAATGGAGTAGTGGCGTGTTACTTGCTGTTCTCTGAAGCTTCCAAACCCATATCACTCTATCCCTAAAAACACACAGCTTTTAATCACACATCATTACATCTTAATATTTACTATTTCTTTTTGTGGGTAGGCTTTACCTCAACCCAATTCATTGCCCTTAGTCTATTAAAGATTCTAGCTCCTGGCTCACTGTAATTCCCTGAAATAATATTCTTATCACAATTATTGTTTATCTCAGCACCTATGCAGATAATCCTTTTAACAACCTGGCTTCTCATTTCCCTGGCTTTTTCTCCTTCTCCCTACCTCAGTTACTCACTCTGAATCTTGTCATTGTCAATAATGGCCAATGATGGCAGCTCCTCCATTATTTTCCTTATAAAGATCCCACTTTCTTACCCAACAGCCTCTTTTCAGCTTTCTTTCTCCAGTACTTCAGCTCCAACAATTCTTTGGCTCCACTCCACCAGACAAAAAAAAAAAAGCCATTCATTCTATCACTTGTCTCCACCTCTTATCTCTCTCAAGTCCATATCTCCTTCTGTGTCTGGCTTAAATTGCATAGTCAGTCATTAATATCTTTCTTTTGCATGTACTCTACATACCCTTGTTCTGCTTAATATTTATCTTCATCTACTCTGTGCCAACATCTGAGAAGTTGAACACAGATGAAGAAAAGTACACTGTTACGGTGTGGTTTTGATTTGCATTATTCCTAATAGCCAATTATGTTGTGATTTTGGGCATTTGTATTTCTTTCTTGGAGAATAACAGCTCGGATCCTTCATTTTATTTTTGAAATTATTGATTTATAAGAGTTCTTTACATATTATAGATATAAGTCCTTCCTTTATCACAAATATGTTTTGAAAATAATTTTCTCCCATTCTGTGAGTTGTTTTCCAAATTTCTTACTGGTGCCCTTTGGAGCATAAGTTCTTAATTTCAATAATACCCAATTTATCTATTTTTAATTTTGCTTGGTGTTACATTTAAGAAATCATTGTCAAGTCTGAACTCAAAAGGATTTGTACCTATGTTTTCTTCTAAAATTCATAGCTTTAGATTGAATATTTATGTCTAAAGTTGATTTTGAATTAATCTTTATGTATGGTGTGGAGTAGGGATCCAAGTTCATTCTTTTGCTTGTGCTATTCAATTGTTGTTGCCTGTTTTCATAAACGATGTTTTATTGAAACTTAGCCATGCCCATTCATTTACCTATGACTTATCAATGCTTTAATATTACAACTGCAGAGTGTGCAGTTGAGACAGAGGCTGTATGGCCTAGAAAGCCTGACATTTTTATTAGCTAGTCTTCTGCAGAAAAAGCTTGCTGATACCTGTCCTAAAGGATGAATTTGTATTTTCTTGTTTCCTCAAACCTCTAATACTTGCTTTGCACCTAATTCTCACTTGAAGGCTCTGCTGATGACTCTGTGAAATTTAAAATGATTATTAAATAGAAAAGTAGTTCCACAAGTTCCCACCACTAGATATATCAACTCTGTTACATCTGAGCTCATATTTTTTATCTTCTTCCATGCTTCTATTAAGGCCAACCTTCCACTTGTGTATGAGGTTACCTACCATTAATTTTTCGCTCTCTTGAATCACGCCTATCAGCGTACAGACATGCTATAATATTAATCATCATTAAGAATAACTTTTCCTGATCTCACTTTTCTTCTTCTAGTAACCACTACATTTATCCCCCTTTACTATAATACTCCATGGAAGGGCTGTCTCTATTTACTATGTAATTCTCTCTTTATATTTCTTTTTTAAATGTCTTTAAGTTTTTCTCCCATGCCGGTTGATTGAAATGACTCAAATCCACACCTCAAAACAATAAGCCATCTATAACAAACCCAAAGCCAATCATACTGAATGGGCAAAGCTGGAAGCATTCCTCTTGAAAACCAGCACAAGATAATGATGCCCTTTCTCACCACTCCTATTCAACATAGTGTTGAGAGTCTTGGCCAGAGCAATCTGGCAAGGAAAAGAAATAAAAGGTACCCAAATATAAAGAGAGAAAATCAAAACATCCCTGTTTGCAGATGACATGATTCTACATCTAGAAAACCCAATAGTCTTGGCCAAAAGCTCTTTAAGCTGATAAACAACTTCAGTGAAGTCTCAGGATACAAAATAAATGTACAAAAATTACTAGCATTCCTACTCTCAATAACAGTCAAGCTGAGAGCCACATCAGGAATGTAATCCCATTTACAATTGCCACACACAAAAAATAAAATACCTAGGAATAGAGCTAACAGTGAAGGTGAAAGATCTCTACAGTGAGAATTACAAAATGCTGCACAAAGAAATCAGAGATGAGACAAACAAATGGAAACATTTCATGCTCATAGATAGGAAGAATCCATATTGTTAAAATGGCCATACTGCTTGATATGGTTTGGCTCTGTGTCCCCACCCAACTCTCATCTCCAATTGTAATCCCCATAACCCTCACATGTCAAGGGAGATGATTGGATCATGGGGCCAGTTTCCTCCATTCTATTCTCTTAAGAGTGAGTGAATTCTCATGAGATCTGATGATTGTGTAAGTGGCAGTTTCCCCTTCTCTCTTTCACCTGCTGCCATGTAAGACATGCCTGCTTCCCCTTCTGCCATGATGGTAAGTTTCCTAACACCTCCCCAGCCATGCAGAACTGCGAGTCAATTAAACCTCTTTTCCTCATAAATTACCTAGTCTCAGGCAGTTATTTATAGCAGTGTGAGAATGGACTAATACACTGCCCAAAGCAATTTATAGATTCAATGCTATTCCTATCCAATTACCAATGATATTTTTCATAGAACTAGAAAAAACTATTTTAAAATTTATATGGAACCAAAAAAAGAGCTCAAATAGCCAAGTCAATCCTAAGGAAAAGGACAAAGCTGGGGGCATCACACTACTGACTTCAAACTATACTACAGGGCTGCAGTAAACAAAACAACATGGTACTGGTAGAAAAACAGACCCACAGACCAAAACAACAGAATAGACAGCCCAGGAATAAGGCCACACACCTACTACCATCTGATCTTTGACAAAGGATCAGATGCCAAAAAGAAATGGGAAAAGGACTTCTAGTTAATAAATGGTGCTGGGATTGGCTAGCCCAATGTAGAAGATTGAAATGGGATCCCTTCCTTATACCATAAAGTGAAATCAACTCAAGATGGATTGAAGACAAACACAAAACCAAAAACTATAGAATTTACCTATTTAAAGTGGAATCCTGGGAGACAAGTTAGGCAATACTATTCTAGACATAAAAACTGGAAAAGATTTTATGATGGAGACATCAAAGCAATTGCAACAAAAGCAAAAATTAACAAATGGGATTTAATTAAACTAAAGAGATTCTGTACAGCAAAAGAAACTATCAACAGAGTAACAGACAACTACAGAATGGGAGAAAAATTTGCAAATGATACATCTGACAAAGGTCTAATATCCAGTATCTGTAAGGAATTTAAATTTACAAGAAAAAAAAAACCAACCCTATTTTAAACTGGGCAACACTTTTCAAAAGACAACATACATGCAGCCAACAAGCATATGAAAAAAAGCTCAACATCACTAATCATTAGAGAAATGCAAATTAAATTTTCTGTCTTCATTACACCTCCAGGAAACCACATTTTCCTGGAAATGTGATTCTAAAGCCTTTTAAAATAAACTTCCACTCTTGCACTGAAACTTGCTTCATTCTCTTTTTCTTCCTTATACCCCTCAGTTGAATTATTTCTTCTGAGGAGGCAAGAATTGAGGTTGCTGCAGACCTGTAAGGATTAGCCACCGGTAACTTGGATATTATTTACTGGTGACATAATGAGAATCTCAAACCTGAGTTTTTCAAAACGAAACTCCTGATCTTTCTCCTACCTTGCCCTGTGTCTTCCCCATTGCAGTTAAAGGCACCTTACTGCTTCTAAATTGTTGTGGGCTAAAATCTTAGCGTTACTTTTGACTCCTCTTTCTTTCAAATGCCACATCTGAAAGTTGGCTGGTAAAGTTTTACAAAGACTGCTCCTTTTTTATTTTTAGTTTTTTAAATTTTCTGTCTGGAGGGCAAAGCCCTAGCTGCAGGCATTCTGGAAGCAAAGCGAGGAAGGGGTTTAAGTTTCCCCATGCACTAAGTGAACTTTGCCTTAATCCTCCTACTGTCAGCCCCTCATCCTCCACTCACTTTACTTTTATCCTTGCTTTCTCCACCCTCCCCCATTTTGTTCCTTCTTCATTTCTCTGCTTTCTCCAGGTTCAAATCTACTTCTTCACATAACTGCACAGATCCCTCTGACCCCGCTGTGTGTAGGGCAGATAGTTGATCCTGGTGGATTTCAAAGACACAGAACTCAAGTCTCCGACTTTTAGAAGTAAAACCATGAGGGCTGGGCGAGGTGGCTCAGGCCTGTAATCCCAGCACTTTGGGAGGCTAATGTGGGTGGATCACTTGAAGTCAGGAGTTTGAGACCCAGCCTGGGCAATGTGATGAAACCCATATCTCTACTAAAAATACAAGAAAAAATTAGCCAGAAATGGTGGTAGGTGCCTGTGGTTCCAGCTACTCAGGGGGTTAAGGAAGGAGAATCACTTGAACCCAGGAAGCAGAGGTTGCAGTGAACTGAAATTACATCACTGCACTCCAGCCTGGGCGACAGAGGGAGACTCCATCTCAGAAAAACAAAAAACAGAAAACAAAACGAAGTGAAAACATTAGTGAGGTGTTTGTTTTGACACATCTTTGGCATATTAGGCATTCCATTTCTTAGGATAGAAGGAGTATTTATCTTAACTATGTTTACAGAATAACTAACAAACATTTTGGAATTAACCTGTGTATAAAGGTGCAGACAACACCCTATTAAATTCTTGCCTTTTTGTGTCTGTGTGTGTGGCTTACTGTTGTTTTGTTCTAGAAGCGTCGGACTGTTCAATAATAGTAAGTGATAAGACAAAAACGCCTGTTTCTATAGGTTTACCATCCAATGACAGCATCCTCCTCTGAGGTTCTTTTTCTGTCCCTTTTAAATTCTATTATGTTTGTTTCTGAGGAGCTGCACAGATAACAGTTATCATGAGTCAGTTGAATGTCAGGGATACTTTCTCCATTTTACATTTTTTTTTTGCTATGACTTTGCCTATACTTTGATTATTTTTCCTAGCTACTGCTTCTCACACTGCTATATATATATGTATATATATATATATATATATATATATTATTTTTATTTCCTTCTCATCTCAATAGTGAAATGACTACTGTAAAAGGTTGCTTTCATTCTGTTGATCCAGACTGAGACTGGAAGGAAAAATCCTGATTCCTCT
Organism: Aotus nancymaae; assembly: GCF_030222135.1. NCBI lineage: Eukaryota > Metazoa > Chordata > Mammalia > Primates > Aotidae > Aotus > Aotus nancymaae. The sequence continues at coordinate 34,422,725 of NW_026988413.1, forward strand.
TTTATTTCCTGAGTAAAGGAAAATAGTTCAGAGCAGTCTGAGGAATGTGAGATGTGCAAAATTTATCAGGCCCAGAGAGACATGAGTATGGCAGTTACCCATAGCGGTGGTGGTGGTGAAGGGGGACAATTACTTAAAGGAATTTTGTTCCTAACTAGCTGCCTTGTCCATTATCTCCACGTTCCTGGAGTTTGCGTTACAAAGAACAATGTACAGCCAATCAACAGCTTATATTATTTTAACATAAATTATTGGTAAATAACTTAGGTACTGTCTTTCCTTTTCCTTTAAAAATTTACTTGTAACTGCTGCTAATGGGAGTATATATTTAGGGCAAGTTGAATATATGCTCTCTGGTTGTAGTCCTCAAACTTCAACCCAATAGACTCTTCATTATATTGTTTGTTTCAGTATTTTCCTTTAGGTTGACACTCCTAAACCTGGTCTGTTAGCTGTCTGCAGCTCAACCCCCAGAAAGATTAGATTACCTGTGTGTTTTCTTTGTACTTTAATTTTTTTTTTTGGAGACCGAGTCTCTCTCTGTCACCCAGGCTGGAGTGCAGTGGCGCAATCTCAGCTCACTGCAACCTCCGCCTCCCGGGTTCAAGTGATTCTTCTGCCTCAGCCTCCTGAGTAGTTGGGATTACAGATGTGCACCACCATGCCTGGCTAATTTTTGTATTTTTAGTAGAGACGGGGTTTCAGTATTTTAGTCAGGCTGAACTTGAATGCCTTGTGATCTGCCCAACTCGGCCTCCCAAAGTGCTGGGATTACAGTCATGAGCCAGAGTGCCAGGCATTTACTTTATTTTTTTTCCACCTTCCTCCCCAATCTTTTCTTAGTTCTTTAAAGCATCTTTTCTTTTGAGACTTTGGCTCAAAAGAGGATGGGGAAGGGAACACTGGATTTCTTCCTTGATTTGAATACAATAGATCTACTTTATCAGTGAGACGTATTCTGAAATTTGCATTCCCCAAATTTGCTTATGTTAGTATAAAATATAACTTTCATGCATTCATTATAGTGATGTGTAACTGCAAATTCCAAAGTCCTGATATACTTGTGGTAACAGTTACTAAGTGGGCAGTAATGGGCAGCAAATCTGCTGAGTTAGGTGCATTGCACCCATAACTTTTAAAATAAGCCACAGAGCCATGGGAATTTTTTTAAAAACATTACAAACCAATAAAAATTGGCCCTAAAAATGCCAAGAGGCTTGGCATTTTCTTGAATTTTTTTTCCGGAAGGATTCCCTAAATATGACTAATGGCAGAGGAGTTGAAATAGGAATTAATTTTCTTTCCTTCTTTCATCTAAGGGTGGTGGTTGTGGGGGAGAACAGTCCTGGTTGCAGGAAGTGAGATTTAGATTGATCTTTGAGTGGTTCCTACTCTTGTTTTATCTGAATTGATTTTTAAATTCTTTGCAGGTAAAAAAGGTGTGTGCCATTTCCAAGATAATATGAGTTGACAACAGTAATTGTCGTTTAAAACTTTTCTTACCTAAGTTACTTCTTATTTTGAATTTGCACTTTCTGCCTGTAAGAAAGTTCTATTTATAATAAGTAGAATAATGTATTAGGGTGAGTATATCATAAATGATATCGTAAAAATTGCTGTTCATTTAAGAAATACGGTAATTCTTGACGTGATGTCATCCATATGTTCTTGGAAACTGACTTAAAGCAAAATGACATATGTATATGTAACAAAACCATTTTTTCTTATCAATATTATAACAGAACTATGTAGAATAAAATGATGTTATTCAATGACCTGCTGCATGTTTGTTTAAAGTCACAGTTTCCAAGAACCCATCAATGATGTTAAGTCAGGACTTACTGTACAAAATTTTGAGAAATAAATGTAACAAATGTAGGAGTATGCTGGATTTCTTCCTCCTCCTCCTCGCAAGTACCCACTCATTTTCTCTTTACGGCAAAAGTTGTTTAAAAGTGAGACTGGGTTCTGAATGCAATGAAAGGTGAGAGGGTGATAAAACAGAACAAACTAGTAAGGCTAACATTAGCTTATATATATTAAGATCATGCCACATTTAATCTTGACAACGCTGTGATGTTCTCCGCCATTCTGATGGGATAAAATGAGACTTAAAGAGACAAGGTGGCTTGCCAGTGAGTGGAAAAGAAGGGATTAAATCCAACTCCCATTCACTCTGGTGCTCAAGTGCCAAACCACTACCTTTCAGGACCTCACAGGAAGAAACAGATGAAAGCAGAGAACAACCAGGGGAGAGAGAAAGCCAAAGTAGGTGGGGGAAAGAGAGGCAGTCAGAGTGGCCTAGAATCAACTTTCCAATTTCAGGAGCATTGACCCAGCCCCCAATGTGGATAGAATGGTCTCCCTTATTAAAAACTTCTGAAGGGTTGACTGCAGGAGCTGACTTGAGGGGTATCCAAGGTTTGTTTTTGTCTCTCATCTGTTTTCCCTTTTTATTATAAAGAAATTTCTGAGATCTGTCACACTCATTACAACAAATGTCACTACACTGAAAAATGTTCAAAATTTCTCATTTTAAGAATCAGTATTTCTCATGTGTATATTTTGCAAAATTCCTAAAGTAAAGCAAGAGAGAAGCATACTGAGCCTCAGGTCCTCATTGGAGTCATGATGGTACAGAGCCCTTTCCCAGCTTTTTCTATTTAGGAATTAAATTTTGGCACTTTTTCCATGAGTGTTCAACCATTTACAGTGGGATTCACAGTGAACCGTCATATGATTCATTCATTTCAACAAGCAGTTGCTGAAAAGATTTTCTGCTGAATATTCTCCTTTGAACCTTCTAGAATTTCTGTCCCCTTCTAGAAGTTCTGCTCTGCCCCCAGAATGGGAGGTGACCTTTTTGGACTGCACTAACAATCTGGCTTTATTTATGTTCCATCAGCAGAGGGGACCAGCAGGAGATGTAGGGGCAGGAGGAGAGTGAAGTAAGATTATTCCTTCACAATGGAAGGACAGGGGTCTTCAAACTATATAGCCCAGAGGCCCTATCTGACCTGCAGCCTACTTTTGCAAATTAGGTTTTATTGAAACATAGCCACACACATCCATTTAAGTATAGCCTATAAATACCTTTACACTCCAGCCAGCAGAATAGAGTAGTCATGACATGACAGATATGATATAATGTGAGAAGCCTAAAATATTTATTTTCTGTCTCTTTACAGAGAAAAATTTATTGACCCCTGCCTTAGGTCTCTTCAGGTAGGATTAATTTTTTTTTTGTTTTGTTTTTTGAGATGGAGTTTCACTCTTGTCACCCAGGCTGGAGTGCAGTGGTGTGATCTCAGCTCACTGCAACCTCTGCCTCCTAGGTTGAAGAAATTCTCCTACCTCAGCCTCCCAAGTAGCTGGGATTACAGGCACGTGCCACCACATATGACTAATTTTTGTAGTTTTAGTAGAGACAGGGTTTCACCATGTTGGCCAGGCTGGTCTCAAACTCCTGACCTCAAGTGATCCACCCATCTCGGCCTCCCAAAGTGCTGGGATCACAGGCATGAGCCACTGCTCCCGGCCAGCAGGATTGATCTTTAGGCAGCTTTATTCCTGCCAGAAACCACTACTGTCGGTTGAATGGCACTCCCTACAGCTGCAGCTACACTACAGGTAGAACTATTTCTGCTGAGCAATATGGATAAGATAAGTGTGAATAACTATAATAAAAGGAAGACTGATAAGTATTATAAGAGAGGCCAATATACAAGGGAGAAGGGGAAAAATCACATCTGGTTGAAATATTCAGGAGAGTTTTCATTATTGGAGTGGCATTTGAGCTGAACCCCAAAGAATTGGTTAGTTTTTGAAAGGTGAATATTTTTTCAGATTAGAATTACAGATAAGTGTACAACATGAGATATTTGGAGGAAAATAAATAATGATTTCCAGTTTCTTCAGCTAGATGCTTGCAGAGCACTTTGGCCATTATCTCATTTTGTTCTCATGACTTCATGAAGTCGTTGCTATTATTAGCCCATTAACAGATAATGGAACACAGGCTTTTTTTTGAAAACGGAGTAACTTGCTCATGATTTACAGCTTGAAGGATAAAAGTAAGGATTCTCACATTCTTACCCAGACACTTAATCCTTAGGAAGATAGCAAGGCATAAATTGTGTTTCAGTGGTGGTTTCAGGCCAGTTCTGCTGCAGAAATTAAGCTAAGTTGGTTGGTTTTGGCCATATCTGAAACAACTAATATTGTGTGAAGAACTTTATGCTGATGTTCTAAAAGTACTGGGTAGTTTCTAAGACTTTTTGCTTAGGGCGATGAGACAATTAGAGTTGTATGCTTAAAAAAATATGTATGGGCTTACGCCTGTAAGCCCAGCACTTTGGGAGGCCAAGGTGGGTGGATCACCTGAGGTTAGGAGTTCAGGACTAGCCTGGCCAACATGGTAAAACCCCATCTCCACTAAAAATACAAAAATTAGCCAGGTGTGATGGTGGGTGCCTGGAATCCCAGCTACTGGGGAGGCTGAAGCAGGGGAGTTGCTTGAACCCAAGAGGCGGAGGTTGCATTAGCTGAGATCGTGGCATTGCATTTTAGCCTGGGTGACAAGAACAAAACTCTGTCTTAAAAAATATATATACGGTCTAGGTTGTATACAAAAGGGTTTGAAGTAGGGTGATAGTAGTGGGGTTTTGGTTTTTTTTTTAGACAGAGTCTTGCTGTATTAGACTGGAGTGCAATGGCACCATCTCGGCTCACTGCAATCTCTGCCTTCTGGGTTCAAGCGATTCTCCTGCCTCAGCCTCCTGAGTAGCTGGTATTACAGGTGCCCGGCTAAATTTTGCATTTTTAGTAGAGACAGGGTTTCACCATGTTAGTCAGGCTGGTCTTGAACTCCTGACCTCAGGTGATCCACCCACCTTGGCCTCCCAAAGTGCTGGGATTACAGGCATGAGCTACCATGCCCAGCAGTAGTGGGGTTTTTAAAGAAAAGCGTCAACACCAAGGGTAAGGCTGAGGGGCCAGGGGAAGAATGAAGTGACCTTGGCTTTTCAAGTCTGGACAGGTGGTGAGTAGGAAGGTAGTGATATTAATAACAGAGCTGGTGAACACAAAAGGGAAGGCTTTATTTTATTTTATTTTTCGAGACAGGGTCTTACTCTGTCACCCTGGCATGATCAGGACTCACTGCAGCCTTGACTTCCCCTGGCTCAAGTGATCCTCCTGCCTCAGCCTCCTGAGTAGTTGGGACCACAGGCATGTGTCGCCACACCTGGCTGTTTTTTTGTTTTGTTTTGTTTTTGTAGAGATAGGTCTTGCTACGTTGCCCAGGTTGGTCTTAAACTCCTGAGCTCAAGTGATCCTCCAGCCTCAGTCTCTCAAAGTGCTGGGATTACAGATGTAAACTACTACACCCAGCCTTTGGAAGACTTTCTAAGAATGATAAGAGATTCGATTTTGGAAATGTAAAGCTAAGATACAGAGGAAAATTCCAACTCTACTTACAGATAAAATTCTAATTTGGAGCTGAGCATAGTGGCTAACAACTGTAATCCCAGTGCTTTGGGAGGATGAGGTGGGAGGATAGCTTGAGACCAGGAGTTCCAGACCAGTGGCCTGGTCAAAGTAGGGAGACCCCGTCTCTACCAAAACTAAATAAATAAATACTAATTTTCTCTGCAATTGGAGATATGAGTGGAGTCTCAAGAACGTTCTGAGTATAGATTGTTGACATAAGAGTTCAGTAGCTAAATACATCTATGGTAGGCATAAGAAGAGTAAGTGGTGGAGAAAGTTGTAAAAACGGGAGGGAAGATTAACCTCTGACCATTGGGTGATCACAGCTGGGCTTCAGACGATTCTTCAGTTCCTAGTGCTGGAGCTAGTGTCTGTAAACACGTTTTCCCCCTCCCTCCAGGCCTCCTACGTAGTTAGGACCTTTCAAGAACATTGGATATTGTCACAAGCACATAAACACCTCATATTTAATTTCTCAGATTCTCCGCTGGCTGGCTTCCGAAACAGCTGTAAGAACCGTCATCTGGGTTCATAGGCTTGTGACAAGGCGGGGAAATGCTTTGAAAACTGCCTATCCCTAAACAAACGTGAGGTACAAGTACCGGCGCTCGCAACTTTTATCCAGGAGATGTGTGCATCTGTTTAGCGCGTAGAGCCCAGACTATTTTCGTTGTTCTCCGTCCCCGCCCGCCTTCTGCCACGGACAGTTACAAACCTGGTCGATAATTATCCTGGGAGGACGCGACGTCCCAGCTGAGAACTCAGGTCAGAGATCCGAGAGGCAGAAGGATCTCGGGGAGGGGCAGGGGCCGGGCTTGACCTAGCAGCTGGCAGCGCCGCCGATTGGCGGAGGAGAAGGTTGTTCCCGCAGAGCGGCTGCTGATTGGCTGCGGGATGCAGAGGCGTGACGTCTTCAGAAGTTGAGCAAACACCTCCTACTTCCCGGGCTCCTATCCCAATTTCGGCTGGGAATTCGGAGCCTGCCCTGCAGCGCCTCGGAAGATCCGAGGCAGCGGGAGACCAGTCGGCGCCCCAGAGCGAACGAGGTGAGGAGGAGTCCCCGCGGAGGCTGAGCAGACGCGCGGGTGGGCTCAGCCTGTGAGTTGCGCTGGAGATCGCGACCCGGACTCAGGGCTCTCGCTGGGAAGGGCCCGCGAGCTCGGCTCTCGGGTCCCTGCGCCGCGAGGCTTCCCAGCAGGCTGGCGGGGCCGAGAGACGGAGGAGGCGGGGAGCTTTTGGGCCTCGCTGCAAGAAAGGGGAGGGAGAGCGGAAACGCCGAGCGTTTCCCTGAGAGGAAGGGAGGGAGAGCTGTCAGCTCAGCTCCAGCGTTTCCAAGTAGAAAGGCAAGGGATTGCAAATCGGATTGCTTTTCTTTCTTTTTTGGCGGGTAGTGGTGGTGCAAGGGCTGGGGAATAAAGAACTGGGGAAGCTGCGGAAAGACCGCCTTGTTCGTCTTTGGACCGCGTGCTTAGCGGGGATGGCTGGCTGCGGAGGCGGTGGATGGATTGAGATTTCAGGGCGGTTCTTTCCCTTCCCTCCCAGCGCCCGGGGTAGCCAAACTCTGACCACAAACTTCACTTCTTGTCCGTCTGGGCTGCCCACTGTCCGAGACACAGACCCGCCTAGCAAGCTGCTGTGCGCTGTCCATTTTGTAGCAAGGATCGCAGAGGGGTGGAAGTTTGGCGCCTTGCCTGTCTGGGTTTCCGGAGCTCCTGAGCCCTGAGGGGCCGTGCGGGCCATAGTGAGCACTCTCTTGAGTGGGGCTGGTTGTCTGTCCTGACCGCTTCAGAAGAAGAAATGCGCTTTCCAGACGCCGATTTCAGGGGATTGGGGCTTGGGTGGAGCGGGAGAGAGAAAGTGCGCACGAGAGAGAGAATGAATTAGTTCAGTAACTTGAACAAGGATTAACATTTTTTGGTGTTGTGGGTCATCAGTGGAGAAGGTGCAGCTGTGAGATGTAGTTATACACAGGACTGCATGGTCATTGACTGAAGCTGTGGCTTTCCAATACTTTATTTAAAAAAACCCAAAACACTGATGGCACTTTGGTGTTTCTGGGTTTGTGTATTTTGTCCCTTGCATTCCCCTCTTCTTTTTTACCCACGAAGATGAATGAATCTAGGGCTATATGACTTGACTGTGTAACCTGGTGGCCATTCTGCAAAATGAGTTAGGTGGACAAAAATTGAAGCCAATTTACCAGAGTCATTTTCCTACTTTCCAGATAATCATGTTTGTTATCAGTCTCACGTGCTATTGATGATGGCATGATCAGAACTTTGATTTATTTGTAATTGATTTTTTTTCTCACTAGTCCTTGAACAGACCTTGGTTCAGAATTTTGGAAATGATCTTTGGTGTGTAAAAAGCCCCCATTTAACAAAACGTTTCATGTTTTTCATATATTCTTTTATTAATTTTTTCATAGAAATAACATTACAAATGGTGGCAAATTTTCTAGGTAAGGCCACAAAAGAGTCTATGCAATTCATGAAATCATGGAAACAAACATTTGGAATGAGAAATAATCCAAAATATTATTACCACGTTCATCTGATTTAAGATGCCATCAATTGTAAGATGCATCCCTATTTCACAGATGCTAAAATGTGAAAAAAGTCTTAAATTTGATGAAATACAACATTAAAAAGGTAATTTATTTATCTTGAACATCCATGCCTAAAGTTTGAAGTTGAAGAAAGGGCTTATTGGGCTGTTTCTTTTCCTAGAATAATGTAAGGGTGGGGGGATTAATATGGAGCCATGGTGAAGGCCTTACTATGGTGTGACAGAGGAAAGAAATGTGTGTTTACTGTTAGTGGTGTGGTTGTGCTCACTTTTGAGGAGTAGGCAAGCTTGGGGGCTTTTTTTCCTTAATATTTATTGTTTATGACACACAAGCAATGCTCAGCACTTTATGCATATTAGCTCAATTAAATATCACAATGGCCCTAAGAGGTAGATGTTAATATGACTCATTTTGCAGATGATACACAGACAGGTTAAGTTACCAACCAAGGTCACAGAGTAAGTTTGTCTGCAGAGGAACCCAGGAGAGAAATCAGTATTCCTTTGACGTATCTATCTTCTGTTGCAAGCTCTTGGCTTCTGGTTCATGCTGTTAATACAGATAACTTAGGTGAATGTCCATTCTTTCTTGATTGTGTTTTTGGTATTTTGTTTCCCTGTTTGGTGTACATTAGCTAGAAATTCATAAGTCAGAGTGCCTATTTATGTGCTACATTTCTAGTGTTTTTGTAATTCAGTGTCCAGTCACTACTATGCTTAATAGAATCAGCATATTGGAGCCGAAAGGGACTTTAGTATTATATTTTAGTCTGGGTAAGGAAACTGAAGTCAAGAGGAGGAATCCTACATCTAGTTATGTGTCTCAGCTCTCATATCTGGGTTTTCCCACCATACTGTACTATATTTCATAACATTTGTTGATCTATGAAATCTTAGAAGGGAATCGAGCCTTTTTTTATTTTTCAGGGTTGGGGCAATGTGAGTCTCTTCTTATTCATGTGTCTATTTTTGTTTATTTTCTTGCTACATAGATCTCTATAATGTTTATTAAATTTGCCCATTCATTTATTTATTCTTTCTTAAAACACTTGCTGTTTTCCTATTTGCCAGTCATTGGGAAACAGAGATGAGTAAAATATGATTCATACACATTTACAGTTTAGCAAAGAGACAGATAAGTAAGCAGATAAGCATTTTGGACTAGACTCCAATTTAGAACTAACTTTGTATTCCATTTCAGTGAAGCTAAAATTATGAGCTAGAGACCAGGAGAAACATGTGTCATGTATTTGGATGCCTTTGAGTGGCTGAAAATTCTCAGACCAGATTAATTAATACTAATAGACCTCTTCCCCCAAAGTCTACCATTTTCTTCTTAGTCTGGTAATGTATTTTATAAAGGGTTTAACATGGAAGCATTAAAAGAAATGTACCCACGTACAGGAAGTGAAAGTATGGAGACCGGTGTTAATGCAAGCCCAAGCCTAGTTCTAGCAAGCCTTGAAATGGGAGGGATTTGGATTAGTTATAGGTCATCACCTGCTGCTCTGTTAATTCTGGAACTCTTTGAACCTCTCCAAAAATATTATGGTTTGGATACTAAGTATCTAGTGTAGGCTAAGACTCATAGCCATAGAACTGCCCATGCTTATTTACAGACACCAGGGCTTCTTGGGAAACCATGGGTTTTTAGGATATACTTTTATATATTCTTTAATTACTTGGAAGGGTGAATATAAATAATTAGTGTTGTTCATCCATGATCTTATTTTCCTCATCTAAAGACTCTATTACCCCATTCTTAGTCTCTCAATAATTTATCACAATATATGCCTGATTATTGCAAACAATTTGGCATTGAGAAATCTCCCCATGTGATTTGACAGTTTTGGTTCGAGTCACTAAATTATGTTGTAGTGAAATTATTTTAAAGATCTAAAATAGATGGATAAAGAGCACATTCTTAACTATGGGGATTAAAGTTGGAACATTTGGCCTGAATTTCTTCCATGATGAATGTGTAATCCTTTATACATATCCCAATAGGAGTGACAGAAATTAAGAGGAACAATGCTTAGTTCATTCTTATGCTCTTGTAATGCTTGTGCATTGTTTTGGGTAGGTAGGTGATCTGTAAGCTTAAAAAGTATTCTGATTAGATTGATCCTATGGAAAGGGTTGAAGAGACTTAGTACATTTTTGATATTTGATAGAAGAGTAAAAAGTTCTATGAAAATCTCAGCTCTCTTCATCTACCCACTTCTCTTATAAAAATTGCAAAAATTAAATACACTTTTTTTTTTTGTTTGTTTTTTGAGACAGTCTCACTTTGTTTGTTTGTTTTTTGAGACTGTCTCACTTTGCCCAGGCTGGAGTATAGTGGCATGATCTTCACTTACTGCAAACTTTGCCTCCTGGGTTCAAGTGATTTTTGTGCGTCAGCCTCCTGAGTAGCTGGGACTACCAGCATGCGCCACCACTCCAGGCTAATTTTTGTATTTTTAGTAGAGATAGGGTTTTGCCATGTTGCTCAGGCTGGTCGCTAATTCCTGACCTCAGGTGATCTGCCTGCCTTGGCCTCCCAAAGTGCTGGCATTACAGGTGTGAGCCACCATGCCCAGCCAAATACATCATTTTATGGCATAAATACTGACTGAAAAGTAGCAGAGAAAAAAATTTTAATCAAGTTATGTTTAAAAAGTTATACCAACAAGAACAGACTGTCTTATTATGACATCCATTATGATAAGTCATAATAAAAATATATAATAGAGGCTTGGAAAATGCCTTCTATAAAACAGAAAAAAATGCCCTATTTCTATGGGCCTCACTATTCTCATTTGTAATACTGGGTTTTAGATTATATTCTATCAGGCCCCTTTTGACTCTAATATTTGGTTATAATCAGTACTTAATAATTCACCATCAGATATTGATCAGCACCATTTAATTAGATAAAACGAATTCTGAACATGGGCAGGGACTGGATTACTGCTTCTTTATCGCTTTACCAAGTGTATCATGCTGTGCATATCTTAAGTAGCCCCCAAATATATTTTTAATTAAAGGAAGAGAATCAAAAGCACTTGTCCCATAATCAGTGTACAAAAGATTTTATTTTGATAACTCTATAAAGAGACTTTCTGGATTTCATTATAATTTAAATATTAGAAAATATTCATGCTATAAGCAAATGACTAGCTGCTTTTATTTTAATATATGTAATTGTACAAAAGACCAGTCTGCTTACACTCTGAAAGGACCTTTCTAACCACACATGAGATTATCTGCCACTAGAGTGGCTTTTCTTAAATATAATCTTTATAAGTACATTTTAAAGAATCTGCTTTGCTTTGGTTTCTCCATGTGATTTAGAATGATGGTGTACTCAGTGACCATAGGGCAGCTCATAGTCATTGAAAAAAAATGGTGGGGTATGTATGGAGTGCCAAGCTTTGAGCTCTGTCTCTGTGTCTTTCTCTCTCCCTCTGTGTGTGTGTGTGTGTGTGTGTCATTTTCCTTCCCTTTCTCTGGAAAATAATACAAAATACAAAGAACATTCAAGCATGCTCTTTCCTCTGATTCTCATGTTTTTGTTGCAAAATTAGGTAATGAGTAAATTAAAAGATTAAGTCTTGCTTCCTTGAGAAATGGAAAGATAAAATAGCATCATAGAGTATGTTCTTCTGTTGCTACTGATCAATCTTCACTATCATCTTCCTGTCTCAGTACACAGCAGTTCCTTCTTATCCAAGTTTTCACTTTCCATGGTTTCAGTTACCCACTGTCAATCTGGTCTGAAAATAAGTGAATAAAGTACACTAAGATATTTTGAGAGAGAGAGAGAGAGAGACCACATTTACATAACTTTTATTACAGTATATTGTAATTGTTCTATTTTATTATTGTTGCTAATCTCTTACAGTGCCTAATTTATAAATTAAATTTTATCATAGGTATGTATGTATAGGAAAAAACACAGTATATATAGGGTTTGGGACTATCAGAGACTACTGGGGGTCTTGGAATGTATTATCCACAGATAAGCAGGGGCCACTGTATCTCTCTGCAATTCACTATAATGCTCCCGTGACTTTTAGAGACATTTCAAATTCCTGATCAATCTTAGGTAAATAAAAGTGTACACCTTAGTGGTGTTCTGTTTTACAAAAACAGAGAAGAAATATTTTAAATTTCATTTTAATATTTGAAATGTTAACCTGCATGTATCAAAGGGAAGACTGTTGCAATTTGTCAGAGAAAGGGTTTTGTACCCCACCCTTGCCAGTGTGACACTTCTCTTTCTCTATTTTCCTTCCCTTTGTTCTCTCTAGCTTTTTATTTTTCCCCCGTTTCTGCCTCCTGCTTTTCTACATCCCCCTTGTTTGTGTCACAAGCTGCTATCAGCACCTAACACTGTCAGGTAACCTCACTAGAGCTGGTGGCGAATAAACCATGATCTTCCTTCCTTGGTTCGTTGAAGGCATTCCAGAAATATACATTGAATTTACTTCCTGATATTCTTGAAAAATACCACAAAATCCAGGACAAAAAAGCCAAAGCAACCCCTGTTGGCATTTCCGTGAAATACTAGACACCTGAAGTGCAATTTAGAAATTCTATTTCCTATTTCTTGAATTCCTTAGAAGCAGATGAACTGTAGATCTTGAAAGTTCTATGCTGAGACCAAGTTTTAAGGTTCAAGCATTATCTAGCAGTTATACTATAATCACACTTTTTTTTTCTAAGCACACAGAAATCCAGAATTTACCTTAGCAGGTACTCAGAAATGATTTTCAGTATAAAGCAGAAAGAGCAGCAAGAGAGGCATCACATGCTGAGGGGAGAACGGATAATTCACTGTAACTATTGAAGTAAAAGCCATATGGATCTGATTTCTTTCTGAAACAGGAGTTGGTTGGAGTAACAGCATGGGTTGAATCTATATGATGTAAATCTGTAGGCTTTGGCAAAGAAGAGAAAATTCCAGATGTTAAACGTTAAACTAGGAATCCTGCTTCTGCTTAAAAGCAACAGATGCTATCTGACTCCAGTTCAGTTTCTTCATCCGTCAAAAGGGGATATGTATCTGCTTAATAAGATTTTTAGAAGGAGGAAACAAAATGATGTCTGTAAAGTGATCAGCATAGAGCTTGGCATGTAATACTTCATCAATGATAACTACTGTTACATTTGTTTAAATAATGAAAGTTACAGAAATTATTATTTAAGCCTTCCATGCAAAAAGTGAAAGTGAAAGTAGCTTCTCAAATGAGCTGAAGCTCAGTCCCAGCCACTTCTGTCTTTCCCCCCAGTCCTCTAAGGTAGTTGGCCTTTCCAAGTATATATGTGTATGTTACAAGTGTCTGTGTCTGTGTCTCTGTCTGTATCTGTGTCTCATGCTTTCCCGCCCTATCCCAGACAAAGGAGGTGGTGGGAGAAGGAGCAAGGATTGTCACTGAGTGAGGGATGAATGAGGTTAAAAATCAAGCTTGGGCTGAGGGAGGGATTACATTCTCTGCACATGTTCCTCCTGTTGGAGTCAAGAATTTTGATTCATAATAAAAGATACAGGGTTATGTAGTCACCTGTGAATTTATGAAACACAGCGCCTGCTGGGAAGATGGTACGATTTCTGGACATGTGTGTGTGTTTAAAGGAATCACTATCTTTGGAATCGGTTTTATTAGGAACTAAAGAATTCAAGTTCTATGGGACATTGCGCTTTTTCTTTTGGCTTCAAGAAAACTGAATGTTACGGGGTTTGGGTTTGAGTTTAGTGTGATCTCTTTCAAAAGCAAATGAATAAACAAAAAAATTAGATGCAGTATATAACAGTCTTTTACTGAAATGTTGGTAATCTGTTTTACATGCATATTTTGCCCCGAATAAAAGCCTGAACTCCTAATAATCAGCAGTTTCTCTTGCTGTGTGCAGCTTTCTTTCTTTTTGGACCTCTTCTTAAAGCCTTCTTAGCTGGACTCCTCACTATTTGGTCTGTTCTCTGATTCTGTTGTAAAGTGTCCTATAAATTTACCATCTGGGCAGCAAGTAGTTGTTTGCCCCGAGGAAATGTACTTGTATGTTTAATTGTTTGCTCAAGCCTTCCACATTCATCAAGTCGGTCCTCTTCCAAGATTGCAGTCTGATGTAAAAGAAATTTGTTTCATGAAAGTTTTTCTATATATGTTAGCAGTGATGGGTAGGAAATTTCTAGAAGGTACAAAAATCATTCAGTCCTTATATTTTGCTGCCAACTTTAGATGGAAAACTAAGTTTTAGCATTCAAATGATCCTGCAAATCATCATCTGAAATGACATTTGGCTACAAAATGTGGGTAACCATTTGAAGATGGATAGAATACTGTTAAGCCTGGATATTTATGCTATAAAAATTTATCTCAGATTTATTCTGCATAGGAATAAATGAACCTATATATAAGACTTCAGGAGCATCTGGCTGAAAATAAAATGTTTGCTAGTGTCACTTTAATTTCTAGAATTTGGTTAAAAGTATTATTTCCACCGTATTCTATGATTCCTCCAGCTAAGGGATAAAAGAACTACTTTCAGTAGATGATATCATTCTCTCCTTCATGTGCAGCCCTGGTTCTGTGACTAGGGGGACAAGACAGTTCTTATACCCAGAGAATGCTGCTTTGAGTAGGATTTATTCAGGAGGATGTACCTTGCCTGCCACTTTGAGAGAAGCCCATTACATTCATCATAGAAACCCTTTTGTAGCTATTTCTTGATTGACTAATTAGTATAATTATGCAGTCTTCTCACTCAAATAGCAGTTGGAAAACTGGTTGAGGCAGGCTGAGTTTTAATACAACAGGAGGAGGTCATGGTATGGAGAGGAAACCCAGGAAGAGGAACTGGCATGTTTAGAGCAACAAAGGGGAACAGTGAAGGTGAGGCTGGACTCTATGGTGGAAGCAGAGTGATTTAACACTGCTTCTTAAGATTCTAACACCTCTGGTGAAAAGAATAGCTTTGTTTGGTCGACTGGTTTTCTTAAATTTCGAATTTGTTGAGGACCAACAGTTTTGTAAAATCCAGTAACAATAAATTACTAGAAAAAATGATCTTGTGGCCTGACATGGTGGATCACCCCTGTAATCCCAGTAATTTGTCATAGAATTGAAAAAGAAATTAGCCAGGTGGGTGACGTACACCTGTAGTTCTAGCAACTCAGGAGGCTGAGGGTGGAGGATCACTTGAGCCCAGGGTGTAGTGAGCAATGATCTCACCACTGCATTTTAGCATTGACAGAGTGAGACTTCATATCTAAACATAAGTGCATAAATAAAAATGATCACAAGATATTAAGGCTTCTAAATGCTTACTTTCTATTTATGTACACATCTTGTTGTGAACCAGTTTAAAAAAAAAACAGTTTACTGACTGACACTAGGTTGTGGGACACATTGAGAAGCACTTGTTTTGGGAATGATCAGAGATGAACTGGAAAGAGGTTGGCACTAAATTGTGAAGAACCTTGTATACCATTATAAGAATTTCAAACCTGATGCCATCAAAGTTTGAACCAATCTGAAAGTCCTGCTCTTTTTTATCTTCCTGGATTTGGATTGTAGATTAATTTGTCTAAAAGTTTTGTGCTGAATAGATGTTTGATAAAATATGTATTTAAAAAGCTCTTTTAGCTTAGCAGTTATTGGTTAGTGTCACATATGTTGCTCTATACTTTTCAAAATTTTATAGTTAAATAATCTTCTTTTTGAAACTTGGCTTTATTTGGGTAAAGGAACACTTGATATCCCAGTTTTCCCTTCCCTTTTCTCTACCTTGAGTCTGTTTTCGTAAGAGCCGGTTGTATTTTACCGCAGATTTCTCAGGAGACCAGAACTGATCTGCCAGCCCTGCTGCCTTTTGTTGCTCTTCTCTTTCTTTACATTGTCTTTACAGTCACCAGGTGTCAAGATGCTGCGAGTACGTAAGACTGCACTGGGCAGGCTAGGGGTCAGCCTCTTCAGGCGTCTTCATTACAAAGCTGTGTTGGCCGTCCGGAGGGAGGATGTAAACGCCTGGGAGAGAAGGGCTCCTCTAGCTCCCAAGCACATCAAAGGCATCACCAATCTGGGATACAAGGTCTTGATACAGCCTTCGAATCGGCGGGCAATTCATGATAAGGTAAGTATTTCCGATGTTTAACGTATGTGAGAATAAAATGAACATGCATATGAAAATTAAGGAGCATCTGAGTGAAAATAAAATGTTTGCTAGTGTCATTTGATTTCTTTACTTTGGTTACAAGTATTATTTTCACCCTATTCCATGCTTACTCCAGCTGAGGAGTAAAAGAACTTACTTTCAGGAGATGATATCTTTCAGTCATTCTCTCCTTCACGTGCAGCCTTGGTTCTGGTACTAGGGGGACAAGACTCCATTCTTGCACCCAGAGAATGCTGCTTTGAGAATATACCTTGCCTGCCACTCGGAGAGAAGCCCGTTATGTTCATCATTCCACTTGTGCTTCAAAATAATATTATGGGATAGGTTTGACACCCATTCCCATTTTAGTAATGTATATATATACATATACATATGTATATATACATATACTTTTCCTTTCCTGAACCATTGTAAAGTAGGTCACAGACTTCATAACTCATTTCTACTAAATGCTTCAGCATGCATCTCCTCAGAATAAACCAGTTTTCTACATAGACACCATATTCTTTTCATACTTAAGAAATTAATAATTCACAATATCATCTCATATAGTCTATGTTCAAGTTTTGTTTCAGTGATATTGACATTGACATGGGCTCTTTTTGTTTTTTTGTTTTTGAGACGGAGTCTTGCTCAGTCACCAGGCTGGAGTTCAGGGACTACAGGCGTGTGCCATCACGCCTAGCTAATTTTTGTAGTTTTAGTAGAGACGGGGTTGGCCAGGATGGTCTCTATCTCCTGACCTTGTGCTCCGCCCACCTCGGCCTCCCAAAATGCTGGGATTACAGGAGTGAGCCACCGTGCCCGGCTGACATAGACTCTTTTTAAAAGAGCCCAAGACTTATAGTGTCATGACAAACATTTTTGGCATGAATATAACATAAGTGATACATGTTCTTCCCATTGCATCACATCAAAGGCACAAAACATCAGGTTGTCCCATGGTTGGCAATGTGTGATCACTTGGTTGAGGTGGTTACAGTGAGAGCTCTTCATTGTTAAAGTTTATTTCACCCTTTGCAATTACTGAGTCATCTGTGAGATGGTATTTTAATATCTGTAATGTTCCTATTCCTAAATAACTTTACAACTACTCATAATAGCCTCCATTGAACCTTTCCTGAGTTAGTTCTTAATGGAGACTTGTGAAGTGATGCTTTTCTAATTTTATCACTCCCCTAAGTTTGTTTGCTGTCATTCTTCTTCAGAAAGAGGTTTTCTTTTATTTCTCTTCCACTCCTCTACTTTTTTGAGTTGTGAACTCTTTTATTACAGTATATTGAACTGTTTACCAAACTGTGAATTCTGTAATTCAGTGTTTAAATATGCTTCTTTAAAAAACCTTCTTACCTTTGCATTTAAAGGCTTATTGTGATGAGTTTACATAGACATCTTCATGTTGACAAGATGAATCTTAGTATGTTCCTTAAAAGATGAGTTGTGAAGTGTTTTATTACAGTGAACTGAATTGTTTATCAGTGTGACGTGGCATTTGCTTCTGTAATTTTTGCTGTTTTGAGTATATTTTGGAATTATGAACCTTTTGCATTCAATCCATTTACCATTATTCTTTTTAATGTCTGAATTATCCCAAAATTCAGGAGAAGTCCTTTCAAGGGGCCTTCTCTGTCCTTTGGATATGAATCCATTTACCTTTGAGTTTTCCTATTTCTTAGAATAACAAATTGTCCTAGTCTCACCTTGTACCTTTCCTGCCCCACATCAGGAAATTAATAATTTCACCAAGAAGCCTTGATCTCTTTTAGTATATAGAAAACAAGATCTGGTATGTGGTGTTAAGCATGTTTATTGTTATTGAGATACCATTGCTCTTAGGCTCTTTTAGTGTACAGAGCTTAGAAATAAACACAAGCAGATGCCCACACAAATACATATATTAGTCAATCTTAAGTTAATGCTGATACTGAAAGATCTCCAGAGGAAAAAATAATGTCCAGGAAAATTAAAATTTAGCATTGCAGAATTTTCTATCTTTAAAATTTTATGTTTGCATCTGTTTTCTCCAACAGTAAAATTCTTAATTCTTTAATATTAATGTATATTGTTTGCTTTATCCTGTAATATATATAAAATAGTGTCAGGATCACAATACTATTATTACAACTAACAGTAAGCCTACTGAATGAAGTTTACTATTTCTTTGATTTTTGTTTTGTTTTGTTTTTTTTGCCTTTAGAATATATCTGACAATGAACATTCAGAGTGTTGTATTAAATAACTTATTTGAATGTTTTTTTGGTGTGGTTCCATCATCAATCTAATATCCATCTAGATTTATATATTATTGTGTCTATTCAATTTTAATGTTTGTTTTCCCATTTTTTGATTTAATTTTATTTTTCAAAGTAGAACATTTACAAATTCCAGAAATGAAGTCACATTTTCATTTTAAACCCCTACATCCAATTTTCACCCACCCCAAAGGTTACTTTTGTTTCTGATCTATCATTCCTATTTCCTTTTTTTGCAAAAATTAACACTTGTGTGTGTATTTATGTATTTATTTCCCTTTTGTTCTTATACAGAAGGCTGTCTACTATATATGTTCTTTTGTACCTTTCTTTCTTTAGTTACAACGTATCTTGAACATTGCTCTATACAAGTTCTTAGAGATATTTCATTTCATTTAAAGGCTGTGTGGTTAAGTACTCCATTGTACAGATCTTTGTTTATTTGCCAATCTACTACAAATGAGAAAATGGACTGTTTTTTACGAAACCAGGGAGAAATTGTATGTTCATTCTTTATCTCTCTTATTCATCTCTACTTTCCTTTGAAGTAGATTCCTAACTAAATCTATCTGTGGTTGAACTGCTATCGTGGATGCTCTTTTAATTCTGCTTGGGTTATACTTCTTTATTTAAAAATCAGATATGTCTGTGAATTGCTTTCATGTACTAGTTATGCAGTCACAATTAAATGTGTAAGCCTCAGGTTTCCCATTGATTGAATGAGGATTATAATTGTACTTACCTCATGAAAGTTGTATGAAATTTAAATGAGATAATTCATGCAAAGAGCTTAGCAAAGTACACAGTAATTTATTAATACATATCAATGATTATTGTTACTTATTATCCAATAAAGCTCATATTAGCCATGATGATATTCAACCTACATTTCCAAATCAATTTACTCATATGCTGTAAATGTCTCTTTACTCCTCTTGTTTCATATTTTTATATGCCTTCAGTGCCTCTTACTGATATTACCATCTTGTGTTTCCCATTTTCGTTTCTCTAAATTTTAGGTAGTCATTCAGATTAATTTAAATTTTCATATTTCTCTGGTTATCTTACCATTCAGGTTAGTTTAACTTTCTTATTTCTTTGATCATACCACCTAGGAATTATCTCAATATCAGTTAAAGTAGCATATCACTTAGATGCTGATGATCATAATGGTTTGAATTTGTCATTTACTCCACTCCAGACTATTTTTTACTATATTTTGTGAACTCCTTTATAGGAGGGATCTTGAAAATATTTCCTTGTTTCTTAGCATCTCATCTCTAGCACAGATTAGTGTACAGTTAGGACAGTAAAATACGAACTGGGCCAAAACAATGAAAATGAAAAATAAATGTTATAATTATGTCTTATCTTTTAAAAATACAACTGAGTAATAAATCACAAATTGGCATTTACTATTTCAGTGTATTGTTGGTACAAAATATACATTTCACAAGTATGCTTAAGTCACATGTGCTAGTGGATATGACCAAATTATAAACTCTTCTTAAACATATGTGTATCCTGAGTTTTCTAATTGTTTTATGCTGTAAGTGTTGAACATAATACATTTATCTTTAACCAACAAGTACAAATGTTACAAGTAGTTGTTCTGTTATTTGTTCTAATTCATACAGATTTTATTTCTTCAAAAGATTTGTTGTGCCTTCATTTGCTACACATTTTATTCAAGAAAACATGGATATTATGAATCAGAATATTAATCTTTCATCATAATTAAAATTTCAGGAATATGTCAAAGCTGGTGGCATTCTTCAGGAGGATATTTCTGAAGCTTGTCTAATTTTGGGAGTTAAAAGACCTCCAGAGGAAAAATTAATGTCCAGGAAGACTTATGCATTTTTCTCCCACACAATAAAAGCTCAGGAGGCCAATATGGGCTTGTTGGATGAGATTCTAAAAAAGGTAACTAGTGATTAATATTTATAAATATTAATGTAGAAAAATAGTATTTTTTACTTTTAATGTGTGGAGATTTAGTTTTCTTTCCTTCTTTAGTTTAAGAGGAACTAAACACTGCATTCCTTTTATATTCTGAAATGGAAAGAATGATAAAAGCTTTTTCCCTAAACAGTTTATCAGTTTATAAGGCCAATTGGCCATATATTACCAAATAGAATTTTAGAGCTGAAAATAAACTCAGGGATCATGTAATCTACTACCTTATTTTTCAGATGGGACCCAGAGAGGTAAAATGACTTGACTGGGTTGCACACTCTGTATGCCAGAAGTGGACTACAGACAATTTCTACATTTATTCACATTCATAAGGAAAAATGCATTTTTGAGTGTAAATATTATGAAGAAAACTAGTAGCTGTTTAAAACACAGGTTATTCATTTAACAAATATTTACTCGGTGCTGATGATGTGCCTGATACTGTTTGCTCTAATGAAAGAGCAAAAGAGTGATGTATCCTTATCTTCACAGAGCTTACATCGTAGTGGGAGGAGACAGATAATAAATAAATAAGACCAATATGCCACTTGGCAATAGTGTGATGAGCATAAATATAATATTGAAGGAGAAAAGAAGTCCTGGGCACTGGAAAGTGAATATGCTGTTTTAAATAGGATGGTCAGAGGGGGCCCCATTGTGAAAGTGGCATTGAGCAACAACCTGAAGGAGGTGAGGAACGGAGCCGTACACATCTGAGATGGGTATTTTAAGCAGACAGAATAGTAACGCAAAGGCCTGAGGGTCTTTTAGAGTATGAGGTTAGAGCAGACCATGTTCAAAAATGCTTATTCTGTCTCATTCAGTAATGGTTGGAGGTGGGAGGAGGAGAGCAAAATTACTAAGAAGGCTGCTAACCTAGGCTGGTCTAGACTGCAGCTCACAAGTGATGGTGGCCCGCACCTGGAAGTGGTAGTAGTAGAAGTTGTGGTATGTGGTAAATCTTGGATGTGTTTTAGAGGTGGATCCTGAAGGATTTACTGATGACATAAAGATGGAATATGAGAAAAGGAGAGGAGTCAGGAATGACTCCAGGTTTTGGCCTGAGCTACTGAAAGCAATTGCCATGGAATGAGGTGATGCTACTAAAAGAGAAAAAGGCTTGGGTGGGCAAATCGAGAGTTTGGTTTAGGGTCTGCCGAGTTTAATATTCTATTAGACATGTAAAGGTTAAAGCCAGGTGGGCTGTTGGATATGAGTCTGAAGCTCAGGGGGGCAGCTTCTCCTGACGTACATTTTGTAGTTGTCAGAGACTAGATGGTATCTAGAGCCATGAGACTGGATGAGCACAGGAAGGGAATACAGATAAAGAAGTCTAAGGTCCACATCCTCAAGATGTTTGAGCTAGAATCTGAGATTAGGGCAGAGGATTGGAGAGTTCATAAACAGTAAAAGCAATGGGAAAACACATATTATAGAGGAGTATAAAATACTTTCCAATTAATTCTAAAGACAGTAGACGTGGGTGACAGTTAATTTGTAGTGTTTCTAAAGAACAAGTTCAAAAGTAACTAATGGAAATAATACTATATGAAGAATGTTCCACCTTAAGCAAATAAGGTCTTTATAAAGTACTTTAGGAACATTTTTTGTTCTTTTAACTTGTTCATTATAAGAAAATTAGCAAAAACCGACCTGGCAGGGCTGCTTTTGGGCAGCATTTTGTAATCAATGACTTGGAGTTGGATGAAGAATAAACATTCTTAAATTCATGAACATGATAAAAATTATATGATCTTTGAGGAAATAAAATTACTGTTTAAAATACTATATAATTACAATGCATTATGATGTTTTAAGCCTGAATTACTAAGACTTTCCTGAGAGGGGAAAGGTTTTCAAGGAAAGAGGAAGAATGTGTTTTTAGTGAAGGCAAGGAAGAGAAATGCAGACATCATTACGGCTTTTAAGAGGAAGGTTGCCTGTAAAAGGAAGCAGAGGGGAAAAAAAAGAGAGGAGGAGGAGAGAAAAATATTTGTGCTTGGACTCGAGAGAGAGTGTTATTATTTTCCAGGTAATAGAGACCTGAGTATATTTAGAATGGTTGAGAAACAATGTAAAGAGGGAGGATGTGAAAAAGAGGTAACAGTTCAAGAAGAGTGGTCTTGGAGGACATGAGAGAAGCTAGGATCTAGCTCAGAGATTCATCTCAAAAGGGATCTGTTTTCTTTGACCAGAAGGAAGGATGTAAGGATGAGTGGGGCTATAGATATGTTAGTAGATGGTGCTGGATGGATGGGGGCAAGAAGAAAAGGGGAATTCTACCTTTATTATTTGATTGCCTATCATCAACAGGGTATAGCACCTGCTATGATCATTTCTTCATTTCCAGTTACAAACCTACCATTGGTTTGCTACCTGGTGTTTTCTAAATATTTCGTGCTATACCTCA
Source organism: Aotus nancymaae (assembly GCF_030222135.1). Taxonomy (NCBI): domain Eukaryota; kingdom Metazoa; phylum Chordata; class Mammalia; order Primates; family Aotidae; genus Aotus; species Aotus nancymaae. Next base: position 34,445,564 of record NW_026988413.1, read on the forward strand.
TGGTAACTTCTGGTAGCAAGTTAAGATATATTTCAGAGGAAAAAATGTGAAATACTTACTTGCTCATATTTATCTTTACTTGTTACAATTAAGCTTAATGGGTCCAGTTGGAACTTTTTTTATCTCCTTTTCAGGAAATTCGACTTATTGATTATGAGAAAATGGTGGATCATAGAGGAGTACGGGTAGTGGCATTTGGACAGTGGGCTGGTGTGGCAGGTAAGTACGCCAGAGCTTACATCACACACTTTCTGAATTGGCTTGGGGACTAACTGTGAGTTTTCTCTTTTCTGTGGCAAGGATATAGGAGTGTTTATTTCCATGGAAAATAAAATAAAAATGAAGGTATGCTGAAGGATGATGCATACAAGTGGAATAATGTATGAAGATAAAGGGTTAAAAATATTTAATTGCAAAAATTCAAAAGAAAAAGCAGGGAGAAGGATAACAACTCCAAACAGGAGTTGTTATCCTGTTTGATTTTTAGGTAGTTCCTTTTGAAAGGCTAGAAGGAGATGTCAGTTTGGTAATGAGACATTGGGAAGTAGAAGATAGGGAAAAAGAGAAAGGGAAGAAAGGTCCAGGGACAGGAATTTTGTCCAGTTAACATTTTGAACCTTGTTTAGCCAAGAAACACCACAATATGTTATAGCTCTGTTTCAGATCAGACTACTTGCAGGTCTAATAAGGGAGGTGATGACTTTGGCATTGTTTGACCTTGTTATTTAAAAGTAGAAAATTCCTTATTATGGTTTATGTCATTTTGCTTATTATTAATGTTATACTCAAATCCACCTGCTTCTTAAATAATAAATCTAAGCAAAAATTTAAAGCTCATAAAATGCTTTCACTTAAAACCAATTAAGGCAGGGTATAGTAGCTCATGCCTGTAATCCCAGCACTTTGGGAGGCTGAGGCAGGTGGATCATTTGAGGTCAGGAGTTTGAGACCAGCCTAGCCAATATGGTGAAACCCCATCTCTATTAAAACTACAAAAATTAGATGGTGGTGATGCACATCTGTAATCTCAGCTACTCAGGAGATTGAGGCACAAGAATTGCTTGAACCCAGGAGGCAGAGTTTGCAGTGAGCCAAGATCAGGCCACTGCACTCCAGTTTGGATGACAGAGCAAAACTCTGTCTAAAAAAAAATACCTTTTCTCACCCAACACACAAATCAACTCTATTAGACTAACAGAAAATTAAATTCATAGTATAAAAGCAGTAGTAGAGAGATCTCTGATAACTATGATTCCTAGGGCCTTTCAGGACTCATCCAGATGAGTGTTTTATTTACCTAGATAGAATTAATACATCAGAATTAATCCGATTTATTTAGAAGTCACCATATTCAGAAATAGGACCACATCCATCAATTGGATGTGGTTCATGTTCTTAGAGAAATATTCAGACAAGTAAACACGAATACAATGCTACTGCTAATTGCTATAAGAAATGTATTTGAGGCCAGGCATGGTGGTTCACGCCTGTAATCCCAGCACTTTGGGAGGTCGATGCGGGTGGATCACCTGAAGTCCAGAGTTCAAGACCAGACTGGCCAACATGGTGAAATCCAATCTCTATTAAAAATACAAAAATTAGCCAGGTATGGTGGCAGGTGCCTGTAATCCCAGGTGCTCGGGAGGCTGAGGCAGGAGAATTGCTTGAACTTAGGAGGCAGAGGTTGCAGTAAGCCGAGATCATGCCATTGCACTCCAGCCTGGGAGACAGAGCAAGACTCCATTTCAAAATGAAGAAGAGGAAGAAGAAGAAGAGGAAGAACAAGGAGAAGAAGGAGAAGAAGGAGAAGAAGAGGAAGAAAGAAGAAGAGGAAGAGGAAGAAGAAAAAGAAAAAAGAAAGTTATTTGAACTTAGCTGTTGCAAAAGCTTTCTTTTAAAAAGTGCCTTTGAAGCTGATATCGGAAGAATGATTAAAAACTATTCAAGGAAGTAGGAGAAGACAGTACAAGTGTGCAAAGCTCAAAGTGAAGAGGGGAAAAAGAATAGTTTTAAGGAATAGAAATAAGTTCATAATTAAAGTGTATATGGATAGAAGGATATGTGGTTCTTAGAAATATTTAGAAGGTGAAATTCACAGGATGTGGTGACCGATTGGATGCAGGGGTGAGGGGGTGAGAGAGACACTTTAAAGATGAAATCCAGGTTACCAACTTATGCAGTGATTCAGTTCTTTCAGTACCCACAGAAATGGAAGAAGAATTTGGAGGAAGAGAGTAAATGAGTTCTGTATAGGACAATACGTTAGTAGATTACAAACTAAGTTGCTGTAATGGAGACCCCATGGAATAGAACTTACGTAAGCTAGAAGTCCAGGGATGAGTAGTCTAGGGATGGTGGGATGAGGGGAAGGCTCTGCTATTGTCAACACTTGGCTTTCATTTCTAAGGTGACCCTTCAGGTTGCTATTTTCCAGTCAGTGGAAAGGGGAGAAACGAAGTGGAGGCAAGCAGCTTCCTTTCTAAGGATGTGACACAGAATTTGAACATATTATTTCTGCTCATACCTATTGGTTTAAATTGATTGAGAAATGTAATCTATAACTGGGCAACTATGTCTGCTTCTAAAACCATGTGCTCTCCATCCATGAAGGATTAACTGAGTTCAGACTTACTATCCTGTCATTATCCAACTAGAAAAATTGGATGAGATGTAGAAAGCAATGTTATCAGACGTTGAACAACAGGCAGTACAGACTTGTGATCCCTGATAGATGGAAAATAGATGAGGTGAGCTCTATGTTCACTCTGGCTTTCTGTCTGGAGAAATTTCCAGAGGGTGTGAATATGAGAAAGTAACACAAAGCCTGGTGGACTCACTGAGCTGAGGAGATAGGAGTTGGGGAGCCTGAGGTGGCTGGAATTGACAGCACATAGTACCAAAGAGGGGGAAGCTATGCAGAAGTAGGCGTTCTAGAAATATACTTAGGGATCTTGCTGAGTGGAGAATGAAAATTCATGAGACTGGCTGAGGAACAATTTGAGAAAAAGAACAATGCCAGGGAACTCTATGGCAAACTGTTCCCAGAGTTTGTACCATCAGCCAGAGTGGAGAGACTTCACTGAATATATAAGGTTTTCAGGGAAGCCCTGATGTGTGTGGTTAAACCAGCTCTTAATAAAGCCTGTTCTAAATTCACTCCTATAAAAGCTTAAAAATGAGCCTAATGTCTAATTTGAGAGAGATATAATTAGCAGACAAATAGATTAAAATAGCTATAATAAATGTTCAGTATATTCACGTTTTAAATGAAAACATAAACAAAATGAGGAGAGAAATAGAAGAAATCGGTCTATCAATCAATAGACACTACAGAGGAAATCTATACATAAGCAGAGGAGTAGAGAAGATATATAGATTTTCTTCTGTGGTGTCTATTGATTTATAGATATGATAGATTGATTTCTTCTACTCATTTTGTTTGTGTTTTCATTTAAACATTGAGCATATTTAGCAGCATCTCTGTCATTTCTTGTTTCTGGGTTTGTTTCTGTTGCTGAATAACTCCAAGTTAATGTTCCATTGCAAGACTCAATTTTTTGCTGAATGCCAGACATAGTTCATTTTACATTGTTGATTATTAGATTTTGATATTTTCCTTTCAGGACCATTGGGCTTTGTTCTAACAGGCAATTGTTTGTGGATTGCATTGATTCTCTTAAGGCTTGTTTTCCTTTCACCTCCCTCTTTTCCTTCTGGGACTCCAAATACACACATATTAGACCATTTGATCACCACCTGTCACTTAAATTCTGTTTTTTTCTCAGTCTTTTTTTCTTTTTATGCTTCATTTTGTTTAGTTTCTACTGCAGTGAGGAAGGAAGAAAATATTTAAAGAAATAGTGACCAAAATGTTCCCATATTTTGATAAAAATTATAAATACACAGATAAGTAAAGTTCAACAAACCCCGTCAAAAACAGAAATAAAAATATCACAAAGAAAATGACACTAGAACCATCATAATTGTCTTGCTAAAAAACAATAAGGGAATTAAAAATAATGGGAAAAAGGAACAATATACATAGAATAACTAAGATAAACATCAAACTTCTAATCAGAAACAGTTTAAGCTAGCAGAAAATGGAGCAACATCTTTAAAGTGCTGATAGAAAACAAACCAACCTATAATTTTATGTACAGTGCAATATCTTTCCAAAGACAATATCTTTTCAATACTTTTCTGGACATCTTTCTAGTAAGTGAAGATTAAATATAGATTTTCTGGTCAAATGAAAGCTAATACAATTCACTGCCATAGAAATATTTTAAAAATTTCTCAAACAGAAGGAAAATGAAATCAGTTGAAAATATGGATTGAATTAAAGAAACAAAAAACACTACCAATGGTAGAATGTGAACAAATATAAAAATCATCATATCTTATTTTAAAACTTTTCTTTATGGCTGGGCACAGTGGCTCATGCCTGTAATCTCAGCACATTGGGAGGCCAGCGCAGGTGAATTGCTTGAGCTCAGGAGTTTGAGACCAGCCTGGGAAAAATGGTGAAGTCCCATCTCTACCAAAAAATGCAACATTAGCTGGGCTTGGTAGTGCATGCCTGGTATCCCAGCTGCTTGGGAGGCTGAGGATTGCTTGAGTCTGGGAGGTTGAGGCTGCAGTGAACTGTGTTCATGCCACTGCATTCTAGCCTGGGTGACAAAGTGAGTTAACTGTCTCCAAAAGAAAAATTCTTTAAAAAATAATTGATAGTTTCAAATGAAACAATGTATTATGATATTCATAACACAGGTAGAAATAAAATATGCCACAAATAACGATGAACGGGAGAAGAGGAATAGAAACATAGTTTTGTAACATTCTTTTATTATACCTGAAATGGTATGACATTGCTTGATAGTTGACTATAATATGATAAAGATGCATATGATAACCTAGAACAATCACTAAAAACAAGGCTCTAGAGCTAATAAGGCAATAATGGAAGTAAAATTTCATACTAAGACATACACAGTGCAAGCAAAAATACAAGAAAAAATGCATAAAACAGTACAAAGTATAAATAAAACAAGAACACAAACAGCAGCATGGTAGCTTTGTTTGTTTAGCTATATCAATATATATCATTAATGGCCTAAAAACTCTAAGATGGCCTATACAACGAATCACAAAACAATTCTTGATAAACTTAAAAGTTTGCAATCATACAGTATGTATTCTAACTGTAATAAAATTGCCCTAGAAGTTTTTATAGAAAGATATTTGGAAAATTTCCAAATATTTGGAAGATATTCAGTGTATTTTTGAATAACTGATGCGTTAAGAAGAAATCATAGGAAAATTAGAAGTTTTTTTTATTTTTTATTTTTATTTTTTCTTAGTTTCTTCTTTCTTTCTTTAGAAGATATTTTTAATAAAAGAAAAATTTAAAGTATAGCTTATCAAAATGTGTGGGCTATAGATAAAGTAGTAATTAGAAGGAAATTTACAGCATTTAATTCTTTTATTAGAGAAGACAGTTTTAAAATTAATAATTTGTGCTTCTACCATATGAAGCTAGAAAATTATAGAGAAATAAACTCAAAAGCAAGTAGAAAGAAATAAATAATAAAGATACCAATAAAATTAATGAAATCAAAACAGGAAAAGAATAGAGAAAATCAATGAAACCAAAACCTGGTTCTCTGAAAAATATCAATAATATTGATTAACATCTCTAATTAAAAAAAAGAGAGAAGACATTATTTACTAAGAAGGAATACAAGGGGCCATCACTATATCTTACTAATGGGGAATATTAAAAGGATAAAGGAATATTATGAATAGGTCAATAAATTTGGCAACCTTGATGAACTAGATAAATTTTCAAAGGGCACAAATTGCCAAAATCAGCTCAAGAAGAAATGAAAAACTTAAGTATCAAGGTTCAAAATAAATTCTACTAATAGGCATTTATTAAGAGAAATACCATATTTTATACAAATAATTTTTTATAGCAACTCCATTTATAATAGCCTGGAAACAACCTAAATGATCAGCAGAGGAATAAACTGAAATGGAAATGAAAAAACTCTTCATCAATAAGCAGAAACTAACTACTGATACATACAAAATATGTATGAACCTCAAAAACATTATGCTGAGTGAAAGCTGACACAATGTAAAAGAGTACAACTGACCTTTAAACAACATGAGTTTGAACTGCATGAGTCCACTTATATTCATGGGATGCAAAACCCACCTTTATGGGGGGCCACATTTTTTTATATAGGTGGGTGTCACAAATAACGATGGGACCGTGGGACTTGAGTATGCCCAGATTTTGACATATGCAGGGGTCTTAGAACCAACCCCCTGCATATACTGAGAGATGACTGTTTAAAATTTCATTTATATGAATCTTTAGAAGAAACTAATCTATGCAGAGAGAAAGATCCGTAGTTGTGGAGACCAGAGGTTGGTGAAATACTCTGCATCTTGATCATCGTAGTAATAACACAGATGTGTATATTTGTTAACAGTTACCGAACTATACAGTTTAAATGGGTGCATTTTGTTGTATATAAACTATTTCTTTATAAGTTGACTTTAGAAAAACAATAAAAGAAAATTTGGTAGGGATGCGTGTCGAGGGGTGAGGAACATGGAAAGTTCTTTCATAAAAAGAATAAGGAACAAATGGATGCTGAGGTCTTTGCCACAGGCACAAGAACGTGTCTGGCTAGATTTTGAAATCAAAAGAAAAATCTGTTTTGGAGAAACAGATTTGAAGTCATCTGCATATAGATAGTACTTGAAATTTAGGACTAGATGAGATTACCTAAGGTCATCTAGGGACACATGTAGATATGAAAGAGAATAGAGCCCAGGACAGAATCCTGAGGGTGAATAATATAAAAGGAGTTGGCACAGTAAGAGGAACCTACAGAAAGGTAGAATAAAAAAAAAATCGAAGTTGGGATGCTGAGGGGCACTCTGTTTCCACAAAGAAGAGGTCTGCATTGCCAAGTACTTCTGACCTGATCTACAATGTATCCACTGAGTTTAGTTATTTAGGTCACTATATAGATGATGGGAACCCTAGGGTTAATGGTCACTTTGTTTTTATTTGTTCATTTGCTTTTGGTTTGGGAGGCATGGCAGCATGTTTAAATGCTGATAAGAATGAAGCAATAGGGAAGGATAGTGAAGGGATGGGATCTGGAGACAATGGGGAGAGATTAGCCTTAGATAAGAAGAGGAACATTCTTTCTATTTTATCAGGATTGAAGGTGGAAGGAATAGGTGGGGATGCATTTGGGTTAGTGCATTTGATACCAGAAAGTTGAGAGGATGGATAAGATCTACTGAGACCTCTTCCAAATCTGAGATGCTGTATTTGTGCTCTGCAGGGCACTATGCAGATTGGAGAATGGGCAGAGAGAACAGCTTAAATTCTTCCCAACTAATAGTCTTTCTATTGGTCTGATTCCGTAACAGGGATGATCGACATTTTACATGGAATGGGTTTAAGGCTCCTTGCTTTGGGACATCACACACCTTTTATGGTGAGAGATGTTTATTTTGCTTATTTTTTTGGAAAACACATCTCACTCTTTAAGAATTAAAAAGAGCTGGTGGACTAACTTGAGTTGTGTATGTTTGTTTTCAGCACATTGGCATGGCTCATAACTACAGGAATAGCAGTCAGGCTGTGCAAGCTGTCCGTGATGCTGGCTATGAAATATCTCTAGGTTTGATGCCTAAGTCAATAGGGCCCTTAACATTTGTGTTCACAGGAACTGGTAATGTTTCTAAGGTAAATTTTACCTGACTTCCTTCTGTAAACAATGCAAAACTCTGAAACTAACCCTAATGATGTGGGCAGGCATTTTGTGGTTATTTCAAATGGACTGAATGAAATTTTTGGTACTTTTCTTACCAACGTATTTTTCTCATAGTGAAAAGTAGTAATGATCCAAATATGTGTATATGTGTATATGTATATGTGTGTGTATATATGTGTGTGTGTATATATGTGTGTCTATCTATACACACATACATAGACACATGTAGCTTTTAGTTGATGGCTAGGTATCTGAGTCTTGGAATACTTTTTCTTTCTTTGTTTTTCTTTTTTTAAAAGAGATAATTCAGCTGGGTGCAGTGGCTCACGCCTGTAATCCCAACACTTTGGGAGGCCAAGGCAGGTGGATCACCTGAGGTCAGGAGTTCGAGACCAGCCTGGCCAATATGGTAAAACCCCATCTCTACCAAAATTACAAAAATTAGCCAGGCATGGTGGTGCACACCTGTAATCCCAGCTACTAAGGAGGCTGAGGCAGGAGAATCATTTGAACCTGGGAGGCGGAGGTTGCAGTGAGCCAAGATCGCACCACTGCACTCCATCCTGGGTGACAGAGCGAGACTCTGTCTCAAATAAATAAATAAATAAATAAATAAATAAAAGAGATAATTCATTGTTAATAGCAAAAAGGTCTGTTCTGAGTGTGATCTGTTTTACCTTCATTACCAATATGTCCAAGAGTTTGAAAGTGACCTCACGATGTCCATTTTTCAAGACTACTCAGAGTTTTGCAAACAAGATGTTAAGAAGATTCATTTAAGACTGTAATTCATACTTTCTTCCTTCTCTGGTGGTTTTAAGAATGTATTTGTAATCTCCTATAGAAACCAGTAATTGTAGAACAATTCCTTCTTCAAAGAAAATATTTCACAAATAGAATATCATTATTCATATTATATTGTGAGGTGAGCATCCGATTATTTCCTTTGTAGGAAATATAGCTTTCCTATTTGAAATAATTTCTACAATGTATTTAAAATAAATGGAAATATGTTATTGTGCCCTCATTTCTAAATACTCTGATCAATTCTCTGAGTGACTTAAATAAAAAAGAAAAAACATTAAAGCCCCTTCTAATATGTGCTGTTCAAAGAGAAATAAAAGCTAGCTAGCAGACTGCTTGCAAGCAGCTCATCTCTATTTCTATGTTGCAATTCTGGTTGTAGGGAAGGCAGGTGGAGCTATATAATTGTTGGGAAAATGATTAGAATTTTGCAGAAAACCATGTTGGTTCTTTTTCTATTGATTTTTTGATTTTTATTCACATATTATTTGTAGGGAGCCCAGGCAATCTTTAATGAGCTACCTTGTGAATATGTGGAACCCCATGAATTAAAAGAAGTTTCCCAAACTGGAGGTAAAGGACAGGGGATGACTAACTTTTAATGTTTTTAACAGTCTCTGTGTTATAATATTTTATCACCATAAATTTTTATTGTCACCCACTTTACTAATTTCTTTCTCCTTTGCAAGACCTCAGAAAAGTGTATGGGACTGTGTTAAGTCGCCATCATCATCTTGTCAGGAAAACAGATGGTGTGTATGATCCTGCAGAGTATGACAAACATCCTGAGCGCTACATAAGTCGTTTTAATACTGATGTGAGTATGGTATTCAGCTTTTAAGTTGGTTTCTTATGATACAGTGTAGGGAGGCTGTTTTCAAAAAGAGAAATTACGAATTGTACTTTGACTTTCAGTTTTCCTGTTGTAAGTCCTTACAACACGAGTTGGCCCTTGGAGCTGTTGTCTTTTAGGGGCATTTTAGTGCTTTTGGTGGTTTCTGTGGACATACTCTTTGTTTCACTGTCTCCATTTCTGCCTCAGGTCTACATGTGCCCAATAGCTCTAAGTCATTTCCTGTGGGTTACTGTTTGCTGTATTTATCCCAGACTAGTTAGCACTGTGGGCAGAGCACAGTGCATATGGGGTTTGGTCTCAGGTCTCAACATGGCCACAAATTACAACCATAATCTCAGCCAGCAATCTTGAAATGCATGCCATTGATTCAGGGGGTGAGGGTGACATAGTGTGCCTGTATAAGTGCAGACCATCCCCACTGTATGAAAAAGCTATTATACTTACAAATCAAATCCTTTGATGGGACACACTGGCCTTATCTTAAAAGAAATATATTTGTGTGTTCTATAGTCATTGGCCATGCAACAATCTTCCCCAGATAAACTAAACAACCAAGAAATAAATTTTTAAAAATGCATGCATTTATTGTGAAAAGGAATGCTTTAAATAATTTTATATATGTTTGACCAATGTAGCATTTTTTGATTTCGGTATGAAGTTTAGCCCTTATATCATGCAGAGCATGTTAGAGAGAACTTTTACCTTCAGTTTGAGATGTTTGAAGAAGAATAATTATGAACATAGTTTCAAACTGAAAAGTTTTGAATCTAGGAAATCTTTATTCCTTCTCATTTCTCCAATCACAGAAGTATTAGTGATTGGATGCATCCTAAAACTGATAATGAGCTAGTTACCATGTATGCATGTGTGTAGCACATTTCTCCATAGAGCTTACAGATGTTACCTGATTTAATCTTCACAGCATTCCTTTGAGGAATGGGGTGTGTATTATCCCCATCTGGCAGGTAAGAAAAATAGAGCCCAGAGAAGTTGAGGGAGCATGATTTAGGTCATATCCTACAGGTAGCAGAGCTGGAAATAGAATTTTAGGTCCACTGTTTTGTGTGTGTGTGTGTGTGTGTGTGTGTGTGTTTTGTCCTTTTTCTTTGGCATGCAGTACATTATAGAATGAACATATTAATGTATTTATGGTCATATATTTCCCATCATGGGGTAATTCTACCTGATATCTGGGTGTAGAATTATTATCTTTACCTCAAAAGATGGACACTGACCTGGACAATAAGAAAATCAATTAGAAGTTATATTTAATTATTTCTCATAGACTTTACTGCTAGCTCTCTTTCAGTATACTGTATTACAATGGGTTATTTTCTATTTTCTTGAACCTGGAACTTGCATTACAGATTGCACCCTATACAACTTGCTTAATTAATGGAATCTACTGGGAGCAAAACACTCCTCGCCTCCTAACTCGCCAAGATGCTCAGAGTCTCCTGGTTCCAGGCAAGTTCTCAGCTGCTGGTGTGGAAGGCTGCCCTGCACTACCACACAAGTAAGCACTCTACTTCAGCAACGATGGCAGTTTTTACCAGCTGCTTCCATTATTAGAGGATCAAAGAATGTGATGTCCCCTCATATCATAGGACTTGATTTCTAATGACTACGTCTCTGCCTTATCTTTCTTGACCTCTTGGCAGTACTTGACATTGTTAACCATCCCTCCTTCTTTTTTTTAAATTTTATGTATTTATTTTTAGAGATGGGGTCTTGTTTTGTTTCGCAGGCTGGTGTAAATCTCTAGGCCCTAAGCAGACCTCATGTTTTGCCTCCCAAGGTGCTAGGATTACAGGCACGAGCCACCATGCCCAGCCCATCCCCACTTCTTGAAACACTCTTTTGATTTCTGTGATGCTGCTTGCAGCTCTGAAACCCTTTCCTCAAAGAAATATTCTCTTGCTTCTCCATTCTCATCTCTATCTCTAGTTTGTTGCTCTTGTTTTTTGTTTTGAAGTTTCTCATTTATTTTCTCATGTTTATGATTTTTCTCCCTCTTCCTAGAACTTAATCTCCCTAAGGATAGGGGGTTTGTTTATCTTGGCCACAAGTGCCTAGTGATATATAATGGGCATTCAAATAATTGTTAAATATTGAATGAATTAATTAATCAACAAATATTTGTGGAGGAGTAAAAGGTATATTTGCTTTTCTAGGCATGTAACTGGCATCCAGTAAATGCCAAGGGAATGCTAGGAGCAACAACATCACCAGGATTTAGAAGAAAGCAGAAGCTGGGCTCAGCAAACCTTAAAGGGAAAAGTGAGGAGAACAGGAATTCCAAGTGAAAGGATTGGTGCTTAATAAATATGGAGACAACAAAGCATATTTAGGGAGCTAAATGTGACAGTCTAGCTCTACATAGGTTCATGTATGCAAGTGGTAATTGGAGATTGTGCAGAAAAATTATAGTCAACCCTTTTGAATGCTGGACTGAGACTGTTGTTCATAATTCTAGAGGTTTCTGTGTAATCACATGTAAAACTATGCAATACTAAACAGGGTGGAGGTAGCATAATTGAACCTTTCTGAGTTATTTAGAGATAGCTAACTACGTTAACTTTAGTCTATTAATGAGTTCTCTAGGAAAGCGATTTTCTGCTTTTGTTTTTCTCTTTTCTTTTCTTTCTTTTTTTCTTGTGGAGATTAAAACTCATATTGGGAAGAGTTTCTGTATCACAGAACGTGCAAAAGAATGAGATATAGAAAAAAATGCCCAAGAGCCTGGAAAATATTTGGCATCCACATTGAAAATTGTTCCAAACTCCTCTCATTTTTAGTCTTGGAGACTTCGGAATTCCATCCTCTCATCTAAGTATTGATGTTATTTTCAGACTTGTGGCAATATGTGACATTTCAGCTGACACAGGAGGGTCTATAGAGTTTATGACTGAGTGTACAACAATAGAGCGTCCTTTTTGCATGTATGATGCAGACCAGCATATTATTCATGACAGGTGAGTTCGCTAAAGTTGTTATATGGTATTCATCACTTAGTTACATTGATATACTACTCTAAAATGCTCAATATTTTACATCTTCATGAAGCTATGAAAATTTGGAGAGAAATAAACATAAGAAAATTTGGTAAACAATTGCAAATTTGAACACTTAAATATATATAGTATATATATACATATAGTGTATATATGTGTGTGTATATAGTATATATATACATATACTATATTTAAATGGGAAACGGGTTGCTGAAGAAGGAAAACGTTTTGTTTGAAACATTTTGTTTATTTTCTCATGTACTTTGATACAAAATTACAAATGATAATGAAGCAAATATAATGGAGTAGACATCGAGAAAAGTCAGAACTTACAAGTAATGTTTTGTGTTTCTGAATAAACCGTATTGCTTTTCTTAAGTGTTGAAGGCTCTGGGATCCTGATGTGTTCTATTGACAATTTGCCAGCACAGCTCCCAATTGAAGCTACGGAGTGCTTTGGAGACATGCTTTACCCTTATGTTGAAGAAATGGTAAGCAGACTGATAATATCAGTAACAACTCTGTGGCTTTAAATAGAATAATGGAGTGATTCTGTGAATGTTCTGGTCTTCTAAGAAATCAGTTGTAAAATGAAATGCCAACCCTTCCCTGAAATACTTACTGATACTATTTTATTTGACATATTCTGCTTACTTATCTCTTGGGGGATATGATGATACCACTGTCTTCATGCTTCATTACAATTACATCTTTCTCCCATTATAGGTATTTTATTAAAAACGTTCATGAGATAAAACATGCTTTATTTTTAATTCTTTGCTGTCTAGGTCAGTTCATGTCGGGAGACTCTTATTGTGCCATAATAACCAGATCTGGAAAATTAGAAATATTGAACATTTTATTGGGTTCTGGTCACTAATGGTTAGTTAAGTGACAGCTTACGTTGAGGTCATGTATTTTTCTTCTGTGATCAGTGATTAGCTAATGAAATACCGTGTTATCTATATTCCACTTTCTTTATCCAAGAAAATTATTTTCTATTTCAGTTTTTATCCTAAGCATTCATAGCCATCCTGCTTTATTTTTATTCCAGACTGTCTGCCTCTGCCAATGATTCTAATATAAAGAACGGCTCTTGTTCTTTTCATCTATATCTTCATTCATAAGCTCTCACACTATTAATAGAACAATAGTTAGTGGGGCAAGAATAAATGAAATTTTCAGTCTGTGATCATCTTTTCTTTCAAATAGTATTCCATTTGGACCTTTCTTTTTCCTATTGGAATACATCAACAAGGAGATGTAGCAGGCTTGAGAAAATGCAGGCAGCAGGCACTGTCACAGTTAGACATGATATTGCACCTACTATGTGCGGGAAGTGTTCAAAGTACTAAATATATTTTAATTTTAAGTACTCATGAGAATCTTATTAGGTAAGTACCATCATTAAACCCATTTTACATATTATAAAACAAATACAGAGAAGTTAAGGATGAGAAGTGTTGCTTATGCAGTCAGTGCTGGATCTGCTTTATGTCTGGAGTTGGTGCTGAGGGATTAAAGAAGCAGGGGAAGGACAGTACAAATGCTAGACTTTTCTGGAGACATCATCATCTTGCTTTATGGCCTCGAGCAGGACACTCACTTCCTTTCTGACCCTCAGATATTTTATCTGTAACATGAGGTGCTTGTAATGAATACATAATCTTAACAGTTTCTCCACTTCTAAAATTCTATAATAGTAAATGTTTAAGTGGCCAAACTGTATGTGTATAAAAAATGCAGTAATATATTTACCAAGATGTTTGCCATTTTTGATACTCTTCATTCATTTCCCATTGGCATCATTTCCCTGCACACTGAATAACATAATTTATCACTGCTTATAATACAGGTTTGCTAGTGACAGATTTTCTTAGTTGTCTTGTATCTGAAAATGGCTTCATATTCTCTATTCTGCTAATCAGACTTTTCTGTGCATTTTTCATTTCTGATGTTCTATTTTCAGTTCTAGAATTTCCATTGGGTTCTTTTAAAAAATTTTGTTTTGGTATTTTCTCTTTCTCTGCAGAGAGTTTCTATCTTTTCATTAGTTATGAGTGTGTTTGTTTTAATTACATGAAACATAGTTATAAAAACCATTCTACAATCTTTATCTCATACTTCCAACTTTCTGGGTCAACTTGGGGTTGAACTTTATTGATTGTCTTTTCCCTTGAGAATGGGTCATAGTCTTCTGGTTTTCATAAATGTAATAATTCTGGATTGTGGTCTGGATGATGTGGATATTATGTACATTTATCAAATGCATTTTCTGTATTCATTGAGAAGATTATTTTTTCCTTTGCTCTGTTAATGTGTGAATTGTATCAGTTGGTTTTCAAATATCAAACTATTTTCACATTCTTAAGATAAATCACACTTGGTTGTATGTTAATCTTTTATTCATGACTAAGTTCAGCTTGCTAAGTAATATACCAAAATATATTAATCTATTTTACCATTGGTAGACATTTGGGATTGTTTTCTTTTTGGGGCTTTTACTAATAATTCTACTATAAAGATTTTTGACATGTCTTTTGGTGTGTATATATATATATCTCCACATTATTTTGTTGAGTTCATTCATAGAGTTATCTTATTTAGGATTACCAAGGTCTATGTTCATTAGAGAGCTGAATCTTTAACTTTATTTTATTCTAAGGTCTTTGTCAAGTTTGGATATTAAGGTTATGTTGGCCTTAAAACAAGTTAGAGAATATTTCCTTATTTTTGGTCTCAGGAACATTTTATATGAGTTAGTGTTATTTCTTTTTGATACAATTTATTGGCAAAACGAATTGGGTTGGGAGCATTGTGGTTTGTTTCTCTTTTGTTTGGGTTTAAGGGTAAGTTTAAAAATTATAGATTACATTTTATTTAAAAACTTAAGGATGTTCAGATTTTCATTTTTCTTCTGTCAATTTGGTATGCTTATTTTCTAGGAATTTATATCTATTTCGTCTAAGTTGTAAACTTTATTATCACAATATTTTTTAGTAATAACCTTATTATCTCTTTCATAGATTCTGTAGTGATTTCTCTTTTTCCAAAACTGATGTTAGTTGGGTATACCTTCTGTTTTGTCTTAATCTACTTTACTTGGAATTGATCAATTTTATTAGTCCTTTCAAAAAATCAGTTTAACTTTGGTGATCATCTCTATTTTATATCATTTTTTATTTTCTTAATTTCTGATGTTACCTTTACTGTATTCTTTATTTTACTTTATTGGGTGCTTAGTTAACCTTTCTTTTCGTAACTTCTTGCAATGAGTGCTTAGGTAATTATTTTCCTATATTTCTCTTTAGCAATATGTGCATTTTAAAGCTATAAGCTTTACTCTGAGTGCAGCCCATTTTTGATTGTATTATTTGTTGTTTTGTATTGAATTCTTTGACTTTCTTGTATATTCTGGGTATTACTTCCTTGTGAGATGTATAGTTTGCAAATACTTTCTCCCATTCTGTTGTTTCTTCACTCAATTGATTTTTTTTTTTTTTCTGTGCAGAAGCTTTTTAGTTTGATGTAATTCCATTTATCTATTTTTGGGTATTGTGCTTGTGCTTTTAAGGTCTTATCCAAAAAAATTCTTAACCAGGTCAATGTCATGAAGTATTTCCCCTATGCTTTCTTCTAGTAGTTTCATAATTTTAAGTCTCTCATTTAAGTGTTTAATCCATTTTGAGTTGATTTTTTTATATGGTGAGATACAGGGGGTCTAGTTTAATTCTTCTGAATGTAGATATCCAATTTTCCTAGCACTATTTATTGAAGAGACTCTTCTTCCCTTAGTGTTTGTTCTTGACACTTTTCTCCAAAACTGGTTGGATATAGATGTATGGATTTCTTTCTGGGCTTGCGTTTCTGTTCCATTGGTTTATGTGTTTGCTGTTATGCCAGTACCATGCTGTTTTGGTTACTTTAGCTTCATAATAGTGTGATGCCTCTAGCTTTGCCTTTTTGCTAAAGATTGTGTGACAATGTGGGGCCTTTTGTGGTTTCATACTAGTTTTAGAATTGTCTTTTCTATTTCTGTGAAGACTGTCATTGGTTTTTTGATAAGGATTACTTAATTTATAAATTGCTTTGGGTAGTGTGGGCATTTTAACAATATAAATTCTTCCAATTTATGAACATGGGAATATTTACATTTGTTTTTGTTTTCTTCAATGTCTTTCATCAATGTTTTATAGTTTTTAATACAGAGACCTTTCATTTCCTTGGTTAAATTTATTCTTAGGCATCTTATTTTTGTTGTGACTATTGGAAATTGGATTTTTCTTTCAGATTTGTTCACTGTTGGTATATAGAAATGCTACTAATTTTTGTATGTTGATTTTGTATTCTGCAACTTTACTAAATTTGTTTATCAGTTCTAGCAGTGTTTCGATTAAGTCTTTAGGGTTTTCTACATATAAGATTTTGTCATCTGCAAACAAGGACAATTTGACTTCCTGCTTTCCAATTTGGATGCCTTTGTTTTCTTTGTTTTGCCTAATTACTCTGACTAGAACGTCCAGTACTATGTTGAATAGAAGAAGTAGCATCCTCTTCTTGTTCCATATCTTAGAGAAAAAGCTTTCAATTTTCCATGATCAATATGATGTTAGCTGTGGCTTTGTCATATATGGCTTTTATTGTGTTGAGCTATGTACCATCTATGCCTAATTTGATGAAAGTTTTTATCATGAAGTGATATTGAATTTGTCAAATACTTTTCTCTGTTTCTGTTGGAATAATGACATGGTTTTTGTCCCTCATCCTGTTAATGTGATAAATTATGTTTATTAAGTTCTTTATGGAAGCTGGGTTTAGACTTTTGTTAGATGCACAGTTTGCAAATATTTTCTCCCATTCTGTAGATTGTTTACTCTGTTGATAGTTTCTTTAGTTGTGCAGAAGCTCTTCAGTTTAATTACATCCCATTTGCTGCAAATGCTTTTGGTGTCTTCGTTATGAAATCTTTGTCATTTCCCATGTCCAGAATGGTTTGGCCTAGATTGTCTTCCAGGGTTTTTATAATTTTGGGCTTTACATTTAAGTCTTTGATCCAGTTTGAGTTGATTTACATCATTTTATATGGTATAAGGAAGGGATCCAGTTTTAATCTTCTGCATGTAGCTAGCCAGTTATCCAAGCATCATTTATTAAACAGGGAGTCCTTTCCTCATTCCTACTTATTTTGGAGCTCTCTATTCTGTTTTATTTGTCTTTGTGTCTGGTTTTGTACTAGTCTCATACTGTTTTGGTTACTGTAGCCCTGTAGTATAGTTTGAAGTCACATAGCGTGATACCTCCAGCTGTGTTCTTTTTGCTTAGGATTGCCTTGGCTATTCAGCCTCTTTTTTGATTCCATATAAATTTTACAACCGATTTTTTTTCCTAGTTCTACGAAGAATGTAATGGGTAATTTGGTAAGAATAGCACTGAATCTATAAATTGCTTTGGGCAGTATGGCCATTTTAATGATATTGATTCCCCTTGAAAACTGGCACAAGGATGCCCTCTCTTACCATTTGTCTCCAACATAGTATTGGAAGCTCTGGCCAGAGCAATCAGGCAAGAGAAAGAAAGAAAGAGCATTCAAATAGGAAGAGAAGAAGTCAAATTATCCCTTTATGCAGATGACGTGATTCTATATCTAGACAACTCCATAGTCTTAGCCCAAAAGCTCTTTAAGCTGATGATTTCAGCAAAGTTTCAGGATACAAAATCAACATACAAAAATTATTAGCATTCCAATACACCAACAATCATTATCTGAAATTTTATTTATTTGAGTCTTTTTTCTCCTTGGGCAGACTTGGGGTTGATTTTGTTTACCTTTTCAAACAAACTCTTCATTTCATTGATCTTTTGTATTTTTTATGTCTCTATTTTGATTATGTCTTCCCTAACCATCATTATTTCTTTTTGTCTACTAATTTTGGGTTCAGTTTGTTCTTGTTTTTCTTGTTCCTTGAGGTGCAGCATTAGGTTATTTGAGATCTTTGTTCTTTTTTGAGATAAGCATTTAAACATTGCTATAAACTTCCTTCTGAGTACTACTTTTGCTGTATTCCATAGGTTTTGGTATGTTGTGTTTTCATTTTCATTTGTCTGTAGAAATTTTTAATTTTCCCTTTTAATTTCTCTGTTAACTCATTGACTGATCAGGAGTATGTTGTTTAATTTGCATGTGTTTGTAGTTTCCAAAGTTTCTCTTGTTATTGATTTCTAGTTTCATACCATTGTGATAGAAAACAATACTTTATACGATTTCAGTGTTTTTGAATTTGTTAAGACTTATTTTGTGGCCTGCCATATAGTCTATTCTGGAGAATGTGCTATATGTATTAGAGAAGAATCCGTATTCTGGTGCTGCTGGATAAAAAGTTCTGTATTTATCTATTAGGTCCATTTTGTCTAAAGTGCTGATCAATTCCAGTATTTTCTTATTAATTTCTTTCTGGTTATCTTTCCATTTTTGAAAGAGGGGGGTATCGAAATCTCCTACTATTATTGTTTTGCTATTTTTACCTTTACGTTGATCAATATTTGCTTTATATGTTTAGGTGTTCAAATGTTGGGTGCACATGTATTTACAGTTGCTTTGTCTTCTTAATGACTTGAGCTCTTTAATAATGACTTCTTTGTCTCTTGTGAGAGTTTTTGAGTTTAAGTCTTTTCTATCTGGAATAAGTATTGCCCCTGGCCTCTGTTAGCTATTATTTGATTTGCATGAAATATCTTCGTTCATCCCTTCTGAGGGATGAAAGCCTATGTGCATCCTTAAAGTAAAAGTGTGTCTCTTGTGGGCAGCGCATAGTTAGAGCTTATTTGTTTTCCTCCTTGCAACTTTTGTTTTAGGTTCAGTGGCTACGTATGCAGTTTTGTTATATGGGCAAATTGCATGTCACTGGGATTTGGAGTAAAAACGAATTCATCACTCAAGTAGTGAGCATATTACCCAATAGGTAGTTTTTCAATCCTCATCCTCCTCCAGCCTCCACCCTCAAATACACGCTGGTTTCTATTGTTCCCTTCTTTGTGTCCATGTGAACTCAGTGTTTAGCTCCCACTTATAATTGAGAACATATGGTATTTGGTTTTCTGTTTCTAAATTAATTTGCTTAGGATAATGGCCTTCAGCTGCATCCACATTGCTGCAAAGGACATGATTTCATTGCTTTGTTTGTTTGCTTTGTTGTTTTGTGACAGAGTCTTGCTCTGTCACCCAGGCTGGAGTGTAGTGGCACCATCTCGGCTCACAAACCTCTGCCTCCTGGGTTCAAGCAATTCTCTTGTCTCAGTTTCCCAAGTAGCTGTGATTATAGGTGCCTGCCACCATGCCTGGCTTATTTTTATATTTTTAGTAGAGACAGGGTTTCACCATGTTGGCCAGGCAGGTCTTGAACTCCTAACTTCAGGTGATCTGACCACCTTGGCCTCTCAAACTGCTGGAATTACAGCTGTATATAATTTTTTTTATTATATATATATAATATATATATGTATTATATATACAACTGTATATAATTCAGCTGGAATTACAGCTGAATTATAGCCACTGTGCCTGGTCTATTTCATTCTTTATTATGGCTACATAGTATTCCCTAGTATATATGTACCACATTTTCTTTATCCAATCTACCCCTGATGGGTCTCTAGATTAGTTCCATATCTTTTCATTGTGAATAGTAGAGCTTTGTTTTTTTAACCCATTCAGCCACTCTGTGTTTTAATTGGACAATTTAATCTTTTTTTTTTAAATTTATTTATTTTACTTTAGGTGTATACTATATCTGACATTTCTCCCCATGTTATCCCTCCCCACCCTCCCCTCCCTCCCTACCCTCTGCTCTCTCTCCCCTACACCCCCCAACTGCCCCCAGTGTGTGATGCTCCTCTCCCTGAGTCCACTTGTTCTCATTGTTCAACACCCACCTATGAGTGAGAACATATGGTGTTTGGCTTTCTGTTCTTGTGTCAGTTTGCTGAGAATGATGGTTTCCAGATTCATCCAAGTCCCTACAAAGTATATGAACTCATTGTTTTTTATGGCTGCATAGTATTCCATGGTGTATTTGTACCACATTTTCTTTGTCCAGTCTATCATTGATGGGCATTTGGGTTGGTTCCAGGTCTTTGCTATTGTACACTTGGCTGCAGTGAACATACGTGTTCATGTGTCTTTATAGTAGAACGATTTATAGTTCTTTGAGTATATACTCAGTAATGGGATTGCTGGGTCAAGTGGTATTTCTATTTCTAGATCCTTAGTAATTATTGATATGTTAAGGACTTACTACTGCCATTTTGTTAATTGTTTTCTGATTGTTTTGTAGCTTATTTGTTTTTTCTTCCTCTCCTGTTTATCATTGTGATTTAGTGATTTCCTTTAGTGCTAAATTTTTGTTCTTTTATCTTTATCATTGTATATCTGCTTCAGTATTTTGCTTTATGGTTACCACAAGGCTTACATAAAACATCTTATAGTTATAATAGACTACTTTATACTAATAACAACTTAAACTCAGTTGCATACAAAAACTCTAGACATCTACCTTCCTGCCAGCGTGTGTGTATATATGCATATAGTATATATATAATTTTATATTCATATGTACATATATATATATCTTTTTTACCTTTCTGAATTGGGTGTAACCAGTTAGTATTTTTTAATGTCACAATTTACATCTTTTTAGATTACTTATTTCTTAATACTTTATTGTAGCGATCATTATTTTTGACTGTTTTCTATTTTAACCTTCATCCTAGGGTTATATATACATATAATTTGCAGAGTGCCATGGCAATGTTGTGGTATTCTGGATTTCATTATATATCTACCTTTACCAGTTAATTTTGTACTTTTATATGTTTTCATATTAGTAATGTTCTTTTTTTCTACTTGAAAAACTTCCTTAAACATTTTTATAGAGCAACTCTAGTAGTGAGTAATTCCCTAAACTTTTTCTTTTCTGGGAAAGACTTTATTTTTTCTTTTCTTCTGAAGGAGAGCTTTGCCATGTATAACATTTTTGGCTGACAGTTTTCTGTGCATCAGCACTTTAAAGAGATCATTACATTCTCTCCTGGCCTGCAGGATTTCTACTGAGAAATCTGCTGATAGTCTAATGGAGATGCCCTTACATGTAACATGATATTCTTATCTTGCTGCTTTTAGTATACATTTGTCTTTCATTTTTGACAGCTGATTATAATGTGCCTTAGAGGGGACCTCTTTGGGTTGACTCTGTTTGAAAATTGTTGAGCTTCTTGTATCTGGATGTTCATGTCTTCCAAGACTTGAAACATGTTATTTTTCATTTATCAAAAATTTATATTCATTAATTTTAAAGGTTTTCTATTTTTTTTAAAAATCTATATTGTCCTTTTATTTTTTGAACATATTAATCACAATTAAGACTCATTTTTGTGAATTCCAATACACTTCTTGGTTATATTTATGTTCCCTGTTGTTTTCCTTGGTTTTTATGGTTTTCAGTAAATTCTTATTTTTCAATATATTTATTTATTTTTGGTTGAATACTAGACATTGCATGTTCAAAATTTTAGAGACGATTAGAGGATGTTATGTGATTTTCCTCCAGATAATATATTCTTTGTTTTGGGTAGGGGAATAGACAAGGATAAAGGTTAGGAGAAATTCATCTAAATTCAGTTAGGATGAAGTAATTGAAATCTAGGTTTCATTTCTTTGGAGAACTGACCTTTTACAAATGACCATTTATTTTAGAACGTATTATGCTTTAGATACATGAAAACAATTTTCTGTTTATTTTAATACAGTAGATAAATTCTGTTACCAGCACCTTCTAGGTACATTTTTCTTGTTCTTAGTTGGCTGAGTGAGCTAGATCTTAACCTATAGTTAGGGAGGAAAGATTGTTTCATTGGCCGTTCCCTGTTCACCAGAAGCAGCAATGCTGATTTATATTCCCATTATTTCTTGATAGTGTATTCAAGAATTAGGTCCCTTGAGGGGGTTAACTTATATGCCCATTATTTTTTGGCAGTAGATTCAAGAGTTGGATTCCTTGGGAGAAAAGAGGATGACTGGAAGTTTGCTGATATGTTAATATGAGACATCTTACTTTTTGTGTTGTCTCTTTGACTCAATTTTGCAAGATAATGTGAAGAGAGTGTGAATGACTTTCAAGGTCTACTTGGTCAAGTCACTTTGGCTATTACTGTTGAAATGCTGATGTGCCTATACATATAGCTACTAATACTGATCTGAGGGAAACCCCTTACTGCAGAAGTGGTAGCCTTGCTGAGTGGAAAAACCTCATTCTTTACTCCTAATAGAACAGATTCAACTTGTGGAATGGGGTAGAGGCCCTTGAAGGGAGGACTGTAGCTCTAAGGCTTGTGAAGATATTTGACATGCTTAATAGGATACATTTAACTGGTTGGAAAGGATAAGCTTTTTTGTGTTCACAGCAAGCAAAGGTGATTATAATCCAATATTAGTTTTAAAATTGGAACTTGTGCTGAAACATCACGCTCCTGAGGGCAGAGTTGATTGCTTGTAGAAGACTTCTATTACCAATCTCGGTGATCCTTAGAAAACTATTTCTTAAATTCTTTTTTCCCCTGATTAATATTTTAATATGGATACAAGCACCAAGAGGCCTTCTTTGTGGTGCCATTTATCTCTTACAAATTTCATTTTCCTTTCAGATATTATCAGATGCGACACAGCCTCTTGAAAGTCAAAATTTTTCTCCTGTGGTGAGAGATGTAAGTTACGAGAATATCTTTTTCATAAATGTATTTTTTTCTACTACCATTTTTGCTCTCCTCTCTCTCTCTCTCCCTCTCTCCATCTTTGCCATTCTGTCTCTTCTCTATCAGTCATGAGACCATGTTTGTAGGACTAAAATGTAAATACTAAAATGTCTTGTGTCATATACATTTAGGCAGTGATTACATCCAACGGTACATTACCTGATAAATATAAATATATCCAGAAACTCCGGGAAAGCAGGTAAGTATTGATCACATCCTCTTGTTTTATACATTTATTCTTATCTGGGGATTGATGAGTATTTTTAATGCTTTAATGAGAGTTCTTAATATTAGGTTTGTGCAATATATAAATTTTGATAATGTTTGAAAATGTAGGAAATCCAAACTAAGTGGCTGGCTGAAACCACTGTGGCTGTTTCCCCCTAAACAGTAGTATAGCATAATTTTCTAATATCCTATGTAGATGGTGGGTAAGCAAGCAAAAATCCAAAAGGATTGTCCTTCAGGTAGCTTCTTGTTCTTTCTCCAGCTTTTTATGCATGGTCATGCCTCAGTTATTTTCTCAAAAGGAAAATAAGCACACTAACCTTTCCGTGTGCTTTCAGTTTGGATTTCAGTTGAGGGTTTGGACTCTCTTTTGTTTTTTGTTTGTTTTTTTTGTTTTGTTTTTGTTTGTTTGTTTGTTTTTTGAGACGGTGTTTCGCTCTTGTTACCCAGGCTGGAGTGCAATGGCGCGATCTCGGCTCACCGCAACCTCCGCCTCCTGGGTTCAGGCAATTCTCCTGCCTCAGCCTCCTGAGTATCTGGGATTACAGGCATGCGCCACCATGCCCAGCTAATTTTTGTATTTTTAGTAGAGACGGGGTTTCGCCATGTTGACCAGGATGGTCTCGATCTCTTGACCTCGTGATCCACCCGCCTCGGCCTCCCAAAGTGCTGGGATTACAGGCGTGAGCCACCGCGCCCGGCCTCTCTTTTGTTTAATATAATATTTAGGAAAGTGAATTCGTGGTTACAAATTAAGAGAGTAGTGAATAAACGATGAAAATAAGAGGTAGTTTTCTCCAGGGATTCTTATTGGGGGAAGATGCCAAAAAGTAATGTAGCAAATCTACTCAAGAGAATAGTTACCTTAGAAAGGTCTTTAGCTAAGGCCCTTGTTTCCTTAATTGATTTTACTATTTAAAGTTTGAAAACATTGATTTTATTTTTTTGGAATGTTCAAGTCTCCTCCAGCTGATTGTCCTTGATCTATGTTTATATCTACTCTGCTGGTCTATTCACATTAAGAAAAGGAACCCATTGAAGTCTCAGGAGAAATCAGAGTTGGGGAAACAAAGCAACACAACACAACTGTCTTACCGTCTTTTTCAGTGGTTCTACCTACAAGCAGTAAAGAGAGATCTGCCCAGATCAAGCGTACTATACTTAGGACTTTTCCATATGTGCTGGTGTGATTACAGTTACTTTTACTTTATTTTTTAAAAGTTTTTAATTTTTTCCGAGATAGAGTTTCACTCTTGTTGCCCAGGCTGAAGTGCAATGGCGTGGTCTTGGCTCACTGCAACTTCCAACTCTTGGGTTCAAGTGATTCTCCCACGTCAGCCTCCGAAGTAGCTGGGATTACAGGTGCCCACCACCACACTCAGCTAATTTTTATATTTTTAGTAGAGACGGGGTTTCACCATATTGGCCAGGCTGGTTGCAAACTCCTGACCGCAGGTGATCCACCCGCCGTGGCCTCCCAAAGTGCTGGGATTACAGGCGTGAGCCACCACACTCAATCGATTATAGTTACTTTTAAATGTGTCAGTGAAATATTCTGGCATAAGACACTAAGTATTTAATTTTTTTTTTTTTTTTTTTTTAAAGAGAAGCTAGCTCTATAACCCTATAGGAGAGTTTCTTATGGGTAAAACTTCATATCTGTTTATTTTTCATAGCTCTGTTTTGATTCTCATTATCCGATGATCTTTTATACTACTGATACTAATGACATGTCCAACGTGACTGGTCGTGATGGTATCTTCTCTCTTATGTGTCATATTTCATGTAGCAGCAGGTTTACTTGGCTCCAGTTGCTAGGACTTGCTGCCCTCTTTCCCTGACGGAATCTTGTGCCAATATACTGATAGCAAAGGTTGCATTTTGAAAGGAAATTTACTGTGTATTGAACCCTGCCTTATTCTTCTGTTCTTTTCATTACTTAGCA
This sequence comes from Aotus nancymaae, assembly GCF_030222135.1. Lineage (NCBI taxonomy): Eukaryota > Metazoa > Chordata > Mammalia > Primates > Aotidae > Aotus > Aotus nancymaae. The sequence continues at coordinate 34,471,019 of NW_026988413.1, forward strand.
TAGTGATTATTAACCTGGAGTCTGGGGTCTGGGGATACTGATGGGCTGGACAGTATTAGAATCTAGAAGTGAGTTTCTGTTTTGAGTGTTTGGTATTTGGACATCAAAATAACATTTTAATTATACAAACGATAGAAAATATTATTAGACAGAATATATAATAACCAAACAATAGTGGCTCTCTTTGGGAAGTGAAATGGGATGACGGTACTAGTTAAAGGAGACCTCTTCACATCAGTAGTATATGTGTTGGGGGTATAGAGGGACAGGATCTTTTATACTTATTTTTTTTTTAATTTATTTAAAATTAATGAAAATGTTTGTGGGTTAACATTCAAGAGACATTAAAAGAGCCTAAAGAGTCTAAATAACAGAGCGTCCTTCTGTCCTGGGCACCAGACCGTTTCCATGGTTTCGTGTTGATATCAGAGAATTTGATTCAAAAAATATTTAATGAGTAAATTCCATATTTAAGACAAAATGTGCTGAACATTAATGGGTTTGTAAAAATGGGTAAGTCTTAGATTCTGCCTTTGAGGTCATAGTTTGTGGGAAAGAAAGTCATCTGTCCGGAAGGTATTAATATAAATCCAGCAGAATAAACTGTTCAAGAATTAAAATAATACCTAACACTAGTCTTTGGTTTCTATATTTAACCCATGACATTTGTGATTCAAAGTCATGGTTTTGACTATTTTCAAGTGATCCTAAAGATATATGACAAAACAATGATGAATAATAATAATCTCTTCCTCAAAGTGTTGTCTTCTGGGATTGTTGTGAGGAATAAATAAAGTTTCTCAGGTAAAGCCCCCAGCATGATTTTGAATCACATCTTCTGGAAGGATAAAATGTGAGACCAAGTTACTCAATCATAAGTAAGCCAAGAAAAGGTCCAGCATCTGTACATCACTAGTAATACTGGGAATTCATGAAATACATGTATACATCTCTAGGTATACATCTCAGAGATGTCAGGTCTATTGCTCTTCATTGTACAAAATGTAAAATAATTAAAGAAATAGGTTGGTATAGGGGACTCATTCATATTGAGATTCTTATTTTAAGTAATGTGGAGAGAAATTGTTGCTTCATTATCTAGGTTTTAGTATGGTTTGAGGACAGCAAGATTCTGTTATTTAAAAACAATACAATTTTAATTAGTCCCTTCTCCTCTTTTTATTTTATTTTATTTTAATAGGGAACGTGCTCAGTCACTTTCAATGGGTACCAAGAAAAAGGTTTTGGTTCTTGGATCTGGCTATGTATCTGAGCCCGTACTAGAATATTTATCAAGAGATGACAATATAGAAATAACAGTAGGTAAATATGCCCTAGTTTTTGAAGAAGAAAAAAATATGTTTTATAACATGTTGATTTCTAAATTTTAGAAGACTACTTAGTTTCTAAAATTTGAAAGTTTATTTTTGGAGATGTTAAAATACATTTTACTCTGACATATCTAAAAATGTGACTTTTAATTCTTGAAATAGGCTCTGACATGAGGAATCAAATTGAACAGTTAAGGAAGAAATATAATATCAATCCTGTTAGCATGGACATTTGTAAACAAGAAGAGAAGCTGGGCTTCTTGGTGGCAAAACAGGATCTTGTTATCAGGTCTGTATCTGGCAAGAAATGAGTTTCATTTTTTTGTTGTTATTTCTTTTCTCTTATTTTTCTCTTTCTTTTTCTTTTCTCCTCTCTTCATACTCTTTGTAAGTAAACTTTTTCATTGAAGTATGGATCCACAAGGTGCACAAATCATAAGTATATAGCTCAATGAACTTTCACAAAGTGAATACACTCTGTGACGATCATTCGTATCAAGAAGCAGAATATTAATAATTCCCCAGACGCCCTCCTGGTGCCTCTTTCTATTCACTGAACCCATCCTCTAAGGGTAAACACTATCCTGGCTTCTGATACATAGTTTTGCCTGCTTTCAAACTTCATATAATTGGAATCATTCAATATGTCCTCATTCGTGGCTGCCTTCTTCCATTCAATGTTGTGATTATGAGAGTCATTCATGCTATTGTCTGAAATGATAGTTTATTCATTCTCATTGCAGTGTAGTATTTCATTATGTGAATATACCATTATTATTTATTTGACTACTATGGATATTTAGGTCGTTTCTGGATTTTGGCTATTATAAGTCACACTGCTATACACATTTCAGTATTTGACTTTTGGTGACCATTTCACCAAAACAGTAATTACACATTTCTGTTGGATATATACTTAGAAGTGGGTTTGCAGGTCATAATGTATTCATGTTTCATATACTTTAGTGTCTGTTTTATCCTTTGAACTTATAAAACTAAAATGAAAAAGTAGATTATTTAGCCTTACGACTATTTTAAGTCTCATCATAGCAACAAATCTTGAAATAGAGTATAACTAACAAAAATGCAGATCTAACATCTAGACACAGAGTTACATGAGATTTACTGTGTAACTACATTTGGTTTTGACATGAGTACATATGAACACAAAGAAAGGAACAACAGACATCAGGGCCTGCCTGAGGGTAAAATGTGGGAGGAGGGTGAGGATCAAAAAACTACCTGTCGGGTACTATGCTTATTACCTAGATAATGAAATAATCTGTGCGCCATACCCCCATGACATACAGTTTACCTATATAACACACCTGCATATGTACCCCTGAACCTTAAAGTAGTTAATAAATAAATAAACACATTTGGTTTTGAGATGTCAGTGATGAGAATAGTCATTAATTCTTAGAATATAATTTCTCCAGATGAGAGGAAGAAAGTTATCTGTTTTCTCATAATGATTACCTAGTCATTTTCATAGATCAGATTCAAATTGTATCTTTGGAGGAAGTTCTGTGATATTCTGCTTTGAAGAAAAAAAAGCAACGTTGGAAAACATATAACGAAAGGCAATTCTGTAGGCTGGCGTTTTTACATTGTCTCTTGATATCTTTAAACATAGGCTCACTTCATGCACTTAAAATGTTACTCAATTTATAAAAATTTTATGGGCATTAATTTTTATTTAGAAAAAAATTGATTAATGACCAACTGACCTTCTCTGATATCGCTATGAAAAGAAATCCTGATTCAAAATAGAATGATCTAGCCTTCTGAGTAGAACAGTAATTTATTTTACCTAAACACATAGGTACTTAAATATATCACTTTTTTATTTTTTTAAAAAAGTAAATAACATGATATAATGCATTTGAAACAAAATCTGAAATAAAACGTGACAATGTAATGGACAAATACATCAATCTATTTATATGTGCAAATTTTAAAATTTAGCAAGCAAGTGGACTTCGATAAGATTTGGCATTAGCAAAATCTGTTTTATATTTAATGTTTTCTCATTTAGTGCATTTTCTATGCCGAATAATAGTAATGCCATTAAACAGTGTTATCCTATAGTGTTCCTTAAATATACATATATATTTTTGAGACAGAGTTTCATTTTGTCACCCAGACTGGAGTGCAGTAGCACAGTCTTGGCTCACTGCAACCTCCACCTCCCAGGTTCACGTGATCCTCCCACCTCAACCACCCGGGTAGCTGGAACTACAGGCACATAACACCATGCCTGGCTAAATTTAATATTTTTAGTATAGACGAGGTGTCACCATGTTGTCCAGGCTTGTCTCAAACTCCTGGACTCAAGCAGTCCACCTTTCTCAGCCTCTCAAAGTGCCATATTATAGGCATGAGCCACCATAACTGTCCAATTGTTTTATATTTTAAGTGGGGGAAAGAATGTTTTGATATAAACACAATGATAGGGACTACAAAAAATGAGTAAAGAATATGTTTTACAAAAATTTTATAGTAATATGTAAAATTCTCATAGTTTTAATTTTTCGAATTTAATAGAAAGTAGTAATTGATTTCAATGTTTCTTTGAAAATTCCCCATGTATTTTGTGTATATTTTTCACAAGTGACATTTTTGACCTTTTGGAGTAATTGGGTTGGAGTCAACTTAAATAACTTAAGAGTATGTCCCATTGAGTGCTTACTATATCACATTCAAGATGAATTATGAGCTCTAATCCCCTCGTCTAAAAAGGTACCATCAAGTAAAGACCTACCATTATATTTCTTTCCCTATTATTAGGCCAAAGTTTTAAAATATTATTAGATCTTAGTAAAATTTTGATTGAGCAAGTTTAATATGGAGAATATGTTTTAAAAATTTCTGCTTAACATTTAAGATGATGACATTGCAGATTTTCTATTAATATTTGATGCAAATGGTTTTGCAAAGTATTTTGCTCAATGGTTTCTAAAAGTCTACCAAATTTGTTAGCAGTAATTCTTTTTGGATTAAAACGCCAAAAACACAGAGACCTGGAGCTCTTGATACTGACAATAGCAATACTTGATTCTATTGACCTGAGGAGGAATAAATGCCTGAAAAGTGGTTTTATTGTTTATTTTGTTTTTAATAATCTAGAGAAAATATGAAGTATGTAGAATGAATTTGACAAGTACAATGATACTGTGTGATATTGTTTATATTGGTTTTTATTTTTTTTTGTTGGTATTGTAGACAGCCTTACCAAATAGGCAATAAGAAACAACTTAAATATTGTCATGTAATTGACAGGGTATTTTGTTGTTCCTAGAATAGAATATGGATATACTCACTTGTATAACACTCATATTTATGAAAATTTAATTTCTTATGATTATGCAGTCCCAGCACCAAATTATAATACCAAAGCCTAATTTGTCGAAAAGCCAATCAAAGTTTAGCTTTGAGTACAGCATCATCTGTTGTTCACCATGTGGATTTTTAGCCATTTTGATAGCCTTTACATTGACACCTGATCCACTCTAGTCTCTGGAGTAGCTGGGACTACAGGCATGTGCCAATATGCTGGACTAATTTTTGTATTTTTTGGAGAGATAAGGTTTCATCACGTTGCCCAGGCTGGTCTTGACTCCTGGGCCCAACCAGTCCACCTGCCTTTGGCCTCCCAAAGTGCTGGAATTACAGGCATGAGTCACAGCACCCATTGTCAATCCACTATTAATGGGCATGTCAGTTGATTCCATGTCTTTGTTACTGTGAATAGTGCTGCGATGAACATGTAAGTGCATATGTCTTTTTGGTAGAATGATTTACTTTCCTCTGGATAGATACCAGTAATGCAATTGCTAGGTCAAATGATAGTTCAACTCTTAGCTCTTTGAGAAATCTCTGAACTGCCCTCCATAGCAACTGAACTAATTTACATTCCCACCAACAGTGTATAAGTGTTCCCTTTTCTGAAAGAATAATTTAATCAGGACAGTACCTTAAGATGCAGCTTTAATACAATTCAAGTACATTGGAAGGTAGGGTTGAAAAAGGAAGTATCTGATTAGTTTCTTCCTGTTTTTAAGCTTGTTGCCGTATGTATTGCACCCTCTTGTGGCCAAGGCTTGCATCACAAACAAAGTTAACATGGTCACTGCAAGCTACATCACACCAGCACTAAAAGAATTGGAAAAAAGGTAAGTTTTAATCATTTTAAACAAACTGAGTGGATCCATGGCATTGTTTTTATTTTATATCCAAGTTTTTCTTTTTCCTCTTTCCACCTGCTGCAGTGTGGAAGATGCTGGCATCACAGTCATTGGTGAATTGGGATTGGACCCTGGTCTGGATCACATGTTAGCAATGGAAACGATAGATAAAGCCAAGGAAGTGGGAGCCACGGTGAGCCCAATTTATACCCAAAGGGAAACATTAAAATGCCTAACTTCTTGTGTACAGAAATAATCTTTCTTTAACTTTGATTAAAGATGATGCTATATTATAACTCATTCTTTGAATAGAAATTTTAAATAAAATCTTATAACTGCCGAAATATCCATATAGGAAAACAATGTCAAAGTCTTAGGTAGCAGCCAATTTCTGGAGAAACAGATGCTACTATAAAATTTTGACTTAATACAAATTTCAGACTACCTCGAAGATTCTGTAATAAGGTTTGACTTTTAAAAGTGAGAAGAATCTTCAGGTATTAGCAGTCTGTTGATATGAAGTATCTTTTACACATAACAAGGTACTATTGGGTGTAAATAGCATGATTCAGATTAAGTGTTTTGGGTTTTTTGAATGCGTGTGTATATATATGTGTATATTCAAACCACATTTGCATATATTATTTATGCAAATATATAAATTTCATTTTTGTGTATTCAAATTATCTGAATATTATAAACATGCAAATATATAATTAAAATTTTATATATGCAAATATATAATCTGAATAGAAAAATTAGTAGGAACTGACCAAACAGAATTGAACTAATAGTTGAATTTTTAACTGAACAAAATGTTATTATTTTTAGAGGATTTTTTTTAAAAAAAGCATATATATATATATATAAAATCAACTGTTATTTAATCAAATGGTCTATGGCCTTAAGGATGTATTTTTGAAAGCCTTAGTAATTTTAAGAATGAAAAACTGTAGCAAGTTTACTCCATTCATATTATTGTCTTCAATTAATTACTTAGATATTCTCTAACTTGTTGTGAATCTTCCCAATTTGTGGATGCTTTAATTTACAGATTGAATCATATATTTCCTACTGTGGTGGACTTCCTGCCCCTGAACATTCAAACAATCCATTGAGATATAAATTTAGCTGGAGTCCAGTGGGTGTTTTGATGAACATAATGCAGCCTGCCACCTATCTGCTCAATGGAAAGGTGAGGAATCTCATCCAGGCATAGTGATATCAACCTGCAATAACCACCTGAGACAGTCTAAATACTCCCTGATTCCAAACCCTTTAATAATGGCGATGCTGACTGTCTCTGTTCTCTCCTCTTGTGGTATTTCCCAGTGCATTTTTTTTGTTCTGTTTAGCACAGTCTCCTTGCTGTTCCCACAAAGCCTGTGCTTATTCTTCCCCAGGCCTTCTTGCAAGTTGTTTCTGATACTCAAAAATTCACTTCTCTATATATGTAAACACTGGTTATCTCTTGATTTATTTCAGCATGACAAACATTTTCTGAGTGCCTACTATGTGCTGGACTTTGGGCAAGTTTCTCAAGACAGTCACAGAGAATGAAGTCCGTGACCTCAGAAAACTCACAGCTAGATTGGAGATGGGGTTTACCTCTTGAAATGGAGGGTTTGGTGTGTTGGAGAAAGAAACTACAGTTTCTTCCCCAGCTGCCATGTAATAGAACATAAGAACTCTCTGAGTTTAGTATTACTTTCATACTTTTACAATAAGAAAGCTGTGGCTCAGAGAGCGTGCATGTCCAAGGTTATTTGGCTGAGATTCAAACCCAGGTCTAACTTTGAAGGCTTTTTTTCTGCTTTGCCAGATTGCTTAATGGCTAGAAAGACAGACATGGGAATAAATGACTATAATCTAATGAGAAATTTTCCAAAGTATGTTAAAAGTGCTTCAGAGGTACAGATGGGAGGACAGTTATTTGGTCTTGGTGAAGTGGTTGGGGGAAGGAGGGTGGAGAGAAGGAAAACTAATGAAGAAAGAGGATGTGCTTGGCCTTGAAGGATAAGAAGGTACCAGCTAGGCAGGGATGTTAGCAGTCATGGTATGACAGGTTTATAAGGGGAAAAATCAGATTTAGGGAGTTAAGATAACAGCTATGCTTAAAAACATGGCAAGTGGCACGGCCAGTATCCAAATCACATCTATCTCAGTTAATAGTTTATGCTCATAGTTTGGAGAAAAATGTAACGAGACTCAGAGTGTGTCTTTGAATTGTGTGTTGTAGGCACCTCACTTACCTCGCCCCACGGGAGTGATGAGTAATATGATCAGATAGATGTGTTTTAAAAAGATTATTCTAGCATCAATATTACACACTGTCAATGTATCTATGAATCAAAATGTATTTCAGGAGTAGAAGAAAAGAATTTCTTAAGCAACAAGGTAAATGCCATTATTAGCCATCATCTTTTGTGCCTATGATACAGAGCATGACTCATACTTGGCCGTAACTTGGAATTACAAAAGGAATTTAAAAAGTGTGGATGCCTGGGCCTCATCCCCAAAAATTCTGATTTGCCTGGGTTTGGAGATTTTTTAAATCTTCGAAGTGATTCTAGTATGCAGCTGAATTTGAGAACAACTGATTTAATGATCAGAGAACTGTAGCTGCACTTAAAATAGTACTAAATAATTAGGAACTTTAGTTCGATGCTGGAATGATATATAACATATTTCAGGATAATAAACAGGATCAATGAGTTCTGGTCCAATTGCTGGCATTCACCATAACATAGCCAAAGACCAGGCAGTTGAAAAGATCCACAGGATGTCAGTTTCCTGATGTGTAATGTGAGCACTGATTTTCTACCAATTCTTCAATTCTATGAATCATGAAGGTTTGGAGCAGAATCTTAGTCTGATGTTTTGCCAACCACACATCCTTTTATGTGCTTCAGCCTGTCTCCTATTGCATTCCAACAGCTCCTTTTACCTTCTGCAATCTTAAGAGACTGGCCTATGTTTGGTATAATTAACATGTGAAGGCAGGATGAATTATTACTTCAGTTGAATAAAACACTTATTTTTAGGAGGCCTTATAAATGCTAAAGATGGTAGTAATGAAAGGGCCAGCAGAGTGCAACCCATGTATAAGAAAGAGCGAGAAACTTGATATCTGTGGGCCTGGCTTTGTACTCTAGCTCTGCCGTTGCTGGTTGTGAGCTGTGGGTTCCTCGTCTGAAGAGAAGGACAATCATGCTAGCTTCCAGGATTCTTACTCGGTGAGGTTATTTAGATTGCAATCTGCCTAAAGCAGATTGCCAGGCATGTAATCAATCTAGCAAATATAAGCTATATAAGGAAATTATGGTTGTGAGAGTTTAAGAAAAGCAAGAGGTTATTTTCAGGTAGCCGAAGTTGTATTTGTTGAATTTGAAGTTCTCCTCTTTCATCCTAAACTTATTTTGTGAAAAGGAGTGCTTTTTGCATCTCTCTGACGCTGTGGAGGATACCAAAAGAAAACATGACACTTTTCTTTTCTTCGCTAAAATGTTACTTTTTTCAAGGTCCCACTTGCCTTTCCTCTTGTGGATGAAGCTTTTCATGACCACTCCAGCCTCTGTTCACTATTATTTTGTCTGAACTGAATCAAAGTGTCAGACACTTTGTCTGTGTCTAAGAATTTTCTAGGTGCTGCATTATTCACTCTGTGATTCAAGTGTATCAGTCTGTTTCCTGAGCCAGATTGTTAAACAACTTAAAACCTCTCTTGTATTCTTGCCCTTCACTCCCTCTGCCATCGTCACCCTCCACCATGGAGCAGGTCTTAAATGATTCACAGAATCACAGTGGGGGAAAACAAGTCACTCTCTGGACTTTTACTGAAAATTAAAGCCTTAAACTTTTCCAGAAATTGGGCAGTGGCCTATGAATTAGGACATATCTCATTATCTTACATCTTTGCAGTAATTACTAGCAACTTGTTCTATTTCTAACTTCTAATCTGATTCCTAACAATTCTGATTTTCTTCCACGTATTCAGAGATGGTGATGTCATCTTCTCTTAGTTGAATTCCCCTTACAAGTGGTATACTTTCTCACACTGGTGGCATTTGGGAGTGACATGGCAGAGTTTTGCCATCACCTTCTGCAATGTTTCCCAGTCTAACCTGGCAAAACATATAGTCTAAGTGAGAAACATGCTTGCTCTGCAAACATGGTTTTAAGATAAGTTTTCTAGCCCTTTATCCATTGCCTGCCACCACCTTGACTGCAGCACCCAGCCCCTTGGAAATCAAGAGCTACCACTATCTTCCTTTGCCTGTACCCATTCTTCATGCATCTTTCAGGTGCATCCCAGGTGGCATAATCTGGAATGCTGGTCTTTGTCAATATCCCTTTCAAAATACTGATCCAGAAATAAGCATGATTAAGGGGACAGTTTAGTAGAAGAAACACAGACATTGCAGTCAAATAGAACTGGGTTCAAATTTGCCTTTGGGTGACTCAGCCTCAGTTTTCACCTCTGAAAAATGGGTTATTTCATGGATTAAATATAATGTGTATAAGGCAGTGGGCACGTAGTGGGCCCTGAAGAAATGATTGTATATTTCCTTATTCATTTAGTGATCAAGTTTACTGTGATTATTTGAATATATATGATATACTTATTCAAATATAGCAGTAATTCACTATAGTTGGGAGATGTATATTTGTGTTTGTCTCTGTGTGTTTGAAAGAGTTGGACCTAGAGAAGCTTGCAACAGCAGTGAATAATGAGCCTGAGCATTGTGAGAGCAGAAAGAAATGCATGTTCTCTGCAAAACAGACAAATATGTCTTTCTGCCTTCAATCACATTATTAATAAAATATTAAACAAGCAAGAATTTATTATTGAACTATATGATATACCACTACAAATACAACTATGAATTAATACCAAATGACAACGATTGCCCAGTAATTTTTGGGTCAGTTTGCTTAGCCAACTGCCAACCTCACTAAATGAATTATTGCCATTCAGCTTACATTTCTCCATCTTCAATGTAAGGTTTTCATGATAAATTTATGAACTAGCTGTTTTATTTCTGATTGATAAGTTAGAATATTGTGGTCTTTATTGAATTTTTCTTTAAGAAATTTTCCTGACCTTCAAACAAGCAAACAAACCTTAAGAATTGTCATAGATTATAGAAATGAGATGGGTGTGAAGATCCTAAAGGTCAACATTTGCTTTTTTGTTTTTTAAGAGATGGTATCTCGCTGTGTTGCTCAGGCTATTCTCTAACTCGTGGGCTCAAGCCATCCTCCTGCCTCAGCCTCCCAAGCCAAGTAGCTGGGATTACAGGTGTGCATCACCATGCCCGACATTTGCTTTCTTAGATTTTTTCAAAAATTTAGAATTCTATTAAATAAATTGGTTTTAAAGAAGTAGAACAAAAACTATCCCTTTGGAAATGTTTACTCTGCAGTCTAGAAGGGTTCACAAGAAAATTAAATAAAAGGCATTCCTCACATCCTTCATTTAGATTTTCACTCTAAAAATTTTAAATTTGGAGACAGTGCTTGGCACTCTCCAAGTAAGGCATGAGAATCATTAAGTTTAGCCAAAGACCTCTTCAGGAAATCCTGTGAATCCACCTTAAAGTATATTGGCTGCTCCCTGGTACAGTGTTATTTTGTTCAGCTTTAGAGAAATCGGCCAGGCATCATGCTACCTGACTTCAAACTCTACTACAAGACTACAGAGAAATTGATCAGAAATTGTTTCCAGTGTACAATAAAGATAAAATTCAGTTCCACCAGCAGCACCAACCAGAATTCTCAGACCTTATTTTATCACTGCAGAATGCTTTCCATGATCTCAACGATAATAATAAGCCTCATAAACGAAAAGAAAATTTAGTTGTTTAAAATTAGAGACAAAGAAATCCTTTACTGCATTTTGAGTCTGTGTGATGGGGGTAGGGGTATGGGAGATAAGTACTGAGATATCAAAAGATTTTTACTTCATCACTCATGTTATTGCCTTCACAATTTGTGAGGTCCGTGACACATGGATCACTTTCTTCTGCTCATAACCGTTAGCTGTATGAATGAAATGTATGTGACTGGTGCCTAATGTGGCGTTCAGAAGGGTCATAAAAGTAGAAAAAAGAAAAGAATGAGAATATTGATTGCTGTTTGAACATAGAAGCCATTAAACAATTATCTGTTGCTTTTAGCTTATCTTTTTAAGTTTATTTTTAAACATTTTTATATAAAATACTTTACATAAAATAATAAATGTTTATTTTTAATCATTTTTTTAAACATTTAAAAAATAAAGATTAAAAATGTTTGAAATTCTTTTTTTAAAAATGTTTATATTTTTTAAAAAGGCAAACTCTAGTGGGAAATAATTTAGTGCCATTTTATCCAGGGGAAGGAAAAAAATGAAAATAAGACTATATTTAGAAAAACTAAAAGCTTTAAAGTGAAATTTTAAAGCTTGAGAGAATAATTGCATTGTGAATTATGATATTAGTAGAACAACTTAAGTATAGGATGATGACTATGGTGGTTTCATTATTTTTTTTCAAATTTCTATTGCTTTCTCTGTTCACATGAAGCAGATAAGTCCTAACAGAAAGGAATGGCTCTTAACCCCATGTGTGCCTTCTCAATGTTCCTCAGGTTGTTAATGTTGCAGGGGGCATCTCCTTTCTTGATGCCGTGACGTCCATGGATTTTTTCCCAGGGTTAAATTTGGAAGGCTATCCTAACAGAGACAGTACGAAATATGCTGAGATTTATGGCATTTCTTCTGCTCACACTTTGTTGCGGGGCACACTGAGATACAAGGTAAGCAGCTGGACTTTAGATTCAACACGTTGCCAGTTTTGATGTTAGTGATGTATACACTTAATTTTTCTTAGTAGCCAAAATAATGAAGATGACAAACCAAGTTGGAGTCTACTTTTTCAGGGATCTTATGATTGAATATTTTAGGAGACTCACCTCAAAATAAAAAGATAATTTATTGACTCATTAGGAGTTGGGGACAGGCAGGGCTTTAGGCTCAGTGAGATTTGTAGGTCAAGTGACTTCCCCAGGACCTAATTTCTTGTAACCTCTCAGCTCTTCTTTCCAGTATTCACTGGAGTCTCAAGTGCTATGACATGGCAGAGTGCTGGCAGCAACCCCAGCCTCTCAGATTCAAATTCAATGGGAATAAAAATGATATCCTTCTAATAGCTAAAAATACAATTTTTGTTTCATTAGCTGGAAATGATCCCTAATATCAGTGCGATAAAATGTGCCCATCTAATTTGTTCTATGTTATATGTCCCTAGAACTAGAGGTTGAGTCAATGTCATTGGAAACACATAGACCGGGTCTGGGGGAAACAGACGGGATGAAAGGGGCTTCCCCAGAGCAAATCCAACATGTTTTTAAACCACGAAATGGGGAGTACATTCTAGGAGCATAAATGCAAGTGTCCACTACACATTTATTGATCACAAAAAAAGCGGTTATAAGAGTGACCAAATCCAGACAACTGATATATTAGTTTTCTAGCTGAATAAATTATCACAAACTGGATAGCTTGAAGCAATAGGGATTTATTCTCTCACCATTCAGGAGGCCAGAAGTCTGAAATTAAGGTGTGTGTGAGGAGGATTGGTGCCTCTTGGAGGCTTGACTTTGAGACACATCCATCCAATTTGTGCCTCAGTTTCATATCCCCTTCTTCTGTGTATCTCACTGTGTTGCCTCCTCTTATTAGGGCACTAGTCATTGAACTTAGATTTCACCCTAAAGCCAGGTTGATTTCATATTGAGGTCTTAAACTAATTATATCTGCAAACATTCGAGTGAGGCCATATTCTGAGGCTCTGGATGGCCAAGAATTTGGGGCACAGGACACTAAAGTCAACCTAATGTAACCAGCATACCTAAAATACATGTCTCTCAAGATCGGAGACCTGATTGCGAATCCCTCTGTCCTGTGAGATTTCCTGGCTAAGGCCAGAGAGGGGATTTGTCTCATGTGTGTTACTAGTATTCTCTATTGTTTTATCTGGAAGATATAAAGTACAGGGGCCTGTTGGTGATGACCCTTCAATCTTGTGCCTGCTTTTCTGTTGCTCTCTTATGTTTTTTACTGGCTGTTCCTTTTGCCTGGAACTTTTCCTCCAGATATTTGCATCATCCTCCTTCAGGCCCTGTTCTTTTCTTTGCCACCCTACCCCTGGTAACTACGGTTTTATTCTCAGTCTCTGCATATTTCACTTTCTTAAAAAGATTCTGCGTGTAAGTGAGATCATGCAGTATTTTACTTTTCATGTCTCACTTATTCCACTTAGGACAGTGTCTTCCAGATTCATCCTCCTATCTATTCTTAAAAAGAAAACAACTGCTCTATTTCTTACTCTTGAGGGCTTCTGTTACATTTACGGGCACTTAGCATTTACTTCTGTGCATTTTAAGTTATAATTTTATGTGTTTTTTTCTTATCTCCCAAATAGATTGTAAGCTCCTAGAGAGCAGGTGCTTGTACTCTTATGAATATTATTTTCTTATTGTCCAGGAATCAAATGAGACACCAGTGATAATGTCCTACTGAGATCTAGGAGCTGTGGCTCTTCTACTAGCCTTTTGGCACAGTAGAAATTCTAGTCTGAACTGATGAATACCATCCCAGCTCTGGCAGATTTCTTAATATATTTTCTTCAATTCATTCAAAAAGAAAAAATGAGTAATAACTTTTATTTTTGTCCAGTAGTTAGGATAGTCTTTTGCCAAACATATAGATACAGTCTATATGTATAGTCTTTTGCCAAACATAGATCCAGGAATGAAGAATTTTAATAGATTTAAACATTGAATAAAGATGTCAGCAAGGCATGTGAGTGAGAGCCATCCCCATAGATTCCCTGAGGATGGAAGATATCACAGTGTTCATAATCATGAGGTCCAACATCCTGGGCAATGCCAGCAACCCATTGGTAACCTCAATATTCTTTCCAGTATTGGAGATGAGATACCATCATTCAAGTGTGACAGAGAGGCCTTGGCTACTCTGCCTGCCTGTCACCTGCTTGTCCTTCTGGATGCAGCTTAATAGCACCTTCCCATGGTATCCTCCCTAATTCCTTCCCCTTGAACCACCCACTCCCATCTGTGTGAGTTCCCCTTTCTTGGTGCTCCCACAGCTATGTTTTCCTCTAACCTAGAACCTAGTAATAAAATACTCTACTCTAGTATAGTCATCAGTGGTCACGCATTTTTGCTTATCATGGACTAGGCATTATTGGCTTGACTTATCTGACCCTTCCGTTGACTGCAGTTTCTGCATGGGTGGGACTGCACTTTTTTCATCTCTGTGGCCTCAGTCCCTAGCACAAGTCTGACATATGGCAGCAGTTTGCTAAATGCTGACTGATGAATGAATATATAAAATAAATACATTTCTAGGGGTCATCATAAAAATATATTTCTGAGATTAATAAATAGCTCATAAATAAGTATTTTAGATGTTGGATAAAGGGATCTCTAGCACCTGTCAGGTCCCAGAAGCAAGCTAAACAAGCTAGTGATATTACTTTTTTGTTTCTCCTCTTTGAAGTATTTGCATTTGAGCAAATGAGAATTTTTTTTTAGTAACCTTTGAACAGTTTGAACAATATAACCTTTAGAAATGTGAAAATTGCTAGTTGACCAGACATTCAGTAGTGAAATATCTGATGGTTACAGGAACTATTTCATGTTTTAAAAACTCTGTTGCTCCCTAGAATTATTTCCATCTCTCTCTTTTCTTCTCTCTCTCTGCTTGAGCAGTAATTGCAACAACTGCAAAATATCTTATCTTAGCCCTCTTACCCTGCTTCCCATTTGTACACTGGAGAATAAACCATTATGGTCTTTCTTCATCTATTTTTCAGAATCTATTTATTCAGCCATTTGTTCTTTTATAGGGGATTGGAATGAATTATGGATTGGAATGTTGAATAATGTGATGTGGGCATTGGGATGAAGACTATGCACACAAATATAATTTAATATAACATAACATAACATAATACAAAGATATAATTTCCCTGCTTTTAATACCTACAGTATAGCAGCTGAATAGACAATTAATTTCAAGCCGTAATAATTGCTGATAAAGGTATATACAGAAGACTACAAGAAGGGAGGCCCCACTCACCTAGGGGACTCAAAAGAGGTGTTAAACTGGGTCTGAAGGGAGGAGAAAACATTTTGTAAGTGAAGAAATGTGGCCAACACATTCCAGGTACAGGAGCAGCATATACAGAGGCCCCGGTTTCTGGAAGAACACTGCAAATTTGGGGAATAGTGAAAGTGGAGATCTGTGAGTTAGGCTAGATGAGCATATTGTGATGGATTTTACATAATATACCAAGGACCTCAGGTTTGTTTTGTAGACAATGAAGGACATATGAGGAATTTATATCAGAGTAGCAATATCATTGTATCTTAGAAAAATCTCTCTGATTCCTACAATTTTTTCTGTTTCCCATATATCTTGGGGGTAGTGGCTCTAATCAGTAGAATGGATTATCTTTTGAGGAGGATATTCTTACAAGTTCCTTCTCCCATCATAAGAAAGAGCTCAACTGACTGTTCTATTGAATATATTCCACTGAGCTGACAGCATATAACACATAAGGAAATTTGCCTTTATGCTGCCAGGAAATTCCATTCACATGTTACCAAGAAACAGAATTAAAGACCTAAGATTTCCAAGGTCTTTTATATAAACCAGTGCAATTGTTACGACACTACTGATCTCAGTTTGAGCTTGAAATTCGTTGTATCTATATCCTCAATTTTTTTTTTTTTTGGTGGAGGGTGGGAAGGGGTTTTCAGTAAAGACAGGAAATCCTGCTAGACAAATTCTAAAAGAGCTGTAGCATTCATATCATCAATATAAATACATATTTTCTGAATTAGTTACAAAGATAGAACTTCTTTTCAAAAATATTTTTTTTTATTGGAAGAGAAAAATTTTATATACTGCTTATTAATTCTTGTTTCAGGGATATATGAAAGCTTTGAATGGATTTGTAAAATTAGGTCTTATAAACAGAGAAGCGTTTCCTGCCTTTAGACCTGAGGCCAACCCTCTCAGCTGGGTGAGTGACTCCAGAATTACGTGCTATCTGCTGCTCTTCAGAAATGCCTTCTGAAATGGTCAGGGGTGAACTCTGCTTTGGACCAACAAAAGAACCCATTTTTTAGCTCATATGCAGGAAGATAAATCCTAATTCCGAAGTTCCCTTTCCCTTCACTGTTATAGAAGAATGCAGAGGGTGTGGGGCTGACACATAGCTGGCCTGTTTCCTGTAGCAACTTATACCATTTGACGGCTCCTTGAGCTGTGATAAGAGATGCATTTGCTCTCTGCATTAAGCTCTGGTCTCTTTCAGTTGTTTAAGAGGTGACCCAGTGATGGCAGTCACTTGGGCTTCCTGAAAGTGAGAATCCAGGAGAGTTAGTGGTGTATTATAGAACTGGATTCCCAACCTCCAAATTTTGTCAACACTCTCATTTGGCTTCTTATAACCATGGGTGATTTGAGTTTCAGTTACAGAACTTATGCGTCTATCTGTTGTACCAAAATCTTAAGGCCTCAGAGTTGGAATGAACTTTGGAGGCTTGGGACTGAATGTGAAGTAGAGCTTCCACTAACTGCTCAGAATTAACTCCTTACCAGCTGGTCATTCAGCTTAAACTAGTGTGCCCATATTCCAATAGAAATGCCAGAAATGTATCACAAGGAGAAAAGGACCAATGTTGCTAATTCCATTCCATCTCAAAAAGGTTTTGGTATTCTTGCTAGCTAGTTTTTAAATTTTTAAAAAAATTTTTTATGGATACACACTAGGTATATATATTTATGGGGGACATGAGATATTTTGAAATAGGCATGCAATGTGTAATAACCCCATCAGGGTAAATGAGGTGTCTACCACCTCAAGCATTCATCATTTCTTTGTGTTAGCCAGTTGCTTTTACATTCATTTTGTGTGTGTGTGTGTGTGTGTGTGTGTGCATTTGTGAATCTAAGTGTTACCTTTCACAAATTTACTCGTTGGATAGGAGTGAATAAATATCTGCAGAGGGAACCTGGGGTTGAAGCAGCTGGCTTGGGAAGGTGGGTGCAGGCATTCTTAGGGATGGTCTTTTTTGTAAAGGACCAGATTGTAAATGCTTTAGACTTTACGGGTCATATGGTCTCTGTCAGTACCACTCAGTTCTCCCATAGACGATACATAAATCAACAAGCATGACAGCATTTCAATAAAATTTTATTTAATAAAACAGATAGTGAGACAAATTTGGTCTGTGAGCCAGTTTGTTGACTCCTGATCTAGAGCATAGCATTTCCTTTGGGCGCCTGGAAAAAGTCTTGTTTTGAAAGTAGAAAAAACTGGTGACTGTTTAAGTGTTCTTCCTTTGAGATTTTATTATCTGCAAGGTCTTTCTCATCTCTTGAACCTACAAAAGAACCTGAGTTGCTACTGGCAACCACTGCAGTAAGCCTTTTCCACTTTATCCTGGTCAAAATGGACTGCTGGAGGGTAGGGGGAGAATGGGTTAAAAAAAAAGTGATAGGATATACAAAGGCAGGAAATATGCTGGTAAGAATTGCACCATCGGTTTTGTATTGAGTTGATCTTAGGACCCATTTTTATTGCTGAAATATTCTGGAATAACATCCATTTAATAACTGTGGGTGTGCAGATGTGTGTGTGTATGTGTATGTATTACAGTTTCCTATTTTCAATTATTTTTAATTTTAAAATTTGAGGTGTATTTGAAGTTCAGTTTTTTAGTAGGATAATTTCTCAGTTAATTAAAAAAAAAATTGATAGGGACTTAGAAATGTTGTCTTTATTTTTCTGACCAGAAAAAACTCCTCTGTGACCTAGTTGGGATTTCACCCTCCTCTGAACATGATGTGTTGAAGGATGCTGTTCTTAAGAAACTAGGAGGAGACAATACCCAGCTGGAGGCTGCTGAATGGTAGGCACCCACCACTCAACTTAGAGCAAAATATGTTGGATCAATGATTGTTAATTTCTACTAAAAAAAAAAGTTAAATATTTTACATTTGTCTTTTATTAATTTGTTGCTCTAATGTGGGTAGAGAAATTACCATGTGCCATGTTCATGTGGGCATAAAGAGTAGATAAAGACAGGAGCTCAATGGCAATTATAATTCGAGAAATTCTTATTTGGAAACACTTTACCATTCAGTTCCCAAGCAAAGTGGGATATTTTTGCTTTCCTGTAGGAGATTCTCTGAGTAGTCAAAGAATATTACTTTAAAACATTATTTCATATGACTCTGTGGCATCCTGCTGGTATACTTAATGTTGGAGAACTAACCTATAACTTATAAAGAGCTGTGTAAGAACATGGGGTTACAATGCATCATCTCTGCCCTACTCCAGGAAGCAGTGGCTGGGTGAGTCTGGAGATGATTTTGAGGGTTAAAACATTGCTATTGTTACCGTAATTTTACATTTTAGGAGAATCTACAACTTGAGTTACTATCTTGTAATTCTGCCCTTTCAAGATTAAATTCAAGGAGCTCCCTTTTGCTTCCCAAATGAGAACATGTATAGGACTTGAACTAATGCAGCCCTCTCTTGTGCTTTTCAGGTTGGGCTTACTTGGGGATGAACAAGTCCCTCAGGCAGAGTCCATTGTGGATGCCCTCTCCAAGCATTTGGTCATGAAGCTTTCCTATGGTAGGCCATGAAATACTAGATAAATATACCTGAAGAAGAATCATAAGGTAGAGTCAGTGCAGATAATTGTACTGGAGGGTTGGCGCCAAGCAGCAGGAATGGAAAGAAAAAGGCAATTGGACTCTTTCTTCAGGGGGAGGAATTTGAGAATTACTAGGTAAAAATAAACTTCATTAATATGAGAAAGGAAAAGTAGTTTTACTTTTTATTTTTAAAGCATTAGGCAAATGCCAAAGAAGCATTTTTGGAGCATGGTAAAAGCCTTTTATAGCAGTGCTTTTGTATCTGTAAACAGGGTGCAGTGATACCAACCTGGATAAAGGAATGAGATCACAGTTCTAATTTCCTTGAGTTTTTTACTTTGACTTTGGGCTAAAAGCTGTGTAAATAATTGTCTATGATCACAAATAAAAGGAGAGAAAACTTGTAAGACAAGAAGGGCAGGAGCAGAAGATGATTTACAAGATTTGAGTTGTAATGGTAGTGGCATTTTTACTTGTCTTTATTTGTTTTAAGGCCCCGAAGAAAAAGATATGATTGTGATGAGAGACAGCTTTGGAATCAGACATCCTTCTGGACATTTAGAAAATAAAACGATTGATCTTGTGGTTTATGGGGACATCAATGGCTTTTCAGCCATGGCTAAAACCGTGGGGTTACCCACCGCCATGGCAGCCAAAATGTTGCTTGATGGTAAGTCTGTTCATTTGAGGACTGAGTCTGTCTCCATATCACCTCCAAGTCATTTGGTGTGGGGACATCAAATCGTTGCTCTTGAGCATAACACAGGCATTAACTAAAAGTGAGCCATCTTAGAAGATCCAAGTGCTGACTGCCTGGGAGGTTCCCTTGTGGTGAGTAAAGCATGTGGCCTTTGGAGATAGACCTGATTTCCACCCCAGCTCAATTACAAGGTGGCTGAGTGATGGGCTGCAAGTTACTCAGCACCTCTAAAAGTTTCCTTTTCTTTAAAGTGGGTATTGCCATCCTTATTTCACAGAGCTGTTGTGACACTTAACTGATACAATATAAAGCTGCTACCACATAGAGGGGTCCCCAGGTAATGGTAACTTCCTTCCTTTCTTTCCTTGTTTTTTGCCATGTTAGGAGTGGTAACTCTAAAAAAAGATATTCACTCCAGATTCTCAAGAATGGAGGTTAAGTTTTACTGTCTTCATATCTCAGCATATTATTAATACTCAATAAATATTTTAGACTAAAGGAATATAAATTTCAATTCTCCACTCGCCCTAGAAGATCACATAGACATTCAATAAGCATTGCCTCTGTTTGGTCCTCGAGAAAGAATGAAGGAAGTAGAAAATGTCAAAGCATATAAATGTGAAATGATGAGAAAACATGTATAATAGCATATCAGCTAATGTCACATTAAATGACCAACTTAGTTATTGAGGAATTGGTGAAGAAGTAAGTGACAAAAGTTGGGGTTATTGTGGCCTCTAATGAGAGTGCCCAGGTTCCGTGTTTCAACCATACTAACAGGTACCTGTGCCCATATAATCAAACTTGTTACAACTTATTCTGTTGGTGTCTTGACTTTTTAAAAAAATGACATTGGCAAGTTAAGCCGACCAGTCAGATTTACTTTACTTTATTCTCTGATTGTCTTGGCAGTAATTAGTGCAGGTAAGTGTATAAATTCTGACAGTATCCCTAGGTCCAGCTGTTCTTTCAATCTAAAATTGACTCCTTTTCCTTACAAAGTGTTGACTAAGTAATAATTTACTAAGGGACATTAAGCAGCTACTTAAAAAATGCCTAGGCCTCCAAGAATTCATTGACTCTGAGTTTGCTTCTAGGGTGATACCTTCTTTGTGAAGACTCTTGCTGGGAAAAATTAACCTCTGACACTACCTTTAAAATGGTAATTACACATTTATTTTCTTCCAGGTGAAATTGGAGCCAAAGGCCTAATGGGGCCCTTTTCAAAGGAGATCTATAGACCAATACTGGAGCGAATTAAAGCAGAAGGCATTATATATACTACACAGAGTACAATTAAACCATAATTTGGAATTATATTTCATTTTTTTCTTCCCAGGCAATACAGCTCTGAAGATGTCTGTGATAAACGGACTTGCTAATGTGCTGTTTTAAAGTATAAAGCATAATATGTTTTGGTTAAGTTAACACAATGTTGTTTTTGAACTATAAATCTTTATTTTAATATGGAAATATTTGAAACAGGAGAGGCCACCCGCTACCAGAGAACTTTAATAATTCTACCCCGTATTTTACAAATATGTATGTGAAAGTGATGATTGTGCTATCTGCTAATTTATTGTGCCACTTTTTTCTCACAAGAACACATTGTCCTATAATCAGCAGATGAAGTTTTACTTTTTTAGTCAGAAAAAATTTCCTCATAAATCTATATTTTTGTATTTTTTAAATTGATACAGTTAGTTTTAGATTACCTATGTATAAGTCTTTGCCAAAATGCTATTTTATGCCCTTTTTGTAAAGTTACAATTTATTTAGTAAATGTAGTTCCTTATACTTTTCTCTTGAGTGTTTGGAAGTGAGAATAGGTAACACTGAATCACAGTTTACAAGATCACCTCATTAGGCACAGAAAAAGTGTTTAACAAAATACAACACCCTTTCACAATAATAAAAAACAAAACAAAACAAAACAAAATGAAACACCTCAATAAACTAGGAATAGAGGAAAGCTTCCTCAACCTGATAAAGAACATCTGTGAAAAACCCACAGCTAGCATCATACTTAATGGTGAAAGATTGGATTATTGCCCCCTGAGATCAGAAGTAAGACAAGGATGTCTGCATTGCTCATTTCTATTCAACTTGTACTGGATAGTCAAGAAGGGGCAATTAGGCAAGAAAATCAAACAAAAGACATCTAGATTGGAAAGGAAGAAGTATAACTAAGTAGAGATGGGAGATGATATGGTGATTTTATGCATATGAATCCAAAGGAAATCTATAGAAAATCCAAAGACATGATCTACAAAAACAAAACGTTAGAAATAATGAATAAATTCATTACTTCTAATCAATTTGTTCATTAGAAATAATGCAAATTCACAGCAAAGTCACAGGATGCAGGATTAAATATACAGAAATTGGTTATCTTTTGATATAGTATCAAGGAATAAATAAAAAATGATATTAAGAAAACAATTTAATTTTCAACAATGGCAAAGCTTGGTGGCTCGTGCCTATAGTCCCAACCCTTTAGAAGTTTGAGGCAGAAAGGCTAGAGACCAGGAGACCAGCCTGGGAAACAGTGAGATCCCATCTCTACAAAAACAAACAAACAAAAAAACAAACAAACAGCTGGCTGCGATGACATGCATCTGTGGTCTCAGCTACTCAGGAGGCTGAGGTGAAAGGATGGCTTGAGCCCCAAAATTCTAGGCTGCAATGAGCTGTAACTGGATCACTGCAATCCAGCCTGGATGACAGAATTAGACCCTGACTAAAGAAAAAAAAAAAAGGGTCCAGAAATATTCCTCACGTTTATGGTCAACTGACTTTTAAAAATGGTGCTAGGACAGTTCAGTGATATTCTTTTTCATTGAATGGTGCTTGGAAATGTTGATATCCATGCGCAAAATATTGAAATTGGACTCCTACCTCATATTGCATATAAAAATTAACTCAGAGTTGACTTTAGATCTAAGTGTAAGAGCTAATACTATAAATACCTAAGAAGAAAACATAGCATAAATTTTCCTGACTTTGAATTAGGCAATGATTTCTTAAATAAATGACACTAAAATCACAAGCAACAAAAGAATAAAATAGGTAAATGTGACATCATCAAAATTAAAAACATTTGTGTTTCCAAGGACACTATCAAGAAAGCAAAAATACAACTCACAGAAAGAGAGAAATTTTTAAAATCATGTATTAGTTAATGGAGGAATTTGTATTTAGAATATATAAAGAACTGTTGCAACAACAGTTAAAGGCATATAATTCAATTTTTAAAAATCCACAAAAGACCTGAATTAACAGTTCTCCCAAGAAGATATGCAAAAGGCCAATAAGCACATGTAAAGACTCTCAACATCATTTTCTATCAAGGAAATGCAAATAAGATCTCCAATGAAATATCATTTTATACTTACCAGAATTGTTATGTAATTAAAGAGATAATATCAAGTGTTGGTGAGGATGCAGATAAATTGGAACCCTATACACTGTTGGTGGATACTCAAGAAATATAAAAACAAATGTCTACACACAAAAAAACTTGTGCACAGATGTTCTTTGCAGAATTGTTTATAATAACCCAAAATTGAAACAGCCCTAATTTCCATCAACTAATAAATGAGTAAACAAAATGTGGAATATCCATACAAGGAATATTATTCAGCAATAAACATGAGATGAAGTACTGATGTGCACCACAACATAGACAAACCTTGCATAGATGCTAAGTGAAGAATGCCAGACTTGAAAGGCCACGTATTATATGATTTCATTTATATGAAATGTCCAGAACAGGCAAATATATATATATAGAGAAGGTGGATTAGTGGTTTGTTAGGCTGTGGGGTTGGAGAGGAAAATGGAGTGACGGCTGATTAGTATGGTGTTTCTTTTTGGGGTGATGTAAACGTTGTAGAATTGATCGTAGTTATGGTGGCACAACTCTGAATGTACTAATAACTATGAATTGTATACTTTGAATGTTTGAACTGTGTTGTATGTGGATTTTATCTCAAGTTGTTATATTACAAACTACAAATACAATTTTTTTATTTGCTTCTTGGGGAAAAATCTTTTGCCTTTAGAGATACAAAGTAAGCACCTGTTTGACCTTCACAAATTGTGCTCATATCCTGGCATGTGAAACTAATTCTGCCCTTGACAGAAGCAGGTACTATGTGTG
Organism: Aotus nancymaae; assembly: GCF_030222135.1. Lineage (NCBI taxonomy): Eukaryota > Metazoa > Chordata > Mammalia > Primates > Aotidae > Aotus > Aotus nancymaae. Next base: position 34,495,143 of record NW_026988413.1, read on the forward strand.
AGGTATATGACAGTTGAGAAAACATCTCCTGCTATTTGAAAACAATCAAAATTGATTAAGGCCTGGTCCCACCTGTCACAGATAATATATGGAGATCAATAATTTATTAATAAGCAAAAACATTTTGTTGCAGAATTTTTTTTTCTTACCATGACATTCAATTCAACCCAATGGATTAGGAAATACAACTTGTGTAATATTTCACACTCCGAAACAATGCCCAGATTAATTGGGAACTGATAAACTAGCACCTTGTGTAGAAAAGGGGACCTAGTTTAGTTTTCAGTGTAGTTAATTGGTTTGTGCTTTATGATGACAATGAGAATTCAAGGGCATTTGATTTGTAGAGCTGATCTAATGTTAGTGTTGATGGTAATAGAAAAGGCAATGTCAGTAAGCTTGAATACAGCTATATGTAATTAAACACTACATTATCCCTCAATAACAAATTTTGCTGCAGAATGATAAAGGTGATGATGATAGGGTTTGGGAATGAATGAGCAGATTATGGTTATAAGCATATGAACATAGACGTTTACCGGGGTCCACAATTTTATTTTTGTGAAGGTCAGATGTAAACATTTTAGGTTTTGCTGAACAAAGACATCACAGCTGCTCATTTCTGCCTATATATTGTGAAAACAGCCATAAACAGTACATAAACAAATGTGTGTGGCTGTGTTTCAGTAAAACCTTATTTGTAAGAACAAGTGATAGGCAGACTTGACCCTCAAGCCAGTTTGTGGATCCCTGGTCTTACCATTCTGGCAGACTTAATGCTCACGTCTTTCAGATCTTTCTGCCTCTTTTGCTCTTTTTTAGATAATACAAATATTTGTGTTAGCCATTTTTCCTTATTCTAGATTAAAGAGATACTAGACACTGATCGGCTCTACAACATACTAGCTATTCTCTTCTTTATGAAACGAGGATAACAGTAACTCCCAAGATGATTATAAAAATTAATGAGATAGTGAAAGAGAAATGCTTGCCCCTTAATAGCTGTTAAAACACGAGTGGGTTGTTCTTCCCTTTTTTACAATACAGTTTTTGCCTGAAGTTTAAGTTAATGAGATTTTAACTTTGATTTTTTTTTTCAATTTATTGGATACCTTTGGAAGACTCCTCAAAGCTTCATGCTGCTTAAACAAGTCATTGATTTATCTGCTTCATAAGGTGGTTGAAGAGGTGAAAAAAACCCACAACAATCCTTTGGCCAAGCCTCTGATTTTACAGAACAGAAAATGTGCCTCATAAAGTTAAATGATTTGCCTGAGGTGACAAGACTTAATATTGAAATTTGGTCATCATTTGGAAACACTCAAAATACTTGATAAAATTTGGGAGCACCCTGATTTTTAAAACATCTAGGATGATAACTTAGGGCCACCACTAGCCCATATGGTGTCTTTTTGAAAATTAGAACAAGGCATTCCTTCTTTAAGACACTGCTACTGGTCAAAAAATTGTTACCAAATATATAATTTATTAGCACAAAACACTTTACCCTCTCATGGAAAATTGCCATAATAAATACAGAAATCTTCAACATCTATGATATGATTATTTCACCCTTAGATGCAATGCACAATTTGCACAGCTGTGCAAAGTAGATAATCTTATCTTTATATTTTGTATACTATTAGCTTTCTTTACAATGGCTTACATTTGCTGATTGTTTGCGGTGGAACTACATCTGCCAGATCTGAATTCCAATGAAAGGAATCCAGTGAGAAAACCTGGCTGTTCTGGAGTGATACTTGTTAGTTACTGACAGCTAATCTAATAACTTCCTTTTTCCAATCTTGTTTTAGTCCTAATGCCCATACTTAATTTTCATTAATTAACAAGAATTACAAAACACAGTCCTAACTTGTTGAATTAGGAAGTTACATCCCCCAAATTTAAGTTGTCAGTGTAGTAAAATAGAAGGTTTCTAGTACCTTCTAGTTTTTTGTTAGTTGACAATGTGTGCTACATCACCGGCTAACAAATTCATGAACCCTGGGAATCCCACGTCCAGCCTGAGAGCCTTGTGAAGCTTCATTGATATTGCACTCCTCTTTATTATATTGGCAACGATTCTGGACTGTTGCCAGGCCCAACTAGCCAGACTTTTGGCTCCAATAATCTGGGCCTGGTTCACAGTGAAGCTGGCACAAGGTAAAACAAGCCCCCATAGAAACTTCATAACCCAGACGAAGAAAAACATGCTTGCCTTAATAGCAAACTATTGATAAACGAAGATTTCTTCTTCTTAAGTTGAGAGAAATAATTAAAAGGAGGTAGAAGTCAAATGGGAGCTGAGAAAGAAACTGAAATGGTTACTGTAAGGTCTGTTCTCGCCAAGGATAAAACGAAGAAACTGAGGCCAGCACAAAAAAATCCAATATGAAGGAATTTATTCAGGCTCCCGGGTGAGGTTCTGCGGTCCGACAGGAAGGGCTGGAGAAGTCGCGGACTCCTCTCAGGCATGGAGTTTTATAAGGAATGGAGGCGTTTGATTGGCTGTGCCCAAGGTGAGTGGGGCAAAATGGCGGGGAGTGGGGCCCGGATGGAACAAAATGGCAGGGAGTGGGGCCCAGATAGGACAAAATGGTAGGCAGGAGTGGGGCCCAGATAGGACAAAATGGTAGGTAGGGAGTGGGTCCCAGATAGGACAAAATGGTAGGCAGGGAGTGGGGCCCAGATAGGACAAAATGGTAAGCAGGAAGACGAAATGGCAGGCACAGAGTGGGGCCTGGATAGGACAAAATGGTATCAGGTAGGTCCTGGCAGGGCTTTTTTTTTTCCGGGCTCCTGGGGTGGGGGGTGTGTCTGAACTCCCGGTGAGGGAAGGAGGTGTGTCCAAGCTCCCAGAGAGGGGAGGGGGTGTGTCCGAGCTCCCCGGGAGGGAGGGGGGTGTGTCCGAGCTCCCCACGAGGGGAGGGGTTGTGTCCGAGGTCCCCGCGAGGGAGGGGGTGTCTCCGAGCTCCCCGTTAGGGAGGGAGTGTGTCCGAGCTCCCCGGGAGGGAGGGGGGTGTGTCCGAGCTCTCGGCAAGGCAACCAGCCTTACGTTATTGTAAAACCTAGGGAAGGCCAACAGAAAAGATGAGAGAACAGCAATTCCCAGGGGCATGGATTGTTAAAATACTTTTGAAATGTTGAAAATATTTGGCACAGTGTTTCTATTTAGTTCTGGACTATGAATCTGGCAAGAATTGTGCAAATAGTTAATTACATAAGATACTTAATGGGGATGGTGGGGCTTTGCATCATCTTATTCATCTGTCCATATGTTAATTGTTGATGTGTTTCAGATTTCTTTCCTGAACTGTTTTTTTTCTCATGATGTGTTCTCTCTGGGTGCATACATCCTACCCATGGCCTTGAATGCCATCTATGTCTTAAATCAATCCCAAACTTTCTCACCTGAGCTTCAGATTATCTCTACAACTATCTACTTGACATCTCTGTCCAGATAGTTCCAAGAATTCTTAAACTCAACATAAATTTAAGAGCTTATACTATAAATTAGTGTTTCTCAATGGGGCCACACTAGGTCCCCTAAATGAATCCTCCATGTGATTACTCATTTCAGGAACTGGCAATTGCTATCACCCTAGTTGCTCTCTATATAATCCTTGATGCTCTCTTTTCTCTCACTTCCACATTCACCAAATCAGGATTTCTTCCTCTTTTCTATTAAACTTATTGGCTCCATCCAAGTCTTTCTACCCACAAACAACTTGTCTTCTTCAGGCTGCTATTATATTTTATGTGGATCATTGTGACAGTCTTTCACCTGGCCTCCCTGTCTCCAGAATTACTCCACTAATGACCATTCTCCTCACAGTAGACACATTAATCTTTCAAAACTGCAGATATGGTCATATTCTTACTCTCAGTTGTCTCCCCATTCCTCCCAGGATAAAGTTCAGACCTATTAGAGCCTCCAGGGCTCTGCATAAATGTCCCCCTGTATATCTTTATAGTCTCATCTCATCACTGCCCACCTCCTTACAAAATATTATCCAGTTCTGAACTTTCTTCACCTCCTTGAATAGGCTTGTTCTTTCTTGCTTATGAGCCTTTTCTGATTATGTTTCTTTTAACCGAGATACTCATTTCCCCCAGAACTTTCACCTAGTTAACTCCTAGTCCTTTTTCGGTTGTAGCTGAGAGGTTACTTTCTTGAGGATTTGCAAGTGTGAGTTAGGTATTTCTAAAGAACCCTATACAATTTTTTTTTTTTTTTTTTGTAATACAGATTACTCTGTGATCTCATTGACTGGAGGCTTTTGAAAATATGTAGAAGATTTTTGGTTGTTACAGACTTGGGGCAGGGTGCTGCTGACATCTGGTAGGTGAGGGCCAGAGACAATAAATCCCCACCGAGAGAAGCCACTCAGAGAAATCAGTTTCCTTGATTTATTAAGGCATCATATAACTGTAGAGCCATTTCAGATACCTTTGCATTGTAATTTGCTTTGATGATAATGATTATGTTAATATTATCATCCCTTTCAAATCATGGGTAGGTCTTTGTGCATTGATAAAAGCAGTTTTTGATTTCCCTTTCCAAGGTCAAAAAATAAATAAATCCCCACTGAGTCATACACCATATAGGCAAAATTATTTCTAGCACACCGGTTGCACTCAAATCTTGGCCTTACCATCCCACTGCACACCTTTGAACTTCCAACTGTCAGCCTCTCTTTGCCTGAAGGCTTTCTTTGACAGTGAAAGCTCTCTTCACCCATGATCACAGCAGTCCAGAAATGCCAGGAATTGTGACCTTCCCCACTTCCATTCTCTGCAGCCAGCCAGTAACCCGTGGGAGTTGATGTATCAATCAGCTAGCTCCTTAGTTTTTTGGATAGGATAACTTGGATGTGCATATGTCTTCTACTGGCTCCCAGAATTCTACAAAGGGATTATATTCCAGTTATCCACTTGAGGAACTTGACTGATACTACATCCACTATCAGCTGTCTTTCCTTCCCTGACTCATTGTCCTACTGAAAGGCATTAAATTCTTGTCACAGGTTCTGCTTCTATAGCAGTCCAAACTAAGATTCCACTAGACTCCTATTTGTCTTCAACACCTATCATGGTGCCTAACCCATAGCAGAAATTACATATATACAAATATATATAACATAATACTGTATAAATTTGTTATATGTATAATTTTAATTGTATGTAATTACATCATGTAGTATAATCGTTTGTTTTGTATATACAAGTTACTGTTACTATATATGTTACTATATATAATTTCTGAACAGAGATGTCAATTGTACGTATAACTATATACATAATTACAATATATAATTATAACTATACAAACTATAATTATGATTATATACAAAACGATTGTGCTATATATGGTATAATTATTTAATTCTGCCTTATACATAGATTGCAGAATAGTAGTAACAGCTTTAAAAGCCATGGTACGAAGATGTGGTGAAGGTGGAGGTGGAGATAAGGAAAAGTTGTTACAGGCTTGGCTTGTATGTAATTCAGCTTTAGTTATGTTTTAACATTGGATGGCAATGCTAAAGGGACACATTCTTCTCTATGATTTGTTGCTTCTTGGAGATCGTGTGAAAATTTTCCCAAAACATGAGGGTGGATAAAGAGCATCAGTAGGAGTTTGAGCCAGCCCTGACTATCAAAATCATTGTGTAGCCATAGGTTTAGGTCACTTCATGGTTGACAATACAGGGGGCTGATAGGATCAGCTTTGTGCTTCTAAAAGATTTATTAGACTGAGTGTTGAGAATGAGTCAGGGAAAGGGGAAAGGGCTGGAAGAAGACATATTCTAAGATTACTGTAGTAGTAGAGGAAAAGATGGTTGGAAAAATGATTGGATGGTCATAGCATCATTTAGCCAATTCTTTTCCAGTTTGCTAAATTTGGAGCAGGGAGCATAAACCACTCTAGGTATTTTAAAGAAAGAAATCATACAAGGCACAAAGACCAGGAGCGTATACACATAGCTAGGGTCCTATGATTGGGAAGCTAGAATCAGAAGCAACTGCTCTTACTGCCATGGTTCTGACACTAGCTACTAGGACCCTGTTGCAGAAAAATTATATCTTTACCACCTTGCTTATCAGCAGGGGCCAAGAGGGCAGGAAGAAGGCTACTGTGAATTTCTGTCTTCAAAATATACATAAGGGCATCTACAGGGTAGCCACAAGTGAAAAAGCATGAGTAAATATATGACAAATCATTTTTAAATTTATTTATTATACTTTAAGTTCTGGGGTACATGTGTAGAACTTGCAGGTTTGTTACATAGGTATACATGTGCCATGGTGGTTTGCTGTATCCATCACCCCATTATCTATATTAGGCATTTCTCTTAATACTATTCCTCCCCTAGCTCCCCACCCCATGACAGGCCCTGGTGTATGATGTTCCCCTCCCTGTGTCCATGTGTTCTCATTGTTCAACACCCACTTATGAGTGAGAACATGTGGTGTTTGGTTTTCTGTTCTTGTGTCAATTTGCTGAGAATGATGGTTTCCAGCTTTATCCATGTCCCTGCAAAGGATATGAACTCATTTTTAGGTAATCATTTAATATTACATTATAATATATGGTAAAATAATATTGTCTGTGTTTCCAGACCTATGCCTCCCTGTATTTGGTGGAACATACTTCCTGCTGTGAAGGAGTCTGGGAAATACAGTTTCTAGCATTTTAGGCTTTGAAGTATAAGAAGTGCTTTAGTTACTATTGCTGTGTAACAAACTACCCCAAAATGTAGTGTCTTGAAACAGTAGCCACTTATTTTGCTCATCAACCTATAATTTGGGCATGGCTCAGTGCAAACAACTGGTCTCTGGTCCATGTAGTCACTTGAGATACGTTGATACGAAGCTGGAGTACCTGTTTCATGACAGCTTGCCTACATAGCTGACAAAATGTTTCTGCCTGGAAGCTCATCTGAAGCTGTGGGCCAGGGCCTTGGTTTCTTCCACGTGGGTCTTTCCATGGCTGTGCAGCTTTGACACAGCATGGTGGGGCTGCTCCAGGAGCAAACATTCCCAGAAAATCAGGCAGAAGCTGTGTTCTCTTTTATGACTTGGGCTTGGAAGTCACATAGCATCACTTTTACCGTAGATCCAAGAGGAGGGACCATACACTCTGCTTCTCAATGGGATGAGTTTCAAAGAGTCACCTATAGTACAGAAGATACTGTCTGGCTGTTTTTGGAAAATATAATTTGCTGCAGAAATGTTCCCTAGAGGGTGAGTGACTGTGAATACACTGCGATTACCCTAGTTGTCAGTCTTTCTCATTGGATTTGTCAATATTTCCTCAACAGCCTTAATAGTTTTTTTTAACAGTTAATTTTCTTCTCTAGGTAGTTTATTGAATCTTTGTATGTATCCCCTTGAAGTTAGAACTAGAATGCCATATAGACAAAATGTGGAATTTTTTCATTTAGCATTCTCTAAAAAGCCCAGGAAACACACAGTTTTAACTTCCTAAGTCTCTTAAGTTACTTACTTGAAGTAAAGGTGCTATAACAGACTGCTATTTTAGTATTTTTCATGAAGAACTTTAATGCTTGTAGTTTTCACTACAAGGCTTCATTAAATAAATTAGCAATGAGGATAAAAATCACTTGCATCAGTTCATTTATTTGTGTGGGTAATTCAGAACTAAAGCAACTCTCCTAGGATTGAAGCAAGATAACAGAAATCTGAGAGATACTGGAAATGGCTCATCCAAAAGTAAAATATTTCAAATTAGTACATTTGGGACAGTTCTCTAAGGTCAGTTTGTGTCTCTTGTGGCCTGCTTAGAATATGTCACAGCTGATGGCCTAATGAGAATGTTTTGTATGTAACAAAAGTTTCAATTTCACACCCACAGTTTTTCCTACTCCCACTTCCACATCTTATTTTTCTTTAAAAAATGTTTTTCTTAAAAAAAAATACCTTGGTAACTACAAGCCAATGTCAAGGATGTCTAGATTCTTAAAACTAGTGTAGTGCCTTACATTTATTTGCCTTAACATTTAATGCCACCTTCTCTAACAAACCCTTATCATACTAATGAGGACGAGACCTCTAATGTACCAGAATATAGCTTGCAATTAGCAAATGAATGATAATAGCCAATCATGGTTTAGAAAACTAAAAAGTATGTTTTGTTTATCTTGACAAATGTGCAGATTTCCCATTTTCCCTAAAGTGTTAAATTTAATTCAATAAGTGCTTACTATTTCTGATGCACTATTTTTAAATAGAATTCAATTCTAATACCATATTGTAAAATTTATCTGCTAATAAAGACATAGTTTCCAAGTTTTGTGTATTACAGAAATAGCATGTCATAGTAGGTACTAACAGATTTGAGGCTTTCAGATAAGAAATATTAAAATTCAGTAAGATCTCCACTATATAATTTGAACGGAACATGCATCTGTTAAATGTTTGCATTGATTTTATATGAAGAATCTGCTGTCATAGTATTTCAAGAAGTATCATATTGGAACTATGATGGACTTTGTAGTCCTTATAGAGGTAGCTAAAGAGATGGATTATGCTCCTGATTAATATTACTTCTGAGGTTTCAAATCTGCTCTCTATAATTTAAAATAGGAGTTGCAATTTGATTTGTATAGAACATCCTTTTTCAACTGGACCAATTCATGAAGATGTTCCCCCCGCCAAAAAACAAACAAACAAAGAACAGATATTTTGCCAAAGCTGGTAAACTTATTATGTTAAGTAACATTGCCTATAGAGTATCAGGTTTACAAGGAAAGGAGTATTAAAGAGAGTATTTTTATTTTAAGTAAAAATCAATGCATTTTTTTCATTCATCTAAAATACTGTGAGTGCCTTTATTGTGCCAGGCACCATTCTACATATGGGGATATGAGGTTAACAAAAAGAGTCAAGACTCCTCATGGAGCTTAAATACCAATGAAGGGGATAAATAACAAACAAATATAATGTCAGCAAAGAAAAAGTGTTATGAATAAAAATAAAGCATGATAAAGAGACAAAGAAGGTCTGGTGGGGGTGGTGGAGAGGCAGGCTGCTGACATTCTGCTGATGCTCATGACTCAGTCTCTTCTGATGGTTACTGCTAAATATTTCGAATCTCCTTCTTGAGAGGAGGGAATGCTATTTCAGACAGGCTGGTCAGAGAATGCTTCTCTGAGGAGGTGATATTTGAGCAGAGACCTGAACCCATAAGTGGAACAATAGAACTCTAATAGAACTCCTGCCAATGGAGGTGTCAACGGCATAATTCTTTTGGAAAGTGAGTAGTCACGTAAAAATGTTCGTACGGCATAATTCTTTTGGAAAGTGAGTAGTCACGTAAAAATGTTCGTACTATCTGCTCCCCCAAATAACACAACAATTGACTCTGAGGAATAATCCTAAACATGGTTAAAAGCTTTTTCACACAAAGAAGTGTTTATCATTGTATTGTAATAGGAAAGATTCAAAATAGCTTAAAGAGTCAATATCAGGAAAATGATTACAAGAGCATAGCATGAGAACAGGGTTTCTCTGTCTTGGCATTACTGACGTTGTGTTCTGTGTGATTCTTTATTGTGAGGACCGTCCTATGCATTGTAGAATATTTGGTGGCATCTCTGGCTTCTACCCAGTAGTTGCCAGTAGCACTCTTCACCCTTTGGCCAGTTGTAATTATCAAAAATATTCCCAGACATTGCCAGACAGTGTCAAACATCCCTTTCTTTGAAATCACTATAGTGGATGAAAGATTACTTAGCCTTGGCAACGGTAGGCTTATAAATTATGTGTAATAAAAAATGCCTACATCACTATAAAAAGAAACATCAAAACGTATTTGCAATGAGGCCACAATTATAAAAATAAAACAATGTATGGAAAAAAGCTGTGAATGTGTTAAACACAAGGAATGATTTTTGGTGTGGGTGGAAATAATTGAGGGAGACTTACCTGACTTACCTGGCTTGTCTCATAACTGATTATTGTCTCAGAGTTAAGGGTCAAGAAAAGAGAAAATCTTGCTGTATCTAACAGGAATTTTCTTTTTAATCTGTTTCAAAGTATATTTATTAACATTTATGTCAGAATGCTTAATTGATATGACATACATGTTACTGCGTAATTATTTTCTGTTGGACAAGACTCTATAAGTTACATTACTAAATAAATAACCTTAAAAGGGTAAAAAAATTCTGTATCTCCTCAAAGGTTGCTTGTTCCTGGGACAAAGACTAAGGGAAAAATAGACAAAATAATTAAGGTGACATGTACTACTGATTCAGATCAGCTTATGTTTAGACATTGTAGGTGGTGATAAGACAAAACTGTTAAAAAAAAAAAAAGAGGACAAGGAGATAAGGTTAGAAAGCAACGAAGGAATTCAAAATTAACCTTGTGTCCTTCCTCCCCGGGAGGGTAAATAAGAAGTACATTAATTCTTTTTGTATCTTGTAGAGAAGCGCTTATCACCATTTGGGGATTTGTCATGCTACTATTTATCGGGCTTTTTTTTGTGTACCTATTTCTATTTCATAGCTCCCATGATTATTGCTTTAAAAGAAAAGCTCCCATAAAAAGGAAAGCTAATTAATTTTAGCTCTATTTTAAGAACATGGTAAAAATTTCTTGATATTGCTTGAGGTAAATGGAGGCTCCCCGAAGTGTTTTTGCTATAGAGCGATGGTTCTGAAACTTAGGCATGCATTAGATTGTTGGGCCTAGTCCCCGGAGTTTCTGACAGTTAGATCTGGGATGGGAATCTGAAATTTGCATTTCTAACTAGTTCCCTGGTTTTGTTGAAGCTACAAATCTGGAAATTGTACTTTGAGAGCCACTGATTTAAACAAAATTTCTCTGGCTTGCTGTTCTGGGCCCTGAGCTGAGAGCATCCTTAGGAACCAGTGAGCTCCTTTGTAGGTAATACCATAAAATACTCCTGACTGAGGCAGGGGACTGCTGCAAGCATCCAAGCCTGCCTGACTAATAATTCCATTTTCCTGCCTTTCAGTTCCATGTGGCTCTTTGATCTTGATGATTTGCCTCAACATGGGTCATCTTCTCTTTTTTCCATTCTGGAATGTTTTACCTCCTAGTCCTTGTCTGTCTCTTCCAGTCACCTGCTTAGCTTGATCTTTGCTTATACTAGAGTCTCTGACTAGCAAATCTGCCTACTTCTAACTCCCAGCTAGTTTCTAAACCCGAAGTTCCCAACATTTCTTGGTACCTGATGCTCTTAATCAGTAATATTTTTATAATTCTGTGTCTTGGTCTATTCAGACTGCTGTAACAAAATACCATAAACATGGTAGCTTATAAACAACGTAGATTTATTTTTCACACTTCTGGAGGCTGGGAAGTTCCAAGATCAAGGTGCCAGCAGATTCGATGTCTGGTGAGGGCTTGCTTTCTTAGAGACAGCTGTCTTCTCATCACACTCTCACACAGCAAAAACAGTGAGGGGGTCTTGCTCAGGCCTCTTTCATAAGGACACTAATCTCATTCATGAGAGCTCTGCCCTCATGACCTAATCACCTCCCTAAGGTCCTACTTCCTAACATTATCTCCTTGAGAGTGAGAGGATGAATTGTGGGTAGACATAAACATTCAGATCATAGCACTTCCCAAGCCAAAACAAACACATAATTGTCCTGTTCACTAAGTAGTTAAGTTCAAGTAATTCAATAGTAAAAGTTTGTGAAGTATCTGCACATGTTGCTGTGTTGTCCTCACAAATGGAAAGTTTTGTGACTTCCCTGTGTACCTCAGTGCACAGTTTGGGACCCACTGCTCTAAACCCTGTCCCATTAAACCCTGGCCCATCCTACTAGATTTTTTTTTTTTTTTGCTGCCATCATCATAGGGGGACCCAGGTCCACAATTTTCTGCCACACACACCTCAGCACAATGCTCCCAAGCAAACCACAAATTGATGGCAATATTTATATTTATTTTTGCAATTCATTGGATAGAAACCATTTGAACAATGTTTGGTAAGGTGTTATTCTCATAAAAACTTATTTCAAAACAAAGATATTTCTATTTTCCACAGAAGTTAAAATTACATGCTGAAACAAAGTTAATGACTTAGATAACACAATACAATGTCAGAAGACTGGTTGAGTAAGACCAGATAATAAACTACATCATTAAACTAAACAATTACACAGAACTAGAAAACTGATTCAGTAGTAAAATATAAAAATCTACAATTATAAATATAAATTTGGTCCATGAAGACACTAGGGCAGTATTTACAATAAGTAACAGATTATTTCTACTTTAGGTGAATACTGAGTTGTAAAATGTTGAATATCATAGGGAAGAGTATTTTATTTACAGTCTACTGTATTAAAAGTTATATTTCTAGCAAACCTGATGATTGCTACAAATACAGCTAAAAATTTGACACTAAAAACAAACATTTTCTGTAGTTGGGAATTGCTAATCTCTATAAATTGAAATTTTCTGTTAAAATCAATACAGAAAAAAAATACCACAATTCCATTCTTAGAAATACTGTAAAATTCAATCATTTTAGTTCAAACGTAATAAGTAAATTACAAGTCTTGCAAAAAGGCACACATTGTTAATGATATAAATTTGGCAGCAGAATCCTATGTCATGAAAGTTACTGTCAGGTGATGGGAAGTCAACAAGTAACAGAACTAGACTGATTTTCCTGCCTAATCTTAGGAAGAGGAAAACAGTGCTCAGATGTGCATTCTTCCACCCCTTTCTGTGTTAAACTAAAGACTCTAAACTCTCAGCTATATTTCCATCAGGCAGTGCTGCACCATTACTATCCAGAGAGGTGGATGGATTCTCTTCCTGCCTTGTGCTCACAAGGCTGAGGACCACTTTGTAGAGAAACTGATACTGCTCCTGGAGAACAGAAGATGGGAGGTTATAAACAGGAAGCTCAGTGAAGACATACATTTGTAAAAAGAAGGAATATTTTTAGACACACTTCGGCACTGTTCATGAAAGGGCAATGTGTTAAGGGCATTGTTATACTCACCAGATGTACACAACCTATACTGATGTCTCTTTTTGATTAAATTAACTTTGCAATTGCCAAACCATTCACTGACCTAGACAATTAACCTACATACATTTGCCAATAATAAGCACTTTCTTCTTATTCATTTACTTCTGTCAAATCAGAAGGTGATGTGACAGGGTTCTGTTAACTTGTAGGGGAAACCGTTTGACACTAGGCACCAGTAATTCACTCAGAAACAAGTTTCTTCTTCTTTCTCTACTTGTTAGAAAGTCCACTGGGTCTGCCTCTTTATGGACAGGTCTCAGAAATGATTGTACTGTCAGCCTGGGACCCATGGAGAATGCAGTCCTTCACAATATAAATTGTTCACCAATAAGAGGAATTTCACATTCTATCAGCCCGATTGGTCCTGTGCTCTGCTATGAGCAAATGTAAGTGCCTGCTCTACTGTGGTCTCAAAGTAGTGGCACACAGAAGAATGAAACAGTTTTTCTCTTACAGATGCCATCTCAGGCAGTTTGGGGAGAGGCAGCTACAGAGAACCTGAGCCAATGAGCAGCATCATAGCCAAAAACCATTAGGCCTACATGTGAAGCGGTGCATCATTAAATGCATTCACGAAGTGTTCAACTCCAGAAAGCAGTTTCACACAGCACAAGCTTGATACAACTCAGCTTCCCAGAATGAGACTTTTAATAGGGTCTCCTCTGCAGTGCATGTGCACAAAGATTACTTTGACCTCTTGCCAGTTGGTCTGGGCTGGAGTTTTAAAGAAGGTTCCTTTATAAGGCCCTTAAACAGACCAAGGAGCTGAAGATAAGCCTACGACTTCTACATTCACCTAAGCTTCTCCAATTGGACTATTTGCATTGTTTACTATTACACAGAAAGGCAAACATGAGATTTAAAAGTTTTGCCATAAATTTTCTCAAGGATAAATTTTAAATGTCTATTGTTCTATGGATTGTGGACTTGTAATTCAGCTTGAAAACTACATGCTGATGTTATCAGTTAATATGATCTTTCTTGATACATGATAAGATTTCAGCAGCCTCTAGGAAATTAGTAGTACTCTATCAGTGAAAAATTTGGTTCACTGCCTTGTTACTTACAATGTCAGCAAAGACTCCTGGCCTCATCAGATTGATCATCTTGGCTACCTGGTAAACATCCATGGAATTTTCTTTTTCTAGTTGGTGCATAAGGGTTGTCAGAGCACAGAAAGTTCCTGCAGTCACTCCTCCGTGCCTTGTAAAAAAAGGGAAAGGAACAAAGACTCCACTGAGATGCACCAAACACTCACATTTAGAACTCACAAAGCATATAGCCTTGACAATTTTGCAGTAAAAACATGAAACTTTTAATGAATTGTCTCTCTTCACTTTTTGCACAAAGAGCTATGATTTAATCTGAAATATTGCCAAGTGTTCATGATATTAGTAGTGGCATACTTTACAGAAGTTTAATATTTGCTTATGGTTTATTATTTGTATACTATGAAAGGGGTTGGCAATAATAAAAAATAACCTAACTGGGAGTATGATATAAATACATGTATAATACATATATAATATACATGTATAAATACAAATATAACAAACATATTATATGTATGTTAAAAAAACATAAGTTCAGCATATGCATTTTTTATTTGTTTATAATGGAATACTGGAAAGTTTTATTGGATAAAGTTTCTTGTTTCTGATAAATAAAAACTGTATCAATTTCACTTCTATGCCAGGAAATCAATGACTGAAAAATGCCTCTGGTTGGCTCCTGTATAATTTTCACTGCTAAAACACTGACTTATTATGCAAAGTGTTCTCATCATCAAATGCAAGAGCAGATGCTTGTGATCATGAACCCATTCTCTGCCTTCAACAGGGACTTCAAGTTAAAAAAAAAAAAGGATATTCTGTGTTAACTTTATTGATAAGATGCTGATAATCCACCATGGCTGAATCATCACAGTGGGTCCAAAGCATTAGGTTTGTCTGAAGACAACAGAAATATACATATGCCCAGAGAATGTGCAGGTGTGAAACAAGGTAACTTGTGGAACTTACTCATCGTGAACAATCATGGGCCCGTCCCTATTGGCAGCTTCTTCTTTTATAACACTTATAAGTTCAAAAGTTTTACTAATGGGGCTATCTGGATTTGGCCATTTAGGACACTGAAAATGCCTCACTTCAAGTACATAATCATCCTATAAGAAGAAAAAACAAAGTAATGTTAGTGAGTGACAGTTTACCATGAGTGGAATCATTGAGGAAAATCAGGAATTACAGTAAGGTAATAAAACCCAATGGCAGGCATGAATGAGCAGCAGTAGTTGTGGTACATTCATCATAGAAGGAAGAAACAGTTGTGATGCCACATTTACCATGCATAGATTTACTCAGTAGGATCAAAAGATGTAATTTCTTTTCTTTATTCTAAAAATAAACTATCTAAGGGTGAAATATGTCAATGCTTACAAACCATGAAACTGAAACTATGTACCAAAGATGTATTTGCACTACTAAATTCAAATATATAAAAATAAATCATTGGTGTTAAAATTTGTTTTGAAAATAGCATATACTTTCTTCATATGTCAGGAATCTTCAGGCTTAAGTAAAAGAAGGAGATTGCATGACAGTGGAGAAAACGCTGGCAAGGAGGTAGAGATCCAGGTTCAACTCGGATCCCAATTCTGATTTTTAAGTGACCAATAAGACTATGAGTTCATTAAATCCCTTAAAACTCTGACCCCCAGCTTCCAAAAGTGTATTTTTTTAAAAATAATACAATTAAAAACAAGTAGCAGAACCTAATTTTTACATGAAAGTGCAAAGGGCCAAAATAGCCAAGATACTAATACAGAAGGAAAACAATAGAGGAAATGAACTCATCAGATATCAAGAATTACTCTAAGCTATAAGGAGTAAAACACTGCCATTGTGGCTGAGGGATAAACAAAGTGACCAATGGAATAAAATATATATCCAAGAACATGAACATACATATATAAACTATGTGAATGACTGAACTGATATTGCTAACCCATGTTCTACTTCTTAAAGTCAGTGGTGGGTTACAGTAATTTATTACAACATTTTTCAACCTTGCATATATCATATAAACAACTTAAATATATTGAATATTTAATAAATTCTTAAAAATAGTACTCATAACAAATAAATAAGTAAAAGGCCCCTAGCTTTTTAGCTCAGTAGAATAGACCTTCACCTGTCTACTAACCTCAAATGTTGTGATATTTGGGCAAAGTGCCTAAAAATGTCAGAAGTTAATGAAACTGTCCACTTTAGTCTTTCCTTCTTTTTTGACCATTGTTATAGAAGTTCTGTCGATCCCTGGGTTGGGCTCCTGGATTATCAAATTGTCCACAATAGCTGATTTACATAAATGAGATGTACTGAATTGGGATCAATCAGGAACCTTTATTATCTAGTTTATTTTCTGCAGAATACTAGGAGAAAAACAGTGCTGATTTCCCAATGCCGAGCAAGATCTTAAACATAATTGGTAATCAAGACAATGGGTGTGACAAGATAATAGGTATCTAATGATTATTTCTCTTGTAATAAGCTTTCTTACTAACTGGGAATAATGGGAAGAAGGCATGAGAGATGGCAGATCTAAATGGCTGCTACTAAAGTGGTCAGGGAATAATCACAGGTAGAAATTACAACAGAATATTAAGGGCTCTCAGGGACCTTAGGAGCCTTCTAGTTCCTGCAGCTTATATTACAAATAAGGAACCTAAGTCACTTTCCCAAGGCCACATTGCTCATCTGTGGCACTGAAATCGACATGTTCATTTTTTTTTTGTTTTAATCAGATAGGATACTATTCTACTGCCATACTGTTTATATTGTTAGTTATTTGTATTGTCAAGTTCATATGTTTTGGTCATCTAAATGTTCTAGGGAATAAAGAATCTTCTTGTATACTATATATGTACTAGTTTTCAAAATTAGGGAAAAGTGAAACATTCAAATCATTTGGAACATGATATAATCTTTATCAAATTGATACTCTGAAACTCACATGCCTTAGATATCATTATTGGTATCTTTTAGTATTTTACTATAGTTTTATGTAAATAATTATCGACAAAGAATTCAACAATAGATATTTGCACATAATTAAGAGTTTAGTAAAGCAATATATTATCTTGTAGATAACAACAGTATCTTGCGTGATAGATAACCAAGACATTAGTAAAATATTCCTAGGTTATTGTACGGCATGCTTTTGAAGCACTTCACTTAACAACTTATTACATAACGATCACTCATCAACTTTTACTTTTGTGTGTGTGTGTCTGAGATGGAGTCTTGTTCTGTCACCAGGCTGGAGTGCAGTGGCATGATCTCAGCTCACTGCAGTCTCCCCCTACTGGATTCAAGCTATTCTCCAACCTCAGCCTCCGAAGTAGCTGGGACTACAGACATACACCACCACACCCGGCTAATTTTTTGTGTTTCAGTAGAGATGAGTTTTGACCATGTTGGCCAGGATGGTCTCAATCTCCTGACCTTGTGATCCGCCCACCTCGGCCTCCCAAAATGCTGGAACTACAGATGTTAGCCACAGGGCCCGACCCACTCATCAACTTTCTACATTGGTAGAGAATAGTAAGTTTCAGTAGGTAGTATTTTTCCCATTTTACTTAAGAGACTACAAGGTGAGGACTTATATTAAAACAAGGGAATTAGAATTAATAAATTTATTCTTTTACCATGTTTATTTTCCACCTAAGTTCTGTCAACCACTAATCTGGAGTAAAAGAGCTTTGATTTCCTGTATGTGTAAAATTCAGTAATGATGTATGATTGATTAACTGTTTAATGATTCTATACCATTTTGAAAATGAAAGTGACAAGGTAATTTGATTATTTGGGTAATTGTTTCAGTTGAGAAAAAATCAGAATCATGCTTTTCATTTCTAGGAAAGATCCTTAGGTCAGAATATGTTTAACAAGTGTTTAAGATAAAAATAGTGTCATTTAACTTATATCCTTACCTGTGTAGCTTCTAAGATAAAGTCCTGAATTATAAGTTTTTCCTCATTAGATAGACATTTGTGTTCTTCAGCCATAAGAGTTACCTTAAAGCTCTCGCAATTTATAGGCTCATCTTTATTTGGCCAGTAAACAAATTCATCTTCTGCCTGGAGGAGTACAAATGAAAGAAGAGTCTAGATTTTAATAAAATGCCTAATAAGTCAGATTGTGAAATAAAGTTAATTAATTGGCACAGAAATTTCAACTCAAATTTTTCTTTGAATCTGAATATTTATTCTTAAAATCTTCCTGGTGCCTTCAGCTAGACTGATGTGCTGAATAAAATATCACACTTAGGAACCCAAACTACTGCTTTATCATTTTATGCTCTTACTTTATCAACAGCAATGATAAGCTTGCTGCTTTTGTAACTGACAACTGAGTAGAGAAGACTCAAGTAATTTTACGAGCTCAGAAATTTCCAGCCTCATGCGTAATGGTCACACAATAATTTTATAGACAAGGACTGAATATCAAAGCTAAGGAAACATGTAAATCCTAAATAAAATATTTACTTTATTTTACTCTTTGGGTTATCCAAACACATGAAAAGGGGGATGGGATATCCCTGCTTTTCTCATACTAAAAAAGTCCTTTCTATGCTAGGAATTCACTTTATTCTAACTTGGTCTTTAAAAAAAATTAGAGACCACCTTAAACTCAGGGAATCTCTAAATATTCTAATACATTTTATTTTAAAAATGCAAATAGAAGCATATAGACTGATTTCATTCATGGCTGTGATTCTGTTTTCTTAAGCAATGTCACAAAACACATACATTTAAGTTAGTTTAAATCTACTTTAATTTAAAACTTTTATTCATCACTTTGACCTAGGAGATTGTATAATGAGACCAAGCTCAACAGTAGACAAAAAGTATTACTTCAATTACATTATTTATAAGTTGAAAACAAAATTACTTTGCTTGTTTGTATGCTGGACTTTTGGCTATTTGTAACCTGATATTCCCCTGTAAAGAAATACCCAAAGGTGGTCTAACAGACTTACCATGTTTTGGCCATCAGGAATCATAACCACCAGTTGGGCATTATGGTCCCATATCATTCTCCAGAAATCCTTGATGGTATGGAGGAGAGGGTGCTGGGTAATGATGAATTCATTGCTCTGGTAATAGCCCTACAAAACCAAAGAGAAGATAAAAACAACACTGGCGTATGCCTTCAAACATTCAGAAAAATATTTATACATCAATGGTCCTTAAGTCAAAATAGACTTTTGAATTGCAGATTGTGTCTATATGTAGTAATATGATTATTATAGCTAATGCTTACTGGGCATTTCCTATGTTAGGTGTGGCACTATGTGTTTTCTTTCTCTTTCATCGTTTGTTCCTCACAGCAGTACTGTGAGATAGGAACTGTGATCTCCACTTTACAGATGATTAAACTGAGGATTTAGACGTTAAGTGTTGTGCCCAAGTTTGCCTTAAGAAGTCAGACATAGTATTCAAGGTTACCTATCATCTTGTAGTGAATGTTTATGATTTTTATGTTGTCTTGGCATTCCTTTTAAATATAAGTTGAACTTTCTCATGCCAGAAGTGGGGTTCAGTTACCCTTAATACAGTTTCCAGTTCTACATCTTCCCATCCCCCAGTTCCTTTAAGTTATAGATCCAGGTATCTAACTTACAAAACTGCTTCATAGTGACCATTTCACTATGGAACAGCTAGATACAGCCTGCTTGGCTGGCCTCACTGACCCTAGCACCCACATGGACTCCGCAGATATGTCAGAGTAAATACCTCTAAGTTACTATATGATTTTCTGAGACTTGTGCTTTCTTGCTTTAAACCCATCAAGTAAAACTCCCCATGGGAAACCTGCTTGGATAATGCCCTGAACCCAATAAAGGTCCATGGGTTCTTTTCTCTCTTTCTCTGCTTGCTCTGCCTAAGCTCTATGCATGTGGCCTCTAGTGCCATGAACTCCTCAGGGTCCATAAAATACTAAAAACTCCAAACTTTCATACTGTGGGTCTGTCATTGAAGATTTCAGGTGAGACTGCTCAACGGAACCCATGCAGGTGGATCCTGTACTGGTGCTTTTTCCACTGGGCCTCTGGTGGCCCCTGAGGATGGTAGCTATCAGCTAAGCTGACAGAGTAACTTGAACAGTTTCATTCAAAACACACCTCTAAGTAGACTTACTTACCAAACTGCTTTGTGGATAGTGTTTCTTACTCTACGGAGAGTGGAAATCTACAGGAGAGTTTACATTTCACACTTTGGTGTCCAGACACCTTGGTTGCCTCTATAAGAGAGGAACCAGGGAGACACCTTGCATACTTTGGTACAGATACCTAGAAGCTAGAGCTATTGGATTAATGGTGATGTTTATACTGTTACTAAAATCCTGGTTCTTCTAGCCCCTCCTGCTTTCAGATCCCATTCCTATCACCTATTGGCTCATTCAAAATGTGAAATGTATTTAGATGCCACTACCACACATCCCCATGTTTTCTGCATAGATATTCCTTAATATTTTCTTTATTGGATAAATAGAACAGAAGTTTTGGAATACGAATTAGGAGGTTTTCATCTGAAGCCAAGCTCTGTGATTAATTGACCTAAAATGTTAATGAAGGTCACACAACAGCTACTAAAGCTCTCATCCTTCACATATAAGACTTAATGCAGAAGAAAAGCATTATATCTTTAGAAATCCAGGTTCTGTAACAAGCCCAGTTTGCAGGATGAGTCATACTGCAAACCTGGAGTGGTGATGTCAGTGAGGTTGGGCTTTGCTGAAGCCAGTAAATCCTGGATTTGCTCGGAGGCTCTGCCTTAGTAAAGGAAATAAAGTCTTTTAGATAAGCAGGTATAAGTTTTATATCTACTCATCAGCCCTGAATGGTGAGTTTGTGTTCCTGCACCTAGTAATTTGTCTTGCGTGAGGTTTCTTCAGTCCCAGCACACATAAAAGCATGCTGTTATTTCAATTGTTGCTGCAGACTGTGGGCTTGCAGTCAAGACATTTGACTCATATTTACCGATCATATTGCCTATGCCTGCAGTCTCTGCTTCTGGCAGCCCATTCTGGTTTTGATCCCTGTAACCCAGTGACTTCTGTGACTTACCATGATGTAGGAGGCATTGATGTAGTCTGTGCCTTCCCCATTCAGGGACGAAATGCCAACCCTTGATCTTTCCACTGGAACACAGAACATTCATTGTAAAAAAAAAACCCATGCTCACAGCATTGAACCATATTTCCCCCATGCCAGATGTGAAATATAGCTGCATTTTTCAAGTTGAAGGTCTCTGATCTGTAAGCTGATTTTTCTATACATTTTGCATTTTTAGATGAGACTTCAAGGGTTTGTGAGTCCTTTGTAACAGTTACATATCGGACAAAATTAGAAATATTTGAATGTGCTCCATTTGTCCAAAGGTAAGCAAATATTGCCAAATTGCCTACAAGGCTTTTATTATTTTTAAAAAGTTGTCTTTTCAAGGTTAAACATAACTTACCAGGGATGATGGAAGAAGTTCGGTTCTTTTCCCTGTTGCATTGCTTTAGGGCTGTGGAATAGTCACTCTGCTGTATATTTGACTGACTCAGGAGCTGGACAAGAGAGTAAAAAAATATATAGGTTATTTCATTTAAGTCCCCCAAATAAACACACACACACACACACACACACACACACACACACACACACCAATCAAGGTAAGATACTGACTAAAAAATATATATGACATATTTTCCAATAATTTCTTGAATTAAACCTTGCTTTAGTAAACTTCCTGGAGCATCTACATTTTACACTAGGGGAGTTAGAAGAAGCAAAGAAATCTCTTGTTATTCTTTTAGCATTGAGAGAACGTTCCTCATGGCTTATAGATGTGCAACCTCCATTTCCTCTTTTTAAATCTCACACAGACGTTTGGAGGCAAATTATATCGTGTGTGTGTGTGTATATATATATATATGCATATAATTCAATTTTATGTATTCCTTCTGTTACTACTCCATTACACAAATAATCTACATTCTGTTTATTCCTTAACTAACTAGTTAATGTTTGGGTATTTGCAGTGTTTTGGTATTGTACAGTTTTATAGCTATGAGCATCTCCTGCATGTTTTAATGTGCACACGTGTGACGGTTTTATAGAGCATTAGAACTCATCAGTGTTTAATTCTGACAGTCGGATAAATGAAAAATAGTATATCATGGTTTTGATTCACATTTTCTTAATTTCTGTAAAACTGTAAAATTTTAGTGTTCATTAGTCATTAAGATATCTTCCTTGATGACTGCCTTTTCATGTTTTACTTCATTACCACTTAATTAATTTGTAGGGAGTTCTCATTGTATGAATGCAAATCTATGAGGTGTAAAAAGTTGGAAATGTCTTCAGTTTCTTGAATCACACAGAGATTTACAGCCAATTTATTTTTCTTCTTTAATAGTTTTCTGCAAATTATGATTTTACGTAAGAAATCCTTCTCTACCCTGAAGTTATTAAGAGATACTTTCCAATATATTTTATTTTCTCCCCTTTCTCCTTCCCCTTCCCTTCTTCCTTTCCTTTCCTTCTTTCCTTTCCGTTCCTTTCCTTTCCTTTTCTTTTCTTTTTTCTTTCTTTTCTTTTTTTTCGAGACAGGTTCCCACTCTCTTGCCCAGGCTGGAGTGCATGAAACTTTGACCTCTTATTCTCATGAGATTCTCCTGCTTCAGCCTCCCAAGTGGCTGACACTACAGGTGTGCACCACTACACCTGGCTAATTTTGGTATTTTTTGTAGAAATGGGGTTTCACCACGTTACCCAGGCTAGTCTCAAACTCCTGGGCACAAGCAATCCACCTGCCTTGGCCTCCCAAAGTGTTGGGATTACAGGTGTGAGCTACTGCGCCCAACCCAATATTTTCTTTTCTAAAAGGATCTTACAATAGATATAAAGGTTTGTTTTCACCTTTAGGTAGTTAATCCATTTTGAATACATTTTAGTGTTTGAAGAGTGGTAGAGATACAATGTTACTAATTTTGACATGAAAAATTTCCCAATGTTATTTAAAGATAAGTCTTCTGTTTCTTCGCAGATATGTAATGCCATCTCTGCCATATAACAGATTTCCTCAAATGCATCATTCCTCCGCTAGATTCTTTCGTTTTCCAATACTATTATATCACACCATAAGTCTTCCATATACAGTAAAACAGAATTCTTCTATTATTTATAATTTCCTTTTCACTATTTATAATTTCCTTTTAAGTATATTTTGGCTCTTTAATTTTCCATGCTAAATTAAAATCTGTTCTACATTTTCCATGAAAAATCCTGCTGGAAATTTGATTGATACTGCAATGACTTCTATAGTCAATTTAAGGAGAAGCAATATCTTAATATTTCCATGTATCAACATTTATATTTTATTTGGGCATAATTTTATGCTTTTTAATTCACTTTATAAATTTCTCTGTATTATTTACCGCACATTTTGTTAAGTGAATTTTTTGAGATGAGGAAGTTTTGTTGTTGTTGTTAATGATTGGGTTTTTTTTTATTCTAATACGTTTTCTAATCACTCAAAACTAACAAATAACAATGCTATTGATTTTATGTATGTTTGTTGAACTCTAATAAAAGATAATTATTTTCCCTTTTGTTTCTCCTGATATTCTTTGTAGGTAGTCATATTGTCTATCTGTAAATCCTTTCCTACCTTTTTACCTCTTTCTAGTTTAATCCAACTTCCAGGATAATGTTGAATAATAGTGCCAATAATTGACATTCTTTATATTTTCATGAATCTACTATGAACATTTCCAATTTTAATTTTTATATATGATGTTTATTGTAGTTTTAGGATAAATACTTTCTCAAAGGCTAAGAAAGCTTTCTTCCATTTCTGGTTTACTAAGAGTTTTTTATTTTTTAATGAACAGTATAGAATTGTATTGACTACTTTTCCTGTATTAATTGATAGGGTCATAATGTTCCTCTATGTAAATCTATTCATATTTTCCAGTGTTAAACCATCATTTCATTTTTGGAATAAACCCTATAAACTCTAATTGCTCATGATATTAAAGAAATACATTGCTGGATTTGAGTTGCTGTTTTAAATAAGATTATTGAAACTGGCCTATAAGTGTTTTATTCTGTCTTTGTTCTGTTTTGGAATCAAAGGTATATTTGTCCAATAAAATAGCTGGGCTAGTTTTCCACCTGGATTTTTTTTATACTAACATTTGGAATTTTCTGTTCCTTAAAAATTGGTAAAATGCGACATTAAATTCTTTTGGAACTGGTTATATTTTGAAGGTGGGATTTTAGGCAACTGTTTTGATTTCTTTAATGGTTATTAGGCTAGTTAAATTTTCTATGTATATTTTAATGTATTTTTATTATATTTTTCCTTTAATTTTTTTCTTTTTCATTTCTTTGGATACATAATCGGTGTAATATTTATGGAAAACATGAGCTATCCGATACAGGCATACAGTACAAAATAATCACATGAGGGCAAATGGAGCATCCATCACCTCAAGCATTTATCCTTTCTTTGTGTTACAAACAATTCAATGATAGGCTTTTAGTTATTTTAGAACATACAATAAATTACTTATTTCATGTAGGTTTTCAAGGGTATTGCCACAAATATGTTAACAAACAGTATGTTTTTGTGTTTAAAAATGTTTGTAAATTATATCTCTATTTTTTAATGCCAATATTATTTACTCACATTTTCTCCCCCACTTCATCAATCTGGACACAGGTTTGTCTATTTTAGTAGTCTTTTGACAGACCTGTATTTGGTTTTGTTAAATATTTAATCATTTTAATTTTCTATTTAATTTTTAAAACTTTAAAAATGTTATATAGTGCTTCTTTTGACCTTTAATTCTAAATATTTTATAATTTCATCTTAAATATGTATATTATTAAAAAGGGTATTTTTAATGCCCAAATATCAAAAT
Organism: Aotus nancymaae; assembly: GCF_030222135.1. Lineage (NCBI taxonomy): Eukaryota > Metazoa > Chordata > Mammalia > Primates > Aotidae > Aotus > Aotus nancymaae. The sequence goes on from NW_026988413.1 coordinate 34,520,172, forward strand.
TTTTTGGGCAACTTTTCATTGTCAATTTCCAAATTTTACTGTATTACATTCTGAGAAAATGACTGGTATGACATAGACTCCTTGAAATTATCTCCCTTTTCCCTCTGCACCTATTAACAGTTTTATTTTAGAATATGTGTACAATGGCACAGTGTACACATGAGTAATTCCAGCAATTTGTGAGGCCATGGCAGGCACATCGCTTGAGCTCAGGAGTTTGAGACCAGCTGGGCAACATGGTGAAACCCCATATCTACAAAAATATTTTAAAAATTAGCAAGGTGCATTTTTGCAACGGGTTTGCCACCAGAACACAGGCGTGGTGAAAACTACCCCTAAAAACCAAAATGGGGAAGGAAAAGACTCATATCAACATTGTTGTCATTGGACACGTAGATTCGGGCAAGTCCACCACTACTGGCCATCTAATCTACAAATGCGGTGGCATCGACAAAAGAACCATTGAAAAATTTGAAAAGGAGGCTGCTGAGATAGGAAAGGGCTCTTTCAAGTATGCCTGGGTCTTGGATAAACTGAAAGCCGAGTGTGAATGTGGTATCACCGTTGATATCTCCTTGTGGAAATTCGAGACCAGCAAGTACTACTTGACTATCACTGATGCCCCAGGACACAGAAACTTCATCAAAAACATGATTACAGGGACATTTCAGGCTGACTGTGCTGTCCTGATTGTTGCTGCTGGTGTTGGTGAATTTGAAGCTGGTATCTCCGAGAACTGGCAGACCAGAGATCATGCCCTCCTGGCTTATACACTTGGTGTGAAACAACTGATTGTTGGTGTTGACAGAATGGATTCCACTGAGCCACCCGACATCCAGAAGAGATATGAGGAAATCGCTAAGGAAGTCAGCACTTACATTAAGAAAATTGGCTACAACCCTGACACAGGAGCATTCGTGCCAATTTCTGGTTGGAATGGTGACAACATGCTGGAGTCAAGTACTAACATGCCTTGGTTCAAGGGTTGGAAAGTCACCTATAAGGATGGCAATGCCAGTGGAACCCACTGCTTGAGGCTCTGGACTGTACCCTACCATCAACTCCTCCAACTGACAAGCCCTTGCACCTGCCTCTCCAGGATGTCTATAATTGGTGTTACTTGGTACTGTTCCTGTTGGTTGAGTGGAGACTGGTTCTCTCAAACCTGGTAGTGGTCACCTTTGCTCCAGTCAACGTTTACAACTGAAGTGAAATCTGTTGAAATGCACCATGAAGCTTTGAGGGAAGCTCTTCCTGGGGACAATGTGGGCTTCAATATCAAGAATATGTCTGTCAAGGGTGTTCATCATGGCAACATTGCTGGTGACAGCAAGAACATCCCACCAATGGAAGCAGCTGGCTTCACTGCTCAGGTGATTATCCTGAACCATTCAGGCCAAATCAGCGCTGCCTATGCCCCTGTGCTGGATTGCCACACAGCTCATGTTGCATGCAAATTTGCTGAGCTGAAGGAAAAGACTGGTCGCCGATCTGGTAAAAAGCTGGAAGATGGCCCTAAATTCTTGAAGTCTGGTGATGCTGCCATCGTTGATATGGTTCCTGGCAAGCCCACGTGTGTTGAGAGCTTCTCAGACTATCCACCTTTGGGTGGCTTTGCTGTTCGTGATATGAGACAGACAGTTGCGGTGGGTGTCATCAAAGCAATGGACAAGAAGGCTGCTGGAGCTGGCAAGGGCACCAAGTCTGCCTAGAAAGCTCAGAAGACTAAATGAATATTATCCCTAATACCTGCCACCTCAGTCTTAATCAGTGGTGGAGGAAGAACAGTCTCAGAACTGTTTGTTTCAATTGGCCATTTAAGTTTAGTAGTAAAAGATTAGTTAATGATAACAATGCACTGTAAAACCTTCAGAAGGAAAGGAGAATGTTTTGTGGACGACTTTTGTTTTCTTTTTTGCGTGTGGCAGTTTTAAGTCATTAGTTTTTAAAATCAGTACTTTTTAATGGAAACAACTTGACCAAAAACTTGTCACAGAATTTTGAGACCCATTAAAAAAGTTTAATGAGAAAAAAAAAATAGCAAGGCATGGTTGTGTACACCTGCTATAGTCCTAGCTACTCAGGAGGCTGAGGTAGGAGGATCACTTAAGGATCCAGGGAGAGGAAGGTTGCAGTGAGCCACAATTGTGCCACTGCACTCCAGCCTGGGTGACAGAGTGAGACCCTGTCTCAAAAAAAAGAATATATGTTCAATACGTCTCTCTCTCTCACACCTTCTCTTCACAGAAAGAATAGAAACTGTAGAGTACTCCCTCTGCCTCCAGCCTTGGAGTCTATACATGTAGCATTATGAACATGCACTTAGATTTTACTGCTTTTGAACACTAATTCCTTTACCTGTGTCCTGAATTCCTGCCTCTTTGTTCCACTCAGCGTCTCTGCACACTCCAATTATTCCCTTTCCACTAGTTTTTAAAGAAGCTCACATGTCTCACATTAAAACATAAGCAAAGAAACCCCAAATAAACACCCCTCCATCTTACTCTCTAACTCAAAGTTTTCTTATAGTTATCTTAATCATTCTGTCTAGAGTAAAATTTTTTTTAAAGAGTTATGTAATTGTCATTAATTCCTCAAATCCATTTACTCCTTAACTCCCTATAATCTGGCTTCAATGCTATACTTTCCTGAAATAGCTCTTAGACAAAGGTTAGCAATGACTTATGTCTAAATCCAATGGCCTCCTCCATTCCTAACATACTTGATTTGTCATTAGCACTTGCTATCTCTGTTCACTTCCTCTTTTGTGAAACATTATTTACTTTGGATTCTAGTGTATCCCACTGTCCCAAATTTTCTCCTTCCTTCTGATGCCACTTTTCCCCCTTTCTTTTGTGGGCTAGCCATTCATTGATTAATTAAAATCTTTTCTTAGATAATCCTTTCTAACCCTTCTTAGACATTTCATTTTTAGTTGGCTATCTTATCCAACTCCAAGGCTTCAAGGAAACATCTCTAAGCTGATCACTCCCTAATCCATTTCTTCAGGCCAGACCTCTTTCTTATGCTTCAGACCCAGTATTCAACTGCCAAATACACATATTTATTGGGACATCTCCCAAGAACCTAAAAATAAGGTAGATTTAGATATATCTCACCACCTTCTCCCTAACCACAACCCTCAAGCAAGTACCACCTTCTCTTCCTGAACTCTCAATCATAGTGAATGACATCACTACTTTCCCAGTGCCCAAGCAGAATCTGAGTAATTATCCTGTATCTTTTCTCTCCTCCCTCTCTGCAATGGCCAATGAATCACCGAATCCTGTGTTCAACTCTTAAATATATCTTATACAACTCTTCCCTGGTAAATTGCATCCTTACCTGTACTCCTACAGCACCCTGTTTTACCTTTATAATGGCATTTTTCACACTATTTTATTTATCTGTTTCTTTCTTTCTTTCTTTTTTTTTTTTTAGTTACAGGGTTTCACTCGATCTCCCAGACTGGAGTGCAGTGGCACAATCATAGCTCACTGTAATCTTGAACTTCTGAGCTCAAGCAATTCTTTCACCTCAGCCCCCTGAGTAGATAAAACTACAGGGTTGGCTGGGTGCGGTGGCTCACGCCTGTAATCCCAGCACTTTGGGAGGCCGAGGCAGGCGGATCACGAGGTCAAGAGATCGAGACCATCCTCACCATGATGAAACCCCATCTCTACTAAAAATACAAAAAAAAAAAAAAAAAAAATTAGCCGGGTGTGGTGGCACGCACCTGTAGTCCCAGCTACTCGGGAGGCTGAGGTGGAAGAATCGCTTGAACCCAGGAGGCGGAAGTTGCAGTGAGCCAAGATTGTGCCACTGCACTCCAGCCGGGAGACAGAGCAAGACTCCGTCTCAAAAAAAAAAAAAAAAAGAAAGAAAGAAAAAAAAAAACTACAGGCTTATGCTACCTACCCAGCTAACTTTTTGTAGAGACAGGGTCTTGCTCTGTTGCCCAAGCTGGTCTCACTCTTGACCATGGTCTCCCAAAACAGAGGAATTACAGGCATGAGCCACTACACCTGGCCTGTTTGTGTTTTCTTACCTGTATCTTTCATTAGACTGCAGGCACCCTAAGACTAGGAACTGGCTGTGCTTTATTTATTTATCTTCTAATTCATGTGTGCACCCAGTAACACAAAAACCTGGCATTTGGTAGGTGTCTGATAAGTACTTGTTAAATAAACAGATATTTAATTTATTTCAAGGAAATTTTTCTATGGACAAACTTGAATAGATATCTATTTAATGGGATGGTACAAACACATAGACATAAATACATTTACCTATTTATGATGTTAGCAGGAAAGAGAGTAAAATATCTCTCTTTTCAATTGAATTCTGATCCTATAACTCATATTTTCATTTTGATCCTGGATTATTTAGCTTAAGCCATATCTATTTTTTTATACAAATACACAGTGGCAAATCATACTTAAATGAGAATTTTGTTGAAATGGGTAATATCGTGTGTGTGTGTAATTTATTTAGGGAAAAGATACCTTAACAACTTAATTACATTTTAACATTTCTTTATTATCTGAAACCCAACTGCATACTTTTTTCCCCCTAAGAGGCATTCTTTTGTGACTGAGATAAGCTTGACTGAGTAAAACATTTATGACTTCTGACAATAGGTTCTAAGCTCAGTATTCACCCCAGTCTCTCTCTTACACCTCCAAAGTCATACAAGGCAGTTTTTTAAAAGGCAAAAGGCCCCAAGGAATTCATGATGGCCAGCATCTTCTATGCTGAAGACTGGGAGACAAAGCAGGAAAAATAAGTGAAATCTCAAGGTTTGCTAACTCTCTTGGGTTTTTCTAAGGTCTTCCAAATTCTTCCTAGATACGCATTCTTCAAAATTTGGCCCTATTTCTTCAGGAACTCTGAGAAGTAAGCAAATAGCACAGGAACAATGTAGAACAAAGAACACAGCCCCCCTTCCTGTGGAAAGCTACGATTTTGTAAATGCTTTGGTCTCAGCTGGCAGGTCTGGTAACACCTGCTTTCTGAATTCTTTGCCTACTGATTTCTGAAAGTCAGAGAGCTGGTAATGTGGGAGGTACAATATGGACAAAACACACTCTCATCTCTGGCTTATGGCCTTGAGACAGGGTGAGGGGGAGAAACTGGGGTTGAAGAGGCTATTATTCCAGTGTGGACTACTCTGGTCCAGAGGTTTCAAGTGAGACACAGATTTTTCCAAAGAGTATCAGGAACAGTCTGAGCCACAGCACTCATGTTTAAGTGGTCTGCTTTTATTTTTCAAAGTAAAAAGAGCACTTACATAGTCTGTTTTATAAGTTCTTTCTTTTCATTCTGTTATGCTCTGTGCCCCTCTTTTCTCAACCAAGTTTGCATTTATAAAACTTAGTTTAAGGTTTCTGAGAACTTTTCCTCTTGCTACTCAGAATTATGTTTCTCCTTGAAATTTACCATGTGGCACTGTGGCCCACAGTAAGGAACAATGATGGCTCAAATACAAAGCCATTGTACCAACACTGCCCACTCAAGATGACCTTGTCAACTCAAATGAGAAGAGGCAGGGACATTCAGTTCTCTAGTGACATCCAAGAGGACTCACCTGAAATTGTTTCTCTAGCTTTGTTTTGCCTGTTGGTCCAGGAATGAGGAGTGCATTAACATAGGCATGAATATGACTGTCCAGCACCTCAGTTTCTTTACTAAGTATGGCCTCAACCAGTGTATCATGAATGAAGACATACTGCTCCTGGAAAAACAATGACAGTAAGAAATATTGCTTCAAGTTTTCCTCATATGTATCTAGCTACATAGTACTTTCCATTGACAGAAGAGGAAAGTTTTACAGAATGCGGGGAGACCCACAAAAGAGTGCTTACTAGACTTGGAAGGAAGCCAGACAGAGGAAAGGAAGTGGGCCACGGGAGAAAGAATGTCTTTTCATTCCTTACCTCTTCATTTATTGTGTATTGCTGGGAATACACAATAGGGTAGGAGGCAGGAAGAGTTGGTAAGGCAAAGCAATGTCTTCTCTGCCTATCCTTCAAATTTGACACTGCTACACTTTGTGGGAGGGCTTTCCTGATTTCTATACTTCTGGTGGGCCTCCCCTTCTGGGAATGCCAACTCTTCTTATCGCTTATCATATATAATTTAACTCAATTTTATATACGGTTGTTAACAGTTATCTGATACTTCACATATGGGACTTTTCCTTGGTCTTATATGACCAGAATATCATATTTTAACTTTTATTTTAAATTCAGGGTACACGTGCAGGTTTGCTACATAGGTAAACTCGTGTCATGGGGTTTGCTGTACAGATTATTTCATCACCCAGATATTAAGTTTAGTACTTATTAGTCCATTAGTTATTTTTCCTGATGCTCTCTCTCCTCTCATCCTCTACCCTCTGAGAGGCTCCAGTATATCTTGTTCCCTTCCATGTGTCCATGTGTTCTCATCGTTTAGCTCCCACTTATAAATGAGACCATGTGGTATTTGGCTGTCTGTTCCTGTGTAAGTTTGCTGAGGATAATGGATGGAAGAAAGTTCGGTTTGGTTTGGTTTTGAAGCCCACTCAGCCATATGTTTTTGATTGCTTTGAAGCTGCCATTTATAGTTTCCCATTTAAGTTCATTTTTATTTAGAAACAGTGAAGATAAAATGCAGATTTGCTGACATTGTTCTGTGACACTTATGGGTAAACTATATGGGCTTAAAATAGATATAATTTAAGCATAATTTATATTTAAAAAAATCCACTATATGTATGAACAACTTGAGATTTTTGCTAGCAAGGATGTGTGTGGACCACTCTAATTAGACTTTTGCTGTATCTTCTCTATGACCAGCGTTATTTTAAGACATTTCTTATTTGGGGTCACAAAAGAGACAAAATTTATCTGGCTTGTTCATGATATAGCTGCAGTTACTGGTGTTATGGGTTGAATGGTGTCCCCCCAAAAAGATATATTGAAGCTCTAACCCACTGGTAACTCAGAGTGTGATCTTGTTTATAAATAGCTTTGTTACAGGTATAATTAGTTAAGATGAGATCAAATGGAGGAGGAGGATGACTGGTATGCTTATAAGAGGAGGGAAATTTGGGCACAGACAGAGATTGTGAGAAATCTGTCAAAATATATTTGAGTTGTTTTAAACATTGGAACCAGAATCCCTTTTTTATTTTCTGGAGTTTTTTTCTAATAGATTACATTTAACGTTTTGTCAATTCATTGTTGCTAAGATTTTTTAAATTTCCAAGACTGGGTTGATAAATAGAAATAATGGTATTTCAGTGAAAGGGACAGCCAAGTGAAGACTGAGACTGGAGTTGTACTGCCACAAGCCAAGAAACATATGAGGCTACTAGGAGCTGGAAGAGGCAAGGAAGAATCTTCTTTAGAGGCTTCTGGAAGGGCATGGACCTACAGACACCAGAACTGTGAGACAATAAACTTTTGCTGTTCTAAGTCACCTAGTTTGTAGTACTTTGTTATAAAGTCCTAGGAGATGAATACACCTACGTTTTAGTGATATTTCCATACCTTAGATGAATAAAGTTATCTTTTTAAAATCATACCTCAGTTTGTACCAAATAATTCCTTTGTGAACGGATGTGTTTTAAGAAGCCAAATATGTTGACAGTTCCTTCGTGTTGAATCTGCTGCAACATACTATCTAGCACAATATATGTGCCTGTTCTTCCAACTCCAGCACTAAAGAGAACACAAATAAAGAAATATTTCAATGTTAAGCATAAAATAAATTTGAAACATAGATCACTACTGGTTGTCATGTTGATAAAAATAACTTCCTTCCTCAAGCAAGTGAGTCACACAATAAATTTAGCAGTTCAATATTGTAATCAGTTTAGTAGTTAAGCACAATGCTTTAAGTGAGAAATTTAAAAGTTCCCTTTCAATTTTTTGTCATGTGTCTAATTGAAAAATAACCTATTTCTGTTGGAGATTTTAAAATGTTCAAAAACCATATTTATTATTCATTGTGTATTGTACAATGAAAATATTATGTATCAGAGTGTGGCAAATAGACATTTAATCTGACAAAAATGGAAGCATCAGCTTCACCAAATTCTGAAAAGAAAAGGTCGCTAGGTCTATGTTTCCAAGTAGACATGTTTGTAAGGTTTCTGCATTAATGGGAAAAAGAATTTGATAAAGCTTTTAGCTGAAAATATCATTTCAGTGAGATTGTGAGGAATAAAGCATGACTTCGGTTATTTCTAAAGGGCCATTATCTATCGACTTCTTCAAAGCCTCTACCGGAGGGACAGAATTCACAGACAGGAATTCTTTTCAAATGTTCCGACAAGTAGGAAGTGCTAGAGTGGAAAATTAGCACCTGCTCTGCACAATAGCCTGGTCCTTCTCCGTTTGCTGGGAAACAATCCCTGACCTTCAGCGCTATTTTTCTTGCATCTTCCTGTTTTCCTCAGTTTATCATCAGGCTAACAGATTAAAAAAAACTCAAGATGGGTCTCTCAAATGTAACTCCGGAGATGGCAATTAGAATGTGTTAGATAAGCTATATATCAAAGGCAAACACTTGCTTCTGTCAAAACACACTGCTTTGATAATGATACTTCACAAAGAAACAAATTTGATCTTTGTGATCATAAGGCTTGGCACACAGTCATCACTCAATACATATTAACTGCTATTATTATTTTGATTTAAAACATCAAATAAGGATGTTTAACATATTTTTCCTCTTTCATTAAAATACCATTATTTCTATTTATCAACCCAGTCTTGGAATTTAAAAAATCTTGGCAACAATGAATTGACAAAACGTTCAATGTAATGTATTAGAAAAACTCCAGAAAATAAAAAAGGGATTCTGGTCCCAATGTTTAAAACAACTCAAATATATTTTGCCAAATTTCTCACAATCTGTGTGCTTTGGCTTCTGTAATGCAAGTCTGGTATAATAACTCTAAAACGGACTGTTAACTCCTAGGAACAGGGGTTGTATCCCAAGCATTTTTATCCCATGGTGTTATATGTTGAGGTAGATATTTGTTTAACAACAAAAACACTGTTCCACCTGCCTCAAATAGTTAATAAGCTGAAATCCAATTGAACAATCAAATAAAATAATCAGCATCAAACAATACATGGTGCTTAGAAATATTCAGCAATCCAATTCTGAGTCTGGCATGTTCATTTCCTCGTGATCAATACTCATGAAAATTAACATAATTTCATCACCCTCACTTCAAGACATCATTCCCATTTTGGCAACAGCTTTGTTCCATTGATTTCCTTTTTGCAAGTATAAGCAATTCTATGGGTTTAGAGGCACATCTCTGAGACTCACCTGCAGTGGACGACAACAGGCCCCACCGCATGGCGCTTGGCATGGGCTGCTTTTCTCACAAAGGTCAGCACTGGCAGGGAGTACTCTGGTACTCCCATGTCAGGCCACTGTGTGTAGTGATACTGCGTGACCACACGCCCACTGGGTCTTCCTTTCTGGGATCCCTGGAAAAGTTCAGACAGTTAATTACAGACACACACACACACACTCACACACACACACACACACACACACACACACCCACACACACCATTCTTAAACAGCAAGCCAGGAGTCATAGCTTGATGTTCAGGTCCATCATGAAGGCAAAAAAGTAGACTGCCATTTGTGATGGTTTATTTTGTGTCCACTTGGCCATGCCATGGGGTCCATTGTTTGGTCAACACTAGTCACACAAGATGTTGCTGTAAAGATATTTTTTTTAGATGTGATTAACACGTAAGTCAGTAGACTTTGAGTAAAGCAAATCATCATCCATAATGTGGGTGAGCCCCATTCAATCAGTTGAAGTCTGTAAGAATGAAGTCTGATAAGTTACGTGAAGAAGAAAGAATTCTTGACAGTGCAATGTAAAGATCCTGCCAGAATTTTCAGGCTGCCAGCCTGTCCTACAGATTTAAGATTTGTTAATCCCCATGATTGTGTGAGTCAACCCTTAAAAATATAAATCTATCTCTCTATTCTGTTGGTTCTGTTTCTTTGAAGAACCTGAGTAACACATTATTCTTTGTGTTTTCTTTCCTTCTCTTGTCTCACTCTCCACTCTTTAGTTGAATGTTGGGATTGTGTCAGGGTCATCCTATGCATTTGCCATACAAGGTAGGAATTTCCGTTCATGCATCACATTCACTGTGAACATCAGCAACAAAACCAACCTGGCTCCAAAGCCACAGCTGGCTCTTAGAGACTAGACAGAAACCTTTAGGACTGACGGCAGCTGTGATAAGAAAATATATATATATATATACACATTTTTTTTTTCTTTTTTGAGACAGAGTCTCACTCTGTTGCCCAGGCTGGAGCGCAGTAGCACAATCTCAGCTCACTGAAATCCCTGCCTCCCAGGTACAAGCAATTCTCATGCCTCAGCCTCCAGAGTGCATGCCATCACACTCAGCAAATTTTTGCATTTTAGCAAAGATGAGGTTTCGTCATGTTGGCCAAGGTAGTCTTAACCTCCTGATCTCAAGTGATTTGCCCACCTTGGCCTCCCAATGTACTGGGATTACAGGCATGAGTCACATATCTGGTCTATTACAAGAGTTTTTAATGCCTTTAGTTATATATTTTTTACCCTTTCTTGGTTCTATCACTCATTTCCTTAAAAAAATGACCAAATGCATTGCTCACTTGATTATGTACATCATTTGCTGACTCACCTTTTTTATTTTTGTGTTTCTTAGAGTAAAATTCCTTACAGTATAATAGGCAAGCACTTGCACACTCTTCTGAGTGACCAGAAAGTTCCCGTACTCCTCACTACCATCGGCAGGCCAGTACTGATCACATTTCCTCTGCAAAACAAAAAGTAGATGCTGCTTCCATATGTCCAATGCTCCATGTAAAAGTCATTTCCTGAGACAGTGACAGAAATGGACTCCCTCACTCTTCTAAATATTTCATTTTCTTTATAAGTGATTGAAATTAGTTGTGGAGGAGCCTAGGAATAGAATCAGAGCTAAAAGGGACTGAGATGAGGTAGCCTAAATTTTCCCCTTTCAGATGAGATAAGTAAGTCAGGAGATTCAGGTTACAGAGCCAAGACTAAAATCCATGTCCTGTGAATTAAAATCGATTTCACTCTACATTGCTTTTCAATGAGTCCCATTTACTACTCTCACAGTATGAAGAATGCATTTAAAAGGCAGATAGCATGATTCATAATAAAACTTTTTGACTAACAGTGTTAACAGTTTCCCTTTAGCTATCATATTTACTAGAAAAGAATCCCAACTAACTTTCAAAACTTTGGCTCTTTCCTAATGTTGACTCTGGTAAAACTAATTTAAAGTACCTCTAATTACTTTTTTGGCGATGACATAACAGATTATCTACATACCCTTCCTTTCTCCACGAGGTTTGTTATCATGACAATAACTTCCACGTTATGCTCCCATATCATTCTCCAGAAATCTTCAGCTGTGGATTTCAGTGGGCCTTGAGCAGCAATATAAGCTTTTGGTCTGTTGTAGCCCTGAATAAATAGATGACAAATGTTTCTTACTAACTGATTTATATGTCACCTTTAACTGTACAACACCTAAGTTTTTAAAGTCAGCATACTTTTTCTATAAAATAAAACCATAAAAAATAAACTTGCAAAGTTGGAGAAATTTGATAGTACTAACCAAGGCAGTTACTCTTGGGAAGCAGAAGGATCTCTATCATTTTTGTAAAAACAAAAACAAAAACAAAATATCTCTCTTTGCTTGGACACAACCATAATTCTCTGCATTTTTATTCCAAGTGCATTTAATCCATATCTATTTACTGTGCTTAAAATCAGGTCTTTAATAGCACTGCTTTGAAATGTATTATAGGCAATGGGGCTCAGCTGTCGACAACAGCTAAAAAAGCATCTGGAGTGAAGCCGCCTTAACTCTCCTTTGAGGTACTGAGAAGTGCTAATCATTATAAGCAATTTGTCACTGTGTGTCTTATTTTGGACCAGATGTTTTATTAACACAATATGGATTGGCTATTTCCCCACCCAAATCTCATCTTGAATTGTAGTTTCCATAATTCCTGTGTGTTGTGGGAGGGACCAGGTGGAAATAATTGAATCATGAGGGCAGTTTCTCCCATGCTGTTCTCATAATAGTGAGTGAGTTCTCACGAGATCTGATGGTTTTATAAGGGACTTTCCCCTTCACTGGGCACTCATTCTTTCTCCTGCCACTCTGTGAAAAGGTGCCTTTCACCATGACTGTAAGTTTCCTGAGACCTCCTGAGCCATGTGGAGCTGTGAGTCAATTAAATCTCTTTTCTTTATGAATTACCTAGTCTTGGGTATTCCTTCATAGCAGTGTGAGAACAGACTAATATAGCATGTGAACCTTAATCTTTCACCTATGCAAAATGGAAGCATCAACCCTGATGTGGAGATGAGGAAGCTAAAGCTGAGAAGAGTTAAATGATTTTCCAAAGTCCCACAGCTAGCTAGTGGCAGAGAAGTGATTCAAAAATCAGTTCTAACTCCAAATCTCATATCCATTCTGACATGCATATTTCCTCTGCAGGAAGTATGAAATGGTTGCCTGTAACAAACCCACTTTATACTTATGTACTCACTTACTTGAATTCAGTGTTCCACACAGTATGAACCTGAAGTCAGCTAGACTGAGAGGTGCATGTCAGGAAAATAACTAAGTTCTACTGACATTTAGGTGATCACAGTGAAAAACCAATAAGTTAGTGAGTAGTCTACAGTCTCTGGAGAGTGCCAATAACTTTCACAAAGCTGTGTATCCTGAGGTACACTCAAAGTTATAAAGGTTGATAACTGGTTTAATAATCGTGTTTGCCTTGGACATTTTTTGTTCATCTGCTAGATGGATACCATTGTGCCAGGAACCCTGGGAAACTTAAAATAAGCACTGGCCCTGTTGTTTACATTTAAAGAGTTAGAAACCTATCTGAATCTACTTATTCTACCCCGAATGTACACTCCCAGCATAAATTCCTTCCCTCACTCAGGAGATAAACCAAGTAAAATAGCTTGAATGTCATTCATTATGAAATTTTTTAGTCATAGGATCTCTTAAAAATTATTTAGTGTTAATTTATCTTTTTTTATTATCTATCAGATAACATGACATTAAGCACTGGTATATGTATGTATGTATGGTATTATGGTATAATAATTCAGTCTAATATAATTTCTATAAAATGTTCAATTAAAACATGCTTACATCAACATAATTGGCATTGATGTAATCAGTTAGTTTGCCATCTTTTTCAGCAAGCTGTGCAAGCTTAACCCTGCTATGATCATCTGTAATAAAAAAGAATATATTTCATTGTAGCACAGACTACTTTTCAGCATAATGGTCATTCATATTTGCATAATAATTTATCTCATACAATTAAAATCAATGCAAGCAATTACTTTAATAGGCTTTTTGGGAATACAGAGATGACAAAGATAACAAAGACAAATATAAAAAGAATCTCCACCCTCAGGAACATTTGTAAGGTAGTAGGTGAAACTAGGGCATAAACACAAGTGTTAAGTGAGAGGTACAATGTAGTGGAGGGATAGAAAAACAGAAATTGTTTTGGTTTGAGATTCAAGTTTCTATAGAGGTTGATATCTGAAGTTGGTCTCTTAAATGGAATTTTAAGGTTGGTTACAAGGGCTGTGAACAGTGGAGAGCCTCTCAAAGAGATGGAAAAAAATGATGGGGGGGCTCACAAAACTAGGGAAGGATGAACAGGAGGCTGATGAAGGAAGAGGAGACAGAGAAGAAAGCCGAAGGTTCCCTAGGAAGTTTCTGTGAATAGTTACAGCAAATAGCTCTTTGAGGAGGAGCCTCAAAGAGAAACTGCTCTGAACGGAGGCAGGAGAACAACTGCCCAAGCACAGAGGAGGTAGATATCGGACTGCCAATTAAAAGCGGACAGATGCAAAATGTGGTAATTGATATAAGGTATAAATATGGTAATTGGAAGTATGATTAAAGGAGGTTGAGATTAAATTCAGTTCTACAGAAAAACTATATTTATTTGGAGAAGATACATACGAGAAATGAAGTATTACTTGAAGGACACATGGTAGTTTCACAGGAAATAACATTGTTTTCAGGGATGAAGAAGTGAATACAACCAAATCATAACAAGTAAAAGAGGTACTCTGGGATATGAATAACTTCTGTGATGTTAACAGTTCACACTGATGCAGGAATGTATGTGCAAATAGATGCATGGCAATTGACAGATGGGTCTCAATGTCAGGCTGACCTATTTTTGTAGTTTGGTTTTAATATTTTTAGAATTTCTGGATTGTTTTTCTTTATCTCTAAAATAGGACAATTTCCTATCTTGCCTGGTTGTTTCAGGGATTAAATAAAATAACATACTCACGGTGCCAGCCACATAGTAGATGTTCATCAAATGTTAATCTCTACCCCCTCCTTAATTACCTGATGGGTATGTTCTATTTAGCTTGTAGAGGGAAGTCTAATAATTTTATCTCAAGAGGCAAGTGAGTTTTATGTGTAGCCAGCATAGATGCAGTTCAGGAAGACAAACATAAAGCCCTCTACTAAAAAACAAAAATTAGTGTAAGCTCTGTGGCAAGAAATCGGCATCTATACAAACTATGTAAGAGATCATGATAATAAAAGGGAGAAGAGTGAAGCTCCACTGGGTTCCAGAACTAGAATGAAACCAGAATTTAAATAACCTCATTGGTAATACCAAGCTCATATATAGAAAGGTTATTAAGTAGAAGGTTTTGTTTGTTTGTTTGTTTTGTTTTTGGAGTGGAGAAGGAACATGAAGATGAATTTTAGGAGATGGAGGGGAATATATACCAAAATAAGAGGGAACAGATACAACCAGAACTGCTATAAGAAGATAGATGAAAGGCAGTAATTTCATAGAAAAATATTAGGTAAAATTGTGTTAATGAGAAAAGCTCCTAATTGTGGGGAAAGGGAAAGAGAATGGCTAAAAAAAAAAAGGGAAAGAAAATTAAAAGAAGGAATCCAACCAATTCTTTATAAGATCCCAGGAAGAACGACAAGAAAGGGAGGAAACAGACAAAGGTAGAAGAAAAGGAGAAAAAGTCTAAGGAAAATTTTATTCAGTTGGAAAATTAACATAAAAGTAAGCAAATCCTAAGTGAAAAAACGACCAAGTTATATAAATAATGGCAAAAAACACAAAAGGAGATGTATAGTCCATGAAGCCTAAAGAAAGAACTGGATTAAAATTCTAAGTTTGTTTTGTTTAAAAGAAGCAGATGTTACTAATTGCAGAAGGTATTTAAGTCAGAGTGATTATAATGCTACATATTATCTAACACAAGTCTTATTATTCCCTGATAAAAAGGCCCTAAAAGAGCCACACTGAGGTCAGCTCTCAGATGACTTCAGGACACTTTTAAGAGTCACCAAAATGGCAATGATATTGAAGTCAGAGCTGATTTAAGGATATACTTACAGGCAACGATATTTATGTATCGATTCTTGTGCTTGTTGTCTGGGTGGTTGGAGCTGTCTGCTGTAATACCTAAGTCAACAGTACAGCTCTGCACTTCCTATAAAAAATTACATGTAAACCACTTTAGCACATTTTCTTTCAAACAACGTGCCTTAAAATATAATAAGGAAGACAAAACAAACAAAATAATCTATCAAATGAAATTTTTAAAACGTTACAACTACTTCTTGGCTAAAAGAAAATGCAGTGAAATAATGCCTTACCTGGTAAAACTCTTTCAGTGTCTAATGAGGGAATGAATGCCAAAAAAGTAAAGAAATCAAATTCCACAGCACACGACAAATGAGAAAAAAAAGCGTTCATATTAGGTTTACAATGGAAAACTATGATCATGCAATAAATACATTTGTCAAATACTAACACAACAGAATGTTTCAAACAGTTGCATGCAAATCAAAATGTCTAATAATTTGGAACCTTAAACTTATGTAAAAGGAAAAAAATAACACTTTTAAAAAGAGACAGTGATGTCATAATTTGATGATTTTAAAAAGGCAGATGAGAGGAACCACATATTCCATAGTACATTTTGTCATATTAGTCAGATTTGCTAACATCCAAATCTTATTTTATTTGACCATTATAGCACTATTTGAAACTCTGAATTAGTGATAGCTTTTCTGTTTTTATTTTTCATTGAGTAATTTTTTTAAAGAGTAAACAGCTTCCTGTTAGGTGGTTTGTAACAGATTTAAGACTCAAAACATTAACCATTTCCTAAAAATTTTAAAAATCATACACACTATATCATTTTGAAACAAAATTTAGATAGAATTACCTTCTAAATATTTAATTAGTAGACCTCTTTTAATTCAAACTTCAGTAAGTATTGAAAACTTATTTCTGCAAATTTTTTTATTAAAAATCAGTTAATATGCTTTTCAGAAATATTTTCTATGTAAATATATCAGTTTAGAATTTATAATTATTTAGTATTATATAATAAAACAAAAGCCTTATAATTTCTGAGAAAGTAGATAACCCAAATACCAATCTGATTCATCAGCAAATGGCCCAGTCTCCCTCCAAATAAGTTTTTAAGGCTTCTTTTGCAGCAAGTCATTCTGAACAATTAAAAGCAATTTGATGTATGAACCACTTAAAAGGTTTAACACTATTAGTTATTAAGCTAATTCAGTTAATGAAAAGTCTTCTTGAATCAGGCAGGGAGTTAAAAGTGATGGAATTAAGAAAAAACTTTTAAAGTGAAAACATGAGGTTATTTTATTAATTTAATTATTTTGGACTCCTTAATATTCAAAATGATTTTATAGTTATGAAAACCATGAATCTGCATATGTTGCCAATGACTTATATTATAAAATGTCTATTTTTTCTTATTTTGTTGGATGTTAGCTGATAATTTCCATCAGTTAACATTGAAATTAACATTGGTTAATGCTACAGCATGCATATCCTCTAGCCTATAAAAATAATAAAAAACAATTTGATATTTTAAACATTGGTCCACTTTACTGAGTACTGCCTCACACTGCTTCTTATTCAATGTAGCTCTGATTTAGATTTCTATTAGAATTAAATAAATTGGCTTCTATTATTTTAAATTAGTAAAAACGTATCATACTTCTCTTTCTTTGATTTCGTAAAACTTTCTAATCTATAACATTTTGTGTCCCTAAATAGATCATGATGGTGTGAGCCCTGGGAAGCAACTACTGGGTGCAGTGGGGAAAGAAAATCAGGAGATAGTGGATTTTGTGATTCGCCTCACAGCTCTAATCTAAGTACTTCAAAGAGGGAGCTCCACAGAGCCACTGGGGTTGAGGGAGAAGGAAGCAAAAATTCAGTATGAAGCTCTCTAGTGGGGAATAGCCAGAGGGGAGGCTGAAGACTGTTTGCCTGCTCACAGCTACAGTGGAAAGGACATGAGTTTTTAAATCACAGACTTGGGTTTGAATTCAACTCTGCTATTTATTAGTTATTAATTAACTTCTATGGAGTTTGATTTCATCAATAATATGAATAGAAATAATAATAAATGATTCCTAGAGATGGGTGAAGGTTGAATGTGAAAGCCCATAGTCCAATGACATATCAGAAGGTATTCACAAAGGATAGCTTTTATTTTTCCAAGGTTGTTATTGTTTTTTTTTTTTTTTTTTTTTTTTTTTTTTTTTTTTTATTGCATTTTAGGTTTTGGGGTACATGTGAAAAACATGCAAGGTTGTTGCTTAGGTGCATACGTGGCAGTGTGATTTGCTGCCTTCCTCCCCTTCACCCATATCTGGCATTTCTCCCCATGCTATCCCTCCCCAATTCCCCACCCCCCCGCTGTCCCCCCCACTCCCCTTGCGGCTCTCTATTTTGAAAAATCTGCTTAGCTAACAGTTCAGTGGGCCATGATAAATTTGCAGTAAATTTCTCTGCCCTTCTATCTAAGAGTATTTTAATAGAATAACATTGGAAAAACATTTACTGGTTTTGAAGTTACATTTTTTTTAAAGAAATGCATATTTTTCTGAAAAGAAGATACGTTTTTACTTGTCAAATGAAAGGGTTATCTAAGCTTTTGCATTAACACTGGTGTACAAGTCACAGTTAAGAATTGGTATGTACTTTGGCTGAAAATAATGAAATTTAGTAGTTTAGTATAATTTATATAATTTAGAAAATTAAAAAGGATCACTTATTAATTCAGATTTTAAGAAAGAATACTCAAGATTTGTACTTTATAGAAGAAAATGAACAATGTTTTTTATTTTTCCACCAGTACAACTTGCCTTTTAAAATAGAAAACCAAGTTTCTAAATTATATGGTAACGATGACACATCTCCTAAACACACATGTAATTACAGAACTAATATTTTTACTAGAAGTGAAAATAGTTTCACTGTCTTTAGGTCAAGAAATAGCCTACTGCTGAATCTTTTATATTTCACGATTTTCTATATTATTTAAAATAGACATATTAAAATCATACCTCAAATTCTTCAGTAAACCCACTACTTGCATGTAAGTCTGCAACATGCTTTGGAAAGTGCTTTATTGGAATTGCTCCAACATCATCTAAGTGAATAAAGCAATTGTGTTACAAAGGATAATTTAACAGAAATAAACGTACCTGTCATATATAAAGTAGCTTCTGAAACAACTTCAAAGTTCAATTATTTGTATAATTCCAACTAAATCTCAGCATTCAATTGTTAAGCAATAATTACCAATTTTCTCTATATTTATTATCAATCAAAACCTGTATCTGTATTTCAGAAATCTAATTTGTTCAGCAATCTCTTTTCCATGTATACCCTAAAGATAAAATCATTTATTTTCAATGTTAATTTATAAATACCACCAAAACCTCACTCCTTATCAGTAGAATGCATCTTATGATGAACAACTTTCTTTCACATGCTTGGATGTTGCATGTAAATTCTGGGAAAAAATATAGTTTCAATTTTACTGTGGACCAAGCATAATAGATAGTACAAGTTCAATTTTATAAAACTGTAAAATTTAATGTCTTACAGTCAAACAGTCAGATGTGTACATTTGAAAACATTTTTTCATTCTCTCTATAAATAATAGAAAACATTTATATGCAGAATATTCATTAAGAATAATGTCAAAAGCCTTTGGGACTTCTAATCTGTAAAATTTCAAGAATTCTAACTTGAAAATATGCTATGTAAACAAAGTAATTGGATCTGTCAATTAATTGTGAAGGAGGCCAAATTATTTCAACTGGCTCTGATTTTTTTTTCTTTTCCTGGAAAGACTTTCTTAGACTGAACACATTACTAGTTCACAGTATGCAATTTTACAAGTGATTTCTCTGACAAGGAAACATCAAACACATTTCACTAGAAACAGTTATTTATATCAACAGATGTTCAGCATTTAGCCCATCTAATATTTTAAAGCTTCAGTTAACAAGAATTTGCTGATAAAAAAAATTGGAATCCATCTGTTTTCTCTCTCTTAGATGAGTGGATCTGAATACTAAAATTGAATTAGTCGGTCAAGCTTAAGAAACACTAGACAAAGGTGTAATTCTGCCTTCACACTTACAGAACGATCTTGCTTAAAAAAAGCTTTTAAAATTAGATAAAGAAACAGAAATAATTTATCTCATGTTTAAGTCATTAGTTCTAGTAAATGTCCTTCAAACCCCTTGATATTATCCTGGACCGCCAACCTCCTTTTACAAGTAGATTGCTACCTTTTATTGACAGTCAGGTATTTTGGTAATTTATTTTATTAATTGGCCTGCAAGTAAGTGAGACTAACATCGTCTTTGCTTTCTGATTTTATACAAAAACATGCATATTCAGGTGATCAAGAGGAAATCTTTGAGAGCAGAACGAATGAAATAAGGAAATACCCTTGGATCACCCTTTTTTGACATTCAAAACAGAGGAGTTTGGATCTCCTGGACAGGTTTCTGATTTTGTATTATTTCATTTGTTAAAATTAAACCATATTGGACTTTGGATAATATTGGAGCTAATTTGCATACCCCCGCTGACGGAATATGCAGAAGACACATGTTTGGAAGTGAAGGGAATCAAAATGTAACAGATAACTGAGAGCTGTCGGTCTAAAAATTCTAAATATGTTAATGAGACGCTGTGGTACTAAAATAAATGTACAGTATTTTAATATAAACTAGAAAAGCAAAGACAACAGTAGTGCTTAAAGACACAGACTTGACAAAAGAGGAAAAATAGCAAAACACTTATAACTCCTAAGCTTACAAGTCGCAAGAAAATACTATACATAGTTAAATGTATATAAATATATGCCACATGATATAAACATATAACAAACATACATCAACATATAAATGTAAAATAAAAAGAAAATGTTTGTCTTTTTTTGTTTTTTGTTTTTTTAAGTCATGAGATTTCAGAAGATAACATCATGTAGAACTTGAGCCTCTAGCAATAAAATATGGAGCATCAGTCAGAGAATTTAGAAAACACCATCTGTAAAATGATCCCATAGATGAATTTCTCCTTTTGTATCCCTAGTTTCATAACTTCTTTCTACGTTTATTGTCCTCTATCTTCCAGATCACACAATTCTAGACTACTATTTTTTGGTTGCCACTTTTCAATCTGAGATGTTATAAAATGTTAATTAAATAAGTTGCCTGAATATGCAATATATCCATCTAACAAACTTGCACATGCACCACTTGAATTTATATTAAAAAATGAGTGACTATGATTTTATTTACAGTGCAAACTCAAGGGTTAATGGATGTCTTTATCAAAATGACCCTGGTTATCTTTGAATACTATTATTCAGGTAAATTATGATAAAAATAGCTAAAGTCTTCCCAAATATTCAACTGTTGAACATTTTGAGACTTTTGAACCACACATTCTTTGTGTTCATGGTCTTTCCTACCACTACCACCACAGTTTTATAGATTTTTTTTCTAATGTAGATTAAAAAAATCTTTTCTCACATAAACTCAAATAATCAGAAAGGAACTAGGCTTTATCCTTATATTTGTGATTATTTTCCCATCCACATTTTCTGCATTGACTTAGTCTGACTTTTGTTGCTTGGGTTTCCATTGACATAACTGGAATGAGCAAAAATAACCATTATTCTTAACTAATATTTTGTTGCTATAAATGTTTATGTTTTTAACATAGCATACCTGAACAATTATAAATTATTTTATAATAACATCTGTATGGTTAAGAATGTTTAAAATTAATGAGGACAGAATATAAACCTGAGTACCTGATACATGATGTAATAAATATTTTGGGCAACACAAAAATTTACTAATCTATATTGTAGCAATTTGCATAGTACTCCAATAAAAACGAACGTTTTAACAATGTGCTTTTTGTTCAACATCTACCAGCTACTAATGGTCACACTTTAAGCCATTACCTGAAATTGGAAAGATAGGTGTTGGAGGTGTGGATATTACTCTAGGGGACGTACTGTCCTCTAAGTAAAAGTGTGCAGTCTGGAAGCATTTCCTGGAAATAAAAGAAAAGAATTTATACTACTAGTTTCTATGGATAATAAGACAACTTCTGAGCTGCTTGAAAATTATGATAGAAATTTCCAGAACTAAAACAAAAGCAAATATATACCCAGAAGAGGGATTGCTGGATCTACATCCATTTTAACGAATCACAAGATATTAAATTATAAAATTTATCTCAGCTTTACCTGTACCAGATGCAGAAGAGCAAGTAGATATCAGGCATGCTAAAAGCACAGATGACATTTGAAGTTGTAGCTGGGTTCAAAGTACCAAATGATACTTTGTTAATATAGGAAACCTCAGTGCCCTACGTACTCTTCCATTGTGGCTATAATACCAAAAATGTCCTGCCATCTTGGATAGAGCCAGAGACGAAAAGAAATAATGTCCAAAGCTATTTTCACTCAGTATTTAGGTGACCATGTTCTTCTGAGCATATTCAGCTGCTAGCAAAAAGCAGCAAGCTATATAGAAATGAACTATGTAGGAATGAACTACACAGTGCATAGTACATAGAAACGAACTGTGAACTATGTAGAAATGAACTACGTAGAAATGAAACTACACAGTGATAACATTTTGATGAAAAAGGAAGGTAGCTTTATGCTGTAATAATGCAGGAGTGACAGAACTTAAATGAAAAAATAATGAGTACACAACCAAAAACAGGCATGGTTTTCTTTCCAACAGATGCTAGCCTTGTTGATGAGGGTTTTGAGAATGAATATATTCAGATTCAATGACAACTATAACCTACAACATCACCTGAATCTATTTTCATTCAGATAATAAGAGTAACATCTGGTAAGAGCACACCACAAACTATCAAGAAGAGCCAAGAACCAAGTACTGCTGTAAAGTAATGCCAACCATTTTTAATTTTAAAAATTAGGTAATTAAAACTGCTAATGACACTCTTTGATGTAGGTCATTTAATTTATTTGGAGCAATATTCACGAGTGGTTAAACTGAAACACTTGAGTGTTGTTTGCGTGAAAACGCCAATCTCGCTTTCCATCTAAACCTTCAAGCTACAAGGCATTTATCCTAATGAGTTTTAATGTAACATTTGTTCTTATATAGTGACCCACCTAAATCTTGATATTTTTCTAGTAAATTAGTTCCTTTAGATAAAATTCTGGAATGGCTTCTCACTGCAATTAGAATTATATTCAGTTGTTTTAGCAAGGGCTTTAAGACCTTTTTAAACCCTGACCTGGCTGCCAGCCTACTTCAGTAGCTTCCTTTCCTGCAACTCTCTCCCTTACCCACCAGGATCCAGCTTACACTGGTCTTCTCCTTCACCTTTGAAGAAGCCCTGTCAGTAGCATCTCATGGTCTTGGCTCTTGCCATTCTCCCTGCCTAACTCTTTCCCATCACCTTTGCATTGGCCCAAATGCCACTCCCTCTGAGAGGTCTTCCCTGATCATGACAGCTAAGTGTCAGACCAACCCATAAGTCACTATTCTTTGCCCTTTTGTTTGCTCTGTGGCACATCACTATTGGAAATACTATTATTTATGTTTTTATTTGTTTTACGTGTTTATAATTAGCCTCTTCTTATCAGAATGTAAGCCTCACAAGGAAAGCTACTTTGTCTCAATCATTGCAGTGTTAGTCCTTAGCGCTAAGGAGCATGTGTGTCATGTTGTAGGTAACCCCGAAGTATTTATTTGATGAATGAACTTCTATAAGTAGGAGTAATGTAAAATTGTGTAGCTTATTTATAACCTTAATGTCACAAGCAAATAAACAAAAAATCTTAAAGTAACGATGTGCATAGCAAAATTTGTCATCTGCTGTGGTGGTATAAACAATTGATAATTACACTCGAGAGAAGATATATTGAGAGAACACAAAAATATCTTCAAGAGAGAGAAAGTGGTATAGGAAAAAGGTGAGTGGATACAGAATCAAGTGTCAAAGGGATCCTAACTAGGTCAATATCTTACAAAGTGGAGAGTATGGCAGATTGATGAGGAATGAGAGAGATGAAGGCCACAGAAACTATCCCACAGAAGTCCCACATGAGCAGAACTGAAACCAGACTGGCAGAAACTACAGAGAAAGTTTGGCTTATCTGTGCAACTATGAATGGAGCATGATCTGACATACCGATATGGAAATGCTGGCCTTGATACATGCTTTTAAGATCACGTAATTAAAATCCCTTTGATTTCTCTAAAATATAGTTATACAAACGGTGAAATGTTTTAAAAAATATTTCGATGAATCTTAACATTGTAAAATGGCTTTAAAAAGCTACTGCAATATCACAGCTGATACAAGAATCCCTTCAAAAGCATCTCTAACTTATGATTAAGAAGGTCCAGTTTGAATACCTTCAGTGAGAAGGAGATCATTCCTTTTGAGTTCTCCTTATTTGCTAAATATTTTTTTCTTTTACTAACTCAAAACTCATTCCCTTCTAAGTGCTTCCAAATGGTACTCAAAGAGCAGGTCTTCCTGCTCCACTGGTATAGCTCTAATGGATTCATATCTACCTCCCTTTTACCTTTACCCACGTATTCTAGTTAAATATTTTACAAATATTTAGATTATAATATCCAAGATTTTTCAATACTTAAACTCTACCTATCTCTTGTCCTCACCCTGTTAGACATTTTTCTTGAAGTTTGTACTCTAATAATATAATTGTGTAGATCAACACACCTGCCTTTTCTCTCCTAACTCAATATTTATCTTCTCTGCTTTAAACATGCCTCTCCTAACCAAAATACCTCACTCGTCAATCTGCCAGGCAAACACTGTCTTCTTTCAAGACAGCTCAGAGGTATCTTCTCTGTGAAATGGCCTTTCATTTTCTAAGCCTTTAGCACAGCAGCTTCTCCTTTTCCACTGCACCTAACCCAAATTTCTATTCACATAAGCCTATATAAAGACTGTTTTGGCCGGGCGTGGTGGCTCACCCCTGTAATCCCAGCACTTTGGGAGGACAAGGTGGGTGGATCACCCTGACCAGCCTGACCAAAATGGAGAAACCCCGTCTCTACTAAAAATACAAAATTAGCCGGGCATGGTGGTGCATGCTTGTAATCCCAGCTACTTGGGAGGCTGAGGCAGAATTGCTTGAATCCAGGAGGCAGAGGTTGCAGTGAGCCAAAATCATGCCATTGCACTACAGCCTGGGCAACAACAGCAAAACTCTGTCTCAAAAAAAAAAAAAAAAAAAAAGACTGTTTTGGAAAACATACCCAATCAATCTAAGAATATCTTCATTTTCTGGATATTATTCTACATTATTTTACTTTAAGCATTTTTTCTTAATTGGTGGTTAGTGTAATTATTTTGTAATATATTTGTTTTGTGCCTATATCCTTATTAAATTTTTAAAAGATGAGGCCATATCTCTTGATTTTATGTAAACCCAACTCTTAATACTGTGCCAGGAGTAGAATAGGTGTTCAATATTTGTTGAATGATTAGATGGATTTCTAGTAGCAAGTAAACCCCACCAATCATATGTTGTTCAGCTGCATCCTGGATTCTCTTACCTACCTGAGCCTTGAATGGGATAACTTAAAATCTCAAAACATTTTGGAGGCAGAGATGAGATACATAGTTTGAAGGATGGATGAATGGGTGGCTGGATGGGCAAATGGATCGATGGAAGATGTACCAATAACTATGACTGAATGGGAAGGAAAGCATCTCAAAGAATATAAAATGGTAAATTAAAACCTATTGGCATTGAGGTTGAACATGTTGCTAATGTTCACTGTAGTGTGGGTAAACACCAGTTCCACTCTTGTCAGCTCTGTAATCAAATCTTTGTTGGTTCTAGGAAATAAGTAGCCCAATAACACTACTTGGCACTAATTTCCTAAAAGGACCTTATAAATAATACCAAAAAGCTTGCAAGTAGGAAACATTAAGATAGTATAGGCTAAATTATTGATGAAGGCCATTTGGATATTGGTTACGTATACTTCGTAGTGCAGTTTGATATTGCATGTGACACTACACTTAAAAAGCAATCTGGTACCTCCATTCTGGGTTGGTAGCCATCTTCAATGACCCTCAAATTGGAGTTTAAGATCAAGAGAGAATTCATATTGCTTTTCTTCTCCTTTCCCCCAGACAAAACAGTTGTGTTTGTATGAAGTTCTTTTCTATATTGCTTATAATCGTGTGCCATTTGGTTGGCTATAACTTTGATATTTTTTAGGTTCTAACTCTTAAAAAAAAGCTTTCAAAAATCTGCCTTAGAAAAACCATTTGAAAATCTTCCGTTGAAGTCATTTTTGCATCTTAGAAACTTATGGTTTGGCTCATGTAAATTATACCGTAAAACATCTGGAAAATGATTTCAAGGCATATTATTTAATGTATGACAAGATTCAGTATCTGTAGTCCATCTGTTCAGTATAAGCAGTGAATGTCTTCACATCTATGTGCTAAGTGTTGATAACTACGTCACCTGCTAATTATCCATCAGGCATGATGAAAAACGTGATGACTGTTTTAAACTTGTAGACATAGGTCCTTTCAATCAATGGTAATCTGATTATTTAATTTACGCCTTTTCATCATAGTATTTATAATGAAAACCTAGACATGTATATTATTCCATTCCCGAGTATCCTTACACAAACATGAAACAAGCGTCAGCGTCTGCATTTATTCATAGAACCCCTAAAAAAGGTCTGGCTACAATCTTAAAGATGATCTAGTGAATATACCCAAATGTTAAACAGAGGAAAACAAGCCCTAGGTGGGTAAGTGACATGCCCAAGCCATACAGCAAATGCCAGGCAGGACTAGAAAAGAGTTTTGGATTTTCTCACTTTGAATTTGTTTTGTCTTTCGGCTAAAATCTGCTTCCTCTAAAGGTTTATACAAAATAAAAGGGGAACATGTTGAGTTAGGTAAATTAGGCAAAATAGATTTATTATAACACTTTTAGATTAATTTCTCATTAAAATAGGTTAGAAATATATTTAAATATTTTCTTCTAAGAATTTTATTGTTCTTACACTGATGTCTATGGTCCCATATGAGTTCATTTTTGTGTATATTGTCAGAAAAAGGTTCAACTTGACTTTTTGTAGGTGGATATTCAATTGTCCCAGCACCATCTGTTGGAAGGACTATTCTTTGCCCATTGAAAAGTCTTTAGATCCTTGTCTAAAATCTGTTGCTCATAAACACAAGATTTCTGGGTTCTCAATTCGATTCCATTGATCTATATGTCTATTCTAATGGCAGTATCTGACTCTCTTGATTCCTGTAGCTTTTAATTAAGGTTTTGTAACTGGGCAGCACAAGTCCTTTAATTTTGTTAAATTCTTAGACTAAAATCTAGAAGTAAATCATTGTGGTTCTGGGTTAGGCAGCCTTCTTAGATATGATACTAAAAGTGCAAGCAGCAAGAGGAAAATAGATGAATTGGGTTTCACCAAAATTAAAAACTTTTGTACTTTAAAAAAGATACCATCATGAAAGTGAGAAGATAACTCATAGAATGGGAGAAAATAATTGCAAATCAGATATCTGATAAGGGACTTGTATCTAGAATATACAAAAACACACAACTCAGGGTCTCCTCTTTCAGCTTTGGAGCCCCCTTCCCTCTGTCTCTTTATGGGGGAGCTTCTTCCTTCTGCTTTCTCCCATTTTTCTTTTCTATTAAACTCTCTGCTCCTTAAAACAAACAAACAAAAACCACAACTCAATAACAGAAAGACAAATAACACAATTAAAAAATAGGCAGCAAAGGATTTGAATACACATTTATCCAAAAAAGATATGCAACTGTCCAACAAGCACATGAAAAAACACTCAACATCATTAGTCATTAGGGAAATAGTAGAACACTTTAAAAACCATTGAACTGTACACTTTAAAAAGGTGAGTTTTACAGTATTTTAATATTATCTAAATTAAGCTGTTTAAAAAAGTTCAAATATATAAACTTGGAAAAATTCATAAGGACATTACTATTAGGACTGTTACTGGTATGACTTTAGAGTTTTAAACCTCTTCTCAGGCTGTAGCCTTTAAAAAGGTCTAAAATGTTTATATATTGACTAGTGAAATCATATTGTTTACAAATGTAGCTTCACTGGAATTTGAATAATTCACAAAAACCTTGAAGAATGCACTAAAACTATCATCTTGTGACCAGCACATAATGCCCCTAGCATATTATAATCTAAAAATTTATATTTTTAGATCAGGCTGGAGTACAGTGACATAATCATTGCTCACTGTAAACCTGACTCATGGGCTCAAGTGATCCTCCAGCCTCAGCCTCCTGGGAGGCTAGGACTATGGCATGCACCACCATGCCCAATTAATTTTTAGTTTTTATTTTTTGTAGAGATGGAGGTTTCATTATTTGCCTGGGCTGGTCTCAAACTCATGGCCGCAAGTGATGTCCTTACTTCACCTTTGCAAAGTGCTGGGATTACACGTGTGGGCCACTGTGCCTGGCCAAAATACTCATATATATTTTACACTATTATACTCTGCATTGAAGCTACCTAAAGTGTTATTTGTGAAGAGAAAAGAAATATCTTATTGAAGGTCAAAGTAATATATTTTTGACTGCTAAATTTATATAATACAAATGAAATGACCCATTACCATAGAAGATAGAAACCTCTCCAGATTTTAATTTTCCATAAACTATCTAATTATATTAAATGATACCGATTTCCAAATTTTTAGAAAATATACTTGAAATGTTAAGTAACAGAGATTAAGAAACTAACTTCAATCTTATTATTAGAAACCATCAGACATCTTTATTCGAACTTTATCCTAGCACTATTTACTATGAAGCAGAATTGGTTATATTCTCCATCTTATTTTCAGTTTTTAACACTGACTCCTATTAATTAAAAAAATAGTTTAGTAGGGAAGATCAGATTAGATAGAAAGCTGTAATCTGAATACACATATCAACGTGGTAAAAAATGTGGTCAACAAGTTCAGTGGGGAAAAGGGAGAAAAGCAGTATGTATTACTGATGAACACTCATTTATGGATTATGTATTATGTTAAAAGCACTCTGCTAAGCATGAAATCTTCAGAAAAAAATAATTGGCAATTGTTGGAATTACCAAGATACAGACTGAAGAAACCAGGTTTGTTTGTTTCTTCTTATGAACAAAATAGAATCCTGACTCATGTGGTGTAACAAAAGCATGATCTGTTCTCCATAGTGTGCAGTCTACTCTGTTCTAGTAAAGGAAGTCAGATATGAAATACAGTTGATCATGGAGACATTCTACCCTAGTCAACCAATGTCCACTACATGCAACCATTAGTACACGCTCCAGGGCTCACTGTGTCTGAAATATCCAATAGCTTTTACTCAAAAGACAGCTCATTTCTACTTTCCGATCTTTCCACCTGCTGTGTCTCTGCCTGGAGTGCCCTTTTCCTTTCCTTTCTGAATTCTATACAACTTGAGTCCTATATTTTAGTTTACACTTACCCTGGGCATTCTGGGCTATCAAGTTTCTTTGTTCTCTAACTAATCTTAGCACTAGATTTCAAGTGCTATGTATACATTTTTGTGTAATATTTTATACATTTTTATGACAAATTCTTTCCCCTCAATAAACATAGATTTCTTCAAATCATCGACTTTTTTTCATTCATTTGTTCATTTTTGATATTTCCTGATAGTTAACACAGTACTAGGTACATGGAAAACAGTCAATAAAAATGGTAAATATTTCAGAATAAACAGTGATAATATATTTTGAGAGAACACACATAAAGAGTGCTGATATAAAGTTATAGAATGATGTTGCTAAATAAAAAACATTATATATCTTCTGAACAAAATTCTGTTTAAAAATAAAAGTATGTAGTACTATGCTATACCCTTTCTTGGTTTATACATATGATTCCTTATATCATCATAAAGTCTTCGTTTTCTAACAGACACAGTTATACTGACTTATGTTCCTAATAAATACACTAATTTGTTGTGTGTTCTGCTTTCTACAAGATAGAAAGCTTATGATGGGTACAATTATCCTTGTCCTTTAAATGACCTAACAGATTATTGACAGTGAAGCTATATTTCATCCTCAAAGCAAATAATAAGAAATCTTAAATGCCCATGCATCTTAAGATAGTCATTAACTGTATTCCCTAACTATATTTTAATTGCTTGATTTTACTTTTATGCACAGGTTATCATTTTTATCAGTATGTACAGTTAATATGCATCTTATACAAACTCTTCTGTCATTTAAAAACAATATTAGTTACTATATAAAAAATGTTTTCTTAATTTTTGGAATTACAACTAACGAGAAGCTTAGATTTATGTTAAATGCTATGATGATGTCTATTAATTAGATTAACCTGGAAGCGCAACTGGCAAAATACTGCATTAAATAGTAACAAGTAAAAGTCCTTCCATTTTACCTTTAATTGATGTATGAAGAACAATTAACTCTCATTATTGTGCCTTTGGATTAACAAATTTACCTTGAATAAATTAATGGCAGCTCTCAAGTAAAATAAATTTTGGATATGCTTTGAAACCTTCCAGATGAAATATGGGCAAAATCTTAACTTTATGAATTAAATTTTCAAAAGCAAACACTCAACTTACCTCCAGTAGATGAGAATACCCACAAGAACCACTAGACAGATAAAAGTCAGGGCTGACACGATCACAAGGGGTATAACTGCCTTCTTCTCGGATTCCAACCCCTCAGCTAGACCAATACGAGACTCATGGCTACTATTACTGGCCTCTGTAGTCAGAGAAAATTGAGAGAATTGATATTTAAGCTGAAGGAAAAGTCACAGCACTTCTCAACTGATTAATCGCAACCTTCATTGCTGTTACTTACCTTTAAAATTTTGACTCTTTGATGCAAAGAATGTCTACAATTATAGGCCAACTTAAATAAAGCAAAGTTTAAAAAGTAAGGCAGGCTATTAGACCTGAAGAACTACAAAATCCCAGCAGAGATTGGCACCCAGATAAGGGTGTCTTGGCAACAGGTGAGCATAATACTGCCTTGAAATGTTACTAAATAAGGGAAATAGAAATAGCAAAATTAAAAAAAAAAATACTCAGTTTTAAAATAGAATTGTCAGGAAAAACAGTGCTACTTACTGAATCACCATATATATTAATTTTCTAAAATAAATTTTAATATGATTATGTTTAACCCTGCATTAGAGAAATAGTTAGAAGCAATTAATAATTTCATGAAGAAAAAATCTTGGGATAACTTCTTATATTAGGATAATATTTCAATCAGCAATCTATTTTAATTTTAAATATAGATTGGTTTTAAATGTTATTTTGAATGCTTTTCTTATCCAGTGTTTTATTCTACAAAAAATAAAAATGCAATTTCAGGTGAATTGGACAAATATGAAGATCTAAGAAATTCTTCTGAAGTATGCAATTGTAAATAATTAAAACTCCCAGTTTGGTCCTTGAGTTAATTTTAAAAGATGACACATGATTATTATTGGGAACAGTGAGGTGCATTATTGTACTAGCACTTTGAAAATCACTATAACTGGAGATAAATTTTTAAGTTGTTATAAAAGTTTCAGAACTGTGAGTGTTTGTGGCCAATAACAATCCTTCCTCTTTGCTTTGAGGTGCATTCAGTGGGAAACCAAGATGATTGAGCATGAGAATAGTTTCTAACATTACAACATGCTGACATGCTACAAAGAGCCCTTAGCTTATCTACCTGCAGACCTTCTGAAAGAACATTTGAGTTTCCCGTCAAAATCTACATGCCTTCTTATGCATTCGGCACTTTCGATGCTTTCATACCAAGTGCCTCACTATTAGAAATAGGAGACAGAGAAACTTCATTTAACTTTAAATATTTAAGAAATTAAGACTAATATAAATGCACATATATAGCATTAAAATATATCTAAATGGATAGAACTTAAGATTTAAAATAATAGCTTTCTTCTGTTGATCAAGGATGACAGCAGAAAGGGCCAGGAATTTAATCCACTTGTAAAGAAAATATATTGGGCCGGGCGTGGTGGCTCACACCTGTAATCCCAGCACTTTAGGAGGGCGAGGTGGGCAGATCACTTGAGATCAGGGGTCCAAGACCAGCATGGCCAACATGGTGAAACCCCCATATCTACTAAAAAAAAAAAATACAAAAATTAGCCGGGCATGATGGTGCGTGCCTGTAGTCCCAGCTACTTGGGAGGCTGAGGCAGGAGAATGGCTTAAACCTGTAAGGCGGAGGTTGTAGTGAGCCGAGATCGTGCCACTGCACTCTAGCCTGGGCAACAGAGTGAGACAGTCTCTTAAATAAATAAATAAATAAAATGTATGACAGGAATGTAAATTGCACACACATTTCCCAAGATGTTTGTTCTTATAACTATAAATGCATTTACTAGAAAAAAATGAAATTCAAAGGTGCGATTACAAATGATAAAACTGTATAGAAAGTGAAAATGCGCTAAGCCAACTGAGCCCTAAGGTGTAGTTAATTTGAGAAAAGCCCAACCCTTCATTTTTCAAAATGTTAATTCTCAGCTCATTATTTTGTGGAGACTCATCTAGAATCATCTAGTCACCTAAATAACTTGATGGTGAATGCAGTGAACATATCCTTATAAAATTTAGAAAAACATCTTATTTTGAATGTGGTTATCTTCACAGTTTTTTCTGTTGTAACTATTGTTACCTATATGGAAAGTAAGTGTGTGAGTCATAAATGAAAACATTCACTTAGCAAAGTCCCTGATACCTCGTATAGTACAAATGGTTGTTAATATAATTATCTGTATCAGTTTTTCTTGAATAGCAACATCATCACCACTATAACTTAGAAATGCAAATTTTGGGCTTCACTCAAACCACACCAAATCTTCTCAACCAGAAACTGTGTGTAAGGCTCAGCAATTTGTGTTTTGACAAGTCCTCCAGTTGATTTTGATCTATGTTCAAGTTTGAGAACCAGTGATGTAGATTAATGTATGCTCAAAGTAAGCTTATATAATTATGCAAGTATTTAACGGCCACAAATTTTCATAGCAACATGTATATGGGTATACATATATAATAACATATTTCATTTGTATATGTATAGCATACACATACATATGTCCAATCATATATGTGTTATATATGTAAGATATATAATGTATTATATATGTAAATATACCATATACACATTTATATACAGGCATTATATACACACATGCACACACATATAGTCTTGTGTATAAACTTTTCTCAAAAGTTCCCTGTAATACTTCATCTTAAATCCTTTAATTAAGGAGTCAGAATGATCAATCTATGGCACAAAACCTAGCTCTTTTACACAAGATGGGATATCACATGAAAGTACAGACAATCAGTTGGTTGTTTTGTGTAGTATAATGAGGAACTAGTTGTACTGATTTTATTTTTATTTACTTGAGACTAAAATATGGTCTAATATGGCTCAGTAGTATATATGAGTTACCTAAATGAAGAGATTTGATTAATAGGTAATTATGAAATAATTAACTAAGATTAAAAATTTTAAATATGTTTTGAGAATAAGATAGTATAATTTTGGCATTATAATTTAAGCATTACATTTAATTAATTGGCCCCCAACATGAAAGCATAGTCTCTAAGAGACAGACATCAATAACACATTTCCAGGCTCAGTTTTGTATTTACTCATGTGATCTGGATCAAATAACCTACTATCTTTGGGTCTCAGTGTACTCATTTATAAATTGTGAACATTAATATTTTCCTTATGTGTATTATTTTGAAGAATATATCCTGTAAATTATTCTGCATTCTAGAAATACACCATAAAATTTTAAGTTTCAGTACTAGTTTGAATGCATTTGATAAAGGGATATAGTCAATTATTGGATAAAACAGATTACATATGATTTTACAGATATAGTTTTAAAAATAGGCCAGAATTTCCCTTAATTTTGTTTGATCTTACTTATTTCACTAATTATGTTACTTGTTAATGTTGGACGTTATATTCATACTGTTTTATCCTAATTAGTGGGAGAACATATTCTTGATAATTAAATAAAACTAATTAGTACGCTGAAGAGAAACTTGCTAAGCTTTAGTCAATAATTTTAGGTTTAGCATCTAATTATATATTTCTACAATAGTATCATCTAACAAGAACATATCGATGTCACTACCTGATAAGATAGGTAGATGGATTCCTGATATTTTCTTTTAACATTAATAAAAATTAAAAAGCAACTACTATAATTGAGAACAGATAACAGTTCCTATATATGACAGCACTAATGACTATAGTGACCTATGGATTAATTATTCATTCTCACATATCAGCATTTAAGTGTTTAAAATGCAATGTTAAATAGGTATCAAGTCAGAATACAGAAAAACTTCTCTATCAAAATGTACAAACTTTTAATTGCTGCTGCACTGAAGAAAAAATATACAACTAATTCAAAAGATGAAATAGCAAAGAGAAAAAATATCCTAATGAGACTGATGTCTATGTTCTGGATTACAAATATCCACTTTTATATAATCAGTGCATTTTGTTACATTAGCCTATCATTTAACTTAATGTTAAGATTTAAATATTTTCATTATGAAATTTCAGCATACTTTCACATGTAATAAAAGCAAATAATAAAATTCTTACGACCAATTCAGTGAAAGTATCAATTTTCTATACTTAATAGAATTGAAATTCCCTCTTCTTTCCATTGGCATTTAAAGCAGACATCTGTATTATATACACTGCACGTAATCTGCTCTAAGAAACATCTGGCCAGTAAGCCAATTTGCATAAAATACATTCACAAATGAAATTCATTTCTGCAGAAAAATGTTTAGTATTTTACATCTTGTCATACAATACCTATACATACTGTATATATTAATGCCCATTATTTAACTTCAAAAAGGTGTGAAACAGCAGGCATGAAGTAAAATGTATTTTGATGTTTTACACTGCCCTCTTTAGGCAACATTAAGGTAAAGAAAGAAAAATAAATTTTTGTTTAACTTCATTAACTTTCAAAACTTAGCAACAGAACTTTTTTTTAAAAAAAACAATAAAGCTCCCCAAACTGATATGAATGTGCAAATTACTAATTCCTTCCTATGGGGGTGTGTCACAGAGAACTGCTTATGTCGCATTCCTCTCAGATTTAATACTTCATTTTATAATTGAATTAGCTTACAACTTGTTTTAGGACAAAAGAATGAAAATTAAAATAATCTAAAATAGCATACTCTGATCTTATTTTAAAAGCAGTGTACTAAAAATGTATTATGAAATGCCAATGTGTCGAGTATGAAATATTGACAGTAAATAAAAATTGTTTTGTCTATTTTGGAGATAATTAAATTGAAAACCAAAATGTGTTAAATAATCATTTGAAATAATAAATAAAATCATACTTTAAAAACTGGAAACTGATTTGTTGAATGTTTTGATTTTAAAAACGATGATGTACCATTTTGCCAAATTTCTACCCTTCCATAATTTTTCTGTTTTACTTTTAGAGAAAGCAAACCACCACACCTCATTCTATCCTTTTGATCCGTAACTAACCTGCCTCTGAAACG
The DNA here is from genome assembly GCF_030222135.1 of Aotus nancymaae. Lineage (NCBI taxonomy): Eukaryota > Metazoa > Chordata > Mammalia > Primates > Aotidae > Aotus > Aotus nancymaae. The sequence continues at coordinate 34,555,282 of NW_026988413.1, forward strand.
TGGAACACTTCTGAGTTCTCGCTAGTAACAGATGGTGTTGGGGACTGTGGGAATCCAGGAGTTATTTCTGAGTCACCTGCTGCCAGGACCCCATCAGCATCTTTTTCATTAGTGTCTGGAAAACTGAAATCTGTGGAAGTCTCATTCTCATTAAGGCTATCTGAGGTACCTTGCCCTGATCCACTTTCTTCATCACTTGTCAGAACTGCCCATGCTTTAGATTCAGGGCTGAGAGGAAGCAGAGCACTACCAGTCTGAATGTCATTTTCCTCCTTTCCATCATTGTGCTTTTGGGGTAGCCCATTTGCTGATGGTGATTTACCAGGACTTCTGTCCATACCAGTTTGACTTTCTGAGGATACACTTGTGACTCTATTATCTTCTCCAGAATTCTCAGATCGTGAATATGAAATTGGATTATTCTGATCCATAAGACTGTTTTCATGGATGTCTGAATCATTCATTACCTTTTCCTGTGATTCTCTATAGGATGAGCATGACATACACTTATGTATGGGTAAGCCATCACTATCTCTGTCATCATCATCATCACCATCATCATCATCATCATCAGTATCACCATCTTCACCACCACCCACTAAATCGGCATCAGATCTGGCACTATGAGTCAGCTCAGAAGTTGCCTTAGAAGGAAACAGCAACTTGGTTGTGGTTACAGAACCATCTCTGTTGGGAGAAACAGCTGTAATGGCAACATGCCCATTTCCTATAGGAACAGAATGATCAGTAGATACAAATGTATCAGAAGCAACTGTTGGAATACCAGCAAATACCTTATCAGTAACAGAACTTTTGGTGAAGGTTAAAATTTCATCAGAATGTATAAACTTATTTATTAGTGTATTTAATGGTTCATCAATTGATAAAACAGGTGTAGCAAATGCATGCCTTCCTTCTGGGGGATAGGCCTGGTTAATCTCCAAATTGGCCGTTTGGAACAACTCATCATTACTGTACAAAGAAGGTACCACTTGCTGGGAACTTTCACTTTTAAACAAAACTGGTTCATATTTCTCACTTGTATAAGAAATGGTTAAGCCTTGAGGTGAAGCAGAGTGCATATGAGAAGTAGGCGATACATCAAAAACTGGTACAGATGTAGAGTGCAGCATGTTTTCACTTGAAGCAGAATTTGATACTGTGAGATGCAATATTGTTGAACTAATTTTATCAACCTTGGGGGTTTCAACCAATATTGGATCACTAGGCACAGCTGGAAGAAGAGTTTTAAGCAAGGTGTCAACATCAGAAGCCTGAAAGGAAGGTTGTAGCAATACTTCAGTACTAAAAGAAGCTGAGGTCTCATAAAATAAGAGCTGAGTTGAAGGAGATAACATTTCACTAGAAGCGGGGTCAGAGGATGCTGGCTCTGAGTTTGCACTAAGCACAGGCTTAAGCGAAGTGTCACCAGATGCTTGAGAGACAGTATATGTAGGTTGAACTGAAAAGTTATTTTCTGGAACTTGACTAATCTCATGATCAAAAACCTTAGTGGTGGTATGAGCAAGGGACCCTGGAAACACGCCCTTGGTGCTAGAAATGGAAACAGAGGTTTCTTGTAAAGATGCATTCAACTTATTTACGTGATCATACATGTTGGGCATGACTGTGCTTTCAGAAGGGTAACCCATCTCACTGAAAGAAGGAATTTGCAGTTCAGTCTCATTTCCATACATTATTTCACTTTTAGAAAGCGCCTTATTATCATCACCAAACACAGATGTTGTATATGTAAATTTGGCTACAGAAACAGGTGAAGAAATGTTAAGGGCTGTCAGCCCATCTGTGTCAGGTAAAAGAAATTCACTATCAGAAGAGGCTCCAGACCATTCCTCATCACCAGAGAGGGCATGAGTAGGCTGCAGTAATGATGCAGTTGGGGTTATTAATGAAGACTTAGGTATTGGTGTATGGCTAGGGCCGCTAAATAAGGAACCCTGATAAGTTACACCCACAGAATCATGCACAGGTATTGCAGAACTGTAAGAAACAGTGAAGATGTGTTGGGAGCCCTCGTTTTTAGATAAGGCATAAGAAGGTTCAGGCCCTGAAGAATGTGTATGCATCACGGCATCACTGCTGGGTGGTTCAACTTGAGAAAACAAAAGCGTTTTATAAAGAACACCAGATTCACTACCAAATTCCAGCGTCTCTGAAGCAGCATGAGTAGCGGTCAGATGTGTCACTACATCAGAATACTGAGCAAGGCTGGGCTCTAATAGCAAATCACCCCCAGCCACTGGCAGAGAAGCATGCAAGGGCACCTTATCACTCTTGGTAGCTGAAGTAACTTGTGGAAGGATTTGAGAAACTGTATGCAGGTGGCGAGACAATTCACTACTCAAGGAAGCAGAGGAAAATGGAAGCAAAGGTGCACCATCATAGGAAGACAGGATGGATTCAAATGACACATCGACACTGGGAAATACAGGCGTAGCATGCAAGGCCGAATCACTACTTGAAGCAGCAGGGGTAGTGTTGAGGATCTGATTGTCAAGCAACAAAGGGGTGACTAGAGGGAAGACTTCACTACTGTAGGAAGGTTGAAGAGGTGTCTCACCATTGTACACCGGTTGGGTGGTCTGCGAGTGTACTGCGTTGACCGTGGACACCAAATCCTGTTGTCTGGAGGATGGGGTAAAAGCATGAGGTGTTACCTCAGTTGGGAAGTAGGCAAAGGTAGAATAATGTGGCATTTCCAGATCTGTAACTGAGGGACCCTGTGACACCACTGGGTCTGCAGAAAAGGACTTGGTTGTTTTCTCAGATTCATCAACACGTATCTCAGTGTAATTAGTCTGGATAAAGCTCTCTCTGCCTGATCCAACATCGGGCTGGGCTGTCATGTCTGTAGAGCTAGGGAACCACACATTTTCATCCACAGAAGGATCCTTTAATGATTCTTCTGAACCTGACGAAGTTGAATCTTCAGAAGCATTTCTAGTTGATTCTGGTATAAAGACATCATATGTGATTGTCTCTGGGTTTTCGGAAGAAAATATATACCCTTGGGATATGTTCTCAGAGATGAATGGCATAGCAGACGTTGCAGGACTGGAGCCTGAAGAATCTTCAGCTCCGTGATCAAACTTGAAACTGGTCAATAAACTCTCCTCCTCACTGATATCGGTAGATACCTCTTGATATTCTGTTATAGAAACTGTATTTAAGGATTCTGCAGTCCCCGACAAACTCATATGTGGATATCTAAGAACAGTTTTAGATCCGTCATTTAAAGAGGCTGAAGTACCTTCCACAGTGTGAGGTGACAGTTCAGTCACAGTCTGAGAAGTCAAGGAAATATCTTTTTCTGTGGCTAATTTAGTGACTGGTTGGGAAGTGGAATTTAAAGATGCATTGGGAACATCACCCTTTCCAGAGAATCCACTTCCTCTTGTGGGGGATCGGTTAGTATTGGCTTCATTGTATTTTGTCCCCATGCGATTATAGTGTGTTGTGGTAGAAAGATGGGGTTCTTTTTTCCTTATTTGGTTTGTGGCACTATCTCTACCAGTATTCACAATAGCATCTTCTTCAGTGTTTTTTCCCTCTTCCTCCACCTTTGAAAAACAAACAAGATTTAATGAGTCATAAGGAAATAGGAGAAAAACAAAATCTTCATATTGCCAGTCATCACTTGTGGCATCTTGGGAACTTTTTATCCTCATAAAACACCATTTTGTAAAATGCATGTCTCTAACTTACAACCGTTATCATCCACTCTTCAGGAGAGTAATTTAACGTAATGAAAACACCTAATTTATGGCTGCCTTTATTTTAATGCTATGGAAAGAAGTGGTTAAACGAACAGATACCACATCTTTAAAAGGAAGACATACTGAAGTTATTTATTGAGAGTGTTATTTAACATGGTATTTATTTTCTCGTTTTTATATTTCTTTGTTCATCAAGCATCAAGCTAAATAGCCATTAGCATATTGTAGTAAGAAATGGTGATGGAACTAATTCAAAGACCAAAGTAGTTGAACATTCAGAATATTTAATTGTATATATTTAGAACAAATCATAATTTTAAGGTCAGAATAAGGGGAAGATTTAGAACTAAAATAGGTGTTTGGTTTTGTTTTCCTTTTGGTTTTTAATATTTTCCACTTAAGACTTAGGCAGATTTTCAAAGGCAACTTGCCAAAATAGGATGTTACTCCTAGTTGTTTAATTTTGTGTTTCCATTAGAATCACCATTCAGGAGGCTGAATCTTCCATGCAATGACACAGGAAGAGACTTCCAGTCTTCTGGTTAAAAGTCAACCAAGACCTATGCTTTCTCTTTCCCTTTCTCTCTCTCTCTCCATACACACACACACACACACAAACACACACACACACACATGTGCATGTTTGTGTGTGTGTGTGTGTGTGTGTGTAACTGGGCATATTATATCTAATTATATGCTTAGAAAACTCAATTGCCAAAGGTATCAAGAATTTTTTTTTTTAGTTCATGTGGGACATGACTTTGTCAGTATCTCTGTACCCAATAACTTGTTAGAATTGTCATTTATTTGATCATTTATTAGATATTTTAAGGCATGTTCCCTAAAAGAAGAAAAAAGTGACTGAGTACAGCCAGTGAGAACTTGACCAATATCATAGAAAGAATCTGAATCTTAAACTGAGTGTGCTCATGAGTATGTGTCATACACATAGAAATCTGCATTGTATGAAACACAAGATTCCAAGCTTAATGGTGGCCTCATTACTTACAGCTTAATTATTTGGCTGGTTGTGAGTAATTTCTGAATTATATGTGACAACTCTCGGAAGTTAGCACACTTGACCTGAATTATATTGAGTGCTAAAAATGGCTACGCTCTCAGATTCCCTTGACAAATTTCCTTACAAGTAGTCAGCATTTTTCATGAAGTTGTACATTCTGTATGATACATTTTTCACAAGGACCACTTGAGAGATTTTGTCAAATAATTTCCTAAATAAAATATTCCCATAATCTACAAACCAAAAATCTTCATGTGAAAGGAAATAAAAATAATTTGCATTGACTTGCTTTTGGGAAAAATTGGTTGGTGCCAGTTATCTCTTCTTTCCTTAGAAGTTCTCATAAATATTTGTTTTATAACTTGATCCAGAGTTTTGCTGGGAATCAATGTTCAGCTTGGCAGTGGGGAGTTTCTAAATTCTTCCTTGTCTTTGCAAACCGAAATATTTGCCTAGTTTTCTCATATCACTCCACACTCTTTCCCTCTACCAAAATTCCATTCAAACCTTCATTTTCCTATCCTTTCTTCCCATTCTCAGCAGACTTCCTGTTTACAGGGAAAACAGAAGCCACCAGACAAAAATACACCTCTTCCTAACATTAAAAACAAGGCCCCTGCCCCTCCTGTCCTGTTAAACTGAAGAGTTTTTCTTCCTTTCTTTTTCTTTTCTTTTTTTTTTTTTTTGAGATGGAGTTTCGCTCTTGTTACCCAGGCTGGAGTGCAATGGCACGATCTCGGCTCACCGCAACCTCCGCCTCCTGGGTTCAGGCAATTCTCCTGCCTCAGCCTCCTGAGTAGCTGGGATTACAGGCACGCGCCACCGTGCCCAGCTAATTTTTTGTATTTTTAGTAGAGGCAGGGTTTCACCTTGTTGACCAGGATGGTCTCGATCTCTTGACCTCGTGATCCACCCGCCTCGGCCTCCCAAAGTGCTGGGATTACAGGCGTGAGCCACCGCGCCCGGCCCTTTTCTTCCTTTCTAAAGCTAATTCCCACTTCCGTGTTTTCGATCTATTCCCTATCATGAACCTGGAAATCGAACATAATTGAGTAGCTCAATCTATTTTATGTTTCCAATTTGTTTTCTCAAATTATCAAACAGATCATTCTCATCAGCTTAAATCAACTCCATTCTCTCTTATGTAAAGGGAACACGATAGAAAACCTGATTCACCTTCTAGTTATCATTCTACTTCTCATCTCTCCTTCATAGCTAAAGTTCCCCAAAGATATGTCATCTATTTTCTCTATATAATCTAATGTCTATTGACCTCCACAATAATATTACATTTATTTCTCTTTGTTTACATTTCCACATAAACATACTTTATCATATTCTGCTATAAGCAATGTAGATTTCCATAAAATTTCTATTATAACATAATGCTATGCACTTCTTCTTGTTACATACTTGGAACAAAAACTATGCACATAGCAGTTACATATGCTTTCTATAAACTTTATGGGGTTCAGAACCCATCAGTCGCTGGTGAAAGTGATTAGTCCTTCATTAATCCTACTCTTTTACATCTTGTTGATCGCTATACGGTCATACTGGCTGTGTCAACATTTTAAGAAGAATATATCATTTATGCTGTGTGATCACTTTATTCATGTCTGACTACAAATATTTCAACAATACTCTTAACTATGATTTATTTATGGAGTTATTGTGACTCACTCTTCCACTGTAATTTCAATCTGTGTCGTATGTCATCCTTCACAACTTCATTTTAAAAATTTAGTGTAAAGCCATGATCATGCTACAGATACTTTGTCTTGCAAATTCATACATTTCTGTTTGGAGAGGACATAAGAAATATCCTTCAAACTATTTATTTCTATATTCAGGGATTAAAAGTCATTAGGAATACATTTCATGCATTTTCCAGCCTGTCATTCATTCCTGCATTAAGCCAAGGAAGTGAATAGTGGATTAGTTAAGTGGTGTTTTCATCCCATCTCATAATCATGCTCCAGGAATACATATTATGACATGAGTCTCTTTTGATTTCACAATATATTATTAACACAATAGTTAATTTCAATAGCCTGAATTACTACCAATTTGCTATGCTAAGCTTACCAATCACTGCTCCTGTATCCTTTATTTTAAATCCCCATCTATGTGGCGGTAGCTGGCTCCCTCTCCCTTGGCAGTGCCAAGGATTCTTCAAGCTCAAAGATTTTGAGCTACTGTTTCTTTGGGCACTACCACCATGGGTAAAGCCCCACAAACCAAATAAGCCTAATGTCATAAGAATTCTTTCTCCTCCTCATTTTCTTCTAGATTGTAGTCTTCTACCAACAAGTAATGACATTGATTTTTAATTCTACTCTGCCTTCTCAGGTGACTCCTTCCTCAGTGTGTCGTATATCCTCATTTTGCTTTTCCGCAGCCTCTCTCCACCTGTCTCCATTCTGTTCTAAGTGGGTGGCTGGAAAATGTGGTCATTCCCTGGGAGGTTCCTTACCTAACTGGTCACCACAGGATGGCTCTGTCCCATTACAGAATTTACAGCATTTGCTGTGCCACTCTCTCTGTACCTTCTCCTTGCCTTCTTGCCTTTCATGTTTAGATGTAACAACGCATCCCTGATATCGTTCATCCCAAATGTACAATCCCACCCCTTGTTTGTTTGCATTAAGAATTCCCACATCTGTGAATCATCCTTTCTTATATATATTATATTAACTTCCATGACTCCATTTGAGTGTGGCATCTGTTTCCTGTTGGACCCTGGACTGATGCACTAAACTGTTCTGTTTGTTTGTTTGTTTTTCTCCTCCTATTCAGAAACTTTTCTTTGGCTACAATAAGCCAGGCTGCTCACACATCTTCACATTCTTCTCTAACAGGAAGATCTGCTTGTGTTTGTCATATATGTAAATGGGGAGACCAGAGGCACCATAACAGGCATAGCTTTAGGGACCTCTATTGTAGAGCATATGACAAAAATAAAGATATACTTCCATTATGTAAGTGGAATAAGCCAAGAACAGAAAGATAAAAACTGCATGTTCTCACTCCTATGTGGAAGTTAAAAAAGTTGATCTCATAGAAGTAGAGTGTAGAATAGTGGTTACTAGAGGCTGGGAAATGTAATGGGAAGACGGCAACCAGCAGAGGTTGGTTAAAGGATATAAAATTACAGCTAGATAGGAAGAATAAGCTACAGTACTCAATAGCACTGTAGGACGACTATAGCTAGCAATAATATGTATTTTCAGATAGTTAGAAAAAAGGATATCAAATGTTTCCAACACAGAAAAATGGTAAATGTTTGAGATAATGGATACGCAAACTACCCTGATTTGATCACTATCTACCTCATAAATATGTAGAACTATTATATGTCCATTAAAAATGGAAATTAATTAAAAATGTATATCAGGTAACACGTATAGCCTATTTACACAGTTAATATTATAAATACAATATTATAGTTTTATGTAGAGATTTACTAGTAATATTGACAGATTTTAAATAACTTTTTTAGGTTTATGGTAATAAGTTGTCATAGGGTTAATGGCATCAGAGAAGAAAAATAACTAAACATGGATCTTGTAACTAAAGTAACTAAGCAGGGATCATGAATCATGATAATGGGAATTACTATGAAAAATAATTGATCATTCCTTGGTCTTTTCTAAAGAATCTGTGATGTGTAATGCCTAGTATGTAAGATGGAACTTAGAATATCTTTTACCACAGGGTACCAATTACTGAAACAAGGGCTTACATCAGTATGTCAGACCAATTATTTGAATTAACAACTCAGCATAAATATAATTTCTTTTTTGACCTAATTCTGTTGATCATTTGTAGATATATATGTACACATGCATGTGAACATGTATGTACACACACAAATAAAGATATCCTTAGCTGAAATATGTAAACTCCTGTTGAAAGGTGGATTGATCATTTTGGTAAAATAGTCCCTTGTAAGAAAGACTAGCCATAAGATATATAAAATATCAAGATAGTTTATACCTATGAAAGACCTACTGGTTATTTATTGCTGGATAACAGCACTAGTTATCACACTTTATTAGCTCCTACACAATCTATACACATGCACACATTCATATTATCATCAACAATAGCACATAAACTGAATACACAATTTCATTATGATAAACAGCACATTAGGGCATAGGATGAAATATAAAATATATTAAATAATCACTTTCTCTCTATTTAAAAAAATTAAAATGGTGTTAAAATTTATAGTCTCAAATACCTATAAATTTTATCAATAAATAGTACAGACTACTCATAGTATAAGTGCCAATTTATAGCTGTAGTGCATAACTATATTTATTTTTAAAGGTCATTGTTTTTTATCATCACCATTTATATTTCTAGTTTTTTAGTACTATACCCATCAAAACATCTTTCAACTTCTTCAAAGAGAATCACATATATCAACTATGTGACTATATGTAAAGCTTAGCAACTAACCCCACAAATAATAAATCGCGCAACACAACTTTCATTCATGTGACAATACCTAACACCTAAGCAACAGTTCAAAAGAGACCATTAAATAATAAAACATTTGAATATTAAAATGGCTATGATACCTTGATTATTTCTTCAGTTCCAATTAATTCAGGAAAAATATCAAGTTCTACAAAATTAAAAACAAAATTATTATTTGTTCAACTATTTCGGCCTTTGTGGATTTACCTATGGGTGGAAAGAGGAGAAATTAAAAAGAACCAAAAAGCTAATGTCAGCTTTGAAAATTTAGACTTTCTCACAATAAAAATTCCAAATTTTAGTTTTCAACATTACTGAAAACAACACAACACTACGTGAGCTTATATGTAACTACACAAATCTTGATCTCTATCTCCCATTCCACTCCCTTCCCCATTCACCCCACCAAATCTGATTGAAGCTAAGAACAGAGAGGTCAGTGAAACTGATAAAACTGAGTGTAAAAAAATGCAAATAATTTTTCATCAGTGCAGTTACTTTCATCCTTAACAGGGCTGATAAAAGCATAGTTGGGAGAATGCCAGGGATTTTCTGGAGAATTGATTTTCTTATTCAGCTACTTCTTCCTTAAGTTTCTATTTTGACTGAGGGACAAATAATTACCTTTACTCCTCAAATTTGGGCTCATACTTATTTCCATACAGGGTGCTGCACCAGGTAAAATGAAGAGTGTTTTCCAGCCTTGCTGTCAGCAAGAGGAACTGAACACAGTGAATCTTGTAACTTCTTCCCAGGGAAACTCAGCTAATGCTGTCTACGTTAAGAATCTGATGACCAGGATCATTCCAGTCTGTTTGTCCCAATGAATCAGAATCAACATATGACTATCTCAGTGCTAAAACAGGACCTGTCAGGGAATGTCAGGAAAGAGTAAGCTGTTCTCTCCTAAGAAGGAATCTAGCCACACTGCCAAACGACTGAGGGGCCAGAGGAGAATTTGTCTTTAGTCTTGGTCTGAGCTGCCCTGATCATTAGGAAGATGGTAGGCAAAGTAACAGGGAGGTTTGAGCATTATTATGATGATGTTCTTCAAACTCCCATGCTTTTATGGAATCTCAGGCTATCTTCAAAATTTATGCTCTGCACCATCCTAATGCTGCGTATGTTCTATGTTTTATGCCCTTTCTTGTCCTCAAAAGAAATGTATATTCTATAGAAATCTCAAGGTATACCTGAACCAACATTAAATGTCTGTCATACCCAGATCTGTTTTCCAATACAAACTTTCTTGAGGTTTTTTCTACTTTTAATCAAGGCTCTTGGGAATTGATATATTGAAAACCATAAAATGAGAATGCATGTAAAATCTGTTAAGCATGCCTACCTCCGAAGAAGATTCAGATTAAGTTAATATTCTTGACAACATAGCTGTTTCAAAATTACTTACCCTAAACATCTTCCTGTGATTTAAAAAGGAAAGTACTCACTAGAAACAATCACAATCTTACTTTTAATTCTCACTTTTTTTCTTATAAAAACTATCCATGAAGAACTTTGGAAATTTTATTTTGATCATTAGTGTTCTCTTTCTTTCTTCCTATGAAATCCTTTCCTCACCGTCTGTTCTTCGTGCTCTTTGTTCTTTACGTTTCCAAACTAAAGCGATTTCAATCATCTCAAACACTTGTGTCTTTGTAACCGCCATACAGATTAATACACGTGAATTTTAAAATGAGATGCAACTAAACTGTGACAGACAAATGACCTTCAATATGATTTTCTAAAAGCTATGACTAAAGACGTTCATGCATGTAAAAAATCTTCAAATTAAGCACATTAGACAATACTAGTTTTACTGAAAGTAATTTGAAGAGAAGCCACTCTTTTTTTCTTAGACTTTTGAAATATTTCATGCTCATAATGGATAATCATAATCAAATACTTGTTAGTGGTACACATATTGTAGGTTTTCCTCTGCTAAGAGGCTATGGAAAAATATCAACAATATTCCATTTGTTTCAACATGCTTAAGAAGTGTTTAATTTTTTAAATAATGGTTTAACTCTACCTAACTTCATACTTTTAATGGGCAAATATAATTTTCTTATTTAATTATAATAAGGGTTGAGGTAGGGTATAACTATCACATCATGGATTTATTTCCTTTTTGCTTCAATATTTTCAGTGTGCACTGCATTTTATTTACTTTTATCATTTTACCAGAGCATAAATTAACTATAGGGATTATGGTTTCTATTCTAGTAAATTACAATACAGGGTCTTAATCCAATCACATCCCCTAAAGAATATTAATTACTCATACTATAATTGGGCTGCTGTTTACTGTAATAAAAGTAAGACTTTTTTTTGGCCTCCTTATCTCTGGGGCAACATGTGTGGGCCTAGGCAGGTCTCTGAGACTCCCTCCATTCTTGGCACTCTCGTGGGCGATCACCCCAAGTGCTGGCACATTCATACTGGTGCGTGGAAACCCACCTTGAAGGAACTTTATTCTGGTTTCCAACTGGTCTCAGATCATTTGAATTGACTGAAATTCCCAGGAATACTTCAAGATCTCTATTTCTTAGAACCCAGCAGTCTTTTGCTGAGACTCTTCAGAACAATTTTGAAATAAAATAATTTTGAACTATTACTTCTATCTTCCTAAAGATTTTGAAGCCATAATTCTAGATCTGTGAGTTCAACATTTTGGACTCAAACTGAGCTCTGCTGATGGGCACAGAGTCTCATCTTAGGTACCCTTAGGCCTGCTGCTTTCCCACAAGTAATAACTGATATTTTAGTAACCACTGGTCGGAGTCAGGCAGTACTAATATATTAAATAGTTCAAAAATTATATTGGTTTATAGAATCTTCTCTCTTCATCAAAATAGATTCCATAAAGGCTAGAAAAACGTCTGATAATGAAGAACTATCAGAATTTTTTGTTTTGAGTGAACACTTGAAATTCACATTTTTAAAATGACTGAACAAAAACTTTTGACTCATTCTGGTTTTGTTTTGGAACACATGTAATGTTAGATTTTTAAAAAACACATTAAGAACACATTAATTTTCTATGACACAAAAAAGCAACACTGATGTAGGTGAGCAAGGAAGGCTTATTTAATTGTAGGAAGATAAGCCAAGTTTCACAGTGCACGAAATAAAAGCAATGTAGACTGCAATTACTTCAAACTATGATTTTGCATATAATAATGTAATAACACTAACAGGAAGGATGGTACAGGGAGAATAAGGACAGATGCATGGGTGACTTAACAAGACAATTGTTTTACAACTGAAAGCACACAGTAACAGGAAACTGTTGATTTAATTCATCATGCTTTTAAATTGAACACATATAATTATTAAGGCCCTGAAACTGTACTTAAATAATGCCTTTATAACTGTATAGTAATTAGCTCTATATTATATAAGAGAAATAAGTATAATTATCTTAGTGACAATAAAATACATTTATGAAATTATTCATTTATAAATATAATTATCTAAGAAGTCTTTAAAAAGAATATACATCTTTTGAACATTAAAATGTCTCCTTAAAAATTTAATTTCTGAATGCAAATTTACACATTTATTTTTAAATGGCAATTTGAAATAATACTTAATGAACATTAGTTTATGGTGATACTATTGTACACAAGTGTAATTAAAAGGTACAAAAAACAATGTAAGCAAATTACTTATTTAAATGCACATTTTTATCAAATTTAGGAAGTTAGAGGCACTATTTGGAAGACTGAGTTTTTCTTCATGGAAACTGATTAAAATATTTGAAATCTATTAAAGAATGACAGCAATTCTAAATTACCTTCTTCATTTCTTTTTAACAAAAGCAATAAACAATATAATATTTAGTAAACAGTTTATCCTAAATAATAATAGAATTATTAAGTAGGCTACATTACAGTTACCAAGCTAATAAAACAACATAATTAACAGGATGAAGTGGTATTAATAAAAACCATGAAATAAGCAGCAAACTCAAAAGCCACTTACATCTGTATTAGCAACATAAATAACAAAATTCACAAATTTTGCCTCTTGGAGGCACCAAATTTGTTTTACCAAGCCACAAGATAGTACTACTGTCAAGACTTTCATTGGGATATATTTACCATAGAAACAATAGTTAAGACAATGTAATTTCAATACTGAATTATAAATACGTGGATAAAAATGCCATTTCAGCCTTTAAGATCAGAAAGAATAAATTCTATGAGAATCCATATTTTCTTTATAAAAAATAGGATAATCCCAGACTTTGAGGGAACAGGTTTTTGATGTAGGAATTTTGGTAGAAATAGTTAGGGAACCATCTACCTAAGTCTGTAACCCTTGGCTTTTAAGAGGCGTAGCATATGAAAACATGAAATCAAATGCCATCTTTTACTAAAACATCATTACTGTACAAAATGTCTTAACAGACTGAGGCATCCATGGAGATTTAATGGTGTGTCCAAACAAGCATCTCATTATTACAATGTTCGTTAGTGTCTCAATCCTTTAAATAAATAGAAATTTAAATTATAATAATATTTATTATTTTGTACAAATGTGAAAACACAACAAATGATAGAAGAATATTATACTTTGTGTCAATATAGAGTCAGTCTAACAGGATCACTCAGAAATCACTTATGGAGAAAATACATATTTAATCTGTTTTTTTCATATGCAATAAGTTTCTCCAAAACAAAAAAACAAAAAATTCAGAAAGTTTAAAGCTTTGGCATAATGAATAAATTAGGAAACAGTGTAAACATAAATAACTAAAAGTAATACTTTTTTGCAAACTTCTGAGAGATTGTTTTATGTATGAAATTAAAGTAGCATAATTAAACAAAGGTAATAAAATTAAGTGAATGTGTTCAATATACTTCATACTCAAAATGCATAAATAAGGGTAGAAGAGATTTTTTATATGCCATATTTCAATTAATTCAAATATGGTGTTGGCCAACATGATCAATATTGTATGGCTAAAGATATTATTTTCTGGGTAGATCAACGTGGGAAACTTTGGTGAGGGCTGCCACTCAGTGGTGTAGCAGGGCAGGCACAGTTAAAATCATGGTCAGTTACTTTGATATTCATCTTTCAGTAAGATTTAGAGCTCACATTTCATTTAAAAATAACCTGATTTTGAAAAACAATGCTAAATAAAGGCAATAAGAAAGATGGTTATACCCAGACCATGAGGCAGGTCATAAGAAATATTAAATGATGATGTTGCCATCATGGTAGTAGTAATATTCATTAGTTATCAATATCTTGCAAGTTTTGTAGCCTGTGATTTGGAACGAAGCAGACTAAAACATCTGATTCTCTGATACATACTCTTTTTATTTTTTGAGATGGAGTCTCACTCCGCCGCCCAGGCTGGAGTGCAATAGTACATTCTCAGCTCACTAAACCTCCGCCTCTCGGGTTCAAGAGATTCTCCAGCCTCAGCCTCCTGAGGAGCTGGGATTACAGGCATGTGCCACCAAGTCCAGCTAATTTTCATGTATTTTTAGTAGACACGGGTTTCACCATGTTGGCCAGGCTGGTCTCAAACTCTTGATCTCATGTGATCTGCCCGCCTTGGCCTCCCAAAGTGCTAGGATTACAGATGTGAGCCACTGCACCCAGCCTGACATATACTCTTTAATTTAAAGTCAACTAGTAAGAAAAGCTATGGTAAGTTGATCAAGGAACATGTACTTTATTTAAGCTTATGATGGATTAAAGTCCCTGCTACAGCATTTAGACAACAATGCAAACCATGCACATCAGTTTTCCTGCCATAGGTAAAACTGAAATAGTCTACAATTGATATTGTAACCATTCACTTACAAAAGTTTCGATGAGTAGGATCCTAATACGGATGACTAAAGAATATAGATATTTATGTATGTATGTATGTATGCAGATGTATGTGATTATACATATGTATATGCATATATATATATATATATATATACCTTCATTCTATTACTTTAAAACTGCTTACACTAACAAGAGGAAAACTAACTTAATTATGTAAACTTGTAAGCTGTCAAATTACGATGGCCAGTATTTGATTCAGTTATTGCATATGCTCTAAGATCAAAAGATTTTCCCATATACGAGAAGGTGCATGCAAGTAAAACACAAGTAAAAGCAACTTTTACTTGTTTTGTTTTTGGGAAAGAGTATTGGCAATCATCCAAGAGGAAAGCACCCCACTCCATATAACCAAACTATAAAAAGCAGAAAAATATCTAAGACAAACTCTTGAGATGTTTTGTATAGATATTTGAGAGTACTTAACATGGTCTTAGGACCATGTATATACTTACTACATAATGCTTTGGGGGCTGAAAAAACGAAATAAATACAAATGAAACCAACTCTTAATTAACCAAAATAACAGTCTCAGCGTTTACATGGCAATTTTCATTTGATGATCATTACATTATAAATATGTTTAGTCACTCTTATTTTACAAATGGAAAACTCCAATATTAAGGATAAATTTACTTATTGTCCTGCACCAGACCTGCTGAATGAGAAATGAGTGCCATGCCTCAAAAAAATTACCTGACAATCCAGACTTGAGAGAAAATCACTTTGCCTTTTGGCCAAAAGAATATAAACTTAGAAAGCATCAATGCATCCAGTAATTGAACTAACCTCATTTATTGAGTTAATATATAGGTGTATCTGGGGGGCACTTACCAGGATTATCGGTAGGCATGTCGACAATCAGCTGGTCACTGTATTTTCCATATAAGCCATTAGTGCATATGGCTACTATTTGAAGAACATAACTCACATTGGGTAGCAAATTATTGAGAATAGCACCCTAAAAGAAAGATGTTAGTAATTATACAAATATGATTCTTATAGGACTAATAACACACTAGGTATCTTTCCTATAAAAATTTTTTTCCCCTGGTCCATGGAAAAAACTTGTATTAATCTAAGGAAATGTTTATGCAATCTTGCTTAGTTAAATTGTGGTATTTGTAAATTATGAAGATACTGGAAAACTAGGGTTTTTTTTTTTTTCCTTTTTAGAAATCAGATTTAGTTTTAGGAATTTCATTTTTAGCCAGAATTCATCGAATTCACAAGTGAGTACCACAAACTAAAAATAAATATTTTAGACAAAAGAAATGGGGAGCATTTCAAATAAGAAGCAATGTGAAAAAAGTGAACAATGAATTTATCTCTTTTTCTTGGCCATATATATGCAAGAACAGTAATAGGATTATCTTCTTCACATAAATATGAGATAAAAATATTTATTACTAATTAATGTCACAATTTTCCCAGATCATTGTGTCTCCACATTCTAGGCAACCGAATTAATAGGATGCTAAAATTTTATCCATTTTGTCCACGTGATCTGAAACATAATTGACAATGAGTTTTTATTTACATGCAGGTTCCCAAGACTTGCAGGACTCTAGGTACCTGATTGCAGAGTCCAGTGTCCTTTAATCTACAGTGGGGACTCTCTGGACCTACATCCAGATGAGGGTTTGTCAATTACACCCTAATCTATGGCCAACACTTCCCTACCAGAGCAAAGTTTAATGCTGTCATGCCCAGGCCAGAGAAGGAGTCCATACTTTATTCATGTGCACTGGTGGAGACAGGCAGGGGTGGACCTTTTTGTAAGGAATTTTGTCTTACATCCCCAAAGTTCTGACCTAATCATGACTTCCCATCTGTTACCTGAAATATTTTGGGTGCAACAGAAAGGACTTGTATGCCCCCTTCCCTACTTTTCCTGTGCTGATACAGCATAATGGAAGACACAGTATAAAATGTAACAGGGCACTGAGATTCTGGCCCGATTCTACAACTGAAATCCTGAGGAAGTTTCATTTAGCTGTTCTCTAAGTCTCTTGATTTGTAAAGAAAGGCCACACTAAATGATCTCCAGTTCATAAGTCTTTCATATCTATCTACTCTATAATGTTATTGTTATTGGTAAAGTTATGGTCTCCGTTCAATTAAATGAAACTTTTGACATAATTTAGTATAGCTTCTAAATTTAAAAGTTTTTTAATTTAAAAATACTCAGCCCACCCCACCTTCACATAAAGTCTAAAAGTAATGGAGGGCAATAATATATAATCATTTGTAAGTTCTTACCTTGGAAATTAAATTATAATGTTACCATATGTAAAACAACTGATCATATAGTTACCAAGTCTTGATAGCCATCTGTCAAAAATTCATGCTTGGTTTGGTCCTCTCCATCCAACTGCTGGTACAAAACTGCAAACTTCTCAATCATCGTATCATAAACAACTCGAGGTCTTTCCCATGTAACAAGAAGGCTGGTGTAATTCTCTGGGTCAGCCTGAACATTTTCTGGTTCTGAACTACAAACTTCAGAGAGAAAAAAAGTACAACTATTGATAGAACTTACCCTTGAGGACCTTAATAAATAAAACATATTCTATAAAAATTTTACTATATTTTATTTCAACATAAGGTAAAAAGTTACACTTTCCCACTGTGGAGCTCTGCATATCCCACTTCCAATGTCTAAAATACTCTTTCCTTTCCTCTTAACTCTATCTGTTCAAATCTCAGCTTTCCATTCCAGAAAGGTCTTGGTCAAATGCTACCTCCTTCATTACGCACGGTAACCTCTACTGAAGGGATCTCTGTCATTATCAATTGCCTGTCTTGTTTTATGTTTATTACTGCATTATTTGCATACTTTCGTATTATTTTTTCCTGAATGGATCTTGACTCCTCTAAGGGATTATAAACATAAGAACCATAGTTCTGTAGTTCTGTATTGCCTAGAACATTGTTGTAAATGTATTTGGCATGCAGATTCATTCTTAGAAATAAATGAACAAAGCATATCTGCAAGCCCACGGTGACTTAATTTCTCTTCTTTGGTACCTGAAAATATATTCAGCTCAGGACGAAGATAATTTCAATTATGAAAGACATACTATTATTGGAACATTTTGTTATTAGAGAATCCTTGAAGTAATTTAAAATTCCCAACCAGAGAAAACCAAAGAACAACTAAAATGACCATTTCAATATTTTTCAGAAGTGCTGACAAAAATCTCATTTCGTTGTCATAAGTAGATTAAGAAAATAATTTTAGGGAATTAAAAGACTTGTTTGTCTCATCTGAAAAAAACAATACTGTGAAAAATCATTCAGAGATTTCTTAAAATGAATTCAGGCCCATGCTGGGAATCATGCCCCAACTTTAGTCCCATCAGAGTGCCCTGGAACTTTCTGAAATGCATTTATAATGTGATAGTTTGGAATAACTGAGAGGAGAAAAACTGTAACATTTTATGATATTTTATTAATGAAGCAGAGTAATATATATTAATAATCTCTTCACAGGCCAGATTTGCAAAGCAATCTCTCAGGGCGAATATTAATATACTTACAGAATCTGGGCTCTGCTTTCAGGTGATACCTGAAGTTACAAAGCCCTCACTTGATGTGAGCATGCAGTACACTTAGATCAATCAGTCATCACTGATACAAAAACTACAAGGACTCAAAAATACGTTAACAATTGCAGCAGAATGTGACCAAAATGCCTCGTCTCTACTAGTTTGCAGTTCACCGCATGAACACAAGAGGGCACCCACAACTAACAATTGGTCTTATAAATTGAAACAAATTTACTTATAGTATTTAGTATTCACAATTTTAGCAAATGTACAATATGCTGGCAGTGGTATACCATATGTACAGTATGCTAGCAGCAGTACAGAAATGATTTATAAAATATGAATGTATATATTTTTAAAAATAAATACATTTATAGCTTTATATCAGTTAAAATTATTCACGTCAACCCTTTGATGCTATTTTTAGTTTAGAGAGGGCTTAGATTGGGGTGTTCCTTTGGAAATAAAAAAATTGTTTCTTTATCAAAAAAACATGAATTTAGGTTAAGAAAATGTATTCTAATTTAGATCTATACATCGTGTTACTCTATCAAGTGACACTTCTACTAATGTCCACCAGATGGCAGAAGACCTTCAAATCGTCTCAAGTGAGCCATTCACGTTTATATCATTGGAGCAACAACCTCATTCCTGCTTCTAATGAATCCCAAGTTCACTTTTAGAAAGTTGGAAGTGATTCCGAACAATATCACTTGTAGATTTCATCCCCCAAAAATCAATCCCACTTTTAACATAATGGGAATGATTTAAAGTGAACTATACTCTTCAAGATAAAACTGTTTTGAAATGCATTAATTTTATGCATGCATACGAATTATAACAATCTCTTGAGAAAAAAATAAAAGCATTAGTTGCAAAACATCCAAAGAACTACTGCATAAATAGCAGGAACTACTTTGGTTGGATGTCTATGTTTATCTCGCCTTAATAAAAGCAATCAGGCCGGGCGCAGTGGCTCATGTCTGCAATCCTAGCACTTTGGGAAGCAGAGGCGGGTGGATCACCCCGGTTTAGGAGTTCAAGACCAGCCTGGCCAACATGGCGAAGCCCTGTCTCTACTGAAAATACAAAAATTAGTCGCGTGTGGTGGTGCACGCCTGTAATCCCAGCTACTCGGGAGGCTGAGGAAGGAGAATCACTTGAACCTGGGAGGTGGAGGCTGCAGTGAGCCAAGATCATGCCACTGCACTCCAGCCTGGTCAACAGAGCAAAACTCTGCCTCAAAAAAAAAAAAAAAAAAAAAGAAGCAATCAGTACATGTGTCAAAATTTATGAATCGACATTAACATAAAGTAGAGCTCCAAAAAAGAAAGCTCTGTTTTCTTGAGAGTAGTTTTCACTGTTTTGTCCTCTTCCTTGTAAATCTGTAAGAGTGTGTGAGTTATTTAATAGTTTGAGTTTATATTTTAATTAGAAATTTATTTTAAAAATACTTGTGTTTATCGATAATCAACAATATAGTTGTATGTTATCAAGCTTCAGGTAAACCTTTTCTTTTAGATGTGGAGACACAGGATCTTGTGCAGTAAAAAAAAAACATACATACTTCAGAATTTTTTTTTTTAACAAAAAAGCCTGTATTTCTATATAGTGTATGATCTTGCCAAAGGGTTGCCTTTCTATAAGATCGAACTCAATCTTTTAAATAACAATTTAGTTAATTCCATATACACTATTTGGTGTTCAAACCATGGAATGACCATAGAAGAAGTGATTGATAGACACTAAATTTTTCAGGTGTTCCATATATTTCCTATTGAAATCAGCCCAATTCTCTTATTAGAAGCATGTGTGCTCTGTAAAGTACATTTTCTGGATTGAAAATCAATATCGTTTTTCAAATCAATATGTACTCAGACATCAAATACAAGCTACTACAGAATAAAATGGTAACAAAAATAAAATTTCCCTGATCATGAGAAGTTAGAAACTGTTGAGGCTTCATTCCTTCTTCAGCACTAAATCTCACATACTGATTCTTTTCCACATCTACATGTGATCTAGGTCATAGTTTCTGATTCTTTAGGGAGCACTGACCAAGAATAAGAACCTGGTTATTGCAGGTGTCTGGCTGTGAGTCTGGGACCCATGACAAGTCATGTAGGGTACAAGTAAATGGCACTGTACCATACATAAACAGTGAGCAAAATATCCTCACTATCAAGAATGAGAATGCAGTCTCCTTTATCAGGGAGCTATACATGTTCTTGCTTTAAAAACTTATTTTTAGCATTCCACTCTCATCTGCTTGTTTCTAGGCACTCTAGACATACAGAGGAAGAAGGTACTGTCTCAGTCTTCAGGATGCTCATTCCTGTGATAGCTTTCAAATACTTAGGTTTAGTAAGCTCTCAGATGTAATGAGTGGTTTAGATTCTAAATTCTGCACTCCATTGATAGAGGAATGTATAACAAACTTGTGAAAAAAAATCTGCCATTTAGACTACATTAGGTAATTCTTTTCAAATTCATACACATTTCCCACTAAAAATGGTGTAAGCTGCTGAAACTTTTAACTGACCGAAAGTCCTGTGGTTTTTCATTCATCCTCTCATGCTTAAATGAAGACAGAACACCTATTACGTAGGAATGGACATAATCTATGGAACAAGTGCCAAAATATTAATAAGCAAAGCACCGAGTAACAGGAGGAAAAAGTGCAGAAAAAAAGAAGAAATAAATAGAGATAATACAAATGCATTCCTTGGCTGTGACAAATCTCTTTGTTAATCAAGAAAGTTGATGCAGATGGCCAAGGGTAGACAGGAGATTTCTTTCACTTCTGTTGCTCTCTAGGCTGCCTTGGAAGAAGTACAATCTACCCCAAGGGAGAAGGTGCAGTCTTAGCTTCAGGTATTATGAGTAAAATGCGGATTGATACACAATGGCAGGGAGGTGATCCTTAGGGAATGGCAGAGAAAATGTCATAATTACCCGAGACTACACTAGGTCTCACTCAGTTGTTTCCCACTAATTTGAAGTTCTGTATAGTTTAACACAGCTCATGACAAAAGTGCTTTGTAACTACATGCTAATAAATCCCCCACATCCTTATTTGAAGCTTATGATCCTCATTTTTAAAAAGTAGTAAGACAGGTATGTGGATGACTACTGGGAGAAAAGCTGAAAGACTTACAGACCCAGAAGGTAACCAACGAGGCTGTGATTTCACCTCAGGCGGCAGCAGATCTTAATAAAACTAATGTAAACATTGACACAAATGTTAAATGTAATTGGAAAAGATCTATCCCCGTATTGCACTTCTGAATGATTATATATTCACTTTAGATTAATTACCAAAAGAAGTCTTTCTAATTCTACCTCTTTCACTCAGTCTTTAGAAACACAGAGTGGCCTCATCAACAGTTCAATTTGAAATACATAATTTTCTAAGAAGTAAATAATATTCATTTCACATTTTAAAAAATATTTGCAGTACAGTGTTAACATACATGTGACCTTAAAAAATGCTATTAATAACCCACTGACCTTCAAGAAGGTAATGTATAATTCATCATGACGTTTTTCAGGATATTGTAGAACATTTCTCATAGGTAAAAATATTATGCTTAAAGGACACTCCCTTCATGCTACTCTGCCTTGACAACCATTTTATCTTTTTTTTAAGTTTGCATTAAATATATTACAGTGCTAGCAAATGAGATTTGAAGTGTATCCATAATTCTACTCAACAAAAACACCTTAAACATGAAAAACTTGAATAGTGTGCCATACTATTCAACTATCATTGTGGTATCTTGCCTCTTTGTCATATATACACGACAATGATATTAGTCACGAGTCAGTAGCACATTACCTTCTAGAGACTGTACTGCTTTCCAAATTTTAGATCATTTAAACTTCACTACAACCCTATAAGGTGACCATTTTTAACTTTTCCATTCTATAGGTGAAGAAACTGAAACTTGGAGAGGTTAAGTAAGTTGATAGTTTTTAGACGACTAATACGTATTGGTGCTGAGGTTTAAAATCAAGTCCACTGGATGTTGAAGACTGCTTTTCCCCCTGTGCTTCAGCAGGCCCCTGCTTCTTAGAAGAAAAACCTTGCGAGGTGATAAGGAGGCAGCATGAAAGCATCTGATGCCTGGAAGTCATGGATGAAGTTGAACTTCATCTACTTCATATTTTTGCTACATTTGTACTGTTATTCACACATAGTACTCATTATTTAAAAAAGTTTTTATTGGCCAAGCACGATGGCTCAAGCCTGTAATCTCAGAACTTTGGGAGACGGAGGTGGGCAGATCACCTGAGGTCAGGAGTTTGAGGCCAGTCTGGCCAACATGGTAAAACCCTGTCTCTACTAAAAATATAAAAATTAGTCGGGTTTGGTAGTACGCGCCTGTCATCCCAGCTACTCTGGAGGCTGAGGCAGGAAAATCGCTTGAACCCAGGAGGCAGAGGCTGCAGTAAGCAGAGATCCAGCCACTGTGCTCCAGCCTGGTTGACAAAGCAAGACTCTGACTCAAAAAAAAAAAAAAAAAAAAAAGAAAGACAATTTCAAGATCAGATTAGACAATTCTATTAAACTTTGTGATCCTTAGAAGAGCAGTGTCCATTCCATGATGCCAAAAAGAAATGCCTTCCTAATAAATGGCAGCTCTCCATACAAATGGAAATATAGGGGTTTGAAGTTCTGATGAAATATGTATTAATTTACAAATAATCTATTGAGTGCCTGCTGTGAACGCAAAAAATGAGTAAGGCTTGGTCTCTAACCTTACAGAATTTGTATGAAGATATAAATCTCACATGGTTTTTGCAATTATTTGCAATGTTATTTCTAAAAATACATTTTCCTATAATGCATTTATTAAGAGCAAGATTTTGACAATTTTTATGCTAGCTTTTACTTCTCCTCTTGGTCCAAATGAAGATGCTAGATATTTATAATGGCAAAAATATATTACCTGAATGTCCAAAATTGAAAAACTGGTTAAGGTTTAATATACAGTTATAACTATATGATGGCATACCACATAAAAATTAATAATAATGTGTTAAAGATATGTCATGAAGTAAAAAAATCAGTAAACAGACATGTGGTATAGTCTCATTTTTGTGAAATATAGTAACATTTTTTTTTTTTTATTTCAGAGAAAGACCTGGATAGATATTTACCAAAATCTTAATAATTATCTCTGGTTACAGGGAATTTTTATTTTCTTTGGTGTGATTATCTATATTTCCTACTTTTTATAACTTCAAGTAATAAACATCTATTTTCTGATTAAATTTAATAAAGATCAAAACTGAGTATAAATACAATCCTCAATTCTTATTCTCAAATTCAGTTCCCAAATGTAGAAAGGAGATAGTATATCCAATAAGAAAAAGACTTTCATAAGAACACAGTATTTCTATGCACAGGACAAATGATAATAAATGCTCAGTGAGCGTAAAGACTCGTGATGGAAAAAGCAAGTTCTACTTTGGGAAGAAAGAAACAACTAATTTCTATGAGTCTAGTCAGATTCACGTCTTCTCTTTTTTAACTGCGAAAAATAAAAGCAAGTAGCTCACTTCTTTATAATGATTTCAATAAATGCAGACTGTTATAAAATGGCCATGTATAAAAATTATTATATAATCTCAATATGCTAGGTGTTCATTATTGTTAACTACAATAATTTTACAGAGGATTAACAGAGTCAAAATGAAGAATAAATTAAGTAAATTATTTAGCTATATTTTTCATTCACAAAGGAAACTATCTCTTAACAATTCTATCATGACACTGATACTATCTTTTTAAAATTAGAATCTTTCTTTTCCTGGAGAGATATTTAATTTTGAACATGAACTGTACACACATGCTGATACTACTGTACTGTATTCTTGTGAAGGCTTTGCAAATTTTTAATTATTTAAAGGATGCTCAGCAAGAAGAACTTGGTTCCAACCTGCCTGAAAATCTGTGTTTGTTGCCAATAACACATATGCTCTTTTTAACCCCAGAGGCTTAGATATGAGTAATCTTTAGCCAATGTTTTAATTCATTCATTTATTTATCTTTCATCAAGGAGTCAGACAGCTCTTACTACTTGCCAGGTACTCTATCAGATGTTACAGGTAATACTGAGATCCATTAGACAGAGATCTACCAAGAAATCAAGGCATGCACATAAATTCATCTGGAGCAAGGCAAGAAAGGCAAAGTGCCACAACTGCAGGTCAGGGAGTATGACGGTTCAGAAGAAAGAGGAATTACTTTATTACTTTCAGTTTTGGCTAATCAGGAAGACTCTATACTGCATAAAGGCGTATTAATCAGTTATTTGACAGTGGTTCACATTAAATCTAAAAAAAATTGACTGAATATGTAACTGTGTGGATGAGATTCATCCAACTGCCACGACCTGATTTTCTATTTCATTGCTATCTCAAAACGATATATTTTGGCAACAATTGAAACTTCAAAATCATAAATGTGCATATAAGTCTATGTTACTAGAAAAAAAAAAGTTCTGTATCATCTCTGACCCCCAAGAAGGGGATATGTTTTGGCAAATGAAGAACCCCTTTTAAAAATTATTTATTGGCCGGGCGCGGTGGCTCACGCCTGTAATCCTAGCACTTTGGGAGGCTGAGGTGGGTGGATCACCTGAGCTCAGGAGTTCAAGACCAGCCTGGCCATCAGAGTGAAACCCCATCTTATAAAAAAAATAAAATAAAAAAAAAAAAAAAAAATTATTTATTTATTTATTTATTTTTACTTCAACCTTTATTTTAGATACAGAGGGTACATACACAGGTTTGTTACATGAGAATACTAAAAGATGCTGAGGTTTAGAGTACAAATCCCGTCCCACGGGTAGTGAGCATTGCACTTGATAGGTAGACTTTTTAACCCACCCACCTCTCCACTCTTTGGTAGACCACAGTGTCTACTGTTCCCATATTTAAGTCTATGTGTGATTAATGTTTAATTCACGCTTATAAGTGAGAACATGAGGTATTTGGTTTTCTGTCCCTGCATTAGTTCACTTAGGATTATGACCTCCAGCTCCATCCATGTTGCTGCAAAAAAAAAAAACCACGACTTCATTTTTTTTTTATGATGGTGTAGTATTCCATGGTGTATATGTACTACATTTTCTTTATCTAAAATACAACTGGGAACCTGGGTTGATTCCATGTCTTTCCTATTGTGACTAGCAGAGCTATGTACATCTAAGTACATTTGTCACTTCTCAGAAGAAGGCATACAAGTGCTAAGAAACATGAAAAAATACTCAGCATCACTAATCATCAGAGAAATATAAATCAAAACTATGGTGAGATACCATCTCACACCATTCAGAATGGCGATTATTAAAAAGCCAACAAACACTGCAGGTGGTGAGGCTGCAGAGAAAAGGAATGCTTCTATGCTGTGGTGGCAATGTAAATTAGTCCAGATATTGTGGAAAGCAGTCTGGAGATTTCAAAGAACTTAAGACAGAACTACCATTTGACTCAGCAATCCCATTACTGGGTATATACCCAAAAGAATATAAATCATTCTACCAAAAAGGGCTTTTTTTGATTACTGAGCTCACTGGGATGAGCATGGGTAGGTAAGTTGGAAGGATCTGGGACAAAGGTAATGTTTCTGCCTTAAGAAGACGTGAAAACTTGGGTGGGATGAGGGTAGCGGCTGAGACTCTGTGAGAAGAACTGACCAAAGGGGAGGGTCAAACAATCTGAAGGCAAAGACTCTAAGGCCCAGCACGTGAGAAAGCAGAAGAGGTATGTTTTTGCTAATATAGTTTTAGTATAAAAACTGATGGCCATAAAGACGTAAAACCTTAGTAAAAACTAGGATTGGCTTTTGAGGACTTTTATTTATCCTAAGGATATAAAATATAAGGGAATAATACTTTCTAAGAAATACTGTTGAAGCTGTAGGCAGGTATTTTGATGAGATGCTGAGTTTTCTCTATCACTTCATAAATATTTAGTCAAAAATACAAACATTACAAAGTAGTTGGTGTGACTGAATTTTCTTGAGGAAGGTGGGGAAGGGGCACGCAAAGGAATAAGTACACGACAAAAACAGCCTATGAATGTGCATTTTTATTGTAGAACTTTCTAGTTTTTCCTTAAGTATTGCATATTTAAATCCCTTCAATTTAAATGAGTGAGTCTATTTTGAGTTGTTGTTTTTATGGTTAGTTCTGCCATTTATTTTGAAACCAAACCACAGACAAACAGGTGATAAGTAAATTATTATTACTATGGCACTCATAATAGTGTTGCAGCAGGGATGTGAAATTCTGTGACAATATACACACATGGTCTAAGGGAATAAAATAGATTCCTACAAGCTCCACTCAAGAAAATTGCTTTCCTATCATTTATTTATAGAACCCAAACACCAAACACAGAAAGTGTTGTTTCTGTGTTTGACCTTAGGATAAACAAAACACTCAAATCCATTATTATTTTTTTGAAGTTTCATGTCTTTAAAGTCATCAGTTTTTTTTTTAATGTAAGCAGAAATTATGTTCCTGCATAAATGTAAAGTACAGTGCACAGAACTTTGCAAAGCTTTAGATTCAGGGAGAGTTAGGTTCAAATACTGACCCCATTCCTTTCTAGTTGTGTAAACTTGGGCAAGGCATTTAATATCAGCTTCCCAAACTGATATTAAATGAAGACAATAAGAGCAACTTCATAAGAGCGATGCGAGGTCTAAGTCAAATATTGTCTGGTTCCGGTGTGTGGCAGAGTCACAGAACACATAGTAGCTATTACTGTTCCTGTTATTATGGATTATTACTTTGGTCCTTTAACACTTAACTGTGAATGCAATGTTCTACATTAAATCAGAATTTTGTATAGGTTTACACATTAAACAGTGCAGGAAGCACCCATCAAGCATAACTTGCTATGTTTTTATTAGGTGGAAATGGATTCTTTCAGCCGTGTGGTGAATATTTAGTGAACGACAGCTTTACTTTAGTTTGGCCATGGAGGTAAAGAGATAAAATACTTATTTACTTCTATTATGGGGCTCAGAGATTGCTGGCAGAGACAAATAAGTACACAGACAATTACCATAATATGGCAACTGCTATGACGTCTGTAAAAGCTGAGCACACCATACAACCTCCAGATGAGCACCATTTACCATCTATCGATGGGTATAGCGTCTCCTTGAGTGTGCAGCCCTGTGGCCACTGCCAGGGCCAGACTTAGGGGGACAGAAGTAGAGTTAGAGATGGCCTCTCAGAGGATGCAATGCTCAACTTTAGTCTCAAAGAATGAGGAGGCAGGGAAGTGAAGATAGTGGAGAGGAACATGCCACCAACAGGGAAGCCAAATGTATAAATGGAACCTGGGACTGGGCGCGGTGGCTCACACCTGTAATCCCAGCACTTTGGGAGGCCGAGGCAGGTAGATCACCTGAGGTCAGGAGTTTGAGACCAGCCTGACCAACATGGAGAAACCCCATCTCTACTAAAAATACAAAATTAGCCAGCATGCCAGTAATCCCAGCTACTAGGGAGGCTTAAGGCAGGAGAATCACTTGAACCCGGGAGGTGGAGGTTGTGGTGACCCAAGATTGAACCATTGCACTCCATCCTGGGCAACAAGAGTGAAACTCTGTCTCAAAAAAAAAAAAAAAAAAAAAGGAACCTCGAAGAATGCAGTTTTCCTAGTAAACCTACACAGAGCCTACCATGCAATAACAAACAGTTTGAATTATATTCTAATAGTGATGCAGAGCTACTGAAGGGTGTTAATAAAATAGAATTGATAAAACTGTGTGGCAAAAAAGAATCATATTTATTTAATTTGTAATCTGGTCTATCATATTTGAGAAGAGGGGATGATTAAATCTACCTTCCTTTTTCTAATAGATTGTCTATTATTTACTGAACATTATGCTATAGTGCTTAGTACTACTGTAGAAATATAATTAAATTTCCTCACTTTGGGGTAATTTAATTTAAAATTTAATGTCCCATTAAATACAGCTATTCATCACTTCTTGAGTTCTATTGTTTTGTTAAAAGATAAACAATTCTTAGAAATATCATGTTAAAACAATAAAAGCTTATTGTTGGCTGGGCGTGGTGGCTCATGCCTGTAATCCCAGCACTTTGGGAAGCCGAGCAGGTGGATCACGAGGTCAAGAGATCGAGACCATCCTGGCCAACATGGTAAAACCCCCTCTCTACTAAAATACAAAAATTAGCTGGTCATGGTGGTAAATGCCTGTAATCCCAGCTACTCAGGAGACTGAGGCAGGAGAATCGCTTGAACCTGGGAGGTAGAGGTTGCAGTGAGCTGAGATCATGCCACAGCACTCCAGCTTGGGCGACAGAGTGAGACTCTGTCTCAAAAAAATAAGAAGCTTATTGTTATAATGTCTAATCTTCAAAAGCAGATATTAAATTAAAATTATACATGACAAAAAAATCATTGATTTCATTGCAGGACTGATATCAAAGAGGTCCATCTACTTGGAAAGGTTAGAAGTCCCCAACGCAAAGGGTACTTCAATGATTTATTTAATGAACAAGTACAACTTCAGTAAGAACTGAAAAGGACGAGTCAGCAGATGTATCTGATTGTGTTCTGTAGACATTTAAAAATGCCAATGGAAATGACACCGGGGGGGCACTCCAGAGACACCCCTCTGGTGTCATTTCCATTGGCTGCACCTAACAAGAGCAAAATTATTTTCCTCCGAAGAAGGAAACTGAGAAGAAGATTCACTTCTTATTCATTAATAACTCCGTGCATTTATTTTCAGTACTGATTAGGTGCTAGGCTCCTTCTTGGGAGCTGCCAACAGAAAGATAAGCACCTTGAAACCCAAATACTGTGTCAAGACTCGTTCAACGGTGGTTCTCCCATGAAGGTTTCCTGATCATCCCAACCAGAAGTGATTGCCCAAGCTCTGAACACCTCAGCCTCTTATTCATTGTTTTCTCAAACCTCTTAGCCCAGGCAAATACCAGAAAGTGAACTCAGAGGTGTGTATTTTGCTTTGCTACTTTTTACTGTGTATTCTAGGGAAATGATTTTCCTTATTAAATCTCAGTTCTCCTCATCTATAAAATGGGGCTATTCTTAAGGGAAAGAGTAGATTTTTTTTAGTTGCCATTTTATAGATGTGGTATCTGACATTCAGAGAATTAGACAGCTTACCTAAAGCTACAAAGTTAATAATTAAAACATTTCTAAAGCTCTAAGTCCTCTATATTTTCCATTTTACCACAATTAACTCCTACAACATTGCATTTACAACAGTTACAGATTATAGTTAAATATGTACCTGCTTCATGAATCTCTTCCTTTCCAGTGTATGAGGAAAACACCTGTCTAGAGAACTTGTACTGTTGCTCTCGAAAATTGTTTTGTAAGTAGTCCATCAGCATGACATAACCAGATTGTTGCATTGTAAGAACTTCACAAAAAACAGCCAACTGAAAAGAAGATCAAATAATTTAACATATCTGCTTCAAAGGCATCGGTCTATGCTTTAAAATGGATATTCTACAGCAAAGTTAGAACATAATGTTTTTTAAATGGCTTTCAATTACTTGATTTGTTTGAATTTCTAAGATTACCTGGCTTTCAGAGATGCTAACTGTATCTTTAAAAACAATCCAGTCAACTGTGTCTGTGCAGGGAGGAGAT
Source organism: Aotus nancymaae (assembly GCF_030222135.1). Taxonomy (NCBI): domain Eukaryota; kingdom Metazoa; phylum Chordata; class Mammalia; order Primates; family Aotidae; genus Aotus; species Aotus nancymaae. The sequence goes on from NW_026988413.1 coordinate 34,585,614, forward strand.
GTCAATGAGCCATTGTAAATGTAATACTTGTCAGTTGAGTTTGGCAGAAGGTTCAGCAGTATGAATGGATCTAAGGCAGCGTGCTTCCCTAAAAAGGAAAAATATACATCTCAGCTGGAGTCTCACCATTGGAACTTAGCTCTTCCAAGCTTCTATGAAACAGAGACACATGCTTTGTTATGTATTTAATCAACAATGAGATTTTGAAACATTTTAGATATATTTTTAAAATGATAATATAGCTGGCATGTCCCAAATTGTCCTACGTATGTCACTATACGGTGTTAGATGAATTATCTTTACAATATCAAGACGCTGAACAGAATATTTTACATATAAAAGATACTCAGAAATCATATGATCATCTCAATAGAAACAGTTGTATCACTTCATAAGACTCAATACCAGTTAATGGAAAACAAAAACAAACCCTTATTCTGGTGAAGATTATCATCAAAGCCTGTACTAGTTATACTGTTTAAGAATGACTTATTGAAAGTGTTTCCTTAGAGTTCAAGAATGACACCAGGATATCCTGCCATCACCACTTCTATTTAACATTGAACTGGAAGACTAAGCCAGTGCAATAAAGAAAAAAGAAACAAAAATCATAAGATTGTATAGGAAAAATAATACCATCACAATGTGCAAATAACATGATTGTGCATGTTAAACAATGAAAATCATTTACAGAGTATGAGAAATAATAAATGAATTTAGCAAAGTCACTGCACATAGACCAATATACAAAAATCAATTGTATTTCTGTGCACCAGCATCAAACGACAGAAAATAAACTTTAAAGCAACATGATTTAAAATAGCAAAATGCTATCAAATACAAGTAAATATAACAAATGATGTGTAGAACATCTACACTGAAAATTACAAAATATTCCTGAGAGAATTAAATAAAACATTAAAATGGCAGAAAGACCACGTTCATGGGTTGGAAGAGTCAGCATTGTAAAGGTGTTATTTTCACCAAATTGATTGATAGATTCAATAAAATCTTAAAATCCCAGAAGGTTTTGGGTGTAATTGACATGTTGATTCTCAAATTTCAATAAAAATCCAAAGAAAAGTTAAGACAATTGAAAAATAATAAAGCTGGAGAACTTTCACTACCAGATAGGAAGATCTGTCATACTGTTATATAGAAAGCTGTAAAAATCATGATAGTGAGGTATTTGTGCAAACATAGATGAGGAGGACAATGAGAGAGAAAATAAAAGATAAAAATATGGTCATTTGATTTATGATAGAAAAATTATTATGGAATGTGGAATGGATGGTCTTTTCAATAAACAGTGCTGTATCAATTGAATATCCCCGTGGAAAAAAGTATATCTTGATTCCCTACTTTACATCATAAGCACAAATTAGTTCTAATCTGATTGCAGATTTAAATGTGAACAGATTAATTTTAAAGGAAAATATTTTAAAAATTATCATCATAACCTAATGGTAGGTTGAGGTTCCTGAAATGCCACACACAAAAAATATTACCCATACAAAGAAAAATAATAAAGTTTAGTGCATAACAATCAAGATCTATTCATCAACAGTCATTATTAAGAGAGTAAAAAGGAAAGTCAATGAGTGGAAAAATATTTTTAATACAATATACATATGTGTAGACACATTGATACAATATACACATATGTATATAAATCAATAAATATTGATTTATTCTTATATATAAACTTATATACAGATTACAGAATTTCTCTCCAAAAACTGGTAGAGTTTTCTAGGTCGGCCATCTGACATTCAAACCCTGAAACAATCCAAATGTATGTCTCCTTGAATAGTCTCATTTGTATCTCTCCAATAGCACTTGTCAATAGCGATACCTTCACCATTTAACTATTTGTGAACTAGCCCTCACTCAACGTAGGCAGTAATCTGTTTGTCAGTGAGAGCCATGTCTAATTCTTTTTCCTGTCTCCTGAACTAACCAGCCCAGTGCAACTCCTCTGCCCTCTCTATGAGATTGAGGCCATTAAGAAATAGTCCCTGAGGGCTGGGAGTCGTGGCTCAGGCCTGTAATCCCAGCACTTTGGGAGGCCGAGGTGGGCGGATCACGAGGTCAGGAGTTAGAGACCAGCCTGGCCAATATGACGAAACCCCCTCTCTACTAAAAATGCAAAAATTAGCCAGGTGTGGTGGCGCATGCCTGTAATCCCAGCTACTCGGGGGACTGACACAGGAAAACTGCGTGAACCAGAAGGCGTAGGTTGCAGTAAGCTGATTGTGCCACTGCACTCCAGCCTGGGCAACAGAGCAAGACTCCGTCTCAAAAAAAAAGAAAGAAAGAAAGAAAGAAATAGTCCCTGAAGCCAATTAACCTAGTCTAAGTGAGGTGGCAGAGTGTAGAGCAGTGGTTTTAATCCTTATGTGAATAATCTGGGGAGTTGCAGAAAAATACCAATGCCCCAGGCCCCACTCTAGACCATTTGAATTAAGATCTCTAGTGGTCAGGCCTGGGCATCTAGATTTTCAAAAAGCATCCTCAGGTGATGCAAACATGCAGGACACTGTAGAAAATCCCAAGTAAAGTAAGGCCTTTTCAAGGTTTTAGTCTTTTTTTTTTAGACGGAGTCTTGTTCTGTCACCAGGCTGGAATGCAGTGGTGTGATCTCGGCTCACTGCAACCTCTGCCTCCCGGGTTCAAGCGATTCTCCAGCCTCAGTATCCCCACCCCCAAGCAGCTGGAACTACAGGCACGCACCACCATGCTCAGCTAATTTTTGCATTTTCAGTGGAGAAGGGATTTCACCATGTTGGCCAGGATGGTCTTGATTTCTTGACCTCTGATCTGCCTGCCTAGGCCTGCCAAAGTGCTGGGATTACAGGCGTGAGCCACGGCGCCCGGTCTAGGTTTTAGTCTTTCTTAATCACACTTTCCACATTAGAACATGAAATGACTATTTGACCTTAAAAGTCTATTTCAGCTCTAAACTCTATGAAGACTGAACATATTCAGAAAGCCTCAAAGAAAAAAAAGTTATTTAAAAGTTAAATTAGTAAATGTTAACTTTTCTGTAACACAGAAACTTCTGAAAAGAAAAGGAATACTGTTATTAACTAAAGTTAGAGACCACTGCTTCAGTCTGAATTAAAAACTGACTCTTAGAAATAAAAACCTTTTCTTGACTGAATTGAGAGTCTTGTCAATATGGCCTAAATCTAGTTTTAATCCATTAGAAAGTTCAAGTTCTGTCTGATTTAACAGATTCATTATTAACTTCTAAAAGTATGTCCTCCAGGTCTCCAATGCCAAGATAACATGATCAGAATTCAGATTAGATTCAAGTTCTTAGGAAATAAGAAGAGTATTTATTTTTAATCTGTGAATTTTTTCTTGTAGATTTATGTTTTCAATATTAGAAAATTGTTGTGGTTAAATTACCTCCTTGTCAGTGGACTGTAATTGTTCCTTTTTCCACTGAAGACTAAATTTATCTTACAAATATGTCATGAAAAATGTGTGTGTTGAGAATACTAATTAAGTAAGGAGCCAGAAATTGACTCACTGCTAAATTAGGTGAAAATGAATTGACCCCAGGAGAACCAAGGGCCAGAAAGGGAGAGCAGAGGTGAGACCTAAGTAAGGAGAGTGAGATAAAGAATTCTGCTATAATTGGGAAAGAAATTAAAGGGGAAAAAAGTTAAAAGGAAGCAAAAGAATTAGAAGAAGCGTTTTATAATTTTCCTCTCCCTATCCCCAATGTGGAATCCATTCTTCTTGCCTCTGAACCTCAATAGCAATCACCTAGTCTCTCTTACGGACGTGGTAACTAGATATCACAAGACTTTTCAATTACAGAAGTGCTTTTCAGTTACATTTTCTTTTAAAGAAATTTCACTACAGCATGTTTCCTTTGTGTTTGTGGTTTTTGTTTTGTTTTGTTGGCTTGAGAAGAAACACCTGCTTCATCCAAATAACGTCACTATTGTTAACACAAGAGAGAAGCACACCAGAACCAACGCTGCTCTATTTGGGGTCAGTCATTTATTTATGCAATCACCATTTGCTTGAACATATATTGATGATCAACCACCAACTAATCAGATCCTTCCATGAGAAGGCTAACAGTGGAAGGAAAAAAGACGGGGAGGAACAAAGACGAAGAAACCACAACGGCGCCAAGCACTAGGGAAAGGCTGGTAACTACATGAAAGCAACTCCTATTACTTAGGACAATGGTATTTAGCAGGGGGCCACACCAATGCCTATGAGGATTTTTCAGTATAGAAATTTCTGGGCTGAATTTGTGATTAGGAAAGCACCATAAATCATTCTAATAATTCCCATCAGATAATCACTGATGATGTTACCTGGGATGTGTCTCTGCAACTTGAAAGATTGCAACTAACGTTTTTTGTGGGCTCTGCCTGGAAAGTATTAATGCATTATCTCAGCATTGCTGCAACACCATGCTCTCTGTCTCTCCACTCCATGGACAGAATAATGCCTAACATTGAGTAGGTATGGTGGAAGAGAGGGAGAGAAAGAAAGGGGTTGAGGGAAGGAATGAGAAATGGGCTTTGTCCTTTAGGGAGGAAACAGGAAATGAGCAACCAGTCCACAGCATGGTAAGAGAGATCTTATAATCTGAATAATGGTTGAAAAGGTTTTTTTAATAACTTACATTATATGGTGAATACAGAGCTGAATTTGGGGGTTTAGGTGTGATTCCAAGAGTCACTGCCAGAAGACAAGCCCCACCTTTGATCCTCAAGGTTGCCAGCAGCAACCAATATGGGGAAGCCTTCAGTTTATTGGCAGTAGGGTATTTTCTAGAGTCAGGAGTAAGACCAGATTTAATTTAAAAACTCTCAAAATGAGAAAGACAACTTAACTTGGTTTGGGCAGCTGTCCTTGCTGAGTATATTGAAATACTAAGTATCCAGCTGAATGAATTGATAGGCATGAAGGATTTTGTTTTTTGGTAAAAGAGGAAGTTGGTGCATAAATAGTAGTGATATGGTTTGGCTTCATGTCCCTGCCCTAGTCTCATCTTGAATTGTAATCCAAATTGTAATCTCCATGTGTTGAAGAGAGACCAAGTGGGAAGTGACTGGATCATGGGAACAGTTTCCCCCATGCTGTTCTCATGACAGTGAGTGAGTTCTCCCGAGATCTGATGGTTTTATAAGTGTTTCGGTTTCTCCTTTGCTAGTGTCTCATTCTCTCTCTCCTGCTGCCATGTAATACATGCCTTGCTTACCCTTTGCTTTCTACCACGATTGTAAGCTTCCTGAGGCCTCCCAAGCCATGCAGAACTGTGAGTCAATTAAATATCTTTATTTTACAAGTCACTCAGTCTCAAGGAGTATCTTTACAGCAGTGTGAAAATGGACTAATACGAGGCGGGTAGAGAGAGAGAAAGAGAGGGTAAAGGACTAGAATCTGTCCTCAGCTAATCTAAGAACTGTTCTGCTTTCAAATTAAGAGCCAAGATATAGACAGAATAATGTTGTCACAGGGAATCCATATTCTCAGAAAGAGTGAGAATATAAGAGAATATGCGGTCACATGTATCTGACAAAGTATCTTCCTGAATGGCTTGTAGACAGTAGATACTAGAAAGGAAACTTTAGTTAAAAAACATGAGCAAGTTTATTCTCAAGCTCATATGAGTGCCTTCCAAGGCACCCCACAAAAGTAAAGTACCCTGGGAAACTAAAGAGGCCTTAAGAGAACGTGTCAAAGGTCCTATAGTTACAGAAGTCAGGGGTTAGAAATCCAGTGTTAACATCTCTTTCACTGTTCCCCACAGGAAGGTCTAGAACATTCAGAATTCATATTTTAGCTTTTTTTTTTTAAGTACAGGAATTCAAACTAGTTGCTTTATTTCAGTCTGGACAGAATCCACTCTCTGACTTAAGGAGGGGAAAATTAAATGTGACTTATGGCATTCAATGTTAAATTTTGCAATCTGGGTCAACGGAGGGAAGTAAGAGCTTCATCTAGCGTTTGACTGCGGGTTTTTTTTTTTTTTTTTTTTTTTTTTTGGAAAGCTACACTGCAGGAGTTCACATATTCCTGACTTCTGAAAAGTTGGGTCAATTCAGATCCTCACATGTAATTGACCACGATAAATCAATCCTAGGCCAGGCTTCTGCTTTCAAGAAAAGTGTCTACATGAGTTTTTTTCTGATTTCAAATTTTGCACCTTCCCAGAGAGAAATAATCCCCATTTTATTGGTAACTCAGGGCAGCATTAAGATTCTGTGTGTGGGTGCTTAATAAAAATAAAATAGCAACATGAACAGGCTTACAGTCCACTGCCAATGTTGTTAAAAGCATTTGTTGTGACAAATTACAAGATCCATGCGACAGCAGGCAGAACGACGTCAAGGCATATTGCAACTTCTTCTATGTAAGTTCTGACTTTTTTCCAAAAATCTAATCTCCTCATGTTGGTAAAGCAAAGGATTTATCTAGGAAATCACCAGGGAATAAATTTTAACTTGAGTAATAATTCCTTTTCTACTTTAAAATATGATTTTTATAAAATCAGCTGGCTTCAGATTAGGAGTTAGTCCTTAAGGGATGTACAATGCAGAGACATAATAGATAAATAGGCTTTAAATGCATGATATAATTAGATTATTTTCAAGAAGAAATTTCAAAAACTTCAATTTCCTACTTGCATTAATGTTTCATGCTTTTGACATAACGAAATTTTCTGATCAATTGTTCTTTATTTGATGAGAAATGTATAAATTATCAAGTGGGGAAAGTGAGAGATTGCTCTCCTCTAAAAATGTACTACTTTCTACCTTTTGGAACAAGTGATTTTTGTCATATTGTAAACACTCATATCCATCCAAAGCAGAATCTTTAAGAAAGATATTTCTCCCAGTAGCTTACCAAAACGACTAACACTCTCGACTCCATCAATAATCGCTTTGAAATCCAAATTTTCTTCTGTCCCAACCTGTTAAAGAAGAATCACATTCTAAAAATAGAATAAAGCATTTGAATAACTGTTCAACAAAAATGTGAAGATTAATAAATTCCATTTTAAATATGTGCATTCAAAAATAGTAAGTTCCAAACACACTTTTTTATAGCTAGGTGAAAATAAATAAAGCAAAAAAAAAAAAAAAAAAAAAACCAGTTAACTTACATATATCATTAAGAAAAGTAAATTTTAAAATTTTATGATTCAGTTACCGATAATAATACATAATTGTTAATATAATGTTTGTATGTACAAATAAGCAAATCTGTGTACTTAGAGAACACTTTGCCCCAGCTAGAAAAGATCCACCCAGTTAACAAACACAAGAGTCTCCTTTTAAAAATACCAGGTAAGGGTCATCTTTTTTTGGAAATCACCACTAGTTATAATTTTACATGTGAGCTCTTCTATTTGTTAGAAAGTATGTCTTGATATTTCACATCAATATTTAATGTGACTTCAAAAGGAATTACATTCATGTACAATGTATATATAATCATTACCTCGAACAAAATGGATAAAGCTCTTAACTTCCCTTTTCCTCTAACTGCTTCCTCGAAACTTGAAAATCGGTCCGCATCAAAGCAGTAGATTTGCATCTATAAATGTAACAATAACAGTTTCATGATACACAAAGACTTCATAGAAATCAGCAAAGAGACTTAATAAAACAAGCAATTCAATACGTTCTATTTGAAAAATTCTATAAACTGTGTAATTCTACATTCTACCTTTTTCTAAAACATTTTATAAATTACAGGTATACAACTACATTTACTATCATTTACCATCCTTCAATAAGGAAGGGAATAGAAAGTTAGACTTATCTAAAACCAAAATGACCACTTTGAGATTACCAGGGGACTGTGTGGTAAAATTTATTAGGGCAATTACATGAAATAAATAGTCATATATTACATTAACTTTTATTGAATTCTTTCAAATATAAGGGTCTCTCTTTCTCAAGTGTGCATGCCTTTCTTGACAGTCCAGAGATATCATTTTTTGATATTACCATGTTGTGGTCTATTAATATTGAAACTCTCAAGGACTCTCAGTTTCTACCTAAAAAATCTCAAAGAGTTTTAAGTTTCTTATTTTGATTCTCCTCTCCAGCTGTGAGGCTATCCCTTGTTAATTTCTGCTTTAGTCAATATACGTATCTCTCCTTAACAGCCTGTATACAATTTGGTGCTTCTCCTGTCTAGGCTTGGAAATCAAGTGTCTCAGACTAGATAGAAGTAGAATTAAGGTAAGAGTAGGAAGCCTCTGCATAAAGCATAGTTAGTGCTCTGATGGGAGAAATAGAAGGTGTGCAACAGGATGGCAGTGGCTTCTGCTTTGGGTGAGTCACCAAAACCTTTTCAGAGACAGGATTTCTGAATGAGCAGCTTTTAGCCAGGTGAAAGGCAGAAGAGAAGGGCATGTGTTCAAGTCAGAAGGACTACCTGGGAAAGGCCTATTAGGCAAACAGTATGACAAGCATGGGAAATTGAAAGAAATACAATATAAAATTTAATAATTATTAATTTAATAATCCAAGTAAGCAAATTTTCTTCTGACCTCCCACATGGTATTTAGGGGAAGAATTGATAAGGCTTTTGTTTGTTTGTTTTGAGAGGGGGTCTCACTCTGTCACTCAGACTGGAGTGCAGTGGCATGATCATGGTTCACTGCAGTGTTGACCTCCTGGGGTCAGGTAATCCTCCTACTTCAGCCTCTCGAGTAGCTGGGACCACAGGCGTATGCCACCATGTTCAGCTAATTTCTCTTATTTTTTGTAGAGATGGGGTCTCACTATGTTGCCCAGACTAGTCTCAAACTCCTGGGCTTAAGTGATCCTCCAGTCTCAGCCTCCCAAAGTGCTGGGGTGACAGGTGTGAGCCACCATGTCTGGTGAATTGAGAAGACTTGATTGTAAGATGTAGGAGATCAGAAATAAGGAGCGATCCAGGGATGATACTTGGGTTTCCTGTTTACACAATTACATTAAGAGTGTTTTAAACAACAAATAATACCACTGAGAGAGAATTTGAGAGGCTTTTGCATTAAAAAAATCGTATTAGGTTTAGTGCATGGATTCTGTAACATTTATTCTGATTGCTTAGGGCTCTTGTTGATAGAATTTTTTTTTATTTTCATCTTTGTCCTACATAGGTAATATTGTGAGTAAGCTAAACTCTCAGAAGTGACATGCCATTTAATGAGTTGACAGATTACTCTGACAAATCAAATTTGATAAATGTGCTTTTCTTTAAAAATACTGAATAAAGAAAAGAATGTAGATTATAAGCTGTAAATGTGAATGTGGATATCCACATTTTTAAAAAAGCTTTTTAGTCTTTAAAGAAGTAATTCACTTGATCTTATTTTTATTATTAAGAACAGTTTTGAATTATAAAATGAATAGTTTCATTCTAGGTCTTTTAGAAAATATGGGGACTTTAAAGGAGAAAATAAGAGGCACCTATAATGCCATCACCCAGAGAAAATTATTATTAACATTTTCTTGATTTCCATCAATTACCTTTTTTTTTGTTTTTTTGAGACAGAGTCTCACTCCATCACCCAGTCTGGAGTGCATTGGTGTGATCTTGGCTCACTGCAACCTCTACCTCCTGAGTTCAAGTGATTCCCATGACTCAGCCTCCCGAGTAGCTGGAATCACAGATGTGCGCTACCACATCCAGCTAATTTTAGTATTTTTAGTAAAGTAGGGTTTCACCATGTTGGGCAGGCTGGTCTGGAACTCCTGACTTCAAGTGATTTGCTGGTCTCTGCCTCTCAAAGTGCTGGGATTACAGGTGTGAGCCACCGTGCCTGGCCCCTCAATTACTTTTATGAGTAATAAGTCAATCCCTCATTTAATTTTCATAATAATATTAAAAGGCAGGTGCAGCTACTGCATCAATTTCACAGAAGAGAAATGGAAGCATAGGTAAGTTAAATAATTTATACATTGTGATGTTATGTAACTAATAACCAAAATTTGGTGGAGCCAAGATGCAAACCTAGTCCATTTGACTCAGACTCCACTTGCAGTCAAAATTTAATTAGTTTTCATGTACTTAAAAATTGCAAAAATAATACTGGTTATACCATTTAACGTGTTTCTTTTTAAAACCATTAATATGATTAACCTATTTTGTGTAAATATATCATTCAAAAACATGATTTTTGTAAGACCTATAATATCCACCATAATGTATTTAAATAAGCATTGCCTTTTGTTTCAATATATTTTAAATAAATTTTTGCACATTTTTAAATTTTTAGATTAAATTTTACATTTAAATGTTAGGTATTGAGTGTAAATTATTTAAAATTCTTAATAAAAACAAGCAAGCTGCTTCCCAGAAAGTCTACCAATATAGACTTTCTCCAGACATGTAAGAAAACATTTTACTGCACATTCATTTTTTTATAATTATTTACTTTGCCAATTTTACAGTTGAAAATTTTTATCATTTTAATCAAAAGGTTTAAATCAAAAGATTCTCCAGTATAATACAATTTTCCCCCTTTTCCTTCTTTCATTCAATAATTCATCAACATTTATTGATTACCTATTATGTGGCACTTCGGGTTATCAGGAAGTGGCAAATCAAAGATAAGTCTTATACTCATTTAGCTTAGTCTAGTATATTAATCAAGTAATCAAAATATCACTTTATAAATTATAATATTTGATTTTAAAATTAATCAAAGTATATGTTAAATAAAAGCATAAATTATTAAGAAAATAAAATAGTAAACAGTGGATCTCCTGATTTACCTCAAGTGGAAATTTTTGTCCTTCTAAACTATGCTCTGATCCATCAGATGACATATTGCATTTTCCCCAGTGAAAAGTTATCTTGCTTGCTTTAAACACCATTTCTGAAACTCCTCCGCTGACACGGTAGTCATTAGTGAGATTAATTTCCACTAAGAAAAGAGATACAATTACATCTAAACTTCTGAAAATCGAAATTTTAAATTTCAACTAAATTTTCATCTACTTAAGTTACATTAAGAAAGTCATTTATTTGATAAATTTACAAAATATGAAGTCGCCATTTTAGAAGCCAAACTTTGTAGGTCAGTACAATATACTTAACATATCGTATTGCCACAAATGCAAACTAAGCTAAAGATCTTGACTATGAATGACTCCAAGAACAGAAGATAGCCAGTCCACCTGCTCTGTTTGTGTGGGGTCCTAAGATAGCTGTTCCTTGAAAGCTCTGCTTCCCTAAGATATGTCAGAAGGTAATAAGAAGGCAGAGCAAAGGGCAAAGGAACAGAAAGGTTAAAAAAAAAAAAGCCTTCTCAGAGTGATCCCTCCTTCCTACTTTCAGCCCATTTCTACTCCTTATTAACCCTCCATGTATCACTGGTTAACCCTCCATGTATCACTCAGGCTTCATCATCAAGCTCCAGAACCTGGGTTCCTGGCTGTGGCAGGAAAGGCAGGAAACTCATTCGTATGGACGAGTTTTAGCCATCTCATGTTTGAACCCTGCGTGGCAACCATCAGAAGCTTAAACTCCCCTGTATGAGTCCAACAGCAGATATTATCTGACTATATTTTAGCAGTCTTGTGGAGAGTTCTCTTGAGAGCCCAGTGCAAAATTTTGATGTCTTTCAATACAATTTAAATAGTCTCTGTTCCATTAGGGAGAAATCACTGTTGGCATCAGGGACCGAATACAACATGTTAGCCAGCTAGGGATATAACTACCTCTAATAATAATAACAAGCACAGTGCTGGCTTCAGCAGCACATATACTAAAATTGGAACGATACAGAGAAGATTAGCATGGCCCCTGCACAAGGATGACACGCAAATTCGTGAAGCGTTCCATATTTTCTATAGACCAATGGAATAGAACAGAGGCATCGGAGGCAACACAACATATCTACAACCACCCGATCTTTGACAAACCTGATAAAAACAAGCAATGGGGAAAGGATTCCCTGTTTAATAAGTGGTGTTGGGAAAACTGGCTAGCCATATGCAGAAAGCAGAAACTGGACCCCTTCCTGACACCTTACACTAAAATTAACTACAGATGGAATAAAGACTTAAACATAAGACCTAACACCATAAAAACCCTACAAGAAAACCTAGGCAAAACCATTCAGGACATAGGCGTAGGCAAGGACTTCATGACTAAAACACCAAAGGCATTGGCAACAAAAGCCTAAATAGACAAATGGGACCTAATCAAACTCCACAGCTTCTGCACAGCAAAAGAAACAGTCAATAGAGTGAATCAGCAACCAACAGAATGGGAAAAAATTTTTGCAGCCTACCCATCTGACAAAGGGCTGATATCCAGAATTTACAACGAACTAAAACAGATTTACAAGAAAAAAACAAACAAGCCCATTCAAAAATGGGCGAAGGATATGAACAGATACTTTACAAAAGAAGATATACAGGAGGCCAACAAGCATATGAAAAAATGCTTATCATCACTGGTCATTAGAGAAATGCAAATCAAAACTACATTGAGATACCATCTCATGCCAGTTTGAACAGCAATCATTAAAAAATCTGGAGACAAGAGATGCTGGAGAGGATGTGGAGAAATAGGAACACTTTTACACTGTTGGTGGGAGTGTAAATTAGTTCAACCATTGTGGAAGACAGTGTGGCGATTCCTCAAGGACCTAGAAATAGAAATTCCATTTGACCCAGCAATCTCATTACTGGGTATATATCCAAAGGATTATAAATCGTTCTACTATAAGGACACATGCACACGAATGTTCATTGCAGCACAGTTTACAATAGCAAAGACCTGGCCCCCACCCAAATGCCCATTGATGATAGACTGGACAGGAAAAATGTGGCACATATACACCATGGAATATTATGCAGCCATCAAAAACGGTGAGTTTGCGTCCTTTGTAGGGGACATGGATGAACCTGGAAACCATCATTCTCAGCAAACTGACACAAGAACACAAAATCAAACATCGCATGTTCTCACTCATAGACGGGTGTTGAACAATGGGAACACATGGACACAGGGAGGGGAGCACTATACACTGGGGTCTGTTGGGGGGAGGGGGGACAGTGGGGGGAGTTGGGGAGAGATAGCATGGGGAGAAATGCCACATATAGGTGAAGGGGAGGAAGGCAGCAAATCACACTGCCACGTATGCACCTATGCAACAATCTTTTTCACGTGTACCCCAAAACCTAAAATGCAATAAAAAAAAATAATAACAAGCACAATAACAATGACAACCAACATTTACTTATCACTTAGGATGTACCATGGACTATACTATTTAATTACTTTACATATATTATCTGCTTGATCCTTGCACAACCTTGGGAAGTAGATACTATATAATCCTTATTTTACAGATAAGGAAATTAAGTCACAGAAAGGCTAAGTTGCTCAAAGGTTCCCCACTGTCATTTCAAGAGCCAGTAGTAAACCCAAGTACAGTAGTTCTATTAGCTCAATGATCTAATAACCACTCTCCTCTATGAAAAATAAAGCAAAGGTTCCATGCCCTACTGCTTTGTAACACACTTCAAAACTGAAAATAAAAATGTCAAGATTTGGGACAATATACTTTTAGGTAATTATTACATGTAACATAATTTTAAAAATTATTCATTCAGAAATACTTAGCGTTTATAACATATCAGGCTCTGATATAGAAAATCTCTACTTTCATGAGTTTTTCTTTGTTTGTTTGTTTTGTTTTGTTTTGTTTTAAGACAGAGTTTTGCTCTTGTCGCCCAGCCTGGAGTGCAGTGGCCCGATCTTGGCTCACTCAACCTCTGCTTCTTGGATACAAGCAATTCTCCTGCCTCAGCCTCTCTAGCAGCTGAGATTACAGGCATGCACCACCATGCCTGGCTAATTTTTTTTTATTTTTAGTAGAGACAAGCTTTCGCCATGTTGACCAGGCTGTTCTTGAACTCCTGACCTCAGGTGATCCACTCGTCTGGGCCTCCCAAAGTGCTGGGATTATAGGCGCAAGTCACTGAGCCTGGCATGAGTGTTTCTTTTGATTATTTGTTTGTTTGTTTGTTTGTTTAGGATAGGGTCTTACTCCACTGCCCAGGCTGGAGTGCAGTGTCATGATCTTGGCTCATTGCAGCCTTAGCCTCTTGAGTTTAAGCGATTCTCCTGTCTCAGCCTTCTGAGTATCTGGAAGTACATGAGTGTGCCACCATACCCAGCTAATTTTTGTATTTTCAGTAGAGATGGGTTTTTGCCATGTTGGCCAGGTTGATCTGGAACTCCTGACCTCAAGTTATCCGCCTGCTTTGGCCTCCCAAAGTGCTGAGATTACAGACATGAACCACAGTGCCCAGCTACTACTCTTTTGTGTTTTGAAATTAAATTATTACATTCAAATAATTACATTATCTAAATATAGAAAATAGAAAAAAATTCACTAATGATAAAAGAACCCCCATAGAGCTACTATTATAATTTTGAATATTTTTCTAATCTTTGTCTTATGTATATATTTGCCTTTACATAATTTCCCAATATACTATTTAAAAAAAAAAAAATCTTGAATATCAAAAGAGAAAAGGTGTCACTTTTTGGAAATTATTTGTCCACATATAGCTTATTAGAATTTGTATTTAAATTTTAATGTATTATATTTTTCATGTTTTTTTAAAAGATAGTCTTAATAAAAAGGCACTAAGGGCCGGGCGCGGTGGCTCAAGCCTGTAATCCCAGCACTTTGGGAGGCCGAGGCGGGTGGATCACGAGGTCAAGAGATCGAGACCATCCTGGTCAACATTGTGAAACCCCGTCTCTACTAATACAAAAAAAAAAAAAATTAGCTGGGCACGGTGGCGCGTGCCTGTAATCCCAGCTACTCAGGAGGCTGAGGCAGGAGAATTGCCTGAACCCAGGAGGCGGAGGTTGCGGTGAGCCGAGATCGCGCCATTGCACTCCAGCCTGGGTAACAAGAGCGAGACTCCGTCTCAAAAAAAAAAAAAAAAAAAAAAGGCACTAAGAGCGCGTTTCCTAAGGATAGAATACAACTTTAAGCTTTCTATATAGGAGAGCTAGAAATTTATTTTCTTAAATTTCAATTATTGTCAATTGCTTTTCTCATATCCAAATACTGAATATAACATGAGGGTAGGCAGAAAAGATCAAACTATAATGATCAAGAAAAAGAAACCCTGGTTGACTAAGGAACTGACTAAATTATATTGGCTGTAAATCACATTATCACATCTTTTAGAGGCAGCATCATCATTGGTACACTGTAGGAAAACATGACATGATGACATTGGTCATTTTAGTTTTTTGTACAAATTGTCAAAATATTGTCTAAATTTCCCATTTTCTGTGCTCCACTTGTTTTCTTCTACATATAACTTATACCTAGTTCACAGTACATTATTCAGAGGAAAATGAGATGAAACTAGTCTAAACATACTCCAGCTCTGAAAAATATATTAAAGGCAAAGAGAATGCAAATAGTTTACCTGTCTTCCCAGTATTATGAATGTATGTGTTTTCCAAAGATGTTTTATCCCAACCCTGAAATTTAAGTTTCTTAAGATTCACATTTACTTGTGTAAGATCTTCATCAATATTGATAGGAGATTGCTTCGGGCTATTACATGTTGGATATTTCTTTCCCCAATTTTTTTGATTCAGTGCACCTAGGAAAAAGAAAGAGTAAGACATTTAGTTTCTTAAATTACCATGCAAAAGTTAAACTTTATATTATAGTTAACACATTACATAAAAATAAATACAATAGTAAAATAAAAATGCTTGACATCTTTGAACTAATGCGTAAAATAATTATGCCTAGATTTAGATTCTGGATTTCAATAGGAAACACTATAAAAGGTCTATAGAACAACCATGCCACTATAAAAAACAAGTCTATAGAACAACAACCAGCGCTTAGTACAACTTTAGTCTCCACTATCTTCTTTCTGTGGTAAGGGAGTTAGTGAGAACTAATGTTTATGCAAGCCTGATCTAATGGTCACCCCTCATAATGTGCCAAGTTTAGGGTTCAACAATGGCTTTGTTCAGCAGTCACAATTCTTTCAAATCAACAGAAAGCCTACTTGTCCTGTAAGGTAGTTAGTCCTAGCCGAGGGTTCCAGATTGAAAGGAGTCCAGAGAGAGGAGTAAAGTTCTGACTTCCTCAACACTCTCCATACAAGTAGCCGCCGTCAGACCTACTGTCACCCTCTGCCATTGAATGGTTTGGTTTAATTTCTATCTGTTCGGGATCTTCTTTATAAAAACGTAATCATCTGGCTATCCTTGAAATATGTCCTTCCCATTTTTCTCTGGTCATAAAGCCTAGCACATTTTATTGTTTAACAATAAGAAAAGCAAAACAGGGATTTCTATAAAGATGTTTGCTTACAATAAACTGAATTTTCACACATTCCACAGCATGAACTGTCCTCTAAACCAAAACTCCCTTTGTTGCCTTTATTTCGTCTTTACCTGAAACCATGAACCACCTCCCGTAATCTTATTTTTGCATGTTAACTTAGCACCCCAGCAGTGCTAAGTACAGGCATGTTCTACTTAAAGTTCTTTTAAAATATTTGATACGTTGTTGTGAGTCCAGGTCTCTGGTTAAACTCTAGCATTTCCATGGCCATCACAAGGAAGAAAGGACTGGTTGTGTAGTTTTCAGCTTATACTCTTCTGAGAGCTTTTCCTTCTCAAAATGAGAATGGGTAAAGCCAAGATTTTACATAATTGAGGTTTAGGGGATTAAAAGTAAATTTATCTTTGGTATAATACTAGTCTACGCTGTCTTCTTTTGAAAGAAGACAGTCAGTGAGAATTAACTTTTATGCAAGCTCTATCTAATGTCCGCCTCTCACAATGTAATGAAAATAACATTGCACAGGCCGGGCGCGGTGGCTCAAGCCTGTAATCCCAGCACTTTGGGAGGCCGAGGCGGGTGGATCACGAGGTCAAGAGATCGAGACCATCCTGGTCAACATGGTGAAACCCCGTCTCTACTAATACAAAAAATTAGCTGGGCACGGTGGCGCGTGCCTGTAATCCCAGCTACTCAGGAGGCTGAGGCAGGAGAATTGCCTGAACCCAGGAGGCGGAGATTGCGGTGAGCCGAGATCGCGCCATTGCGCTCCAGCCTGGGTATCAAGAGCGAAACTCCGTCTCAAAAAAAAAAAAAAAAAAAATAACATTGCACAAGTTTGCCCAGAAAAGAAAAGAAATAATAATTAATCACACTATGAAGTTGCCTGTACAGTCCTGGAAAATATGGTAATACATCTCATATTGAGGCATCTACTAGAATCAATAGGTACTGAAAATCATCTTAAAGTCTAGGTCTATACCTAGAGAGTATTTGAGTACACTGTGTTTTAAATATGCACCGTGATGCATATTTTGGACTCTGGGAATAGTTTTAATGATTTGAGTAATGATGTGTATTTCACTGTAAGGAATTCTGGCATAGGGACAAGAAAACACTGCTTATTTTACTAATGTCAATGCAAGAGAATGAAAGTGAATCTGCAGCACAAATCAGTTAGGTCCTCTTCACTGGTCACATTTTTAATACATTATAATAAATTCTAAGCACACTTAGAGTCACATAGGTGTGATGCACAGAAACATAAAATTTTAAATCTTCAATAACACTGAATATGATGTATAAACCTGCTATTTTCCATCGCATTTTGTGATTCTCTCTACTGTGAATCTAAAAGGCATCTTATCCCAAACTGAACTCTTTTCTGCTCTGAAATAAACTCCTTTCACAGTCTTTGACATCCCCTGAAGTTAGAAGTTATCTTGATGCCATTGTTTCTCCTTTAGCAAGCCCTTTAGCGTCTACCTTCAAAATATTTCTCTAATCAGATCACTTCTTATCTCTACTATTACCACCCTTGCCCAAGTCATCCTCATCATTTGCCTGTACCTTGCTACCCTGCAAGCAACATTGGCATCACTTGGAGATTGTTAGGAGATGCAGGCCACTACCATAGCCTTATGAAGTCTGAATCTACATTTTAACAATGTATTCAATATTTGCATTTGTATGCATCCTCTATTCCAAGTGAATGGAAAGCAATTCTAGGCTCCACAGGGGATATCCATGAATTCAAGTTTGTTAGCTTGCCTGTGGGTTTATTATTAGATCCCAGAAGGGTGGGGTCTGTTAAATAATTAGACAAATGCTTAAAAGGAATAGATGTAATGAAGGAAAGTAAACATGGATAAAAAAAGCACACTAATGCAGGCCTTGAAGGATGGACAGAATTATGACAGGCAGAGGAGAAACCAAGGGCATATCTTGCTGAGTGATAAGCCTGAGCAAACTCATGGTGGTAGAAAAGTTCAGGCAATGCTGAGAGCAGTGAGAAGGCCAGCTTAGTCCAATGAGCAGAGTGAATGCCAGGGTATACTACAGAGGGAGATAGAAAGGCAGATGATGATCAATGAGGCCAATGTGAGGCAGGGAGGCTTTGGAAGGGGAAGGAGCTCATAGATGTCTCATCAGAGAAACTAAGCAGGTAGAAATGCAGGATAGGCAGGAATGGAGAGGCTGTATAATGATCATTTTCAGAGACATCTCCTATTTGTCTTAATTTGATTTTTACAGCATCACTGTACTTATTTAATCTATAATATGTCTGTCTCTTATTTATGTTTCTTTAATGTAAGAAAATGTTGCAGTACCTTTCTTAGAGCCTGGCACTTAAGAATTAAGTCAACATTTGCTGAATGAAAAATAATGCTTCAGTGAGATAACTATGGTTAGCACTCTTCAACATTTATGTGCTACATATATTTGAGCAGTTAGCATTCTAGATAGAAACATACCTTAAAAAACATTTTGTGCAAGGAAACATTACTCCACCAGCCATTAACACAAGAATATGAACTAAGAAAAACGAAGTCTAACAGAGGAAATTTGTCAGAAAAAAATACCAATGCAAGTTTTTGAATATTTGAAGGAAAAAGTGAGTAAATTATGCAGATAAAATAAAAGTCAAAGAAAAAAATTAATTTTTCCCTCTCTTCTCTCATTTTTGCATTGTTCTTATTGAGTCTTACCATCAAATATCAGATTAATGGACAAAAAAATTATAAATTTTTATAAGGTATTCAGTAGAGATCCACTGAAAGTTAATGATATATAATAAAAATCCCAATATTGATTTCTTTCAAAGGTTCCTATAATTGCTATTATTAAGGTTTTAATAACAGTATACATAGAACTGATTCTTTAAAGATCAAGATGTTGTTAAGAAAAAATATATCCTAATTTTATTCTTAATGAATTTCTTGTGTAGTCCAGGTTTTGATGTAAGAAAATGTTTGTGTCTGGGCCGGGTGCAGTGGCTCACACCTGTAATCCCAGCACTTTGGAAGGCTAAGACAGGCAGATCACCTGAGGTCAGGAGTTTGAGACTAACCTGGCCAACATGGTGAAACCCCATCTCTACTTAAAATACAAAAAAATGAGCTGGGCATGTTGGCGCAGGCCTGTAATCCAGATACTTGGGAGGCTGAGGCAGAAGAATTGCTGGAACCCGGGAGGTGAAGGTTGCAGTGAGCCAAGATCACACCACTGCATCCTAGCTTGGGTGACAGAGCAAGACACTGCCTCAAAAACAATGTTTGTGTCTCTACATATTACATATTAAAATATTATGAAAAGACAAAATAAGTGTAATGTTGAAGTAAAGACTGCAGTAATCTTCACAGCATCTAGCACCAATTGCCTTGAAAAAACTCTACTCAGTACTCCATACACTATACGTCACAGCTTTATAAGTTACCTTGGGCCTGCTTTCTACATGCTAACAAATATACCAAAACGCCAAAATTAAAAAGTTATTTAAACAGTATAAAGCTATCAGTGCTGAGTGACTAGGATTCAAATTTCAGTTTAATGAAATACAGAAATGAAGTAGTTCAGTATTTTTTCAATAAAAAGTAGCATAAAATTTAGAATTCCAGCAAAATGGAAAGATGATATACTTAAGAAGACACTTTTCAGATGCATGAGTTAGCTGTTTGAAAAAAAGGGGCTTCCACAAAGATAAGAAACTAAAACCTAAAGTTACTGAATGACAATCACTAAGTGATTACGTGTCATAATAATAAATGCCGTCACACAAACCGACTCAAAGCCAAGGAAGAGGGCTGTCTGTGACAACTTCTCATGATGAAAATAAGAACGAGGGTGTTGTTTCAATGCACAAATCAGTGTGCCTCTTTGTGTTTTTGGCCAGACAGAAGTTTCTGCAGCTAGAAAGAGCAAAGCACCTACCCAAGGTTAATTATAGCTGTTATTAAAGCTGCAAAAAAGGCAGATCAAATGCAAACAATTTCAGAAAGAGAACCTGTTTAGTCAAACTACATTTTCCTTTGTTTTCTGTACTAATGGGATAGTCACATCAGGGCAAGTCTGACTGATATATGCAATTGACAGGGGGTTACATGTCAGAGAAGGCAGTTATAAATTTATTTAGGAAAATTCTAGAACAAATTTAGCATTATGATATTTTTAGCATTATGATATTTAAGAAAATCATTAAAGTCCAGCACCAATAGGCAGAGAAATAGACCAGAAACTTTTTGCAAAGTTCTTGTTTAAAGTTTTAGGACCTTTGCCAAGTTAAAACAAATATATAAAACAAACAAAAACCCTACAAAACATAACAACAAAACTTACTGCTCTATAATGTAATTAACTGAAGAGTTTTGTTTGTTTTTGTTTGTTTTGTTTTGTTTTTGCAGACCACAGGGGGGAAAAATAAAAAACACAAGATGAAAAAAAGATCAAGGGACATTGACCCAGTAAAATACTATCACATTGAGGATAAGTGATTAAGACTTTATAATCTGTGGTGAGCATAAATTAAATCCATAAACAGAACAAACATAATATTCATAATGGTTCATAATTAACATTGCTTTAATCAGAAAACGAAACATCTTATAGAGAAATAAAGAAATTTTTAGTTAAGAAATTATGGAAGTACTAATAAATGCAACAGAATTGAGGACAGTAAATAAGATGTCATCCAGACGCAGTGGCTCATGCCTGTAATCCCAGCACTTCGGGAGGCTGAGGCCAGTGGATCACTTGGAGTCAGAAGCCTGGTCAACATGGCAAAACCCCATCTCTACTAAAAATACAAATATTAGCTGGCATATTGGTGCTTGCCTGTAATCCAGCTACTCGGGAGGCTGAAGCAGGAGAATCACTTGAACCCAGGAGGCGGAGGTTGCAGTGAGCAGAGGTGCCACTGCACTCCAGCCTGGGCAACAGAGTGAGACTGTCTCAAAAACACCACCACCACCACCAACAAAAGATTTCATTTTGAAGGTTAGGGATGTTTGAGAGGGTTCTCATTTGGGAGTGAGGAAGGGAGAAAGGCAAAGGATGACTTCTAAAATCCTGATGGGGACGTACCTGAGTGTGTCATGGTACCAGTCATGTTGGTAGAGAGTATGAATAGAAAGACTTTGAATTTGGTTTTGAACCTACAGACTTGGAAATTTCCATGAAAGTTCATTAAACAAACCAACAAAAAAAAAAAATATGGGCCTGGGAGGTGCTAGTCTGGGGAATATTAGCATACAGATAGCATACATTTATAACCACAGATAGGATGAAATACTTCAATCAAAGTTGACAAGCAAGAAGAGGTTCAACGATAAGACGGTGGGGAGCATTAACACTGAGGCAGCAAAACAGGGAGTGGTGGCAGCAAATGGACTTGAGAATGAGGGGCCTGAAAACGAACTGCAAACCTAGGAGAAAATGGTATCATGAAAGTAAGTCATAGAAACATGGTTTCAACAATGAGTAATTATCCTGAAATGGGTGTCATACACAGCAGAGAGATTGCCCAAGGGTCATGACTGAAGAGTGAGTATTGGATTTGGTGATTTCCCAACTCCAAACCCCACATTCATAGAATAAACCCATTTCAGTGAAATGACGGACTTGCAATTCAGACTACAGAGTGAGTAAGAGGGAACCGGTAGAATTAAAGTACTTTTTTAATAAGTTTGCTGTGAATGAAAGAAGAATGATAAGGTGGCACCCAGAGACAGATGCAAGGATGAGAAATGGATTTTTTTAAGACAGAGGGAAACATAAGTATGTGTACATATTGAGAGGAAAGAGCTATTAAAAGA
This sequence comes from Aotus nancymaae, assembly GCF_030222135.1. Classification (NCBI taxonomy): domain Eukaryota; kingdom Metazoa; phylum Chordata; class Mammalia; order Primates; family Aotidae; genus Aotus; species Aotus nancymaae. Next base: position 34,607,757 of record NW_026988413.1, read on the forward strand.
AGGAGTTTGAAGTTATGGAAAGTTGATGATCAAATCTCCTGAAAGAGAAAATACAAAGAATCAGTAGAATATTTTAAGCCTGAGGGAGGAAAGAAGCACAAGACAGTCATGGAATATGGATTCATATTGATTTAGCTATATTTAGAAAAGCAGAGTGAGAAGTCTGATGTTCATGCCCCAGTATTTCTGTTTTATAGCTGCATCCCATCAAGTGGGAGAAGTTTGGCAGTTTAACTAACATGAGCTCAATCTCAGCACCACCACTTTCCTGAGCCTCAGTTACCTTATATGTAAAAGAAAGAATAATCTCCACCTCTTGGACTGTGCAAATTAAATCAGATAGTACACATCTTTTTTTTTTTTTTTTTAAAGACGGGGTTTCACCATGTTGGTCAGGCTGGTCTTGAACTCCCAACCTCAGGTGATCCGCCCGCCTTGGCTTCTAAAGTGCTTGGATTACAGGCGTGAGCCACCGTGCCCGGCCCAACAGTACACATCTTTTCAAGTCCTTTCCCTATTTTCTCAGAAAAACTGGAATCAGCATCATTCACTGCGAGGAAGGAGCAGGTGGGAGAACAGTCTTGAGGAAATATTGAAGAATAAAATTGGGGACATTCAGGCTGAGGGAAAGCATTGAGGGCTCTCCGGATGTGGGAGATCACAAACCTATAGAGGCACTATTTAAAAGTGTGTATTGGAAGAAGAAGAGGCGAGATCGAGCCCCGGACAGACCAAAGTTCGTGCACACTGCATCTTGTGCCCGGCCACATCCTGCACCCAACGCCTACATCCCGCCGCCATCATCACCACCATGCCCAAGAGAAGGGCTAAAGGGGATGCTAAAGGAGGTAAAGCCGAAGTGAAGGATGAACCACAGAGAAGATCCACGAGATTGTCTGCTAAACTGCTCCTCCAAAGCCAAAGCCCAAGTCTAAAAAGGCCCCTGCAAAGAAGGGAGAGAAGGTGCCCAAAGGGAAAAAGGGAAAAGCTGGTGCTATCAAGGGGAATAACCCTGCAGAAAACCGAGATACCAAACAGACCAGGCATGGAAAGCCAAAGGTGCCAGAGATGGCAAGTGAAGTGTGTGGATTTTTGATAACTGTGTATTGGTGACTGTACAGTTTGAAACACTATTTTTTATCAAATTTTATAAAAATGCAGAATTTTGTTTTACTTTTATTTTTAAACCTATATTGTTAAGACGCAGAACATTGCATTGTTTTTTGGGAAGGGGCATATGTCACTTACAGAAAGTCTCTGAATCTGGATTGATACAGGGAAATCACCTTTCCCTTCTAGTTTTGAGAAACTTCCTCTTGGTTCTCAGGAGGAAAGATTTCCTGACTTTGACACACATGGCCACCTTGGCACAAAAGCCTTGTGGTATGGAGAAACAAATTTGTTCTTGTGTCCTCTGCTCCCTTTCCACCTTTCAGCATAGACTTAACTCCCTTAAACCCAGACACCTTTTGGGACCTGACCCCCAATAACTGGTTACCAGTGTGTTAGGCAATCTGGACTTTTCAATCATGCCACTGAGATGGTGTGCCTCAAAAGAGCAGTGGTTCTGTTTCTAGATTGTGAATCTTCAAATAAATTCTGCCATTTTCATTTCATTTCTGAAAGTCAGGATCAGTTGTGGAAAGTTGTTAAAAACATGCTAAATGTGAAATGTCAACCCTCACTCGAAACTTTCCCTGTTCAGTGCATCAGATGAAGACTTCATTGAGTTTTATAGTGGATTTCTGATTTTTGGTAGTCCATTGAAGAAGGGAATTTGAAAGGTGTTGTATACTGTTAATAATTGTCTGCCCATGTCCTGCCTGAAATACCATTCGTGTTTATGGAACATGTCTTTAATAAAGCTGGATACAGTTTGGCTTCGAACAAATAAAAATAAAAAAAAATAAAAGTATACATTTTTGGTTTAACTTGTTAATTTTTAAGAAATGTTTGGCAGTCAGGAGTCATGATGGATAAGCACAGAGGGCAGGTAGTTACAGCCCAAGTGGAAATCAGTAGGACGAGTGTGGTGGAAGTATAAAAAGCTAGAGAACTGGAGGTTCTGGCGAGAGGATGTTGAAGGTCTCTCCCCACCACCCCTATCTCTAACCTGGTATGAGGAAAGAAAGATAATTTTTAAAAAGCTATCAGTCCTCGCATCTTTCACTTTCAATTATAAGATGATAGAGTGATAGTGCTGAAGCCCAATACTGTAGCATTTCTGTTGCTGTAACCTGGTATCAAATATGTAATTAAAATTGGAAAAATTGGCAGGGCACAATGGCTCATGCCTGTAATTCCAGCACTTTGGGAGGCCGAGATGGGCAGATCACGAGGTCAGAGGTTCAAGACCAGGCTGACCAATATGGTGAAACCCCATCTCTACTAAAAACACAAAAATTAGCTGGGCATGGTGGTGCGCAACCTGTAATCCCAGCTACTCAGGAGGCTGAGGCAGGAGAATAGCTTGAATCTGAGAGGCAGAAGTTGCAGTGAACCGAGATAGTACCATTGCACTCCAGCGTGGGAAACAGACAGACACTCCATTTTTGTTTTTGTCTTTAAAACGGGAAAAATCATAGATAAAATTTAACAAACCCCTGGAACAGAGACTTCTTGTTGCTGTATACCCCAACTGACAAGACGCCACTTCCAGAAGAAAAAAATGGCTCAGTAATTAGGTGACATTGTGACTAACGTTATGACCTTTATATTTGCCTGATTCTATCTAATTGCACCGAAGGCAATGCAGGTTGATTAACTACAGGACTTTTCTGTAGTCCTTGCTGTTAACTAACAGCACTCAATGAAAGGCTGGCAAACTACTTACGGAATGATGAGAGCAACAGAGTGAGATTTCTTTCCTTGTTGCTGCAGTCTTGCTATTACCAGAGACGGCAAATATAGAACAACAACAAAAAGTCTTGGTGGATATTACTCCTTGGTTTGGGATGTAAAAACCTCTTCTTGCACAACAGCTTTCAAATTTGCCTTAGGGTCACTGTAAGTCCTCTTGTGGTCATTAATGTTCCCCTTCTTCAATAACTGATGAGCTAAGTTCTCACAGCACAGAAGTAGCAGCGCAGTGGAAAACAACACAAGTCTCAGACAGTGACACACCATCAGGTCTGTACTCAATGCTTATTGTCCACATACTTATTATAGATATGGGGCATGACGACTGCTGTTTCCTACCTTTGATAAAAGGGTCAACGATACAGATTTGAAGTCTGAGACACAGCTGCAACCTGGTATCCTTCTGTTCGTGGTAGGACCTCTGCTAACCACAGCATTGTTTCGTTGTTTTGGTTGAAGCCCATGCTGCCCATAAGGTGGAAGCTTCTGGCTTAATTCCTATTTGAGTCACTGGTTCCTCCTTTCTGTATACTCTTATCACAGAACACTCTGCCATGAGAGCTCCTAGATGCACTGTTATTGGCCATGTTCAAGGAACGAGAAAGAAACTGTGGATCCATTATGACAGCCATAAATCTGCTGCCACTGCTAGGAATTCTAAATTTTATTGTATCCACAGATCACATCAAAACTTAATGCTACTGATTGCAGCTTTTGTTTACTAATTTATCAAATAGTTATGATGTGCCTAGTGTGAGACAGAATATATACCTGGTACAAAAGATTTGGATGAGTAAAAAGTGCCATCATCAAAGAACTCATGTTCTAGTGAGGACCAAAGATATGAAAACTGTCAATTATAGTACAGTCTAATGACCTTAGTAGAAATATGCATAGGGTATTCCAGGGACACCAAAGAGAGGTGCCTAACCCAGACAAGATATAGGGCAAATAAGGCTTTCTAGATAAAAAGGTACTTGAACTAAGTCTCAATTAACAGGTGTCTAACTGAAGGCAGGGAAGAAATCCAGGGCTGAAGGCATCTAGGAAGACAGAAAATAGCATCAGTACAGAAGAGAGAATGCCTGGCTGTTTGGGGAGGACAGCAGGAGGTTCTGTGTGCTCAGACATGGAATGCAAGGCAGTGAGTGGAGGGGCTGAAAAATACATGGAAAAATTTGGGTGCTTTGCATGCCAGAACAAAGGCTTTGAAATTTTTCCAGTAAGCTGTTGAAGCTATTTAAGATGCAAGTGTCACAGTCATATTTAAATTTTATGAAGGTAACTGGTTACACGGTTAAGGAAGACAAAACTGAAGGAAGATAGATAGTTAGAAGGTTTTAGAAACAGGTAAGGTGAAGATGATGAAGGATCTAAACTAGGTCAGAGATAAGAAGAAACAGATATTTTGAGAAAGATTTAAAAGCTGAGATTTAAATATTTGAGAAAAAATTCAGAACTGGTAAGTTGATTAGCTGTGGGGGTGGAAGTGGGGGAGGCAGTGAATGGGTGAATGATCACTTTGATGACTCTGGCTTAGATGACTGAGGATGATGGTGCCACCAGCCAAAAGCCAACAGCATCAATTCCTCCAGGAACTGGTTGCCAAGTCCCTTGTCATCCTTTGTGGTCATTGTACAATGATGCATTAGGTTCAGGTGGTGGGTGCCGGGAAGAAGGGGAAGAATCACCGTTTTCTTTGATCTACACTGAGCTCCCCTCAACGGCCGTGACAACCAATGTGTGGCATAAAAATGGCTGAAGTGAGCTGGGCACGGTGGCTCAAGCCTGTAATCCCAGCACTTTGGGAGGTCGAAGCGGGTGGATCACGAGGTCAAGAGATCGAGACCATCCTGGTCAACATGGTGAAACCCCGTCTCTACTAAAAATACAAAAAATTAGCTGGGCATGGTGGTGCGTGACTGTAATCCCAGCTACTCAGGAGGCTGAGGCAGGAGAATTGCTTGAACCCAGGAGGTGGAGGTTGCGGTGAGCCGAGATCGCGCCATTGCACTCCAGCCTGGGTAACAAGAGCGAAACTCCGTCTCAAAAAAAAAAAAAAATGGCTGAAGTGAACTATTCCTTACGATGCTTGTTGTCAGTGTGGCCAGAGAGGCACCACTGGCTCCCAGAATCTCTTAGGGGTCTCCAGGGACTGCAATGATGCAAAAAATTTAGCCTGATGATTCCGTACAAGAAAAGTTAGTCTTCACCTTGCTTTCTTTGTATTGCAAGGCAATGATAAAGACTAACATAAAGAATAATTTATTCATGATACGGTTTGGCTATTTCCCCACCCAAATCTCATCTTGAATTGATCTTTTAAAGCATGCACATAGCTGAATAATAATAAACATTATGTGACACCAGACGTCATCTGCATTGTTCTTTATAAAGACCTATTTGCCTTTTCCATTCATCTACATTTTCCCAGTCTGGCTATTGTATCTTTTCAAACCAACTGAAAGTTTGATAGACACTCATATAGATATCATTTGGGAAAATTATGATACCTAATATTTATTTATTCACAAGCAATTTGTAATAAACAGTCTAATGAGAGCAAGAGAACCTGTGGAGTATAAAATAAACAGATGAAAAATTATTACCCAAATTAAAGACTAAAATGAGAAAGTAAAAAAGTCCTTAATTGATAATTGAACCGAACCCCTGTTGAAAGATAGCAAATTTATGGCTTGATGTTTTAAAATCTTAAAAATGACTTTAAGAACTAGAGTTAATTTTTTCAAATGTGACATTAAGTCACTTGTCTATTGATGCCTCTAGGCTCTTTCCTGAATTTCCACTTATTTTTTAAAATTAGTCTCAATCAAGAGGCTCCTATAAGCTAAGCAGAAGCCTGAATGCTGACCTTTTCCCTTTATTCTATCTCAATTCTTAATGATGATGTATAAATTACATGTTTTGATATAAGTAATTCTGGTACATGACAATTTATAAATCAGCTAAAACAAGCTGGTAATCAGCCTGCATTGCAAATAGGCTCATTGCAATAGTTCATTATATTAGCATGTGTCCCTACTCTTTAAGTGTATACATTCAAAGGCTGAAAGAAAAGCTTTAAACTAAAATGTCTGGAGTCATTGCCAAGGGATTATCAATCTCAAAGTAAAATATTAAGCTCATTCTGTAAGCCAACTATGTTTGTTTTTTAATAAATTGATTCTTCAAATCTTTTCTTTTCTCTTTTTTTAAGAGACAGTCCTCATTCTGTCACCCAGGCTGGAATGCAGTGTATGATCATAGCTCACTGAAGCCTTGACCTCCTGGGCTCAAGTGATTCTACTGCCTCAGCCTCCCAAGTAACTGGGACTACAAGCATGTGCCACCACACCTAGCTATTTTTTAAAATTTTTTGTAGACATAGAGTCTTTCTATGTTGCCCAGGATGGTCTTCTACTCCTGGCCTTAAGCAATCCTCCAGTCTTAGCCTCCCAAAGCACTGTAATTACAGGTGCCAGCCACCTTCAAGTCTTTATTAGGCAAAAAAAAAAAAAAAAAGATACATTTGCATGGATTTAAATGTATCTAAACTTATGTCTACTTTATTCAGCCCAGGGGAAGATTCCCTAGCAGACTATTCAATAACAATATATTTAAGTAGTTTCTTTTTTTTGGATGAACAGATTCCTTGCCTTTGTATAACTGCACAGAGAAGGTTTGTCAGGAAGCTGGGGCAAAGGAAGTGAAGCAGGCACTGAGAAGTGAAAACCCCTGAGAAGTCACAGAAATTCTAAGGCGGGCTTAGGACTTCCACAGGCGGTGGAATTTGAGGAGATGAAGAGGCAGGCTGGCTTTTGAGCCAGCATAGCTCATGTGTTTGAAAGGTTGAGAACCCTAGCTGACATCTGTTTGAGACATTTTTAACTAATTAATACTGAGGAATGGTCAAAGTTAAGTACAAGGTACAAGCCAACAATGCACTCACAGGTCAGCAAATTGTTCACCCTGGTTTAGTTAACGCAATGCCTATGTTTTCACATTTGCCACTACCAAATAATAAACACTACGTTTCTGAAAGGTGTTCACATCAGAGTAATATTAGGACATTAATTCAAATAAATCACTCTTTTTCATTATTCAAAACGAAACTTTTAAAAGTTCTACTAGTAATATCAAAAGTATTGTGGCCAGGAGCTGTGGCTCACGCCTGTAATCCCAGCTCTTAGGGAGGCAGAGGCAGGAGGATAGCTTGATCCCAGGAGTTTGAGACCTGCCTGGGCAATATAGTGAGACCCCGTTCTCCACAAAAAGGAAAAAAACAAAGAGACAAAAGTATTGCAAAGTATTTTTTCTTCAGTGATGGTAATGCTGGTAGCAATGAGGTTATATCTATCTCAGCTCCAAGAAGACACCAGTATCCTATGTTTAGGAAATTGAACTAAAATTTTGGAAGTTTCAAGTAAGTTGATTCTAGACCATATCTCCATAAAAACTGGCAAACTGGCTTAGAATAAAACATTTATTCTCAATTGATTCATTACGATTTCACTTGGTAGAACTCTAGAACATAAAATGGAAGAAATCTTCCAGATCTAAAGTCTAATTTGATCATGATTCATCATGCCTTGTATGGACTCATTTGGATCTTATAATCTTCTAAATCAAAATTGTATTTTAAGACTTAGTCTGATACTATATTCAAAGCATACATATCTATAACTTTGATGGGTAATTAGAAAATAAACTATGGCCACAATTATGTTATGTTTCTAAATTTGACTTTGTTTGACCTTCTATTCCCTGGACATTCGATAGTCTGCTACTTGTTGTATTAGTTATTACATATTTTCTAGTAACACTCCTAGGTCTGAAAATACAAATATGAATTTTCTTTCAGTAAGACTAAGGTCTAGAAGAAGAAGATAAACATATAAACAAATGAATGCAATGAGAATTACAGGTAATTTAATAAGGATATGTGCACATGATCACTTCCCTGGGGTGTCAGAATAGGTTTTGAAGAGGGGATAATATTGAGTGTAGAAATTGCATACCTACTTACTAAGGCAGGGTAGGGCTACTCCTGCTTTCTAGTCTGAGCCAGATCACCAGTCCCCTTGATAACTAGAGAAGACAGGACAGTTTCTGCATTTAATTGCAAGCCTACTATCTTGGATTTTACTTTGGTTCTTTATCACTGTCTGACATCAGGGTTCTATTCCATGCTCTGTCGAATCAAGTTCAATTCTGATTATCCTGTCTTCTGATGAGAACTTGTCCACCACAGAATTTCAGGATTGGGAAAAACCACATTAGTTCATGATATGGTTTGGCTGTTTCTCCACCCAAATCTTATCTTGAATTCCCATGTGTTATGGAGATCTGGTAGGAGGTAATTTAATCATGGAGGCAAATCTTTCCCATGCTGTTCTCCTGATAGTGAATAAGTCTCATGAGACCTGAGGGTTTTAAAAAGAGGCATTCTCCTCCACAAGCTCTCTCAGTTTTTGCCTGCCGCCAACCAAGTAAGATGTGACTTGCTCTTCCTTGTCTTCTGCCATGATTTTGTGGCTTCCCCAGTCATGTGGAACTGTAAGTCCAATTAAATCTCTTTTGTTTGTAAATTGCTCAGTCTTGGGTATATCCTTATTAGCAGCATGAAAATGGACTAATACAATTCAATTACCCATTATTGCTTCAATTCTCTATAGGACACTCTCAATAACAAGTTTTTATACCTAGATTTAAATACCTTTGATATTGGGGTCTCTATCTCTCCCAGAATACTTCATTCTGATTTTTTACTATTCAATGTTAGAAAATTTTTTCCTCTATCAAAGTAGGTTTCTGTAGCTTTTATATTTCTCTCCAAATTGTACCTACTAGGGGCCATCCAAAATATTTAGTTATTTTTCCATATCATGGCCCCAGAAATATATCAATACTGGCACTGTAGTTTCCTGAGCCTCATCTTTTACATGACACAGTCAAAACTGCTCCTCATATATCAAGACTCTACCAATCAAGGGGCCTTCTACCAAATACTCCCCAATTTGTCTATATTCTTTGTAAAGCTTAGCAACTAAAGTTGGGAAGAATATTTTTAATGGAACAAAATATGATAATCTAGATGAGTTTCCTAGGCTATAGAACTTGCCTTCAACTTTATTGTTAGAACAACAGTAATTCATATGTGCATGGTACTTTCTTTGGGACATGTGAAAAGAAAATAAAACTTGGGGCCCCCAAATCACTAAGCTAAAGGGAAAAGTCAAGCTGGGAACTGCTTAGGGTCAGCCTGCCTCGCTTTCTATTCAAAGTCCCCCCTCTGCTCACTGAGATAAATGCATATCTGATTGCCTCCTTTGGAGAGGCTAATCAGAAACTCAGAAGACTACAGCCATTTGTCTCTTATCTACCTATGACCTAGAAGCCCCCTCCTCACTTCCAGTTTTTCTACCTTTGCTGTAAGTTGTCCCGTCTTTTCAGACGGAACCAATGTTCATCTTGCATGTGTTGATTGATGTCTCATGTCTCCCTAAAATGTATAAAGCCAAACTGCTCTGACCACCTTGGGCACGTCAGGACCTCCTGAGGCTGTCATGGGCTCACGCCCTCAACCGTGGCAAAACAAACTTTTTAAATTAACTAAGACCTGTTTCACATTTTTAGGGTTCATGGGAAGTAACACTATGTAATGTTTAGAATGCATGGGTTCTGAAGTCACACTTCCTGGGTGAAAACCCTGTATCTACCATTTATTAATTAATAATCTTAAGTCTTTTTATTTCTCTATTCCTCAGTAATACTACCTAAAACATATGGAGTGCATGAGGATCAGCCTCACAGGATCACTGGGAGGCTTAAATAACAAACTAATGGCTGCTGGACTCTCCATTTTACCACAGTCCGCTTTCTCTTCCATAAGCTGCCACTCATTTCTTATGTCAGCACCTTTGCACTTTCCTTGCCCTTGCCTGAAACATTCATCTTCTACTCGTCACCAGATGGCTACTTTTATTTCTTCATATCTGAGATATAATGTCCTCCCCACCTCTGCTAAGCTATTTTGTCTGTCATATCACCATGTTTATTCTTATGTATTTATATTTCTAAAATAGAATAGAGTCTCACTGAGTTGCCCAGGCTGGTCTTGAACTCCTGGGCTCAAACAATCCCCCTACCTCAGCCTCCCAGAGTGCTGGAATAACAGGCGTGAGCCACCATTTTCAGCCAGGTTTATTCTTTTCACAATAGTTACCATACTCTGCAATTATTTATTTATTTCCTTTTGCTTTTTTTTTTTTTGTCTTTTTCTTCCTAATAGAATGTAAGCTTAATTAGAGCAGATACTTTCCTGTTCTGTTACCAGACAAGTGCTACTCATCAATTTATTCCCTCAATATTAGTCTCTGCAGATAGTATTGAATGAATATGTTAGTGAGTATCACCTATATTTGTTGTTGTTATGTTCTCTGAACAGGCAGGTTAATAAGTTCACATTTTCAGAATAACTAAAATAATAGCCAAATGCATTTCATAAATGTGAGGGGAAATATGGTCACTAAAATGGACAAATCCACTAAAACTCCCCAAACATTTCTTAGTAGCTACAGAGAATTCAGTTCAATAGTGCATGAAATTCCATTTCATATGTCCCAGTTTGTCATATGAGAAAATTCCAGTATGCACATTAAAAGGAATCACTTATTTAGAACCCAAAATGATAATGTTACCATGCCAGATCTATTTAATTTAGCCTGGATTTAGCCTCATAAAATTTTGTTTTTCAAATAGAGGCTAACAAACTGCTAAAGAGTTCCAAAGCAAATTCTCATTGCAACATCCTGCTTCCATTTATTTTAGTTAGAAACTCTGGCAGACATGAATAAAGGGAAGCCCATAATAAATGATACATTACTTAGACTTTCGTATTGTTTTATAAGCCAAATAATTTTTATGGAAAAATCATTAAATTGGATGTAGAATTACTAATTGAATTATCTTTGTTTTTCAATTTAAACTACAAGGTAATTCAATAGTTGAAACTAGTATAATCTAATTTCTGCTTCGGTAGGCTCATATTCGTGAGCTCTATGATATTATCTTTCCCTTTCTTTTTTATTAAGCAATTAAAATTTTCATGCATTGTTCACGTAGCAGAGCAACACATAGGACTATGGAGTAAGATATTAAAAACTTTCATTTAAGCTTCTCCAACTTGTACTTCTTTTTTAAAATGCAAGTCCTATTAAGTAATTGTTGTATATCTTTTTTTATACAATTTTAAACTTACAGAAGGTTCAAGTACAGAACAAAGACTTTTTCTTCTCTAGCCACTACAGTGCATGGTGCCAACATCCCATGACACTGAGTACTTCAGCCTGAGTTTCTTAAGGACAAGAATATTTTTCTATATAATCAGAATATACTCTTCAAAATAAGGAAATTAATATTGATAACACTAGTACCATGGAGTCCCTATGCTTCATTCAGATATTCCCAACATAATAACCTTTATGGAATAAGTTTCCATTCATTAACACATGTTGCCTTTACTTGTCCTACCTCTTTCAATCTGACACAGTTCTTCCATCTCTTCTTGACTTTCATGATCTTGATCCTTTTGAAGACTACAGTTATTTTATAGAATGTCCCTCAATGTGAGTTTGTCTGATATTTCTTCAGGTTATGCATTTTTATTAGAAATATCACACAAAAAAATGCTCTTTCCTAATCATTGTATCTTAGTCAGTGGTACAGGATCTCTATAAAGATCTTTTCTGCTGACATTCACTTTGATCACTTGATTACAGTGACTGTCAGGCTTTCCACTGTAATATTATTCTCTTTGTCTTTGTAATCAGAAAGTATTTTGAGGGGAGATATTTAGAAATTATATCAATATCTCATTCTTCATTAAATTTAATTTTTTCAATTCTTAATTTAATTTGAACTCAACGTTTCGTAGTTTGTTCAACAGGATACAAAACATTACTGCCACTATTTATTGGAGCTCTATGGGACCTTTTCTCTACTTTGTTATCGTTGTCTCTTTTCCAAGAAATGAATTAAAATTGATGACAACTGTCTTTAGGATTAGTGTAGTGAGTAAACCAGTTTCTTACATTCCCCAGGCTCTCAGAGGGACAATTTGAATTCCCTCTCTGCCTTACATTCTCTCTCATTATATTCAATGGGGTACAGTCTTAGGATTCAAAAACTGTTCCCATCTGTGTGGTTATCACCACATACAGGCATATCTAGGGATGTGTTAAGATCCTCCATGTGGCCAAACAGTGACTCTATATAGTTGAACGGATCCTTAGGTTTTTAGGCAATCACTAGATCCTTTCCCATTTCTCTGTACGAAAGAAAATTCTTGTTTCAATTTCAGGAGCACTGAACAACTATTTCCCACTCATAACAAATCAGAGCATGAGTACTTCTCAGGCTCTCTTACCAGCAACCAAGACTCCTGACCAACTTCCAATACTCCGTGCAGTGTGGGTGTGCTGCAGAATTTTAATGAGTGAAGGAGATTTACACTTAGGGAATGGTGCCTACTGAATTCTACTCTGAAGGTAACTTCCTATGCTTAATGAAAATAATATGACCAAAATGACAAGCTGCTTTTTTACAAACTTTTGAGAAAATTATCCCATCACTAAGTCTAACATTCTTCCTAGAGAGGTGAAGAAGAGGCTGTCTTTAAACTAAGAGGACTATTCCATGGCTTAAAAAGAGAGCGAGAATTCCTTCTTGCATTGGGCATGAATTAAGATGTTATGCTTGGCACACTGTCTTTAGGGTGTGTGTGAGAAGAGGTACAGAATTTAAAGGAAAAGTAGCTATGACTGGTTGCAAATATTAGTGAGAACTAGGATGAGCTCAGTCAGTTTTCAGGATTTCCCAACCTGAACTACCTCATTATTAGGCATGACTTGATTGGAGCTACTCATGTAACCTGGAGGTATACTGTGAATCCTTCTAAGTGAAGGGAGAATACTGAGTTTGAGGAAATGAAAAAAGAAATTATTATTTTTTTATTTTCTAAGTTTGCAAAACTTTTAACTTTGAAAATGTACCAAAAAAATTATCTACTTAAAATAAGACAATGTCTTGATCTTTAAAATTTAGTAGTATTGATCTACATGTAGCAATGGTTTTAATCCCTATAATTCTGAAATATCTCCAGAGGATAATAGTCTAAAATGACTGTACTTGATATTCATGAATGGGATGGCATCTTATGCAGCAGAGTTTAACGTGTCACCATGAGTCATTTCCTTTACCTATAGATATTTGCTCTGTGTTATTTTAGAATTCAAACTCCATCTGGGGCACTTAGTCTTTTTTATTTTCTGCTGGCAGATAGGAAAGCTTAATTAAGATGTGTTGAATATATGAATAACTGAATGAAATTATTACCCAACAAATGCAGGCTTTACCATTCATTATGAGATTTTCAAATAAATCCTCTGCTAGAGTAATGGGAACTGATAGGTAACAGTTTTTGGACAACAATTAAAACTTTTAAACATACCCCACAGGGTTACAGAGTAAATGTCAAGAAAAGTGCAGCCCAATGACAAAAAAATGTAATCTGGGCCACTGCAGTGGCACACACTTGTAATCCCAGCACTACAGGAGGCCTAGGCGATTGGATTACCTGAAGTCAGGAGTGCAAAACCAGCCTGGCCAACATGGTGAAACCCCATCTCTACTAAAAATACAAAACTTAGCTGGGCATGGGGCACATGCCTGTAGTACCAGCTATTCGGGAGGTTAAGGCAGAAGAATCATTTGAACCTAAAAGGCAGAGGTTGGTTGCAGTAAGCCAAGATAACGCCTCTGCATTCCAGCCTGGGTGACAGAGCAAAGACGAGATTCTGTCTCAAAAAAAAAAATGTAATGGCACTAAAAGAATTTGTCCTGTGGAGTTGACATTATTGACTTGACAAGTGACAATTACATGAGTGATTTAACTACAAACAGCTACTGAAGCAAAGAATGAATAACAACCTTTACTGAATAAAAATTCAGATATATATATATATATATATCTTATTTTAAAAATTTTGGATGTATCCATAAATTACATTACTGACAGCCAAAAATATTAGAAGGAAATTATGATTATTATGATTATTAACGACAATTTAAGAGGACTCTACTATTGGGCTTTAAAACTTAAAAAAATATATAAGAATGAAAAACACAATCCCAATATTTTCAGAACCCAGGATCTTTTGGAGTCAGGTAAATAAAAAGATTATAAAATAGGAAATTTCCTTGGAAATTGCTACGGATAAATATGTCAAGAGTAATGTAAGGTAAAGATAGCTTGCAGCCAGATTCACTAATTAAGGATTCGCTGGATCCACCTAGGCCAGGAATTTCCAGGAATTTCTCTATATAGGTAAAGTGGCCCCATCCAGATGGGAAATTTAATGCAAGTTGCATTAAAAATTGTCCAAAAACATAACTTATCTCTATTGATGCAGATAGCAGGCTTTGAAAATAGCATTTTAAATGTTATTACATGTTACATTGAGGCAATACTGCTACTTTTTAAATGTCAATATACCTCATCTAGAGAGCTAAAGCACTTTTACACATGTAAATATATTCATGCATGTGCTTTCTCTGTTTTACTCCATCATTGACTCGTTCCACAAATTAAGATAACATAAGCTGAGATTGATCTAGATTCTAGATACTGCAACGTTCGGCTCCTCAGATCTGCATTATCAGGAGCACATGAGAATTTGTCAGACATTAAATTAGTGGCTTCTATCTCAGATTTACTGAATCAGAAACTCTGAAAATCAGGCCCAGCAATCTTTGTACAGTAAGCACTCCAGGTAATTCTCGGGGTCTCTAAAATTAAGGAACCACTGGTTTAAATTATACACTGTCTATATTTATTGTTTCATTATTTATCATTGTGATTGCTCATTTGATAATTTCATTGTCAAAAAAAGAACAAACTGTAAAAGTTTAGGAATGTTCCAAATAAGGAAATAAAATTCCTCACTAACATAATATTATATTCTCTTCAATGTTATTTAAATATGAAGCACATTCATAAAGAAAGTCACAGGAGATTTTACTTGATGTCTTCACATACTATGAGCAGGCATGCATAGATAGTATATAACTATCTGTGATATGTTAGCATGAATTTTAACAATACCAAGCAGATAATAAATAATTGTTCAGTAAGAACCTATAACATACAATCTTCTAAGGTATATGATGTCAACATATTTTGTAATCTATTCTAATATAGTCCAAATATGGTTAAAAAAAACGTGCATATTTCCACTTGGCAAAGTTGAACATTTATCTGGCCAACAGCTACGAGCTGTTTAATTGCTTAAAATTAGGAAACTGGAAAGCGGTATGACTATCTATTTAAGGCCAAATATTAATTAGGATCAAATAAATTTAGTTCCTTAGATCTCTGTGGTATCTAATCTATACAAACGTCTTGCAGTGATAACTCATAAATGATTAAATGAAGGCCAGATAAATTAGAGGAATTTGCATCATATGCCAAACTTAGCTTTCTACTAAATTTATTTTTAAACATGACGGTGGCATAAATCACATCAATGAGACTTAGGTTTTAAATCAAGCTTTCTCTCTTGTGTTTAAGCATGAATAAGCAATCGCCATAAATGAAAGTAAAAGTTATTACTATTTACCTAAACATGTACATTCTGAGGGTAAAGGATCATAATTAAAAGTTATAGAATTTTCTTCCCAAATATACTCTGAAACCTCATAAACATATCCCAAACTGACTTTCTTCATTATCTCCATAGAAATGAAAGATGTAATTATTCTGTTAAAAAGCAAACAATCGAGGCTGCTCTCTAAAGATGAACCGTTCTTTCAAAAGAGAATGAACTCTTTCATGTCAACAGAGACTCACTTAGAAAATGGTGAATTGGAATGGGGAATCCTTTGATTTGCAGGTCAGTAACACTGTCAATCAATTTGCAGAAGACTTTGAGTTTCAGGGGTGGGTGACCACTCTGAAGCATATTTTGAGGGCATATTCGGGTTATGGGTTACCTGCATGATTGTTCTGACTTTTTAAAAATTATACTTCCTGGTAAATGATGTAAAAAATGTGACTGAGCTGGCAGTGACTCAGACAATCAACTATGTGAAATTGATTCTCACTGAGCTTGGATAATGATCCCAGATTGTGAAACGAATGCAAAGTGAGGCTATTATGTCACAGCAGAGAAGAAAATCAAGTTGTATGATCCCTTAAGTGCCCTCACTGGAATCCTGGCTAGATCAAATCTAGATAATATGCAAATGTTATGATAGAACCATTTTCCTAAGAGAATATATTTTCGCATTAATTTATTATCACTCCTTAAGGATATAGATGATTAATATACCATTTCTGACTTTATTGCTTGGTAAAGAAGTTCACCTGGTACAGTCAAGTAGAAATAGGCCCAGACATGGGCCCCTCAGATACACAAACAGACCATTATAGAATGAGGAAATATCAAAAGGCAGAAGACATTGCGTGATGCAAAACAATCTTAATCATCCTGGCATAAAAATTAATTTAGACATTTAAGCTCCCTTTTCCTAGACCTGATTATAAAACAAATATATGTTTAGTCTAGAAAAACTAGAAGATACTAGACAAGCAAACAGATGAAAATAAAGGGCACTCACAATTCCATTTTCCAGAAATGACTGCTCTTATAAATTTCCTAAGACATGCATAAAGCAAAAAGACTGTGCCATACATAAAGCTTTGGAACCAGAATTTTTTATGTTTACACAGGAATTCAAAGCCTAACAGCTTTATATCTTATATTATTTCCCACATCTCTTAAACAAAAAAATCAGATGTGGCCATCGAAATTCTCAAGCCAGGGCCCTAGGAGTCAAAACCCAGGTTCAAATTTCCAGTCTTCTTCTTACATTGTGACTCTAGGCCAGTGACTACATCTCTTTATTTCCTCATTTATGAAGCAAAAACTCAATGCACATAGCTTTGTTCATTCATGCCATACATACTTCCTCGGCACACAGAAGGTACTACACTCTAGGCAAGGGAAGATCAATGAGACATGGAACCTGCTATGTTACTGCACTGCAACAAAGAAAGAGGGCCAGGGACAGTGTATGAAAGCAAGGGATGTGCTCTGGCCTGCGGAAAAGAAGAGCCAAGAAAGAAGCCTTCACTTGAGGGTGCACAGTCTGCTATTCAGACAAGATGATAAACAGAATCAGAGAGATCTGCTTTTGAAAAGGCTGGTATAGCGGCAGAGGGAAGGTAATGATGAGGAATGAAACAGGATAGGTGGGCCAGCTCATTAAAGCCATTATATGCCAAGCTAAAGAGCCTATTTTTTTCTTTATTCCGCAGGTGAGGGGGAGAATCATAATTACATTTGTACTACTGAAAGATAATTATGCGATGGACATAAACCTGGCATAAGTCCTGAGTATTACAGAAGATTTATCTGACTTTAAATAATAATTTTATTGAGCACTTTATATGTGCCAGGCACTATTCTAATTGCTTTGTACCTACTTACTCATGTAATCATTGCAGCACCTGTTGAGATTGGTACTAACATTACTTCTTTTTACAGGTGAAAAACGTTGGGACAAAAAAGACGACATGTAAGATGGAGCCCAGATTAGAAGCCAAGCAGTAGGACTGCCTCTGGAGCTTGTATTCTCATCAGACAAAGTGACAAAAGAGTCCCCAATACAACCAGCTTCATTAAAATACATCCGAGTCCACAGTATTTATCTCACTATGAACTCCCTGAAACTATGTGTGACAACGTTGATTAATCCTGTCTACTTGAAATTGTACCCCTCTTGGACTATGTGAAGCTCCCTTTCTCATTCTCCTCTCCTTTGGACTCGTTTACTGGTTCCTCTTCTTTTAGTTTCCTAACTAGTGTGCTGATGTAAAATCATGCCTAACATTTCTTAAATACAAAGAAGTCAACAGTTAAAATTTAAGCCGTTGCCAGTCAAACTATGGTATAAATCTTGTTATTCAGAATTTTCAGTAGGGCGAGGATACCAGAATTATTTCAGTGGGCCCCATGAAGCTTGTCTCATCACATTCCTAGTTTTCTGTCCAAAAGCAGGAAGAATGCTGAAGAGGCTGGAGCACAGTGATTTCTCCTTCACCTACAGATCTTAGGATAGCTGCTTGCTTTTCCTGGCACAATTTTTCATCCATGTTGATTTAACTCCCGTTTATGCTTTATCTGAATCTAAAGTCCCTTTCTCTGGTAAGCCTTCCCTGAACCTCTTAAGCTACTTAGGGTTCTGTACCTTAGGTTACCACAATCTACCCTGCGATATTTACCATGCTTAAAAAAAAAATCATGTTTGATCATTATCATTTGCATACTTGTCATTACTTACATTCATCAATGCATCTCTGATGCCTAGTACAATGTCTGGCTTATGCTATACATCCAATGAGTACTGATTAAACTAATAATCTCCAGACTTTACATTTTCTTTTGTCAATAAGTTTATAACATCATTAAGGTAGAAGGCAAGCCAGGAAGGTAATGAGAAATTTACTCCTGCATATTCTAACACAAGTTGACTGAACATAAAAATCTGAATGATATATGAGGACACTACATGCATAAATACAACTGATCTTCAAGAACAAACTTTTAGGATCTTGGAAAAGAAAAACTATATGTCATTTTTTTTTAAGTGCTGCAAGTAGATCTTACTTCCTAGAGATGTTCATGAAATCTGAAAGAATGGAAACTACAGAGTTCAGAGGTAATAGATTTCAGCATATGCCAACTTCTGGATTTGCTTTGGCACTGATTCTAGGTAGCTCTGCCATTATTACAATTTCCAGGTGCCAAAGGGCTATAAAATGCAGCCTTTCCCGTTTTCCAATTCCTTAAGATGTTTTGCTATTTCTTATATGCTAAACTTTGCTCTGAACTCACTCCACAATATTTATTTTTTGTATAACCTATTTGTCGCAAGAAGGATTTGGGATGATCCCCTGAAATTATGTTATTACTAGTCACAGTTCCTCCCAGGTGAAATTATTTCTCTTCCCCCACGAGACTGGAAGCAAAGTACCAACTATCAAATATATATCGGGCTTCTACTTTGTGTGAGTCTGCTTCAGGCACAGGGATAGTTAAAGAAATTAAAGTTTTGCCCTGGCAGAAGCTTGTTTTTTCTGTTGCCCTCACACTGATTTAGCTACATTACATTTACTTAGAAAGATATTCACAAACTATTACTGAGATAAAAGCAGGTGACAAAGCAGTACATCCAGATGCATAATTAGGACATCTAAGGACAAATAAAAATTAAAAATAAAAGGCTTAATTCTCCCTATTGAAAACCAGGAAGACACTTTTCTCTACACCCTTACCCCACCCTTTTTTAAAGAGCATTTACTTTAGAAAAGAGATTATTGTAAGTACTTTCTCCTTGTTTTGCAATGTATATAAGTCCATTTGAAAACTAGATAGGCCCTTTGTCAGCTTTATAATCCAGGGTGTTTTTTTCAAGGACCCGGGGCCATCCTTGTGAAATGCAAACGTCAAGGAAGATAGTGCCCCACCCTCCTAATTTCTCTGGGAAGGCAGGAGCTTAACTTCTGTAAGCCTCTGGCTCCAATTTGTAAAGCTACCTCTTATCACAAAAATGTGAGGTTTGTTTTCCCTCTGAATAAAGCCGATAGAGTAACACAAATAGTCACTCCAATTACCGGTTAAAGTTTAGGTGAACAGTGTGTTACAAAGTTGCTGCCAAGTCCTTCTACTTGAGGGCAAGATATTGTTTATCTTGAAAACATATAGTGGGTTGTACCTGTTTGGCTATATGAGGGGGTGAGATTTCTATCTTGGAAATCTTTCAGTGATTACCTGTGATGTGTATTACATTCTGGTTTAATGCTTGATAATAAAACTGCTTTTTTTTTTTCCTACTACTTTTATGAAGAGGATTTCTGAGGTGAGAGAAGATTTTGTTTTTAATTATATGTCCCCAACAGAAGACATGACGAGTAGTTCTCTCTAGAGGGTGAAGTTCCATAGATAAATAGATAGCTATAATAGATAGGTAGATAAACTATATACACAAACATATTAAATATAAAATATATGATACATGATTTTCTTAAATGAACACGCTTTTATAATGAGAAATGAAAATTGTTTTCCTTGTGGAAAAAAAATATCAGATTAGCACTTATGTTAACTTGTCAAGATAATGGCTCAGATCTCTACACTTTGCAGATCTTGGCATTAAGGGAATCTGATCAGAAGACATCTACCATCTTATCACACAAAGTCTCATCAGCCCGTGTGTGTATAGGCTTCTTTCTGTTGGTCATCAGAAGTTATTCTACTAAATTAGGGAGCTGAATAGCGAAGTTTAGCTTCCATGGACCAGAATCTGATTTTGTTCAAGGTTGATGCTCCTTCCCTCCTTCCTCCAGACCATCAGTCTCCACCCTTGGTATGGGTGCCCATTTAATTAGATTGAATGCCTGCACAACATGCATCTCAGCTGCTGAACCCCCAGCATCTTCCTCTTCTCATTTCTGCCTCTTTCAGAAGGACCCCCACTATGGAGTTGCTGGAGCTCTACTGTTTCCAGGACAAAGCGTGCAGGCATTTGAGGAAAAGGAACACTCAGGGTGGGGAATGACCCAGGGTGCTGCCAAGAGCATCACAATGAATCAAGAACCTGCCCGTACTGGTGCCAGGCTCCACTCTGCACTCAGTCCCTGCTGCCAGGTTTCTTCCTCAGTCTCCCAACTGTTTCCTGGCTGTCTCTCAGGGGCTCCCTGTTGCCTGTCCCTTGGTTCTGGCTTCCATCAGGCCCACTGTCCTCAGGTTATCCAAACACGGCTCTACAGGTCTGGACCCTACCTCTCAATAGGGTTCAAGTTTCCCTCTCTCCCAAAGGAACCCTAGGCCTGTGCAATTGAGGGATGAATCTGTGCAGCTGTTGTAAGAATATTCTGTGATAGTTGGAAGCTCCCTGAACAGTCTATAACTGTTTGGATGCTAGTGTGTCAAGGGCCACAGAGGATCTCTAAGATCCTCTGCATCCAGTCAGAAGGCCCAGCTCTGGTCCAGTCAAGGAGTATCTCACCTGAACCAAACATTATGTGGTTTAAGCAAACACGGGTATGAAACAAAGCTGTAAATGTAGGAAGGCATGTTTGCTGGTTTCTGTTTGCCACTGTAATTTCACAAGCTCCTGACTCTATGACAGTGTGTGGTTCTCTGGAGGAATGCTTTGAAGACAAAGCAGGATACAGCACAAAGCCCTCACGTCTCTTGCCTGAGTCACTGCATTCCCTGGAAGATAAATGACCCCAGTCCTTGCCTTTTCTTACACATAAGATAACATCTGATGGGGTTAGTGATTATGCTTCTATAGTCTATAACCAATGTACTTTAGTAATCTGTAGTTAGATGTACTCTTACACCCAAACCTTGATGTGGTTCCACTTTAATGTAACTTTTGAGTGAATCTGATGTGATTTTGCATATATGGAACCTCCACCACCTGTGTAAAAGCCGTGGCTACAACAGTGTGCAAGAGCAGTACTCCGGCTATAGGCCTCAGTCTGGAGTCCCCAGTCAGACTTCGGAATAAAACTAACTTCAATTCTTTAAAAGTTTGATCTTCTTATCCTTTAGTTGTCATGTGGTACTCATAGATCACAGGATAAACAGCCATTTACATATTCCTCCTAAGTGATAAAGGAAATAAAATCCTTAAGTCCAAAATGTGTCTGACTATATTTCAAAATAATTTTTGTAATTCAGCCATTAAAATATACTTCACTAAAAAAATTGTCTGGATATAAGAAATGAGTCATTTACATATTTTTTTTAACTTTTTGCTCCTTGAAAATTCTTGGTTTAAAGAGTCAGAATTATCATAGAGAAAACAAAGGAAATGGAAATGGAATAAGCCTTCCACTAGGCCCTTACTGATGCATAAAATCGGAGGGCAGCACAGGTCAACATAAAATTATTATAATGGCATTTTGCCTAAAAGTTTAACACATTTAAGTGAATTTTGTGTGACAACACGAACTGCAGCCTAAACTTAGATTTCTTTTAATTATCCATTTAATTTTCTCTTCTCTTTTTCTTTTATGATATGTATCTGTTTCATGAACTAGAGCCCTCCTGAGTAAAGAACACAGAGAGTGAAGGAGGCCCCGCAAAGGGAAGAAACACAGTGCCTCCTCCGTAAAGCCCAGACAGTTCCAGCACAGACAGAAGAAGGGGCCAAGTTTCCTCATTCTGAGCTGCTAAAGGACTTGCCCATCCCACTGAAGCTTCTACTAGATGCTACCAGCAATGGCAGTTGAGAGGATGGACTCAGTAGAGAATCTATGCAATTTTAACTTTTTTTTAAATAGGGGAAGCTCCTTAGCATTTAGTTTTACTAGGAGATAAAATAAATAATGATTATCTAATTATGATGCTATTCTGCAGCCATGTTTTTATTTTTTTCAATTCTATACTAAATGAGAGTTGCAATCAAATAAAATGGTTAAGCATATTTATTTATCTTTTAATCAACAAATACAAATTGTATACATCTATTGTATACACGTGTTTTTGAAATATGGATACACTGTAAAATGACTAAATTGAGCTGATTAACATATACATTTTGCCTCACATCTTTATCTGTTTTGTATGTTTATAGTGAGAACACTTAAAATCTACTCTTAGTAATTTTTTCTTTTCTTTTCTTTTCTTTTCTTTTTTTTTTTTTTTGAGACGGAGTCTCACTCTGTCACCCACGCTGGAGTGCAGTGGTGCGATCTTGGCTCACTGCAACCTCCGCCTCCTGGGCTCAAGCAATTCTCCTGTCTTAGCCTCCCGAGTAGCTGGGATTACAGGTGCCCGCCACCATGCTCAGCTAAGTTTTGTATTTTTAGTAGAGGCAGGGTTTCACCATATTGGTCAAGCTGGTCTCAAACTCCTGACCTCAGGTGATCCACCCACCTTGGCCTCCCAAAGTACTGGGATTACAGGTGTAAGCCAGCGCATCCAGCCAACAATTTTCAAGAATAGAGTCAATACAAATAGGTTCTGACTTTTAGATTACTTAACTGAACCCTGTTCAGTCTCCACAACGAGGCATGCTTTAGTCATCATTATTTAGCATAGAAAAAGTTTGTCCAGAATATAAATCATAGCTAAACTTTAAAAACAAATCTACAGATGATAGGAAATATCTGTCTATAATATCCATTCAAGTAAATCAACCCCTTCTAAATCCTCTTGTGAGATTATCAGATGGGCCCAGGCTTGTTCAATCTGTTTGGGCTCAAGTTAAGACACTATTCAATAATAATTACTTGGATTTATAACGTACTTGCTCAAAGAGCTTTCCTGCAACAATAGGAAGCATCTGTTTGATCTGCACACAATTAAGTCGGGATTATACATAAGTTTTTTACAAATGGGAAAATTGAAATGAAGAGCTCTTAAGCAGCCTGGTCAGTCTGTAGATTAATGATGATCAGAAAACTTGCCCTGAGCACTGTCCATACTCTTATTAGGGTCTGTGATATCCTCTCACTGAGATTCAGCCAAGCAGAGACCCTACATTCTGACAGGTGAATACACAAAGCTGTGGTTCGTGTCCAACTGCCTTTGCCTTTCTTGCTAAAACTAATGCATGTTAAGTTGAAAACATTTTGTGTCAACATATTTGTCAAAAATTATTTTACCCCCAATATAAACAGTATACAGTAAGAAGTGAGATTCCTGCTGGCCGGACGCGGTGGCTCACGCCTGTAATCCTAGCACTTTGGGAGGCTGAGGTGGGTGGATCACCTGAGGTCAGGAGTTCAAGACCAGCCTGGCCATCATGGTCTTGAAACCTCATCTTTAAAAAAAAAGAAGCAAGGCTCCTGACTCTTATGGTTTCATCCACATCTAAAGACTCACTTTCCATGGGGTAACCATGGCCAACAGGTTAGAATATATCATTCCAGCCTTTCATCTATGTCCATATAAATATGTAATTTTTAACAGAAATGAGATAATTTTATAGTTAGAGTGCTAGAACTCTCTTTTCTATTGCTCAATTGGAAATTAGAAAGGAGCAGTCTGTTTAATATAAGAAGTGGTGAATCAAAGAGAAAAATACGTTAAAAGGATATTCCAGATTATAGAAGTAAAGAAAGGCCAAAAATCAGTCATTACTCTACATGGATTCAAATTTTCTTTCTGAGTGACATTTGGCTTACTTTCTTCTGGGTCAAAAGAAATAAAACATTAAAACTTACTATGTACAAAAATAAAAGCCAAACACCAAACCATACTATATGCAACCTTAAATTATGGCCCTTTTGTTTTCTATAAGTAGCATTTTCTAGTCTATAAAGTTATCAAAATGGAAAGATGATTTAGACAGGATATTCTATTTACAGAAATACAGTCAATTTGGTATTTAAAGCCTCCCTCATTCTGGGGTATCCAGCCAAGTCCAAAAGACTAGTATGTAGCCAAAACAGCCACACTCTCTTGTTTGAACCTAGTGAATTCTTTAACCAAAATTTTAAAGGTGTTTAGGTTTAAGAACACCTGAGAACATATCAGTCTAAAATTTCCAATTTCAAGTTGTTTTAAAGATTGGTGAAAAAGAAACAATATAATATTTTTAAAGTCCAGAAAATAAAGATTATATTTCTGTGGTATTACTTCTAAGAATGAAGCAGTTAAAGTGCCCCCATTTCTAATTATCTTATCATTGCTTGGTGTTACAATCAAAGATATAACAACTCAAAGAGAAGGAAGATTTTTAACATCTCCTATGATAATGTTGGGCTATGTGTTCGTGAGATTTAAAAAAATAAAATGACTTTGTTTTATATATATATTTTTTCACTTAACTGTCCTTGTTTAGGGATTGTCATAGAAAATTTACGGTTACTAGAAAGAGTGACATTTATTTTCTGAAACCTGTAAATGAAATGAAGTTGTTAAAGAAAGAGTCAGATTCTTAGTGCTGACATTCCCAGATTTACAATTCACTCTTTCATCACAGAGTGACAAGCAAGCCTTGCTCACCCTCCTGTATTAACTTTTAAAAATGGGACTGTCAACTGTATTTACCAACCCTGTCATTTCTTAGCATAATTATGGCCTACATCCTGAATAGAAAGTTGTTCTTAACCTATGCATAAAACACAACTAAAAGAGTATTACTTCTCCTCCCTTTCTCCACCCATCTGGTAGCCAGCGGGGATTTACATTGTTACTTCATATATTATAATTGTGTAATTTTTTCATAAATTACCTTAGCTCAAGTGATTCCATTTAAATAATGTTTGATGTGCAATGTAATATTTCTAAATGGCTTATGAGCTCTTTAACAGACAAGCCTTATAATGTACTTAGTGATTTTTATTAATAGAATCCTATATGTTCAAACACTCAAGGACAAGTCATTTCTTCCGTGATTGCCACTAATTTGATAAATTTAAATGATGACACAATATGAGAAGGAACACAAACATACAGCTCAAGAAGAGAAACTGTTAGAGATGAAACTAGAACTAAATGTGGTCAAGACCAATTTACTCAAGCCATTCACAAAATTAGTTACATTTAAGAATGATAAGACTAAAATTTTTATTTTTTTCATACAGTTATTTTATACAGTTAGCATGGTTTTCATTTTCTAAGTGGAATAATAGCATAGAAATTAAAAAATACTACCAAACTTTAAATACTTATATTAAACATAAAAAGTAATAATTCACTTTATTGTGAATAATCCACGTTAAAGGTTTGGCTTTGATGTAATTTGCTTGGGTGAAATACATTCATTTGGATAAAGAATTTCATTTGTTTGTTTTTGCTTTGATATTCTAATAATTCAGACAAAATAATTAAGTCAGCTCAGTTTGAGCTTAACAAATAGCTGTAAAATGTCTTCATCTTTAGTTTCTTCCTAGGATCCTCAAATATTCTAGGAATAATTTTCCAAACGAATGGGAAGCACTACTGTAAATAAAGCAATTCACTCTTTAAAACTTTGGTAAGCTTCCATCCTCACCCTGACTCTGGGACATCCCCTTTTGAGATCTGCCACCCCACCCCCTACAACAAATGCCACATTTTAATGAGTCTATCTCTTTGATCACTAGACTTTCCTGAGGGAAGCTAATGCCAATAGGCCTTAGGTGATGAGTAAGATGATTCAACTTGATTTTAAAGCAAAGAACTATGCATTGTTTCTGCAAAGACCCATCTGTTAAAGCCTAGCTACTCTATAGGTGCCATGTCTATACTCGGCCCATTAAAAGGAGCAGGTCTGTGGCTGTCTCCTAAGATAAGAAGATATTGGACAATGGTATGTGCTATTGCTATATCTGCTGACACCCTAGCAAAACTGTTGTCTTCTCCTGATCTGATGAGGCTCACTCAAGATGCATAGGGCCCCTGGGCTGCTGGGAAACACATCACCATCACTCCATCTTGCTTAGAGCTGAGAACTATAATTTTCTGTCTCCCTAGGAAGTAGGTCCTCCTTTTTCTAACTCTGGGTTTAGGGAGATTGGAGGGAGCATTAAAGTTTGTTTTTCATTTTACTCATACATACTTAGTAAGTATCTGAGTTCTCTGAAGATTGATTGGTTAGAGGAAAATAACCTACTTCGAGTTTCACGTCTGAAACTAAAAAGTTAGTCGTTAACAAAACTAAACCAGGCTGACTTTTATTCTTTGATAAAATCTCTATGTATCACGTTTGAAAAACAGATATATTTTACTCTTAATGGAGCAAACATTATCTTGAAAACAACAGAAATGCTCTTCCCGCCATCTAGGCTCCTGTGGAGGCCTGCTGGGAACGGGACTTCTGAAAGGTGCTATGTCTGGAAGGCTGTGGTCCAAAGCTAATTTTGCCGACTATAAGCGGGGTCTCCAGAACCAAAGGGAGCACACAGCTCTTCTTAAAATCGAAGGTGTTTACGTCCACCATGTAACAGAATTCTATTTGGGCAATAGATGCACTTATGTATACAAAGCAACGAACAACACAGTGACTCCTGGCAGCAAACGAAACAAAACCAGAGTCATCTGAGCAAAGGTAATTCGGGCACGGAAACAGTGGCATGGTTCCTGCCAAATTCCGAAGCAACATTCCCGCTAAGGCTATTGGACACAGAGTCTGAGTGATGCTATACCCCCCAAGAATTTAAACTAATGAAAAGTCAATAAATAAATGTGGATTTGTGCCCTTGTATTTTTGTTAAGTGGATCAAAAAACTTCCTACCTAAAAAATAAATACATAAATAAATAGAATGGTGAATCTTTAAAAGATGGCTTGTGATATTCTTAGGAATTAAAAATAAAAAATATAAACATAAAAGGCCCAAACATGTAGCACTTTAATACTTAAGAAGAACTTCTTGGGGAAAAGCTTATCCTGGAAGCAGCATTCCAAAACCACTACTAGCAACACTTAAATAAATCATTTTAAAAGATGTCCTGCATTAAATATTGCCCAGATGGTGACACTGGTAGATTTTTTTCAGGAAAACTAGGGGTTTCGTCTTGCAATGTCATCTTCCATGGTTGGGGATGCACTCTAAGCATTCTCAGTCTCTTCTAACAAGTTTCTCATAATTATTAGGGGCATTAAAAGCAGCAGTGATTTTTATAAAATACTAGGATTTCTCTTTTGGAGGGAAAGACAAAATGAGTTATAGTTGCCAGATGTAAAGTCATAAAGTATATACAATTATAAAGTTTTTTTTTTTTTTTTTTTTTTTTTTTTTGAGACAGAGTTTCGCTCTTGTTACCCAGGCTGGAGTGCAATGGCGCGATTCCGGCTCACCGCAATCTCCGCCTCCTGGGTTCAGACAATTCTCCTGCCTCAGCCTCCTGAGTAGCTGGGATTACAGGCACGCGCCACCATGCCCAGCTAATTTTTGTATTTTTAGTAGAGACGGGGTTTCACCATGTTGACCAGGATGGTCTTGATCTCTTGACCTCTTGATCCACCCGCCTCGGCCTCCCAAAGTGCTGGGATTACAGGCTTGAGCCACCGCGCCCGGCCACAATTATAAAGTTTTTTAAAAGACAATACTACATTAGTTAATAAACATATACCCAATTGGTAGTATTTACAAAAATATAAAAATTTATCTATCAATGCATATATATTACTTTGTCTAAAACAACTTTCTGTCTTTAAAAATAAGTGGCAACATAAATTTCTAAAGATTTAACATGATGCCAACAAAAATTTTAGGAGAATCATTTTAGCTTTTACTTATTACAGTAAAAGTATTTTAGGGGAACCTCCTAGATAATTCATTAATAGCAATAATATATTTAGACCTTACCATCCTGGCTAACACACTGAAACCCCAGCTTTACTAAAACTACAAAAAAAATTAGCTGGGCATGGTGGCCCACGCCTGTAGTCCCAGCTACTCAGGAGGCTGAGGCAGGAAAATCACTTAAACCCAAGAGGTAGAGGTTGCAGTGAGCCAAGATCACGCCACTGCACTTCAGCCTGGGCAACAGAGTGAGACTCCATCTCAAAAAAAAAAAAAATTTCTATTTGAATATTCAAGACTGCCAAATGTTTAGAAGTTCAAAAATATGTTAGCAATTATTTTCCACAAAATTTGTACATTGTTTTGGATCTTAGACTTCTTGTTTTTGTTTGATGATCGTTTTATTGTTTATATTATTTTAGCCTCAGTATTATTTTAATAGAGTCAAACTAAGAAAAAATATTTTTCCTCCTATGTTTATATATCTTAATTACAAATCTTACTTTAAATATAATTTAAAGATGATGGTGAAAGGGTAAAACATCTTAGGAAGAATAAGTTGGGTTTCTTTGGAGATTGATTGTACAGCATGGTGAATATAGTTAGTTAATAATGGTGTACTGCACACTTCAAAATTTCTAAGAGAGTACATTTCAAATGTTCTAATCACAAAAAATTATAAGTATTTGTGGTGATATTAGCTTTAATTATTTCACATTATATTAGTGAATCATAACTAATCCATACCCCATAAATATATAAAACTATAGTCAATTTATGATGAAATATTAATATGCTATTTAAAAGTATTTAAAACATACCTTTACCTTTTACTTGAAATAACTGATTTAGAAATCTTTATATTATATGAGTTATAATTGAGAAAATTGGTCCAAGGCCTGGAATCAAATCCAGAAAAAATAAGACCCAAATGTATTCAAATAGAATATAATACAAACACTTTTAACAAAAACAGAAGCAAATATGTTTAGGATAAAAACAAGGATCATCCACCTATTTTTATTTATTTATTTATTTATAAAAGTTATATATAACAGGTGTACATATGTATAAAGCACTTATGGTATTCTGATACATTTATATAATGTATAATGATGAAATCACAATACTTGGGATATCCATCACCCCAAACATTTTCTTTTTATGCTGGAAATACTTGAATTATTCTTTTCTAGCTGTTTTGAAATACATAATAGATTACTGCTTACCATAGTCACCCTACAGTTATGTATTGAATATTAATCTTATATTCTTCTATTGCACTGTAATTTTGTACCCAATAAACAACCTCCCTTCACCTCTCCACCCCAATTCCTTCGGGCCTCTGGTAACCACCAATCTACTTTCTATCTTCATGAGAAGAATCATTCATTTTTTACATTGCTTCTTCATGTTTACCATTCTTACTCAATTAACCAATACTTCAGGTAGTATTTATTTACCGTATGACCTCCTAAACCCTAATCTAGACCCTGTTGCTTGGGGTAATTTAAGAAATTAGGTAACCAAGGAAATACAAATTAAAAGTTAGATTACATTTTTTGTTAAATTGACTAGATTTTTAAAGTTAGTATTAGTGAAAATGTGGAGAAATAGGTAATTTTAACACAATTTTCTGAAATTAATTTGACCATATATGTTAATATTATAAATAGGTAGGTCCTTTGGTCCAACAACCCTTTTTATTAAACTTCATGTTTTCTGAAAAAAGAAATTCCTCAAGTAAATAGAGTTTGCTGATGTTTATTAAGTTAGGTATAACTTGTTTACATAGCAAAACAAAAAAGGAAATAATTCCATTTAAATAATTCAAAATGGCGTCACATTATGAATAATTTTTGCTTTTATGTGTTTTTTAGGATTTAAAATATCAAAAGTAGTATTTCATAGATGTATGAGTCATTATGATAAGTAAGTAAACTAAGAACAGGTCTTTCTGTATAAATTACACAGGTCTACCTCATACACATCTGCCTAGTACTCCACAGTAGAGATATGTCTTAATTTGTTCACTCTTCCTGCTCTCATGAACATCTTGATTATTTTCCATGTTCTAAGTTAACTTATTGCATTGAAGAGGTATAGCGCAAACGGATAATAAAAAAATCAAAATCATGACTTCAGTGGTAATGGAACAAAAGCAAATCAAAGTAATGAAACATGATTTTAAAAAACTTGTTGAATTGGTAAAGATTTTCAATATGACAATCATCAATCCTGGGTAGTATATAGTTGGGTAATCATTTATATGACAAATGAGCATAACCTGTCTAGGAAATACTTAGGCAGTGTGTATCACAAATATCAAAAGCTTTTTTTTTTTTTTTTTTGAGACAGAGTCTCACTCTCTCGCCCAGGCTGGAGTGCAGTGGTGGTGTGATCTCAGCTCACTGTGACCTCCGCTTCCGGGGTTCAAGTGATTCTCCTGCCTCAGCCTCCTAAGTAGCTAGGATTACGGGTGCATGTCAATTCATCTGGCTAATTTTTTGTACTTTTAATAGAGATGGGGTTTCGCCACGTTGGCCAGGCTGGTCTCGAACTCTTGACTGCGTGATCCTCTCACCTTATCCTCTCAAAGTGCTGTGATTACAGGCTTGAGCCACTGTGACCAACCTAAAAGTTTCTTTTTTTTCTACTCAGTAATTGAATATCAAGAATTCTATAGCACAAAAGTAATAAAAATACAAATAAAAACATATCTATCTGTCTATTCATCTATTTGTCATTGCTTATAGAAACTTAAATATCCAAAAATAAGGAAGTTCTTAAATAATAAAAAACTTATTCAACGGATTATTAAGCAGATTAAGTATCATGATCAGCAGGAATCATCACTAAAATGAGGAAATACTCAAATATAATTTTAAGAGTAAACTGGATGCGTAACTCTATACATACAATACATATTTTTTGGAGAATAAAACCATCCTAAATGGACTACAGCAGTTTTTTAAGTGGATATTTCTGAGAGGAATAAAAGAATGACTTTTTATGTTCTTCTTTGTACTTGAACCTATTTTCTAAATTTTCTACAATGAACATTTACTACTTTTAAAGTATCAATTAAAGAAAGAAAGAAGAAAGAAAATGCATCCTTAACTACAAAATTCAACAAGTTTCTGCACTTCATCTATTAAGTAAAATTGGTCAGGTTCATGGTAAAGCCCTTGTAAACTGATTTTATCTTATCACACTAAGCTTATTGCTAGTGAGTACCCAACTCTAATGCTCAACTCCTTCCCAGATGGTTACTAGGCATGTCATGGTTCACCCAAACTCCACTCATATTCTTCCACTCAGGGCTAGAACTTTCTCTCCTAGGGTTTCTGATGATTATTTTTGGTTGTAACTATTTCAGGCCAACTTCGGATGTTCCTAATGTTCTAAGCAAAGTCTAGTAACGTGACAAAATCATTTTATACTCTAACTCCAATACATTAACCACAGTAATTCAGAAGAATGCCCCTCTGACAGCAAGAATTCCATCAGTATTTGTTAAGTGAACAAAAATAATCATTAGCATGATCATAACAACAACTAACATTTACTGAGAGCTTTCTGTTTAGAAAGAGGCTCTGTGACAAGTGCTTCACACTATCTTCATCTCATTTAATGCTCAGAACAGCCCCCTACTTCACCATTGAAAAAAACAGAGCCCCAGGCTATGCTATTTCTTGAAGGTATACAGATAGCTTGGGCCTGAGCTTCAAATCCAGCTTGGGTGGATGCCAATAAGCTCTACACTACCAAATTTGTTTATGGAAAGCCCACAAGATATCATTTTGTATCTGATATATCAATTAATCTAACCATCTAGTTGACAAAATGTGTTACACTACAAAGCTTCCTTTAATATATAAAAATAGACACAAAACAATAAAATTTTCTGCTAAATCTCATTATACAAGTAATATGTTTACCTGTATAGGACCAGCCAATCTCTTCAACAAGTTTTCTCTGTTGTCTGTAGTATCCATTAGCCAAATCTATAGAAAAAAATAATAATAATCAGTATGTAGAAAATATGTGTCCGAAAATAAAAGATGCCAAAATCATTTATACCATACATAGTTCTTGATTACTCCTTTCCATGTTATCTTCTCAATGTGTTCTTTCAACCTCAACCACCACCATTATATTATATACTCCAATGCCCTTGTTCTGGTAGCTAGTGTAAATTTTAGAGAGTGTGCTTAAAGGATGCTGACATTCAGGCAGAAACAAGGTATATATTTAGATAATGCAAGAGCAGTCTAGAAGGGTTCAGTCCCAAAGAGGGACTGGAGTCAGAAAGAACAGCTTGTCATGTCTCCAAATGTTGTTACCATTCCCTAAGTCTAATGCCCAAAATCCTATTGATTAAAGATACCTTTATGTTTACAATCCAAGTTTTATCTGAAAATGTGTCTAGTGTACCCAGAGTTTATCATGCTTTCAAACTCTGCTTCCTTCCTAATACAAAACAAAATTAGCTACCATCAGAACGTAGAATTTAAATGTGCATATGTTGTTTGGGAGAAATGTTATGTCAGATCTGTGAGTGAATTTGTCCCTTGGAGGAAAAAGACGCTTGAGTTAGGTAATGCAATGGGAAGCTTAGGGCCATAAAGATAGTGAATGCCCCATGACCCAGAGAGTCTCTAGATCTAGCACATGGGGCAAAGAATAGACACAGGAAGATGTGTTAAAACCAGTCTCACTCTGCATAATTCAAAATGTTGCCAGGAGACATGCCTTCATCCAACAAATAGGAGTCTTCATATTCATTATCCTCCTCCCTATACGATTGTCCCTTGATTGCAGACTGCACTGGCATTAATACTTCATTTCAGCTACATTGTGGATAAAATAAATATTTGCAGGATAGGTTTGGAAACTGATTGGTATTGGCAGAACTGTTTCTGAAGAGAAAGCTACATAGCTAGTTTACAAATGTACTTGCAGAACATTATTCATTCATACATTGGCATTCTGTTCAAATAGTATTAAAATTACTTCTTATTCTCTTTATACATTTGTTTTCTCTATTGGATGCAAATATCTCAAAGACATTTCAGAATTTATTTTTCTTTCTTCCATGTTATATACTCTCTGATTATTAAAACATGGTCATTAATTATTATTTTATAAAAACTAAAAGGCAGGGCAACTATCAGAAATGCACATTTAAAATTCATAGATTATCCAAAGCCAAAACCTACTTTGGAAAAATAAAGGTTTTGTTTGTGTTTACATTTTTAAAAATCTGCATATTTAGGTAAATATTCTATTGGCTATATAGCCCATTTCAACATAAATCTATTTTTTACAATAGTTTTATTGAAATATAATCTACATAGCACACAATTCATCCATTAAAGTGTACAATTCAATGGCTTTTGGTATATTTACAAAGTTTTGTCACCATTCCTACAAACAATTTTAGAACATTTTCATCACTCTTAGAAGAAACTCCATACCCTTAGCTGCTACCCCACACCCACTCCCATTCCCTACCCCTAGAAGAACACTAATACCTTTGTCTATATAGATTTGACTATTCTAGACATTTCCATATAAACAGGATGATACAATATGTGGCCTTTTGCAACCAACTTCTTTCACATCACATAATGTTTTCAAGGTTTATACATGGCATAGCATGTATTAATACTTCGTTCTACTTCACTGTCCAAGAATATTCTATCATATGGTGACCAGGACAGCCTTAAAATTCCCCTTGGTTTGACTAAATCTTAGAAAGCCTTGTTACCAACTGTAGGCCCTTGATCTTCCTTTTATTATAGAATTTACTTTAGGAATATTGTAATTGTAATTCTTTCTCTACCTCCGTGAGATGTAAATCCTTTTAATAGCCCCCTGATAATTTCATAAACCAGACATGTACCTCTCAAAGACCTGGGAACCACCTCTTCGAAAAGTAATCAACAAGAGAGACAGCACCTTTATCTTCCGGATTAGTGGGGAGGGTGGGAGGCTAAAATCAGTGGGGCCCCTTGATCCAAGTTGCAAAAACTACCTCTTGTTATAAAAGTATGAATTTATTTATATAAACTCAGATCTTTATGACAAGAGGTAGTTTAGATAAAGCCAATTAGCAAACACAAATAGCTTATGGCCCTGAGTGAACTGTAGTTGTTTTCCAATAGCTCACTCCAGACCTTAAAAAACTGACCCAGTCCGCTTCATGTGTGTGCAGTTCAGACTCTGTTCTAGCTTCTCTCCCCTACTGCAGCAGCCTTGAATAAAGTATTTCCTGTCTGTTTAACTTCGGGGCAATTTTTGTTTTGACAACTGAATATACCACATTTTATTCATCCATTCATCAAGTAATAGGTACTTGGGTTGTTTCTAATTTTCAGCTATTATGAATAATGCTGTTATGAATATTCATACATAATTTTGTTTCACTTTCTACTGAAAATGGAATACCAGGCTCACAATTTATTTTTCAAATAAGGTTGTTCCATAAAATGCTAGTTATTTAAGACTAAATTGATTTAAGTTAAATTCTGGGCATAAGTGTTTCTTTATTATAAATGAATATATACAACAGAATATTAGAAAGAGACATAAAAGGTTACTGACTGAGACTTAACATTCTAGAAAAAAGTAATTCCTATTTTAGAGATAAGAAGATTTATGCCAAAAAAGTAAGTCGTTTGTACAGGCAGTAAGAGATAAAAAATGGAAACCATAATGCTGGGTTCCTGCTTCCCACCTCATTCACTCTCCCTCAGTATCAAAGATTCCTAACAATTCTGAGCTACTGGTTACTCTCCTAAGGTGCTCTGCCATAGCAGGGGCCTCTATAGCATGTATGCCTTCAAGAGACACAAAATAGCACAAAACAATACTGAGGGCTACAGGTTCATTAGCAGGAATTACTTGGACAAATAAATTTTAAAGAATTGACTGCATACATGATTTAACCTGGTAATCAACTGAAATTTTCCTCTGAAACTTTGTATTGTCCATAGGGAAAAGATTCCTTGTCATTTTTTATATATTTTAAATATAAATATTTTAGAAATGTAAGACATTTTTGTTATGCATTGTGGTGACTTCAGGAGATCAGATACCATGCAAAACCTGTATTTAACAAGCATTCTATTGAAATAAATAAAACAGTAAGCTCTTGTTTTAATGATTCATTCTAAAGGATAACAGCAAAACATCAGCAGAATTTTAGCTTTCCTTGTAGAGTTTTATCCTTACACAATGAACAATTATCCTTGGTTTTTAATTACTTACATTAAGAAAGCTTTTTCAATACAAGGTTCCCAGGTGTTGGTAGCTCTCTTCAGTTCCTTTATGTATTGTTCCCTTAATTGTTACTTCAAACAATCCGTTACACATTCATATGCTAATTACACAGTGCTTGGGCGTGAGAGAGTACCCCACTTTTAAAATTCTACTTAGAGGTCTGATAGATGAGATGTGATAGCTCCAATGAACAAGAAAAAAAGGAGCTGGGTTCACTTTTTTGTTGCATTATATACTTTGAAAACCAGGAAATCCTATATAAAAAGGAATCTATCAAAGTGCTTACACATTTTAAGATCCATTAAAATAATGAAATATAGATTTTTTTTGTTTGTTTCCGCAGATTTGTTTCTTTAGTTTTTACATTTTGTTTTTTTCCATTTAAAATATTTGACAAGGCTGTTACGGTATGACTGTTTTGTAGTGATAAATCTAAGAAATTTCAGGAAGTGATTGTTCACAAGATATACAACAAGAAAATACATATTAGTAAATTTTTTTAAGGTTACCTTAAAATTTGTCCTAAAAATATTCTTAATGAAGCAGCTTTCTAACCTCCTAACAAAACTGAGAGAAATTTGGCTTACATTATTTCAGATAACCTAAACATTCTCTTTTCAACTGATTCCACCTTGTACTTACCTTGAGCACTTACATATATGCAAACACACACATATATATATATATATATATAAGGATAGATATAAATACATATATTTACATAGTATATGTATTATAAATACATATTTCTTCATTTCTGTTTACACTTATATAAAGGAAATCAAAGTTCTGTTTTCCTTGACAACACCCTTATCAAGGAAATCATTTTTTCCTCAAATTTTTTAATCCCCTGAAATTAAAATCAGGGTGCTCATTTCCCACTAAAAAAAATCATTATAAATATTTTGAATTCCAAAAATGCTTCTGACTGTGGCCTTACCCTAAGGAAGTTCTCTGTTTCATGTTGATTAACAATTTATCACCTGCATCCTACTACAACAAGTTCTAGCAGCAGTGCTCTGACAAAATACACACACAAACACATACACACATGTTATTGCCATAAAGTGGCCAAAATATTACTATAATAGGGAGAAATAGAGTGCTTTTAAGAGAAAGAAATTTCAGATAGAAAATAACCACAGATCTAAGTCTAAAGTGTAGGATTTCATATCTCCTAAAGTGAACTTGTCCAAGGTAGATGATACTTCTTGCAAATTTCGCATCCTTTAAAGAAGTTAGAAGGAATTTCCAAGGACATAAAGAGGAGATCAGCTGGTAGCAGAAATCTAGAAATGTGGCAAAGTAATAGAGATGAACCATTAAATACCTTGAAGAAGACTGACAAAGAAGAGACATGGGGAAAGGGACTGAATGTTCCAGGTAGAGGAAAGGGCATGAGCACCAAGAAGTGAGAAATCACAGAACTCAAAATCTGAGAGGCCAGGGAGCGCTCATGTAGGATCTTCACAGATCACTAGGGACTTATTTTTGGTGATAGTTCACTGTGATATAAGGTCATATCCATCTTCACACTTTTAACTTTCATCCTACTCTCTTCTTACCTAGACTTCTTTTAAAAGTGAGGAGGTAGTCTACTGAGTTGACTGAATGTCATTGAATGTATTTCATATGTTGAGTATATTTTGAGGAAAAATATCAAAGATGAGTATGAAATAATCCAATAAATATTTTAACTGAAATGAAAGGGGTTGGATATGTACTTGTGAAAAAGGTAGGTGGTTTGTGAAGGCTTGAAGAAGGACTTGGAAACCTCTGGAGATAGTCTAATGTCATCAGAGTGGTTACCATCCACTAAAGAATTTGACAGCAAGACATGCTTAAGACTGAAGAGGCACTGATAAACAATGGTTGATAGTGACAGCAGTCATGATCATCTGTCACTGGAAGCAAAATAAGTCCACTCTCTGAGAATAAAATAAAAATAGGAATTCCTTTAAGAAGAGAATCTATTTTTTTTTTTTTTTTTTGAGATGGAGTCTTGCTCTGTCACCCAGGCTCCTGGAGTGCAGTGGCTCGATCTTGGCTCACTGCAACCTCTGCACTTCCCACCATCACCCCGCCCTGGGTTCAAGCAATTCTTCTGCCTCAGCCTCCCTAGTAGCTGGGATTACAGGTGTGCATTACCATGCCCAGCTAATTTTTGTATTTTTAGTAGAGACAGGGTTTCACCATGTTGGCTAGGCTGGTCCCGATTCCTGACTTAAAGTGATCTGCCCACCTTGGCATCCCAAAACGCTGGGATTACAGGCGTGAGCCACCAGTTCTTTAATTGATTAAAGAAAACCTATGAACACATCACCTGGTTATTAAATACTTTGTATCTTCAGATGTTCTATTATTATTGTCTTTCTCCATTTGATAAGCTGAGTTGATGATTCAAATGATCTAACCCCAAACCTTGATTAACAAAGACAAACTTTGCAAGTAAAATTAACTTTGCCCACGAGGACAGAGCCTACAATATTATACATGGTAGATTTTCTCTGTGGATTTTCTAGTCATTCAATGTCAAAGATTGGCTTAAATGATCATATAGCCTATCTTTAGCGATCTGGCATGTAAACTTTTATTCAGTATATATGCAAAGACATTTATGAAACATAATTCAGCTAATTATGGTAATTCCGATAGTATGGTTTGTTTATGCTATAGTAAGAGTTTGAACCTTAAACTTACTGTTAATCATTTCAGATGTACTAAAAAGACCTAAAAAATACTGCTTTTTATGCTATATATGTTATTTTCCCCCAAACCATTTGTTTTCCAATTTCAACTACCTTCCAGTGTTAGAAAGCGGAGTTTCAGTTTTCTCCTCTTCAAAGCTTTCAAAATAAAAGTACTTTTGAATGTGTCAAAACTTTAATAGCAACTTTATGCAAAATAAGAGGGTATTTTAATTTATATAATCAAAAAGAGGTAATTCTGGAAAAATATATGAGTCCAGGTAACATCTTTATTTAAGAATAAGTTTAAAGAGAGAAAAAAGTAGATGCCTGAGGCACTATATAATCAAAAGGGTAAAATAATAAGGAGATGGAAAATTTGAACATAAGGATAATGGAAAGGAACAAAGGGAGTTATTTCTTCCATATGCTTATTTTGGTAGTGAGACATCCAATTAAATGCATATGTCTCACAGAACCAAGGAAAGGTTCAAAGGTGAGCAATTCGATTTTATTGTTTCTTAGACATCCGACACTATGAATGCTTTCACAGAGATAATCTGTATGTTGGTAATATGTCTACTATTCAAACTTTTCAAAGAAAGCTCAAAACATTCACAGGCTAGTCTTAATAAGTAGTGTATTTTCCTATACTTAGATGCATTTAAGCGAATGTAATTTATATTTTTAAAGTTGAGGTAATTTTTCTTAAAACACGTTAATAATTTTGCTGTTTACGATATAAGTAACAATGCATGCCTATTTCAAATAAATTAGATAAAATACAGGTAAGCAAAAATAGTTTAAAAGTTACTTGTAATCCTATGTCTTATAAATAACTGCTATTAACAATTTTGCATATGTATATATGTTTTTCTAGATGTTATATATTTACATTTAATAAATTTGGACTTTACTTAAATTCAATGACACTCTTTGGCAACCTGTTTTTTGCATGATAATGAATCACTGACATATTCTCAATTTATAAATAGTATTTTACAACATCATAACAGTTAAAGCATTCTCTACTTTTTGGATACTGAAATTAAAAGTTGACAATGTCAGGAGATTTATTTCTTGAGCTTAAATGATATGCATGATGATAGTTTCTATTAAACTGGCTTTGCCTGAGTTTTATGTATAAAATAAAATCTGTTGGAGATGAAGTACCACACTTTTCTTGTCAACCTTCTTCCATAACATCAACAAAACACTAAGCACAGACTCATTGTCATTGTACTACAATCATTATAGTTACCAAGTTTTATGTCTATAGCTAACACTGAATTTGTTCCACCATAAGAGAAAAACCCAATTGCTCAGTGATGATGGGAACAGAGACAGAAATATCAAACTATGTACAAATAAAATTAAGAGAATGAGATAAAAATAATATTAAAAGGGAGAAGAGAACCCAATCTGTGTAAGAAAAAGTACATAAAATTTAGTAGAAAACACAATTCATCAAATGGCAAAAAATAATACGTTATTATATTTGTTATGTATTATGTTATTATATGCTATTAAATTATCTTACAATAATAGTATTATTTAGCAATGTAAATAAGAATGCAGTTGTGAAGCCTTATGTCCACATACTTTCACTGAAATCTGACGCAGAGCAAGAACATCTGCTGTGCTCTTTTCTGATTGGGGTCGCTCAGGAATTTCTGAACAACTGGCACACTTAAATAACCAATTAGAGGATACAATGGGATTCCATTTGCATTTACCATGAAAAGCACAAAACACCAAGAGAGTTCATAAAGGAACAAAGATATGAACTATTTTTAATAAGAAAATGTGAATAAATGAAGAGACCTACTACATCCTTTAATGGAAACACTGAATTTGGGGAAGTTGCCATTTTTTTTCCATATTAATGAATAGGTC
Organism: Aotus nancymaae; assembly: GCF_030222135.1. Classification (NCBI taxonomy): domain Eukaryota; kingdom Metazoa; phylum Chordata; class Mammalia; order Primates; family Aotidae; genus Aotus; species Aotus nancymaae. The sequence goes on from NW_026988413.1 coordinate 34,647,799, forward strand.
AAATCTCACTAGGATGTTTCTAACTGGAGAAATTTTTCTAAAATTTATATAGATTGATAAAAGGAAAGTAATAATTCACTATTCATAGAAAGTGTGAATTAATAAAGGCTTGGTTAATCAATTACTAATAAAAATGAATTGACAGGCAGATCAATGGAAAAAAGCAAATAGCACTAATATAGAACCTACTATAAATGTGAATTTAATATATTATAAAGGAAGCATCACAATCAGAAAAGGAAATGTATGAAGGTTCAAAGGTTGGGAACAGTGACTACTGTGAAAAATTTAAATCGTATTTGACACATACATAAAAATAAATTCCAAGTGGAATAAAGAATGTTTTAAAAAGATGCAGAAAAACTATTTACAAAGTGAACATTAAATTTATCATAAGAGGTGAGATGCCTTACTATGTATGAAGAAAAGGATACTATGAAGAAACATTTTAGTTTTGATCACATAACATTTAAACTTGTATAGAGAAATGTTTAATGAAATTCAAACTGTAAATGTTAAGCTACTGATAAATGTTAAAATACATTAAACATTAAATATATATTACCATATATTCCACACATACAATATTCTTACAAATCAATAAGAGCTAAATATGAGCAGAGAAGTTTTAAAAACACAAATACAATTAGTAAATTTATAAAGAACTGTTAGATTTTTCTGGTATCAAAGAAACAGAAACTAAAATAACAAGAAGACAGCATTTTTCCAGCTGACAGGTTATCAAAGGTTTATTACTACTTTTTAAATATTCAGTGATGATCCAGAAATCTTCAGATGTTTCCTTATATATAGGTAGAAGAATGAACTACTATAAACTTTCTGGGACGTGAGTGTATAAGAGTTATCAGGTTCCTTAAAACTCTTCATACCATTGGACACAATAATTCTATTTCAAAGAACATATTTTAAAAGATTAACAGAGATTAACATGATGTACCAAGACATTTACAACATTGAAAATAATGATGAATAACTATAGAATATGTTAATATACAAAAAGTGGGGGAAGTTTAAATAAATTATATAAGGTTCCGAATACGAAATGACATGAAGCCATTATAAGTATATCTTCAATAATATTTATTGATTTTTTTGAAATATATAATATAAAACATTATCAAAAGTTATGATACAATTTTCTAGACAGTACATATATAAAGAAATGTAAATTTATTTATGTGGTGCCATTGGGAGTGATTTTTATTTTTTCATATGTTCTTATGTTTCCCAAATATTTGATGAGTTTTTATTAGTTAAATATTTTTAAAATTTAAAGTGTATACGCACTCTGAAAGAATATCTCTGATTCTACAACTAAATAAAGTTAAATATGTAAATATGTTTTAAGACTGTAAAGAAAAACTTGAAATTCACTTTAAAATCTTTTTCCAAGATACTGCACAACAGATGCAGCATTAACAGCATTTTAGGGTTAAGGTTATGAAATAATAGCCAAGTTGACACATAGTAGGCAAGTCAAGTACTTCAGCTACTAAGATAATGATACACAAGAACCACAGCAAACCAGGAAATGCAACAAACTCACAGATCATCTTATTGGCCATTAAAATCAGATGGACTGGGTCTTCAATTTGTAATTAAACCCTGAAATAGTCTTATTTTAATTTTTATCTTATTTCTAAAACAGCACATTTTGCTTAGATAAAATTAAACCCAAACGTCAGCGTCTGTCCATTAAGCAGGACAATCTGGCAGCTTTATGTGTTAACAACCTGTGTTCTGAAATAGGTGTGGGTCATGTTAAAGTTGTTTCCAGGATGCTGACTGATTCACTGTGTGGTTATGTCTGGACAAGGCAGAAAGATTTTCTTGACTCCTTTCCCAGTATATTGACTGAAAATTCATTTTTGTCATGAATTCTGTTTTTTTAAACTGGGCTAGAAATAAGAAAACTTCATTCACAGAAAGCATATTTACTATAATAAATTGATAATTTTCCATGTCTCTTTAATAATTTAAGACATCTTCAGTTTGCCAGTATCTTTTACAAGCCACTTGCTATTGCTCATTAAAACTACTTCAGCTGGGGCAATACTGCAAAAAGAAATCAGGATGAGCAAGGGAGATCTGCCTAATTTTAACTATAAACACTTATATTTTTTGTGTCCCCTTTCACTTTATTCTTAAGGTCAGGATCTTAGATTCTGCCATTAAGTGATGACCTTGGACAAGTCACATCTCTTTGCTTGTATTTCCACAATTTAAAAATAGGGGTATATATCTGCTGTTTACTTACAAGGATACTGTAACAAGGGGTAGGGCATGTGTAAAACCATTTTGAGCTCTTAGTAAAAAATGTGCGTATAACAACTCACATAATTTCCTTAATTGTATTTTTCACATATTTGGGTTTTTTTCTTTCAATAGTGAAGCAAAATTTTAAGAAATGCAACAATATGACATTTATCTAACATGCATAGCATGTTTTTGTTAAGTCATAAATTATTCACTTATTTTCTGATGCTATCTGATTCTTAGTCTGAAGTGCTCTTTAAAGTATGGACACTCAGTGCACATGGAAAATACAAATCCTGATATTCAAGGGTTGATCCTTTTCCCTAGAGAACAATGTGAACACTGAAAAACAAAATATTTAATTTATATCAAACTTTAGGAACTAGGCTTATCTAATCTATGTCTTTGTATTGTACTTTTTTTTTTTTTTTGAGATGAATTCTCCCTCGGTTACCTAGGCTGGAATGCAATGGGGCAATCCATCTCCGCTTACTGCAACCTCCATCTCCCTAGTTCAAGCAATTCTCCTGCCTCAGCCTCCCAAGTACCTGAGATTACAGGCACCCACCACCACATCTGACTAATTTTTGTATTTTTAGTAGAGGTCACCATGTTGGCCAGGCTGACCTCAAGTGATCCATCAGCCTCAGTCTCCCAAAGTGCTGGGATTATAGGAGTGATCCACTGTACCTGGCCTGTATTATAAATTCAATAAATTTTTTAAAGCAATATTTTTCAGAATACTTTCCTTGTTTCAGAAAAGACTTAAGACAGCTTAGATCACTATTTATTTAAAAGCTTATATTGTTTACATTTTAAAGAGTTCTTTATTTTAGAACCACTTTCTCCACTAGCAATTTAAAAAAAACTGAACACTTTGATGACATCTCTAGTAGGTTAATTGTTGATGAGCACCTAACTATATTCATCACTGATTTTGCTCATAACTGTACAAGAAAGACTTCTTCTACTGCTTTATTGGTATGTATAAATGTTTCATTGCCAATAGACTATGAAGCAATAATTACTGTTTATCATATTATTTCCTTCTATTGCAAAGTTTATTTAAAATGAGGGGAAATTGTGCAAGTCCTATTGTCTCAATTAGTACAGCTTAAGTTCAATCTAGCTAGCTAGCAGAATCATTTTATTGGCTTCACATTCTTCCACTGGATACTTTTAGTCCCCATCCCATGCCTCTACTCTCCGCCAAGCATCTCACTTGTACTCTCTTTTCTTTCTCACTTTAATAGTTGCATTCTCCATAGAACTTCGTGTCTTTACAATACCCATTCTGTGAAACCCCAAAGTCAGATTCACTTCAACCACCAATCACAATATGCTTACCTTCAAGTTGTATGATTGGTGACCTATCTTGACCAATGACAGCACTGGGTCTTACTGGCCTATTGCTGCAACAGCACTTCCCAAATATTGCCTAAAATTTGAATGCACTCTGCAGTGGCAGATGCTCAAAGATGCTTGTTAGGTTGCCTAGATTACACAGGTTTATTGCACTCAGAGGAACAACATCTAAAAAGCATTCCTGTTCAGTACATAATTAAGAGTCTTGGAGAATACATCTCATTAGTTACTTTTTATACACAATTACAAACTGTTGCCCAGGGGTTAGATATTATTTATTTTGGAATAGTTAACTCATTTGGAACAAATATGTTTTCTCTCCAGGTTTACTGTTCTGTTTGTGAGGATGTCAAGAGACTGAACAAGTTAATATAGTGTTTTTGGCCAGGACTCTGCTGGCAATTTGCCCTGGCCTTACTAGGCCACTGGGACACCTCGAGATAATTAACATACTCCTGCACTATCTAATGTTATAATGGTAATGGTTAAATAAAAAAGAGCATCTTAAAACAGACCACAGGTAGCATCACTGCACATCAAAGGAGCTAGCTCTGTGGGCAAGCCAATGTTTCTCTCTAAGTCTAGGAAAAAGAAAAAAGTGTTTTTATGGCAGGATTTACACCTTGGAATTTACATATCATATAACATAAAGACACAGATATTGAAATGTAACCTACGTTTTCCTTAATACATTTTTGAGCATCTAAGTGATCATACCTTTCTGAATTTTATACTCTGCCATTAATTTCACCAATGGCAAATATTATTTTGGCAGAAGATGTTTATCTAATAAGGTAGTATAGATCTAGCCAGGGATACTCTGATTTAACCTTGGAAGTAAAATAATATAATATACATTTTGTGCTCAAGCGGATCGCAAACTAACAACATAATGCCTAAAGTTCTTTACTATGTCATTCAAGTTCATCGGCAAATTGAGAAAATAGTGTATGCTGAAATAAAAATTATTTTAAACTACCTTGTTTTTAACCTCAGCAATGGCTTATAGAAACTGTCAATTTTCCTACCATTTTAAATGATATCTACCTTTAACTAAATTAAATGTCTTGCTTCACATAATATTTAAATGAAACGAATGTTTCTTGTGAGGATGAAATTCCCAGAAGTCTCTCTGGTCTAGAGTAAGGGGCATTAGTAGGCAAAGAAGTTCTGCATTTCCCAAGAGGCTCTCCGCCAGACCAATTGAGGCTATGTGCTCATCTCCCACCTGAACCTCCCAGGTAATACAGTGGCTGAAAAATCCACGGGTCCCTCCCGATCAGGGAGTGTCTGGTGATTTGGGATGGTGGTCCATGCCAAGGAATCATGATAATACCATCAGCCTGACACAGCTTTCTCATCTCACACAAAACTCCTGTCATTCAGAAGCATGTGTGCAGTATATGGTAGTATATGGTGGTGCTCTAGCGGGTCTTGCTTATCAGGGAGAAAGACTACCCCCATCTCCCTCACACATCCAAAAAGAATTGATGCAGTTTTCTTAGCCCTTCATGTAATTTTGCCCTAGTTTCCAGTCCACCAAATTACTTATGGGAAACTTAGCAGTAATTGTAGACATAACAAGAAAACCTTGGAAACTTTTCACATGTAATATCAGCATGGTGCTTGGCACATGAATGAATAAATGAATGAAAGTTACACATCTGACATCATGTTCAGTTCTATAGTTAGGAGAGGTATAGGTATAGCAAGTATCCAGTAAAACCTCTCAAGAAGAGAAGGCATTGAGGATTTTATTTCATGGTCTTCAATAATCCCATTATGTCCTTATTTTAATTATGTTTTTTAAAATGTTGGTCTTTAAAATACCATGGACCACCAAGGATAGTTCAGCAAAATAAGATTAATAGACGATTTATGATTTTAATGAATTTGATTCTTTAAATTCAAGGCACGTCTCAAGGATTTTTCACAAAAACAATTGATCCTTTTCACGGCTTAATGCCACTGTAACTTCCTCCACACAGCTAGCAGATTGCCATGGACACACATTCGGACGCCTTTCATTCTCTCCAGGTCTCCAGAAGTTTACGTTTGAGGACAAAAAGAAAGAGCAGAGGAATCTTTTCTATACATAAAGCCTACTTGGGATCTTAAACAATATGCACATTTGTAATACAAATGACTACCAGAAATTTATAGTATGCTAAAAAATTACTTCTACACCAATTTTTTAAAAAAGTAATGCTTTAAAAATCCAGAAAAAAGTAATCATAAAGCAACGATTTAAGACAGTGGTAAACACCTATGATTTCACAGACATAACAATCCACAGCTAAAAAAAGAAATGCCAGATTTCTGCTTATTTCTTTTACGTATTTATTTAGAGACAGGATTTCACCATGTTGCCCAGGCTGCTCTTGAACTCCTAGGTTCGAGGGACCCGCCCACCTCGGCCTCCTAAAGTGCTGGGATCGGAGGTCTGAGTCACCATGCCAGGCCAGGTTTGTTTCTTTTAAATATGTGCTATACACAGAGGTAAAAAGGATAAGGATAAGTATGCAATTTAAAACTGAATATAGACTGTGTAGCTGGATAATTCTAGGCAACAGTTCCAGTTTTTCCCGGCAGTTAAGTTAGATGGTTTTTTCCTGAACTTTATGATTTTCTGAATTCTTTATTTAATATGTATGTGTGAATAAGTTGAGAATTCTTTTGGTTGAATGTTAAATAATTTGAAATTCCACTCAATCTTATTCTATCTTACTGACACTACTCAATGGAAATGAAAAAAAAATGAGAGAAAACTTTCCAACTTTCCCTTATACCTGCTAAGTTAAGACAACTTTTCTAATCTTTTCATAAGCAATCCGAAGATAAACTTCCATTTTGTGGGCCATCTCTGTGTCAATTTGTAATATTTATAAAGCTAGCACAGGTTAAATGCAGCATCATTTTATCAACTACCTATTTACTGAATAAACTAATTAATTCAATGACTGCAAACACAGAAGTGCCAAATTAATCAAAATGTCCAGATACCTTATTTATTCCATACACCTTGCTGGTGCTACAGATGAAAACCTTCTGAGGTCAGTTCCTCTAATGCAAAGCTTCTCAAACTATTTCATATCATGTTTCAATTAGAAAGTGATGTTTTCTGTGCCTTGGGATAACAAATAAAAGCTGAGCAGATGAATACTTGGCACACTTGTAAATCACGAGTGGGACCATAGCACACTGAGCCTTACCACCCTCAAGCACCTGGTCTTCAGATCCCTTGCTCAGACATTTCTCCAACTGGATACCTCTGCTTTCTCCTTTCTTTGCCTCCTCACCCAATCCCAATCCTTCTCATGCATCAGGTGGTATCTTAATACCATTTCTTTGACTTTTACAGTCTTTCTCACAACTATAATTGAGTAATAATTTTTTGATACTTGTTTACTGTGTTAGGCATGAACTTCTTGAGAATTCAAAATGTGACTATCTTGTTTCTTGCTGTATATTCAACACGTAACCTAGGCAAATGTGCTCTGTAAATATTCATTGCATGAATAACAAACAAATTTAGGGTTTATAATCTCAGAGGAATGTTCCCTGCCACCTATAATTCATTTACCCCTCTGTGTTCCCCAACCTTTTTCAGATCAGTGACTGCTAAATCTTTCCTTTTTACGATCAGGAGCAGACTGAACATTCTGTTCTTACCAAGAAAACAGAAAACAAGAAATTTTACAAGTTCCCTCCTCATCACCTTTTAACTAACTTCTGTTTTCATCACCGTCTTTCTCATTGCATCTCACAGAGACAGATGTTGCCACTCTTTCACATCCTCCTACCTTATCCAGGATTTCTGGATGTCAATCTCTCTCTCTTCACTGAATTGTTCTTTTTTTTTTATTTTATTTATTTTTGAGATGGAGTCTTGCTCAGTCACCCAGCTGGAGTGCAGTGGCACGATCTCGGCTCACTGCAATCTCTGCCTCCCAGGTTCAAGTGATTCTCCTGCCTCAGCCTCCCAAGTAACTAAGCTTGTGCCACCATACCCAGCTAATTTTTGTATTTTTAATAGAGACAGGGTTTCACCATGTTTGCCAGGATGGTCTCAATCTCTTGACCTTGTGATCTGCCTACCTCGACCTCCCAAAGTGCTGGGATTACAGGTGTGAGCCACTGCGCCCAGCCTGAATTGTTCTTTTAAGCCCCTATTATATACTGAAGCATTGCTACCCTAAAAATTCCCGTTCCCTTATCTTCTCCCTTACCAACTGCACTAAGCATCTGTATTTTTATACATTCTTCAAATGGCAGCTGTCACCTTTCAATGAACATACACCTGTCTGTCTCTCTGTCTATGAATCACTCTAGCGCACCCTTAGGCCTTCTATACCTTAGTATCAGGCACAGAATAAATGCTCATAAATATTTAACACAATGAATAAAAAGAGATCACTGGATAAAGAATGAGTGCAAAGCAGTGCTAAACACATTAACTTATAACCATCTCTTATATTGTGTTTCCCATACTTGACTGCTATTAAAAAACAGTGGCTAGGGCCACTATATCAATAATGAAATGCAAACTTTGCCTTGCTATAATTTTTATATAAAATGGTTGCAGTTAACAATAAATATATGAAATTTATTTCAAATTCCCTCTAGGATTTACTGGGCTTTCTTGAATTTGTCTAATACTTCCTGCTGTTCAATTATGGACCTCTTCAACTACACAGTAGCCCCTATGGATGAAAGAATCTTAGTTTTCATAAGTTGGAAAAAACTTCATCATAATTTTTTTATTTCAAATATAATATGGAAACAGACACTTCTCTTTTCAAAATAGGTCTACTGTTATTAGAAGTAGACCTAATAAAAGTAGACCTATTTTGTTCATTAATAGAACTTAAATTTTTCCACATTAAGCTCTTACATTGAAATAAATGTAATGACCTACCTTTTAGTTACCTAGATGCCTGTAATATTGAATAGCCTATTGAGATATTGAATAGCTTATTGAAGTGAAACATATTTCACATATATGTGTACAAAATTAAAAGGTTTCTAATATATAATGCATTTTCTTATGTGGTATGTCATAGATGATATGACAGATGTAATGCTTTGAAATGTATAGTCATGAATAAGAGCTATAACTTATTGCTTGGGGAAATAATTGGGTTTACATTACAAACTACTTGAGAATGGGAGTGCTTTCTATGTGACTTTTTCCATTTTAAAACTATTTCAGAAGCTCCTGGTGTGGGAAAGGTCTTGGATAGTTAGAAGTCTTTTACAACCATACCTTGAAGTTTCAGAAAAGGAAGGGGCTCTGAAAGGATAAGAAAAGGAAGAAGTTAAGAATCAGAGACAGTGGGAAAGTTGCTTTCATATTGTTAAAGATGTGCATCAGAATTAGGCATGAAAAGTTATTTTAAATCTATGCAATCTAGAAACATTTATATGAAAGAAAACCATAATGTATTCATAACTAGACTACTGAGACAAGGAAGAAAAGACTTTATTTGACAAAACTGGCCAGTTACAGTGCAATCAGATAATCTATCATCAGTATTTTCAAATATACAGTTAAAATGAAAACATGGTTTTTAAAAATTATGCTAAAGCTTAAATCCATGCATGTCATAACTGTGCATATAATTAAGAAATATAATTTATTTTCAAATCAAACTTTATAAATGTTAGTGAAATTTGTTCCCATAAAATTATCAATAAGAATAAAATGCTATGTTTTTAATATAAGAAAACACTATTAAATAAGTACAATATTAAACCTTTCATTACTTAGTTATGAGTTTTTATATTTCAAAGCACAAAAGTCCTCATATTTGTAACCTACAGGCAAGCTAACCTGTAAAACTTCTAGGAAAACTCTATCAAAGCTTTTATTATTGTCATTAGCTAAGTTATTGTATCATTCTTATTTTCATTCAATGTCTAGAATTTCTGTGGGTTTAAATAGCATTTAATAATGCATTAACTTTATTTCCCATGACTATGAATTCCATTCACATCTAATAACATATACTAGAATCTTGATATTCCTTATTTTCAGGTATTTTCTGCTTACAAAATGGACGATATATTGGTTTTAGAAAGAATCATATTTTTCATTATAATGCCAACTTTATGTTCAAACCTATGTCAAATTCATTCATTTCTCCTCTCCATTTATCTTGCCTCTACCAGACTCAAACCACCACCATCTTATGAAATAATGTATTTGCCTCCTAACTGGTGTCCTTTGTTTTGTTCTACCTTCCTATTTTTCTTCTTTTCCTTTCTTTAGTCTTTTCTCTCTTCATTTAGTTAGTTGATGCCTTCAACTAATATATACTGATTATATACTGCATGCCAAACACCATTTAATAGCTTACTAAAATACTGAATAACTCATTAACATAAAAAGTATTACATATCTATGTTTCATATATATAGACACTTGAGATGCACTGGTGGACCCCCCAATCATCCAAACCACAAAAATATTGTCCTTGTGTAGTTCATTCACATTGTAGTAAGAGGAGACAGAAAGTTAACAACAGCGGTAGTAAATGACTTAATGATTCAGTATTTAAGAAGGTAATAAACGCCACGGAGGAAAGCATTACAGTGGAATAAGGCAGACGCATGAGCAGGTGCAATTTTAGACTGAGTGGTCAAAAGGAAGCAGCTTCTGAAAAAAAGAGTCACAGATAAAAGTTTTAGATTGGCTTGTTCTGTCTTCACAATTCTAGGCTAAAAATAACTTTGTCATCCAGTTTTTTAAGGCATGTATTGTGCTGTGCCATTATCTTCTAATTTTAATTTGAAGGTGGAAGAGAACAAGCAAATTGGTTCCAAAATTACACTAGTCATATATTTAATACATTGAATAATCAGAAATAATACAAAATGTGACAAAACTGAAGTCTAACATGTCTGCTAAATATTCTGCAAATCCTATATAAATTTCCATGAGATATTCAGGCACCAATGAATATTCAATAAAAGAATTCCACACTGTATATTTTATATTTTTTCCATATACAAAACTATATTTAGACTTTCACAATCCTTATCCTAGAGTACCTCACGTTTTTTCCAGAAAGATGAGTAGCACTATTAATATAGTGTTATTAGTAATGTTCTAGCCTGAAATGTGCTTACTGAAAACATTTTAGATTTAAAAGATTATTCCATAACCCATTTTGAAATAGCAATTTAATCAAGTTTTTAATTTTTAAAAGCTGCTTACTTAAAGTATGGTTACTTATAATTAAAGGACAATGGAAATAAAGAAAAAGTCATTACAGAAGTCAAAGATACGTGTTAACCTACCCTGTGTTAGCCTGACAGACTCCATCTTGCTGACAGCCAGACAGACTCCATCTTAACCTTCTCCTCACCCCTCCCGCCATTTCTCCCTTGAGTGCATACCTGGGTCATGCTACTGTGCTGGGTCATGCTGTGCTCAGAACTAAAGAGGCATATAACCATTGTAACCATGTCCTGCTTGGCAAGCCCACTTGCTATTGTGAATACTCCCTTGATTGATTGATTGGCAAGTACCGAATACCTGCCTTGGCAACCAGCAATCATGGGAACCACTTGTGTATACTCTCCTTCACAGTCAACAATCATGGGAACCTCCTGCCTCCTAGTTACCAGCCTCCTTATCTAACTTGCTTGTTCTGCTTCTGTAAATTCTGCTTCACCTAGGCTTCCCCTCCCCTCTCTTAAGCAAGATATAAAAAGGAATCAAACCCCTTCTTTGGGGCCAAGAGAATTTTGAGCATTAGTCCTCTCTCGGTTGCTGGCAACAAAGGACTCCTGATTCAATCTCAGTGCATGGTGCTTTCCTTACAACTCGCTCGGGTACAACAATATCATTCTAGAGGAGAGGACCTGTAAGACTAGGAGTATTAACCTCTGAAACCCTGCCAGGCGCGGTGGCTCACGCCTGTAATCCCAGCACTTTGGGAGGCCGAGGCGGGTGGATCACGAGGTCAAGAGATCGAGACCATCCTGGTCAACATGGTGAAACCTCGTCTCTACTAAAAATACAAAAAAAATTAGCTGGGCATGGTGGTGCGTGCCTGTAATCCCAGCTACTCAGGAGGCTGAGGCAGGAGAACTGCCTGAACCCAGGAGGTGGAGGTTGCAGTGAGTGGAGATCGCGCCATTGCACTCCAGCCTGGGTAACAAGAGCGAAACTCCGTCTCAAAAAAAAAAAAAAAAAAAACCTCTGAAGCCCCATTAGGAAGGCTAGGTAAAAAATAAATCTTATGCAAAAACTAAAATATAACACAAACAAAAAGGAATATAAATGTTGGATACATTAGTATTCTTAAAAGAAAGAGAAAAAATAGTATAAAACTAAGAAATACAGATGTTGTATAGTTGATATTCTTTTCCAAAAGGGATTGACCTACATATTTTATAAAATATGCTATTTATAGTGCACATAGTCAGCTGCTACAAGAGTGGTGGAACTAGAAAAATATGATGTTGGCAACAGGTGGCTACACATAAGTTAACTATATGGTCATGTTATAGTTAACTAACCATCACCGATACATTTCACCAAAACCTTGAAGAGAAATTATTCTACAGACAAATGGTTAACCCTTCTTAATATAAAACATAGTATCCTCTTCCTCTACATTTATGTGGCAACACTTGACACATCTGGTTAGAGTTCAGAATGTCCGAGATTAAAATCATTGGTTCAATTTTCACTTCAGTCAAATAACTTCTTCCTATTCTCTACTCAAAGGCTGAATACCTAACTTTGATGATCATTTTGCAGTTGGATAGATATATTTGCAAATGTATCAGTTTAAGTCAAGAGCATATTGCCTTCAAATGATGGCTCAGTTTTATTTTCATTTGAAAAAATAACTTTCAGGAATGATCTGGGTAATTCAGAATCTCATTAAATTACACATTTGAAAAAGAAAGGTGTATGATATTTAATTAGCTTTTATTAATTTTATTTGTGAAGTTTATTTATCTGTGAAACTTATGCAGTGAAAAGTTAATGTAGATATAAAATAAATTAGATCCTAATTTATATAATTTTAAAACACCCTGACATTAAGCCTTTCCACAGATTTTAATGTACAAATATAAATACTCTAAACCTTGAAAAATTAAGGATATTTTCTAATCATTTAAAATACTCTCCTAATCCTATGATTAAATGAAACCATGTGAAAATTTAGATAGATACTGAAATCACTCTTTAATCTATGGTCCTTGGCCATCACCAAATAATAAATGGTAAAAAGCATTAGTTTTTACATGTGTCCTAATAAAATGTGTCTTACAGTTTTCACTTGTAAAATATCTGTTCCTAGTTGTTCACCCACATGTAATTCAGTAAAATAAATGTCTTGGAATGATTTGCCATATTTAATTCATTTGGAACATAAGTTATTTATTATGGTGTGTAGTTCTTCAGGAAAACTAACATGAATTTAACAAACGTATCAATCAGTTTAAAGCTATTTTGCCAGGTGCATTGGCTCATGCCTATAATCCCAGCACATTGGGAGACTGTGGCAGGCAGATAACGAGGTCAGGAGTTCAAGACCAGCCTGGCCAATATGGTGAAACCCCATCTCTACTAAAAATACAAAAATTAGCTGGGTGTGGTGGCACACACCTGTAATCCCAGCTACTTGGGAGACTGAGGCAGGAGAATCGCTTGAACCCGAGAGGTGGAGGTTGCAGTGAGCCAAGATCATACCACTGCACTTTATCCTGGGAGACAGAGCAAGACTCCATCTCAAAAAAAAAAGAGTTATTTTCTAGACTTGTTACTACACATTTAATAAAAGCAACATAATAAATACTCCAGTTATTCTATTAATGTGATATTTGTAAGCAAAAAAAAAATTAACTTATATAACTTATTCTTTTTTCACCATGTATTAGTTACATTATTAATTATTGATGACATTGAACCCTATGAATAACGTTTATTTTGATAACAAATATAGATAAAATATTCACACATAAGACACTTGTTTTTAATTCCAGTATCACATTGTAGAATTAAAGCCGAGGAATCTTGTTCTGTGAAAAATCTATCTGCAAACATAATATAAAGAAGTATACCATTACATCATTGTCATCTTTAAAATGTAATAACTTATTCCATAAGTATACTGAATACAACCCAAGTTTATTTTACAAAATTATGGATCATAAGCTTCATTTTAAAAATAGTGTGAGTAAAACCTGACAATTTATTATTTTAATTGAGACTAGGAAATGAAGAAGCAAGCCACTGTCCAGATGATGTCAAGCCAGTGAATGTCTTTAATATCTTTGATAAGTAGTCAGAACCCACTGCCCTTTCTCAAGCCCCATCCAACACATAACCTTGATATTAAGGGAAAAACCCAAGTACCTTCAAACAAATCTTATTTTTTGAAAACTTGATGCCAGCCAAGCACCTACCAAACAATGGAATCTTCAACTTAATTATATTTCTTTACAAACCATGAAGCTTAATTGGAACTATGGAAGTCTATCTTATGACATTGCTTCTAAAATACTGAACCATCTCTCAAACTGATAAAATTAAACAAAATGTTTAAAATTTAATGAAAAGTTTATTTCATTTACCTTTAGTATATTAGTAAGAAGACAATTCATATCATTTTACTGTAACTACTACTAAATATAAAGTAAAATAACCATATTGTATATCAGAGAGTGAGTAATACCCACGTGCCTCCTTAAATCTAAAATGTATATTTTGAACACAAAAGTTTATAAGGCAGGAAATATTCCAGACATAATCTTTCATCCTTGATACAGTCTTTAGTCAACTGGAGACCCTGTGTTTTTGGAATAATTGCTTCCTTTAAATGGAGGTAGAGACCTTTTAAAACTGTTATCACTAGGCTAAGTTCTAAGACCAGAGATTACTGTGTAAAATTCTCCAGTTTTCTAGAAAAAAAGTATCACTGAAACATTATAGGGAAAGTAAGAGTATTACATATACACAGAAACCACAACTTTTATTTGAGAAGCAATCTCTCATATGGTCAAGGTCTTTTTGCCATTTGTGTAGTGGAGGCAGTTGAAATAGAAATAAAGCTACTTCTACTGACTATCATCAGAACCTCTTGTGAATATTGCCAAAAACCTAGGAAAGCGGTGCTAATAGGGTGATTAAGCAAAACTGTAAAAGAAACAGCCCATAGTAAAAGGACTAGGTGATCTACCAAAAAAGTTTCCAGATTTACTTGTGGCCCAATCATACATAAAAGATACTGTATTTTTACAGCAGGTCTAAATTTGAGTTTATATCACAGGTCCTTCTTTTTCTTTGCACCTTTAAAGCCCAGATGCCCACCATTTGTGTGTGTGTTCATGTATGTGTGTGTGTAAAGAATAGAACCCTGAAATCACTGTGTACTTCAGATTAACTTTTAGCAAAATCTTATATTTTAATCTCCTTATAGATGTCAATTTCCGCTTGTTGCAGAAATTTTAGATCTTTCTGAATGTTTCTTATGCTCATGCTCCAACTTCGTAACTGCATGGCTTTGTTGAAGCTGAAGTGGGAAAGTGAAAGAGGTCCCCTTACCAAAGTATTGTGTAAGGCAGCTGTCTTTAATGACTCTCCTTGTCTCCCTTGTCCAGGACTCTTCCCATAAGAGCTAAGGAGAGGTATGAGGGATGCTGGGGTAAGAGTTGACAGTGGTAGGATCCGTTCTTTTAGTATGACCTGGAAAATGTGCTGCCTCTTACTATGGTTGGTGGTTTTCTACAGAACATGGAATTCTTAGACATCATTGTGTTCTCCCAAGGACCAATATCAGTGATTCCAAAGCAAGAGAAAAAAGTCTTCCTCAACATCCTGCTACAGATCAAATTATCTATAGTTTATTTGGCAAAATAAGTATGAAAAGCATATCCTAAGACTTAAATCAGTAAAAGAGCACTAAGTGTTTAAAAAGCAGACATAAATCTACATTAATTATAGTTCATTTAAAACATTTTTAACTAAACAACTTTCATAGATAGCAAAAATGTAATTCCTTTAAATCTATCAAAGTCAAGTTAAAGACCCACCTTTAATTCTTAGGTTCATGTAAAAGCTGAAAGATTGTAGATTACCTAATATCATTATTTTTCCAGGCAGTTGAACAAAATTGTGCTCGCATTTATTAAAGTAGTGCTGACATGAAAGGTTATGTTTTCTCTGCTAAGTCAAGTTCTTACTATTTTTTGGAACCAAACAATACAATTCTAGAAACTACAGAAGTAACAACAGAAGTTAATTATATTCTAGAAACCCTTTCAAATCTTACTAAATAAAACCATCTGAGTCTCTTCTGATTATAAGGCCCATACAATTTTTATAAATAAGGAATTAAAGTACATTTCTTGCTTCATGAATATGGCAAAAAATGTTGAGATTACTTATTATTTTAAAACAAAATAATTAAAAATTAAAAACTCAAAATAATTGTTATAGTAATTATGATCATCTAAGAACATAAAACCAAGACAGGAAGATTCAGTTGCAAAAGGTGAATTTCTTTGAGGGCCTGTGTCTGCTTACTTTGAGTGAGGCTGTGAGTGTCCCCACTGCACAGCTCCCTGATATGGGAGACCTGGTTCCAGGCTGCCATCTGCCATCCACCTTAGTCCTCCTTACCAGTGATGTGGTGAGAAGACTGGGGTGCCCTCAATTGGCAGCCAGCTTCTTGAATGGGATACCTGAAAAATAGCTCGATCTCCCTTGTCTCTCCATTCTCTTTTCCCTTACTCAGAGGAAGTAGAAGTGCATGCCTCTTGCTAAGCACATGTCCAACCAGAATGGGACATTATTTGGAGATCTATCAGTGAAGGTTTCAATACTTACTCATTTCACAGACTAACACAGAAAAAGTAATTTATATTCAAAGGCAGATTTGCACTGTAATTTGAACTGCTTGTTCAAATTTTACTATAGTTGTGTGTGTGTGTCTAAGTGTGTGTATGTGTGTGATTTAAAAATGAACAGAATGCTGCATACATTTCAGATTAACTTTTAGCAAATCATGGAATTTAATTTATTCTGCTATTTTGTTCACTGATGCTTTCAGTTGATATTTAGAGAATGTGTTCTATGTGCCATATCTTTCTTCATTTCTCAACCAAAGAATGAGCAAGAAGAAGAGGCTTACTAGGGTTATCTCTCTTTTTCTTGCTTTAGGACTCAAACTGAGGGATGGGTAAAAGATTAAGTTTGAATTGAGGTGGAGATTAATCTTTTGAAAAGAACTGGACTTTTAAAAACCAAAAGTGACCAGAAAGTTGTGGAACTTGCCCAGAATGCCATTACAGGATAGAAAAGTAGAACTCAACCTAGTCTGGTTGGATACAATGGCTGGGTAAAAAATGCAAACCTTCACATTTATATTCCATTGATTTGAAGATTTTTAATGCTTACAATTTTACTCAAAAATGAGCAACAGAACCCTGGCTTTTCTTTCAATTTTTTTGATAAACTAATAATTTTGAACAATTCAAAGTGGCAAAATCTAGTGCTTTAACAGCAGTAGAAACCTGTAATAAAATGTATCTCTCTCAGTTTTCATTGCTCAGATAATGAATGTGACAACATCTTTTTAAGTAAATAAATGATATTGCAGTTGATACAGCCTAACCAGAGAATTTCTAGCGAATTCATACCTGCCAGAAAAAAAAAAAAATGCTTTTCTTTGGAACCAAACAATACAATTCTAGAAACTAAAGAAGTAACAACAGAAGTTATTAATCAAATGAGATAAATTCATTTTAAAAATCACAATATGTTACATGATACTTAAGCATAATAACACAGTTGCCTAACCTTAATTAAGTGATGCTATCATAATTGGTATTGCACTAGTACTAAGTGCAACAGCAGTATTCTATGTGGGCAAGGGACTGGACAGTCTTGTTCTCCTCTATATTCCCAGCAGCCAGCAGTCAGACCAGTGGGTGACACATAAATGTTCTATATTAAACAAATACATAGAACTTTCAATATAGGAAATTTGTGGTGGACAGCTGTCACTTCTGTTTTTTTTTTTTTTTTCTTTCTCCTACATTAAAAAGTAAATCTCCTGATTTTTCAACATTACACAGCATGGCTATGGAATCCTGAGGAAATACAGAAAGTAATATTATAAGGTTTTGCTTCATTGTGGGCATGAAGGGAGATATTATCAATAAACATAGATTAATAAACTAAAGAAATTAATATACTTTCTTCTCGACACTGGATTATAATAGGTAAAAGAAAGTTCAGGAACAACTCAGCAGCAAAAATAATAGTAATAATAATCATCTGATTAAAAAATGGACAAAAGACCTGAATAGATATTTCACAAAAGAAGACACACAAATGGCAAATAGGTATGTGAAAAAAATGCTAACATGACTAATTATCAGAGAAATGCAAATCAAAACCACAATGAGATTTTATCTCACCTCAGTTAGAATGGTTACTATCAAAAAAACCAAAAAATAACAAATGCTGGTGAGGATATAAAGAAAGAAATTTTATTCCCTGTTGATGGGAATGTAAACTAGTATAGCCATTTTGGAAGAAAGCACAATGTTCCTCAAAAAATTAAAAATAGAATTACCCTATGAGTCAACCATCCCACTGCTGGGTATATATCCAAAGGACATATAATCAATATGTCAAAGATATACCTGCACTCCTATTATTGCAGCACTATTCACAGTAGCCTAGATATGGAATCAATCTAAGTGTCCATCAATGGATAAGTGAATTTCAAAATGTGGTATATATACATAATGAAACATTAGCCATAAAAGAATGAAATACTGTGATTGTGACAACATGGATAAACCTAGAGGATATTATGCTAAGTGAAATAAGCCAGGCACATAAAGTCAAATACCACATGGTCTCACTCATATGTGGAATCTACAAACATTGATCTCATAGACGTAAAGAGTAGAAGAGTGACTACCAGAGGCTGGTGAGAGTAGCAGGGACAGTGGGGAATGGAGAGAGATTGGTCAACAGGTACAAAGTTACAGTCAGATAGGACAAACAAGTTCCGGTGTTCTACTGAAAAGTAGGATGACTACAGTCAACAATAATGTATTGTAGTCTTCAAACTAGGTGGAAAAGGGAATTTTTAATGTTTTTGCCACAAAGGAATGACAAGTATTTGAGGTGGTGGGTATGCTAAGTACCATGATATGATCATTACACAATGTATATATGTATTGAAACATCATATTGTAGCCCATAAATATATACAATTGTCATGTGTCATTTAAAAACAAAATAAAACTTTATTCAGGATACCAAAAGAATCTTCTACACTCTGATATGCATTTATGAATTAACTCCTAGAAAAATTATTTCAGTAAATAGCATCAAAGTCCAAGTAATTATTTTTTAAAAACACTCATCTGTAATAAAATATCAAAAGATTAATTATAAATAAATTCTGATTTGACTTGTGCAATACTTACTTCAACAAATTTTAGAATATACTAACCAGTGAAGACATTTTTGGTAACTGTGTAATTCTGTAATATTCATTGAATCATTTATTTAAAAAGCGATTCTAAATTTTATATCCTGAAGCAAACATACAGAAAAGATTTTAAGGCCATTTTAACAAAATACATCTTTTATGCAATAATATTTACCTAAATTTGGCTTTTATTAAATTTTTCCTGAACTTTACATAACATTGCCTCATCCCTATTTTTAGCTCTGTGTTCTCACTTTGAGTAGGTTGTGAAGACGAAAATGAGATTACTGGCATGCATAATGTTTTTGCTTGAATTATGGAAGGGGCTTTTTATAACACTGCTCGTTGTTACTACTATCATTCTCAAGAAAGAATCACTCAGATTCTAAGGGCAGTCATGGTGGTAAATATCAGAAACAGAAAATGGGGTACATAGATAGGGACCCATACTACTAAAAATGTTTGCTTTGAGTTAGACACATTAATCCAAGCTCACCTACTTAGCAGCTACATGAGAGTGAACAAGTTATATGACTTCTCTCTATGCCTTATTTCATTTGTAAAATGGATATAACAAGTCTTACAGGGTTGTTGTTACGTTGAATTACAATGATAAATGGAAAACAGCAGTGATTAGCACATTGTTCATATACAAGAAACAGTGGTCACCATACTTATTATTAGACTTTGAAGGTAGAGATTTCGTTGTTTTATTTTGCATCCCCAACACTTAGCACAGTGTCTATTAAAAGAATACATAAATATATTTTGGCTTCAGTTATGTCCTTATGGTCCTATGTCCTTCTCCTCCCAATGCAAAGATTTTGAGCCAGACTGGAAGAGGTGTCTGAATAAATTGGGCAGCATGACTTACTCTTCTCTATATCCTAGAGGTGAACCACCTCATCAAAGCTGTTTGTTGGGGGATTCCCCCTACAAACTGATACAGAGACTCTCAAAGATATCTTTGCCAATTGCACACCATTTACGTGCATGTGGTAAGTTATTCTCTGCTGCTGAGTAATTCATGGAGTAGAATGGAAGGAGAAATGTATAAAGAATTACTATACAATGGGATCTAAACCAACAATGGGACCCAACCCAATAAATAAGAGAGGCACATCAAAACCGAAGGAGTGACTGTGACAGACAGAAAGGTGTCAGAGACAAGGCAAAGTTAGTTTGTATTCTGTTGTGAAGGGTGAGCAGCCTTTTCTGGGTTGAGCAGGTTTCTTAAGTTGCCAGGGCTCTGACCCTTGTTCACATTTATGACCTTGTGTCTTCAGCATCTTGTTTCAGTTCACCCTTTCTGCTTACTTTCTCCCTGGTCATGTTTCTTACTTCTTCCAGCTCCCAAACTTGGCCTCTGCACTCTGAAATCCAAATACAGGCTCTTCACCTATCTCTCAGGTTTCAATACCCATTCTCGTGCCTTATTCTGTCTCAGTAATTGACCCTCTCACATCTGCTCAGACGTCAGCCATGAGAGTATCTATAACTGGGCCAGAATTTTCTTCAGAAAACTGATCTGTATCTGTTCCAATAGCTTTGCAGGCCCCTATGTTTACCCACTGGAAACAGTGGTCTCTATTATTAGAGAACTAGTTCCTATGCACAAATATTATTTGTAAAGTTTCCTTGTACTTTAAAAACTCTCTCTTGTCCAAGGCCCCAAGCTTGGTCTCCAATAGTCCATAAAAAGAACTCTCAATCCATGAACACCATGTAATGCTCTCTCAAGGGATTTGTCAACCTTCAGTTGAAGGCTGTTCCACAGCCCCAGCCTGACTTGCACAGAGCTAGAGGGTATTCCAATCAGATCTGATCCTTTCCCCAGGTCTAGGGCATGGGTATTCCCTTGTCCCAAGTCTCCATCTTCTCTATGCTCAGCTGTAATTCCAAAGAGCTCCAGGATTCAAGCTTTCTCAGGAGAGAGATTGCCTGAAAGAAACTAGATAATGTTCCTATATATTATCATTCTGTTCAAATGAAATCTAAGCTTTCAGTAACTTCAAAGATAGAACAAAACTTCTGATAACTTAAAAAACAAAATATGAACTTGTACAGTTAGCAGAATTTATCTTCCATATATTTTATGTTACATATAAAATATTACAAATATAACAAAATAAGAAAGATATAGAAAATGTACTTGAGAAATGTTGAAATCACATATGAATATAGCTACAAGTATTAAAAGGTAGAAACACTGAGTCATGATTGAAAATAAATATAATCAGTTTGAACTGAGTGATAAGTGTTAATGCCTAGAAGAATTTGCCAAGAGGAAGAAAACAGAGATATGTTCTCATCACTATAGTTTCATTGAAAACTACTAGTTTCAAAAAAACCCATTAGTACTAAAGGGCTTTTGAAGCTACAAAATGTTTGTCATCCTGGGACTTGAATATTAAGACAAGCTGAGAAAGGAAGAAGAAAGCAGTGATGAAAAAATTTTATCTAAAAGATACTTTAAATTATAGTAATAATTTAATGTTGCTCATTTTTACTACTTTTTTAAATTATAAAAATAATTTAAAGTATCTTAAAACCTGAGATTACTCAGGCTTTACAATAATGAATATATAAAAGTTTTAGATAGACTTGCTGAGTTATTTCTGTAGCCTCATTTCACATCAATTCCTCATGTACTGCCACCATTAGTGATTCCATGCCCTATTTTATTCTTGAACATACGCTCTGCTTTAGTATCTTTTCCCCTGAAGCTAAGTAACCTCAACTACTTACTAAGACCTTCCCTGAACTTTTTGGTAGATTTTAAGTCGGTATATGAAATGCTTCTCTTTGTAGCAAAATGTACTTATTCTTAGAGCAGCAGATATACCACCTTGTTCTGATGTATAGGTTAGCAAGCAAAGCATTCAGCAGCACTTCTTGAGCACACTTCTCAATTTCTCAAAAGAAACACATTCAAGATAATTCCCTCATCTACCTGAAGGAAGTGTAGATAACATACATGAATTTGGCATTATTCTGGCAGGGAAGAAAAATAGTATATATTTAAAAAAAAATAAAAGTTGACATCGGACTTCATCTTCTCATGCTTTAGAAAATACAATTTGAATACCATAGAGACAATATCTATTATATCTATGTTATAGCTATGCAAAACAGTAGATAAAAGAGTTCCAAGAAATTCTCTTAACAGCAGAGCCACTTTCTGGAGTGTATGCAACAACATTTTTGGATTATGAAAACATTACATCCTGCTTATTTTGAATTTCTTCACTGAAGGCTGTTCCTCAGCAAAGAACCATACATAGAACATGAAAAAAACCCATCACATTATTCTATGATTAAAAGAAATCTTTTCTGAAGTGAATTCAGTGAGTAGGTGACACTTAAGAGAGTTGCACATATTCCTGAAAGTCTCTAAGTACTTACATGGTTTACTGTTTTGTTTCAGGACCGAGAGGGCTGATACTTCTCTGTATACATTATCAGGTATCATTTTCTGCTACCATAGTATTTAAATGTACCACCAAAGTGGTATATTCTACATTTAGTAGGATGTTATTTTCCTCCTTCCCTAGGGCAAAGTTTTTTTTTTCCTTCTTTTAATTTCAACTAGATTAACTAATGGATCCATTATAATATCATAAGGTTTTAGGAAAAAGAACAAGTGATTAAAAACTGTAGTTGAATGGTCAAGTAAGTAATGAAGTCATGAATGGATAATTTTGCCTTATATACCATGATGTCCTCTGCATTTCGGCCACACAATCACTTAGTGTTTCTCGATCACTTACTCTGCCCATGGAGACGAAAACATATTCACTACATGCACCCTTGGGAAGGAGGCAAAAAAAGCTGCTGTGCATAGCTCTGGGTAGAGTAATGCTGTGAGAATGGCAGGAAGAACACGGTCAGGTTAGTGGAGAAAGCAAAGAAGATCTAGCTAACAGAAAGAGGGATTTTGGTGAAAAATAGATATTAAGATGGGGAGAGACAGAGAGAACAGACTAACCAACCAGACAGCATCATGCATTGATGGGCTGTGGGGATAGAGGAATGTATAAAACAAGGTAGAAAAACAAGAACAAATGTCCATACTCTGAAAGCACCATGACAGCAGAAAGCCTTGAACCCATAGCATCAATGTAAAAGACTTGAGATTCTGGCTTTGAAGAAGTCATGTTACATTTTTTTTTTTTTTTTTTTTTTTTTTTTTTTATTGCATTTTAGGTTTTGGGGTACATGTGAAGAACATGCAAGGTTGTTGCACAGGTGCACACCTGGCAGTATGATTTGCTGCCTCCCTCCCCTTCACCTATATCTGGCATTTTTCCCCATGCTATCCCTCCCCAACTCCCCACCCCCCCCACTATCCCCCCTCCCCCAACAGACCCCCGTGTATAGTGCTCCCCTCCCTGTGTCCATGTGTTCTCCTTGTTCAACACCCACCTATGAGTGAGAACATGTGGTGTTTGATTTTGTGTTCTTGTGTCAGTTTGCTGAGAATGATGTTTTCCAGGTTCATCCATGTCCCTACGAAGGATGTGAACTCCTCCTTTTTAATGGCTGCATAATATTCCATGGTATATATGTGCCACATTTTTCCTGTCCAGTCTATCATCGATGGGCATTTGGGCTGGTTCCAGGTCTTTGCTATTGTAAACTGTGCTGCAATGAACATTCGTGTACATGTGTCCTTATAGTAGAACGATTTATAATCCTTTGGATATATGCCCAGTAATGGGATTGCTGGGTCAAATGGAATTTCTATTTCTAGGTCCTTGAGGAATCGCCACACTGTTTTCCACAGTGGTTGAACTAATTTACACTCCCACCAACAGTGTAAAAGTGTTCCTATTTCTCCACATCCTCTCCAGCATCTGTTTTCTCCAGATTTTTTAATGATCGCCATTCTAACTGGCGTGAGATGGTATCTCAATGTAGTTTTGATTTGCATTTCTCTAATGACCAGTGATGATGAGCATTTTTTCATATGTTTGTTGGCCTCATGTATGTCTTCTTTTGTAAAGTATCTGTTCATATCCTTCGCCCATTTTTGAATGGGCTTGTTTGTTTTTTTCTTGTAAATCTTTTTTAGTTCATTGTAAATTCTGGATATCAGCCCTTTGTCTGACGGGTAGGCTGCAAAAATTTTTTCCCATTCTGTTGGTTGCCGATTCACTCTATTGACTGTTTCTTTTGCCGTGCAAAAGCTGTGGAGTTTGATTAGGTCCCATTTGTCTATTTTGGCTTTTGTTGCCAATGCTTTTGGTGTTTTGGTCATAAAGTCCTTGCCTACGCCTATGTCCTGAATGGTTTTGCCTAGGTTTCCTTCTAGTGTTTTTATGGTGTTACGTCTTATGTTTAAGTCTTTAATCCATCTGGAGTCAATTTTAGTGTAAGGTGTCAGGAAGGGGTCCAGTTTCTGCTTTCTGCATATGGCTAGCCAGTTTTCCCAACACCACTTATTGAACATGGAATCCTTTCCCCATTGCTTGTTTTTTTCAGGTTTGTCAAAGATCAGGTGGTTGTAGATATGTTGTGTCGCCTCCGTCGTCTCTGTTCTGTTCCATTGGTCTATATCTCTGTTTTGGTACCAGTACCATGCTGTTTTGATTACTGTAGCCTTGTAGTAGAGTTTGAAGTCCGGTAGTGTGATGCCTCCTGCTTTGTTCTTTTTGCTTAGAATTGACTTGGCTATGCGGGCTCTCTTTTGGTTCCATATGAAGTTTAAGGTGATTTTTTCCAGTTCTGTGAGGAAGGTCATTGGTAGCTTGATGGGGATAGCGTTGAATCTGTAAATTACTTTGGGCAGTATGGCCATTTTCACAATATTAATTCTTCCTAACCATGAACATGGAATGTTTCTCCATCTGTTTGTGTCCTCTCTTATTTCGTTGAGCAGTGATTTGTAGTTCTCCTTGAAGAGGTCCTTTACGTTCCTTGTTAGTTGTGTTCCTAGGTATTTTATTCTCTTTGTAGCAATTGTGAATGGCAGTTCGTTCTTGATTTGGCTCTCTTTAAGTCTGTTATTGGTGTATAGGAATGCTTGTGATTTTTGCACATTGATTTTGTATCCTGATACTTTGCTGAAGTTGCTTATCAGTTTCAGGAGATTTTGGGCTGAGGTGATAGGGTCTTCTAGATATACAATCATGTCGTCTGCAAATAGAGACAATTTGACTTCCTCCTTTCCTAATTGAATACCCTTTATTTCTTTTTCTTGCCTGATTGCTCTGGCTAGAACTTCCAGTACTATATTGAATAGGAGTGGTGAGAGAGGGCATCCTTGTCTAGTGCCGGATTTCAAAGGGAATGCTTCCAGTTTTTGCCCATTCAGTATGATATTGGCTGTCGGTTTGTCATAAATAGCTTTTATTATTTTGAGATACGTTCCATCGATACCTAGTTTATTGAGGGTTTTTAGCATAAAGGGCTGTTGAATTTTGTCGAAGGCCTTCTCTGCATCAATTGAGATAATCATGTGGTTTTTGTCTTTGGTTCTGTTTATGTGGTGAATTACATTTATAGACTTGCGTATATTGAACCAGCCTTGCATCCCCGGGATGAATCCTACTTGATCATGGTGGATAAGCTTTTTGATGTGCTGTTGTAATCGGCTTGCCAGTATTTTATTGAAGATTTTTGCATCTATGTTCATCATGGATATTGGCCTGTAGTTTTCTTTTCTTGTTGAGTCTCTGCCGGGTTTTGGTATTAGGATGATGTTGGTCTCATAAAATGATTTGGGAAGGATTCCCTCTTTTTGGATTATTTGGAATAGTTTCAGTAGGAATGGTACCAGTTCCTCTTTGTATGTCTGGTAGAATTCGGCTGTGAGACCATCTGGGCCTGGGCTTTTTTTGGGTGGTAGGCTCTTAATTGCTGCCTCGACTTCAGACCTTGTTATTGGTCTGTTCAGGGTTTCGACTTCTTCCTGGTTTAGGCATGGGAGGAGACTACTGTCCAGGAATTTATCCATTTCTTCCAGGTTTTCTAATTTATGTGCATAGAGTTGTTTGTAATAATCTCTGATGATGGTTTGAATTTCTGTGGCATCTGTGGTGATATCCCCTTTATCATTTTTTATTGCATCTATTTGGTTATTCTCTCTTTTCTTTTTTATTAGTTTGGCTAGTGGTCTGTCTATTTTGTTGATCTTTTCAAAAAACCAGCTCCTGGATTTATTGATTTTTTGTAGGGTTTTTCGTGTCTCTATCTCCTTCATTTCTGCTTTGATCTTAGTTATTTCTTGTCTTCTGCTGGGTTTTGAGTTTTTTTGATCTTGCTCCTCTAGCTCTTTCAATTTTGATGATAGGGTGTCAATTTTAGTTCTCTCCTTTCTTCTCATGTGGGCACTTATTGCTATATATTTTCCTCTAGAGACTGCTTTAAATGTGTCCCAGAGATTCTGGTATGTGGTGTCTTCATTCTCGTTGGTTTCGAAGAACATCTTTATTTCTGCCTTCATTTCAGTGTTTATCCAGTCAACATTCAGGAGAAAGTTGTTCAATTTCCATGAGGATGTGCGGTTCTGGGTGGGCTTCTGAATTCTGAGTTCTAACTTGATTGCACTGTGGTCTGAGAGACTGTTTGTTATGGTTTCTGTTCTTTTGCATTTGCTGAGGAGTGATTTACTTCCAATTATGTGGTCAATTTTAGAGTAGGTGTGATGTGGTGCTGAGAAGAATGTATATTCTCTGGATTTGGGCTGGAGAGTTCTGTAAATATCTATTAGGTTTGCTTGTTCCAGGTCTGAGTTCAAGTCCTGGATATCCTTATTAATTTTCTGTCTCGTTGATCTGTCTAATATTGACAACGGTGTGTTGAAGTCTCCCAGTATTAATGTGTGGGAGTCTATGTCTCTTTGTAAGTCTTTAAGAACTTGCCTTATGTATCTGGGTGCTCCTGTATTAGGTGCATATATATTTAGGATCGTTAGCTCTTCTTGTTGCATTGATCCTTTTACCATTATGTAATGTCCTTCTTTGTCTCTTTTGATTTTTGTTGCTTTAAAGTCTATTTTATCAGAGATGAGAATTGCAACTCCTGCTTTTTTTTGCTCTCCATTTGCTTGGTAAATCTTCCTCCATCCCTTTATTTTGAGCCTTTGTGTATCCTTGCATGTGAGGTGGGTTTCCTGGATACAGCACACTGATGGGTTTTGGCTTTTTATCCAATTTGCCAGTCTATGTCTTTTGATTGGGGCATTTAGTCCATTTACATTTAGGGTTAATATTGTTATGTGTGAGTTTGGTCCTGTCATTTTGATGCTAGCTGGCTGTTTTGCCCATTGGTTGATGGAGATTCTTCATTGTGTTGCTGCTCTTTACCATTTCGTGCGTTTTTGGAGTGGCTGGTGCTGGTTGTTTTTTTCTATGTGTAGTGTCTCCTTCAGGAGCTCTTGTAAAGCTGGTCTGGTGGTGATGAAATCTGTGAGTACTTGCTTGTTCACAAAGGATTTTATTTTTCCTTCACTTATGAAGCTTAGTTTGGCTGGATATGAAATTCTGGGTTGAAAGTTCTTTTCTTTAAGGATGTTGAATATCGGTCCCCACTCTCTTCTGGCCTGTAGGGTTTCTGCTGAGAGATCTTCTGTGAGTCTGATGGGTTTCCCTTTGTGGGTAACCCGACCTTTCTCTCTGGCTGCCCTTAGTATTTTCTCCTTCATTTCAACCCTGGTGAATCTGATGATTATGTGCCTTGGGGTTGCTCTTCTAGAGGAATATCTTTGTGGTGTTCTCTGTATTTCTTGGACTTGAATCTTGGCCTGCCTTGCTAGGTTGGGGAAGTTTTCCTGGATAATATCCTGAAGAGTATTTTCCAGCTTGGATGCATTCTCTTCGTCACATTCAGGTACACCTATCACACGTAGATTAGGTCTTTTCACGTAGTCCCATATTTCTTGTTGACTCTGTTCATTCCTTTTTACCTTGTTTTCTCTAATCTTCCCTTCTCGTTTTATTTCATTGAGTTGATCTTCAACTTCTGATATCCTTTCTTCTGCTTGGTCAATTCTGCTGTTGAAACTTGTACATGCTTCGCGAAGTTCTCGTGTTGTGTTTTTCAGCTCCATCAATTCATTCATATTCCTCTCTAAGTTGTCCATTCTCGTTAGCATTTCGTCAAGTCTTTTTTCAAGGTTCTTAGTTTCTTTGCATTGGGTTAGAACATGTTCTTTTAGCTCACAGAAGTTTCTTATTATCCATTTTCTGAAAGCTGATTCTGTCATTTCATCACACTCATTCTCCGTCCAGTCTTGTTCCCGTGCTGGTGAGGAGTTATGCTGCCTTGTAGGGGGAGAGGTGTTCTGGTTTTGGGTGTTTTCATCCTTTTTGCGCTGGTTTCTTCCCATCTTTGTGGATTTATCCGCCTATTGACTTTGTAGTTGCTGTCTTTCTGATTTTGGTAATTTTAAGTCTGCAGCAGCTGAACTCATAAACCCCCTTTTCTTCTCCCCAGGTGTTCTGGCCCAGGGGTTTAGCACTTTATATTTTTCAGCTGTGTTGCTACCGTTTTCCCTGCCCACAAGGTGGCAGTCTAGTCACACTCAGCCTGCAGAGGCTTCGCTGAGCTGCTGTGGGCTCCGCCCAGCTTCCGTGTGAGCTTCCCAGCAGTCCTGTGGGTGTAGTTAGAACTGCTTCCGCTATGCTGGCCCGCCCCTGTAGTGACGGAGTCTCTGTAGTGGCGGGTTGTCTTGGTTACGGAAAATTTCCCCGGGAACTGCAGGGTGTTTCCCGATGGAGGACGCCCCTCCCCCACAGAGCTGAACCGTCCCGGGTTCAGCCGTGTTTCTAGAGGGGCCCTCTTTGTCCTGTAATCTCTTGGCTTGCCTCCTTGCCACAGTTCCCCTTGCTGGCCCAGAGGGGACACAGTCTCGTTCACTTTGTTCAATGAGCTGCTGCTCCCCGCCCCCCGTGCAGGCCGAGCGGCTGCTCCGGGCCAACCAGCGGCGCTGGGAATGCGGGGAGCTTCTCCACGCAATTAAAATCCGCTGCCCTGTGTGCCGCTGCGTCAGCCGAAGCAGCGGCTCTGAGATTCGTGGCACTCCCTTGCCCAGGGGTCTCCTGGCTTGGCTCCCTGCTTCAGCTCCCCTTTCTGGCTCAGAGGGAACTCTGTCTCTCTCGCTCTGCGCAAGAAGCCACTGCCCCCCGCTCCAGGGCGTAGGCTGAGCGGCCACTCCGCTCAAACCAGCGGCGCTGGAGACCCGTGGGGCTTTTCCTGCTGTGAATCTCCTGGTCTGTGGGCAGTAAAAGTCCGTCTGGAAATGCGGCGTCCACTCACCCTCTGCGCCTTCTCTCGGAGCTGCAATCCCGACTTCCTCTTAAGTGGCCATCTTGGATCGATCCCCCGTCATGTTACATTTTTTTCCCATAGAGCGAGTTCTTAGGAATGTGTATGCTGAATCTATGTCAAACCTATTTCAAACCCTAATTCCACCACTATTATGAGTAAAGCCCATTATCACTGAAGGGTATGGGATTAAAAGCAGAGGCTTTGAAATAGACAGACCTGGGTTCAAATCCAAGCTCTGCTACCTTCCACTTATGACTTTAAGGAAGCTAAAAGACCAATAATAACAAGAAAAACAACAATAGCGTCTATCATTGCATTATAAAGATTATATGAGAACACAAATAGAAAGTGTCTGGTACTATGAATGTCTGAAGAAATGCTTATTAATAAGGACAATACAAACCAAGCTAGTCTTTTTATACAAGAAATGTTGATTATCAAATAAACCCACTGACAATTTAGAGATTAAGGCAAATTGCCAATTGAGGGAAAAATAGACTGAAGCCATAAGCATGGAGGAATAAAAAAATCTCACCCCAGAAAATCTATTGCCTAAGCCCTCAAAAATATCTTATCTATATGAGCAGAATCATACAGGATTTATTTTACTGTGACTGGATTATTTTACTTAGCATAATTTTCTTTAGGTTCATCTATGTTGTAGCCTATGACAGGATTTCTTTCTTTTTTCAAGGTTGGTTAATATTTCACTGCATGCATTTTCTGTGTCCATTCATTCATTCATGGACATTTAGGTTGTTTCCATCTCTCAGCTATTGTGAATAATGCCGTAGTGCCTAAAATAGGCAAACTCTTAGACACAGAGAATAGAATAGTAGTTTCCAAGGCTGGTGGAGAGGGAAAAATGAGAAGTTATTCAATGGATACAGAGTTTCAGTCATACAAGATTAAGACATTCTAGATATATCCTGTGCAATGTGCAAATAATTAACAATTCTATACTGTACACTTAAAAATTTAAGAAGGTTGATTTCAAGTTATGTGTTTTTTATCACAATAAAATTTTAAAACATCTACTCTTTATCAATTATAGAATCATTGATGTAAATGTGCTCCTTTTAAAAAATGTATGTATGCCCTTATTAAGGTTGGACATTCAAGTTCAGCATAAATTACATTGATCAGATAATCACTGAATAAATCCATAAATGAGTACACAAAGAAATGGAGATTTGATTGGGAAAATAGGCAGAATGACTGACTAACTTGGGAGGCTGGTAACACTTGGCAAAAGGGAGGACCCAGACAAGGGGCAGAAAGGGGGATTCTAGCCCTCCAAGTGCAATGAAATAATATATATCTGGGGAGCATAGGAGAAAATACATCAAGAAAAAGGAAAAATGCTAAGCCAAACTTCTATTTCTCTGAGATCTGTCCGGTATCTGAAGGAGCTGGTCTTTTGCATTTCGCTGACAATTATCTTCTTGACCTGTTTAGTGTACAGACTGTAGGCTGCCAATGCCTTTTATACCCCTTCCTCATAAGGCCAATCTGAGTCATCATGAAGACTCTCAAATGATCCTTTAAGAGAGAGAGATCTTTATTTCTAGTGTGTAAAACTAGAAGATTTATAAAATTATAGCTGTGCTTACAATAAAATAATTTATAAACTAAGCCTTTGCAACTTGCAATAAACAAAATCTTTACTCCCTCCTGTAGTTTACACTTCCTTTAAAATATTGTTTTACATCTCTATCAATAAAAATTTAAGAAAAAGAACATTGCTATTTTTGTTGCAAATAGTCTACAAAAATTTTAATTAGCTTATGCAATCAATTCTACCCAATACTATCTACTTCCTGGAAGTCCCCATATTTCCTAAAAGCCTGGGATTCAATAACCTATCTCCCCAAAAGAGAAATAAGTGTGATTATCCTACACGCAAAAGACTTAAAGAAGGTAGGGGAAACGGGACTAGAAGAGAACAGACAGGAGAGACAGGTCACAGCTATTTTTCTCATTAGGGTCACAGCCAGACTTTTAGGCCAATGCCTATTTTTGTGGGCTCCAAAAACCAGGGGTACAGCCTCTATTTTAGAAGAGAAGAAATAATATACCCCTTTAAAACATTTGGATATCAAAAGAGCTAAAGATTGTTGAACAAAAGATATAAACAATTTATGCAAACAAAAGCCTTCATAGAAAAGATTTTACTTCTGTCTTCTATTCTAAGGGAGGGATTATCATTTTTAAAATTAAGGTGATACTCTCAAGCAAGAACGAACTATGATGACATTTAGGGTGTCTTTCCTTTTAAAGTCTATCTACTTCCATAGTGATAAATCCCAAAATTATCTAAAAAGTTATATATGACAAAAACAATGAACAAAATACACCTTCCCTCAAATCTGATAAAGTCTATCAAAATCCAAATAAATGGTCAGGGGGAGTCCAAACTACATATCCTTAAGACAATAATTCTAATAATCTATAAGCAAAAGAACGACTGGCTGAGATAAAACGCAAGTTATCTTACGCCTGTAATGACAACATTTTGGGAGGCCAAAGTGGGCAGATTGCTTGATCTCAGGAGTTTGAGATGAGCCTGGGCAACATGGCAAAATCCTGTCTCTACAAAAAATACAAAAATGAGCCAGGCGTGGCGGTGCATCTTGTAGTCCCAGCTAAACAGGAGACTGAGGTGAAAGAATCCCTTGAGCCTGGGAGCTGGAGGTTGTAGTGAGCCAAGATTATGCCACCACACTCCAGCCTGAGTGACGGAGCCAGATCCTGTCTCAAATAAAAAATAAAATAAAAAAAGCAATTTAAATAGAAGATTTGTACAAAAAGCAATTCATAAAACAAATGCGAACAATAATAAATACCAATGTAAATGTTTAACCATATTATTCATCAAACAAATACCAACTAACACAAAAGTGATGTTTCTGTTCTTTTGATCTGTTAAGCATTTAATGCTGGGAAGGGTTTTGGCAAAGGGGTCCATCCATACACCGCTGACAGGAGCACCAACTGGCACCTGCTTTCCAGGGTGTAGTTTGACAATCTGAATCAACAGTCTTAGAAATATGCATAACTTTGTGGCAGAACGTTTCCTTCTAAAAATTTATTCTACACAATGATTAGACAGTAGGAGTTGAGGACTTGGAATTCATAGATCTGAGTCTCATGTCAATCAACCATTTACTAGCCCTGTGCATATGATTAAGTTGTCCAATACTTTCTCATTTAACCCATTCTAAGTCTAGACTTCCTCAGTCATATCCCTAAATGAGGATAAAGAAGTGTAGTTACCTAATAATATCATTATTTTCAGTTGAAAAAATACATACAAGATAATTAAAATACTATCTGGGACCCTACAAACACTTAGGAAATCTTGGCTATCATTACGAATTTGTTGTTACAGTGGAACCAATATAAGAAAATTCATGAATGCATGGTGAATAACAGAAAAAAAAAACCTGTCAAAACATAATTTAATGAAATACTAGTTTGACGTTTAACAGCGATTGTTAACTGTTTCCCCGATAACCATTTCCCCCTATTTCTACAGTAACAAATTGTTTAGCCGAGCACCTGGTCATCCAGAATAAATGCTAAATTTTCCAGTCTTCTTTGTGGACTTGTGGCTAGGTTCTGGCAAAGTGAAGAGTGCAATTTCTGCACTGTATCTGTAAAGAGAATACACGGGCTCTGCCATTTCCCCATTTCTCCTTTTCACTTGACAGAATACTAACAGGATTGTGAACTAATCAGGAAATACAGAAGACAGTACTACCTCCAAGACAGTGGAACAAGATAGAAGAACCTTGGATGTCGACACCACGGTACAACCCATCTGAGTGACTTTATAAAAGAGAGGCCCACCAGTGTGGGCTGACAAGGAAAAGAAAAGAGAAACAAACCTGTTCTTGTCTGAACCACACAGCCATTTGGGGTTTTTCGGACATGTAATCGAGCTATTCTAACTGATACAGTGACTGAAAATGATGTTTAATGACATTATGAAGTTTCAGTATATTTTAGATTCAAAATGCAGATCACCAAACCATTTGTATAGGGCAATCATTGTTAAAAATGTTCACTTCTCTCTTCCTCTCTCCCCCTCCCTCCTTTCTTCTTCTCTGTGTGTATGTACGTGCATGTAGAAAAATGCCAAGAAAGAAGTTAACTAAAATGTTAAAAAAATTGTATCTTTGATGTAATTGTGAGTAAAATTTACTTTTATGTATTTTATCTAATTTCTGAATATTTGCAATGATTGTGTATAATTTTATAACCACAAAAGTATTTTTCAAAAAACCAAAGATACCCACTACCATGCAGAAAATTATATATATGGTTGAAAAGATAGCATATTCCTAAGTCTTGATCTATTATCTTTATTTTGGGGTAAATGCCAACTCCCTTATTATAGAGAAATGATTATTAAGAGTCACTGTAAGACATTTAGATACCTAATGTAGATGATGGGGTGATGGGTGCAGCAAACCACTATGGCATATATACACCTATGTAACAAACCTGGACATTCTGCACATGTAACCCAGAACTTAAAGTATAATAATAAAAAAAAACCTTAAGAACATTCTGTATTTAAAATAACAAATTTATATTTACAATACTAAATGACAGAGACAGAGATGTTGGAGGGAGTTGGAAGAAGGCTGCTGGTGGTGGGTGGTAATGCGTTTCTTCTCTGCTGTAGTGCAGGACTCAAAAAAATGGTTTCCCTTTTGAAAATTACAGAAGAAAAATCTTAAGGCATGTTACTAGTTAATGGGTAGAATCATTAAAAATGTGACCCATAAATGATAAACGACTAGACAATGCAAAAACCTAAAACCATAGAGTATGTAAATGAACATAGATATGAAAAATAAAACAAGATGAAGGAAGAATGTTGAAAAAGTATGCTAAGATTTCAGACAAGGTCAAAAAATGTGACTATATGGTATTTTCAAGGCTCATTTAATGTTAATAAAAGGTTTATAAAATGTCAAAAATAAAATGAAAATGTAATATGTATATGGCAGTACGAACTAAAAAAAGAAGCAGTGATATCAGCCAAAATATGATTCAAGCAAAGTCAAACTAAAAAAGAAAAAAAAAAGAGGTTGTTTTATTAAACAAACACTTACTAAGCACCTATCACATACCAGGCATTATGCTAGGGGCTGGGGCTACATGGTGGACAAACACAAAAACCTTCATGGGGCTTACATTCTACTGGAAAGAGATAGAGAATAAAATAACTTAGAAAAACGCACGAGTGATAAGGACTAAGGAGAAAAATAAAGAGGGGAAGAAAGAGGACATTTGGGAAGAGAGGTGGTTGCAGTATCGCAGTTATGTGTCCCAGGAAGTCCTCAATGAAAACGTATCATTGAACAAAAAACAAAGGAGGTGAGGAAGTGGATCATATATAATTATTCAAGAAAGGTATTCCAATTTGAAAGAATAGCAACAACAAAGGCCTCGAGGAGAATGTGCCTTGGTGATCCAGAAGAGCTAGGAGGATAGTGAGTCCAGGAGAGAAGAGTGGCATGGAAGGTCACTGAAGAAGTAACAGCAGAGCCAAGCATCACGGCTCAAGTTTGTAATCCCAGCACTTTGGGAGGCTGAGGCAGGAGGCTCGCTTGAACCCAGGCTGTTGAGACTAGCCTGGGCAACATAGATACATTTCATCTCTACAATAAATTTGAAAAAAATAGCCAGGTGTGGTAGCACGTGCCTGTAGTCCCAGTTACTTGGGAGGCTGAAGTAGGAGGATTGCTTCACTTTAGAAGGTCAGGACTACAGTGAACTCTGATCATACCACTGCACTCCAGTCTGGGTGACAGAGTGAGACCTGTCTCTAAATAATAATAAAATAATTTTTAAGAAATAAGAAGAAAAATGATAGGAGGCCAGAGCATTTGGGGCTTGATGGACACTTCATGAGTAGAGATTTTGGTTTTTATTCTGAGTGAAATAAGAAATTGAAGAGTGACATGATCTGACTTACATTTCAACAAAATCACCCTGCCTGATTTGTGTGGCAAAGTTGGGAAGCCAGTGAAATAATCCAAGAACAGATGATGTAAAAACTTGGATAGGTGGTAGCAGTTGATGGAGATCATGAGAAAAGATAACCCAGGAGCAATACTGACATTTGCAATTGAAGATTATGCATAGGTTGTAAGAGAGATGGAAGAATTAAAGGTGGCTCCAAGGATTTTGTCTTAAGCAACTGAGTATAGTTGTTATTTTTTGGGATAAAGAAGACAGTGGAAGTAGGAGCTGGGATGGGAGGAAGATCAGGAGATCGAGATTGAACATGTCGTTTGAGAAGTGTGTTACATGTCTAAATGGATAGCTGAATATAGGATCCTGAAGTTCAGGTACAACTTCTGGTCTAGACAGACAAATTTGGGAGTTATCAATGTAGAGAATACAGAGATGAGATAGCCATGCAAACAGTTTAGACACAAAACAGAAATAGCCCAAGGAAGAACTCTAAGGACTCCAATGTTTAGAAGCTGGGGGGATGAGAAGGAACTAGAAAAAGAGATTGAGGAAGCCGGTGGAGTAGAATGTATGTGGCTAGTGAGATCCACAAGCATGGTACCCTGGAAGTCAGGTGAACAAAGCATCTCCAGAATGACATAATGGTAACAGTCAAAAGCTCTTAGCAGGTCCATCAAGTGAGGACCAAGAACACTGACTACTGGATATAGCAACGTCAAAGGCACTGGTGAGACTAATAAAGGTTTCTTGTTTTTTTGCATGGTGGAAGCACAATCCTGTTTAAAGTGAGTTCAGGAGCAAAGGACAGGAGAGAAAATGGAGACAGTGGCTATAGAAAACTCTTCCCGAAAGTTTAGCAGGCAATGGAAGGAAGAAATGTGGCAGAAGTCAAGAGAGAAGTTTTTGGTTTTTGGTTTATTTTTTTCTAATGGTAGAAATAACAGCGTGTTAAGAAATACCCATTATTTTAACCACAGTTGCTGATTAACTTATGCTAAGCTGGTAATTTGAAAGAAAACACCAATGCCTCAATTATGAATGGATATAATGCAAAAAAAACTGAATTTTGTAACCAAAGATGTGACAGTCAGCTGTAAACATTCACACAAAACCTTGCTTCAGGATGTAGAAAGTCCTTCTAAAGTAATTCATGGTACTTCTGTCTACATTCTCTAATATTTTACAGCCCTTTATGCTTTTGCACAAAAGATAATTCCTTATCAAAAATTTCAGAAGTCAAAGTAAATTTATCCTAATACATAGACAAAACATAATTTTATGACTAATACTGCCTCCAAAGGACCATAAGTACAATGGCTAAATTTTGTGCAACGCTTCTCATACTGAAACGTGTGACTCAGGCCTCATTTTACATAATTTTTGTAAAAAATATAGCCTTCTGAAAGTGGGATAAAAGTATTCATTTAAAAAAATTAATTTTAAACCTATCTAGTTCTTTTCTGTGTTCATAATTTTAAAACTTCAAGAATTTAATTCATTCCCTGCATAATTGTGTTTTAAAACATGATTATCCAAATTCTCACAGGAGCCTTAATCATTGCTTATGGCTATTTGCCAATTCCTCATTAGATCAAATACTGCTGCTTTTAGCTATTATGTAATAAAATAATAACCTTTAAATGTCTAATAACATAGTTAATAGTCTATCAAGCATCACTATTTCAACAAATAGTCTGGTTTTTAGTGTCTCTTAATTAACGTCTGAGCACTGTAATTACTTTCCTCAGATGTGTTGTTTTATCTTAATTATGCATTTCTTGAATTATAACGATTACATTTTGTCCTGACATATTAAAACAAACATTTCAAAATAATTTCTTAAATCCCCTATTATTTAATATTAGTCCAATTCATCCTAAGCTAAAAGTAATGGCTATTCTTTCAGTGTAAGCGATTACATATTTTAGTGGATCCATTATTCTGATTCGAATTCTGATTGGGATGAATGTTTTCTGAATTGGAATTCCTTATAGTTTTTCACAGAACTGGGAAGTTACAGAAGTTTGTAAATAACTTCCATTTGCTATTAGTCTCATAACTATTTCAGCTATTTTCTATTGAACAGAACACTAACTTCGATAGTATTCTTCTAAACATTTGCCCCATCTTGATAGACTTTTATTTTAACAATTTATTTTTTCACAGTCTCTTAGTGTTTTACATGTCTTATTCGGAACTCTTCATCTATACTCTAAACAATGCCAGCAGCCCAAAGAAGAGAAACTGATTCTTGACAGAAAATGTATGGCCTCAGAATGTCACTCAAAACCCTCCAAGCAGGGCAGGGCATAACTCTAATATTCCCATATTTTTTAAGACTTTGAAGCATCAAAAAACACTAGCTCTCTTTTCTAAGGAAAATAGCTTTTCCTCTACAAATCTTTTACGCTGATCAAAAATTTTAAAGCATTCAATCCATGATAAAATGCTGACAATACATCTATTGACAGCAACAGGTAACCAGTGGCTGTAAAATATACAGACAGTGCTTTCTCCAAGCTTGAATCTAACAGGATCTCACATATCTCAGATCTTGTTCTTGGTAGAAAGGGATAAAAGGAACTGAGAGAAATGCTCTTGGCTAGCACTGGCTGGGGTGTTGGAGGGAAGAAGAGGTGTTAGCGAGAGGGATCCGGTATCTTTTTGTTTCATTAAAACCCCGACTTGACAGGAAACTTAGGGAAAACTTACCCATAGAAATGGTGCATCCGCTGTGCAGGCCAAAAAGTAGATTCTCCCACCGCTACTTAGAATAAAGAAACATAGTTCTCTTTCTCTCATGTTTCTGGCCACAGTCATCTCTCTTCCCTTCTTCTGCATTCACTATTGTACTCTATTCCAATCACTTAATTTTCTTTCTTAAAACTCTGAATGCCAAGAGTAAAAGCCCTTAGGAAGTTGTCCATGATTGTGTGCCAATTCAGTTCAAAATCTATATAGACTCTTGGACCTGTTAAAATGAGAATGTGATTTGATTGACCTACTTTCTGTTTACCTTTTTTAAAAATATAAGAGGGACTGAGTGAATTTGAGGGTGAACTGAATTCTAATTCCAAATGCTGCAAATGTGATCTCAAGTTGCTTCTTCTGCCAAATGGGGGTACAGAATTAGTTGAGGTGGTAGCAACGTTTAACATTTGGTTGGCCAGAAATTATTGTATTTTCTATTTTTCAAGTGATTGCTTTTGAAGGAATTTCACTCACTCATTTATTCCACAAATATTTACTGAGCACCTACTATATGAGCAAGAAGTCTTTAGAGCCCAGTGGCTGTATCTCATGAGAAGGCTAGATTCCTTGAAAATATAGTCATGGAAATGACTGACATGCAATGTAAGTGCTGTGCCATCATGGGTGAGATGTTTCCCTTCCTCTGGAAGGGGTCAATGATGTATCAGAGAAAGTCTCACGGATGCAGTAAAAGACAACAGGAATGCATGGGGGCAAAATCCACTACAAGACAAGGAAAAGATTGAGCTGAAGGGAAGGAGCACACGTGTGGAGATTCAAGTAAAGCTGGACAGGTGGCCTGAGTTCAGGTTTGAAGCACTTTGCATGTCCTGGTAAGAGCATCATATGACATCAAAACTCACAAGAATCTACAGGTCCTTTCCCTTGATGAGTAGGAAAAACACAAATTTTGTTCATTATTTTCTCAAAGGTTTCCACTGATGGGGACCTATGCTGTGTTTTGTTATTAAAGTCAGTTGTAGAAGAATTGCTTTCTGAGAATTACAGAAACATATTATGTAAAAGGAAAGCCCTAAGAAACTGGTTCCTTAAATCATTTCAATAGTCATTGCTACAAACTTGCAAAAAGTCTGATAACATTGGCCTTAGGCAATAATTTATCAAATAAGTAATAACTATAAAGCATTTATTGAACAGTATACATCTTGGCAAGAAAGTAGGCTGGTGAAGATTTCCTACTTTGATGGTAGATGGATTTGTTTCTATTTTTATGGTTGTGCATGTGTGTATGTGTGTGTGTGTGTGTGTGTTACATTTAATAGAGTGAAATGTTTCAGCTGTGTTTTTGGCAAACTAACGTGTTTGGTATTTTTAAGTGAATGAACAAGAACATATATGATATGCAAAAACTTTTTATTCTTTATTACTGAATAACAGATAAAGACCCTGTGAGGATTAATCAGTAGGAACTTAAACTCCAGTCTACAAATCCTATGTAGGATTATATGTGCACATATTAATATTTTCTCACTGAAACTGCATAGGCTGGCATATTGGATTGTAACAGACTGCAATAATCAAGCATAATTACTTCCACACAAAAAATCTATATCAATTTTTTCTTGATGACCTATTTTTAGTGCATTTTCCCCAGTAGCGCAATCACCCAACACATCTCCAGCAGACTGTGTACTATAGTCTCAAAGCCTCAAATTTAAAAAGCCAGCACTCACATACATTTACGAGTGAAAACTCTGCATGAAGATACACTTTCTCTACCAGTAGAAGACCCAACCTGTCTCACCATAAAAGGGTTTATAGGCCTTTTATCATCAGTAGAGAGACTGGCTAAATATGGGATCTTCACTTGCCTGAATGCCATCAAGTCTAGTACAACTTAGTCTCTTGCCGTGTTTGTAAAAATTATAAGTGTTTTGCCCCTTCAAATTGACAGATGCTGTAGAAGTCTAATTTTAAAATGTGAAGTAAAAGAGGATGTCCTAAAAGCTCCT
The DNA here is from genome assembly GCF_030222135.1 of Aotus nancymaae. Lineage (NCBI taxonomy): Eukaryota > Metazoa > Chordata > Mammalia > Primates > Aotidae > Aotus > Aotus nancymaae. The sequence continues at coordinate 34,687,910 of NW_026988413.1, forward strand.
TCCAAATAGGGAATCAAAATACTTTCTTATGGGCATTTTGCCTTTTTTGGGGGTGGGGAGGGTTTGGTATAAAATTTTGAATAATTTATTTAGAAACATGGGAGCATCTTGTGTTTTCTTGATTTCTCATGCCAAGAATACTGCATAGTTAAAAAGTAATGAGAGGGTAGGAAGAAAATAAGTTGGATTCACAGATAAGACAGAAGCATCATGGGATACTTTCTTGTCAGATGGACGGTGCCCAGATGTGCTGTAACTTAAAGGATTTAATGGCAACATACACTAGCCACTCTAATTAAACGTGATTTCACTCTTTGTGCTTCTTTCACAGGAATCCATTTTTCGGACGGCATTGCCATCTATGTTCAAAATTCTCCAGAGTGGCCAAGAATCATATGCATCCTAAATCATTCTTTGAAATTTTGGCACCAAGAGTTTGCCTTTGTGGCAAAATAGCAGCTGTCACCACCAAAAATTAAGGCTCAAGTTGGGAAAGACTTAACTGTGGAAATGATGTGACATTTTTCTAGCGGTAGTTGTTGAACAGAACATACAAGAGGACTGTTTTAACATACACATTTTGCTTATATCTCTTCCTACTTACACGGTTATCTGAACATGATAAAGTGGAATGCTGAGGAACACTACATGCATTTTAGAGTAGAGACAAAAACCAACAAACTTCTGTATTCAAGCTTTTCCTTAGGTAAATAATCTAAAATGAGTAATATAGTGTTTTTTTAAATGTAGCAAAAATGATGGGGAGGGGTACAAAAGAGGCTTATAATACTGAATGCAACTGCAAATGGTCCATCCATGTTCAAAAGAAAGAAGTGTTGCTCATATGGTCAGAGACGTTTTAAAAAATAAATTTATGTCTTTATTTTGTCTTTCCTTTTTCTAACTTTCCACAGTCTTAAAATACCATCCAAATAGTCTAACATTTACATTATTATTCTCTTTTCTGGTATGCTGCCAATTGTACAGGGTACAACTGATATCTGTAACCAGATTAACTCTTCAAAGACAAAAAGTATTTATCAAAAAGATCAAGCACAGTGTGGAGCATACAGAAAACGTTCAACAAACGTGCTGAACTGAGTTTCACTGCTCTAACTGGACCCAAACCCTTTGGAGAGGGCCGGCAGTGTATTCAGGTCACAAGAAGAAGCAGAACTCTTTCTGTTCTTTCTTTATGTTGGAGGCAGGAAACTGTCAGGGTCGAAATATCCAGGATATATGGTACGATTAAACATAATAATGTTCCCAAATAATATAATCTTTTAACATTCAAAATAAAGCAGTATCAGTTTTTAAAGTCAGGAAAAAACGCATATATAATAAAATATACACATACATTTCTGTATATATATGCATTTATATATGTATTTATATATATCCTTATTTAGGTGTGTATATAGATGCACACATGCACATATACATATATGTTTCCATATAACATACTTATATGTAAATGTATTTACATATATAAAATATCACATGCTATTTCCTCACTCTGAAAGGTATCAGAGGAAACTTCACAGTAACCAAACATTTCTATTGAAAATCTACTCAGTCATACTTTTAAAATAGACAAAGTTTTATATTAAACTCTTATATAGCACAACATGTCCATATTTTTCATTACATAAGAAAATATATGCTTACATTTCAGTCCTTGACAGCTGCCACCTTCTCTCTTTCTTAAAATTAATGATGTTAACTTTATGTTAATAAAGTTGTAAGCAATTTACAAAGATACTAGATTATGGACATAAATATGATGGCCTTCAAGTAATCTGAACTTGTGGTTAAGGAAGGCTGTGTACTGGCAAACTGCTGGCTGAATGTCACAATAGTAAATGTGTTCACTGCAAAAAGGACAAACAAGGGTTTGAAAGCTGAATGAAATAAGTAGTTTTGAGATGAGCACTTGATAAGATTAAACTAAAGCTATAAATATGCTCAAATCCACCCTTTAAAAAATTGTTTGCTTGTTTTGGTTAAGTTGTGACTCTAATCTCTAAATAAAATAATTATTTTAAGCAGCACTATTTCCTCTTACTGCTACTCAAGGCACTGAGTTAATCCGTTCAGAGAAAATGTCTAGCGTCAATTCCTGTCTTGTCTCAGCAAATTTAGAGTTCTACCATTCAATAAATAAGCAGGTTTTCAAGCAACCATTCTCTATTTTTCTGTCTTCTTTCTTCCCTCCAAGTTATCAACTTCTGTAGAATTGTATGTATTTGCTGCCTTCTCATTTCCTTCCTGGATATTTCTGTCATTCCATGTGCTCCATGCTACATCTTCACCTTCCCAGGGAAGACACTCCCTTGAGGATCACCAGTGACTCACTCCAGAGAATGGCACAATGTCCTACCAATTATACCAATTACATTCATATCAAGTGAGGTAATGTATTTGAAAGTGCTTGTTAAACATTCAGGAATTCACTAAAGAGGATGATATTATTACACCCCAAATGATCTATAAGTTTCCACTGTGACTGCCACCGTCTTAAGCGGCTTTAAACAGGCCCAGCATGGTGGCTCACACCTGTAATCCTGGCACTTTGGGAGGCCAAGGCTTGCGAATCACCTGAAGTTGGGAGATTGAGACCATCCTGACCAACATGCAGAAACCCCATCTCTACTAAAAACACAAAAATTAGCCAGGCATGGTGGTGCATGTCTGTAATCCGAGCTACTCGGGAGACTGAGGCAGGAGAATTGCTTGAACCTGGGAGGCAGAGGTTGTGGTGAGCTGAGATCGCACCATTGCTTTCCAGCCTGGGCAAGAAGAGCAAAACTCCATCTCAGAAAAAAAAAAAAAAAAAAAAGAGGCTTTTAACCAAGCTTCCTGATTCTCTGTCTTCCTCTGTTTCAATCCACCCTATGCTCTGATACTTGAGTTATCTTCCTAAAATAAAGAGATCTAGTCCAGTCATTTCATAGCTGAAAACACTTTACTACTTTCCCATTGTATAATGAGTAGATTTCAAACTCAAAACTCTTCAGTCGGCCATTCTAAATCCTACTTACCATTTGAGGCCTTTTACTGTTATACCCCTCTACCTTCTGTCCTCTCCCTCCAATTACCAGGTTCTCACTTTCAGTCCATCTTTCTCTGCATGTCACCTTAATGCTTCTGATGCCCTTTGCTCCCATGGTGATCCCTGAAGCTCTATCCATTCATCCTGCATGGTCTATATCCAACCCCATCTCCTACTAGAAACCTTCCAAAAGGTGAATTTAAGATTAAATATATCTCCACACAGCTCACACTCTCATATGCCAGAAACTCCATCATGTATGAGACCTACTTATGTATGCATCTTTCTATCTTGTAAAAGTTCATCTGACCACAAGAAGAATAGTCTCTCCAGAGGAATATGGAAGATGCTCAATAAAGATTCATTCAATTAATTTGTACTTGTGTCATCACTAATAAGTATATTAAAGGAGTTATTTGAAACTCCTAGAAAAGTTCATTGTTATTGCTAATCAAGGCATTGAGTTATTGGTTGTAAATGGAGTTCTTGGTGCTTTTCAAATATACTAAAAAGCAATAGCCTAGACTTGATTAATAATTTCACAAAAAACAATAAGTTGCTAAAATGGAAAACCAATAGCTAAATCTTAATATCTATTTCATAACAGTAAACAAAAGGCCAAGTTCTAAAAAATTATGCATGGAGAAAGAAAATAAATAACAAAGAACAACAAGAATATGTATCATTGATGAAATGAATGATATTATGTGCCTATATCTGGATAAATGCCACTTGGAGTCCCCATCTCGGAGGCTAGTTCATTTATCCTCCTGCCTGCTAACAGAATTGAATCTTTGGACCCACTCCAAGACTGCCTGGCCTCCTGAAGTTTCTCTGGCTTTCAAAGACTATGAGGTCAACCACCATAGACCATACTCCCACTTCTAGGGTTACTCTGAAACTGAAACTGCCTTAAGAAGAGAGAGAGAGACGGGAAGATTTCCAGGACCTTTGTCTTGTGGCACTAGGTTTGTTTTAGGACAGCGTCAAACTTGCCAATATCTCCACCTTAAGAAAAATGAACTAAGATTAGCAGTGTCATGAAGTTGGCCTAAATCTGTGGTTTTAATCCCAGGCTGTGCTCTATAATCACCTGGAGAGTTTTAGGAAAATATCTATGTCTGGGCTCAGCACCCATACATTATGAAGTACTTGATTTGATGCCCAGGAATCAGTATGATTTAAAAGTCTCCCAGGTGCATAGTCAGCTTAGGCTGCTGTAACAAAATACCATATACTGGGTGGCTAACATAAAAGACATTTACTTCTCACAGAGCTGGAGGCTGGGAAGTTTAATATCAAAAGGCCAGCAGATTTGATACCTGGCGAGGGCTCTCTTTCTGGCTTGCAGGTGGCTGCCTTCTTGCTATGTCTTTACATGGTGGATAGAGAGAGGACTCTCATCTCTTTCTCTTCTTATACAGGTACTAATCTCATTCATGACAGCTTCACCCTCATGACCTAACTACCCACTAAAGGCCCTATCTCCAAATATGATCACACTGGCAGGTTAGGGCTTCAACATGAATTTTGGAGGGGACACAAACCTCCAGGTCCATAACACCAGGTAAGTTCAGAATGCAGCCAGGATTGAGAACTGCTGCCCTAGATAAATGGTCATCAGCTTTTTTGTGCACTAAAACACACATGACGCTAATATCCCACATGCTCCTCAAAGATATCCTTATACTCCTTTGGGCAGATCATGATTTTGCACAAAATCATGTGTGTGGCAGCTGAGACAAGACCACCTTAATATATCTTCTTCAAGAAAATGTGTCAGAATGCAAGCAGGTAAAAATTTAAGAATAGAAATAATTTTTAATCTGATGACAATATGAATGAAAACCATCAGAAAATCTAGAAACTTCCTTATATCTGGCCAGCATGTTCTAAGCATGCAATCAAGACTCTGATTATTACCATGGTCTCTGCTTAAAGTGGTCATTTTAAAAAGCAGTATTTTATTTTATTCCTACTCAAGGTACTGAGTTAATCAGAGAAAAGAGCTCATATCAAGACCGATCCCTGGGTAAATACGCTAGAGCTTTAGGATTCAAGAAATAAGCAGTTCAGTCAGTTGACAGTGAAAAATCACAAAATTTATCCAGTAAGTGCTAAAGGGAAGGCAGAGAGAGAGGGTAGAATATTTCTCCAAGAGCAGGAAGATATCTGTATTCTTATCACAGTTATGGATATGTTAACAGAAAATCCTTCTTTCCTGCTAATTAATAAATTATTTCCAAATACCTAAGTACTACATTTCCAAGGAAACTTGTAAAAAATATCCCCTATCAGTGTGCACATAAATTGACTTGTACTTACTGAATAAGCCCAGAAAGTTCACATTAACCAGTACCCAGAATAATTAAGTTTACTTTAATATCTGTGGGCAAGTATCTGAAGGGGGAAAAAAAAGACGATCAGCCATTTTGCCACACTCGAATTTTTAGGCAGAAATATCTGTCAACTCATACTTTAAAAATTATGTTAACTATGAAGACTCCCAAATGATATTAACACAGTAAAAATATTTTAACTAATGATTTCAAATATCATTAACCTCTTTGTTATCAAACTTTTCATCAAGGTGCTGAGCAAACTTAAGTTTACTTAATTATCCTAAACTCATGCTCAAAGAAAGTGAAGCTGAAGAGGAAATAGAAACAAAAAAAGAAAAAGAATGAGGGAATAAAGGAATGAAGAAAAAAAGCAGGAAAGGAAGGAAGGAAGGAAAGAAAAAAGAAAAGGAAGGAAGGAAGGAAAGGAAGGGAGGGAGGGAGGGAGGGAGGGAGGAAGGAAGGAAGGAAGGAAGGAAGGCAGGCAGGCAGGCAGGCAAGGATCCTAACAGAAGATCATCTCCTTTTTTCTGCTTTTGACTCCTATGAAGATTCAAATATTTTCTATGTGCAGAGTTAAACTTGTGCAGCGCATCATCTCTAGGATTAATGATAAAACTATAGACAAACTCCAAAAGCATGTACATCCACATGATGAAACTACACTTCCCATGATTCGCCTGGTTTTCAAAACTGTTTTGTGCCGCTATCTCTTATGGCCTGTATAACTAGAGAAGACTTAAACCAATGTGATAGTTTTCAACTGACTGAAAATACAGTCTTCATGGGCTCAGGATACTTTATTTCTCATTACTGACCACACCGCATCCGCCATTGCCCTCTCCTCCCCAACACCAGATCAGCACAGGCACATGCACTTGTACACATATAAAGCGGCACACCAAGTGACTTGAAGTTCTGGTCCCCTAGGATGTATCCAAAACTAATTGGTGCCAACTCATCTAGAACTAAAAGCTCACTCAAGGCTGCTTCTGTAAGTACACATTCAGTATCAATCACAGGAGCTTTATTTTCCATGCACAGATAGTGTCTGGATCTATGTGATGCTTGTGCAGGCATCGATCACCTTAATGACAGCTCCAACCTCACAGAGGATGCTTATGTGCTTATGTGTATTTCTGGGAGAATCGATGAAAGTAAAGTTCTTGTACCAGAAGTGACGGTAAAGATGGACAGGTCAAGGTGAATGCTGACCTTACTCCCAGACTGAGATCATAATCAAAAGAGGGAAAGACCAGTGAAAATTGGCCAGTCTCAACAACAAACAACTATTTTTTTTTCTAAGAAGCTTCATGGTACAATCTTCCTATGACCTTATACATTAAAGATTTATTGGCACCTACTTTAAGTATTAAGTTTAACAATGCAATGGTGATTGGATTTTTCATTGAATTCTTCACTGAATAAATATAACAACGAATGAATGATGAATATAAGAATGAATTCTTTACCCTCAAATAATTTAGTCAAGTCATTGAAAAACAATACAGTGGATAATAGAATAAATTATGGAAAACGTGCTATGGGAGCAGAGCATTCACTCCCAAACTGGTGGTACTGGTGGTTAATCTCTTCCATTCAACCTCAGTCCATAAAGACCACAAAGTGGCCATTGAACCCTCTTCGCTTATTGTTGCTCTACCAAAGGCCCCATCATGTTTCTAGGATGCTTGCAGGCTAACACAATACAAACCATAAATAACTCACATGCGTCAACACTTGAAACAATTTTAATGACTTTGGAAATTTTTCTTGTTGAGTTGACAACTCCTCATGAGTCCTATCGATCATTATTTTACCAGCGTTTTTTTTTTGTTGTTGTTGTTGTTGTCCCAAAACAGCACTGCCCAGATGGAGACGTTCCATATCTGTACTGCCCCATGTGGTTGCCACTAGCCACACACACTACTGAGCACTTGAAATGTGGGTAGTGTGACTGAGGAACTGAATTGTTTTATTTTAATGCATTTTAAATTAAATAGCTATATCTGCCTAGTGGCTATGGAATTAAACAGGACATTTCTAAAATGCAAGTGTTTTAAGATTGTGCAATATGATATTTTCTCTTTCTTTAATTTCTATACAATATGTTATACATGTCTCTGAAGAATTGCAAACACAGAGAAAAACTGGTTTCCTTTTGTAACCTGAAGTTCCTTCTAGGAATTAATCTCAATAAGACATTAAAAGTTGAAACACAATTAAATTATATATATATATATATATATATATATGAACACACACATATTTATATATATGCATATATATACACACAGATATATATATACATTTATGTATATGCATATAGATACATACACACACACACATCTCTCTCGTTTAAATTGGCTCTGACTTTTACCATTAGAATTCGTAATGGAGCAGGAAGCATTTAAAAATATTTGAGAGTTAACATATTCAACACATTAAGAGGTATTTGGAAAAGACGTATTCTCAACTAGTTAGGATCAGAGAAAGTATCTTTGAAACTAGATTTAAAGGAAGTTTTCATTGTGGGATTGAATCAGATTAGCTAGGTTGTTGGCATTATGAGTATTAAGTCTGTATATGTTTATGCACAGCTGAATTATTAGTGCCTAGCATGGTGCCTTGCAGATGTCAGGCACTTATGAACATCTAGTGAATGTGTAGTTAAAGTAGTATGGCTAGAACTATTCTGTATCTGGATCACAGTGGATGCTACATGACCATATGCATTTGTGAAAATTTTCAAGATGGTACACTAAAAAAATGTAAATTAAGGCTTAATTTTCAATAAAGAACAAAAAGGTAATACGAGATCACTTGGGAAAAATCATGAAAGGGATCCTCAGGAAAGCAAATGGGACTGTGAAATGTACCATCACATCGCATGTAAGCAAGCTAGTGAATGCCAAACAGCAAATTGATCCTGGAAATAAAAAGAGGAAAAGCCTCAGGCTCTGGAGTCCGAAGGACTACACAGGCAGAATCAGAATGTGTGATGTTAGGCAAGTTATTTGAGTTCTCTGTACTGTGTTTCCTCATTTGCAAAAGGTGTACAATGAAAATGCCAATATCAACGGGTTTTGAGAAGAAGGAAATGAGAAAATGTGCCTAAGATGCTCAGTACTGAAACTGCACCTGGTAAACATTTGAGTAGATGGTAACTGAAAATAAAACACAGGCTCATCTTCTTGATGATGCCTTCCTTTGAAGTCTTCTGGTCCCGACTGAGGGGTTCCATTTCCATGCCACAGTCTGAACGGTTGGCAAATGGGTGGTCAAGCAAATCTCTCACGTTAGACAGTACGCAAATCTTTTCGGAGTTAAAGGGAATGAGAAAATGCAGCTTGTGCTTCCAGAAGAAACTGAATTTTTGCCAGAAGCAAAATTCCCACAACATAAAATTTTAAGCAAGATCTTAAATCTCTAGTGCAGACATGAGAGTAGAAATGAATTCATCAATGAAATTATTTCTCATGGCAAACTTCCCTGAGTGGAAGTAACCACAGTATATGTAAAAAGGAGAGAGAAATGAAATAAAGAAAATTGCAACTCTGCAATCAAAAGTAATTAATCTTTTGAATAGAGACTAGTTATTATTTGGGAGAAAAGCATGAATATTTTATACATATGGTTACAATTTGTTTTCAGAGGATAAACGGACCAAACTCAAAGTCACAACATATTAAATTTCACTGACTGTATAACCAGCATAAATTAAGAAGCTAATTCTTGCAGAGGAGTTGGATATAATTTGCTGTTAATGTGGCTCTTAAAGCAGTAAGACATGACTAAAAAGTTCAGAATCTGATTCATTATGTATTTAATAGTAATACTTAAACATTAGAACTTAGTGTACCTTACAGCACTACAACTCACTTAACTCAAAGATCCTGAATTCTCTCATTAATTGGAAGAAATTATTCCTTAAAAGCTCTTAAAATATCTACCTCTCCTCTATGACTCATAGTTAAGCCTCCTTACAGGAAAGCCACTGCAGCTTTTCCCATAAGTTATACCTGTTCAGTGGGTCAAGAAAAATTTGTTATGGCTCATATACTCTGGTAAATTTTTTGTCTGGAGAGTTATTTGAAAGAAGCAGTTGGTCTATCATGTCCAGTTCAAAACATCAGGACATTTTAGATACAAAATGATACGATCTGATCACTAAGACATTCTTAATTGCCGATAATCAATATCTTTGTGAACCCTACAACTTGTTCCTGGATAATGCTAAGAACAGCAGCCTAATATTCAAATTGTACTGAGCTGTCCTCCTGTACAGCAAGCCTCAGTCAGTTGACAGAGCCTTACTAAGCACTTATTACATGTGTCAGACTACCTCACTGGCTCCAGGAAAACTGAAGATGAGGAGTAAACACATTCACAAACACTGAAGTAAGAGCTGAGTGAAAAATAATTGAAATGGAGCCTAATTTTTTCATTTGAAGATAATGTGCCTCACTTTCTCAAAACATGCTGCCCCAAGATCAAGATATTTATGTTACTTGATGTTGCCAATCCCTCCAAACCAGCCTGTTGGCAACTATGTGAAAGACCAACTTTGTCAACATGGTGAGGGATACAAAATCAGTCACCTTCCAGTCTCAATAAAACTCACTTTGAGTTCCAATGAAAGCTTACATTCAGTAGCAATACTTAAGTTTGTGATAGTCTTTAAAGGTTAATTAAATTCTTTACACTTAAATTTTACATCATCAAAGAGTTAAAGAAAATGTTCAACAGACTGAAAATTATACATCCAAAAATAGGCTACAAATAATGCTTTACAGAGAAAAACCTTTGCAAATGTGGTATATTTAGTATATTGACATAATGGAATATTACTCAGCCACAAAAAGGAATGAAGTACTGATACATACTATAACAAGCATGAAACTGAAAATACTATGCCAAGTGAACAAAGCCAGACAGAAAAGGCCACATGTTCCATAATTCTATTTATATGAAACGTCCAGGATATGCAAATTTATAGAGACAGAAAGTAGATTAGTGGTTGTGAGGAGCCAGGGTCATGGAGAATGGGTAATGGCTGCTAATGAACATGGGGTTTCTTTGGGGGGTTATTAAAACATTCTCGAATTAGATAGTGGTGATGGCTGCGCAACTTCATGAATATACTAAAAACCACGGAACCATGTTAAAAACATGAATTGTATGACGTGTGAATTTTATCTCAATATTTTTTCAAAAGGATCCACAACATGCTCTGGGCATGTGGCTTTGAAGACAGACAAAGCAATACTCTGGTTTATTCCCTCACTACTGTGATATTTACTTATTTAAGTACTCAGAAGACCTGGCTTCACTGTTAAAATAGATACACAATAGAAATGCGAATTCAACAGGTGTGTGTTTGATGACCACAGTACTTTTCAAAAATGTCTTCCGGTCTCCAGAATTGACTATAAGGTTTTAGAATCAACGGGGACCAGAGATTCGCCTGAATGTCTTATGTGTCAACTGTACATTACACCACCCCTGAGCACTTTCATAAAGCATTTGAAATTTAAATTATGTCCGTGTGTGGTGGTTTATGGGCAATTATCACCATATTTGCAATGTAATTTTCATTTATTAGAACTTAGAAATGATTTCAGTTTGTAAAGGTTACTGTGCCAAGAGCAGCACCATCTATTGGAAGAAAATGTACGCGTAGTATCTACTGTAATATGAACCAGCTAAAATTTAAAAATTGGGAGCCTCTGACTGAAAAGAATTAAATATGTGTACTCACAAAGCGAGGCACACTTTGTAACTTTCAGGTTAATGCGTAAACCCGTTATATTCCATCCTGATGGAAAATCATGAAGCAAAAACGGCATTTCTTTAATAAAACGCCAAAGTCCAGTCTTGCACTTCCCGAAAATGACTGGAAAACTTGAGTCTGCATCGCAGGTAAAGGCAATGTTTAAAGTGGCTATTTCAGAATGCAGTTTCAATTTTAAATGTAACCTGGAAGGTGTGGATGAAAGATAAAATCTATGAATAAATATGTCAACCTGCAGCTCTCCTCTGACTTTGGCAGCACTGGCAAAACCTAGAGATTTTGATTGAACTTTTTTTTTTAAAGTAACTGCTCAGACTTGAATATGACTAAATTGAAAGCAATAAAAAACCCTGAAAAGTCAGGTTGGTGCTTGTTCCTGTCACTACCTTTCAGGTGTGTGTGTGTGTGTGTGTGTGTGTCTGTGTCTGCAATTCACATCAGACACGTGTACTTTTCATTTAAGCCCATCATACCTGTAGCATAAAAGTGAACAGCAAAAAATACATTACAGTAAGCAGCCCCGCACCACAGTTGTATTTTTGGTCATTTATTTATCTTTGTACGTATCTCTAAAAGGCGATTTCTACACTTTGCAAAAGAGGCGAGAAGAACGGCGGCGGCAGGGATCCCAGCAGCCCCAGTTCTGTCTCCCGGGGTCCGGAGCAGGAACGCCGGCGGGCGGATGGAAGGGGCGAGGGCGCGGGGTGGGGAGGGGGCGCGCACACCCCACGCAGCTGCCTGCACCGCGCGGCCGCCCGCTCCGTGGGAGCCCAGTTGGCGGTCCCCTTTTCCTCCTGGCTAGATGGCGGCGGCGGCAAGTCGCGGACACGCTGAAATCCCCCGCCCGCATCCCACCGACCCCGGAGCTGAGACCCCCACCGAGCTCTTCGCACTCACCCAGGCGGCAAACACAGAGGAGCTGAATGCAAGCGAGGAAGCGCTTTAGGATTTGCATTTCCAGGCGGTCCGCGGCCCCTCGCCGTGCGGCTCCTCTGCTTCTCAGAGTGGAGAGGGAGGGGGCGCGAGGGAAGTGTTTGTTGTTTTTTTAATCCTCCAGTGTATAGATCGATGTGAGACCGTGCGTGCGTGTGTGTGTGTTGTGTGTTGTGTTGTGTGTTTTGTGTGTGTGTGTGTGTGTGTGTGTGAGAGAGAGAGAGAGAGAGAGAGACAGACAGAGAGACAGTGAGAGAGGAATAATCCGGAGAAAGCCGCGCGGTGGTGGGGCCGGGGCCGCTAGCCGAGGCGCATGTCGGCCGCCGTGCGGGACTTTGCCTCCTTCGCCGGCTGCGGCGGCCGCGGTCTGAGCGCTCAGAGCGCAGCGAAGCCTGAGTGCCGGGTGCGCGCTCCGGCCGGGCTGTGCGCGCCGCGGTTCCCTGCGGGGGCGGGGGCGCAGGACCGCGCGGCTGGGAGCGTGCCGCGGGCCCCGGGTCGCGCGGGGGGCGGAGGGACGCGGGTGCCGCTCTGGGTCCGGATCGCAGGGTAGCAATTCACACACCGACCTCCCTCCCCCTGTCCGCTGCCAGTGGTTTCGCTGCCCTGGAGTTAGAGGAATCCGCTGGGGTTTCCAATCTTCGCAGAAAAAAAAAATCTCTCTTGGTTAGGACTCCATCACTTCGGAAAGGAAGGGAAGGCCGGACCACCATCGTCCAGCACAGCCAGAGGTTGACCTTTGAGTTTCACCTCTAGGAGTGTTTCTCATTTTATTGTTTTCGGCAGATGCTTAAGTGGGCCCAATCAGAATGTGGTGGGGGCGCCTGGGCACGTTGTTTCCCTCCCTTTTTTCTTTCCATTTTCCTAATAAAGTAGTAGACCCCATTGCCTTTGGGAGAGTTGACTCCAAAAATCTCCAGCCCTGACTGTGACTAGTGTGACCCTGCCCTTTCCCTAGACCCCAACGAAACTGCCCTGGCGGGCACAGCTGTTTGGGGGAACTTTCAACACGGAGGTGGTCCTGCCAGACAGAACCACACAAGTACTTCTCGCACAGGGTCGCACGGGAAGATTTTTCATTTCTTGATTGAAGGGTATGCAAAAAGTATATAATACATATCTTCTGCTGCCTTAGAGCTGGAAATGTCACCCTCATGTGCTCTTTTCTTTAATGGTGTTCATAACTAGACTGTGAGCACCTTGATGACCGTGAGTTTGCCTCTATTATTATAATCCCAGCTCCTAGCACAGTAGCCTTTAAAAAAAATCAATAGGTGTTCCCTGAATGTTTGTTGAATTAATTTGAAGCCTAAAGGAAACAATGAGAAGGTAATTGGTTGTATTCTTTACACCAAAAATTAATGAGATTTTCATTTATATGATATTATTTAACTATTAGTACATGGTTTTCTCTATATGAGACCCACTTTAGAGCCTTTTAGGAGTCCCATCTAAGGCACAGAAAGCCAAGTTCTGGAATTATCTCATGTATTCTTAGAAACAATTTGATGTAGGTATCTGTACAGTGTGTACTCTTGTGTCCTGTTCTTGTCTCAAAAATAGTATTCTAGCTTTAAAAAATTTAAAGAAAACTTACTGCACATAAAATTGGGTTCTGAATGTATTTCAAGTGTTACTATGAGTTCTTGCTAATATCCCAGCCTGTGGCTAAATCTGTAGAACTAATGGCAGTTTGCTGTTGCTTCAGGAATAGATTATAGTTGTGTAATAACAGATTTTGAAACCATTTAGCATGTTTATTCAGAAACACATGTCAATATTAAGAAATTGATCCTTGATCTTATATTTCCCATGAACAGAAATAGAAATGCTACAACTTTTACAATAATTATGATGGGGATTGATGGCTGCTCATATAAGTTTCTATATAGGAAGAAAATTTGGGGGTCTTTTTTTTTGCTAGCATTACAAGAAGTGTGCAGGTGTATAAAGTGAGTATGCACAGAGAGTTCAGAGAAAGTGTTTATTTAATATTGACCGGAGTAGGCAGGGAAGGTTTCCTAGAGATGTGTAGTTAAACAAGAAGGACTAGCAGGAAAAAATTCATGTCAAAGGCAGTGAGGACAGGAAAGAAAGAAGCAGATGTCACATGCTATTTTTTTTTTTTTAAACCAGTGTGAATTACATTTGAGCAGATTGAGTGGGGTCAGACTGTGACGAACATTGATTTCCCAGTGGAGCAGCTTGCATGTGAAATACAACACAGGGGCGATCACAAAAGAAACTCCTAAGAACTTCAACTATTTAAGGAACGCTTGTTTTGCTCAGGGAGATTATGGTGTTCCAACAGTTTCCAATTATCAAGGATACCCCACTAGCCTGCAAGAATAATCCAACAACAACCATCACAACCCTGACTTTTCTCTTACTGGACCAAAAAAGTCAAATTACTAGTCAATCTTTTTCTTTTTCTTCTTTTTTTTGAGATGGAATCTCACTCTGTCACCATGCTGGATGGAGTGCAGTGGCACAATCTCAGCTCACTGCAACCTCTGCCTCCTGAGTTCGAGTGATTCTCTTGCCTCAGCCTCCTGAGTAGCTGGAATTATAGGGGTGTGCCATCACACCCAGCTAATTTTTGTACTTTTAGTAGAGATGGGGTTTCACCATGTTGGCCAGGATGTTCTCCATCTCTTGACCTCGTGATCCGCCCGCCTAGGACTCCCAAAGTGCCGGGATTACAGGTGTGAGACACCACGCCTGACCTAGTCAGTATTTTGAATTAGATCACCAAACAACAGTATTGTTGAAATAAGTTTCCCTAGTAAAAAGGGAAGGTGAATATGTGCTTTCTTCTAATTTGGTTCTCATAGTTAATTAATATTACTGTCATTCCCCTGGGAAGGCACAAAATCCACCTTGAGGGAGCAGTCATATTGCTACTGAGGTTTTTATGGGAAGCAGGATAGAGGCCAATTCAGTGAGACTGAATGACAGCTGTGGAAAACTGACTGGTAGGACCAGTGGATGTGGTTCTGATGATCCTGGGGAGGGATGATGGAATAGGAGGTTGAGGTCCTTGGAATATAGGTCACTATAACAGCCAAGGTGTGGGAGAAGAGAAGGCATCAGCAGAGCGGGGGCATCAGCAGAGTGGGAACATCAAAAAATGTACTGTATATCTCACAGTTCACAAATGTTAGTGGGGTCATAGTCATTTCTGAGACATGGTACCTGCTCAATATGCATTAGCCATTGTGAGTTGAAGTTATAAACTTGCAAACCCATACACCTTTATTCAGAGTATACATATATATGAATTTATGTATACATGTATTCAGACAGAATATATGTAGAGAAAGAGAGACAGACAGAAAGAGGCAGAGAGACAGAGACAACATAACCTATATCTAAAACATTAACTTGGTGAACTAGATCCATTTTATTCTCACCTACATACCGTCCTGGAGCATTTTGTAAATTCAAACCTCTGAAGGTCTTCTCACTCTCAGTAAGTATAATATACCATTTAATATAAACGGTTTAAAGAAAGAGATGAGAAGAGATTATATTAGTTGGACCTACAAGGATGAGGAATATTTCTGGAGGTAGACAGTGGTTGCTTAATGGAAGATTTGACAAAAATTTCAAAACTCGTAAGTTTTCCAAGAAAGAACAAATTTGAGAGTCTTTAAAATTTGTGCTTTACATTCAGTTTTTTATTTAATATATTTCTGTTGTGTGCTCATTAGGTTTATATATGAATTATTTCATCTGTATCATAAAGGGACCAACATTCTAATAGGAGAGAAAGGCATCATTACTAAAGTGTCTGTGCATAGTATTGCCAGATAAAATAAAGGATGCCCAGTGAAATTCGAATTTCAGATAAACAGTAAATAATTTTTATGCACTCTCATGCAATATTTGGAACACTCATATATTTTTTAAAAATTAATGTTTATCTGCAACCTAGATTTAACTAGGTGCTCTTTATTTTTATTTGCAAATTCTGGCAGTTCATTTTGTTGTGTCTGAGACTTTTCTAATATCAGGATTGGTCACTTGTGATTATGAAATGTTGATAGTTTTCCATAAGTTTCCTTAATCCATGAATTATTTCCTAAGTGTCCCTAACATAAATATAGGTAAATGCAAATGGGGAAAAGGAGATGTTTACTCTGCAGAATCTGTTTGACTTTTAAATTCGATGGAAGTGCTTCTTATAACACTTCCATGTTGTAACACAGTGACTATACAATATTGTATAGTCATTGAATAAACTATGGAGTTAAATGGTAAGCGAAATATCTGTGCTTCTTATAACAATAAGTTGTTTATAAGTTATAAGTTGTAATAAGTTGTTTGGCTCACATACATTTTTGCTCATTTTTATCAATGTCATTGAAAAATATGTTTGAACAGAAGTTAAATATGAACAGAAGTCACTGAATTGAATCAAATGTTTACAGACTGAGAAAGTCATAGTTATTTCATTTGAAGTAAAATATGGTTTTGATAATTACAAGGTGTTTGTCAGAAACCAATCTCATTTTACCTGGTGAGACTTCAAGGCTAGATTTATCATGTGTTTTACACCTTACAAATTTTGTTCACATCTGATGGACACAATGACATCTACTTAGTATTCTTGTAATGTGAAATTTCTGAAAAGACTATGCTACTTTCTGCTTAAAAAGCAGTTTATTCCTACCTGCCTGAGCTTTGCATCTTTGTTCCTAGTGACCCTTAAGGGTTTAGCTAGATGACCTGTTACTGCATTTTTCCAGTATCAGGCATAAAACAGGTAGAAGCGTACCTGATACCTCACTGATAGCTCCAGAGCTAAGAGTGATATGGCACCCTGAGTCCATCTGAAGGAGGCATAATTATGTTTGAGGAAAACCACAGCATGTTACATACTTAGCCTTTTAGTATCTTGTCAGGATTGACTATAAAGTAATTTAAACCTATTATATTCAATAATTCAGTGGGAGCATTACATTAAAAAACACGAAAAGGTAGGAATCATTTTTTCCATTTTGGGAATATTTGGTATCGTACAAGATTCAGGATAATTCTTTCTCAGTGTATCAGTAGAATAATATTATTCTGTATTTTGTGTATTTTCAATGAAACAGTGGTTATAAAAGATAACCATAAACTTTGAAAATTAATTCAGGATGAATATTACTTAGATTTCAGTTTTTCTTCTGTAAAAAGAAAACACGTCATCATGGCAAAGAACTTAGGTCTATTCTAAGTTCATTCAGGCGGCTAAAACAAAATACCATAGTCTGAGTGGCTTATAATTAGGAATCTATTTCTCACTGTTCTGGAGGCTGAGAAGTCCAAGATCAGGCGTTGGTAGATTTGGTGTCGGATGAGGGCCCAATTTCTGGATCATAGATGGCCATCTTCTTGCGAGAATCTCATATGGTCAAGGGGCAAGGCAGTTCTCTGAAGCCCTTTTTATGAGACATTAATTCTATTCATGAGGGGCTCCACCATCATGACCTAATGATCTCCTAAAGGGCCCACCTTCAAATACCACTGCAATGGGGATTAGGCTTCAACATATGAATTTTGGAGGAAGGACAAAGATTCAGCCTATAGAAGGCCTCTCAAACATATGATTTGTTAAAATGCTATCTTGAGTTGAAAATTTTCATTTGTCGTATGGATAAGCTCATTTTTGTATTTTTTTTTTTTTAAATAAAGGCTGTTTTGTTTTGTTTTGTTTTTGAGATGGAATCTCGCTCTGTCACCCAGGCTGGAGTGCAGTGGTGCGATCTCAGTTCATTGCAACCTCTTTCTCCCAGGTTCAAGCGATTCTTCTGTCTAAGCCTCCCCAGTAGCTGGAATAACAGGTGCATGCTGCCATGTCTGGCTAATTTTTCGGATTTTAGTAGAGACGGGGTTTCACCATGTTGCCCAGGCTGGTCTTGAACTCCTGAGCTCAGGCAATCCACCCGCCTTGGCCTCCTAAAGTGCTATTGATTACAGGCGTGAGCCACCATGCCCAGCCAGGGCATTAAGGTCTTTTTGAGGCTCTATGTTGAACTGTTTAATTGACTGACTCATTTTTACATATTTTGATTCTTTTCAATAGACTTTATATTTAGAGCAGTTTTTAGTTCATAGCAAAATTGAGTGGCAAGTACAGACGGTTTCCATTATCTCCTGCCCCAAGACATGCATAACATGCATGGCCTCCCCCATCATGAATATCCCATATCAAAGTGGTACATTTGTTACCATCGATGAAGCTACGTCGACACGTAATTGTTACCCCAAGTCGATGGTTCACGTTAGGATTCAGTCTTGGTGCTGTGCATTCTATGAGTTTTAACAAAAGTATCATGACATGTATCCACCATTATATTGTCACAGAATAATGTAGTGTCCTAAAAATCCTGTGCTTTGCCTATTCATCTTGCCCTCCTACCTGACAACCACTGATCTTACTATCTTCATAGTTTTGCCTTTTCTAGAATGTTACATAGGCAGAATCATACAACATGCAGCCAGTTAAAATCGGCTTCTTTCTTAATAAGCATTTATGGTTCCTCCATGTCTTTTTATGGCTTGATAGTTCATTTTTTAATGCTGAATAATATTCCATTACTGAGATGTAGTACAGTTTATGTATCTATTCACTTACTGAAGGACATGTTGGTTGCTTCTAATTTTAAAACCATTATAAACATCTATATTCAGGTTTTTATGTGGGCATAAATTTTCAACTCATTAGGAGAAACACCAAGGAGCTTGATTGCTGGATCATATGATAAGAGTATGCTTAGTCTTATAAGAAACTGCCAATTGTTTTTAAGTGGCTGCACAACTTTGCATTCCCACCAGAAATGAAAGAAGGTTTCTGTTGCTCCACATCTTCATCAGCATTTGGTATTGTCAGTGTTTTGCATTTTGACTATTTTAATAGGTATGTAGTAGTATCTCATTATTGTTTTGATTTGCAATTTGCTAATGAATTATGATCTTGAGCATCTTTGCATATGCTTATTTGCCATCTGTATGTCTTCCTTAGTGAGGTGTTTGTTCAGGTTTTTTGCCCATTTTAAAATCAGGTTTTATGTTTTGATACTTTTCAGTTTGAAATAATTTCAGACTTACTGAAAACTTGTAGAAATTCTAAAAGAATTTCTGTATACACTTTATACTCTCCAATTAATATTTTACCTTTATTATTCTCTCTACTCTGTTCTTTCTTCCTTCTGTACCTCTATACCTATGTCAATCTATCTGGCCACCTATCTATCTATCTATCTATCTATCTATCCATCTGTATCCATAGTTATAAACTAAAAAGACCTTCTTGGCAAAATAATTGGACTCATCTAAATTCCTGCACACACCACTTCTCAGGCTGCTGTCCTTTGGTAGCTTCTTGATCTTATCAAAGAAGCTTTTGTTGATTCTAGAATATTTACTAAAGGCCCAATTTATAATCACTGAGAAGAGTAATTAATGATTATTAGGCACCATCTTGAGTTATTTAAGGATAAGCCTTATAGAGCCATGCTGCTTCCTTAGAAAAGTTGCTCTTAATCTTGAAGATATTTATTCTCAGGTACAATTCCCTTTCTTCCAGCTCTCATTTATCTTGTTTCTGGCTTTGTCCCTCTTGGATAAGACTCTGTACCCGCCTTCCTACTGAATGTACTGCCATTAGTCTTTTTATGTTTTCATCCATGTTCAATACCAGAGTAATCTTTATATAATGAGTATCTAGTATGGAGTAAACACCAGTAAATAGGGACCAGCATTAGTGATTGTTTATAAAGATTCAAAAGTATTAACCAAAGAGAATCAATCTGATTTTATGGTGGGAGATTTTATTTGAGGAGATTATGTAAATCAGCAGTGTGCTATATTATTCATTATTGGTTGTGTTAAGACAATTATTTGTCGTACTGATAGATTTGTATATTCTAGAATAGGAGAGGTGATTCTTCCTCTACATTATGCTGGTCCTGAGCTAGTGATGATATTTCAACATGGGCACAACTTGCTCCCTTCTCCTTGCCCCACCACCACCTTTATTATGGATCATGATGAAAGAAACATATTTTTCTTCTCTCCACACACCCATGATCTTAACTTCATTACTGAAATAACTTGCAAGGGAATGTGCCCTCAAATTTGTATGAAATTATAAAAATCCATATGACCAAATATAGGTTTATTGTTAATTTTATTTATATGCCATCTAAAAAAAAAAACCACCTTTCTGCCTATTATATCAGAGACATACATGAAATTTAAAGTCTTTCTACAAGCTTAAACATCAATATCTGCCTGCTCACTAGGCCTTTGAAAAATGTTCAGGATATTTTAGAGTAGAAAGCAAATATATAAAACAAGAGCTACAAATTAGAGAATCAGCACTGGATGGGGTCACTGGAATGAGCTGCTCTATTTCAGATTTACAACTATTTCTGATAAATGGTCATTTTGCTTTTTGTTTTTTTGCCTATCTCCAAGAAAAAATAATTCACAATCACCCTAGATGATCCATTATATCTTTGACCATATTAAAAACTATTCACCTTTATATTGAGCCAAAATATTTTTCTCTCTATTCCTGCCGTCCATTTAACTTTAGAGACCTGGAACAAATCTCTCCTTACTTATAAGGAGAACTCTTTTTCTAATTCCAGATGTGATTTTTTTCTTGCTAAATTCTAATTCTTCCAAGCTTGATCCGAACTCCCTGACTCTTCTGGAGGTGATAGTCCGTCAGTTCTTCTGGAGGTGATGATAGTCCGTCAGTTCTTTTTTTTTTTTTTTTTTTTTGAGACAGAGTCTTGCCCTGTCACCCAGGCTGGAGGGCAATGGCACTCCAATCTCAGCTCACAGCAACCTCTGCCTTCTGGGTTTAAGTGATTCTCCTGCCTCAGCCTCCCAAGTAGCTGGCATTACAAATGGGCACCACCACACCCAATTAGTTTTTGTATGTTTAGTAGAGACGGGGTTTCACCATGTTGGCCAGGCTGGTCTGGAACTCTTGACCTCGTGATCTGCCCACCTCAGCCTCCCAAAGTGCTGGAATTACAGGTGTGAGCCACCATGCCCAGCCCATCAGTTCTTTCAATCTCCTACTCCCTATTTATTTTTTTCACAAAGCTATTGTAACTGGTCGTGGGATGGGACGGGACTCAGCTCACCCTGATTTGATGTGCCCAAGGTTCTTGGGCTCCCTGGTCCCAGGAATGGGAAAGAGGCCCTGGTGGTGTGGTCAGCTTAATGGTCAAGTAAATATTGGATCCAAAGAGTTTTGCAGAGAGCAATTTATTAAGCAGAGACAGAAAGAGAGAGAAGTAGAGAGAGCGCCCACGCTGTTGTGGAAAGGGACCCCAGAGAGGGAAATACGCACAAGCAATGTGCAGTGGAGTTCTAACTTTGAAGTTATTCCCACCCCATTCATGTTCTTGTCTAATGAGAGGAGCTCTTTCAAACTTCCTCTGGAGTGATTGATCTTTGACTTTGATCCCAGATTGGTTGCTTGGGCCCAGAACAGAACCCCATCTTCCAGGGCTTTTGGTGGGCTTTCGGTGGGCTTTCTGAGCAAAGGAAGGTCACCTGGAATTTTACCTGGCCTGGGTGTGGGAAAGTTAGACAAAGACCTCTAGGTTCCTGGATGGGGAGGTGGATGGAGGCTTGGTGCTGGGAAGTTCTAGCCTTTTAAACTATGTCCCTTGTGGACCTAGGAAGAGAAGTTAACATAGTCCCTCACTATAGTTATCTTTTTCCAGAAAAAAAAAGTCTCTCTTGTCCCCATGTCTTATTACAGCTATATTCCCAGATGCCTCTTTCTTCATAATTTTCTGGTAAGAATAGACTTTAATCATTATCTCTGCCTCTTAATTTCTCTTCAAGCTACTACAGTTAGGTTTCTGCCTTTCTAATTCTATAAATAGTGGTCTTTAAAAGATAAAAAACATCACATTCTAATGGTCTTGCATATGCAGCACACTCAAAACAAAAACTCATCATTCCTCTAAAACTGGTGCTTTCTGTAGTCCACAAAACCAAGAATTCTCCCGGCTCCTTCCTCCTCAACATTCCCATCTAATCAGTCACCATATCCTACATTTACTCTTAAATTCCATTTTGTTTCTATAATTTTTTTTTACATAACCAACAGACCTGACATATATTCAGTGCTTTAAAAATATTCAAATATATGAACTAATTAATTGAAGAAGGGCAGCTGCCAAGCCAGTCCTACCAGCTCCTTCTCTTGCCTGCTTATAACAAGGTTCCAGCACACATATCTGATGTTTTTGTCAGTTCCTGGACACTAGATTAGGCTCTTGGACTAAGGCATCTTCTTTCACTTGACTTACTGGCTATTTTTTTTTTTTTTTATAACACTCTTAGACTATTCATAACCTACTTGCCTTGACTTAGAACTTAATGGTTTTTGAGTGTGCAGTTCCTCAACC
Organism: Aotus nancymaae; assembly: GCF_030222135.1. Lineage (NCBI taxonomy): Eukaryota > Metazoa > Chordata > Mammalia > Primates > Aotidae > Aotus > Aotus nancymaae. The sequence continues at coordinate 34,710,458 of NW_026988413.1, forward strand.
GACAGTGTGGGCTAGCAGGCCTAGAACAGCTCCAGAGCGTTTCCTGGCTTGTTTTAGTCTTACCCTCTATTTTTTCACTCACAATTAAATCCTCCTCCCCTAGTTTTGTTCAAGCAAAGAACCAGCCAGACCTGAAGACTTTGGACTTTCCCTGAAGTTTTGGCAACATTCGGCCTTTAGTTATTTTAAATTTGAGAGTTAAGAAATATCTCTATTTCTAGCCTTTGCAAAACCCTTTTGCCATTGGTCATCTTCCCTAAGCATCTGCTTCTCCTACATTATTTCTGGACAGCTTCTCTTGATCCTTAAAATAAAAACAGAAGCTGAGGAGGCCTACAGCCCTAAAAAATTCTCTCATTACTCTCATAAGAAAGAATATAACTCAAATACAAAATGTGCAATTGAGAAACTAGTACAAACCAAGGTTTCAGAAAACTAATTATCAACCCCATACTTTATCTCCTTCTGTCATAATAGTGACTTAGCCACAATTACATGGCACCTATTGGGTGCCAAGTTTTGTTCTAAAAGCATCTATATATAACAGCTTAATCTCTATAGCAAACCTATGATGTGAGTCTTACTACCATCTTTCCAATCTCACAGGAAAGCTGAGGCAGAATGATTTGTCTAAAGTCACACAGATCATAAGTGACAGACCTTGGATGTGAACTCATACTTAATCATTAATCCACACTGCTTCTCCTTGAGAATGCGTAGGAGGTTCCACACTAACTAATTTGCTGCCAAACTCAGACCAGAAAATGTTTGCCTACTTCGCTTTGCTCATATATAGTACATTTTACAAAGTGTACCCAATGTCAAGTGTCAGTTACACTTGTGTGATGTGAGAAATAAACACTATTCTGGAAATTAAAATGTGCTGTCTGCCTCTTCAGTTATCCAGGAGAAATATTTTGGAACATAATCCTTGAAATGAATTGAGAAGTCAATATAGCAGATTTGAACAGAAAAAGACATTGCCTCTCCCAAGGTTGGTGAGACAGTGAAGGCGTTCTCCTAACCCTTGCCTCGTGCCTGATACTAGAGACTGAGAGCAAACACAAGAACAAACATAAAACTCAAGTGACATTCAGGGTTTCACTTATGGGACCAGTCATTCCTTTAAAATTTAAATAAAAATACCCTGAGATCCCATGCTGTGTGATTGCAGAAAGTCACTGCACTGCTAGACGGTAGTGATTATAAAATTCACTGAAGATATGAGGAGACTGTGAGGGAATTACATTGCAGAAAGGAACATGTAAAGCATATCACATATCATTAAATGTTCTATGTAGTTTTATAAGGAGGGTATTTTAGTTGCTGGCCACCTCTTTTGATTGCAGTCTAACACCAATCATTCCTGCAGTTCATTCATTCTACAGGTTTTCAGCACTTGTTTGTGCTAGACATTGTGTACACAATGGAGGAGTTTACAATTTAGAAACTTTTTACATTGTGCTTAAATTTGGAATCAATTGTCTCATATTCTCCTTTCCAGACTAGGGCATGGAACTTAATTTTACAAACCAAAAGTCCCCTAATAGTGTTTTAGTTAACTAAAGACCAATCAGCACCCAAAGTTAAATTCTACCTGTTGTAGCTGCTGAACAAATCTTTTGAAATATTCTCTAATGTGGTTTGGCTGCGTCTCCACCCAAATCTCATTTTGAATTATAGCTCCCATAATTCCCACGTGTCGTGAGAAGGACCTGATGTGAGATAATTTAATCATGGAGGTGGTTTCCCTCATACTGTTCTCATGGAAGTGAGTCTCACGAGATCTGATGGTTTTATAAGTGGAAACTCTTTTTACTTGGTTCTCAATTCTCTCGTCTGCCACCATGTAACATGTGCCTTTCACCTTCCACTGTGATTGTGAGGCCTCCCCAGCCATGTGGAACTGTGAGTCCTTTAAACCTCTTTTTCTTTGTAAATTACCCAATCTTGGGTATGTCTTTATCAGCAGCATGAAAATGGATTGATACAGTCTCTTGCACTATGAAATCAGAATTACCCAAGGTAGAGCCAGGCCCTGATGCATAACTTGGGAAAGAATTAAGGCACTAAAGATTAAAGGTGGCTGATTAACACCAAATGCACTAAAACATTATAAGAAAAAGACTTTTAAAACCTTTCCATTAAAGTAACAAAAACAAAAATACGGTAAAGAAAAATATAAAGAATATATTAACATAAACATTGAGATAACTACAATATATAAAGAGGTTCATATTTATAGAAGTAATAAGAGGAAGTCCTAAAAGCTAATAAGAATGAAGATAAAAGAAGAAATACTTTAAGAATAAGTAGATACCAAAAATAAGGGAAATACAATAAATACATACATAATAAGGGATCCACAAGGCCACAAGATACAGGGGTGGGAAAAGATGAAGAGAAGAGTAGCTTTTAAAAAATGCACAGTGTGCTAAAAGTATTTTAAAACTACATAGTCAGTGCCAAGCTAAAGCTTTTAAAAATAAAATTCTAAGAATGTGAAAGAGATAAGTAAAGTAGGCAAGCTACCCGAGTGTTTAACATGGGTCTCTGATCCTTTACAGCTTTCAAAGCTTGGGTTCCCTTATTCAGGTCCTCACAGCTGGAGAACAAAGGGGTAATATTGGAACTCTTTTTTTCTTTCCTAAAGCTTTCAGCATCTGATTAACTTCCAAAATCTTATCAGAAAAACATAATAACAGTAATATTTATCCTTTATTGACTATCAACTCTATGCCAAATACATTAGCATCTGTTATCTTTAATCTCTTTCGAATTCTGCAAATGAGATACATCATTTCCCCATTTTATAGATATTCCCCAGGGCTCAGAGTTTAGCATTACTCAGAGCCAAAACAAAAAACTGTGGCAGTGGAATTGGAATTAAAACTTGATATTCTGTGATTCCAGTGTGTATCATCTTTCCATAAATACACCTTGAATTTAGTCGGCCATAGGAAGGCACCTTTCTTAAGCAGCAGTACTCAGTATTTACTGTATCACCCAGTGAACACCTGAAGTGCAAACTGAATTGACAAGTTTCCTGCTAGCTTCATATTCCAATGATACTGGTTCTTCTTAGCATTTAAGTCTGTATATTTTTAGATAGTTAGATGTACATATATACGTATATATACATATATACATATACATATGTATATATACATATAAAGATATATACCTATATATCTACACACATGCAGACACACACACACACATACTTGGAAAATTAAAATTTGAAGATCAATAAAGCATATTTAACAACATGAATGAGTGCCTAAAAATGAGGGTAAATTAAAATAACAAAAACTAAAATGGGGAAATAGTTCATACAAAGTGAGTATGTCAGTCAGGACTGGCCATGTAATGTTGCAGCAGCAAGGAGTGCCTTGCTCTCTTGAAGCCTGTTATGTATTCAGGTAACTCTTTAGGGTACCTGTCTTGGATGTATTTATTCAGGAACCCAAGGTGCTTTCAGCTTTAGGCATTTTCTTTACCTGCGTTGCCACCATTTCAGAGAAAGAGTGTGCTGGTTGTTCTTGCACTATCAACTTAAATATCTCCACACAAATATGGCATATATCACTTCCCTTCCAACCTACTGGTTTTCCAATGTGCCTAGAAAAAGGGGAGAAAGAAATAGGAATAGAGATGTCCCCTACATAGAGAAGAGAGAGAGAGAGAGAGAAGAGGGAGGCAAGGAGAGGAGAGAGAGAAAAAGAAAGAAAATCTGAGAGTACAAAATAAAATGATATGAAGAAACCCCAGATCAATAGAGTACACTTTGTGATTGCATAATGGCTTGATAATTGTTTTGCTATCTTAGATTCTAAACATTAAAAAATATTCTGTAGTCTTTCAGAGAAAAAAAAATACGTAAAGCCTCCATTGTCAAAACTGAAACAGCTCACAGAATGTTAACCCACTTCCTTTATTAATCTTTGAGGTGTTGCTCTATCCCTGAAGGCTTCTGTAGGAGGCTGAAGAGAGTGGATGAATAAGGGCGAAGGGACTGAAAGTGACAGCAAAACAAATAGCATGCACTACCAAAGCAAATCACTTCTCTGATTATTTCTTACATTTTTCACTTTTGAAAAGAAAAATGTTGATGCCACTTATATACGTTAAGATTATGAAAGCTTGAACTGTTGTCAGCTTTTATTTATAACAGCACCAGTCACTCTATTACTGCTTAGAAAACTTTTAAAAATGATTTTACCACTTTTTAATTTGAGCCACATTTCCTTCATTGTACAGTAAGATGACAGTTTTAAAAAGAACTATTACTGGAAGTAAGAACTACTGCTGGAAAAAGCCTGAGGAAGGAATATGGTCCTTCAGTTCAGTTGAGTGACGTGGTGTTCTGACTGATTACCTCCCAGCACTAATATGATCTGCGTTAGATTACAAATTGTCTTTCCAGATTTTTATGTACTTGTAACAGGATATTGAAAAATATAGATTTATAGAGGTAAAAATATCAGAGAGTTAATTTTTTTCATAAACTGTTCTTCGTAGTTACCAAGTTGCAAAGTCCTTTTCTCATCCCCTTATTGCATCTTGGTCAGAGTTGGCGAGGTTTCTGGGCACTTCTGTTTTATGAAAACTTACTCCTATCAAGTCTGAAACTTCAATATCATCTAAAGTCAGACTTCTTCTTTCCCTCTCTCCCTGCCTCTAAGGGATGGATAGACTCAAGTGCCCCGGTTGTGGAGTATTCTTACAGGATTTTCTAAATTCTCTAAGAGCTCTGGCTCCTCAGAGAGAAGTGGCCAGTATCTCCTCATTTATCTTTATAATAACACAATCGTCTTCTTGATTCTTGCCACTTCTCTATCACTGATTGTCTGTTTCTTTTGGAGGTATTTGAACTCTCACTCTGAGGGTTGGGTGAATATGTGGACTCTTTAGAGCTTCTGTACTGCAACATTTTCTGATGTACATGATCCAGAGTAGTCTCTGCCTTTCCCCTTTAAAGCCTACAACCATTGATCCACACCAGAGACCCTTATGGTTGGTTACCCTGTAGCTTACTAGTGGGAATCCCTAATGGACGAAGTACTAGAAAGATAACTGAAGCCCAGCTACCATTTCAGCTGCCCATTCCATCCCTAGTATGTTAAGCAGAATAATGGTTCCACTCCACCCCAACAAAGATTGCCACATCCTAATTCCTGGAACTTCTCAGTAAGTTATGTTATATGGCAAGAGTTAAGGTTACAGATAGAATTAAGGTTGGTAATCAGCTGACCTTAAGTCAGGTAGACTATCCTAGAGTATCCATGAGAGTTTGAGTAATCATGGGCCCTTTACAATGGTGGAGGGAAGCAGAAGAGTAAGTTCAATTGATGTATGTGAAAAAAAACTCAGCTAGCTGTTGCTGGCTTTGAAGATGAAGAGGATAACCAGTCAAGGAATGTGGGTGGCCGTTAGAAGCTGGAAAATGCAATGAAATGGGTTATTTCCTAGATAGACCAAAAAGGGAGGCAGTTCTATTGAGACCTTGACTTTACTTCATTGAGACCCATGTCAAACTGCTGACCTATAGAAATGTAAAATAAATCTGAGTTGTCATGGCAATTTACTATGACAGCTATAGAAAACTAACATACTAGATATCCCTTGTATCCTTGCCAAGCCCAATGCTGCTGGCTGCTCCACTTGGCTGCCTAGTGTTCTTTTAGCCCTGTGTTTCTTTCCTACCACAGGTAAATGTACAGCCTAGCAATTCTGCAGCCTGGACAGATATCTGAGCAGGGAACAAAATGCCACTTTCTCCTTCACGTAGGCAGTGCTCATCTTTTTTAATTTTTGAGTTTGCTTTCCACTAATGTGTACATGCTTAGTTAGTACAAATGTTCCACAAAGTTCTTTACAAAAAAACACAGCAACCTCTTTCCATCAATGCCCTTCACCATTAACTGCTTACAAGAGACAATCAACTTTATTTAGCTCCCTCTTTTGGTGGTCAATTCTAAACCTCTAAGTGGCATGCTCATATGGCTACTTCTTAATCTTTCTAAATCTGCTGACTTCCCAAATGAAAAATTTAAATATACTTTAGCTACATCTTTGTCCGCCATATAGAAACTTTCCTCTCTCCCTCGCATTCTTCAAGAGTTACATTAAAATTTTCATTTGATCAGTGTTAAGAATTTATATATTTATGACCATGAAAATACCATTTATCTATGATTGTTTTCTTTCTTCATCATTCCTGGAATAATGTTTACCTTTCCTGTTTATTTTCCTGATTTTCTATCTGTGTGTTATAATTCAACCTAAGATTTTTGCCAAGGAATACAAATCCTTTCTCAATACACTAAGACTCAATAGATGTTCTGTTTTTTGCTGCTTCTGGAGAAAATGCTTCCATAAAATTCTGATCTACTTCAATCTGGACCCTGAAACTTTTCCTTCTGAGACCTCCGCTGATCTTCTTCCTGGGGATTCTTGCCACCTTTTCCTTGTGCCTGATTATTTGTTACCAGGGTTCACTAATGAGAAAGTATGCACCTAAGGTAAATTCTGAGGACTTTGTCTATCTAGAAACATCTTTACTCTTATCTTGAATTGATTTTGGCTGTGTGTTGAATTCTAAATTGAAAATCATTTTTGATCAGAATCTTGAGGTCACTGCTCTATTTTTTTTCTTGTTGTCACCCTCTTGATGCTTCCAAAGCCATTCAGATTCGTGGGATTCTCTCCCATATCAGCACATGGGAGTGCTAATATCTCTTCAATATTCTTATTTTAATTCTTTGAAGTAAATATCTAGAAGCGAGACTTCTAGATGATATGCTAAGCCTACTTCCAAATTTTTGAGGATCTTCTCTACTGTTTTCCATAGTGCCTGCACTATTTTGCATTCTCACTAAAAATGTGCAAGGATCCTTATTTCTTCACATTCTCTCCAACAATTGTTCCTTAATTTTGTTTTTCATAATGCCATTCTGACAGATTTGAAACCATAATGAAATGTGAAATGATATATCTTATTGTGGTTTTTATTTTATTTTATTTTATTTTTTGAGATGGAGTCTCACTGTCACCCAGGCTAGAGTGCAGCGGTGTGATCTAGGCTCACCACAACCTCCATCTACTATGTTCAAGTGATTCTCCTGCCCCAGCCTCTCTAGTAGCTGGGATTACAGGCACACGCCACCATGCCTAGCTAATTTTTGTATTTTTAGTAGAGACTGGGTTTCTCCAAATTGGCCACTCTGGTCTCGAACTCCTGACCTCAGGTGATACACTTGCCTCGGCCTCCCAAAGGGCTGGGGTTATAGGCATTAGCCACCATGCCTGGCCTCATTTCTTTGATGACCACTGATGTTGAGCATTTCAAAAATGTACCTTTGGCCATTTGTATGTCTTCTTGTAGAAATGTCTATTCAAGTTTTTAGGACATTTTAAAATTGAATTATGAGCTTTAGAGACAATCTTCTAGTTATAAAATCACGTTTTCCCTCACTTCCAAAAGCACCTGATACTACCTATTACTGAAGAATTTTCAGGGATCTGCAGTGCAACTTGTGTTGCTTATTGACTTTTGTCACAGTCATTTAGGATTCAAGTTTCTTGGGATTGGTAGATCAGTCAACATTATCCTGATTTTTAAGTTATGATTTTTCTTCATTTTTCTATTTTTGTAATAATTTTTTCTCATATTCTTTGTTCTTGGGATATCATTTTCAAAAAATTCATATTAAATGTTAACTGTTGTTTAAGCAGGCTTCTGTAAAGAGTCGAGACAAATGTATATATTAAATCAACTATATTTATTCATTTATTATTTTTTGAGAGACAGGATCTTGCACTGTTGTCCAGGCTGTCTAGAGTGTGATGGCATGATGATAGCTTTCTGAAGCCTTGAACTCTTGGGGTCAAGCGATACTCCTGCTTCAGCCTCTCAAGTAGCTGGGACTACAGTCTTAATCCACCACACCCAGTTAATATAAAAAATTTGTTTTTTTGTAGATAGGGGTCTCACTATGCTGCTGAGGTTGGTCCTGAACTCCTGACCTCAAGCAATTATCCTGCCTTGGCCTTCCAAAGTGTTGGAATCACAGGCGTGAGCCACTGTGCCTGGTCCATATTTAATATCTTTAATTGGGATAGCACCATACATCTTTAGCAATGATTCACTTAAAATTATCCTTCTCATACTAATTCCATGGCTTTGGTAAAGAAAGGCATGAGCAAAAAAGAAAATCCTCTCAACACACACACTGCACTCCCTGGAGAACTGAGAACTGTGTACCTCTCCCCAGTTGGTGGTCCCAGAGCTGGTTTTATAGCCTCTCAGAAATTGTTAAAGGTCTCACCCCAGTTTTGTTTTAAGGTGACTCTCACTAGAATGCAGCAATTAATTCTTGGCATTGAACCTTAGATAAAATTCTGTGATAACAGAAAAAAAATCCATTCAATGCCCTATTACATACTGAACTGAAATGGCTATTATTTATTTATTAAATAATTTATTAAATTATGGAGTTGTTCTGAGTGATCAAACAGTTGATGATAGTTGTTTTGGCTGTACTTTTTTCACCTATACATTTTGCTTATCTATATTTTTGTCCTCAAACGTAAGAGTACAAACAGATTTGTTTTTTGTGCTCCTACAAGTTTATGCAGTCTTCAAATGTTACTTATGCAGAGCTAAGAATGTATATGTCTTCAAATGAATAAACTATTGGGTATATTTCATAGCATATGCTTCTGTGTGACAAAGAATGGAAGTATTAAATTAAAGTTTATAGGAGAAATATTTAAGATCATCAGTCTAATAGATCACATGTTATATTTTAAAGGATTCCGATTTTTAAAATTTTTAAAATACTTAACGGTCTAAGACAATTTTAATGCTAGTTCTAACTTCTCAACACATGTACAACATAGATTCTCGGGAGTCAAGGCTAAATGACATCATAACCAGTGATTTACAATTCTGTAACATCACATTCCTTTTTAATGCTCGCTGATTCTATTTAAGGAACTTGCCTTGGAACTTCATCTATTTCTAGCAATAATCATTTTTATTCCTTTTCATTGTTTTTTCTTTTACATCATTCTTAATTTATTCATCATTATAATTTATTTTTCTGTATGATGGAAAATAGACTTGTTGTTCTATTAATTTTTGCATACCAGGATCTCCTATTTTTTACTCCCTTTGACTTTCTTTTTTTTTTTTTTTTTTGACAGGATGGTACCTTCAGATTTTCTCAATGACAAGATTATACAAAAGACAACCTCTTTGCTACAGTGCCTGGCGTGCCTAGGGCTGTTTCTCACCACCGCTTTTGTCTTACAAGCTTCCTGCAGGTGAGATGTTGGTAAAAGAGACTTTTCTTATCCTATATATCTTGTATATGTTTGCTATCAATATTTTATAATACCACTTTTTATAAACATTTAAATAGTTAGAGCCATAATTTCTGGAAGCCAATAAAATTACAGCAAAAGAAAATAGGAAAATTGTGCTATACTGCCATAAATTGATAATTTATATTAATCAGAGAGCTTCTATCTCTGTTTAAGATGATGACTACATTTTGTAGATGGCCAATTGGGAAAGCAACATAATGGGAGTAAGTGCTGGCTTTGCCTAGAATTGAGCCATTCTTGCTCAGAGCAAAAGGGAAGAAGGAACTCTAGCAGAGTGATATCAAATAATGAAAATGTTTCTTTAAGTTCTGTACCCATGACGTTATAGCTAAAGCACTACGTGGGCCTTGAGACACAGAGAGCTATCTGGACTCTGGCTCTATTATTTGCTTGATGTATGAGCTTGAGCAATTTATCTAAACCTTGGTTGCCTCTTAGGTAAATTAGGATAGTATTGTTTATTACAGGATTCTTATGAGTATTAAATAAGATAATGTTTGTGAATGTCCTTTGTAAATTTTAAAGTGCCATGAAAATCTAAGTGGTGTGATTGCTTAATGCTTTCTAAAGCTGAAGAGTGCATTAGAGGTTGATCTAACACAGTGCCTGACAAAGAATATGCTCAGTAAATGATAGCTCATTTTCTTATCCAATAAATAAAAATATTCCATGAATAATGAGTAATTACATGACATCATATAGATTCCAGAACAACATAAACTTTCTGCGGGGGGAGGAGAGGTATATAACTATAGGAAATATTCTAAAGTCTATACAATCTAACTTGCCAAGAATTATCATTGTTGAAGAAAGAATAGCAACTATGTTCAAATGGGATATATGACACAAGTGGTTTCTCCTTTGCCCAAAAATAAGACTAAATAAGCTAGTAGTTTCTGCTCTTTGCAGCCAAACCTCGATGATTCAGCATTATATTCCATAACATAAAAGAATGTTATTCAAAGCTAGGCACCATGGCTTATGTCTGTAATCCCGGTACTTTGGGAGGCCGAGGCGGGTAAATCACTTAATGCCAGGAGTTCTAGATCAGCCTGGCCAACATGGTGAAATCCCATCTCCACCGAAAACACACACACACACACAAAATAGACAGATGTGGTGGTGCGCACCTGTAGTCCCATCTACTTGAGAGACTAAGGCATGAGAATCATTTGAAACCAGGAGGTGGAGGTTGCAGTGAGCCAAGATCACACCATTGCACTCCAGCCTGGGCCACAGAGTGAGACTCTGCCTCAAAAAATAAACAAAAATTTAAAAATTAAAAATATGTTATTAAGATTAGCATATATTTCTGCTGTTAATAGAACAATGCATGCACAGAAAAATCAGAAAATAAAAACATACCATAAAGGAAAAAATTATCTACAGATGATAACACCATTTAGCAATAAACATTGTTGCAATCTGGGGGGCATTTCCTTCTGTCTCTAGTATATCCATGCAGCAACATATATGTGTGTCTGTTTGTGCCTAATCATTTTTTATTGCATGAAATATGCAGGCTTTTGTGGATTATGACATCTACTTGTAGCCTGAGTTTTAAAAACTTACTTCTTGTCATGTTAAAAATTTATGAGACATCAACATCTTCTTCTTTCTTTTTTTTGTGAGTTCAGTGTAAGGAAAGATTTTTTTATTATTATACTTGAAGTTCTGGGGTACATGTGCAGAATGTGCAGGTTTGTTTCACAGGTATACACGTGCCATGGTGGTTTGCTTCATCCATCACCCCATCATCTACATTAGGTATTTCTCCTAATGCTATCCCTCCCCTAATCCCCATCCTCTACTATCCCTCCCCTATCTCCCCACCACCGGACAGGCCCTGATATTTGATGTTCCCCTCCCTGTGTCCATGTGTTCTCATCATTCAACACCTACTTAATGAGTGAGAACATACAGTTCAAAGTTCTTTCAATTTGAAGTTCCTTGAAGTGTACAGTATGTGGATAGTCATTTTTACTAGTGTTCAGTTGTAATATAAGGTTGATGTATAAAGGAAGTCATATGGACAGTGAAGAAGCCTAACAGACCATCTGGCACACACTTCTCAGAGTAGTTCAATTATTCTGGTTTAGTGCAGTGTCTGATTTTAATCTTCACTGCAACCAATTAAGACTAATTTTCATTTTACCCCAGAGAAAACTGAGGAAAGTATACACTTTTCTTTCCTTTTCTCCCTCTTTCATTACAAAAACATTTTATTTTCAAAAGTCCCATAGACCACCTTGGCCAACATGGTGAAACCCCGTCTCTACTGAAAATACAAAAATTAGCTGGGTGTGGTGATGCATGCCTGTAATCCCAGCTACTCGGGAGGGTAAGGCAGGAGAATCACATGAACCTGAAAGGTGGAGGGTGCGGTGAGCCAAGATCACACCACTGCACTCCAGTCTGGGTTGCAGAGTGAGGCTCTGTCTCAAAAACAACAACAACAACAACAACGAAAAAGTCCCATAAACGTGTTTGTTGTTATAAAAAAAAAACAACAAAATCAACCAAATCACCAACAAAGAAGAAACAGTCTAGTACATTATTTTAAAAATTCTCTTACCATCCATTTTCAAGTACATCCATGTTTTTATAGAGTTGCTATCATGGTGCAAGTACAATTTTATGTACCATCACTTTTTTCTTTTTAATTATTTTTTGAATTCACTTTTCCTTTTAAATTAACATTAAAATACAGACATTTATGCTTTATAACCCAGTCTTCACAACCATAATGTAATGCTTGTGTGATATTCCATGAGTGACTAAATCATAATTTTACTAAACATTTCCTTATTATGAAATTTTAGTTGGTTTCTTCCAATTTTGACTATTATAAATAATGTTGCAGTGGAGGTATACATGCATAAAGCTATCTTTTTAAAGTTTCTCTTTCTCCTGAGGATAAGTTAATAGAAACAAGATTATGAGCTAAAGAGCATGATTATTTTTATAGGATTTTAAAATAAAGAGATGCCTAAAGAAGGCTCTTTCTATATGGAGAAGAGATAAATAGATATACATACAAACTGGGAGTAGTGTACATTGTGCTATGAGACTACAGAGAAATTGCTTTTGTCCTGATTTCCTTCAAATACCTATAGACCAAGAAGACTCCTCACCGTGAAATAATACCAAGCAAGAGTATGGACAGGAAGGATGGTGGAAGTTGAGGAAAGCCTCCCTCTGGATGGAGTAAAAGTGGAGAATGGAACTTCAACCTGGCTTATATGCAGTGACCCCACCCCGAGAAAGAAAGACACACTACTAGAATGTATAAACTTTCTTCACTTTTTAACTGTTAAGTTCAGGGGTACAAGCACAAGTTTGTTACAGAGTAAAGTTGTGTCATGGGAGTTTGTGGTATAGATTATTTCACTACCCAGGGATTAAGCCTAGTGCCTCTTAGCTATTTTTCCTGGTCCTCTCCCTTCTCCAACCCTCTAGCCTCTGAAAGGCCCGAGGGTGTGTTGTTTACCTCTATAATTATAAAACTTTTAAATTTCCTGTTGTTTTAAATTGTTAAATGTCAATTTTTGTTAGCAATTTTCAATACAATAATTAATATTAGTAGAATGTGTTTATGATTGGGAGCACCAAAAAAGGAAAGATGCACCTCTGGGAGAGCACAGCTTAATGACAGGCTACGTGGTGTGGTGAGCTGGCTACTCCTTCTGTGTGAGCCTAGGACCTACTGTCTCAGTCAAGGGTATCTGCAGTTTGAGAGCACTCTTGAACAAATAGCCAAATGCATAATCTACCTAAGTGGTATTTTTATGTTCCATGACGCCAAAATCCATTAAAAATATTATTCCGCATTCACACTGTGTTCTTAACAACTGAGTTACCACATGTCTATCTTTATGAATACTTTTTAGAAAAGCAAATATACTAAACAATATTTACTATTGGGGCATAAATTAGTATAGTCACAGTATAACTTGAACCCAGTTAACACAAAGGAAAGCTTAGCACCGGCCGGGTGTGGTGGCTCAAACCTGTAATCCCAGCACTATGGGAGGCCAAGACGGGTGGATCACGAGGTCAAGAGATCGAGACCATCCTGGCCAATATGGTGAAATCCCGTCTCTACTAAAAATACAAAAATTAGCTGGTGGCGGCACGTGCCTATAGTCCCAGCTACTCAGGAGGCTAAGGCAGGAGAATTGCTTGAACGCGGGAGATGGAGGTTGCAGTGAGCCGAGATTGCGCCACTGCACTCCAGCCTGGCACCTGGCGACAGAGTGAGACTCTGTCTCAAAAAAAAAAAAAAAAAGAAAGCTTAGCACTAAATATAAAGAGAAGAAATGTTTACACAGCCATTGTCAACTCAAATAAAAATATTTATTAACCCCTTGCTTTCTACATTATATTAGACACCTTACAGATAGGAGAGAAGAGTGGTACCAAGAAGCATGAGAGATGTCTGTCTCTTCCCTCGAGGTTCTAATTTGATGAATGCTGGTTAATATTAGCCAGTTGGACATTAAATGAAACACATACTGTACACGCATGCATATGCCGCTTTTTTGCTCTCTGCAAATATAGTGTAGGAACGTTAGGCTTGTTGGTGTAACATGAAAAAATATAAGCAACTGAGATTATAGCTTCAGCTATAATTCTCATAATGCTTTTGTTTAAAAATTTTTCAAGTGGTTTTGAATATACCCAATAATATAAAATGTACTCTATATTATGGAATTGAATTTTTTATTGTTATGGGCCCAATATTATCCTATCTGGTGTGCTAATTTTTTCAAGCTGTCATTCAGGATAAATGAATTGCAAAGTATTATGAGCCAGGCCTGCAGTATAGGTGAACTAAAACAAGTGTAAATGTGTATTGAAATGGTTTTAGAGCAAATTTCACAGTGCTAATTGTGCTTCAAGGTTCTCTCTTTTATGAGTCAAATCTAACCAAAGAATTGAATGTCATTTAGTTATATATTTTAAAAATACAAGTTAGATAAAAATATATTGCTATAATATAGGGAAATACTAAATAAAATAAGTACAATTTTTTCTGATAATTATATAGATAAGCTAGAGCATGTTATATAAAATGCTTATGATTATTGCATTTTTCATAAATTTGAGAAATTTGGTATAAAATATGCAATAATCCTATAGTATTCACTCAGTTTTATAAATTAAGACAGGTCTCTAATTTTAATATATAATCCCTAGGCAAGATACAGGGGAAACATTATATATGTCATATATGTAGAGGGAAAAATCATGATATTATCTACAATTTTGGTGGTTGTATATATCGCTATATTTCATACAGATAATTGTGGGAAACTCCATATGGTAAGATTTTATTTTGATAAAGTATCTATTATTTTATTAAAATTTACTTGGAAAATTTTCAGTGTCATGAACTCTTAATTCTCTTTAAAAATTTTATTCTAAAATTCTTGTGTAAAATATCTGCTGAAAATGACATTCCCATTTAAGAAATAACAGACAATATTCCTCAATTCATTTAACTGTCTTTTCTGACAATTAACTTTTAAATATCATTTAGCATAATAGGGTTTTATCATGTAATGCTTTGTTTTTTAATCAATGCCATGAATAAATACTTAATTTGAGCAAAAATTGTATTACATTTAGTACTAATTATCTCTGAAGTTAAGCTCCCAATTTATTCTTGGATTTGTTACTATCGAGGCTTTAATTACTTAGAATTAGAAATGGGATGAACAAAAAGTAAGCAATAGTGGAGTCACCCTATGCTGAAAGTGCATTTTCTGACTTTTGTCAATTATGACTTGTACTGACTTGCTTTGCTTATGAGAAAAGCTGAAAAACATGCCAAATATAGCAATAATTCAATGTGAATTGGGCAACCACTACAATTTCAACATTATTCATACCTTCTGTATCAGCCTACACAATGTCTCACAAAGTGAGGGGAAAAAGTCATTATGCCAAAATTTAGTGGTATGTTATACTTTTGACTGCAAAATATATACTTGTGATTTTTTATTACTAAAGTGAGAATATCAGATTCTTAAAATGATTATAGAAGGAGAAAAGACATTAATTATGATTCTATGCACAAATGGGGGAAAATAGCAAAGGGAACAAGTTCTGAGATGCCCAGTAGAAATAGCTTGCCATCTGTATTAGTTATCTGTTGCTGCATAACAAATTACCCTAACATCTTATCTGCTTGAAGCAACTAATATTATTATTTCACATCATTTCTGAGGATTAGATATCCAGAGTAGCTTTGCTTAGTGATTCTGGCTCAGGGTCTTTCATGAGATTGCAGTCAAGCTGTTGGCCAGGAGGGCTCCAGTTTCTGGAGACTTGAGTGGGGCCAGAGGATCTGCTTCCAAGTTCATTCGCATAGCTATTGGCAGGAGGCTTTAGTTCTTCACCATGTGCTGTTCATAACATAGCTTTCCCCAGTGCTAGTTGTCCAAAATGAATACTGCATATTCTTATAAACTACCCTCAGAAGTGACACATCTTCACTTCTTCCTTAGTCTTTAAGTCACGCAGACCAACTCTGGTACAGCATGAGAAGAGAATACACAAGGATGCGAATACCAGGAACAAAGTTCATAGGGAGTCATCCTGGAGGCTGGCTACCAACACCATCTTTCCTTCCTTCCTTTATTTGTTTATTTATTTATTCAGTCATTCATTTGTAAACATTCATTAAGTCCCTTTGATGTGCCAGGAACTGTGCCAGATGTTGGAGATACAACAATAAACAAAGTAGATATGGTTTCTACGCTTATGGAGACTCAGTGACTAAAGGTTATGTTTAGGAAGCCCACACACTATCCCAAAGTCTCTCACAGTATTACGTATTTCTTTATTTTTTTAACTTTTTTCATAAGTTCAGGGGTATATGTGCAGGTTTGTTACATAGGTAAGCTTGTGTCATTGGGGTTTGTAGTACAGATTATTTCATCACCCAGGTATTAAGCCTAGTACCTATTAGTTATTTTTCTTGATCTACTCCCTCCTCCCACTCTCCACTCTCTGAAAGACCCCAATGTATGTTGTTCCCCTCTGTGTGTCCAGGTGTTCTCATCATTTAGTTCTCACTTAGAAGTAAGAACATGAGGATTTATGATGTATTTCCTCAGCATGGCCTTAGTACCTATCTGACTCCATGACTATATGACTGTAGGAATCACTCCTACCTCAGCTAATACACTTTCTTTTCTGATAATTTTCACTTACTTCTAGTTTTCATTACTACACGCTCTATGCACACCATGGAACTTTTCTTCTTTTAACGCCACTTCGCCTCCAAAAGCACTAATTTAAACAATCCACTTTTTAATCACAATTGATGTTTCAAATTCCTTATGTAACTAATTGTATTGGAATTGTGCTGATTTTACACAAGTATGATTTCTAGTCCATTTATCTCCACATTTCTTTCCATCTCTCAAACATCTCCTGTCTTCACTCCGCTTCCTAGTCTCAGTTTCTACAATCTATCATTTTAAGTTTCCTATTTCCAATATTCCAAATTTATTTCCCCTCGTTTGGCAAAACTTCAAATCAGGATGAACCCAATTATCTCTTTTTTTTATGCCTTTGGGTGACAGATACTACAAGAGAAACTCAAAGCTGGGTAAATAGGTTTCCCTATTAATTTATATTAATCAAATTCAAATATATTCCAACTATATCAGAAGCCTGATCTCATTTTTCAAGTCAGTTTGTTTTTCCACTATACATAGTAACTATTCAATTTCTTTTCCACTATCCTTAAATATCTTACCCAGTTTCCACACTCACACCCTTAACTTTCATCAGAAAACCAAGAGGAAATTGAAGCCACCATCTGGAGCTGCCTCAGCTTTGTTCCACTGTATTTACAAATGTAATCCCGGTTGATCTCCTTCTGTCTTCCATCTTTCTTCTTTTAATAATGAAAATTTATGGCTCTGAAATGCAGTTGAATCTTCCCCATTTACCGGATTACATTTCTTGTTCTATGTCCCCATCTCATCAATTGCTATCGAGCTCTTTTGGTTTTCCACATCTTCCTCATTATTAGGTTTTGCCTTCAGTATTAAGTCTGGGATATTTTTCTTGAGTTTTAAAAAAATTAAACCAACACTTCTTCAGTCACACATCTCTTTCAAATATGATTTTTTGTTTTTATAATTTTTCATTCACACTCTACCTCATCCATTTTCCTTATAATTGGATTTTGCTAAAATTAACAGTGTCTTCTATGTTACTAACTCCAATTAACACCCTGTTAGTTTTTCTTAACTTCTGTCAACATTCAACCCAATTAATGATTCCATCTTTCTTGAAAGGCTCTTTCCTTGACTGCAGTAATATTGCATTATTTGAGTTTCATTCTTATCTTAATGGAAAATATTAATCCATATTTTGGGGGTTCTTCTTCTTCTACTATCTGACTAAAAATGTTAGAGTTCTTAGTTCTCTCTCGACTATATCTAGGTGATCTTAGTCTCTTCTGAAAGATTAAGGTAATGAAAGCTTCTGTAGCAAATACACCCCAAATTTCAATGGCTTATGTTAATAACTATCAATATTTTGGTCACATTATAGTCCATTGTGGGCACTTCCAATCAGTGGGTCTTCTACACATTCATCCAGAGATTCAACCTCCTTTTACCTTATGGATTTTCTCTCTTACAAATACGAGATTTTTCCATTCTTTTGGAAGATAAAAAAGAAATATTTGCACCTCATGTAAGACCGTATGCTATTTTTTAAAAAAACATAGGGATCCCATTCAAATCAATAGAAAAAAGACTAGGAACTCAATAGAATATCCCGAAAATGATATAAATAGTCTTAGTCCAAGCTCTAAAGACTGAGTAGCTAAGTGGACAGAGAGTTGTGGTCAAAAAAGTCAAGGGAAAAATAGCTTCAACATTCCCAAATCTCAACAGAAGTCAATAGAGGAAGGGTTGAGGAGAGGTCACTGGGCATTAATTTAGGATGTCATTGTTGACTTTTGACAAGAAGTGTAGGTAGAACATTTGAGAGTGGAAGTCAGATTTCAGTATGCTGGTGAGTGCTGCAGAGTTAAGTAAGCAGATGCAGGAAAGTTGACCATTGTCAAGAACTGTACTTTTTAAAAATAAAAGCATATTTTACTTGATAAAATTGCTTTGCATTGTATGTGTTTTTAAGCCTTAAATTGAGGGATTCATGTGAGGGTTTGTTATATAGGTAAACTCATGTCAGGGGGGATTGTTGTACAGATTATTTCATCACTCAGGTATTAAGCTATACTCATTAGTTATTTTTCCTGATCCTCTCCCTCCTCCAATCCTCTACTCTCTGGTAGGCTACAGTGTCTGTTGTTTCCCTGTAAGTGTCCATGCGTTCTCATCATTTAGCTTCCACTTATAAGCGAGAACATGTGGTATTTGGTTTTCTGTTCCTGAATTAGTTTGCTAAGATTTATAACCTCCAGCTCCATTCATTTTCCTGCAAAGGATATGATCTTGCTCTTTTTTATCACTGCCTAGTATTCCATGGTGCATATGTACCACATTTTCTTTATCCAGTCTATCACTGATGGGTATTTAGGTTGATTCCATGTCTTTGCTGTTGTGAATAGTGCTGCAATGAACATACATATGCATGTATCTTTATAATAGAACAATTTATATTCCTTTGGAATGTACCAAGTAATGGAATTGCTTTGTTGAATGGTAATTCTGTTTTCAGGTCTTTGAGGAATCACCACACTGCTTTCCACAGTTGTTGAACTAATTTATACTCTCACCAAGAGTTTATAAGTATTCCTTTTTCTCTGCAACCTTGCTAGCACCTGTTATTTTTTGACTTTTTAATAAAAGCCATTCTGACTGGTGTGAGATGGTATCTGATATGATTTGGCTGCGTCCCCATCCAAGTCTCGGCTTGAATTGGAATCCTCATAATCCACATGTGTTGTAGGATGGACCCAGTAGGAGTTAATTGAATCATGGGGGTGGTGTCCCCATGCTGTTTTTGTGATAGTGAGTGAGTCCTCATGAGATCTGATGGTTATATAAGCATCTGGCATTTTTCCTGCTGGCACCCATTCTCTCTCCTCTCACCCTGTGAAGAGGTGTCTTCCGCCATGATTGTAAGTTTCCTGAGGCCTCCACAGCCATAAAGAACTGTGAGTCAATTAAACTTCTTTTCTTTATAAATTACCCAGTCTTGGGTATTTCTTCATAGCAGCCTGAGAAGGTACTAATACAGTATCTCATTGTGGTTTTGACTTGTATTTTTCTAGTGATCAGTGACATTGAGCTTTTTTTCATATGCTTGTGGCTATATGTATGTCTTCTTTTGAAAAATTTATCTTCATGTCATTTGCCCACTTTTTAACAGAGTTGTTTGTTTGTTTCTTGCAAATTTGTTTAAGTTTCTTACAGATGCTGGATATTAGACCTTTGTCAGATGCATAGTTTGCAAATATTTTCTCCTTTTCTGTAGGTGTTCAGTTCGCTTTGATAGTTTCTTTTGCTGTGCAGAAGCTCTTGTTTTAATTAGATCCCATTTGTTAATCTTTGCTATTGTTGAACTTGCTTTGGCATCTTCATCATGAAATCTTTGCCTCTTCCTATGTCCAGAATGATATTGCCTAGGTTGTTTTCCAGGGTTTTTATAATTTGGGGATTTTACATTTAAGTTTTTAATCCATCTTCAGTTGATTTTTGTATATAATGTAAAGAAGGGTTCCAGTTTGAATCTTTCACATACGGCTAGCCAGTTATCCCTGCACCATTTACTGAATAGGGCATCCTTCCCCCATTGCTTGTTTTTGTCAGGTTTGTTAAAGATCAGATAGTTGTAGGTGTGTGGCCTTATTTTTGGGTTCTCTATTCTGTTCTATTGGTCTATGTGTCTGATTTTGTGCCAGTACCATGCAGTTTTGGTTACTGTAGTCCTGTAAAGAAAGCAAGAAGAGAGCAAGAGTAGGAGAAAAAGAGAGAGGGATATTTAATAAAAGTTTCTATTGTTTTGTTTTTATTACAGGAACAATTAAGCATTTTCGAAGATGGATTAGAGAGAGTCACCAGAGGAAATGGAGCTGAAGATTTCAAAAATAATGGATGATTAATGAAGCGTAGCATCATTGTGAATTGTGAAATTCACAATTCCATCATCCACTACCTGCAAGCCTCTCCTGGATGTGAGGCATAGGAAAACCTTTGAATTTTAGGTAAAGATTAAGATGGTATAAGTTTAAAGCTTTCATTTAAAATTAGAGATGTGCAAATTCATGATTTAACCCAAGGAGATACAACTAAATTGGTACTCCTGGTATGTTCCCACAGCACTCCTCACCTCCATCTATCCCTCTCTTTCTACTTTACCATTCTGAACTGTGGAATTGTGACTGCAAGCCTATCTCACCAGCCTCCTGTATCCCCTGCTGTTGAGGGATTGTCTTAATACTGGGATACAAACAGAAATCCTTAACATGGCTTATAACCTTAGCAAGTGTAATTGTCCCACTATGAGGCCAGGTGGTAGGAGTGACGTAAAGCTGAAAAGGCTCTAAAAGTAGTCAACAAAAATGATGCAGCCTGAGAAAATAGAACTTACGTGAGTTTCTTTTTAAATCCTAAAACAATCCATCCCACCCTAAAAAAACAACAATGAAATAAGACAGAAATGTGAGAAAACAAGGAAAGAATTTTAAAAGTATATTAACAATTATTAAAGATAAAAGCTTCAATGTGAAAATTAGTGAATTTAAATGCTTGGTCTCTCAAGAAATATTTGTCAAATTACTAAAAACATTGGCTTCTGGCTAAGCATGAGGGTTCCTCTCTTTCTGCAGCAGAAGGCATATTAAGGTGATTGCCACAACTCTCTACTTTTTATTTTATGACATTGAATTAGTTTAAAGAAATCTCATGGGTTCTATTTATTTTTCAGTGGTGTGACTGATTTTACCATGGGGAAATAGCCTCAGGAGACAAATAAGAGGTGGATATTTGCTGACGTATTTCGCCATGATGGTAAATTTGTTTTAATTTTTAAACTGCTTTTTCCTCTCATTGACTTAGGATGAAACAGATGGGAAACCTAGAGTTGAGCTGGCAGGACTTTTCTATCTTCTGCTATTCGTGAATACATGCACATGTGTATGTGCATGTGGGCATATGTATGTGTTGAGGGAACAGGCTTAATGACCTCCTGCTACCATATCTTTCTCATCATGCCCCATCTTTCTGGATTTCTGATATAAGACAGTTGGTTAATGTTAAAATACAAAGCTAGCAAAGACACAATATTAAATTCTATTAGGTGCATTTAAAATTAAATTATGTTTAGAAAGACTGACAATGTTCATATTTGAAAAAGGCAATGTGATAAAAAAATATGAGAAATAATTTTAAAAAGTGGAAAAAAACTGGAGAAACACCTAAAATAAAATAAAATGTCAGCCTAAGTGGGGAAGGTTTTTGGAAAATATTTGCAGTCTAAGTCAGACCTAATAAAAGCTTTGAAGCCTAAATTCTAAGAGGATTGATACAGTGCTTATTTTTATTACCCATTCAAGAAAAATTCTTTATTGAAGACAATCAGAAGACGTAATCAACTCGTAAATAATCATGATGCGTTGCAAGGCTTGTTTTTATTTTTTGTTTCCTGATTTTACCTTTACCCTAATATCAACATCTTGAATTCTGAAAACCTAATGCTTTGTCAATAGATCTATAATCGATGCTAAATGATTTTCACAAAAAATTGTTATAAAATAAGTGATGAATCCTCTTAGAAACATTTTCCGTAAAATTTTAAAAACTAAAACAATCCGGAGTTAAACTTAAGGCAACAGGTAAACTCTAAGTGCCAGAAAAGAAGAAGAAGTCAAAGTAAAGCAAGAATCAACTGCTGATACAAATGGGACTCATGGGATTTGAGAAGCATGGGGCATGAGAAAGAGAGCCTGGGATCAAAGTGAGCTGGGAAGGGAGAACCGACCTATTCTCTAAAGCTTGCAATCTAGAAAAACAGACTGTACTACCTCTATGTGGTATCCAAGAGGAGGCTACTAACTAGTACATTTATTATTCGTTGTTATGTAAAGATAAACCAATAATCAGTATTAAGTAGATTTTTTTTCTTTCCAAAGGAGAGGAAACTAGTTTAATGATATAGTCTTCATAGCAAGAGCAGATCTCAATGTAAGGCCATATTGGTTCCATGGAAAAATATGATCAAGTCCTCCCTCCCTCTCTCTTCCTCCCCCTCTTCCTTCCTTCCTTCCATTCCTTTCTCCCCTTCTCTCTTTCCTTCCTTCTTTTCCTCTTCCTCCTTCTCCTTCTCCTGTCTCTCTCTCTCATTTTCTTTTTCCTTTTTCAGTATAGCACATGTCTTTGATTGAAGATTATAATTCAAACTCAATTCCTGGGTAGCACAAGCTTGAACATGATTAAAATCAAATTTGGAGATGGTGATGTTTTTTACTGAGCGATGAAAGGACAGCGAGAGTAGCCTCAGTAGAAGATTAGAAATAAATAAAATTAATACAAAAACTGGTATAAGATTTATGAATACCCAGGTATTTGGACATTTTCGCAACTCAAGTTCCGTAGGACATACACATTCTTTCTCTTACATACATGCATGCACACACACACCCACATACTCAAGTTATACCTCCAATTAAAAAATCCACACAATAGAACAAAACAACTGTAAGAGAGAATTATCAAAAATAAATAGATGAATTTTTACCACAAGAAGCAGAAATATCAGAATAATTCAAAAGACCTTAAGAATCATACTTAAGTACATCATAGGGAGGTTCCTGTGACTCCATCCACTAAGGACCAACCCTCTGGCCACCAGGCTGGAATCCTGTATGCCCACTTATGGAGGTGGATGTACTGTAGACAGAGGGGACAAGGTCTAGAAATGTGGCTATGAACTTCAGCCATAGCAAACCAGGAACACTTGCTGGAAAACTGGCCAGGTTTGTGGATGGCTCTATTGTAGTGTAGTCAGATGACGCTACAGTGATGGTCACTGTGATCAGTGAAACAAAATCTTCATGGTCTCTGTTCATACCTTGATGGTCACAATAGATAGAAAGCTGCTGCAGCAGGTGGAATTCCCACATACTCTCTTAGAAGAGAAGTTGCTTTCTCTGATAAAGAAATGGCTACAAGTGAATAATAGATGGTTCAGTCAAAACATCTCTTTCCAGTTGACTAGTTCTAAGATACATAGTTCCTTTGTACTTTTTGTTTGCAGTAGATGGTGTTAATGAACCTGATGTCCTAGCAAACAATGGAGCTTCTATAACCCCTTTATAGGAGATATTTCTTGGAATGGGTATTGTTGGGGCAATACAATTAGGAATGACTAAAGCAAAAGTGTTAACACAATATTCATGCAAAAAATGTCTTCTTATCCTTTAAACTTGGTGGATGCTGAAGCACCTAAAACGTCAGACTGTGATATTACAATGTCTGCAAAAAAAAAATGTATTACAGTAGAATTTCTGCCACAACATTAATGTGGAAGTGAAGTTTACTGAACAAACAGTTCAGGCCACATAGCAATAAGTAAACAAAATTGGTGTTACCAAATAGATAAATTAGGCATCACTTTCTTCTTTACAAGAGATTATGAAATATAGTCACACTTTATCTTTGGAAAGATTATTCAGTTTTAATTTTTAACATGTAAAAATACCTAGAGATAAAGTTATTAACATAATGATATTGGATACAGTAGTGATACTAAATGAAAAATTTCTAGAGAATATTCCATATTAATAGACTCTTTCAGTACCACTTTAAAAGAGGTTTTAAAAAATATTATTTTGAATGACTACAAAGGTATGACAGTTGAGATATGATTTCATTTAGGAATGTATGGTAAGGCTGATATGTTTCAAACTCTTCATTGGATCAGCACTGCTTTAAAAAAGACAGTTGCTAGTACTTTGTATGATCACACCTGATCCATTAGAATTCACTGAGAAGTCTGATTTTATTACAATAGCAATAAATGGAACAAGATACAAGCTTTATATTGCACTGTGAGTTTCCTGCTTATACAACTAATAAAATTGACTAGGTCATATGTATAAATAGAAGAGTTACCTGAGCATGATGACCTGACAGATTAATCTTTTTAAAGTGTTATTCATAAATATTTTGCTTTCACTGTGAGAGTTACAGTTGAGGTCCTTGAGTAGAAAGGGTCTCATCTAAAGTAGTTCTATTCAATAAAGCTCTCTGCAGTTACGAAAACACTCTATACCTGCATTGTCCCATATGGTAGTCATCAGCCACACATGGCTCTTAAGCCCTTGAAATGTGGCTAGCATATCTGAGAAACCAAATTTTTAATTTTTTAAAATTTGAATTTAAATAGCCACGTGGCTAATGATTACATTATTGGACAATGCAAGTCTATAGCATAGATTTGTAGTGGAAGTTTAGAATTAATAGATCCAGGGGCTCCAACTTCACATGCTCTTGGAGAGTAGGAATGTTATTGTTTACCAAAAATAATACTGAGGAGTATAAAATAGATTATCATTTGTTGACAGAATTCATAAAAATTAGAGATTAAGATGGTGACACTAATTTAAAATAGTTGACATTGAAAAAGAAGTAGCTATAATATAGCCCAATATTAAATTATAAGGACACCAATAAAAATTTAATGGAGGCCATTCAACAAACCTCAATAATAACGCAGAAGCTATAACAGGCAATGAAAAAAAGAACTCAAAAGCCTCCAGCATCTAGAAAATAAAATAGATCTGTTGTAGAAACTGTCCAGATTTCATTATAAAAAAATGATCCAAGTTTCTTAGACCAGGTAGATGTAATTTTTTGAACTTCAGGTAAAAGGAAGAATAACTATTCATCAGTTAGGGGAAGAGAATTTCTTTATATTTGCATTACTTTGTAGTGCTATGCATGAAGCAAAATACCTCATTTCTAATATCTATAAAGATAATTAGGGGATGCAATTAGAATCTGAAGCAGTTTATACTGACACAGAGAGTGATATCAGAGACCTGCAACAATGGTAAAGCCATGTTGAAGCATGATTGCAGTATACCTCATAACATCCAGCCTGATCAATGAAATGTTAAATATTCCACTGTACTACAACTAGAAATTGGCCAAAAATTACAGGTGAAAGATTTTGGATATTATCTAGCTGATGAAAGCATGAAGTATTATTATAAAGTAAATCAATTGTCTGCTATAACTCCTGTCAAACCTTTAAATGATAGAAGTAATATAGTAATATAGAGGTAATTCTTCAATTATTATTTATGATTTCCCATTATTTCTTAAATAATTGAAGAGTAAAATTTACCTCATTGAAAGAGACAGCATTTCAATAATTCCAGTGTTTGCATTTATATAAAAATAAATATGCACTAATATTTTGTTTAAAATGCAATAAAGGAATTTTTTAAACAATAGAAACCAAATAGTGTGAAAAAAATGTAGGTAGTGTGAAAATTGAAATAGAATTAATTTTTATAAATGAAAAATAAGAAAAATAAGTTATTTACTTTAAAATAAACAAGGTCAGGTCCAGTGGTTTGTGCCTGTAATCTCAGCACTTTGGAAGGCTGAGGTGGGAGGATCGTTTGAGGCCAGGAGTTCAAGACCAGTGCGGATGACATAGTAAGACTCCACCTCTATAAAATTTAAAAAAATAAAAGAAACTACTTTTACATAGTGGCACGTGCCTGTAGTTCTAGCTACTCAGGAGGCTAAGGTAGAAGGATCCTATGAGCCATGAGTTCAAGGTTACAGTGAGCTATGATCATGCCACCACACTTTAGCCGACAATAGAGTAAGATCCTTTTTCAAAAGATAATATAATATAAAATATTTTATATAAACATAATATATAAAATAAAAAACCCAGTGGGTAGTTAGATAGCAGATTAAATAGCCGATAAAAGGATTAGTAAATTGGGAAATTGATCTAAGGAAATTACTGAGCAACTAATATAAAGAGTTAAAGGGATAGAAAAGTATGCAAGATAGGTTATGAGAGAGATAGCTTGACAAGAACTTTTTATTGAAATAATACATCATCATCTACAGTACAACACAATTTTCTTAGATGCAGGCCAGAAGGACAAATAATCTAACAATTTACCATTTCAAAACACAAGAGGACATAAACTACTATGAACAAGAGTCAGTAAAGAAACCTAGCACATTTAGATCCCAATGACTCAGATAGTCTCATGATCAGAAATGGATTACAAAATAATTTATGAATGGAAAGTTTAAAATATGAAACCATGACATAAACAAGTAATAAGAGTTAAAATAACAAAACAAATCTGAGGAAAAAACCCAGAATATTTAGAAAAATATCCTGAAATTCAAGGATAGATTTAAATAAATTTATTTAGATTCAGCAAAGAGACACAAAGAGAAGGAAAACAGAAGAGATGTTAGAACACAGGGAGGCTATAATGAGAAAAGGTTGCACATATCTATGCAGAATTTCAGAAGAATAGAAACCCAAAAATGAGAAGAAACAATATTTTAAGAGTGGCTGAGAATCCCAAGAATTAAGGGATTAATAAATTAATAAATTGTCAGATTCAGAAAGCATCCCAAATCCCCTAAGGATAAATGAAAACAAATTCAAGTCTAGACATGTTTAGCAAACAGCAAAACCCCAACGATGAAGAGAAGGTAGTAGAAATAATCAGAGAAGAAAGACATATTATCTACATTGTACTGTCAGCTGGATTCACTGAAGATCTTTCAAAAGCAAAAATAAAAGCCAGAATGTGTTATTGTGTCATCCTAATAGAACTTAGGGAAAATAACTACAATCAGGAATTGTTTACTCAGCAAACTGACTCTCAAGACTGAGCAATTCCAACAAACAAAAGCAGTTTATTCTGAGTATACATTCTTATGAGGAAATATTACAGATAGAAGACAAAATAAATTGATCTCAGGCTAAAGAAAATTTAAGATCCAAATAGAAATTAAAAGCTAAGAAATGGAAAACATGTTGGTTAGCATCAAATGACAAACTATAATTTCTAACTTGTGAGATAAGTAGAAAACTTTATATATATGTATATATATGTAACTTGTTACTGGAAACAAGTGTTACATTAGACAGGAACTGTCTAATGCATGTTATTCTTAAAGAATACCCATTAATAATAAAAACAGAGTACATAACATCCAAGTCTGTAGAAGAGGAAAAAATGCAATCAAAAAGTGACACTAGAAGGCAAAAAGACAGGAAACAAATTAAGGTTAAATGTATCAATATTAGTATTCCCAATAAATGTAAGTAGACTAATCTCCCCTTTACCTCCACACACAGAGTTAAGAGTTAGGTTACATGGTGCCTACAGAAGATACACATAAAGACATAGAAAGTTAAATACACTTTTAAAGATGGGCAGATAAGTTCGGGTATTTCTCTTTTTCTTTGCCTATAAACTACTGAAAAGCAACAAGGAAAATTAAAAAATGAAAATTACAAATACCAGGGATTTTTGGAAAATTAAGCAACAATAAACCCCCTAAACTTTGTAAGTGGTGAGGGTTTTAGTGTAACATTAGCCTCATAAAATAAAATCTCTAGGATGAGTCAATAAATAGGAATGATCTCATAAGTACTAGGAAGAAACCATGGAAATCACCTGTAAAACTATATTTGTTTTGTGTGTTTTTAGGAATAGATTTTTTAAAAAAACTATTCTATTTATTGGGAGACTAAATTTATAAAAGCAGGTGTAGTGTTTTGGATTTTATTCAATATTTCCTACTTGTGTTGGTTTTGGTGTGTTACCTTTTTTAGAAATTAAAAAATCAACATCTACAAATTTATTAGCATAAAGTTGGTCATGATTTCCTCTTTCAATCAAGAAAAAGCCTCCTCTTTTAAAATCACAAGGTTTTCTTTTTATTTCCTTTTTTTTTTTTTTTTTTTTGTGAGACAGAGTCTTGCTCTGTTACCCACGCTGGAGTGTAGTGGCATGATCTCAGCTCACTGCAACCGCTACCTCCCCGGTTCAACAAATTCTTGTGCCTCAGCCTCCCTAGTAGCTGGGATTATAGGCATGCACCACTATGCTGGCTAATATTTGTGTTTTTAGTAGAGACACATTTCACCATGTTGGCCAGGCTGATCTTGAACTCCTGACCTCAAGTGATCTGCTCACCTTGGCCACCCAAAGTGCTGGGGTTACAGGCATGAGCCACTGTGCCCAACCTTCCTGAGATCATTTATTTATGTCTTTTCTATTTTTTAAAATTAATCTTGCCAAAGGAGGCTTTATTTTTATTCATTGTTTCTACATTTCTAAGGAACAAATTTTGGTTCAGTCGAGCTACTCTATATTTGTATCTTTGTTTTCTATTTCATTAATTTCTTCTGTCTTAAACTTCAAGTTTATACTGATGTGCTATTTCTAACTTTATAAGCTGTATGTTTAACTTGCTAGTTTTAGCTTTCTCCTTAAATGTGTATATAAGCCTGCAAATAATGCTTAAATGCTGCTTAAATTATATCCTGGAAGTTTAATATTTAACATTTTCATTATCACTGAGCTACATTTCTTACTTTTCCTTATGATTTATTTTTTGACCCTTGCCTCTTTAAATGTGTATATTTTAAAATTTCAAAATGTTTGAGATTTTTAGTTATCTTATTATTGACTTTTAATTTTAATTGTATTTATTCATAATTTGAAGAGGCAATACATTTATCTACTTTAATATTTAAAAGATGCAAAATAATATATCATGAAAAATTTCACCCATCTTAAACCCCTCAATTTCACAGGCAACTAGTTGAAAAAGTCTTATGTTTCTTTCCAGAGGTGTTCTACGAATATAATATAAGCAACTATATTTATTTATTCACTCCCCAACCTCCTTTAAAAAATTGTAGCTGCTCTGCACCATGCTTTGCACTTTGCTTGGAGATTATTCCATGTCAAGTCACAAAAAGCTATACAGTATTACATTATCTGAATCAAAACTACTATTTATAGAATTCATTATTTATTATTAGGCATTATGGTGGTTTCTAAACTTTGGAATTACAAACCATTCTGCAATGTGTAATTTGTGAATATAACTTCTCACTTTTAAAAGCAAGCCTACATGATAAATATCCAGAGGTGGAATAACTTGCCAAAGAGTAGATGTGTTTCTAAGTGTGTGAGCTATCAATTTTTTCAAATTGTAGAGAATTCATTTTATAACAATATTGAGTCTTTTGACCCTTAAATACAATATAATTCTCCATTTCTTTAAGTTAATTACTCTCAGAAATCTGTCATAGTTTTAATTTGTGCAGGTCTCCTACAACTTTGTCAGATTTATCCCTAAGAACTTATTTATTTTATTATTGTAATGTTATTTTTTTAAATTTAAATTTCTGATTGTGGATTGTGGCTAGTATATAGAAAAAACAATTGATTTTTAATACTGGTCTTATAATTTGCAACCTTGCTAAATTCACTTATTACTTCTAGTAGTGTTTTTGTAGATTCAATTGAATTTTCTACATAAATTATGTTGTCTTCAAATAGTGCCTTTTTAATTCCTTTTTTCCAGCATGGATGGCTTTTGCTTTATTTTGCCTTATTGCAGCGTACACTGTAGCCAATGTGTAATTTTTTATCCCTCGCCCTCCTGTCCTTCCCCTCCAAGTTCCCAAAGTCAATTATATCATTCTTATGCCTTTGTGTACTCATAGCTTTTAATTGAAAACATGCAATGTTTGGTTTTCCATTCCTCAGTTACTGCACTTAGAATAATAGTCTCCAATTCAATCCATATTGCTGTGAATGCCATTATTTCATTCCTTTTTATGGCTGAGTAGTGTTCCATGGTGTATATGTATATATGCATATATACACGCCACATTTGCTGTATCTACTTGTTGGTTGATCGGCACTTAGGCTGGTTCCATATTTTTGCAATTGTGATTTATGCTGTTATAAACATGTGTGTGCAAGTGTCTTTAATGACATCTTTTCCTTTGGGTAGATACCAAGTAGTGGGATTGCTGGAACCAATGGTGGTTCTACTTTTAGTTCTTTAAGGAATCTCCATACTTTTTTTCTATATTGGTTGTACTAGTTTACATTCCAACCAGCAGTGTAAAAGTGTTTCCTTTGCATCACATCTATGCCAACATCTGTTGGAGTTTTATTTCTTACATTATGGGCATTCTTGCAGGAGTAAAGCGGTATCACATTGTGGTTTCGATTTGCATTTCCCTGATAATGAGTGATGTTGAGCATTTTTTCATGTTTGGTGGCCATTTGTATAACTTCTTTTGAGAACTGTCTGTTCATGTCTTTGCCCATATTTTGATGGGCTTGTTTGTTTTATTCTTGCTGATTGGAGTTCCTTGTAGATTCTGGGTAATAGTCCTTTGTCAGATGCATAGTTTGTGAAGCTTTTCTCCCACATTGTGGAATATCTGCTTGCTCTGCTGATTGTTTCTTTTGCTGTGCAGAAGCTTTTTAGTTTAATTAGGTCCCATCTATTTATCTTTGTTTTTGTTGCATTTGCTTTTGGGTTCTTGGTCATAAAGTCTTTGCTTAAGCCAGTGTCTAGAAGAGTTTTTCCAATGTTATCTTCTAGCATTTTTTATGATTTCAGGTCTTAAATTTAAGTCTGTGGTCCATCTGGAATTGATTTTTAAATTGTTAGATCTTCAGATGTTAAACCAATTTTTCATTCCTGGGAAAAACTCCACATAGTAGTGAAGTATTTGCTTCTTAGATATTATTCAATTTGATATGCTAAAATTTCGTTGAAGATTTTTGCATCCTGTTCATAAAGGATATCAATATTCAGTTTTATTTCTTGTGATATCTTTATATTGTTTTGGCATCAGGGTAATGCTTGTGCCCTAAAATGGATTGAGAAATATTTCTTCCTCATCAATTCTTTGGAATAGTTTGTGTAGAATTGATTTTTTTTTTTTTTTCCCTTAAATGTGTGTTAAAATTTACTATTGAAGCCATATGGACTCCTTGTGACAAGGTTTTAGGCTACTTAATACATTTATTTCCTTTTGAGTAAGTTTTGGAAGTTTGGGTCTTTCAATGAATTTGCCCATTTCATGTTAATTGTCAGATTTGTTATCATAAAGTTGTTCATAATATTCCCTTATATTGTTTTAATTTCCGTAGAACTTGTATTGTTGCCACATCTCTCATTCCTGATGTTTGTATTTTGTGTCTTCACTCTTTTTTCCCCCCAACAGTTCTGACTAGAGGTTAATTAATTTTATTCATCTGCTGAAATAACCATTTTTTGTTCCATTGATTTTCTGCATTGATTTTGTTATTGATTTATTGATTTTTCTGCACTGATTTTGTTACTGATTTTTTATGTTACTGATTTATTGATTTATGTTATTGATTTATTGAACATTAACTGAAACAAGGTGTTTCAGTTCTGTTCTTCTGGATTTAATTTGTTTCTTTTTCTAGGTTTTTGAAGTGGAATCTTGGGCTATTGATTTATTATCTTCTTTCTAATATAAGCATTTAATATTATACATTTTATTCTTAATACTTTGTTAGCTGTATTCTACAGGTTTCTGTATGACATATTTTCATTTGCATTAAGTTCAGAATATTTTCTAATTCCTATTTTGATTTCTTCTTGGTGCTATGACTTATTTAGAAGTGAGTTGTTTAATTTCTGAATATTTTGGGGATTTTCCAAATATTTTTTAGGTATTTATTGCTAGTTGAGAAATTGAAAAGACAAAGCAAACTGAAACACATATTGCTGATTGTATATTTAGAAAATCTGTTGCTTGCACAATATATAAATAGCTCTCGAAACTCAGTAATAAGAAAACAATTAACTGAATGTTTAGAAATGGGTAAAAGGGTTGAGGTCACATCATTAATGTGAGGCATTGTAAACATATAAAAAGTGCCTCACATTATTAATCAGTAGAGAAATGCAAATAAAAAACACAATGTAATGCAACTGTACATTGCATATAATGGCAACAACAACAATAACAACAGAATCCTAAAGTTTTCAAGTGCTAGGAGAAATGCAGAGCAACTGGAACTGTCATGTATTGCTTGTAAGTATTCAAAATCATACAGCCATTTTGAAAAAAAGGTTGGCATTTCTTTATAAAGTTTAACATACACTTTCTATATGACCCAGCAATCCCAGTTCTAAGTATTTAGCCAAGAGAAATAAAAGCCCATGTTCACACAGAAAAACTGTATATCAATGTTTATATTGGTTTAATCAGTAATCACCCAAAACTGAAAACAACCCAGATGTGTTTCAAGTGGAATACGGATTAATAATACGTGATAGATTCATGAATTGGGATACAAAGAAACAACAAAAAGAAACAAACTACTGACATCCATAAGAACATGGATTAATGGCACATGCATTATGCTAAATGAAAAAAACCCAGATTCAAAGGACTACATACCGTTTGGTTCCATTTATATGCCAGTTTTACAAAGACAAAACAATAGGGGCAGGAAAATGATCAAGAATTGCTAAGGGCTGGTGTGGAGAAATGGAATGATGACAAAGTTGCATGAGGAAATTTGCTGGGGTGATGGAACTATTCTATATGTTGGTTGTGGTTATTGTTATACGATTGTGATCATTTCCCCAGACTCACAATACTGTACATTAAAATGTGTGAAACTTACAGTATGTAAATTTGTTCTTAAGGAAAAAAATGCAAATAGACAAAAGTTATGAACAGCCAGTTTATAGAGAAAGACAGGAATTTTTTAAGTTCTGTGGCCTTACAAACCCTGGAAACCTTGGAAAAGTGCATTCATTCAAGGTGTTTTCAGGTTTCTAATCAGCTTAGAATGAAAGTTATTAGGATTCCAAGTTTAATGAGAACTTTGACAATTTTATCTGGGTATAAGGTTTTTCAAGAGCTGGTACCTCCTAGGTGAAAATTCTTTCCATTTTCATCCTGACCTGGTAATGCTTATGCATGGTGAATGGAGCCTCCATTTGCCCATCATAGCTACTCCATTTGCCCTCCATAGCCCATCATAGGATCACACCCACCCTAAAACCCAAAGATAAAAAGTAGCCAATGGTCCAATGTTAAAAAAAAGACTTAATAAGTCCACTGTGATCTGAAAATAATAAAGCATAGAAAACTGAATAATGAGTAACATGGAATAACAAGTTTGCTTCTTTACCTCCATTCAGTAGAGCTGGAAGTCTAGGTCATTTTATGCCACTTTTAAACAGCAACTGGGTCAGGTTTCTGAAGAGGGAAATCTGAAACAAGAAAAAATACTAACATAACTCAGAATATGGAAAAGTAGGTAAAATTTTATTTATTTATTAGAGATGGAGGTCTCACTATATCATTCCAGGCTAGCCTCAAATTCTTGATCTCAAGTGATCCTTCCACCTCAGCCTCCCGAGTAGCTGGAATCACAGGTATGAGCCACTGCACCCAGCAAAGTGGTTAAAATTTTAATACATTTAGAGCTTAACATATCATATTATATCTTAGATTATAAAAGTTAAATTTTTGTGAGATTTTAGTAATCAACAGATCTCTCTCAAAGGGCTGAAAAAAACTATTTAAAATAATTATGACAATTTATTTAATATCTTACATTCTTTGAGTTGATTTTCTATAGTTCAAAATTATTTAATATAATTTAAACTTTTCTTCCATATGTTGTCTTCTTTTTTTTTAATTTTTAATTTTTTTAGAGATAGAATCT
Source organism: Aotus nancymaae (assembly GCF_030222135.1). Lineage (NCBI taxonomy): Eukaryota > Metazoa > Chordata > Mammalia > Primates > Aotidae > Aotus > Aotus nancymaae. The sequence goes on from NW_026988413.1 coordinate 34,744,605, forward strand.
TGCCGTATCTCCCATGATAGTGCAGTGGCACTATCATAGCTCTCTATAACTTCAAACTCCTAGGCTCAAGTGATCCTCCTGCTGAAACCTCCTGAGTAGGGTCTATGGGTGCATGTCACCATGGTTGGCTAATTGTTATTACAATTATTATTATTATTACTGTAGAAACAGGGACTCACTATGTTGCCCAGACCGGTCTGAAAATCCTGGCCTCAAGTGATCCTTCCACCCCAACTTCTTAAAGTGACGGAATTTCAGGAATGAAATTCCTAAATTCCACCCCTAAACTCCTTATTGTTTATGTCATTTGTTTCAATCATTTATTCATTTATGCATTCAGTCATATATTCCTAGTGAGCATTTTTATGGTTGCTCATGTATTAATTCTTATAGAGTAGATATAAACTATAAATATATATATATATATATAGTTTAACTTTATTCAAAGCAAGACACTGAAAATGTTTATATAGTTTAACTATATATATATATAGTTAATATACAAACTATGTATATATTGTTTAACTATCTCTATAAGCATTAATACATACATTATATACATAATACATATGTATATAATGGCCTGTATATTAAAGGTAATATAATTTAGTGTGAGAGAATTGAACAGATGGAGAATGAAGACAATCTACATAAAACCATTGAAAACAATTTAGACTCCAGAAGGAACTTTCTCTTCAATATAGAAAAATACTTATCTCTATTAGAATATTTAAATCAATTTTAATTTTATTTACTTCCAAAGCATATTTAATACAGCCTTTACAAAAGATGCTAATATTTTTTCTGACACTAAAAAATTAATTAGTAAGTTTGAGTGCCTTTTTTTCAGTACCTAAAATGCAATCTGTTAGTTTATGGGTGGAATATGCTATGATTTTATTGTGTCATGCACTGACTGGCTGCTAATTTATATTAAGCCAGGTATATTTGTTCAAAAGAGCAAATTATTCAAAGAATCATCAAAATAGTCCCTCTAGTTCCAATAAAATTTCATCCTAGTGCTTTCTGTTAATTGCCCCTGACTTTATATATCACAACAGATGGACTCCATGGCTGAAAAGAAAAAAATAATGCATTCGGTGTCAATTTTAGAAGAATTTCTCAAAGACAAAAAAAGCCAGGCATAAAAGGCACATTTGAAGATAAAATTGTATGAAATTTACACAATAGTACTTATGGGTAAGCATAAGTATTTTAGACATGTATAGATGGAAATAATTTTCAAAGTTTTTGATAATAGAAAAGATAAATATTTAAACCAATAACATCTGTAGTTTCATGCTTTTAAACTGCATTATATTATTTTGGTTAATGGATTCGTTAGTCTGTTAAAACACAAGGTTTATTTGAGCTACATATTTTTGTCAAGGTTCTTGTTCTGTGTTTGAGAAAAAGGGCACCTCTAGTGCAGTTCAACATTTTTATATTAAAGGGTGACTAATCATGTCCTCTTCTTGTTCACACTTTTTACTAGGCAGATGAAATGTTTTGCAAATTTAGAATCCATGTGCCATCTGGCTTTGTTGTACATAATTCATGCACTGAAAGGCAGTGCAGTTACATGATTAAAAGTAACTACTTTGGAGTCAGATATACCTTCTTTTGTCACAGGCTGTGTGAATAAGAGCTAATTACTCACCATCTCTGGGCATCTACTATTGACATTAGGGCCATTGTTTAGAGGTCAAGCAACTCTGACTGATATGATCCTCATATTTTCTCCCTGGTGAAAGAACCTCTGTGGACTGCATAAAACATACAAACTGGATTTGCAACTGTATTGACTGCTAGCTATACAGGGTAGCACTGTCTAATAATTACACTACATGAGCTACATGTGTAATTTCAAATTTTCTAGTAGCCACATTTAAAAAAAAATGAAAATGGATAGGTAAAGTTCATTCTAATAGTATGTTTGGTTCAACACAACCTATTTAAAATATTATCATTTCAACATGTAATCAATATAAAAATCTTATTGAGATGTTTTCATTATTTTTCTACATTGCATCTTCAAATTCAGTATGTTTTATATTCATATCACAAGGCAACTCAGACTAGTCACATTTGAGGTGCTCAATAGCTTCCTGTTGCTAGTGATTTCCATATTGGACAGCACAGATAAAGACAGCTGCAGCTGGATTTAGAAGAAGCAACCAGCCAATGCACTGGCATAGAGACTTGGGGGAGAATAGAACTAAACTGATTTAAGGAAAAATGTGATTACACAAGGAAAGATATTTTCATTATAGAATGTATGATTGGTGCTGATTCTTATTTTAAAATAACTTTCCAAAATATACAATCTGGGCAGGGGATGTTTCATCTAGCACATGATATTTTACCTCTTTAAAATTAAAAAATGTGACCACCTAAAAATTCACAGCATAGGACTAAATATCATAAAGTATCAATGTGCTTTCCCATTTGAAGTTGATCAGAAAGAAAAAAAGTATATATATCTTAGACCAAAAATATTCAGGAAAATATATCTTTAAATGTGTAAAGCATTCCCAGAAGATGCCCCCCAAAAGTGATCTTTGTTTAAAACAAATGGCTCTTAAAATGTATAAACTAGTAAATTTCCAAGATACAAAATTAATGTGCAAAAATCAGTAGCATTTCTATACACCAATAATGTCCAGGCTGACAATGAAATCAAGAACACAGTACCACTTACAATACCCACAAAGAAAATGAAATACCTGGGAATACAGTTAACCAAGGAGATGAAAGATCTCTACAGGGAGAGCTATAAAATACTGGTGAAAGAAATCAGAGGTGACACAAACATGAAAAAACATTCCATGCTCATGGATAGGAAAAATCAATATCATTAAAATGGCATGATGTCCAAAGAAATGTACAGATTCAATGCTATTTCTAGCAAGCTACCAATGTCATTCTCACAGAATTAGAAAAAGCTATTCTAAAATTCATATGGAATCAAAAAGAGGCTGAATAGGCACAGCAATCTTAAGCAGAAAGAACAAAACCAGAGGCATCACACCACCCAACTTCAAACTATACTATAAAGCCACAAAATCCAAACAGCTTGGTACTGTTACAAAAACAGACATGCAGACCAATGGAACATAATAGAAAACTCAGAAATAAAGCTACACACCTACAACCATCTGAGCTTCGAAAAGGCTGTCAAAAACAAACAATGAGGAAAAGACTCTCTATTCAATAAATTGTGCTGGAATAACTGGCTAATTATATGCAGAAAATAGAAGCTGGACCCCTACCTTTTGATATATATAAAAATTAACTCAAAATAGATGAAAGATTTAAGTGTAAGACCTCAAACTATAAAAACCTAGAAGAAAATCCAGAAAATACTCTTTTTGACATCAGCCTTCGCAAAGAATTTTTGTCTAAGCAAAAGCAATGGCAACAAAACAAAAAATAGACAAGTGGACCTAATTAAACTAAAGGTCTCATGCACAACAAAATAAACTATCAACAGAGCAAACAGACAACTTAGAGAATGGGAGAAGATATTCACAAACCATTCATCCAACAAAGGCCTAATATCCAGAATCTATAGGGTACTTAAGTCAACCAGCAAAAACCAAATAATCCCATTAAAAAAATGCATAAAGGACATGTACAGACATTTCTCAAAATAAGACATACAAGTGGTCAACAAACATGAAAACATGCTCAGAATCACTAATCATCACAGAAATGCAAATCAAAACCACGATGAGATACCAACTCATAACAATCAGAATAGCTATTACTAAAAAGTCAAAAAAACAACAGATGCTGGCAAGGCTGCAGAGAAAAGCAAATGCTTATATGCTGCTGGTTACAATGGAAATTAGTACAGCCATTGTAGAAAGCATTCTGGGAAATTTTCAAAGAATTTAAAACAGAGCTATCATTGAACCCATTAATCCTATTACTGGGTATATACCCAAAAGAAAATAAATCATTCTACCAAAAAGACATATGCACTTATATGTTAATCACAGCACTAGTCACAATAGCAAAGACCTGAAATGCCCTGAACTGTGGATTGGATAAAGAAAATGTGGTACAAATACACCATGGACTACTATGCTGCCATAAAAAAGAATAAAATCATGTCCTTTGCAGCAACATGCATGGAGTTGGAGGCCATAATCCTAAACAAATTAATGCAGGAACAGAAAACCAATTACCATATGTTCTTACTTATAAATGGGAGCTAGGCATTGAGCACACATGGAGATAAATATGGGAACAACAGACACCATGGACTACTAGAGGGTTGAGGAGGAAGGTGAGTTAAAAAACTACCTATTGGGTACTATGTCACTTCCAGGGTGACAGGATCCATACTCCAAAACTTACCATCATTCAATATTCTCATGTAACAAATATGCACATGTACTCTCTATATCTACAATAAAAGCTGAAATCTAAGAAAGAAAAAAAGAATCTATTGGCAATACTTTTGCTTTCATCTAAATCTATTGCAGACTGATGTCTGCCAAGAACTGACTTCCTATGTCTCTATCCTGACAGGGAGACACCCCAAAGTACCCAATTCCTTCATTCTGTTCTCGTAATTCTTGTGTCTCAATATCTTTCTGGAAAAAGCCCCCACCTAAATGTTAGGAAGCCATTAAGAATTCATCTCCATTCAATCTTTCAAATCTCTGCCAGAATTGAGAACAGAATGCCAAACAGCTCTAAGTTGTTTGTAGATCTGAGCTGAGCTGAACAGATGAATTCACATGGAGTCTTTATTTCCCATTACAAATTCTGAGTTATCTGACTTCCTATCAGATTCAATTTTGATTACTTCTTCTGGTTTCATTAATGAAAGCAGTAGGAAAAAAATGAGTAATCATATATAAAATAGTCTGTAGTGTAATCGCATTACTAATATAGATATTTCATTTCTCAGTAGTTGTCCTGGTCACACTTTGCAACATATTATCTGTCGGTTACTGAATTTTTCAACAAATATGCTTCTCTCTTCTGTGACGCTCACTGCCTCTGTGATTTTTCTTTTTTTCATTTTTTTTGTTATGTGTCAAAAGTATGGAAGCATATAATATATTAAATAAAACAAATTTTGGTGGCTTTATTTTACTTCTTCATTAAGATGTGCAACATCAGAGAAAAATTAGACAAGTTTGAGTGTTTGCACAACATAGAAGATTAATTGATATTAAGGCATAAAAAGGGACGGTTTTCATTATGAACAATCTCTGTGTTTTTCAGGGTTTTGAAGAGTTATACCTATGAATATTGTATTATTCAAAATATAGCTGTGAAATCTTTCTCACTGCCTAAAAAAACAAGTCATTAGCATCAAGTGGTGCTTGCCCTATGGGTTTATCGAGGCACATACACCCTAATGATAGATGTACGGTAGGTGACAGTTCTTGAGGGAGCTGTTTAGGGTAAAAGAAGACACAGCTTACTACAAGTAATTACTTAACCTCTCTTTAATTTCTATAAAACATCAACATAAAAATGATTTGAATGAATGTCACAAGGGTCATAGTTAAATATGACATGTGCTAATAATTTTTACTGCAGAAAGTAATGCAAAATTGAAATGACTATGAGGATATCTTTTATACTAGGAAAACATCTATGAATAAACACAGGCTTCTTCTGAATTCCCTTTTGCTTCAGATGGCAAAATACAAATAAACCTTTCCATCATATCAAACCCTAGAGAGTGGCTATTAGGTGGTCTGAATACATTAGAGAAGAGATTAAAGAAACTGAAGAGCTAGTTTGCAGTTGTACGTTTCTTGTGGTGCTTTTTAAAAGAGAAAAAGTCATTGGATAAGAAAAGAGACATTTAAAATGCCCAGCAAAAAGTGGAAACAGAAATATATATGTATATGTATATGTGTATATATTAAGGGAAAAAATCCATGTAAATATGCTTTTGTGTATATATAGCATATTGTATTGTACATACATATAGATATCACATATATACAGACTCATACAAATGCACACACATATATGTAACAATCATCCCTTTTAAAAAATCATAAATGCATCATGGGCCAAGTTGAGCACTTTATGCCTTAAAAGGTTACTTTTTATGCAGATTACTTGGAAAAGTACTGTTTGCCTCTCTTGTGTGACTTCCATGAAATCAGCATTCAGCAAGTCTGTCTTCCTGGCAAACAACGGAACATTCAGCTCATATGTAAGGAAAGAGATCCCACCAATGAGAAGGAAGGGCACAGAGTGGGAAAAGTGACAACTCTGGTACAAAGGAGAAAAGAACGATGATTCAGAAGGAGGGTGGGAGAGTGAAGCCTGCCTCCACGCCTGCCACGGTGTAGATTCCACAACTGGCACTTACTTGGCAGATAACCCGCCGGGGCACCGACCTTGGCAGCTTTACAGAGGTAACCTTTATGTGAAGAGGAACTGTTCCTAAACAATGTCTCCAATATACTTACCACAAAAATTATTTATTTTTCCCAGGAAAAAGGGAAAAATACATGGCAAGGCATATTTTATTTTTCCATCCCCCCCTTTATAAACTTAACCCCTTGTTGCAGGGGCAACATTCATAGCTCACCGTGGAAAATTTCCCATATGCCCTATCTGTTTTTCATAGTCCTTAAGGATGTGTAAACAACATTTAATTACAGGACACAGCCACAATGGCTTTTATGAGTTCGCTGCATTTTCCTTTCAATTCAAGGCCATAGGATAACTAGTTCTCCTTAGTAACCTTTGTCTGGGTAATTCTGTTAGGCGATTTCATTCCTGGGGGGCAGTCTCCACCTGGACCATTGCCTTCTGTCCTAGGGGTCCGTCTTTCATCCACACACCACATTACCCAAGTGGCTGTGATGGTGGTTCTCTTCCTTCCATTTCTATGATCATTAGCGGGCTGCAATTTGTTATTTTCAGTGTTCCTCTACTGACAATCAGAGGTGCCAAAATATATATCGTACCTTGTGTGTGTGAAAAAGAAAGCTCTTGTTTAAGAAAGAGTAGGAGGTAATTTTATACTCTCGTAGATGAAGCATTAATTCAGTGGGAGCAAAGAAAAATGGGACTCTAATCTTGTTTATCAAATAAATATGGAAAGATTAGGAACAGTGTCCATTCTGGGGAGAAAAAGTATATCTGAAGACTTTATATGCCTGTGCATGCGTAGTAAGCTGCCAGCTGAGACTGCTGGTAAGTCCATTCAGAAATTTCAACTCATAGCCACTCTGGGAATAATGTGCTATTGTGCCTGCTAACTCCAAGTCAGAAAGGGCTTTTTCCCTTGTAGCTGGCATCAGGCTTAGTGATGAATCACTTGATGGTTTTATTCCTCTTATTTTGTCGGAGATTACTGGCCTCGACTGATGGATCTATGCAACTGGTAAAAGCAAAAAATAACTGCTCCAGAGTAAAACAAGGAAGAAAAAGACAATATTTCTGCTTAGTTTGGCAGCAAAAGTAGCCAGTTTTGGTTGCTGAGGACTGGAAATTTAGTTTCCTATTCTGTACATCAGATATTATTGTCTCTACACATAACAGCCAGACTATGCTACATATAAAGAAAATACTGTCTATTAAATAAGCAAGTACTGTTAAGCCAGAGTGAATACACTTCCACTTTGAAAGGTTATTTTGGGTAATAAAACAATGTTATCTTATATATTCACCCTCTGTATCTCCATACAGTGCTGTATACTTTTTATATATTTTTAGTATTTATCATAATTTAAATTAATAAACTATGTATTAGTTATTTATCAATAGTGTTCCATGCTTAAGCCCTGAGAAAGTAAAGTTCATCTTGTTCATTACTGTATCCCCATCACCAGTGCTCAATAAATATTTTAAATTAATGAATATATGGCTAATGCAAGTATGTATAATGTAAGGTATCATTACATGAGGTATGTTTTGTTATGAAAAATCAAACAAAACTTATACATTCCCATGAAAGTATTAGAGAGTGATAACTATAATATGAGAGAAAGTGGTGTGGAAGTTTGGAGAGGAGAAATTTACTTTTTGACTCTGGGGAGAGGAGATCAGAGCAGGCTGCAAGGCAAGGGTGGTGTTTAATTTAGGGCTTGAAGGTAGAAGAACAATGAAAATGTTAAGTAGCTAAAAAGCATAGACAGTATTTGTGTAGAACATTGTCTGAAGCAGAGGGCTGATTTATAGAAGCTGTTGGAAAACATGCTGGTAAAAACAGATTAGGATCAATTAGTTAAGAGCCTTGTGCAAAAAACCAGATTTAACTTTTATTTAGTCCTAAAGGGAGTCAGGAAGGATTTTTAGTGAGTAAAAGACCATAATCAGAACAAGGTATTGAGGACACTAATCTGGAAGCAATGTGAAAGATACGTTGGAGTGTGAAGAGGAAACTGAGGGGTTGAATTAATCTAGAAAGCAGATAATAAGGTATAAAGTACAGTGAAGAGGGTGTGAATGGAGAAGATGGTTTAAATAGGAGAGACGATTCAATGGCAAAAAGAAGATGCTTTTGTCAGTAGAGCATTTGGATTTGGAAGAGAGATGACTTGGAGGTTTTAAACACTATTTGCAGGCCACTGATGGCACAGTAACCAGAAATACGGAAAAAAAAACAAGATAAATTTGGATGACAAGATGATGAATTTAGTCTTAAGCATAGTAGTCAGAGGCATTGATAGGCCATTGGCCTAGAAAATTTAATTTAAAATGCAATTGGAATCTCAGTTAAGAACTCCATGGGAGAGTAGCCCATGATGATGGGACACCCACGTGAGGAGCAGCAGGCAGGTCTAGTGGATTGGAGGTGGAGGTCGTTGGAAATGAGAAGGCAAAAAGTTATTCAGTGCCAGAGGAATGGAGGGGTAAAGGGTGATCTAGAAAAGCATACAGATAAAAGAGGGTTTTTTAAACTTAATTCCTAGCTCCTGGGCTCTGCCTCTAGCTATGTATAGAGAACTGTGATGGGCTATGAATGAAATATAATCAACTGCTAAATATCTTCTGAGCCTTCACTATAAACAAAGCTTGGTAATAGGCTCTGAAGGGACGGAAGGAAGTACAGTTCGTACTCTCTTCTCATAACAAAGTTTGTAATCTAGTAAGGGAGATGTCATTTATTTAATTATAGATTATTCAAAAACATGAAATAAGCACCTACCTTGTACTAGGTATAGCTACAGTTCTTACCCCTCAGAGATGTCTTCTTCAGGCTAGACATTTCAGTTCTTTCAACTACTGCTTTTAAAAAAGATGGTGTCACATCTTTTTCCTATGCCCATTCTCCTTCTAATTTATCAATGTTATTCTTACAGTTAATGTCAGCATTGTGTGCCAAGGTAAGTAGATAACTGAAAGCTGGAGAGTGGCTACTATATACAGTGACAGAATTCCTTAGGTCAGGGCATTATATTTCTATCAATGTAAGGTAAGACCCCTTTTTGGCCATTTTATGAAAAAAAATAAAGATTTTTCATTACACAAGCAACTTATGTTTATTATAGAACCAACAGGAAATACAGATAAGCAATAAAAGAAAGAAGAAGGAGGAGGAGGAGGAGGAGAAGGAAAGAAGAAAAGAAGGAGGAGGGAGAAGAAGGAGGAGAGGAAGAAGGAGGAGGAGGAGGAGAAAAGGAGAAATGAGGAAAGAAGAAGGAGAAGAGGAGGAACAGAAGAAGGCAGAGGAGGAGGAGAAAGAGGAGAAGAATTCCACACCCTCAAATTCCAGTTTTTAGATACAGAGTGTTCACTTTAATATTTAAGTCAAATGTTTATTCGTTTCTCTGTCTAACAGCTGTGTGACCGCAGGACTGAGGTTCTTATGCCTTTTCTGGGATACCTATACTTATGGGTGGCACCTACCTTTTCCCTTTCTCAATCAGCTTCTTTTCATGTTACCTTTGCCCTAGGTCTTATATCTTGACCCTTTTCTCAGATGTAGGCTGCTGCCAATGTCTACACCAGCCTGATGCTTGGAGCTCACCACGTGCTTCTTGCTCCTGCACTCGCATTGTTTCCCTGCATTATGGAAACTGCCTGCAACCCCTTCTTTAGGCCGCTTGGCAGTTGCTCTGTCTTTATCAGGGTTGACACCATTGCCACTTCTTTCCAGAGCTTTTAGTGTATTTTCTCTCTACAGCATATATTATCTGCATGGCTGTTAGAATCATCCAATGATGCTTAAGCCATGAGAAAGTTCTTAGGGGAAAACTAGCTGTACTCATCGCCATTGCATAGGGACCTTCAGTGACTGATACTTGACTCTATTTATCAGTTCTAATTAATGCCAACTTAAAAACAAAATCACCCTTCCAGGAGACACTGACCTTGAAGTTTCCTCTGATCACTTTCTTGCCTCAGGGTCTTCCCACTGTATTCTCCCCTACTCCCAGAACAGCTACTAGAGACATTGGCTCTGGAGACCACCTTGAGATTTCTGTCCCACTCTCCAAATGAGAATATCTACCTTATTGGAGTCCCAACTAACTCTGAATCATCTGGTGGAAGGAGCTGGTCACAGGACACATCAGTATTCTCGATACTGAGCTCAATAGTAAACTCTTGACTTACTGTCAATTCACCACACCATATTATTAGAATACTAAACAATAAGAACCTGAAAGTACCATTTACATGGGCAAAGTTGAACAGGAATTTATTGGCTTAAAAAGCTGAAAATGTGTGTTACCATTGTGTGTGTGTGTGTGTGTGTGTGTGTATGGTTGAACACAATATCTCCTCTCTTAGTAAATTTTAAATATATAATACATGATCATTAACTATTAGTGAAAATTACTATACTGTATACTAGATTCCCAGAACTTACTCATCTTGTAATTGAAACTTTGTACCCTCCTAATCGCCTCATTTCCCCAACCTCCAAGTCCTACCTTCTTTTTCTGTAAGTTAGACTTTTTAAGATCCCACATGTAAGTAAGATCATGCAATACTTGCCTTTCTGTAACTAGCTTATTTCTTTTAGCATAATATCCTCTATGTTCATTCATATTGTCACAAATGGCAGAATTAACTTCTTTTTAGGGTTGAAGCACACACACACACACACACACACACACTCCTATCTACACACACACACCACATTTCACATTTTTTTTTTAACCATTTATCCATTGCTGAACACAAATTGCTTCCATATCAAGGCCTTCGTGATCTCCAACTGATTTCATTTCCTTTGGATATATACCTAAAAATGTGATGGGTGAATCAAATGGTAGTTCTATTTTTAATTTTTAAAGGAATATCCTTAAAATTTTTCTAGGATGATTATGTTCTATAATGGCTATTTTCTACAAGGGCTGCACCAATTTACATTCCCACCAACAGTGTATATGGGTTCATTTTCCCCATATCCTTGCCAACACGTGTTGTCTTCTTACTTTTTCATATGGCCATCCTAACAGGTGTGAAATAATATCTCACTGTGATTTTGATTTGCATTTTCTGATTTTTAGTGATGTTGAACATCTTTCTATATACCTTGAATATATACAATTTTCCCCTCAGTCATACCTCAATAAAGCTATCTTATTCTGTTCTGTGCTGCCAAAATAGAATACCTGAGACTGAGTAATTTATAAGAACAGAGATTCATTTGTTACAGCTCTGGAGGCTAGAAAGTCCAAGGTTGAGGAGTCCACATCTGGCAAGGCCCTTTGTGCTGTATCATCCATGGCAGAAGGTGAGAAGACAAGAGAGCACACACAAGAGAGAAGGAAGCGAACGGGGCCAAATTCATTCTTTTATCAGAAACCCACTTTCAAGATAACTAACCTGCTACCTCTACAATGGCATTAATTCATTTATGAAGGCAAGTCCCTCATGACCTAATCACCCCTTAAAGTTTCACCTCTCAACACTGTTACACTGAGGATTAAGTGTTCAAAATATAAACTTTGAGGACCACATTCAAACCATAGTAAAGTTAAAAAAAAAACACATCTGAAATTTTGGAGAAGTGGGATAAACTGATTCTAACTAGAGTTGTATACAGAGAATTAAAGGACAACTTTAGTACCTGGATTCTTCATGTACATTTGTGCTCTACTTCTCTGTTGGGTTCCTTTCTGGACAGATTCTATCACATCAGTGGAAAGACGGATGCTGCATAGGTCAAAGCAGCTTCCTTTCAGTTTCAAATCTCAGGAAAAAGAGGCTCTTTCACCCATATTCAGTTAGAAAAATAATATTTGACTCAAGACAATTTGTGAACCAATTATTATGGTGGGGAAATGAAAGGTACTAATTGATTTAGGCTGGGGTCACATGCCAAATCCAGACTGTGATAGAGTTGATCCCAGAAAATACTGGATCACTTTTATTAAAAGAATGGGAAATGAATGCTGGATTGCTGAAACCCAATGGGTATCTGCTACAACCTGCTATTGTCCTGTGGTATACTGGTGAAAACACAAATGAGTGGGATATTGCCCGTATATACCTGGAAAAGTATTCCACATACACACACAGATGGACTTCTGAGACAATCTGTTACACGCGCGTGAGTTCATACTATGAACTCATATACTGTATTGTAAATCTGTGGATTTTTTTTCAGTCATATATTATGATCATCTTTCCACATGGCTGTATATATTTTTTTAGTTTTATAAGAATCTGTTGTATGGGTTGTCACAATTTATTCAAATGTATGTTCTTTTTTTTTTTTTCCATATTTCTGTTTTTTATTTTATTTTAAGTGATTATAAATACTTCAGCAATTTTTGTAGCTGATACTTAGGGACATATTTATTCTTCACTGACTTCTTAGAAAATGTCTTACTCTGTTTTCTCTGATAATTCAATTCTGAACTATCAGAACTGGAATTTCTCTTTAAAAGTTATGAAGTTTTTAGAGCTCTTTATGTATATTGACAATACAGTGTAATTTTTTTTCCCTCTCATTCCGTCTCTCTCTGCACTCACATTACACTGTTTGTTCATGCTAAATTTGAGATCAGCATTGCTTTCTCACATACATAAACTGTTGCCAAACTAGGTATTCTCAATTCTCATTTGAGTCCTAAAGTAACTTCTAAGCTTTTTAATCTCTTGAGACTTTTTTTCAGATCCTGATTCTTCAGCATGTCATTTTCATCACCCAATCCAGGTTTGTGTTATCTGTAAGTCCTGTAATTAGGTCTTCAATATCTTCATCCAAATCACTTATAAATATCTTGAACTGTGCAAAACCAAGAAAAAATCTTGTAATTTACTGGTCTTCTTATATGTTGATATCGAATTATTTGAAACTAATAAACTTTAAATTTTAGAGTAGGAAATCAGTTAAGAATTAAATAGTTCAGCTGCTTACTTTTTTTTTTAATCCAATTAGAAAACAGACTCAGATAAATTTAGTCATGTTTGCAAGATTACATTGCTAGAATGATAAAAAGGTATACTATTGCGAAATTTAATTCCAATTTCATGTTCCTTTCTATTCTCCAAGTGTTGTTTTATCCAAACTTATATCATTGGAGGATTAATCACACATTTTACTGAAATTAAGAAACTTTGTGGTTAGTGACATTTTCCTATCATCAGCAGAAATGAAGTCAGTGTGGCATATCTTATTATTTAGTGTACTTATAGTAGCTGTTACATCTACTAATTCAATCTACCTTTTTCCCCTCATCATGTTGTAATTATAATTAAATCTCTTCATTATATATATCCTCCTTCCTAGATTGAAGATCATTCTCTTTTATGTATATCAAAAACAAAAATAAACTGGAAGGCAACATGGTACCCAATACCTTTTCATTTGTTGAGGAGGCAGGAAACTGTGTCATGGAAAGATAAAATGACTTGCTTAAGAGTAATGTTGAGTCAGTTGCCTTTTCTTTGTAATCTTTGAACATTACATCATCTTCTTTGAGACTATTTCTACTTTCATTTCATTTTGATCACACCTATAAAGTTATTTTTGTTGTCTGGCATTTCTGAACCTCATCTTGCTCATATATCCTCTGTGAGGACTTTAGTCTTCCTGACACTATTTATACAAGTTTATACAGATCTTTTGGCTTAGTCTTGGTCACGTGCCTCACATTCAGTGGTTTTTCTAGTCCTTTTCAGAAGATTTCTTTAGTTACTCCTTAAAAATTAGAGCTTTTTTTTTTTTTTTTTTTTTTTAACTGAGTTTTGCTCTTTTCACCCAGGCTGGCATGCAATGGTGCAATCTCAGCTAACTGCACCCTATGCCTCCAGGGTTCAAGCGATTCTCCTGCCTCAGCCTCCCAAGTAGCTGGGGTTACAGGCATCTACCACCATGCCTTGCTAATTTTTTATTGTTAGTAGAGATGGGGTTTCCCCATGTTGGCCAGGTTGGTCTCAAACTCCTGACCTCAGGTGATCCACTGGCCTCTGCCTCCCAAAATGCTGGGATTACAGGCATGAGCCACCATGCCCAGCCAAAAATGAGAGCATTATAAAATGATTACTTAGGATTCTTTCCCCCTAGGCCATTCTAGACTATCTCTATTATCTGAAAGCACATCCCTTTATAACGTGTTTCTATAGTGTGTTTCTTCTCTGAAGATTTGAATATCGTTTCCTAAACTCAAGTAGAATTTTCCATTCTCATACCTCACTGTTACCAAGTTCTGTGTCACATTGTATCTTCTACCCAACATGTCTCCACTCCCCCCCTACACACATACATACACACACATACACACACACAAATTATACTACACATGGGAGGAGTTTCTCTTCTGATAATTAAAATTAGATAGAGAGTCTTTCTGTGAATGGACTCACAGTTGTCAAGAAGAGTTCTTTCCAATTTCTGATGTTATTCAGTAATGCCTGTTACTGGGTGTATAAATCTGTATAACTCAGTGTCTCAGTATTGCAAACCCACTTATGTGCTGACATAAGCTACATTCTCCACAAATCAGTCTTGTCAGTAATAATATTTTTTCTCTTATTTTTCTATTTGCATTATTTCTGTCAATCTCTTTTCTCTGCTAATCAGGAAGGGAAAAATAAGTTTTGAGTTCCCTCAAACCCCAGACCTGGGAACTATGTCAGAAAACCCTGAATACAACTACATGGCCTTGTGGCAAAAGGATGTCAGCCTCCCATTGTGAAGTTCCCTAAAGATGGTTCTGACTAGAGCTCGATGAGTTCATTGGGAGTAAGAGACTGTGAGGCAGTAAACTGAGCAAAGGAGGTTCTATGTCTGATGAAGAGAAAATGACAAGTAATTAACAAAAGAAATAGAGTATGAGTAAATAGAAAGTGAGAGGTGGCACAGGAAATTACAGATATAAAAATCATAAAATAAGTTTCCTAAATAGCTTCAGATGTAGTATAATTTGCACATGTGAGGAAATTGATGGTAGAATAAAGAGACTGGTGGTAGCCAGAAAAAAAATATTATGACAACAGAAACTCCATCTTATTTTTTTAAAGATAAATGATACTGATTGATACAAGAGAAGTCTATGAAGAAAGAGATTGTAAAAATGTTAGAAAGGGAGAGAGAGGTGTGTGTGTGTGTGTGTGTGTGTGTAGAGAGAGAGAAAGAGAGAGAGAAAGAGAGAGAGAGACAGAGAGAAGGAGAGAAAGAGAGAGAGAGAGAGAAGGTATATCAATGTTCCTTAAAGTAATTTTGAAATGCAGATTCCTCTGCAGGCTCACATATCTGTATTGTAACACCCAGAGGCTTTGCAAGCACACTAAAGATTAGAAACTATTATCTCAGCAGATTGGAAAGGGATGGGATCTGGTGTCTACAGGAAAGGGATAAGCTTTAGATAAGAAGTAAATCTCCTCTGACACCAGTTAGAATGATAAGAAGATAGACATATGTTTAGTAAATGGTAAAGTGGAAAAGTTATATAAACAGTAAGATAGGAAAACTTGCATTGCTTGATGTTCCACGGTATTTTTACCTATTATTCACTTAGTGACAGAAATCATTTTCTGTGTGTGCCAGTCCCTGTGCCAGGTATTTTACTTTTGCTCTGTAATATAATGATCAATGGTGACTCTGTACAGTAGACATTACTATCCCCTTTTTGTTTTGATAAAACTGAAGCTTGTGGAAATGGGGTAACATGTCAGGATAACACAGGAAAGGAATGGTGGAGCCAGACCTGGCTCCAGGTGAACCTGTCCCCACATCTCCAGCTTCTTTAGCCAGGGCAGGAGTCAGAAAACTTTTTCTGTAAAGAGCCAGAGAATAAATATTTCAGGTTTTGTGGGCAACTGCTCAACTCTGTCACTTGCAGTGCAAAAGTAACTACAGACAATATGTGAATTGATGGGTATGCCTATTTCCAGTAAAACTTATTTGTGGACCCTGAAATTTGAATTTCATGTAATTTTCATGTCACAAAGTATTCTTCTTTTGATATTTTTTCAATTATTTAAATGTGTAAAAATCATTCTTCCTTGCAGGCTTTATAAACACAGTCAATGGGACAGATTTGGCCCATAAGCCATAGTTTGTCCACTCCTGGCATAGGGAACTGCTTGTCAAATTCATGCTCATCAGTACATCTTTCCATATGCAGGAATTCAGACTATCCAATCAGAAGGAAGATAAAGCCTTATATTGCTAAGTAAAAGCCTGAAACAATCATAGTTTTCCAGATGAAAAATATGACTGTGTTAGTTCTATATAATTTTTTATTCATTGATCCCAGAACTGTGTATTAGGCCATTCTTGCATTACTGTAAAGAAACACCTTTACAATTTTTAAAGTAATTTATAAAGAAAAGAAGTTTAATTCTTTCACGGTTCTGTAGGCTTTACAGGAAGCGTGGTGCTGGTATCTGCTTGGCTTCCAGGGAGGTTTCAGGCAGCTTTCAATCATGGCAGAAGACAAACAGGGAGCAGGCAAGGCACATGGCAAAAGCAGGAGCCAGAGTAGGTGCAGGCAGAGAGCATGCTACACACTTTTGAATGACCAGATCTCCTGTCAACTCAGAGCAAGAGCTCACTCATCACCAAAGGGATGGCCCAAGTCATTCATGAGGGATCTGCCTTCATGATCTAAACACTTCCCACCAGTCCCCACCTCTAACAATGGAGATTACAACTCAACAGGAGATGTGGGCGGGTACACAGATCCAAACCACCTCAACTGGATAAAGAGAAAGTAGACTGTAATGGAGATTATGCTGTAGATCATCTATTTGTCTTTTCAGATTCATTTTCCATGCTGTTCTGAGACTGAGGAGGCTGTTTGGCTGGATGCCTCCTTATTCTTTGGCTTTTGGTGGGGTTGGCCAATAGGGAGCACCTGTAGAGTTTGGGAAGGAGGGAGGATAATACACTTAGGGTTTTTCTTCCTCTGCTCCTTCTCTAAAATGTCCATGTAGGTCGAATGTGTGCTGTGAAATCTCAGCTCTTTTTCAAATGTCCCCCTTAGCAGAGCACCTTCTCCCCAGGTTCTAGGACCACTTCTCCCCCTCCACTTCTAGTCTAAGGTGGTGAGTGCTATGAGAAATGAAGTACTATCTCCTGTGTTATTCCAATTCTTTCTTGCATTTTTGTATATAGTCCTTTTATTAATCTCTTCTCAAATTACAGAATTTGAATGTGTCCTCTTATTTGCTTTGAGAACCTTCTGATACAGAGAGCTGTCGTTGGGTTTAGCTATGTCTGTTCGGGAAGCCTCTCCAGAGCATTGCGCCCTCTGCAGAAAAAAAATAACCATTCCTTCCTAAATGTCTATATTGTACCCTAAAATATATTTTAACAGCTTTATCGAGGTTTAATTTACATAAAATAAACCATATATACTTAAAACACACATTTTAATAAGTGCTGGTATATGTTCATACTATTGAAAACATCACCACAATCAATAAAAGGAACATATTCATCAGCCCTAGAAGTTTCCCTGTGCCCCTTACAAATCTCTCCTGACTACCCTCCCTGTTCCCTTGATCTCATCCTCAAGCAATTGCTGGCCTATTTTCTGCCATTACAGATTAATTTTTCTAAAATTATACATACCAGTAGAATTATATCATATGTACTTAATTTTTTGGTCTGGCTAATTTCCCTTGGCACAATTATTTCTTGTTTAGTTTAAATCATTGCATCAGTAAATGTTTGTTGCCTGCATGTGACATATTAATTTACCTCTATTTAAACTTCAAGTTCTCCAAGGAGTGCTATATTTGACACTGTACTCCTAGAACCTAGCATGGTACCTCTCATCCAGATGAAACCTGATAATTATGGAACTGAAATGCCAGGTTATAGATTTTCAACAATGCTGCCCTCATTTCTTTATAATTGCACAGATATAATAATTTATCCAAGGATTAGATGTGTGAGTTACCCTGGAAACTTAACTGCCATAGTTAACCTGTTATAGAACTTCCCTTGTATTCCATGATAAGAGTTGCATTTTTTAAAATAAAAAATGGATACTGGATTTTTTTGTGTGTCTATTGAGATGATTATATATATTTTTCCTTTTTATTATTGATATGGGACATTACACTGACAGTTTTGAATGTTTAATTGACCTTGCATTCCTAGGATAAACCCATCTTTCTCATGAAGTATTATCCTTCTTATATTCTGTTGTATTTGATTTGCTAGTATTTTGACAAGGATTTTGCATCTATGCTCTTGCAGGATACTTGCCTGTATCTATCACATTTCTGCTTAGTTCTGGTATCAGGATAATGCTGGCATCAGAGAAGAGTTAGGAAGTGTTTACTGCTTTTCGGTTTTCTGAAAGAGTTTGTATAGAATAGTAATTCTTCCTTCAATATTTAGGAAGATTCACCAGTGATGCCATCTGGGCCTGGAGTTTTCTTTGTAGAAAGATTTGAACTACAAATTAAATTTTTAATATAGACATAGGATATATGAACTCACTTTTCAGTAAACTTTATTGGTTTGTCTTTCACGTTATTTGTCCATTTTATCTAAGTTGTTGAATTTATCAGGATAAAAGTGTCCCTAAGTAGTCCCTTTTTATATTTTTAATATTATTAGAATCTGTAGTGGTATCACTTCTTTCAGTTCTAATGCTGGTAATTGATGTTGTCTATTTTTTGTTCCTGGTAAGTCTGGCTGGCAGTTTATCAACTTTAATGACCTTCTCAAAGAACCAGCTTTTATCTCTTTACTTCGTTGATTGTTTCCTTCATTGTGCAGAAACTTTTGGTTTCACTGATTTTCTCTAATAGTTTTTCTGTTTCCAATTTTATTGATTTCCACACTGATAATTGTTATTTTCTTCCCTCTGCTTATTCTATGTTTACCTTGCTCTTCATTTTCAGTTTTTTAAATTAGAAGCTAAGTCATGAATTTGAGACTTTTTTTTCATTTCTAACATATGCATTTACTACTATAAATTTCCTTCTCATTACTTCTTTGCAGGCAGCCCATAAACTTTTGTATGTTGTGTTTTCATTTTAATTAGCTCCAAATGTCTAATTTCTTATTTTTTGACCCTTTAGAAGTGTGTTATTTAATTTCCAAATATTTGGAGATTTTCCAACTTGAATTCTTTTGAATTTATTGAGACATCTATTATGGCCTAGAATATGGACTATCTGGGTAAATATAGCATATGGATGTAATGAGAATATTGTTCAGTATAATGTTCTAT
The DNA here is from genome assembly GCF_030222135.1 of Aotus nancymaae. NCBI lineage: Eukaryota > Metazoa > Chordata > Mammalia > Primates > Aotidae > Aotus > Aotus nancymaae. Next base: position 34,764,200 of record NW_026988413.1, read on the forward strand.
AAATATTAATTATGCCAAGTTGATTGATAATGTTCAAATTTTCTATACCTTTGCTGATCTTTTCTCTACTCGTTCTATCAATTATTAAGAAAATGGTATAAAATCTCCAACTGCTCTTCTATCTTTATCTATTACACTTTTCAGTTGTATAGTTTTTGTTTCATGTACTTTGAAGCTCTCATTATGTGTAGAAATGACTAGGACCATTATATCTTCTTCATAAATTGATTCTTTTATCACTATCATATCATTTATCCTTATGAAATGACCTCTTTATCTCTGGTAGTATTTTCTGTTCTGAAATCTACTTTGTCTGATATTAGTATAGCCAATCCTACTTTTTTTTGATTAGCATTAGCCTGCTATATATTTAAGCATCTCCATGCTTGTAGCCTTTTTGTATCTTTATATTTGAAGTGCCTCTCTTAAAGATGGCATATAGTCCTATCTCCCTTTTTTGTAAAATCTTAAAACGTCTGCCTTTAAATTGAATTTTTAGGTTATTTGCATATTTTGTGGTTATTAATATGGCTTAGTTTAAATCTATCATTTTGGTACTTATTCTTTATTTGGCTCACCAGTTCTTTATTCTCTTTTTCAACTTTTTCTGCCTCTTTGAGATTGAGTACTTTTTTGTGATTTAATTTTATTTCATTTGTTGGCTTATTAGCTACTGTTTCTGTTTAATTTAGTGGTTACATTAAAGTATATAATGTATACGTTTAACTCATCACACTCTACCTATGTATTATATTATACCATTTCATGTGTACTAGAAGAATCTTATAGTAATATACCCCCATTTCTCCTGGCCCAGCCTTTGAGCTAATGTTGACACACATTTTATTTTTGAATGTGTTATAAACACCATAATAGATGGTTTCTACTTCTGATTAGACAGTCAATTATCTTTTAAAGAGCTATACATTACCAATTTCATTTATTTACCCAGTATTTGTGGTTTCTGGTGCTCTTCATTCCTTTGTATAGGTCAGGTTTCTCTATATATCATTTTATTCTGCTTGGGTCTTCCTTTAGTATGTCCTACAGTGCCAGGGTGGTTGTGATGAATTCTTTCATCCTTTCTTTTTCTGAAAACTGAAAAAGTCTTTATCTTTTGACCTTGTTTTTGAAAGATATTTTAGTTTTTTTTTAATTTCAGCATAATACAAAATATTGCCTCACTATCATCTAATTTGCATTTTTAAAAATGAGAACTGCTGTTATTCACATCTTTCGTCCACTTATAATGTGTCATTTTTCTCTGGCTTCCTTTAGGTATTTTTGGTTCTCACTAGTTTTGAACTATTAAATTACAATGGGCTTTGGTGTAGTTTGCTTCATGTGTGTATCTTACTTCAGGTTCATTGAGTTATTCAATCTGTGGTATTATAATTTTTTATCAGATTTAGAAAAAAAAAGTTTTTGTTCCATCCACCTTCTCCTCTCCAATTATGTACAGCTCCAATTCCATGTATATTTGGCCGCTAAAATTGTCCTACAGCTCACTGATGGTTTGTTTACTTTTTGTTACCCCTTTCTCTGTAAAAAGAGAAAAGGGTTTTCTGTTGAGAGTTTTTGTTGCCATGTCTTCAAGTATACTAGTCTTTCCTTTTTATTCCCTCTGGTTGTATTTTTATCTCCAGAAGTTTAATTAGGGTCTTTTGTTTACATTTTAAAAAATACCTTCTGTGTCTCTACATAACTTTTTTTTTTGGGGAGGGTGGGGATGGGGTCTTGCTCTGTCACCCAGGCTGAAGTATAGTGGCATGATATCCACTCACTGCAGCAACCTCCACCTCTCAGTTCGAGCAATTCTCCTGTCTCAGCCTCCTGAGCATCTGGGACTACAGGCATACGCCACCAAGGCCAGATAATTTTTGTATTTTTAATAGAGAGCCGCTGCACTTGGCCCCTACATAACTTTTAGAACACATGGCATACAATTAGAACTTTTTAATGTTCCTACTTCATAATTTGAACATATGTATTAGTCTTGGGTTAGTTTCCCTCAACTGATTTATTTCCTTTTTTTTTTTTTTTTTTGAGATGGAATCTTGCTCTGTCACTCAGGCTGGAGTGCAATGGCACCATCATGGCTCACTGCAATCTCCGCCTCCTGGGTTCAAGCGATTCTTCTGCCTCAGGCTCCCAAGTAGCTGGGATTACAGGTGCCCAACACCACGCCTGGCTATGTTTTAAAATATTTTTAGTAAAGATAGGGTTACACTATGTTGGATAGGCAGGTCTCAAACTCCTCACCTTGTGATCCATCCACCTTGGCCTTCCAAAGTGCTGGCATTACAGGCGTGAACCACTGCGCCCAGCCTTTCCTTTTTATGTGTCATATTTTCCCACCTCTTTGAATGCTGGTAACATGTGATTGGATGGTAGGCATTCTGAATTTTACTTTGTTGAATGTTGTTTATATTTCTTTTATTTCTTTATTTATTTATGACAGGGTCTTACTTTGTTGCTCGAGTGTAGTGGTGTGATCAAAGCTCAGTGCATCCTCAAACTCCTGTGCTTAGACAATTCTCTTGCCTGAGCCTCCCAACTATCTAGGATAACAGGTACCCACCACCATACCTGATGAATTTTCCTTTTCTTATTTTTTCTTTTAATTTTTATTTAAGACTCAGGGCTACATGTGCAGTTTTGTTATATAGGTAAATTCATGTCACAGGGGTTTGGTGTACAGATTATTTTGTTACTGAGGTACTAAGCATTAGTACATGATAGATGTTTTTTCTGATCCTCTATTTCCTTCACCTTCTTTTCTCAGTGAGCCCCTTTGTCTATTTTTCCCCATTTCATGTCCATATGTTCTTGTTATTTACCTCTCACTTTTAAGTAATAACCTGTGGTATTTGCTTTTCTGTTTCTGTGTTAGTTTACTTAGAATAATGGCCTCCAGCTCCATTTGTGTTGCTACAGAGAACATGAATTCATTATTTTTTATGGCTGGATAGTATTCCATGGTATGTATGTACCATGTATTCTTTATCCAGTCTATCACTGATGGGTATTTAGGTTGATTCCATGTCTTTGCTATTGTGAATAGTGCTGCAATGAACATATGTATGAATTACTCTTTATGGTAGAATAATGTATATGCTTTGGTAGAATAATGTATATGCTTTTATATACCCAATAAAGGGATTCCTGGGTTGAATGGTAATTCTGTTTTGAGTTCTTTGAGGAATCCCCACACTGCTTTCCACAATGGATGACCAAATTTACACTCCCACCGGCAGTGTATTAGCATTTCTTTTCCCTGCAATATTATCAGCATCCTTTAAATTTTTATTTTTTAATAATAACCATTCTAACTGGTATGGGATGGTATCTCACTGTGGTTTTGATTTGCATTTCTCTAACAATTAGTGATGTTCAGCATTTTTTCCACATGCTTGTTGGCTGCATGGATGTCTTCTTTTGAAAAGTTTCTGTTCATGCCCTTTACCTACTTCTTAATAGGGTCATTTGTTTTTGTTTGTAAATTTGTTTAAGTTTCTCAAAGATTCTGGATATTAGGCCTTTGTCAGATACATAATTTGCAGATATTTTCTCTCATTACCAAACTCTCTACTATGCTACTTCTCAAATATGCCCAAAGATGAACATTTCATCACTAAATAGCAATTATAACTTCCTCATTAATGATGTCTCATTATTTATGGAAATAAGCTATCTAAATCCTAAAAAATATATATTGTCCCCTGTGGAATTTTATAAGAATGTATTTAATTTGTATAAAAAAAGAAATTGATCATTTTAGCATTTTAACTTTTTGTAAACTAGTCTTTATACAAATGTTATTTACCATCAACATTTGTTTGTTTTTAATTTTATTTATTTATTTTTGAGATGGAGTCTTGCTCTGTCAACAAGATGGAGTGCAGTGGCATGATCTTGGTGCACTGCAACCTCCTCCTCCTGGGTTCCAGCAATTCTCCTGCCTCAGCCTCCTGAATAGCTGGGACTATAGGCACATGCCACCATGCTCAGTTAATTTCTGTATTTTTTAGTAGACATGGGGTTTCACCATATTGGCCAGGCTGGTCTTGAACTGCTGACCTAGTGATCTACCCATCTTAGCCTCCTAAAGTGCTGGGATTACTGGCATGAGCCACCATGCCTAGCCTTGTGCTTTTATTTAAAAATCACAGTTGATGGCACTTAATCAATTGCAAGCCTAATAGTGCAGTATGCAATTTCATATGTAAGTTTTGCAATCACTGACTTGTAAAGTGTTAACAGAAGTCTAACCTATACAAATGTTGGAGATTTATGAATTTTAGTCACGATTTCCTTAAATGGTTTTGTGATTTATATTTTAAGATTTATAGAATATATTATAATTTACAGAGGGCTATTACACACATTATTTTACATGAACCTATGAGCTAGGGTGGGCAGGTTATATTATTTACATTTTTCAGATGAGAAAATTGATGTTCAGTGGTTTAAGAAAATTGATAATGTTTCTGCAAAAAGTAAGAGGTGGAATCTAGATCTAAATGGCATTAAAGTTATTTAAAAGGATTGTAATCAATCTATTAAAATTGCCATATATATTAGTCCCTTCTTACACTGCTATAAAGAACTATGTGAGACTGGGTAATTTCTGAAGAAAAGAAGTTTAATTGACTCATAGTTCTGCAGGCTTAAGAGGAATCATGACTGGGAGGCCTCAGGAACCTTTAAATCATGGTAGAAGGCAAAGGGGAAGTAGGCACGTCTTACTAAGGTGGAGCAGGAGAGAGAGGTGGGCAGGGGCATAAGGGGGAAGTGGCACACACTTTCAAACAACCCTATCTCATGAGAACTTAGTATCATGACGAGAACAGCAAGGTGGAGCTCTGCCCCCATGATCCAGTCATCTCCTGCCAGGTCCCGCCCCCAACACTGGGGATTACAATTCAACTGAGATTTGGGTGAGAACACAGAGCCAAAACACATCACCATACCTTTATAGAAGGTTCATTATTCTTTTGGATAAAAAAGTTAAAGTATTGTTACAAATTATGAAATCATGTGCTTGAACCCAGGCTTCAGAGGATGTAAGATGATTCCATATATTTAACAACTGATGTGTGAATCTGGGCAATCACTGTTTCTGGACATTTCCTTTATTTAGTTTCAACATATTTATCACTTGTTTTTCTTTGCTGCTTGTTCATAATTGTTAGCAGATAGCAAAGAATCAAAACCACTACACATAAAACTTTGTAATGGTCCTACTACACTCATACTATCATTAATGACAATAAGAACTTTTGAGCAACTGTTTAGAACACAGGCTAGGTCTGGTGCTGGTGAAATCCCTCAGCTTTTGTTTGTCATGGAAAGTTTTTGTTTTTCCTTCATGTTGGAAGAATATTTTTGCCAGATACACTATTCTAGGGTAAAAGTTTTTTCCTTCAGCCCTTTAAATTTATCATGCCACTCTCTCCTGGCCTGAAGGTTTCCATGGAAAAGTCTGCCAGATGTATTGATGCTCCATTTATGTTATTTGTTTCTTCTCTCTTGCTGCTTTTAGGATTCTTTCTTTATCCTTGATCTTTAGAGCTGCTTGTTAAATGCCTCGAGGCAGTCTTCTTTGTATTAAATCTGCTTGATGTTCTCTAACCTTCATGTACTTGGATATTGATATCTTTGTCCAGGTTTGTAAATCTATTTTCCCTTTGAATAAACTTCCTACACGTATTTATTTTTCTACCTTCTCTTTAAGGCCAATAACTCAGGTTTGCTCTTTTGAGGCTATTTTCTAGATCCTGTAGGAATGCTTCATTTAAAAAAAAATCTTTTTCTTTGTCTCTTCTGATTGTGTATTTTCAAATAGCCTGTGTTAAAGATCACTAATTCTTTCTTCTGCTTAATCTATTCTGCTATTAAAAGGCTCTGGTGCATTTTTTAGTATACCAATTGCATTTTTCAGCTCCAGAATTTCTGCTTAAGTATTTTAAATTATTTTAATCTCTTCATTAAATATATTTGATACAATTCTGAATTTCTTCTCTGTGTTATCCTGACTTTCCTTCAGTTTCCTCAAAACAGCTATTTTGAATTATTTGAAAAGTCACGTATCTCTGTTTCTCCAGCATTGGTCCCTGGAGGCTTATTTAATTCATTTGGTGAGCTCATGTTTTCTTGGATCATCCTGATGCTTGCAGATGTTTGTTTATGTCTGGATAATGAAGGGTTAGCTATTTATTGTAGTCTTTGTAGTCTGGGCTTGTTTACACCCATCTTTCTTCGAAAGGCTTTCCAGATATTCAAAAGGACTTTGGTGTTATGCTCTAAATTGTATCTGCTTTAGGGGGCACCAAAGCCCAGTAATGCTGTGGTTCTTGCAGGCTTACAGATGTACCACCTTAGTGGTCTTGGATAAGTTCCAGAAGAATCTGGATTACAAGGCAGAGACTCTTGTTCTCTTCCCTTACTGTCTTCAAAACAGAGTTTCTCTGTCTCGGTGTTCTGAGCCACCTAGGGCTGGACTGACTGACACAAGCATTCCCGTGGCCACCACCACTGGAATTGTGCTGGTGCCAGCACTGCACTGGGTTTCACGCAAGTCCTGCTGTAATCAATCTTTGGGCCCTCAGGTTCTACAATCAGGAGGTAGCGAAGTCAGCCTGGCCTCTGTCCTTTTCTTCAGGGTGGTGAGCTCTCCCAGTCTCTGAGTGGCTCTATAGGTACAATCCAGGAGCCAAAGACTACATTTAAAAACCTTAGAAGTCTACCTGGTATTCTAATGTACTGTGGTTTAGCCATCACTCAAACCAAAATTCCTTCCCACTCTTGCCTCCCTTTTTCAAAGGCAGAATAGACTCAACCCATGGCCACACCACCACAGGATCATAGGGAATACTGCTAGACTGTTGCTGATGTTCCCTTAAGACCTTAGGGCTCTTCAGTCAGCTTGTGGTGACCCTCAGGGAACTGAGCTCCCCTCTGGCCCAGGACAGGTCTAGAAATGCCATCCAGTAGCCACATCCTGGAATCCAGATACTCTCCCCACTGTGGCTGAGCTGGTACCTAAGGTGCAAGTCACAGTCCCCTTTACTTTTCCTTCTGCTTTTCTCAAGCAGAAGGAATCTCATCCTGTAGCCACCATAGCTGGGAGTTTGCTGATTCCCACCTGAAGTCATCATGTCTCAGAGTCTCACCTAGGGCTCTCAATGTACTGCCTGGGTATTGCTACTGGTTGTTCAGGGGCCAAGGGCTCTTCAGTTAGCCCGTGATGAATGATGCCAGAACTGGGTCCTTTCCTTCACAATAGCAGGTTCCCTTCTGGACCAGTGTGTGTCTAGAAATGTTATCTGAAAGTTAGGACCTGTAACAGGGACATCACAACTGTGACTGGTGCCCTATCCTGCTGTGGCTAAGCTGGTATACTATATGCCAGACAAAGTCCTCCCCACTCTTCTCTCTCCTCTCCTCAACAGAAAGAAGGGATCTCTTTTGGAGACATAAGCTGTGCAGCCTGGAATTAGGGAAGCAGCGATGCTAGCATTCCCTTAGACAACCCAGCTGATGTGTCGGCAGGTCATGTGCCCTCCCAGTCCACTGTCTCTGGACCTAGTTCAACACTAGAAATCACCCAAGAGTTGCAGTTCTTATATCCTAGATTGTTTCTCGAGTTTACTTAGAGACACAGAGCACTGTAGACCTCAGTGGTGAGGCTTGCAGGAACTCAAGTTCCAACCTCTGGGATAAGTGATTCTCCTCTGGCTAGGGCTGGTTCAAATGCTTTTTCCATGGGCTGGTGTCAGCTGAATTTGGTCTGCTTTTTCTTTCTTCTATAACTAGGTGGCACTGCATTCAATGCCTCACAGTTGCTGTGCTCTCCCTCTTCCAGAGCACAGGAACACTGCACCACACCACTGTTGCCAGGGGATGGGGAAGAAGTAGTGATATGGTTTGGTTATGTCCCCACCCAAATCTCATCTTGAATTCACACGTGTTGTGGGAGAGACCCAGTGGGAGGTAATTGAATCATGGGGGCAAGTCTTTCCCAAGCTGTTCTCGTGATAGTGAATAAGTCTCCAAGATCTGATGATTTTTAAAAAGGGGAGTTTCCCTGCACAAGCTATCTTCTTTTGTCTGCCACCATGTGAGACACGCCTTTCACCTTCTGCCATGATTGTGAAGCATCCCCAGCCATGTGGAGCTGTAACCATTAAGCCTCTTTCTTTTATAAATTGCCCAGTCTCTGGCAGATCTTTATCAGCAGCACAAAAACAGACTAATACTGGTAGAATTGATGATTTGAGGCTGTTTTTCATACCACTTCAGTGCCTCTTTCTGTGATATGAAGTTAAAACCAAGTACTATGAGTGCTTACTTGATTTTTGGTTCTTATGAAGGTGCTTTTTTTTGTGTGTAGATGGTTGTAAATTGGTGTCCTTGCCAGGGGATTAGGAGGGGACAATTAGTGGGGCCTTCTCTTCTGCCATCTTGCTCTGCCCCCTTTTAGAATACCTTAATTTTTGAAAATTCAGAGCTCAGTACAACTTCTTAGTTAAAACTCTAGACAAAAGTGTGAAAGTTAAATGTATGTTGTTTCTACACATCTATCTCACACACAGATAAATATACTCCATTGATACATTCTGCAAAACCCAGAGTACAAGCAAACATCAAATACTTAGTCCAAATACAACAGCTTTATTTGGACTGTAAGTGGCATGAGTAGCAGAGGAAGTTGAATTTGAATATGAGTATTGTGTGTTTTGAGAGGAAAAACTTTGGAATATCAATGATAGCAACAGATTGTGATGATGGCTGGCAGATATAAAATGTTTCTGCAGGCTGATGTAGAGGTTATTATGTATTGAAAAAGATTTTTAGGAGAGAAGACAGTTCAAATGGTGACAAGTGCATTTTCCATTGCTTTTGAGACTCAGGGAGAGATAAATACATTAGGAAAAGTGAATAGAAAAATATCACCTAACCTTAATGTTATAACTTCTATCTCAAATTGAAAGAAGAGAAATGTATGGCAAATTGCCTGGGTGGTTAGGCTACAAACTTTGAATACACTTTTGGGTCAGAGCTCAGGAACATATTCTAGGCTAAGTGGTACTGTTTGACCTGATACACTACTAGAAGCTGTTTTGTTCTTAGAAGGAGGTTGTCATAAGAGAAAAAGCACTTGAACTGTGGCTGGAGCATATTGCAAAATTTAGAAATGGTAATGCTTATTCGGGAGACTTGGGGAGTCTGTCATATGTGTTTTTACATTTTAAACATTGATAAACATTTATCACTGTCCATGATCACCTTTGGTAATTGGGTCCTCATGTTGAAAGCATTGAGAAACGTAAACAGTTTTGTGGCACATTCCTAGTACAATTCAAAATGAGGACAAAAATGACTCTAGAATACTATAGTCTGTAAATGATACTCCAGAAGTTTGTGCCTGTAACAGTGACTCTCAAGCTGTGTTTCAAGGAATCCTAGGACTCTGAGAAGGTACCTTGAGTGTTTTCTGGAGGTAATCATTGAAGATAGGGCTTCAGTTCCTCTGCTTCTACTTTAAATAGGACTGTTCTATTAGTACATGTTTTATATACAGAGATTTTGTGAAAGCTTTTACTTTAAAAGAAATTTTTGGCTTCTTGATTTTTATTTTGATACCAGCTCTTTATCTCATCACATACAAATAACACAAAGTTCACAGGTAGGAACTGGCCTGCAGGCCATATTTTGAATAGCATTCGAGTAGGAAATCCTATAGGAACTACCTCTGACCCTTAAGTTAACCACAGATGTACATCTTAAGACTTTGAACAATAACTTTTTCAGCAAAATAGAATAGTGACGTGTTTCTTCCCTAGAAATGATATGAAGGCTTAGACCCTAGAGAAATATCAAGTCAGAATGAAAGAAATTGATGAACAATTGAACAAATGTGCCTGGAAAATGAGTCACAGCTGGGCCCACCTACTGCATGAGTGTTTGCTGGCAATGGTGAGACTATTAGAACATTAAGAAGTTAAAGTGTCTTCCATCACATACTGTATTTTTATTAAGGCTATAGAGATTCAGAATTAGGGGAGTATCTAAAGGGAGACAGTGTGGCAACACAGTTAGATGCTTGAGTCTGGTTTTATATTGCCTAGATTCAAAAACTAATGGTACCACTTCCCAGCTTCACAAATCAGGTAGTTAACATAACTTCATTAAGCCTCAGTTTATCTATAAAATATGATAATCATACCTACTGGGGTTGTTATGAGGATTAAATAAAATAATTTATGTAGAACACTCAGCATATGATATGCTTAATATATATTAACTATTGTTATTTTTTTGAATCAAATTAAAGTATTTTTTACAGCACTTGAGCCAACACTAAAATGAGAGCATAATGGCAAAATAGGACTTCCTATCACTAGTCCCCTTGCAGAAACAGCAATTTAAACAACTATCCATGCATGAAAATATCTTTAAAAGAGCTAAGGAATTCAAGTGAGAGATTATAGCACCTAATTGTAGCAGAGAAATAAAAAAAAAGAGGCATGAAAGTAGGAAGATCACTTTCACATCACCAATATCACTTGTACCCCAAGCCTTGGCAGCAGAGCATGAAGAGAGACACTTTGTGCATGAAAGAAGTAGAATTATGTGGGAAGACCCTAGAGACCCTGGCACCAGGCCCACCCAAGAGAAACATGGCACCAGACCAGCACCTGTAGCCACAGGCTTTAGACTGGCACCTTCACACTCAAGTTCCAGTCTAGTTCTGGTACCAGGTTGGTCTTCTTAGTCTGAGGTCCAGGCTCATCCCAGTGGACCCAGACTATGGGACTACCCCTGAGTATCCAGGACAAAGGCACATCCCCACAATCTGAGGCTTCACATCTATCTACTTACTGACCTGTGCATTATGCCAGCCCACACAAGGACTCAAGCAGCAAGCTTGCCCATTGACCCCTCCAGATGGTCTACACAGGATCTACATGGACTACTAGTGTAGGGCTTTTCTTACCAAATGTACTTTATAAACAATGAAAGAGTAGCCTGTTTCTTCAAATGCACAAACACCAACACAAGGCCGCAAGAATAAAAAAGAATCAGGTAAATATGACACCACCAATGGAGCAAAATAAAACACCAGCAATGGAGCTTAAAGAAATGGAGATCTATGAACTGCCTGATGAATAATTCAAAATAATATTCTTAAAGACATTCAGTGAGCTACAAGAAAAACAGACAACTAAACAAAAATTTAAAAGAAATACATAAACAAATTGAGAAGTTCAACAAATAGACAGAAAGCATATCAACCAAACATAAATTCTGGAACTATAGAACACAATGACTAAATTGAAAAATTCCACAGAAAGTTTAAACAGTGGACTCAATCAAGCAGAAGTATGAATCTGTGAGCCCAAAGGCAAGTCACTTGATATTACCTAGTCAGAGGAGAGAGAAGAAGAAAGAATGAAAAAGAGTGACAAAAGCCTAGGGGACTGATCAGACACCATGAGTTAAACCATTGTACACATTATGGTAGTCTCAGAAGAAACAGAGACAGGAAAAGGAGAAGAAAGCCTATTTAAATAAACAATGAGAGAAAAATTCCCAAATATGTAGAGAAAAATGAACATTCAGACCTATGTAGCCCATCATACCCCAAATAGATTAAATATAAGAGATCGTCACTGTGACACATTGGCACAAATTTATCAAAAATCAAAGAGAAGTTTGAAAGCAGCAAGCAAAAGGCAACATGGCATATATGAAGGAATCTCCATAGGACTATAAGTGAATTTCTCAGTGGAAACTCTGTAAGCCAGGAGAGAGTGGAAAGATATATTCAAAGTACTGGGGCTGGGGGGGTGGATCTTGTCAACCAATAATATGTTACCCAATAAGTTCTTCTTTCAGCTATGAAGAAGCAATACCGACTTTCTCTAAACAAAAGCTATGGGAATTAATCACTACTGGACCTATCTCACAAAAAATGCTAAAGAGAGTTAGTTCTTCAAGTTGAAGCAAAAGGATGATAACTTACAACATGAAATTATGTGAAAGCATAAAGCTCACTGTAAAGATAAGATATAAGTACCTTTGGAATTTTCCAATACTATAATGGTGGTACATAAACATCTTTTAACTCTACTATAAAAGTTGAAAGGTAAATGTGTTACATATAATTAAAGCTATATTGATTTAACAAATACATCAAATGTAAAATATGTAAATTCTAACATTGATAACATAAGATGTGTAAAGAGAATGCGTAGTTTTTGCATGTAGTAAAAGTTAAGTTGTTATCACTTTAAAATAGACTATTATAACCATCGAGTATTTTATGTAAGCCTTGTGGTAATCACAGAGCAAAAGCATATAGCAGGTACATAAAAGATAAAGGAAAGTAAGTAAAAGCATACTACTACAAAAAATTAAATAGCAAAGGAAAGTAGCAAGAGACAAATAATGGAACAATGGAACTACAAAACAGTTAGAAAATGGTTATTAAAGAGGCAGTACTGGGTCCTTACATACTAATAATAACTTTAAAGATAAAATGATTAAATTCTTCAATCAAGAGACACAAAGTCATTGAGAGGATAAAAAACAAGATCCAGCTCTATGGTGCCTATAAGAAATTCATTTTAGCTTTAAGAATACACATAGGGTGAGTGAAGAGTGGAAAAAGGTATTCTATGTAAATTGTAACCAAAAAAGAGCAGAGGTGGCTATACTTATGTAAAACAAAATATATTCTATGTCAAAAACTATTACAAGGTACAAGAAAGGTCATTGTATGATGAAAGGAGGTCAATTCATCAAGAAACTATAACAATTGTAGGTATATATGCACCCAACATTGGAGCACCTAAATATATAGAACTAAAGGAAGAAATAGATATTAATACTGTAATAGTAGGGAACCTCAGTACCCCAATTTCACCAATGGGATATCAAGATTATCAAGATGGAAGATTAAAAGGGAATAGCGGGCATGAGCAACACTATAGACAAAACCAACCAACAGACATATACAGAACATTTATCCAATGGCAGCAGAAAAAACATAAACATTCTTCTCAAGTGCACATGGAACATTTTCCAGAATAGATCATGTGTTAAGTCACAAAACAAGTCAACAAATTTAAGAATACTGAAATTGTAACAAGTATCTTCTGACCACATGGTGTGAAATGAAATCATTAACAGGAGGAAAATTGAAAACTTCACAAATATGTGGAAATTAAATAACACACTCCTGAGCAACTAATGACTCACAGAAGAAATCAAATGGAAATTTTTAAATGTCTTGAGGCAAATGAATACAGAAACACAACATACAAAAAATTATGAGTTGCAGGAAAAGTAATTCTCAGAGTGTAGTCTATAGTAGTAAATTCCAGCATGAAGAAAAAAGAAAAATCATCCCCAACCAACCAAACTTTACAACTCAAGGAACTAGAAAAATAAGATAAAATAAGCTAAAGTCAGCAGAAGGAAGGAAATAATAATGATCAGTGTAAAAATAAATGAGATAGAGACTAGAAAAAGTATATAAAAGATCAGTGAGACTAATAGTTGGTTTTTTGAAAAGATAAACAATTATTCTTTTGCTAAGTAACTAAGAAAAAAGACAGGAGACAATTACAAATTAAAAATGAGACACTACAACTGATACAACAGGAATACAAAGAATCATAAAAGACTACTATGAACAGTTATACACTGAAAAAAAATCAAATAACTTTGAAGATATGAGTAAATTTTTAGAAACATACAACTTATCACAAACGAATCTTGAAGAGATCAGATGTCTAAACAAACCCATAATGAATAAGGAGACTGAATCAGCAATAATACTAAAAAGTTTCCAACAAAGAAAAGCTCAAGACTTGCTTACTTCACTGGGAAAATCTACTAAACATTTAAAGAAGAATTAAGGCCTATAATTTCCAGTTTCCTCCAAAAGTTGAAGAGGAGGGAACACTTCCAAGCTCATTTTATGAAGCGAGTATTAAACTTATACCAAAGCCAGACAAGGTCACTATAAGAAAAGAAAATTACAGACTAATATTCCTGATGAACATAGATGTAAAAATACTCTACAAAATATTACTAAATTGAATCAAACAGTGCATTAGAAGTACCATATACTATGAACAAGCATGATTTATCCCTGGGATGCAAGGATTAAGTACCACATACATGTGATACACCACATTAACAGAATGAGGGACAAAAACTACATCTCAATAGATGCAGAAATAATATTTTATAAAATTCAACATTTTCAGTAATAAAACACTCAACAAATTATGTACCTCAACATAATAAAGGCCATTTATGACCAGCTCACAGCTAGTATCATACTCAACAGAGAAAAATTAAAAAGCTTTTCCTCTAAGATGAAGATCAATACAGGAATGCTCACTCTCCTGCTTTTGCCACTTTCATTATAGTCCTGGAAGTCTTAACCAGAGTAACTAGATAATAAAGAGGGAAAAAAGGCAATCAAGTCAGATAAAATTTTCCATTTGGAGATGACATGATCTCATATATACATACCCTAAAGACTTCAACAAAAAATTATTAGAACTAATAAATTTAGTAAAGTGTGAGGACACAAAATCAACATACAGGCCAGGTGCAGTGGCTCACACCTGTAATCCCAGCACTTTGGGAGGCCGAGGCAGGTAGATCACAAAGTTAGGAGATTGAGACCATCCTGGTCAACATGGTGAAACCCCATATTTACTAAAAATACAAAAATTAGCCAGGTGTGGTGGCATGCGCCTGTAGTCCCAACTACTCAGGAGGCCGAGGCAAGAGAATCACTTGAATCTGGGAGGCTGGAGGTTGCAGAAAGCCAAGATTGCACCACTGTACTCCAGCCTGGGCAAGAGAGTGAGACTCCATCTCAAAAACAAACAAACAAAAAATAACATACAAAAGCCAGTATCTTTTCTATACACCCAAACTATGTGAAAAAGAAATCAAGAAAACAATCCTATTTACAATAGCTATAAAGAATAGAACACTTAAGAATAAATGAGAATAAAATACAGGTTCAATATTTCTTCTCTATAATACTTATGACCAGAAGTGTTTTGGATTTTGGAATATTTGCACTATACTTAGCAGTTGAGCATCCCGAATCTGAAACTCTGAAATTCACAATACTCCAGTGAGCATTTCCCTTGATTGTTATGCTGTTGCTCAAAAAGTTTTGAATTTTGGAGCCTTGCTGATTTCAGATATTCGAATATGAGATGCCTAACCTGTACTTACAAATAAATTTAACCAAGTCAGTAAATGCTCTATTCACTAAAAAGTATAAATCATTTACGAAATAAATTGAAGAAGAGGCAAATAAATGGAAAGATACCCTGTGTTCATGGAGTAGAATAATATTGCTACAAGTGATCTACAAATTTAAGGCAATCCCTGTTAAAATTGCAATGATATTTTTCATAGAAATTAAAAAAATGCTAAAATTTATGTAAAACCACAAAAGATCCCAAATAGCTAAAGAAATCGTATGCAAAAAGAACAAAGCTGGAGTCATCATATTACCTGATTTCAAAATATACCCAAATCTATAGTAATCAAAACAGTATGGTGATGGCACTAAACCAGAACAATGTAAAAGAATATAAAGTCCAGAAATATATCCACACATTTATAAGCAAATAATCTTTGACAAAGTTGCCAAGAATACACAATAGGGAAAGAATAGTCTCTTTATTAAATAATATTTGGAAAAACTGAATATCCACATGCAGAAGAATGAAATTATCACATTGGTGATTAAATTTCAATATAGATCTTTTTCTCATACCATATACAAAAATCACCTCAAAATGAATTAAATACCTAAGTGTAAGATCTGAAAGTGTTAAAGTACTAGAAGAAAACATAGAAAAAAAGCTTCTTGACATTGGACTAGACAATGAGTTTTTGGAAATAACTCCAAAAGCACAGGCAACAAAAGCAGAATGGACAAATAGAACTGTATCTAACATACCAGCTTTTACACAATAAAGGAAGCCATCAACAGAGTACAGTGACAACATATGAAATGAGAGAAAATATTTGCAAACTCCACACTTCATAAGGAGTTAATAGCCCAAATATATAAGGAACTCAACTCAATAGAAATAAAACAAATAACTTGATTTAAAAATGGATAAAGGAATAGGGTTTTCTCGAAAAAGACAGCATCCTGCCTTAGTCCATTTCTGATGCAGCTATAACAAAATACCATAGCATGGGTAAATTATAAACAATAGAATTTCATTTCTCACAGTTCTAGAGGCTGGGAAATCCAAGATCAAGGTGCCAACACTTAGTGTCTGTTGAAGGCCTTCTTGCTGAGTCCTTACATGGTAGAAGGGGTAAACACTGTGTTCTCACATGGAAGAAAGAGAAGAGAGAAAGAGAGTGAGGCAGCTCTCTTGCCTCTCTTATAGAAGGGCACTAATCTGGCAGGTGCGGTGGCTCACGCTTGTAATCTCAGCATTTTGGGAGGCTGAGGGAGGCAGATCACCTGAGGTCAGGAGTTTGAGACCAACCTGGCCAACATGGTGAAACCCCAAATCTACTAAAAATACAAAAAAATTAGCCAGATGTAGTGGTGTGTGCCTGTAATCTGAGCTACTCAGGAGGCTGAGGCTGGAGAATCTCTTGAACCTGAGAGACGAAGGTTGCAGTGAGCCAAGAATGCTCCACTGCACTTCAGCCTGGGTGGCTGAGCAAGACTCCATCTGAACAAAAAAAAAGAAGGACACTAATCCATAATCCATTCATGAAGGCTCCACCTTCATGACTTAACATTTAAAGGCCCCACCACTTAGTCTATCTCACTGGTGATGAAGTTTCAACATAGGAATTTTGGAGGACACATTTAGACCATAGAATATCCAAAGAAATGAAATAAGTATATTAAATAGATGTCTGTATTCCCATGTTCATTGCAGAATTATTCATAATAGCCAAGATATGATATCAACCTAAGTGTTCATTTACAGATAAATGGATACATAAAATATATAAATGTATAATGGAATACTCGAGCCTTAAAAAAAAGAAGGAATTCTTATCATTTTCAAAAACATGACGATAAGTAAAATAACCAAGGCACAGAAAGACAAATATACATGATGGCATTTATATGTGGAATTTAAAAAGCCTAACTCATAGACACAAAGATTAAAATGGTGGTTATCTGGGAAGGGGAAGCGGTTGCGGGGAAGGAGGAAAAGATGTTGGTCAAAGGGTACAAAGTTTCAATTAGATAAGATGAATAAGTTCTGGAAATCTTTTATATAGCATGGTGACTGTAGTTAATAACAATTTGCTGTATATGTGAAAATTGCTGAGAGTAGATCTTAAATGTTCTCATTACAAAAATTTTAGCTATGTAAGGTGATGAATATATTAATCATCTGATTGTTATAATCACTTTACAATGTCATATATAATAAAATCATGGGTCACACCCAAATATATGTAATTTTTTTGTCTATTATATCTTAATAAAGCTAGGGAAAAAAGAAGACATCATGCTAATAATGATTTATAACATTAAAATGAATCAAAGGTATGTTAAATATTATTGAATTAGGAGCAAGAGGAAAATGCATTATATAGGGGGAAAGGATCATATCAAATGTCAAAGTTTATACCTTGCCATTCTGTACATATATGAAAGGGTGATAACTTTTTTTGTTTTGTTTTTCTAGCTTCTATCCTCTTTCTTCTTTTTTTTTTTTCTTATTATACCTTAAGTTCTGGGGTACACGTGCAGATCGTGCAGGTTTGTTACATAGGTATATACGTGCCACGGTGGTAGTTTGCTACATCCAAGGGTGATAAAATTTTGCACCTAGCTTTGGTAAGCTGAACACTGTAGAGAACAAACCAATATATTTCAGACTCTGTGAATGAATCCTGAAGAACTACAGAAGTAAATATAAGTTCCTCCTCTGAAATTTTCTACTTTATTGCATCTGGAATCAACTTGGCAAAGTCCTTCACAGATCACTTCCCCCAATCAACTCCTAGATGCTTTTCTAAAGATCACAATTTCAGGAAAATAATCTGTTTATTTTTAATAACAATTTCCTCTGCAAAAGAAAAGACTCTTATTTTAGATGCTAGTAAAACAGTGATAGAATATATAATGCCTTTTAAAAGGTTAAACCATGGAAAAAGTATCCCTGGACATAAATCCCATGACATCAGGACAGTGCTAGGTAACTCTAACTGGGAAGATACTCATTCAAGGGCTTAGCATGAAATGAATAGTTGTTGAGCCACTAAAGAAGAAAATACCAACGATATTAACTGGCTTTTGCTTGGTTCCATTAGAAAAAAGCATAATTCGAACCAGCCTTAGGCAGCTGACACAGGTGCACTAAGGTCCTGGCTGCCTCACTTACACCCACAAAGAGAAAAAAGATTCCCTTCTTCCCAACATTCAGGAGCTCCTAAGACAGGTGAACAGGACTAACGTTCACAGGGATCAGCTCTTGGAGAAAGCATTTGCAAAACCAGGGAGTCAGGGATTAGAATGACAGAGAGATGCCATGGGGATCCAGGCCCTAGCCACGTCCTAATGCAAGAAGAGAGGCAAGTTGCTCTAGCTTCAGGACCTGTCATCACTTATCAATACCTCCTGCTTACCATGTGACCACCATTCTTCCAATTATGCATTTTATCCTGCTTCTTCTAGTGAGTTTTCACTGTAGTCTTATGGATGTTGTTCAAAAGGCATCACTTGCGTTCAAAATGCCACCAATCCCCAAAAAGTACTGATTCTACCAAAGATATACAATTTCAAGATCTGGTGCTTTTTAAATCTTCTATAAACTGTTTCTTCCTCAAATATGTGTCTATGACTATTTCTCCACTATATCTTTGTGGCAGATGTCATAATATTTATTTAAATGGTTCTCTCTGTGTTCTTGCTATAAATGGTGTTAGAAAAGACTTGAAAGGAAGATCGCTTGAGTTTCTGTGTCACTTTCCATAGCTGCTCCTAGTCGTTGAGGTTTCTACCACCATTTATAAAGAGCTGTTATATCCAGATACATAATATTTAGAGACAAGTGTTTTCTAAATCCAGTTCTACCTCTACCAACAAAGAAAAGGGTGTGCAGGAGTTGGGCTAGAGACTGGCTGCTTTCCTAAACTAAAATTGTCCAAATGGCACTTCCTGATAAGTCAAGGAGAGTCTATGGGCAGGGAGCTTGCATGTTATTACCAAGGTTACTGAAGTACCCCTTGGAGCATATTTTCAGCAGCATTGATTTTACACAGAGACAGATGGGTTAGCTATTTTATTTAATTTGAGGGCTTCAAAAAGCTAGTCTCAATACAAATTCTATTCATATGTATGTAATTTCAAATTCTTGCCATAGTTACCTTTTAGAGATACATATCTTTTAAATAAATAAAGATTTTTTTTCTCTAAACACTAGGGTTACAAATTAGCTAGCCAACACATTAGCAGGGGTTAGTTACCCAATCAATAATTCATCATATCTCTCTTCAATCAGGGGAGCACAGGTATCTGACAGGTGAATAAGAAGTGGCAGTTCACTATGAGAATTAAATAAGGCATTGTCTACAGAGTACTGGGAACTTAGAACATGATGAATAAATAGTAGTTTTCATTACAATTAGAGAAAAACAAACAGATAGAATGATTATTAGGTTTCAAAGTCAAGCTGAAAAAGCTCTTTATGATATTGCCTCTTAAATTCTCGGCGACTGCAATGAGAACCAGACATTTCTGCCCCATATGTCTCTGCAGTCCCGGGAGCTCCTGAAAAGAAGCCCAAGGTGGGTTTTGTCCTATCATTTCTTATTCTAACACCATTCACATGAGAACATATATGATTAATATTAGATTAATCTTGGATACGGAGAAGAGAACACAAAAAATACCAGGTAAGCTTTCGGAGGCAGGAGTGGTTTATTCTGTTTGTTCTAATTACCCTGAGTAATTAGGAAAAGAAAAATAATTCTATATAGGCCACTGAATGGGATCTCATTTCCTATGAGAGATAAGATCCAGCTTCCTCTGGAAAATCACCAAATAAAACTCACTTCATCACTTACTGGTGCCATAAGCTCTTTAGATGAGTTAAGAAGAGAGGTTATTTTCATCTAAACCTCTTGCCCCTGGACAAATCACTCAACCTCTGTGAGTCTTGGTTTTCTCATCTATGAAATGAGTATAATGTCAATATTATCTGCTTCATCAATTGTTATGAAAATCAATATGACCTTTTATTAAAAAACACTTATGGAAAAAATGTTTTAGGTAATCTACTGGGCATTGAAGTCACAAAAAATGTCCAAGGCATAGTCTCCCCCTTACGCAGGGAGTTACACACATAAATAATGGCTGCTCATGATAAAAAGAATACCATAATGGAGATACAACAGAAACGCATTTGTCTATTAAGTTAGGACTGAAAGAAAAGTGGCTATCAAAAAGTTCATTTAAGTAGAATATCATATGAGTGATATGTGTGTGTGTGTGTACATGTATCTATCATGTATCTATCTATCTATCTATCTATCTATCTATCTATCTATCTATCTATCTATCTATTTATTTACCTACCTACCTATCTATCCCTTTAACTTAACCCAAACAAATACATACTTGCTGGTCAATTTTTCATGTTCTATGTAGTTCCTTGTGCATGAATCTATTGATTGCAGTGTTTAGTTCCATTTCTTCTATAAACCATACCTATAAGATACTATGCATGCTTCCCAATAAGGACGGTGTTGTTAAAGTAAAACATGAGCTTAAAGAACCTTGGAGAAGTAATTTGCAAAGACACTTATAATTCCAGTAGTTTAGAATAGACACCGCAGAGAGCATGTCATTTCCAGCTGGATCATAAGGGAGCTCAACAGCTTAAAGGAAAAAAGGAGCTGTTAAGGAGTTGGGGAAGGTAGAAGGGCTTTTGAGGCAGAGGAAACAATATATGGATATCAGAAACAGATGAATCATGGAAGATATGCTTCAGGCACACTTTCCCAACATCCTTGGGAAATGTGACCAAAGGATAGGTGCCTGAGAGAAACTGAATAGATAGGTATGATTTTAATCACTAATCTCAATTTTTCAACAACTCTAACTTACTCATACTGGATCATCTAAGCTTTCTGAATATTCAGTTTATCTTTATGTCACTATGTCCAAATTTCTGAACAGGTTCATCTACCATACCCTGCTTCCATACATGGGAAAAGAGAGAGGTCAAGAAAATCATCAACATAGACATAACTCTAGTCTATGGAATTGAGGCAGACTTCACCACCACTAGTGAACTGAGAAGATGCAAGACCCATTTACCTGGGGCAAGGCAAGCATAAGGGTAAACTTTCACCAGTCATCCTGCTGAAAAATTGTGATTGCAAAAAGGTGTTGCATAGCACCATGTAATGTTAGAAGGCTGATTTTCACCACCATGCTTTCCCTTAGGGATCACTCCTTACCTGACTAAAGTCTTACTCGTTTTTCAATATGAGCTCAAATGCCACCTATCCGCAGACAGTGACCCCTGACCTCTATCTCATCGTCCCTTAGTCTGATAACAATACTCATTCTATGTCCTGCAATAACATACTTCTTGAATGTTATTTCATTCTGTCTTGGGTAGGTATCTGTATCTGCAAGTGGATTGTAAGCTTCCTGGGGATCTTTATTTTCTGGACTCTATTTCTCCCAACAGTGTCTTCTACAATGTAGTCAGTAGTTTTGCAGTAAGTGCTAATTTGTTCAGCTGAAGAAAGAAAAGTATGAATAAGAGGTTTTGCTATCCTGGAAGAGAAACAGTTGTATTTAGGAAACGTGCTTTTAGAAATGATGGCAAGATTTGGAAGCACATTTGGAAAGGGTCTAGTGTTCAGGCACAAAGACATAAATAGGGCTGGAAAGTAGGAACTTAAAAGTTCAGAGAAATTGGGATGGTTTAGCATGAAAATGGAGAAAATTTGGCATAGTTAATAGGAGAATATAATTATGTACATCAAGTGGTTAAATAAAGAAAGATTCGTAGCTGTCTCATAGCTCTACTGAGGATGTAACTAAGAGGAATTTAATTCAGTTTATCTAATTTTCTTCCACATATTTCTTGATATCAGAATCCTTTCTTCATCTACCATGTTTCTGTGTCACTCTGTAGAAACAAAGGGAGCAATAATGCTTTACAGGCCATTAGAATTTTGTTAAGCTGGTATGTAAAAATGCACATTGGTCAGTGTCTGGGCCAGTGTCGTTGAGTCAAAATTTTATCTTGCAATTAGTCAGTGCTGACAATGCCTTTCAGAGATCTCATAGAGTGCCTTTACCTAATCTATTATGTGTGCTAGGCCCCTATGGATATGTGTTCTATATGTAAACGTGTTTAATAGACATGATTAGACTGGGTTTGGAGTGGCAGTGTTCTGTCCAGATTATAGTGCTGGTTTAGATGAGGAAAAGAGAAAACCAACAAAGTACTACGAACTTATCCACAACACAACAATGGGACCCTGAGAACTTTCACCATCAATCAGAATAAGAAGCTTGTTCTATTTTTTAACAGCTAAGGAGAGTTGGGAAAGCAGGTAGAGCCATCCTTAATTAGACATTCAATCAGCCTGTTTGTGTACCCGTCAAAGTATATGTTACTTGAAAAATCACTTAGACCATCATAACGTGAAAGACATTTTTCATATTAGCATTACTTTTGTTTACAGAGTGAGAACTGCTAACAAATACAGTTTCACTATTATAAAGAATGGGAGAATCCAGGCACGTTTGTGTGTGTGTGTGTGTGTGTGTGTGTGTCTGTGTGTGTGTGAGAGAGAGAGAGAACTGCATCTTTATTTGTTGTCAGAAGACAAAACCTCACAGCAGCAAAAGAGATAGACTCACCCCAGAGTTAGCTGAGTGCAGAGGAAAATCATTTAATGAATACTTTACCCTACTCTGGGGCAGATTTGCAACTCATCACTAAAGAGCTGTAGTGGGAAGGATGAGGAGAGAGAGAGGATTATTTCTTTCACTTCCGCAGTCGGTTGACCTCACTCTTTCCCTGAATAAGTGAGCCTGTGGTGGTGCCAGCATTCATGGTTTTGCACAACCTAAGTTATACAGAGAACCACAGCTATTTTCAGTAGAATCAGACCCCAGCTGAGTAGCATTCTGCCCTTTTTGCTTTTTTCCCAGAAGTGCAGAAATAAATACAAAATGACCTGAAACTAAACATTAAGAACAAATGCACTTCTTCAGTTCTCTTTTTCCTCCCATGATCATATTAAGGATAACAACAACAGCAAAACATTATTTCTCTCCTCATTCAAGACTCACTTAAGCAAAACATTTACTATCTGGATGATTAACCGATCATTTTTGGTTCTCTCATGGCAATTAAAGTTACCATTCTGGTAATTATTCCTTTTGAATGGAAGTAGAGCTACCTTTTTAGTTGAGGATCTCAACAACCATCAAAAACAAATAAACACACACACACACATACACAAAATAAAAACACCCTGGACTGATTAAATTAAAACAAAGGGAAATTAGCATGAGATTCCTTCTTGATTCAATTACAGTTTTCAAAATGATGAATGTTATCCATGAATGTTTTAAGGTTCACTTTAATGCATATTTTATCAACTTTGAATGCATCACAAATTTCTCTTTTAATTTAGCCTTTTAAAAATAGTAAAATGAAAACTGTCTTGCCCAGATTTAATGGGATATTAGTTCTCACCTCACATATTCTGTCTGGTCTTGTGAGAGTGGCCCATTGTTCCTAAGTACAACAGTTTCTTTGCAGCACTGAATCTTAGACACTGAAGACAGCCTCTCTTCAATGGGGTTACTACAGGGGAAGAAAGAAAATTTCAGTGCCTCATAGAAGGGACAATCTAATCCTCTTTGCTGGTACATCTGCTATGGCAGTTTTGCTCTGCAAATCAAAAGGCACCCCATTAATTAGAGTTCCTTTTCCTTTCATTTTTATTCAGCTTGTGAAATGTGACCAGTATTCACCAAAAAAAAAAAAAAAAAAGAAAGAAAAAAAATGTTTCAGGCCACTTTAGTCACAAATATCTACCCGAAGGGTGTGCACTTTGATTTGTTGTCTGATTTCCGCTTACTGTTCTTCCTCTATTTTTTTTTTAAAGAAGGAGCCCTTCTCCTTTGGCAGAGTGCAATACATTCAGAGAGCTTTACAAAACAAAGCTTTCAGCTCTGAGTCAGCAACAAACTCATCTTTGTTCATGTGGTTCTATTAAGGAAAGAAGGCCAATTTTATGCAGGTTTCTATGGCTGGCTTCACAAAGGCATCTCTCTGTGTGCAAGCTCTCTGGCAGGAACAGCCGACTCTGAGATCATCATTTCAGCAATCACCAGCTGCAATGATGATCAGAGAAAGAAAATCATAAACTGGTTTATATAGTGATTTTCCTGAGAAGACTGAAATATAGAGACTCGCTGGTAGGCAATTAATAAAGGCAGCTCATTGGCTGTATTCACACGGACAGCCCAAGGCTTTCTCTACATTTTCCTTTATCTCTAAACACACTTTGATAGGATATTCATGTTATTTGTCTTGAGGAGGAAGCAAAGCTCATTTACATTTCCCTGGGTTTCCCTGGAAATTCCCAGGAATTCTTGTCCCTCGTTTGATGGTGTTTTACTGTGTTTGGGATTACATTAAACTATAGTCTCACAGTGTGAGTTCAGGTATTTTTCATTTGTTTAATGATATAGTTAGGGCACTCTAAGATACCCATTTGGTCCATAGGGAGATGGTTTAAGACTTCTGGGATAAATTAAAAACATTAAAAATAAACCAAATAGTTCCGAACTCCTGATGCAAGAACTTTAAAAAAACACCAGAAGCATGACTTATTTGTCATGAAGTGTAACAGAATGAAGTTTGAAGACATGGATTAGTATAGCACAATCTGTGCTAGTGTTTCTTTAAGAGTGTTCCAAGATAGGTTCATTCATACTTTGATTTAAAAGAAAATTGCCATGTTTGAGTAGAAAATGCTAGTCTTAACAAAATGAAACTCATTTTAATTGCAGGAACTCTGAGAACCCTAAATATGCTAATGTTCACAGTCATTTTCTAAAAGAGATTCCTTTTAAACCCCCTACTGTCACAAGAGCATCTGCTTGGACTAGTGCCCCAAAGATCCCACTTTAGGGAAATGCTGACCAAAGCCAATGGGGGACTGGCAACTAAAGATATCGAAAGCTCAGGTGATCATGGACTGCGATGATGTTTGCTAGAGAAACTTCAGACATATTTGTTTCAATATGGATATATTAAATATTTATAGTTAGATGCTATCTGAGACTCACTATTCAGAAATCAATTACAATGTAACATGAGAGAGCACTGTACCTTTCCTGCTGGCCCTGCCCCCAAATGTTGACTATCTTTTTACAGGTAGAGCCTTAGGAGATCACTGTTGGTTTATGGATACACAGGTTTTATGATTCTCATTTCAGAGGCTTTGCAGCATAGAGGAAGAGCCATGCTGGAATTTAAGTGAGAAACCTGGGCTAATTAAACCTAGCAGTTACCATGCTGCTCTTTGTTAATTCACGGCTACCAATTAGAGATGCCAGATAATATATTTTTGCCATGTGTTAAGTGTGATGTATTCTTTGTTGTTATATAAGATCTGCTAGCAAATACTTCTGTTCATCTTTTTTATTACTTCAAACAAGAAACATTTATTGAGTGCTTACTGTATACCAGATACAGTATAAATGAGACAGAACTGGTCCCTGCCCTCCTGGAACTTACTGACTAGAGGAGAGGAAGGAGAAAGGACTAATTTCTAGTCATACAGATGATTTATTCTTTTTATAAAAGGCACTGCTGTACATTTAGAACTGAGTGGGTGTGGCAGAAATTGCTGATATTTTGCAAGATTATTGCATTAGATTCATCCTGAAACTTGCCTAGCCCAAGAGTGTCTATCTGCTTCACAGGCATCAGGCTGATACTTTGCTATTGCAAACATCTTGCATTTGTGATGACCGTACTTTGGGATAGACATTCATAATGGGCAAGGGTGCATCCTTTGAATTATTTGTCCGGAATTCCCGAGCAACTGTTTCTGTTTTGCAGTGACTGATGAGTCACAGTTCAGATGAGATACAATCAGTGTGCCGATTGTTGCACAAAAACCAGGGTGATTTCTACTTTGGAATGCTTGATGCAAGTCTAAACTTATCTGGAGTTAGGAAATAAATCCTAAAGGCGCATACCTCAGTACCTGATATACTACAGCACATAAAGGATCTTTTTGCACTCTTGAAGCAAGCTGGGGCTTGGTTTAAGGCTTGTGAAAGAGGGAATTGTGGAAATATTGTGGAACAAGGAAGTGAGAGGGAAGCTATGATAAAATGGTTCTAATACTCACAAAAGTTATAATACAATTTTTTAAAATTGTAATCTAGGCTTCTTGCTTCTCAGTTGGCCCTTGGTCTTTGGTCTTTCCCTTTCTCTTTCTACCTCTAGCTCCACCCTATAATTTTAGTGATTATATGTTTGTATGGACATGCCAGACCACCACATCCTACTCCAGTCTCATTCTTACTTGGCTCTGGGGTGTGTACATCTGAAGTGAGGCCTGACCTTAGAGAGAGGAATCAAATGAAGAAGAGACTGTAGCCCTCAAAACAGGCTTGTGGGCAGCTGGACAGAGAATTCTGAATACTTGGAGAACAAATGCATGTTCTATAAGTGGGCTTTGACTCTAGATGTACATATTCCCTAGACTTGTAGACTTCCCATCTGGTGGTGAACTGTGTGAGGGTAGGAGACTGCTAGTACAGCTGGACAGAAGCCAACACAGGGCCCTCTAAAGCTTATAGTCCAAGCCTGGTTCTCAGGAGGATGCCAGCTGGCTTTGCAGGCCTGGGTAAGGATTTGGTTTTTCAATTAACAGAGATGGGAAGTCATTGAAATGATTTGATTTGCATTTCCAGAATCTCACTCTCACTGCTGTATGGAGAGTATCCTGGAAGAGAACAAGAGTGAAAGGAGGGAGCCAAGTTCAGAAGTGAATGTAGAGTTTTAGACAAGAGATGATCATCTTTATGGATTGCTGTGAACATCTATTAGTTACTGATGAAAAGATGCCTTCACACTCTGTGTTAGTCAGGGTTCTCTAGAGGGGCAGAACTAACAGGATATATATGTATATAAAGAGGAGTTTATTAAGTAGTATTAACTCACATGATTACAAGGTCCCACAATAGGCCGTGTGTAAGCTGAAGAGCAAGGAAGCCAGTCCAAGTCCCGAAGTTGGAGAACTTGGAGTCCAATGTTCCAGGGCAAGAAGCATCCAGCATGGGAGAAAAATGCAGGCTGGGAGGCTAGGCCAGTCTAGCTTTTTCATGTTTTTCTGCCTGCTTTATATTCTGGCTGTGCTGGCAGCTGATTAGATGGTGCCCACTCAGATTAAGAGTGAGTCTGCCTTCCCCAGCCCACTGGCTCAAATGTTAGTCTCCTTTGGCAACACCCTCACAGACATATCCAGGAACAATACTTTACATCCTTCAATCCAATCAATTTGACACTCAGTATTAACCATCACAGGTCCACCCCTTATCAACTTGAACCCATACGCATATCCTGAAATCATACATAATCCTCAGATAAAGACAATATAAGATCATAATTATGCCTAACGTAATACAACTATCCTTTATACAAGTGGAAACGCACCAATCCCCAACCCAAATGCTATTGCATAAAATTAACAATACTTAAATGCTGATATGAAGTCAATAAGTCTTATGTCACATGATAAAGGAAAAAGGAAATAAAATGAAGAAATTTTCTTAGTACAAGTGTATATATGCACAAACATGTTTTTAACAAAAGGAGGAGGGAATACTCATGACAGTTACAGTCCTCGGTTGCAGTCCAAGGCCTGCAACTGGTCACATGGTCATAGCAGTTATTGATGCTACCTTCTTCTGCTACCCATTCTGTATTCCTTTTGCTTTCAGCAACACCTCAGCAGGTCATGTTTTTTTTCCCTGGTGGAGTGACCCAAACCTTCATTCTTGAAGGGTCTGGACACCATTCTACCATTCTATCAGTCCAGCTGCTTAAGGATGATGGGAAACATTTTAAAACTTTTAGGGAATCTAGAAAACAATTTCATCTGTGGAAGTAGGTCAACGTGAGAACTAAAAGCTTCTACTTTCCCACTGCTTACCATCTACGTTGAATGTAGATTTATTAACATAATTTTATTATTTCACCATTTTTATTAATATAATTTTATTATTTCAGAAAACTCTTGCCCAGGAAGATAGTGTTGTAAATAACGTTACTGTTTGCTCCAGGGACATCCTGGCAAAAGTTTTTAAAAAAATGAACATTAGACTTAACTCTTCAAGTCTCTTTGAAATCCTCTTCTAGAAAATATCTTGATTCATCCATGTCCCTGCAAAGGACATGAACTAATTCTATTTTTTTTTTATGGTTGCAAACTAACAGAGGAACAGAAAACCAAACACTACATGCTCTCAATCATAAGGGGAGATGAACAATGAGAACACATGGACAGAGGAAGGGGAATATCATACATTGGGGCCTGTTGGAGGTTGGGAGGGAGAGCATTAAGACAAACACCTAATGCATGTGGGGCTTAAAACCTAGATGGCGGGTTAGTAGGAGCAGCAAACCACCATGGCACATGTATACCTATATAATAAACTTGCACGTTTTGCACATGTATCCCAGAACTTAAACTAATTTTTTCTTTTAAAAAAGAAAATGTCATCTTGCTGTGTTCACCAGTTCTAATCTTTAGATCATGAAACATACACAATTTCAGTCAAATACTTTACATTGAAAGACCATCTTAAAGCAGTGTCAAGATCTCATAAACCTTCCAACTTTGCTAAAAGACTAATAAACACGGTCAGGTAATGTTCTTCCTTTTTTTCTTTTTAACCTTGTGAGGAGTAAACTCAGCTTTATCTCATCATCAGGTTCTTTCGGTGATACTTGTGGTGAACTAGCATTTGAAAATCTTGGAGGATCACTGAGATCTTATCAAGACCTCACATTACTGCAGCCCAAGACCCTCAGTCTGAAAATATTTCACTCCTTTGAGGCCTCTTGAGCTTTTATCTTGCATTGAGACCTTTTCCTTCGGCTCCCAGATTTTTTTACTTTATTTCATCTTCTATGACAGATAAGTTTTTAAAGTAACTCTGTCATTATCTAACCATATTTGAAAACTATTCTTGTTTGAAATCTTCCCTATGACTAGTAATACGAAATTTGCCTCTGTACATATAGTTTTTGGTATGTGTCTATAAATGTCAAGTGTATGAGGAAGAGGACAGGTGCAAGTCCCATACATCTGCTCCTGAAGCTGCACTGCAGACTGAGAAATTTAGTTTTATATTGATGCTGGCTTCCTTTGGAAAGAATTTGCTTCAGGTGATAGGTCACTTAGTAAAACCTCATGGGAAATTTCCTTCATCATATTTTGCCTGGTTCCAGAAGACATCTCTTGTAAATCTTTCCACCTTCTGTCATGTTTGTAATTGGAGCTGGTCTGGCCCTCAGGCCGGGACCCCAAGTAACAAGGTATACAAGCAACTATCTATTACCACACTCTTATGGGTTCACCTCTTCCTAAACCTCTCTTTACTCCCCTCTTGACCAGACTCCTGCTTCTTGCACATATTTATGCTATCACTTAAATTTAGGTAATTGCCTTCATAAATGGCACTGATTTCACCAAGGATAGCTTAGAATTACAGAGGTCACTTCACAGACTCTTAAAAAGAAATCAAGATAATTTTTATTACAGATATTAAATACTAAGAAATGTAATTATACTGCATTTTAAATTCTACAACAATGATGTGAACTTGGCATTTTTATTGTTGTAAGAGCCTTTAACATGAAGTCTACCCTCTTAAATTTTTAAGTGTATACAATACAGTATTATTAACAGACATATAGACTAGTGGGACAGAAGAGAGTACAGAAATAAATCCATGCATATAGGATCAACTGATACTCAACAAGAGTGCCAAGAATACACAATGGAGACAGAATAGTCTCTTTAAGAAATGGTATGAGAAAATTAGACATACATATCCAAAATAATGAAATTGAACCCTTTACATAAACAAAACAAAACTCGAAATGGAATAAAGATGTCAATGAAAACTGAAGGTATAAAAACTTCTATAAGAAAACATAGGGAAAAATCTTTGTGACAGTATTCAGGGCAATTTCTTAGACAAGACACCAAAAGCACAGGCAACAAAAGCAAAAATAAAGTGTGACTACATCAAACTAAAAACACGCATAGCAAGGAAACCATCAAAACAGTGAAAAGGTAATGTACAGAATAGAAGAAAATATTTGCAAACTATATATCTGATGAGGGGCTAATATTCAAATTATAAAAGGGATTCCTACAACTCCTATAACTCAATAGCAAAGAAGTAAATAACTATATCAAAAAAAGGCCAAAGGACTAGAATACACATTTTTTCAAAGAAGAAATACAAATGCCAACAGATAGGAAATGTGAAATTTTGTTATGATCAAAATTGTTAATTTAAGAGACATCTTAGAACAAAAAAGGAAGAAATCTCAAATATCTGATTGTGTGCATTTTTGATTGGCATACAAATTTATGCAGAAGAAATTCAGATTCCCAAATTGCTTCCATAAGCAATTAATTGGCCAAGGCAAAAGAGAACTGTAAAGAACTTTAAATTATCTCTCACATATTTTCCTCTAAATCACAATTTATAATGTAAGTTCTTTATCCAACTACTTCTTCCATCCTATGTTTCTCAATTTCTCTATTTGTCCCTCCAATTTCTATTCTTTTTCCCTTCCAGTCAGCCAGAAACAATCTTCCCTAAATTCAGTTACTTCTGAAAAGTAAACTGCTCTCAGAATAGAAAAATCCCTTGAGGCTGATTTTAAAATATGATCTTTCTTTGAATTGACAGTCATAGTTAAAGACTTTTCAAAATCCATATAGGATTGAAAAAAATTGCAGAGAAATTTAGAATTGTTGTAGGAATGTGTAATTCAGGGGTCCCAAATTTATATCAATTAGTTCATATGACGGTAACAGCATTAGATGCAGATGATTGAATGGAAAAGGCAGAATGGGAAAATCCTGAGGGTATCTTAAAACACCTCAAATTTTATAGGAAACCAAAGGGATTTGCAGGGATTTACAGATGTTAGACAAAGTCTTTGGAGCTTACCTCTAAAATCTTGCCAGTGAAAAGGAACAGACTCTAACCCAGCTCTACAAGCAAAGGAAGATGAGTTCAGAAACTTTAAGAGATGGACTCTTAAGCACTCTTAGCATTCAAGAGTAGTTCCTCAAACAGGTGTAATTTGAGGTCTCTACTTTTTATAAATGGCCTTAAGACTGAAATAAAGGATTTGATATATACACAAAAACTAGAATGGAAAATAGTTCCACCGTCTTATATCCAGTATCTGAATATTTTGAAAAAAAAAATCTTTTAATAGAAATAAAATCAGGATCAAAATAAATTGATGGCATTAATTTATTTATATAAATTAATAAATTACAACTAGATGCTCCTATCTCAGTCATTAAACCCTGCAGGAGGGAGTTTCATGCAAACATATTTGAAAAGATAGGTAAAGTAAAACAGGTAGGTACCTTCAGTCTTTTTGAAAAATTATTTTTAAATTAAATTTTATTTATTTAATTTTATTTTGTTAGAGACAGAGTCTCACTCTGAAGCCCAGGCTGGAGTGCAGTGGTGCAATCATAGCTCATTGCAGCCTCCAACTCCTGGACTTAAGTGATCCTCCCACCTCAGCCTCCAGAGTAGCTATACCTTCACTCTTACAAGAAATAGTTTCTTTATATATTAAAGGAGAGCCTTAAAAATTTTTTTATTGATATGGGCATATGGTAAGTGGAATAATATTCCCCTAAAGATGTCCACACCTTAATCCCTGGAACTTGTGAATATGTTATCTTACATGGTAAAGAAGGACTTCACAGATTATGGGGTAAAGACCTTGAGATATAGAGATTATCCTGGATTATCTGGGTGAGTTTGACATAATCCCATAAACTTTATAAACAGAACTTTCTCTGGCTGGAAACAGAGGAGAGACAACACAGAAAAGAAGTTCAGAGAAATTTGAAGGTTGAAGACTCAGCCTTACATACTGGCTCTGATGATAGAGGAAAGTGGTCACAAGCCAAGAAGTGCTGGTGGCTTCTGAAAGTTTGAGAATGACCTAAAGCTCACAGCCAGCAAGAAAATGGGAGCCACACTCTTACAACCATGTAGAACTGAATTCTAAAAACAACCTGCATGAACTTGTAAGCAGATTTCCTCCAGAACTTCCAGTAAAGAATATAGCCCTGCCAACTGGTTGATTTTAACCTTACAAAATTGAGAGCACATAAGCAGCTGGGTTGCCCTGTGCCTGGACTTCTAATAAAACTGTGAGATAATAAATGGGTGCTGCTTTAAGCCTTTAAGTAGCAACAGGAAGTGTATACAGGGTGCTGAATATCAACCCTAAACCCTACTGCTGTCAGAGTCAGCAAACTACCTGATAGGTATATATTTTAATAACCTTCAGACTTTTCCCACATCCTAGCTAATAGCTGTTATTCTTGGACCTTTAACCAAGGAACATACTTTCCTCTTTCATGACAGAACTCCTGCTGACTTGATAGGGATGAATTTCCTGTACAAATGAAACTGCCAGATTAAAGGTTCTTCCCAAGGTTTCTTTCTGGAAAACTTGGCTATTTCCTCTGCTAGTAACAAGGTTATAGCTAATTTGAACATGGTTTACTTCTTTCTAATCAAGCTCAAATGGAATATATTGATGAGATTAAAATAAAAAAAAGAAAGAAAGAAAGGACTCATCATACTCTCTAGCAGTTCTTGCAGCATCCATCTCCTCTCAGTAAAAAATCTTTGTCAGTGGGGCATATAGGTCATTGAAGACCTCAGGTTCATAAATAGAATAGAGATTCTCCACTTCCCTGTTGTAACAACCCCAGATGCTATTTTGCCTTTGGTGCTTCCTGAGCCTACAAATTTTATAATTGTAGCGTTATGTTTCCCTTTCTTTCTTAAGATGAAGATAGTCAACACTTGTTTGCTTTTTTTTCCTAGGAAAATTAGCACTACAGCTAGACTGTTATTCCCAAGAATTTTAAGGAAGCACTTTTTAACTTTTACAAGTCCTCAGCGAGAACATCAACATTAAATTTGTCTGAGCCTGCTCCTACCTTATATGTGAGTGATTTTTGTTATATTTTAAAGATGAGGCAAGATCTAAGATGGATTTCATCTATCTACTTACTGTTTTAGCTTAAGGGCATAGGTTTCCAAAGAAGAGTTTCACTTTTGTCAAAATAATGTCCAGTCCCAGGGCATGACTTACTTCAATGAGATAAATTCCCTATTCATGATAGACCACAAGCAGTTCAAAAGTTTCCCAGGTCAGTAGTTAAGAAACAAATAAAAGGATTCCTGAATTTGATACTGCTAGCAATGTGTTTCCAACTTTTTCTGAAATTGCCAGACCTCTATGTGCTTAACTAAGTCCTAAGTAACTGGATCTAAACATGAGCAGACTTTTTTTAGGATTAACTCTTTAATGACTTCCCACCCTGGAATACCCAATGTTTATAAACCTTTATACTTATTTATACATAAATGATATGGATAAGCCCCTAGTGTTCTGATTCAACTTCATAGAAAATATCAAACCAATAGTCTCTTTCCTGTCACAGTGGCAAAAGCCTACTCACTGATTCTAAGGGCAGTTGCCACAGCTAAACTAATAGAGGCTTCCACCAGCTTGGTTTTGGGTCTTCCTTATAAATGATAGTTCACCATTCTGTATAATCTTTTCTGATCACTGAAAACACACAACATTTATCAGCATGTAAGCTTATATCTTATGAAATCCTTTTATTTTCTCCCTCACAAATTTCACTAATTGTTGAAATACTTCAAATCTTGCTATTCTCTATTTACCTGAAAAAAGAAAATGCAATGACTGTCTAACCTCTGTTTGCTAACTGTACATGTTCTGAATAGTTTTATTATAACTTCCTTTAGAAAGGTCAGACTTAATCTTGTACGTTGATGGGTCATATCTTAAGGCAAGTTATTCTGTAATGTCTCTGCCAATGGCAAAATCTGCCCACGTGGCAGAATTATGTGCAATCACCGGGGCTTATGATTAACTAAAGATAGAAGGTTAACATAAACATTAAGAGAAGATATGTGGATATGGTTTTGGATTGTCCATAACTTTGTAATGCTTTGAAGGCAAAGAAGGTTCTTGATTCCAGAAGGAACCTTGATTAAGAATAATTAGCATAGTAAAGAACTATGAGTGTTCTAATACTTTCTAAGGAAGTATTTCTAACACTATAGAGTGTTCTAATACTTTCTAAGGAAGTATTAGGTTGGTGCAAAAGTAGTTGCAGTTTTTGCCATTACTTTCCATAGCAAAAACCACGACTACTTTTGCACCAGGCTAATATATTAAAAGTAGAAACTCATTCAAAATTGGGTAACATGGAAGCTTAAGGGAAAGGCCTGGGTGATCATTATGTCAGACGAGCAGGATTCTGAAGCTCCCTAACCCTCCTGAGATTAAATGTTTGGAGAGGCCCGAAGTCAAATATTGGCTGTAGAGTTAGAAGTACTGGGAGAAATATGGTTATACATTTTCTGAGAATATCTTGATAATCTTAGGATAGCTGCCTCATAGCACCAGAGGACTTAAAGTGGAAACTTGGTAAAATTTTACAGGAAATTATCCACAATAGCAGGGATAAATTGGCTACTGTACTTAATCAACATTAATGGGACAAGTTTACTAAATTGCTGAGGATATGTTCAGGTTTTATCTGTCACTAGGATAATGTTAATAAAAATATAAAGGTGGGACATGGACAAAGACTGATTAACTGCATAATCCTTTGTATATCTCTAAATGGACATCATAAAACTATCCTACTTGATCATTTAATGTGTCTGGGTCATCCAGACAGTTCTCAGGATTTCCAAAACATTTTCTTGCTGGAGAGCTAGGATCTAATTGTGTTTTTAAAATTACTTAATTTTGTGTACCCAACCTGGGGAATTCCTAAAGAAATCCAATCTATCTCGTTAGTAACAAAAGTACCCATTTTACTGAGACTATCATTTAAAAACTTTGAAAATCCCTGCCACTTACTCAAAAACTTTACTGCGAACAAAGTTCCAATCTCCATGAAAGGAAGAAAGAATGAACAAAGCTCTAAAGCTCCAATTAGCAAAATTCTCAGAAGTTCCCAAACTTCTAAGGCTTAGGGTATTGTCATTGAGATCAAATCCTTCTGAGATTCATTGACTCCTCTGCTGTGAGTTAGTAACAAGTTGATCCATGTTTCGTCAAATATCATCTGCAGTTCTGGACTCTACCTATTAAAAGCAGACATGGCCAAATATTACAGGTAATTCATAGATCATATCCAGTTTCCTTATCAACAAGTTTGACCTGCCTTTTCTCACATCCTTCTAAGCAATCCTTGAGTGATCTAAAACCTTTTGGAAAGAACCCCATTGGAAGAACACAGGGCAAAGGTCATACAGGAGCACTTAATTGGAATGGGGGTTCACTGCTAGGACAACAGTAAAACTCCATGGAGTTGGTCCCTGGATTTATGTTTCTCATAAACTTTGCCTGAATCACTGGAAGACAGCCCTTACCAGAGACCTCAAGCTGACAGTTCTTGAGATCCCTCCAGAAACAGTCAATTTTCAGAAGGAGGTAACTTCCATTAGAGATCTTTGAACTAAAGATGACAAAATATTACATAAGTTACAGCCAGCTTCTCCTGAGGATCCACAGTAAAAGACTATGGATTATCATGCTTCATATGCATTATTTTGTTCTTTATTTTCCTATTTTGTTTCCTTGTTTGCTTTTTGCTTAAGGTTAACTTTACATTACCAATAAGGCCCCTATTCCTAATTTTACTATTCACGTGTCTAGTCACTCCAATGTATGAGTTCTATACCAGACTGCAATTTACTAGTTAGCTAAAGCACATGTTTAAAGTAACAGAAAGCCCACTTTCCATAAGCAGCCACACAGCTTTCCTTGGTACTAAATCCTTATAATGAATTCTTTGTTTTCCTAGATAACTATATTCAACTATTAGCTAACTTTGTAGATTAAAAAAACAAAACAAAGCAGTATTACAATAGGCCAGACAACAGGAAATCTAGAACTCCATATCACATTGTTATTTAAAACGAAGGTTTCCGTTTCCACAGAAGCAACGAGTAGAGATCCTCTGTGGAAGATGGATGGCTTTTGAAACTGAGCTTACACAAAAATAGAATTTAAAAGCAGACTAGGGTACAGATGATATATATTTAGAGGTTAATACTTTCAAAGATCTTCCGAGTAAACACATTGTTTTTTTCTTTTGCTTTAGCTCTACTTAAGGATCTCCATACTGCAAGCTTCATTGCCTGGTCCTAGACCATTCTTGACAAGTGATGCTAAAATATTACATTATATGTCAATCCTTTGGTGCTAGATTGTCCAAGAATAGATCAGTGACTGGCTTCCAATGACTGGTATTGCATATATGTATAAAAACCTACTGGTTTCTTCCTGTCAACTGGACAGGAATTTGTTATATTAATAATCTGATCCCTATTTTCAGGATATTCTCTGAAACATCCAGGGTCCATTTTGGCCTATCAGTTTGCTCTTTCAGAAAAAAAAAAAATCACCATATGCTTTAAAAATAGGCCTGAAAAGCAGAAATAATCCTGAATACTATGGTTCCTAGAAAAGCAGCAGAGCAGAAAGTGCCACCAATGGAAGTGCCACTTGAGGCGTTCATGAAATTGGACTGGTACTCATTTCGAACAGATATAATATTGGCCTCTTGAGAGTGAGTGGATGCTGTTTTGGGGAAGGAATGTTAGGCTTACACCTTTGCAGATCTCTTTGTTGTCGTTAATCTTACTAATCTTACATTTGAGAAGTGAACAAACCATAAGTTATATAAACCTATATCTAGCACTGTGGACTCTTTGGATTGGGGCTAAGATCTATTTTCTCAAATTTGGGTACTCTGGGCTGATAAGTGAACAGCAAAGTGTAATCATAGTCCTTCTCTTGTATTAATCTGGTTATAGTGTTAAAATGTGTGATCTCTTTTATTTTGAATATTATTATTTGTTATTTCAGAGTGAAACATCACTCTTTATTTCTTCTGAGTATCTACATTCAATTGCTTTGGCTACATTAACAAAACACACACACACACACACACACACACAAATACATGTGGTTTGTGGTGACAAGTTCTCTAAGACAGTGGGAAAAATGACCTAAATATGCACAGGCAAGATTCAGCCTCCAAAGGGGTGCGCAGGGGTAGGTAGGGGCTGTCTAATCCCAGGGCAATTAAGTCTTAGAGCTGAAGCCTATCTCCTCCTTTTTAATAGGAAATGATGACCCAAAGCCTCTGTGTTTGTCTGATGTCCTAGCTTGTGGTCCTGTCAAATCCAGAAACCAGGCATCCCAATTCCCTGTCCACTGCCCTCAGCCTGAGGCCCTTCATCCTTCCTCCTAACACCCTATCAGGGGAACAGGGACCTAGGTATGTTCACTAAAGTCCAGAATAGGTCACTATTGGGGGAAATAAAGATTTGGAGTTTTAATTCCTCATATAATAGAGCAAATCAGTTCTATTTCCCCAGTTCTAATCATAGAATATCGTTCCCGATTCAGTTAAGAATTTGCCGGAGAACAGAAACTCCCAGCTGACAATCTGTGCATTGCTCAGCTGTATCTTCTCATCAGCAGGCCAGCATTTTCTACTAGAGCTCAGCATCTGCATTATTCACTGACATAAATGCTTAAGATGGGTGATGGACAGGAAAGACAGGAAATGGAAGGACACAGGGCAAAGGTCATACAGGAGCACTAAATTGGAATGAGGGTAATTTGCCAAGTATAAAATTAAGACCTACATTAAGACCACTTCTATGCAGATGTTCAGTTAGATGGCTCAATGGCTACACCAGGTGCCTACACTGGAGCTTCCTTGGCACAAGATC
Organism: Aotus nancymaae; assembly: GCF_030222135.1. NCBI lineage: Eukaryota > Metazoa > Chordata > Mammalia > Primates > Aotidae > Aotus > Aotus nancymaae. Next base: position 34,802,403 of record NW_026988413.1, read on the forward strand.
CCCATCCAAGGCACAGCTACACTTCTGTCACCCCAGGCTGACCACCTGGGGCCTGGTCCTTCCTCCCTCTTTGATGCGGATGATCATGGGCAGCAAGACAGTCTTTGAGTCCATGCATTGTCCTGGCCCCAGAAACAGACACTTGAAGGTCAGGGCCTCCAGGAGCTGCTGGCAGGTGCCCACACACTCGTAAGCCAGGAAGCCTGGGGGCTCTAGCACCCAGATCTCAGCCCACTTCATCCCCTGCAAGTCAATGTACATCTCCTGGTGGCAGCAGTGGCAACCCTCGGTCACTGGTGCTTCAGGGTCAGAGTCGCCCTGAGCTGCATAGTCCCTGAGGTTCAGGGTGTGCAGCTCCAGCTGGGGTTCCCCACTCCTGTTGGCACCCACTGTGAGCCCAAGTGGACCAGCTGTGGGCGCCAGATGACAGTGGGCCCAGATACTCCCTCTGTGCCAACACCTGTAGCAGCAATGGCTCAGACTCCAAATCTTCACCAATACCCTGATATTGTCACTTCCCTTCCAGGATGCTACTAAAACTGTCTCATGATTTTTCTCAGCCTTCATATGGTACGAATACACACAGGTTTATCATATCCACAGGAGATATATATATATACACACACACACACACACACATACATACACATGTATATACACCTGTGTATATATATACACACATATGTAAATTTGTGTATATATATTATACACAAGTATTCACACAAATTATATATATATATACACACACATACACACACATACACAAATTTAGTCAGCCATTATTTGATGAAAGTTTGCTTTTGAACATCAAAGTTTTTGACACTTATCACTTGTGCCATTTTTAAGTTGAACAATAATTTTCTAAGTTAGGGTTTCTAGAAACCCACTTCATATCATCAACCTACTAAAATCTAACACAGAAGCACATTCAATAATAGCTTAATTGTACATTTTTAAATAGCTTAGTATAACTGGATTGTTTGTAACACAAAGGATAAATGCTTGAGGGGATGGTACCCCATTCCCCATGATGTGCTTGTTTCACATTGCATGCCTGTGTCAAAACATCCCATTTACCCCATAAATATATACACCTAGTATGTACCCACAAGAATTAAAAACACAATTTTTAAAGATTTAAAAAACACACTTAAAAAATATAAAGTCCTTATGACATCTTGTAAGAATGTATGAAATCCATAAACCCAAATACAATATAAAGCTATATTAAAAATATTCCCTCTTGGGGTTTATATTTACCATTACAATGTACATTTTAAATGTTCAATTTGAGTATTATGTTTTTAATTAGAAAATTTGCACAATTTTGGAGTAGAGTGGTAGCTCTTAACATTATAAGTCAAAGTTGACCTTAATAATAAATTTTAGATGCTTATCTGAACATGATGTTGCTACCACTCATTTACCTGTATTTATATCTTGAGAACTGTAGTCAATATTTAATTTTTTTTATTATTTGGCAAAGAATCGATTTAGTGTGTATGATGGGTCCTCATGGCACTATGCATTGTGGACACAAAGCAAGTAAGACTTGGTTTCTACCCTCAATCAGCTTACACTCCATGGAGGAAAGCAGCTCAGTAATTAACAGTGTTTGAAGTGTGTTGAGTGCTAAGATGGAGCTACTTATGGGGCTCTATAACATACATGATGAATTTATCCAGTCTGAGACATGACAAAATCTTCCCAAATAAGATGAAATGAGAAGTGAGTTCTGAAAGATTAGTAGTAATTACACAAGAGTTCGAGAATTTAGCTAGACAGAGCTTCTCAAGGCTTAAAGTACATAGGAAGCACCTAGGAATTTTGTTAAAATGCAGCTTTTCAGTCAGTAAGTATGAGGCAAGAACTAAGACTCCGACTTCCAACAAACCCTCAGATGATGTCAGCAGTTCTGGTCTAGGAAACACTTTAAATAGCAAGAGGCTGGAGGGAAGCTTCTTAAGATAATTTGCCATAACACATCAATTCTTGAAATTTCCCAGCAGCCAAATTTTAGTATTTATCCTTTTTAAAACTGGAATATAGCTTATTTATAGTAAAGCGCACAAATATTAAGTGCAATGAATTTTTGTGCAGACCCCTCCCCTCACACACACAGAAGGGGAGAGAGACAGAGACAGACAGAGAGAGAGAGAGAGAGAGAGAGAGAGAGAGAGAGAGAGAGAGAGAGATCCCAATTTATCCACTATCTAGATAAAGATAAAGAACATTTTCAGCATGTTGTATCAGTTTCCTAAGGTCCCCAAACAGTTAATAATTCCACAAATGTAACCACTATTTTGTTCTCTATCAAAATAGATTACTTTTACCTGTTTTGAACTTCACATAGATGGATGTGCACAGTATACATTATTTTGTGTTTGATGTTTACTCAACACATCTGTGAGATTCATAATGTTGTGTTCAACAGTAGCCTACACTTATTCACTGCTGTGCAAAAGCAAATTAGTTATTGACTGTATATTTCATATACTAAAATATATTCCTACTTAATATACTACAATGTTTATCCATTCCCTTCTTGATGGACATTTGATCGATGCCAATATCAAGGTATTAGGAATAAAGCTTCCATGAACACCCCTGTGTTTATCTTTTGGTAGACATGAGTGCTCATTTCTGCTGCAGTAGTTCAGTTGCCAAGTCATAGAGTAAGCATACATTTAGCTATGTAAACACTGACAGAAAGTTCTCCAGAATGGTTGTACATTTTATATTTCCACCAGAAATGGATAAAACTTCTAGTTATTCCACATCTGAGCCAACAGTTGGTATTGTTTTTTCTTTTGTTTTTAGCCAGGTTGAAGGGGTAGATATTATTCCATCTTAATTTTAAGTTGAACTTTTCTGATTACTATTAATATTGAGCTTTTTTATATGTTTATGCAAACCTGTATCAACACAAACTATAGACAAAATTCTGTAAGAAAAAAATAATAATGGTCAATCAAAAGCCATTTTCAACAAAAAATACATTCAAATAATACCAAATTAGAGAAAAAGGATTAGCAGCAAGTGAATGCTGTAATTGACTAAAGGCTATGCTGATGATACACTAACAATAACATTATTCTACTGGAAAATTTCAAGAATCTCAACTATCTGAAGGGATGTGCCACTAATAATTTTATAACATTGTCAAGCCAGGCATCTTAACAAAATGCTGCATGAAGGCCTTTAGAAAATATTTCTAACAGGGTAATCTTGATTCGTGAGTGGAAAATATTAATAAGCCTTAATAACTCAATAGGCTTCAAAATAGTGAAGAGATCCTTCATGTCAGTCCTTGGAAGATGCTGATCTAAGGGTTGGCTCCCAAAGGGAAAACCACTGGGATATTTTCTCAAAGGATATATTTATTAATGTGCTTTCAATAGTTATACAAATACTCCCTTTGGAAAAAAAATCTCAAGTTATCCAATAATAATATATGTTTAGAACGTATTAGCTATTTGTATCCCATATACATCATTAAGAATAACACAGTTTTATATTCAAGGGGTTTATTCAAAACATGGTACAAAGAAAATAATAATAAGTATACTCTCAGGTACTATGCACTAGTTCTTACTGTCTAACAGATCCTGAGAAGGTCTTGTTCAACGAGAAATACACAAGAATGTACCGCCTACATGTTACTCTCTTGAGAGGCTAGTTTTTCCGAAAGCTACAAAAGTATTAACAATACATTTGAATAACAAATTTTTTTTACTCATTGAATTATTTCCTTAATAGTGCTGTAAGCCTCATAGCTTGTCATTTAACAAAGACAGCTGGACATTAGTTTACATTTGCTTTAAAATTGCTAAAATTGAGGCAAATGAAAATTTTACTTAAAAGAAAAATAAGCTCAACAACCTTTCAAATAAGCCATATTGAAGTACCCAAAAGTTTCTTAATGAGCTTCAAGAGAGTTGTCTAAAGTGAATCACAATACTTTCGGGAGCAAGAAATAGACCCATGTGAGCCAAACTCCTAGTTTCAGGGTCCGCCCTGGCTAGTGTTCCTAAAGTCAAATGTAACTATCAAATCAAAATCCATTTTCATTATCCCCATGAGATAATCCCTGACAACGGCCTAGCATTACTGTCTGTTGCTCCCTGAAGACTCAATATCTCCCAATGAATAGTGTGTTTAAATTAGCTGTTTACGATCGGAACATAAACTTTCGATCTAACCCATTTTGTAAAATTGTAGGTACTAGAGAAAGACAATGTACGTTTGGATGAAACTGGGCTATCTGACAAGGTGCCCTATGGTTCTCTAGACAAAAGACATAAGGGAATTTTGTTTTGTTTTACTTATGCAGTCTGAAATATCTTTAGAAAATCCTTCTTTCTGGCATCAGCACATGTCCAGCTGGTCATGATTGGCTCCACAGGAGCCGCTGGAAGCAGGAAAACCTTTCCAATAACTTAGCTCCTTCAACTTTCCCAGTCCTGTGGGGATGTAGCCCTGAGTATCATGCTGATGATGGACACAGAGAATCTCAGGAAAATAAAGAAGTCAAAAAAACAGTTCAGATATTTGGATTCTAGCCTGGAAGACTCAGGCAGAAAATGAGAGAGCACAAAATGTGGTCTTTATATGTGTCACATCAACTTCCTCTGCACAATGAGACATAAGAGAGAGCAGTGGCAACCTCATAAAGACGTGTATCCACTAGCCCTGAATATCATGCACTGCATACGAAATATTGGCTTGTTTGACAAAGAGGATAATCTTATCAAGGAAACCCAGAAAAAGCCAGATGCATAGTAAAAGAAGACTAAGACTGGGACAGCAGAAACCATCTAAAGAGTAACAAGGTATTATTCATTTGTTCGTCTTAACTACACAGAAGTAAATTTACCATGCAATTTTTGAATTGAAGCTTCAGGGTTCCTCACCAGGTGAGTGCTGAGAATTTTGGGAAGTAATTATGAGTTTTATGTGGACAGAAAAGGCCAGGATAACATTAGGAAGGATGTCTCTATTGGTATTTCCAGTTAATGGCCCAAGAGATCACCAAAGAAAAGGACTTGAATTTGTAGTACTTTGTTATTTATTTCCTCATTCTAAATGAATATCCATTTTTATGACCGATTTTTGTCTCCACATTTTTGTATTTCTTTGTAGACTGTCTTCTATTATTGTGTAAGCTTCAAATGCAACAAAACTAGGATCAGTTTTAAATTTTGTGTCTTGCTCATAATTTCATACAGCCAAACTCTTTCTTGAGGTTTTAAACACATAAATTCTGTGAACATATAGTCCATGAAACAACTGTAATATTTGCTCATCGTATTAGAGTGATTACCTTAGAAAGACCCCTTTCAGAGACAAGGTCATTAATCAGAAGAGGTTCTCCAACATGAGACTACCTTTGAATAGTTTTCATCGCACAAATACTGTTAATCAGTCTTCCCAACACATAGCTATTGAGAAATAAAAAAGAACCTGTTCATTGTGTATATTATATGGGAGACACTACACTAATAGGCAGCAGCTGGGGTCATCCAAGTCATTGACATTTGAGCTAAATGAAGACTTTGGGGTGGATGTGGAATTCACAGGTCCCTGGCTCTTATAGATGTTGGGAGACCACATGGCAAAGCAGATTTAAAAAAAGTTATAGGAAAATCACTAGATCTGTGCCAATAAACTATTGAAAAAAGAGTTCAGAAGCTTACCAGAGTAATTAATTTGTAACAAGATATACTGAGGAATTGTAATATTTTTATTTTTGTGAACATTTTTAGAACCCTAGGGATTTTTTCCCATAACAACTAGTTTGAAGTTTAATTATGGAAATAGCTCAATTATGTAAACAAATACTGCATTCTTTCTTTCAGTTTAAAGTATTTAGAAGTTAAGAAAACTATAAGCTATGTGTTTCCAGAACTTTATGATATAGGGATAGAAAGTGGGCAATGTTGTAGTCTGCCTTTGAGGATAAAACCATTGATATTTAGACCCTTGATAGTATAAGGATGATTTTTAGAGCTTTAATTACAATACTACTAAACATGCAGAGTAATTTTTAATTCTTCTGAAAGCAAGCATTCCATGTCCTTATGTGCTTCTTTAACATTGTAAAATAATGGAAAATGTATTTTCTTTGGAAGAAGGTAGAATAAGATAAAAACAAATCCCCCAACTAGGGAGCTCACTTTTTCATCCATTCAGAACCTAGAAGGTACTCAATAAAATGCTCGTTGAATGATCGAAAATTTCAACTGCTAGATACTGTCACCTACATATAAAGGGTTCATATTTAAATGACCTAACATTAATCAAGATTTGAATAATGGCGAATACCTGCCTATGAATAAGAAAATAATTTTTAAGATGAGCCTTTCAAACTATTAAGAATTTTTAGATTTTAGGAGGGTTTTAAAATATCTCTTTTCATTCCTAGTTGCAGGAATAGTGATAGTCCCTGTTATGTGGCAATGCCCTCTAAATGTTGGTTGAATTTAGGAATAAATTGGGGCATTTTATGAGTTCCTCCATTTGTCTGAAGTTATACTTACTTTGCTCATGTTTAGGTTGGCAATGTATTTGATTAATGACATGGATTGTCATCAGCATTAAAAAAATAATCTTTGATGACTACTAAGCATGAAATCCTCAAGAAAAATAAAAAGAATAGACTACATAAGAAGTAGAGGAAATTTTGTCATCTCAGGATGGACATAACCTATAGTCATTATATGGCCAAAGATAGAAATAATAAGTAGGCTAGTAATAAGCATGGCCAGTAAAAAGGACAAAGAAGGAATTTGAGGTTGTGATTAAAAACACATAGAAGAGATGATTAAGATATATGTAGGTGGTGATGGTTTTCTTCATTTAGCTAGAGCAAGGGTATATTAAAGAGTAATGAGATATTTGGTTAGAAAATATGGGTATTGTGGACACTATTGATGAAGGGCCTCAGATGCCAGACTCAAGAATTTACATGAGATGTCACAGTCAAGAAAATGTGAGTCTAGGAAACTGATGTGATGAAAGCAGTATTTAAAAGATAATCCTGGCAGGTGTGTGCAGGATAAAATGACAGGTTCAGAAGCTAGAGACTTAGGATATAGCTGGGGTCTGGCCAGCCCTTGGGAGGAGTTTAGGGAGATGAAGAAAGTACAAATGCGTGAGGTGGAGCAGGGTCAGCATGTAGCTGATTGAGCACAGGTAGATTCTGGGAGCTAGATAAGGATTAGGGACATTTGACTGGGTGTAAGGCTTGTTTACATGTCAGATGTCAGACTCCTAAGGGACATGCCCTCTGAAATAAAATACGGGAAAGAATAAAAAGTTAAGGCAAGTTATAAATTTAGGGAGTCACCAACCTAAGTGTGACAGCTGAAACTGAGAGAATGGGTAAGCATAGAGAGAATGTAGGAAGTGGAGAACAAAATATCAAAGACAACTCTGGTTGGCTTTACATTATGGGTCATAAAGAGGGGAGGAGATGGGAAAGAGTGAAACTATAGCTGAGGAAATAGGAGTATTATGATTTAGGAGGAGAAGAAAGATTTCAAATAAACAGTGGCCAATTGGGTCACTTGTAGTCAGGGAGACCAAAAACAAAGTTGGAAATGTGAACGCTTGGGGAGAACTCATTCATCTAGGGGAAGAAGAGGGAGAAGGAATAATTTTCATTCTTTTTTCACAAACTTTAAAAAAAATTTCTTCCTGAAAAATATGAGGATGGACATTGAACGTTTTGAATGTTTTCGAAAAGATTAATGTAAATCTTAATATAAGGGGATTATATAGTGATGTACAAACTTGATGCTTGACAATATTGCGGCTGAAATCTTGACAATTATAATCCTTAGATGCTGAAAATAAACAGTTCAACTCCCAAATGGAAGAAATAGACATACTTTTACCTTTAGAGGGGATGAGCTATTTTTCTAAAGAAGAGTTCTTTGCTGGTTGGGGTATTCTTGGTGACTTGCTAAGGAAGTTAGTGGATATATTTCTGTTCTTTTACATAGTTTTCAGATGACTGAAAAGAAATAGAAAGAAAAAACCTTAAATTCTTATTTCTAAGCTCCCTCAGAATATAAAGGGGAAAGATGTATAAACAAGTCAAAAATCGAAGTTGGAAGAAAGTTGTGACATGTTCCTGGCTCTGTGACTAATATTTACAAACATGGTAAAACAAAGATAGATTTAAGTATTAAAATATGAGTATATACGTATTTGATGACAAAGAGTAAAAGGTATTTTAAAGACATTTTTGCAACATATGGTAAAACAGGGGTCCCTACTAAGCTGATGATTTGTAGTCCATTTTCTTACCCAAGCTTATTGGTAGTATAAGTTAAAAGGCTCCAAGTTATTTGCAGTTAACTGTGGTTCCATTGTCAAATATGTACAAGATGATGCTCAATTCATTTTATTGTACTTTGGGTGCTGGGGTATATGTGCACATCCTGCATCTTGCAGGATTTTTGCATAGGTACATACAGGCTATAGTGGTTTGCTGTCTCTATCCCCCTGCCCCACCCATTGCCTACATCAGGCATTTCTCCCGGTGTTAGGTGTTATCCCTTCCCATCCTCCCACCTTGCCCCTGCTGTCCCTCCCCTCCCCTCCCCTCCATCCCTCCCCTCCCCTCCATCCCCCCACCTAGCCCAGTGAATGTTGTTCTCTTCCCTGTGCCCGAGTGTTCTCATTGTTCATCACCCACTTATGAGTGAAAATATGTAGTGTTTGGTTTTCTGTTCTTGTGTCAGTTTGCTGAGAATGATGGTTCTAGATTCATCCATGTCTCCACAAAGGACATGAACTTGTCATTTTTTATGGCTGCATAGTATTCCATGGTGTATATGTGCCACATTTTCTTTGTGCAGTCTATCATTGATGGGCATTTGGGTTGGTTCCAGGTCTTTGCTATCATAAACAGTGCTGCAGCAAACATACATGAGCATATGTCTTTAGAACAGAACGATTTATAATCCTTTGTGTATAAACTCAGTATTGGAATTGCTGGGTCAAATAGAATTTCTGTTTCTAGATCCTTGAGGAATTGCCACACTGTCTTCCATAATGGTTGAACTAATTCACACTCCCATCAACAGTGTAAAAGTGTTCCTTTTTCTCCACATCCTCTCCAGCATCTGTTATTTCCAGATTTTTTAAATGATCACCATTCTAACTGGCATGAGATGGTATCACAATGTGGTTTTGATTTGCATTTCTCTGATAATCAATGATGATGAGCATTTTTTCATATGTTTGTTGGCCGCATATATGTCTTCTTTTGAAAAGTGTCTGTTCATATCCTTCGTCCACTTTTGAATGGGTTTTTTTTTTTTTCTTGTAAATCTGTTTTAGTTATTTGTAGATTCTGGATATTAGCCCTTTGTCAGATGGTTAGATTGCAAAAAGTTTTTCCCATTCTGTTGGCTGCTGGTTCACTCTAATGATTATTTCTTTTTCTGTGCAGAAGCTCTTAAGTTTAATTAGATCCCATTTGTCTGTTTTGGCTTTTGTTGCTGTTGCTTTTGGTGTTTTAGTCATGAAGTCCTTGCCTATGCCCATATCCTGAATAGTGTTGCCTAGGTTTTCTTCTAGGGTTTTTATGGTGTTAGTTCTTACATTTAAATCTTTAATCCATCTGGAGTTAATTTTTGTGTAAGGTGTAAGGAACGGGTCCAGTTTCAGCTTCCTGCATATGGCTAGCCAGTTTTCCCACCACCGTTTATTAAACAGGGAATCCTTTCCCCATTGCTTGTTTTTGTCAGGTTTGTCAAAGATCAGATGGTTGTAGATGTGTGGCATTATTTCTGAGGCCTCTGTTCTGTTCCATTGGTCTATATTTCTGTTTTGGTACCAGTACCATGCTGTTTTGATTACTGTATCCTTGTAGTATATTTGAAGTCAGGTAGTGTGATGCCTCCCGTTTTGTTCTTTTTGCTTAGGATTGTCTTGGCTATGTGGGCTCTCTTTTGGTTCCATATGAAGTTTAAGGTGGTTTTTTTCCAGTTCTGTGAAGAAGGTCAATGGTAGCTTGATGGGGATAGCATTGAATCTATAAATTACTTTGGGCAGTATGGCCATTTTCACAATATTGATTCTTTCTAACCATGAGCATGGAATGTTTTTCCATCTGTTTGTGTCTTCTTAATTTCCTTGACCAGTGGTTTATAGTTCTTCTTGAAGTGATCTTTTACATCCTTTGTTAGTTGTATTCCTAGGTATTTTATTCTGTTTGTAGCAACTATAAATGGGAGTTTGCTCATGATTTGGCTCTCTGTTAGTCTGTTATTGGTGTATAGGAATGATTCTGATTTCAGCACATTGATTTTTGTATCCATCCTGAGACTGTCAAAGTTTCTTATCAGCTTGAGGAGGTTTTGGGCTGAGATGATGGGGTCTTCGAAATATATGATCATGTCATCTGCAAATAGGGACAATTTGACTTCTTCTTTTCCTAATTGAATATTCTTTATTTCTTTTTCTTGCCTAATTGCTCTGGCTAGAACTTGCAATAATATATTGAATAGGAGTGGTGAGAGAGGGCATCCTCGTCTAGTGCCAGTGTTTAAAGGGAATGCTTCTAGTTTTTGCCTGTTCATTATGATATTGGCTGTGGATTTATATAGGTAGCAGGTTTACTAAAGTTTCATCCTGGTAGAGTCAAAACATGAGACAGTTTTCTTTTGTCTCCAACTGCTCTTTCAATCATATTCTGTTAAATCATTCTTTCCAGGCTTCTTATAATTATCTTAGGTTGTTTCTTTAACTCTCCATTCAGTTCAAGGTATTCAAACATGGATTCCATTCTAAAATGACAGTACTGTTACATGACCAATCAGCACACTTCAGGTCTTTTTTTCTTGTACTTGCCTAATGGTCTAAGGAGTTTGTACTGTGCAGATCCATGTGTTGGTTCTGTTCTTTGTTTCTTTTTCCTTTCTAATTCTGTTCCTTTTTTTTTATGGGTTTTCTCTTACATTGGTACCTGGGAAGAAAAATGTGAGAAAGGGCACTTGCATTCCAAGGCTGGCTCTTTGCTGGGATGCAAGTGTGAATTTTTAAGGTGTTCCACTCAGGTTCTTACTCTAGGGGACATCCCACATTCTCTTGTTATGGTGTTCCTTTTGTTCATGTTAGTGAGACAGCTCAAGCGTGGATACCCTCCTGGGAATTTCCATCTGGGTAAATGATGGGAGTACAGGTTGTTCCTTTGCTGCTATCTTTTTCCAATTCAGTAAAAAAAAAAATACACACAGAAGGCAGATATCCAATCTTGTTGCCCAAAGGGAAGTTTGAGGCAGTCTCTACTTTTTGCAGGTGACCCCAAATTTCCAAAAATTTTCTTCACTTGACTTGTGGTGGTGACTGAAAGGATCAAAACAGCCTCTTTTCCATTTTGCTCTTTAGGAAAAAGATGGCAATAGCTCCCTGCCAAGTGTGGCTAACTCACTAAATCCCTAATCATCACCTGTTGGCTTCTCTTCGTCCTGTCCACAGCCTGTGTATTGTTCTTTTAAACTCCCATCAATAACCTGTTACAATGTGCCAGGTGTTTCCTGTCATAACTGACTGAAATGAATTATAAACATAACATTTATAACTCCATACCATAAATATTTTAAGGTGAAAGTGTAATTTAAACATAGTTGTCTTATGAAGTATGCATATCCAAATGCTACTAGACAGAGAAAATCTTTGGAATAAGATAACCTGAATTAAGTTATCAGCTCTGACATACATAAATTCATCTGTAGAGTGAGCATATACATGCTGAATTCATGGAGTTGATATGTGATTCAATGAAATACAGGTATCACCTAAATAAATACTAGGTTAAACCATATGAAACTGCCAATAGGTGATTATTTATTTGGCAACAAGAATTTTAATTTTGTATAGCTCAGGCTAATAATGTTATTTGAAAGAGACATATACAAAACATAAGTATAGAAAAACACTGACGTTAGTGAAGTAGAACAAATACACTCTGTAAACCAACCAAAATAAAGTTGGTTTGTTTATATTAGTATCAGAAAAAATACAATGAAAACCAGAAAACATCAACAGAGATAAAGAGGGTCTATTAATAATGATTAAATTTTAATTTCACTGGCAAGGTATCACAATTTAAAGTTTGTAAGCACCTAAATATGGTGGCTTCAAAATATAGAAAATAAATACCAAACAAAAATATAAGAATAAATTAACAAATCCATAATCATAATAGAATATTTTAGTATAAATTTCTCAGTGATTAAAAATTAAAGAAAAAATCACTAAAAAAATCTATTTAAATTTGAGTAGAACAACACAATTAGCAAACAAACTAAGGGATGGATATAGAACATTGCAACCAACAACTGCATAATATATCTTCTATATTTAAGTATGATATAAATGAAATAAGCTTAAAAGAGAGCAATAGAAATTATCCAATTGCTTCTGAGTCTGTTTTCTAAGAGTAAGCATAGAACTTACCCAATTTAAGATACACAGAGAAGATACAAATAATGAACAGTTGACATATAAAAATGGAAACAACTTAAAAGAATATACAAGTAGTAGGACACAGAATACACTGTAAATGTAGAATGTATAAAAGTCATATATTTATGAATGAAAGCTCTAAAAGCATGTTTATCAAGGAGTTAACAAAGACTATCAATAGGTAACTTTTTATTGTTATTATTATACTCTTAAGTTCTGGAATACACATGCAGAACATGGAAGTTTTTTACATAGGTATACAGGTGCCATAGTGGTTTGTGGCATCCATCATCCAGTCATCTACATTAGGTATTTCACCTAATGCTATCCCACCCCTAGCCCCTGACCTCCCAACAGGTCCCAGTGTTTGATGTTTCCCTCCCTGTATCCATGTGTTCTCATTGTTCAGGTCCCACTTATGGGTGAGAACATGCAGTGTTTGGTTTTCTGTTCCTGTGTTAGTTTGGTGAGAATGATGTTAGTTTGTGTCTCTACAAAGGACAAACTGTTTTTTATGGCTGCATAGTATTCCATGGTGTATATGTGCCACATTTTCTTTATTCAGTCTATCATTGATGGGCATTTGGGTTGGTTCCAAGGCTTTGCTATTGTGAACAGTGCTGCAGTAAACATACATGTGAAAGTATCTTTAAAATAGAATAATTTACAATCTTTTGGGTATATACCCAGTAATGGGATTGCTGGGTCAAATAGTATTTCTGGTTCTAGGTCCTTGAGGAATCACCACACTGTCTTCCACATGGTTGAAATAATTTACACTCCCACCAACAGTGTAAAAGTGTTCCTATTTCTTCATATCCTTTTCAGCATTTGTTGTTTCCTGACTTTTTAATGATCACCATTCTAACTGCATGAGATGGTATCTCAATGTGGTTTTAATTTGCATTTCTATAATGTCTAGTGATGACGAGCTTTTTCATATGTTTGCTGGTCACATCAATGTCTTTTTTTGAAAAATGTCTGTTCATATCCTTCACCCACTTTATGATGTGGTTATTTTTTTCTTGTAAATTTGTCTAAGTTTCTTGTAGATTCTGGATGTTAGCCCTTTGTCAGATGGATAGATTGCAAATTTTTTCTCCCATGCTGTAGGTTGCCTGTTCAGTCTGATGATAGTTTCTTCTGCTGTGTAGAAGCTCTTAACTCTTTTGTAGTCACATCCTCAGAAAGATGAGTAAAAACCAGCACCAGTACAGTCCAGATCTTTTCTTTCCTCTTCTTTTCCTCATTTATTCCTAAAGGAAGCTGACAATTTTATGTCTCTACAGCCCCAAAAAAGGCAAAAATAAAAATTCCTTTTTATTCTTGTCAACTGGATGGAAATACAAATTTCATGGAGCTGTGTACCATTGAAGAAACCTGGTGTCTGGCATGAAATTACTGTAAAGAACTTCCTATAAAACACATTCTTTAACAAACTGAAATGAAAAGCATTGGAGTGTTTGAATGAAAGACTCCTGACCTCCTGCTGGGACTCTGATAGTCTTCACCATTCACCTTCCTGTGTCTTCAGCATCTCATTGTCACCCTTGCTTCTATTTGGTCTTAGAGTGTTTGGATATAACTGAACTGTAGATGACAAAAGAAATTTGATGGAAAAGAAAACATCAGGCCAATATCCATGATGAACATAGATGCAAAAACCTTCAATAAAATACTGGCAAACTGATTGCAACAGCACATCAAAAAGCTTATCCATCACGATCAAGTAGGCTTCATCCCGGGGATGCAATGCTGGTTCAACATATGCAAGTCTATAAATGTAATTCACCACATAAACAGAACCAAAGGAAAAAACCACATGATTATCTCAATAGATGCAGAGAAGGCCTTTGACAAAATTCAACAGCCCTTTATGCTAAAAACTCTCAATAAACAAGGTATCGACGGAACTTATCTCAAAATAATAAAAGCTATTTACAACAAACCCACAGCCAATATCGTACTGAATGGGGAAAACTGGAAGCATTCCCTTTGAAATATGGCACTAGACAAGGATGCCCTCTCTCACCACCCCTATTCAACATAGTATTGGAAGTCCTAGCCAGAGCAATTAGGCAAGAAAGAGATAAAGGATATTCAATTAGGAAAGGAGGAAGTCAAATTGTCTTTATTTGCAAATGACATGATTGTATATTTAGAAGATCCCATTGTCTCAGTCCAAAATCTCCTGAAACTGATAAGCAACTTCAGCAAAGTCTTAGGATACAGAATCAATGTGCAAAAATCACAAGCATTCCTATACACCAATAACAGACTTAAAGAGAGCCAAATCAAGAACGAACCACCATTCACAATTGCTACAAAGAGAATAAAATACGTATGAATACAACTAGAAAAGGATGTAAAGGACCTCTTCAAGGAGAACTTTAAACCACTGCTCGATGAAATAAGAGAGGACACAAACAGATGGAGAAACATTGCATGCTCATGGTTAGGAAGAATCAATATCGTGAAAATGGCCATACTGCCCAAAGTAATTTATAGATTCAATGCTATCCCCATCAAGCTACCAATGACCTTCTTCACAGAAGTGGAAAAAAACACCTTAAACTTCATATGGAACCAAAAGAGAGCCCGCATAGCCAAGACAATCCTAAACAAAAAGAACAAAGCTGGAGGCATCACACAACCTGACTTCACACTCAACTACAAGGCTACAGTAATCAAAACAGCATGGTACTGGTACCAAAACAGAGATATAGACCAATGGAACAGAACAGAGGCCTCAGAAATAATGCCACACATCTACAACCATCTGATCTTTGACAAACCTGACAAAAACAAGC
Source organism: Aotus nancymaae (assembly GCF_030222135.1). NCBI lineage: Eukaryota > Metazoa > Chordata > Mammalia > Primates > Aotidae > Aotus > Aotus nancymaae. The sequence continues at coordinate 34,817,696 of NW_026988413.1, forward strand.
AATGGGGAAAGGATTCCCTGTTTAATAAATGGTGGTGGGAAAACTGGCTAGCCATGTGCAGAAAGTGGAAACGGGACCCCTTCCTAACACCTTACACTAAAATTAACTCCAGATGGATTAAAGACTTAAACATAAGACCTAACACCATAAAAACTGTAGAAGAAAACCTAGGCAAAACCATTTAGGACATAGGCATAGGCAAGGACATCATGACTAAAGCACCAAAAGCATTGGCAACAAAAGCCAAAATAGACAAATGGGACCTAATTAAACTCCACAGCTTCTGCACAGCAAAAGAAACAGTCATTAGAGTGAATTGGCAACCAACAGAATGGGAAAAAATTTTTGCAATCTACCCATCTGACAAAGGGCTAATATCCGGAATCTACAAAGAACTAAAACAGATTTACAAGAAAAAAAAACCAAACAAGCCCATTCAAAAGTGGGCAAAGGATACAAACAGACACTTTACAAAAGAAGACATACATGAGGCCAACAAACATATGAAAAAATGCTCATCATCACTGGTCATTAGAGAAATGCAAATCAAAACTACGTTGAGATACCATCTCACGCCAGTTAGAATGGCGATCATTAAAAAAATTAGAGACAACAGATGGTGGAGAGGATGTGGAGAAATAGGAACACTTTTACACTGTTGGTGGGAATATAAATTAGTTCAATTATTGTGGAAGACAGTGTGGCGATTCCTCAAGGACCTAGAAATAGAAATTCCATTTGACCCAGCAATCTCATTACTGGGTATATATCCAAAGGATTATAAATTGTTCTATTATGAGGACACATACACACAAATGTTCATTGCAGCACTGTTTACAATAGCAAAGACTTGGAACCAACCCAAATGCCCATCAATGATAGATTGGACATGGAAAATGTGGCACATATACACCGTGGAATACTATGCAGCCATAAAAAACGATGAGTTCATGTCCTTTGTAGGGACATGGCTGAACCTGGAAACCATCACTCTCAGCAAACTGACACAAGAACAGAAAATCAAACACCACATGTTCTCACTCATAGGTGAGTGTTAAACGATTAGAACACATGGACACAGGGAGGGGAGCATCACACACTGGGGTCTGTTGGGGGGGATCAGGGGAGGGGCAGCAGGAGGTGGGGAGCTGGGGAGGGATAACATGGGGAGAAATGCCAGATACAGGTGATGGGGAGGAAGGCAGCAAACCAGATTGCCATGTATGTACCTATGCAACAGTCCTGCATGTTCTTCCCATGTACCCCAAAATCTAAAATGCAATAATATATATATATATATAAAAAGAACAAGAAATTTGATATGTTTTTTGTTTTTAAATAATTTAAATGGGTCAATAAAATAGTTCTACTGTATTTGGTCTCAATTAATCTCTAGAGAACATATTGAACTTAGTGATATTTAAAGAAAATCCATTGTAGAAGTTTCCATTTAAAACTGTCGATTGGGCACTGTGGTTAATGCATACAATCCCAGCACTTCGGGAGGCTGAGGTGGGTGGATCATGAGGTCAGGAGATTGACACCATCCTAGCCAACATAGTGAAACCCAGACTCTATTCAAAATAAAAAAGTTAGCCAGGTGTGGTGGCATGTACCTGTAGTCCCAGCTAGTCAGGAGGCTGATCCAGGAGAATCGCTTGAACCCGGGAGGTGGAGGTTGCAGTCAGCTGAGATTGTACCACTGTACTCCAACCTGGGCAACAGAGCAAGACTCTGTCAAAAACAAACAAAAAAAAACCCAAAAACTGTCTCAATAACACTTGCACTTATTTTCACAGCAGTATTCATAATAGCAAAGGCATGAAATCAATCTAAGTGTCCATTTACAGTAGATTGGACAAAGAAAATGTGGTACATATACACATATAACGTTTGCTGTTTGCAACAAAATGGTTCTTATTGTGAATATTTTCATAACCCAATTAGAAAGGGAAATATAATATATAGAATTATGAAATTTCAAAGTTTATGTGCTATTACATTTATTTTCCTTGAATCATTTTATCATTCCTTTCATTCAAGGAAAAGAAAAAGTAAAATTACTTTTGTGAGTCAAGCTAACAAATCTAAACAAATGGAAACATATGACATACCAAGAAAATTAAAATACTAGAGTTTTTGTGACCTTAATTTAAATTACATCTAAAAATGTTTTAATTCTGTTGGCTATCAGAAGTACAATTTGGTAAAAAGCCATTTTATATAATAAAAATATGCATACTATCAAATTATAATATTCAAATCAGTTTAATCATGTGTTTATCTCAAGGTGATGAAAACCTATAAATTTTTATCATTGTATGAGGTATAATAACTGAGTTATTTATTCTAAAATTAGTTTGAGAAAGAAGGGAGATGCCATCAATCATCTTCCCAGTCTTATATGCCCTGTTTTTTTTGTTGCTGTTGTTTTTTGAGACACCACCTCCCAGTCTCAAGCAATTCTCCTGTCTCAAACTCCAGAGCAGCTGGAATTACAGGTCTACCCACTACACTCAGCTAATTTTTGTATTTTTAGTAGAGACAGGGTTTCACCATGTTGGCCAGGATGGTCTTGAATTCCTGACCTCAAATGATCCATTTCCTTCGGCCTCTCAAAGTGCTGGGATTACAGGCATGAGCCACCAAGCCCTGCTCCCGCTTTTTAAAATAAACAATTGAATAGAAATGTACACAACATAAAATTAATCATTTTAAATGTGCATTCAATGGCATTAAATACATTTACATTGTGTAACCACCACCTCTATCTAGTTCTAAAACATCTTTATCACTCCAAAAGAAAACCCATACTTGTTAAGCAGTCACTCCCCATTGCCCTTCCCTCAGCCCCAGCAACTACCAATCTGCTTTCTGTTTCTAAGGATTTACCTATTCTGGGTATTTCATATAAATAGAATCATATGATATTTGACTTTTTAGTCTGACTTCTTCCACATAGAATGTTTTTGATATTTCTTCATGTTGTAGCATATATATCAGTACTTACTCATTTTTATGGCTGAATATTATTCCATTGCACATACAACCACACATACACACACAACACAATTTGTTTATCAATTTTTCTGTTGATGAATATTTGAGTTGCTTCTAAATTTTGGCTATTGTGAATAGTGCTTCTATGAATGTAAGGGTGTAAATATTTGAGTACCTATTTTCAATTCTTCTGGGAATACACTTCAAAGTGGAATTGCTTGATCATGTGGTTATTTTATGTTTAACCTGTAGAATTGCCAGTGTTCCACAGCAGCTGCATCATTTTACATTCCCACCAGCAATATGTGAGGCCTTCAATTTTTCTACATCTTCCACACATCTTTCTCAACACTTACTTTATTTCTTTTTTTTGGTTGTTGTACTCATTCTAATGCATGCAAAGTGGTGTCTCATTGTGGTTTTGAGTTGTATTTCCGTGATGACTAATGATGTTGAAGTGCTTTTTGGTATTTGTGCGTTTTGGTATTTGTGTTCTTTTGGACAGATATCTCATGTCTTTCCCCCAGTTTAAAATTGAGTTGTCTTTATTGTTGAGTTGCAAATTTTATTTATGGAGTTGGAACACTAGATATACTATTAGATATATTATTTGAAAATATTGCCTTCTATTTGATAGGTTGTCCTTTTACTTTCTTGACAATATCCTTTGATGAACAGAAGTTTTAATTCTGATGAAGTCAAACTTATCTTTTTCTTTTATTGCTTATGCTTTTGGTGTCATATCTAAAACTACATTGTAAAATCAAAGGTAATACAGATTTATCCATATTTTCTTCTAAGTATTTTATGGTTTTAGCTCTTATACTTAATCTAAGTGTCCATTTACAGTGCATTGATGCATTTTGAGTTACTTTATATATAAGGTGTGAGCGAGGTAGGGATCCAACTTTGTTCTTTTACATGTGGATATCCAGCTGTCTCTGTATGATTTGTTGAATATTCAATCCCCATTGAATGGTCTTGGCACACTTTTAGAAAATCAATTGGCCATAGCCGATGGGTTTGTCTTGGGACTTCCAATTCTATTCCATTGCTCTATGTCTATCCTATACTAATACCACACCATTTTGATTTCTGCAGTTTTGCAGAAAGTTTTAACATTGAGAAGTATAAGCCTTTTTGTTTGTTTGTTTTTGTTTTTTGTTTTGTTTTGTTGTTGTTGTTGCTTTTTATCTGAGATGAAGTCTCGCTCTGTCACCCAGGCTGGAGTGCAGTGGTGTGATCTCGATTCATTGCAACCTGGGTTCAAGCAATTCTCTTGCCTCAGCCTTCTGAGTAGCTGGGATTACAGGCATCCACTATCATGCCCAGCTAATTTTTTGTATTTTTTTTTTTTTAGTAGAGACAGAATTTTCACCATGTTGGTCAGGGTGGTCTTGAACTCCTGACCTTATGATCTGTCCACCTTGGCCTCCCAAAGTGCTGGGATTACAAGTGTGAGCTGCCGTGACTGGCCTCAACTTTATTATTCTTTTAAAATATTTTGGCTGCTTGGGAATGCTTGTAATAAAATATAAATTTGAGAATCAGTTTCTCCATTTTTGTAAAAATAGTCACTGAAATTTTCATAGGGATTACTTTGAATCTGTAGATAGCATTGGGTAGAATTATCATTTTAACAATATGAAGTTTTCCAATTCATGAAGAATGGGATATCTTTTTTTAGGTTTTCTTCACTTTCAGCAATGTTTTATAGGTTTTAGTATAAACTTTTATCACTTTAAGTAGAAGTGTTCCTGGGTAATGAAATTATTTTCTTAATTTCCTTTTTAGATTGTTCATTACCGACACATAGAAACACAACTTAGTTTTGTATGTCAATCTTGTACTTGCAGTTTTGTTGAATTTATTTATTAGCTTCATTAGTTTTTCATGGAATCTTTGTGATTCTTACATATCATCTAAAATAAACAGTAAAATCTACTGTTTATAGATCTTGTTTTACTTTTTCTTTTCCAATTTGGATGTCCCTCCCTTCCTTCCTTCCTTCCTTCCTTCCTTCCTTCCTTCCTTCCTTCCTTCCTTCTTTCCTTCCTCCCTCCCTCCCTTTCTATAGAGGATATGGAGGTTGACACTAATCTGAGAGGTTTAATTACAAAGAGCAAAAGAAGCATAAAGTGTCGAATAAGTAGTAAAACGGGGTTGAAAGATTTTTGATAATGGAATGACTTATAAAAGTTAAAATTTGATAGGAAGGAAGCAATATAAAGGTAAAGGTGAGGTGTAGGGTACTGGGAATAGTCAATATCATATAATTCCTAAGAAACTATTAATTATTTACTGTTTTGTTGGATTGCATTTTTTTTTTTTTTTTTTGAGACAGAGTCTTGCTCTGAGGCTGGAATGCAGTGGCGTGATCTCGGTTCACTGCAACCTACGCCTCCTGGGTTCAAGCAATTTCCCTGCCTCAGTCTCCTGAGTAGCTGGGACTACAGGCATGCATCACCACACCTGACTAATTTTTTTTTTTTTTGTATTTCAGAAGTGACGGGGTTTCACCATGTTGCCCAGGATGGTCTCGGTCTCCTGACCTCGTGATCCACCTGCCTCGGCCTCCTAAAGTGCTGGGATTACAGGCATGAGCCACCATGCCTGGCTGGATTGCATAATTTTTAAGTATATATATCATTTCTTCAGCTAAATTTAAGTTATCTGGTGATTGATAGGTCATTTTCCTGTTTGGATTCACATAGTCTCAACTCCCAAATTCACCATCAGCCACACACAGATATACACACATACTGTAGACACACAATAGACACATTCAGGTATATGCACAAACTCACACATTCCACAGTCATGATTGTACATAATTGATCCTCCTTACAGATTTGTTTTTCGCAGATGAATCAAAATATTTAAAGTTTAGTGACCTAGGAAAGACATTTCTCAGTGACTCTACCAACAGTTTTCTCATCTACCTTAATAGAAACTGATAAACCATGTTCATATTATCTCATTAGTATTCAGCAGCAATAGAAGAATACCAAATCCTCACTGAATAATTTAGTTTGAAATGTTTACCCTTTGATGTACAAGTGCAACGTAACTAGAAAAACACCATGTATTGAATTCATTCTCAGAAGTTAGCATTTCAGAATATTTAACACTTTGAATGCCAGATGAGACCCTGCAAAATGCTGAACAAAAAGCTTCAAAAAAGGTTTCAAATTTCTGTTGATACATTTACTCTCAACTTTCCCCCCCTGCTTCATGTCCATCTTTACACGTACTATTCAAAGTCCAACTGAAGATTCCTGGACCACTGTTTTTGTTCTTTATCCTGATCCCAAATGTTAAAAGTTGAGAAGTTTCTATTGTGTGCTAGCTCCAGCTATGTTTTTGAGACTGTACAGTTGCCTAAGCACTAGAATTCACCACCAAGTGGGCATTGATAGAGGTATTGCAATCAATAGGACGAGCAAACGGACTGAGGTTGCTTCTGCCATTGAAAAACTCTAGGGCTTGGATGAGACATTTAACTGAGCCTCATTTCCTTGTTTTTAAAGTGAGACTAGATTCACTTACCTAACAACTTAACTACTTCCAGTATTAAAAATAAATGCCTTGGCAGACAGTAAGCCCTTAATGAATGGCTGCATTTTACCAGAATAAGAAACACACTTTCTTTTATCTTGTTCCTGTCTTTGCCTTTATCAGGAAAGTTGCATAATTTCAGTTCCTTCTCTCTCCTGGATTTCTTGTTTGGGCCAATTTATGCTCAAACCTGTGATGTGCTGGAGGAAGGACCTGGACCATTTTTCTTATTCTTACATATGATGATAAATGGTGCATATTACTGAGATTCATTGACTATAATTATGGCAACTTTACTTGGCAGCTGATCTTTTTCTGCTCTTTTATGTCTTAGAAAGTGACATTTATTAATATTTAACTTTTATTTATGTGCCTATTTAGTGGTGTGTGCTATACAGATAATCCAAAAATGCCCACTTTCTGGTCTTAAGGAGCTTATTCTGTAAAATGACAGACAGCTCTATTCATGCCCTTGAGGATAAAAAGTGGAGAACAGTTGTGTGCTGGCAGGGGGTGCCACTCTGTGATTCAGCATGCTTTCTATCCCTGTCCTATATATATTCTCAGTCTGATTTATGTGCACATTTGAGATTCCCGCAGGTCTGTATGAAAGCATTAGGTCAGCCCACAGTGCAGGGTGGTGGCCTGCAGGGTTCCTTCTAGGCTGCAAATACAAGGGTGGATGTCAGGTTAAGTGTTTTGTTTTGTTTTTTCTTCCTGCCTGTGATTACAAAAGGACATAGCTTTATTAGGTTGTAGGTTAGAGATCTTGCCAGGATCCCAGAATTAGGCAGAGTCTCTACACAGCAACTAAACAGAAGGCAAAGAAGACAGAGCAAGTCAGAGCTGAAGACTCTTGGGGACTTACAAGACAAGTGTGACTCTTAAAGCCTGGCTGTGGATACAGGCCAGCCGTTGCCTAGTAACATGAGACCAGCTAATAAAGGGGAGTTGGAAGCTTTTCATTTTCCTAGACTGCAGGTAATTTTTCTAGGGGAGTTTGGAAAGTGTGTTTTTGTAACTTTTTCTTTTCTAGAGTCTAGCATTTGCTCTGCATGTCAATTAGATGGCAGAATTGAGTGAGTTCTCCCTGCATGCAGAGTGATCTCTTTTGGGGGTTCTGTCCCTTCAACAACAAGAGCATAGATACTATATTTAAAATGAGGGCTCAGGAGTAAGTTGGTAAGCACCACTTAATGCAAAGTAGCAGTGGTGGCTGTACACATTTCTGAAATAACAAGGCAGATGGAAACTAGCAGCTGTGATTAGACAGTGGTAAACAAAACATCAGCTGAACTTCTTAAAAGAAGTATCTTTCCAAAAAGTGATGGCATCCTATGCTTTGGAAACATTTATAATTCCTAAGTTTCATTGTCACGTGAATAAACAAACTATCCAAAGCCACATTAGGAGAACTGCTATAAAAAACGCAAGCAGTTCATTTCTATAACCTAGAGCACTTTAAAAGAGCTGTCCACGGGCAATTGCTGGTCTGCAACATGTTACTGGTCCTCAATAGGTTTAGAAATTGAAAGTAATCATTTACAAGATTTTAAAAAGCAATTCGACAGAGTAGTTTTATATCTGTTAAATATATATTTCAAAATAGGGCTTATATTCTTATAGCATTTTTATTTATTTTACAATAATTCATTTTTATTTTATTTAAATAAATGTATTGGTCCACAATATATTGGAAATTAGAAACAAATAAAAAAACTTCAACACAGATAGTAAGAAAAACACTGCTCTAGACCAAGGGTCAACAAACTTTTTTGTAAATATCCAGCTACTAAATATTTTATGACTTATAGATCATACAGTTTTAGTTACAATCACTGCTTCAGCTGCTGAAGGAAAACAGCCATACATAGACAAATTGATATGACTGTGTTCTAATAAAACTTTATTTACATAAACAAGTGGTCACCTTTGCTATAGAACAATACTTCTCAAACTGTACTGAGCAACTGACTCATGAAGATCTTGATTCAGCATTTATGGGATGGGATCTGGGATGCTACATTTCTGACAATTTCTTGGATGATGCTGATGATTCTAGTTCATGGGCTCACTTTGAGTTTCAAAATTTGATTAAAGAATTGTAAAGTTGACATTTGAAAGACAAGATCATAACCCACTCTGTTATTTGCTTGCAGAGTAACTGAAAGAGAAGTTACTTATCTTTTAAACCTCAGTTTTCTCATCTGAACAATGGAGAAGATAATTTCTATCTCACTTAATACCTGTTAAGTTTAAATGTAATTATGTATGTGAAAATATTTTCTAAAAAATACAAAAATAATGCTAAAAGATGTAATGTAGAAATACTGCCTTTAATTTTCTTTAAACTACTTCAGTTTCAACCATGTGAGGGAGTGTATGCAGGTTAACTTGTATCCACACACTGAGGAAGTTGGTTTTTGTTTGAAGTACCGTAGTCATGAATATAAAGGCTGTCTGCGTTTAGTCAGCATCTGAGGGACCTTTATTATGAGTTCACACAGAGGTGGCTATGGCAAACAAGTCAACAAGTGCTATGTAAATATGCATTAGAGGTTTTGTTAATACTGATATTAAAAAACAGTATTGCAAAAATAAGTGCAGTTCAATGAATGGCTAAAAGAACAGGTGTGATCAAAGTACGTGTAATGAAGCAACCAGTCCAGCAGTCTAAAACTTCAGAGTAAGCCTTATATATAGAACACTTTCTGGTTTTGTTCTTTGCTTAACAAGCCAACTAGGTTCAACAGGAAGTTTACCTGATAAAGCAGTCAAGAACAGTCTTGCATTTTTTCACTAAAGGGACTCTTTCTTTCCACGTCTTGCCAGAAATATCTTTGTCTGAAAGGACAAAGGAACAAGGACCTCATCAATCTTACAGAACAGGTTGTATGACTCTCTTTTGTGTCTACCTGCAACTAAATATTTGTCTAAGGGCAAGATCGAATAGAAGACTTGCTTTCAGCTGCTTGGTACCGAGGTTGTGGGGGAGAAGATACATAGTCCCACCTGTCTCTGATTTCCCAAACTTAACAGTTGTGAATGGCCAATTGGCTTCAGAGAGTTTATTGCATAAATTATTATTTCTATAGCATAGGGTCCTATTAAATAGTAACATTTTCCTAAGTCTTCTTCCACTAAAGGAAGGCATGAGGACCCTATCTTGAATTTACTGAAAGGAGCTACATTCACCCTATTAGGACATGGATGAGAAGGGCATCTTGTGTCTCTGAAGACAGTTGTGCTGAGAAGGGAAGGAATAGGGCAACTGGTTCTTTCACCTACAATGTGGACTTGCAGTGAGACCCCATGTGCCTGGCAATTGCAGAAAATTGCTTTATCTAATATAGAAAAGAAGGTTGTTCTGCATTATCTAAAATAGAAAAACTGGGAGATCTGGCAAAGAGAGATCACATGAGGAAACAGAAATGAGATGCAGCGTCCTAAAAGTGAAGGACCACTGAACCAATTCTGACAGTGTTCTCAGTAGCCCTGGGATATGGCTTTGAGAGTGAACACAAGGAGGACCTCTGCCCTGTAAGCATCAGCCCAGAAGGAAGAGTGCAGTTGAGGACTCAGCCTTGTCTTGGCATTCTAAGTCTGGATTTCTGGGCCCCCTTATGACATAGACTCCAAATTTTCCTTGTATTTGCAGCAGGGGACAAGTCCAAGCAACCTTAACTTTGGAGACAAAGTGACCTGTGAGTGCAAAATGAAAGTATAGATGCATTTTAAAATACCTCTGGGCACTTGAAAGCCCTTAGTAAAAAATCCCAACAGAGGAAGAGGAAGCAAGAGTTCTGGGCAGATGTGTGGTTGGACTCATCAGCCTTCCTGAGTCTGGCTGGTAACCTGAGGGTGACTGTGCAGGGTTTGAAAATGAGGGCCAAGAGCTGCAAAACTGGGAGCTCAACAGAGGGGTCCTCTGGGCTAACAGTCTAAGAGAATGAGACCCTTCATCTACAGCGATCCATAACATCCTGGGAGAGATTCGCACGTCGGACTGGTTCTCAAGAGTGACACCATGTGGCAGTAAGAAAAACAAATCCTTGACTGACGGCAGTCTTCTCCCAGTTGATGTAAAAGTTGGATTGATCCCGTCCCTCAACTACATCAACTGCATGGTATTTGACAGTTCATAAAGAAGACATAATCCTGAAAAGGGAGATTCCTGATAATACTGTAGATGAAATCTGCAGTCATTCATTAGAAAATCTTAGAGATGTGATTATACTGGAGTCTTCTTTTGTGAAAGAGTTCATAGGGTTATAGTATGAATCAAATGAAATAACTGATGTATTGATTCCTTGAAAAGAACAAAATAAGTGTAGTAGTCATAAAGTTATCATAGGTGGTATGTATTACAATTTTTTTCATAGGCTGGCAATTTGATGTTAGATAAATTAAGTGCTCTAGTCAAATATCCCCCTTGCCTCTTTTTGTGCTTTTTACATTTCTATATATGGAGAACAGTTATGCATTAAATTATGTCTCCTAAAAAGATATGCTCAAGTCAGTACTTTTGATGTGACTTTATTTGGAAACAGAGCCTTGGCTGATGCAATCAATTTAAAATGAGGTCATTAGGGTGGACTCTAATCTGATGTGACTGGTGTTCCTATGAGAAGAGGAGAAGAGACCCAGAAAGAAACATACACAGGAAGAATGCTTATGTGATGATGGAAACAAAGATTGGGGTTAAGCTGCCATAGGCCAAGGAATGCCAGAGCTACAGGAAGATGGAAGATGGAAGGATCTTTCCCTAAAAGCTTTGGTGGAATCATGGTCCCATCAACAACTTGATTTTGGTCTTCTAGCCTCCAGAAGTGTGAGGAAATAAATTTCATCTGCTTTAAGCCACCAAGTTCATGATATTTTGTTAAGGAAGCCCTAGAAAACTAATACAAAGACTAATTCATTTTAAAATGGAGAATTTTCCTCTCACTCTGAGAGAACGATGTTGGGAAAACACAGACAAGGTACTGATAAATGTTAAAATAGAATGACTTTTATATGTAGCTTACAGTTGAGAAATGAGCTTCATTAGAGCTCAAATCTTCCTGTGGAAGGTGTATATACTTCCAGGATAGTTAAAGGAGTCCAACAAATGGGACACTTTTCAGGCTTCTGAGGGAAAGAGGTGGGATATGATTCAAGTTCTGCCTTCCTCAAGACTGTCTACTCTTTTTCCTATTCCCTCCATTTTCCCATCTTTCTTCTTTGCTCTCTTCATCCTTTACCCAGTAGCCTCTAAAACAGTTTCCCCCACTTTCCAGTATCTTTAATATAGTTCTGAATTGATAATTTTAGTTTACAAATCTTGCTAGTTGGAAGAGAGCCAACAGTTTTCTAGAAAGCTGTTTCAGGGCCCTTCTGCCCTCGGGAACTGGCATTTCCCCTGAAGTATAAGCAAACATGGACAATCATCAAAACCAGAGTGATACCCTAGGACTTCAGCTAATAAGCTCGATCCTTGTTTCTCAACATTAGTGGGTGGGTATACTAGATAGTTGATTTATTTTCCTGAGAAAGCTCTTAGTTTTGAGCCTGGGCATTTTAAAGAAAGAGGACTGAATAACAGATGAGTCAGTGCCAGCTTCTGCTTCAGTGATAGGTGATTTGGGACTTGTCTATGAAAGGAACATGGAGCCTCCTGGAAATAAAAATGAACCTCACCCACCCACCCCCAACACAGATATATGCATACCCCTCATAAAGCTGATACTCAGATGTGAGAGGGAGAGGAAAACTGACACAAGTTCTAAGGCCTGAGATGGAAACACCAGCAAGGGACTCTTTTAGGTTAGTTTCCTAGCAACACGAAGCCAGTGTACTTTTAACATTTTGCTGTCATTCCTAGAAAATAATGACACCTGAAAGTATCTGAGCAGTAAGAAAAAAGAGAAGAGAAAGAACTTATGGATGGCTAACATCCTATTCAATTCCAGTATCTTAACAACAAAAATAAATAATGATAATGCCTTTTGCTCCCTAATCCATGCCTCTTCAGTGATTCATTAGAACAAAATTCGACTCTGCAATGAAAATTATAAAATGGGCATATTGTTATTTGGGGTCCTGGGTTATGAACTGACCTAGGCCAATTCGTCCATTCATGATTATGAGATATCAGACATAATATAACATTAGGGGTGAAGAGGACTCTGGGTTTCCTCTTCCATACTTTCACAACCAGGAAAAATGTTAAATTAAAGCAAATGTCAGAACAAATCTGCCGTAATGCAAATATTTATGAACAGGCATATTGTAAAACATTAACTATGCTGTTTTTTCCGCTCCAGAAAAGTTCCAGTTCTCTGTCTTTTTATGCACAGCCAAGCGTTTTGCATGAAATGTTCATTTAAGACAGATGTGATGCTATTCTCATAGCAGGATTCAGTTAACCTTTTCATCAGAATTCAGGTCCAGGATGTTTGAATGAGATCCACAGTATCTTTAAGTGATGCTATCCAGCACTAAATTAAAACCCTTAATCCCATGGATTCATATAGCCTAAGCAAGGGTGGAGATGCTTGTAGAATATTTCTAGCCATATTCATAGCTCTTACACACCATTTTACCAATTAAAATTATTTTTTAACATCTTTTGTACAATTACAATCCCCTCAAGGAAGATGTAGGTATGGGAGTGTTGAAACTTCTGTAGAAGATGCCTCTGAAATCTAATTTGAGTTTCTCAGATCTTAACAAACCCTGCTTGAAGCATGTATATCTGATTAGCACTTAAAACATTTGCTAACTTGCCCTCCATCCCCATGATGTACATAAAGTTAACTTATATACATATAAATCATGTTGTTTGAAATACTTTACATTAGATGTTGATAATTAAAAATCTATCCTCTTTGTCCTGTCAAGATGTTAATTATCCTCTAAGTTATTAAAATCTGCTCTCAAAATAACACAAAAATAACAATAGACTTGAATAGTTTCATGGAGGAGGAGATAGAAATAGAAACCTTTAAAAATTTTAAAACATTATTTTAGATACAGGATTGATCCTGGTAGGTCAGCTCCTTTAAGTCACTTATCTCCCTCCCCTGTTGACTGAGTTTTGTCAGTTAACCTACTATTGCACACACTATCCCATTAGCCAAATTGGGAAAAGTAATACATATCACTTTAACATACCTCTTTTTACATTTGTTATCTATGTTTAAAAAGTAAGGTAAGTGATGAAATTAAGAAATGACCACTGCTTTATCTTACCAAATAACATTTACCTTGTTGAACTCATTAAGACCAGAAACTGGTTATTAGCCTAAGAGGCAGAATTTGAGTTTGCCAGTGTTCTGGAATTGGTATGTTTGAGGACACTCACTTATGCTAATTATATAACCAAGTGACTGACAAAAAGACCAGAAAAGTAACTAATTCACAGTGAAAAACACAATTCCCAAGTGAACCTAATACGAGCATTACTTTGACCCATCTATTTTCTCCCTATAGGCAAACTACTAAGAAAATAAAATGATCAAGGTTCCAACTGAACAAGGAATCCAGAAAAGAGATTGCTTGCCTATATGACATAAATGTTAATGCCACTGGGCTTTGCCAGACTGATGGGTCTCCACTATAGGTGTATCCCTTTCAAAGTATTTCCTCAAGTGGATTTTACAGGTGACTACACTTCCCACTGCCATAGAGCTGACAACCATCGTCTCTGGAAATCTTTCTCCATGTTTTCATGGCTAAGAAGCCACTCTTCTAAAAAGCAAATCCCTTCTTTAGAGATGTGAGCATTTTGACTCTAGTTAAGATGAAGCCTCATGGTTCTTGGAGTTTAGTGACTTTGCATTTCTGTTTTATATTGATTTTATGGATCCATTCACATAGTAACTTTATTTCTAACAGAATGAATTACTGGAGGCACCTTTTGTGGCCCCATGTACTACTTATAGCTAGTGATTATTCTTTAAGTCAACACAAAATAAAAGCACAAATGTGATATTAGAAATGAAATTTTAGGAAAATAACTTTAGAATAGTGCCTTGTATGTGAATCAATAAATACCTGTTGAATTTATAGGTGACTGAATACTGCTCATACTAACTCTAAAAAGAACTTAAAAAAGAATTTTTCTTTTTTAGCCAAGATAACCTGGCATTGCCATCGTTGGCTGAGAGTCCATGTACTTGGTCTATACTTGCCATTCTGACTCAGTTTTCTTGCTGTCAGAGGGGAGGGATCACATCCAACTACCTTGTATGAAATGACCAGAGAATCATGGGGAAGGATTTGAGGAACCCAAAACAATATGAAATATTTCCAACAGTCTCAGTCCAGTCCTGCGGGAAGAAATACTTCCTCACTTCTAGCTTCTCCAGTGTTTTAGCACGAAACTTCTCCTTTTTTTTGCTCTCAACAGGAGTAGACAGAACGCAATCCAGTGTTAATGAATGAGAGACATCACAACGAGATAAAAGGGTAAGAAAATTTAGTAAAAAGAGCTTTGAAAATTAATTAGAAAAGAAGGGTAAATAGTTTTGTTAAATCCCAGAGCTGTAAGTAACCTACTTTTGAAGTTGATGTGTGAATTTTTAAAAAACCTATGGTAAATCAGTTTTATTCTACTGAGCTCTCATTATTTGCTTATCCTTTGATATATGATATTCTCTTTAGAGGCTGTAGCCCACTTGAAAACCTTACTACATTTTCAACACGCATTATGACACAATGTTCTTCTTTGCTTTGTTTTAAGGAAGAACCCCTGCATAAAAGGGACAAATCATTTTTTTAATTGTTTCATTTTTGTTTTTTTTTTTCTTTTTACCCTGACTCATTTTCCTAATGCCTTTCGTCTTTACCAGATTATGCTTGCCCAAGATGAAAGTCATTTTTTTGGTAATAAAATTAGTTCTTTTGAGGTTAACTGGTTACGTAGAGTTATACATCAACAACAAAATTATTAATACCATCAAAACATAGGCAAATGACATGAATAGACATTTCTCAAAAGATATACAAATGGCCAACAAGTATAAGAAAAAATGCGCAACTTCACTAATCATCAGGGAAATGAAGATGGAAACCACGGTGAGATACCACCTTACTCCTGCAGGAATGGCCATTATTAAAAAGTCAGGAAACAGTAGATAGATGTTGGTGTGGATGTTGTGAAAAGGAACACTCATACACTGCTGGTGGGAATGTAAATTAGTACAACATCTATAGAAAACAGATGAAATATATGAAAAGATGCATGCGCCTGTGTGTTTATTGCAGCACAATTCACAATTGCAAAGATAAGGAATCAATCTAAGTGCCCATCAACCAATGAGTGGTATAAAGAAATGTGGTATCTCTATCTATATCTATATATCTACCATGGAATACTGCTCAGCCGTAAAAGGAACAAAACAGTGTCCTTTGCAGCAACTTGGATGAAACTGGAGGCCATTATTCTGAATGAAGTAACTCAAGAATCAAAAACCAAATACTGCATGCTCTCATTTATAAAGGAAAGGCTTGATTTCTTTACCATGAAGAAGTAGCAGTATTTCGAATGACTCTCACCAAAGTCACATTGGTTTCCTGTCTGCACATGTACAGGTTATGCTGCCTCTTGGTCGAGCATTTCAGTATTAGTATTTTACTACCACTCCATCATTTGACTCTGGTATATTTTCTGTTATCTGTCATTTCATACATGCATGTCACAGCCCAGACATAACTCTAGAATGGAACAAAAGTATTGCCTTTGGCTCAGTGTTATTAAGTATCATGTTGGTCTAAAGTTTGGCTTATTCTCATCCATGGCATTCATTTTATGAAGTGATCAGACTGTTTTATCATTATCTTAGTCTAGTGTTTTTCAAAATCCTTTGGGTGCTGGCAGAAATAGTGATTACTGGACCCCAGCGTCAACTTCCCGTTTTCAAGTATTGAAGGCTAGGCTCTAAAATACATTTCTAACAAACTCTCCCGGAGATTCCTATGTACACTGAGGTTTGAGAAGTTCTGCATAGTGCAGCATGGACTCAAGAACAGGATGGTCTGGGTGTGAATCTTCTTTAAGAGCAGGTGACCTCAGGCAAATTTACTGAACTATTTGTGTTTTAGTTTCCCCCTCTGGAAAATAGGATAATGTTACTGCCTTCCGTATAGGGATGTTTTCAGGATTAAATGAGTGAATATTTGTACAGTACTTACAACAGTGTTTAGCATATAACAAATGCTATAAATATATGTGTTTCTGAATCTATAAAGACCTTGTAAAAATAAAAGATCTTCATTCAACAAATATTCAGAGAACAACCACTATGCTGGGCATGGGTTCTGGCTGGCAAATGCTTGCATAGTGGAGGGGTAGCATGCCCTCAGACCTTTAACAAAGATCACCTGATTAACTCTCACTGTACTAGGAGGTAAGTAATATTATCCTTCTCCTTTTACAAAGGAGTAAACAAAACCACAAAGAGATTAAATTGGCCAGGTTTGGACAGGTACTCAGTGACAGAGCTGTAATGAACATAGACAGCCAGGCTTCACCATGTGCCCATTAAACTTTGCTATCCTGAAATGTATATTCTATTAAAAGGAATGCTCAGGTGACCAAGGTGTTGTTGACTTGTAATCAAATGAGAACCTATCTGGAGGTCAGAAAAAAATGGAGTACAAAGATTCAAACTTAGTAAGTGGGTAGTCTTCTGCTGGCCTTCTCAGAAGATACTGGGGTGGGGATGAAGGTTATTTTACCTTGAGGGTTTGGCATAGAAGCTATTGTATTCACAATAAGTTAAGAGGCTCAAAAATTGTACTTTAAATAGATACAAGTTTAATTCAGTGTTAAATCTCATTTAAACTGTAATAACTGAAAGATCAAACCTTCTAATGGTGCCAAATAGCTAGGTGAAAGTCCTTTAGTCTATAATCAGTGTCCTCTGATAGTCAAGCTGATCAGCAGGCTTTTGGGGTTGGGCTTTATTTCATTTTCTTTTGAAAGAAGAAAGTTATTTAAGGTGTGGTATCTACGAATAGTACATTGTATTTATATGAAACCTCTCTCTAAGGTGTTGAAAGACTTGATTCATGCCCATTCCCTTTTAGTTTTGGATGTGTGGTTAGAGGTGATGATTAACAATCAAGGCTAGAAATAAATCAAGTATAAACTCCATGATGCCACTTGTTCAGAGGGATTTTTCAATTATAGGCAAGAAGAGATCATGTGAGGTAATTCACTCCTTTGTTTCCGAAGAGAACTGTCTTTTTAGTGGCTGCATTTTAAATAACGTGTTAAGGAAAGAGAATGTTCAAAGTTTTGGACTATTGTGGTGGAACAGAAAGGTGCCTGAAAACCAAGTTGAGGGACGGAGACGAGAGGATTAGAATTTGTATTTGCTGGCTGATACAGGCACTGAAGTATACATTTAGTACTCTTAAACTTTCTTTGGTTTAAATTGCATTATTGTGACGAATTCATAAAACAAACAAGCTAATTTTACAAGAGGCTATAGAAACTTCCAGGTCTTTGTTAAAGGATATTTACCCATAAAACCCATGTAATTTTAAATTTAATGTAAATAAAATGTCTTTGAAAAGATCTTGAAATGTGCATTCTTTTTAACTGACAAAATGGAGACTTAAAGATATGTTTATTGTGTGGAGATCATGTATCTACGTATATATGTATAATATGTTCTAACTAATTCATTTTATAAAATATCCAAAAGACATTTTAAAAAGAAGAGATAAAATGGAAAAAGCAATATTTTAAAATAACTTTTAAATGGTTAAAAACTATAATGCTATCACAAAAAGTAGCATTTACTATTATTTTGATGTGAATGGACATGTCTCATTTTAGGAACTGTTCTGTGCATGGAGATAAAGCTCGTTTTAGACAGAAGCAGTTTGACTCCAGTTCCTACAATCTCCACTGCCTTTCTCTGCTGTCTCCTCAAGAGTGTCACCATGTGGACAAAACTTCACCAGGTTTCCAAATTTTTAAGCAAGTTTCAGAAATCTAGATTTTTATGTGAAATCTTTTGAATTTTAAATTTGCCATATTTCAGACAAAGGATGAGCAAAATGATACACATTTGGTGCTGGGCAAAGCATATTGATCAATATCATATGACTTCTGGTTTAGCCCTTCATGTAATTTATTCAAATGAACACTGTTTGAAAAGTAAACATCATATTAACTGCTTAATATGCTCTCCCTCTGTAATCTCTACTGTTTCATTTTTCTTTTTTTTTTTTTGAAACGGAGTTTCGCTCTTGTTACCCAGGCTGGAGTGCAATGGCGTGATCTCGGCTCACCGCAACCTCTGCCTCCTGGGTTCAGGCAATTCTCCTGCCTCAGCCTCCTGAGTAGCTGGGATTACAGGCACGTGCCACCATGCCCAGCTAATTTTTTGTATTTTTAGTAGAGACGGGGTTTCACCATGTTGACCAGGATGGTCTTGATCTCTTGACCTCGTGATCCACCCGCCTCTGCCTCCCAAAGTGCTGGGATTACAGGCGTGAGCCACCGTGCCCGGCCCACTGTTTCATTTTTCAAGCAATCAAAATCAACTCAACTCTTCAAGTCTCAGTGCTCACAATCCAGTCTAACTTCCTTCAACAAAATACAAGATCTGCTACTTCCTGCTCCGTGCTCCACCCTCCCTTTGCAAGTGATTGTCTTTTTGCGATGTATAGTTGCTCTTCTCCTTCTTGTCCTCCTCATTAGTGCCTGCCCATTATTGGCACCCGCTGGAATGTTGCCACTGTGTGGAGGCTTCTGAGTGAAGGATGTGGTGGTTATACAATTAACCAGAATGGAGAGTGCAGGAGGAAAAACCCAAATACAAAACTCTCATTATAATTGATACCTAGTGACCTGGTCTGACCCACTCAGTACCTTAAAAGTAAATTCAAATGAGACAATGTCCTTCGCAGGGACATGGATGGAGCTGGAAGCCATTATCCTCAGCAAACTAATCCAGGAACAGAAAACAAAAACAAACACCATATGTTCTCACTTATAAGTGAGCTGAACAATGAGAACACATGGACACAGGGAGGGGAACGACACACACTGGGGCCTGTCAGGGAAGGGGGTTGGTGGAGGGAGAGCATTGGGAAAAACAGCTAATGTATGCTGGGCTTAATACCTAGGTGATGGGTTGATAGGTGCATAAAACCACCAGGACACACGTTCATCTACGTAACAAACCTGCACATCCTGCCCATGTACCCTGGAACTTAAAATAAAAATAAAAATTAATTAATAAAAGTAAATTCAACAAATTGTTAAGCCCTTCTTATGTGCCACTCCGATGGGTACTAGATTATGAAAATTAAAAAAAATGATTTCCACCTTCAAGTTATTCACAGCCTAGAACAAACATGCCATCAAATAATTGTAATACAGCAGTAAAAGTACTTTAATGGAGTTTGTTAGAATGTTTCAATGGAGAATAGAAAAAGGAAAGGCCTGAGGAGCACATTTTAGAGGACAGTCATGAGATGAAATGGAAGGATAAATAGAAACTTTTCATGGGGGCAAAATGAGGGGAAGGCATTTCAGGTTGAAGGAAGAGAAATTTTTACAAAGGATCAACATGTTTACATAAGAAAACCTGGAATGACAATGACATGTTTCCTAGGATTAGAAATTCTTAACAATGTTTAGGTGACTACTACTACTGAATTATTACTGTTTTCCTGTGCTGTAATTTATCTGGAACTTGGCCATGAAATCATTTTCCCGAAGCTTCCTGTAATGCACTATGAGCCTCTTAGCTGAACCCATAATGACTCAACTGATAAATAATGCTTTTCAACTCTCGGGACTGCATCCAAATTAAGGAAATATCTCTACCTATGCAAAGTCTTGTGTTAGAATAAGAACATACATTTTCTTGTGGTTCCCTCTTGACCAATTCCTTGGCTCAAACTATAAAAATTTCCACCCCACTCTCCGCATAATCTGCTGCATCAAGCCTCAACAATTCCTTCAGAAATTTTAAATTAATTCAATGAAATTTTACTACAGATGATTTGTGGAACTGGAATATTTGTTGGATGTTGCTCTTTTTGTAATATTTAAACTTAGAATCATTAAATTAATGATGGTCCTTAGTGACTTTATCTTTAAATACCTCATTACAGTATTATATGGTTTGTGATCAGGTATGTGAAATACCCCAAATCATTAATAACAGCCCCTATGAATATTGTTGCAATGTAGAAAAATAACATCCCCTTTCCTGTTATACTCAAATAATTGAATGAGAAAACTGCAGTAACTTACAAATGTTTTGGCATATAAAATTGTAGAATTACATTTAATTAAAATATAGATAAAAACTAATACCAGCTGTTAGTAACCAATATTATAAGCAGCAAACGTCTTGAATGTTGTTGGTTCTCAAAAGATATGATTTCACCAGCAAGGTGAACCTCCTTGGGGCAGACTGACTCAGCTCTTGAAAAGTCAGTGAGCCATGCTGTTGCCATTCATACTCGTCCCCATTAACCACACTTTTAGAATTAGGTCAAGCATGAGCGTTGGCTGTGCAAGATACAAAATATCCTGGAAATAGTCCGGATAATTGTTGGTGAAGTGTTACCACATCCACTCGTGCCCCTCTCTTCTTTCCTCCTTTTTTTTTTCTCTACACTGATATATTTGAGGCTTGCCTATGAAGCCAGAAGCACTAATTCACTCTGAGAGTCAAGTTAGATTAAATATTCCTGTCATAACCTTACAAACCCATTGGAGGCAGGGACCCTGCCACTGTGCCTTGACCACCTATGGTGGTATCTAGTGCCTAACAGAAAGCCTGCTATCATAACTCAACAAATACTTATTAAATGTGAATGAAAATGCTTTCATTAGGCAATTAACACATTTGAAATACTGGCTGGGCTCTGCTTCTTTTAAAAAATATTGTAAATGTGGTTGAAAATTTATACATTTCACTCGAACTGTGTATAATCGTGTAATACTCATGTGTATATATATAAACACATACACGTATGTCTACTATATATCACATACATATTTTATATCTACTATATATTTTATATATGGTATATCTACTATATGTCATATATAGTAGATATAATATATAATAGATACATTATATCTTATATATTTTATATTATATATTTTATATCTGCTATATATTATATACAATAGGTATAATATATGATATATAAATGTCTATATACATATATA
The DNA here is from genome assembly GCF_030222135.1 of Aotus nancymaae. Taxonomy (NCBI): domain Eukaryota; kingdom Metazoa; phylum Chordata; class Mammalia; order Primates; family Aotidae; genus Aotus; species Aotus nancymaae. Next base: position 34,839,450 of record NW_026988413.1, read on the forward strand.
GAAGATACACACATATATATGTATGTGTATATATATACATATATATGTATGTGTATATATATACATATATATACTATATATATGTGTTATATAGTAGATATATATGTGTGTATCTTCTATATATGTATAGATACATTTACATGTATATATACATGTATATATACAACATGTATATATACAACAGCACATCAAAAAGCTTATCCACCACAATCAAGTCAGCTTCATCCTGGGCATGCAAGACTGGTTCAACATACACAAATCTATAAAGGTAATCCATCACATAAGCAGAACTAAAGACAAAAACCACATGATTATCTCCATAGCTGCAGAGAAAGCCTTTGACAAAATTCAACATCCCTTTATGCTAAAAACTCCCAATAAACTAGCTATCAACAGAATGTATCTCAAAATAATAATAAAAGCTATTTATGAAAAACCCACAGCCAACATCATACTGAATGGGAAAAAAACTGGAAACATTCCCTTTGAAAACTGGCACAAGACAAGGGTGCCCTCTCTCACCACTACTATTCAACATAGTATTAGAGGTTCTGGCCAGAGCAATCAGACAAGAAAAAGAAATAAAGGTATTCAACTAGGAAAAGAGGAAGCCAAATTGTCTCTATTTGCAGACGACATGATTGTATATTTAGAAGACCCTATCATCTAAGCTCAAAATCTCCTTGAACTATTAAGAAACTTCAACGAAGTCTCAGGATATAAAATCAATGTGCAAAAATCACAAGCATTCCTATACACCAATAGCAGACAAACAGAGAGCCAAATCATGAGCAAACTCACATTCACAATTGCTACATAGAGAATAAAATAACTAGGAATACAACTAACAAGGGACATGAAGGACCTCTCTAAGGAGAACTATAAACTACTGCTCAAGTAAATAAGAAAGGACACAAACAGGTAGAAAAACATTCCATGCTCATGGTTACGAAGAATCAATTTCATGAAAATGACCACACTGCCCAAAGTAATTTATAGATTCAATGCTAACTGCATTAAACTACCATTGACCTTCTTCACAGAACTGGAAAAAATCACCCTAAACTTCATATGGAACCAAAAAAGAACCCACACAATCCTAAGTGAAAAGAACAAAGCTGGAGGCATCACGCTACCTGACTTCAAACTATACTACAAGGATACAGTAATCAAAACAGCATGGTACTGGCACCAAAACAGAGATATAGACCAATGGAACAGAACAGAGGCCTCAGAAATAATGTCACACATCTACAACCATCTGATCTTTGACAAACCTGACAAAAACAAGCAATGGGGAAAGGATTCCCTGTTTAATAAATGGTATTGGGAAAACTGAATAGCCATGTGCAGAAAGCAGAAACTGGACCCCTTCCTGACACCTTATACAAAAATTAACTCCAGATGGATTAAAGAATTAAACATAAGACCTAGCACTATAAAAACCTTAGAAGAAAACCTAGGCAATTCCATTCAGGAAATAGGCATAGGCAAGCATGTCATGACTAAAACACCAAAAGCATTGGCAACAAAAGCCAAAAGAGACAAATGGGATCTAAATTAAACTTAAGAGCTTTTCCACAGCAAAAGAAACAATCATTAGAGTGAACCAGCAACCAACAGAATGGAAAAAAATATATATTTGTAATCTACCCATCTGACAAAGGGCTAATGTCCAGAATCTACAAAGAACTAAAACAAATTTATAAGAAAAAAGCAAACAACCCCATCAAAAAGTGAGTGAAGGATATGAGCAGATGCTTTTCAAAAGAAGACATTTATGCAGTGAACAAACATATGAAAAAATGCTCATTATCACTGGTCATTAGAGAAATGCAAATTAAAACCACATTGAGAAACCATCTCACGCCAGTTAGAATGGTGATCATTAAAAAATCTGGAGACAACAGATGCTGGAGAGGATGTAGAGAAATAGGAACACTTTGACTCTGTTGGTGGGAAGTAAATTAGTTCAACCATTGTGGAAGACAGTGTGACGATTCCTCAAGGATCTAGAAATAGAAATTCCATTTGACCCAGCAACCCCATTACTTGTATATACCTAAAGGATTATAAATCATTCTATTATAAAGACACATGCACATGTATATTCATTGTGGCAGTGTTCACAATAGCAAAGACTTGGAGCCAACCCAAATGCCCATCAATGATAGACTAGATAAAGAAAATGTGGCACATATACACCATAGAATACTATGCAGCCATACAAAACAATGAGTTCATGTCATTTGCAGGGACATGGATGAAACTGGAAAACATCGTTCTCAGCAAACTGACACAAGAACAGAGAACCAAACACCACATGTTCTCACTTATAAGTGGGTGTTGAACAATGAGAACATGTGGACACAGGGAGGGGAACATCACACACTGGGATCTGTGTGTTGGGAGATGGGGGGGTGGTTAGGGCAAGGATAGAAGGGGGTGGGGGCATTGGGGAGGGATAACATTAGGAGAAATACCTAATGTAGGTGATGGGGGGATAGATGCAGCAAACCACCATGGCATGTGTACAATCCTACATGATCTGCACATATACCCCAGAACTTCAAGTATAATAATAATTAAAAAAAGGAAGTTAAGTTTTACGTGCCTTCTTGTGATGAAGACGGATCCTCACATTAGAGCAGGCACTTAACACTGTGCTTTAAGCTAACTCAGACTCTTATGTTGAAGTCCACGGCTATGAAATATTGGCAAAGCTCCCATGTTGTTTGGACATCTCTGTTACCTCAGCCTAACCTTGCCTCTAACTGTATTGTGAATCTCCCTATGGCCGGGCTGAAATTCCCATTCGGCACATTCATTTCAGGAATCTTATTTTCTAACCACCATTTTTATTCTGATGTGACAGCCCCATTTTGTTTTCCTCTGAGGTTATTTCCCTCCAGGGTCTGAACAAAGAAGTTGAGATGAAGGTTTCCCCATATCCCCTTTGAGTGATTCTCCTTTTAAAACCTAATCCTCACTCTCCCACACATGCTTTAGGTTTGAATCTTGAGATTTGTGGGTGGGGTTGGAATTTAGGTCACTGCCTGACCACTGTTTTCACTCCCTGTTCCTTTTCCTTCTCCTCCTCTAGGCCCAGAAAAGTTTTCTTTTCCCCCTGCCCCATTACTATATGTCAATGACTTCCCCTACTGTCATATCCTCCTCTTTCTGGGGGTAGCATCAAGGGAACATGATTTACAGAGAGAGGTAAGAACACATTGATTTAATATTTTCCAAGTATTGTATGTATGCTATTCATTTTATCCAAGAGAAAGCTAAAGCTCAAAGAAGTTAAAAGTAACTTGTTTGCAAAATAACAGAGCCTAGATACAAAGCCTGGCTGTAAAGTATAATGATAACACTGTGCAGTTTGGAATTTTTGAATGCTTTAATTAAAAATTAGGAGCTTCTTATTTCTCATTACAGTTTATCACCAGATATTGATTTTTATTAAATTAAAAACATAATTCGATAGCACTTTCTTAACCTCTTATAATGTTTGGCATGTGAAACCAGAATAAATTGCCCTAATTAATTAATTTGACAGAACATGTTCATGTCATTTTCAGGGACATGGATGAATTCATTTATAGGCAAAAATGAATTAATGTTTAGGTAAAATTAAAATCTAAATTAAGGATGCACATCTTCTACTTTTTACTTATGGTAGGGAGACTTATTTCAGTTGAGTATTATTGCTGATATAAAAATAATCACATAACTATAATTAAGATATTTCATATCATTTGATTCTAAAGAGAGGCAGAGAAACTGTTTTTCCATTTAAAAGCACTGACTGCAGATTAATAAACTGGAATCCATATCGTTTAAAAAGTAATTGACTTTAGGTTTTTAAAATAGAAATATAAGATATCAAATTTATCTTTAAAAAGAAAGGTAAAACATGACTTCTTAATACATACGACAAATATGCAACAGGTAGATGTTTCCCCCTAGGTTGTCCCAGACTAATGTTAAAAATAATGTTACAAAAACAGTTGCAGAAGAGAACATCTCTGGCTCTGTCACTACCACTTCCAAAGGCATACCAACTTTCTCCTGAAATTGATTTCATATGTCTGGATTTCACGTTCTCCACCAACCAGTTCTTTTGGTGACTCTGCAGTGTCTGTTATTTCCTGCTGATAGTGTCAGTCAAGGACATCCATGTCTCCCAAGGTTCTGCTGCCCCTGATTCTCTCTTTAAAGCCAACCTTCTACTGCTGGTGTCTTTGGATACGCAGGCCAAGACTTGCAAATGCCTGATGTTTCAGGGCCTTCAGCTATGTCTCATGAAGTCTGCCATTTGTCAGCAGAGCCTACTTAACTGGCAGCAGTGCTGATGATGCCCTAATCTCAAGGCATCATGGAGCTTTGATTAAAGCCACTCCTTTAAAATATCTATTACACTTTTAATGCAAGAATTTTAATATAAAACCCATGAGAGCTCAGCTGAAGAAATGTGCTAAAAAGAGACAACATATTATGTGCAGAGATACCCTTTTCCTACAATATTTACCTCATTGGTCCATTATCCAAATTTAGCACTTCCCTGAATTGAATACTTTCCTAGGAAGTGTTTAATTCCCTTATGCAAACTAGTATTTGGGAGCATACCTTAGGCTCAAGTGAAGACCTCTGTTGTGTTCTTTCCTATCCCCCTACTTATATTTACCACTGCCTACTGGATATTTCTATTTTATATCCCACATTTTCCTTAAATCCAGCATGTCTGAATCAAACTCATCACCTCCCTCTGATCTTCCATCTGATATTCTAGTCTTAATAAATAGAACCACCCTTCATGCAGTTACCTATATCAGAAACCTAAGCATTTTCTATGTCTTCTTCCCAACCTTGCCACTGCTCATATCTGCTATCTCCCAAATCCTATTCTTCTGCTTCCTAAATTCCCTAAAGTTCATTCACTTCTCATTTTCACTATCTCGTGTCAGGGTGTCATCTCTTGTCTATATTTCTGCAATAATCTCTTCGTGGTTCTCCTTACAGTTTCTCTTGCCCCTACTTTCCAATATGCCTTCTACACTGTATAGCCAAGATAGTCTGTCAGAAAATGCAATCTCATCATCAATTTCTTGTTTAAAAATCTTAAATTTCTTATTGTTGTTCTTAGTCCCAAACTGGTCTGGCCATAATAATGTATTTTCCCTCTTGAAACTGCCATGTTATCTCTCATCCCCAGGCTTTTCCAAGTACTATTCTCTTTGCATGGAATATTTACTAAATTTTTGTTGGATAAATGACCAAGTGAATATTTTCCCAGAATAAATTAAAGAACTAAGGAATAAACAGATTCCCTAAATTTATTTATATTCAACTGAACAATTTTACTACATTAAAAAACATATGTAATGTTTTACAACAAAAAGTAAAACTGAAATTGGCATTTCCGTATGAAACTTGTGGATTTGTTTTCAGATCCTAGCTGGAGTGTTCTGCTAATTCTGTGGCTTGGATTGCAGTGTGGTCCTCTTTATCTGGGAGTATTCCCCACTCTGACTTGGGTGACATCCTGAAGATGCAGCCAATCCTTATGGCAGGATGACAAATATAGAACAGTGAGGGAATCACTGGACACTTCACCAGCCAAATCCCTCAAATCAAATCTGGCATAAATGGAGTGACAGATGTCACTGTCAGATTGCTCTAACATCCTTGATATGACCTACCACTAGATGCTCTAATTTCATTTCAAAAAGCCAGAGTAATCTTTACAAGTTTGAACAGTGAAAAAGAGAAAATAACTTTACAACTTGGCAAGGCCAGTGGCATGCAATTCCTTTAGAAACAGACCTAGAAACCCCATCATTTAGAAGAGCATCTGGCTGTCATCTACAGGATGCTGAGCACAGGCCAACTTTGATAATTACATTCAGCTTGCCCACCTTCCCTAATCACTTCAATTGGATGACACATATTCAATTCCGCTCAAAAAATATCATGCATCATTGCTAGTCAATTCTATAAGGCAACTGTCTCGCCCTAGAAACTGCAGTCTTTTATAGGTAAGAAAAGTAAAATAATTGCACAATAAATTCAGAACTTTGGCTTAAAAATGGCAAATTATGAGACAATGAAACTGCTAATTGTATTACTTAGGGAAATTTAAATATACTAACTGGCATTGCCTTTGTAATTTGTTAAAGGAGAAAATATTCGTTTTAACCTGATCTGACATTTCAGTTTTGTTTTATGGTAATTTGAGGTTATAAAACCAGTGTAGCATTATTCACTCAAGTGCGTGCATATAGAAGGAATTTTGTTTGGTGTGAGCTGGATCCTGTGAAGTCTAAAATATAATTCAAATAGCAGACAAATATTAATTATATTAGAGTATGAAAATAATTATTAAACAGAAGATGCCACTTCTACTCACCTTTCCCTAGGCCTCTTACATTTGCAGGACTTCATGTAACTTTATTAAGAAATTTGACACTTCATTTGAAAGAGTTTGCGTTTCAACAATTAAAACATTTTTAAAAATCAGTTTCTTTTTGAGAGATTTTGAGAGTGGAGGGATGTTTTATGGTTGGCTGCTATTTCTAAATAATTCAATATTCAAGGGAGGAAAACTTAAAAAGTATGTTGAATAACAATAATCACCACTTAAAGTTTCACCACATGCAGAGAAATGTTCTATGTGATTTGTCTATATTAACTCACTCTATCCTTATATTAATTCCATTATGTTGGTACTTTAAATATCCCTATTTTATATGAGGCACAGATAAGGATGTATCCCAGGGCCATATGGGCAGCAAACAGTAGAGTGTGGATTCAAACCCAGAGAGTCTGGCTCTAGAGTTCATGCTTTTAAACACCATGCTTTATTGCCTTTTGACCAAACACCAGAAGGGACAATTGTTCTTTTTAAAAAGAGTCAAATATTCCCTAGTGAATTTGATCTCAGAACATTGATAATGTTCCTTTAGCAGTATCATTAAGGCCAGAAATGACATGAGGGATAGATTTGATCCACTGAAGACTCTCTTCTCCAGTGGACTTCATCTCCAGTGGATTAGAATAGCACTAACAGATTAGTTCAACTTGCCTACTTGAATGAATTACAAAATAGCATGATCTGCATATAGACATGTCTGTCCTACTTATAGAAAAAAATTGGAAACATTTGCAGATTAGTTTGAACAAGCACTCATAATGCCTACTATGAGTAAGGTACTATGCTAGGCTCTAGGAAAAATGAATCAAGTTTAACTCACTCTTTAACGGCCGTATAGATTACTGTAGACACTAGGAATGTACATAATTATTTCTAATGAAAGCTATATTATGGTAAGTATTAAAAGAGGAATAAAATAAATATGCAAATACAGCACAAGAGAAAACTTAGATGGGAGGTTGGGGACTGACCATCAGAGAAGTTGCAGCAGGCAGTAGACTTTTGAGCTAAGACCTTGGGATGATGATTCAGACAAAGTCATAAAAGGATCCAAGTCACAAGGCATAGGGATGGTGGGAAGAGTTTTGGGAATTGAAACAAGATATTTGTGTTGAAGTTAGATTATGAGGAACATCGTGTACTTGTATTTTACACAGAAAATTCATGTGTGCCTTTCAGTGTAACATCTTTTTTTTTTTTTTTCAGAGGGTCACACCCCAATGTAACATCTTAATGTGTACATTACACCTTCACATAATTTTCAGTGGAGACATATCTTTGTGTCTATTTCTACAGAAAAAATATGCTCAATGTAGATAGCTCCTTATTCTAGAACAGTCTAGAAAAATAAAAAAGATAAAATCCTTGTTTAAACATGCACATGCAATCACTCTGTGACATCAGTTTCCTTGTTAGAACCTGGGGATAATATTTATCTCATTAGGGTCTCTGTAAGGTATAATTAAATAATGCATGTAAATCTTAGTTCCTTACTAATAGGTTCTTTAAAAACATGAACTATTTTCTCAGTCCTGAATATTATTTATTCTGTCAGTACAAGGGAAAAAGAGACAACTTAGAGACTCTCTCATTTGAATTAGCTTTCCTAGTTAAGTGACCCGGCAATTACAACTTCAGAAAAACTATAGAAAAATAGAAAAATGGTAACCTGTATCTAATACTAATCCTCCGTATTTCATTTGTCTTTTAGAATCCTTTGCAATGTGTCAATGGAGCAAGGCTCCATAAAGAAGCCGTACCATTTCACTGATGGGTATGCCATTACGATGAGGGATGAATTTTCTCCCCAAGGGAGTGAAATGATGGCATGATGAATGAATAGCCAGAGTTTCAACATCCTGACATGTCCCTTTTCGTATTAACCAATCAGTCTCATGGCGTTTCCCTTTCAATTGGATAAAGTCATATGTATGCTGATGAGAAGACTACAAGTCTCATGAGAACATAACCTTTTCCTTTATTGAATCATTCCTGTCCCTAGCAGGAAGATGTATAGATTGAGGAAAAAAGAGTAGTGCAATCCTCTCTTAGCCCAAACTTTCCATGGGAAAGAGTAAACATCTTATGAGAGGAAAATAAGGATAAAAAGAGTAAACAACAAGGAAAACAAAATCTTGCATATGTAGCTTCCTTGAGGAAAACATATATTCAAATTAATTATCTTTATCAAAACAAATGAAGGTTGAACTTAATAATTGTAATGCTTTTAAAATGTTTTAATTTACTATACATATTGTTGACTACTTCAAAATTGAATATTAATTTTGAGTCATGGTGATGCATCCTTAATAGTCATGGTGATGCATCCTCAAATGGTGATGCATCTTTAATAGAAATATTACATGGGAATGGAAACCAAGAAGTGGAAGTGCTTACTATCACAACCAGTGACCCACTTGGGAATTTGTGCTTCCCATCCCCACACCTCGGGACTTGGCAGAGAGTTGAGAGAACTTGGTTGACAAGCAGGGAACGTGGTTGAAATAAGATTCCCATGAATTATAAGCTATGACCTGGGCACTTCAGGCTCCTTGTGCCAAGGGACAAGCAGCAAAAGAGTAACCATCACCATGGGAGGGATAATTAATCCTGATCAACACAGGGAGGCAGGGTTGATGTGACATAATAAGGACAGAGAAAAATATGTTTGGGTGCCTCTTGGTACTCCCTTGTTGAATTTTGATGGTGAATGGACAAGCACAGAAACTTCAGTCTGCATGAAGCATGGTGACCAGGGTCCCAGACTTCTCAGGGCTGGGGGTCTGGGTAATGGTAGTAGATAAAACATGTAGACCAGCAAAGATGCTAGTTGAAGATAAGAGGAATCTACAGTGGATAGGAGAGGAAAGAGACAATGAGATCACTTGAGGTCCCAAGATCAGCTGCAGTATTAGCAGATGTGTCATCCTACTAACTGTATTCTTTTTTTTTTTTTTTTCTGAGACGGAGTTTCGCTCTTGTTACCCAGGCTGGAGTGCAATGGCGCAATCTTGGCTCACCACAACCTCCGCCTCCTGGGTTCAGGCAATTCTCCTGACTCAGCCTCCTGAGTAGCTGGGATTACAGGCACATGCCAACATGCCCAGCTAATTTTTTGTATTTTTAGTAGAGATGGGGTTTCACCATGTTGACCAGGATGGTCTCGATCTCTTGACCTCATGATCCACCCGCCTTGGCCTCCCAAAGTGCTGGGATTACAGGCGTGAGCCACCGTGCCAGGCCCACTAACTGTATTCTTTTAGGTTCCCCCAGAAATAGAATCCTGTAACAATCTTAGAAGGGTTGTTCCAAAAATACATATATAGTGAATCCAAGTAATGCAAGAAGTGACTGTACGTGCTTCCCTAAATGCTGAGGATGCTGTTGGCAAACAACCTTCAGTTATCTGTTTTTTTAAGGGTTGCCTCAGCTGTAGCCACCTTTCCCAAGGTCATGTCCCTTCCTAGTGTGTAGCACATATCTAATGGTTGTTCAATATAAGGACATAAAAATCTTGCTGCTTTGACCTAACTAAGAGCAAACTTTAACTCCCAAGATGGTCATTGTGTCAGCTGAGGTCTACTTTGGGCCTACATCATAGCTCAACTTCCAACTTTGCTCAATCTTACTTCTTTCTCCTCTGTAGTACAAACTCTGCATCTTAGAAGATGCAGAGTTAAACTTAAACTTAAACTCCATCTTAGAAGAAACGCAGCTGGAGATATTCTTTGGTGCTGGTGGTGCTTGTGGTGGCAATGGTGCAAGTAGTGATGACTTCCCTGTGGTTTAAATGTCAATTTTCTTGTGCAGAAATTGCACCAGTGGGCAAAAGCATTAGCAGCAGCAATTTTGTGTGGCATACTGTGGGCGACCACTGTTTGTGGTAGTTTTGTCATTAAGACAATTCCATGGCACAGTTTTGGCCATTTTGCCTAGAAGCTTAACCTCAAGTCTTATTCTCTAGATCTTTCAACAATTGTATAAGCTATCCAATATCCTTTTAGTAAATTTCTGCTTAATCAAACTAAATCAGCTTCTGTTGCTTACAACAGGCTGATATAATAATTTGTTTTAAATTCCAAAACATTAGACATCTAATAGTTGGTTGATACATTTCCCAGGACACAACAATGATATGAGTATTACGTGTACAAATTAAATAATACTCCACTGAAGAGATGTTTTGGGCTGGCAATAGTGAGGGAGGATTGGCATGTAAGAGCTGGAAAATAAAGACAGGGAAGTTCAGTGATGCAAATAAAAAACAGATTGATGTAGCGGAATAGAAAGGGAATAACAAATGAGAATGATGAGACAGGGGATTCTGACCTAATTAAATTATATTTATATTTTGAGAAAGATGAAATAAAGACCAAATCTCTAGATGTATTCTAAGTTTTACACTTTCATTAAATGGACGTGATTTTTAAAAATACATATCTAGCTGTATTCCAAACCTAGCAGGGAATTAGGCTGTAGTGAGTCATAGTGAATTTGAGGGATGTAGCCCATAGTTAATGATAAAAACTGGCAGTGGGTAGTGTACGTGAATAAATACAGAAAGTTTCTATTTCTCATTTTCATTTATCAAAATACTCTAATAGTAAAAATAAAAGATAGTCTCATACATAGTAGAGTTCTGGTTTTAAATAAACATTGGATAATAATTACGCTTTTACATTAAAATATCATCAAGGCACAAAAACAACAAGCTCACAATAAAGTTAAAATAAAAACTAACCAGGTAAAATGACATTATTTTGAACTTACTAGTTTTTTTTTTTCTGTTATATTTAAATATCCCACATAGACACAAAATATTTTAGAGGATTTTCTGTTTTCTCAATTGAAATGTTTTCTTTTTCTGGTTCATGAACCAGCATTTAATGGCATCCAATAGCAATAAAATAATAGCTTTTAAATACCCATATTAGATGGTTTCCTAGGGAAATAGCTATGTGCTTGGATGAGTCTGGCACTATGCCTCAAATGTCAACAATATTCATGTTGTGTCAGAGATCCAAAGATAAAATGTGTTCCAGATACCTAAGGATGACTTGGCTTCCATCACTGTACAATTCAAACCTGGAAACTGTCAACAGAGGTGCCCAGCTGTGCTTGCCTGCATGAATGAAATAGAGGAACAGAAGCCAATTTCAAAAGAAGCCAAGGATCAGGACCTAAAAAAACTTAAAGAATTAATTTGAAAGCTTGAGTTATAACCAGAAATAAGCCAATGGCTAGTATCAACCACTGAGCATAGGTGCAACATGTTTGTCTTGGCAGCAGGTAGAAACAACCAGTCCCCTAAAGAGTCTTTATGGCTGTGGGTCCCTTTAAGATAGAAAGACCCAAGCTTTTAAAAATAAAGTAATACAGAAAGTAAAAGAAATGAGATACGCTTTTGTGCCCTTTGTTGTAGCAGAAACAATAAGAGACAGAGGGGTATTGTTATTCTTATTAGCAAAAATCATTACATGAAGGTAGAAGTAGACTCTTTTTGCTTTTTTTTATTTCTCTCCATAATTTTGAAAATCACACAATTCAAAGAAAGATAGGTATGTTGTAATGTTCTAATTTCCACTACTATTTGGGGTTGACAAATGAGATAAAGTCTTACCAGACAAATGTGACTATATAAGGTAAGCATTCTTTCCTCAAAATAAATAAATAAATAAATAACCGGGGGCCAGACATGGTGGCTAATCCCTCTAATCCAAGTACTTTGGGAGGCCAAGGCAAGTGAATCACTTGAGGTCAGGAGTTCGAGACTAACCTAGCCAACATGGTGAAACCCCGTCTCTTCTAAAATTACAAAAATTAGCCAAGCATGGTGGCACACGCTGGTAATCCCAGCTACTCAGGAGAGTGAGGCCACAGAATAGCTTGAACCTGGGAGGTGGAGGTTGCAGTAAGCTGAGATGGTGCCACTGCACTCCAGACTGGGTGACAGAATGAGACTGTGTCTCAACAAATATAAATAAATAAACAAATAAATAAATAAATAAATAAATAAAATAACCAGGCAAATTGAAGACAAAAGTAAAAATTCCATTCTCAGTATAATTGGGAGATGACATCATTTGGCTCTGTTTCCCTACACAAATCTTATCTTGAATTGTAAGCCCCACATGTCAAGGGAGGGATATGGTGGGAAGTGATTACATCATGGCAGTGGTTTTCCCTGTGCTGTTCTCATGATAGGTAGTTCTCATGAGATCTGTTGCTTTAAAAGTGGCAGTTTCCCCTGTGCTCTCTCTCTTTCCTGCCACCTTGTGAAGAAGGTATTTGCTTCCCCTTCACCTTCTGCCATGATCGTAAGTTTCCTGAGGTCTGTGCAGCCATGAGAACTGTGAGTCAATTAAACCTCTTTCCTTTATAAATAACCCAGTCAGGTAGTTCTTTATGGCAGTGTGAAAATGGACTAATACAACATATGTCTACAGGAAATTTACTTTTTGAGCAAAGAACATGTATAAATTAAAGAAATATGTAGAGATCGATCCAAGATGGCCACTTAAGAGGAAGTCGGGATTGCAGCTCCGAGAGAAGGCGCAGAGGGTGAGTGGACGCCGCATTTCCAGACGGACTTTTACTGCCCACAGACCAGGAGATTCACAGGAGGAAAAGCCCCACGGGTCTCCAGCACTGCTGGTTTGAGCGGAGTGGCCGCTCAGCCTACGCCCTGGAGCGGGGGGCAGTGGCTTCTTGCGCAGAGCGAGAGAGACAGAGTTCCCTCTGAGCCAGAAAGGGGAGCTGAAGCAGGGAGCCAAGCCAGGAGACCCCCGGGCAAGGGAGTGCCACGAATCTCAGAGCCGCTGCTTCGGCTGACGCAGCGGCACACAGGGCAGCGGATTTTAATTGCGTGGAGAAGCTCCCCGCATTCCCAGCGCCGCTGGTTGGACCGGAGCAGCCGCTCGGCCTGCACGGGGGGCGGGGAGCAGCGGCTCCTTGAACAAAGTGAACGAGACTGTGTCCCCTCTGGGCCAGCAAGGGGAACTGTGGCAAGGAGGCAAGCCAAGAGATTACAGGACAAAGAGGGCCCCTCTAGAAACACGGCTGAACCCGGGACGGTTCAGCTCTGTGGGGGAGGGGCGTCCTCCATCAGGAAACACCCTGCAGTTCCCGGGGCAATTTTCCGTAACCAAGACAACCCGCCACTACAGAGACTCCGTCACTACAGGGGCGGGCCAGCATAGCGGAAGCAGTTCTAACTACACCCACAGGACTGCTGGGAAGCTCACACGGAAGCTGGGCGGAGCCCACAGCAGCTCAGCGAAGCCTCTGCAGGCTGAGTGTGACTAGACTGCCACCTTGTGGGCAGGGAAAACGGTAGCAACACAGCTGAAAAACATAAAGTGCTAAACCCCTGGGCCAGAACACCTGGGGAGAAGAAAAGGGGGTTTATGAGTTCAGCTGCTGCAGACTTAAAATTACCAAAATCAGAAAGACAGCAACTACAAAGTCAATAGGTGGATAAATCCACAAAGATGGGAAGAAACCAGCGCAAAAAGGATGAAAACACCCAAAACCAGAACACCTCTCCCCCTACAAGGCAGCATAACTCCTCACCAGCACGGGAACAAGACTGGACGGAGAATGAGTGTGATGAAATGACAGAATCAGCTTTCAGAAAATGGATAATAAGAAACTTCTGTGAGCTAAAAGAACATGTTCTAACCCAATGCAAAGAAACTAAGAACCTTGAAAAAAGACTTGACGAAATGCTAACAAGAATGGACAACTTAGAGAGGAATATGAATGAATTGATGGAGCTGAAAAACACAACACGAGAACTTCGCGAAGCATGTACAAGTTTCAACAGCAGAATTGACCAAGCAGAAGAAAGGATATCAGAAGTTGAAGATCAACTCAATGAAATAAAACGAGAAGGGAAGATTAGAGAAAACAAGGTAAAAAGGAATGAACAGAGTCAACAAGAAATATGGGACTACGTGAAAAGACCTAATCTACGTTTGATAGGTGTACCTGAATGTGACGAAGAGAATGCATCCAAGCTGGAAAATACTCTTCAGGATATTATCCAGGAAAACTTCCCCAACCTAGCAAGGCAGGCCAATATTCAAGTCCAGGAAATACAGAGAACACCACAAAGATATTCCTCTAGAAGAGCAACCCCAAGGCACATAATCATCAGATTCACCAGGGTTGAAATGAAGGAGAAAATATTAAGGGCAGCCAGAGAGAAAGGTCGGGTTACCCACAAAGGGAAACCCATCAGACTCACAGCAGATCTCTCAGCAGAAACCCTACAGGCCAGAAGAGAGTGGGGGCCGATATTCAACATCCTTAAAGAAAAGAACTTTCAACCTAGAATTTCATATCCAGCCAAACTAAGCTTCATAAGTGAAGGAAAAATAAAATCCTTTGTGAACAAGCAAGTACTCACAGATTTCATCACCACCAGACCAGCTTTACAAGAGCTCCTGAAGGAGACACTACACATAGAAAAAAACAACCAGCACCAGCCACTCCAAAAACGCACAAAATGGTAAAGAGCAGCAACACAATGAAGAATCTCCATCAACCAATGGGCAAAACAGCCAGCTAGCATCAAAATGACAGGACCAAACTCACACATAACAATATTAACCCTAAATGTAAATGGACTAAATGCCCCAATCAAAAGACACAGATTGGCAAATTGGATAAAAAGCCAAAACCCATCAGTGTGCTGTATCCAGGAAACCCACCTCACATGCAAGGATACACAAAGGCTCAAAATAAAGGGATGGAGGAAGATTTACCAAGCAAATGGAGAGCAAAAAAAAGCAGGAGTTGCAATTCTCATCTCTGATAAAATAGACTTTAAAGCAACAAAGATCAAAAGAGACAAAGAAGGACATTACATAATGGTAAAAGGATCAATACAACAAGAAGAGCTAACGATCCTAAATATATATGCACCTAATACAGGAGCACCCAGATACATAAGGCAAGTTCTTAAAGACTTACAAAGAGACATAGACTCCCACACATTAATACTGGGAGACTTCAACACACCGTTGTCAATATTAGACAGATCAACGAGACAGAAAATTAATAAGGATATCCAGGACTTGAACTCAGACCTGGAACAAGCAAACCTAATAGATATTTACAGAACTCTCCAGCCCAAATCCAGAGAATATACATTCTTCTCAGCACCACATCACACCTACTCTAAAATTGACCACATAATTGGAAGTAAATCACTCCTCAGCAAATGCAAAAGAACAGAAACCATAACAAACAGTCTCTCAGACCACAGTGCAATCAAGTTAGAACTCAGAATTCAGAAGCCCACCCAGAACCGCACATCCTCATGGAAATTGAACAACTTTCTCCTGAATGTTGACTGGATAAACACTGAAATGAAGGCAGAAATAAAGATGTTCTTCGAAACCAACGAGAATGAAGACACCACATACCAGAATCTCTGGGACACATTTAAAGCAGTCTCTAGAGGAAAATATATAGCAATAAGTGCCCACATGAGAAGAAAGGAGAGAACTAAAATTGACACCCTATCATCAAAATTGAAAGAGCTAGAGGAGCAAGATCAAAAAAACTCAAAACCTAGCAGAAGACAAGAAATAACTAAGATCAAAGCAGAAATGAAGGAGATAGAGACACGAAAAACCCTACAAAAAAATCAATAAATCCAGGAGCTGGTTTTTTGAAAAGATCAACAAAATAGACAGACCACTAGCCAAACTAATAAAAAAGAAAAGAGAGAATAACCAAATAGATGCAATAAAAAATGATAAAGGGGATATCACCACAGATGCCACAGAAATTCAAACCATCATCAGAGATTATTACAAACAACTCTGTGCACATAAATTAGAAAACCTGGAAGAAATGGATAAATTCCTGGACAGTAGTCTCCTCCCATGCCTAAACCAGGAAGAAGTTGAAACCCTGAATAGACCAATAACAAGGTCTGAAGTCGAGGCAGCAATTAAGAGCCTACCACCCAAAAAAAGCCCAGGCCCAGATGGTCTCACAGCCGAATTCTACCAGACATACAAAGAGGAACTGGTACCATTCCTACTGAAACTATTCCAAATAATCCAAAAAGAGGGAATCCTTCCCAAATCATTTTATGAGACCAACATCATCCTAATACCAAAACCCGGCAGAGACTCAACAAGAAAAGAAAACTACAGGCCAATATCCATGATGAACATAGATGCAAAAATCTTCAATAAAATACTGGCAAGCCGATTACAACAGCACATCAAAAAGCTTATCCACCATGATCAAGTAGGATTCATCCCGGGGATGCAAGGCTGGTTCAATATACGCAAGTCTATAAATGTAATTCACCACATAAACAGAACCAAAGACAAAAACCACATGATTATCTCAATTGATGCAGAGAAGGCCTTCGACAAAATTCAACAGCCCTTTATGCTAAAAACCCTCAATAAACTAGGTATCGACGGAACGTATCTCAAAATAATAAAAGCTATTTATGACAAACCGACAGCCAATATCATACTGAATGGGCAAAAACTGGAAGCATTCCCTTTGAAATCTGGCACTAGACAAGGATGCCCTCTCTCACCACTCCTATTCAATATAGTACTGGAAGTTCTAGCCAGAGCAATCAGGCAAGAAAAAGAAATAAAGGGTATTCAATTAGGAAAGGAGGAAGTCAAATTGTCTCTATTTGCAGACGACATGATTGTATATCTAGAAGACCCTATCACCTCAGCCCAAAATCTCCTGAAACTGATAAGCAACTTCAGCAAAGTCTCAGGATACAAAATCAATGTGCAAAAATCACAAGCATTCCTATACACCAATAACAGACTTAAAGAGAGCCAAATCAAGAACGAACTGCCATTCACAATTGCTACAAAGAGAATAAAATACCTAGGAATACAACTAACAAGGAACGTAAAGGACCTCTTCAAGGAGAACTACAAATCACTGCTCAACGAAATAAGAGAGGGCACAAACAGATGGAGAAACATTCCATGTTCATGGTTAGGAAGAATTAATATCGTGAAAATGGCCATACTGCCCAAAGTAATTTACAGATTCAACGCTATCCCCATCAAGCTACCAATGACCTTCCTCACAGAACTGGAAAAAATCACCTTAAACTTCATATGGAACCAAAAGAGAGCCCGCATAGCCAAGTCAATTCTAAGCAAAAAGAACAAAGCAGGAGGCATCACACTACCGGACTTCAAACTCTACTACAAGGCTACGGTAATCAAAACAGCATGGTACTGGTACCAAAACAGAGATATAGACCAATGGAACAGAACAGAGACGTCGGAGGCGACACAACATATCTACAACCACCTGATCTTTGACAAACCTGAAAAAAACAATCAATGGGGAAAGGATTCCATGTTCAATAAGTGGTGTTGGGAAAACTGGCTAGCCATATGCAGAAAGCAGAAACTGGACCCCTTCCTGACACCTTACACTAAAATTGACTCCAGATGGATTAAAGACTTAAACATAAGACGTAACACCATAAAAACACTAGAAGGAAACCTAGGCAAAACCATGCTGGACATAGGCGTAGGCAAGGACTTTATGACCAAAACACCAAAAGCATTGGCAACAAAAGCCAAAATAGACAAATGGGACCTAATCAAACTCCACAGCTTTTGCACGGCAAAAGAAACAGTCAATAGAGTGAATCGGCAACCAACAGAATGGGAAAAAATTTTGCAGCCTACCCGTCTGACAAAGGGCTGATATCCAGAATTTACAATGAACTAAAAAAGATTTACAAGAAAAAAACAAACAAGCCCATTCAAAAATGGGCGAAGGATATGAACAGATACTTTACAAAAGAAGACATACATGAGGCCAACAAACATATGAAAAAATGCTCATCATCACTGGTCATTAGAGAAATGCAAATCAAAACTACATTGAGATACCATCTCACGCCAGTTAGAATGGCGATCATTAAAAAATCTGGAGACAACAGATGCTGGAGAGGATGTGGAGAAATAGGAACACTTTTACACTGTTGGTGGGAGTGTAAATTAGTTCAACCACTGTGGAAAACAGTGTGGCGATTCCTCAAGGACCTAGAAATAGAAATTCCATTTGACCCAGCAATCCCATTACTGGGCATATATCCAAAGGATTATAAATCGTTCTACTATAAGGACACATGCACACGAATGTTCATTGCAGCACAGTTTACAATAGCAAAGACCTGGAACCAGCCCAAATGCCCATCGATGATAGACTAGACAGGAAAAATGTGGCACATATACACCATGGAATATTATGCAGCCATTAAAAAGGAGGAGTTCACATCCTTCGTAGGGACATGGATGAACCTGGAAAACATCATTCTCAGCAAACTGACACAAGAACACAAAATCAAACACCACATGTTCTCACTCATAGGCGGGTGTTGAACAAGGAGAACGCATGGACACAGGGAGGGGAGCACTATACACGGGGGTCTGTTGGGGGGAGGGGGGATAGTGGGGGGGGTGGGGAGTTGGGGAGGGATAGCATGGGGAGAAATGCCAGATATAGGTGAAGGGGAGGGAGGCAGCAAATCATACTGCCAGGTGTGCACCAGTGCAACAACCTTGCATGTTCTTCACATGTACCCCAAAACCTAAAATGCAATAAAAAAAAAAAAAAAAAAAAAAAGAAATATGTACCTTTAAATAAGCAAATACAGAAAATTAATACCAGGAATGAAGTGCTGCTATAAAGACAACATGAAAATGTAGAAATGACTTTGGAATTGGGTAATGGACAGAGGTTGAAACAGTGTGGAGGGCTCAGAAAAAGACAAGAAGATATGGAAAAGTTTGGAAATTCCTAGAGACTTGTTCAATGGTTTTTACTAAAATGCTGATAGTGATATGGATGATGAAGTCCAGGCTGAGGTGGTCTCAGATGGAGATGAAGAATTTATTGGGACTGGGGTAAAAGTCACTCTTGCGATGCTTCAGCAAAGAGACTGGCAGCATTATGGCCATGCCCTAGAGATCTGTGGAGCTTCGAACTTGAGAGAGATAATTTTGGGTAATTGGTAGAAAAAATTCCTAAGCAGCAAAGAATTCAAGAGGTTACCAGGAAGATTCTGAAAGCATTCAGTTATATGCATTCACAGTGATTATCTAAAATTGGAACTTTATTTACAAGGTGTAAGGCCGGTTGCCTCATCAGGAGCTCGGATGCACACACCCCCTCTTCTTTTTCAAAAGCTCGGACAAGCCCAGAGGAGCTCGGGCATGCTCAGGCATGTTCCCTTCTCCCATGCTCGCACAGCCTGGCCTCCCCTTAAAGAGCCCAGTATGCAAACGAGGTCTTGTAACCTTAGCCTCTTCACAACCAATAACAGTCAAGCCTTAACAACCAATAGCAGCCGAGTCTTAACAACCAATAGCAGCTGAGTCTTAACAACCAATAGCAGCCGAGTAATTCCAACCAACAACAAGCCAAGTCCTAGGTCAAGGTTTGTAACTTACCCAATAGCAGTCCTGCTCTCCCACAACCAATCGAGCTGTTTCACTCCCTATAAAAACCCATGTCAAAGAGGAGTCTGTGCGACTTCTCCGGCCCCTCCTGTCAGACCGCAGAACCTCACCCGGGAGCCTGAATAAATTCCTTCGCATTGGATTTTTTTCGTGCTGGCCTCAGTTTCTTTGCTTTAAAGTCGACGAGAACAAACCTTACACAAGGGAAGCAGAGTATAAAAGTTTGGAAAATTTTAGCCTGACCATGTGGTAGAAAAGAAAAACCCATTTTCTGGGGAGAAATTCAAGCCAGTTATAGAAACTTGCATAAGTAATAAGGAGCCAATTAGTAGCCATGACAAGGGAGAAAATGTCTCTAGGGAATGTCAGAGATCCTCACTGAAGCCCCTCCCATCACGGGTCCGGAGGCCTATGAGGAAAAGATGGTTTCATGTGGTGGGCTTAGGGCCCTACTGCTATGTGAAGCCTCAGGATTTGGTGCCCTGTGTACTACCCACTCCATCTCCAGCTGTGGCTAAAAGGATCAAAGGTACAGCTCTGGCCATGACTTCAGAGGGTATAAGTCCCAAGCCTTGGCATCTTCCATGTGGTTTTGGACCTGCAGGTACACAGAAGACAAGAGCTGAGCTTTGGGAGCCTCCACCTGGATTTCAGAAGCTATTGGAAAGCATCTGGATGTCTAGGCAGAAGACTGCTGCAGAGGCAGAGCTCTCATAGAGAACCTCTACTAGGGCAATACAGAGGGGATATAGGGGATTGGAGCCCCCATACAGAGTACATACTAGGGCACTGCCTAGTTGAGCTGTGAGAAAAGGACCACTGTCTGCTAGACCCCAGAATGGTAGATCTACCAACAGCTTGTACCATGTACTTCGTAAAGCTGCAGGCACTCAATGCCAACCCATGAAAGCAGCTGTGGGGGCTGCACCATGCAGAGCTATAGGGGTGGAGCTTCCCAAGGCCTTGGGAGCCCACTGCTTGCATCAGCATGCCCTGGAGGTGAGATATAGAGTCAAAGGAGACTATTTTGGAGCTTTAAGATTCAATGACTGCCCTGCCAGGTTTCAGACATGCATTGGTCCTGTAGCCACTTTGTTTTGGTCAATTTCTCCAATTTGGAATGGGAATACTTATCCAATGCCTGTATCCTTATTGTTTCTGGAAGGTAACTAACTTGCTTGTTATCATACATGCTAATAGGGGAAGGGATTTGCCTTGTCTCAGATGAGATTTGAACTTGGACTTTTGAGTTAATGCTGGAATGAGTTAAGACTTTGGGTGACTATTGGGAAGGAATGATTCCTTTTGATCTGTAGAGAGGACATGAGATTAGGCAGGGGCCAGGGGTGGAATAGTATGGTTTGGCTTTGTGTCCCCACCCATAACTTCTCTTGAATTGTAATACCCATGTGTCAAGGGACAAACTTGGTGGGAGGTAACTGGATAATAGAAGTGGTTTCCCCCATGCTCTTCTCATGATAGTGAGGAAGTTCTCGTAAAATTTGATGGTTCAAAAGTGGCAGTTTACGGACTTCTGGGCAAGATGGCCAAATAGGAACAGCTCCGGTCTGCAGCTCCCAGCGAGATTAACTCAGAAGGTGGGTGATTTCTGCATTTCCAACTGAGGTACCTGGCTCTTCTCATTGGAATTGGTTAGACAGTAGGGTGTCACCTCACCCACAAAGTGCAAGGTGTCGGGAATCTCCCTCCCCAGGTCAAGGAAAGCTGTGAGCGACTGTGCTGTGAGGAACAGTTCACTCCAGCCCAGATACTACACTTTTCCCATGGTCTTTGCAACCTGCAGAACAGGAGAGTCACTCTGGTGCCTACACCACCAGGGCCTTGGGTTTCAAGCACAAAACAAGAAGGCCATTTGGGCAGACACTGAGCTAGCTGCATGAGTGTTTTTTCATATTCCAGTGACCCCTGGAGCACCAGTGGAACATTTACTCCCATGGAAAGGGGACTGAAGCCAGGAAGCCAAGTGGTCTAGCTCAGTAGATCCCACCCCCACAGAGACCAGCAAGCTAAGATCCACTGGCTGAAATTCTCACTGCCAGCACAGCAGTCTGAAGTTGACCTGGAACATTTGAGCTTGGTGGGGGAGGGGCATCTACCATTACTGAGGCTTGAGTAGATGGCTTCCCCTCACAGTGTAAACAAAGCTGCCGGAAGTTTGAACTGGGTGGAGACCACCACAGCTGGGCAAAGCTGCTGTAGCCAGACTGCCTTTCTATATTCCTCCTCTCTGAGCAGGGAATCTCTGAAGGAAAGGCAGCAGCCCCAGTCAGGGCTTATAGATCAAACTCCCATCTCCCTGGGACAGAGCATCTGGAGGAAAGGGCAGTTGTGGGTGCAGCTTCACCAGACTTAAATGTTCCTGCCTGCTGGCTCTGAAGAGAGCAGTAGATCTCCAAGCACAACACTCCAGCTCTGCTAAGGGACAGACTATCTCCTCAAGTGGGTCCCTGACTCCTATGTCTCCTGACTGGGAGACATCTCCCTGCAGGCGTTGACAGAAACCTTATACAGGAGAGCTCCAGCTGGCATCTGACAGGTGCCCTTCAGGGACAAAGCTTCCAGAGGGAGAAACAGGCGGCAGTCTTTGCTGTTCTGCAGCC
Organism: Aotus nancymaae; assembly: GCF_030222135.1. Lineage (NCBI taxonomy): Eukaryota > Metazoa > Chordata > Mammalia > Primates > Aotidae > Aotus > Aotus nancymaae. The sequence continues at coordinate 34,861,991 of NW_026988413.1, forward strand.
TCTGCTGGTGATACAAGAAAACAGGGTCTGGAGTGGACTTCCAGCAAACTCTAGCAGACCTGCAGCAGAGGGGCCTGACTGTTAAAAGAAAAATTAACAAATAGGAATAGCATCAATGTCAACCAAAAAGATGTATGCATAGAAACTCCACCTGAAGCTCACCAACATCAAAGACCAACAGTAGATAAATTCATGAAGATAAGGAAAAAACAGTGCAAAAAGACTGAAAATTAAAAAAACCAGAATGCCTCTTCTTTTCCAAAGGATCAGAACTCCTCACCAGCAAGGGAACAAACTGGACAGAGAATGAGTTTGATGAATTGACAGAAGTAGACTTCAGAAGGTGGGTAATAACAGACTCCTCTGAGCTAAAGGAGCATGTTCTAACCCAACACTAGAAAGTTAAGAACCTTGAAAAAAGGTTAGAGGAATTGCTAACTAGAATAATCAGTTTAGAGAAGAACATAAATGACCTGATGGAGCTGGAAAACATAGAACAAGAACTCCATGAAGCATACATAAGCATCGATAGCTGAATGATCAAGCAGAGGAAAGGATATCAGAAATTGAAGATCAACTTAATGAAATAAAGCATGAAGACAAGATTAGAGAAAAAATATTTAAAATGAACAAACAAAGCCTTCAAGAAATATGGAACTATGAGAAAAGAGCAAACCTACATTGGATTGGTGTTCCAGAAAGTGATAGGCAGAATGGAACCAAATTGGAAAACACACTTGAAGATATTATCCAAAAGAACTTACCCAACCTAAAAAGACAGGCCAATATTCAAATTCAAAAAATACAGAGAACACCACAAGATACTCCTCGAGAAGAGCAACCCCAAAACACATAATCGTCAGATTCACCAAGATTGAAATGAAGGAAAAAATGTTAAGAGCAGCCAGAAAGAAAGGTGGGGTTACCAACAAAGGGAAGCACATCAGACTAACAGCGGATCTCCTGGCAGAAACACTACAAGTCAGAAGAGAGTGGAGGCCAATATCCAACATTCTTAAATAAAAGAATTTTCAACCCAGAATTTCATAACCAGCTTCATCAGCAAAGGAGAAATAAAATCCTTTATAGACAAGGAAATGCTGAGAGATTTTGTCACCATCAAGCCTGACTTACAAGAGCTCCTGAAAGAAGCACTAAACATGAAAAGGAAAAATCAGTACCAGCCACTGCAAAAATATACCAAATTGTAAAGACCATTGACACTATGAAGAAACTGCATCAACTAATGGACAAAATAACCAGCTAGCATCATAATGACAGGATCAATTCACACATAACAATATTAACCTTAAATGTAAATGAGCTAAATGCCCCAACTAAAAGACACAGACTGGCAAATTGGATAAAGAAGCAAGATCCATCAGTGTGCTGTATTCAGCAACCCATCTCATTTGCAAAGACACATGTAGGATCAAAATAAAGGGAGGGAGGGATATTTACCAAGCAAATAGAAAACAAAGAAAAGCAGGGATTGCAATCCTAGTCTCTGATAAAACAGCCTTTATACCAACAAAGATCAGAAAAAGACAAAGAAAAGCATTACATAATGGTAAAGGGATCAATGTAAAAAGAAGAGCTAACGATCCTAAATATATATGCACACAATACTGAAGCATCCAGATTAATAAAGCACGTTGTTAGAGACCAACAAAAAGGCTTAGATTCCCACATAGTAATAGTGGGAGACTTTAACACCCCATTGTCAATACTAACATCTAGAAAAATAAAATTATGTCTGTATTTGATACTGCATACCAAGATAACTTCCAAAACAATACAAGTTTTAATGCAAAAACCAAAATGTTAAAAATACTAAAAATAATACAAAAATTATTTTATAATCTCAAAGTGAAGATGACCTCTGTGACTATTACACAAATTCCAGAAGCCACAAAAGAGTAGCCTAATATATTCACCTCTGTAAAACTTGTAACAAACGAACAAACAAACAAACAAACAACTTCCGGATCATGAAAACACTAAACACAAAGCAAAAACACATAATAAACTGGGAAAGAATTCTTCTAATTCATTTCTTTGACTAAAGGCTAAGCTCCCATGTATGTAAGATCTCTTATTGGTAAAAAAAGATAACAACTCAGAAGAAAAATAAAAATTTTATGAACAGATGTTTTACAGAAAGTAAACTGCAAATGACTCTTGAACATATAAAAAGATGTTGTCACTCCTGATGAGAGAAATATAACTGAAAACTATATTGAGATATATTTTACCTATCAGATTTGCAAAAGTAAATCTCAAAATTTGCTAACATAGCATTGGTGAGGAAGTAGGAAACAGATGCTTTCATTCATCACTTGTGGGATGGCAGATTGGTACAATATGAAGAAGTGACACATTGGCAGTGTATATTTCAATGGTTCATATCCTTTCAATTTAACTAATCCACTCCTAAGATTTACCAGAGAGGTTACTTGCATATATGCCAATAAAGATGTACAAGGTTATATGTGTAAAACCATGCAGCCCTATTTGTGACAGCAAATATTTGTAAACAGCCTATTTTCATCTATATAGAAATAGTTAAATAAATGATATACCTAAACAAATACTATTTAAATATTTTTAAATTATCATGTATTAACATGAGAAGATTTTCAAGATACACTCAGTGGGGAGGAAAGGCAAGTTTGTAACAGTCTATTACAATACCATCATGTAGAAGTGTGTGTGTGTTTTCCTTATTTAAAAAATAATATCTGAAAAGATGAAGAAACTACGTCAGACGCAGTGGCTCATGCCTATAATCCCAGCACTTTGGGAGGCTGGAGAGGTGGACAGCTTGAGCCCAGAGGTTTGAGACCAGCTTGGGCAATATCCTGTCTTTACAAAAAGTGGAAAAAATAGCTAGGTATGGTGGCACACATTCGTAGTCCCAGTTACTCAGGAGTCTGAGGTGGGAGGATCCCTTGAGCCCACGAGGCAGAGGTTTCAGTGAGCTGGAATCCTGCCACTGCATTCCAGCCAAGGTGACAGAGCAAGACCTTGTCTTAAAAAACTGAAACAAAACAAAACAAACTAAAAGTGATTACCCATAGGAAGACAGAGGAATGAATAGTGCAGATGGTACACAGGGAAGGGAAGAAAACTTTTCACCACTTATCTTTTATACTTCTTGATATTTGTTTCATGCTTATTAAATAGTAGGAATTTATTAAATAAAATAATTTTAAAACTGAGATATATATTCCCAGTTTGCCACAATATTACAAAACTTAATTTTCTGAAATATAATCTAGTTTTGATATTCATTTATAAACCTGAAGTGGTGTGGCACACTTAATATCTTTATGTTTATTCCTTGGCCCTCTGCAGGCTAGGTTCTACTGAATTTGCTGTTTTAGAACTCACTAACAGCTTCCTAATTCCCAAATCCAATAATAACTTTTCCATTCTCCTCTCATTTGAATTCTCTTCTGTGCTGGATGCTGCTGACCACCTGCTTCCTTATTGAAACACTGCCTCTTTGTCAGTACTTTATCACCTACTAAAGTCCTGGGTCTAAGTCCTTCTAAAACCCAGGCTTTCCTTCCTAGCTTTCACTCTTCCCTGAGCTCTACCAATAGCAGGATAAGAATAAGATTGTTTTCAATTGTCTTTCCTGGTTAAAACCTTACCATCCCTGACACTAGCTGGAGCTTGTAATACTTACTGTCTAAAGCACTTAATAATCAAAAGCTCTCTTGCCAAAAACTAAAGATTAACTTTGGTTGAAGAGGCAGGAAATAATTAGGAACTTTGTTATTTCATTTTCTTCTAGTTACTATTCTCTGTTTTGAAGGTGGTACACAGACTACTTAGGAACAGTAGGATTGGAGCCTGGGACTTGAGAGGAACAGCCTTTGAAATCAGATTACCTGGGCATAAAGTTCAACGTCATTCCTAGCTAGCATGTAACCTTGAGCGAGTTATTCAAACTTTACCTAAGTGAGTTACTACAACTGTGCCTGTCTTGTTTACTTCTCCCTAAAATGGAGGAGCCATGATAGTACCTAATTCATTGCACTCTTAGGTAGTATTTACGAGGTAATAGAAGTAGAATCACTTTTAACCATTCCCGGCATCCAGGCTCTTGCATCTATGGCTAATACAAGTCCATGTAGAAGACTGTAGAGCACTAATTCCAGAGTCAGAATCCTTATTTCTAGTCTTCTCTTTTCTGCTACTACCTTGATCTATGTTTTGAATACATTTTCTGAGTTTCAGCCTCCCTATTTATAAAACAGGAAGCTAAAATACAATCCCTAAAATTATTTTCTGTCAATATAATTCTAAATATCTCCTTGAGGAACAATGCCTTAAGCCCGTTACTTCAAAGTCTCATAGCTAAAGCACTGCTTTGTGTGTGAATTGGGAAGGTTTTCTAAAGGTCAGGACTAATGACTTTATAAAATGAGAAACATACAGGCTTGTTTTATGAAGATATTTAGTATGTTACTTATTTTTAAACAAAGCCACTTCTGTTAGGACAAGAAAAAAAATCTTATTCTTAAGAGATAAAGTGGTTCTAAAGTTGACAACATGGACCAAAATTGCATAGATTAGAAATAGGTTGATCAAGTGGGGCACAGTGGCTTATGCCTTGGGAGTCTGAGGCAGGTGATCGCTTGAGCTCAGGCATTCAAGACCAGCCTGGGCAACACAGCAAGACCTCTGACTCTATAAAACACACACACACACACACACACACACACACAAAGCTGGGTGTGTTGGTGCACGCCCATAGTACCAACTACTCAGAAGACTGAGATGGGAGGATCTTTTGAGCCATGATCATGACACTGCACCCCAGCCTGGCCACTAGAGCAAGACCCAGTCTCAGAAAAGAAAAGAAAAGAGAAGAAAAGAAAAGAAAACAAAAGAAAAGAAAAGAAAAGAGAAAGAAAGAGAAAAAGAAAAAATAAAGAAATCAGTTGATCAACAGAAAAACCCTTACATTAGAAATAAGGTATTTATTTTGATATCACTAAGTTGAAATTTGACTATTAGACCTCAATCTTATTTTTGAAAACAAGTTACTCCTTAAATCTCACATTCTTCTGGCCCCTTGGCTAAACGTTTGGGGCTCTGTCTTTAATACTTTACTCTCATTTACTCCTTAAGTCCAGTGTAGTCCTGATCCTAGGCTGATCTTTTGCTTCACAATTCATTGCCACAGTGTCTAAATTTTCTACACATCTCAACCTGGTAGCTAAAGATTGGCTGACTTTGGCCTTTTTACTTTCAAGAAATCACAAAGTCCACTGCCAAGTACCTTCTTCTTTTAAGCACTTCCCCTGAATACTTGTATTTCCAGAATTCGTATTGGTTTGCTACTCTCATTAGTAAGTCTAAATTTCTCTGCCAGACTCAGAGTTAGGCCTCCTTTAACTACTCTAGCCTCTTTTCTTCCCCTCTGTCCCATATATTTCAGTTTCCTCATGGACTCCATACACAATTTCTTCCTTATTACTGATTTCATGCAGAAAATTAACATATCAAGCCTTTTTTTGTGGAGAGAGGAACTTGCTCTGCTGCCCAGGCTGGAGTGCAATGGCACAATCACAGCTCACCACAGCCTTGAAGTCCTGGGCTCAAGTGATCCTCTTGCCTTAGCCTCCTGAATCACTAGGACTAAAGGCAAGCATCAACACACCTAATTTTTTTGTAGCTATGTTGTAATTTTTTTGTTATGTTGCCCAGGCTGTCGAGCCTTATTTTTTTAATTGAAACTTTATATATTTACTGACATATTTCTATGTATTTGCTATTAATAACTCAATTTCATGACTGAAATTATTTCAGGTTCATGCATTATAAAAAACTTAAATGGTCATCATAATGCAGCAATGTAATTACTTTTTGGGAATATATGACTTGAACTTAAAATTAGTTCTTTTATTGACCAGTTGTGTTTCTGTTGGCAAGTCATACTCTGAGCCTCACAACAGTGTTATAAATATTAAATGAAAATTTAACATTTTCATTTAATATTTAATATTTTGTTAGCCCTAATTGCAATATCAGTACCATTGTTTTCAATATGTTATTTCCATATAGAACAACACATCCTTAAAGTATTAGATAAATAGAAAGTCTGTTAGAAGGTGTTTAATAAGTATATGAAATATGCTTCAAAAAACCATGAAGTGAGTTTCAAATGTAAAAAAAAATTGGTGTTAACTGTAAAGCCATTGGTATTAACACAGTTTAGTCCTAAGTATTCAATTAGATGACAATTCTTACAAGAAGGAATTATAACAATAAAATTGATGAGACACTGTTTACCGAAGTGTTTGCTAAAAGAAACATTACTATCAGCTGACTACACCCATGGCAAGTTACAAGAGACATTTTCTAATTGCATTGTGTTTTCACTGATAAAAGATCTATTTCTATGACTAGAGAGAGCCTAATTAGGGCCTCTTTGCAGAGTAATTCTGATTCTATATATTTTTTTCCTGTGACCATTCTTTGTGGTATCCACAGGCAACTACATTGAAATCAGTGGAGACTTGACCTATTGAGGAAGTTTAATGGGAAATGCTAATGACCAGAAAATGTTAATGAGCTGGGAATATATATCCTATTCTAGCTGAGATGAAAAGCATCATAAGAGAATAATTAACATTAGAACTCACAACTTGGTTGTCAAATTATTTTATAATAATTTAAGAATATAGGACTAAAAAGCAGAAATACAAAATACTTTGAAAGATTATTTAGTTGTTGAAGTGTCTTTTGTAAGAAGCGGATAAACTCTATGGATTCTTGAATATTGTTTTCTAAACTTTCTACACTACTTTAGCATTCACTGAACACAAGAGTTAAAACTGAAGTAGTAACAATAGTAGAGTTTGTGTATATCTATGGAAAGCTAAGACTTTTGGTCTTAGCAGAGACTTTTTAAAGAGATTTTTGTCTCTTAGACAGAGACAGCCAACTGTCCAGTAAAATTTGGACTTCCTTTCCCATAGTTTAGAGTTGTTGTGGAAATGCAATTGCCCAGATGGTGATTATACCTCCAAATTCTCTTTGCATCCAAGTAGGACCATGTGACCAGGCATCCCCACTGGGATATGAACAAGGGAACCATTTCTGAGATAGAGGAAGAAAGAAAGGAGAAAAAAAGTATGCCAATTTAAAAAAATCTAAATTGCGAGTTGCTTAATGTGTTTCAATAGGACAAGTATAGATTATTTAACTGAGTTGTTATCTAATTCAGTAAAATGCCTAAAGAGTAGGACATGATTTAAAGTTATGTCTTGATTATAAATAACTCTCAGATATCCCTGGCCACTGGAGATAGAGCTTCATCCCTGGCCACTGGAGATAGAACGTGTCTGCTAAATAAATTATTATTAGTCCTAGATTTCTTTAGTAGGAATAAGTTCATTACAGTTTCAGCCAAAGGAAGAAAGTGAAGAGCAAGGAATTGAGCTGTACATAATAAAAGACCCAAGCATTTGAGCAGGTGTTACTTCAGTTCTGATCAAAATAATTAGTGTTCAGTGGGTATGGTGTGTTAGTGGGACTGTGATTGGTGGTGGCCAGAGACTGCTGAAAGAAGAGCCAGAAAGCTAGAAACTTAAAAACATTCTATTTAAATTTAAGTCCCAGGTAGGTAACTGTAAAAATGAGCTTGATGACTTCAAAGAAGTTTTAGTCAGAAAATAGACAAGTAGCCTCTGACAAAAAGGAGGGTTTTGCATAGCTAGGTCAGAACCGTATTTTTTAAATTTGGGAGCAGTTAAATTTTGCATCTATCCTCCTTAAGGGAGGAATTAATTGGATATTAGAGTGGATTCTGAAGGATAGATGCAAAATTTAATAGGAAATCAAGGGTTTTTTTCATCCTTTTACAGTAATATTAAATTAAAATATGTAATGATAAAGCAATACAGCCAGCATAAACATTTTGGGGTACACAATGACTGTTGGCACATCAGCCATTGCTTTATTACAAACTTCCCTCAAAACTTAGTGTTTCAAAGCACTTACTTTTTAACATTTTTAATTAACAAATAGTAATTGTATTTATATAGGGTACAATATAATCTTTTGATACATCTATACATTGCGTAAGTTAAATCAAGCTAATTAACATGTCTATCCCCTCATCTACTTGTCTTTTTGTGTGGTGAAATATTTAAAATCTAATCTTTTAGCAATTTTGAAATATATTATATAATGTTATTAAATATGGTCACCATGTGGCACAATGGACCACTAAAATGTTTTCTAGAACTAAAAATAGGACTATTTTCTGTCTAACTGAAACTTTGTGTCCTGTGACCAAAATCTTCTCTTCACCATCTCCAGACCCCTTACCATGGATAATCACCATTCTACTCTTTGTTTCCATGAGTTCAAAATTTTTATTTTTGCATTTGTGAGAATGCAATAAATAAATATATGGTTATTAACTATAGTTACCATGTTATACAAGAGATCTCCTGAACTTATTCTTCCTACCTAACTGAAATTTTATATCCTTTGACCAACATTTTCTCAACCCCTTCCTTCTCTTCCCTCTGTCCTAGCCCCTGGTAACAACCTTTGTACTCCCTACTTCTATGAGTTCAACTATTTTAGATTCCACATAGAAGTGAGAACATGCTTTCTGCTCTTGGCTTGTTTCTCTTGACATCATGGCCTCCACAGTCACCCACATTGAAGGAAATAACAGGATTTTCTTCTTTTTATGGCTAAATACTATTACATTGTGTATATGTACTACATTTTCTTTATTTGCTCCTCTGTTTATAGACACTTAAATTGATTCCATATCTTGGTTGTTATTCATAATAAGAAATAAACATGAGAGAACAGATATCTCTTTGACATACCAATGAAATTTCCTTTGGATATATACTCAGTAGTGAGACTGCTGGGTCATATGATAATTTTATTTTTAGTTTTTTTGAAAACCTTCATACTGTTCTCCATAATGGCTGTCTAATTTACATTTCCATCAACAGTGTACAAGGGTTTTCTTTGCTTCACATTCTTGCCAAAACTTATCTTTCTTTTTTGATAATAGCTATTCCAACAGGTATAAGATGATATCTCATTGTGGTTTTAATTTACATTTTTCTTAAGATTAGTTATGTTGAATTTTTTTTTATATATTGTATGTCTTTTGAGCAATGTCTGTTTAGGCATTTTGTTCATTTTTAATTGGATTGCTTTCTTGCTATTGAGTTTTAAATATATTTTGGGTATTAATTGACCCTTTTTCTGATATATGGATTCCAAATATTTTCTCCCATTCCACAGGCTGTCTCTTTGTTGATTTTTTTCCTTGGTTGTGCAAAAGCCTTTTAGTTTGATGTTCTGCCATTTGTCTATTTTTGCATTTGTTGCCTGTGCTTTCAGCTTTATATACAAAAAATTATTACCCAGACCAATGTCATCGAGATGCTCCCCTATGTTTTCTTCTAGTAGTTTTACAATTTCAGGTCTTTTGTTTTAAGTCTTTAATCCATTTTGAGTTGATTTTTGTATACTGTGTAAGATAAGGGCCTAATTTCATTCTTCTGCATGTGTGTATGCAGTTTTTCTAACATTATTAGAGAAGGGGCAGTCCTTTCCCCATTATTGTTCTAGATAACCTGATCAACAATGAGTTGACTGTAAATGTATGAATGTATTTCTGGGCTCTCTCCTCTGTTCCACTGGGCTAAGTATCTGGTTTTATGCCAGTACCACACTGTCTGATTACTATGGTTTTGTAGTGTATTTTGAAGTCAGGTAGTGTGATGTCTGTAGCTTTGTTTCTTTTGTTTGTTTGTTTGTTTGTTTGTTTGAAATGGAGTTTCACTTGTGCAGTGGTGTGATCTCAGCTTACTACAACCTCTGCTCCAGGGTTCAAGTGATTCTCCTGCCTCAGCCTCGCAAGTAGCTAGAATTCCAGGTGTGTACCACAATGCCAAGCTGATTTTTGTATCTTTAGTAAAAACAGGGTTTCACCATGTTGGAAGGCTGATCTCAAACTCTTGACCTCAAGTGATCCACCTGCCTCAGCCTCCTAAAGTGCTGGGATTACTGTAGGCATGAGCCACCGAGCTCAGCCTGCTTTGTTTCTGTTTGGTTTTTGTGGGTTTTTTGTTTTTGTTCAAGATTCCTTTAGCTGTTTGGGGTCTTTTGTGGTTTCATGCACATTTTAAGATTATGTTTATGTTTCTATATAAAATGTCATTAGAATTTTCATTGAGATAACTTTGAATCTATAGATCATTTTGAATAGTATGGACATTTTAACAATGTGAATTATTTCAATATATGAACATGGAGTATCTTCCCATTTACTTATATCTTCTTCAATTTATTTCATCAATGTTTTATAGTTTTCAGTGTGCATGTCTTTCACTTTTGATTAAATTTCTATGTATTTTATTGGTTTTTTTAAGCTATTGTAAATCAGATTATTTTCCTGATTTCTTTTTCAGATAGTTAGCTGTTAGTATATAGTGATGCTATTTATTTTCATACGTTGATTTTGTCTTCTCTAACTTTACAGAATTTGTTTCTTAGTTTCAACAGTTTTTTGGTAGATTCTTTAAGGTTTTGTAAGATCATGTCATCTATAAACAGAGACAATTTAACCTTTTGATTTCCAATTTGGATGCCTTTTGTTTTTTTTCTTGCCTCATTGCCCTGGCTAGGACTTTCAGTACAATGTTAAATATTAGAGGTAAAAGTGGGCATCCTTGTGTTGTGCCTGATTTTAGATTAAAAAATTTTAACCTTCCCCCATTGAGTATAATGTTAGCTATGAGTGTGCCATATATGACCTTTTTTTGTGTTCAAGAACATTCCTCTATATCTGCTTTGTTGAGAGTTTTTATCATAAAAGGGTGTTGAATATTGTCAAATTTTTTGGCATTAATTCAGGTGATTATACATTTTTTTCTCCTCCATTCTGTTAATGTGTTATATCACATTTACAGAGTTGTCTTTTTTCAACTCTTCTTGCATCCCTGGGATAAATTCCACTTGAACATTGTGAATAATGTGCTGCTGAATTTAATGTGCTATTCAATTCAGTTTGTATGTATTTTATTGACAATTTTTACACGTATGTTCATCAGGGATACTGCCTTGTAATTTTCTTTTTTTTTCTTTTTTGTAGTGTCCTCATCTGGCTCTAACCTGATAATACTGACATCATAAAAGAGTTTGGAAATATTCCCTCCTCCTCAATTTCATGAAAATGTTTGGGAAGGATTGGTAATAATTATCTAGATGTTTGATGTTTGTTGGAACTCAACAGTGAAGCCATAAGGTTCTAAAGTGTTCTTTGACAGGAAGCTTTTTATTACTGAATCTATCTCCTTATTCATATTTATCTGTTCAGATTTTCTATTTCTTTATGTTTAGTCTTGGTAAGTTGCATGTCTCTAGGAGTTTATCAATTTCTTCTAATTTAATTTGTTTCTGTATAACTGTTCATAGTAGTCTCTTATAACCCTTTGTATTTCGTTGTATCAATTGTAATGTTGTGTTTTTCCCTTTTATTTATTTGAAACTTCTCTCAGAAAATAAAATTTTTAATGGCATTCATTGGTTTCAAAATTATAGGTTATAATAAACATGTATCTTATATATTACCTCAACCAAGATAATTCATTTAACTAGCAATAATATTTTATAATAATTGAATATAAGTAAATATAATTATATTACTAGATGTGGCCAAAAATTCTTCACTTTCTCCACTATAGATATTATGGAATTGTTAAGTGACTTCATCACAAGCTATTAGGCTCTGAATGCAACATGTTATATTAATGGTATAATTGTGACATCTTCTCCAAATTCATATAATTTATATTTACCATTGATATAAAAGGTAAAGCCTTTGAAAGAAATACCTAGACCAATAAACAATTTCTTGAAGCACTACATCTAAGGTTAAATTTCATTACTTACCTTCCCAAATCTCTGAGAGAATTCCAGGTGTGTCACATAATGGTCAACTATTTTAATCAACATTTCTAATAATAGATATGTCAATGTAATTAAAGACATAAAACAATTCCTTGAAATTACCAATATGACCTATATTGAAGTACAAATTTAACAGCAGGTTGAAAGACTCAATGTTTGACTACTAGTTCTTTTAGTGTGTACTACTACTACTGATAATAATAATAATAATAATAAAGCCTTCGCAGACTTTATGGTTCACAAAATATATTCTCATAGTGTATTCTTTTCTAAGTGATTGTGAGGACTGTGCTCTATGCCTAGCACTATTTTCTACTTAATAATGTCTCAGATTTGACCAGTGCCTCTTTCAAAATTATTCGTGTTAACTCTGATACTACCTGGAAGATCTGTTCCATTTCTGATTTTTCTTGGCAGTTCATAAATAATCTGTCTCATTCACGATTGCCTCTCTGTATGTCCTTTCTGTGTTACTTTTCAAATTTCTAGTTGTAACATCTGTTTCAGCCCCCTCACAGCAATATTCTTGGATTCTAGCTTTCATCACTTATTGTGAATACCAACTGGACCATGTATAGGAAGCTTTGCTTTAAGAAATTTAAGCTGGCTATGGTCCAGTACTCTGTTGATCATAGTAACTCCTGACTTTAGAATTGCCTTTAATTATGGCTAAACAGGAATGAAGTTAGTTAGATAATGTAATATACAATGGGAGGAAATAAACTTGGTGGGAAACTATTCTGCTCAAAATACTTCTAAACTTTTTAGAAAAAATTTAAAAGTTTTACTCAAAAGAATCACTAGGGGCAAAATCTAGATGTAAGACAAATGCAGAAAGCAGGATATAAAATATTTAGAGTCAGTGCTTAGCCAAGAATTGATTCAAAGTAAATTAAACTTTTTTTAAAAAAAGCTTGAAGGAGGAAACTATAAATGATGTGTCTTCTGAGGGAGTGAGGGAAACATTTTTACTTATGAGGAATTGGCTAATCTTAGGTTGGTCACAAGTTTGTGAGTTGTCATCATTTTATTATTTTTTGGTCATCTGGATAGGAGAGGTATGAACTGTTTGGAAGTCACTTAAAATAGGTTGTATGTCTTAGGTAAATAATTAGGACTAGAGTGGATATATTCATGTATTCTATCTAATTAGAACAGGCAGGAGTGATAAATTGAAAGCTTGCCCTGTATTTCTGCACCCTTTGAATCAAACTCTAGAAGCATTAGACACACCATAGGAACTTGTAAAAATGCAAATTCTTAGGCTCCACCTCATATTCTTGTACAGAAGATTTGGGGTGAAAATCTAGAATCCGAATATTGCATTTTGAGACACATGTTCCATGGAACGCATTTTTGCAAAACACTGCTAAATTGTATGATGAATTTATCATTTCCTACTAAAACAAGGAGAGCTTGTTTAAACAGTAAAATGAATAACAATTACCATGAAATGTGAAATATGAATTTGCCGTATTTGCAAAAACTGCCAAAGTTTTGCAGGCAAAGCAGCAGTACTTCAAGTATTTACAAACAGACATTTACATACATTGTGCAGTAGATACACACCCTATTTCTTTAATCATTAATTTTTAGTGTTAGAACCATTGAGAAAAATTCTAGTATGTACAAATCTGACATGTGCATGGCCACAGAATTGAATGTAGACTCTGACAGGCCACCTGCGTTCAAATCCTGCACTATCATTTAATAGATAAGTGGACTTGTATACATTTCTTAACCTCTTTGTGCCTTAAATTTCTTATCTGTAAAATGGGAACGATGATAATACTTCATGGAGACGATTGAGGAGAGTAAAGTATTTCATACGTATAAAATGTTTAGAAACTTTCCTAGACCATCATAAGCCCTCAATTAACAATTTATTAGTTATCCAGTAGGTAACTGCTAAAATAAATAAACTGATAGACTACAATAACATATTTGGGATTAATTGAAAACATTATTGCTTAGCCTAAAGTGTTCATGCATAAGGAGAATAGAGAATAAAGTTAAAACTAGAGTAAAGACTCTACTCTGATCTTAAGCACTAGCTATCTCTCAAGTTGCTTACTAGTGTATTTTCTAAGTAATGTTTTCAAAAAATTCTTAATTGTTTGCCCTAGTTTTAAGAGAAAAAGGAAAAAGAATTGACTGGAAATAATTTAGGGATACTAGAGCAAACTTCTAATTTGCTTTCTTTCTGTGGAATCGTGTTTCTCCTGTTTTCTGTTCTTCTCCCCACTATTGTATTTTCCTGAGGCCATGATTAAATCAGAAAAATGTCTTTCACCTTTACCTTCTTCTTTCCTATATTCAAAAACAGTATAATTTTTACATAACTTGACTCATAATAAAAAACACAAAATTCACAAAACAGTGTTTTCTTCCTTGGACCTATGGCCAAAACGTGGACAATTAGAAAAGCAAAGATTCTGAGACTGTGTGTGTTAAAGAAAATTAGCCTGACCATCACCACTTCAACTCCGTGGTAGACTGCCCAGCTAGTAAGCCATACGGGACTCACAAGAGAGGATGTTCTTTGTTAGAATGCATATCTATCCACAGCAAAGCTCCAGTTTTGGAGCTAGGGTCTGACACAAGATTCCATATCATGGAGAAAGTCAAAGCAGAAGAGCCCTCAGATGTGAAGGCAGGATTCAGAGTGAGGTAATGGATTAAAACTCAGGACAAAAATCAGGCTCTCTTTTAACAACATAAGGCAGCAGGAAGATCAATAACAAAAACCCACAGCAGTCACGTGGGGGTCATCAGATTCCGGATCTGGCAGAGGAGCCCAGTGGTAAGTCCAGATATGTGGGGCATCTACAGCTGTTGAAAGCTTCCTGCTTGAATCTGAATTGGCTCAGAAACTAGCAAAACAGAGCCTCCAGTGAACCTTTCAAATAATAGACGGGTCCAGTGAATTTGGTTGAATTGAATGAAATACAAGATCATTTCTTCAGTGCCACACTGCTATGCCATATTGTGATTCAGGTGATAACAAATTGGTCTTGCTGAGTAGAACAGCAAATGAATCTTGGAGAGGATATTGCTAGTGAAGAGCAACACATGGAGATAATAAATCACTAATGAAAGGGTTACTTGCAGCTCAACAACATGTGTTTTATGTTACATAAAGCGGTTTTAAGAACTGCTTTATGTTGCTTAATAGAATAATATTTAATCTTTTTAATTAACTAAAACAAATGATTTACTGAATTAAGTTTTCTAGAAAGGAAAATGCATTGTAAACATTGTTTGTTAGGATGGACATAAAATATAAAAATAAGATTATTGCGAAAAGACTTTTTATTCTAAGCTTTGTACTTTGGATGACTCATTTCATTTTAATTTTATATCAGTTCAATGTTAAAGTTTATCATTTTCTTGGGACATAACAGTTCTCACATATAAAAAATGTGCATTATAATAAAATGGAAAATAACTCTAAAAAGACATCTTGGATGTGGTAGAGATCTTTGCTTGCTTTCCCGATTTCTTTCTCAATACTTAATATTTTTCTAAAACCTGTCCTCTTGTACTAACTTAGTATCTAGAAATATAATTTTGACTATAACAATTCAAGGAAAACACTAAACTTTATGATATATTACTACAGGGCTTGTCTCTTGGCAAGAAGCAGGAATGGTTGGCATTAACGAGAGCATGACAGTTCAGAAAGAAAGCCAGCTCAGGGTATTATGAATCATACAGCTCTAAAACATTTATAAATGAATGAAAAGGCTTGGGGCTGACATGAAATATGAGTCTCATTATAGCACTGTAATTTCTCCAGCAATGCCTCAGAGGGATATGACACCTCCCAAGAAAAGTTGTAAGACTTTCATTATATAATTTTTCTACTAGTTGGTTATGGTCAAGGTGGAATAAGTCTGCATCTCTGGGGTGCACATGGAAAGATATCTCTACATATAAATGTTCCCATGGCAAAAATCCTTCAAGACTTCTTTCCTCTAGAAACCAAACATTACTGTTGACCTTCAAGAAATAATACCAGTCTCCAGTAAGACTTTTCCAATCTTTCCATTTCTCTAAGCAATATTCAGGTAGCCTATAATGTGCCTATTGTTTTCCACTCACACAAGATGACAAAACCTCAGTAACATTAACAAAGATAGTTCCTAGGGGAAAGCAGCACAGGTTATTTAGTTAATTATAATTGTGAAAAGAAAAAAAATAGGATGAACTACTGATCAGTGCAAATAGAATGCACCGATGTATAGTGTTCTTAGCAGTCTAGATTTTCACCATCTTAAAGCAACTCAGGCTAACAAAACTTCACTTATAGGATGAATTGGGAAAAGACTCTAAAATAACTAGAAGGCTGCATTATCAATAATTTCCATGAAACTTTTGTACTATTTTCAAATAAAATGTCTTATAAATTTAAGCAACGACAAGCCTCTTTACTGTCAGATTTTCCATTACATTTTTATGTGCAAATAAATATTTCTAAAATAACTGAAAAGCTTATTAAGTTAACTGTTCACATGGTAAGAACGCCTCCACACATGCTCTTATATCTATCAGTCGATTGATCTTTCAATCGATAATCTACCACTGTGATTAGGACAAATATAGAATTAATATGATTCTAGTGTGTGACAGGAAAACTACTATAGGTTGTTAAATTTCTGTTCCTTTTTCCTCTTAGGTTAAGACGTAGACTTTAGATTTCAGCTTCCCTTACAGTGGGGTGAGGTCATGTGACTGAGTTCTGGTCCATGAATGTGAGTAAAAGTGATGTTTGTCACTTAGAGTCTTGGTATATAAGAATACCCTGGGTAATACTTTTTGCTCAATCTCGCCTCACCAGGTCTTCTGACATGGAAAGATATCTCTACATATAAATGTTCCCATGGCAAAAATCCATGGGAAGACTCTAAGGCCTTAGGAAATGGGAAAGCTACAGGGTCAAAAGGATCCTGGCCCCTGAATAACTGCATAGCTTTTTGCTGGTCCACACTGAATGTAATGTAACTAATAAATAAATGTTTCTTTTTTTTTTTTTTTTTTTTTTATTGCATTTTAGGTTTTGGGGTACATGTGAAAAACATGCAAAGTTGTTGCATAGGTGCATTCATGGCAGTGTGATTTGCTGCCTCCCTCCCCCTCACCCATATCTGGCATTTCTCCCCATGCTATCCCTCCCCAACTCCCCTCCCCGCTGTCCCCCCCACTCCCCCACAACAGACCCCCATGTACAGTGCTCCCCTCCCTGTGTCCATGTGTTCTCCTTGTTCAACACCCTCCTATGAGTGAGAACATGTGGTGTTTGGTTTTGTGTTCTTGTGTCAGTTTGCTGAGAATGATGGCTTCCAGGTTCATCCATGTCCCTACAAAGGACGCGAACTCCTCATTTTTAATGGCTGCATAATATTCCATGGTGTATATGTGCCACATTTTTCCTGTCCAGTCTATCATCGATGGGCATTTGGGTTGGTTCCAGGTCTTTGCTATTGTAAACTGTGCTGCAATGAACATTCGTGTGCATGTGTCCTTATAGTAGAACGATTTATAATCCTTTGGATATATGCCCAGTAATGGGATTGCTGGGTCAAATGGAATTTCTATTTCTAGGTCCTTGAGGAATCGCCACACTGTTTTCCACAGTGGTTGAACTAATTTACACTCCCACCAACAGTGTAAAAGTGTTCCTATTTCTCCACATCCTCTCCAGCATCTATTTTCTCCAGATTTTTTAATGATCGCCATTCTAACTGGTGTGAGATGGTATCTCAATGTAGTTTTGATTTGCATTTCTCTAATGACCAGTGATGATGAGCATTTTTTCATATGTTTGTTGGCCTCTTGTATGTCTTCTTTTGTAAAGTATCTGTTCATATCCTTCGCCCCTGTTCAATAAGTGGTGTTGGGAAAACTGGCTAACCATATGCAGAAAGCAGAAACTCGACCCCTTCCTGACACCTTACACTAAAATTGACTCCAGATGGATTAAAGACTTAAACATAAGGCCTAACACCATAAAAACACTAGAAGGAAACCTAGGCAAAACCATTCAGGACATAGGCGTAGGCAAGGACTTTATGACCAAAACACCAAAAGCATTGGCAACAAAAGCCAAAATAGACAAATGGGACCTAATCAAACTCCACAGCTTCTGCACGGCAAAAGAAACAGTCAATAGAGTGAATCGGCAACCAACAGAATGGGAAAAAATTTTTGCAGCCTACCCATCTGACAAAGGGCTGATATCCAGAATTTACAACGAGCTAAAAAAGATTTACAAGTAAATAAATGTTTCTTATGTTAAACCACTGAGATTTAAGAATTATTTGCAATAGTTGTTAGCCTACCCTGGCAAATTCATGCAGAACATAGGATTCCTACTAAAATGTATGAAAATATGAACTTAAAATATTCTTGTTTAAGACACAGACCAAAATTGAAGATGCATTTTCTTTCCTTCCTTATCTATGTGTTGTAGGAATGTATTCTCAGAGATAAGTAGATTGTATT
The DNA here is from genome assembly GCF_030222135.1 of Aotus nancymaae. Lineage (NCBI taxonomy): Eukaryota > Metazoa > Chordata > Mammalia > Primates > Aotidae > Aotus > Aotus nancymaae. Next base: position 34,880,468 of record NW_026988413.1, read on the forward strand.
TATTAGAAAATAGTGTTCTTTAAAAGATAAACTGTTGAATCAAGAAATTCTTAGAAAAAAAGCACATTCAGGAAAGTGGTCTTGGCTGATATGTAGGGGCACAGGTCCAATTATTATTTGGATCTGATCTTCCCTCACTTTAGTTATCCCTGAGTCCTACTTTTCTAATCCTGCCTCAGCCTCTCTGTCCTCTAGTCCCATTATTATTCCAAAGCATTAATATTCCATATCTGACTGCACAATATCAGAATAGTCCTCTTTTCCATTTTCCTTTTCCTTTTTACTATAAGTGGAAAAGAACTTATTTTGCTGAATGATGGCTACAATTAGTGTGTGTGGATTAGCATGTTCATTTGGATTTGCTACACTAATCAGACTAATTTATAGACTACAGAATATGGAAGGTTTTATTTTTGAGATGATTAATACCTACTTTTTTTTCTGTGTGACTTATCAGTATAGTAGATCTAAATTCCTTGTAGCAGACACAAAAGAAGATAAAGAGAAGAGCAAAATAACATTTTAAATCTGAAAATTGCCATAGGATATAAAGCTCCTTTTAAGTACATTTAAACCACAAGATATGAATCTATAGAGTACATCTATGTTTTAAGAAATGCATCTATAATATCCCCAATAATTTAATAAAATTAAAGTAGGGTCATATTCTGAAATCATGGTTTCCTATACTTTTCTTTAGAAAGAACTCTACTTGCTTTCCAAGAATATTTACATCTCCCTAAAATTAATATGTTGATGTCTGAATTTCTATTACCTCAGCATGTGACCTTATTGTAAGTAGAGTCATGAAAGATGTAAGTAGTTAAGATGAAGTCATACTGAAGTAGGATGGGCTCCTAATCCAATATGACTGCCCTTATGAAAAAGGAAAAATCGGGGACAAACACACACAGGGAGAATACCATGCAGAAATGAAGGCAGAGATCAGGTGAGAGACAGCAAACAACCAGCAGTTGGGAGAGAGGCATAGAACAGATTTTCCCTCATACATCTCGGAATGGCCAAGCTTGATGATGCCTTGGTCTCAGACTTTTAGCCTCCAGAACTGTGAGATAACAAATTTCTGTTGCTTAAGCCTCCCAATTTGTGGTACTTTGTTTTGGCAGCTGGAGCAAATAAATACGCATTAAAACCAAGAGCCCTGGGCTCAGCACACTCACTGTGACTGTGCTATCAGAGTTATTCCTAAGACCCCCCACCCAATACAAAAACAAAACAAACAACAACAAAAACAGTGAATGACCTTGGTAGGCCCACACTCTGGGTATCTTAGACTTTTGGGGAAGAATGATATAATATGATATGGTGGTTTTATGTTATGTAGATACAATCATTTAACATCTCCCATTTACTAAGGGCCATCTGCATGCTAGCAATTGTTCAGGAAGTATGGAATAAAAACACGAAGATGTCTGCCTTCATAGAGCTAGCAAAAGGAAGACATAATAAACAAGCAAAAAAAAAAAAAAGGAATAAAGATAACTTTGTAAAACAGTAAGGACATTGAACAAAACAGCAATAACATGACAGTGACTGGAGTGTTTTAAGGAAAATTGTCAGAAAAGACCTATGTAAGGAGAAAACATCTGACTGGAGGCCTGAATGATGAAATGGGGCCAATTTTGAAAGGCCAGAGCAAGAACATTCCAGGCAAAGGAAATGGGGAGTGGCAAGGCCCTAAGGAAGAAACACACTAGGTACCCCAGGAACATGAGGAAGACTCTGTGGCAGGTCTTAGTGAATAAGAGGGGAGTAGTATAAGCCGAAGTTCAAAAGGCAGATGTCACTTTTGCCAAGCTATGGCATACAGATTGGATTTCATTCAAAAGTATAATGGGAAGACTTTAGGAGATTTTAAGCAGGAACTAACCTGACCAATTTAGGTTTTAAAGGGCCAGACTTGTAGGAAATTAAGACTAAAAGAAGAGAAACCTTCTTTTGCAATAGTCAAGATGAGTGATGATGGTGAATCCCACCAAGATGGTCTCAGTGCACATGGCAGAAACAATAGGACTTGCAGTGAGGGGTGAGAGAATGAGAATGAAAGATGATTGTAGAATGAAGCTTGACACATTGCATGGGTGGTAGTGCCATCAACAAGGTAGGGAAGATTGGGGAGAATCAGGTGATATATATCTAAAAGTTATCACTCACTAGATGATATATGGTGACAGGGCTGGATATGATCATGGAAGAGGAGAGTGCAGTTAGAAGCAAGATGTGGCCCTTGAGCTGAGCCATGGAGCAAACAACACGTAGAGGTTTGTGAGAGAGAAAATCAACAAATCAGACTGAAAAGAAGAGCCTGTGAGGTGGGAGGAAAACCCAGCGAAAATGGTGTCATAAAATCTATGAGATGGAAGAATATAAGGTGGGGGTCAAATGCTACAAAGTGGTTATTTTTTTTTTTTTTTTTATTGCATTTTAGGTTTTGGGGTACATGTGAAAAACATGCAAAGTTGTTGCATAGGTGCATTCATGGCAGTGTGATTTGCTGCCTCCCTCCCCCTCACCCATATCTGGCATTTCTCCCCATGCTATCCCTCCCCAACTCCCCCCACCGCTGTCCCCCCCCACTCCCCCGCAACAGACCCCCGTGTATAGTGCTCCCCTCCCTGTGTCCATGTGTTCTCCTTGTTCAACACCCTCCTATGAGTGAGAACATGTGGTGTTTGGTTTTGTGTTCTTGTGTCAGTTTGCTGAGAATGATGGCTTCCAGGTTCATCCATGTCCCTACAAAGGACGCGAACTCCTCATTTTTAATGGCTGCATAATATTCCATGGTATATATGTGCCACATTTTTCCTGTCCAGTCTATCATCGATGGGCATTTGGGTTGGTTCCAGGTCTTTGCTATTGTAAACTGTGCTGCAATGAACATTCGTGTGCATGTGTCCTTATAGTAGAACGATTTATAATCCTTTGGATATATGCCCAGTAATGGGATTGCTGGGTCAAATGGAATTTCTATTTCTAGGTCCTTGAGGAATCGCCACACTGTTTTCCACAGTGGTTGAACTAATTTACACTCCCACCAACAGTGTAAAAGTGTTCCTATTTCTCCACATCCTCTCCAGCATCTATTTTCTCCAGATTTTTTAATGATCGCCATTCTAACTGGTGTGAGATGGTATCTCAATGTAGTTTTGATTTGCATTTCTCTAATGACCAGTGATGATGAGCATTTTTTCATATGTTTGTTGGCCTCTTGTATGTCTTCTTTTGTAAAGTATCTGTTCATATCCTTCGCCCGTTTTTGAATGGGCTTGTTTGTTTTTTTCTTGTAAATCTTTTTTAGCTCGTTGTAAATTCTGGATATCAGCCCTTTGTCAGATGGGTAGGCTGCAAAAATTTTTTCCCATTCTGTTGGTTGCCGATTCACTCTATTGACTGTTTCTTTTGCCGTGCAGAAGCTGTGGAGTTTGATTAGGTCCCATTTGTCTATTTTGGCTTTTGTTGCCAATGCTTTTGGTGTTTTGGTCATAAAGTCCTTGCCTACGCCTATGTCCTGAATGGTTTTGCCTAGGTTTCCTTCTAGTGTTTTTATGGTGTTAGGCCTTATGTTTAAGTCTTTAATTCATCTGGAGTCAATTTTAGTGTAAGGTGTCAGGAAGGGGTCGAGTTTCTGCTTTCTGCATATGGTTAGCCAGTTTTCCCAACACCACTTATTGAACAGGGAATCCTTTCCCCATTGCTTGTTTTTATCAGGTTTGTCAAAGATCGGGTGGTTGTAGATATGTTGTGTCGCCTCCGACGCCTCTGTTCTGTTCCATTGGTCTATATCTCTGTTTTGGTAACAGTACCATGCTGTTTTGATTACTGTAGCCTTGTAGTAGAGTTTGAAGTCCGGTAGTGTGATGCGTCCCGCTTTGTTCTTTTTGCTTAGAATTGACTTGGCTATGCGGGCTCTCTTTTGGTTCCATATGAAGTTTAAGGTGGTTTTTTCCAGTTCTGTGAAGAAGGTCATTGGTAGCTTGATGGGGATAGCGTTGAATCTGTAAATTACTTTGGGCAGTATGGCCATTTTCACGATATTAATTCTTCCTAACCATGAACATGGAATGTTTCTCCATCTGTTTGTGTCCTCTCTTATTTCGTTGAGCAGTGGTTTGTAGTTCTCCTTGAAGAGGTCCTTTACGTTCCTTGTTAGTTGTATTCCTAGGTATTTTATTCTCTTTGTAGCAATTGTGAATGGCAGTTCATTCTTAATTTGGTTCTCTTTAAGTCTGTTATTGGTGTATAGGAATGCTTGTGATTTTTGCACATTGATTTTGTATCCTGAGACTTTGCTGAAGTTGCTTATCAGTTTCAGGAGATTTTGGGCTGAGATGATGGGGTCTTCTAAATATACAATCATGTCGTCTGCAAATAGAGACAATTTGACTTCCTCCTTTCCTAATTGAATACCCTTTATTTCTTTTTCTTGTCTGATTGCTCTGGCTAGAACTTCCAGTACTATATTGAATAGGAGTGGTGAGAGAGGGCATCCTTGTCTAGTGCCCGATTTCAAAGGGAATGCTTCCAGTTTTTGCCCATTCAGTATGATATTGGCTGTTGGTTTGTCATAAATAGCTTTTATTATTTTGAGGTACGTTCCGTCGATACCTAGTTTATTGAGAGTTTTTAGCATAAAGGGCTGTTGAATTTTGTCGAAGGCCTTCTCTGCATCAATTGAGATAATCATGTGGTTTTTGTCTTTGGTTCTGTTTATGTGGTGAATTACATTTATAGACTTGCGTATATTGAACCAGCCTTGCATCCCCGGGATGAATCCTACTTGATCATGGTGGATAAGCTTTTTGATGTGCTGTTGCAATCGGCTTGCCAGTATTTTATTGAAGATTTTTGCATCTATGTTCATCATGGATATTGGCCTGTAATTTTCTTTTCTTGTTGAGTCTCTGCCGGGTTTTGGTATTAGGATGATGTTGGTCTCATAAAATGATTTGGGAAGGATTCCTTCTTTTTGCATTATTTGAAATAGTTTCAGTAGGAATGGTATCAGTTCCTCTTTGTATGTCTGGTAGAATTCGGCTGTGAACCCATCTGGACCTGGGCTTTTTTTGGGTGGTAGGCTCTTAATTGCTGCCTCGACTTCAGACCTTGTTATTGGTCTATTCAGGGTTTCGACTTCTTCCTGGTTTAGGCTTGGGAGGAGGCAACTGTCCAGGAATTTATCCATTTCTTCCAGGTTTTCTAGTTTATGTGCATAGAGTTGTTTGTAATAATCTCTGATGATGGTTTGAATTTCTCTGGCATCTGTGATGATATCCCCTTTATCATTTTTTACTGCATCTATTTGGTTATTCTCTCTTTTCTTTTTTATTAGTCTGGCTAGTGGTCTGTCTATTTTGTTGATCTTTTCAAAAAACCAGCTCCTGGATTTATTGATTTTTTGAAGGGTTTTTCGTGTCTCTATCTCCTTCAATTCTGCTTTGATCTTAGTTATTTCTTGTCTTCTGCTAGGTTTTGAGTTTTTTTGATCTTGCTCCTCTAGCTCTTTCAATTTTGACGATAGAGTGTCAATTTTAGATCTCTCCTTTCTTCTCATGTGGGCACCTATTGCTATATATTTTCCTCTAGAGACTGCTTTAAATGTGTCCCAGAGATTCTGGTATGTGGTGTCTTCGTTCTCGTTGGTTTCGAAGAACATCTTTATTTCTGCCTTCATTTCAGTGTTTATCCAGTCAACATTCAGGAGAAAGTTGTTCAATTTCCATGAGGCTGTGCGGTTCTGGGTTGGCTTCTGAATTCTGAGTTCTAACTTGATTGCACTGTGGTCTGAGAGACTGTTTGTTATGGTTTCCATTCTTTTGCATTTGCTGAGGAGTGATTTACTTCCAATTATGTGGTCAATTTTAGAGTAGGTGTGATGTGGTGCTGAGAAGAATGTATATTCTGTGGATTTGGGGTAGAGAGTTCTGCAAATGTCTATTAGGTTTGCTTGTTCCAGGTCTGAGTTCAAGTCCTGGATATCCTTGTTAATTTTCTGTCTCGTTGATCTGTCTAATATTGACAATGGGGTGTTGAAGTCTCCCACTATTATTGTATGGGAGTCTAGGTCTCTTTGTAAGTCTTTAAGAACTTGCCTTATGTATCTAGGTGCTCCTGTATTAGGTGCATATATATTTAGGATCGTTAGCTCTTCTTGTTGCATTGATCCTTTTACCATTATGTAATGTCCTTCTTTGTCTCTTTTGATCTTTGTTGCTTTAAAGTCTATTTTATCAGAGATGAGAATTGCAACTCCTGCTTTTTTTTGTTCTCCATTTGCTTGGTAAATCTTCCTCCATCCCTTTATTTTGAGCCTTTGTGTATCCTTGCTTGTGAGGTGGGTTTCCTGGATACAGCACACTGATGGGTTTTGGCTTTTTATCCAATTTGCCAATCTGTGTCTTTTGATTGGGGCATTTAGTCCGTTTACATTTAGGGTTAATATTGTTATATGTGAATTTGATCCTGTCATTTTGATGCTAGCTGGCTGTTTTGCCCATTGGTTGATGCAGATTCTTCATTGTGTTGATGCTCTTTACCATTTCGTGCATTTTTGGAGTGGCTGGTACTGGTTGTTTTTTTCTATGTGTAGTGTCTCCTTCAGGAGCTCTTGTAAAGCTGGTCTGGTGGTGACGAAATCTCTGAGTGCTTGCTTGTTCGCAAAGGATTTTATTTTTCCTTCACTTATGAAGCTTAGTTTGGCTGGATATGAAATTCTGGGTTGAAAGTTCTTTTCTTTAAGGATGTTGAATATCGGCCCCCACTCCCTTCTGGCCTGTAGGGTTTCTGCTGAGAGATCTGCTGTAAGTCTGATGGGCTTCCCTTTGTGGGTAACCCGACCTTTCTCTCTGGCTGCCCTTAGTATTTTCTCCTTCATTTCAACCCTGGCGAATCTGACGATTATGTGCCTTGGGGTTGCTCTTCTAGAGGAATATCTTTGTGGTGTTCTCTGTATTTCCTGGACTTGAATATTGGCCTGCCTTGCTAGGTTGGGGAAGTTTTCCTGGATAATATCCTGAAGAGTATTTTCCAGCTTGGATGCATTCTCTTCGTCACATTCAGGTACACCTATCAAACGTAGATTAGGTCTTTTCACATAGTCCCATATTTCTTGTTGACTCTGTTCATTCCTTTTTACCCTGTTTTCTCTAATCTTGCCTTCTCGTTTTATTTCATTGAGTTGATCTTCGACCTCTGATATCCTTTCTTCTGCTTGGTCAATTCGGCTGTTGAAACTTGTGCATGCTTCGCGAAGTTCTCGTGTTGTGTTTTTCAGCTCCATCAATTCGCTCATATTCCTCTCTAAGTTGTCCATTCTCGTTAACATTTCATCAAGTCTTTTTTCAAGGTTCTTAGTTTCTTTGCATTGGATTAGAACATGTTCTTTTAGCTCACGGAAGTTTCTTATTATCCACTTTCTGAAAGCTGATTCTGTCATTTCATCACACTCATTCTCCATCCAGTCTTGTTCCCTTGCTGGTGAGGAGTTGTTCTCCCTTGTAGGAGGAGAGGTGTTCTGGTTTTGGGTGTTTTCATCCTTTTTGCGCTGGTTTCTTCCCATCTTTGTGGATTTATCCACCTATCGACTTTGTAGTTGCTGTCTTTCTGATTTTGGTAATTTTAAGTCTGCAGTAGCTGAACTCATAAACCCCCTTTTCTTCCCCCTAGGTGGTCTGTCCCAGGGAATTAGGGCGTTATGATTTTCCACTGTTGCAATGGTTTTCCCTGCCCACAAGGTGGCAGCCTAGTCACACTCAGCCTGCAGAGGCTTCGTTGAGCTGCTGTGGGCAAATTGTCCTGGGAACTGCAGGGTGTTTCCCGGTGGGTGACGCCCCTCCTCCACAGAGCTGGACCGTCCCCTGTTCAGCCGTGTTTCCGGAGGCGTCCTCTTTGCCCAGGAAACTCTTGGGTTGAGTCCCTGCCTCAGCTCCCCTTGCTGGCCCAGAGGGGATCCGGTCTGGCTCACTCTGCACAAGGGGCCGCTGCTCCCTGCCTCGGGTGCAGGCAGAGCAGCCGCGCCAGTCCAACCAGCGGCGCTGGCAACCCGTGGAACTTCTCCACCTTTGAATCTCCTGGTCTGTGGGCAGTAAAAATCCGCTGCCCTGTGAGCCGCTGCATCAGCCAAAGCAGCGGCTCTGAGATTCGTGGCGCGCCCTTGCCCGGGAGTGTCCTGGCTTGAATCCCTGCTTCAGCTCCCCTTGCTGGCTCAGAGGTGATTCAGTCTCTCTCGCTCTGTACGTGGATCCGCCGCCCCCCACCTCAGGGCGTAGGCCGAGCGGCGCGCCGCTCCGCTCAAACCAGCAGCGCTGGTGACCCGTGCGGCTCCTCCTCCTGTTAATCCCCTGGTCTGTGGTCAGTAAAAATCTGTCTGGAAATGCGGCGTCCACTCACCCTCTGCGCCTTCTTTCGGAGCTGCGATCCCGACTTCCTCCTAATCGGCCATCTTGAAAACCTCACAAAGTGGTTATTAAAATAAGAACTGGGAAGTAGTGATTGGATATGGCAAATTTTGATATATATTATAAAAGAACAAAAAACGATGCTCAGACATTTAATAACGGTGGAGTTGGTTTTGATAAGCTGATGGTGTGAGGAACCCAGCAGACAGGGAAGACAGGAAAATATTCAAGATAAGGGTTTTGTTAAAGTTCTAATTAAAGAAAGAGAAGAAATCACCAAGAAAGATACATTTTTAAAAAAATTATATGTGTGTTTCTTTGTTTTGTTATGTTTTGTTTTAGTAGCAATGTTGAGAGATCCTTCCCTTTCAAGGAAATAAGAGTTATATTTATTTGAGGAAGTATTTTTTTTCTTTTTCTTGAAGAAATTAGATTGGAGAGACAGGACGGTCTCTCATAAAAACTTTGTAGATCAACTTAAGTAGTTGAAATTTTATTCCACATGGATGGGAAGATAATTTCATTAAGGAAATGAATTACATATTTTGATTTATATATATTTGCATAAAAATAATTTTTATAAGATTTTTCAAATTCAAAAGTATTACAAATTCCTTGTAACACATTAAGCTCATTGAGGTTAACCTAACTGTGTGGTTTTGTCAACTTAAAACAACACATGACTGGATATAACATAAAGGCCCTATCTTATCTACTCTGGAAGGTAGAATATTGAAGAATAAGAAAAAATATTTGAGAATTGACGTTGGGTTTCAGTAAAATATGGTAGAATATATCTGTATTTTTCTCATTCTTTGTTAAATTGAAAGATAACATTGTACGTTGTGTATAACATGATGTTTTGAAGTACATATACATTGTGGAATAGTTAAATCAAGCTAACTAATGATTGCCTTTTCTCACATAGTTATTTTTGTGGTCATTCTTATTGGCCATGAAATCCCAATGAAAGTGACTCAAGAGGCTGGGCACAGTGGCTCACGCCTGTAATCCTAGCACTTTGGGAGGCTGACGTGGGCGGATCACGAAGTCAAGAGATCGAGACCATCCTGGCCAACATGGTGCAACCCTGTCTTTACTAAAAATACAAAAAATTAGCGGGGCATGGTGGTGTGTGCCTGTTGTCCCAGTTACTTGGGAGGCTGAGACAGGAGAATTGCTTGAAACTGAAAACGGAAGTTGCAGTGAGCCGGGATCGTGCCACTGCGCTCCAGCCTGGCAATAGAGAAGGACTCTTAAAAAAAAAAATAAAAGAAAGTTACTCAAGAGTGAAATGTGTCATGTTACCTTAAAATGTTTGTTTTCTGTGTTGCTTGTATAACTTTAAAGTTTTTCAATTTTTTTTTAACTTTGTGTTTTAGGGGTACATGTTTAAGTTGGTTATACAGATAAATTGCATGTCACGGGGGTTTGCTGTATGTATTACTTCATCACCCAGGTAATAAACATAGTATCCAATAGGTAGTTTTTCTATTCTAATCCTCTCATCACTAAAGTTTTTAAACTGTGATCTCTAAATATCAGCTTTTTCAAAAACTAGGGTGAAATTTTCACAATGAACTCAGATAATATATGAAAACAGATGAATTGCATTGCATAGATTGTTTTAAAAGTGTAACAGCCTCATTGTTTGGCATATAAAACCAAAAGCCTAAAATCGTGTTAACTTAGGTCTCGGAGTGAAACGTAATTTAGCTAACATGAATACCTAATTCCCTGAGAACTTTTCACTTCCCTCCTTTTCACTATGCTCTATAATGGCTTTCACAAGAAGCTAACTAAAAAACGAAAATGCAAACTCTTAGTTTTCTAACGGTCTTTAAGAGCATAGTGATTAACTTCTACTTAAGTACATACCCCTGCAAGTATACTGGTGCTGACCACATACTATTTTCATTTCTTAATACAATGATGTCTATCCTTGCATTATGAGTGTTATTGCAAATTATTAGAAAAAGAATTTAGCTGAAATAATATAATTATTAAAACTTTTCAGATAAAACATGCCACAAACAAAAAAGCATATTTTCCCCTTGGATAGGACCCCAAGTTAGGTTTAAGCATGTTTGTTTTACATACCTATGCTACTAAACACCTAGGCTGTATGGTATAGCCTACTGATTGCTCCTAGGATTCCAACGGGTACAAGTAGCTTACTGGGCTGAATACTGTGGGCAGTTGTAACACAGTGGCATTTGTGTGTATCTAAACATAGAAAAGGTACAGTAATGATATGGTATGAAAGATAAAAGGTGGCATGCCTGTCTAGGGCACTTGCATGAATGGAGCCTGAAGGATTGAATGTTGCTCTGGGTGAGTCAGTGGTAAGCAGTGAGTGAATGTGAAGGCCTAGGACATTCCTGTACACCTCTGTAGACTTTATAAACACTGTACACTTAGGCTACACTAATTTGAAAACATTTTCCTTCTTCAATAATAAATTTACCTTAGCTTACTATAACATTTTTACTTCATAAACTTTCAAGTTTTCTAAACTTGTAATAACACATAGCCTATAACACACATTGTACAGCTATACGAAAATATTTTTATGTCCTTATCTAAAGATTTTTTCTATTTTTAAAATGTTTTATTTTTGCTTTTTAATTTTTAAACTTTTTTGTTAAAAACTAAGACACAAACACACAGTAGCCCAGACCTACACAGGATCAGGATCATCACAATCACTGTCTTCTACCTCCACATCTTGTCCCACTGGAAGGGGGTAAGGGCCAATATCACACATGGAGCGCTCATCACCTATGATAACAATGCCTTCTGGAGTACCTTCTGAAGGACCTGGCTAAGGGAATTTTGCAGTTAACTTAAAAAAAAAAAGTAGAAGGAGTACACTCTAAAGCAATGATAAAAGTATAGTATAGTGAACACAAACCAGTAATGCAGTCATTTATTATCATTGCCTACTATTATGTAGTGTATATAATTTTATGTGCCATACTTTTATACAACTGATGGCAAAATAGGCTTGTTTACACCAGCATCAGCACAAACATGTGAGTCATAATGTGTTCCACTGTGATTCTGAGACAGCTATGACATCCACAGGCAATTTTGCACCTCCATTATAATCTTATGGGACCACTTTCTTGATGCAGTCCATCAGTGACCAAAATCTCATTATGTGGCTCATCATTGTATTTGGTTAAATATCACTCTAGGTGTGTTTGTGAGAGTGTTTCCAGATGATATTAACATTTTAATGAGTAGACTGAGTAAAGTGGATTGTCTTTCCCAATGTTGGTGAGCCTTATCTAATCTGTTGAAGGCTTGAATAGAAAAGGCTGAATAACAAAAAATTCACTCTCTGCTTGACTGTCTTCAAGTTAGGACAGGTCTTCTCCTGCCTTTGGACTCAGACTCAGACTGGAATCTCCACCATCAGCTCTATTGCTTCTCAGGTGTTCAGAGACTCAGAATGGAACCATATCATTTGTTCTACTGGGTCTCCAGTTTCCCAACTGCAGATCCTGGGACTTTCCAGCCTCCATAATCACATGAGCAAATTTCTTACAGAAAACAAATTTCTCTCTCTCTCAATCTCTCTCTCTCTCTCTTTCTCTCTCTGTGTATGTGTATGTATTTATACTCAGATTGTTTCTTTGAAGATCCATGACTAATACAATGAAATTATTCATCACAAATAGAGAAGAGCAATGAAATAAAATGTCTATATTTACCACACTACCCTAAGTCAAAACCAATTTGAAATCATTTTTCTGATGCCTCAGGGTTCATTAGAATTAACAAACTGGGCCAGGCACTCCTGTAATCCCAGGGGACCAAGGTGAGTAGATCACTTGAGCCTAGGAATTTTAGATCAGCCTGAACAACACGGTGAAACTGCATCTCTACTAAAAATACAAAAAATTAGCTGGGCATGGCAGCATGTACCTGTAGTCCCCACTACTTAGGAGGTTCAGGTGGGATGATCACCTGAGACCGGGAAGTCAAGGCTGCATGAGCCATAATCATACCATTGCATCCTAGCCTGAGAGACAAGAGTCAGACTCTGTCTCAGAGAGAGAGAGAGAGAGAGAGAGAGAGAGAGAGAGAGAGAGAAAGAGAGAGAGAGAAGAATTAATGAGCTGGTATTATTGTGAATAAGAATAAACTATGGCCAAAAAATACAAAATTAAAAAAGCAGTTACATGCAAATATTCATTTGGATTACGAACTGTAATTGAGCATGTTGAAATAGAATTGAATTGATTTTAAAAACTTCATATGCATTATTTTATATTAAGCTTTATCATTATCGATGGTATCATACTGGAGTACAGTTAGGAAAAATATACCATTGTTTTTAACATGGCAGATGTTCTTTAAAAATTTTCTGAACTTTGTTGCAAAAGGCAACAAACCAAAATAAGTATCTGTAGTTGTTAATGCCTTCTCTGTCAAATATTCATAGCTCTAAAAGCATAGAATGTTAATTATCTTGCTGGACAAAGAAGAGAGATAAATGGAATGCCTTTCATGGGATGCAAAAATCACATGCATAACATTGGTAGCAATAACTTCCAGTTTTCAGTGCAACTATAACAAAATGCAAAGCCTTTCTGATATTTTATGTTTTGGATGTGTTCTTTTCCTTTTCTTTCTGTAAGCTCTGTCCATGGTGTTGAGAAATTTCATGATTCTTTATGTGGCCACTGATAGAGTCTGGAGTCTGTGATGTACAGCTCTATTTGTTTAGCTGTTTTCTGCTATACTAGTATAATATGAAACACTGTACTTCTAATAATCTGTCTTGAATCATCTTGTATTTTTTAAAAATGAGATTTGCTTATTTGAAAGTACATATTTCTTTAGTTTATACACATATTCTTTGCTCAGAAGTAAACTTCCTGTAGGCACATGCTGTATTAGTCCATATTCACACTGCTATAAAGAATTACCTGAGACTGGATAACAGATAATTTATAAAGAAAAGAGGTTTAACTGACTCACATTTCTCCTTGGCTGGGGGCCTCAGGAAACTTACAATCATGGCAGAAGGAGAAGGGGAAGCACGGCATGTTTTACATGTGGCAGGAGAGAGAGAGTGTGTGCAAGAGGGGAAGTGCTATACTTTTAAACCATCAGTTCTCATGAGATCTCATGCTCTATCATGAGAACAGAAAGGGGAAATTCAGCCCTATAATCTAATCACCTCTCACCAGTTCCCTCCTCTAACACTGGGAATTACAACTCGAGATGAGAATCGGGTGGGACATGGAGCCAAACTGTATCATATGTGATCACCCTAAATGGAGGGCCAAGTAAGTACCCTCCTCAGCTGAACTGAAGAGGCCCTACAATTCCAACAGAAAAAGAGAGAATAATTTCTATAATTCATGACAACTGGCATTTTAAAACACAAAAATGAAATTTTTCCCTATTGAGATTCCCTAAGTTGTTGTCTACCAATGTTTAAAAAGAATTAAACTAGATAGTTACATGTAATTCAAAACTAATCCAGTGATATTTTACTAAAATGTTTATTTTTCACAAAAATATTCTCTTGTTCAACTTTTAAAAGGATGTTAAGAGAATGGGAACATCAATATCAAACCAATAATTTTTAGATGAAGTATTTACCTGACTTTATATTAAACTGCAAGACTATAGTAACCAAAACAGCATGGTACTGTATAAAATAGATATATAGATCAATGGAACAGAATAGAGATTCCAGAAATAAAGTCACATACCTACAACCAATTGACTGATCTTTGGCAAAGTCAACAAACATATACACTGGGGAAATGACACCCTATTCAATAAATGGTGCTGGGAAAAATGGATAGCCATATGCAGAAGAATAAAACTGGACCCATACTTCTCATCATATACAAGCATTAACTCCAGATGGATTAAAAACCCAAATGTAAGACCCAAAACTATAAAAACTCTAGAAGAAAACCTAGGAAAAACTCTTCTGGACGTTGGCCTAGGCAAAGAATTTATGACCAAGTTCTCAAAAGTACAAGCAACAAAAACAAAAATAGATAAATATAGGCATCTCTGATCATCCTGTACATTTAAAAAATGAATTTTAAAATTTGAAAATTAATTTTAAGATTAGTTGAAAAAACAACACTCAAATCAATAAAATGGAAGAAATAAGAGAACTATCTCAAAGCACAGTTCAAAAATACAAAAAGATAAAGCATACTTATTTAATAAATTTTATTTATTAAATAGAGCTAGAGCTGCCTCAATGAATTGCCACATATTTGGTGATTTAAAGCAAACTAAATGTATTCTCTCATAGTTCTAAAGATCAAAATTCCAAAATAGAGGTGTTGGCAGAATAACCCTGCCTCTAAAAGCTCTTTGGGAGAAGGTTTCTTTGCCTCTTCCTTAAGGAGCTTCTGTTGGCGCTTTATGTTTCTTGGCTATAGGTGAGCATCACTCTAATCTCTGCTTTCATCTTCATGTGGCTTTTTCCCCTGTGCCCATGTCTAAAATCTCCCTTTTCTCTCTCCCCCTTATAAAGACACCATTTATTGATTTAGGGCACTCTAAATCCTGAGTGATCTCATCTTAAGATTCTTAACTAATTCTGTAAAGGTCATATTTACAAATAAAGTTACATTCTCAGGTACTTTTGAGGGCCTATCTTTTGGGGGCCACTATTCAACCGGCTACAATGTCTTAAAATAAGAGATCATAAGGAGGAAAAAACAGTGGTGAGCAATAAACCTTGGGTACTTATAGAGTGCTGAAAATATGCACTGTAACTTCTAAACAAGAACTTTTGAAATAGAAGACAATTTTTGGAATACTGCAAGGGAAATTCTAATAATAGTCTAGAGCTAAAAATACTGGTCTATCTCAGCAAAACCCAGGAGTAGAAGGGAGAGAGTTAAAGGAAGTGAAAATAGTTCATACTGCTCACTTGTTGAATGGAAGATAAAAGCAATGGGAAATAGAACATCTGGATGAAGAAACAGTTAGAAGCTTATTTTCATATATCAGAGAACTAAGTGCTAGATCATGAGTTCCGGAAAAAGGAGGGGAATTTTCTGTACTTTAACAAGAGGAAAGAAGGACATGTGAAACTTGGTCAACATACCCTCCACACCAAAAAGGAAAGCAACACTAGGAAGTAAATAGTAATATAACAAAATGGAAGAAATAAAGCATACCAAGTAGATCATTAAAATGGCAGTTGTGCCAAAATTATTATATAAATTGAATATAGATTTTAAATAGGGATTTTTAAAGATTTTAATAATCTTAGAATTCATATGGAAGAATAAATGTCCCAGGGAAGAAGGAAGACCTTACTTATCTATCAAGATATATATAAAACCACTAAAATCAAATATATGTACAGCTGCTGCTAGAAAAATCTATCAGAGGAACAACATAGAAATTTGAGAATATAAACCCCAGAATACATGAGAAGTTAATATTGCAAGAAAATGGGTACTTTGCCTTTTGGAAAATGTATTAAATGATAATGCTCAATTGCCTATCTACTAAAAAGAAAAGCTGAACACGTATCACACAACATATTCCAGATTTAAATATAAATAAAATACAGCAATGGGGGAGACCATAACCAAGAATATAAAAATCAAACTATGATAAAGAGACATATAGAATATTTAGTAACATATCAATAATACTATAAACAAAGTGGTAAACAAATGATAAGAAAAAATCACTTCCAGAATAAAAGAAATATAAATAATAAAGACATACATGATATAAAGAGGACTCTACATATTGACCAGAAAAACAAACAACCCAATAGAAAAATAAGTAAAGGATATCAATAATTAATTCCCCAATATTGAAAGGGATGTAATTAAATAATATTTATTGTATAGGTGGCATAAATGGGAACTATTACAATATCTGTGGATACCACTCTGGTACTATCTACTAGCCAACTCACTCTGAGAAATCTACCCCATTAAATAAATGCCTAGTATGTAAGTGTTATAGATTGAATTGTGTCCCACCAAAATTCATATGGTCAAGCCCTAACCCCTAATGTGATGGTATTTGGACATGGGGCCTTTGGGAAGTAATTAGGTTTGGATGAGGTCATGAGGGTGGGGCTCTCATAATGGGATCATTGCCCTTATAAGAAAATACCAGAGAGTGGAGAACTCTCTTGCCTCTCTCTCTTTTCCTCCCCCTCTATTTTTGCAGGTACTGAGGAAAGGCCATATAAGCACACAGCAAGATGGCAGCCATCTACAAGCTAGAATGAGAACCCTCACCGGAACCCAACCATTTTGGCACCCTGATCTCAGACTTACAGCCTCCTGGAAGAAAATAAACTGTGAAAAAAATAAATTTTTGTTGTTTAATCTACCCAGTATCTGCTTCTGGCAGCACAAACTGACTTAACACAATACGAATGTATGACCAAATATGTCTGTTGCAGCCTAGTTTGTGTTGGAAAAAAAAATCTTGAAAAAATTGAATGCTTAATAAATTATAGTACCTCCACATCATGAAATACTTAGCAGCTATAAAAAAAATGATAGTTATTATATTAGAAGCATATGGCTGAATTGGAGGGATTTTTAAGTGGAAACAATCTGAACAGTATATAATATTTTCTAATTTTTTGAAAATACATACTAATCTATGTTTTAAAATATATGGTAACAAAATAAGTAACGAAATTCCAAATGTGATTTATTGTCATCAGAGAATATTAGTAGATACCCTACAGTTTGAGAAAAATTGAGGTAAGATATATTAGGTAAAGTACACGTTAGGATATCATAAAACCAGTTCTAGTGTGCAGAGGGATAGAAAAGGAAGAACAAGGTGAAAGACTTGTAGATTAGTAAAACTGCATTAGAAAACAGGGTGGCATGTTCCATCAAATTGAACATAAGCATATGACCCAGCAATTTCTCAACTGGATATAAACTCTAAATGAAATCATGCCCTTATATTCCAGGATACATATATATAAATGTTAACTTTCACAGCACCATCTTGGCAATTGTTAAAACCTGAAATAATTCAAATACCCATCAGGAGTAAAATGGATCATCGAAATTTAATATGTTCATATAATTTAATTTTACCTAGCAGTGCTTTTCATCATACCGAAGAACTACCTCAAGGGCTTGCAAAAAAACACTGCTGCTCTCTATCCCAGAATTTCTGATTTAGTAGGTCTATGATAGAGATTTCTAACAGCAGCAGGCTGATGCTGGTGGTCAAAAACCGTAGTTTGAGTACCATTTCTATAAAGTAATAAAAGTTAAAATCTGCAGCCACATCTGACAACAATAAATCTAACAAACTAATGAACAGAAGATAGAAGACATACCTCCAAACTACATGTATTATAAACTAATTTATATAAAATTCAAGTATGCATAACTCAACTGTTTTAGGGATAGAATCATAGGCGATAAAACTAAAGTATGAAAAGAATTTTCACAAGAGTTGGCATAATGATTATCTCTGGGGATATGGAATGAGATAGAAACATAGAAAAAGTCACATTGAGGGTGCTGAGTTTAGAAAGTGTACTTTTTCTTTATCTGGGTAATGATTACATAAATGTTGACTTTATAATTATTCTTTTTATTCTGTTTTTTTATTACAATTATTCCTTATTCTGTATGTTTATGCAGTCTTCCATTTTTATATCTTACTTTAACAAATATCAGATACAAAGCAACAACATTTTTACACATATTGACCTGTATATAATTGTATGAACAAGGACCAAGGTATGGAGGATACATATGCCAGCCATTAATATTGATATTTTTGGGCAAGTAGGAGTAAGAAGGTGATATGGTTTGGCTGCGTCCCCACCCAAATCTCATCTTGAGTTTTAATTCTACAATTCCCACGTGTTGTGGGAGGAACCTGGTGGGAGGTGAGTGAATTACGGGGGTGAGTCTTTCCTGGGGTTCCCACTGTTCTTATGATAGTGATTGAGTTTCATGAGATCTAATGACCTGATAAGGAGAAACTCGTTTTGCTTGGCTCTTATTCTCTATCTTGCTACCACCATGTAAGACGTGTCTTTCACCTTCTGCTGTGATTGTGAGGCCTCCCCAGCCATGTGGAACTGTAAGTCCAATAAACCTCTTTCTTGTGTAAATTGCTCAGTCTCAGGTATGTCTTTATCAGCAGTGTGAAAATAGACCAATACAGAAGGGAAGACATCAATTATCATTTTTGCCTTTAAACATTATATATTATACTGTTTAACGTGTTATATGAAATGTTTATTTGCTTTCTAACTTTGAAAATTTGTCAAGCAAGGAAAATGTGGTGAAGAAAACAGGAAAATTTGCTGGTAAGTTAGCTCCTCAGGCACTGTCTCTGGTCTACTTAATCCTTTCTCTTCTTTTGTTACCCAAGTGATATAGCATGTATTTAAAAGTAAATGAACCCCTAATGTTTTCTTCCTTCCTTTTTTGCTGGAGATGTAATTGTATCAGAATTAGTATAATTATTTTGAGTACTTATGTTTGTTTAATAATTACAATAGCTTCAAACATTCAGTACAACTACTGAGCAGAATATGAGCCAAGTATTGTGCTGAGGTAAGAAAGACAGGTGAACAAGAATAGGGTTCTGACACTTTGAGTGGCACCAGATTAGAGGGTGACTGGCTTTAATCAAATGTTGAAGCAATTAATGGTAAAAATAACACTCTCTAATGTGTGCCCCATTTGAGTGAACAACCCAGAACTTGGCCAGGTGTGTTGAGATGCATTTTACAAGCAAGGTCTCCAGTAATTAATGTATAAACTCAAACCCATAGAATGGCAACATTGTCACTTTGGGTTTTTTTTTTTGTTTTTTGTTTTGTTTTGTTTTTTGAGACAGGGTCTCCCTCTATCACCCAGGCTGGAGTGCAGTGATGTGATCATGGTTTTCTGCAGCCTCAACCTCCTAGGCTCAACAGACCCTCCCACTTCTGCCTTCCTGGTAGCTGTGACTACAGGTGCACACCACCACACCAAGCTAACTTTTTTGTATTCTTTGTAAAGACAGAGTTTTGCCATGTTGCCCAGGCTGGTGTTGAATTCCTGGGCTCAAGGGATTCACCCGCCTTAGCCTCCCAAAGTTCTGGGATTACAGGTGTGAGCTACCACTCTGGGCCAGACTTAGAGACATTAAAATCATTACTCAAACCTGTGTTGCTAACAAGTGATCACAAGGATTCAGAGGCTCACTTAACAACAGCGCCTTTGCAATTAACCTGACATGTTATACATTTAAGTTTACATTTTACCCAACATGTGATTTAGTCAGGTTGTAATCATCATAGAACTGTGCCTTTTAGAAGGAGGTTGACAAATAATAATAAATTTTTCAAAACATATATATATATATATATTTTTTTTTTTTTTCTTAGTAAGAATTTACTGTTCAATTTGCTTATAGTCTCTGATCTCTTTGGTTCCCTCTTCAAACAGTGGTCAGAGTTGAGTTATCTACAGAAAGGTTAGATTGTGTTTTGACTTGAGCACTTATCAATTAAAACAATTAAATAATATAAAAATACTAGGTAGTCTCTAGCATGTGACAAGTGATCAGTAAATGTTAATTTCCTTTCCCCTTGTTTTCTCCAAACCACTATTTCTTGAAAATAAGAGCTAAGTTCTTTGGATTGATCTTCTAGGTCTTTGAATGCTTTGATTCCCCACCCACCTCATCTGCCTTTCTAAGCTTACTTCTAATATATCTTGCCATGTTCTGTGGAGCTTTGTTCACTCTTTAAATGGCACCTTCATTTCTCTCCTCTGGTCATGCTTAAGCAGCTTCCTCAGCCCAGAATGTCCCCTCCCTACTTTGCCAGCAATTATAACTGTATGCAGTCCTTAAGATAAAACTTCAGTACTGTCTCCCTTCCTTAATCAGTTTGCAGTGCAGACCTTTCCAAGTGAGTCATTCTTTCCACATTCCTGACTTTTTGTCATTCTTCTGCTTCCTTGCAGAATTATAGTTCCCATAAATTGCTTGTATCTCTATCTCCTGCCTTGCTAGAGAGGAGATGTTAGACAACAAATGCAAAGCCCTATGTACAAGTACCATATTTTATTTCTGGATTCCTCACTACAATATAATTAAATTGAAGTGATTGGTATACGTTTTAACAAAACACAAACATTATCAAGTGTTGATTCAGCCATGTGTCTAGTAATATTCAGTTTGTAACTATACGTGTGTTATGGAACATTTCTCCTTCCATCCCTTTTATTCATTCCCTCATATATGTACATATAAAAATGTATACATATCCATTTGTATATACTAACATGGATACATATCTGCCTCCTTCATTAGATGCAGTTTGGTGCACATAGGGGTCATATACATATGCATTGGTCCCATTCCAATGCAGAGTACTGGACTGTGCAACTGGTAGATACTCTACTTATTTGGTTATTTCACTGAATCAACAAACACCTGTGCGGCTATGTGTGAGGGCTGCACTAGGTGTTTGGAATATATAATGAAACAAGACAGACACAGTTTCTGCAGTTAAGAAACTGTGTCAGTCCTGGCATTTTTCTTACTCTAAAATAGTGCACATGTTTTGAAGTCTCTTTCATTTTTTTCCTTTCATTATACCCAATCAACAATCTGTCACTAGATCAAATATTATTTGTCTGCTCTGAAACCTGTCACTAATGCAACCTTTATCCTTAATTTTCCAACACTCTGATTACCTTGTATCTGCATAAATTCAGCTAATCTTTTCCAAAATGAATTATGGGGCTTTAGTTTCTCCCCTAACCCTATCTTTCATTTTGATGACTGGCAAATCTACCTGAAGTACACAATGCTGAACATAAGAAACTTAGAATGATTGACTGATTGATGGGTTGATGTCAACCTCACCATACACAATGTCTCCCTACTCTATTATATAACATTTACATTCTTCTATCCAAATTTCAGGGACATGGATAATCTAGTCCTGCTCATTTTATACTTTATTACTGCCCAGTTACTGACTAGTCACTTTGCTGTCCAAACACAACATGCTCCTTCACTCAATTATATGCCAGATATTTTTCAATTCATGTCTTTCTTCTCTTGCTTATTGCTGATTCACTAAGAAAGTCGTCCATATGAAACATCTTTCCTTTTGTTCATCCCCTCCCTAAACCCAACAATCTTTCTCAGTTCTATTCCAAAACTAACATGTTTATGAAATCTTAGATCAATCTACTCCATACTATCTCTCCTTTTTAGTGATTTTGTGCCACAAAGCTTGTTATTTCTTTGAGTTTTTGATTTTTAACATTTAGGTTTGTCATCTCAATCAGATTACACATTTCATTCATTAATTGTACCAATCTCTCTAGGGCATCTACCAAGTGTCAGACACTATGCTAGAGGCTATTAAAATATGTCTAAAACACAGTCCTTGACTTTCAGAAACTTCAGTCTGGAGAAGGAAAGTTTCAGATACATGATTATTTTAATATATTATAATGTGTGCTGTTTTTGAATTATTTTACCAGAGGTCATATCTATTTGACAAGAGTAGCTCATTCTACACATAATATACTGACGGACATATAGTATGCCTTGACATATAACCACATCTGAAGCACATTCATCTTAAAATATATTCTGAATTTATAAATAATTCCTAAGTTGTTACTATTTTTAAAGACGAAGATAAAATATTTATAGATATATAAAAATATCTGATTACCTGGAAAAATTACACATTTTATTTGATTTATATGATAGCATGGAAGTCACTGAATTGAGCAAACATAGGCAATCTTAATAACAAATGCAGTAACAAATGTGAGTACCTTTGCAAAAATAACCTTGAATCAGACTGTTATGAGATTAGTAAGTATTGTAAGAAGACCTTATTCTTTCCCTATTGACTAAACTTTCTGCTGAATTATAGACATTTCACAACATAACAATACTTTAAGTAGGTAAATAAACCTATTGATATTTTTTTGTTCCCCTGCATACATAGCAGGTGTAACAATAAATATTGGCTCATGATGACAGTAGATATGTGGTTTACAAACTGTTAGCAATAATTGGGATATAATAAGAGAATTCAAAATTCTCTTATGGATCTAAACCTTTCAATTTAAGCATGACATTTGGCCCCCAAGTGATACGTGTCTATATTTATTGTACTATGTATATATTTACTATCAATCTGGGAAAGACTCCAGTACTTATTTCAGAATCAAGCTAGGTTGTGGGTCTAATTTCCTTGCAAGTCACAACAAATAAACTGACGTGAGATGGTGTGGACAAACCACTCTTTGCTTCACATCAGGAATTAGGACTCACTCTCCCTTTTTTGAAGAGAGAGTGCAGACATTCATCCAGTCTCTTCTGCTGAAAGACAGGAATTATGAAGACACAAATAGATTGCTTGTGACAATGCGGAGTATTTGAAAAATTAGAATATATGAACTTCCAACTAACCTGATTTTACCAATTTTAATATCCAGTCCACTAATGATGGACTTCAAAGTTTAGAAAAGGTGGGTGAGAAGCCAACAGGAGATGTGTCTTAAACTACATTTGGTTCAAAGACACATAAATATTCTAATATTTTATAGCAAATATATATTTAATAATTAACTGTACTGTTTATTTATATAATTCTTTCTTCTGGGTTATTTTCTCAAAATGTATAAATCTATAAATTTAGAATTCCCCTAAACTTAGAAAGCAGTATTTTTGAACTGCACAGCTAAGGTATATTAACTTTGGCCATGGTGGCCCTCATCATGCCCAGCTAACATACTAAGTGATATGCATGTACCAGTAAAATATCAGCACTTATAACACGTGAAAGAAAGAAGTAAAATATGGAATATTCTTCTTTTATATTTCTATTAGTAACTTTTTTATATTCATTTTATAATTTCATTTGTTTTGGAACTCACGTGCAGAGAGCTGGATTAATTATACCCTTCATTTCATCACACATTATCATCATTGGTCTTTGGAGAACCCATCCAAGCTTCTCTCAGCTAAATCACCAGCGGTTCAGGACAATTTCCTTTCACTCACACATGCACCATCACTTGGTAATATCCAACTCTCTACATTTGCCCATTTAAAGAGTGAAATAGGAAGAGAGCAATTTTTACCTGAAATTAAGCTGATGGACCTTGACCCTAAACAGATTTTGTGGCACATGGAATTTGAGGGTGATCAATTAATATGAGAAAAAATTTTTAAAATATTTCATTTTTAAATTTTTAATGAAATTTTCTATTACATAGAAAGAATACCCATAGTGAAAATGGAGTTTGGGCATTCCTAGAAAACATGTACATTTTATTTTTTGGTCAAAGACTCATTTCCACATGAATACTTTTCTTTTTTTCATTTTTCAATTGCAAGCAGTTTAAAGTAGGGATAAGTTCATTTAATGGACATTTAGCTACTTTACTGACACTTGAAAATTTTTAGTGACCATATGAAAATAAAAGAAAATAAATAGAAATAACAATTATATAGTTTCCAAAAGGAAAACCAAATTAATAAAGCAAAAGTCTTTTTTTTTTTCCTCAGAGTTCTTTTCTGTACAGACACTGGTCTTGAAAGCATAAGAAAATGAGGTGAAATGTTGTATTTTAAAACTTAAACACAAGAAAATGAGGTGAAATGTTGTATTTTAAAACTTAAACACAATCAGCAAGAGGTTTTAATGCATTAAAAATGCCAACTAGAAAAATGCTTTAGATTTTAAAATAGCTACTGCATGGCAAGTAATCAGGAAAAATACTTTGCAAGGAGTTATAGATTAAAGACAATTATTTAATAATGAATAGAAACAACTATCTAAAATGACTCATTTAATTGGTTTGACATTTGAAACCAAAACTCTAAAGAATGAGAATTTTAAATCACTCTGTGATTAAAATAGAATTTAGGCTTCTGAACTAATTTAGCTGGAAATTATTAGAAGTATCTAATTGCTATAGGATATAATGAAGTTAGGATTTGTGTTTTCATGAATGGAGAGAGAACAAAAATTGACTTGTTGCCAAAAGTGATTTACTGTGTAACTGTGATCAACTCTACTTGTCCAATGACTAGTTCTGAGAGACAATATTTACAATTTTGTTATATTAGTTGACCCATGACATTAAGCAGTAAGTTTTTCTTTCTTTTCTTTTTTTTCTTTTTTTGTTTTTGTTTGGAGACAGGGTCTTACTCTGTCATCCAGGCTGGAGTGCAGTGGCACAATCACAGCTCACTGTAGCCTTGACCTCCCTAGGCTTAGGTGATCCTCTCACCTGAGCCTCCTGAGTAGCTGGGACTACAGGCGTGTGCCACCACTCCCAGCTAATTTTTGTGTTTTTTGTAGATATGGTGTTTCTCCATGTTGCCCCGGCTGGTCTTGAACTCCTTACCTTAAGTAATCCCCCTTGCCTAGTCTCCCAGGTGCTGAGATTACATGTGTGAGCTGTGGTGCCAGACCCGTAAGGTTTTCTTAACCTGTTTTATGGCATATTGGGGGTCAGGGGGATGGAAACAACTTAAATTTCTTCTCTCAGATCTCTGGAGGTTGATGATGGTCTGAAGATTTTTAGGCAGGTATAATGAGTGTGTAAAAACTAGTTTCTAGTATTCTACAAATACTGCGGGAAAAGTGCCAGAAGGAGACCATGAATTTGCTGCATTTTATTATGCTAATGTAGCTGCAGGCAAATTCCATTTCAAACTGAGGCCAAAGTGCCAGATCAATGAGGAGGAATCCTTCTGCAAGGC
Organism: Aotus nancymaae; assembly: GCF_030222135.1. NCBI lineage: Eukaryota > Metazoa > Chordata > Mammalia > Primates > Aotidae > Aotus > Aotus nancymaae. Next base: position 34,905,643 of record NW_026988413.1, read on the forward strand.
AAGAATGATCACTTTCTAACATCAGTAAGCTGAGGCTATTCCTTACTCAGCAGCCATTATAAAATAAGACAAAAAGGAAATTGACATCATGAGATGCCAGCCTTTCTCTCTGCTGTTCTATTTTCATTCTTTTCTCCTCATTCTCTGAGGAGAAAGGGAGAACTAGCCTGTCATCAGGACTGATCCCTTTCCCTCTTCTTATATGAACCAAGAGACTAGAAAGGATGGTTGTCTGAAAACACTTAGCCTTTCAGGTCTTAGCTTGAATTCTAGGACAAGAATAAAAAATTTATTTAACATTCTTTCATGAGAGAAAGATGAGAAAGACCTGAGAATGAAAATAGCTTGATTAGCAAGAACAATTCATGATGCCAAGGATTATTTTTTTTTTGCAGTTTATAATAGAAAGGATAGGAGAAAAAGTCAGAGAGAGATCTATTAGCATTCTGAAACTTTACCATAGTAATAGCACATTCGGCACTTCTTCATTTCCTAGTAAGAATATAGGTTGAATTCAGAGTTCCTTGTATGCTAATAAAAATGATTTTGCAGTTTCATATGGCTACAGTGACATAATGCAGTGGACACCTGAGGGTAAGGATACACAGAGAAGGGAGGATTGTTCAGTGAATTTTAAATATGAGGTATTTGGAATAGAAACTACCTAAACTATCCCAGTAAAATGATGCAGAGAAGAAACAGTACAAGCCCCATGAGATAACATGAAATTACTACTGCCAGGGAGGTGCACTCTTCGTATTTCTCTGGAAGAGAGAACCTGCTGTGAGGAGTACAGTTAGCTCGCAGCATCCAGCAGCTGCACCATCAAGATCTGCTGCATCTTGGATGCGAGACCCTGCTCTCTCCAAGACATCTCCAGCTATTGACTAAGCATAGTGGCCATTTCTGTCCAAGACAGGACTCCTCTAATGGAGGAACTATTGCTCCAGTGATCCCCCTTGGCCTGGCTGGGACTTTCTAAGATCTATAATGCAGTCTGAACTTCTTATCAAATCATCCTTTCCTCTCTTTTCACAAGTGGCAGGCATGTCTTGTGTCTGAAGACTCTCTCTACCTGCTCCTGGTTCCTCTTCCCAAGCATTTTTCCCAGTAAATTTCTGGCACTTCTAATTCTGTCCTAGTGTCTACTTCCTCAAAAGCTTTCACAGACACAGGTGATGGTCTGACAGTGCTTGTTTTGTCAGAAGGAAAGAGTAGCAGAAGGTTCTTAATGATAACGTTAAAGCGGGTATTTATCATTTTAATGCCCAATCTAAAAACCATGTCTGAAATTTTCATGTCTAGCAGTATGATAGACTAGATATATCAATCACCTTCTGTACTGAAAATTAAAGAGCTGGATAAATTATTTTTAAATATGCTCTTAATTCTGCCAGTGACTTGGCATTTAGAAAGGAAAACTCAGAGACCAAAATCCAAGTTAAAGTGGGAACTCAAATACTTAAAGCTAGCATTCATCATGAGGATATTTGATAGACTTTCTGAACTTGATCTTTTATTTAATGACCATTCAGGATATAGGAGAGGTCAAAAAGAACTAGCTGATAAACTCAGGGCATGACAAAGTTAGGAAGCAATGTTTCCACATAAAGCCACCACATTATAAGAGTAAACAAGAAATAAATATGCCACAACCATTTTGCTAGACCCGTAAAAGTGCCAAGGATTCTAACAAAAGTTGCTTCTCTAAAACTCTGGTGATAAATTAAGAAGAAAACATCTGTCCTAGAAAATGTGCAATGTAAATTCAACATTACAGCAGGTCGAATAAAAAATTCAACTTTGTGGCATATTTTTGGCCTGAATTCCCATTGATTTAAGTGTTTGAAGAGCCTTGGGTCACAAATTTAATATGAGTTGGTCCCAGGTTAATGCTTCTAAGTGCTTAGAAGAACCCAACATAAAATCTTCAATAAGATATGCACCAGACTTCAAAAATTCTCACAAATAATGTTATGTGGTATGATATCACAGTAAAAATTCACAAACAAACTGGGAAAAGGCACCATGTCTAAGAACTTAGAGAAATTATATACTATAGAATGAGACCAGCAAAGACTCATGACATATTATCAAATAGAGAATATAGAATTATTTTTAACAAGTTTGCAGAAATAAAAGAATGTTTTGAAAGATGAATAAATAGCAAGAATCTATGCAAAATTTGAGCGTATCTTTCAGTAAATAAAATTTAATATCCAGAAATGAAAGAGACAGTAACTGAAGAGAATGAATGAATTAAAAGGTAAATCTGAAGAAATCAACTGGAATACAGCAAAGAGAGAAAAATATAAAAAGAGGTGACATGAAAGATACTCATCATGCAAAAATTTAGAGAGGAAGCAGAATAAAAACGAAACAGATATAACATTTGAAAAGTTAATGGTAGAGGATTTTCTGGAACTTATGAATAATATAAGGTTTAAGACACACCAAAAACCACAAATTTATCTTTGGTTGAATTGAATAAATATCAGGTAAATAAAAGAACACTTCTTGCAGATAATTATTGTTAATATGAAGTACATGAAAGATAAAGAAATTTTAAAAGCAGCCAGAAAAGAAAAGAAAACCATCTTCAAAGGATTGACAATTAGAATGATGGCTGATTTCTTTTGCATATGTTCATTGCAGCACTATTTACAATAGTAAAAGACATGGAATCAACCTAAATGCCCATGAATGGTAGAATAGCCCCAGATAGATTAATCTGAGTCCTACCATACATTCAATAAACAATTGCAGATTTACACAGACAGTTGCAAAGTATAGAAAAAAAGAAGTTGATTACATCTTATTTTCTGATGCTAGCATGATGGGTTAAAATTTGATAAGGGCAGTGTGAATAAGGAAAACATTAGGATCATTTCACTTGTTAAATAGGAATGTAAAAATCTCAAACAAAATACTAGCAAATTAAATCCATATGTCTTAATGATATTTGATATTCAATATTCATTCATAGTAACTTCCTTAATGAATTAAGAATAGAAAAGATAAAGTATATTTTTAAAAAAATCTTACATCAAACATTGCAATAACAATCAATAGCAAAAATTAATTGAAAATATGTACTTCATAGTCAAAATAAAGACAGTAGCGCCCATCATTAGCAACTCTAATAAATATTATCCTAGAAAAACTAGCCAGGGCAGATTTTTATAGAAATTTCTGATTAAGAGACATTAAAGGATATTTAAAATAAATAAACAGATATTCCATGTTCATAGATTGGAAGGTGTAGTAGCTACTCTGATGCTTCACCTGCATCTGCTCTTTAGGGCCATGATAGTTAATTTTAGGTGTTGATTGGATTAAGGATATCTAGATAGTCGGTAAAGCATTATTTCTGGGTGAATCTGTGAAAACGTTTTCGAAGAAGATTTTATTGTGAGTCAGTGCACTGAGTGGGGAAGATCTGCTCTTAAAGTTGATGGATATCATATTATTGACTGGGGACCCAATGGAACAGAAAGAGGATTGGAAAATTTGCTTTTTCTCTTGGAGCTGGGACACCCTTCTTTTCCCTTGGACATCAGAACACTAGGTTCTCTAGTCTTTGCACTTGGGACTTGCACCAGCAACTACCTAGTTTCTCAGAACTGGAGGCTTCCTTGATTTTGAGGCCTCCAGACTTGGGCTGAGCAACATTCTGGGTTTCCTTCATTCTCCAGCTCTCATGCAGCCTATCATAGGACTTCCAGCCTCCATAACCATGTGGGCCAATTTTCCTAATAAATCCCTTCTCATTTATCTATGTCTATATTCTATTGGTTCTCTCTGGAGAATCATGACTAATATAGGGACTAATACACCCATCCACAACTGCTGTGAATATTAGCTTCCACAGCTCATGGCTCTATCCCTTTTACAAATTGCCCTTTGCTGCAGAGAATTGCCTCGCTCAAGTTTATGCCCCTTCCCAGTAGGCAGCTACATCAATAACTGGCTGATATACGTATTCAAAGACCCATCCCCCTGCCTCAATTAGAGATAGTTTTGAAGGACTATTCTGACTGTAGGGATCCTGATAGCATTGATGAAGCTTTAGTTGCAATTGTATTATGTCGAAAGAAATTGCAGTTTTGGAACTGAGATTCATGATAGCAATAGGAATAATAGGATTCTGAAATAACAGAGGACAGGTAGCAGCATTTGTATGCTAGAAACAAATTAGACACAGTTATTTTAATAAGGGGCAAATTTGGAGTGGCTGCCAGAGGGTCCCAACCTAAAAAGAGCTATGGTAACTGATAATAGATCATGATGTTTCTAGAGGCAAGATGAATATAAAGCTATTGATTTTTATAATTAAAAAAATTAAGAAATGGTTATCAGGAGCATAAGAGCAGCTCTACCATAAAAAGTCTTTATTTTTGTACCTGTTCCTGGGCCTCAGTCAGTTCTCAAACTTGAAACTCATAATGGAGAACATGTGGACAGAGTATATGGACATCATGGGCTGGATTTATTCAGACCCATCAAATCATGAGATTGGATGAACGCAGCAGCAATTTATTCTAAGATATATATAATATCAAGGTTTAGGCAAGAACAGAGCCAGAGTAAACTTCAGATGCAGGTGGTTCAATATGGTCAGTCATCACTACTACTCCAGGGGGCAATAAATAGCCAAGGTTTGAGTGATGTTGTGATATGAAGCCCTAATACACTTGTTTCAATTTGGTACAGTTCTGAAAAGCCATTTCAGTCTCCTAGTTCCCATTAACACAGGGAAGAAGTCTCACTGGCACATAGGGCTTAAATATAACCTCAACAAAACACTGATGAGACAATAATTCACTCTGAACCAAAGGCATCTCTTAGAATGTCAGGCTTAAGAATGAAATCATCACCATTCTCAGCAGTCTAAAAGAATGTATACACACCCAAGGCTATGGCCTCTGTGCAATAGTCAAAGCAGCAACCTCCAAGATATTGGTCCCTGAAAAAACACGGCACAAATATCCAAAATCCCAGAACTCCAATAGCAGATCCCAAGCCACACATATGTATCCAATGATAAAGGGTAAGAATATAACTGGCTAAGGATGCTTAAGCAGAGCCTTTAACCAGTAAGTGGCTTATGCCAGTACAGGGGCAATCCCTAAACAACCAGACCAAAAGATAAAAACAAGAGAAAAAAAATCTCAGCCCCAGTCATTGGAAGGTTGCAGATAGCAGGAGAAAATAAATAATTAGTTCAGCCAAGTCATAGAACAAATAACCAACCAAACAATAACAAAAACAACCTTAAGGAGGGTGGCTGAGTGGGAATCAGTGTCCAGTTTTTATATATACTATCAAAAATGTTCAGATTTTAACAAAGAATTAAGATGCATGCAAAGAAACAGGGAAATGTGTTCTAGGTACAAAAAATAAAACAGGCAATAGAAATTGTTTTTTTAAGGAGAACAGATGGTGGATCTAGCAGGAAATAACTTCAAATCAATTATTAAAGATATAGCCAATGAACCAAAACAAATGATGCTTATAAGAATTAATGGACGATATGATGACAATGTCTCTTTAAGTAAAGAATGTTCATAAATGAATTATTTTAAAGAACCAAATAGAAATTCTGGGATTTAAAAAAAAGTAGTTGGCATAAAAAAATTCACTAATGGGGCTCAATAGTAGACTTGATCTGACAGAAGAAATAATAAACTTGAGGATCAATCAAGAAGATAGAAATTCTGTAATATAAAGAATAAAGAGACTAATGAATGAAGAAACATGAGCAGAACTTCAGAGAAATGGAGGAAACTGTTAAGTGCACTGTGACACAAATCATGAAAGTACCACAAGAGACAGAAAAAATATTCAAATAAATAATGGATAAAAACCCCAAATTCGATGAAATGCATTAATATGTACAAGTAAAAAGAAGCACAAATTCCAAGTATATGCTAAGTGTGGGGATCCATATTCAGACATATTCTAACCAAAATCTTGAAAGACCAAGAGCAAATCTTGAAAGTACAGGAGAAAAACAACTCATCACATAATAGGGAACAAGTAACGTTAATAGGTGACTTTTTATTAGAAACAACAAAAGTTAAAAGGCAGTGGGATAAGATATTCAAGGAGCTGAAAGTAAAATAATTGTCAGCTAAGAATCCCATATTCAGCAAAACTATTTTTTATAAAAGAAGCAAATATAGACATTGCCAGATAACCAAAAACAGTATTTATTGTTATCAGACCTGCCTTACAACAGATACTAAAGGAATTTCTTCACACTTAAAGCAAATGACACCAGACAATAATTCCAATTCACATGAAAAAAACAAAAAGTGCCAATGGAAATGTAAGGTAATGAAAAGTATCACATACAGAGTAGTATTTACTTCTAAGAGAGATAGGACTGGGATTTAATTAGAACCCAGGAGAGTTCAAAGTTATGATTATGTTTTTAACTGGGTGATGGGAACACAAGTATTCATTGTATTATAATTCTTTATACTTTACACACATTTTATAAACATTCTTTCCATCCATTCAATATTCATTAAAACAACAAAAACAAACAGCATTTTAAACTTTTCTTAATAAATGTTTTAAATAAAGTTCTGCAACCCCTAATTCTAAACAAAGAGACACTATACAAAATTGGCATTTCATATATGTTTTATCTTTAGTCTGTCATTTTCTTCAGTTGATTTCCTTACTTATGTATGTATTCAACTTTTTAAATTTTTTATTTTTATTTTTTAGAGACAAAGCTCTCACTATTTGTTTAGGCTGGTCTCGAACTCCTGGACTCAAGCAATCCTCCTACCTCATCCTCCCAAAATGCTGAAATTACATGTGTGAGCCACCATACATGGCCAATTCTACTTTTTTTAAGTCAGAAAACATTTTGCGGGGAATATCTATCAGTTCAGTGGGACACATTGTTTTAATAATAAATTTTTGATAAACTCTTAGCATGTTGATCTCTTTCTTCATTTGAGCATGTTAACCTTAGTATAGTGGTTTGTTTTATAATGGGTAATATGTAAACTAAAATAATATCAACCAATATTATCCACAAAAGTATTTTGAAAATTAAGGTAAATAAAAATGCTTGGATCACTAAATGTTTCTCTGAATAGATTATTTGATACAGAACCTGTTTCTTCTTAATACTTCTTATTTAATACAACTGACAAGCTTTTTTGATGTTATAAAAATGTACGTTTGTCATTTATAAGCTAAATTCTTTATGCCATTTACAGAAAATAAATCGCAAAGGGTAAATATTATTATTCCTATAAAAGTTATTAATAAGCATTCATTTTTTGAAGCAGCATCTAAATGAACACTATTTTGATGTGTAAGAAAGAATATGAATAGAGGATCAACATGGAAAATGTTAAGACTGGCAAAGTAAATTCCATTTCTATATGCACTGCTTTTTTTTTTTTTTTTTCTTCTTAGACACAAGGTCTTGCTCTGTCACCCAGGCTGGTGTACAGTAGTGCAATCATAGCTCACTGAAGCCTCAAATTCCTGGGCTCATGCAATCCTCCCATCTCAGTGCACTACAGTCATGCACTACCATACCTGGTTATTTACTTATTTAGTAGACCAATCGCCGCCATGTTGTCCAGCCTGGTCGTGATCTCCTGGGTTCGATCCTCCTGCCTCAGTCTCCCAGATTGCTGAAATTACCAGGCATGAGCCACTGCACCTGGCTTCATTTCTTAAGATATATTTTACATCCTGAACAATTTCACTCAAGTATATATAACTGAATGAGAAACACTATCTTTTGTATTTTTCCCAAAAAGCATAGAACTTTTTCTTTCCTGGCTAAAAGCTCTGACTAGAAAATTAACAAATCCAAAGACACAACACACCAAAAAAAAAAAAAAAAAAAACCAAACAAACAAAAAAAACACAAACAAACACACACACACACACACACACACAATGTCCTTTCTCACTGAAACCTGAACCTGGTGCCTTCATAAGACATCAAAACAAATTTCTTAAAGCCATGACTTCTCCAAATTATCTTCTGAGAGGAAAATAAATAGCCTACATACCTTTAACAAACTTAACTTTTTTTTCCAATTCAATCCAAATCCTTTTAAATCTTAAGAAACACCATGTTATCAATGATTTAAATGTAAATAGCCATGTGACATTACCTCCTCATATTAAGTCAAATTGGAGAATTTAACTACAAATATTGTGATTGATGGATAAATAGTCATGTATCCCTAGGCTCTTGGCCATTTTTTATCACATTGCATAAAACTATAATCCAATGACTTTTAAGTCCTAATTAACAGAAGTTTCTGCATGAGTCATTCTGTTCTGAAAATTAAGGCATAATATTCTAAAGAAAACAAATTACTATATGTATAAGTAGGAAATCAACCATCAGAAAGGGCAGATAGTTTTTTGACATATTTGGACACTCACAAACTGAGATATTTTAATTCTTACATTTTGTCCTTCTGTTTCTCACATCTGTCTAATACAGATTAGACACTCTTCCTAACAGGAAGATGTCAAATTCTCTCCTATTTAGTTTGTAAGAATGCATTGGTTTTCACTTTCAAAATGGAAATCTGTTTTTGCTAATAATAAAAGTGACACAATCATTTTAATATTCAAAGATGTATGAAGTCAAAAGTGAATTTCTCAACGTAGTTTAAGTTTAATAAAAACAACCCAAACAAATAAAAATATTCTAATATTTGTAATAAAAGGTCTCTGTTCCATATAAAGGGCATACTGAACTTCAGAAAAAGTAAATTGATGTTATTTTTAAATGTCTATGCTAGTAGTTTAAAAGGACGATAAAATCTACCAACTGTTATAATGATTAGAATTCTCTATAACGTTCTTTTGTAAAATATAAATATATACTACTGTATATACTATACATATTTTATGTATGTACATTATATACATACACACACATACATATCACAAAATCGTATGCAGTATGTAATATATACATGTACACCAAAAAGTATCTGAAACAGGTCTCAATCTATTTGGAAGTTTATTTTGCCAAGGTTAAGTACATGCCCAGAAGAAAGGAACACAGAATCACAGAAACAGTTTGTGATCTATGCGTTTCCCCAAAGATTATTTTGAAAGCTTCGATATTTAATGGGAAAAAGTGGGCTACAGGGAAAAGATGGAGGATATGGTCACATTAATGAATCCACATGTTGCCAGAGAAAAGGAGCAGGTAGAGAAATAGTCAATTATGTATTCGTCTTCTGGCATTGAGTAAGATAAGGTGAACGCAGAGTAGCTACCTGTGGAGATATTGGCCTTTTTTTCTGTGTAGCTATCTGCATAGGAACAAAACAAAAGACAATTTCTTACATGACTCAGCTTTCAGCTTCATGTTCTCCTTTTGGCACAGTGAATGGGGTCCTGATATTTTATTTTTTCACGTACCACATAAGACTTTGACATAGTCCAGAGATTAGTACTGTGCCACAGATAACTGTTTGACTCAATGCTTGAAGGTTTTTCTATTTTCTCTTTTTATATTTCTTGGAAATCAATCACAATATCATTGTATGATGACATTGGTGCTTCTTCTCGGGTAAAGTAATTGAATCAAGGCCCAAAATGAGTATAGCAATTTCACCTCTGTTTACAGAGATGAGAGTGCCCCAGTTCCTATAATAAGTTTTGAAAGACAATGTGAACAGGATATTTTCTATTCTGGTCTCTGATTACTCCTTTTAGGTATCTCATGGAAAAAACACACTCAGGTCCTTGGCAGTGTTATGCTGATAAGAGTGTCTGTTCTGTGTGACTGTCTGTTCTATCAGACACCTAAGGTATTAGTTCCAGCACTATCAGCCTCTCCAGTTGTTTGATATATGGACTCATGAGAAATGAAGCGTTTCATGTGGGTAAGAGTCGTGATTAATGCAGGCCAAAATTCCATCTCACATGAGGCTTAAGAGAAGGTTTACAGAGATGACAGCAATTCTTCATAAATTCAGAAATATTTTTGGAACCTTTTCATTTCCCTTTAACAATCATTATATGTGTTTTAACCATAAATTTAATAAAAACCCTTCTGAATGTACATACAAATATAAAGCTCCTTTTGGACAAAATGTTAAAGCAATAACTTTATTATTTACTACTGAATGTGTAAAGTAGTGATTATTTTATTTGTTATAGGTTATAGCTAAGGATGGTATTATTGTTTAAGTGTTATCTCCTTTGGGCCTCAAGAATGCCTACATTCTGGATCTTAAGTCCAAATTCACACTATTTATATTCATATACATTTATGTACTTGGTTCTTATCTGGCATGAACTGGCTGAATACTACCAAACATCCTACCTACACACTGTCAAAGTGGGTACCAGAGGTAGGTGACGGTGTGAAACAGTGAAAAACTGCTCATGTCAGGAGCCTTACTTACATGGTTAGGCAATACTGGGCAGAATGTAAAATGAAGGAGGTGACTGTTGCCAGGAGCACCTGAAATCCATCTAAGACTGACAACTGTCCTATGTAAGATGTAAGGAAATGGCTCAGGTATACTGCAGAAAAAGGGCAGATGAAGGCCAGGGATAGCTTGTTGAGAACACAAGAGAAGGTAAGAATGACCCAAGACCTTTTCTCCTTTGAGATAGAAATTCATATGGCTAAAACTATGAGCTTTCTTCTTGTGAAGTTGAGAATAATCTTTTTTTTTTTTTTTTTTATTCCAAGAAGTTCACACTTTCTGGCCTGACTAGGACACCAGAAGAATATTTCATTCTTAGAGGGCCTGACAGGATGATGCAGAAAAGAAGAGGGGATTCTTTCTTTCCTGTCCTTAGAAGATCCCTTTTCTTAAGGAAGGAAGTTAATATCAAAGGCCAGGAATTTACTTACATGACCTCTGAGCTTTATCACTCCATACTAAAAAGTTTAGATTTTTTTGTTCTGCCTTTATGTGGAAGTTGTTTCATTTTCATGGTCATTTCATAATCTTCCTCATAAGAGTTTATAGTTATGCTAAATCTGTCCCAATTCCATGAATGGACTAAGTGAGTGGATCTTTACTCCATTAATGGAGCCAAGTAAACCAGTGGTGCCTTGAACTCAGTCATATTTATTAATCTTGATGAAGGGACCATATTCTTTAGACACCTCAAACAATTTTAAATCATAAATGTAAAGTCCAAAAGATTGGCAAATCTTTTTGAGGGAAGAGGGAAGAGGAGATGACACAGAACAAATGATGTTATGATTATTAAAGTTTCAATTCTAATTTTATTCTATTTTTCTAAAAATATGGCAAACAGTTCATTCAGAACCTTAATATGTAATAATATTTTAGAAATTTAAAATTAAATCTCCTAAACAATTTTATCACAATTTTTTTTTAAATTTGAAGATGCAGGATGCCTTTAAAAAAATGTACCAATTTTTGGCAGGGTGCCTGTAATCCCAGCACTTTGGGAGGCCGAGGCAGGCAGATCTCAAGGTCAAGAGATCGAGACCATCCTGGCCAACATGGTGAAACCTCATCTCTACTAAAAATACAAAAATTAGCTGGGCGTGGTGGCGTGCGCCTGTAGTCCAAGCTACTCTGGAGGCTGAGGCAGGAGAATTGCAGGATGAGGTTGCAGTGAGCCAAGATCGCACCACTGCACTCCATCCTGGTGCCTGGCGACAGAGCAAGACTCTGTCTCCAAAAAAAAAGAAGTACCAATTCTTAAGCAAAAACAAGGAGGAATGGAAAAATGCTTTCTAAACGAGTGAAATTTCACATTTAAGTAAGATAAATTGATTTTAAAAGCTTTTATAAGACAATTAAGTTTATACATTTAGCCTCAAAAACATTATCGCAAAGTCCCTTTTACCCTTTAATGAAATGACTGGATATCCCATCTGCATTAACACAAAAGTATGGGGTACTTAGGGGGGTAAATGACCTAAGTTTTACTTTAAGATCTTGGTATAATGAGATTGAGTAATGCCAAAAGTACTCTTTGAAATATAACCTATCTGACACTAGCTGAAAAGATGAACTCAATACTATGAACTAGACCAAACTTCTAAAATGTGGAGAAAATTAGATTACAGTGCTTATAACCTGCTTTGTTGACTGGGTGAACAAACTCACCTTCAAGCTACTTAGAGTGAACTTACTTGAAAGTATTTCTGGTTTTGTCCTAGCAGCAAGAAGCTCAGATGTTGCCACTCTATCCTATCAAGTAAAATGCTGGACAAGTTGAAAAATCAAAAATCTATAAAAGAAGTGAGGATGCAGGGAAAATTGCTGCCCTAAAAGTTGAAGAGAGAGTCAAATGTAAAAATGAAAATTTACCACAGCAGAAGACCACAAGCAGCAGTCTTCCTGGGAATCAATGCTGGGTTTGAGAAGCCTAAATTGTAATTGAAAATTGCTGTGGGCTCAAATTGGACAACTCTGAAAATTAAAAACTACAATGAGACTGTCATAGAAGGGCCCCAACAAATTTGTAAGTGTTGCCTCCAGGAGTTCAACATAATTCTCAGAACAAATAAGAGAAAAAAGATTCCATCATGCTTCTGACATGGGGAGGAGAAATGGAATAATTTGAAATATGCCAGAGCATTCTGTGCTTCTTAACAAGACCTGCCAAAAAAGAAAAAAAAAAAAAAAAAAAGGAAAGAATAAACCCTGCAAAGCAGAAAAACCCAATGTGAAGAGACAGAGCAAACTTCAGAACAAGACTCATATATGCAAAAATGTTGTAGTTATCACACTGGTAATTTAAAATAACAATGATTAATATGCTAAGTGTTCTAATGAATAAAGTAGACAGCACGCAAGAACCAGATGGCAAATGTAAGCAGAGATGGAAATTCAAAGAAATAGCCAAAAAGAAATGCTAGAGATTTTTTAAAACATGTACTGTAACAGAAATGAAAATACTTTTGATGGGCTTATTAGCAGATTGAACACTGCAGAAGAAAAAATTTCTGTGCTTGAGGATGTCTCAGTAGAAATTTCCCAAACTGAAAAACATAGAGCAAAAGACTGAAAAAGAAAAAAGAACGGAATATTGCAGAAGTGTAGGATAACAACAAAAGGTATAACATATGTTGAATGGGAATACCAAAATTAGAAGACAGAAGAAATATTTAGAACAATAACAACTGAGAATTTCCCCAAATTAATGTTGGATATCAATCCATAAAGTCCATATAACATCAAATAGAATAAATGTCAAAAAAAAAAAGAAAAAAAGAAAACTACATCCAAATTAGTTCATCCATTGTTGAAGACAATGTAGTGATTCCTTGAAGATCTAGAACCAGAAATACCACTTTACCCAGCAATCCCATTACTGGGTATATATCCAAAGGATTATAAATCTTTCTACTATAAAGACACATGCACATGTATGTTTATTGCAGCACTATTCACAATAGCAAAGACTTGGAACCAACCCAAATGCCCATCAATGATAGACTGGGTAAAGAAAATGTGGCACATACACACCATGGAATATACTATGTAGCCATAAAAAAGGTTGAGTTCATGTCCTTTGAAGGGACGTGAATAAAGCTGAAAACCATCGTTCTCAGCAAACTAACACAGAAACAGAAAACCAAACACTGCATTTCTCACTCATAAGTGGGAGTTGAACAATGAGAGCACATGGATGCAGGGAGGGGAACATCATATACTGGGGCCTATTGGGGGTTGGAGGGCTATGGGAGGGATACCACTAGAAAAATCACCTAATGTAGATGACAGGTTCATAGGTGCAGCAAACCACCATGGCACATGTATACCTATGTAACAAACCTGCACATTCTGCACATGTATCCCAAAACTTAAAGTATATATATTTTTTAAAATGCATAAAATTTTGAAAAAATAAAAAAGCTACACCCAGACATATCATATTCAAGTTACAGAAAATCAACATTAAGGAAAAAGTCTTGAAAGAAGTCAGAGAGGAAAAAACACCTTACCTATACAGAACCACAGATAAAAATGACATGTTGCTTCTCAAAAACCATGCAAATAAGATAAGAATGGAGTGAAATAAAATGTTAAGAGAAAAAGCAACAGTGTAGAATTTTGTACCTAGTGAAACTATCCTTTAAAAATGAAGGAAACTCTACCTAATGCAACAAACAAACAAAAATAAAGAAAAGGTATATTGATTGGAAAGGAAGAAGTAAAACTTTGTTCACAGATGACATTATTTATGTAGAAAATCCAAAGGAATCAACAACTACGAAACCTCTTGGAACTAATAAGTAATTACAGCAAGGTTACAGGATACAAGATTAACATATAAAAGTCAATTGCTGTAATCCCAGCACTTTGGGAGGTCGAGGCGGGTGGATCACGAGGTCAAGAAATCAAGACCATCCTGGTCAACATGGTGAAACCCCGTCTCTACTTAAAAATACAAAAAATTAGCTGGGCATGGTGGCGCGTGCCTATAATCCCAGCTACTCAGGAGGCTGAGGCAGGAGAATTGCCTGAACCCAGGAGGCAGAGGTTGCGGTGAGCCGAGATTGCGCCATTGCACTCCAGCCTGGGTAACAAGAGCGAAACTCCGTCTCAAAAAAAAAAAAAAAGTCAATTGCTTCTCTATATGACAGACTTGAACAAGTAGAATTTAAAATTAAGAACACAATACCATTTACATTAGTATCCAATAAAATAAAATATTTAAGTATAAATCTAACAAAATATGTATAGGATTTATATAAGAAAAACTACAAAACTCTGATGAAAGTAATCAAAACATTAAATAAACGGAGAAATATTCCATATTGACGAATAGAAAGACTTATCATGAGTATTGTCAAGATGTCAGTTTTTTCCCAACTTGATCTATAGATAGAATTCAATTCCAATCAAAATCCTAGAAATATATATATATATACAGACAAACTGATTTTAAAGTTTATATAGAGAAGCAAAAACCCAGAATAGTCAACAAAATATTGAAGAAAAACATTGGGTGACTAACACTACATGACTTCAACACTTATAAAACTACATACAGTAGGTGAAAGAAGAGAAAAATCAATCCACGGATTAAAATAGAGAGCCCAGAAGCAGATCCACGTAAATGTAGCCAACTGATCTTTGATGAAAGAGAAAGGGTAATATAATAAAGCAAAGCTAATTTTTTAAATGAAAGGTCCTGGAACAAGTGGACATCCACATGTAAAAAAATGAATATAGACACAGACCTTTTTATCCTTCGCAAAAATTAACTCAAAGTGATTCAAAGACTTAAAGGTAAAATGCAAAACTCTAAAAATCCTGTAACAGGAGAAAATGCAGATGTGGATTTGGTGATTTTTTAGATACAACACTAAAGGCAAGATTCATGAAAGAAACAATCGATAAACTGAAGTTCTTTGAAATTAAAATGTTCTGTTCTGAGAAATACAGTCTCAAGAAAAAGAAGTCACAAAATGGACGAAAACACTTGCAAAAGACAATCAGTGACTGTTACGCAAAATGTACAAAGAATTCTTCAAATTCAACAATAAGGAAACAAACAACCTAATTACCAAGGAGCCCAGGGACCGTAACAGATACTTCGCCAAAGAAGATGTACAGATATGCATATGAAAAGATGCTCCACATCATATGTCAGTAGGGAAATGCAAGTTAAAACAACAGTGAGATGCCACTATACACTTACAGTACTAGAATGATCAAAATTCAGAACACTGACAACACCAAATGCTGACAAAAACTAGGAAGCAACAGAAACTGTCATTCATTGCTGATGGGAATGTAAAATTGTATAGCTACTTTGGAATACAGTTTGTCAGTTTTTTGAACAGCTAAACCCACTTTTACAATATGATCTAGCAATAGCAGTCGTTGGCATTTACCCAAAGGAGTTGAAAACATGCCCATGAAAAAACCTGTACAGGGTTGTTTATGGCACCTTAATTTATAACTGTCAAAACTTGGAAGAAACCTTCAGTATGTGAATGGGCAAATAAATTATGGTATATCCACACAATAGAATATTATTGAGTACTAAAAAGAAATGAGCTATTAAGTCATGAAAACAATAGGAAATTTAAATGCATATTACTAAATAAAAGGAGCCAAGGCTACATATTGTATGATTCCAACTATATAACATTTTGGAGAAGTCAAAACTACCTAGACAGTATAAAGATCAATAGTTTTTTGGGGCTACAAGGGGAGGGAAAGGTGAATAGGTGAAACACAGAGGATTCTTGGGGCAGTGAAAATGTTCTGCATGATTTTATAATGGTGGATACATGTCATCATACATTTGTTTATACTAGTAAAACATACAACACCAACACCAAGTGTAAATCCAAATGTAAATGTCATCTTTCAGTGATAATGATGTGTCACTGTAGATTCGTCATTTGTACCAAAGGTCCCACTCTGGTGGAGAATGTTGATAATGGGAATGGCTATGTATATATTGGGGCAGGGGATATATGGAAAATCTCTGCACCTTCCTCTTAATTTAGCCATGAACCTAAAACGACTTTACATTTAAAAAGTCTTTTTAAAAAAATAACAAATCAGAAATGTCTTCAATAAAATCACTGGTGATAACAATTTAAAAAGCAAAAAAAAAAAAAATAGTATTTCAGATCAAATTATTCTCATCACAAACCTTATTCATCCTATCCCACAATTCCTCAATTAACAAAGCCTCTGGCTAATTCCAGTCTCCTTAGTCTAAGAGTATCCCCAGTGGCTAGTTTTCCTGGCCCTAATCTCAGTTACATAAAGACTCTAGCACGTGCTGTCAGATCTCCCAAATCATTCACTGCCTGTATCTCCACCTACAGTCTTTCACTTGCTGATGGCTGATCCTTGTCTGACTCCTGGACTCAGTCTTGCCTTGTATGTCATCCAGCTTTTTTTTTTTTATCATTGATTGTATGTTAGTTTCATTCTGCTTGCCTGTATCCCTACTCTGCCCTTATATTTGACTAAAATAATATTCCCAGCTTTTGCCCACATATTTGTATCCCTGGGCTAGTACCCACATCTTTTATTTAACATCCCCAGGCTGACTCACAGTCATAAGCTCTTGATTACCAATTAGAAATAATGTCAGATTCTCTTGGCCAGAATTATTTATGTGTTTTATAATGATGCTGTTGCAGATAAAATACCTCACATATATAACTATATGCAAGGTATCATTAAATGTATCATTATCAGAAAAGAATAAAGCATGCAGTTTTATATGGCACTCTGTTAGATGCTTTAGAAAAGTAGGTTTGACAGCATTGGTTCCTATCCATCGGAAAGTTATTTTATGATATAAAATGGAGATCTGGACACACATAATTATTTGAGGAGAAAGTAATTTGTTATCATTATAGTACAGGGGCTTTAGTAGGGCCCACTAGGGATGATAGATGATGATGTAGAATACTCCTATTTCAAATAATTTATTAAATGTCTCTATCAATGTTTTTTAAAAGGACAGTGATCCATGGCACAGTAACAAAATAGAACTCTGCAATGGGTTCCTAAATATAACATGCTGCTGATTATTACCTTCATTGTTTCTCTGTTTCCTCTTTATTATATTTCCAAAGAGTTTACCTCTTCAGTTGGTGGTCCAAGAACTTAAAATGTGATCATTAAAAAATCTGGAGACAACAGATGCTGGAGAGCATGTGGAGAAATAGGAACACTTTTACACTGTTGGTGGGAGTGTAAATTAGTTCAGCCATTGTGAAAGACAGTGTGGCAATTCCTCAAGGATCTAGAAATAGAAATTCCATTTGAACCAGCAATCCCATTGCTGGGTATATATCCAAAGGAGTACAAATTGCTCTCTTATAAAGACACATGCACATGTATGTTCATTGCAGCACTGTTTACAATAGGAAAGACCTGGAACCAACCCAAATGCCCACTGATGATAGACTGGACAAAGAAACTGTGGTACATATACAGCATGGAATACTATGCAGCCATAAAAATGATGTGTTCATGTCCTTTGTAGGGACATGGATGAATCTGGAAACCATCATTCTCAGCAAACTGACACAAGAACAGAAAATCAAACACCACATGTTTTCACTCATAAGTGGGTGTTAAACAATGAGAACACATGGACACAGGGAGGGGAGCCTCATACACTGGGGTTTGTTGGAGGAGCTAGGGGAGCTACAGCAGGGGTGATGAGGTTGGGGAGAGATAACATGGGGAGAAATGCCATATATAGGTCATGGGGGGATGGAGGCAGCAAACCACCTTGACATGTATGTACCTATGCAACAATCCTGCATGATCTGCATATGTACCCCAGAACCTAAAGTACAATAAAAAAAATATATATATATAATAAAAACAAATGCATGTATTTTATATAATTCTAGAAAGAAAATGACGGATTTAATTAAATATTTTGCAGAATTAGAGGAAATGAGCATTCTTGATGTATAAGCACTGTTTCATAAATTACTGAATGCTTCTCCTAACAGTTTATATTTAGCAATGTCATTTTCAATCATTTATTACTTAATACTTATAGTACTGCCATGACAGAGTGGGATAAATAACTCTGAGTCTTCATTATATAAATATAGTTCCTGAGTGCAATGAAAAGACTCAGTCACTTTTATAGATAAAATGCTAGAGGACTGATATTGTTATGTATTGTTATTTTGTAGCCCAGGGGTCCCCAGTGCCCAGGTCACAGACCAGTACCAGTCCATGGCCTGTTAGGAACTGGGCCACACAGCAGAAGATAAGTGGTGAGTGAGCTGCTCCCCATCAAGTGCATTACCACCTAAGCTCTCCCTTCTGTCAGATCAGTGGCAGTATTAGATTCTTATAGAAGCACGAATCCTATTGTAAACTGCACATGTGAAGGATCTAGGTTGTGCCCTCCTTATGAGAATCTAATTCCTGATGATCTGTCACTGTCTGCAATCACCCCTAGATGAGACCATCTAGTTGCAAGAAAACAAGCTCAGGGCTCCCACTGATTCTACATTATGGTGAGTTGTATAATTATTTCATTATATATTACAATGTAATAATGATAGAAATAAAGTGCACAGTAAATATAATGTGCTTGAATCATCCTGAAACCATCCTCCAACCCTGGTCCATGGAAAAATTGTCTTCCACGAAACCAGTTTCTGGTGCCAAAAGGGTTGGGGACCGCTGCTATAGTAAATACCACTGTTTAGTAATCAAGACTGTAGATAAGGATCTTCTTTTATTTTTTTTCTTTCAGGTTTATAAGGTAGACTAAAGTGCCTAGTTGAACCAGAAAAAAGCCTTGGAATCTCTCTAAACCTATTTTGGTTTGGGTTATGCCTGAAAAAAATTAAAAACAAAAAATGGAGTCAAATCAAACATAGAGTAAATTATGAGTTATAGTAACAAATAAATATATTAGAACTTCTGTTACTGTGGCATGAAGAGGTCAGCAAATCCTCTTCACAAAAAAACTTGGAATAAAATTGGAAAAAGCTGACAAAAGTAACTAAGTATGGTCTTAAGATTAACCAAAAGCAGACAATTAATAGCAAATTTCTTTTTCTTGAAAATCTGCTAATGATTCAGGTAAATACAGCAGGAAACTTCAAAGTGTCCATTACAAATATTTGCAAAGAAGTAAAGGAAACTGTACAAGAATAAAAAGGAAATGTGATGATTATGACTGTATACATAGAGAATCTCAATAGAGAAATGGAAAGTATGAAGCAAAACCAAAGTATAATTTAGAGCTTAAAAGTATAATAACTATAATGAAAGATTCATAAGATGTGTTCAATAGCATATTTCAAATCAGAGAAGATAAAAGAGAAGCCTGGAAACTAGATCAATAGAAATTATTCAATTAGGTGTGGCTGGCAAGATGGCCAAATAGGAACAGCTCCAGTCTGTAGCTCCCAGTAAGATCAATGCAGAAGGTAGGTGATTTCTGCATTTCCAACTGAGGTACCCATCTTATCTCATTGGGACTGATTAGATAGTGAGTACAGCCTACCAAGGGTGAGCCGGAGTAGGGTAGGGTATTGCCTCACCCAGAAAATGCAAGGGGTTGGGGAACTCCCTCTTCTAGCTAATGGAAGCTGTGAGGGACTGTGCCATGAGGAATGGTGGATTCCAGCCCAGATAGTAGGCTTTTTCCATGGTCTTCACAACCCACAGACCAGGAGATTCCCTCGGTTGTTTACACCACCAGGGCCCTGGGTTTCAAGCACAAAGCTGTGTAGCCATTTGGGCAGACATGGAGCTAGTTGCTGGAGTTTTTTTTTTTTGTTTGTTTGTTTTCATACCCCAGTGGCTCCTGGAAAGCCAGCAATACAGAACCATTCATTCCCCTGGAAAAGGGGCTGAAGCCAGGGAGTCAAGTGGTCTAGCTCAGCAGATCCCACCCACCACGGAGCCCAGCAAGCTAAGATCCACTGGCTTAAATTCTCACTAACAGTAGAGCAGTCTGAAGTCGACCTGGAACACTCAAGCTTGGTGGGGAGAGGGGCATCTGCCATTCCTAAGCTTGAGTAGGTGGTTTTTCTCTCACAGTGTAAACAAAGTTAGCAGGAAGTTCAAACTGGGTAGAGCCCACCACAGCTCAGCAAAGCTGCTATAGCCAGACTGCTTCTCTAGATTCCTCTTCTCTGGGCAGGGCATCTATGAAAGAAAGGCAGCAGCCCCAGTCAGGGGCTTATAGATAAAACTCCCATCTCCCTGGGACAGAGAACCTGGCAGAAGGGGCAGCTGTGGGCACAGTTTCAGCAGACATAAATATTCCTGCCTGCCAGCTCTCAAAGAGCAGTGGATCTTCCAGCCCAGTGCTTGAGCTCTGCTAAAAGACACACTGCCTTCTCAAGTGGGCCCCTGATCCCCATGCCTCTTGACTGGGAGATACCTCCCAACAGGGGTCAACAGACACCTCATACAGGAGAGCTCTGGCTGGCATCTGGTGGGTGCCCCTCTGGGACGAAACTTCCAGAGGAAGGAACAGCCATCAATCTTTGCTGTTCTGTCGCATCTGCTGGTAATACCCAAACAGCATCTGGAGTGGACCTCCAGCAAACTCCAGCAGACCTGCAGCAGAGGGGCCTGACTGGTAGAAGGAAAACTAACAAACAGAAAGGAATAGCCTCAAAAGCAACAACAAGGATGTCCACACAAAAACACCATCCAAAGGTCACCAACATCAAAGACCAAAGGTAGATTAATCCATGAAGATGAGAAAAAGAAACAGTGCAAAAAGGCTAAAACATCAAAAAACCAGAACACCTCTTCTCCTCGAAAGGATCACAAATCCTTGCCAACAAGAGAACAAAACTGGATGGAGAATGAGTTTGATGATTTGACAGAAGTAGTCTTCAGAAGGTGGGTAATAAAAAACTCCTCTGAGCTAAAGGAGCATGTGCTAATCCAATGCAAGGAAGCTAAGAACCTTGAAAAAAGGTTAAAGGAATTCCTAACTAAAATAATCAGTTTTGAGAAGAACATAAATGACCCGATGGAGCTGAAAAACACAGCACAAGAACTTCGTGAAGCATACACAAGTACCAATAGCTGAATCGATCAAGTGGAAAAAAGTATATTAGAGATTGAAGATCAGTTTAATGAAATAAAGGGTAAAGACAAGATTAGAGAAAAAAGAATGAAAAGAAATGAACAAGGCCTCCAAGAAATACGGGATTATGTGAAAAGACCAAACCTGCATTTGATTGGTATACCTTAAAGTGATGGGCAGAATGGAAGTAAGTTGGAAAACACACTTTAAAATATTATCCAGGAGAACTTCCCCAACGTAGCAAGACAGGCCAACATACAAATTCAGGTAATACAGAGAATGCCACAAAGATACTCCTCAAGAAGAAAAACCCCAAGGCACATAATCAGCAGATTCGCCAAGGTTAAAATGAAGGAAAAACTGTTAAGGGCAGCCATAAAGACTGGGTTACCCACAAAGGGAAGCCCAACAAACTCACAGCAGACCTCTTGGCAGAAACCCTACAAGCCAGAATAGAGTGGGGGCCAGTATTCACAGTTCTTAGAGAAAAGAATTTTCAAACCAGAATTTCATATACAAAAAAACTAAGTTTTATAAGTGAAGGAGAAATAAAATCCTTTACAAGCAAATGCTGAGAGATTTTGTCACCACCAAGCTTGCCTTATAAGAGCTCCTGAAGGAAGCACTAAATATGGAAAGGAAAAACCGGTACCAGCCACTGCAAAAACATACCAAATTGTAAAGATCATCAACACTATGAAGAAACTGCATCAACTAATGAGCAAAATAACCAGCTAACATCATAATGACATGATCAAATTCCATATAACAGCCACTCCAAAAATGTACCAAATGTAAATAGGTTAAATGCTCCAATTAAAAGACAGACTGGGAAATTGGATAAAGAGTCAAGAATCATCAGTGTGCTGTATTCAGGAGACCCATCTCACATGTGAAGACACACATAGGCTCAAAATAAAGGGATGGAGGAATATTTACTAAGCAAATGGAAAGAAAGAAAGAAAAAAGCTGGGGTTGTAATCCTAGTCTCTGATAAAACAGACTTTAAACCAACAAAGAGCAAAAGAGACAAAGAAGGGTATTACATAATGGTAAGGGGATCAATGCAACCAAAAAGAGCTAACTATCCTAAATATACATGAGTGAAAATATAAAATAGAGTGAAAAGAAATGAACAAGGCTTCCAAGAAATATGGGATTATGTGAAAGACTTAATCTATGTTTGATAGGTGTACTTGAATGTGACAGAGAGAATGAATCCAAGCTGGAAAACATTCTTCAGGATATTATCCAGGAGAACTTCCCCAACCTAGCAAGGCAGGCCAATATTCAAGTCCAGGAAATACAGAGAACACCATAAAGATATTCCTCAAGAAGAGCAACAACCCCAAGGCACATAATCATCAGATTTACCAGGGTTGAAATGAAGGAAAAAATGCTAAGGGCATTCAGAGAGAAAGGTCAGGTTACCCACAAAGAAAAGCCCATCAGACTCACAGCAGAACTCTCAGCAGAAACCCTATAAGCCAGAAGAGTGGGACCAATATTCAACATCCTTAAAGAAAATAACTTTCAAACTGGAATTTCATATCCAGCCAAACTAACCTTCATAAGCGAAAGAGAAATAATAAATATCCTTTATGAACAAGCAATTGCTGAGAGATTTCGTCACCACCAGACCTGCCTTACAAGAGCTCCGGAAAGAAGCACTAAACATAGAAAGGAACAACCAGTACCAGCCACTCCAAAAATGTACCAAATGGTAAAGAGCAGTGACACAATGAAGAAACTTGTCAACTACTGGGCAAAACAACCAGCTAGCTCAAAATGGCAGGATCCAATTCACATGTAACAATATTAACCTTAAATGTTAATGGGATAAATGCCCCAATCAAAAGATACAGACTGGCAAATTGGATAAAGTCAAAACCCATCGGTGTGCTGTATCCAGGAAACCCATCTCGCATGCAAGGATACACATAGGCTTAAAATAAAAGGATAGAGAAACATTTACCAAGCAAATGGAGAGCAAAAAAAAAGCAGGAGTTGAAATCCTAGTCTCTGATAAAATGGGCTTTAAACCAACAAAGATGAAAAGAGACAAAGAAGGGCATTATGTAATGGTAAAAGGAAATGCAACAAGAAGAGCTAATGATCCTAGATACATACCACCCAATACAGGAGCACCTAGATTCATAAAGCAAGTTTTTAATGACCTACAAAGAGACTTAGACTCCCAAACAATATTTTAAAACATTAGCAAAGTGAATCCGGAAACATATAAAAAAGAGTATACACCATGAGCAAGTGATATTTATCACAGGAATACAAGGTTGCTGTAACAGCCAAAAGTAAATTCATATAATTTACAATATTAATTGAATAAAGGACCAAAAAATGACTATCATAATAGATACAGAAAAATATTTGACAAAATCTAAAGCTCATTAAAGATTAGGAAAAAAACCCTCATGAATGTCAAAAGCAACTTCCTTAACTTGACAAATGGATATCTGAAAGAACCCTATATGCAACATCATACTTAGTAGTGAAACACTGAATATTTTCTACCTAAAATTGGGAATAATACAAGGATGTCTGTCCTTATTTCTATCAACATTGAATATTGGATTCTAGTCAGTGAAATAAGGCAAGGAAAAGAAATCCAAATTTTCTTTATTCGCAGATGACACAATCTTGAAAAAATCCTAAAAGATAGATAACCAAAAAAAATTAGAGCCAATAATTTATTTATTATATGTTTAGCAAGGTCACTGGACACAAGACTAATATATTGAAATTCATACACACACATATATACTAGTAAAAATTATCCAAAAATGAAATTAAGAAAATTGCATTCACAATTGCATCAAAAGGAATAAAATAAATGGAACAAAAGCATCACAAGACCTGTACAGTGAAACAATATTTTACTGAGAAAATTTTAAGAAAAACTAAATAAATGCAGACATGTATTATATTCATTGATTGGAAGTCTCAAAAGAGATAAAAAAGTTTTAAAAAGAAGAGCTTAAAAATGTACATTGGCAGTCATGGTGGCTCATGCCTATAATCCCAGCATTTGGGGAGGCCAACATGGGTAGATTGCTTGAACTCAGGAGTTTGAGACCAGCCTGGGCAAAGTGGCAAAACCCCATCTCTAAACAAACAAACAAACAAAAAACCTAGCCTGGCATGGTAATGTGCATTTATGGTGCCAGCTATGTGGGAGGCTGAGGTGGGAAGATGTTTCAATCTTCTGCATATGGGTAGCTAGTTATCCCAGCATAATTTATGAAATAGAAAGTACTTTCCTGGCCAGGCACGGTGGCTCATGCCTGTAAACCCAGCACTTTGGGAGGCCAAGGTGAGTGGATATCTTGAGGTCAGGAGTTTAAGACCAGCCTGGCCAACATGGTGAACCCTATCTCTACTAAAAATACAAAAAAAAAAAAAAAAATTAGCCAGGTGCGGTGGCGGGTGCTTGTAATCCCAGCTACTCATGAGGCTGAGAAAGGAGAATCACTTAAACCCAATAAGTGGAAGCTGCAGTGAGTTGGGATCACTGAAAAATGGTATAGTTTCTTTGAAAAACAATTTGATATTTACAAATGAGCAATTCCACTACGATGTATCTGTAGAAGAGCAATAAAAACATATGTCCATACAAAGACCTGTGCATGAATGTTTATAATTTCATTATTCACAATAGCCAAACCCAGAACAAATCCAAATATTTATTAATTTTTGAATGGATAAATGTAATACAGTATAACCATGAAATGGAATAATACCAGTGAAAAGCAATAAGCTGATTATACAATCACATGAATGAACCTCAAAAATTATGTTAAGTGAAAGAAGGCAGACACACAAGTCTACATGTTGTATTGTTCTATTTCTGTAAAATTTCCAGAAAAGTCAAATTTATGTATAAAGAAAGGAATAGCCTCAAGAATATTCTTTAGGAATAGCCTAAAGAAAGAAATAGCGTTTTCCTGGGGGTGGAAGTTGCAATTGATTATAAACAAGGATGAGGGATTTTTTTTTTTAAGTTGTGAGAGAAGTGCTCCAAAATGGATTGCAGTTAAGGTTGCACAAGTGTGTAACCTTCTAAAAAAATCAAATTGTACATTTGTAAAGGGGGAATAATTTAGCATATATGTATATTTCAATAGAGCTGTTAAAAGTAAAACAAGAAAAAATAGAAAAACAGCTTGTTAACTTCTCTCTCTACAATTTCTTAAGGAGCTCTTCTCTGCAGGAGAGATTGAGAAAATTTCTAAATCACCTTTCTCCCTTAATACGTACTTAAATTTATTACATCTATCTGTATATTTACATACTCATTGTCTGTTTTTCTCACAGTTTTAGAAAATGCTAAACTTCCTGAAAACAAAAGTAATGGTTAACATTGAATCCATAGTGCTATTCCCTATCCAAGAATCTGCCATATGCCTGAGATAGATTTGGAGGATCACTGAGTAATCAATACTCCTAGTTCAAACACCAAAATTTATTACAGCAACCTGGAAAAATGTCCTTTCTCATGAATTTTTCTCAAGATTAAACTGTAGTATAATTCCAAGTTTCAGATATTGTTCACTTTTAATGCCTCTGTGAGCATACAAGGAGAAAAAATGGGAGGAAATAATTTGTACATTTTGGCAGCACTAATTCTGGTTTTCCAATTTTTTTAAAGTACATTACCACTCACAGATTTTCTTTTCTTTTTTTGGGGGGAATCATTTTACTCCTTTTTCTCTCTATTGTCTCTTCTCTAGCTTTGCTTTTCTAATCAATCCTTTGGAAGAAAAATTATCAACTGAGCAGGTGTTCAAAGTCATATTTGGATAATTTTCTCCCATTCACAGCTTCCTCAAATAAAAATATTTTATACTAGATTCTTAACTGAATCATGTAATCTATTCATTTGTTATTCATAGAATAAATTATGATTGTTACGTCGGAACTAGCCATGCAGTGAGTTGCATCAGTTTTTAAATAGTTTGAAGTGAATGAATTAGCTAAAATGAAGCTAATGCACTTCAGCATTTGTTGACACTGCCAAAAACAGTGGGCACGAAGCAGCTGCTTAAAAAATGACAGTGGTACAGCCCTGCAAATGATATTTGTAGGAATGATAGCCATTCAATCTTTTTGCTTCAGCATTATTCAATGATTCTGTTTGGATGTTTGTTCCCTCCTAATCTCTTGTTGAAATGCAAGCCTCAATGTTGGAGGTGGAGCCTGGTGGGAGGTGTTTGCATCATAGGGGTGGATTCCTCATGAATAGCATGGTGCTGTCCTTGCAATATAAATGAGTTCTCACTCTGAGTTCACATGAGATCTGGTTGTTTAAAAGTGTGTGGCACCCCCTGACTTGTCCTCTTGCTCCTGCTCTCCCTATGTTACATGTTGGCTCATCTTCGCCTTTTGCTATGACTGTAAGTTCTCTGAGGCCCTTGCCAGAAGCAGATGCTGGCACACTTCCTGTACAACCTGAAGAACCATGAGCCAATTAAACCTCTTTTCTTTATAAATTACTCAGGTTCTGGTTACTTCTTTATAGCAAGGCAAGAAGGCCTGATGCATTCAATGTGCTCTAACCTCCTGCCAAGTAGTGTGCAAGGTTCAGGAGATGGAAAATGGGAAGCAAAATTTCTTGGAGAAGCTTTCATTCAACTAAAAGTAAACATGGTAGGAGAATAATTTTATCTACAATGTGATTAGATCTATAATGTGAAAAAATAAAATGTTGGAAGTGTTCACAGATGGCATAATATATTTTCCTTGTTTCTTCTATTGCTATTCCTCAATGCTACAAATTTTACCTTTTTTTCATGGTGTTAGGAACTGATAAGAAGGCAAGAAAAGGGTTATCACAAATATACCCTGGCTGGATGCTGTTTAGAGCAATAGCTATTCTACTTCCTCGCATTCTCAGGTTCTATAATCAAAATATAACTAAATAAAAATAATAGCTGATCCCAAAGCACTGAGGTTGGTGTCAATTCTTTGATTTCAAGCAACTATCTCAGGGGCTATTGAATAAAAATAATGATTGAACACAGGCATCTACTTTTATTCCCCCCAACCCCATTAAAACAATATTAAAACAGTAATAAAGGGACTTTAAAAATATACAAACTCAAAAAACATGTGAAGGATTGGAGAAAAGAGAATAGCAACAAAATTTTGGACAAAAAGAAAATAAATAAGTGAATTTACCATACCCCCCACCCACCCACACTAAATAAATTCTATCTGCATATCTTCCAAAGTTTCAGAAATTGATGGTACCATCCTCTGAAATTGAAGAATGGTTGAAACTCTGTTTGATAATATATAAGTCTATACATCCATCACCTCCAGCAAAATAAATAAGCAAATAAATAAATGAGTTTTATTCTCAAATACAGGATTTTTAGGCTTCCAGTATGAGAAAAGATATCATTGGAAAGATAAAACTAACAGAATACCTGATACATTTGAATGTGTGAAGACGAGTAAGACACATGCCAATGAGATTGAGGTTGAATTATTGAGAATTATATAGAAAGTACATAGTACACCAAACAATCAGCAGCAGTGACAAGGTCAACAACAAAACAATAAATACCAAAAAACAAAGGTTGTGTGTAGGAAAAAAATTAGCATGGGTAATACATCAATATACCATAAATTTTATTTGCACAGTTATATATATATATAAACGTGAAATATTTATATAAAATTAAAATAAAATGTATATAAAATAAAATAAAATTATGTTGGGGGATGAAAGTAAAAAGTTACCATTCAGAGGTAACAGTAAAGATAAAAAAAAGACAGAGTTAAAGTTTTTCTTTTCCAAAGAAAAATTTTTTCTGGTCAATAAGCACAGCCTAAGATTGGAACACCATGAAAGGACATATCAAGCATGTTATTCAGGAACAGGGACGTAGGGGGTTAATTTCAAAATAAACATGAAAATTGAAGAAAGGATTGCTTCTGAAAAGGAAGAAATATGTGTTTTTGGGTGGAGGTGGTTCTGGGTTTTTTCTCTTATAAAACTTACAAATTATTTGACCTTTAAACTAAGTCTATGACAAAAATAATAAAGAACAAAAGGGAAATTTTGCAACATCCATGCTGTTCATTTGTCATTTGCTTGCTTCTTGACATAGCCTATTCTTTCTAACAAGAGAAAAAGCCTATTAATTTTCTTTCTTCATCATTCTTAGCTACTTCAAAGGAATTATTGAATTTTAGAAACTTGAAGCATGATGTCAGCTATAATAGGGATTTAAATTCATTTCCAAAAGATTATATATGTTAGAAAATTTCAGGTGATGCATATTAATAATTTAACAAGCTGTATAAGAAAAGAGCACCAAGGTTTTGATGTTTTGCACCAAATTTGAAGACCCTCCCACCAATTCTGATGAAGGTTTGATAGTAAAGTATGATTAGCACTAGATATTTATATAGTTGGTTTCTGACTTTATAAATATCAAAAACATGGAAAAAGAATGGAAGAAGGAATGAATGCAGCAGACTTAAAAATTCCATAGAAATACTTTCACTGGTGAAGATCCATAATACACTCACAATTTGTTGTCATCAGTTTTTCTTATGAAACATTTGTGCTACAAAGAAAAAGTTTTGTATGAATCTGAATTATTTGTTTAACCCAAAACCAAACTGCCTCATATACAGCAGCCACAAGTATATATCACAAAACCAATAAATTTTTGGCCAAGAGGTGATAAGTTGAGATTCACCATGTATGAGGAAGTCCAAGGTGACTCCCCAAATTCTTACAACAAATTCACTGAGATTCGGTTATCAGTGGGGATTTTGTTAGAAGAACTGAAAATTAATTAAGGACAGGTAGGGCTGGGCACGGTGGCTCATGCCTGTAATCCCAGGACTTTGGGAGGCTGAGGTGGGCAGATTAAGAGGTCAAGAGATCGAGACCATCCTGGCCAACATGGTGAAACCTCGTCTCTACTAAAAATACAAAAATTAGCTGGGCGTGGTGGGGTGCGCCTGTAGTCCCAGCTATTCGGGAAGCTGAGGCAGGAGAACTGCTTGAACCCGGGAGGCAGAGGTTGCAGTGAGCTGAGATTGTGCCACTGCACTCCAGCCTGGCGCCTGGTGACAGAGTGATACTCTGTCTCAAAAAAAAAAAAAGACAGGTAGGATCCTGGCTTGGCGGTATGTAAAATATCATTAAAGTTTTCAAACAAACTTTAATAAGCAGGTGATTTTGCAATACATTGATATGTGCACTAAACAAAGAAAAAATTAGCCATTGTTCTTTCTCATATGTAAACTGACACAAATATAATTTAGTAAAAGAAGCTTGGGCATCTGAAATATTGGACAACACATACGTTGATGGTGTCATATCTGTATTGTATGTGAGCAAAATACAGTATTTCAGGTGGTGGAAATAAGAATTAAAAACATTGCCAAACAAAAGTTTTGACTCAATAAGTTCACTACTAGGAATCTTTCCCCAGAATTCCACATATGAACAAAAATATGTGCAAAAGGATGTTCAATGCAGTATTATATATGAGGGCAAAAAACTGGAAATATCTAAAATGTCCACTAATTTTAGAATGTCCAAAGGATACATCTCAATTATAGAATACTAAAAATATACATATATATGTATACACCCAAAGGCTTGAATACATATTTGGCAATACAGTCATATGCCACTTAACAGGTGTATATTCTGAGAAATGTGTCCTTAGTTGATTTTGTCATTGTGCAAACATCATAACCTATACCTACACAAACAGATGGTATAGCCTACTATATACTATAGCCTATATGGTACGGCCTATTGCTCCTAGGCTACAAACTTGTACAGCATGTCCCTGTACTGAATATTATAGGCAATTATAACACAATGGTAAGTATTTGTTTATCTAAACATCTGTAAACATAAAAGGCATGATAAAAATACGGTATAAAAGATAAAAATGGTATACCTGTATGGGCAGCTCCACTATAATATTACGTGACTACCATTGTTTATGTAGTCCATTGTTAACTGAAACATCAGTATGTAGTACATGATACACATCAAGACATTTTTAATGAAAAAATTTAAGTATTTGACCCATTTATATATTTAAAAGATATGTATGCCAGGCATGGTGACTCACACCTGTAATCCCAGCACTTTGGGAGGCTGAGGTGAGTGGATCATCTGAGTTTGGGAGTTTGAGATCAGCCTGACCAACATGGAGAAACCCCATCTGTACCAAAAATACAAAATTAGCTGGGCGTGGTGGCACATGCCTATAATCCCAGCTACTCAGGAGGCTGGGGCAGGAACATCGCTTGAACCTGGGAGGCAGAGGTTCCGGTGAGCTGAGATTGCACCATTGCACTCCAGCCTAGGCAACAAAAGTAAAACTCCGTCTTAAAAAAAAAAAGATATGTATATATGTACATGCAAAATTCAATGCATAGCTTGGGGCAGAGAAGAATGTACTTCCCTTGTTGATAGTGACAACCTCTGTGGGTATTACATGGAATGATTGAGGTCTTAGAGAAGCCATATAGCATAGTGATGGATGATATGCACTTCAGTGCCAGATCCCCTAAATTTGGATCCTGGCCTCCGACACTTCACTGTGTGTCCTTTCTAGTTTCTTCCTCTACAACATATTACATGATTTTGAGTATTTTTTAGAACAGACTTGGCGCATGATCAGCGTTATATCAATTAGCAAGCACTAAACAAACAGTCATCCATATTTTAAAGGGAGACTTTCAATTTTTACTCTGTAGCCAATATATTTTTTAACTCTTGTACAATATGCTAATGTTTTGTTTTATGATCTAGAACAGAGAAGACCAAATCCAGAAATGTTAATGTTACTGCTCTAAGATAATGGAATTGTACAAAATTCAAAGTATTGAATTTCAAGACCTCCCAACCATTCACTGGTAAATGACCTAAAGTACTCAGAGTAAATAATTACCCCTTTACTGTCTCAAGGGCAGAAAATTATTGCTCCTTCCTCTTAATGAATCTGACAGTGCTGTGTACACAGCGGGTGTGCACTAAATGTTTGCTGATAATGATAATGGTGAGGATGGGGACAGCTGTGACACACTATAAAGCTTAATTTAAAAGCCATCAGGAAAATGTAACACAAACTAGAGCCTGTCTAAATTTTGTCTGCGTGGAAAACAAATTCTGTTAGATGATTAATAAAGTAATTCAGTGTACATTGTACTATTGATTGCTTTGGTACCATCTTGAGTTTTTCTCATTAGCATGACCTAATTATTACTTCAGATGATTCAGAGGGCATAGCAAGGTCCATTTCTATTATTTTAATCTTAAAAGTTGGTCTCCTGTAAGCACCTTCTAAATTAAATGCATGAAATGGTTATTATCAACTAAATTATAATAACCCCTGCAGCAAGATTTGCAGTAGTATGACTGTTTTCCATCTCTTAAATTGCTAATGCTATTTGATTCTATAATGACACACTCCCTTTCTATGTGTTTAAGTAGTCTATACATGAAGAGATTGACTTTATTAGAAAGATGATGATGCTTCTCCATTTTAGCTCCATCCCAGTTTTTTGGGGGGCGAGGTTCCAACTACTTATTTAGAGATTATATATTCTCTCTTCTCTAATCATTGAAGAATGAACCAAGCAATATATGAAAGACTTGTCCCTCCCATCATCAAAATTTGAACCTAGTCTTTACTGATGGAGCTCTGCTTCCTTGAGGCTGGTATGATGGCAATTGCAGTGATAGGAAGAGAATCCACATAGAAGATACATTTCACCTTCCTCAGTGGGAGATTCTCCCTCCATAGCATAACAGGAAAGAGATGTCACATTAGTAATTTGAACAGGAAAATTTCAATATAAAAACATGAGCTAATAATAGGATATTAACTCCTCAGAGGGGTAAAGAGAACTCTAAATTTTACAGAAACAGCAGATGTAGAGAGCAGCTACCACTCTAGGGTAGAAGCAGAGTGCCCAAAGAAGGATCAAACTGGGAAGAGGGCCTTCCCCATGGCTGAGATTAAGACCTTATTGGAGAAGGTGTGGATGTGCCCTTTGGAAGACAATGAAGTTTGCTGGGGTGCTCCAGGATGGAGCTGGCAACTGGGGTGCTGACAAGATTCACCAAGAAGCTGTCCACTAGGGCGTTAGTAAGACTCACTAGGAAGCCAGGTGGGATGCCAGAGAAGACTGAAAATTCACTGGGAAGGTATTCACTGGAGTGCTGGAAAGATTTGCAAAGAAGTCACCTTCTGGGATGCCCACAAATTTCTCTGGGAAGCCATCACCTGGGATGCTGACAAGACTCACTCAGAGGGTGAATGCCACTTACAGACACATATTGAATGATCCAGGAAGAAAAAGCACTCCATACCAGGACAAGAAGCCCCTTCCTCCTGCAATGTACCTCCAGTGCCCTCTATTTACAATGGTAATAGTGTGCTTGCTAGCAAAGAACAATTTACAAAGTTCAGTTTCAGTATCTCCAAGCAGGGTAAAGAGTAGTGGATTTGAAGCTCAGAGGCAATTCATTGATAACTGGAACACTAGCCAAGTCTAAAATATTGGAATTTAGTTTTACTATAAGATCTCCTATAGTAAAATGATTACCCTTTATTCATTCATTTATTAACTCAGTCAAGAAATATTTACTGACCACTCACCATATAACAGGTATACTATACTATGGACCAAAAATATACTGAGAAGTGAGAAATCTAGTTCCTGGCCTTGATCTCTGATGGCTGATCTTCCAGGGTTAATTCCATCTCACCCTCAATTTGTTCAATACTCCTGTGACTCTCCCGATCAATCCCCTCCCTTCAGCTCTGACCCCCTTTGTCTCCAGAATGCCTCAAACAAAAGCACACAGTGTTAATAAATAAAATTATTTTGTCGTTTAATTAAATATGTTTATATTAAAAAACTAGAGGTAAAGTGATACCCTAAACTGTAGCATTGGCAATTGGAGACTAGAAATCAAGAACAGTAGGAAGGATACATAGGAAGTGGAATAAGAGGGGCTAAGCAGAATAAATAACAGTCAGATTTTTTTATTAGAAAAGTTTCTCCAAGAAAGGGCCTACCAGAAGGAAAGCTGCTTAGAATAGGGATTGGATGGGAAATGAATAAATCAGTTTGCACATCTGGAGCCTCAAACAAGGCCCATTCAAAGGGAAATGTCTAGCTGGTGGCTCACGTTTGCCTAAAGTAGAGGAGAAAAGTCTAGGCATCATTATCATAAATGAGGTTTTCCAGCCCTTGAATGAATGATTGAATGAGAAAGTCGAGAACAATACACGTAATGAGACCTGGGACAGGAGGGGTAATTGTCTATGTATAATCCAAACACATCCTCTACTATGGATCTACTTCTAGCTTTTATTTTGGTTATTGAAGAAGAGAAAGTTATCTTCACTCTCGGAATCTTCACTCTATTACCCTGCAACCATAGAAAGGTGGGAAATAGCAATAAAGCCCTTTTTCTTCCTACACTCATGGCCCTAAGGAAAGACATCAATCTGACCAACATGTCTGTCATTTTTTTCATTTCAATGGAGTTGTTTTGGCTGACCTCCCATTCTTCCATCTTTCACCTTGGAGCTCTTGGTCAGTTGAAGAGAAATCTACTGACAGCTAAAAGACAATGATTATTTTATGGGAGCAACCATTCTGTCCACCAGAATCTCCAACCAAATTCCCAAAAAGAGAATATTCCCAGGGCTGACAAAGAAATGAGAGAAAATTAGAAGTAAGATTCAAGTAGCTTCATTACTAAAGTGTTCCTGCTTTATGCCATTTGTTTTTGGAGCCACTTGTGCAGTTTTAGGCTTACACTTACAAAGCTATCTCTAATTTCAGGGCCATATCCCACCTTTCATACTTTTAAAAATTCTTTAATAATAAAAAATGTAACACTTTTATATTTCTCTCTCCCACAGAGACCAGACATAAAACACTCAAACCACTTGATTAGAAGTGTGAAGATTTCTTGAGAAAATTTATACTGGTTAGCAATCATAGTAACAAATTAGAATTGAATGTGCTAACTTAACTGGTTTAAGAAATATTTTCTTAAAGATTTTCCTGAGTTACTTATGTTTGTCCCCACACATCTGACTTCACATCTTTCTGGACAAGGTTCTCTCAGAACAACTTCTAAGGAAAATGTCATTTCTCTTCTTCCTTAAAATCTACCTAATTTCCTGACCCTGCCTTGAGTAGATTAAGTTCTTTTTCTCTTTATCAATTAATATGATTTTGGCTAATTAGAAAACTCAACTGAAATGGCTTAAGTAATGCTGAAAATGTATTATCTTATATAACAAGAAGTTCCAAAGTTGGACAGCTCCAGGATTGGCTAACCCAGCAGCTCATCAATCCATGTTTTTTTCCATCTTCACACTCCCACTGCCTCAAAGACTTGGCTTTGTTCTTGTAAGTTCCCATTTGGAATCAAAATGGCCACCACAGTTCCAAGTATCCCTTGCAGATGTGACCACATCCAATGTGTGCACAAGATACTCCTCCAAGAGGTGAACACCCTAGCCAATGTAACATTCCTACTGCCTTTGAGAGAAATAAAGAACAATACCAATAATCCAGAAATGAAAGAAACCATCTAAATATGACCCAAAAGGGGAGTCCTAAATAAAGAACCTTCCATGTGGGTGCATGGACTGTCCAGAGCTTAGCCTTTCCTGCTGAAAACTCCTGGCCCTGTTTGTCCCTGATTTCCATTTTGCAACTTGAGCAATAGTGGAGGCTTTTCTTCTCTTTGAGGGGAGTCATTTTTCAGAATGGCAAAGGAAGGCAGAAAAGCAAAGATAAGAAGAAGGAAGAAAAAAGGAGGATAGAGAGTCTACTGTAACCCAGGCTAGATCTTAAAAACTCAGGAATACCATTAAAAATATATTTGAACAACTAACATCCACAATTTCTCATGTGCTGAAAATGGCTGAAGGACCATAAGCTAAGAAACATTGCCGCTAAGCATTACAATAACTGCTGATACTTGTAGAAGTACAAAACTGTTTAGGATTATATGAACTAGGTTGATTTTAGTTCAAGAAAGAATTATAACTCAAGCTTGGGCTTCAAAAGTTAGGGAGAACAAGGCAGACTATTCCATTAACATAGGAATGAACACAATGTACTTGTGCAGTAGAACCCTACACCCATAAGGCCAAGCTCCCAGCCCAGCAATCCCTCATACTAGCATAACATGATGAGAGCAGGGACTAATGTGGATGCATTAGGTGTAAAAGGAAGGGGATGATTCTAAGATATGTTTTTAAAGAATCAGTGTAAGGACCTACTGAGAAATTGTGTTTATAGGAGGAAGGAGAGAGAAAAGTCAAAGGAGATCATAGAAAAATTATTGCTATTACTGACAAAAATAGGGATAGAAAAGAAAAGTTAGAGAAATGAGGCTAGAGAAGTCGGTAGGAGCCTGGCCACACATGACCTTACAGGCTATGTTAACAATTCAGGGGCTGGGCACGGTGGCTCACACCTGTAATCCCAGCACTTTGGGAGGCTGAGGCAGGTGGATCACCTTAGGTCAAGAGTTTGAGATCAGCTGTCTAACATGGTGAAACCCTCTCTACTAAAAATACAAAAAGTAGTCAGTTGTGGTGGTGGACCCCTGTAATCCAGCTACTTGGAAGGCTGAGGCAGGAGAATCACTTGAACCTGGGAGGTGGAGGTTGCAGTGAGCCAAGATCTTGCCACTGCACTCCAGCCTGGTGACAGAGCAAGACTCTGTTAAAACAAACAAACAACAACAATTTGGGGATTTAATTTAAGAATAAAGGTAAACACCCGAATTCTAAACAAGTAAGTGATGTGATCAGATTTGTGCTACAGATAACTTGGCTTGCTTCTCAAAGAATGGATTGGCAGCTGACAGACTGAAGGCAGGAAGAACTTTGAAGGGGTTTTTGTAGTGACCCATCTGAAAGACTGTGGTCTCTGGATATGGATAGTAGTAAGCAGGGCTGAGGCTATGTGAAAGGATTTAAGAGATATTTAGAAGGTAAGCTTAGATGGGTTTGGTGAGAGAACAGAGTAGAATCAAGGAACTTGAGCAGGTTTTTGGTCTAGCTCTTACTTTAGAAGAGAACTTGGGAGGAAGAGAGAGTTCATGACTTGGGTAGTGATGGAGGATGACTTTGTTCTTGTGTTACATTTCAGGTGATAGTGGAGCAACCAAGTGGGGTTGGTTGGACATATCAGAAATTAAGCCCAAGGTGGAAGCTCTATGGACCCTAGGATTTAGGGAAAGCCAGGCCTACAAGTCTGGAGGGACAGCCTCACAGGGATTCATGATGCCTTCTGGAAAGTCAGTCTAGGTTAAAGAGAGATACACAACTTCAGCTCAAGAACTCATTCAAAAAGGAGGGATGAATTTTGAGCACCACATGGCTCATCCATCAGTTTATCCTCTAGTAATCCCCTAGAAACATATCTAATGTTCCTGGATAAAAGGCTCTTTAAAAACCAGAATGACTAAAAACTTAATGTGCTTTCCCATTGTAACTTCAGTGGACACTCCATGTAGAAGGCATTAGCAGTAGCAGGTTTCCTGGGACATGACTAACATTCTTTGTGATGAAAGAACATCAGCCACAATGGAGGTGCTTTTAGGATCTTCTCCGGTAGATTGCAGTGCCCTGGAAAACTGATGGTGTCTTTGGCATCATCAATTGGCATTGGTGGTATAGTGCTTATTTTGATGATTATCACACAAAGGGTCTTAAAAACATGTCTCAATAATGCCAATTTTCACAAATATCAAGGAAAGGTTTTATTAGGGAAAAACTCACAAATAGCAAACTAGTAGAGCATACACAACCCCCTGAGCCATTGAGGTCTCATATAGAGCTGTACTTAGGGCAGGCATAATTGAAAAAGAAACACCATGGAAAAGGTTCCTGAGAGACCTACCCCAGTAATGCACTACTTATTTATAGCAGCAGGATATGTCCAGACCAGCACGTTACAACAGAAGCTTTCTGACACAAGAACAGGGCTTATTAGAAAACGTCTTCAGAGGTTAATAACTGGTATGATTAGCCTGTTTATCAGTTAAGCTAACTCTGACCTACTGAGCCAGCTCTTTGCTAAGCTGTTAGAAAAGAAAGAGAAAATGAGCCTCCAGGATCTTACAGTCTGTTTCCCCTTAATGTTTGTCTATAAAAGATGTACTTGCCACTAAAAATCTTAGCTTAAAGGGAAGAAAGTAGTCAGTGCCACATATAGAGTAGGTCTAACATGACAGAAACTATAGCTTAACAGAATAAAAGCTTTAAAAATTTCCATGAAGGAAAGGTGTCGATGCACTGGTAATGCTTCAGAAACTCCTAGAATTATCTGGGAAAAAAATTGAGGTAGATAGGGGATAGGAAAAAAAAAAAGAAAAAGCAGGTAGAAGAAGAACCAGAGAAATACTCTTTTGCGACTCAGAAACGTATAGCCTGAAGAAAGTTGATTATCTTAAAACTTACACAGATTATAGACAAAGATACTTAGTTGATCCAACAAAATTAATATATGTATTATTTACAAATATATATGAAATAGTTAATTATTATATTTTCTTTGTCCAATATGTCAGCAAATTTAAATCTGACACTGTTTTACTTAAAGTAGGTGATACCCTGATCATCAAAATGTGTCAGTATTTTAGTTTTAATAGAGAAAATTCAGATACCATGGAAACATTTTTTACTGACCTAGTTTTGTTTCTGCATTGTGCCAGAGGGAGAAGTAAATATGGAAATCAGAAATCAGGAGAAAAAGAGTAATTTATCTCTGTTTCTTTTTGTTTTTTTTTTAATACCACCTCAAGCTCTATATCATTTTTTATTTCCCTAGAGTTAAATGATCTCTAAAGATTAGTAACTTACATCCTTTTACTTACAATCAACAGAAACAAGCCCTCAAATTATATATATAAGTGTGTGTACATTTTTTTCTTCAATTCTGTACTAACACTGTAACAGACATGAATGAGTGGACCCCCATATCATTTTTCCTCCTCCTGTTTCCACAACTCACTCCCACGGTCATGTCTGAGCAGACACAAGCCACCCAGTTAGACTACATTTCCTTGGCCTCACTTGCATTTAGCCGTGGCATTGTGACCAAATTTTCCTCAAGGGAACATCAGCAGCAGGAATATGTACATTTCCATGGTACTTACTGGACCTCCACTTCCTTTCCTTTCTTTCTTTCTTATTCGCTGGTGTATGGGGACAATGGGATTTGCCACCTTCTAGAGATGGAAGTCACATGTTGAGGATGACAAAGGTGAATATTCTATCTGTCCCTGGGTAGCTTCCTGGAGCAGAAAAATTATATAAAAATTATTCAAACACCTATTCTATTTAAGCTCCTCCATTTGAGGCCTCTATTGTAGCAGCTTAGTTTATACTGTAACTACAAGTGTCAAACTGTAGAAAATTGTGAACCTACTATAGCACTGTATTAGGAGAGGTAACAGTCTTTAGCCTGCCTTTTTCATCTAATTTATTCTACTCCGATGTCTTTTTATTGTCCACTTTGCTATGTAAAGTTTCAGTAGCTTCTGGGATAACTAGGGTTTTTTGTTAACAGTTAAAATTGGCTGACATACTTTTAGCTAGATAGGTGTTAATCTGCATTTTTCATTTTTTTTCCTAGCACAATATTTCTCAGGCAAATTTATAGAAATGAGCTCTGAGAATGCCAAATATTACTGCATTCAATTTATACCTCCTAGAGAACAGAATAATTACATTAAATTAAATATCCATCATTCTAGCTGGTATTCAAAGATACCCATTCTGACAAGGCTGTGCTAGCTATCATCAAAAGAAATATCTTAGGACACAGACTTGTGCTATAGGCTAGTCTGGTAGAAAGAAACTTATGCAGCTTTGCAATGAAACAGTCTAAACCTCTAAGGAATATCACATAACAATCTCCCTGTGCAAAGGCATGATTAATTAGTGTGCTCTAATTCACTATTCCCTTTTTTCCCACTAAGATAGTTTTCCCTACCATATGGTTAGAAAAGTCTTATATTTCCTGCTGCTTTAGAGAATATTTACCATCTTAACATTTTCAAGATTTACGGATCATACTCTTTCACATTGGAAAAACCCATCAAGAAGTTAGCAGTTACAAAAGAACAAAGGCAACATTATCAAGAAAAAGTAATCAACAAACGGTGCTGGAACAACTGTACATACACATGCAAAAAAATACATCTCGACAGACTTTACACCCTTCATAAACATTAACTCAAAATGGATCACAGACCTAAATGTAAAATGCAGAACTATAAAAATCCTTGAAGATAACAGAGGTAAAAAATACAGGTGATCTAGAGTTTGGCAATAACTTTTTAGATATAACACAAAAGGCACAATTCATGAAACTAAGAATTGATAAGCTGAACCTCTGAAATTAAACTTTTCTATTCTATGACACTGTCAAGAGAATAAAAAAATAAGGCACAAAATGGGATAAAATATGAAAAGATATGTCTGATAAAGGACTATTATCCAAAATATACAGAGAACTCTTAAAATTTAACAATAAGAAAACACACTCAATTGCAATAAGTGGCCGACACCTTAACAGACATCTCACCAGAGAAGATGTATAGATGTCAAATAAGCATATGAAAAGCTGCTCCACATCATCTGTCAGCAGGGGAATGCAAATTAAAACAAGATGTTACTGCATACTTACAATATTAGAATGGCCAAAATTCAGAATGCTGACAAACCAAATACTAACAAGGACATAGAGCAACAGAAAATCTCTCACTCATTGCTGGTGGGAATGCCAAATGGTGTAGCCACTTTGGAAGACAGTTTGGTAGTTTCTTCCAAAACTTGACCTGTTCTGCCATATGACCCAGCAATAGTGCTCCTTGATATTTACACAAATGAGTTGAAAACTTATGTCTCCACACACACACAAAAACCTGGACATAGATGTTTGTAGCAACTTTATTCATAATTGATAAAACTTGGAAGAAACCAAGCTGTCATTCAGTATGTAAATGCATAACTATGATACCTCCAGACAAGAGAAAACTATTCAGAGCTAAAAATAAATGAGCTATCAAGCCATGAAAGACATGGAGGAATTTTAAATGTATATTACTAAGTGAAAAACAAAACACAACCTGAAAAGGCTACATACTGTATGATTCCAACTATTTGACATTCTGTAAAAGACAAACTATCTAAACAGTAAAAACGACACTGGTTGCCAGTTGTTAGGGGAAAGGAGGATGAATGGACTGTGCAGATGATTTTTAGGGCAGTGAAAATACTCTGGGTGTTACTATAATGTTGTGCACACATCATTATACTTTCGTCCAAGCACACAGAATGTAAACACCAAGAATGGACCCTAACATAAACTATGGTCTTTGAGTGATGATAATAATGGGTAAATGTAGGTTCATCAATTATAACAAACGTACCACTCTGGTACATGGTAATTGGGACTGTTTCAGGCCAAGGGTATATGAACAATCAGTATGCCTTTTGTTCAATTTGCTATGTACCTAAAACTGCCTTTAAAATAAAAAGTCTATTTTTTTTTAAAGAATATAGCTGTTTATCTAGAAAGATTTAAGGACACAAATACTTTTGCTGTTTTTAAATATCTCTTGTTATATCACAGCATTATTACTATTGTCCCATATTTTTATAGTACTGCCTTCAAAAATCTCTGTTCAAAATATAATTGTGCCATCTTAAGTTTACAATATATAACATGTTAATAAATTGAGAAACATAGATTTTTAAGATTATCTACATGTTGCATAGTCAGATGACATGAAGGTTTAGGTCATAAGATAGGTATAGTTTTACATTACAGAAAAACATTAGCATGACTGAAAGATCCTACAAGGGATGATCTAGGGTAAACTGAGTCAGTCAGAAAGCATCAGACACATTAGACTGGGAGAACATCTTCTCTGAACTCCAGAGTGGTGTATCCAAATTCTCAACGCAATATTTCCACATGTAAATCGAATGGACATCTCAAAAGAGCTTTCCCCTAAAACATGTTCTTCCCATTTTTTACAGAAGCTAAGGCTCAAACTTTGAGGTCACCCTTGACTATCTTTCTAACAGCTCATATTCAATCCATTCGAAAATTGTATTCAACTTCAAAATCTATCCAGACTCTAACCACTTTCCTATGACCTTGGTTCAAACACCATCTCTTACCAGGCTGATTGCAATAGATGCATGCTCAATTCCCGGCTTTGACTTCCTTCCCTCTACACTCTATTCTCAACACTGCAGTTAGATAAATCCAGTTAAAATGAGATTTCAAAACTATGAATGAGGAGTTAAGAAAAAAGATTGAATGAATTTCTCTAATATTCATCTAAGACTGTGCTCTTCAATACCAGCCCCATGTAGCTACTGAATTGTGAAATTAAATTTTTTAAATTTTAATTATTTGTTTAAAAATGAGATCACTGTACAATATTTTTCTGTTGAATACAACTTTACTGATTTGGGAAGAATACATTTTACTTCAACTGTTGAAAAGTTGACATTCACATTCAGGTGTGCTATAAGTATAAAATACAAAGCAGATTTTGACTCCATGTACTTAGTCCATTCAGACTTCTATAATAAAAATGCCATAGACTGATGTCTCATAAACAAAAGAAATTTATTTCTCACCATTATGGAGATGAGAATTCTAAGATCAAGGTGTCAGTGATTGAGAGTCTTGCGGGGCTCCACTTCCTGGTTTGCAAATGGCCCTTTTCTTGCTGTGTCTTCACATAGATAAAGGGGCAAGGAAGCACTTAAGCATCTTTTTTTATAAAGGCCCTAATCCCATTCAAGAGGATTTGCCCTCATAACCTAATCACCCTCAGATACCCTACCTCCTAATATCATCACCCTGGGAGTCAAGTTTTGAACATATAATTTGGAAATGATACAAACATTCAGTCTATAGCACTGTCTATAAAAAAATTATTGATTGCATGTAAGATGACTATATTTTTTATATATTTTGTTTAAAAAGTATTATTAAAATTAATTCCATTTTTTGTTGTTGTTGTTGTTTATTGTGATTACCAGAAAATTTTAAAGGACATATGTAGAGATTATATTACATTTCTATCAAACAGCACTGATTAAGAGTGTCAAAGAAACAATGTTGAGAATGATAGAAAAGCACTATTTGAATACATAATTGCTGATAACTTTCCAGAAAAATGGATCCTCACAGAAAAAAGTCTTGAATATTATGCAACATAAATAATAATAAATCTATACCAATCCATATCATAATGAAAATGCAGAATATCAACGATGAACATAAAGTCTGAAGAGCAACCAGGTTTACCAACAGAGTTTGACTTTTAGGTGAACAATAAACTTCTCAATACCAGAAGATAGGGTGTTTAAAGTTCCTGTGGAAATAACTGTCAACTTATCTAAACTATTTCAAGAGTGAAGGCAATGAAAAATAAAAGCAGAGAGAATGCATGAATTGCATCAAGGAACAGTGAATACTAAAATTATTTTTTAGTTAGTATATATAATAGATTATCAATTCTACAAATAACTAAAATGTTCAGCTAAAACAGATAATTAAAATTCTAAAGAATCATAATGAGATGATAAGCACGTATGAGGTAAGGATAAACATTTTGTCCTCGCCAGGAGGAGAATGACATTACCAATTATTGACTTGATTGTAAAAATATACGGTTAATCATGAAGTTAAGTGCAACAGTTTTTTAAAATATAAAGTTTATAGTTTTCAAATCTGCACAGGAAAAGAAAGGGAATATAGAACAGACATCAGGTAATCGTAGGCGGGAGTTACAAAAATGGATGTTAACATAAAAACACCAAGTAAAATTATAGAGATAAGTAAAAGTATATCAGCAATCACGGTAAATATATATAGAGATTAAAATCATGCATAAAACAGATATAATCAAATTAAATGAAAAAAACCCTGATATTTTTTCCAAGAGACATACATAATATCACATTGAAAGGTTGAAAATAAAGTTACAAAAGGAGATATATCAGACAAATATCAACTAAAAGGAATCTGGAATATAATATGGATATCAGACAAAATAGAAAGTATATAAATTTTAGTAGGGATAA
This sequence comes from Aotus nancymaae, assembly GCF_030222135.1. NCBI lineage: Eukaryota > Metazoa > Chordata > Mammalia > Primates > Aotidae > Aotus > Aotus nancymaae. Next base: position 34,949,349 of record NW_026988413.1, read on the forward strand.
TGAAGAACACTACTTTTTAATATAATAAAAAAGCATGAAAGATACTAAGCAAAAACTGACAGATTCACAAAGAGATATTGACAAATATCCAATAAATAGAAAGTGTTAATAAGACTTTTATGGACAAAAATAGTAAAGATTATAAAGATCTGAATAACAAAATTATCATGAGTAATCTATGTCTCTCTTTTTCTCTGTTTTTCTCTTCCCCAACCCCTGTCATGCATATATAACTTGACATTTCCAAATTAGAGAATATACACTCATTCATGGACCAAAGAAAATTTTTACAAAAATTAACCACATTACTAGATCACTAATTCTCAAAAAATTTAAAATAATCAATATTAATATATACCATGTCATATGATCAAAACTCAAGTACACTAAAATCAAAACTAGAAAGTTATTTAAGTTAATAAATATATGCCTGGAGTCTAATAAATGGCCTCCCAAGTAACACACAATATTAATCACAATGAAAATTATAAAATATTTTGAACTTACCAACAACAAAAGTAGTCCAAAATATGGGAGATGCAACAAACAGTACTAATAGGTAAATCTAGGGGAATACATTTAGTTTTAAAAATGAGGAATGATTAAAGTAACCTATGCATTCTACTAAGACAGCTAAAAATAGAACAAAAAAGTAATTAAAATGAAGGCAGTAAGTAATAAAGAAATGTACAGATATCAATAACATAGAAAAGGGGAAATTACCAACCAAATGAAAAACCAGTACTTTGTGGAAACCAAATTTTCTTACCACACACACAAAAAAACACATGCTGAGATTATTTAATGAACAAATTTTACTAATATCAAAGAACAAATAATCCTTTTATTAAATTAAAAACTCAAAGACCTGAAAAAGAAGAGCAGCAACCAGACTTATATAAATCTAGTCCTTAACACCAAAACCAGTGAAGTAGAAAGAAGAAAATATAAACCCATTTTAGTGTGAATATAAATGCCAAAAATCCTATAAGAAAGAGATATGGCAACTAAATTTAATACATTATTTTTTTCTATAAAGGACATTATTGGCACGATTGGAATTTGAATGGGGCCTGGGAACTATGGAAGTAATGTTTTTCAGCATGCAACTGTATTTACTTGTTTTGATGGCTGTATGTGTATGTGTAGGAGACTGAAGAAAGTAGACTCAAAAGTATTCAGAGATTGTAGGACCTCAGGCCACAATTCAAGTGGCTTAAGGAAGAAAAAAAGCTTTTATACTAGACTTGCAACTATTTTGTGAATTTGTGACAGGTTGAAAATCAAGATATTTTAAATATTTTTAAAAATCAATTTTTTAAAAAAGAAGGATGTTAAAGAAAATTTTGGCTTGGTTCAGTGGCTCATGCCTATAATCCCAGCACTTTAGGAAGCTGAGACAAGGGAACTTCTTGAGCTCCAGGAGTTTGACACCAGCTGGGACAACATAGTGAGACCTTGTTTTTTCAAAACATTTAAAAAATAGCCAAGTGTGGGGGTACATGCCTGCCCTTCCTTCTACTCTAGGAGGCTGAGGCAGAAGATTTTGAGCCCAGGAGTTCAAGGCTGCAGTGAGTTAAGAAGGTACTACTGCACTCCAACCTGGATGACAGAGCAAAATTCTGCCAAAAAAAAAAAAAACCTCACCTGCTCTCATCAATGCTTTTTAAACTCATTTATACTTATTCAGTAATAACTTACTGCTTCCATTATGTAATACAATCTGTGTATGCTGAAATTTGACTCAGTACTATGACATTATTACAGAGATTAAAGGTATAGAATCTACCTCCAGCAGATTGTCTGGATTAAAATCCCAGCTCAGCCAGTTGCTGTCTGTGTGATCTGGGCAAGTACTGAACGTCTGTTTTTCAGTTTCCTCATTTACAAAAAGTCAGAAAGAAATCAGCTAATATATATAAAGGATTAAAGTATTGACTGGCAAATATTCATTGATAAGTGATTATTAGCTGTAGTTATAAGAGTCAACGTTGTTACAGAAAAAATGTTGAGTTAGCATTCTAAAAATATTCACATTATACTCCTAATAGTGCAGTAGTAGTAATTACAAACTAATAATATATTTTAAGTTTATGGCTAAGACCCTTTTCACAATAAGACACAATTTTCATTGTATCTACATTACATATTTGCTATTTCTCATAGGGTTGAGAATTCTACTGTTTTTCCCACAGGGCTCTAGAGATGATATACCATTGATATAGAAACAGCAACGTTTTGTTAAGGAAGAATTTAAAAACTGCTTGAAACTATGAGTTAGAGGCTCTGTGCTCCAGACTGATAGTAACACACTTGGGACAGGACTTCACAGACTTTATGTGAGCCAGCTCAGATTATAAAAGCAATACTAGTGGTTGCCTGGCATCAGGCTGTTTTCTGGGAAAGCCGTGTTAATGAAATGCAGTGTCGATTTTTTGGGCTGGTGATTTTGGGTTCGTTATCAAAGAAATATAGAGGGTTTCCTGCTCAAAACCCTTATGTTGAGAATTAGATGACCTCCACAAAACAGGCTCAGCAAATTCCCATGATGTCAGTCCACTGGGCAGTTTTCCGAGGCAGCAGGTCATGGCTGTGCCTTCTTAGCAATATTCCCACAAAGTGGAGAAAAGGTTTAGGGGGAGCAACTCTGCCCCTTCCGTCCACAAAATAAATAATTGAATCACATTGAGTCAGTCTAGCAGTACCGTAAGCTTTACTCTAATTAAAAAAACTTTTTATTTTTTTTCAGTAGAAATATATTTTTCTGATTCTTTCCAGATCAAGTTTATACAGACTCAGCTGTTTAGATCCTAAAAATGGGAGTTTAAAGTCAGGTGATGAGGCACAGAGCATCAATTCCTGGGAAGGTGAGCATCCACTGGAACATGAATTAAGCTCAAAAAGAAGTGTGGAGGAGATAGAGCTCCAGTTGGGCTAAACTTCATCATCTGTGAAGACGCTGGTTTATTATTAATACAGACACAGCTCATGCTTGTACCCAGTATTGTCTGCATTCTTTCCTATATTAGGAAACTTGAACACTAGCAGAAGATAAAAGCAAGAGATTGCATAGGAACCCAAATTTGGTTTCATTGAGAGACGAGAGAATTTTAGATTAGGTAGATAAAAAGCAGAATATTTTTCCTACTGTGGACCACTGCTATTCAATTTCTGTTCACCTGTATTGAGTGCATTGTTGAAATGATTTATCCCCCATTTAGACTGTAAGCTCTTTAAGGTTAATATTTATCTTAAACACTCTATATCTGGAGCACTTAGCACACAGTGATTGACATATTATAAATGTTTTATTGCTCACTTAATATAATTTTTAAATAAAATTAATTCTGGTAAGTCAGGCAATTGTTTATTGGCCAATTTCTTTTTCTTTCCTTCCCTCTGGGTTTATATCCTGGCCTTCTGATCCACCTAGAAATCTTACCATTGGATTCCTAAGAGACCCGCTTTAAACCATATCTGCCCTTGAGGCTTTCCTTCAAAGAAGAGTCCGAAAGACACTGAGTTGAACATCGGCAGTGTCTGTCTAACCATTGTCCAATGAAAGTGGCCATAGCCAAAGGACTCCAGTCATTCTGGGTTCATTCCCAAGACGATCTCTACTGTGTAACTAAACGCATTAGACTACCTGACTCCGATTCTCCTAGCTAGCTTTCTTTTCTACGATTCTATATTTACTAAGTGGTCTTGCCATTATTATTTAGCTTTCCATGTAGTTCTTCCTATTAGAAAAAAAAAATGTGCTGCCCATATACACTATAATCTCTTCCCATAAATTAACAAATTAATATTCAAGGTGTATACATCAATTTTGAAGTTTAATGAAGTTTGCCCCTGAGCGTTTCTGAGCTGCAAGGCTGAGAAACAGATCTAGCCTTCAGAAATGAACAAACAAACAGTGGCCGCCAAGGGGTTTGGTGAGGTCTTCTGGAACATAGCCTGGTAGCCTTTCCTCCCAGATGAGTACATACTTATCAGTTCATGTGCTTTCTGTATGCTTGACACCCATTATGGTATTTCTCTAAAAGACATTAATGACATTGCATTTTCTGCCATTTGGCTTCTTGGTCCCAAGCACAGATTTGATTACTGGCTTGTCAAAAGCAATCTGTCTGACATCCATTGGCTCTACATCTGGCTAGTTAAGAAATGGACATTCAAGTGGTCATTTCTACAGCCATACAATACCACTGCACAGCTCACCCAGTCATTTCAGCCTCATTCATCATCCATAAACAATGCTGTGAAATTGCTCTGGAGTATGAAAAGAAACTTGACAGAATATATGATTATCTGTGGTCTTACCAGTGCTCTAGCCTGGCTGCTTATCTGTGAATGATGAGCACTACACTGAATGACTGATTCATTCATTTTACTCATTTTAACAATCAACGGGAGGCACTGATCAGTAGAAAAGCACATGAACCTCCTCAGATCATCAGGATGTCTTTATGGGAGTATAGTTAAATTTTTTACTATTCTGCTCTTCTCAGTTTCAGTTTCCAAATAACCACCACCAAACTTACTTAATTTTGCCTTACAGAATTTGTTGTTTATTCTCATGACAACTAGGTGAGGCAGGTAAGGTAAATAATATTTTTATTTGATTGTTGAGGAAAGAAGTTTAGAAAGGTTAAATAATTATGCTAAGCCCAATGCAGTCAATATAAGACAGAGCTCGAATTTGAAGCCAGATCCAATGGTCTATGAAAATATAATTCATGCGTTAGTTCAAACTTCAAAAGAGAGGTTCTTGCATTTGAGTGCACTATACTTGAGAATCACCTGGGACCCTTAGTAGATATTGTACTAGTCCAAGCTGTTAATTCCTTTTTCCCAAAACAGCTATAGTGAAACAATAAACAAAAATAAAACAGGGAAAAAAAAAAGAGGAAAACATGGATCTAAGAATCTAACAAAAACCTGTGACAAACTGTTGGGGAAACCAAGGCACTTGGGCTGAGAAGTACAGTGCAGATATAATAAGAGTAAGATTGTTTGGATAACAGCTTCTAAGTTACTTCAATTCAGCATAAAATATTCTTCTTACAGAAAATAGAAAAAGAAAGCTAGGAAATATGAAGTAAAGATGTAGAATTTCCAAAACTGAGATAATAGAGTACAATGAAAAAGGGAAAAAATAAGAAGAGACTATTTGAAGAAATAATGAAGGTAAGTTTTACAGAAAGACAATACTGAAAGACCTTAAAGAGACATAGGAAAGATAAGGAAAACTTCACAACCAGACATAGTATTATGGAATTTAAAAATATGAAAGAAAATCTAAACTTTTCTGAAATAACAGAAAAATCCTTAGAAGAAAGATTTGCTGGGTCTAAGAACATATGCACATATAGTCTTAATTGATAGCACCATGTTATTCTCTGTAAGAATTGCACCAATTTACACTCCCACCAACAAAGTCTAAGAGATGCCTGTTTGCCTTCAGTCTAGCCAAGACAGTGCATTATCAGACTGGAATTTTTGACATTTTGATAAGTAGTATTTCAGTATGTTTTAAATTTACAATGATCTCATTATGAGTTGAAGTTTAACATATTTTCGCATGTTTAGAAACCATTTGGTATGTATGTCATTTAATATAAACTGCCTGTTCATATTATTGATTCATCTTACCATTGGATTTTGGCTTTCTACTTTTTCAATTTTTCATTTGTCTTTGCTTATGGGTAGAAATTTCTCATCCTTACAGGAACAAAAATTTGAATAGTTTATCTTTTATAATTTCTGAATTTTTTATACGATAAGAAGGACTTTCCCATTTCGAGGTTAGAATTCCTGGGGAACTTTTTTTTAAACAAATTGCTAAGCAGCTACCTAGGAATTCCTATTTATGTAAATCTGTTGTGGGGCCAACAGTCTGCTTTAGCAATCCCTGCTCTAGCCTTATGTTAGATACTCAGTAAGCAACTAATGGTGATAGTCACCCAAATGTCACTTGAAACTAAACCACTCACCAAAGTTACAGCTCTGGTTGTAAAAGGAGAGAGAATCCCAAAAAAGTAATCTCTGTAAGTACTTAAAACATTCACAAAAGCATAATGTTAAAAGCCATGGATCTTAAAGGTGGAAGTATGTGAATAGGGCTTCCTCTCACTACCCCATGGCAAAGATATTTCTTACCTCCATCGTAGGTAGGCGTCACGCTTTCTAGATTCTAGGCCACCAAGCACAGATGGTTTAAGGATGCAGCTCAGGCCAGGCCGTGCAGGGGAGGACGGAGATAAGCAGGTCTGGAAAGAAGTTTCTTCTTTCAATTACCCCTATCATATGTTCCCTACACTCAAAAATATTTCCCCCACCTTTATTCCATCAATTAGATGTTCACCCATTCATTCAATATAGCAAGTGCTCCCTCTCATCACCCTTCCCCCATCACGACCATATTAGTTCTTTAAACATCAGCCCCTAGCAACCTTACAATACAGTCACCTAGGGAGCTTTATAAAACTCCCAGTGGCTGAGCCTTAAACCAATCAAGTCAAGTCAGAGTCTCTGGAGGTGGGATATAACAGGTTCGAAAGCCTCAGCAGGTGATTCCAATATGCAGCCAGGATTGAGGACAGCTGACATAGTTTGGTTCCTCCATCTAGTTAGTTAATTAACAATTCATGCACAGCACAGAGCAAGCTTAAAGATACAATAAGAATTTTGAAGAAACCTTAAGAAGTGTTTTTGGAGAATTACATTTTTCCAAGGATACTATCTCTGGATAGGGTATTACAGTAAAGAATTTGTGTTTTGGAGAGCAGCCTAAAGAACTTGGGAAAATTTGACATTCTATTTTGTTATTCCAAGAAGATATTCTGAAAATGGTTTCCTCTCTCTTCATTTTTTATCATAATAAAGGAAAGGGTAAAAGTTACAAATTAGCTCCCTTTCTTCATATCTCTCATACATCCACTCTCCTCTATCACCAAAATAGACATACCTTTTTGTTTCCCATAAAGCCTATTTTCCAGATATGAAATATCAGATATTCAGCAGTACAGAAATTAAGTACGAATTTTTTTCCATCAGTCAAATGCATTTTTCTAATATTTAAAGACATTTGTCATTCAAAAGCAATTTCCCTCTCACTTCCTGCGTGCTTAAATGTGAATGAATAGGCTAATGTGTAATTTGTATATTATCTCTGCATACTGGCTACTGATATTTATAGCTAACCTTTTGAACAATAACTGCTGTTTCCAAACCTAACAATTCCCTTACTGTTTACCACAGTCTTTTCCATATCAGATGCATATGATCTGAAAATAGAATTGCCTTAATCTGGTCATTTTCCCTATTTTTTCAATTTTCTATATTGCCATTTTTTCTTTTCTCTGTTCTCCAGCAAAGTAATTTTGTTCATATTCCTACTCAGCAGTTATTTAAAAGATACAAAGAGTATATTTTAAATAAAATTCATCTATGCAGATTGAAAATATAATTGTGTTAATGACAATATTACTTTGGTTATTACAGAACAAGGAGAGAGATACTTCCTATATTGTGAGCCAAATGTACATTAAATCCATTATTTTTGTATGTTTATTTTGGATCACAATAATAGATTCCTATTTAATGGGCATGTAACACATGTCTACATTTGAAGCTATGAGCATCATGATTTAAAATTAGAAGCTTACCTATTTAATAAAAACCAACCTCTATTGATACCAAAAAGACATACCTTTAAATAGTTATGGGTTCAAAATAACTTGATTTTTATACCATAAAATGTTCATATTTTTAAAAATATAGACAATGAAACTGGAAAATAATGTTAAAATAGAGACTATCAAATTAACCTCTTTTTAAAACTTTATTTTACCTATAAAAATATTTTTATAAACTCACTCTGATTAAAAGCTTTCAAAAGTTGAACTAGTACTAATGAAACAACAAAATGTTTCTTTTATTATGAAAGATAATTTGAAAATTTGGGGGAATTTTGATTTTCTGGTAATTAGCAATAGAATATAATTTCTTCACTAAAAAGCAAAGTTATATAAATTCAAATGCTTGGGAATTTTAAGTGTCTTCAATGTTAAAAGAATTTGCTAATATTTTCAGAATGTTATCCCTACATTTATGTATACTATTTAATGTATTTAAATATAAAAAAACTTCCTGCCCATTTCATCCTTTTGCTTATTATAGCAGATGACAAAAATATTAAACTAATTATTACAATCTTTATCTAAGTTTTTAAAAACTTATTCAAATGTGTTTTCACCTTCTGGTCTTACATTGTATTTTCCATGTCACTTTTCACATGATGAATGTCGGTTCTGTTTTAGGTTTAATGGTGTGTGGCTCTCAGATAGCATTTAGGGTTAATTGGAATTTTCTGTCTGGTAACATTCTGAAAATCGAAGAATCAGTTTATCAATAAAATTGTATTATCATTTCTGCTACTTCCTCAAATTAAGTCTGGAAGTCTGACTTTATCTTTCATGAAAGTGATTGCCAAGCATGAAATTCTTAACTAAGACAGTATTCTGGGACATAATTTTCTGTTTAGTAAGGAAAGTATGGCATTTTCAAATGTTTTATGGCACTTTCAAAAATAAATATTATGTGGCTACAAAAATTAAATGAAAGAGGTCTTATTATACAATTAAATTACCCTACTACAAATGTGTTTTTCGTCCTTGGTTTAATGTCTATGTCAATGGCTGAGATAAAGGACCAACTGAATTAAATAGAATGGAATGGGACAGAAATGAGTGTCACATTTTCTGTTTATATTTCTACAAATATTTAACAAGAACCACACAATAAACCTGTAAAAATTTTTAAAAACATAAACATTGTAGTAGTGTATAAACAGTGCAAGTCAACTGTAGCTTTGAAAAAGTAAATGTTATTTTACAATATACTAGTGAAATGGCACTTTAAACTCCACCTTTCTTTCTACTTAGATTACATTTAATGTATTCTATTTAATCTAGTCATCACAATTTATATATATTTTAAAAGATACAGGCTGGGCGCGGTGGCTCACGCCTGTTATCCCAGCATTTTGGGAGGCCGAGATGGGCAGATCACGAGGTCAGGAGTTTGAGACCACCCTGACCAATATGATGAAACCCCATCTCTACTAAAAATACAAAAATTAGCTGGGCATGGTGGCACACACCTGTAATCCCAGCTACTCAGGAGGCTGAGGCAGGAGAATCACTTGAACCCAGGGGGTGAAAGTGGCAGTGAGCTGAGATCATGCCACGGCACTCTCACAAGAGAGAGAGACTCTGTCAAAAAAAAAAAAAACAAAAAAAAAGATTAGGCCATGGCCCCTATATGGTATTCTATGTTTTATTAACAGTTATTGGGGAAAGGGAGGTTCTACAGTCAACCACTGGATTAAACAGATTTCTTCATGTTTCTAAAATGCTGATAACATTATGTCTCTGTAAAAGGATATAATATACATGTTTTTTCAAAGTAATTGACCATAGAATAATTTTTTCATAAATAAGCTGGGGAATAACCGGATTCTATAGAACAGAGTTGAGACAATGCTGATATGGCCAATAATCAAAAATCAATATATTGGGATTCTTCATTCCATGAGGAAAAGAATAACCAACAACACATTTCTCAAATCCTCATTTGACCCCCTCAACACACTGATCACTTTGTTCTGGTCTCTCTCTCTCTCTCTGTGATCTAAAAGTTGTCCTGGAGTTCAGTTTATATCAGATTAAAAGAAAAATATACTTTTTGCCTTAAGAAATGTCTGAAGCAGACACAAGACAGATTTGCTTACTACATACTTAAATATTTTTATGATGAAAAGTCAAAACTGGAATATGAGCATGTGTGCAAACTTTTGAAGGTGACATATCTATGCTTCAATGTTTTCCATTAATGCAAAAGCTTCTTTTGGGATGATGGTACAGAGATGAAGTTTGTTATTAAATATCTCATAGCTCCAGAGCTATATAAGTGGAAAAATTTTAGTCCAGTTTTGTTTGGGAGCAGAACAGTAGAATGCCATCCTTAGCGATGTACAAAATGAGGCCAGCAATTCCAGATAACCTTTCAATTAGCAAAATACCTATAGGAAATACAAAATACATGAAAATGGATTCCAGGGCTATAGAGAACCCAAAAAAGTCAGCCAGTACAATCACTCACCTGGTGATTGAACTCTCTGTTTCCACTATATGGTTTGGTGGCCAGGGAGAGGATGATTGCTGCTGCAGAGATTGAGCCCAAGTAGAGGCTAAGGAGTCAAGTCAGAGGTGCAGTTAGCTATTGTGCAGGACACTAAATTAACTGACATTATGATCCCCTCTTTTCCAAATGTTATAAATCTGATGTAAATAATTAAAATTAATCCAAAATATGAATTATACTACAATTTTGTATGTTGTATCTAATCTGTGTATGCCAATTGCTGGCATTATTGCACTAAATTTTCTTTAAAAAAGAAGCTATTCGTAATTTGTGTACTGTTCACACTGCCTACACACACCAGAGGGAAATGCTTCAGAGAGGAACTAGAAGGAGAGCTCATACCTGAAAAATGTCCTAAAAAAAATCAGTAGGGAATCTGTTTTACTTTTTATTGTTTCCTAGTATTTGATCAATATCTGGTCTGCTAAGGACAGCTATACTGTTGAGAGGTTCCTCCCTGAAGTTGATGCCACCTTTAGCTTACCCTTCTCTCTCATCCTTCATTTCTCAGATATTGTCAACGACTTTGGAAGGTGCTTAGGATTTCCACTTATACTAGAAAAAATGTGAACAACAGAACCTTCAGCAAGTTGGGAAATCTAGAGCAGAGAGAACTTGTACCTTATGCAACAAGGTGTCAAATAGTCTCAGGGTCAGTGATACATTTTGCAAAATTATTGTACAATATCACAATCAGGATACAGACATTTGATATAATCCACTGATCTTATTCAGAATTTCGGAGTTGTATTCCTTTGGAAGGGGGAATGTGTGTGTGTGTGTGTGTGTGTGTGTGTGTGTGTGTATGTGTAAGTTCTATATAAATTAATCACCTGTGTAGGTTTGTGTGTATACCAACACAGTCAAGATACTGAACAGTTCCAGCATCACAAAAATCCCTCATATTGCAACTTTTATAGTCATATTCACCTCCTTCTTCTCCAGTCTCCATCCCTAACCCCTGGAAACCACTCATTTATCTTCTAAAATCTTGTCAAAATGTACTGTATATGAAATTCTATAGCATAAAACCTTTTGGGATTGGCTCCTTTTCTGCTCTGCATAATTCCTTGGAGGTTTATCCAAGTTGTTTCATATATCAATAATAGCCATTTAATTAACATCTGTTGACTGAATGAATATATAATTTAATGATTCAATATGGATAATGCCCTGCTTTTGTTTCCAAAAATGTATTTGATTTGAATATCTTTTGACTTCCTGATTTCGTGTGAATTAAGGAACTTAAGAAATACATTTTCTTTCATCGCCATGAAATTTCAATACTCAAACACACTGATGGGGTAGAGAGGGAGACACTTCTGTGGGAAGAATGACTTTGTAGCTTCCACACAAAATCTTGGCTGAAACCCAGTGGACTGATATGTACCTGTTAGCCCACGCATGAGGCAGGAAAGATGTCAGATAAAGAATCACAAAGTCCATTCCTATAAACCAAGGTTCCAATCCTGGATAAACAGGAGAATCATTTGGTGAATTATTTAGAAACAGCAATTCTGAGATTCTACAAAAGATAATAAAATAGTAATTTCTGAGATTGGATCCACTACCTCCAGAACTGATAGTCAAGCGAAACGAATGTTTCTAGTTAGCATCTAGCATCTGTTTTGACTGGATAGTGCTCAGATCTTATCAGTTTTTAAATATTTTGAATAACACCTCCAATTCCATCACATCTTACATATACTGAATTTAAAATATTATTTGATGGTGATGAAAATTTGTATTAGAAAATTAAAATGGAATTATGATGCCTTTTGTAGAGAGCAGAACACATAACATGTATTGTAAAGTCCCCTCCATAATCCACACAAATGACTTATGTTAAAACGTTTCTAAAACACCAGCAATAGTGTAATTTGTAGACAAAACTCCAATATGTCTTCCTATTCTCTTTATTTTCATGTATTTACTCATAAACAAACATTTATTGGAGAGCTTGTTTATACCAGTCTGGTCTAATAAAATTCTTTCAAGAAGTTTTAACAGACATTGCTGGCTTTCCTCCAATAGCTTTTTGCTGCTTTTTCTAAGTAACAGAACTTCTATATATTTGGTGATAGAGATATGCCCAGTTAAAATCTCAATTCCTTGGATTTCCTTAAAGTGAGGATAGCCATGTTACACCATTATGGTCAATTATAAGGAAATTGAAGGCCACTAGGAGGGGGATCCGGAAAAACTACCGTGTACAAATAAAATGCTGACTATACTAATCTTGTATGTGCCTTTTTGCCTGTCACTTTTCTCCATTATTCTTTCTGTCAATGCAAAAGAGATGCACGGAGGCATTGCAGCCATCCTGTGATCACAGGTTATGCACTGTGGATAATAAAACAGGAAGCCAGGAAAAGCCTGGTTTCTTGAATACCTCCATTAGATTGAATCTGAAAGCACCAGTTTCTTTGATTTTTTCTGTAAAATAAGTCAGTATTTGTTTGGAATTCTGTTATACGGAGTCAGATGCAATTATGACTGATAAGAGAATCAAAACCACTCAAGTAAGATGAGTAATTTCTCCTTAAAACTAATGTGAGCTACTTGCTCAGTTTCCAGAAATTTAGTTTCTGAACCATTTAATGTAATTTACTTTCTCAGTGATTGTCTTTCTTTATCTTAACTTTTGAGGATCAGGTCACTGTACACTTGTTTTCATATTTCCACCCTATTCCATAGTTTGATGTGATCTAATTTTCTCCCTAGGTATCCTTTCATCCTACCTCTTTGGTTATAGACATCCAACCAGAAGCCCTAGGATAAAATTCTCCTGTATTTTATGGACCAAACATGTCCATGTTTCTCTAGCAGATCAAACCTTACCCTTTTGTAACCAGGATTGAGATACTACCCTCTGGTTATAATGAAGTATTTGCTGTTCCACAAATATATCACATTCTCTCATCCCCACTTTCCCAGAGAAGTTACTTCTACTTATAATGAGTAATCACTCCTCCCTTATCTACGTAGCAAATCCCTAGTCTTACTTTAAGTCTCCAAACAAGCTATCTTTCCAGTTAGAGCTAAGTGTTTTCTTCCTATATTCCCAAGGCATTTGGTATATATTTGTAATTTGGATTGCAATTACTTGGCTCCCCACTATACCATGAACATCTTTAGGGCATGAATAATGTCATGTCAATATTGGTGCTCCATGCTCCCCACCTAGTACATACTAGGCACTCCATAAATATTCTCTAAATGAATGTCAACTCTCAGTTATCCACACCTTAAGAAAATCAAATTGCAGATTAAACCTTCATAAAGTAATATTATTCCATATCACAAGAGCCAAGCAGTAACTCTCTTTGTCTCTATAGAATTTTTAGTAGATTTCTAAACCTCTTTAATAATAACTAGCATCAAATTTGTCTTGGGGCATGTATCCATCTTTGATATTTTGCACATATATTTTAGCCAGAACCTACAAACAACTGCAAATAGGTACGAAGTTATAACATATAATCCCTTCTGGTTATAGGAGAGGAAAGGGTATTTCTGATAAATAAATATCAACATTCCTTAATGTTTTCAAGAACTACTCTAGATATGTTAGGATGTACTCCTTCAGAAACATACTGTGAAACAAGAATTTCGGTGCATGTAACCTTATTTACATTTGGTTAATTTGGAGGTGCACCAGGAAACACTGGTCAGGGAGTCAGTAGATTGAAATGAGGCCAATAAAGGAGCATTTTCCAGCAAGTCACCACATAGGCACCTTTGGCTCAGTCCTACTGGGGCACTTCAGCAGGCATGGTGAAACCTGACCTGAAATTACATCCTCAGTGGCAGGGAAGAAGCTGGAGTTTTTAAGACTCCAGCTCCTGTCAGCAGCAGCTAAGTGTTGTTCCCAGAGAACATAAGGTTTCAGCATTTCTGTTCTGATCAAACCTGGGCTGAGGGAAAACCTTTGGATAAAAGTTGCAGCTGTTTGCAGAAGGAAGGCTTAGACATAAACTAGAATAGAGTGCCAAGGGCTGTGGGTGGGGCAGTAACAACATGTGCTTCATTAGGTAAGCTGGAATATAAATAAAATGACATTTTCCCTAATCCCATTACATATGTTCCAAATGATCAAAAGATATTTTTTCACATGTTATGATTTGAACTCTAGAATAATATTAAGGTAAGGATTTTAAGTATTGAAGTAAGGATGTTTAAGTAAAGGTTTAATAGAAGAAGGAGTAAGGTTAGAGAAGGAGTAAATATTCACTAAGGATACTACTTCCTGTAAAGTATGTCCTCAGAGGAAGAGCTGAGAAGGTTTAGAATGAACAGGAAAAGGCAGTGTAGAGCCACTCTAAGGTTCTGAAAGAGCAGGTGCCAGCTCTTCCCAATACAGTATTTTTTTCCAGGAGTATTATTGCCATATTCTATCCCTAGGTCTTGATTAAAGCCATTGGAACCCAGATTTTAAGTGACTGCCATTATACACACAGATCTTTGTGGACTCAACATAGAACAAAGACTTAATGTAAATGTAGCTAGAATTTAGATTCCTCCAGCTGAATGCAAACAGTGTTTTGCACTCCGTCTTTCCCAGCCCTATTACCAGATATATTCTACTATGTTCTCAACCCTTTAATACCTAGATTGGAGAAAGTCCTTTCCTTTCCTCTTGATTCTAATGTTCACCCAAAACAAGTTCTAGAATACATACCTCCCAGACCCAGGGTAACCATTCCTAGCTCCTACCCCTCACCGGCAAGCAGATGACAGCTCTTTCCACTACAATACTTTTTTCCAGGAGGGTTATTGCCATGTTCTATCCCTAGGTCTTGATTAAAGCCATTGTAATCCATATTTTTAAAAAATGTTTCTAATTTTGAATCTCAAGAAGAAGCTCTTGGTAACCCTAGACCACCTTCCTTCCAGAATGTCTCTAAACTCACTCTGACCCACTCCCTTCTCAAGACATACACATCAAAAAAAGAGGTGATTTTACTAAATCATAGAGAGTGAAATGGGAGTGGTGATCAACTTTCTGTACCCCATTCTCCTGGAATGTTTTTTGAAATGGTTATTTCCATTCTGATTACTTGCTTTTCCAAATACCCTTCTATCAGATAGGAATTACTACTAAGTTTCTATCATTGGAGGGTTTAAGGCTGAAACTAGAAAATACTTGTCAGGAATGCTCCAGAATTTATTTATACATCAGAAAAGCTGAACCAAATGATCACTAATCTTCCCTTCTAATTTCGAGATTGTTATATTTCTATAAGAATCTTTCAATTTCCTAAAAACATTTTTAATTATTACTTTTTAATTTTCAAATTTTAAATTTAAAAATTTTCCTTGGAGAATTGTCTCTGCCCTTAATTTTATAAGCAACACTTTCATTAGGCCAAAATAGGACTTTTTTATCACATTGTTGTAAAACTAAGATATCTGAGGGGAAGTGGTGCCTCATTATCTGAGCTCATTATCTTAGTCCTGGTCTCAGCATTGGCCTAGAAAATGCTTGTGTGATTTTGCTGGGAGTTGGCAGATGGGCTGATAGGCAAATGCCCAGCTGCTTGTCATAATTCCGATAAAGGAAGCTTGGCCCAAACATTCAGACAGCCATCTCCTGACAGCAGGGACGGCAAAGCAGTGAGTGAGGCATCTGCCTTTTCTAACTGCCACATGCTGCAAGCAGGAGAGTAGAACTGAACATTATACAATATGTTAACAAAATGCCTAGGTGAAATATATCAAAGACATTAAATTAATCATAGCACACGTCCCTTAAAATTAAAGAAACAGCAGAGAGAGATTCAGACCTAAAAGTCAGTTGTTTTAGAAACAATAGGCTATGGTGGTTTTATTGAATTTAATCCATTTTGTTTCTATTCTTAGAAAGCATGGACCCAGCTTTCATGTTGCTAACTAACGCCAAGACTATTCCTTTTTTTTTTTTTTTTGAGACAGTATATAAGTCTTTTTCACATTACTATAAAGATATTACCTGAGACTGGGTAATTTATGAAGGAAAGAGGTTTAATTGACTGGCAGATCTGCATGGCTGGGGTGGCCTCAGAAAACTTGCAATCATGGCAGAAGGTAAAGGGGAAGCAGGCACGTTCTTCACAAGGTGGCAGGAGAGAGAGAGAGCAAAAGAGAAGTGCCACGTTTAAAACTATCAGACCTCTTGAGAACTCACTATCACCAGAATAGCATGGGAGAAACCGACCCCATGATCCAATCACCTCCTGCCCTCAACACATGGGGATTACAATTCCGATTACAATTCAAGATGAGATTTGGGTGGGAACACAGAGCCACACCAAATTAGACAGAGTTTCACTCTTTTGTTCAGGTCTGAATGTAATGGCATGATCATAGCTCACTGCAACCTTGAACTTTTGGGCTCAAGCAACCTTCCTGTCTTGGCCTCCTGAGTAGCTAAGACTACAGGTATGCCACTATGCCTGGCTAAATTTTTTTTTTTTTTTTTTTTTTTTTTTTAGTGGAGATGAGGTCTTGCTATGTTGCCTAGGCTGGTCTTAAATTCCTAGCCTCAAGCCTTGGCCTCCCAAAGCACTGGGATTGCAGGTGTGAGCCACCACGCTTGGCCCTATTCTTAAGACAGAAATTCAAATCATTCAGCATTTATGCATGTTGTTTAAAGTTTTTTAGAAAAGCTATGATTTGTGCCTAAATAATACCAAAGGCTCCTGATACTGGCCTATAGTCATGATCTCCAAAACAAACGAATTTTAGTAATGTGTACATATTGCTTTGTCTAGACTTTTTGAAAACTGTGCTGCTGATTTTAGGAGTTTACTATTATTTTTCCCTTTTTTATATTCCATTTAAAATTTACTCAGCATCTATTCTTCATACAATTAATATAATTCAATATTACAACATTGAGTATGGGCTGCCTGTTTCATTTCACTGAATAAGACAGCATTATATTTAAAAGAAAGATTTAACAAAATACATAAGAATACTTGTAAAAAGCTCAATATTTCAGAAAATTGTGCCATAAATTCATCTGCAATTCAATTCTCTTGTGGAACAATATTGCCTAACCTCAGTAACTTCTAAGAAAACAGTCTTCATGTAACAATATGATTGAAGTTTGTTTAGAAACTTTTAAATAAAGCTTTAATTGAGCTCATGGCCACTTAAACGTATTCCCAGGAAATACAATTAAAGTAGTGACTATCTAGCAGAATGACAAAATTAGAAAAGCAAAACCATGCAAAAACATTTAACCCCTAAAATGGTGTAGCCTTAAACAAGAGAGGAAAAGCTCTGATTTGGAAAATCCCTTCTTCTGGGGCTTTTTACTTTGTGCAGGTTAACCTTTTGTTACTGGACTCGGGAGACAAAATGACATTACCATTGAGGCAACATTCAGAATGAACCACTCAATAAATAGCTGACACAGAGGATGACTAAGATTTTCTTTGCTGGGACCTATCTTTTCATTTTTCTTCTTTTTTCCTTTTTTCTCTTTTGTTTTGTAGGATGAGGTCTCCCTATGTTGCCCAGACTGGTCTCAAACTCCTAAGCTCAAGCAATCCTTCCACCTCAACCTCCCAAAGTACTGGATTGACCTCTCCCTTCTTATATAGAGATCATCCACTTTGTTTTACCCTCAATTCCTCCACTTTACTCCAACTATGTACTTCTCCCAGGGCTGCCACCACCATCATTATCTTGCCCTAGCCCCATGGGCACAAAACTCTAGCTTAATCAATTATAATCCTTTTCTGATGTTTAAAAATTGGAACAAAATAAAAAGCAATTTTCTTTTCCCACGGTGGGAAATCTAGGATGATGTGAGCTCCAAACCTATGAGTAGGCATGACTTCATGTGTAGAAAAGGCTGCTGAAGAGATTTGAACACAAAACACAGAAAGTGGAAAAGAGAGATAGAAACAGGCCATCCACGTGACATTCAGTCCTGGATTTCTATTGTCCCAGAAATCCTGCCTTTAATGCCATTTATTTGGCTTCCTGATAGAAATAATTCATTTTGGGTCAAGCTAGTTCAAGTTAGTTTGCTATTACTTGCAATCAACAAGTTCTGAGCAATATTCTTATATAAAAGATGGATGAATGGATGGGTGGATGAAGGGAGGGAGGGATTGCAGCATGCCACAGCTTTGTCAGAGAAAATAAATATGCATCCAAAAATATGTGCTATAGTCAACCTTGTATGTACCTTACAATTTGTGACTCACACAGTTGCTACATCTACTACTGCAATAATGACATATTACATTTATATCCCAGTAATCGTCTTCCCACCTATATTTACTTTTGTTTTAAAATAAATAGCTTGAACCAAACTCACACAGTGATTTTCATGTCCTGGCTTCTGTTTGTGGCAAACAGAACAATAGAAAATATGGAACTAAAAACAAACAAAGAAAAAAACAAAAACAAAACAAAAAACTCTGTATTCTACAATCTTTTATAAGTCAGAACATTCTATGATCTTCTCTTAAGCTTACCTCAACTGGCATGGTTACTAATGTTTCAAAACAGGTGGTCTGGTGTAACTCACAGGATAGCCTGAAAATGACCATAGATTCTCTGGGGTTTCCTAGGTAAGGAACTGAGACTTTGGGCTCAGTGGTAGAGAAGGAACCCAATCTTAGCTTTCTACAAGATTGATGGCTTCCTCCCCAAGGCATGAAGAGCTATACCTCCTGGTGAGTCCTAAACACTTCTAGTACTAGGCATCTGCCTGTCCCAGAAAATACCTACCAATAACCAGCACCTAAATCCTGCCTTCCTGGTACTCAAGTGGACTATAGATTGCCCCACCCTGGCAAGGTTGCTTTTACACTTGCCCTTTATAAAGAACAAGGTACAGAGGGGCAGCATCTCCTCCCTGCAACACCTGCTCATAGCTGGTCCAGCCCACCCCCTTGACTTCACTAGCCTTTCTTTGGGAACAGTAAAAGTTGATCAAACAGTTGATCCATGTTTCCCAGTTTAAAAAACTTGTTCCTTCACAGACACTGTATGACAATGTAGAATTCATCTCAAGCCTTGTTGCACTACAAATGACAACTAAAAAGATCACCTTGCTCTGCATGTCATATGGTAAAGTGATAGAGCCCTTGACAGGCATCAGTGTTGGTTCTTCTTATCCACTATCTTCTCTGAACTGCATGCATAAAATCAGGTTAGCGTAGCTGATTTTTATGCCTGAATTTGAGGAGAGAAAACTCAAGAACTATGTAATAGCTAAACTATGTAAACACGGTCTGAACACATCTGCCATCTCTTGGCAAAATCGAGTGCCTGCTCTGACAAATTCAATTCAGCAAATGTACATTCCTGCTTTGCCATGCAGCATTACATCCTGGATGCTTCAGGGGAGTAGAAAATGAGCCACATTTTCTACCTTCTAGACTATTTTTTACCTGTGAAGTCCTTTGTATGATTACAGATCTTACATTCTTATAGGAGCTCACTAGGTTAATGGCTTGAGCACCTTTTTAAGTCTGGAAGACTACACTCTGGCCCTTTCCAGACAGTTAATGGTTCTGTGGTTCTGTATCTAGATAAAACACAAACCTGCTAGCTCAGCAATTGCCTAATACCCCTCAGAGAGGAACTGAGTGGGCCCGGCTTGGCTACTAATGGCAAGCTGGGATCTTGGAAACTGAAAAAGGGACAAAGAATTATGTGCAGAGACACTAAACACTGGAGGAACCTGAAGCTCTATGTCAGCTAAGTCTGCAGAGAGCACCCAAATTCCTTCAAGTCAGTCTTTAAAACCAAAGGTGAAACATGGAACCAGAAATGGATGACAAAGCAAAAGGTCAGCAGTGCTGACACCCAGTGGGGATGGTAGACGGGAGGTACCAGGGAGCAAGAGCAAGAACAGAGAGAGGGATCTAGGACAACGGTTGCAAACAGAGCAGCTTTTATTTCCCAGAGGACTTGAGGGTACATGAGTCAGATTGGTTTAAAAGTTCAAGGCCAGGGCAGACAGCAGTAAATGAAAAACGTTATTATTCTTGCATTTATGTAGTACCTAAATTATTAAATTTCCTTCAGGCTCATTCCAGTACTGTTGAAAACACAAACAGGCACCTTTTGTTTCATCACCTTGAAGAGTCCAGAAGCTGCAGCACAAAGCTCTTTCAAAAAAATCTTTCAAGCAACATAAATGAAAGCTCTAAAGCAAACATCTTTGCTGAATGGCAAGATAAAATAGTTCTTTCTGAAGTGGAACGCAGAAGCTAAAGCATAGCATTTCAAATTTCAAAATGATAAAGCAATTTTCTGATAAAAGCTTTACAAAACATTTTTTTTTTCTTTTGGCACAGTGACCTTCTGTGTCCCTGGCCAAAGTACAATCATTTATACATTTAAAAAAAATCCATTCCATGAAATGTTTTGAACTAATGTCAGCCTATTAGTTCCTACTTAGGGAAAATTTTTTCCAGCTTCTGTTTTTCACATATTTTATCTGACATTTACTTTCTTTCTCTCTCTCTCTCTCTCAGTGTCAATCTTCTATTAGCTTTAAAACTAAAGTTTATAAGTTTAAAAAACCTACAATAGCTGAAGCTAATGTAAATAGAAAAATTCTTCAACTATGAAAGAAAAGAGCTAAAGTAAGACTTGTTTTAACAAGTCACAATTTGCACAAGTATTCAGCAAGTGTGTGTTGGACTCAGTGAAATACACTCATGGTTCAGGAACCTGGGAATACCAGAGGACAAAACATGTGGCAGAGATCATTGATAATATACATAATTAACAATAATGATACAATAATGATGAGTAGTTTACAATAATATATATAATAACATAAAATAATATAATGTAATACATAAGAATGTAAAGGAACAATGTAAAGTATAAAATAATGGTAAATGCAATGAAGAAAAAATAAAGAAGGCTGAGGGGGATGGAAAATAATGATGAAAATGCATTTTAAATGCAGAATGTCTGAAAGGCAAATATAGAACCAGTATGTGTAAATGTTAAGGGTTGAAGATCTGAAGACAAACACATCTGGATTTTAAATCCTAACTTGAGAATTCATTAACATCATGTCTCTAAGCAGCTTGTCTCCCTGAACTTCAGTGTCCTACTCTGTAAAGTGGGGGTAAGGCAGCCTACTTCAAAGGGCTGATGTGAGTGCTTAGTCCAATGCTGGGCATGCAGCAATGCCCCAGATATGCTTATTCATATTATCTGAGTGTGATTTGTAGGAAAGAAAGAAAGAAGGAAAGAAAAGAAAGAAAAAGAGAGAGGGAGGGGAGGGGAGGAGAGGGTATGGGAGGGGAAAGGAGGGCAGGGCATGGAAGGGCAAGGCAGGATAGGGAAGGGAAGGGAAGAAAGCAAACCTCTTTACCTATCATGGCACCCTGATTATGTCTTTGGCTTTAACAAATAAACTTACTAGAAGCAAACTGCCTAGATCTTATCTGAAAACCTTCTGCATTTCTCCATTGGTCAGAGGACCCACATTGGTTTTTTTGTTATTTTTTGTTTTTCTTTTTAAATTTTTTATTGTACTTTAGGTTCTGGGGTACATGTGCAGATCATGCAGGATTGTTGCATAGGTACATACGTGGCAAGGTGGTTTGCTGCCACCATCACCCCGTCACCTATATCTGGCATTTCTCCCCATGTTATCCCTCCCCAACCTCCCCACTACCTACTGTCCCTCCCCTAGCCCCCCTCAACAGACCCATTGTGTGATGTTCCCCTCCCTGTGTCCATGTGTTCCCATTGTTCAACACCCACCTATGAGTAAGAACATGCCTCCAGCATTGTTCTTTTTGCTTAGGATTCTCTTGGCTATGCAGGCTCTCTTTTGGTTCCATATGAAGTTTAAGGTGTTTTTTTCCAGTTCTGTGAAGAAGGTCATTAGTAGCTTGATGGGGATAGTGTTGAATCTATAAATTACTTTGGGCAGTGTAGCCATTTTCATGATATTGATTCTTCTTAACCATGAGCATGGAATGATTTTCCATCTGTTTGTATCCTTTCTTATTTCCTTGAGCAGTGGTTTGTAGTTCTCCTTGAAGACATCCTTTACATCCTTTGCTAGTTGTATTCCTACTTATTTTATTCTCTTTGTAGCCATTGTGAATGAGAGTTTGCTCTTGATTTGGCTCCGTGTTAATCTGTTATTACTGTCTAGGAATGCTTGTGATTTTGTATCCTGAGACTTTGCTGAAGTTGCTTATCAGTTTCAGGAGATCTTGGCCTGAGATAATGGGGTCTTCTAAATATACAATCATGTCATCTGCAAATAGAGACAATTTGACTTCCTCCTTTCCTAATTGAATACCCTTTATTTCTTTTTCCTGCCTAATTGCTCTGGCTAGCACTTCCAATACTATATTGAATAAGAGTGGTGAGAGTGGGCATCCTTGTCTAGTGCCAAATTTCAAAGGGAATGCTTCCAGTTTTTACCCATTCAGTATGATATTGGCTGTGGGTTTTTTGTAGACAGCTTTTTATTATCTTGAGATACAGTCCATTGATACCTAGTTTAGTGAGAGTTTTTAGCATAAAGGGCTGTTGAATTTTGCCAAAGGCCTTCTCTGCATCTATTGAGATGATCATGTAGTTTTCGTCTTTGGTTCTTTTATGTGGTGGATTACATTTATAGACTTGCATATGTTAAACCAGCCTTGCATCCCCAGGATGAAGCCTACTTGATCATGATGCATAAGCTTTTTGATGTGTTGTTGCAATTGGTTTGCCTGTATTTTATCAAAGACTTTTAAATCTGTAATCATCATGGATATTGGCCTGAAGTTTTCTTTTTTTGTTGAGTCTCTGCTGGGTTTTGGTATCAGGATGATGTTGGACTCATAAAATGAATTGTTAATTTTTATCCCATTGATCTGTCTAATATTGACAGTGGACTGTTAAAGTCTCCCACTATTATTGCATGGGGGTCAAAGTCTCTTTGTAGGTCATTAAGAATTTGCTTTTGTATCTGGGTGCTCCTGTATTGGGTGGGTATATATTTAGGATCATTAGCTCTTCTTGTTGCATTGATCCTTCTACCATTATGTAATGCCCTCCTTTGTCCCACATCACACCTACTCCAAAATTGACCACAAAATAGGAAGTAAAACACTCCTCAGCAAATGTAAAATAATGGAAATCATAACAAACAGTCTCTCAGACCACAGTGCAATCAACTTAAAACTCAGAATTCAGAAACTAACTCAGAACTGCACAGCTTCATGGACACTGAACAACTGGCTCTTGAATGTTGACTGGATAAACAATGAAATGAAGGCAGAAATAAAGATGCTCTTCAAAACCAACAAGAATGAAGACACAACATACCAGAATCTCTGGGACACATTTAAAGCAGTGTCTAGAGGAAAATATATAGCAATAAATGCCCACATGAGAAGTGAGGAAAGATCTAAAATTGACACCCTATC
The DNA here is from genome assembly GCF_030222135.1 of Aotus nancymaae. Lineage (NCBI taxonomy): Eukaryota > Metazoa > Chordata > Mammalia > Primates > Aotidae > Aotus > Aotus nancymaae. The sequence continues at coordinate 34,972,964 of NW_026988413.1, forward strand.
GTCAAAATTGAAAGAGCTAGAGGAGCAAGATCAAAAAAACTCAAAAGCTAGCAGAAGACAAGAAATAACTAAGATCAGAGCAGAACTGAAGGAGATAGAGACACAAAAAACCCTTTAAAAAAATCAATAAATCCAGGAGCTGGTTTTTTGAAAAGATCAACAAAATATAGAGACCACTAGCCAGATTAATAAAAAAGAAAAGACAGAATAATCAAATAGATGCAATAAAAAAATGATAAAGGGGATATCACCACAGATTCCACAAAATACAAACCACCATCAGAGATTACTACAAACAACTCTATGCACATAAACCAGTAAACCTGGAAGAAATGGATAAATTCCTGGACACTTGCATCCTCCCAAGCCTAAACCAGGAAGAAGCTGAAACCCTGAATAGACCAATAACAAGCGCTGAAGTTGAGGCAGCAATTAGTAGCCTAAAGCCCAGGTCCAGATGGGTTCACAGCCGAATTCACTCTTTTTTCTCTATTCTTGCCTTCTAATTTTATTTCATTGAGTTCATCTTCAATCTCTGATATTCTTTCTTCTGCTTGGTTGATTCGGCTATTGAAACTTGTATATACTGCGTGAAGTTCTCGTGCTGTGTTTTTCAGCTCCATCAAGTCATTTATGTTCTTCTCTAAGCTGGTTATTCTCATTAGCATTTCATCTAACCTTTTTTCAACGTTCTTAGTTTCTTTGCATTGGGTTAGAACATGTTCTTTTAGCTCAGAGAAGTTTGTTATTATTTACCTTCTGAAGCCTGCTTCTGTCAATTCATCAGACTCATTCTCCACCCAGCTTTGTTCCCTTGCTGGTGAGGAGTTGTGATCCCTTGGAGTAGGAGAGGCATTCTGGTTTTTGGTGTTTTCATGCTTTTTGCACTTGTTTCTTCCCATCTTTGTGAATTTATCTACCTGTAGTCTTTGCAGTTGGTGACTTTCAGATGGAGTCTCTGAGTGGATGTCCTTTTTGTTGATGTTGAAGATATTTCTCTCTGCTTTTTAGTTTTCCTTGTAACAGTCAGGCCTCTCTGCTGAAAGACTGCTGGAGGTCCACTCCAGACCCTGCTTGCCTAGGACTCACCCACAGGGCTACAGAACAGTAAGGGTTGCTTCCAGTTTCTTCTGTTATCTTTGTCCCCAAAGGGTACCTGCCAGATGTCAGCCAGAACTCTCCTTTATAAGATGCCTCTTTGGATATACAGGGGTCAGGGAGCAGCTTGAGGAGACAGTCTGTCCCTTATCAGAGCTCAGGTGCTATGCTGGGAGCTCTATTGATCCATTTAGAGGTGCTGGGCAGGTACATTTAAGTCTGTTGGAGCAGAACTCGTAACCGCCTCTTTTCCCAGGTGCTCCATCCTGGGAAGGTTGGGCTTTATTTATAAGGCCCTGACATGCTGCTGCCTTTTGTCAGAGATGCCCTGCCTAGCAAGGAGGTAGTCTAGTCACAGTCTGCCAGCAGAGGCATTGCTGAGCTGCTGTAGGATCTGTCCAGCTGCTGTGTAAACTTCCTTGAAGTTTTGTTTACAGAGGTACACTTAGAACTGCCTTGGTAATGGCAGTCTGCCTCAGTAATGGCGGACTACCTCAGTAATGGCGGATTGCCTCAGTAATGGTGGACTGCCTCGGTAATGGTGGCCTCCCTTCCCGACAGAGAGCTGGACCATCCTGGGTCCATCTGCGCTTCCTGCAAAACTCTTCATTCAGAGTATTTCAGATTGATGGTCTTTGTGGGTGTGGGTGTGGGTGTGGGGGGGTGGGACCCGCCCAGCCAGATCACCTGGCTTCCTGCTTTCAGCAGCCTCTTTTTCAGTTGAATGGGTGGCTCTGTCTCCCAGGCGTTCCAGGTGCCAGTTGAAACAGCTGCCCAGATTTGTGTGAGTTTTTGTGCAAAAACCCATGGCACCAGCTGAAACAGCCATGCTGGCAACTCGAGGCACTTTTTGGCCCGGGAATCTCCTGGTCTGTGGATGGTAAAAACTGCAGGAGAAGTGTAATATCTGAACTGGAGTGCTGGAGTGGATGGAAAGCCCCCGATGGCTTCCATTAGGTACAGAGCGGGATCCTCCAGAGATTGCACTTCCCTGGTGAGGCAGTGCTGTACCCTGCCTCAGCTCACCCTTCTTGGGCTACAACCACTGTGTAAACAGTCTCATTGAGATACACCTGGTACCTCATTTGGAAATGCAGTGATTACTCACCCTCTGCGTTGCTCTTGCTGGGAACTGAACTCTAGAGCTGTTCCTATTCAGCCATCTTGCCCCCATATCTGTTTCATGGAGTCTTAACCTAGTCTCATGCCTTTCCCTATGAATTAGCAAATCCCATATTGGTTTTTATTAACTTTTTTCCTTGGGGTGCTCTTAAGTCATTTTTACTGGCTGTCTCTACTCCAGCAAAATCAAGAGTATAGTTGTTGAACTGTCAGAGGCTTTAGTTGCCATTTTGTTTTCCTATATCATGTCCAGTATATGAACATTTTTCCTACCAATTTTCTCAACTATCTTCCAACCCAAAGTAATGCTACATCATAGAGCCATGGGGAGTAGTTATAACATGATAACAAAAGAAATAAACTGGTTTACATATAAAAAGACTGCTCCACATTAAAAAAAAAAAAAGCCCTAGACTGCATTTTTTTGCAGTATTGCCCACAGGTAATAGATGTGACCTTTCTGAAATGATGACACTTTTTTTTTCTTTCTGCTTTTACAGACAAGGACATCTGATAATGACAGCAGATTACAAGAACACAGTCCCTGCCATGACTTTACCTCACTTCACCAGCACTTCGGCACCACATTACCCAGGATTATTACCCAACTTGATTGCATACTCCTCAAATCTCTACTCATACAAGCTGGTTACCTGGAAGATCATCCAGAAAACCACTGTCTCACATAAATGAAAGAGATAAAGGGACAAGGGCTGAGGCATAATTGGTTGCAGAACTAGAACTAAAAATCAAGTTTCGTGATTCCTGGTTCATCTAGCTCCATTCATTTTACACTCTGCATCTCTACTCTGAGTGAATACAACAAACTTATCCCAGAAAACTAACAAGCAGGAATATATTAACAGAGAAGGGATTGATTTTTGCATATAGTGCAGATTTTTCTGCAAGCCAGCCACAAATGCCATCAGCACAGGCCATATGTAGCTATAATATTATTTAAAGTTATTCTACTTTCATACAAAATGTATAGTAATACTAAATAGTAGACTTAACATTTTGATCAGTTTAACAGGTAATGATATCATATGTATTGAGTAATAGACTTTGGTGTTGTAGCACCAAAGACTACAACAAATTCTGTGAAAACTGAAGCCCTAGCAAAGAAATTGGAATGCATCACTATGCTTTGGGTAATTGTATCGTTCCAAAATAAATCACTTGTGGGTTGAGGTTTTATATAGAATCCATCTGCTGCTTGATCCCACAATGGCCTTTCCTTTATATTTACTCACAATTGTATAAATTGCTATATATCTGTATCTATCAAGAGAACCCGTTATGCATTTCTGATGATCGTTTTAGTAGAATAAACATATGTAGCAGGCATCAATCATCACAGATAATTACAAACCAAAAATTCAAATTCCACGTGTCTCCACACACATACGATTATGGACAAAATTCATTTAGTTAAATATTGGCTTGAAAAGTACAGGTTAAAATGGTCATTTTTATTCATTTTGAAATGATGAGTAGTCTTTATTAAGTTAAAACATATTTAAATAAGTACTGTCCTTATACCCCAGAAAGAGGAACCTCAGCCCTAGGTCTTGCACTTTAAGTGGTCCTGCATAGCATAAACATGAGTGAAAAATAAACATATTGAAGAACACCTGGGTGTCACTGTCACTCTAGATCACTCATTGCTACCATAGCACAGCCCATAACTCTGAACACCTGTTCTAATAGCTAACACCATTCAGGCCTCTGAAATAAAATTATCCACATCCCTTAGCTTGTTTTTTAGAAACAAAAAGACAACTGCATTGTGAGGGTTGTGAAGGTTTGTGGGCTGTGCCACTGGACACTGCTTCAAAGAAGAGGAGCATGTGGCCAGTGAATGTATTTAGGTAAGAGAAAAGACAAATCAATCAGAACTACTTAGATCCTTCCCCTCTCAATGCAATAGAGTCTTATGTAACAAAGGACAGTGTTTCCTTTCCACTTCTAGGGCTATCTCCTAAAGCAAAAATCCAAAATATGCTTTTTAAGTAAAAAATACAGCAGAAAGAAAGACAAGAAGAAAGAAAGAAAGAATTTTTAAAATAAAAAATTTATGTATTTTCAAAGAAGAACAACCTGAATTTTCAACAATAATGGAATCGTTAAACATAATTATACACCAATATGGTAGGATATTGTGACCATATTTAAAAATTATATTTCTACAGAATATTAATTGGCTTAGGAAAATATCCAAAGGGAAAAAACAGGATATAAAAACTGTATGTTTTATATGCTCTAAAATATTTTTAAGGTATTTATAAGCTGAGCAAGATGCTGAAACCTCCTCATCTCTACCAAAAAAAAAAAAAAAAATTAGCTGGGTGTGGTGGCATGTGCTTACAGTCCTAGCTACTCCAAAGGCTGAGGTGGGAGGATCGCTTGAGCCCAGGATGTGGAGTTTGCAGTGAGCTGAGAAAGAGCCACTGCACTCCAGCCTGGGGAACAGAGCTAACCTGTGTCAAAAAACAAAACAAAAAGTATTTATAGGCCATGCTCAGTAGCTAATGCCTGTTATCTTAACACTTTGGGAGGCTAAGGCAGTAGGACTGCTTGAAGCCGGGAGTTCAAGACCAGCCTAGGCAACAAAGCAAGATCCTATCTGTAAAAAATAAATAAATAAATAAATAAATAAAAAGTATTCGTATCTGGAAGAAAATATGTCAAAAAAGTACATAATATTTGTATCAATTTGAATTAGTTAAGGTCAATCAATAGTACTCAGTTAACAGCTACTTAGAAGGATATTTACTGTTAATTTAACAAAAAGTCTGGAGGTAGGCTACACTATTATTAGTTCAACGCTCAACTCTATCAACAATCAAAGTTCTGTTTAGTCTTTTATTATGTTGCTCTTAACATAGTTTTTGTTGCCTCATGATTGCAAAATGGCTGTTGCAGCTCCAAGCCTCACATACTCACATGACTGCATTCAGACAAGAAAATAAGATGGAGGTCAGCAAATGAAGCTTTCTCCTAAAATACAACCTTGTTATTAAGGAGCAAAATCATGCCAGAAACATCAGAAGATTTCTCCTGAATCTCACAGGCAGAAGTGGGTCACATGCTTAAACATGGGAAGAATAATGGCATGTCTTATGATTGTTCTAGACTAATCATGATTCATTTCCTGGGGCTGGGCATATTGTCACTTAAAATCTAGTTGTTTTACAGGAGAGAAAAATGGAAATGACCATTGGATAGGTTACTAACAATATCTCTTCTAAAGAATTATTACAAACAGTAGAATTATAACTAATTTTTATTTTTTGTCTTTCTATATACATTTTCAAACTTTCTATAATGAGCATGAATTGCTTAATAATAAAATAATTAATTTTTTTAAGAAAATGCCTCCAAATATTTTAAGGCTCCTAAAGAATTTCTTCAACCTGATGGCAAATGCATAAATTAACTGGCCCAAAAGACATTCCCTCAAGGGTCATGAAAATATAATCCAATAAATTTACATAAACCTATTATGGCTGCACTGCTGTTTATGACCTCAAGTCAGAATAACCTGTTTATGATTTAGGTTATAGCTAGGGGAAATGTTTGTCTTGCTAAATTTAAGGAATAATAAAGAGGATGGAATAAATCTGAGGCTAAGCCTAATCAGGAAAGATCAGTGTTTACAACAATAGAGGCCCTAGTTCATGTAAATTACTTCTCACCCAGCTCCTTAGTCTTTTCTTCTTTAGTATCTGATATCTCTGGGTTCCAGATTTCCCAGACAGTGTAGCCAATTTTTAAGTCTAATAAATATTTTAAAATATAGTCTAAAGGAAAAAATGGAAAAGGAAAATCTTGGGACAGAATTTCACAGCCATTTTAAAGCAGATGTTCAAATTCTGACCCCACAATCTTTGCTGTCTCTGGAATAATGAATTTGTTATTACCATGAGCAAGGGGAATACAAAGGCAATTAACAGCTAATTTTGAAAAGATTCATTTAAATTTCTCATTATAATATCAAATCAGAAATGATAGTATATGTATTTTTTAATTTGCCACAGCATACATAGGAATTAGCATACATATTCTACTAGCATTAATATTTTCCTGCTCCTTAAATTCATCTGTCCATTACTGCTGAATAGAAATTATCAGTCATGGCTGGGTGCGGTGGCTCATATGTGTAATCCCAGCACTTTGGGAGGCCAAGGCAAGTGGATCACCCGAGGTCAGGAGTTTAAGACATGCCTGGCCAACATGGTGAAACATGTCTCTACTAAAAATACAAAAATTAGCCAAACATGATGACAGGTGCCTGTAATCCCAGCTACTCAGGAGGCTGAGGCCAGAGAATCACTTGAACCTCGGAGGTGGAGGTTGCAGTGAGCCGAGATCGCACCATTACACTCCAACCTGGGTGTCACAGTGAGACTCTGTCTCAAAAAAAAAAAAAGACAAGAAAAAAGAAAAAAAAAAAAGAAGAAGAAATTGTCACATAAATGTGATCGGAAACCAAAACAGAGTCAGTCTAGGTTTTAGAAAGACACTTTATCACAACAGACTGTTCTTTCAAAAAGATTTTTTATATGAAAATGATTCATATTAGCAAGTAGTATTCAATCACTATTTACACTAGAAAATAAATGATGTATATGTACATAACTAATTTAAAAATATATGAAAAGATATTCATCAAATTGTTTACAGTAATTATCTCTGGGAAAAAGAGTGAAGTAAAGACCAACTAACTTTATATATTCCTATACTGTGAGTTTGCACAAAAGTATTTATTCATGTATTACTTATGCAATTGAAAGTGAGTAACTTTAAGGAAAGTAAGTGTTGAACATGGTTTTATTTCATTTTCTCTAGTTACCTAGCATGTATCTCATCTCATGCTATTCAAATTGTTGTAGGTGGCAGTGTGACTAAGACAAAAAAAAAAAATGGTGGATTTACTCTACAGTTAATAGTTTAAAGCCTTATTTTTGTGTTACAGCAAATCTTAAAATATTGTAAGTAAATGAGATACAAAATTTGCACAAACTATTAAGGTAAAACATGAGGCCTCAACCTATATCATATATGCTGTGAGCCACTTCAGGGCTATAATTCATTGGGAAACTTGAGAAGTACTGAGACTTCAAGACTCTTTGTTTTAAGGTCTACTAGCGAAGTTTGGAGTAGCTTCTGACTTTACCAAGTCACAAACTACTTAAATTTCTTGCTAAAGTTATGTTATTCTGATACTGGTTAAAATAGTAAGAAACATTTTATTTAAGACTGTTGCAATAGGGGAGAGATATTGAGCTCAAATCTAAATGCAGGAAAGAGCTAAAAATGAATAGCTAGAGTGAGGGGGTAAGTAGATGTAAAATTACTAAGAGGATATGCGAAGGACAGAGATATTTACACTCAACTGTCTTATTCTTAGCAGGATTCTTATTAAAGGTAGACCAAGGACTTAGATGTCCAGGGTAAGGGATGAGGAATCTGATATATATCAAGGGTAGGGGATTGCTTCTTAACTGACTTAGCAGGATTCTTGCTAAGAGCAAGCCAAGATCAAGGCCTAGTTGAGAAGATGGCTAATGATTGGTCAACAAGGGCACTTTGTCATTATGGATCCTGTTTTTTTTTAATTTTGCTCTGCTCTTTTCTTTTAACCAACAGCATCTACCTCTACAAAATTTTTTTCTGGATAATTGAAAAAAACAGTATTTTGTGGAAAGAGTAAAATTAATAAGGTATGGTAAAGTTTACAAGTTTTGCAGACTTTGGAAGATTTTCTAACAGCTTAAACACAAGAAAATAATGTCATACTCTCATTTCTAAAATTTTTTAAGAAAACAAAAGTATGTTCCCTATTAAATGTCAAAAAGTCTTTTTCTGAAATGACCGTCCTCACATCTGTCAGAAAATTGTACCAATTTTGATCTCAGTTTATCCACTTCCTGCCCAAACAGAAAGCATGAAATAGTGTTTCTGCTAAAAATGGTGGAGCTTTGCTTTAATCTCTCTCCTCTCAATTTTAAAAACAAATTCCTAGGAGCCAAAGAAAACATATAATTTTGAAAATGTAGTTTATTTTTCAAAAATGTTATTATTTCCTTCATCGCACAGTATGAAGTTTCATGTGGTAGCCCATGTAATTTTTACAGCTAAACATGTGGTCTGAGGACAAAATAGTCATGGTGTATAGAAAGCCTGGAGATTTAACATGATGGCATCCACCACTGCCTCACTTAAATGGGCTGATACTGACTTTCTCATCTATCTGGGAAAGTATATGAAAGATTCTCCATGACTGAAGTATCTTGGGGCACTATTCTTCATAGGAACAAAGTGAAAAGAAACAAGTTCATGTAATGTTTACTAGCTTTAAAAATATTTGGTGTTAAATTCTGATTGCTAATTTGCATTCATACTTATATTTAGCTATGGAAGGGTTCAATTCTCTCTTTATGCACCTTGGCTTCTGGCCGTAAGACGGATACCAATTTTTTTTTTTCTTGGAAAAGATGTTGGGATTTGAGGTTGGGCCAAGGAAAGCTAAAGAGGCTAGGAAGCTCTTACAGATGGAGATAATTAGCATATTAAAAATAGGCCAGCCAGACTTTTTTTTTTTTTTTTTTTTAAATCAGGAAGTAGAGGGGTAAATGCTCTTTCTGGCAAGACTATAGAAGCTGTGTGGACAGAGGAAATGTGATTCAAACTCTGGTATGAGAATGGTATTTTACTTGAACCAGGTTTCAAAAGACTAGCGCAGGAGTTCCTTTTACTGAAAACCATGGAGTTGGCGGGCTTTTTAAGGGCCTCCCTTGAAATTCTGCTCCAGGACTACTGTTTTGAATTTTGTTTGAAAGTCTTAGAATGGGAAAATCTTGGTTTCAGAAGACACAGGATAAACATCGTGAACTCAATTGCTTTCTAATGCATGGTAGAGGAAGTGGCATTTCTGATACTACCTCTATTGAAAGGGGATTATAGAAGGAGGCAGTAGGTGGGAACCAAGACCCCAGAACAAAACCACTCTGGCTTCATGAGTATTTTGCCAATCCTAAAGCAAAGGTCCGAGGCTGGTCTGGGATTCAGGTTCTATCAATGGGGTATGCTTAATTGCCAGATAATTCACTGTAGTTTCCTGAAGTTCAAATTCACAGAATTGGCCCTTTGGATCATATATTCCACTCATTCTCTGAAGTCTACTGCTATTTAGAAAAGACTTCAGGGATATCTGTCCTAGAGCAGTACTTCTCGCTGGGTGATATGGACACTGATGGTTGAATGCAGCATTATCTATGTGGGCCAAGGAACTTACAACATTTAACAATTAACAATTTTTCAGTTTCCATGGTCTTCAGCAAGTATGTGCAGCCATCACCTGCTGACTATACTTACCATGCATTTTACAAATACAAAATATTAATAACTACTATAGTGCAAAGTTTCTTTTTTTCTTCTATAGGTAATTATTTAATATAAAAATATAGGAAGGTATTACTGAATTTCTAAAAAAGAGTTCAAAAACAGCAAGAAAATGTATTAGCTTAGGATAGTTTCATTGCTTGACCTGCCTAGAAAAAGAGGTTAGACCAAAGGACTTTTGTCATCCCTTCAGTGGCTCTAACTCTATCTTTGAATAGGAAGCCTCTCCTTCTGCTGTCAAGATTAGGTCTTGGGTTTGTCACCAGGTAGAAGATTTCAAATAATAGATTTTATCCCTATTGCTACCCCAATTGACATTAAAGAGAAATAGTTTCCTTCTTTCTTTGTTAATCAGTCAATAGTTTTCAAGTATCCTAAAGTTACCCATATTTTTAAATTAACTATTCATAGAGTGATAATTCTCCCTAACTTAGTGTTTTCCCTTCTTGTAGGAGTATTGACTCATTTGTAGGAAGTATGGGATTGTTTTTAAATAACAGGAGCAGGGGAGATAATCATGGAACCCATTAAATCTGCTTGGTTACCTCCTGATACTTGCCTTCTCTATTGCAATTTTGAATGGACATGTGCAGTAACCCTAATCTGAGAAGAGTATAATTATGAAAGACTCAAATCAAATGAAGATTTTGGTCACACAATCAGGTAAGTTTTTCAGATCTGCTGAGGTGATAGCTCAGGGTAGCAGAGAGGGGATTTAGAATGGTTAGGGGAAGAGAGAGAAGATGAATACCAGTTACTGCTCTGAAACCAACTGCATCAATAGATGCTCTAGTTCATCTCACTAACTTTCCTCTTCTGAGTTTCCTGTCAGAGACAGGCCCATGAGAAACATGGAGGACCTGTTTCCCAAAGCTGTGTGGAGAGGTAGATCCTGGTAGAACAAGGTGTGGACTACAGCAGCCAAGGAAATGTGTGACTCAGATCTCTTTAAAGAAAATCTGTGGGCCGGGGGTGGTGGCTCACACCTGTAATCCCAGCACTTTGGGAGGCCGAGGCAGGTGGATCATGAGGTCAAGAGATCGAGACCATCCTGGTCAACATGGTGAAACCCCGTTTCTACTGAAAATACAAAAAATTAGCTGGGCATAGTGGCACGTGCCTGTAATCCCAGCTACTCAGGAGGCTGAGGCAGGAGAATTGCCTGAACCCTGGAGGGGGAGGTTGCAGTGAGCCGAGATCGCGCCATTGCACTCCAGCCTGGGTAACAAGAGCAAAACTCCATCTCAAAAAAAAACAAGAAGAAAATCTGTTACAGTGAGCATAGTTGACTGACAGCCCAGATGCTGCACCTCTGCATCTCCCACCATGCTTCCCCTGGGCTCTCACTCCCAATAACTGAGCGTGACATATGTTTTTGTGCTAGCCATGGGGTGCAGGACTCCGTGAATGGGCAACTTTGGCTTGAGGACTCCCCAGCAGCCTGGACAAAATTTTCTCAGAGCTGTACCACAGTCTGACTTTTCCTAATCAGTTCTCTTCTGTTGCCACTCCTCTTTTCTGCTCATAGGTGAACAGTCTCAAGTCATGCCCTTCTCATTCCTGCTTCTTCCTATTTATCCTCCAATAAGTTTCTTGCATATCTAATCTTGTCTGACATCTACCTCTCAGAGAACCCAAATGGACCCTGAATGCTATCAGTTTCTAGACTGAAGGGGCTCGCTGAAGGTCCAATAATATAAAAAATAAAGAAGGATATCCTCACGAGCACATTCTCACATAACCGCAATATCAGGAATAAAGAAAATATATTAATATCCTGCAAGGGGATTAAAAAAGTAAAAATCAGGAGTCACATACAAAACTGTCTTTGGATTTCTCAATGAAAATTTTGGAATCTTGAAAATGATGGAGCAACACCATATATGACCAACAATCAGGGATAAAAATGAAGACATTATTAGTCATCCAAATTCTCAAAATTTGTTTCTATTTTCTTAGAAAGCAATTGGAGGCCAGGAACAGTGGCTCATACCTGTAATTCCAGTACTTTGTGAGGCCAAGATGGGCGGATCATTTGAGGTCAGGAGTTTTGAGACCAGCCTGGCCAACATAGTGAAACCCCATCTCTACTAAAAATACAAAAATCAGTTGAGCATGATGGTGGATTCCTGTAATTCCAGCTACTCGAGAGTCTGAGGCAGGAGAATTGCTTGAACCCAGGAGGTGGAGGTTGTTGTGGGCCAAGATTGTGCCAGGGCACTCCAGCCTAAGTGACAAGAGCAAAACTCCATCTCAAAAAAGAAAGAAAGAAATTGGAGGATATGTGTCACTAAAATGTAAAAAATAAAATAAGAAAGAAGTAAAAGAATACAGAATTCAGAATTTAGTATACCCAATTCAAGAAAGAGTTGAAGGGAAAGAACTGAAGATAAGTTCTAGAACAATAGTCATACCTGAGCCAAAGAAAACTGCGTCCAGGGTAGAATAAGAGTATGGTCAGAAGTTTCCAGGAAAAACATGGAATAGATGTGTCATCTGTTGGTTTGATTATTTGAAAATAGGATTAGATTTTATTGATTCATAGACCCTTTATGAAAGAAATACAGAGAAAGGCATATAGAAAAATAAATGAAAAATGAGGCAATCACTAACTTGAGGAAAAGAACAAAAGTGTTTTTAAGAAAGGATATATAACCATGATACATTCTGTGACTTAGAAGGAATTAATGCTTACAATTTATAATGAGTAATAAGTATGAGTAATGAGCAGACAAAGAAAGTGAAGAAACTAGACTTTCACCTTGAGAAGCATTAATGTGTAATAATATCTAAAATATCTAACACTATAAAACTAAAGTGTGGCAGTATAATAATATAATTTAGAAATAAAAGTAAACACCTCAAAATTTGCTGATGAATTTATGTGCTTCATCAGACAGCAGAATAAGGGTGAAAGGGTCAAGCAAGGCACTGTTTTTAAAAATGAAATATTTGAGTTTATAAACTGTTTATGTGTTTCTACATTTCATTTTAAATTTTAATTAAAAATGGGGAATAACAAGAAGCAAAAAACGTAGATACATATTTTGGGGAAATTATTTAGGGGAAATTTTTATTCTGGTCCAAGTTGTCTAAATGTGAAGTATAATTAGTTTAGCTCTCTTCACGCTACCTCTCATTAAAAACAGAGCTCTGGCAGTTATATCAAAGTGAGATATGGGGCTATTATGAACTGAATGCTTATGTCCCCTAAACTTATACATTAAAGCCCTAACCCCAACGTGATGGTATTTAGAGATGGGGCCCTTGGGAGGTGCTTAGGGTTCGATGATGTCATTAGTGAGGGACCCTATGATGAAATTAGTGCCCTTATAAGGAGAGACACTAGAAAGCATGCTCACTCTCTTTCTCTTTCTCTCTCCACAAAGAAGTCACATGAACACACAGTGAGATGGCTGCCATCTACAAGCAAGGAAGAGAGCCCTCGCCAGAAACAGATGGTGTTGGCACCCTGGTCTAGGACTTTAGAATTGTGAGAAAATAAACTTCTGTTGTTTGTGTCACCCAGTCTATGGTATTTTATTATGGCAGCCCAAGCCAACTAAGACAGGAGCTCACAGGCAGGTGCCATGATATGTTTGATGAAATGTGTCACAATAATAGTGATCCAAAATGTATTTGCTTTCAGATCTGTATACATTTTAGCAAAAGAAAGTAACAAATTAACATTAGAAAAGCATTATGATCTCAATATCTATCAGAAATATTGCCTCTAAAATAGCAATAAAATGACTGTCAAAGTTTTAAAATGTATAGCACAAGAAGTATGATATTCTAGCATGTCCTTGGCTACATTATGGTAGTTGTTAAAAAGTGCCCTCTTAGTTGTAGTCAATACATCTCTGACAAGCTAATGAATACACATTCTTGTTTTGTTAGGTCATCCTGTGCCCAAAAAATAGAAGCAACACCTTTAAATGTAAACTAGTCTGTCAGTTAATTGTCTCATTGTATCAAGATTTGGATCAAAGAATTTCCAAAGGGGAAAAAAAAAAAGATTAGCTTGATTCTGTAAACTATTGATGATATCAAAACTTAAAACTTAGTTTTACTTTTATTTATTTATTTATTTTTATGTTTTTAACTCTGTTTCTCATTTGAATATCCCTAGTGAGAGGTTTGACCTGGGCTGACATATGTGGAAATAAATACTATAAACTTATATTTACTTTAATTCAAACTTGCTTAAAAATTTTATAAAGCATAGATCAGAAACATAAACATAGTTAATGAGAAAACTTGAAATATGAGAATTCAAAGTACTAAGCTTGTCATGATGCTATAGTTAGGATAAAATTGTCCTTCTAAGGACAATATTTATATATTAGTTACCATAAAGTTATAAACAACATAAAAAGCACTAGTAGGCAGGTCTAAATTCCACTTTTATTAAAATTGATTAAACTGAAATACCCTATCATCCTGAACAGCGTTTCTATGCAGCTTGTTTATTAAGAAGGATGCAGGGAGATAACTTTGCTATGGCAGCCTGGCAATCTTGTATACATCCATGTAGGTAAAGGCTGGAACTCCAGCTTACCTGAGTCTGGCACATCACCTTGTGATCCTCCTGTATTAGGACAGGATGGAAGGTCTGAGGCCACCTCCTACTCACTCCCTATCTCCTCTGGGAGACTGTCATAACAAGGGTTTCTTACCAACTCCTAGGCTTTGAGGAAGTATGGGGCCTTCTTTCCCACCCTCGCAAAATGAAGCTGAAGATAATAAAGCCACTTCTTTGTGATCTAGAATTGGCTCCTCAACACTGGGTGCTTCACAACTCACAGTGCAGCTATCCAGCCCCTTTGATTTGGGTGGCATTGGGGTTTTACTGTTTGTTTCTGGTTTTCTGGTGTGTAAACAAGAATCACAGGGAGCTGGCAACTTTGGCTTACTCTCCTCTTCACTGTTCATGTAAATTATAAACTGTCTAAATCTAAGAGTGGTTCCTTGTCTCTTTACCCATCCAATGAGTCAAGCCTTGAACTTAACTTTGCCTTGCTTAGTGTTTGTAACAAGGAAGCCATCAAATTTTTCTAACTACAAAAGCATTTTAGTTTTGTTCTTATCATTTATCTCTTATACTTAAGGCTATGCTACCTCAAAGCTAGTTTATTAAAAATGTTATTTTTAGTAGAATATTTGTTATAGAACATTGTATTTGCCTACATGAAATGATAAACTATGAGAGGAAATTGAACTAATTAACTAATCTTGTGGTAATGAAACTATGGACTGGTGTCCTTATAAATAATCTCATTGCTTTGTAACTTAAGTAAATTCTACTGCCATAGAGGGAATTTTTTCTAGACTCTCTTTTCTTGGGATTGAGCAAATAAAATAAAATGATTTTGCCATAAATCCAGTTTTAAAAACATCATAGAAATTACCACTTTCTCACATGCCTGCTTGACTAAACAGACTTTTAACTATAAACAGTAGGAATGTGCAACTTGAATTTTTGAATTGAATAGTAGGAAGAGGCAATATAAGGGATGGGAATCCAATCCTTGTATGCTGATGAGTTTTCTTGCTGTGAATAGTTTGGCAGATGAGAAATAGTTACCAAAACTTTAAGTCAGTTAAAGTAAGACTATTTGATTATTGAATAACATACTGATAATGAGAGGCTTTTTAAACACTTATTATTATTAATTTAATTAGTATTTGCTAAATTCACTATTTTCTTCCCAACATAGAATTTAAACTAAAACCATAGGCTAAGGGAGGTGCAGCACCCTTGAGTTAATGCAGAAAACATTACAGTGATTTCTCCATCTATCTATAATTTCTCTGTCTGATATCTACCCATCAAGGTGATAAAATATTTCCATCCATCCATCAATCAAACAACCTGATTCCCTTACCTCCTCGAGATATATTCCATTACAAAAAAAAAAGTAAGTTATTATTATCTCAAAGTGTTTATAAATACCAACAATTCTATTTTTGCTTTATGGGAAATTCTACTTTAACACCGTGGAGTAAAATACCTGACAAAATGATTGTAAAAACCAATTAGCATTCAGAAAGGTTGATGAGCTATGTAGTTGCTTGTACCTCTGATATAATATCTGTTGCCAAATGCTCTTAAGGTGTGTAAACCAAAAGTATCTGAGATAGGTCTCAAACAATTTGGAACACTTATTTTGCCAAGGTTAAGGACATGCCTGTGACACAGCCTCAGGAGGTCTTGACCTATGCTCAAGGTGGTTGAGGTTTTATACATTTTAGGGAGACATGAGACACCAATCAATACATGTAAGATGTACATTGGTTCACTCCATAAAGGCAGGATAACTCAAAATGGGATGGGGGGCAAGGAGGTGGCTTCTGGGTCACAGGTAGATTTTAAAATTTTCTATTGGCAATTGTTTGAAAGAGTTACTATCAATAGAAAAGAATGTCTGGGTTACAATAAGGGATTGTGAAGACCAATGTCTTAAGCAGATGAAGCCTACAGGTAACAGGCTTCAGAGAGAACAGATTGTAAATGTTTCTTATTGGACTTAGAGAGGCTGGTCTATCAGTATTTCCAAAGGGGAGAAGGATATAATGAGGCATGTCCAAGCCCTCTTTCCCATCATGGCTTGAACTAGTTTTTTCAGGTTAAATTTGGAATGCCTTTGGCCAAGAGGAGGGGTCTATTCAGATGGTTGAAGGGCCTTGGAATTTTATTTTGGTTTATATTTGTATGGTTCACCTTCTTCCTTCTGTCCACCAAACCTAAAACAGCAAAAATCCTTCCAGAGGCTATTTTTTCATTCTCCACCTGTTACTAGGTAGTAAAACCAAAAATAATACACACATTTGGGTCTTGATTCTCTCTAGAACGAAGAGAAAAATCAAATATTCCCAGGATCCAAGGAAATTCTAATGCTACAAGTCTTCAAGGTGGTAATATATTGAATATTCCAACATCAATGGAGGCTTAGAAGTAACTGTCTCAAGCAGCTATCACATAAAGGAGTAGTTTTTAAACATCAGAAGTGAACCAACAAAAAGTAAGACAAAATAAGAAACATTGACAAGTGTGTGAAATGAGGGATTTGAAGCTTGAAGGAATTCTATTAGTCTAATATTCTATCACCCAACCATGTTCTTTCCCATGTTATAGCTTTACCATTAAGTTAGATGGGAAGGGAAGTTAATCCTAGGTATAGCAGGGAAAAAGTTTTCTAGATTATTATTTGTAAGCCTTTTAAATTGTCTATACAGATGATTAAGATGAAGTCCCTGGCCTGGAAAAAAGAACCTATGTAAATGAAAAGGCCATTGACCCTTCCTCCCCAGATAGAAGAAAGAGAGAGAAAGAAAAGGAAGACGTGGAAGAAGTAACTAAGAGTGAGCCTAGAAACATGAGAAACAGGTAAATGTGGGATTTAAAGGAGCCAGAATTACAATAATAATAATATTTAGCCAAGCTTCTGTAACACTAGCATATTGCAAAACATGTTGGGCCTAGTACCTAACTTAATATGTGGGAGGCATCCACTGTCTCCTTTGTAAGGTAATTGTCTCCAGTCTGCACAAACGTACCTTACAGGGGAGACAGAAGTTGAAGCTTGATCCGACTCCAGGGCCAAAGGTCTGGTGTTTTTAACTCTGCAGGTGTTTATAATCTGGAGCCTTAAAACTCTGCCAAATGGATGGCCTGATTTAAATCAGCAATCCACCACAGGTATTCTGCATTTAATGAGCAGCCAGTAAACCAGCAAATTGTGAGGGGTTGGCCTGTCATTGGCAGCCAGAGAGCAGGGACTCTGGCTCTCATGTGACCACAGGGGCCGGAGGGAAATGTCTTAGACTGTTCCCTGTTAGAAATCTGTACTTTTTTAAGGAAAATAAAATATCAATATGACAATAAAGGAAGCAACGTCATTGTCTGGGCTGAATACCTGAGGTTCGTCATCTCATGCCAAGGGAAATGAGGACATAGACACACAAGAAGTGAGTTTAAAAGCAGAGATTTAATAGGCCAAAGAAAGAGAATAGCTCTCTCTCCTGCAGAGACAGAGGGGCGCCCCTGAGTGGGTCTTTCCGTTTCATGGTGAAATGCACAGGGTTTTATAGATGAGCTTGAGGAAGCGGTGTCTGATTTACATAGGACCCAAAGATTGGTTGGAGCAGGTGTGCCATTTACATAGCACGCAAAGACGCTGGCCTCCCAGTCCCAGTATTTTTATTATGCAGATAAATTCTCTACCTGGCCAGCGCCACGTTTCCTGTTCCTTTACTGTTCATGTGGTTGACAAAGAAAAAGGAAGATGGAGCCTCCGTGTTTAACACACCTGTTCCCTGGTAGACCTTTCCTATTGGTGTAACTTCCTGCATTCACTAGTGCAAGCTTCCAGCTTGCTTATCTATGTCTGCAGCTTGGTTTTACAGGCTTCTTTTTGTTAAAAAAGAAATGATTTGAAGGCTGCTTTTTATTAAAAGGAAAACCTTACTGAGGACCCTCTTACCTTCACTATCTGCCTAAATAATTTCTTTTCAGGTTCTGTATCACTACTACCACTGCCGCTGCAGGGACAGTGAGCAAATCAGGCTGAGAAAAGCAGAGCTACTAGTTAGGGCACTGGCCCAGGGTAATAAAGAACATTGGACAAAAACGGAAAAAAGCAATGATATAGAAATCCTGACGGGGAAGTGTTAGTGCCTTTCAAGAAAGAAATCCATTAAAATGAAGTAAAAATTGAAGAACCTCTGGGAGATGACAAGGGAAAATGCTGGAAAAATCAAGAATTTCTTCTATTGTGTCTTTCTCTCCCGCCTACAGGGAATTGCTACCTGGCACACAAACACAAATCATGGGATGAGATCTTACAGCACTGCCCTCATGTACTTAGTAGGGCTATTTCATTCCCTGCCCCCCGAATAAAATGAAAATGTTTGGTCACTACAGTTGTATTAGTTGCTAGATAGTCTTTGCTTCTTCCATACAGTCATGTTCTTACCCTTGGAGTATGGTCAGCTTCTCTCTTCTTACCCAATGCTTCTTGTCCTTCTCTCCATTCATTCTTTTCTCTAAGCCTTCATCCCTTTTCTGACACTTCCAGGCAAGAGCTGGAGAGAATGAGAGAGTGAAGGAGAGCAAGGATTCATTCTCTGGTCATAGAGCAGCAGCACCACCTGGGTTTGGCTGTTACTTCAAGCTGAATCCACTGAGTGACACTTGAGTGAGTTTTACAAATCTACCCAATTGCTTGAAAACATCCACCTGAAATTCTCTGGACCTGGGTATCTCTACGCTATCCGGTTACTCATGCTTTCCTTAGCCTGTAGCAAGGTAGCAATACCTCCTATTTCTCTCTGCAGCCCCTTTGGAAAGAACCTGGTATGACTCCAAGATCACACTTTCTTATCCACATCCCACATCTCATCCATAGGAAGCACTCATCTGTTCTCAACCCCAGTGAACCTGAGGAGTGCTGTGGATTCTAACAACCATGGTCTTTAGCTTGTCTGTCCCAGCTACCCAGCCAGCCTTTTACCCTTGAGATTTCTTAGTGGAGAGTCAGATAAGAGTTCGTTGGGTCCTTCAATCTTGATGAACACATGTCAGACTCTCTAGGCAATTCAGTTAAAGGTTTGGTTTAAGGTGTGGGGCAGATACCCTGCAGAACTTGCCCTTGTAGGGGGCATGGATTCTTAGTACAGCTTCCCAAAGAAATGTTCCTAAGAAATGATATTTCAGTCTTCTTCTTTACTCTTTTATATTCTTGATAAGAATAAGAAGTTAAAGACTTAGCTAGTAGTTCCTTTTACTTTGTAAATTCTGGTACAGGACTTTAACTTGGAATAAGTGTCTGTCGTTTTCCAACCTAAACTTCCATTCCATTTCACCCTCCTTTTACAAGGTATTGCATATCTTGTGTATTTAGTGTTTTCAATTTTTACATGCAACCCAAATTTTCTAGGCTTCACCAGATTGGAAATACAAAACAAAGTTGCAGTCTACTTTTATGTCCAAATTATGATGGCAAGAGCCTCAACTGTTTTGATGACTAGCAATTAGTGCATCTCCAAGTGTCCCCAAGATATTTTAAGAAGTTCCCCAAAAGGGTGCCACACACAACCCACAGCCCAGTCTGTAACTGCATGGTATCTGCTTTTTCCTTCCTCTCCTACTCTGGCTTATAATTTTCCACATTTTCTGCCTACAGATTTGAGGAGTGTCAGATCATTGCTGGGTTCCAAAGGGAGGTGGAAGAAATAACCTTCTCTCCAATTGTGTGTTGCCTTTGGTCACCAGGACCCTGAAATGGCTCTTCTTTTCCAAAAATTAACTTTTGGCCATCTCTTACTTCCCATCAATCTGCCAAATCCCTCCTAAAAACAGTGCCATTATTTTTCTGACTGCCTCTTTCGGAACTTGGTCAGTTCAACCCAGACTAAAAGCCAGAAAAACTCCCATCCTTAGCTCCCCACAACCACAGACTCTACCACCAAAATTTCTCCCTGCTGTTCCCTCATGCCCAGTACAAACTAAAAACCTCTGCACACATTAATAGATGGAAAGGAAGGGGATACAGAAGCCTCACTAGTGACTTCTGGGTGAATGTTCCTCTGCTAAGTATGCCCAATATTATCTTTCTTTTACTTCCTATATTCAAGAGTTATTCAGAAAAAAAAAAAAAGCAGAGTAAATGACAATATAAATAGTCATCTACTGATGGCGGTGAAGTTATACAAATATACAAGTTTATAAATGCAAAGAATGTGTCCAGAAAAACTTATAGGAAATTAATTAATAACATGATTGCTTCTACAGTGGTAGTTTGGTGACTAGGGAGCAGAGATAGAGAGAAAACTTACTTTTCACTCTATTTCATTTTGTACCTTTTGAATATTTTACGTGACCATGTAATTCCTATTCAAGATAAATTTTAAAAGAAGTCCCAGTAAAAACTCTTTCAATTTCATGATCTTTAAAATTATTGCCTGGGTATTTTTGATAAGTCTATTGAGAAAGGATTTGTAATGAAAAATTCCTTCCCTTTCTCATTTGTGATTGTGTTGTTCAAAACAGAAATATTATTTTCTGGCCGGGCGTGGTGCCTCATATCTATGATCTCAGTACTTTGGGAGGTCAGGAGCTCGAGACCAGCCTGGCCAATATGGTGAAACCCTGTCTCTACTAAAAATACAAAAAAAAAAAAAAAAAAAAAAAAATTAGCCGGGTATGGTATTGTGCACCTGTAATCCCAGCTACTAGGGAGACTGAGGCAGGAGAATTGTTTGAACCCAGCAGGTGGAGGTTGCAGTGAGCTGAGATTGTGCCACTGCACTTCAGCCTGGGTGACAGAGCAAGACTGTTTCAAAAAAACAAAAGAAGAAAAGAAATATTATTTTCTAAAAATGCTCTGAAGTTTTCCCTCTTTACAGTGTTCCATCAAACATAAACTCTTCCAGTAAGTCTCCATGTCGCTGAGGGATTTAGACAGTGACAAACTGCAAACAGTGGCTGACTCTTTACTTATTCTTTGTAATAAGTAAATTTAACATCTCCTGCTGAATACTACCAATGTCCTTTTAAATGAACAAATAACAAAATTTTCAAAACTAGAAGCACAGATTTCCACATTATTATCCCATTTTTAATTTAGCTATTTTACATTTATGTGTAGTGTATCTGGAGTGTACTTACACTGTCAATGAGTAAATGTATCACTTGTTCACTTTTCTCTCAGGCTGTTTACAAGATATGTTATAAAGCAAACACAGAAAGAGCAATTTGTTGTCTTTATGACACTCAAATATTTTCACTGCAATGAAATGTAACATAGTTTCTCCAGATCCTTAGCAATTGGGCCGGTCTGGGGTAGCGAGTTTGCTGGAGAAAGGTAAGGTCAGTAATTCAGGAAATAATATATATAACCAAAGCATGTGGATGAAAATAAAACACAGTAACAAAATAATCTTCTTCCAGACATCACAGGCAAAAATCACAGAAACGTCCACCCTCTGAGAAACTCCCTCCTCCAACCATGGTTTTAGTATTCACAGATTTTCCTTTTGAGCCTCCCTTCTCACTAACTCTCTTCAACATAGAAATATGTTCAAGTCTCTTCTGCCTTAAACATTCCGTCTCTCTCTCTCTACACACACACACACGCACACACACACACACACACACACACCATTCCTAGAGAGACATATAGACACTGCCACCCACACACAGATATACAGACACAGGCACACACACATTGTCACAAACCCACACATGGACACTCAGACACATACATACATACGGATAAATAGACATAGACATACACAGACACACAGACACAGGCATATACAGAAACACACACACAGACACAAACTCGCACACAGAGACACACATACACACATATGGATAAATAGACATAGACATACACAGACACACAGACACAGGCATATACAGAAACACACACACAGACACAAACTTGCACACAGAGACACACATACAGGCACACGACCCAGAGTGACAGCCTTACACCTGCACTGGCCATCTCTAGGAGCTCCCTGGCTGTTGCCCTCTTACTTTTTTTTGCTTTACTGCTAAGCTTTTGGAGAAAGAAATCTACACTTGCTACTCCAATTTCTCATCTCTCTTTCTCTCCTCTTCCCTCTGCAATCTGCTTCCTGTTCCAGCACATTATTAAATCGCTCTTTCTTAAGTCACCAGCCATTTTCTAGTGGCCAAATCCACTACACATTTCAGTCTTTAGCTTACCTGACCTCTCTCCTAACACTGACACTGTTAAATAATCTCTTGTTGAAACATATTTGTCAGTTGAATTTCAGAAATTACTGTCCTGATTTTCCTCTTACCACTCCTCATTTGATAATTTATTATTATTATTATTATTATTATTATTAGTTTAATGTATATTATATATCAGGAACCCCAAGGTATGCAAAAGGAACAGTTTCTCCTCTGGTAAAGCTTACCAAGTAGGGAAGAAAAACAATAAAATCAGCAATCACTGTAAAGGAAAATAAACACCCTAACTAGGGAAAAACAGGTTGCCAGAGAAAGTGAAGAGACAGAGTGGGGTCACTTCACCCTTTTGAGCTATTGACAAAGATGACTTCCCAGGGAAGTGATGTGTAAGTGTAATCTAAAGAGTTAGTAGGGGCCAGACATGGTGGCTCATACCTGTAGTCCCAGCACTTTGGAAGATCAAGGTGGGTGGATCACAAGCCTAGGAGTTCAAGACCAGCCAGGGCAATGTGGCAAAACTCTATCACTACAAAAAAAATACAAAAATTAGCTGGGTGTGGTGATGCACACCTGTGGTCCCAACTACTCAGAAGGCTGAGGTGGGAGTATCACCTGAGCCTGGGAGGTTGAGGCTGCAGTGAGCTGTGATCCTGCCACTGCACTCCAGCCTGGCTGACAGAGTGAGACCCTGTCTCAAAAACATAAATAAATAACAGTAAAAAAACAAAGAGTAGGAATTACCCAGAGAAAAAGATTGTAAGAAAAAAAGAAGAGCACAGATGGAGGTTTGGAGGTGAGAGAGAGCATCCCTCACTGGAGGAGCTGGAGTGATCTTATGGGAGCTGAGACACAGACATTAATAACTATCATCGTTAAAGGCTACTTGGTGCCAGGCTTGGGATTAAGTACTTTTGGACATATTATGTAATTCATTCCAAACAGTGCCATGGGGTAGCTACCATTATCCTGACTTTTACTGAAGATAATAAGACTAATAGCTAACATACAGGGGATACTATCTGCTGATTATTGTTATGTGCTTGATTTGTCTGAATACTTTCATTTATTGAATCTTCATAGCAACCTTATATAGTATATGCTTTCTTTCTCTCTCTCTCTTTGTGTGTGTGTGTGTGTGTGTGTGTGTGTGTGTGTACATGTGTCACACAGCCTGTCAGAGGCAAGCCCAGACAATATGTACTTTTACAGGAGTTAGGGAACCTATTGTAAGTGGTGGGACCGAGACTGCAGGAGAGTTTGTTAGCAATATAGCTCCAGGGTGAGGAGGGAGTGACCAGCGGGACCCTCAGTGAAGAGGGGGAAGAACAAAGCAGAATGGGCTGGCAGCACTGGAAGATGGTGAATCTGCACAAGGACTTTCACCCTGAGGAAAGATACACAGCGACAGAAATATGAGACATCAGCTTTAAAAATTTCATCTTTTTTCCATCTGAACTATTATTCTTGTAACTTTAGATTTGATTGGTGACTAAACCTGATAGAAAATTATCAACCCCAAATTTCTTGAACAGTTCTTTGTAGGGGAAATTTAAAACTACACCAATAAGTCGTCATCACTCCTAAGAAATGAAATCCTTCATAGACTCACTAATGTTATGGAATTTATTTCTTGGGAAAACAATCTTCCCTCTGAAACCTAACTTTAAAAATAAGAATAACAAAATTAAACTAAGACATGCCCAAACTGAACTGTATGGTTTACATGCAGTATCTCATTTAATCCTCAGTGCAAACTACATGTTATTATCTTCATTTTACCAATGAGGAAACTGAAGTTTACAAGTAACAAATAACTGGTCCAATGGTATGTCTGATGAGTACAGGAGCCAGAATTCAAACCCCCAATGTCTGAGTCCAAAGCCCGTGTTTGTTCCACTCCATTGTACTTCCTTTAGGATCAATAAATGAATCTCAGGTGTCCTAGGCTTTGTCCTGCTGATCTATATAATTCACACTGTTTTAGGGAGGTAGGATCAATGATGCAATACTTATGCTACCGAATAACTTTCCATATCCTACTCTGCATAGCATGATATTCAAAGCTCTTACTATTCACAACCAGGCTCAAGGAGCCTTCCCAGCTCATCTCAAACCACTTCTGTTCTTCTCTTTGTCCCCCTACCATTACTTCAACCGTAAAATCATATTCCCGAAAAAGATGGAAGGTCATAGAAAATTTTTCATTAGATAGTCTCAGGTATTTCTTTAGAAACGTCAGATAATGTGTACAGTATTATCCCAGTTTGAAGAACCAAGTATATAACCAGAAAAAAAGAATGCTCACCAAAATATCACCAATAGGTGATTTTTATTTTCTTCATGCATTCTCTATTTTTTCAATATCATGAATAAAAAATGTAACAAAAAATGTACAACATTTTTATAACAGCTGTTACACCAATGTAGCTATTTCTTCCCCATTGGCATGTTTACCAATTTCTCTGCCATTTGCTCTCAAAGAGAAACGAGGTCGTTGGAGTCATAGTGATAACGTCAGGGGTGGATGCAGCACACATATCATGGATTTGTCATTTGAGGTGAAAAATGTAAACTGAATACCTTTTTGTTTAGATAGCAGTACCTCCTCTGGCAACAAACTTGTGTAATATTGGACTGAGCTAAAACCACATCATTTCTCTCTAGTTTCTACATTTACAGTGGTGAAATAAAGCACATTAGGTATCTTAATGCTCTCTCAACCAAGGACACTGGTAAGCCTGTCTCAGCTGTAAGTAATTCTCTGTACATATCTCAGAATCATAATGAAAATAATCTCTGTCCTGGAAAATAAATGCATCTGATGTAGAGGTCACAAGCACAAAAGGAAAAAATATGATGTCATTAACCATCTTGACCCCAACCAATTGTAACCTCACTTACCTTCATATTATCCTTTTCTTTCTTCTTTCAACCTAACGCTATCTCAGTCAAAGTTCTGAGCTCTTAGCACCATTAGAAGCAGTCTTAAGAACATGTAATTTACGCAGATAAAGGATTTTAATGCCAAAGGGTTTTACAAAATATCCGATAAGAACATAAATTTCCAAGTTACGTTAAAAGAGCAATGCTTTTCCTTTTCTTTTTAAATATACCCTTAACTTTAAGGTTTTTTTTTCTTTCTAGAAGATTATCCTGTTTCTATATCTAAAGATCCTCCTTTATATTTGTATCTCAACGGTCTTCACTACCTTCCCCTAGTCTCCCAGGAGCTCTTCAAAAAGTCTCTTGGAGTCAACAAAATCTTAAAAGGAACATTAAGGTCTTCTGTTCCAACTGCCCCATTTTATTACTGGTGAGGAACCTGGAGACCACAGTGGTTAAGTGATTTGCTGATGGCTACAGAGATGATTAGCAGCAGGAGAAGATAGAGATTCAGGTCTCCTGATTCCACATGGGTCCTCCTTTCATCACACCTTATACTATCTCCAAGGAATCAGAAAGTTCTTTATAAGGCAAAGGCTTCTCAAACGAAGCCATTGTTGTGACCATATCAGAGAAAACTTACCTCTCAAGAAAGGCAAGCCCCCCCCCTTTTTTTTTTAAAGACTAATCAAGTGCAGTAGTGAGAAGGGGAGAAAGGGTAGAACAAGACGTTCGATCTGTAACTGACTGTGAACAATCAATTGAGATAACTCAGTACCTTCGGACCAGCCGGCAAGGCCCTTTTATCCAGACTTTCCTGGGTTCTCCTTGAAACTGAAGGTCTCTATGACGTTAATAGTAGACATTCATTAAAGGGCTACTGACTACTATGTTATAATATGCATCATCTCCATCTTCAAAGCAGTTTTCAAATATCTAGCAAAGTCCCCAATTCACTGATAAGGAGACTGTACCATTGATGGGATAAGCAATTTGCCCAAGATACTACAGCTGAAAATAGCAAAGTCAGGATTCAAACCTGTCTTTTTTTTCTATATTTTATTAATTTTTTTTGTATTATACTTTAAGTTCTGGGATACATGGGCAAAATGCGCACGTTTGTTACATAGGTATACATGTGCCATGGTGGTTTACTGCATCTGTTAACCCATCATATTCATTAAGCGTTTCTCCTAATGCTATCCCTCCCCTAGCCTCCCACCCCTCAACAGGCCCTGGTGTGTGATGTTCCTCTCCCTGTACCTATATGTTATCATTGTTCAACTCCCACTTATCCGTGAGAACATGCGGTGTCGAACCCACATCTTAAATGCCTTTTGCAAGAGGATATTTCTCCTTCCATGATGCCACGTCTTACTCTAAGGACGAAATAATTTACCTATGCTGTCTTTTGAAACACAGGAAAAAATGTTTAAGGTTTGCAACAAAACGTATATCCATAGTATACTGCTCTTGATTTCATTCATTAATTCATTCATCAGGCATTGAAAACACAGACATGAATGCAACATTTCAGAAAGAAACCTAAAGTAAATGTACAGTATGTTCAGCAGAGCCACCAAATATTCACAGGTTTTGGTTACTCACTTAACATATTATGTTGTTCTGGGCTGTAAACTTAAGAGAAAAGGAAACTTAAAAAGGCTCGGAAGACAGCAAGATGATTAAATGGTTGGAAAGTGAAGAAGGGAAGTATTTTGTCAACTCAAGAGGAAGCAACATAATAATAGTTTTCCAGTGAATGAAAGATTGTTATCCTGACAATGATGACAGACCATTTTCCACTTTCAAACAAAATTAGACAAAAACAAATAACAAAACACAAAGAGTTTGGCTAAATATATTCAATAGTTGCTAGATGAGAGATTTAAAAGTTTGACTTAATTTATAGGAAAAAAGATAATAGAATTTCAAGGGCAGTAGAACTGGTAACTCTGTAAGACTTTATAAAGTAGTGATTTACACATGATAAAGCTGTGACTTTCTCTAAGTAAGGTAAAAATGAGGAGCAAAATGGGGACAAAATTAACTTCAAAGTCCCTGACATCTCCATGGTTTATAAAATGAGACATTTTAATATCGCTATGTTATTAAATGTCTAATCTTACCACATCCCACCTAAAATTATGCTAATTATTCCAGACAGTCTTGCCAACATTTTCATGAGCATAACATCTTGGGTGCTGCAGCCACAGCTCTCTTCTCTCTCCTGTTTGCATGTGATTTGGAGCAGGTGGTTTGCTGTCTGCGCAAGCCAGCAAGCAGCCCGAGGACAGTTCTCTAAGAAGGTCATAGGGCTGAGCAGTGAAAAGCACAGAACACAGAAGCTGAAGGGTGAACACACAGAACAGGTAAAAGGGACCAGAGGGGGTCTTGATAGAGTACCAACAGTGTTCACAATTATGGGAATTATGGGTGAGCTGCTTTACCATTTGATTTTCATTCAACCAGTCGGGCAGTAGCCATCCAATAAATATTGGTTCATTGAGGCAGCTCTTCTTTCCTTAGCTCTGTTCCCTGACACTGGTGAACTGACTTGACTTTTTCTACCAAAAGCACTGCCATAGTCATGATAACTGTAGCCTTAAATAACAGCTGCTCCTTCTGATAATCTCAGTTGTTGGAATTTCAGGGCAAGAAAGAGGAACAAAGAAAACTGCAGGGCAAGTAACTGAGATATGGCTGTGATACAGAGCAGTGACAAGTCATGGAGATTTCTCTCTCTCTGGCTTTTCTGAGAGATACAGAAAGGGGGTAGAAGAGGGAGGACTGAGTCTTGAATACCATTCTTATCTCCTTTCTCCCCTATTTTAATGTTCTTTCTGACATGAGAACCTGCACAAAGGACGGACTTGGGGCCTAAGTGTTCAAGATATTAAAGATGTAGAAATCACATGCTAGGAGTGGGGCAATTGTTCAGCCACAGAGCAACCTGCTACTCATCGTTCATCATTCCCCACTCAGCAAATAGAACTGACTCATTAAGCCACTTAAAAAAAACAAGTTATTCAGGTTCCAGATTCTATGTGCCTTCCAACTCTCAATCAACCACTCATTTATTTCATTAGTCTTACTGCTGATGAAATTGGGTTTTTTTTTAATATATTCTGAGGGAAGTTTGACTCGCCAAAATCATTTACTATCCCCAGAGCACCTGAAAAAGCATTTATCTGATGAAGTTTTTTTAATTTTTATGCTCCGATAACCAAAAATGGGCCACAGTGAATCTTATCAAAGCTTCCAAAAAAAGAAAAAGAAAAGTTATGGATTGAAACGAAAAATTACTTAGAAACTTACAGCCAGTGGGGATTAAGAAAGTTAGAATGAAAGTGCTTTCTCAACCAGAACACTCCTGTCAAGACATGATAATAAAAATGTTCACAGTAATGGAGACAATATTTCTACTTGGCACAATCTAAACAAAAGAAACAATCTTTTTCTAGAAGTATATGTCTTTATCCAGGCATTTAGGTGTTTCTTCAAACAAAGAAATGTCACTTTTTATTGCTTATGAAATATTGAATTTGTTAGATTAAATATTTTAGTTTGATTTCATTTTACAGAACATGAGACTATTTTCTTACAGATGAGTAAGCCCATGGATGGATGGCATATGTAATTTGATATTATGATTGTTTTACAATATAACTGAGCTAACTGACATGCGATATTGAATTCATTTCCCCATTGTGTTTAAATTTTTTAAAAGAAAAAAATTGAAAAGACTTAAAGCCAGCTGCAAATCTAATTACCGTGAACTCTCAGGGATTGTCCCAATTCTATTGTCATACTAGAATGCTCTAATAGTAAGTATTATACAAAGTAAGTGGGCCATAGCTAAAGCCGAAGAACAGTTTTTGACATTTAGAAATGGTCATTGCTGTAGTGGAATTTGACTTGCTGTGAAAATATGATTTAGTGTAAAGTTTGCTGTTTTTCATTTGCCAGGAAACTGTTCACCAAACTGCTATAAAATTAATTTACAGTGGTATGTTAATGGAAGGATACAAAAGTAATATACAATGGTTAGATTATACATAATTCTTTAAAGGAATAATAACATTTGTGGATAATTTTTACTTTTTTTTAAAGAATCTTTCAAAAACAGGGAGGAGAAGCTTAAGCTGTCTTTGGAAAGCCAAAACAAATACATCATATAGTTGAAAAAAATGAAGAGTACATATGTACATACACACACACATACACATATAAGTATATATACACATTAATGTGTATAAATGTGTACACACATCTATATCTATCTGTCATCTGTATATCTTTCTATATAGATATGTAAGTATACACAGATGTTAGAAGTTTAGAAGAAGAGATCTCTTCCCATAGAAGTGAGAATATGACATCTTCCCTTTAGGAAATATATTAAGAGGTAGAATTTATTGTGACTTTAAAATGAGTATCCAAAGTGATAGAGAGAATCTTTAGACTGTGGTAGACTGTGGAATATAAGTGAGACAAACTCAAGATAAGTTTAAGTGGTCCCAGTGCAGAGAGAAAATGTGTTTTGTCTCCCAGGGTATAGCTCAAAAAGACTGAAAGCATGGTTTCGGAATGGCACTATAGGCAGGATGAGTGTGGTGCCCAAGGAAATGCTCATGGAGGCTGCATAACCTGAAGGTGTGCAGAGAAATCAGTCAGAGATTTCTTGGCTGCTGAGAAGGCACAAAAGAAGTAGAAAGCAGATCACACACTCAAAGGAACCAAATCAATAACAGCTGAGTGGTGGCCAACAGATGCCAAGAAGTGACTGAGGATCTGAGTTTCCCATACCTGGATAATTCTTAAGCCTTATACTATGTAGATCAACAGAGGGGTTAAGGAAGAAAAGCAGAAATCAAGTCATATTTGCCAAGTGAGTTTTGTAGCTATAAAACTCGTGTTAGCTACACACAATTACACAATGATCCATTCATTCATTCAACAGCATTTGTTGTGGTGGAATTTTGAAACACTGATATCACCTTTCAGAAGACAGTCACTATGGTAGTTTCCATAAATATAAAGATTAGTAAGAAAAGGACCCTGTTCTCAAGCTGGTTGTGGACTAATACAGCAGAAGAGTATGTGTGAACAAATAGTTGCAATATAGAGCAATATGTGCTTTAATGGGTTTATGTCAACAGTGCAGTGAGAACATAAAGGAAACACGAACATCGCTTCTTGGAGGGGTGTGTAGGAAAGTCTCATAGTACAGGAGATGTTGAGTTGGTATTTTTAGGATTTTAGACAAGAGATTAAGTATTTTTCCAGATGTAAGAAACAACAAAGAGCAAAGCCTTACCTATTTGTGACAACATAAAGAGCTACAAAACAATGAAAATGTTCTAGAATGAATGGGGAGTAGCTCCCAGTTGTGGAAAATAATGTTGGAGTGGTAGGCACAGACTGACATTGTACAGTTTCTTATATGCTAAGCTGAGGAGTTCACTTTTTGCTAGTTGTATTTTTTGATCAAGAAAATACTGAATAGCTCTTAAGTGATTGTTAAATTATCAAATTTGGGTTAGAGAGTTACTCATGACTTGTTTTAATCACCTGCTATTCACCCCATTAGTGAAAGAGGGACCCCACCCTAACACACAACACTGGACAGAGGACAGCAGTTCATTAGTCACAAACACTCACAGCCCAGAGCAGGAGGACATCACACACTACCCAGGGCCACACAGGGGTTACACTGAAGAGCAGAGTGAACCAACAGGGACTGTACAAGGCAGGTTTGCAGTATCAAGACAATGGTGTACTCCCAGGTTACCACGAAATGATGTACTTGGCTTGGTTGAATAATTCTGTGGCCTGGCAGGGAACAGAAACCCATTGTTCAGGCCAGGCACAGTGGCTCACACCTGTTATACCAACACTGGGAGGCCAAAGCAGGTGGATCATCTGAGGTCAGGAGTTTGAGACCAGCCTGACCAACATGGCAAAACCCCATCTCTACCAAAAATACAAAATTAGCCAGGCATGGTGGCGCATGCCTGTAATCCTAGCTACTTGATAGGCTGAGGCAGGAGAATCACTTGAACTTGGGAGGCAGAGGTTGCAGTGAGCTGAGATCGTGCCACTGCACTCTAGCCTGGGCAACAAGAGCAAAACACCATCTCAAAAAGAAAGAAAGAAATCCCCTGTTCAGAGATAAGCAGGAACTGTGCATGATTCTCTTGACAAATAGGGTTATTTGGTGAGGGAACCTTATGCATACAACCAGTGTAGGAAGGAAACTTGCACTTCAGCTATTTCAGCTATTTGCTGAATTACAAGTTTCCTTTTAGTTAAATTGAGCCATGTGACATAAGGTCTAATATTAAGGCCCTCTATTATGCAAGGGTCTTAACATTAGACCTTATGTCACATGGCTCAATTTAACTAAAAAACTAATAGTTAATTAAAATTAAACTCATATATATCAGACAGTCCTTTTTTTTTTTTAGATAGAGTGTTCCAAAATTTTAGAATATTATTTGGAAAGAAACTTAGCACCTGGTATATACCCAATAAATGTCCCCATCCCTTGACAGCTTTCTCTCCTGATCTCCCCATGAAACGGTTTTCTCTTTTCTTTGAAATTGTAAAACACTCTGAAACTCCTTGTTATTACACTTGTCTTATTCTGTTTCATCAAAGACTATGCCCAATTCAATTACAGCCCTAGAGTAAAACTTTCTTAAGAGAAGAGGAAGCCTTGCACGTTTCAGGATTCCCTAACCTGCTGGCAGACTTCCACATACACGGTAGCTGCTTAAATTTATAAGACTGATTTGAACTCCAAAACTGTCAGCTAATTTGACCAAAGCAAGTAGCAAAGTCAAATCTCTTGACACTAAGCACATCATTTTTCAAACTCACCAAAAATAGACTTCTTTCGTTGGAGATTTTAATACTTTCTATAGAGTTTTTAATACATGTTATTTTATCTTGAGGGGATAAAATAACATATATTAAAACAATCTCCAAAAAGATGTATTGGTCATTTCAGCATGCCTCTCTAATGGGATACAAAAAGAAATAAACATTCACACAATTAAATACTAAATTATGATAAAATGTTTATGACCTCGAAATGTTAGAACCAAATTAGTCCTTTATAGGCTTTTAAATCATTAATTTTTCACTCTCCGCAATGAAAAATATTGTCGTATGCTACCTCTTCCTGCTTACCTACATATTCCCCAATATCTTTCTTTTAAGTTGTCCAGTATAAAACTGATTCAATGGGAAACATATGGGCCAATGCCCAGGGACTGATTTCGTTGGTCTAGGGTGGAATCCAGGCCCATATCTATATCTCTAGGATAGATGCTATGGAGATTCAAAGCCACATATAAAATGTCTCCTGGATATTTCTACCTTCTTGCTCACAGACACCTCTAGTGTACCCAAGACATTTCTGAGTGAACCCACTTTTTCCCTCCCATACTCACTCCTTCTAAATTCCTAATGAAGAAAACTATAATCACCCAACTACCCAGCCCCCAAGCTCTCTAAGCAGGAAATCTTAGAGACATCTTCAATCTTTCCTTTACCTTACCACCTCCCCGCACAGCACCAGTCAATCAGGATTCAAGCCTCGTGCATTTTCTCTCCTTTCACATCTCTCAGATGTCCTCAAATGTCCCAGGTTCTTCCTACTCACTGCTAATGGTGTAGTTTACGTTCATCATCGCTTGCATCATGATAGAATTATTCTATTCAGCTTCTATCTTAGAATTTATCCTCCATAAATCTACTAGAGACTTTAAAAATGTTTTTATGAAAATTCAAATCTATTTATGTATTTATTTCTGAAGACTATTTAATGATTGCGCTTTAAGAATCAATTATGAGGTTCTCAGTTCTTTCCTTTATCATCTTTTTACAGCTTTGCCGCCCCATGCTTATGTTCACACCCTAAGCAACAGTCATGAGGAAATATCTGGAGAGTCTAGAATTCCTTCTGCCATTCCAGGTTTTCATATGTTGCTCCCTCTGCTAAGTATGTCCTCCACCAAGTACCTTGCAAAAAACAAGATTTCATGCTCAGAAATCACACAACTGCCAAACTTCAAATCCTAGATTTCTCCTTGAGAGTTATGCATTATTTAATTTCTCTGATCTTCATTTTATATTTTTGTAGTGTAGGGTAATAAAAATATCTAATTCACTGAGATTTTATGAAGATGAAATAAAATATTTAAATTTGCATATTACAATGTATGTACCTACCAAATATTCAATAAACAACAATAACAAAAAAAACTCAATGAACTAAAATGTTTAGATAAGTTTTTCCAAGATTAAACAGGTTGTGGTTTAATGTTTCTCCAAGGTTGCACTGGGCATGGTTGTTATGTAAACATTCCCTCCAATAAATACAAAACCATCCAGTAATCAGTTAAAAAACACATCCTGGCCAGGTGCAGTGGCTCACATCTGTAATCCCAGCACTTTAGGAGGTCGAGGTGAGCGGATCACAAGGTCAGGAGATCGAGACCAGCCTGGCCAACATGATGAAACCCCGTCTCTACTAGAAATACAAAAAAATTAGCTGGGCATAGTGGTACGTGCCTGTAATCCCAGCTACCTGGGAGGCTGAGGCAGGAGAACTGCTTGAACCCAGGAGGCAGACATTGCAGTGAGCCGAGAATGTGCCACTGCACTCCAGCCTGGTGACAGAGCAAGACACTGTCTCAAAAAAACAAAAACAAAAACAAAAACACATCCTGCTTAGCCTTCAGGAAACATACTTAACTGATTTTTTTATTTAAAGGAGGAAGCAAAAGCAAATGCAGAGGGGGTTGTGGGCAACAAACATGATACCACATGGGCAGACTTGAACCTCAAACGCATGCTGATTGTAAGATGACTGCTCTTGTTAAAGTCACTATCTTAGCATACTGACAGCTTGAGACATCCCAACAACACTCACCAACACCCGCTGCCATCTTTTTTAAGCATCTTGGCAGTATCTGCTTTACTTGATGTTAAGGAATGGGGAAAGAGGTTGCAGGAGACCAATGCTGAGGCCACTTGGAGGCCTCAGAAAGCCATCCACAGTCTTAAAAAGTTCTCCTCAAGGTTCAGTTGAGCTATTTTACTCAAGTATCCGCACAGCACTTTCCCCATTTAAAGCAGGCAACATTGGATTTACAACACTGCTTTGTAAATATGGGTCTGAGGAAACATGAGTCTAAGTCTAAGGTGTACTAACTTATCAACATTATTTTTGGTAAATGGTGAGATTGATGATTTGCACCTGTTGTTGCTGAGATTCCTAAAAGGTTCTGTTATTGATTACATTGCAAAAAGATGCCTATGTGACCAGTATGATATAAAAAGTTCGGCCCAGACTCCTGGTTCCTGGATGTTAGATGTACACATCAGTCATTCCTGACTGGAGAGAAAAAGTGCATTCCAGTACAGCCCTGCAGAGGGAGGACAATTGGAATCAGCTTCTCCAGACACCTCGTTGTGAGGCAGCCTTTGGCTGGGATATAGATTTACTTTAATGTCGTTGTTCTATTGTATTTTTTTCCCAGAAATAAACCATAAATCCACAAGCTTTGACATTTTTGGATTATATTAGCCACGTGCCTTCTCACCGCCACTATTGGTGCCATTGGGCTTCACAAGATCATCTCAGCTAATAAAGTATATAAATGTCTAGCAAACACATATGAATGATACCTGAAAATTTATAGATGTTATCAATCAGCAGATAATGTTATCAATAAGCAGATCATCACTGCTTATTTTAAAATTCTATTGTGCTTAAAAGATCATCTTATTCATGACACATATTTTGAATTTAATAATGTACAAAAGTTATTGTAAGGATTCAATGGAAAAAGTAGCTCACCATATCAAATAGAGTAAGGCATGATATTCAAAAGTAAACGTCAGAAGAGTTAAAGACCTAACTGGGAAAGTAAAGACTGAAATGAAATCAATGAGAATGTAAGACGGTATCTTTATAGACCTAGGAGCACAGAAGGGATTCTGAAACATGAGGCCCAAAATCAAAACAATAAGGCAAAAAGGTGGCATATTCAATTACATGAAAATTGAAGTTGAACAAGATTAATAGAAAATATAAAACCAAGAGACTATAACAGAGTCTAAACAAGTCAAAAGGTTTTATTTCTATATGTATAGAAACTTGGGTACATCATTTAGAAAAAGAAGGAAAACCAGAGAGACTTAAACTCACTGATAATCAGTTTAATCAAAACTGAAATGATGGCATACCATTTCATACTT
Organism: Aotus nancymaae; assembly: GCF_030222135.1. Lineage (NCBI taxonomy): Eukaryota > Metazoa > Chordata > Mammalia > Primates > Aotidae > Aotus > Aotus nancymaae. Next base: position 35,008,479 of record NW_026988413.1, read on the forward strand.
CTCAGATTGGCAAAAGATAAAGTACAGAAACACCATATGTTGAGAACTACGTGGATAAATGAGGAGCCACTGCATTACTAAGGGTCGCATACTCTGGTAACAATTTCATAAATGGTAACAATTCAATGAATAGCAACCTGCTAGTACTCAGATAAATTATGATCCAACAAGCTCATTTCTGCATGTATATTGCAGCGAGACTCACATATACGTCCATAAGGGTAGTGAGCAAGGATAATCATCATTTTGTTTGCATAGTCAAGAGTTTTGAGGCAACAGTGGCGTCTATCTCTAGGGCATCTTATAATGAAATGTGGTAGATACACAACATGGAATACTAGGTAGCAACTAGAAACAATGAATGAGATACATATACCAATGTAAATAGATCTTAAAACACATGGAGTGAAAATATGTAAAAAATATAGTTCACTCTATGGTACAAAGCCATCAAATAAAAAAACAAATATACGCTTCAAGAACATACAAGTATATGACATATCAGACATGTGGAGAGGGGAAGAAGGACAGGGAATGAAGAGGTTGGGGAAAAAAAAAATGAAAAGAGCCAAGTAAGGACATATATTGGAAGTATGAGATAAAATGAGTAGTATACATTTAACTGAATTCTTTGCACACGAGGTTCAAAAACTTCATGTGGTTCTGAATTCTAGCAGAGTGCCAGGCTTTTGACAGGCTCCTCATATGCATTTGAAAGCTTTATTTAATCGGGGTCAATTATATGGTACTGTTGCAAAATTTAATCATTAGGCTCACTAATCAATACATACAAAGAGAATTAGGATGTTGTCATATTTTAATTGTATTTGAATTAAAACAAAAACAGAACCCCAAATTTTATGAATTATTTTAGTACTAAATATTAACATATATCATTAAAATACTAGAATTAGAGCTACCAGATAATTTGTCATCCAAACTGGGACACTTTTGTGAATAAAAGTAGGCACAAAAATAATAAAAATTGCATAATATTTGAGATACTTATTGACTGATTGATCATTTGATGGTATTTGTATATGTATTACATAAGTAGTGATTCGATTCACATATCATTTTCAGGGACCTCTTCTTCTATATTTGATAAAGTAATAGCAAACACATTTGTTCTTTCACCTTAAGCAATTTTAAAATGGACAAAATACACAAAGCAGAAGAGTTCAAACACTGAACAAAAGGCAGCTCAGGAAAGGGATCCCCGAGAGAGTACAGCAAATGAGGTAAGCTTAGGATTGTTCTAGCTTACTCCCAAAAAGAATGCCCAGGGAAGGGGAACCCAAACTACAGGCTGACAGATTTGCTTAGTGGAAAAGATAGAACTGCCAATTTCAGGAGGCCAAGAAAGTAGAATTTGTAGTTCAGAATACCAGAGAGGAGAAAGCTGCATGAAGCAGAGAAAGCTGTACAAAGAGAGAGCCCAGAGAAATACGGAGAGTTCCCCTTTAGTCTTCAGGTGAGTACCAATCAATACATGCACGTGGGAAAACTACCCAAAACTGGAGGGAAAAGCATCAGAAATAATGAAACAAAACAATCCTCATAGCTCGTGCAGAGTCTGAAATAGTATTTTCCCAACAGCCAGAGTATAAACCTCTCTCCTTAATTCACATAAGGGAAAAATGAGTCCTGGACTAAAGGCTGCTCCGGCTTTGCCTAGCAAATTTTAAAAGCAGATTTCAAAAAGATTGTACTATTTTCAAGTAACTAAACTGAGTCTCAGAACAAGATTCAATAACATGAACAGGAATGCATAAGTATCCAGCACCCAACACGTTAAAATTCACATTGCATGGCATCCAAACAAAACTGACAGACACAAAAAGGAAATATGACCCATATGGGGAAAACTAAATAGATAGAAACAGATCCAGAAATGGCACAAATATAGAATTAGTAGACAAGGTCATTAAGACTGTCATAATAACTAGATTCCATATGTTCAAGAAGATAAAGGAAATCATAAGAACATTAAATAAGAGCATAAAATATGTCAAAAAAGACCCAAATTAAACTTGTAGAGAAGAAAATATAATATCTGAGGTGAAAAAATATATACTTGGATGGAATTAACAGCAGATCGAATACTGCTGATCAAAAATAGAAGCTACATCCAAAAAAATTGCCATAAGTCAAGTTATTTTAAAATGAAATCATAGAATTTCAAAATTTGTACACCATCTGGGGCTTTTTCATTGATTTTCTTCTGTTCATCCCTTGCTTTTATTTCATAGGACTAAATTTACATGTCTTTCTGTTTTCAGGATCTAACTGTATAGTTGCAATTATCTAAAAATGTCACAGATTGTTGATACTTTGACATTAAAAATGTCAAGAGATTGCTGGCACTCCATTAAATAATTCAATTAAACATTTCCAACTGATTTTAAATAAAATGCAAAAAAAGAGGACTCATTTTCAAAAGTTCAATACCACTATAAAATGCTAAAGGAAATTTATTAGGTTAATAGACAGCAAAGAAAAAATCATGTAAATAAGCTTAGTAACTTATTTTTTAATGCAACATCAACCTTGTCACAGAAAATTTTATACTTCAGTTACTCAGTTGTGCATATGTAAAAACATAGATAAATCTCAATAACTGTAGATGTTGATTAGCACAAAACAAATGTTTATTTAGATATCACGACAAGTTGAATGTGCATGACAACTTCATTTCCTCCATAAATTATTTAATTTAATTATGGCAGTATATTTGCTCCATAAATTATTTGATTTAATTACAGCATTGTGTTTACTATGGCCCTGTTCTCCATAAACGTTTTATTCATGTTGTCTCATCAAAACATATAACTTTTTCTTCAGTATTGAACATTTAATTTAATGTATAGTATTGATCATAATAAGGATGGTCCCCAAGTTACAGTGATTGGACTTGGTGCTTTTCAGCTTTACAATGATGTAAAATCAATAGGCATTCAGTAGAAACTGTACTTCTAGTACTCATACAACTATTCTATTTTTTACTTTTAGTACAGTATTCAACAAATTACATAAGATATTAAGCACTTTATCATAAAATAGGCTTTGTGTGAGATGAGTTTGCCTAGCTGTAGGCTAATGGAAAGTTCCTGAGCATGTTTAAGGTAGACTAGGTTAAGCTATTATGTTTGGTATGGTGGTTGTATTAAATGCATTTTCAGCTTCTGATATTTTGAATTTGTGATGAGCTTATGGAGAGGTGATCCCATAGTAAGACAAGGAGCATCTGTAGTGTCAGATCACTTTCAGTTAAATTAAATTTCAGCAGTTTTTCATTGGTTCTATGACTTGAATTTTAAAAATTGAACCATTGGAATTAATTTATCTGATTTTCTATGTGAAGAATCTGATGTCGCTGCCCAAAATCAGGCTTTATTTAACTGTTTGTGAAATTCTAATCAAGCCAACACATTAATAAATATTGCTTCACTTTTTGTACATGTAAAAAAAGGGAAATCAGAAAAGAGTGATGTTAATTCAAAGAAGACTTGTTTAACTTAAATGAAATATTATGTACAATCTTCCTAACATGACTACCTACTACCAGCTTCTGAAGGGAATGCTCAAGCATCTTAAGAATATCTTTATTTTTGGATGTTCACATGGTCAGTGATGTTACTACAGATTTCATAGTTGGATGGTAAACATCCTCAAAGCATGCACAATCTATTATGTGCATCATTGCATGTATTAGGAAATGAATATGAGGTGCTTAATTTCCCATTAAATATAGACTTTGGTTTGTTTTTTTGTTTGTTTTGTTTTGAGCTCATTGATGTCAAAAAGTTTATTGCAAAATTAAAAAAAAAAGAACAACCAAAAATGTGATATCTAAAGAAAGACTACTTATTATACCCTATATAATAAATAACAAAACCACTGTAGCAAGAATATTCAGCCCACTTTGATGCATTCTTCAGAATAACTGTTGAGACTCTTATTTCTCCAAATTACTCCATATACATCTAACTTAAGAGTTTCCTGTGTTTCCCAGGGATGCAGCAGATTGGTGACTGCAGGTTTTTGAATCTCAAAGGCTAATACAGAGCTATGGCACAATGGGCTTATATACCAAGTGGCCAGCAGAGCCAGTAGCTTCAAGTATATTTCCATCCCGCTCTACACTGGAGCTAATCTATCCCTTGTCACTCACCTTCTAGTGCACTTTATCCATGAGTCTCTTTCATGCTGTCCCTGAAAGAAAGGGAATAATTGTGTTTTACATGAAAAGAGATGGGAAAAGGTAAGTAGCTGATCACCTTCAAGATTGAAGTGCAAGTTTTAGTGAGAACTCCATACATTGCACACCAGAAACTGCAAATACAACGTGAAGGTACACCAAATCTATCCCCACTTATTTTAATGCAATTGTTAACGTTGCTGCTTTATTTTAGAAACAAATAAAGAATCTAGGATGTATGCTAAAATTGAAAGGGTCCCAGGACAAAAAGAATAAATGAGAATTGTAAGCCAAAGCATATTATTACCCTAATGGAATGGTAGATACCATGTCTAGTACAACTGCTTATTTTTTACTTTTATTATTTCTATTCATCTTTTTTTAAGCTAAGCACCGATTGCTTACTTTAAGGTACCACTGTACAAAGCACTTTCAGTCATTATCTCTCAGAATACTTACAACAAAACTACTAGAGGTTATACGAGTGGCATGGCTAGTTCACTGTGGAACTGGAATTTTCATCTAGCTTTAATACCAATGCTTGTGCTCTTAATAGTGATTATGTTTTATTCAAGTGCTCTATATTATAGAAAACCTTGCCTGAAATTCTTCTGTTCCAATTTTCTATTGCTGCCTAGCAAATCCCCAAAGACTTAGTGGCATAAAACAACCACAATTTTATTGTGATTTTATTGCTCACTGATTCTGAGTCAGAAATTTGCACCAGGCACAACCTAGATGATTAGTTTCTGTCCTGTGATATTGAGGCCTGAGCTAAGAGAGACACAGTGGCTCAGGCTGGAATCATCTAACGGTTTCTTCACTCACATGTCTGATGCTGGGGCTGGATGAGCCTGAGGCTGGGTTCGGGAGGAACCAGAGTCTGCACAGGGTCCCTCTATGGGGCTTGGGCTTCTTGCTGCATGCCAGCTGGGTTCTGAGAGCAAGTGTCCAGAGTGTGAGCATTCCAAAAAAACTAGGAGGAAGCTGCAGTCTTAGAAGTCACTTTGGTTCATTTCCACCACACTCTGTTGTTCAAATCAGGCACAAGCCTCCCAAATTCCAGGGGAGAGAATATAAATCCCACCTCTAGGAGGAGGAGTCTGAAGGAATTGAAGACCATGTTTAAATGTCTGCATCCCTTTACAACACACACAGACAGACACACACACACACACACACACACACACACACATACACTTCATAACTCCTCTGTGTTCACATGGTACTTTGTACAGAAAACTGTCTGATTACTTCCTACCTATTATAGCATTAATGTGTTTATATATAGCCTTTCTCTACTGGACTGTGTATTTCTTAAGGTGCAGGACTCTGTTTTATTCCCAGAATTTAGCACAATGTATGACACATACATTGTGTTGCTCCATAATCGTGTGTTAATTGATTGGTCGAGGGATGGATTGGTTAAAAAGAAATTTGATTAAAAACATTGAAAAATAAAAATAACTCTGTTGATCACACCTGTAATCTCAACACTTTGGGAGGCTGAGGTGGGAGGATTGCTTGAGCTCAGGAGTTTGAGAACAGCCTGGGCAACATGGCCAGACCTTGTCTCTATCTACTAAAAATAAAAAAAAAATAGCATGGTGTGGTGGTGCACACCTGTAGTCCCAGCTACTCAAGAGACTGATGTGGTAGAATCAGTCGAGCCTAAGACATCAAGCCTGCAGTGAGCTATGATTGTGCCACTGTACTCCAGCCTGGACAAGAGTGAGATCCTGTCTCAAAAAAAAAAAAAAAAAATAGCCCTCAATCCTTCCTTCATTCCAAAAAGATAGCACAATAGCACAAATCATCTCTTAGTGAAGATCACATGAATAAAAAGTCTATTTTCCTGTTAGAAATGTCTTCACTGAAAGTGGAGTCATGTGGTAGTCCAGGTATAGGCTTCAAATAGAAGGTATGGACATCTTATTTCTTGTTTCCATCATTCCCAGTAAAGAAAAGCCAAAGCTCTCCTATATCTCTCCAAATACCCTTTAGCTTTGTGTTCATAGGCATGACAGGGCCCTGGCAGGACCCTCTCCATGTACCAGTGACCACGGTCTCCGACCCTGGAAAACATGGCTCTTTGTTTAGCCACACGTGTGCTCCTAGGAAAGAACTGACTATACCTCCCCACCTTCTTGTCCATCACTTCTGTAGCTTTCAACACCACTCAGAGGTCTGAACTTTATCCCAAAGGTTCTGGTCTCCACTGAATTTTAAGAGTTGATGATGTTCTAAACCATATATGGAGAAAACCATAATACTTACATTAGTACAATGAGGGAGGGTTTTTACTCCATATTTTTCATCTTGACATTTTCCCTGATTTATGAAATAGATTTGTTTTATAATAATTTGATATTTTAGATTTTCTTTCCCTCATTGAAAAACAAAGCTGCCTTGAAATATAATTGAATGTTTTCCTACATTAAAACTATATGCTTGTTTTCTGTCATTCAATTACTAGACACATTGAATTTTCTGGATTAATGGAATATGCCTAAAATTAATTATATTTTTGTTTAGTTGAGTGTCCTGTAAATATAAAATAGATTGTTCAGAGAGATTCCTATGGCAGAGAAAACATAATTAAACGGTTCCCCAAGGTAAGTCTGGCTGAGGCATGAGGCTTGGGAGCTCTACCTTCCTGAGCTCTGGGGAAATCTCACCAAATTAAGTTATTTCCTTGGAAGCTTCCTCTGAAGGCTATATTCGGTCTGAGGAGGATGAGTCTAGCAATGTGGTACCATGATTGTATGCAAATTTGCAAAAGTGGAAAACATGAGCTACAACTTAAGTTAAAGACAACTGTCTCTTTTTACTCTGATCTTTTCTCTATCCTACTCCCACCTGCTGAAGATGTTAGAGTGGCTGTGACATTTGTTAAGATCAACCATCCACCAGGCAGAAGTTGGTTGGAACTATGCCATTGTAACTGCAATTTGCAAAGACATTTAAAAATGTTTCAATAAAACCGGTTAGAAAGAACATATTCCCTATTTTCTAATATGTATGAGGTAACTTCTTGTCACATTTATTTATTAAATTAGTGAGAAAAAAATAAAAATTAATGAAATATAAGCAAAGGCCATAAAGATGAATAATGAAATCAAGAGAAATTAATCTGTCATTGAAAGTGAATTGTAACCAAAAAATTCAAATTATATGAAAAACAATAATTCATTAGGGAAGAGATAAATCTCTGAGAAGTACCAAATAAGACTCTTGTATTGTTTGATAACCCACAAAATAAAGATGAGCAAATTATATAAACACATTAGAAAACATGTTTAAAATTCTTCGTCATTTGACATAAAATATTGATATCAATTAATATAGATGGATAGAAAGATAGATAAAGTGTGTGTGTGTGTGTGTGTGTGTGTGTGTGTGTGTGTGTGTGTGTAAAATTACCTTGAGGATTTGTCAAAACACATGTCGTTAAGCTCCATCCTCAGAGAATTTGAATCATCAGGCCTGGATTGGGGGTGTGTGAATTTGCTAATATAATTACCTCCCATGTGATGCTGACACAGGATCCACACTTAAAAGAACCACTAATTAAAAAAAAAAATTCTTAAGTCTTTTCTTCATTTATTCCTTTTATCATTATTGTAATAAACTTTGTAGCCTGCTCCATACTTTAAAAATGATTGGCCTTAGACAAATACTGTCTTACATCAATATTAATAATATTCTAGTTATTTCTATTTATTTGCTCTTTGCTTTCTGGAATAAAAACATTTGTCTTTAGACTATCTTTACCACCACATTTTATTCAGTATCAATTCATTTCCAACCTGAAACAGTGTATATTTGAATTCTAAAAGATTCTGACGAATAATTACACACATGTTCAAGGTTTTCAAGAATCTGTATAAGAACCATATAAATTTTCTTTTAATTTCAAGAGATAAAACAAAAACCTAGAAAGTCATTGCATAATAAAAAAGCTTGTTAACGTCAGTATGATCAAAATGATCACAGGACTGAATTTGACTACCATGCTTATTGAGAGGGTAGTTGTATTAAATTGAGGTTTTGGTTAACTGTTTCAGAGAACCCACAGAAGTAAAAGAATTTAGGGCATTCGGGTCATTTTTACTTAGTTGACAAGGTGATAATTGATTTTAGATTACCTGGCACATGTTACTGTCCCAGGAAAATTTCTGAGTTCTACCAGATGTTGGGCACTGCTTTTAGCATGGTCACGGACAGCTTCTCGTCAGTGTGTGTCACTCTACTGCTGTGTGGAAGCAAAATCACTGTGTTTCATTTCACAGAATGTGATTCCTTAGCCATCTCAGTCTTGTATATCACATTCTTACTCTCCGATGGGGTCAGAAACCAACTCATTGATCTGCTCAGTGGAGTATATGTCATTGACTTAAACATAAAACTGTAAGTAGATTTAAGTGAAAACTCACCTTTTTCCATGGCATACTAATTTCTATTTTTCTCCTTTAATATTTATAAGTGAAATAAAACATAAAGGTTTCCATATGTTTGATAAAAGAAAATAAGAAATATTTAGTGACCCATGGAAAAATGCAGACAGTTGCACCTGCAACAAAATACATTCTTGATATGGTATTGAATGTGATTGTTGCTTCTAAAAAGAACATTAAAAAGCAAGTAAAGGACTTCCACTTCTGGGAAGATAAAATAGACAAAGTCTTACCTACTCCTTCTGCTAAGTACTTCTAAAACACCTTGACATAATAAACAAAGCAAACATAAGAAGACTTTGAATGAGCATGGTGGCTCTTGCCTGTAATCTCAGCAGTTTGGGAGGCCAAGGCAGACAGATCACCTAAGGTCAGGAGTTCGAGACCAACCTGACCAAAATGGCAAAACTCCAACTCTACCAAAAACACAAAAATTAGCCAGGCATGGTGATGGGTGCCTGCAATCCCAGCTACTGAGAATGCTGAAGCAGGAGAATTATTTGAACCTAGGGGATGGAGGTTGCAGTGAGCCAGGATTGCACTACAGTACTCCAAACTGGGCAACAGAGCAAGACTCGGTCTCAGAAAAAAAAAAGAAAGAAGAAAAGAAAAAGAAAACTTTGAATGGCTGAGAGAAGACAGCAGACAGAGACTTGAGGACCCACAGAACAACACGGAGATGTGTTCCTTGGGGGTTTTGTTGTTTTGTGTGCATGTGTATTTTGTGTGTTTTGTTTGTTTTGTCTCATATATCCCTAGACTTTGGGAGCTGAAGAAGCCAGTTACCTGGCGATGAGAATGAATGCAGAAAAAATATATAGCTCCAACAAAGTCTATTTTTTCTAACCAAACATCAGGCTAGGAGCCTCCTAGAAAAACAGAAAAATATTATACAATAACTGCTTGACTTCAGTCAAACACTGCAGAAAAAAATCTGTGGCTCCACCACCACTCATGCTGGCAAAGACCAAGAGGGTAGCCTAAACTTCCAGCCCACCCTATAATTTGACACTTTCCTTTCCCCACTGGGGTTCTGGTAGAAAATAAGGACTTGTACCTCTACTCCTCCTCTGATGAGTCAGTGGAGGCCCCCTGGGAAGATGTAAGGAGGCACTGCTATCTCTCCAAACCAGGAGTTTTCAGCTGGGCTTCCTGTAGTGCTAGACAGTAAGGAAGTACTCAAGCACACCCAAAAGGGAGAGAAAAAACATTATGCTGATGGAGGTATGTCCAAGGAGCCCAGGAACCAACTGACAGGACTTCCAGTGACCAAAGCTGGAAACAATCATGGAATAAATGACATTTTAAAAGTATTGGAGGCCAGGCATAGTGGCTCATGCCTATAATCCCAGCACTTTGGAAGGCTGAGACAGGTGAATTGGTTGAGCCCAGGAATTCAAGACCAGCCTGGGCAACATATTAAAACTCTGTCTCTACAAAGACTAAAAAAATTAGCTGGGTGTGGTGGTTCATGCCTGTAGTCCAAGCTACTTTGGAGGCTGAGGCAGGAGGATCACTTGAGCTCAGAAAGTGGAGGCTGTAATGAGCCATGAGCATGCCACTCCACTCCACTAGGGGCAACAGAGCAAGACTCTTTCTTAAAAAAAAAAAAATGTATTAGATACCTAAAGTATAAAATAAATAAAAATAAATATCAGAGAATCCATTTTGATATACATAAATGGTTGAATAAATTAATAAATGGAGGAGAAGAGAAAAATCCCCAATGCAGAAGAATCTAAATTATTTCCATTGACACTCCACCCTCTAGGAGGTGGCATAACTCCCCACTCCTTAAGTGTGGGCAATGCATAACCTTTTCCTTGCAAAGACTACAGTTATACAAAGGGGGAAAAGCACAAAACCTCACAAGGAAGAAACCTGAGAAACACTGCCTTAGCCAGGTGATCAAGGTCAACATCAGTAGTAATAAATCATATTGATAGTATGTATCCTTGCTGTGATGCCATAATAATGACAGTTCACCTCTGTTATCTTCCTTCTAATGCCCATAATCTCCACATCTAATTATGAGAAAAATATCAGACAAACGCCAATAGAAAAACATCCTACAAAAATACCTGGCCAGTACTCCTGAAAAACTGTCAAGATCATCAAAAACAAGAAAAGTCTAAGAAGTTGTTACAGCCCAAAAAAGCCAAAGGGGAAATGATGACTTAAGGTAATATGGTACCTTAGGTGGATCCTTGGAGAGAAACAGGACATCAGATAAAATCTAAGGAAACATGAGTAAAGTAAGGACTTTAGGTAACATGTAAATATTGGGTCATTAATTGTAACAAATATATCATACTAATGTAAAGTGTTAACAATGTGGGAAACTGGTGTAAAGTATATGGGAACTCTCTGTACCATATTCTCAAATCTAAACTATTCTATAACATAAAGTCATTATTTAAAAAGTAAGCAAGAAGAGAGTTGATGATACTAATTAAGACCTATTTAACTGATTATTTCCATTTTTATGTTTTTATTTACTAGCCATCTATCAAAATTAGCACCTGAAGGAAAGGGTTAGTAGAACAGATCAATTTTGAAAAGAAATAGAAATTGGCAAAGTTGAGAGCTGAAAATGTCACCCAGGTGAGAAAACGGTGGGCCACATGGTTCAGAAGGTTGTGGATAGAAACCAAGATGGGCTAAGGAGTACTGAGAGAGAGGCAGGAGGTGCTGAGTGGATCTCGGAAAGAAAGGAGTCCATGCAGGGAAGGGGGTCTGCGTGAAGGAAGCCCAGCCTGAGGTCACGCAGACGGGAGAAGCTGGGGCTTGTGAAAGTCAAAGGCCTCCCTTGTCTTGAAATCTTACATTTAAAACTGAACCTACACATGGAGAGTTTGAGGGACAGTGATAATAAATCATGACATTCTTACTACAATAATTTATCTTCCAGCTCAGCCATACTTGATCTTTATCTGAACCAGACTATAATCCCTGTCTGAATGAAATCTAGGGCAGGCTTTCAGTCTTTCTCCGCTTTCATTTCTCAGCCTTCAGTGGGGCAGATCCAGATTTTATGTGGTCTGAAATTTATATAATTTACATATATAAATTTAGACGTATAAATCAATTTTTATTTAAAACATGAAAAGAAATTATAACACATTTGGAAAAAAACTATCAGAAAAGGGACAATAAATATGTTACTTTTTCTGGCACACTTCTACATGCTTTGCCACAAATGAATTTATGTCTCTGTGCGTGGTAAACCTTGCTGCTGCTCCACCACCCACTGCTTTCTGGTGCTGGAGGTGGAGGACATATGCTCTTCATGATATGAACCCTGGCCAAGCAACTTTGTGTCAGCACAGTGAGTGTAGGAGTACGCCAGGATGGCTGGCAATAACTATATGCAGAACGACAAACCACAAAAACATATTCCTCTAAGTCCAGATGAACTCAACTTCCCCTCAACTAGATCTCAGAAATACCTATGGCCACTCTAATGGTACCTGACACAGGAGAAGACAGACAAAGTGGGGAGTCAGAGTGAACAGAACCAGGGTTTATAACAGATTGCAGTTAAAAGTCTTACTTTTGGCCAGGCGTGGGTGGCTCATACCTATAATCCCAGCACTTTGGGAGGCCGAGGTAGGTGGATCACTTGAGGTCAGGAATTCAAGACCAGTCTGACCAACAGGTGAAACTCCATCTCATTAGCCAGGTGTGGTGGCAGGTGCCTGTAATTCCAGGTACTTGGGAGGCTGAGGCAGGAAAATTGTTTAAACCTGGGAGGCGGAGATCGCAGTGAGCCGAGATTGCACCACTGCACTCTAGCCTAGGCAACAAGAGTGAAATTCCATCTCAAAAATAAAAATAAAAATAATTACTTTTGCAGACATATGAAATGTGTTCTAATTGCCAGAGCATTTCCCAGGGCCTTGTCCTGGCTCCAAAACTGTAGCTTCATTACCCGCAAAAGTGAATTTGCCTCTGTGTACCCAGTAGTATCCATTGCATGAGTGTGATTTCAGGAGCTGTGAAAAGGCTGAACCTACCAATTTGTTCATCGTTTTTTTTAATCAGATAATCAGAAATTGTAGCAGAGATTTGTTTTAATCTTTATTTATTGAGATCATATTTATAATTGATGATATACATACATGTAATGGTTTTGCTCAAGAGAAACACTAAATAAGAGTGTTTTTTGGTTTTTGTTTTGATTTTTGTTTCTTTTTGAGACAGAGTCTCATTCTATTGCCCAGACTAGAGTGCAGTGGCGCCATCTCCGCTTACTGCAACCTATGCCTCCCAGGTTTAAGTGATTCTCCTGCCTCAGTCTCTCTAGCAGTTCACCACCACGCCCGGCTAATTTTTGTAATTTTAGTAGAGACGAGGTTTCACCATGTTTGTCAGGCTGATCTCAATCTCCTCGCCTCAGGTGATCCACCTGCCTCTGCCTCCCAAAGTGCAGGGATCACAGGCGTCAGCCACCATGCCCGGCCATAAGAGTGTTTAAAACAATTTAATTGGGAGGTCATTGGGCAGAGATAGTTCTAGCACCTTGGGTTCCTGTGTAAGCAAATTGAAACCCAATTCAGTGTACTTGGTAAAATACAACTTTAGCTAGCCCCAAAATCACCAACTAACCTCTAACTAGTAACTTTCCAGGGTAATGAGTTGAGTAAGGCTACCTCTCCCCAAATGTTTTATTTGCCTTGCTCGTTCATTCACTTTATAAAAGTACCTTTGCCTTTATTAAAGCACCCAAACCGCTTGTAGTCTGTAAGTATCGAGATTCATGGATCACTGAATGCTCAAATAAAGTCTTTAATAGAGTTTTTACACTTTAGTGTGCCTCAGTTTACCTTTCCACAAGTGCTAAACAAAATATTGGCCTAAGTCAATGAGTTCATGTCTGTGCCACCTGTGCAGTCACATGGGGCGACCATGCTCAGAAAGGGCCCTGCATTTGGTTTAAGGTTCTTTTGCTGCCATCTTAAATTCTTAAAAATTTTTGAACAAAGGTACTTGCATTTTCATTCTGCATTAAGCACACCACTGCATATTTTGCAGCTTGTTCTGATTGTGAATTTACAGTGGTATTTGTGGAAAGAACTTTTTTGGTGTTTATCAACATTACTCTGTCAGAAAAATAAGAGTAAATGTCTCATAAAGTCTTGTCATATATCTCGATCATTAACTATTTAAGCTTGCTGTGCAAATCATATCTATACTGTCATTTGTGCTAAAATAGCAAACCACCAACAAATGCCTACATGCATAAGATGGCACTGCACTTAGCAACCTATCTGAGAAATGGAACGAAAAGAAGATTCCAGATGCTCAGGTGATTCCCTGCTGTTCCAGCAGCATTTTTTTTTTTTTTTCTGAGATGGAGTTTCACTCTTGTTACCCAGGCTGGAGTGCAATGGAGCGATCTCGGCTCATCGCAACTTCCGCCTCCTGGGTTCAGGCAATTCTCCTGTCTCAGCCTCCCGAGTAGCTGGGATTACAGGCACGCACCACCATGCCCAGCTAATTTTTTGTATTTTTAGTAGAGACGGGGTTTCACCATGTTGACCAGGATGGTCTCGATTTCCTGACCTCGTGAGCCACCGCGCCCGGCTCCCGCAGCTCTTGATCACCCATGCTGAGCTTGGTTTACAACAGATAGAGCTTATGTAAGGAGGAATTTAAGGCATTTTACACTTCGGCATGTTTTTGTCTGAGGTAAATTTACGTATTTTATTTCAGAAGCTCTTGAAGAAAAGGTGTCTGTGATATTAGAAGTCAAAACACTAAATGATTTTACATTCTGACCTTGATGTTGTTCAACTTTTTCAAAGCCAACTTCATCCTCTTCTTCAATGTGCTTTTTCTCTAATATAAATGCCATGTGCATATATCAAGTCTGTTTTCCAAAAGAAAACATCTATTCTTTTGGTTTTGGTAAGAAATTACTGCAACATTTCCAATTGAAATGTCAAGTAGTCTAAAAAATTAAACAAAATATTTTTTTTTCTAATTTCCATGTTACCATATGAATTTTAGGTCAACTTATAATCTCAAATATGTATTCTAACTTTCCATTAACTTCAGTTGGAAATGTATGCAAAATTTATTTGAAGAGAAAATGGTACCGAGGTTGATAAACATTTCAAGGATAAAGGTACAATTAAAATGTTCAGTGAGATCCATATCTACATTATAAAAATGATGTTACATGCACATAAAGATTACACAGTGATTTCTCTTAGTATCTGAGGACAAGCTTCACAGTGTAATAAGTGGAAGTTGTTCTACTGCCTGTTCTTTTCTGCAGAGTAAGGTCTCCTGGGTTCACAAAGCGTGTCAAATATTGATGCTATTGCCTCTATATTTCACCAGATGGCGCTAGGAGCATCTACAATAGCTGATCATCACACTAGCGTTCTGAAACGTCAGAATTCCTTAGATTGCAGAATATCACATTTCTGAAAGAAAAAGAATATTTTTAATTACTAGTGAACAATTTTGTCTACCTATTTATACCTAGACGAATTCACATCTCTCAATGTTTTTTTAAAAATTACATAATTCCTTTGGAAATGGTACACTTTTTTCCTTATTTAATCATTGTCATTTTTTCAGAAATGGTTTTCCTTCTTTGCTTACGAACATCTCTGATGATTATTCTGCTCCTGCAGCATTCTTCCAAACTGCAGTGGCTCCATTTGTAATACCATAAAAGCTTTTTCCCCAAAAAATGTGTAAACCTCTACAGGAAAATTAGAAATAGTGGCTGACAGAAGGTAAACAGCCTTATCTAATGTCAGATAAACAAACATCTTTTATCTAGTTGTCACGCTGAATCCAAGTTTTCAGCCTACATAATCAGGGGTCATTAAATTATAGTTTTTCTGACTCTAAGATTCATTGCATGAAGCAACCATTGAAGTGGGTTGGATAATTATGGCTTCAAATAAATAAAGTAGAATCCTTTATTTTGCTGATGCTGGGAAACAGGTTCTACTTTCCGAACTGCTGGCCCCCTGTTAAATTGTTGAAATGTTTAGTATACAATTTCCACTAGTATATAGGAGAAAGTTTTACCCTACTCACTTATTATTTAATGAAGATGTCAAGGTTATGAACAGAGTGAATATGCAACTAGATGTCCACAAGGCTGGAGTGGACTCTGTTAGTATGGATAGAAGGTAGAACTGAAACTCACAGACAGGAGGAAGAAGGACAGAGACAGACTTACACAGTCAAGTCCAGAGGAGTGTTCAAGAAGACAGTAAGAAGCTTAACAATTGCCTGAAGTTTGGAATTAGACCAGATGCACTCTCTCTCTCTCTCTCTTTCATAGGTGGCTCCAGGAATTTTTTCATAGTATCTTGAAGACAAATTTTTTGGACACAAATATGTCCTTATTTGTTAGCACTCGATGTTTGGCACAGAACTGCCCTGTAGGAAGATCCTTTATGATTAAATATACCAAATAATTACAACTTTATTTTGGTTTTCAACTTTGATTCAATTCTTCATTTCTCTATTTTACTTAATCTGAATGCTGGTTTATACAAAAATTTTCCAAACAGTGAAAATCATTTTTAAAAACTAGGTTTTGTGCATTGAGTTTGATATCTGGGGAAAAAAAATCTGCAATTTTGGAACAATAAGACATAATTTGTAATATTTAATAGGTTTTGTCAATAAATGCTATATGAGTACAAGGCATAGATGTGTGTTTGTCTTAATGAGTATGTTCTAAAATCCACAGAATGTTTACTAATTTCTAAAGAATTATCGTCTCTGAAGGCATATAAGATGTTAGGAAAGCATAGAACTCTATCAGTTACTAGGTGTGTGATGCTGAGTGAGATATTAACACCACCAAGCCTCAGTTCCTTCTCTCTAAAATGGAGATAATGTCTACCTTACCCAGGTGGTTGAAAGGATTAAATGAATGTAAACGTCTAGTCCAAGTCTGGCACTTATAGGACGATCAGACAGTATGATTTTCTTCCTTTCCTCAACTCCCCTACTCAGTCAGAGTAACTGGGGTATTCTTAAAAATGCAGAGGCATGCAGCAAGTAAGATATGTTTAAAAATAATAAACCCACGTTTATTTTGTAAATAGGTAAACTTGCCGTAACTGAGCAGTAAAAATTGCTTTTAAAAATGTGTAATTGCCTATCTCTGAAGTAGAAATTATCCACAGAATATATTACTATCTATCAAAGTCTTATCTGATGGTCCTTTATTGCTTTGTTTCTTTTACTTGTCTGGAAAGAAGAAAGAAAAGGAAATGCAAGTCTCACTGGCACCCAACCTCCGATGCCACTCAGGGAATTATTCTCAGTACTGTTTAAGATGAAATTCATCAGACAATTGAGAAGGTGATATTATTCCAGCTAGTGCCATAGGGACAGCCCCCCGGATCAGAAAATTAGAGTGCCTCTGCAAAGTGGATTTGCCTTAAGGCATTTACAGGAAAGAGTAGACAAGTTGCAGGTGTGAGGATTCCCAGCTGTATTGTTTTGCAATCAGAAGAAGTCTGTTATTTAGGTGGGCAGAAAATTTTTATTTCTGTGTCTTGCTAGGTTCAAATAACAAGCAGTTGTAATCTTATCTAATCATTCATGAGATAAAGAATAGGACGTTTGTAATCCTAGCTCTTTGGGAGGCCAAGGTAGGTGGATCACTTGAGGCCAGGAGTTTGAGACCAGCCTGACCAACATGGTGAAACCCTATCTCTACTAAAACTACAACAAGTAGCTGGGTATGGCGGCATGTACCTGTAATCCCAGTTACTGAGGAGGCTGAGGCAAGAGAATTGCTTGAACCTGGAAGGTGGAGGTTGCATTGAGCCGAGATCATCCCACCACACTCCAGCCTAGATCATCCCACCACACTCCAGCCTAGATCATCCCACCACACTCCAGCCTAGATGACAGAGTGAGATTCCATCTCAAAAAACAAAAAAGAATAGTGGAGGCACAGGGAAGGGAGAAGTTACACCGTTACACCTGGTTTTGTCAGCAGGTTCAAACAAAGGTGAAAAATGTGTGTTTGGCCTTGTCACAAGTAAATAAGAAAGCCATTTACAAGCCTTATGGGAGTAACAAGAAAGAATGGACAGTGACTCCTGTGTGAGTCACATGGAGAAGGGGTGATTCATTTCCTTAAGCTGTTTTCCAGAACACAAAATGGTGAGGCATTTCTGAAAACAAAAAGTTGGTGAGATTTCTTAAGTACAACTATTCTCTGAAAGCTCGAGGCTCTGGAAAAGTTCAACGTTGTTAGTCCTCCTTCTCTTAGGTTCAGGACAGATAAATTACATTTGCTGTCGAACAAGTCATAGGTGGTCATAAATCTCCTGAGTGAGGTAAACCAGAGTGTAAGAACTATTCTTGTGAGGACTCTTAATGACATGGTGTCTGCAAAATTAATTGAATCACCTGTTGAAAAATAAAATTACAATACATTTAGTTTAAATTTTAATTGACTTTTATTTTCAGTTCTAGAATCAGGCAACACCTCATTCTATAAAATAGAGGGAGTGTTCCAATGAACTGAATAGAGGAGGTTGGATTTATAAAATGAAAATGGCCAAAGGAAGCAAAAGAGAGAACAAAAAACAAATTCATTCTTTCAACGTTACTTTCCTTATAGGGTTCAGACAGAGGAGATATCCTTATGATGCTGACTCAGATACTGAAATCTGCTGTTTTTTAGGAAAACTGCGCTGTTTGAGAGTTCAGTTTGATTATGGCACTTAGCCCAAGTGACTGCATTCTAACTTGGTCTTCTCTGCTGGGCCTAACACAGGAGACTAGTCCAAAATAATGGCCCCCCATAAACACATCTATTGAGAGGTAGTGGCAAGGGTCAGTTGTTTTAGAGTATCAGGCATCTTATATGAAAAATTTAAAATATATATATTAATATAAAAAGTTGGATTAAAGTAAAGAGCCAAGAGTTCAACTCTGAGAATGTTTGGTCCAGTGGATTCCAGAGTCAGTGGATGAAAACCTTTTGATTATGTAGCACTGCTTATGGAGTTTCTTGAAGTTAAGAAGTTAATGTTCTTGGTGATATTGTCCTGTCTTGGTTACTTCTCATATAAGGTTATGCATGACCTGAGCATTTCACTGAGCTTTCTTAGTGGCCTAGACAGTGAATTGCTCAGGGAGAAATTTAGTCTGTATATGGTTTTCTGTGGTGATAAGTTCCCCGGAGTATATATCAAGTCATCAGGTTCTAGCCCCCAGTCCTTCTTCAGATCTGGAGGTGAAAGAATAACCACAAGGCAACCTTGAGTCTCAATAAGGATCTCCGGCTAGTCAGACTTTTGTTCTCAGTGATACCAAGTTAAGAAGAAGGGAGAAAAGTTGGAAATACTAGTTCGAAAGGTTATAGCCAGATATTGAAAAAGATGAGAAGAATGGAAAATTCGGTAAAAGTTAACAATTTGTTCAAGGTAACAAAATCCAGTCCAATCACAAGTAGGTTACAAAACCAGATATTGCACAGTGGGGAAGGAAGCCAATTAAATCTCAACCAAACAGACAGTTTGCACATCCATCAGTTACCTACAATTTATAAAGAGGTGCAAATAGTTCAAAGACAGCTGAATTATTGTTGTCTTTGAACCAAAAGGTCTGCTACAGTTTTCCTCCAAAACAAAGTTTCCCTGAACAAAGATAGTCTTTAAAAAAAATTACTGTTGATCATAAAATAACATGGTTTTATTTTTACTGGATTTAGCCTGATTGTTATGTACATAGGTATAGAAAGAATGGTAACTTACCATATACATCTTCTTAAGTTTTCTTTGCTGGAAGTTGTCATTAGAAACTCTTGATTCAATTTTAGCTTTTGTTTATTTATTTGGTGTTTTTGTTTTGCTTTGTTTTGTTTTTTGAGACAGTCTTACTCTGTCACCCAGGCTAGTATGCAGTGGCGTGATCTCAGCTCACTGCAACAGCTGCCTCCCAGGTTCAAGCAATTCTCATGCCTCAGCCTCCCAAGTAGCTGGTACTACAGGCACGAACCACCACGCCTGGCTAATTTTTGTATTTGCAGTAGAAATGGAGTTTCACCATGTTGGCCAAGCTGGTCTCAAACTCCTGACCTCAAGTGATCTGCCCACCTTGACCTACCAAAGTGCTGGGATAACAGGTGTAAGCCACTGCACCCAGGCAATTTTAACTTTTAAATGCCCCTTGAGGATAGTATGCCAGGCCAATAATTCATCATCAGATTTCATCTATGTATTTAGGTTAATTCCTTTCTTCTTGAGGTCCCCAAATATTCTGAAATTTATAGGATCACCAGGAAGTAGTCTTCCTTCCTCAGCTATAAGGCTGAGAAGGAATACTGTAGGCCCTGTAAGCCGGGTTTGGGGCAAGTTTTCCTAAGAGGGCTTCAAAAGCATTGGGTCTATCAAGTCAACCCAAGTTTCTTTAGTGTCTGGTCATATCTGATGAAATACTCATCATTATCAAACATGAAATGGCAGGCATGGTCTTGGTTAGTTAATAATAAGGACTATCCTTATTATTAACAGGACATAATTGGAATCAAATATTGTTGTTTCCTTGTTAATGACAAGGGATATAATACAATCTCTTCTTAGTGAACTTATGCATATAACTCTGTTGCTGTGAAAATAAGAATATTTGATAAGAGTTTCTGATTTCTAGAGGGAGCAAGCAGGGGAAAAAAAGAAAAGTTTTATTTCTGTTTATAAATCAGAGTCTACTAAATTGTTATAAGTTATAGACAACTTAAGAGAAAAGAGAGAAGGGGTTTCTTACATCCAGAACACAGAACATTAAAACATCAACAATATTCCAATCAAAACCAACAAGTGTTACCCATCAGTTTATTTAGTCCTATGCAATGAATTCTTGTTCCACACAGTCCTGGGGTGGCAATATCACAGACCCATTTGTGAACTGAAGTCCCAGAAATACTGACTCAGTCCTCTCAGATGGCCTCAGTTGTTCATGCGGTACCATCAGAAGCCGTACACCAAGGTACAGTGCCTGGAATAGTCCTTTCCCACAAGGCTCTAAGACAGTCTTTCTTTGTTGACAATGACATACTCTGGCCTGTGCCTTGTTGCAGTTGCTTTCAGGGAAGCATCATGGCAACACAAACATTTCTGTAGATGACAAAGATTTAAAGTGGGTATGGTTAACTTATGATTAATGATTTTCAAAACAAAGATCTGAAGAGGATTTGTTACAGGAATAATGCAGTTGACAAGGAAGTTTGATTCTTTCTGTGACATGCAAAATAAAATCACTCCAAAAAGCTAAAGACAAAATGTAAATAAACATATGATTAACCATATCGTCCGAGTGGACATCACATCTAATTTGTAAAAATGGATGAACATAACCTTTACAGAGAAAAAGCCTTCAGACAGAATAATCTTGACACATAACACACATGACTAAACAAACATACAATTAGAATAACCCAAGAACGTATCAAAATTATTGAGAAAAAGACTAAGTAAGTCTAGAGGGGGTCTTAAATATCTGTTACATGAACAAAACTCTAGATGTGAGTCATGTGAATCCCCAATAGAAAACCACTGGCCTAGAATTCAAATTAAAGAAATAACGTTACTATCTAGTTAACATTTTCAAAAATAACTGCAATTATGACAAATAACACTATATTTAAGACAAAAACAGATAAGATTTGATATTTGTATATCAAACAAAATTTACTGAAGTCTTTAAAGCAATTGGCTTCAGGCTATTTAAATTTACTTCATGTAGTGTAATCTTCTATGAAGCACTATTTGTGAATCCTTTCTATCACGGTTATGAAAAGACAGTCTTCAGCACGGGACTAATCACAATGTCCAAACAAATAAATAAATTTTTTTTTTTAGCCATCTGTACCATATTTAATTATGTTTGCAAGAAACATAACTTTAATTAATGTTAACTTGTTTATCTCCACAAAAATTCAAGACAGCAGTCTTTAAATAATTATATATGTGTGTGTGTGTATATATATATATACATATATACACACAGATAATACCTATATATGTATACATATACATATATACATATATAATCATATGCATATACCATATACATGAATATATATAATTACACAAGTATAAACATATATATATCATATATATATTAAAACATCATGTTGTATCCTTTAAATTTATTTGTTGTTTTGATCTACACAATGTGAAATAATTACTAAAGTCAAACCAATTAATATATCCATCATCACACATGTACTTTTTTGTGTAGCAAAAGTATCTAAAATCTACTCTTTTAGCAAATTTCCAGTATACAATACAGTATGATGAACTATAGTCCTCATGCTGTGCATGAGATCTCTACTTATTCATCTTATATAACTGCAACTTTGTAAGTTTTGACTTCCATTTCCTTCACCCCTCCACCACCCCTGATAGCTACCTTTCTACCCTCTGTTTCTGTATATTCTAACAATAATTATTTTTAAAACATGTTTTCTGATTTGTGTTAGTCCATTCTTGCAATGCTGTAAACGAATACCTGAGACTGGATAATTTATAAGAAAAGAGGTTTAATTGGCTCACAATTCTGCAGGCTGTACAGGCAGCATGGTGGTGGCACCTGCTTCTGGTGAGGACCTCAGGAAGCTTGCAAGCATGGTAGAAGGCCAAGGGGAGCCAACACATCACATGGCAAGAGAGGGAACAAGAGAGCAGAGGAGGAGGCCCCAGACTCCTTTAAACAACCAGATCTCATGTGAACTGAGGGAGAACTCACTTCTTACCAAGCGGACTGATAGGCTTTTGGCTCTGTATCCTCTCCCGAATCTCATCTCGAATCATAATCCCCACGTGTTGAGGGAGGGAGGTGATTGGATTGTGGAGGCATTTTTCCTCATGCTGTTATCATGATAGTGAGTTCTCATGAGATCTGATGGTTTTATAAGTGTTTGGGAGTTCCTCCTTCACTCTTCTCTCTCCTACCACCTTGTGAACAAGGTGCCTCCTTCCTCTTCCTCCATGACTGTAAGTTTCTTGAAGCCTCCCACTCAAGCAGAACTGTGAGTCAATTAAATCTTCGTTGTTTATAAATTACCCAGTCTTTGGTGGTATCTGTACAGCAGTATGAAAACAGACTATTGCAGGGATGGTGCTAAACTATGAGAAATCTGCCCCATGATCCAATCACCTCCCACCAAACCTCACCTCCAACATTAGGAATCAAGTTTCAGTATGAGCTTTGGAGAAAACAAACATCTGGGCCATGTCATGACTATTTGAGGTTATAGCAGCGTCTTTAAAATTTAAAATATGTAAATATAAATACTCCCTGATTTCTGCATCTGATAATTCTTTTAATTAAAGTTTTCATTTTAAATTTTGTTTGAAAGGGGTTTAGGTGATTTCTTTTAAAATGTCCTTTCATTATTCCTGCTTGTAGATTTGTGAGAATATATTGACCAGACAAGAGCACGGATGAAACTCTAGCATGTAGTCATTGAATTTCTGCGTGTAGCCACTTCACGGTCTGGGTTTCTTTAGGTTCACAGGTAGAGAGTGATTCTAACTTTACACTATAATTTCCCATTTCCACCCAGTTCAGACCCTACCTATTTCACAGATTCTTTTATTAATGTAATAGCTTCAGTTAAAACTAGGTTGCATAGACAATATGTATGAGATCAGAGACAGAAAACATAGTTTAAAAAGACGAAGAAAAGAATCAAATTACAGATACCAGCATATAGCTTTAAAGCCAATAACAATTCACTTAGACTTGAAATTCTTTTGATGAGGTACAACTGTGATTAAGCTATCAGGAATTACTACTTAACATTTATGAGACTTATCTCCTGGTAATTGCCAAATAAGTAATTCATTAGTATTTCATGGGTATAATTAATACCACTAAGGAAAGTTAAACAAATTTAAATTATCTTTGTTTAAAAACATACTTTGGCCAGGCACGGGGGCTCATGCCTGTAATCCCAGCACTTTGGAAGGCCTAGGCGGGTGGATCATGAGATCAAGTGATCAAGACCATCCTGGCCAACATGGTAAAACCCCATCTCTACTAAAAATACAAAAATTAGCTGGGCATGGTAGCGCATGCCTGTAGTCCCAGCCACTTGGGAGGCTGAAGCAGGAGAATTGCTTGAACCCAGAGGCAGAGGTTGCAGTGAGCTGAGATCGTGCCACTGCACTCTAGCCTGGCAACAGAACAAGACTCTGTCTCAAAAAACAAAACAAAACAAAAAACATACTTCAGAGGTGCTTGAGATTAAAACTGGAAAAATCTCTATGAAATAATTATCAAAACCTACTTCATGGAGATTATTCCATTTGTGTGACATCCTCACTATTTCATTTTCACTGAAAGATGTGTTTTCTTTCTTCCAACTCTTCTATTTACCTCTTTATTTATTGCACATAATATACACTTATATGTGTATACATAAGCATTCAGGAACTATTTTTTGAGTGTCTTCTATGCTGCTGATACTATGTTGTATGCTGGAGACTTATAGTTAATAATAGAGAGCTACTCCTGCCCTCCTGGAGCTTCTACTCTAAAGAAGGACACAATTGCCATACTGTGTGGTGAAATGTGATAAAATGGGTAAGTTGAGCATGAGCTGGGAGTTTAAAGGAGGGGCATCAAATACCTTTGAGAATGGAAAAAGAAAAGTCAGAAAGGATTACTAACGAATATAGTAAATAAAGTGCAAAGGGAAGTAGAAGTATGCTGTGTAGGGGTGGGAAGAGAGGACAGTCACCTTCAGAAATTTCCATGTGCCCTATGTATTCACAGGTTATAACTGAAATCAATCAATACCTTTCAGCACAAGAACTCTGCATTACTTATATATCCATGTTGCCTAGGTCAGGGGTTGGCATTTACTAGGTATACTATAAATGTTTGATCCAAGAAATAAAGGGAAAGATGCAGAGAGTTATAGTGTGTCCAGGAAGTCGACACAGATCTACTAAGGGATGAAATTTCCTGATGCCCTTGTACAAGTAAATCCTACTAGGTTATGAAAGTTAAATATATCAGGTCACAGATGGCAGAAGTACAGGAAAAGAGACCTTTTCTTAAAAGAATTGCCTTCTTTTTGGACAGGTACAAGTCATGAGACAGGAAAGAGATGTTTCTTGTGCTGACGTGGGACACAAGGCAGAAGCAGATCAAGATGAGAGTTAGGGACATGAATCAAAGAAAATCTGTGGAGAAGATGGAAGGGAGCAATGACAGTAGGAAGGAGTGAAAAGCAATGATTTTTAAAAGGTGAGAAAGGAAAATGTAAAAGTCTGTGGGTAAGAAGATTGAAGAAAACTGGAAATAAGAGGATAAAGAAGTGAAGGAAGATATTATTGAATCAAATACTTGTCAGACAAATAGATGATAATTTTTGGCAACAATTGCCCAAGTTTTTCCCTTGAAGAACAAAAATATATATTTATGACATTTGTTTAGCCACAAGTAAACAGTCAAATTATTTTGTTTATAACCTCAAACCCAAAAGCTTGTTCAGAACAGAAATATGAACCAGAAAGAAATTACATGGTAAATCAAACCCCTATTTTGGGGCTGGGACACTATGCAAAGTGGTTTACAATTTGTTCTTTGCAATGTAAATGAAAACCCCAAGATATTGGCAAAGAGGAAACTCCTTTTTTTTCTTACCCATCAGATGGGCATAAATCCAAAAGTTTGAAAACCCAGTCTTTTGATGTAGCTATGGGGAAACAGCCCTCTCATTTAGAGCTGGTGAAACTGCAAACTGTCACAACTTCTATAAAGAGAAATTTAACAATATCTAATAAAAGTACATATGCAGTTATCTTTTGACCCAACAACTCCACTTCCAAGAATGATTACAAAAATATACTGGCAGAATGTGAAAATACATAGACTTAAATAATTCACTGCCATCTTATTTTGATACCTAAACAATAGAAACAATCCAGATGTCTGATTATAGAGCTGGTTGAATAAACTATGGTGTATCCACACAATAGAGTGGTGTGTATCTGTAAAAAGAATAATAAACAAGGCCAAGCACAGTGGCTCATGCCTGTAATCTCAGCATTTTGGGAAGCTGAGGCAGGAGAATCACTTGAGCCTAGGAGTTTGAGACCAGCCTGGGTAACATAGAGAGACCCCCATCTCTACAAAAAAAAATTTTTTTTAATTAGTCAGGTGTAGTGGCTCCTACCTGTGGATCTAGTTACTTAGAAGGCTGAGGCAGGATGATTACTTGAGCCTAGGAATCTGACATTGCAGTGAGCTATGATTGCACTGCTGCACTCCAGCCTGGGTGATAGGATGAGATTCTGTCTCAAACCAACAAACAAGAATCATATGTAAAAAATAGAATTTTCTATATCATATAAAGTTATCTCTAGTATATATTGTTGAATTTAAAATGTTAGTAAATAAAAAGGCTGCATATTATTATACTATTTAGCTTACAAGGAGTACTATGGGAATATTTATATATTTTATTATGTTTTAGATAATGGAATATTATACATATTTATTTAATTATCTATAAAGAATGGAAGAAAATTGGGTGAGAGAGGGATAGAAACTAAATTTCTTAGCATATACAATATTTTGTAGATTTGACTTTGAAATCATGTAAATATTTTACTTAGGTATAAAACATTTTTTTCATTCCTAAAAATCTAAAGCAAATTGAAATAAATAAAATGGTGAATCTGTTAACAATATCACTAAGTATAGTGATATTGTTGAATTGACTTTAAAACTCAGTAATTTAACTGTCCATTCCCAGTTGAATGTACCCTAAGGATAAAAATAAAATTGCAAAAGAATATTAAACTGTGGTTAAGAAACATTTTATTGGGATTGTAGGATTTGTATTATAATTTTTGAACTAATGTATGTATTGTGGGAAAAGTAAACATTTTTATTAACAGGTATTTTTACCATAATAAAAAGTAGGTGTATGTATATCATATATATGATATATATATATTATATCATATATATGATATAATATATATATATCATATATATTACATAACATATATGCATGATAAAAAAGTTAATTAAAAATCTCTCTAGTCTTGAATTTTATTGGAAGTATTAAGAGTCAGTATGAACCATAAGTATTTTATATACAAAGGTTAATAACTTTGAAGATGTATTCTGTAGACTATACAGTCTACAGAAACTGTACAAACTGAAACACAGAAGACTAAAATAAAATCCCAAAGCCTAATGACTTCTGGGAAAATATATAGCAGTATTTGTGTAATTGGTGTCTGAGGAGAAGAAAAGTGAATATAAAAGAAAAACATATTTCAAGCATTAAGGCAAATATTTTTCCAAATTCCATTTTTAAAACTCTAGCAAGAAATTAAAAAACTCATCAATACCCCAAGCAATAAAGAAAAAAGGTCCCTAGGCATATTATAATCAAGTTATTAAATACCAACAATACACAGATAATCTCAAAAGCAGATAGAGACAAAACATATATTGCATGTGTGAAACAATAATAAGAATAATCACAGAACTCTCATCAGAAACAGCATGGGCTAGAAGACCATGGAGTCACAACTTTAAAGTGTTAAAAGAGAAAACAGGATGTATGGTCAAGAAAATATAATTCAAAAATGAAGACAAAATGAAAATATGTGCAGATAGAAGCTGAGAGGATTCACCACTAACAGACCAACATGACAAGATAAGTTGAATGAAATCTTTTAGGCTGAAAAAACATGTGTATCTAAAACATGTATCTAAAGAAACACGTATCTAAAGGAAGGAGTGAAGAACACAGCAACTGGTTCAAATATGGGCAATTGAAACAGACCTTTTCCTTACTTCTTAATTCTTAAAAGACGATTGACTGTTCAATGCAAAAGGAAATAATGATGCATTTTGGTGGTCATAGCATATTTAGAAATAAAGTACATGAAAAAAACAAGGAGGGAGTATGTGAAAGTTTGCTGTTGAAAGGATCCTATATATGAAGTGTGTAATGTTAAAGTAATGTGGACTATAATAAGTTAAAAGCATTTATTTTAATCCTTAGTGAAACAAATTTTTTAAAAAATAGTTTTGGCTAAAATTCCAACAGAGAAAATACTACTAAATATATTCAGTAATTTAAATCAAGAAAAGGAAGGAGGAAAAAAGGAATGAAAGGAATGAATAAGAAATGAGACAAATAGAGAACAAATACCAAATGGTAGACTTAAGACCAAATATATTAATTATTATATTAAATATAAATAAAGATTTTATTAAATCAAGATTGTTAGATTGAATTAAAAAGCAATACCACACACACTGGGGTCTGTCGGAGGGAAATAGGGGAGGGACAGCAGGGGTTGGGGAGTTGGGGAGAGATAGCATGGGGAGAAATGCCGGATATAGGTGATGGGAAGGAAGGCAGCACATCACACTGCCATGTGTGTACCTATGCAATAATCTTGCATGTTCTTCACATGTACCCCAAAACCTAAAATGCAATAAAAAAAAAAAACCACTAAAAAACAAATACCAAATGATGTATTGTTTATGGGAGATAAACTTTAGATATGGAAAAAATACAAAAATATATTATTACAGTTGGATACTTTAACACACCTCTTTCAGTAATTGATATAATTAGTGACAACCAAATCAATTTATATATAGATAACCTGAACACTATCAAACACCTTATCCTAATTGATATTTATTGAATGCTATCCCCAAAATTAGAAGAATATACCTTTTTTAAAGTGCTTATAGGTAAAAGTATACATTAATTCTTATATTAGTAAAGAAAAAAGATCACAATCAATTATGTAAACTTCAACCTAAAGAAAATTTTAAAAAGAAGAACAAATTAAATTCAAAGTAGGCAGAAGTAGAGAACTAATACAGACAGGAGTAGGAATCAACGAAGTGGGAAACAGAAGAACAATAAAGAAAGCCAATGAAATCGAAAGCTGGTTCTTTGAAAATATCAGTATCATTGATAAACCTCTAATCAAACTCAACAAAGAAAGACAGGGAGGGAGAAATAGAGAAGTGAGCACACAAATTAACATTTTCAGGAAAGAAAGGAGTATTTAGGAGGCTGGCCACAGTGGCTCACGCCTGTAATCCCAGCATTTTGGGAGGCCAAGGTGGGTGGATCACTTGAGGTCAGGAGTTTGAGACCAGCCTGACCAACATGGTGAAACCCTATTTTTACTAAAAATACAAAAAAAAACACAAAAAAGCCAGATGTGGTAGGGGGTGCCTGTAGTCCCTGCTACTTGGGAGGCTGAGGCAAAAAGATCGCCTGAACCCGGGAGGCGGAGGTTGAAGTGAGCTGAGATCATGCCACTGCACTCCAGCCTGGGCAAAAAAGCGAGACTCCATCTCAATTTAAAAATTTAAATTAAAAAAAAAAAAAAAGGAAGAAATAATATCAAGTTTACACAGACTCATAGAGGAGGGAAAAACACTTTCCAATTTATATTGTGGAGAAAGAATAACCCTGATACTAAAACTATATATGAGCATTATGAAAAAGGAAATTAGAAACCAATAATATTCATAAACATAGGCATAAAAATATATTTCTACACTAAATTCATTAATTCATAAAAAGAATAATACAATGTATCTAATGATGGTTTAATTCAGTAATACAAGATTGACGTGATAGTTAAAAAGTTTAGCACATTAACAAGTTAAAGAAAAACCACATAAGCATTTCAATAGATGCCAAAAATTTGACAAAATTCAATACTAATTAAAAATTGTTTTAAAACTCCCAGCTAACTTTAGATGAAGACATTTTCTCAATCTGTTCAAAGGCATTTGCAAATAAAACCCCTGCAAGCATGGAAAACATTTATACGTAACTGTGAAAATATAAATACTTCCCATTTGGCATTAGATACAAGGAAAGGATGGCCACTCCAACCACTTATATCGAGTGTCAGACTTCAGAGACTCAACACGGTGTGGTGCAGGGCTGTCTCTCTCCTTGGAGTACTTCTGTAATGCATCTAGCCTGCTGACCCAGGTAGACCTCTGTCTGCTGAAACTTCACCCAATGTGCATTCAGAACATCTGTACCTACCCCATAATGTGGAATAATGAGACTTCAGGGGACTGCATATAATGCACTACTTCTCTGTTTTTAGGTTATCCCCAATAAAACCTGTATTATATCTGTATTTTGTTTGTGATACCTTTGCATGAATACTGAATATATCCTGGAATTTATTCATACGTGTTTTACACAAACATATTCCAAATGATGTTTGTGAAAATGTATTACATGGATTATTTTTAGTAACAACAAAATATCAAAATTAAATAACTGTTCAGTAATAGAGCACTGGTGAAATAAAGTATGTATATCCAACAAACAGAGTGTTTGACAGTCATAAAAAAGAAGAAACTCATTATGTAACATGTAATGATCTCCAAGGTACAATTGTTTAAGTGAAACAACAATGCAGAGAAAACTATATAATTAAAAAATAAGAGATAGCGATAGGCAGGTAGCTATGCATTTACTTGTATATGCATGACATATCTCTGTAAGGATACACAAAAGGTGTTTAGTAATAGTTAATTCTAGAGCAGGGAATTTGTTGGCAGAGTAACAACATGGAAGGGAGATTTTTATTATACCTTTTCTTCCTTGGGAATGTTGAACCATCTTAATGTATTAACTAACCCCAAAGGAAATCAAATTTAAATGAAAAATATCTCATTGCTGTGAATCACAGTAACATTTAGTTCTATCCATGTCGTTGTATACCTAGCACTTGGGATGTCTCCTGCTGTTATGCATAAGATAGGTTGAGATGTGATAATGGGATTAGAACCTAGACAAGGGAAATGGATACTGCAGAGACAGATGATGGCAATGAATGTTCTGTGCCAAGTTCCATGACACAGTAAAAGCAATCTTTAGTTTACATGAGCCAGACTTGAAGTTTCTTATATGCAAAGCTGTGCCAAATAGACATGTCCTAGGGACAGTTCTACGACCCCACCTTTCCTCCCCTGCTACCACATGCCTATCCTCCTGCTTAATACTGCTGCCATGTCAAAACAGCTGCGTCTCACTTGGCCACAACTTGACCTTATTTTATCTGATGCTTTAAAATCCCATTCCACACACTCAAAGCTAGCAAAGAAGATACAGCAAGATTTAGAAGAAGATGGATAATAGAAGGGAAAAGAAGGAAAGAGTTCCTGTGATAAAATCTGGAAATCTAGCCACCAAACTATAACATAATTTTCATAGGAAAATTCATTTTTGTTTCCTACACAACTGGAATTAAATAAAACACCTTGAAAGGTAACCTGTTTGTAAACTGAGGAACTTCTATGCTTATACTCCCATATGGAGGCGTGAAGATGATCATAACAGCAAAGAAAACTCAAGGCTGATACTTAGACCCATTTAGCAAGGAGGCCATTCTTTTCTTGAAAATAAATATTATGTTGAATTCCATTTATGTATAGTTAATGCTGGTCAGTTTATGGAGATTGTGGAGAAAGCAAAAAACAAACAAACAAAATGTTAGCACAGGCTTCAAGGGACAATTCTAAAGAGCTTCAGAACAGTGACTTCAAGTAGCTTTTTCCCCTTATCTATCACTGACACAAAAATATGTGAAACAGATGGTGCTTCTCAGCTATATATAGTTTTTGTTGAAACTTGTTAAAGACAGTTTGGATCATGATTAAGAAATCTTGCCACCTCTTAACTGAAACATACCACAGGGTTTTTCTTAGAAGGTGTTAGAAAGGCAGCTGATGATTATAGTCAATGTTTCTTTCTCCTATGAATAAAAAAAAATCTAAAACTACCAATGGCCTTCTGGATGCAAGGAAATAAACAGAAAATCAAAGACAACTGGAAGATGTTCAACACTAGTCCAGTTTTTCTACTGAATAAACAGGTATACTTTGGGTCCTTGACAGATACATACATTATATGAACGCTTACTTTGATGTATCTTTTTCCTTGAATGAGTTGTAATCATTAGACTGTTTGCCAACTGTTTCCTGTTTTGCCCTCCTGGGTGCTGGGGATATTGACACGTCTTTGCTCCTTTGTGTTTGGACGGGGCTCTGTGACTCATTTGAGCCAGAGATGTGAACAGAAGGGTGGTGTGGTTCCCCTGGGCCTGTACACTTAAGTACTAACGCCAGACCTCAAAAAACCTTTTGTTCCTTTGTCACATTAACCAGCAACAAGTAAGATAGTGGCTACTCTTGCAGCTGAGGTCGTTGACTGACCACAAGAAGCAAAGTTCCATTACCAAACTGTCATGGACATGCATCAC
This sequence comes from Aotus nancymaae, assembly GCF_030222135.1. Classification (NCBI taxonomy): domain Eukaryota; kingdom Metazoa; phylum Chordata; class Mammalia; order Primates; family Aotidae; genus Aotus; species Aotus nancymaae. Next base: position 35,040,443 of record NW_026988413.1, read on the forward strand.
GAGTGAGAAACAAGATTATATTGCTTTAAGCTTCTGAAAGTTTTCAGTTTGTTTATTACTGTAGTGTAATCTAGCCTACCCTGACTGATAAATGTCATGCTAAAGTCACTGGCAATAAAGCAACAGACAATGACTTGCCAATAGAAATGCAGAGAAAAGGAAGGTCTATTCCCAGAGAGAGGATTTCTTTTTCCACATGAAACAGAACACAAACAAACAAAAAAAAAAACAAGTATTCCCAGGCATATATCTGCAATGCTACAGCTGTCCTATAAGAATGACTCTCTTAATTAGGTTCTCTTGATTGCCAAAACTTAGACACTAATGGAACAAATTTGAATTAAGAGGATTATGGGACCATTAGTATCTCATAAGTAAAGAAAATCTTAGGAGATGAAGAAAAAAAATAAACAATAGGAGAAAAACATGTAAGAAAATTAGAGAACCAGTTCAGTAGGTTGACAGGGATTTCTACAAGAAAGAAAAAGGAAGGAGATAAATTAGGAATTAAATATAGTTTTCTATAAATGAAATTTTTTAAATTTCAGATTGAAAAAAAATCCACTGAATTCTCTGCATAAAAATTGGAACCTAACAAGACACACCATGCTGAAATATCAGAATACTGGGAACCATAAGAAGATTCTAAAAAGTCTGGGAGAAAATGGGGTAGGAGGAAAGGAAGTGAGAGAGAGGAAAAAGGAAGCAAGGAATGAAGGAAGGAGGAAGGAAGGAAGGAAAAAAGGAAGGAAGGAAGGAGGAAGGAAGGGAGGGAAGGAGGAAGGGAGGAAAGATTTCTGACAAAGCATCAATAATCATAATGCATTCTGTATTAAGATGGCATTAGGTGTTTTATAAAATAGAATCAAACTAGAAAATAGCTCAGTTTATTTCTTGTTCAGGTAAAAATCCAAAGTTTCAGGTTAACAGGCAGTTTTTCTTTGCTGAGTAAATCAGGGACTAAGGCTCTTTCTTATATTGGGGGTTTCTATTCTCTAGAATGTCATTATCATCTGCATTCAGCTGGCAAAATGGTGAGGCGGGAAGTATGCAGGAAACATATTCTTTTCTTAAAATCTTCAACCAGGAAGAAAGCACATCACTTGTACTAACACCGCATTAATACCAGAACAATCATAACTACAAGAAAGGCTGAAAAATGTGGTGTTGTTGTGCAACATGGAATAAGAGGGATAGGAGTTTGTGACTAGCGAGCAGTGTAGAGGAGTAAGAAGGCCCAGTGAGGTTCACTAGCAATAAAGAAGGCTGGTTCCCTTTAGGATCTAAGAAAATAAAATGATGCTTCTGTGCAGGTGTGCAACTGTGCAATAAAAAAGAGCATCAGATAATAAAAGTTCGCAATGCTTGTTGGAACTGAATCTTTTTGATATGACTAATTAGGAAATATGGTTTCATGTGTATTATTATACTGGCACCTACTGGCTGATATAAATTTGATGGGTCTCTTTAGGGATATGTTGGCAATACTCTTGCTTGGAAAATGCTTAAGGAAGCTTCAGCTGAAAAGAGGATTCTCATGGGGATCCTGAGACACATGAGATTCTGGTTACCATCTTTGCAACTTTTTCTATCAAACAAACCACACTCTGCAACAATATCTGGAATAGTGCTTTTGTGCTGTGACAAGAGTAGAGAACTGCCTTCAAATTTTCACCTGGAATGTATTTCTACCCTCCAATTTAGTACCCTGCCAAATTAGCAGTTAAACGTGAGAATACAATAAAGACATTTTAAAGTATGCAGTTTCAAAACCTTTTCTACCCATTGGCTCTTTCTCAGAGATATATTGGAGGATATTTTCTACCAAATTGAGGGAGTAAGCCAAGAAAGAGGAAGACATAGGACACAGAAAATGGCTGATCCATTCCAAGAGATAAAGAGAATTCCCAAGACATCTGCTATTAAAAAGCATCTAAAAGAAACATCTCTCAATAAATGAAATCAGCATATTACTGGATGTATTTAAATGGTTCAGATAAGATTTACACATCTAGAAGAGGAAAATTAGTGACAAGTAAGTGGAAATTCATAGAAAAGAAAAATGGCACAAAATAAATCTCTAGTACAGACAATTGCTATTCTTCCTCCTTTCTTCTCTTCTCCCCACACATTCCTCCCTTTGTCCTCTTTCCATCTCTCCATCCTTCTCCTCTCTTTGTTACTTCCTTCACTTTCTGCTGTATTCTTCGAATAATTTGAGATGCTTTATGTGACATACATGCAAACACTAAAGGATAAAACAGAAACCAAGAAAGACAGAGCAAAGGGGACACATGAGTGCAAAAAACAAATAAAATTAATTATTACTTCAACCATGCAGAGGTAGAAAGTAGGAATTGGGAAGGCTTGCAAACAAGTCTGGCCAGAAAGTTTCCACGTTGTTACCAGTTGTTTATTGAGGGTGTTCATTTTACTTTCTGTGAAGGTCACCTCACAGTCAGAAAGAATGAGCACAGGTGTGAGCTTGGAGCTGGGCTTATTGCAGGTGAATGAGGAGCCTGTGGCCACCAGGCAAGGGAGCTTCTAGCTAGATGAAGTGAGGGCCTCTCCTCTACACAATGCTGAGTGCTCTGTAAGGATCAAGAAACTTAGCAGCAGCTGAGAAAAGGGTCAATAGATATGTTTTAATCAATAATATCTATATTACATAAGAAAATATGAATACACGTTTTATTATTTTATGCTTTGTCTAATTGGTGACATTTTGGGAGGTAGTCATATTTCTCCATCTCAAATGTTCACCAGTGATTTTGCTTATGGTATATTCCTACAGGATGTATTTGGATTGATTGTAATATATATTTAATACACAAATAAAAACATCAAGTTCAATGATATAATTATAAAAAATAAATAAGAAAAATGTGGTGCTTATTCTTAGTTCACAGAATCTCATGGCTCATTTGTTCATTTGTTTTTAATTAAAGGCAACATAGTCTAATGAAATGTGCATAGATTTTATAACCAACATCCTTGAATGCAAATCTTTGCTATAAAAGTTAATAAATTACTTTTAATTTTTTTAAGAAAGAATCTTATGTTATTTGAGCCTCAGTTTCCTTCCCTATGGGAGTAGGGATGATGACAGCAACCCCTAAGGGTTCCTGTGATGATGAAAAGAGAACACTGACCTCTAGGTGGGCACTGAAAGAATGTTAGTTGTTATATCCACGGAAATGCTAAACACTCCCCACCCTCTGTCTTCTATCTTTCCTATGCACATTTAATAAGAATATTTCTTTTGTACCTGAAATGTACATTTTAATTTAATTTTCTTTTCTTCTTCTTAGGGAATCGCCATGTTAGAAATGTACATTTTTAAATGCCCAAATTCATTTATATATGAGCACGTATGTTGTAGGGAAGACCTTCCCATTTTAACCATGTGACCTATGATAACCATTGATGGTGAAACCACTAATTATCCCCTCAAATATGTTTAACTTTTTTGTGGCCATACTGCCACCCTTGAAGTAGTTAAGTACACCATGTGACTATGTTCTCCCGACTGCAATGTGAGAAGTGATATGGGCCACTTCCAACCAAAAAATATGCCCATTGTATGCTCTTAGCTCTTTTTCTTTACAAGATAACTGCAGTGGTCACTATCAGACTGTGATGGTTAATACCGATTGTCAACTTGATTGGATTGAAGGATGCAAAGTATTGATCCTGAGTGAATCTGTGAAGATGTTGCCGAATATTAACATTTGAGTCAGTGGGCTAGGGAAGGCAGCCCCACCCTTAATCTGGCAGGCACCAGCTCATCGGCTGCCAGCGAATATCAAGTAGGCAGGAAAATGTGAAAAGGAGAGACTGGCCTACCCTCCCACTCTACATCTTTCTCTTATGCTGGATGCTGCCCTGGAACATTGGACTCCAAGCTCTTCAGTTTTGGTGACTAGGACTGGCTCTCCTTGCTTCTTAGCTTGCAGACAGCCTATTGTAGGACCTTGCGATCATGTAAGTTAATACTTAATAAACTTCCCTTTATATATATATATATATATATATATATATATATATATATATATCCCTTTATATATATATATAAAGGGAAGGACTAACGGGATATATCTATATCTATATCTATTTATCTATCTATCTATCTATCTATCCTGTTATTCCTGTCCCTCTAGAGAACCCTGACTAATACACAGGCTGATCATAAAATTGATATTTTTAGGATGACATAGCCCTTGTCAGTCTGGGTCTTCAATGATTGTGTGGAGAAAGTACACCCTACTGAACTAAATACCTCCCAGGCCTGCTAAGTGAGAAATGAATGGTATTTATCCATTGATATTTTGTGGTCACCAAATGTGCTAACCATCCAATCTCAGTATTTGTATCTGAAAAACAAGAGAGTTGGATCAGATTACTACTAAGTTCACTTTGGTAATAACATACCTAGTATCCTTAACTTTAGGCTAATAAAAGCTTTCCACAAATATTAATTTTTTCCAACTTGTAGAGAACTGCACATTAAAAGAATACTTAAAATCCAGATATTTGGAAAAGCTAGAGAAATATGCATTATAGAGAAAAGAACTGGTGAATCCAAGAAACTAAGGGGAAAAGAATTCAGGAGAAGTAGGGAGAGAGAGAGACTACACAGAGTGTATAGAGTAACCAGATTTCTGTTTGGCCCCAAATCAGGAAGCTGTGCTTCTTCAAAGCAAACAGAGGAGCCTTGTGCCCACAAAGAACAAGAGAGTGCAGCATGATCACTTGGCTGAGGATAGAAACAGTGCTAAATTGAGAAAGAAAGAAAACTTGGGGAAAGTCAGACAAGAAAAACCCATGTTCAAGACTGGAAATTGGAAACCTAGTTAGAACCACTGGAACCTAGGAGCTGCTACCCAGAGTCAGACCAGGGGGATCCAGCAGCCCAGTGTTATTTTGCCATTGTTGACCTCAAACGTGCATTCTTCTTGCCTTTTCTGGTTTTATTACATTCTCTTAAAAGTGCAGCAACAAAATTTGCAAATAAAATAGAAACCAAATTCCACAGGAACATAAATAGTGGTTTTATAGCAGAATGGAGTAATAGTTTCCATTTGTTTGCCAAAGCATTTGCTTCATTTCGAATTGCTGAGAAGTAGTAAAAGTTAGGATGTTAACCAAGCACAGATAATGAGTAGCAATGGCAGAAACCATCAGATGGAAACCTGAAGGCAGAGGATTGTCCAAGGAACCAGACCAAAGAACCAAGGTCTGGAACCAACAATCTGAGATGCAGTAATAAAGCAGACTGTTCATTTTAATGCGACTATACGCCAGACACTGTGTTAAGGACTTGATAGGTACTATTTCATATATTCCTCCCAAATAATTTTATCCCCATTTTACAGATTTGGAAACTGAAGTGCAAAACAGCTAGAGCACTAAGTAGAGAACAACTTCTAACAGAGACCATCTTACTACTTACTATTAGTATCTTCCATTTTAATATTTACTGTTAGTATCTTCCATTTTACTACTTACTGTTAGTATCTTAAATACTATCAATATCTACTTGGATTAGCTACATTCAATTGATAAGTGAGCTAAACAGGTGTTGAAGAATAAGAATCAAATATCTTTATTAGAATCATATAAGGTTCAAAGACTGAGTCTGAAAATAAAGTTTGAAATGTGAGTTTCTTCCTCTAGCCCAGTCTAACTGGTTGACAATAGTCTCTAGACTGATTGCCTTCCCTGGCCTCCTCTCCTTCCAGAGAGCTTGTCTTTCTCACGTATCCCTTCCTACCACCTACCTAGCCCAAGACCTAACCTGAAACAAATAATCCATTGGCCACTTAATAATCAATTGAATTTTCTCTATCAAATTATTTGAACTAAGAATTAAGAAACTAACATTAGCTGGGAATAGGTAATTGAGCTGAAAAACCATATAGTGTCTACAGAGAAGATGAGCAATTCAAAGACATCCTTTTCTGTAATAAAGGAAAGAATGAAATAAAGGAGAATGAGAAGAGTAGAGAAGGAAGAGGGGAAAGAGGTTTTAATAGCCCTTAAGTATCAGAATGTACCCTCAGGTCTTGACTTTCCAGGTCACTAAAAATAAAGAATAAAGACCAGCCTGGGCAACATGGAAAAATCTGTCTCTACAATGATGTTTGGTGTCTTAAACATCTGACTCTACCTTCTGCTTTCCTATATTCTGGGATTCTCTAGTCCAGAAAGTGATTGTAAAATAAATGGAGGTAACATGCTAAGTTCACATATTGAAATACTCAATAGTTTAAAGATGATAATTCATTTCAAATTGATCTATAGATTTAATATAATCCCATTCAAAAGTAAAGTGGTATTTTGGTTCTTCTTGTTTTTGGAACCAGGCAAGCTGGTTCTAAAATTTATATGGAAATTCAAAGGCATGGAATAGCTAAGAAAAAATTTGGAGGACTTATACTAACAGTCAAGAATTAATATAAAGCTACAGGCCGGGTATGGTGGTTCACACCTATAATCCCAGAATTATGGGAGGCCTAGGTGGGAAGATTGCTTGAGCCCAGGAGTTCAAGACCAGCCTTGGCAACATGGCAAAATCCCCGTCTCTACAATAAATACAAAAATTAGCCTAGTGTGGTAGCATGTGGGAGTCTAAGGTTGGAGGATTACCTGAGCCCAGGAGGTTGGGGCTGCAGTGAGCCATGATCATGGTACTGCACTCCAGCCCAGGCAACAGAGCAAGACCCTGTCTCAATAAATAAATAGATAAATAAGTAATAAAGCTAAAGTAATTAAATAAGTAGTATTGGCAAAAGGAAGAAATAATAGGTCAAAGGAACAAAATACAGGCTTTAGAAATATACTGGTATAATAATAAACATTAATTTATCATAAAGATCACAACACAGAGTAGAGCAAACAAAAAGCCTTTTAAATCAATGTTTCTGGGTTAATTGCCTAATAGTATCCATACGGAAAAAAGAATCTTGACTCTACTTCACACCGTTTACAAAAATCAATTCCAGGTGGTTTGTGAATGTGAAAGATAAAAATTAAGATATACATAGGAGAATATCCTTATATTTTTAGGATAGACAAAAACAACTTAAGTCACTAAAAATAAAGAATTAAAGGTAAAAGAGTAAACAAATAAGTGTTATTGATAAATTGGACTGAAGGCAAATTGGGTTATCCAGAATAAATAAAGAATTCCTGCAATCAATAAGAAGTCAGTAAGAGGTTGGGTGCAGTGGCTCACGCCTATAATCCCAGCACTTTGGGAGGCTGAGGCAGAGAGATCACTTGAGGTCAGGAGTTTGAGACCAACTTGGCCAACATGGTGAAACCCCATCTCTACTAAAAATATGAAAATTAGCCAGGCATGGAATTTACTCATGCCTGTAATCTCAGCTACTTGGGTGCCTGAGGTAGGAGAATCACTTGAATCCAGGAGGTGGAGGCTGCAGTGAGCAGAGATCGCACCATTGCACTCCAGCCTGGGCAGCAAAGTGAGACTCCATCTCAATAATAATAATAATAATAATAATAATAATGTTAAAAGAAATCAATTAGAAAAAAACAGGCAGCTTAATAGAAAATGAGCAAAAATTTTGACAGGTTCTTCACAAAAGATTATCCAAATGTCCAATAAACATAAAAATGTGCTAAACATCATTAGCTATTTGGATAAAATAAATTAAAACGGCAATGAAATACTACTAAACAACCACCAGAATGGCTAAAATTAAAACACAGTCACAGAAACTGACAATTCTGGGTGTTGGTTAGGCTGAGGAACAACTGTGATTCTCATTTATTACAAGAGGAAGAAAACATTTGTTAAGCCATTTTAATATTTTGAAAAGTCTACAAAACATTTGTACATGTGCAGCAATTATATATATATGGTACACACACACACACACACACACACACACACACACACACACATATAGATAGATAGATGTAGATAGCCCCAACAAAAAATGCACCAAAAGATATGTTCAAGAATAGTTATAGTAGCATCATGTAATAGCCAAAGACTGCACTCAGTCCAAATGAGGAAATCATGTTCCTTACCGTATTTCCTCCTCTGCAGGACAAGACGCTAGAAAAGCCAAAATCATAACAACATTAATAGTGACACTTTGTGGAGCAGAGTCTAGGTATGCTGATTCCCTGAAACACTTCTAGGATGTACACCCAATCCTACCTTCCAATCCCAAGGCAGCTCGTTTGAAATGTGTCATGCATTCAGAGGTTTTGTGCAAAGATAGAGTGGGAAGTAAAGGCAGTCTGCGCCACCCCATCAAGTATCTGAACCTGGAGCCAATATGAAAGCCACACACTGGATGAGTGTGTGGATTCTGCTAAGCCATAGTCTCAGCAATACCTCCAGTATTGCTTTTAAAGAATGAAACACGTCCAAATGAGATTTAGCAGCAGCTCACAAAAGTTGTATGTAAATTGCATTGCCAGAAAAAAAAATTGCAGCTCGCAAACAGGGAACTGTGCCTGACTCAAATCAGCTTAACAAGGAGTCTGGCTATTCATGACTGATAAAACATATAGTTCTGCAGAGGGTACCCAGCTCCATGAGGGTACTCTCCCTGATATGGGTCTCAAGGTGGCTTTAAAAAAAACAGTGAAAAAGATTGAAACTTTCCTGATAGTCAATACCCAAGGAACTTCATTTACTTCAAGAGAGCAAGATGACATGCTGATGCCCATAGAACTCACTGATCTAACTCATCATATAACTTACAGCTCCCGGGCAAAGTTGGTTGCAAAACTGAACTTCTTCCCTGAAGGCTGTTAATATCTATTTAATACAGAAGGCCTCTTCTCCAACACCGGCCTCCTTTTTATACTATTGCTTTTTGGATGTTGTCTTATTTGGGAACTAGTTGTTTGCAAGGAGTCTTGATTTATTCTAAAGATGAGGAAAAAAATGAGAATTTCTCAGAAGGAAACTTAAGGGCAAAACACACCAGATTTCATGAGAGTGGAACTAGGAAAAAAAAGTTTAAATTGACTTGATCTGTTCCAAGTGTACATGATTTGTTTTTATTGTCCTATTCTATCTCTCTTTCTCTCTCTCTCTCTCTCTCTCTCTCAGCTATAAAATATAGGTTGCCTCTCTTAAAGTTTTGAGAAAATCACATAAAACTTAAAAGGAAAGTTGTTTCTGTTAGGCAAAATGCTTCTATTTCTGTTTCCAGTGTGTTAGTAGTGGTTAAATTTAGAGTTTACTCCAGCAGATCTCAGACTTTTGCACAGATCAGAATCATCTGATAGGCTTGTTGATAAAACACAGATTGCTAAGCACCATCCCAGAATTCCTGATTCTGTAGATCTGGGGAGGGGCCTGAGAATTTGCATTTTTCACGAGTTTCCTGGTGATGCTGATGATGCTGGCCAAGGTCCCGCTGTGAGAGGCACTCATTTATTCCACAGTCTGCATACTGGTGAAGACTGGAGAGGAGGAATGGTTACACCTGGTGGTAAAGGCCCTGATACACGGAAACTGGCTGTGGTTGTCCTCCTCTTCCTACCAGGTATAGGGCGAGCATTTTACAGTTGTATGTGTGACAGGCCGTAACTGGAAGTATATTTATGAAGAAAAAACATTTGTGTGTTTGAAAGACTAAGGAGTTTATTAGACAGGTCTCATTGCTTGCCCTGTCTCCTACTTCCCTGGAAAATCTCTGCCACTCATAATCCTAGAACAGGCAGTGCTTCATAGCTCTGTTGGCCCAGTTGGCCTGTGTCAGGCTGGATTTACATCTGTTCCTGGTGTAATTCATAGTGCTCCTTTTACTCTCGAAAGTATGGTCACTCAGTGCATAGCAGATGGCATCCACTTATCTTTCCCCTCACCTCCCTCCTTCAAAGCTGACTTGACGGGGAAACTAATTCACCCAAGGCTAACCAAGCCATTGGCTGGTTAGAAATTAATCAGATGCTAATGATTGAGAATTTTTGCTAAAAGACTGTGAGAGATGATGTCAGAGGGTAGCTCTGGGACCTGAAAAGTCAGGTGGAGTCAGGGCTGGGGAGGCCCTTTGGAGACATAGTTAGCCATATTCAGGAGAAGTAAGCAGAGAAAGCCAGCCAGGGAGCAGCAGAGGAGTCAGCCTGAAGCGGAAATAAAGCAGCTGCACGGAGAGAAACCACGAAATGAAGAAGCCGACTAGATACAGCAGTTCCTGAAAGGCGGGGTTCCTGACTTTTCTGTTCCCAGAGGCTCCAAGAAGCCCAGCTGTAAATATTTCCCCAGGGTTCTCTAAGGTTTTCAAGTATTCCTTAAACAGCCATCCTTTATGGGAGCTAGCTTGAAAAAGTTTCTTTCCTGTGCAAGCAAAGAAGAATTGAATAGACGGCTACTGACATTACATGATCAATATGCCTCAAGCAGCCTCTTCGGCCCTGGCTCTGCATGTCTTCTTTGTTTTCTGAGCTGCAGAGACACTCTGGTCTAACATCATTGCTCAGTAACTTCCCTGTCTGATTCTTATCCAGTGCTGCTGGACTAAAGTGGAGCAGAACTAACATCAGCAGGGCTAACTATATGAGTAAGTGGAGTAGAGGCACACAATTGTAGAACTCACAATAAATTTTGAGGTCGTGGAGACTCACTCCTTTCTTTTACAGATAAGAAAGCTTAAGGGAAGTGACTTTTCCAAGATCATACACAAGGAAATCTACCCCAAAGATTATTCTTCACTCCCCACTTTTGCTCTGCCAGATTTGCTTTTGTACAGAATGTATTTGATAGGGGGAAAAGTTTAATCCACAACTTAATTTAAGAATGGAAATGAAAAGGGCCTAGAAATGGCTGCACTAAGTTTTATTGACTTGGAAAGCTATAATTCAATAAATGGAAAAAGCACAAAAATACAATTCTATTCAATCATATAGGACCTAAGTACCATGTACTCAGCAGAGTGGTATAACTTGAAAATACCAAATATTTGGTTCAAAACAATTTACTTTAACTCCTACAAAAACATGTCAGTATTGAGATTGATCTTACTGATTTCTTTCTTTCTGCTGTAGCTGGGGACCCAGAGAGAAATCACATGAAAAATATTAACAGCACTTTTCATGTATCCTTACACTAAAGTATAATCTGACCAAATGTGCTTCGAAAGCATTTTAGGAAATTTTAGCGTTTATTAACTTATACTATTGACATATTGTCAAATTATACAAAAGAACTATCCCAAATATTATCATGATAGCTTATGATTACAAATATTAGAGGAATCTTGAAAAATAACATTGCCTTTTCTAGTACCATCTTTCTCACTAAGATGGCATCACAGCTATAAATACCTTCCTTAGGAGAAATCCTGTTTTTAGCAAATACAGTTGTCTGGAATTAGGAAGACAGTAACAAACATTAGCCTTCATCTGAATTTTCAGTCTAACATAGCAGACCAGTTCTCCATAACATTGGCCTGCTTGTCTCTTAATCTTCAAAAGGAAGTACACACTTACCCCTCAGTAGGTGACCCCAACACAAAAGTTACTCTTAGGAAATATCTCCAAAAGCATACTTTCAAATTCCCTACCCATTACCTCAACCTCTCTCTGAATGTTTACTCATGCCTTTATTATCAACTAGTTGAGGAAAAAAACCCAAAAAACAAAAAAACATATATTTGCCCATTTCAGGATGAGAATGAGACCTTCTCTTTATCTTCACATTTCATCTTCACATTTCCCATCCCACATCTCCCTTCAGCGGCTCTTCCCCATGCCCTATAAATATACTCAACCCTCTCTCATTCTAAAAAATGTAAAATTTATAAAATCATATTTACCCTCAAGGTAAATTTCCCATTTCCTTTTTTTTTTTAACCACTAAACTTTTCACCTCCAACTTGTCACTTCAATTACAGCAATTCTGTGTTAATTGCTTCTCACATTGCTATAAAGAAATACATGAGACTGGTAGTTTATAAAGAAAAGAGGTTTAATGGGCTCATGGTTCTGCAGGCTGTACAGGAAGTGTGATATCAGCATCTGCTCAGTTTCTGGGGAAGCTTCAGAAAACGTACTATCATGGCAGAAGGTGAAGGAGGAGCAGACACATCACAATGGCCAGAACAGGGAGCAAGAAAACGAGAGTGATGGGGGAGGGTCCACTTTTAAGTGACCAGATCTCATGAGCATTCATTCACTGTCACAGTGATAGTACTACAGGGGATGACACTAAACCATTCATGAGAAATTCACACCCAAGATCCAGCCTCCCACCAGGCCCCACTCCAACATTGGGGAGTACACTTCAGTGTGAGATCTGGGCAGGTACACACATATAAACTATATCAAATTCTTTTTCCGCCTTATTGAAAGGAAGTTTCTCGTCATCTATTATCTAAGTCAACCATCTCCTCTCATTCTTCATTTCATTCTCCCTCTTGTCAAGAAGCAGTTCTATTGAATACCACATACTTCCTTTTTTTTTTTTTGAGACGGAGTTTCGCTCTTGTTACCCAGGCTGGAGTGCAATGGCGCGATCTCGGCTCACCGCAACCTCCGCCTCCTGGGTTCAGGCAATTCTCCTGCCTCAGCCTCCTGAGTAGCTGGGATTACAGGCATATGCCACGCCACCATGCCCAGCTAATTTTTTTTTTTTTTTTGGATTTTTAGTAGAGACGGGGTTTCACCATGTTGACCAGGATGGTCTCGATCTCTTGACCTCATGATCCACCCGCCTCGGCCTCCCAAAGTGCTGGGATTACAGGCGTGAGCCACCACGCCCGGCCACTTTCTTTAAATTCTCACCTTCTTCAGCTTCAGTTTGCCCCTGTGATTCCCTTCCTACCTTTCTGAATGATGTTTTCTACAACCTTTGGTAGTTCCTCTTCTTTTCCACACCCAGTGAGAAGAAGTTTTCCACCAGCTTTCCTTTGTGCTATTTAATTATCTCCCAGCTTTAACACTTACCTCCACCAGTTTTCCCCTGACATCTACAATTTCGGGACTGCCCTCACTTCTGAGCCTCAGACTTAAATCTCTGTTGTGGTTAGAATGTGTCCCCCAAGGTTTGTGTGTTGGAAACTCAATCCCCAATGCAACATTGTTGAGAGGTAATTAGGTCATGAGGGCTCTGCCTCATGAATAATGTCATTATAAAGCCAGTGGGTTCCTGCTAAAAAAGATGAGTGTGCACTTTGGGAGGCCAAGGTAAGTGGATCGTCTGAGGTCAGGAGTTCGAGACCAGCATGGCCAACATGGTGAAAAATACAAAAATTAGCCAGATGTGGTGGCAACACCTATAATCCCAGCTACTCTGGAGGCTGAAGAAGGAATATCACTTCAACGCAGGAGGCAGAGGTTGCAGTGAGCCGAGATTGCACCCTTGCACTCCAACCTGGGTGACGAGAGCGAGACTCCATCTCAAAAAAAAAAGAGCGTGGCCCCCTTTCTCTCTTTCTCTCAGGCTCTTGTGCCCTTTTGCCTTCCACCATGGGCTAACACAGCATGAGGCCCTCACCAGAGAGCTGACTCCCTGATATTGGACTTCCCAGCCTCCAGAACTGTCAGCCAAACAAACTTATTTTCTCTGTAAATTACCCTGTCTCAAGTATTCTGTGATAGCAACAGAAAACAGACTGAGACAATCTCCAACTGCTTGCTTGACGCCTCCAGATGCATGACCAAAATCATATTCACATTATTCCCTACAAAACCCAATTCCTTTAATAACCCCAGTGATCTGACCCTAACATAATCCCTCAAGCTTCTCATCACAATGCTCCCGCCTATTAATCTCTTTTCCACATATACAGAACCACACAGTATGTCTGCCTCTGATGTTGCACACGCTGCTACAGCTCTTTAGCATCTATTTCCCTCCATTTTCCTCTTATAACACCCCACCAATCCTTCAAGGCCTAATGAATGTCACTTTCTCCATAAATTTCTTCTCATTTCTTCATAGACCAGACTGTCACGTAAGTGGAGGGTTTGTATTCCTGTTAGAGTTTTTATAGCTCTTAACATATACTGCACTGTCTTTCAGAGTTTTGTACATTTTTAAATTACTAAATGTATATTACATTGCTGTGTGCCTATTGTATGCCTAAATTTTTATATCTGTCAACATTAATCCAATCATTTCTTCCCAATGTTAATTAAATACTTAATTGTAACCTACTTTATATTAAATATCTTTGGGATATGACAATGAACAAGATAGAAAAGGCTCCTGCTCTGTGAACCTTATGGAGGTGGTAATTTTATATAGACATAAGTGCTGTGAGGAGAGTTCAACAAGATAATGTGGTAATGGCTGGGGCTGTTTTTAATAAATGATTAGGGAAGGCTTATGTGAGGAGGCATGAGAGAGCCAGCCAGGTGTGACTTCACATGCAAACATTCATAAGATCAGAATGAGTTACGCACATTGCAGGAACAAAGGACCATCAATATGGCTAGAAAGATGTGACCAGGAGATCAAGTGATTGAACATAAGAGGGAAAGAGAGAGAGAGAAGGAGGGAGAAGGAGAAAGAGAGGAGCCAGATCATGCAGCATCTTGAAGGCCATGTTAAAGAGATTAGATTTCATTTTAAATGAATTAAGAGACCATTAGAGGAGGATTTTGAACGAGGAAATGAGATTATCTTTTCTATGCATTTAAAATGTCATTCTGGTTCTTGTGTTGAGAATAACATAGGGGAAAGACTCCGAGCAGAGAGAACATTTAGGAAACTATGGGAAGTCTAGTGAGACACAATGGTAGATGATAAGAAGAGGCCACATCTGGGACTCAGATTAAAGTGAGCACCCTTCACACTTGCTAAAGTATAGAATGTAGACACGAGGGTAAGAAAGTAATCAAGCATAAGTCTTCTGTTTCTGTGTTGAGAAATTGAGTGAAAAGTCCTGCTATTTCATAAGTTGGGGAAAGCTGGGGAAAAATTTTTTTTTTCATTACGGAAAGGGAGGTCGAGTTCCATATTGGACATACTAAGTCTAGGACATATTAGACATTTATAATCCTTGCAAAGATTTTACAGGATTGATACTAGCATTCCATTTCACAAGCAAGGGAAATAATATTCAGGAATGTATTAAGTCTTGTCATCCTGAGAAGTGAAACTAGAATCCTTTCTTGGGTCTTGCTAGTATCATAGTACCTGATGCTGTGGTCTTCAATGTTTGTGTCCCTCCAGAATGTCTATGTTGAAATACTAACCGCCAAGGTCACATAGTAGGAAGTGGGGCCTTTGGAAGCTGATTAGGTCACGAGGGTGGAGCATTCCATGCAAGTGATTAGTGCACTTAAAAAGGAGGGATGAGGGAGCTTGGTTGCTTTTTCCACCGTATGAGGACACAGTGAGAAGACACCATCTATGAACCCGAAAGTGGGTCCTCGCTAGACACTGAACCTGCTGGAATCTTGATTTTGAATTGCCCAGCCTCCAGAACTGTGAGAAATAAATTCCTTTTATGAACTACCCAGTTTATAGTATTTTGTTATAATAGCTCAAACAGACTGAAATACCCAAGGGGCTTTAAAAGTGCCCTATTGCTTCCATATATGGTTTCCAATAGATTTGACAATCCTTCCTTGAGGTCAGAGGTTACTCAATAGGATTCTCCATATCATTTAACCTCAGCTATGTAAAACGTGTTTCTGTAAAAGCAAATCATCCTAAATATTTTACAGTTAAGATATTACATGTAAGTGTTACATTCGGAACTTTGAAAGTGGAGTCACTTTCCTCTGACTTGAGGAATATAGCTTCCTAAGAGACATCCTAACATATCCTTGACAAAGAAGGTAAACTGGGACAGTGGGAAGAGTACCTTTCATCTTTATACTTAAGTACCTGAGAACTGCTTTATTGTGTGGCTTCCAAGAAAAAGCAAAGCTGTTGTGTTGGTGAGCAAAATAAAAGAACTAAAAAAGTAGGCAGACTTCGCAAACACATAAATTAGAAAATAACAGCCTGCCTTAACAATCTCTGTATCATGTGTTGAAATTCATTTTTATTGTGGCCATCTTAAAAGCTATGGTTTTATTAATAATTTAAGTGGCTGTGATGAAGATGGCCTAAGTATATGTCACTTTTTAAAACACTGATATTTTTGTATTACTAAAAGCCTTTATAAATTATATAGTAACCTTCCTGATTCTAATAGCTTGAATCTTCCTATTCATTAGCCCTGTGAAACATTCATAATAGCCTCTACCTAGGGTGTGATTTTTCACTGTACTTAGAGAGCTTCCGTTTATATTAATGTGTGTATGTATAACAAGAATAACCATTTAGTTCTCTTAAACTTTCTAATAGTTGCTACGTTATACTGCAGAAATAGCCATGTTTTTATGAGTACATTTCTTATTTCAGTTGATCCAATCTGCCTTTTATTTTTCTAAAACTATTAAGCTGGATATAAAACTTTGATCTTTTTCAGTATTCTGCTTAAGTGAACCTTGTAGGGAGCAAAATGATACTTGCACAAAAACTGCAGGGAAGATGAAGTGCATATGGCAAACCATTTTCTCAGACAATCGGGCCATTTGATTCAGTCCAGTTCAGTGATTAAGGCAGTGATTAAGAGTACAGGATCCGGAGTCCCACTGTCTGGGTTCAAATCCCAGATCTACCAGTTATTAGCTCTCTGAGTCTGGTCTTCATCTGAAAGTAAGCATAATAGTAGTATCTCCTTCAGAGATTGTTTGAAGATTTAACCAGTAAATGCACCTTTGTTTTTCTTCCAATTGTTTCTGGAGTTTGACCACAAATATGTGACATGTATTTAATTTTCATTTTACCAACTATTCAATCTTTTTCCCCTTAAAGCAGTTGTCATTCAACAGAGAAAAAAAAATCGGAGTTCATGGCCTGGTCGTGGAAATAAGTAAAGAGAAGGTGGAGCTAATTCACAAACATGCCTCAGTAATATGCCTCACAAAAGTAGAAACATACATAAACTTCAATTGAAGATTGTTGAAAGACGTGAGAGTTGTTAACCATAACACGTGCGGCATCTGAGAGATAATGTTCGAGTAGCAGAAACAGTGCTTTCTCAACTGAATTGCCTCTGCCTAATTATGTACTGGGAAACCAAGCAGAATTTGAATTTATATGTTTTTCAAGAAATTGTAAGGCAGAAGATGAATCCATGCACTATTCCACTGGTCTGGAAGCACAACTATTTAGGGATCATCATATACTGAGCATTCTATGGGTTCCCAAATACAGCAACAGCCTTATGATTGTTTTCCAATACTACACCAAGATCTGGCTCCTGATCTACCAAGAAAAACATTTTGTAGAATCATGAATAATAATGGAGAACAATACTATGCTTAGTATTTCCTTTGCCTGGAATTCTCTTCCTCCAGCTATCTGCATTTCTATGTCCAACATTAACTTACAGACAGGCTCTAAGGGACCACAATATAGAAATATAATATACCATCCCACTGCCCTAAACTCGATCCCATTGTTTAGATTTACTTTTCTTTATAGCTCTTAAAATCACTAGACATATTTTAAATTTATTCATAAGATTTGAGACTGTTATTTGGTCACTGTACATCCCCAGTTCTTGGTAAAGAGTCAGTGCTAAATAAACACCTAAGTAAATGAATCCATTTCTCTCCACATTCAAATATTATATATGTGATATATATGACAATGTTCACTGTGCACATTTTGGGGAACCATGAAAATGACTGTGCAAACTGAATCCAGGCAAACCAATCTTAATAATTGATGCAAAAAAATTATGACTGTGTATGACCTTTCAAGTTTTTTGTGAAATATTCAAAACTTCTTACTGTCAGTTATGAATGTATAGGTATGTTAAAAAAATAGTAAAACTAACATTTATTTGGTGCATTATAATCAAAAGCATTAGAGACTTGTAAAAAGTGCTTTATTTCTTTGTAAAACATTTATCAAGAATAGTTTGAACAGTGCTTGCTTTCTTCTCGTTGTATAACTTACAATAGGAAGAAAGCATTTTTATACCTCGGTGAATTGTCAGTCTCCTTTTTAAGTTTAAATCAGCTTCCAGTATCGTATGCTTTGTACTTTCAATGTCATGACATTTCTAAAATTCCTTTAATTCTTCATCTTTTTCATCACAACCACTGTGCTCATTTATGCTGATGAATTCACCTTTACTGAGTCCCTCTGGCTGTCTATCTAGAGCTTCTAGAGCTGTGGCAGGTGTAGAAGCTCAGGGAATATTTCCCCTTCACCCTCTGAGGGTTTGCTGGAAAATCAACTGAAAAAAGGCAGGTTAATTGGAGAAAAGGCATACAAATTTATTAATGTACACATAGGAAACAACCACAGAGTTATTACCCCAAATCCTTGTAGGGGCTCAGAGCATGGCCAAAAACAGGTTATGGTGGTAAATCCAGTCACATTGGCAAGACAGGTTATGGAAGTGTGGAGATGAAGAAGCCTGGCTCTCAAAGGCGATCTTGTTACCTAGGTGAAATCTCAGAGACAGAAACCCTCAGACAGGATAGACGGTAATATTTTTTCAGACCTTTAAAGGTGTCAGACTCTAGGTTCATCTTTCCTAGGTCCAGACAAGGGAAAGCTTCAGAGAAAACCTGACTGCGTCAATGCATATTCTCTACAGGTGCAAATCTTCCTCTCAAGAGACAGCTTTGCAGGGATACTTCTATTTGCAGGCCATCTGAACAGCCATCTCAAAATATCTTTAAAACCTGTATTTTGGGCCGGGTGCAGTTGTAGGAGATCAGTCAGGGTGGTGAGAAAAATTATAGGACAGACACAAATCTTCTTGGAAGGCTGGGAGATTTTGCAAAAGCTTGGGGAAAGGATTATGGCTGAAGGCAGCTGAATCCTCCTACCTGAGCTAATGGCAGAGGGCAGATTAAAAGGGAGTGCAAAGCAATTTATCTAGAGGGTCAGGTGTGGTGGCTTATGCCTGTAATCCAGCACTTTGGGAGGCCAAAGCAGATGGATCAGGAGATCAGGAGTTTGAGACCAGCCTGGCCAACATGGTGAAACCCCCATCTCTACTAAAATGCAAAAATTAGCTGAGTGTGGTGGTGCCTGCTTGTAATCCCAGCTACTCAGGAGGCTGAGGCAGGAGAATCGCTTGAATCTGGGAGGTGGAGTTTGCAGTGAGCAAGATCACACCATTGCACTCCAGCCTGGGCAATAAGAGTAAAACTCCATCCAAGAAAGAAAGAAAGAAAGAAAGAAAAGAAAGAAAGAAAGAAAGAAAGAAAGAAAGAAAGAAAGAAAGAAAGAAAGAAAGAAAGAAAGAAAGAAAGAAAGAAAGAAAGAAAGAAAGAAAGAAAGAAAGAAAGAAAGAAAGAAAGAAAGAAAGAAAGAAAGAAAGAAAGAAAGAAAGAAAGAAAGAAAGAGAAAGAAAGAAAGAAAGAAAGAAAAGGAATTTGTCTAGATAGGTTTATTTACCTATTTTTCTGGAAACCAAGCTTTGATCATCTGTGTGAAGGACTGCCCCCTACCTCAGGGGGGTCAACAATGTTAATTACCCACAAATGATATTTGCTCCAGGCCTTTGTCATTAAATCTATACTAAATAAATGCAAGCGTCTCTGGCTTGTTGGGGCTCGCACTTTCTCATTGCGGGTGCTAAGCTGTCTGGTTCCCTAGCCACGCTCACAGGCAAAATACCTGTGTCTGCATACTCCTTTCATCAATCATTCGGCCAGAGTCTGCGGGACAGACTCGACAGCTGGTGCCCTGCGTGAAGAATGCTGCAACAGATTGCGACGGAACCCGCAAAAACGAAGGTGAAGAGACTGCGCAGCCAGTAAGTCAGTAAGTCGTTGGTGCCCGCGCAAGATTTCCAAGTTGGAGGGGATTGTTCAAGCCAGGGTTTCATCATAAGATAACAGTTATCAGCACAACAGAAATAGTATATAAAAGTATTGAAACAACTGCTTAAAGCTAGCAGAGCCTGGGTTTCGCAGGCTCAATTAAGAGATCCAATGTAAACTGTTGTTTCCCATAACCTATGGTTCACGGAAGAAGGCACGCTGGACGTAGAGCTCTAGGAACTAGTGGGGAGAAGTCCTAAACAATATCATGCACAAAGGCAATGGGTCCCAGTAATATCTTTAACGTTATGAGTCTTAGGGCTGCTTTGCCCCCACGCGACACTGAAAAGCCTAAAAAAGGAAGGGAAGAGGAACTGTCACCTCTCTTACTGACTCCTCCTTCTCCTTCAGCGCCAACATTACCGGGTAAAAATACCAAAGAGGAAACAGAGGGTTTGCCTGAGCCCCCTTCCCCAATAAACTGGCAAAAGGACAAGGGAGACACTACAGCTATGAGACCCTGTCTTAGGCAAGCGGCATGAGAAGGGAAGCTCTTGGCCTGCCCAGTAATGCAAGATTGACAAGGCAATGAACCCATTTCTTTCGATGCTTATAAAGAGATAAGAAAAAGCATTAGAGAGAATGGAGCCACTAGCCCATGTACAAAAGGATTAACTGAAGCCATAGCAAATAGCTTTTATATGAGGCCATGGGACTGGTCAGTGCTAGCTAAAACAACTTTAAACACCAGTCAAGACCTCCTCTGGAGGGCAGAATTTGATGAATTAGGTAAACAGCAAACCCTTTTCTAATAATGGCCACTCCTATTCTTCCCCTGCCCCTGACGTAGCTTTCTCAAAACCTTTTTGGGTAGAACAGTAGCCTTTAAAAAGAAAGAAATTAAAACAAGCCCATAAATTAGTTGAGGAGCATTTAAAAGCCAGTCACATAGAACCATCTAACAGCCCTTGGAGTTCACTCATTTTTATCATTCCCAAAAAGTCTGGCAATTGAAGATGTTTGCATGACTTACGGGCTATTAATGCTAACCTGCAACCTATGGGACCTCTTCAATTGGGGCTCCCTTCCCCCATGGTGATTCCTCAAAAATGGAATTATCGTTATTGACTTAAAAGACTGCTTTTATGCTATTCCCCTTGCAGAACAGGACAGAGAAAAATTTGCATTTACAATAACAGCTATTAATAATGAAAGGCCAGGTCACTGATTCACTGAAAAGTGCTTCCTCAAGGAATGCTGAACAGTCCTACCATGTGTCAGTATCATGTAAATCAGCCTTTGCTCCCCAGTAGAAAAGAACCTAATTGCAAAATTATTCATTTTATGGATGATATTTAGCAGCCCTAATGGAGCCAGTACTTTTAAGTTTATATGCCTCTGTCAAAAGGCACAGTTAAGAGATTTAATCATAGCACCTGAAAAATTACAAATATCTGCTCCTTGGAATTATCTTGAATACATACTACTTCTCAGTCAATAAACCTCAAAAGGTTAAATTAAATACCAGCAACCTACATACCTAAGTGATTATCAAAAATTACTGGGTGATATTAACTTTCTTTGCCCCACCTTGGGCATAACTACTGATAAATTACAGAGCCTGTTTTTTATCTTAAAAGGCAATATAGCCCCAGACTCTCTCAGGTATTTAACCCCCACAGCCAAAAAGGAAATTGAGGAAATAGAGCAAGCTATTTCTTAGACGCAACTAGATCACATAGACCCACAATATTCAATCCAATTGTTTGTTTTTCCTACGAAACATTCCCCAACAGGATTAATAGGACAGATGGTCCCAGGGCTGTGCTTCCTAGAATGGGTTTTTTGTTCACATACCAGGACTAAAACACCATCTCCTATATCCAGCTAGTTAGTAAAGTTGTCTATACGGGCCACAGATGATGCAATCTGTTGCTAGATTATAACCCTGATGTTATAAGAATTGCTTTGAGTAAAAAGCAATTCAAAGCAGTATTGCCCCTATGTCTAGATCTTCAGATAGCACTCTCTGTTTATGCAGGCCATATAGAGCATGCCCTTCCTGCTGACAAACTACTTCAGTTCTTATCTTGTACTCCTGTAGTTTTGCCTACCAAAGTAGTTCACTCCCCTGTACCTAACACTTTAACACTTTTTACTGACAGCTCTGGTAAGAATGGAAAAACGGCTATTTGGTGGGAACCACATAATTCCCTCATTCAATCTGGATTTACTAGCACTCGGGGAGCTGAGATTGGATCAGCCCTAGAAACTCTTCATGCTCAGCCTATCAATATTGTTGGTGACTCTGCTTACTCTATTTATTGCAGAACCTGAGACAGCCCTCATTAAGTCTACTCTTGAGCCACCCTGTGTGCCCTTTTTCTTTAACTTCAGCAATTGATAGATCTACAAATACATCCTATTTTAATCACACATATTTGAACCCACAGCTCACTGCCTGGCCCACTAGTTCATGATAATGATCAAGCAGACCTACAAGTTATGACGTCACTGCTTGACCAAGCCATTCAATCACATCAATTTTTTCACCAAAATTGGAGAAACCTAACTAAATAATTTCAACTTACCCAAAGACTAGCCAAATAAATTATCCTGCAATATCCAGATTGTCAGCTCAAAGGCACATCCCCTCTTTCAACAGGTGTTAACCCTAGAGGACTAGAACCTAATCAGTTATGGCAAGTGCTTTACACACGTGCCTGAATTTGGAAAACTAAGATATGTACATGTATCCATTGATACCAATTCTCACCTAATTAGCACACATGCTCTTCTTGGAGAGTCCACTCAATATGTCATTAAACATCTTCTTTTAACTTTTGCATTTATGGGGCAGCCCAAAAAAGTTAAAACTGATAATGGTCTGGCTTATGCCAGCTGACAATTTCAACAATTTTGTCACACATGGAACATCCAACATTCCACAGGTATCCTGTATAACCCCAAGGACAGGCCATAGTAGAATGTGTGCACTCCACCCTTAAAAATATGCTCAGAAAACAACAAAGGGGGAGTATGAGTAAGGACCCTGCAACACTACTAGTACGACCCTTATTTACCATTAATTTCTTGAATTTAGATGACAAATTTCAATCAGCTATAGAAAAGCACTTTGCTAAAACCTCTAAAGATATAAAACCCACTTTCACATTGAGCTATTTTAACTCCATCTATGTTTGATTTGAATCCTGAAAAGTTACTTGCACAGTGCTGTAAAAGTTTCTGCCATGCTACATAGGTATTACCCACTTTTTCTTCCTGCTATAATGCATAAATGTTTTCAATTGCATGCTTTATGCCACATTTCTCCAAAAATTCAGCTGAAGAAGTTGCATGATTTCCAGTTATAGTATCAATACCCTGCTTCAAGTTCATATAAGAAATAAGGCTTTAAAAGTTAAAAGAACTCCCTTGTCCCATTGGCTGGATAATGACGTTGTGTTGGTGCTAAAAAGCAAATTTTCACATTTTGAAGTCCCCAGGATAATCAGTGCTTTAAAAGTTAAATTACTTTGTCTACATTAACTCTCTACTGCTGGGAAACCAGGAGGCAACACAACTTCATGTTTTGCTTTCTGTGAGTAAATTGAATAACAGATGTGCAGTGACCAATCACTGACAGACTTTTAAAGAGGTGATGTGAAGGTCACTGATCATGATTGGTTGCATCTGTTATTTACATGGTGATTTGTAGACATGCTAGCAGTAAAGTCTGTACTTCCTGTAAGGAAACATGGTCATGGAATATTAAACAACTTACCTCACTGGTTGTATCATACACAAGAAAATTTTGGAATTTTTTCCACAATTAAGAACTGGTTCCTAATCAAGTGTGTTAACCACATATTAGTCACTTAGTTGTTTGGAGAAGGCAAAAAACTTATTTCAAGGATACTAAAGGAAATGTTGTGGCCAAACTTACAGAGAAGGGGAATAACTATTTAATCACAAGTACACAAAACAAGCCTTATATAAAATAAAATTCTATCAGGGATATTAACAACCTGACATTGTTTGGTTTGAACAGCACTACAATCTTAATTGTGAGAGTGAAATGAGCTGTAGCACCCCCAGAAGCCTATGTATAATACTTGGTAGGTTCTGGAAATTTGTGAAATTTGTATTTACAGAGAGAAAAACAATTTATAAAGTGTAGAAGAAAAATATAAATTTAGAGAAATGATAAGAGTAAAAGAAGCAGAAGAAATGAGGGTAAAGGAGAAATTCAGTCAAGTGTCTGAGTAAGAAAATGGAATTTGCCTGACTGCATTCTTTAGCTAATTCAAGGAATTTGTGGACACAGGAACCAGGAAGTAGCGAGTGAGTAATCATCTCCTGGCATCAGGAAACTGAACAGTTTTAGCCTAAAGGAGAAGGTTCTGCTTGATTTCCATTTAAAAGAACCTTGTTTGTAAGGACTGCATTTAGATAAAAATCCAGGGGACCTAGGGGATTGAAGCCAGGTGGAACTACAACTCCCAGGCTCCTACTGCCCAGGAGAGCAATCAATACTGGCTGCCATAGCTTGATGCTATGAAGTGGGAAATCCCCACTGGAACAGAGAAAAAAAGTGGGGTCCTGAGTGCCAGTGTTACCAGAAATGGGTCCAGACCCAGGTCTCAAAAGTGGGTTCTCACGCAAGAAAGAATGTGAGGTGAATCCACAGAGTAAAATGAAAGCAAATTTATTAAGAAAGTAAAGGAATAAAAGAATGGCTAATCCATAGGAAAAGCAGCACAGAAGGCTGCGTGTTGCCCATTTTTATGGTTATTTCTTGATTATATGCTAAACAAGGGGTGGATTGTTCACGCATCCCCTTTTTAGACCATCTAGGGTAACTTCTTTTACATTGACATGGCATTTGTAAACTGTCATGGTGCTGGTGGGAGCGTAGCAGTGAGGATGACCAGAGGTTGCTCTGGTTGCCATCTTGGTTTTGGTGGGTTCTGGCTGGCTTCTTTACTGCAATCTGAAGCATCAGCAAGTAACTTAGAATCTCATCCTGTGACTTAGAATGCCTAGCTGTCTGGGAATGCAGCCCACTAGGTCTTGGCCTTATTTTACCCAGCCCCTTTTAAAGATGGATTTGCTCTGGTTCAAAGGCCTCTGACATCTGGAAATTCTTTATCATGAGAAGAAGCAACATATTTTATTTTGCTTACAAAGGTGCAAACATAGCCATTTAGCTCCACTTAACCCCAGACAGACACCCCCACCACCATCCACTGCGTCTCTCTCATCAGCAACGCTTGTAAGCATGGCTTCCTAGGTTCACATCAGGCATTGAGTTTCTCAGACTCTTACCTTCTCTCCATTCATATTTACCAACAAGAATCCTTGGGTCCCTGCACCAGGCTATCTACATTATACAACTTTGCTTTCCAAGTTGGTGAAAGAAAGTCTCACTTCCTAGATCCAAGCCCAGACACACCTGAATTCTTTTTCCCTGGAGAGAACAGTGTTCATTATTAAAGTGGCTGTGTTGTCTGGGGTATATATCTTGGGGTTCCTCATCGAGTACCATGAAAATTTAGGACACAGATACACAGGAGTAGTTTCAGAGTGGAGGTTTAATAGGCAGAAGAGAAGAGAAAGAGAAACAGCTCTCTCTATAGAGAAAGTGGTCTTCCAGCGGAAAAAAACCGACTGGTGACAAATGCACCAGATTATATAGCCCAGTTTGAGGAGGTGGTGTCTGTTTTACACAGGGCTCACAGATTGGTTTGATTAGGTATGATGCTTACATAGTGCCTGGGGAAGGCTGGTAGCCCCACCCTAATCCTATTATGCAAATGAATTCTCCTTGGTGGGTGTCATCTTGTCTGCTCTTTACTGTACACATGGTGGGCAGAGAAGGGAAGCTGGAGCTGCCATTTTGAACATGTTGACTTCCTAGTTCCTGTCAGCATTCACCCCTGCAAGCTCCAAGCTTGCTTGTCTATGTCTACAGCTCAACTTTACAGGCTGTTCTTTGTTACATGATTTGGGGCTGCTTTTCAGTAAAAAGAAAAAGCTTACGGAGGACTCCCATACCCTTACTATCTGCCTAAGTGATTTCTCCTTAACTGCTATATCATTATCTGCCACTACTGGGCGTGATTCCCCCTTCCTCATGTTACTCAACTGAACTGGGGTCCAGGTGCCTGGCACTGGACCAATATATCCAAATATCCACACCGAGGTTTGCAGTGGGAGAAAGGAGGGGGGTTATTTTGCAGGGTGCCAAGCAACGAAAGAATCAGGCACCTTATGCTTAAGATCCGACCTCCCTGATGGCTTGCAAGCAAATACTTTTTAAAGTCAGGGGTAAATTCAGAAAAACAGAAGTTACAGGCAAAATCATAAATTAATACAAGGAGGTTGCATGTTGATTTGGTCTAAAAAGGTGAGTTATCTTGAAGTAGGAGATTACAAGTGTTAAACGGAATCAAAGATGTTCTGATTGTGCAGTTGATCAGGCAAGAGCTTTGTTTTAAAATCTGGGGTCAGCAGAAAGATGTGTTAGCTCTGGCTCCTGGGCATGATTTCTTCTAGGGCCTTCAAGAATAACTTTAGAACTAAGAACTGGAGTCAGAGTTCAGTCCTCAATTCTCCTTTATCTGAGGTCTACCTGCCAGCGCGTTTCTTCCTTTTTTTTTTTTTTTTTTTTTTTGTTTTTTTTTGAGAAAGACTATCATTCTGTCACTCATTATGTCACTAAGGCTAGAGTGCAGTGGGATTTGCTAAAAGCAAAAAGCTCCAGTAAGGCTTTTGGAAATATCTACTTAAAAGATTTTACTTATCTGATGTCACATTGCCTTTTAATTTTATTTTTATTTTATTTATTTATTTTTATTTATTTGAGATGGAGTCTTGCTCTGTCGCCCAGGCTGGAGTGCAGTGGTGCGATCTCAGCTCACTGCAGCCTCCACCTCCCTGGTTCAAGCAGTTCCCCTACCTCAGCCTCCCGAGTAGCTGGAATTGCAGGTGCCTGCCACAACACCCGGCTAATTTTGTATTTTTAGTAGAGATGGGGTTTTACCATGTTGGCCAGGCTGGTGTTGAATGCCTGACCTCAAGTAATCCATCTGCCTCGGCCTCTCAAAGTTCTGGGATTAAAGGGATGAGCCACTGTGCCCAGCCTGCCAGTGGGTTTCTAAAGAACGACACAGGGATATATACTAAGAGGTTATCTTTAGCTTCTGTAGGGAACATTTCATGATTCTAATTCCCTTGGCTATTGTTTTAAATTACTACCTTCTTGCCAGCCAGGTGCCTGGAATTTCCCTTGAAAGAACTCAAGATTTTCCTTTATTTCCATGCTTGGGGCGAGGAGGTCCCTGCTCCATTGTATGTAGTTTCTATTTCCAGTCTATTAATTATAAGTTCCTGCCCATATCCACTGATTTCTTATTAGGAGTATTTCATCACAAACTATAAAATGTATTTCATTCTTATTCCAGAATATGAAGTCAGTTATTCTTGTTCACCTTTCTTCATTTTCACACATTTTCAGAACCTACAAAGTATTATACATAGGCTTCTGGGTATGCTACAGCTCATTTGACTCTCACAATTAATTGTAGTGCTGTTCAAACCAATGTCAGGTTGTTAACATCCCTTACATAATTGTATCTTATATAAGGCTTGTTTCTGTGTAGTTGTAATTAAATAATTATTCCCTTTGTCTGTAAGTTTGGCCACAAGATTTCCTTTAGTATCCTTGAAATAAGTTTTTTGCCTTCTCCAAACAACTAAGTGACTAATACATGGTTAACACACTTGATTAACAGCCATTGTCTTAACTGCGGAAACAATTCAAAATTTTCTTGTTTAGGACACAACCAGTGAGGTATTGTTTGGAATTTCCATGAGCATGCTTCATTTATCTTATTTATTTTATTTTATTTGAGACAAAGTCTAATTCTGTCACCCAGGGTGGAGTGTAGTGGCATGATCTTGCTCACTGCAACCTCCCTCTGCCTCCTAGGAGCAAATCTTCTGCCTCAGCCTCCCTAGTAGCTGAGATTACAGGCATGTGCCACTAGGCCTGACTAATTTTTTTATTGCTATTTTTAGTAGAGATGGGGTTTTACCATGTTGTTCAGGCTGGTCTCAAACTCCTGACGTCAAATAATCTTCCCACCTCAGCCTCCCAAAGTGCTGGGATTACAGGCATGAAATCACTGCACCTGGCCCATTTATTACTGTAGTTTGCTTTGCTATAGGTTAATAAAACAGTGACCACTTAGAGACCTGAAATTAGGTAACTAGTTACAAAAGGTGGGACAGAGAAGCTGGTGATTCAAAAAACAAAATGAATTTTATTTAGTAAAACATAACACTATGAGGCAAAAGTCAGAGGTGGCCCCAAATGGCCTGTCAAAGAGGCTTCAAGATAAACAGACCCAGTTTCTTCCTGTGACTCAAGGAATGCAAAAGTCAATCCACACAGAAACTCCTCTGAGTACAGTTCATCCTAGGCCAGGGCTCTCATAAATCAATTTTGCATAAGAAACTCCAAAAATGTTATTAAATATGCATCTACCCCAACTTCACCCTACAGAGATTGAATAAATTGGTTTGTGACTGCCCAGGAATCTAGGAACCACCTTTACTTTAAGTTCTGCCTTATGAGTTGACTTACTGCAAGATGTAAAAATACTGCTCCTGTTTAAAGATGAACTAGGAAGAGCACTAAATGACAGACTTCTTTTTCATGACTTAGTTATAAGAGATATATACATATATACATATTCCAGAGATGCTTTGGTATAATGTGTAGCAGAGGTTCTCCCTCTACCTTTAGTGTGCATACGATTTACCTTGTCAATATGGCAAAACCCCATCTCTGCTAAAAATACAAAAATTAGCTGGGCATGGTGGTAAGCACGTGTAATCCCAGCTACTTGGGAGGCTAAGGCAGGCGAATAGCTTGAACCTGGGAGGCGAAGATTGCAGTAAGCAAAGAGATCGTGCCACTGCACTCCAGCCTGGGCAACAGAGTAACACTTCATCTCAAAAAAAAAAAAAAAATTAAAAGACAATGTGACATCAAATAAAATCTCTTGAGTAGATAATTCCAAAAGCCTTTCACTAGAGCTTTCTGCTTTTAGTAAATGCCTTCATCGGCGGTTCATTCTTGATTAGCACTGAATGACCTTGCATACGTATGAACACAGTGCCCAGCAGCATTTAACAGAGTTTAAAGAAGCCAGGTCAATGAAAGAACATTTTGAAAGTATATATTAGAATTAACATGTATAGAATGTGAACTCTGCACCAAGCACTCTGCTAGGTGCTTGAGAAGCAGTTTAGCATGATGGTTAAGGTCATAAACTCCAAAGCCAGACTTCTTGATTTCAATAGACAGGTAACCTTGAGCAAATTACTCTCAATCTCTCTGTTCTTTGGTTTAATCATCTGCAAGATGGAAATAGTAACAAAATCTGCTTCACAAGGTCTTTGTAATAAATGAGTTATTATAGGCAAAGCACTAAGAACAATGTCCAACCCATAGTAAATCCATAGTGTTAGATTAATGGTTTTGACAAAATACATATTTTAATCTTAACAACACTAGATGTGGGCACTATTATTAGGTCTGTTGTAAAGTTGAGAAAACTGAAGCACGGAGTTAAGTAACTTTCTTAAAGTCACAAAGTAAGTGGTCGAGCTGCTGCTATCAGCTCATGCAATATGACCTTGGAACTCATTTTCTTAATCTCAATGCCATGCTGACCCCTGAGAGAACCTATTTTTCAGCCTAGGCACATAAGGAGACTTCATCTCTACAAAAAGATTAATAATACAAAAAAATTAGGCATAGTGGCATGCGCCTGTAATCCCAGCTATCGGAGTGAAGGCTGTAGTAAGCTCTGATCATGCCACTGTACCCTAACCTGGGTAACAGAGTGAGACCCTGTCTAGAAAAGAAAATTAAACAAATACTGATTTTTGAGAAAGCAAAACTCATATTTTTATATGTAAATATATTTGGAGCATATAACTCAATTGCAAGTTACATACTTTAGAAACACTTCCAGCCAATCCACATTTTCCTCAGACCAAGGAGGAAATTAAGCCCTTACTGTAATTATTCTTTACAGAATAGACATCTCTAAAGGGAACAGTGCCATTTAATAGAAAGCACATTTACTTTAAAGTCTGACAGATCTGCCCAGCTCTGCACAGGCAAGTTACATAAGTCATTTGAGCCTATTTTATCATCTGTAAAATATTGGCAGCACCATCAGCTTCATGACATTGTTTTGTGAATATAAGATATTCACAAAATGAGATGGTGTATGTAAAGTGCCTAACCCAATCCCATGCCCACGATTGGTGTTTTTTAAAATATCAATTCCTTCCTTCTCTAAAAGTTACATATCAAAATATTAGAATATTTCCCACACAATTATATCTTTTTTTGGAGATGGAGTCTCGCTCTGTCACCCAGGCTGGAGTGCAGTGACGAGCTCTCGGCCCACTGCAGCCTCGGATTCTCGGGTTCAAGTGATCGTCCTGCCTCACATTCCTGAGTAGCTGGGACTACAGGCATGTGCCACCATGCCCGGTTAATTTTTTGTACTTTTAGTAGAGATGGGGTTTCGCTGTGTTAGCCAGAATTGTCTCGATATCCTGATCTCCAGATCCATCTGTCTCTGCCTCACAAAGTGCCAGGATTACAGGTGCTAGCCACCACACCCAGCCAATTATGTCTTTCTTACAGAGTAGAGAGCACATGGAGTGCTTTCAGATATAAACTAAATAGCCAGGGGTGAGGTTTAACCTAGGAGCACACTACCCCATTGACTGTTTCATTGGATCTCTTATCTTCATCCATAGGTTGAAGATGTTGGAAGAGGAGAGGATGGTAACGGAGGCTCTTCCTTCTACTTCTATTCAAGGAGTCGAAGCAAGAAACTCTGTATATTTCTTTTACTTTGCCTTTATCTTGCTCCTTAAACATATGAAACTTTTGGTATCTTCCTTTTTTTAATGTCATTTTGAATTATGATGATCATCATCAGCTTTCATTTACAAGAGTACTGACATTTCACTTCTAGAGAAAACAGTCCAATAGCTATTTGCTTTGTAGTAGTACTAGACAAAAATAGAAAACTGGAGCTGGTAGAACCAGAAGTGAGGAAAAAAATGAGCAGTCATGTGAATTTGAATATAAACAGGCCAGTAAATATTATCTTTTTCTTTTTGATGATGGATCCAACTGATCCCATGTTGCCAAAACCAGTTGTATTGTGTGTGGGGGGGTGTGCGTGTGTGTGTGTGTATGTGTATATATGTATGTATGCATATATATGTGTATATGTGTATGTACATACACTCACACTTGTAAAATAGATAGCATATATAATACACACACACACACACACACACACACACACACACACACATAAATACAAAGGAATTTGTGGCATGGATTTAACCTTACTCAACTGGGTGTGCTGGTTAAGCAGTTCCTATAAGCCTGCTGATTTCATGTCTAAATCTGAGGTTGAAGTCCAAAGAGCAGGTATTTAGGAAGAAAAGATGGAAAGTAAAGTGGTGGAGAACAAAGACAACCTGAAATGCAAGTGAGTGAGTAGCTCATGAGGACAGAATGAACCCTAAGTCAGTTCACACTATCTCTGATCTTAGTGATGTGGATGTCCGAAAGAAGCCAGGTTCCTCTTCACAGAACTAAACACACCCACCTGCCTCAGGAGACAGAGAAGCTGAAGAAGGATCCAGAACAAAGTGGGCTAGTTGCAGTCCTGGCTACCGCCTTGTCCCAGTTTGGTGAGTTAGCAGACGGTTGACGATGTGTGCGAGTACAAAAGGCTGTGGCTTCATTTCCGTCTTCCAAATCCCCTGCAAGAAATTCCCTTTTGGCCCTAACTGGAAACATACAGGAAAGGGAATTCTGGTAAATGTAGTTTAGTTCAGCCAAGTTGATACATTACTGAGCAATATTTTTTTAAAATTCCCCAAGTTTACCTGCTCAAGTAACAAATATCTATTATCTCACACAGTTTCAGGGGACAAGAATCCAAGAGTTGCCTTGCTAAGTAGTTGTGGCTCAGGATCTTTTATGGGGCTATAGTTAGCTGTGGCAGATGTCATCGGAAGACTGGGTTAAAGGGTCCACTTCTAAGCTCACTCATGTAGCTGTTGGCCATAGGGCAGCTTATAACACACCGGTTGGCATTTTATAAGGTGAATAATTAAAAACAGGGAGAAAGAGAGAGAGATGGAAGCTATGTCTTAAGCTAATCACAGAAATGATAGAATTTAACTCTTGCCAGATTCTGCTGGTCACACAGTCCCTCCCTGGGGACTGTGTGCATTGTGGGAGGGCACTAAACAAGGACATGAATACCAAGAGGCAGCAATTACTAGGGACCATCTGAGAGCCTGCCTTCCACAATGTCAAATTCTATAGCTCTATCCAAAAATATACTGTCGACTGATTTTTAGGGTGGGAACCTGATTCTCTTCTGCTTGTGGAGTGGCGTCACCTCCTCGTTTCTTCTCTTCTATGGACTCCATGCACTTCTCTGGAAACACCTTTAATAGCAATGCTCTTCTTTTTGTTAGTCTTTACCTTTTACAGATCATTTTATTATCATGTTTGAGCCTCACACAGCTAAAAAGAGGACAAAGCTGAGGTGCTTATGTGTGTCATTTTGTTTCCAAGGTAAAGTTATTTTTAGTCTTCCACAGCTAACTTTATGGCATTCACCTTGTCAAAATAACCGTTCTATATTATTATTATTAGTGAAAGGGTCGTGATCAATACAGTTTAGAAAAGTGTTTTTTTCCTCCCATTATAAGCAATTTTTTTTTAGTCTGGCCAGATATCTTCAGCATTATTTTCTTATTTGTATTTTAAAATCTAATGATCTCCTTCTGCTACTTCGATTTTTAAAAATCTGTTAAGTATAAGGAGCATAATTTTCTCAACTACAAAGTATCTTGCCAAATATAGTCACATACCCTTAAATGTTTTACTAGATTTAAAAAAAAAAACAAAACTATTATTTCCATTATTTAAATTATTTCTTGGAGGTAAATGAGCAACTTTGACAAACTACTCTTCCAATTACATCAAATATTATTCAGTCACCGGGGATCTTTTACCACTGAAATCTTATAGCTGCAAAGTATTTCTCTGAATCACAGAGAAATTCTAAATTCATGTTTAGACTTTCAAACTCCACCCTCCTTTTCTACTTGATGAACTGGCCAGTAATTAAAAAGGAAGTTAAAAAGGAAGTTTAACATCCACCCTACTTTCTTTTCTGCCCTGAGCCTTGAGTTCTCTAAGGCCCCACTTTCCCTTTCTCCTCATCTGGCCCTCACTTCTTCCCTGCAATCCACTATAGCCAAATTTGCCTAAAAAATAAATACACTTCCTGGCTCGGGATGGTGGCTCCCACCTGTAATCCCAGCACTTTGGGAGACTGAGGCAGGTGGATTGCTTGAGCTCAGAAGTATGAGAGCAGCCTGGGCAACATGGTGAAACCCTGTCTCTGCAAAAAAAAACGTACAAAACATTAGTTGGGCATGGTGGCACACACCTGTGGTCCCAACTACTTGGGAGGCTAAGGCAAGAGATTATTTGTGCCCAGGAGGCTGAGGCTGCAGTGAGTGAGATCATGCCACTGCACTCCAGCCTGGCAACAGAGTGAGACACTGTCTCAAAATAAATAAATAAGTAAATATAATATATTTCCATCCCCCCAAAACATAGATTCTATATAAATGTTTCTTTCCTCACCAAAAAGCATTCTCCTTTTCCAGTCCTGAGTTAGAATATATTAATATTATAGCATTTTGAGTAATCATATCTCTTTGTTCCATCTTCAGATCTTACCCCCACCCTGCTACAGATGAGGTTTGCACCGGAGTTGCCAGGGTGAAGTATTACTTCACCAGTATTTTCCTGTTTACTCCTTCTATCCTTCTTCTGCTGAATGCTAGTCCTAAGCAGTTTATTAACTCCTCACAGATCATACAAAACTGTGAATTCTTAAATTGATTCACCAACCCTACTTGATGTTTCTGTGTAAACAGGGTAGGATAAGCTCCCCTTCCATTTTTTGTATTTCATAAAAACATATTTTCTAATATGGGCACTTAATGTGGGTTTATCTTAAGTTAGATCTTCACAAAGTACTGTATTCTGGTGGCTTGAATAGCCCCTATGGTATTGATATTGTGATATGTCTACCTACATGGCCCTATTCTCTCCAAGACATATTTCCCTCTACTTTTATTTCTGGAGTGTTGCAAAGGACCTGGCACATAGCAGTCATTCAGTAAGCTATGCATTGAATAAATGTGCTTTTAAATGACCAAGGTATGACTCAAATTTCTAGATAAGTCTAGTCAAAATATCAGCTGAAATATAAAAATATTTACATTCTTTGGTAAAGTTGTAAGTAAAATCCCATCTCTAAATTTTGCAGTTAACATAGATAGATATAGATATAGCTATAAATAGGACTTTTCCTATAAACTAGGGAAAATAAAGTATAGCTAGAAAGTTAACTTCATGCACTAACTCCAAAGCATATTCCAAGGTTTTCTGTTTAAAATTTTAAAATAAATCACTAAGTTCTTTTTGTCAATAAATTGGGCAAATAAAAACCCATTTAGTACAATTACCATGGCATATTTTGGAGGTTTCTTCCTCCCCATTTGCAAAGTGCACAGGTGTTTAAATCAATCCTCACTAGATTTGGGGTAGAAAAAGAAGAAGATGAGTTTAGAACATCTTACTATGCCAAAAACAAGGACTTATTTAGAGATTATTAAAGATATATCAAAAGGAGACTAGAGGCAAAACTAAAGACACAGAGAATGAATCGGTGATTGCTCTGGAGTGGAGCAAAGAGTTGACGATAAAGTGCCACAAGGAAATCTTTTATTGTGATGAAACTATTCTCCATTTTGTTCTGGTGATAGTTACATACTTCTATATATTGAGCAAAATGCATAGAACTATACCCTTAAGAGGATAAATTTTTCTATATGAAAATCACATTGCAATTAAGAAAATAGTACACCTGAACTGAATTGATGGGGCTTCTAGTGGCCGAATTTGGAACAATGTTTAACATGACAAAGAATAGTGACTACACAAAAAGCTGTAAGCTGACTATTCAGAGTTTTATTTGTCATAGTCTGAAATGAGAAACAACCAAAATATCCCTCAGCAGGTGAATAAACACATAGTGGTACACCTGCACATGGAATATTACTCAGCAATACAAAGAAAGAAGCTGCCGCTACACACAATAACTTGAATGGATCTCAAGGACATTATGCTAAATTTTAAAAGCCAGTCTCCAAAGGTCATATACCGTGTAATTCATTCACATAGCATTCTCAAAATTGCAAAACTACAGTGCTAGAACACAGGTTAGTCCAAGAGTTAGGAGCGGTAGGCGTTAAGGAGATGGATGTAACTATACGTGTAACATGCTGGAAACATTCTTGGTGATGAACTAGTTCTGTATCATGATTGTAGTTATATTTATATTAATTTACATATATGATAAAGTGGCTCCGAAATATATACATATATTGTACTAATGGCATTTTCCTGGTTTTGATATTGAACTTATAGTTACCTAGAATGTAACCACAGAGGAAACCAAGGTGAGGCATTTTCAGGGCTTCTATGCATTATTTTTGCAACTTCCTATAAATTTATAATAATTTTAAAATAAAAGGTAAAAAATGGTATTAGTAGAGAACATTATTATACTAATAATATCAATGGCATAAGTAGAACATGCAGATCATGGTATAGTAGAACATATTGTATGTTTAATAAAAAGAGAATCCATGAGTCCCTAGTTATCTCAAGTACTGGGAAGGTGAGGTATTTTTTTTTAACATGACTAATTTTATTAGTTTTTAAGTTACTCACTTTTTCAAATTTGCCTACAGTAAAATTTTTTAGTAGTATACAATTACATGAGTTAGATAAATGCATACAACCATGTAACTGCCACCAAAATTAAGATATAAAATAGTTCCATCATGCCAAAAATTCCCTCTTATTTCCCTTTGTTATCAATACTTCCCCTCACCCCAACCTCTGGTAACAGGAGATATACTTCTGTTCCTATATTTTGCTTTTTTCAGAATGTTGTATTTTACATGACATTCTACAAAATGTAGCCTTTGAAACTGGTTTCTTTTACTTAGGAAAATGTATTTAAATTTAAGATTCCACCACATTGTTTCATGTATCTGTAGTTTGTTCTTTCTTTTTCCCTGAATAATAATCTACTGTATGGATGCAACATAATTTGTTTATCTATTCACTCATTAAAGAACATCTGGGCTATTTCCAGTTTTGGACAATTATGAACAAACCACTATAAACATTCACATGCAGATTTTTGTATGAACTTAGGTTTATAAAAGAGCTTTTTCTACAGAATGCCAGCAAATAAATACAAGAGCAATAACAAAATTAGGAAATCACTTATTTGCAGCCACTGAGATAAAAATTAATTCAGGGAAAGCCATCAATAAATGCAAAACTATTGAATGAAAGGTCATTAGGGAAGAAGATATTTAGATGATCCCAAGGAATCACCTCACACAGGGCCAGCTTCACAGGCATGACACCAGTCACACAGGACCCTATACTGAGTAGTGCCTCCTGCTTGGTTTAATGCTCCATTGTTGCCATATTGAAATTCTTAATAATTTTAAAACAAGGAGCCTAGCACTTTGATTTTTGTACTGTACACTGCAAATTATGTAGCTAGTCCTCCACCCCAGGTGACTTTCTGAAGAGGTAATTTAGCAAAGGAGAGGTCTAGCAGAAGTCACCTTAACTGAATGATCTAATTTGGTATCACCAATGGTAGGATAAACTATTATGTGTCACCCGAATTGTGGGAAGCATACATCACCTATGTAGTCTTCTTGTCAAAAATGCTTAACCAGCAAGGTGCAGTGGCTCATGTCTGTGATTACAGCACTTTGGGAGGCCAAGGCAGGAGAATCATTTGGGCCCAGGAGTTTGAGACAAGCCTGAACAACATAGTGAGACTCTGTCTAAACAAAAAATTTAAAAATTAGCTGGGTGTGGTGGCAAGGACCTGTGGTCCCAGCTACTCGGGAGGCTGAGGTGGGAGGATCGCTCAGCCTACCAAGTAGCTGGGACCACAGGTGCATGCCACCTGTGGTTGAGACTGCAGTGAGTCGTGTTTGCACCACTGTACTCCAGCCTGGGCAATAAAGGAAGACTTTGTCTTAAAAAAAAAAAAAGAAGTTTAACCAAAACCTAACCATGAAGGAGCAATCAAACAAATCCAGATGGTAGGATAATTCCACGAGAATGGTCTAGACTCTTCAAAAATGTCATTTTGTGAAAGACCAAAAAAATGGTCAGGAAGGGGGATAGTTCCAGAAATATAATGATCAATCCATTGGTTGGATCCTTTATCAAAAAAAAAAAATTGAAGTATATTTGGGGAAAATTGGAAAACTCTGAATAATACTTTAATATTTTTGTATCAATGTTAAATTTCGGGGGTAATAATAAGCATAGATGGTCTTTTAGTTTGTTCGTTTTAGAGATGGGGTCTTACTATATCACCCAGACTGGAGGGCAGTGGCATGATCGTGGCTAACTATGATTCCTGGGCTGAAACGATCCTCTAGCCTCAGCCTCACAAAGCACTGGGATTACTGATATGAGCCACCAGGCCCAGCTAGTAGTTTTACATTTTGAAAGATATTTGGCCAGGCATGGTGGCTTACACCTGTAATCCCAGCACTTTGGGAGGCTGAGGTGGGTGAATCACCTGAGGTTGGGAGTTCAAGACCAGCCTGATCAACATGGTGAAACCTTGTCTCTACTAAAAATACAAAAATTAGCCAGGCATAGTGGCAGCCTGTAATCCCAGCTACTTGGGAGACTGAGGCAAGAGAATCGCTTGAATTCAGGAGGCGGAGGTTGCAGTGAGCTGAGATTGAGCCATTGCACTCCAATGTGGGTGACAGAGTGAGACTCTGTCTCAAAAAAGAAAAAAAATATATATTTATGTTGAAATACTTAGGGATAAAGGTTCATGATGTCTAGAACTAATTTTTAAATAAGTAATTTTTTAAAAAGTTTTAAATGATATACACATATTTAAATCTATTTAGAGAGACAGAGATAAAGCAAATGTGGCAAAAATTTTCAAAATCCCAAAACCTTTATTCACAACTTCACTAGTCAGTTTATCACATTCTTTCTTTTTTTCAACCTTAGCTTTACATATAAAACATGTTGTAAAAACGTGGATTTTGGAATACAGTCTGGGTCCAAATTCTGGCTCTGTTCTTACTAAGGGTTTAAACTTAGGTCAAGAATTTGCTGAAATGATTCAAATAATAAATTAAAGACACGAGAAATAGCTCTATCAAGTCCGTGAGAGCCATGTATATACTCATTTTTTCTTTTTTTTTTTCTTTTTTTTTTGAGACGGAGTTTCGCTCTTGTTACCCAGGCTGGAGTGCAATGGTGCGATCTCGGATCACCGCAACCTCCACCTCCTGGGTTCAAGCAATTCTCCTGACTCAGCCTCCTGAGTAGCTGGGACTACAGGCATGCGCCACCATGCCCAGCTAATTTTTGTATTTTTTAGTAGAGACGGGGTTTCACCTTGCTGACCAGGGTGGTCTAGATCTCTTGACCTCGTGATCCACCTGCCTTGGCCTCCCAAAGTGCTGGGATTATAGGCGTGAGCCACCACACCTGGCATATACTCATTTTTTCATTACTGTGCCTTGAATGCTGAGCAAAGTGCCTCAATAGATCATCAAAAATATAGACAGACTGAATTATTTCATGATCTATAGTTTATTAAGTAGAAAATGTCATGTTATATTAAGTGAAAAAGTTACAAAACAGCATGTAGAGTGATGATTGCATTATGGGAACAAATATAGAGAAGTATACATTTTAAAATTCTGCAATCTCTCTACTGAGCCCATGCTCACCTCCCAATCCCTGCCATCTTTGCTTAGAAAGAGAGGGTGGTCACAATTACCTGTATATAGAGGGTGGAGTAATCAGCACCAAAGATCTTTGCCTAAAAACTGGAAAGTGTGACACATTTGATATATGCATGTTGGTTTATATCAATCAATGTAGCACCCAAATTTCCATATTCAGTCCTCATGTTTCATCTCCTCCATTTATCTGCTCTTCTGCTCCCTAAGAATCTCAGGAGTTACTGCAGTTGTGTCTGGAGTTAGGGAGGAGGAAGTATCTAGCCACTGGTCAAAAATGTTCTGCTTAATTCACTTCCCTCCCTGATCAATAGCTTTATGTTTTTAAGAGTGGGTATTCTTGACTCAAAAGGGAAGTTGGTACTTACTTAGATTTTTTTTCTTCAAGAAGATTGCACCTGTCTTCATTTGTCTCAAAGTGTCCATGATCTGATGAACTCTGGGATTAATGATGTCCTTGAAAGCAGGCCAGTTTTCTTCTATGCACACCCTGCAGCAGGAATAGGTTATGCTAATGTGGGTTCGTGCAAAGTCAAAAGTAGAGGAGAGAATAGAGATGAGAACAAGCAGTAACTGAACCAGTGTGGGGGGAAAAAGAAAAAAAAATGAACAGATGGGAGTAGAGATTGGGAAGATCTTGAATAAATATGAAAAACTGGCCTTCACCAACTTTTACATACGTTTTATGACATATTATGTGAGCTGCTCTTAAAGAACAAAGGGAAAGTGGCCACCACTAACTGCTAGGCCCTCTCTCTTGCTTTCTCATTTAATTTTTATTGCATTCAATAAAACATAAATCTCCTCACTCTCCAGTCCTACAGCTCAGTAAATACATTCAATTATTTTACCAGTCATTTCTGATACTCATCTCCATATTTTGAAATGCAATTTCCTATTAGGATTCAATGAGAAAAGCAAAACCAGTAGAAGATAGGATAGTTAAGAGATTGTTGCAAGGGATTGGTCATTGTTTTTCTCTTCATAGTTAAAAGAGGACAAACTCAAGCAATTTGAAGATTTTATAACATGGACAGGAGGGCTTTGGAACTAGTGAAGATCCCCTGTTTGGAGTGGGAAAAGATATTATCTTGGATTTGCCCAGTAAAAGTTCCTAACATATTCTGAAACATTCCAGAAATAAGAGGCTACCTCCATGAATATATTTATAGCCAGTACCTTTACAGTAAAGTAAGTATTAGAACTGGATGTTTGTTGACAGTACTAGTCAATAACATACTTGAGCTGTTCTCTCTCAGGTCATTTGGGCTGTGATAGCTGGTGTAGCAGGGAGAAGTGAAAAACTAATTGGAAAATTAAAAATGCCACAGGCTGAACATACTACTTTAGTATGTTCAAGCAACAGTTTTTTTTTGTTGACCAAGTAAGATGTCAAGGTCTTTTTTATGGACTGAATTCTTTCCCTGCAAAATTTATATGTTGAAGTCCTGACCCCTAGTACCTCAGACTGTGAGTGTATTTGAAGATATGGCCTTTAAAGAGGTGATTAGTTAAAATGAGGTTCTTAGAGTAGACTCTAATTCAATCTGTGTGGTGTCCGCACAAGAAGAGGAAATTTGGACACACAAAGAAAAGATACCAAGTACACAAGAACCCAGAAGGAGAACCAGGTGAAGAGGCATTGAGAAGGCGCCACCTGCAAGCCCAGGAGAGAGGTTTTGGAAGAAACCAAACCTACTTCTCCAAACTCCAACTTCCAGTCCCAGAGTGATAAGAAAATAAATTTGTTATTTTTACCACCCAGTCTGTAATCATTTGTTATGGCACGTCTGGTAGACTAATATAGTCTTCTAGTAGGCTTTATCTAATAATAGTACCCCCTTCCTATTTAGCATGGAAGTCTGAATCAAAGGGATTGTTGAGCCCATCCTGTTCGTTTAAATGTAGCTATACCCTCCCTACGCTCCAATGAGAAATGAACATGGATACCATCCTCAGGCAAAAGCATGTGCTTAGAAATGCCATCTGGCAGTCCTCCTGATATCCCCACTCTAATAAGGAATGTATGTCATCCTCTTAGATGCAATCAACAGCTGACTAATTAAGCAAAAAAAAAAAAAGTTTATTCAAACCATATTCAAAAATCTCAAAATTGCTGGGAAGGCTAGCAAATCAGACTTCAGGCTAACTTTTCAGGACTAAAGCCCAAAACCTCACCACAGAATTGGCCTGATGAGAAAACCTGCTGTTGCTGCTGCCTTCCCACCTAGTACTAAAGGAAACTTGGCAGCTGCCACCCCCTTGGTGCTACTTCTGTGCCAGGAACTCCGCCTCGAACCCTCTGGGAAACTGCCCTTCCACTGCCAAGACTGAAAGTTGAATGCATCTGCTGCTGCAGCCTCCGCCAAAATGGAAGTTTCCCTCAAAGCCAATCCTCTCTCGTTGCTTCTGATACATGTAGCCTAGGCCCAGTGTCTGCATTTTATCTGCTAGTAAGCCTCAAAATTTGAGTTGTGACATAACAAAGAAGCAGGTCTCATTGTCTGGGAATTTACCCAAATACTGAGGGATCTTTCAAAGATGAAGTTTAACCTTTACAATTACAGCATTATTACAGACCAATTCAGACTTGCTGCTACGATTTACTAACCTTCATTTGCCTTTCAACACTCAGTTTTGTATCTTCTTCTGGAATTTCAGCTTCTCTAACTCTAGATGAAATCCACATTTCAACACTTGGAATGATGCTCATTGGCCAAAACAGCCTATTCAAGTTTTCTCTCTGTGGAAGAAAGAGATGGGATTAAACCCGAACTGTGTCTCTACGTCCCTACTGGTAACCAATTTCAGATGACTTGTCTATAGTATCTGTTAATGAATCAGTTTGTTGAAATCAATTAGATAAAACATGAAACAGCTGCTCAAGGAAGTATATGCTGTTAATCTTAGGAAAAATATTACTTGTGTTTTTTAAACTGACAGTGATTCAGCATACAAGTTACTTTTCTTTTTTCGTTATTAATAGAATGATAGGATGTGTTTTGACAATGTGACTAATATTAAATTAGATGTGCCATTTGAAAAAAAAGCCATATTTTCAGCAGTAAAAAATAGACAAATTCGTACTGATGGAATATGTCTAACTCACAGTCACTTTTCAATGCCTTCTTCATATAACCATCTTTTGTATCTTCAAAAAAATTTTGATGACAATTTTGAGACACTGGAGTCATCATTTTTGCTTTAAACTTCACCACATTTCCTTTTGCTTCCATTTCCACCACACATTTATATGGCCAAACCCAACTTATGATCCTTCAAATGTATTACATTCTCAATTTCTCAAACTCTCAAAAATCTTTTCTCTGACCACATCATATTTTCATCTCTCCTCTTCCTCTATTATATATACTGAACTTATTTTTTCATTGCACTATGACTTCCAAGCCCTGTGTATTTTTCTATTCTTCTATTACATCACCTTTTTCTAACTTAGCTTGTCATCCAACTGGGCCAGAATCCCATGACCACATCCAAAATTCTCACCATTAGGTAACTCCACCTTTCTTCTGCTCAGCTTC
This sequence comes from Aotus nancymaae, assembly GCF_030222135.1. Taxonomy (NCBI): domain Eukaryota; kingdom Metazoa; phylum Chordata; class Mammalia; order Primates; family Aotidae; genus Aotus; species Aotus nancymaae. The sequence continues at coordinate 35,082,808 of NW_026988413.1, forward strand.
CACATCAAAGCTGCCAAACTTTGTGGGAGAGAGTCATAAAATCGTGCCAATGAGATTGTTAAACATGTATCCTCTAAATTCAGGTGTCTGTCCTGCTCCCCCTAATTCATATCTATTATTTCACGTAAATGTCCTAATTTCATAAATTGTTCAAAAAACTTATTTCCTTAACCTGTCCCTTCCTAACCTCTTACCTTTGCCAGGTAAATATTTATCTTTTACCCAACTGAGCAATCAACCGCACCAAACCCACGCTGCCTGCCCAGAGATGAAATGCTACAAATAATGATAAGGCATAAAGTGTGATTTTATAAGATTATAACGTGTTGTTCCCATGGCCACAACCCTGATTTGGGTTCATATGATTTGGGTAAATTGGCAGGGGCTAATTTACCATGAAGCAAATAAGCTTTGAGGACCTTCCTTTGTACCATCCCAGGACCTTGGATGTTAACCTGCATTAGTTTTTCTGTTGCTGTGTGGTAAATTACTTCACAGTTTAGTAACTTAAATAACAATAGATTTTGTCTCTCAGTTTCTTTGGTTTGAGAATCGAGGCATGACCTAGCTGGGCCCTCTGGTTCAAGTTTTCTCAAAAGGCTTCAATTATGGAGTTGGCCAGAGCAGGGATTTCATCTGAAGGTTTGACTTGGGAAGAACTGATTTCCAAACTTATGAGGTTGTGGGCAAATGTTTAGTTCTTCCAGGGTTGTTGGACTGACAGCTTCCTGCTGTTAGCCAGAAGCCACCCTTAATTCCTTATTGCAGGAGCCTTGGTAATATGGCAACTGGCTTTATCAAAGCCAACAAGGAAGAGAATCAGCTGGCAAGACAGTAGCAACTTAGGTAACTTAATCCCATCACCTCGTCACATTCTATTCGTTAGAGACAATCACTAAGCCAGCCTACACTCACGGAGAAGGGCTTACACAGGGGATTAAACACCAGGAAGCAGGGATTTTGGGGACCCCAGGGCCCTAGCAAAATATTTGCTAGGTCATATAATTTAATAAATTTTCAAAAATAAGACATTTTAACTGCAATTAGCTAAGACTACTGTCTCCACTTCTGATTTCTGTCCATCACATGTCCCCTAGGAACACCCCACCCTCCCTTGTCAGATGACATTGGAATCATCACAGGAACTTTGTAATATAGCTAAGAAGGAATTGAGTTGGAGACACATTTAGTTTAGGTTTGGGGTTTTGTACAGTATGTTAAGTGGTTTGTAGTTACTTCTTTGAGTAACTAATTTATTTCCAATTACTCTGGTGTAGGACTGGTTTCCAGAAATACACCAATTTCCTACGATGCTGATTCAACTAGCTTTGTGACATAGAACAGAGGTCATACCTTTATATGAACATAGCTTCCAGCACCAGCAGAGTTAGGAGATGAAACAAAATATTTGAAAGGCATAGAGCCAGAAGCCTTTTTAAATGGGGAAAATTCTTTCAATAATTATGTGTGTATGGGGAAGAAGCAGTTCTTGACAAGTTCTGTCTTGTCAAAAATATATTCAATTATTCAGCATGTGCAATCATAAACACATCATTTTTCTTTTTTGATGGCTAATTTATGATGTAGAATTATTAGATTTCCTGGTCATAAAACAAGATCAAGTAGGTCTCTGGGCAAAGTTGTACGTTTTATGTATTCAACTAAAGTTGTATGTTTTACGTATTCAAACATATTAGAGACCATCCTCGTGTGAAATTAGTAGTAACAAGTTATAAAATTGGAAGAAAGTTTCCTAAACTATTGATTGCTTTTTAAACTATTACTAATCACACCACAGATAAAAGCAAATCATCCTTCTGTTCTCCTTATAGAAAGTTATGTCACGTGTCATAGGAAGAGGCAATTAAATGAATATGCAGCTAAAAGGTGTAAAAAGGTAAAATGTTATCAAATGTGTCAGGTTGTTGATTAAAATATTCTGATTTCTTTTTAGTTTTGTTCATGTTTATGGTATTAGCCTTTAAAACATGTAATTTTTTTCTTTAAAAATATTTAGTTTGAAACTCGATTTTGTGTTAGTTTCCTGAAAGTGTCCAAATTATATAAGCTTTGGGGCCCTACAAAACGTGGATCTACTCGTATCTGTCATCACTGGCCTAGATGAGGGTAGTGGCTTCCTAATAATCTTCATTTCACTCACTTCTATTCAAACCCATATTACCCACAGGTTCCAAACAGTCTTCCTAAGGAAACACCCAGTGCTCTGTGAAAAAATTTTTACTGTCTCCCCATCATAAAAGTTATCTAAATTATTCAACCTGACAAAAATCTCAGTCTAATTTTCATTTTTACTGTCAACAACTACCTATTTTAGTTTTAGTTTTCTCTGCCATAATGACTACTTGCAACATAACTACTTGCTCCTATAGAGGCATCACTTTTGGTCATTTCTCTCACAATTTTCCCTTTATTCTCATTTTTACTTGTCAAAATCATTTTTATTTGCTGCCCATTCATTAGACTTAATCTCAAATATTTCTCTCATAAACTTTTTTCCCTTCTCTCAGAGGATGATAGCCTCTCCCACCTTCTGTATGTTTATAGCAATTTTACTCCATTCTCACCATTCTTTTATTTCACCACTGTGTATTGTACTTTTGTCATTTTATTTCAAAAATATTCTTATTCTCCTGATAAATCCTAAACTCTGTGGAAGCAAATATTGCTTCTTTTTCATCATAACCTCTCACGCGCCTCTTAAGCTGTACTGGTAGAACAGCAAATATTATCTATACATGATTGAATGAATGAATAATGCAGCCTTTGAATAATAAATGAATTCATTCATTTATTTATTCATAATAAATATTTATTGAGGCTGTACTGTGTGCCCATGCCTGTGGTCATTGCTGAGAATGTGAAAACATGTTAAAAAACAACAACAAAAATGCATTCCTTGCCTATAGGGAGGTAACATTCTAGTCAGGCAGACAAACATTAATCCAAGAATAGCACTAGCTAATACAAAATGTCATCCTTGACAGGGCCTATGTAGTAAAGGTGCATGGAACTGTGACTGTGTGCAGTGCGTATGATTTTGACCAGTCAGGACAATTTCATGTACATTTACCATGATGAACCAGAGATACCACTTCATTTTTAAAAGTCTTCTGTAAGAAAATAGCTAAATTATATTTGATTTTATTTAACTACTTCCGTAATGCTTATTTCCTTAACTAATGATTTATTTCATTTTGAAAACTTTACAAGATTAGATCAACAGTTCGTCTCATTTCCTAAAAATGGGCATGTTTTTGGTGCTGTTTCCTGAGGGCATGAGTGAAACTGAGGAGCCCAAAGCTTAGTCTTTTTTTCAGGTATAATGCTCCCTTTATGTGCACTGTGGCTGTTGATAGCTGAGCTGATTCTGTCTGTAGTGTTCTTTCTTAGTCTGTCAGTTGCTGACAATGTCTTTGCTTCCATGAAGTATTTTGTCCTGCAACCTGCATTGTAGATGGTCTGCCTGCTGCAGAGTTTTCCCAGATTAGGTTATCAGCTGAATTCTGTACTCCCAAAAAAGATTTGTTGCAGTTCTCACTCCCCAAATCTCAGAAGGTAGCCTTATTTGAAGACAGGGTCTTTACAGAGGTAGTCAACTTAAAATGAGGTCGTTAGGGTAGGTCTCCATCCAATATGACTGCTGTCCTTTAAAAAAGAGAATATATTTGTGAAACAGAGATAGACATTTACAGAGAAAAGAGGTTGTGAAGACACAGGGAGAATGCCATCTATAAGCAAAGAATGCCAGAGGCTGCCAGAAGCTAAGACAGAGGCACAGCCCTCAGAAGGAACCAACCCTGCAGAAACCTTGATCTCAGACTTCTGCCCTCCAGGACTGTGAGATGATACATCTGTCATGTAAGCCACTTAGTCTGTGGCACTTTGTTCTCGCAGCTCTTAAAAACCAATACATGGTATATTGTCATAGAAAAATTTATGTAAAACTAATGTCTCCAGGATTTTTATCCTCAAGGACTTTCATCTCTCTAGGATTGTTTACATTTAAGCTTGAATGCAAATTTGGAAACAGCGTGCAGTGTTTAAACAGTATATGGCCATTAAGATACAACAACCAAAAGCTCTGTTGGTATCAACATTTCTTTTCTGGGACTTACTTAACTTCACCAGGCCAATCTGGCTTTGACTTCCTCTTCTCTGTGCTGCTACCTCTGACAGAATTAAGAGGGAGGATAGCAATGACACCCTGAGGGCAGAATGAAAGAATCCAAAAATGCTTTTGAGCTCAGGTTGAAAGAGGAAAGTGCAAGGAGCACAATATAGTTTTATATAAAAGTCTCTTAGTGCTTGGGTTGCTACCGTATTTACTTTAGAGATTAAGGAAAGCATTGTATGTCCTGGCTCAGTGCAGAAGACATTTTAAAATGCACCCAAATGGCTGTTCCTGTGAAGGAGTGCCTGCAAAATAAACAGCTTCTGTTGCTTTCACAACAGGACAGCAGTAGGGTGCTTTCCCCATCTGGGTTTAAAAGAGTGAAGGAAAGGCATACCACATATATCCACCAAATAAGAGAAGTTGTTTGCTTATTTAATCTATTTGGGTAGAAGTAATTTTTATAGGTTAAATATTATCCTTTCAAGAAATACTTTTTGAGCACCTATAATGTATTAAGTGTTGATAATACACAGGTGAGCAAAGATATGCAGAGACCCTCTCTGAGGGAGTTGGCAGGATATTGAAGGAAATATATAGTAAACACATGGCAAATTGCGACAACATGCATAAATGTAAAATTCCAACTGTTACAAGTACTACTAAAAAGTAGTGCATGTTGTGATGACAGTTAGTAATGGAATGTAATTTAACCAAGAAGATCAGGGAAACCTTTTATAGAGTTTGTACTTCTTTTTCACTACCCAACATCTGAGCTCCCTTCAAATGTTTAGAGAATTGCCTACATGATAAGCCTTGGTGGTCATAAAACGCCTCCCACTCTAGCACTCTAGAGGCTGAAAATGTCAGATATTTGCCTTCCCAGTTTCCCTTGTAACTAGGATGCAATGGGGTGTGTCTCACTCTCTGTCTTCCCTCCGAACCCTCATCTTTCCCTCTCACATTGATGTGATATAGAAGTGGCAGACGGTAGAGGTTTCTTCCCCAGACCAGTGTCTAAGGGTGGTTAGCATGTTCTTCCTAAATACTAGAGCTTGGTTCTCCAGACTACATAACCATTCCACCTGTAAGGTATCGATACCCTTTTAATACATTCTTTTTTCTGCTTAGGTCAGAAAATGCTTTTATTGCTTATAGATACAAACTTGAATGATACAATTCTCCCTAAGGAAGTGTTTCACTTAGCTGATATTTGAAAAATGAGTAGGAGTTCAGTAGAGAAGAGGGGAAGCAAAACTGTTCCAAACAAAGAACATCATGGTGAGAGTGACTGTAAGGACAGGAGTTTTGAGAATGAGGAGGAGCCAATGGTATGAGTGAAATTGAACAGGTAGGTAGGGAAATCATTGGGCTACAATAATTTTAATATAAATGGAAGAAAATCCCAAGACTTCAGCAGATATTGTAGAGCTGCCCAGGACAGGTTGATAGTTTTAACAGCAAAGGTGATGGAGGGGGATATGAAGCTTGCACAACAAATTGGACGGCAGTGTTATTCACTGAAATAGAAAACACTACGAACAGAACAGATTAGGCAGGCAGGGAAATCATGGCTTCTGCCAAAGATACATGATTTTTAAGTAATTTGAAGGTATCCAACAGGAGATGTCAAGTGGGTAGACAAATTTATCAGTCTTTGGCACAGAGGAGAGGTCAGGGCAGGTATATACATTTGGGAATCACTGAAGCTTAGATAAGCTCCATTAGGGAGAGAATATGCAGTGAGAGAAGAAAGCACCTACAGCCAAGTCTTGATGGTGCTCACTGTATATGGGTTGGGTAGAGAAGGAAAAGACTGACAAGGAGACAGCAAAGAAGCTAGAGGAATGTGAGGAAAAGCATGAGACTGTCTGGTTATCGAAGCCAAGGGAAAGCGTGATAGTGAGGGACAATGGTTAGAGTGCTCTTGAGATTCTAAAGTACAGTAAGAATAAAGAAATGTGTGAATAATTCAAAAGCATAGATGTAACTGATGATGTTAGGGAGATCTGGGTCTATAGAATGAGGGGACAAAAGCCAGATTGGAACTGAGGTGAGGAAATGAGACAGCAAATATGGAAAATTTGCCAGCTTAGCTATGAAGGGTTAGAATGAGATGAGCTTTTAGTTGGATTTGAGGTGTCGCTTTAAGGGAGATTTATTTCCATGTGTTTGTTTGTTTGTTTAGAAAAAAGAGTTTTGAACTTGTATATGAGTCATGAGAAGGATTTAATTGAAAAGGAGAGGCTAAATATTTAAGATGGAGAAAGATTAACTGATACTGACAAGTTCTTGAGAAGGCGAATGGGCACAGGATCTATAACAGAAGGGAGACGGGACTGGCCTTAGGTGGCAAGAAGGGGTGGGGGAAGATGGATGTGCATGCAGATATATTTGCATGTTTGCTATATTTGCATGTTTATAATGTCATACTAACAAAGGAGAAATTAAGGTAGTTCTCGTCTGATGGCTTTAATTTTCTCAGCAAAGTAGATACATTGGGGTGGGGACAGATAAAAAGCTTGAGGAAAGTAAAGGAGGTTTGAAAAAGTGTTTGACAGTGATTTGAACCAATCAACATAGGCACATGCTGGGTAGTAGGGAGTCCCTTTAATCAGGAACTCTCCAATAGAACCAACCAAGTCTTTTGAGGTAATTTCTTTGAGGAGGAAGGGTGATAGATATACAATCTGTGCAACCTGTACAGATCCCCACACTTAGAAGAACTCCACGCTTGGTTTAATACTCTGCCATCCATCCTTAGAAATTCTTAATAATTGTTTTTGGAAAGGAGTTCACTTTTCATTTTCCACTGGGATCTGTAAATTATGTAGCCAGTCCTGCCAGAAGGACTTTAAAATCCTGCCCCTATTGTACTAAGATCCTCACATTTTATTTGAAATAGTAAAACAATGATTAGGAATAGCCTTTTGTCATCTTAATAGACTCTTCTTTTTAAAAAAAATATCAAGGCATAGTATTAAGAAAATTTTATTAAAATGTCTAAACATTTGTCTCATTGCTAAAATATACAAGAAACTTACCATTTTCACACAGATTGGCATTGGTGTGAGTTGCCATATCTATGGTAACTTGCAGCATTAACCTAACTGCAAACACACTGTGAGCTCTAAGAGCCTTTTGTACATATCAGTGAATTAAAATAATTCATTTAGTATATAATGCTATATTTGTAAGTAGTATTATTGAGTTCCCTATAGTTTATAACTTTGGAATTTCAAACCTAGTACGTAAGATTTGTTCATTTTCTTCATGCACTTTGCATATTTAATCAACTTATTTCCCAAACTAATGACACTGGTATCTTTATTCTGGCCTTGTAATTCAAACAGGGTTCCCAAAATAGAGATTAAGGGGGAGGCAAGTGACAATGTGTTTTTGCCCTCTATTTGTAAAATGAAAAATAAAATAAAACTTTTGGTTATATATTGGATCATTTAATAAATAATAATACTGCTCATTGGGGAATGCTCTGAAAATATCATACTGACAAGGGTTCCTGGAAAGGGTCTCCAAGGAGCAAACTTGTTTGCATTGCTTCTGTAGCTACTGGAGGGAAAACTGTTGAAATTTAAGTAAGATTTAGAGGTTAACAGATTTTATCAAGAATAATTCCAAGATTGCAATAATTATATTATGGTTTTGTAAGATATTTGCATGAGGGGCAGGTGAGGGATATTATGATGGTTAATTTTATGAATGGTAAATATTGACGGGGCCAAAGGATGCCCAGATAGCTGGTAAAACATTATTCTGCTTCTCTATAAGTGTGTTTTCGGAAAAGATTAGCATTTGAATTGGGAGACTGAGTAAAAAAGGTCTACCTTCACCCAGACGGGTAGGCCTCAGTCAATCTTTTGTGGGTCTGAATAGGAAAAAAAAAAGGGAAAAGAAAGGCAAATTCATTCACTGTGTTTGAGCTGGGACATCCATCTTCTTCTGCCCCCAGCCATTGGGTTGTGTGTGTGTGTGTGTGTGTGTGTGTGTGTGTGTATTTAAGAATATAACCCTTTTATTGTTCTCTAGTACCTATGACAGTTTCATTTTGCTTTAAAAGAGACAAAAAGTTTGCAGCATGACTGCCTCTTTTAAAGGAAAAGAGGAGTGGATATTCACACTCAGAAGTGAGTGACTATCTTACCACATGGGAGCAAGCAAGTCCACATCTGGCATGCTTCCCAGCACAATCTGCTTTATCATCCCTTAAAAAAAAATCTGGCATAATGGCCAGGCACAGTGGCTCAGGCCTGTAATCCCAGAACTTTGGGAGGCTGAGGCAGGTGGATCACCTGAGGTTGGAAGTTCGAGACCAGCTAGCCAACATGGTGAAACCCTGTCTGTACTTAAAAAAAAAAAAAAAAAAAAAAAAAATACAAAATTAGCTGGGCATGGTGGCACATACCTGTCATTTCAGCTACTCAGGGGGCTGAGGCAGGAGAATTGCTTGAACCAGGAGGCAGAGGTTGCAGTGAGTGGAAATCATGCCATTGCACTCCAGCCTGGGCAACAAGAGCAAAACTTCGTCTCAAAAAAAAAAAAACATCTGGCATAACATATAGCAAAATATACAAGTTACTTTTTATCTCTCAAAAAGCAAGTTCAAAGGTTGTTGAAGCTGACTAGATCAGGCTTGTGAACACGCTCCTCCAAAGAACTGAACTTTCCTTTTGAACATACTTGGTTTCAGCCAGTGGGAGACAAGAGGCCCTTCAGGCCTTTAGACTCAAACGGATTTCCACCATTTTCTCCAGTTTGCTAATGGCCGATCATGGGGATTCTTGGCCTCCATAATCTCGTAAGCCAATTCTATTTCTCTCTCTCTCTCTCTCTCTCTCTCTCATATTCATATATATATATATATATATATATATATATATATATATATAACTAGTCAAGATTCTCCAGAAAAACAGAACAAATAGCAAATGTTACTATTTCCAGAAATTCTCCTTCACCAATAGTAAATTCTACTATTAGTTCTGTTTTTCTGGAGAGCCCTGACTAGTACAGACATAGAAGCCTGCAATACTATTTTTGCAGCTTTTCTGTAAGTCTAAAATAATTTTTAAAGTCATCTTTAAGAATTCTTTTTATGAGCTATTCTTAATCAAAAATAGACCTCTTTCATATTCAGCAGGAGTAAGAGAAGAGAAGGAAGAGAAAAATAGAAACTAATGGAATTAGCACTGTTGTGTGTAATAAATCAAAGCATTAACTTCACTACTTAATAGTGGTGTGCTGAGATACACATACTAGCTAGGAAAATGTTTCTCTTTTTTTTTCCTCCTCTCTTACAGGTTTAAATTGACCCATTGATGAGAATTAATGTTTGCTTCTCAGTGGAGAATGAATGTCTGTGTACATGCTTACATTTGCTTGCATGTATATGTGTGTTGAAAAGACAGAGACCACGTGAGAGAGAGATCGAGCAAGAAAGAGAGAGAGAATTTTAATAGTTACCTGCTCTATTAGTTTTCTATGTTTGCTATGATAAATTACCATAAATTTGGTGTGGCTGAAAAGAACAGAAATTTATTCTCTCACAGATTTGGAGGCTGGAAGTCCAAAATCAGTTTCACTGAGCCAAAATCCAGGTGTCAGCAAGTCTGCACCCCCTCAGAAGGCTCTAAAGAAGAATCCGTTCTTTGCCTCTTTCAGCTTCCAGTGACTGCAGACCAGACATGCCCTGTCTTGTGGCAACATCACTTTGATCCTGGCCTCTGACATCACATTGCCTTCTCCTCTTCTTTGTATGTAATCTCTCACTGCTTCTCTTTTATAAGAACACTTGTGCTGGCACTGAGGGCCCACCTGGACAATGAAAGATAGTCTCCCAACCTCAGGATCCTTAATTTAATCACCTCTCCAGTGTCTTAGCTATATGTAGTAGGATGAATAGTCCCTGCAAAATTCATCACCCACTGGATCCTCAGAAAGCGAATTTATTTGGATATCAGATCACCACAGAGGTATTTAAGATAAGGGTTGATGCAATCTCAGAACTTTGGGAGGCCGAGGCGGGTGGATCATGAGGTCAAGAGATCGAGACCATCCTGGTCAACATGGTGAAACCCCGTCTCTATTAAAAATACAAAAAATTAGCTGGGCATGGTGGCACGTGCCTGTAATTCCAGCTACTCAGGAGGCTGAGGCAGGAGAATTGCCTGAACCCAGGAGGCGGAGGTTGTGGTGAGCTGAGATCGTGCCATTGCACTCCAGCCTGGGTAACAAGAGCGAAACTCCGTCTCAAAAAAAAAAAAAAAAAAAAAGATAAGGGTTGAGATGAGCTCATACTGGATTAGAGTAGACCCTAAATCCAATGATAGTATCCTTATAAGAGACAAGAAAGAACGTGAAGAGACACAGAGAAGCCATGCAAAGACAGAGGCAGAGACTGGAGTTATGCTGCCATAAGCCAAAGAACATCAGGATCCACCAGGAGCTCAAAGATATGGAAAGGATTCTCCCCTGGAGCCTTTGGAAACAGTGTGGCCCCACCAAAACCTTGATTTTAGACTTCTGGCCTCTGCAACTACGAGAGAATAAATATTTAAACCCAGGAGGTAGAGGAAGATCGTGCCACTGTACTCCAACCTGGGCGACAGAGCGAGACCTTGTCTCAAAGAAAAAAAAAATTCAACAAGTCATAAAGCCCCAAGAACAAACAATTTATGTGAGAAGAGATGATAGAAGCAAAATTTGGGAAGCTAGGAAGCAGTTATTTGTTTTCAGGGCTTTATGACTTCTAATCTGAACACGTGGATTAACACTTCGTTCTTGACTCCTGGTAGTATAAAATGTTCCTTCTTCCTCTGAAGACTCATTTCAATATTTTGCCCATTTTGTCTTCAACTTTATTGTTAGCCCTTCCCTGACCCTGCATACACAGACTAAATGCATAAAGGAACTTTATCATGGGGTGAAGAAAGTTCAAAGTACAAACCAGGGACTGGTGAGACATATTCCAGGAAAAAATTTCTTCTTGCCCCATTATTAATACTTTCAACTATTCATTCCTTCCAGGAACTCCTTGGGATCATTCCCGAAGTGTCATTGTCTGGGTTTTTATCTTCTCTTTCAAGCCAGGATGAACTCTACAGTTTATTATACTGCAACCCTAACTTCAGCTTACAACTGACCAGCCTATTTCACTAACAGATACTCGCAGAATTCTTTCAATTGGCCATCTTCCTGAGAGTCCTCAAGGCTATTAAAACATTTTTTATTTGATTTTTTTCTAATGAAAATTATCTCTCTTCCTTCTTTGGGAAATGTGGAAATTCTTAAAAAATTTTTTTTCCCAAAGGCTAAGCTTATCAGTTCAAATATCAGAGTATTCTGCTTTAGTGATAGCTGCAGTCGGCCCTGCCAAGCAGATGGGTCTCTCCACTTTGCCAGACAATGTACTCTTCTCTTATTACCCTTATGGGATTGATACTTTTTTTTTCTGTTTTTATGGTTGTTCACATGTCTGTCCTTTTAGACTTGCACTCCCAAGAGGCAGGAAGGCAGGGACCATCTCTTTTCCTTGAGTGTGTTCTCTACTCTTACTTTTCTACCTTCACACAGTGCTCACTAATTGCTTATTAAATGAATAAATGGGGCTGTAAATTATATAAAACTTAAAAGCCAAATAAATAATGACAGTATTCACACAATAGTGACCATATAAATATAGTTCAAGTAATATATATGAATGATTCCCTGTAAAACATTTGTTTTTGTTCCTATTAACTTCAGAAAAAATATATTTTTAGAATTCTATTTGCTTAATTTTTATTCACATATCACTGAATATTCTCAAGGGATACTTTATAAGGTTGATAATCCATCAGATAAGGACAGGTGTGATGGTTCTCGCCTGTAATCCCTGCACTTTGAGAGGCTGAGGCAGGTGGATTGCTTGAGCTCAGGAGCTGGAGATTAGCCTGGGCAATGCAGTGAAACACCGTCTCTACCAAAATACAAACAATTAGCCTGCAGCGGTGGTGTGTGCCTACGGTCCCAGCTACCTGGGAGGTTGAGGTGGGAGGATCACTTGAGCCTGGGAGGTTGAAGTTGCAGTGAGCTGAGATTGCACCACTGCACTCCAAGCTGGGTGACAAAGTGAGACTTCATCTCACATAATACTAATAATCAATCAGATTATATCAGTTGCATTTTCCCACTGCAAAACTATCACTTACTACTCTCTTCTAATCTTTTCTATGTTGAATATTTTGTTTCCTGGATTTCATGTCTTCCCTTTTCTTTTTCCTTCTCTGTCTTGTTTTGTTTTGTTTTTAATTTTACTCTTTCTATTGAAAGAGAACATCTTTCAATAGCATTTTAAGAATGAGGACTAGACAAGCCAATTTAATGTGACATTTAATTGTCTGAAAATGCCTGTATTCTACCTTCATATTTGATTGACAGTTTGGGTAAAAATTTGTAAGCTGAATATTACTTCTCTCAGAATTTTAAAGACATTGTTTTACTGTCATCTAGTTTTCAAAGGGTCAAATTTCTAGTCTTTTGTATAAAACGAATTTTTTTTTCTTTGGTAACTTTCAATATACATTCTTTGCCCAAGTGAAATTTAGTAATCATTTTCTTTATTGTGGTTCTTTTCAAATGTATTACACAGGGCATTCAACATACTTTTCCAATACATGTATTTTCTTGCTCTGAAACTTATTGAGAGTTTGCTCAACTGCATTTTCTCTTTTCTCACTTTCTTTAATTTCTATTAGTCATATGTATATTTCATTTTCTGCCTATTTTCCTCATTTAAAATATTTTTTCTTCATTATTTTCTTCTAATTCCTATGAAATTTCCTAAAATTTACCCTTCATTTTAAAATCTCAAGTGAAGATTTTCACTCTGTTTTCTTAATTCTAATTTTCAATTCCATGTTAAATTCTCTGGTGTTTCTTTCATATGTCTTCTTCTTATTGTTTCATGATGCAATATCTACATTCTGAGTCCAAAAGTTATTGCGTTTTTAGAAGTTGTCTTCTACATTCTTCTCTGCTTTCTCTATGTTCCTTTTTTTTCATTTTTTTTCCTGCTTTGGAGGTCTCTTTATACTGGAGGCTTTTCTTAAATTCTTAGCTAACCATTCTTGTTAAATTTAAGGCAGTTAAAAAACTTGATGAAAGTTCTGTATGCATAGGCAAAGCTTGTTAGTGAACTTCTCTAAAGGATAGTTAGTGATGAGTGGAATTTTTCACTGGGTGACCCAAATGTCAGTAACCGAAGTAATTTTTCCTGAGGATGTCATTCCTCTCCTCTCCTGCCTGGGAGATTTATGCCTAATTCCTGGAGTCTTAGGAGAAGAGGAGGTGGGGCTAAGGACTTCCAATTCCATTTGCTGATTCTCACTTTATTTCCCTGCTTTTAGAATTCTCTGTTTGCCTGAATAAGTAGTTTTTTAGTTCCAGTTTCTCCAGAGGAAAAACAGCCTCCTTCTCCTTCAGGGATAGAAGGTAAGATGAGGTTAGTTGCCTGACCCTGTAACGTGTGGGGGCCCTTCAGAACTCCCAGATCTATTTCCAGACTCAGACAAGTCCCCTCAACAATGCCTGGTGTCCTAGGTCCAAGATTTCCTGGGACTTGCTTCCTGTTGGCACTCTTCCTGGGTGGCCTGTAAGTTTTTTTTTCATCTTCTATGTCAGGAGATACTCCCTGCTATTCTTTCTATTTTCCAAAAACGTATTAACATCTCTTGTCCGTTGTTTTTGCTTCTGCTTGTATATTGCCTCCTCTTTTCTTCTTGGTGGATTTAACCTTTCTCCTTCCTTGTGTGCCATTTAACAAAAACTTTAGAGGGTAGACTCAATAGCAGACAGGAGGGTGACTAAAAACTATTATTTGACACTGACCTTTCTTTACTGGTTTGAATACTATATTATCTAGAAATAGCATACTTTGGCAGGGCTTAGTGGCTCACACCTATAATCCCAGCACTTTAGGAGGCCGAGGCAGGCAGATCACCTGAGGTCAGGAGTTTGAGACCAGCCTGGCTATAATTATGGTGAAACCCCATTTCTTCTAAAAATACAAAAAATTAGCAGGGCATGGTGGTGTGTGCCTGTGATCCCAGCTACTTGGGAAGCTGAGGCAAGAGCATCACTCAAACCCGGGAAGTGGAGGTTGCAGTGAGCCGAGATTGCACCATTGCACTCCAGCTTGGGCAACAAGAGTGAAACTCCATCTCAAAAAAAAAAAAAAAGAAAAGAAAAGAAATAGCATACTTCGGTGCAAGTTGTGGCTATGAAAGCATTCTCTACTGCATAATAAAACCATCATAAAATGTTTCTTTGACCTTTGAAACATTGGAGTTTACTTTTAGGGGCAATAATTAAAGTATGTCATACTGAATAGCTCTAATGTGTCTAAATTTCCTAATCAAAGGTGTTTAGGTATTGAAAGAAAATAATAAAGAAACTAATACTTCCCAGTGTTGCTTATGTGTGCATCACTGAGCAGCTGCTTTCTAATTTAGCTTTCACAAAAATCTTTTACCGTATTGTCATTGAAGCAGGAGCAGCTGCGAGAGAAACAGACCTCTCGGACACCGAACTAGAAAGGAAGGCGTTTTATTACTGCCTGGGAGCAAGGCTTTATGTTTTGTCCAAACGGCCAAGCTCTCCTGACAAAGAGAAGCTCTGCGTTTATATAGGTTTACACTCTAGATATTACACATGAAAGGATCTTAGATTTACAGCCTTAGAAATTATAAGTGAAAGGGTCTTGGGTTTACAGCTTTAGAAATCACATATGAAAGGGTCTTGGGTTTACAGCTTTAGAAATCACGTATGAAAGTGTTCTGGTCTCCGGATGAAGGAGTGGGGTGGGGGTTTGATTTTGTTTAAGTAAAAACAATGTCTTCTGGAGAGATTCCCCCATACTATGCCTGCTATCTATAGGAAGGTGATTCAAGAGGTGCTGCCAGTCAGCCAGCCTTTTCTTCTATTGAAATGCAGTGTGGAGGTCAAGGGGTAGGTGATCCTAGATGCCTGGGTCTCCTTCCTCATCATAACTATTTTTATACTGGGAACCCCAAATCAGAGGTTAAAGAAACTTTCTTAGTGCAATACACAGCTAGAGAATAAAGGAGTCAGGGTCCCAGCCAGGTCTGACTTCAAAGCCTACATTCTCCCACAAGTTAACCAACTGATGTGACTCATCGTCTCTCCCAAGGTGAGACTGACACATTCTGGGTAAGTTTTATCAGCATTCAAGTGATAGACTATGATCAGTTAGCATCGCCTTGTAAGTTTTTCTGCAAATCGTGGCTTACAAATTGTGTCCTATATGTTATAGCTATCTCCAAAATTATGTATTCACATTGAAAAGTAAAAAACACATTTCAAAAAAATATACATGCATAGTTAAATGCATTTTTCTTATTAAAGTATTTTACTTTTAAAAATAATTTTAAAGACACTGCTTCAGGACACTGTTCTTTTGTTTTTTAACTTAGAACCCACCTATTAAAACATTACATACAGACGCAAGAAGGAGAACAACACACACTGGGGCCTGTGGAAGGAATCGGGGGAGGTAGAGCATCAGAATCAATAGCTAATGCATGTGGGGCTTAATCACCTAGGTGATGGGTTGATAGGTGCAGCAAACCACCATAGTACACATTTACCTACATAACAAAACTGCACATCTGGCACATGTATTCCAGAACTTAAAATTAAATTAAATAATTAAATTAAAAATTAACAACAAAAACCTACCTAGATGCAATATTCAGCATATGTGGAAAACAATGGTATTTGAGCAAAGAAGGTTTTAAAATAATTGTTTTGTTTTTGTTTGTTTTGTACCTGTCTTTTTAAAAATAAGATAATATAGCATAAAAGAACTGCACTTGCGATATGGTTTGGCTCTGTCCCCACCCAAATCTCATCTTGAATTGTAGCTCCATAATTCCCATGTGTTATGGGAGGGACCCAGTGGGAGATAATTGAATCATGGGGGTGATTTCCCCCATACTGTTGTCATGTGAATAAACCGCACAAGAGCTGATGAATTTATAAGGGGTTTCTCCTTTCACTTGACTCTCTTTCTCTCATTCTTTCTTGCCCACTGCCACGTAAGAAGTCCCTTTGCTCTTCCTTCATCTTCTGCCATGATTATGAGGCTCCCCAGCTATGTGGAACTGAGTCCGTTAAACCTCTTTTTCTTTATAAATTACGCAGGCTCAGGTATGCCTTTATTAGCAGCATGAGAACAGACTAATACAACTTTGGAGCCAGATAGTCCTGAGTTTGGTTGTCACCCATGACACCCACTAGTTATGTAAATCTGAACAAATTTCTTACACTTGTTTCATCTCCATTTTCTAAGCTGGCGGTGATTATAATTAACTCACAAGTTTGTTGAGATGGTTAAAAGATGCAATGTCTAAATGGCCTTGTGAGTGTAGACTGCATCCTTAGTGCTTGTCTCAGCTAAGTTTGTTGCAAAGAGGAGTCTAACTCAAGCTAGCTCAAGCAAAAGGAGTTGCCCTAAAGCTATGTGTGAATGGAAAGTTCACTGAGGAGCCATCAGGATGGAGACAACTTGAGAAACGGGTTTTGCCTGCTTTTCCTTGTACTGTGTGTCATCTCTGTTTCACAGAGCTATCTCTGCTTCTTTCCGAATTCCTGCTTCCTTCTCTCTTTACCAACCTGCTTCCACTGCTCATTCATAAATTTTGCTCCATATAACTTCTATTTGTATGTGTTTTTGACTTACCACATTATGATTATAATATCATATATCTTTCAATATACCATTTTGCTTCTGCCTCTGCTAATAATTGGCAGTTTACTTCATATTTTTAGTCCAGATTTTCAGGAGCAATTATCAGATTGACCCAGCTTACCTTTTCAGTGTTTGACCTAGCTTATAGTTAATATAGGTTCCTTGCCAGATTATAGCTTAGTTTCTTTAGGTTTGGTTCAATCATTGTTAACTAGAAAAGGAAAGACAGATGACCCTCCCACGCAATGCCACTGACCCTTCTGCGAGTGATAATGTGGTAGTTTCCTTGGAAGTTATATGAGTTAAGCAGATAAGCCTAACAACTCTAGAATCACAATCTAGAATTTTTCTTTTAATTTCATATGCCTGAATGACAAAAGTATTTTGCAGATTTATCATTTGTTCCCTAATCTCATTCTATTTCTCTTTCATCTTAGAGGATTGAGTTATGTTATCAGGAACAGAAAACAATAATTTACCAATATTTTCAGCAGTCAGTTTACCATTTATTCTCGACCTGTCAGAGTTAGTATAGGCAGATGGCAGAATTGAAAATCAATTTGCTGAATTTTTGCTAAGATTCCTTATGAGTTCAGCACAGTGCTAAGTATTATGGTTCATTTAAGCAAGTGTAAGAATCATGTATTATTGCTAAATAATTCAATCTTATTTATTTATGAGATAATAATTCAGAAGAAAATTTTCCAAAACAATGAATAGGAAGGTAGTGAGTGCGGTGGGAAGACAAATGCGTTTGAGGCTAGATTTTGCTCTTACCCTGACTACCTTTACCAGTCAGCTTGTTTTCCAGGCCTTAGTTAATTTAAGATGGGGGAATTACGGCAGGCTATAAAAAAGATTTTGTTTTTATTATTTTTCCTCTTGCATTTCGCCAATTGAATTTAGAATCAATCTAGTTGCATAGGATTTCTACTATGAAAGATTTATCCGTCCCTTATTCCACAACTTGTGCAAAGTCCAATGTCCTCAACAAGATTTTGGTAATATCTTGGTAGGTTTGGTGTTTAAAATAATTATTCTGACACTTGTTAAGATGGTAAGAAAGACTCCATTCCAGATTACTGCAATTGTGATCAACTCTGTTGAAACAGAAGATAGAGAGAGCTAAACTCTGAACTCTCTAATAACAAAAAAGTTGGAGATTTATAGCCAATGAGCAGAGTAAAGAGGTTAGTGGATAAGAAAGTAGTAAGAGGAGCATGAAGGGTAGGGGAATTCTTACTAAACAAATCCAACATGATTCTTGCTAACGGCAGGCCAAAGACATACATCAAAGGTTGGGTAAAGAACCTGATCAGATAGCAAGGGCAATCATATATATATGATTATATATATATATGTGTGTGTGTGTGTGTGTGTGTGTGTATGTCAACCTGCTAAAGCAAGGATAATCATATATGTACACACACACACCCCTACCTACATATTCACATACATATATATATGCAAATATATACATATGTACACACAAACCTACTGTACTGCCACTTGTATAAAAGTATATAGCACAACAATTATGTACCATATGTAATATTTGATAATGATAATAAATATGTTAGTTGGTTCAGGCATTTAGTATATCATGCTTTTAATCTGTAATTTAGAATGTATTCCTTCTACCTTTCTTTTAAGTTACCTGTAAAACAGCTTGAGGCAGGTCCTTCAGAAGGTATTCCAGAAGAAAGCATTATTATCATAGTACATGACAACTCCACACCTGTTACTGCTATTGCCCCTGAAGACCTTCCAGTTGCACAAGATGTGGAGATGGAAGACAGTGGTATTGATGATCCTAGCTCTGAGTAGGTCTAGGCTAAAATGAAAAAGTTTAAAAAGTTATAAAAATCAAAATAGATAAAAGTTTGTAGAATAAGGATGTAAAGAAAAACTATTTTGTACAGTTGTACAATGTGTTTGTGTTTTAAGCTAAGTATTATCACAGGAGAGTCAAAAAGTCTTTAAAAATTTAAGTTTTTAAAGTAAAAAAGTTACAGTCAGCTAAGTTTATTATTGAAGAAAGAAAAATTGTTGTTATAAATTTGATGTAGCCTAAGTTTACAGTGCTATAAAGTCTAAGGTGGTATACGGCTATGTCTTAAGATTTCACATTCACTCACCACTCACTCACTGACTCACCCAGAACAACCTCTAGTCCTATAAGCTCCCTTCATGGCAAGTGCACTATACAGGTGTAACATTTTTATCTTTCATACTGTATTTGTACTGTACTTTTTCAACATTTAGATATGTGTAGATACACAAATATTTATCATTGTATTACAATTGCCTATAGTATTCAGTACAGTAATATACTGTCCAGGTTTTTAGCTTAGGAGCAATAGACTATGCCATATAGCCTAGGTTTGTAGTAGGCTATTCCACCCAGATTTGTGTAAGTACACTCTATGATGTTTACACAACAACAAAATTGTTTAAGGATCCATGTCTTAGACTGTCTCCCTACATTAAATAACACATGACTGTGCATACATGCCATTGTGGGCTGAACCTAAACAGTGTAAAATAATGACTGAAATGCAGTTGGTATGCTTTTGAAGTGGTGTGTAGAATATACATTTCCTGTGACACAGAGAAAGGCAGAAAATTTGAAACTTTACTAATAAATAACTAGAATTACTTTGATAGTGATTATACTGTAACTTAGCTCTCATTTGATACATATTTCTAATTCCTTTCTTTATTGGTTTTCACTTGAACTGGAGTTTATATTTGATCTCCCCTTGACCTTATTCTCTTTTACCCACTTGTTCTCTTTAAATGAACTTATTTTCTTGCCCTAGTGAAAATTCAAATCCTTTTTGATTTCTTATCCTTTTTGTGATGATTAAGGGTGTAAATCTAGAATGCTAGGAAGTCATCGTCCCTTCCCTCTGCCTTCTCTCCATTTCCAAATTGCAACTAAGTCTTTTTATTTCCTTTTTTCTTTTTCTTTTCTTGGTTTTTTTTTTTTTTTTTTGAGACAGGCACCACTTGCCCCGGCTGGAGTGCAGTGGCGTGATCTTGGTTCATTGCAACCTCTGCCTCCCAGGTTCAAGTAATTCTCCTGCCTCAGACTCCCAAGTATCTGGGACCATAGGCAGGCACCACTACTCCCACCTAATTTTTGTATTTTTAGTAGAGACGGACTTTCACCATGTTGGCCAGGCTGATCTCGATGTCCTGATCTTGTAATCCACCTGCCTCAGCCTCCCAAAGTGCTGGGATTACAGGTGTGAGCCACCACACCCAGCTCAAGTCTTCATTTCTACCATTTCAAACACAGGACGGTAGAGTAGAGTAGAATGATAGATGGTAGAGTAGGATTATGGCGTTCTTTGGTTTTGAGTATTTTAAAGGCTTTCCATGATCTATGAAACTGATTCCAAATGCCTTAGACTGACATATAAGGCCTTTATGACTTGACTATCATTTGCCAGCTTTACATCAGGTTGTTTTTTCTATTCATCTCTGTTGCGGTCATATTACATGACCTTTAATATGTCCATGCCCAGCATCAGTTGTTCTCTATGTCTGTCACACTCTGCATTATCTGCCACATAAAATTGTATATATCTCAGCTCAAACATTACCTCCAAGACAACCATTTCTTTACTGACAAATTTAGTCCCTGCCTCATATCCCTTTGTGTAACATTTTATTTTGGCATATTCTCCTATTATTTAGTAACTTTCTTGCTTGCAAGCCTTTTTATCCCACTAGATCAAGTGAAAACAATTTTTAATTTGTCTTTGCATCCCTAGTATCCAGCACAGTGCCTGACACAGAGTATGCATTCAGTTCATGTTTGTTGAATGAATAAATTATTTTGTGTTACAGGTTCTTTAGGAGAAGTCTAATTTACTTATTATTTTTTTTCTTTTTGAGATGGAGTCTTGCTCTTGTCACCTAGGCTGGAGTGCAATGGAACGATCTCAGCTCACTGCAACTTCTGCCTCCCAGGTTCAAGTGATTCTCCTGCCTCAGCCTCTCAAGTAGCTGGGATTACAGGTGCCCACCATCATGCCCTGCTAATTTTTTTATATTTTGAGTAGAAACAGGGTTTCACCATGTTGGTCAGGCTGGTCTCGAACTCCTGACCTCAGGTGATCCACCCGCCTTGGCTTTCCAGAGTTCTGCGATTACAGGCACTAATTTATTTTCTATGTCATAGAAAGTACCTTCAAAGAGTAAGCTTCACTGTTGTAAACTAAACACTTGGTACTTTGAAGAGATTTGTGTTTAAGATCTGAGAACATAACCCTCATTGCTCTCATTCTTTAAAACCTACTTGTACTTCCTCCTAATAATATGACTAGGAATATCATACTCAAGTATCCATTTGAAGTACACAAAACCATTTTACCCAAATGTGAGAATTGTAAAATCTTAGTATCCACAGGGATATTAGCTATAATATAACTGTTATGGATTGACTTGTGTCCCCAGAAAGATGTATTAAAGTCCTAAGCCTCAGTACCTGTGAATGTCACTGTAATTGGAAATAGAGTTTTTGTATAGGTAATCAAGTTAAGATGAGGTCATACTGAATTAGAGGGAGCCCTAATCTCATATGACTAGCATCCTTATAAGAAAAGAAGAGGCTGGGCATGGTGGCTTATGCCTATAATCACGGCACTTTGGGATGCTGAGGTGAGTAGATAACCTGAGGTCAGGAGTTCGAGACCAGCCTGACAAACATGGAGAAACCCCATCTCTACTAAAAATACAAAAATTAGCCTGGCATGGTGGCGGGCGCCTGTAATCCCAGCTACTCAGGAGGCTGAGGCAGGAGAATTGCTTGAACCTGGGAGGTAGCGGTTGCAGTGAGCCAAGATCATGCCACTGCACTCTAGCCTGGGCAACAAGAGCAAAACTCCATCTCAAAAAAGAAAAGAAGAGACACAGACACACAGGGAGAACACCAAGTTATCACAGAGGTAGAGATTGGAGTGATGCAGCCACAAGCCATGCAACACCATGGATTTAACCACCAGAAGCTAGGAAGAAGCAAGGAAGGATTCCACCCAGATATCAGAGGAAGCACAGCCCTGCTGACACCTTAATTGCAGACTTCTGGCCGTCAGAACTGAGAACATATTTCTGTTGTTTTAAGCCACCCAGTTTGGGTAGTTTGTTACAACAGCCTTTGGAAACTAATATAATAACCCAGGTCTTACTTGATGTTTTCAATATCCAAAATTGTGCTTGGTAATTCCTGAAATAGGAGACTTACTACATCCAAAGGGAATATATTTGGCAGTAGTAGAGCCCAATGTGCTGGAATGTCTCAGGAGGATTTTCCATTGGCTTCCTGTACCTCTTGCTTATTATTCTCAAATGGAAGATCATGACATCTTTAAATCCCACCATTTCAGCAGCTTTTAATGATAATTCACATGAGGGTGTTTCTACAGCAAATGAAAATTGAAAAATGGAGTCTCCAAGTGTCAGGCATATGGGCTTGATGGCTATTTTCCCTGCATTAAGGTTGCATTCAGTGCAACCTTACTCTAATTGAGGGATGATTTACATTTGTAATTATGTCCTTTCAAGAAGAGGGAAATTATGTGGCTGCCTTTCTCCTACCCAGGCCTAATTATATGAAAGGAAAGTTTTGCCAGTTTTCTGTTTCCCTGGTTGTCCTGGCACCTATTCGTGTGGAAGACAGGAATAGATATCAAGAAGCCGTAACACTAGATTAAAAGAATTAAAAGTCAAAAGCAGCTAAGAATCCAAGCAATATGATGGGATTAAGAGAATGAGAAGGCTGCTTGTAAAGTGATTAAACTTCTCCTGGCTATAAAGTAAAAGAGAAAAACATCGCTTGAGTTTAGGATTACCATTTCTCAAGAAAGGACAACAAAAGATTTTTGTGTGTTTTTACTTTCCAATGCCCCATGAGGTTGATGTAAGTTGTAATTTGAAGATCATTTCACTTTTTCAGTTAGCAAAGCTTCAGAGAAAACAGAAAACAATTGCCAGGAAAGTAAATGAATACTTCAGACAACTGCCAACAGAGGAAAATAAATGTTATCTCTAAAAGAAGTGAGTGTTTACAAAGATAGAAGTATATATACGATGCTCGGATAACCATTTAAGATGTTAATCCATGGGAACACTGAAAATTTCTATAAATGAAATAGTTCCAGTAGTTATTATTTTCCTCTCCCTTGCTTCTTCGCCAATTTAAACCATCTCCCCTACCTCCACCACAACACAAATGACTTATTTGTAAGGCAAAGGAAATTAAAGAAACCAAAAACATAATTGCCATGCATTATCCTTTACACAAATAACGAATAGAGAATAGATTAGCTTATTAGCTTTGTTTTTAGAGTTTTACCTAGAACACTATTTTATATCATTAAAAATGTGAAGTAGTACCATGGGCTTCGCCTCACCGGTTCAGACCCATGGTACAGTCAGCACCATGATGTTCTCATGACGCTTAAGGGTATCTCTGGGGGAAGACATGGCTGTTCCCCTCAAAGAAGTTTTCAAATACTGAGGTAAGAGCTCTCAGATGGGCTACTGGACCTTCTGTATTTACTTCATTTGGGTTTTCTGAATATAATTCCTTCAGTATAATTTCTAACAGACTCCCTGGACTAACATGGAAAATAAAATTTAATATTCTTTTTTTTTTTTTTTGAGATGGAGTTTCACTCTTGTTGCCCAGGCTGGAGTGCAATGGCATTATCTCGGCTCACTGCAGCCTCCAACTTTTGGATTCAAGTGATTCTCCTGCCTCAGTCTCCCATGTAGCTGGGATTATAGGTACCTACCACCATGCCCAACTAATTTTTGTATTTTTAGTAGAGTCGGGGTTTTACCGTATTGGTTATGCTGATCTTGAACTCCTGAGTTCAGGTGATCCATGTGCCTCGGCCTCCCAAAATGCTGGGATTAGAGGCGTGAGCCATCACACCCAGCCCAATATTGATTTTAAAGACAGGCCCATCCCTATTCTGCATTAGCCAAGCCTGCCCAGAACTGGGGACAGGGGAAGATTTGGAGATATGCCAACCATCACTGCGTCCCTGACTTTAAGTCTGTAAGATAGCATGCTGCAGCCTCTACTACTGTCTTCCAAAATCAAGCATAGAAAGATGCATGTCAAATCTAAATCCAGGAAATCACATAAAAGATTTACCGGCCAGGCGTGGTGGCTCACGCTTGTAATCTCAGCACTTTGGGAGGTCAAGGTGGGCAGATCACCTGAGGTCAGGAGTTTGAGACCAGCCTGGTCAACATGGTGAAACCCCATCTCTACTAAAAATACAAAAATTTAGCTGGGTGTGGTGGCACACACCTGTAGTCCCAGCTACTCAGGAGGCTGAGGCAGGAGAATCAGTTGAACCTGGGAGGCGGAGGTTTCGGTGAGCCAAGATCACACCACTGTACTCCAGGCTGAATGACAGAGTGAGACTTGGTCTCAAAACAAACAAACAAACAAACAAACAAAAGACTAACCAATACTCCATTATTTTCTTCTATTTCTTCCTTGAATTTGGCCAACTGCCTTTTACATTGTGCTTACTTATTTATTTCTCTGGTTCTTTCTTTCTCATACTCCTCACCAGCTATTGTCTAGGAATCCCTCTGGTCCTACTGAAAATGAGGCATTCTTTACGTGTATTGAATGAGAGCACAAAGTACTCAGATTACACCTCCATAGAGATCCCTTCCAAAGAGATCTTTCCTTTTCAATTGACCTTCTAGATGTGAAGCCAAATGTCCCCAGTCCTAGAGATCTCTTATCCTGCTATTCCACAGTCATGCTAAATATTCTGCAGGAGTGTAATCAAATGGGGTGATAACAGCCTTCCACCTAGAGGGACCACAGTATATAGAGAATTTACTACAACAAAAAAAAAAGTTTGTAAAAGCAACTAAAAATTGGTTTGCTTTGTATCATCCAGTAGCTTGAAAAGTGAGTTTTGTGTTAAAAAAAAAAAAAAAAAAAAAAGCCTGCTCAGGAGTGGCCAATCACCTCCCAGCATACCAAATCCACCTCTGTCTCCGATTATTTGCAATTATACGATTTTTTCTGCAGCTTTGTTAAGATATACTTGACAAATAAAAATTAAATATGTTTAAGTATACAACTTGATGTTTTCATATATTTATAGTGACATAATTACTGAAATAAAGATAATTAACGTATTCATTACCTCACAATCATTTTGTGTGTGTCAGGTAAAAATACAAGATCGGCCGGGCGCGGTGGCTCACGCCTATAATCCCAGCACTTTGGGAGGCAGAGGCGGGTGGATCATGAGGTCAAGAGATCGAGACCATCCTGGTCAACATGGTGAAGCCCCGTCTCTACTAAAAATACAAAAAATTAGCTGGGCATGGTGGCGCGTGTCTGTAATCCCAGCTACTCAGGAGGCTGAGGCAGGAGAATTGCCTGCATCCAGGAGGCGGAGGTTGCGGTGAGCCAAGATCGCGCCATTGCACTCCAGCCTGGGTAACAAGAGTGAAACTCCGTCTCAGAAAAAAAAAAAAAAAAAAAGAATACCTTAAACCGGAGTTTCTCAAACCTTAGTCATCCTTATACCACCTTCATAAATCTTCCTGTTTCTAATGACCACTTAAATAATTATTCACTTAATGATTGTTAAAATCATGGCTCATTCCCTCAGTAACTTTAGGAAGACTAGTTGTAAACATACAGTATCAATAACAGACATCTTTCCAGTAAAGAAAAGGAAGGTTATTCCTTTTCAGTGCAGTATCATTTTGTACATGAATCATTTTCTAGATGAAAAGTACTATTATATAACTATGTTAATTTGGTTATTACTATATACTTACTATTGACATTTATTAATGCCTTTTTTGAAAATCAAGAGTGAAGTCTGTAAATTTAGGAACAAATTGTAAAAAAAAAAATAGGAGACTATATTAGTAGCTAGTCTTGGTACAGAGCCCTTCTAATTTCTCTACCTTTTTTAAAATATAAAATTTCCAGGAAATTCAAAACTCTGAGGCATCTAATCAGCTGATTAAATTATTAATCAAATTCTCTGTATGATCTAAGCTTTTTTAAAAAACAGACACTTTTATGTTGATGGTATAATTTTGTGTAAACTCTCAATAATTGAAAATTGAGTAATCTGTATGAGCATCATTGAATATTACAGTGAGATTCACTGCACACAAAATCTTCCATTTTGTTGAGTATCATTTACTAACAAGCTTATTTATGTTTTCGGCTTTCAAAGTGGCTTTCTCCATGAGCTGTTTTTGTTAGAAATGAACTTCTGTCATCTGTTTTTATCCTTTTTTATATATAACCTTTGAATCACAAGAATGATTGTGGGAAGGTATAAGAAAGCTGTAGCTTTCAATAACTACTACAGACAGTAGGAAATTGAGTTTTTCCAGTGTTTAGTAACTCAAACAATGATCAAACACTGAAATATCCCATTCTAGTTATTTTGCTCTTCAGAATTCAGTTAATGTCTTTCAAAGACATTGGAGAATTCAAAAGCTTTTGAGATAAAATGACTAGATTCCCCAGACTGTGCTGTTTCTCATCACTCTCGTGAGAAGGGGTAATACAAACTCTTGGAATCAAAACAAAAGAGGAAACAAACAATGACTTGAATGTCTTTTCATCTGCATGGTGAGATAATATACAGGAACTCCTGGGTCAACATGGGTTTCTTAAGCTGCAGCCTCTCAACACTGAGAAAGCAAAATCACTCCACTATTCTTATTGTTTAATTGTGCCCTTATTGCCTGAACATTATTAAGATGAGATTCAAAATCTCTTACACTTCTTGGGATGCAGAATAATCTTATTATTTGGAATTGGGTCCTACTCTGAGTCTAATAAAGTCAGGAATATTTGTGTTTAATGAGTAAAAATGTCATGTGCCATTATTAAATCATAATGGTTAAATATAAAGTGATGTTGCAAGAAGACAGGATTGAACATTAGAGATGTTGCATTTGAATAAATTGAATACTAGCAAATTTTCTAGTATACTGAGCATAACATTTTACGAAATACTGTACTTTTATTAACTGAATTGACAATGCTTGATTAATTGATGTGATATATTCTAATTTTTAATCCCCATGAAAATTTTAGATTTGTAAAGTGAACTAAACCATGATTCTAGCAGAAAATACAAGAATAGAAAGTGCCATATTGCTAAGGAAATTCAGAGGATTTCAAGGCTGTGTTCTAAAGAGTTGGACAGGCTAGAAGGTAGGCTCCAGGTACATGTGAGGCATTCTTAAATACAGTGTTGCATCCACATATCAGGGTTAGAGGTAAAAGTTAACCCTTTATTTATCATATACTAATGTAAAATGTTTTATGTAGGCAATATATGTAATGTAAGAAGTCATATAACAAAAATAGGCATAAATGAAATGAGAACTATATAATAGCTATAAAAATAAGTTAGAAATCTTGGAAATGAAAACAATAGACTTAGGGAAATGGAAATCTTAAGAACTGGGAAAGATTCTAGGATTGAGAGATACCAGTGAATTAAAGGACTGCACTGAAGAATTCACTCATAGAACACAGAGACAGATATTTTAAAAACATAAAAGATATGGATTAGAAATTAAAAGGCTCAAAAACGTTACCAATAGGTGTTACAGAAGAAAAGGAAGGAGCAGAGAAGCAACATGTGAAGAGAGAACTAAGAATCTTCCTAAACTGGGGAAAAGTAAAAGTCAGGTTGAATGTACTCTCTGATTGTCAAGAATGTACAAATAAAAACAGATCTACTCCTGGACATTTTCTAATGTAACTGCAGAGCATCAAGCTTAAAAGAAAAATCTTAAAAGCAACTAGAGAGAAAAGACAGATCACTTAAAAAGAAATGCTAATTAGAATGACAGAAGACTTTGGAGTATTGCAACATATGTCAGCAATCATATAATAATAAAAGTAAAAAACACCAAAATAATGATAAAAGTATGACATTATGTTTCTAAGGCATAACTTTCAAATATATAAAACAAAAGCTGAAATTAAACACAGATGGTGAGTAATCCACTATTTTAGGAGGATATTGATTGTAGTACTATTTATGGTATTAAAAGCTTGAAAACAAAAAAAAAATGTACATCATTTGGGTAATGATTTAAAACACGGTTATATCCATAGCATGCAATGTTATTCAGTCATTTAAAAGACTGCATATACATTTGTGTATGATTATGTGAGCATGAGGAAAGTTATGGAAAAGTACATACCAAGTTACTTTACTTAAGTCTTTGGGGGAGACAGTGATGGGCACAGAAACAGGTAGTGAAGGAAAAGGGAAAATGCTCAAAATTTTAATAACTACAGAAAACATAATTCTGATGAAAGGCATTCATCTAAAACTCTTCAATAAAAGCTCCAAAGCAAGAAGGAACAAAAACTGGTGAAGGGAATCCAGAGTGGGACACAGAAAAGAAGATCTTTTTGTTTGGTTGTTTTTGTTTTTGTTTTTTGAGACAGAGTCTCACTCTGTGAGATGCCATCATGTATCTTGGCCTCCAAAGTGCTGGGATTTACAGGCATGAGCCACCACGCCTGGCCGGATCTTTTGTTATAGCCACACTAAGAGGACAGAAGGGACTATCTGGCCCTTATACAGATAGACATAACTTACATAATGTGTTGATAGCCACACTTTCCTGTGTAGAATGCTCATGTTTTCATTTCTTCCAGTTATTAAACGTGTGTCATTACGCATTTCTGCTTAAAAAATTTCTTGTTATATGTTGATCAAGAAATTAGGAGAAAGCCACTAAATAATTCCATTTTGTGCTATATGGTTTTTGAAAAACTGAAAACCATACATTTCTCCAAATGAAAAGTTCATTCATAATTCAAATGTTCTATAATAGAATTTTAGAATTTAGGTATATCTCAATAATACCTCATAATAAGTCCCAGTGCTCTTCTCTTCTGTGTAAAATGCTTTCAAATACTTTACACATGTTATTTTCATTCATTTAACATGGCAAGCACATTAAAGGGGAAAAAAAATCCCCTTCCTGGATCATTAATGAACTTTGACTTTCTGGTCTGTAAACCTTAGAGTGTCACAGGATATTATTATGAACTAGCCAGGATTATTGCCAAGTTAGTTTTGGGTTGGTGACTGTGGCATATTGAAATAGAAGAGTACGCCTTTTTTTTTTTTAAAATGTGGAAATTGTTCCCAATAACTGGTAAAAATTCCCTGCTTATTCTACCTATAAATTTGAATGGGAAGGCTATATAGAAAATAATAATATCCAGGGTTTCATAATTTTAAAAAGAAGTAAAAGAAAAAAACAAAACAAAAAACTTTGTGTAATAATCATCAGTTTTGTTAAAAATAGCTGTCAATCTTCACAAAATGACAGCAGAAGGAACTATGATCTGGGTCTTGCTGGCTATGGGTCTAACACATATAAAGCAAAAACCAAACATAGGCAAATTAATTAGAATGAGAATACCCAAGAAGGAATTTTAGCAGTTTCTATCCACTTTTTCTAGGTCTAGGTACTTAAGAAAACCCACACTGTTATTTGAAAAAACTTCGCAAATACACAAAAGTAGAAATAACTACATAAGGAACCCACATGTCCATCACCCAGCTATAAGGATCATCAACCCACAAGCAGTCTTGTTTCATATATGCCCCACTCACTTCATACTTTCCCCCACTGGATTATTTTGAAGCAAATTCAAGCACTATTTGATCTATAAAGTTTTTAATATCTGTCTCTAAAACATAATGATACATTCATCTTGGGAATTTTGATGTCCGAATTTGTAGGAAAGTCTTAGACTTTTCCATGTGGTTTCAAGGCAAAGGAAGTACTCTGCAAGGAGAATCAGTATCTTCGTGTTCCACAATGGATGTCCAGGATAGTTGTTATTCTTCTTTTGTAGGGATAAGTGCAATTCCCTATTTTAAGGTTATGTAAACCTTAGCGTTTCTAACAGCTCTTTCTAACCTCATCCTCTCTTTCTGTTACCTCTTTGGCCCTATTCTTTCATTTCAATAATGTGTCACTACTAAAAAGTCAGGAAGATCATGAGCTATATTAATAGAAAAGAGTGTGCAGATTTCAGAAAGTACATTTTCACCATAATTTACCTAATTAGTTGCTTGGTTTCTGAGCACCTCATTTAAGTGAAGCTACAAAGAACTAGGTGCTATATGAAAGAAGGGAAACAGGATTGTATGTTGGTTAATTTTACGTGTCAACTTGACTGGACTAAGGGATGCTCAGATAGCCGGTAAAATGTTATTTCTGGGTGTGTACATGAGGGTGTTTCCGACAGAGATTAGCACTTGAATTAATAGACTAAGTAAAGAAGATATGGCCTCACCAATGTGGTCAGGGATCATCCAATCCATTAAGGACCCTAAAAGAACAAAAACTGACTTGCTTTGCACAATTATATGTATACCAGGATCCTAGATTGAATCCTGAGCCAGAAAAAATGTGACTTTTGTTGTTATTGTTTTCCAATAAAGAATATTATTATGAAAATTGATGAAATGACACAAAGTTTTAGATTAAATAATAGTATTGTATCAATGTTAATTGTTCTTGATAATTATACTGATTTTGATCATTGTACTGTGATTAGGCAAGAAAATATTCTTGTTAATAGGACACTGAAGTATTTAACATTAAAACAGCATTATGGAGGAGGCAGAGCAAGATAGCCAAATAGAACCCTCTAGTGATCACCCCCTCCCCAACAGGAACACCAAGTTGAACAACTATCCACACAAGAAAGCACCTCTATATGAACCAAATATCAGGTAAGCAATCACTCTACCTGGTTTTAATATCATATCAAAGAAGGAAGCACTGAACAGCATAAGATAGACAGTCTTCAATTGCCAACAACACCCCTTCCCTATACCCTAGCAGTGGCTGTATGGTGTGGAGAAAGAATCTATATGCTTGGGAGAGGGAGAATGCAGTCATTTTGGGACTTTGCATTGGGACTCAGTGCTGCCCTGTAACAGTGGAAAGCAATACAGGGCAGAATTCAGCCCACACCCACAAATGTGGCATTTAGACCAGTCCTAGCCAGAGGGGAATTGTCCACCCTAGTGGTCAAAACCTAAGTTCTGGCTAGTCCCACCACTGCAGGCTAAAATACTCTGGGGTCCTAAATAAATTTGGAAAGCAATCTAGGCCACAAGAACTGCAATTCTTGGGCAAGTGTTGGTGCTGTGCTGGGATAGGAGCCAGTGGATTTGGGGTGAATGCAACCTAGAGACACACCAGCTGGGGGCAGTCAAGGGAGTGCACTAGCTCCTGGGTGACATTTCTAGACATACCCTGGGCCAGAAGTGAACCCACTGCCTTTAAGGAAAGAACCCAGGCAGGATTTATTACCTGCTGAAAAAAGCCTTTCTGCCTTGAATAAACATCAGCAGTAGCCAGGCAATTCACCGCAGACCTTGAGTGA
Source organism: Aotus nancymaae (assembly GCF_030222135.1). NCBI lineage: Eukaryota > Metazoa > Chordata > Mammalia > Primates > Aotidae > Aotus > Aotus nancymaae. Next base: position 35,114,179 of record NW_026988413.1, read on the forward strand.
GACCCAGCACCCTGCTGGCTTCAGGTATGACCCAGTACATTCTCAGCTGTGGTGACCATAGGGAGAGACTCCTTCTGCTTGAGGAAAGGAGAGGGAAAGTTAAAAAGGACTTTGTCTTGCCACTCTGATGCCACACAGTCTCAGTAAAATAAAGCACCAGACTCCTGAAGTCCCCAATTCCAGGCCTTAGCTCCTGGTTGCATTTCTAGACCCACTCTGGGCCAGAAAGGAACCCACCTCCCTGAAGAGAGAGACTCGGGCCTGGCAAGATTCACCACAAGCTGACTAAAGAGCCCTTGGCCTTGAATAAGCATCAGTGGTAGCCAGGCAGCACTCACCATGGGCCTAGGGCACTGATGGCCATGAGGAGAGACTCCTTCTGCTTGAGGAAAGGAGAGGAAAGAATATGAAAGATTTTATCTTCCAACTTGAGTACCAGTTCAGCCACAGTTCAATAAAGCACCAAGTAGATCCCTAAATTTCCTGATTCTTGGCCCCAGCACCCAGATAGCATTTCTAGGCTCACCCTGGGCCAGAAAGAAACCAACCAACCTGAAGGGAAAGAGAAAAGTCTCGTAGGATTCACTACCAGCTCACTTAGGCTTTGGGCCTTGGGCCTTGAAAAGTATCAGAGGTACCCAGGTAATAGTCATCACAGGCTTTGGGAAAGGCATGTTACTGTTCTGGCTTAAGGTCTGACCCAGAGCAGTCCCAGTGGTGGTAGCCACAAGGGTGCTTTTGCTACCCCTCACCAAACTCCAGGAAGCTCAGCATGGAGAAAGAAACTCTGTTTCTCTTTTGGGTAAAGGAAGGGAAGAGAAGAGCCTGTGCCTGGTAATCCAAGGATTCTCCCAGGACTTACCCAAGACCACCAAGGCAGTAATTTAACCAGTCTGCAAGAGTCACAGTGTTACTGGGCTTGGGATGCCTCCTAATACAGATAGAGCTGGAGTGACAAACACTTTTTTCACAGCACTCAATACCCTTTGAATAATTGGAAAGTCTTCTCAAGAAGGATAAATACAAACAAGACCAGACTGTGAAGATTATAATAAATACCTAACTCTTCAATGCTCATTCATTAATGAACATCCACAAGCATCAAGACCATCCAAGACAGCACAACTTCACCAAATGAACCAAATAAGGAACAAGTGACCAACCCCAGAATGACAGAGCTATGTGACCTTTCAGATAGAGAATTCAAAATATCTCTTTTGAGGGCACTCAATTAATTCAAGAAAACACAGAGAAGGAATTCAAAATCATATTGAATATATTTAACAAGATTGAAGTCATTTTTTAAAATCATGAGAAATTCAGGAGTTGAAAATTTCCTTTGACATACTGAATAATGTGTTGGACCTCTCAATAACAGAAGAAAGAATGAGATTGAAGACAGGCTCTTTGAAAATAAAAATCAGAGAAGACAAAAGAAAAAAGAATAAAAAAGAATGAAGCACACCTATAAAGACCTAGAAGATAGACTCAAAAGGACAAATCTAGGAGTTACTGGCCTTAAAGAGGAAGTAAAGAGTGAGATTGGAATAGAAAATGTATTCAGAGTGATAGTAACAGAGAACTTTCCAAACCTAGAGAGAGAGACATCAATATTTAACTATGAGAATGTTATAGAACACCAAGCAGATGTAACTCAAATAAGGCTACCTCAAGACATTTAACAAACTTCCAAAAGTCAAGGATGAAGAAAGAATCCTAAAAGGAGTAGGAGAAAAAAAATAATATACAAAGGAGCTCCAATATGTCTGGCAGCAGACTTATCAGTGAAAACCTTACAAGCCAGGAGAGAGTGGCGTGATACACTTAGAGTGCTGAAGGAAAAAATAAAAATTCTTATATTAGAATTGTATATCCGTGAAGATATTCTTTACACATCAAGGAGAAATAGAGACTTTCCCAGACAAGTAAAAGCTGAGGGATTTCATCAACACCAGACCTGCACTACAAGAAATGCTAACAGTTTTTCAATCTGAAAGAAAAGGATGTTAATGAACAATAAGAAATCATCTGAAGGCACTGGTAATAGCAAGTACACAGAAAAGTGCAGACTATTACAATACTGTAATTATGGTGTATAAACTCATATCTTGAGTGGAAGACTGAAAGATGAACCAATAAAAATAATAGCTACAACAACTTTTTAAGATGTAGACAGTATAAGATAGAAATAATAAAAAAGTTTAAAAGTTGGGGGAATGAACTTCAAGTGTAGATATTTTATTAGTTTTCTCTTTGCCTGTTTGTTAGTTATTTTTGGTTTTGTTTGTAGTCAGTGTTAAGTTGTCATCAGTTTAAATAATGAATTACAACACATTATTTTCAAGCCTCATGGTAACCTGAAATCAAAAAACTTAGACACACAAAAAGTCAAGAAATTAAAACATACCACCAGAGAAAATCACGTTCACAAAAAGGAAAACAGGAAGGAAAGAAAGAAACATCAGAAAACAAATTTTAAAACGGCAAGAGTAAGTTCTCACCTATCAACAATGACATTGAATGTAAACGGACTAAATTCTTCAATCAAGACTTAAGTAGATAAAAAAGACAAGCTGAATGAATAAAAAAAAGCAAGCCCCAATTATCTTCTACCTATAAGAAACTTCCCATATAAAGACACACATAAACTGAAAATAAAGTCATAGAAAAAGAAAGTGAATGCAAATTGAAACTGGAAAAAAAAACATAAAAATAAAGGTTATTTCATATTGATAAAGTGGTAGATTTAGCAAGGGGATACAACAATTGTAAATATATATGCATTTAACACAGGAGCATCCACATATATAAAGCAAATATTACTAGAGCTAAAGAGAGAGATAGACCCCAATAAAATAAAGCTGGAGGCTTCAGCACATCACTTTCAGCATTAGATGGATCACCCAGGCAGAAAATCAACAAAGAAATATTGGACTTAATCTGAAATATAGACCAAATAGACCTGATAGATATTTGCAGAACTTTTCACCCAACAGCTGCAGAATACACATGCTTCTCCTCAGCTCATGAAACATTCTCAAGAATAGATAATACGTAAGGCCACAAAACAAGTCTTTAAAAATTCAAATAAATTGAAATCATATCAACTGTCTTCTCTATCATGGAATAAAACTAGAAATCAATAACAAGAGGAACTTTGGAAACTATAAAAGCACATGAAAATTAACCAATATGCTCCTAAATGACCAGTAGATCAGTGAAGAATTTTGAAGAAAATGAAACAATTTTTTTGAAACAAAGGAAAATAAAAACAAAACATTAAAAACCCCATGGAGTTTGGCATAATCTGTACTAAGAGGAAAGTTTAGATCACTAAGTGCCTATATCAGTGTATTAGTCTGTTCTCATGCTGCTGCTAAATACATACCTGAAGCTGGGAAATTTATAAAAGAAAGATGTTTAACTGGACTCAGTTCCATGTGGTTGGGGAGGCCTCACAATCATGGTAGGAGGCAAGGAGGAACAAGTCACATCTTACATGATGGCAGCAGGCAAAAAAGAGAGAGCTCTCACAGGGAAACTCCTCCTAATAATGTCAGATTTCATGAGATTCATTCACTATCACAAGAACAGCATGGGAACCTGATCCTATGATTCAATTACCTCCCACCAGGCCCCTCCCACAACATGTGGGAATTCAAGATGAGATTTGAGTGGGGACACGGCCAGATCACATCAATCAAAAAAGTGAAAAAGCTTCAAATAAACAATCTAATGATGCTTCTTATAAAACTAAGAAAGCAGGAACAAATCAAACCCAAAAATGGCAGAAGAAAATAAATAAGATCAGAGCAGAAATAAATGAAATTGAAATGAAGAAACAATACAAAAGATCAACAAGATAAAAAGTCTGTTTTTTGAAAAAATAAAAAAGAAAACAAACTTTTAACCAGGCTAAGAAAAGACTCAACTAAATAAAATTAGAGATGAGAAAGGAGACATTACAACTGATATTTCAGAAATTCAAATTAGAGACTACCATGGGCAACTATATGCCAGTAAATTAGAAAACCTAGAAAAAAATAAATAAATTCCTAAACACATACAACCTACCAAGATTGAACCATGAAGAAATTCAAAACCTGAATAGAACAATAACAAGTAATGAGGTTAAATAAATAAAGGTCTCACAGCAAAGAAAAGTCCAGAACTCAATGGCTTCAGCTGCTGAATTTTACCAAACATTCAATGAAGAACTAATACCAGTCCTACTCAAACTAGTCAGAAAAATAGAAGAGAAGGGAATACTTCCAACCTTATTCTACAAGGCCAATATTACCCTGATAGCAAAACTGGAAAAAGATACATCAAAAAAAGAAAATTATAGGCCAATATCTCTGATGAATATTGATGCAAAAAACTCAACAAAATACTAGCAAAACAAATTTGACAACACATTAAAAAGATCATTCATCATGACCAAGTGGGATTTATCTCAGGAATGCAAGGATGTTTTAACATATGCAAATCAATTAATCTGATACATCACATCAACAGAATGAAGGACAAAAACCATATGATCATTTAAACTGATACTGAAAAAAAAATTGATAAAACTCAACATCCCTTCATGATAAAAAAAAAAAATCCTGAAAAACTTGGGATAGAGGGAACATACTTTAACACACAAAAAAACCATATATGACAGATCCACAGATAGCATCATACTGAATGAGGAAAAACTGAAAGCCTTTCCTTTAATACCTGGAACAAGACAACAATGCCCACTTTCACCACTGTTATTCAGCACAGTACTGGAAGTCCTAGCTAGAGCAATCAGACAATGGAAAGAAATAAAAGGCATTCAAATCAGAAGAAAAAAGTCAAATTATCCTTGTTTGCAAATGATATAATCTTACATTTGGAAAAAAACCTAAAGACTCTACAAGAAAATATTAAAACTGATATACAAATTCAGTAAAATTCTTGAATATAAAATACACAAAAATCAATAGAATTTCTATTTTCCAACAGCTACAATCTGAACAATCAAGAAAATCATCTCATTTACACTAGCTACAAATAAAATGCATAGGAATAAACAGAGCAAAAGATGTGAAAGATCTTTACAATAAAACACTGATGCAAGAAATTGAGGAAGATACAAAAAAAAAGGAAAAATATTCTATGTTCATGATTGAAAAAAATAAATATTGTTAAAATACCCATACAGCCCTGTCTACAGCTTCAACGTAATCTTTATCAAAATACCAATGACATTCTTCCCAGAGATAGAGCAAATAATCCTGAAATTTATATGGAACCATGAATGACCCAGAATAGCCAAAGCCATCCTGAGCAAAAGGAACAAAACTGGAGGAACTATGTTACCTAACTTCAAGTGATACTACTGAGTGATAGTAACCAAAACAGCATTGTGCTGGCATAAAAATAGACACAGAGACCCATGGAACAGAATAGAGCACCCGGAAATAAAACCATGTATGTACAGTTAACTCGTTTTTTATAAAGGTGCCTTCAATAAATGGTTCTGGGAAAACTGGATATCTGTATGCAGAAGAATGAAACTAGACCACTATCTCTCACAAAAAATCAAATCCAGATGGGCTAAACACTTAAATTTAAGAACTCAAACCTATGAAAACTACTAAAAGAAAATATTGAAGAAACTTTCCTGGACATTGGTCTGGGCAATGATTTCTTGACTAATACTCCATAAGCACAGACAAATAAAGCAAAAATGGACAAATGGAATTATAACAAGTTTAGAAGCCTCTACACAGTAAAGGAAATAATCAACAAAATGAAGAGATGACCCACAGCATGGGAGAAAATATTTGCAAACTATTCATCTGACAAGGATTAGTAACCAGAATGTATAAGTAACTCAAACACTCAATAGAAAAATCATCTAACAATTTGATCAAAAATCAAACAATCTAATTTAAAAAATGGGCAAAAGATCTGGATAGATGCTCCTCAAAGAAGACATACAAAAGGCAAACAGGTATAAGAAAAGGTGCTCAACATCATTGATCATCAGAGAAATACGGTTCAAAACTACATTGAGATATCATCTCATCCCACTTAAAATGGCTTTTATCCAAAAGATGGGCAATAACAGATGTTGGCAAGGTTGTGGAGAAAAGGGAACACTCATACACTGTTGGTGGGGATACACATTAGTACAACCATTGTAAAGAACAGTATGGAGATTCTTCAAAAAAACTAAAAATAGAACTTCCATATGACCCAACAAGCCCACTGCTAGGTATATACTCAAAAGAAAGGAAATCAGTATACAAAACAAATGTCTGCACTTCCATGTCTGTTGCAGCACTATTCATAATAGCCAAGATTTGGAAGCAACCTAAGTGTCCAGAAACAGACGAATAGATAAAGATGTGGTACATACACACAATGGAGTACTATTTAGCCACCAAAAAGAATGAGATCCTTTCATTTGCACCAACATGGATGAAACAGGAATGTTATGTTGAGTGAAATAAGCCAGACACAGAAAGACAAACTTATGTTCTCACTCATTTTTGGGAGCTAAAATTTAAAACATTTGAACTCATGGAGATGGCGCGTGTAATGGTGGTTGCCAGAGGCTGGGAAGGGCAACGGGGGGTGAGGGAGTGAGGATGGTTCATGGATACAAAAATATAGTTAGATAGAATGAATAAGATCTGGTATGTGATAACACTACAGAGTGACTACAGTCAAAAATAATTTCCTGTGCATTTAAAAAATAACTGTAAGAGTGTAATTGGAATGTTTCTAATGCAAGAAGATGATAAATTCTTAAGAGATGATATAGAGGCTCCATTTACCCTGATGTGATTATTATGTGCTATGTGCCTTATCAAAATATCTCATGTACCTCATAAATATACACATACTATGTACCCATAAAAGTTTAAAAAAATGAAATATAGCATCATGGAGAGATAGTAAATGTGATAAAATGATAATGATTGAAGACATGTGAGTTTTTAATACTATTGCAACTCTTTCATAAGTTTGAAATTATTCCCAAATAAAAATATCTAAAAGACTATGTATATGTCATCAGTTTTCATAATATGCTTTCATGCAAATAAATCATATACATATACATAGGAAAGAATAAGAGGTGAGAAGGTAGGTTTGTTGAGTATGGAGAACGCTTTTTGGAATTTCTCTGTAAAAGGAGAGATATGAAACAGTGGCTGGAGATGTTGGAGTTAAGAAGGTTTGCTGTAATTGCTGTTATTTGAATGAGTGACATTAAAGCAAGTATATAATAGAAAATGAGGAAAATCCAACTGAGGAAGGACAATGGATGAGTCACGACAAAGAGATAATATTCTCAGAAGCAAAACCCTTTCACAGCTAAGCAGTGATGAGTTCTGGTGCCTACATAACGGCTTAGCCTTGTATTACAGCATGGACAGTTCATCCACTGTAAAGGAAGGGACAGCCTGGGTGTGAATGCAATTAGTTTAGTCTATTTGATGTTAGAGAGACAAGAAGTGCTTTTCTAACAGCTTCTATTTTCTCAGTACAATTAGAAGCAAGGTCTCCAGCTACAATTGAAAAGGGGGAGGAATGTTGAAAATTTAAGATGACTACAGAGACAAAAGCAGAACTGTGAGAAAGCAGAGCTCAGGCTAAGAAAGCAACAATAAAGTCAGCGAACATATATTTATAAATGAACCATGAAGCTACCTTACTTTAAAGAGGAAATAAAACTATTTAGTCATGTATCACAACGATGGAAATTCATTCTGAGAAATACGTTGTTAGGAGATTTTTATGGTTGTGCAAACATCATAGAGTGTACTTACACAAACCTAGATGTATAGCCTACTACACAGCTATGCTATATGGTATAGCCTATTGCTCCCAGGCTCCAAATCTGTAGAGCATGTTGCTCTACTCAATACTGTAGTCAGTTGTGACACAATGCTATTTGTATATCCAAACAGATCTAAACATTAGAAAAGATAGAGTAAAAACATGGTTTTAAAATCCTATGGAACCACCATTGTATATGCAGTCCTTCACAGATGAAAATGTCATCATGTAGCACATACCTATGTTAATTTCTAATTAGCAGAGGCCCATAAATGGGTAAAAGGTTCCTAAGGCAAAGATCTCTACAAATCTGCGGCGTATACATCTGTAAGAATAGAAGGGTGATTCCTCATCACATCCTCACTGATCTAATAACTACTCTGGCTTCCAAGGTGCTTCAAAAACTAAACTCAGCAAAAAGTGCAGCCCAAATATGTGGCAGAAGTTGAACTGAGCTCGTTAAGTTTCATATTATGTATATCCTTTAATATAGCCTTTTAATGCCAGTAAGTGTGTCATGCGTAGATGAAATGCTAGACTGTCTTATGGCTTAGCAGTATTGGTCTTGGTCTCAGATGTTTATTTAGAACTCAGCCTCTCTTAAGACTTTTCTTCTCTGCCAAAACCTGCTTAGTCACCATCTAGGGTACCCCAAGGTTTTGTTGCTGTGCCCAAATTTACTTGAGAAGGTATTCGCTGTCCTAGGCAAAGAGCTAAGTACCAGTTAATCTATTTCTGAGGAAAAGAACATAAGTTAGTCATATCATGCCAGCATGTCTGAGGAAAATGCTTTTAATCGAATAATACTGAAATGCATAATAAGAAATATGATGAGAGACTGGGATTCCACTATGATGCTTCCTACTCATCAAATTCTTTCTAACATATGATAATCTACCCAAGTGCTTTATGCTTCAATCACAGAAACCAATTCAAGCTTAGACTCAGACTTAAGGATGATCCAAAGATTATGCCACTAGCTATATGTAAAGTTAAATAAAAGTAAAAATCCTGTTTCTCAGTTGCACAAGCTATGTGTCCAATACTTAATAGTCACATGTGGCTAATAGCTACCATATTAGTGCAGATATAGAACATTTTATCATCACAGAAATTTCCACTGGGTAGCAGTGGTCCAAACCATGGAAATCCCCTGTGGTTTATTCCATTTTTTAAATTGTTACTGGTTTCAGGGAAGCATAAAGAAATATGAACTTCTGATGTAACCTCAGAACCACCTTGGACTTCCAACTGACCCCAAACTGTAGCTCTGAGCTTTCCCAATCTGGATCTGACTCAGGATAGACCCACATCAACCATCAGAGTTTAGGAGGAGGAGGAAGCAGCACTTACCTCAAATGACAAAGTGATGCCTGGGAAAGTCCTTTTAAAACTATGAAGTGCTATGTAAAAATATTCTGTCTATTTCCCTAAGCAATTGCCTTCACTTTGTTGTGGGGCTCTCCCTAGATTATTATATTCATTATTGGACTCTAGAGCTTGAGATAAACGCAGAAAATTTGGAGGCAGTTCAGAGGAGACACTCAAAGATGATGAAAGGTTTGAGAAATAAAATTTTGTGGCTAAAAAAAATAAGTCATCCATCCTGGAAGAAAATTGTGTGATTGTCTTCAAGCATAAGCATACGTATTATATAGAGAATTATGTCCAGCTACATTGATAAATGCTGCAGACAGAATAGAAGAATTAACAACATAAAAGTAAATTTCCTGATAATGATGGCTGTGCTGAAATAGGCTATTAAAGAAGTTTAAGAAATCTTCTCTGGATGTATTTAAAAGCAGAAAAGTTTCCGTGCACAACATTTTCCAGTAATGGTGCCTTCTGAGGAAAGCAGTCAGATATAATTCATTATGTATGCATTCCCATGTTTTGTAATGTGTGCAAATCTGGTTCCAGCTGGTAGGACTAGGGATTGCTTCTGGTGTCTATCAGGCGTCCTATAGCCAGGCAAGTGGCTACGATGAGAGCCCTATTCAACAGAGATACTGTATGCTCAGAATAATTATATTAGAAGATAAGGTCATTGCTTCCCCAGAACCCACATCTCCTTTCCCTATATCATATCCCATGATTTTTCTTGTGATACTATCCTTCTCCTATCCTACACAGCCCCGGTGTGGTTAATCAGAGCATCCATTCTCCTTGGCCAGAGTGATTGGTTCAGAAATAACAAGTAACCCAAGTCAATCCAATACGACTTGACTCTAGGTCTGTTTTTTTGTTCAAATTGTTGGGAGCAGAGAACCACTCTCTGTGACATATTTGAAAATATGAGATTTAAGCCTGGTTCTAGTGGTCTGGGGTGGGTTGTCATTACACACAGAGTACAGCAACAAAGTGCTTCTGTAGGGACTTCCATTAAATTTCTCCAGAGCAAAAGCTCTGGCTCTCCTGCCAAGAAGCAAGAAGCTAGAGATGGTGAGTAACCTGCTAAGCAACAGAGCTAGAGAAGGGGAAAGAAATAAAGAAGGAAAAGGCGGCCGTTCTTCGGTACACAGACTTTCAATTCATCACCTTCTTTACAGCACCATGCTGTCTCTCTTTCAATGGTCCTTGGCCCTACCAAAGTTCTTTGGGACAAATAAGCACACTTCTCCTCCTAAACGGCTTCCTCTGTCCCTCATTCAGTTATCACTGCTCCAGGCTTTTCCTCTGCTAAACATTTACGCAAATTTCTCAACCACTGATACCCTCTTTCCTATTTATCCTTCTAGGTGTTTTTTTTATTTGTTTGTTTTTGTATTGTTGTTGTTTTGAGACAGAATCTTGCTCTGTTGACCAGGCTGGAGTGCTGTGGCGCAATCTCAGCTCACTGCAATCTCCGCCTCCCGAATTCAAGAGATTCCTCTGCCTCTGCCTCCTGAGTAGTGGGATTACAGGCACGCACCACCATGCCCAGCTAATTTTTGTATTTTTAGTAGAGACAGGGTTTCCCCATGTTGGCCAGGCTAATCTCAAACTCCTGGCCTCAAAAGATCCACCAGACTCAGCCTCCCAAAGTGCTGGGATTACAGGTGTGTACCACTGTGCCTGGTCCTTCGAGTATTTTTGTTGTTGTTTGCCATCATTTTAGAGTGCTTTCAGGAAGGCAATAAATGTTCATGGTCAATCAATCAATCCATCATCTTTAAACTACTTTTATGTTAAGAACAAGCCAAAATATCAAGAAGAATAAAAATAGAATGAAGGAGAAAGAAAGAATTAAAGTAACACATAATTCCTGCTAGCTGTTGTCATGAACATAATAGTAGGGACTAGGATCCACTTACTCAAGCATCTCTGGAAACCCATTATGCACTCGCAAAAGCTCAGAGTAACAATGCTTCAGTGAGGCTGGAGACCAAATCCTGCTGGGTCTAGGCAGACACCCAGTCTGTAGATGTTTGAAACTGAAATTTTCCCCTGCTCCAGTGAGAGAGATAAATGTGTTAATTTGGTTGTTTTGTCTTTGTTTTTTTCTACTTTTGGATTGATTTCAGTTCTCTTAGGCATTTTGTTTAACAAATATTTACTAAGCAACTAATAGGCACACACAGTATTATGTTATTTCCTAAAATACAACGAGGGAGACTCAAATCTTGCTTCAAAAAAATATTTCAGTCTTTTGGAGAAAGTAACCTTTATCTTAAGTTATTTTGAAAGAGGAGGGCAGAGCAGGGAAGGACATAGAGATGGGGTGGTTGGGGCAGTGGTTACAGGAACAAGAGGAAATGTTTGGGAGGAGTCAACCCTCTGGTGCCAAATTGGAACACTCATGTTTCCAGATGTCTCTTTAAAATCCTGTCTCACTAGCAGTATTAATATTGAAGAGACTTACCCAGATTTTGGGGTAGAAGAATTGGCTTGGTGAAGTTATTATTACTAAAATAGACAATTTCACTCTATTCTCGAGCTATAATCTACAATCTTTTGTGACCCTCCACTTCCTCATTTAAATCTTGAAGGTTGTTTTCAGTTATAAAACTTTAGTATTTGAACCCAAATTCTGGCTTCTGGGCAATCTTCCCATAGTCTTTCTATTTCTATCACATCCTGTCCCCAAACCATTGTATTTTTTTTACTTTAACCCTGATTTGGAATTCTGCATTACTTATTTCGGTCCCCACCCTAAACACATTTTTTCTTCCCAATTTATTCTAAAGGTTGAAATAAAGTTCAAATGAAACCTAGCAACACATAAACCTAGAGAAAAGAAGTAAATAATTTATTTTCTGGTATAGAGGAAACTATTTGTAGTTAAAAATAAGTCAAATGTTCTCAAATCTGTGAATGGAATTGTATTAACTATATTTTATCAAGAATATTCTGAAATGGAATTTTTCTGACCTAAATGAATCATCCAACTGTTATGATAATAGCCCTCCTGAGCTGAGGAAGCCCAGATTTTTTGATAGTATAATGTACTGTAGAGTCATCTATCATACAATTTGAACAACAATCTATAATTGTGTTTTCCTTCATAACCAAAAAGAGCATCTTAAAATTGGATGACTCTTCGAAATGGTCAGGAATTCTTCATTTTTGTTCTTTGAGTATTAGAATCATCCAAGATTATGCCCAAAGACACTTTAATGCTAGCATTCACTGAAAAAAAAATAGTTCTGTGTAAGCAGGGCCTCCCAGCGTTTTTTGCATTATGACACACATGAAAACTGATTATATTAGCCAGTCATGGGGTCTCATGCCTGTAATCCCAGCACTTTGGGAGGCCAAGGCAGGCAGATCACAAGGCTAGGAGTTTGAGACCAGTCTGGCCAATATAGTGAAACCCCGTCTCTACTAAAAATACAAAAATTAGCCGGGTGTGGTGGTGGGCACATGTAGTCCCAGCTCCTCAATAGGCTGAGGCAGAGAACTGCTTGAACCCAAGAGGAAGAGGTTGCAGTAAGCTGAGACCATGCCACTGCACTCCAGCCTGGTGACAGAGTGAGACTCTGGAAAGCAAGGAAGCAAGAAGGAGAGAGAGAGAGAGGAAGAGAAGGGAAGGGGAGGGGAGGGAAGGGAAAGAAAGAAGGGAAGGAAGGAAAGAAAAGGAAGGAAGGAAAGAGAGATGCAAAGAAAGGAAGGAAAGAAAGAAAGAGAAAAGAAAAAGGAAGAAAGAAGGCAGGAAGGAAGGAAGGAGGAAGGCAGGCAGGCAAATTGATTATATTTGCACAGCATGCTGGGATCAACTTAGAGTTGCCTCAGCTAGAGGCAATAAACCTAGGGGTGGTAGATACCTGCTAGCTGTGGAACTAGTGTTTTAGGATTCCAGTTACACACCCAAGGCATTAGGGAAGCTTTAGAGTAGCATAGACTTTCATTAGAGAGTTGCCTAAAACTCCCTTTAATCTTCTTAATCAAGACACTTATCTCTCTACTCCTACCCCACTGCCTGGCAAAACTGCATTTTTGCCCAAGATGGGCTAAACGTATGTAATTTTATTTTTACATTGATTTAGTACATTTAAAAAATCAAAAGAAAATAACACATGAAAATAGAATGTGGATATTGTGCATTAGAGTAAGTTGGTTGCATTATACATATGATTTTAGAGGTAGAGCTGTTATGAGGAATTGGCAATAAAATTGTTGACTTTCATAGTCTATGTTTAGCAATCACATCAATCGTAAGTTCTCAATGTTATTATCCATATGACTTGAATTGCATATCTAATCAAAAGCCCACTGAGACATTATGAATTAAAGAAAAATGTCTATGTTATTATCTAGGAGATTAATAAAATTTCCTAAATTCTCTGTTCATGGCTTTCTACCGACAGCTTTATGAAAGATGCTATGATGATAATTAAATTAGATGCTAGTTAGTGACTGCTATTGTACAGGACTTTCATTTCCATTTTATAGAACAAAAGAGTGCTGGAGAGAGTTTGTGGCAAATGGTATACAACTTGCTTCCTTTTGCAGAAATTATTTTTGTAATATAAAAGAAATATATAATTATTATGAAGTCTTTAGAAAACAAGTAAAGGAAGGCTTATGGTAACTTTTTCAGGTGACTTATTCAAAGACCTTTTTCTTTCTTTCTTTTTTTTTTTTTTGAGATGGAGTTTGGCCCTTTTTGCCCAGCTGGAGTGCAATGGCACCATCTTGGCCCACCACAACCTCTGCCTCATGGGTTCAAGTGATTCTCCTGCTTCAGCACCCTGAGTAGCTGGGATTACAGGAATGTGCCACTATGCCTGGCTAATTTTTTGTATTTTTAGTAGAGATGGGATTTCTCCATGTTGGTCAGGCTGCTCTCGAACTCCTGACCTCAGGTGATCCGCCCACCTCGGCCTCCCAAAATGCTAGGATTACAGGCCTGAGTCACTGCGCCCAGCAATCTTTTCCTTATAAACATAAAACATAGGTTCAAAATCCTAACAAATTGTAATGATGGCTAGAATGTATCAAGTTCTGGGTACCAGACTTCATGCCAACAACTTTCCAAAACCTTCCAAACTCATTTCATCTTCAAAACAATGCTATAGGTGGGCACATATATCTTTGTCATACAAATAAGAAAGCTGAAACCAAACAAAATTACCTGGCCAGTCTGTGGACATAGAACCAGCAGAGGTTGAGCAGGTTTAAGAAGCAAGTTGTCTGATTCAAGTGCCTGCAATCTTGACCACATTGCCTTAGGCCCAACAGCTGCAAAAAAATCAACCTAATATATGGCAAACTAGCTCATTTTACTAATTTAGAATGATACTGACCAAATTTCAGCAGTTTCCAAACTTTGTTCCACATTAGAATCACTTGGGGAAATTTTACGATTCCTGTTCTCATCCCCTACCAATTAAATCATCATGTCTGGTAGAGTTAGGGGCAACCAAATATCAGTATGATTAAAGATTCCTAGGTGAGTCCCTTTGCCGCAAAATTTGGGGACCTCTGACCAATACTGATTTTGGAGGTCTCAGCTTACAGCTGGTCCTATAGTCCTACATTTCACTTAGGAAAAACCATTGTGCTACCTGGAACTAGACACTTAACTATAGGCTATGACTAGTCCCTATTTGTGTAAATATTCTCTTCCATGTCTCTACAACCAAAAAGAATTTCTACAAGTGCACTATTTAATTATTGGGAAATGCATAGGTGGACTGAGCAGTGATAGAGTTTTTTTTTCAATGCAGTAGAGCTATATTGGTTAAGCATACAGAGAAGGGAGAGAGATTTGGCAATTAGCAGTTATTTTGATACTGCTAGACAGCCAAATAGGAAAATTAGGTCCTCCCAAAATCCACTTCGGAATCTAATTATCCAATTTGACTCCTTATCATAATCAAATTAGTCAACAAATTGCCTTTTCAGTTGTCCTTCATATTCCAGTATATTATAAATGAAAATGTAAAAACTTCCTTTTGCTATTTTTGCAGAAGGTGAGAATTAAAAAGAAACTCACAGTGGGCGCGGTAGCTCACGCTTGTAATCCCAACACTTTGGGAGCCCGAGGCAGGTGGATCAGGAGGTCAAGAGTTTGACACCAGCCTGACCAACATGGTGAAACCCCGCCTCTACTGAAAATACAAAAATTAGCCGGATGTGGTGGCACGTGCCTGTAATCGCAGCTACTCAGGAGAATCGCTCGAACCCGGGAGGTGGAGGTTGTGGTGAGCCGAGATGGCGCCACTGCACTCCAGCCTGGGCGACAGAGTAAAAACAAAAACAAAGGAACTGACAAGTCATTTGAGCCAAGCCCTTCATTTTAAACTGAGGAAATAAGGCCACAGATTACTGCCTTATTCTCCCAACAAAGCAACCACAGCCCTCAGGGCCCCTGCTACAGCTTACTATCTCAGGAGAAAACCCAGGGGTGACGCAGTGCTAAAGGGGGCTGTTGGGATTCCCAGCAGAGGCAATCTCTCTGGGAAGGGACATGTGATTCTGATAGCCACCATGTTTGAATCCTTTGGGTCAGTGATGCATTCATTCTATTTGGTGTTCTGAATACAGAAAAACAAAGCCAATAAAACATAATTTGAAGAAAAGTTGTCTATCAGAATTCACTCTCAGGGTTGGCTTGTTACAGATACTTGGCCTTTCTATGGTGACTCAGCTACCTTCCTAACCAGGGCCTTTCAGGGGGGAGGCTGAGAAGTCAAAGCTCCTGCTGTCAACACCCTACAGATAGTGAGGTGTTAGAGGGTGGGCTGTTTCCTTGGCATCAATGCTTACAATCTAGGGCACCCACCTGCAGACCTAGATGTTTCGTGACCTCAGAATTGTGGTTCCTAGACTTTTGCTGATGTGGTTTACTTTGCATCCCTCAGGCAAAACTAGAGGGGCTGGGCAAGGAAGGGAAGAGGGAGTGAGGCCTGCAGTAGCTTCTTGGGGTTTCTACCTCTGATCCGCCCTGCACAATTGTAATGTAACATTCTGACTTCCAAAAGTGTAATTACTTATCTTTTTTAAAATTACAATTATTCTCTTAAGAGCATCTATATAGAGGGGAAAAAGGAACATTAACCAACCAAGCAAGCTTTCCCTTGAATTAAAAAAAAAGTGCAATGATTATTCACTTTATAGAAGCAAACTCTTACTGTGTCTTAATATGACCAAATAAAAACTGAAACAAAACAAAAGAACCCCAGATAGTTCATTGATGACTGTACTACCAATAGATTCATTACTATGCTACAAATGCTTCATTTACTCCCCTTGGTAAGTACTGTAGAATACTACTACACTATTAAAGAGACTAGAATTGCATAAATGCAGCCTAAGATACTAGTCAGCTCTTTTGGCAAATCACTGGATTTGTTTGTATTGAACTTACTGTGAACAACACCCCTGGCCTTTTTTACACATCTTAGGTCAGTCAACATGGCTCTTTCAAAAAATGCCTGGATATAATTGGCGTATTTGTGTACACTTTTTATTGGCTCCACATAAATGTGCTGTCTACGATGCTGAAAACAGGTGAGTTGTCTTTCTTGTGTTTGTATTTAGGTATTTATAAATCGCTATATATGTAAACTATCCTTTTAATATCCATCTAGCTCTCCCCACAAATGACTAATAGAAATCTTATCCACCTTCAGCTGAAAAGCTCCCTTCATCTACTTTTCTTTATTTTACTGTTCTGGGCAAAAGCCCATTATCCACTCCTAAAAACTCTCTGAAATTTTTATTCTATCCATCCCAAGCTCATTTCTTCCTATGCCAAATCCTTCCCTCTATTATTACTCTCTTTGGCAACAATGCATTTGTAGCAAGAAGACAAAATTCCTATTACAAAAAATGACTCAAGCTTGCTTTCATAACATAGGAGAGCCATATAAATAATGACTTTGTTGTTTAGGTTCATTTAGTTAAATGTAGGTAGGCCCCAGAGCTCAGTTAGAATCGGAATGGTTGAGAAAATGAAGAAATAAAATTATTTGCATAATGAATTGTTTAAAGGAAGTATTCCCTTGGAAGTCAAGGGAGACAAGGAATTGGGGGTCCTAGGACTGGAAGAGAAGATTTAGAAGAAAGATTTAAATAGAGGGCAAGAAAGGCCTGAGGGGAAGAAAGAGAGAAAGTGAAAGTGAGACTTGAAAGTGAAACTACTTCTCTGATAAGGATATTTAGGGCACTTTAGGAGAAGTACTATCTGTTGTCAGGAAGGGTTAGGAGAACTATCTTTATCTAGTCAGAGACCAGAGACTCTCTCTTTTATTTTGTCAGAGATCCTCCTTTTCTGCACCATTTTCTAATGGAGTGTATAAAATATGAAGCTACCTATACTTGTTACAACAGAGAGAGAAGGTTCACCTCTGTAAATTACTAAGATAAGTAAAGGAAAGAAAGTTAACTATAACTATTAATCATGAGTTAAGAACTGAGAGAGTTCCAGAGAAGAGTTGTCATAGCACTAAGTGAAAGCCATTTATCAATGCGAGAGGCATGAGTGCAAGTATGTAGGGAGGCTCTTCCTATAAATAAAAAGGAAAGGACCTGCACCCTGAAGGAAGGTTCCAGCTGATATAATAAGGGGGGTGACTTCCTATGTCAGATCATCCATTTGAGGAGATAATAATCTGGAAAAATGTACCCCAAGACAGACTCCCTCTTCAGAATTCTGTGAAGGTGCCTCACTTGAAGTTGTCTTGTTACCTTTTTTTTGTTCCAAGACAAGGTTTCGCTGGAGTGCAATGGCACAATCATAGCTCACTACGGCAGCCTCCAACTGTTGAGTTCAAGTAATCCTCATACCTCAGCCTCCTAGAAGCTAGGACTACAGGTGGACACCACCATGCCTGGCTATTTTTTATTTTATTTTATTTTATTTTTAGTAGAGACGAAGTCTTGCTATATTGTCCAGGTTGGTCTCAAATACCTGGCTCAAGCAGTCCTCCTGTCTGAGCCTCCCAAAATGCCGAGATTACAAGCATGAGCCACTGCACCTGGCCTGGCCTGTTGTCTTTAGAAATCCTCATCTTATCACCTTTCTCCCCTTCATTTTTTCCTCTTTCTTTTGTTCTTCAGAGAAAGACAGGGGTGTGGGAAATAATAAGGAACCCACTAAGCAATCATTTAAAGAAGCCAAGCTCTAAATTTTTCTAAATTCTCAAGATCATATTGCCACTATTTGTCTAACAAAGAAAGTTAATTGCAACCTCAATATAGTTTTTAAAATTACTTGCTGTCTGTGATCTAAATAAAATGTAAGCAATATGAAGACGTAGATTTTATCCTCATTGTTCAATGCTTTGTGCCCATCACCTAGAAAAATTGTGGTGTGATGTGGTAGGAGTTATTAAGAAATCATTTTAGGCAGATAGAGAGTAAAAGGGGTCCTTGGGAAGTCTTCATTTTTTTAAAGCATCTCAGGAAAAGTTTTTTGTAAAGCCCAGGCTCTTAGAGCCAGGCCGGGAAGCTTTGATATGCAAATGCTGAGCATCCACCCAAACATGGCAATTCCCACAGCCTTCTTGCCCTTGCCTATGTGTTCCTGGCACCGTGGCCGCCCCCACATATCCCCACGTATGTAGAACATCATGGCACCGTACATTTGCATATTAAAAGCCTAGCGTAGGAGGGCCAGCTTTTTCGTGGGCTACATGAATGACATGCCTGGTCAAACTAATCACCTGAGCCCCATGCAAATCAGACACCACCTCCTCCAGCCTCTGCATATACCTGGCTGGTATCCATCTCACTTGGGGTTCCCTCTCTGGACTTTGGAGCCCTTCTCTCCCTCTGTCTTTTTATGGGGGCGTTTCTTCCTTCTGCCTTCTTCTTTCTTTTTTGCCTGTTAACTCTCCACCCCTTAAAACCACACCACGTGTATCCGTGTAGTTTTATCTAATTCAACTCGAGACGAGTAACTGGTGTTCCTCCACTCATCAGAGCCGTGTCAATGACAGTTACTAAAAACTATTTACTAAATGGGATGAATGAATGTTCCTGTGTTCCTATTATTTTCAAACCATAGGCAGACATCTATTCCATAAAACAGCCCAGTGTTCGTGGTGCTTTACTGAATGCTGGTAGGAGAACAGTGGCCATGTGCAGGGAAAAGGAATCAAGGGCATAAATATGAGATAATTAAGAGGGAGCAGGAATTATGAGTAACAGGAGAACAGGAAGACATGGAAATGTGACAGTGGGAAGGGAATATGCTTTCTTTCCAATAGCACATGGATTATGACATCAGCTAATTATTTGGATTAAAGGAAAGGGTGAAACTAAAAGTCAGGAATTTCGGAACAATTGACTGAATAAATTGTAAAACTATTCTTTCACTGTAGACAGACTCCCTTTCAGTCAAGACCTTTATTTCAACCGAAGATTTAGAACAAAAGATGTAAACATCAATCACAACTTATCAGATGAAGGCCCAAGAGCCAATTTCACCCTGCCCCATTGTTTGTTCTTAAAACTAGACCAGCCGGGCGCAGTGGCTCACGCCTGTAATCCCAGCACTTTGGGAGGCTGAGGCAGGTGGATCACGAGGTCAAGAGATCGAGACCATCCTGGTCAACATGGTGAAACTCCTTCTCCACTAAAAATACAAAAAATTAGCTGGGCATGGTGGTGCATGCCTGTAATCCCAGCTACTCAGGAGGCTGAGGCAGGAGAATTGCCTGAACCCAGGAGGCGGAGGTTGCGGTGAGCCGAGATCGCGCCATTGCACTCCAGCCTGGGTAACAAGAGCGAAACTCCGTCTCAAAAAAAAAAAAGAAAAGAAAACTAGACCAGACCACCCACACCATAAATGGCTGAAGTTTCACCAATACTGCTTCCATGAACCCTCCTTTTTCTTTTCTTTTTAACTGACAAATAATCATTGCATATATTATTTTTATGAGGTACAGTGTGATGGTTTATATATGTTTTACATTATGAAATGATCATTTGTCCTCACTTTTTCCTTAATTGCTCTTCATCTCTGGTCCATGCTCTACCCAATTCTTGGCCTAGCTGTGCTTCCTTTGGTCTTTTAGTTATTGATCATCCTGGCATTTGAATCTTGGTTATACCCTTTGAGAAAAGAGTGCTTATTTCTCTGACGTTGAATGGGAACCCATGCCCAAGTTGCAAAGTCTTGGCAATCTTGACACCAGCTATCCTCTGCTGGATTGACTCCAATTTCTCTGTGAAGTAAGAGTTAGGGACAGATTAAGATAATCTATTTAAAAAGCTCACAAGATTAAAGCAGATATATGTGAAAGTATTCAGGAAAAGGCAAGTATGTTTGTATTCAACGAAACTTATCTTAAGTGCTTTGTTTACTAAGCATTATGGTTTAAGTGCTGCTCTTAGGTCCCTTAATGTCTCTTCTCACTCAGGTTGATAAAAACACTTTCTCTCTAACAGTAACTTGTTGCTCTATCACTCTTCTATACTTGATATACTGGATATACCTTCATATCCATCCACTGCAGTGTGGGCTGATAATGTGTAATCATCCCTGCTTTGCACAGTTCTTTTCTCTTACTAGATGTGTTTTTTAACCTATGTTAGCTTGGGCAACCATACAAAATACCATAGACTGGGTGGCTTAAACAACAGGAACTTATTTTTTCACAGTTTCATAGGAGTCTGAGTAATCCACGATCAAAGTGCCAGACAATTTGGCCCCCCTTTAAGGGCTCTCTTCCTGTCTTGTGGATGGCCACCTACTTGGCATGTCCTCACATGATGAAAAAGAGAGTTCTAATCTTTCTTCCTCTTCATATAAAGACATTGTTAAAAAGGTAAGTTTTAAAGAGTTTATCTGAGCAAAGAACAATTATGAACTGGGAAGTTCCAAACCAAAAGTGGACTGGGAGCTCCACCAAGGAAATGCAAGAGAGAGGCTTTTACAGGAAAAATACAGAAGCAAAACAAAGAAAATATGTAATTGGTTACAGTTATACAGTTGCCTTATTAGGTTTATCTTATTCCTGGTTAACATGATTTTAGGTTTTTTGTCTGTTTCTGAGTGGTTGGCACCTAAATTCTATTTTTCTTTAATATAGGCATTTACAAGAAACTTAGCTCAAGCTAAGTTTTGCTTATGTTTGAAAATTGAGCAAGGTTGAAGTCACTCATGAGACCTCACTGGTGAAATCTGCTCAGAGATTCTTCAAGCCTGGTCTCCATTTTAGTTTGCTTTAATGTCACTAATCTTATCATGGAGGTCCATGCTGATAACCCTCATCTAAACCTAATCACCTCCCCAAGGCCCCACTTCCAGATATCATCACATTGGTGGTGAAGTCTTCATTACACAAATTTTGGGGAAAAAAAAAAATTAAGTCTATAACATTACCTATCACTTCAACAGAAGGTGGTAAAATATGAGAGGGATAAAATCCTGTAGTTTTATAAATTCAGAGTGATTGTTAACAGCTCCTATGGGACAAAAATAAAAAGAGTGTAGGTTGGGAAAAATATAGATCTACCCACAGTTTGGCAAGAATTTTGACTGCTGCTTCTTCCCAAGCGGTGATAATAACCAGCTCAGAATTAATTAGATTTAATAGATTTTTTAAAAATTGTCTAGCAAAAGAACCCTCTTCTGTTAGGAGTTTCTTGTTTCATATTCTAATGGCATAGTCTTTTAGTTGTTGATTTAAATTTTGTAAAAACTGGGGAAGTAGTCAAGAACCTTAAACTGTATACTGAGCTTTTATTTTAATTTCAAAATTATTTAGTTTAATTAATAGAGACAATCTCTCTATTATTTTATTAAACTTATTAAACTATCCAGTGTTGCACATTTTTTACATCATAAACAATTAGTAAGAGACAATAAATGTTTAAGTTATCCAATTTTAGAATTCTTTTATAATTTGAATATATAAATACTAGTGATTTGGACATATTTATACATTAAGGTTGATAAATCATTTTATTTTTCTCCTTTTAAACTAATTGTTTACCCAATGAAATTAACCTGAGAAAAAGCATCCAGATCTTTTCTGAGATACTGAACCACACTTATGCTGTCTGTTTGTACAGTACTTGTTGATTTCACAATACTGAAGTTGACAGCTGATTGTCTACCAATATCTATTCTCCCTATTTCTTTTTTCCTTTGCTTTTTGTTTTTGTTTTTTGAGACGGAGTCTCACTATGTCACCCAGGCTGGAGTGCAATGGCATAATCTCGTCTCACTGCAACTTCCGTCTCCTGGGTTCAAGTGATTCTCCTGCCTCAGCCTCCTGAGTAACTAGGACTAAAGGTGCATGCCACCATGCCCAGCTAATTTTTGTATTTTTAGTAGAGATGGGTTTTCACCATGTTGGCCAGGAAGGTCTTGATCTCCTGACTTTGTGATCCACCAGCCTTGGCCTCCCAAAGTGCTGGGATTACAGGCAGAGCCACAACACCAGGCTGTTCTCCCTATTTCTTAATAGTACAGTTGTGTCTGGCACAGCCCCTTCTTGCTAGAGATGATCAGACTCCCCTGCTGCTGGATATGCCCAAGTGAATATCACAAGTGGAATAATGTATTCCACTTGCTTAAAGAGAAGGATTTCACCTCCACTTCTCACGTTCCCCTAACCTGTAATCTGGACCATGCAGATGAGAGAAAGCCTAGAGCAGAGCAGCTGGCTAGAAGGAGCCCAAGACCCTGAGTGACAGATCTTATGGGGCACAACTGCCCACCTCTCTAAACTACCACCTTCTTCTAACCTGTTACATGAGAAAAAAAGATGTCATTATACCATTTCATCCTATGTAATAATATAGACACTATAGAATAACTTCACTCTATTTATTTGACGTTACATGTCTTAGTTTTGAGGAAGAAATGTAAGAATATGTGATATTTTCTCTTCTCTTACTGAGTTTCTAACTCAAGGAAAAAAACTAATACAGGAGAGAAAATCTGGACAATGAAACGCTTCACCTAACTAGTACAGAACATTAATACTCATAGTGAAAGAACTGAATTAGTTGAAGAAGTTTATGATGATGGAAGAAAAGTCTTGAAATAGGGGTAACAACATTTTCAAAAGATGAGACCAGGAAGAAGGACATTCAAATTTACAGAAGTAAATGTATGGGGGCAGAAAGAGTATTGTGGGGATCCCCCACCAGCGTAGAGGCCCCTCCGTGTCTCCACCATGACGGGGTCTGAGC
Source organism: Aotus nancymaae (assembly GCF_030222135.1). Classification (NCBI taxonomy): domain Eukaryota; kingdom Metazoa; phylum Chordata; class Mammalia; order Primates; family Aotidae; genus Aotus; species Aotus nancymaae. The sequence goes on from NW_026988413.1 coordinate 35,137,579, forward strand.
CCAGACACATTTCCCTCCACTGGGTGCAGTCGAGTGAGGTGGTGACAGGAAGACGTGGGAAATGTTAAGCTTACAGAGAGTCACTCTCAGTTCACTGCTCTTAGAGCATGACTGAGGTAATGCCAGCTTATTGTTTTTCTGTTGAAGTCCCTGTTCTGGGCTAGTTCTATGACTCTGTTTACCTGTAGTCACAGAAGCATTGAGATCATTCACTGTATTACTAGAAAATTGCTCCCTTCCTGATTTATTGCTTGCCCACCTGTCTTAACGTCATTTTCTGTAACAATGGATAAAAGGATAAGAATCTTTTGCGACCTTTAGGTAATCTTGCATATTGCCCCCTCCCTTGGTTACTTTGAACCTCCTTTGGTTACCTTGTAACTTTCTGTTTTGTCCCCGATAATGATTCTGTAAGAAAACTGACGTCAGTCACTGTATGTAAAATCATATATAAACTTCTGTGCACAAAAAATAAATCGCTGATCTGAGCATAGCTCATTTCAGACCTCCGGACCCATCTTCTCTATCTCCCTTTTTTTCCGTGCACTCTCTCTTCCAGGTATTAGGACCCTCTTGCTGGTCAAGAAACCCCCGGCAAACGTGCCGGTCTCACGGCCAACAACAGAGTATGTTATGTGAAGAAAATAATATGAAATTGCATGATTGGCATGTACATTTCACAATGTGAGGAAAGAGTGAGTATGTTAGGGCTGTGTATGCAGAAATTTAGGTTCTTAATCCATAAAATAACCTTGATACAATGGTAAAAAAACCAGATCAGCATGGAAAGAGAGTGGAAGCAAGGATGACCACTTAAGCTATAACCTAAATCCTGGAGTATAATAAAATGATTTTAAAGCGAAAACAGATTATAAAGAGAACAGAAAACAAGACATACTTGCTCACAGAATATGCATTTGTAAAAGTCTAAATCTATATGAAAATCAAAGTTTTCATGAAGCATTTTTACTCTGTATCAATAATGCAACTAGCGGTAATATCAGGATAAAATTACTTAACACATAATTGTTTTCCATTTACTATCATTGCTACTGACATTCTTAGCAACAAACTTGCTGTCATCATGGGAACTTAATCTTGACTTATAGTAGGATTAGTTTAGTTAGTTGTTTCACAAGATAATATTTTATAACAGACATTGCAAATACAATGTCTGTTACATAGAAAGGGCTCATATATTTTTTGTTGAACTGAACTAGAAACTGTACAATATTTCTATTGCAAAATTTCCTACATATGTGTGGCATAGATAGTGATGATGATGGCCTCTCATGGAATAACAGGATTTTATAGAGTATTTAATTTAGAATAAAGCCTTCGAGAAGTGATTGTGTCCTCACCTACAATTGTACTTTCTTTGTTGCAATACTTATACTCCAGGGAAGAGGTTACGCTAATCATGGTAGTGTTCCCTTGATTCATTCTTTGAACAAATGTTCACTAAGTGCTACTGGGTGGTAGGCATTGCTCTATGCTCTAAGGAAAGAGTGGTTGAACAACCTCCTTGCTCTCATGGAGCTTAAATTATTATAGCAGAGATAAACAATAAATAAGTTAAAAAAATTAGTGACAGGAACTTCCTATTTGTACAATGAAGAAAGTAAAGTAAGAGTCTACTGAATATTGAAGTAGGGAGGTCAGGTAAAGGCTTCCTATTGACAAGTGGTCAGAGAACTGAATGATGAGATAAAGCAGTCATGCAATATCTGGGGAGAGCAAATTCCAGGTAAAGATAACACAAAGTGTAAAGTCCATGAGGCAAGAGCCAGCCTGGCAGGTTGACAAAGAAGAAGGCAAAATGACTAAACAGAGTGAACAGGTGAGGGAATGAGTGGAAATAAATGAGGTCAGGGAGATAAGAAAGTGCCTGATTATACTGGGCTATGTAAGCCTTGGTCAGGAGTTTGGATAGAATAGAAACGAACTATATGTATATTACAGAAAATAAATATGGTTGTGGTTGGTATCATACTCTGCAGCTCAACTTAGAACAGAAGTACTTAAACAGTACACCACAACTACGCTTAAAGCTTCCAGTAAGTTTTTTAACAGCCCCATCTTTGACGTAAGCTACACCAAGTGACACAGGCACCTGAGGGAAGCACTAGAAGAAAGTCAGAAATCCAAGCAAATACAAACGAAGGAGACAGTGCAATAGCAGGAAAGTTGCCATTTTTATTCTTATTTATTTATTTTTCAACTGGCCAAGTCAATATGTATTAAGAAACACACGAACACATGCACCGTGGTAACAAAAACAGAGACAGGGATAGGAAACTCAAGATCTCCTATCTGGGAACAGGCTGACGGTATTGCATTTCTACAAGGCACGCCTCACTTTAAGAAAGAAGACACTTTCAAGACCAGATTGACAAGCTAGATAATGAGGAGTTATCTTCGTTTTTGTAAGTGAACTTTTTTTTTTGAGATGGAGTCTTGCTCTGTTATCCAGATTGGAGTGCAGTGGTGTGATCTCAGCTCATAGCAACCTCCACCTCCCGGGCTCAAGTAATTCTCCTTCCTCAGCCTCCCAGGTAGCTGGGACTACAGGCCAGTGCCACCACACCCAGCTCATGTTTTGTATTGTTAGTAGACACAGTGTTTCACCATGTTGGCCAGGCTGGTCTCAAACTCCTGACCTCAGGTGATCCACCCGCCTTGGACTCCCAAAGTGCTGGGATTACAGGCATGAACCACTGCACCTGGCCTGTAAGAGGACTTAAGGCAGTTTCACTCCTCTGAGAAATGGGAAGTAGAAGAGATTTATGCAGTATTCACATCCCTCCAGTTGTGCTAAGAGGGCTTATGAGTACCTAAGGTGGTTCTAGAAGCAAGAAAGAAGGGAACTGATTTCTCTTCAGACTGTTTTCCTTTCCCAGAAGAGGAGAAATATCCTCCAAAGAAGACTGGAGAAAGAGGCTCTCCCCAGAAGCTCTTGGAACGAGCTTCTTGGGAAAGCAGGAAGCAAGTGCAGTCCCATGTTGGTGCCTGCCAGCCTGGCCAGACTTTGGCAAAGGAACAAAGGTCCAGAGCCTTGCCTAGGGTCACTGGTCCTTCTTTCTATAGAGCTCCATAAGGGTCCAGAGCCTGTGACCTCATCAGATAGCTACATCTGTGGCTTGGGATGAGATCTTGTAGGGCAGCCATATGCTTGCCACACAAGAAAGGTGGCCACAAAATCAAAGATATGCAGACAAGAGAGAGGAGAGGAAATTACAGGCCAAAGGCCTATCGCTTGCACAATTCTTTCTGTTTCTCATCTCTATCTATACCTCTTACCTGTATGTATGTGGCCAGAAAGGAGCTTGGGTAGTCATCTGACCCAATCATCTCACCTCATTCTCACTCAGGTGCAAAGGTGAAGTCCAGAGAGGCCCAGCTACTGTTAGGTCCTAGGTTGGGTCCAGGTCAGACCTGGCCAGGAAGCCTCTGAGTCACCACCCTCTGAGTCATGCACCCTCGGCCCTTCTCATTTGAGGCAGCTTCAATGCCCACATGTGGGTTTATATTTACAACTGAGTTGGCTGGATTTGATTATCCACTCCTGCTACCAGTCCAGTTCTAGTTGTAATGCTTGGAAGCCACCACGAAGGAGGTGATTAGGAGGAGATTAGGACATACAGGTGTGCATGCAAAAGAGGTGGACCAGAAAAAATCATGAGGATCATTATCAAGTTGAAAATGGTGACCACTCCAAATTAGCTATAGGTGCTGTAGTCAGTCCACAGAGAGCTCTGAATGCAGATGAAGGCAATCAGCAGGGTAACCTTGTCATTTTCTAGTAGTGGGGAACTCTAGAAGAGGCCCAAGGCAGGGGAAGCTGTTCTCCAATGGAACAGCCTTTGTAGTGATTTCCTAAGTCCCTTGAAAGACACAGTCTGCCAAAACTCACAGAAGGAGAAATAGATAATCCAGATAGGCTTAAATTTATTAAATAAATTGGATCAATAATAATCTTCTAAAACAGCACCAGATGCAGATGGGTTCACAGGTGAATTTTACTAAACATTTAAGGAAGAAATTCTAAAAATTTTCCAAATCTCTTTCAGAAGATAGAAGCAGAGGGAGTAACTGTTAACTCATTCTATGAGCCCAGTGTTAAAACTGACAAAGGCATTATGAGAAGGGAGAACTACAGACCAATAGTTCTCATGAATATTGATGTGAAAATCTTTAGCAAAATATTAGCAAGTTAAATCCAGCAATGAATAATATATATGTATACATATAATGTGTGTGTGTGTGTATATATATACACACACACACACATTAGCAAAATATTCGCAAGTTAAATCCAGCAATGAATAATATATATGTATACATATAATGTGCGTGTGTGTGTATATATATATATATACACACACACGCACATTATATATGTTATATATATCACTATTAGATTTTTCAACATTTTTAGCTATTTTTCTTCTGGTATTATCAACTAGAAGCCATCCTGAACACACACACACACGAGTTCACTTCCCAATATCTTTCTGACGTATTTATAGCAGTGATATTTTTCATTTAGTTTTAATCTTCCCAATTTATCAAGGTAAAACATTAAAACACAATTAGTGATCATGATATTTTTTGAGGAAAATTATTGTTGTGTTTATTTTTATTGCATTATAATAGGTTTGTCAAAAAAGGTTTTCCAAAAAAATGAAAACACAAGATTATGGGCTAAGCAGCCTAAATCTAGCTGAAGTGAGTGCTATGAACTCAGCTGTGGGTACTGAGAGCAACAGCAGGCAAAGAGACTACGGATCTGTATTTTTCAAGCACAGGACTGTCCCTAGAAGGAAAGATTAAAAAAATATTGTAACAGACTGATTATGTCCCCTCAAGTTCCCATATGCTGTGCAATCCTAACCTGCAATGAGATATTATTAGAAGGAGGGCCTTAGGAAGTGGTTAGGTCATGAGAATGCAGCTGTTGTAAATGAGATTAGTGCCCTTGTAGAAGAGGCCCCAGGGAACACTCTCACAGTCTTCTCTATATATGAGGATACAAGGAGAAGTTGGCAGTCTGCAACCCAGAAGAAGGCCCTCACTAGAACCTGACACTACTGGTACCTTAATTTCAGACTTCCAGCCTCTGGAGAAATAAATATCAGTTGTTTATAATCTACCCCATCTATGGCACTCTGTCGTAGCCATCTGAGCATACTAACAAATAGTAGCCACAAAATTGAGAAGTCACAGAACAGAAGTTTGAGGAGAAGAAGGCTAGCTGCTGACAGATGTCTATGAAAAGTAGAGCTTGACTGTAATTTGGAAGAGTTTTTCCAACATGAAGAGTTTGACATTTAGATACTTCGTATAAACATCAGGATTTCCCTATGAAACAAGACTTGAATGATTATTAAGGTGTGATGAGTAACGTGATGGGTTCATGACGACTTTTGCAAAGATACATCCACATTGTAATGCCCAGATCCTGTGAACATTGCCTGACTTCTAAAAAGGGTATCTGCAGATGTAATTAAATTAAAGACTTTGTGATGAGGAGATCATCCTGGATTCCCTTGTAAATCCAATTGTAAATGTTCTAACAATAAACACACAGATGAGAAGACAAACACAGAGGAGAGGCAATTTGAAGACAGAGACAGAGGTTGGAGTGATGAGGCCATAAGTCAAGGGAGTCAAGGAATGTCTCCGGTCACCTGGAGCTGGGAAGTATTCTCTCCTAGAGTCCCAAGAGGGCTCAAGCCTGTCAATCCATTGACTTCAGACTTCTGCCCTCCAGAGAGAAGAAAGCTTTGTTTTAAGCCACGAAGTTTGCAGTGCTTTGTTACAGCAGTCACCTGAATCTATTAATAAGGCATTATATATATCAAATGTAGGTCAAATAAATAAATATTAGGCATAGGAGACAATGCGTGCGCACGCACGCACACACATACAAATTAGGATGGGCAGTGGGGAATGCAGGCTATGACTATGCCTATGATATTCCTTCAAACTCTTTAAAATAGATGGTCAGGTAGCTTTTAGTCTTCTTTTGTGACTTCTGCTATACTTTTCCTTTCAGGCAAAAAGAAAAGAAAAGAGATAGATATAAATATAGATATAGAATGGACATAAACAAATTTATACCATCAATTACATTTACACAGGTTGATTCTTAACTTTTTTGGAGATATCTAATTAAAACACCTAACCACCATGCTGCTAATTTCCATCTATTTTGATGTGAATTTGCTCTTTTTTTGTATAACAGGGTTAAAACAAATCTGATAAATTACTTTAAATGACATTTTAGTGGTGATATTTCTCAGCATATACTTGTATTTTATTAAGGGACTATTGAAAACAATGAAACAAATTTTGTTTGTTTTGGAGGTTTTCTTAGATTTCAACTTAAAGACCAGAAATTCAGGTCATCCTCAGGTTTCAATAAAGTGGACGTCATTATTCAAATTTCCGTGCTGCAGTTGGTGTTTAAAAAATGATATGTGTGTGTCTGCATGTACTGAAATATTTTATCAGTGAACTGAAATTTATTATTACTAAAAGGAAATTGTAGGTGTTATTAACCTCTCTTTTCCCCTTCTCTTTTTATATCTTCTATATAGAAGCAGAAAAGAAAACAAAGCCTATAAAAATCGTAACTTCAAGCAATTCTAATAAATTAGCATAGTTTATGATTAGAGTAAACCTTTTGATTGGTTATAAACTTTAAACTTAATTTCATCTTTCCTTATAAGTAGACACATGCTATAACAATTCTTTTTTCTGTTTGTTACTAAAATCTAATGTTAGTTCTGATATTATAAAATCCCTCTCCATTTTTATTTCTGAGGGTTAGAAAGATACACTGTGTTAGCTTAATTCATTGCCTTTCAAAAAAATTCTAACTGTGTATACCAAGAGTTGAATTAGAGTCCAGAGGCTGATATAAATTCATATTTACTCTTCCCTTGATATACATTTAGGTCAATAACAAGTTCGCCTTCCTTCAGGACCCAGAAGACTCTTTCCCTGAGCCACCTTTCCTCCTTCATTTTTAATTAGATCTATTCTATGTATTGGTCTTGGTCTCTATTTCTGAATTTGCAGAGTTTATCAAATTCTCCTACCCCAGAACCTACCATTTTGGGCCCCCTTTACCCTCACTTCTCCCCAATTTTAATGTAAGCTCTTTGAGGACATGGAATTTTTATATTTCTCTCCAACTCCCCAAATCTCAGAACTGTATCTGACACACAAGTAGATATTAAATAAGCATTTGTTCAGTGAATAAATTCTCACAGGCATGAGATTGAAGTAACTAAAAGACAGAACTTTCTTCTGCTAATTATTATCATTCTTTGCTTAAAGACTTCAAGGGATTTGAATGAAAAGACAAAGAAGGTGGAGGACGTGGAAAATTCCATCCTATGAGAATAGTAAACCACTTCTGGGAAAGGAGCCATCAGCCAGCACCTGGGAAATTGGATTGCATGCTTATTGGGTGAGGTGCATTGAGTGATTATGTCTGTACCACTAACCAACTAGGATGAAGTTATTTATCTGAAATTTCAAGTGAAAACAGTGGAGAGTGCATTGGAGTATGGGCAATTAGGTTTTTTTTTCTTTTTTTTTCATAAAGGACTTTTATGATGGGCAGAGAGCAAGACAGACATGAGATGAATGAACATTTTATAAAATGGCACAACCATCAAAGGCCATGCAGCTGCCACAGAGATTAGGACAAGATGTTATCTGAGGCCAGAAGTGAAGAAGCCAAGTCACTGAAAGATGAAATCACATTAATGTCCAATGATAACAGTCCTCTGAAATAGGGATTTCCCCTCTCCATAGGCTCAGAATTAATTGGGCATATAGGAAAATTATTGTGGTAGTGGGAGAGAGAAATCAAGGAGTTAAAGGAGGCAAAACATTATAGTTATAAGAAAGGAAAAAGGGGGGACCAAAAAAACAAAAACAAACCAGGGCAGCCTAACGTCATAGCTTTCTTAACCAGATGAGGCAAAGAGCTCTGAGGAAAGAGAGAGTTAGACAGTTGGAAACCAGAGCATATCCAGGTGACAGTCAAGAGCATAAACTCAAAAAGAAAACTAGAAAGCAGTCTCTGGGGGAACAGAGATCCCCAGTGACCCACCCACCTTTTCTAGCTCTAGGGAGAACACAGATACCAGAGGTTGGGTGTCTCTGACTTCTTTCCTTGGATGCTTGGATGTTTGTCCTGAAAACTTTTTCTAGCCAAGTCCATAGCTTCACCTTGCTCATTTTTAAAGATGCCATGTTGCCATACGATAGCTTCTCCTTCTATCTTTCTGTTACTTTTCTTCATTTCAATTTTGTTTTCTCTTAATCCCTTAATGAATTCATTTTGTCATATAACTTGCTCAGAAGTAATCAAGGTGAAAAGATTTTTCATCTCCTACCTTGAACAGGAAGCCAAAATAGCCTCAGAGTTGGTTTATGGTGGTGGTGACAACGAATAAAATCCACAGAACCTGATGAGTGGGTTCCAGTGAGGAAGTAGCAGATAATTGCGATAAAATAAACCCCAGGAACTAGATCTTTAGAAAGGTCTCAGATTATTGTATCTTCCTTTTTACATATAGAACATGGGGAAAAGAGTAGAAAATAGTAAAATTGCTATTAAATGTCATTCAAATGTCCATTTAAGGTCACTGAAACTTTACCACGAAAAATGACTATGCAACAAGTATAAACGTTTTATTTAAAGTCCTGAAGTTTTCTAGATTAAGAAATGAAAATTAAACATTTTAGGTATGCTTAGTAACATTTTATCAGTTCTGGTGGTCAAATGTGTACAAATAACCAACCATATACCCTTCTAAGTATGGAATTTATGAAAGTTTCACCAAATGCTAATCCTATAAAATGAAATTCTGAACACAGTTATATCCCTTGCATTATATGTGGGGGAGAAGTACTTGAACAATATTATACAATAGATGGTCTTTCTCCCAGTTCATTAAATTCATTCTACCTTAGGAAAGCCATGTTAGCCCTTGGGGAAAAAAATAATTGTATGAAAGGGGACCTGGCCACTGAGGTGCTTTTGTTAGCAGCCCTTTGGTAATTGGAAAGGTAGCTCAGGTGATTATAATCTGACGTCTGTTGATGGGCTTCAGAAAGTTCATATATCTTTTGAAATGATCGGCATTTCAAGAAGGAAAAATGCTATTTTGAAACGTAACTTGCTTCTAAGAAAGTTTAATGTATTACGGGAAACCATGAGGTCTCAGGAAATGCTTGGTGCTTCTTGCAGAGTAGATGGCATCTTTGTTAGGATGAGCATCTCAATCTGTTTTCTTGGCATCTGTTTTCTGTACATTATATAGAATGTATATCATGGGATTCTTCTATGTAATGTACATGGGAGAAAATGAATAATTGAAAAGAAAAGAAACTAAGAGGAACACTTTTTAAAAAGTAATTTTATATTGCATATTTCCAGACTTCCTTGTACTTTTAAAAATCTTCATGTGCCTCTTTTTTACAAAGACAAGTCAACATATCCAGGAAATTAAGTTTCTTTTTTGGCATTTCCTATTTTTCTTCTTTCTAGTTATTGTACTTTGACGTTGCTGCAAAGATCTTTTCAGAGCCAAGATAATCCATCCTTTCCTTGGATTTACTTTTTAAATTTTAAAGACAAATTCTCTGCCTTTCCTTTGTGGAACTCACTTCACAAATTTCCATTAGATATAGACTGGCAACACACCCAAGGGAATAACATCTGCCCCTTGAATGTCTATATGGGGCTGGCATGTGAGTTCACGCATAGTTTAAACCTGTTCTAAACCAATTTGCTCATTACAACTTTTAGTTTAATTGTGGTAGTTAATGGTAGTTGCCAATAGAGGTGGTTAAGGGTTAACTAATATGTACAACCTTGCTAATGGTTTTTAATAAAAATGAGTCTGAAACTAAAATCTGCTACATTCACATGTATTAAACAAATACTCATTAGCCAGTGGGCACAAAACAGCATAAAGCCATTCATACAGCCTATTCTATAAACTCAATGAAATTCCAGTTCTCTGGACCCTGAAGAGATTGGAGCACAACTTGCATGAGAGGTTCATTTGATATTGAAACAATATTCTGGCAAAAACATTCTAGAGGCAGTACCTTCAGGGATTACCCTTAAGGATACAGCCTTATAAGATTCTTATATCTTGTTCATGCAATGGAGAAAAACTGTTCCAAAATTTTTTTCTTATATATGTATTAGTGTTTTGATATATATATATCTCAATATATAGAATATATATTAGACTATATATAGAACATATATTGGATATATTATATAGTCTCTATATATTCTCTCTGTATATAGTCTAATATATATTATATGCATATCAAGAACACTAATTTCACTAATAAGGCAATATCTAACCTTTGTTATACTAATCAGGAACGCCGTTGGTGTTGATGGGAGATATAGATATACAAAACACTTGTACCATAGCTGCATCTAAGGGACAACTTTTCTTAAATGTGAACAGGCAATCCCTAAATTGTGAATTTCTGATTTGGGGAACTGGTTACCCTAGAATTTATCTCAAACTAAAATAAATAGTTTCTCACACTTCCAAAGCTGAAATACCTGATGGTAAAATACATATGTCACAACAGCCCTGTAAGCAAGTCTTTCATTCTTGAGACATCTACCCATGACTGCTTCTAAGCTAAACCAGCTATTTACACCACATGCAAAGAGCAGCATTTAGGTTGTTGGGAGAGTGGAATGTTTGGTGGAAGGGGGACTCCCCAGAAGTAAGGTGGAAGCCCCGCACCTTGAAAGTCAAGCATAAAGAGCATATATGGGTCTACTCAGTGAGCAGAACCCAAATGTTAGTCCTGGCAGCCTAGGGTTTACACAAGTTCACAATTTAACACCTCTAACAATGCGTGGCATAGTCTCCATTTAGTGTGGCTGTAAAGGAATACCCGAGGCTGAATAGTTTACAAAGAAAAGAGATTTATTTAGCTTATGGTTCTGCAGGCTGTACAAGAAGCATGGGCCAGGCGTGGTGGCTCATGCCTGTAATCCTAGTGTTTTGGGAGGCCAAGGCGAGAGGACTGATTGAGGCTAGGAGTTCAAGACAGGCCAGGGCAACATAGGGAGACCCTGTCTCTACAAAAACTTTGAAACTAGGCCAGGCCTGGTGGTGCATGCTTATAGTCCCAGCTATTTGAGAGACCAAGGCAGGAGGATCTCTTGAGCCCAGTAGTTTGAGGGTGAAGGTGCAGTGAACTATGATATTGCTACTGCCCTTTGGCAGTCTAGCCTGGGCAACAGAGTAAGATCCTGTTCAAAAAATAAAATAGACTTTAAACCAACAAAGATCAAAAGAGACAAAGAAGGACATTACATAGTGGTAAAAGGATCAATGCAACAAGAAGAGCTAACGATCCTAAATATATATGCACCCAATACAGGAGCACCCAGATACATAAGACAAGTTCTTAATGACTGGCAAAGAGACTTAGACTCCGACACAATAATAATGGGAGACTTTAACACCCCATTGTCAATATTACACAGATCAACGAGACAGAAAATTAACAAGGATATCCAGGACTTGAACTCAGACTTGGACCAAGCAAAACTAATAGACATTTACAGAACTCTCCACCCCAAATCCACAGAATATACATTCTTCTCAGCACCACATCATACCTACTCTAAAATTGACCATATAATTGGAAGTAAATCACTCCTCAGCAAATGCAAAAGAACAGAAATCATAACAAACAGTCTCTCAGACCACAATGCAATCAAATTAGAACTCAGAATTCAGAAACTAACTCAGAACCGCGCAGCTTCATGGAAACTGAGCAACTGGCTCTTGAATGTTGACTGGATAAACAATGAAATGAAGGCAGAAATAAAGATGTTCTTTGAAATCAATGAGAATGAAGACACAACATACCAGAATCTCTGGGATACATTTAAAGCTGTCTCTAGAGGAAAATACATAGCAATAAATGCCCACATGAGAAGTAAGGAGAGATCTAAAATTGACACCCTGTCATCAAAATTGAAAGAGCTAGAGGAGCAAGATCAAAAAAACTCAAAACCTAGCAGAAGACAAGAAATAACTAAGATCAGAGCAGAACTGAATGAGATAGAGACACAAAAAACCCTTCAAAAAAATCAATAAATCCAGGAGCTGGTTTTTTGAAGAGAACAACAAAATAGCCCACTAGCAAGATTAATAAAAAAGAAAAGAGAGAATAATCAAACAGATGCAATAAAAAATGATAAAGGGGATATCACCACAGATTCCACAGAAATTCAAACCATCATCAGAGATTATTACAAACAACTTTATGCACATAAACTAGAAAACCTGGAAGAAATGGATAAATTCCTGGACACTTGCATCCTCCCAAGCCTAAACTAGGAAGAAGTCAAAACCCTGAATAGACCAATAACAAGGTCTGAAGTTGAGGCAGCAATTAAGAGCCTACCACCCAAAAGAAGCCCAAGTCCAGATGGGTTCACAGCCGAATTCTACCAGACATACAAAGAGGAGCTGGTACCATTCCTTCTGAAACTATTCCAAATAATCCAAAAAGAGGGAATCCTTCCCAAATCATATTATGAGACCAACATCATCCTGATACCAAAACCCGGCAGAGACTCAGCGAGAAAAGAAAACTTCAGGCCAATATCCATGATGAACACAGATGCAAAAATCTTCAATAAAATACTGGCAAGCCGATTGCAACAGCGCATCAAAAAGCTTATCCACCATGATCAAGTAGGATTCATCCTGGGGATGCAAGGCTGGTTCCACATACGCGAGTCTATAAACATAATTCACCACATAAACAGAACCAAAAACAAAAACCACATGATTATCTCAATTGATGCAGAGAAGGCCTTTGACAAAATTCAACAGCCCTTTATGCTAAAAACCCTCAATAAACTAGATATTGACAGAATGTATCTCAAAATAATAAAAGCTATTTACGACAAACAAACAGCCAATATCATACTGAATGGGCAAAAACTGGAAAAATTCCCTTTGAAATCTGGCACTAGACAAGGATGCTCTCTCTCACCACTCCTATTCAATATAGTACTGGAAGTTCTAGCCAGAGCAATCAGGCAAGAAAAATGAATAAAGTGTATTCAAATAGGAAAGGAGGAAGTCAAATTGTCTCTATTTTCAGACGACATGATTGTATATCTAGAAGACCCCATCGTCTCAGCCCAAAATCTCCTGAAACTGATAAGCAACTTCAGCAAAGTCTCAGGATACAAAATCAATGTGCAAAAATCACAAGCATTCCTATACACCAATAACAGACTTAAAGAGAGCCAAACCAAGAATGAACTGCCATTCACAATTGCTACAAAGAGAGTAAAATACCTAGGAATACAACTAACAAGGAACGTCAAGGACCTCTTCAAGGAGAACTACAAACCACTGCTCAACGAAATAAGAGAGGATACAAACAGATGGAGAAACATTCCATGTTCATGGTTAGGAAGAATTAATAACGTGAAAATGGCCATACTGCCCAGAGTAATTTACAGATTCAACGCTATTCCCATCAAGCTACCAATGACCTTCTTCACAGAACTGGAAAAAACCACCTTAAACTTCATATGGAACCAAAAGAGAGCCCACAGAGCCAAGTCAATTCTAAGCAAAAAGAACAAAGCGGGAGGCATCACACTACCAGACTTCAAACTATACTACAAGGCTACAGTAACCAAAACAGTATGGTACTGATACCAAAACAGAGATACAGACCAATGGAACAGAACAGAGGCCTCGGAGGCAACATAACATATCAACAAGCATCTGATCTTTGACAAACCTGACAAAAACAAGCAATGGGGAAAGGATTCCCTGTTTTAATAAACGATGTTGGGAAAACTGGCTAGCCATATGCAGAAAGCAGAAACTGGACCCCTTCCTGACACCTTACACTAAAATTAACTCCAGATGGATTAAAGACTTAAACATAAGACCTAACACCATAAAAACCCTAGAAGAAAATCTAGCCAAACCATTCAGGACATAGGCGTAGGCAAGGACTTCATGACTAAAACACCAAAAGCATTGGCAACAAAAGCCAAAATAGACAAATGGGACCTAATCAAACTCCACAGCTTCTGCATGGCCAAAGAAACAGTCATTAGACTGAATCGGCAACCAACAGAATGGGAAAAAATTTTTGCAGTCTACCCATCTGAAAAAGGGCTGATATCCAGAAGCTACAAAGAACTAAAACAGACTTACAAGAAAAAAACAAGCCCATTCAAAAGTGGGCGAAGGATATGAACAGATACTTTACAAAAGAAGACATACATGAGGCCAACAAACATATGAAAAAATGCTCATCATCACTTGTCATTAGAGAAATGCAAATCAAAACTACATTGAGATACCATCTCACGCCAGTTAGAATGGCGATCATTAAAAAATCTGGAGAAAACAGATGCTGGAGAGGATGTGGAGAAATAGGAACACTTTTACACTGTTGGTGGGAGTGTAAATTAGTTCAACTACTGTGGAAAACAGTGTGGCGATTCCTCAAGGACCTAGAAATAGAAATTCCATTTGACCCAGCAATCCCATTACTGGGTATATATCCAAAGGATTATAAATCATTCTACTATAAGGACACATGCACACGAATGTTCATTACAGCACAGTTTCCAATAGCAAAGACCTGGAACTAACCCAAATGCCCATCGATGACAGACTGGACAGGGAAAATATGACACATATACACCATGGAATATTATGCAGCCATCAAAAACGATGAGTTTGTGCCCTTTGTAGGGACATGGATGAACCTGGAAACCACCATTCTCAGCAAACTGACACAAGAACAGAAAATCAAACACCACATGTTCTCATTCATAGGTGGGTGTTGAACAATGAGAACACATGGACACAGGGAAGGTAGCATCACACACTGGGGTCTGTTGGGGGGAAATAGGGGAGGGACAGTGGAGGGTGGGGAGTTGGGGAGGGATAGCATG
The DNA here is from genome assembly GCF_030222135.1 of Aotus nancymaae. Taxonomy (NCBI): domain Eukaryota; kingdom Metazoa; phylum Chordata; class Mammalia; order Primates; family Aotidae; genus Aotus; species Aotus nancymaae. The sequence goes on from NW_026988413.1 coordinate 35,152,604, forward strand.
GGGAGAAATGCCAGATATAGGTGAAGGGGAGGAAGGCAGCAAATCACACTACCATGTGTGTACCTGCGCAACAATCTTGCATGTTCTTCACATGTACCCCAAAACCTAAAATGCAATTAAATAAATAAATAAATAAATAATAAATAATAAAAAAAAATCATGCTGCAGGCATCTAGTTTGGCATCTGGCCTGGGCTTTTGTGCTGCATCAAAACATGGTGGAGAAGGAGAGAGGGGAAGTGGTCATGTGCAAAGAGAGACCAAACCTGAGATACTGGCTGTATGGCAAGTCACTGTTGGAGGAACTAATCCAGTCCCATCAGAACCAATCCTATCTCAGGAGAGCAAAAACTCACTATCATGAGAACAGCACCAAGCCATTCATGAGAGATCCGCCCTCATGATCCAAACACCTCCCACTAGGTCCCACCTCCCAACACGCCACACAGGATCAAATGTCTACCTGTAAGTTGGTGAAGACAAACAAATCATATCCAAACTATAGCAACTCTTTACCTTCCTTGGGGATTGGCTGTCTTTCTGACTGGCAATTTCTGGCAATAGTACTTTTACTTTCTCTGTCATCTAGGGTCATAATCTTGATAAATTTCATCTCTGCAAATTTCACATTTAATTACACATCTTGTCTATTCTTTCTTTGTGATATATACCTACTGACTATATAATTTGTGGGGCCCCAGTGCACAATGAAAACGCAAGACCTTTATTCAAAAAGCAGAAAGAGATACTATTAAAGAAACTAAATAGTCTTACTATGGTCTTTCTCTTTCCATCTGTCACAGTATTTTTTATTTGAGATTTAATGTTCCACTCCCTCAGGCATAAGGTCATGCAGGCCCTTCGCAAGGGGATTGACCACTGGGTTGCCCCTCCCGCTAGCTGCTGGATCACCTTTCAGGGCTTAAAGTCCTCTCCCCAACTCCTAGGGAACAGGGACCCACATGATTGCAACCTCCCTGCCAGGACGTGCTCAGTCCCTGGATTGGGGAAGGGCAAGAAGCTCACTCCTGTAGAATTGTCCATAGAGCACAGCAAGGCTCCACCAGCTGGGGCTGGGACAGCTGCCTCCACGCTCTCCTGTGCGATGCCACGAGACATACACTTCCAACTGTGATCCTTCCCATGCCTGCACCAAGTTCCACCGTGGGCATAAGGCAGCAACAGTCACTAGGCTGGAGCAGGAAGGAAGAAGTCAGACAGGCCTCAGGACACCAGAAATGGTGAGGCTGGAACCAGAGAACCTGTCTTGGCGAGAAAAGACTGTTGGAGGTGGGATTGTATGTAAGCATTAGCTCCAAGCCTCCCCGATTCTCCCATTAGGTTTTACTTACAAAGCACAGATTCAAAGAGAAAATTAATAAGAATTTTAAGACGGTGACACAGAGTATCAAAGCTCAAGCAGGGCCCTTCTGAATTTAAGATGCTTCTAAGTTCAGAGCCCTATGCTCATGAAGCTTGCCCCTGGGTATCTCCCATATCCTTCAGTTTCTTCAATTCCCATTGTTCCTGGTTAAACTCAGACCTTTATCTCTTCTTACCTGCTCTATGACAGAGCTCCCTAGCTGGTCCCTCCCTTAGGACAATTCCCTTCCGGAGTTCCACAAATACAATCAATCAGCGACACTCTTAGTTAAGAAACCTCCCATAGTTTTCCATATTCTTAAGCTTCCTTCAGTTGCATTCATTACCCTTTGGCGTCTAGCCTCAATGTAAATGTTCTAGTAGTAAAACACAATATTAGGCATTTGTCCTGGCCATTTTTATTTCCTGCATACTTGCATTTGAACACTGGTTATTTCCACCACAGTGCCTTTATTCCTTAAGACAAAAATGCAATCCACCACCCTTTCAGATCCATCTCAAGCTACCTTACTTTGATAAGCCCCCTGGAAAATCTACCTCAATCCAGTTTACAATGCATCAGCCTTTTCCGATCTACTGCCTCGACCACTGCCCTCACCTATACTTATGCATTCATTTTATCTATTGTCCTTAAGCTTTGGCATGTCCCCTCAATGTGACTACAAGCTATTCAGACAGTAGCGTATGGACTGTCTTTCATAGAGTGCTGCTACATTCCTATTAGGGGCTCAAGGGACATTTCTTGTAAGAATAAATGGATGAATTGATCATTGTTCACTGTAGTGGATTGAATGGTGGCCTTCCCACTCCCCGACCCTGCCACACACACAAAAGATATGTCCATGTCCTCACCCCTGGAACTTTTAAAGGTGATCTCATTGGAAAAGGAGAAAAAAAAAAGGCTATTTGCAGAAGTAATTAAATTAAGCATCTTAAGATGAGATCACCCTGGATTGCCCAGGTGGACCCTAAATTCAATGACAAGTATTCTTACAAGACACAGAAGAGGAGAAGAAACAGAAGAGGAGGTCACATGAAGATGGATGCAATGATTGTCACGATGCATCTACAGGCCTAGAGACCCCTACGTTGCCTCCATGGAATTCGTGGGGCAACCAGAAGCTTTAAGAGGCAGGAAAGAATTCTACCCTAGAGCCTCTGAAGGGAACTCAGCCCAGCCAACATCTTGATTTCCGACTTCTATTCTCCAGGGTAGTGAAAGAGTACATTTCTGCTAGATTAACCATCTAGTTTGTGGTAATTTGTTATGGCAGTTCTAGGAAACTAATACATATTTCATTCCCTCGGGCTGTTTGTAGAAATTAGTCTCTATGGATGATAGTATAACTATTTTTACGTTGGAGACTGAAGGGACAATTGCCCCAGGCACCTTACATAATATGTACTATCTGAATTCTTTAAAATGGCACGTGCAAAATCCCTTAAGCTTTGTCAAAAACTGACATTCGAATTACATGATTCTTCAAGTGTGCTGTCTTCCTCTGCTAGTCATAAATCCCTCTGGCGTGTTCTCAATTAAGCTTTTTATTTTGAGATTATCGTAGATTCACATGTAATTCTAAGCAATAATGGATCTATGTAGCCTAAATGGTAACATCTTATAAAATTATTGTGCAGTGTAACAACCAGGATATCCACAGAGATAAAATCTACTTATCTTCGGATTTCCCCAGTTTTAATTGCACTGACTTGTGTGTATGATTTTGGTCTATGTAATTTGGTCCCCTGTGTTGGTTGTGTATCCACCGCCACAGCTGAGACACAGAACTCGTCTATTGCCACAAGGATCCTTCATGATGCCTCTTCGAAAACACATCCATTTTCTTCTCTCTTCTCTCCTAACCTTGAGGATAACAAATTGGTGAATCTTACGGGAATTATGCTGGGTGAAAAAAGCCTATCCCGAAAGACTACATACTGCATGATACCACTTCTATAACATTCTTAAAATGACAAAATGATGGTGATAGATAACAGGTCAGTGGTTGCCAGGAGGTGTGTATCCTCTTGAAAGTGAGATGTATTTAAAATTTTCAGGGGTCATGTATGATTCCAAATTGTCCTGTATTTCAGATTAATTTGTTAATTTAATAGACATTTGAAGAAATTGTCTGTTTACCTGCTTCTATTCAAATACTGAAAACATTTCATCACTATTTCAGGAAATGCTCAAAGATAACAAGTGAGAAGCACGAAAATGAAATCACATGTTAAACTCTTGGTGAAATCTATCATTAATGAGAAGCTCCAGTTAAAAGTTCTGTCTCCCTCAAGGAACTGTGAGAAACTGTGAGAGGATTTGTCACCTGAGTTAAGGATTTGGGAGAGTAAGCCTCTGGAGTCCTGGAAGAGGGCAAATGGACCAGTAATGAGTTTGAGCATGCAGTAGGTACACACCACTGGTGATGGAGAGATAACCGTTTTGCTGGGCTGGATGGAAGCAATGGAAATGAGGAGGTGGAAAATGTTGGCTTCTATGAATCAGTGCAGGCTGTGTGTGAAGGGCAGTGCAGAAAAGAACAAAACACAAGGAAAAAACAAATCTCTGCAAAATGAGTCCCGAGTCTTGGAGAGTGCTACAGTGAGACCATGCAAATGAGTTCTAGGACAACTGGTAGCTTGAACTGATAAGCAGATACCTCACCAAAGTTTTGCATGCAAATCAGGGGAGAGTGGGTAACGGCATTTAAGAATTATTTGGAACCATAGATCTGATGTGGCAAATGAATTTCACCTCCAGTACTAAAAACTTTATTAAACATTCTCCAATACCAAAACAAAATGGAACAAACTAACTAAAAATCTGTGAGAGAATTGTTCTTGTTCTCATTTACAGGGAAGAGCTGGTTTGGGCAGACTAAGCAACTAGCCTGAGGTCACTCAGGATCTATTAATAGATGTAGCCAGGATCCAAATTCATCTGTGTGACTTCAAATCCAATCCTCCCATCTCAACCCTTGCAATGAGTTAAACAATGATGAGGGGCAAGGAGGGTAGCCTGGTGGTATAGAAGAGATAGGGAATTTTGGAAGGTGAGATTATCCTGGAATCTATGGAATCTGAAAGTTAGTTAATTCCCCATGCTTGATTTTTCAAAGTAAAGTGAGAAGCTTTCTTGGTTTTGGCATCATGAATAGAGATGGAAAATTTGACTATTGGATAAAATGCTCTGAAATACCAGATGCTATATTTGAGCAGAACTTCTCTGAGTAAATAAATTACACTTAAAAATACGTCCAAGCCTCAGCAAGGCCACAACAGTTCTACAGAAAATATTTCAAAATAAAAGTGCAAAAAATGAGCAGCTGAAGGATTCATAACCTTTTCTATTTAATCAGAAAACAAGTTCACAACAGCACAGATGTGGTACCTTTGTGTGGTGGTGAGGGGTGGGAGAATGACCTAGAATTGGAAATGCAGCTAGTGAAACATATTTGGAAGGGTAGGCCGATTCCAGCTTCCTATCTAGGTCACAGGTATACCACGGAAAAGCATTCTTGCACATAAAATACTGTCAGCCTGTAAGTTTTGAAGGTCAGTGTCATTGACTAGAATACAATGGTTCTATCTAATTCCTTGGGACAAGTATTATTGACACGTCATGTTCGGAAAAAAAAATTCAACAAATTTATGAGACTATATAACACATGAAAAAGCACACAAATATTGCAATAACAATATGCACTACATTTTGTTTTGCTTTGATTTATTTTGTGTTTGTTTTGCTACTTGTATATTTCTTAGACTTGTTATGACCACATGGGATTTTGGCTGGCTGGAGTGTTGCTGAACTATCTGTAGCAACCATGAAATTCACTAGAGAACAGGTTTATTTTATTTTATTTTATTTTGAGATGGAGTCTCACTCTGTCACCCAGGCTGGAGTGCAGTGGCATGATCTTGTCTCACTGCAACCTCTGCCCCTTGGGTTCAAACGAGTCTCCTGCCTCAGTCTCCGGAGTAGCTGGGATTACAGGCACCTACAACTACGCCCAGCTAATTTTTGTATTTTTAGTAGAGATGGGGTTTCAACCTCTTGGCCAGCCTCGTCTTGAACTTCTGACCTCGTAATCCACCCACTTAGCCTCCCAAAGTGCTGAGTTACAGGTGTGAGCCACCGCGCCTGGCCAAGAACATGTCTTAATGCAATACTAGTAATTGAGTGATATGTATTGAGTGATATGACCTCTTGATGGTAAAAAACAAAGTGGCATGAACTTAGAGGAATGGGGGAATTGTTGGTAGCCATATTTGGATATAATTTACTACTCCATATACAGAAAAATGATACCAAGTGGACTCTTCTTCTTGAGAGTGGGCACAATTAAAATTCTAAAGCTTTTCGTAAACTTTGTATTTAACAGTATTATCTAATTCATATACATATATTTTTTATATATATTCTTACATAGTTATAGTAATATGAAACAGGTTAAATTTTTTATATAAAATATGGTACCCATTGAAGAGAAAGTGAATATTCTTTTTTTAAAAATCATGATCTGTGGTTTTGCTTTTAATTAAGTCTTATGATCACACATAATTTTAAAATTTGTGTATATCTCCTCTGCTTTAACCCTTCTACATTGGCAAAAGCACCATTCCCAATCACAAATACTCAGCAGTTCCACAGCTCTATGTTTCTGAATGGCTGTTTAAAGACTATCCTAAATTATAACTTAATTTGACTTAGATTGGAAATAATTCAAGAGTGGAGTTTAACTTGCTACTATTTTAAAAGCATGTGACCTAATAGATCATTTGTAAAATGTGAGAAGTGTTAATCTTTATTTGATATTACATATAAACCACACTAAAATGCCTTTCAATAAGTAAAAGGAATACAGAGAATTCTAATTAGACTGGCATAGTTAAGGCCAAAAATATAAAGTAGACATTGCTACCTTATCTTCAACCCTTGCCTTTAAGAGGCAAATGAACATAAAACATGGTTGAATCTTGCTTGGTTCTGAGATAGTGAAGGATTTTCCCTAGTATTCAAATATATTCATATAACCAGTTATGTAAATCTAAATATAAAACCAATCACCAATAAGTTTTAAGATGGCATTCCCATCTTTGTGAAAAGTTGAATATTCCCAAAAAAGTCAGTCTAATCATATTTTTAGAAGGGGTAAACAGTGATAGCATTTACTAAATTGGAATTACTATTAAAATTCAAAAAACTGAACATACTCGTTTAACCACAAGCCAGTCATAGTTTTACATCAGGACTGCCCAACAAAATATTTTGTCAGTTATTCATGATCTGAATTCTGGTGTATGAGGTCTATTAAGTTTTGGTACATATAAAAAAGTCATGAGACATTTCTGTTTTGTAATAAATAAAGCAGTGGCCAATTATTATTCATTAGTAGCTTTTTTGAGATGAGCTATCAAGTCTTCCCCTTCTGCCTTCTTAATGCTGGCAAAGATCATTTTTGTCCAGGGATGTACTTCTTGGGATTCTCCAAATACTCCACCAGTGCATCCTCTCCCCAGGTGATGCCTTTGTTCTTATTGGCGTCTGTGTAAGAGAATTCAATGGCCTGAGCTGTCTTCTGCCCAAAGAGACCATGGAGATTAGGCCCAGTCTTATGCTTGGCTCCCTTTCCACGGTGTAGCACTAGGCACACTTCTGAACACAAATCTTCTTGCCTTTCTCAACAGCATCCATATTTAATCCTCTCTTTCATTGCTGCTGCTATGAAGGTTCCCATTCAGAAGTCGGATGTCCCACTCTAAATTTCTTTTCAAGTCAACAAAAGAGATGGGTTTTGAAGTTGAGCACATGGGTTTGAATCTTAGCTCTTTCTGGTCATAGCAGAAGTACCTTGAGCAAGTTTTACTTTTCTCCTCTATATTTGTAGGATTATTGTGAGAATTAAATAAGTCTATACACATAATGTGCTTAGAAGAGTGCCTGGTACACAGAAAGTATACAATAAATATCAGCTTTATAAATATAAATTATCAGTAACTATTACTATGTAAGAGCAACGCCTTTGGCTTGTACCTACCTCCTGGAGCTATAAAGCTCTTTGTGGTCTTATTAAACTTAATCACTAATCCTGATTATCTTCTCCTGGCTCCCCCACTTCCTGCCAAGTAGAAGTAGGAAGTTATCTTTGCTCTTTTTTAGGTGGAAGAACTGGCTAATTACCAGGAGTCCTAAAGAAGTAATTTACCAATGTTAAAAAAATTGAAACCCATATTCAGAAATGTAATTTCTAGTGTATCCCAGGACATAGACACACAGACACTCACCCACACATAACACTGTACAAATGTTTCATGAATACTTATCCTGAATTTATGCTTTGAACTCTGTTTTTGTTCTTTTTTCAGCTAATCAACAGCAAAGAAAGGTTGGTTGTGACCCACTGTTACTAATTTCATTACCTACCAAAGGGTTCTAAGCTATATCTTATGGTCAATGGAGAATAGGATATTAACACATTAGACTTTACGCACAGGAACTGTTTCAGGTGTGGTGCTATAAGAATATGTCACATGCTCTGAAAGAGCAATTTGCTCTTTCAGAAATTCACCCTGACCTCCCTACTCAAGAAGCTTCATAAATTCTTTCAGTGAGCCATAGTAGTCTAGGAGAGGCATGTGTACAACAGGTGCTATGGTTTTTTGGTAGTGTAACAGGCAAAGTGACTTTTTGTTTATTTGGAGCTATATGAAACTAGACTGGAATTCCAACTTCAGAACTTAACTGCCTTGTATTTTTGAGCAAGATATTTAAACTCAGTTTTGGAGTTTTAGTTTTTTGTCTAAGTAATACACAAATAACATAATATTGGCACATGGAAGAAACTCAGAATTTATTTCGTGCTTTCTCCCCTGAACATGGATCACTCCAGAATTCACAGTTATTACTAGTCTACACAATCTAATCTTTTAAATACTTTTGGAGGAAAGCTAAAATTTGGTAGAATATCAATTCTATATTAACATACTATAGTCAAACCCTATTTTTTAATGCAATTTAATTTCTGCAACGGCTGATGATCCCAATATTCTATCAAATAGGCAATAGCTATTCATTATTTTAAAATATGTATCTGAATTATAAAATATTTTGCCTTCTCGGGTCTTGTATAGTAAGATTTGGATTAATTTCCCAATTATCAACACAATTGTGGGAAAATGTCCTGAGAAAAAACATTTCTAACTGTTGCGTAGCTCATAGTTTAAAAAATAAACATGACTTGGAAAACGCAAGCACTACTTTTCTTCTTGGGTGGTGCATTTAAGGTTATCAGAATTCGAATACGCTGGACAGGTAGAATTTTCAGGATCAGTTTCCTAGGGTTCAAGAAGCCAAACGGCAAATAACCCAAGGTCTTTGGTCGATCTGAGCATCTCAGCTATCTCAAGGTATCTAAGATGACCTAGCTGGTGAATCTCTAGGATGGGTGGGTCATTTAAAATGTTCTGGCCTTGAGGCTGGGACTTTGTGCGTGTGAATGGTGGGTAGGAGACGGTAACACATTTTTCTCCCTTCCGTAGTGCTACCCAGCGTAGGGCCGCCGCCGCGGCAACTCCCACGTGGCAAGTTCAGATTGTGCAGTGCCGAGCCGGGGGCGGCGGGCGGGACCACAGACCCCTCCCTCCGCTCTCCGGCCCTTCCCTCCGGCCGGCCCCGGCGCCCGCTCGGTCCTCCACCGCCAGGGGGCGGGCGCGGCTCCCAGGCGGCGGGGGCCCATTGGTCGCGGCGGGGAAGCGTGGGAGGAGGCCCAGCGGCGAGCTGGCTTTCTCCTGGCCGCTCGCAGGGGTGAGGGGAAGCCAGAGGACCCTGGGAGGAAGCGGAGGCGTGAGCTGGAGGTGGCGGCGGGTCCCGTCGGCCTCCGGCAGGACTGAGCACGGGAGGCCGGAAGGCGGTTGCGCCCAGCGGAGAGGCGGGCGGGAGACCGGTGAGACGGCTGGGAGGCGGACAGAGCCGGGGCTCAGGTTCGGGGAGGGATGGAGGAGGCCGGGGGACCCGGACGCCCACCTTCGTCCTCAGCCTCCGTGCGCTCCGTGGTCGCTGGCCGGGGGCGGGCCCCTGGGCCCGGCCGCGTAGTCACGGCGTGTCCGGCCGGTGGGGAGGGTGCAGGAGGGACTGGGGTCCGGGAGAGCCGCTGGCCCGGGTTCCTGGCGGCCGCTCTGGCGAGGGCATCCCTGGGCTCCGCGGAGACGGGGCGGTGTCTGCACCTGGCGCTGGCTCTCGGCGTCCTGGCCTGGGGCGGACACCTGGGGCGCGCCTTCCTCACGTCGGCAGTGGCTCGCGCTTGGCAGCGTGTAGGCTGAGGGCTCTGAGATGCGGGGACGGAGTTGGGTGTTGCATTTCAACTCCATAGAGGGCCGTTTTGACTCACTTGTGAAGTTTTAGTGTCTGCTGTACTAGAGGTACTTTTGGTTTTTTACAGCCTATCCAGCCCTTCGGTGTTCGGTGTCTTTTCTTTTTCTTCCCATTTGTTTGCTCCTGTCCTCACAGCTGGGGCCCACGGATGATGGTTAGTACCCCTAGATCTGAATATGTGTGTGACGGATTGGCAGTTTGAGATTGAGCTCCCCAGCTGTTTTATTTGTGGGAGGAGCTGTTTCCATCATCCTACCTTTTTTTTTTTAAAGAAAAAATATTGCCTGTAATACAGAACGGCTATCTAATTTATAGGACATTTCCTTTGTTTCTTTTTGGCAAACATGATGAAATTCTGTTTCTACTTAAAAATACAAAAATTAGCCAGGTGTGATGGCAGACGCCTGTAATCCCAGCTACTCAGGAGGCCGAGGCGGGAGAATCGCTTGAACCCAGGAGGTGGAGGTTGCAATCAGCCGAGATCGCGCCATTGCACCTCAGCTTGGTCGACAGAGCGAGACTCTATCAACAAATAAAGTTTAAATGTGTGTGTGTGTGTGTGTGTGTGTGTGTGTGTGTGTATATATACATATATATGGATGCAATGACGTGAATAATACAAGATTGCTTACTTTGTACTAGACGCTGCCGAATGCTTTCATGTGCTTATTTATTCTTACAACAACTCAGTGAATATGTCTCTCTTATCTTTCCCAATTTTACAGATGAAAATATGAACTCCCAGAGGGTACATGTTGATGCTGACAGCAGAGGCTCAGATCTCTTGAACTTGTGGCCAATTTGCAGTTACATTTTCTAAATTTTGGGAAGCGTTATTGTTAGTCATACAGTATCTTAGTACCAGGAGATCTCCACTGAATTTAGAAGATAAAAGTTAATCGCTTACTGAAAGCCATTTAACAAGAAATTGGCAGAATCAGCAAATTAGCATCTGGTTTTGTTCACTTCATTGACCTGTACCTCTTTCTAGGGGCTGCTCTTAGTCTCTTGCGTTTCCTGGCTGTTTACCAATTAAGTCACAAGGTTTCAGTTTTATGCAGGTGTTAGGCGCTTTGTTGCACAGATTTCTTGTAATGTTTTCTCAGCTCATTAAAGACTAGTGTTTCTTCATAGGAAGAAGTAAGAGTTGGAGCCAATAAAAGGAGTTCAGTCCAGCTATTCTTAACCAGAGGACCTCTCTGAATTGATTACCAGTGGGAACTTTGTAAGAAGGACACAGGACAGGTTTCTCAAAATCCTCATTGTAAGGGGCTTCTGTTCAAAAAGGAGTCAAAATAAGGCAACACTGCTAGGTTAAAGTGACTTTAAAAATAAACTTAATTGATGTCTTATTACATTTACAAAGTTTTAATATGGATTGCTGCCTTAAGCATTGCCAACTAATATTTCATAATTTATGAAGATGCATTAAAAGGAAATTGGAAAAGGGAGCCAAAGGGTAAGAGGCTATGGAATGGCAAAAAGTAATGTTCCCTGTGGGGGTATCATAAGACTCTTATTTTTCACTGTATATTTTAGATTTTAAATGAGTCATCTCATTTTTCAAAAATTTTTATATTCTTAAAAATATTGGAGTGCCTACCCATGTGCCAGTAATTATAGATGTCATGGATGCTATGAATAAGACGGCCTGGGCACTCAAAAAGCTACTTTATTTCATCCAAGGCAGGGAGGTTTTTTTTTTTTTTTAATTTTTATACCCATTTCTTAAAGCTGAAAGGTACGAGACCCAAATAGCGAAAGATTTTTATCTTAGCTCTGAGCTAGATAGATTTTTGTGAGACCTTGGTACAATAGCAAAACTTTGTCTTGAATTTAGTCCAGAAGCATCTCTGTTCTTGGGATCAAAAGATCAGGATTTTAAGCTTTGGTTCTGTATTTGGTTATTTCAACTATGGCATTGACCAGATTAGTTAATAACGTGCAGTACTTTGTTAATCTAATTGAGGAGACTGAACCAGGTAATTTCCCAAAATCTTGAAGTTTTAAAAGGTTTTGTACTTTGTTTTAGTACAATTCTTTGAACTACAATCAGCTGACTTCCTCTGAGGAAGAAATTAAGTGTTCTGATACCTCTGAGTCTCTCCAGTGTACCCTCCATTTTCTTCTTAATTGGCCTACTCCGTTGGATTGAAGCTATTCTTATATTTCCCTTATTTCCAATCTAAAAAATTTTTAAAATCTGCTATTCATGATTTTTCTAGCTTCACTTCAGTGAGATTTTTTTTCCAATTTTCTATTTTAAATTAAATTTAATTCCTATACAGAATTTTTCATTTTATTTTTGGATTATTTACAGATACAGGGTCCTCCTTTGTTTTGCAGACTGGAGTGCAGTGGTGTGATCATAATTCACTGCAGCCTTGAACTTCTGGGCCCAAGTAATCCTGCCACCTTAGCCTGTGGAGTAGCTAGGATTACAGATATGTGCCACCACACATGACTAATTTTTAATTTTTGTATTTTTTTAAGATGGGATCTTGCTATGTTGCACAGGCTGGCCAAACCTGCCCTCAAGTTAATCCATCCACCTCAGACTCCCAAAGCTCTGGAATTACAGATGTGAGTCCCTATGCCTGGCCAAATTTTTCATTTTAAATTGTGGCATTTATTAGCACGTTCACAATGTTATGCAACCGTCACCTTTCTAAAACATTTTCATCACCCCAAAAGGAAACCCCATATTTAGTAAGCAGTTGTTGCTCATTCCCTTCTCCCTGCCAATCCCTGGCAACCACTGATCTGCTTTCTGTCCCTATGAATTTATCTATTCTGGATTTTCATAAAAATTGAATAATATGTGTTGTTTTGTGTCTGGCTTCTTTCACTTAGCATGTTTTATAGGTTTATCCTCTAAATCAGTAGCAGGTGTCAGTACTTCATTACTGTTTATGGATGAGTAATATTCCATTGTACATTCCATTCATATACACCGTTAATATATATCATTCCGTTGATACGTACCACATTTCGTTTATTTATTGAGTTTTTGTGTGCTGTTGAGAAAGTTATATGAACATCTCTAAATTGACTTTCATCGTCATATCTACAAGGCTTGCTAAGGTAGTGTTATGGTATCAGGTGTGCTACCTAACATACCATTCATTATCTGCAGTTAATTGATTATTAAATGAGTTTTGAAGGACACAAAGTCAATACAAATGGATTTTTAAGTTGGTTCAGTTGATACATGGTGTAATTAGGCTCTGCGTCCCCACTCAAATCTCATCTCAAATTGTAATCCCCATGTGTGAAGGGAAAGAAGTGATTGCATCTTGGGGGCAGCTTCCCCCTTGTTCTCGTGATAGTGAGTTCTTACATGATCTGATAGTTTTATAAATGGCAGTTTTTCCTGCGCTCTCGCTCTTTTCTCTTCTGCTGCCTTGTGAAAAAGGTGTTTGGTTTCCCTTCCACCACGATTGTAAGTTTCCTGAGACCTCCCAACTCATGTGGAACTGTGAGGCAGTTAAACTTCTTTCCTTTATAAATTACCCAATCTCAGGCATTTCTTTATAGCAGTGCAAAAATGGACTAATACATTTTCATAAAATTTTACACAGAAGCATCTTACTGTCTGTTCTTTGCAGGTGGTTGCTGTTAAAAAAAGTTAAACCAAGTCGTGATAAACTTTAGAGTTTATTTGAACAAACAACAATTCATGAATTGAGCAGCTCCAAACCAGAAGTGATCCAGGAGCTCCATCAGGGGAATGCAGAAGGAAGGCTTTGGTAGGTGGGTCATAGATGTAAAGTAAAGCAAAGAAAATATTTGATTGGCTACAGTTATACAGTTGTTTTATTTGGTCTGTCCTGTTGGAAGGTCCCCTAGATGTGTAATTAGCAGTTTGTTGTATGTTTCTGATTGGTGGAGCTTAAGTTCTATTTTTCTGTAGCATAGGCATTTATAAGAAGTAACTTCAAATTTCGCTTATATTTGCAAATCAAGTAAGGTTGAGGTCACTTATGAGACCTAATTGGTTTTGTCTGCTTAGGGATTCCGCAGGCCTGGTTTCCGTTTTAATTTACTTCAGCAGTGCTAATTCGCATTCAGTTTTTGTGGTACAAATAGTGTGCCAATACTGCATTTCAGACAGGGCCATTGGGCATTGGAACTATTCTGTTTCTCCATTTCTTCACTTAGAGAGTGTGAGTGATAGAATTATGTCTATCTTGGTGTACTTAAATTCTGCACATTATTTAAAAACAGCATAAGTAGAGTGGATACCTAAGGGAATTCTTCAACATTTAGAACAGAAACCTGTAACTTCTTGTATAATGTAAAATAGTTCCATGAGATGAAAATAGCAGTTCTAGTGTATGTAACTGTGTACCTTTCTCTAATCTCATTTTAGTAGTTTACGAGCAGGACACTTCATTACTCCATTTATGGTCAACCTCTAATAGTTCAAATGTATTTCATTCAATTGTCATTGTTTCCAAGAATAGCTGTTTCTTTCTGTCCATCCATTCATCTATCCATCTTTCCCTGGGTGGTGTACTGTAGGATTAAGGTAGTTTAGATTACAACTGTTTAAACAATTGTAGAACTCAGCAGGCCAAACCGAATGTCATTTTGTAGAGTTCTGTCCTGTTTTCGGTTTTGGGCATGTTTATGCTCTGGGTTACAGAAATCCAATCACTATTTCATTTCTTCAAATGGATTGTAACTTTTTAAGCAAAATTCTGCTTTGGCATATAAAAACTGCAAGAAAACATTTGAGTAATTTTAAGTCTAGTACTCAGGTTTAACCACTGCAAACAGGAGTTCTTTATTACTTATGCCTTACCACATTTTCTCAAGATTTATTGCCCACTGAAACTGAAGACCTGTTCTGGAGGCAGGTTGATTTCCATTCATTGTTCAAGAAAGAATGAAAAATCTTGTCATATGAATTTTACTTTTGAATTTTTTTGATTTTTTTTTGGATTTAGATCTGCCATACCCCCACCGCCCCACTCCCCTGAACCCCTGTAGCCTTCCTTGACCCTTGTAGCCTTCCTTGTGTGTTTGGATTGGTGTCCTGTAGATCTGAAGCTCAGATCTGAGCACGAATGACAGTCATCTGGGGAACTTGTTAAACATGCAAGAGTTTTAATCCCATTCCTAGGGATTCTGTTTCTCCAGGTTTGCTGTTGGCTCAGGAGTTTGCATTTTAAAAAACACTAGTAATTCTGGTATGCATACTATGGGTAATCCTGTAATAAGAGGTTCAAAGAACATATAATGTTTCATTGAATCTGTGATGCCATAGTTTGTAAGGGTCAGAATCTGGTAGCTTTCAGCTGCATAACTCCTAAACCCTAATTTCTAATCTTGTGGATAATTTGTTAGCCTACAAAGGAAGTCTAGTCCCCAGGAAAGAAGGGGACTAGATGAAATTAATATGGGGCCAAACTGGGGTCTGTTACACCCCTATATTGTTTTGGGAAAGGTCTGTTACTGTCTTTGTTTTAAACTATAAACTAAGTTCCTCCCAAAGTTAGTTTAGCCTATGTGCAGGAATGAACAAGGACAACTTGCAGGTTAGAAGCAAGATGGAGTTGATTAGGTCAGATCTTTTTCACCATCTCAGTTATAGTTTTGCAATGGTGGTTTCAATACTAAGAAATAAAAATGTGATTGTAAGCCTCATCCTGAGTTTAGTTAAAATGAGGAAAGCAACATACATTTTAAATAAAATAGGGTATTAAATGCTTGACAACCAGAGATTCCTCTTATTATCTTAACAGGTTATTATGAGGCATGGTGGATATGAGATTTTAAAAAATTATGAAGCAACAGTTCTTCAGATTTTTTACTATGTGAATTACTTGATTTCAATGAGGAGTTTATGTAAGGTGTCCTAGGTTGACATCTATTTGTAATGAAGATTGTACTGATGACTTTGTTTTAAAGTGCAACTTAGGTGTATATGGGGGTGTAATAGACTACAGTTTGACCCCATATTAATTTCGTCCTACTTATTTCCAGTCATTTAGATGTTGCTGGCTCAGTTCAGAAGTCTTATTTCTATCCTCCTTGTACTTTAGTGATTTCTGTTATGTAGTTAAGATCCACTGAAATAGTAAATGTGTGACATAATCATTTGATTTCTACTTTTTTTATTGCCACTTTCCTGTTAGAGAGTCCACAGCCCTCATTAATGCCAGCTAGCTGATTATACACATATACACCAGCCACGTAACATCTTGTACTGAGTAGTGGTAGGAGGTAGTGGCAATATTTGGGGGTAGACACCAAATCTGTGTCAGTGTAAACCTGAACTCTGGCTGCCAACTCAAAGAGAAATGCTGTAGTGGCATATTGGGTACTCAATGAGGGTATATCTAGTATGTATGTTAGAACTAATCTTTCCCCGTGAATGAGAATTCAGTGAAGAACAACTCCACTTGCTTAAGGTGCTTCCTTCAGTAGTATTATCTTGGAAAACAAAATAACTTTGTTAGGAAAAAGTTGCCTAGCCATGTTATATTTGGGTATAGAGGAGCAGAAGAAATACATTTAGTTTTTAAGTCCTTAAAGTGTTTTGGGAAAACATGGTTAAATACTTGTTAATCCACTAAATACCAAATTTCTGAAGAGGAAATAATAACTCTAGATCGCTTTAGCTAATTCACATTGATTGAAGGGGTTGTACTGTGAAATTCTTAATGTTGAGATGAATCATGTTGGAATACTTATGTTCTCAGGATGTAGTGTGTGTGGTCTGTCAGGCTTGGCTGCCTCTCCCTATGCTAAGTCTTTGGATAAAAGTTGGCCTAGATGGGGCACTTTCATGATTTAGCTGAGCACTTTTGCTAACCTGTTTTTAAGTGGAGGTCTAAGCAGGTATTATATTTTACCAATTTCATTCTTAGAAGAATGGAATTTTATCTAAATTGCTGTTGATAGAAGTTTTCTGAAGTGTTTTGCTCCATTTACTGTCAGGAAAGCCAAATGAAAAGCAAGGTAGAGCAGTTTTTGGTGGATTGTGGCGGAAAGCTAAACTTACCTAGTATAATCCCAATTTGTTTCATATGTGGCAGTGGTTAACTTTCTAGGGGAATGTTAAAAACACTTTCTGGCTCATTTGTGCATTTTCATAGTATACTTCTTCATCTATTTCTGTTTCTTAGCCACATTTGGATGTTACTCCTCTTTTAAAGGTAATTTCAATATGATGCTACTTAAGAAAATAAGAAAAGCCAGATGATGTTGATTCAAGTAACTGTCAAAAATCCAGGCATAGATCATCTATATTCTTCTTTTTCCAAGATTTTCAATAGAACATTAAACATTTATTATAAAACTCTTATTGGTTCACTTATAAGTTTCTGGTCTATTGCTTTGCAGTCTCATCTTTTAGGGGGCAACTTTGCAGAAGGAGTGAATACATTTACATCATAATCGTCGGTGATCTTTTGAAAAATTGGTTATTAGTATTATAGAAGTCGTATGGATCACCTCTTCCCACACCCCAATTTTTTTTTGTTTTTGTTCCTTTTTTTCCCTTTTCAAAATGTAAGTTTAGCTTGATTCTTTAAAAATCTGTGATAGTTTTCTAGTTGCTAGGTAGTCATGTAAAAATTTCCCTTTATTTGTGATCAGGTCATACCCACCTTTAAAACTGTATAATAGGAGAGAGAGAGAGAGAGAGTGTATGTGTGAAAAAATGGTAGTTTCTTTTAAAAAAGCGTGTCTTCTAGGATTCGGTATCCTGCTAGTATTAAATACTTTCTTACGTTAGTAATTGGATTTTTCTTTTAAGCTTTAATGTTAAAAACTGTTAAATTCTGTTAAATTCACAATATTTCTAACACAATGATAGTGGCTCAGTTTTTCTTCTGAGTTTTTAAATGTTAATGTTTTTTCAAATGAATGCAGTCATCTTATTCGTTTCCATTTTGTTATTTCAAAAACCTAGCCAGCTTTGCAAAGATGTGTGTATAGTTGCATTCAGGGGAGACAGGGTACTTGACAGCAGTCTGTATGTGCAGGAGTAATAACTTGTTATTAAAGAGAAGTTTTTTTAAAGCTAAATATTCAGAATTTTAGAAGTTTGTTAAGCATTAGATGCACATTTACCTATCTTTAAAGCTTATCCCAAAAATAATCCCATATAAACACCCACATAAACAAAATAGTAACGTCAGTTTTTTTTCCCAAGAACATAATTTTATGGTTACTGAAGTGTAATAGAGTGAGATTAATTTTTATTGATTTCTTTACATTTCCTGGGATTGGTTTGGAAACATAACAGTGTCTAGATTTATTTCCACCTTTGCTATAGATGGATAGCTTCATCTACAGGAAGGGAAGGACTTTTTTCTTCCTTTTACAGAGGATCCATTCTGTTGTTTCTCATGGAATTATGCTTCTTTCCATGGAGAGCAGATTATGAAAATGTTTGATGAACATGTATGGAGCACAGAAATTATGATTGTTTCATCTGTCCTACATCTGTAGTAGGACTTCTAAGAGGATCTGTGGAAGCCTTGTGGAAATTGTATGTCCTGCATGTAGCCCAGCAAAAAGAGTTGTACAATTAGGGCCTGATTGGGAAAGATGTTTATTCCTTTACTTTTAAATTTTATATTTTTATTCCTCTTTATTAGGGGTTGACAGAGTTCAACCAATAGGCCTATATGGCCCACAAGCCAAAATTTATTTTTCATATTTTTAAGTGGGCTGAATTAAAAAAAGAATTTTGTAACACATGAACATTTTATGAAATTTAAATTTCAATGTCTATAAAGAAAGCTTTATTAGAATATAATTAGACAAATTGATTCACATGTTGTCTATGGTTGCTTTCTAGCTACAACTGCAGAGTAGAGTAATTGCAATAGAAATTGTGTGGTCCACAAAGCCTAAAAATATTTACCATCTGGCCCTTTTGCAGAAAATGTTTGTCAACATTTGTCCTGTTTTACTCACATAAAAGTAGTTATTTATAACAAACAGTTTTTTTAAAAAAATACCATACTTTTGTTTGTAAGTGTAACATCAGAGTAATTTACCCTAATGACTCTTCTATTTTTAATTGTAGCATTCTTTTGATTTCAGTATTACCTCATTTTTCTTTTTTACTTTAAATGCTCTGGGGATAAAAATTTAATTTTTTACATTCTGTTCTTGAGGGGATCTGTATTAGTCTGAGTTCTGTAGAAAAACAGAGCCAATTATATATGTGTGTGTGTGTGTGTGTGTGTGTGTGTGTGTGTATATAGATATAGCTCTAGATATATAGACATATATTCCTTATAATGACATGTGGAGATAGTTTTATATACAGGTGTATGATTTATATGTGCGTGTGTGTGTGTGTGTGTGTGTGTGTGTGTGTGTGTGCATATATCTTATAAGGGATTGGCTCATGAGGTTATGAATGCTGAGAAGTCCAAGATCTATAGTTGGCAAGCTCTGACAGTCCAGGGGAACAAATGGTGTAGTGTGGTCTGAGTCTGAGGGCATTGTCTCAGTTTGAAGATAGGCAAAGAAGGCGATTTCTCCCTTACTCAGTTTTTCTTGTTTTATTCAGGTCTCCAGTGGATTGGGTGAGGCCCACACACAGAGGAGGGGGCAGTCTGCTTTACTCAGTCTATGGATTCAAATGTTTATCTCATCCAGAAGCACCCTGACAGATACACCCAGAACTGAACTAAAATTAAATTAAACTAAATATATGGGCATCCTGTGGCCCCAGTATAGTTGACACATGAAGTTAACCATCACAAGACCTAAATATACTTTATGTCTGTCTGTTTGCACTTTGACCTTTATTTTTAGACCTCTTGAGAAATCCTACGTCCCATGATTATTAGAATCATGGGAAGTTTCTAAGTTGGTTCAGTTAAAATTGTCATTTGTCCAGCATTGAGTTGAAGTTGGATTGAATTGAATGACAGTTTCTCTATTTGTAAAGGATAACTTGTTGTATTTTCCTCTGGTTTAATTAAGTGTTGTTTGTTAATATTAAGTATGTACATCAAAGGGTGTATTTGTATGCTTCATTTTCTTGTATCATTTCTATTTTGAGGAGGGATTCTAATACCCAAGCTTAGTCATTTTGACATACTGTTAAATTGCTGGAGTGAGTAGGTTGCAGCAATTCTCAAATCAGTTTGCAAAAGCCAAGTTGATTGGCATGACATTTTGTCAACAAGCCTCTCATATTAGAGTGTGTCAGTGAACAGCTGGAGAGAAAAGGAAGTGGATTTGTTTGTAGTGTGAGCTCCTTACTTACCCTTCATGTGACCCTAGAGAAATCCCCTGACCTCGTCTATGATGCTGTTTTAATAACCCCTGCACCTAGAGGGCTGGTAGGAAGATTACATAAAATAAGGATGTGTGTGAATTGCAGTGACACATGTATGTATTCTTACTTAGTTTATGTTAACTGGCAAGACACCCCCTTCCTGATAAATAATTTTTTTCATGATGGTTTTATCAATATGGGATGATGTTTTTGTGGTTTATGTGATTTAGTCTATTTCTCAAGGAAAGAATGAAGTATCACTTGACCTTTGATTTTACTCTGTTGTTCCTGAAGTTAATTGATCCTAGAACAATGACTCCTTATTCACATAGTAGCTTGATTTCTACTGAGAAACAAAACTTCACTAAATTAAATCAGAGTAGATAGTTGGGCCAAAGGGAATATTTAAATTGTAAACCATGTAAAGAAGTTTAGTACGTTCATCTGAGGCCCTAGTTCAGGCGCTCTTTCCAGCTTAGTGTTTCATTGCCCAGTGACATCGTGGTGGGTGTGCTTGCTGTTGAATCTCAGGTGATTGTGACCCTTACCTATTAGCAGCTAGATTTGATTCAGTAACATATTTATCGAAAACACTAAAGCAAGTTTTGGCCTATGTAACACATTTTGGAGCAAATGTATAAATGGACTGTCTAAGTTGAGTTTTGGGTTTTTTTTTTCCATCCTAAAAGTATACTTCTATGACCCATTTTCTGGTTTCGGTAAGTGGCTCTGATTTCTGTATTTCTACCTTTTAATGGACATATAAAAATGTATAAGCTCTTTCACCTGTTGCCTCTAGATTTAGAGTTTTGAATTTCTAACAAAAGCCTTTTTCTCCCTTTGCTATTGTGGTCATTTTCTCTGGACCTGTTTGATCTTTGGTTAATCATTGATGGTTTCCAGCCTGAAGTTTCCATTAAGTTTTTGCTTCTCCCTCCATAAGATTATATGTAAATATCTTATTTGTTTTTAAATACCCCCTCTAAGAAGACAAATAGGAATGATTTAGAATTAGCACATTATCATCATACATAGATGCTCCTTGATTTGCTCTCAAATATATTCAGTATTCCTATGCTGATCTAGATTCTTGAATTATTAATTTGCTTCTTAAGCAAATTAATTGAGGCATGTTATGACTGAGATTTAATTTGATGAGATTTTAATTTAGAGATTTTACTAAATGAATTATTTGAGAAATTTTAATGGAAAACAAGTATATTCAGCTAGACAGTCATAATAGCTTATATTGTGGTATTAGGGATGAGTTTAGAAACAGGCTTGTTGGGAGGTACAAACAGGTGGCAGGTATATCAGCAGTCACTATAAGGTGTGGCCTTAGCAGGCCGCAATGAAATAGAACATCAAGTACCTGGTCATAACTGCTTTCACACTTGCAAAGAAATTTTCCTAGGTCACACTCAGATAAGAGTGAAATTATTTTGGAATATTAGCTGGCAGGAAAGGCATGTATGTGTTGTGAAAGCTGAGTTCAATTTTGCCAGAAGCCAGAAAGAGGATGTATAACCAGTTGGGGTTTTCATTTAAAAAGCTGAGGTTTTTTTCTGCTTTTATGTGATGGTTTGTGGATACTTCAGTATCTTGTTTTCTTTTAGTATTTTCCTAGCCTGTGACTAAGTAGTTAGTTGAAATAGATATATAACATTGACTTTTTCTATTACGTGGAAGGCGTTCAGATAATTAACAAAGGAAAATAAAAAAATAATACACAACTTCGTTTAAGTGTCATTTTTTCTTTAGGGTATGTTGTGCAGAAGAAAGAGAGCTAGCTAAGAGCGTTGGACTTTTGGGTGCTGTCCAGCCCCCCTGCCTAGTCCAATGAATAAGAAAACTGCATGTCTCACTTCTTTTCAGTGTCCTTCAGAGATGTGCCATTATTATTATTTTCTTGACACATTCTGTGAATTACTAGATCAGGCAACAATATTGAAACATAGATATCAAAATACAATCTAAAACAGAGAAATATGTACTGCTGGTAAGTGTGATTCATCCATCAAAATTTCCTTTTGAATTCCATTCCACAGTCATGTGGAAGCTCTCCAGCTAAATTTGAATATGGCTTTCTTATCAAACTGATTTATTTTTTCATTTTCTTTTTAAAATGTTACCTCTCTTGAGTTATTTCTTAGGAGGGAAATACTCATGTACGTACAGATTTTTTCCAGCGTCTGTTTCTTGTTGATACTATGGTAATATCAAAGAACAGTTTATCCATTTGATGTATTCATACTACTCTGTCAATCATGATAATTGCTGGGATATTTAAAAATTGTAATTGTGTACTTCTCAACATACTATTTTACAAACTTGAATGAAAAACATGAAGAGATTCCTGGTATTGAAATTGGAAGCCCTTGCTGTAAATGCTTATGATAGTGACACTTGAATTATGTCATATCAAAAATGAAGTGGCATTATGTACTGGAGTGAGCCAGCTGACCTAAATTCTTTCCCCGTTTCAAGAAATAATTTGTTCCACAACTATATAAGCAGCTTAACCTCTTTGGACTTCATCTGCAAACTGAAGATTTTGAGCTAAGCATCAAAAGTTTCTTACAGATGCATAATCACTGAGAATAAGAAGGTATTCTCTTCTATTCACAAGCTTGATAGCAGACTTTTACTCTTTGGTCATTCAGTTAGAGAGCTGAGGACACAGCAGGATAAGATACAGACCCTCCTCTTGAGGTCTTATGGTCCAGTGGAAGGAGACAAACCCAGTGATGAGATTTTTTTTTTTTAATGCCAGTGTTGGCATAATACTTAGAAATGTCATAAAATTTATTAGTTTGTATACCCCATTTCAAACTCAATCTAAGGAGGAATGTTTATTCTAGAGCTATTGATACTTGCTTTTTGTTTTGATTTTTTAGGAGCATATTTAATGAAAAGCACCATAGACTGAAAAACCAAACATGAGGGTAGCAGGTAAGATATTTAATTTAGTAGAAATAATTGTACTTTTTAATCTGTTTGTTAAAGAAAGACTAAAGGAGAGGGTAAATAATCTTTCTCGATATTGAGAAAGTTAAGCTGAAATATAATCTAAAGAATTATTTAGTCCTTTATTTTTAGGTAGTTGGCAAATCACAAATTGGACATTTAGTCAGTATTACATGTTTCTTTTGTTGTTGTTCAGGTCTTTTGTTGAAATTACAGGTGAGCATCTTAAATCTGAAAATCTGAAATGCTCCAAAATCCAAAACTTTTTGAATACCAATACATGATGCTCAAAGGAAATGTTCATTTGAGTATTGAGGGTTTCAGATTATCAGATTTTGGATGTTTGACTGGTAAGTATGATGCAGATATTCTAAAATCTGAAAAAAAAAATCAAAAGACTATATATAATGCCCATATAAAGAATGGTTTGACAACCTAGGGAGGCTGATTTTTGTTTGTGCTATGTTCTAGCTTCTTGAGAAAAATGAGTTATAAAGTTTTAAACTTTAAATGTTTCATATGTATGTACTTAAGATGAATGAAGGATTTGATAAAATCCATGTTTTTGCTCAGTATTTGTTCAAGTTTAATCTGCATAGGTGCGGTTATGTGTAAGAACATTAATCCGTTTAAGAAGCATATTGAGAAAATTGAAAAACACCATTAGATATTCATAATATTAAGGTAGTTATATTTAAATATTCTAAAAATGGAGGGACTGGTGACCTCTTCCTGCATGTGTAGTAAAAATAATTGTGTTTTCTCCTATCCTTCCTATCAACCAAAGCCCTAGAAGAAATGCATACTTTACATGGAAATTTCTACTAAGCATGTGCCCAACATAGGTAACTTGTAATTTCTCAAAATCAAGATAATTAGTCTTTTTCTTAATTACCATCTCACCAGCAAACCAACTGTTTTCCTAAAGGTGCATCTCTTAGAAATGCATAAGGTCGAGTTGGGTGAACAAACCAGTCTTCATACCGTGGTCATACTTGTATAGAATCAGGGGCAATTGATTAAACATCATGATTATTAAACACAGATGAGGGGCTATTACAAACACTTTTGTAGAAACTTGAAAAACTGAATCTCTTATGAAATTATAAAGCATTTTTTTAAAGTAACTGTACAATTGTTGAAGAAAAATATTCTCAGAAATGAAGAGCTTGTTTGTGGTTTAAATAAATATTGTCTTTTTATGTTTGTGTGTGTGTGTATGTGTGTGTGTGTGTGTATGATCTTTGAGTACAGCAGGACTTACTATTTATGATTTCATATCTCTAGATGATTTTTAAAGTACATTATTTAAACATGCCAATTTGAAATAAAGTAAGTTTCTTCTTCTCACATAATTTTAAATTCATGTTATTTGAAATTAACTTTGTCATTTAGTCCATTTCTCTGGTTCTGACAATTCCCAGGTTAATTGATGAGTAATTATTCACTGAGTGCTTATTTTGTGTTTGGCACTCTTCCTAGTATAGATCTTGAGGGAACTGCCTTGAATGAATGAATAAGGACAATTAGCTATTAGTTTATTGCTTTTAACTAATTAATCTCTTCTAAGTTTTTTTAAAAATCTGATTGCTTTGAAATATGCTTATAGCCATTCTTCTTACAGTGAGGCCTGAATGTCTGAAGTGTTTACTTTTTGGCTTGTGAAAAACTGGAACACACTCAGATTAGTGCAGTATGTGACTAGGAGGAAGAGGGAATCTTATGGAAAGCTAAGAATGGGAATTGTGGTTGGTATGGTCATTTGAGTATTTAGGCTCCATCAAGTCCAGAATGGGATGCTGGTTCTGGACCCAGGCCAGCTCTGGGGGCGATCTGTGTAACAGAAGTTCCAGAACTCTACCCTCATGGAGACTCTGCTAGTTTCTCCACCTCTAACTTTGTCTCCCTTAGAGCTTCACTTTCCTCCTAGTTGCTCTGATGGTTCAGTATAAGTGAATAGGTCTTGGTTTAAGACTCAGTGTTGCTGCTGACTAGTTATGTGACCTTAGACAAATGATGTAAAATTTTAGCCTTGTTTTCCTTATTTGTAGAAGAAAAATAATGCCTTGAAAAGCTATGCAAATGAGATTATGCTTATAAAGCGTTTCGTGCTACAGAAGACACTAAGGAAACAGTATATGTGAGTGTGTATTATGTGTGTGTGTGTATATAAAATATTTGTATATCCTTTTTAAAAACTTTCAGGCTCAAGGGTACATGTACAGGATTGTTATCTAGGTAAAATAAATTGAGTGTTGCAGGGGTTTGGCATATAAATTATTTCATCACCCAGGTAGTAAGCATAGTACCTGATAGGTAGTTAGCATAGTACCTGATAGGTAGTTTTTTGATCCTCATCCTCTTCCCACCCTCCACCCTCAAGGAGGTCCCAGTCTGTTGTTCCCTTCTTTATGTTTATGTGATCCCTTCTCAGTGTTTAGCTTCCATTTATAAATGATAATATGTGGTATTTGGTTTTCTGTTCCTCTGTTAGTTTGCTTAGTATAATGGCCTCCAGCTTCATCCATGTTGCTGTGTATAGCTTTTTTAATGTAGGCTCATATTCAGCTTGGTATAGAATTTAGTCTATAATGTTCATGTTGCTGTCTTGATATTTTAATTATTCAGTTTTGAACAATGAAGTTTTCATGTGATTGTTTTATGGGACAGGGAAAAGTTATCTCTGGTTGCATGTGCCTATGATTGCTAGAAAATAATTTGGTAAGACTATTATATGACGTGTAATTTTCGAGCTCTTGGTCTTAGTCTTAATTGATCAAGAAGGACTATGCCACCTGTTTCTGCTTATCTACTTAGCAAACAGTTGTTGATAGTATTACTATATAGAATGCACTCTGCCAGATCCTGGAGAGAAGAGTTCAAAGCCTAATGAAATTTTGCTGTCTTACTTATGCACTAAAAATGTAGCCAACTTCTAGTTGCTCTTGAAAATAGGAAGCATATTTTGGAGAGGACAAGGTAGGAAATGGAGAAGGGAGGCAGGAATTGATTAGTAGATTAGTATTGTAGTTAGGCTTCCTCATTGATGTTTCATTTCTACATTAATAGTATTTCTTTTGGCTTTTTTAAGACTTTATTTTTTTTTAGAGCAGTTTTAGGTTCATAGCAAATTTGGGAGGAAGGTACAGAGATTTTCCACATACTTCCTGCCCCACTCTTCATAGTCATCAGTAGAGTGTTTCTAAATAGAAATGAGTAGGCTCTGAGAAGCAGTAGCTTTCTGAGCATCTTCAGTTCATTGAAGAGTCTGCCCACTTGGAGCTTTCCATGTAGCCATGTTATGAAGCATATGTGATAGATACCAAATTATATCCTGCAGGAATGAAGAAGGCCTGTCCTGAGGTACTAAGGTAATCAGTATGAAGAGGAAGGCTTTGTTGATTACCATACCAGGAGGGCTTATGTAGCTCCAAGAGATGTTTGGTTAGTGTTAGGACAACAAATCTAACATGTCACTCAAGAATTCCTTGCTTAGTGGACATTGTAGCCTTAGCATCCACTGTTTTTGAAACATCCTATATTGTATTGCTCTTTATATTTGTAAAGGATAAGGAATGTGTCATTCAACAAACTTGGTATTCCATTAGTCATGACACTTTTGAGTAGTCAGCAACTAACAGGTAATTTTTTTGCATATAAAACTAGGCAGATGGTTCAAGCAGTTCTTTGTCTAGATAGCTAGATAATCTGAGAATTCTTTGGTCAGGAAAATTCTTTATCTTGAATTGTTTGTATAATTTTTGTGTAACTCAAGTAAAATTAAGAGCGAATACATACAAAATAGGAATTTATTAATCTTAATTTAAAACATACATTTTTTTCATAGAAATGCAAAATAAAAGTTCTGTGGGCTTATAAAGTTATGCTGAAATATTTCTGCCTTTTAGGTGCTGCAAAGTTGGTGGTAGCTGTGGCCGTGTTTTTACTGACATTTTATGTTATTTCTCAAGTATTTGAAATAAAAATGGATTCAAGTTTAGGAAATCTATTTGGTAAGTTTTATTTTTTTTCCTTTCTGAAATCTTATATTTGATGTGGCCTAAAGTTTTATCAGTTATCAGCACTGAGTCACTCAGCTGTTTAATTTATCTAGAAAATGAAATGCAATTGTTATATATCCATAAATATGATTTGTTAGAATATTTTAAAGTATATAATAAGACATCTTGGAATTAATTTAGTATAAAGTATGAATTTTCTATTCAACATTTGGAACATATGTAATGAGTCTATTTTATACATTTTTAGAGGTATTAATCATGGCATTCTAACTGCACTTCTAAAACATAAAATACCTCCAGGCTTAAACTGTTTTCCTATTTGAGTTGGCTGCTAGAAAACTTGAAGCCAGATTGAGCCCTCAGTTAACCATATGATTAGGAATCACAATAATCCATTTTAGATACCAGCCATAGAAATCCATCTTGCAGCTGACTGTGGTGGCTTGCACCTGTAATTCCAGCTACTCTCAAGGCTGAGACAGGAGGGTCACTTGACCCCAGGAGTTCAAGGCTGCAGTAAGCTATGATCATGCCACACTGTACTCCAGCCTGGGTGACAGAATAAAACCTCATCTCTTGAAAAAAAAAAAGAATTCAATCTATCCTGCTTTCCTACCCTTATTTTCCCTCTGTGGCATTTTTTTTCTAACCCACTCATTTAATGTTGCCATACTGTAAATGTACCATTATAAGGTACCTTAGCCCAGCTTTTTAACAGAATCCTTAAGTTCATAAAACAACATTTGAAATGTTTTTATAGGAACTAGTTATACATAGTGCTATTGTAGATGATTATATATGAATATCTTATTGAATCTCAAGTAATTGCCAAGCATGCATTTCTTTTCTATAAGTATAGCATTATGAGAGTGAAGAATGTAATTTAATGTTGACATTAAAGTGGAAAACAATTATTTAACCAAGGCACTATATAAGAGCACAGTCATGCATCACCTAAAGATGAGGATACATTCTGAAAAATGCATCATTAGGTAATTTATGTCACTGTGAGAACATTATAGAATGTACTTACACAAATCTAGATGGTATAGCCTACCACACACCTTGGCTACATTGTATAGCCTGTTTCTCCTAGGCTATGAACCTGTACAGCATGTTACTGTACTGAATTCTATAGGCAGTTGAACACAATGGTAAGTATTTATGTATCTAAACTTGGAAAAGGTGCAGTAAAAGCATAGTGCTATAATCTGTTGGGACTGCCATTCTGTATATGGTCTATTGTTGACTGAAACATCATTAGGCAGCACCTGACTGTAACTCTGAATCTCTTCTGGAAGCTGTTTTTGTAGACTTTTATTATTTGAAGCTAGAGAAACGATGAGATTCTTCATAGATTCTTGTACTTACATTGAGTAAGCTATGACTAAATTGTTGTTTATAATATTAAATAATTAAGAAAAGTGACTAATCCTAGAAACCATATTTTGATGTAATAGGCAGAAGTCAGTTGAAATAACGGAGAACATTGGACTAGTGAGTTTTGCCTTCCATAAATTCATGTTTGAAAAGAAAAATCCCTAAGACCTAATTCAGTTTCTGTTCTCCTGCTGCTGTGAAGAAATACACCAGACTTGGTAATTTATAAAGGAAAGAGATTTAATTGACCGACAGTTCTGCAGGACTTGGGAGGCCTCAGGAAACTTATAGTCATGGCAGAAGAGTAGCAAACGTATTAGTCTTCACATGGTGGCAGCAAGGAGAAATGCAGAGTGAAGCCGGGGCAGGGCGCAAGTCCCTTATAAAACCGTCAGATCTTGTGAGAACTCACTATCACGAGAACAGCATGGGGTTAACTCCCCCCATGATTCAGTTACCTTCCACCAGTCCCTCCCATGACACATAGGGATTATGGGGACTACTTTTCAAGATGAGATTTGGTGGGGACACAGCCAAACCATATCACTCCCTTTCACATCTAATCTGAAGACTCCATTATTCCAGTGCTTCTCAAACATTAATGCCAAAAGTATCTCCAGAGAATCTTGGTAAGTGCATATTTCTGATTTAGTGTCTGGAGTGGAGCCTGAGATTCTGCATTTCTGACAGCTCCAAGATGATGTTGAGATCCCTATCCATGGACTGCATGCAGAGTACCAAGGCTTTAGACAATTCTGATATGTAGTCTTCAGTTTTGGCATAAGCCTTTTCAGGTGACTTTTCTTACAGTGACTACTTAAAAGTACTTTTTTGTATAGGTTGGACATCCCTAATCAGAAAATTCAAAATCTGAAATGCTCCAAAATCTGAAACCTTTTGAACATCGACATGGTGCTCAAAGAACATTGATTGGAGCGTTTTGGATTTCAGATTTCTGGATTAGAGATGCTCAACTGGTAAGTGTAATGCAAATATTCTAAAATCTGAAAGAATTCCACATCCGAAATACTTCTGGTCCTAAGCATTTTGGATAAGGACTTCTTAACCTGTATTGCACTGAATTCCTCCTTTTGTACTCTCAAGTGATTTCAGTTCACTGATCTTGTTTCTGCCCGCTGGAGCTCCCTTTTTCATCACTCATCGCTCTGTTAAATTGTAGTCATTGTCTGTCAGACCTTCCTTTACAAGTTTTCATCTTTTCTAATAAGGGAATCCTCCCTCTTAGCCATTCCTCTTGATAAACTGGTTATTTTCTTCCTAAACTTGTTTGTTTTTCAGCATACATCCTAAAATGAAGTATCCAGGTTCCAGCATAAAGAAGTTATTGCAAAGTATAGTGAGATTTTACTTTACTTGTTCTGGTCTGTGTACTTCTGTTATTACCTAGTGGCCGGCCTTCTGGCCTTTGAGAGTATAGTTGGTTTCAGTTGAATGATGTGGGCAGAAACCACATCGAAGGCATAGAGGGCTTGTTCCATGTTGCTCTGGAAGCAGTGTGCGTAGCTAATTCTTCTAAGACATGTTGATGGTAAGGGAAGAAGCTTATGAGATGGTAGCTTGACCCAAAAGCACATTGCACATATTTTTCTTTTTTAAAATAATAGGCTTTCACTTGTCTATAGGCCTTAGATGAAAGTTCAGTGGATGACAAAGGTGAAGAGACTGAACCAGCAAGGAAGGGAGGATCTTTGGGAGAAGGGAGGCAATGGGACCATTGGTACAAATAGAAGTTGTTTGGGAAAAGACCCAATGTTTTTAGAATGAAGAGTGAAGAGAAGGCTGACTGAAGCTGTAGTGTGATATAGTTTCATAGTACTTATATTTTAATTTGGCACTGATTTTAATCAGTCTTACATTAAATAACTTTTTTCTTTTTTTCTTTTTTGCTGTGTTTCCCTTCACCCAAGAATGAGTCTTAAAGGCAATATTTTGGTGCTTCACTCAGCATCTAGCATTGGGTGCTGCAGATAGTAAATGCTGATTGAGTGAAAAAAAATGTAGGTAACTGAGAATTAGGATTTCTACATGGAAAGGAAGAATATTTCCAAAGTGAGATTCACAAAAAGCTATATTAGTTCGAAAATCACTCATAGTCAAGTATGAACAAATGTCGAGCTACTTTAATCTCCTACTTTTTATTTTTTTGATTTTTCCTAATGTTAAGAACCTGCATAGTGTTCTTGCATGCATTTTAGCTATTTGATTTAGACATTATTAGGGCAGATGATTATTCTGATGTCAAAACTGAAGTGTAGTACTTTGTAACCTTACCGGTTGCCAGTCTATTGAATTGGCCAAATTTTAATTTGTGTGGTTTTATTCTCATTTCAGTCTATTTTAGCGAAGATGGATGTATGGTTATCTTTGTCATTTGTTTAGCATCTTAGTATATGAAAGGATAGTGAGTTTAATCCAGCAGGAGAATTCTTGCTATAATTACTGTCTTAAGGACCCATAAGATTAAATAAATACAGCTCTTTTGGTGATTAGTTTTCCATTTTTTAAACTTACTTGACAGTTTCTATTAATTATGTAGATTCATGTTTATTTTATAGTATTAATTTAGAAAAATAAAACACACATTTCTAGAAAGGAAGAATGAAAATTTTGTCCACAATTAGTAGTTGAAATTACCAATATCAGTTGTGAGTTTTTAAAAACAATTTTTATAAAACTTTATTTTGAGATAATTGTATTTTTTTTACAAATGCATTTGAATATACAGAGAGATGCTGCATACCCTTTACTCAGCTTCTCCTATTGGTAATATCTTACAAAACTATAATACCTTATCACAATCAGGATATCAACACGGATACAATTCACCCATCTTACTCAGCATTGTGGCTTAATGTAGTGTTTGTTTCCAGTGTGAATACTTAACTAGTAAATGTACTAAACACAGTCCAAATTATTTTTGTGTATACTGATGCAGTAAATACTTAATGTTCTATTGAATTGATTTATTTTTACCGTTTCAGATTTAAACTGTTGACATGTAGTATATACATAAATTATTTGAGACATTATTATAAAGTACAAAATAGTTCTGACTCATTATCCTAACTTATTGAAAGACATTCATTGATGAAATGCAATAACTAAATGTTTATTATTGTTCCTTGAAGTGAACATTGTACATGCAGAAAGAAATTAAGGAGTAAAGCTATCAGTGTAGTTTGAGGGGAAGAAAGTTGTAGGAGAGGAGGGATTTTTGTGTTTGTATCTTGTACCTGTATTCTGTACTTGGACAGCAGCCTGTTTATAAAAATCAGTTTATCTGTTTGGTCACCAGGTGCTAAGACTTAGTTTAGGCCTTTTGGTTTTGATGTGTATTGGCTAAAAAATGAGGTTTTTCTGGAAAGAAAAGTCTCTCACAGGAGTTTCTTCCTTCAACCATCTACTCCCCTTACTCTTACACAAATTAAATGGAGGGGATATTATTTACTTAAAAGCCTGATGATTAAAAAACTGATTTTCCTAAAATTATATCCCAGTAAAGTTTTTTTTTTTTCCCCTAAACTGAGTGTAGATAAGGTTTGTTTTCAGCTTTGTTTTGGGCATTAAGCTTTTTCCATGTTATTACATTACCTTCATGGTTTTAATGGTGCATGATATTCTACTGAGTGTTCTATTGAGTTAATGAGTTTTTATTTACTTGATTGTTTTCCTCTTTTAAACATTTCAATACAGTCTTTTAGCTTCAACTTTCAGCTTACCAGTTTGAGTATTGGACTTACAGGAAATTCACAATTATCTAAAATAGTACATAACTAAAAACTGTGTGACTATTTATAGCAAGACAGCTGGTTAACATTTATCACACTGCATACTTATTAGTCAAATCAGGAAATGGCCGTCCATGATACTTTGATGATCTGAGTTATAATCTCCTGGGCTAAGATCAGATGTTACTGCTTTTAAAAAGCCCTAACTGTAATTATGATAGATGGTCAGGTTGAGAACTACTTATTATATTCAAGTTAAGATTTGACTTCATGGATCCCATGAACTGATAAATTACAAATCTTTGAGTAATGACCTTCTTCATCCCCCTCCCTGGCCCTCGCAATCACCTAACCTCACCACTAAGATAAGTCCGTGTGTATTCTCTAGGGCTTTCTTTGCATATCTATACACCATCATACAGCAGCAACAACTTTTAAACACCATCGTAGTCACCAAATTTATATTTATAAACATTAAAAGGTAAGTTTGTAGAATAACATCCTGATTTAAATTTAAATTTATAGTAACTAAAATTCAAAACAAAATGGAAAGGTAAAAACAAAACGTTCCGTTGGTATTAAAGTACTACCCTCCATTTCTTTACTTAATAGTTTATAATGAATTGTACAGTGTAATGTTACTTTCTCAGTTTTTCTTATGAAGTGATATTCAGTGTTTTATTTGTTTTATACTGAGTAATTATTTGAACATTTATTTTTAAATATATTTTAAAAGTGTGTACTTACCAATAGGCTCATTCCTGCTAACAAAAGTAATTTTTTTTTTTCAGCAAGATCAGCATTGGACACAGCTGCACGTTGTAAGTATTTCATCTCAATACTTTATATATGATTTATTCTGCCTTATCTTAGGCATATGCAAGCTTACATTCAAAGTGTCAGTATTTCAGTGTGAGCAAAAACTGATTGAGAAATTGCTTTTTAAAGTTATAAGCATACTATTTGATTGGACAGCCCAAATACTTTTGGTAGTTATTCATGATGGACATTTTGTGTTTTTTTAGCTCCAGTATTATAAGCACAGAAATCAGTGTGAGGAGTAAGAGCAGAATTCCTAGTTAAAGCAATACTATACATGGGCAGGTAGTCAGTGGAACATTAGGCTTTTTTTTTTTTAAAATGATCCTGGAGGTGACAATTTTTTGTGCATGTATGGACTAGCAGTGCAAAGTAACATTCAGAACCTCCCATATCTTGAAATTTAAAAATAAACTCATAGTTAGATAAAATGCATTTACCCTAATGAAGATCATATTACTTGATCCATTTACGTCCATTATTAGTTTGTTCCTAGGAATTTCTGGTGTCTGTTGTGGGTTTTTTTGTTACTGTTTTTTTTTTTTTTTTTTTTGGAGATTCTTTGAAACACTCTGGGGGAAAAAAAAGAGCATGTATTTTAAGATATGTGTATTTTGATGTTTTACATAATGCCCTTTGTGGTTTGAGATTTGAAACAAAGTGAGGTAGTCTATTAACTTGTTTTCTAAAAAAAAAAAAAAAAAAATCATGTTTTCTCCCCCAAAGCTACAAAGCCTCCCAGATATAAATGTGGGATCTCAAAAGCTTGCCCTGAGAAACATTTTGCTTTTAAAATGGCAAGTGGAGCAGCTAATGTGGTGGGACCCAAAATCTGCCTGGAAGATAACGTGTAAGTATTTGTTGACTTGAGATTGTAAGGTGTGCTATTAAATTACAGCCAATTGAACCTGAGTTTAATGGATATTTTGAAAATGTATTAGGCATACTTTATTAATGAAAAGTGATTTCAATTTTTATTATGCAGTTTTTTTTTTTCATGAATTCAAGGGGCCTTAAAGTTCTTAAATTTTCTATTAGAGAATGACTAAGACTTAACATAACACTTATGTAGCTTTAGAGAGATAAGAGGTTTCCTCTGAGTGAATTCTCTAGGTCTGTACTGTCCCATTTACTAGCAACAAAACACATTGGCTATTTAATTTTGATCCTTAAATATTAGGAAGAAAGTTAATTCACTTAAATTAAAATGAAAAATTCAATTCCTTGGTATTCGTCACCACATTTCAGGTGTTCAGTGGCCACATGTGGCTCATGGTCACCAAATGGAACAGCAGAGAGGGCATTTTCATCATGGTAAAAATCCTTTTTATAACATTTCCCTGGACAATGAACGCATTCTCTTATAAACCATCGTCTTTCATTTAAAATATTTGAGTGCTGTTTGTTGAAGTATGACGTGATCCAGTGATAACCTCAGGTCCATTGCAGCACAAACTGATTGCTACTAAGCTGAATTGTTTCCTATGTTGAGATACTCTCTAAAGGATGGTTTTTAGGATTTTTAATATCCTACCTCAGTGTCAACTGTTGTTTGCAAGTTCCTGCCACTTAAATTGCAAACCCTGCTTTTAATTGGTTGCTTTTAATATGCTATTGCCTAGAAAACTAGACATGTGAGCTTAAACTTCATATAAAATAATACGTTTGTCACTAATTATATAGAACAAAGAGATAGTTTTATAGCAGAGAGGAGACCTAGGCAGCTTTTCCTAGCTGTTTGTGTGCCTCTTCTTTTTAATATAAAAGCTCAAGTTTTTATCCTAGCCACTTTTCAGGTAATTAGCTATAAGAAGTTCATTGAGCTTCATGGGACAACACTTTTCTTGTTAAAATTAAGGGACTGAGCTAGATGATCTTTAAGGTCTGTACTCATTTTTTTTATTTTCCTTCATAGTAATGATGATCTATTGTTAATCCATTTGTCTTCTGATTTCTCATGAGAATAGTCCTGTTTTACTGACATGTAATAAGGCACTTGCATTTTAGAAGTTTGTATGTTTTTGAAAACATTTTCATTTTCTCTTTTTACCTTGTTTGATTAAATAGACCCCAAATTTGATTCTAAGTAACAGGAACAAATTTCTTTTAGAATACCTAGCCCATAGATTATCTTGGATATCTATTCTGCCCTTTTGATGCATGTAAATTTTAGTTCAGAGAAGACGAGATCAGACTATTTTTACTAGCAGGTTTTTTATTCACAGATTAAAACCGTAAACAACAAAACACACTCAGAAAAAACGTTCCACTGTTTACCCACATGGCCTACAAGTTCCTATG
This sequence comes from Aotus nancymaae, assembly GCF_030222135.1. Taxonomy (NCBI): domain Eukaryota; kingdom Metazoa; phylum Chordata; class Mammalia; order Primates; family Aotidae; genus Aotus; species Aotus nancymaae. The sequence goes on from NW_026988413.1 coordinate 35,187,856, forward strand.
TGTCCTGACCCTTATTCACTTCTCTCCAGACCTTCCTGATCCTGGAGACTTGGAGCATGCTCTTCTGTCTAAGATGGTCTTTCCTCACTCTTCACCTGGCTGTCTTCCTTCTTGTCCTTCAATTCTCAGAGTACATATCACTGTCTTAGAAATTGTTCTCTATCCCTTAACCTAAGTTGGCCAGCTAAAGATCTAATGTCAAAAAGAGAACAGTGTATAGACAGTGGAGCTTGGTAAAATACACACTGTGCTTAGAGCCAGAGAATTTGCTTCTAGCATGGTGGACATGTCATGTAGCATTTGTGTTTCAGTTTTTTTAACTTTAAATGGAGGCAGGCCACCTATCCATCCTTATTTCAGGAACCATTCTGCCATTACCATGAGAGATTAAATACTTAGCGGGATTTTATATCCAAGCCTCAGCTTATAAAACTAGTTGCCACAAAAGGGCTGAATAATTGGCCAGGGATCCCCAGTGTAGACACTGCGGGGACCAGTGCATAGTCCAAGGCATTTTCCAGTATAGTCTGTTTTTATGTTGAAAGCTTATGAAAAGGTGGTTTTTGTTTGTTTGTTTTAAAGTCCAAAGAAAGAGTCTTGAGTTTTCTGAGAATCATTTATTCACCTGTTCAGTAAGTATTTTTTGAGCATAGTCCCTCTTGTTACAGAACTTACAGTCTAGTAGGGGTGAAAGATATTTAAAAAGTAAATGCAAATATGTACTTATAAATTGTGACACCAGCCCTGCAGGGCAGCAGGGTGTGATGAGTACTGGTGGAAGTGGATGAGAGGAGGTGTCCAACTTTAGATCGAGGATAATGGAACAGTTTCTAAGACTGTGTATTCTGAGAATGGAAGGATAGAAGAGAAGGACATCCTAGACAGAAGGAAAGAGCCTGCTCACAGGCCTAAGATTGGGCAGCTCTAGATAGACGTGAATTAGGACTAGGCTGTATAGGAACTTGTAGGCCATGCAGGTAAAGGGTTGAGACTTTTTTTTCTGAGTATATTGAGAGCTTGTGGAAGGATTTCAAATTCTGGCATGTCATGGTTTTATTTATATTGAAGAAAGTTATCTGGCTGTCATGTAAAATAAGTAAAGAAAGAAGATAGAGAGGACAATTGAAGCCCATTGCCAGTCTCTGCCACAGCTCTTTGATACTGCCTTCCTATTGGTAACAGACTTTACTGCTTGTACATTCACTAAAATTATATAAGTTGATAATAACAATACATAAGCAGAGAATTTAATATTTTCAGAACACCTGCTCTGAGTACATGTAACTCGTTTTGGAAACTACTATTCTTGGATCAGTGTGTCTCAATGGGGGCAGTTTTGCTCTCCAGGGGACAGTGTAATTTTGGGTTGTCATACCTGTGGAGGTATTACTTGTAAAGGCCAGAGACGCTGTTAAACATCTTTCAGTGCGTAGGTCAGCTCATCCACAAGAATTATCAGGCCCTTAAAATGCGAGGCTGGGTTTGAGAAACTCTGATACAGACAGATGATAATTACAATTAGGATGGTGGTCATAAGTAGATCAAGTCAAAATCTATTGTGGAGATATATTAGGCGCCACAGTGGCTCACACCTGTAATCCTAGCACTTTGGGAGGCAGAGGCCTCAGGTGTCAGGAGAAACGGGAATTGCAGCTTTTTTTTCTCTCTCTCTCTTTCTCTTTCCCCTTCCCCTTTCCCTTCTCTTTCCTTTCCCTTCCCCTTCTCCTTTTCCCTCCCTTTCCCTTTTTCCTCCCTTCCCCTTTCTCCTCCCTTCCCCTTTCCCTTTCATTCCCCTTTCCCTTCCTTTCCCTTTCATTCCCCTTTCCCTTCCCTTCCCCTTCCTCTTCCTCTTTTGTTTTTGCTTTGCTTTGTTTTGTTTTGTTTTGTTTTGTTTCACATAGAGACAGGGTCTCACCAGGCTGGAATACAGTGATGCAATCATAGGTTACTGCAACTTTGAATGCCCAGACTAAAGCAATCTCCCCACCTCCGCCTCCCAAGTAGCTGGGACTACAGGCACATACCACCACACCCAGCTAATTTTTCTATTTTTGTAGAAGTGCGGTCTCACTGTGTTGCCCAGGCTGGTCTTGAACTCTAGGGTTCAAGGTGAACCCTCCCAAAGTGCTGGGATTACAGGTTTTTTCTTTCTTATTAGAGCACTCATAGAACTAACTTATGTTCCAATTATAATTTTCATCTGAGGCACGTATTCGTTTGATTTCAATTTGTATGAATTTGATATTAGGAATAGTTCTTTACGTTTGATTATAATGGCGATGTTTGCTGCGAGAATATATAAGACAGTTTCAAGGGATTTTTTTTTAAACAAGGGATCAGATAATGTTTTGGCTGTGAGAGCAAAGAGGGAAAATCAAAGTTATTATGTAGGTACATAATCATTTAAAATGTAACCATTTTAAAATGTAACCATTTTAAAATGTAAAAACTATTCTAAGCTCATGAGTAGTAAAACAAATAAAAAAACCAGTTGGTGGGATTTGACTCAGGAGCTATAGTTTGCCAAGCTCTGCTTTAAACTAACCATCTTAAGAGGTGGTAGCTAACATAGAGTAGCTATTCAAAACAAAACTATATTTGAAGATATAGAATTTATCTACAGATAATGTAATCATTTCCTTTAGAATTTTGCCTAGAGGTGTGGGGAAGGGGACCTTTATATTCATGAAGGATAAAAGAAAAGATTTCAGCTTGTGTTAGTAAGGTGACTAACCTTTATACATTTTAAACCTCAGTGGGTTTTGTATGTTAGATTTTCTGTTTGAATTTCAGTTTTTAAAAACTGATAAGCTGCCGCCCCCTTGTGGGAAGCCTATGTCATTTTGCTTCTTTGTTACCTTTATTTCTTTGCTTTATGATAGATTTCAGTCTGTAAAATGCAAAATCATACTCCTAGATGATCTTTACTTGAAAAAGTCACTGTGGCAGTTAACCTGTTAATCACAACGGTTGCTTCTTAATGATGGAGTTTACTTATCAAATATATTTCTAAAAGAAACAGAACAAAGGCATTCTGAAACTTCCCTCTTCTTTGGTGCAGCTGAGCCAATAGTTCAAGTAATAAAGCATAGAACTTTTTAAATGTATGTGCCCCAGACTAGTACTTTTAGATAGCTTTGAGAGATAATTCACATGCCATCCACTTCTCTCATTTATATTATATTGTCAGTGGTTTAGTGTATTCACAGATATATGCAATCTCTGCCACAGTCAATTTTAGAACATTTTTATACCCCAAAAAGAAACTCTGTACCCTTCAGCCAATACCCTTCTATGCCTTTCTTATCCTGCCTTACTTCCCCATCCCCAAACCCTAAGTAACCATTAGTTTACTTTCTTTTTCTATAGATTTGCCGATTTTGGACAATTCATATAAATGGTATATAATATTTGGTCTTTTGTGATTGGCTTCTTACCATAGTGTTTTCAGGCTTCCTTCATGTTATATCATGAATCAGAACTTTATTCCTTTTATGTCTTAACAGTATTCCATTGTATGGATATACCCCATTTTCTTTACCCATTCATCAGTTGGTAGATATTTGAGTTGTTTCCACTTTTTAACTATAATGAATAACACTTACAGAAACATTTATGTACACATTTTATGTGGACATATGTTTTTATTTTTTTATACTCCCAGGGAGTGGATTTTGTTTCAGATGTTAACACTGTATAATTATTTGAGGAACTGCCAGATTGTTTTCCAAAGTGGCTGCATCTGTTTGCATTTCCACCAGCAGTGTATGAGGGTTCCAATTTCTCCACATCCTTGCCAACACTTGTTATTATCTGACTTACTGATTATAACCAGCCTAGTAGGTGTGAAGTGAAATGTCATTTGCATTTCTCTGATAAATAGTGATCTTTTTGTGTGCTTATTGGCCATTTGTGTATCTTGGAGAAATGTCTATTCAGACCCTTTGCCGATTGATAAATTGGGTTGTTTCTTTATTATTGAGTTGTAATTTCCCTTTTGATTAATGTTTCATGGTATGTGTCTACCCTTTCACTTTCTACTATTTATATCATTATGTTTAAAGTGAGTTTCTTGTAGACAATGTGTTGTTAGTTCCTGTTTTAATTCACTGTGCCAATTTCTGTCTTTATTTGATATGTTTAAACTATTTTCATTTATTATAATTATTGATATATGAGGGCTTAAGTCTACTCTTTTATTATCTGTTTTTATTTTTTTTTCCTGCCTTCCTATGAGTTACATGAACATTTAAAAAATTGTTTCTATTGATTTATTTGTAGCGTTTTGAGTGTATCTCGCTATGGCTTCTTTAGTGCTTTCTCTCTTTACAGAAAGTTTGCAGACTCAAGTTCTAGATATCAAGTGAGGGAGAAAATATTATACAGTTTAAATTGAAAAATATATCATATCTATATCTGTTACATGGTGGATAGCACCAAAAATGTAGGAAGTAGTCTTCCAATATTTGAAAACTCATTATCTGATTCAGTTATCATTGACAGGCAAGTGGAATTCCAACATGAATCTTCATTATTTGTTTATCTTACTTATTAACATACATTAAAGTATCATCCAACATTTGTTAGAACTGAGCTCATTCATCAATTACAACCATAGTTTAGCTGCAGATATGAGTTGTCTGAAAAATCAACTAAAACATTCTGTGAGAATCAATTGACTATGGGATATGGGATTTATAATAAAGTAAATTACAGATTTTATTTATGAAATTATGTGCTACACATCCTTTATATCAGTAGTTTATATTAAATTATTTGCCTATATGTATATATGTCTATCAATATATGGATATATGTGTTCATGTGTAGTCACGTGTATGCATACTGCCTCTCTCTCGTAAACACAGATCAGTTGTTAAATATTTAACAGCACACCGTTGGGAGTATTACTTATACCTTGAAGTTTTGAGTTAAAAGAACTCACAATTTTGGTTTAATAATTCTAATTTGAACATTTGAACAGACTGAACTGATAACCAACAAATGTGTCACTGGTTCTTTCCATTATACATATCATTGTCTTTATATCATGGTCATTGAGCTGCCTGTGGAAGTCAGTTATCTCAGGTAGTCACCATGTAAGTGACTGTCATTCAATGCAGTAATTTCATGAGTACAATATTCCCTCTTAGTATAGAGGAACTTTACAGTGCTAATCGCTAGGAGAATGTTCACAGTTAGGTAAAACATTCATGAAAGAGTGTTCCTCAACTCTGTTTTTATTTTTTTATTTTTTTATTTTTTTAATTCTTCAGCTAAGACAGAGGAAGAGGTGATTTACTTTATGGTTGTTACACTCGGCCACAAGTAAACACAGAAATAGTCCAGAATGTCACAGGTCCAGGGCAAAGGACCAACATGGGCAGTTTTGGTTATGAGCAAGGTGGGTCTCAGAGGTGATCGGCGATCAGATGGCGATGAAGTTCTAGATCCATTGAGACAAGCTCTAGACAGTAGCATGCAGTCCCACAACTTGTACCAGCATCCCCAGCATCTGGCATTCCATGTTTCTGCTCCTGTGGCCTCCACGGTGCAACAAGCTAGTGGTTTACTTGGACCTCTGCCTCATCTTTCTTCTTTTGCACTTCAGCCTGCGCATTCGTTTCTTCCTCCACTTGGCTCTCATGGTGCAGAGGTTTCCAAAAGAAATGGCGCTAAGGCTGAGAGCTCTGTTTTTAAATTTTAAAAGATGGGGCTAGTATCTCATGTCCATTTCGTGTCACGCTGATATTGCAGAAAGCAGAAAAGAGATGATCTGTTGTTTGATATCTTAAGAATAGTGCAAAGCATGTGCTTGATGTCCGTGGTCTAAGAATAATCTGAAGCAGAACAGTACAAAAATGGTCTATTATTTCAGCTCTAATATTTTAAAATATATATTTCTATTTGTGAATTATTATTTAAGGATGTTGCTTTAAAATTATTCAGTATTAGACTGTCTTCTCTGACTTAGACATGTTTTTAATTTCCTCTGCAGCGCTGAACAATTGAAAATATGTATAATGTTTCTCTAATCTTTTTTTGCATGACTTTATTTTTCTGATATGTTATTGTACAATGTTTAATTATAAATTTATTTCAATTTCTCTCCCTTCAGTTTAATGAGTGGTGTTAAGAATAATGTTGGAAGAGGGATCAATGTTGCCTTGGCAAATGGTAAGAACAATTATTTTAGCTTATGGATGTAATCTGGGTATTTTTGTGTTTCAAAGTAAAATGCACTATCAAGGGGTCAGGTTTGAAAGTGCTGCTCTTGATGATAAAGCCCTCTCTCCCATCCTTGCCCTGCAAAAAACCTATAGGTTAAGACTTGGTATCTAAGGATTCAAAGCATGTTTCTTGAAAGTATCCTAACTTGCTGTGCAAGAGCTTCCCACAGATTGTCAGAAAACAAGAATCTAACATCACATTGATAAAATCTTGCTTCAAATTTTGGAATCCTAAGAAGAAGATAGGTTGACAGGATTAAAGGGGTGTAAAATGACAAAGGATGGTGGACAATTAAATAGTGTAGGGGGAGGAACAAAGAATAAGAATTTATTGTAATTTTTCATTATTGGCCACATTCTTCTGGTAGGTTAATTAGTATGAGTAAGTTCATTGAATCCTGAACATCTCAAGTTTTCCTTCAAAATCAAAGCCAAAACCCTGAAACCATAAAGTGAGGCCTAACTGCATATCGATCCTCTCTGTTCTGGTACAATAAGTATTCCATAAAGCTGTGTAGGATGCTTGTGGAATATATAGAAACCACTCTAGTTTCATAGTGTAAAAAACTATATTTTACTACTTTCACAGCAAGAAGTAAATTTTTATGTTTCTGCCTTCTTCATTTCCTTAGGTAAACGGTTTGGCATCTCTCTGTCTATTTCATCAATAGCAGAAAATACATTTTATAGGGCAAGTTAATGTAAATTTTATTTTAAAAATGGTTTAATATAGAATATGGCATCTGATTCAAGGAGATAACTTTTTTGTAAAAGGTTTATTTTTGAGTAATTTTAAAATAAGAGAATACGGTAACAAATAAGGATGAAGTATATCTAACTGAATTGGAATGGTCTACAGTCAGTAATGAACTTCTGTTTTTCATCCTTTGGCTTAAAAGATTAATGAGAAAGTTCTATTAAAAAAAATTACCCTTTAAAAATATATTCAGATTTTACATTATTCTTAAAATAGTTTTTTCTCTCCTAATGAATTCATATCAATCGTTGGATAAGATCATTGGTCTTCCACAGTATATGATATATTTCAGTTGCATAATTTGATATGAATTTAATCTCTTTTAGGAAAAACAGGAGAAGTATTAGACACTAAATATTTTGACATGTGGGGAGGAGGTAAGTGTAAATAACATATGACTTTGTGTTCTTTTGCTGGGACTGACTTAATCACCTCAGTACCATGCGGCCCATTAATGAGAGAATGATGATGCTATTTGTGTTAGTTCATTTTGTTTCCCTCACTTTCTGTTCACTAATTGTCCAGTTGTATTTAAATTATCATTCATGTTATATATACTTTGTTCTTAGAAAAAATTTTTGTGGTGTGTAATTGAAGACAGTAATATCAAAATTGAGATTTAAAAAAAATTGTTTTCTACAGGATAATTGATTCAAAAGCTTTGGGCTCCTTTAGGTTTCTGTCTAAAAATTAAAAAAAAGGGGAGGGATAGCATGGGGAGAAATGCCAGATATAGGTGAAGGGGAGGGAGGCAGCAAATCACACTGCCACGTATGCACCTATGCAACAACCTTGCATGTTTTTCACATGTACCCCAAAATCTAAAATGCAATAAAAAAAAAAAAATTATAATAAAAAAAAAATAGGTAATTTGAAGACCAGAATAACCAATGTAAGCATTCTTAAGTGATGGGAATTGATTTTTTTTTGACATGTGATTTTTCAGTCTCAAAAATGAATCATAATTAAGAGCATTAGAAAGACAAGATAAACCATCAGTTTTAGAAAAGTAGTCCTGTTATTCATCCCAGTTCTACCCTTTGACTTGTGGCTAATTTTTTAGCTAGATGAGTATTTGAAGGAAGAAATAGAATTTTCTTTCTTGTTCATTGGACGTAAATCAATCCACAGATATTTTCCCTTTCCATATTTGGAAGTCCTATAAGGAGTGGGAAGAAGTCACCAGCACGCGGAGGCAAGGGACTGGCACCCTAAAGAAGAATGCTGCTCAAAAGAATGGGTTTTTTTCCTCAAGTTTGAAGGAAGGCCAACACAATCTTTTGATTCTTTAAGTTAATTTGAGAGATTTATCAGTATGAGGATCTCCCCTGCACCTCCCCATTCTATTTACATATTCCCTAGAAGCCAACAGCGATTAGGCTTCCTGAAATTCATGTGAAGAGTTCTCAGATAATTTAGCTTCTCTAACATATCTTCAGCTTGTAATAAGATGCCATGTATTATTTTGTTCTTAAATGAGATTAGGACAAAATTCCATAGCTGTCAAAGCTGTGTAAACTTAAAATGTGACCATCCATTTTAGATTCTAAAGGCATAAATTGATCTTGCCAAAATTTATTAGTAGAAACAGTCTTACAGAACTGTTACTGAAATGAGTCATATGACCAGAAGCTCCGATATTCCCTACTCCTCTTGTCACAGGTGGATTAATTACTGCCAAAACATTCTTCTAGTTAGGAAATTGTTGCAGTTTATTGCCACCTTTGCATTTAAATTGAAGTAATTTGTTAGCTGCTTTGTTATATCTTTTGAATTGAAAATGCTATTATAAAATATAATCAATTACAGAAAGTCCTTGGAAACTTTGCTGTGGAAAGAAACTGAGTACATTTGAAGTAACCCCATTTTGGAGTAGAATTAGACTTTGGAGCTATAAGGAACCCTGACATTATAAAGAGTTCAAGATGTTAAATGGTTTATAGAATCTGACCTATGTATCTGGCATCAACAGTTTATAGTCACTGAAGTGGTTTATTTTGAAGTTCTTGTGGATTTTGATGCAGTAGATAAAATGAGTAGTGACTATAATATTTGGTACAATTAGTTTGGCTTTTAGTGATTACCTAACCTACATTCCTTCTTCCAGTTTATAACAAGTGTTATACCTAAAGTATTCTCTAAATCCATGTATATGTGTATTTTTAGATTTTCTAAAAATTACAGATATCTTTGAGAATTGGAGAAAAGCTGTGTATCCTTTCTAGTAAAGTACCCTTACAAACAATGTTGTGCTTTTTTTTCATTTGGTTTTTGGTTTTTTGAGACAGGATCTTGCTGTCATCCAGGCTGGAGTGCAGTGGTATGATCTCAGCTCACTGCAGCCTCCACCTCCTGGCCTGAAAGCAGTCTCCCTGCCTCAACTTCCTGAGTAGCTAGGACTATAGGCACGTGCCACCAAGCTCAGCTAATTTAAAATTTTTTTTGTAGAGATGAGGTCTCACTATATTGCCCAGTCTTGTTTCAAGGTCCTGGAGTCAAGAGATCCCCCAGTCCTGACCTTCGAAAGTGCTAGGATTACAGATGAGAGTCACTGTGCTCAGCCCATACAAACAGTATTACATACACTTAGGGAGTCCACACACCTCTCATGTCTTCTTAAGATTATGCATGGACCCCAGAATGTTTCAGGATCCCAATTATTCACATCTGAGAGATCTTTAAATTTCTTATTTCATAAGTCATGCTTTTACATGACTTACTATGGTTTTTTTCATACTTAGTCCCAGGAATATCGGTACAGAAGACACAGGATAAATCAGAAATGGGAAATCGTAAGTTGATAGTGGAATTATATTAAGGGACAAAACTTAACAGTTTTTCTCTATAAGATTTGTCTATCTTTTGGATTACTTTACGTTAGAAATTATTGATTTACAGATACTTTATGTTTTGTAATATTACTTTTAGAGATGATCATGATGGCTATTCAGTCATTTTTTAAAACCCTTAACCCTTTATTTTTCTTCAGATGTGGCACCATTTATTGAGTTTCTGAAGGCCATACAAGATGGAACAATAGTTTTAATGGGAACATACGATGATGGAGCAACCAAGTATGTAAACTTAAAACTTTACAGAACTTTTTGGAGCTATAATTTGTAATTATAAAAGTATTACATTTTCATTAAAAAAAAAATCTGTAACATTGAGCAATCAAACCACCAGATAAACACAACTAACAATTTTTTTTCTTTGCTTTCTTCCTGTTTTTCTATGTAAATATGTATCACACATATATTGTCATGAAATTAGAATCACATCATATATAACATTTTTTATACTTTCTTTTATATTCTGGTTCTTAACGTTCTCAAATTGTTTTTCCTGGCATTAATATTTGTCAGTAGATGGACTCACCTTTATTTAAAAGTTTCCCTATTATTATGTCATTAGGGTAAATTTCTAGAAATGGAGTTAATTGTCAAAGATACAAGTGTGTTGTATTTTAAATAAGTTTAATAAATAGTAGTTTTATAACTTTTTCCTAAAATAGTATATGTTGTAAACATTTGGAAAACGTTTGGAAAGCAAAAGAAGAGGCCAAGTTTCAATCCGTCTCACTGTCCAGCAGTAACCACTGATGGTGTTCTAGTTTCCATTCCAGATGACTTAACACACTTTTTTTTTTCATTTTAAATATTTAGAATGATAGTATTTATAGCACATCTCTTCACTTATATGGCGAATATTTCCCCTTATTATTAAATATTCTTTATAAAAAATTGTCTGCCCAGTCTGGTTTTTTAAATGTCATGATTTATAGCCTGTTTAATGGGTGCCTATTGCTAGACTCAGGCTGGTTCTAATTTTTGTACTTAGTAAAATATACTATCTTAAAGTGGAAATGATCAATTAAAGGATTTGCACGTTTTTAAAATGGATTTTTAAAATTTTTTCCCAATTTTTTTTGCAGAAGTTTCATGGCACCAATTCTTAATTTTTTTAAGTTTCATTTCTAAGAGCTTGAAAAGATATTTTCTTTTAATTTTGTTGGTTTAGGGTGCTTTTTGAATTTTAGAAGTTTAGACTAATGCCTATATAGTCAATTCTGTGTATTTTTCTATGAGTCTCATCTACTTTTATACTTGAAAAGTATTTTTCCATCTCCAGATTAGATATTTAGTAGATTTTCTTTTCCAGTGATTTCGCTGTTTTCATGTGTTTTTAAAAATCCATTTATAATTTCCCCATGACACTCAGTGCCTGTGTTCTTATGTAGATTTGGCTTTATCTCTGGCATTTCTGTTCTGTTCCATTCACTTGACCTATTTATCGCTGTTCCAGAAAGACACTTTCAATTATTTTAAAATTGTTTTATAAAAGTAATTGTACTTTATGTCTCTGGTTGAGATTAAATCCCCTTTAATATTATTCTTTCTAGAAAAAATAAATTTTTCTCTGACTTTTGTTAAGATGACTTATTAAGAATCCTTTATAAATTTTAATTGACAGATAACCTTAATACTACAAGATTTTATACAGAAATATGCCATGTCTTTTTATGTATTGATTTTTATAAATGTATTATTTTATATCTATATTATCACAGATTTACATGAAGAAAACAGTTCTACTTTATAAATGGTTGTAAGCTGAAGTAATTTCATTGACATTGTGCATTTTATCTGGTTCAACTAAGAATATATTAAATCCATAAATTGAAGGTTAGCATAAAATTTGCCTATTCAAGCATTTTCATCTACCTAAATAGAATGAAACAGGAGGTAATTAGGCTCTCATTATCAAAAATCAGGTAATTTGCTATTTGCTTTTGCTGAGAGAATAGGCTATTACATGCTAAATTTGAGGTTTTTAACTCTAAAAAGAAAAGGCCCCATTTTTCTGAATTGACAAATATGACCTCTATTTTTCACCAGATTATTTTGTTATACCTGATGGGAATCAGAGTGGTTCCCTTAATCTGCTAACATGCTAATAATAAATTGTAACCACAACTAAGAACTAGGGCGGGAATGATGTTTACTCTTTTACAGCTGTTTTTTGGTGCCCATTAAATACACCAGAAGCAGCACTGGAAGAGAGTTCAACCTCTAGAGCAAAATAAAAATCTAAACTTTTAATTTCTTTACATTTGGTCACTTGGTCAATATATGATTCATCTTCTGTGTTTTTAAATGAATTGGGTTGTATGAGTTTGGGGCACATGAATTTATATTTCAGAGATTTCCTTTTCCTAAATACTGGTAAAAAGGAATTGTAAACATATCTTTTATATTGAAATGGACAAACCTTTTGAAGTCTACATCTATTAAATATATTTTAAAAACCTTTTATCTTGACAGGGGTCTGACTGTGGCACATTTGCAGTGATTTACCAGTTGTGCTATACCCTCTCTTATATATGAATAGAAATTCTGCTTATTGCTGCTATTGTATTACGGCTTTTCCTTATTTAAGGCCATTGAATTTTACCTCATTTTCTTCCATTTACACCCAAGAATGTTAAGTATGTACACTGAATGTCCCTGCTCTTTCCAAGAGAGAAAGTTGGGTGGCATGTTGACCAGAGAAAGCAGGACCCAGCTGTCTCTGATCCTAGTTTCTCCCAATCATGATAAGCCTGCTGTAAAGTGCTGTGAACTTCCGCATATTGACTAGGACTGATCTCTATCACCTCGTTTCCCAGAGTGTGTTTGGTAGAACTCCAGTCCTTTACAAGTACATGCAATGGTCAAAGAAGTTGGAGGATGGTGCCTTGTATTTTCCCCCTCTTCGGGATTTACAGTGAAAGGCTCTGAAGTTCTGCCCTAAGGAAACCTCTTTTCCTTTGTTAATCATGGTGTTTCTTGATTCTGTGAAGCCCATTTATAAAACAAGATAGAGGAAAAACTTACATCTAAGAAAACTTATACTTGCAGGAATGTAGTTCTCTAATGATGCCTACCGTCCTCCCTGACCCTCACTAAAATAAGTTGTTCTTTGTTTATAAAGGATATAATGGCTTATGAGCAAGCTAAACTTGGCAATTGTATTTTTCCTTTTGGAGAGAATACTCTGTGACATGTTATGCCTAAGTGAAGGGTTTCAATATGAATGTCTTAGAGTAAGAAGGGATCTTATAAAGGTCACCTAAAGCAGCATTGGAGCCTGGGCAGGATTTCCTTGTTCTCTGTGAATACCTTTGCTTAACTCCCTACTGACTAAATGTGCCAGTACCCTTTCATTTCTCCATTTGAAATAGATTGAAACAAAATAGTCACAAGACAATGTCATGTTGTCAGAGTGGTCTCCCTCTAAATTCTGCATGATGTTCTTTAATTTGGTTAGATGAAACAACAAAACAGTAAGTGTATTCCCGAAATCATTTGATACTTCAAGTATTTGAAGCTAATTGGTATTTTTCTTTAAGTTTTCTCTTTTTCAGGTTTAATACACAGGCTCTTTTCACTTTTTATCATGTTTAGTTTCTAATTTGTTTCATCCTCCTGGCCATATTTCTTAGGCATTCTCTAGTTGATTATTGTCTCTCTTAAAATGAGTGCATCAAATCAAACACAGAGTTCCAGATGTGGTCTGGCCAGCACAAGGTACAATGCAGATGCTAGCTTACCATGTTGTAGAGATTACATTTCTTTGATTATTCATGCAGACTAGAATTGTATTAGTTTCCTTTAAACAGTCACATCACATTTTTGGCTTGTGAGTTTTTGGTCAAGTTAAATTCTCAGATCTTTTTATTTGATCTCGGGCTTTTTTTCTTTTTTCTGTAAACCACTGTCAAATCAGGTCTTTCTCTTCATTCAGAACTTGACTTTGTTTAATCTAAATGAGGGCCTTTATTTTCATTTATCCTTGTTAAATTTAATTTTGCTGATTTAGGCCCACTTGGTCTTGATTCTGACATTTGTCCTGTGAGGTTTCCATGATCCAGGCTTTGTACTCTCTCCAAAGTCATGCTTATGTCTAAATATAAGTCATTGATAAAAGTGTTTACCCCCTGCTAGAGGCTTCCTCCAAAGGATGCATCTGTTAATCAGCTGCAGAAACTACTTTTCAGACAGCTGCCAGTGTACCCTAACAGGCATACCCTCCAGTTGCTATTTCATTATTTTATTCATACAGATTATTTTCTGAGACTATCAGATGCCCACTTGAAATTCGTGTACTGTGCTAATTACAGTACCCTGATCTACTGCCTGAAAGCCTCTTCAAAAGCTGAAATAGTTGAGATGATGCTAACTTGGCTTTTTCCTTTTTTGAAAACTGGAATATTTTACTTCTAATGTATTAGCATCCCCCACTTTCCATGATGCTTCTAAAATAACTGACACTACCTTGAAGATTATGTCAACAAGTTCCTTTACAATCTAAAAGTGTGGAGGCGGAGAGGGGTTCACAGGACTGGAGGCTTCAATTTACTTTAGAGCACGTATATGGACTTCTTGAGCTACTATTCCCTTTTTATGTTGATCGAAGAATGTTTGGCTCCCTGGAAAAAATAGTCATGCTTTGATCTGTTGATATATCATTTTTGTGAAACAGTGGGTTCCTTTGTTATTAACACTTAGTAGCAAAAGCTGTTTCTGTGGCTTTTAATAATTTTATGAGTTTCATCTCATTCTGAGCACTACAGGTCTTCCCTGGTATTAGTATTAAAAATATTGTCATTAGTTATGTGGTTTGTTTTGTAATTTTGCACACTTCCTTTCTTAAGTTTGAGCCCATCATAAAACATTCTTTATGGTAGCACTAATTTAGAAACTATGCTCCATTTTTTTTCTGGGAGTGTTAGCAATTATATAGTGAAAATTATCAAGTTTTTCTGTTGTTTTTTTTTTTTTGAGATGGAGTTTCGCTCTTGTTACCCAGACTGGAGTGCAATGGCGCGATCTCGGCTCACCGCAAACTCTACCTCCTGGGTTCAGGCAATTCTCCTGCCTCAGCCTCCTGAGTAGCTGGGATTACAGGCACATGCCACCGTGCCCAGCTATTTTTTTGTATTTTTAGTAGAGACGGGGTTTCACCATGTTGACCAGGATGGTCTCGATCTCTTGACCTCGTGATCCACCCGCCTCGGCCTCCCAAAGTGCTGGGATTACAGGCTTGAGCCACCGCGCCCGGCCTTTTCTGTTGTTTTTAAAGAGTTGTGTTCCTTCATAGAAATGTCTAATCTGAACTTTCTATAATATGTTCTTTTTAAAATCTAGGCTGGGTCACCATTTATGCTATATATCATTAGCATTTCTTATTCTTCAGTGCCCTAAGGTAATATGGTGATTTTCTTCCAGAGTTTCTGACACTTCTCCTTCGCAGTTTGTTCTTCCCTATTAATTAGAAGTGAGCCCATAATATTGTCCTTGTTGCTTTCTGTGCTTCCAGAAAGGCAGCATTGGCTTGGTTTGATGGTGCGACTGTAGGACTGTCAGATATACCTTCTTTCCCAGCAAGGATTGAGGCAGACTCCTTTGTCTAGTTCCTACTTCCTCCCTTTTCTACTTTAGATTGCCTCAGGGCAGTGTTAAATTGTTTTATAGAAAAGCTTCATACCTTTCTCTGTCTATCCCGGTTTATCACAGGATAATTTCTGTTCATTTTGAAGAAAAATCTTCACTACAATAATTGATTTGACATAAATTTTTAACAACTCAGCAAGTTAAGACCATTAGTAAGGATTAAAATATATGTAACAAACTCAAGGTGCTCCTATGTAGAATAAAAAGTTTGTATCTCTAACCTTTATGCTATATAAAAATATATTTGCTGCCCTGGCTTTTAAAAAAAGGGGGCATTTTGACACTTCCTGTATATTCAATGTATTGTTCAAAATACTGGCTATGTTACATGATTTTAAACTTTTGAAATACAAAGGTTTTCTTTACTTAAATAGAAGGTATCTAAATATAATAATAAAATAATCCACCAAACTCTACATAGGCAGATCAGAAAGCGTTAGAAGTCATTGACAAAGTCATCTTGTTATAAAACTATAGTTAGATATAAACAGGGCTATGTGTCAGGCATCCTCCAAATCACCCCCAGTTTTAATAGTTCTCCAGTAGGTCTCAGGGCTATGATTTGTTAAAGCAAAAATACACAAAGTAAAAGCAGCAAAGGGAAAAGTTTCATGGGACAAAGTCTAGAGGGAACCAGGAGTCTTCTCCCAAGTGGAGTCAAATAGGACATGCTTAATTCTTCCAGCAACCAATTAGGACAACACATGGGAAATGTCTACAAGGAAGCTTATTAGGGACTCATTGCCCAGGGATGGTAATAGGGGCTGATTGTGTAGGCACCCTCTGCCCAACCTGTTGCAAAATACCAGACTCCCAGAGAAAAAAAACAAGTGTTCAGCATAAATTTCATTGTTTTGCCTACTATTTAGACACAGTGAACCATTCTTACCAGTTTTGAAAATGATAGGAGCCCTCCCCAATTTCAAGTGGCCAGATGCCAGTCACGGGTCAATCTTGCTAGTAGGCCTTTCCAAGCTCAGGCCTGCTATGTTAATATGTGTCTGCACATGATCTCAGTATCTTCTAATGGAAAAGCAAGGAGAAAGATTCATGGAGTCAAAGCATAAAGCTCAGTCTAAGTTGCCCCCAGATCTCTGGCTAAATAAGCTTGGTTTATTCATACAGATCATAATGATCACTTTTGAA
Organism: Aotus nancymaae; assembly: GCF_030222135.1. Classification (NCBI taxonomy): domain Eukaryota; kingdom Metazoa; phylum Chordata; class Mammalia; order Primates; family Aotidae; genus Aotus; species Aotus nancymaae. The sequence goes on from NW_026988413.1 coordinate 35,204,484, forward strand.
ATTCAGAAGTACAAAAGTAAGAATGCCTGACTGCCCTTCAACATATTTCTTAGTTGTTGCAAAATTCTTGGATAAGATTTTCCTTTTTGCAGCAGGCTAGACCTGCATTTGGATAACCTCTTACGTGCAGGGAGTTTTTCCTGTATAAAGCGATCTCTTATCATTTGTGAACTTCACATCCATTATTTCAGCTGTTTATGAGGAGCCTGAAGGCCTGTGAGGTGTCAATTCATAATTTTTTGAGATGTAAATGTGAATGGAACCCCAAAGCCTCTCTGCAGGAGGCAGTCCACTTAGCTGACCACTGAGCCTACTGCCTTGTGCTCTGCACATTTCAATACTATTTATTCTTGTTACAGCAGCAAAACTTATCACTAGCACAGATGATGCAAGTGTAGATTTCTGTAGGTAGTTAGAAAATAGAATATTTGGATAAACTATGCAAGTGGAATTTGACAGACTTTTAGATCCATGGCATCCTAATAGCATTTGGAAACAAGAAAACAAGGTACAGGTGATAATTTGGGGGCATTTCCCTCTAGCACAAAAGTTGCTTAACAAGTGAGCAAACAAGTGAAAAGTTATGGATAATTCATGTAAGGGTGGGCACAGGAAACAAAGCTACAGAGGAACTGTGGAGGGAAAGCCAGTGCAAGCGCACAGATTTCATGTGAAAGTCTCAGTCTTCACAGAGGCTGAGATTGGTTCTTTTGCACAGTCATTTCACTTCTTTTTAGTTCTCTTGGCTATAATGTACCACTTTTCATAGGAGGTGAATCTGAAAGGCTAAATACTCCACAGGCTGTGGCTTATTTTCTTGCTGATTCTAGTGAACTTCCTCCAGGTGGACAGCACTGCCCAGGCTGTGGTCGTCAGAACAGCTTCACTGCCTCTATGGATGTGGTTGGCATCAATCATGAAAGTTTAATGATATGCGTAGTTCTTTCCTGTTTCATGAAGCTTTTTTTTTAAAAAAAAAACAAGAGTATCCCTTTTTCTTTAGTTAAATGAGAACTGTTCTATGTAGTGTTTCTTTCCCTAAGATATTAAAGGAGCTGATACTAGCATGAGATGTTTGAAAGAATAGTGTAGAATGAGTAAGTGCCTTCCTCACTGGCTTTCCTGCTTTCTGCAAATATAAAACTTGCCTTGCCTCAGGTTTTAGCAGAACAGACCTCTCTAAGTGACCTATTAGAAATGTCTTTTTGGCGATATATAGGACTCAATGCCAAATATGTGCCCAAGTAGCCCTTAGTTAACTTTTTGTTCTCTTTTTTTTTTTTTTCAGCTCTACAGCTAGCATTTATCTACTGAGTTTCTTTTTCTGTTAAAGGAGAGAGAAAATCATTGAACATTAGGATGATCACTTACATAAAATTTTTTAGTAACATCTTTCAGTTAGTAGTTTCCCTAGTGGTTGACTTTTGCCACTGCTTCTCCTCCTGCGAGTAGTCATTTAGCTGCTGTGTGGTTAATAATTTCATTTTTATTAAGTAAGCACTTGGCAGTTATCACTGAAATACAATTTATATCCCTCTTCTCAAAATTCATTTTCTTTTAAATAAAACATAGTATTAGAAACATACAGATTTTTGTCAGCATTTACCTTTATTCCTTTCAAATGTAATTTACAGAGGATTTAGTGGAGATTCAATAATTTAATAAAAATATTGATTGCTTAAGACCTTGGGTTAGCCTGAGTAGGCATCTACTAACTGTGGTATCCCTTATTTATTTGATAAGTGTAATTTAACAAGTTAAATGAGAGTGAATTGTTGTTGTTAAATAAAAACCTAACAGGTACTTGTTCTGTTATTTAAAGGCTCATTTTGCCTCATGTTATGTGTTAATATCCTAGTGAATCAGTGTTAGCATATAGTACTCTCTGTTTATTGTTGTATTCTTTCTCTCCCTCTTCAAGACTCAATGATGAGGCACGACGGCTCATTGCTGAATTGGGGAGCACATCCATTACTAATCTTGGTTTTAGAGACAACTGGGTCTTCTGTGGTGGGAAGGGCATTAAGACTAAAAGCCCTTTTGAACAGGTTAGTATCTTAGACTCTCAGAAATAACAAAAACAAATTGTGTGAAACCTTACGTACATATTCCCATCCCAACTATTTGAAAATTAGATAAAGCAAACAGTAATATGATCATATATTTGTCATAAATTCTTGGTAATCAGTTATTTGAAATAACCAGCATACTTTTAAATTTCAAAACAAAATTCTGCATGGGAATGTTTTTTTCCTTCATGACAATGCATTGGAATAGGATTGCCTATCTTAGGCCTTTTAGGAAGCTTTAGTTATTGAAGATTTTAACTGAACTTTGGATTTTAGAATCAGTTGAGTTTGGAAATAATCTAGAACTTAGTAGAATATAAATGTTAGGTTTTGACTAGCAAATAATCCTTTAAAAGCATCTGTAGTGTCATATTCTTTCAGCTGTTATTTGAGGGTCTGCCATGTGTGTGATACAGCCTGAGGGTCACTCATTTAATATCTTGAACAGTAATTTATATGAACTCATTGTTAACTTGAGTATTACTGAAATAAGAATGTGTAAAATGTTACTGCAAATTAGTTCACAAAGGTTTTTTTAAACTGTATACTATTACTGTGTTCCAATAGCACATAAAGAACAATAAGGACACAAACAAATATGAAGGATGGCCTGAAGTTGTAGAAATGGAAGGATGCATCCCCCAGAAGCAAGATTAATGGAAATGTGGACAGAATTGAAGAAAGTGCACTTTCACTGTTAATGGGAGAGCTATCAAGGGGAAAGCTATGTGTAAATATTTTAAGAGCATGCAGCCATCTTGATGTGTGCATGAGTATTGTCTCTTTTGATATCGGGATTATTTATTGCTAACATAAATAGATAGCATTGTAAATAGTCATCACGATGATCAAATCACTGAACCATGTCTCAGCACATTTCCTTAAAAGTACAATTTTTAGACTGCTATGGTAATACATACTTTAATTCTAAAATCATACCCAATGTGTAACTGAACAGATTGTGAAAAATATATTGATATATGTACTAGTTGCTGTGAAAATATCATGGAATAGTATGGATTTTAGGGTGGGTACTTTATTTTCTATTACATCTCTATGTATTGCCTTGTGATGACATTATCTTTTAAATTAAAAAGAGATTTGGCTAGTTGTATGTACAGTGTTACTTTACAGTCAGACTCTCCTGATGTACCTCTTTTTGTGGTCTTTTTCTTTCCTTCCCAAGAAACTGAGAAATGTTTAATATGAAAACATACATCGGATATGTGAAAAGCACAACAAAATTCTTTTTTAATGTACACAGTAAAAAAGGAAATATGTAAATGTAGATGGCATTTAGGACCACAACTTGCTGGATTTGTGTTAGCTGTGGGAATAACTCGATTTTGTATAAGCTATTTAGAGTAAGGCTGGAGGTGGAAGCTTCACAGAACTGGAGACCCAGGCCAAGTCCCCTCCCCAATCTAATTAGGTCATTCAGGACAGCTAAGTCAGTATATTTAGAGCAATACTAGCATATGTTTTTCTTAATTGTTATCAGTGTTGACCAAGTGGTTTGGAAGGAGGCGTGCTTTAATAGCACAGTAATTTTGATTTGTAAACCAAGAAATTAATCCTGTGTTTATCTTACTTCATAATAGCACTTATTGCCCGAAGCCATAGTGACATATTTACAAAAGTTCTTATTACCGGGTGGACTGATAACATTTAAAAAATAATTATATTTGACCCCAAATGACTTTATACTCAATTCTACATAAAAATATAGAAGATCTAACTTTTTTGTTACCTTTAGATGTTCACTAAATAACTCAGTTTTTAAGCAGAATTTTTCAGGGCATTAAATATATGTTGTGTATGAAGTATCTCAAACTGGAACAAATTTAGTGGTTAAACTGCCATTCACAATATAAGGCAGCATTTAAATTTTGAACCTGAATTTTAGGTAGGTTGTATAAAAAAACCTAAAAGCAGTTATCTGTTACTTAGCTGTAAACCAAGTTGGAAGCTATTCAGATATTTCTTAATTATTACTGAACTTTGGAGTACTGTTTCTTCCTTTAAATTGAATGTAATTCATGAATAAATGCACCTTATATGTTTAAGCAATTTTTGTATACTTGGGATTTTTGGTGCTTATTTGTTTAAATCACCTTCAGCATGTGTATTTTGACATTTAAAATACTTCCCCCCCATTCTGTAAATTAAAAGAATAGTTATTTTACAGTTCCAGGGATTGTGAAATAAATACTGCATTTTTTTAAAATAATGAAAATAAATACTCTTGGTTTGGCTTCGTGAATTTTTTTTTGTATTATCTGGCAAAGTAATATACTTACAGAACTTCACAAAAACTCACAAAAGGTTTTTCAGGCATTTATTAAACTGCCTAACATGGAAAAGTATATATTGCTTTATATATATTTATATATATATATATATATATATAAAGACAGTAATATCCTTGATGTATCTTAACATGTAAGAAGTTAAGTATCTAGATGGCAAGAAAAGCCCTTTTATTAAGACTGTAAAAGGATGGCTTTTCCAGATCTGTAAAATGTCAAAAGAAGACAAAGTTTGGTTGTGTAACTGGTGCAGTTTGCTTTTGTCTCAGTTCAGTCTCGTGTAGGTTGTGCCAATTTAACTTTGAAAGCAATAATTTTATACTGCATTTTCAGATCTCTTTAAAATATGCTTTAGATGTGAAACAGTGCTCATTTAATGTTAAGAATTTTCTTTATTAAAATCAAATTAACATTGACATACTATTTGAAATGGTGCTTAAGGGCTTATAGATGCATATTTTTTATTTGTCATCCAGTACTGTCCCAGAATAAGTGTATTGTAATATGAGTGTTAAATGAGAAAGCAGGAAAATAAGTGGTATTTGGGAAATTAAAGAAAAATTGAACCAGAATCTTTATAGTCCTGAATTTAATTGGATTAATGTGAAATTTATCATTGTTCTTTCTATATTGGACTTGTTTTTAAGTGAATCATCTATTTTATCATTTTATGACAGATAAAAGCTCAGTTCATTTAGCCTGTATTGTACTTTATACTTTAAAAATTTATGTAAATTATAAATAACTTGACCAAAAAAGTTACTTGGTCAACAAACTCTCCTTTAATTGAATGCAAAATGTGCCATGTTCAGTTATTAGAGCAATTGAAAGTGGAAATTGATTTAGAATACTTTTTCAAATGAATATGGGAGCGAGAAATGGTGTCGATCAGGGAGATTGCCACTTATACATAACTCTTTAATTATTTCAGCCTCTTGTACAGCAATAAATCTATGTAAATTTAGAGCTATAGAATAAAGTAACAGATTGCACCTTTGCATTCCTCAAAAGGATTCTGTCTCTTTTCAGAATGAGTTTTCTACCATATACTTGATTTTTGATGATTACATGCTCTAACTAGTTAATTTATATTTATCTCAAAACTCCCTCAATTTAAGCCTTTTTTTCCCCCCTCTGCTTGCACCTTACTTTGATCCCTTTTATTGAATTTTCAGTCAAATCAAAGGCTAGTTGGAGTGAAAAGCAGGCCTGGCCAAGAAGTATCAGTCATTTGTTGCTAGACAGCATGAAAAGAGCGTCATAGGTTGGTGCAGGCAGCATGGTAAAAGCCCTCCAGGGAATTTTAAGAGGCTCTTCAGCCATCAGAACCTTCCTCCTGGCCAGCGAGGGGGTAGAGACCTTGAGGGCAGCTATACTGGGGAAACACTTTGGACAGTTGGATGTCTCTTCTGTGAGTGGTCAGAAAGGAAAAGGGACTGGGCAGTTCTCAGGTTAAAGACAGAAGAGATATTTGTCTTGGGCTTGCCCTATGGCAGTTTATAAGCAAACTTAACATGAGGAAGACAGTCTTCTCAGTACAACTAGTTCACAGGTACAACTTGTTGCCATTACTAACCTCACCGTTCAGCTCTGCATCAGTTATGCCAACCACTGGGGTGCATTTAATGAAAGAGCAAGCTGAGGCTACAGTGATAAAAGATACTCCCTTTTGTTAGGGAAAATTACAACTTGCAAACTTGTGATGTTCCATATTGTCAGCCCATATTTCTTTCACTTGATAAGCAAAGAGAAAAAGGGCTGTAAAACCTTTAAAGAGGAGAAAATTCTATAGTGGGCAGTGTGGTATAGTGGTTAAGAGTGCGGATTGTGGGTGGAGACAAGATGGCCGAATAGGAACAGCTCCAGAGTGCAGTTGCCAGCAAGAACAGCGCAGAGGGTGAATGCTCATGGCATTTCCAAACAAATTTTTGCTGCCCACAGACCAGGAGATTCCCAGGCTGAAAAGCTCCATGAGTTTTCAGTGCGGAAGTTTCAGCCAGTGCCGAGTTGGCACGCAGAAACTCACACAAGTCTGGGTGGCAATTTCAACTGGCACCTGTAATGCCAGAGAGACAGAGCTGCCCATTCAACTGAAAGGGAGGGAAACTGAAACAGGGAGCCAGGTGATCTGGCTCAGCAGGTACCACCCCCACAAAACAAGCAATCTGAAATGCTCTGGATTGAGAGTTTCACAGCAAGTGCAGTTGGACCCAAGACAGTCCAGCTCAGTGTGGGGAAGGGCATCCCCCACAACCGAGGTGGTCTGCCACTGCCAAGGCAGTTCACAGAGCAGCTGGGCAAAGCTTGCGGCAGCTCAGCAACACCTCTGCTGGCAGACTGTGACTAGACTACTCCTTGTGGGGCAAAGCATCTATGAAAAAAGGCAGCAGCATGACAGGAACTTATAAATAAAGCTAACTTTCCTAGGGCAGAGCACATGGGAAAAGAGGTGATTATGAGTTCAGCTGCAGCAGACTTAAAGGTACCTGCCCAGCAGCTCTGCACAGAACAACGGAGCACCCAGCACAGCACTTGAGCTCCTATAAGGGACAGACTGTCTCCTCAAGCAACTCCCTGACACCTGTATACCCAAAGAGACACCTCATAAAGGAGAGCTCAGGCCAACATCTGGCAGGTACCCTTCTGGGACAAGGATAACAGAAGCAGAAACCACAGCAACCCTTACTGTTCTGCAGCCCCCGTGGGGGTGAGTGGGATCTGGAGTGGACCTCCAACAGTCCTGCAGCAGAGGGGCCTGACTGTTAGAAGTAAAACTAAGAAGCAGAAAGAAATAGCTTCAACATCAACAAAAAGGAGGTCCACTCAGAGACCCCATCCAAAAGTCACCAACTACAAAGACCACAGGTAGATAAAACCACTAAGATGGGAATCAACCAGTGCAAAAAGGTTTCAAACACCAAAAACCAGAACGCCTCTCCTCCTCCAAGGGATCACAGTTCCTCACAGCTAGGGATCAAAGATGGATGGAGAATGAATCTGATGAATTGACAGAAACAGGCTTCAGAAGGTGGGTAATAACAAACTTCTCAGAGCTAAAAGAACATGTGCTAACCCAATGCAAAGAAACTAAGAACCTAGAAAAAAGGTTAGATGTGATGCTAACTAGAATAAACAGCTTAGAGAAGAATATAAACGACTTGATGGAGCTGAAAAACACAGCACGAGAACTTCGCGAAGCATACAAAAGTTTCGATAGCCAAATCGACCAAGCAGAAGAAAGGATATAAGAGATTGAAGATCAACTTAATGCAATAAAATGAGAAGGCAAGATGAGTGAAAAAAGAGTAAAAAGAAACTAACAAAGCCTCCAAGAAATATGGGATTATGTGAAAAGACCTAATCTACGTTTGATAGGTGTACCTGAATGTGACAGAATGACTGAATCCAAGCTGGAAAACACTCTTCAGGATATTATCCAGGAGAACTTCCCCAACCTAGCAAGGCAGGCCAATATTCAAGTCCAGGAAATACAAAGAACACCATAAAGATATTCTTCAAGAAGAGCAACCCCAAGGCACATAATCTTTAGATTCACCAGGGTTGAAATGAAGGAGAAATGCTAAGGGCAGCAAGAGAGAAAGGTTAGGTTACCTACAAAAGGAAGCCCAGCAGAATCACAGTGGATATCTGCAGAAACCCTACAAGCCAGAAGAGAGTAGGAGCCAATATTCAACGTCCTTAAAGAAAAGAACTTTCAACCTAGAATTTCATAGCCAGCCAAACTAAACTTCATAAACAAAGGAGAAAGAAAATCCTTTATGGACAAATAATTGCTGAGAGATTTCGTCAGCACCTGGCCTGCCTTACAAGAGCTCCTGAAAGAAGCACTAAACAAGGAAAGGAAAAACCAGTACCAGCCACTCCAAAAATGTACCAAATGGTAAAGACCATCGACACAATGAAGAAAGTGTGTCAATTAATGGGCAAAACACCCAGCTAGCATCAAAATGGCAGGATCAAATTCACACAAAACAATATTTACCTTAAATGTAAATGGACTAAATGCCCCAATCGAAAGACACACACTGGCAAATTGGATAAAAAGTCAAAACCCACTGGTGTGCTGTATTCAGGAAACCCATACATGCAAAGACATACATAGGCTAAAAATAAAGGGATGGAAGAAGATTTATCAAGCAAATGGAGAGCAAAAAAAAAAAAGAGTTGCAATCCTAGTCTCTGATAAAATGGACTTTAAATGAACAAAGATCAAAAGAGACAAGGGCATTACCTAATGGTAAAAGGATCAATGCATCAAGAACTAACAATCCTAAATATATACGCACGCAATACAGGAGCACCCAAGTACATAAAGCAAGTTCTTAATGACCTACAAAGAGACATAGACTCCCACACAATAATAGTGGGAGACTTTAACACTCCACGGTCAATATTAGACAGATCAACGAGACAGAAAATTAACAAGGATATCCGGAACTTGAACTCAGATCTGGACCAAGTGGACCTAATAGACATCTACAGAATTTTTCACCCCAAATCCACAGTATATACATTCTTCTCAGCACTGCGTGGCACCTACTCTAAAACTGACCACATAATTGGAAGTAAATCACTCCTCAGCAAATGCAAAAGAACAGAAATCATAACAAACAATCTCTCAGACTACAGTGCAATCAAATTAGAACTCAGAATTGAGAAACTAACTCAGAACTGTACACCTTCATGGAAACTGAACAACTGGTTCCTGAATGTCGACTGGATAAACAATGAAATGAAGGCAGAAATAAAGATGTTCTTTGAAACCAACGAGAATGAAGACACAACGTACCAGAATCTCTGGGACACATTTAAAGCAGTGTCTAGAGGGAAATTTATAGCAATAAATGCCCACATGAGAAGTGATGAAAGATCTAAAATTAACACCCTATCATCAAAATTGAAAGAACTAGAGGAGCAAGATCAAAAAAACTCAAAAGCTAGCAGAAAACAAGAAATAACTAAAATCAGAGCAGAACTGAAGGAGATAGAGACAGAAAAAAATCCTTCGAAAAATCAATAAATCCAGGAGTTGCTTTTTTGAAAAGATCAACAAAATAGATAGACCTCTAGCCAGATTAATGAAAAAGAAAAGAGAGAAGAATCAAATAGATGTAATAAAAAACGATAAAGGGGATATCGCCACTGATTCCACAGAAATAGAAACTACAATAAGAGATTACTACAAACAACTCTATGCACATAAACCACTAAACCTGGAAGAAATGGATAAAATCCTGGACACTTGCACCCTCCCAAGACTAAACCAGGAAGAAGTTGAAATCTTGGACAGACAAATAACAAGGGCTGAAGTTGAGGCAGCAATTAATAGACTATCAACCAAAGAAAGTCCAGGTCCAGAGAGGTTCACAGCTGAATTTTACCATACGTATAAAGAGGAGCTTTTCTTTATAAATAGTTTCCTTCTGAAACTATTCCAAACAATACAAAAAGAAGAAATCCTTCCCAAATCATTTTATGAGACCAACATCATCCTGATACCAAAACCAGGCAGAGACTCATCAAAAAAAGAAAACTTCATGCCAATGTCCATCATGAGCATAGACACAAAAATCTTCACTAAAATACTGGCAAACAGATTGCAACAACACATCAAAAAGCTTACCCATCACGATCAAGTAGGCTTCATTCTGGGGATGCAAGGCTGGTTCAACATACACAAGTCTATAAATGTAATCCACCACATAAACAGAACCAAAGACAAAAACTACACGATTATCTCAATAGATGCAGAGAAGGCCTTTGACAAAATTCAACAGCCCTTTATGCTAAAAATTCTCAATAAACTAGATATCGATGGAATATATCTCAAAATAATAAAAGCTATTATGACAAACCTACAGCCAATATCAAACTGAATGGGCAAAAACTGGAAGCATTCCCTTTGAAATCTGGCACTAGAGAAGGATGCGCTCTCTCACCACTCCTATTCAATATAGTATTGGAAGTTCTAGCCAGAACAATCAGGCAAGAAAAAAAAATAAAGGGTATTCGATCAGGAAAAGAAGAAGTCAAATTGTCTCTATTTGCAGACGACATGATTGTATATTTGGAAGACCCTATCCTCTCAGCCCAAAATCTCCTGAAACTGATAAGCAACTTCAGCCAAGTCTCAGGATACAAAATCAATGTGCAGAAATCACAAGCATTCCTATACACCAATAACAGACTAAAAGAGAACAAAATCAAGAATGAACTCTCATTCACAATTGCTACAAAGAGAATAAAATACCTAGGAATACAACTAACAAAGGATGTAAAGGACCTCTTCAAGGAGAACTACAAACCACTGCTCAAGGAAATGAGAGGACACAAACAAATGGAGAAACATTCCATGCTCATGGCTAGGAAGAATCAATATCATGAAAATGCCCATACTGTCCAAAGTAATTTACAGATTCTACACTATCCCCATCAAGCTACCAATGATCTTCTTCACAGAACTGGAAAAAACCACCTTAAACTTCATATGGAACCAAAAGAGAGTCCACATAGCCAAGACAATGCTAAGCAAAAAGAACAAAGCCGGAGGCATTACTCTACCTGATTTCAAACTATACTACAAGGCTACAGTAATCAAAACAGCATGGTACTGGTACCAAAACAGAGATATAGACCAATGGAACAGAACAGAGGCCCTGGAGGCAATGCCGCACATCTACAGCCATCTGCTCTTTGACAAACCGGACAAAAACAAGCAATGGGGAAAGGATTCCCTGTTTAATAAATGGTGGTGGGAAAACTGGCTAGCCATGTGCAGAAAGCAGAAACTGGACCCCTTCCTGACACCTTGCACTAAAATTAACTCCAGATGGATTAAAGACTTAAACATAAGACCTAATAAAAACCTTAGAAGAAAACCTAGGCAAAACCATTCAGGACATAGGCATAGGTAAGGACTTCATGACTGAAACACCAAAAGCATTGCCAACAAAAGCCAAGATAGACAAATGGGACCTAATTAAACTCCAGAGTTTCTTTACAGCAAAAGAAGCAATCATTAGAGTGAACTGGCAGCCAACAGAATGGGAAACATTTTTTGCAATCTACTCATCTGACAAAGGTCTAATATCCAGAATATACAAAGAACTAAAACAGATTTACAAGAAAAAAACAAGCCCGTCCAAAAGTGAGAGAAGGATATAACAGACACTTTTCAAAAGAAGACATATACAAGGCCAATAAACATATGAAAAAATGCTAATTATCACTGATTATTAGAGAAATGCAAATCAAAACCACACTGAGATACCACCTCATGCCAGTTAGAATGGCGATCATTTAAAAATCTGGAGACAACAGATGCTGGAGAGGATGTGGAGAAACAGGAACACTTTTACACTGTTGGTGAGAGTGTAATCTAGTTCAACCGTTGTGGAAGACAGTGTTGCACTTCCTCAAGGACCTAGAAATAGAAATTCCATTTGACCCAGCAATCCCATTACTGGGTATATAACCAAAGGATTATAAATCATTCTATGATAAAGACACATGCGCATGTATGTTCACAGTGGCACTTTTTACAATAGTAAACACCTGGAACCAACCCAAATGCCCATCGATGATAGACTGGACAAGGAAAATGTGGTACATATACACCATGGAATACTATGCAGCCATAAGAAACGATGAGTTCATGTCCTTTGTAGGGACATGGATGAATCTGGAAACCATTCTCAGCAAACTGACACAAGAACAGAAAATCAAACACTACATGTTCTCACTCATAGGCGGGTGTTAAACAATGAGAACACATGGACACAAGGAGGGGAGCATCACACACTGGTGTCTGTTGAGGAGGGCAAGGGAGGTACAGCAGTGGGTGGGGAGGTTGGGGAGGGATAACATAGGGAGAAATGCCAGATTTAGGTGACGGGGGGATGGAGACAGCAAACCACATTGCCACATGTGTACCTATGCAACAATCCTGCATGATCTGCACATGTACCCCAGAACCTAAAGTCCAACTAAAAAAAAATTAAAAAGGAGTGCAGACTTGCCTGAAAATGCATCTCTGTTCCTCTGTGAACTACTTGAGGACCTTGAGGAAGTCAGTGTCTTCACCTGTAAAACAGCGATAATACCAGCATGTTTGTGGTGCCTACCAAAGTGCCTGGCACAAAGTACTCATTCAGTGCAACTGCTAGTATTGCTGTTATTAACCGTGTGTCTTACAGGCATTTTAGCCCAAGAGAAAATGTAGCTTGTCAGCCTCTCTAGCTTTCCAATCTCATCATACCCAGCCATAAGGGAACCATTAAATGACTTGAGCAGTAAGATCATGGGAGAGGATTCATCTCTTCACCTGAGGTTCTCCTTGACCTCCAAACCTCTAACTTTCATATACTACCTACCTTTTCACTTATTACACATTGACACCAACTCCCCTTCATACGTAGAATTCAGGCTTTTATTATCTCCAGGTAGCTAGCATTTAAAATGGTTATATATATTTTTATTTTTATTTCTTATTATACTTTTACGTTCTGGGGTACATGTGCAGATTGTGCAGGTTTTTTACATAGGTATACACGTGCCATGGTGGTTTGCTGCATCCATCCCCCCTTCATCTACATTAGGTATTTCTCCTAATGCTATCCCTCCTCAATCCCCTCACCCCCTGCTATCCCTCCCCAGCGCCCCCAACTCCCTGACATGCCCCAGTGTGTGATGTTCCCCTTCCTGTGTCCATGTGTTCTCATTGTTCAACACCCACTTATAAGTGAGAACATGCAGTGTTTGTTTTTCTGTTCTTATGGATGAAGCTGGAAACCATCATTCTCAGCAAATGGTTATATTTATCTCCAGGTTTCTCGGTGTATCTTCAGGTGGATAGCATTTTAAATGGTTCTACTTGCTTGCTGGTCTGGCCTTTAGTGGAAAGTATGTGACAGGCCAAAGAGGCTGAGAGCTCTTGCTAATCTCTTCCTGCGGTAGCAGGTGGTTGATGAGCCTCACTGCAGAGTGCAGACCTTGATTTCTGCTCCTAATAACCTCACCACCCCGATTCCTGCTGCAGGGCGGGGTGGCATACTGATTATGGTGGGGAAGATGCTGGGGCTTAGCTGGCACCCTCTGCCACAGAGCAAACTCAACAGTGAGGCCAATGACTTCCATATGAAAGTGTAGCCTCCTGTATCACCAGTGGAATAAGATGGCTGACTTGGATAGCTACCTGTTGAAAAGAATTGATCTGTTTTCCATAAGTATATCCCTCAAAGCAGAGGAGACTAATGCTTACCCTTGGGAATCTTGTCTTTCAGCTAAAAGCCCAGTGTGAGCCTGTGAAGTTCTCTGATTGTAAAACTTCATATGAATTTTGCATTTTGTTTTATTATATAGAGATGTTCATATTAACATGGAAATCTCTTAAATTATTTTAAATTTCAACTCCAAAAACTACTTAGCCTGTGTATGCTCTGTATTTTGGAAGGCTGGTTACAGGAGTACTATGTGCTCTATTTGGCAAGAAAGAAAGGAACCCCAAGGAGAATGTATTGAGTCCAAGCTCTGAGAATAGGAGAGGTTTAAAAGCAAATGATGCTGGGGCTATTGTTAGAAATATGTTGGGTTAGTGGAGAAGGCAGTATTCCCTGAGAGTTGTGGTTTGCAGTGGGTGGAAGTGGGAGAGTCAATTGGTGGGAATTTCCTTAGGTATAAGGAATGAGCAAGAACTGGGCCTTAAGTCCTGCCTCCTCCTTACCTGAGGACTGTAGCCTGCCCCAAATGGCTTCCTGTTCTCCCTTCGGGAAAGGACTTGAGATTTAAGGTAAGTGTGCTCATCCCTAGAATTCTGTAGAAATCTGAAGCTTTTGACCAAGAATGAGGTCGACAGCTAATTCTTGTGGAACTGTTAAAAGACCTTACAAAAGGGTGTTAAAATTCTATTATGGAAATACTCCGGATTCGGTTCCCTGTGGTTTTAAAGCACTTGGTGTGTTGGATATGGGCACAGTTACAGGAATTGTGGCAAGTGAAATTTTGAATCATTCCTGTGTTTAGTCAACAAATTTTAAAGCACAGTTTCTCAAAAAAATGATGAATTGGGCATTTGGGGAAAACAAAACAACTTCAAGCTGGTGACAGAAATAATTTCTCACACTGAGAATTGAAATGTATCTTTCAGTTTGCAAAGTTCCTGTGCTCATTAAGTACGGGACATGTTAGAGAGGATTTGTCCCATTCACTTCTTCAGGTTTCCCATTTTGCTGTTGTGTCCTATGCTATTTCTTCCCTTGCATAAAGCCTTGTTGCCAGGGAGTTTGAGCTGAAACAATGACAGTGGATAGGACTAAGAGAAAGTAGGGATTATGTACTAGCAATAAATAGGTTATTATTGATTTCCATTTTGTATATCTACACCTTTCTTTGGTTTCCAGAGAATTCGAGGTGTATTTAAGTGTACTAGTATATTTGGTGATATTTCTCTCATCGAAGAGTAACTAGGGGCAAAAGCCTGGCCCTTTCTTCTTGGCTAAACAGGGCCAAGTAGATGGGGGTCATGATCATGGGTGTCAGGTGATTACTAAAATGTAGAAGAAAAGGCTACTTGGCCTCTGTGGAGCAGAGTTAGCCTGAGGGTTCTGAATGGCCATCTATAGGGGAAAAGGCAGCCCCGCATCCACCACCCTTTCTGCCATTCCAATTCGCACACACAAATCAGATGCTTTTACTTACTCTGCAAATTATAAAGTCACGCATGAAACTTCGGTTTGTGTTGACTTCTCATTTATTACTTTGCAACCACATGGGAGAGGCTGCTTTTGCTAATACGATTTTGCTTTAAAAGGTTTTAATCTGGTGCAAACCACCTCTAGTGGTTTTCCTTTGGATGTGAGTGTAAACCATTACAAATAGTAAATTTTAATCCAGCTGTTAAAAATAACACCTTATGTAACATTTGGCTGTAAGCACAACAATAAAAAGGATGTAAGTATTTATTTTATGTCACACTAAATTAGTTTGATCTTTACCCCCAGTTATTTTCTTTTGGAATGGTTGTTACATTCTTGCACAATCCAACTGCTAGCCACATTGCAATCTAAAATAGAAGTCAGCGTAAGTCATTTTGGGCTTAGTAATCAAGAGACAGTGTATTTTAATTATATTTCATAGTAAATTCGAAGATCTCAGGTCTCCCATCACTTCGCTCCCTACTTTTCAACCAAGTTTATGTAACCAAACCATGAAGAACATCCTGTAACTTTCATTACATTCACAAATCCCCTAAACTTTGTTTTTTTTTTTTTTTTTTTTTTTTTTTTGAGATGGAGTCTCACTCTATTGCCCAGGCTGGAATGCAGTGGTGTGATCTTGGCTCACTGCAACCTCTGCCTCCTGGGTTCAAGCGATTCTCCTGCCTCAGCCTCCCGAGTACCTGGGACTACAGGCATGTGCCACCACTCCCAGCTAATTTTTATATTTTAGTAGAGACAGGGTTTCACCGTGTTGGCCAGGATGGTCTTGATCTCTTGACCTCATGATCAGCCCACCTCAGCCTCTCAAAAAGCTGGGATTACAGGCATGAGTCACCGTGCCCAGCAAAAATCCCCTAAACTCTTTAAATGATATATGTTTGTAAACATAGTCTGACAATTTTGATACTGTGAGAAGCACAATAACAATGTGGTGGTCAAGGACACAGACACTGAAGCCAGATCATTCTGTGTGACCTTGGGCTGGGAACTTACGTGTGTCCCAGTTTCCTCAGCTGTAAACAAAAACCACAATAATGTACCTACTTTATGAGATTGTTGTGAAGGTTGAATTTTTATATATCTCTCTCTATATATTTTTTTTACTTAGACTAATTAATACGGGTATATACTAAGTGCTAGGGAAGAGTCTGCTAATATTATTTACTCTTTCAAAGTAAATTAGCCCTTTCCTGGTGTATCACTGCATTCCTTGTCATGCTATGCCATGTGTCATCATCCTGTCCCTAAGAAATGTCATGATTTATCACATCTGGTCTACACTAAAAGTTAAATTAATTTTAAAAAGGAGGCATCTTAGGCAACTTTCTTTAAGAAGGGCTTGTCTTGAGGAGCATTCATGGTTTCTGGAGATACGATTCAAATTTTTCTTCCCTCAAGTCACCTAAGGTAATCAGTGTTCTAGATAACTAAGTACCTGCCTCTAAATAGTGAGTTGAATTTCTCAGTCTTTGACGACCTTTGGGAAGTGATGCAAAAAAGATAAGCAACTCATCAAATTGCCTAGAAATAAATATTTTGATGAGAAGCTTTTCTGTTTCCACCTTTTAAAATAAGTACAAACAAATATCATATTAGTACTAACAGTCCTTGAGAAAATTAAAGTGTGTTTTAAAATATTTACTGTGCATATCACATGGTTTTAAAGCTGCCAAAACATATAAGGTCACAGCATCTAATGTGTATAATTAAAATTTTATTGTTCTTAATATAAATATTATAGTCTCTTAAAATACAAAATGAAATTACTATCATCCAAATTGTAAAAAAAGAAATAACGCAGTTGTTTATATTCAAAAGAATTAATGTGTTGTTAATGTTGTGTAAAGTACCGTTATCAGGAAAATGCCTTAATTATTTAACTTCCTAATCCAGATGTTACAGATAATATCATAATATATTTTTCTTGATTTTGTTTCAGGATGAATCATGGCCTCTTATCATTGCCTCTGTTAAACATTTCCAAATTTACAAAGAAGTTGAACTCCTAAATTGAAAAATAATCCACTGGAGCGCCTCCCTTCCCCCTTTACTATTATGGAAGGCACTTAAACAAATCAAAGCACTTCATAACCACATACATAATCCACAGTGCTTAGGGCTTGCTTTGTCTGCTGTGAGCTCCATGTGATACCAAAAGCTATCTCCTAAACGACTCCCTAGAACTAAGACATCTAATGTCTTTGCTGCCCAGCATACAGGTACTCATTACCAGTAACATAACACCCTGGTTTTCCTTTAGGTAAACTATCCCTCTCTCTATTCTCACGCTGTGAAATTTTAGTTGCGGGGAAACTCGCTTCCAGACATGGGTCATGATGGCCTTAAGATGGATCAATGTACCTATGACTCACCCAAAACTCCCGATGGTCATGGTGATTGTTTCAGAGAGAGGCACATTTAACCAGTTAGAACCACTGAGACTCAGAAGACCTTTGCTGAGCCCTCTGAGAAAGAAAAGGTTTTCCTTCCATCTGTGTGAGCAAACCAGGAAAAAATCTCTCTCTCTTGAGGATGGGACCCCTCTTTCCTTAGAATGAGTGGTAGGTAGGAAAATGTGAGGTCTGGAAGCATGGCATTCATATTGCTAAGAAAAGTAGACTGGAGATGCAGGGGGTGGGAGAGTTTCGAAGAGGTTGATGCATAGCACTGTGTGGACCCTTAAGTAGAAGACTTTGCCGGTAGCCAGCCTAAAGAGATAGAGAGACCTGAGCCCAGGAACATGGTGTGAGCTTATGGATCAAGCTTCCTCTGAACCAGTCATAAGTCTGGAGTTTTTACTCACTGAGTCGCCACATTTAATGTTTAAATGAGTCTGAGTTGATTTTTCCATTACTTGCAACATACGGGGTCCTAATGAATACAGCCCATGTAGTTTAGACTAGATAGGAGCCTTTGGGTCTCAGAATTGTGTTCCCAGGAGCACCATGGTGCTACCTCTACCATAACTGGGAGCGCGATGGAAAAGGACTAAGGGCAGGGTGTCAGCCAATAAGACAGACAGGTGATGGCCAGGTGTGGTGGTTCATCCCTGTAATCCCAGTACTTCGGAAGGCCGAGGTGGGTGACTCACTTGAGGTCAAGAGTTTGAGACCAGCCTGGCCAATATGATGAAACTCCTTCTCTACTAAAAATACAAAAAGTATCCGGGCATAGTGGCACATGCCTATAATCCCAGCTACTTGGGAGACTGAGGTGGGAGAAACGCTTAAACCCAGAAGGCAGAGGTTGCAGTGAGCCGAGATTGGGCTACTACACTCCAACCTGGACAGCAGACTGAGACTCTGTCTCAAAAAAAAAAAAAACAAAAACAAAGACAGGTGAGAAACTTAAGGGTGGCTTCCGTGGTGATATCAAAGCTGAGAAGAAAACAAGAACCAGAAGACACAGGTTTGGAGTCAGGAAGAGTTTTTGCTTAGGCATCCCAGATAGAGGTGCCTGAGTTAGCATCACTGTTTTTAAAACAATGGCTAAACAGTAATCAAGTGTTTGTAAATTAGATGCTACCAGATTCTCACAGTCAGTTGATAAGGTAATATGAAAGGTTTTCTAATTAATAGAAGAAATTAGTTGTTAATAGACACTACAGTCTTTCTGTAGGTGCTTATGTTCAACGAAGATAAAACAGATTTACTTTGAAAAAATAAGCAGGAAAGAGTGTCTATTTTCAGATTATTCTATTCAATGGATGTTAAAGAATGGAAAACCACTTTTAAATATGCACTATATTTATATTTGCCATTTCTGTGTCTCTCATTTAGTAAATTATAACTTTGTCAAACTTTACGAGTCACAGTTAAATGCTTAGTCTTGATTTTAATATTAGACCTGAGACATTTTCCATGGGTTTGCTTTTTTCCAAAAATTATTGCTCTGCCCCAGTGAGTAAAATTAAAGGGAAATAGAATGAAGACTGTGGGACAGGGAAACATTTCTTTGTCTTATTAATATGAAAATGAATATTCTCTCTTTTTCCATTCTGAATTTAGAAAATCTGTTTTTTCTATATAATACTGAAATATTTAACAATTCATAAAAACATAAGCATTTACATTAAAATACAACCTTAAATAGAGCCCTGTAATTTTTACCAGGAACCTTGTAAAATATGATGAATATACATGCATGAATATTAAAACAAGAGAGACCACTCAACATTCAAATAGAAATGCAGCATTACATCAAATATAATAAATATCCAGGATATCAAATCCATAAATTGATCATTATTCTGATTTAGATTCTTTTTTCCAGTTAAGACTTTTGCTATATAATTTATTATAACCTTATGAGTTAAGCATAACTAATGTGAAAAGAGAATTCAATTAATCTGACTGCTGAAATAACACAATTTTTGATATTTTGCAACTTATTTTAATCTATAACATGTAAAACTGTTATTTTAGCAAGAAATACACCTCCATATAACTAACTGCTAAATTAAATTCTCTTCTGTGTCCAAAAAAAAAAAAAATAGTAAAATAGTCAGTGTTAATAGTATGAAAAAAAAAAAAGAAGTTAAACTTATTTATGAGATAATTTTACTGCCTTAGCGCTTGGGCTTTGTCAATAAATGTTTTAAGTTTTAATATAGATCATATAACTTAAATACTGTATTTACAAAATAGAAACATTTTAAACAAAATACTTTACAAAATACTGTCTTTACATGTTTAAATGGTGCTTTTCCTTACAATGTATGAAATTATATTTTTACCTCTACTTTTTGCCTCTACTTTTCTCGCATGTTTCAGGATTCTCCCCCCTAGTATCTCAGAGGTGGGTTTTTAACAGTGGAAAATGGTCTGTGATAAAAGTATGAATCTAAAGATGAAAGACTGCTATATACCTCATGGACCTTTTTCTAGATTCTCCCAGTTTAAAGGCACTTAAAATCTAAGTCATCCATTTTCTTTTTACATATTGATTCTTTGTCACTAAACATCTGTAACAAGTATTTTTTAGGGATATTGTATCACTTAGGAAGATTCTTTTTTTGATTGCCTTTCTTTGGAAGTGCATGAAAGGATAAGTCAGCACCCACTGCTTATGTTAACTTTTCAGCATCTTCTGTCTATGCCCAAACAGTATAATCTCTTCAATTAAAATACTGACAGAATAAACGAGATTCATCTTAACATCTCCTTGTTGCTAGAAGAGGTGTCTTTTAAAAATGACTAATGATCACCCACCATTATTGAGTCCTGTAACTAAGTTCCATATTCAAGGATCTTATCCTGAGTATGGCAGGCCTCCTGGCATGAGGGATCTTTCCTGATATTTCTTGCTTAGGAAACAGATTATCTTCCTTATATGTCAATATATAGTCCCCAAATCACTAAAAGATGAATATAAACCTTTTTAATGTTAGAATCCCAAGAAATCCACATGATCAATGGGTTGATCTGGCAAAGGAAAATATGTCTATCAGGTAAAGGAAACTCTCAGAGAGGTCCAAGGTTCTGGGGATTTCACTGTAAGAGTCAACTTTACTAGCGCTGCACAGGGAGAGGCACCCTCTGGTTGCAATGCCATTGTATATTGCTGAGGCGTCTTGCCCAACGCTGGATGGAGTGGTTACTTGCACGTATGGACATCAGTCATGCTTTCACACCTCCTGCAACGGACATAGCAGCACCAGATGAACTTACACTCACACCTTTCCACGTGCCTGACCACATGGGTGTTGTAGCCTCGGCCACAGCAGAGGAGGTTGCAGCCGTCTGCACCCTCTGAAGTACGGTTGCATTCTCTGCCTTGTGTCCCTGGGATTCCCAGTTTCTTATCTTCTACACAGTAGTTGGGAGATTTATTAACATAGAGCAGATCATCCTTGTGGATTGGTATTTTCCTCTGATCTTTTTCTCTCCTGCGCATTTTCCTCTTTATTTTGTCTGATATCTGGATACTGTTTTCATATTTATCCTTCAACAAATGGCCAATCTTTTCAAAAGAAGACATGGTTTTCCAGCATGTTTTCACAGCACAAGAGCCGGAAACTCCGTGGCAGCGGCAGTCTACTGACATCAGCTTGGCGACAGCCTGAAACCAACAGTAATTGTGTTCAACTATCAATCATAAAGTGTTTAACTCAACAACAGAAGCATAGTTAGTCTAATCACTTAATTTTCTGGTCTGTTTTCTCTTGAATAAAAATGATGGTTTTGAACATAAACAATCTTTTAAACAACGTAGGCTTCAAATGCTTTGTCCTTCAGTTTTTGTCCCAAATGTTTGTCCAAATTTCTTGACCATTCAGAGCAAACCTTTCCAAGTTGTACTTAAAGTAGTGGATCAGACTAATGTTATTGGAGATTATCTGAGATAACAAGAGGAGATTACTTCTATTTCTAATCCCTGGTCTAATTTTGAATGTGGTAGGATGCTCATGCATGCCTGCATGTTCCTGATACAATTCAACTCCTCATTTATCAGAATTCAGCTCAGGGAACAGCAACATCAGCATCACTTGTGAGAAATGTAAGCTCCCAGGCCCCACTCCAGACCCGCAGAATCAAAAGCTGCATTTTCACAAGATTGTCATTAAAATTTGAGAAGCACCGAGTGATAAGTTACCCGCCGCTCTCATGGTGCACAGAAACATCATGGAACTTTACAAATAATGCTCAAACGTCTCAGATTCTGATTTCATTGGTCTGGCCGGGGATGGGGTGTCCAGGCCATGATACTTTCACCAAGCTGCTGAGATTATTTTAATGGGCATCCAGGGATAAGACCTATTGATTCAACAGAGAGTTCTCAAGTTTGAACACTATAAAAGTCAGTTACATACAAAGGGAGTGGGGAAGATGGGGAACAATGCTATCTCCTGGTTCCAGGCCACATAAGAAACTATGACAAATCTGGTTTAGTTGGTAAAAAGGAGAAGGGGCTACAGTGTGGTGGCTAACCCTAGCAGATTCTCCTTTTCTGGGAAAGTAATTCAAAACGTATGTCCTGTCCTTGATTAATCAGTAGCAGTATCCTAGTATGGAAAATAGTAAGGTGATAATGTTTATGTAAGTTTTCCAATTCTAAGTGCTAAGTTCAATTTAAACAGACTAAGAAATTAAATGAAACTACATATATTTGTAATAGCCCACTGCCTGGCACACACTAAGGTCTCAATAAAAGTCCCTTTCTCTGAAAAAGAAGGTACAGTTAGAGTTGAGATAAACATTTCCAGTGAGGCTAGGGGTGCAAAAACAATATAGAGATTTCAAAAGTTTAGGGCTCTAATCTCTTACATACCAGGCTAGCCAGCATAGCTTCCTTCAATCCCCAGATGATGGCAGAACAGATTAATAAATCGTCAGGGCTAGCTGTGGAGTTGACGTTCTGTCAACATTCTGGGTAAAATGAAAGATGGATCCATCCATTCAATAACTTTGGAAATTATGGATGTTATCTCACCAAAGAAAGGAAAAACCTCACAGTTCAAATTCCATTTGTAGTTCTTATCAAAACTACAAAATTGACAGGGGTCTACACTTTGCTATTTTGTACCAAACCTGACATTTGCAGAATGTTATGTTTTCAAACAACTATAAAAAATATCTGAACCTTCTAATGAGACAATATTACACACAAATAATATTTGCAACCTCAAATAAGAGCATATGGTATTGATTTGTGCAATGCTTGATATTTCTTAGTAGTGTTTAAAATCATAAATAGAATAATATTTAAATTATGTCCTTTATAGCATATGGCACATATTCTTTTTTTGAATTCACAAAACTAAGAAACTAACAGATGTATCTATGTCTTCTTAACCCAGGGCAAAAGGTGTCCTGCGATTATATGATAGCAATTTATAAAGTATGTCACAGAGGCTTATTTGGTTAAATTTATGGCATTTCATATTCACAAAGCCCTCAATTCTTTAGAACACTTCCGGGCAAATAAACGTTCAAATAAATGTGATCTGCCTACCTTTGTTCAAATTTTAAGCTCCCGAAGGTTATGAGAAAAAGAGAGTACAATCAATGCTAGGTAATAACAAAACAAAATTGTCCAAAGAACACTAAAAACATAACAATGTATGTTTACATGTTTAAGCTGACCACCCTTCTTTACAATCATCACTTAGAGATTTAAAGCTGTTTCTCCCCCTGGATCATGACTGAGGAGCAGACTTTTTCTTTTACTGGCCACTTCAGACATCATGTAAGATGCTGACAATTTGCACAGCACAAGGGACAGAGTAGATACTCATCAAATGCTTATCGAATAATTGGTCCAGCTCACTTGAACAGTTTTATCTCATCCTCTGTTGGTAAACTCAATCAAGAGGGAGTCATAAAAACCACTTCTTAAACAAGTGTCACTGCTAAGAGGTTAATGGTATCATTTTGAGCTGGCTGGGCTCTCTCTTTCAATTCCCTCAGCTTTAACCCCATCCATAATAGTGTTATTCTACAAAAGTTACACACTACCTCACAGGTTGAAGGATAAAAAGAGAGACTGATTTTCAAATTCAATTACATCATCTGCTGAATTTGTGTTGAAATTATAGGAAGATTTCCATCCTAGAAAATTAGCCCTTTCGAATACATACATAGAATTTATAATTTTTCAGTGATGAAATTTTAAAGAGTTTTATTCTATTATCTTTGAATTATAAGTGTCTCTAACAAAAAACATAAGAAAATAAATAATATTTTTATTATATATGATATATATTATTTTTATATCCTAGAACATCTATAAAGGTATATACATATTCTTACAATATCTATATCTATAAACATACAGATATATGTAGCTATTCTGGAAAAGAAAGATAAATGATCTTCAAGGAAAAAATTATCAGTAAACTGACCTAGAATTTAAAAGATTATACCCCCATAATACTCCAAGGAAAGAACTTGGACAACCTGGAATTAGAATAAAGCAATATAATCACTCAGAACTGATGAAATGCAAAATTCAAGGGCAGTTAAACACGCACACATACACGAAGTTTAATTCTACAGAACTTAGTGCTTCTCAGAGCATATTTTAATAAATATTTTACCTGATTTAGTTTTAGAGGAAGAAATCTGTTGCACATAGTAGGTAGGTAGTTATTAATAAGCAGGTACTTATGATTTCAATTTTACAGAAAAATAAAGTCTGGTTTAGACGTTTGTCTTACATAAGGAGAGTTGGTGATAAATGATATAAGGTATTTATATGCAGCAGGATAATTTTAGTACAATGGGAAAAGATAAAAGTAGAAAATGCAAGCATATTTAAGGAAATTGCATGAACACTCCCCCAAAAAGTGTATTCTGGAGATTTTCCTCTAGAATTCTTAATTAATGTTAAATAGCCATTCTGAATTGCAGCGATAGCACCATCATTTTTTGCTAACAGGAACATAAAAGAATAGCAAAGGAATGAATGCCGTGTGGTTATAAGAAAATTCCTTTCTCTCCTCTAGTTGAGTTGTTAGGGTTTATAACGATATTAACAGAAGAATGTTTTGTTAACTATTGCAAACAGATGTGCACATTTTGGTGGAATATTTTTAAACTATGTCAGAGCAATCAGGAGGGTAACATTTAATCTACTGGGCTCCTTGTGTAAGTTTTGGTTTGATAAATTTCTAATGAAGTGAAATAGGAAAGATGCATCATTAATACTTAATGTAAACATAGAAACCACTTGAGAAGTGGTTTAAGAACTGATTGGTTCCATAACTTTGACTCAGAGGTAATGTGACAGTTGGTGATTGTTTTTCAGTAAATTACTTTGTCTGAATTTTACAAAAATGGCCAGAAAATTGTTGCGGAACGTTTTGTGACTAACATTTCATTTTCTCAACTATCAGATGATTTAAGTTTTTATAAAAACTGCGACATGAGGTTGGATGAGTGTACGTAGGATTCTTGTTCCTCTGACCCATTTTGCCCGTTCTGTCCAAAAATATATTTGAACCTACTGAAAAGCAAAACACTATGTGTTGGTCAACTGCTTATAAATATTCTTGGAATAGGTCAATGAAAATTTGGGATTGAGCCCTTCCCACTTTGTTGAGTTACTCATCATAAAACAAATTATGGGGTAGGGAAACTTAAAAGTTTATGAGGTGGACATGGGAAGAATGGAAATATTTTAAGCACACCAAAAGAAATACCCATAAATATTCCAAGTCACATTATTCCCAGAAGTTCTGCCCCTGGAAGACATCACATCATTCTGTTAGCCAATCACCATTCAGGAACATTATTCTTGGAGTCATAACTTTAGGAATGGTGTCAGAAACCAAGTGGGAATCAGAGTATTTAAGGTTAGCGGTTAGAAAATCATCTACCCTGCTCACAGTACTACTAAGCGCCAGTACCCACATTTTTCTGAACGCTTTCCTACATTATGAGTTTGGGATTTTGAGGCTAAGAAAATCAACTCAATTGAATACAGACCTGAATTTTACTCAGAAGAATATGCCCATTAGATTAAAATCCTAATTGCCAATGTTGAAAAAATTGAGTCGATTGCTCTTCCATGTTAGGTAATAACCAGGAAACCTGTTTTTTGGTGTTTTTGTTTTGTTTCCCATCCACAGAAAGAAAAATACAAAGCTATGTTGAATTATAATACTTCATGAGAAAATAGAAACAACAAAAACACCAGCATAGTATCTACCGAATAACCAGGTAAACGTTTTCTAATATTTTAAGATTTCATCTAAATGTAAAACAATGTGAACCAAAAATGAACAATGTGAAAAACAAAATTCAGTAGAGAAAACTCAGAGATTTATACAAAATGTACATATATGCATAGGTTGAATTGTTTTCAAGCTAGTTAGAATAATAGCAAGAACCTAGGTAATGTTAGAAAATAATTTTTTGCCAATAAAAGTGGATTAAAATTAATGCTGAATAAAAGGTATGTTTTTAATAAAGTCAGAATATAAATAATAATTTAAGATTAACATTAATGGTTACAGAGAGGAATATTACCTACCTAATTTGAAAAACACACAAGATAAAATAAAACCAAATAGCTGCCAAATGTTACCAATAATGTTTTAGGGTTACATTTATGTTTTAGGGTTATTTACAGGTTCCAAGATGATTTTATTTAAGAGAATGAATTACAACATGAGATTTTGTGTTTTAAATTTCTAGTTTATTAAAAATCCCTACCAAATTTCCTTAAAAAATGGCTAAAGAAGACTTAAGGTCTGTTAATAACAAGCATTCGTTTATTTGTTTTCTTGTTTTAAAATTATATTAATTTGAATACTCTTATCTCTAGTTTTGACTCCAGAGTTTTAAGAACATATGCTAATACATTTGACCTCTTTTAATTAGTATGCTAGAAATAATAAAAATTATTTTATTGGATAGTATTCAAATTGAAGCAACATCTCACTCATTTTTTTAAAAAATGTAAAATCTTAAAAGAAAGAGACATGTGCATAACTATGGCGTTAGGCAAGAGTTTTTTAGTTAAATAAAATAACTTAAAATTTTTAAAGAAAAATACGAAAAGTTTACATGGCTGTTTACTGACATTCCTACTATTTTGCTATTTTGAATTAAATATTTAAATTGAATTAAAATTCAAATTTGAATTTGAAGTGTTACGGTGATGGTGATATATTTACTGACTTTTCTGTTTTTGTATTTGAAATTGACTAAGTAAAGAAAACTGGCGGTAACTTGTAACTATTCTAAATGGGTTCCATTTATTCACTTTCCAGAAACGAAAAGCAAATGCAACATATACTTTAAAGATTCCTAAGAGATATAGCAACTTGTTTTATTTATTTCAGAAGAATGTGGCAGATTGAAATGATTACTTTGGGACCTTTATAAGTTATTGGATATTTACAAGAATATATGATATGTACTGATATTCCTGTACTGAAAAAGTTTATTACAACATAGAAAATATATATTCATATAAAAGATTTAGACTCTTTTAGAAAAGTCACTATGAATTGCCAACTAAGTTGTAGAACTCAAAATTTATTGTGTCAATATTCACTAACATGAATATGTATAAGTTAAATATAGCTAAAGAATGACCCATTTTAAGAAAACTGTAAAAATGTAGAATTCATAAAAGACAGTAATTACATAGCGGTTCTTCAAATGTGCCTCCTCTGTATCTTTAAGATACCTATATTATAAAATATCTATGTTTAGTATATCTATAGCTTCTTTATGTTTAGGTGTATTTATGAATTTTAGAAATGAACCTACATTGCTTTATAATAAAATAACTATTTGTCTTAAAAAAAAAACTTTCCTTTACAAAATATATTAGTTAAGCGTGTGTATTCCCTAAGAATGTTTGCTAGGAAAAGGTAAGTACAAAACTCACAACGTGTTTAGGAGCCACTGCCCACTAAAAAGTAGATTTCAAAAAATATAATGAAAATTTAAATTGGGGGAAGTGAAATTTGATTCAGTCCCATAAGAAAGGCATATACTATAGATATTATTCTGGATCTGCAACTAAGGCGGTAAAAGCAATGAAGCCTACAGGCACTTGTGTATCTATTATATTACAATTAAAGTTTTAGGCATACACAGTATACAACCACAAACACATCCTATAACACAATTTAACTCATATCAGATAGAGAATCAAAATTGTGATTAGTACATATTCATGAAAGAGTATATATATGTGTGTGTATAATACACATATGTAAAATATATGCAAATGTGTGTGTATACACACACACACACGCATGAACACACATTCATTCTGAACAAAGCCTTCTATTCATCCTCTTACCAGAGAAGAAATTTTTCAATTGCTTACCCTGGATGCTTTAATGCATATATATTTAGAAAAGAAGATTTTCTGTGTCTGTAGTCTTTTAAAAACAATATTAATTCTCAGCATCTCATTTGAAGGCTGCCAGTGTTAGGTTTTTAAGTCATTTGGACAGATTCATCCAGATGTGCTCTCCTAGTTATTTACTTAAAGGCACTGGATTTTGATTATTCCATTTTCTAATACATACCTGCCTTCCAGCTTCATTGTTATGTAGGTTCATTGCTAACAGTACTTTGTTTTCTTTGCCCGTGGTGTTTTTGATGGGGAAATCTAGGAACTTTCTGCTGAACCACATGCCATACTGGACATCATCGGAGCAGCCCCCCCAGTGCCAGCCTTCACTTGCTGAGCCGCCGTTCTGCAAGGTGGTGTCACAGGAACATTCTGTCATGTTGCCTGCACTGCATGACCTGGTCACAGAATGCACCAGGCCTGCAGCCATCACAGCATAAATAAATGCTGTCTCTTTGGTGCCTAGAAAAAATATAAATTGCTAAATTAGAGAGCCAGGCAACTCTCTGTTTATGTTCAGAACAAAGCCTCCTACTCAACATCTTACTAGACAAGTAATTTTTCAATTGCTTACAATGGATGCTTTAACGAGTACATATTCAGGAAGGAAGATTTCCTCTTGTTCTAGTCTCTTAAAAAGCAACATTAATTTTCAGTATTCCACTTGAAGAGATTGTCATATATTGTATGGTCATACATTGTCCCTTTACCTTAAAATCATCTCTTTATTTTTAAAATTTAAATGTACGTTTGCACCCAGTTCAGTGCATAGTTGACAGTCATAGCTCAGTGATGCATGTTTAATTAAAAATTCTTTGCATGGATACCGTAAACGATAATAAAACACCCAAAGAAAACCAGATTATTTTTCTTTTTAAATTTAAAATGTGCTCTCACAGAACACAAGGTGAACATTTTGGTGTTATTTTTGTTTGCATAAATAATACGAGTCAAAATAAAAATTAAAATTAAGGAAAGACCAAAGTAATTAGTAAATGGTACAGTATACTTTCACATTGAAGATTAGTCTTACATTAACATGAAACAATTAAACATTTTATATAGTACTAGCTAGTCCTCTTACGGTCTTAAAAGCAATGCAAAGTAAGATAATTAAAATGTCACTAGCAAAACAAAAGTTCTATTGAAAAAAAATTGAACATGGAAAATCATGCATTTAGCACCCCTGCAGTAGAGTTTGAGCTAAAATCTTTGAAAATTAAAGTCCATCAAAACATTAATAACATGGACTAGAAGGGAATCAGCAGGCAACTTTTTTTCTTTCCAGATGTTTAGTTTGGAGTAGAAACAGTTTCATGCCCGTTGTCCAATAAACCTTTTCAACAGCTGATGCTTCTGCATTTCAGCAACTGTGAAGAACGCGTCTTTTTTTCTTTTTCTTTCTTTTTTTTCCCCCCTACGGGGGCCAGGGCTCCTTCGGAAGGGCGTGCTGGCCAAAACGCAGCGGGGGAGGTGCGCGGCTCGGCGGGGGTGCGCGCAGGGACCGCGTGGAGAAGGGTCAAAGGCGGAGGGGGAACGGAAATGAACATGAAAAACGATAGCGCATCTATCAGCGCCCCAGTCCTAACATTCTTTGAATCTGCTGATATTCCAGGAACAATCCTGGCTCCCTGTACCTTTATCCTACCAAGTCACTACGCACGTGGAAGTGGAATTTTGTTTTCCTGCAGCTTCCCGCGCCGCAGGAGTGCGCCGAGGAGGGAAGAGATAGGACAGAGAACCAAGGAGCGCGCAAGTGGTCCCGTTCAGGTTAGCCGCAGGTTGGGTGGTCGCGGACAGTCGCTTTAAAAATCACCACTACTCTGTCAACTCGGTGCTCCTAGGAGCCAATAAAGGTGCGGCTTCGCTGCAATTAGCCACTTGTCCAGGGCTTGGTGCGCAGCGGAGCTGGTTAAATCAAAGCAGATGCGGCAGCCGCATTCCCCGTGGTCGACATCATGTTTCTCCAGCTGGTCACCCATGTAGGGGGGCGCTACGGGGTCCGAGGGGGTCGGCGGGGTAGGAGAATTAGACTTTTTTTCCAACTCTGGCGGGGCGCCGCAGGAAAGAGGAAGAGCTCGAGCCCCGAGCGCTCCGCTCAGGACCTGGGGAGTCACCTCCCTCCAGGCTCCCACCTGGCACCCCAGGTCTGGCCTCTGAAGCTCTCAATCCCCGTGCACTAAAGGACCTCTTTTGGAACTTGGAGAACTACAGAACCAAGTAGCACTATTTATTTGGAGGAACCGGTGGAGGAGTTGTCGCCTTCCGTCCCCCACCAACCCCTAAGGTCCTGGAACTCACCGCTGCTCAGCTCGTAGCCAAAGAGGGGGCCGGCGCCCATCGGGGCAGTGGTGGAGGCCGCGGTGATCATGCAGTTCCATCTCTCGTGTCTGAACTGGCTCCTGCACTCCTGAATGCCCAGCCGGGCGCCCTCTCGGATGCTCGGCAGCAGGTACGGTTTCCTCTTGCACAGCTCCTTCTGGCGGCTGTTCAGCGGCAAATTGGCACAGCCCAGCTTCTCCGGAACCCCGAAAGAGGCAATGCCCAACCACCTGTAAGACACCGCCGCCCGTAGCGTAAGCCGCTCCCCAGTCCCAGATGTTTTCCGAAAAATTAGGTCAACGCCTCCGAGGGTCCAGGCCCTTCTCCCCCAGCCTCAGTTGACAGTTCCCTGGGATTGGGCACCCCTTTTGCCACCTACCCGATGCGTCCCTGCCACCTCCATACTCACATCCAGTTTCCTTGGGCTCCGCAGGGGAACAGCACGAGCAGGGCTGCCCACAGCGCGCACAGGCGGGCCAGTCCCAGGAGCGCCGCCCTGTCCATAGCCCCCGCATCAAGTCCCCCAGCCCAGCCGCTCCTCTTTTGCCCTCCCTCTCCAGAGGCCTTTCGGGTCGGAGGTCAGTTGCCCAGCTCCAAGTTATCCCTCGCCCTCTTCCTCCTTGCATACAACATTAAAAGGCTAGCAGTGTTAGGGGCTCTCAGCAGCTTCCCCCTCGTTTGCAGCGAGCAGTAAGAGAGGTGGAGAGAGCAGCTTCGGCCCTTCTCCTGCGCAGAGGTGGAGATATGCAGGAGATGCGGGAGCGCCCCTCGCATTCCTAGGTGAGAAACTTCTGTTGATGTATCAGCGTCTCCATCGCCCCCGGTCTCTCCTCCCATCTCCTCCCCCTGGCCGCGCCTGGCGCCTGATTGGCCGAGCAGCGGCCCCGCATCTCATCATCTCGGGACCTCAGACTCTCATTGGTGGAGAGCGGCTCCGAGGGGGGCGCGCCTGGCCTCCGGGACAGCGTGTCCAGACCCGGGTGTGTCATGACCTTTCCTGCTGTCACAGTCTCCTTAGAGCGGGTCGCCGTGGGGTTGATTCAACCCAAAGACTGACAGGGCGCTTCTGTCTGAGCAACCTTGGGGGAAGGCGTGGGTTTGATGAGTCCCACCCATCCCACCAACATCTGGGTTACCCTCTGGGTGTAGTGGCTGGAAAATGTCACTGCCCTTCTTTTTTTCTTCTCCTTCACCTCACAGGAGAATAATCTTTTTGAGTCAGAGCTGGTACCAAACAAACTGACCTTCCAGTCCCCTGCTTGAGGTCCCACTGTCAGGAGACTTTGGAGAATGGATGAAGTGCTGTCAGGCTTACAGTCATCGTCATTTATGTATGCATTTATTTTGAGCAAAAGAGAAGATTCCAGCCTAGCATCTCATCTGCCATATTTAAATCGTGCTCTGTGATTTCCTTTTCCCTGTTTGTCTTATTTCCTGCAGTCCCTGAGAACGCTGTCGGTCCCCTGCAGAAGGCGGGGACAAAGAAAGTGAGAGCTGTCTGGAGAGGTCTAGAGTACATGAGAGATGAACTCTGACCTTTTTCTCCAGTTCCACCATACGGTTTTCATGGAGACCTTGGGCAGGGCTACACATTGAAGACGCATTTTTTTTTAAACGTACTTATTAAACACCTGCTGTGTGCCTAGTCTTGTGGGACCTCATAAAGACAAGATCTTTTTCCGCAACTGTGCAAATCAACCACACACAAGTGTAAATGAAAATAATTTTAGATGATCAGTAAGAGAGATTAAAGAATCTAGCAGGGTTCTCCGTGGAGCCTAAGATGGTTCAGAAGCAGGAAGTGTTCCAGTGACTGGCAGACTTGGAAGGTTAGTTAATCAATGTTTTGTAGGATGGAAGGCCTCTGAGAGCTATCTAAAGGCAAGTGGAACATGTTTAGCTGTGGTATCAGAAAAGCCTGCCTCACCAAATTAGACACAAGAGGGATTTCTAAGAAGCATCATCTGTCCTCAGAGATCTTCTGAAGTGTTGATAAATTCTCATGGTGGATGCATCAGCTCAGTGGGTGTCCAAAGCCAAATTACTTAAATAAAGGATTTGGGGTGAGGTGCGGTGGCTCACACCTGTAATCCCAGCACTTTTGGAGGCCAAGGCGGGCGGGTCACCTGATGTCAGGAGTTCAAGGCCAACATGGTAAAACCCTGTCCCTACTAAAAATACCAAATTAGTTGGGCGTGGTGGTGCACGTCTGTAATCCCAGCTGCCTGGGAGGCTGAGTCAGGAGAATTTCTTGAACCCAAGAGGTGGAGGTTACAGCAAGCTGAGATAGTGCCACTACACTCTAACCTGTGCCACAGAGCAAGACTTCAACTCAAAAAAAATAAAATAAAATAAAGAAAAGAAAAAAACAAGAAATGGATTTGATAACATTTGCTGCTCCTGTATCAATCAGCTTAAAGCAATAAAAGCCCACTGAAATTTTCATCCTATCCCATTCACTTCTTTATCCAACAAATGTTTATTGAGTGTACACTATGTACCAGGTTCTAAAGCCAAATTTTAGAGAACCAAGTTGATGATGGAATGTAGATACTGATCCAGAAATGTTTTGGCTAATGGCTAGTGGCCTCTGAAAGTCAGAGGCTTCATCCAAGCTCATTTTATTCTGTGAGCTTCTCCAAGAGGGACCATGGTGGATTCCTTGCTGTACCCTGCCATTGGGCCCAGTACATGAGATCTTGTTTTTGAACACAATTTATTGAGTGGATTAACCATGAGGAACATCCTGAGCAGATATCTAAGAGGCCTAAATGCTGGAACTAGATAAATTACTTCATTTCAATCTTGGAGTTGGGGATGCTGGGCAATATCCATACCTTAGGCTGATTTCAGGGCTAACAGTAGTAGATGCTTTAAAGATGTTGCTTGATTTTTTTTTAAATTCAAAAATATATATTGAGTCTCTATTATGGGTTAGAAAGTGGGGATAGCACTGAGTCAAATAATTGTGGAATTCACAGTCTACTTGGCAAGACAGACAAGGGAGCAGGCAGCTACAATACAGTGCAATAAAAGTATGAAGTAGAGTGTGCTGTGAACACAGAGAGGAAGATTATTTCAGTCTTGGAGATCAGAGTGGGAAAGAGACACTTGAATGTTGAATTCATTATTATTCTGGGAATCTAGTGAGTCTAGGCATCCAGATAAAGCCTTTGGGGTGCAGTCAGAGGGTATTCTGTCCTTGCAGTTTGAGACCACTGTGTAACAAACATTCTCAAACACAAGACACAATTTTAAGTCCTGAGTTGTCTTGCACCTCTTTTGTATGGGCTGGATCCTTAGGGGTCATTCTGTCTTTATCTTCAAAGCAAAGGAGACATATTTCTAGGAGTTGACCCACCTGAAGAAGGAGACTTTTCATTCAGCTACCAGACATTTGAATGACGATTTTGTGCCAGATATAGTGAAGTTTCATATACTGAGAGCTGTCATGTCCCCAACTCCCTCTTACTCTCTTTCTTTGTCCCCGTTTCTGTCTTGTTCTCCATCTTTCTCTACACCAAATTGATACTCACTTTACAGATGAGGAAATTAATTTGAGGACATTAAGAACTTGCTCAAGGTTACTCAGCTAATAAGTAGTAGGGTAAAACAAAACAAAACAAAAAACCTTCAACCTTATTTTAGAGGCCTCTCCTTTTTTTTTTTTTTTTTTTTTTTTTTTTTTTGAGGTGAGGTGTCACTCTATTGCCCAGACTGGAGTATAGTGGCTCTATCATGGCTCACTACAGCCTCAACTCCCAGGCACAAGCGATCCTCCCCCTCAGCCTCCTGAGTAGCTGGGACTACAAGCATGCACCATTATATTCAGCTAAATTTTTTATTTTTTGTAGAGACAAGGGTCTCACTATTTTGCCCAGACTGGTCTCAAACTCCTGGCTCAAGCAATCCTCCTGCCTCAGCCTCCCAAAGTGCTGGGATTACAGGCATGAGCCATGGTACCTGGCCAAGGCCCTGTTTTTTTCACTACAACATACTGCTGCATAGCCTAATTCAAAACATATCTGTTAGGATTTATATATATACATAAAAAAACGTTTTCCCAATCAAATCCCCAAATCTCAAAACCCAGATTATTGGGTTT
The DNA here is from genome assembly GCF_030222135.1 of Aotus nancymaae. Taxonomy (NCBI): domain Eukaryota; kingdom Metazoa; phylum Chordata; class Mammalia; order Primates; family Aotidae; genus Aotus; species Aotus nancymaae. The sequence continues at coordinate 35,238,844 of NW_026988413.1, forward strand.
TGGGTTGAAATTTTTTACTGGTGTCTTATGGTTCCTTACATCACAGTTCACAGATCTCTCCACTGAAACATTGAAAAAATTGTTTTGTTCTCCAAAAATAAACAAAACCTACCATAGGGAGGTCTTTTGAGATGCCCCTGTGAAGCGGGGCCTCTTTGAGGCAAATGGTGAGATGCACGGGTGCCTTTCCATCTTTCTGGTTTTGCCCTCTGTGGTTTTTGCAGGCTGAGACAGGCAGCGGAAAGAGCACTGGGCTGGGTTGGGTAAACTAGGGCTCCTGTGAGCAGGTGATGATATGTGGACTACTCATTTCAACTTTGAGTCTCAGTTTTTTCATTTGTAAAATTATCAAAATTTATTTTTCAGATCTGAATCTCTTACTGGAGCTGCCATAGGGCTGGAGGGAGGAGGGCGGTACTTGTGTGTGCGTGTGCACGTGGTGGTGAGGGTGAAGCTGCATCTGCTAGGGGACTGCAGGAGGAGGAAACCTTAGCCATTGACAGGGCCTTGTATACCTGAAAGATGGTTCAGTCCCCAAGGTGGCATAGGCTAGGGTGGCATAGGCTAGAGTTTTTTGGCCCCCATCTTGTATTAATATCTCCAGTTTCACTTTTGCTTCTGGATTTCAAGGAAAATGAATCTATGTTAATTGCAGAAATCACTGAAAATGGTAAAATGGTTGAATTTTAAAATATAATCTTGCCAAGTCATGTGAAATTTTATTTGGAGAATATAAGAAGTTACAGATATTTTATTTATCCTGACATATGAAAGTGAGGAACCCTTTCATAATCTAATTTACGTCTATTAATATAAAGCAGCTCAACTCTACTCTCATTGGAGGGGATTATGCTATTTAGACTTGACGAATGAAATAAAGGATAAATCAAATCCAGATATGTATACAATTGCATATTTCAAATTGTTTATTTCTTTCGCAGCAAGTAGGAGCTTCTTTTCCTATTTGTTACTTTTTGTTTCATGACTGAAGAGAGGACAAAATATTAACTGACCAATAGAACGTGAGACCTGAGGCTTACTGTACTATACACACTTTTTAAGTTTCAAGTGTCCATATGTGTAAAATGTTGTAAAGATTTTATCATTAATTATTTAATAAATAAATAAATGAGAGCTGATTTTATGTCATGTCGTGATCTGAGCCCAGTTGACTAGAATTTGATTAGCGATACCAAGAAAACCACAAGACAGCAAGTTGCATAGGTTACTCAAGCACTTGTAGTCGCTGGGTTCCACATAGAGGGCATACACTTAAACTCATTTTCCTAGCGGGAGGTAAGGTGCTCTGAGCTGTATTCTGGGAAAAGGATTTAGGAAGGGGAAAGCCAGATTTAAAGCACATTCATTTCACTCAAAAGAGCTTTCTTAAGGTACTGAATCTGTGACTGTGGTCATCTCCAGTCAGTGGAGCCAACTGAACCAGATAAATAGCTGGACAGCAATAAATCCCATCTTCCGCCCAAGACAGTAGTAGATTACTAGTTGTCGAACACAGGGGAGCCTCTTCCTTCTGATAGTTTTCTCTCAGTCCCTAGGAAACTCAGCAAAAAAAGTCTGCCTGCAGAGATATGCCTTGGACTCTGCCTCTGGCAGCCCATCAGAGGACGAGACTTCTAAGGGCCCTGTTGTAAGAATTTCTGCTGCAGATCACAGAGACTTATGTGCTGGAAACTGATACCAGAAGCACCCCAGCTGGTCTTAACTCCCATGATAGAACAGAAGACCAGAGGTGACTTTTTACATAACTGGGTCCCCATCCATTCTATTTTAAATTCCACCTGGATGCTACAAGTGTGGAACAGAGCACAGGCTTGTGACCACTGGCTCTCAGGAGGGGGTGGAGAATGGCATTCTGGATAGCCTGCTGTCCTTTAGTGGCCAGAAAAACCCGCAGGAATGACAGACTTGGAGGAACAGAGGAGACATCAGTGATAGTCCCAGGAGAAAAAACAGAAGTTGGAAAGGGATGATAGTTTGCTTTTTAAATTTCCACAACCACAAAAGTTAAAGTTTTTTGTTTACTCATCCTAGTAATTAAGGTTGAAGAAGCCTTGTCAAGTGTTAGTAGAAAGTGATATATCTCTTACCAGCATCTCTCCAGCAACCCTTAAAAAATTTAAAATAAAAAAAAAGAGGGTACGTCAAGATTTTTTAAGTGGTATTTTGTAGGCATTATGCAATTTTTTTTGAAATAAGAGAATTAAAGTAAAAACATTCCTTGACAAGTAAGAGTGGTAACTTCATTCAGAGAGTGAAAGTAAGCAAAATGCACAAAACTGAAATATATTGATAGTTTTTATTGTTTAAATACTTTTTTCCAGTAAATTTTTCCAAATAAAGCAACTTCATTAACTAATAAATGATTTTAATGTTTTAATATTATCAAGAAAATTAAAAATCTGGCATTTACATTTTTTAGAGTAATATTTATGGAGTAATCACTAGGCTGCCTATAATGGAAAAACAAATTTTCTCTTCTTGGAGGATTTTCCTAACATAGTATAATTAAAACTTTAAGGGGCCAGGCATGTTGGCTCACACTTGTAATCCCAGCACTTTGGGAGGCTGAGGTGGTAGGATCGCTTGAGCCCTGGAGTTCGAGACCAGCCTGAGCAACATAGGGAGACCCTGTCTCAACAAATAATTTAAAAATTAGCTGGTGTGTTGGTGTGCATCTGTGGTCTTAGCTGCTTGGAATGATGAGGCAGGAAGATCGCTTGAGTCCTGGAGTTCGAGGCGGCAGAGAGTAGTGTTCGCACTGTTACATTCCAACCTGGGTGATGGAGTGAGACCCAATCTCAAAAACAAACAAGCAATTTCAAGGGAAAAGCCATTTAGAATTGGCTACATCTATCCTAATCTACCTGTTGGTCTGCATAATTATAGTTGATATCATGTCATAAATATCTTTGAGTCAACAAACGCCAGTCAAAAGTCAGCAGTTGCTGATACTGCTTTTGCATCCAAGGTCATTGTTTGTATGTCTAACCATTGGTTACTGTCCTCATTATGAGTGGGAGCAAGTTGAAATGGAGGTTTTTAAGTCTGGCCAAGCAACAAATGCCATTTAGTATTTACTTATACCTCAATGTTCACATTTAAACTTAACCTTAATATTTTCACTTTCCTGCCTAAAATCTTTAATAATTTATATACTCCTACATCAGTTTTAAATCCTTCGATTTGACTTCTAAAATTCTTTATTTGGATTTGTCTGTAGCTGTCATTTCTGATTAAATTCACTCTATTTCCTTGTACTCATTCTTCCTAAGCAAGACAACTTCTTTCTTCCCTTTTCCAGAAGCAGAACCTGCATATTTGTATTTCGATTTCTTGAGAGACACTGCCTCTATTCCTAAAACTTTCTCTTCTCTTCTTCCACTTACTCAAACCCATCTACCCATCTTCTAGGTCATACCACTTTAGGAGTTAACCATGTTAACGTTTCTCTCTGCCCAATTCCTGAATCACCTGTGGTGCCTACCACAATACTTATCACTTAATTTACTTTTGTACCTTAGTGGTCAGTCACCAATTAGATTATAAAACATCTTTAAATCAATGAGTATGAGTAATTCTTTTGCAACTCCTATTGCCTACCACAGGGCTGAACGCATAGTAGGCATTCAATAATGGTTGAGTGGTGGTTTTTTAACAGACAAGGAATCTCTTACAGGAATCGTGGAATCAATGAAGCATGAAGTTGAGAGCTGTCAGCATTGACATAATCTACTAATTTACCACTTCGCAATTGGAAATTTGTCACGACTTCTACTTACTACATTACATTAGTATGTGCCATGTGATTTATACAAGTTCCAAGCGGACCACCAGATGGCTATGCTGAGAGTATTCACAGCTTTGGTTTCTGCTAGTGTTAAAATCAGTAAATAAACCGAGACTTAAATCTTTCTGACAAATCTGTAGCCATGCCATGTGCTCCTTCCAGGTAAGTTTGTTGAGCTAGTCTAATCACTCAAACTCTTACTGGAGTTTTCTCCAGAGAATGCTTTTATTTGGGTAGGCAAGTGCTCAGAGCCCGGGAGATTTACGAGGGTTCAGAGACATAAACAAACTGCATAATAGGTGTGAGGTGTGTTCCAACTGCAGCCCTCTCACCTTCTGTTAATGATTATGGGAAAGAGGCATCAATACAAAAACAGCCAACTCGAGGGCTCTCAAGTTCGCAATCTGATGAAGTCTTCTGGTGCCAGACCAACTTTTGGGGTTGTCACATGGCTTAGTGAAGCAGCTTCCAAAATGGACTGAAACCACAATTCTGATATACTGGGCCAGATGCCAGAACAGAGTCGGAGTCCAGCCGGCTGGGTAAAAGATTCCAGTTGCTACTTTAGCACCAGTCTATTGTCTGAAATCCCCATGGCACACTCGTGAAACCAGCACCAGACAAACACAGTGGAGCCACATTTTAATGCTGTTTTGGGGAGAGAACTAATATTTGCCTTATAGGTTAACTGAGTTATGGCAGGCTTTGGCTGGAAGGAGTTTTCCTTCAGGAACTGATTTGGCCTTAAGCTTATGGTAATTGTTGGCAGTCTGGGGTGGGGTTCAGTGCTGGAATCTTACCCTTCATACTCCACTCCCCTCCTTTCCCCGGGGGTTCTGATGAATAACGCATGTACAGAGAGAACTGAACCAGTTTGGGCAAAGTATCAGCTTTATTAAGTATAAAGCTTCCTAGTATTATTTTACTATGCAAAGTGAAATTTCCTACTTCTTCTGCTTGAAATGAAGACAGCAGGCCAACGAAGCAAGGTTGATCTGATATATCCACCCAGTTTCAGGCTCGAAAGCTGGGCTGGAGAGAAGAAACTAGGAAGAGGCAACAGGCAGTGGAGAGGAGAACTCACTCTAATTGAGGACAGTGAGATCTATGAAGAGGAAAAGTGGAACCATCTTCTGAGTCACCCATTTGTGATGGGGACCAATTGACTGGCCACTCTTTTTCCACAGGGAAGGAACAACCAATAAGGTGGGAAATAGAGGAACATATTCTTCACCATAGAAGGAAGAAATGAGAGTACAGAAATGCCAAAGGAAATCTTCACTCTCTTGGGCAGAGAGGGCAAGTTAATCAGTTCTGCTACCTACTGTAAAATGCAGTACTGCAAGCCCTCAAGATAGACAGGCAGGGAGATTAAGAACCTTCGCAGAAGCTACAGACAAGATAACTATATTGCAAATCCTTTGGACTGTATTCTGAGAAAAGACAAGCTTTGCAGTGGTAATTAGCAGCGGGGTAAGAGGAGTGGTTAGTATAGGACCTATTAATGCCCATTGAAGCCCTATCCATTTCTGCACTTAGAAGCTGTGTTGAGACAGAGCAGAGTTCTTATTGTCATCCCCTCAGCTGTACAAGTTAACCCAAAGGAGCCGAGAGGATGATTTCACCAATAATTATAGTGTTTCTAAATAATATCCGCCTCTACCTTTTTAACCCGAGAACACATTAGTTGGTTTGTTTTTCTGTTTGTGGTTTCCTCTGGAAACATTAAAATTAATTCATGATTCCTCACACATTATCATCTCAGGCAAGTGGTCCAGAAGCATATCAGGTGGCCTAATCAATATAAGCTTGGAAAACTGGATGGGATTAAATCACAAAATAGATAATCAGCAGGTGGCCTAAAATCAGTAGGTTAAATTTTAGAAATGTAATACTGATGTATGTAGATGCTCGTAAAAATGCTGAAGAAATATTTTGATTCATATAATAATCACGATTATTTGTGGTTAGATTTGCATAGACTTTCAGGCTTGACAAAACATGTTCTAACTGCATATGATAGCATAGAAAAAAATATGCTACAGTTTTTCAGAATAATTTAAGTGATTTGATAACACCATGGAGGGTTATTTCTGGTAATCGCTTGCTTTAAGGTGTGTCTTGCTTGGAATTCAAAAATGAACAAAAGAAAGGAGTTGAAAGTCGTAAAAATATTTAACAGCTGGAGGAAACAGAAGAACCTCTTAGAAAGATTAAGCTCATCCAGGATTGTTTCCCTTAGTTTTATGCAGTAACCTCCAGCAAGTCTTGAAATTTTTTTGAGGCTCCTTTCCTTATATTAATATTTAAACTGTACTATTCAGGAGCCTAATCAAACTTTACAAAACAGCTTAAATAAAACATCCTTTCACTAAAATTGTAACAGTACCATAGATTTTTTAAAAATCACATACATGGAGTAAGCAATTCTCTAAGTCTTGCAATGAAAAACAAGTTCCTCACTTCCCTACCATTTTCCCCTCCCCAAAAATAACAACTTGCAGCACTTTGACCTTATTCTTTTGATATTTTTCTTCAATTTGTTAAATATTAATACTTATGCCATTACTTCTTAATTTTTAAAATTTTAGACATTATCTGTGATCTTCACCCCAATCCCTGCACATGTGTACTTTCTTATCCTTTCCATTTTGAATATAGATATATTGAAATTATGGTTACATCAGCAGTGAGCTTTTACACTATTATGACACAAAATGTTATTTTTGCTAAGCTAAACAGACAGTGATTATTTCCCTTTTCCTCACTTGCCTTTTCCCCCCACTTTGTTTTCTTTTCCTAAATTTTATTGTAAATTGACAAATTGTAATTATATAAATTTGGCCTACAAAGTGAAGTGATGTATACAATATGGAATGATTAAATCAAGCTAACTAATGCTCCATCACATCAAATACTTACCTTTCTTGTGGTAAGAGCATTTGAAATTTACTCTCTTAGCAATTTTGAAAAATGTATTATTATTAACTATAGTCACCATAATGTGCAAAAATACTTTAAAACAATTATTATTTCTATCTAACTAAAACTTTCCACTGTTTGATCAACATCTTCCTATTTCTCCTCCATCTTCAGCCTCTGATAACTCACCATTCTGTGAGTTCCCATTTGCTTGGCTTTCTACGTGCTTACCATGACTCAAACTCCAAACCTCATCAGTTTTCTAAATCTCCTCAGATGAATGAGAAGTGCTTTCAATTCCATTTTTGGTGCAGTGTCTTGCAAGATCCCCTGACCTGTTCCGATCAGGAATGGTTGCTTTTACACCCAATGCCCCCCGTCCCGGGATCCTCTTCACCTTCGTACTAGGGATTACATTTTCCTTGTTTTTAAACAGACACCTCATTTTTCTGAATCTTGTGTATTTCTCATTTCTCATTTACTCTCCTTTTCCACTGGAGCACATACTAATGTAGTTTCTTGATAAAAAATATATGTGGAGTAAATTTGTATCAGAATTCACCTGTTTTACAATAGCTTAATCCTACCTACTCCAATAGTTTGGTTAGGTATCAAACTGTAGGTTAGAAATAATTTTCATTCAGATAGTTGAAGCTATTTCCCCATTGTTTCCTAGCTTCCGTGGTTACTACTGAAACATTCCAGACCCTTTGCATATGAATTTATTTATTTTTTGTCTGGTATCTTTTAGAATCTTAGAATATCTTTAATGTTTGGAAACTTCATGGTAATGTGACTACATGTGGATGTATTTTCATCAATTGGTCTAGACACTCAGTAGACTATCTCCATATAAGAACCCATGTTTTTGCTTGTAGAAAAACATTTTCGAATTATTTTATTGATTTTCTTTCTTGCATTTTTTTCTTCTTCTGAAATTTCTATTTTGTGAACATTGGATCAACTTTGAGTCTTTAAGTTTTGTATCTGTTCTGTCTTATTTTCTTTTGTATGTTTTTCTTTAATTTATGTGTAATTTTTCTCGGTTACATCTTTATAGCTTTCTATTGAGTTTTTCATTTTGCTACTATAAGTGTGTACTTGTGGACCTGTATATGTGTGTACAGGTGCTTGTATATGTGTATGTCTTCTAAGAGCTCCTTGTATGTTTCTTTGCAATGCTTTTTTAAAAATGAAATATCCTATTTTAATTTTGAGTGTGCTATGTTTTCTTATCATTGTATATTATGTATTGGTCTCCTATTGCTCCTTTAAAAAATTCCCACAACTTGAGTGGCATAAAACAGCATGCATGTACCATCTTACAGCTCTGGAGGTCAGAAATCTACAATGGATCAGCAATGCTGGGTCTCTTCTAGAGGCCCTAGAGGAGAATTGGCTTCTCTGCCCTTTCCAGCTTCTAGAGGCCACCTCTTTTCCTTGGCTTGAGGTTCCTTCCTCACATCAGTCCAACCTTTGCTTCTGTTGTCACATCTCCTCTATCTCTGCTTCTATTGTCATATCTTCTTCTCTGACTATGAGTCTCCTGCCTCCCTCTTGTAAGGACCTTGTGATTGCATTAGGACCCCATGAATAATCCAGGAAAATCTTCTAAAGATTCTTAATCACAGCTGCAAAGTCCTTTTTGCCATGTAACATATTCATAAGTTCCAGGGACTAGGACATTATAGTGGGTTGAGTGGTGCCCCCCAAATAGATATATCTATGTTCCCTTTTTTTTTTTTTTAGATGGAGTCCTCACTCTTGTGGCCCAGGCTTCAATGTAATGACACAATCTCGGCTCACTGCAACCTCCGCTTCCCAGGTTCAAGCAATTCTCCCACCTCAGCCTCCTGAGTAGTTAGCATTACAGGTGAGCACCACCACGCCTGGCTAATGTTTGTTCTTTTAGTAGAGATGGAGTTTCACCATTCGAGGTGGGTGGATCACCTGAGGTCAAGATATCTATGTCTTAATAACCAAAACCTGTGAATGTGATCTTGTTTGGAAAAAGAGTATTTTCAGGTGATGTTAACGAGATTATCCTGGATTATCTGGGTGGGCCCTACATTCTGTAACAAGAATCCTTATGAGAGAAAGAAGAGACGCAGACACAGAGAAGGAGGAGAAGACCTTGTGAAGACCAAGGTAAACACTGGAGGTGACACAAGGAATGTTTGGAACCAGCAGAAGCTGGAGAAGGTGAGGAAGGATTCACCTCTAGAGCCTCCAGAGGGAGTGTAGTCCTCCCAATGTCTTGACTTTTGGACTTCGGGCCTCCAGAACAGTAAGATAATAAATTTCTATTGTTTTGAGCCACCTGGCTTGTGATACTTTGCTATGGCAGCCCGTGGAAACCAATACAGATGTGGTCATTTTGGGGGAGGGGGCATGATTCTAACACAATGTATCAATAATATTTTCTGAAAATTTCCTCCTGCTTCTTCCAAGTTATTTCACTGTTTTTCTTTGTCATTTTAGAAATTTGCGTCAGATGTCTAGTAATCCTTGGTTGTTGCTCATGATTATGAAAGAGTACTTAAAAGCCAATTAGATGCTCACACCATGTGGGTGGGACTTATTGACTTTGGGTTTTAATTTAGGATGATTTTGATGGGTGATTTTACTGGCAAATCTTCAATGTCAGTATATTTATGTCTTGTCTCTTAGGTTTGTCAGTTTCTCCAGAGAAGAATATTTTGGTCTTCTGTTTTGATGATAATGGCTAATGTTCTTCAGTCTAGTAGAAGAGAGCTTAAGAAGCCTTAGCATTCGCTGTCTAATTTTTTTTTAAAGATCGATATATGAATTCTCAGTTTTCTTGGTGTCTTTCAGTCCAAATACCCTGTATGTTACATTCTTCAAAGAGTGGAGCCACCGTCTTCTTCTGGGGTCTCCTGGACACTTGTGAAGCTCCCTTTAGTGAGGGAAGCAATCTGGGGTCTAACTGCCTCCTAAACTTTTAGCCAGTCCTTTTATTTTTAGCCTTACTTTCAATTCAGCTTACAGGGATTGTAGTGGTCCCAATTTCTAAGACTTTCAGAAATACTATGGTGTTGAAGGCATGGCTTCTTGACCTTCCACAAATGGCTTAGGATTCTACTTACTTGAGTCTGATAATTCAGTCATTACTCAGTTATCTACTTTAGTTTTCAAAACCATATTGCTGTGTTTTCTGTGTCTTTCTTTGTCTTTTAGATATATGCTCTTTAAACATTAATTTACTATTGTTATTGTGGACTTTTGGAAAAGAGTAAAAGTAAATATTCATGTTTAATCCACCACCTTTAACCAGAAACTCCATAAAAAGACATATTTCTTAGACTCGTCATTGTTATTGATTAGGTCCGTTCAATGTCAGGACGTTTGGGGTTGTATTTTTATTATTTATTAAATGTTTTCATTTTTACTTTTCTACACCATCTGATTTTTAAAATATTTTGATTATTCTTTCAAAACTTTTAACCATCTTAATGTATATTCATTATAGAAAGATTAGAATATTCTAATAAACAAAAAGAAAAAATCATTTGTAATCCCAGGACCAGAGATAGTTTCTGTTGACACTTTAGTGTATATCTTTGATTTTTGTCCTCAATTTTGTGTTTTACACAAAAGTATCATATTGTATATACTGTTCTAGTAATCTAGTTTTTCATTTGATATATCAGAACAACATATTGTTTTTGATTGTGAGGATTTTATTCAGTTTTGTGGATGCATGAGTAGATGGGCAGAATTCTTTGGAAATTCTTGATCCTAACTCTTTGAACTGAGCTACTCTTGTAAACCTCCTGTCATCTCTAGGTGCATCTATTAGAGATATTAGAGGCCTCAGCAAGAATCCACTACATAAAATTATCATTTTTTGTTTGATCATGCTCATTTCTGTGGCAATTTTTTTAAAAGTCTTGTAAGCACACTGTGTCCCTTGTTTAATGGCCTTAGAATACCACTTAGTCTGGCCAGGTTTATCCACAGTATGCAATTTCATACTTTCCTACAGTTCCATTGAAGTCATTTGCTCTGACACCATCTAAGCAGGTTGACTGTGTAGCAGCTTCACCATCTTCACTCTAGATAGTCTACTAGTTTGAAGCAGGAATACAGGAAGACAATAACAACGGACAAGAAATCCATGCATACTAAGTTTGTAGTTCTGGGAAACTGCTGATCTTGTCAGGATCACTGCCTAAGAGCCATGGCCAGTTAAGACTTGATGTTAGTTACTGAAATATTTGCCTGGCCTATAGCAGTTGCTCTTTGGTATTGATGTTCAGTCACAGTAATTCTAGTAGTATCATGCACTGTCTGGTATATTACGAAGCCAGTCATACTTGATCTGGTAGTTCCATGTTTCAAATCATGATTATTGAAAATAGATTCTGTTTGAAATGTGTACTGGCAGTCGATAAAACAAGAAATTAATTTTCAGATGTTAATTTAACTTTCCAGGCTGATCATCTTTAGTGTGAAGCAATTAGAAGAGTATCTTTGAGAGAAAGTTGAATCATGACCAGGTACTGAAAATATAGTACTCACTGAAATAGTTTGATAACTTAAAGGGTTAATTTCTTACACTTGGAAGATTTGAATCAGAATTGAGGACAATTTTTATTACTAAGAGATGTGAGAAATACAGTAAGCAAATGAGTTACAGTGGTTAGGTTTATTTCTGAAGCAAGAAAACTCATGATTCTGATGACTAAGCTAAGAAAAGGGTTAGTTCTTTCCAAAAGTACTGCTAATCAGATGAGTTTGTACAAAATATGACATTTATTTTCCTTTTGTGACTACCATTATTCTGTCCCTGATTAACAGCATCTTTGTATGCTGTTGACAATGCAGTTACTTCATGGCTGTAAAGCCAGACACACATCAGGATAATTGAACATTTTAGTTTTCAACTAGAGGCAGTGACCCTTTGCTGCCCATTTGTGGCAGCTTCCGAGATCTGCTTGCTGAATTTTTGGTTAAATTCTGGACCACTTTTGCTGACTGATAATCATGACACCGAATGACATCTGCCACCATTTCTTTAGGGTTTCTGAACCTTTTCTTTCTTTCTCTTTTTAATTCTTATGGCTGTCATTCCTTCCCTTTCCTTATTCTTCTCATGTTCCTTCACTACCTCCTTTGTCTTTATTTTGGAACCATAAGAATGGTGCTTTAAGCGTTTGAATCCTCTTCCCCAACAAGAGTTTAGCCAGTGCACATCTTTTAGGATAACATAGAAACAAACATGGCAAAATGGAGCAGATTCTGTTTAGGTAACAGTTATGCTTTTGCTTTTTATTTGCATGATAGGGACAAAATAATAGAATTTTTGTAGTTCATCCTCAGGCCATTAAACTGCCTTTTGTCTGTGGAGGCCAAAGACAATGAGCATGGTCAAATTTTGAAAATCTTTTAGAAGACAGAATGTCACCACTGCATTCTTTAATCTTCCTGGTTTTTCAGTGTGTTTTTCAGAAAAATATTCTTCTCACACACCTGTAATCTTAGCACTTTGGGAAGTTGAGGTGGGGAGATCACTTGAGCTCAGGAGTTTGAGACCTGATTGGGCAAAATGACAAAATGCTGCTTTTACAAAAAATAAAAAAAAATAGTTGGACTTGGTGGCATGCACCAGTAGTCCCAGCTCCTCAGGAGGCTGGGGTGGGAGGATCGCTTGAGTCCAGAAGGTCAAGGCTTCAGTGAGCAATGATTGTACCACTGCACTCCAGCCTGGGAGACAGAGTGATACCCTGTCTCAAAAAATTAAACTAAAAATAAATAAAAAAGAAAAAGGAAGAGAAAAATATTCTTCTATAGCATGAGATTGTTAGCATCTCAGCCAGAATGCACTGACAGAATATTCAAATTATCTGAGCTATAAAGGATGAATATAAACTTTTAATTTCCATCAACTTTCAAGCAGGTTACTGTCTCCATTTCAACAATGCTTCTCTTCCTTGGCAACCATCTAGGTGGTCTACATTTAGATGCAGTGGACTTCTGCTTGAAAGTGTAGTGGTATAAAGAAAAATCTTTTGCTGCTTTGTGCGGTGGTGGAAACCAGGAAATGGTGAGATGGAGGCTCAAGAAATATATTTATTAGGTCTTCTGATTATGCTGTATTGATAAAATACAAAACAGTGGATAATGGGAGTAGCCCAATCAGGTCATCTCTGAAGTTTCTGCTTTCCCAAATAAATAATTCAAATTCCTCTAGCAATTCCTCAGAGATGCTATATGCCAAATCCGTTGCTCAACTGTAAATGATTTTAAAGTTCAGTCTTTAGAGGTGAACTTGGCACAGGATAGCACTTGGTCAGAGTGACCCCTAGGTAGCCAATGTCCCTCTGCTTCTCAGGCTCCCCTTTCCCCCACAGGAATCTTTTGCCCAAAAGGGTTCTCTTCAAAATTACACTCCGTTCATCTTATTTACTAAATGTATGGAATTTAGCCAGTTATTGGGAGAAAAACAATGTGAATTAAATTCACTCATATCATAAATGTGTAATAGCTCCAACCCTCTCAAAGGTATTAGCATCTTAAGAGAGCCTGGAGGTTAATTTAAGTGATTTAAATAATTGAAAGGATTTCAAACAGTAGAATGCAGTAGAATTTTGGACACAGTGGGGAGTCATTTGGTAACAAAGCAAGAAAGCTTTTCATTTGCCCTGAATACCAGACACAGCTTTGTACAAAAGTATGAGTATCAATCTTACGCTTTGCAGTCCTCTTTATCCTTCCCAGATTCATATTTTGGAATCATGTATAATGCTACTTGCAAAATTACATTGCTGAAGAATATGTCTGCTATCTTGGTTTAGGAAAAAATATGCAGAGAAATCTTTTAGCTAATGCACAGTTGCAAAAAAATTATAGAATTGGTAAGCATAAAAGATACAAGTACCTATTTGAAACTCACCAGAAACAGCTGTCTCCCCACCTCTGCTTTTCGGTGAAAATGTGATCTCTCTACCCGTAGCACTTCCAGTTCCATAATTAAATTCAGTTGCATTGTTAATGTACTGTTGACATTAACTTGTATCTCATATACACAAGACTGGGAATACACACATACTAACTTGAAACAGCTGTTTGTAAAATTATTACAATATGGCATACTTCTTTTAACCATTATTTTCTTCTATTTAAACATGATTTGCATCTGTAAGCACTTATTATATGCAAACTTAAAGGAAGATTTATAACATAAAAATGAATTTTGATGTTGCATTAATATTGCATTTGTTGATAGTATGGTAGAAAAAGAAAGCCAGTAGAAATATTTCTATGGATCGGAAGCCATGCCCTTTGGTCTATATGTTGGAAGGGCAGAGGCGGCATGAATATCTTCCCATATACTTTAGGCTCCGAAAACTCATGTCTCTGAATGGGGCAATCAGTATAGCTTCTTTCCTGGCTCCTCAATTTGTGGTGTCAAAATAGCAGACTCTTCCAGATAAGTTATGTGATACTCCCTGCTTCCTTTAATAATCCCATTTCTGGCGAGCTGATACCTGAAATTCCACAACTAAAAATGGCTTACTCTGCCCTCTCTTAAAACTGCAGTTCCCTTATAAGGGCTTGAGATATGGTTCATTTAGGCATGGGCTTAACTTCATCAAATCCTTTCCAGTTTTGATCGAGTCAGGGTAGAGAGAACATCTGCTCCTGCTGAGATAAGCGAGGTATAGGGTACAGCAAAGAGGAGGCCTGCAGCACCATAGCCCTGTGCAGACTGCAAGCCTCAGGGCCCAGCACTGGGTGTCAGCAGCTCCCTGAACTTCTAGCAGCCTCCCCACTGAGTCCAGGAGGACAACTTCCACATGCACCTGACATCTTTCCAACTACTTCTTTCATACCCCACCTCAATCCCGACTGCAAATATACTAAAAGCCACTGAATTTTATGCTTTGAATGAGTAAACTTCATGGTAGGTAAATTGTATCTCAATAAAACAGTTAAAAATAATACACATGCACAATGGGAAAAAACATTTGGTACTTGCTAAAGAGGGTATCAGGAAGTGATATTAATATAATTTCTAACATAGTGCTTTGTCAAAGCCTTTTAGGTAATTTCTATTTGGAGCACAATTTCTAACCCCAGAAAATATCGGAGTTTGTTGTGCATTTGTTTTTGGGTTTGTTTTTTCATTTTATAAAAATTCCTGAGTGTCTTTACTGTGCCAGGTAATTTGTTTCTAAACTGAGAATGCAAAGATTAAAACATAATAATCCTAAGTGAGAGAAAGCAGCCGAAAAAGACCACATATTGTGTGATCTTATTTATATGAAACGTCCAAGGTAGGCAAATCCATAGAAACAAAAAGCAGATTGGTGGTCACTGAAGTCTGGAGAGTGGAGGAGGGGAAGGTTGAAGTCTGCTATGTTTCTTTTTGGGATGATAACAAAAGTTCTAAAGTTAGATTATCATGATGACTGTAAAACTGTGAATATGCTAAAAACCACTTAATTTTACACTTTAAATGAGTGAACTTCATGTAGGTAAACTGTATCTCAATAAAACAGTTAAAAATTGTGCATATACACAATCAAACGAACAAAAAACTCAGTCTTTTCCACATGGCATTAATATCCTAGGGAGGACAAACTTAGACAAAGAGAAAAATGCGGGGTTGGAGTAAACAGGGAACGTTAAGGGAATGCAAAGAAATAATACTTTGATCAGTATATGAGGAATCAGAGGAAGATTCCTAGAGGAAATAGCATCTGAGCTAAGAAGTAGTGAACAGAGAAAAGAGCGTGAGAGAACAATGTTTGCTAAGCGCCTACTGTACATTAGAGGTTGGATAGTAGAAAGATGAATGGCTCAATAATTCATAGTAATAACATAGATGATTGTAGGTAATTATACTGTGAAAATGCAATGTTGGAGGTGGACACAGAAACAATCTAAGTCAAAAAGGGGAAATAAAAAGGGGTGGAGGCCAACTAGAAATTCGATTTGGAGGGAGGAAGCTATGAGCTGTAGGATGTGATTGTGCTGGATGTCCTCCACCCAGCAGATCCTCTGCCACAGCTTACAGGACTTACTCTTCCTCGTAACTGTAACTAACAATTGTGAGTTACCTCCCAGCCATACTGAGGGTCGTATGAGCCATACTGAGGGGATGACTTACTCCTCAGCTGCCCATCTCAGCATTTGCCGGTGAGAAGGGCCCATTATATCAGAGGACAGAGGCAGGGCATGTGGCAGGAGTCCCTACTAAGAGCGATTCCTGTAAGTGAACTTTACTGATCCATTTACTTTCATCAGGGCACAGAGTTGTCCTGCTTTCTTTCTTTCCCCGAGTTCTCTATAGTTTTAAAGGTTAGAGACTTCGTGCCTCCATGGTCCAACATATTCTAGCATCTTCTTATTTGGTGATTTCTGGCAGTTGGGTCACTTGTCACCTCTTAAGAAAAGCATCTGGCAGACGCCTCCCCTAACACGTCCCTCCCTGCTCCATCGCTGCTTGGCGGAGGCTGTGAAGCGCATTCCCCACATGTTCAGACGAGCACCTGGCAAAGACATCCAGAGATATAGAACCTGTTATACTAAAGGTTTTACATGCTGCTATAAATCAAAAATAAGGGTAATGTTTTAAAGGAACTAATTCGATGGCTCTAAGATGATTTGATACTTCTCCATCATCTATTTCGTTGTGTGTGTATATGTGTTTGTGTGCATACATTTTATCTGTACATACACACACATGTATATTTATACAGTATGGATGAGTTTTTGTTTAAAAATAATCCAGAATTCCTGTTTTCAAGTCCTTTATTTGACACAGACTCTTCCCAGACACAAACCAGGGAAGATTTGGCTTTGACCCAACAGTTTTGACTTTCTTGTCTGCAGAGGCAGCATAACAAGTCCATGATCAGTGGTGAAGGGAAGGCATTTATTTTCACTGTATTTAGTAACAGTTTACTAAAGATGACTGCCCAGGGATGCTTCCATTGGAAGAGAAATCGACTTCAAGAAGCTCAGTACTTCAAAGACTTATGATGACCCCAGGAAAGAGAAAAACACCACATAAGCCAGTCACTCACTTTATGATTGCCCATTCTTCTGGGAAATAAGAACCTGAGATTCAATGCCTGTATCAGCCTCATCTCAGAGTCTATAAATAATTCATGGACGGTATCAATTTATTTATAGGATAGGTGGCCAAGAGAGAGTTCCGGCTGTTTACCAATAACATGGCCCTGGAAACTCCATCTTACTGAAATAATTCCTGTTCTTGGCAGGAATAACTTGAGCTAAGGGTGTATCCACACCCTTTTAAAAACATGCCATTGATTTTGCATAACTAATATGAACATTGAAATGGGTATTCTATAGAGGCAAACGTGAACAGAGATCAGTTTTTCCCCAGTGGGTATGCCCATGTGGTGGAAACCGATGAACCCAAATTTGTGCCATTTGATGACTAAACTCATTTTGGGGTACAAAGGCATTGTTTCAGTTTTCACTCATACTATTTTTAATTCAGACCAAATTTTATCTTATAAGTAGAAGAGTAGTTGCAAATAATTCCATGCCCTGCCAATGACATAGGCCCTGATTTTTAACAAAAGACTCATAAACTCCTTTTATGATATTGTAAAACTGGAGAGCCCATGCCCATTAAAACATAAGCTTCATGTTACATGTAATTAAGGCAAGAAGGAGAACATAAAAATGTAAGCTTTAAAATGTATCTTGGATTACATATTAAATGCACACAGAAAAATACTGTATAAGTCCCGTTTCAAAGGTAAAGGTAAGGACAAGCAGGAATGATCACAGTAGATGAATGAGCCCTTCAATGAAAAAAATTAGTAAAAAATGGGTTGCTAGTTCAAGTTCTTGAGTATATACTATATTGATGATTAGAGCATATTTTCTATTTTTTCTGATTTTAAATCAGAAAATATCATTAGAGTCACATTCACTTGCTATTTGGTTAATCTAAGTTGTAATTTTTGGTCCACTAAAGTTTGCTTTTTCTTTGGAAATTGGACCCTCCAATGTGATTTGAAGGCTGAGAAAAGGTTGAAGAGAGATGTCCAAGCACTGTCAAAGGTAGCAGGAAGGTGCTCATATATAGCCAGCCCCAAACCCAGTGGAGAAGCATTTCTCTTGGTATGAAGGCCTATGCACAGCTTCCTTTCAATCCTTCACTGACTGTGATGTATCTCATGGACTATCCTGGGTTGCATTACATTCAGTATTGGTTATATTACAAGTTACAACATACATTTGTTTCATTTTAGTGTCCTTAAATTGTTTTCTTAAATTCAAATTTATGATTTAATTTTAAAAGCATACCAATTAGGGACCAAATAAAAAATTTGAGACTGGAAAGAAAATTAAAATGTTTACCTTGATGCCATACACTGAAATTTCAATCAGGATATTTTGAACAGGGTTTATCATAAAAAAGAAAGTGGAAATACAATTGAACAAAATACATAAATAAATCACATACCATCATCCTTAAACTGTATAGTTAGTGCTAAAAGCTACATCTAATTGATGCGCTTCGCCAGCCAACCATAAAATAAGTACTATATAGTTGAGAATCAATTGAATACATTTTGTATTTATGAAACCATGTTACTTCTGAATTCTTAGGTACCAATAATCAATTGTAATTATTTTGCTTTTAAAACATATCTAAACAGTTTAATGGATTTCACAGGAATTACCCTTTCATATTATAAAAAGTATATATATTTTTATTTTATATAATAAAATGAGTCATGTGATGCTACACATAAATCACCTAAGAAGACATGTTGGTTAGAGATATTAAATGTCTATTCATATCTAATCTACAATGCAGTATTTTTCCCAGATGAATTACAAAAAGGGCTAGAAAAAACGTCTTTGAAAAACAGAATTTTTAAAAAGTCCTCTGCAGAGAGTGCTACAGACTTGGAAGAAAACATCACTCAACATAAATCAAATCTAAAACCTAAGCTACCTAAATAGTACTACGCTGTAGGAATTCTTTTATGGTGTTTTCCCAGAAGTGACAGTTTTTATTTTGCCACTACTATTAGTTGGTTTTAAGTAATTATTTTTATTTACCTTGCAAATAGACTTACACAATTTAAATACTCTTGATAAGTTTTTACAGTAATATCTGATCATGTATCTAGTGTGTTAAAGCATAGTGATCTGATGTTTAATAGGGCCATAAAAGAAATTCTTTACATTTCAGTAAACGTAAAGAAAACACATGGGATACCATTTTAGAAGGACTGCGTGGTATATATGAATTAGAAAAAAAATGAGTTCTACATCCCCCTACACCAAGTGAATGAATCATAAAAGAAATATGAAGTTGATAATAGCAGTTACTGCAGCAATAAAAACATGATAAAAGGCTTTTTGACAGTATGAAACCTTGGAAGTTGTGCCAAATACAAAATCTTGTTTGTAGGTGCTGGCAATATCCTGTTGTCTTTAGTAGGTCTTTGGGGGTTCCTGACAACTTCTGGTTCATCCCCTTAAGCTGAAGCGATCTATTAAAATGCCTTAGTTTCTAAGAGCAATAAAAATCATTTTATGTACACATTAAAAAAAAAACTACAGTAGCATTTGGAGAGCAATTAGTCCTTGATCCACTCAAAATGGAATTTGCTATGCTATCACTTTGTGCTTGAACACATATGTATTTTTGAAGTTATCAGTTTATATGAGCTTACTTGGTCATTTTTGTTCATTTTAAATACAATAATAGCCACTGGTCTTGATGAATCTGGGGGTTTTTTATGAGAGAATAATTCAGGTAAGTTTTAGATAAAGACAGTTGTTTCAGCATTTACTCACATGAAGGACCCCTTTGGAAAATACTTCATAAAATTCTGACCCTGATTAAGTATCTAGGCTCTTAATCTCACCACTATATTAGACACCCCTTCCCGCTCTACCAAAGCATTTTACCTTTGAAACAACTCTTATTGGGTTACACAATTTTGAGCCATTTCTATATTTCTTCTTGGATTTGTTCAGTGAAAGGAAACTAAAAGAAGACATTTCAAATACAGAATATTATTAGTTTTTTTCCTCCATAAGCATCATGCGGGGTGAAATATTTTGATCTCAAAAATCAGTAATTTCTTCCAACAAATTCTTAAGTAGGAATCACTGCTCTATAGAGAAGACTTCTAGGCACATGGGCAAACAACACAAGGAAGATTTAATCACTCAAATGTAAACCCAACCAGCAGGCAAATGTGAGCCTTTCTTTTTCCTGTCTGTGCAGGATCTTATCTACCTACTTGGGTGGCTGGCAAATAGTAAACTGTGCCTTTAACACACACACACACACACACACACACACACGCCCACCCACACACAAGATCAACAGTGATGCTTGCAAATGTTTATGCAGTTATTCTTGACTTTTAATGTTGTAAATGTTTTCTTTAGTTTAGTTTGGATTGGATTCTAATAAATTCTTACCAAAATAATACATTTCCTGTAACTTTTACACCTAAAAATATGCTAAAATGCCTACTCCCATTTTTTCTCCCATTGAAATTAGGAACTTGCTAAATACATACAAACACATAAGTATACGCATATGCATACACCTAGGTAAAATAAAATGCAGTTTCAGTTAAGAACCAATAAAAATGATTCCTAGCATTTAAGTGTCTTCTTCTTCTTAATGTTTTTAAAAAGCTTGTCACTAGAATATATTATCTCCAAACACTTTGGTCATTGCATAGTGAGGAGTTCATCTGATTACAAACTTAGAGAATATTAAGCTTAGAAGGAACAATATAGTTAATCCTGTTTAACCACACTATAATACTTGAATCCACATGATAATATCCCTGCCAAGTGGTCACTGTTTGCATAATTGTACATCTTCAGTAAAAAAGAAAATAAAAGATACTCTGTGAACACAGACTATTACTAGTAAGACATTTATTAATGATATTATTACAATTGTTTCTAAAGTCCATTATTATTTCAGCAGTGAAGAGGTACATACCAGACTAACCTCAGTCAGATGATTATGGTTAGGTCAAAAGAAAATTACAAGAAATACTGGTGGTAATACTGCTACAGAGTACACAATATGTTAAAACATGATGGAAAGGCTGCACACATTGGTAACATTTTGTGTCATTTAAAAAAATCACTGAAAACCTAAAAACGACCTTTGCATTTAAGTGTATACTAGAAAAGTCTTTTATTTTTAAAGTTAATTCTGCATCATTCTCCCAAAAAAACTATCTGTAAGATGCAGATTTGTATTGTTTATATCAAGTGATATTTGCATTTATGTAAATATAATTTAAGACAGTTAAATATAAATTCATGTTTATCTTCATATAAAAATATATATAAAAATAGAGTATTTAAAGGAGGTGGATATTCATACAAAAGAATTGATCAATCAAAATAGGTGTTTTTTTCTAGTATGGTAGTGAAATTGAGGTATTTGTACATTTGGTAATTTCAGCCATGTATTGAATTAAACCTATCAGCTTCCCGCTTACCCCAAAAAAGACAAACCTTTAAAATCCTGTAACTCTGTGATGTTGTCTCACAACAAAGCATTTGTATAATAAATTTACCATTTTGAGCCTAAACAGATAGAAGAGATACATATAATACATACCTAATTCTTACTACTAGATACATATAATACATACCTAATTCTAGTAGTAAGAATTAGGTATGTATTATATGTATGCCACAGTTTTAATTAAAATAAAAATTTTATGTCTACTCTAAATTTGGATTGGATACAGTTGCTCAGGAAAATCATAATATAGATTCTAGTAACGTAATACCACTTGTGGACATATGCAAATGCTTGATGGGAAAAAATGCCTTTGCATTTGCGAATGCATAACCCTTTGCAAAATATTTACATAAAATGCAATTGTAATTTTAAGTTACATAGGGCTGTAACGGCAAACACAAGATTTAAGTAATATCATCAATGAAACATAATAAAGTAATACATGAGGAACTACATTTTGTTTCTCACTTTAAAATCATGTATTTCATCAATTCAGACTGCAGTTACCCATCCAAGTTTACAGACAGGACAAGAGGGAATGTTTATGAAAAACACAAGAAGTGTAAAGTTAAATATATTGGTGTTTTAACTATAAAATACTTCACTTTATATCTCTCTCACAGAATCTCTTCAAATTCCCTGTGGAACATTCTTGCTCTTTTCCTTTCATTAATAAAATTTTTTAAAGTATAGGAAGACATGTTTTTCATAAGCATTAGATTCACAAAGCCTAAGCCATCATAAACACCACATTTTCTCTTGGTAATGAATGCAAGCACAACCTCTACTTGCCAGTGGAATGTAATTGGTTTTTCTCCTTTTCAATATTGATGTACCTATAGAGATGGTAAGACAAGACAAAAGAGCATTATCCTTTTTTTCACATAATTCAAGTGTTTACATTTCTCTTTATTATCACAATGCCATACTTGGCCCACAGTGGATCTGGTTAAAAATTATGTTTCAAGTAATGCTTTTCTAGGTATATATTTCACTGTGAAATGAACTGGTGTTCAAGGTCACATCTTGAATTCATAAAGCTGTAAGAAAAAGTGTTATCATTGCTTTGTTTTAGCTGCATGTGTACTGGTGTGCATACATGTGCTGGTGTGCACAAGCGTGTGTGGTCAATCCCAAATGTGTGTGATGCACAGTGCTTGGCTCCTAGACCATTGTCCAAGTGAGTAGCTTGTATCCAGCTCCAGATTCAGTTCTCCTGCAGGGAGCCTACATAGTCCTTTTACTTGTACACATCCTGCTGAGAAGGATTTCAGAACAAACCTGATTTATTGGACCTCTGACATGATATGGTGATTGAAAATTTGTTACAGTGCCTTGTTGTAGTTTGCTTTGATTGCTGAAATATCTTCCTACGATATGATTTCTTGATCTTTTCATTTTAATAAAGTGATATTCTTTGGATAATTTTGATTTCACTACCTGCAAATGAAGAGCAAGAAAATTGTGAGTCAAAATCAAGAACATCTGATCCCTGTATAACTAACTCTCAGACTTGAACATGCATCTCTGCCACACAGATGTTGCCAAAAGGGCATGAATATGACCTACATAACCAAGAATGGCCGTAACTTATGCTTCAAAAAAGACCAAGGTTAAAATTCAACTTTGTCACTTTTCTTACCTCATTGCAGCTGCCTCCAGTGCAACTAAGGAACAGTCTCAGATGATTTCTCTACCACTCTTCCCTCTCTCTCTCTCTCTCTCTCTCTCTCTCTCTCTCTGTGTGTGTGTGTGTGTGTGTGTGTGTGTCTGTTTTCAGACCAGGTGTACTAACATACAGTTTGACATAGCACCACAATAGGAAAGGCACTGATGTGCCTTTGCCGGGCCACTGATTCAAACATGGTGCCCTAAACCTGTCATGGCACTCTTCTATAAAATGGCAACTAAAACTATTTTCAGAGAAAAGAAAAAAATTTTTTCCATTGCAGACTTATAAGCTAACTCTTATTTTTAGTGGTTTTGTTGCTCTGGGCACTTAGTATGTTATGGAATCTGGAGAGCTGCCTATGCACTATTAAGCTAATAACTTTGTATATTTGGAGATATAAAGGTAGATTTCATTTTAGACTTAATTTTTTTTTTTGAATAGGAGGCTAAAGTAAATCCATCTTGGATGCCAATATGCCATGTTAACTTCTGATTAACCCCAATCCTGGGACAGTCTGTAAGATTTCCAGTATATCTATTGTTTCTTGTGTAAGAGCAGACTTATGTTATATCCTGCCCTTAGGTCAAAACAACCTTGAAGTTTTCATACTTCAGTCTTCCTACACATCCCTGTGAATCACCATTTTCCGATGGCATATAAGCCCTGGTCTGGGGCGACAATGGTGCAGGGATCCACCATCTTGTCTTGCTGCCACCTGAGACACAGACATAGCTTGTGTTTGTAAGTCCCTTTTAAATGTTACTTTAGAAGAAAATGGATTTGTTGGCCTGTCTTCAGCCTCTCAGCTTCCTGAACTTCTGAAGGTAGGTTTGCACAGGTCTGCCTACCACAGAGAACAGTGGTATTAAGAAGCATCATTCATAAGGCATAAAAGGGAATATAATAAAAAGTTTATTTCCTGTTTCTATTACTATTTCTATTTGCTAGTTCCCCACCACAAGCTACTAAATTCTCTCCCCAAATATATTGTTAGTTTCTTGTGATTTCATTCATGGTTACTTTACATATGTGTATATATCTATATCTATATCTATATCTATATCTATATCTACAGAGAGAGAGAGAGAGAGAAAGAGAGAGAGAGAGAGAGACATCCAAGCAAAGAGACTACATTTATAATCTACTTGTACATTTTACAAAATTTTTCCTGGTGAAATCATATAATTATCAACTTTAATTATTGGATTAATCAAACTCAGGCTGTTAGCACTAGAGAACAAAGGGAAGACAAAGAGAGAGATTGGGGAAAAGTTGGGAAGTAGAAAAAGAGAGGATGGAAAGGAGAGAAAGTACTGATAAGGATGTTTTGGGTGTCTTTATAAATGAATAACAAATAGGGAAGCTGGAAAAATAGCTGAATAGGAACAGCTCCAGTGTGCAGCTCCCAGTGAGATCAACACAGAAGGCAGGTGATTTCTGCATTTCCAACTGAGGCACCCAGTTCATCATTGGGACCAGCTGAGGTACCCAGTTCATCTCATTGGGACCCACTAGACAGTGGGTGCAGCCTATGGAGGGCAAGCAGAAGCAGGGTGGGGCATTGCCTCACCTGGGAAGAACAAGGAATCAGGAAACTCCCTCCCCTAGCCCAGGGAAGCCATGAGGGACTGTGCCATGAGGGTTGGTGCTATCCTGCCGAGATACTATGCTTTTTCCTTGGTCTTCACAAACCACAGACCAGAAGATTCCTTTGGGTGCCTACCACCAGGGCCCTGGGTTTCAAGCACAAAACTGGGTGGCCGTTTGGGCAGACACTGAACTAGCTGCAGGAGTTTATTTTTGTACCTTAATGGCAGCTGGAATGCCAGTGAGAAAGAACCATTCACTCCCCTGAAAGGGGGGCTGAAGCCAGGGAGCCGAGTGGTCTTACTCAGCAGATCCTACACCTATGGAGCCTAATAAGCTAAGATCCACTGGTTTGAAAGTCTGAAGTTGACCTGAGATGCTCCAGCTTGGTGGGGAGAGGGGAATCCACCATTATTGAGGTTTGAGTAGGCAGTTTTCCCCTCACAGTATAAACAAAGCCACCTGGAAGTTCAAACTGGGTGGAGCTCACCACAGCTTGGCAAAGCCACTGTAGCCAGACTGCCTCTCCAGATTTCTTTTCTCTGGGTGGGGCATCTCTGAAAGAAAGGCAGTAGTCCCAGTCAGGGGCTTATGGATAAAACTCCCATCTCCCTGGGACAGAGCACTGAGGGGAAGAGGCAGCTGTAGATGCAGCTTCAGCAGACTTAAATGTTTCTGCCTGCCAGCTCTGAAGAGAGCAGTGGATCTCCCAGCACAGTGCTCAAGCTCTGTTAAGGGACAGACTGCCTCCTCAAGTGGGTCCCTGACTCCCATGGCTCCTGACTGGGAGACATCTCCCAGCAGGGGTCGATAGACACCTCCCACAGCAGAACTCCACCTAGATTCTGGTGGGTACCCCTCTGGGACACAGCTTCCAGAGGAAGGAGCGGGCAGCAATCTTTGCTGTTCTGCAGCCTCTGCTGGTGATGCCCAGGCAAACAGGGTCTGGAGTGGACTTCCAGCAAACTCCACTAGACCTGTAGCAGAGGCTCCTGACTGTTAGAAGGAAAACTAACAAGCAGAAAGCAATAGCATCAACATCAACAAAAGGGAAGCTCATGTAAAAACCCCATCCAAAGGTCACCAACATCAAAGACAAAAGTTAGATAAATCCACAAAGATGAGGGAAAAAAAACTGTGCAAAAGGCTGAAAACTCCAAAAACCAGAATATCTTTTCTCCTTGAAAGGATCACAACTCTGTGCCAGCAAGGGAAAAAAACTGAATGGAGAATGAGTTTGACAAATTGACAGAAGTAGGCTTCAGAAGGTGGATAATGAAAAACTCCTTTGAGCTAAAGGAGCATGTTGTAACCCAATGCAAGGAAGCTAAGAACCTTGATAAAAGTTACAAGAACTGCTAACTAGAATAACCAGTTTTGAGAAGAACATAAATGACCTGATGGAGCTGAAAAACAGTATAAGAAACTTGTGAAGCATACACAAGTATTAATAGCTGAATTGATCAAGTGGAAGATAGGATATCAGAGATTGAAGATCAACTTAATGAAATAAAGAATGAAGACAAGATTAAAGAAAAAATAATGAAAAGGAATGAACAAAGACTCCAAGAAATATGGGACTATGTGAAAAGACCAAACCTATGTTTGATTGGTGTACCTGAAAGTTATGGGGAGAATGGAACCAAGTTGGAAAACACAATTTAGGATATAATCCAGGAGAACTTCCCCAACCTAGCAAGACAGGCCAACATTCAAATCAGGAAATATGGAAATACCACTTGACCCAGCAATCTCATTACTGCGTATATACCCAAAGGATTATAAATCATTCCACTATAAAGACACATATGTTTATTGCAGCACTGTTCAAAATAGCAAAGACTTGGAACCAACCCCAATGCCCAACAATGATAGACTGTATAAAGAAAATGGGGCATATATATACCATGAAATACTATGCAGCCATAAAAAAGAATGAGTTCATGTCCTTTGCAGGGACATGGATGAAGCTGGAAACCATCATTCTCAGCAAACTAACACAAGAACAGAAAACCAAACACCGCAAGTTCTTACTCATAGGTGAGAGTTGAACAATGAGAACACATGAACACAGGGAGGGGAATATCACACACTGGGGCCTGTTGGCGGGTGGGGGTCTAGGAGAGGGATAGCATTAGGAGAAATACCTGATGTAGATGATGGGTTGATGGATGCAGCACACCACTATGATATGTGAACCTGCACATTCTGCACATTGTATCCCAGAACTTAAAGTTTATATTTAAAAAACATTAGCCAGGTGTAGTGGTGCATGCCTGTAATCCCAGCTACTTGGGAGGTTGAGGCAGGGAAATTACTTGAACCTGGGAGGCAGAGGCTGCAGTGAGTCAAGATTGCACCACTGTGCTCCAGCCTGGGCAAGAGAGTGAGACTCTATCTCCAAAAACAAACAAACAAAAAACAACAAACATTGTAGGTAATGAGTGATGACAACTTTGTATGTAAATATATGTTAAATGTCAAATAAATACATGATTCAAAAAAAAGAAAAATGAACTATGGTACATTAAAGATGAGCATAAAATCTTAAAAAAAAAAAGAAACAGTCTAGAGAAATCAGCAGGTTGTAGTGAGGAATCGCTGTGGGCTGTAATTTCGAGCTCAGTTTGCAGTTAACTACTGATTAATATTCTAGGTCCCGGGGTTGAAATTTTCTACCGTGTACAGCTCTTTCCACTCTTATTTGGTTATATGGTAACTCTAAATACGAAAGGCAGGAGAGGTGCACCAATGCTTTCCTGAAAGTTTTGTCCATTTTAGAGGAGGTTTGTACTCACAGCAAAATTAGTGAACAGTCTTCAGGAAGTTTATTTAAGGAAACATTTAAGCATAAATATAACATTCAACCTTGAAATAATATTATCCCAGTGTTCTGAAGCCAAAATAAGTTAATTTTGTTTATACAATTTTAGATAGAATTCTGGCTTTTGCAAGTGTCTGATGGTCTGCATACTAATTATATGCAAAATAAAAAAGGGTCCATCTCAATGGAAAAGATTATAGTTCTTTAAATGTTATTTTAATATTTGTGTGATTTTAGGATTGAATTTAAGTTGCACTGCAAACAATGGATAATGCTGGTGTAGATGATTACAACAATCTTAAATGTGATCCATAAATGGGATATACAAAAACACAGACCTTCAGTGTATCTGCTGAAGCATATGGCTTCCATTTGGGAGTAGTGTCAGTATTTTGACAGATCTCAATGGGAAGGTTGATAATCTATTTCTATTTTTTGGAGATCCCTAAATTGATGTCTGAGAAAGGAAATCAGGATGATGGGGTCTCCTATAGCTTCTGAGGACCAGGCTAATCCTTCTATAGAGCCAATGCTTCCATATGTTCTTCAAGATGGAACCCTTCATGACCAGGCCAGTGATTGGCCTGACAACACTTAATTCACTTGGTTTCCCTTGAAAACTATTTTGTAGAAAAATGCAAAGATAATGTTTCCTAATCACTTTGTTAAGTCACTATCATCCTGATACTGAGTTCTATCTGTATATAGAGAATTAGTTCAATTTCGATTTGTCAAAATGTAGATGTAAAAATTCCTTCCAAAATGCTATTGTGAATTGAATCCAGGAGCATTAAAAACATCTGATAGTATTATATGCTATGTCATTAGCCTATACAATTTATTTCATGAATGCAAAATGTTTCAATATTATGACATATTTCATTATAGAAAATTACCAAACAATTATATGTAACTGTACGATTGTTTACCCTGAAAATCCAAGGAACACACTGAAAATTAATTAGATATTATAAAGTTAACATTTGAAAATTATATAGCTTTTCTGTAGTCTATCAATAATTAGTAAGAAATATATTAGGAAAAAGATCCCATTACGATACTGAAATAACTTCACTAAATTCAACAGTGATATATGAGATGCAGGTGAAAAATATATAAAAAGTTTAATGAATCATTAAAAGGCACATGAACAAATGCAGACATGTCATGTCAAATCTTCCCAAGTTAATTAAAGTGCTATTCCAATTGTAAATACAGAAGAATTTGGGGAAAACATGACAAAGAAATTCTAAAATACATCTTAAAGAATAAATGTAGGAAAATAGTTAAGACCATTTGGAAAGAAAAAAAAGTGATTAGAGGAGACTTTCAATACCAGGTATTCATTAGTCACTATGAATAGAGTCTACAATCACAACTCATTATGATTTAAGTCTACCATCAGCTGACTGGAGTGCTAGTGGTCACAAACTTGGTGCTTCCTCTCTGGTTCCTGGTAAACAAAGTATCATAGAGAGTCACCAGCATCACTGAAGGTTTCCTTGGCTTCCTTGCCAAAATTAAAATGTTGCTTCTCCAGGAAGACACCACAACCGTTGTGTGTGTGTGTGTATGTGTGTATGAGTGTGTGTGTGTGCGTGTGTGGTTGGAGAAGCTGGGGGTAATAAAAGGGTGGCACTCATGGTGGTGCTATTCATCCTTCCATGGTTTATAATCTTTAAATCCCAGGTGATATGGTTAGACTTCGTGTCCCTGCCCAAATCTTGAATTGTAATCCCTATAATCCCCATGTGTCAAGGGAGAGACCAGGTGGAGGTAATTGAATCATGGAAGTTGTTTCCTCCATGCTGTTTTCATGATAGTGAGTTCTCATGGGATTTAATTATTTTATAAGGGGTTCTTCCTCCTTCATTTGGCACTTCTTCCTGCCATCTTGTGAAGAAGGTGCCTGCTTCCCCCTTTGCCTTCTGTTTCCTGAGGCCTCCTCAGCCATGCTGAACTATGAGTCAATTAAACCTCTTTCCTTTATAAATTGTGCAGTCTCAGGAAGTCCTTTATAGCAGTATGAAAATGGACTAATACACTAAGTGTAGTTGGTGTTCTCTGAACACCTAGTGCTACTTCAAGGACACCACTTTTCCATCTGCAGCCTTCAATCCTGCTCTTTGTGGATGCATGTCATCCAGTGATAACTTTCTCTAACATCTCTCCATTGCTGCCATCCACCAACTTCTTGAGCACAGCTATAATCCTGTTATCATCCTAGATATTAACTGGATCTATAAAAATCAAATTTGATCAGCCACTCCTCTTATAACCCTTCAGAATCTCCCATGGGTAGGAGAAAACATGCCAGTGGAAAAGTAGTGTGTCTTCTAGGAGGATCCCAGGTTTGGACTGAGGGATTCAGTAATACTTAGGCCTGTGTAATGTACTGATAGGCAGGCATTCCTGCCATGCTTGTTTAATTAAGAGGCTGAGAAACCCCCTAGGGAAAGAACCCAGAGGCTGTGTCTTCTACTTAATTTCAGATGCAACTTGGCATGTCTCACATCTACAAAGGTGAGTGACATGATTTGTCCATATCCCCACCCAAATCTCATCTTGAATTGTAGTTCCTGTAATCCCCACGTCATGAGAGGGACTGGTAGGCGGAAATTGAATCATGGGGGCAGTCACCTCCATGCTGTTATCATGATAATGAGTGAGTTCTCTGGAGATTTGATGGTTTTATGAGGAGCATTTCCCCTCTTTGCCCTGCACTACTCCTTGCTGCCACCATGTGAAGAAAGATGTGTTTGCTAGGAAGCATGATTTTCCTCCATGCTTTTCTACCATGCTTTCCACAATGATTGGAAGTTTCATGAGGCTTTCCCAGCCATGCTGAACTGTGAATCAATTACACTTCTTTCCTTTACAAATCACCCAGTCTCAGGTATGTCCTTACAGTAGTGTGAGAACAGACTAATACAGTAAATTGGTACCTGGTAGTGGGGCACTGGTGTAAAGATACTCAAAATGTGAACATGACCTTGGAACTGGATCACAGGTAGAGGTTGGAATAGTTTGGAAGGCTCAGAAGAATATAGGAAAATGTTTGGAAATTCCTAGAGACTTGTTGAATGGCTTTGACCAAAATGCTGATAGTAACATGGACAATAAAGTCCAGGCTGAGGTGGTCTCAGAGGGAGATATGGAACTTGTTGGAAACTGAAGCAAAGGTGACTCTTGTTATCCTTTAGCAAAGAGACTGGTGGCATTTTGCCCCTGCCCTAGAGATCTGTGGAACTTTGAATTTGAGATAGATAATATAGGGTATATGGTAAAAGAAATTTTGAAGCAGCAAGTGTTCAAGAGGAAGCAGAGCTTAAAAATTTGGAAAATTTGCACCCTGATGATATGACAGAAAAGGAAAACACATTTTGGGGGAGAAATTTAAGCCAGCCACAGAGATTTGCATAAGTAATTAGGAACCAAATGTTAACCACAAAGACAATGGGGAAAATGTCTCCAGGGCATGTCAGAGACCTTCATGGCAGCCACTCTCATCACATGTCTGGAGGCCTAGGAAGGAAAAACGATTTAGTGGGCTAGGCCCAAAGCCCCATGCTCTTTGCAGCCTCAGGACATGGTGTTTTGTATTCTAGCTGCTTCAGCTCCAGCTATGGCTAAAAGCGGCAAAGATATAGCTCAGGCCATTACTTCAGAGAGTTCAAGCCCCAAGCCTTGGTGGCTTCCACATGGTGTTCAGCCTGTGGGTATGCAGAAGACAATAACTGAGGTTGGGAACCTCCACCTAGATTTCAGAGGATGTATGGAAATGCCTGGATGTCTAGGCAGAAGTTTGCTGCATGGGCAGAACCTTCATGGAGAACCTCTGCTAAGACAGTGCAGAAGGGAAATGTGGGGTTAGAACCCCCACACAGAGTCCCCACTGGTGCACTACTAAATGGAGCTGTCAGAAAAGGGCCACTGTCCTCCAGACCCCAGAATGGTAGATCCACCAACAGCTTGCACTGTGTGCCTGGAAAAGCCACAGACACTCAACGCCAGCCTGTGAAAGCAACTGGGAGCAGGGTGTATCCTGCAAAGCCACAGGAACTGCCCAAGGCTGTGGGAGACCACCTTTTGCATCAGCATGACTTGGATGTGAGACCTGGAGTCAAAGGAGGTTATTTTGGAACTTTAATGTTTAATAATTGCCCTGCTGGATTTCAGACTTGAATGGGGCCTGTAGCCCCTTTGTTTTGGCCAACTTCTCCCATTTAGAATGTGTGTATTTACCCAATGTCGGTACCCACATTGTATCTAGGAAGTAACTAACTTGCTTTTGGTTTTTCAGGCTTATAAGTGGAAGGGACTAGACTTGTCTCAGATGAGACTTTAGACTTGGACTTTTGGGTTAATGCTGGAATTAGCTAAGATTTTGGAAAGGCATGATTGGAAAGGCATGATTATGTTTTGAAATGTGAGGACATGAGATTTGGAGAGGGGCTGGGATGGAATGATATGGTTTGCCTGTGTCTCCACCCAAATCTCATCTTGAGTTTTAGTTTCCATAATCCCCACATGTTATGATAGGAACCTGGTGGGAGGTATTAATAATTGAATCATGGGGGCAGTTATCTCCATGATGTTCTCATGATGGTGAGTGAGTTCTCACAAGATCTGACAATTTTATAAGGGGCTTCCCCCCCGCCGCCCACTTAACTCTGTACTTCTTTTTGCTGCCACCATGTAAAGAAGGATGTGTTTGCTTCCCCTTTTGCCATGATTGTAAGTTTCCTGAGTCCTCCTCAGTGATGCTGAACTATGCATCGATTAAACCTCTTTCCTTTATAAATTGCCCAATCTCGAGTATGTGCTTATAGCAGTGTGAGAATAGACTAATACAGTGAGATTACCTGATTTCTATGATTATGAGCAACTATAAGTAAATGCTGAAAAAAGTGTTTCACTAAACAGTGTAACTCATTGGAGCCCAGGCTTTGGAAACCCTCCAACTGAGAATATACAAAGGGACACAGTAAAGCTCTGCACAGAGACTTGTGCAGATTTGAGACCCACTCTGGGAGTGGGCTTATCCCAGAGTCCCTGTTGGGGAGGACCTGTAACACTTACACAGAGTTAAAGTTCCAATATGAGCAGATGAGAAACAGAGGCCAGGTAAATGGGGTCACATATATTGTATTTAAAGTGTCTGTGTGTCTCTCTTCCGCACTCTCAGTGGCTAGAAATCTAAACAGGAGCTGGAATGCATTGCATGCTTAATACATTTTAGTTAAACTGGCAAATATATTTTATCTTATATTATTGTTTTCTTGTCTAGATTAAGGCTGCAGATTCCTTTGTAGATAGCTTTCTAGAACTTGATGGCAAAATATAAATTAAAAGCTAAGTACAAGAAGAATTATATACTGAGAGAGAAGAATAGGAAAATTCACATTGCCAATTAAAATGAGTTTTAAACTACTATTTCCTAAATTGTTTATGGTGAAATAAGTAATTCTACATAAAGCCCAGTCTTAGATAAATCCAGTGACCATAAATGTGATCCTAATATTTTTAATTGCATGAGATTAAAATCAAGGATGTAAGTTTAAAATGGAACTACATACCAGAGGGCTAATTGAGTCTCTAATGTAGAAGAAAGGAGTTTTTGTTTTTATTGTATACACTTATTTTTAATTGTTATAGTGAACAAGAATTCATAGAATCCTTTGTAATGAAAAAGCAGAAGAGAAGCAAAATGAATCTGTATCTTGTAAAATTAAAATCTAATTATTTGTTTTTTCCATATATTATCCATCTTTCAATTTTCAGAGTTCTCTGCGTCAGGAAACACATGGAGTAATTCAGATATGGTCCCTATCCTCCAGGGGACTATATAAAGACACATGTCTAAGATACTTGAAGTAAGAACAAGAATGAAGTGACTTCAAAGACATTGTCTGAGACTAGCTCCCCAAGGTCAGGCACCATGTTGTTTCCATGTTATGAATAGTTCCTTAGTACATTCAAAAGCCTTAGCACTAATTTATGGTGGGCATGATTATCTCTTCACACAGCTATTATTCCTTTGAACGTATGTGCAAAGTTCAGTGTCCAGCATTGCTGTCAAACTGCTGTTTCTGAGTCCCTGAGTTTCAAAATATTACCTTATTTTACTTACTTTTATAAGCTCTAAAGTAGAGAAAAAGGAGTCAGCTACCTTTTTAAGGCTTGGAAATGTTATGCCAGTGAAAGATGTTTGATACCTGTACAATAAGGAGCAAATTGCTCCTTTCCTTTGATCTCATGTGTGGAAATGTGCCCATTTGGGTCCTTTCCAAAGTCAGAGAGCCATTTGGGGTTCTTAAAATCCAACTAAAGTGTCAACTGGAATGTGACTTTGAAAGAGAGATGCTTTGCAATACACATGTTAGGTTACCTTTGGGGCATAGTAATTATAGTAAACAACAAAAATGAGACATTAGAAAACATCAGTGAAAGATTTAGGCCTTGACACAGAGACAAAAGGCCTCAGATGTTTGCATACAGTGGTTACCTTACTCAGAAACAAATTCTAACAGTTTGGCACATCCAAATGCTTCTCTAAATTTGGGTGCAGATGACTTGACACTGACAAAGAGACATGTGTCTCTAAGGGGAAAGGAGCTACTACATATGGTTAATAATACATACATGTATGATTTGGCAAATGTTTGTATTATGTTAAATATGAGTGTTAAAGGACAATGTTTATTTTGTCACTCTAATCTGAAGTAACTCCTCTTTACTTTTGTGTTTGTGTGTGTGTGTGTGTGTGTGTGTGTGTGTGAATTTGCTGTGTTGAAGTACATTTAAAAGTAGGAAGAGATAGTGAAGGACAATTGATCTCCATGAAGTGTGGTAACCTATTAGATCAGCATTGTTCTATAGTCTTATAATAAAAATTATTTTTCTCACAGCAGTGTTCACATTTGATTAAGTTACATGTAAGACTTTCAAGTAAAGATTACAGTGTTTCAAAGACAAATATTTTTAATATACTGACTATAGAAATTTAGGAAAACAATTTTGGAGCTAAAATAGAGTGTTATAAGATCATATAGGTTATATAGATGATCACACTTTTCTGTGACTCATTGTAGCAAGAATTGAAATTCTGTGCTTTGGAGTATAGAGGTAACTTTTACTTTTTTATAGATTCCTTATACCATAAGTGATCTCCCAGTTTATAATCATAGATCTTTCCACCTCTCTACACCATTAAAAATGTGGGTATGGTGACATTTTTGAAGGCATAAAAATGGCCACAATTCAACTTGACTGGATTCGGCCTATGGGAATTACAAGACTTCCCAAACAAACAATTGTGCTAATTACTAAACAAAACGTTGCAATTTTTACTATTAAATGTAGGTAACTTCAACAATCAAAATTGACTTCACATAAACAGTCACCAGAACAAGTGTATTGCCATGTCAATTAACTGCTGCATCTAAAAATAACTCTGAATTTCCAAAAAGCCAGTACAAAAGGGAAGGCTTGGTGAACTGGAAAGGTGTCAGGCAGATTACAAGCAAATACCTTTCTTAAAATTGATCTTGACCTGAATAACCCCCAAAGAACTTCTGATGTGGTTCCAGATCCACAGAATAAAATAGAAAACAATTTTTGTAGTGCAAGTGTTCCAAAATTGTCTTATACTAGATTAGAGGATGTTCTGATTACAAATATGTTTCATGATAATGGATGGGGTCTAAAGAGGAGGGAGGGAAATGGCTTTCTGAGGTTGGAAAACATGAGATTGGCTAGGCAAATGTGCTAGTCTCAAGATAAACATATACTGTTGAAGTACTTTTTGTAGGATGTAGTCATTCTGCAGATGGCATTCAATCCAAGATCCAGTCACCAAATTATGAACAGCTGAAAAAGTAGCCTAAGAATTCACGAAAGTGGAGTAAAAATAATGTGCCAAACAATAGCTAGAAGTCAGTCCTTGTAACTCATAATTTCTCTTCAGGACATCATGCAATTTTGACAGATAATAGGGAATTCTTTGATTTCATCGCTTAGCCCCCAAATATTTAATTATGGCCACATGAAATAAACTCTGTTTTGATTGAAGGGAATCCAATTTCTGAATCCATCAAAAATGCTGGGGATTAGGGGGCAAGACTAAAATTTTCTTTAGGAATGAGTTTTTGTTTTGTTTTGTTTTGTTGTTTCCACATTTGCAGTCAGCATATTGTCTGTCTCCCACCCTTCCTCTAATCCCCAGCCCTTCTTACTCTGACAGCTGAGCCTCTGTGACTCCTGCCCTTGGAGAAAGCTGAGCGTTGGCTCTGGGAACAAATTCTGCACTGAGGTGTGAGACTGATTGTCAGGAGGTCCAGACCGGAAGTTTACCAATTTAATATTAAACTGTTGGTTCTATCTTACACTCTTATGCAGTCCCCTAGATACTAAATTCCCCTGTCTTAAACTCAGTTTCCCAAGTGGCTATGTTGCTGAATTTTTATACTATCAGAATGACCTTTATTAGTCTGATTATAAGCTAATTCTTTTCTTGCTCTATTTACATGTGCATCTTGGGTCTTGGAATATATTGGACCTTAAAACACAGGTATTTGTTTCTATCTAACTCTCTTGAACTTAAATATTTTAAGATTAAGGCACTAAATGTTATACAATTTGTGTGGGGACTAACATTTCCAACTACTGACTTCGCTGTAGGAATTTGCTTAACACTACTCTGGCCTTTATAAAGAAGATCTTCCAGTGGGTCATTCAGTTTCTTGTCCGAAGAGCTCTCCAGCCTCCTGTCTGAGGCATTCTATGTATGACTATGGAATTGCTAGGAGGTCTAGGGAAAAGCTCAGGGCTCCTCCCTTCACAGGCCAACTTTACCTTCATCTTTCTGTTTCCAGCCTCTACATTAATTTATTCTTTACTATATTTGTGTTTCTGAGTCCAGACTTTCTGCAGTTCCATTTTGAAAGATATTGTATGTCAGGATGTAGATTCCTGACTGTATGAGCTGGGGTGAGGAACTCAGGGGTCTACCAGTTTTGCACATAGACTTTTAGCCATTGTTTTCTGACCCGTGTCTCAGCCTTACCTTTTTCAGCACTTGGTTCCTTTAGACTGTGGACCATTAAGAGGATCTGAGCAGCAAGTATGCCTCACCCTCAGCTGGTGTTTCTCTTTGCTAGGCACTTTCGGTGGTACCTTATGTTGCCTACTAAGTCAAACTTCATAGAATGAATTCAAATGAATTCAGATTTCTTGTCTGTTATGAGTTACTTCTTATTTTGTCTTTTCTTTGTGGCAGAGGGTTGGGGGGTAAGTGAGTAAGTAGCTTTATGTCTTTAAAGTATTTTTTCTTGGGGTTTCAAGTGGAAGAGAATATAAATGCTTGTGGTCAATCTGCCTCATTTAGTCTGTACTTCATGCATGATTTTTTAGACCTTATCCTTATGCCAATTTTCTCAAAGTGTGTTTAGTGGGGTGTTAATAGTTGTAATAAAAAAAAGGAAAAGTCATTCTGTGGTCAGAAATGCTGGATGAAAACTGGGTCAAACTAAGATAACCAGATTCTTTAGTGTAAGAGCTTCTGGGATTATTTAAAATACTAATTTTTTATCTGAGAGCCCATAAGGTGGACGTATATTCAGTATTTCTCAAACCACAAAACCTGTTTTCATCAAATTAGAACATTAAACCTTAATGTAGGAAATGCTAATTAAAATAGTTCAAACTCTGACTTAGCTTGGTTCTTAAAGGCCAGTAGTAAACTCCCTGACATAAGGGTTGACTGCAAAGAACAAGAAGGAGTTTATGGGTCAACATCTCTTTTTGATCCACACTGACATTCTAGGTTTCAGTATTGCAAAGGCTGGGAAATATAGCTGCCTTATGGAGTCATAATAGTAGT
Organism: Aotus nancymaae; assembly: GCF_030222135.1. Taxonomy (NCBI): domain Eukaryota; kingdom Metazoa; phylum Chordata; class Mammalia; order Primates; family Aotidae; genus Aotus; species Aotus nancymaae. Next base: position 35,276,079 of record NW_026988413.1, read on the forward strand.
TCAACTTAAGTTACTTTCACTGTTTGTTGATCCTCCATTTAATTATCCTTCTTAAGAGAGAGACTCTGATAAAATTGGTGTTATCGCCATTCAATATAGAGTGTTCCCTTTGGAAAAGGATTTTGTAATTTTGTACCAAGTCATCTCAGAAAAGGCCGGGATCCCTCATGACCAATGAATTCATTCTCTCTGGGCACTGATCTCTAATCTAATCAGCTAGTAGCAGAGGCTAGAATGCACTTACAGATGATTGAATGAGCACTAATCATTTTACACAGAAAGAACTGTTTGAAACTACATTTCTGAAAAAGGAGTGTAGGAATCTGTAACTCATCTTCAGCACAAGGCCATTAAAAGATTTTAAATGACAACACCAAATTTGAAGTATAGGAACATTCTCCTAGTGGGGGGTAAGAAGGATGGATTCAAGTAGTTGACATTAGAGGCTCTGAGATAAAAATATTACAAAAGCTGAGGGCAAAGAAATAATAAAAACAAAAACAAACAAAGCACTACTCTAAAATCAATAATAGGGAAGGAGAGTCCCTTCTCCCCACCTTGTTCATTTGTCACCCCACACACTGTTTACCTGAATCCTCAACCTGATCCTCAGGGGCCTTTCTCCAACTGTCCTTCTCTGTCTTGTATTTTTTTCTATCTCTTGGTATTTATTTTTCCCCTCTGTTTAAAAGCATACCAAAGTCTTTCCTCCTTTAAATCCATTATCTTTCCCTCTTTCTTATTTTTATTTGTTGAAAGCTGTTATCAGCTCCTTTTCTTACTTCTAAAACTTCTTCAATCTATTCTAGTCTAATTTTTGCCCCAACATTTTACCAGAAACACTCTTAAGATGATCAGAAAGGACCCTACCCCTCATCCTCATGCCAAAAACAATATTTTGAAACCTTCCCTTAATAATCTATTACATTTGGCAACATTGACCCTGTCTCCATCTCTCCTTTTTACAAACAGTTATTCTGTGGCTTTCCATGGCATCACCTTCTACTAGAGTTTTCCTGCTATGAGTTTGTGCTTAAGTTCAAATGCTCCTATTTCTTCAGACTTTGCCTAAATATTGGTGTTTCCAGGAGTTTCTTCCTCATCCACTCTACTCACTTTCTCTGGATGATCTATTTTCATGGTTTTAACTACTATCTATTTTCTGATGACTCCCAGTGCTATCTCCCATCCCTATCTGTCCCTCCAGTGTCATATTTGTATATCAAACTGCCCATTGGAGATCTCCACCTGGATGTCCTAGAGGCAGCTCAAACACAACATGTTCAAAATTGAACTCAACATCTTTTCCTAAGACAATGTCTTTTCAGTTATTCTCTTTCTCAACTTCCAATTTAGCTCTCTAATCCATCACTCAGGTTGGGAGTCATCTTTGATTCTTCCCACTCCTGCATGCCATAAATAAGATCTACAGGTACCATTTTTTAAAACTAGCTTGCTTCTGTCCACTTCTGTCTTAAACTTGCTGTCTCTGTCCTGGTTTGGGTGGACCTTTACCATCTCTCACCTGACTTCTGGAAAAAAATTCTCCTAACTTCTCTTTCTAACTTGATCATCTTCAAATCTTCCTTCCTCACTGTTATTAGTCTTAACTGTTTGAAACAAAACCATGACCATCTCACTCCTCTCTTGAAAACCTGTCAGTGGGTCTCCATCACCTACAGGATCATCCAGCTCTTACCATGATCTTGCCCTCACCTACTTTTTTCAAATACCCTTTTGTGATTGATATTCTACTATCTACAGGATTCCCTGTGATTCTGAGAACATCAAGTTATTTCAGAGCTACTTTGGTTCACATTATTCTATGGGGTTGCATTGGCCTTCCTTCCACCATTATCCTATTATCTTGATTAAGTCCTGTTCATCCTTCAACAATTAACTTGGATGGTTATTCAAGGAGAGACACTTAATCCTCAGATTGAGTGCCCCTTCTTGGTTTTATCACAATATCCTATTCATATATCTTATGGGCTATCAAATGTATTGTTTCATAATATGGGTTTTTAGACCTGACCCTGATTGCAATGTCCTGAGTATGTCTTATTTAGTTTTATATTACTACTGTTTAGTTCAGAACTGGACTCACAAAATAAATGTTGAATGATTCAGTAAAAGAATAAACAAAGTCAAGGCAGTTGGAATGGAGTGTAGAAGAAAGGCATGGAAAATATATAGCATGTATACAGGATTTGGTAACTGGCTAATTAGGGGTCGTGAAGGGGCTGAAGAAAGATAAACAAGAGTAGAAGATGGCTCCAGTTTATAAATGGCAGTGTGATAGAGTAAATTAGGGAACACCAAAGGGGAAGAAAGTTTAAAGGAAATATTAATTCTCCCTTTGGGGACATGTTGATTTTGAGATGCTTATGGAAGTCCTATAAAATGCTCTTTTAACTCACTTACAGCAGTAGTACAATGCTTACATAGAGTAGATACTAAAAAATATCTATTGAATTAAATTTCCGTACTGTCATTAAAAATAGCCATGCTGAAAGTTAAATTCTGGGTTCTTCTATATCAGTTAACTATGCTAACCATATTTGGATCTTTTGTTTTTGTTTTTTTTCCCTAAAAGTCATTATTTCAGTTTATTTACCAGATGAATTTAAAGGTTTCTTTTTTAATTTTTAAATTGTGTTTAAATAGTAAACTTGTAAAGTTTAAAGGAGAAAGTAAAACACTTCATTTCTAGGCCAAATAATCTTTTGTTTATTTAATTAAGATTAAATAATAAAGACTATTGGGTTAAGATTAATTAATTGTGGGAAACCGTCTCTGACAAAGAACTGAAACTCCCTTCTTTTCTTCTTTCCATGGTACCAGAATCAAAGGAAACTTCTGGAATTAGTGGTGGTTTGATACCAGATGTTTTTTGTTGACTGAGTAAAAAGCTATAGCTACATTTGCCAGAAAAGGAAGATATTATATGAGGTCTGGGTAACCTATTAGACTAATGAATAATAACATAACAATTGGTTGTGGATTTGTCCCTTCTGCAGCCAGGTTTGTGTCGATAACATTACCATATTCTTTCCAGGTTTTAGCTTGTTCACAGTAGTTTGCCACATAACTGAAGGCACCATCCAAAACCTCTCTTGGGCAAGAGCTACCTGGATCCTGTTTGTTGTCCTATGTAAACATTGGGAAAACGTAATCCATTTCCACTCATAAAAAGAAACACCTGCTTTTCTAATCAGCAGGAACATGTTAGTCAAAATTGATGCATACCAGTTGGGAAATTGTTTATAGTTTCTTAGTGGCAACATATTCTCTTTCGTTGCCTTGACAGATGAAAGAAACACCTCAAGACCTTTAATCTCACCTATGGCAGTGAGAGCTCACTGAAGCAAGTTTGTTATGTCTATGATAGAATTCTAACCACAAACCAAAGAAAAAACATCAATATCTTACTATAATGATTATACCAATCCTTCTCAGCTACCCTTGAATCTATTGTGGAAATAGTTTAGTTGAACATCAGAAGATAAAAGGCCCCCAAGCCAGAATTTTTATGGTTCTAACACAATTTTTTCAACTCTTGTTATTACTTTATGGTAAGACTTATTTGCCAGGCTCTTAAAATGAGCACAGAGGGGGAAAAAAAGGTTATCAACAGAATTTTTCCCCTTTAACTTTTTAGACATGAGACCAGTAATCAACTTTTTCCCAGCTTGCTGCGTTCATTATCAAATCACCCTTTAAAAAGACTTTCAGAGTTTTTGGATTGTTTTTAATAAGCTAACATTGCTATTACATTACTGTTAAGATGTTAGGTGATGATTTAGAAACATTATAAAATGTTAGTGTCAGCTGTAGAGACTTCCTGAGGTACAAGTGGTACAAATTGTTCAAGAGTTATGCAGTAATTATGCCTAAGTGATGAATGAATTTAGAGACTTTATGATGAAGGGAATCAGTTGAGAAAGATGATCATATCAGCTGTATGTTGTGACTGGAAAGGCAAATGCTCCCAGAAGCTTATTTTAGCTTAAACATGAAAACTTCAAAATAGGCCAGGCCTGGTGGCTCACACCTGTAATCCCAGCACTTTGCCAGGCCGAGGCGAGTGGATCACCTGAGGTCAAGAGTTTGAGATCAGCTTGGCCAACATGGCAAAACCCCATCTCTACTAAAAAAATACAAAAATTAGCTGGGTGTGGTGGCACATGCCTGTAATCCCAACTACTCGGGAGGCTGAGGCAGGAGAATCGCTTGAACCTGGAAGGTAGAGGTTGTGGTGAGCCAAGATAACATCATTGCACTCCAGCCCAGGTGACAGAGCAAAATAAAAAAAAACCCAACAAAATAGATAACACTACTCTGAAATCAATTGAGATAATTTGGGGGAGACCTATATGGCTTGCTATCAAGACAGCCTACATCAGAAATAGAGTTAAGAAAAAGAAAGTTGTGATAATTACACTTCCAAAACTATAAAGTCAAATAAGCAAAATGATTTTCCTGGCATGCTTGAATCATTGTTATTATGCAAGTTAAGGATAGTTTTAGTCAGTAATGATTATAAGCCAATATTCTAGTGCTGATGGTTCAGAGTCTTTTTATGTTTTTTGAATACCATGGTTATTCATGTGAACTGGTTGCTGCTGTGGTAGGAGATACACATAATGTAACCATGTGGAAAGGGCATCTTCTGTTTTAATTGGGGCCATGTTGAAATCATTCGAGGACGTTTTCCTCTTTAGACTTTCAGAGCACTAAAGCTTAAAAAAAAGAAGAAAAGTGGACACCTTTCCACAAAAATATGAATTGAAGACATTATGTAAAAATAAATAAACAAAAATCCTTTCTAAAAGAGGAACAAAACCAATCTGTATGTTGTCTTTCAAAAGCCCTGTTTTCTATGAGTTTGGCAACCACTGGATTGCTTTTGTAGCCAGCTGTGATCCTGGCCTGGCTCAGCTGCCAGATCTTTGCTTCTTTCTGTTCTAGGCTACTGCCCTTGCATTTCTAAGTCTTGACATTTTGCAAATAGGATAAGTACTCTAAAGGTTGTATATTTTCTTGTGGAAGACATTAGTAGACACACAGTATCCTACAGCTTAAAATCTGTTCTGTAACAGCACGATTCAGCTTCAAGCTGCTAGGTCAAAATTTAAAATGTCATGTTCTGTACTGTGGCTACAGGCTTTCACTTCTCTGAAATGTAGTTCCATTTGGTCATATTAAAGGATGATGTAAATCCACCTATAAATCATAGAGATCAACTACTGCAGTGTCAGTAACATTTTTAGTATTTGTAAGACTCTTGGGACCAAGACAGATTCTTTTTTTTTTTTGAGATGGAGTCTTGCTCTGTCACACAGGCTGGATGGAGTGCAGTGGTGCAATCTCGGCTCATTGCAACCTCTGCTTCCAGGGTTCAAGTGATTCTCCTGCCTCTGTCTCCCCAGTAGCTGGGATTATAGGTGCCCACTACTACACTCAGCTAATTTTTGTATTTTTAGTAGAGACAGGGTTTCACCATGCTGGCAGGCTGTTTTTGAACTCCTGACCTCAAGTGATCCACCTGCCTCGGACTCCCAAAGTGCTGGGATTACAGGTGTGAGCCACTGTGCCTGCCCACCAAGATGGATTCTGATAGTCAGCTAAGGGCTGAAAAACAGAATCAGAAGGAAACTTTAGTTGTCACCTCACTAGTCAATCCACTCATGAATGCATCCTCATTTACAAAGAAGGCAAGCAAGCAAGAGTGAATCAATATCTGATAGAAAGACAAATTAAGGCATTTTTCATCTCAGTTTCAGCTGAATTCCTGAAACCTACAGCAAAATAACAGTAGCCGAAAAAGTTCATATTACAAGTAATTTCTGGATAACCTATGCAAGACTTGCAAAAGTATGGAAAAATCCAGTTTCCCATATCCTTCTTTCACCAAAAGAGTTATGGGACAAAGAGGAAGAAAGATATGGAATTTCTGTGTGAGCTTTCCAACGTTTTGTGGTCCTCTTCCCCACTAGGGTGTTGTTTCATTTTTGCCGTAAGCCAAGTGAGAGGAAACTTCAAGAGAGCCGGACACATGTCTCTTGGGGTTTGGGAAGCATTAGAACTGGTCTGATACACTGTGGCTACAGATCAACTTGAAGGTGGCAGAAAAGGTGAGAAAGCTTCATTGGGAACTAACCATATTTCCAGCAACAACAGAGCAAGGATCCATTAATATTTCTGTAGATAAAAATGTATATATTTCTTTGGTTCAAAGTATAGCAAGCCTAATGCTGTTTTGAATATTTTTCAAAAGGATGCATGGAGGGGCAATGTGATCCTCAACAGAGCAATGGACAGTTAGATACCAAGGAGCCAATAAAGGAATCTAGCTGGAGGAGAGGTATTACTGCCATCAAGGAAGTTGTAGCCAGAAAGTTCTACTGGTGGGGAGGAGGCTCTTCAAGGCAATTCACAAAAGTATTCATCAAAGAAAGAAGTAGCATGTGAGACTCGGAGAGCACATCACTGGGTCATGCTTGTACTCTTCAAATAAGACTCTTCTTTCTGGTCCTTAGCTTCCCATCTCTATTCTGACCAATGCAGAAAAAGGTAGAAGAGTAGAGAAGGAAGATGTGGAAATGGCAAAGAAGTCTCCTGCCTCCTCTCCCCTGGTTTGGGCTTTTGAGACTGAGGGAAACCTAAGCTGAGGAGGGAAATGACTTATGTAGTTATGACCCAGAATGGGACAATTTTAGTATTGAAGTGATACTCCTATGCCCGAAGGTGATTGGAGACCTTTTGTTAAAGTGGTGTTAAACTTATGGGTCCTACCCAAGACTTTTTTTATTCAAGGGTAGGGGAGTAAGTAATCCACAGAAGTTTCAAAAGGACAGGAGGAAAAAGAATAAAATTGTTTTAAGCTATTACCTTATCAGCTTAGCCTATTTATAGGTTAAAAATAAAATTATTTTCACCCTGGGGGAGGGAAAAAACTCCTACTCAAAAAAACAGGTCCTCCTGCTCTGCACTGGACAAGCCAATGAAAGAAGGTCATTCATTAGTTTAGCACACCAAGTAAACTTGTTTTGTAAGCTGCTGCTAACGAAAACCTTTGCCATCTTTTTTTTTTTTTTAGATTCAATTTCTGATGGGAAGGCTTGAAGTCTATTAGAGAAATTAAGTGCTCTCCAGGTTCCCATATTCCTGCCTGATTGACCAATGGTCCTAGTTTTGAAGTGTCTAAACAAACATACATTTTTTAACGTCTCATTTGGTAGAGCTAAAGCTGTGGTTACTACATGCCTTGGCTGAGTGATGATGAACAGATCATTTAATCTCCACCTGACATTGTTTTTTGTTTCATGCAAAATAAGACTGACAATACAATTAAAGACACAACAAACAATTTTAAAAAATCAAAAGCTATAAAACTCAGAGAGCCAGCATAAATACCTCATGGAAATGACATCCACATTTCCCCTGTAGAAACTCTTTGTATCTTCCCATTGTTATGGTGAATGTGTCAACTACTTCATAGCCATATTTTTTTGCAGTATCCAGAATAATCAAATTTTCTTTCCATAAGTTCTGTACTTCACTCTGATTGGAAAGCAGAATTTTTATTAACAGAGGATTGTTTTATGATTCAATACTTTATTTGGAAATTATGTAAGTATCTGTTTTACTGGGATTGGTCATAGTGTAAGACAAGAAATTTCACATACATTTCTTAAATAAAGATGTGTTCTAATTTTTTTTACTCAAAACATACATGTAATCATTTATGTATGTATAAAACAGCAATATCTATAGTGGCACACAGTTTTGAACTTCTTCAGTAAAAAGTGGTTAAATTTATTGCCCGCAAAGACTCATCAAAATATCTAAAATTCTCAATTTAAAAATCAACATTACTGCCTAAAGCAATCTACAAATTTAATGCTATTCCTATCAAATTACAAATATCATTGTTCACAGAATTAAAAAGAAACTATTCTAAAATTTATATGGAACCAAAAAAGACCTCTAATAACCAAAGCAATCCTACACAAAAAGAATAAGGCCAACACATCACATTATGTGACTTCAAACTATACTATAAGGCTACAGTAACCAAACAGCAAGGTTTTGGTATAAAAACAGAAACAGACCAATGAAGGAGAATAAAGAACCCAGAAAAAAAGCTGCATCTATAACCAACTTATTTTAACAAAGTCAACAAAAATAAGTAATGGGAAAAGGACCCTTTACTCAATAAATAGTGCTATTTATTGGATAGCACTATTTATAACTGGCTATCCATATGCAAAAAATGAAACTGGATTCCTACCAATTACCATATATAAAAATTAACTCAAGATGGATTAAATACTTAATGTAAGACTTTAAACTATTAAAAATCCTAGGAGAAAATTAGGAAAAATCCTTCTGGACATTGGCCTTGGCGAAGAATTTATGACTAAGACCCCAATAGCAACTGTAACAAAATCCAAAAAATTGACAAGTGGCACCTAATTAAACTAAAGAGCTCTGCATAGCAAAAGAAACTATCAACACAACAGACAACCTACAGCATGGGAGAAACTATTTGCAAACTATGCATCTGACGAAGTTCTAATATCAAGAATCCTAAGGAATTAAAATCAGCAAGCAGAAAACAAAGAAACCCATTAAAAACTGGCAGACACTTCTCAAAAGAAGACATACGATTTGGATATTTGTCCCCTCCAAATCTCATGTTGAAATATAAGCCCCAGTGTTGAAGGTGAGGCTTAGTGAGATGTGTTTGGGACATGGGGGTGAATCTTTCATGAATGGCTGGGTGTCCTCCTCACGGTAATGAGTTCACGTGTGATGTGGTTGTTTAAAAGAGGCTGGCACCTCCCCTGCTCTCTTCTGCTCCCTCTGTCATTCTGTGTCTCTTGTCATGTGACACACTTGCTCCCCCTTAGCCTTCTATTGTGATTGTAAGCTTCCTGAGGCCTCGCCAGAGCAGATGCTGGTGCCATGCTTCTTGTATAGTCTGCAGAACAGTGAGCCAAATTATCCCTTTTCTTTATAATTTACGCAGTCTATGGTATTTCTTTATAGCAATCCAAAGTAGAATAATAGAAAATACAAGCAGCCAACAAATATAAAAAAATGTTCAATGTTACTCATCATCAGAGAACTGCAAATATAAACCACAATGAGATACCATCTCACACCAGTCAGAATGGCTATTATTGAAAGTGAAAAATTAACAGATGTTTGTGAGGCTGTATAAAACAGGAATGCTTATATACTGTTGGTGGAAATGTAAATTAATTAAACCACTGTGGAAAGGAGTTTGAAGGTTTCTCAAAGAACTAAAAATAGAACTACCATTTGACCCAGCAATCCCCATACTCAATATGTATCCAAAATAAAATAAATCATTCTACCAAAAAGACATGCATTTGTATGTTCATTACAGCACTATTCACAATAGAAAAGACATAGAACCAACCTAGGTTCTCATCAAAAGTGGACTGGATGAAGAAAATGTGGTACATATTTACCATAGAATACTATGCAACCATAAAAAGAACAAAATTATGTCTTTTGCAGAAACATGGATGCACCTGGAACCTTCCCTAAGCTAAATAATGCAGGAACAGAAAATCAAATACTGCATCTCCTTACTTAAGAGGGGGAGCTAAACGTTGAGTACATTTGAAGATAGAATCAATGGACTCAGGTCTACAAGAAGCGGGAGGAAGGGAGAGGACAAAGGGTTGGAAAGCTACCTATTAGATACTACGCTTGCTACACTCACTTGTATACCAGTTAATTTTTGAGGATGTACTATGTGCTGACAATTGTATTTGGCATTTGAGCTATCAGTGTGAGCCACACAGACTCCCCTAACCCCCAGCTCCCTTGTTGCTCTCACAATTACCATCCAGCAGAGGAGACAGACAGCCAAGGAGTATATGTGCTGAGTGACATGAGTAAGAACATAAGACACTGTTAGAGGAGCTCATGGCAGGAGCAGCCAACCCAGTCTAGTGCATCAAGAGGTTTTCTCTGAGGAACAAGCATATAAGCTAACATTTGAAGAGTAACTGAAAGTTACCCAGATGGGGGGAGGGTGGAGGAGTTGACTTCGAGTAGAAGGAATAGGGATTTATTTCAAAGGTCTGGAGGTGACTGAGAACATGGTGTGCTTGAGAAGCTGAAACATGCTCAGCCTGACTGAGCTCAGTGGTGTTGTGAGTGTGAGTGTGTGTTTGACACCCACTTGTGTGCATGTGCAGTGGTAGCAAGGAGTAAGTCTACAGAGAAAGGCGGAAGCCAGCACTGAATGGTCATATGAGCACATGATGAAAATTTGAATTTTTCTACCTTCACTTGCAATTATCCCCTTTTCCTTTTTCCTGTTCTTTGCCTCTCCCCTTCTTTTCTCCTTCTGTCTTGACTCAGTTTAAAAAGATTGATGAGCACCATCAAAGTTCAGGTGGCAGTCACAACGTTTAATACAATATGTGGCACATAGTAAGTGCTGAAGAAATGTTTGCTGAGAGGAATCGATTCTGAATTGTAACCTGTAAGTATGAGCAGAGGCCACAAGTACGCCAGTTACTGTGAGGAGCTGTCATCAAAGAGGCACAGTGGAGCTACTGGAGTCGTCAAGAAGAAATTGCGAACTTGACCTGTAGCCTTCAAATAACATTACAGGGATTCAACCCACAGAAGACTTTATCAAAGGTCCCCTCACCTGATCCCCAATAGTCTTAAACCCTTCAGCTATCGCAGATGTTAACTGCATCAACTCATTTTGAATAACCTTAACCCCCGCTGACCCCAAGATGCTGAATTTAGAGGCTGTGCCTTGGCCACTTTCTACCAGTTCTCCTGTCTTTGCATCACAGAAGATCTGCCGTCCAGGCAGGTATGTTTTTGAGAAAAGAGTAGGGGGTCTTGTGTTCTGTGCTGGGGAAAGGTAGTAGCACTCAACGGAGACACAAAAATATAAATCTCAACCTCCTTACACGTTAAATGAACAGCTTCCTGTCTCCCCAGTTCTCAGTGCTCATCAGCGTCATTACTTTGCAATTGCCCGGTAACTCTGGCTGCTCTGGAGCTCTCTTCGCTTGAGCAAGAGCAGCTGGTTCTCATCCCTGCAGATCCTATCTTTCTTTTTTTTTCTTTTCTGAGACTTCTAACCAGTGCTGAGGCTAATTTACTATCTTCTATAAGAACTGGTCAGAGACCCCTACTCCTTTCACTGATGAATATCCAATTACAGGAAAAAGCAATGATACTACTTCAAAGACAATTTTTAAAATAAAATAATCGGTTTGAAATCATTTTCAAAAAGACCACTCTTTCCCAAAAGACTCATTGATAATGACAGTTTTGTTTGTGGCTTCAGCATGAACCTGACAAAAGGAAATCCTTTTAATATAGCCTTTAAAGGTGTATGCAAAACCGGAGGGGTAAGGGATACCTAAAGCACTATCTTTCTCATATACCCCTCAGCTCTTTATTTTTGCATAGTTCAACACATTATTTCCTCTTTTATGAAGTCAATGCATTTTTGTGGGCTATATGAAAATAATTATAATTTATTTGCAATCATAACCCTTAAGTATATTCTCTTCTTTTATTTTCATGAAGGTTACTTAATATTTTATAGTACCTTATGCATCTTTTTCCAGCAGGGATCCTTATAGGAATCATGAAATTCACCTAGCCCAGAGGAAATGTGCTTACCTGTGTTAAGAAATGTACTCCATCCACTGGCAGATGAAATCCAATTCCCAAAGTTTTGATGATCACTAGGATATTGAGTAAATTTTCCCTGAATGAGATAATTATAATTCTAAAGTCAGTAACTTTAATTACAGTTCTAGATGTTTGTTATTTATACAAACAAATACAGTAGAATTTTTCAGAATGTGATAATTGGCATATAAGACTGAATACACATTTACATATTTGATGTATATTAGGTTTTTTTTTTTTAAAGATAGAGTTTTAGGTGTCAGTAGACACATTTTGATCTGTACTGAATGTAAATCTGGATAATGAACAGCCATGTTGTAACTGGATAAAAGACTATTTTATTTTAGTATTTTAAACTAGACTTTAAGTTTAATGCTAAATTATAAGTTGTTCTTTAACTAAAATGTAGATAAAACTCAGTCACATTAATAGTAACTTTTTTGACTTAGAATACTAATGACAATTATTGTTGCAGACATTTACCTCTTCAAAACTTTGTGAATAATTTGCAGGTGATTGGAATTAAGCCACTGAACGCCACCAACAACTAACACAGTCCGGCCAGTATTCTCTAGAGGACGTGATCTGAAATCCAGAAAGAAAAACAAACACGTTACCCTAAAACAGGAGGTAAACATTGTAACTGCACTGCCTCACATTTCACTGAACTGTATCTGGCATCTTGATAGCAAGACTCCTTGTCATTTCCAACTTGTTTTCTGCCCCCTTACTTGGTATCTAAGCTTTTGAGTACATTTAATGTACAGTGAGCAGTTAAGCAGTGATGACTACTTAGTAGAACATCAGCACTTTGTGATTTTTGTGTCACTAATTATAGTTTCATTGTACCTTTGCAAGAGGTGTTCAAGAGCATTTTCAAATGTTGGTCTCAATGAAGGGCTTATCCAGAATTGAGGATAGTAGGAATAACTGATCAAAGTCTTCCCACCATTGACGTTGTGATAGAATTTAGTGCCATGTACTTTCTGCCATTCCTGCAACGTTTCATTCAGCCTTTCAATAAGATAGTACATGATCCCTCTGTTGGTTGAATCTCCAATGAAAAGAATCTATAAGTTAAAGAGAAAGTATTTTTTTAAAAGCTTATGTTTACATGGTACAGAAGATACTTTAATGAAATTTTGAATATTCACATTATCTAATTGTTTGAAGGACAGCCCTTCAAACTGTTAGAAATAACATTCGTCATATTCCCTCCCAAACCTGTTTCTTTTCCTCCCTTCCATATTCTTAGTAATGCCATCATGTACTGACACATTAACTCTTATTTACCACTTGTTGTTTCAGGTTATCTTCAATTTCTCTATTTCCCTTATGCTCTTTACTTTCTCATTTAATAAGCTTAACAAGTTCTATTGATTCAAATAGCCATGAAGCATTTTAGTGCTCTAGGAATGCTTGGGGATTTTCCAGTCTTTTTATTTTATAGATGTGCAAACTGAGAATTCACAGAGGTAGCTCAATAGAAGTCAAGAAAGCCACAGAACCAGAATCTAATTTTCTGAACAGCAGTGCATGTCCCAGGGTGCCTATCCCAGTGCCGTTTCCTCTCCAATGAAGCCTCTTACCCACATCACCTCCTACCCATTCCCAGCAGCACAGTCCTGTTCAGGCTTTCACTGCCTCAAACCTGCAATAGTGCAATCCTCTCCTACTGGGTCTTCTTTCCTGTACAATGGCTGTCTTTTAATTCATTCTACACACAATATTGCTGAGATGCATTTCCAAATGCCTAGTTCTGGTCATCTCATTTGTGTGTTCAAAAACTTTATTGGTTCCTTGTTTCTTACAGAATCCTTTAAGTTCATCTCACATATACTGAATTTTTATTACATATCAGGCTTTGCTAGGTTGAGATTTCACACAGATGACTCACTTTTAATCTCACAATTGTGAGGTTTGAATCAGTATCTCCTTTTCATATATGAGGAATCTGAGGCTCAGGAAGATGGAGGACATAAATCTACTAAATGAAGAACACAGGATTCAAACCCAGGTCCTTTAACTCCAAGTGCAGGGTCAATGGACCCATCCTCTTAATGCTTCCCTTCACGTAAACATGTTAGACTCCTACTTTTCCGCTAGACATGATTTGCCTTCAACATCTGCTTTTCCTTATGTTAGTCTGTTTGCCTTGAAAGTTCCCTCTGCAACCCCACTTGTCACCCTCCAGACCCGACATGAATGCTGCTTCTACCAATAGGTCTCATCCAGTGCCCCTAGCCACAATTACTTTTTCTGTCCTCTTTGATTTTATTACAATTTTGACTGCCATTACAGATTTTACAAAAGTCTCATGAAATTATGGTTTCTTTGTGTCTGCATCTTTTTATTTTCTCATAGCCTATCAAGAAATATTTGAGGTCAAGGTCAATTTCTAACTCTAATGTCCCCCATAGTACCATGCATGCACTTTAGAAATATGTAGTGACTTGAAAGTCAAAGGGATTTTTGTCATAGACAATCCCTTCTAATGTCTTTGGATAAGATTTAATTCATTCTTCGTTTTTTTTCTTTCTTTTGAGATTTCTCTTTCCATTCGTCATGCACATGTTTTCTTCTGATTTTAATAGCAGGCATTACCATCACTTCTCAGGTACTTTTGTATTTGTCCTTCCACAGAAAATTTAGTGAGAATCTGCAAAGGTTTAAACTCTTTCCACGGTAAGTATATCCAAGTAGCTGTCTGAAGAAATCTAGAAAGCTTCTCCAATTTGCCTTCAGCTCGAGTAGTGTTATCATAATCATCATTAGGCTACCCCAAATAACAGGATTTCAAGGACTCAGTCATAGATCCTCTCAGCCAGGTTGCATTTGGAGCAATAAGATTCCAGTGTAATAAAATAGTTGGTGAAATAACTTGAATTTCTTCTTACTACATTCAACCTTTAACAATTTATGTTTGATTTTCTTGCCTACATTTCTGATTTTTAAAGAGGAATGTTGTATGTTTAGGAAAGCTCTTAATTTTAGATATCAGCAGTTATACAACTCCATTAGTATTGGTTTGCTACAGCTGCCATAAGGAAATACCACAGATTGTGTGGCTTCAACAATGCAAATTAATTTTCTCATATTTCTGGAGGCTAGAAGTCCAAGATCAAGTAGCTAGTAGGGTTGGTTCCTTCCTAGGTCCTCTCTGGCTTGTAGGTGACTGTCTTTTCTTCGTGTCTTTCCTCTGTATGTGTCTATGTCCTAATCTCTTCTTTAAAGATCCCAGTCAGATTGGACTAAGTAGACCCCACATACAGGACCTCATTTTACCTCAATCAGCTCTTCAAAGGCCCTATCTCTAAATACAGGCATTTTATGAGGTACTGAGTATTAGAACGTCAATGTACGAATTTGGTGAAGGGGATACAATTCAGTCCGTAATGATAGTAAAGGACCTTTGAGATCTAGCTTTTAAACTAAATTGCCAGTATGGGTGTTTTTTTTTTTGTAGGTTCTTTCATTTCAGTATCAGAGTGCAGTCCCTCCTAGGGTATCCCCCGGCAGCCTGGAACCTCCCTAGATATCTGTATTGTGAGCTATGCAGAGTGATACAAAGGTTGACAAAAATCAAAGTAGCTCTATGTTACTGAGAAAAACAACAACAAAATTCCTAGATTTCCAGTATTTTCTGGGTGTTTATATGTGCAAAGGCAGCCCACTAAAGCATGTCAGTGGCACAACAGTCCTGTTTTAGAATTCTTAGGTACTATTATTTATTAACTAGGTGATTTTAGACAAATCATGTGACCTCTCCAAGGGTTCATGTCATTATATGTACAGTGGGGAGAAACAGAGCTCCATGTAGGAGGACTTAAATGTGATTTTAAATACTTTTTATATTCTTGGCACCCAGTAAGCACAAAATGAATGTAAGCTGCCTTGCTAGGCACTTAAAATTCATTTGCTCCTCTAGAGAAAATGACAGCAAAATTAGGAAATGTCTAAGTCACAGCAATTTCTTTCCTGCCCTACTAAACCTCCTTCTGATCTCCATCAGGACTTGAAGGGTGGTTGGAAAAACTGGAGTTCTGGATGGAGAACTGGAAGAGAGATGGTCATCCTGAGCAAACCAGTGCTCTCAGAATGGGTCCCAGGTGGCCCCATTGCTGATCAGTGACTAGCAAGCACTACCTGAATGGGAGAAGGAAGCATCACCACTGTCATCTGCACAAGAAGCTCTTCTAAATAGCAAATATCTCAACAACAAATTTGAATCTAGCAGACATAGCTCTGAGATTTCTAGAGGGTGATGTTATTCTAGTGCCTTTCTATTCATGAAAGATGGAAATGATAAAGTATAACTACAGTGAAAATGCAGTTGTAATATTAAGATAGATTGTTCTGTTGGAAAAGCAATTTTTGTAAAAGATTGATATTTCTAACTAAAAGATGTCTAACTTCAAACTGTCAGCTTTTTAATGCACATATCACACAATTTGAAAATACTGCCAGGAATTAAAGAGTGATTCGTTTCAGTTACATGATTCCTATTCAATCTTTATATCTTTTAGGCCAATCAGTTTGGTAGATTTTTATAAAGGAAATTTGCAGATTATTTGTTTTAAGGAAAAGCTTCTGTTTTAAAAGGTCTACATTATATAAAAAATATTTGTGACTAGTCATACAATTTAGATATAATTCTTTCTCTCTCCTGTGAAAATTATTGCCTTACATTAGAATCCATAGGTATTTTTTTCTCTTTTGGATAAGCAATGAGAAAGAAAATGTGATTTGGTTTTAAATACAAAGATATGCTTAGAAAAGTTCTGCATTGTTCTACTCCCAAGATTCTGCATGCAGTGTGAGCCACCACAAAGTATACAGGAGGTGCTATGAAAAAGAATGGTATTTTTCCCATTCTTTTTCATAGCATTATGAACCATAGGACCTAAAAGGATGTCATATTCCTAGACTCTACACAAGCTTGAAGCTTGTTTTTAAAATTGTTCTATTAGTCTGTTTTACAATACCTCAGGTGTCTCCCAGTTGGCAGATCCAAGATGGCTGAATAGGAACAGCTCTGGAGTGCAGTTCCCAGCAAGAACAATGCAGAGGGTGAGTGATCACCACATTTCCAGATGAATTATTACTGCCCACAGACTAGGAGATTCCTGGGCTGAAAAGTGCAATGAGTTTCCAGCATGGCTGGTGCAGTGGGTCTCGGTACAAAAACTCACACAAATCTGGGCAGCCATGTCAACTGGCACCTGGAATGCCTGGGAGACAGAGCCACCCATTCAACTGAAAAAAAGGGGGCTGAAACAGGGAGCCATGTGATCTGGATTGGCGAGTCTTACGGCGGGTCCCATGGCGGGTCCCACCCCCACAAAGACCAGCAATCTGAAATGCTCTAGATTGAGAGTTTCACAGTAAGCACAGCTGGACCTGGGACAGTCCAGCTCTGTGAGGGGAAGGGCGTCCACCATTACCAAGGCAATCCACCACTATTGAGGCAGTCCGCCATTACCTAGGCAGTCTGCCATTACTGAGTCAGTCTGCCATTACCAAGGCAATCTGCCATCACTGAGGCAGTCCGCCATTACAGAGGCAGTCTGCCATCACTGAGGCAGTCCACCATTACAGAGGCAGTCTGCCATGATTGAGGCAGACTGCCATTACTGAGGCAGTTCTAACTATACCTCTATTAACAAAATCACAAGGAAGTTCACACAGCAGCTGGGCAGAGCCCACAGCAGCTCAGCAACACCTCTGCAGGCAGACTGTGACTAGGCTACCTCCTAGCTGGGCAGGGCATCTCTGAAAAAAGGCAGCAGCATGTCAGGAATTTATAAATAAAGCCCCACATTCTCAGGACAGAGCACCTGGGGAAAAAAGTGGTTATGAGTTCTGCTGCAGCAGAATTAAACGTACCTGCCCAGCACCTGTGAATGAAACAATAGAGCTCACAGCTCAGCACTTAAGCTCCTGTAAGGGTCAGACTGTCTCCTCAAGCAGCTCTCTGATCTCCATATATCCAAAGAGTCATCTCATAAAGGAGAGCTCAGGCTGACATCTGGCAGGTATCCTTCTGGGATGAAGATAACAGAAGAAGAAACTGGCAGCAACCCTTACTGTTTTGCAGCTGCTGCAGGTGATCCCCAGGCAAGCAGGGTCTGGAGTGGACCTCCAGCAGTCCTACAGCAGAGGGGCCTGACTGTGAGAAGGAAAACTAAAAAACAGAAAGAAATAACTTCATCACCAACAAAAAAGGATGTCCACTCAGAGACCCCATCCAAAAGTCACTAACTACAAAGACTACAGGTAGATAAATCCACAAAGATGGGAAGAAACCAGTGCAACAAGGATGAAAACACCCAGATCAGAACACCTCTCCTCCTCCAAGGGATCACAACTCCTCACCAGCAAGGGAACAATGCTGGATCAAGAATGAGTCTGATGAATGGACAGAAACAGACTTCAGAAGGTGGGTAATAAACTTTTCTGAGGTAAAAGAACATGTTCTAACCCAATGCAAAGAAACTAAGAACTTTGAAAAAATGTTTGATGAAATGCTAATAAGAATAAACAGCTTAGAGAAGAATATAAATGACCTAATGGAGCTGAAAAACACAACACGGGAACTTCGTGAAGCATAAACAAGTTTCAATAGCCAAATCGACCAAGCAGAAGAAACGATATCAGAGATTGAAGATCAACTCAATGAAATAAAATGAGAAGGCAAGATTAGAGAAAAAAGAGTGAAAAGAAATGAACAAAGCCTCCAAGAAATATGGGATTATGTGAAAAGACTTAATCTATGTTTGATAGATGTACTTGAATGTGATGGAGAGAATGAATCCAAGCTGGAAAACACTCTTCAGGATATTATCCAGGAGAACTTCCCCAACCTAGCAAGGCAGGCCAATATTCAAGTCCAGAAAATACAGAGAACACCACGAAGATATTCCTCAAGAAGAGCAACCCCAAGGCACATAATCATCAGATTCAGGGTTGAAATGAAGGAAAAAATGCTAAGAGCAGCCAGAGAGAAAGGTCGGGTTACCGACAAAGGGAAGCCCATCAGAATCAGTGGATATCTGCAGAAACCCTACAAGCCAGAAGAGAGTGGGGCCAGTATTCAACATCCATAAAGAAAAGAACTTTCAACCTAGAATTTCATATCCAGCCAAACTAAGCTTCATAAGTGAAGGAGAAATAAAATCCTCTATGAACCAGCAATTGCTGAGAAATTTTGTCACCACCAGGCCTGCCTTACAAGAGCTACTGAAAGAAGCACTAAATGTAGAAAAGAACAATCAGTACCAGGCACTCCAAAAATTTACCAAATGGCAAAGAGCCATCTTCACACAATGAAGAAACTGCATCAACTAATGGGCAAAACAGCCAGCTAGCATCAAAATGGCAGGATCAAATTCACACATAACAATATTAACCTTAAATGTAAATGGGCTAAATGCCCCAATCAAAAGACACAGACTGGCAAATTGGATAAAAAGTCAAAACCCATTGGTGTGCTGTATCCAGGAAACCCATCTCACATGCAAGGACACACATAGGCTCAAATAAGGGATGGAGGAAGATTTACCAAGCAAATGGAGAGAGAGAGAAAAAAAAAGCAGGAGTTGCAATCCTAGTCTCGGATAAAATGGACTTTAAACCAACAAAGATCAAAAGAGACAAAGAAGGGCATTACATAATGGTAAAAGGATTAAGGCCCCAAGAAGAGCTAAGGATCCTAAATGTATACACACACAATAGAGGAGCATCCAGATACATAAAGCAAGTTCTTAACGCCCTACAAAGAGACTTAGACTCCCACATAATAATAGGGGGAGACTTTAACACTCCACTGTCAGTAATAGACAGATCAACGAGACAGAAAATTAACAAGGATATCCAGGACTTGAACTCAGATCTGGACCAAGCAAACCTAATAGACATCTATAGAACTCTCCAACCCAAATCCACAGAATATACATTCTTCTCAGCAGCACATCACACCCAGTCTAAAACTGACCATGTAATTGGAAGTAAATCACTCCTCAGCAAACACAAAGGAAGAGAAATCATAACAGTCTCTCAGACCACAGTGCAATCAAGTTAGAACTCAGGATTAAGAAACTAACTCAGAACCACACAACTTCATGAAAACTGAACAACTGACTCTTGAATGTTGACTGGATAAACAATGAAATGGAGGCAGAAATAAAGATGTTCTGTGAAACCAACGAGAACGAAGACACAATGTACCAGAATCTCTGGGACACATTAATAGCAGTGTCTAGAGGAAAGTTTACAGCAATAAATACCCACATGAGAAGCAAGGAAAGATCTAAAATCGACACCCTATCATCAAAATTGAAAGAGCTAGAGGAGCAAGATCAAAAAATGCAAAAGCTAGCAGAAGACAAGAAATAACTAAGATCAGAGCAGAACTGAAGGAGACAGAGACACAAAGAATCCTTCGAAAAATCAATAAATCCAGGAGTTGGTTTTTTGAAAAGATCAACAAAATAGACAGACCACTAGCCAGATCAATAAAAAAGAAAAGAGAGGAGAATCAAATGAATGCAATAAAAAAATGATAAAGGGGATATCACGACAGATTCCACAGAAATACAAACTACAATCAGAGATTACTACAAACTCTATGCACATAAACCACTAAACCTGCAAGAAATGGATAAATTCCTGGACACTTGCACCCTCCCAAGCCTAAACCAGGAAGAAGTTGAAACCCTGAATAGACAATAACAAGGGCTGAAGTTGAGGCAATTAATAACCTACCAATTAAAAAAAGCCGAGGTCCAGATGGGTTCACAGCCGAATTCTACCAGACATACAAAGAGGAGCTAGTACCACTCCTTCTGAAACTATTCCAAACAATACAAAAAGAGGGAATCCTTCCCAAATCATTTTATGAGACCAACATCATCCTGGTATCAAAACCCGGCAGAGACTCAACAAAAAAAGAAAACTTCAGGCCAATATCCATGATGAATATAGATGCAAAAATCTTCAATAAAATACTGGCAAACCAATTGCAACAGGACATCAAAAAGCTTATCCATCACAATCAAATAGGCTTCATCCCAGGGATGCAAGACTGGTTCAACATACACAAGTCTACAAACGTAATTCACCACATAAACAGAACCAAAGACAAAAACCACATGATTATCTCAATAGATGAAGAGAAGGCCTTCAACAAAATTCAACAGCCCTTTATGCTAAAAACTCTCAGTAAATGAGGTATCGACTGAATGTATCTCAAAATAACAAAAGCTATTTATGACAAATCCACAGCCAATATCATACTGAATGGGCAAAAACTGGAAACATTCTCTTTGAAATCTGGCACTAGACAAGGATGCCCTCTTTCACCACTCCTATTCAATATAGTATTGGAAGTTCTAGCCAGAGCAATCAGGCAAGAAAAAGAAATAAAGGGTATTCAATAGGAAAAGAGGAAGTCAAATTGTCTCTATTTGCAGATGACATGATTGTATATTTAGAAGATCCCATAGTCTCAGCCCAAACTCTTCTTAAACTGATAAGCAACTTCAGCAAATTCTCAGAATACAAAATCAATGTGCAGAAATCACAAGAATTCCTATACACCAATAACAGTCTTAAAGAGAGCCAAATCAAGAACGAACTGCCATTCACAATTGCTACAAAGAGAATAAAATACCTAGGAATACAACTAACAAAGGATATAAAGGACCTCCTCAAGGAGAACTACAAACCACTGTTCTGCTCAAGGAAATAAGAGAGGACGCAAACAGATGGAAAAACATTTCATGCTCATGATTAGGAAGAATCAATATTGTAAAATGGCCACAATGCCCACAGTAATTTGTAGATTCAATGCTATCCCCATCAAGCTACCTATGACACCCTCCACAGAACTGGAGAAAAACTTCTTAAACTTCATATGGAACCAAAAGAGAGCCCATATAGCCAAAATAATTCTAAGCAAAAAGAACAAAGCCAGAGGCATTACACTACCTGACTTCACACTCAACTACAAGGCTACAGTAATCAAAACAGCATGGTACTGGTATCAAAACAGAGATATAGACCAATGGAACAGAACAGAGGCCTCGGAGGCAACGCCACACATCTACAGCCATCTGATCTTTGACAAACCTCACAAAAACAAGCAATGGGGAAAGGATTCCCTGTTTAAAAATGGTGTTGGGATAACTGGCTAGCCATGCGCAGAAAGCAGAAACTGGACCCCTTCCTGAAACATTACGCTAAAATTAGCTACAGATGGTTTAAAGACTTAAACATAAGACCTAACACCATAAAAACCTTAGAAGAAAACCTAGGTAAAACCATTCAGGACATAGGCATAGGCAAGGACGTCATGACTAAAACACCAAAAGCAATGTCAACAAAGGCCAAAATAGACAAATGGGATCTAATTACACTCCAGAGCTTCTGTACAGCAAAAAAAAAAAAAAAAAAAAAAAAAAAAATCATTAGAGTGAACTGGCAACCAACAGAATGGGAAAAAATATTTGCAATCTACACATCTGACAAAGGGCTAATATCCAGAATCTACAAAGAACTAAAATAGATTTACAAGAAAAAAACAAAGAAACCCATTTAAAAGTGGGCGAAGAATATGAACAGACACTTTTCAAAAGAAGATATTTATGAGGCCAATAAACATATGAAAAAATGCTCATCATCTCTGGTCATTAGAGAAATGCAAATCAAAACCACATTGAGATACCACCTCATGCCAGTTAGAATGGTGATCATTAAAAAATCAGGAGACGACAGATGCTGGAGAGGATGTGGAGAAATAGGAACACTTTTACACTGTTGGTGGGAGTGTTAATTAGTTCAACCATTGTGGAAGACAGTGTGGTGATTCCTCAAGGACCTAGAGATAGAAATTCCATTTGACCCAGCAATGCCATTACCTGATATGTATCCGAAGGATTACAAATCATTCTATTAAAAAGACACATGTACATCTATGTTCATTGCGGCACTGTTTACAATAGCAAATACCTGGAACCAACTCAAATGCCCATCAATGATAGACTGAATAAGGAAAATGTGGCACATATACACCAAGAAATACTACGCAGCCACAAAAAACAATGAATTTGTGTCCTTTGTAAGGACATGGATGAATCTGGAAACCATCATTCTCAGCAAACTGACACAAGAACAGAAAATCAAACACTGCATGTTATCACTCATAGGCAGGTATTGAACAATAAGAACACATGGACACAGGGAGGGGATCATCACACACTGGGGTCTGTTGGAGGGTAATAGGGAAGAGATAGCAGTGGGTAGGGAGGTTGGGGAAGGATAACATGGGGATAAATGCCAGATATAGGTGACGGGGGGGATGGAGGCAGCAAATCACATTGCCATGTAGGTACCTATGCAACAATCCTGCATGTTCTGCACATGTACCCCAGAACCTAAAGTGCAATTATACAAGGTCATTTAGGGTACCAGGATGACTGGACTGTGTCTTCAATTATGGCTTCTAGGGACTTTCTGGATATTGACACCCAACTGAAGGAAGGGAAAAAGGTGCTGTCAGATTTTCTATGGGCCAGCACTGGAAGCTGGCCACATCATTGCTGATCACATTCCATTGGATAGAATTCAGTCTCATGGCCATATACCTAATGTCAAGGGACACTGAGAAATAAAGTCAAGTTGTGTGCTGTGGAGAAGAGAAACTGACTTTGATGAATGCTTAGCTATTCTCTACCACATTCTTTTACATCTTAAGAGATGTAAGATTCTCTTAAGTCTTCCTGGGGAAAAACTAAACCCTCTGTTGATTTTTTCACCCATGAATTAGCAGAAGTGGGAAGCATGTGAAAGGCTAAATTTTAATTCATGTGATGCCTGAGAGGTCTTCTATTTTGAGAATTTGTTTTCTTGAGACAAATAATATCAAGAAATATCATTTATTGGTAAAAATACAACCAAGACTTCGGGAATTTTTAATTTAAATGTACAATAAAATGATTTTTATCTCATTTTGTTCCTTCATGGAGGGAACTAACAATGATAATACTTAGACTTTTAAATATTTTAATCCATAATCTCTTTTCTCCAGCATCACCAAAAGTAACTGGGACATAGTTAGAGAATCAAGTTGGAAATAAAAGATTTGGTGGCTATCTAGATTGAGTCAATACAAAGGTAGTGAAGGTTGTTAGCTTCCAAGAGTCTTCTGATCTGTTGAGGCAGGAAGAGAAATGGGTATATGTAGTATCAATACACAAGAAAAGAAAAAGAAAAAAAATTAAAATAATTTTCCTTTTTTCTTTCTTCCCTCCTGTATCAGTTCAATCATTAATATTTACAGAAGTGGTAGCATTTCTCTGGATCCAATA
Organism: Aotus nancymaae; assembly: GCF_030222135.1. Lineage (NCBI taxonomy): Eukaryota > Metazoa > Chordata > Mammalia > Primates > Aotidae > Aotus > Aotus nancymaae. The sequence continues at coordinate 35,300,159 of NW_026988413.1, forward strand.
AAGTGCATGTAAATTTCAACACAAGAGTAAGCCTATCTAACAGGAACCCACTAGAACTTTCCAAAAAGGGAAATTATATAGGAGTGCAGTAGGAGCTAATTGTCCATCAATCCAGGTAATGCATTTACTGGAGATCTCTCACATTGTTATAAATAAAGGAAATAAAAGTGAGGTGAGGAGGAGTCTTACTTATTACATCTAGTCCAGAGCCAAGCATAACCCATGTATTTAGAAAGCTCTACAGTGATTCTGATGAGCGCTAAGGTCGAAAACCACTGATCTCCTAAAATAAATACCCATTTCTAAATGATGCAAAGGGTGGTTCAGTTTTAATATAAAGCTGAGACTGATTAGATGGCTAATGATATTTACATCATGATGAAAATCTAGCTCAATACAGCATCTTTCTGTTAAATGTGATGTGGCTACGATAAATGTTTTCCAATTGTGCATTTTAATTAAGTTGTATATAGATGAGCAGCCAAATTGATGTTTGCAGTAAAAAAACAAATATAGGACTGACACTTAGGTAAATCATTCTCAGACATAAAATTTGGCAAAAAAACAAACAAAAAAAGCAAAGCAAACAACTGTATAACATCACCTAGATACAGCTTTTCTAGCTGCTTGGAGCAGAATTATTTATCTATATTGCCATTATCTCTGGATTGTTGTTGTATTTATTGAATATTGAAGGAGGACATTATGTGTAAGTCATCATTTCCTGGTAAGAGTGAGTTGCACTCTTTCCTTGTATATGACCCATTTATTGAAACTAACAGGCAACAATGAATTACATAACCCTAATGGAATTCACGTATTAGTCAGAACATATTATTATAAATTAGCCACACTTTGAAAATTTAAACACCTTTAAGTCTAAGACACTACTTAATATGAAAACATTACTTAAAAATTTCAGTTACATTCCCTGTTTTAACAGCTGAGTTTAAGTAGTTTTTGTAAATATTGCCTTTTTATATTTCCCTTTCTTAATTGCACTCTCCTCTCAGATATTTTATTACTGGTTTAAATTCTGAACTGTTTTCCACAGACAAACAAAATAAGGGCTTGTTTAATTCAGTTAGGTCAGGCTTCTAAGTTTTTGCAGTTGTAAATTTGATTGTCGTATTTCTAAACTATTTCCTATATATTTCACAATGTGATTACAAAATTATGTTCTCATAATTTTTATGTGTTCCATTCAGCATTTATAAAGAGGTATCTATTTAAAGAAATGTGTGAAAGATTCATTGAATACATAGCTTGCTTTGTTCAATAGATTTTCCTTTAATTCAACATAATTGATATCACAAAACCTATGCACATATACAAAAACCTGTAAGTGAAATAAATCTATAAATGAAATTAATTGAAACATTTAGAGTTAAAAAGTGTCCCACATTCATCTAATCTTCCTACACACACATAAAAACAGGTGATACAAGTGCTCAGAGGGGAAAACTTGTTCCAAATTTCCACCCAAGATCAACCTCCTGTTCACATTGCTGAAATGAAGACAAATGACTGTATGATCTCGCTCACAGGCCATTAAGTGTGGTTAGATTCCTGGGCAAAATTACTAGAAGCTTGAACACCTCTTCAGATCTCCACTGATTTGTGTCTTGTTCCTTCCCTATAGGCAGGTGGACTTGTATTTGCAAGTACAGTCTTGGCATTCATCAACGTAAAACAGTAGGGAAAAGATATAAAAGGTCACAATAACAACATAAGGAAATTCAACTGAGAGAAATTACTACTTGGAGATTCTAAAGAAAGCAGAGCACTATTTGAAAGCCTAACTTTCTAACAATACTCAATGCCCTGGCCAAATTTTGTTGCCTTTTAATTCAGTTCTTCAGAGAAAGACAATTCACTTTAATATGTTCCCAAAGTAGAAGCTTGCTGTGATGTGATGTAATTGGCATTGATATTTTGTACTACTTATTCCTGGCAACAGTGAAATCCCTGGAGTCTCATTGTTAAAAATTCAAATTTTATATATTAATTGGAAGTCTTCAGGAAGGCAACTATATCATTAAAAACTGTGTATTTAGGTTTTAGATAATCCAAGGTAGGTGAACTGGAGCACACTGAAATGAGAATCTCAAAATCTTCTCTGGTGCCTTCTGACCTATGTAGTTCCTGCCTTCTTAGCATTCCATTGTCTGTTCCCTCCAGTACGTAGGAAATCAAAGACAGCATGAGGCTTGAGTGATAGGATTCTCATAGTAGATGCTTTTGTAAAAAAATAAATATCTGCATTTTTTTCTGGTTCAACTAACCTCTTTCAAAGTAATATGATTCATAGATTGCCTCTAACTGCAAACATTACTCTGCTCAGGCAATTTCCTTCTGGCAACTTTTCCAGATCTTTGCACTCTTGATCCAGTGCCCACCTCTATTCTCTATACTGTTGCAATTATTATCCTATATTGCAATGATCATTCTGCTCGTTTGCCTTCTTCCACTAAAGATTGAGCACCTCGAAGGATTATATGCGTGCTCCTAGAACAGATATTTGGTTCAACAAACACTCAATGAATGAACAACATAATATCAAAAAAATTGTGAAAAATATTCAGAAGTTAAGTTTGTTAAGTGCTCAGTTGGACTCTACTCTGTGGCAACACGTTAGGGTAACTGATATTGCAGCATTTTTGTTATGGGGCAACAGAGTTAATCTGATGGGTTTAATAAATAAAAGAATCACTTCATCTGGTGGGATCAGAACTGTAGCTTAGGCTTCCTGATTGCCAGTCTGAGGCTCTTCCTACTCCATTAATACCCTGCTGTCCTCATGTATATGTGGAAGAAATTTCTGTATAGTGTTGCCCAAATAATGTTTCTTTCACTGGATATATGACATGGTAGGAAGATAAGTAAAAAATGTCAGCATATAATGTGTTTAAAAAACAAAATATATTACTTGTATTTCTATTTTTGTAACTGTTATGCTTTAACATTTATTTGTCTTTGGAATGGAGTGGTGATTATAGGAAATTCTGGGTAGAATGAGAACTTATTTGTCTTAGTAATGAAAGAGAAAAATTACAGGATTGTTTTGTATATTTTTATTATTCTCATGACAAGTAAGAAATGGATGTACTAGGAAAACCCTTTGCTCATCTACTTCTATTCATAAGTGAAGCGTTCTTAAAATAAATGCTAGTCATAATTGCATTTGTGAATGTTAACACAATTATCTCTGTGTTGTGTGAAATATGAGTGTATGCACCTGACTGTTTATGGCTAACTCCTGTGATTCTGAATAAAAAATATCTTTCTCAGGCTCTCCCTTCTGCATTTCCACTGCCTCTGCCTTGGTTCTAATTTATACAATCTTTTCAAATATAGATTTTTAGATTAAGAATTGCTCACACATTGCAAAAATAAAAATCGTACAGAAATATTTTAAAATATCTCTTCATGCTTAACCAACTATGCTTTGCCACCCAAGCTGGCTTCATGGGCATGTGACCTGGGCAGTCTTTCAGGGCCACATGCTTTGAATGGTCTTGGTCTTGTGCTTAGTTTATTGCTCTTCTGCTGTGTTTTTTCCCCCAGACTTCCATATTTATTGTAGATATGGGGGTACATGTGCAAGTTTGCTGCATGAGCATATTGCATGATGCTGAGGTTTGGGATATGGATCCTGTCATGCAGATAGTGAGCACAGTACCCAATAGGTAATTTTTTCACCTATAGCCCCTCCTCTTCCTCCCCAATAGTCTGTAGCATCTGTTGTTCTTATGTTTATGTCCATGTGTGCTTAATGTTTAGCTCTCTCTTACAAGTGAGAAAATGCACTATTTGATTTTCTGTTCCTGTGTTGACTTGCTTAGAATTATGGCCTCCAGTTGCATTCATGTTTCTGTAAAGGACATAATTTTGTTCTTTTTATGGCTGTGTAGTATTCCATGGTATGTATATATGTACTACATTTTCTTTATCCAGTTCACCATTGAAGGGCAAGTAGGTTGATTCCATGTCTTTGCTATTGTGAACAGTGTGTTGATGAACATAGGACTGCATGTATCTTTTGGCAGAACAATTTATTTCCTTTGGGTATAGACCCAGTAATGGGATTTCTGGGTCAAATGATAGTTCTAAGTTCTTTGAGAAATCTCCAAACTGCTTTCCACAGTGGCTAAACTAATTTACGTTTCCACCAACAGTGTATAAGCATCCTTTTTGCTTTGTAGCCTCTCCCACATCTGTTGTTTTTTGACTTTTCAGTAATAGTCCTTCTAACTTGTGTGAAATGGTATCTTACTGTGTTTTTCTTTTAGGATTTCTATAGTTTGAGGTCTTACATTTAAATCTTTAATACATCTCAAAATATTTTTTGTATATGGTGAAAAGTAAGGGTCCGATTTAATTCTTCTCCATATGTCTAGCCACTTATCCCAGCACCATTTATCGAATAAAGAGCCTTTTACCATTGCTTGCTTCTGCTGGCCTTGTTGAAGATCAGATGATTGTAGATGTGCAGCTTTATCTCTGTGTTTTCTATTCTGTTCCATTTGTCTATGTGTCTGGTTTTGTATCAGTACCATGTTGTTTTGGTTACTGCAGCTTTATAGTATAGTTTGAAGTTGGATAGTTATGTCTCTGGCATAAGCTTTGTTTTTTGTTTTTTTTTTAACTTAGGATTGCTTTTACTATCAGGGGTTTTTTGGTCCCATATGAATGTTAGAAATGAAAAGTGACATTGGTAGTTTCATAGAAAGAGCATTGAATCTGTAACTTCTTTGGGCAGTATGGCCATTTTAACAATATTAATTCTTCTGATCCATAAACATGTAAGCTTTTTCCATTTATTTATGTCATCTCTGATTTTTTTCAGTACTATTTCGAAGTTATACTCAGAGATCTTTTACTATCTTGCTTAGCTGTCTTCCTAGGTATTTCATTTTCTTTGTAGCTATCATAAATAGGATTGTGTTCTTGATTTGACTCTCAGCCTGAACAATATTAGTGTACAGAAATGCTACTGGGTTTTGTACATTGATTTTGTATCCTACAACTTCACTAAAGTTGTTTATTAGTTCTAAGATCCTTTTGGCAGTCTCTAGGATTTTCTAGGTACAGAATCATCATTAACAAAGAGAGATAATTTGACCTTTTTTCCTATTTTGATGCCATTTATTTCTTTTTCTTGTCTGACTGCTCTGGCTAGGACTTCCAGTACTATGTTGAATAGGAGTGGTAAGAATAGGTATATTTGTTTTGTTCCAGTTCTCAAGGACAATAGTGCTAGTTTTTGCCCATTCAGTGTGATGTTGGCTGTGGGTTTCTCATAGATGGCTCTTATTATTTTGAAATATGTTCTTTCTATTGATGTTTAGTCTGTTGAGAGTTTTCATCATGAAGGAATGTTGAATGTTATCAAAAGCTTTCTCTTTATTTATTGAGATGATTATGTGGCTTTTTGCTTTCATTTGTTTGTGTGGTGAATCACATTTACTGATTTGCATGCATTGAACCAGCTTTGCATCCCAGGAATAACACCTACTTGATTGTAGTGTATTAATTTTTTGATGTGCTGCTGAATTCGGTTTGCTAGTATTTAGTTGAGAATTTTTGCATCTATGTTCATCAGGCAAACTGGCCTGAAGTTTTCTTTTTTCACTGTAACTCTGCCAGATTTTGGTATCAGGCTGATGCTAACTTCATAGAATGAGTTAGGGAAGAATCCCTCATCCTTGATTTTTTGGGATAGTTTCAGTAGCATTGCTACAAATTCCTTTTTGTACATCTGGTAGAATTTGGCTGTTAATCCATTTGGTTCAGGTCTTGTTTTGGTTGGTTTTTTTATTACTGATTCAATTTCAGAGCTCAATATTGGTCTATTCAAAGTTTTGATCTCTTCATTTTCAGTTTTGGGAGTTTGTGTGTTTTTAGGAATTTATCCATTTCCTCTAGATTTTCTAATTTGTGCACATAGAGTTGTTCATAGTATTTTCTGAGGATCTTTTGTATTTCCAGGGGATCAGTTGTAATATCATCTTTGTCATTTATGATTGTACTTATTTTGCTTTCTCTTCTTTTGTTGTTAATCTAGTTAGCAGTCTATCAATCTTACTTATCTTTTTTGAAGAACCCACTTTTGCTTTCATTGATCTTTTGTATTCTTTTTTTCCTAATTCCTTTAGGTGCAAAGTTAAATTGTTAATTTGAGATCTTTCTTACTTTTGATGAAGACGGTTAGTGCTATAAACTTTCTTCTTAACACAGCCTTAGTTGCATTTTAGAGATTTTGATAATTGAGTTCCTATTTTTATTAATTTCAAACAAATTTTAAATTTATGCCTTAATTTCATTGTTCTCCCAAAAGTTATTCAGGAGAAAGTTGTTTAATATCCATAAATTTGGGTAGATTTGAGAGATATTCTTGATACTGATTTCTGTTTGTATTGTACTGTGGTGTGATAATGTGCTTGGTATGATTTCAATTATTTTTAATCTATTGAGGTTTGCTTTATGTTAAAGCATGTGGTCAATCTTAGAATATGTTCCATGAGCAGATGAGATGAATATATATTCTGTGGGTGTCGAGTGGAGTATTCTGTAGATGTTTATTAGGTCCAATTGGTCAAATGTTGATTTTAAGTCCAGAGTTTCTTTGTTAATTTTCTCCCTTGAAGATTTGTCTAATGCTATCAGTGGTGTATTAAAGTCTCCCATTATTATTGTGTCTAAATCTGTTCATAGGTCAGCAAAAACCTGTTTTATAAATCTGGGTGTGTAAATATTTGGTGTGTAAAGATTTAGGATAGTTAAATCTCCTTGTTGGATTTACCTTTTATTATTATATAATAACTTTCTTAATTTTCTTAATTTTTATTGGTTCAAAGTCTATTTTATCTATTATAAAATAGCAATTCTTGCTCTTTTTTTGTTTGTATGGTATATCTTTCTTCATCCCTTTACTTTGAGCCTGTGGGTGTTCTTACACCAAGAGGGGTCTCTTGAAGACAACAATAGTTGGGTCTTATCTTTTTACCCAGATTGCTACTCTGTGCATTTTAAATATGTCATTTAGCCCATTTACATTCAGGGTCAGTATTGATACACGAGATTTTGATCCTATCATCATGTTCTTAGCTGGTTGTTATGTAGACGAGATTGTGTAGTTGCTTTATAGTGCCAGTGAGCTATAGTCTTAAGTGTGTTTTTGTAGTAGCAGGTGCTGTTCTTTTGATCCATGTTTAGTTCTCCCTTAACGACTTCTTGTAATACTGTTGTTCTATTTGAAACAAATTCCCTCAGTGTTTGCTTATCTGAGAAGGATTTTATTTCTCTTCCACTTATAAAGTTTATTTTGGTGGGATAGAAAATTCTTGGCTGAAATTTTTCTTCATTAAGGATGCTGAAAATAGGCCCCTAATCTCTTCTGGCTTATTAGATTACTGCTGAAAGGTCTGCTGCTAGCCTAATGGGGTTCCTTCTGTATGGGACATGACCCTTCTCTCTAGCTGCCTTTAAGATTTTTTCTTTTGTAATGACCTTAGTGAATCTGATGTGTATGTTCTTTGGGGATGGTCGTCTCATATAGTATCTAGCTGGAGTTCTCTATGTATTTTGAATGTGCATGTCAACCTCTTTCATGAGATTAGGAAAATTTTCATGAACTATATTATCATGTATTTTACAAGTTGTTTATTCTCTCTTGTCTCTCAGGAATGCCAGTGAGTTTCAGATTTGTTCTTTTTATATAATCTCATATATCTTAGAGTTTTTCTTTAATTTTTTTTAAAAAAATCTTTTTTCTTTATTTTTGTTTGACTGAGTTGATTCAAAGAACCAGTCTTTGAGTTCTTTCCTCAGCCTGGTCTATTTTGCTGTTAATACTTCTAATTGTATTATGAAATTCTTACAGTGAAATTTTTCAAGTATAGAAGTTCAATTTGAATCTTTCTTAAAATGGCAATTTTATCTTTGAACTCTTGGATTGTTTTACTGGATTTCTTGGATTGAGTTTCAACTTTCTATTGAATTTTGACCAGTTTCTTTGACATCCATATTCTGAATTCTATGTCTATCAGTTCAGTCATTTTATACTGTTAAGAATCATTGCTGGGAGCTAGTGGACTCATTTGGAGGTAAGGGGACACTCTGGCTTTTAAATTGCCAGAGTTCTTGGGCTGATTTTTTATTATCTGGAAGGGTTGGTGCTCCTTTAACTGTGATGTAAGTGGAGTACAGTCACTTGGCTTTATTTCTGGATGATTTCAAAGGGCCAAGGCTCTGTATAGCATCTTTATTTGTGGCTTTTTGTTTGTTTGTTTCTTTGTTTCATAGAGTGTATGTTAGCAAAATGCTTTTGGTGTTGCAGTTTGGGCTATGATCCAGTAGATGGCACATAAGAGTAATGGGTTCTGGGCCCTCCCTCAGCCACAGGGCTCCTCTATTTACTCAAGTTTGTAGCCATGCTCTGTTGTATGGTGGGGAGTGAGATGACCTCCCCTCATTAGTTTTGCTCCTATACCTTAGCGGAGCCTCCTTTAATCACTGGCACTGTGTCTACATTTCTTTTGTTAGGGGTTCCAAGATGTGGGGCTCCTTGAACAGAGGCTAAGGCAAGGAGATAGGCCACATTCTTTCCAGGCTGGTCCTGTGGAAAGAGGCATGCCTTGTTTCTGTTCCAGCCCATGAAATCACACATCTCATCCTTCTCAGCGCTCTGAGAGTGTGTGGGTTTCTTTCCCATTTGAGTGCTGGCCACAGATCTTGGCTCAGCACTCTTGAGTTGCACACTGCAGCCTTGGGCACCAGGATCAGCTAGTGACTCTGTCCTTTGGACCCTCAGAATTAGGTTCCAGGTGTGCTAAGGGAATCTAAAGTGCTCCCAGGTCATCAGGAACATAATCAGGTAGAACAAAGCATCCAGCTATGCAGTGGAGGCTGCTGTGCACATGCTCCTGCAGAATAGCCAGGCAGAGTGGGCAGGAGGGCCTGCAGAACATATGTGCTCCAGTCCTGTGGGAAAGTTGGACACATTTTCATCTGGCCAGGTAGTAGGCTGGGGCTAAAACTTCTTGGAGGGTACCTATAGCTAGGTTCCACCAGAGATGTGCCATGCACTAAGGCCCCTGTTTCTGCACTGGCTGAAGTACCATCTCTGTCTTCTCTCTGGATAGATTCATCTGTCAGCTCAACCGTCCATGGGGTATGTTGACCCCACTGTAGCCAGGAATCCAGAAGTACACAGCAAGGGTGGGTAGTCCCACAGTTCCTCACTCACCCATTCACCAGCAACAATTCAGGGGTGGGAACTAGCCCCAGTGTTTGTATACCCTGGACAGGGTTACCAGCCTCCTCCCTCCTCAGCCTCAGCATCTGCGTTGCCAACTGCTCTTGGCATTATCTCTCCAAAGATCTGTTCAAATGCTGGTTTACCTGAAACCTTGATCTCTCTCAGGCATTTCTTGGCTGTCTCATTGGCCATCTTGTTCACCTTTTGTTCTACTGTTTTCTTGAAACTTACTAAATTTCGAACACAGGATCCTGTATTTTTATTTTGCACCCTACTCCTCTCCCAATCCTCTCCATCTATGTAATTACTCTTAACTGTTTGTTACTTCAAGAAATTCTCTATGTATGTAAACATGTTTGTATGTATGCACTGGTTTTTACATCAATGTTATTATTCTGGATATAGTCTATAATTGCTTTGCCTCCTCAATTACACGTGTTGGAATTTTCCCACTAAACAGCCTCTGCCTCCCTAGCATCTATTTTTATTTCCCCTAGAGAGTCTTCATACTACTGGAGACTCTCTAGGGGAAATAAAATAAAATAAAAAAGGGATGGCCTTTCTAATTCTGGTTGTGCCACTTCCCTGTTAAAAATGGATAATGTTTCCCTTTTGCATATAGAATAAATTAGCATCTTGATAAATAAATCAGACTATGTAGTCCTGCTGGCAGTGTGCTGGCAAATTTGAGTTTCTGAGCATGCAAGTTCTGAAGGAACTTGCAATACTCTCTCTCATTAACAAGTATGAAAAATGATCTTTTTTTAACCACTACTTTGTAGGGTTACTAATAATCAGCCTAGAAATTAGTAAAAATAATGTTGTGGGCCGAACATTTATGTTTTCTCCAAATTGATATGTTGAAACTCTCATCTCCGATGTGATGCTATTAGGAGGTAGGGGTCTTTGGAAGGTCATTGTGTTTAGATAAGGTCATAACAGTAGAGGCTTCATGATGGGATTCATTTCCTTATAAGAAAAGTCAGAGACTGAAACACTTTTTCTCTCTTTGCTGTGTGATGACAAAGCCAGAAGGCAGCCAACAGAAGCCAGGAAGAGGGCTATCCCAAGAATCTGACCATGCTGGCACCCTGATTGAGGACTCCATAACCTCCAGAACTGTAAGAAATAAGTGTCTGTTGTTTAAGCCACCCAGTCTATGGTATGTTATTAAAGCAGCTTGAGCTAAGACAGACAGGGAAGAGGCCCTTTAGCTTTTTACAAAGTTGATCAATCTACCACAGAGGGTTATTTTACAGATAAGGAAAATGAGCCTGAGAAACAAGACATGTCATGTCCAAAGCCGCAGAATTTAGTGATGAAATTAAATGAACATCTACTGCTTTTCAGGTTAATAGACTGTGACAGCTTCTTGGAATTTTTATGAACACTCTAAATTCTGAGGTCAGAATGGTATTCTGAGTTTAGAGAAGTCTGGCTGTGTGGCAACAGCTATTGCCATTGCTCCTAGTGCAACATTTATAGTATACGGAGGCTGGATTATCCAAGTTGATGGTTTAAAATGCCTGTGGTGGGCCCAGTGCAGTGGCTCACGCCTGTAATCCCAGCACTTTGGGAGGGCGAGGTGTGTTGATCACAAGGTCAGTAGTTTGAGACCTGCCTGGCCACCACAATGAAACCCTGTCTCTACTAAAAATACAAAATATTAGCTGGGCATGGTGGGGGGCAACTGTAATCCCAGCTACTTGGGAGGCTGAGGCAAGAGAATCGCTTTAACCCAGGAGGCGGAGGTTGCTGTGAGCTGAGATAGCGCTATTGCACTCCAGCCAGGTGACAGTGCAAGACTCCATCTCAAAATATATATACATATATATATATATGCCTGTGGAGTAGCCACTCCCATACATGTATGATCATCAGTGAATTAATCTCTCTGAGCTTTAATTATCTTAAGCAGAAAAAAGATATGATAATATCTACTTAGCTGTGATTAGGAATAAATACAGTTGTATTCACTTACTCAACAAATATTTATTAAGTTACTATTCTGTGTCAAAAATTGTGCTCAATAATGAGATTATGGCAGTGGATTAAACACATTCCCTGCCCTCATGAAGCTTACGATCTGGTGGGATTTAAAGTGTAAGAAAGTTAGCACAGTTTCTTACACAAAGTCAATGCTCAATTAACACTGAAATTTAAGTTTCTAAATGATTTTCTTCTTTTTTTAAAAAAATAACTAACACTGCTGATTGATCTTTAGAGATATTCTCAATTATGAAAATTGGAACGTTTATACTGAAATCACCATGAAGAAGATGTCCATCTTCCTCCCTGCCCTTTACCTCCTGTTACTCTTCTTTAACCATTTGCTAGTAGAAAATTGGCACGCCTTCTGCCCAGTGCTTTTTTCCTATGTGTATTAAAGAGCTTTGTGAAAATCAGTTTTTGAAATGTCTTGCTCATGTGTGAGAGCTAACAAACAGGGTATAAGGAAATATCCATCTAATAAAAAGCACTTTGAAAATCAGGTTAAGGTTTACTTACTTGATGTTAACCAAGCATCTCAGTCTATGTGCCCATTTTGCCTATCTGAGAGTTCTGCCAGACTCTATCTAGTCAGAGCATGCCTAGCAAGAAGACACTGCATGTCCCAGAAATCAGCTTAGAAGTTTCACTAAAGGAAAAATCAGCCTAGTGAGGTCCATGTGAGACCTGCCCAGGAATGTGAAAGAAGATCAGTAAGGTTAGTGTGTAAAAACAATGCCATGCACTTGGAAAGCTCTAGAAGTGAGTCTTGCATGCAGGACCTCTTGATTTTCTGTGCTGAGCTGCAGATGTCTGTTTTCACAGCAGTGCCTGCCAGAGCTGCAGTTGACAAGGCCAGCTGCTCTCAACTGCCAACTGTCAGTTGACGTGGCAAGCTCCTACCAATTTGTGCTGAGAAAACAGCATGGAATCGGGTCAGCATAGGACATGACTTTAATATCCTCCATCTGTCAAATAGACTTACTTGGAGAAAACTGAACATTTGGAGCAGGAATTGTTGAGGCTATTCTATGATAACATCTATACATGATTCAAAAAACCAAACTGTATTCAGTTAGTTTTCCTCTGCTGTGATACAGCAGGAATTGGTCTAGTAGATACAACCGTATGACTTTAAGTACTTCAGGTGGCATACATTAAAGCTTTCCCCCTCTAGATCCAGAACCTACCTTCCTTCCTCCCAGGCACTGCTGGAGCTGAGGCTTAGTGAGGACACCATATTGGCAGTTGTGGGGCTGCCAGGTTATTTCTCTCCAGTCACACGTCCTGTTGTCTGAACAGCTTAGGCAAGGCACAATCCACTGGCCTGGAATAGATGGCAAAACTTTTTTTGGTTCTGTTTCTACTGGTGAAATTATATTTTGCATGTAACTTTAAAATTCAGCTATGGCACACCATTACAGAAATTATAGTAAGACCATCCTTATCATTTAAATCTAGTGGAACAATGAAGATACGGCTTCCTGCCAATCAAATAGAATAGCAACATTAAGTAATGATCTGGAATAGCATGTTTCATGCAGAAATCAAGTATGAGCTCTGTTCCATGAAACCATATACTTATTAAAAATCTAAGTACTACTCAATCATTATCTTATTTTTAAACAGTACATTGGGCACGTCAGTAGGACAAAAGCATTAATAGATTGGGAGCCCCCCCAAACTGGCAGTTAGTCTCGAATATTTATTAGCCTAACACATGCATAGGTTCTAAGTCCAATTGTATAATACATCTATTTCCTGCTCTCAAGAGATTTGAGACACAAGAGAACTACTTCAGTATGCTGATAATTTATTATTTTGAAGATTAGTGTTCTTGATTTGATTGATGGCATTTTTGGTGTGAATCTCTTCACCTCTTTCTAACTGTTGTCTGAATTTCTTCATCTGTTAGATGAGGTGTGTACTGTTCTCCTCACATGATTAGTATAAGGATGTAATGGAATAATGTATTTAAGGCACATTTGCAATCTTGTATTCATCTTTCGTTACTAACAGAGTTCTGACAGAAAGTAGGTCCAAAGTATTAGCAAATGTTTATAAAAAGAAATATTCTTTATGCATTTAAGGTCTTTCCTGTTTTATTAATAAAATAGCATTCATGAAAAACACTTTAGCTTTTAGAGTGAGTAGATACATTAACAATGTGGTAGAAAAATATTTTTAAAAATTTTTGGTTTTTTCTTGTTCATCTTTTCAGAAATTGAGTGTGAACATAGCATCACATAAACAAATACGGAGTGGTTATTTCTCTCCCTGTTGGAGAACATATACAATGATATCACTGATAGTCACTCCCTCTATCCTAAATGTCTTGCTTATGTTACTAGTATGATTTACCCTTCGAAATATTGAGGAGCTAAATATCACCCAGATAGTTATTGAGTTAGAAAGGAAAAAGAATTAAAAACTTTTTCCATTCTGGCTCTGATTAGTTATATTGCTAATAAAGGTATCTGGTATTATATGAATTTTAGTGGAAAGGATTTCTATTTTTAGGTGATGAATGTAGTGCATTTTATATTTATGACTTTAGGGATATTAGAATTGTGAATGTGTTTGTGTGTGGAAATAGTTATAAATAATAAAATATGAAAGCAGACATAGTTTATGACTCTTACTGATTGACCACAGAAAGAGAAAAGTGTAGGTATATTAAAAGAGAGAAACTGGAAGACATAGAAAATAGGAGGGAAAGGAGATGAGAAAATTATGAATTCCAGAAAAGGCAAGAAATATACAATAACTTCGAGGGGTATCATGTCAACTGGAAGACATTGTACCTTCAAAAGTAATGCAGACTCATTTGTTCTTTTCACCATTTTTTTCTTTTCTTTGAGTTTTACATGTAATGAGAATTCCAGAAAACTGCCTTATTAAATATCTATTGACTAATTACTTTCTACACAATTTCAGGAATGATAAATTAATCTTTTTGTCTCCATATACATATGACACTTTAGAAGGATTTAAGTTTAATACATTAAGTAAATACTCTATTGAAGTGTTAGGTGTTACTGGTGTTAAAATATCCTAATATATTTTTTAAATAGTTTACATTTTCCAGTACTTCCCAGATGCTAGGAATAGCCTAAAAACTTTAATATATCAACATATTTAAACATCAACAACCCTATTATCATCTCCTTAACCAGGGCTCAGAAACTTGTCTGAGATCCTCTAGTTAGTAGGTGGTAGAGCTAGGATTCGAGCAGGCAGTCAGTTCCAGAGTCCATGCTATTAACTATAATGCTAAACTTAAAAATTTATAATCAGGTTAGAAGGTTATAATTTAGATGCAATATAGAATAATCATAGCATAATAACAGCTAACACATAACGGAGTAAAAATATCTGTGTGGTAATGAAAGAGTTCGGACTTTGGGGACCATGCACACCTGGGTTCTATCTCCAACTAGCCTGGCGGACCTCAACATTGACTACCTATTAGAGTCACTTGGAAAGCTTTTAAAAATTCCCCCACCTAGATTGTACCCCAGACTGATTGAACCAGAATCAATGGGGATGGAGCTCAGGCATCAGTATTTTTTTAATGCTTCTTTGGTGATTCCAGTATGCTGCCAAGGATGAAACCCACTATCTAAATTGTTCAAATTACTTAATATTTTCACGATTAAATTTACTTCTCTATAAGGAAAATACGTATAGCACCTGCCATAGTGCCTAATACCTAAGAGTCAGCATATATATTTTATGCATTTTCCCACCTCTACTCTCAGAAAGCCACAATTGTTCAAAGTAGAGAAAGAGTCATGGAGGTCAGAGTTTGAAAGTGTCCATGAAGCAGATAAAATGTGAACAGGTCTTTAAGGACAGATAAGATTTGAAGAGGTGGAAGGAATGGCACTTTAGGTACAGTGAAGAGATGGGCCTGACAGAAGTGAGACTGAAGAACTACTGCATATCTTGGAGAAAAAGAGGGTCTGACATATGAAAGATGTTTCTGAAGTTTCCAGTTGTAGAGAACGGCAGTAGTACTAAAAAAAACAACACAGAAAATTAAGGAGAGATGCTGGTTTTCGAATTGCAAAATAAAGATTATCCTCCTCAAAAGTGCTTATTTTTCCATCCAATTCTCTTTTATAATTTCTTTTTCATTCAGAATATATCTTCCTTTCTCATTCTAATTTTGTTCTGGCAAGCATGGTTTGTCATTAATAATCAAGCTCCTTCACATCTTTGATGTAGACACAGCCTAAAGTTTAATCTTTGTTGATGAATTTCTCAAGCAAACCTCCTTAGATAAATAATAGAGAGGTTCACATTGAGTGGCTTGTAGCATCTCACTGGATGGAGTTAGAGGAGGCCTTAGAGTAGGTCCTTTCTCCCTCCCCTTCCCCTCACCTGTTTTTAAAAAAAAAAAAAAAAAAAAAAAACAGAAGAGGCAATCTGAGGCCCAAAGAGTTAAATAACAGAAGTGGGGTCATGCTGTTAATGACAGGGCAGGTCCAGAACTGAGGTCTCTAAGTCTTCAATTTGCTTATCCTTTTATCATATTAGACTAGGTCAGCACAAAATAATCAGTGGAAAATAAAATATACCCCACAGTCTATTTGGTAGCACTTATAGGAAAACTCACAAACTGACTGTTATAATGAATTTATTTTTAAAAGCTGAATTTACTTAGCGAGTTCTTGTGTTGACAGAGACTATGTTTAACCAAAGATTGTTAATTTTCTTTCTAATAGGACAATGATATGTTGAGGGCATAAATGTGTCTCTGCTAATGAGATTACATTTAATAATCTTTTGAAGGGCTAAGTTTTCATCAGATCTCTGAGAATCTCAGAGCATATGCATCCTATCCCTACTCCAGACACTCTCTCTACCCTTCAACATTGCTTATAGCTCATTTTGCACAAACTGAAGCCCACTTTGGCCACTTGCTGCCAAGGATGAAGAAACGAGTGGCTACTTGCATGTGCAAAGATTCAAATATGGGTACAATTAGTTTCTGGGCATGAAATCGCATGCACATAAAAAGGAAGCCTGATTGGGTCTCTGAAAACTTGGCCCCTGTGGTTCATACTACTCTATATTTACACAGTCATAACTCTGCATTTTTGCATTGGTTAACAATTCCTTTTATTTATTGTGAGTTAAATACTACTTGAAATAGGCATCTGTATAACATCTGCAAAACTGGTGCTCTTGACACTTTAAATAATACCAGCTCTTTGCTAAAATTGTCCAAAAAAGTACCATAAATTCTATGTTATATATTTGAACACTGAATGAATCAAAGCTGTGATTTCTGAAGTAAAGCATGACATATGTTTTAGGAAACAACATTCTGAGGAATGAAATTGTCTTTTTGGAGAAGTCATTTGATTTATAATTACAGCTCTATATTTAATGCAAGTTAGATTTCAGCCATTTCAGTGAATCAGATTGAATGATACAATGGAGGGAAAATGTTCAATTCTGATTTAGGGTCGAGGTGAGATATGAAGTTATGTAAATGTGAGCACTAATTCCTGACCCTATAATTCATAATACAAAGCATTTTTATTTAAGAATAAAAAATACATCTGTATTTTCAGTATTACTGTTAAAATTATCATATTTCCTTGCTAAAAAAGGACAGGATAAAAATTTTTTAATTTACATATTGTAAAATGCAATCTGAAATGTTTTCCCTAAAGTTTATTCTCATTCAATGACCACCGCAGAAATTTTTATTTTTTCTAATTAGAATAATTGTTTTTTCTTTTGTAAACAATACATTTAATTATAGGCTGTCTCTTACAGTTAAATTATTTACTAAAAGATAAAAATAAATTTAAGAATAAAAAATACATTCAAAAGTTTAATGACTGATGTTATTGAAAATGATATCTTGTGATCAATACATAGGCAAAGTGAAAAAAAATCCAGTTTTGCCAAATAACTGTAATGTGCTTTTACAATAAGATTTTCAAACCAATCTATCTTTGGCCATTAAAACTAAATCCAGAGCTCCTAAATAAACTTTCTCCCAATTTTATCCACTAAAACAACTTCTTTCAATAGGAAGGAATCCTGCTACTAAGGAAGGAAATCATCTCTGGCAGCAAATAATACATTCTTGCAGACTGCCATCCTGACCTCACTGGTTAGTTTTTGAGTCTTTGGGCCTTCTGGAGCTTAGACATGGAGCAGTTGGTTGTTGTGATTGTGCCCTGGCTGCTCATGGTCTTCTGTGGATGGGAGGAAGGTTTGGATCTTGGTTTTAGGTCAGCAGTCATTTTAAAATCACATATAATATATTGGAAGATGGATAAGGGACCATCTCTTCTCTGGAGAAGCCTATAATCTAGGAAAGCCATCAGTAAAAACATATTGCTCATGTACCCTTGATGTATTAATGAGTACACTGCAATATATATGTACAGATATTCCTATATTTTATCCATTATAAAACATATAAAGAAAAAAGATCAGGTAAAATATAAATGCACATATATTTTAATCTTTTACTGGCTTCACCCTATGAATGGCCCTGTGCCACTTCCTCCTTTTCCTGGGGAACATCATTTCATTTTGGAGACTAAGTGAGAAACATATAAATACTTAACAGAATGTGGTAAGTGCTATTGTAAAGGTGTGCCCAGGATGCACAGGGAAGAACCTAAGCTGGGAATCTGGCGGTGAAAAAAGGCTTCCTGGAGAGGACTTCCATCATTAGAAGTTGGGCAAAGATGGGAAGAGGACTTGTAGGTACAGGGAAGAGTGTGGACAAAAACCTGGAGTTTTAACGGGCCATTATCAACATAAAGAGAAGCAAAGAGTCTGGGAGGAAGCTGGAAATATAGAAACAGGTCAGATTATGGAGGCTTAAAATTGTCAGGCTAAGGAGCATGGACTTGATTTGTGAGTCAATTTGGGACCTTCTCTAAGGGGGCCTAGATCCTCAAGTACCAGAAGGCCACCGTTCTATGACAGCCTCACCTACAATGTCCAGGCACAAAGCCCAACATAAATTAGCGTACATTTAGTGAACACAACAAGCTGCTACTTCTTGAAGAATCCAAGTAATGTACCTTGAACTTTTTGTTGAAGAACTTTTGCCTTGGTGCAGTAGGAGGAATAGAATTGTTTTATGATTTATCATAAATTGTCATCTGATAAAAAATATTTAATTGGACATATCAGTGTCTCCTTTGTATGGAAGAGCATATATCTCATTTAGCAGAGAATCACAAATCACACCACCTGACACACCATAACGGGTAAATCCCTCTCTATTCCCTGACTGTAATTTATTATTTAGAACACATGTTCAAGAATGGGGACATGCCCACATTTGTTAACTCTGCGTGCCAAATTGCAATTTGTCCTGCCCATTTGGGAAACTCATTTCCCATTCAAGCTGTGGTGTGAAGTTCACGGCAAGGGTAGAAAAGCTCCTGAGTGTTTCTTCAGACTTTTTAGATGAAGGGAGACATGGGGTCAAGAGGACAGAGCAGTAACCAGGGAAGCATGGAGAAGATGCTCTCTGTTCCTCTAATGGTTTTGAAGGCATTTTTAGCCCCAACTTTGGCTTGACCCCACCATCTCCACTGAAAGAAGATTGCTGGGGAAGGAGAGAAATAGGGGATGTTGAGCATGGCACCAAAAAAGTATCTCATTCCAGATCTCAGTGCTTAGGCAGGATTTAACACAGTAATTAAATTTGATGTCACAATTTTCCTGCCTCTATAAATGGCCAATATATGAGGGACACTAGTGATCATGGCCCCCAATTTTTTTTTAATGAAAAGGAATAATTTAAAACTGAACTTGTATACTTTGCAGTTCTTTGGTCCATACCAGATATTTATTATCTAACTACTATGTACAAATTATGTTGCCAAGTGAATTAGTATAATGCAAACAAGTCAAGATCTCTGCCTTCATGAAGTTGACATCCTGAGGAAACTGACATTAAGCAATTAATTAGATACTTAGTCATTTAAATAATTGTGGTAACCGCTATGGAAGAAAAGTACTGAGTGTTATGAACTATATAATAAGGAAGGTTCTCTGGCAAAAGTAATGTTTGAGCTAAGATTTGTAGATGAATATGGATTAACTAGGCAGAGAGGGGAGAAGAAAAGAACTGATTAATCCAAGTATATCAAATATTAAAATAATGCACTTACATTAATTATATGTTTATAGTTCATAGTCAATAAAAATTAGTGCCCTTAATTTTTTTTGTAAAAGGATAGTTTAAATAAGCATATACTTATCTATACTAAAGTATTCTTTTTTTAGAGAAGGGATATCCAATGTGATAGTCACCTTTCATGTCCCCAGATGGACATCTTTTTAGTTCAGACTGTAAAATGGCTTCAATGTAGTCAGAAGAAATAGGCTGTAACCCACAGGTTTCCTCTGGGTGAATCAGCAAACCACAATCCTGCAATAAATAATAGATATTAGTTGTCATATTAATTAACCTGACCCATAATAAAATCTAAAAAATAAGATTTTCTGTGCAAAATAACCTTTATGGATAAAAGAGAGGAAATATTCCTTATCTTTCTCATGCTGACTTATCAATAGTTGTTTGTGCTAAAAAGTAGATAACAATTTAATATTTATTTCGACATTGATATTTATGTCATTGTTCTGCCAATCAAAAAACGAATACAAGTTTTAATTTAAAAATATATCTCTGACACAAGAACAGAAAACCAAATGCCACATGTTCTCACTCATAAGTGGGTGTTGAATAATGAGAACACATGGACACAAGGAGGGGAACATCACACACTGTGGCCTGTCGGGGGATGGGGGGGCTAGGGAAGGGATAGCAGGAAGTGAGGGGATTGGGGAGGGATAACATTAGGAGAAATATCTAATATAGATGACGGGGGGATGGAAGCAGCAAACCACCATGGCACGTGTATACCTATGTAACAAACCTGCATGATTTGCACATGTACCCCAGAACTTGAAGTATAATAATAAAAAAAACTATATATATATATATATATATATATATGTACGTATATATCTCAATGTCAACTCATTAAAAACAAAACAAACTATAATAGAGGACAATATAGCAAGTGGAAAAAGACAGCTAATGTGAGAAGGGAAATGAGAACTGTTTGGAGAGAATTTAACAGATGAATTTCATTTTAACAAACTTTTATTAAGAATTCATGATATGCCAGAAGTGAAATCAGATGCATGTATTTTATTCAAAGCACATTCTTATATTTACAACATTGGGTAACATTTCATTGCACTGAATATCATTATAGAGGCATGTACTATACTAAGCAATGCTTTCAATAGTCTGACAGATGTAGTACAGAAGCATAGTGTATTGCCTCCCTGAAACTTCTCTTTTTCTCCTTCCTCTGCCCCATCCATGGAGCTGCACCCACAGGCTGGACAACTCTCCTTTTCTCTTAGCTTATTCTGCAAAGCTATTGGCTCAGTACCTGTCCTATTTCCTTCTATCCTACCTCACCTGGTTCTGCTGCCACTCTTCTCACTGGGTTCTCTCAGTTTATCACAATTTAGGACATGGTAAAATCCTATCATCTCTGTTGGGATTTCTTTCCCCCTAATTTTGCATGAAGATGTCTTCTTATATTTTAGGTCTCAGCAAGGTCAGTCTTCCTGAAACTCCAGCACAATTTTGTCTCCCTACTTTTGTTCATGTCAGTACTCCATTTGTTTCCTTTATGCTCTTCAGCATTTGATAATTGTTTGTTTGTTAGTTATTTGTCTGGGTCTTTTCTACTAGACTGAATGTGCCACGGGAACAAATAATTATTTCACTTATATATGGAATCAGTACATATTATACAGCAAACAATAAACATTTGCTGAATAAAAAGTTTGACTTTATTGTGTCCCTTTTTATATTAGAAGTTCTCAACAATGGAGAGAAACAGTGAGTTTGACCTGTTCTTTGCTGTGTAACTCTGTGTCTAATCAGCAATTTATGGTTACATTCTCTCATATTCTCTACCATCCTAACCTCAGATTCCTAGGTCTCATACAAAATGTCCAGGATATTAGGGAACAAGAGGGATGGCGGTGGTGAGTGAACTTAAAATCTTGATTCAGTATACATATTTTAATTTCTTAATTCATGACTGAACATGGAGTTTAAGATACTGATTAAAATTAGAAATATGATTTGCATTAAAATGCTCATTATAATAAAGCAATAAAAATACAAAGTTTATTATAATGTGGGGAGATCTAGTCTGAATAAACATCTATGAGTGATACTTGTGAGTATACATGTGTATGGGTGTGATATCTATCCAATCAGTTATTGTTGGTGGAGACTGGATCTTTTATAAGGCCAGAAAAAAAGTGTCACAATTCATCTTGCAAAAATATGTTTATATCACATGTTAGAGAGAACAATGAGAAACAATTACCATTATACACTGCTGATGGGAGTGCAAATTAGTTCAGTTGCTTTGGAAAGCAGTTTATACTAAAATAAAAAGTGCAGAGGCTCTGCAACCCTGGAGCCAGATTTCTCTGAGTGTACTCTAGAAAAACATAAGGGCATATGGGTAAGAATATATCCAAAAGTTATAGGACAACTCAAGCAATCTGAAACACACACATGTACATGTATGTTCACTCAATCAAAAACATACTAAATGCTGATTTTATGGGAACAGGTATGTCTCTGTTAAGACAATAAAAGGAAATCTGGATGATGCTAGTTACACGTAGAATGTGTTCCTGGATTGAGTGGATGTCAACGAGGTCTTAGCTCTATCTAGCATGCTTTACTTTTTATTTAGAGAGAATGTTATTCTTGTTTAGTTTGAAATGTTATAAACAACTGTCACCACCTCAACTGGAGACTTGGCTGTTCCTTCATTCTAGGAGGTACAGTGTTGGATGTTACTTTTAAATGCAAAGTATTTATCTGCCTATAGTTTTATATGCTATAATGTCACCTAAACTTAGGCACTTCAGACTGAGATATTGTGCTCAATTTATTGATAAAAAGTATATATATCCATGCAAATAATGTTGAAACATTTTTTAAAGTTTGGATTTAGATTAAACTTTGCCTGAAAATTCTTGTTCGAGATTTCTGTGAGGGGTGTGTGTGTGTGTGTGTGTGTGCGATCATGTGCCACTACTCATCCAGAGGGCATTAGAAACAGAGTCTAGATCACAGATGCCAAAGTCCTAACTGGTTTCTTCTGTTGAAGCTCTACATGTAATTGGCAAGTATCTATCAATCAGAAAGATGTATTGCTTCTTGTGTGCTGAGGACTTGTCCCGGGCAGGTGACCACTCCTGCTACCTAGAACCTCGTGTTGAAATTTCAAATCATACCCTTTTCTCTGCAGTTTAGGCCAAAGAGTATTCTATGACATTCTGTGCTTCCTACTCAATTTCCCCTTAGTGTTAATCTTGGTTTGTAGTTTACATATCCTAAGCCTTTCCACTAAAGTGTTCACTTTTGGAGAGCCAGGGCAGCCCACTGGAGTGAAGGTTAATCATCTTCTGAACTGTGGCCAAACAATGTTACCCTGAAAGTTGAATAAGACAAACCATACGGTCAAATGCAGACCCAAGTCCAGAGACTGGTTTACAGAGCTGAGGGAGTTAAGAGAAGAAAAGGTGGTATTAATACAGCAGGGTAGGCTTAGTGTAAGTTCTATGGAATAAGATAATGATGAGATATGCAGAAAAGAGCATTCCTGTGCTGGGAGTTTCACTGGTGAATTTTAGTTCTAGCTGTGCCATGAACTGGCTGTGTGACACTGAGTAAATCACTTGATCGAGATTACTCACTACAAAATGGTGAAGGCTGGAGAAAGAAGGCAAAGAATTGCATTAGGTGAGCTCAAGTCTCGACACCGACTGCCTTAGGTGCCTACACCACATCCATTCTCCTTTCTTCCTTTTAGCAGAAAAAACCTTTTTTGTTGGAATAATGTGCCCAGTATTAAAACAACAACAACAACAAACTATTTCCCAGTCTCTCTAGTTAAAAGAAGTCAGGAGACATAGCTCTAGCCAAAGAAATGTAAGTGAACACCAGCTAGGGAGTTCTGGAAAAGTTTTACTTTCCTGAGGCCACTTTTTCTTTATCACTCTGTTTCCTCTTTCTGCTTGGAATATGAATGTGAGCTTGAATATGAGCAGCCATCTTGTGACCACAAGGCAACCATGGGCAGAAAATATAGAATGAGACTAGGACATAGGTGATTCGTGGAGCTACCTCCACACTTTTTCCTATGAAAGAAAAACAAATTCCTACTTGGTCAAGCCACTAGAGAAATGTAAGATGCAGCCAAACTTCTCTATTCCTCAAAGAGGCTATGAAACTTATAATTTAAAGCCCACATGAATCTTTTTGAGTATTTCTTTAGATCTTGAAAGTGATTAATCACAGTAATAACATTTTTAAAAGTCTTAAAAGGAAAATTCTCATTAGTGTCTCTCATTTCTTTCTTCACTGGGATGTTTAGCAATTTGGTCAGGTTTAGGCATATTGAATACATTAGTTATTAAAAACAAATAAAGAACTTTTTTTTTTTTTGAGACAGAGTCTTGCTCTGTCGCCCAGGCTGGAGTGCAGTGGCACCATCATGGCTCACTGCAGTCTTGAACTCCCAGGCTCAAGCAGTCCTGCCCTCTCAGCCTCCCAAGTAGCTGGGACTATAGGCACTTGCTATTGTGCCCAGCTGACAGCTCCTTTTTGGTTCTAAATGTTATCTCTTGGAGCCACAGATCTACAGACACAGAAAATGTAGTATTTAGCAGAGTTGCTTAAAACAGTATTAACTCCAGAAATCTTCACACACTTAGAGTGAATCATTTTGTTGGAGACTTCAAAAGGAAACTCCAAACTCCAGCGTAGGTTGTCACAGTTCTCAACTGAGTGCAACAATGTACTTAACAGGAATTTTCTTGTTCATACGTGTGGAAAGTAAATATGTTTAGTACATAATTTAAAACATATACTAAACTTTTCATGAGGTGCTGGAGTGACTAATAGAAATCATTATGATGCTTTTGGCTTTTCCTCCTGCCTGATCAGTTTCTCATGATTAATTCCCCTGGACGCCCATTTCATTCCTTACAGAATTGTTTGTCCACAAAAGAATGAGTAATATTTCTCATTTTAAATGTAGTATTGGTATAGTTTTAAAGCAATACCAAATTGGACAATTTGAGCTGATCAGTGTCTTAAATCTTACCCGCTTTTATTGATCCCATGGAATTATGCCCCTAAGATGAGAAAATTCTTTCCTTCTCTGGCTAAAAAATTTTAAATGCCCACCAATTTTAAAATTTAAAATATACACTTACTCCCTCCAGCACCCAGCTCCTTCCAAAGAGATCCATTTCCTCCCTTTTCCCTGGGCTACTGCCATTTCCAGTAAGTTAGTAATGATCTCTCAAAATGTGATGATTCTGGCATGGCCAACTCCCTCCAGAAAGGCAGAGTTCCCTTCCTGACTAGAACTGTTCCTTTCCCCTGAGAGTTGACATTCCTGGGGAGATAACTTCACTCTTGGCCCACCTGAAGTAAGATTTATTTGAGATCTTGTGATGTATTTTCCCCAGTGTTCTGCTAAATGCTGATCAAAGGCATCTGCCGGTGCTCTTGAGCCCGAACGCTTACTAAACCTAAGGCCATGTGAAACCTGGACACCAGCAGATCCCACCATATCTCATATCTTCAGCACTCTCAGGCATGGACCAAAATGCAAGGCCTGCTATTCATCTCTCCTCTAATCCAATTTCACTGATCCTCTGCTACTCCTATCCGTGGTAAGTAAATCTTTCTACAATCTCAAAGGCTTCACACAATGTACCTTCCATCTCCTCACCTTCCCAGAAACCCAGGCCTGCACAGGGGAAACAGGTGAGTGGGAGTGGAAAGAAAACTTTCCCTGCGGCTTTGTGGAAAAAGACAACTTGCCTTCTTTCTCTGTAGCCATCTCCAGGGAAGGCCGCCTGCATAGTCAGGAAGTTTACTTCCTCTTATCTTCCAACTGCCTCTTTCAGACCATCATTCCACTGTGTTACCTGCTGCTGTGGCTCATTTCACCTGGCCCCTTCCTTGTGGCTGTCTTCTATCAACATCTTAATTATGCTTCCACATACCAATGGGTCACCTTAGTCATTGTCATTCTCTCCATTTCACAATTTGGTATCAAACATCTGTGTGGATTCATTCTATTTCATTCAACAATATTTTTGGCCAAATGCTAGAATGTTTCATTCAAGCCAGAGTTGCTCTACCTGTAATCTTAAATTCTAATTCCTCTTCTCCAAATAAAACATATTTGCTTCTACCTTATTCCTGTCTATTCTGCAGTCATGCAGAACTTCTATTCCCATGATCACAACTCTTTCAATTTGTGTCTATACTGCTCATTTCTATCCCTAAACAATCCACATCTTCCTTTATTTATTTTACAAAAGGTGCACAGTAACTCTCCAATCCTGGAACAATCCAATCTATCTCCATCCAAGGTTCTACATACCAGTCAGTGACACTGGCAAAAATCACACAAATGTAAAGATAAATGCCAGAAACATTTCCGGATGGTCTCTCAGTACTGCCTGGAAATTTTTGTTCCATATCCTAGTTGGAACACTTCCCCATTCTTTACAAAGGCTACTTCAAACCTTCATCATGCTCCTTAAGTTCCCTCATTTCTACATCTCTGTTGGTCTCATGAGACAAACTTGTCTCCTAATACATAAAAAAATTAGAACCCATTCAACAGTAATTTGCTCAAATTCTTGCTACCTGCCAATAAGACAATCATGCCCAGATGCCTCTTCTTATGTTGTGATACAGTAAACCTTTCATCTGTGAAAATTTGCTTCCTTCACTTTTATTTTTCATCTCACTCTTTTCTACTTCCGGAAATGCTCACCTCTTGCTTTTGTTAAGTTGGCCTTATTACCAAATACCAACTCCTTTCAAGATTCTTTCTGTTGCCCAGGCCTTAAGGTCTGGCCTTCTCTAGAATCATGCCCTTAGTGCTGTTACTTTGCATTCTGTGAGATATCATTCATCTTCATGGCATAACCACAACTTGAATGATTATGACTCCCAAACTGGATCCCTGTCTAGGCCACTCACAGGGCTTCCAGACACACAGTCATCTGCTTCCTGGACATCTCCTTTGGATGTCTCAGAAGTACCTCAATTTCAATTTAACTATGACAGATACCATAGGTTGAGTCAAAACCCATTCTGATCTTACTTTTCCTTGTTTTGCTCTCCTAGAGAGAGCACTAATAACATGCCTCCCCTGTTTATCTTACAGCCAAAAGTGGCCACTGACACATTTCTGGTCAGTGAAATGTAAGTATAAACTTGCAGGGAATTGCAGAGAAAGCCTATGCTTTTCTGGTACAGAGTTTTCTGGTACAGGGAATTGCAGAGAAAGCCTATGCTTTTCTGGTACAGCTGTTCCTTTTTCCTCTCTTGTTCTTCTTCCCTGCTTGTGGACCAGGAAATTGATAGCTGGAAGAACAACAACTATCTTAAATCATGGAGGAAAGGCCAAAAACTTTGTGGAGACTTTAGTGCTGACATCCTTAATCTTCTGAAACCATTTTGATCTGTGCTGACATTCTTGATCTTCTGAAACCATTTTGATATGTGCTGATGTTCTTGATCTGCTGCAAATGTCTACTTCTGGACTTTGTGTTGTATTAGAAGAAAATATCTCTTATTTGTTTAAGCTACTATTAGTCAGGTTTGCTGTTACTCACCAAACAGCTGAAATTGAACTTAAAAAATCATTCCAGAATCTGATCCGTCCCCAATAACCTCAATACTGTTGAGCTTGGAAGATTCGGTGCTCAGGCCAGACACTTCAGTTATCCAAGTTTCCCTTCTCTCCATTTCCTCTAGCATTCAATCAATCACCAGATGTTCATATCAACTTTCTCTTCTTGATTTCTTTTTTTCTCGATTTCAATGGATACTATCTGTGTCTTTATGTTCTTTTATCATGGGAATTGTCATGACTTCTTAATGGGTCTCCTCT
The DNA here is from genome assembly GCF_030222135.1 of Aotus nancymaae. NCBI lineage: Eukaryota > Metazoa > Chordata > Mammalia > Primates > Aotidae > Aotus > Aotus nancymaae. Next base: position 35,327,447 of record NW_026988413.1, read on the forward strand.
GCTGTAGTTCTATGGACCACCCATATGTCTGTTTTCCACATTGTTGCTAATGTCACCTTTCTGAAATGCAAAAGTTTATAACTTCCTTTGTTGCTTGAAATAATTCAAGCGATTGCATTGCATTTAGGGTAAAGTTTGGCTGTTGTCCTCCACTTTGGCTAATCTCCATCCAGTCTTCACCCCATACTCTGCTTGACTTAAATAACTTCTACTTTGCCCAGTGCTACTTTCTATGATGTTTCCATAAGTTTAACTCAAAGCATTTCATTCTCAAGGTCTTTTTATGAAGTGCTGACATTTCTTTTTTCAGGACATGCACTAAAAAACCAAACATTTTAGAATAAGGGAAAAATTAAATTGCATTGAAAGACGAACTTAGTATAAGATGCACAAACATTGTGGTAGGGAACTTTAGCTTCCATCATTAGAAAATGTTTCATCAGCTCCTGCCAAAAACAAACAAAATTTCAATTTTTCAAATTTTCTTATAAGTTAATTATGGTCAACTAAGAAGCTCCCTGGGTGCCATATATAATATATATTATAACAAGTACCATAAAGTGAAAATCATGAAGTATTTGGATTTTGAGATTTCTAGTGATTTCCCATTACAATAACCTTCATTTCATGTATTTTCTACTATGAAAATCAATCTATGAGACTTATAATTTTGATTTTGAAACTTTTTTCTCCTTTTGGCAAGAAGACTGATTTCTTAGGTATATATTGAGAAGCAAGATAACACATCCTGAGTTGTTTGCGATTCACATTGAAGATGTTTATCATGGAAAATATATCAAATAGAGCATAACTTTAGAAGATATTTCAATATGGCCATTTATGTATTTAGGATATGAGCATTTGTCTCTCTCACTATTTATTTATTTTCATATTCTTTTAAAATACCCTATTTGTGAATTGGGAAAGAGACATTAACAAATCTACTTGTAAAATTGTACAAATTTATGAGGTACATGAGAAATTTTCTTAAATGGGTATATAATGCTTAGTGGCCACATCAGGGTATTTTGGTTGTCCATATCTGAGTATAATACATTTTTGTTAGCTGCAGTCACCCTACTCTGCTATCAAACATTGAATTCATTCCTTCTGTCTCACTGTATGTTTATATCCTTTAACCCACTTCTCTTCATCCTCTGTCTTCACACTCATCCTTTCCAGACTCTGTTATCTGTCTTTTCACCCTCTACCACCATGTGATCAATGTTTTAGCTTTCATATATAAGTGAGAACATGTGATATTTTTCTTTTTGTGCTTGATTTATTTCCCTTAAGATAATGACCTCCGATTCCATTTCTGTTACTATAAATGATGTGATTTAATTTTTTATGGCCCAGTAATAGTCCATTGAGTATATGTTCCACATTTTCTTTATCCATTCATCCACTGATGGGCACTTAGCTGATTTCATATCTTTGCTATTGTGAATAGTACTACAATGTATGAGTGCAGCTATCCCTTAGATAAACATATCTTTCTTCTGGTTAGATACCCAGTAGTGGAATTACTGGATTGGATGGTAATTCTATTTTGTGTGTGTGTGTTTTTTTGGTTTTTTTTTTTTTTTTTTTTAGAAATCTCCATATTATTTTCCATAGTGGCAATATTAGTTTACATTCCCACCAATAGTGGATAAGAGCTCTCTTTTCTTCACATCATTGCCAACGTCTGTTATTTTTTGTCTTTTTAATAATAGTCATTCTGATTGGAGTTAGATGATGTCTTATTGTGGTTTTGATTTGCATTTCTCTGATGATTAGTGATATTGAGCATTTTTTCATGTACCCACTGGCCATTTGTATGTCTTCTTTTGAAAAATGTCTATTCCTAAATTTTACCCACTTTTTGGTGGGATTGTTTGCTTTTATACTTCTGAGTTGCTTGAGTTCCTTTTGTATTCTAGATATTAGTCCCCTTTCAGAAGAGTAGTTTGCAAATGCTTTTCTCTCATTCAACAAGTTATCTCTTCACTTTGTTAATTTTCTTTTGCTGTGTAGAAGCTTTCTAGCTTAATTAAGTCCCATTTGTCTATTTTTGTTTTTGTTTCCTGTGATTTTGAAGTTTTAATCATAAATTATTTGCCTAAACCAGTGTCCAGGAGACTTTTCCCTAGGTTTTCTTCTAGTATTTTTATAGTTTCTGGACTTACATTTAAGTCTTTAGTCCATTTTGAGTTGATTTTTGTGACAAATCCTAAGTAGTTTGCCAAAAATGGATTGCCTTTTCTGCTACAAGCTTATTCCAAAAATATTTTGCTAATCTCAAAATGAATATCAGTTGCTACTTGGAGTTCTAACCTTCCTTCCAACCTACCAGAAACCTAGTATAGATTTGTCAAACTTCTCTAGGATGAAACTGGAGCATAGTGATAATTTAAATAGATATATTTCTTAAGCATTTATTACATCCTGGCATCATATTAAGTCATTTACACATAATATCTTATTTTTCTCACAACAACTCCTCCCTTTATTTTAGGAACAAGAAAACAGAAATGCTAAATTACTAAGAGGTAGGTTTTAAATGCAGGTCCATCTTACTTTAGATCTCTGCCACTTATATAGCTGACTTTCCTAAAAGCAGAGCAAATCATTGCTTTTATAGTCTGATTTCAATCTTCCTGTGAATGAATCAATACCTCCTCTTTCATCTTTCCTCCATCTCCACTCCAATCCCAGTTGAAAGTTAGTTGCTGAAAATCAATTTGCATTGCTTTATGTCTTTTCAGGTACAGTCACACCGAGGCTGTGTTTGGTATAAATCCATCCATGACATAAGCCCAGATCAGAAAGTATGTTGCAATCTTTCTGTTTCTAGCACTTATTACAGTCCTGGGCATGTGACAAACAATAAAAACATGGCTCCTGACTGAAGCTATTGTCAGTATATGGGATCAATGGAAGGAGAAGAAATGAATGGATGTAGGTGTGGGGCCCAGCTGCAGGGGAAGGGCCACTGGAATAGAGAAAAAAAGGCTGAGAATATAAGGGTAAATATGACCTATATGGCCAACACTGGGGTCTTGCTAGCATGGATATTTGGAGCACTGGAATGACTTCCAATATAATCTTGGCTCTCATGTTTTCGAGTCTCTACAGAATAAATGTCTAAATAATTCCCATATGATCTATTCAGCTCTAGAATTTTGTGTTTGTGGTTTTCCCTTTTAAGAAATTTCCAAATGGATTCCTTGTGCTCACTTGCATCTTGTTCTGAAGGAATGAATGATTTTCTATGTTTGCATGGTCTTTAAATTTAACAACTCTCCTTGCATTGTAGTCAGTCAGTCATAAAATACTGAGTAGCTATTGTCCGATTCACAGTATTAGACATTTAATAAATATTTATAGAATACTTAGCTGAAGTTTACCTTAGCAAGGAATAATTAATAATAATCTATCTAAAATCACCCTTGAAATTCCATCTTTATCCCCAAATTGAAAGTTTTCAAGAAGAAAAGAAACCAATTTATGTAAATTAATATTAAGAGAGATTTTTATCCTTTATAAAGGGCATTTCAAAATATCTGTAAAAATAATTGCATATAAATGTAAACCAGCAATTATACTGCTAAGAATTCATCCTACAAATATACTTTACAAAGTACATAAAGACAGATATACAAGAAAATTGATTGGAGCACTTCATAAAATACTATAAAACTAGACACATATCAAGTGCCCATTAATACAAAACTGGTTAAATAACTTATGGTACATCCAGATAATTGAATATTTTGTAATTATTAGAAAAGATGGATGTAGAGTGAACATATGAATATATATGAGAAAAGTTATTAAAAGCAGTAAAGCAAATTGCAAAACATGATGTATACCATGATCTTATTTAAGTAAAATAAAGTGTTAGTATATATACTTGATTGTGAACACATAAGTTCTGGAATGATACACAAGAAATTCTAAACAGTGGATCTCTTAGAAGATTAAGAATAGCAGACCAGAGATGGGAAGGCAAAATGCGCTTTTACTTTTTATTTTACATGCTTTAATATTTTACCATTAGTATGAATTATGGTTGTATTTTTAAAACTAAAATTTTAAACAATATTATTTAAGATGTTAAAGCACAATATTAGAAAAGAAGAGAACTGATAGCTCTTTGAAGTTGTATTAGTCTCCTCACGTGACTGTGACAAAGTACCACAAATTATATGGCTTAGAACAAATCTAAATTTATTGTCTTTCAGTTCTGGAGGACAGAAATCCGAAATGGAGGAATTGGCAGGTTTGATTCCTACTGAGGGCTATGAAGGACTAGCAGCCTGTATAACTGTTTAATACTGTCTTGTGTTTCCAGACTTAGAGTCTATTCAAGGAAACATAAGAGTGAGTTGAGTAAATGTTTCAGGTAGAGCAATGAGCACCTGAAACATTCCAGAGCTGGGCGAAAACATGGCCATTCAAATTCAGAGTGGATGATGCTCAGAGACCAGGATAGGAAGTGGGTAGAAATTAGTCACATTAATTTGAAATCACGATTTCCATGCTTGGCTCATTCTAATGACACAGAGTTCTCGAATGTGACAACAAATTAAGCTTCTTCCACTTTGTTGTATTTAAAAATTCTTACCAGGTAAGTGTCTAAAATCTATTTCCTTTTATAAAACTTATAAAAATACTTACTAAGTAGCTGGCTTTTAAAAGTATAGGCAAAATGAAACATCTTTACTGAGGAGTAGGAAACATTTTGACTTTACTTACAATTCATTCCAATAAAAATCAGCAGTGAACAAGGTTTACCTATGTAATCACCTTACATTGAGTTTTAAGAAAAATGTATAGCTACTTATTCTATTTTTTATGTGTGCAGAAAATTTTTCTAGTAATATGGATTTAAAAATTAATAAGCTTCAATGCTGGACGTTATCCTGTTTTAGTGAGAGATTACTAATATGTTTTAGTTGCATTAAAAATAATGGAACTTGAGGTTAGGTAGAGGATAGTATATATGGCTTCCCTTGCTATTTATGTTTGGAATGCATAGTCTTAATTATAACACATTAGAATCCACCTAGTAATGAGCCATCATAGAATGTGACACAGTTGTGTGTTTCTTCCCTAAACAAATATCAGCTGAAAAGTGACTATACATTATACTATGAAAGAATTTTAAGTTAGTCCACAAGGAACTCAGGAAGGAGGGAAATTGAAACAAATTACAAGGAAATGAATTAGTTCTACTCAATTAAATGTATTAATATGACATTAATATTGGAAATATTTCTTTACATTTCTCATGCATTCCACATCTCTGAGCTAACATAAAGTTTTTTTTTTCTTTTCCAACCTAAATGGCCTTCAAATTAGCCAGGATGGGGCCAATGTGGTCCTGCTTGCTGAAGCCCATTTTGAAAGGCACTCTGTATTCTCCATTTAGAAATATGTGAGTTTCTGGGCTCTGTAGAATTTGGACTGGAAAATTTAGTGAGATGAAGACTGTGAATACCTAATGCTGCCTACCTCCAGTGAGCTAGAAAACCCAAGGAAAGCAGCCTTTGTTGTGGTTTCTGAGCACTTTTGGTTTTGGCTCCAGATGGAATCCAGAAGGGTAAATATGAATACAAATGAATGTAAGAATGAATTTATATGCTTCAATACAACATTCAGTTCTTTTTGACTTGTGAACAAAGAAATGTAGAGTTGGAACTCTGTGTTACTACTTTGGATTTTTTCATACTGTGAAGAATCTAAATCAGTTTTGGAAGTGGCAAAATAATAACAACAAGAAAAAGTTATTTCATATTTCAAAGGAGCAAACCTGTTTTTGTAAGTTGAGACAGAAATAACACTGATTGGAAATAGGTAATAGGCTGCAGAGATTTTAAAAGACAACTTTTTTTCATTTTTTAAATTATACTTTAAGTTCTGGGATACATGTGCAGAACGTTCAAGTTTGTTACATAGGTATACATGTGCTATGATGGTTTGCTGCACCCATCAACCCGTCATCTACATTAGGTATTTCTCCTAATGCTATCCCTCCTCTAGCCCCTCACCCCCTGACAGGCCCCAGTGCGTGATGTTCCCCTCCCTGTGTCCATGTGTTCTCACTGTTCAACTCCCACTTATGAGTAAAACTTTTAATTGATGTGTACTGGAGAACAATGGTGACACCAAACAACAACAAATGTTTGCCATCTGTTAAGCAGTAAGTAGGTTGCCCAGGAAATATTGATCACTCATACTCAAAATAATTGCTTATAAATACTTCAGCATGGATGGACTGTCCCACATATAAATGGTTTGCCAATAAAGCATATGAGGTTGTAATCCTTAAAAATGCAACTGGTGGGAGATCTTATGTCTGAGTGTCACTACCGATAGAGTTGAATATTTAATAAAAGATGCAGTCACATTAGTTTCAGGCACCATGTGGACATTTCCTATCTATAATTATTAGATGGGTGTAAAAGTAATTGCAATTTTTGCCATTGAAAGTAATGGCTTTGGGAGGCCAAGATGGACAAGCCACCTGAGGTCAAGAGTTTGAGACCAGCCTGGCCAACATGGCAAAACTAAAAAAAAAAAAAAAAATTAGCCAGGTACTGGTAATCCCTGCTACTCAGGTACTCAGGAGGCTGAGGCAGAAGAATCACTTGAACCAGGGAGGCAGAGGTTGCAGTGAGCCGAGATTGTGCCACTGCACTCCAACCTTGGTGACAGAGTAAGACTCTGTCTCAAAAAAAATTGGCAAAAACCACAGTTAACTTTGCACCAACCAAATATCTTGGTAAGCGCTACAGAAACACACCAATATGCACACACCCACACATGCACACATACAGGTACACACCTCCAATAATCCTTAAATGGTAGAATTTTGAAATTTGAAGGAAACAAACATTTACAAACAAGTTTTACTTTTCTCCAGTCACAGTGATATATTGATTTCTTATATACAGGATTTCAGGTGCTGTGAGATGCTAGCACATATAATACAGATGAGGCCAGTGCACTGAGAAGAACATTTAGGAATGAATCATTGTGTTAACTGTTGAAGAAACCAGCCAGACATCATGCCCTGTCAAGTCTGTAACAACCTTTCCAAAGCATTTCATGAATACCCCTAAAACTTTTAAGTATAAAAACAGACTAACCAGTGAACTGAAGCATATGCCAGAGTCCATTTAATGCCTTAATGTGATTAAATGGCCAACAGATGCCTTTAGGAAATGGTAATAGAAAATATGGGGAAATACAAACAATGTCATCTTCCAAGGGTAAATCTTGGCTTAGACAAAAGTACAACTAGTTAACATAGAAGAGCATATTTACATGGAGCTGACTAGAAGCAAAAAAGAATATAAGTCCATTATATTTTTAATGGAATTATATTTCCCTTGAAATCACTAGCCTGTCTTGCAAAAGCCTTTGACAGCTTAACCCTTAAAACAAATTTCTAACCCTGATTTCTAACCCTGCCCTGGTGGAGAGTAGGAGGCAAAAACTGTGGCCAGGCATAGTGGCTCATGCCTGCAGTCTCAGCTACTTGGGAGGTTGAGAAACGAGAATTGCTTGATCCAAGAAGTTTGAAGCTATGATGGTCTATAATTGTAACACTGCACTCCACTCCAGCTTGGGTAGATATAAAAATAAAAATAAAAAACTACCAAAACTGTGCAACCCCTCAATTAGGGAATATTCTCAAACAACCACTTCCAAATAATAAGGAATAAATCTCCAAAAGAGTTACTCCAAAAAGCGTAACAGTTGAGCTAACCAAAGAACAAACTCCATGTTGGAACAAGGACTCTGTAAATCCTGCCACTGAATATGATAATTGCTGTGGACAACTGACCACCATATATTTACCATTCCTTTCTTAACAGAATGGGAGTTTTCTTTAAGGTTATTCTCCATATTGAGTATGGAGTGGATATAGCACATAACTTGTCTTTTTGGCTGTATGTGACTGGAGCATAAGGAAAAACTTCTAGCATCCAGTACATCTTCTCTGTGTAGGTGGAAGTCTAAAGCCAGAGAGGCAGGCTCTAGCAGAGTCTGCTAATTTCCCCCCCAGTATTCGTTCTCCCCTTATTTCTCTTAATAATAGAACCCAGGAGGTTTAGCTGGACACATGGCAACTCAATTAGAGGACATTTCCCTACCTCTCTTGCAGATATGTGTGGCCCTGTGACCAAGTACTAAACAACAGAATGTGAGCAGAAGTGAACTTCTGGCCACATCCTTCAAAAGAGGGTTGCTTCCCCTTCACTTCCCTCTGCCTTTTCCTGATGGCTGGGAGATGGCAAACAAGGCATGCATACACTTTGGACCAGAGATGGAAGCTATGCACACAAGACAGCAGAACTGCCTCACCAGCCCTGGGCCACTCGTTCCTATACTGTTATGAGAGAGAAATACTTTTCTATCTTATGTAAATCACTGTAATATAGGACTCTTCATTATACCAACTTATCCTATAACCTATCTATCTAGAAAGTTGTAGAGGTAAGAGTTTAAGAGTGTAGACTGAGGTTAGATGGCCCAAATCTGAGCCAAGGCTGTGCCACTTACTAAATGTGTGATCTTGGGCAAGTTGCTTAGTCTCTTTTTGCTTTAATGTTCTCATCTGTATAATTGGGATAATAAGAGTATTATTATTATTGTCATTACTGTCATTATTATTTTTTAAGCAAACTTCCCACTTAACACTTACTCCACTTTAGTTTATAATTTAAAAATATGTGAAACACCTTTTTTAAATTGCATTTTAGGTTTTGGGGTACATGTGAAGAACATGCAAGATTGTTGCATAGGTACACACATGGCAGTGTGATTTGCTGCCTTCCTCCCCATCACCTATATCTGGTATTTCTCCCCATGCTATCTCTCCCCAACTCCCCACCCTCTGCTGTCCCTCCCCTATTTCCCCCCGACAGACCCCAGTGTGTGATGCTCCCCTCCCTGTGTCCATGTGTTCTCATTGTTCAACATCCATGAACCTGGAAACCATCATTCTCAGCAAACTGACACAAGAACAGAAAGACCTTTTTAAAAACTCACTGGTGCCTATAAGTAAATTAAGATAATTTTAAATTTCACGATAATCCTTGAATCTTAATTCTGTGTTAAATTTCATTAAAAGGATTGGTGTCAGGTGGCATTCTCCTATACTAACACTTTGTGAAGAGATTGGGACTGCTTCAAATCATATGTCATATCAAATAAATAATGATATAAAGACAAATCTCAATTAATACATTTATCAAAAACGGTACTCTACACCCTTGCTACATCAACAACCAAAGTTTACCTTTGCTAAAAATATATAACTTCAAATCATAGGTACTGTGCAATCCACATATCTGGGATGATATTCTAAGATAAAGTGTGCAGTTTCCCTGGCCTTGGAGTCAAATTTTCTTAATTTTCTTTATATTTAAATATGTTTTTTTTTTAATTTATGAAAATAAAATTATATTGCTCATAAACTTTACTTTCAAGTTGCAATAATAAATGCTTGCTAACCTGTTTATAGTCTCTCATTGACTCCACCTATGTCTAATGACTGAGTATACATAGGGCCTGACTTATAGGTGTTTATTACGTATTTATTGCATTAACAGATGGATAGAAATATGAATGCAACTGACACATGAAACAGAGCCGAAAAGATGGAGCTGGGATACTAGCCTTCTTTGAAATATGCTCTCAATAGTGGAGCTCACCTGTCATAACCATAAACGTATGGCATTGAAACATGGTTGAAAATTAGACGTGGGGTAGAATAAAGGGCCTGGCAGTCTACATGCACACACCACAGCAGAAGAGTAAAGGCTTGCCTTCCACCATTAGTGCAAGTTAAATGTATGCAATCAAGTGACATATGGAATATGATCTGCTGCAAAATATTTATCCCTTTACATGCCTTAAAGTTACAAATTGCATCTCTCATTGAAGCTTTACTAGCAATTATTTAGAGCTGAATAATTTTTCGAAGATTACTCACTGATCACATGCTATACATCCACAGTTAAGCTCCAAGCATGCTAAAAGGAGCTTAATTCTGCCCAGAAATGCTAATGCTTTCAAAACTGAACATTGAAACTACTATGGCATTGTGAGATTGAAAGTTAATATTCATTTTTAGTTCAAACATATTCTAACAATGTAAAAATTGGAAACCTATGAAGCATACTTTATCTATGACATGACAGTCCTTTCTATGTTTAGTCTCACATTTTTATACACGTTAATAATACTTTTAAAATACTCTAAAGAGAGGCCAGGTGCAGTGGTTCACACCTGTAATCCCAGCTCTTTGGGAGGCCGAGGTGAGTGGATCATTTGAGGTCAGGAGTTCAAGACCAGCCTGCCCAATATGGCAACACCCTGTCTCTACTAAAAATACAAAAAATTAGCCAAGCATGGTGGCATATGCCTGTAATCCCAGCTACCTGAGAGGCTGAGGCATGAGAATCTCTTGAACTTGTGAGGCGGAGATTGCAGTGAGCTGAGATTATACCACTGCACTCTAGCCTGGGTGACACAGTGAGACTTTGTCTCAAAAAATTAACAATAATGATGATAAAATAAGGAGCAGACTTAAAAGTCACTATCCTAGGATATCTGTTAATGACACAGAGAAAAATGTAACTTTACAGTCAAGAAACCCAGCAAACACTACCCTCATCATGCCAGCAAGAGAAACACATAACTTCTGTAGCATTCTTGCCACAAATATACAACTTCATTTAATCAGCAGAAAACATTATATAATTCCAAACTGTGAGGCATTCCACAAAATAACTGACCCTCACTCTTCAACATGTCTAGGTCATGAAAGATAAGGAAAGACTGTGGAATCATCACACCCTAGAGAGGAATAAGAGGCTTGATAACCAAAAGTAATGCAGGTCTTTAAACTGGATCCTGAAACATTAAAAAATGTTAATGGAAAAACTAGTGAAATCTAAATAAGGTGTTCAGTTCAGTAAATCAATTGTACCAAGTTTAATATCTTAGAAATACTAAATGTACCATGGCCATGCAAGATGTTAACATTAGAAGAAACTGGGGAAGAGTATTTGAAAAGTTTTGGTGACTCTAAAATTAATTTTAAAATTTAAAATTGAAAGATTAGCAAAATTTGATAGTCATATTTTGGAACTCTCTTGAAGGTAAAAAAATGCATTAATAATAGAATAATGTTCTAACCTATCAGAAGTTTTGTGTGAAGTTTCCTACAGCAGAGTAATGGCTCTGTGTAGTCACATCTTATTGGCATTCATCGTATCCCATTGCACAGATTGTGATCTACAAGCATTTGCTCTTTAAAAATCGTGGAAATTATGGGAGAACAGTCAGTAAGCTAAAGAAGAGATAAGGTTATACCTAACTCTTAAAGAGTGTCTCCTAAAGAGTTGACAAGGAGGAAGGGAAATTCCATTTATAGAGAACCTGGTTATGCCAAGCCCCAGGGTAGAAACTTCAGATGCACTATGGCACTAAATCTTTGCAGCTGTCTGAGGTAGATATTATCATTCTCATTCAACAGATGAGGAAACAAAGGTTTGGAAAGTTTGGAGGAAGCTTTTCTTGGAGGCACACAGCTTAACAAGTAGAACAAATAAAGTCTGAATCATGGGTTTATCTGACTGAAAACCCATGCTTCATGGACTGAAAAATAAAACAAAATAGAACAAAACACATTGTACAAAGAAACAAAGGTTGTGTTTGTGAAACATTTATGGACCAATTAAATCTTCATCAGGGGATACTCTTTTGTCAGGGCTATAGATGGCATCTCTAAACATAACCAGCTGCACTTTAAAATGCTTACAGTTGGCCAAAAGTGAGACTAAGCAAGACCGTAAATAAATCAGGCCAAATGCATCCCCTCCCCTGGAAAAAAGCCTCTCTACACATCTTTCCACCTCATGCAGGGGCACTCATAGAATTTCTACTTTTGGATAATAGTACATTAGGAAATCATTTATTAACTAAAGATTTAAAACAAATTTCCATGGTAGGCAATGAAAAAGTATTTATACATTTGTGCCTATCATCAAGAAAAATATTTGCCTTATGATTTTCAAAATCATCAGTACTCATTTGTCATGTGTTTTTAGTTCTCCAAATCAGTTTACAGTTTATGACATTTATTCATTTTTGTTCAGTGGATTCCTTTAACAGACATTTGTTTAACATCTATGTGAGCCTGCCACAGCCCCTGCCCTCATGGAGTTCTAGAAGAGAAAACAGATATGTAAACATATGATTGCTATAGCGGGTGGTAAATGCTGTAGGGAAGATTGTTCTGGACACAGTGTTGGCACAAAAAAGCATGGTCAGCTCAAAATGCTTTAGTTTGAACCTGAAGTATACTGAAGTTCACCAGGAGGATAGGAGGCTGACAGGTTTTCTAAGCAGAGGAAACAAGTGAGACAGGGGAAGTGGGGCCTAAAGCAATTGATCCTCTCCTATACCCCCGCCTGCAAAGCAGTGGGCATCCTTTGTCTCTGAGACTTATGACCCTGATTTATAAATTGCAAATTTTTCTTCCAGGCTGTGAATATTAGCTTGCAATTCAGTCCTTAGCCATAAAATACACAAGACAGTTTGGGACAGATTGGGAATGGGTTTTGTCTAATTGCATTTGGGAACTGTGTAAAGCATATGGTGTCAGTTACAAAACTCTGAAGCAGTTTGTTCAGAACCCAACACAGACATATCAGTTCTGGCTCTGATACTGTCAGTTATCATCAAGCATGCCCAGTAAGGTGCTGGCATTTTCCTGTGGAAAATATGCTATCATCTTTGCCATGCAATGCAAAATTAGGGGTTATCTGTCTTAATGGAGGAACTTAAGACACCATGGCCCCGGTTATAAAATAAGGTATATTGAAGAAATGTCAAGATATAAGAGTGTCATTTTAGCTTGTCTTAAATTCCTCCTGGTTTTACTTTAGCTCATTATTTCCTGAACTTGAAAGCTGTTGCTGTGATTTGATCATCACTGTTAAGCAGTTGTCACAATTCCCTGTGTAGGATAAAATGACTCTTTCATTCAAGGCCAAGTCTGGCAAATCTGTTCTTATAGATCACATATTTCTAAGTCTCCAAGGTTTTCACTTTTAAAAGCTGATGCTGTGACACTACCCCAGGTTGCCTCTCTCCACTCTGCTGAAGTCACCGGGTTTCCCTCCTCTGTCACATGCTCAGCAGATCTGCCTTCTGCCATTGATTCTCAATAATCCACAGCCACGTGGTATTTCAAGCTGATCTCCAGAATAGGTCATGTATCTGCATTGGCACAGCTCTTCTGAGATACTGCTGTCCCAATCAGATATGCTTGCCTGGCCTAGCAGAACTGAGCTAACACTGCTTTAAAGTCAGAGGCCTGGCTTTGTTTCAGAATTTTGTAGTTGTTACTCTGCCCAGATCGAATACTATGTGGCTCTTCTGCTTTATCTTTAAAAGGCCAACTGTGTTTTAAGGCTCCATTGAATTGGCTAACTTCAACAGGTCAAAACCAAAATGAATGTAGCATTAGACACTACCGATTCCCGGTGAGTCCCCCTGTCTGGCCTCAGGTGTTCTTTTTAATTGGAAATGTGTATATGACAGAATAGTTTAACAGCTTAAGGCTGCTAATTGGGGAAAAACTACTATCTAGGAAGAGAAACCATTCAGTAGGTTGGTCATTATTTTTTGTCTTTCCCTATGGTATTACATAAAGTTTCAAAATCCTATTTTAATTGTACTCTAAAAAATTTATGGAAATAAAAATGATATAATAATTCTTGGTAAGGTCATATGTTTCTCAAAGTATGTTCCATTAAATACAATTTTTTGGGGGGAGTTAGTAGAGTAAAAAAAGAATGTTGTAGATCAACTAAACTTTTTCTTTATTGTGTGTTTTAATGATTTTTATTTTATGGGTACATAGTAGGATACTAATATACAATACTTATAGGATACATGAGCTATTTTGATATAGGCATACAATGTGTAATAATCACATCAGGGTAAATAGGGTACTCATCACTTTGAGTATTCATCATTTTTTGTGTGTTAGAAACATTTCAATTGTACTCCCTCAGCTATTTGAAAATGTATAATATTATTGACTGTAATCACTCTATTGTGCTATCAAATACTAGATCTTATTTATTCTATGTAACTACATTTTTGTATACATTAATCATCCCCACCTCCCACTCTCCAAACCCCCCACCCTTTCCAACCTCTGGTAACCATTATTCTACTATCTCCATGAGTTCAATTGTTTTAATTTTTAGCTCCTGCAAATGAGTGACATGTAAAGTTTGTCTTTCTGTGCCTGGTTTATCTCATTTTGCATAATGTCCTCCATTTCCATCCATGTTGTAAACAACAGGATCTCATTCTTTTTTATGGCTGAATAGTGCTCCATTGTGTATATGTGCTATACTTTCTTTATCCATTCATCTGTTGATGAACACTTAGGTTGATTCCAAATTCTGGCTAAAGTGAATAGTGCTGCAATAAACACAGGAGTGCAGCTATCTCTTCTGTATACTAATTTCCTTTCTTTTGGGTATATACTCAGCAGTGGGATTCCTGGATCACATGATAGCTCTACTTTTAATGTTTTGAAGAACCTCCATACTATTCTCTATAGTGGCTGTACTAATTTACATTCCCACCAACGGCGTCTGAGGGTTCTCCTTTCTTCACATCCTTGCTACCTTTTGTTATTACCTGTCTTTTATAAAAGCCATTTTAAGTAGGGTGAGATGATATCTCATTGTAGCTTTGATTTGCATGCCTCTGATGATCAATGATGTTGAGCACCTTTTCATATACCTGCTGATCATTTGTATGTCTTCTTTTGAAAAATGTCTATTCAGATCTTTTGTCCATTTAGAAAAACTGAATTATTATTTCTTTTTCTATTGTCCTTTGCCCATTTTTAAATTGGATGATCAGATTTTTCTCTATTGTTGTTTGGGCTGTTAATATGGTTTGTATATTCTGGTTATTAATTCCTTGTCAAATGGATAGTTTGAAGATATTTTCTCCCATTCTGTGAGTTGTCTCTTCATTTTGATGATTGTTTCCTTTGTTCTACAGAGCTTTTAAACTTGATATGATCCCGTTTGTCAATTTTTGCTTCAGTTGTCTGTGCTTTTGGGAAATTACTTAAGAAATCTTTGCCCAGACCCATGTTCTGGAGAGTTTCCTCAGTTTTTTTTTTAGCGGTTTCATAGTTTTGAGTCTTAGATTTAATTCATGTTGATATGACTTTTGTGTATAGCAAGAGATAGGGATCTAGTTTTATTCTTCTACATATAGATATCTAGAACCAAACGAACTTTTGGCAAAATCTTTTAAGTAGTTGCCTAATTTCACTGCCAATAGTAAGATGTTTCACAAACAAATTTGTATAGTTTCATAAAGCTGACTAAAAAAAATGTGTAACAAGTTGACATTGCTTATATGGAAGCTAATTCAGCCATCTCAGAGAGTTTTAATTTCCTGAGAAGACAGTAATTTTCGATGACATAGCTTTGACTATCTGTTAAAGAACCTATGACCAGGAGAATCTATATAAACTAAGTCAGCTGTTCCAATGACTAGTTATATAAAAAACACTGACCTGAGAAATTATGTGAGGCTATTTATTCCATGATGGATCGTTAGTGAAAAACTCGTATGTGGCAACAAGGACTGAAAACAGAAAGAATACCACAGAGCTGTATGGAGACAACTGTCATCCATTTACTATTTTCTTAAAATTATAAACAAAAGAAATATTTTGTGATGACAGACATCTATCTGGCACAACAAACAAAATTATTCCTGGGAATGAATAAGATCTTGAATTAGCTGCAAGCTTTCCTTTTTCCATAGGTCACACATTTTGCACATGCTATTCTCACGTATTCTGTCAATCCACCCATTTCTTTGGTCAATTATAGCAATTTTCCTGCATATCCATAACAAAGTCATTATTCAGACTGTGAACTATGTTAGTAAATCAATTTTTGAAATAGGATTCCTTTTCTGAAAAATATCAATCATCTTTTACACGCTACATCAGATGCTGCCCCTTGTTGTACCGTTAGCAATGGTCATACACTATGGAGTTCTCCTGTGAACTTCACTTGAACGCACAAAGCTGGAAACCAGAGTCATTGAGGCAAGGGTGGCATGATGACAAGAGAACGGAAGGATCTACTTCTGATATTGTTAGTAGCACAGTGGTTAAGTGTGGGGCTATTGAGTCAGACTAAATAATTAAAATTCAACTCTACCATTTACCCGTTTGGTGACCCCGTACAAATCTAACCTGCTGTTGCCTCAGTTTCCTCCTCTGTGAAGGCCTGCTTTATAAAATTGTTCAGAAGACTAAATGAAAAGATACATGTAAAGAACCTAGAACCATGCATGACAAATAGTGAGGGCTCAATAAATGTGACCATGGTTGGAATTAAAGACCTACTCCATGCCACTAATCACACTGTGTACCATATACAACATATCTGTGAATTAGATAGTAAAAGTTTCATTTAATAGATATTCTAAACAAACGGCAGTTATAGAGCTTGAGGAATTTATCTGGTATTAGTCGGAACTTAGACACAGTCTGTATGATTCTATAACCCATACTCATTGCATTATTATGGATTTTAAAATAAAAACACATAGGTTTCTTTTTAGATAAAAATATCTTCCCTCCCCTTCCTTCTTATGTATTTAATTCACTATAATATATAAGTTCATTAGAAAGTTAGAAGATAAGAAATACAATTACAAAAAGAAAATGTAAAGTATAGGTAATAGTTTGGTTTCCTCACACATCTATACACGCATGCCATGTTTCATATGAATACTATACATATATTTATTACACATGCATATATGTAATATATAAAATGAAAATAAGCTGTACATTACATACTGTATGCCATGGACATGGTGGGAGGATTTTAATGATGATAAAAGTGGGGTGGGCTATCTCAACATAATTAGATATGCATACTTAAAAAAATACAAAAGCTAGACAGAAGGCAAGTGAGTCTAGAGGTAGGAATATGAGTTAAAAGGCTATTATAATTGTCCAGGGAAAGGTGATGAAAGTCTCCATTAGGTTGGTGGGGAAGGAGCCAGGATACAAAAGATGTGTAAAAGGAAGGTATGAGCAGTGAAGTAAAGGGGGAATAAATTAGGATAACTTGGAAATTTTGGGGTAACTGTCTGGATAAATGAGAAGAGTCTGGGGTTCCAAAAACATATCCATTCCCCTTCTGACCAAAGGAATTTGTATTCTCTTTGCTGCAGTGTCATAACGTTTTTATCAGACCTATTGTGCTCTATTGTAATACATTTGAATTTTCCCCAAGACCTCAAAAACCTGGACAGTACACAGACAATAGCATCTGCTGGATAAATGTGGGTATTAAGTCACGTTCATAGGTATTAAGACATATACTTTATCAATACTAAATTCCGATTCTCTTCTAACTTCTTGGCATGTAATGATAACCTCCTTGGAAATAAGAAAACCTGAAATTAGTGCTATTGGAGAGAAGAATCAATAGCTCTAAGCAACATATATAAATTAATGAAGCACTTCCCTGTGCAATTTTTATCACTGTGTCTCAGGACTGGGATGATCATTTGGTTTATATTTTTCACTTTAACATATAATGACATTAACTAGCATTAGTTGGTGAGAGTGTGGGGAAACAGGCATACTTACACATTGTTTACATTAATTAGCAGAGCATATTAAAGTTTAAAATTGTCACTTAAAAATTTTTTAAATTCCATTTCTAGAAGTCTTTGCTATTGAAATGAATATAAGAATACAAAGATTTGTATGTAAGGTGATCATCATTGTAGCAATATGTGTGGTAGCAAAGCATAAGAAAATCTGAATGTGTGTCAATAAATGACTAGATAAATACAGTACATTCGTATAATGAAATATTATGTAGTCATTTAAAAGATGAAGGTAATTTTACATCTGAAAAGATGTGCACAATATATTAAGTTGGAGAAAAAAGAAAGTTGCAGGCCACTATTATAGCATTGTTTCACTTTTATTTAAAATACAAATTTATGCAGGTATGTATATAA
Organism: Aotus nancymaae; assembly: GCF_030222135.1. Lineage (NCBI taxonomy): Eukaryota > Metazoa > Chordata > Mammalia > Primates > Aotidae > Aotus > Aotus nancymaae. The sequence continues at coordinate 35,345,561 of NW_026988413.1, forward strand.
ATAAGTCAGTGTCAGTTTGGGCAAAATCTTGAAGAATACACTCTCAACTGTTATATGCTGTTTAACCTCAGAGCATAACGTGACTGAGTATGACAGGACAGGTGGAGAACGGAAGTTCACTAGGTGTTTTACATTTTCTTTTAAGTGGTGGGATTCTGAGTAATTTGTTTTTCTTTCTTCAGCAATTCTCAATATTTTTTCAGTCATTAAAAATAAAAACAAATTAGTATGTACTGATCTAGAAAGATATTTATAATATTACAAGTAAAAAATGTGGGTTACAAACAAAAGTTTGTATTGAATTGTATCATTTATTGGTAAATATTTATAGTAATAAAAAGGCTAGATGGATGTATACCAAACTATGATGTCTGGAGCAAGATTAGAAAGAACATACAGTGATTTATTACATACATTTTATGTTATTTGTAATACAAATAATAAAATATTAAAACAACCATAATAAAAGGTCATCATGGCTGTTTTATATCTTAGAAATGTGGTTTAAAAGTTAGTAGATTTTAGTAAAGAAAACTATATTCTAATTAGATCAGTAGTGTTTTCCATTATGCAAAATATCCTTCTGTAAAGTGAATTAACTTTTTGTGATATTAATATTCACAATGTCTGGCTGCCCATTTTGGCCTAGTTAATGCTTGCCTTTTGGAGAAATAGAGGTCAAAGGTTCTTAATTACCTGTTTAAAACTTATTGAGAAAATGTCATTATTTTGCCTTCATTAGCATCTCAGGGAAAGCTCTGTGCCCCACTTCTATAGATTTGGTTCCTTTTTTCCTTTTTGAATGAGGTGTATTTATCTTTAGCAGTTGAAGCTCTTTGAACATTGACATAACTTAGATTTCAAAGTGGAAGAAGGGAGGTTACTATTGCCTGTACTTACATAGAGGGAGCAGATTATACATTTGCCGAATACAGAAATCCTGAAAAAGCATCTGTCTAGTGGGGCTTCCCTGTACATGAAATGAACTTCCTTTCTTGTGGACATTAGGACTTATGTTTGGAACAAAATCAGCTTTTATCATCCTGTTTGGAGTAACAAATGAATTGGCTGGGTAACCTTCAGCTTTCTACTTGCTTCCAATCCATGTTTTTAAAAGCCTTTTAATTTCTGAGTATTTAAAATACATTTGAACTCAACAGGTTCTGGCAGTGTCTTGTGCTTGCAAAATTTTCAAAGGGAGAAAAACGTTAGCTCAAACTTTGTAATCCTAGAGCTGAGTGCTGCTGAGAGTTTCAAGAAAAGTCAGCAAAATGCATGGCATATGTTGTATCTATTTATTTAAAATCATATGTAATTCTATTCTTCATTTCAGGACTCCTAAAAGAACAAATTATCTGTTTTAACTGAAGCTCAATTTTCAGGAATAGGAAATATATAAAAACAACAAAAACAATACCAGAAACCTCTGAAAGTGCAAAGAAAAGATAATACTCCAAGTACCTAAAATAGAGTTTCCTAAATATCAACGGAGGAGTGACTGTAAAATCTTTCAACAGTGTGAAAAGTGAATAAAAGACTCAGAATTACATATAGGGTGAAAAATGTAAGAGGAATGAAATAACTAACTTACTAAAAATGAAAGTGTTGCTTCATTGACAGATGAGTGAGATGTGTAAAATCCCACATTATAAAAAATGATAGATTTTTTCCAGTTCTGACTAATAAAGGACAGTATTTCTAATTCACTCATAAAAAATGGAAAAACTTTTTGCATTTGATGACATATGTAAACTTAAGAAAAAATCTTCAAAATTCATAAAAATTATAATAATTACTATACCTGTCAACAGGTTTAATAATGTCGTTTTCATAGTATTTAAAATTCATCTGAAGTCCTCATCAGCAAAATAAACCTTGCTTTCCAGAGAGATCAGCCTTTGTTTTACTCAATAATGAAAAGGAACTGCATCCCAGAAAAGAAAACCAGTGTTTTATGGAGGTGGCCTGCAGCACCCATTTGAATCATCAGGATTAGGCAATGACCCTGTTTTGGTTATATTTATCTGACCGTTTTCTGCAGGAAAGGAACATTAATAGCTATATAAAGCTTCAACACATGTTGCACAGAGAGGACTATATAATCCTCTATTATTTCTGTCTGTAAATGACTACATGTCTAGCACTAGCCTGGGGCAGAATCGGCTGCCAGGAAACTTGACCTGCATCATGGGCTTAATGAAGCTGTAATGTTCTGTTTATAATTCTTTCCACTTTTAACTAGTATTGTATCAGGGGAAATGAGATAATGTACCTCTCTTTTTTGGATCATTGGGGGTACTGACCAGTCCTCTGTGAAGGGACAAGGAATACAGTGTGGACACTGTTCAGGTTCTGTGACTCGCTCTGCCTATTATTCTGGAGGATCAGTTCAGATTGGGGGAGGTAGGACACCTAATTTTCACCCATAGGAACAAAGTCTGACATATGGCTGCCTGTAGGTGTGTGTGGACTGGTAGACTTGAAATATATTTGTATACCACTTCCTTCTGCCTTTTCTACAATGACAATAAGTGAGGCTGGGCCTTTCCATTATTTTTGATTTAGAGGTGTTTTCCTTCAGTATCCCTATCCTTTTTCCGATCCTTTTTCTCATTCAGGGGATTCTACTTTGTAAAACTATTATGGGCTTTTAGACTCCCAATCTACTCAGTCTCTTCTGAGCAGCAAGAAAGAAAAAGATATAATTTTTTTTGTTTTACTTTTTTTAACCTAACCTGCAATCAAAAGAGTGGCCCCTCTCAAATTTTGGAACCAAGAGTTCAGAATGGAGGCATAATTGAACAGGTAAAAGAGGTTTTTAGAGTAGGTATTTCTTCTCCTGCAAGGGTTCTGAAATGTGGGGTATTTGAAGAAATACAGACTCGGGTAGATCTTTCCTTTCTGAGCTCCTCCTCCTCACCTCCCTGAGAGTGAGGGTTGGGAACCCTCACTGAGTGCAGGAGCAAATGCAGGTGCTCTAGTGGAGACGTGGACGTCTTGCCTTTTTGGCCCTTTGCTTGACAGCCCCAAGACTTAGGGCCAGCCCTGCCATGTGACATGCAACTGACCAGCAGCTTCCCATCTTTTTTCTTTCTTTATTCTTCTTCTGTTCCTCTGCTCTTGAATACCAAAACAAAATATAGCCTCATAATCTACTCATTTAATACAGTTACCCTTTCCACCCCTGACACCTAGTCAGAATTCCTCCTGTTATTATACATTTGTTAACAATTCTAGTGGCCCTGTTTCCCTCAAGAGAAAATTCAGAGTTTCCTCAGCACGATGAAGTCAGAAGCAGCACAGGAGGGAGACAGAGGGTGATGGACTTACTGCTCAACTACACTGAGAGCAATTGTTGTCTTAACTAAGGAAAAGGCCCACAGAGGCAGTTAGGGAGCCACTGTGATGTTTGAGATGGTACAGAATGGTCTGTTGGCAGAGTGGAAGCCATGCCGGGGGCGTCTATCTGTTGACAGAGAAGGAAAGGGAAAGATGGTAAGATGTTACCAGGAGTCACAAAGATAAAGATTATTTTTTAACATGGGGGTGATTTGTATGTTTGCTGACAGAGAAGAAGGAGGCAGTAGAAAAGATAAGTTTGAAGAATGATTAATTGGTGGGTCCAGGCTTCCAGGAGAAAGGAGGTAGTGAGGTCTGAGGAAAGGGGAGGGATTAACCTCTGAGAGTAGGGACAGCTCCCTCTTGGAGAAGGGATCTGTGAAAGTATAGAAGGATTTGGAGATGTAGTTTTATCCTAGCTGTCTTTGATCTTCTTAACAATCTGTTGAGACTTAGGGCATAGGGATGAAAGCTTGAGGAGAGTGGAAAAGATTTGGAATGGATGGATCATGTCCTCTGGTGGCGAGACAGGTGTGTCGTATTTATTTATCATGGGCTGCAAGTCAGTGGATCTTAAAATAAGAACAACTGGTTTCAGAAATAAGCAAAAGCCTCAGCCAGAAGGAGGGAATAATTCGAGAAAAAAGGCACTTGGTGAACCACCACATGTTTTGAAAACTCACTGGGTCGATCAGCCTTCCCAGAGGCACTTTGGGAAATGAATCAGAAGACCTGGGTTATAGCATTGACTCAGCTACTTAACATCTTTCCTATTTTTTGGCATGGTCATTAATTACTTCCCAATCAGGCTCACCACTTGCAAAATGGGTATCCATTAATTTACTAAACAAATACTTACAGGCTGCTCACTATTGCCAGGTGCTGTGTTAGGGATGGCAGGTACAAGAGAAACAGTTTCCATCAGTCCCCAAGTTTCTATCAGTCTAGTGACTCCCTACCTTGCTTCATTTACTGGTCAACTGAGATGATAAATCAGAATGTACTTTTAAAATTCTGGAGTCCAGCTGTAGAAAAAATCTATAGAAGAGTAATTTTTTTCTTGAAACAATTGTCTTGTTCTGATCATGACCTAACGATGATCATAATTTCTAGATAGAAGACTACCTCCAAATGAAGCCTGAAAATGAGATAATAATGAGCCTCTCCTTTTTGGATCATTAGGTAACAGACCAGTCCTCTGTTAAGGGACAAGAAATACTCTCTCCCAGGATACAGCTCTCCCAGGCTTAAATCCTCTTAAGGCAGTCATCGTCTCCCATTGGAAAGCAGGGAGTGTAGCTTTTACACTGCACTCATGCTATCCTCGCCACTTCCTCCTGTCACCAATGACTGGTTGCCCTATTCCTGTGGCTGGCTCCTCTGATGAAGACAGCGCTAATTCCAGCAGAGGCACAACACAGAGCTTTCCCAGAAGCCAAGTGTAAACCAGCAGAGTTCTTTGATCTTCAGCCTGGTGCATTCTTTGGGTGGCCAAAACTTTGGAAGGACAAGCTGAAAGAGTATGTCTGGTGTTTGGAAGCCAGGTCAGAGGTAATGTTCTGGAGATGCTTTCTGGGAGTAGAATTAAGAAAATTGCCTTTTCTTTTTGATGTCTAAGTCTAGAATAGGAAAAATATTCTCTGAAATGTATCCAGAAGTTCTGGGAATGGTCTGTCGTTGCAATTATGGCTGCAGGATTAATTTTGCTATACTATACCCGACTTTCATTAGCATACTCAATTTTGTTCCATATTTCTGTTTTATCTAACATTAAAAAATTCTCATCAGTAGTGGAATATGGAGGAAAGCTTTCACTTCATTTGTGTTCAGGCCAAGGGGAAAGTCTATTTCTAAAATGAGGATTTGTCAGATGAGAAAAAATATAGGCTGCAGATTAGGTGAAGAGCAGAGAAGGAAGATAAAGCTGAGATTACTTTACCTTCTGCTTTCTATCTTCCTCTGTGAAGGGCTGTATTTATAACTGGATTCAGAAATTAGATTCCTAGAGGGCTTACCAGGTAGAAGTATGAGCAATTTCTCCCTATCTAGGTGTGAGAAAAACAACAAAAAGCTGCAAAGAAGTCAATTTTCTGGGCAGTCCTCTCTAAATTTTTCTTTCTTTCTTTCTCTTTCTTTCTTTCTTTCCTTTCTTTCTTTCTTTCCTTTCTTTCTCTTTCTTCCCTCCCTCCCTTCCTTCCCTCCTTCCTTTCTCTTTCTCTCTCCCTTTCTCTCGTTCTATTTCTTTCTTGATGGCATCTCACTCATTCTGTTGCCCAAGCTGGAGTGCAGTGGCATGATCTCAGCTCACTGCTACCTCCACCTCCCAGGTTCAAAGGATTCTCCTGCCTCAGCCTCAGGAGTAGCTGTGATTACAGGTGCGTGCCACCACACCAGGCTAGTTCTTGTATTTTTAGTAGAGGCTGGGTTTCACCATGTTGACCAGGCTGGTCTTGATAAATAATTTATTTCTGTAAACTTTGTCTTTCTTGGGGTGTCTGGGTAGAAGAGTAAATTCTCTAGAGTTTGTTCCCCAAGCTCTGGTTCTTGACCTTCCCATCTGATGCAGACTTCCTCCTACCTCACATCTCAGATCTGATTTTCTCAAAAACCTACATTCACAAACAGACTCTCAGGACCCCTCCATTTTGCCTTTTTCTGACTTCCAGATTCCTACATCACTTATTTGAGGTTTAAATCAGCATTTTCCACAGTGTATTCCTTGTAACACTGGGCCCAAGAGATGCTCCGTGAAAAAACAGTTTCATGACCAATTAAGACTAGGAAGTGTATACACATTCTCCTCCTGGAAATCCACAGTCTGCATCGACACATCTGAGGTTTTCACCAGCAGAGAGGCCGAAGAAAATTTCTTAAACCCAGAATTTTTCTGATCTTATATCCTTGCACACCACTTTTTGCATAATACCTTATAAGAAAAGTAGTGTTTCTTAGGTCACGCTCTTGGAAATATTGCCCTAATTGATTCATTAAATAATGAATATGATAATGTTATGAAACTCTTACATGTATGCACCTTTATCATCATATGAAACCTTTTACACCAGCTGGCTTTTAAAGTGCCTAGAATTGTGGTAGTAATGAGCCATGTGTGACTCCTGAGCATTAAAACACAGCTAGTCTCAGGTGAGATGTACTGTAAGAGTAAAACACACACCAGATTCAGAAGACAATATAAAAAAGAATGTGAAATGTCGCACTAGTAATTTTTATATTGATTATATATCGAAACATAATATTTTAGATACATTTGGTCCAATAATATATTATTTAAATTAACTTCACCTCTTTCTTTTTACTTTTTTAAAAAATGTGGCTAATAGAAAATTTAAAATTACACATGTGGTTCACATTATCTTTCCACTGGCTGACACTGCCTTAGAAAATAGAAACATTTTTCTATATTTGTATTTTTCTACAGCACACAGAAAGACCATATACCCAATGAAAATATTTAAAATATTTCAACATTTGACTGCATATTATGGTTGGGAAAGACAGTGAGTTGCATCTTATTCTCCAAGGTGTTCATCCTCTTACTCATGATTATATCTCACGTGTGGGCTGTCCCTACTGTCCCTTCACTACGTCAGCCTATAAATCATAGAGAACCACACCTAGTAATGCTGTGCTTCTACTGATGTTCTAAGACCCCTTGTTATGTTCTTCTTAGCTCTCCAATTAAAATGCTAATGTATATTTGTAATGCCTATTTCAAAGCCATCACTCCGATGTCATTTCTGTGAATTTCAATAGTTTTCGGCACTTAGAGACCACAGAGTTATTCCCTGGTGTTGAATCTGATTTGCTAAAGCATCATCATTGTTTCTCGTGACCTAAAATACCACTCTTTGGTGGGCAGGGAAAAAAAGCAGACGTTAAAATCCCTACTATTATCACATTTGCTTCAGAGGAATCCTCCCAGATATGAAGGTCCATGTAACAGGCTCAGAAATAACCGATAGAGACAGTGCATTTAATTACTGATAGGAATGAAACTTAAGAGAAAACCACATGCTTTGATAAGTCATGCCCTATCAGTGAAATCATTATGCCAGCACGTGGTATCTTATAATCAACTGAATCTATGGCTACATGAAGGGATTTGAGTTATCCATATTTCACATGAGCTGCAGAGAAGGCTCTGGCGCAATGAATTTCAGAGAGTAGTGAGAAGACAACCCTGACGGCAGCTGATATGAAAGTTGCAGTGAGAAGAAAATAAGCAGGATCGGGCAGCACTCTGTAAAGCATGAGTCAGGGTAAAAAAAAAAAATAGGAAACAACGCCATGGCAAATAAACTGCAGATGCTTCCAATTAGGCAAAAGTGTGCTTGCTCCACTCACACTTGTCATCCAAGGAAAACTGCAATGAAAATGGATCTGATTTACTCGTCTTTCATGCAGAAGTATAGCATGTGCACAGAAAACCATACCAAATATAACTATCAAAAATGAGCTTTTATCTACGAAGCTATAAAAAGGCATCAAGAAAGATGTGTGCTCGTGACACTAAGAAGTCGTATTTGAATAATAAAGCTTTCTCATTTTGTCAGTTTGGTTCAATAGCATTTTTTGAGACTGTCTAGTTTATAAATGCCAAGATATAAGGTACTGAGTGATTTTTTTCCTAAACAATGAACTCTGCTGACACCACCTTGTCTTTTGCATAACTGCTATCCCAACACTATTTTCTGACTTTTTATTGTAATCTTATTCTAAACACGTGTCAGTTTTCTCTATTGCAATCTAACCACATATTGTTATTAGACTTAAACTTTGAAACACATTTCTGAGCATATCTCCTTAATACTAATAAAAATAAATGATTTACCATTGTTATTAAACAAAAGCCACACTTCCTAGTCTGACCCTTAGGTTTACATTTTGGTTTAATCTACTAGCTTGGCCTTACCATCCATAATCAACTTTGTATACTCCATAGATTAGGCAATTAAGACAGCTTGCTTCGCTACTCTTGTGCTGCCAGGTTCAGCTTCCATCTCTGCACATCCAGCTCCTACTCCAAGTTCATGGTTCAAGTCAGTTCCACAGCTCTCCCAATAGCCAGAACTCTACAAACTCTGCCCTCAGCATTTTTCTAAGAATGCTTAGAAAATGTGTTACCGCTATTAACACATATGCACAGACACGCATAACACACCCATATATACACATTCAGCTGTAGCAATTATTCTGCCTGAATCAAATTCTAGCTTTGCCAATTACTAGCTGTTTAACATGGGGCATTACTTAACCTCTCTGTGCCTTAGTTTCCTCAAGTATAAAAAGAAGGATAATCATAGGACTTACTTCAAAGGGTTGTTGTGGGGAATAAATGAGTTTCCGTACAGTGCTGAGAACAGTGCTTGATGTATAGTTTGCCGTTTGTAAGTAATTCGGTGTTATCCATAGCAGCAGTCATAGTAAAGGTATTAGAGTTACTGTTATTATTTTTGTATTCCTGGCAGTACTTTCATGTGATGTCATGTATTGCTCATGATCAACAAACATTTATAGAGTAAAGCAGTAAGTAAATGAGCATACCGTAATAAATTTTAAAATGAGAGTAATGCACTAATTTGCTTTTACTTTTAAAACTTGCTTTAGGAATGCTCTCTTAATAGTACCAGGACTTATTGGGTACTCTCTAGATAAAAACACATTTTTTTTAAAGGAAGAATTAAAATAAAAATAAAGCTCTACTAACTGGAAACTTGTGGATTAGCTACTTTTAAAAAGTGCATTATTTTAGTGTGCACTTCTGGAGAAGCGAACATTTATCAACATTTATATTTAATATCCTTAACTTTAATAAATGTACACAAAATGAAAATTGAGTTCAGTCCAGTACAACAGTAATGACAACCAAATGGAGTTTTTAAACTTTCCCGATTGACTTTATGCCCATTATCTCATTAAGGTTCTTTTGCTCTAATGAGCTAGACTTGTGGGAAAAGGTTTAAAAATAAAGCTGACAGAAAAAAAAAAAAAAAGAAAATTAAGTGTGACCTAAAAGTCAGCCTCATCTATTCTCTATCAGCGTACAGTAGCATGGGGAACTGAAGAAACACTCTTCAGCTTTTGAAAATCAATGTGCATTTCATAGAGAGCTGCTGCCTTTCAGTCACAGCATTTTTCCCTGCTGTCTTATAACTATGTCCTGCACTAAATTTTACATTGCCCCAGACTCCTATTTAATTCTCACAGCTGGGAGACAGGACTAAGTCCAGCCAAATCTGTTTTCCTAGAGTGCCTACAAATCTCCCCTTTAATAATTTATTTTCTCTACTATAATGGTCTCTAACTAAGCGCTAATAGATTTCGTCACACAGTTGCTGCTTTAATCAGAGAAGAGAGTTTTATGGGTTTATTAATCATGCTCTTTTCAAAAGCTGCTGACTAAGCATTTGCCTGACAGTAGTGAGCAGTCAGAAGGTATCATCGAGGCTGTTTGCTCACTGAGTAGCAGCCTGCAGGTAGCTTTCTCACAGGGCTCACAGCAGACGGCATACAGCTAGTGCCAACTAAGCAGACTGAAATTTCAACTGCGCGCTCCCCCGCCCCAGCTCCTAGCAACAGATTATTCTCAGCAATCTTCTCCCCACCATTTTATTCACCAGGACTATTCCAGCAGCCAATAGCAAAATTCCTTCCTGTTCCCCACATCCCAAAGCAGCTAAATTATTTCTGAAAACTGAATGACATGCTTGGCAAAAGAATGTATTCCACCGTGAGGCGCTACTTACAACAAGGTTTACTTTGGCCTACTCAGGCAGCAGACCCACTAAACACCATCTCCCCACCTCCCCGCCTTCTAGGAAAGCGGCAACTTAAGCCACATAGTCCCTTTATGTGTTATAGTCAAGGCACCAAATAACAGCCAAACAATACAACGAGACTTCCTGGATTCAAGAAAACCCTTATTTCTCCAAGGCCAATTTACAGGGCACTCATAGGAACACACATTCAGACCAAACACCAACCAAGCTTGAGGTTTTGTTAGAAGACAAGACACGAGGAATAAGTAGCAAGTACTGTTTTTGAAAGAAAAATAAACTCATATTTATTGAATTTTTTTACACTGAAGATAATTGTTTTCTTCAAAATGCATAGCTATCTGGAAGTTCTTCACAATTCTTAGATATGAGTGTAAATTTCCCTATTCCCTTATTACCAAGTAGAGAAGAGTGAAAAGATCCCTGGAGTGAATTTAGTAATGATTGGTCCATGACTTGTCTAAACTTTTCTACATTTGGTTTCTGAGCAAATATTGAAAGCAGTATTTCAAATTCTCAACCTGGCCTAAGTGTGTTAGATGTACTTCTTTGACTTAAAATGATCAGATTTCTAAAATTAAATTTTTGTTGGAATTATCAACATTATCTATGTTGATATACCTGTAATTAATCACTAGAAAATGAGCAATTCTTTGTTTCAGTATGTGTTTTCATACAATGAAAGGTGATTAAAAAAGATAGTAACTAAACTATGGAAAGAATAAAGCAAAAATATTTTTAAATTATCATATGCTTCTTCAAAATTAAGTTGTTAACCACAAAAAGATTTCCTGGGTTAATATTGTAGATACCTGTGTAGATATTTTTCATCACGTCTATGAAGGTCTGGGGTCTTACATGTTTCTATTTGTATCTCCTATTTTGAAAGAACTAATAGACAAATCAACCAAAACAGGAGACTTTAGTATACATTTAGGAGTTTATACATTGTAGTACACTAAGCAAGGGAAAACATAATCTTAAAAACTAATAGTGCTCGCTTTGCCAACACATATACTAAAATTGAAATGATACAGAGAAGACTAACTTGGCCCCTGTGTAAGGATGACATGCAAATTCATGAGCGTTCCATATTTTTAAAACAGAAAATTTAGCCTGGCATGTGGCAGAACAAGCCTGTAGTTCCAGCTACTCAGGAGGCTGAGGCAGGAGGATCACCTGAACCTGGAAGGCTGAGGCTGCAGTGAATAGTGAAAGAGCCACTGCACTCCAGCCTGGGTGAGGGAGTGAGACCCTGTCTCAAAACAGAACAACAAAAACCAAACAACTAATGAAAGAAAGGGTTGTTTTTAAAAACAGATCATTTTAGTTCTCTCTAATGAATTTATAAAAATTAAAAATTTCTTTTATGAGACGTTAGAAAGTCCCAAAGCACACATTTGAACTCCTATCCTTCACACCATATTATGTTTTTAAATAAGCAATGAGACATACTGAGTTTAAAAGCTTGGCATATTTAACAGAAAAACAAAACCCCAAACCATGTTTAGCTGGTAATTGAAATAATCATCAGTTACAGTTTTGATACATGAAGACCACATATGATCTGCTTCAATTGCCTGGAAAAATGGTAAAATAAATCTATAGTTTGGTCCATGTTAATTAAAGTATATTTAATCAGTATTATCCAGGTAGTGCCATGAACAGTATTTACTGCTATCATTTAAAAATATATTATAGGCCCAGTGTGGTGGCTCATGCTAGTAATCCCAGCACTTTGGAAGACCAAGGCAGGAGGATCACTTGAGGTCAGGAGTTTGAAACCAGTTTGGCCAATATGGTGAAACCCTGTCTCTACTAAAAAAAATACAAAAATTAGCTGCACATGGCATCAGAAACTTGTAGTCCCAGCTACTTGGGAGGCTGAGGCAGAATTACTTGAACCTGGGAGGCAGAGGTTGCAGTGAGGCGAGATGGTATCACTGCACTCTAGCCTAGGTGACAGAGCAAGGTTCCATCTCAAAAAAAAAAGTTTATATATATAAAAAACTATATATATATATAAAGACAAAAGACAAATTATATGTATGTGTGTGTGTGTGTGTATATATATATATATATATAGAGAGAGAGAGAGAGAGAGAGAGAGAGTCAGCACTCGCTCATCCATGTTAATAGAGGCCAAGACTGTACAGATAAATCAAGTCCACAGATGCTAATTTCTAACTCTTACTTCGTTATATACATATAAGAAAATACTTCCAATTTGTTTCTGAGTTTTTGTGTCAGGCACGTCTTAATCTTGCACCTGAGTTTTACAAGAGATATGAAGTAGTAGAAATTTAACATAAATCAAAATTAGGTTTGAACCTTAATTACCACTAACCCTGGGCAAGTTGCTAGCCTTTTAAAACTTTAAGTTCCTCCTCTGTAGAGTTACCAACACTTACATAGTGGGATTATTGAAAGGCTATGCACATACTAACACATAGTAGGTGCTCATAAATGGGAACTTCTCTCTATTTTCCGACTTTTCCTCTGCCCTGAGTCTCCTCCCCTTCATTTGCTTCTGACTCACTCTTTAGAATTTTGGAGCATACCATGCCATTGCTGACATTTTCAGATGATCTATGAGAAGAAGCAATTAAAGAAGAAATTAAATTAATGTGATTTTGATTTTATTAGTTGAAGTGACCCAATAGAAACTTTGAGACAAAAGAAAGAAAAGCTTTTATAATTACCAAACAAGTCTAAAAGGTATTAGGGTACTAATGGTTTATTTTTTCAGCTAAAGTAACCCAGATTGTTCACATTTTCCGTCATTTAGCTTGGTATCTTTAATAAATGTTGGCCAGTCTAACAGTGCTCACATTTCACTTTTGGTTTCTTCTCTTTTAATTTTTTCATCAAACATTTGTTCATATGCATTGTAAAAACAAACAGAAATTAACCATAGCAATGGCTAAAATATAAACCACAAATTTGACTGAGTCAGCAGAGGCTTTTTGGGTAACCCCAAAATTCCATGTCTCTGTGTATTTCAGTCCGTTTGTCAACTTATTACATGATAAATGAAACACATCAGAAGAACAGAGTAAAAATTAATCCATCTTAAGAGTTCTATATGCTCTTGGTCAGATCCCTGATCCAAAAGGAAACCTGATCTAGGTTTTGAAAGCCCTTTGGTGTCCCAGAATGATTTTACTTGATCAACTTCCCAGAAAATACATGGTTCAGCCTGACAACAAATTGTCAGAAAGTCAGTGGGGAAGTGCTCTGCTTCTCCTCAATGGAAAACACAAAAATCCTATTTTGTTTATTCAAAATTTTTGATATAAGAGTGTTCTCTTTGTCATCAGGCATGGATATTTATTATTTATTTTATAGTATGTGTTTTGTATTGAAGTACAGAAATGAATAAAAGGTACTTTCATTCTTTGTCTATTCGCTTGACTTCTAAATAACTCTTGGTCTGCTTTACCCCTCAAAGCCTGACCTGTAGTGATTCACATTTGAACATAATGTACCAAACATTTTATTCACCATATTAAGCTATGTGTTGGGTACAAAGAATAACAAGGTTAGTTAGCTCTGGTACTCAAGGGATGTCCTGCTTGATTCTAGAAAGCACAGACACAAAGCAGCATGTACACTCATGTATATCATCCATCTTATACGTTGTATATTTCTTCCAAAATATTTGAAACCAGAAGTGTTTTGGACTTCAGATGTTTTTAGATTTTGAAATATTGGCAGTAAATATTTACCGGTTGAGCAGCTCTAATCCAAGAATCTGAAATCCAAAGGCTCCAATCAGCATTATTTTGAACCTCACATCAGTTCTCAAAAAGTTTTGAATTTTGGAGCAGTTCAGATTTTGGATTTTCAGATTAGGGATACTCAAATTGTATATGCATACATACCTTGTAGGAAAGGATGAGGGAAAACGGTGAAAGAATAAGATGACACAAGAAAGAGCCAATCATATTTAGGAAATGGCCAGTGGACGTGCTTCTGGGTCTCTAATTTACTCATAATGCCAGAAATAGGATCACTGCACAAGATATTTTCAAGGTATTTGTAAGGCCTACTTATATCACTTATTGCCAAGAAAGTGTCTTGGTTTGCTGACATCTAGACAAGAGATCAAACAACACTTTGACTAAAATAAAATATTGATTGTGGACCTAACTGTAGGGCCAGTTTGTTGGTAAACCAGGGAAATGATGTTGAAGGAAAGTTCAAAAACTGAATTGTGTAAATAATAGCATTTCCTTTTCTTCTTCCTACCATCTTTCTCAATTTCTATGATGAGCTCACCAATTAAAAATACATTTTGATCAAGGTCTGAAACTGATATACCTCTCAGAGTTTTGGACCCAAAACTATGAAAAAAAAAAAAAAAGTCACAGAGGCATGCAACCATTAACTACCCAAATTTGAGTGAATTAGAACTTTTCTGTTTTGCCACACTAGTCCGAAAGCCACAGGCATTCCACCACCCCAAGAGGATCTGGAGAACTGATGGAGAGAATAAAAAATGAACAAAGATTGTACATAATTGTGCTGTTGCATTCTTATTTCAACAGCCATAGAAAGAGCCCCAAGTTTCAATTCAAAGCCCTCCCTTGCAAAAATAACATCCATCTCCTCAGCCTTCCTTGTACTGGTCCTTCAAAATCATCTCAGATGTCACCTCCTCCAAGAAGTCTTCTCTAACAGGCTTACATTGCAGACTGCAGGGTGTAGGCTTATGGTATCCTTTGCTCATCAGGGCATGAATTTCCCTATAAATCTGCAAACTATTTGTTAATCTCTTAAAAACGCTGTCTTTTTCTATGCTTGGTGTTTTTAGAAGATTTTGGATTGCTGCTAATATTCTAAAAGGTGGCAAAAAGCATGAATCCAATAGTTCTTTTACTTTATTCCCCCAAGTATCTATTCTCTGAGATTTTGAAATATTTTCCTCATTCCATTAATTCTCTATTTTGCTATAACCACATGGCCCTTACCTCCAAGTAACCTTGACATTTATAGGCTAAAGGAACAATACTATAACAGCCAAGACTGGCCAGACAGGCTTTAAAACTCAGCACTGACTCTGGGATGGGGAAAATCTGATTTGTATGGGTTTGACTTTTGTAAACTAATTTGTAACTTAGATGACTTCACTAAGATTTAATAAAATCCTGTCATCACATTCAGGCTTCAGACTTTATATGTTTGCTAAATGTGGTAGAATAATCCAGAGCTGGTTTCATTTCTTCAGAGTTTGAGAGACTGAATTATTTGAAAGAGAAGTTTTTGATGGTTAAAAAAGGATACATGTTTCTCTGACACTGGAAAATAAAAGTGGATAAAATTAAAGTATTTTCCTAAAAAGTATCTAGTTACTCATTTTCTAGTTTTCCTGAGTCTAGGAAACTTTCTCTCTAATTTTTCTAAAGTTATAATTGAAATTAGTTCCTGAAAATAATATTTGGGATCAGAAGAAGCTTAGTATCTGGAACACACAGGTCTGGAAGTGAGAAAATCTTGGTCTTATCCAACTTAAAATACTCAGACATGTCTTTTTAAAAACTAAATCAATGCCATGACTGTTCTCAAAATGATGCTATACCTGTTCTCAAAATCACCCAACCCCTCCATCCAATAAAATCTGGTCTTTGGCCTAGTCTGCCAGGTGTTCCATGATCTGTCTCCATTGCCCAACCTCTCTGTATCCATCTCATTGTTTTTCTCTCTACTCTCTACCTCACTATTTGCCAGAGTTAATGCCACCTTTACTGATCGTTTCTGAAATCACCAGCATTTGCCCACCCCAGAGCTTTTGCACTGATTGTTGTTCTGCCTAGGATGTGCCTGGACCAGATATCTGAAAGGCTTCCCCTCTCCCTGCATTCAAGTCTCTGCACAAATGCCACCTCAATCAGATGAGCTTTTCTCACCAGCATTACAACAGTGCCCCTTCTCATTCTCTTTTTTGTTGTTTGATTTTTCTCCATAGCACTTATCATTATGTGACATATGTATATTTACTTGTTAAAATTCTTTAACTGTCTCTTCAACCCAAATGTAAATTTCACAAAAGCAGAGGTTTTTTTGTCTCTTTTTGTTTGCTGCCTAGTTCTTGTTCGCTGTTGTTGCCTGGTGTCTATAATAGTACCTGATGCTCGTAGGCACTCAGTAAATACTTATTGCAAGTATTTATATCCATGGAATTAATAAATATATCTTTGTATCTATTTCCTAAATGGATACAGAGTTAAGATAATAAAGTAGGCAATAAATACAAATTATATGAAAAAAAACTTGTAAGAAAGTAGAATACAAGTATGGCTAGAACCACTGTCATTTCTTTCCAAAAATCACGTGTTGACTTTAAAAAATCATCTATGGGTAAAATTTTTATTTTTCATAAATTGAGAGGCATCGTAGTTAAATTAATTTTTCTAACAAATCTGATAGGCTTTGGCTCCGTGTCCCCACTCAAATCTCGTGTTGAATTGTAATACCCAATACTGGGGGAGGGACCTGGTGGGAGGGGTATATATCATGGGGGTGGATTTCCCCCTTGCTGTTCCCATGATAGTGGGTTCTCATGAGACCTGATGTGTGGCACTTCCCCCTTTGCTCTTTCTCTCTCCTGCTGCCATGTGAAGATGTGATTGCTTCCACTTCTCCTTCTGCCATGATTGTAAGTTAGGCTTTCCAGCCATGTTTCCTGTGCAGCCTGCAGAACTGAAGAAATTAAACCTATTTCTTCATAGATTACCCTGTTTCAGGTAGTTCTTTATAGCAGTGTGAGAATGGATTAATACACCTTCATTGATTTTACAGGACTTTTTCATACTGGCTTCAAAATACCCTTCATCTTCATAAATGAAGAAAGCTATCTTGGAGCAAGGAAGATGTTGGAAGTAAAGGTAGAACGGAACACTATTATGTGATAATATGACTGCAGGACTCACAGATGACCAGATCCTGCTATAAGGCATAGTCACTACTCTGTTAGCAGCTCCTGACATAATCAGACAAGGCATGATGACAAATGGGAAGCAAGATTACCGTTGCCCAGGCTTGTGTCTTTGCCTCAGCCTTCTTCAGTAGTAAACCTGGCAGTCACATACTCATGTACAAGGAGCATTACCTCCCTTACCCAAGCTCAAATCCTAGTCTTTTCTTCTCTTTACACCTTCTTGCTAATGATATAATGGTGTATCTGAGTCTCAATCACACTGGAGATGAGAAGAATTTTTCTGTCCTCACCTTAACTCTGTTTCTCAGCTTTACATTCCCATGTTTTACCACTGTTCCTATTCCTTCTTGGCTTTCCCATGCCACATTCTCCTCATTTTCTTTCTTTGTCATTACCCCTCCATTTAAATTTCCTTTTCTGATTCTCCCCTTTCCCAATCTCTAAAAGTTATGGTCCTCAAGGCTCAGTTTTGGGATCTTTTAGTTTTTCTCCTCAAAATCTCTCTCTAGGATGTGTCATTCATTCCCACAAATGTATTTATTTTTAATGTTTTTTTTTTTTTTCTTTTAACAGCAGGTAGTTTAGAGTTCTTATTTTTAATGTTTTATTTGTAGAAAAGTTCAAACAAAACAAAAATGGATTAAATTTAGATTGAGTGACTATAGTAAACAATAACTGAATTGTACATTTAAAAATAAAGAGTGTAATTTTGCTGTTTGTGACTCAAAGGATAAGTGCTTGAAGGGATAGATACCCCATTCTCCATCATGTGCTTATTTCACATTGCATGCCTGTATCAAAACATCTCATGTACTCCATATATATATATATACATACACACACACATATATATGTACACACACACACACATACACACACATATCTAATATGTACCCATAGAATTTTTTTAAAAATAATAAATTTAGCTTGAACATCCATATTCAACAATTATCAACATATGGTCAATCTTATTTTATCTAAACTTCTGCTCCCTGATTTCCTCTCACTGGGTTATTGTAAAGTCATTTCCAGATATTGTATAATTTCACCTATAAATGCTTTGATACATATTTCTAAAAGACAAACACTATTTTATGTAACTAAAATACCAATCAAATTTAGAAACATTAATAATTACTTAATAGAAGCAAATATCCAGTGTTTAAATTACTCTTATTGTTTATGTTTTTAAATAATTGGTTTGTTTGAATATGAGCCTAACAAAATGTGAACATTACGTTTATTTAGGTATTACTGTGAACTTCCTCATTGCATCATATCAAGAAGCACATAATGTCTAGTTGCACAATCTGTAAAATAAAATAAAGTCTATGTTTCCCAACCATATGGCCACATTGTAAAATGGGGTGAGAGGGCACCAGGACCTGAAAAGCCAGCTCATCTTTTTGTTTCTCTAGGTTAGTAGAGATTTTCTAATTCTGGGTTGCAAAACTATACTTTGTTTTGCTTCTCAATTCTTCTATCACCTGTGCAAGTAAGTTTCTCAATTAAATTAACACTGTTCAAAAGACCTAGAGTGTTTACTGTTCTTGAGTGTTTACTGCTCTTGGCTGAACTGCTTGATGCAGACAAGATTACAAATTCAGTTTTGGAAATGATGAGGCTGAGGTGCCTTTAGATGCAATAAACACAAAACCTAATGCCCCTGCCATCACATACAAAGTACACTTAAACCGCTCCCATCTACCTGTCCATCCTCTTCGCATATCATCCTCTCTCTTATTCAACCACACTTACCACACTGGTCTTTGTTTTGTTTTTGTTTTTGTTCTCCAAAGTGATAAGCTCTTTCTTGCCACAAACCTTTGAACCAGCAGTTTTTTATACCTAGAATTTTCTTACCCCAGCCTTTCTCAAAACTGGCTTCCTCTTGGTTGAAATATACCCCTCACAGTGAGTTGTTCTCTGATAATCCTACCAACCTACTGGGCTCCTTACCATCGTCCATTATAGCAGCCTGCCCTTTTCATTTACAGTACTTAGCATCATCTGTAATTATTATATTATTTTTGGATGCTTATTTAATGTCTAGATCATAAAATATATTGTAAACTCCACAAAAGCGGGAGAGAAAAATTATGTCTATTTTCTTGACCATAATACCCTAGTGGGTACCCACCGTACCCTAGAAAATTGCATCTGGAATGAATGAAGGTGTTCCAGAGCCCAGGGGCAGGCCCAGGTTTGGCCAGTTTACAGCTTATAGTTTACAGTTTGAAGCAGGAAGTATCAGAGCAGTCCATGCTAATGTGCGGACTCTTTTGAAGCACAATAACCCAGCACAATATATGTTTAAATGAATATCCTGGATTTTAACCCTATTGAAAAACTGGGTCAAGAAGTTTTATCTCCTCTAGAAAAGACAAGAAAAATTTAACCAATTTGAAACATTGGGTAAGAAATCCAGCTATTGACTGCTCAATGAAACCAGTCCTACTTGATTGCTAAGCATGTAAGATAATTTTAACATAACAATATTTAAAGCAAATTTACAGGATGCATAATTTTTTTTATTTCTTAGAGTCTCACAAAAGACTTTCTTCAATAAACTGGCAGGTATCTATAACATTGGATATTTGATTTTGATAGTTTTGGTAGATGTATGTATAATGCCCTTTATGTTGGGAATCTTGTAAAGAATCTGTATTATGCTGGTGTTCAGCTTTCTAGGCACCAGGAAATTAAAAAATTGTATTGGCCCAGGGACAGAATTTTCATAGGTACATAAAATATCCGGAATTTCAAATAGGGCTATAAGGACTCATTTTATAATAATAGATATTAGCACTATCAGGACTCATTTTATAGAAACAGATAAGTGCTAGTGTCTCATACACAACAAATATTATTTAATAAATTTTTAAATTATGGAGAAAGCAGCTAACTATAAATTCTCATGCACACAATGTTTAGGTAATTTGCAAGTACTGAAGTAAAATTTGAAACAGATTTTACCAAAGACAGAAGGAATAAAGGGCTGTGACAAAAATATGGACAAGATTTGCAAATTTGTTTCTCTATCTTCTCAAAAGTATAAATAACAAGGTCTTGGATATAGAATAATTTTGGGAAGAGAAGCAAATTAAAGCAGATAAAACTAAACACCTTTTTTTCTTAGTCTATTTTTTAATGACTTTATGGAAGAATGGCCAGTAGAAAAAAATTATAATTATTATGATAGTGTTGCATCCAGTTTATTGGATATAACTCTCAATAATTTAATACATTAACATATATGACTAATTAGTTGTTTGCAAAACATTTGAAATGCCCCGTGTCAGATTTCTACCTGACCACTGAAATTTTCTCAGTATATTGCTTCCTTTCTTCTCACTGGAATGAGACTTATGGATTGTTTAAGCATAGAATCCCAGTTAGCAGCAGCATGCTGTGGATCTAAAAATCCATTAGGAAACTGTGATAATTGGACTCATAGCTGCAGTAGCAATTCATTCCTATGAACCCCCAGTAGATGCAAAATTTGCCAACATTCACCAAGAGTAGTTACTTGCTGAGTTTTGCACTCTCGAATTATACTGCTTTGTAGAGATGTGGAATAGGGTAGAAAGTAGTCATGTCGAACATTATCTTTCTCCATCCACTTACTACTAAAACCTCCATGATTACTTATTGATTCCACAGCTTAAAACTGTGTCCTTAATTATTACTAATAAAACAACAATTTTTATACTCTTAGTCCTTATAAGTATCAAGCTTTGTATATTGTGCATTTATTTATCCTATCTCCTGTGATTTAATAGAGATTTTAGAATTAAAATTTAAACTTGTTTTGGGTAAAAATAGATACTTTAAAATTATTCCACAATGAATTTTTTTCTATGCTATTTGTCACAGTCATTTGTGAAATATATACTAAAGAGTCCATTTACCCTTTAGTAAATATATATTTATGGATATATATAAAGTAAATATATATATTATATATTTATAGATATAAAGTAAATATACCTATATATTTATGGATATTTATATATATAAAGAGTCCATTTACTCTTTAGTAAATATACCTATATATTTATGGATATTTATATATATAAAGAGTCCATTTACTCTTTAGTAAATATACCTATATATTTATGGATATATAAGAAACAGTGGACTGTTTCTTGCATCTTTTGCCATCTCTGTATAGAGATACGTCATTTGCTATAATTTCAGTCTAGTGAACGTTTGTATTTGTCTATACCACTTAAAAATTTCCAAGAACCATAGACTGTTCGTCATACACAGAATGGATGCTGTTGACCTAGAGAACTTGATTCTGCTTTGGGTCTCAGGAGTGATGATAGGGTGGTACTGAGCCATACTTCTGCTTGCTCTCATTGTGAGATCATTTATGATAAACAACGTTCATTTCTAAAAGGTTTTGATGCAAGGGTGTGTGTGATTTTAACCACAGAAAAGAGTGAGGTTAGTCTCTTCATAAAGAAATCTCTGTGTCTGCTTCTCTCTTCACTTAACCATAGGAATTAAATGGTTCTAGACAGAGCAACAATTATTTTTATGCTTTCAAGTACCTACTTAATCCAATATGGAATATTGTTCTCTTCTCTAGATTTGGTCAAGTTTACCTTGTTAAAGAAACTTAACTGTTTAAAGAGCAAAAGTAACCTATTTATTCTACTATTTTCTCATTAATTTTCTATCAGTAAGAACTGAGAACAATTCCACTGCATCTACTTTACAATGAATTTTTTTGTTCACTCACCTCCAGTTCTTACTCTATTTTTATTGCCAGAATTTGTTTTAGGCAATTGTTAAGTGTACGCAGAGTATAACTCAGCAAATAGAATTGTCTTTAATATTGTTAAAGATGGAAGAAATAGAAAACTTACCCACTAGTGTTCTGTAGGAAATATAATGCAAAACTTTAAGAGGAAAAATGAGTCCCTTCTAAAGTTTAGCAAAAAATATTAAAAACTATATGGCTTTTGATGGGTGTGGTGAAACTCAGAAATAATTAAAAGCAGCTTTAGGGTTAAATTAAAATAGTATTTTTTTATTTCACATTTATCTGAAACAAAACAAATATCTCAACTACATTGCCATTTTAACTGTTGACAAAAACTGTTGGTTTGCTCTCAGATTTTTCAGTAGGCTTAAGACACTATTTTCCCCTTTTTATTAGAGCAATCTATCACTTAAATAGTAGGAAAAAATGGCTAAATTGAAACTCCCACATCCAGTTAAAAAATAAAACAGTGGTTCTGCTTCCTTCCCTTTGAAAGAAAAGAGTCATACAAAAGACATAATTCTTTTTTCTTTGAGACAGAGTCTCACTCTGTCACCCAGACTGGAGTGCAGTGGCAAGATCTCAGCTCACTACAACCTCCATCCCCTGGGTTCAAGCAATTCTCCTGCCTCAGCTTCCTGAGTAGCTGGGATTACAGGCATGTGCAACCATGCCTGGCTAATTTTTGTATTTTTAGTAGAGACGGGGTTTCACCATGTCAGCCAGGCTGGTCTTGATTTCCTGGCCTCAAGTAATCTGCCTACTTTGGCCTTGCAAAGAAAATAAATAATTTTTAAAGAAGCATGGAAAACAATCGTTCTCCACTCTCAAGTGAATTGTATAAATCTTTAATCATCAATAGTCTAATACTTTTTCAGTTACCAGAACTTAAACTAATTCTCTGCTTTATTCTCACTTTATATTATAAACCAATGTTGAAAGCAAAATTGAAATCCTGAAAACAAAAATACATAGAAAACAAATATGTTCTTCTATTTATATCCAGTCCCCACTAACATCTGAGGTATTTCACATACCTCAGATGTGAAATAATAAAAATACATAGAAAACAAATGATGTTCTTCTATTCATATCCAGTCCCCACTAACATCTGAGGTATTTCACACAATCTAATCATTTCTTTGAACAGTTTGCTACAGCTATTCACGTATCCACTACTTATTGCTTGGTCTACTAGTTCTGTGAGAGAACATGGAAACAAAATCTGTACCTTGAGGAATTTACAGAAGACTTCAGCCTTCTGAAATACTCTGTGGACATCTGGAATTTCTGAGAGTACATACTTGTCTTCTCCCTTCCCTTGGGAAACCTCTGAAGTCAAGGGTCCTTTATGTTCTCAAATCTATGTTCAAGTTAATACTCAATAAATATCTCTGGGCCAAATAGAGTCACTAACTCTAGATTTCAAATGTTTTGAAAATTTTAAAGCACTATTACTTAAAATTTAGAATTTTTATTGCCATATGTCATTTCATTTCCTGCTGACCATTGTGAAAAAGAATTTCTAGGATGAATGGAAGCTGTAAGTCTTCAGGAATAAAACCAATTGGGTTGTCATAAGCCAAATGATTTCTAGGTTCAAAGAGTTTAGATAAGCACTCAGCACTTGGGGACAGCTTATAGGTTCTACAGCACATAATTACTATGAATTATCTTACTTTTAATAATTGCAGTTTCTTGGAAGATTCATACATTTTTGTAAGACCTTGTATAGAAACTTAGTTTTTTTTATTGAAGAGACAAAGATGGGAACTCAGGATAATAAATAGAAATAAAGTTTGTGAAGAAAAAAAAATGCTAGCATAAACGGAAATGAGGAAAAAGAAGTAAACTAGGCTTTCTGACACCTTCTATGTACCAGGCTGACAGTGGTCCTCAAGCTACATAGAAGCTTGTCTTATTTGATTAATGTTCGCAATAACACAGTGAAGTAGGTACTAACTTGCCCAAAGTAATCCCAATAGTAAGGGGAGGACTAGAATCTAAACCCAGGGCTGGCTAGCTGACTATAGAACTTAGAATCTGGCCAGTGTTATTTCTCTGCGGCATGCCATTTCAAGCTACACTGAACATCAATTTAAATAGAATTCTCAGCCTTAGAAACATAATGACACTCAATAACCACAGAACAAATAATGACAAGGAGAAATGAAAAAGGGATAGTGGGGAGAGGGAAAATAAGGGAGGAAGAGAGGAAGGCAAAGAAGGAGAAAGGAATGGAATTAAGAAGAAAGAGAAAAGGAAGAAAAGAAAGTAGGAAAATAGGGAGGGAAGGAAGGTAGGAAGGAAAGTTACTGAAATGCCACATCACTCCTACTATTACCAGTTACTGTCTCTATTAAGTGAATTTCTTTAATTTTGCTAAGAGCTGATCAGTTTTTAATGAAGTAAAAAATACCTCAACACGGTCTACTAACTCTTCTGGCACTATTTTTATGAATTTTATATGAATTTTTTTCAGGAAATGTTACATCATTAAAACTAAAAAAAAAAAGTTCTCATTGAAGAATTTAGTATGGGCTGACATATTCTAATGTCACTATAGTTCTTATAGTGGTTTTTATTGATTCTCATTGTCTAAAATAACAGAAATATACAACATGCTGGAAGGATCTGGGGCACAGAAGTTTTATAAGGGAAGTAAGCTATGTGACAGATGATATAAACGTAAATGTCCCCTAGTTTCCCAGGTTCATTTTGAAATAGATATGACTTGTAAATTTTCAGGTACTAGCTTTTTCTAGGAATATCTAACTCAGAACCATATTAAAAGTTGTGAGACTACAATATGCCCAATTAATATGCATCTAATATTCCTTGATTTAGAGTGATCTGAAAATAATATGCTAGCCTTGCCAGAAACTAGGTGTGTGACCTGTGTAAAGTCACTCAACCACTCTGTGCTTTATTTTTCTTATTTGTAAAATGAACTTAATAATTGAAACTTGTACTTATGAATGATATAGGTTTTAACAATTTTACTAAAGATTGATTAAAATATTAGAAACCTATTCATGCAAGCAACAATATTTGCAAACTTTTAATATTAGTCAAGTTGACATTTTGGTTAAGAAACAATGAACATCTTTTAAAGAAAAAAATTAAAGAGGACTTTTTATGGTGTCTTGCTGATATACCAATTTTTTAAACATCTTATGATTATCTTTAAAAATCAATAATGTTTTTACAGATCACAGCAATATTTTGTGAGAAACGTATTTCAAACAAATATCTTTAATTGCACCCAAAAAACAATTGAGATTCTAATATGATTTAGTTTTTCTGGGTACAGTCGTTCTCTACCAACCAATACATAAATATTTCAAAATTATAGCTACTAGAAACTTCAAGTTACAGTGTACTTTTTATATTGTTCCTCCGCATGGAATATTCTTTATTCTTAGATGGTAACTGTAATGCTCCTAAACCTTACAGACTATCTGAAGAATATGCTTGCATATTAAACAAACCATGGAAACCATTTAAAAACATATAAAACAGGCATTGGCTGAACACCCAGGTTTCTCCTGCGGTATGATAATCTCCATACAAAAGCATAATGAATCCATTTAAGAATCATCATACATCAGCTCATACAGTTTGCCTGAATACAATACAACCCTTCTGTTGTCTATTTCTTGAAAATGATGAAAAAAATTTAAAAGCCTCAAGTCCATTTAGAGGTGAAATAAAGCCCAAATCAAATGTTGCACAGTCACAGTTTTAACCCTGGCTGACCACCTTGATCCGATCACGTTAGAGAATGCTGGGACGTGTCCCTGCTAATCATTACATTAGTCTTAAAAGTAACTCAGAACATTACTTTTCATTTTACAAGTAAGCACCTTCCATGTCTCAGGCTACACTGGAAGCATTGGAGATGTATTAATTTTAAAGCCTGTAGGTAGATCATCTAAAAAACATACTATGTTTCTATCATAAAGGGCACATTTAACTCCCTTTCTGTTCTCTCTTCACTTCTGCATTGCACAGTAAAGAAAAGTCGGTGGGGCATTGAAAATCTTGAGCTGATAATAGTATATGAAAGAAGAACAGAAAGTGTGTGCCAAGGTATGACCCACTGGGAGAACCTTAGAGACAAGAGTGTACAGATAACATACCATGTTATTCTAGATTTTTCATGAATTCCATGATGAATTAAAATAATTACATCAGGATATTATTGTCTCATGGGCTTCAAAGTTTAATGGAGAAAACTAAGTAAAGAGCCTCAGAATTTTTTAAAGAAAATCAAATTTGCTAGCACATTTTTATTCTATTTTTTCAGTCTATTTTTAGTCTATTTTAATTTCATTGTTGATATTTTCCCAGAAAAAAAATACATATCTAAAGCTGGGGAAACCATTTATGTGTTGCCTCTTAAAAAAGAGAAAAAAGGTAAAATAGACCATCAGCTGAAAACAGTTGTTTCTCCTGCAGTGTGATAATCCACTCATATGAAAACATAATGGGTTAGTTTAAGAATCATCACACACAGCTCTTGTAGTTTGCCCAAGTGCAAAACTGTTGAGAATGTGTCAGGAAGAAAGCTACCTATCTTCTGGTCTTTTGGATCACCACGTGATACTGTTCTAAGATTCTGAAAATCCAAGCAATCTCATTCACTGAGAGAATAGCCAAGTGATGTGTACTTTGTGAAAGTCATACAATAAACAGAACAACATAACAGTAAATCAGTTTTATACTTTAAAATTGAGATTTTAGATTCCAGTGTGAGATTTTAGATTCCAGAACACAGTGCAATCATTGTTAGTTTCATTTTTTTTTTCCTTCAAAAACTGCAAGGTATTTTACATTGTGAATAATTTAAAATATTAAATGTTTACAAACAAAACTTCTGACTTTCAAACCAATATAATTTATTTGTCTTTGTACTATACTAGTTAAAATGTACTACTTCCCTTACTACTTTGGAGCAGGGCTGAACAACAATGACCTTTAATACATGTTGACTAAGAAGCTAACTATAAACTGTTACATTGGGTTTATAAGTCATTAACCATTGAGCTATTATTCATCCCAAATCTTAAACATTTGAACACACTTAAATTCAGGTAAACAATAGAAAATCAAATAAGGATATGAACAAAATAAAGTGATTTTCATAATTAAAGTCTTAAAAATATAGATACATGAAAAAAACTGTTTCTGTTAGGAAGAAGGTGCCAGAAACATTCCATTCTGCACACTATTGTGATAGTACATCAGCAAGGTCCAGGGAATAAATTTATCTTCCGAATAATCCTCCCTACCCTTTAAATTTATTACACCTATACACTAGGATATAAAGGTCTACATTAAGTTGGATACTTCCTGACATGCTTTGCTTGACTCACTCCAACCATCACTCTCTATTTTATTCAGTGCCAAGTTCTTACAGAGTGTATCTATATCCACAGTGGTTGATTCCTCCTGACTCACTCCTTTCTTATGCTTGCAGCCTAGTTTCTCCCCTCACCATTCCAGGGGAATAGTTCATCTTAAGGTCTCTAACCTTCTAACTGACTAGGCCAACAGCTTGGCTCATAGTCTTAAATACCCGCTACCCCTTCATCTTCCTGCGAGTCCGACTTCATTGATCACTCCTTTTTGAAACATCTTTCACCTTTGGTTTCCAACACATGGTACAGCTTCATTCTCCTCCCATATCTCAGACTTGGTTTTTCTACTGCATCTGCTGACTCCAAACTTTCTCCTACCTTCTAAGTATAAATTGTCTCCTTGGACCTCTTTGCTCCATCCTGTTCTTTCGTTAGTCTCACCTGCCTTCACAGACTCAGTCGCCACATTTAGACCATTGATACCTACATTTCCAACCCCGGTCTCAACATTCCCCTTCAGATTTCAATCTGGTTGCCTGACAGCTCTGCTACATGACCTACCTGTATCTTAAAAATCCAGCTTGTCCTGCGAACATCTGCACATCCTCTACAAGGTCAGCTCTTCTTGCTTTCACTGTGTATTTTTGGGGCCACCATTCACCCTCAGTCATCTAAATTCAAATGCTTGTATCATGCCTGACTGCTTTGGCTCTGTCACTCCTGGCATACCTACCTCCACTTTTTCTTTGGGACACGTGTACTTTGCCGTTGTAGTATAGGTGTAACGTCTGCATAGTCCTTACACTTGTCTGCACAACTTTTTTGTCCATGTTTAATATTCATAAGACTCATCATTAAATGAACTTGAAGTGGATCTTTCTGATCAAGCTGTCCCCCTCCTGTTTACCTCCACATTACAGCACAAAGTTAATATCCTTCACCATAACCAAAAAAAAAAAAAAAAATACACATGTGTATAATAGGTGTAAGTTTCAAAAGCCACAAACTTGGTGTGTAAAATATAACTTTCTTTCTCTGAAAAAAAAAATAGTTTCTAGTTAAATACCCATTCCTCAAGAAAGTCAGGTTGGGCAACTTTTGAATGCTTTTTTATTCAGTGGTGTTGTCTCCAATGCTGTATGCCCAATATTCAACACCGTCATTTCTCCTGCTCTCACCAGTTGCTGGTTCATTGCCCCCTCCACAGAGTCTGCATGCCGAATTATTTATCCCAAATCTTAAACATTTGAAGATACTTAAATTCAGGGTGAGGTTCTCTGTTCTCTCTGCTACTAAGTCCTCAACCTCTTTGTGATTCTTGTGACAAAAAGGTCTGGATTCAAGAGCCCCTCCTCATGACACTTCTAAGTACCTACCTCCTCTTCTTCCCCATTGCTTTTCCTTTCTGTTCTCCAAATCAGAGAACTGTAATATCTTGGGAATGATTATAAGGGATTAATTCCTAGAATCCTTACCTTTAGGGCAGAATCCAGATTATCAAATGGACTTGATAGTCTTACTTGTGTTCATGCTATAACAATCTTACCCCCTGGGGCATAATAAGTATAGAACACACTAGATGCTTCCTGCACAGAAGGGAGGTAGAGGTAGTAGGAAAAAGAAGAAAAAAAGCATAGCTTATTACAAAATGTCATCTCATGACATTACAGTAGCAGAACTTAAAGACACCTTCAGAGGACCATCGCCAGACTGCAGTACAGCACTTTCTCCTCGCTGCTGTTTAGAAGGAACTAGCCATTGCACTGGTGTGTGTGTGTGTGTGTGTGTGTGTGTGTGTGTGTGTGTGTAACTCTTTATGGAAAGAATTATTTTGGGTAAATATATGGGCAAAATATACATTTCGTTTGGCTTATACACAATATATGCATTTTGTTTGACTTGAATTAAACCTTTAAAAAGTGTTTTTTAATTGAAAATTTTCACATAAAATCCACATTTTCTGCTTTTTAGAAAAATATGAAAAATTGGCAACATCAAGTACTTGTATAAAATTGGCTTAAATAGAGCTTGTAAAGTTTGATAGAAAAACATGGTGAGTTGGCAAAGAGACAGAACTAATATCAACTAAGCACTTTCTGTGAGCTGGACAAATGCACACACGAACACACCATTGAATCATTGCAGTTAGGGAGGTAAGATATTCTCATGTCAAAAAGCTACTAAGTGACAGAGACAAGAAAGGAACCTGCATCTCTCTCACTAGGAAAACACACAACTAAACAAGAAATGGCTAGAAAAGAATGTAGTCCCAATGCACCTAAACCTCAGTGGTACTTTCCAGGAACGAGAATGTGTAGAAACCAACAGACCAAACAAAATACCAAAATGTAAGTCTTTGCCATTCTTTGCTACTTTGAAGCAAGCCTCTTTTTGCCAGAGTTCTCTTACTTCATAGGTAGTAAAATTAAGTAGCTTTAAGTCAGGGCATGACAGATTTACTTTAAAGCTATCAACAATTCTATACTTTGGAGTACTTTTTGTCACTATTATCACAGATGCTCCCTTTCCAAGGATGGCAGAAATCTCTGCGATAGAAAGAATGAAAATAACCCGCATTTTACTTCAGATTGTCCTGGTCCTTTTCAAAAAAGGAGAAAGCATAGAACAAGTTATATTATAGTGGCTCTTTCCACTGTCTCTATAAATGCATAAAGTAGAGATTTTCTTTCTAAACCAAATCTGTTTGGCAAGATATACTTGCTGTTATACAGATTTAAAAATGGTCCTCTTCAGGGAGGTTTACATCTTTCAGATATTTGTGAGCTATTGTCATGTCGTTCACCTTTCCCTCTGGAAGTATTTGGCTCCTTTTTATTCATGGCTAATAAATCAATCCTTTCATCCTCTTAATAATTTTTCTTGCTATTCTCTGAACTCCATCCAGTTGGCGTATCTGTATTTAGTAATGCGCAAACCAAAACTAAATGTAACATTCCAATTGTGGTTTTGTTTTCAGTATTACAAAGGTGATATTTTAAAAGCTATTGATTCCCTGTAAACCTGTTTCCTTTTTTTTGGTAAAAAAGGAAACCAGAGAAAATGAAAGGAAGTTGTAAGAAAGAAATAGTAAGGGCTCCTATTAATGTTACAACTTCATGATTTATTTATGGCTATTTCCTGATTTCAATTATAGGAGGCTTATTACTATTAACTATTTAACTGCAATTCAAATTATTTCCAGAGTTTTTTTGGGGGGGCGGGGTGGGAGGGATATTGTTTGTCTATTGTTTTTAGCACATAGAACTCTCAAGTTATTTCTTTAACCCTATCCCTATGGCCAGGGTCCTGCTAGTATTAGACTAATTCCTTAAGTAATTTACACCTGCCTGTCCTACTAAATCACCAAGCAGTATACATTCCAGACTCTTCGTTATAGGAGGCCACTTACCCCAAGTTAATTTGCTGCTTCTTGGACCCCTGCTGCCACTGTTTCTCTGAAAAAAAGATGAACTACATCCCTTGGTCCAGCTGCCTTGCCTGACAAATCTATCTGTTACCGAAAGCTGCTATGGAGCTTCTCTTGTCCTTCACTGGCTCACGCGTGCTGACCGCAGCCTTCCTCTATCACTCTTTCTTATGGTGGGTCAACAGCCTTGTTGCACTGAAAATTTTCCAAGCTGTGATAGTTTTTAATTCAAAGTTTATTTTAACCTAAAAATTAGACCTTTGTTTTAAAGATAATTCATCTTCAATTTTGGAACTTCCTTGAAATATTCCTATATGAATTCAAGAAACAAAAGTGTTATTGCGGTAATAACATTGATGCTTTTCTGCTAAGTCAGAATAGAAGACTGGCTTTCAGTACAAGACTCTGGAACGAATCTGCCTACATTTGAAAGCCTATCCATCCACTATCCTGTGTAATGAGATACTCAAGTGGTCTCTGCCTCAGTTTTTGTAACAATAAAATGGGGATTTTATAATTTTGAGGTATGTTCCTTCAATAACTAGTTTATTGAGAGTTTTTAACATGAAGCGAAGTTGAATTTTACTGAAAGCCTTTTCTACATCTATTGAGATAGCCATCTATGACAAATCCACAGCCAACATCATATTGAATGAGGGAAAAGCTGGAAGCATTCCCCTTGAAAATTGGCACAAGACAAGGATGTCCTCTCACTACTCCTGTTTGACATAGTATTGGAAGTCATAGCTACAACAATCAGGAAAGAGAAAGAAAGGCCCTCAAAATAGGAAGAGGAAGTCAAATAATCCCTGTTTGCTGATGACATATCAGCAAATATGGAGGTTTCTATATCTAGAAAACTCCATAGTCTCAGCCCAAAAGCTCCTTCAGCTGATAAACAACTTAAGCAAATTTTGTGATACAAAATCAATGTACAAGAATCACTAGGATTTTTTTTGAGACCGAGTTTCACTCTTTTTACCCAGGCTGGAGTGCAATGGCACGATCTCGGCTCACTGCAACCTCCGCTTCCTGGGTTCAGGCAATTCTCCTGCCTCAGCTTCCCAAGTAGCTGGGACTACAGGCATGCGCCACCTTGCCCAGCTAATTTTTCTATTTTTAGTAGAGACAGGGTTTCACCATGTTGACCAGGATGGTCTCGATAAGAATCACTAGGATTTCTATACGCTAACTACAGCCAAACTGAGGGCCAAATCAGGCACACAATGCCATTCACCATTTTCACCAAATAAGTTACCTAGGAATACAGCTAACCAGGGAGGTGAATGATCTCTACAATAAGAATTACAAAACACTGCTCAAATAGATCAGAAATGACACACAAATTGAAAAACATTTCACGTTCATGGATCAGAAGAATCGATATTGTTAAAATGGCTATACCTTCCAAAAAGGTTTCCAGATTCAGTGCTACTGCTATCAAACTACCAAAGACATTCTTCACAGAACTAGAAAAAACTATTTTAAAATAAATATGGAACAAAAAAAGCTCAAGTAACTAAGGCAATCCTAAGCAAAATGAAAAAATCTGGAGGCATCATGTTACCTGAATTCAAATTTTACTGTAGGATTACAGTAACCAAAACAGCATGGTACTGGTGCAGACAGACACATAGACCAAAGGAGCAGAATACAGAGCCCAGAAATAGGACTGCATACCTGCAAACATCTGATATCACACAGAGCAGACAAAAACAAGCAATAGGGAAAGGATTACCTATTTAATAAATGGTGCAAGGATAACTGCCATTCATATTCAAAAGACTGAAATTGGACCCCTTCCTTACACCATATACAAAAATCAACTCAAGATGGATTAAAGACGTAAATGTAAAACCCAAAACTATAAGAACTCTGGAAGACAAACTGAACAATACCATCCTAGACATAGAAACAAGCACAATTTCATGACAGAGATGTCAAAAGCAATCGCAACAAAAATAAAAATTGACAAATGGAATCTAACTAAACTTAAGAGCTTCTGCACAGCAAACAAACTATCAACAGAGTAAACAGACAACTCACAGAATGGGAGAAGATATCTGCAAACCATGCATCTGACAAAGGTCTAATATCCAACATCTATAAGGAACTTAATTTTACAAGGAAAAAACAAACCACCCCATCAAAAAGTGGGCAAGAGATATGAATATATACTTTTCAAAAGAAGACAAAAAGCCAACAATCATATGAGCAAAAGCTCAATATCACTGATCATTAGAGAAAAATATAAAAGTTTGAACTTATCTATCTATCCATCCATCCATCCATCCATCCATCCATCCCTCCATTCATTCATCCATCCACCGTCCCTCTATTCATTCATCCATCCACTTGTGTCAGGTCTTCCTTATGTTTTAAAAGGGCAGACGCATCAATCAAAATTCTGAAAGAAAACATGTTTTTAAAATATTTTCTTTAATTGATTTACCTTTCTAGGAAAAAAAGCAACAATCTATAATCTTTAAGTGCCATGTGAAGTTTATTAAGTATATTAAAGGAAGGAAAATATTTCTAGTTGTTCCATGTCAAAATAAAGAAAAAAATAAATAAAGAGTAAGAATATTTCAGTCAAGACAGGGTTAATGAAACTGTCAAACAGAAAAATATTCTTGGCTTTCAATATCTGCTTAGCGTTGTGAACTGAGCACTAGTTTTATAGAAAAATCATCACTTATCTGTAATACTATAAATATATATCTCTCCAAACATTCAAGCTATAGGATCCTGATTACCACCTTTCTGGCACAATCTTTTCTGGGGTAGACCTAATGACCCTTGGCAGTGGTCAGAGAGAACTGGGACTTACATGGGGATGTGACCTATGAGTGATCACAAGCTGTTTGACCTTGACAAGCTGTTTTACCTTTCCTGCCTTCCAGCTCTATTTCACCAATCTATTTTATATAGCTGTCATTGAAAGCCACCTCAACGTCTTCCTATTCAAAGTAGGGTATAAATAAATAGATTATTAAAAGAGAAATGAACTCAAACCAAGACCTTATGATTCCAAATTCCAAAGTCATCATTGAAAATATATTATTGCCCATTTTGAAATCAATTTAATAGTTGCATATTCACTGATTTTATAATGAATTCAATTTAATTTAGGAAAGGCTAAATTTAGATATCCAATTCCTAGGCATTGATAGATTTAAAAACAGTAAGAAATACCAAATTATCTACTGTGGTAGGAATACACAGGATGTGTTTACAGGAAATTAGAAAAAGTCTGGAAAAGAAAATATTTAGGGTTTTTCAAATATTTTCATAACAATACTTTATGAAAGAGACTACAAAGACTATCCAACCAGGCTATAATATATTATGTTTAATAACATGCTTAGGTTCCAGGAAGCCACTGGTGGACAGGCTTGGGAGATGTTGGGACTAGTATATGGATGTAAAAGCACTGTGTATTTTAAAAATGCTTTCTTCTGGTGCAACTGCAATCATATGAATAAAAGCAGAACTGGGAAATTGGTGTGTTTCCAATGAAGATACAGCTATTTTTAATCAGGGAAATTTACTAGCTAATTGGACAATAGGTGATCATAAACTAAGTTGATGGATTCCTCTAACTCTAGACATTACATTTTTCATTTGATAATGTAAAGTATTTCTTCTATTAAACAAGCTCAGTCTTTGGAAAATATGTAAAGATATGTTAAAGGCAGGAATTTAGGTTTGAGTAATTTTAATGTTTTGGCATAGAGATATTCTAAACTTAAATGGTAGTGGGGGCATTTTTACTGAGTAAATTAGAAATGATTTAATAATCAATCACTTTACAAACCATTTAATGATGACAGAAAACCTCCTTGGTAGGCAAAATTAGTAAATTAAGAGACATGAAGATCTTATTTTTAATTTTTAAATTTTTTTTGAGACACTTTCTCTCTGTCACTCAGGCTGGAGTGCAGTGGTGCAATCTCGGCTCACTGCAACCTCCACCTCCCAGGTTCAAGCGATTCTCTTGCCTCAGCCTCCCAAGCAGCTGGGATTACAGACATGCCCCACCACACCTGCTAATTTTTGTATTTTTAGTAGAGATGGGGTTTCACCATGTTGGCCAGACTGGTCTCAAAGGACCTCAGGTGATCCACCTGCCTTGGCCTCCCGATGTGCTGGGATTACAGGTGTGAGTCACTGTGCCTGGCCTCCTTTTGAATTTTAATAAAGCATGGAAATTCATTTATTATTACACTTTGATCTTCTCCATCATTGTATTTATATCAATTATAATAAGTTAATTATTTATATAATCTATTGAACCTTTGTTTTTCCCACTAGTCTCTGAGTTCCATGAGAAGAGGGATGATGTCTATTTTAATCAGCCCTGTATCTGGTATATACTAATAACAATAACAGTAAGTGTTAACTTTTAGTAAGTGCTTATTATTCATGACTAATAGTCAGAAAATGTGTTAAATGCTTAATACATTTTCCATTACTATTAGTCATGAATAATAAGCACTTAGTAAAAGTTAAACATTTAAGTTAAGCATTTAACACATTTTCTATTACTATTAAGTTCATTTAATTATATTTATTAAGTTAACAAGTATGTAAATTTATAGTGAATCAAAAGACCCTAAATAGAATGAAGCCCAGGGTGAGAAGGGCCAGAAAAATTCAGCTATTCCATAAAAATGATGAAACCAGGGCTCAGAAAGGTATGGGCAACATGCTTAAAGCCACAGAAAAAATGTCACAAATTCCAGCATGTCCTGTCGATGTGTCTGATGCCATTGAGCACAGAGCATCTGAGAGATGCAGTGAGTTAGTCCCTCCAAAAACTAGACAGATTTCTTATATGTACTCACTCTTCATCATACACATATTCAGCAGACATTCACTGGCTATCTACCTTACACCACATGCTGTTGTGTAAGGTATACAGATGAGACATATTATATTATATTTATTTACATATTAGACATGCTGTATATTTATTTATATATTAGACATAGGAATAGGACATTAAGAGATGTCCTATTCTTAATATAAAACAGAAAGTTCCATTTAAAAACAAAAATCCATTTTTAAAACAGGAAATAGGATCAAACATTTCATATACAATAAAGTTGCTTTTTCCTAAATAAAGTTAATTTTCCCAATTACTTTCTTTACAGAACTTAGCTTTTCATCCGATCGCTTAAATACTGTCTTATAAATATAATTTCAGTTAATTTAACTTATCTCTAAAAGCCATAGGCAGCTTGCTAATTTGTTTGATGATTTTATAGAATACAGTGATTTGGAACCTATTGAATGTTGAAACTTGTATACGTATTCATTTATACATGCATTCTGAACTTTAATCAATTGCATTTCATATTTTTAAATAGCTTGTAATATTACATTTGTTTTGCTAGAATATTTTATAAGCATCTACACATATTTGTGTTGTATTTGAATATTAAATTTCCATTAGCCATTATTAATGTATATAGTAAAGTCTTCGTTGAGGTTTTAAACTGCAGTTTGATTTTTCCTTTTCCTGTAACTCTGAAACATTTACAGAGTTTGCCATACTAAAGTGTGTACCTTTACAAATAGTCTTGTTTCTAAAAATTTTACAGAAAAAATAGCGTTTTCACATATTTGTGGGATCTAAAAATCAAAATAATTGAACTCATAGACACAGAGAGTAGAAGGATGGTTACCAAAGGCTGAAAAGGGTAGTGGGGGGTGGGTAGGAGGAGAGATGGGGATGGTTAATGGATACAAAAAAATAGAATGAATAAGACCTAGTATTTGATATCATAATAGGGTGACTATGGTCAATAATAATTTAATTGTACGTTTAAAAATAACTTCAAGAGTGTAATTGGATTTTTGTAACTCAAAAGTTAAATGCTTAAAGGGTTGGATATCCCATTCTTCATGATGTGATTATTACACATTGCATGCCTGCATCAAAACATCTCATGTGTCCCATATATACCTACTACATACCCAGAAATATTTTTAAATGTTAAAAAATTAAAAATCATGCAAAAACATGTTTTAGCAAATAAAAACATGTTAAAAGTGATATTTAAGAGAATACAGAGTTTTGATTCTTTAGATAGAGGA
Organism: Aotus nancymaae; assembly: GCF_030222135.1. NCBI lineage: Eukaryota > Metazoa > Chordata > Mammalia > Primates > Aotidae > Aotus > Aotus nancymaae. The sequence continues at coordinate 35,382,303 of NW_026988413.1, forward strand.
GACTCTTTTAAAATATTAACATTTGTCACCCACTTTTTAATAGGTCCTACAGCAAAAAGGTCTCAATCAATCTCATATTTAAAAAAAAAGTTAGGAAGACACAGTAGATGCTCATATAGGTTGAGATAATGAATAAGAGGATCACAAGCTCCCTAAGTTTTTAAATACTGTTTCAAATTAATCATAGTCCTCAACTCCATCCTCAACCCCAAAGGGATTTTCCTGAATTAAATTGTTGTTCATTATAGAAAAAAAAGAATTGTAAATTTTAAAAATGATTTCAGGTTTTCTTAAAGTGAAAAGAAAGTTTAAATATCCAGTGAGTAAAAGATCAACTGATAGGAGATTTTATACATTCTCAGCATATTAAAACTCTGACCAGTAAGAGATCCTCCAGCTCTGATGGTGTTCAGAATGTAGGCCAGTAATGATGTGCTCTGCATACATAGAGAAGCTGAGCCCAACAAGGACCTCAGGAACTGAGCTCAGCTCTTGAAAGTTTAAAAGCAATAGACTTTTAAAGGTGAACTAAAACTAATGGGTTCTAGTAGGTTCTTTCAGACCTTACAATTTACAAAAATTGATTTAACTTTTATATCAGATCTCAAATATGTTAGGTATCTGCTTCAAATTTTTATAGAACACAGACAACGCATCTATTCTCTTCATTAAGTTTCTCAAGAAGACTTTATGCTGTGATCTCTTTCATCAATCCCATGATCTTAAACATGACTGCTCACCTTGTTAGGATATGATGCTTATAAATTAAACAAAACTCGCCGAAACTAGTGAAGGGTGAAGGATTCAATCTTGGTTGCATTCCAAGAACTCCTTTTTCCATAAAGAAATGAATTCTGTTGACAGCCCCTTATTCTCAGGGTTCTTCCTCTCTCCTACAGGGGCCAAGGAAGGTTCCCTATGCTCTTTTGCCATCATCTTGGCTGCACTCTGATTTCATGACCTCTGAGTTAATCCTTCTTTTTTTCCCTATTAACAAGTGTAAGCAGGCCAACTTCAAACAGACTGCAATAGGTCACAAGGTTTAATGGGCACAGAGATAATCATCTAAATTACATTTCTAGGCCTGATGGGCTAGACAGACTTAGAGGGTCATTTTACTAGCATTTGCAGTTAATCAGCAAGGTTGGTGGGTCTCAGAGCGTAGCTGCTTTTGCCTTCCTCCCTTAGGGGCTGGGTCATACTGAATGATTAGCAAAGGCAGCTGCATTAACTTTCTTCTTCCGCAAAGTGTGTCATGTCCCAAAAGGACATGAAAGTCAAATGTGGCCACAGCTCAAACACCAGACGCACTCTTTTCATCTCAGTGGAATTATCTGCCCTCTACTTGTAGATCATGATCCTCAGCACAACAGTTGTTGCTCATTTTCACAATCTGTTAACAGTTAGGAATTTTTACATTAAAGAACTTTCTCCTACATTTATTTCTTGTAGCATCTAGGAAAATGCCATAGCCTACTGTGTATTTTTTTAATGCTACATGATTCTTAACTTTAAAAGGAATGAGAAATACAGCATTACCCTAAAGATAAGAAGAACCAAAATACTTTTACCTCTTAAAATTCAAAGGTAAATATCCTTTGGGAACTGGCAGGGAGAATAGCATCATGAGTTGTTTTTACAATACAGGCTCACATAATTTTGGTTATGTATTTCAGTTTATTATCAAATAAGACAGTAGTCTTTCTCCTGAGTGAGATGTTAGAATGCATATGTAACTGCAATTCAAGAAAAGGATGAACTGGAATTATGTAAAATCTATCAGTATGTCTAATATATAAATAATTATAATACAATATGTCTCACCTGTATAATATTCCATAACTTACATAAGTATTTTACATCCATTATCATTTTATTCTTAATAACAATCCAGTGATATAGGCTGGGGCAAGTATAAATTATCTCCATTTTACATATCATAACAATTTTCTGGAACCTAAGTGGCTTGCTCAGTGTCACTGTGGTAATAAGCAATAAAGCTGGCACATAAATTCAAATCTTCTGATGTCACACCCAATTCATGTATCTTACTGAATAACATTATACAAAATACAAAATGTGGTTTTTTGGTGAAATGCATTAGTATATGTGTGTGTGTGAGTATGTATATATATGCATACACACATATATACACACACACACACATATAAAATATATATATACACACACACACATACACATATGTGTGTATGTGTGTGTGTGTATGTAGATATATGTTTTTGTTTTTTTTTTTTTGAGGCGGAGTTTCGCTCTTGTTACCCAGGCTGGAGTGCAATGGCGCGATCTCGGCTCACCGCAACCTCCGCCTCCTGGGTTCAGGCAATTCTCCTGCCTCAGCCTCCTGAGTAGCTGGGATTACAGGCACGCGCCACCATGCCCAGCTAATTTTTGTATTTTTAGTAGAGACGGGGTTTCACCATGTTGACCAGGATGGTCTCGATCTCTTGACCTCGTGATCCACCCGCCTCGGCCTCCCAAAGTGCTGGGATTACAGGCGTGAGCCACCGCGCCTGGCCTTAGATATATGTTTCTTAAAGCCATTCACTCAAACAGGCCCTTGTGGCAGAGCTGGTGGGTAAGTTGTGTTTACATAATTAGCATTCTAAAGTGTTAAACTGATATATGTTAAACTGATTCAATAAGAAGAATGTTCATTTGTCAAAATAGCCACATACATTGTAATGTTTCTAAAACTTGGATGACTCTCAAGAGTATACAGTTTATAAAAGCCACAAATATATACAATCATATTTTAGTCTGATACTGAAGAGGCCATTTAGAAGGCTAATACATAATTGGAATACAAATGATTTAAATGAGAGACAGAATCAAAAGAAATGCTTGATCTTTATCAGTGCCAATCTTAAAATATATTATCTTTCTCTGAATTGTAAAAACTTTACCTTTCCCCCAACACATGAAAAAAGTAGAAAAAATAATAATTTAGAAACTTTAGACTTAGTGGTGGTTAATCATATAGGGGACTGAAATAGGATGGGGACATATGTGAACTCTGGTGAGGTCTCTAAAGATTGGGGACAGAATGAAAGGAAATTAAAGTATAGAGGGTGTTAGTTCTAAGAAGGGGACATTTTTAATGATGTATGGCTTGGTCAAATGATTACTAAACATATTATCATTCTTTCATGATTGAATAGTAGGAAGACTGGGGTAAAGATTATTTGAAGCTACTCATACGAAATTATGTTCTCAAACATGAATTTGATCATTAATGAACAGAACTTTTATTTTCATTACTGGTCAGTTAATGAGTTTTTAATTTTTAAAGTTTGACCAAAAAAATTTACTTTTGCTTTTAGAAGTTGCTTTCTCAAAAACAGTTACAGACAAGAATAACAACAAAAGAAGGAAAAACACTTACTGGATACTTAAACGAAGTTTATATCCAACATATACTACTTTGTTTGGCAGGTCTTTTGATATTACTTTTGGTTTTTTTGTCTTTTTCTTTTTTTTTTATTGCATTTTAGATTTTGGGGTACATGTGAAGGACATGCAAGATTGTTGCATAGGTACACACATGGCAGTGTGATTTGCTGCCTTCCTCCCCATCACCTATATCTGGCCTTTCTCCCCATGCTATCTCTCTCCAACTCCCCACCCCCTCACTGTCCCTCCCTGTTTCCCACCAACAGACCCCTGTGTGTGATGCTCCCTTCCCTGTGTCCATGTGTTCTCATTGTTCAACACCCACCTATGAGTGAGAACATGCGGTGTTTGATTTTCTGTTCTTGTGTCAGTTTGCTGAGAATGATGGTTTCCAGGTTCATCCATGTCCTTACAAAGGACCATTTTTATGATTTAAATTATGTTTAACAAGGGCAAATAAAACTTGAGAAACATAGTAATTTATGTGAGCAAAACAATCATTGAAATACTCAAATATAAGAAAATAATGAATGGATTTCAAAATTTCAGAGAGTTTAAGAAAAAAACTTGGAAAAATACCTTTGATATTCAGAATCACTTATAGGAAGAGTCAAAAAAATTGAGAAAATGAAGACATATTTATGTCATAAAGAATACAGAGTGGACAATATAAGATTAGAAGTCAAGTTACGGGAAGTACCACTAAAGGTGTTTATTTTATTCCCTGAAAAAATTATCTCCTTGGTGACATTACTTAAACTTTAGTCTTTTCATACACAAAAACAGGGTATTTTGAGAGGTAAAGAAATAGCCTTTCCTATCACAAAATAAATGGAATATGGAAGATATGTATTAAAAAGAGAATGCACCTGAGCTACATAATGGTAAAAGCAGGTACTTTTTACATAAAAAAGAAAAGGCATTAGCTTAGGGGTGGTAAAAGGCAATGTTTCTCAAAGTGTGGTTTGGGGACAAGAGGCATGGCATCAGCATCAGCTGGAAAGTTGTTAGATATGCAAATTTTTGGACCCCACCCTAAACGTACTGAGTGGCAACGTGGAGTTGAAGTGAAGCCAGCAGTCTGTGTTTTAATAAGCCCTCTGGGAAATTTCAATGCGTGATTAAGTTTGAGAATCACTAGGATGAGGAAAAGCAGTGACAAAAGAGGAATGAAAGAAAGTGAAGCCAGTGCCCTGGCCAACAAGGTCCTATTGTCTTTCAGGGAGGGGATTCCTAAGTCTCTACAGTGCTCATAATCAGTCAGAAACATTTAAGGCTTAGATGAAACTTAAGAAGTGAACTAAAGAAGTGTACTAGGCCAGAGAGGAATTGGGTGGCACACTGTGGATATAATCCTCCAAATCCACAGTGGCACACATCCCCTTCAAATCCTGGGCCAAGTATCCAGCAGTGGGCCACGCCCTGGGGCGTCTGGAAAAGGAAGTGATCACAGGGTCTTATTAGGGCCCTCAAATCAGATTTGTGATGTTCGGAGCTTTTGTTTCTTAGTATTTACAAACACACAAATAGTGGAAGAAAGAGCAGAACACCTAGCAGGAAATTGGGACTGAGGGCATACTTCTAACTTGACATTGATCTAAAATGTTTAGATTATTGAGGTTTTAAAAAATCATTTGCTCTATCCAACCCTGTGATGCCTGGACTCCTTCTTTAATATTGCCACCAGGTGGTCAATGAATCTATGCTTTGGATACTTTAAAGAGAAACATAAAAAGAAAAAAAAAGAGAGAGAAACATATTGCCCATAGAGAGGGCATATTTATTTTATCCTTAGAGAGCTATAAGTATGAGAATGGACTTACTTATATTTAACTGGTAGCTGTCTTGTTGTGAGGCTCCATGAAATATAAGAATAAGGACATTTGTCATTTTTTCACTGCCCATTGTTCAACCCTCTCTTATTTAGAGGGAATCCTATACTATAAATGCCAAGTAATCCTGCTCTATCTAGTGAGTAGGACAATGTCATGTGATTTAAATGTGGCTAACTGGATGCCCCAACCTAAGATTTTGAATTTGGAACAAATGACATAAATAAGAAAGGACAGTTTAGAAATCATTCATGACCTTGACATTCAGCAGCAGAGGCAGAAGCAGCAGCCTGCAGGCTCTGGAGAAGAAAGTGTGTCCAGTGACAGGGGGATTCGGGGTAGTACCTTGCCTGCAGCTCCCCCTATTTCCCTTGATTCCTGTCTATTTTCTGCTTCTATAGTCTTCCCACAATAGCTCAATTCTGTAAGCTACCAGATATGTTTTGAATAAAGTTCCTTTGCTGCTTAGGTTAGCCAGAATTGATTTCTATTTCCTGCACCCAAGAACATTGACTAAGAAATTAGATGTAATAGAATGTTGTGGGCAATGGGGTAGACATGATAAAATGGCATTAGAGATGTCTAAGTAAAAGTGGTTTATATGCATTTGGATAAACGGATCGGAGTCCACAAGGAGAGTTGAGACTGGAAGTAGATATTTCATAGACGTCTTTTAAGTCCTAGAACTGAGGAGGTATTCAGAAGACAAACCTCAGATAGATTCTGTTCTTTGTTTCCTAGCATCTGTCTTTCTTAAAAGAGTATTTCTAATTTCCTTTGGGAATTGATTGTTGTTTACACTTAGCTATGATGTTTGAAGGAATTGGCCTCTTACCAGTTCTAGGATTAGACTTCATTGGCTTAAATCAATCAGCAGTAAGGACCTGGGCACAAAATCCAATCAGTGATAATGATATTTATGCAGATTTTGCAGGAACTCCCAGGAAAGTGATGTAAGATTTTGAAGTTCAGCAGGACCACAGCCATGTGTGGACATCTGAGAGAACCTGCAGCTGCCTAAAGGCTCCCATGTGGAGTCTGAGGGTGAAGTAACAACTAAAATGTACAGCAGTGAGATGGAGAGGAAACAGGTGTCGTTGTTTAAACACTGAATCAAACTTCACCTGGAGCTTGGAATATCTGGATTTTTTTCAGTGAAATCTGCTAGTAATCCTCTTTATTTTAAAAACCACATCAAAGTAGGTTTTTTTAATTAACAATATAAATTGTTCTAGTCATTATATCCCTTCACTTCAACTCCCATCCTTCCTTCTCCACACACATTGTTTATTATTTATGGTATGAGTACATTGGATGATATCAGAAGACATGAATTGATGGTCCCTGTGCTGAATCTGATCACAGAATTTTATTTACTTCTCTGTTTGTCATGTCGAGGCTTCCCTTTTAAAAATTAATTACCAATATATAAAACTTTAGAGATCTTCCATTAAAATTCAAATGTTAAGTTTCTTTGGAAGAATCAGGAGATTCCACAATACTGAAACAGCCTCCCAAAATAGCAGCAAATATCTTCAGCTGAGCAGTTGCTGTTCACATTTAACAGGGCATATGATTTCCACTTAGCCATAGTCCTCACCACTTCCTATTGCCTCACACCTGGCCTAATTCTGTCATTTATATTAGCCAAATCTGAAAAGATTTGTGTTTGCAACACTTTATGGATTTAATCTCAGGTCTGCTTCTTATTTTCTGTGATGATAGTGCCAATCACGTAGGGTTATATTAAACATTAATGTGATAAAATATGGTAAGAACAGTGTAGGCATTTACTACAATAAAATGCTCTACTGTATGAGGATGTTCCAATCATAGATAATAGTTTCAATTGAAGATTCTCAACTTTTAAGGTAAATAAATACATGAGAAATAATTTTATTTTTTGAATAACTGCTACTATCCAGCTCTATTGACAAACCTACCTCCTTTCTTAATGGATCTGGCTCCCTTGATGATATTAAAGTCCTGTGTCATTACACTTTAGTAATTGCCAGTTATTAAAAGTCTCATTTTCACTAAAACTTTATTCTCATTTGGATCCAAAACTTTCCCCCAAGGGAAGCGTAGATTTGCACCTCCCACACTTAATGGTAGGTAGAGAAGTATGACAGAGCTAATTCTGAGATAGCTCTTAAAATTTCTGGCCCTTGATGTATATACATCTTCCTCCAGTTATTCAAGCAAACACTAATCCAGGTGTTGCTGGAAGGGATTTTGCACATGTAATTAAATTCACAAATCAGTTGACCTTAAATTAGGGAGCTAAAATCTGGGTCTAGAGGTCAGAGACAAGGAAGACAGAGAAAGAAAAATCCTGGGAGAGATTCAAGGTGTGAGAGTCTCGGTGCTGGCTTAGGAGATGGAGGGGACCAGGTGGCAAGGAATGTGGGCAGCCTCTGGGAGCTGAGAGCAGTCCTTGACTGGCAGCTTGTAAGGAAACAGGGACTTCAGACCTCCAGTTGCAGGGAAGGGAATTCTGCCAGCTCAATTCTGTGAGCTTGTCAGTGGGCTCTTCCCCAGAGGCTCCAGACAAGAATTTAACCTGGCCAATGCTTTAATTTTAGATTTTGAGCTCTGACCAGAGAACACCCATCCCACTGCCCCTGGATTTCTAAGCTACCAAACTGTGAACTAGTGAATGGTTGTTGTTTTAAGTTGCTATGTTTGTGGTAATTTGTCGCACAGTAATAAAAAAACTAATACTGAAGAGTTGGAGGTGGTGAATGAGGTCCATTCTCTCATAACGTTCCCAAATTTGTTCCTTTTGATTTAAGGTAGAAGAAGAGGGCAAACTAAATCTCTTTTGGGGGTCATCCCTGTTAACCTCACTCATTGTCTTATTGTAGGGGGGCAGCCTCAAAAAAGCCCTGATGTTGTCAGTTGCCTGGAGCATTGAGAGGCTCAGCTACAGTTTCCAGCTGATCCTGATTAAAAGCCTCAGGTGTCTTGTCCTCTCATGCTGGGTCCCTGAGAAGCCTAGATACAGAAACTCATTTCTACCTTCTATAACTTTAACTCTGGGGTCTGTGGCCTGGGACAGATATACCTCTACCTGGAATTCCTGAGAACTCAGGGGACTGCTTCTTGCCCCTTCTTAGCCTGGAGAACCTCACCGGCAGCAATATCTCAGCATGCCCTTTCTTCCTTTCTGGCAGTACAAGGACATTCCTCAAACCCTGTTACTAAGCAGATATTCAGCCAGGTAAACAAGCAACTTTCTCTCCCTGTTCAAGTCATCTCTAAGCTTCACAGATGATTACCTTAAGAGGAGAACTCATGGACCCCTCTCCCTTCCCCCTCTGGGAGCAGGGGTGGGGACACAGTCTCTTTTCATGAACAATATATTCCCCAAATGTCACCTCTTCTCACTCTCTATCCTCTCATATCTCTCTTGCAGTCAAATATATGAAAGTCTGAGGCTAAGAAGGCAGCCTTCTTTTTTCTGAGATAAGAAGAGAAATTGTATTCATGTAACCTTCATGCACACAATATCAACACTATTCTAATGTAATAGTGATATAATGTCATAATGATATAATGTAATAGTGATGTAATGATGCATTCAACATTTTTAAATCTCATGTACCCCACAAATGCATACCCCTACTATGTATCCATAAACATTTAAAATTAAATAAATAAATAAAAATTTAAAAAATATTTTGGGGAATCTGGATATAAAGTATACAGGAATTGTTTATACTGATTTTCAACTCAACAGTTCAATATTATTTCAAGACACAAAGCTAAAACAATTTAAAAATTATATATGCAAAAAACCCATAAACGAAATCATGCATTTTAACATTTTTAAAGAATGCCATATCAACGTCACCTAGAACATAACTTGTAAAACAAGGCATGTGTTTAATTTTGTATTTGGTTTGAACAGTATCATTTAATTTTACAAATATTAAGAACTTTCCAGGCATTGTGCTAAGTGAGGATGATAAAAGACCCAGGCTTTGGCCTGGAGAAATTGACTGTGTGAGTGTTTGTGTCTGTGCATATATGTGTGTAAATGAGGGAGAGAGACAGAGACAGAGAGACCAGAGAGATAAAAGAGTAATATCAAAGAATGAGTGTTAACTAATTGTAGAGTTTTTATGAAGATACAACAATTACTTCACCATTGTGAACAATATTGTGCTAATGGGTGGGAGAATCCATGGCATTTAAAATTGAATTTGAATAAGATTGGGATTGCTTCTTCTGGTAACAATAAGAGGTAGGTTCATTTAAAAATACTTTTGAACTAAACATTTTAGTATTTAATATTTAAATATATATCTTACTTCAATTTTTTTCTTATTATGAATCCATGTACCTGGCATAATGAATCCATGCACTTCTTTTTTTTTTTTTAACTTTAAAAAACATTATTATATATGGAACGCTTCACGAATTTGCATGTCATCCTTGCACAGGGGCCATGCTAATCTTCTCTGTATCATTCCAATTTTAGATATGTGCTGCCGAAGCGAGCATGAATCCATGTACTTCTATTCAATTTTTTGAAGAGACAAACAAGAAGAAAAACTTTTGATTAAATCAGAGGCCCTGATTGATCTCCCCCAAATTATAATCTCACTCCAATTGACTACTCCCCACTCATAGATTCTGGTGCAGTTTTGAATCAACTTGAGTTTTACAAATCAGAAGAGTAATATAGATGTCTTTTTCTGAAATGTAAAATCTAAAATTTGTAACATTTTTTAATATTCAATAAAAAATGAAACCTTTATTCTCTGGGTCTGCAAAAGCAACTTTTGAAGTCGAATATATTTATCAACGTACTCATTAGGGGCATTTTTTCCCTACAGTTTTGGAGAGACTCTGAAAACCAACACCAGTATGGTTTAGATATTCATAATTGTTTACACATGTTTCAGTAACAAAATATATTTGGGGGGTGGTACTTTATTTTAGGATTTGGGATAGCTGGAAATTATTATCATTATGGTTAAAAGTTTTCTAACTGGATAATGGCATTAAAAAGAATATAACATTCTCGAATCTTTCCTCTTAATATGGAAAACATATTATTTTATTACATGGAGTTATTTAAATATGGCTTGGCTGTTGTCTGGCTAGTTAAGTATGAAAGTGTCTAAAGAAATAGGTTCTTTAGACCAAGAAATAGGTTTAGAAGGTTCTTGGAAGAAGCATCAAATAGAAAATGACTATCATTTCTTATTATTTCTAATTCTATATCTATATCTATAAATGATTTCTATGTAACTTCTTATTCTTATTAATAGTATTATTGCTATGCAGAGAAACCTTAGTACTCTTTTTAAGGGCAAGATGGTTAATATTATATATACTGCAGTGACAGATTCTAATTAAATATTTGGGAAGTGGGACATCTTTTACAATCATGATACACAGTATCTATTACCTTGGAGAACTATAAAAATCCTTTTACTATTTGTTCCTTCAGAAAAAAAAAAAAAAGATGATTAATAAGGGATTCTGTGGGTCCCAGAACCTGAAATGTTTCTTCTAAGGAGCTAGACTACGTTAAGAGCCAAAAGGAAGCAAGGTTCAAAGGAAATTCATCTAATATTTGTGCTCTGGTTATAAAAGGGGGTGAGAAGCTGTTCATCAGCGACATGTGTCCAGTTGGCAGGGAGGGCTGAATGCCAGACTGAGGGGTTATTGTGATCACAGATGGACTTAGCATGGGAACCGGGATGTCAAAGACTCCCAGTCAGTGCAGGCTATTTTGGGGACTTTACACAAATCATTATTCTTGCAGTCTGTACCAGTATGGCCTCAGACAAATGTATTTGCTTAATTTCTAACAAACACGCAATCCTTTTAACAGCAGCAGAACTTAATACAACAATTACCTCTCATATGTTGATACCATGACCCAATAATTATTTCCTATTTGCTGATTGGCTATTGGGAAGATTTGCAGATTACCAATGTAGGTTTCATCCTTGGAGATATCACTGAAGGAAGCTTATTAAAGTAACGAATTATAATTGTCTCTGAATATAATGAATTCCTTTCATCAAAAAAAATTTTTACAGTTTTTATATTTTGTGATGTCAAGACGATGCCACTAAGACTTAACAAGTAATGGTATAGAACAGCTAAGTCAATATTCTAAAGAAGAAATAGGGACCTTTTTCAGCCAGGGAGGGTAAATTGTCAATGAATTGGCAATCCAGCATTCATTTCATACATTTAGAAATAGTCAGCATTAGTGAATTTCTGAAGGATGTGGAGCTGGCTCTGGGAACCATGTCTAGATCTGTATGTTAATAGCCCTTCTACATGAGGCACAACTACAAACTGCCAGCGGGTTTGCTACCTGATCCATGGGTTCTCATCCTTACTCTGCCATTGACTGGCAATGAACGTTGGTCAATTGTTGATGATGGACCTTGGCAAATTGTTGAGGTTTACTGATATGCAGGGTGAGGTGCTGGATGTCAAAGATCCTCCTAACTCTAAAGTTCAGTGTGACATTGGAACACAAGACTCACAAATGGCCTAACTATGAACCTGGCTACTGGCCATAGAACTATTGGTCGTCAATCCTACAGCTAGAAACATGCCCTGTGCTAACACCCTTCTCTACTGCTGTCTTCCCCATTAACAGCTTTGGCCCCTCAAACCTTTTCTCCACATGTAATTGTTGCAGGGCTCCATGGTGTACTTGACCCCTTTCTTATGACTGTCCCCATTACTATATTAGTGATATCATATACTAAGTGGGCTTTTGAAGGCTTGCCTAAAACCTAATCTCATTTGTATATTTCCTTCTATACACCAACAAGAAATTAATGACAAGTTCCAAACAATAACCTACAAATTAACTCTTGGAGCCAAAGCTATATGTAAAGTATATATAGTTGACCCTTGAACAACAGGAGGTAAGAAGAGGGGTGGTGGTTAGTGGTGCCAATCCCCCAGGCAGTCAAAAGTCCAAGTGTAGGCCAGGCGCAGTGGCTCACACCTGTAATCCCAGCACTTTGGGAGCCCGAGGTGGTTGGATCACCTGAGGTCATGAGTTCAAGACCAGCTGACCAACATGGAGAAACCCCATCTCCACTAAAAATACAAAATTAGCTGGGTGTGGTGGCTGGTGCATGCCTGCAATCCCAGCTACTCAGGAAGGCTGAGGCAGGAGAATCACTTGAACCTGGGAGGCGGAGGTTGCGGTGAGCTGAGATTGCACCATTGCACTACAGCCTGGCCAATAACAGTGAAACTCCGTCTCAAAAAAAAAAAAAAAAAAAAAAATCCAAGTATAACTTTTGACTCTACAGAAACATAACTACTAATAACGTAATATTGACTTGAAGCCTTACTAACGACATAAACAATTGATTAACACATATTCAACTAACGATACATATCAAGCAATTCAACTTTTTCTGTTATACCATGACTTTTCTCTGCATCTTGGGAGCACTTTCCGCATCATTAGTGATGGCATTTTGTGTGCATCCCCTGGTGTTGTTCAAGTTTACAGTATTGCACTGCATACAATAAAAATATGCAAGAGTCATGAGAGATCACATTTTATTTTTAAAATTTTTTATCCAGGTAAAATATGTCTATAAAATTTACTATCTTTATCATTCTTAAGTGTACAGTTCAGTGGTAATACATATAGTTATATTCTTTTTTCCTTTCATCTTTCTCCTCCTCCCTTCCATTTCTGGCCTCTGGTAACCATCATTCTACTCTCTATCTTCATCAGATGCACTTTTTTATCTCACACATATGAATGTGAACATGGAACATTCGTCTTTCTGTGCCTGGCTTATTTCACTTAATATAGTGGCCTCCAGTTCCATTCATGCTGCTGCAAATTATATGATTGCATACTTTTTATAGCTGAATAATATTCCATTGTGTATACTACCATGCTTTCTTTATCCACTCTTCTGTGACAGACACTTAAATTGATTCATATCTTGACTATTGTGAATAGCGCTGCAATAAACAGGGGAGCACAAATATCTCTTACATATATTGACTTTCTTTTGCATATACACTCAACAGCGGGGTTGATGGATCATCTGGTAGTTCTATTTTTACTTTTTGAGGAGCCTCCATACTGTTCTCCATATTGGCTGTACTAATTTACATTCCCACCGACAATGCGCTAGAGTTCCCCTTTCTCCACATTCTTGCCAGCATCTGTTGTCTGTCTTTTTGACAAAAGCCATTTTAACTGGAGTAGGATAATATGCCATGGTGATTTTGATTTGCATTTCTCTGATGGTTAGTATGTGGAACATTTTCTCACACTCTTGTTGGCTATGTGTATGTCTTCTTTTGAGAAATGTCTTTTCTGAAATTTTACTCATTTTAAAATCAGACTTTTCTTTTTTTTGCTATAGAGTTGTTTTAGTTCCTTACATATTTTAGCTATTGAACCCTAGTCAAATGGACACGTTGCAAAAGTTTCTTCCATTTAGTAGGTTATCTCTTCTCTTCGTTGGTTGTTTCCTTTGCTGTGCAGAAGCTTTTCAGCTTGATGTAATCCTGATTGTCAATTTTTGCTTTGTTTCTCTAATCTGTGAAGACGTATTAGCATTTGGAAAATATCTAAAAGTCATTTGGAATAAAATCTAATTTCAAAAAGTTTATAGTCTTTTAGAATAATAGTATTTTTTAGAGATTATAGATATACAATAATTAAATTACATTATGGTTATGCCTCATTCCTCATAAAACATAGATAGTATCTTTATCCTTTGCTACTAATTTATTAAAGTGGCACAGAGAACATTGATCTCCTCATCCTTATCCTTAATGGAATCTACCAAGTGAAATCTGGGAAAGATATTTCCGGTTTTAGTAAAGCAATGTTTCCTCTCTTATTGTTAAATAATTCTTGAATTCCCAGTCTCTCAGCTGAGACTGCTAATAAAATGACATTCACCATTAATCATGCAACTGTCAAAATACATGTTTAAGGATAAGTTTACACTCAGTTATGAAATGTTTGTAATCACATTCATTACAACAATGTAATGTATAATTTAGCACAGGTGATTCATGCTGCAAAGTCCTTTATATTTTTGCATCTTATTAAATCTAAACTTAAATATAAGCAATTTGAAAATCTCTGGAACATTTTACTAGACTTCAACGAGAAAATAAAATTTGATGTTTTAAACTTTCCTCTTATGCCAATCTGAAGACACATTTTATTTATCTATCTCTTTTAACATATATATTTTGCAAACGTGGATACTGTACTCTTTATGTGCCCAAGCACTAGTCCAAGATCTTCACAATATTAACTCAAATTTTCCTTGAAACTCCCTTGAGTGTCAGTATCATTACTATCCATATATGACAGATGAGAAATTGTCCAAGGTCTCCGACAAGTAAGAGTTGAGCTGTAACTCAAATCCAGACAACATAAATAGTATTTTGATCAAAGTATTTAAGAGGGATTATTTCACTCAAAGAAAATTTCTCCCTCCCTGTTATTTCTTGAACCTTTGAAACCTGGGTCTCTTAACTTTATCAAGAATTTAATTTTAAAATAATTTGTCAGGTCAAGAAGCCCACATGCAATATTTATTTTCCGATTCATTAGGTCTGGAAAGATCATCTTCAAGCATGTGGAGGGGTGGGGAGCTGGGGGATGTGGAGGAGGTAAAAACCCAGCAAACACAGTGAACGTCTGTACCACATTGCTAAAGAATGAGGTCCTGAGAGCTGGAGGGCACTGGGTAGGGGCCTGCTCTGCTTTGAAGAATGAAGTCATGCTCAATGTTTTAAACTCATCAGTCCTACCTATAAAAGGGCTGTGGGTGAAAAAGAAAGAAAGACAAATTAGCATCAGTTTCAAAAGGAGTTAAATATGTCAGGCGGTAAAGTGTCCTACTCTGTCTTCAGGGACCATACATCAAACCAGCCTGTAGTTAGTTCTGTAATCAGTGAAATCATCTGCAAGGAATACTCCATCTCCCATTCTTGTTCCTACAACACATGCCTATTGAAGGAAGTGTCACAGTTAGTCAAAGGCATGTGGAAATATTCTCAGCATTACCTAATTGAAACATTGGGCCAACCTTTCTTTGAACAAAAAACGATTTGTTATAGCCTGCTGAAAGAAAGCACACAAATGGCTTTGACTAATGAGAATAATATAAATAGTCCAAATGATATATTGTTCAATTTCCCTGAGTTTTCAGGAGCACCATTACCTACATCTCATAACCACTTTTTGAGCCTGTAAGAAGAAAGCAAGGGCAAGTAGCTCTTTACAGATATTTATTTCTAAGCCAAATAATAGATTTGGTGACAATTTGCCTTGAGAAATATAACAATTGCTGCTTCTTTGTACTAATACAGATCATTGAAAAAGCACATGTGATTCCAAAATGTTATATTTTTATATAGACACTAATTTATCATTCAAAACTACAAATAAAACAAGGTATATAAATAGTGCAGTTGCTCGAACAAAGCAAGTGCTCAATAAACTGAATTATAATAATGTACATTTATGCCAGAAATGAAACTGTCCTTATTATGTGTGTCACTGCTAGTATTATTCTGCTTCAGATTGTGAGTTACTAGGATAGGAATTTTTACCTGGGACTTTTCATACTTCTGACACTGTGTACACCATTGGGCATATATATGTACATTATTTTTTGAGATGAGGAGTCAAAACTTTCACAGATATTGTAAGGGGCACATTGCCTCCTCCAAAAGGTTAAGAACCACTGGCCCAGAGGAATCATTTGCTTTAACTTATCCTATATAGAGTCAAACTTCGTTGTTTGATAAAGCCAAAAATATCTTTTTCAAAAAATAAATCATGCTTTAGACTTGGTTTGGTTGTGGGAAAAAGGACTTACAAAATTACCTAACCTGAGGCAGCAGAGAAAAGGAAATACTTATGCTGTTGGTGGGAATGTAAATTCACTCAGCCACTGTGGAAGACAGTTTAGAGATTTCTCAAAGACCTTAAAACAAAATTACCATTTAATCCAACAATACCATTACTAGGTATGTATCCAAAAAACAATTAATTTTATCAAAAAGACACATGCACTTGTACGTTCATTGCAGTGCTATTCACAATAGCAAAGACATGAAATCAACCGAGGTGCTCATCCACAGTGAAATGGATAAAGAAAATATGATACATATGCACCATGTGGAATACTACACAGCCATAAAAAAGAATGAAATCATGTCCTTTACAGCAACATTGACGCAGCTGGAGCCTATCACCCTAAGCAGATTAATGCAGGAACAGAAAACCCAATACCACATGTTCTCACTGATAAGTGGGAGCTAAACATTGGGTATGCATGGACATGAAGATGGCAACAATAGACAATACTAGAGCAGGGAGA
Source organism: Aotus nancymaae (assembly GCF_030222135.1). Lineage (NCBI taxonomy): Eukaryota > Metazoa > Chordata > Mammalia > Primates > Aotidae > Aotus > Aotus nancymaae. The sequence continues at coordinate 35,398,924 of NW_026988413.1, forward strand.
AAGGAAGGGAGGCAAGAGTTGAAAAAGTACCTCTTGGTTACTATGCTTACCACCTGGGTAGTGGGCTCAATTGTAGCCCAAACCTCAGCATCACACAACATACCAATGTAACAAACCTGCACAGGTACCCCCCAAATCTAAAATAAAATCTGAAATTATGAAAACAAAATACCTAATCTCGTACCTATGATCTCTTCTTTCACCACCATCCTCACTATGCTGGTATATACCTTTGCTAGAGTTAGTTTGGATTGAGAAATGGGGAAAGAAGTGAAGAAAGAAAGATTAAAAATAAAATTTTGGAGCAATTCAAGCCACAAAGATGTGGGCATCAGGGACTGGCATTATCAAAAAGAGGTTCCCTCTACTTCTCTTTTAGCCACAACCTCCTTCAAAGTTTCAAATGTCACATTGAAAATCCAGCTACTCAAGCAGAATATATTTTTAAAAAAACCTCTCAGTGTTCCTTTCTATTTCTATGTCCAGTTCAGAAATCAGAAGACAAATTCTTAGAATATTGAAACACAACTTGAAGCAACAATGAGGAAATACAGCAGAAGGCAGTACTCAGAGAAACTTCTCTGGATGCTGTCAGAAGCTAGGAAGACCCAATTCTCCTGCACATTGTACTGGTTCTGCTGCTCTGCTGGATAGCAAAAGTTTGCTTCTTCTAGTAGAGGAAGCAGATGTGAGTTGAAGAAACATGCAAAACAAATGCGGTGTGCAAAAATTTTTATTTAAATGGTAATCTATCTAATCATAAGTGACACTACCTCATGAGGTGAGTGATTAACATGATTTTTCATCAACACAAAGGATAATTTATATAAGTGCTGAAACAGATCATGATTGAAAGAATATATCACTTTCATCTTTGCTTGCTTTTGAAGAAAACTGAATGTTAAAACCTCCCAAGCCTTGGATGTATGCAAATGCTTCCTGGCCACTGTGGAGGTCTATGCATTCAGAATGTCTCCATGCTGCTCATGGAAATAACATTTCACTTCCCTAGGTGCTTTGTGGGCTCTTGAAGAACACGGGTAAAAGATGGCTCAGTCCGTGGACAAAGAATCTGAAATACCTGCAAAGGTTATACATTTAAATCAAGGGCACTTAACAAGACTTGAAAGAATACTGACAGTCCAGGCCATTTGACAGTGAGGTAGGTGCCACTGCTAAGGATCTCTAGAGCGAAATGTTAGAGTAGACCCGACTTCTCTATTAGACACAGCAGCTGCAGTGCATAGAGCATGTGATCTTTTTAGGGGCCCCCAAATTTTTCTTTAAAAGCAGGAAAAAAAAAAACTTTTCAGTCAGAGAAGAGAGTCTACATCTGTAATATTAACATATTTATCTTTATATCAACACTATTGTAAAATGTAATATTTATTTATTTGTTGGAACAAAGGATCCACAGAGGCTTTGTTCAAAAGTGACTAGGACCCACGAATGTCAGGAATACAAGCTATGGAACAGCCCAGTTTCCTCAATCTCATTTCTAACTCCCAACCAGTTCTTATCCCTCTTCCCCAATTCCCAACAAGTTCTTCCCGTCCTTTACAATTCTGGCATCTTCCGTATTATCTGCTCCTATTTCTTTAGTTGTTCTCTATCTTTCTCCCTTCATTTGAAGGCAGCAAGACCTGTATTCAAATCCCACCTTTACTAATGATCTGTCTGATAGAAAGGGTTGACAAGATTTCTAGCCTTTCTAAAGCCTTGGTTTCTCTATATATTAAAAAATAAGAGGAGGATTAAAAATCACCTATATTCAAGGTTGGGATAAACATTAAATAAGGCAAGAAAGTAAAGTGCCTAACATAATGCCTGGCACATAATAAAAGTTCTGTAAATGCTGCATTGCTGTTATACCTATTACCTCTGTGGCTGCTGTAGCTGGTATTGTATTCCCCTATAGCGGATAGCGTACGTCTCAAAACAAAGTGCATAGCAGGTACTTAATAATCAGTTACTAGTTGAGAGAATTTCACTACAGCACATATTGTATTGTTAAAAAATTAAATTATATTTCTCTGGTAAATTAAAGTAGGCAAGGTAATTAATAGCCATTAAAATAGGTATTTAATTGACAGTATAACCTTGGAAACTAACAGGTTTTTATTAAATAATTATTGATAAATGTACTCCTATCTCTTAATATGAATATTTGCTAAGATATTAGATAATTATCACTTGAGCTATTTTATAATGGACCTCTATGCTGTTGGAAGGGTAGAAAAAATAAATGAGAGAGTTCCAAACCATTTCAAAATATCATAACTGAAGTCATTCACACATCATTTAATATCTCAGAACATAGATGGCTAATTGATGTTTCAAAAATAAGTCATCGAATACCAGTTTCAAGTGTGTAGCTAAATGCTAGACAATTTTTAAATACTATTTTGTCTTTTCTTGGTATTTTCCATTTGCAAATCGTAATCTGTTTTAAAATGGGAACTGTTTCAAATAGATCTGTGAAATGTATATATATAACTTCTCCTATATATAACTTTTCTGTAGCTTTTATTTATTACTCTATTCTGATGCAACATTTTGGGGGCAAAATGTATGTGACACCATAGATCATCTATACAAATCAACTTGTGTGAATATTATATTGTTCTCCATGTCAAAAAAATTTGATTTGGAAAGGAGTACTAAAAGAAATGTTCCCCCTTATGTATATTAATTTTCTTATAAGTATATTTTATTAATTCCTAAACACGAAATATTCTAGTCACAATAACAATTTATTATTTTATAAATCTTTCTTCCTAACAGCAAAATATTATATTGTTTATGGGTAAATCAGAATGAAATAACAGACTCACTCTATTATATGGTATTTTATGTTTCATTAACAATGTTTTCTGTATTTGAATGCAAATTTCTGATTGTAATAATTACATTGGAGAGAAAAGAAGGGAGATTAATGAATAGAATAAAGGGCTGTCAGAACAGTATCACTGTCTACAGAAATGATTTAAAATACGAAGATGAAAGATAAGAATGATTCTCCAACATACAACATTGAAGGATTACTCATAAATTATTCACACTCCTAGTAAACACATAGGACAGTAGAAAACAGAAACCCATTTGTCTAAACCAGTGGTTGTCAGTCAGGGTTGACTTTGTCCCTCAACAGGCATTTGGCAATGTCCAAAGACATTTTTGGTTGACACATTTTGGGGAGGGGGTTGCTACAGGAATCTAGATGGAAGCCAAGAGTGCTGCTAAACATCTCACAATAAATAGAATAACTTCCCTGGAACAAAGAAATACCCAGCTTCAAATGTCAATAGTGCTGAGATTGAGAAACTCTAGTCCCGATCTGGTGATATGTCATGTAAATTAACTCTCCTTCACTGGTAATAACTAAACTAAGAGCTAACTAAACTAAAAGCTGTCTCTCAGCATAAGAAGAATTAAAATATAGACATTAAATAAACTCAAATAGTTCATTATGGCTAAGTAGGTACTTACCAATGTTTGATAAAATGTCTAGTAACAAGTTAATCAAATTATCTTACTATTCATCAAATGTTATTGTAATTGATTTTTTAACTGACTGGTATGCTTTATCTTTGCTTACTTTGCCATGTTAGTCCTTTGGCAAAATGGTAACATGCAGAGTTGATGCTCAGAAGGTAAGAGAATAGGGAAAGGAGAAATTAGGAGGCTTGATTAATCTTAAACTGGTTTCTTCTATTTTGGTTATTTGGAGGTGGATAGCCTTTTAAGTTTGCTGTAGTTTGAATGTCCCCAAAATTCTTGCGTTGGAACTTAATCCCCATTGTGATGGTAATAAGAGGTGTAGATTTTTAGGATGTGATTAAATCATGAGAGTTCCACCCTCATAAACGGATTAGTGTCATTTATGAGGGCACTAATTATAAAAGTGCTGGAGAGAACTACTTTAGACCCTTTTGCTGCCCTTTGAATCTTTCCCCATGTGAGGACATAGAATTTTCCCTTTTTGCTCATTTTCTCTCCTCCACCATGTGAGGATGCAGCACAAAGAACCTCACGAGACACCACCAAATGCCAGTGCCTTGATTTTGGACTTCCCACCCTCCAGAACTAAAGGAAATAAGCTTTTGTTCTCTATAAACTGCCTAGTCTGGAGTATTTTGTTAGAGCAGCACAAATAGATTAAGATAATGTTTATTTAAAATTTAAGAAGGGAGTTCATTAGACCAAAATCTAATTTGAAATGTAGGGAGAAATTGTAATTATTTCCCCTTGACCCATAAATAAAATATAATAAATGTTTAATTCATTTTCTTTTAGATTTGCCTGCATAGGCTTTGGGGATACAAATGAAACAGTTATTATGTAATAGTTTGACTCTAGATTTCAGCCCTACACATATAGTGAGGACACTGTGGCTGTTGACAGAAAAAGAAAAAAAAAAAAGAACAGCTTGGAAAACTGAAAATTTGTAAGGCTCATGATGTATATCTGCTTAGCTATTAATTTAGAAATTCTCAAATACTTGAGAATTGATAGAAGATTAGAAATTTTATCCATCACTTTTTATTTGTATTTTAACCTTTGTGATGGTATCAGCTTGCTGTGAAACCTAAAGACCCTAATGAGATTAAATATAAAAGAGAAATAAGAGAAAAGTCTGTGAGTTAAAATTTTAAGTGGACTCTATGGTGAGAAAATTTTACACCTGCTGATGACTTCCCCCAGCTCATGAAGCCACTTGTGCCTAGTTAAGTGTCTAAAGCAGCCCATATTATTCATGCCACATTTTTCTTTTCACTAATTTGACACTTTCTAAAAAATACTAGTGCTTATCAGACAATTTTCCATGTTATAAAATACAATACTTACTGTGGGACCACACATAAACTTTAAATTAAGACCTTGTGGAAAATATTCTTATAAATTACCAACATACTTTTCTGCAATCATGTGTAGGATTCATGCCACAAGAATTTTCTAATATTTTTCTTGATATTATAGTAACATTTTTCGACATAATCTATTCTTTAAGGTCATGGCATGATAATTAACTTGTTTCTGATCAATACAACATTGAAGAAACATGTCATGGAAGATAGGAACACATACTTTCCCACCAATCTTTTTTCTTACTTTATTGAGGTATAATTTATATACAGTATACATAATTTATATATATACACAAATATACATGTATATTTGATATATTATATAATTTTAAACAGTAAATTGCAAAAATCTTAAGTTCAAAGTTAATTAAATTTTTATCTATCTAGATAGCACCTAGTTATATATGCAACTGTAACCCAGATTAAGATAAGGACATTTGCCCAAAAAGTTCCCTCATACTTAGTGGTACCACACCTTCTAGGTACCTGCTATTCTGACCTCTATAAACATAGATTAGTTTTGCTTATTCTTGAACTTTATATAAGTGAAATGTAGTATTTATTTATATGTCTGGCTTCTTTCAATTGTTTTATTTTTAATTGTGATTACATAATAATCGTACATATTTATGGGATACATGTGATATTTTGATAGAAGTGTACAATGTGCAATGATCAAATCAGAGTAATTGGGATATCTATCACCTCAAGTATTTGTCATTTCTTTGTGGTAGGAATATTCCAATTCCACTCTTCCAGTTATTTTGAAATATATCATAAATTATTGCTAACTATAGTTGCCCTGTTATGCTATTGAACATTAGACCTTATTCCTTCCATTTGTGTTTTTGTGTCCATCCATTAACAACCACTCTTCATCCCACCCTCTCCACTGCCCTACTTAGCCTATGGTTAACCATCATTCTACTCTTTATCTCCTGATATCCACTTGTCTTCGGCTCCCACGTATGACTGAGAGCATGTGATATTTGTCTTTCTGTTTCTGACTTATTTCACTTAATGTTATGTCCTCCAGTTCCATCCGTCCTGTTGCAAATAACAGGATTTCATTTTTAATGACTGAGTAATACACCATTGTATACATGTATCACATTTTCTTTATCCATTCATCCATTGACAGACACTTAGGTTGATTCCATATCTTGGCTATTATGAATAATGCTGCAACAAACGGGATATATTGCAGATATCTCTTCAGTATAATGATTTCCTTTATTTTGGAAATATACTCAGCCGTGGGATTGCTGGATTATACACTAGTTCTATTTTTAGTTTCTTGAGAAACTTTGATACTGTTCATCATAGTGGCTGTACTAATTTACTTTCTCACCAACAGAGTACAAGGGTTCCCTCTTCTCCACATCCTTCTCAGCATTCATTATTGATGTCTGGCTTGTTTTTATCAACGTAAGGTTTTGAAGATTCTTCCATATTTGTGCATATCTGTAGTTCATTTATTTTTTGTGCCCTAATAGTATAATATTGGATTTGTTTCCTTTCTTGCTGAACTATTTTCAGCTGTTAGCTACTGTGAATGAAACCAATATAAATATTTTGTGTATGTGTGTCTTTTTATGGGCACATGACTTCATTTGTCTTAGGTGTATAGCTAGAAGGATTGCTGAGTCATTTATATATATTTAGCTTCAGCGGATACTGCCAAAGTTCTCCAAAGTGGTCAAACATTTCATACTCCCACCAGCAATGAAAGAAAAAAAAATGCTCCACCAAAAAGGTTAAGAATATTTAGTTTAGAAATGATTACACACACACAAACATACACAAATAGACAAAAGCACACCTCCCTCTAGATTTTTGTTTATTTTTTTAAACACTTTTGGTGTGGCTATATTATTTGTTCTTCAGTTCAGAAGCAGATTGAGACAGCAATCCAAATAAAGCAAACTGAAAGGTCAAAACTTGAGAGGAACATATTTTAAAGTCTTCTCCATAGTGTAGACCAGTGTTTCCTCAAATATTTCCCATAAAAAATATTAATAGCTATTCTATTAAAAGCACATCAGATAAGTTTGATGTTGGACATTTGCCCAAAACATTCCCTTATGCTTAGTGGTACCCACACCTTCTAGGTAACTGCTATTCTGACTTCTATAAACATAGATTACTTCTGCTTATTCTTGAACATCATATAAGTGAAATATATATTTTTTCCATACTATAAATGAACCACCATTTAAATTAGTATATTAGAGGTTCAGAGAAATCCTATAGTAAAGACAGCTACTTAACTTTGTTTAACTCATTGCTTCATCAACCAATGGGTTTATTTGACAATGAAATTCTACTCTTTTTAAGTATGCCTATTAATATCTTTGAGAATAACATCTTCATCTTTTTTTGAATGAATCTTCAGACACATGAAATTCAATTTGATTTAGTAGTAATTCATAAATTAGTGATATGGTTTTCTTAAAAAATAAAAATCATGCCTATCCCTGAGATTTTTAAAGCTCTTGGAAACAGATAAGACAGCGGCGGGGTGATTACTGTGTCTGGCTGTTACATTAAAAAACATGGTAACCACACTACCTACCAAGGCCCAGTCAGCAATACCACTCTTTTACTAACCATCTATACTTCAAAGCTCATAGTAGTATGTAATTTGACATGACATATTAGCAAGTACACTTTCTGAGAGAATTAGTAGATATGTGATAAAAATACCAGTTACTACTTCCCTGGAATCATCTGTAGTAAGGTGTATACAATATGAGGAAAGGTACAAGATTATACATAGGATTCTTAAAAAAGAAAAAATAGGGAAAAACCATAGAACAAAAGTGTTAGGGCAACATTCACCCTTCTCCAAAATGAACAGGTTAAAAAATAGTACATTTTGCTCACAAGAGAAACTACAGCCTTGTGAAATGATGACTGCATGAGAAGTGAATGAGAAATATATCTATCCCAAGCAAATTTAGTTTCATTTATCCAGCATGCTTTCTGTAAAAGTTCCATAAATTTTCCTCTTATTCTTTAAAGTAAATTCTACTAAATCTAGTTTAAAATTTCAAAAGTAGATCCAGAGACAAATCCAAGAAAAACAGCCCAGTTTAAAAGGAAAATGTGAAACCGATTTCACAACTAAGTGTGAGTCCTCACATGTTTTTGAACATTAACCACAGTAAGTCCACTGAACACAATGAACACAATGAGCACACTGAAAAGAAAATCACTCACAATGAGGTGCCTTAGATACCTGGCTGGGATTCTCAATCTTTTGAAATGAGACCACAATTTTGACTTCAAAGCATACAATTTCTTGAAATAATTTTCATTTGGCACTTTTCACCCAGATTAACAGATCATTCCCAACTCAACCCAAGTGCAAATGTAAACTTCACTTACCTGCACAAAACCACATGCTGTGAAGGCCTCAAACAAGGGCAGACTTGGGCGGTCTTCTCTATAGATGGTGAGTTTGTACGTGATCAGGGTCTCACTGTGTGCTGGAGATTCATCCACCACAAATATTGAGATTTTGTTCATTCCTAAGCCCAAAGGGTAGCTGGCAAAACTGGAGAGAAAGAGGAAGAGAGAAAGAGAGAGAATATAAATAGGGGAGATTTACTCAGCACAAACTGATTCATCTATCAATATTTATTAATTGCCTATTTAAATAAATAACAGAAAGGTCTATACAATTTCATAAGAAACCTAAAATAGGAAAACAAATAAACATCTCTCTCACAATACTTTACTATGCCAAGAGTCTTCTTGCAGAGCAAGTTATATCTTCCATAAGAGAAGGAAACTAATATTTATTAGACACATTCCAAGGTCACACATTATCTCATTTAATGCAACTATGATTGTCCCCATTTTAAATATAGAGATCATGACCTAGAATTAGTAAACACATCATTCAAAGTCACATAGAAGAGTCAGGGTTGGGAACCCAGGTTGTCCCAACTTGAATCCTTTCTTTCTACTAGACTTGGCTCCTAAGGGATCCAAGCGCATTTCTTTCCCTACAGCATGGAACCATGGGTATCTTCTTTGCAATGGATACAGTACAGAATAAGGTCCTATCTTCTGTTCAAAATTATGAATGAAAGAGTTACTGACTTTTAAAAGATCAATAGGAAAAAAAAGTCAGTGAAAGTTAGGAAAGTTAGTGGTACTGTCTCCGCAAATTGTGCTCCAATAGGTTTAAGCAATCACTTTTTGAATATTAAAAAACTTGACGTCTTCAAAAATCTTAAAACATGAATTTTAAAACATGACAAAAATAAGTGAAATTTTTCCTTAATTGAACTTCTCTATATTTCATGCAACAAGATCATTTCTTGTTAAACTATTGTTACAAAGATGAGCTGCAAAGATTGCCAATCTTTAAAAACAAAATAAAACAAACAAAAAACCTGAGAAGGGGAAAGTTCACACCCTGGGAATCTTTCAACTGATCTTATGAATCAGCTTTTCTGAACCACTTTCAAAATTTGCATCAAATGTCTGCTTTCCAGTATGGTGTCTCAACAAAGCCCCAGGCAACATCCTCATACCTTGGCCCTGCCTGCTCATACAGGTGCACCTTGCACTGACACTTAGGAGTCTCCACTCCAATTGTCACTGTTACCACATCAAATGGGACTTCAGAGTAATAGTCTTTGATCTTTGGATTAAACTCAGGATTTAGTTCCAAATTCGGATGTGTGAAGATCTGCTTGATATGACACGGTGTGTCTTTATCTGTTAAAACAAAAACAATGAAAGAAAAAAGACAACTGTGAAGTGGAAAAATATCTTTAAATAATATATGATTAAGGTTTTTCTTTTTCTATTTCCTTTGAACAACTTCAGTGATCCCTACTGACTTCATTCAGTACCTTGATCATAGTTGATTTGTGGCTGCAGCTGGCTTTTCAATTCATCAGATTCTGTAGAATTTGCTTCATATATCAGCTGTTGATTTTAGTTTGTGTTATATAGATGGTGTTTTTTGCTCAGCCCTTGAAAGTTTAAAGGCACAGAAGGTGGGAAAATGTCTCTCCTGTAGACTGATAACATTTTTGTGATATTTACTGCATATATCAAGCAACTATGTAAGTGGAGGTGACGGCTCTGTGGGATGGTGGCAGAAGGAGACCAGCAAGGAATGAGGAAAATTTCTTGATGTGGAGTGTCATTGAAATGCCGTTTAATTGATATAGTATCTCATAGGCAGTGTGGGGCAAGACTCCAATATTATACCAAACAGACACATAAGCAAGGGCATCCCGAAACTGCTCCCTTCCAAGGCCACCTTACTTGCGAAAGTACCATCAAGTATAAGAAGGAAATACTATACTCTGCTCCATCCTGCCACAGAACCTAGAATATTACTTCATATCATTGATTCTGAGGCATTAAAAAAATATTTCTCTTTGTTAGCCCAATTGTTTACAGCTGTATCTCAGTGCACAAACAAAAAAGAAAAAGAAAAATAGCTTTATAGGCACATACACGAGCTACTGTTAAGTTATATTCAATATTAATGTTTGGAATAAACAAATTACTCAAAATGTTAACAGTGTTTTTCAAAGAAATGTCAAGTATTTAGTTCCATCAATACTTTCCGATTGTCAATAAAATGCCAACAAAGATAAACATAGAAAATTCTATAAAAATCTGTAAAATGAAAGTATCTTGGTGTGGCCTTACATAAAATGTTCAGTGACATTTAACAACATATAAACAAAAACAATAACACAGAATTTGCTACAGAAAGCTATGAAACTGAACATAGAGAAAGGAGATCATTTTATTAACTGTTGGTTTTTCCTCTGCTTTTAGATAACTATAATACTGATTTTTCTAAGGTCAAATCTGATGATTTGTCTTCCTTTCTTTAGTGGTTTCTCATCACTTCCAGAGTCAAGTCCGAGCTCCTAAAAAGGCAAACAAGGCATTTCACAAGCCCTTCCTTGTCTTGCTCTCCGGCAGCATTGCCCAATATGCCCAGACTTTGTGCTTCAACAAGACCAAAATTTTTATTTTTCTTTGATGGACATGGAGATGCACCACCAAATCCATGACAATGAGTACCACCAACCCATATGGATGCTTCATTCTAGTTCTGGGGACTAGGTCTCTATATAGCTCCCATCATGGACTAAAAGAATTAAAAATTTCAAAGAACCTATATATTTCTGACCCATATTCTCTAGTTTTCTTTGGCTATGGAAGAACAACAAATTAATGTATAAATTACAACAAATTACTGTATAAATATACAAATTAATGTATATATTACAATAGACATATCGTAATTTTATTTCATAAAAAAGTCTTTATAAAAAATAAACATCTAGTAATGTTGGTTGAATAACTCATTAAATTGGGTAAACTATCTGCTTCATTAATTTTACTTGTTATTTGTCCTAATGGTCAATCAAAGATAGTATCTGGCTGATAGATGTAGGTGAACTGCATCTACAATTGCAATGATCATAACAGCCCCCTGAAATCTTCCTATAATAAAAAAGAAAAAAGAATGAAGGCAGAAATTATTTTTATTAGAAGTCATTCTGTAAAGGACCACAGTTTTTAATTCAAATTCAACCACTTATTAATAATACATTTTTTAATCAAAGTTTTTTCTCCAGTATTTTCTCATTAAAGACCCTGAGATAAGCACAATAAAAAAAAAGGATATTATTAATCATGAGATTTGATTCAAATGGCTGCAAACTCAACATAATATTAAACAAGCTGAAGCTGAGATATGGACTGTGCTTTGGAAATGACCATTGCCCAGGCAAAAAGGGAATATCAACACTTGCACTTTTATGCCCAGAACTAGCTAAGTGAACAGCAAAGAGGAAGATCGATCTTTTTTCAAAATAAAACATGAAAGATGTACTTTAACTTAATAGGATATATTTTTATAAAGATTCTTTGAGAGTTAATTTCCCTGCAGTTTATGCTTTCACTTAATAGTCACAGTTTTCAACGGGGCTTGCTTTCCTTCGGAACTGAAACAGCCCTAGATGACCTGAAATAAATGTGCAATCGTTCTCTTCAGAAATGCTTTCTTTTGATTTCATCAGAAAGTCTCTGCCTCTTGGGTGAGCACTATCTCCTAAACCCCTGTCTGAATGCTGATTTAGTTCTGATATCATCTTCAACCGAAGTATCAGTGTTGCCACCTACAGACACCTGGTGTTTGCTTGGCATCTTGCCCCTCCCAGTCTCAACTTGTCTCAGGCCAGCTTACCTGAGATCTACGGAGGAGAACCCAGCATGAGGTACAGTGGTAGCAGGCTGCTTAACCTATTTGGCAAGGATCTATGGGAAAGCTGTTTGAAGATTTGGTTGCTTTTAATGGATTTCTTTTAACTGCAGAATTTTATTGACTTCTTGAGGAATAATCATAACTCATATTGAACATGCGAAGAGCCTAGACTCTAAAATAATCCCACCTGTTCTGAGGCATCATCACATTATTTTAAAAAATCTTATTTTATACCACAAAAGCAAGAAGATTAATTACTAAAGATCCAGGCAGGACTAATTTTTATCAACATAAAAACATGAACAAAGTTAAAGAGCCGTCTAACGTGTTAACATCATCTGCACCATATTACCTGGGAACCGAAAAAAAAAAAAATAAGCGAGATCATCCAATGCAATCCTTCCATTTTGCAAATGAGAAAATAGAAGCCCAAAGAGGCAAACTGGCTTTCTTGATGTTGCACCTCGCCTTGGGCCCGGCACAGAGTAGACCCTCAACAAGCGTTCATTCTAATTTTGCTCCTAGTTTTCTCACTAGTCCTTTTCACACCATACCCTAGACAACAAACAGTTTTCCAGAAGAATGGAGTAGCATGTATTTTTCTAGGGGTAGGAGCTTGGGTGATGAGTGCGGGGAGGGAATGGCATAAATAATACCTGCTATCTTTATTCTCTATTAGCAATACTTTATTTAAAATGCCACTTTCTTTAATTGGTTATATATGTTAATTATATTAAACCATATTATTATAACATCTCAGCCTACCATGATCTTAACAATAGTGATAAAACCTCATGAATGAAATAAACCGGATTTTAGATTGTAAAAATTAGATTTTATTAAATTCAAAGAATTCTATTAATAATAAATTAGGCCAGGCACAGTGACTCATTTCTGTAATCCCAGTACTTTGAGAGGCTGAGGCGGGAGGATCACTTGAGGCCAAGAGTTTGAGACCAGCCTGGGCAACATAGCAAGATGCATCTCTACACAAAATTGCAAAATTATCCAGATGTGGTAGCTCATGCCTGTAGTTCTAGCTATTTGAGAGGCTGAGGCAGGCGGATTGCTTGTGCCCGGGAAGTCGAGGTTGCAGTGAGCTATGATGGTTCCACTGCACTCAAGCCAGGACAACAAAGTGAGATCCTGTCTCTAAAAAATAAATTAATGAATAAAATAATATAATAAATTAAATTAAATCCATACATTTTTTAGCTTTAGTGTTTTACTGGAATTGATTTTTTATTTGTGGAAAATTAAATTTTCTGAGTTGATTTTTAGCACCAAATACATACATATATATATACACATATACATATATACATATGCACACACATATATTTTAAGGTATACATCGTCAAGAAAAATCTTGCTATATAAAACTCAATCTTTCTACAATATATTATAGAATATTAAGAAAACTCAGGAGTTTTTCTTTTTCTTTTCGAGACAGGGTCTTGCTATGTCACTCAGGCTGGAGTACAGTGATACAATCACTGTAACCTGGAACTCCTGGGCTCAAGTGATCCCCCTGCCTTGGCCTCCCAAGGCACTGGGCATATAGGTGCATGGCAGTATACCTAGCCTAGTTCAGGAGCTTTGAACAGAGAATCTGAAGACTCAGCTTTGTGATACAACTCAGGCATTTAATAACTCTGTGACTTTGGAAAAGTCCGTTAGACTCTCTAAGATGATATATTTGTAAGACCATTGTAGTAATAATACTGACCAATATAAAGAAAATTATTTTTTAAACTTAAAGTTAATACAAACTTAAAAGTATTTTTCTCCTATTATGGGTTGGTTAAAAAATGAGTTAAAAAATAAATTGAAAATTGGCTTAAAAACTCTCAACTGTTACAAAAACACTCTACTCAAGTACTAACCATTATAGCAACAACCTGGTGAGAAATAAATCACTGCCAGGTAGTGAGACCTCTGAAGATCAATGTATAAAGCTGATAAGCCAAGCTCTTACACTTGAAAAGCTTCCAAGGCAATGCCCTAGAACCCAAAAAGCCCCTCAAGGTGGGTTTGGAAGTCATTGTCCTTAAATGAATGTAATATTTTATGTTTTTATGCAAAAGTGATAGATACTGACTCTATCAGAAATCTACTAACTTCTAAAACTTTACTTTAAAAATTATCAGCCTAAAGATACCCAAATATAATAAAATGATGATTTTTAAATTCAAAGTGGTGCTGTTCCCTAATTGTCAATTATGCTGCTAAAACTCTTTAATCTCAACTCACCATCACTGCAATGTATTTCTTTATTTTCATTCTTAATTTGTAGAACTGCAACTAAAAACAAAAAGAAATGTAAATTTAAAATAAAAACCATTAATCAAATTTTTAAAATATACATTCAGCTATCAAATTAGATAATTTAATAAAACATTTTTAACTTTTATTATACCAGTGAACATTTCTAAGTAAAACTGAAAACTATAATAAAAGAAGTTATTTTATTCAAAGCTCAGAAGAATGATTATCTCAAATAGAAAAACATTAAGGGAGAAAATGATGGCTTAAATGCCATTTATTGCCTGAAGTTAATCAATCAAGATTCCTCATAGGTTCCATATCCTATGACTATAGTTTCCCAAACCATTAGAATTATAGAAGGTCCATTCAGTTGGTCCCACTAACATTTACTCTACGTTTTTTTAATTCAACCAAATATTTGTTTTAAAAATGCCTTAATCAATATTTATGAAACAAATAAATGAACAAAACACTCAGAGAGGTTAAATCATTCATTTATAGAGGAAAAAACTAGTGGGCAAAAGAAAGGTAGTTTCATTCAGTTCTTCATTGCACCTACTAATTCATTCTATTGAAACAGTGATTCTCAAACTCTAGCCTCAGAATCATCAGAAGGGCTTATTAAAACACAAATTGCTGGGTCTCATCCCTAGAGATAGTGGATTGAGTAAATCTGAATTGCTAAGTTTTCCAGGTGATTCTGGGGAGACGGGAATACACATTGAAAACCACTATATTGGGTTAAATCCTGTTTCAAAATAGAAAATCCTTGAACTAAAAAAAATTAAAGACATATGGGTGAATGTTTCTTTTAATTTTTTCTTTTTAAACTTTGAAGCATTGTTTTTTCTTGTAACAAAAAGCTTAGATGTCCTTTGGAAGGAAAAAATGAAAAAATTGAGATAAACCAAAGAGGAAAAATAAAAATCACCATTAATTTTTCTTGAGGTTCATGGTGAAGTAGCCAATTGTTAGGTTTAAAATAGATCATAAACAACTTTCATGTCATAAATATTCTTTCACAACATAAGAATGGGTTTACAATATTTTATTCGATTACTCTAGCTTAATTTGTGTGTCCAGTCCACTCTTATTGCAATAGTAATAAATTCTATTTTTTATTGATAATTAATGTAATTAAATTTTATATACATTATTTCCTTAAAATAAATATCTAGAAGTAAAATTTCTGATCTATAAAAATAACCTTTAAAGCTTTTCTTATATTTTGTTAAGTGGCCCCTTAATAGAGGTTGTTCTAATTTATATATCCACTAGCACAATACTTATTTCCCTACACTCTCCCCAACTCTACTATCTTTTTGAAGTTTTATTTTTAATTGACACATTATTCTGGGGTATAGTGCGAAATATTTTGATATATGTATACATGTATAATGATTAAATCTTGCTAACTACCATATCCATCACATCGAACGTTTATCATTCTTTGTGGTAAGATCATTCAAAATCCTCTCTTCCAGCTATTTAAAAATATAAATTGGTTAATTTAGTCATCTGACTGTTTAATAGAGCAATAGAATTTTTTCTTCTATCGAACCATAACCAATCTCTGGCCATCTTCTTCCCTCCCTATCCTCTCTGTCCTCTAGTAACTACTATTCTACCCTCTATGAGAGCATAAAACTGGTAACCTCTCTCTATTCTGTGAGATCAAATGTTTTCAATCCCACATGTGAGTGAAATTATGGGGTTTTTTGTGTCTGGTTTATTTCACTTAACATTCTCCAGGATTATCTATGTCACAAACTGACAAATAACAGGATTTCTTTCTCTTTTTGGCTGAATAGTATTCCATTGTGTATATATACCCCCATTGTCTTTACCCATTTAGTCACTGATGAACACTTAGGATGATTCTATACCTTGGATATTATCTGTAGTGCTGTAGCTAACATGGGAGTACAAATACCTCTTTAACATACTCGTTTCCAGTAGTGGGATTGCTGGATTCCCTCTCTCTTATTTTTTTTTAATTCTTTCCAAATTTGAGGTATAATAGCATTTTCTCATTTAATTTTCATTTTTGATTGCTAATGAGGCTAAATATTTTACATTTTTTGCGAGGAAATACTTGTTTTTATGTTGAAATACATGGGAATATATATGTATTTTTTTACCTTTTTTATTTTCTGTTGCATCAAATGGCACTCGTGGTTTTTCGATGTTTTTATCCTCTGTGAAAGAATTCCTGCAAATGCAATGCCAAACAACTCTGGATTAATGAAATAAACAAAACACATGGAAATTATATCTAACACACTATCTTTTCTTCTGTATGGGCACAGTTACTTTGATGAACACAAAAACACTTTCTGCATTTCAGTCCTCAAAACTGGCAATCTACCCTCGAATGAAGTAGGTGGAAATCTCATCATCCCTAATCAGTAGAAGCACATTTGAAGAAAACCAGGGTAAAAAGTCACTCTTCAGTCCATATCCAAGGAATCTCAGATAGCTTGGGTCCAATAGAAGTGATTCAAGAACACACATTCTTATTGGAAATCTGTTTGGCTATAGTTATACTGTTTTGGAGCAAAAAGTCTTAGAAGCACTGAGACAGCCTGAGAAGAACATATATTTAATTAAAGAAATTTAAGTGTACCATTCAGAAAATGACCTTTGTCTTGCCAAGTCTTCTACCCTTAAACTGTAATTAACAGTAGTGAATCGTAAGGGTCAGTTATATTCCGGTGTGTTCACCTCATTTTCTGTGTTGCATAACTAACTAAATACTTTGCCAGACTGCCCTTTAAGTCCTCAAATTTGAGACCAAAACAATTTAAATTGCAGACAGAGAAACTGCTGGTGCAGATGATAAAGAACACCAGGCATGATCATCTGCAGGCCCCTGACAAGACTTTTCTGTGCTGGTGCAAATCTCTGTTTCCACCCCAGCACAATAGAGATAACAATGTTTACCTTACTTCACAGGGATGCCGTGAAAGTTAAATACAATTTTATTTGTTAAATAACATTTTAGAAATATGTATTGTCCCAGATATTGTGCTGGGTACTGTAATGGAAAAGAGATGAATAAGACATATTCAGTACCTTCCAAATGTAAACATCAGCTAAGAAATTTAAAAGCATCAAGGAATTAAAATTGTTGCTAATGGTGGAAGCCATGATAATTTTTTGCAGTTTTATTTTAAAAGCTGTTTATTCCAGGTGACTCACAAAAGACACAACCCTGAAATGCATAGAAACTGAAGTTTGGAAAGGTTGCTATCTTAATACAATGAGACACTATATGTAAAGGCATCCTGCAGTGATTTTCTACATAATTTTGTGAATAAATTGTTTCAAATCCAGGTGGATTTTTACTGAAAGCATTTCCTTAGAGCAAAGTACAATGCAACTTTATTTCTAGTAAGGTAAAATTAGCACATGGTGCAACAATGTTGATTTTAAGATTTTCATTCTGTTCAGATTTACACTAATTCTTTTGAGATCTCTGGATTTTGAGCTTCAGAACACATATATAACTGTTAACTAGTACCGTAATGCTTTTCTGACTTTATCTCTTCTCACCTCACTGCTACAAGAGTAGCATCTTTACTTAGAAAGAAAGATGAAGTCATTGAACACAGGTAGTATACATCTATAAAGCTGACATTGTCTATAGAAAAAAAATTGAGGTAACCATTGGGAATAAAAGGACAATGATGACGTCCCTATCTGCACGATGTACTGGACCATGGATGAGCCCTAGACCAAAGTACTGGACCATGGATGAAAAGGCCAGGGTCCTAGTTCCAACTCTACTACTATTAGCTTTGTAATCTGAGCAAATGACCCATCTTCTTAGCACTTCATTTTGTCATTTGGAAAATGTATATAACATGCATCCTCATTGCAATATGGCATGAATGATAATTAAATATATATATATGCTCACTGGTAACCTTGAAGAGAATTAGATTTGGACTTTCTTTTCTTGAATGCAAGTGAAATTAGCCATATACCAATTGTTTGTTGAAAACATAGTAAGGTTTGCTTATCTCACCATTAACTTAGATAAACATTTCAAACTTGTCTTGCTTTTCCCATTAAAAATATAAAAACATTACCCTCACTATAGAAGCTAAAATGATCATTGAATAGAAACACAGAAAGAAAAGCATATTGATACTTACTACCTATCTGTGCTACAGTGTATCAGATGCTATGTAGCAAATGAAAGTTATTTTTATGTTACATACATAAAGTTATTTTTATGTAATCATATTGAAATATATGGTTTGTAGTATAATGTATATTTTGCAGATAAAAAACTGAGTCTCAGAGCAGTCCAAATCTTGTCTTCATAAACTCTCTAACGTTGGGATTTTTGAATCTAGTCTCTATAATTCAAAAATGTCCTCACCCTGTCTAACTATACTCAACACTGACCATTAGTAAATTTTCTTATTGGAAGAAGAGATTTCAATCTTCTAAATTTAAGATGAGAACATTGCTTAATCTTACAACATATGTGGAGCTTGAGAAAAATCTGCTGGGGAACAAACTTTTCAAACTTTGAGTATCCTGAGGGAACTTGCTTAAAGTTAAAAATGATAATTTTAAATAGCTTCCTTTGGAAATCAAGTCTGTTTTTCGCCCATCTATAATAAACAAGACAGTCTTAGATTATTCGAGTGAGTGTGAAGTACAAACAAAGTGTCTCTGAGGTATGTTATTCGAAACCCAATATTCAAACACATAAAAAAATCTTCTGCTGAGCCTACTACTTCCAGGTATTGAAGAAATAAGACCAACTTCTTAAAGTTGCAGCAGTTAAAGGGAACTCTGATCCTGGGAGATGTCTTAAGAATTCTTGAAATATATGATTATTGAAACTTTTGAAACATAAAAAATTCAAATTTTTGAATTTTAAAAATAAAGTTTTTATAGACCTGTTTTCACTATATCCTGAGCAGAAAGAAGTGAAGTGTAAGTCAATAGAACAGAAGCCATTCCCTAGGGTGACTGCAAAGGACTTCAATGATATGTCAGGGCCATTTAGTCTTTCATCTCCCTAGGAGGTTTAGGTTTACTTCTGTTTTGCTGCCAGTGGAAAAGGCAAATACTCCCGCAATTCAATCCATATAAAACGGAAGCAGACAAACCCTTAGGTGTTGTCCCTTTTCCCCAACTAATGGAGGTAAAATTTTATCTGTCTCAGCTCTCATTCTCTAATTACTATCTCTCATTAGAATGGAAGTGAAGGTGGGAAACTTTTATCTTAGCCAAATATTTTCCTCTGAGATTCTACCTTCAAAAAACAAAACAAAACAAAAGTTCTATCTTCTAAAACCAAAATAGGAATAAATTGTGAAAAAGACAGAACATATGTATATACATTCAACGGGTTTTGCTCAGAAAAAAGTCACACCTTAAAAACCCTTCTAAATAAATAATCTTACTGTATCAAGCTGCCACTCTGACTGATGCTTTGTAAAACAAATCTCACCTAATACTTTTTGTCTAATACTCCTACAATTCAAGAATATATGTCACAAAAGGAAACTAGATTGAAACTTTGAATTCTAAACATTACAGTGGAGTCAAGTCTTGTTGGTTTAAAAAACTGTTGGATTCATTTTTATTACAGTGTTTGAAGACCACTAGAATCATTATGGTTTCAGCGTTTAAAGACATTTATTTTCCACAGCATGGAAATTGGACACACTTTTTTGTTGTTGTTTCTTGCGTCAACATAGGCAAAGCCTTTTGAAATCAATCTGTAGACTAGAGATTTTTTGGATTGTACAGTTCAAACTTGTGGCTATCTTACCATTCCAGTGGAGGTAGCTGCGTCTTTTTATTCATGGGGGACTGAAATTGTTCAAATACATTTAAAAGAGACCAGTATCGGGTCAGGACTGAGCCAGGTTTTCCCACAGGATTTGCCATATCATAAAATTCGTGCATCAGTGACTGAATCCCAGGAGTAGTAGATGGGAAGAGCTGAGCACATAAAACATCAGTATAAGTTATGGAAAACAAATTATAATGCAGTATTACTATGAACAGCTTTATACTTATTTATTTAAGAAATCAGATATTTGTTAAAAATCTATTGGTCAGTACCACAAATTGGTTTACTGTGAAGTTGTTGATATAAATGCCACTTTTTTATAAGAAACTAACTTTGTTGATGATCATATTTCCAAATAGGGTTAATTTTTTTTTTCATTGAATATAAGTGGATTTCTCTTTCCCATTACAGATACCTGAAGACACCTGAATAAAAAAGTTATGCAGCAGGAAGAATTGAGAAAGTCTCTTGGGTTACAAGTGAATTATGTCAGAGTGAGAAATATTAATCTTCCCCTCTTGCCCCACAAAGAAAAATCTGTGGTTATCTCCTTTCTACTGTGAGAACCAGTAAATTGGAATTTTCTCTTTCTCTTGCAAAATAATTATTTAGTTCTTCCTCAAGTTATGGTGAGAGATGTTCTCCATATTCACAATATCTAGTTATAAATTCTTGAGGAATGAGGCCAGGTCCCTTTTATTTTCTTTTTATAGTATTAAGTCAAACTGTTGTGAAAGTAATATTTACTATATTTAAAATAGTTAAAATGATATTGTGTCAACTCAATTATCTTTGGGGAAATTAGCTTACTTTGAATCCTTTAAAATTTGGGAGTAAATTAGAAAAACAAGTATTAAACACTCATTAATTAACTTAGTAAGTTGATTAAACTCATCAAGTAGTGTATGTGTATGTATATATATACTTTTTAAAAGTAAAATAAATACTTGAGTGAAACATCAGGGTAATAATAAATTATTAATGATCAAGAATGCTATTTTAAAAAGATATTTCATATGAACAAATCTTAGGTAGAAAAATACAAATTCATTTTACTCTATATAAGTATCAGAACTGGAAAGAAAACAAGTACTGAACATGCATTTCTATGCAACAAATTATCCTTTGATATTGACCAAGGAATTAACAAAACCCAAGAAAATACATAAGAGAGAAAATAAATGCCTTTTTAAAAAGATACAAATCAGTAAAAGTTATAATTATTTACATTTTCTTTCTTTGAAGTTTGATATAGAGTTATAAGAAATTAAGGTTTAGGCACTTTTCTAAAACATTTTTAAAAAATATATTTGATTTTACAAAAACAAAAAGGGTATAATAAGCAGAAATAACCTTTGGTTTCATGTAAATGTTCTGAAGCTAAAAGTAAAACTTCTTCAGAAAAATGTTGACATTTTGCCCTTGAGAATTGTCAAATACTGGCAACTATGCTAATCCCATATTCTTTTACCTTTAATAAGTCACATATTGTTTCAAACTCTTAAAGTAATGCATATAAATCTTGCTTATTTTGCTACTTAGATCTCTGAAAAGAAGAAAGTAGCTTATAAAGATTTCTATTTCTTAAAGAAATACTTCATCTAGTTTGATGTCAAAATCAGGTAGCTTACAGTTATCTACTCTAATCTCAGTCATCAAGAAGAATCAAATGTCACTTTTGCTTTACCAGTTGGAATTGTCCCAGATTTCCAAGTTCCTTTATGAAAGTCAGAACTGAGTTAATTTCTTCTAAGGACAGACACTGATTCAGTTCCTTTTGATAGTTTTCACCCTGTATTGGTGGGAGGGAGAAAACTTTAGCAACTGTTAAAAAGTCAAACCATGTTCAACCCAATTACCTCCCATTTCTTAAGCAACTTCAACTTGTCACAGTGGTGTCTGAATATAAGAAAACTTCATATTTGACATGGAGGTCCTGGATAAAATAGCTCAATGATGCTTTGGTAGTAAGGCTGGGGAGATGTTAACATGCAATAAAAATCAATCAATGTTACTTTGAAGCACTATGCCCTATTCATTGGCATTCACCCTAACATGACAATAGACGTGGATGCTTAAACAAAATTAGTATTATAACTTAAGTCCTCTGACGTCAATCTGGAGCACTCGCTGCTCTTCTAGACTACCTCTAAATTCCTTTCAAAGTACTCTGTAATACATGTAACAAACCTGCACATGTACCCTCTGAACTTACAAGTTGAAAGGAAAAATCAAAAAATAAAAAAGTATTATATAGTATATAATACATATTATTCATAATTTCCACAACATTTCATAATCCCAGCACTTTGGGAGGCCGAGACAGGTGGATCATGAGGTCAGGAATTTGAGACCAGTCTGGCCAATATGGGGAAACCTATCTCTACTAAAAATACAAAAATTAGTCAGGTGTTGTGGTGACATGTGCCTGTCATCCCAGCTACTCAGGAGGCTGAGGCAGAAGAATCACTTGAACCCAGGAGGCGGAGGTTGCAGTGAGCTGAGAGGGTGCCACTGCACTCCAGCCTGGGCAGCAGAGCAAGACTCTGTCTAAAAAAGAAAAGAAAGAAAGAAAGAAAGAAAAAGAAAGAAAGAAAGAAGGAAAGAAAATTATGAACATTTTAATTAATTTTCAACCCATAATTTCATCATAATCAGTCACTGGCATACTTAGTTGACATAAAAATAATA
This sequence comes from Aotus nancymaae, assembly GCF_030222135.1. Classification (NCBI taxonomy): domain Eukaryota; kingdom Metazoa; phylum Chordata; class Mammalia; order Primates; family Aotidae; genus Aotus; species Aotus nancymaae. The sequence continues at coordinate 35,421,833 of NW_026988413.1, forward strand.
TTGATCCTGAGATGAGAAAAAAATTAAGAAGTGTGATATAATAGATGCCAATTAATTTCAAGTGAATTATTAAGTTGCTGCAATTGCACAATAAAAAGAATGCCACCTTCTAAGGAATGACTTGAAAAAATACTTATCGGTACACAAATATGCACTTACCTTGAATACATCTGATCTATAAAGTTTCTGAAATATCTCAGAAAACATGGAAAGTGATGATTCATTAGAAAAGAGAAAATTGAAAGTGTCATTTAATAGGAATTCTTCTGTATTTTGGTCCTCAAAATCCATATTATCATTATCTTGAAAATTTAAATGCTCATGTACCTTTGAAAGAACAAAAGCACAACAAATATTATTCATTGATTTACTTTTAAGACAATGGAATTACTTCTAAGACATGATTTATTTCCTGTTGGATTATAGATCAGAACTGACATCTAGTGGTCCTTTTGGAGGTCAACAGTTTTGTAAATGTGAGTAATGTTTTTTTAAAGATACAATTTAAAAACAATTATTTAATGTACAGTATAAGAAATTTAACTAATATAAAGTCACATTAGCTTACCTTAATACCCTTTATAGTGGAAGAATATGCTTTCATTTAAGATGGTACATAACTTTTTTTCTGAACAGATTTTAAAAAGCATAATACAAACTATTAAATATGCATGCAAAATAATGAAAAAATGACTATTAAAAAGTGTCAATTAATAAAGTTTTAAATTTTTATGGCTAAATCTTGGAATGATTTAACTAAATGTCTGAACCACCTATAATGTAATTGGTTTACCTGTATAATAGTTTGAAAACATGTAAATGTTATATGAAGTTGAATTCTAGTTACACATTATTTTATTTTGCCCTTTTTCCTTTTTTCCCACCCCATATCCCAAGGTACAACTTTCTATAGACTAACTTAATAAATTACTTTTTATCTTTTTGCCACTAAGGGCTATGTTAGAGGAAAAAAATATGTTGGGGAAGATGATCTGAATGAGTGTATTTAACATGAGAGGAAGGAAAAGAATCAAAATGTACAAAAACACTTCATCTACACATAGTATCTATAACAAAAAAATTTCAAAAATTCCCATTGCTTTTAAAATTAAATATAAACCAGTTTTAAACTAAATATCTATATGTAAAAAATAAAACATCTTTTTATAACCTCATGTAAATACACCAGATAATCTGTTACTTTCTATTATCTGCACTTCCCATTCTCTCCATTAATGCACACTTGACTTCATACCACATTTATTTCACAAATAGTACTTGAACCATAGAATAATTCGTGTTTGTTTTACAGAGACACAGAGGCAGGATTGGACTCATAGATTCTCTACATACTAGTTAATTCTCTGAACCACAATGAATATAAGCCTACAGTGACTTTTGCAAATTGCTATTTATTGATTGGTTACTATGAGTGAAAACAACAACACACATGCTGATCTTTCACCACAAGGAAGAAACCCACACCACTCATGAGGCCTTTGGCATACTGACCTGGAGTACTACAGGGTACATGAAACTGCCATAACCAATATCAAAAGTTAGAAGCTGAAAACAGAATCTGCATCTAAAACGAAAACACAAGGCAACATAAAACTAAAGATACATACACACGTATGTTTATTGCAGCACTGTTTATAATAGCAGAGACTTGGAACCAACCCACGTGTCCATCAACGATAGATGGGATAAAGAAAATGTGGCACATGTACACCATGGAATACTATGCAGCCATACAAAAGAATGAGTTTGTGTCCTTTGCAGGGACATAGATGAAGCTAGAAACCATCATTCCCAGCAAACTAACACAGGAACAGAAAACCGAACACTGCATGCTCTCATTCATAACTGGGAGTTGAAAAATGGGAACACATGGACACATGGAGGGGAACATCACACACCAGGGCCTGTTGTGGGTAGAGGGGGCAAGAGGAGAGAGAGCATTAGGAAAAACGCCTAATGTATGCAGGGCTTAAAACCTAGATGACGGACTGATACGTGTAGCAAACCACCATGACACAGGTATACCTATGTAATAAACCTGCACGTTCTTCACAGGTATCCCAGAACCTAAAGTAAAATGATAATAAAAAACTATATTCTCTTCGGTATTTACTCTTATTTAGTATCCTATTAATAATTATATAGTTAAATTTCAACATGTATACTAATTAAAAAGAACAGTGACTTCAATAATGTAAAATTACATGTGATTAATTTTTGGATTTGGATTCTGTTTTATTTCTTGCAGAAAATAAAATTATACCAAAATATTCATAACATATTAAGCAATAAAGTTATTCCATGGAAACCTAAATATGAAGAAGAAAATTCTTCTACTCCTATGTGCTAGGCACTTATTCACGTCTAAATTATGATAAGGTTTAAATTGATGTTCTTCTCTTGCTTTTCGACACACTAGATTTAACATTTCCTTAGAACAAAGGCAATAAGTTACATTCAAGTCAATAGATATGGGAATAGGAGTTACTGAATTTACTTAATAAAGTTTTTCATTTTCTCCTCTGCATTATAAAATCAGTGGGATATTTGAGAACAAAATTTATTATGTATAAGTAAAATTACACCTAGTCAATGCTAAGCACCTATGATAGAAATAGTTGTACTTGGAAAAAAACTGCAATTTAAAGATTAACTTTTAAAATGTGTACTTTACTTCTTATTACCACTACTTAGATACTATTGAGTCTGTTATGTGTTCTAAAGTTTTGGGATCTGTAAATATGGCCAAATATGTTTAGAAGATTAGATTTGTATATTGACATAAAATTTTCCAAGTACCACCTACTTATGATAATTAAGATATATTTCCACCAACAAGTTTTAGAAGATAGGTTTCTTTCTTTCTTTTCTTTTCTTTTTTTTAATTAAAATTTGTTTTTACCTATGAAAGGTCTTTGGCCCCAGAGTAGATGTTTCACTGAATACTTCAGCTGCTAGCAGGAGTTTGCCAATTGCTTCCTTCATAATATCAAAAGCCTGATGAGGTGAACTGGCTCTCAGGAATGTCTCAAAAAATGTTTGCAGCTGTGAACAAAGTAAAGGATTCATGTGTTAAAACAACAGCCTCAGTTTGTCTATCATTTCCAAGGTCACCGATTTGAAGGATTCCTCTAGGTTATCTCTGCTTGTCACACCCAAAAAAAAAAACCCCTAAATCATAAAGTTTGGTAATCGAAGGTATAGGCATACTGAAAGAGAGAGGTTTAAATATCTTGTAATTTAAATTTCTTTAGAAGTGCGTACTCCATTTTATTTTCCTCATTTCACAGCATCTAATCATGGAAAATGCAAGTCTCGTCATCAGAACTCCAAAGTTTAATTTGTGACTCTACTAACTAGGTGAACTGGACTTGTCTCTCACTTCTCCGAATCTTTGTGTCCTTCTCTTTAAATTAGGATTAATATCTACCAACAAGAGAGATGTGAAGCCAAATTGAAGAAAATGTATTTGAAAGCCCTGTCAAAGTGTGAAATTCAAATGTTAGTTTATTATTATTATTTTCTGTGCATATTGGAACAAAAATAAATGTATCAAAGTTGTTTCTTCCTCATGTCATTATTCTGTGCAAGATCTAGCCAATAAGAGAAGACTCTGAGAGAATCCCAGTGTCCTGCTGATGTTTTAATAATTAATTATTTCATGTGGATAGAGGGTATAGGGCAGTATTACAAAAAAAGGGGATATGAAGCTGAATTGTGTCAGCTTGAAAACACAATTGTTAGTATCACAAATAGCTGGTTTTATTTGCTTAAATATTAAAATGATAAAAATAAAACTTCTTGAGGATGCTTCATATGAAGTTCAAGTGAATATTTTTTAAAGTATGAAAGTATCTCATATTGATTCATAAACTTTGTGTAAACATACTCTTTTAAAGATAAAGAACAAAAAATATTTTTTGAAAAAACATGCAGCAGGTATTCTATTAATGTTTTTTGGAAAAACAGACTAAATCTATCCAAACTACACAGGATTGCAAAGTGAAAATCTTTTGTTGCTGTGATAAAGAAGGACAAATATTAGCCTGAAATGCCTGTGGAAAATGGTAAATATGTCTCCTTAATGCAAGCAAAATTCCCTCAAGATAAACGAATACTGGCTTCATAAATTTTCCAGTTGAAAAACAGAAACCTAATAAGATTACACATAGAGACACTAAGAATGCATCATTAGTATTTGGCAATTGGGATGTTTTTCCATTTTAGTTAGTAAAATAAATTAATAATTGTATGATTAAAAGAAAACAAATTATTGCTAACACTAAAAATGTTAACACCCTTGATTCAAAACAGAGTAACATTATGTTTTCCCCAGTAAAAGCAACTCATCATATTTCACTAATTTCACCATATTATGTAGAAAGGGTTATTTGTGACATTGTTGCATTTTCTTATTTTAATGTTACCTGAATATCATAGAGGTTAAGGCTAATAATATATGAAAGTTGGAAACGTCTATGTAGCAGATGAGATAAATAAGATTAATTATCAGATTATATCTCCATGAGGAAGAATAAAAAATTAGTAAATTAATGTCTTAGGGTTGCACTTATTTCTCTAAAATGAAAATGATTTCTTAATTTCTGACTGTAACAGTAAGCACTTAAATATCGAATGCCATTCAATTCAACTTTTAGTGAGAACTCTAGCCTTTAGAAAGCCCTGTATTCTTTGTTGTGGGGGACAAGTTGCATAGCACGTACATATTACCTCTATAGACTCTAGAGGTAAAAAGGTCCAGGTTTAACTTTGGTTTTGTGCCAAAGTTGTGAGACCTTGTGGGATTAATAACAGCACCTACTTTATAGAAGTATTGCTGAGATTAAATGAGAGAATGTGGCCGGTCGTGGTGGCTCACACCTGTAATCCCAGCACTTTGGGAGGCCGAGGCGGGTGGATCATGAGGTCAAGAGATCGAGAGCATCCTGGTCAACATGGTGAAACCCCGTCTCTACTAAAAATACAAAAAATTAGCTGGGCATAGTGGCGCGCGCCTGTAATCCCAGCTATTCAGGAGGCTGAGGCAGGAGAATTGCCTGAACCCAGGAGGCGGAGGTTGAGGTGAGCCGAGATCGCGCCATTGCACTCCAGCGTGGGTAACAAGAGCGAAACTCCATCTCAAAAAAAAAAAAAAAAAAAAAAAAGAGAGAATGTACGTAAGGAATTTCACCACTCAGCACATCCATATTCAGTACATGTCAGCTCCTTTTATATTTTTATTAATTAAAACAAGACAGCTGGGCATGGTGGCTCACATCTGTAATCCCAGCACTTCAGGTGGCCAAGATGGATGGATCATCTGAGGTCAGGAGTTCGAGACCAGCCTTGCTAACATGGAGAAACCCCATCTCTACTAAAAATTCAAAAATTAGTTGGGAATGGTGGTGCCTATCTGTAATCCCAGCAACTCAGGAGGCTGAGGCAAGAGACTCACTTGAACCCAGGAGGCAGAGGTTGCAGTAAATAAGCCAAGATCATGCCAATTCACTGCAGCCTGAGTGACAGAGCAGGACTCTGACAAAAAAAGAAAAAAAAAAAGTTCTGAGAACAAAGCTGCTCTAAAAATAGTCTTTTAAGAAAACAAAACAAAGAAAAAGAAGTCCACAGCCACATAAAGGAGATTTCAATTAAAGTGGTTGGGGAGGCTTAGAGATCGCGAGGAGAGATCCAAGATGGCCGCTTAGGAGGAACTCGGGAATGCAGCTCCGAGAGAAAGCACAGAGGGTGAGTGGACGCCGTATTTCCAGACTGATTTTTACTGCCCACAGACCAGGAGATTCACACGCAGAGAAGCCACACGGGTCACCAGCGCCGCTGGCGCCGCTGGCTTGAACGGCGCAGCCGCTGGGCCGGCACCCTGAGGCAACGGTTCACTGTATAAAGTGAGAGAGTCTGAGTCCCCTATAAGCCAGCAAGGGGAGCTGAAACGGGGAGCCAGGCCAGCGCCACGAATCTCAGAGCCGCGGCTTTAGCCAACGCAGCGGCTCCGGAGGCAGATCAGATGAGACGGTGTCCCCTCTTACCCAGCAAGAAGACCTGAAACACAACTGAAACCGGGACGGTCCAGCTCTGTGGAGGAGGGGCGTTCTCCATAGGCACCCTGCTGTTCTGTACCAAGGCAATCCGCCACTACAGAGACTCCGTCACTACAGGGGCGGGCCAACATAGCGGAAGCAGTTCTAACTGCACCCAGAAGCTCACACGGAAGCTGGGTGGAGCCCACAGCAGCTTAGCGAAGCCTCTGCAACCTGAGTGTGACTAGGCTGCCACCTTGTGGGCAGGGAAAACAGCAACCGCACAGGGGAACATCATAAAACAGTAACTCCCTGGGACAGAACACCTCGGGGGAAGAGCAGGGGGTTTATGAGTTCTGCCACAGCAGACTTAAAATTACCAAAATCAGAAAGACAACAACTACAAAGTCAGCAGGTGGAAAAATCCACAAAGATGGGAAGAAACCAGCGCAAAAAGGATGAAAACACCCAAAACCAGAACACTTCTCCTCCTACAAGGGATCACAACTCCCCACCAGCAAGGGAACAAGACTGGACGGAGAATGAGTGTGATGAAATGACAGAATCAGCTTTCAGAAAGTGGATAATAAGAAACTTCCGTGAGCTAAAAGAACATGTTCTAACCCAATGCAAAGAAACTAAGAACCTTGAAAAAAGACTTGACGAAATGCTAACAAGAATGGACAACTTAGAGAGGAATATGAGCGAATTGATGGAGCTGAAAAACACAACACGAGAACTTCGTGAAGCATGCACAAGTTTCAACAGCCGAATTGACCAAGCTGAAGAAAGGATATCAGAGGTCGAAGATCAACTCAATGAAATAAAACGAGAAGGCAAGATTAGAGAAAACAGGGTAAAAAGGAATGAACAAAGTCAACAAGAAATATGGGACTATGTGAAAAGACCTAATCTACGTTTGATAGGTGTACCTGAATGTGACGAAGAGAATGCATCCAAGCTGGAAAATACTCTTCAGGATATTATCCAGGAAAACTTCCCCAACCTAACAAGGCAGGCCGAGATTCAAGTCCAGGAAATACAGAGAACACCACAAAGATACTCCTCTAGAAGAGCAACCCCAAGACACATAATCATCAGATTCACCAGGGTTGAAATGAAGGAGAAAATACTAAGGGCAGCCAGAGAGAAAGGTCGGGTTACCCACAAAGGGAAGCCCATCAGACTCACTGCAGATCTCTCAGCAGAAACCCTACAGGCCAGAAGAGAGTGGGGGCCGATATTCAACATCCTTAAGGAAAAGAACTTTCAACCCAGAATTTCGTATCCAGCCAAACTAAGCTTCATAAGTGAAGGAAAAATAAAATCCTTTGTGAACAAGCAAGAACTCAGAGAGTTCATCACCACCAAACCAGCTCTACAAGAGCTCCTGAAGGAGGCACTACACATAGAAAAGAACAACCAGTACCAGCCACTCCAAAAACACACGAAAAGGTAAAGAGCATCAACACAATGAAGAATCTGCATCAACCAAAGGGCAAAACAGCCACCTAGCACCAAAATGACAGGATTGAATTCACACATAACAATATTAACCCTAAATGTAAACGGACTAAATGCCCCAATCAAAAGACACAGACTGGCAAATTGGATAAAAAGCCAAAACCCATCAGTGTGCTGTATACAGGAAACCCATCTCGCATGCAAGGATACACAAAGGCTCAAAATAAAGGGATGGAGGAAGATTTACCAAGCAAATGGAGAGCAAAAAAAAGCAGGAGTTGCAATTCTCATCTCTGATAAAATAGACTTTAAAGCAACAAAGATCAAAAGAGACAAAGAAGGACATTACATAATGGTAAAAGGATCAATGCAGCAAGAAGAGCTAACGATCCTAAATATATATGCACCTAATACAGGAGCACCCAGATACATAAGGCAAGTTCTTAAAGACTTACAAAGAGACTTAGACTCCCACACAATAATAGTGGGAGACTTCAACACACCACTGTCAATATTAGACAGATCAACGAGACAGAAAATTAACAAGGATATCCAGGACTTGAACTCAGACCTGGAACAAGCAAACCTAATAGACATTTACAGAACTCTCCACCCCAAATCCACAGAATATACATTCTTCTCAGCACCACATCACACCTACTCTAAAATTGACCACATAATTGGAAGTAAATCACTCCTCAGCAAATGCAAAGGAACGGAAACCATAACAAACAGTCTCTCAGACCACAGTGCAATCAAGTTAGAACTCAGAATTCAGAAACCAACCCAGAACCGCACAGCTTCATGGAAAATGAACAACTTTCTCCTGAATGTTGACTGGATAAACAATGAAATGAAGGCAGAAATAAAGACGTTCTTCGAAACCAACGAGAATGAAGACACCACATACCAGAATCTCTGGGACACATTTAAAGCAGTCTCTAGAGGAAAATATATAGCAATAAGTGCCCACATGAGAAGAAAGGAGAGATCTAAAATTGACACCCTATCGTCAAAATTGAAAGAGCTAGAGGAGCAAGATCAAAAAAACTCAAAACCTAGCAGAAGACAAGAAATAACTAAGATCAAAGCAGAATTGAAGGAGATAGAGACACGAAAAACCCTTCAAAAAATCAATAAATCCAGGAGCTGGTTTTTTGAAAAGATCAACAAAATAGACAGACCACTAGCCAGACTAATAAAAAAGAAAAGAGAGAATAACCAAATAGACGCAATAAAAAATGACAAAGGGGATATCACCACAGATTCCACAGAAATTCAAACCATCATCAGAGATTATTACAAACAACTCTATGCACATAAATTAGAAAACCTGGAGGAAATGGATAAATTCCTGGACAGCTGCCTCCTGCCAAGCCTAAACCAGGAAGAAGTCGAAACCCTGAATAGACCAATAACAAGGTCTGAAGTCGAGGCAGCAATTAAGAGCCTACCACCCAAAAAAAGCCCAGGCCCAGATGGGTTCACAGCCGAATTCTACCAGACATACAAAGAGGAACTGATACCATTCCTACTGAAACTATTCCAAATAATCCAAAAAGAGGGAATCCTTCCCAAATCATTTTATGAGACCAACATCATCCTAATACCAAAACCCGGCAGAGACTCAACAAGAAAAGAAAACTACAGGCCAATATCCATGATGAACATAGATGCAAAAATCTTCAATAAAATAATGGCAAGCCGATTACAACAGCACATCAAAAAGCTTATCCACCATGATCAAGTAGGATTCATCCCGGGGATGCAAGGCTGGTTCAATATACGCAAGTCTATAAATGTAATTCACCACATAAACAGAACCAAAGACAAAAACCACATGATTATCTCAATTGATGCAGAGAAGGCCTTTGACAAAATTCAACAGCCCTTTATGCTAAAAACCCTCAATAAACTAGGTATCGATGGAACGTATCTCAAAATAATGAAAGCTATTTACGACAAACCGACAGCCAATATCATACTGAACGGGCAAAAACTGGAAGCATTCCCTTTGAAATCTGGCACTAGACAAGGATGCCCTCTCTCACCACTCCTATTCAATATAGTACTGGAAGTTCTAGCCAGAGCAATCAGGCAAGAAAAAGAAATAAAGGGTATTCAATTAGGAAAGGAGGAAGTCAAATTGTCTCTATTTGCAGACGACATGATTGTATATCTAGAAGACCCCCTCATCTCAGCCCAAAAGCTCCTGAAACTGATAAGCAACTTCAGCAAAGTCTCAGGATACAAAATCAATGTGCAAAAATCACAAGCGTTCCTATACACCAATAACAGACTTAAAGAGAGCCAAATCAAGAACGAACTGCCATTCACAATCGCTACAAAGAGAATAAAATACCTAGGAATACAACTAACAAGGAATGTAAAGGACCTCTTCAAGGAGAACTACAAATCACTGCTCAACGAAATAAGAGAGGACACAAACAGATGGAGAAACATTCCATGTTCATGGTTAGGAAGAATTAATATCGTGAAAATGGCCATACTGCCCAAAATAATATACAGATTCAATGCTATCCCCATCAAGCTACCAATGACCTTCTTCACAGAACTGGAAAAAACCACCTTAAACTTCATATGGAACCAAAAGAGAGCCCGCATAGCCAAGTCAATTCTAAGCAAAAAGAACAAAGCAGGAGGCATCACACTACCAGACATCAAACTCTACTACAAGGCTACAGTAATCAAAACAGCATGGTACTGGTACCAAAACAGAGATATAGACCAATGGAACAGAACAGAGGCATCGGAGGCAACACAACATATCTACAACCACCTGATCTTTGACAAACCTGATAAAAACAAGCAATGGGGAAAGGATTCCCTGTTCAATAAGTGGTGTTGGGAAAACTGGCTAGCCATATGCAGAAAGCAGAAACTGGACCCCTTCCTGACACCTTACACTAAAATTGACTCCAGATGGATTAAAGACTTAAACATAAGACCTAACACCATAAAATCACTAGAAGGAAACCTAGGCAAAACCATTCAGGACATAGGCGTAGGCAAGGACTTCATGACCAAAACACCAAAAGCATTGGCAACAAAAGCCAAAATAGACAAATGGGACCTAATCAAACTCCACAGCTTCTGCACAGCAAAAGAAACAGTCAATAGAGTGAATCGGCAACCAACAGAATGGGAAAAAATTTTTGCAGCCTACCCATCTGACAAAGGGCTGATATCCAGAATTTACAACGAGCTAAAAAAGATTTACAAGAAAAAAACGAACAAGCCCATTCAAAAGTGGGCGAAGGACATGAACAGATACTTTACAAAAGAAGACATACATGAGGCCAACGAGCATATGAAAAAATGCTCATCATCACTGGCCATTAGAGAAATGCAAATCAAAACTACATTGAGATACCATCTCACACCAGTTAGAATGGCGATCATTAAAAAATCTGGAGACAACAGATGCTGGAGAGGATGTGGAGAAATACGAACACTTTTACACTGTTGGTGGGAGTGTAAATTTGTTCAACCATTGTGGAAAACAGTGTGGCGATTCCTCAAGGACCTAGAAATAGAAATTCCATTTGACCCAGCAATCCCATTACTGGGCATATATCCAAAGGATTATAAATCGTTCTACTATAAGGACACATGCACACGAATGTTCATTGCAGCACAGTTTACAATAGCAAAGACCTGGAACCAACCCAAATGCCCATCGATGATAGACTGGACAGGAAAAATGTGGCACATATACACCATGGAATATTATGCAGCCATTAAAAACGAGGAGTTCGCGTCCTTTGTAGGGACATGGATGAACCTGGAAACCATCATTCTCAGCAAACTGACACAAGAACACAAAATCAAACACCACATGTTCTCACTCATAGGCGGGTGTTGAACAAGGAGAACACATGGACACAGGGAGGGGAGCACTATACATGGGGGTCTGTTGTGGGGGAGTGGGGGGGACAGCGGGGGGGTGGGGAGTTGGGGAGGGATAGCATGGGGAGAAATGCCAGATATGGGTGAAGGGGAGGAAGGCAGCAAATCACACTGCCACGTATGCACCTAAGCAACAACCTTGCATGTTTTTCACATGTACCCCAAAACCTAAAATGCAATAAAAAAAAAAAAAAAAAAAAAAAAAAAAAAGTGGTTGGGGAACCTAGACTCTCCTAATCCAATTCAGATTTGTAATACCAACCAAAGAAGAACATTTTAAAAATATAAGACTTTCAATTTAAATGTTTTTAAAGAGAGTGAATAACGGGGTGTATATGATGATTGAACAGATCCTTCCATGGGTGTGCCTCCCAACAAAAATGAAAGAGTAGAAATGGGGACCCAAAAAACTGGTCTTTCTCCCATTTCTCTAGGAACTCAGCCTGCTGAGAGAAGGTCTAACATCAACCAGCAATCATGAAAGCAGAATTAGAACATAACTGCATTTCTAACCAGAACTGTGAAGAAAAAAGAAAGAAAATGACACTCAAAAAAGCAAGACTCAGAAAGGATCTACTTTTCTTTTTATATTAGTTTCATTCCCAATTTTGTCTCTGCATTCCTTTCTCTCTCGTTGCATGCATTTCAGTTTATGTAAGTCCTTCAATTAAAAAAAAAAAAAATCCAGATGAGTGTGATTTCCTCTTTTTAATTCATTTAGTATAGTGGAAAGCAAACTACATATGCCAAAATTGAAAGTAGAATCATACAAGTGCTTAATACATATTTTTTAAAAATCATAAACTTTCAAAGTCTCCCAAAGAAGCCACAGATTTTATCAGTTCTTGTAACTAACTCACTTAGACTGAGTGAATCACTTTTTTGAGTATCTGGTTACATTGCAATTTGTTACCCTAATTGTATTTCCTTGGTCATATTACATGAGTTCTGTGAGTCTCAGTGCAAAATGACAGAACTACACTCAATGATCTCATGAGACAACATCAAATCTGAAATTATTTGATGTTAATTCCATTCAATTGCCGCCGGACCTGAACTATTTCACCCAGGCACTTCTTAACTCACAAATACCTGAAGGCTCACCTTCACCTTTGCTGCTTATTTAGAAAAGTCAAGCAATGAACTCAAATATTAAAGAGACTCCTTCTCCATATCAACACTTCTAATCAATGTTTTTGAATTAAATAAATGTGAGAATGTAAGTTCGCAAGGAAATCGGTACATTGGCATTAAAATAAAAATGAATAAAAGAACATCTCGAAACTTTTAACATGACATGAAACTATTTTATAAACTATAAATTTTCTTCCTTCAGTGTAAAAATGAAATACAAATTTAGTGCAAAATAAATTACATGGAGAATGCCCTTGTAAGATCCTGGTCATAAAACCAGTCAGCTAACGCACCACCATTTGTGTGTACTTGTGTAAAATTCAAGCAAGAACGAGTAAGATATTTACATTTTTACAACATTGATCCATTCAAGCAACTTATTCAAATATAAGTGGGTGAACTAAAATTATCAATTAATTAAAAATGGAAGGACAAGAGCAACAGAGTGAACTTAAAAGTATATAGAAAAACTTCGATCATGTCCAATATCTTAAAATACTTCCAAGATGCCCTTGTTATCCACTTCATTCCACCACGTATTTTACAACTCCTCCCATGTTATGTTCTGGGTTCCAGCTCATTATTTCTCTCCATCCTCCCATAAGATCTTGCTTGGGTGAACTGATCTCAATGTCAACGTGTCATTTGTTTCGTGTTAAACTTGCCGACCTTCTTGTCTGCTCTTTCTGCTAGACTGTGAGTTTTTTATTTGTAATTTTTGGTCAGAAACTGTCCCATTTTATCTTCTGGATTTCAGTGCCTAATGCCAAGTAAGTATTCAGTAAATACTGTTGAGTAAACAAACCTATGACATTGCAGAAACCGCAGATACCTTGATAAGAGAAATACCTTACTATAGTTTCTGGGTAACATCACTTTCCTCAGGACAGCATGTTTATCTCTTGCTCCCATCTCGTGAAAGAGGGAAAATATATACTTTTCTGGTGTCTTGTAATAAAACCTTTGAAGAATAGAAGCTTACAGCTATTTGACAGAATTTTAGAGATAAGAAAATTTAATCTATGAGTTAGAACAGAGGATGAAAGATTAACCAGTATTAGGGTTTTCAAAGTAATGTTCTTGACTGAGAAACCATAGCAGAATGTGATTTTTAACAGCATTGTACCTTACTAAAGTATATCAGGGTTTCTCTCGACGTTTTTATGTGTGAGAGAACTTTTCATCTCAGATTAAAGAATATTGCTACTTAAGTCAGATGACGGAATATTGGTACGTAAAGTCATTTTGCACCAACGTCATATGAAAAGATGCTCACTATCACTATTCATTAGGGAAATGCAAATTAGAAACACAGTGAGATATTACCTCACACCCATTAGGATGGTTACTAACAAAAACAAAACAGAAAATAACAATCATTGGTGAGGATATTAAGAGACTGGAATCCTTGCGATTTGATGGTGGGAAAGTAACATGATGCAGCCACTTGAATATCAATCGGGGGTTCCTCAAAAAATGACAAATAGAACTACCATACAATCCAGCAATTCCACTTCTGGGTATATACTGAGCATAATTGAAAGCACGGTCTCAAAGACATATTTACACACCCATTTTCATAACAGCATCATTGACAATAGCCAAAAGGTGGAGACAACCCGAATGTGCATCAATAGAAGAAGGGATAAACAAAATGTAATATATGCATACAATGAATATTATTCAGCCTTCAAAAGAAAGGAAATTCTGACACATGCTACAACATGGATGACCCTTGACAATACTTGCTAAGTGAAATAATCCAGTCATGAAGACACTGGATTATTCCACTTATATAAGGTATCTAGATAGTCAGATGCATAAAAACAGAAAGTAGAATGGTGGCTGCTGGGGGCTGGGAGGAGGGGGAAATGGGGAGATGTTTCCTGGGTATATAATTTCAGTTATGCAAAAAGTTCTAGGGATTAGTTGCATGACAGTGTAAAAATACTTAATGCTACTAAAGTTTACACTTAGAAAGGATTATGGTAAATTGTATGCTACATGCATATGACTGCAATTTTAACTTTTAAAAATACATTTGCAGCCTTCACAGCTGCACTTTCTCTAATAATCACGTTTAACCACTTGCTAATTTTGTATCATCAAAGTCCCCAAAAACAATTGTTTCAAGGTTAGAAATTTTGCAGAAGAAAATGAAACAACAACAAAAAAAACCCTCCATGACTCTATTTCTCAGTTCCTGCAAACAGTAGAAATATTTTCTATTTTCATGCCACCTACTTTTAGTCTCTGTTTTAATCTTGAGTACCTTTTTATCCTTGAACTTTTTATTCTTTTTTTTTAGGATGTGAAATATCAACAGCAAGCTTGAATATTGATAAGAATGAGCTAGAAAAGAGGTCAAATTAATGATGGAACACAAAATCTAGGGGATGATCATTTCAGATTCTAGTCAATGCTGAAAATAAAGGATGACATAAGAGCTCAGACCCACCTAAATCCATGGATAAAGCTAAGGGCACTTAATCAAATATATAAAATACAAGATTCTATGTTCTTCGTCCAAACTGAAGTGGCAATAAGGATGCATTCCAATCTACCTATTTGTAATACAGCTGGAATTTAAGTCTATTGTTTCAATATCAATTAATACTATTATTTTGCCTTTTTCAAACTCAGTGGGAATCCATTTGTCTGATTTTGACCTAACCAGTCTGTCTCTCAGCTTGTTACAGAACTCTTACAATGAATCTGAAGTAATCCAAATACCTCAAAATTTCATCCTAATATTTTTATATATGAAAATCTTTTTTCGATTATCCTATAATTCTCAGTAAGAAAAAAAGTTTATAAATTTAAACTTTAAAATTTCAGTGACCATATTGCTCTAAGTTTAAAAAAATATTCTTCCAAATAGTTAAAATTATGGTTCATACACAAGTAGTCAGAACAAGAGAAATACATTACAAATCATCTAAAATAATTTCTAGAATAAAAAGTAAAATCGTATTGGAAATGCAGCTCTGATATAGTTTGAATAGACGTCCCCACCAAACATCATGTGAATTGTAATCCTCAGTGTTGCAGGTGGGGCCTTTTGAGAAATGTTTGGGTCATGGGGGCAGATCCCTCATGGCTTGGTGCTGTTCTCGCCATTGTGAATGAGTTCTCAGGAGATCTAGTCGGGAACCCCTCTTGCTACTGTTCCCACCATGTGAGATGCCTGCCATCCTTCTCCTATCAGTAAAAGCTTCCTGTGGCCTCTCCAGAAGCTGAGCAGATGCCTGCACCACACTTCCTGTACAATCTGCAAGACTGTGAGCCAATTAAACCTCTTTTCTTTAAAAACTCCAGAGTCTCGGGTACTTAACAGCAACACAAGATGACCCAGTGCAATCTCCAAGATATATATATATATATATATATTGAGATGGAGTCTTGCTCTGTCGCCAGGCTGGAGTTCAGTGGCGTGATCTCGGCTCACTGCAACCTTCGACTCCCTGGTTCAAGTGATACTCCTGCCTCAGCCTCCCGAGTAGCTGGGATTACAGGCCCGTGCCACCATGCCCAGCTAATTTTTGTATTTTTAGTAGAGACGGGGTTTCCCCATGTAGGCCAGGATGGTCTGGATCTCCTGACCTCATGAATCTCTGCCTTGGCCTCCCAAAGTGTTTGGATTACAGGCATGAGCCACTGCACCCGGCTGGTTTCTTTTTATTCAATTAATTCATATATCCATTAAAAGAACGTTACTTATTGCTAAGACAAGAAGGGTTCAGCATCAGTATTAATATTATTTTATATATAAGCATGAGGGAAATTTGTTCACACAAATACACAGATGTGGATGGAAGGATTTGGTTATGGCAGCATGACTCATTTCTTTCAACTCCCTCCAGGGTACATGCTAAAATCATATAGTGGTTTATTATGAAATATTCAGACTTGTTAAAAACAAAGAATTGTAAAGGATTTGTTATCTAGTGATTAGCATCCTTCATCTGCTCTAACGAACACCATATTTAAATTTGTCTGTTTCTTTCTTTTTTTTTTTTTTTTTTTTTTGCAAATGTTTTTTCACCTTTGAGTAACCGTCATTATAATATCAGGGCTAGCAAAAGCTGGGTCTTTCTTTTGAAGAGCAGAAGGATTTACAAAAAGGATGAGAAAGATCAACCTGCTTTAGAGGTATCTTTTCAGCAAGATCAAACTTCAGAAAGTTATCTGTATGAAAGGTGAAGTTCTGGGCATTAATTCTCTCAAAATTATCCATGTGCCTGTGAGCCCCTTGGGGAGTCATCATGGATCCCCAAAGGCATATGACACACAGCTCTAGATATGGCTGCCTGCCCCTACTCCAAAATGCATCTGAGAGAGCTGTGGCAGGAAATGAAGCACTAGTGAGCATCCTGGACCCTTGGAAGAGGAACGTGATTTAGAAGGAAAAAAATCAGATTTTCAACAATAGAAAAAGAGAGAGAAAATGATTTGAGAAATGGAGAAAAATGACTAAGTTACAAACCTAAGTAGTGATGTAATTTTTTAATTTAATGCACATGTTGTATTTGAATATAATTTGTCTGGGCATGGTGGCTCATGCCAGTGGAATCACCAGCACTGTGGGAGGCTGAGGCAAATGGATCATCTGAGGTCAGGAGTTTGAGACCAGCTTGGCCAACATGGCGAAACCCTGCCTCTACTAAAAATACAAAAATTAGCCTGGTGTGGTGGTGCTCACCTGTAATCCCAGCTACTCAGGAGGCTGAGGCAGGAGAATTGCTTGAACCCAGGAGGCAGGGGTTGCAGCAAGCCGAGATCACGCCACTGTACTCCAGCCTGGGTGACAGAGTAAGACTCCATCTCAAATATATATGTATATAACATACATATATATATAATATACATACATATATATATAATTCTATGTTGTATTTAATAATAATCACCACCCTTAGCCAAGCTGACACTATGTGGCAGACACTGTGCATTTTACATACACTGCTTTGTTTGTATTCAGAGCAGTGCCATGAGTATGGTATTCATTATCCTTATTTTATTGATGAAGAAACTGGGGGTTGAGAATGCAAGGTACATGCCAAAGGTTACACAGCCGGGGGCAAGCAACATGGGTGTTGAAGTCAATCTGCTTTGCTGCAAAGCCCCAACATTACTTCTGCCCTGTGTTTTTTTTATCATATTAGCTTTAGGACTGTGGATAGACCCTGAAATCCAGAAGAATGAATGATCTGTGTTTTTACTTTCATTGAAAATGTGTTTGGAACTGACACAATTCTCAAGCACATGCCTTTACACCCACACAATTAACAACAACTGAACAACTTGAGAATTTATGTAGCCTAATTACCTTTTGGAAAAACTAAGAATTTTTTTTGTATGTTAAATCAAATTGCCTGGATCAAGAAAAAAATCATGTTAAGTCAAATGATTTAAGAATATAAATACTCTCATCATTTGTTTTAGTTCACTGAAAATTGGCTTGCTTCAGGGTAAACCACAGAAAACCAAATTGGCTGAACCTAAATTAGGATACTTTTCCTCATTCCTTGTAATTAGATTAAAAACTCCAATATTTAAATAAGTTTTCTGTTTCCAGTGATATGAATAATTTTATTCATTTGTACTTCTTAACAGCCCTAAACTTTATAGCATATATTAAACTTGGAAATTCAGAATGTAGATTCTATACAATCTAATCAGTTTCACAGTTGAAAACTTTAAAATCTCCCACAAGCATATAAGGGAATTGTTCAGAAGCAGAGTATAGAAATATAAAAGGCTGTGAATAGCATAAAAATTTAATTATTTATTTTGAATGATAGACCCTTGATTGCATTATATTCAATCTTCTTAGAGAACTGGCAGGTTTTCTTTATTATTCCTTCTGGAATCTCTCAGTGGGATATAAAGGAGCAGAGAGATTTAACAGCAAAGAGCGAAAGCTAAAGTTGTAAAGATTTTATCATTGAACTCTCTATGTATATGCCTGCTCATTTTCTTTATACGAATGCCATTGTTCCAGCAGGTCACAACTGTTTCCATTAAAGTTAAAACACAAGCCTTCTTTGAACTTCCAATAAAATAAGATCTGACAGCTCATTTGAAAACATTCCATCTTTTATTAATTATCTTGACTAGAAGATGGCATTGAAATCTAGTTATATGTGTACCAAGTAATATTTGTTGCAGGTAGTACAAAAATTTGCAAATAAGGATTTATTTGGCAGAAAGATACCTATCTCATATCTGTAAATACTCTCAAATGAGTAAGAAAGTAAAAAGGGAAAATGTTTTCATTTTATATTTTGGATATTTCATGCAGGGTATCTAATTTAGGTCTTATTAAGTCTCCTGGTCAATCACAAAAGAAAAAGAAATGTATTCATGATAATGGGTTCTGGTTGTACAAAAAAGAAAATGATAGAACAATTTGCTCTAACTTTTAAGTGGCTGTAGTGTTAAAGGCTGTTGAATCCATAGGAAATCTATGACAACTCTCTGCTGTTTCCTCACACCTTTCTCATGAATTACCTTACACCGCTCTCACACAAAAGTTGTGATTCTTTTACATGTGATATTTTAAGTGGGTACTTAATTATGTATAATTTAAGGGTTCATGATTTAGCATCTAGTTAAATATTATGCTAGATAGCCCAAATCCACGCCATCTCTTTGTGTCCTGAGTACTGACTACTGACTTCCCTGCCCACAATAATTTCTTTTTCTTTTCTGCCAGTGATCTTTATGAAGGACAGTTCCAATCACGTCAGTTCCCTGCTCATAAAGAACAGAAGTCCCCAACATTTACAGAAGGATATGAATCAACTGTAGCTGAACTTTTCTTGAACATTCCAAGTCAGCTTAAAAACCGTAAGGTGCTAATTCATTCATGCTTGGAGGACATAACAATTAATCAATAGACATTTACGCACGCACTTAATGTTTACACAGGCAATAGTAAAATAAACAGTAAACAGAACTGCCTTTATCTTTTTTACTGTAAAGTGCATTATTTTTATATGAGAACTCAAAAAGTGATACATGCAATTCTTAAGCTTTTTTAAAAATAAAAAAAATTGAAGTGTATTCCTTTGTCAACCTTCTGACATACGGCCAAGGTCTTTTATATGACTACGGGTGAACTAATTAGAATTGCAAGTCATCTAACTTACAGAAACCTCACCCATAGGCATTGGCTTAACTGCAATTAAACCAAGAACACAAAGAACTTGCAAAGAAATCCCAGGGCAGAATCATTCTAGGTTTTACAGCTTCTCCCCCAACATTTTGAAAATTGTTATACCCACATTTACTTCATGTGAAATGTTTTAACTTGATTTTCCTATATTGACTATGTTATAAATATTCAGTTTTGCTTCGACAGAAACAAGTCTGTCTGTTTTGCACTTATAATTCATCAGTTTATCAAGGTAGACATAGAACTCAAGGGTGTAAGGGACAAACTTGAAGGCAGCATCCTTGCCTCAGGCATTGAACTCTTGGGTTCAGCAGTCAGCAAGCCTTATGGGGGGAATGCAGAGTAGTACTACAAGTTGTTAGTGGTAACTAAGAGAGATTTTATTCACTAGAGATCTGAGTCCTAATCCTAACCACATTTATTATTTCTGTCCTCTTCACTAAATCATGAATATTTCCTCATCCATAGAGTAGATATAAACATATCGACCTATCTCCCAGGTATCGTAAACGTTTCAAATAAGGCCAGGTGCTCATGCCTGTAATCCCAGCATTCAGGAGGTCGAGGCGGGCGGATCACTGAAGACAATAGTTTGAGATCAGCCTGGCCAACATGGCAAAACCCCATCTCCACAAAACATACAAAAAAATTAGCCAGGTGTGGTGGTGCACACCTGTAGTCCCAGCTACTTGGGAGGCTGAGGCAGGAGAATCATTTGAACTCAGGAGGCAGAGGTTGCAGTGAGCTGAGATCATGCCACTGCACTCCAGCCTGGGCAACAGAAAAAGACTCCATCTCAAAAAAAAAAAAAAAAAGGTTTTAAATAAGACTATGTCCAAGAATACATTCAGAAGTGTAAAGTGACAGTAGTGGCACTTACATTTTACATTCCATAAAATTCAAGCTCTTCAGGTTTCATCTCCAGTATATCCTTATCTGGTCTAACCTACTCCACAAATCCTGTGTGTTTTTCTCTTCCTTCCTTCTCTATCCCTCTCACCTCAGGCCACCCTACGATTCTCCCTGCTCGTACAGACAGTCAAATTCTGGCCAAGTAAGGCAGTTCATTTTACCTGCATGATTCATGTTGTCTTTGCAAAGCAGATGTAAACATCCCTCCTCATTTTTAAAGAAACGCTACTCATTCTTCTAAGCTCAGCTAAAATATCATCCATTCTGTGAAACCTATTCACTTTCTCCAACCTGAATAATTTTCTCCTACTCTTCACTATCTCTGCAACTCTGAGTCATCCTTTGCATTCTGCCTTGTATTAGAGTTATTTATAAATATATATTTCTCCCCCACTAGAGAGTTCCTTGAAAGCAAAAACCATTATTTCTCTTTGAGTCTTTCCTTGTATGTATGGCCCAGCACATAGTAGGAATTCCTAAGCAGTTCTGGAGTACAACTGAGTTGAATTAGCTGTGAATGATTACTGAAGTATTCAATATTGCTTTTCTTTGAGTTGTTTTGGCTCCACCATCATACAAACAAACATATATGTGAGAAGATATTGATTAAATGTGGGTGAAATCATACTGTTTCTATACCTTACTTGATGAAGG
The DNA here is from genome assembly GCF_030222135.1 of Aotus nancymaae. Classification (NCBI taxonomy): domain Eukaryota; kingdom Metazoa; phylum Chordata; class Mammalia; order Primates; family Aotidae; genus Aotus; species Aotus nancymaae. The sequence goes on from NW_026988413.1 coordinate 35,443,163, forward strand.
ACATAAACCATTAGAAATTTAATTCTCTTTTAGTAGAGAAGTCATCAGTCAAGATGCTCGTACCCACTTCCTACTTCTCTTGTTTTCTCCTGCCCCCAATTTAAATATTTCCCTGGTCTCACATTTAAATTACATCCTGTCAAACCTGCTGGTAATCTGCCTTAACAAGAAAATGTTTCTTTTCATTAGCGTAGCAGTTTGTATAAAATGGTCACATACTCTTCCCACCTTAGTGGGCATACCCCTTTGCAGTGTGACTTTGCAGCTTCTCACATCCAGTGGCGGAGTCTATTTTTTCACCCCTTGAATCTTGGCTTATTCATGTGATGTTCTTTGACCAATGAGATATTTAGCAAATGTGCTGCAAACTCCTTTTGCTTTTTAGGACTGCTGAAACAAATTACTGCAAGCTTGACAACTTAAAACAAGAGAAATTTATTCCCTTGCAGTTTTGGAGGCTAGAAATCCAAAAATCGAGATGTCCATGTGGCCACATTCCCTCTTAAAGCTCTTAGGGACAATTCATTCATTGTCTCTTTCAGCTTCTGGTGGTTGTTGGCATTCCTTTGCTTGTGGGTGCAAAACTCTAATCTTGGTTTTCATCTTCACTCATGTGAAGATGTGTCTTCTCCTGTGTTTCTTGTCTTCTGTGTCAAATCTCTCTCTGACTTTCCTCTTACAAGGACAGGCACAGGGCCCATCTGGATAATTTAGGAAGATCCTATGTTGATATCTTCAATTTAGTTACATCTGCCAAGGCCCTTTGTCCAAATAAGGTAATATTCACTGGTTCTGGAGGTTAGGATATGGACATATCCTTTTGGGGGCAGCCATTCAATCTACTATATGAGCAAAATCTTGGAAAGGACTTGGCTTTTGGGGTTTGCTCTCTTGCTATTCTTGGGAATACTGAAACTGCCACTGTGTGACAGAACACTGGGTAGACTGCAAGATGATAAGAGGCACATAGCCAAGTCATCCCAATGGCCCTAGCTGACACCCAGTCAATATTCAGGAGCATAAGTGAAGGCAGGCTAGACCACGCGGCCAAGCTTAGTCACCATCTGCCCATAGAGATGAGCAGAGCTGGTCCAGGCAACTTACAGAAACATTAGAAATAATAAATGTTTACTCAAAGTCACTAAGTTTGGAGGTGATTTGCTCTGCAAAAGTTGACTGATTCAATTTGCCTTTTATCATTGTTTAAATTTTGTCTTTATTTCTCCTCTTTTTGAAATGGAGCCTGCACCTCCTTCTCACACGAACCTCTCATAGGGAGGTGATATAAGAATCTCATGCGTTTTTTTTTTCTTCTTTTTATTTTCAGTGCTTAGAATGCAACTTAAGGCTTGCTGCTTCTGATTTGAGTTATTTGTTTCAAACTTCTCCAACTTCACTCTGGCTTCCATCCCAAACATTGAATAGATTGAACCCTTTTTAGGGTGAGGATTTTCCTAAGCGTCTTCTTCTCATCTTATCTGAATACATCACACTGAACCACTCTACTATCCTTCAAGAGATTAGACTTGTGATTTGAGGCATCATCTGTTTGAAAATAATCCTTGATTTCATGGTGGCTGAGAAACAGGCACCTCTGCCAGGGAGGTTTTTATAGTAATGGGTACCTCCCTGTCACACCAGGATGGGCAAACAGCTACAGTTATTCTTCTCTTTGTTTAGAAGTGGTAGGATACTTCCATTGGAAATAGGGGTTCCAGTGACTGGAGAGAAGAAAGGCAGAGAGAGGAAGTAAATGGGAAAAGAATCACCAGATTCTCCAGGAGAGAAATTTTCTGGTAGGGCCTTCAGTCAGGTTACAGAGCAAACAAGGCCTGAGAAGGGGCAGATGAGTAAGAACCAGCCTCAATAGGCAAGCCGCAGTATGAACAGGAACCTGTGCCTCTCCACCTCCTCATTTCAGATTTCTCTTTTCCACTCCTCCTCCTGACTGACTGGTTGTCCCCCCATCTGATCTCTCAGTCAATGGCACCACGGACTAATGATCATTTGACTAATGATCACCAGTCAAAGGCTGAAGACTCACCCTTGAACCCTCTCTCTTAGCCTCTCTCTCACCCCAACACCAATTCTTGTTTCTACCTACAAAATGTATTCACATTTCTCCTTTAGACTATCATCTTATCAACCTAGTTCAAGCCACCATCCTCCTCATCTGGACCCCTGAATGGCCTTGCAACTGGTTTCTCTGCCTCTGTTCACAATTCTCTTCAATCTGTCCTCCACACAGCAGCAGAATGGGCTTAAAAAGTAAATCAGATTATGATAACCCCCTGTTCACTATCTTTTAGTGGCATCCCTTTGCCCATAGGAAAAAAATTCAATTTATTACCTTTCCTATGAGTCTTGTGTGGTTGGACTCTTGCCTCTCTCTCAATCTCTCTACCACTCACCCTGTGTTCACATGTAACACAGTCAGTGGTTGTCGCATTCTGTGAATGTGTGAAGACTCTCCTACTTTTGGAATTGTCCTTTTGCTGGGAATATTTCACTGTCATCTCTTCAAATGGCACTTAGTCTCATCACAGAACTACAGCTCAAATCTCACCTATTCAGGGCAATCGTTCTACCTCTCATAAAGTGGGCAGTCCAGTTACTTCTTAGTCAACATCCATCCTGTTCACTTCATTCTTAGATATAGTAAATACCTGTAACTATCTGAATTTCTTTAAATGTATATAATTGATTATCTGTTTTTCACCTGTCATTCCTTACAAGAATAAACTTTACAAAGGCAAGCATTTCGCCTTGTTTCCTGCTGTGCTACTAGAGCTTAACATAACATCTAGCATATAGGAGGTAGCCGGTAAATATTTGTAGAAGGACTCAAAAGACAAACAATTCCTATTTTACAGACATGGAAAATGGTCGATAGATGTTAGCAGATTTGTCTAAGGTCATACAGTTTTTACAAGGACTTTCCTACTGCACATGCCTCCCCAGACCTGTAGAAGTCATGGCTTGGGATGTTTCTTTCCTTGCCTGCATATCCAGTGCTATAGATCTAATGCTGGTAATTTATTCCTCTCTCCTTTAGAGTAAAAATGCAATCAGATATTTGCTTATTACTCAGCCTGAAAGGATGTCATCATTGTCCTATTCATGTTTTAAAATCACATTTCTTTTTCCTTAACAGTAACTACTTGAAGGCATGAAAATGAAATATACTTCCTTAGCATAATGTTTTTCTTCTGTGACTTCTGAGTTTAGAGTAATATTTTCTCTCTGTGTGACTTGAATAAATATTCTTCATGCAGATAATCTGGGTAATCAAGCACATAGAAAAATTCTTAGAATAACTTCTAATAGAAATTTCTACCAAAGCATTAGTTTGTAACAGTATGTTTTTTTAAACAGGTTGACGAGGCTGTGGTACCTGGAACTGTTAGATTCTGGAAGACTAGGGACCACATCTTAGGAAGCTGCTGTAGAGGGGAAGCATAGTGCATATGGACACACATATATGTGTAAATAAAGGGGTGCTTGGGATTTCCACTCCTGTTTGAAGTCCCTTTCTCTAAATTTTAAAGACTTGCTTCATACAGGTTCTAAGAACTGCATTTACAGGCTAGGAATAGGGAGTGAAAGGACAAATTGTTTTGAGACAAAGAAGATAGCGTGATGTGTATAGGAATGCTCTGTGTCAGTCAATGAGGCAATGAGAGAGTAACGGCCTTATAGGCAGATGCTCCGTAGAGATATAACAAAAGCAATGAAATATGTCTTTATATTGCAGAGGTACAGAATACAAAGTATGTGTGAAGAATCCCAGGAAAGAATCCATTTCTGCTGCCTCAGTAGCACTCAGAGAAATAAAACGCAAATTTTCAGTTCTATATCATAATATCAGGTCATTTAGATAATTTAAAGGAATTCCAGTTAACAGTAGATTTGAGGTTTAGATTGTAATGAAATAGAAGTAACACAAAAGATTCATGGATACAAGTAGTGCAGTCTTGCATGTTGAGCATATAATGCCAGTGCTAACTTTATAGTAATTTTAAAACTAGTATTGTGTAGTAAGTTTGAAACTATGTGTTGCCAAATCTTTCTTTTTTTTCCCAAGGAAAAAAGTTTAGGCCTTGAGTTTTGGGCAATGGGACAGGGTGATGTTTTTGAGCTTGTGGTGACTGGCTTAGACTAGAGATTTATGGAAATCAATCTGTTAATCACTTACATCCCTGACATATTTTGTTTGATCTACAAATAAGACAGTGTAGTATGTTTACAAGTCATTTCTTCCAAGTAAATTCAATATTCCATAAAACTGTATCCTGTATTTGTGTACTTTGCATATTTACACCACTCTCAAGTAAACTTCTTGAAGAGAAAGAGCTCTAGAAAATATCACTGAGCCCGCAGCCTCCCCCTGCGCTCTCTGCTCCTCCTGTTTGACAGACAGCCGCATCTTGTCTCCCACTGCCAGCCACATCCCTGAGACACCATGGCGAAGGTGAAGATCGGAGTCAACGGATTTGGTTGTATTGGGCGCCTGGTCACCAGGGCTGCTTTTAACTCTGGTAAAGTGGATGTTGTCACCATCGATGATCCCTTCATTGACCTCAACTATATGGTCTACATGTTCCAGTATGATTCCACCCATGGCAAATTCCATGGCACCGTCAAGGCTGAGAACGGGAAGCTTGCCATCAATGGAAATCCCATCACCATCTTCCAGGAGCGAGATCCCTCCAAAATCAAGTGGGGCAATGCTGGTCCTGAATACATGGTGGAGTCCACTGGCATTTCACCACCACGGAGAAAGCTGGGGCTCACTTGCAGTGGGGAGCCAAAAGGGTTATCATCTCTGCCCCCTCTGCTGATGCCCTCATGTTTGTGATGGGCGTGAACCATGAGAAGTGTGACAGCGGCCTCCAGATCATCAGCAATGCCTCCTGCACCACCAACTGCTTAGCGCCCCTGGTCAAGGTCATCCACAACAACTTTGGTATTGTGGAAGGACTCATGACCACAGTCCATGCCATCACTGCTACCCAGAAGACTGTGGATGGCCCCTGCAGGATATTGTGGCATGATGGCCGCAGGGCTCTCCAGTACATCATCCCTGCCTCTACTGTGCTGCCAAGGCTGTGGGCAAGGTCATCCCTGAGCTGAACAGGAAGCTCACTGGCATGGCCTTCTGTGTCCCCACTGCCAACGTGTCAGTGGTGGACCTGACCTGCCATCTGGAAAAACCTGCCAAATATGATGACATCAAGAAGGTGTGAAGCAGGCATTGGAAGGCCCCCTCAAGGGCATCCTGGACTACACTGAGCATCAGGTGATCTACTCTGACTTCAACAACGACATCCACTCTTCCACCTGGGTCTGGCATTGCCCTCAACGACCACTTTGTCAAACTCATTTCCTGGTATGACAATGAATTAGTCTACAGCAACAGGGTGGTGGACCTCATGCCCCACAATGCCTCCAAGGAGTAAGACCCCTGGACTACCAGCCCCAGCAAGAGCACAAGAGGAAGAGAGGCCCTCACTACTTGGGAGTCCCTGCCACACCGAGTCCCCCACCACACTGAATCACCCCTCCTCTCAGTTTCCATGCAGACCCCTTGAAGAGGGAGGGGACTAAGGAGCCCCACCTTGTCATGTACCGTCAATAAAATCCCCTGTGCTCAGCCAAAAATCAATCAAACAAACAAAAAAAAAAAACACTGAATTTCCTTATATTAAATAAGTCATTTAAAAATGTACATTTCTTCACTGAAAGGTATACTCACAAGTTTATGACTGATAGGCTTAACTTTTCCCTAGAAAAAATTAAGATTATTATATTTTACATGAATTTGAGCTGGAGGAATGAAGTTTCTTAACATAGTCATCTGAGTGATACCATTCTTTAATAGTGCTGCATATTAACTTTCAGAAAATATTCTTAAGTGATAAAAAAGACAATGTCCAGTGGCTGACAAATGCTGAAATCATTCCAAATTAATTGCATGGGCTTGGTAATTTAAATTGTACTGAAGAATTATCATCATTCACAATATTTACTTAAAACATACCTTTTTTAAACCATAAGTGTGGGTTATAAAATAACTTTTTAAAGTAAACATGGATAATCTTATGGGGAATAAAAGGTCCATGCTTTCCTAAGCATTTTTGCCTTTTTTCCCTCTTATCTTTGGACAGCTCAGACTATTTGTGCAATAGCAAAAAAGACCACTTGGGGGCAATACAGTAATTGTTTTGCTCCATCTCATAGCTATGTAGGTTTCCTCAGTGAAAGAAGATTGCTGTTTCTTCTAAATTTGAAACCACATTTTAATATATGGAAGGAAAAAGGCTGTATTTCATTTTAAACTTACAATGAATAAATCACATAAGACAAATGTAAGTCAGATTTTCTCCTGAAGGGAGCAAAAGCCTGTCTCCCTTCAGCAGATAAATCAGTTTTACCTAGTTGGCACATTCGGGGATATTTTATATTTAGAATTTGTCACAGCCTTTGAGACAGATCTCAAGGAATAAAGGATACTGTTAATGAAAATCTAAAAAATGATATACATTTAATAAGTTTCAACATATACCAGTAAAAACTTACTTTTTTTCTATACCCAAAGTGGAAAAGTGTAAAAATCATGTCTTCCCTACTAAGTACATATTCTGTAATAAACTTAAACATTGAAGCAATTAATTTTTAGAGACATTTGCTGCCATTATTTTCACTGTTATTACTTTTCACTCACATACCACTTTGTAAAGCAGTTATTTTTATTACTAATTATTCTTTTCAGCAATTTGATGAGTGGAGTCTCTATTCTAATCCATTTCTCTCTCCCTGAGTCTGCTGACTGCTAGGTACTAAGCCAGACACTGAAGATTTGTTTCCTACGTAAATAAAGAATAAGCATAATCTCTTCTTTTAAGGATTTCAGAAATATTTAGGCAAGTAGATTTTTCCTCTTGGTTTTTGGTCTGTTGTTTGCTGACTTTATGTGATTTTTTTCCTTCCAATATATTTTCCTGTCATCAGAAGATATTTAACATTACCACAGTGATGAAAAATTCAGTTAAGCCTTGTTGTTAAAGTCTTAGGGATAAAGATTTATAAAATTAAATTCAATAACTCTCTAGGTGCCTGTACAGAAATGAAAACATTCAGGAAGATTGCAGGATGTTTTGCCTCAATTCATGGTCCATTACTCAAAGAGCCATCTTAACAATCCTTTCTTGCATGGAGGGTAGTGAAGAAAAGGAATACAGCTGTTCTGTCTTTGAACATCTTTCTGGCTTAGCTGGCTCATCTATTAAAGAAATAATAAGAAACTAAAACATTAAGATGGTGCTGCTCTCTATGGATGCTTAAAGTGTTTGAAAGATTGCTTATACTAGACCACTTTTCCCAGGCTGTTTTCACTCTGAACACTTGTTTATTATATAAACTTGTGATCAGCAAGGTGTACAGAAATCAGAGCAACATTGCTGTGCTGGGCAGCGGCAGAAGGAGGAAGAGCCTCAGAGGTTAACTTTTAAGAGCTTCTGTGAAGTTCACAGGCCATACACTTACAGGATCCAGTTCAGAGAAACAACATTTGCTCTTTTCAAGTCCTCAACTGGGCCCCTTTCTCATCCCTTCATATACATTCCCTTGATGGCTCCAGGGAGAAGCAGGCTCTGTACAGGACAGGTGAAGGGGAGGAGCTGAGAAAGGAAATACACCTTCTATCCTCCAATGTACTATTGAGGAACTTTTCCATCTTTCAAGCATTCTGAAGGATGGAAGGAGGAATGAACTTCCCTCACCGGATTTCACACGGAAATCCCTGAGTATTAGCTCACCTCCATTTATCTGGATATATAATTAACACTTGCCTATTGATTTTCTAGTATTAAAGGCAATAATAATTAGCAAATTTATTCATTAGTGTTAGGTTTTACCTTTACATTGCCATTATAATACATTATGTATGTATAGCTATACACACACACATATCTACATATATATGTAGATACACATATCTACATATATATGTAGATATATACATACATATATGTGTGTGTACATATATCTGCCTATATAAAGCATTATTTTAGTTAATTATATTTGCATACATCTATGAGTTCATTACACTAGTTCAGAAGAGAAAATATACTTGAATTAACAAAGATGGAATATGTAAATTCATAATACTATCTTCTGTTGCAGAACCTGCTCTTAAATCATATTTTCCCCAAATAGCAGTTTTTAATGTTATTATTAATGAGGTACCTTTAATTAAAATGAGGACGATACATAACAATTCACTGATAAACATTTTTGAGTGTCTGCCATGCACCAGGCACTCTGTGAGGCTCTGGAGATGCAGACACATTGCTTGCCTTTTGAAGCTTAGAGTCATTCTGCTTAAGTTACCATTTTTGATGAAATAAAGATGATCATCATTAATGAATAGTTTTCTTTACATTGAGGATAATAATCCAAGTTCAGCCTTCAGAATTAATGAATGTACAAAATGACTTGACAAATCTTTAATAGAACAAAGTTGGGAATGAAGGAATGAAATGAATGAGTGAATGAATTGTTTTTTAAAAAGAGATAAAGTTGCCATCAAGAGTATCAGTGCAAAATAATAAAATGATTTTACATTGATGTACTTTAAAATCATGTAAATTTAGAAAAGTCATTCTTTTTCTAGAGCAAATGTATATTTGAAATAATATCTAACACCAATGTGGGCTGATTATTTTGCAGTTATAAAAGTTTTTACAGTAATTCAGCGTTGATCACAAGTTTATTCAATTATATGCTGGTTAGCTATAATTTCTATTTATATAAAATCATACTTTAAAATGAACACCCTGATGCAATTTTAAAATGTAATCCCAGCAAAAGTAGGTTAAGTAATACATCAACTCTTTTTACAAACTCTCAGGAGAAGACTTTTATTCACATTCTTTCTACAGCTGACATAAATCTCCCGGGCCTAGCGAAGGGCCAGATGTTCAGTGAAAAAGTCTTTTACAAGGTCTGCTTCATAGCCTGCAGTTTTAGACATAAAATGAAGATCAGGAGAAGAACATTTCCTAAGGTTGAAAAACCTTACTGTCATTTTATACCTTCTTCCAAAGACATTACTCATTTTTACCCTGGGAATATATGAGCGATCTCACCCAACATTATCAAAGGCACTGCATAAATTTGACGACAAATGAAGCTAACTCCATCCCTGCAACTGTGTCATGTTTCCAAAATGAATAAAGGATATATGCATCTTTTAAAAAGAAACCTTGTATATAACAACATTCCCCTCTTTGCCACAGTTCTCTTCTCCCCTCTGTGCACATTTGCTGATTGCATTGATGTGAGATGGAAGAATGGTCCCCTGAAGGCCAGTGCAGTGGTGATAGAGAGCTGGTGGTTTAGAACTCGCAAATCCAACTTGAAAAAAGGCTACAATAACCCAGATTTCCCTATTTCTATAAAAGTGGCCCTATCCAGAAATTCAGATGATGACATCTGTCTATGGCATTTACTGAAAAACAAATGATCATTTATATAATATTTATCTATATCATGTATATATCATTGCAAAGTAGAGTGGCTGGCTTAGAGCAGTTAGGGATAAAGTAGACTCAGGCAATTTCTTCATGCAGTTAAAATTTTTTAAACGACCTTTGATGCAATTCAATCGGAGAGACATTTATAGGGAGCTGATTATATGCGAGGAATCATCTTCATGTAACTTTATATCTGGTGTCAAATATGGAATATCATCAATTCTAACATCTTCAAATATGGTGTGGCTGACCAAACAATGAATTAATTTAATTTATGTCTTGTCTGGACAAAATAAGGTTTTTTTACAAGCTTTTCTGCCAGAAGTCACAAATCCCTTCAGCAATACATTTTCATAAAAACAGTCAGTCAACTATAATCAGAAGCATAAAGAACCTTCAGACATCATAAAAGTTACAGATATTACAGTTGCCTCTGTCAGGTAACTTATTTTGTGATTTACAATGGATGAAGGGATGACTTGTGACTTTTTACTCTAAGGATCAAATTTAAATTTATGACGTTTCTTGCAGTTAATCTATATGACCTGTGTATAAGACAGACATAGATGCATTTAACCAAAAGTTATAGTTAGAATAGTTGTGGAAGAGTTCTACTCTTGATTTTATAGATACAACTAAAATGTTTTATAATTAAGTTGAGAGCTTTTTAAGGGAAGACATTTTTGAATAAAATATTTCTTAAAATTGAATTTATTATACTCATGAAGTAAATGATATTGTCTTAACAGCAGCAAATAGAGTTGTTTGAAAATCAGATCAAAGAATATAGTAAGCAAATATTGAATTTGCTGTTTTTTTCCCTTTCACATCTGCCTCTGCTTTTAGGTTTGAAATGTTTCCGTGGGAAACATTTAACACTTAAATTTTTAAATATTTTATTCTATAGAAGGGGATTAAACATAGCTTACAAAGCTTCTATTTTCCGTTATTTCTCAAATTTGTATTTCTTAATATTTTCGACTCTCTCCAAAGCTTTAACAGATAAAGTTTCTCAGCATAAGACCTAATTGGAAATAAATGAGCTCATAATTATATCTGTTACTGCTTTCATACCTCCTTTAGCTGCCAGAATGTTCTATAAATGGCCACTGATAACTAGTTTATTGGGCTTGCCTCATCACACAGTACATAAATCACTACTGATTTAACTAATTTGGCCTTTGAATTCAGGACTCAGTACACACACACACACACATGCACAAACACACACACATGCACACACACGCACACACACAAAATTAGGTTTTGTGGAATTTGAGAACAGTGTTTAATAACATGCTGGTGTAGTGTGGGTAGTTTTTAAAGCAGGTTTTGGTTTTTACCTCCACATTAGCAGTGAGAAGTTTCTGTGTATTTTTTCACATAAAAAAAAAACCCAAGGAGGATATTATTTCTGAGGACGATTAAGTAATTTAACAGATGAGTTATAATCTATTTGTTTTAACTGAAATAACAAGTACATCAGTTGAAGGGTAAATAAATATCCTCTTGTTTTCTGAAACTTATCTGTGTCCTCTAGCATAACTTTGACCCAGAAAGCTGCACTACCTTCCTCTGAGAGGAGATAACAATATTATCCAGAATAATCAGGCAAGATCTTGAAAAGATAAATCCCAAGGAGAGGATGAAAATGACAAGACCTGCATGCCTTCCTGTGCTACAACCGCAGCCTGCATCTGTCTCACAGAAAAGACAAAAACACAAATAAGAAAGGAAATAGTGAATAAAGCATGAAAATCTAAAGAAAACCAGATCACAAAGAGATTTCTTTTTTCATGATTTATTTCCAGGAAATACATAAATAAAAACTATCATAAAAAGCCTATTATTTCTATCAGGGTTGGGGGAGTGGCACTTCAAAAAAGAAAAAAAACTTTAAAAAATTATTTAAAATACTTAAGAGTTTCCTGTTAATATGATTCACTAGCCAAGGTGAAATGAGATCGAAGCAAGAAGTTGATTAAAAAAATAATAACAATAACAAATACCTCTTTAAAAGGGATTCTAGAGCTATTTTGAACTGGTCTGACCAGAGGTAGCACAGTTAGGGATAACTGGAGTTTGGGGAGGGGAGTTCTTGGAGGTTACCTGAGAGGATAGGTTGAAGGAGTTAGTTTTCCTTCTAACTCTCCCCCGTCTTCCTCTAGAACAATCATTGTTTGTTCTTTCCTTGTTAAGGATGCTAAACCCAGGCCCAGGATTCAGTTGCTCAATTTCTTGAGAGAGAGGATGAAAAAATGTGTGGAGTGACTGGTCACATGTGACATTCACTCCTCACCCTACTCTCTGTCAACCCCAAGGCTTGATGAAGTATAATGGACAGGTGTGTTTCCTCCCAGTGCGTTTATGCCAACCAGTGCTTTTATACCAAAGACAGTTTAAGGAGTGAAATTCTGATCAGAGAAGTTGCCTGGCTACAAAGGGAAGTGATCAAAAGGAAAGTGACCAAAAGCAGTTTCTTCACGTTTGAAGAACATTCTCTCCCTTCTCCTTAGATTCACCTGAAAAGACTGACCTTCCTCAAACATTGTACTGGCTGGAATAAGTAATGTCTCCAGGAGGACTTAAGCTCAAAGGACAAAATAGTGATGCACAGAAAATACAGCTTCGAAAGAAAGGCAACAAACTGAACAATATATATCATGCTACCAAAACTGATAAATGAGGAATTTAAAATAAACATCAGCAATATACTCAAAGAAATAATGGAAGACAGTAGCAAAATAAAATGTGAAAAAGAAGTCATTAAAAAGAACAAAGAGGAAATATGGTAAAAAAAAATATTGCAAGTAAATAAAAATATACATAGCTTTTAAGTGAAGGGGCATGAGCATTTAAGTTATACATGCAGCATTAAATAAATAAATAACTGAAATACAACAGTAGATGAGATAGCAGCAAAGCTACAGTGTAAGAAGGATTTTGATATAATTTGGATATTTGCCCCCTTCAAATCCCATGCTGAAATATGATCCCCAATGTTGGAAGTGGGGCCTGCTGGGAGATGTTTGGGTTGTGGGGCGGATCACTCATGAATGGCTTGGTGCCTTCCCTGTGGTGAGTTCTCCTTCATCTATTGGTTCACGGGAGAGTCTGTGGTTTACGAGCCTGGCGTCTCCCTTGCTCTCTCTCTCACCATGTGACATGCCCGCTCCCACTTTGCCTTTCACCATAAGTGGAAGCTTCTTGAGGCCTCACCAGAAACCAAGTAGATGCTGGTTCCATGCTTGTACAGCCTGCAGAACCATGAGACAAATAAATCTTTTTTCTTTATAAATTTCCCAGCCTCAGGTGTTCCTTTACAGCTTTGCAAAACGGACTAACACTGATTGAATAATTTGAAAGACAAAATTGAAGAACTGTCTTGGAAAACAGAAGTGCTTCCAGAAAGCAGATAAGAAAAACCAAATAATAAAAATAGAAATGGAAGGACAAATCTGCTCAACAGCAGAAGGAAAAATAAAGACAGTGAGCAAAAATATTTCAAGAAATAATAATAAAAACAAATTTTTAGAGTTAAAGATGAAAGACTTCAGACCCAAATTGAAAACATTCAAATAATAAAAGGAACAAATCCAGGAGGGCGTTGTAAACAGTGTGGGAAAGTAAGGATGGTAAGTTTCTTGATAAAGTTTTGTTTTGTTTTTGAAGAAAAAGAAAAGACCAAAAGAAGGAACAAGTGATTATTTCAACTAAAACTAAAAATCTATATTGTGATGATGGGATTTGGTGAAGTGGTACAGAGACCAAAGGGTCTTGAGGGGCAAGGTGGGGAAGCAGACAGAGATACTGCAAAGTGTAAGGAATCAATAGGAAAACATAAACATGAGCCCATGTTTTCAATTAACAGTGACCACTGTATGTTATGTAGGTAAAGAATGCACAATTTTAAAACTTACAATTTTTAGGCTTTATAGTGAAAAAGTAGAAAAGTTTAAAAGAAAAAGAAAGCATACTAAATAAAAAATAAGCTGGCAGAAATGAATTCTAACAATTTGCTCATCATCTTGAGCTGGAGGACTTTCCGACATTCAAAATGCAATTTATGCAAGATAAATTCTGAAAAAAATCAAGTTCAGTGATTTTTGAATCTCTTGAAACTATGAGAAACCTTGTGCATCCTTTCAGCTTCTTCCCATTTTCTCCTATCTGTACTTGGAACAATATATTTCTGTAAAATCAAAAATTCTTTAAAACTTATCACACATATTGTCACTAGACCTCATTTTCAACCAAGTTGACCTGGGCTACCTTTTATAACTAAACTTTTTGGGATTATTATTAAGTTCTTCCCTGAAAACTTTCTTATTATCTTTTATGTCATAGCTTGTTATATTAGGCACACTTGAGAGCTTTATTTTTCACTCAGCAAATATTCCATATTGACTGGTATAATGAACTAGCATAATGCTTCCTAAGGGCGAAGCAAAAGGCACAAAGGCAAAATTGTATTTTCATTTGTTGCATTGACTATATTTTTCTTGAATAAGTGAAAAATTAAGAAAAACCGAGTATAGCTGTGAACTAGCTATACTCTATAGCTATACTTTATATAGCTGTAATAAGTAGGTCAAAGAATTGAACTGTGATGATGAATTGAGGAAAAAGAATGTAGCCTTTGTGATCTCTAGTGAATTAAGCCGCTTCCACTTCATTGTGAAGCCTGCACCTATTAAATGAAAGTCTTTTCTTGCAGCAATGAAAAAGATGCGATCTTTGTTCAGTGGGATTTGATAACCATAAAGGTGGGAGAACGGCAGCCCAACTCACTTTACTTTACTCTAGTGTACTTGTGTGAAATGATGGCTTCAACAGAGAGTTTACCTTGACAGTGAAGCGTTTTTTCCTTGGTGGATTCCAAACTGTGCCAGTTGAATGAATGAATGCACGCAAAGGGGTTAAGGATGTCACCAACACGTACGCTTTAAGAATCACAGATAGATCTTCGGCTCTAAAGATTGTTTCATGTCGAGCAAGGACTGTCGTTTCATTACTAAAAAAATTAAAACAACATAGTTAGCAATCCATAATATAGGATTCAGTATATAATTTGTAAATAACCTACAAGCTTTGTAAACCCCTTCTATCCTTTGTGGGACATCCACCTTCAGTGTGTGGGTTTCCTTGAACAATTTCAACTGCTTATTAGCATCACTACCAGAGGGGTCAAGAGGTACAGAGAGAAGGTGTTAAACCTGTATAATAGTTATCCAATCTGGCAGATTTAGTCAAAGTATTTTTAAAAAGTAAAAAGGTGGCTGGGCATGGTGGCTCACTCCTATAATCCCAGGACTTTGGGAGTCCAAGGCAGGCGGATCACAAGGTCAGGAGTTCAAGACAAGCCTGGCCAACATAGTGAAACCCCATCTCTACTAAAAATACAAAAATTAGCCAGGCATGGTGGCGTGCACCTGTAGTCCCAGCTATAATTATTTGTTCTTCTGCCTCATGTTTCTATATATTAAATATCTAAGTTTGATCAATAAAAGGATTGTGCTATTTTAAAATATATATATTTTTTGAGATAAGGTCTTGCTAACTCAGGCTAGAGTGAAGTGGTGCAATCACAGCTCACAGCAGCCTCCACTTTGAGGACTGAATTGATCCTCCTGCCTCAGCCTCCATTGGTCCTCCTGCCTCAGCCTCCATTGGTCCTCCTGCCTCAGCCTCCCAAGTAGTTGAGACTACAGGCATACACCACCATGCCTGGATAATTGTTCTACTTTTTGTAGAAATGGGGGTCTTGCTATGTTGCTCAGGCTGGTCTTGCACTTCTAGGCTTAAGTGATCCTCCTGCCTTGGCCTCCCAAAGCACTTTGATTCTAGCCATGAGCCACTGCACCTGGTCTAGTTTAACTTGAAAATTCTAGGTAGGCATAAGATGCTTATGATTCTTCAATAAATACTACTAACTGTTTAAATACTACTTAATAATTATAAAATTAGATGAGGCAAACTTATTTGTGTCTTGGATAAGATAATCAAAACCTCTTAATTTTTCACTATAATTTATCTACATTATAAAATCTTTTCCCTGGAGGAAACGAATAACTTGATATACAGCAGATGCTTTCTTAGATGCTAGGAGCCATAAAAAAATAATAGCAGAAAAAAAAATGCATCCAGCCATATTCATACTCTAAGGCAAAGTCATTTGAGTATGAAATGGAAGTTAAAATTTTATAGTTTTGCATTGTCAAGGTTTTAAATTCAATTTCCTTTACTGTAACTTACTAGATAAGAGTCCAATTTACCCAAATGTTTATTCTCTGGCAGGAAAGGTTTGAATTAATCTAGGAGAAAGTCAATGATGGCATTCTTTATTTAAAAAGGAGAGCTGAAAATTTACATAAGAGAACCTAACAATTCACACATGTGAACCACCCATATCTGTTCTGTACTTTTCTCTGGTTAGCTGCCTCCTAAACTGCATGCTGGTTATAACAATTCAAAATGATTAGCTTACAGATGTTCATGTCTCCAGTCCCCTGGTTTCCACATATGTGGCTTCACTGTTTTTAAAAGGTGATTCGAAGTACTCGGCTTTAATTGTATTCGCTGATCCAGACACACAGAGGGACTCACTGGAAGTTGCAATTCTGAAAAGATTCAAGAGAGCAGAACACAGTTACTGTATTGTTTCTTTTTGGAATAGCTTTGAAAATAGAGTATGCTGTGTTAAACTGCAGGGTACATGAGAAATATGCAACCATATTTCTCCCCATTCTGAATCAAAATTAGATCCACTAAGTATGAATGCGTATTTAGAGAGGACTTTGTTTGCCATATGTTCTCTTACTACAGAGGAGGAAAACAATTGTAATAATTGATTTCATTTTCTTGCTCAGAAGGGAAGGTAGATATAATGTCTCTAACTGTCCAACACCAAGCTGATCTAACCTCCATAATGGATGCATTCTCAGTGAGGGGGTGTTGGTTGCAGGGGTAGACTTTTGTTTGTGATGAGAATATTACATAGAAAACTTAAGCTAATTTCCTGACAATACAATGCTCAGATACTAAAGTCGGTTATGCCTTGTGACCTTGGGAACCTCAACAACCGTGCTTTATTATCTTATAAAATATGAATTATTGTGTTTTAAGGTATATACAAATAAAGAACAATAATAATGATTTATTTAAGAACACTTGTATTGATATGCTTAAAACTAAAGGTATTGCATATACATGATTACAGAAATCAAATATTACAGAAAGCTATCAAATGAGCAGAAAAAGCAACCTCCAATCCACTTCCATGTAGAACCTCTTCCCACCAAAAACCAATGCTTACATAATGACTTTTAAAATCTGGATAAGCACATTGGGTCAGATGCATATGTTTCCTTAATATAAAAGTTGATGTGATTAATATAAATATCAGTGTATCTACATGAACCTATGTATGTAGGTATTTCTGTTTTTTTAATTATCCCAAAGAGATGTTATAATAATATATGTATGGCTTATTTACCTACTAACCCATCCTAGCATCCTTTCCATATCAGCATATTCAGTTATTTCATACATACCTCTTAATAGCTTAGGGTTCTTCATTAAATAAATATATATTTGATTTAGCCATTCTCTATTCTTGTGTATTTAGATTATTTTTGTAATGTTTTTCTTTTGGCATCTCAAAAGTACTGCAATGAATACTCTTATATATCTATTATGGTGTACTTTTACGAGTTTGTCTAGCGGCAAATTCTTACTGGATGTGAAATTGCCAGGTCAATGGTAAACACACCGCAAATTTGTTAGACATGACCAGATTGCCTCCCAAAATGATTGCTCCAATTTCCACTCTCTCCAACAGTATTTCAAAGTTGTTTTCTTAATTCCAGGTCACAGTTCTTTATTTTTTAATTATAGAATTTATCTAGCTCTTAAAATAGAACAAAGTCTTTAAATTATTTTCCCCTTTGTGAACATTTCATCAATATAACATAGTCTAATTTAAAACACTTCATACTCTTAAATAAAAGTCAGCAGGAGTCAAGCTGTTCAACGTATTCCCATATCTTATTATTTAGCACAGTGTGACCTTGCTCTAAAAATGATAGTTTATTTGTAAGTTTTCCCTTTTAATGAAGTTCTAATACATCATAATAAAGGGAATATTCAAACAGCTTTGGTTTTGGAGATGATGAATGAACAGCCATTAAGTTAATTTCTTTTCTTGGAAATCACAACTTTTAAAAAGTTTAAATGTTTATGTAACCATTTAAATTTGTGGTAAGAAAGTACAAGTTCTTAACTAAAATTTTACTAAATAGAATTATGTTTTCAGAGTTTATTACTAGGAAAAGTATTATTTCTCCAAAGAGCTGATTTGGAAGCTTCTTTTGCATGGTATGAGAAAAGTATAATTTACTCTGATTTCCCTTTTACCTTGCTGCCAAAAAGCACAGCACAGTTCAAGCCCAAGCACGGTTGATGTTAAAGAAGCTAGACATATTAAGTGCTTTGCCAAGGTAGTATCTCAGTGGTTTTGAGGAAATTGTCAAAAAAAAACATGTCAAAAGAATAAACAATTTTATGTCACATTTTTCTGGTTTAGCTCAAGTGAAGCCATACATGGGACTGAAGGGGCCCAACACAGGAACTGCCAAGAAGATGTCAGATTTCCACATGAATCCCTGAAACTGTCATCAGACAATGGAACTGAATATTGAGCAAAAAAACTTTACCTTTATTTTTATATTTATACATATATCAATACATTCTAGGCTTCCTATTATATTATTCCAAGCTTGGAAGTTACTTTTTATTATTCTAAAAGAAAAAAAAAAAAAACTCTATAATGAGCTGTCGCCTGACATCTAAAACTATTCTCATTTGACTTTATTATAGCCACAACTTAGAAATAAGCTAAATTCATATCTTTAAAAGCTGCAAATGCATTTTATGGAATTTTATAAATAATTGTGCAAACATTTCAGTGTCCTAGGCTACCATTTAACAGATAAAGGTATGTCTGGAGCACTATTTCTTGTTTCTTTCATCTGGTATAGCCATCAAGGGCTGTCTCAACAGTCCAGTCTAATTCATTTATTATCCCAATTCCATTCTCCATGGGCCAACCAACATACTCAAAGAGCCTAGAAATCTCCTACAAACAGTGCTCAAACTACCTTTTGTTTTTTGGAAGGGATTTGGGTGATGAGGCTGTGTGACACAGTCTTCCAAGTAGCCTATACTTGTTAACATATACTTGTTAAAAATGTTACAGTAACTTAATATGGAATACCTAGTATGAATCTTTAGGGCTTTCCTACCCCACAGTATGAGGATTGAATGGATAATAGATTAAAATGTGAAATATCATATGGTTAATAGTGCTGTACTTTCATTTACCGGCTACTCTTAGCTTATTTTAGAGAGCCCTGAAGCCTGTAACTTTGTGATCAGTAAAATTTACCCAGAGTAAAAGTGAGCAATTTGTTAGGGATGCATGAAATCTGCTTTTCAATAACTTTTAATATCTGGTTGGCTAGATACCAACTGTCTGCTTACGGGGAAGAAGTATTATGAAAATGATGATTAAACCAGAACCAGGAGATCTGAGCTTTCATTTTGGGTCTTGTCAATCAACAATTAATAGGCTTGTGACATTGTCAGAAAGCCTTCTAAAATCCAGAACGTAATTCCCATGAATCTTCTGAACTTCCCATATCACTGAACACTATACTGACTAAAATAAGCACTAAAATAAGGGCTCAGGAAATATTTGAAATATTTGTTCTAACAATGAACTTGTTTTGGAGGGTTTAGCAAATCAATGGTTACAGAACAAAAATCACATTGCAATGAATTAAAAACATTTTATTTGGTTACTTCTGTCCTTTGTATGTGGCATATGAGTATATACAACATGGTCAAATATTAAACACTAAAAAAACACTTGTACTGGCAAAGATTAGCTGCCAAATTTATATTACATTTGATTTAACGTTTTGCCTTATAGCTAATAATGAATAGGGAAGTAATAATAAAAGTATAATTATATTTCACAGATGTTTGAATATTATCTTGCATTTTCATATTAGAAAACTAGATTTAGCTAGCATTTTCTTATTTTAAAATTTTCAGTGAAGATAAAGGCCTTACTTAATAATTAGCAATTAGTTTTGAGATTAGAAGTGTAAATGAGTACCATTTATGAGTGCATTAATCGTTCCTCCTGCCTGAGGGCATTGATAAGTCTTAGAACTTAGCCTGCAGGTATAAAAGCTCTGCAAATATAAACTCAGAACTTTCACATACAGCAAATAGAAACTAATATATGCACAAACTGAAGTCATACTCAGGAAATCACTCATCAGTCAGGGCCCCAGAAGACAGCAGAGTAAAAGGAGTAACTGAAGAGACTATTAACCAAGAGACTATTAAAGAAGTGACTGTTAACAAACTCATGGGTACAGTTCAGGAAAATCAACAAGGAGTAGAGAAGCTCCCAGGGCTGACAAAATGGAAAGCTTTTGCCACGCTTAGCCCAGGGAGGAGAAGTTTCTAGAACCAGGCAAAGGCATTGTTATAGGAAAGACCATTAACAAAGACTATGGCCACAGGTAGAGGAACACAGCCACTTCCAAGCCAGGATTCAGAAGGGAAGGAGCCAGGGAACAAATATTTCCAAATTATTTCCTCCTGTGCTCAATCTCTCACTAGATGCCAGGGGATAAGGACACTCTGTGGATGCAGTCTGTAGAGGACGGCTCCCTGGAGAAGGGTGTAGAGTGAATCTGCATGGCAAATAGAGAATATTCAGCACAAACTCTACACAGTACTTGGTAAATACAAGTTTTGGCCACAGTATTCTCAGTAGCCACATGTCCTACAAACAACTCTATGTGTACACGTGTGTGTGTGTGTGTGTGTGTGTGTGTATAGAAAAAGGGAGCAATATTAGTTTTGATTTCAAATAAGAGCATTAGATGTAGCAGCAGGGGATAGCACAGGTTGAGCCACATAAAATTGCCTTTTGTTATGTAAAAATAAATCAATGACTATTGATCAAATATCAGCAATTTCATAAGGTTCAACCTATTATTTTTTTCCTATATCATGGTGATTACAGGGGGAAGAAAGAAAGAGTGACTAAACATACTACTGTGAAAAACAGTTCCAGTGGCTAGAATGTCTGTGGGTAGAAACAGTAAAAAAGGGACTTTGAAATCGCTCAATGAGTGTTTGGCTTATGCTTTGAAAAGCATAGAAGCCTAGTCTAAGTTCTGCCAGTTGCTAGAAGAGAACAAAAATCTTCAGCTCTAATCTATTTACTCTTTGTATGATGATGAGAAAGTCTGGCAGCAAGGTGACTGAAAGAATAAGTAGATGGTGTCTAAGGTCCATTGCAATCTTCAATCTCTGTGATCCTAGATGCAAAGTTATGATTTTTATGTATGCTATAAATGGCCTAATGGAGAAGATGGTAAGTGGCCAGGGTCCAAGCACCAGAGCTGAAATGCAGTCCCTCTGTGAATCTGCCATGTTCTGGTAATTGTGCGTGCTCCACAGGGTCAACCAAATACAGTTTTATTTGAGTGAGGCTCAATAAGCCTCGTGGGAATAGACTGTAGCTGAACAAGCTCCTACCCCCTAACTAGTATTTGGAGAGAATCTACCACTCTTTTACCTCTTAAGCAGTGTATAAAATGGTGGGAAAACATATTCCAAGGTAGAGTCAAGTTTACAAGCTTGATCATTCATTGGCAGTTGGAAGGGAGAGGTTATTTTGAGGGCATCAAAGGGTATTCTCAGTTCACTAGACTATAAGCTCCATGATGGCAGAGAATCTGTTTTTTGTTTTGTTTTGTTTTCTCCATTGAATGACTAGTGCCAAGCACAGCCTGGCACTTAATATAGGATCTCAGATAAATCTATACTTCATAAGTGAACTCCAATTTCTTCTTACCCAAGTAAACAGTTATGTGCAGAAATGAAAAGAGTAAGCAAGACAGCTGCTGAGCAGCTTTACTGGAGCTGTACACAGACCTAGGAAATGTGTATAACATGGGTGGGGATTGGTTTTCTCTCTCTACTACAATGTGGGGTTAGGTTGGGCCAATACTATGTATATAAGAAGAGGTTGCAACAATGGCACCAAGGCAGCCCCAGGAAGGGATCCGCAGCTCAGAGATTAACTATCTAAGGCCAAGAGGCCTAATACTGGCAAAGCCCCCTGGAACCCACAGTGAGCATGGGAAAGCATAGGAGAAAATGTCACCAGCAGACAGCCAAGAGGAAGGCTATTCCTTATGGGGACACTGAAATAGTGAAGGATTTGGGGGCCTAGGGTTCATCTGTTTTACCAAATAGCCTGAACTTGGGCCCAAGAAGACATGGGGGAAACCAATACAGACGCATATTCTGATTTGACCAGCACATTGTAAAGAGTTGCTAAATAATATTTTTCTAAAAATATTTTATAAATAATATTATAAATAACATTTATTTTAAAAATACTAATTCCCATTTATTAATAGATGCCTATTCATAAGTGTAATCATGAGTCAATCTTTGCTTTTCTAAATCCAGTCTCTTTATCTGGAAAATTAGAATATGAAAAATAGTAATAATAAGAACTTACCTCATGTGGATGCTGACAGAATTAAATATGAAGTTCCCTTAAAGTGCTTTGCACAGCATTTGATTTATATTATATGCTCAAAAAGTCTTACATAGTTACTGCTATTAAATAGTAGTTGTTTAATATATATAATATATATTATATTTAATTGTATATATGATACAATTAAATCTATATATAATAAATATGTAATTTATTATATATTTAATTGTTAAATACATTAATATTTATTTTAATGTATATTAAATATTAATATAGTTAATATTCATTTATCAATTAAATGCATTAATAATTAAATATATATTAATATTTACTATATAATGCATTAAAATATTTTAATATATTTAATATATATTATGTAAACTACTACTATTTAATAGCAGTAACTGTGTAACACTTTTTGAGCATATAATATATATAATATATAATATATAATAATATATAATATAACATATTATTTATAATTTATAATTATAATATAATATATATTATATATATTATAATTATAATAATATATAATTACATATATTAATATATAATTATATATATTAATATGTATATTAATATATATTTTTTTTTCCTGAGACAGAGTCTCTCTCTGTCACCAGGCTGGAGTGCAGTGGCACAACCTCGGCTCACTGCCACCTCTGCCTCCCAGGTTTAACCGATTCTCCTGCCTCAGCCTCCCAGGTAGCTGGGACTACATGCGTGCACCATCACATCCAGCTAATTTTTGTATTTTTAGTAGAGGCAAAGTTTCACCATGTTGGTCAGGATGGTCTCGATCTCTTGACTTGTGATCCACCCCCCTCGGTCTCCCAAAGTGCTGGGATTACATACATGAGCCACCGTGCCTGGCCAGATTTTTTTTTTTTTATGATCTAGAAATTCTGTTTCTAACTTTGGAAATTTCAAAGTTTAGCTACAGTATTATTCCTTTTGAGTTTAACACTAAGAGGTTCCTACCACTACTACTATCAGATAAAAGCTAATTCATTAAATCCTCTTACAGCATTCTTAAACATCTGGTATTTGACATTAGTCTTTTTAAAACAAGTCAAAAATAAAACACAGTATCTTTACTTATGAATGGCCTGTAAAGACACACTGTATTTTTAGTGACCTTCCTTAAATTTAGCATTGCAGTATCCCAGGAAAGCAATTCATTTCTTGTTCAGTTTCAGTTATTTAAAGGAATTCTGTATTAGGTTTCTATGGATGGAGTAAACCTAGGACTGAGTCAGTTACTGCAATATTTAAGTCTGTTCCTCCATATTTTGTTCAGAGAGAGACTTCTTTGCAAGCAGCCAACACAAATTAAAACAAAAATAGCTCATGGTCCACAGATTTATGATACCTAGACAAAACTCCGTCAACTATTTCAGACCTACACTTGAGTTTAAATAATATAATTTGGAGATTCGTATACTCTGAATACATTGATTCCTTTTTTTTGAGACAGAGTCTTGCTCTGTCATTCAGGCTGGAGTACAGTGGCATGATCTCGGCTCACTACAACATCTGCCTCTCGGGTTTAAGAGATTCCTGTGTCTCAGCATCTTGAGTAGCTGGGATTATGGCACCCACCACCACGCCTGGCTAATTTTTGTATTTTTAGTAGAGATGGGGTTTCACCATGTTGGCCAGGCTACTCTCGAACTCCTGACCTCAGGTGATCTGCCCTCCTTGGCCTCCCAAAGTACTGGGATTACAGGTGTGAGCCACCATGCCTGCCTTAAACACATCGATTCTTTAATGAATTATTACTTTTATTTTATGCAAATAGAGTTGGCCAGAACATCTTTGAGAGAATGGATACACCAAACACACAAAGGTATTATTAGTACAGAATTCTAGCCTTAAGTTAGGCAACTCATAATTCATTTATCAAGATCTGACATTATTACTACCTGTGTGACTTTGATAACAATATTTTATTCTCTATGGTTTCAGAAAATCTTTCATGTGATATTTTCATATCAGGGCACATCAAACCACAAATACAAACTGCTAGTATTTCTATACAGTACTCTTTGGTGGAAAAACAGTAACTTTCACTTTGTTATAGAAAATGAAATGCAGTCTTTGTCCCAGTGGAAGTGGAGTCACTATTTGACCATGAAAATGACCAGATCAATGACACAGCAATGTGCCGTAAAGGGGTAGTCAATGTATAAAATTTCCACCAACTAACCAATCAATCAAATGTTTATGGAGCACTCAGTAAAAGCAAGCCACGAATGCTCTTCTTTCTGTTCTTTTTCAGTGGAAGTGTCAAAGACATACAATTCTACAGAAACAATTTTCCCCATGGACTGGCGTATGTTTTGACCATGACAACATAACAACCTTGATTCTGCTCATTCTCCTCGGTTATAAAAGCCGTGTCTAGACTACTACTTCAATTTTCTTGCCCTATGATTTCGCTGCAATGACCAAACAGCATGAAAGATTGTTTTATTTCTTTATGGCAGCTTAATTTTCTTTGACGTTTTTCTGCATGAATTTTCCAGGGGAAATGCAAAATTTTTTAAAAAGAAAAATGCTTGACTACTGCAGCAAGACAAAAGGTGAGTAATTTAGTATAAATTAATGTGCATCATTAATAACAATTTAAAACACAACCTCTGAAAATATTAATACATAGAGTGAAACAAATATGATAATAGAATGGCAGCCTAAACCCACCCACTGTGAAAATAAGTTTATCACTTTATTAATAGTAAATTTTTTTCTCAGGAACATTTTCTGGAGTAACTATCAGATATTATTAAAATAATTTAAGTCAGAATAATAACTTACTAGAAATCTATAACAATGATTCCAAATTATTTATATATATATGAAAGTCAATTCTTACTTAAATGTAACGCACAAACACTAGGGGTCATTGCTCCTATTTAAATGAAACCATGCATCAATGTATCTTTTACTTAATGGCAACCTCACAGGCAAATTTAACTTTCAATTTTTACCAGGTATTTTTGGTATAATAAAATGTACACAACATTCTTGTCAATTTACCTCTACTTCTATGTTATTTAAAAGTAAACATATTATATATAAACCAAGTACATATTTAAAACATCAGGATTTTTATAATATCTAACTCTCAAAGGGAGGTCAGAATATAGACCACGGAGGGGCAAGAGCCACTGGCCAAAACGAAATCTCATGAGGGTTAGAGTTCCAAAGGCCAGAAATAGGTCAAGAACGTGGACATATGTCAGAAAAGATGTTCCGTTAGGATTACTGAACCATTTTGCCTTGAAGTTTTTTCCCTCCAGTTACTCAGTGATATGATTGGATCATGAGGGGTTGAGGTTTGGCTGAGTGACATATAACACAAGAGTTCACTCCTCATAGATGAGGACCCAGGGGCATGAGTCAGGAGCCAGGCAGAACCTGAGAAGAGTTTCAGAAATGGTGTCTCAATTCTCAGCCTTAGCTAGTTATGCCCTTCATCAGTCATGTACATCTGACTAACTTGTATCTTGCATATGACTAAAGTCTTATCCAATCAATTGAGCCAAGAGGGGAAGGGCCTTCCTATCTGAAGTGCTAAATAATTGCTGGTCTTTAAAGATGTTAATGAGATAAAGTTTCAAATTATTTTTTTGCCTATTTTTGTCCAGATTTTAACCTTTGACGTTAACCTGTTTCTTTTTCAGGTAGAATTTAAGCCACGACTTTACATTCAAATGACTATTTCTATAAGGATATCCTTCCAAGTTTTCTGTAACCATCTCTTGTCATTTGTGCTAGCAAGATGCTTTTACCATATATATGAATATACATATGTATGAATTATTTTTCACAAATTTAACATACAGTAACTCAGGCTTCAGGGTTTTGACATCACCACGTTGTGTCAATTACCACCACTTGTTTGCATGGCCCTGTATAGCAATCCTAGACTGGAACTTCCTGTTTTAAACTGCTAAATAGATGCCTTTAGAATAGGTGGATGGTGGATAAGAAGTCATTTAAATCTTGCTATTTCTTACAAAATATACTAAAGTATCTTAGAGAAAACAATTTTGTGCCACTCAATAATGTCACAGTCATTTTCAGCAAATTAGGGATGTGTAGTCCTTGCTTTAAAAATCCTGTGAGCTTGAACTCTTTGTCATATTTTGGCTGTGCAGACCCAGCCAATGGAAGCTGAATTTAAAAGCTCGAAGTGTAAGTAGTAGAGAGAATTCAAGCTAGCTTTAAGTCAAAATGGGAAATTATTGGATAACGGTAAAAAAAAAAAAGGTCAAAATACAGATCCCCCTCTTCCTTCCCCTTTAAGAAAGAAGGATACAGGCTAATTTGGGAACTAAGTCTTTATTATGTTGTTTGAAGTAATGGGAAATAATAAACTGATTTATTAATCTATATCAGTTTGTTGGAGAGAGAAGAGCAGACAAAGAGACCAATGAAGAGAGATGCTGGGTGGGTTAGTGTTTTGGTGAGCTAGAGGGAGTTGCTTAGGAGAAGAGGGTTGTAAAAACTTAATTTGGCAGACATTTTATGCATAGAGGATGGCTAATTCCCCTTTTGCTGTCTTTTTGTTTGCACTCTACCTCCCCCCATCAAAAAAAAAAAAACTATATTAAAATTTCCAACTCCTATTCAAGACTTTGGGAATCAGATCTGTTGGTGGGTAGAGAGGAGATTTGCTGTTTTAATTTGTTTATTTATTTACTTGCTTAACACAACATAATGCTAACTCTCTAAGGGGTGATTTCTGCCTAGGTCCCCTGCTATGCCTGGCTTAAGCCCTTGTGGCTGGGGTCAGGTTCCCTTGCCTATGTTGGCCTCTTGGGCCAGGCAGTGAAGAGTGGTGGTCATTGGTAGCAAAGCAAAATCAGATTTAGAGAAAAAGTGCATGAAGTTTCTATCAGGAGAGAGGGTAAACTCAAGAGCGTTCATTCAATTTCATGGATCTGGGGTGAAAAGAGGCAAAAGTTCATGGCCACCATTATCCATCAAATGTTTTGCAATTCAGGTTTTCAGCACTGTGCTTCAAAACCACTCACCTCATTTCCAACTTGCAGTGACTGCCACTTTCTTGGAAAATGCTGCTGTTTACTCAGCATTTTCTTCTATACCTGAATCTGGCTTTTCCCACCCAAATCACTGTAAAAATTTACAGTATCAACTAGTCCCAGGAGCTTGAGCTGACATTTGGGCACATGTCTCTGACTAGATACTTTCAAAATCAACATAAGACTCAAGATTTTTTTTTGTTTTCTTTCCAGTTTTGCTTTCCCTGTTGTGCCATAGTCTACATAATTGAGGGCTTTTTTATCGACAAATAGCTTAAAATGTTGTTTCAATGGCTTTTAAACAACAACATACCCTATTAAAATCTGTCCATTAGGTAAGGTTTCCCTTAATTAAAAATTCCGAGTATACATTTCTCATTTTGCTCTTGGCACAACACGTGTGTAGATTTACCAATAAATCACATAATTGGAAACATTTAGGTATCTTTTTGTGCGTGGTAGCTTTGCTTTTTATAGCCTGCTATGAATGCAGTTGAAAGTCCTTTCCCTTAAATGACACAAAACTGTTCTAAAATTGGCTGTTGGACTGACCTACACGAGACTGAGGGAAGGAATCTAGAAACAGAAACATTACAAAACACTGAACTGAAGAAGACAGATGAAGCATTCCCTTTCTACTCAACCATGTCATCTTCCTCCCTTTCTTCTTAATTCTGTATTTGGATTCAAAGTAAACCTTCCTGCTTCTGTGATATTTGAATCACAAGGATATAAATAGTTATGGCTTTATATTTGAAGGATAAATACAGCTCTGTATCCAAACTCTGTTCAGGAGAAAAATTTTAGGTTCAGATGGGACGTTGTTAAAACCTAGGAATCCTAAACACACCATCGCAAGTCCCAAAATAGGAAGAGGCAGAACATACATCTGTTTTTTGTTGTTGTTCTTTTAAACCTTATCATCAATGAGAGATGACAAAATAATATTTGGTTATTATTTATCAGTGTAGTGCAGTTTTAGTGTGAAACTAATCCATGTTCAATGAGAAGTCTGCTGTGTCTGCCCTTGACTGGCAGAACTGTGAGTGAGGGTTAAGAGTAAGGAATCTCTCCTAAAGGAAAAAGAGGTAGATGGCAAGAGAAGCCCAAAGAGACCAGATTGACAAAAGAGAAAGGCACCTTTTTGTATGCTGTTCTTGTATTCCATCGGCTCCACTTCCACTCCAGGTTTTAGGTCAAAAGCTAAAACAATACTAAAACATTTTTTTCAAGTTATCTGTGAGAGGTTGAGACTATAATATTACATACAATAGAAAAAATAATAAAATAAAGAAGGATTTTGCCTACTGAAGTGAAAAAATCCAATTTATTTTTGACTTATTCAGGCTTTGGAAAACACAAAGGGATGGCAGGCGCTGGGCAGAACAGTGATTGGTACAATGGGATGTGCACCAGCAGTTTCAGTTTTAGCAGCAGCAGGAGGAGAAGCAGGTACAGCATGAATCTCAGTATCCCTGATCCTGGACATGGCACCTCAGCACAGACACAGGCAGCTGCAGCAGCAGGACCTATGCCACATTGAGTCAGGGGCAGAGTGCCTTTGTGGGCATGAGCAGTGATGTACAGCAGCAGCAGATGGCCACAGGGGACTCCGGCAGAAGTGGAGTAAACGGTGAATAGTTGTAACAAGTATGAGAGGATCATACTTGTGAATACATAGGAAATGCCCTCTGAGACACAGGGAGCATTTGGGGTCATCACAATGATGAGCAATGCTACTTAAATTTAGTGGATTAAGGCCACGAATAGATTTGTGCCTTGTGCACAAATAAGGAATGCACTGGTAAGTAAAAAGTCTAACATCTGTTTAAATGGTCAGGCATTTCTCATACCACAACAGCTGTTACTATGCTGAATATCACCCTGTGCAATAACACATTATCTCTTGTCCCACATCACTTTTGAATGTCTCAGTGGATACTGACGTGGATGAAAAGCCTTACTCATTTTAATCAGTTTTATTATACGCTGAATTTTGCAGAAATGAAATTCCATGGCCAAGCAAAAGGAATACTACGCTTTGCTTTATTTGTAGCTTTCTTAAGAGTTGTTTCCATTTTGGAAAGGCACATCACTGATAGCAATGTGAGCTATGGAATCTTAGTTAACCACACCAATTTGAATTTGTAGCTGTCACATTCAGGGTTACTCTAAAGAGTGGAAGCATCTGACTATTTCATTACATCCTGTGGTGTCATCATGCATAAACATTTACATATTGAAATCCATGTTGTTATATTACAGATTACTTTCACCTTAATTTTCCTGTACAATATAGTTAAGATATTATATTGGTTTGTTAAAATTATGTGGATAGGTGAGTTATAGATATTTCATTCTGGAGCAACCTGGTGTCAATAAATACATATCTATTATCAAAAGAGAATTCGGGGTCTGATAGGAATAGAGAATTGCTTTATGATGACTCAGTAGTGGTTAGTAACAGGATGTTAAGGGGAAGGGGCCTGAAAATAGCAAATGTAGGCAGAGGCAAAGAAATATTTTTGTAATGATTTTAGAATCCAAGTTCTATTTCCAGGTTAGCGAGTCTTAAAAACATGGGTCTCACCAAACTAGATTAAAGTTGTAGGTACTAATTATAAACTAATGGGCCTGGAGATACTTATTGAAAGAACAATCATAATACTCAGCATTTGTGAGGTGCTCACTCTGTGAATTGTTCCAAGTATCTGAAATGTATGAACTCATTCTGTCCTCTTAGCAACCCTAGGAGACAGAGTCCTGATCATCCCAACATTGCCGACAGAAGGCTGAAGCACAGACTGTGGTCATACCACCCTGAATGTGCTCGAATCGTCTGATCTTGGGAGCCAAGCAGGACCGGGGCTGGTTAGTACTTAGAGAGGAGAAAACTGAAGCACAGAGAAGGTACAACTTGCCCAAGAACACTGTGTTATCAAGTGGTCAGGACAGGATTTACACATATGCAGCCTGGCTCCACCTGTACCTCCCCACTATCCTCCAGAACCTGTGCAATCAGGTCAAAGCAATTACTCATTCTGAAAACTGTTTTCAAGAACCATTAATTCCACAGACATCATATATTTCCCATAAAACATAATTTGGCTCTACCTGTATCCATTAATTAACATTCCCAGATTGGTACTATACAAACCAGTTTGGCAGCACAGTCAGTGAATTCTAAAGACCTCCCTCCCAAGAAGACCAGAAGAACAGCTTCCAAAAGCCAGGACAACGAATTCTTGGCCCTTCCAAGTGTCCCAAGGGGGAGGAGGTCACTATTATTTTGGAGGCCCAGACCTAATGCTGGTGTCTACACCCATATCTAACTCATCACGAATCCCAGGCATAAGACTGCCCTGTGAGGTTTGCATTGGTAAATTTTCTATGCTGCAGATGGTCTGAAGAGCTGAGTCTGGCATAGGCACTTCAGAAAAGGGGTAACAGAATAAAGGGTAAGGAGGACCCTCAAGAAGGAGTGTGCCAGTGAGAGCTGAGGACTGGAGCTCCTGACTCTTCCAGGACTGGTCAGTCCCATCTGTTGTTGAGTGTCCTATAAAAACACTAAGACAAAGCAAGACAAAGACAGACAATGTTTTGCCTTCAGCAAATTCATTTAACTTCTGCTTATGCATAAATATAATTATAAATAAGAAATTTAAAGGATCATTTTAGTTGATGAAAGAATAGTAATAGAGTAGGTCAATTCAGTTTCTCATTAGGCCTAGCTGTAACAATTTTCTTTAAATAGCTCCTTTCTTATTTTCTTATTTATAAGACAGACTTAAAATGCAGTATAGTGGTTCAAGTTTATCATAAAGGTATAGCACAGTACTTTACTATGGATATGTTGCTTTATAGCTGTGTAGCCCACAGGTTCTTGAAGCCTTCATTTACTCATCTAAAAAAGGCATGAACATATCTATCCTACAGATGATTATCCTACAGATGGTTAAAAGAAGGAAGTATAAAAAGTACCTGACATAGTGTCTGACATGTAAGTTAAAAAATTAATGTCATCTCCTGCTATTATTTTAGGGTAATCTATCTATAAAATAATTCTGCAGCATAAAATCATAAAACCCACCATAATAATCTATAAAACAAACAAAAAACAAGTACTAATTATGTTTTTTGACTATCTACAACCTCTATGTTGTACTTACTTGCCTATTTCTTTCTAAATCAGAATGCCTCAAAAAAGCGCATTATATATTCTTGTGACAGCTTTATGTTGAAGTAGAAAACAGAAAACCTCATTCAATTTCTTCCTACAAATCAATCCATGGATACCCAGAGTAATATAGACATAATCTCTTAGATATTATTTTCATAGATTCATACTACCTATTCTTTTATAAAACATTTTTATAACAACCCCATAAGAAAAGAATGGCCAGTTTAGTTTTTCCATTTTACAAGTCTAGAAAAGAAGCCCAAATGGACCACGGACTTTTCCCAGAGTCACGTAACTGTATTTAGCAGCTAGGTGGAACTGGAATTAGGTTGCCGCAGGCCTGGGCCATAGGATTCCTGATTTCTGCCATCACTGTAAATTCTTATCAGAACATACATGCATACATTCTCACAGATGCTCAGAAACAGGTGAGGCAAAATGAGCCATGAAAACACCCTCTCAGCTAATGTGGAAGAATTACCTGCTACAAAGGGTTAAAAGAAGGAAGTGTATAAAGTGACTGACATGGTGTTTGACATTGATAAGCTAAACAAATTAATGTTATCTCTTGTTATTATTTTAGGGTAACATCTATAAAATAATCCTGCAGCATAAATTATAAAGTCCACCATAGTTATCTATAAAACAAGCTAAAAGAGAGTACTAATTATGCTTGTTTACTGTACTCCATCTCTAAGTTGCACTTACTTGCCTATTTTTCTAAGTCAGAGTGCCTCCTTTTGGGCATAAGTTGGCCTTCTCAAATGCAACACATTTGCTTGTGAAATGAGTAACCACACTGGGGTTGCACTGCTGCTCTAACTCTATTATGTTAATGAAAGTGACGCAGAAGATAAAGTTCCGTATTTTACCATTAGATGGTGCTAAAAGAAGTTGAAAGAAAATGGCCTTAAAAGTTATTGATGCAATGAATCACAGGATTTGAATGGGGTTTTCTACATAATAGAGTTCATGCTTCTCCCCAGACAGGAGCACACCCAACCCATCAAAGAGCAAAACATCTTACACAGCTACTCCATTTATTCAGTTAATTACACTTCTGCCAAGATATGCTCCTTCCTAACCACAACTTCAAATGCAAATGAAAGCTTCTAAGATTCTATTAAGGAAAATGAATGTAATGCACTTTGTTTATAGTTTGCTGCAACTCTCACTTTGGGTCTTAATAAATATATTTTCAACAGGATGTATCAGATTGGAAGAGACTAAACGCCTGTTACAATGCATTGATCCTAATAATATTAATTATTATCGTTTAAATGAAAAGTAAGTTTAAGAGACTAGTCATAATGGGCATCGCCTTTCCATGAATAACATGTTGTATAGCATACAATTTATGGAGGTTTGTGCATTTCAGCTAATGCATCACTTTAGTGGGCTTTTATTTTCTAATATTGGTGATACGTTACAAATCAAAAGTCAGTGCACAGCCCTGGACTTCTGTGAGAATAAATGAAAACAGCCTTGAGCACTGCAAACTTGCTAACACTGTTTTTCTTTTATAACACTTGTAAGTTTCTTGTTGTTCAGTATCTATATCTACTACCAGAAGGAGACTGAAAGAGTGATTGTCTTGAAGTTCAACATATGATATCCCCCAGCACCAAACTCTTTCTCTCCCTTTCAATCTCTTTCTCTCTGGGTATATGTATGTGTGTATGTGTGTGTAAAATGGACAGATTTTTAAAATGCATAAATGAATAATAAAAATTACAATATAGTATAGTTCTCTTTCACTTACTGGGTTTATTCACAAAGCAGGTATGTACATTTTAGGGTAAATTTTTACCACCTCTGCAGCTAAATCCTGGAACTTGATTGTGCTCTACACTCTTAACCTGGTTCTTGTAATCCCCAGGCAGAGCCCCTGATGGCTTCAAAATAAAGTTTTACCACTTCTGCAAAAAAGTTCTCATCTATTTTGAAGCAAGCAGTGTGTTTTAGACATCTGATTCAGATTTCAAATAAACTCCTAATATTTATGTTGCAAACATAGCAGCTCAGGAAGAATTTATATGGGATAATCATATCACAATCACTGGGCAGTGTATTTGTTGAGGAAGATGCAAACAACTGCAGCATACTTTATTTTATAATATACTTTATTTTCACAGACTATATGCTGAGACATGGAATATGTCTACACATAACTAAGAATAAACTATTGATTAATAAACTCAGGCTAGATGAACAGGATAACCAAATCTGCAAAGTAAAAATATGGTATACTCAGTGTTTATTATGTAATGCAAAATAAATCCAGTATCAATTGCTTCAAGTTTGCTTGTTAGCAAGCTATTTTGGTATTACACAGACACAATGCTAAGCATCTGTGTTTACCATCTACATGAGCAAATGGGCCTGCTGGAGAGATTTAAATCACAAAAGTGAGTATCTTTCTTTTTACTTCTTCCTTTTTGGTCTATTGAAAATCAGAATTAATTGTCAGAATCCTACAAATTATCAATATGCTACCCAATGTTGCCCATAATATCTAGTGGCATGTGGCATAAGATGACAAACTCTCTAAGTAAAATAGATAAATATCTATACAGAACAACATAGGTATAGAAGTCACAAACCAGAAATGTAAAAATTTACCAAATCAGTTCAGCACTGGGGGCTTTGAAGTTTACTATACCAAAAAGCAGAGAGATTATTCAGCTTTCTCAGTCAGTCAGTCTTTTGTACAACTTCAGAGATGCCAGCAAACTGGTAAATGTTTTCTAGAAAATGGACTTTTAAACTGGCCTTATGCCAAATACAAAGCTATGAGCAACATAGGAGCAAGAGACATCTTTGGCTCAGTGAGCTTGATGCTGCTTTTGCAAGTCAAAGAACCAAGCATGCACAGATAGGCAATTCTACATATAGACCAGCAGACGGGCACTTGGGTAGCCACTGGGCAATATCAGAGTTCTTGGTGCTGAAAGGAAGAAAAGATTAGTATTTCCTTACTTTAAAATGATTCTGAAGAGACTACATCTGCCTAAGAATTCCATGGGCTTTACCATAAGCAGTCAACAAACATGTATCAAACGCCTCTACTAATACACATCTGTTGATTTTGTCTAGAATCTCTTTCTTCTTTGGGGATCTGTTCTCCCCTTTCCGTGTGATATCATGAATCTGCCACTCACAGTCTCCCGTCTTCTCCACCCATCCCTGGCTGCTATGAGCTGAACTGTGTTCCTCCCCCATATTTATATGTTGAAGTCCTAACCTCCAGTACCTGGGAATATTGCTGTATCTGAAGTTAAGGCCTTTAAAGAGGTAATTAAGATGAAGTGAAGTCACTTGGGTATGCCCTAATCCAATATGGCTGATGTCCTGAGGAGAATAGGACACAGGCATAGGCTTGCACATAAAGAAAAGGACATATGAGAATATCACAAGAAGGTGGTCATCCACAAGTCAGAGACCCCAGAAGAAAGCAGCTCTGCTGACACCTCATCTTAGACTTCCAGCCTCCAGAACTGTGGAAACAAAATTTACTTAGTTTAAGCCACCTAGTCTGTGGTATTCGTGATGGCAGCCCTAGCAAACTAATATACTACCCACGGGAGCAAGCTCAGCCCAGTCACTCACAGGAGATATTCTCCTGGTCACAGTGTTTAGCAGGGTTGGCTGATGACACATGTTGGTCTCCCAATTTGGAGGTGAAAGAGAGTTGGCTGCATTTCTGAACTGGGAGTACCTGGCAGCCATCTTCCCTATCATGTGGAGAAAGTCAATCTGCAGAAAGAGAGAATGAGGCCAACATACAGAAGTAGTGAGGATACATGCAATTCAAGCATAAAATATCAGGGTTTCAACTAGTATGTCAATAATAGAAGTCTTTTTTTTTTTTTTTTTTTTTGAGACAAGATCTCATTATGTTGGCCAAGCTAGTCTGGAACTCCTGGCCTCAAGCAGTCATCCTGCCTCAGCCTCCCCAGTAGGTAGGATTACAAGTACATGCTACTGCCACACCTGGCTAGAAGAGTCATTTATTTCAAAACTAAGAAATGTTCCACAAAAATGTAATGCTTCAGTAAGAATTAAAAAACAAATCATAAAGTAGTATGAAGAAAAAGTAAGAAGCAAAAAACAAATCATAAAGCACTAAACAAAAGAGTACAAAAAAAAAAAACTAAGTGAGGATGGCAAATTTTAATTACTTCTGAGGATACTGTATACCTGAAAGTGAGGTGGAAAAACTACTTTAAAAATAATAATTTGATTACATAAAAATTTTAAACCTATGTGAGCCTAGAAATACCATAACCCAAGGTAAAAGACATGCATATATTTACATTTAAAAATGATTAATATATGGGCCGGGCGCGGTGGCTCACGCCTGTAATCCCAGCACTTTGGGAGGCCGAGGCGGGTGGATCACGAGGTCAAGAGATCGAGACCATCCTTGTCAACATTGTGAAACCCCATCTCTACTAAAGATACAAAAAATTAGCTGGGCACGGTGGCGCGTGCCTGTAATCCCAGCTACTCAGGAGGCTGAGGCAGGAGAATTGCCCGAAACCAGGAGGCGGAGGTTCCGGTGAGCCGAGATCGCGCCATTGCACTCCAGCCTGGGTAACAAGAGCGAAACTCTGTCTCAAAAAAAAAAAATGATTAATATGTTTGCAAATATGTAAGCGTATCTATTTTAAAATAAAGCATGTTGTTAATATACATTTTAAATACATATTGTATAAATAGCAAAATATATAAAATATATTAATACATATATATATATATATATATAATGCATACATTATTGAGCTTACTTCCCTATTATTTTTAACACAACAATATGGTTGGAACATTTTTATAATATTAAATGTAGATATCCATCATTATAATATCTTCACAGTTTCCCACTGATAAATGTGCAATAATTTGTTCACACTTGAATTATGTAGCATTCTAGTATGTAAAAATTGCACATGAATGGGAAAGGTATGTAATTTTACTAAATTTATTTTTTTGCTTTCTTTTTGCTCCTCTGTATTTTCTATTCTTTTCATAAGGAATGTGTCTTGCTGTTTAATAAAAGCATAATTAAAGTGAAAGCTGAAAGGAAAAAAATGCATGTTCAATCATTTTTAAAATTTGACTTCCATTTTCATTAACTTTCTGCTCATGGATGGCCAGAAACCTAAACAGGATACAGGAAGGAAAAAGAAGAACATTTCTACTAAGTTTCATTCTTGATAAATAGAGAGACTCACAAAAAAGTGGGGGTGGAAAATATACTCACCCCTACTGACTGCTGTTAACTCAATCTATTCTAGAGTTCCTTAGCTGGAGTCATTATTTTCAGACTGAACTCTCCCAAATTTCATGGGAAATGGGTGGTGTCAAGGAGGAGTCTTCAGGAGCCATCAGGAGGAAGGGAAAAAAAGGGCAAAGGGGAGGATAAAGGTAAAAGAGGATCCTACCCTTTATCATAGTCATTCTATTTCTTTGTTGGTCATATGGGACTCCTGAGTATTTTTTTTTTTAAGTTTAGATCTTTAAAAAAATCCACCAATATTTGCTGTGATCTAGATCAATGTTCTTTCTGATTTAGGTTTTTCTGGCTATATATCACACGCCCTCACTTTTTCTTTACAAGATCCATGGAGAAGAAAAGCTAAAGCTTGATAGTCAGCAAGAAATAGCAGATTTATTCCCTTTTCCCTGAATACAGAACCATTAGAATGAAGACACTGCTGAGAGAACCAATCTATAAGAAGTACTAAAACATCACTGGATAAAAAGAGAGAAAAAACTCTCACCACTGTCTTTATATTCCATCCTCTGGCAGTCAGCACTCAGCTTCTCCTCAAATGAAAGGTGAACAAATACTTAAAGACTTAGGTTGAAATGTACAAAACTATGAGTCTGCCTGAAAAAAAATACTTGTTTATCTCTAGATCACATGCATAAGGATCAACCAACCATGTGAGAAAGGGTCAAACCTGTCCTTTTAGATAGGAGTAACAGTCTTTTGGCTACAATGATAACCACCCAGAAATTGATCCTATATTATGAAATGCATTGCTATCTTTCTACCTAGTTTATGGATAATATTACAACCAGCTCTCTAGTTCTTTCACACATGTAGACAGCTTATTATTTAAAATGGGTACTTATGTCTTGCAGGAGTGAGGAATTGTATTTTTGACTTCTTCTACTCTTGTTCTCTGCCCCATAGCATCAGCTCAATATTGAGTTCATAATGTATAAGTAGAGAAATCAGTCCAGGCATTGCCAAAACTCTCTGATGATTGGCAGGGCTCCCCTTCCATAACTCTGACCCCCATCATTAGCATGTTTCATTCAAAATTATTAGAGTGACTATTATATATTAGGGACTATGACCATGTACTGAATTTGAGAAGTGAAAAAATAAAGTCCCACCCTCAGGGCCTCTCAGTCTTTGTGGGGAGACAAACACATACACAAATACAGCTGACTCTTGAATAACATGGGTTTGAACTGTGTGGGTCCACTAATATGCAGACTGTTTTTTCAATAAATAGATTGGGAAAAATTTTGGAAATTTGCAATAATTTAAAAGAAACCTCATAGGTGAACCGCACAGCCAAGTAATATTTTAAAATTGAAGAAAAGGTTAGTCATGTTATGAAAATGTAAAATATATGTAGATTTCAGTGTATTTTATCACTTACTACCATGCAATGTACACAAATCTTATAAAAAGTTAAAATTTATTGGTGGGTGGATCACCTGAGGTCAGGAGTTTGAGATCAGCCTGACCAATATGGTGAAACCCTGTCTCTACTAAAAATTCAAAAATTAGCAGGGCTTGGTGGCACGTGCCTGTAATCCCAACTACTCACGAGGCTGAGACAGAATTGCTTGAACCTGGGAGGCAGAAGTTGCAGTGAGCCGAGATCATGCCATTGCACTCCAGTCTGAGTGACAGAACAAGACTCTGTCTCAAAAAAAAATTATAAAAACTTATACACACAACCATATACAGACAATGCATGGTACAGTAGAGAGAAATGTAAACAAATATAAAAATGCAGTATTAAATCATAACTGCATAAAATCAGCAGTAGTACACACCATACTACTGTCATAATTTTGTTGCCATCTTCTGTTGCTACTGCAATGAGCACAAGTATTTCCTGTATTTATTTAAAATGCCTTTTGATGCTAATCACCTTCTTCTGAGCAGTTTGTCAGACCAGTAAACTGTGTATTGCAGTAAAAACTAAAAAAAAAAACAAAACCCTGTTGTTCTTGTGTAATTCTCCTCATGCTTAATGCAATGCTGTAACCTTGATTAACACTGTGGGACTCACACAAATACCACTAGTAATGCTGAAAATGCTCCCAAGAAATAGCCAAAAGTCATGATGTTACAAGAAAATGTGGAATTCCTTGATATGTACCATAGATTGAGGTCTGTGGCTGCAGGTGCCCACCATTTCAAGATAAATAAACCCAGCATAAGCACCATGGTAAACAAAAGAAAATAAAATTCATAAAGCCATCACTGTAGCTACACAAGCAGGCATGAAAACATTGCATGTTTTGGGAAACACGTTTTTATCGTATTGAAAATGCAGCTTTTATGTGAGTGTAGGATTGCTAAAAGAAAGGCATGCTTGCAGACTCTAATGTGATTCAAGAGAAAGCAAAGTCATTATATGACAACTTAAAGCAAGAGAAAGGTAAAGGATCTAAAGCTGAGATTTTAATGCTAGCAAAGGATGGCTTAATAATTTCAAAAGGAGGTTTGGCTTAAAAAATGTCAGGGTAACAGGAGAAGCATTTTCTGCCAACCAAGAGGTAACAGACAAGTTCCTGGACACCATTAAGAAAATCATTGAGGAGAAAGGATATCTGCCTGAACAGGTTTTTAATACAGATGAAGGTACCCTCTTAAAAAAAAAAAAAGTCACAAAGGAAATATACTAGTAAGGAAGCAAAGTCAGCACTAGGATTTAGGAGTAGGCTAACTTAATGCTTCTGTGCAAGTGCAGTTGGGTTTAAGATCAGGTCTATCCTTATAAAGCTTCTAACCCCTGAGCCTTGATGGGCAAAGATAAATGCTAGCTGCCAGACTTTTGGCAATACAACAAGGCCTGGACAAGAACCCCTTCTCTGGATTGGTTCCATCAATGCTTTGTTCCTGAAGTCAGGAAGTACCTTGCCAGTAAGAGACTGCCTTTTAAAGTTCTCTTCTCATTGGCCAATGACCCTGATCACACAGAACCCCATGAGCTGTACACTTTGAAGGCATCAAAGTGGTCTACTTGCCCTCAAATACAATATCTCTAATTCAGTGTCCAAATCAGGGGGTCATAGAATCTTTAGGGCTCATTATACACAGTACTTTACAGAAAGGATTGTCAGTGCTATGGAAGAGAACTCCAACAGAGAGAACATCATGAAAATCTGGAAGGATTACACTATTGAAGATGACATAGTTGCTATAGAAAAATCTATGAAAACCATCAGCCCAAAAGAATAAATTCCTGCTGGAGAAAACTGTACCGATGGTGTACATGGCTTTACATAATTTATGAGAGAGTCAGTCAAGGAAATTGTGAAAGAATTTGTGGATTTGGAAAAAAAAAAAAACGTAAGAGTTGAAGGGCTTCAAGATATGGATCTTGGAGAAATTCAAGAGCAGATAGACACCACACCAGAGGAATTAACAAAAGAAGACTTGAATCATTCATAATTTCATGGAGATGAGTCCTTCCAAACCAGTGCCAGATCATGAGGAAGATGTAGAAGAAGCTGTGTCAGAAAACAGGTTGACATTAGACAATCTGGGAAAAGGATTCACATCACACAAGCTGGCTTTTGATTTCTTTTACAACATGAACCCTTCTACGATATGGGCACTGAAGCTAAAGTAAACTGTAGAAGAAGGACAGGTGTTGTGAAGAAACATTTTTAGAGAAATGAAAAAGCAAAAAAAGTCAGACAGAAATTATGATATATTTTGTAAAGTTACACTAGTGTGCCTGCCTCTGCCTCCTCTTCCACCTCCTCCACCACCTCTGCTTGTGCCTCCCAAGACAGCAGAACCAAATCCTCCTCTTTTTCCACCTCTTCAGTCTACTCAGCATGAAGATGATGAGGATGAAGGCCTTCATAATGATCCACTTCCACTTAATAAACAGTGAATGTATTTTATCTTCCTTATGGTTTTCTTAATAACATTGGTTTTCTCTAGCTTACTTTATTATAAAAATAAAGTATATAATACATATAGCATACAAAATATGTGTTAATTGACTGTTTATCAGTAAGGCTTCCAGCCAGCAGTAGGCTATTAGTAGTTAAGTTTTGGGGGAGTAAAATATTATGGGCAAGTCTTCAAGTGCAGGGGTGTCAGTGCTTCTAACACCTGCACTGCTCAAGCGTCAACTGTGCAACAAAGCCATGTTGTGACACTGTTACAATGGAAGCTTTCCAAAGTATAATAAGAACACAGAGGAAACATAGTGCAAATCTATCTTAGCAAATTAGGTAGACTTCACTTTGAAGACATTCTGGAGTCAATGTATAAAAGAAATTAATTTTTCATATTAAATATATACACAAAAATATTTCTAGTAATTATCTTTGGTTGGGATACTCTTTTTCATATATATATATTCATTTTAAAACCACTATGCTCAGTTCAGAAGAAATGTATCTGTGATCTGCCACATGACTTCTCTTAAACATATGGTTAACTGACAAATTAATGCTCTATTTCTCAGAGTCTAATTTGTCTATCTCAACTGATGACTGGAAAAAACTCTAGGGA
This sequence comes from Aotus nancymaae, assembly GCF_030222135.1. Classification (NCBI taxonomy): domain Eukaryota; kingdom Metazoa; phylum Chordata; class Mammalia; order Primates; family Aotidae; genus Aotus; species Aotus nancymaae. The sequence continues at coordinate 35,484,321 of NW_026988413.1, forward strand.
GGCTTTCTTTTACAAACCATACCTCAACCAACAGCACATTCTGTTGGTTTTTCTTTTAAAATGCATCCTGATACGGAGGTACAAGTTTCCTCTACCCATACTGAACTGAACAGAGCATTAGGAACTACAATTTAGCTCCATCAGCTTTGGAATGTATGGAAATTTCTTCTAGATTCTTCTGTGCTATAAATGCTGGGAATAGTTCTTAACATTTTTTGGTATGAATATTTCTAAGTATTTTAGAGGGTAATTGAGTGAGGCTATTTCAGCAGACACTAGCTAATTTTTCTTGGTGGTGGTAGTGGTTGAACACTAATTTCAGAATTAGTGTGATTTACTTTTTCTGTTTGACTAAGTGAGGAAGGCATCCTAGGGGGAGAGAAGAGCACACTGTGTGATTTACTCTCATTTTTTGTGTGTGTAGGAAAAGAGAAATCAGACTGTAGAATTGGTTGGTGGCTTAAGCGCTGGTGTGAAAGAATGTTCCAGGTATTTTTATCTCAGCTGACAGATCAAATGGTCCAGGCTTGGTAGCAAAGAATTTATGATTTAAAAAATGACTGTTGGACTTGGGGAAAGTGACAGAATTAAGACTACCAAAAACATCATCCGAGTTTCCAAGGCTGGTGGTGTTGAAGGAATGACGAAGCCCAGAAGGATGTGATTGTAAACTGGTGAATAAATTTGAGCTTTCAGAGATAGAATTGTGGGTAATACATGTTACTGAGTAGGGCTATGGAGGTGGGAGGCTGAAGCTGAAGAGAAATAAGGTCATGGATAAACTCAGAGAGCTATGAGGTTAGGCTGATGAAATTAAAGGATCATCTTTACAGATGTTGAATCTGACAAAAATGATTGCAGATATGAAGTGGAGAGGAAGAAATTAACCCAAGTGATAAGCATCTTATCAAATACACTGGATGAGCCAGGCATGGTGGCCCACTCCTGTGGTCTCAGCCACTTGGGAGGTGGAGGCAGAAGGATCACTTGAACCCAGGAGTTTAAGGCCAGCATAGCCAATATAGGGAGAACTTGTCTCAAAAGAAACAATTTAAAAAAAGAGTTAAATGGTTCAAAAGTTAGTAGATGACAGTAAGAAAAAGTAGCAAAGATATGTTGAAAATCCCTGCTAATACCAGAGAGGAAAATTTTAACAGAAAACCCAGCTTCATTGTCATCCTTGACTAGAAAAATTTCTGTTTTGTACGGGAAAATGGAAGCTAAAGTTACTAAGGGCTAAGGGAATATGCTGAAGGAAAGGAGTATAGGAGAGCATGTGAATAAGGAAGTGGGAGAAGGACTAGAACACTGGATGGGATTTGAATCATAATGGTTACTGAATTTCACATGGATAAGAAACATGAGGCAATTTATCCAGAGGTTTCCAAACTTGCTGAAAGAGGTCTCGGTGAGGCCACTTGCCCTTGCCTTGCACTTTTCCTCTATCGTCAACTCTTTTCTTATTGGAGACCAAATGGCTTTTGTAAAAGTCTCTACATTTGATGGCAGGCCAAATACTGAAAAGGTATAGGTCACCTGGCTTCTAAAGCTTCTGAATTTGTTATGAAATTTGTTATGTCACACGCCAAGGCCCTGTGAGCATCTGGACTTATGGTTCCTATTCTAGATAAAATCTGTCCCTGGATCATGGCGGAATATCAGAGAGTTGGTTACCTGGGCTGTACTGTTTCAGTCCCTAGACAGACTTATGTGAGCAGATCTAATAAACTCAATTTAGTTGTTTATGAAATGGTGGAAGGAAGATCACTCTGGCTACAGCCTGGGTAATGGAATGGACTGGATTATTTAGGAGCAAAGAAAGGAAGTGAGAAGAATATAAGAGAATGCCAATTTGGACTAGGCTGGTCATGGTAGAGATGAAGAAAAGTGGATGAATTTGGTAAGCTGTGGGGATGGATGGTTTACTGAAGAATTAAATGGGAATATGAATGCACTTCCAGAAATTCTACCAATTAGAAATTCATTGGGTTTGCAAGCTTCTTTTATAAAAATGCAAATACATCTAAGAGGCTTATAACTGGGGTGAGGGTATAATTTAGTCTGAATTAGTTCCATCAGCTTACTTTCTGCTATCACCTAGCTGAAGTCAGTCATACTAAAGAGATGATAATTTTACCTGGGGATGGAATGTTTTACATAAGGAATATAATCATGTTGGGGACAGAGGTGAGATTCTTTGGAATGATAGAAGCATCAAGAAGTCCACAGAATGCACAGAGAGTGGGTATCAGGATTTGAGAACACAGAGAACAAGCAAACTTTAATCTTCTCTGAAAGTTTACTTAGAATATTAGACCTGGAATATTAAGAACAATCATCATTGCTACCTAAAATAAACGACTATTATTGGTCAGTGTTTAAAAATTATTTTAATTATATTATTTTGAAGATATATTTTATATTTGGTAGTAAATACTATCTATAATTTTTAAAGCTCCATCTTGTTTTTGATACAACAAAAGGTATTATCTTTTACCTATTATTTTCCTTTTTCTTTATATACTCACGTTACTTTTAAAATGAGGACATAAATCCTAACATGTTCAAAACGCTATCTTTGAATACAAGTGCAGGTATATTTCAAGCTTCACATGAAGGTCAGTGCTCAGAGCTAAGATAAAACTGGAAAGAATGAGTTATGGCCAAAAATTGGGCACACTTTTAACCAGGACTTTTTGGATGGTAATCTGTACTAAAAAGAACAAAAACAACTCACAGCCCAAGCAAAACAGTTCTCTTATGTTCTATTTTATACTTGTCTTCCAAATATGGGGGGGGGGGGAATCCCTTTTGTCAAAATAAGCAAACTTAATAAAAAGCAACAAAAAACATTAGCAACAAATTTGGGCCAACTAAAAACTATGAAACTTTTTTTCAGAAGGCAAAGCATTAAATGGCAAGATAAAAATAAATCTTTGTGCTAGCCGGTAAAAATTCCATGGATGTGTGCCCTTCAATGTGAGTCACAAGTCTAATGTCAGGTACAGTCTGGCTATGGAATGGAACAGACTGTGTTAGCCTTACATGCTGTCTCCAATCACTCCTCTGCATCTAGCTAGCCAACACCCTGTCCCGCCTCATTTGCAAGAGTCCCAGCCACATTTACCAGCATGATCATTTCTCCTTTCTTAGCATTCCTGTCTCTACCTACTACCGAAGATAAAGTCTGTGACAAGTCTATATGGGGAAAAGGCACAGCAGAATCATGGGATCTTAGCATTATTGATCATTGCCAAACTTCGTATTTTTAGAGATAAGAAAACCGAAGTACAACTAGGTTTTAAATCTTGCTCAGAGTCATACAATGACTAAGCCTCAGAGCTAGGACTTGTTAGGTAATCCTCTCTGAAATTGTTGGAGTCACTGCTCTATGTATCTTTTATATTTCTGCACATTTTGCAAACAGAGGCCCTGACCACATTTGTTCTGAACTAGCTTTTCAAAGACATTTATATAGTGGAAAGCCTTGAAAAATAGAGATGATGCCTCAAAGATATTTATATAGTGGAAAGCCTTGAAAAATAGAGATGATGCCTCACTCCAGAGCAAAGGTTTATTTTTTGTCCAGTATAACAAATATAATGTCTCCCTCTGGGGTAAAGTGTGGGCATACTCACTGCACATTATTAAAGCTTCAAACTTCCTAAGCTCGGGGTTCCTTTCTTGAAATGCAAACCACCAAGTATAGTTGATTGGTTCTAGGACCGTCCCCTCTCCCCACCACCCAGCCATAGATACCAAAATCCATGGGTGCTCAAGTTCCTGATATTAAATGGTGTAGTATTTGTAGTATATAATCCATGCAATCTTCCTGTATATTTTAAATCATCTTTCGATTACTTATAATACCTAATACAATGCCTGCACATCACTTAATTCCCATGGATTCAGTGTAATATTCAGCATGCAGCAAATTCAAGTTTTGTATTTTGGAATTTTGTGAGATTATTTTTCCTAATACTTGAATCCATGGTTGGTTGAATCCACAGATATGCAACCCACAGATACGGAAGGCCAACAGGCTTCAGTGAATGGGTACATGTGCTGATAGTTGGCTCACCATTATTGCTGTAAATAAAAAAAGACATTGGTCTCTGACCCAGGTATTTATGTCTCCTGCCATGAAACTGTGGCAGGTTGATCTGTGACCTTATGAGAGGGGGTAAAATCTTAGACCCTTCACAGTTTTTGACCAAAAGATAAAATCTTAGTGATAATTTATCATGTATAGGGAGAAAATATTAAGTATTGTGAGGCCTTTGGCCTCTAGATTTTTGGCTGCTTGATTTTTCTAATTCAGGGTAATCTAATTACCATTTTTCGACATTATGTGTTAGGACTAACATATAACATACTTTATTCAAATTAAGTTATACATACACACATATGCAATCTACCTGACTTTTAAAATTAAACCTATGACATGGGTCTTCTTAACCCCACTTTGTGTATTAGAAAAAACAAAAAACAAAACACTCTCAAGTTAAGTCACATAGCAAATAGGTGGCAGAGCTAAAATCTCTGGTTTCAAAATTTGTGTGTTTTTAACTGCCAAATGAAACACAGCTTAAAATTACACAGGACATTTTGGCTTTAAATATCATGTCTAGATTCTATAGTGTTATGTTTAGTTTTACTATCGTACTTTTATAACCATATCCTATATTTAGGTAATGACATGTTGTTACCTAATCTGTATTCAATATTAAATATTCAGTATTCACAATAAATAAAATGTTAATTTTGTGAATATTGAGTTTATTATATGTGGTATTTTTATAGCATCACTCTACAAAGTAAAGCTGCAGTTTATAAAACTTAGGTCAGAAAATAATTCTGCAGACATTTCTTTAAAGCTACACATGTAAGAAAATTTTCTTCATCTAGAGAAAGATAACATGATAGTAGAAATAATTCCACTTAAAAGGCTGTATATTCTGTGAAACTATCTTGTTAGTCACAAAGATAAATAGAAAATTAACACACTAGACAGAGTGTAGAAAGAACTACAAATTCCTAAAACTTATAAATATTCTTGAGAATAAAAGATGTTTGAAGCATAAGAAGATAGAAAATACCTCTTAGTTTTATAGAAGCAAAATGTAAAATATAAACTTATATAAGAATTACTTGGGAACTTTTTTAAAAAACTGGTAATCTATTTCTGACCATAAACAGCTTTTCATTTCTATGATTTTCTTCTGCTAAGCACAAAGCTAAAGAAACTTAATGTTCTGAATCAATGATTCTGAAATGTAAACAGCAACAAAGAAAAATACATTTTAAAATATGTAGGATCTGATAAAAATGTAAAAATAATTTCTCCATATTGCTTTACTAATGAATTTCTGGATATTTTTAATATTGTATTAATCAAAATAATTATTTTATTTGCTTCTCCCCAAAGCATTACTTTTTTAATATGATTAAAATATTCTCCAGCTAGAATTTACAAAAAAAAAAACTCAGCTTATATAGTAAGTTGCAATTGTTACATAAAACAATAACTACAGAAGCAAATTTACATAGATATTTAGTTTAGACATGTGTCTTAAATTGAAAGTTGAATTATGATTTATTATTTTATTTTAATTCTCAGTCAATGACAGTAGATGACTGTAATCTTTACAGTGGGACAGGCCAGTATGGCTTATGTTTGGAGTGAGAGCAGAAACCCCAATAGAAAAGCTGATGGATTAAGATAGATTAGTTTCTTGATTCAACTAGGAGACAAATTAATACAAAACAAAATTAAAGATATGCAGATCTAAGCTTTAATTATGCAGTAAAGAACTTTCTGGGGGCATAAACTATTAAACATTAAATGGGTTTTAAACAAGAAATTTTAGGAACACTTTCACTGATGGTTTTTAAAGTAGGCTATCATTTTATCTTTGAGGGCTTATTTTACCTAAGAGGGCTCATATAACTTCTGATTTTTTTATTTTTATATTTTATATATATAACATAAATATATATATATAATAAATATATATTTATATATATATAATAAATATATATTTATATATAAATATAAATATATATATAATTGCACCTTAGATTCTGGGGTTCATGTGCAGAACATGCAGGATTGTTGCATAGGTACATACATGGCAATGTTATTTGCTGCCTTCATCCCTCCGTCACCTATATCTGGCATATCTCTCCATGTTATCCCTCCCCAACCTCCCTACTCCCCGCTGTCCCTACCCTATTTCCCCCAACAGACTCCAGTGTGTGATGCTCCCCTCCCTGTGTCCATGTGTTCTCATTGCTCAACACCTGCCTAAGAGTGAGAACATGAGGTGTTTGATTTTCTGTTCTTGTGTCAGTTTGCTAAGAATGATGGTTTCCAGATTCATCCATGTCCCTACAAAGGACACGAACTCATTGTTTTTTTTATGGCTGCATAGTATTCCATGGTGTATATGTGCCACATTTTCCTTGTCCAGTCTATCATCAATGGACATTTGGGTTGGTTCCAGGTCTTTGCTATTATAAATAGTGCCACAATGAACATAGATGTGCATGTGTCTTTATAATAAAATAATTTATAATCCTTTGGATGTATACCCGGTAATGGGATTGCTGGGTCAAATGAAATTTCTATTTCTAGGTCCTTGACTCTGGGAACCTATGAGGAAACTGAAGATGGTAATTTTTGTCCCAAATTCCTAACATAGCTAAAACACAGAATTTATTCATTCAGTGTCCTGTATTAAACACACAGGCAAATTGAGAGGATTCCAGAAAGGAGAAACAGATTTTTTTAGGATCAGAATAATTTAATCATGAAGAAATATATACTTTGGAAAAAAAAAAAAAACAAGCATTACATAACTAAGAACTACTGTAATTATTACTTTTAAAATAAAGCAGCATTATTTAAAAAATAAACAGAAAGGAGAATAAGAAATATTTTCATCTGGCAAATCAGATGGCAAAACTAAAAGAACACCAATGTTATGGTTGTTATTCCTCACTGTAGGTCTTTCCATTAGCAAAGCTTGTGAACTATGGAAGATCTGTGGTTGTAGAATTGATAGACAAAGGAGCCACAGATGCTGATCTGAGACCGTGTTAGCTGGTGTCTGCTAAGGAAGCCTGAATATCTCACATGTTCAAGCATAAGGAAGCAAACAAAAGATTACCTGGGAATCTTCTAACTATTTGACATAATCCTTCCTTTCTGCAAAGTGGCTGCTGTATTTCTGGTAATATGTTTGCCTGAAAGGAATGAAAAAGATTCTAGTGAGTGAGGCATTCATAAATGCTAAAGCAAAACCAAGCAAACACACACACACAAAACAGAAAAGTATAGATGTGATGCATTGTATAAACCACCAACAACCCACCTTCAAATCTCTGCAAGTCACCATGCAAATCCAGAATAATGAAGTAGCTTATTTGATAACATAAAACTAAAACTTCCCGTAGGAAGCTTCAAAATATTTGGGACCACTTTTGAAAACCCTTTTGTATTTTGAAGCCATGATATTTGCTAGATATAAAAAGAAATACTTGTGGTTAATACAGTAACACAAATAACTTGATGTTTTGTGGCAATTCAGTGTTAAACCTATACCAAATAAACAGTATTAGGGGCATTATTGCTTTTAAATATAAAAACCAGTCACCCACAAAACTTCACTTCAACGAAAACTTGTTTCTAGAAAGCTTTGTAAATATCATAAATTCAAATATATGAATTTGAAAATATTACAAGAGAAAAGATACAGACAACTTTAATTCTTCCCTTCTCTCATGAATTTACAGATTGATTAACTAACATCATCCACTTAATCCCCAAACTAAAACCCAATATGAGGAAACCTTGTTAAAGCCAACAGAAAGAGATCAGTATAAAGTAGCCTGAAAATCAGATTCATTTTTGAGACATTATTGATTACTTTCAAATTAACACACTCTAATAAAGTATTGCAGTTTCTCCACTATGTCCTGCTGGTATGACTTGTTAGAAAGAACCCAGGTGCAGTTGGAGAAGTGAGGCAACTAGAAACAGGGGTGGTAGCCCGCTTCTGGCATTTAAGAGAATCATAATTTGCTCTTTTTTCTTTTTTCAGTTCTTCATTTGCAAAATAAAGCATTCAGAGCTTTTGATCTCTAAACTCCAATTATGCTCTAAGATTTTTACCAAGTCAATAAGATACAGTTCTAAAAATTGATTCACTTAAAGTGCTTGGGAACTGTGCATCGACAAAATGCTTCCCAATCTTTGCTACCTTATTAACCCTGTTCATGTGTTCAGCAAACTTTCTTTTCCCCAACATTAGGTATAAGAAAGACGAACTTCAGCCCAGATCCTGTATGAATGAGGCCAAGCTTCAGCAGAACCCACTGTTGTGATTCTGCATCAGTGGCATTGCTAAACACTACATTGTAACAGTCCACAAGGACACCAAAGTGTGTATGCATCCTTTTTCATGCTGCTGATGAGGACATACCTGAGACTGGGTGATTTATGGAAAAAGAAGAAGTGTTTGTTTGTTTGTTTTGAGAAGGAGTCTCGCTCTGTTGCCCAGGCAGGAGTGCAGTGGCGTTATCTTGGCTCACTGCAAACTTCACCTCCCAGGTTCAAGCAGTTCTCTGCTTCAGCCTCCCAAGTAGCTAGGATTACAGGTGCCTGCCACCACACCTGGCTAATTTTTGTATTTTTAGTAGAGATAGTGTTTCACCACCTGGCCACGCTGGTCTTGAACTCCTGACCTCTTGATCCACCCACCTTGGCCTCCCAAAGTGCTGGAATTATAGAAGAAGAGGTTTAATGGACCCACAGTTCCACGTGGCTGGGGGGGCCTCACAATTATGGCAGAAAGTGAAAGGCATATCTTGGTGGCAGACAAAGAGGATGAGAGCCAAGTGAAAGGGGAAAACCCTTTATAAAATTATCAGACCTCGTGAGACTTATTCACTACCACGAGAATAGTATAGAGGAAACTGTCCCCATGATTCAATTATCTCCCACTGGGTCCCTCCAACAACATGTGGCAATTATGGGAGCTACAATTCAAGATGAGATTTGGGTGGGGATACAGCCAAACCATATCAAAGTTGACGACCCTTACATTCATTTGCACTGAGAATTGAGAAAAGGCTGTAAGTGCAGTACACTTTCGATCTCAAGGTTGTCTTGGTTTCTCAAATCCAAAATTGAGAAATCTCAGGAACTAAATGTAGAAAAAGAAGAGTTTTCATGAAAACCTGAATTCTTCAATTCAGAATTTAAGAAGGCCTGGAGGGAACAGGCAGAGCACTGCAAAAGTATAAAGAACCCATAATAGAGATAATTTTTTTGTTTTTTGTTTTTAAGTTCAGAAAGTATCCTTCTAAATTAGTCTGTGAAAAGCTTCAAAAATCAGTGAAATTGAGCCATTTTCCCTAAATAGGGCAAAATCATTCAGTTGCTGGTGAATTAATAGAATCTTTAACAATATGACTCAGGAAGAGAATCAGCATTGGGTAAGCAACATTAAAGGTTTTGAACTGACTCAGGTCCATTGCTAACCTTGTCTTTACCAACAAAGCACTTCAAAAACTTAGAGCCAAGCCAAGGGAAGCAACTGTTCTATCCTTCTGCCTTCTATTTTCCTCCCACCCACACAATGACTTCTCCCTGTGTTCCTTCCTCCAAAGTGCATCTTTAGAATTGATAGCATGGCTGATGACATAACCGTAGTGACATGTGACACCAGAAATATCACCTCTATTCTACTCTGGAACTGAGCACCAAACTAAGCAGTTAAACTGAGTAAAGTAACAGCACAAAGAAGGAAAAACATTCAAGGGTCATGTGTCATACAGCTGTGGTAACTCAACTATATAACACAGATTATAAGTTTTTAATTGTTAAATCCAGTAATACTCTTATTTTTACTTTTATATGTATCATAAAATATATAAGATTTGCATCATTATTAAGTGGAACATCATCAAAGGAGTTTTAATTTGGATTAGCTGACTTTTATATGATGAACTTCTCCAGCCTAACACTGAAACAATTATTTTTTAATGGACTTTATTTTTTAGAGCTGTTTTGGGTTTACAGCAAAATTAAGCAGAAGTTACAGAGATTTCCCATCTACTCCTTGCCCCGACATATGCAGAGCCTCCTCCATTATTAACATCCCCCACTAGAGTGGGCCATGTGTTACACTTGATGAACCTACACTGATACATCATTATCCAAATCATCGTTTTTCATAAATACCAATCTTGTATTAGGTTTGAATGCCTTACATACAATATGCATCTATGTGTTTGTGTGTATATTTATACACAGACTTATTTTTCCTTATTTAGCACATCCTTTCATATCTTTGAAAGGATTACAATGCACAGATAAAAGGATAATAATATTTAAACCGTATGATATTTCTATGGAGTTAAGTTTCAAAAAAGGGAATATGCATTTTAAAAGATTTCTATCCCAATATATCTTTCACAATCCCTATCTGTGATAATCTGCATCTAAATTGTTTCTGTTACATATTATCAGAAGCAAAAGTAAAAAAAATTCTTTGAGACGGTCCAATAATAAGAAAATTATAACATTAATTATAACCATTTATGTAGTGCTTATAAATAAAAAAACTAAATCTACAGTAATATTATTAATTTATTAGGGAGAGTGGACACCTGAATTTGAACTATTTATAAAGCATAAGAAAACACTGGCGGGGGAAGGAGTTGATTTTTGGATTATTCCTGAACATTGAGAGTGACACACACATCGTGTTGTATTTTAGAGAAATGTTCTTTTTCCTCTTATCTGAAGAGATGTTCATGCCTTTATTTGAACAAAAATTAGAACTTCTCCTAAAGCTGTTCGTTGTCATCCACAATGAAAAGAATTAATGACAAGAAATTAGGAGAACCAGGTAATCAAAGGAAAAAAAGTTTTTTCTCCCTATGTCTCTCAAGTGCAATTATCATTCCACCAAATTCATCTGAAAATTCCCAGAGATGCTTTAACATAATAGCCATTTTGGTAGTTCTCAGTGCTCCAAGTACTAAAAACAGCATCCCAGCTTTAGGGACTGCCAATTCTACAACAATTTAGAGCTAGAAATCAAACTCTCTGCTTTTGAAACACTGGCACCTCACCTGCCTACTTGAGGTGAGACACAGCCCCAATTACTAAACTTAGTGTTATCCCAAATAATGGACCTCACTTCACTTTTATCATCACACAGACTAACAGGGTTTTAAATTCACGTTACTATTCTGCTGACTGGGGAGAGTCCTGGTAGTTTATTTTCAATAACAGATCTTATGACCATTTTCTTTAAGCACTAAAATTATAAAGCTCTAATGTGATTAGTAATCCTAATTTGAACCACTGTCCTCTCTTTGTTCATTCACAAGGTTATTGACAATTCTACAATATCTCCAACAAATTTGAAACAACTTCTGTTTTGAATATCTGTGCTGTTTACATAATAGTCATGGTTCATAAAGCTTTAAATTATACTTGCTAGAGAGTGACAGTTATCTACACGTATCATTTAGAATTTGTGTTTCCTTAAGAATACTCATTAGGTTATGCTCCAAGTGCTTTGCCTAAATATTTACTTCAAAAGGTGCTATTGATATGATTAAGAAAACAAAATTGAAATGAGACTGACTAAGTTTGAATCTTGGTTGCTTTATTAGCTAGGAGGTCTTAGACAAGTTTTATAACCTCTCTATGCCTCAGTCTTCTCATCTGTAAATAATGGACATAAATGAACACATAAGCAGTTAGGTTGGTGCCTGGCAAACAGAAAGGAGATACAAGTGTGAGCTATTATTATTTGTCATTTATACCTTTAAAATTTCTTCTGGATCTGGCCACATATCACCACTCCATTGCTACTCTGCTAGCCCACGTCACTCTCATCTCAGACCTACATTATTACAAAAATTAGTCTCCCTGTTTTAGTCTTTCCCTGCTGGATAGCTTATTTCAACAAAAACAATCAAGGCAATCCTGTAAAAATGCAAATGCACTGATGTCATTTGTCATCTGTGTGCTCAAAATTGTTCAATTACTCCCCACATGCCAAGAGTAAAGGCCCACAGTCCTTACCAGGGTTCCCATGGCCCGCCCCATCACTGGTCTTCCCAGCTCCAGGCACCTCTCTGCCCTCACCTCCTACTACATTCACTCTACTTCAGCCGCCTCTACTTCACTCTACTTATGTTCCTCAGACAAACAAGACTTTCTCCCTTTATTGTAGGCCTATTGTTCCTCTCATCTGAGTCTCAGTAGATTTACTCCAGACACTGGCATGGGGAGCACCCTGTCTTCCAGGCCTTACTCAAATGTCACTTTCTTGGTGATCTTAAACCTAATTCTCCAATATTTTGTCTCCTTGCTTTACTTTACTCCTTAGAGCTTTTTACTATCTATCATATTATTACTTAGTAATTATTTTCCCCCTATCTACCCATAAATGGTCTAACCTTCCCAAGAATAGATATTTTTGTCTGTATTGTTAATTGCTATCTTCCCAGCACCTAAAATAAAGTTTAATAAATATGTTTAATAAATAATTGTAGAAATAGTGAAGGGATAGATGAATAAATAAATGTATGAATAAATGAATGAGTCAATAAAATCAATAATAAAATTACTGAGACATTACGCAGGTCAAGCCTCTCGGGCTTTTTGTAGGCTTCATCTTGATAAAGGGTATTTGTCTAAATTTAGTGTAAAGCCATCATCCTAAGTGAATTGAGGCAGAAACAGAAAATCAAATACCACATGTTCTCACTTATAAACATTGGGTACTCATGGACATAAAGATGACAACAAGAGAAACTGCGGACTTCTAGAGAAGTGGGGGGCAAGGGTTGAAAAGGTAACTATTGGGTACTATGCTCAGTACCTGGGGGACAGGATCAATCATACCCCAAACCTCAGCATCATACAATATACCCAGGTAACAAACCTACACATGTACTCCTGAATCTAAAAGAAAAGATGAAATTCTTTAAAAAGATAGAGAGCATGTGCTGTATATTTCAAATAGCTAGAAAAGAGAACTTGAAATGTTTTCATCACACAGAAACAATAAATACTCAAGGTGATGAGTAGCCTACTCTGACTTGATTATTGCACATATTATTCATGAAACAAAATATTACATGTACCTCATAAGTTCAAATATGATGTATGAATTCTTTGAAAGTGAAGCTGGTATCAAGAAAATTAGAGAGCAATCCAAGAGGTTTAACCCATGATGAAAAGAAGTTCCAGAGAGTAGAAAGAGGAAAGGGAATGGAGAAATGATTTTACAAATAATATAAGAACATATCCCGGAGAAGATTTGAAAACTTACAATAGTAAATGTTACTGATGCTTTCATTGTCACTATTTTAGCTAAAGTTTTATATGAATTAGGAGAACATGTAAAGAGTGAAAAGGGGATGTGGAATGAGAATGGAAAAGATACTGAGTGTGGGATAAGGGTTTTAGGACTATCTGCTAAAGCAGTAATTCACAACTCACATACTTAAATGAATAGAAAATAATGATATTGCCTCATCCAATTGCCAAATCAATTCAACTAGGATTACTTTTTGCTTTTTTTAAAAACAAGAATTAGCAGAATAAACTTATTTTAAGTAAGGGATTGCCCTTCCTTAAAACAGTATTTTTCCTGATGGTAGAATTAGCGTACATGTATGATAGAATACTTAAATATAAAGAGGAAAACAATAATGACTCATAATTTTTCCAACCAGAAATAAATACCATTTCTAACATTTTAGTTATTCAGTATTTTTCTACATATATTAAAAAACACAGTTTGGACTTGGAACATATAAACTATTTTCTGATTTGCTTATTTTACTCCTATTATGAGCATTTCCATGTGATTAATCATATATTAATATCATGAGTTTCATGTGCATTATTTAGTTTTTCAGAATATTTATTTTCGTTCCAATTTTTTACTATCATAAATAACATAATTAGTATAATCTTTGTTCAATCCTCTGACCAGAAAGAATAATATGTAAATTCTGAGAAATAGAATTACAGATAAAACACTTTCAAAATTTTGGGTTTTTTTCTATTTTTGGTTTCTTCTATTTTGAAATATCCAGGAAGTATGTGTATTTCTATTAATTTCTGAGAGAAACTGTATTTTCTAACAGCTTCCAAAACATCTCTATAAAACAATTGTCTTTAAATAAATGTGCTTTATAGGCTTTGCTGCTCAAGTCATTCACTAAAACAAAATATCGACTGGGCATGGTGGCTGACGCTTGTAATCCCAGCACTTTGGGAGGGCAAGGTGGGAAGATCACAAGTCAGGAGTCCAAGACCAGCCTGGTCAATGTAGTGAAACCCATCTCTACTAAAAATACAAAAATTAGCTGGCCATGGTGGCACATGCCTGTAGTCCCAGCTACTCGGGAGGCTAAGGCAGGAGAATCTCTTGAACCTGGAAGGTGGAGGTTGCAGTGAGCTGAGATTGCACCACTGCAACTCCAGCCTGGTGACAGAGTGAGACTTCATCTAAAAAAAAAAAAAAAAAAAAAAAGCCAAGTGTTGACTATGGACCTTGTGATCATCAGAGAATAAAGTGAATCTTTACTAGCAACAACAGAAAAAACTGAACTACATGAACATATAATTATATCTACATATGTCACATATATTTTTACACATATAATTATATTTTATGTCACACCTGTAATTCATGCTAGTGTTTGTGTAATATACCCACATTCAGTGTAATTAACTATGATGATAGCTATGTAAATACTGCTTCACAATCAGATAAAAGTATGAAATAAATGATATGCTTACAGAAAGATTTAAAAAGTTAATTTAGTGTAAAGGTAACCTTGAAGGCAAGAAATTTCTCATGTGTGACTTTTTCTATTTTTTAAATAAAAGGAACTCCAACTTGCCATATTTATAGAAAAGTTGGGCAGCTTCATAAAATTAAAAAAAATTAAAAATTTTTAAATTTAAAACAGTTTTTAAAGTTTCTTAGTTAAACATATATCTACCATATGAATCACCCTCAAGAGAGAAAACTTGTATTCATACAGTCATACAGAAACCTGCATGCAAATGTTTATGGCAAGTGTTATTCATTGTGGCCACAAACTGGAACAAATCCAGATGTCTTTTAACTTCTGAATTAATGAACAGACTATGGTACATCCATAAAATGGAAACTTATTCAGCAATAAAAAGGAATAAACTATTAATTGAAAAAACAGGGATGAATCTTAAATGAGTTTGCTAAGGTGAAATAAGCCAGACCCAAAATGCTACAAATTATGATTCTAGTTTTATGACCTTCTATTAAAAAAAAAAAAATAGAGACAGAAAATAATCACTGACAGAAGTCAGTGATTGTTAGGGACCACAGGAGGGGTTGACTTCACAGATGCAGCACAAGTGAATTTTGGAGATAATAAGACCATTTTGCCATCACTTGGGGTGGGGATGGATACATAACTTTACGCATGTGTCAAAAGGGGCTATAAACCACAAAGAATGAATTTTACTATATGCAAATAAACCTCAACCCTGATTTGCAGTGGGGGTGGAAGGTGGGGACTCAAATAATATACAAATTGCTGCAAATGACCCTAACTCTATTACTAATGAGTGACATAGACACACTGAAGGGAGGGAGGAGTAAAGATATGTCCTAACTTCAGAAAACAATATTTTGACTAAATATTATTAGACAAAAAGACAAAAAGACCACACACAAAACTTTCACTTTTATTAGTAAATTTGTTTCTCACAGGGGTATAAGTTAACAATTCTGAAGTGAATATATGGGTATGCTAGGGTTAAACAAATAGGGAAATATGATGTAAATGAGATCCAATTTTCTTACTGTCTGAGAAAGAAGTTACAAATGAGGACAGCAGAAGGCTATGATAAACCTTGTGGTGGTGGATGGCAAACAGAGGTATGGTAAGAATCAGATTTTTAATATGTATTTAGAGAGACAGATACAGAAATAAGTACAAGTGTATTATTTGCATGGGTTAGTATACATACAGACATTTCCAAGCTCTCTCTGCTGAGAGAGCTCAAACTCAATGACACCCTAATAGCAATGGGCACACCTAGTACCCAGATCTTTGTTTTTAAATATCATTCTGCAATAACAGGAATGGGGTTCCTGGATAAATGGCTAATTCTAGCCTGGGACAGGAAAAATGCAAGATGAATTTAGAGTATCTCATGATGCTAAAAAGTAAGGAAGTGTCCAGGGAAAGAAAAACACATGACATGTCAAAAGGGCCAGGAGCCAACATGAGAAAGCTCTCAATGACCAAAGCTGGAAGAATTTGAGCAACAACAAAAAAAATTAATAACAATAGTACTGGTTTATAACCCATAGGATACAATAAATATCCATTAGTCCTTACTGACATAAATAAATTATTGAATAAACAAATAAATGCAGGAGAAAGAATAGCTCTTCCTTACAGAAGGATTCCAATTAATAATCGTGAAAGTAATAAGAGAAATAGAAAATCACCATTAGAACACCAGAATAAAAATTGTTGTGAGCAAGGTCCACCTCTGGATCCTAAAATTAGTGGGCAAAAATTGAAGAAAAACAGGATCTTTGTACAGTCTCAGAGTATTATCTCCCAAGATGTTTATTAATCATAGGAGGGGAGAATCCAACAAACACCACCTTAGCCAAGTGATCAAGATGAACATCACCGGTAAGAAGAGACAAGGACATCACATGCCCCTGATATTTTACCCTGAGAAGGGTAGACTGCTTCCATGAAATTCTTGCCAAAGATTCATAACCTTGTGAAGAAATCATCAGACCTATCCAAAATGAGGATCATTCTACAAAATACCTGACCAGGACTCTTCAAATATGTCAAGGTAATGAAAGAAAAAAAATTGCAGAACTGTCAGATTGAAGGAGAGTAAGGAGATATGAAAACTCAGTGCAATAAGGGGTACTAGATAGGATCCTAGAGCAGAAAACGGGCAAACTTTTTTTTTGTAAAAAAGGATGCAATCTAAATGACATTTACAATTGAGTTAACAGTTTGTATCAGTATTAATTTCTTATTTTGATGAATGTACCATGGTTATTTAAGATTTAACATTAAAGTAAGCTTATTGAAAAGTATTTGAAAAAATCTTTGTACTATTTTTTCAATTTTTCTATAAGTCTAAAGTTACGTCAAAAATAAAAATTAAGGCTATGCACAGTGGCTCAGGTCTGTAATCCCAGCACTTTGGGAGGTCAGTGCGGGCAGATCATTTGAGGCCAGGAGTTTAAAACCAGCTTGGCCAACATGGCAAAACCCCATCTCTACTAAAAATAAAAAAATTTTAACCAGGTGAGGTGGTGCATGCCTGTAATCCCAGCTACTCAGGAAGCTGAGCAGAGTGCAAGAATCACTTGAACCCAGGAGGCCATGGTTGCAGTGAGCCAAGATCGCACCACTGTACTCCAGCCCGAGAGACAAAGTTTGACTCTGTGTCCAAAAAACAACAAAACTGTAAATTTAAAAAGAGAATCCCAGAATAACTGGCACTATACTTTATCATTTTCCTTTCTACTTATTTCACCCATAACCCCCTTCTTGTCTTCTCCATTGCCGTTGCTGGCTGATCTGCTCTGTTCTCTTCTCATCACATATTCCACTCGTCTCCAGTGACTCATGCAGACTTAAAGCTAGCAGGTGTCTTGGAAACTGTCCAGTGTCTAATGTCTTCTTATTTCAGGAAAAGACATTGAAGGCTACAGAGATTAAATAACATAATCAAAATCCTTTAGCTAGTGAGTGATGGCGCAAGAGTTGACCACAAAAGCCCTGGGAGAGGGGATAAGAGTTATGAGAAGAGTTTTTATGTGTAGCTCTGTGCTGTCCAAGTGCCAACCAATATTTTGAGGCTCAGGAAACAAAATGAAAAACTGAGTTAAATAGAATAATATTCTCCTTGATCTATACTGAACAAGGTCTAGTTTCAATTCAGATAGGATTGATGGAACACAAGGACTTTGGGCATCTCAAAAATTTTGCATCTGTGGGGAGACATTTTGCACCCCAGGCTGGGAACTTAACTATCACAGGAGCCATCAGTGGCAGCCAAAGTAGTATTGGGTGTTCCTCAATGCTTTTAGTGTAATGGTCTGAAACAGCATACCGAAAACACTGTTTCTAAGTACAAGGAAGACACCAGCTAGGGAAATAGATGGGAAAGCTGCTTTTTTTTTTTTTTGTCTTTCATAATTGAGATTTTATTAGTTGAGGATTAGTACAGACATTTCAATTTGTACATAATTCTTAACATACGCACCGAAAAGCTAAAAAGCCATGTATTGTAATTCTACTCTAAAGTTATCCCAGTGACCTTCCAGCTCAAAATTTGGAAGCAAATTTTCCTTAAGAGGCTATCAAGTACCAGTATCTTCACATGTTGATAAGCTGTTACACACATTTCACCAATTCACAACTGAACAACATGTACCCTACATAGTCACATGTTTAATCTTTCACAGCACAGTAACAAAGTT
This sequence comes from Aotus nancymaae, assembly GCF_030222135.1. Taxonomy (NCBI): domain Eukaryota; kingdom Metazoa; phylum Chordata; class Mammalia; order Primates; family Aotidae; genus Aotus; species Aotus nancymaae. Next base: position 35,502,887 of record NW_026988413.1, read on the forward strand.
ATTAGGAAAACAGAACTACCACAACCAATGATGTTTCAGAGTGCACACAATTCCAACAGGGAGAGCCAGATGATAATCATCTGCCCAGAATACAGATTGTAAGTACAAAGAATAGATAACAGGCTTGAGAACTATTTAGAGGTTAAATTCCATAGTACTGGCAACTGATAGACTATAGATGACAAGGAAGAAGGGCTTAAGGGTGAAGGCCAGACTTCTCTCTCAGGAGATGACAGAGTGGGTGATTCCACTAATAACAAACAAAACGGAAGCTTTGAAGCTTCTGAGGTGATAGTGGTGCTGAGTCTAACGGACTTAAGCAGCTGACTTTAAGCCAAGGGACCACATCAAGGTTTCTCAACCTTGCCACTATGAACTTATCTGGCCACACAATTATTTGTTGTGGTCATTATACAGTATTTAGCAGCATCCTTGGCTTTAACCTATAGATGCCAGTACCAACCTTCCCCGCTAGATGTGGCAAAACCAAAAATGTCTCTAGACATTGCCAAATATTACTAGAGGAGACAGAATCTCTCCCTGGTTGAAAATCATTGAGGTGGAGAGGACTGAGAAACAGCAGACAAAACAGTAAGAATAAAGGTATGTGATGGAAAACAGCACAGGTGTTTAGGGAATAATAAGCAGTTTCATAACACTTGCAGCATGACACCCAGTTAGAAAGAGATAAGAAAAGGGCACTGTTAGGCAGAAGCCTCCCACAAAAAATCTTGAATATTGTGCTAAATATTCACCATTTGGCCCTCTAGGTCTCCGCCCCCTGCTGTCCCCCAGGAGGCTGACTTTTGTGAGTAGCATCACAGAGAAATCTCTTGCACTTTGACTAACAGTTAGCTTGGACCAATGGGAGGCATTGGTAAGAGATGGAAGGGTGGGATTACAGAGAGGTGGGGTGTTTATCCCCAAGGCTCCTTCTCTGCAGGTCTGTGTAAAGGCTACACTCCACTAAGTTTACAGCACCTTTCCGAGGATGCCTCCTTCTTGGTTGTAGCTCTCATTAGATTCTAGCTATACCGTTGCTTCTACATATCCCTCTTACAACCCAGTGTGGTGAAACTTTTATAATGTTGCTGGTTCCTGAGCGCCTCACTAGGCCTTTCAGTTTCTTTTACACTGCCAAAACCTCTGTAAATAGTTTCTTTATTAGTTTGTCTTCAGATACACCTTTATGAGTATGGCATTTGATTCTTTCCAGAAGCCTAATACAAAGCAAATATTGAGACTTTATTCTAGAGTTGACGAAAAGCCACAAGATTTTAAGCATAGATGTAAAAAATTAATTCACAATTTTATATTTTTCATCTCATAACTGTGAGTAGGATAGATTTCAGGGGTAAAAAACCAGTGAGGAAGACTTAGCAATAATCCAAGTAAGAGATGATGATTATCTGCCGAGAATAAAGGTAGTAAGTACAGCGAGTAGATGACAGATGTGAGAAATGTTTAGAAGAAGGCCAGGCATGGTGGCTCATGCCTGTAATCACAGCACTTTGGGAGGCAGAGGCAGGTAGATCACTTGAGGCAAAGAGTTCGAGACCATCCTGGTCAAGACAGCAAAAACCCATTTCTACCGGAAATACAAAAATTAACCATGTATGGTGGTGCATATCTATGATACCAGCTACTTGGGTGGCTGAAGCATGAGAATTGCATCAACCTGGGAGGCAGAGGTTGCAATGAGGTGAGTTCACCCCACTGCACTCTAGCCTGGGCAAGAGAGGGAGACTCTGTCTCAAAAAAACAAAAACAAAAATCCATGTTGAGAAGTTAAATTCAGTAGTACTGGTAATTGATAGAATGTTGATGACAAGGAAGAGGAAGGAAGGGCTGAAGAGTGATGGCCTTTTATCTTAGGAAATGACAAAAGTGGGTAATTTCTATATTGGGAGATGACAGACTGGATGATTCTGTTTATAACCAACAAAACAGAAGCTCTGAAGCTTCTGAACACAAAAGCAGAAGATAATTCACTGAGGAAAAGAAGAAGTCCGTTTTTACCAGGTTGAGTTTCAAATGTCTGTAGAACATCCAAGTGCAGATGTTCAGCAGCCTGTTGCTTATACAACCCTGAAGCCTGGGAAAGTGCTCTGTTCTTTAGGTAGATTTGTGAATCTCAAGCACAAATGGTTGTTGAAATTTCAAGATTGCTGTTAGGGAACACAGGCATTCAAAAATGAGCAGAGAAAAGGTGGTTGCAAAGAAAACAGAGGAGGAATGGCCAGAGATGTACATAGAGTCACAAAAGAGTGTGCTCAGCCCAGATGCCAAAATGCTGAAGATTTAGATGAAAGGGGTTATCTAGATGGTCAACTGTAGGAATAGCAAGTAATCTGGGTACACTACTCCATCTCTAGTTAGGGGCTGAATAATAGCTACTGGTTTCGGCACTTTTCTTACAGATTTGTTATAGATATCAACAACATGTAAATTTTCCAGCAAAGTAGCACATGGCAAACACTAGATAATTTTTAGTTAAGTTTTCTAAAACCATTTACAAAAGTTCACACAATATAAACAGTAAGTACTAAATGTCAATTTTAAAAGGTAATTAGAAATTTTATAAATTTTTTTGTAACTTAAGAAACCAACTTAAGTTAGAAAAAATTAGAACCATCATCTAAAAAATAGAGACTTCACCACTTCAGTTGAACAAGTTGTCAGATTAAGCTACACTTTATAGGCTACAGACTTCTAGATAAAGTTGATTCCTACTGAGTAAAACAACAGTATCTGCAGCAGCTGAAGCTGAGGGAGGTCTTATTAAACAAAAAGCGGTGACTATTTTATGGTAAAGTATATAAGGCATGGCCAGCTGGAAGATTCTCCAAAAATACAATAACTCTAATTCTTTAAGACTCTTAAACATTATAGACCAAGAAATTCCAGTGTTAATATCTGTAGAGTTGATAAAATCTGTGCACATTTTGAGAGTATTACCTTTTGATGTAAACCTAACTGGCACATGACTTCCTCGGATATGCAGGGTTTTCCTTCAGCTTTCTTAGAAGACAGGCAAATGAGCAGATCCCAAGAGGCCAGATCACCTAAAAGCAAAAGAATATTCAAAACAAACAAATGCTCATCAGATATTTTAAAGGCAATATTTAATTCTTCAAATTAAAAATATAATTATTAAAATTCTAAAACACAAGTAACTGATCCCAAATATACTTGATAAAAAGTCAACAAAATAACCAAAATTCAGCTTTTAAATTTAGAAAACCTAACATTTTTACATTTAGTATTGTATTCTATAGAAAATTTAATTGTTTAAAGACATTTAGAAAATTCATTTAAAAGATTGAGATTAGAATACATTGCGATTAGTTTATAAACTAATAAAGTCTTATTTGTAAATTTGGGAGAAAAAATAATACAATCTTTTAAGATAGAAGAAAGTTGTGAAATCAAATAATGATGAGAAGTGAAAACACCAAATATTTTGTTCTGGGCTTGGATATTTCCACTATTTTCCATAAATCTAAACATCAAATATACTTTTGTAATGTTTATGTTGTAATAGACAGAAAATAAAATTCCATGAAAATAAAAAAGACAGGTTTTGCATAAAAGGAATTTGTAATCTAGTTATACACAGCAGAGTTCAGTTCAAACTGTGGAGTAAAACATGGACCAAAGCAAATGATAGTTCAGCTATTTCACCAAGGATGAAGCTCTTTGCCAATAAATCATAGTAACTTGCCAAAGTAATCTCAGAAGGGTACATTCCTGCCTAATCTCTGAACATTTAAAAGTTAACATTTATGTATATATGTGAGTTTATTTTCCTTTGCTTTGATTATATATATATATATATTCATCTATTATATATATATATATAAAGGTGTATATATATATATATATATATATATGTATATATATAAAATGCCCTGCATATAATTGGTGCTGTAGAAATATTTCCTAAATAATGCATGAATAACTATCCCTTGAGAGAATGGTAAACACATTACCTCATGGAGAAAAAACAACAATAAAAGCAACAGAAGAAATGTACTTCAATTTTTAATGTTACTCAGAGACAATATGGAAACAGGGATCTCAAAAATAACCAGGAACCCAGTGGGTAATGTCTAAATGAATTGGTATTACTTAGGAAATAGTCCCCATTTTGGATGAAAATCCAGTTTAAAAAAACAATTAAACAATTTCTATATACATTGGCTCTTTTGCTGATCAATCCTGAGATAAACATTCCAAGTAATTTTTTATGCCAGATCTCACCAGTCATCTCCTGTATTAGTTATAGCAGCTTCTAAAAAGCTACGAAGTAACCACCTTCTTCAAATACCTCTCTTCAAATTTTTCAACAGACTTTCTCACTTGAGAAGCATAATGTTTCCAAAGAAAGGCTTTTTAAGAAAATTATTAATAAGGAAGAGGGATCTATGACAATTAGAAATGAAATGTCACTCCCCACCAATCAAGTCCTTTTCAATTTCACCAGTGCTGTGCTGTCTGGGCTACTGGTTCCCGTTTTTAATTGTCCTGTTGCTGGAAGGGAAACCTTTCTGCCAAACAAAGGAGTCCAGGCAATTGAACTCAAGCTCTTGTTCTAGAACTTCTCTGTTTGTTTGACTTACCCCAAGATGCTGAAAGACAGCACAATAAGGCAAAGGGCCAAGAAGTGCAACAGTTGATTTGGGGATGAGAGAAATCTCATCATGTAGCAAATCAGGCCTTAGGCTTGTAAGATTTACGGTGTTCCACACACTTTCACTTTCAAGAAAAGTTCCCAGTGATTCTTTTAGGCAAAACCAAATACTATATGATGATTCCAATACTTTATTGTAAAAGTGCACCTGGCTTTTTCATCCCAAAAACCTTTTGATGTGGATTCAAAGCAAAACACAAAGACCTTTTATTCAATATCATTTCTAGTCCAGGAAATACTAGAACCCTAGAAGAAACATTCTGTCCTATGATTCCCAACTAAATATTTTAAGAAGATAAGGATATGCAAAAGAAGGATTTCAAATCATGACCTGCAGTGTTTTGGTCACAGAGTAAGTTTTATATTCCTCTATGTACAAGGCATGTCCTTCACTACTCAAGGTACACACACAATTTCTAGAGTTGATAGAAATATATATTTAAGCCATAAATGTTTAAAATGGAAAGACACATTTAAATAATTCAAAGCATTGAATTTATTAAGAACCTTCTATGAACAGAACATTGTACTCAAAGTATGAAAGTAAATAGCAAAAAAAAGAGCAAAAAGTCACTGCCCTCAGTAATCTCTTTGAGGGATCTAAACGTTAAAAACAAAGTGGGGGAACTCAGTAGGATAACTTATAAAGCATTACACAGTTTCTTGGCATTCATAAGGGTGACCCCCTCATCTCTCAAAGATATTTAATTAATATTTTAAATTAAAAATTAATAATTCAAAAATACTGTATAGTCCACAAATCTCCTCTTAAAATGAATTTCAAGTAATCTCTTCATGTATCTTCTTCCTGAATGCTCACTAGCATGGTCTAAAAATGCTGACTGTTTCCACTCGAAACCCCCACTGTTACCCACATTGAATCCTACCTCCATGTCCCCAAAGCTATCTCCTAGTTAAATATTTAGTAGACCTTTTTACTTTGTCTTCATTTCTATCTCCAGCATTAGAAGTCAGCTCCCTCCACTGCTTTCCAAAGGCCTTTTTCTTCTTTTAATAAAGTTTTGTTTTATGAGATGTACTAGGTATTAAAATTTTGTTAAAGAAACCCTAAAGCCACATTGAAATGTAGAAACTGGACAGAAATCAAAGCACTTTCACTAGCTAAGTAAATCACATTGAGAAGTTAGCCCTGGAGCATTTGGGACACAAATCTGTACAGCAGCACAATTACAAATTACTATATATTGTGGGACTTTGGAGTGACATTTCACAGCTGAAAGCATGAACATTTAAGAGGCAAATGCCCAAGGTCTCCAGCAGAGATTGCAAACTAAAGGCACATAGGCAAGTCAAGCCCTCAGAAGGGATACATTTGGCCTGGACAGCGTTTGTTTTGTTTTTGTTTTAATGTTAAGTATTTGCCAAAATGCAAATGTCAGCACAATTTACATAGAAAATTCAGATTTCAGCCTTCATTTTAAAACTTCAGAGCTCTGGTAACACTGGGTCTGTATCCTACAAGGCAGTGACTGGCTAGAGCCACTTCCCATATGTTCTCCAGTTTGTCCTGGTCTCTTACCCCTGCACATGGCCCTAACTCGGCTTGGGCTCTGTCTCTGGTAGCAGCACACAATTCTAGACCTGGTATAAAATAATAGTGTGCCAAGTTTCCATGAGTTGGCCATTTGACAAATTGATATTCCATCTATTAGCTTTTAATGAATTAGATTTGTTCATTAGATAAATTGGTTTTGTTAAGATAACATCAGGCAAACTGGTATTTGGTTAATTGGTCCTAAAGGGGTGTTTGGATATACCCTTTGATCTCTAGATTTAACATGCTATTCCATAAGATTGGGGAAGGTCATTCAACTCCAAGAACATTTTGTTGGTTACATTAAAGTTGGCAAGGGCTGCAACTTAGCTTCCTAGGGTTCCTTCCTTTCAGAGGCTGGAAAAATCAAGAGTTGTCTCTGATCATAATTTTCTTCTTACATCTCTTATTCCACTTGGAGTGCAAAAGTGGCCCAGAATGTGCTCCTACCTGGCTGTGCCTCATCTCTTTTTCATTCACACTCTTAGACTTTTTTCTGTTGTAAATGGCCTAGGACAGGCTCTTTCTTTCTTTCTTTCCTTTTTTTTTCAAGGATATTTCATTTTTTTATTGTAATTTAGGTTCTGGGGTACCTGTGCAGATCATGCAGGATTGTTGCATAGGTACACATATGACAATGTGGTTTGCTGCCTCCATCCCCCTGTCACCTACATCTGGAATTTCTCCCCATGTATCCCTCCCCAGCTAGCAACAGACCCCAGTGATGCTCCCCTCCCTGTGTCCATGTGTTCTCATTATTCAACACCCACCTATGAGTGAGAACATGCAGTGTTTGATTTTCTGTTCTTGTGTCAGTTTGCTGAGAATTATGGTTTCCAGACTCATCCATGTCCCTACAAAGGACACTAACTCATCCTTTTTTATGGCTGCATAGTATTCCATGGTGTATATGTGCCCCATTTTCCTTGTCTTGTCTATCATCAATGGGCATTTGGGTTGGTTCCAGGTCTTTGCTATTGTAAACAGTGCTGCTATGAATATACATATGCATGGGTCTTTATAATAGAAAGATTTATAATCCTTTGGGTATATACTCAGTAATGGGATTGCTGGGTAAAATGGAATTTCTATTTCTAGGTCCTTGAGGAAGCACCACACTGTCTTCCACAATGGGTGAGCTAATTTACACTCCCACCAACAGTGTAAAAGTGTTCCTATTTCTCCACATCCTCTCCAGCATCTGTTGTCTCCAGATTCTTTTAGTGATTGCCATTCTAACTGTCATGAGGTGGTATCTCAATGAGGTTTTGATTTGCATTTCTCTTATAATCAGTGATGAGCATTTATTCATATGTTTGTTGGCCTCATATATGTCTTCTTTTGAAAAGTGTCTGTTCATATTCTTCTCCCACTTTTGGATGGGTTTGTTTGTTTGTTTCTTGTAAATCTGTTTTAGTTCTTTGTAGGTTCTAGATATTAGCCCTTTGCCAGATGGGTAGATTGCAAATTTTTTTTTCCCATTCTGTTCATTGCCAGTTCACTCTAATGATTGTTTCTTTTGCTGTGCATAAGCTCTGGAGTTTGATTAGGTTCCATTTGTCTATTTTGGCTTTTGTTGCCAATGCTTTTGGTGTTTTAGTCATGAAGTCCTTGCCTATGCCTATGTCCTGAATGGTTTTGCCTAGATTTTCTTCTAGGGTTTTTATGGAGTTAGGTCTTATGTTTAAGTCTTTAATCCATCTGGAGTTAATTTTAGTGTAAGGTCTCAGGAAGGTGTCTAGTTTTTGCTTTTGACACATGGCTAGCCAGTTATCCTAACACCATTTATTAAACAGGGACTCCTTTTCCCATTGCTTGTTTTTGTCAGGTTTGTCAAAGATCAAATGGTTGTAGATGTGTGGCATTGCTTCCAGGGCCTCTGTTCTGTTCCATTGGTCTGTATCTCTGTTTTGGTACCAGCACCATGCTGTTTTGATTACTGTATCCGTGTAGTATAGTTTGAAGTCAGGTAGCATGATGCCTCCAGCTTTGTTCTTTTTGCTTAGGATTGTCTTGGCTATGTGGGCTCTCTTTTGGTTCCATATGAAGTTTAAGGTGGTTTTTTCCAGTTCTGTGAAGGTCATTGGTAGCTTGATGGGGATAGCATTGAATCTATACATTACTTTGGGCAGTATGGCCATTTTCATGATATTGATTCTTCCTAACCATGAGCATGGAATATTTTTCCATCTGTTTGTGTCCTCTCTTATTTCCTTGAGCAGTGGTTTGTAGTTCTCCTTGACGAGGTCCTTTACATCCTTTGTTAATTGTATTCCTAGGTATTTTATTCTCTTTGTAGCAATTGTGAATGGGAGCTTGCTCATGATTTGGCTCTCTGTTAGTCTGTTATTGGTGTATAGAAATGCTTGTGATTTCTGCACATTGATTTTGTATCCTGAGACTTTGCCGAAGTTGCTTATCAGTTTCAGGAGATTTTGGGCTGAGATGATAGGGTCTCTTAAATATACAATCAAGTCATCTGCAAATAGAGACAATTTGACTTCCTCTTTTCCTAATTGATTACCCTTTATTTTTATTTTATTTTTATTTTTTTGCCTAATTGCTCTGGCTAGAACTTCCAATACTATATTGAATAGGAGTGGTGACAGAGGGCATCCTCATCTAGTGCCGGATTTCAAACGGAATGTTCCCAGTTTTTGCCCATTCAGTATGATATTGGCTGTAGGTTTGTCATAAAGAGCTTTTATTGTTTTGAGATATGTTCCTTTGATACCTAGTTTATTGAGAGTTTTTAACATAAAGGGCTGTTGAATTTTGTCGAAGGCCTTCTCTGCATCTATTCATAAAATCATGTGGTTTTTGACTTTGGTTCTGTTCATGTGGTGGATTATGTTTAAGACTTGTGTATGTCGAACCAGCCTTGCATCCCTGGGATGAAGACTGCTTGATCGTGATGGATAAGCTTTTTGATGTGCTGTTGCAATCTGTTTGCCAGTATTTTATTGAAGATTTTTGCATCTATGTTCATCATGGACATTGGCCTGAAGTTTTCTTTTTTTGTTGAGTCTCTGCCAGGTTTTGGTATCAGGATGATGTTGGTCTCATAAAATGATTTGGGAAGGATTCCCTCCTATTGTATTGTTTGGAATAGTTTCAGAAGGAATGGTACCAGCTCCTCTTTGTATGTCTGGTAGAATGCAGCTGTGAACTCATTTGGATCTGGACATTTTTTGGTTGGTAGGCTATCAATTGCTGCCTTAACTTCAGCCCTTGTTGTTGGCCTATTCAAGGTTTCAATTTCTTCCTGGTTTAGGGCTTGGGAGGGTGCAACTGTCCAGGAATTTATCCAGTTCTCCAGATTTACGGGTTTATGTGCATAGAATTGTAGTAATCTCTGATTGTAGTTTGTATTTCTGTGGAATCAGTAGTGATATCCCCTTTATCATTTTTTATTGTAACTATTTGATTCTTCTCCCTTTTCTTTTTTATTAATCTGGCTAGCAGTCTGTCTATTTTGTTGATCTTTTTAAAAAACCAGCTCCTGGATATATTGATTTTTTTGAAGGATTTTTTGTGTCCCTATCTCCTTCAGTTCTGCTCTGATCTTAGTTATTTCTTGTCTTCTGCTAGCTTTTGAGTTTTTTTTGATCTTGCTCCTCTAGCTCTTTCAATTTTGACATAGGGTGTCGATTTTAGATCTTTCCTTGCTTCTCATGTGGGCATTTATTGCTATAAATTTTCCTCTAGACGCTGTTTTAATTGTGTCCCAGAGATTATGGTACATTGTGTCTTTGTTCTCATTGGTTTCAAAGAACATCTTTATTTCTGCCTTCATTTCATTGTTTATCCAGTTGACATTCAGGAGCCAGTTGTTCAGTTTCCATGAGGCTGTGCAGTTCTGAGTTAGTTTCTTAATTCTGAGTTCTAATTTGATTGTCCTGTGGTCTGAGAGACTGTTATGATTTCCATTCTTTTGAATTTTCTGAGGAGTGATTTACTTCCAATTATGTGGTTAATTTTAGAGTAGGTACAATGCAGTGCTGAGAAGAATGTATATTCTGTGACTTTGGGGTGAAGATTTCCGTAGATGTCTATTAGGTCCGCTTGGTCTAGATCTGAGTTCAAGTCCTGGATATCCTTGTTAATTTTCTGTCTCCTTGATCTGTCTAATATTGACAGTGGAGTGTTAAAGTGTCCCACTAATATTGTGTGGGAGTCTAAGTCTCTTTGTAGGTCGTTAAGAACTTGCTTTATGTACGTGGGTGCTCCTGTATTGGGTGCATATATATTTAGAATCATTAGCTCTTCTTGATGCATTGATCTTTTTACCATTATGTAATACCCTTCTTTGTCTCTTTTGATCTTTGTTGGTATAAAGGCCATTTTATCAGAGACTAGGATTGCAACTCCTGCTTTTTTTTGCTCTCCATTTGTTTGATAAATCTTCCTCCATCCCTTTATTTTGAGCCTATGTGTGTCTTTTGACCTGAGATGGGTTTCCTGAATAGAGCACACCAATGGGTCTTGACTTTTTATCCAATTTGCCAGTCTGTGTCTTTTGATTGGGGCATTTAGCCCATTTACATTTAAAGTTAATATTGTTATGTATGAATTTGATCCTGCCATTTTGATGCTAGCTGGATGTTTTGCCCATTAGTTGACACATTTTCTTCATTGTGTCGATGGTCTTTACTATTTGGTACACTTTTGGAATGGCTGGTACTGGTTGTTCCTTTCCTTGTTTAGTGCTTTTTTCAGGAGCTCTTGTAAGGCAGGCCAGAACAGGCTCTTTCTAAGCACTGGAGTAAACACTATTTCTTTGTGTCTTTCTCGATATGCTTTCTCTGCACTGAGAAGGTTGACATTAGAGTAAGAGGTGCTAAGACATCAGACTTATGTTAGCTGAAAACAGGCAAAGCCTCTGGTCAATTTGGATGATGCCTTTTAGGTTATCCTGCCATGGGAAAAAGGACAGCTGTGTGATTTAGCCTTGCTCTTTAGAATACTGCATTAGGATTTGGGGGCCAAAGCCACCACTAATGAATAAGTAGTAGAAATGGTAGTAACAATAATAATATCAACAGCTAATAATTGATATTAGTTGATATCTGAAGAACTTATAATGTGCCAAATATTGTTTCACATATTTACGTTATCTCATTTATCCCATACAATAATCTATTTGATACTATTATTCTATATTTTACAGGCCCATAAAGGTTAAATAACTTGCCCAAGGTCACCCTTCCAGCTAGTGGTGGGAAGAGAATTTGGATACAAGATGTCTAGCTCTAGTGGCCATGTTCTTGAACATCACACCATTATGTACACTGAAAACAGAGAAGCAACAAAGAAATTTAGCTATTCATGCCTTACATGTATTAATTTATGTAATATTTCCAACAGCCCTGTGGAGTAGAAATAATTATTACATGTTATTTCACGTACTTTAAAAGTGAGGAAACAGACACAGAAATTACCCAGCTCTATCTCTGATTTCTTACTGTCCAATGCATCTGTCTTTCTTTGGGAGCTTGGAGGAAGAAATAACTATAGCAGGTATAACTCAGGTATCCCCAGACCGTCACCTAGGTATAGTGCCCCATCACACTATTAGCAATACCACTGGTTATCAAAGTTAAATCTTCCTATGCAAATATGTACTTGGCCTCTACATATTTTTGAAAATAAATCCTTAAAACTTTCTTAGTTTTTTTTTTACGGTTAAAATTATTTCTTTCCCTGTTGCAGAGAAATCAGAGCTTCCTGATTAGGCTCACCAAGGTCTTAAATAGAAAGGTCATAGGCATAATTCTAGGAAAACAGGATGTGGATGCTCCAGTCCCCATCTCATAATTACAGAAACGTGAAAAACCTACAGGCATCTCCCAAATACTCTAAAGCAAAACTGCTGATAACACTAATCATTATCATGCTTTCATAGTGTTATCTCTGGAAAAGATGAAAACTCTTCAGACAATTTTGGAAGGAGACATCAGGGTCCAGATCAATTATTTCAGATATAAAATGGCACTGACTATAGTTTTTATCCTTCTCTAAGTGTTCTCAGAAACCATCTAACAGCTTTTAGTGTTAAAAGTAAGAGCAATTTTTAGAGGCTTTTGTTTTGTTTTAAAATCAAGCATCTGCCTTAAGGAGTGAGGCTGCCTTTAGAATATTTCCAGTCTCTCATAGACAGGCTGCCATAAAGTAAACACTCATTTCCTGGCTCACAAATGACCTCTTTCGCTCATAACATCTGCAGGATCCATAATTTAATCCAGAGAACAACAGAGAACTCTGAGATAGCATCGTTCATATTAGCATCAAATGCTATTTTCAAGGAATGGCAATTTTAATTTTCTGGCACACTTAATAAAAATCAAAGAATATTAAGTCTATTCCTGCTTTATTCTTCTTCATAGTATTTACCACCATCTGACAGATTACATATATAGATATACTATATATATATGTATATATATACACATATGTATTTTATATTTGTTTACTATGTCTCCCAATTTGAATGTCTGCTCCATGAAGGCAAAAGCTATGTCTGTTTGGTTCACTGCTATATTCTCAGTACCTACAATAGTGGCTGAAATGTAAGAAGCATTTGCCACATATTTGTAAAATGTATAAATAAGTGAATCTATGAATAACTGCATGTGAACAGCAGACAAACAATTATAATTCAATCAATCAAAGGTCAGTATATTGAAATTCTATTCTAAAAATTAAAAATAGAATAATAGTAATAAAAAGGATTAAAGACTTAAACATAAGACCTAACACCACAAAAACCATAGAAGAAAATCTAGGCAAAACCATTCAGGACATAGGCATAGGCAAGGACTTCATGACCAAAACACCAAAAGCATTGGCAACAAAAGCCAAAATAGACAAATGGGACCTAATCAAACTCCACAGCTTCTGCACAGCAAAAGAAACAGTCACTAGAGTGAATGGGCAACCAACAGTATGGGAAAAAATTTTTGCAGCTTACCCATCTGACAAAGGGCTGATATCCAGAATTTACAAAGAACTAAAACAGATTTACAGGAAAAAAGCAAGCCCATTCAAAAGTGGGCGAAGGATATGAACAGATACTTTACAAAAGAAGACATACATGAGGCCAACAAACATGAAAAAATGCTCATCATCACTGTTCATGAGAGAAATGCAAATCAAAACCACATTGAGATACCATCTCACGCCAGTTAGAATGGCGATCATTAAAAAATCTGGAGAAAACAGATGCTGGAGATGATGTGGAGAAATAGGAACACTTTTACACTGTTGGTGGGAGTGTAAATTAGTTCAACCATTGTGGAAGACAGTGTGGCGATTCCTCAAGGACCTAGAAATAGAAATTCCATTTTACCCAGCAATCCCATTACTGGGTATATATCCAAAGGATTATAAATCGTTCTACTATAAGGACACATGCACACGAATGTTAATTGCAGCACAGTTTACAATAGCAAAGACCTGGAACCAACCCAAATGCCCATCGATGATAGACTGGACAGGGAAAATGTGGCACATATACATCATGGAATATTATGCAGCCATCAAAAACGATGAGTTCGCGTCCTTTGTAGGGACATGGATGAAGCTGGAAGCCATCATTCTCAGCAAACTGACACAAGAACAGAAAATCAAACACCCCATGTTCTCACTCATAGGTGGGTGTTGAACAATGAGAACACATGGACACAGGGAGGGGATCACTACACACTGGGGTCTGTTGGGAGGCAATAGGGGAGGGATAGCAGGGGGTGGGGAGTTGGGGAGAGACAGCATGGGGAGAAATGCCAGATGTAGGTGAAGGGGAGGAAGGCAGCAAATCACACTGCCACATATGCACCTATGCAACAATCTTGCATGTTCTTCACATGTACCCCACAACCTAAAATGCAATAAAAAAATTTGAAAAAAAAAGGAAATAAATAAAATTTTGGTTTTTAGCTGGTAAGGATAAAAGAGGAGAAATAAACATGAGAAGAACAAAGTTAATAATTCATTGTGCTTAAATTATAAAAACAAACGGGAGATTCCAGTGCTTAACATATTGGAAATTTTCTATAAACACTTACATATTAGTTTGAAGCAGACCAGATTTATAAAGTACAGTTTGGAAAATAAATTTGTCCAAGAGCTTCTAGAATATAAAGCTACAAAAGCTAAGCCTCATTATTCACTTATTCACAATATTAGATTGTCATATTCCATAAGGTACAACAAAGATGATTTCCTAAGGTTTTTTTCTTTAAGGAAATAACTTAAAGAAAAAGTATTTAAGTTTTAAATACTTAAATACTAATGATGTTTAAGTTTTTAGTAATTAATAATATTGCTTTATAATATATATGTGAGGATATTTTATCTGTTCATTATTCATCTATAGTACCCTTTTTTTCACAACTAAATTATAAAATATCTATTAAATAACAAAGTCTTTATCTGTACCCATTCTTATCATGATTAGTACATAGTATTATGTTCATGAGTACATTTTCAGCTTATCGATGATATATTAGGGTCTATAACTTGATTCCACCACAAGATTGGTTGGATATAAATTAACCATTACAAATACCTCTATCCCTTCCCAAATTTCTCAAGTTGCATTAACCAGTTCCTTACTTTGCACTCTTCATGTAGTGAATGTATAGAGCTATACCATAGCACTCATAATTAATTTTATTTATGATTGTTCTTTAAGGACAAGAAACAGTCACCTTATTGTTTCTAACACTGATTATAGTAGACACTTAGCAGATGTTTACTGGGTTGACTATTTCAATTTTCAGAATTAAATTTAAGAGAGATTGTATGCACAGAAACTTGAGATCCTGAATGAACTATAGAATATGGTCATGGCCACAAACTGTAATTAAATCTGGTCTTTTCACCCCAAGAGGCTGGCCATGTGTTTACTTGCTATGCTTCTGGCTCCATGTCTTTTAAGGCTTAATGAAAATGTTATGTTTCACAACAGAGAATTTCTAAACCATTTTCTCCATGAATGGCCTAAACCTATAGTAGGGATCTGGCTTTCCCTGTCCTAGTGTCTATCCTCTTTCTGCCAAAAAGAGGTTGTATAGATCAATGAGATATAATAGTATCTCTGATGAGTTTTGAGCTCCCTAAATTTTTCTAAGCTTCTCATAAATTGAGGAAAGAAACGTTATCCTTAAGTTTTGCAAAAGCAAAGATTTTTGCTGTAAAGAAGTTTGCCATTTAAAAAAACATAAAAGGAAATTAATGAGTTTACTCTTGTGAAACAAACACTTTAAGAAATGTTCACTTTAGAAGGCTTGCTAAAGTTCCCTCCTAGTTTTCTAAAACGACTTTTTAAAAAATGTTTTTATGCCATTTATCTCATCTTCTTTTGAAGTGTAACCAACTACATACATATGTAGGTATGTGTGTTTACATTTTTACTGCTTTCAAGACTGTTGTCTGTCTGGGACAAAACTTTCATTATGGCATTTTACCAAATTTCTAAATGTCTGAAATGCTCAGCAGCTTACAAGTCCTTAAAAGATAGTAACACTGCAACAATTTAAAAATCAGAAAACGCCCAGTGCAAAATGTTGGTTTACGATACCGTTCTCCAATAAAAGGAACCATGTTGTTGGAGGAATAACTGATTGAAGAGTTGGGGCAGGAAATACACAAGATGAGCCTAGAATGTTGCAATGCTAGAAAGTAAGAAAGTGCTAAAAACAAACAAGCAAGCAAACAAACAAAAGCAAGGACAAAGGTATGTCAAGGATACACTGAAGTCAATGATTAGAGCTGGAGCAATCTGAGCAACTAAATAAATAATGTTGAATTATAACCTAAAGTAGAAAATAAATATCCATGAGCCCATAATGGTGCAAATATTGACTGATTAAATAAATACATAGAGATGAAGAGACAAATCCCTCATGCAGAAGAATTCCAAAACAGTTATGTAGCTACTCTGCCTTCAAGGAGGTAGAGCATAAGCTCCTACTTCTTAAGTGTGAATGGCGCATGGTGACACCTTTCCAAATAGTTCAATATGGAAAGAGAGGAAAAAAGAATAATTTTACAGTGGAAAAACCTAGCAAACATAACCTCAGTCAGATAATCAGGTTAACATGAACAGAGCTAAGTCATGTGGGTAGTACAAACCCTTGACATGATGTGATAAGGATGATGCTTTATCTCTGTGTTCACACGCCTTTAAATAAACCATAGCTCTAGTCTAATCATGAGAAAAACATTAGGCAAATTCCCACTGAGGGACATCAAAATAGCTGACCAGTTCCTCTCAAAACCGTCAAGGTCATAAAAATCTGAAAGTCTGAGAAACTGTCACAGCAAAGAGGAGTGAACCGAATGAAACATGATGACTAAATGTAATACAGTATCTTGGATGGGGTTTTGAAACAGAAAAAGAACATTAGTTGAAAACTAAGAACATCTGAATAAATCATGGACTTTGTTTTTAAAAAGTCTGAATAAATGAATTCTCCAGAAGAAATAAGATGATGATTGCTATATCATGATAACTAGACATAAAGTTTCACATGTTTAATTATATATCTCAACAAAACATTTTATCCTAAGGATGTTGTTTCACAAAAACAATCAGCATTATAATGCTGAAAGGGAAAATAATTACTTTTTATGCAACAAACATTCCTCCACAAATAAAATCCAATTTTTAAAAAACATTCAGAGGGCTGACAAATAGAGCAAGTTTGGAGTTGAAAGCCCTTTCTTAATACACACAGCCCCTCACATGCCTTAAGGTAATAAAAGCCAACTAAGACAAAACCACAGCCAACATTATACTGAATGGGGAAAGTTGAAAGCATTCCCCCGAGAACTGGAACAAGAAAAGGATGCCCACTTTCACCACTTCTATTCAACATAGTACTGGACATCCTAGCCAGAGCAACAGACAAAGGAAAGAAATAAAGGGCATCCAAATTGGCAAAGAGGAAGTCAAACTGTCGCTGTTTGCTGATGGTATCATTGTATACCTAGGAAACCCTAGAGACTCATCCAGAAAGCTTCTACAACTAGTAAACGAATTCGGCAAAGTTTCAGGATACAAAATTACTGTACACAAATAAGTAGCTCTGCTATATACCAACAGTGACCAAGCTGAGGATCAAATCAAGAACTCAACCCCTTTCAAAATAGCTGCAAAAAAAAATAAAATAAAATACTTAGGAATATACCTAACCAAGGACGTGAAAGACATCTACAAGGAAAACTGCAAAGCACTGTGGAAAGAAATCATAGATGACACAAACAAATGGAAACACATCCCATGCTCATGGATGGGTAGAATCAATATTGTCAAAATGACTAAACTCCAAAAGCAATCTAAAAATTCAATGCAATTCTCGTCAAAATACCACCATCGTTCTTGACAGAACTAGAACAAATAATCCTAAAATTCATATGGAACCAAAAAAGAGCCCACATAGCCAAAGCAAGACTAAGCAAAAAGAACAAATCTGGAAGCATCACATTACACATTACCTGACTTCAAACAATATTATAAGGCCATAGTCCAAAACAGAATGGTACTGGTATAAAAATAGGCACATAGACGGCTACAACAGAATAGAGAACCCAGAAATAAACTCAAATACTTATAGCCAACTGATCTTCAACAAAGCAAACAAAAATATAAAGTGAGGAAAGGACACCCAATTCAACAAATGGTGCTGGGATAATTGGTAAGCCACATGTAGAACTGGATCCTCATCTCTCACCTTATGCAAAAATCAACTCAAGTTGGATCAAAGACTTCAGTTTAAGACCCGAAATCATAAATATTCTTGAAGACATTAGAAAAACCCTTCATTAGCTTAGGCAAAGACTTCATGACCAAAAACCCAAAAGCAAATACAACCGAACCAAAGATATAGAAGGTACTTAATTAAACTAAAACTTTTGTGCACGGCAAAAGAAATAATCAGCAGAATTAACAGACAACCCACAGAGTGAAAGAAAATCTTCACAATCTACACATCCAGCAAAGGACTAATCCTCAGAATCTACAAAGAACTCAAACGAATCTACAAGGAACTCAAACAAATCAGCAAGAACAAAACAAACAATCTCATAAAAAAGTGGGCCAAAGACATGAAAAGACAATTCTCAAAAGAAAATGTGTAAATTGCCAACAAGCATATGAAAAAAATGTTCAACATCACTAGTTATCAGGGAAATGCAAATCAAAACCACAATGCGATACCACTTCACTCCAGCAAGAAGAGTCATAATCAAAAAATTTAAAAATAACAGATATTGGTGTGGATGTAGTGAAAGGGAACACTTTTACACTGTTGGTGGAATTGTAAACTAGTACAACCACTATGGAAAACCATGTGGAGATTCCTTAAAGCACTAAAAGTAGATCTACCATTTGATTTAGCAATCCCACTACTAGGTGACTACCCAGAGGAAAAGAAGTCATTATACGAAAAAGATACTTGCACATGCATGTTTATAGCAGCCCAATTTGCAATTGCAAAAAATATAGAACCAGCCCAAATGCTCATACATCAATGAGTGGATAAAGAAAATGTAGTATATATATATATATACCATGAAATACTAGTCAACCATAAAAAGGAATGAAATAATGACATTCTTAGCAACCTGGATGGAATTGGAGACTATTATTCCAAGTGAAGTAACTCAGGAATGGAAAACCAAACATCATATGTTCTCAGTCATATGTGAGAGCTAAGCTATGAGAACTCAAAGGCATAAGAATGATACACTGGACTTTGGGGACTTGAGGAAAAGGGTAGGAGATGGCAAAGGGTAAAAGACTACACATTGGGTACAGTGCACACTGCTTGGGTAATGGGCACACCAGAATCTCAGAAATCACCATTAAGTAATTTATTCATGTAACCAAACACCAGCTCTTTTCCAAAAACCTATTGAAATTTTTTTTTAAAATCCTTTAAAATATAGGCAGCCCCTCAAATCCCAATCTTTCCTTTACCTTTAGGACTATTTCCCTCTAAATTCAACAACTCCTTTGGTATTTTATTGACATCTATTGTTTGAACTATTGCTTCTGTCATTGGCTCCCAAATTCACATTTCTTAATCTTTCTTATGATTCAAGAGACATTTCCAGTAATACTCTAGAAGAGATGCCCTGCTGAACACATACAAATCTGAACCAATTATCTCCCACCAAAATAACTGCTCTTTTTCCTTTTTTCTTTTTTTTTTTTTCCTAAGACAGGGTCTTACTCTGTCACCCAGGCTGTAGTGCAGTGGTGCGATCATGACTGATTGCAGCTTTGACCTCCTGGACTCAAATGATCCTCCAGCCTCAGCCTCCCGAGTAGCTGGAAATGCAGCTATATACCACTATACCTGTCTATTTTTTAATTTTCTGTGGGGACAGGGGTCTCACTATGTTGCCCAGGATGGCCTCAAACTCCTAGGCTTATGCAATCCTCCCACCTCTGCCTCCCAAAGTGCTAGGATTACAGGCCTGAGCCACCATGCCCATCCTTACATTTGTTTTTTTAAACCATCAAATCTATAGCCACTCTTTCTCAAACTAGAAGGCATGAGGACACCTTCAACTTGTACACATTCCTCATTACCAAATCCTATTAATTTCAAACACCATCAATTCTAAATTTAAATTTCTTAAATATTTCCTGGCCTTTCTAAATCCTATCTCATTCTCTAAATCTAGGATCTCATCATCTCTGCAAAGTCTTCTAGCTAGTCTCCTTGCTTCTAATTATTTTTCCTTCTAGAATCTATTTTTCTTCCTAAAGTCAGTTATCCTCTTAAAATACAGATCTCATCCTTGTGAGAACAATACAGGTCAAATTCCTTAGCAAAGCAACCAAGTCCCTTCACATGGACTCTAATCCAGTCTTCTAGTCTCCTTTCCCTACAAGTATCCCCCTCCCTACCACAAACACTCCTTTTCTTCAGCCGTACCTGCCTTTTCTTGGTCCCTGAAACTCCAAGCTCTTACAAACCCGTATGTTCTAGTATCCAGCTCACGCTGCTGAATGCTCTCCCCTCCAATATTTGCTTGAGAAATCAATCTTACACACCAAGTGCTCTACTTGTGACACCTTCCTATCTCCCCACATTCAGAATCGGCCCTTTCCTTTTCTGTTCTCCCAAAACATTTTATTTCTGCCCTTCAGACTGCTTCTATTTTACCTGATATTACATTTAAACATGTATAACCTTGCTACTTAGAAATGGTCTATAGATCCACATTGTCATGACTTGAAAGCTTGGTAGAAATGCAAATTTTCAGATCCAAACTTTGACCATACCAAATCAGAATTTGCCAGTAGGGTCCCTAGATGATTGGCATACACAAGTGAGTTTGAGAAACACTGATATACACCTCTGCCCAATTGTTCTTTGAAAGGTTTCACCTTTGTAATGCTCTCTCCCCTACCCACACCAATTATACTGTCCTACATATAGCTTTTATTTAATAACAGTGTGTTGAATAAAACTTGAGTGTTTAGTGTCACTTATAAAATACTTGATGTCTGACTATAATAATGTCCTCCTCATAATCCCTATTATGAGTTTGATGCTTTATCTTGGCTTCTTTTATTATTTGAGTATATAATATGGCTTTTTGACAGACATTCCTATGCCAAATTCTGCAGAACAGCAAAAGAGGTTTTAGTGTATAATTATCATTATGACATTTCACCAAATATTATTTCTTCTTCTTGTTCTGCTAAATGTCATTTTGCAGGACTTTTGTGAAATGTAATGAATACAACCTCATCATATCTGGGTTAACATTATATAATAAGGCATTGGGGATTATGAGAAGCCTGAGAGGGAGGAGAGAACCACTGATTTCTAATTTATTTCAAGAATAAATCTACTAATTCAGCACAGATGAGAATTAAGGCTTGAGAAAATAAAATTTGCTAGCATGAGAAAAAGAATCAACTGTCTCTCAATGGTTTATTACTTAATGCCACAAGTATTTTAAATTACACATCTCCTATTCATAAGCATTATTTTCAATAATCTTTGGAGATTTATTGAACCCAACCATAATATGACTATGAGATATTTATGAAGGAAATCTTATCATCCATTTTTAAATCAAACAATAGATAATCTAATGAGCTTGTTCAGGGTCATTTCAAATAGAGGATGTGAGGCATAAAACTCAGACCTCCCAGGAATGATAATACTGACATTCTAGGGATGTTACAGGGATAGTGAGTTAATATTTGTAAAGTGTTTAGGACACTGCCCAGAATTTGATAAGCTTTATATACACATTTATTTAATGAATAGCTATGTAGGTGGTAGGTAGATACGGGCAGATACATCCCAGATCCAGGTGATGAACTTTCAAGTAACAAAATGTGACTTCTATGTGTCTTGTCAGACTATTATTTAAGGCTTCTGAACACAGTGACATAACATAGTGTCATGTAGAAAACACAGGAAATAATCTCTTCTAACTCTGTCCCACGCCCTCATGTTTCTTCAGCAGGCATTCCTCCCATAGAAGGAAGAGATATTAACTTGACAGACACTCAGCAGTGGTTTCAGTCTAAGAAAGAGAGGACCTCACACAGTAGTTCGCCTCAGTTAAAATGTATGCATATTACCTAGAACCAGGCTCAGCAGTTTTCTCTTACTGGCACTACAAGTGCATTTGCTAGAATAGATGACATCTTGAGCCCTGAAATATGACAGAGGAAGGTACATGTTCATGAGTAAATAACAACAAGCTCCAGGTGGTAGGCGCCACCTGGCAAGCCAGCCCAAGCCTCCTTGGATCCTATGTGGGTGCTTTAGATATGGAGGAAGCTGGGTAATGAGTAAACAGGGCTATTGCCTAAGACAAGTTTCATCCACTTCACAATTTTCCTAAAATTGGCCCTGTTCCCAGGAGCCAAGGCTATATCAGAAGTGTCTCCTAAGGCTAATAATTCTGTCATCTATGAGATGAGGAATATTTAGGCCAATGTGAAATTATACCAAGTACTATTAAACTGCATCATTCCTACGCCTCTAAGAAGCAACTTTTTCTTTTTCTTTTCTTTTAAGTTCTGGGATACATGTGCAGAATGTGCAGGTTAATTACATAGGTACACACATGCCATGATGGTTTGCTGCACCTATCAATCCATCATCTAGGTTTTAAGCCCTGCATGCATTAGATGTTTTTCCTAATGCTCTCCCTCTTCTTGCTCCCACCCCCTGACAGGCCTCGGTATGTGATGTTCTCCTCCCTGCATCCATGTGTTCTCATTGTTCAACTCCCACTTATGAGTGAGAACATGCAGTGTTTGGTTTTCTGTTCCTGTGTTAGCTAGCTGAGAATGACGGAGAAGCATATTTTAATCTCACATATTTTAACAGAATTATGCCAAATCATAGTTTCATTTAGTCTCATAACATTAACTTTCTACTTTTCCAGAAATGTTTTGAACATAATTTGCTGTTTTTATCTCTAATTATTTACTCCTAAAACTTTGTATAGCCATCTCACTTCTTTTCTTTGTCCTTATTTAAAATCACTTTTCTATTTCATTAACATTATTAATTTCAAGATTTATGTATATACTTTATAATGCTTTGACACTTTAAATTCTATTCTACTGGTTCCCAAGAATAAGATTGCTGGCTTAAAAGTATATTTAAAGTTTTAGAGATGTTTCCAGATTGCTCTCCCAAAAAAGGCCAAATATTTCACATTTCCACAAGCAATGTATGAGAGTTTTCTTTCTCAGAATCCCCACCATCAATAAATGATATCACCAATTTTGGGTTTTGCCAATCTCATGAATATAAAGTAATAAATTACAATTTAAATTGTCTTTCCCTAACTTTTTGTGCATTCCAGCATCTTTTCTTCATTTTGTCATTTGAATTTGCTTTCCTATTAACTGTTTGTTCATATATACACAGTATTAAAAGTTTTGCAAATAAAATTATTTAAAATGGCATTTAGTATATTTTCAATTGATGTAAAAATCAAAATTTTTATTAAAAATAGAAATTTGGTATCATTTTTTAATCTGATGAGATAAATATCTAATACTGAAGACGTGATAATGTCTAATACTGAAGACACATAGGGAATCTGCAACGTTGGTGGAAGTAAAAACAGAAACCATCTTTTTGCAGAGAAATTGGCAGAGAGTGGCTGGATGTGGTGGTTCACGCCCGTAATTCCAGCACTTTGGGAAGCCAAGCCGGGCAGATTACTTGAGTTTAAGAGTTTGAGATCAGAACATGGTTAAACCTCATCTCCACTAAAAATACAAAAATTAGCTGGTGGTGGCGGGCACCTGTAATCCCAGCTACTGAGGAGGCTGAGGCAGGAGAATCGCTTGAACCCTCAATCATGCCACTGCACTCCAACCTGGGCAACAGGACAAGACTCTGACTCAAAGAAAACAGAAAATAGTTGGCAGGGAGGTTCACGGTTTTAATATTTTTACCCATTGATGCAATAATTTTGCATTATTACCCAAATCTCCAAAATATAATATAAATGAATATCACAGCAAAGTTGTATTTTATAGCAACGAGTTTAAAAAAATCTATCTATTAAGAAGGAATTCATTTAAAAATATGGTGTATGCATACAATAATATACTTAAAAGAATTAAGCATATATTTTCTATACACTTCCAGGAAATTTGTATGATATTCTGGTTAAAAGCTCAGTTTTGATGATAGACTGACCTTTGGGTCAAGCCTCAATTCCACCATTTATGGTATGAACTGCTTTGGATATGTGGCTGTCTAAACCTCAGTTCGTTGGTGAAATAGAAATATCTACCTCACGGAGTAGATGTGAGAAATAGATTAGTTAATACATATAAAGTGCATAGAACAATGCATTTAATTAATATAGTAGTCCCCCTTATCTGCAGGGGATATGTTTCAAGACTTCCCAGTAGATGCCTGAAACTGTGGATAGTACCAAACCCTAAAATACCATGTTTTTTTCTATACATACATATCTTTGATAAGGCTGAATTTATAGATTAGGCACAGTAAGAGATTAATGACAATAACTAATACTAAAAAGAACAATTATAACAATACGCTAGCATCACTACTCTTGCACTTTGGGGCCATCAAGTAAAATAAGGATGACTTTAGTACAAGCACTGAGTTGAAATTCGATCTAACTAGAAAGCTTCTAAGTGACTCCAGGGTGGGGAGCATCAACAGCATTGAGATGTTAGACAAAGGGATGATTCATGTCCTGGGGCAGAAGAGAGAGAGACAGCTTGAGATTTCTTCATGCTATTCAGAAGGATGCCCAATTAAAGCTTACAAATAGTTTATTTCAGAGTTTTCAATTTAATATTTTTGGACTGCAGGTGACTACGGGTAACTGGAATCATGGAAAATGAAAACAAGGATAAGGGAGGAATACTGTACCCAATAAAGGCTAGCTTAAAACTACTGATTTAAAAATGTATCATTTTTAATCGATGTTGATATAGCAAGACTTTTATCATGTACTGTTTGTAAAGAGGCAGAAGGTAAAAGAGTAGCGTGTAAGTTATACAGATATGAAAACATATATCAAATTAGCCTGGATATTGATCATTTTAAAATTCAAAATATCTCTGATGTAAGAAAGAGTGCCTTAAAAATACTCAATGTAACAAGACAAGATAATAGAATTTCTTTCCGTAAGACAAGAAATAAAAATCAGTTTTATCATGCGGTAATCATGCTGTGTACAATTATAAAGTCGAGATTTCAGGTAACACAGAAAATAAATTGTTGCTGATAAACCTTAATATGCTGTCTCTCCTTGAGGTGGACAAATAATGAATAGAAATATTTGAGCAAACAAACCAATGGAAATGTAAACGCTCATTATTCCTGGTACATTTGCTATCTGGATGAGTTTTCGGATAACTGTGGAATGTGCCTGCCATTCTTCCATTCCCAGCATTTCTACTATGACACAAATAACAATTTTCTAGAAGAAACTTCATCAGTTTTATACTATGACTATGAATTTAGAATTTCATTCTATATTTCCATAGAATAACAGGTAAAGTTCTCCATCTTAAAACAGCTTCACTTATTAAAATAAGAGATTTGATAGATGAACTTTGGTGACATGGGAAATATGCAACTGATGAGAAATGACTTAACCTTTTCAGATAGAATTTTGATAACACAAATGAAGAGCTTTAGAAATGATTCTCACTCTTGGCCAGGTGCAGTGGCTCACACCTGCAATCTCAGCACTTTGGGAGGCTGAGGAGGGCAGATCACCTAAGGTCAGGAGTTTGAGACCAGCCTGACCAACATGGAGAAACCTCATCCCTACTAAAAATACAAAATTAGCCTGGCATGGTGGCGCATGCCTGTAGTCCCAGCTACTAGGGAGGCTGCAGGAGAATCGCTTGAACCTGGAAGACAGAGGTTGCGGTGAGCTGAGATCACGCTATTGCACTCCAGCCTGGGCAACAAGAGTGAAACTCTGTCTCAAAAAAAAGGAAAGAAACGATCCTCATTCCTTATTCCAGTAACTAATTTCAGAAATCTATACTAAAACTATAGAAATGTGGACAAAGATTTATATATAATAATGTTATCAGTGCATTATTTACAACAGCAAAACAGTGGGAAATATAGTTATCTAATGATGTTGGAAGGATTAGGTAAATTAGGTTAAGGAAACATTAAATAAATTTATATAACTTTATGCAGCCATTGAAATAATGTTTACAAGGTTTTAATGGCTAAAAAAGCAAGCTAGAAAACTGCATAAAATGTATAAAAAGCTTATAAAGAAATATCCAAATTAATTATTGTTGGTGGGTTACGGGTAGTCCCTCTCATTCATTGGTGTACTTCTTTTTGTACTTTTCGAATGGAATGGACCTTAAAGGTCATTTAATCCAAAATATACATTTTATGAAAATAAAAGTCACCTAGAGAAATTAAGCAATTTAGACACGGTTTCACATGGACAGTGCAACCTAGGCCAATGTTCTTTTCCACAATATCATCTTGCTTCTCCTTGGGGGCCTATAATTATTATTTGCAACAAATCATGTGTCCACATTTTTGCCTCAATCCTACTTTCTTCCTGAAAGTTTAATGTGTCCAAAGACAGTCTAAACTCAGCTGCTTGTGCTATCATTTCAAAATGAGATAATCGGGTTTGACTGTAAAGAATTAAACTAACATGTAGAAATACTTTGCAAGTCAACTCATAATTCATGGGTTCAGCATTTATGCAAATTCAGTAGTGGGGCTTCTCACCAACGTGAAAGGCTGATTCAGTGTCCTGGCAAGGCAAATGAGGAGTTGTTTGGCTACTAACTACATAAGTAACAAATATCCAGAAGTTCTTTGTGCTTCTGTAAGAAAAGCTGAAAAAATATAATAAAAAAGGAACTAGCGCAATCATTCTCAATACATGGTCCCAGTACTAGCACATTGCCATTACCTGGACACTTGTTAGAAATCCAAATTTTTAACCTGCCTCCCCATTCTTAAGTAATCAGATCTACTCTTGAGTAGGGTTCAGCAGTCTGCAACTTAACAAGCCTTCCAGAGAATTCTGATGCCTCCCAAATTTGAAAATCACCATCCTAGCAAATCAGTAGGTACCATGGTAGAGCTTTGCCAAAACTATGATTCCAGGCAAACATCCAAACAGGATTCCCTTTAGCTCCTGATAATTATAAAACATAGAGCTAGTCAGGTCCCGGAGAGTTGCCTCTGCTCTCCTCATCCCTTAACACTTGTTTAGTGACTCTGATAAGGAGGTGGAATGTTAAACAAGATTTTTTAAATTCCAAGAGTTCTCCACTCTAAATGGAACATTTTATTGTATAAATGGTGAGATTCACATGTGACTTTCCTACTTTTCCTTTGAGAAAGAGCTGAAACTTGTTATTAGTATTATAAATGGTTATAATTAACTTGTTGGTAGAATTCTTTCTTTGGAAACAGAGCTATCACTGGTTTGATGAAATCTGAAAGAAGGTTACAAAGAGCCTTCACTAGGAGTAGTGAGGACATAAGTTCTATTCCTCAGTTGGTTGAGCTTAGAAACAGCCCTGAGCACGTTTCATTTTGCGCTACGATACAGCTATTTCTTATCATGATTACTAATTTTTTTCCAGAAGTCCAAAGAAGAAAATCGTACTTGAATATCTAAAGGAGAGATTCAGCTATTTTATTAGTGTATTTGTGGTTTATTTTTTCAATTGCATATACATTTAATTGTGTATCTACTAGGTATATGCAAGACACTGTTTTATGCAGAATAGCATACAATGGATGAATAAAATACTCTCTGCTTCACAGGAAGTTTATAATACAAAAGGGGAGATAAGATGAACACACAAAAATTATCAAAAAGTATGACACAAAGCATACCCTAGGCATCAGAGACATATGAATAATGTGTGATGAGTTCTAAGGAAATTTGTTCACCATTTCTAGTTTGAGAAGAATTAAGGGGGGAATTCATATATTCACTTGAACTTTAAGAAATGACAGAGCCAGGTGAGACGGCTCACGCCTGTAATACCAGCATTTTGAGAGGCTGAGGTGGGGTGATTGCTTGAACCCAGTAGTTCAAGACCAGTCTGGGTAACACAATGAGACCCTCTCTCTACAAAATATAAGAAAAATTGGCTGGGCTTGGTGGCACGCTCCTGTAGTACTGGCTACTCAAGGGTTGAGGTGGGAGGATTCATTGAGCCCAGAAGGTCAAGGCTGCAGTGAGCCAAAAAAAAAAAAAGAGAGGGAGAGAACTGACAGAAAGGAGGGAAGTCTAAGAAATAAGAACTTCAACAGTAATGCAAGGCAGAAAACTTTGAAATGTGATCAGGCAAAGGTGAGTAGGCCAATTGCTACAGTTCTCCACTCTAGCCACATATTAGTATCACATGGGAAACATTTTTTTAAAAAATAATGATGTCTTCATAAACTTTTTTTTAATAATGATGTCCTGGTCCATCTCCCTCCCCCAAAATTCTGATTTAATTTTCTGTAATGCCACCTGGGCATTGGCTTTTTTAAATTTTAAGATCCTTAAGTAATTGGAGTGTGTGGACAGGCCTGAGAACCATGGCTATAGCAGGGATGTGGAAGGGTCTGACTCCATGGCATGGGAAAGTATTGAATGCCTGATTATGAAATATATGTTCTGCTTAGTTGAAAATAATAAGGGTGTTTAATAGCTACTTTCATAGCACAAGGATGAGGCAAAGCAGCTGTAGGGAAAGGGGAGCCATGGCAGACAGAGGCACACTTTACAGGGCTTGGTGACAGATGTGTGTTGTGATTTCAGGAAAGAAAAACTGAAACTGTAAGGAAGGTAGATCCCTGGATAGGCCAGTTTTTCTAGAAAACTTGCAATTCCAGTTCACCTGAGTAAGGAAGTCCTCTCTGTTTTTTCGTTTTATTTTGTTTTGATAGGTATACCACTGTCTTTCGCTCAATGGAAATATAAAGTTGGAATCACTGAAATTAACATGTTATTAAGAAAGAAATAATCGCTCAGCGCTTAAGAAAGACTGCTCAAATCATAGTGATCTCCTAATGTGGATGTGGGATCTGACAATGAGCTTTGGAGCTGAGAGTGAGGGAATATTGAACTAGCAACAGAAACATATCAGGCAAGAACGTCAGATACTGCTAGGGTAGCACCGTCAGTTGTGTTTTATACATGTTGAGGCAGTAGGACACACAAATCAAAACATCCGTCAGGTACCTGAACACTCCTGACTCTCCAAATTCTGCCCACAGGAGACAGATTAGGTAGGATTCAATCTGATTTAGAGGTTATATCTCCTGAGGGGAATATTGCATCTGCAGAGCAGAAAAAATTCTTGATGAGAGTATCAAGAAAAGGAAAAAAAAATGACTGAGGATAAATGTATGGGAGAATGTATATATTTAGAGAATGAACACAAAGAAGGAGGGATCGAAAGATGGGAGATGCAGGTTAAGGCATCATTCAGGAGGTTAAGAGAGAAAAGGGTTTGGAAAAACACTCCCAACCACTACGACATGCAAGGACACGGTGGTGTTTGTTCCACTATGGCTCATGCATTCATTTCATCGAGTTTGGGAAACACTACTAGAGTAAGAAAAAAGAAACTGAGAAATTACCTCAGCGAATTTACATCAATGCTTAATTCATTATTTAAAAAGAATTTATGTAACTTTTGAGAAACACTGATATTCTACTCATGCTCAAATCTATTCTCATACCAAAAATATTGCAATTCAACAGTGACTAAATTTCCTAAAAAAAAGGAGTTTCTTCGTAAATTTTGACGGCACGATTTTAGGAGGTGGGTGGGGGCAAAAGTCATTGTAGACAGTTAATTGAAGAGCTATTGCTACGAAAAAACATTTCACTTATCCTTAAGTCTTTCTTCTTCAAATGGTAGTTTGTGCATCCACCAAGAGACAGTGTTAGAAGGAAGCAACTTCAGCTAAAAATGATGAAAGACCATGAGGGGAAAACGTTAATTAATTTGGGAAATGTCAAGTCTAAAAAGGAAGTGAATTGGGAGGTTTCAACAATATTTATAATATTGAGAATAGAAAGTAAAAGTTGTACAATAATTAAAAGACAGTCTGGGAACTATAGTTAGATGCTCTGAAACTCCTCCCAAATTGAGGAAAATGTTGAAAACGCTTCAAGCAGCTAAACTTCATAATGCATTGGCGTAGTAAACACACTGCATCTGGAATCTCCAAACTCCCTTTTTATTTAATACACAAACCGCAGTTTGAAAGGTCCCATATGAAAGAGGTCGTTTATCTTTCCTCGAGTCCTTCCTCAATCTAAATATAAAATGAATATTATTTGTTTTTACAAATTAAATCTGCCATTCAAAGCATAGTTTAGTCTGGCAAAACCAAACAAAAATGTCTAATTTCTTTTTTTTAAAAAAAATAGTCCTTTCCATTTTAAAGATATACAAAAAGAACAATGACCTAAAATAAATTACTTATTAAATTTTCAATGCTGCACTTTTCCTTAAAAATAAAAGTAAAAGAAAGCACATCTAACAAGACAGTTCAGAGAAAGTATCTTCAAAGCTTTATTTAAACATTTTCCAGCTTTAGACAATTTAAATACCCAATCTGGTTTCTATGAAACTTAAAAAGACCAAACAATTAGAAAGAAGCTAGGCTTGAAGGAGCAATGTTAGAGACTTTGGTAAACATCTGGTTGCCATTTTCAGTTGTAAGGGCTAACCCATTTAAGGAAGCAGTCTAGTTTCTTTGGAGTAAAAATGAGACACTGGCTTTTTGTTCTCAGTGCACAGCAAAGGGTAAAGAAAACATCAGAATGCTGGGAGGTCACTCTAAGCTCAGCTTTTATAAATAAGAATCTTTTTTTCAAAAATTAAAGTAAATTGAACTCAAGTCCCTGTAGTCTAAACAACTCAGCGGACTTAAGGTTAAATAAACATTCCTTGAGCTCCAGTGAGCCAATTAAAGAACAAATTCTGTTTGGTCGTAAATACATCAGTAATTCTATAAGCACCGGGGAAAATAACAATAAACCTGAGCATACAATTACTGTGTGTCATAACACAATAAAATAGAATAGTGCAGGCTTATATGTTTCTTTGATTCAATTTCTTTTTTCCCCCCAGTTTGATTAACTAAAGTACAGAAGCACTTCTGATACCATCCCAAGCCAATTACTTGTGTAATGAAAAACGTATGTCAAATGTGTTCTCAGCAAAACACCGGCAAGGCAAAACACACAGTGACTTTTAAATGTGACCTTTACTCTTTTGTCTTCCTGCTAAATAGTCATAGAGCATATTAAACTCAGGAAAGCAGTGGGGTGCTGATGTGGGGCTGGAGGGGGAAAAGGAATGAGACGAGAAGTTCATTAGCCTCTCAAATCTTAAATTATCAGCAGAAGCGTCTGCTATGAACATGCACTACTAGTCCAAGAGGGCCACCTCCAGATTTGCTCCAGACTGGTGTTTCTCCCTCTCTTCCTTGCCTGCTATTCCTCTCTTACACCTGTACCACACCAGACAAAGTGAAGACTAAAGAAAAGGAATCCCTGCAATGATGAGATTCACATTTTTGTCTTGTTTTCTCTCATTCTGTGTGTTTGAGACATATATTGTACCACAGAGCTGTAGAGTTGAAAAAAAACTTTGGTGGTCATTTCACTCATTCTGCTACATAATATAGCAACCCAGAGTTGCTTCCGTTCCAACAAAACTTCCTACTTTTTGGTCTGGGGTGTTCTATCGCTGGACAACTCTGATCCATAAAATGTCCTTCCATAAACTGGTCCTAGTGATGCCTTCAAGAGTTATTAAAATTAATCTTGCATTCAAGCACCTCATTAAACAATGGGAATAAAAAATATTGGTTCAACTACTTATAGGGCCTCCCAGAAACATTCTTTTCAGTTGAGCAATCTGTTTTCTCATTCCTGCTACAGTTCTGGCTACTGCTGCAACTCTAGAAATAAACCCTCTGGAAGTACACATAAGTAATTCTGACAAAATGATAAAATATGCTCTGTATCAGTCTTTGGAACTACATATTATTGAGACTTGACCCCAGGAACAGGTTAAAAACTTAGAAAAATGTGTATCTCTTTTTAGGTCATTTGCTATCCTATGAACTACCCAGGATTTACCCAGTAGCACCTGGATGATAGAAAAGAGAATAATTTGATGGTGCCTTTTTTTTCTAGAGAAGTATGTTATTAAAATTCTGGATCATAATACATGTTTTTTCAAAGCAAAGAACTGGAAGGCCAATAAAACTTACATTATACTAAGAAATAAATTACAAAGCATAGTATAGAGGATGCAGATAGGACCTAAGTGATATGACACGGTTTTTGACTGTTTCACCTTTTTGCTTTCTGTGTTCACAAGCAGCAAAAGCTGTGTACTTACTTTTTTATGTTCTTTACCCGAGAGCATCTTTAGGTGACACTATGTGTTACACTGCTTTATAGGCTATTAAACCTTCAGTAAATCAATTATCACATCTCAGCAGATGATGCACAAATCTACATTTCCTGACTTGGCCTTTCTGCTTGCTTGAGTTTCTGCTGAATATACCCCTATGAAAATTTCACAGCATCTATAACTGAATATGTTTAAAACGAAACTCATCCAACCTGTCCAAAAACCAATAGGTCAAGTAACCTGGCAAATGTAACAGCACAGCCTCGAAAGCAAGGAAAGAGTAAAACTCTGAAAAATGGACACAAGTACCTAAAAGCCCCAGAAGTCTAGAATCATTTGATGTATAAACCATCAGCCTTAAGTAATACTATAGCTATGGTTTCATTATCTTTAATGAATTTAAGTCTAAGTGGAATATCAGTGTTCCTCTAAAGTCATATAAAATAAAAGTTTTATAAATTAAATTTTAATATATTTCCTGAGTGAAATTGCTGTTTAAGGAGCCCAAATATTGATGCACTATTTTATCTTCCTTTGTTCATGATTTAATAAATATTTATCATATGCCCCAATGTGGAAGTTGTGGTTATAAATGATAAGCAGAAAACACATGGTCCCTGACCTTAGGAAGCTTGCAGATTTTTTTTTTTTTTTGGATGTGAGGTTTTTCCAAGGGAACAATCCAGGAGAGTATGTCAGAATTTCAGGAGGATTTACAACCCAGACCTTTTAATGAGAACATATAAGTCAAGAAGGCTAAACTGAAAAACAGTCATCAAGTTCATTTTACCCACAATAACATCCAACAGTAGTACTCTTACACTACCGTGTATTTTAAAGGCACCTCCCTGCAGGGAAATGTCATATTCTCCTTTCTGTAACTAGGTCTTGACAGCAGTAACAATCTTATCTCCCATTTATGGGGTGATTACTATGTACCAGACAGCCTCAAAAGGATCAACTTGTAGATGAGAAAACCAAGACTTTGAGAGGATAAATTACTTGCCCAAGGTTATGTAACCATTAAAAAGTGGCACAGTTTACAATAGCAAAGACCTGGAACCAACCCAAATGCCCATCGATGATAGACTGGACAGGGAAAATGTGGCACATATACACCATGGAATATTATGCAGCCATCAAAAACGATGAGTTCACGTCCTTTGTAGGGACATAGATGAACCTGGAAACCATCATTCTCAGCAAACTGACACAAGAACACAAAATCAAACACCACATTTTCTCACTCATAGGTGAGTGTTGAACAATGAGAACACATGGACACAGGGAGGGGAGCATCACACACTGGAGTCTGTTGGGGGGAAATAGGGGAGGGACAGCAGGGGGTGGGGAGTTGGGGAGGGATAGCATGGGGAGAAATGCCAGATATAGGTGAAGGGGAGGAAGGCAGCAAATCACACTGCCACGTATGCACGTATGCAGCAATCTTGCATGTTCTTCACATGTACCCCAAAACCTAAAATGCAATAAAAAAAAAAGTGACACTAAGAACTCCAGCCTAGGTTTTGTCTTTTTGTCTCACTTCAAAGCTTACGATTTTAACTTCCCAAAGTCTACTACCTCCCCAAGAAAGTTATTATCATGGTTAAGCTCTTCTTACTTACAGGCAATTTAAAGCTTGACTTCCTTAAAGCTTCTTTTTTATTACAAACAACGAGACAAATGTAAAATATGTTTACCATTACAAAGGTTAAGATTGATCTGTAGTGGATGTTTATTTTCTATACAAACTTCAGAAACAGCTTTTGGCAAGTAGCCACTATAAATAAACCTTCAAAATTAGACTAAATTTCAAGTGTACACTGATATGTTGGACATTTTTTAAAGTGCAAGTGAATGTAAATATAATATAGGAAGATAGAAATCTATTAAATTATAAACAAGGAAGGAAACAGGTCTTTCTTTTTAAACATATTTTCCGCAACATTAAGTAGTGATCTGTATCTCTTGCTCTATTAAGCATATCTTTTAATAGTATTTCCCAAGAACACATTTGGGTAAATAACAGTGTCCTTATTGGGACGTGAAAAGCTGTGAAGCAGCATCATTTAAACACTATTCTCCAGAACACAGTATATCAAGTTTAATGTCAATACAAATACCAATAAATAGTATTTATCATAGTATTAACTCTAGCCCTTTATAGAATTGTCTTCACTATATCATGCTGTAATGTTATACTCTCAACTCATATTAGACTGCTGTTATATGAACCAAGATATGACATCTACTTCATTTGCAATACAAATGTTGCTCTGGCTTTTGACACATTGCACATCTCACAGTTGTTTACTTAATACTCCCCTTGAAAAAATTATTTTAAATATCTTATTTGAACATGTGGGAACTTAGGGGGATGAATCATAATAGTTCCTTCTTCCTGAAAGTAAGCTTCTATTCTTTTTCTTATTGTTCTAGGTGCTTGGAGGCTCACAGACAAAACTAAGCCTAAATTATGGTAGCTAAGTGGAACAGCAAGTTTGGGTACTAAGTTTATATGTACATTTTATTAATTTTGTAAGTATTTATTTTATTATAAACCATCAAATCTTTTTCAAATAAGGTTTGGTGTAAGTTGAAAAATGAAACATCTTAGTCTTACAGTTTAATCATCAACTTGGTATGGGATCAGGTTACATAGACCTATTCTGGATGCAAGGGCTAGGAAACTTTTTTCTGTAAAGGGCCTAATAATAAAAATTTTAGGCTTTAAAAGTCATACAGCCTCTGTTGCAATTAATCAGCTCTGCCTTTATAAAACAAATGCTGCCAAAGGCAATACAAAAACAGAAGAGAGTGACTGTGTTCTAATAAAACTTTATTTACAGAAACAGGGAGTGGGCCAGATTTAGCCAGTGGGCTATAGTTTGGCAGCCCTTGGCAAGACCATCTATATGTTCTGTTACTTTTTGCGTTTCTTCAAAAAACATTCTATGTGAAACCTCTAACTTGTAAAAACAACAGCAATTTTAAACTGCAAGAGTGACTTTAATTCTGTAGCTTGATTGCAGGTTTGTATTTTGGTTTTCATGTAGATTATAATATGCATAATTTAAAAGTGTAATATGTATTCAGAAATTGACAGAAAATTACCAAATATGCACTACTCTTCAAGTATACATAAATAATTCTGATCTAATGATAAAAATCTACTCTAAGTCAGAGTCCCTTGACCACATACTACTTGGATTTTACCACTGGAGTAGGAGAAAAACTTTTCCTTTTAGGCCACTGTGCACTGAAACATAGATTCACTAAATAGCACTTACATGGTAGGAAACAGTATAATTGAACGGTGTTTCTATCTTTTCCTTTAGAGAATTATATGTTCTCACAAATGCAGGGACATAAGATATATTTTTCCAAAGCAAGGGATAGGAGAACGATAATAGTGCATGTTTTCACTCTGCTACATTTTGTAGGCCTAAATCTATGAAGACAATTGTTCTCATACTGTTCTCAAAATCAGATTAAAGATAAAATGCTGTTTGTAAATACCTATGCAGTTAAATCACAGCAATGTAATAGCAAAATAGCAAGTAGACTGTTGCATTGTTTTATTCCCAAAATTAACTCTAAAAATTGATACTCTTTGAACCAGTAAAATTTCCCTCAGAATATATCTTCCTCAAACTGGGCAACACATAAGAATCACTTGTGGCTGTTTTTAACAAGGAAAATTTTAGGTAGCCATTCTCTGGCTACTGCATGAGATAAAACATTGACTGGACTTAACTTTGTCTCCTTCTAAAACTGTTAAGGTTGGATAAAGTGATTCAATCCCTGCCACATACTACTGTGAAGTTAAGATAATTAATGCCTTTAAAAGACAAGCAAACTAGGGCTCAGAGAATTTAACTTGCTCAAGTGATACGTTCATAGCTCTAAAATCTTTCCCAATAGATACATCAACTTCTCTTATATCACTAGAAAGGAATTAACCAGTGGGCGGGGGACCATAACACCCATATTCTAATTTAGGACTCAAAATTGCCTACTTTTTCCTTTTCAATAAGTGTCTAGTAAATAAGTCATAGGAAAACTAAATCAAATACAAAGCTCAAAGTTTACTCTATCAGTAAAGATTATATTTAATAGTGAAGTATTTTCTATCTGGCCTATGACCATTTTAGTTTTGCTAATTTTATCCTTTTATGTCCCTCAAAGGGTTTAAAAAAAAAATGGTTCCAAGCTAGAAAGAGACCACTTGTGCTTCAAAGGATGGTACAAAGTGAGTGGCTTTAATTCTGTAGCTTGATTACAGGTTTGCATTTTGTTTCTTGTGTGGATTACAACATGCATAATTTGAAAGTGCAATGTGTATTCAGAAATTGACAGAAAATTGCTAAATATGTACTATTCAAAAAGCATAAATAAATAATTTGGATTCAGTGATAAAATCTACTCTAGATATATTTTAGAGGTGAATGGGGTGGATCAGGTGAATGGGGTGGATCCGGAGAGGAGAGGAAAGCGGGTGAAATAGGCGCAATAGAGAAAATACCTTTTATATTTATTGTCCTAGGATGAAAAATACTTTTATCAAATCTGCACCCGGGTACTCAGTAACATTTGTGAGAGTATCTGTTTTGTTTTTAATGTAATACTTTCAAATTACAAGATAGCAAACAGCTGAAAATGCTGTGGTAAAAGAAAGTGGAATAGGGCTCCAGATTATTCTGAATTGTTTCCTCTTCTCCCAGGCCCCTCAACTTGGGGAGGTTTCATTTAAATGTGCTCGCTGTAGTTTCATATTCTTTGTTGATGTTCACATGGTAAAAATAACCATAAAGTGAATACGTGAAACTAAAGCAAAACAAATTCTACAAGAATCACATCTCTAGGAAATATTGTTTTGGAGTAATTCAAAACATAATTTATAGATGAAATTTGTGGCATGGAAAATAGGCTGCAATAAAAATGTTTTCTTTCTATACAATAAATCATCAATGAAATGTTATAGTCACAACTCTTTTTTTTTTTAAATTTCAGGTATTTGATGCACATTGTGCTCATATTAAAAACTACAAAATCAAATGAAAAAAAAAAATCAATGTTCCATACTCATGAGATTGTGAAATTGCTACCCTTTCTTGAGGCCTATCCAGTAATAATACCTTATTTTACAGAGTAAAAGAATGCCAAAAATGAGGTAGGAACTAAATGTTTTAAAAGCTGTGGGAATGTGGGAAAAGAGAACTAAATCAGCATTTACACTGACAAATTCTAGTGACATTATATAGTTATCTTGTGCCGTTGGGCCCAGCAGTTCCTTTGGCTGCCAGATTCTATTGCCTTCAGGCTGTTTTTGCACTTTCTTGATATTTGGAAGCTGCAGAATAATTCTCCTTTTTCTGGTAAAACTGACCCAAGGACATCAAGGGAAAGAGGAGATATAATCCATCTGCTTTGCAGCTGGAGAAAATTGAAAGCTAAAATTGAATTAAAGTTGAAATGTACAGATAATCCATGTTGTGTCCATAGAAAGTCAGAAGCAGCACCAAAAAGGAAGGGGAGTTTAGGAATTTTAAAAAACAGTAGCACGTTATCAGGGCCACTTTACACGACTGCAGAAGCATGAGCATGAGTTCCATGGCAGTGTGCAGTGGTTATACAATCATCCCTTCAGCGATGGGCTGAAATATTTTGTGGAATAAAAGAAAGATTAAACATTTTATATTTTTTTCTTTATACCAATAGCTATTCTGATAAACAGGTTTCTAAATATCATTTCTGGTATTCCAGAACTTTAGACTGGTCTTAAGTAATAGAGCCAACACCAGTGAAACTGTAAGGTTTACAAAGTTTCTTTTCAGTTCAGAGCTTTCCTATTCTGTTTTATTTTTCCCATTTGCTTCCAGAAGCTCAGTGCTTTAGATTTCCACACTACTCCTAGAAGGCAGTGATGACTAAATGGCATAAACAAATGCCTGTGTCCCCATGACCCAGGCTCTGCATATTTTAAGACCTTCTTTCTTCTCATCAAAGCAGATCTTCTGGGCTCTATTCCCTCAGAATTTCTTCTGAGTAGCTCACAATTTCATTGCTAATGTGATAAAGGATGTTCATGGCTAAACAGTCCCTCAACCATCTCAGAAACATCTTCTCAACTTGCTTTCATTCATTCACCAGCACAAACCAGCAAGGGGACACCTAACTGGAGTGCTGTGAAGATGGCAAGATTGTTGTGAAAACTACTGTGATACCAGGATCTGACTGTTCTCCCCAAAAGGAAAAAATGGCTGAGATCAGCAGTTAATTCAAATTGCTTCTCCTCCTCCCCTTTTAATAAATAGGAAAATAGATATATTGTACAATCATAAGGAGAAAAATTGGATTTGCTTGTGCTGAATGAGGGTTTTGCATCATTGTAGCACTCATAATGATAGGTAAGTGCATGATTATAGACCAAAAGAGAGACTGAAGTATTAAAGAGATAAAAAGCCAGAGCAGAGAAAGTGAGAGTTGAAATACAGTTATCACCATCTCTTTATCCCTCACACCAGCTGTAAGATGCAGGGTGAGTCACTTCAGCCTGCAAAGCCTCAGTTTCCTTTTCTGCAATCTGGGTTAGGAATTGGGATTAACATTTCTTAATCTTAGGATGCTTGGCAGCTACAGTGTGGGTTAAACGTGATCATGAATACAGAGTATAGCACGGAATCTGCCACAGGTAGTTGCTCAAGAAATGTTAGGTCTTATTGTTGTTGCCCTTTTGACTCTCATTATTTACTCAACTTTCTTTGCAAATAACTTGTTTAAAAACTTGTCTCTTATTATTCTCTCCAAATGACAGAAATAAATGTACTTGACAAGTAATGGTGCATATGATCAGTATCTATACTTCTTTCCTATTTAGAGCCAATCTGTGAATCACATTTATACTGGATTCTGGAAACAATTTCCAGCACATTCTACTTGCAGTCAGATGAAGCGGCAATTTTCTTAAAATATGAAGCAGTTTGGGTGCTGGGCAGAACATGTATTCAGTCTCATAAACATAAACATTTTTTATGTAGCATTTAAACATGAACTATGCAACTCCAAAATGCAACAAAAATATAAACAAAATAATTTCAGGAATAAAGAGATACAGTTAAAAATAGAGAGGAAGTATAAAAAAAGAAGTAAGTTCTATATGATGTGAGAAAGTTGATCATGGAGAAATATTTGTTTTTATAAATTGCTTTAAAGGGAGATAGTAGCACATTCCAGAAAATTGTTTAACATTATATGTCAAGTGACTTTGGCAGTTAACGTCTTATTATTCTGACCTTGTTCTAGTAGCCCCAGTCCAAGGTCAGCACTGAGCCTTTCTTCAGCGACGACAACCGTATAGCCATGCTGAGTAAGAATGTGCTGGTGTAGCTGAAGCTCTGTCTTGCTGTAGAAAGGAGGTCTGTAGAGTATGGCCCTGCGGCCCTGGCTGCCAAAGTGTGTCTCCATTGATTCTTGGATCTAAAAAAGAAGGCATAAAAATTCAATATAAAAAGTAGTATATCTCCCTTGAAGGACATTGAAGGACATCATGAATGCAAATCAAAGGCTATTTGGGAAGTCATTCTGAAGTTTTTCTCTAGAAGTGAAAGACAGTTTCTCTGAAAGGCTGACAAAAAGACAAAGACAACTTTATATGCAAGAAATGAAGGTCAACTGAATTGTCCTCACTGTAACAGAAAGATGAAAATTTTAGGCCGTAAAATACAAAGGTCCTTGGAGGAACACTGATGTATAGAAATATTGAGCTCAACTCTAGCTGAAAATACAAATTAATAGCAATGCCTTTCATCTGCATTGTGCTTTTATAAAGTAGTTCTAGCTGCATTATCTTTTAATAGCTCTTTTAGGTAAACATGGTAGAGAAAACAGACTCAGAGAGGATGAGTTTTGTACAGAAAAGACATGGTCAGGAAGGGGTCAAGGTGAGGAGGAATCTCAGAGCTCTCTGTAGATAAACA
Organism: Aotus nancymaae; assembly: GCF_030222135.1. Classification (NCBI taxonomy): domain Eukaryota; kingdom Metazoa; phylum Chordata; class Mammalia; order Primates; family Aotidae; genus Aotus; species Aotus nancymaae. The sequence goes on from NW_026988413.1 coordinate 35,543,050, forward strand.
ATGCTGCAGTTTCTCTCAATTGGGATGTAGCAAAACTGGAACCCACCTCAGTGAGGCAGAATGGGTCTTCACGTGTGAGGAGAGGAAAACTACTAAAGTATCATAATTCTAGGTTATTCGCTCAATAGTTTATTGATTTTCATATAAAGATTCCTCTTTCTTACAATGGGAATTGAAATTCTACTAACAAAGGGAATTTTTGAGTTGATAAGAAGAAAGAAGGCTGCAATTTAATTCGGTATAAGGCATAACGGCAGATACTTTTTTTTTTCTGAACACTTCAGATTAAACCTTGACAAAGTACAGATGATTTTTATTACTAGAAGGAGTGCTGAGATTGGATAGGGGTCAGCAAAAACCACGAGAGAGGCTGAACAAGAGGAGCCAAAGGAGGTGGTGGCGAAGATGAGGGGGACTCGGTAAAAAAAACACAATCAGGAATCTAAAGTACTTGCAATGACAGCTCTGAGTCAACCTGTCCATTTCATGGATCTAAAACACAATCTTTTCATATTGTGAATGCCATGTTTTTCAGTAATTAAATGTCTTTATTATTTCCTACACTAATAGAATCAATTCTATATCTTTATCAAGGAACACAAGATCATTTCAACTTATGCCCTTTCCTCTCTGGCCAGATCACATCACAGTCTTAATCATCCTCATTCCTGATCCACAACCTGCTCCTTTATACATCACTGTACCTCCCACCTACAATTCCTTCCTCTTTTCATTATTTCACTTGTCAAATTCCAAATCAGCTCTCAATATAGTCAAACATAATCTCTTTTGGAAATTTCCAATTGAAATGCATACTTCCATTAGAACTCATGGAAGGAAATTACACTTTTTTTAAATATCAGCTCCTGAACAGCCAGGCCTGCACTGTTTATGTCTTACAAATGTTTATCCCAACATATGACATATGGTATATGCTTAATAAATGAATATATTTAATAAATTAATGAATCATAGTATCCATCAAAATGTTTTAAGATAATATTGATAGAAAGAAGAAACAGAGTTAGATTGTAAATCCTCTTGACCTTTGAGGGGCAGGAACCATATCCTATTTTTTATTGCATACAAACTATTTCTAGCTGAAAATTCATAGACAAAGCATAGAGTAGTTCAGGACACAAACTCTGGATCTAAACTGCTGGGTTCAAATCATCCGGCTGTACCAGCACAATTTGTGTGACTTCAGACAATACCTTCCTCCTAAGGTGCTACGAGGATAAGACAGTTAATACTTGTAAAGTGCTCAGAACCATGCCTGCCACGTAGGAGGTACCATGAGGTCTTATTTTTTAATAATAATATATCACAAAGAACAACGAGTCTGAAAAAAAAAAACTGTTTCTGAGTTTGCATTCTGCCAGGCACATGCTATTGCTTACTATGTGTGTGATGAATATAATGAAAAGAATAGAACCCTAGCTAATCATAACTTCTATACGTGGTACTTTGGGAGAAAAATGTATTTTCCTTTGTTAAATGATACTGTGTTTTATTGATGAGAAAACTATTTAAATGCAACAGTTTAAGTGAAAATTGGGACCTAATTCTCCCCAAATGTTATAATTGTTGGCAATATAAACATATAAGGAGTATTTGAAACCAAATACACATTGAGCCTTTGGACATAGGGGTTAGAGGGAACTGAGTAGCATGTAGAAAGGCAAAGTAAACAAACAAGTGTCTACGTGAAAGGAGAAGACAGATGCTTCCCAAAATATCAGTGTCACTCAAGCAAACCCACTGTATCCAGAATTCTCACCTCATATTTTCTTTTGTAATCACAGGATGCTCCTCTCTATTACAGCTGGCTTAAGTACAAAAGGGATTTCACACAAGGAAAGAATATTTTTAAACGTTAAGTAATTTTTATTTTGAAGGATTCCATCCTCTCCCCCCGCCCCTGCCCCATCAAGATCAATTTAAGCAAGAACAATGTCACTTTTACTAGTATACCTTGTAGAGGGCATAGTCTAAATAAATTGTAATTATTGTCCATATTTGGTAATAACCTTCATAGCGTAGACTGAAATTTTAACCCACATCTCAGACTATAGAGAATAAATAGGAAATGAGCTTGTCAGTAGAATTATGTTGTATTATCCTGTAATACAAACTGCTGCTGTCCTTGTCATATTTATAACACACTGTATCAGCAGAATGGCCCAATACCAAAGGGCAAGAACAGTTTTAGCCGGTCTGACAACAGGTGCACACATTGCGTATGTGAAATTAAAACGATGTGAACAATTATGTCAACCGCACCAGCAAGTGCGAGATCATCAAGTGCTAATAGCAGCACCTTAAGAAATAAGAGGTCCTGATTATTCCCACAATTTCAAAAGTGTATTTTTAGTGGAGGAATACATTTAGCCTGGCCACCACTACAACAACTTCACTTGACACTTACAATCTGCTGGCCCAGAATTTAGAAAAGAATGAGTGTTACTGAATGTTAAAACTATGAACTCCTGAGTGTTCACCTGCTTCTTTTTCATCTTGAGAGAGCTACAAAATATTTGCTTAGAAATCCCTTTGCTAGACCACATAGAAGTTGTTTTATAACTGGACACTTTTTATTTTTACTGAAAGGATGCCAAAATCTGAAAACTTCGTGCCATCTGAGATAAAGCAAAGGACAGAATGTGGTCATAAACAACTGGAAGCATTAGATGCAGCAATGTAGAGTAAAAAGAGAAGACTGGGGATCGAAAATCTAGATTTGAATTCTGGCTTCATCACTTGCTTGCTTCATCCACTGAGCTAAATTATTTAATCTGCCCACATCAGAGTTTTCTCACATATGTAATTGAAGTAACAAATCCTGTTTCATAAGGTTGTATTGGGAATGAAATGAATTTTCCATATGAAAGTGTCCAACACAGTGTCTCACCAATAAATTATGTTAAATGTATGTAAATAAAACTGAATAATAATCAATGTTATATTGTAACTTTATATGCAAAATTCCATAAGCCTTTCAATTAATATGGCTTGATCTCTGTCATAGAAAGCATTTTTGTAATAATACGTATGATTACATATACCTGATGTACATTTTTCTCTATAGGAGTGATTACGTTTTAACGCATAAATATAATTTGTTTACTTATTACATTTATTTGATTTTTGTTCCCTGGGCCTCCTATCTTGTAAACTTATTATGTTTATTTTCTGCCTCTCCATACCAGAATGGAAGCTAAATGAAAGCATATGTTTTTGTCTGTTTTGTTCACTTTTGCTTTCCCAGCCTAAAAATAGTACTTGATATATAAAAGACACATAATAAATATTCTTTGAATGAGTGAATGCAAACATCTTTTCCTTGAATATGTAAAAGTCTTTGTTATAAATATGGCTATGGAAGACTGGGAATGGAAAGTGGTTAGGACTTGTATTAACAAATTTATTTCAATAGAATTATAAATAGTAGCAGGAATGACAAATATAGACTGAAATATTTAAGCAAAATAATGAATTTACAGTAAAAAATTGAATAAAGAGCTACATTATAAAAGTACTGTATTTCTGTTACTCACACTATTAAAAAATCTTTACTAAGACTTACCAAGAAACCAAGAAATATACCTCTTTGAAATACAGTAAGGCTGAAAAATAAAACTTGTTTCTTTTCTTTCACATAGCAGAAAGATTTTTTTTCTGGATTTATTAAAGTCTCCATGTATTTATGACATCTTTTGATGCTCAAATACGAATCATATAGTAGACTTTGGATGTGTGTCATATATGACTAAAAGTTAAATTGCCTTCCTGGTTCAGATTTTTGGCATTTTAGAAATATTATAGAGTCTATCATAGTGAATTATGTTTTCATTTTTTCACTGTAAGAATAAAATATAGATTCTTTTTCCCATTGGTGAAATGTACGCTTATTTTAGGGAATGTAATAAATAAATGGAAGGAATTTTCTAGAATCTATCACATATACATTTTCTATTAAAAATTATCTTATAATTGCAGGACAGTTTAGGGACCACAGGTTTCTCAATATGCAAGGCGAGGCTTGAAAGAATGTCCCTCTCTAAATGAAGCTTTAGTGTACTTCTGTCTGCATCTTACAGCTAATTTAACTAAATCTCAAGCTAATGATGGGAATGCTATGCTACACATTTCTCTTAACCACTCCGTGTCTGAGCATCTTCTGACTCTACTCCCAAACTGTACTTTGGGGCTATCCCCACCCTCAACATTCAATAATAGGCAAATTCACTCACTTGTGGATTTATGCACAAATAAGAGAGATAAAAAAAAGTAATAAAGTTTCCTTATCAAAAATGTATTCCTGCCAGGTGCGGTGGCTCACGTCTGTAATCCCAGCACTTTGGGAGGCTGAGACGGGAGGATCACTTGAGGTCAGGCGCCTGGCCAACATGGTAAAACCTCATCTCTACTAAAAATAGAAAAATTAGCTGGGCATGGTGCCATGCCTATAATCCCAGCTACTCTGGAGGCTGAGGCAGGAGGATCACTTGAACCTGGGATGTAGAGGGTTCAGTGAGCCAATATCATGGCACTGCACTCCAGTCATGGTGACAGAGTGAGACTCTGTCTCAAAAAAAAAAAAATCTTAAAAATTTTTAAAAATGTATTCCCAACAGAGCTTTGATAAAATAGCACCCACTTAAACAGGCATTGCCAAAGCCCATTATCACCTACCCCTCAATGTAATTTTCCCACTGGCACACTTCACAATGTGTAATTATATATTATTTGTTTAATGTCCACCTCTCCTACTACTCTGTTCCATGAGGGCCTAGATTTGTCTGCCTTGGCCATTGTTGTATATGCAGCTACTGCCAGGTTCTAAATAAGAGAGAATGGATAAATAAATGAGCAAATGAGTGGATACATAAATGCAAAGTATGAGCTTATTATTTGTAAATACATACATGTCCTTTATTTTACTATTAGATGGAAAAAAATCTACTAGAATATCTCAGTGAAGTCTTCAAAATCTGCATCTCAAGCCATAAAATATTCATGACCTCTTTATCTCCAGTGATTCTCCTCTACTTCCTTTCAAACACCGCTCTAGTGGCTGGATTTTAGACATTGGGGTCCCAGAACAGCCCCCCCTCTGAAATTATAAAATGAGATATTCCATTCTTTGATTGCACTGAAGTATTTGGCTCTTCTCATTTATTTCTAGTTTATTAGTTCTTCAGTCATTAGTCTTTTCACCTAATCTGAATTTTCTTCCTTCCTTTCATTTTTTTTTTTTTTTTTTTTTTGAGACAGGGGCTGGTTCTGTGGCATGATCTAGGCTTACTACAACTTCCACCTCTCAGGCTCAAGCCATCCTCCCACCCTCCCACCTCACTCTCCCAAGTAGCTAAGACTACAGGCATATGCTACCACTTCCAGCTAATACTTTTGTAGAGATGATGTTTTTACCATGTTTCCCAGGCTGCTCTTGAACTACTGGGCTCAAGCAATCCATCTGCCTTGGCCTCCCAAAGTGCTGGGTTTACAGGTGTGAGCCACCGTGCACAGCCTGAACTTTCTGCTGGCCTCCTTTTTCTTCAGCTTCTCTCTCTGCAGTTCAGATTCTATGGTACAACACTCAAACCACCCTCTATCTAATATATTAAATTTCCTTTCTCTGTTGTACTTCCTTCATATCCACATGGCAAACCATCAAACATGAAAGAGCTTGGAATCCACAGTAAATCCTCTGCCTTTAAAGAGCTAACAGCCCATCAAGAAAATCAAACACAAACAACTAGTTATAATAAACTAGGATAAGCCTGGTAAATCAGGAGGCATAGGATACTGTGGAAACACTGAACTGAGGGGCTTGAGGAAGATCCTAGTGACCTGCCTGTCCTGCACCTGGGCTGGGATTGCTGAGAGCTGCTGAAGAAAAGCACTTGCTGAGACAGATTATGGTTGGCAAGCCCAAATCTGCCTCTGTCCTCTCGCTTTTTCTCATCATTCCTTCATTTGCCTATATAACATTTTTGAGCATTTTCTATGTGACAGGTGTGATCTTAGGGTCTGGGAATGCAACAGTGAAGAATCCTATTGAGGTTCTAGACCTCACTGAGCTTACTGTTTAGCAAGAAGAGCAATAAACCATTAATGAAATCATATAAATCCCTATGGAGATAAGGGTTTTGGTTTGTTAAAGAATGACCCAGGAGCTTTTATAGATGATTTGGTGTTACTGCTTGCCTATATTGTGAATATTGTGTATGAAAGAAAACAAGTAATTAAATTAAATCAGTAATTTCTCTTCCTATCTTTTCCTTGCCTTGAAGAACTGTCTTTTTTCTCTCTTGAAGGGCAATCCTTGAAGGTCCCTGAAGGCCAGCAGCATGAAAACATTCTATTGTGAGTGGCAAATAGGGTCAGATAGGCAACAAGAAATGACTGGCAATGATTATAAAAATGGAGCAATGCAATATTACTTTTTATCTTGTTAAGTAGCTAGTAGGAAACCCAAACGCGGTGAGTAGTGGAGAATTTAAAAGTTGATAACTCTATGCTGGTCTCTACAGGTAAGTCTGATTTTGAAGAACTTTGATTCGGCTTACTAAAGCCATGTCAGGGAGGAGGCAGATGAGGAAAACTGGACTTAGTATAGACAGAATAAGAGTGATTTTCTTGTTTTGTTTTCTGGATGGATGAGTGCCCTCATAGAATTTCAGAAGGCCAGAATTTCATTACCTAAATTGCAGTATTTTCTAAAAACTGCAAGCCACCCCTTCCCTATTGCAGAAAAGAGGCTTTTAAAAAAAGAAAATGGTTATCCTTGTTAATTTTCTGTCTCATTGATCTAATATTGACAATGGGGTGTTAAAGTCTCCCACTATTACTGTGTGGGAGTCTAAGTCTCTTTGCAAGTCATTAAGAACTTGCCTTATGCATCTGAGTGCTCCTGTATTCGGTGCGTATATATTTAGGATCGTTAGCTCTTCTTGTTGCATTGATCCTTTTACCATTATGTAATGTCCTTCTTTGTCTCTTTTGATCTTTGTTGGTTTAAAGTCTATTTTATCAGAGATAAGAATTGCAACTCCTGCTTTTTTTTGCTCTCCATTTGCTTGGTAAATCTTCCTCCATTCCTTTATTTTGAGCCTTTGTGTATCCTTGCATGTGAAATGGGTTTCCTGGATAAAGCACACTGATGGGTTTTGGCTTTTTATCCAATTTGCCAGTCTGGGTCTTTTGATTGGGGCATTTAGCCCATTTACATTTAGGGTTAATAGTGTTATGTGTGAATTTGATCCTGCCATTTTGATGCTAGCTGGCTGTTTTGCCCGTTAGTTGATGTAGTTTCTTCATTGTGTCGATGTTCTTTACCATTTGGTATGTTTTTGGAGTGGCTGGTACTGGTTGTTCCTTTCTATGTTTAGTGCCTCTTTCAGGAGCTCTTGTAAAGCAGGTCTGGCGGTGATGAAATCTCTGAGTACTTGCTTGTTCACAAAGGATTTTATTTTTCCTTCACTTATGAAGCTTAGGTTGGCTGGATACGAAATTCTGGGTTGAAAGTCTTTTCTTTAAGGATGTTGAATATTGGCCCTCACTCTCCTCTGGCTTGTAGGGTTTCTGCTGAGAGATCTGCTGTGAGTCTGATGGGCTTCCCTTTGTGGTAACCCGACCTTTCTCTCTGGCTTCCCTTAGCATTTTCTCCTTTATTTCAACCCTGGTGAATCTGACGATTATGTGCCTTGGAGTTGCTCTTCTTGAGGAATATCTTTGTGGTGTTCTCTGTATTTCCTGGAATTGAATATTGGCCTGCCTTGCTAGGTTGGGGAAGTTTTCCTAGATAATATCCTGAAGAGTATTTTCCAGCTTGGATTCCCAGGACTTGAACTCAGACCTGGACCAAGCAAACCTAATAGACATTTACAGAACTCTCCACCCCAAATCCACAGAATACACATTCTTCTCAGCACCACATCACACCTACTCTAAAACTGACCACATAATTGGAAGTAAATCACTCCTCAGCAAATGCAAAAGAACAGAAATCATAACAAACAGTCTCTCAGACCACAGTGCAATCAAGTTATAACTCAGAATTCAGAAACTAACTCAGAACCGCACAGCTTCATGGAAACTGAACAACTGGCTCTTGAATGCTGACTGGATAAACAATGAAATGAAGGCAGAAATAAAGATGTTCTTCGAAACCAATGAGAACAAAGACACAACATACCAGAATCCCTGGGACACATTTAAAGCAGTCTCTAGAGGAAAATATATAGCAATAAATGCCCACATGAGAAGCAAGGAGAGATCTAAAATCGACACCCTATCGTCAAAATTGAAAGAGCTAGAGGGGAAAGATCAGAAAAACTCAAAACCTAGCAGAAGACAAGAAATAACTAAGATCAGAGCAGAACTGAAGGAGATAGACACACAAAAAACCCTTCAAAAAATCAATAAATCCAGGAGCTGGTTTTTCGAAAAGATCAACAAAATAGACCACTAGCCAGACTAATAAAAAAGAAAAGAGAGAATAATCAAATAGATGCAATAAAAAATGATAAAGGGGATATCACCACAGATTCCACAGAAATTCAAACCATCATCAGAGATTATTACAAACAACTCTATGCACATAAACTAGAAAACCTAGAAGAAATGGATAAATTCCTGGACAACTGCATCCTCCAAGCGTAAACCAGGAAGAAGTCGGGGGAAACAGGGGAGTGACAGCGGGGGGTGGGGAATTCGGGAGAGATAGCATGGGGAGAAATGCCAGATATAGGTGATGGGGAGGAAGGCAGCAAATCACACTGCCATGTGTGTACCTATCCAACAATCTTGCATGTTCTTCACATGTACCCCAAAACCTAAAATGCAATAAAAAATAAAATTAAAATTAGATTAAAAAAATAAAGAAGTCGAAACCCTGAATAGACCAATAACAAGGTCTGAAGTTGAGGCAGCAATTAAGAGCCTACCACTCATAAAAAGCCCAGGTCCAGATGGGTTCACAGCCAAATTCTACCAGACATACAAAGAGGAGCTGGTACCATTCCTTCTGAAACTATTCCAAACAATCCAAAAAGAGGGAATCTTTCCCAAATCATCTTATGAGACCAACATCATCCTGATACCAAAACACGGCATAGACTCAGCAAGAAAAGAAAACTTCAGGCCAATATCCATGATGAACATAGATGCAAAAATCTTCAATAAAATACTGGCAAGCAGATTGCAACAGCACATCAAAAAGCTTATCCACCATGATCAAGTAGGATTCATCCCGGGGATGCAAGGCTGGTTCAACATACACAAGTCTATAAACATAATTCACCACATAAACAGAACCAAAGACAAAAACCACATGATTATCTTAATTGATGCAGAGAAGGCCTTTGACAAAATTCAACAGCACTTTATGCTAAAAACCCTCAATAAACTAAGTATTGATGGAACGTATCTCAAAATAATAAAAGCTATTTATGATAAACCAAGAGCCAATATCATATTGAATGAGCAAAAACTGGAAGCATTCCCTTTGAAATCTGGCACTAAACAAGGATGCCCTCTCTCACCACTCCTTTTCAATATAGTACTGGAAGTTCTAGCCAGAGCAATCAAGCAAGAAAAATAAATAAAGGGTATTCAAATAGGAAAGGAGGAAGTCAAATTGTCTCTATTTGCAGATGACATGATTGTATACCTTGACCCATCATCTCAGCCCAAAATCTCCTGAAACTGATAAGCAACTTCAGCAAGGTCTCAGGATACAAAATCAATGTGCAAAATCACAAGCATTCCTATACACCAATAACAGACTTAAAGAGAGCCAAATCAAGAATGAACTGCTATTCACAATTGCTACAAAGAGAATAAAATACCTAGGAATACAACTAACAAAGAACATAAAGGACCTCTTCAAGGAGAACTACAAACCACTGCTCAATGAAATAAGAGAGGACACAAACAGATGGAGAAACATTCCATGTTCATGGTTAGGAAGAATCAATATCGTGAAAATGGCCATACTGTCCAAAGTAATTTACAGATTCAACGCTATCCCCATCAAGATACCAATGACCTTCTTCACAGAACTGGAAAAAACCACCTTAAACTTCATATGGAACTGAAAGAGGGCCCACATAGCCAAATCAATTATAAGCAAAAAGAACAAAGCAGGAGGCATCACACTACTGGATTCAAACCATACTACAAGACTACAGTAATCAAAACAGCATGGTACTGGTACCAAAACAGAGACATAGACCAATGGAACAGAACAGAGGCCTCGGGGGCAACACAACACATCTACAACCATCTGATCTTTGACAAACCTGATGAAAACAAGCAATGGGGAAAGGAGTCCCTGTTTAATAAATGGTGTTGGGAAAACTGGCTAGTCATGTGCAGAAAGTAGAAACTGGACCCCTTCCTGACACCTTACACTAAAATTAACTCCAGATGGATTAAAGACTTAAACATAAGACCTAACACCATAAAATCCCTAGAAGAAAGCCTAGGCAAAACCATTCAGGACATAGGCATAGGCAAGGACTTCATGACCAAAACACCGAAAGCATTGGCAACAAAAGCCAAAATAGACAAATGGGACCTAATCAAACTCCACAGCTTCTGCACAGCAAAAGAAACAATCATTAGAGTGAATTGGCAACGAACAGAATGGGAAAAAATTTTTGCAATCTACCCATCTGACAAAGGGCTGATATCCAGAATCTACAAAGAACTAAAACAGATTTACAAGAAAAAAACAAACAAGCCCATTCAAAAGTGGGTAAATGACATGAACAGACACTACAAAAGAAGACATACATGAGGCCAACACACATTTGAAAAAATACTCACCATCACTGGTCATTAGAGAAATGCAAATCAAAACTACATTGAGATACCATCTCACGCCAGTTAGAATGGTGATCATTAAAAAATCTGGAGACAACAGATGCTGGAGAGGATGTGGAGAAATAGGAACACTTTTACACTGTTAGTGGGAGTGTAAATTAGTTCAACCATTGTGGAAGACAGTGTGGTGATTCCTCAAGGACCTAGAAATAGAAACTCCATTTGACCCAGCAATCCCATTACTGGGTGTATATCCAAAGGATTATAAATCATTCTACTATAAGGACACGTGCACACAAATGTTCATTGCAGCACAGTTTACAATAGCAAACACCTGGAACCAACCCAAATGCCCATCGATGATAGACTGGATAGAGAAAATGTGGCACATATACACCATGGAATATTATGCAGCCATCAAAAACGATGAGTTCGTGTCCTTTGTAGGGACATGGATGAACCTGGAAACCATCATTCTCAGCAAACTGACACAAGAACAGAAAATCAAACACTGCATGTTCTCACTCATAAGTGGGTGTTGAACAATGAGAACACATGGACACAGGGAGGGGAGCACTACACACTGGGGTCTGACAGGGGGAAATAGGGGAGGGACAGCAGGGGGTGGGGAGTTTGCGAGAGATAGCATGGGGAGAAATGCCAGATATAGGTGATGGGGAGGAAGGCAGCAAATCACACTGCCATGTGTGTACCTATGCAACAATCTTGCATGTTCTTCACATGTACTCCAAAACCTAAAATGCAATAAAAAAATAAAATAAAATGAAAAATAAATAAAAAATAAAAATAAAATGAAAAGAAAATGGTGACAGTAACCTGAGTCACTAAGCCATAAGAGGAATGCCTGATACCTGCCCTACGGAGGCAATGTACCATGCAGGGGAACCCTGGGAAGAGAGAGAACTGTGAGGGTATGCACAGTGAGTTCTGCACTATGGAGCCTGATTTGGTGTAGAAAGAGCAAGGAGAAGCAGCAACAGGATGGTCAAATAACGCTATGTGTAACTGAGAAAGAGAGAGCTAAGGTACAGAGAACGAAAACATCCCAGTAGTGGGGAGAAAATTTCAGGAAAATTAATTTGTTGTGAAGACACTCAGTAAACAGAAAGGGAGTCAGTAAGCCTTGTTCTTTCAGAATAGAGGAAGGCACAAAAGAAGAAAAAAGAAGGACACAGCAGGACAGACCCTGACTTGGACATCCCAGGCTAGAAAATAATTAATGAAAAATGCTGTAATGCCTTAGTTGCTTTAGTCCACATCTGAAATACTGACACCTCAGAGATCGATCACAATTCTTCCTTATTAGAAGACTTCCCATCAAATCTATAAAACAGTAAACATATAATCTGAACGTAAACTCAGAACTCCTGGGTAACCTCAATGTTTAATGCCCATTCTCCTCACTCAAAGCTTTGGTGTCTTTCTGAAAAAGGTGTACAACATAGAGCTTGTATAACTGAAGGGAGAGGAGAGAATGACGAATGGAAGAGTACAAGTTGCAAGACAGTTAAAAAAAAATACAACCTGAACAGTTTCACAACGCTTCAAACTCCAGCAAACGTAGAATCATGCTGGGTGTAGCTTAAGCTCCAGCGCAGTTCCTTCCTTCCCCAGGCTAACACTTACACATAGCGTGAATCTTGGAGGCAGAAAGAAATTAAAAGCAAAGCTAAGAACATAAGAACAGCGATTTCTCCTCAATGCGTCTCTAAGATCGCCAGCTGTGACTTCTTGCCTTCCTTTGCCTCGCATTGGTTGTTGCCTGCCAACCTTCAACTCCACTGGAAAGCTCATTCGTGTCAACCAACGTGAAGGAAGCTATACTATTCCCCTTTGCTGCTTCACCTAAATTTTCCTTTTTCTCTTTTCTAGCTGTTTTTAAAAGCAGTATAAAGCATCTTTTTCAGCCTTCTTTTCAAGGCTTCTTTGAGTTGCCACCCACGATGCACAGCTGTGGGTCAGCAGTTTACTATTTACTGTAATCTCACAGACATAACAGAGATCCAACAGAGATCATAAAAACACAGGGAGAGCTGAGAGACGGTGGTCTTGACAGTTTCCTTCATTATATCTGTAAAAATAAGGCAGATCTTGAAAATAAGACAGAACTTGAAAGGGTCAAAGAGAATATAGTTTGCTTGTTTTCTTTTTTTTTGACACAATTTGATGCGATTCCCTATTTTGTAGCCAATGGAAACCACTCCTGAGTGTGTCCTCTTTAGTCTCTTCTCCCTCCCTCTGCCTTCCTCTTCCTTAGACTCTTGCTCCATCCCTGTCCTCTCAGACACTCATATAGCGCTTAAGAGGAGGGAGAAGTTATTTTCTTTCCATCTCCAAGCCCTGATTGCTTTTGCCGGTGTTAAAGTAAATGCTCTCCAGCTGACTCTGTGATTGCCCTCTGAGTCTTACCACAGTGTCAGAAGTAGTTAAAGGATGTCCGTAATGAAGAAAATAGAGAATTGACAATCCGCAATTATGAAATAACAAGCAGAGGACAAGGAAAGACCTTGTTCTTTTGAAAAATGTTAATATAATAGCAAGTCTCTGTCCCCTGATGCCAAAACAACAAGTTAATTCAGCAATTCAGCCTTAAAATAGTAAGTCCATACAGAGGCATTGTAGCAGAAAGGAAAGAGCACTGGGGCAATTACGACAACAATATCAATACCTGAGCATCATGCGATTGACCAAACATTTTCACAGATGCCAGAGGCTCTGAATCTGAGTTGGAGGCTTTTCCAGACACATCGCAAGGCCGCCTGAATCTCAAGTCTCTCTCATTTCTCCCTCCAACCCCATTCATTATCAGCTGACACTAATTAAGTTCCACTTGATGAACTCCATTTTCCTCATCTGCAAATGAGCACTGACACCTTCCTTCTACTTTTTGTGCTACTGTAAGAATCCAAAATGACTCAGTTTAGAAGAAAGCATTCAAAAATACGTAGTCCCTCAAAAATGGAAGATATTATTAGAGAAATATATCTTAAATAATTGTCAAATAACATGTTGAAAAATTAACATAGTTTAAGTAAAAGTCTTTAAAATTTTAATCATATTGTTCATAAGTGTTTTGTCAAATTACAAGTAGGATATGAAAACGTAGTATTTATATATGAGACATTAAATAATTTCAAAACAATAAATGAGCCACCATCTCTACGATTATTCTCTGATAAAAACTCAGTATCAGAACAAACATATCATTATAAAAATGCATAGGGGTATGATGCCATACATACAATGAACATACTTCTTAGATTTGGGGGCTGGACCAGAAATTAGGCCATTTGTTAATTGGCCAATTAAATATGATTTCATTTATACTTTGTTATACTGTTCTATAAATGAATTCACACATTAGTGTATAAAAAGCCCTTTATGAAACATTACATTCTCTGTTTAAGGCTCAGAAAATATGGTCATCAGTGTCTGGTCTTAGGGCCTTCCACTTGTTCTTTTAGAAATTCCTGAATTCCTTGCTTTCATTCCCCATTCAATTTTCATTCTCCTCTATAGATTTTCCCAACTACAAGGTGTGCTCCTCATCCTCCCACCTCCATCCTGCCCAGCTTATGACCTCAGTTGTCCTCCTAGCTCTGCTGTCTCCTTTGCATTTCACTTCTGCACACACACGGAGCCCAGGGTTCTGCAGTGGGTCATCATCAACAAACTTGTGGCAGCTGGCCTACAATCTCTTTCTGGCACATAGCAAACATGTCCTCCTCTGGGCAGAGTCCAGCCTAATGGAACACCTGCCGGATGTAAGGGTCGAATTCAGGCACTGAGTTGGGGATTAAGAGATTCTCCATCCACTGCCTATCCAGTCACCACACTTATACCCCCTGGAGGAGGAGGATAGGTTCTAAGCCCATTTCAACTGTTTGACATTGTCAATCCCAAGAATAGAATCTCTGGCTCCTGTCTTCTCCCCTTGGCATTCATATGCATGTATCAACCAGTTCATCTGGATTTTCCCCAGAAATCCAGGGCTTCCTTGAGCTGAACAGATGGTTAAGGGTAGATAGCCAACATACTCCATGCAGGTGACTGACTCTGCATCTTCAGGGCGGCAAAGATCTGCTCCACTTCTTGTTGAATGAAGAGCTGCAGGATAAGGGCACATACCTGGCATACCCAGAGAAACATTGCCTTATCCTATTCATGGAGAGACCACAGTGTTAAGAAGAATGTGGGGAAGAGGCACCACATTCCACATAAAAGAAATAGACCAAGTTTCCTTCAGCACACATTTATGCCTGGGCATTCATTCTGTTTCCTTGCTTACTCTTAGCACCCTCATTGCTATTCACTATTCACTCTCCGTGGCCTTCTTACCTGGTCCTTTCAGGTTACTGGCCATTACTGACGTGCAACCTTGGTCTCCCTTGAGACAACCCTGGATAACACTTTCTGCAACCTGACTGAGCTCCAAGAACCCTCCCTCTCATGTTTTACCCCGGGAGGTCCCCCCACCCTACCCTGTCCACCTGTTCCTGCTCACGTTGCCAGATGCTGCACAATCACACTAACACATCATAACACAACCTCACATATTCTTTCAAAATCAACCCTGGAGGTCTCCAAATTACATATTCATTCTAGAATGTTTAAATGTCAGATGGCCAACTTCTTGCTTCCACAGTCAAAAATTGGCAGGAAATGCCAATATCTAAAATCCCTAGATATAAGCACTGTTTTTTAAAGGAAGGAATAAGACATCATCTAATACTGATACCAACTTTTCAAGTCCCTAAACTCTCTAATCCTTTCTTTGTGGGACCAAATGTGTTCCAGAATAGCTTTTGGCTTTCTTCTGTGGCTGGCTGGAAAAGGAAGTTCCCTTCCTAGATTTCTAGTTTATTCTTAAATGGTCTAGCAGTCAGTCTCAGGCAGGTCTAAAGTGGAAACCATGTCTTAGATGCTCAAACAAATTGCTTTGGTCTTCCCAGGAAAGCAGGAGGTGAAGACATGTTTTGAATGAAGAAAAGACCTGGGTGGGGAGGTTGTTTGGGAGTAATTGGAGTTTAAAAGCCAAATGGAAAGTACAAAAGAAGAATTCAAGGACTGCTGACCACCACAGAGAGCTCTATATTGAATACACAGCACAAACTTATACTAGATCTTATTCATCCATTCATTCAACATATTACGTACCAGGAATTATGTAAACTTGATCTCTGCCCTGATCCAACTGACAGTAATTTATTGGAAAGTTTTGCTTTAATGCTAGATTTCACAGGGTATGGTTACATTACTATAAATGCTTGGTTACTTTGGAAATGTGCTTAGGATTATGTGCACATTACTGCATAATGAGACATACTTCTATTTATATCCCAGAAGAGGGGCTTCCTTTTAAGATATTATTTCATAAGAAAAATAGGAGACAATTCTAGCTTTTGAAATTTATATGTCTGACAGAATATGTTTCCACAAATACAGTTTATCTGCTCTCCAGCAAAACAAGTTTGTTTAAAGCAAACATGGTAGTACTTTAATCATTGTTTTTTAAAAGAAACATAGTACACTTACCTCCTGTCTTCCCTGTCCTCATATACTCCCCCACAAGAAAACTAACTCTGCCTCAAACCTATCTCCTTTTAAAATAGCTTATGTAGTTCTCAGATAAGTAGGTTTTGCTTGTACAATTGGAAGTTTCCGATGTGTTATTAATGTTTTCACTGTTTATTCAGGAAAAAAGATAGTTCTTAAAGATAATAACACAGAGAAGAGTAAAGGGAAACATTCAAAATCACTTCTGCCCTCTGGGCGTGTCCAGTAGGGAAGGTTTACTGCTCGGTATGAAAGTCAACTTTCTGATTGATGCTTTGCTAAGGTCAGGTAGTTCCTTCACTGCTATAGAAAAGCTAATTTCCTGTTCCATTTTTCCTGAAGCATTTGTGCACTTTGGCTAAATTAATACTAGATTTTCCACTGGGGAAGAAGTAGGCTTAGGGCTGCAGCTATTGGAATGCTATTATACGTTGTATTGCTTGTTAAAGAAATAGTGAAACATCAAGAGGAAACTCAATTGTAGCAGCACAATTTTGGGCTCCTAGTGGCATTTTGAAACATAACTTTATAACTTGGCATTTATATAGCACACTATACTATAAATTTTTAATGAAAAAAAGTGTTTCCAGTAATCCCATTTGTGTTACATATGTGCTTCTTTTCCCAAGAGGCACCAAATGCAATGAGAATATTTTAATGATATCATTCTTTTGGATATGAAAATATATATTCCCCCATCTTTTGTAATCTCAATGTTTTTCAAAGTACTCTCAGCTAAAGTGTCTAATTAGATCCCATAGCACCTCTGTGACAGGCATTTCGATCCCTGGACCACAGACTAGGAAAATAAAACCCAAAGAAGTCACTTGTCCACCGTCACTCGACTCTTCATTATTGAAACTGGGATTCCCCATTTCAGTCCTGGGTAATTTCTCCTTCTCGTGGAAAGAGTGAATGGGTCACAGAAGGATCTGTTTCAGACACATCAACTTTTAACGGGTTGTTCTGGTGGTTTCTAGAAGTCTGCACCACCACCTCAACACCACCCACTTTTTCCTGTGCCAAAAGAAATAAGAAATATCAAGACCCTGGAGCAATATTATTTTTTAAGTAAATTCTATTTTCTTCCCATAGTTATACATTACCATTAGGCTTCTTCCTTCACTGACTCTCTCTTCCTAGACTGGCTACCCCAAAACCCTCTCTCGGGCACACTCAAAAATGTTTAGGCCAGCAGTTACCAGCTTCAATTGTCAAGATTAGCTGTGAGGTATGTTACAAGAAATTAGCTACAAAAAGAACGAAAATATCAAATTTGTTAATAATTGATGTTTAATAAATGAGGGAAGATATGCTGCATTCTGACTACTGGCAATCAAAGTGACTTTCTTGAGCAGATGAGGAAGTATCATGCATATCCCTGGAAAGCTGGTGGACTATGCTTGCATTTGACTGTATTGATATGGCAAAAGGGGAAAGTGGACAAGCAGCTTTAAATATTTACCTGAGCAAAAGGTACTGAAGAAAACACAGGGTGATGAATATGTACTATATATGCATTATTGAATCAAATATAATGTAACCTATACTGAGTGCTTGTTTTTGAGATGAGAACTTAAATCCAGCTTCTCGGGGGAAGAAAGGACACACATAATATTTATTAAACATTGACTCTGGGCAACCACCATGCTTGATGCTTTCAAACATATTATTTTATTCAGTTCTCACAAATAGGGGTTAGTTCCATTTTCCAATAAGAAAAGGGAGGATTTTAAAATGTAGATAAAATTTGCCAATTGTTGTATAGCTATGATAAAGCTAGAATTTGGACCGATGTATTCCACAACATACTCATGATCTGCTAGGCTTCTTATTCAATATACTTAACAGGTTTGATTGAAAGCTTTGCTGGAGATTGTAAGATCTGTTCTCAACAGTAATATGCAGGTTGCAGAGCTTCTCTCTTACCAAGTTACTCTGATTGGGCTGCACTATAAATGAACTGGTGGGGTTCCTATTGAGAACCCCTAGATAAAGATTAGAGACACCAAAGCTAGTTATATGTCAAGAAACATGATAAGGTCCATTCTGCACTAGCAAATCCATGTGCTCTTCTTCATAATTATTTTTATCCATCTATTATTTTGGATCATAAATACCCCTACTCTCTATTAGTGAACTTAATTAGAAGTTGAATAAAAAATTTTAAGATCCTTATACATGGCTGACTCAGTCTTTTATTGTCATATTCCTTTCTGAACTCCATACGTGATAAGTCAAAATGCTTTTTACATTTTGAACAAGTCTCCAAAAAGTGCAAAAGGTGACAAAGCTTTGTTTACTTTGCAAATTTCCAAATTTGGTGTAGTTTCTGCCACAGAATATAAATCCCATATTAGAAAATGAGCTCATTCTTTTAGTGAGAACAGATTCCTTGGAAAAAATATCTAAAGGAAGCCAAGGGGAAAAACGAAACCAAAACATTCTTTTCACCCCAAAAGGCCACAGACTCAGAGTTGATAACAGGAAGCACATTTTATAATGTCAGTGTATCTAGTGGTTTCCATTTCAGAGGGTTTATCTTATACAAATTTTCAGTTCCATTAAAACAAACAGAATTGCTTAGAGGGAGAAAGAAGCAGACGCACCTGCCACTATCTGAAAAAAATGAGAGAGAATGACACTTATAAAATGATTAATTCTTTGATACATATGAAATTTAATATAACTTGTCTAAATTTGAGCTTCATCAAGACTTCATTAAAATGTATCTAATGTAAACAAATTTGAATTTGTTTAAAATTCTCTCGAGCAATTTTTCACCCATATGCATATTTCATTATAAAAATTTAACATAGCTTTAATCAGCTGTCTCAGATAAATTCACATGCATTAAATGCTCATCAGGAAGCCTAAGTAATTCCATGAAAGTTGCATACCTGTTTGTATGTTGACAACATCTCTTGAGAGCCTCCTATACATAGACTTTTGTATTTAAATTCCATCAGCAAGATTTTTTAAATCCACACCTTCCAATCCAGTTACAAAATAAAAATTTATAAAAGAAAAGGTTCAATTTTAGGTAGAATTAATCTGTTAAAAATGGAAATTCCTTAACAGAAATAGAGGTTAGATGATGGAGACTATGAGATAAGAAAGAAGATATGTACTTTGGGAGGCCAAGGCAGGGTGATTGCCTGAGCTCAGGAGTTTGCCACCAGCCTGGGCAACATGGTGAAACCCTTTTTATACTAAAATACAAAAAATTAGCAGGGTGTGGTGGCGTGCACCTGTAGTCCCAGCTACTTGGGAGGCTGAGGCAGGAGCATTGCTTGAACCTGGGAGGTGGAGGTTGCAGTGAGCCAAGATCGCACCACTGCACTCCAGCCTGGGCAACACAGCGAGACTCCATCTCAATCAATCAATCACTCAATCAATCAATAGATGTAATTAGAAAGGCACAATGATTAGAAAAGGATGCTATTATTATTATTATGTTAGATACTTGAGAATGTTTATAGGCTAAGGATTTCAATGAGACAAAGGAGCTGATAACAGGAGAAATCAATGATAGTTAATTAATCAATGATAATTAATCAACTTTAATGTAGAAATGGCATAATGATTCTCATTAGCCAGCAGTCCAAGAGATAGTACAGCAAAGAGTTCAACAATACTTGTACAGGAAGAAGAAGTGGAGGAGTTTTGAGTTCAGCAAGAGAAAGAAAAGAGGGAGAGAAGGAGTTCCTCTCATATCTTGGCCCTGTTCTAGAGTTGGCAAATTCAAATTCATCATTCATTTATTTATTGGTTCATAGGCTGAATATTTATTCAATGCTCACTATGTATCAGATACTGTTTTGACACTGGGAATGCAGCAGTAAACCAATCAAATAAAGTATTTGATCTGAAGGAGCTTATATTCCATGTAGAAAGACAGACAATAAACAAATGAATAGATACATTACTCAGGGTCCAAAATCTTAATCTCTTTCCTCCTATCTGCACTCAACTCACCTCTCCCCATCCCCAGCTATAACATGCTGTTCATCTCTGCATCTCAGACTTTAAAAAATATAAAGATTTAGCAAAACTGAGAACTTGCCTATAGATAAGCAAGTCTGACACTGAATGATATATCACAGCCTCCTTAAGTTTGGTCTTGATTCAAAAGATTCATTCTACTGTGAAAAGGCAACAGCTTAGAGGCTACGGGACAGAAAGAGAAACCCAACAAAGCTTTCATCTCAGACTTTTCTTATCCAAAGACTTATATTCATTGCAGCAATTATTTATTGCTCGCTGACTTTGTGAAGGCCAAATGTCAGGGTCTATAGGGTCCACAGAGATGAGTGGGTCTTCAAGGAAATTAAATAATAATTATTTTGATAGTTAATATTTATTGAGTGCTTTCTATCTGCCAGACACTTTAAGTGCTTTGTGTGATTTATCTCACTTAAGGCTCATGGTAGCCTTGTGGAGTTGGTGATAATATATCCATAGTGGAGCTGATGATAATATATCCATATCCAGGTAAGGAAAGTAAATCCTAGAGAGGTCAAGAAATGCGCCCAAGGTAACAAGGTAACAAATGGTATTAATTTGAATGCAGTGTTCATGTGCTTAACTATTCTGCCTTGCCAAATTTATTAGTTTCCTAGAGCTGCCGTAACAAAGTATTTGAAGACGGATGATTTAAAACAAGAGAAACTTACTTATTAAGTCTCACAATTCTGGAGGCTAGAAGCCTGAAATAACAGTGTCAGAGGTGCCATGCTTCCTCTGAAACTTGGAATGGAATCCTTCATTGACTCGCTCAAGTTTCTGGGGGGTTGCTGCAATCTTTTATGTCCTTTAGTGTGTAGCTCAATGACTCCAATCTCTGCCTTCAACATTACATGGTATTCTCCTGTGTGTCTCTCTCTTCATATGCTGCCTTCTTCTTCTTTTTTTCTTTGAGATAGAGTTTCACTCTTGTTACCCAGACTGGAGTGCACTGGCACGATCTTGGCTCACTGCAACCTCTGCCTCATGGGTTCTAGTGATTCTCCTGTCTCAGCCTACCGAGTAGCTGGGATTACAGGTGCCTGCCACCACGCCTTGCTAATTTTTTGTATTTTTAGTAGAGACGGGGTTTAAGGGGTTGGCCAGGCTGGTCTCGAATTCCTGACCTTGAGTGATCCACCCACCTCGGCCTCCCAAAGTGCTGGGATTACAGGTGTGAGCCACCACGTCTGGCCTGCTGTCTTCTTATAACACCAGTCATATTGGATTAGAGGCCATCTTACTCACCTTAACTAATCATATCTGCAATAACCCTATTTCCAAGTAAGGTGATATTCTGAGATATTGGAGTTTAAGGCTCCAACATATCTTTTCTGGGGTGGAGGACACAATTCAACCCATAATACCAATGAATGGAGTTAGCATATGGGGCTATAATAAAATAGAAAGGACATTAGTCTCAGTCCAGTCCTGTCCTATCAACTTATGTTACTTTGAGAGAGGCACTTTCTTTCCATGGCCTTCATTTTCCTCAAGAAAGAAAGATGTTGAACTTTATCATCTCTAACTTATTTGCAGTTCTAACATTCTAATGTTCCTTCATTTATAAATAATTATAATGAAACAAGTTTTATTAGGGATGTTTAAGCACACATCCACTTATGGAGATAAAGGCTGCTGTGATGAAGGAGGTGAAACTTCATAGGCTCTCGAAAGCTTTAAGAATGATCAGGACGGTTTCTAGAGGTATTGACTAGGGAAGGCTCCCTGGAGGAGACTCCTGACACAGGGAGATATGTTGGATTTTAGAGAATAGGCTGTTGGCTGGATGATGGATTGCATGTAGAGAAAGGGTGGAGACAGGCTGGAAAAGTATGTTGGGACATGCCAGGATCAGAATGGTTTCTACTCAGTTGAGTGTGCTCAACGTTACCATTCCTAAAGGTTTTCAGCAGAGGTATTGTGGGACTTGTGCACAGCCTGCATAAGATATGCAGGCAGATGGAGGAGTAACTAGTTAAATCACTGAACGAGTCTAGGTTAGTGGCAATGAGGAGATAGCATTGAGTTTGTGAAGGTAGACACCAAGATTTTGGAATCTGATGAACTCTTATCTGAATTAATTTGGAGGGCTAGAGAAAATTCTACTTGACATAGTTATAAAAGTTGTACTAATGTGATATTTACTAAAATTATAATAGTATAATAAAGGGCTAAATTCAGAGCATGGTCCTAGAGAGAAATTAGAAGTTAGAGCTAAAAAAGGAGCACCATGTCTACAGGCAATATATAAACCACAAGGAGGAAATCTAGGTCTGGGCCAGATGCCAAGGAGAAGAAGAGGAAGCAACATGCAAGCTGGTTGAGACTAATGGTTCTGAATCAGGGCTGTAAACAAGGCAAGAATGTTTTGGACTTTATACAACAATGTAAATATGATAAATACTACTTAACTGTATACTTAAAAATGGTTAAGAGGTTTTTTTTTTTAACCTCTATTAAAAACATTTTAAGGAGAATTTTTTTTTTTTCTTTTTGAGACAGGGGCTTGCTCTGTCACCCAGGCTGGAGTGCAGTGGCATAACCATAGCCCACTGCAGCCTCAACATCCCAGGCTCAAGCAATCCTCCCACCTCAGCCTCTTGAGTAGCTGGGGCTCCAGGCACATGCCATCAATCCCAGATAGTTTCTTTAAACTTTTTATAGGAACAGTGTCACCCCATGTTGCTTAGACTGGTCTTGAACTCCTGGACTTAAGTGATCCTTTTGCCTCAGCCTCCCAAAGTGCTGGGATTACAGATGTGAGTCACTACTCCAGTCTTATGAAGAGGAAGAAGAAGAAGGAAGAGGAGGAGGAGGAAGAAGAATGTTGTGACCTTTCTAATTTGGAGCTGGCCATGTGGCTCAGTGGCAGGTCTCAGATTTGGTAAGGAGCCAGGCCAGATGGATTTGGTGAGGAACAAGGTATGGGGAAGAAGCAAAAAAAATCAGAGGTTTAAAACCTAGATAAATAGTGGTTGAGTGTCAGGTCCTATTCATTGAAATAAGAAGGTTAAGAGGAGTCATTGATTTGGACATTAAATTTGTGAAATAAATTTTTAAACTTTTTGTAGTATTTTATAATATTCTAGAAAAAGGTAACAGGATGAAAATCAGCAGTAGGCAAAATTGATACATTCATCAAGGAAAAGCATAAAACAATACAAAGCTCCAAGGATGTAAGATTGGAAATGTCTACCTTTATCATCAGAGAGAGGAAATGACCTCTAAAGGAGACCACAAGTTTTTCAGAATAACCTTGTTGTGTTGTGGAATTCAAAGATGAAATTTCAAGAAAGAGTCACCGCCCAATAGCAGAAGATGCCTCAGAGAAGAAGGATATTGACTGAAAATAGAGCATTAGATTTGGTAGTAAGGAGTTCACCAAGAGAGGTTTCAGTAGAAAGGACCAAATGTAAAGCATAAGGAATAGGAAGAGGTGACCAGGAAGTACATGCAAAGAGAACAAATTACAGTTTCTCTGAAGGGAAGTAGAGAGACAGGGAGCATATTATATTAGGTAGATTGCCAGGTACAAAGAAAGCGTATTGTTTTATTAGTTCTAAACATGTTTGCTGGCAGGAGGAAAGATTTGGAATTGGCAGTATTATAAGTAATAGAGGGTAATTGTGGAGCCAGTTTTGGAAAAAGTTGAAAAGGGGTGTTCAAGAACACATATGGAAAGTAAGATTTGGCAAAGAAGAGGCATTTTGAAACAGCACACCAACTGGTCTCCCTGTGTTCGATTCTACTCCAGTCCATTCTGCAATGTGTGTTCATACTGTTCTCTCTAATACACTTATCTATTTATGCCAATCTTTGCTTAACATTCTTCAGGGATTCTCTGTTGTCTTTGGAATAGAATCCAGGCTCTTTATCATGTGCACATTTCCCACATCCAGACCCTGCTGAATTTTCTACCTTGTGTATTTGCCTTCTGGCTTCCATCAACACCACCACCACACACACACACACACACACACAGCAAAACAAATACATTGAATTCTCCAAATGTATCAGACTATCTGCCTATTTCATTTTTTATTTGCATATGTGGACTATTCGACTGACTTGTAATACTTTTTTTTCTCTACCCTCTCTAGTTTCTTCTCAACATTCAAAAAGTAGTCTTGTAATTATCAGTGTCCTATCACCTTGTTAATTTACTTGTCTGTCTCACAGAAGCTTTTATTTCTGTATCACTAGTATCTTATAAAGAGGCTAATATATACAAATTGTTCAATAAATATTTACTAAATGAATGAAAAAGAATGAATAAATGAAAGGTATCAGGAAGAGAAAGGGTAGAGATGAAGCAAGGTTCTGTGGGGTTCTTTTTTCAGTTGAGGAGGAGGATTCTCAGTGAGCTAATCATAAAATTTTTATATAAAAGAAGAGAGGCCTCTTCCCAAGAGTGTGAGAATTTTTGCCGGATTTTTGGTGGATTTCGAGAAAGCAAAATTATCAGACTATTGTATCAGTAGTTAGTAGATCACATTGCCTCATCTACCCCTCCAGTGGGCATTACTCGTCATTGTTGTGGTCATCAAACTAAAGATAGTGTTTTCAAACTGTCTCTGCACCACAGACCTGAAAGCACCTACTCACAGTACGGATTGAAAAGGAGGATCCACCTCACCTTTGCACCTGCAGGACCACACCCAGGAAAGTGCTAGCTTCTCTAGTGTATGCCCTGAGAAGCCAGGTAACTAAACCTGTAAGTACCATGAGAGGGACTCCAATCAATAAAAGACAGAAGAAGAGATCAGGAGATGAATTCCTTGCCCTTTCTGCTCCTTTTGGCCAGCACCTGTACTAAGACGTGGTGGTTGAAGAAAGCCTCTCTGGAAATGACTCGCAATAATGTACTCTCTTGTGTCTGCTCTCCCTACTCTGTTCTTTCCTCACTCCTGTGTCCCTGGGATTGCATTAACCATTAAAGTGTTAGCATGCAAGCGTTTGCCTCCAGTTCTATTTCTAGAAAACCTGGGCCAAGTAAGGAATTTTTAAGAAATTTTCTAATGTTAAATTTACTATTAGAAATGCAAACAAGATTAATTAGATCATTTTCAATTGAGAATATTCACTTATTTGCATTGGGCTGTGTTTGGATCCTTGAGAAAGTAGATATCATATAGAATGGTCATTGAAAGAGAAGGGAGAATCGTGAATACATGGGAAATGAATAGTCAAGCAACAGTCAACAAAACAGTGGTTCTCATTTTGGAGCCATCAACAGGAGGAAATCAGAAACACATGGCTATGGTGAGCATAAATGTATTCTCCAAATAGCAAAGTTTCCATTAAAGGAGCATATACTAAGGAGATTTTCTTTCATTGTTTCTGTTTATAATTTAATGTGCTTCCTGTGTTATGAAATGTTAAAGTGTTAGATGCTATAAAAATAGATAAATCTATTGAGTGACCTACTTTGATGAAGACAACACATCTATGTTTATATATTAAATTGAAATAACGTTAAGACTTGGCAGATTGTAGGCAATATTTAAACTACTAACATTGGGATAAAATTCAGAAGAAGTGACAAAAATACATTTGCTTAGCCAGGCCCTTTGGATTATTCAAATGGAAAAATGAATTGAAGTTTGGCAAGAAAGAGGGAGAGTACTTCCTTACTATGGAAAGTTGGCATATACTATACCATGATCTCAATCCATACTGAAAACAGCTTGAGACATTGAACCAGATCCCATGTGTGAAAGTGTACAGGGTAAAGTCACCCATCATCGAACATTTGCTAGTACAGAACCCTCTGTTAGGAGGCTGATAAAGTACAAAAGATCTTCTCATAGACACAACTGCAACAAAAAAAGGCTGAGAAATATGTATTGCTTATTCAATGAGTTAAAAACTCTGATCCAAGAAGTTTTTATTTCTGTGTATTTATGTTGGTTTCTGAATGTTTATCCCTGTAAACACTAAAATGTTCACTGAAATACTTGTTTTAATATGCTCAGTTGAAGTCTTTAATTATGATTTTTTTGTCATTTTTGGTTTTTAAATCTAGATCCAATTTACACATCCTGGAGGGGCAGTTAGTTTAACATGTAAACATACTGGTTGTTAAGCATTTTTAGTAGTTCTTAGCATGTTTTTAACTCTGAATATCTGACAGAAATCTATAACTTTCCCCCCAAAGATCTGCACGTACACCTACATTACAGTATTTTGCACAAAATGTCAGGGACACATACATTTTATATATCTAAATACATTCTGGAATCCATGAACCCCAGGTCAAAATCAACTGTGTTAAGTAACTTTCAAAAACATTTAAAGCAAAGATTTGACTAAAGAAAAGTCCTAATAACAGGAATATATATATTAGTTTGCAAATAAAAGTAATAACACAATCCAGAATTTACAGATAGAAACAATGCTACTTATATAAAATGCCTCAAAGCTAATTCTAGGTTTTCAGGAAAACCTATATAGCATCTGATCAGTTTTTTTTCAATGAACTTCACAAATAGTTATTTTAGAAAATGGTCAATATATTGATAAAGGCATTCTCTCTTCATTTTAGCCATCTGAAAGAATAATAATTTAAATTGGAGTACAATTTGACTCTTTTTTGAAACATATACTGTAAGTAGAATTAATTAGTAGCTGGTTTTAATTAACGTGTGTGTGACACTTTCTCACTTCCCTTCTGTCTCAAATAAAAAGTGGCTTTAATCCAGGGGCTGGCATAGGTTAAAAATGGAAGGACATGGCTAATGTTTGGAAATCTACTTGTCATATCCACTAGGCTCCTGAACTATAATTGTAAATTTAGGGTCTTGCTCATGGTTAAAATACCTAATACTGTGAATCATTTGTAAACCAAATTCATCATGCATTTGGCATTTTTGGTGAAGAAAATTCTCAAGTGAATGTTTTACACTAGCAGCCAGTAAGTTTCAGATGGTTTACAAGTAGTAGGAAATTCAAAGTTGAAATGAAATTTTCTATGACAGCCCACAAATAACAGCTAACATATGCCTAAATTACAGACAAAGCAGGAATCACACAGAGCGAAGAAGGGGAATAAGAAAGCTGTAAGTTCATGAATAAAACCTTTCCAACCAAAATTCTTCGCAAAAATTTTAGGCATTTAAAAGCAAGACTATCTCGACTATTTTTGAAGAAACTGCATTTCTCAATATTAGAAATGAATAAGAAATGACTTTAACAGTCACTTTACAGCCATTGTAACTGTGATGTATTCAGGAAAAGAAAAAATTTAATGCTAGTATAAATTAACAACAACAACAAAAATACACATTCTTCAATCACTTTACTGTGCCTAAAAATAGATATACAATTTCAGTTGCAGTTTCATTTTAAAGTGTTTCTACTTATATTATCTGCTTTTCTTTGTCATAGATATTTCTTGGTATTACGGATAACAAATGAAGTCACTTAAAAGTTTCACATTTTCTTTGTTTTAACTTAATGTTATTTTGTATTTTAATAATTTCTTGTAGTTGTGGTTTCAAAAGTTGTTACAAGGGCTTTGAATTTACTTTTATTTAGAGCATCAGCCCTGTAGCAGGAACCGAGCAGCTTGGTAGCTATTGCTCTGGGGATGCATCATGTCATAATGCTAACCATGTGGACTGCCTAAACAGCACTGTCAGGCTCCTTGTTCATAAAATTATGACAATCATATCTACTGTACCTGTCACACAGGGCAGTAGTCTGAAACAAAATAAATAAAAGAGTTTTTAAAATAAGTGAACAAGTGATGCTGGTCAATTGTGGATGTGTTGGTAATCATGGTAGCAACAGAGCTGATGTTCAAGAGGAAATTCTACTTCAAACGGTAACCGGGATCATAAGATAGACTGGAATCTACTGTAGATACAAGATGCTACTTACAGAGCCCTCAATTATGTTGCTACAATACTACTTGCTGTACCATTAAAATTTAGTAGCTTTGCCACCATGATTTTTTGGGGATGGAGTTCTTTTTTTTTTCTTTGTTCATGTTCTGTTTTACACTTGATTATTTTATAGGTTATTATTTTACTGGCATGCACGAGATTCTGTGTTATTTTGTGTGTTTTCCGTGTTTTTTTTTTCAACACTTGACAAGATTAGTAGTTTACCTGAATAATATAAATATAGAATAATCTGTATTTTCCTGATTCTGTAAACAATAAAACACAGTGTATCAACTGTTTCGAAGAAACCTATTATACTATTACTTTAAATGCTTTAGAAGTAAATATATTGCTTTAGAGATGTGGTCACCAATTAAGAATC
Organism: Aotus nancymaae; assembly: GCF_030222135.1. Lineage (NCBI taxonomy): Eukaryota > Metazoa > Chordata > Mammalia > Primates > Aotidae > Aotus > Aotus nancymaae. Next base: position 35,571,739 of record NW_026988413.1, read on the forward strand.
GATCTAGCTAACTATAAAATGAAACCTAGGAGTATCTTTGAGTCTGGAATGGTCTGGGCACTCATACTGACTGCCTGGAGAAAAGAAACACTCAAGGTTTATCAAAGTTTTTGAATCTTTGATTTATGGTTTTGAATTGTAATCCTCAGATCTCTTAGAATCCTGATATTTTAGAAAGAATTCATATCATTTTACCCTTCCTCCAAACTGTCTACTTCATTCCACTGAAATGAAGTGAAATCCTAAGAGATAAAGTAAGGCCAGAACTTTCTGGAAGTAACTATAAGAAGTTGAAGCTTATGTAACGTGTTTCCCTGTCACAGGTCACTCTCTAGGCTGTTTACACTCTGGATCCCTTTCAGACCTCATGGAAGTTAATTTTAGTTTTATAGAAAGAACAAAGAAGCAGATTGCTGTCTTCGCAGAAATTGTCTCTATGAAGCTTATGAGAGCCTTACCTTTCTGGTTTCCTCGGCATTACCAGAGAGAAGGAAGCACTGTTTGTCCTGGGAGAATCCTTTCTTGCATCTGCTTGCCTGGGTTTCAGTGGATGTGTGTGGGACAGTCCCAGGGCCAGCGGCTGTGAGCTTCCTCGTCCCTCGGAGGGTCAGAGTCTGGTAGAAGAGACAGATTGCCACCACCAAGCCCACCAAAAAGGGTCGGGGGCAAAATCGCCGACGACAAGGGAACACTGGGCGACAGACCATGACCACTTCAGCTTCACTTGGCCCCTGTCCACGTTGCGGGAAAAGTCATAGCAGCTATTTTTTGTCAGCATGAAAAATACTAATCTGTCTTCTTTTTCCACAACTCCAATCAAGTTTGCTTCATCCCTGCTTAAGAATTTTCCAAAAGGTTGTGCCAAGGAATCATAGGTCCCGAAAGTCTGAGGCATTTATTAAGAGCTCTTCCATGGATGACAGTCAAAAGTGGATGACCCGAGTTTAAAAAAAGACATCAAAATAGTAATAGTTGTAACGAATAACCTGAGTGTACCCCAGGCTGCCAAACTGTTGCTTCCACTAATACCTTATGTTGACATCTTTAAACTCACAGTAAAGGAGTCCGACTCTGCCTCAGCTTTGCAGGAAGGGAGAAAACAACACCATAGTAAATCTGGAGTCTGAAAACAGCAATGAAGAACGCAAAAGGTTAAAACCCAAAGTGCCTGTTGCACAGCTGAACGCAGGCCAGGTTGCCTTAGCAGTTCCTCAATTTTCCTCCGGTTTTTAAAGCAGTCTTGCTTTCAGCCTTTTGTATGCTCCCCTTCATTTAGTTTTAAATTCCCACTGTCCTGTAAGCGTTCACGGCTTTTAACATAAAAAGGGCATTCACGATTTGAATGGACATGGATACTGTCAGGGTTTTTGCTTGTATTTGTTTCATTCTGTTTCAAGTTCAAAGTTCTATGTACTTACTCAGTTTTCATCCTTTAGCCAGAAAAAAAAAGTTTCCATGATTTCCTAATGGATTGCTGATCAAAACCACTCGGAAGGAAACACCCAGTCGTATGACTCCAATTCATCTCACATACATACACACACACACACACACACACACACGCAGACACACAAACACACGCGCGCGCGCCCGCTGCACGCCCAGCGAGAGCAGAGGACCTCGGCATCGCAGCCACCCGGGCCGGGCTGAGCGGGGCGGAGCTAAGGCCGGGCTCCTCCGGCCCTGGGGGCTGCTGGAGCCGCGCTGTCAGCTCTCGCTCCAAAACGGTGGGCTTCCCATGTTGGAAACAGCAGCTAGCATTTCCCCAAATGAGGCCGCCCACCCAGAGCTGCAGAATTCAGAAACATATCTGATGTCTGCTCTTCTATACAACTTCTTTTTCCTAATACAGAATTGTAAAAACAAATAGCCTTAGCCAATTGGTGACAAAGGTCGAGGACAAAACTAAAGTGGACTCCATGAGTGATTAGGAGTTTCTTCACTCCAGGGTATTGTGGTTACGCTTCTGAGGATAAGAGGGTCACGGGTACTGTCTGGACCTCAGACAGCAAGCACCAGAATTACTCAGTCGCCTCTGTGCCTTAGAATCGAACTTACATCACAGATGTTCTTATTACTCCTTTCCTGGACTATAGTTTGGTCTCTCAATGACCTGACACTTTATGGCCTGATATTTTGCTCCTGAAATGAGCTGATCATAGCAGGTGCTGGGGGGTAACTTTTGCCCAGTAGATAAAGGTACACAGTGGGCTTTGTCCAGAATCAGCTCAGTCGAATTATGTGCAGACCTTCGGGAGGACGCTGCTAATAGTGCAATTCTGCAAACCCCCATCCACTTTTGCTGAGGCTCTCACGGGGAAAGGAAATCAGTCTGGTGCATGTTGCTCTCTCTCCCAGTCCTTGCTTTGCGAACCCTGGATACCCAGAGCTGTCTTAGGCTCATAGCAGGCATTATTTAAAGGCTCTGGACCTGAAGAGGTTTTTAAACTTGTTTCTAAGCCAAATTCTTGTGGGCTGAGGTTCTCCCGTGAGGCCACACCCCTAGAGTGAACCCCACCCAGGGACACGCTGCTGTTAGCCGCTTGTATTTTGAGAAACGGAGCGCCCCCTAGGGGTGTCCAGCTATCACAGATTCAGAGAAGTGGGCATCTGGAGTTTCTTGCTTGTGAGAAACACTTTTAACACCTTATAGAACAAATTAATTCACATATTACAGAAGAAATATTCACACGGAAGGTGGATTTATCCCAAGCCCTTGCATGTATCACCTCCAGTGGCTTTAATATTATTTTATTTATAGGTTCAGAGTCTTTAATCTCATGACAAATGGAGGAGAGAAAAATACAGTGATGCTTCACTTTTAGAAGCCAAAAGAGCTTTAAGAGAAAATGGCTAAACAATGGTGTTGCAGGACATACCGTTTTGGTGGATGTAATGTGATCTGAGACATAATAAGAATTAGGAGATTTCTAAATTGGAATCCAGAGTGTGACAAAGCTGTTACTGAGTGATAAGGAATCAGACGGTTCTGTTAAGTTCTGTTAAGGCAAGATGTCTGAAAAACAGCGTCTGGGGAATCTGAAGTTATTTGTATGTATTATTTAATTGTTAAGAACAAGGTACAGAAGAAAGAGTAAATCAGATGCTAAAATAAAATTGCCTTTGGGTTGGGACAAATGAAAGACAACAGTATTGAAAATTTTAAGAAGATGATATAGCTAGACTTCAAATAATAGGAATTGGGAAGAAGGTGGAAAATTAGTATCCCAGAAATGATTCTAATAGATTGAAGAACCCAATTCCCCATTTTAACTACTGAGTCCAAGGGAGGCTCAGGCATGTAATCCCAGCACTTTGGAAGGCTGAGGTAGGTGGATCACGAGGTCAGGAGCTCAAGACCAGCTTGGCCAAGATGCTGAAACCCCACCCCGTCTCTACTAAAAACACAAAAAATTAGCTGGGCGTGGTGGCGGGCACCTGTAATCCCAGCTACTTGGGAGGCTGAGGCAGAGAATTGCTTGAACCGGGGAGGCAGAGGTTGCAGTGAGCTGAGATTGTGCCACTGAACTCCGGCCTGGGTGACAGAGTGAGACTCCATCTCGAAAAAAGAAAGAAATATTTGCAAGAGAGAGAAAAGAGGTAGCATGAGAAGGTGCAAACAAGAGGTGGAAAGAATCTATAGCAGCAATCATCACCCAATAGACTAAGGTGATCCACAAGCATCTGATTTTAGAGTAAGCCCAATCTGGATATGACTCATGTCACTAGTTTTTATCAGCTGTTCTTAAACAAGTGGTTTGGCTGAAGTCTCAGCTTTCCTCATTTGTGAAATAAGGATACTAATGTTTCCTTTCAAGTGTTGTTAGTACAATTAGATGAGATAATATATGGAAAGCACCCAAGCATTCTGTGAGTATTTGCTGGATAAATGAATGCTGAATGCATGTCTGTTAAGTTTTGAATCCTGAGGCTGTGCTCCGTCTTCAGTGAGCTTATGCGTGATGTGGTGTCAGACACATAAAAAGATAATTATAAAATAATGAGCCCTGTGGAGCATCTAAACACCAAAAGCAAACATGAGCTCTTAGTTCTCTTCTCTTCCCTCTTTGAGGTAGAATTGTACTCACCCACAGATGCTGGTTTGGGAGGACGAGGGCAAGGGTGGCATGAAGGCAGCATGTGGAGACTCCACCTGGGAGGTATTTACACCTGGGCAGTAGGATACACACAGTTGAATTGAATGATAGAGCCTGAAGAGTCAGAAGAGTGAACGAGGCCTGTCGCAATGTCTCACAACTGTAATCTCAGCACTTTGGGAGGCCAAGGCGGGAGGATCGCTTGAGCCCAGGAGTTCGAGACCAGCCTGAGCAACATGGTAAAATTTCATCTCTGCAAAAAATACAAAAATTAGCCAAGCATGTTGGTGCATGCCTGTAGTCCCAGCTTCTCAAGAGGCTGAGGTAGGAGGATCATCTGAGTCTGGGGAGGTCGAGGCTACAGTGAACCGTGGTTGTGTCACTGCACTCCAGTCTGGATAACAGTGAGACCCTATCTCAAAAACAACAAAACACACACACACAAAACAGGGAATAATAAAGACAGAGAACAAGTTAGTTTATGGATGGGGTGAGAGGGTAAATATTCACTAGAACCATGAGCTTGTGGATTCTGGCAGTGTTTCACACTGAATGCTTTTGTGCATATAATTTCATAAAGTACACTTTACACTAAATAATTTCAGTATTCAAGAACCTTTGTTTAAGCAGATTAATCTGGGACAATAGAGTAACAGGCCTTTTAGGATCCTATCATTTTGAGCTTGGACAAAACAGAACAGTCTTTCTCTCCAAACCTCTCCAACACAAAATATACACCACTCCCTTCCCACACATTTCATTTGGTCTTTGGTATGGAGTGGGGATGAGGAAAGTATGCACTCAAATAATTGTTTGAAGAAGGTTTTTTTTAAAAAAAAATTTACTATTTTTTAAACTAGGGGAATGAAAGTATTCATAATGGAAGATTCCAGTGTTGGATCAGAAACTCTGGGAAAGTTACGTACTTCTGTACTCGAGTTTCATTTTTCTCATAAAACAGGGGTTTCAGGGATCAACTAATGACCTCAAAGGTCACCCTAGGCTATGAAAATATATGCTTTTAGAGATACATTTTGACATAGATTTCCCTCTCTGTCTTCAGATTCTGGGCTCTGTTGCTTTCCTGCAGGGAACAGCCTTTCCCTTTCAAGATATTATCTGACTATGATAAGGTAAAATCCAGCTGTAGTTACTAGCAGTGACGTCATGAATTAAGTGCTGGGAAGTCTTATCAGCAATGCCTGTTCTCTAACCTTCCAGCACGTCTTCCCTAAAAAGTTTGACAGCCCTCTTCTCAGCTCTTATCACCTCTTATCTAATGCTGACTCTAGAACTTGTCCCATAAGCTATGAACATAATTTGTTTTTAAACTCTGAATGACACAATGAATCTCTACTATGCAGAAACATCATCCTAGGTGCTGGGAAAAACAGAAGACATATGACAAATATTATAAACAACTAAAATATAAGAAACACATTGTTGAATGAGTCACAGCAGGATAACTGCTGAAACAAATAACCTTAAAGTTTTATTGGCTTGATACAATAAGGGCTCATTTCTCACATCATTTTTCAGTGTTTGACAGTTTCCTCTAGACATTTGGTACCCAATGTCCTTTCACCTGGTGATTTTCCATAGTCTAGACTCTTAGATACCCACTGGTATCCTCTGCATCCCATTAGCAGACAATGAATGAGAAAGGGCATGGTGAATTGTGTGGGAGGTCTTTTATGAGCCAAGCTTCAAATTGGCATATATCTCTAGTGTTATATTCTATTGTACAGAGCCTACATGGACCCACCTAAAGGAAATGAAGTCTAGCTACATGCCCAGGAGGAAAAGGAAGTAAGGCTGATAAATAGATAGCAGTCCCTGCCACAACAAGATGGGTATTTTCCAAGCATCATGGAGAATCAAAATAAGGGGTACACATCTTTTGAGAGGCGATAAGAAAAAAGTAGCCACTTCTCAACTGGGCCCTAACAAGTCGCAAAGATTTCAACTCCTGCAAGAGGGAAACTCAAGTTCTTATGTCTTAGTGGAAGACCATTGAGAGATAGCTGGAAAAGAGTGTTAGGTACAGATCAAGAAGGGCTATCATTTCCAAGTGTAACAGTTTATTTAGCCTTTATCTAAAGACAGTAGAAATCCGAAAAATTTCTTTCCCAGATTTGTTAATGAAGATATGGTATTCAGGGTAGGATGACCGTTGTCTCCAATTATCTGAGATTACTGTTAGGCTACCATTACCTTCTATTGTAAATTCAAAACAGAAAATCTCCTTTTTTAGGTGGGATAAAGACAACAACATGAGTAAAACACATGTGGTAATTCTCACTAGTGTAAAACACATGTAAGATTTAATCTTAAATCTATGTGAAATGTCAGATTCCTGCCTTGGAATCTTTACTGTCCCTTAGGAGACAAATGCTATATTCAGTTAAGGTATATGCAAATACACCTGATGATGTATTATTCTACAGAGTTATATACAAAGAGTATAATTTTTCTACAGACTATGAACTTCAATTTAAGACCCCGAATCTTCTATGAAGCTTTCTATGTATTTTTTTTAAATGAAGATTTCCATCTTCCTTTTCAGTGGTCCTAAAACCACTCTAGGCTCTGAAGGGTAACAGCAGGATATGACAAAGTCCGTGAATTGTGTCGAAGGCTGATATGAAGAATTTGCAGGACTCCCCTTGCACACAGCATTTGTCCAGTTTACAAATGGAAGTAAAATGCCACAGTGAAAATTCTTCATTTTGCTACTATTTCTTAGTTTTTGTTTGTTTGAACAGACACACGCTACAATCTCCTTGTAAGTTTCTAGATGAATGAACAGTCCAGATAGACTAAATCCTCCAAACTAAATGCTTTTAATCTTCGATTGTATATTAGACGTGTGTTTCTGAGCATACAAATCACCTGGGGTTTCCCTGTGCTAACACTTGGTGCTGCCTGTTTTAAATGGCACAGACACATTTTCAGTTCTCCACAGTTTTCCACTGGTCACTTTATTTTTCACAACTTACTCTTTTTAATAGGCATTTTGAATTTGCTTGCACCAGTACCAAAATTATTTTCATTACATTTGTGCTGTATGTTAGTTACTAGTGTACTTACAATCCTTTGCCATACAAACTGCTTATGATAGAAGATTTTACTCATCTCCATCCCCCGGGGGCATCTAGCATCCTTGGCAAGTGATTGTTTAAAAAAATTTGTATTTATAGAATTCTACACATCATAAATTCAAATATTTTCCAATATTATTTCAATTTTTCCACAACATTTCACATTATGGTAACATTTAACCAAGTAGAGGCAGCTTTGTCTCCCCAAATAGGAGACATTTGGTAATTCTAGAGATATTTTTGGTTGTCACAACTGGCAGGTGATGGTAAGGCAGTGGCAGAGATGCTACCAACTCCTAGTGCATAGAGGCTAGGAGTGCTGCTAAATGTATTCTCCAACATACAGGACAGCCCCCACAACAAAGAATCATTTGGCACAAAATGCTAAAAGTGCTGAGGTTGGGCAGCAAAAGAAATAATCAACAAACAGACAACCTGGAAATGGGAGAAAATATTTGAAACTGTGCATACAACAAAGAGCTAAGATCCATAATCTACAAGGAACTCAAAACAACTCAATAAGAAAAAAGCAGATAACCTCATTAAGACATGGGCAAAGAGCATGAACACTTTTCAAAAGAAGACATACAAGTGGCAAAAAAAAAAAAACAAAAAAAAAACAAAGAAATGCTCAACATCACTAATCAGAGAAATGCAAATTAAAACCACAGTGAGATACCATCTTACATGTCAGAATGTCTATGACTAAAAAGTCAAAAAACAAAAGATGACTGAAATGGTGATTCATGCCTGTAATCCCAGCATTTTGGGAGGCGGAGGCAGTTGAGGCCAGGAGTTCAAGATCAGCATGGCCAACATGGCAAAACTGTGTCTCTACTAAAAATACAAAAATTAGCTGGGAATGGTGGTGCACACCTGAAATCCCGGCTGCTCAGGTGGCTGAGGCACGAGAATTGCTTGAACCCAGAAGGCGGAGGTTGCAACAAGCTAAGATGCGCTCCCATCTGGGCAACAGAGGGAGACTCTGTCTAAAACAAAACAAAATATAAACAAAAGAAAAAAAAAACAGAAAAACAAAAGATGAGGATGCAGAGAGAAAAGGGAACACAATACACCACTGATGGGAAAGTAAATTAATATAACCTCTATGAAAAACCCTATGAATATTTCTCAAGGAGCTAAAAACAGAACTACCATTGGATTCAGCAATCCCATACTGCGTATCTTCCCAAAGGAAAAGACATCATTCTATCAGTCTACAGCCATACCACCCTGAACACACCTGATCTCATCTGATCTCAGAATGTAAGAAGGGTCAGGCCGTCAGGCCTAATTATTCCTTGGACAGGAAATGTAATTACTTAAAAAGATACCTGTACCCATATGTTTACTGCAGCACTAGTCACAACAGCAAAGATATGGAATCAATCTAAATGTCCATTAACAGTGGATTGGATTTAAAAAAGTAATACACACACACAGCTCATGGCATACTATTCGGCCATAAAAAAGAATGAAATAATGTCTTTTGCACCAACATGAATGGAAATGGAGGGCATTTTCCTAAGTGAAATAACTTATGATGTCAAATGCCACATTTTCTCAATTATAAGTGGGAGCTCAACAACGGCTACACATGGACACACATGTGGAATAACAGATATTAGAGAGTCCAAAAAGAGGGTGGGGTGGAAGGGGACTGTGGGTTGAAATATTACCTATTGGGTACAATGCTCACTATTTGTGCAACAGATACACTAAAAGCCCAGACTTCACCACTACGCAGTAGAACCATGTAACAAAACTGCATGCGTACCCCCAAAATCTCTATAGATAAGAAAAAAGTGCTAAGATGAAGGCACTCAAAATTAACTGAACAAATAGTTGCTGCACTATTTTTTTTTTTAACATACGGCTGCTTGAGATTTGTCTGTTACTTACGTTAGAATAGTGAGTGCCTCAGCAGCTTATGGCAATGACATGATTAGCTTCCTTAGAATTGTAGCCATTTCCTGAGTGTGTAATTATACTGCTACTCAAAACAAATGCAACTTCGGGCGTCTAATTTCCCTTAAGCCTCTCAAATTTGTCTTTGAAATTTGCATCCTCTGAAAGATTATATATAAATATATAGAGATATATCTGTATATATGTATACACACATTCTAAGAGAGACAGGTAGAATCACTTCAGTTAGTGAGCACACATGTAAAATGGGGGAGGGTGGGAGGGATGAGGTAAACATTTCATTGGGTAAATATTTAACCCAATGAATTATACTATTTATTTTTATTACTTTCTTCAGGACATAAATTTATACCTTGGCATGGAGCCAGAATTTCTGTTTTTATCAGTTCAATAATATATAAAACACGAAAAAATTTAACTTTCATTTGTTATATGACAGATCAAACAATGATCTCCATTAGGAATCTCATGTATCTTCTCTGATAAGACTCTTTGGAAACTGTATATATATTTTTAAATGTCTCAAGACAGCCACATAATTTAGCTTCTTTTCTCATTTTCTTTTCCTCTTTTCTTTTTCAATGTAATAACAATTCAAACACTCATTTCCATTTTCAAAAAATAAAATGTATTTCAAAATTTTTATATAAGTGTCATTTGACCATCTAAAAATTGATGTGTGTGATGTGGATGGGAGGGAGGTAGGTTTTGTCTCATCACTTCACTAAATGCTGGCATTCACATAGCTCAGCTGGCTGGGTAAGAAGGAAACATTCTTTCACTGAATATAGCCCTTTGGTCACATTCCATCACATAAAGTCAAAAGGTTACTCCTAAATCTAATCTAAACCATATGATCTCTAACAATATATAAGCTTTTCTTTTCTTCTTTCAACAGATCACTCTTTTAAAAACATTTATGCATGGTGACCACTGGTAAAGTGAAAATGTGTTTTGGCGCATATAGGAAACCCACGAAAAATAATTATCTTTACATCCAGTTCCTCAAAGTATTCAAGAAAAAAAATGAATGACCATATTAAAGACGAATACACAAATACTTCAAGGATATAATTATAAACTTGGATAAACTCGAATGGGATATATACCAGGGAGGTCATACCTCATTAGAATTAGATTTTACTAATACCTCTTATCTACCTGAGCATAAAAATGAGGCAATCCATTAGAATGACTTTACTAATATTTTAACTAGTTTTATTAAAACCAAATAAGTTTAATTATTAAAACTAGTTATAATACTAATTAAATCATTCTAATGGATTGCCTCATATTTTTATGCTTAGGTCAAATGCATGGGGCATTACATTTGACTTTTATAGCTTTTTAAGGTAACTTGATGCCTATTACAATTGTTCTTATTTTAACATACAGTATGGAGGGTTCCTGTACCAGAGCAGATTGAACAATGCAGAAAATAATTAGCATATGACCACTAGTTTTTGCCTACAATTGATATTAAACCTGTGAATTTTTTAAATTAGTCCATCCTCAAAGATTAGTAGCAACTAGTATACACCTTCCTAAGTAGAGCTATTTGTATTCATTAATGTAGACAGGTAGAGGTGGAGAAAGTGAATAAACAACACATCAACACACGTATACATCCACACTCTCAAGTCCCACACTGATAGTAAGTTTCATCAAATCTTCAAACTTTTAATAAGCAGCAGAAAGATGAATGATTATAATGTTCTCTTCTGTAATTTCCTTTAACAGTAAAGAAAGTTAAAGGTGGTACCTAATTAACTAAAAACTGAATTATACAGCTCTGGAGAATTTATTAATAATAATTAAATTGCTTTCAAATAAATATTTTAATAATGTGTAGGCTTCTAACAATCTATTAGTTAAAACAGACTTAGAAGGTATATGATGTGACTTACTGCTTCAAACAGAAATAGCCAGAGGCTGCTCTCTTACATTTTACTTATATCAAACTTCAATTCAAAACACACACTTAAGGCCAGGAGTTCAAGACTAGCCTGGGCAACTGAGACCCTGTCTCTACAAAATATATAAAAGTTAGCCAGGCATTGGTGGTGCATGTCTGTCATCCCAGCTACTCAGGAGGCTGAGGCAGGAGGATCACTTGAGCCCAGAAGGAAGAGGCAGCAGCGAGCTGTGATTGTGCCACTCTACTCCAGCCTGAGTGACAGAGCAAAACCCTCACTCAAAAGAAAAACCCAGAAATCTGAAATTAGTTCATCTTTAAATCACTTTAAACTTTAACTTATTTCTCTGTAGCAGAATCAAATCATGAATATTAAGATCCTGGATCAGAAACTATAAACTGGTTCAGCAGTTTCAATTTTACTATCTAAATAAGGAAATCTAAAAATCTTGACTAGCAATTCTAATTTGTCTTCCAAAAATCAAGGGAAAAGATCCACCTAAATTTAACATTTTCCAATTTACAGACTAATTAATTTTAAGCCATCCCTACTTTATAATCCTAATAAGGGAATTGCTATGATTTCATTAAACTGTTAAAATAATCCTAACTACAGTTAACCAACAATATGTAAATGTTACCCCCTGATTCCTATAACAAACAATTCCTGCTCTTCATGTATATACTCCTGCTGTCTTCTGGCTTCTTAACCTGACACTATGTCTACCTGCCTCATGGCCACTCTTTCCAGACTGCCTTAAGCTCCAGAATGCATGTGGCCTTGAAGAGTTTCTTCTGCCGTGAACACTGTCTCTAGTACATGTTTGTAGGACTCAGTTCAAATGACACCTCCTTTGTTTTCTTGATTATTTCAGCAATCAATTTCCCTGCCTCCCAGTGTTCTCCCATTTGGATAAACGCTTTGTATATCCATTATAGCATTTATCAAAATACCACAATTATTTAACATGTCTGCCCACACCAACTCCCCCACACACAAACACATACAATACTTTCACCTACTCTCAGCATCTAGGTGCTTAATATTTGTAAAATTAAGTAATATTTTTGAGGGTTTTTTCTCTTAAAACCCATCTGCTAAAAATATGTGTATTTTTATATGAGAAAGCTGAGGGGAAACCATTGCAATGTCTACAAATTAAAGAGTATCTTACTCCTTTATAATCCAAGTTTGTTACACATTTATTTGCAGAAGATAAAAATAATTAGATCAGTAAGACCATTTCTAAAGTCTAAGGACAAAGGGCACTAAATTGCACAAACCTAAGATGGTTAAAAACCTAAAATGTGGAATTTGCTTTAAAGGAGAAGATAAAAAAATATAAACTGCCCTTGAAAAGAATGATTGTATGCTTATCAAACACTCAGCCTCATTTTGGCATTTAATTAAGCCATTTATTGCTTCAAATGTGTCTCCATGAACATTTTGATATACACTCCACAGCAGTAAGGCCTCAATTTTCACCACCTACGAACTGTGAACCCACATTTGGAAATTTTGTTCCACCAACTGTTACATGAGTTTTGTACAACACAGATTTTGAATGTGTATTTTATAATACCAAAAATACTTACTCTGCCCCTTGGTGTCAATGTCACAAAGAATATTAATAGTTGGCCACATTTTAGGGGGGAGATGAGGTAGTTCCATGTTTGGGCCAATTATATGTCTCATTAACAGGTTCTACCCTTTACTAAATACCTGCACCAAATTTTGGTTTATTTCTTTACACATGCTTCATAAAATATTCCATGTTTGAGTTTAAAACTTGTCAAAGTGTTTTATGAGTGATTTGGTAAGGAGTGGAATTCACACACTGAAAGGGGATGTAGCAGCTGGAAAACAGGATGCTCCTGACCCATACAAAGAACTTTCTCTTCAAATAAGGCTGTACATAAGGCTTTTTCCTTTGACTAATTCTATAAAATGAGTGAGTTTGGAATAGTCATAATATATAGAGGATGTAAATCACATATTTGAGCATCTCCAGGTAATATACTTTGATAAACTAATTAAATACTACATTATTTATCACTTCTTAAAGGGTTATAAATCTTCATGAAAATATTGAGTATCATGAAATCATAATCATGATATTATGAAATCATGAGTACCTACAAATGACCCTAACTTATTTAGGGGTCTGTCAGAGTTATAAAATCAGATTGTGGCAGCTTAGAATCATGGAATCTCAAGGCTTGAAGAAACCTCTGACATTCCCTATCTACCTCACACCCTTTGGTTAGCATTGCATAGATTTTGTACTGTTTCCTGAATAAGTTCTAAGAGGCTCATAAGTAGTTTAATTAAAGCAGAAATCTGATGGAACTAGTAAGTTTCAATACTCATTACAATATGATGTAATAAGTATCTTAAAAGTTAAGGATTTTTCTATCGACTAGACTCAAAATTCTACTTTAAATAAAACCTCCACTACGTAAATTTATAATTTAAATAGGACCTATAGAATAAGACCTATTCTATAGTCAGCATTACCCTGATGTAATAAGGCCCAAAGCAACACAAAATTTGAATTAACTGTCATACCAGTATGTGGTAGAATCAAAAAAATAGCTGAATTTTAAGCTCCCAACCAGGAGGGGTCTCTTTGCTCTATTTGACTACATTGCCTTCAGTCAAATCACCCGTAACCATTATTTAACTGCTGTACTTAAACTTCTTTCATGTCTCTTAGACCCAAGGAAAAGCCAGAAAGATGTTCTAAAAAAATACATTGGCATTTCAAATGTACATTAAAAATGTCTTTCCTGTATTCTCATATCACAAATTCCAAACAACATTAAAGACATCACAGATTACACAGTATTCTGTGTCCTGGGTCTCTGATTCTTTTTAGATTATGAAAGTTGAAAGTTAATTGGAATTCAGAAATTTTCATTAAGTATGTAAAGTATAAATACAAGTAATTTTTTAAAAACTTTATTTTAACACCTAATACAATTGCAATTTTAAGGATTACTTGCACAAAAAAATAAACACATTTGGTATAAAAATGTATCACTTTAACACCCTTTCCCCCTTCAGTCCCCCACCCCCGCCCTCATGAACTGCACTCTATCTGGATGCAGAAACATAGAAAGACTAATGGCACAAATTCCTTTTTACCTACAGGAGTTTCTGTTTATGTACCCAGGTACTCTAGAGGATACCAGCCCACTTTATCACATGAACCATTTCCTTCAGCCTGCTGAATTAGTTTCACAAAGAAACAAAGCTTATTATAAAGGCATTTTAAAAACCATTATCTTAAATTCTTTTTAGAAGCACTGACTTTTTTTTTTTTTGTAATCATTTATATACAGTGTTACATAACAGCTCTGGAGTACAGTACATGCAGCAGAATATACCTGTTGAATATAAAATACTTTCCTTAAAATCTTCATCATTGGAATTCCTTGAAGTCTAAATTATAGAATGCCCATTACTTTGAGAAAATGGTTGAGGAGTACAAATGTCTGCATATGTTGGCCACTGAAATAATCCAAGGCTAACTGGAATAATATTCATAGCACGCCAGGAGTGCATAAATAATTTACTTACATTATTAAAATACAACCCATAAAATTCAAGTTCAAGATTTTATAGGATTGTCTATGTAAATCCTTTAAGTGGTTGACTGGAAATGCATTGTTTCTTTTTTTCTTTTCTTCTTTTTAAAGTCCTATATAAAATGTTCAGCTGAAGTTTATTTCTTCCTCAAACAAAAGAACCACCTTTATTTGTGTCTGCTGCCTCTCCTCTTCATTGCAGCAGTGCACTGTGGACAGTACCATTTGCCTTTTGGTGCTTCTGTCAATCCAACACAGCCATAATGGAACCATTCTATAGGGCACTAGAAAGCACAATTGCAAGAAACAAGTTTTCAGTACTTCTAAAGACAAGAGAGTATATTAAAATATACTCAGGGGACTGAATAATCCATTTAATTTAATAATAATTAGATGTGTAACATCAGAATTTTTAGATCTAGATCATGTAGACATCATTTAGTCTAAGCAATAAGCTGCATGGATGAAGAAATGGAGGCACAGAAAAATTATGCATCTTCAAGAACCCTGAGGTCCATGTAATCTAATCCTATAATCCTAAATAATGAATGAAAATTCACTAATTTTCAACTTTCGAGGGCAAAAAGAAGTGAGATAAGTCTTCTATGTAGAAGGTAAATATATCAAGATTTTATTTAATTTTCAGCCTTATTTGCTCTCTCATAAAGTAGAATAAGTTGATTGTAATTAAAGACATTAATTTATGTCTTATGCCCTGGATTTCCTACCTGGGTGTTTCTATTCCTAGAAACGTAGAGAAAAAGTATTCCTCTTTGAAATGTATTAAGCAGTTTTACTCTTTCTTGGGAAGTCTTAGCACTCAGAAGAGTACAAACTGGGAATGAGAAGAATCAGAGAAGCATGATGCTGCTAATCACAGAAATCTCAATCGTCATTTTCACTAACTGCCCCAGGAGAGTTTATAGCGATGTTCTTGAAGTGGTTGGGCAATATTGTTTTCGCAATAACCACAAACAGCCTACAAGGCATTCTAGATAGGGAAATAGAAGGAGGGTCTGTCCCATCTGTGCGAGCATGTTGCTGTGACCCTATGAAGTCTAAGAAAAGTTTTAATGTACCTAGCCAACCCCCTCAATCTTCAGATTGTTTCACAAATTTAAAACTCTTGTTAATCTTAGGATCCTGTCACTACTAATTAGTACTTCTGTAAAATTTCAGCGTTCTGTTACCCCTCTGGAGTAAAAGTGGAAGAAAAGGGGACTAAGCTGTATGAAAATAAGGAGAGAGTCAAAATTACCAGACAATATTCTCAGTATTCAATAAAAAACTTGTATCTCTAACCAAAATTAAGTCTCCTAAAACCCAGGAATTCCTTCCTTTCAAATTTCCTTTATTTTTTGTATCAGAGGTGGCTCTTTTCAGCTGACAATTGCAGAATACAGTAAAAAATATTATGCTCATGAGAGAAAGATAATCTCACATTAGATCCTCAATTATCCTACCCTTTGCTTTAGCACGCTGCAGCCTAAAAGAATGAATTGTTTTAAAATTCCATTTTTTTCAACGTGATAAATGAATTGGATTCCAGTAAACAGTATTTTTTAGCAAAGGGAAAGAAAGTATTTATAATTTTCATACAACGTAACACTTATGAGACAAACAATCTGTATATAAAACCATAAAATCCACTTTAAAAATTAAAATAGGTAACACATTAAGGGACACTGCCCTATTTTGAAGAGGAATATTCTAGCATTAGCATAACATAATGAATATAACTGCAAACCTGTTTTCTTAGACCAATACAGCAAATAAGACAAATATTCATGTAATAACAGCCTGTGATTTTTTTTTCATTCCTATATAGAAAAATTTAATACTTACATCTTGGTTATCACATCCCACCATCTCACCATAAGATACCTAGTTAAAAAAAATTAAATGTATTATGACTACGTAACAAACACCTAAATCTCAATTAACTTTATGATACTGTTGGAAAATAGAGGGAAATACACTGAATATACAATTACATTGAGAATCAAGGTGTAATAGTTTTTTCCTTAAATACTCATTTGGGGGCGGGGTCAAGGGTGGGAGAAAATGCACAGGAATTATCTGCCCTTTGGATGTCTAGAAGAACTTGTGATATAAACCACCTGAATGAAGCAGTCATCTTTCTGGGTAGTTCTTATTGCAAAAATTTTAAGTTTCTTTCTTGATTATTTATTTACTGAAAGTTTTTACTTCTTGGGTCACATTAGGTCATTTATATTTTTGCAATTAATAGACCACTTCCTTGGAATTTCTAAACTTATCTATTTTATGTCCTTTCTCATTTTTCTTTTGCTGTTTATCACCAGCACTTTAGGGTATAACTTCCTAATTCCTGAGTTCACTGAAGTTCCCTGTGGACTGAATAATTCTTCAGACAGGATTAACTAGATAGCACACCTTTTGAGTCTCTGCATGAGTGAAAATATATTTACATGGTCTTATGCATAGAAATAATTTCTCTGAATATCAAGTTTTGGGGTGCTCTTTATTTTTCCCTGAAAGCTCTACAGACATTGTATCACCTTTGAGATTTTTAGTGTTACAGAGGAAAACTCTAGCTTCAGTCTGATTTTGTTCTTTTGCAAGTAATCTACTTTCATTGCCAGGATACCGGATATGCTTTCCTTAATCATTTGTACTGAAAAATGTTTATCAGGTGATAGTAGAACACCTAACAAATTGTTACAATTTTTAAAAATCAGATTGGCAACTCACAATGTAAGACACAATAATATGCTGATAGACTAAGATTTAAATGTGAAGAAACTGAAGCACATAAAGAACTAGACAAAACCATACAAAAACTAGGAGAAAATATTATACAAGACAAATTTTTGTGGAAAGAAGAGCAAAAGACAAAGCCCTTCTGAGTATATAATTCATGGCTCGCTTCATAAAGAAAAAGATAAATAGTCACAACTATATAAAATTTTAGAATTATAAAAAAAACTAAATCAAGCAAACATTTAAGGTACATAACAAAAACAACAGAAAAATCAGTCAACACCATTAGGAGTTAATTCATAATGTAAGAAACAAAAATGGTCAAAAAATGTCCAACTTTAATACCAGTGTGTATTAAAACAATCATGATATAAAACTATCAAATTGGTACTTGGTTTTTAAAAGAAAATAATATCCAGTGTTGGACAGGGTTTTAGCAAACAGGCATGTTCATTAATTTTTGGTAATAAATTTCTAGAAAATATATTTTGGTAGTCTGTCAAATATTTACAGCCTAATTTTATTTATAAAAGATTAACCAAGAAATTAGATGTATATAATGGATTACATTTAAAAAATGCCTATTGTAATATTATCCCTAATTTCAAACAAATTAATACCAATATAATAATCTATTGCTAGGTATTGGTTAAATAAACTATAGTGCATGGTATAAGAGATAACTATGTGAAGATTAAAAATATGATCTTAAAGAAAAATCATGTTCAATATACCTGATTTAGAGAAAAAAGCCAGTAACAGGAAAGTATACACTGTGGTTCCTAGTGACAAACTTACACCCACACACGTGTGCACATCTGCATAGACACGTGTTACGAAATGCATGCTTATGTCTCAATGTTGAAGCCCCCAAAGTGACTGTAATTCGATACAGGACCTATGAGGAGGTGGTAGAGGTTAAATAAGGTCATAGAGTGGAGCCCTCCTCTGACAAGGCTGGTGCCCTTTAAGAAGAGACACCAGAGCACACTTTCTCCCTCTATCATGTGAGGGCTCAGTGAGAAGGCAGCAGTCTGCATCTAGGAAGACAGCCCTCCTCCAGAACTGAATCAGTGGACACCTTGATCTTGGACTTTCCAGCCTTCATATCTGTGAGAAATAATTTTTTGTTGTTTAAGCTACCCAGTCTGTTGTATTTTATTAAGGAAGTCAATGTGCATCTGGTGGTACATCAAAAATGTTTAGTTACAGGTTATATCTGAGGGCTGAGATTATGGCTAATAGTTTTCTTTATACACAATATTTATAGTAAATGTCACTTCTGTACGAAGCGGGAGAAAAGTATACAAATAAAGCAAGGGTATTTTAAGTGAATTTTAAAAAGTGCTTAAAAATGAAATAGTTCTCTTTCTTCTAGTTTATTCAAATTTTACTTTTATACATATACCAGACTTTTACCTGATTACAAATGCAGTATCGAGGTTCATTTGGGTCGTAAGTCCAATCAACCTGACTGTTTGAATCAGATTCTGGCACTACAGTTGTTTGTTGAGAGATTTCTTGTACAACAGTTGATGATGAAGAACACGATGATAAGGAAGAAGAGGAGGAGGAAGATGATGATTGCTGGCTTGAAGACTTGTTGTTGTTTCTGAAAAAAACAGTGTAAGTTTTATTTGCACATGATCCAGAAGTTACCAGAGAATAACTCCTAAATAAATGGTATAAAATGAAATGACATCAAACGTATAAATTAAAGTTTAAGTTAAAGTAATTTGGGTTTACCAATGACTTAAAGTGTAGGTAGCACTTTGAAGAATACAAGTTATGGCTACTTTGCAGACATTATTTGTATTTTTAAGTAAACTGAATATTCTGCATCAAAACCTAAAGCAAAAATACACAAAAACATTTGATGAAAGTGGTTATAACCATCAACTGATGTGTGAATACCTACCACATGTCTGGCAGGGAACCAAGAGTGTAAAAATTTACAAGTAATTTACTGCTAAGCCATACATTATTTAAATTCTAAACTTTATCATAAGAAATCACATTAAAATTGCACCATTAAGATGAATTAATTTTTAAGATGTTTGACACTTCTGTTGTGGCTATTTCATATTGACCATTCTTTTAGGGATTCCTTCACAGAAAATGTAACATATTTAAAAATACAGATAACATAAATACTATGTAACTAATTATTTTGGCTAGCATTTTAACTTTTATTATGTATAAACACACAGTTACCTGGGATAGACAGTAATAAGTGCTATTAAGTTTTCATATCTAAAGCTTATAAAATCATCCCAAGTCTCATATATAAAATCTAGGGATATTTTCATACCATCAATTTTTGGGACCCAAGACTAAGAATTAAGACGCCTTGTTTGCTATTAATCAAAATGAAAAATCTTGTTTTAAAAAAAAATCACCAGGATATAATTTACATTTCATGCATTAATTTACCTTGAAACATATGGCAAAATAAAGGGCAATAAACGAAAAGCAGTTACATAAAATTACTTATCTTAATGAATGAAGGGAGATAAATGAAAGAAGATAAATAGAAGTCATGTATTAACAAACTTAAGACTGTAGAAAAATTAAAAACAACTGTAACACTTTTTAAAGATTTTATCCCTTCAAAGTATGGCAGTATAAATGAAAACTGCATGTCTCCTCACCTTTGCAAGGTTCATTTCAATCCATTATATCCTGCCTTTAACATAGACAGGCCTGGCTGAGGTATCAAGTAGACCAAGTACTCAGTAAAGGTGTGGGGCTACTGTAACAATAAAACTTACTTGCTCTTTCGACCACTCCGTGAGTCAGCTGCTGATGAACTGGCATTCTGTGTTAATGTTGTCATAAGTGCCGAAGATGACGAATAGACAGCTGTTTCCCTGGCCACTGAAAATTCTTTTCCCAGCTGAAAGTCATTATTCTTAAATGCTTCATAACTGGCTTTTAAACTTGATGTTCTTCGTCCCTCCTTCATCTTAAATAGACATTGATTGATAGCATCGATATATGTAAATATGTAGATTTTCTTTTTCAAGTTTTACAAGTTATAGTTTTATTTTGGTTTACCCAGTATTAATGGATATTGTTTCAATGGTTATTTTCATCACTGGAATTTAAGCTTTCTTTTTGAGACGGAGTTTTGATCTGTCACCCAGGCTGGAGTGCAGTGGCGCGATCTTGGCTCACTGCAACCTCTATCTCCCATGTTCAAGAGATTCTTCTGCCATAGTCTCCCAAGCAGCTGGGATTACAGGTGCCCACCACCACGTCTGGCTAATTTTTTTGTATTTTTAGTAGAGACGAGGTATCACCATGTTGGTCAGGCTAGTTTTGAACTCCTGACCTCAAGTGATCCGCCTGCCTTAGCCTCCCAAAGTGCTGGGATTACAGGTGTGAGGCGCCCGGCTGGCTTTTTTATGTAAAGATTTATAATAAGAGTTTACACAGTTAGAATATAAACTACGGGATGGGCAACTTCTTCATGTGAAATACAGACAAACTATACAGAAGTGAACAAACTCAAGATGACCTAAGTCCAAGGCTACAGAGGAAGCCTTGGAACTGGCAGAAAGAATGAAGCACTGTGTTAGCATGTGCTGTGGACTGCAGTCAAGAACACAGGCAACATGAGCAGTTATTGTGAGAAGGGTCTGCATATAATCTGAATGATAAACCTATTTTTTCTTTTCATTATCAGTCAGGTAATTCCTACATGTTCTTTCATTAAATAAAGTATCAGATACCATAAAACCATGACTTAAAAATGAAACTATACAATGTTAGAAAACTATTTGTTTACATCAGTTATTTCTTTTTCTTTTTTTTTTTTTTTGAGACACAGTCTTGCTTTATCGCCCAGGCTGGAATGCAATGGCACAGTCTTGGCTCACTGCAACCTCTGCCTCCCGGTACAAGTGATTCTCCTGCCTCAGCCTCCGGAGTAGCTGGGATTACATGCACCCACCACCATGCCCAGCTAATTTTTGTATTTTTTAGCACAGACGGGGTTTTACCACGTTGGCCAGGCTGGTCTTGAACTCCTGACCTCAGGTGATCCACCCACCTTGGCCTCCCAAAGTGCTGGGATTACAGGCGTGAGCCACCACGCCCAGCCTACAACATCCAGTTATTTCTATTAGGTTTCCAATGATCCAGACAAAATGTAACATTTTGTGTCTAAACACTTTACTTTTTACCTGAGCTGTAGCCTGAACTGCTTGAGCGGCTGCCATGGTAATTGCTCCTGCACCAGTGCCTGAAGGTAACGAGCCAATGTTATAGGATGGCAGAGGTTGGGAGGAATTCACATTGTAGTTACTGTTAGAAGAGGCAGTGGAATTATTATTTCGACAACCTGTGTAGGCGTAAAAAAAGAAAAATCATTGCCGAGAACATAATGTGAGTGAGTTTAAAATACATTATTTCCCAGCACAGATAAACAACCATTAAATTAAAATTTTTCATGTCACTGCACATTAAGTCAACTGAATAATGTATCTTATTGTCTTTTTTCTTCTTTCTCCATATGTATACTTTAACCAGGTAAAGATACTGTATGATTCATTAATCCTGCAAGATTTTATTTCCCCTTATTCCAACACAAACAAACAAAGCAATCATATTTAAGAAAATTAACTTACCTAGCGTATTTTCCTTAGAGGCATCTGATGTAAGGGTGGATAGAAGAGCTTCAGATTTAAACTTCTTTTCAGGAATATGATCTGTTGTTGTATGGTGAGAAGTTGGATTATATTTCCTTTCTAAATAAAAAAAGAATTCATGTGTTTTTAAACTTTAGAGAACTATGGACAAGGTATAATACTTCTATCCAGTTATAATGTGGAACAGTATGATCTGGGTTCCTCTAAAATACAGAACATGATGTTTCCTCAGAAGGCAGGACAAGCAGAACTCTGTGTCACATGTTTATTAAGAGTTAGACTTCTCCACCATTTAAAAAACTTCAGTAGCAAAGTACTAAAGAAAACCCAAGATGTACCATGGGCTCACATACAATATGAGGAAAATTTTGTTTTCAAAACATTATCTACCACTTAGAAAAGTTTTCAGTCAACTATCCTTTCCTATATCAACTAGCCAGCCAGTCATCTAACAATTCATCCACTTGCTAACTTACCAACCATTCAGACTTAATTACATGCCAAACATTAGGTTAAGCACTGGAGAAGCAAGGATGAAAAAGACAAAGGGCCTATTACAAAACAGTTTATTGTCTGGCTCAATTGTAAAGCTCCCTAAGGAGAATGAGGTATGCGTAGGGAAGGAATATATGCTATTAGTACCATACATTCTCCCTCTAAGAGAGAACATTCAAGAGAAAACAGAACACTCATTTCTGAATCACATATGCTTTCCCCAAGGAAAAAGATAGTCTGCCAGTACTTGGAATGAAAAAAAAAAAAAGGGATTTCTTTCTCAATCAGTTGTGTAAAGTTAAAAAAAGAGAATATACAAGTGATATAATAAGGTTTTAATTGTTTTTCAAAACTTAGCTGTACTACACCAAACTTACTTTCCACTGGAGTATGTGAATGAGCATGGTGATTGTTCACTGGCTGTGAAGGAGTGTCTAATTCCAAAGATCCTAAAAGAAGAGAGGCACAGAGATACACCACTATTAAAAGTCACCACAGAACTTCACGTTAGTCTACTACAGGAAATGACTTTCCTCACCCTGAGGAGGACTAGCAAGTTCTGAAGCATATGTCTGTATCATTTTAGCCAGACATGTTAGAGGATCACCACTGTCCATCCCACACTGAGTTATCCTCTCTCTAAACAGTAAGTTATTCCTTTCCCAGTATTTATCTTAAGTACAAAATGGCTCAAGGCATACTTGTGTCTAATTAGGGAATTTACCACAGTGGGTGCATATAAATGGATGAATGGACATTGTAATCTGATTACTGGTAAGAGCCAACCTAGTTTTACTGAACTGAAGACCTTTTAACGGGAGATTCTAAAGTTCTACGTAATGGGGGACATTACGATATGAAAAAAATTATTTGATTATTAAAATGCCATTATGATAATAAAGACTTCATAAAAGAAGTTAGGGATTTTGCTTGCAAAAAGTGAGAAGAATAACACCAAGCTTAAAAATAACTCTAACAAAATTTTCTGGGTTTATTTTTTGATCCCTTGAGATGAAATTATGGCAGGGCACAGGGTGGAGCACTTTTTATAACTTGATCCAATTTTGCTTCATATGTCTGTGTCCTTAGAGAGGATGCTTTATTAACCTTCCTGCAGTACTGAATAGGCATGAATTATCATTACGCATAGCTATCATCAGCATTTTTTAAAAAATCAAAGCAGCTAAAGAATTTTAAGTTTTGTCTCAAAATACTTATTACCTTCAGATAGGGTTCCTCAAGAAGAAAAGTATCACGAAGAAATAGGATGGTTATCTAAAGTGATGGATCTACTTTTGAACACAAAAATGCAACTATGGATATCAAGACAGACTTGTGATTGGCTTCCCTAGCTGACTTCTGGTGAGTATACAGAGAGATACATAGATTGGCACTATAAAGAAACCTTTCCTCTGTGTGTAGAAACAGGTACATATTCCTGCTATTGAAATGCACCAAGAAAAAATATGTTTGAAAGTTTTAATTAAACTCTAGTAGAAATTAGCCATAATACTAATTTGGTTCAATTAACACCTAGTGAGTGCCTACTCTACGCCTAGTACCACACTAACTGCTTTTATGTACATTACCTATTTAGGTTAGAAGAAATGCTAAATTAGTTAAGGAAATAGGGTTCATGCTTCCATTTTTGGGAAGTCATACTAAAGAAGTGACAGGGGTAAGTTATAGCAGGAGATCAAATAGAGCCTTGCAAAGAAATATTAAAATGGTTTCTTGCTGATAAGTGACAGAAGGAAATACTTCCTTAAGAAAAGGAGGTAGTGTTCTGAAACCAAGTTGAATCTTTTTCAGTACATACAGTTAAGGAAAAGCCATAAAGTAATTCTTATGAAGAGAAACTAACCACTTTCCTCAAAGCTTAAGTATATAAAGAGGCAGGGTAAAGTCAACACATTTAATGCAAGATAGTTAATTTGTCTCCCGATTTTTTTCTCTAAATTTTTGTTCTTACCACTCAACTTACTAGGATATGTGGATATAAAAATGATTTAATATGCTATTTCATAAAAAGTGAGCGGATGATATCCTATATTATCTGTCTCAGTATCCATGACCCAAACATTTCCAGCTGCTAGGGTCCAAGCTATCTGGCCTGGATGCCACCATCCACTGAAGGGCAGGATTTGAAAAGCCTCTGTGAGACAAGCGTCTTCTCAGTGATTTGCACATGTACTGTCCAATATTGATGGAAAACTGTAAATTTTACTTACGCCTCTCTAATATTTCTGTAATTCCAGCATTATCAGCTTCCAGCTCCATTTTAAACTTAGCCAGTTCCTGATCCAGCTTTCTCAAGTGTCGATCTACCTGTTTCAAAGAAGATCAAAGATAACCACCAAAATTTGGGACACTGTTAAAGTGTCAGTTTAATGAGGAAACCTAAATCTTTGTTTCTTTTAGTGAATCTGCTTGGTATCTTTAAGCAAGTCAATTAACCTATGCCTCAGAGGTTTTTAATCTACAAAATGAGGGTGCTAGGCTAATAATCTCCCAAGTCTCCTTTAATATATTTTAAGTTCTAAGACCCGGACTCTCAACTTGTTAGGAAATGTTCTATACTCCATTTTCAGAAGTAAGGACATGAAAATTAAAGCAAAACTGAGATTAGGGATTAGAGATGGGAGGAGGGAGTGGAGGCTGGTTACTTTTCATAATATGTGCCCTGTGATTACTTAAAGCCTAATCTCCTCCTACTTAGAAGGGCATCATCCACACTGTCATATCATAAAAGCTATTATTTAGAATGATGAAAGATCCTTAGTCTATAAAGAAGCTCCTATATTCTACACATCTATTTCTCTTAGGCATGAAAGTGAACCATTATGCTTGTAAACATTTACATGAAGAGTAACAAAAGGGGTTTTTAGTCAGAAAACTCCATTCCTCAAAAGGTCTGGTTAAAATTATTTAATTTATAATACTACTTCCCTAGTTAAGTTGGCAAAATTTTATTTTCTCACTGAGAGATCTTTTGACTAATTTCAGAAAATTATATGACACTTCAAACTAACAATAAATGTCTTAATGTATTTTTAAGCTTAATATTAAATATTTTTCAATACTTTTCCAACTTACTACTTTGAAGTGAAACAAAAAAACACACAAAGTCTTTGAAAAATATTCATGTCACATTATTGACAACATCCTTTTTCCAAGTCTAGTTTCCCACTGGATTACTGCTAGAATTAGAAATAACTTTCCTACAGATATCAAAATGTGCTATGATACTGTATCAGGGCAACATTTTAAGTGAGACTTAGAATTAAATAATGTGTAACTAACATGAAGAAGAAGGGGAGAAAGGCAGCAAAACACAATGTGCATGGGTTAGACGCCTATGAAGGGCAGGTAATGTGCTTGGCGCATCAGATGACCTCTCTTTTCTATCCCTCAATATGATCTTTTTGGTTATTACTGTCTTCACTTTACAGGTAAAGTAACTCAGAGGGGTTACTTAAGTAACATGCCCAAAGTCATATAGTTAATGCATTACAGAAACCAAATCTATCCGTAATGAATTGTGCTTTGCCATTTACCTGACATTGACCACTGAACTTTTTGCATGCAGGAACCAACTCTTTTTTTTTTTTTTTTTTAATTCTTCAGAATAATATAACTCAAGTATAAAAAGTATAATATTGTCTTATTATTTCTATTTTATATATTAACAACAATCATTAGGGTGTCGGTTTGTACTTTTTCAATAATTGAAAGCCAGTATTCCCTCTACCTTTACACACACATTACTTTTCAGAGTTCTAGAATATTTAAAAACCTGTAATATCACATATTATGAATCCTTGCTCCTATTCAAAGAATCTGCAGGTAATTGAGCATCCTTTAATGGAACCTCCCTTCCAATAATAGTGTGAACACAGACGTCTGTTATTCAAGCATACCTCTTTCATTGTCAAAATTTAATCTCAAGGGAAATCAGAAAAAAGATTCATATTTAAGTTCCAAGACTACTAATGCAATGAAAACACTCCACTGCTTTTAATATCTACAATTATACCAATAATAAATAATGAGCTATTATGTGCTTGGTGCTGGATTAAATGGAGGATATATAAAGAATGGAAGAGAATCGTTGTCTTCATAGGAATTAGAATTTAGTTGAAAAATCAAGATTTACATATGATTTTCAATATAATAAAGGATAAAATGTATAGTCTAGATGTCACAAATAAGCAACAGTTCAAAAAGGGTCAGAAGTTGTACATAAGAAAATACAAAACTGGTAGACACAAAGGAGGTATGAATTAGGCAGTGAAGATGGACTGTATTCAAACAGAAGAAAAAAGGAATCACAATAAAAATGTATAGAGACAGAAAGACAATCAATATGCTTAGAGAAAAAGTATGACATAACATGTAATATATATATAAAGCATAGAGAGCAAGAATGTTAGAATCTAGGTTGAGGGGTAGTGTTAGGGTGAGATGAAGACCTTTCTTTTTCATGCCATACACATTACCTTAACTCACTTCACCTCTGCATTTAAGGATTGCTCCATTATTAAATATATTATTGATAAAGTTCACTACATATGACAATGTGAAAAATAATGATGAGACTTTCAATACTAGATAGCTCAGAAAAGGCACTAGAACCTAAAGGGTTAATAACTCTAAAAACCAAATTCATAGTTAAAATAAACAAAGAAAAGCCTTAACCACTTGTGGTAGGCAGCTTTATAAGATGGCTTCCAGTCATTCTCACTTCCTCATATGTAAAAGAGATTATGAACTGATTAATATTATAAGCTATTATTAGGCAATGAGAATTATTTTTCTTCTATTTACCACTGCTGTACTAAATCAAATTAGAAGTTGGAAAGTAAACTGACCACAAGAATGTACTTAAGCAATAAAGCACTAGGATATTTAAACAATATTAAACAACCATAATAAGAGCTGTGAACTTGCCTGAAATCCATCATGTGCAATCCCTCAACCTACATGATTCTGAGTGGTTAAAACACCTCTTCTAGCTGATTACCATGTTGTCCTCATAGGAATCAAGCAAAGCAAGGACCTAAGTTACGGCACCCCTCCACAAACACCTGCTTTCGTAAGACTGGTTTACAATAGTCAAGAGGGTACTGCCCCAATTGAGAGATTTTCTATTAGCCACAGATTCCTAACACAGGGCTAACCAAACAGTCTATTTATTTTTTCCCAGTTAATGTCAATAAATGCTATAAACAAAGTTTCCTTGCCCTATGACCCCAAATCATTTTCTATAACCCCAAATCATAACAGCTTTAAGTTTAAACGTCTACTATTCTTCTGGCCTCTTTAAAAACAAAGGAAATTCTACTAATATTACTTGTTAACGTACTCATGATCATAGCGAAAAGTAATACTTGGCCCCTCTGCACGAAACAAACATAAAAACCTTCATCCTACAATATTTGCATAGAGTTGTAATATTTGACTCTTTCTTTTTTGACTATCTGGTTTTCCTATATTCATATTTTAAAGTGTATAACTAATGGACCTAAACAAAACTAAATACAGCTTTTTAAAAGTCTCTACATGATCTACTGTTTCCAATATGATCAATTTCTAAAATTTAGATGTCTAGCTTGCCCTTTCAGAATAGGCCATCAAGTCTGTTACATTCTAAATTGAAATCAACGGCAATAAGATAAATTTATATCCATGAAAAGGTCTGGTAATAGCGAGTAAGGAGGGTAAATTGGGGAAGAAAAAGGAACCATGATGGCAAAGTATTTCTCAGATGATAGGTCATGAAAATGATTCTTTACATCTCTAAATTACTTTTAAACTAGATTAAAATGTGGCCTATCCTTATGCTGAAACAAATACTTGAGAGGGCTTAGCATATAACTTGGTCTAATCATCTTCCTGAAAGACAATAAGGACAGGACAGAAATCAAAAGGTCAAACTCACATAATATATTTCCTTAATTAGAGTATCAGATGAAAACTCTCAAATTTATAGGTAAAATGTGCATCTGAAATATAATCATCTCAGGAACAGGCCAGGATATTAAAAAAAGAAGCAAGTTCAAGGGTATTGAGCACTGCAAGAGACTGCTAAAATCATTCAAGCAGTAACTAAAAGCTCAAATTTTATCAGGGTATGTATAAATCAACTTTATTAGGTATTGCAATCTAATACATCCTTATGACAGTGACATCTGGCTGAGAAACACAAATAAGTGTTTAACGACTATTTATGAGTATCAGGATTCTAGAAGAAAATTATTTTAACTGGATAGATTTTGTTTGTGTTAGTCAAATTTCACTAAAACGGCTACTGAAATAAACTGTCAGTTTGTTCTACGGGACCCCTAAAACAAATTTCTTCATTTGTCGATAACATCTAGTTTGGTTTATTCCTTAATAAATGAGGTCACCAGTGCAGTGATGGTCACAGGAAAAAAAACGTTTACTACTAATTTAAAAGTAAATAAAATATTTCAATGAAAAAAATACAATGAAATGCAATGCCATATAAAAAACACTGAGAGATAAAATCAAATACAATTACATACCAAAGTGCGGTACCATAAATTTTGTAAAAGTAAATGCTTATTTAAAATTACTACAATATAATGTTTAAGCAAAGGCATACATACATGAAATCTTTAAAGTCTATTCTGCGCCTCTGTTTAAAGTCCTTCATGGGCTTCCACTGCTTTAGACTAAGAATTACTCTCCTCCTACACTGGCTGACAAGGCCCCCATGTGTTAGCTTCTGCCTGTTTCCTTTCATGCCGCTCCTTTCCCATTACAGACCACAGACCAACCACCCCAACCTCTTTCTTGGTTCATTATGCAAGTCTTTTCCACCTCAGACTTTGTCCTTGTTACACCACGTGACTGAAACATTCTTCCCTTAGCTTTTCCAACAGCTGGTTCTTTCTCACTTTCCAAGTACAACCTCAAATGCCATCTCCTTAGACTACATTCTTAACAGCCTTTGCCAGTTATTCACTTTTCTCCCTCTCTCTCCCCCTTCCTCTCTTCTTTCCACCATGTTTATTTCCTCCTGCGAACTTATCAAAATCTAAAATAGCCTTTGTTTAACAGTTTTCCCAGGCTGGGCGCGGGTAGCTCACACGCCTGTAATCCCAGCACTTGGGAGGCCAAGGTGGATGGATCACCTGAAGTCAGGATTTGGAGACCAGCCTGGCCAACATGGTGAAATCCTATCTCTAATAAAAATACAAAAATTAGCCAGGCATGGTGGTGTGCGCCTGTAATTCCAGCTACTCAGGAGGCTGAGGCATGAGAATCACTTGAACCCAGGAGATAGAGGTTGCAGTGAGACAAGATCGTGCCACTGTACTCCAGCCTGGACAACAAGAATGAAACTCCATCTCAAAAACAAACAAACAAACAAACAAACCAGTTTTCCTAGACATTGTCTGTCTGTGTCATTGCCCATCTACTACCTGTGACTGCTCATATGGAGTTCTATAGACACTTGCTGAATGAATGAAAGTCATACTCTCACACTATATAAAGTTCTACAAATATAAGTACCACTGTTTTCTGGGTAAATGATCTTGGAACAGAATTTACTGTAGTTTTACACTTACATAAGGTCCCATCCACTCCCTTTTAAAGCATACTTGCAGTCTCAGTTCTCAAATGTTAAATTTTATAGGAATGTAATTTCTATTATTTATCAATTCTCATTGGATGTTTACTATTGTTATTCAGGGAGAATAACTAATTTGACAGGTTAACTCCATTTAGTGACCTCTCAATTGAACATGTCAATAATTCCCTTATATTTGGCTATAATTATGTGTAAGGGTAATAAGGTAAATTTCTTACCCTCAGGCATAAAGTGATCAAATATTGTAAGACATTGTGGTGATATACACTACACAAACCACAAGTTTTCCAAGAAGGTACATAATTTTTTTTGACATTTTGGTAATTATTTATTCATAAGTGATGTTAGTGTTTTACTTATATTTGTAGTATCAAATTAGTAAGTTTTCCTCTTAAGTATATTTCATCTAAAAATTTACTTAGTATGTAGGTATTGTAAAAATCTTGAAGGCAGGAAAGAGATGACTAAGGTTTGGAAGACACTGGATTAGATTATCTCGAAAACCTTTGTCCTTCTCTTCATTATTCACTTACTCTATTATGTCAGGCTCTCAGGGTACAGAATGACCAAAAACTTCACTTACTCTCAGACCCCCTGGTCAGGAAAGCTAATATTTTTGACTTTTTAACAATAAAATGACTGGGCACAGTGGCTTATGCCTGTAATCCCAGCACTTTTGAAGGCCGAGGTAAGTAGAACACCTGGGGTCAGGAGTTCGAGACCAGCCTGGTCAACACAGTGAAACTCCATCTCTACTAAATAACAAAAATTAGCCAGGCGTCATGGCACACATCTGTAATCCCAGCTACTCGGGAGGCTGAGGCAGAAGAACTGCTTGAACCCAGAAGGCAGAGGTATCAGTGAACCGAGATTGTGCCATTGCACTCGAACCTGGGCAACAAGAGCAAAACTCGGTCTCAAAAAAATAAATAAACAAATAAATACGATTTTGGGGGGAACATGTTAACTGGAGGCCCAATATTTTCATTACTCTCAATAGTAATATTCATTGCACTATTTAATATATCTGTTTTGTTGTTCAAGGAAGGGGTCTTTAAAAACAAATTAAAAACAGGAAGAAAAAGTATTATTGTAAGTTAAAGATATTTTTAGTTAAAATGCTCTAAACATACATATTACTATAAGTCTTTTATGTAAAAAATATTCACCAAATGCTCATCGGCAAATCTTGTTTTACAAGAACTTTCAAAATGAACTTATGTATCAGAAAAGGAAATCTATCTAAATTGAAGACAGTAACAAAATTATGAGAGCAATTTAGTAAGAGGGATACCAAAAAGACTGGAGCAAAGAAAAAGATCATAAGATCGAGTGTTTCATCTCCTAAAGTGAGGCTATAAAGGAAACTAAACTCACCTGAATTGTATTACTTCTTGAAGTCACACCTGGAAGTAACTATTTGTATACTGCAGTATCCTTGTCAGTCCATCAAAACTGAACCAATGGGGCTGGGCGCGGTGGCTCACGCCTATAATCCCAGCACTTTGGGAGGCCGAGGTGGGTGGATCACAAGGTCAAGAGATCGAGACCATGCTGGTCAACATGGTGAAACCCCGTCTCTACTAAAAATACAAAAAATTAGCTGGGCATGGTGGCGCGTGCCTGTAATCCCAGCTACTCAGGAGGCTGAGGCAGGAGAATTGCCTGAACCCACGAGGCAGAGGTTGTGGTGAGCCGAGATTGCGCCATTGCACTCCAGCCTGAGTAACAAGAGTGAAACTCCGTCTCAAAAAAAAAAACAAAAACGAAAAACAAACAAAAAAAAAACTGAACCAATCTCAGCATACTCTGGTACCCTGGGAGAAACTGCCTCCCAACTAAAATATATCTACACCAACAATGACACCATTAAACTCCTCACCAAGACTCCTAACTTGGGGGTCATATTAGTGCTTTTTCTTCTCTATTAACATATTCAGGTGATTTTTCCTCAACAAATACTGATTGAAGAATAGCTATGCTAGGCTGTGAAGACATTAAAATAAAAATACATAGTTCCTGACATTTATACTAGGGAAGACAAAAACAAAAGCAAAGGTAAATATATAATTACAATGTTATTTGGTCAATAATAACATCACGTGAATAAGAGTGATTTGGAGGCTGACATGACTGAGGCTAGGGTAAAGCACAAACTGCTAATTATCTGTATAGTATCTATTCTCCCCTTCTTTCTGACAGAACCCCACATAACTGGGGTGGCCATGCAGCTAGAAGGAGCCAGTAAGATATAAGATGGCAGTTAGTAAGATTTCCAAGAAGACTCTTTAAAAGAGCTGACTGAATTACAAAATGTGCCCTTCTGAGTAATCTCCTACTGCAAGTCTTCTTCCTCCTGCCCAGAATGTCTGGTAGAACAGATGAGAAGTAGCCTGGGACACTGATTTTGTTAGGTAGCGATACAAACCCTGGTCTGCCTCCTCCAACAGGTATTTTACATGAGGGATAAATAACTGTATTTATAAAAACCACTCTTATATGCCTTTCCTGTTATAAGCTGTCAAATCTCTTCTCCTAGATGTAAATGATACAAATATCAAAGTTATTAAGACAATAAAGAGGCATGGGTAGGATTGTGAAGGATAGGGCAAGGTTTACCAAGCAAACAGGAAAAAGACTCATTCCAGTCAGGGAGAGTCATGCATACACAGTATGTTCACTGTGGATCGGGCACGTGGATGGTGGTGAGGGACAGAGGACAACAAAGAGACACAGTTAGAAATCTGGCAGGAACCAAATCAAGAACTTTCACATGGCATGATAAAACACGTCAGTAGCAAAGTGCTTAAGAATTTCAGGCCAGGCGCAGTGGCTCAAACCTGTGATCCCAGCACTTTGGGAGGCTGATGCAGGTGGATCACTTGAGCCCAGGAGTTCAAGACCAGCCTAGGCAACACAGGGAGACCTCATCTCTACAAAAAATACAAAAATTAGCCAGGCATGGTGGCACATGTCTGTAGTATCAGCTACCTGGGAGGCTGAGGTGAGAGAATTGCTTGAGCCTGGGAGGATGAGGTTGCAATGACCTGAGATCATACCACCATACTCCAGCCTGGCTAACAGAGTAAGGTTCTGTTTAAAAAAAAAAAAAAAAAAGTCAAACAAGGAGGCAGCATGCTTACATGTGTATTTTAGGAAAACAGTGATAAATCAAAGGCAGAAAAACCATTTAGAAAAGCTACTATAGTTGTTTGGGTGAGAGATGAAGAGTATTTGAGGAGATACACACTAGAAAATGATAGAAGGGAATGTTCTATATCTTGATTGGGATGTTGGTTACAAGAGTGTATACAGCTGTCAAAATGTGAATTGTACACTTAGGACATGTACATTTATTGTCTATAATTATATTTCTTTTTTTTTTAAGTACTTGAACTACAGCAAGCTAAAGAATGGTGAAGAAGAGACAATTAGAGGCATTTATAAAGTAAAATGAACAACACATCATCAAAATAAATGTGGGGAAGTTAGTGACAAGGAATATGGGGTGACTTTCAGTACCCAATCTGAATGACTACAAGGTCAGTGGTTCATCTGAGATTTAGAAACAAAAAGGTGGTGGTGGGGGCAAGGGAGGGTAGTTAGAGAAGAAAAAGGAGATTCTTTAAACTTTAAAACACTGAGTTCTAGGACCTGGGAATACTCAGATAAGATGAAAAGACTCAAAGAAACAGCTTGGGCTTGAGGAATGATTAAAGTACAATTGTTAACATTACGAGAACACGTGGAAAGGTAACAGAGGAGTGTTTCTCAACTTGGGTGGTATGCAAAGGTCCGGGATAAAACTGGCATTTGACAGAACAGGTCTTTACTGTGTGGCATTTGGTCTTTCTGGCCTTCTTGGCAGGTAGAAAAGGGGAAGAGAATCACCTTCATGTGAGAACCACTTGAAAGACTAAGAAACCACATAGGTCAAGGACAAAACCCTGAGGAACACCAACATTATGAGCTATACCCAAGAAGGAGTCGGAGAAAGGCCACAAAGGTGGGAGCATCTAGAGCAAACAGTCACACAGTAATACATGATCAAGAACGGCAAAACAAAATGAATGGCAATAAGCATTAAATGTCCCCACAGGGTCAGTTACAAGAAATTGAAGCTGTCAGATGGATTTAGCAATAAAGAAGTCATCAAATGAAGCTTCAGAGGATTGGTAAATAGAACCCTGATTGACATAAATTTAGGAATAAATTGAAGGTAAGGGAGTGTCAAAAAGTCTGAATGAGAAACTCAAGAAAGACTACACTGGCTAAAGCAGAGTCATGGTCACGACAGGATTTATATTTGATTGTCCGGGTTTTTTTTTAAATATGAGGAAGACCTGAGCATGTTTAAATGCTGTGGTATAGAAGCCAATAGAAAGAAAGGAGGCTAAAGATTAAAAAGAGAAGGCATAAGTGATGAAGTGAATATGCAGCAAGTAAAAACATGCCTTAAGGCAGCAACAACGTGGAAGGTACCAGTAAGAAAAGAAGATCAAGAGCTCAACCAGTCTCTTGATTCAATAGAAAAGGGCTGATAAAATAGAAGGAAACGAAGTGTAGACACAAGAAGTGTTTCAGAGGGTGGGCAATTCCAAGTGATGATTAAGTTCAGACTGTGGCAACTGAAGCAGATTAGTATTTGCAAAAGCCAAAGAAGTAGATGACTAGGTAATAAAAGATAATTTCAACAGCAAACTGTGAACAAGGTGCCAGTTTTTCAATCAACGACTGAGACTGACGTAGAAGCCACTGAATTACAATGATAAAAGGTAGAGGATAACTGAGATGATTATCACTAAGTCTGAAAGAGAAGGGATCCTTATATAAAGGATATAATGTTCACCTGAAGTAGGATTAAAGTATTTAAGAAGAAAGGGAGGGAGAGAGTAAGGGAAAAAGAAGAAAAACAAAAAGAAAGAGGGTAGAGCAAAGGAGAAACCAGAAAGGAAGGGGTGGGGAAGAGAAAAGAGGAAAAGACAAAAGGAAGCCTCAGAGATACTAGGGGAGTGAGAGACAGCAGCTTCAACTTGGCAGAGCTGAAAGGGAAGCAGTGGCTTCAGGAAAACAGAAAATTCCAGTTCAGGAAATGAGATGGACTAAGTCCTTAAAGAAGGAGCAAATGGCTACTCTCGACCAAACTAAGAGCAATATATGCATTTTAATGCAAACCCTCCAGTAAGGTATAAATTAATATTGCTGTTTTACAGCAGGAAACCGAGGTTCAAGATTAAATAACTTTTCCAAAGTCATGCTGTCAGTGAAATGGCTGAGCTAGGGTTTGAACTCACATCTGCATGGATCCATCATGGACACAAGCTTTCTGTTACATTTCTTATGTTTTATTAAATTTACAACCTCACTTTTATTACTTCACTCTCTAGCCTTGGTAATCTATCCCCTTTCAATTAATTTCTGAATTTGTACTTTCCTTCTGTGTTTATGCCATTATCTCTGAGTTAAATGTTTTCCCCTCAATACACCATCTAATTTGAGACTCTGACTTTCTGAACAAACTCTGTTCAAAACTCTTCCTATACCCTCTAAGTAATCGATAAGTAACTCTGCATGACTTACTTCATTTTTTTTTAACAGACACCTCTTAATATTCAATTGTGTTAATGTTTATTACATGTTTCTGCATAGGTTCTCCACCTTAGTTTGCAGGTAGGTCTTCCCCACTACAGTAGTTTACAGACACCTTGAGGACAAGAGCCATTTCTAGTATTTATTTACTTTTTATTCCTCCATTATACCCAGGTACAACTCCCTTTTATCAGGCACGGAGTGGATGAACAGTGTGGTTTATAAATAAGAGATGAATACACACACACATATTTAAAAAGCATATATTTGTATTTTTTCTAAATACACAAAGTATCTTTAGTAAAGGTCTAACAAGCAGTAAAACAACAAAATAATCAACAAAACAAAGAATAGAACCAAAGAGCTATATGAATTAAAAAGCAGGCAGTCTCTAAATAAAGACTGATACATACAGTCATTAAATATGAGGAAGAATGTTACTAAATAAATTAGTCTAGATTCAAATGTAAACGCCTTTTTCTAAATTTATAGACATAATTAAAGACTGAAACAATAACTTTTTTTTTTTCGGTTTTCATTCCACAGTAAATCAAGCTACAGCCTATTCCATCTATCTTTAGGCAGTGGCTTTTATGAATTTTTTTTCTCAGAATAACTGTACGAACAAAAGAGCCCAGGTTATCAGAGCCATTAAAATGTGTGTACTATATCAAAGCAACTAAACATTTTCCATGGCTCTACATGACAGGTGTTTTCTAGTTTGGTATAAGCATTTATAATTCACACCATATGTGGTGTTCACCTTTTTTCCTGTGTCTTGCTCACCAATGACATTTTATTTGCACATACTTGTGTTCAGTAATAAATCTGTACTCAGGAAAGACAATATTAAGTATGAAATCTATACACTGAAGTCACCCAAAAGTGAGCATTTGTTTTTTGCTCTAATTTACTTTAATGTAAAAACAGAAATGGTTATTTCCTAAAGTATGTATTTTGGAAGATGTTTCAAATGAAAGAAAGCACCATAATTGCATCAATATGAGAAATAGTGAATACTCTATCTATCTTCTTGGTGTTTTCAATCTTTTAGAAGTGCTGCTGCAAAAAAAGAATCTTGTTTAAAGTTTGTCATCTTGTATTTTTCAAACAACTGCCACAGCTTTTACATACTATCTGTTAACATCACTCAGGTAAACACTGATTCAAATGATTCTTCTTCATTTTAATCAGACTACCAAGAACTCTTGTCAAGGCATTCTTCTCAGATAAATTTTGCCACAGAAACAATCTCAAAATGATGTATAAGGCACGTAAACCCACTATCTTAAGAAGACAAGGATTAGTAAAATAAAGTTAAACATTAATTCAGGTTTAAAGAATATCTAACATCAGAAACAATCTTACCTCACTGTAGACTTGCTAAAATGTACTGTTCTCACCACATTAATACTGTGGACTCTTACTTTAACCACAAAATGGACACTGAACTGTCAAACTAGATGTGATCAAGAGAGCAATACTTCAGTTTTAGTTGGTTCTTCCTACATTTAAGCCAATATATTTGAAACATATTCTATTATAAAAGTAGTTATGGCACAGGGTACACATTACTTTTACTTACCAAGTCATATATCTGGTTTGCCAACTGAACCTTCTCATCTGCATCTTCCAAAGCTTTATAGTAGTCCTGAATGAAAATATTTTCATTTCAAAAATAAAGTAATCCTTTAAAAATATTCATATGCAGGACATATAACTGCATTTTCATTATCACACATTGTTATTACAGCCAGTCATCCTACTTTAGTAATAAAAAGCCTGTTAGAGGCTGGGCATGGTGGCTCATGCCTGTAATCCCAGCACTTTGGGAGGTCAAGGAGGGCAGATGACTTGAGGTCAGGAGTTCAAGACAAAAATGGCGAAACCCCATCTCCACTAAAAATACAAAAACTAGCCAGGATTGGTGGTGGGCACCTGCAATCCCAGATACTTGGGAGGCTGAGGCATGAGAATATCTTGAACCTGGAAGCCAGAGAATGCAGTGAGCAGAGATCGCACCACTGCACTTCAGCCTGGGCAACAGAGCAAGACTCTGTTTCAAAACAAAACAAAACAAAACGAAAGAAAAACCTGTTAGAAATAGGGTGGGGATGGGAAAGGATTAGAAACTATGCACAATGGCCAAGAGTTAAAGGGAGATGTTCAGAATTTCTAGAAAGAATATAATTAAAAATAAATGCCATTCTAAGTCTAGAAAAAGCTGTATGAGTTAATGAACAGTATTTAAAATAAAAAATTAATTAAAATTGATCTAACTTGTAAAGTACATTTGCATTCCATTAAAAAAAATTTTTTTAAGCCAAGCTACTGAAAGGATTCTGATCTGCATTTCCCTATTTTGCAGTTGTTCTACAACTCTCACTTTAAATTAGGTATATTTTCATACAACTCAACCTGTATTTTAGATTTTGCCTCATTATTTTTTTAAAAGAAAAGAGGGGGAAGGAAGAAGATACTATGAATTTCCATGGGGTACTAGACTTTTCAGGGTATACTCAAAGTGCACTCTACCAAAACTTTATTAAAGAGATGATTAGTGACTTTGGGATGTACATGTATCATGTCTATATTCACAAACACCTGTGCCTCCAGATATCTTCCAGCCAGCACTACTCTGTTATAGATTATGATTTATTTTTCTAACAGAAATAATTTTCCCTCCATGAGGTAGAATAAATAACATAACTACTCATTTGTAGTTTCCAAATTTCTTTCTTAGTTGACCTTTTTTTTTTTTTTTTTTGGAGACAGAGTGTCGCTCTGTTGCCCAGGCTGGAGTGCAGTGGCATGATCTAGGCTCACTGCAACCTCCACTTTCTGGGTTCAAGTGATTCTCCTGCCTCAGCCTCCCAAGTAGCTGGGATTACAGGCACCCACCACCACACCCAGCTAATATTTGTATCTTTAGTATAGACAGGGTTTCACCAGGTTGGCCAGGCTGGTCTCGAACTCCTGACCTCAGGAGATCCACCCGCCTTGGTCTCCCAAAGTGCTGGGATTATAGGCGTGAACCACCACACCCAGCCTTTTAGTTGATCCTTGAACAATTTTATAAACACTGGGTTTAGGGAGGCATTATTATTCAGCAATATTAAGATTTGTTTAATGTCACACGGCTAAATAGCAGAGTCATGACCAAATTCAAGTCTTCTAAGTTGTTCTTTCAATGTATTCATCCCTGAATGAATTTGATCATACTTGTAAAGCAAACTTCGAGGTTTGCAGGTATACTCATTCAATTCTGGAAGAGAGGTATATCCACTATATAACTGACAAAACCTCAATTCTACATTTCCAGACCAATGTCATGTACAAATTTAGAGTTTTAAACTAAAAGGCTTTCTTACATTCCTTCTAACTTTTAGGATTTTGTTCTTCTGTGGGTCTAATTTATGTACCTAGCAATATATAAAATATTCTCCAAGGTCTGCTGATGTTTATCCACTCTGGTTTGTGGTCAAAACTAGAATACAGCATTCTGTCTCTGGAAATGACTCAACTTTAATTATATGCAACTAAAATAAAACAAACTAATAGGAAAAAAATGTACTTTTTAAATGGTTTGTCACTTTTTTTTTTTTTGAGACGGAGTTTCGCACTTATTACCCAGGCTGGAGTGCAATGGCGTGATCTCGGCTCACCGCAACCTCCGCCTCCTGGGTTCAGGCAATTCTCCTCCCTCAGCCTCCCGAGTAGCTGGGATCACAGGCATGAGCCACCATGCCCAGCTAATTTTTTGTATTTTTAGTAGAGACGGGGTTTCACCATGCTGACCAGGATGGTCTCAATCTCTTGACCTCGTGATCCATCCGCCTCGGCCTCCCAAAGTGCTGGGATTACAGGCGTGAGCCACCGCACTGGGCCCTGGTTTGTCACTTTCTAACAGTCACTAATTATTGAGACAATTTTTAAAATTACCAAAATGCTTTAATGACTAAAAATCCCTATCTAACACTCTAAAACACAATAACCATTAATAATATTCCCTCATTTTGATATCTAGACAACTATTTAATTTTGAAATATCTTTTTCAGAGCATTCCAATATTTCTTGATAAATTTCTTTAAATTGCATTTTAGGTTTTGGGGTACATGTGAAGAACATGCAAGACTGTTGCATAGGTACACACATGGCAGTGTGATTTGCTGCCTTCCTCCCCATCACCTATATCTGGCATTTCTCCCCATGCTCTCTCTCCCCAACTCCCTAAATTATCCAAAGTGTTGCACATACTTTTTTGATGGAAGCCATTTGTTCTTCTCTCCACTCAGGT
The DNA here is from genome assembly GCF_030222135.1 of Aotus nancymaae. Lineage (NCBI taxonomy): Eukaryota > Metazoa > Chordata > Mammalia > Primates > Aotidae > Aotus > Aotus nancymaae. The sequence continues at coordinate 35,611,769 of NW_026988413.1, forward strand.
TTATTTTTCTTTGCATTCATAAAAAATTCACTGACTCTTTGTTCTAGTTGATCCATTGCATCTATGACATAATAAAAAAATCATATTTAGATGACCAAATTCATATATCAAATATACATGGTTTGATTTAGGGAGGAAAAAAATCTGACAATACACACTCTTTCACTCTGCCAGTAACTTAAGTATGTTATTCTTTGATTATGTAAATATGTAATGCCTTAATTACCTTCCTTTAAAGAGTTACAATTTTCCTCATTGACGGATTATTTTTGTTTTTGCTATTTCACAACTTTTTCCAACAGCCTAAGTAAAGTTGACAAAGTAGATTGGCTCTATACTATACTTTTTGAGCAATACAGCATTGGGGTCAAAAGCCAAAGGTATTAAATCAGCCAAATGCACCAAAACACAATTAAAACACCATTAGATAATCCTCACATTTCTTTTAACAAGAGGAAGTGATAAAAAGATTTGGTATATAGCATTAAACATCTCATCATGTCATATCCCAACTGAAAGTAATAGGTACAATCATTTAAACATTATTTCCAGATAAGTTTTCCTCAAATTATATGCCAAGACTAATCATCTCATTGGATGACTGCTAAAAAAAAAAAAGGGGGAAAAAAGGATTCTGTTGTCATGTAAGCTGAGAAAAATAGTTTTAAAATATACTTCTTTTGGAGATTTTCAATCCATACTAGCCCTTTAATGACTCTATGAAGTCCTATGGTTAATTTTTTAGAAGCATCTTCCTTTGTTTAAATAAGCATTTCTAAATTTATTTAGCACATTGTTCTGTTAATCCATAATTCCTATATAACTTTAGAAAATTCTACTTACTGTAAAGAAATGTACTTTTAAAAAGCCTGTAAAATGTATGACGTCAGCCCAAATTACAAAATAATTTAAAATTTTAGACAATAAAACATAAATTTAAATTTAAAATAAATTATCCTTTATTTAATGCCTACTTTGTATTAGATGCTATAAATTCTAATCCAACTGTAATATTTTAAATCCTTAGATGATTCTCTTTTTACAATGAAAGCCCCTCACAAGTGGTAATACAGTCAAAGTCAATGAGTAAATTAGTAAAGCTCTAAAACAAACTCAGATCTATCTGACAGATCAATCCTGCAGAGAACACTACTTCAGCAAATCTTTAGCATTTCAACTACACTAAATTTAAAATGGATTTTGTGAGATACCCGGAGAACCAAACACACAATTCATACTTCGTACCACAATCTGCTGAACAGAAGGTGGCTTCCATGCCACCACTTTCTATTACGTGCCTCCTGAAACTTACAAGAAAAAATGTACACATAAACAAAGAGTATATAAGTGGTGGTGTAGTCATACGCAGAGAAGTCAGGGGCAGTGAAAAGGACAGGTTATTAACTGTAGCAAGTGGTCCCTGAGCAACCTATTTATAGTCCTTGCTCTACGAAAGAGCAAGGTTAATTTGTGGAAAAAGTCACAGGACTGCCAAGCTACCACTGAAAAAAAAAGAAATGCTCATTAACTGCCAAATTTTTTAGTATATCACGTTAGAAACTTTACAGTGAAATCTTATTTCTGTCACTCATTTTAACTAAGAAAATGATGATTCTGTTACAATTCAAAATGTATCTTATAATGTGTAACTAACTTTTCAAAATTTGACATTCGCCAGGGTCTCTAAAGAGCTATATATAACCTGCGCTTCTATGCTTTCTACTCTTGAAAAACTGTGAATAGAATTAACTTTATAAGTATAAATGCTTAAGTCTTAGTTCGATACGAAAAGGCTCAAGACATCTCAACATTTATGCCGACGTCCATTGAAACACAGATAACCATCTCAATGACGGCAGAAAAATATTTTTTGCACAATCCCACATTCTAGAAAGGAATACACGTGTCCTAATGCCTCCTCCTCTTGCAAAAGCCAGAAAAAAGTAACACGGGAGGGAAGGAGAAGGCGAGATTCAGGACTGCTGGTTCTTTCTGACAACTCCTTATGCACTAGTGTAGTGAACCAGAGGACAGTGAAGAAGCTTTAGGCGTTAGCAGTAATGACAAGCAAGTCTGGCACTGAACGCGCGCAGCGAACAAGAGTAGTAGACGCGCCAACTTACTCTGCACCTGCAGGTCCATCTCGCGCATCTCCGTGAAGCGGTCCCGCAGATCCATAGGAAGCTGTTCAATCACTGTCAAAAAGAGAGTCCGTCAGAGGGGTGGGGCCAAAGGCGAAATACGCGCTTGCGTCACTGCGCGCGTGCGTCGGGGGGGTCGAGGGGGCCGGCAGTCCACAACGAGGCTGCCAGTTACCGTGAGAAAGAAACATCCCCCGCCGCCCCCTCCCTCTCCGCCATCTCGCTGCCCGTCCACTCGCGCTCTCGCCCGCCCGCAGGTCCCACCGGCGGCCCCCGCCAGCGCCGCGCACTCACTTTCCAGATAGTCTTCTAGGTACAACATCGCGGCCCTTAGAGCTGAGGGAACGAGGGGGTCCAGGGGTTTATTTGTGTCACTCGCTGTCGACGGAGTTTTGTCCCTTCCAATATGGCGCCTCCGCTAGCAGCACCCGCTCGACTCCGGCAAAAAAAAAAAAAAAAAAAAGAAAAAAACCACTTTGGCGCCTGACGGCGCTTGCCTCACTGCCGCCCGGAGCTGCTATTGGTTGGTTGAAGCAATGACGTAAGCCGGCCTGTGTTCGGCCGTGTTCTTTTGTGGGAAATGTAGTTTTCTTCCTCCTGAGCAAGGGTTGGCGCGCTGGCGGCTTCCCTCATAGAAACTACGAACACCAGGCGCCATTGCGAACAGTGCGTAACAGAATCCGAAATGCGGTGCCTCTGTTTATTTGTTGATTTTTGCACAGAGAATGGCGGGAGTTGTATGCGCCTGCATAATACAACTAGGAACAACTTTTCACCTGTTCTTTGCTGTGATTCCATGTCCCGGCGTTTGTGAGTTATAAGTTTCAAGGAGTTCCAGGCAAATAGCAAAGGTTCTAAACGCTAGAATAATCAGCAAAGTTCGGGGAATTTGGATTGCTTAAAATAGAACTCTCTGCTGGAATTTATCCTTATTATTCACTCCTGAAATATAAAAGAGACATCTGGTTGGCTTACATGTAATTTTAAAATAGTTTATAATGAGACTATGGAGTGAATATGCATTTCCTAGATTAAAAGACGCACAGATAGTGACAGCCACTTATATATTCTAGTTTGCGGTCCATCTAGTTGTCATTCTAATATAATTGATCAGTACATACAATCTGATATCATCATCATCATCATCATCATAGTGAGCAACCGTGAATAGCGGATGGAACCTTGATTTCTAATAGGCTGAAATAGCAGTAATTTTATGTTGAGTAGATAGTCCATATTAGAGGTTTGTTGTCCTGGGCGTTCTTTTCTACTTTTCGACCTCTTCCAGAAAATGTTTTCCTGTGATGTGTTTAGTACGTCCCTGCTGTTTTTTTTTTTTAAATTTATTAACTCTTGCACCCAATAAATATTAGATATTGTTATTTTTCACTCTTAACTCTTCAGTTTTCTGGTGCAATTGTCATTAGTTCATAATTTGTTGTTCATTTTCTGTTTTTCAGATTGCAGCTGAAACTGTGTGTGTGTGTTTCTTCCTTTCCTTCTTCATCACATACTCTTGTACTCAACGTTTTTACTGCTCTTAAGCAGGAAATTTTCCTGTTACGAATGATGAATAATGATGAATTTCAACAGAACCTTACTACAATCCTAATAAGAATTAGGATTTTTTAGTTTCTAATTTTTTCCTTACTTGCATCTAAAATCAAGTACTTTCAATTTTTTTCTCCCTTCTTCTTTCCCTCCTTTCCTCTTTTCTATCCTTCCTTCTTCTGGCTGCTTTTAAGATCTCTTTGACATATTTGTGAGTTTTGCAGTGATCTAAGTCTGAATTCCATCCTCCCTTTTTTGCCTTTTATTTTCTTTCCTCCCTTTTATTTCCTTAAATTTTTAAAATGTTGCTTAGGATTTGAAAGGATTCCCGAATTTCAGGATTGGTGTCTTGCAACAATTCTAAAAAATTATCAACAGTTGTCTTTTCAGTGTTGCTTATTTCTCATTTTTTCCATTAAGACTTTCTCTCTTTATTCTCTGGTTTATCTTACTCTTTCATTTATATGTTATATAATTTTCAAAATTTTTTAGGTTTAGAAGTTCTATTTGGTTCTCTTTTCAAGCTATTTTCTAATTTCTTATGCAAATTATTTAGTCTATATCTTGTTTTTGTTAAATCTAATATTGAAACATTTATGGGTCTTTTTGTGCTAGAAATGGGCACTTTTGCTCATGGTGCCTGTTTCCTGGTGGGTTGTGATATTGGACTCTGAATTCGTGTTTTTGGGATTATAAGCGTAAGGATTCTTTGAGGCTGGAGTTGAAATTGAGTTTTTTAGGAGAGCATTAGAATTTGCTACTCACTTTGTTTGGAGACAACATAAACCCTAGGACCAGATTAAATTGTTCACTTGAGGTTTATTGTATTTCACAGATAGATTTAATTTGGGCCTCTATTCCAAATGGATTGTTACTGATTCTCAGAGGGCTTTTTTTTTTTTTTTTTTTTCCTTTACTGGGCTCCAAGACCAAGACAGGCTTGTTTCATTACTGGTCTCTTCTGTGCATGAGGCATATATGTCATTTACCCTTACATGGAGAGCATAGTCCATGCGTCCCCAGATTTTTGTCTGCTGTAATACTCTTCCTTTTGAACTGATGCTTGGGTTTATCTTCTGACCCTGGCATGCTGCACAGCTATTAAAGCAAGAGCTCTAGGTGTCCAGAACTTGACAGATAATCTCTGAACAAAAGTCTACTTTGGACTGCACTTGTTTCTCAGGATATTCTCATTTTCCTTCTTTCTTTTTTTTCCCCCCTTTTATATTCCCTCTGAAAATTCCTTCATTTCCTACTAGTTTATCAGTGTATTTTATTTTTTTAATCTGGCACTTTTAGTTGTTTTTGCCAGGTGGCTCTTTCAGAGTAGCTAAATGGTATGCTATCATCAATAGAAGTCAATATAAATTGAGCTTCTTCAGGGAGTGTTCCACATTAAGGAAAATGAGATAATCAGTGGTTCCCAATTCAGTCAGTATAAATACACACTCCAGAGAAACCAAAAATAAAACTTACACACTGTATATTTTAGTTAATAAATGTAACTCTTATTGTTTAAACATGTATGAGCTGAGCTGTAGAAATTATGTTTGCATTGTGATAACTTCTTACATCATTAGGTCATGGTATCCATGAAGATACCATTTTTGAGTGGCTGCCTACTTTAAAAGTTGGTGTAGAGAACAAGAGCTGAAGCTGAAAGAACTTGAGAGTTTATGGGCCTTAATCGTTGGGTTCTAATTGTGTAAAGATATCGCATGCCTCAAGTGCTGTGCTTACCAGGGAGCTAATGCTAACCACTTGCAATAAACCAGTAATCATGAAGGGTTACTCCTATGAGGTTACCTGGGGAAAGAAACAACAATGAAGTTTTCTATCCATCCACCTGAGATCGTGGGTGAAAGGCAACCTAGAGGAATTTAGACCTTAAACCTGAACCATGCATGGGTGTGGAATCCAAATTCAGATTCCTCACAAGGTGGAGAGACCCTTTAAGCAAGACATTAAAAATTGGTCTGGCCTGTCGAAAGATGAGGGGCCCCTAGAGAGGCAAATGCAATAATATAATATCCTTTAGGGATGCTCCTCATCCTGGGAACAGAGAGGAGCAACTGTTGACGGTGACCTCACATTGAAACACTGCAGATCATTGAAGAAATGAAGACGTGAAGAAATTGTTGCAGATAGAATAAAAAGGAATTCTACAAATGTGAGTACTGGAAGTCATGACTGATGAAATTAAACCAGAAAGTAGAATAAACAAGAAAAAAATAACATGTAAAAATTGGAGAATCAATCTGAAATTTCCCATACCTGATTCATAGGAGTTCCAGGAGAGAACAGGAAAAAAAAAATGGAGACACAAGTGAGTACATATTCTAGGATGACGTTTAGATGAAATTTCTGAGTAGGTAAAAGTAATCTATAATGATAGGAATAGGAGAGTGGCCACCTCTAGGAATAGTGGAGTGATTAATCTTGGATCCCTTGGCTGACAGGAATTGTTTCTTATCCACTGCTCTGTCACAAGCATGCAGAAGACACTCAGTTCATATTTGTTATATGAATAAAGGAAAGTAGTATTGGGTGGTTATGGGCTTTTGAATCACATCTGATTGACTCCTGTCTTTCTTATTTACTCATATGACCTGAGCCAAGTTACTCAAAGTCCCTAAATTGTTTTTTCATTCATGAAATGAGTGAGAAAGGACACTTGCATTGTAAGATTGTGACAGGTCTCAAAGGAGATAGTGTTTAAGAGTACCTAGCACAGTGTCCAGCACATAAATGTAATTATGAAGAATATTATTTGTAGAATTGACAGTACGGAGATAAATGATCTAGTAAGTGCCATGCCAAGGGCACTGCAGTGGAAGCAGTCACCCTAGAGTAGGCAAATAAAGGGCTGTATTGTCGTTAGAGGATTTAAAAACAACAATAAAACTGACTTTTACAGCCTGCATTTAATTACCACCATGTGCCAGCAATTCTAAACAATGTCAGTGATGAAATATTTCTCCTGAAAAAAATATTCTGATAGTCTAAGGTCTGAACAGTAGCTTCAGTTTTGGTGAAATTTTAATAAAGGAGACAATACATAAATGATTGGAAATAAAAGACAAGACATAGCTTGAGTTCTTTCAATTATATTGTATATGATCACTTGGAGTTTTTATTTGTGTTTTAAATTTAAAATAGTGAAACTGAACTGCTAGGTGTAATATTTTTGTTTACTAAATGCAAATTTTAGTTTAAATGTGAAACATACTACTGAATTGAATATTTTGAAAATGGAAATGTATTCTTTTAAGATTGTTATTCTTCTTGTTTTTTATTTAATTGCTATAACATTTTAATGTAGTGTCTCATTAGTGTAACAGGCCATTGTTTTTTCTTTCCAAAAAATGCTTAAATCTAATTAAAAAGATTAATCCATTACTTTTTTCTTCAATGCTATTAATTGTTAATTATTCACTACAAGCATGATTATATGATGAAGTTTTGAAAAAAAGAAAATTTGCGTTTTCTGAATTTATATTATGTTCACTATCATTATTCATTTAATTTCATGACTATTTCTAAAAAATAATTTTCTGTATAGAGGAGGAGCATATTAAAATTAACTGCTTCAGGTGTCAGATATGCTAGGTAAGTGCATTTAAATAGTTCTCGTAGGAAACAGGTGTAAACGTATTTATACACAATGGCATAATTGTCTGCGACTGTTTCCTTGAGTTTGATTTTGAAAGACTTAGGCTCTCTAGCATTCATTTTCGTGAGACTGATAATGCAAATATAAATTACCAAGCATCTTCTCTTTGTAATGCAATATGAAAGTATTTCAATGACTATAAGGATTTTTTGCACTGCTAGAAACTCTTCAAAGATTTTCCTTGTCTGTTCTCCAGTATCACACAGGTACTCTATGATACTGATAAGTGCTGTTTGGGAAATTCTGGCTTTTTTCTTATTTTTATTTTTTACCTTGTCTTCAATGAATCCAAATCAGTAGAGTCTTAGGAATACTTATTTTGCTAGTAGGGAAAAAAGCGTTTTTCTAAAGTAGGTTAGGGTATTCTTACCATTGAGGAAATAGAGTGTAGAAGTATGACAATATAGTGCTTTTTTTATGCTCTGTCTATAAATATCTTATGAGACTTACTATATTGTAGTCTAGAGCCTGCCTTTCTAACTAATTTGGAATTTTTCAAGGGCAGAGACCATGTTTTATTCATCTGTTGATCCACAGATCTGGCAGGTAATATGAGTTCAATAAAGATGTGATGAATTATTGAATGAACGAATGCATGAGTATTAAGCACAAGTCCGTAAGATTCCAAGTTCAGAATAGAGAGGGCAACATAAAGTTGTCATGATTATTAACCGTTAAGGTCTGTGAAGAAAATGGGATTCCAGTTGTCATCCAAGTAGGTGGACTGGAATGCTGAGAAGAATATTCTAAATAGAATTCTTTGAAGAATTCTCAAATACAGAAGTAGGTCAACCCCCTTCATAGTGATTTCTAATTAGGCTAACCTAAAAGGATAGGCAGAGGGAAAATGAAAGTAATATGGTAATTCATGAAGCTCTATATATTTTTAAAAAACTCTTTGAAGTTGTAAATATTAATCTAGCATAATAAATAAGACTTCTAGGGAATTTGAGAAATAATATATTACAACAGTTTATTTCAGTAAATGTTTACTGAACAACATATACCAATAATACAAAACGTGACCAAGACACAGTCCCTGTTCTTGTAGAACGTAGAGCTTTTTAAGAGATGGTTCAGGAAGTAATTTAAACATAATGTGATAGGTGCTATGATATGGTGAAATTTTGAGGAAGGGACTAGATGATTCAGCAAGAGGAATTTATATAAATTCTGTTGAGATGTGATGGAGTTTTTGATGAATAATGACCATATTGATTGAGCAAAAAGAAAAAGTGATAGAGACCAATATAAGGATGTGATATATAAAATATCCAAAGATCAGACTTTGTAGTCATTAAATACCATGTTTTTGATTACTAAATATATTTTAGGATGCAGTATGCACAAGGATGCTAATCAGAATATTTACACTGATACAACCCTAACCCGTTGTTAAAATGTTGAGATGCTTCTACTTGTTGGTAAATAGCAGCTTCTCTGAGCCACTGCAGTGTCTCATAGTACCCTGTCTGCCCTGAGCCTTCCAATGAGACTTTCTGGGCCTCTCATTATGCAGCACCCATAGAGTTAAAACGTGGCACCCCAGAACTTTGCATCAATGAGGCCAGCCTCTTCTATATGATTTGCTAATTATTTTGGATATCATTCCTGGATACATTATGAAGTAAAACATGGGTCATAAACACTGTGTGAAATATGATAAGTACTTTTGAAAAAAAAAGTGTGTAGATAGATACATACAGACATTATACTTTAGACTTCAGTCTACATTTTAGAAGTTAACAGTTATTTCTGAATGATGGTGAAATTTTAGGTGATTGTATTTTATCTACTTCTACGTTTTTCAAACTTTAAAATTATTTTATAATCAGAAATATATTGTATACGCACACACACACGAAGTGAAAGCAATGAGATTGACAACCTATGTGGTGTTTTGTGTCTTAGAAGTTTTCCAAGTTCTAAAAAACTGGTCCAGTATTTTGCAACTATTCTTAAAGTGATCTATTTTATTCTCAAAAGACTTTCTTACCGAGTTAATATTGCTGTCAGGGTCCAGATGGTGTCCAAGTGTCAAAATACGAAGCCAAGTCATTAAGCAAATGAAGCATTTAGGATTCTGAGTCCCATTACCGGCCTTGGGTCAGATGCATAAAGGTCATGGATCTGGGGGAAGCAGATACACAAATAGGAAATGAGGTTAAAAACATGTGGAGGAAAGAATTACTTGCCAAGACAAATCCTGGAACATGGGACAACATTCAGAATACTAGGTTAAGGTCATCTGAGGTAGCGGAAACAGCATAATTAAGGTTTTGGAATTAAGTAATTGTAGAGAGAGGAGTCTGTTTTGGATGCTGGTGAAGTCCTCTTTCTTGCACATACTCACCCTGGATGATTGTGCGATGATGGCAGGAGGATATGATAGAGGGATAGCACCATCAGTGTTAGAGTATCATTTGAGTAGCTTTGTCATCTAGTTCAACATGTGAGGTGTGTTTTTAGAACTAAATTGATGGAGTAAACAAGTAATTCTGTATGCCATCCAGATATAGATTGTAAGTGGATCCATGGGAACAGATAACATTGTTCAATACCTAGGGCTTTGATTCATAATGAAAGAGAATTACAGATAGAACTGCTAACCTAGGGATCAATGGATCTCAACCAGGAGCAATTTTACCCTCCAGTGGATATTAGGCAATGTCTGGAGACATTTTAGTTGTCATGACTTGGGGAGGTACTACTGGCATTTTGTAAGTAGAGGCCAGAGATGCTGCCAAAATGTCTTACAATACACAGTACAGCCACCTGCAACAAATAATTATTGGGGCCCAGAATGTCACTAATGATGAGGTTAAGAAACCCTGCTGCAGATAGATATTGTAGCTGAAGAATACTCAGCATTCTTGGGTTAGCATTCCATGCCTGTCGGTCACATTGTCATTTCCTTAATCAGTGTTAGTTTGAGAAAATTGTACAGTAGAGGGCAGTGATAAACAAACTTTTGTGTTATATTACCATTTGTCCTCCATAGATTTTTTTTCCTTTTTCTACTTTTCTAATTCCTAAAACAAAAATAATATTAGATGTGAAACAATAAAACTAAAGAAAATAATTTTGTATGTTTTAGGAAAAAGGATATTTTATGCAAGGGTGTATTAAAGATTTTTAAATACAAGTTTAACAGATACAGGAACCATGACATTTTTACCTTCTTAATGCATATCCTGAGTACTGATATCTCCAATGTTTTACTCTTTTTTTGAAAAAAACATACCAATGGTAATTAAAAAATTGAGAAAATAAAATATATCACCTAATACTAACATATAATTGATCATAGTTTTATTGGTAGCCTGTTCTAGTATTTTATAATCTTTATTTGTGTACTGCTGAACCCAGTGCTCTTTACTATAAGCATATGTTCTTTTGTAGTTGATTTCATGAAATTCAGAAGTGTTTATTCTCCTTATATTAATACTCTGTGTGATTAAGGAATTTTTAAAGTACATCCTTCATCTTTTTTCCAATTTAAAAAGTCATCAGAAAAAACAAAAGTCAAAGGTAGTTTGATAGGCCATTTTGAAAAATTCAGTACTATTATCCCTACTGTTGGTTTAAAAAATATTATATTTATAGTAACAAATGTCATGGTAAAATGAAAGACCGGTAATCTGAAATACTTATTTTCTAAGTCATCATTTAATTGTCCCACCAATTTTATGATAGAATTGACAAATGATAGGTATATTTTCAGAGTAGTACATGAATGTAGTAACGAAGTAATAGTGTAAAAGAGCTTGTGGTAAAATGCAACAGACTCCTGCCCCATTTGTCCTCATCTCCCTTCCGTTCCCTGGAGGTAATTACTATTTCTGTTTTTCATTCTTCTGACACTTGCCTTCAGAAGTCAAAATTATATGTTTATAAAGTTTTTAATTTGTTAATTTTATATAAGATATATTACTTCTTCAATACAAATTTTGACAATATACAACACTTAACACTTCCTCCTTGCTTTTATGGTTTGATATATAACTTTCACGATTTGTTATTTTATTGGTTAAACTTTTAATGTTAATTACATATGTGTAATCCTACTCCTAACTCTAACACAACCCTAACTTCATCATTTTGAGACAGGCTCTCTTGACTCTCCCTTGGAAGACAAAGTTATTAGAGTGCCTAACTTTTTTTCCTATCTTTATCTCCTCCCCTTCAATATCCTATTTCCTTAACTATCCTTTTACATTGTCATGTTTGTTAATATGTTCTGCTCTTTAACAAGATTATACTGTAATCTTTCTCTAGATGTCTATAGGACAACTCTAAAAGGTTAGAAATAAGTAACATTTTTATCACTATATATATATATTAATAATAAGGCAAAGAACCTTTTCTACTGGGGGTTTAATATTACAACTGTGGGGATAATTGAAGAAAACTGTTTTCAACACAATTTTATGATACTCCATCACATGCTCGAAATCATGCCACTTTTAACTTTGTTCTATATTGGGACCATTAATTATCATTCATTTACCCTCTGTTTTTTGCAGTTTGTAATTACTCCTCTGTTTTTCTTATGCTACATCCTCAGTTACCTTATAATTCTCAATCATGCCCTCTACTCATTGTCTCAAAGAAAAAAAACAAAATAATTGGCGTTGAATTTTGTCAAATGTTTTATCTAAATCTCATGATATTACATATGATTTTCCTCCTTTATCCTGATAAGGTGGTAAATTTCATTGATTGATTTCTGGGGGTAAACCCCATTTGATTATACTATAGTAATACTTTTTATATATTAATGGATTTAAGTTGCCAATATTTTGAGGATTTTTTGTGTCTATGCTTATGAGGATTCTTGGTTTGTAGTTTTCTAGTCTTTGCCTTGTCTGATTTAGGTATCAGTTACGTCGTCCTCAAGTGTGAAGGCTGTGAGGAATTCAATATCAGGTGTTTGCTTCTAACATTGTGCTGGAAAACTTAAAAAATAACAGTGGAAAACTGTTTTCTCAATGCATTCCCCAAATTTTTATATGACTGTGACAAAAAATAATAATAACTTGTTGCAACCAGTAAACTCCAAACTAGATCCTATAGGTTATAGGATTGTAGCATCAGAAAAATTCACAACCCTATCATATCTCTTGTGTGAGTGCAATGCTTTTTTTTCCATGGAAGTGCAGGACATGAAGAATAGAAATGTGGTCCTATGAGAGGTTTTTGATGACTCAGAGACCCCAAATCTTCAAATATTTCTGGGCTTACACTGCCATAAACATAAAAACACCTTTTTTTTTTTTTCTTAGCGAAGGCCAAATACAAAGTTAAACTTAAAACACCTTTTTTTTTTTTCTTAGCGAAGGCCAAATACAAAGTTAAACTTAACATGGAAAGGTTAGTGCACCCACATTTGCAAGATTTTCTAACTTATATCAACAAAAATAGGGAGAATGGAATTGTAAATGCATTTTGAAGATACTAAACTAAGACAGGAGAAACAATTTTAGGTTAGGCTGAATTTTTTCATGTGGCAGCATATGCCAGTGAGTCTTGTAGGCTTAAGCAGTTGAAAGCAGTTCTGTTTGACTAGTTGACTCAATAAGTATTTAACAGTGGCCTACATTTAATGGATTGAGGTGCCAAAAGACTTAGGAAGATAGGGAGGTTGAAATAAATTTATAAAATACTCTTCTTTCATCCTCGTCCTAACGATATCTGCTGAGTATGTCTAAAGATTTTCCTTTTATCAAGACAATGGGAAATGTATTTTGAGCACATCAGTAACTTTAACTAACAGTAACTACAGGGGAATATTCTCTGTAGGCTAAGGAAGCTGGTAGAAGATGCTGCAGTTGATATGAACTCTTTGATTGCAGCAGGGATGCTAGGATCCAAGATAGCATGGACCAAATAGCCACATTTAAGTACCAGGGGTGAAGTGGGCTTCGTCCTCTTAATATCACTGCGGCCTGAGTGGTAATCTGAATGATCTGATCTGCAATAATGTTCAGTGATGGATGGCTGACTGTTAATCAGGTTCTTATAAATTAGTAGTTGGACAACACACTAAGGCTCCCTTTATTTTCTATAACCAAAAACTTGAGGTGTGGAGAACAGGATCATGATTGGAACCACATATTAGATTCTGAGACCTGAATTAGTTTACACATCTAGATTCCCTTTAATGAAGGGGAGATTGTTACACTTGAAAAGGGACCTTGCATCGTTGTAAGGCCATACCATCAATTTTTTTTCTAGCCTTCTCCAAAGACACGATTTGCACTTAGGTGAAATATACCTACCTTTTCTAAGACTATTGGATACTGCTCTTAACTAATTATTGCTTCCTGAGTACAGAGAATTCTAAAGTTCACAAATTAATGTAGCTACTTTTAAGATTTATGTGACTAATGTAGTTTTCAAGAAACTCTGCCTCATAGTACACATACTACCACTCTGAACTCAGTCTGATAATTCCCCAGTTCCTTAATGTAATGTTGAAATAGATATTAATGTACTGAGGTCTGCCAATTAGATGGACTCACAGGAGAATGAATCAGAAAGTGGTGATGAAGCTAGCATCATGAAAATTCATTCTAAGAGTGGCAGTGTTCACATCAATTGCAGAGCTGATGGTACAAGTTCCAGTTATCATATTTAGCAGTGATGACTGTATGTTTATTTCAGTGCTATAATTTTTTTTTATTATACTTTAAGTTCTGGGATACATGTGCAGAATGTGCAGATTTGTTACATAGGTATACATGTGCCATGATTGTCTGCTGCACCCATCAACCTGTCATTTACATTAGGTATTTCTACTAATGCTATCCCTCCCTAATCCCTCCCCAATCCCCCCAGGCCACAGCAGTCCCCAGTGTGTGATGTTCTGCTTCCTGTGTCCCTGTGTTCTCATTGTTAAGCTCCCACTTATGAGTGAGAACATGCAGTATTTGGTTTTCTTTTCCTGTGTTAGTTTTCTAAGAATGATGGTTTCCAGCTTCATTCATGTCCCTGCAAAGGACATGAACTTATCCTTTTTTATGGCTGCCTACTATTCCATGGTGTGTATGTGCCATATTTTCTTTATCCAGTCTACCATTGATGGGCATTTGGGTTGGCTCCAAGTCTTTGCTATTGTGAACAGTGCTGCAATAAACATACGTGTGCATGTGTCTTTATAGTAGAATGATTTATAATTCTTTGGGTATATACCCAGTAATGACATTGCTGTGTCAAATGATATTTCTAGTTTTAGATCCTTAAGGAATCACCACACTGTCTTTCACAATGGTTAGACTAATTTACAGTCCCACCAACAGTATAAAAGCATTCCTATTTCTCCACATCCTCTCCAGCATCTATTGTTTCCTGACTTTTTAATGATCACCATTCTAACCGGCATGAGGTGGTATCTTATTATGGTTTTGATTTGCATTTCTCTAATGACCACTGATGATGAGCTTTTTCTCATATGTTTATTGGCCACATAAATGTCTTCTTTTGAGAAGACATCTGTTCATATCTTTAGCCCACTTCTGGATGGGGTTGTTTGTTTTTTTCTTGTAAATTTATTTAAAGTTCCTTGTAGATTCTGGATATTAGTCCTTTGTCAGGTGGATAGTTTGCAAAAATTTTCTCCCATTCTGTATATTCCCTGTTCCTTCTGACAATAGCTTCTTTTGCTGTGCAGAAGCTTATTAGTTTAATTAGATCCCATTTGTCAATTTTGGCTTTTGTTGCCATTGCTTTTGGTGTTTTAGTCATGAAGTCTTTGCCCATGTCTATGACTTGAATGGTATTGCCTAGGTTTTCCTCTAGGGTTTTTATGGTTTTAGGTCTTATGTTTAAGTCTTTAATCCATCTTGAGTTAATTTTTGTGTAAGGTGTAAGGAAGGGGTCCAGTTTCACTTTTCTGCATATGGCTTGCCAGTTCTCCCAACACCATTTATTAAATAGAGGATCTTTTCCCCATTGCTTGTTTTTGACAGGTTTGTCAAAGATCAGATGATTATAGATGTGTGGCATTATTTCTGAGGCCTCTGTTCCGTTCCATTGGTCTACATATCTGTTTTGGTACCAGTATCATGCTGTTTTGGTTACTGTAATCTTGCAGTATAGTTTGAAGTGAGGCATTCAAATTCAGGAAATACAAAGAATACCACAGAGATATTCCTTGAGAAGAGCAAACCCAAGATACATAATCATCAGATTCACCAAGCTTAAAATAAGAGAAAAAATGTTAAGGGCAGCCAGAGAGAAAGGTCAGGTTACCCACAAAGGGAAGCCCATCAGACTAACAGTGGATTTCTCTACAGAAACCTTGCAAGCCAGAAGAGACTGGGGGCCAATATTCAATATTCTTAAATAAAAGAATTTTCAACCCAGAATTTTGTATTTAGCCAAACTAAGCTTCATAAGCGAAGGATAAATATAATCTGTTACAGACAAGCAAATGCTGAGAGATTTTTGTCACTACTAGGCCTGCCATACAAGAGCTCCCGAAGGAAGCCTAAATATGGAAAGGAACAACTGGTGCCAGCCACTGCAAAAACATACCAAATTGTAAAGACTCTCAACACTATGAAGAAACTGCATCAACTGGAGGGCAAAATAACCAGCTAGCATCATAATGACAGGATAAAATTCACACATAACAATATTAACCTTAAATGTAAACGAACTAAATGCCCCAATTAAAAGACACAGACTCGCAAATTGGATAAAGAATCAAGACCCATTGGTGTACTGTATTCAGGAGACCTATCTCACATGCAAAGACATGCATAGGCTTAAAATAAAGGAATGGAGGAATATTTACCAAGCAAATGGAAAGGAAAAAAAAACAGGGGTTGCCATCCTAGCCTCTGATAAAACAGTCTTTAAACCAACAAAGATCAAAAAAGACAAAGGCATTACATAATGGTCAAGGGATCAATGCAACAAGAAGAGCTAACTATCCTACATATATATATACCCAATACAGGAGCACTCAAATTCATAAAGTAAGTTCTTAGAGACCTACAAAGAGACTTAGACTTCCACATAATAATAGTGGGAGACTTTAACACCCCACTGTCAATATTAGGCATATCAATGACACAGAAAATTAACGAGGATTTTCAGGACTTGAACTCAGCTCTGAACCAAGTGGACCTAATAGACATTTACAGAACTCTCCACCCCAAATAAACAGAATATTCCTTTTTCTCAGCACCACATCACACTTATTCTAAAATACCACATAATTGGAAGTAAAACACTCTTCAGCAAATGCAAAAGAACAGAAATCATAACAAACAGTCTCTCAGACCACAGTACCATCAAATTAGAACTCAGGATTAGTAAACTCACTCAAAACTGCACAACTATATGGAAACTGAACAACTTGCTCCTGATTGACTGCTGGGTAAATAACGAAATGAAGGCAGAGATGAAGTTATTTGAAACCAATGAGAGCAAAGATACAATGTACCAGAATCTCTGGGACACAGCTAAAACAGTGTTTAGAGGGAAATTTATAGCATTAAATGCCCATAGGAGAAAGTAGGAAAGATCTAAAATTGACACCCTAACATCACAATTAAAAGAACTAGAGAAGCAAGAGCAAACAAATTCAAAATCTAGCAGAAGAAATAACTAAGAATCAGAGTAGAACTGAAGGAGATAGAGACATGAAAAACCCTTCAAAAACTCAGTGAATTCAGGAGCTGGTTTTTTTAAAAGATTAACAAAATAGACTGCTAGCTAGACTAATAAAGAAGAAAAGAGAGAAGAATCAAATAGACACAATAAAAAATGATAAAGGGGATATCACCACTGATCCCATAGAAATAAACTACCATCAGAGAATACTATCAACACCTCTACCCAAATAAACTAGAATATTAGAAGAAATGGATAACTTCCTGGACACATACATCCTCCCAAGACTGAATTAGGAAGAAGTAAAATCCCTGAATAGACCAATAACAAGTTCTGAAATTGAGTCAGTAATTAATAGCCTACCAACCAACAAAAGCCCAGGACCAGATGGATTCACAGCCAAATTCTGTCAGAGGTACAAAGAGGAGCTGGTACCATTCCTTCTGAAACTATTCCAAACAATAGAAAAAGACTACTCCCTAAATCATTTTATGGGGCCAGCATCATCCTGATATCAAAACCTGCCAGAGGCACAACAAAAAAAGAAAAAATTTCAGGCTAATATCCCTGATGAACATTGATATTAAAATCCTCAATAAAATACTGGCAAACCAAATCCAGCAGGACATCAGAAAGCTTATCCACCATGATCAAGTCAGCTTCATCTCTGGTATGCAAGGCTGGTTCAACATACGCAAATCAATAAAAGTAATCCATCACATAAACAGAACCAATGACAAAAAACACATGATTATCTCAATAGATGCAGAAAAGGCCTTTGATAAAATTCAACACCCCTTCATGCTAAAAAACTCTCAATTAACTAGGTATTGACAGAACATATCTCAAAATAATAAGAGCTATTTATGACAAACCCACTGCCAATATCATACTGAATGGGCAAAATCTGGAAGCATTCCCTTTGGAAACTGGCACAAGACAAGGATCCCCTCTCTCACCACTCCGATTCAACATAGTATTGGAAGTGCTGTCCAGGGCAATCAGGCAAGAGAAAGAAATAATGAGTATTCAAATAGGAAGAGAGGAAGTCAAATGGTCTCTGTTTGCAGATGATTTGATTGCAAATTTAGAAGACCCCATCGTCTCAGCCCAAATCTTTAAATGCTGTGATTTTTTAATGTTGTTCTTGGCTGTGGAGCTTCTAAGTCTAGCTTATGAGTTCTGCTGGAGGGTTAATGAGCTTCCTGATTCTTCTGATAAAATGTATGAATTGCCTGAATTGATTAAACTTAGAATCTATTGGTTTTAACCAAAAAATGTTATTGAAAACAATTTTCTTTTTCATGTTATTTGATTATTCTTTTTTCAAATTCTTGAGTTCAAGATATATTTCATTTATTTTTATTCATTACATAATTATGTATGTTTCATTGTCATTAGTATATATTCCAAATATTCTAAAATTTTGGTTTTGACATTCTTTCACTCTATAATTCCTTAAAGTTTTGAATTTCTAGGTGGTCATGAAGATTTTTCTCTATATTTTTGAACCCTAATTTTATTGTCTGTGATCCGTTAATGTGTTTGGTGTTGTTTCTATAATTTAAAGTTTATTCAATTTTGTGGCTTAACATATAGTCCATTTTCCTAAAAGCTTAATTTTTGAAAAGTTATTTTATTTTGGGGATACTGTATTCAATGTCTACCTTTAAATCCTATAGTGTTTTACTTTGGGCCTTTACATACTAACTTATTTTTCTTTCTATTTAATCTATCATACACTGAGCTAGGTACTGTTTTTCTGTATCTACTTATACTTTCTGCAGCTTAGCCATTTTGAATTTTGAAACTGTTGTTTGATGCATAAAGATCTTTGAGAGAGATCTTTGTGGCTTGCATTATCATTTTAAAGTATTCCCTTTTTTCTTTAATGTTCTTTGCTTTGATTTCATATCTGCCTGATACAAATTTTACAGACTCAACATTTTTCATGATTAGTGTTTTTTTTTTTGTCCTTTAATCTTGAGTCATTTTATTTTCAATGTCTCTTATATCTGCTTATATATTGTATCTGTATATTGTATATTATAACTTATTTTTCATGATCAGTATTTTTTTGCCCTTTACCTTCAATCTCCCTAGATATCATTTTATTTTAAATGTCTCTTATATTTGATTGTATATTGTATATTATATCTGTATATTGTATAACTGATTTTATAGCCAATCTAATAGATTAATGTATTAGATTTCACTCATGATATGACAATTACATTTAGATTTAGTTCTGACTTCATATTGTTTTCTGTTTTTGATGTTTTATTTCCTTTATATAATTTGCCAAGAAATCAGTATTTAGAGCACAATTTAAAGAAGCATAAATTATTTAAAGATTTTGTTCTCCCTTGTTGTCAATTGCAGAAATTACTGTTTAACTTAAACTCTGTCTTTCCCTTCTAAATTAAGGACAACGCTTGCCGTGAAACTTTCTTAGTGTCAGATCCCCACAATCATGCACAGGTTTTCTAGATTCCTAACTCCAGCTTTTCATTTAGCATTTTGAACACTTTTTGTTAATTATTATATATCAAATATATTATATCATTTTCTCTTGTGAGGGCTCCCAGCCAGTTTCTCTGCATAGGAGAAACTGATTTATTTCTCACTCCCATTTACAATGCTTTCTACTTTAAAGCTAAGTAATATGATCGGGTAGAAAAAGAGTTAATGGTAACCTATATGTGTTCACAACTTTTAGAGCTATCTTCTCCCCCACTTTTTTTTTAGTTCTTCGTTCAAATAGAAAGTTATTTGTTCATGCTCCCTCTCATTCCTTTAAAACTCAGAGCTTTAAAGTCAATGTTCATTGAATTATTTAAGAAAATCTTTCAACCCCCATTAAAAACTGACCACTTGTATAAACTTACATCTAATAAAACTTACCTCCTATCTTTCCTTCCCAGTCTACATTGCAAATACACACTCATGTACAATTTGGCTTTTAGAATGGTGATTAGTATCAGTAATATTGGTAACTATTATATTCCTTTCTCAAAAGTAAGCATCAGTATTATTTTTCCTGTAAACTTTAGAGATAGCTATGTCAATAAATGAAATTTGATGATAAATATTGAATACTTTACTATGGTGCTTTACCACAAACATGTCATGCTTATGGAAAATTTTACTTTATGTGTGTATTTTCAACTGAAGAATTAAATTATGGATGGTAACATATATCTCAAGATCAGAATCATTAATTTATTTGATTCATCAACAGGAAAATGGAATTTCCATATATCTTCAAACTTGATTGTTAGCTCAGATTTAAACAAATATACACCTTCTTTTCTTTTAGTTAATGTTTTCTGCAGCTGAATTAGTCATTCCTTTTTTTTTTGTAGTCTGAAAAGACATCTTCAGCAATTAACCATTTACTTTCTATTTTCTCAAAATTTGTTTACATGAGTTACATTCTCATTATCTACTCCTGTTAGCACAAAATTCTTTACAACTGATTAACCCTTAGACAAGTGAAAGTTAAAAAGATCAATTTTAACTTAACATTTTATTAGTGTATATAGTAAAACAAGTACAAGTTTTTAAAGACCCATCTTTACAATTGTCTTGTATAAATTAAAATATTATGTAATTTTGAAAAGGTGCTTTTGGATTATTCAAATATTAAAATGTCTCTGAAGCACGTGTATAACTATGTAACAAACCTGCACGTTCTGCACATGTACCCCAGAACTTTAAGTATAATAAAAAAAGTCTCTGAAGACTGATTCTAATGCAAAGTTTTTAGTTAAATATAGTTTATTGCTTTTAATGCTATGACAAAATTAGAGATACATTTTCACTTTATCTTAAAACTTTACATATTGTCATGTCTTCAAAATATACTCTGCTTCGTTTGTAACACTTTTGTTAGTGTAGTTGTTAGCAGCACATGCTTAGGAGTTGGACAATATGAGAGTAAATGTGTTATTCATGACTCACTCGCTGCGTTTAACTGCTCCTTGCCTCAGTTTCCTCACTTTTAAGTGGGAATAGTAACAGTTCCTACTTCATAGGGTTGTGGTAAAGATTAAAAGAGTAGATATATGTAAAGTTCATAGAAGAGGGCCTGACTTTTGGAAGCATTATAATGAAGAGTGGTTAAAGTCATGGGCACTGGAGCTGGCCAGGTATGGGTACCAGTGCTAGTTCTACCACATACATTCATTTGGGAACTGGCGAGCTAGTTTTTTTTTTTTTTTTTTTTTTTTAGTAGAGACAGGGTTTCACCATGTTGCACAGGATGGTCTCAAACTCCTGGTCTCAAGCAGCCCACCTACCTCGTCCTCCCAAAGTGCTGGGATTACAGGTGTGAGCCCCCACATCTGGCTTCTTTTATTCAACAGTATTGATCTCTTCGAAATTCAGATATGATTCAGGAAGCATCCCAGTGGAAGCAAAACAAAAAACAAGTAAACATAAAGAATAATGGAAGACACTTCAAAATGTCGGAAATCCTTATTATCTCACAGTAAAAATCCTGATTGCCTAAATTATGAAGATAAGAAAAAGGGTTCAGGTGCCATGGTTCATGCATGTAATCCCAACACTTTGCGAGACTGAGGTGGGATGGTCACTTGAAGCCAGGAGCCCAAGTCCAGCCTGAGCAAGATAGTGAGATCCCATAGCTACATTTTTTTCTTTTTAAGAAATTAGCTGGGCATGGTGGTGTGCACCTGTAGTTTCAGTTACTCGGGAGACTGAGGCCAGAGGATCGCTTAGCCCAGGAGCTCAAGGCTGCAGTGAACTATGATGGCACCACTGAACTGCAGCCTGGGTAACAGAAAGAGACTTGGGGTGTGTGTATGTGTTTAAAGGATCAGCATATCCAAGAAACTTTGAAAAATAAAAATACAACAACATAGAAAATTATGAAAATTGGTAAACTTTTAAATAAGAAGTAAAAAATATTGATTTGAGGAATAGTGAAGAAAGATACAATTTATATGAATATTAATGATAAACTGGTTAATGGTTAATCAGTATTGTCAATGTACAATAAAATTTAAGATTGAAATTACACAAGAAAATGTCACCTGCCTTAAAAACCACACAGCCCATCGATGAAATCAGACACATGGTAGAGGTTTACTCAAGTTATTAAAAAATCCTAAACATTTGTGTGATGTTAAGAATTGTGATACCACAAGGTGCTTACCTATACTATTAATACAAAAAAAACCCCCACAAAATTAATTGTCCATTTGAGAAAAGAGTTATCTTCCTATCCTCTGAATAGAAAACAGTATTACAAAATCAGCCTTATATGAAAAGTACATCAAAAGCATATAGCCAAAAGTATAGTGAAAAATGTAATTCAGAATAGGTCAGACTAATTAATATAAATATTAGCCTGCATTTCTAGATGTTTAAAAATTTGTGGTGTTTGCCACTTAAAAAAAGTAAACTTGTGGTTTCTTTTTCAGTCGGAATAAATGTTGCCTTTTGCACTTGTATATTTGTATTATTTTTCTCAGAGGAGACCTCAGAACTATGCATGCTTCAGTGTCCACCACTGCTAGTCTGAGGTATTGAAGAGACACTGAAATTTGAATATGAGCAAATGTACTAACATTACTAACATTAAAACTCTGTTTTAACATATGCAATTATCTTTAGTTTACAGCGTCAGGATTTAGTCTTGCAAAAGAACCCCTAGCACTGTGATTTAAAAGAGCAGTTTTTAAAATTTAAATGATTTTCAGATATCTCAGATTCTCCAATTGTGGTTGATTATTCAAAAGATGTCCTTCTATCAAACAATTACAAAGTACTTATGTTTTAATAATGACACACCAATTGGTAAATTTTTTTAAAAAACTTTGAGTATAAACTTTTTTTCTGAATATGAGGTGAATATAACCAGAAAAAGAGAATGACTATATGTATGTATTTGTATGTTGTTAAAATATATATGAATTAAGCTGTTTTGAACAAGAACTATATTTTCCAGTGTAGTCCAAGCTCATAGAAAGTAAATTTAACTTCTGGTTTGATAAGAATAGGCCACAGGCCAAGTAATAAAGTGGCTTAATTACCAAAGTATTTTTTTAAAGATAGCAGTTTTAAACCATGCCTAATAGCAAAAATCCTGGTTGTAAAACAGTACAAATTATGAAGAGGTTTTCAAACCAACCTTGCCCTCCTCTGCCCTGACCCTCTTTAATTTTTACAACATAGTGAATATACTTAATGCCATTAAATTATACATTTAAATAAACTTTAGGTTCTGTATATTTTATCAGGAAAAAAATGCAAATGACATGTAAATATTTCATTTTCGAAAGCTTGCTAGGGGCCAGGCGCGGTGGCTCACACCTGTAATCCCAGCACTTTGGGAGGCCGAGGCGGGTGGATCACGAGGTCAAGAGATTGAGACCATCCTGGTCAACATGGTGAAACCCCGTCTCTACTAAAAATACAAAAAATTAGCTGGGCATGGTGATGCGTGCCTGTAATCCCAGCTACTCAGGAGGCTGAGGCAGGAGAATTGCCTGAACCCAGGAGGCGGAGGTTGCGGTGAGCCGAGATCGCGCCATTGCACTCCAGCCTGGGTAACAAGTGCGAAACTCCATCTCAAAAAAAAGGGATTTTTTTCTACTTCTTTCTTTATTATTTGGAAAAAGCAACCACTTTTCATAAGTCAACACCACAGATCTTGCATGATAAATGTGCTTTGTAACATAAAATCTATATTTTCCATGAATTTAAACTGTAATCTTAGGAAGGCCAATCGAGAAACTGTAGTCTGTGTCCACCTCCTTAATCCTTCCTGCTTATAGCCAAATCTTATTTGACTCTGTGGTCCTATTCTTCCCAATGTTTTGTCTCCTTCACTTTTACAGCACCAAAGTTTGCTTCTGTGTTTTTGTTTGTTTTAAAAAACGAACTGCAGCCTCTTTGTTGCATTCATATTCACAAAAAGAGAGTCATATGATCACATTTACTCTCCCCAGACTACAGGTTCTATAATCAGCAGTCATTAGAAGTTGTTGGGCCAGGTCTTCTTTGGTCAGCCATTGATCTTTGTATGATCCAATAGGGTTCGGTCAGGTTTCCAGGGGTATGTGACACAAAGCATGGCAACATGCCTGCAAAAGCAGGTTCTGGCTATTCCATTTACCATTAAACTACTGCTTGGAAGGGTTAATGTAGCATTTTCGAACTTTTGCTCTGGATATATCACATGCATTGAATATTTATATCAGCCAAACTAGAATTAAAGCTATCACTACACACACACACTTAGGCAGGACACATTGTGAAATAATTCAGTCAATGCAACGGTAAATCAAAATTGGCTAGGTTGGAAGGTAGAGTAGTCTATGATATTGGCTTCATATTTCTAACCAAGCTAACAGTTTATAGAACAGTGGCAGATTATGGCCTATTGCATGTTTGTGAAATCTCATCTGTCATAATTACTGTATCTTATTCATAATATGTTTCATCACCATCAATTGAAGGCATACTTTATCTAAAATGACCAGATACTATCACCACCACCAAGATCTTGGACCACAGCCAGTGTTCTGGTATTTCAGTGATCCTTGATGCAACCCAACACCACTGTGAACAGGATGTTGAAGCAGCTGTTGCAGTAAAGTAAAACGGGGCATTTGCAGTCACTGGGCAAAGAAACACATAGCAAATTATACTACCCAATTTCAAGTAATGCAATTATGCTTTCAACAAAACATAATCTTCCTGTTAAAAAGTTTATTTGGATCAGCTAAGGCAGTCTTAGAAATATAGTACTCATTATGCAAGAAAAAGTTTTCCTTTAGCAAAACTTGAGAATTTGTTAATTTATTTATATATCTATTTATATTAATTGTGGAAATCGGGATTCTAGTTTATGTGACTTTTCAAATTGCTCTTGTTGATTGCTAAAGAAGAAAGAACTAGGTTAGGCATAGAAAAGGGAGGTAAATGAAATAGTAAAAAAATAATAATTTAATTTGCAGTTAAGACTTGGAAAAGATAAGTCATGTTTAAAGGAAAAAAACTTAGTCCCTAGAAGTGACATGAATGAGCTGCCTCATGTATCAAAAAAGTTGATGAACACAGACTAGGGATATAAGGACATAGATGCAGGGAGGAAGGAATTGGCATGTAGATGTCAGCATCTCTACGTCGTCAAATCAGAAAGACATTAAGCATTTGGATAAAGAAACAAAAGTTGTAATGTGCGATGGCAAATTTATCAAACAATAGGTAATACTGACCTTTTTTCTCTTTCTGTGTAATAAAATAAATTTTGGCTTTAGATAGTCGATTTTTCCACCCATACTGATTTTCAAATAATATCCTGTCTTGCTTGATTGGTCTTTGAGACTTTCATGATGCATATTAGAAGAAGTAATGTCGGCAGAGAGAGAGTAATTTGCATACTAGGGGGTTTAAGGACTAAAACCTTCATGGAAGTTTATCAGATAAATTTTGAAGAGAGAGGTACAGAAGTTACCATACGAGAGAGAAGCTGATGAGAGAGAAAGAGAATTTTAAGTAATGAAGTAGATTATATGCCTACATGGACTTTTAAAAGTCCATGTGAGCTTAAATTATTTAAAAATAACTTCTTTGGTTGTATCTGGCTGCATTGCTAATCTGACCCTGGACCTCATGGACTCAGACTCTATAAACATTGCATTGACTTGTACCTAATCCTCAACTTGATGCAACAGCTGTGCATGCATCTTGTTGAGACTGGAGTGAAGAGAGGGAGCCTAATAGTTTTCTTTTCTGCTTTGTGTAGTGAATATGAAATTATAAAAGCTTGAATTGGTTAATTCCTGATTTTAGTTACTCTATTTTTCTCCACTATACCTTTTCTCACACAGGAATTTTCAAACTAGGAAACTACTAGTATAGTTTCAAAAGTTTTATTTTTCATAAATATATACTGCCCACCTTAACTACAGTTTCCTTTCTCCTCCCACATCTGCATAGGTTTCAGATTCACAGACACATCAAAATACAAATACCCAGACAATATGCATACACAGCTACAGCCCTCTGCTATCCCAGTCACCCCTACTCACCATCTCCATTTCTCTCCCCCCCTCTCTCTCTCACACACACACACACACACACACACACACGCTTTATTGTCACAGCTAAAAAGGTGACAATAAGAAAGATAAAGCATTTTCCTTGGTCAAAGCCAAACAGTTGATGGCAATTCTTTTTTTTTTTTTTTTTTTTTTTTTGAGATAAAGTCTTGCTCTGTCGTCCAGGCTGGAGTGCAGTGGACTGATCTCGGCTCACTGCAACCTCTACCTCCCAGGTTCAAGCAATTCTCCCACCTCAGCCTCCTGAATAGCTGGGATTACAGCACACACCACCATGCCGGGCTAATTTTTGTATTTTCTTTAGTAGAAACAGGGTTTCACCATGTTGGCCAGGCTAGTCTCAAACTCCTGACCTTGTGATCTGCCTACCTCAGCCTCCCAAAGTTCTGGGATTACAGACTTGAGCCACCACGCCTGGCAATTGACAATTCTTTAAGCCCCATAGTTTTAGCTATTTTTAGAAAGATCCTGTCATTTTAAAAATAGTTAATAAAGGACTAGATGTCCTGCAAAATGCAACTTCATTATTTCCCCAGCCTCAGCTGAGTAAATCTGATAACAGACCTAGCTAAAGTTAAAGAGTCTAGCTTCCAATGGCTATATTTATGGCTAATTGGACCTCAGATATATACTTTCCATACCATAAAATGCTATGAGGGAACCACAGCATTGAATTAGCATTATTAGAACCCTGCTGGAGAAGGAACTATTGGGTGCCTCATTATGTCCAGCACAGGGTTATTTGGAGGTTGGTTCTCCAACAGCAACATTTTGTATAGAGCAGCTTTGCCATTTGCTTGGTGGTCTTGCCAGAGGTAGCATAACCTGTACAAGTTATCTGAATCTGCACCTGTGTTCTATGACTGAAATGTTTCAAAAGGATAAATTTAAAGGACAGCTCTAGAGTTTGCCCTTTCCATTAGTCCCAAACCTAAAGTGACCGCTCTCAAGTTTCCTTTGGGCTTTAGAGAATGGATAGTAAAGTCTCTCCAAATTTGGTCTCTAATCTACTATGTGAACACACAATTTTCTGTGGGACATTTCTTCTCTCTTCAATGCTTGTATGCAATTGAATGTTTCTGAAGATAAGGAGACTAACCTAGAAATACTAAAGAAACCTGTTCACTCAATTATTTGCTTTTCTACAAATGTGAGTGAGTCAACCAAGGTGAACTCTTCACTCACTCTGACAAGAGCCCTTCTTTGCATGCAAATCCCTAATTATCCATGGAAAGTTTTATAGAAGCTCCTTTCAACAAGTTTTCTTGAGATATCTTCCACAAATTCAGTTCAATTTGCTTATTAGCCCACCTTTTCAAAAGTACAATCTTTTTTATCTCAGCCCTAATTGTAATAATAAAACCTTGTAGGAAGATGGTTGTCTGCTTTCAGGATTAAGAATGCATAAAGGGCTGGGTGCGGTGCTCACGCCTGTAGTCCCAGCAGTTTGGGAGGTCGAGGAAGGCAGATCACCTGAGGTCAGGAGTTAAAAACCAGCCTGGCTAATGTGGTGAAACCCCTTTCTACTAAAAATACAAAAAAGTAGCTGTGTGTGGTAGCACACACCTGTAATCCCAGCTACTTGGGAGGCTGAGGCAGGAGAATCGCTTGAACCCGGGAGGTGGAGGTTACAGTGAGCTGAAATCGAGCCATTGCACTCTAGCTTGGGCAACAAGAGTGAAACTCTATCCCATAAATAAATAAATAAATAAGTAAAATTTTTAAAAAAGGAATGCATGAAGTAGCTTTAGATAGAGTTTTAGTTCTTGATTTTCATCCTTCAACGGAGGCAAGGAAGTGACTCCTGCGTCGGCTTAAGATATTATGCAGGTTCATTACAGCTTTGGAATATTTGGTGAGGGAGGGATACAGTGTCATAAATGATTCTCTTCCTCCTTCTTGAGAGTATGTAGTTCAAACCACCAACAGAACACTGGTAAGATGGGAGACACCTCCATCCAGCTGAACTGGATGCATCATCTCTCATTCTTAGGTCACTCCTCAGTGAGAGTGTATATGAATGGCTTTGCTTCCCAAGACATCTTCACCTCTGCATCACCCTTCCCATTTCCCTTCATTTCCAATTTCCTGTGGTATAGGATATATCTGAGAAGAAAAAAAATGCCACCAGGACATTTAATTATGACTCCCATACCTCTATCCAGCAGAGAGCCATGTCACTCAGAAGTCCATAGTGTTTTGTTACACTTAATTTTGCTAGCTTATTTCACAATTTTCCACCACTTGCAAGGATCTGAGACCATAATGCTTGAGTGGAGTTTGAACGTGAGGCTAAATCTGAAGGATTGTATTTGCAATATGAGCATCTTCCCCTCACAACCTGTGTTGTGAGGAATACCCTCAAACTTCACTAGTGTATTAGGATTTATGTAATATTGAGAGACTGAGATGTTCCACAGACTCCATATACTTGAGTGAGCCACATGTTACTCAGAGCTAATTTTCAGATGCTGCTGAATAAGAGACCCTTCTCTGTAATTAACAAGGTGTTAGTAAGTCACTCATTTATTCACTTACATCTCTGCTATTTACACTATGCAGTTGTTGAACATAAAACAGTTACACAGTACAGAATATCTATATCAGATGATGTTCCCAGCTGTCTCTTAAAGGTTTATTTCCTAATATTGTATATATTATCTTCTCTTTTCTTAATTAAAAGATTGTTGCTATAAATATAAGTAAATATAGGCTTAAAAAGTCATAAAATAAGAATTAACATTTTTAAAAATTTATTTTTAGAGAAATTAAAAATTTTATGAATTAGCCCAATTTCTATAAGAAATTGCATCTTATTTCATATCCTAGATTTTGGTATAGTTCCCTTTGAATCAATTTGCTAATGTAAAAACAGATTCATGATAATTAATTAGATCTATATTCATTGGTAATAAATGGTGAAATTTCCTAGCATCATGACTGGAAATAAATATGCTAAGGATATTTTCTTTTATTTAACCAAATTAATTTATTGATACATTTCTTAAGAACATCCTCAGAAAAGAAACAGATTAATATATTTCTGTGTATTCTTTTAAATAACATCATGATGAGAGGTTGTTAACATATTTTAAATGATGCTTTGGTAGAAAAATGTTATGTAGGACAGGATTTGATATTATCTGCTCTGTATTTTTATGGATTGAGGCCCAGGCTGACAATGGGCCTCACATAGTCATTTTAGGAAGGAGAGAAAGGGGGTCAAAAATTTCAGAAATCTAATGAATGTCTGTTCTTAACGGCTTCATTTCATACTGCTTTCTCTTTTCAAATAATGCCACTATTTTCCAAATAGGTTTATAAAACAAGTCCTTTTTTGTGCACATCTTATATTTTTTATAGCTATGATTTGTATTTTATACCATTTCTCCTGAAATATTAAATTTTCATGTCATTGAAATTGTTATGTATGCCTAAGTACAATTTTAAGTTAATTCCCTTATTGTAAAGACCATGATAAAACTCTGCTTGTTCTTTCCAGTTCAAAAAATATTACTTAAACGAATTAGCAAAACTTGAACCTTTTTGCTTCTTCTGGCAGAAGATTTATTTCCCATGTACATCAGATAATGAAAACGGAACAAATGCTAACAGCTGCCAAGCTATTCATTCAACTTTCTGCTTATGCCACACAAAGCATACATTTTTAAGAGGCAGACATATGGGCCTTATATCATGTTTACGTAGACATTTGTGGATTAAATGCCAAAATATATTCTGCCCCAAACTATAGTTAGAATCTTGCACCTTAGGGAAATCCATAAAAATTAATGCATCATGTTTTGATAGAGTTAATACATTTGCTTCAATTGCAATATGTTTTGTAGTTACTAGAAAACATCTTCTTTTTTCTTGGTGATGTTTACTTTGAGTTATAACTTACATACAATGCAAGTCATTGCTTTTGTGTTTCAAAAAATACACCACAATCAACATTTAGAACTGTCCCACCACTTCTCAAAATTTGCTTATGCCCCTTTTGTCATCATCTGCCCTCTTCATACGCAGCCCCTGGCATACCCAACCCATGAGTGATTTGTTTTCTCTTCAGTTTTATGACATTTTCAAGATGTCATAAAAATGGACTCAGACATGACGTAACTTTTTGAGTAGAATTAGTTTTACTTAGCACAGTGAAGTTGAGATTCATCAGTGTTTTTGTGTATATCAGAAGTTTATTTATCTTGATAGCTGAGAATTATTCTTCTGATCGATGTACCAGAGTTTATTAACCTGTTAATCAGCAGGGTTCTTGGGACTGGAACCACTGGATTTTATGTTAACTGTATGATTAAGTGCATAAAAATCTGTCAACATGTTTTCCAAAGTGGTTGTATCATTTTCTGTTCTCTCCAGCAATACATGAGAGTTCCAGTTGCTTCCATTCTGGCCAACACCTGGTATTGTTATTTTATATTTTTAGACATGCTAAGAAGTGGATAGAATCTCATTGTGAATTTAATTGGCATTTTCTAATGATGTTAACAACCATTCCATGAGCTTATTTGTCATCCCCATATCTTCTTTAATGAAGTATATGTCAAATTTTTGGCATGGAAAAAATAGATTATTTTTTATTATTAAGCCTTCTAAGTTTTTTGTATATTTTTGATAGAAGTTGTTCGGTAGATATATGTTTTGTAAATATTTTCTCCCACTTTGCAGCTTTCTTCATTATCTTGAATTGTCTTTTATAGAGCAGATAGTTTTAAATTTCATAAAATTAAATTCAATATTTTTTTCTTTATGTATAGTACATTAATGTCATGTTTAAGAAATCTTTGCCTTATCCAAGATCACAAAGGTTTTCTTGTAGGTTTTACCTTTTGAGTTTTTTTTTTTTTTTTTTTTTTTTTTGAGACAGAGTCTCACTCTGTCACCAGGTGCTAGGCTGAAGTGCAGTGGCGTTACCTCGGCTCGCTGCAACCTCTGCCTCCCAGGTTCAAGCAATTCTCCTGCCTCAGCCTCCCTAGTAGCTGGGACTACAGGCACATGCCACCATGCCCAGCTAATTTTTTGTATTTTTAGTAGAGACGGGGTTTCACCATGTTGGCCAGGATGGTCTCGACCTCTTGACCTCGTGATCCGCCCACCTCGGCCTCCCAAAGTGCTGGGATACCTTTTGAGTTTTTTGTTTGGCTGTCAAACTTTTTTATAAGACATGAGGTATGATCCAGGTTTCATTTTCTTACATACTGATGTCAAGTTGTTCCAGCTCTATTTGTTGAAAGACTACATTTTATCAATTCAATTTATTTTTCACTTTCATTGAAAATGTATTGACTGTATTTGTGTAAATCTATTTCTGGGCTCTCAGTTTTATTCCATTAACATATATATCTGTTCACTCACCAATATCTCACTGTGTTGGTTATTTAAATTCAGGCAATTAGTGTCTTTCAGCTGATTGTTTTTCCAAAACCCGTTGGTGATTCTAGTTCCTTTGTCTTTCCTTGTAAGTCATAGAATCAGCCTATCAATTTCTACAAATATAAATCTGCTGGGATTTTAATGGGGACTGCATTGAAGCCATAAAACAGTACAAGGGAAAACTGGTATCTTGACAATACTATCTTCTAAACCACGAACATGGTATATCTCTCCATTCATCAGAGTCTTTGATTTCTCTCATCATTGTTTTACTATTTTTGTGTAATGCAACTTGAGCATCTTTTGTTACAAAGTGCATTTTTTCTGTGACACTATTGCAAAGGTACTTTATATTTTTAAAAATATTCAATTTTCCTTTGTGTATATAGACAAATAATTTACTTTATATCCTATATTCTTGCTACATTCACTTATTAGTTATGGGAGAATTACTTTTTCTTGAGGTAGTTTTTTTGGAGATGTTCTTGTTTTTTTTTTAATTGTACTTTAGGTTCTCGGGTACATGGGCAGATCATGCAGGGTTGTTGCATAGGGATATACATGGCAAGGTGGTTAGCTGCCTCCATCCCCCCATCATCTATATCTGGCATTTCTCCCCACAGTATCCCTCCCCGCCCTCCCCACTGCCCATTATCCCTCCCCTACCTCCACCAACTGACCCCAGTGGGTGATGCTCCACCCCCCATGTCCACATGTTCTCATTGTTCAACACCTGCTATGAGTGAGAACATGTGGTGTTTGATTTTCTGTTCTTATGTCAGTTTGCTGAGAATGATGGTTTCCAGATTCATCCATGTTCCTACAAAGGACATGAACTCATCATTTTTTATTGCTGTGTAGTATTCCATGGTGTATATGTGCCACATTTTCTTTGTCCAGTCTATCATTGATGGGCATTTGGGTTGGTTCCAGGTCTTTCCTATTGTAAACAGTGCCGCAATGAACATACATGTGCATGTGTCTTTATAATAGAACGATTTATAATCCTTTGGGTATATACCCAGTAATGGGATCGCTGGGTCAAATGCAATTTCTATTTCTAGATCCTTGAGTAATCACCACACTGTCTTCCACAATGGTTGAACTAATTTACACTCTCACCAACATTGTAAAAGTGTTCCTATTTCTACACATCTTCTCCAGCATCTGTTGTCTCCAGATTTTTTAATGATCACCATTCTAACTGGTGTGATATGATAACTCAATGTGGTTTTGATTTGCATTTCTCTAATGATCAGTGATAATGAGCATTTTTTCATGTTTGTTGGCCTCATATATGTCTTCCTTGAACAGTGTTTGTTCATATCCTTTGCCTACTTTTGAATGGGTTTGTTTGTTTTTTTCTTGTAAATCTGTTTGAGTTCTTTGTAGATTCTGGATATTAGCCCTTTGTCAGATGAGTAGATTGCAAAATTTTTTTCCCATTCTGTTGGTTGCCAGTTTGCTCTAATGATTGTTTCTTCTGCTGTACAGAAGCTCTGAAGCTTAATTAGATCCCATTTGTCTATTCTGGCTTTTGTTGCTATTGCTTTTGGTGTTTTAGTGATGAAGTCCTTGCCTATGCCTATGTCCTGAATGGTTTTGCCTAGGTTTTCTTCTAGGGTTTTTATTATGTTAGCTCTTATGTTTAAATCTTTAAGCCATCTGGAGTTAATTTTAGTGTAAGGTGTCAGGAAGGGGTCGGTCTAGTTTCTGCTTTCTGCACACGGCTAGCCAGTTTTCCCAATACCATTTATTAAGCAGGGAATCCTTTTCCCGTTGCTTGTTTTTGTCAGGTTTGTCAAGGATCAGATGGTTGTAGATATGTGGTGTTAATTCCGAAGCCTCTTTTCCATTGGTCTATGTCTCTGTTTTGGTACCAGAACCATGCTGTTTTGATTACCGTAGCTTTGTAGTATTGTTTGAAGTCAGGGAGCATGATGCTTCCAGCTTTGTTCTTTTTGCTTAGGATTGTCTTGGCTATGTGGGCTCTTTTTTGATTCCATATGAAGTTTAAAGTGGTTTTTTCCAGTTTTGTGAAGAAGGTCATTGGTAGCTTGATGGGGATAGTGTTGAATCTGTAAATTACTTTGGGCAGTATGGCCATTCTGACAACATCAATTCCTCCTAACCATGAGCATGGAATATTTTTCCATCTATTTGTGTCCTTTCTTATCTCCTTGAGCAGTGGTTTGTAGTTCTCCTTGAAGAAGTCCTTTACATCTTTTGTTAGTTGTATTCTAGGTATTTTATTCTCTTTGTAGCAGTTGTGAATGGGTGTTCATTCTTGATTTGGCTCACTGTCTGTCATTGGTATATAGGAATATTTGTGATTTCTGCACATTGATTTTTGTATCCTGAGACTTTGCTAATGTTGCTTATCAGTTTCAGGAGATTTTGGGCTGAGACGATGGGGTCTTCTAAATATACAATCATGTCATCTGCAAATAGAGACAATTTGACTTCCTCCTTTCCTAATTGAATACCCTTTATTTCTTTTTCTTGCCTGATTGCTCTGGCTAGAACTTCTGATACTATATTGAGTAAGAGTAGTGAGAGAGGGCATCCTTGTCTAGTGCCGGATTTCAAAGGGAATGCTTCCACTTTTTCCCATTCAGTATGATACTGGCTGTGGGTTTGTCGTAAATAGCTTTTATTATTTTGTGGTATGTTCCATCTATACCTAGTTTATTGAGAGTTTTTAGCATAAAGGGCTGTTGAGTTTTGTCAAAGGCCTTCTCTGCATCTATTGAGATACTCGTGGTATTTGTCTTTGGTTCTGTTTATGTGATGGCTTACGTTTGTAGACTTGTGTATGTTGAACAGCCTTGCATCCCCTGGATGAAGCCTACTTGAGTGTGATGAATATGCTTTTTGATGTGCTGTTGCATTTGGTTTACCAGTATTTTATTGAAGATTTTTGCATCGATGTTCATCATGGATATTGGCCTGAAGTTTTCTTTTTTAGTTTAGTCTCTGCCCGGTTTTGGTATCAGGATGATATTGGTCTCATAAAATGTGTTAGGGAGGATTCCCTCTTTTGTATTGTTTGGAATAGTTTCAGAAGGAATGGTATCAGCTCCTCTTTGTATGTCTGGTAGAATTCGGCTCTAAACCAATCTGCACCTGGACTTTTTTTGGTTGTTAGTCTATTAATTGCTGCCTCAACTTCAGCCCTTGTTATTGGTCTATTTAGAGTTTCAACTTCTTCCTGGTTTAGTCTTGGGAGGGTGCAAGTGTCCAGGAATTTATCGATTTCTTCCAGATTTACTGGTTTGTGTTCATAGAGTTGTTTGTAGTAATCTCTGATGGTAGTTTGAATTTCTGTGGAATTG
This sequence comes from Aotus nancymaae, assembly GCF_030222135.1. Taxonomy (NCBI): domain Eukaryota; kingdom Metazoa; phylum Chordata; class Mammalia; order Primates; family Aotidae; genus Aotus; species Aotus nancymaae. The sequence goes on from NW_026988413.1 coordinate 35,646,579, forward strand.
GTGATGATACTCCCTTTATCGTTTTTTATTGCATCTATTTGATTCTTCTCTCTTTTCTTTTTTATTAGTCTGGCTAGCGGTCTGTCTATTTTGTTGATCTTTTCAAAAAACCAGCTCCTGAATTTATTGATATTTTGAAAGGTTTTTTGTGTCTCTGTCTCCTCCAGTTTTTCTCTGGTCTTAGTTGTTTCTTGTCTTCTGCTAGCTTTTGAGTTTTTTTTTTATCTTGCTTCTCTAGCTCTTTCAATTTTGATGATAGGGTGTCTATTTTAGATCTTTCCTTACTTGTCATGTGGGCATTTATTGCTATAAATTTGCCTAGACACTGCTTTAAATGTATACCAGAGATTCTGGTACTTTGTGTCTTTGTTCTCATTGATTTTAAAGAACATCTTTATTTCTGCCTTCATTTTGTTGTTTATCCAGTTGACACTGAGGAGTCAGTTGTTCAGTTTCCATGAAGTTGTGCAGTTTTGAGTTAAGTTTCTTATTCCTGAGTTCTAATTTGATCGTGCTGTGGTCTGTGAGACTGTTTGTTATGATTTCCATTCTTTTGCATTTGCTGAGGAGCGATTTACTTCCAATTATGTGGTTGATTTTAGAGTAAGTGCAATGTGGTGCTGAGAAGAATGTATATTCTGTGGATTTGAGGTGGAGAGTTCTGTAGATGTCTGTTAGGTTTGCTTGGTCCGGATTTGCATTCAAGTCCTAGATATCCTTGTTGATTTTCTTTCTCATTGATCTGTCTAATATTGACAGTGGAGTGTTAGAGTCTCCCACTATTATTGTGCAGGAGTCTAATTCTCTCTGTAGGTTGATAAGAACTTGCTTTATGTATCTGGGTGCTCCTGTATTGGGTGCATATATATTTAAGATAGCTCTTCTTGTTGTATTGATCCTTTTACCATCATGTAATGCCTTTCTTTGTCTCTTTTCATCTTTGTTGGTTTATAGTCTATTTTATCAAAGACTAGGATTGCAACTCCTGCTTTTTTTTTTTGCTCTCCATTTGTTTGGTAAATCTTCTTCCATCCCTTTCTTTTGAGTCTATGTGTGTCTTTGCACATGAGATGGGTCTTCTGAATGCAGAACACTGATAGTTCTTGACTCTTTTTCCAGTTTGCCAGTCTGTGTCTTGATTAGGGCATTTAGCTTGTTTACATTTAGCGTTAATATTTTTATGTGTGAATTTGATCCTACCATTTTGTTACTGGTTGGATGTTTTGCCCTTTGGTTGGTGCAGTTTTTTCATTGTGTTATTAGTCTTTACCATTTGGTTCTTTTTTTCAGTGGCTGGTACTGGTTGTTCCTTTCCGTGTTTAGTGCTTCCTTCAGGAGCTCTTGTAAGGCAGGTCTGGTGGCAATTAAATCTCTTAGCAATTGCTTGTCCGTAAAGGATTTTGTTTCTCCTTCACTTATGAAGCTGAGTTTGGCTCAATATGAAATTCTGGGTTGAAAGTTCTTTTCTTTAATGATGTTGAATATTGGCCCCCACTCTCTTCTTGCTTGTAGGGTTTCTGCCAAGAGATCCGCTGTGCGTCTGATGGGCTTCCTTTGTGGGTGACCTGACCTTTCTCTCTGGCTGTCCTTAGCATTTTTCTCTTTGTTTCAACCCTGGTGAATCTGATGATTATGTGCTTGGAATTGCTCTTCTTGAGGAGTATCTTTGTGGTGTTCTCTGTATTTCCTGTATTTGAATGTTGGCCTGCCTTGCAATGTTGGGGAAGTTCTCCTGGATAATATCCTGAAGAGTGTTTTCCAGCTTGGATTTATTGTCTCCATCATCTTCCAGTACACTGATTAAGTGTAGGTTAGGTCTTTTCACATAATCCCATATTTCTTGGAGGCTTTGCTCATTTCTTTTCACTCTTTTTTCTCTTATCTTGCCTTCTCATTTTATTTCATTGGGTTGATCTTCAATCTCTGATATCCTTTCTTCTGCTTGATGAATTCGGCTATTGAACTTGTGTATGCTTCACAAAGTTCTTGTGCTGTGTTTTTCAGCTCTATCAAGTTATGTTCTTCTATAAGCTTGTTATTCTAGTTAGCATTTTGTCTCACCTTTTTTCAAGGTTTTTAGTTTCTTTGCATTGGGTTAGAACATGTTCTTTTAGCTCAGAGAAGTTATTACTCACCTTCTGAAACCTGCTTCTGTCAATTTGTCAAATTCGTTCTCTATCCTGTTTTGTTCCCTTGCTGGTGAGGAGTTGTGTTCCCTTGGTTGGGGCAAGGAGTTCTGGTCTTTGATGTTTTCCTTCTTTTTATCTTGGTTTCTTCCCATCTTTTTAGATTTATCTAACTTTAATTTCAGGTAGCTGCTTAGGGACATGGCCTTTCTTTTGTCTGCCTGCAGAGGTGCTGCTGGGCTGCCATGGATTCAGTGGAGCTGCTGCATAGATTTCCTGCTTCTTTTGTTTACTCAGGAAGATTAGGCCCACCTTTACAATGGTGGCAGCCCTTCCTCCCACTGAGCTTAATTGTTCCTGGTCCTGCTTTAACTGATGTGTTGGCTGCAGTACTCTCAAGCAAGAGGGCTTCAGCCTGCTGGGCTTTGTGTGGGAGGGATCCTCCCAGCCATATTGCCTGATTCCCTGCTTTCAAGTTCCCTTTCTTACTGGGGGACCGGTAGCTCCATCCCTCAGGCTTTCTTGGCATCAGCCAGTGCTTCTGCCTAGATCTGTGCCAACAACTCTGGCACCGCCAGAATTGCTGCTTAGCCCTATTTAGGCAGCTGATGGGGGCTTTTCAGCCCAGTGAAGACCTCCTGTTCTGTGGGTTGGGTGAAGTGCAGTATCTGAACTGAAGTCCTGGAGGGGGAGAGCCCCCAATCCTTCAGTCAGTTGCATGCACCTCCTGGGTGGGGCAGTGCCTCACCCTGCCTCAACTTGCCTTCTTGGGTTTATACCCACTGTCCAACCAGACCCACAAAATGAACCTGGTACCTCGTCTGGAGCTGTGGAGACCACTCGGCTTCTGCTTCTCTCTCACTGGGAACTGTGTTCCAGTGCTGCCTCTATTCGGCCATCTTGGAAAACCCTATTTTGGGGTTTTCTATGTAGACAATCCTATAAATGAGGCAAAAAGAGACAGTTTTATTTCCTCCTTTTCAAATTATCTTACTCTTTATTCTCATTGAAATGGGTAGGATCTCCAATACAATACTGAATAGGAGTAAGATTATTTTTGCATTGCTCTTAATGTTAGAGGAGAACATTTAATTTTTTACCTACCATTAAGAATGATATTAACTGAAACTTTTTTGTAGGTGCCTTTGGTAAGATTAATGAGGTTTTGTGTATTCCTTGTTTATTGAGAATTCTTATTATGAACAAATGTGGAATTTTATCAAATATTTTTTCTGCATTGAAAATGATTAACATATAGTTTTTCTTATTCAGTCTATTAATTGATAACATGCATTACATTGTTTGATTCTCATATTTTGATTCTCATATCTTGCTTTTTAGTAAACCCAACTTGTTTATTATGTGCTATCACGTATTTCTACTGTGGAATACAAATTATGAATTTTGGATATATATTCACGAGGAATATTGACTTGATGTTTTTTGTCATATCTTTAGCCAGAATTAGTATAATAATGTTAACCTCGTAAAATAAGTTGGAAAATTGTTCTGTTTTCTGAGAGAAGTTGCCTAGATTTGATGATTTTTTTTCTTAAATGTTTTGTAGAATTCACTGGTGATGCCATATGAGGTTATAGTTTTCTTTACTAAAAGGTTTTAAACTAAAAATTCAATTTCTTTCATATATGCAGGACTATTCAGGTTATCTATTTCTTCTTGAGTGAATTTTGAAAATTCTTTTAAAGTTATAGCATTTATGAGCATTGCATTGTCCATAATGCTTCTTCATACTGTGTTTTGTGTCTGCAAAATATATAATGATTCTTTTATTGTTTTTGATATTGATAAATTGTGTGTGTGTGTGTGTGTGTGTGTGTGTGTGAGTGAATCCTACTAGAGGTTATAAATCATATTAATCTTCACAAAACCTTTTTTTGGTTACATTGATTTTTCTCAATTATTTTTCTGTTTATCTATCTCCACTCTATTTTTTATATTCTTTTCCCATGTACTTTTGTTTAAACTCGTTCTATTTTTAAGAGTTTAACATTTTTGCTTAGATCCCAGAGTTGAGACTTTTCTTCTTTCACAATGTATGCATTAATGCTGTAAATTTCCTTTTAAACACAGCTGTAACTGCATCTCACAATTTTTTATATATTATATTTTTATGTTCACTCAATTCACAATATTTTTTTATTGCATTTTAGGTTTTGGGGTACATGCAAAGAACATGCAAAATTGTTGCATAGGTACACACGTGGCGGTGTGATTTGCTGCATTCCTCCCCTTCACCTATATCTGGTATTTCTCCCCATGCTATGTCTCCCCAACTCCCCACTCCCCACTGTCCCTCCCCTGTTTCCCCCCAACAGACCCCAGTGTGTAGTGCTCCCCTCCCTGTGTCCATGTGTTCTCATTATTCAACACCTGCCTATGAGTGAGAACATGCGGTGTTTGATTTTGTGTTCTTGTGTCAGTTTGCTGAGAATGATGGTTTCCAGGTTCATCCATGTCCGTACAAAGGACACTAACTCATAGTTTTTGATGGCTGCATAATATTCCGTGGTGTATATGTGCCACATTTTCCCTGTCAAGTCTATCATCGATGGGCATTTGGGTTAGTTCCAGGTCTTTGCTATTGTAAACTGTGCTGCAATGAACATTTGTGTGCATATGTCCTTATAGTAGAATGATTTATAATCCTTTGTATATATACTCAGTAATGGGATTGCTGGGTCAAATGGAATTTCTATTTCTAGGTCCTTGAGAAATCGCCACACTGTCTTCCACAATCAAAGTAATTTACACTCCCACCAATAGTGTAAAAGTGTTCCTATTTCTCCACATCCTCTCCAGCATCTGTTGTCCCCAGATTTTTTAGTGATTGCCATTCTAACTGGCATGAGATGGTATCTCAATGTAGTTTTGATTTGCATTTCTCTAATGACCAGTGATGATGAGCATATTTTCTTATGTTTGTTGGCCTCATGTATGTCTTCTTTTGTAAAGTGTCTGTTCATATCCTTTGCCCACTTTTGAATGGGCTTGTTTGTTTTTTCTTATAAACTGTTTTAGTTCTTTGTAAATTCTGGATATCAGCCCTTTGTCAGATGGGTAGATTGCAAAAATTTTTTCCCATTCTGTTGGTTGCCTATTCACTCTAATGACTGTTTCTTTTGCCGTGCAGAAGCTGTGGAGTTTGATTAGGTCCCATTTGTCTATTTTGACTTTTGCTGCCAATGCTTTTGGTGTTTTGGTCATGAAGTCCTTGCCTACGCCTATGTCCTGAATGGTTTTGTCTAGGTTTTCTTTTAGGGTTTTTATGGTGTTAGGTCTTATGTTTAAGTCTTTAATCCATCTGGAGTTAATTTTAGTGTAAGGTGTCAGGAAGGGGTCCAGTTTCTGCTTTCTGCACATGGCTAGCCAGTTTTCCCAACACCATTTATTAAACAGAGAATTCTTTCCCATTGCTTGTTTTTGTCAGGTTTGTCAAAGATCGGATGGTTGTTGATATGCTGTGTTGCCTCCAAGGCCTCTATTCTGTTCCATTGGTCTATATCTCTGTTTTGGTACCAGTACCATGCTGTTTTGATTACTGTAGCCTTGTAGTAGAGTTTGAAGTCCAGTACTGTGATGCCTCCCACTTTGTTCTTTTTGCTTAGAATTGACTTGGCTATTCAGGCTCTCTTTTGGTTCCATATGAAGTTTAAGGTGGTTTTTTCCAGTTCTGTGAAGAAGGTCATTGGTAGCTTGATGGGGATAGCGTTGAATCTGTAAATTATTTTGGGCAGGCTGGCCATTTTCACGATATTGATTCTTCCTAACCATGAACATGGAATGTTTCTCCATCTGTTTGTGTCCTCTCTTACTTTGTTGAGCAGTGGTTTGTTGTTCTCCTTGAAGAGGTCCTTGACATTCCTTGTTAGTTGTATTCCTAGGTATTTTATTCTCTTTGTAGCAATTGTGAATGGCAGTTTGTTTTTGATTTGGCTCTCTTTAAGTCTGTTATTGGTGTATAAATCAATAGATTTATATTTATTGACCCAGACGGTTGCATATGATGTACTATTAAAGAAGAAAACAAATTGCATATTTATATTACTTCACTTTTGTAAAATGGTAAACAAACAAAAACTGTGATTTTTGCACATTGATTTTGTATCCTGAGACTTTGTTGAAGTTGCTTATCAGTTTCAGGAGATTTCAGGCTGAGACAATGGGGTCTTCTAGATATACAATCATGTCGTCTGCAAATAGAGACAATTTGACTTCCTCCTTTCCTATTTGAATACCCTTTATTTCTTTTTCTTGTGCTCTGTTTAGAACTTCTAGTACTATATTGAATAGGAGTGGTGAGAGAAAAAATATGGAACGCTTCACGAATTTGCGTGTCATCCTTGCACACGGGCCATACTAATCTTCTCTGTATCGTTCCAATTTTAGTATATGTGCTGCCGAAGCGAGCACCACAATATCTTTTAATTTCACTTGTGACTTCTTCTTTGATATATTGGTTATTTAAAAGCGTGTTAATTTTCACATATTTGTTTTCTAGTTTAATTATTTCTGTTACTTATTTCTAGTTTGTTACAGTAAGAATTATATGATTTTGCTTTTTAAAATTTGTTATTTTTTCACCCAGAAAATTGAATCTTTTGGTGAATGTTTTATATGTAAAATATGAGTTTCATGTAACCTGAAACTCTCATGTTAAGTGCTTCCACATTTATGTACTAACATACACATCGGTGTATGCATATCAGGAGGTAATGTTGCTATTTATCCCTGGTTAAAATTATTTGTCAAGTCTACTTTGTATGACAGTAATAACCATTGATTCTACTTATATTTTTTACTTAAAGAAGGCTTTGTAATAGCATATTGATGTATACTGTTTTTGTTTAATGCACAGTCTCTGATTTTTATATGTGTGTGTGTGTGTGTGTGTGTGTATATATATCCGATTCTACTTAATCCGTTAAGTGAAATACTTGAAATCTACCACTTTATTATTTGTTTTGCTTGTTCCCTCTATTTTAGAGCCTCTCTCTCACTTTTCTTACCTTCTGTTGCATTATTTTACTATTGTTTGGTATTTTATTTTAATTTATACTTTAGATTTTTAGGTATATAGTTGTACTATTTTTTACTAATTCCTTTAGATATTATACCATACATACTTCCATTTTACAATATAAATGGAGTCAACACTGCACTGTTTAAATAAAATGTAAAAGCTTTGCTACTGTATCAGTCTTTTTATTTCACTCCAAGACTTTATGCTGTAACTGTTATATATATTACACCTGCATACACAGAAAATTCCATCAAACAATATTATAATTTTTGCTTTCAATATTTACATAAATTTTAAAGAAATTAAGTGAAAAAATGCTGTCTTTTTTATTTAGCCACATATTTACCATTTTTCTTACTCTTCCTTCATTCCTCAATATCCAAATTTCTTCTGGTATCATTTTTCTTCAACTGGAAGAACTTCATCTGGTGTTCCTTTAGAACAAGTCTGCTGAAGAAAATTATTCTCTTTCACGTGAACATTTCTGTATTTTCCCTCCTGATGGATATTTTCCTTGGATAAAGAATTTTTTGCTGACAGTTCTTTCCTTTCAACACCTTAAATATATTCTTCTGCTATTTCCCAGCTTCCATGATTTCTGATGAGAAATTAATTAATTATTGTTTCTCCATAAAAGAAACAAAGGCGAAGGACTCACCCCCCTCAGTTTGGATTGCTTTAGCAAGTTCTGGCTACCCTCCATGATCTATCTTGCTTTGCAGAGGTCTCAGGTAGTATTTGATCCAAAATTTTAAGTTGTCATCAGGAGGAGTTGCCTATACTGGGTCTTTGCAGCCACAGCAGAAATGAAATTATGTAAAGCATTTTAAAATATAGTTTCATTAATTCTTACTGTATTCTGAAACTTCAAAGCATTTAGAATGAGGATGAATTCATCAGAATGGGAATGCTATAACAATCCACTCCAATGAAAGCATTACAGCAAAGGTCTTTTGGAGATTATTCCTAATAAAGTAATATATTCTATAGTGAAGGTATAGGTGGGCATATCCTGTCTAATATCTTTATCACCTAGAAATTCTTTACCAGTGTGGCTTTGGCCAAGATTATGATTTACATCCACTTGAAACTCAGTTGTACTCATATTACATAATATATTGTGTGTATATAAAGTATTAAAATAAGTTCATGTTTGCTCCTTAAAAAACAAACTCTATGATAGAAATCAGAAGACCTTTAGCTAGCAGAAAACAGAATGTTAATGGCAAAGTGATCAGAGAAACATATAAAGGAAGATATATGTGTTAGTTTTTGAAGAGCAGCTGACCGACATTAAAATAAATTATCACCATGGGAGGCAATGGAAGAGAGGCAATGTTATACATGTGTATAACACAAATATAGGTTGGTACTATGTCTTCTAAGTTATATGGTACTCCATGTCATCTAGCATAGTGCCTTGTGCATGATGATTTCAATAATTTTTTTCTAAACTATATTCTAATATGTATATATGTGCGTATAAACAGCAAGAACCCAAGGACTAAACAGTGTACTCTGTTATACTTTACTCCACTTCATTTCCAACATTAATAAGTCACAACCTTTTGACTTACTGGTTATTTTTTGTATCTTCTTTCCATTTTAATTCTCTCCTAATGCTGCAGACATATGTCTGGGAACAAGTGATTTATTTGATTAACTTAATTACCTTTAAAATATCTCCTGATGAGTTGATAATTTGGGGAGTATTCTTTCACAGTGAAAGGAAAATAAAATTAAAAGAATGATAGACAAAATAATTTAGAAATGAAAGAGTGTCATAAAAAGCTAAAATACTTTGTGATATTCAGGACATGCAATAAGTGTTTTGAACATAAAGTTGGTATTTAGTTATCATTAGTGGAAAATAATTTTCCAACTACATTCATATTGAACAAAAATTCAAAGATGATGAATCAAATAATGAAATTATATGGTATACCATATGCCTAACCTGACCTCGTTTTAGACAAATTGATTAATAAGGGAAATGCTGATAGGCCAACTAGCTATAGATGAATTGACTTAGAGCTCTGGGTTCCAACGAGCTGAGATGAATATTGGGAGTTTTATTATACAAGATCCTTATTAGGCTGAAATTATTTCAAAGGATTTATTGCATAGAAATAAGTAAACATAAAATAGTTCATAAACATTTGCATATTAGAATATTTATTGAAAATTTTTAATGGTCAAAAACTATTAAAAATTTTGAATTCAATTAATAGAGGAATTGGTAGACATATTTGAATTATCCACATAATGCAGTTATTCAAAAGTGTGAATTGTATTTATAACTATTGACCCAGATGGATGCATATGATGTACTATTAAAGAAAAAAACAAATTGGATATTTACATTACTTCACTTTTGTAAAATGGTAAACAAACAAAAACTGTGTGGGTGGGGAGTGGGGGAAAACAAGGAGAGAAAATATGTGTATATGCATTTGTTGGTACAACTATGTGGAAATGCAGGTTTCTGTTGGGTTGGGGGAAGGGTATTTAAAATGAAAGACAGTATATCTTTTTTTTTTAATCCTCATATAAATTTTTGCCTTGTTCAGTTGTTAAAACTAGTAGGTGGTAGTGTGATAATTTATAAAACTTGAATAAAGTTAAGTTTTAAAATTTTTATCTGAAGAAAACTCAGCTTGCTTATCACTCCATATCTTGTTCTTCTCCCTGCAGCAAATTTGTGGTCAATCAAGCAAAACTCCTTAGGCAACTACCCTTGATAATTTCAGGACTCCCCTACCTAGACGCATGCTATGAAGTAGATGTCTTCTCAAATTCCTTTTGACTCTGTGCATATGCTTATATTCATATGAACATTTATTTATTCAGGTTATGTGAAACTATATGGCCCATTTTAGCCTCAAATATTTTCCCCCATATAATACTGCTTGTCTTGAGAGTATTTTAGAAGGGAGACTTGAGTAGTTGACAAATGATCAAGAAATTCTGATCTAGTAAATTTTCATGAATATCAATATGTACAAGTCGAATAGCCCTCATTCTTTCTACATATATGTAGAAATACCAGAAAAATATATGTGCAAATGGTCGTAGAAATAAGGAGGATGGGAAAAATGATGAAGCTTTTTGGCATTTTTAATTATTTTTTGCTAATATGGAAAACTGTCTTTGTAACTGTTTATTTGCTTTTTGATTCTATCCTACTCTCTCAGTTCATTTTATGTAATATTCTTTTGTCTCAGAATTTCTGAGGTACTCTAAGCAGCCTCCTTACACAAAAAATAGGGTTAAGGAAATTTATAGTTATAGTAATGAATGTTTTTTCTTTCCTTTTCTTTTATGAGAGGAATGAGAACATAAGGCACTAGAGATACTTTTTCATAACACTTTTAATTAACTTGAATATAGAATGAAATTGAAGCATTCTACCAGGAAAACCGAAGCAGCATTATTCCCTTTCCCATCATATCAGGTGACCATAACTTCACAACAACAATAATGTCTGGTATACATCTCAACCATTTCTCTTCTGAAGCTGAGTTTGGCGAGGCAAGGATCAGATCTTTATGTTTTATAAATATTCCTGATAGGGTGTCTGTCTTCTATAGAGCCATATTCAATACTTCAATAAATATGTTTCAGAAGTATCTCCTTGTAAATATTTTCTGTAAATAACTGAAGATAATAAACAACTGTTACTTAAGTCCCAGATGACAAAGAGAAAATAAAAGTATTTCCTTTCATTTCTTTTGATTTTTAGATAATCCCTCTGATTTCCTGTAAACTTACAGGTACAAATATTCTTTTGCCTGTACATAAATGTGGGCTTTCCATTTATAGGGAGGAATGTGGGATGTGCTCACCTTATTCAGTGGGAATTCGAGAATGCAGCTTAGTATATAAGAAATCAATTTGTAATGATCTGCTTATATAACTCAGTAACCCATGTAACTTGATGACTTGTAAGATGGTTTGATGAGAGACTGTAATCCTGTGGTAAAGGGGCTGGGAATTGGCTAAGAGTATGGAGTTGCAATTGAACTCCTTGGACACTTGTCTCTGCTTACTTCATTATGAGCTAGGGATGTTGATGAGTTACTTTCTCTAAAATCAGCTTCATCATTCTTAGATGCAATGCCTATTTCATAGAATTGTGAAGGAGATTACATAAAGGGTGCTTGTAACGTGCTTAGCCCAGTTCCTGGCCCATAGTCGGTGATCTGTATATGTTAGCTCTTAATTATATTAAGTATGTTCAGGACCATTTCTTGCATTCATGGAACTAGAAAATTTGTTTTGTACTATTTCTGTATGCTTTCATTTTCTAGGTCCTGCAAGTAAATTAAAGAAAACTTATTTAAGACCAAAATAAGTTTAACAGATACATAGCTAATTCTCAGACTGATTAGAACAAGGGAAATTGTGATCCCGAAGTAAATATAATGAAAAATACTCTTCAGAACTGCTGTGCTTCTTGGGAAGTGACCCAGGATCATGGCATTGAAGGAAGTTAATCCAGAGAGGACTGCTCTTGCTGCTTTTGGGCCGAATATAGCAATTCCAGTTGATTTTAACCATCTTTAAGTTCTTGAGACTTCCACTAAGAGGAATGAGGAAATGATTATAATGTTTTGTTTTATTTTATTTTATTTTATTGTTACCTTTGCCTATAGCAGCTGGTTGATGTGAGGCAGGAGAAAGGTTGGAGAGGTACCAAGGTCATAGGAAAGAATGGAGTGAGGGGAAAGCCTTATAAACTTTATATTATTGTAAACTTATAACAGCAGATTTACTTTTTTTTCTTTTAATGCACAAGATCTTAAAGAAAAAGAGGAGAAAAAGAACCAGCACCTATTAATCAGTTAGTATGTGCCAAGCAGTCAGCTATGTGCTTTATGTACATTATTTCACCTAAAACTTGCTTAATCCTATAAGGATATTCAGTCAGGATAAAGTAGGTTATCCTGTAGAAGCCAATCTCAGTAGCTTAAAATAGCAAGATTTACAGATCCAGGTGATTCTCATAGGCACTTGTCCTTCACTGGTGTCATAGCCTTGCAAGTCTATGTCATGTCAACACATACTTCCAAAATTGTTCCAGGAAAGAGACATTTCTATAATGTTTCACAATCCCAATTAATGCTTCTTCCCAGAAATGGCATATTACTTCCACTTATACCTCATTGCCCAAAACAAGTTACAGCATCATGCATAAACTCAATGGGGAAGAGAATAACGTCCCTTCATTTTGGCTCAAGGCATGAGAGCCAGAAATACTGATGAGCAACACGACTGTCACAAAATGTGGCTTCCTACTTTGAAGGTGAGGACTATCAAATTCAGAGAAACATTAACAACTTAGGCAAAATCACACTGCTTTTAATGCTATATTGGAATGCAAAGACCCCAAATTTATATTCTTTTTATTGCATCATGTCACTTCATGTATATTTTCTTTCATATTTGTATTTATGTAACATACAAAGCAAGTATATTCTCCACTTCAATCAATGTAGAAGAGAGCATAATAGCTTATTTCTTCGCCAGATAAACAGAAGTGTACCAGTTATTGTAAGAACCACTAATATCATAATTGTGTACTTTGAAATGAGTCATTCTTATTCACTATTGATAGTGAGATAAAATACTTTCAAATTTGTTATGCTGGTTGTATTTTTTATTTTGTTTTTTGTTTCCTAAAGGACTTTGCACTCATGCCTCCTGAAGCAACCTCTGTTGAGAACTTGCAGCATAGTAAAACCCATGGCAGGCAGTTCAAAGGAAGTGCACCAATTAGTCTAAGAACATTTTTCAGAGGCAAGGAAGCCTTCTCCACATTTAGAGTATGCTCTATGGATCAGTGAAGATAGTAGTTCAAAGGGACTAGTCAGTTTAGTAAAATAAGTACCCTGGTTACGCATTAAATTTGCCTCTGTAAATAAAGTACGGTGAGTTTCCCTTTGATCTTATGAAGATAGTTCAGTATGCTATACATAGCCCAGAGATGAAAGTAGATGAGGCTGCTTAGAATGAAATACGCCACCAAGAGATATAAAGCTTTCAAATACTTCTGAGCAGAAGCAGAAATAATCTTACAAGTAATGTCCTTGCTTTGCAATATTTTCATAGGGCATTTGGCATTAATTTCAGGTTATTTTTTAATAGGAGTAAACAATGGGTGCTGCAGGAAAAATGTTTTAAGAATGAGGTATAAATATGATCAATGGTTTATGATAGGCTGCATATATATTTTTCATTTCTTTAAAATTATATCTAGCTTTCATATTATTTCATCAAGAATCCCTTGTCAATCACCAGGACATTAATTTTTTAAATTTAATAAAAATACCTCTATATCCATACATTTTATCTTTCACTAGCTGGCTGGCATGACTTGTCATACTATTGGTAGAGGGTGGTGCATTAAAAAATGGAAAATAAGGGACAGTACGATTATTGTATTTTCTTTGTTTATTTTTATTTTTATTTTTTTTTTTTTTTGAGACAGAATCTTGCTCTGTTGCCAAGTGCCAGGCTAGGGTGCAGTGGCGTAATCTCGGCTCACGGCAATCTCTGCCTCCTGGGTTCAAGCAATTCTCCTGCCTCAGCCTCCCAAGTAGCTGGGACTACAGGCACACACCACCATGCCAAGCTAATTTTTGCATTTTTTTAGTAGGGACGGGGTTTCACCATGTTGGCCAGGATGGTCTCGATCTCTTGACCTCGTGATCCGCCTACCTCAGCCTCCCTGATTATTGTATTTTCTATTTCAATGACCCACTGCTAGCTTCTGGTAGCTTTCTTCTGATGCATATTCTTCCTCAAATGTCAAGTGTTATACTAGTTTTGAATAAATCCAGGCCAAGGATTTTGCTAATAGTTAGCTTTTATTCTGGGGACTAGCATTTTAATAGAGGATTTGAATCCAAAGGAATGAATTCCTGTTGGAGGAACTTTCAACACATAATAAATGGAAAGTGAGAAGTGGCCGGGATATTGTGTGGCAGCTGCCTGCCACTGGCGTTCATTTCACCTGTTTGGAAAGTTGACCCTGATTGAGGGATACGAATAATATGTACAATAATTTTTACTCTTCCTTTGTAGCAGTCTAATTTTATAGTCTTTATTAAAAGTTTATTGAAAAAAACTCTATTTTTAAAAAACCCTAAGTTATTTATTTTTTAGTATTTACATGATTGCATTTTTCTTTGATAAATCTTGAAAAGTACCTATCTTTTTTAATTGGGTCATTATCATAACAATGTTTCCCATGTTTTGTTTAGAAGTTATTTTTTAATAAATTACGTTCATACTTGACAATATGTTTCCTGAGGTTTAAAATACATTTTTATATTTTTAAAATCAGGGGAAAATTATACATGGACAAATGCAGAATTATATTTCTGTATCTGTAAGCCAGATTTGGTAGGCAGAATCATGGCCACCCAAAAGTGTCCCTGTTCTAATTCCTGACATCTGTTACCTTATATGAGTAAAGGGACTTTGAAGAGAGGACCTTGAGATGGAGAGATTATCCTGGATTATTCAGGTAGGCCTAAACTAATTTCATGAATCCTTAAAAGAACCTTTCTGGATAAAGGGAGAATTGAGGGAAGAGTGGTCAGAGAGATGGAAGAAGGTGCCACAATACAACACATAGAGATGGCCTCTGCTAACTGAAAAAGACGAAACAATGGATCATCCCTAGAGTGTCCTGCCGACATCTTGATTTCAAATCTGTTAGCTTTCTGACCCCTAGAATTGTGAGATGATGCATTTGTATTGTTTTAAGCTACTGAATTTGTGGTAGTTTGTTACAGCCACAACGGAAAAACAATACATGGGCTTACCACCCCAGATGTACCTGATCTTGAAAGCTAAGCCAGGTCAGACCTGGTTAGTATTTGAATGGGGGCCAAAAAAGGCTCTGGAGACTCATAGAAAAATAATACAGATTTTGGTCATGAATGGGGTTTGAACTCATGCAGCCCACAATATACTGGTTATTAACTTTTCTCTAACCAGAGAAAAATAAATGTGTAAGAATGCAATTTAATAACAAATTGGAAAAATAAAGCTACCTACATAATTTCATTTATGACTTTTTGTGTGTAGTTTTTTTTATTCAAAACGAAAAAAGCTTTATTGATTTTTCTAATTATATGCATATCATATGAACGCTGATTTACACAGAAAGAAAAAACAGTTTGTTTTTGACTTTCTGTGTCAAAATCTTATTAAACCATTTGAAATATTACTATCTTGAGAGATCTGCCGTTAACATTTTGATGATTTGATGGAAACTGAAAACATTCTGTTCTCATACCCTGTTGATATTTCAGTGAGTTTAGACCACTAGATTGGTAATAATTTTCCATCAGGATTTTGATATTATTCTTTTTGTTATACTGACTACCTTCCATGTTATATATAGTCTTTCCTTGGATAACCTCTATGTAATGTTTCCAGATAAAATGTATCCATTTTATCTGGAAACAAAATGCCCAGTTGAATTTAAGTTTCAGATAAATATATACTTTTTTTAATTCGGGTATTCTTAAATAAGTATGACATCTACTTATACAAAAAAAATCATTGTTTATTCAAAATTCAAATTTGAGCATCCTGTATTTTTATTTGCTAAAT
This sequence comes from Aotus nancymaae, assembly GCF_030222135.1. Classification (NCBI taxonomy): domain Eukaryota; kingdom Metazoa; phylum Chordata; class Mammalia; order Primates; family Aotidae; genus Aotus; species Aotus nancymaae. The sequence goes on from NW_026988413.1 coordinate 35,662,374, forward strand.
CTGGCAATCTTACCAGTATGATTTGGTTATCTTAACACTGGGAGACTAAAAATATAGTTGGAAACTCTGAGCACATGTTTGCTGATATTGGCCTCTATGGTAGAGTGTGCTGCACAATTATTTTAGAAATCCTTCACAGTACAATCTTCACAACAGAATCTTTAGTCTTCCCTCTTAGGCTGGACAGATTCTTCTCTGAAGTGGCCTATGTGGGATTCTAGAGTCAGCATTCTGAGAGCCTAGCGAGGAAAGGATGCTAGAAGACTAGGGTGGGTGCCTCTGTATTTAACATGTGGTACCATTATGGCCTTTTAGTCCTCCTGTTTCTGGTAGAGGACTTGCTTTGTCAACTGTGCCTCTCCAAAACAACTCTTCAGGTAGGATGTCAGTGGCAGTATCCCAGTGCTCGGGAATTGAGAAGGGATTATGGATTGAACTAAGGACTAGTGCAGCTCTAATAGCTACTGTCCATTTATTCTAATTTTAGACATTTGAGCTTATTTTACTCCCAGTTCCAGAGGTACTTGGTGTTAGAATATCCTATATTTTTAAATACCCTGAAATGTAAATTGGGGTTTTCTTAGCTTTTCTCATTGTTTGAGATTTGAACTTTCTCCAGCTTACTAAATCAGTCTGTACACATTAATTTGCTTTCCTCATTGTTATTTTATTTCCACGGTTGTATTTTTCTGTTCTTTTCCTTATTGTGGATTTAACTTTTAAAAATCTCTTTCCTTTAATTTTAGTGAAGTGTAAGGAGGATAACATAATTAAATACCTGTGTTATCTCATTTTAAATTGAAACCCAATAGTCTTTTAAATATTGACACTGAAATATTTTTTAAAAATAGGCTATAGTTTATCATTAGCTTCCTTCCATAAACCTTCAGGCATGTATTAGAGATCCCAAACTATTTTTTCTGTATAAAAATTAAGAACAATTTTTAGCCCTTATTTGACATATTTAAGCTATGTCCAGACACACGTTGGGGGTGGGGTAGCAGAGAAAGACTGAATAGAAATATATCAAATCTTAATAGGAATTGACTCTAGGTTTAGACTAGGGGTGATTTTTCTTTCTGCTTATCATTGTTTTATTTATAGATGAAAGTACATTTGAGAAAGGCTCTTGTAAACTCCAAAACCCTCTACTACCATTTCTTGTTGTGTCTTCTATGAAACATAACAGTTCCATGCAAAAGTATTCAATAGTTAAATATACTTGAGAAATGCCTTAAATTCTATGAGGGCAAGGACTTTGATCTGCTCATTATTGTGCTCCCCTGTCATGCAGGACAATGCCTAGTAAAGTGTAGGTACTTAGTACACATCGTATTTTATCAATTCTAAGACACATATTTTTTCATATGTTAGTGCCGTTAAATTATAATCAGTGATATCTCTTGATGTTGGCTGAGTGGCAGTCAGGTTGTACTTTTCATTACCTACACATACTGGAACCTGCTTGTTATTCCTGCTGGTATTAGTAGTGACAACTCAAACCCATGGGTGTGTCAGTCAACAAACCACTCAAAGACCATTTGGTAGAAAGAATATAACTCCTGATTGCTGTATGAAAACGTGTCTTTGACATATTTGGTAAAATCAAAAATAGGCTGTATTAGTCTGTTTTCATGCTGCCGATAAAAACATACCCAAGACTGGTCAATTTACAAAAGAAAAAGATTTAATGGACTTACAGTTCCACATGGCTGGGGAGTCCTCACAATCATGGCAGAAGGTGAAAGGCACATCTCACATGACAGCAGACGAGAGAAGAAAGCTTGTACAGGGAAACTCCCCTTTTTAAAACTGTCAGACCTCATGAGACATTCACTGTCACAAGAACAGCATGAGAAAGAACTGCCCCATATGATTCACTTACCTCCCAACAGGTCCCTCCCACAACACATGGGAATTCAAGATGAGATTTGGGTGGCGACATAGCCAAACCATATCATTTGGCCCTGGCCCCTGCCAAGACTCATATCCTCACATTTCAAAACCAATCCTGCCTTCCAAACAGTCCCCCAAAGTCTTAACTCATTTGACATTAACTCAAAAGTCCACAGTCCAAAGTCTTACCTAAGACATGGCAAGCCCATTTTGCCTATGAGCTTGTAAAATCAAAAGCAAGTTAGTTACTTCCTAGATACAATGGGGGTATAGGCAATGGATAAATATACCCATTCAGAATGGGAGAAATTGGCCTAAACAAAGGGGCTGCAGGCCCCATGCAACTCTAAAATCCAGCAGGGCAATCAAATCTTGAAGCTCCAAAATGATCTCCTTTGACTCCATCTCTCACATCCAGGTCATGCTGATGCAACAGGCGATTTCCCATGGTCTTGGGCAGCTCCACCCTTGTGGCTTTGCAGGGTACAGCCTCCTTCCCAGCTGCTTTCATGGCCTGGTGTTGAGTGTCTACAGCTTTTTCAGGCATATAATGCAAGCTGTCAGTGGATCTACCGTTCTGGGGTCTGGAGGACACTAGCACTCTTCTCATAGCTCCACTAGGCAGTGCCTCAGTAGGGACTCTGTGTGGGGACTCTGACCCCACAATTCCTTTCTGCACTGCCCTAGCAGAGGTTCTCCATGAGGGCCCTGCCTCTGCAGCAAACTTCTGCCTGGGAGTCTAGGTGTATCCATACATCTTCTGAAATCTAGGTAGAGTTCCCACCCCCAATTCTTGACTTTTGTGCATCTGCAGGTGCAACAACACATGGAAGCTGCTAAGGCTTGGGGCTTGCACCCTCTAAAGCCATGGCCTGAACTCTATGTTGGCCCCTTTCAGCCATGGCAGGAGCTGCTGGGACAGAGGACACCAAGTCCCTAGGCTTCACACAGCACAGAAATCCTAGGCCTGGCCCATGAAACCATTTTTTTCCTACTAGGCCTCCAGACCTCTGATTGGAGGGGCTGCTGTGAAGACCACTGACATACCCTGGAGACATTTTCCCCATTGTCTTGGGGATTAACATTCAGCTTTTCATTACTTATGCAAATTTCTGCAGCTGGCTTGAATTTCTCCTCAGAAAATGAAATTTTCTTTTCCATCACATTTTGAAGCTGCACATTTTCCAAACTTTTATGCTCTGTTTTCCTTATAAAACTGAATGCCTTTAACAGCACCCAAGTTATTTCTTGAATGCTTTGCTGCTTAGAAATTCTTTCTGCCGGATACCTTAAATCAGCTCTCTCAAGTTCAAAGTTCTAATCTCTTGGGCAGGGGCAAAATACCACCAGTCTCTTTGCTAAAACACAACAAGAGTCACTTTTGCTCTAGTTCCCAACAAGTTCCTTATTTCCATCTGAGACCACCTCAGCCTGGATTTTATTGTCCATATTTCTATCAGCATTTTGGGCAAAACCGTGCAACAGGTCCCTAGGAAGTTCTAAAAGTTCCCACATTTTCCTGCCATTTTTTGCTATTTCAATATAAACAAATCCATTGTAAGGAAAATTGTAAAAAAAAAAAAAGAAACAAATTCACAGTGTGGTCACTGCAGCTATGTCAGCAGGCAAAAAAAATCATGCATTTTTTTGCAAAATACCTTTTTATCTTGTATTGAAAATGCAGCTATTATGTGGGTGCAAGATTTCTATAGGAAAGGAATACCTATAGACACTAATATGATTTGAGAAAATGCAAAGTCATTATATGACAACTTGAAGCAAAAAGGAGGTGAAAGATCTAAAGCTGGAGAATTTAGTGCCAGCAAAGGATGGTTTGATACTTTTAGTAAGAGGTTTGGCTTAAAAATGTCAAGATAACAGAAGCAACTTCTCCTGACCAAGAGGCAGCAGATGAGTTCCCAGACACTGTTAAGAAAATGATTGAGGGGAAAAGATATCTGCCTGAAGAGTTTTTAATGAAGATGAAAATGCCCCATGCTAGAAACAAACAAACAAACAAGCAAAAACATGTCACTAAGGACATTTATTAGTAAGAAAGTGAAATAAGCACCAAGATTTCAGACAGGAACAGGCTAACTCTACTGTTTTGCACAAAGGCAGTCAGGTTAATAATCCAGACTGCTTTTCTGTATAAAGCTGCTAAACCCTGAGCCTTGAAGGGAAAAGATAAACAGCAGCTGCTAGTCTTTTGGTTGTACAACAAGAAGGCCTGGATGATGAGAACTTTTTTTTCTGGATTGGTTCTATCAATACTTTGTCCCTGAAATCAGGAAGTACCTTGCTAGTGAGGGAGTGCCTTTTAAAGTTCTTATGATATTGGACAATAACCTAGCCACCAAGAAGTCCATGAGTTAAATGCTGGAGGCATCACTGTGATATACTTGTCCCCAAACATACATAATTTAGCCTTAGTCCAGATTAGAGTCATAAGGACCTTTAAGGACAATTACTCTATGGAAAGGATTGTCAGTGGTATGGAAGAGACCCCAATAAAGATAAATTATGAACATCTGGAAGGATTACACCACTGAGAATGTCATCATCAATATAGAAAAAACCGTGAAAGACACCAAGCCCCAAACCATAAGTTCTTGCTGGAGGAAACTGTGTCTAGATGTCATACATGATGGATTTGTGACAGTTCCAGTTAAGGAAATCATGAAAGAGATTGTGGATATGGCAAAAAAAAAAAAAAAAAAAAAAAAAAAAGGGTGAGAGGTACAAGGTTTCAAGATATGGATCTTGGAAAAATTCAAGAACTAATAGACACCACACCAGAGGAGTTAACAGAATATGACTTGATGTAGATAAGTGTTTCTGAACCAGTGCCACATGATGAGGAAGAAATTGTAAAAGAAACAGTACCAGAAAACAAATTGACATTAGACAATCTGGAGGAGGTTTCAGTGACTTAAGACAGTCTTGACTTCTTTTTACAACATGGGACCGTTTATGATATGAGCACTGAAACTAAAGCAAATGGTGGAAGAAGGATTGGTACCATATAGAAATATTTTTAAAGAAATCAAAAAGCAAAAAGTCAGACTAAAATGACAATGATCATGTATTTCTGTAAAGTTACATGAAGTGTTCCTGCCTCTCCTGTTTCTCTTTCACCTCCACCGTCTCTTCTGCCTCTGCCACTCCTGTGCAAGACCAAGCCTTCCTCTTGCTTCTCAACCTCCTCAGTGTGAAGATAAGGATAAAGACCTCTTGATGATCCACTTCCATTTGATGAATAGAAATATATTTTCTCTTCCTTATGATTTTCTTAACATTTTTTTCTAGCTTACTGTGTTGTAAGTATACAGTATATAATACATATACAAAATAGGTATTAATGTACTGTTCATGTTATCAGTAAGGCCTCCAGTCGACAGTAGGCTATTAGCACTTAAGTTGTTGAGGAGTCAAAAGCTATGCACAGATTTTTTGACTTTGCGGGATGTTGTTCAAAGGTCAATTGTATTGGAAATGTCTTATATGGTTTATTTTCCTTTCAATGTAAATACAAGAAGGATATGTAATTGAAATCTTTGTCTAAATAAGTATAAGGAGACACTTTTAGTAAGCATAAAATAAAAATACTGAGACTTAAGAAACCCTCATCTTTAAGAAGGTCATTGCATAATAGTATCAGTTTTATTTTAAGAGATTGCATCTTGCTATGTTGCCCAGGTTGGCTTCAAACTACTGGTCTCATATGACCCTCCTGCCTTTACCTCCCAAGTTGCTGGGGCTACAGGTGCATGCCAAGGTACCTGGTTCCAGAGCCATATTTTAGTTTGCAGTATTTTTCATTTATTAATGGAACATAAATTAATGCTTCATCTTACAATTAAAAGGAAGTCAGGGTATATGAAATACAGTATTGTTAATGGAACATTAAATTTAATGTTAAGTCTTGTAAAAAATTAATTAGTGTGTCTAATTACCACTTTCCCAAACCTATTTGATCATGAAATTGTTTTTATGTAACATATTTTAATCCCTTAGAACTAATGTTCAGTGGAACTTCATTTGGGAGACACAATGTTATATAAAACATTCATTTCTGTTATTATTACATTAGGATCTCATCATAGGTTCAAATGTCATAAATAAATTGGTGTTGAATGGGAATGAGAACACAGAGCTCATCTCTTGTTATCATCCACTTTTTAAAGCTGTTTTCTTTGTTTCCTTTATCAAAGAATTGCTAGTAAAGCAAGGGATAGAAACCATTCAGGAATTAAACCCATGCTGGGGAATTCTATGTATCAACAGGAGTTCAGGAAGTACCACCTTTGGAGTTTCTGTTATTAGGAACAGAAATAATATAGATAAATTCGATGAAATACTTACCTTTTAAAAGTCATTTTAGTAAGAAACATGCAAAATACTTCATCAATTCTCCTTCATGGTAGATACACTGTCTAAAAATAACTGATTAAAATATGCACAGAAAGAGGAGGTAGGAAAGAACTAAGATGCATGCTTAGAGTACAAATGAGATAATTAGCTCTTGGATGATCAGTAGTTGATCATATTTTCACTCTCTTCAGATATATTATTCTCTATATTACAACTTCTAGTACTTCTGTTATGAGTTTTCTGGGGGAGTTATGGGGAATGTCCTTCACGGATTTGGAATTGAGAGAATTTAGATTGATATATAGATAATGGATCAAAGCAGAGACATGCAAAGACTGTTCAGAGAGGCCAGATAGCTTCCAGGCTCACAAAACTTGACAACGATCTGGATTAGTGTATTAACAGAACTTAAAAAAATAACTGCAAATAAGAAAAGGGATTGGACTGCAATAGAAGGATGGAAAGATGAGAATCACAGAGGCATAAAACAGCAGTCCCACCCTGACTCCATTGTGGGTAGAAGCACTTCTGATCCAACTGCACAACTCTTTCCTGGTCCTTTGGCACACATATCCTTTATGTAAAGATGAATGGTAGGACTTAAGAGGCATTTATTCTTCATTCCTTATGTGGAAGGATTCCCTAAGAGAAATAGTCCTAACTCTTAATGCTTCTCATTCGAAAATAGATGTCTTATCTAACAAGTGAAATTTGTGAAAGAAAAATGACATTTTTTGCTCTGTCTCATATTATCTGTTTCTCTCTCTCTCTCTCTCTCTCTCTCTCTCTCTCTTTCTCTCTCCCCCCTCCCTCCCTCCCTCCCTCTCCCTCCTCCCCTGACTCCCCCTCCAGAAAGCAGGCTATTAGCACAGGTGGGATGCTACATGCATTTTGGTCCTCTACTGCCCTGTGGTCAGGGGCTTGGCTAGGGGATAACGGATTGAACAGTTGTATCATAAAAGATTAGTAATCTAATCTATTGAAGAAATGTTTTTAAGTTAATTTAGTTGCATTGCTAAAGCTGTGCTCTAACTTAGTCTTCATTAGTAATAAAGCTGACACTTTGAGCTCCATCTGTTTGACTCCATATTTGCCTTTTAGTTGGTACCAAACTTGTCAGGGAAGGAAGGCCTGCTGTCTATTAGGCGCCTCCAAACGTTGGCAGCCATATCAGATTATCTCATGCCAAGGTAATTAATTATCAAAATAATATACCTAAGTCCTCTTCTTCTGATTTCATACACACCAAGCTGCGTTCAGATAATAACTTGCCACTTTTTGAGGCTTGTTTATAGGAAAATCATATGTACATCAAAATATTTTTAAGTGCCTGTCTTCCTTAGCAGTTATATTTCTCCTTGTAAATGAATACAGTGGCATTTTGTTTTGATACTTTTCTTTTGTGAGTCTGGTTAATATGCATCTGCCTTTTAGAGATAGAGCCATCATTTGAATGACCTTGAAATTTATAAGCAAAATAGGCAAAACTCCAAGAGATTTCAGATTACAATCCAATATGCGCTTAATATTAGAAGAGTTGTGTGATTTGATTAAAGTGAGAAAATATAGGATTGCCTTACACTCAAATGTCTTTACCCCTAGGTGTGAATACATTTACTTATCTTAAGAACTAAGGAAAACAAAATCCAATTAAGAGATATGACCACCTAGTTGGAAGTTACAGATTCTAACCTGACTTGAAAATTAGATAATAATGTCACTTATTTCTAATGAATTTGAGCCACATGAAATTTTTCTCTTTCATTTTTGAAGTTCTTATTAACAGTGTGTTATAATGTATAGGACTCGATATGTTCCATCCATGTCAGAGACAGGATCCAGTCTTGTTCCTCGACTATCCTCTGATCACTGAAAAGCTGAGAAGGCAGCTTCAAAAATTATTTAGGGATGTAACCCCAAACTTTTGTGAGATGGTATGTTTCCTTTGTGGAATAGGATTTTTAATATTTGGGGAGATTAGAATTAATGATAGATAGGTTTAAGGCAACCACAATTTAATATTATTATTTTTATATTAATCAAAATGCAAGTGTTTGCTATAATAAGCATCTATTATGTATTCAAGAGTATAATCTGTTAGAATAACAGATCAAACTTATAACGTCATTTGAAATTGTGTAATTGAGAGTTGATTTGGAATTGTGTGTCTAGTCTAGACCAAATACAATTAAGTATAGTAATATTTGATTATTTAAGGAAAATAAAAAGAAACCATTTTAAAGTTTCATTTATTAACTTTATAAGTATTACTTAATACTTGAGAAAGTTTATTAGATAAATATATGTATGTGTAGAAAGAAATTGAGTATATAAAGGTATTAATGTAGTTTAAAATGCTAAAATGAGTTTAATTAACAAGGTTTATAGCTGATTCTAGATAATTATTAAAGGCTTCCTTTAAAGTGATTGAAAATTTGCTAGCTTTGTAAATGGAGAACTAAGGCTTATAAATGAACTGAAAACCATAAAAAGAATTAATCCTTTTTAATTATGACATGAATAAAGTGAATATTTTAAAAACTACATAATCTGTTAATAATTTTTATGACAGAAAATATTAGTCTGGTAGAAACAAAACTCTCATTTAATAGAAATCACTTTTAGCAAATCCAGTTTCTGATATTAAAAAATTGAGGTCAGTTTCTAGATCAGACCATGGGAATTCACCAAAGATGACTGGGGAGACAAGACAACTGACCTTTATACATTCTGACAGCATTATTAGCAATTCCTTCCATTTTAGAATTAATATAACTTGTTTATTGCCTCATTAAAATACATTATCTTTTAAATAACTCAACATTTGAAAATAGAACATATCATTAGGATTAAAGCACACACTTTAAGTGATAATCATAAGTTCTTATGATTCTCAAGCAAGTCAGTTCTACTAATAAGACAGGATTGTAACTTTAATAATGTAATTTACTTAATGATTTTTTTGAGTTTGCACTTCAAAATGGCTTTTGTTCCTTCTCCAGAATTTATTGTGATGCCTGAATAGATCACTAGTTACCAGTGACAAGGGTACTAGGGAACCTGACAGACTTTGGTTTGAATCTCAGTCCAGCCTTGTACTAGATTTAAGAACTTGGGCAAGATATGTAACCTCTTACTTTTCTAACTGGGGATAATAATACTTATAGGATTGTTGTGAAGCTTAGAAGTATTATATGAAAAGAATTCTTACATAACTGGACCTATAAATAATAGAAGTGATTCTTAATGGTAATGTGAAAATAATTTGTTTGTGTTGTTAGGTGAGAAAGGGTTAGTTAGATTCTGTAGAAGGGTCAGCATGTGTGTGTGTGTGGATGAAAGACTAGCTGCCTTGACAACATGCTGCTGCAGTGAATTATGGCTGCCAGCCAAATGGAGGCTCCAAAGACCCTTCTGCAAAGTTAGCCAATGGTCTACATAATGTAAATAATACCCTGCCAGAACTCTAAGTCATAGAGTTGAAGTTCTGGCCTCATGCAGTCTCCCAGAGATTGCATACCCTGCACCCCTAAGCAACACAATTGTCTATATAGATTTTGGGCTGTCTGTTTAATTCCTTAGGATCTCCTTCTTTCACCAGCCATATTTCCAAGTGTTTCTTTTGCTTATATAGCCAGTGGATGCTTGTGCCCTCCAATCCTTATGACTATTTGAAGCAAAGCATCACACTTTGAATCTCCTCTCTGGAAACTCTAAAAACATTACCTTCTACTTAATATCGTGGTGGACGACATTCTGAAAGTCAAATTTTATATTAGGCCCTAACTCTAAACAACATTCAAAGAATCAAATAGAATGACCTGGAATTGACAGAGAGAGAGAGAAAGAGAGAAAGGGAGAGAGATCAAAGAAACTGACAAGATCTGGATGCAAAAAGGGTGAGGTTTTTTGTTTGTTTGGTTTTTGTTTTTGAGATAGCTATATAAAGGCAGAAAGATAGCACCTGCACTTACAGCCTTACTGAAATTCACTATTTTTCAATGAAGTCTTTGTACATCTAAAGCCACCTTTTAAACGGAATAACAGAGATAGAATTTAATGATAAACAGAAGAAAACTGACACTAATTCCATGCAGCAAAAGAACACTGAAATCAAATATTTGACCATTATCCCAAATACACTTTGTTGATACCTTCTGTTTGGTGTACCAAAAGTCAAAAATTTCCAGCTGCTCAACTGTTCGGTTGAACTTTTCCCAATCTGGCCTACAGTTGACTGAATCTTTTAGGCATAAAATATATGTTGATTGACTAATTTTGTACTTCCTATGATGTACATTTTGATTGGGGAAAGACTACTTATTTTTATTATAATTTTAAATAAGTCAATTTTTTTAGTTCAAGAATATGTTGATAGAGTGCCTATAGGACATTGCTAGACACTAAGGAGATGAACAACACAGACTGCCTTTAAGGAGGTTATCGTCTAGTGAGGACTATACAAACAAAATGTGTGATACACAATTTACATGCTGAGATAAGTTTATATAGGGTATAATGGGAGCATCACTGAGGGGTACTTAATTTAGCTTGGGACTGTAAAGAGTTTGCTTTTAGGACTGTTGTGGTAGAAATGCCACTGAGTTGTCAGTAGGAAGCTGGATTTATGGTGCAGCAATTTTAGACTGAGCAAAGGTTATAAATGGAACTCTAGGGAATAGTCACAGTTACAGAAAAAATCAAATATCTCGGAGAAGCATTTGTCACTCATGTGTAAATAATGCACCATTCCTTATAATTAATTTCAGGTATACATGAAGATACAATTTAAATATAAATATTACTTAGGGTGACTTTAGAATTAATAAAAAATGTTGACAGTGTAGGAAAATATACAGAAGAAGCAAAGTCTTAGAAGATTATAGTTTCTAATCTCAGTTGTATACAGCCTTTTGACAATTCTTGTAACAGAATCTATAAAATTAGCAAAAAAACCAATAAATTAATAAAAATTATGAAAGCAATGAAAAACTAGTCATAAAATTAATGTAAAAGGATCAGATATTTTCATTTAACTAACTTTATATAATTATATGATTTTTATATAATCTGACCTATTTAACATTTTATTGTGGTTTTCTAATTATGACAGGTATAAGTTTTTAGTAGTAAAATTTGAAAAAGGAAGAAAATTATGGACAAGACAATAAAATTACTTACCATATTACCTCCCTCCTGCTCTCCCCCTCCTATAATCTCTTACCATTTTAATAGTATTTCCAATATATAGAAAATGTGTGTGTGTGTGTGTGTGTGTGTGTGTGTGTATGTGTTTTCTGGTCTATTTTAAGTTAGAGGACATGAAAAGTATTTCTCTAGCCACTATTCCTTTAAATATAGGGTACCAGCAAAGTTCAGTAAAAATAACTCAAAATTCCAAATTAGAACTAGCCAGATCCATTTTCTGGTTATCTGAAATGAGGATGATTTTTTTAAACCTCTGAGCTTGTTCAACTGGTTTAAATTTCCAGCTCTATTGTTATTGGCATGCAACCTTGGACAAATTTGTTTGCCATCAGGAACCTTAGTTTTCTTACCTGTCAAATGAGGTCAATAATATATATTGTCCATGATACTTAGGAGGATTAAATGAGATAGTACCTGTAAAATAAGTGAAAATTGTTTACCAGGAGAAAAAAAAAGAGCTGAGGTAAGCAATAGCTGTGGAGTGGGTCCTACTTTAGGTAGGGTCAGTGTGCATGATATCTTGAAGGAAGCTTTGAAACATAGAAGGAAATAGTCATGGGAAAGTCAGGAACTAGAGTATTTCAGGCAAAAAGCACAGCATATCAAAAACTCAGGGCAGAAAAGAGATTGACACATTAGAGAAATCAAGTATAAACAAGTGAGGTTCTAGTACAGTGATTGAGGGGAAGATGTTAGAGGTATATATAGGGACAATTTCATGCAGGGCTTAATAACCATGATGAACAGTTTGTAATTTATTCTAAATACAATGAAAAGATACTTCACTGTTTAAGTACATAAATTATGTGGTCTTATTTGTATTTTATAAATATTGCTGTACTTTTTTATGGAAAATGAATTAATCAGAGCAGATATGAATGCAGCAAAAGGCTGTTTAAGTAGTCCAGTGGAGAGATGGAAGTTTTCTTGACTAGGCTGGTGGCAGTGGAGACAGAGAATGAAATGGACTTGACACATGTTTTGTAGCAGAATTTTCCATTAGAGTGAACTCAGTATAGAAATAAGTAAAAAGGAGGAATCAAGGATAAAACCTAGGTTTTTGGTTGAAAGAATGGTTTGAGTGAAAGGTGATGCTATTCCTGACTTACAGAAAAGTTGTGTGATATTCCAGCCAGGAAAGCTTCATCTTGTGCACATTCAGCTTGAAATCTCCTATAGCTGGTTGGATACAGTCTCCAGTTCCCAGTAGAGGGAGTCCAGGCTAGAGATGTGTGTTTAGGAATCATCAGGATATACAGTAAATGTGTTTTAAAGCTTGGGAACTAATTGAGATTGTACAAGGAAAGGGAGAGACTGTGGAAAGAAAAGGAAAGGAAATAGCTAAAAGGGACAAAATGGCTCAGAAAATGCAGCTGCTCTTCATTCCATCATCTCCCAGGGCCCTACAGGGAAAAAGAGCTCTTGAAATTAATACTGGGTTAATTTGGTGGAGTAGGGAGGGAACAGCAAAGATGTATATGAAAGCCTTAAATAGTAGCAGCTGCTGACTCTTCTGGATTGTAATTCGATGACTATTTATTTAGCTTCAATTCAATAATTTTGTTGAGTAGATGAAACAGTTTATAATATTCTTATGCTGAACTGTGTATACATTTATGTCTTACCATTTTTTTTAATTGCACAGGTAGATTCACAGAAGGGTATTTTCAGGTAGAAATGAAATGTTTTAGAGTATAAAAAACTTGGATTTGCCATACGCTTCAGTTTGAGTTAGCATAATGAGCAAATACTACTATGAAAATTCAAAAGCACTATATATCTGTTAATGATGAATGATCATTTCTATTTATACTTTACACATTGTTTTTAGATAAAGTAAAATTATATTGGTAGATTACATATATTATGTCTGTGATAGTGATTTTTGGTTGGTATTTATTGGAAAGCAATAATTTAATAAGTCAATGATAGTTTTAAATGATCATTTAAAAAAGAACTAACAGTCGTTTTTTTCATTCCTTGTTAGCTTGGAAACCTTTTTTTCTTTCTTTTTCCTGAGGCATGAAAGAGATAAAAATCTAAAACATCCCTATTATGGTTCACACTGAAGTTACTAAGTTAAAAAACAAGTTCAACAAGTTTTAAAGAAAAGACCTGTTAGTTAAGTAGAAGGCAAATATTTTCCTTAGTGATGAGTGGAAAAGAGAAAGTTTCATATGACACATCAGTGTTCCATCACTTCTCACCTGAAACCCTTTTAACTCAGAGAAGAGGGAAACAAAAAGTAACTAATTTGGAATGAGGAGAATTTATATCAGCAAAATATTTTTTCTTTTCACGAAATGTAGAGAGAAGTGATGGTGCTATTTTATTCAGCACCTGTACACTTTTTCACGTAAAATATAAAATCATGCAATTATTTTGAAAATGTTTTTGACTAGAATGAAACAATTAAGGATAATAACTAAACTGAAAATGCTAGATTTAATAAGAAAGATCAAGAAAGGAGGTACATGTCTGTAGCCAGCCCCATTGTGTGTCTGCGTTGGAGATGGAGTTGGTTTTTTATCTCCTGGGCATCATCTCAGGCCTAGGTGGTGGGTAGTGCACCCAAGGGCTTTATTTACGTCCTACAAGATGCATGATGTCTGAGCAAATTAAAACTGAAAGGAGGCTTTGGGATGAGGCTCTAGAAAAGAGTGATTTTTTTCAACAGCGGTCTTAGTTTCAACGTGAAAAGGGGAGAATAAAGCTATTCAATGTTAGAACTGTGAAAGGAATTATTGAGAAAGGTTGATCTCTTCTAGTTGTGGTACCTTCAACCCAGCTCTAAAGGAAGTTTGTCCCAGGAAACTAAATGATTTGCATCCAAAATTTGTACAGGAAAATACTGGAATTCCCAGCCTCTCTGGTCGTTAATGTATTTAAAGAACTGCTGTGCTGGCTAGAGGAGGACCAGCTTACACATATACATCCTTCTTCTTTTACTGAGGGAGGTGGAAAAGACCATGGGAAGAAAGGAGGCAAAATGCCCTGATTTGCCTACATCACCAGAGAAAAGGAGGCTAATGGAGACAATGAAAGTTGAGTCGCTATTTTGGCATCTGTGTCAGTAGAACAAACTTTAGTGATCCCTAGAGACTGAATGAGATAGGCTGGGCCTTGCCAAAGAAAAGAAAGGTATCAAAACTACATTGAGATACCATCTCACGCCAGTTAGAATGGTGATCATTAAAAAATCTGGAGACAACAGATGCTGGAGAGGATGTGGAGAAATAGGAACACTTTTACACTGTTGGGAGTGTAAATTAGTTCAACCATTGTGGAAGACAGTGTGGCAATTTCTCAAGGACCTAGAAATAGAAATTCCATTTGACCCAGCAATCCCATTACTGGGTATATATCCAAAGGATTATAAATCGTTCTACTATAAGGACACATGCACACGAATGTACATTGCAGCACTGTTTACAATAGCAAAGACCTGAACCAACCCAAATGCCCATCGATGATAGACTGGACAGGGAAAATGTGGCACATACACACAATAGAATACTATGCAGCCATCAAAAATGATGAGTTCGTGCCCTTTGTAGGGACATGGATGAACCTGGAAACCATCATTCTCAGCAAACTGACACAAGAACAGAAAATCAAACACTACATGTTCTCACTCATAGGTGGGTGTTGAACAACGAGAACACATGGACACAGGGAGGGGAGCATCACACACTGGGGTCTGTCGGGGGGAAATAGGGGAGGGACAGCAGGGGATGAGGAGTTGGGGAGAGATAGCATGGGGAGAAATGCCAGATATAGGTGATGGGGAGGAAGGCAGCAAATCACACTGCCATGTGTATACCTATGCAACAATCTTGCATGTTCTTCACATGTACCTCAAAACCTAAAATGCAATAAAAAAAAGAGTACGGTATATAAAAACTTGCAGTTTAAAACAAACCCAACCAACAAGTAATCAAAAACCCATGGTTATTTGATCACCCCATTCATCCCTGAAAATATATTCTCTCATGTTGATGAAAGTGAAATACATATTCTATTCAATGGTTATGTTAAAACATATTTGATACCATTATGGTCCAGGCACCAACAATTTAGGATGGATGTTCCAGGTTCTTGGAACAGACCCTGGAGGATACAGGGTGTACCAACATTAATGCTTTATTTTCCAGATAGCAGAAAGATTTTGAGAGAGTGAACAGAGTAACCAGGGAGTCAGGGTGCCCAGAGCAGCAGTTATTTACCAAGAGTTCAGAATTCTATATTTCAAAGACTATTATGGCCAGATCAGTGCTTCCCAGATGAATATAAGCACTAGTAAAATTAGATAGCAGTTCCCAAATGTTATCTCCTTCTTGAAAACTTGAATCAATGGTGTGCATCATATTTTTTATGTTTTAGTTCAATCAGTGTATTTCAGCATGCATCCTTGATCATTTATCAGGTATTTATTTTACTAAACATTAATTTTGATAGACGAGATTTAGAGCCACTATTTTCTTTACACCTCAGATCTATAATCAAATTTGAATTACTGTCAAATGGCTTTTAGAAGTACAAATCAAAATTCCATTTATGTATTGAAACAACATTTTAATGTAAATATGCATTTGAAATGTCTCAGGACTGGGGAGGAACTCATTTAACATAGCCTTTCCAAGCACAGTTTTTAAAAAGGCAATCAAAATAGCATATAAACTTAGCTGATAATAAATTATTAAAAATGACTAATGAGAAAGATTGACCATTTTCCCATGTTGCAAACAAGTTGGAAGAAAATCCAGTTGGATGTTGATATGGTTTGGCTCTGTGTCCCCACCCAAATCCCCACCCCACCCATATCCAGTTGTAATTCCCAATGTTGGTGGAAGGACTTGGTGGGAGGCAAGATCATGGAGGCAGATTTCCCCCTTGTTGTTCTCATCATAGTGAGTGAGTTATTCCAAGATCTGATGATTTAAAGGTGTGTAGTACTTTGCCCTTCACTCTTTCTCTCTCCTGCCACCATGTGAAGAAGGCTTTTTCTTCCCCTTTGTCCTTCTGCTGTGATTGTAAGTTTCCCAAGGCCTCCCAGTCATGCTTACTGTTAAGTCTATGGAACTATGTGTCAATTAAACCTCTTTTCTTCATAAATTACCCAACCTTAGGTAGTTCTTTATACAAGCGAGAGAACAGACTAATACAGATGCATTGGTTCCTGAATGGATCTCATTTATCATTCTCTCTAACATGTTGAGATGGAATAGATGTCCTAACCACCCGAAATCAAGCATACACATTATGTTGCTTTTCAGCACCAAAGTGAAGTTCTCTTTTTCCCTCATACAACCCTCTTTGGGATCAAAGGCCACATTTTTCAGGGGGCAGCAAGGACTTCTGATCCTGGGATATAAGACTGAATTAGTCCAATTGGATAGCCAAAAGTTTCCTTGGTTACAGAAGGAAGGGAAAAAATTGTTAGGGAACTTGAAGAATTTTCTTTTTTGGAGAATTATAGGCAGAATTTAGTCCTCTCTCATGTATTTTTTTTTTCCCAGAGAGAGAAGGATGATTTAATGAAACAACTTCCACTGTCAGATAGGTGGGTAGGTAAGTAGTTAGCTAGCTAGTTAGCTAGCAAGATAGCTAGATGCTTTTTTAAAATCAGGCTTGGATCATCAGTGAGTGATATGAATTCAAAACAATCTGTTTCTGATTCTCTCCTTTCCAGCCATCTCATTAACTCTTCTTTTTCTGATGCCTCCTTTCTCCTCTCTCCTTCCTTCTTTCCCCTTTTCTTCCTTTTTACCCTCCCTCCATTTATGCTCTAAATGTAGTCACACAATGCTTCCTAATCCTTTCTCTCCTTTTTAATGCTTCAATAATATAACCATGCACAATGTTTGAATTTGTTTGGGATAGGAGGTAAGGGTGTGTAGGAAAGATTTTATGATGTGGCTATTATGAAAGATGTAAACCATTAAAATATTCAGCTTTTCTATAGTAAAGATCTTTAGAAAAAAGTACATAAAAGGGTGCAGATTAAACTGAATTTGTCTTAGTGTTAACTAATTAAACTAAGTGAATACCCATGATTTGTTTTATCATTTTTACATTAAGAAAATGTATCAAATGGAGGATAATTACAGCAGAAGCTTAATTAGATGCTAACAGACCATACTCTTCTGTTCTGATGCATTAATGATCTCTTTTGTGTTATAATTGTTATATTCATCAGGGCGTGTTAAGTGTTTCTTTTGCAGTATTCATGTGGAGAATACAAAGTGCAAAGTGAGGAATGTGACTCTTAAGTATGAGCCAGCTATTTGAAATGAGTTTGGTATTTCTAGTTGAACTCATCACAGTTTCATTATCTGCATTACAAAAATTTCTAAAACACTTGACACTACTGTTAGTTTTAGCAGAAAACATGTCTTTTGAAAATCATACCTTTCCCTCAGTCTATTCAACTGAGAATTGCAATACTTGTGTGGAGTTATTATTGATTTACTGACACAGTAATTGTTTTGTGATGACTGTCAAGTCATGTAAGTAAAAAAATATGGTATTTTTACTCTGTGAATGAAAAGATATAGGTTAAATGCATGGGGATATATGGGCTTGAATCCAAGTTAACAAAGGAAATTAGTAGCTACCAACTAGTGCCTGCAATAAAGGTTAAATGTACAAAATAATTATATGAATAAATATGAATATGGATTCATAATACAATTGTATGCTTTAATTACAACCATCTTCCACCTTGAAAAACCAAAAAAGAATAATAACGAAAGCAAATCTAACACTTATTAATCTGGATACACCCAGAGGAACCTTGAGCATTTGATTTTTATAACACATGGACTATTTCCAAAGCTCTCTTAAAAACAGGAAGCTGATTTTATTTATTTATTTTTTGACAAATAACTTATGTAAACTAATATTATAAATCTAACTTTGACCCCTAAAGAGATGTACATTGTCATTTTCAAAACGCTGAGCTATTGTTAGTTATCAATAGAATTAAAGGACATTACCCATATCAGTACTTAGTGTTTAGATTTAAGAAAAGGCTGTTAGGTCATGGATATTTTACCTCTGAAAAAATTACTATGATACTGTAAAATCAAAATTTATATTTCCCACCTAGAAGGGATAGAATTTTAAATATGTGATCTAATTTCTCAAAATTGAAACTATAATATTAAAATTAAATAAGTTAATAGAATATTAGAAATGAAAAGATCTTTATCCCTCTGGATGGAGAGCTATTAAACTCTAGGTTTCCTGGCTCAGGAAAAAGCCAGATTAGAATCTTAGTTTCCTTCCCAGTTCACCAGTCATTTCGCTGACTACAGACTTGAAGTATCTTAGACACAAAATTAGACTTGGAAATAAAATGATCTGCTAAAAGTAAACCTATTTGAAATATTTTCTCACAGTCTTTTTTCAAAAGGTTAGCTCAATAATTCTTTAATCACCAGAGCCACTTATCTTAGAAACTTAAGTACACAAAACATAGATGACTAAACACACACCCACACAATATTTTTACTTTAAACCCTTATGCAAAAACAGACATCACAAAATCCTTACACTAAAGCTCATTAATTTTTCAAGACTCTCATTAGAGTGTATTTCTTCTGTCTTTGAGTTCTTTTCTATCATCTTGGTTCTCCAGATTTTCTGTCCAAGGTAGATTATAAGATCTGTGCCTTTGCTTTTGACAAGAAAGAGAGCAGGGGGGTAGAGAAAGGAAGAGCAATGTAGCTTGCAGCAAGTACACCTATGATCAGCAAAAATAATAAATAAATCAGCAAAAACTTGATAGTGAGGATACAGAAAATTATAAGTTCACTTAGTAGAGAAGCTAATAAGCCACTCATGTTCATAAGCTCTGAGATTAATACTGAAAAAACTGTTTAATGTATTCCCTGTTAAAATTCAGGCATATTTAGGCAAAACAAAAAGTCACAAAAACTGTGCTAATCTCCACTGGTTCATATAGGCAGGGATTGGGAAAGTACTCCAGCTCTAGGGCTTGAGGGACATGTCAGAAAGGTCAAACAGACTCTAACTTGCTTCTTCCAGGTTTTAGTATCCAAGGAGGTTCAACACTGTGTGTGTGTGTGTGTGTGTGTGTGTGTGTGTGTGTGTGTGTGTGTTGAAGTGTGGTCATAGTTGTGGGGGCAGATGGTAGCAAAATTCAAAAATTGTCACCAAGCAAGTGGCAACAATATAGTGGTTTAAAGATCCATTCGCAACAGATCCCTGCAAAGTAAGAAGGAAACTGAATTATAGGGAGCAAGATCTAGACTCTAGAGGGAAATATTAAGAATAGTAATGAGGCTTAGCCAAGCAGAAGAAATTTGGGAAGATTTCTGATTCCAAATAGGATTCTAAACTGCAGTGTTAGGCAGGGAATGTAGAGGCAGCAGCCCAAATTAGTGTTTGGCCAATAGTGTAGGGCTAATGGGGCAAGCCGTAACTGGGAGAAAAAGAGATACTAGGGAGGCCTGGCAGCAAGTGAGCTTGTCATTCCTGTTACACTGTCTGCAGCATCAGAGTTATTTCAGGACCATGGTGGGGTTCAGCACGCAGAAGAAGGGCATCAGGAACTTAGCAAGTGTCTGCTAAGAAGGATAAGGGCTAGCATTATTAACGTGGATGAAGCAGGCATGGGCAATTTCTTTCCTTTTTTCCCCTCTCCCTCCTCCCCTCCCCTCTCCCCACCTCCTCTTCCCTTCACTTCTGTTTCCCTTCTTGCCTGCCTGCCTTCCTTCCTTCCTTCCTCTTTTTCTTTCTAGTTATTACTTTATCATCTGTCATCATTTCCTTAGCCCATTACAACTTTGCTCCCATTCACTTCTTCTGTGCTGTTACTGGCAAATGTATCATACATATATTATGTTTTATATGTTATAAACCTAATAATTTTCTCTCTTGTTCTCTCTTAATATATACATATAGATATAATTTTATGCAATTGTTTTTAAATCAATTCAGAGAAGAAAAAAGAAAAATACGTATTTAAATTATCATTTATAATCACACAATATTACCTTTATTGGTGCTCTTTGTTTGTGTGAATTTGAACTATCTGGATTCATCTTCAGACTGAAGAATTTCGTTTTGTATTTCTTATAAGGAGGGTCTGCTAGCAAAAAATTCTTTCAGTTTTTTGTTTATCTGGGAAACTCTACTTCACCTTCATTTTTGAAAGATAGCTTAAGAATATATAATTTTTGGTTGACTACTTTTAAAAAATTTTATTTATTATACTTTAAGTTCTGGGGTACATGTGCAGAACGTGCAGGTTTGTTACTTTGAGCCCTTTGATATATTATCACACTGTCTTCTGGCCTCTCTTGTTTCTTTAGAGAAGTCAGTTGTTAAACCTATTGGGATTTCCTTGTAAGGAACATGCCGTTTTCCTCTTTTGCTTTCAAGATTTCATTCATCATTTGACTTTTAGGATTTCTCTATGATGTGTCTGTTCATGAGTAGCTTTACACTTGTCCCAGATGCTTTCTGGATATGCACTAGAACTTTGTGGACATGTGTTTTATTATTTTCTAATAAATATGGGAAGTTTACAGTCATCATTATTTTGAATACTTTTTCATCTTTCTCCTCTCTCTCCTGTCCTCCTGCTACTTTCATTATGTGTATGATAGTGCATTTAATGGTGTTCTAATAGTTATTGAGGTGCTATTAGTTTTTTGTCATTCTTTTTTTCCCTCTGTTCTTCAGTTATATAATCTCAACTGATCTATCTTCAAGTTTGCAGATTCTTTTCACCAATTCAAAACTATTGTTGAGCCCATCCTGTGAATTTTTACATTTCACTTACTGTATTTTTTCACTCCAGAATTTTGTTCTTTTTTATAATTTTTAGATTTCTTTATAGAAATTTTCTATTTGATATGGCATTGTCATCATACCTTCCTTGACTTCTTTACTCATGCTTCCTTTTGTTTTGTGAACATGTTTATGAGGGCTACTTTGAAATGTTTTTCTGTTCAATTCAACATCAGGTCACCGTCACAGACAGTTTCTGTTCTCTGTTTTGCTTCTTTTATGAGTCATATTTTCTAATTTTTTGTCAGGCCTCAAAACTTTTTGTTGAGAACTGGACATTTTAGATAATATGTTTTAGCAACTCTAAGTATTGGTCCTCTTTTTCCCTGTGGGGCATATAATTTGTTTATTTATTTTTTTTAGTAACTGGTCATATTATTTTTGTGAAATCTATTTTCTCCTATACTGTGAAGCCTCTGATGTTGCTCCACAGGGAAGTACAGCATTGGTTTTTTCAGTCACCCTGGGATGACAATGGTTCTAACAGGGTGCTCTTCTGTTATTTCCCTGACTGCAGTCAGCTGTTAGACTCTACTGACTAGCTTGGTGCTGTGGGTTGCACCTGTAGTTTCAGCTACTGAGGAGACCAGGAGTTCAAGGCCTATGAAGTGTGCTATGATTATGCCTGTGAATAGCCACTATACTCTAGCCTGGACAACAGAGTAAGAAGACCTTGTCTTCAAAAAACAAAAAAATTAATAAAAGTTGCCTGCCAATTGTTGTATCATTTTCTACAATATCCCTGGCATATATTCCTCTACAAATTAATAAAATCAAAATGTAGCTTCTTCAAAAGAATAGTTTCTGAGATCAGTGTTTGATATTTGTTCTGACTACAGAATGACTCTGTCCAGCTGTCTAAGACCGAGATTCTCTCTTCATTCATGGATCTAATGAGGATATAGCCTAAAGCATACAGTTTCGGCTGTATCTTCATTAGATTTATGAATGCCTTTTATCACAACCATCACTGTTTTTGAGAGCAACCTTAGGCTCTAACTTCCTGTTTCCTGGTAAGCAGGTATATGCAAACCTACCCAGAAAGGCCAAGGGAGTTGGAAAGCTGAAGAAAAGCTGACAAATTCAGTTTCTCAGCAAGAAATATTTAAGAGGGCTTATGAAGCAAAGAAATGTCTTAGGCAGCTTCAAGAACATGGATCCCATGGCCAGCACTCTAGAAAGTATATTTTTATTTTTTTTATTTTTGAGATGGAGTCTCTCTCTTGCTGCTCAGGTAGGAGTGCAGTGGTGCAATCTCAGCTCACTTCAACCCCTGCCTCCTGGGTTTAAGAGATTCTCCTGCCTCAGCCTCCTAAGTAGCTGGGATCACAGGCACCTGCCACCATGCCTGGCTAATTTTTGTATTTTTAGTAGAGATGGGGTTTCACCATGTTGGCCAGGGTGGTCTTGAACTCTCAACCTCAAGTGATTCGCCCACTTTAGCCTCCCAAAGTTCTGGGATTACAGGTATGAGCCACTGCACCCAGCCTAGAAAGTATCCTTTATATAGCAAGCTTTTAGGGAAAAGGCCTGTGCAGCAGGTCACACTTCAGACTTGCTTGCTGAAACTTGTGACCATTGGGGAAGTTAGATAAGCTTTTCTATGAGGGGTTATCAATGCTACAACTATCGTTTAAATATTTTGCTATAGAATAAATACGTTGGTATACAGGAGTCAAACATTGATCATCATGGTGGTTTAACTTCAAGATGGTGTCACTCTTGCCATGCAACTGGCTGTTTTCCTATACTTGTACATACTCTGTTGCAAATCAAATCAGTTTCCTCTAGAAAGAGATTTGGAGCTATCTGTTTTATGTGTTACTTCTACGCCCAGGAAAAATCTCTGAAACAGAACTCTGGAAATGGGGATGAGGACAATGGTAAACTTCTCTAAGTGACAGTCATACTTTAGGAGCTGAGATGACTCAGGGGAGGCAATAGCCTGAGGTCCCCTTGGCGTGCCTCTCTTAGCATGTATCCACTGGTCAACCTCGTGGACTGGTCAAGAGTGGCTGGGGCAAGGGTGACTGGGGCCCAATATTCACACTGCACCACACTCAGGGACTGGATGAGTCTGAAAAAAAAAGAGAAAGGTGATGAGATGTCATTAGTATGAATCAAGAGAATGTGATCCTGAGAAGAAAGAAAAAATATGCTTTGTTTTGTTTTTTAAGTACATCTATTTTCTGTTATATGTCCAAGCCATTGGATATGTACCAAAGAACGTTGCTTTTTAAAGAAGGAATCTGTTGGGGAAATGCAGCAATTTAAGCACAGACAGCCTCAGAAATTCTCCTGCCCCCCCTAATCTTTACAGCTTCTGACATTTGTGAAACTACTTTTAAGCCCAGTGAACACAAGGCTTCTTATGGGCTTCTTGTGAGATCTTTAGCCTTGCCAAAGTAGATGTGATATTTGCTATGTATATTTCTCTCTCAGTTAAATCTCGTTCTATAACCTATTGTATTCTTGAAAATATAGTATAATTTCCTTGGTATGCAGTTTTGCTCTGTGTCTGTGTCACATGAGCTTCTAGGGTGAGTCTGGAAGAACACTACTGAGGACTAGCACTGGGAACTGCTGGGCTTGGAGCGTTCAGTTCTGGGGACGGCCCAGACTGGGAAAGATGGTCACTTATTTTGGCTTGTGGGAGTCAGGCTCTCACTGTGACTAAAGACAGGAATAAAGCATCTTGTTAAGTAATGGCCTAGTCTCAAATACAAAGATCAAATGAAGATGAAAAAGAAACAAATAAGAATGATAGAGGCAGGGAAACTAGGATTTGAAAAATATTCAGGCATGAAGAACTGGTTGCAAAAGTGCTTCAGTGTTGTGGAGTGTCTTGTTTTCTTCAAGTTTGTAATGGAGTGTGGAAATGAGGACAGTGGCTTAAAATAGATTTATATTATACAGGCTTTGATAATGATCATTGATTCCTCCAACTGAATGAACTAAACTTGGGGTAGGGCATGATGGACATGAGGAGGTACTTTAATACTTGTGGTCAAATTTAAGTTCTTTATTGTTTTAGGCCATTCTTGGCTTGCTAGAAATAAATATCTGAGACTGTGTGATTTATAAGAACAGAGGTTTAATTTGCTGTCAGTTCTGCCGTCTATATAAGAAGCATAACACCAGCACTTGCTTCTGGGGAGGCCTCAGGAAGCTTACAATCATGACAGAAGGCGAAGGAGTAGTAGGCATCTCACACAGTGAAAGCAGGAGCAAGGGGGTGGGGCAGCACCACATAATTTTAAATGACCAGATCTTGTGTAAACTCAGAGCAAGAGCTCCCTTATCACCAAGAGGATCACCCAAGACATTCCTGAGGGATCCGTCTCCATGATCCAGACATCTCCCACCAGGCCCCACCTCCAACACTGGGGATTACAATTTAACATGAGACTTGGCAGAAACATACATTCTAACTATATATCACTTATATTTTCCCTATATTTCTATATCTTTGTGCCTCACATCTATTTAACTGCTAAGTCCTTGGAAATAGCTCCATATTTCTTTGTGGAAATTGATATTTCTCAAAATATGTGCAATTGAGTATTAGGTTTATTCACTATTAATAAGAACTTGTCTCTTTGTCTTTTTTTTTCTGTCTCTCTCTTACACACACAGGCACAAACACACACAAAGATAACTTGATCAAACGTATTTAGAAAGTCCTGGGTTATACAAAGTAAAAGAAATTCCTTTCTTAATAGGAGTTCTCAGAACTTCTACTATGCTAGAATTTGCAAATGTTGTAGGAGGCAAATATAACAGCATTTCCGAAATGCATTTGCCCATAGAATGCTCAAAAGTTTAGTGCTCCACAGAATCTTCTTTGTTAAATACTGCCAAATAAGTGTCTCGCTACTGGCATCCCTGTCTTCAGTGTACCCTACCTATGGTTATCAGAATAATCTTCCTAGTAATCGTATAACCATTTATTTCTAGGCACTTTGTTCGGTGCTATCGGCTATCACAAGACTCCGGAGCTGCAATTCCCCACACTGAATTTTGGCTGGACCTTTACTAACTGCATGGTTTTCCCATATATATTATGGGCTTTTTGGGGATTAAATTATTAATATTTGTATAGCTCTTAGAATACTTTCTGGCCTATAGTAAGCACTGTAATAGTGTTTGCTATTTTCTTTTTTAATAAAAAGCACCAAAATTTCTTGCAGGGAGAGAATTATGTGAAAGATGAGATCTCTGGGGCCTAGACTGAAAGAAGACAATAAAACGAAAAAGATAGCTGTGTTGTCTGCATGAGAAGTTACCAGGAATTTAGAGCTGGGGTGTAAACAGTGAGGGAGATCAGAGAAGAGGCAGCCAATCAACATGGAAACTGCAGGGAAAGACTACTAGGAAGCAATAAGTAGAACTGGAGAATTTCTAATATTTGGTTTTGAGTTGTATATGGTGCTGCTACAGAAATACTTTCAGATTCTTTGTGACTTCAGTCAAAGGCAGCTATGAACATAGGCTTGTGCTGCTGTATTTTGAGAGGGAAGAAATCTTTTCTTAAAGACTGTTCACCCTTTAGAGAAAAGAATAGCATGCATGAGTTGGAAAGATGATCCATAAATGGATTCAGAAGTGGAGAAAAAGTGTTTCTTTCTTCTTTCCCCATCTCTAGAATCCCCAGAGGGATTGCAAGGGGAAAACATTTTCACCCACTGCTTGTGGGAAAGAGGCTGGCCTATTCTATTTAAACCTTAAAGGGCAGTGTGACCCCAGCTAAATTTAGGCTCATAATTACATGTTACTCATGACCACTTTAGGTGGTACGTATACAGATAAGGAAACTGAGGCTTGTGGACATGAGATCGTTTGCTCATAATCCCATTACTAACATTTGGTAAAGCCAGCATTTAAATCCAGGTCTGACTTCAAACTCCTGCTGTTGTTTGTTTATGTCATTCTTCTGCTCATATTAACATGTTTCCAAATTGTCATTGCCTCTGAATAAGCTGCAAACTCCTCAGGCCAGTCTTTAAAATCTTTCTTAACCTGGAAACCTCTAACTTTTTAGATCTTAACATTACCACTCTTAAAACTAGGGTCTAGAAAAGTTTCTTTGGGACAGTATTTCTTGCTTTTGAATTTTGCTTTTCTAGGGACCTGGAGTTCATCTCCCTGGATCAGCCTCACCAACTGAGTGTTGGCAGAGACAGACTAATTCATCTTGACATGGACTGGGGTCTTTCCTTACTTGTGTGACACTTTTCATGTTTTTGCTGCCCATTTCCTGTGCCACTGAGTTCTATTACCATTTGCTGGAACTCTGTGACATTGCCATCTGTCTTCCAGCCATAATTTCCACCTAGTGCTTGCCAACACATTCCCTTCATACTTGGTTCTGCTTGACTGCCTGAATTTACATTGCTTTTTGATGGGTCTTCACTCAAATTCCAGTCACACCCTAATTGATTGGTCTAGTTTATAGGTTCTGGCCATCCATGCCTGTTCCCATAACTGAATAAGGCACATTTGTGAAAACTTGAATGTGTAGCAAATGTGATAAGTTCACAGGATAGTTGGGAACACTGGTCTGAATAGAAGGAAGGTTGTGGAGAAAAGGAAAAAGGGGAAATGATTTATTATGGCATTTGCATATGTGCAAGCTGGTGACAATAAAGGAAGAAAAGATCAAGAAAGAGAGTCGACTTGAGTAACATGTTTTTGGTAGCTATATTCTGTTTTTATGTCTCACCTGAGGAATAGCTGTTGAGATCTAGTTAATTAAGTCAACATATGGTCAGCCTTCCAGCTCAAGCTGGCTGCTGCCATTTTTTAAGCCTGCATGAGAACCAACCCATCTCTACTTTGGCAGAGTTGGAAAGATTCTTCTCTATGAACCAGTGACTTATAAAATACCACCAATATAAAACTTATAACAAAATATATAACTTTTAGCAGTCATTTTGGAAAATATGTGTGTTTCTTAAATCAAATATGTTACATCCCAACTATTTTCTCTAGTCAGTTATAGGGAATAATATTGCTGATGAAGCCAATAAATGTATTAAAATAATCTAATTACTTGTAGTTATTAAAATTAACTGTATGAGCTATTTATGGATATCTTATGTTGCTGACATGATATATCTTCCTTCATTGCTGTGAGTAGTAATCAATCAGTTAACATTGCTTTCTAAGAAAGAAAACTGACCATACAAAGATAACAGAACAAAATGGCAATTGCTAGAAATAGTAATTCTTTGCAGTGAAAACAAATGCATTGAGAAGAAATGGATTCTTCTAGAAGAAACCAAGGACACTATCTTTTTTTCTTTTTCATTAGTCCATCATTTCTACATTCAAACCATGAAATTTGAAATGAGAATTTACAACATCTCCAGTTTTCCATACATGGTTATTGCTAGTACACATACACACAAATAATCAAATGGTTGTTTTACACATGGTAGGACAAGGACGCTTGTGAGTTCTGATTAGCTAGCTGGAAATAATTTTAAAAACAAAAGATTTTATCTAGTGTCACAAATAAATGTTTTATTTAGTACAGCATTGGAGTAAGCTGGAAGTTTTAAAACACAGCAAGAAAATGAAAAAAAGCAGCAGACAAAGACAAATATCTAATATTCTTGTTAACTATTTGATTATCTTTCCCCAGTTGTACTGTGGGCATGACAAAATGCTGATACAGTAGAATAACGATATAATTCCTGAGGGATCTTTCTGAGAAAAGTAAGAATTGTCAGCTATTTGTAAGTAGACCTGTATTCCTTCCTTTTCTTTACATTTTGTTTCAAATAACTGAAAATTAAGAGAAAGAGTTCTTTGTTATTGTTATTATTGTTTGAGAGAGAGAGAGGGTCTTGCTCTGTTGCTATTGCTGGAGTGCAGCGGTGCTATCATGGCTCACTGAAGACTCGACTTCCTGGCTGAAGAGATCCTCCCATCTCAGACTCTTGAGTAGCTGGGACTATAGGTGAGCACACAGCATCTGGATAATTGTTTTTTATGTTTTGTAGAAACAGGGGACTTGCTGTGTTTCCCCAGCTGGTCTCCAGCTCCTGGCCTCAGCCTCCCAAAGAGCTGAGGTTGCAGGCATGAGCCACCAAGTCTGTCCAAAAGATCTCTGATGTTCTATAAATTTTGCTTTCTGAAGAGGAAGCCTGCTAATGAAGTTATAAATTTTTGAGAATCAAAATTATGGTAGAACACTTGGTATCTCCTAGCACAGTTCTGAGTTTGTAACAACAATTCAGTAAATATTTATTAAATAAGACTGGATTATATGCATCAATATCTGTGGGTAAAGTGAGTCCAAATTTCTAAACTTTGCATGAAGGTTAGTTTTGATAAAGTTGAAGAGAAAAGTGTTCTAGGGGGTCATAGGTGGGTACTGATTTGGGCACTTCTTTAATGAATCACCTGGTGTGTAAATGCAAGTGATGATGCTGAAAATAAGCTTATGGCATGGGATGGAAATGATGTGATCAGAGTTTTCTCAGGGTCCTTTGCTATTGCCATGAGGTTCCTGCTTCAGTGGTTCTTTCAATAACTAAGAAACTTGCTATGAGTGCCACAAAAAGGTTGGCTGAGAGCTGGGTTGTCCTAGCAGTGAATAGGAGAGAGGATGGTAGTATGCCTTCCTTTCTCTATCCTTCAGTTCAAGTAAAAATCTGACTGTGTTCAGTTATCTACCCTCCTCTGTTTGGCAATGTGCTTTAGAGAAGGGCTGTCCCAGGCACAGGTAACATCCTGATTGGTTTAAACCTAGCCAGGCATGGTGGCTCATACCTGTAATTCCAGCACTTTCTGAGGCTGAGGTGGGTGGGTCACCTGAGGTCAGGAGTTCGAGACCAGCCTGGGCAACATGGTGAAACCCTATCTCTACAAATACAAAATTAGCTGGGCATGGTGGTGCATACCTGTAGTCCCAGCTTCTTGGGATGCTAAGACATGAGAATCACGTGAACCCGGGAGGCGGAGGTTGAAGTGAGCCGAGATTGATCCACTGCACTCAAGCCTGGGCAACAGAGTGAGACTCTGTCTCAAACAAAACAAAACAGAACAGAACAAAACAAACCAGTCATGGCAGAATCATAGTTCTTGTCAATAATTGGTACATATATGAGTATGTGAGATTCCAGCCAATCAATTAAAGGGATAATCTGCTGCAGAACTCCTGGGAGAGGTTGCTTGATTCTAAGACTCATAGGAAGGTATTGTTTCTTCTTCCTTTGGAAGTAACAGTAACTGAAAATGATGCCTGAATTTGCACAGCCATCTTGTAACTGTGAGAGGAGGTAGCTGAGGACTGTATGATGACTCATTGTGAGTGTCAGGAGAGTAAGGAGGGAAAAGAACTGATTCCTTGATAGCACTACTGGGCAGATGAATCACTATTTCTGGACTCATTATTATGTGAAACATATTTAATTGTTTTTGTCATTCTTTGAGTTGCATTTGCTAGTTTGCATAGGGAGGCCAGATTCAACTAATAAAAACTCAGGCTATGCAATTAAAATTTGAATTTCAGGTAGACTTGAATAATTTTTTAGTATACGTATGTCCAATGCAATATTTGTCCCATCCAATATTTGGGACATGCCTATACAAAAAACAAAGCTTTGTTTAATCTGAAATCTAAATCTAATGAGGTGTCTTGTATTTTATCTGGCAACCGTAAGCTTGCAGTAGAGAGAAGTCTACTTAATTCAGTAATGAAAGGATTTTCCAAGGTCCTATTGGGTCTGTATACTCTTTTAGAAGTAGATTTACCAGTCGTAGTTTAAGTACACAGATTTGCAATTCAGCTTCATATTTTCAAAAACTAATTTTAAAAAGCTCTAATATTTTCCTCTTTAGGGTTATCTGCCCAGATTTGAAATTTTATTGTAATGCAGATTAACAGTGGAAAGAATCAGACAGATCTTACAATCTCAGCTTCTTTATTTACCACCTGTGTGGCTCTGGTAAAAATCAGCTATCTGAACTGACTTCAGGTATCTCAACATATGGTTATTAGGAATTAATAAGATAAGTTGTGAGAAGCACCTATTATGTCAGACACATAATTTGTTCAAAACCTATTAGGTGTCTATCCCATGTTAATTGTAAAGAACTGGCTTAGGTGTACTCGTGAAGGTCTTGCACTAAGAAGGTATAGCAATTCATACATCCAAACTCCTGTGTTATCCTTTTCCTCTCCATAACTTGAGCAGAATGAATGGAATAAGATGTGGATAAGTGAGGTGCCTTATGGAGTGAGGAACTTGTATTCTCTTAACGTATAGCTGAGTTTTACTCCTGACACTGGGACTGGCATGTATGTGATTCCTTGTAAATGCTTTTATTATTATTTTTTGATATTATTATCATATAATGGGAAAGGACAGTTTTGCCTTTTCTTGGAGAGGAAGAACTTGTCTTAGTATCTTCAGCATGAGGCACAGTAGGTACCACCACTGAAATGATACTTAATGGAGCACACCTGGTCACAGAATTGGCTTCCTGAATAATGGGTAGTAAATAGACCATAAAATTTTCCTAACATGTTATTGCACATTTAAATTTTTATGTGCATATTATGACATTTCTATCCTCCTTTTGTTCACACACACAAAACCAGATCTCACAGAGAAAGATATAGAACCCTCAGAATGACAGCTGTGATGTCAAGTCTTATTGTGCTTCTGTAATTCTGGGGAAGAGAAGAATTGGAGAGGGAGGGAAGAACAGCTGCTCTCAAGTAGTTGAAGGGCTGTCATACGGGAGGAAGGCTTGCTCATGCTCTGGAGTCCAAGGGCAGAACTGAGGTTGAACACTACAAGTTAAAGAGTGATATGGTCAAGTTTAATCAAAACTGCCCATTACTGCAATGTCTCAAATACGGTGAGGTCTCCTCTACTGAAATGTTGATTCACTGTTTCTGATGACCATTTATCAGGAATATTCGAGCAGTAGCTACAGCTCCGTCTTCTTCTTAACTTGTAAAATGGGGATAATAATCTCAATTTATCAAGTCACAGGAGAGGCATTTGATCCAACGAAATCAATGATCCAACGAAAAAGAGACTCTTTTGCTAGTTTTTAGGCAGTTGTAAAGCCCTAGTTGCAGTGGTTTTCAAACTTTGCTACATACTAGAATTACCTTGGAAAAAGGTTGCTACAGACTAGAATTACAGCTTTGAAAAACGTGTATGTCTAGGCCACACCTGCAGAGATTCTGATTTAAGTGGTATCAGGCATGCCAGATAATTAGGATTGTTTCAGAGTTTTCCAGCTGATTCTCGTGTACAACAATTTTGAGAACCATTAAACTAGTGTACTAGTTAAAGAGTCACGAGTCTGGATTTTACTTTGGAATCTAGGTTGAACTATAGGTGTGATGTTGAGCAACTATTTTAATTTCTCTTGAATCTATACTTCTTATTTACCAGGAAGAGGATGTCATACATACTTCTAAAGTAATTTCCTCTAGTATTTTATTATTTTAAAGCAGTTGACCCTTAAAGGTTTATGAATTAAGGAAAGGGCATGTAACTACCTTCTAGAAATAGAAGATCTCTGCTTTGAGACATGGGAATTGTTGGCACTCTTTTCCTTAGTTTTAATAGCAGTCATGGACTCCTCTCAATGCGGGGATGTTTATATCTCTCCGGGAATGTGTGGCACCAACAGCATTTGGATGGCTGGTTGTTTCAGCAGTCCTTTGCTTAAAATAGGTATGCACCCTAATTTGAGAAGAAACTGGCAGAAGATAAAAGTGGGTTTCTTTTCTCTTCCCCAAGATTCTACAAGCTGCTTTACCAGAGTTGTAGTCATCTGATGGATGATTGGGCATTTTTCTTGGTATATTTTGTGCATGGCTATACTTCTTTATACTCTTTTGGGTTGCTGTCATACATGCCGCTTAGTAACTTGCTTACCAATAATTTTCCTAGCCTTACCTAGGACAACCATGCTGTTTTTAAGTCTTGACTTTGCTTTTTTCTACATGAGACTGCGTGTCCTATTGTCACTCCAGTAATGTAGCAACTGACCTTAGGGAGTCATAGACACAGGATTCCATTTTTTTTTTCTGCTAGAAAATTTAAGGGCTCTAGTTATTAGGTTTTTTCAGATGTTGCTCATATTCCAGGTAATTCATATTTGTTGGCGAAGTTTTATTTGCCACGCAGAGCCCACAAAAGTAATCCTAGAAATGAGCAGTATTGTGAGACATAACACATCCACATTTTAGGAGGATCTGATTCGGTAGAATTTTATTTAGTGCCAAACTTCTTACTTCTAAAAGGGAAGATTCTTTTGGAAGGATGGTCTCCTGTTGTTTAATACTTCATAAATTTCTAATTTAAAAATATCCAAAGATCCTCTACTATGTACATATTTCAAAATAAATCACCCAGTTAAAACTCAAAACAATCTTATCGCGAGAAATTTTGGAAAGTTTGAGTTACTTTTAAGAGTTAAAAATGTTCTTTCCTCTTCTGCATGTCATACTGGACACGATTACTCCGATGTTTCCATAAATGCTGTTAGTGCAGTATGAAAGTGGGAAATAACTTTTTTTTTTCAATCAAGGAGGGCAACAAAGCAATAAGAAAGATCATAGGGCACCATGTTAATAACAAATCACAGGAGGTGGCTCCGTAAAGGTTGTGAAAACTGGTTTCCCATTGCAGGAATTGGGTTGGGCCACCCCTTCGCCCCCCTTCTCAAACACAAATATTTTCATATAATAAAAGCCTGTTTCTCTATGCTTATAACCCAGCCTCTATTCCTTCGACACCACCATTTTAAAGGGATTTACTGCACGGGCTTCTCCCAAGTTCCTGGGTATTATCTTCTTCTGGACCCTGTCCTGCAGAGGTGAGGCGTCCTTTTGGGGACTCTCGCTGGGTGAGAGGGACAAGAAACACCCACTAGGACCCAACCCCGGCAGCCAGCGGCTCGAGCATGCGCTGAGAGTTTGTGCAGCTGGCTCAGGCTGCCGCCGCTGCCTCGTCCGGACTTGGAGAGGACTTGGGAGGGACAGCGGCGCTGGGAGGTGGCTTAGCGGAGACTTTCCAGCAACTGCTGCCCAGGACTTTTTTTTTTTTTCTTTTTCCCAGGAGGCGGCGACGGCGGCGGCGGGGGGAGAGGAAGAGAAAGAAGCGTCTCCAGCTGAAGCCAATGCAGCCCTCTGACTCTCCGCGAAGAGGGTCCCTGCCCAGATGAGCCCCCGCCGTGCGTCCCCGACTATCCCCGGGCGGGCGTGGGGCGCGGGGCCCAGCGCCGACGGTAAGTGGTCGCACGTCTGTCGCCTTTCCTGCCCGTGTCCCGCCAGTCCGCCGGCGGCTGCCCTCCACGCTGTGTGCTAAACTACTTAAGGGCTCGCTCTGGGGCTCCCTGCCGCAGGCGGCGTTTCCTCCCGCGCCCTGCCGGGGGCGCGCGGACGCGGTGGGCTCGGTGGCCGTGCTCGCTTTGTGCTCCGCTGACGGCTTGGAGCGCGGAGTCGCGACTGCGGTCGGAGGAAAGGGGTGTATGAATGACTAACCCGGCGTCTGCACAGCTGCACCGGCCTTAATTCCCCGACGCCCCCTCCCCGCCCCCCGCCCCCCGCCCCTGTCCCAGGCTAATCCATCATTCTGGGGCCAAAAACATCATTTCTCACGTTCTTCCAGAGAAACCCTAGTCGCTGGGCGGAATTCCGGCTCCGCGCTGCGCCCCCTCCAGTCCCTTGCATTCACACCCGAGCTGCGGGTCAGGGTATGGGGTGGGGAGTTGTGGTGCCCGGGAAAGACCTAACTAGAAGGGCGCTCTTGCTTTCGCGCTCGCCGATGGTGCCTGTGACGTCTCCGGGGTAGGGGCAGTGTGGTTTCTAACCTTCAGGACAGTTCCCAGCAGAGGTGTCCCCGAGGAGGGGCGTGAAGTGAGGGAGGTTTTCAAGAGCGTCTCATCAGAATGCACAGGGCCCCGCCGCGTGTCCCCTGAGAACTTGAGTTTACTGTGCGCCTCCATTCATCCGGATAGGTGCTCTTTTCTTTTCCCAGCAGGTGTTATCTGAAGCCGGTTTGGAACTTTTGGGAGTTTAGTTACTATTATGACTTTAACAAATGATTTTTGATGAGGCGAGGTCTCGAATGCACTGGGCTTAGGGACCCTTTAGACCCTGCTGAGGACTGGCGGAGGAGGGACGCGCAGACGGTGGGGAGCGTATTGGTGAGATGTCCCCTGTCTTCTCTCCCCCGCCCCCTGCAGATCGCTGCAGTTTTGCCCTTGGGAGTAGGATGTGGTGAAAGGATGGGGCTTCTCCCTTTCGAGGCTCACAATGGCCAGAGAAGATTCCGTAAAGTGTCTGCGCTGCCTGCTCTATGCCCTCAATCTGCTCTTTTGGGTAAGTCTGTTTCACTGCACCAACAGGTGGGGACGGCTGGCTCTGGTTTTCTGCAACCACAGGATAATGCGCCAAAGGGCACGGCTAAGCATTAATTAATTACATGGGATAACACCCTCTATTTTTCAGAGAAGTAAAATTTGACCTTCTTAAAATGCCTTTGATCTAGCTCAAGTTTCATTTGTAATTAGAACAAAGAAATCCACCCATGGATACTACTGGCAGTAAAATTAGACTTGAAGTTAAACTAGGGATATAAATAAATGCACGTGCTTGTACTCATAGATAAGACAATTATGACATACTACTTAGGGAACCGCTTGTTTGTGGGAATTTTAGATAACTGTGCAAGCCATAAATTGTTTATTTACATCAGCGTCGCCTGTAAAATCTGGTTGGACCAAGTCTTAATATTTTTTCCTCTGTGTGTAGGGGGCAGAGGGGAGGGGGTGGAATTCACACTTAGATAACCTATCATTCTACTCAACCTAAAAGGTTGAGTAGATTTGTCTAGGGAATTCCATACGGTCTAAAGAGTGATTTTTATGTAACTAATTCTAAGTTGGCAAAGTTTAAGGAATTGTGTGTATGCTTTTGGAAAATCCCATAACCATTTAAGGAAATAAAATACATAAAATATAAAAAGCTCATGGAAATTTTTATGCCCTATGAGTTAATGACTTTTTATGCTTTAAATTTTCATAAAGTATGACTAATAATCATATTATTACTTATAAACTTAGGAAAATTTATTAATTTAAACTATGAATGTTGCTTCAGGAGACTGCCATTCCAAGCAAATTGTTTTTTCCGTTTTTTTATGTTCTATCAATAATTTTACTCAAAAATTTCTGCTACAAATTTTATTGTGCAATTTATTTATGTGGCTGACTAGCTGGCATGCTGATTGGCTGGCATTGCCCAGCCTTTTTTTCACAGGGCTATTACATGTGGTCTCTAGAAGATGACATTTTGGTTGAACTGCACCTTATAGATGGCGCCATTTTAAAGGACAAATTAAGTCTTCAGTGAGTAATCTGAAAATATGTAAAATGGCAGCATTGCTTTTCTCAGAATTAAAGCATTAATTTCTAAAAATTAAAGCATTGGGTAGGTAAATTCACCATTTGGAAATGTAAAATCACAAATTGATCTTATTGTAGTTTATACTTCTTAAATGTTCCATTTTAAAGTGAATCATTAAATTACCTGGATCATTAGAAGTTATTAAGATTTTAAACTTCATTTCTTTAAAATGTATGATAATTATCTCTCCTGTTTACTAGTTTTTCACTTTTCTACATTGTGCTTTTTAATTATAGAATCATTACATTCTACTTCTAAAAGGAGCTTTAAAGATGGCCTGGTTGAACTTCCTTCCTTTGTGAGTGAGGAAATTAAGTACAGATTAAGTGACTTGCCAAAGATCAAATAGTCCAATGGTGGCAGTGCCAGGAACAGAACTCAGCTTTCTTGCCCCTAGACAGTGCCTTTAACTTGACTCTTACTGAGTTTCAAACCTTAGAATTACTAAGATTTTTATTGTTGTTCAATAAAGAATAAAGCTTTGAAAATTTTCTTAATACTTTATATTGTATGGGGGGAAAAAACCAAATCATTTAACAAAAGTATTACTCTTCTTGGAAATGAAATTTGCCTAAAAGCACCTATTCTTTAAACTCTTCCAGAGCTCTTCGTGTCCCAGAGAATGTAAACATTATTTCTTTGTTGTTATCCTATACTTAAACCTTCTTTCTATCTTTGTGTGCAGGGGTGTGTGTGTGTGTGTGTGTGTGTGTGTGTGTGTGTTCTGATTTATTGATTTATTTGGATTCCTTCCGTCTTTCTCCAGCCCTCCTCTTCTCCCAATATCACCTATGCTTCAACAAGATAATCCAGGTTAACCACCTTGTATACATTTTTCTGTATTTTGTTTCATACAAAGATAGATTTACTCATACCTGTCCATGACAAATATTCACTAATATACATATACATGCTTGATTTTTTTGTTGTTAGTTTCTCATTTGAGTTGACTCATAGGAGTAGAATTGCTATGTCAGAAAATATGTGATAATAACAACAAAAACAAAAGTAGCCAACCTATCTAACTAACATACAAAGCTAATGGTTCTTACTGTGTGTGCCAGGCACATTTAGTGTCTGTTTCCTAGCCTGTAAAATAGGAATCATAGTTCCTTATTTTTTAGCGTTTTTGTGAGAAGGGTTAGAGTTAACATATGTAAAGCGCTTAGAACAGTGGCACATAATAAGTGCTATCCATGCAATAGCAGTATTGCAATTATTCCTGTAACTACTACTACTACAATAATGATGGTGTTTTAGCAGATTACCAGGAGGTGGATTGCTACTATCATTGTGGTACTAATCATAGTAATTGTTATTATTATGATTAATACTGCTACTGTTGCTACCACTATTACAATTCCTTTGACCCAGCAATCTTGTTCTGGGAATCTGTTCCCTAGAAATAAAAGCAGTAATTATCCCATTATATGTACAAAAATATTTGTTGCCATCTTCTTAGTAATTTGGCACTTCTAAATTTTTGCCAATCTGAGTCACTTAAAGTATGTCATTATTACTTTATTTTGTACCTACCCCACTAGCAGTGAGCATGAGCATCATTTTATATGTATTTTTCATATATATCATTTCATTTCATTTCATATTCACTATTTCATATTTATCATTTAGATTTGCCCTATATTTTTTGTTAATTTCATTTATGGTATCTGTTTCTATATAATAAACACACTTTTCTATATTCTTTGTAATATAATTTTTTTCTTTTCTTTTCTTTTTTTTTTTTTGAGATGAAGTCTCACTCTGTCACCCAGGCTGGCATGCAGTGGCACGATCTCGGCTCACTGCAACCTCCACCTTCTGGGTTCAAGCAATTCTCCTGCCTCAGCCTCCTGAGTAGCTGGGACTACAGGTGTGCACCACTGCACCTGGGCTAATTTTTGTAATTTTTAGAAGAGACAGGGTTTTACCATATTGGCCAGACTGGTCTCCAACTCCTGACCTCGTGATCTGCCTGCCTTGGCCTCCCAAAGTGCTGAGATTATAAATGTGAGCCACTGCGCCTGGCCTGTAATATAATTTTATACAGGATTTTATATGTGTAAATATAAATATATTACATATAAAAATAAATACAAATATATGTATAAATATAAATTGTGTGTTTATATATATATATATCTGCATTTCTTGTCATGGTTAAGGTTTATTTTTTAGAATGTTCTTTAAGATTATTTTATCCAATTAAAAATATCTGTTGGGATTTTTGATTGAATAGTATGGAATGTATAATATGCTAATTTTAGGGAAACTGATTTTACCTTTTCAGTGTTAAGGCAATGTTTGCAGATCCTATCATTACCAAGTCAGAAGCCGTTTTCAGCCTTGTGCTGGAGACATTCCTGGCAATTCTTAACATTACTCTCATCTGATTCTCGTAATAGACTCGTAAAATGTTTTCTTAGTTTCTCTCTCTCTCTTTTTTTTTTAAGTAAAGCAAGTGGTACTCAGAGCAGTTAAATAACTTGCTAGTAAGTAGCAGAACAGGAATTGAAAGTCCAGTTTTGTTTTTTATCCAAGTATAGTAGAAGTTATATTGCTGGAAACGGTGAATTTATTTGCATGAGGGAATTCAAGTAAACATCCTCAGTAGGAAGGGATTAGCTGTCCACCTGCTCCTTCCAAGTTCTCTAGAACAGTGCCACTAAAACCTCAGTGTGCATGCACATCACCTGGAGATCATGTTAAAATGCAGATTTGGATTTAGTATGTTGTGAGTTCTACCTGAGAGTGCACTTCTAACAAGCTCCTCTGTGATGCCGATGCTGCTGGTCTGAGCATCACACCCTGAGGAGCAAAGCTTTAATACTAGCTTTTGGTTCTCATTGGAATTACAAGTAGAACAAAGCAGTGTAGCATATGAACCCCAGTTCTTAAACCAGACTGCACATTCTAACTATGGAGAGGGAGATTGTTCTTCTCTCTGGTTTGCAAGATTGACAAACTTGTCCCATTACCCATGAGGTCAAAAACCTATAGGCTTTTCCTCTGCACTGGCATTTTAAGTAGTCTTAGTTTTTTTAAAATCTGTTTTTACTATATTGGTACCTTTTTACCTTTTCTACCTCACTAGGATTTTAGGGAAAAGAAAAATAAATCTTAATCACGAAAACACTGGGAACCCATACAATTTTGTTCTATTCTGGGAGTCAAAAATCAAACTGAGAGGTGTTTCTTTGTTTGTTTTTAAGTTTAAAGTATATCTTGAGTATTTTTCTTAAAATATAAGGCATAGATGTGTTTTAAGTGTAAGCTATAGATGTGTCTTAGAGGAAACAATCCACACAAAATTGTTCTACTTGTAATTCCAATGAGAACCAAAAGCTAGTATTAAAGCCTTGCTCCTCAGGGTGTGATGCTCAGACCAGCAGCATCGGCATCACAGAGGAGCTTGTTAGAAGTGCACTCTCAGGTAGAACTCACAACATACTAAATCCAAATCTGCATTTTAACATGATCTCCAGGTGATGTGCATGCACACTGAGGTTTTAGTGGCACTGTTCTAGAGAACTTGGAAGGAGCAGGTGGACAGCTAATCCCTTCCTACTGAGGATGTTTACTTGAATTCCCTCATGCAAATAAATTCAAGATCACACATGCTCTGCATTCTCTTTATTGTATGGATCCAGTCACCTTGATTTGCTGTCTGATGAGTGTCTTTTCCACATTATGTATAGGCCAGATTCTAGTACTGCTGTACTTGGGTTGGCACAAAATTATTGGGCCTTCTAGATTTGTCATGAGTGTTGTGGGTTCATGATGGGAAAGAGCATACAGGAGATGGTGTGGGTAGGTGAACTGTCCGAGGGTTCTTTTGAGACCATGATTCACCTTCTGTCCATGGTGGAGCAAGGACGTGGGTTATCTTTACTTCAGATTTATATACTTTTATTACTATTAAAATTTAAATGGCATATTATTTAAAGAAATGCGAGCTTGCCACCATTTTAAAAACAGCTTTGCTAGCTTTTTGGTCATTTGTCTTTCTTAGATGGTAATTTTCTATCATTACAAATATAGATAAATATGGTTTGCCTTGAAAATTCCTGAAATTGGCAAACATTTAAAATTCATCAAGTATGTATTTGTTTCTAATTTTCTAAATGTATAATATCCCACCTGTAGTTTTTTTTTTTTTTTTTTGTTGAGACGGAGTTTCGCTCCTGTTACCCAGGCTGGAGTGCAATGGTGCGATTTCGGCTCACCGCAACCTCCGCCTCCTGGGTTCAGGCAATTCTCCTGCCTCAGCCTCCCGAGTAGCTGGGATTACAGGCACGCGCCACTATGCCCAGCTAATTTTTGTATTTTTAGTAGAGACGGGGTTTCACCATGTTGACCATGATGGTCTCGATCTCTTGACCTCGTGATCCACCCGCCACCTGTAGTTTTAAACTCCTGTATCTCACCTTTATATAAGAGCCATTGTTTTTTACTTAACATTACTAAAGATAATAACAATACAGAAGAACTACCCTGATTAAATATGAGAAGTAACTTATAAAAGAAAGTCTAAAAAGTGGACAGGAAATTTAGTTTATGCTTCTGGGATATATGTGCAGAAGATGAAATGACAGAAGGCTCAATGCTCTGTTTCTTTTTCTCTGGCCATCCGTATTGAACCTTAGGTGTTTGAGCCATACAGAATCTGAAGAGTTAGATTCCTGGGAAGTAGAAGTTTGAATTCACAGGAAGGACATTTATGAATCATATTAAAATGCGACATTTTAAATTGGTGTCCCCAACTTTAGGCTATGAATGGTATTCACATATTTTTGAACTGTTCCTAAGGAATAGTGGAAAGCCTTCCAACAATATTTGTGGTCATTTAAAGTAAATTTTAACCATAAAAACTTCCTTTAGTTGGCCGGGCGCGGTGTCTCATGCCTGTAATCCTAGCACTTTGGGAGGCCAAGGTGGGTGGATGGCCTGAGGCCAGTTCGAGGCCAGCCTGGCCAAAATGGCGAAAACCCATCTCTACCAAAATACAAAAATTACCAGGGCGTGGGTGGGGGTCACTGAGGCAGGAGAATTGCTTGAACTGGGAGGTAGAGTTTGCAGTGAGCCAAGGTTGTGCCACTGCACTCCAGCCTGGGCAACAGAGCAAGACTTTGTCTAAGCATATATATATATATATATTCCTTTAGTCTCAAAGCAAAGCTGCTCCACTTTTTTATATATACATTGCAGCTCAGTTGACCAAAATGACTTGAGCCACTACACACTTCTTAAGGAATGTTTTTTTGAGGAGAAGAACATGGAAGATTCTTTGCAGCACATTCTGCTGTATGCCGAGCAATAGGCTCCTTCCTCATTGACTCCACTCGGAATAAACCTGAGCTGGATGATGGGGAAGTGGAGTTTACTGCAGTTAGACTGCACAGAAACTATCATGTAGAATGAGGCATTTTATCTTCTTTTACCTGTAGTGACTATAGGATGCTCATATAGTGACTATAGGATCATGTAGTGACTATAGGATGATCCCTACAGGTAAAAGATCATAGTGAAGAAAAGGGGATATTTCTGCCAAGAATTATTACCAAACAACAGAGGCTTATAGTGGGTCTCTTCTGGTCAGATCAGAATGCATGGTCACCCTATCTATAGGAAAACATGATGGTCTAAAAAACCTGTCAGAACAGCTCCAGAGTGCTATTGATTTATTCAGCTCTAATGAATTGATGTTCATTTGGAAATGATACCCACCAGTAATCTCCGGACTGTATTTCAGCCATCATTTAAATTACCTATACTTTCACAACTTCAGCAAATAGTGTTACCTGTTTGCTGTCTTTCCTTCTGTCCATTCTCTGGTAGAGGGAAGCTGGGAAGGCACAGACTCACAAAAAGGCAGAAAAGAGCAGGCCTGGCAACATCAAACAGACATGTGGCTTACCTGGTGCTCCAGACTCCAAATAATCAAGGCTTGATCTTACTTTTACATTGTAACAAATAGCAATTGAAAGGTTAAGTGTGGTGGCTGTTGCCTGTAACCTCAGCACTTGGGAGGCCAAGGCAGGAAGATCAGAGTTCCAGGTGCAGTGAGTTATGATCATCCCTGGGAGACAGAAAAAACACCAAAAAAATTTAAATCCTTTTTTGAAAGAAGGAAAGCTTCTAGTCCAATTTCTCCATTTTCAAGATTAGCCAATAAAAATTATGAAAGTTTGAATTATTTCTCTGAGTTCTTTTTCATACAGACAAAGCTGTAACTAAGATTCAGATCTCTCTTTTACGTTCCTTTCTTTGCTAACAAGTTTGATTTGAAAAGTTTAGGTAGGTGGTTTTAGCCATTATTCTTGAACAGAAATTATTTGTGTCACTCTCATCTTATGTGGGACTCTATGTTACAGATGGCAGATAGTTAAAAGATAGAAAGGCCTGTTTCCTGACTGTGACCTTACTATTTTATGGAAATTATAGGTACACCTTTCATAATAAATT
This sequence comes from Aotus nancymaae, assembly GCF_030222135.1. Taxonomy (NCBI): domain Eukaryota; kingdom Metazoa; phylum Chordata; class Mammalia; order Primates; family Aotidae; genus Aotus; species Aotus nancymaae. Next base: position 35,704,588 of record NW_026988413.1, read on the forward strand.
TAGGAAATGTGCATGCACATACAATTCTGATTCAGAAAAATACTTGATTTAAGACTCATTTTTATATAATTAGATTCAAACAAAAGCAATGTCCCCAACACTGCAAATTTTATATTTCTAAATACTTGTTGAAAGCTAGCATTTTCTAAGTATTTTGCAAGAGAGATTGTGACAAATGTCCTGCCAAATAATATATTAAATATGTTTCTATCAAGTAACACTTGTTTTAGTTTTTCAAGTAACATGTTGCAATACTGGAGAAAACATTAGGAACTATAAAGCCTAGCTACATTTGATAAATATAATGTTCCTAATAATTTAGCCAACATGAGTGACATTTGAAAGATTATTTTCATAGTTAATTTGGAAAATTAGCAGAAAATAACATTATTAGCAAGGAGTCCTGAATTGCTTACGTAAGTTGCGCTTCTAGATTTAATAATATCAGGTTTAGTGATTGAATTGACTTAGTCTCATTTTAATTCCGTTTCTTGCTATGGGTGTGCACTATATTTGTTTTTATTGTTATTTTCTCAAACCCAGTGAGTAATGAAACTCATTGAGGAATGAAACTATTCTTAGACATTTAATGTGGCTGGAATCAATGCCTTGAGAAAAAGCTGTTTTATTCCCAGGGTTGCTTGTTTACTATAGAATAAGGCTTGGTGTTATTATTTATTTTGACTAATGTTCTGTGCACAGCTGCAATGTTTGGATATGCTCCTATGGAAAAACAACCACTAGGACAGGGTATAATACGAAGTTTTAGTTTCAAGAACTTTTGAGAACACTTTAGCCAGCTTCTAATCTGATATATAAATCTTTGATGTTGTTGTTCAGTAATCATCTTTCTACTGGAAAACTTCCAGTGATAGAGAGCTCAGTTCTGGTTAAAGCATCTTCTAATTTGGTTAAAAATCTCTAACAGTTAGCTTATCTAGCAGGTTGAAACCATCCCCTTTAATTTCATTATTTTCTCTTTCACTCACCTAACATATATTAGGCCCCACTACTGAGCCTGGTACTTTTCTATGTTATGGGGAGATAAGCAATGTTCTGTGCCCTCTACTGGGATGAGATGGATGAACAGAAACAAGAACAATAGGATAACTGCTTTATGAGGTCTGTGCAAAGAGCATTAAGAGGGAAAAGATCTGTAGGTAAGTGGGGAGCTGGGAGAGAATCTTTACACTTATTGCCCTTGAAGGAGAAGTAGATGTTGCTCAGCACATGAGAACAGGAAAGCTGGGGCAGGATGGTATTCCAGGCAGAAGGCACCGCAGGAGTGAAGACGGATAGGCACTGGGAGGTCTGCATGGTGCATTTTGGAGATGTGCAAGCAATTTTGTTGTTGTCCATATATAGGATGTGTATCGGGAAGGGCTGGCAGGAAGTATGGTTTAAGAAAAAGGTTAAGGGGTAGCTGTAGAGGGCCTGGTGTGCCCTGCTCAAGAGTTTAAACTTTTTTCTCTCAGAGTTAGTCGAGGGAAGACGAAGTAAATGGTAGTTGAAGGAGAACTGTAATGAGTAGCTATAAGCAGAAGAACTTGATCTATGCTCTATAAAGTAACTAAAGGGTGAATTGGAGGTAGGATCTATGAGCTGAAGAATTCTATTATAAAGTGATTATAATTGCATAGCAAGAGAGGATGAAGGCCTGAACTAGCCAGTTGTGGCAGGAAAGGGAGAGGACTTCACCCGACGCCTTGCCAGTACAATTTGAAGGACTTGAGACTAATTAGATATACAGCTGAGGAAAAGGGAGAGGTTCAGCCTCCCTGCCAAGTTACCAGTTCATATGATTGAAGGATTGATTATACCATTTACAAGAAAAACAATGGGAGGGACATGCAAGTTTTGAGAGAAATGGAGGTAAGTTCAGCGTTAGAGATGTTGAAATTGACCGTGATAGTCTGATAGGTAGCTATATTACAGAGCTTCCTCTCTTGTCCATCTGGTAGACCTTCAAACAGCTCAATATTCCATTTCTGAATTGGTTTAGGAGTAGTCTTATCTTTTAGACGGACTGAGAAAGATTAAGAGAAAACCCTTAAGTCAAAAGTGACTTGCAAAAATTATAAGTAATGTATATGAGTCTCACTCTTTTTTTTTTTTTTTGTCATATAGATCTATGAAGTAGGACTTAATTTTATATCATTTTATCCGTGAGAAACCTGAGGCATAGGAAAGATCAGGGTGTATGTCATATAGCCAAAAGGCAGTAGAGCTAGAATTCCTAGCTGAAATTCAAAATTCAATGGCTTCTCATTGTCATGATGATGAAGCCCATATACCTTCAAATGGCTTCCAAGACTCTGTGCAATCTCAATCCTGCCTGATTTTTCCTTCTCACCATGTGCCACTTTTCCTTACCATGTCATGTTGCCTTCCCTTGTGGGGCTTTTGCTTTTTCTGACCAGAGGTTCTTTTCAACCCTCTTCTTCCTGAGTATTTTGATAATTATCCTTTAGATCTTAGCTCTCTTAGAGAAGTTCCTTTGACCCTATGGAATAGGTCAGGGCCTTCAAAAGAAATTCTTACAGAAACTTGTACTATTTCTTCTCAGTGCCTGTTACAGTTCTCAATTACATATTTATATTTCTGATGAGTTGATTAACCTGTGTCTTCTTCACTTAGTTAATTGCACCACAGAGGTAGTGTCTGTTACTCTTCATCAACGTATCCCTAACACATAGCACAGTGCCTAGCAAAGAGTGGGTCACCAATATTTAATTTTTGAATGGAAGAATGACTTCAAAGCCAGGCTTTTAATCATCCTGCCATATAAGAAATGTCTTGGAATATACCATTTAAAAGATATACACTTTTTTTTGTTGTTAGAAATGGAAGAACTAGCTTTAGTAACTACACTGATAATGAATTTTACACTATGAAGTATGAAGTAATGTATTGACATGACTAAGAGCTATGTTATTGAAAATTGGCTAAACAGCCTATAGAGCCAGTAAAGAAGAGAGAAACCAACAGCAGTCATTACTCTGAAGAGTGATAAAGAGAGGTTTTTGTAACTGTAAAATAATTTTAGATAATGAAATAAAGTAACACATGATATGGTTTGGATTTGTGTCCCTGCCCAAATCTCATGTCGAATGTTGGATGAGGGGCCTGGTGGGAGGTGATTGGAGCATGGGGACGGACTTCTCCCTTGCTGTTCTCATGACAGAGAGTGAGTTCTCAAGAGATCTGGTTGTTTATAAGTGTGTAGCACCTCCCCCTGCTCTCTCTTACTCCTGCTCTGGCCATGTAAGATGTACCTGCTTCCCCTTCCATCATGTTTGAAAGTTTCCTGAGGCCTTCCCAGCCATGCTTCCTGCACATCCAGTGGGAACTGTAAGCCAATTAAACCTCTGCCCTTTATAAATTACCCAGTTTCAGTTATTACTTTATGGCAGTGCTAGAATCGACTAATATAGAAAATTGGTATCATGAGCAGGACATTGCTATAAACATACCTACATAGTTAAAGTGACTTTGTAACTCAGTAACAGGCAGAAATTTGAACAGTTTGGAGGGCTCAGAAGAAGACAGGAATATGAGGGAAAGTTTGGAACTTCCTAGAGACTCGTTAAATTGTTTTGATCAAAATACTGATAGCGATATGGACAATGAAATCCAGGCTGAGGTGATCTCAGATGGAGATAAGGAACTTATTGGGAACTGAGTAAAGGTCACTCTTGCTATGCTTTAGCAAAGAGACTTGTGGCATTGTGCCCTTGCTCTAGGTATCTGTGGAACTTTGAACTTGAAAGTGATGATTTAGGGCAATCTGACAGAACAAATTTTTTTTTTTTTTTTTTTTTTTGAGACAGCCCAACCTCTGCCTCCCAGGTTCAAGCAATTCTCCTGCCTCAGCCTCCCAAGTAGCTGGGACTACAGGTGCGCACCACCATGCCCAGCTAATTTTTGTATTTTTAGTAGAGACGGGGTTTCACCATGTTGGCCAGGATGGTCTCGATCTCTTGACATTGTGATCCACCCGCCTCGGCCATCCAAAGTGCTGGGATTACAGGTGTGAGCCACCGTGCCTGGCCGACAGAACAGATTTCTAAGCAGCAAAGTGTTTAAGATTTGCCCTGGTTGCTTCTAAAAGTATATGGTGATATACGTAAGTAATGTTCTGAAACTGGAACTTATATTTAAAAGGGAAGAAGATCATACAAGGTTAGAAAATTTGCAGCCTGACAATGTGGTAGAAAAGAAAAACTAATTTTCTGGAAAGGAATTCAAGCTGGCTGCAGAAATTTGTATAAGCAAAGAGGAGCTGAATATTAATATCCAAGACAATGAAGAAAATGCCTCAAAGGCATTTCAGAGACCTTCACAGCAGACCCTCCCGTCGCAGGCCTGAAGACCTAGGAGGAAAGAATGATTTTGTGAACCAGGCCCAGAGTCCCACAGCCCTATTCAACCTTGGGACACTGTTCTCTGTGATCCAGCTGCTTCAGCTTTAGCTGTGGGTTAAAGGGGCCCAGGTACATCTCAGTCTGCTGCTCCAGAGGGTGCAAGCCATAAGCCTTGGCAGCTTCCTCGTGGTTTTAAGTCTGTGGGTGCATAGAGGGTAACAGTTGAAGCTTGGGAGCCTCTACCTAGATTTCAGAGGATGTATAGAAATGGCTGGATATCCAGGCAAAAGTCTGCTGCAGGGGCAGAGCCCTCATGCAGAATCTCTACTAGGGGAATGCAGAAGGGAAATGTGGGGTTTGAGCCCCAACACAGAGTCCCCACTGGGGCACTGCCTAGTGGAGCTGTGTGAAGAGGGCCACTTTCCTTCAGACCGCAGAACAACAGACCCACTGACAACTTGCACTGTGTGCCTAGAAAAGCTGCAGGCACTCAATGGCAGCCTGGGAAAGAAAACAACCACAGGGACTGTACCTTGCAGAACCATAGGGGTGGAGCTGCCCAAGGCATTGGAGCCCACCTCTTGCATCAGTGTTGCCTGGATGTGAGACATGGAATTAAAGAGATTATTTTGGAGCTCTACAATTTAACGACTGCCCTCCTGGGTTTGGGACTTGCATGGGGCCTGTAGCCCCTTTGTTTTGGCCAATTTCTCCCTTTTGGAGTGGGAATATTTAGTGAATGCCTTACCCCATTGTATCTTGGAAGTAACCAAGTAAGTTTTGATTTTACAGTCTCATAGGCAAAAGGGACTTCCCTTGTGTCAAGTGAGACTTTGGACTGTGGAGTTTTGAGCTAATGCTGGAATGAAGTAAGACTTTGGGGGGACTGTTGGGAAGGCAGGATTATTTATATTTTAGAATGTGAAAAGAACCTGAGATTTGGGAGGGGCCAGGGGTTGAATGATATGGTTTGGATTTGTGTACCCACCCAAATCTCGTGTCGAATTGTGATCCCCAGTGTTGTGGGAGGATCCTGGTGGGAGATGATTGGATCATGGGGACGGACTTTCTCCTTGCTGTTCTTGTAGTAAGTGAGTTCTCATGAGATCTGATTGGTTGAAAATGGGTAGCACCTTCCTCTGCTCTCTCCTCCTCCTGCTTCGGCCATGTAAGATGTGCCTGCTTCCCCTTCCACTGTGATTAAGTTTCCTAAGGCCTCCCCAGACATGCTTCTTGTACAGTCTGAGGAACCATGAGCTAATTAAACCTCTTTTCTTCATAAATTACCCAGTTTCAGATGTTTATAATAGTGTGAGAATGGACTAATACACCACATTAATAGACTTTTCTGTCCTGGTGATACTTAAAAGGTGTGCAAAGACCCACAGATAGCCAGGTAGAGGAAGAACACATGCCCACAGATTTCATCAAAGAGCTAGTAGTTCTCTGCTAGCTCCATGTGTTTTAATATGTTCTGCTGTCAATTAGGTATGCTAAGTCCAACAGATTAGGAGATGGCTGCTATTAAGAAGACAGTTTATTGTATTCATAAATCCCAAGACATGGAGTACACATCTTATTATAGGAGACCAAAAAGGGAAACATTAGGGTCAGTCACAAGGCAGAAAGAGAGATGGGGACCATGGGCAAGTTGTATACCATGGTTTCCATGGGAAGGAATGGGTGAGGCAGGTAAGTGGGTTTAGGATTGGCCAGTTTGAACAATTGGCCTTGGAGTGATTAAGGCAGGTGTATAGTGGCCCCTAAGTGGGAGAGCCCCATAAGGAGGTAATTAGGAGTGTGGATTCTGGATTGCATGGTTTGTATTTGAAAGGTGCACCCCTGGGAGAACATCTCCTCTTGAGAATGGAGCAAGCAACGAGGGAGGCAGCAGGCCAAGGCAAGGTGACTCAGGCACATTTTAAGGTTCTCCAGAGCAGGATGTATCTGGCATATGCATGCAGAACAGATGTTAATGCATCAAAAGAAGCCAGAAACATGGCTAATTCACTGCGGCTGACCCACTCGTAACTTTTATGAAGTTTACAATCTGTTCATTTCCAACAGAAATGAGAATAATAACTGGCCTAATTGTACCCTTGACTGTGGTCCCAGAGTTCTTAACCTATCTTATAGGCCATTGACTTTTTTGGCAGTCTCATAAACCTGCTAGCCAATTGTCAGAATATTAATCCATATTAATTAATATTAATATTAATCTGTATTTTAACCCACAAAACAAAATGTATTGGCTTACAAAGGAAATTAATTATGTTGAAATACACTTGTATTTATAGGTTAAGAACCGTTGAATCCCCATTCATCAAAGAAAGTCGTTCAGACATTTAGGCTGAACCTGACTGCTACAGGAGACCCACTGCCCTTCTTTCTAAAAAGGAATTCTACATGCCATCTTTTCACCCTCTGTGAACATACCATGCCCATTTCTAAACTTGGGAGACAGCTCTGAAGCCCAGCAGGTCGAATTTGAATCCCAGCTCTATCACTCAGGAGCTGAGAGACCTTCAGCAGAATATTTTTATAATTATCTTCTTTGTATAATTATTGCCTGTGTTCCCCAAGAGGTTCCAAGAAGGCCTGGATCTTATTTCTCTTATTTATTGTCAGTCTCTGAATCTTGCCCAATCCCAGGCACATAGTAATTGTTGAGTAAATATTTGTAATGAATGATGGAAGTGTGACTTCACTAGCTGATTTTCCAAGCAGATAGCCATAATTTACTGTTCAAGAGCTGTAGAGGTCCTCACATTCTGTTTACCTTGGGAACTTTCATGCAGGCCACCACTTGAGTTAGTGCAGACTCATTTCTACCTTCTATATATTCATTATATCAGCATTTAAAGCTAAAGCTATAGCACGTAATGGTAACTGATGTTCATTACGGTGCTAGAAATTATTAAAAATCAGGGTAACTTCAATTTTACGTTGTACTTAAGAAGATAGGTATACATTTCAAAAAGATTTCCAACAAAATAGGAGAGACATTCAGAACTTAGGGGTTAATAAATGCAGCTTTTTGAAAAGCTTCCCAAGAGGACTTCTTCTCAACTTGTTTTAGTGTGTTTCTTTTCATTTTTAAATTATAAAAAAAGTTAAAACATATACCAAAGTAGAAAAACACAGCATAATTAATCCCCAATTATTCATTACCCAGTTTCAACAGTTATCAACATGCCCTTCTCTACTTCCCACCTAACTTCTACTGGTCATGATTAATTATTAAACCATATCCCATTCATCATTATGTTTCATTTTTTTCTTACAAGTATAGCTATCTAATATATTTTATTTAAAATTACTTCAGTATATAGCTCTAGAAAATAAAGACCTTTTAAAAAATAAACTTAATCTATTATCATACCTAAAATAATTAAGTAGTTTTTTTTTAATATTTCCAAACCTTCATTCAGGGTTAAACTTTCCTCATTTGTGTCATAAATGCTTTTATGTACTTGATTTGTTTGAATCAGTATCCAAACCAGGTTAATATATTGCATAGGGTAATCTATTAAATCTATTTTAATCTATATGAGTTTCTCCTTCTCTCCTTTTTGTTTTTACTTGCCAGATTTTTTTTTTTAATTCAAGAAAAAAGATCATTTGTCCTGTAAAGTTTCTCATATGCTTGATTTTGCTAATTGCTTCCCGTCGTGACATTTCACATGTTTAAATCTATTTCATGTATTTTCTATCAACTAATAGTGTGGGAGGCTTGATCAGATTCAAGTTCGACTTTCTGGTGAAAATACTTCATAAGAATTTCTGTGTGCTTCTGACCACAACATGTTGGGAGACACATTATGCCTAGTTGTCTATTTTTGTGACACTAAGAGTAACCAGTGGGGTCTGGATCATCCACCTGCTCTCTCCATTGTGACTTCCCAGCAGTCTTTCATTTAATGTAGTGGTTCTCAGCCCTGCCTACCTGTTAGAATATCTGTGAAGCTGTTACACATTTCTGGTGCCCAAGCCCCACTCCCTAGAATTAGTCCAGGGTAGACCTGTGCTCAGTAATGTTTTTGAGTCTTAAGTGATTCTAATGTGTAGACAAGATTGAGAACCAATGACCTGATAAATTTGCAGCCATTGAGGATCTTTTTTTCTAGAGATCCATTATTTCAGATAGGGTTGTTAAATGGTGATGCTCTAGAATGCTTTCTGCAAATATTAGCAGAAATTCTTCCATAAAAACTTTCATCAAGTCCTTGTTTCTTCATTTAGTTTGTACAGGAAAAGTAGGATAAATAGAAATGATAGATTCTTGTCAGTTTTCTGAATAATGAGTTGCATATTCAACTTTCTACAAAGATGACCAGAGAATTGTGTTCATTATGAGTTTATATACTTTAGCACATACATGTGTTAGTATGAGTTTATATACTTTAGGACTTCAGGTATGTTTTAAAGGATTGCATTTAATATATTACTATTACTATCATTTTAATGCTTAAATTGTTTGAATTTCAGCCAATAAAAGTCATTTGAAATTAGAACCTGTGACTTTTTTTGACAATATTTAATTGTTCAGTAATAGTATTTAATTGCTTCCTTGCCTTTAAGAATGACAATGTGTTTTAGACGCATCTTCTATATTTGATAATTTAGTTGTTCTGTGGCCTCCTCATCTTGTGCAATTTCTGTCCTGAATGTGGGATCAGCCGCTTAATAGTCTAGTTTTCTATATCCCATTTAGGTGGTATTCTATTTGATGCCTATGACATGATTACAAAATGGAATGGCTGATATTTATAGTAATAGTAAATTTCAAGAAGTAGCAAATGGTAATTGGGAAAGATCTTATGTAACAAAATCCTTAATTTTTCTATTATTAATCCTGCAGCAAATGTTACATAAATCCTTGGTAACCAGTTTGTACTTTTTTCTTCCCAGTTGATGTCCATCAGTGTGTTGGCAGTTTCTGCTTGGATGAGGGACTACCTAAATAATGTTCTGACCTTAACTGCAGAAACAAGGTATACTTTATAATTATTGATTGAATTTTTTCATGCTGATTTTAAATAACTTTGCTCTTAGCTGTTTATATGGTAGTGCTCTTCCTTGATCTTTTGGAAAAGTTTTTCCTGCCCATAGCAACCTTGTCACAGATACTTTTATCCTCCAGAGTTCTCCTTAAGGTGTGCCTTTGGTCCTAAATGGGATCAGGTGGCAGCATGTTTATACAGACATTTCTGGATATGGTAATACCAGTTGCCTGTCTTCCTGGCTGTGTGTGTGTCAGCCATGTCATATGTGTGTGTAAAAAACCAGCATAGTTACTTTTTCTAAGAAAATTACTGTCAGCTTCTTACCTTCATATTCTTAGGTTAATGAAAACCAGACATCACAATGATTTTTTTTTCTCAAATTTTAAGGGTTGATGTACTAACATCACAGGGGACAAATTAGTTTTTACTCCTTCATCTTTAAATGGAGATTGTATTATGATATATGACATCTGAATTGTGGTAAGGATTAAATGAAAAACATTTTTGCGAAGTCCTTAAGACAAAGGAACTTAGCTTAATAATGGTTAATTTGTATCATTAGTTCTGGTTTTGGTTAATGAATTTTTCATTGGGTTCTAGCAAAAATCACTTCTACCTTTTCCTTTCTTTTAATGTAGATTGATTTCCCTTTGCATAGCAAGCAGTCTTTCACATTGTTGGGGAGGATCAGTTGTCAGGGAGTAGAAACATAGTGCACATGGGGTCAAAGATTAGAGAAAAGGAAGGAGATTCCTCTCAGCTGGGAAATAGCAAAGGATCCCATGTGGTTTACTTAGGCTAAGGCGTCAGAGATAATAACAGATGAACTTTTTATCAAGATCCCCTATATTGTATATTAAATGAATTGGGGTAGGAAAGCTATCAGTTGTATTAAAAAAAGACAAACACTGCAAAACCCAAAATAAAGCAGGCAAGCAAGTAAACATAGAAACAATAGCACAGTGATTTTGAAAATAACAATACAGTCACTAGTTTTGAGACATGATGATTTAAAGAATTATTAACACAAATCACAATTGTGTCTTGTACTAGGTCTTGGGTGCCTTTTGATTATATTTTATTGCTAATACGGCATTATTTTTCTTCTTTCAGGGTAGAGGAAGCAGTCATTTTGACTTACTTTCCTGTGGTTCATCCGGTCATGATTGCTGTTTGCTGTTTCCTTATCATTGTGGGGATGTTAGGATATTGTGGAACGGTGAAAAGAAATCTGTTACTTCTTGCATGGGTATGATGTTATATTTTCTCTTTGTTACAGTTAAATAGATTAACCAGTAATGTATTATTTTTAACCAGTTCACAAGATTAGGGAGCAGTGATACCAGTAACAACATCCTATAAGAAGGGAAGCTTTCTTTTCACAAGTGATTGTTTGAATACATGTATTTGCTGTACTCAGATGATGAGGTATGGAAATATATATAAGTAATTTAATTATTTCACTCCAGCTAAGTGTTGACATTTTCATTTTAAAGTGTGAGTTCTTTCTAGTGTCCTTGTCCTTATTAGCACTCAAAAAGGCCCCTTGGGACTGGAACTAAGAAGTCATAATAATCTTAGTTTTTTTGGTTTTAACTCTGAGAGTTGCACTAGGTACTTTTAAAATTAGTTTCACCATTCAAATTCTGTGATTAGTCTTTTAATTCAAAAATTCGCAAACATTTTTAATATTAAAAAATTGAGTTGATTAAAAATACTGTTTATATAGATATTTTGCTTAATGTGTGAAATATATACTAGTGGCACCAGGTAGTGAGATTGCTAACATATAATTGCAGACATATAAGGCTGGAAAACTAATTCATTGAGTGTATGCTTTCTTTGTAGTAGGTCTCAGCCCTAGCTGTGCTTTAATTTCACATAAGGAACTTAAACAGTTTGAATGGTGTACTGGTGAGCTGGATCACTGGGCAGAAAAAATGCTCAGATTCGTAGCATTTGAGGATTTCTGTGGGGTAAATTCTCCCAGCATGGTCAATTTTAAGTTACCAACGTGAAATCACTGCATGTGGAGCTGGGGACAGATGAGCATAAATTAGCTCCAGGAGCCAGCTCCCACACACTCGTGCTTGACTGGCTCCCATGCCAAGCCAATTAAAACAGAATCTTAGTGTGAAGTTAGACTAAAGCTTTGAATTTCACAGTATAACCTGTGTTAATGTATTACTTAGCTTCTTGGAGGATAACTGTTCGGGTTGAATATTGGAAAACACAAAATGCTGTAGAGAATAAACCATGCTCAGAGATGGGGAAACATCTCTACTGCTTTACTTCTCTTCATATGCATATACAGGGAAAGGGAAAATGGTGGAAAATTTTGGGATCTTATTTTGCAATTTTAGGTATTTGGGCAATAATTTAAACATGAACAAAAGGACTTACTTTACATGAACATTCTATAATTTGACTACAGTATAATGTATTTCAAGCTATATGTAAAAAGTCTCAGAATTCTTTTTTAAAACGCAGTCTTATGATGATGTCTCACTTGTGTAACCAATTAAAGTCTGCCTGCCATTTCCTCCCTCCTCCCTACGTTTATTCTGAGCAGTCCCTATGCAATGGGATGCGGGAGGGAGGCAGGGCAAGTAGGGTCAGGTATTTCATGGAACCACAAAGGCTTTGGAAACACATTTTGAAAACTCTTTATGTATTCCCTTAGGCTGCTTAAATTCTAGTAAAGCAGATTGACAAACAACAAAGTATTGCAGCCTACTACTTGAAGTAGGGTGAATCTTAGACTTGTGAATGAGAGTCCAGTTTGTGATACTGGAAAGAGCATTATAATGCAAAAGTGGCATGGAGGACTAAGGTCTTAAAAGTCACCAATTCACTCATTCATTCATTCTCCAAACACTTACTGAGCATATATACCATGAATTTTTGCCATCTGACCTATCTTTATGAGATAAGACCTCTAATAGGGTTTGGGTTTGTACTGGGTGCTCTGAAGCCTGAGAGGAAGAACTCAGCCCGAAAGGGTCAGTGCCACCCTCTGGGAGGATGGTGAGCATAGATTGATTTGCCTTTTCCATCCCCACTTTGCTTCCTGAATGTGCTCTTTTTTTTACAAAGCGTCTTTTTACGCTTTGCTGTTTCATATGTCCCTAGGTGACATCTACCACTTGGTTCCTCCTTCCTGTCGATTGCCTTTGGCAGTTCATTCCCCATTCTCTTTGGGCTGCCTGTCTTCTCATGGCACGTTTCTAGTCCTTACTCTGTCTAGACCCAACACAGCTTCCCCCTTGCTAAAGAATAATCTATGGTCTCAACTCCCATGTATCTGTCGCTCACAACCAATTTGCATCTGGTCTATTTCTCAGGAAATTTCTTTTTCACCTTCCTTCTCACCTCCTCCTCCTCTAAACAACTGCCAAGTCCTCTCAGTTCAGATTCTACAATCTTGGGAACTGATCCTCTCTTCTATTCTCCTTTGGGATGCCCAAGTTGAGGCTCTCCTAACTTCCTGCTCAGACAGGTGCAGAGCCCCCAACTCATCTTTCTGCCTCTGTTGTCATCTCCGAATCTACTCAAAACCAGTGCTGCCAGGTTACTCTTATGTGACTGCCAACACATTACTTCTCCATTTTGAGACCTTGAGAGACTATTTATTGGGTAATGAAGTATATACCAACACCACAAATGTGCACCAAGCCCTTCTACAATCAAGCCTTTATCTGCCAATTTTTGCTTTCTTATCTACTTTATTATTCTCTGGTTCTCTATTTTCTGACCCCTGAACAAACTTTCTTGCTTCATTCTTCTCTACTTTTATTCTTGCTGTCTTCTTAGCCAGAAATTTCTTCTCAGTTCTTTCGTTTAAATATTACTAGCTCATGAAGACTTATCTGAAGTGCTACCTCTTTAAATAATAAGAATGATAAGGATGATAATTGAAGTAGTTAACATTTCTTGAGTACTTACAGTACCAGATACTGTAGAGTTTTACCTGATTTTTTTTTAAATGAAGAGTTGTTGTACATGAGTTAATCTATTTTATCCTCTCTGCTAAGTATAAAATTGGACTAAAACTTTGAATTACTCTTATTATTCAGTAAATGTAGATCAGGAAATGAGGCATAGAGAGATAAAATGACTTGCCTAAGTCTACACAGCTAGTAAAGAGGTGATCTAATATTCAGACTACAGCAATCTAGTTCCAATATTTGTAACAATTTTGCCATTTTACTCTATAATAGCTGATTTTTTCCTAAGTGTTTCCAAATGTGTCCTGTAAAGTATAAAACATTTTCATCTTAACCTGACAACAATTATCTGAAGTAGGTAATTATTAAATGAGGTTCAGAGAGGTCATTAATGTGCCTAAAGTCATTCTGCAATAAGGGTTGGAGCTTGGATTCAGACCTCAGCATCCCTGATTGTGAAGCCCATTCTCACTGGGCCTTTACTGATGTCTCTAATAGACTTTTCTCAACTTTTGAAGTCTAGTATATTTCCCTTATTATAAACTTCCTTTTCTTTTTAATAATCAGCCCAGACTACCAGACTACAAAAAATTTAGTAATATGAACCATTCACCTTGCTCATTACTTTAATAAGTGTTCGTTAAATCGTCAAATAACAGACAACAAATTAGAATAATGAAAGTAGGAATGACCAGCACATCAGATTAAAGATGTGGCCTGAAAGGCAGTGATGAGAGTGAGATTTTAAAAGAGGAACTTGGCTGGCTGTTAGACAGGATTAGATTACAAGGTGAATGGCTCATGGCGGGTGGGCGGTAAAATAGTGCAGAATGTGACATAATGTAAGGTCTTCGGCAAATATTTGCAAAGCAACTCACAGATGTTTTGTGTGTGCCCTTTAGCCTTTTATCCTAATTAAAAACAATTTTTTAAGGAAGTTTCTTACTTTTATTTTGGATGTAAATGTTTAAACAAGCAGAATGCATTCATCCAACTTGTCCATTTCCCTGTATTCAAAGTCTTGTTTTACTTTTAAGACCGTAAAACAGATTAGTGTGAGAAAGCTATTTTTCAAAAGACAATTGGTATCTTAGAGAGCTGCCATATCTCTTGAATGATTATTCAAAAAAAAAAAGATCTGGCAGCTGGGCTGTTGTGCTGTTCAAGGAAAAGTAAAAATGTCATTATTCAACAGACTGATCAAGAAAAAGTGAGCGAGCCTCCCTCAAAACAGGTCTTTATAACCACCCTCCCCCCAGCCCTCACCAAAAAGCAACAGAAAACCTCTACAAGCTAAGAAGCCACCTATTGGAAAATATTTCTGAGAAACCTTGGTCGTGAATTTCATCCTTCTTTTGAATGATAGATTAATAGATGTAAGTTGTTAAAACACCCTAATTAAAGGTTCCCAAATAAAATACAAGATGCCCAATTAAATTCAATTTCAGATAAATAATGAATAATATTTTAGCATGAGTATGTCCCATGCAGTGTTTAGAATATACATATACTAAAACATTATTCATTGAAATTTAAATTGAAATGTACATCCTATATTTTTATTTGCTTTATCTGGCTAACGTACTTTCATTAGATTTGTTCTTAGTAAGTGTCAAACTGTCATAGAACAGAAATTTTTATGTATTTATATGAGGAGATTAAGAAAATGAAATTATAATTATAATGGGAAAACAAGCCAAAAATGACTAAGAGAGGAAACTGGAATATGCCAGGCCTTTCTCAGTAATTTCAGTAGTGGAAATTTCTTCTCTCTTTAAAGGAGAAATTGAAGCTAAATTGAAATTGGTTTTAAGCCTGAGATAGGTACTTCCCAAGGCTTTAGCCGCAGACTAAATGAAATTCATTTGTTATTGCAGTTCTACCTTGCTATTAACACAGGCATTAGGAAAGCGGTGCCAGCTCAGGGGGAATGTAAACAGATTGAACAGACATGTTTATGATGTTGACAGCAGCTGAATGTCACCATCAGGAGATCATCATTTGTCAGGATGCAATGCAAATATGTGCTCAACTGCCAGCAAAGCACAAGTAGTCAGAAATTAAGTTGGACATACCTTACGTATTTAATACGAATGAATCATTTTTAAAGAAGTGCTTTTTTTTCAATGTTGTTTTTCCAGAGACTTTGCATGTAACTATTGATTGCATGTTTGCATTTTTAAAACTTTCTATAATATAGAGTGATTGAACCAGATCTGAATGCTTTCCTTAGTGGAAATAAAGTTGATTTTTTTTTTTTTTTTTTTTTTTTTTTTGAGACAGAGTCTTGCTCTGTTGCCCAAGCTGGAGTACAATGCCAGGGTGTTGGCTTACTGCAACCTTTGCCTCCTAGGTTCAAGTGATTCTCCTGCCTCAGCCTCTGGAGTAGCTGGGATTACAGGCACCCGCCACCACACCCAGCTTATTTTTGTATTTTTAGTAGAGACGGGGTTTCACCATGCTGACTAGACTGGTCTCGAACTCCTGACCTCATGGTCTGCCCACCTTGGCCTCCCAAAGTGTTAAGATTACAGGCGTAAGCCACCGCACTCGGCCATCAAGTTTATTTTTAATGGCCATGGAGAAACTCCCCCTAAGTTTTTTTGTTTAAAATCATAATACAAAACAGAATATATTTGAGTAGTAATTTATTTTCTAAAGGGTCCTCTGTTTTAAGGCCTTGTCTTATGTAGTCATGAATTTTATAATTATATAGCTAGCCATAAGTCATTAAGTTAAAATTAATGTATTAAGTTGTATGTCTTTATTATTTTATGTTTTTGGTTGATAGCCTACACTTTATTTCTAAATGAAGATTCATCATCTCATTTACCGTATGTTCAGTATTTGCCCAATATTTTACCTTTGTTTTCTCAAAAAATACTCATAGCAATTCCATTAGACTTATTTCACAAAAGAGGAAGAGTAGAATTCTCAAAGATATACAGCTGGTAGTTTCTGTCATTAGCATTCAAATGCAGCCTATCCTCAAAGACCATGCATGTTTTACTACACCACATTACTGTTAGAATGCATTTAATTACTGGCATTGTTTCTAGAAGTCTTAACTATGCTTCATTTATTACTCCGAAGCATTTGGTAGTCATTTAATTTTTTAAAATATAATCTTTTCTATGCTTATTATAAAATGAACTTTAAAATTTCTACTCTAGTTATCATTTTCGCTTATCTTGTCAAAGAATCAAGCAGTTTCTCTTTTCCTTTTTACCTTCCTCACCTCCCATTCTCCTTTTCTTTTCTTTTGCCCTCCTTAATTATGTATTGAGTACCCATCTGTGATAGATACTTGAGAGAACAAAGATGAAAGGGGTGAATAGAAAGAAAATTACAAAGCAAAACATAATAGTAAACGTATAAATAAATTGCTGTGGGAACCCAGAATCGGGAGCAAATGGAGACTTCCAGAATGTTTCACAGGAGAGTCTTTATTTGAACTGGATGTTGAAAATACATAAGGGTTTCCTGGTGGAGATGAGGAAGGAAGGGGATTTAGAGCAACATGAAGAGTGTGTATAAACACTGAGGAGTGAAGGGATAGGGCAAGTTTAGGCAAAACTTAGAAAGTCAGTGTGGCTGTGGTGTTGGTGCACAGTGAGAAGAAAATGAAGTGAAGTCCAATTGTGAAGATCTTTATCAAAAAGTCAGATGTTATTCTTTGGGCTGTAAAGAACCAATGGGTGTTTCCAGCTTGGGATGAAATGATAATTCATATTTAAGCAGGAGAAAGCCCCGTTAGTGATTACATTATCGCTTTCATAACCCATTATGAACTAAGTAAGACTCTGGGGTTGGAGGAAGGTGGCTAAGATCAGTAGCCCTTGCTGAGATAGAATTATGGAGAAAGCATTACATGATAGTAATGTTTGTATTGCTCGACATCAGGAAATGAAAAATTATTTGGCATTTATACATTTTTCGTAGAAACATAGCTACTCAATACATGTATTTTATTTGACTTGTTAACTAGAATTCTTTAAATGTTATAATTTAAAATTTTTCATTTATAATTGTCAAGTGGTAATTATATATATCTATGGGGTACAATTTGATATTTTGATGATGTATGTATACATTGTGGTATTCTTAGATCAAACTAATCAACATATCTGCTGCACGCACTTATTTTTTGTGATGAGAACATTTAAAGTTTACTGTTTTAGCAATTTTGAAATATACAACTTATTATTATTAACTGTAGTCACCATGCTATGCAATAGGTCACTAAAAGTTATTCCTACTGTCTAACTGAAACTTTGTACCCATTAATCATCCTTTTACCAACCTCCTCATCACCCTACCAGCCTCTGATAACCCCCATTCTACTCTCTATTTCTCTGAGATCAACACGTTTTTAGGTTCCACATATAAGTGAGAGCATGCGGTATCTGTCTTTCTGTGCTGGCTTACTTCACTTAACATAATGTCCTCCAGGTTCACCCATGTTACCGCAAGTAACAGAATATCTATTTTTTTAGGACTGTATAGTATTCTGTTGTATACATGGACTATATTTTCTTTATCCATTCATGTTGATGGATACTTAGGTTGCTTTTATATCTTGACTATTGTGATGTGGAGAAATGGGAACACTTTTACACTGTTGGTGGGAGTATAAATTAGTTCAACCATTGTGGAAGACAGTGTGGTGATTCCTCAAGGACCTAGAAATAGAAATTCCATTTGACCCAGCAATCCCATTACTGGGTATATATCCAAAGGATTATAAATCATTCTATTATAAGGACACAGGCACATGAATGTTCATTACGGCACTGTTTACAATAGCAAAGGCTTGGAACCAACCCAAATGCCCATCAATGATAGACTGGACAGGGAAAATTGTGGCACATATATACCATGGAATACTATGCAGCCATAAAAAATGATGCATTAGTGTCCTTTGTAGGGACATGGATAAACCTGGAAACCATCATTCTCAGCAAATTGACATAAGAACAGAAAATCAAACACTGCATGTTCTCACTCATAGGTGGGTGTTGAACAATGAGAACACATGGACACGGGGAGGGGAGCATCACACACTGGGGCCTTTGTGGGGGAAATAGGGGAGGGACAGCGGGGGGTGGGGAGTTGGGGAGGGATAACATGGGGAGAAATTCCAGGTATAAGTGATAGGGAGGAAGGCAGCAAACCACACTGCCATGTGTGTACCTATGCAACAGTCTTACATGTTCTTCACATGTACCCCAAAACGTAAAATGCAATTAAAAAAAAAGAGAGAGAAATGAGAATCCAGATATCTCTTTGGCATTCCTATTCATTTCCTTTGATTGTATACTCAGAAGTAGGATTGCTGGATCATATAGTAATTCAATTTCTAATGCTTTGAAAACCTCCGTACTGCTCTCCATAATGGCTGTACTAATTTATATTTACTCAAACAGTGTACCAGGATTTTTTTTCCCCATAGCCTTGCCAACATTTGTTATCTTTTTTCTTTTTGATAGTAAACATTCTAAGAGCTATGCATTGATATTTCATTGTGGTTTGAATTTGTATTTTCCTAACAGTTAGTGATATTGAGCATTTTAAAAATCTGTTTGTCTTCTGTTGGGTATTTGCATATCATCTTTTGAGAAATGTTTGTTCAGGTCCTTTGCCTACTTTTTAATTGGGTTATTTATTTTCTTGGTATTGAGTTGTTTGCATCCCTTATATGTTTTGGATATTAGCCCCTTAACAGATATATGGTTTGCAGATATTTTCTCCACATCCATGAGTTTCATTCTTTTAATCGTTTCTTTTTCTACGCAGAAACTTGTTAGTTTAATATTATCTCAGGTGTCTATTTCTGCTTTTTTTTTTTTGCCTGTGATTTTGGGGTTATATTCAGAAAAATCATTGCTCAGATCAATGTCCTAGAACTCTTCTCATACATTGTCTTCTACTTGTTTTACAGTTTCAGGTTTTACATTTAAATCTTTAATACATTTTTGTTGTTTTTTTGATTATGGTGTGAAATAAGCATCTAATTTTCTTCTTCTGCATATGGATATACAGTTTTTTCCCTTGATTGAAGATACTTTCTATACCCCATTGTGTGTTATTGGCATCTTTGTCAAAAAGTCAATTGGTTGCAAATGTGTCAGTTTCTTTCTTTCTGGGCTCTTTATCTTGTTCCATTAGTTGATATGTCTGTTTTTATACTAATACCATGCTGTTTTGATTACTATAACTTCTAATATGTCTTGAAATCAAGTAGCATGATGCCTCCAGCTTTGTTTTTGCTCAAGGTTACCATAGGAATTTTAGGATTTTTTCTTTCCTGTTTGTGTAAAAACTGACATTGGAGTTTTGATAGGGATTGCAATGCATTTGTAGGTCACTTTGGACAGTATGGACATTTTAACAATATTCTTCTAATTCATGAACATGGGATATCTTTCTATTTGTTTGTGTCATCTTCAATTTATTTCATCAGTATTTTATAATTTTCAGCATACAGATCTTTTAACTCCTCAGTTAAATTTAATTCTAAGTATTTTATGGTTTTTAATGCCCAGGAAAGTATGTCAGCAGATGTCTTTAAAAGTAAATATTGTTTTAGAGAGAGGGGCCCAAGACAACTGTGTGATATTCATGGCGTTTGTGTTGGGTCTTTATGACAGGATTTTGGTTATTCACTGGACCTTTTTCTTACTTCAGGGTTTGAAATATGAATGATTCATCTTTTTATATGGTGTACTATGTCATAGAAAGCATTTTAACATTTTAAACCTTATTATATATAGTCTTTAGATACCAAATTTGAGATAATTTTAGTTAAATATAAGCCAAATACTACTCTATCCGTTGATTTGGTGACTGTCCTGAGTTTGTGCAAAGTTCAAAATCAGGTATTTTTCTGGCAGCACATGCTATTGAAATGTTTATTCTACTCGTGAATATGGTCACCATTTCAGCAAATGCTTCCTTGAGGTGAATTCAGCAATTGTGCAGTGTTTTCACTTTCTCATTTACTTCCACATGTCTCTCTACTAACTTCCTTTGGCAAACATAAATCAGAAAACATTCATTTAAAAGCAGATGTCTCAGGAAACAGTGTCCCTAAATGTATAGCGAGTTAAAACAAGAGGGCAGATAACACTTGTAAAAGATGAGATAATTAAGTCATTTAAGCCAGTGAGGAAAGCAGCTTTCAGATGGAATATTTAGAAAAAAACTCATGGTTAGTATTTATGTTATGTGCAATGTCGAATGAAGTTGTTGCTTAAATAAGATTGTGAATTAAATTAAGCTTTTTTCATGAAACTATATACATTTTAAAAACTTACAATTGCAGAATTGTAATCCGCATGTCTTTTCCCTTTTTCAGAGAAAGGGTGATAGGCTCAGGTTACGTGCTCAGGTTAAGACAAACATTCTCAGCTTAGATGACAGAAACAATAATTTAAATTGTATTTAAAATGTATTAACACGGTAGTTGTATCACTTTGTATTTCTGTTAAGCAATACATTTGAATTATTCTAAAATAAGTGGTTATTCCTGAATTTTCTTTATATTGCCATTATTTTAGCTTTAAAACTGTAAACTTTAGAAACAACAAATTTCCTCAAAATGATGACATTTTAGAAA
Organism: Aotus nancymaae; assembly: GCF_030222135.1. NCBI lineage: Eukaryota > Metazoa > Chordata > Mammalia > Primates > Aotidae > Aotus > Aotus nancymaae. The sequence goes on from NW_026988413.1 coordinate 35,725,523, forward strand.
CATTGTCTTTAAAAAGAATATTAATAAAATTCTAGAGTTAATAAAATAACAGACTTTTATTAGATGATGCCAACTTAAAAATCATTTCTAATCAAGTAAAATATGAATCATTGCAATATCTTTTCCAGTAAACAGGCACTTAAAATATTTTACAGTTTCACATTCTGTATAAAAGCAGAGCTGAGTTGAAGCACTGACTGAGAACTTCTAATGAGACAGAATTTTTTTTACCTTTTATTATGAAAATATTTTCATTCCAAAAGTTCTCTCTTTGCATTTTTAAAGGTACTGTGTAAAAAAAAAAAAAAAACAAAAAAAACCCTCTAAGGAGCAATAGTCTTCTATTAAGAACATTTAACAAAGGGACATGAGGAAGTGTTTGAGCTGAGATGTGATGGAGAAGGGCAAGGGGCAGTGGTTGGTGGACAGTGGGCCGGGGAGAAAGGCACTTTAGAGGACCCAAAGGCTGGTGGAAGGAACAATTGTGATAACACTGGAAAGCTCACAGTGGGTTTGGAGAAGCTCATGGGTATGTCATGGGTTGGATGTGTACCAGACAGGACTGAGAGTTGGCTGTGTGAGCTGGGGCCATATTGAATATCATGCATACTCTGTGATCTGCAGTTCTGTGAGCAGAAGCACAATCTGATCTTTCTGCTATCTATCCCTGGTAGGAGTGTCTATTCCCTACTCCTGGACCTTTTGCTCATTTATCTGGGAGAAATGAATACCTGGTCTTGTTACTCTGGGCTAAGTAGGGAGTATCACATTTTGATAACCCTTTTTAATGATAGAAGAGAGAATGGAGGAGCTGCTTCAATTCTGACAATATGCCTTTACTGATGAGTATAAAGGTACTCATATGGGAAGTCCACCTAATGTTTTACATTTTTTCCAGATGCCCATTATAAATAAACTTCTATTAATCTAGATGTCTTTAATTCACATTTGATACTAAAAATATAGCAACCAAGCTAAATTAGGTACCTAGACATTGGATGCTGGGCTAAGATGAGTTTAGGGATACAAGCCAGCACCAAGAGCACTTGCTGAGGGTTACAACATTCGTTCTTTGGAACGCTGCAGTGATTTTTCAGCCTCAGGGAAAAGACTTTTCATAAATAATTAACTAGTGTCAGAGGACTGTGGTAGAACTGCTTAGACAAACTTTGAGAACAAATTTTTACAAATAAACTTTTCAAGGATGTTAAAAACATTTACTTTGAGATAATGGATATGCTTTTCTCACGTCGTCATTGATTTGTTTATAAAAGCAGGCCTTTACTTTTCAACATTGTTATATTCAAATATTTATTGTGAGAAAAGTGCATTTCTTTACAATTATTCTGTAATTTGTACTTAATTCAAACTTCCTTCTATCATTTAGACTGAATTATGGATGTTTTGGCAACTTTGGTGATTTAATAATTTTATCATTATTTATACATCGTTTTCCTACTCTGAACATTGAGCATGGCTGTGAATTTGCAAATAGTAGTGTTCTTACACTTTTTTTCTGTGGGAATAAAAATGTTTATGAGTTAGGAAAAAAGTGCATTTGCATGAATATATTCATCAAAGAAAAGAACAAGCTGTTTAATTGTAGTAAATATCTATATATATGCATTTGTAAAATTTAAAGGAAACTTTAATACTCTTTTTAACAAATAGGGTTTGTGTTCATTCTGGAGAATATGCAAAAATAAAGTATATATCTTGTTGGAAACAAAAAATGTGATTTAGAAGTATCTAACTCACTCTGATACTTTCACAGACGTAGAGTTACAGATAAGTTAAAAAGTTATTGACAGATATTATAGTACAAGTTTTCTTTCTGCCTAATCAATGTCTTTTAAAACTTCTCGTTTTCTAACTTGTCTTATGAAAGTGTTTTCATAAAGATGCTAACTACTGACCTGGCATGGTGGCTCACACCTGTAATCCCAGCATTTTGGGAGGCCGAGGTCAGTGGATCACTTGAGGTCCAGAGTTCAAGACCAGCCTGGCAACATGGTGTAATCCCATCTCTACTAAAAATGCAAAAATTAGCTGGGCATGGTGGCACACTCCTGTAGTCCCAGCTACTTGGAAGGCTGAGGCAGGAGAATCACTTGAACCTGGGATGGGGAGGTTCCAGTGAGCAAGATCACACCATAGCACTCCAGCCTGGGTGAAAGAGTGAGACTCTGTCTCAAAAAAAAAAGAAAAGAAAAAGGAAAAAACAAAAACAGTTGCTGACTATAGTGAACTTATTTCCTTCTCTTGTTTGGGAAGGATCTGGGCACATTTGACTAGGTCTGAGTGAGAGGGACCATAAGGGTCAGAATTGTGTGTGGTATTATTTGGCTTTATTGCTTGGGATATTGTTAAGGCTCCTTCCTGTTTGCATGTTTGTGTATGGGTTTTGGTAATGGGGACCCCTGTCTCACATTCTTAGGAATGGCTCAATAATCTGTGTAGATATTCTTTTCAGAAACCAGTTAACAGCCTGTAAATCTTTTGAGATAGGGCTGAACTTCCATATGTTAGATGACTTAGCTTACTGGGCAACAGATGCCATATATTTGGTGACCTCTCTAGTATGTTTAGATGTTTTATTGACTGACCCTCAATACCTTACCTCTCATTGACTCTGGGAACTTGTAGCCCTCAGGTAGACCAACATGTCCTGGCATAACACATTTCTCTGTCTAGTAGTTTGAACAGCACTTGAAGCAAACCCTTAATAATTTGAATTTCACCAACATCTTTAATGTAGAAATTAGCTCAGCATTTATTAAAATGAAACTGAAAAGGGGAATAAATCAAAATACAACTTTAGAAAGAATCTTCAATATTTATTCAAGTACAAGCATGCACAAAGGACTATAACGTTTTAATCTGAGCTTATATTTCTGCATGTCCTGAGTAGTTATTGATACTGGTGGGCTTGGGGTGGTCTCTAAGACAAGATTGTTGCTTTAACCATTGGTCTATAGTTCTAATTTATTTTTTCCTAAACCAGGCTGACCTGATTCTATTGACTTTAAAAAAATTGTAGAGAGATACTGAACATGGTGAATGATAGGCCTTCAGAAATTACCAAGTAGGTGTCTGCTATGACTAAAACAGAGGCTCTATGTGTATATGTGTTTTCAGCAGCAAGTACTCTTGGGGTTGTTAATATTTTAGTCCCCATGGATTCTTAACAGAAGGACGGCTGTTCCATTATCTTGTACAAATATTTGGCACTGGAATTCCCTTATTTACTAACTATAGGTAACGTAATATTTTTAAACCTCCAATCACTGAGAAAGGAAAAATAAACAACTGCCATAAAGATACTTAGCACTGAAAGCTTGCAGAGTTCAATATTTGACAGGATAGAGACTGGAGTTTATCATTTATCATTTAGTGAACATAGGCCTTTCATCAAACTTTTTGTTTATTAAAAGTGTTGGCTATGTAGCATGTAGATAGGCATCAAAAGGCACCATGTTTTAAAAATATTAAAATGTCCAGTAAAGTATGTTATATTTTGAAATAGCTTTTAGTTGGGAGGAGATGAATCACAGGTTGTATTAATTTTACAAGATAAGCAAATCTGATTTTTGTGGTTCTAAATTATGTCGAACGTTACTTACGAAAAACTGAGTTTTTTGTTGTAAATTAAGAGAACGGTAAGTTAAAATAATTTTTATATTGTTTATACTTTTTACTTTTCTCTCAGTATAGCAGATTCTTATTGGGGGGGTTCTCTGAAATTTCGGTGATTATCTGCTTGCTTGTGCAAAAAAAAACTTAGGTGAAAGTGTTCAAGGAAAACATTACCATTCTTTTAATGTAAAAATTCTTTTTCAGTAGCATTTATATTGAAAGAAGGTTTGGAAAAAATTGCCTTTTCTCTTTGTGGTGAGTAAGATATAGGCTTTTTGTTTTGTTTTGTTTAGATAATATATATCACAAAGTCCTCTCTTTGTAAAGTTGAAGGTAAGAAGGTGTTAAGTTTTACATGTAGAGAGTATATTTTCTCTAAACATGCTCTTGGTAATCAAAAGTATCTTTTCCTATGTTTTTCAACTGCTTTTATTTTGGAAAGTTTAATACTTTCCAAAATATAAGCAACTCAATAAATTGATTCACTTTGTTAGAGAAGATTGCTTTTTTGTCTTCATTACATTGATTTTTGTTAGATGTGAAAATTTTAAAAATCAATTTTTCCCAAAATAAAAATTATTGGAAATATTTAATGCAAAAGCAAATATCGTCTTTTTAGAAAGTTTGTTAATACCCGTTATTAACAGTAAAGAGGTAAAGATGTAAAAAGAAAAAAATTCACTTTATTAGTGCTTTTACAAAAGTTCAATTCAAAGAACTATTAAGCACTCATTGGTTTCATGGTGCCATATGTCACTGTAAAAATTGTAGGCCAGGCGTGGTGGCTTGCGCCTGTAATCCCAGCACTTTGGGAGGCCAAGGCAGGTGGATCATGAAGTCAGGAGTTTAAGACCAGCCTGACCAACATGGTGAAACCCTGTCTCTACTAAAAATACAAAAATTAGCCAGGCATAGTGGTGCTCGCCTGTCATCCCAGTTACTCAGGAGGCTGAGGCAGGTGAATTGCTTGAACACGGGAGGCAGAGGTTACAGTGAGCCGAAAGTGCACCACTGCTCTCTAGCCTGGGCAACAGAGCAAAACTCCATCTCAAAACAAACAAACAAAATATTGTAAAATGTGGATGACACCAAAAATTAATTTTACTGTTTGATAGTTATCTGGCTGACCTAATATAAGTTCAAAATATGAAAAGGAAAAATGAAATTGTGTCTGATATAATTTGTCAAGGATTTTGACACAGAAATTAAAGCTGCATTTGTGCCTGTAACTAACCAGAGGAGATAGATAAGAATAAAAGGAATTGTTTGTGGTTTTTAAAATTTTGATGTACTGGTAGTCTGTTTTATTTTCCAACTGGAAAAGATCAAGGTTAGAATATAGATTTTTTTAGACATTTCTCCCTAGCTCAAAACAAGAATGGTTTTGTATATACACATGAGAACATGTACTTGTGTGCACCTGTGTTCAGAAGTTGGGATCTGTAGAGAATGGATTAAAACATATTTTTACGAATGATACCAACAATATCCCTAATATATATACTGTGTACCAGCCACTATTTTATGTGACTTTACATGTATTGAATTATTAAATTCTACCAATTATACTGTAAGGTTGGCACCATTGCTAGCACTACGTTACAGGTGAGGACACTGAGGCACAGAGAGGTTAAATGATTTGCCCATCTAACTGGTAGAGCTGGGATCTGAATCCAGGTTGCCTGGCTCCGGAGCCTGTTCTCTGAAAACTTTACTATTCTATTGCTTCTCAATCATGGATGCATTGGGCCTCACTCCATTTTATCTTTTTAGAAAATGGAGATAATGATAGTTTTGTAAAATTTTGAGGAGTAAGTTATATTAATATATGTAAATATCTGGCACAATAAATGATTTGTGCATGCACTCGTGTGTATCCATCCACATGTACATATTTTTATAGACACATATATACTTTTTTACCCTCTTCTATATATACACAGTACTTGATTATATACATACATATAAACGTATTACATAGATGTGTATGTATATAATCAAGTACTGTGTATACATAAAGAAATTATAAAGTAAAATAGCTATCTTTATATTTCTATATGTATTATAAAATTTATATATATATATCTTCACAAATAAACCAAATCCAGACTATCATTGAATAACTTGACAGTAACAGAATTCTAGGTTCTATAATTTTGTGACTGAAATGAACGAACATGGAAAATAATTCAACTCACACTGATTTGGGCAAATTGTATGTATAGTTTTGTTTGTTTGTTTGTTTGAGAGAGAGTCTTGCTCTGTCGCCAGGCTGGACACAGTGGCGCAGTCTCAACTCACTGCAACCTCTTCCTCCCGGGTTCAATCGATTCTTCCACCTCAGCCTCCCGAGTAGCTGGGACCACAGGCGCATGCCAAACGCCCGGCTAATTTTTGTATTTTTAGTAGAGACGGGGTTTCACCATGTTGGCCGGGATGGTTTCGATCTCTTGATCTCGTGATCCACCCACCTCGGCCTCCCAAAGTGCTGGGATTACAGGCGTGAGCCACTGCACGCGGCCATAAGTATAGTTTTAATGGGCAATATTGCAGAAGAGATTCATATTTTCAGGCAGGGTCTAGCCTAGGTATACACTTTTTATATATTTTTTATGCTACTTCTATTTTGAATTACTGAGGATACATTTAGGGAAAGGAAGACTGTACCTGAGCAGTTAGAATATTTCCAATCTCCACTCACCTCCTTTATCTCCCGTAACTCTGAAGTATAATTGCACCACTTAACAATTTTCTATGTAAAACATATTTAAAGTCCTTCAGCTACCAAGTCTTTTTCATTTTGGTGTCAAGACCTACAGAGGGCTATTGTTTGTTTTAATTTTGTTTTTGCTTTTATCAGTGTGCTCCAAGCACTTAATTTAGAGAGCTAATTTAGTTCTAAAAGCTTATTATGAAACATTGCAGTCATTCATCCTGTCATTTTCCACACCCAAGAGGCAATTGCTTTCAATTTTGTTTGAGCAGATTCCTTTGGAATTTACTTCCATATCTCTAAGTCGTATATTTATGTAACTCTTCTTTTAGTTTTGAGTTTTGGGCTTCCATTGGCTTCCTCTTATGGAAGATGAAGAACTGGCACCCTTTCCTGCTGTGCCTCACCTACCATACTTCCTTTCTCACCTCAACCCAGAAATTTCATAAGTTTGGTTAGATTGATGTTTACATGATTATGACTATGTAAATGCTGTTTACAGCTGGATCAGATAAAGTACTGGGTTTACATTTTCTTTCTGGAACGATATGTTTTCTTGAAATTCATCAGTTTCTTTGTTTTTTCTTTAATGTATTTATGTTTAATTCAACTCTGAATTACTCTCTTCTGGTGTAAGTTTTCTCTTTATGTAGTCAAATATATTGGGCATTTCATTGATTATATATATATCTCAGAACATTCTAGACCTGCTCCAGCCTAGGCCTCCTGAAGTGATTGCCATCATGGGATATCCTTTTACTACCATTCTGGAATTTCCTTTGCCTCTCTTTTGTTTTAGACCCTCTGTTTCCTGGATTCCAAGTCATTGTCCTTTTCTGTTTAGTCTCTCATTTTAGGAAGCACGTCTTCCAGTAATTTCCGGATAAAGCATTCATAGGAGATTTTTAAAAGCCTATATGCCTGAAAATGGCTTTATAAACTCTTATGAATTAATTCTGATGGCTATACAATTCCAGATTGGAAATAACTTTTCCTCAGAATTTTGAATACATTCATCTGCTGTCCTTTAGAACTCCAGTACTATTTTGGTTTGATTTGAGTCTTGAACCTTTGTAGGAAAGGTATGTAAATTTGACCTTCAGTTCAGTGTTTCCAGTTCTATACTTTGTCCTCTACTGTACCTGCTGTCCCCAATCCTGACTCTATTTTAGTGTCTCTACTTCCTCAAGCATCTCTACTGGTGAAGGTAGGGTAGTCACCCTGCTGCATAGGATGAGAGAGGGGGCCTGTTTTTGGGAGGAGGTCAAACTTCTTCCTAAATGCGGTTTTCAACAAGTCCTCCTCTGTTTATGCACACTTTAGAGCTGCCAATACCTGAGTACTTTGGGGACTCTGTGATGTGAATCAGGTCTTCCCACTATTGCTTTAGCATTCAACTTTTGGGGAACTGCTGAGAAATTTGCCACTCTGCTCTCTGCTTTGCTCTTTTCCAAAATATACTTGCTGTTGTCTCTTTTTCCATTTTTCGGTTTTCTCTGGGATTATGCCTTTTAAAATATCCCTTTACTATTGTTTTAGTGAAGTTTCAAGAGAAGAAGAGATAAGGGCAAGTGTTTGAATCTGCTTTCTTTAGGGGGAAGTTCTAGGGGATGGTGGTATCAGGGAAGCAGATCAATTTTATAAATAAATGTTTCTTTAAGAAAGGGCCTTCCTTGAGATTTTACTATTTTGTCTGTATACATACAGTGATGTGAAATAACTTTAAAAGTGAAGGGAGTGAATCCCCTTTGTTTCTGCAGGGGTCACATTAACCCACACATCCCCAAGGACTTAAATAGTAAGGTGGGGCCATGCCCTTCCTTTCCTCCTCAGCTACTTCCAGTGGACAAAGGGACTAGTAAGATGTCATTCTGGTCATTCTATGACCAACCTCAGCTTGTTTAAGATAACAGACAAATTGATTTCAGTACTTTTAAAAGAGAAGTTGTGTTCCCCACCCTCCACACCCATCCTGCTTTAGTTTTGTAATAAAGATGTTTTGGAAAATGCCAGATACACTCTCACTGGACAAGGATTTTACTAAGAGTTCATGTAATAGCCTTTAGGATTAGACACCCTTTTGTGAGGATGACATTGATAGTCTCAGGAGGATGAGCAATTTTATACACCATCATTTTCATCCTCTAATCCTAATTAACTCTATTCAAGAAACATATATTGAGTGCCCACTATGTGCCAGGTAGTGTGGTATTTAAAACACAGTGATACCTCTTGTTCACGTGGAGTTTATGTTCAAATAGAAATTATGATATGGTTAATAATGGCTACCTTTTAGGAAGTGCTTACAATGAAGCAGCACTTTACCTTATGGAGTCTTTTGCACAGCATTGCAAGGTAATTTTAACATTCTCACTTTACAAAGGAGGAAACCGAGGCATAGTGGTTTGTCCAAGGCTAGCCAATGGATATGTCAAGTAGCCAGAATCTGAAGCCAGATCTATTTTATTTCAAAGCCTATGTTCTTCCATTTTTTTTTTTAAGTCACCAAGGCAATTTCACATACATTGTTTTATCTAGCCTTCTATTACCCAAAACATGAAGGCACTTATCTTTGAACTGAAAGGTATTTATTCTCAGCTTCACTGGCTTGGTGAAAAATCTCTGATTGATTGTATCATTTAGGGGGTGTATCCTATTAGCAGAATGCCATGTTAGATGCATTTTTTTTTTTCATGAATGTAGGTTTAGGAATAACACTTGTTTGTGAAACACAAATTTTAGTTGATCTATAGTAGGGGAGCTTAGATATTTTCAGGAACTCTGTTGAACAATTTTTCAAAGCAACTGAAATAGTTTGTGATGGAAATAATTACATTCTAATTTCCTGTATAGACACACATTTATTCTTCATTTGTTTAAAATGTTTAGATGATAGTAGCTCGAGATGGGGGAGAGTCTGCATGTTACTCGCTTTCTTTCACTTGTAAATTGTCTTACATATTTAAAGGCACACTGATTATTATAGCATAATCTACAGAAAAGACACAGGTAAAACAGAGACAATATTTAAAATAGAAATGTGTAGGCAGAAGTCAAAGGGAGTCAAATGTTAATAAGACACTCAAGGTACAAATTAGAGAAACCCAAGGGAATACTGAAATAGGTCGTTTTAGTTGGTAAACTGGTCATTATTTCCATTGACATTCCACCTAATACCTGCTGTGTGACAGGTGCTACTTAGGCATTGGGGATAAAATAATGGTTAAGAACAAAATCCTTGCCAGCCAGAACTGATGATCTGGCATTGGAGGAAGCACTGTGACTTATGGGTAGGGCCAAAGTTTCTGAAACCTGAAATACAACAGACAAGGAAACCCTGACACATAGAGGGAGGGAGAAAAATAGAAGGTAAAATACTGGAAAACAATGATAAGGAAGACCCTGTGGCATGTTGCATAGAATGAAGGCTATGTAAAGAAAGAGAGGACAAGTCATTATCCGCTGTGTTTCAGATTAGTACAGAATAGCATTTTTATAATGCTTTCCATTTTTCAAAGCATTTTCACATATATCAAATCAACTTTGATGACAGCTAAAAAAGGGGGTTCATTTTTATCTTTATCAGGCAGATATCAGACTGACACAGGGGCAGTTAAATGGTTTGCTAAAGATCATACAATATGTTTCAGAGCTGGCTTTGAACTTAAATCTAACTCCAAATTCAGAGCTCTTTTCATCATTCTAGAAAGAAAACATACTAGGAGAAGAGAGAATGAGTTGCTCTGCAAACTAGACTGGTATAGACCATCTCATCAAACCATATGCATTGGGACAGCAAGAAACACAAGGAACACTTTCTGCCACCATCAGGGGAGATACATACATGTTCCCAATGATGTTGAAGACAACAGGTGGTTGATTGTGTAGTGAAATTGATATGGATGTACGCTTTATTACCGTAACACAGAGCAGCAGAAACTGCTGTTTAATTCTGGGCTAATTTTGTTCTATTGAAATTAAGGATTAACATCATACTTTATAGATGCTTCAAATCTAACTCTTAAACTAAATAGTGGCTGAGTGATTCTCAGTACAATAATCAGTAGGAGAATGACTTTATCAAGGACTCAGATCTTGCCACAAAAGAAAATTTAGGAATAGGTGCAGATGGTCTATATATCCTCTATTAAGGATAGATTTGACGTTTAAAGTTTTCCTTGGAATAAGAAGACTGGATGTTTCAGGCTACAGCAATAACACCAAAGAAAAGACAGCTGACCATGAAGCTGCAACATCATTTGTAAAAGTATTTTTTTGAATCAATTTTAAATTTAATTTATTCTGAGAAAGTTATAATGTTGATGAAACTTGTATTTTCAACCTCAAGGTCAAACAAATCAGTGTTCCGGAGTGTTGATGAAATAAAAAAATATTTTGTATGGGAGCAGTGGCATCATATGAAAACACTGGAAATCTGAAAGATGCAATCATTTTGGAGTTTTCCCAGAGTTAAGAGTGTCCAGCTCATAGGAAACTTAGCCCCTCCATACCAATAATGGGCTACATTTGCAAACTGATCAGTGACACTAAGAGGCAGGAAATGACAGAATATTCAAGTGGGATTTAAAAGGTTATAAAACCTGTCTAGAAATTTGCATGATTATCCTCAAGGCAAAGTCAGGGAATTTCCTATGTTCTTTATAATTATAATCCAGGTCCATGTTTTATTGATTAACATATCTTACCTTTTCAGGGATGCTTTGGTTTTCATTGTAACCAGACATCAAATTTGAAAAGAATTTAGATTAAGGATCTGAGAGAGCAAAAGTGCCCCATAGTTTAATTTTTCTCTGGAGTCTCGCTGTCTCCAAGGGTCTTTGCTTATCAAAGATTAGAAAAATGATCTAGTATGTAGTTACTGAACATTTGGTCTCTTTGTAACATAAGAGGTAAATATAGTATTTTTTTTTTATGTCTAGAAATCTCTTAAGTAAAATATTCAAGAAAGTTTGGAGGAAAATTGGCTTGAAGTACTATGCTCACAAAATTTCTTCTAATCATAATTTAAGGCTGAAATCTTTAAGGCCTAGAAATAACAATACTTTGAAATGATATCTGAGTATATTAAAGCTGGCCATCAGTACTATATATGCCAAAAATAAAATTAGCTTGCAAAATGAGATCCCTTTAACAAAATATTGCTTTATCTTTTGAACCAATGGTTATTTTTAAGCTATGTTATTGTCTGAGACATTATGCAGTTATATATTCTTTATTTTTGATATGAAAGAAATCTGAAGGAAGCAGATTAAAACTAACAGCAGTGATTTATATTTTTAAATCATAGGAAGCATATTACGGTAGTAGAAAATCAGCCGCATTTTCTATATATTATACTCCACTCCCCCTTTTATTAGCAAATATTATGAACAAAATAATTTTAAGTTTGAATCCTGATGGCTCACATCCTAATTCAGTTCACTTTTTCCACTTTCTTGTCATCATCTTACTTCAGCAATCTTTTATTTGGTTCATCACACCTTGCTTTTTTACAGGTCATTTTTCACAAAATTGCCAGAATTTTGTTTTTATAATATACATTATATCATGCCACCTGCTAATGGATTTGCATTACACATAGAACAAAATCCAAAATCCTTTCCATGGCTCATGATGATCTGTTTCTTCGCACCTTACAACATTGCAGACCCTGTAACCCACCCCCGTCTTTCTGTGTGCCGGTTACCATTGAGTTTTTAACTAGCTAGCTCACCATGTAAGGTAACATCACACTTGATATTTCCTCTTCCTTGATTGCTTTTTCTGAAGTCTTAACAGCATTGCTTCTTTCTTGTCTGTACTGACTCACCTTAAAGATCACCTTTATAAAAAGACCTTCCCTGATCACCCAGTCCAAGGTGGCTCTCTCTCCTACTCACTATCATATCATTCTGCTTTGTTTTCATTTATTCTTTTATGTAACAAATATTCATTGAGCACCTATTATATGGTGAGGAGTGCAAGAAAGTACCTGCCCTTAGTGGGGCTTTCAGTCCAGTGAAGGAAGATGTTCACAAATCATCACCACCTGGTACTCCCACCCTCACGTCCCACCATAAATCGAATAGAATATTCATGAGTGCAGTGGAGTTTTATTCTTGCTGAAATTAGTGAGGACAATTTTCAGAGAGCTCGTTCTTTCTCATATTTTGCTGCTTTCCTCTGCCACAAGCAGCAAAGTCACTGCCACAATCGGGCAAGGTATGACATAGGAACACAGCTACAGTGGTCCAGTCCTCCCAAATTTATTATACGCATTCTTGTGAAAGTCACATTATCTACTTTTTATGTTAATTTTCTTGTTTGTACAATGAGGTAGTCTTATCTATTTCACAGGATTCTTGAGTGAATTAATTGTGAAAGTACTTGATAAACAGAACACTATCCAAAAATTGCTACTTTTTTTCTAATCATAGTAATGATTTTCAGTTCTATCCTTGGCTACGTGGGCTTCAAATCTACATTTTTTTTTGAGACAGGTTCTCTCTCTGTCACTCACGCTGAAGTACTGTAGCATTATCATACCTCAGTGCAGCCTTAATTTCCTGGACTCAAGTAATCCTCCTACGTCAGCCTCCCAAAGTGCTAGGATTGCAGACACATACCACCATGCCCGGCTAATTTTCTTTTCTTCTTTTTTTCTTTTTGTACATATAGGGTCTCATTATATTTCCCAGGATGGTCTCGAATTCCTGGGCTCAGGTGATCCCCCTGCCTCCCTAAACCCAAATGTTGAGATTATAGACCTGAGCCACCACATTCAGCTGAATCTACATTTCTAATAGTTAGATAAACATTTTTATGTTGATCAAATAAAATTAGATTTTTTTTCCTCTTCACACAGAACTAGTTACCACTCCCAATTTCTCTGCTTTGGTGAAATACATCTTTCTCCTCCATTCTAAATTTAATAAGTCTAATGCCTTCTAATGTCTATTTTTTTTCCCTATACCTTTAAAAAGGGTTCTTTTCTACCTATTTGCAAGGCTACCATCTAAGTTCATGCCTCCTCTTTGGCTGCCTTCTAAGGGATCTTTACCCTCCCTGCCCACCCTTCCTTTTTCCAAATCATTTAGAACTTTACATTATTTTATCAGTTTATCATGTCTTTCCCCTGTTCAGAACCTTTGAAATATTCTACCTTAATGCCTACATGATGAACTTAAAATTCATCAGCGTATTATTTAAAGTTCATAATCTGGCTTCAGTCTATCTTTTACATTTGATCTCTTCTCATTCCTCTTTCTGACCACCCCACACTAGCTACATGAATCTGTTTCCTGTTCCCCAACTCTTTGCTTGACTTTGCAGCTGACTCTGCACACTTGTTCATGTCTTTTATTTGCCTGGTATTCTCTTTTCTCTTCTTTGTTCCAATCCTCCTCACCTTTTGCAACACTGCATATTTCTCTATTTCCTAGGTATCTTGAATTTTTATCTCTTTCTGTTTCTGACACTGTATTCAACTTTGTGTTATTTATTTGCCTACACATGCCTTATCAGAATTTTTATGTTCTATTATACATCCCAAGTGCCTTCCCCATAACAGAAACTTACTATATAAAATGTCATCTGTTGTTGAGATTTTGTTCTATGTTGTGTTTTTTCAAAGAATGCAAAGGAGAACCCCCGACTTCCATTGCCTAGAATAATGAGTTAAAATCTGCTCATGGGCTGAGCATTAAACTTGTTGACTTCACCTCATCCACTTTGAAAGAAATTAGGTTCCTTTCTTGGAGAACTTGGTTAAAGTTTTTCAAAGTAGAACATGTAAATTCTTATTTATCCTAAAGTAATGGCATTTATAAAAGATTTTTTCTTAGGAAATGGCTAATAAACTACAGCTCACTGAGATAGATATTAAATGTTATCTGCAGATACTTCTAAATTTGCTGAAAATTTCCCCATCTGCTCCTGAGGTGCTTCATGAAAACTCACCTCTGTTTTCTAGTTCACTAAGTAAACATAATAACAAGTTTGTCTTTGAGGAGCATACTTTATTTTGGTACTATAGTAACAGCATACTTTTCTGTTTTTCTACAGTACTTTGGAAGTTTGCTTGTCATTTTCTGTGTAGAACTGGCTTGTGGCGTTTGGACATATGAACAAGAACTAATGGTGAGTTCAAAATAGATATAATCACAATCTAAAACAACAGGTCAGCCTTTTAAATTAGATCCTTGTATTAGTTCATTTTCACATTGCTATAAAAGAACTGCCCAAGACTGGGTAATTCGTAAAGGAAAGAAGTTTAATTAACTGACAGTTCAGCATGGCTGAGGAGGCCTCAGGAAACTTACAATCATGACAGAAGGCGAAAAAGGAAGCAAGCCACCTTCTTCACATGGTGGGAGGAAGGAGAAGTGTTGAGCGAAGTGGGAAGAGCCCCTCATAAAACCCTCAGAATTCGTGGGAACTCACTCATTATCACAAGAACAGCATGAGGGAAAGTGCTCCCATGATTCGATTACCTCCACCTCATCTCCCTTGACATGTGGGGATCAGGGGATTACAATTCAAGATGAGATTTGGGTGGGGACACAAAGCCTAACCATATCAATAGAGTCATTTAGGCACATGATTATTAATTTAAATGTTTCTGCTACGTAACAGTGAATAGTCCCAATACTTCTGGGAACTAACATTTTCTTTTCTGTGTCTAAAGCACATTTTCAAACCGTAATTTGTAATATTTTCTTTGGTATACTCTGTTTATGTCTTTAATTCCATAGGTTGTTTAAGATGGGTATCACAGACTAAAAATAGTATATGTTCTAAAATAATTTTACCAAATTATTTTACCGTATTATTTTACCAAATTATTTTACCAAATTATTTTACCATATTATTTTTTACCAATTTATTTTACCATATTATTTTACCATATTTATTTTACCAATTTTACCATATTATTAACGGAGTTAATGATAGAAAAGATTCATATTTGCAAATGATTAGTTTAAAAATGCTTGAACACTTACCTAAAGCCTTATAAAATGCTGACTGCAATAGTGCACAGATGACTAGGAAGCCTACATCTCCTGTTTGCAACAGGCAGAACCATTTTCCATCTTAAATAAGAGGTGTATTTGAAGAGTTGCTGTGTGTTTAGCACAATCTAGAAACACTCTCACAGTTCCATACTTGGCTACTTGAAAATAGCTCTTTGTCATTTTTTCTCTTTTATTTCAGCAGTTGAAATGGCTGGGACAACTTTCATAGCTAGCATGAATGAGCATAAAATTTCTCAGTCTTAAGATGTTTGCTAGTCATGTTTGGCTTACCACTTGCACTTCACCCTTGCTTGCATTGGGTATTACTACTTATTAATGTGTGCTTACTTCATTGAGGGAAATTAGTGCGTTTATCGCTACTGATGTTGAACACTTTTGCGTGTCTGTGAATGCCGGTTGTTTTCATGGAAGGAGGCCTGACTTTTTCCCCATAAACTTTGTAAAACTAAAACACCATTTTAGTAAAATGGTATTTTTCCGTGTGTAGTTCTTGGGCCATCTGCAGTAGGAGCCACCCAGGATGATTCTTAAAAATGTGCATTATTGGGCTCCAGCACAGATGCGCTCAACCAGAATGGAGGGGAAGGCAGGGAGAAAAGGGCAAGGACTGGGCATTTGCATCTGTGACAAGTTCCCTGGTGAGTCTTCCAACATTTTAAAATTTAGTAACTCTCTAGAAGAGAGAGAGATTATATTGTATTTGTTTCAGAGCAAAGAGAGTCATTTGGCAATTGTACAGTAAAATAGAAGTCATTTCTGGTGCTGATGTAGTATTCAAAGATTCTTTGGTGAATCTACTATTGTGCTTCGAGACCGTTTTGAATACCAAGTAGTAACCACAGACTAGTGGCTACTCTACACACTCCAGTTTACATGTCAGTGACGTTTGACACACTCACACATATGTACCTCTGTGAAGGCATTCATGCTTCCAATGTACAGTGGCACTAAGTAAGAAGAGAGGGTTCCTGAAAAGGTGAAAAGTTAGGACAGATTCTAACTAGTTTAATATAAAGTTAAGAGCTTTCATTAACATGAATTCTTCCATTAATATAGGAATTTGTTTGCTGTCTTTGAAAATCATGCTTTCTCTGCATCCCTGGAAACTTTATTAGGGGAGTGAAAAAGTGGCTCCAGGGAATCAGTTTCTATGGTTTTCAGTCATGAGATTGTTTCTCTTATTTTTTTTTTCCTGTTTTCAAATGATAAATGCATCTCCTTGACATTTAAGCAATAGAAAGTAAATCTTATCATTAGTTCTAGATCCTGTTACGTCAGCTTTTTATTGTGTTCTGTTTGGTAACTAAAAGGATTTTAGCAATTGGTTTACTTTCTTGCGGATTTTAAACATGGCCAGTAGGGTGTATATGCCATACTAATATTTGGTAAATCTTCTAAGATAGAGCAAGTTCAAAATGAATTAACTTAAGATGTTGGAAATGAAATGTTTTGATTCTAATGTAATTCTTAAGAAACATGAGGAAATTGAAATGAATGTATACTTGTTTAGATATTTTCTTCTATGCTATTAAGAGGCCATCTGCAAATAGCTCCTGAGTAGTGCGGTATTAAATAAGTGCCCACGACCATTCCAGGTGAGGATATACATCACTGTTTTGCTTGTGTAAATCTTTCCCATTACATAACTGGGATAGAGCAAGGGCTGTTTAAAAGTGAAATGTAAAAGCAGTTCTTTAAAAAAAGTTTGTCAGGTTTTTTATTGCTTTTGCACTAATAGCAGTGTGAATGAAAAGTGCCATTAAAGTTTATTATCTGCCAAATTTTGCAGAACTCAGCCTTTAAATAGAGTAGACTTTGTGCCTTTAGCTGTTACATGCAAGGAACCAATCAACCTGTGTGTTACTTTATGGCCAGATCTCAGTATTTTTGCCACAACCTCAATAGTCTCTTCTGTTTTCTTCCATATTTGGTCTCAGATTAATTGTAGTCACAATAAGGAAATAACCTGTATTTATTTTGGAAGGTAAAGTTTTAAAAAATTGTTATATTAACTAAATCAAGTGACTTGACATCAGACAATCTGCTTTTCCATTTCTATTTTTTATACATGTTCATCTTCTATTTATTATTCCTTCTCTGGATAAAATCTGTCAATGCTATGGTTTCAGATTGTACATTTCTGGATAATTTATTTCACTTCCATTTATTTTATGCTCAAAAGGTTATGAGATAATACTAATTTATGGTGAGTAGCTTGAACTTTAACTAGTTGCCTGAACATTGTTGAAGGCATATGAACATGGAGTACACCCATTTAGCCCACTATTTGGGGAAACAATTGTTTGCCCAAGTGTTTGGATGTTTCATTATATATTATGTATTTCCAAGTAATCAATAAAATTAACAAAGGAAAAAACTGAAGGATTTCTGTAGGCAGGAATTTTTAAACTATTTCTATTGATACGACTATCTTAAAAAATAAGATTTCAAAATAATCCTGATCTCTAGTTCTGTTGGATCCTTATTTGCTCACGTCTCCCTTTTCTTTTTTGTTTCTTGATCTTTGTGTTATTTGTTGAATGTCAAGCTTGCTTTACTTAGCCCAGTCTGTATTACTTCATAGATCAGATGGGAATGTCCATCCAGTTTCCCAGAGTTGATTTAATACTTGCATGTAATGAGATTAGCATTTCTATACCTCAATTTCTCCTGGCCCTGGAGTAAAAAACATAGCTTGATGTAATGACCAGATTTCTGGCCAGCAATGACTGTTGTATCGTATTGTATTACAGCAGTGACTGTTATATTTTGTATCTAAAACTGTCATGATTAAACACTGTAATAGACATGATGTTGAGTGATTAGAGAATAGAAGCACAAAAATGCTTTACTTTAAGAACTATTCTTTCTTTTTTTAATTTTAATTTTTTTTATTTCAATGGGTTTTTGGGGAACAGGTGGTGTTTGGTTACATGAATAAGTTATTTAGTGGTGATTTCTGAGATTTTGGAGCACCCATTACCTGAGCAGTGTACACTGTACCCAATGTGTAGTCTTTTATCCCTTGCCACCCCCACCCTTTCTCCCAAGTCCCCAAATTCCACTGTATCATTCTTATGGCTTTGTGTCTTATAGCATAGCTCCCACATATGAGTGAGAACACATGACGCTTAGTTTTCCAGTCCTGAGTTACTTCACTTAGAATGATGGTCTCTAGTTCCATCCAGGTTGCTGTGAATGCCGTTATTTTTTTCCTTTTTATGACTGAATAGTATTCCATGGTATATATATTTTCTTTATTCATTTGTTGATTGATGGGCATTTGGGCTGGTTCCATATTTTTGCAATTGTGCATTGTGCTGCTATAAACATGCATGTGCAAGTATCTTTTTCATATAATGACTTCTTTCCCTCTGGGTAGACACCCAGCAGTGGGATTGCTGGATCAAATGGTAGATCTACTTTTAGTTCTTTAAGAAATCTCCACACTGTTTTCCATGTGGTTGTACAAGTTTACATTCCCACCAACAGTGCGAAAGTGGAGAACTGTTCTTTCTAAAATTCTAATATACCTCCCAATTACAACTTTTCAAAAAGTGTTGACAAAATTATCCCAGAGTGAGGCTTGACTTGAGCCAAATTCTTTCCCTTCTTAATTATTTCCCCTTTGTTTTAGTACTGTTATCTGCAGTTGCTTCAAAGAGCAACAACTTCATAGCATTTTGAAATCAAATTAAGGGCATTTCTCTTGCAGAGATTATTTGTTATGTGAAAGTCTTCAGGTATGGCTGTGGGGTGTACAGTTAACTTCTTATTTGTGATTTCCTTGAGGATTAAAGTGATTTCTCATTTTTTTCCTTAACACAGAATACCTCCCCATTTATCACAAAAATGTACACATTGAGGTTGTCCAATAAATACGTTGAAAACTAAGCTAAATTTAGGCCACAAGCAAATATAAATTTAAAATAGTGTTTGTCAATTATAAGATATTCTGAGTAAGTGTGTGTGTGTGTGTGTGTGAATCTTTATCTTAGTGTGTGTGTGTCATAGCTGTTGATATTTTTTATTACCAGGTTCCAGTACAATGGTCAGATATGGTCACTTTGAAAGCCAGGATGACAAATTATGGATTACCTAGATATCGGTGGCTTACTCATGCCTGGAATTTTTTTCAGAGAGAGGTAAGTGCTACAATTTCTGAGGTAGAGAGAGTGAAGTTTGTGGTGCACTTTCAAAACAGATGTTTAAAGCTTTGGCTTTGGTAATTTTCTCCGTGCTGAAAAATTAAGCCTATGATTCAGTTACCTCTGGAGCAATTCTTTCTGGAAAAATATCTTAAGTAACTTTATGGCCTGATTTTCTTCCCATATATACCATTTCCCCTTTATTTCACATAGTTCACATATATTTAATAACTTTGGAAAGCCGTTTTACTGAATTATTGTGAGGTTTCCTTTTTATGTGAGTTAACTTGATAAATATCCAAGTTCTAGTCAAGTAGATTTTTTCATGACTTTTAGCACTGTCAGCATTTTAAACATAATTTTATTTTTAAAAAATGATTGTTCTCATTTGGGACTTTGAAGTCAGTGTATCATTAATGGCATGATCTACTCAGAAAGACCTTGGTTAAAATCATAGCTGTGCTACTTACTATTAAGTGAGCTTCTATAATTTACATAACCTCCTTAAGTCTTGGTTCTCTCACCTGTGAAATAGTGATAATAAAAATACCTATCTTTTCAGGTTGTTGAGAAGATTAAATGATATCATAAGTTTGATTTCATTTAGCCTATGGTTATTAACAATAACATTACAAAGTATAGGTACTTTTAGCTTTTCTTACTCAATGGCCATGTAGCACTGTACCCAACCATCTTCTCAAGTGAGGACTATATTCAGATATTTAAAATTTGGTGACTTGAAGTTAACCATTGATCTTGCTTCAAAGCAAGCTCGTCTTCCAAGCAGTTTCTTTGTGATTGAAGTGACATTTCCAGGTGAATAAGTATTTCAGTTTCCTTCAATTTATGTTAGTGCTAGACCACAAAGCATTTGAGAATTAGTATCTTACATGATAGACAGCCAAATCTCTGCTCAGTTACTTTGTCCTGGATGTGGGCAGAGGTTCAAGTCCAGGGCAATCTCCAAATCTGGCTCTCTATGTACAACTGTTGAGATGGTAAAAATTATCATTGTAACACAGATTTCCTGTTTATTTAAGTGCTTCCTAACTTTGTTTATTTATTGTATATCTGTGCTAAAAACAACACAAAGAGAAAATAAGCATTAGGAAATTTATAGTAAGTTATTTCAGCTACTGTCCTGAGTCGATGCTGCCTAGAGGTCGTTATTTTCTGGAATTTGTGATGTAGACAGCGATAATCCAAGTTAAAAAACAAAGTGAATTTTTTTCTGATGGGAGCGTCACCTAGATGGACAATGTATAAGTACTGCAAATGATAGCACACTTATTTTTAGATTTGTTACATGGTAAGTTTCCTCCTTCATATCATAAGACTATTTTACATAAATAGAGATGATGAAAACCTCTGGGAACTCGGAAACAGTTTTTTTTTGTTTGTTTCATCCCTTATATTAGTTTTCTATGACTGCCATAACACGGTACCACAGACTGGGTGGCTTAAATAATAGAAATGTATTTTTCACCATTCCGGAGGCTAGAAGTTGGAGATCAAGGAGTGGAGAGGGTTGGTTTGTTTTGAGGTTTCTCTGCTTGGCTTGCAGATGGCCGTCTTCTCCCCATGTCTTCACATTGTCTTCCCTCTGTAATGTCTGTATTTAAATATCCTCTTCTAATAAGAACATCAGTCATATTGGATTAGGGCCCACCGTAATGACCTTATTTTAATTTAATGATCTCTATGAAAACACTATCTCCAAAAACAGTCACATTCTAAACTACTGGGGGTTAGAATTTTAACATATGAATTTGGGTGGGGGACACAATTCTAGAATGACTTGTATTGCAGAAAGCAACTTTGTCAGGTGTCAGTTTCCTTTGCTCCTCATTCAGTGCAATTCTATGCACATACCTCAACTTAGCAGACTCTCACTTAAGCCCCAATGACGTTTATGTAGAACACTAACTAAAAAATGTATTCATTTATTTATTTTAATATAGTAGTTGGAGCATAGTCTTTGAAATAGACTGTCCCACATACTGGTCTGTAACTTTGGCAAGCTACTTGACCGTCAAAGGCCTCAGTTTACTCATATGTAAAATGGTGATGTTATTTTCTAGTGCTTGACATATGAGCAAGAGCGGTACTATCTCACAGTACGATATTAAAGGAGACAGGAAAATGACAAGGAGATGTAGACCACAGTAATATGTTGGTATAATGTTGGACTTATTTAAAGGAGTTTTCAGGAAAAGTTTTAGAATAAATTCAGTATCTTCTGTTGAAGAAGGACAATTCTATAAAAATACTTATTAACATAAAAATAAGTTTAGCATTGAACATTATGTGCTTAAGTTATTTGAGAAAGTCATTTATGTAGAATACGTCATTTACTGACAAAGCTATTATCAATAGGCTGTTCCATGCTGGATGGAGTTAAAGAGTTCCAAGAACTGTTCTATCATCAATACGGAAAAGACTCATGTCATTAGCAAAGGAGAGAAATGAGTTTTCTTTGAGTGCAAGGATTTAAAAAGACTGACTTGGAAAGGCCGTAGTTTATGATTTTTATGAAGTGGAGTCTTTGTACTACATACATATTTTTAAGGATATTTAATGTATTATATAAAATATGTGATGTCAAATTATTGACATTTCTGATGTTTATAGTATACTCATGACTTTTAGAGCAAGGTTAAAAAAGAAAAAACATATAAAATATTAAGTTTCTCAAAATTTTAGTATTACAGCTTTCAGTAATTCATTTATAATACTCTTAAGATGATTTTTTTTCTGTTTAAAAGTCAGATATTTAAGCCAGTGTAACAACACAAAATACTTTTTAGTATTTTCCTTTTGCATGAAAAGTTCAGAATTCTTCAAAACTAGTTTTAAATTTTGAAATGATGGTGGATTGTAATATTTTATGATACAATATTAAACCTGAACACAGATTGATCTGATGGACTGCATAATCTGCATAACCAGTCACTCTTGGCAAAGTTCTCAGTGACTGCCCATCGTCCTTGTTTCTGACTAGAGGAGGAAGAGCAACCTCCCTTTCTACTCAAGGACAGAAATAGTTAATTGTTCTGAGTCTAATCTATAGAGGTCCTTAAGCAGTGTTTCCAAACTTTGATTAGAGAAAGTTTTTGCTAATCTTTGGAGAAATGAGATAAAAAAGAAAAAATGTCAATATAATTTTTCTTAAATTCAAGTTTCTTCAAGCTAAAGGCACATCATTTCTTCTGAGATTATGGTAATAGAATATGAACATTTATTTCAAGAATCTTACTCAGTTGAATAAACATTAGTTGGCAAGACCTATGTTTATTTCTTAAAGTTTTTGGATATTTTACTAGCTAAGGAATCCATGTCTGCTAACTTTTTGTGATATGGGCTTTGGTAAACACATCTTTTTACAAAGATTACAGAAATTTAATATAATATTTGAATATGTTGAGCAGTATAAAAATTTGATTAATAAAAATTTGGTGGTTAGAGATTTAATGATAAAGATAAGATGTCACCTACTTGGGTTTGTTAATGTGTATGTTAAATCTCTTACCATATATAGTAACTTGTAGACGATCTTACAGTTGCGGGTGAGACTCGGTCGTGCCTGACTTGTTTTTATGTGTTATGGGCATTATTACTTAGAATTCTTCCATTACGCAATGGTTAGCCATGGTGTTCCTTTACTACACTTCTGTCATAAACAGACTGCACACATATCATTAGGTGATGGCAGATGTAAATGTAGCTCTGGGTACAAAATTTTTTTAAAAACTGATGCTTAATCTCCTATAAGTTAAGAAAATATTTTTGTAGTTTCTGAGGCTGACTAGTGATTTTTTTACAGTTTAAGTGCTGTGGAGTTGTGTATTTCACTGACTGGTTAGAAATGACAGAGATGGACTGGCCCCCAGATTCCTGCTGTGTTAGAGAATTCCCAGGATGTTCCAAACAGGCCCACCAGGAAGATCTCAGTGACCTTTATCAAGAGGTAAGGCCATATATGGTTAACTTATTATGGATAAATGTTTTCTTAGGAATAACTTTAAAGAATCAGCAACATGCCTAAGAAATTTTCCTTCTCTGCCTAAATATAAAATGCTTAAAATTTTTCCCTGACATGTGGAAAAAAAGAATAAAGCTAAAAAACAATATAAAAATCTAAACACGAATCACATTTTAACAAAGAGAAGTGGGAAACACCAGGTTTTGTAATTAATTGGATTTTGAACTACTTTGTTTTGAATCAAGTTCCGACTGCCTAGGGATCAGAACTTGAAACAGACACAGGCAGAGTATGTAGCTAACAATGGATATGCAAGAAATGCAGGCTTTGGAGTTCCTGGACAGAATACCTATTTTAAGAGCCTCCACATAGACCACCAACACATGAAGGGGAAAAAAAAAAAACCTCTCCCAAGAAAATGCTGCCGTGCTACTCTTCAGCTCCCCCTGCTGGCTAATGATTAGTGATGTAAGTTTTAGTTCACTAAGTTTTATGCTCACTGGCAGTAAAGTCAATCCTCATGTCCCCAAGAAATTTACATACTTGTGTTTTCTGAGAGAATTGATCGGAAAAACATCCGTTACTCCATTTTAGCAGAAGTTTTTTTTTATTCATTCATTTTTACTGATGATTTTCAAACTTTGTTAGCAGCAAAATTCTATTTTCAAATTAAAATCTAAGGTTGCCCTGTCCTGTACGATAGCTAAATAGCTACATGTGGCTATTTGAATTAAAATTAATTTAAATTAAAATGTCTGTTCCTCTGTTGCACCAGCTATATCTCAACTGCTCAACTGCCGCTTGTGAATAGTGGCCCCTGTCCTGGACAATGCAGGTATAAGACATTTCCATCATCATAGAAAGCGTTATTGGGCAGTCTCTATGTAGAATGGAAATGCTAAATGTGAATCAGATAGAAGGGAAAACTGTTTAGGCTGAGGTATTGGGATCGTTTCCCAGCTACATCTCTAGTCAAGTACCTGGTATCACAAGGCACTGTTGAAAATCTCTGGCTTAACATTAACTGCTCACACTATTCATAATATAACTCATGTATATAGTAGGGCTATAAAGAATGAAAATTTAAAATGAAAACACATCAGGATTTATAACACATGCATTTTGATATATTTCAGGGTGGTTATCTTAGGAGGTTATACTTTTTTTTTCCCCTAGGAATACTGCCATTCAAAACATCTTTTAGACTGTCTGCTGAAGTCAGTTGTTGATATGGGCAGTTAATTTATATTATAAATCAATTAATTTGAATGCTGTAATTAATTAAAAGAATGCTATACTACCTACACAAATGATCCATTATATTCATGTCCTAGCTATGAGTAACTCTGGGCTGTTACTCATATCTCAGAGGACAAGAATATGTCACCATTTAAGGATATCCAAAGTAAAGTGCTTTGGACTCTGAATGCATGCCCCAAAGAAGAGTGCCAAGTATTTTTTAGGAGTTTAAAAATTGTTATAATTTCCTAGAGCTGCCATAACAAAGTCCTACAAACCGAGTGGTTTCGACAACATGAATTTATTGTCTCAGTGTTCTGGAGGCTGAGTCTACGATTAAGGTGTCAGCAGGGTTGGTTCTTTCTCAGGGCCATGAGGAGAAATCTATTTCATGCTTCACCCCTAGCTTCGGTGGTATGCTGACAATTTTCCTGGTTCCTCATCTTGTAGAAGCATCACCCTGATCTGTTTCATCTTCACATGGCATTCTCCTTGTGTGTGTGTCTCCAAATTTTCCCTTTTTATAAGAACACCAATCATATTGGATGGGGGGCCCACTTTCCTCCAGCTGGACCTTGTCTTAGTTACATCTGCAACAACCTATGTTCTAGTAAGATCACAGTCTGAGGTACTAGCTCTTTAACATATGAATTTTGGGAGGACATAATCCAACCAATTAAAGAATTATTGAAACAACTTAATAATTCAGGCTGTTTATTTTAAAAGATGATCAAAATGCTTTTTGTCATGTTCACACTGCTGAGAAGCATTGTGTTTGTATGTTTAGAAACATTTGGCTTTGAATGAAAAGGAATATACACATATAGTTTATTGTGTATATATAAATATACACACACAGAGAAAGTTGTTGAGTTAGTGTCTAAGTTCTTCAGTGATTGTGGCACTGAACCTAGTTCCTTTGTTTTGGGTGAAAGCTGAATATTGGCTAGTGTCTGTAGTAGGAATCATCAACTAATAAATGCACTGCTTATTCCATAAAACAGAAAACAGTACTAATATTTCTGAGGTAGTATTACATATAAACATATTATGGATATTCAAATATACTATAACTCACTATTAGACGTTAAAAGAACAGATGGTTACAGTATAGTTAGAAGTATAGATGTGTAAATCGAAACCTACCAAATTTCCTAGTGTGAATTGTCCATTTGTTAGTTTTTACCAGTAGCAAGTCAATATGGACAATTATTGGGCTACAACATTATTGTATAATTTATATCTGCTTTAGTGATTAATACTGATGATATGATTATAATTACTATTGATCATGAGATCAATTTACCAAATCTTCCCATAAAGTCTGAATATGGACAAATTTTCTTCAGTTTTACTTTATTTAGCTGAAGACTGTTCCACATTAAACATTTAATATAATTTTATTGTTGTAAAAATACAGTTCATCTTTACTAGTTTGTCTTAGATTGTTTTCACTAATAGTACTACTTTATAAAGGGATGCTTTACTTTCAGGATATCTATAATTGCTTGCTCCATGAATTTTAAAATTGAAAGAAGCCATACTGTTGTGCATGTGCAAATTGATAGCCCAGATTATTTTGATTTTTCTTCGTATTTTTATCTAAAGAATTTTAATAGTAAACTGGCATTGTCAGTAATGAGATGCCTTTAGACGCAGACTTCCAGCTAAGATGGGGTCTTAATATATCAGAGTAACCTGCTTTTGCATTTTACAACTAATAACATATGCTGATATTTGTAATGATTTAGTATGCAATTATATGCATAGTTGACTTACAAAAGAGGATCATTTAGTGGTTTTATGGCATAAGTACAATTAAATCCATAATTAAAAATAAGGCATAATTCCACTTTGCCCTGGAGAACATATGTTTCCTAATTACAGTGTGTCCAGAGATTATTCAGTGGGAAGGTGAGGGTTCTAAAAGGAGAAATAAGTGAGGAACAGCTGGAGGTGTTTGGGATGTTTATTCTCAAGTCGAGTGCACTGGGATTTAGTTTAGATGTCTTCAAATATTTCCAAGTTCATAATTCAGAACAGGAATTAGACTTATACATTATTGGTCTAAGGGCCAGAAGTTACAGGAAGGAAATTTCAGATCAATAGAAGGAAGACCTTGCTCATCAAAATCTATCCAATTGTGAGACAGTTTATCTTGTAAAATAATGAGTGTCTCATCACTAAAAATATTAAAGTCAAGGTCAGACAACCATGTCATTGGTAGCGTAGAAGGGGTTTTTAAATTAAGAATGAATCTGAACTAGATGAACCTCAAGGTCTCTTTTATCTTTCCTATTCTGTAAGCTCAGAGATAAGAACTGGCTGTCTTCCTGCAATCATTCTTCAGTAGTCTGAAATCAAGGAAATAAATCATTTTCAACCATCTGGTGGCCTGCATGGTCCCTGACCCAGTAATATTTTATGACGCATTTTGAAACCTTTGAAAAATGACAGCAGAAATATAGCGACAATTGCACATTTAGAAACATTCAGAAGTGTTGTTAGGTTTGGCACACAGCTCTTCAATATCCTTAATAAGCTACATACTTGTATTACAGTATAGGTTTAAAAATCCATAAGGAAAATATCTCTGACCCTCAGTTTGGATCTATCACATTCATTCATTCAAAATGATGATATGATAACCAGTGTTCATTCAAAATATTTTGTGATTGTCTCCTGGGTTCCATTTGCTAGGGGTATAGTGGAGAGTGTTGCAGATAAAAGTCTCTTCTCCCATATAACTTATATTCTAGTTATGGATACAGATGTTTAATAAGAAAAAAAGCAGCAATAGAAAATCATTACAGGTGGCAGTAAGCACTGTGAAGACTCCGAACAGGGTAATGTGCTGGAGAATAGCTTTGTTGGTGAGGGAGTTACTTAAGATAGATCATTAGGAATAGGCCCTCTCAGGATGTGATATGTGACCTGAGACCAGTTGATGAAAAGGAAGCAGCCATGATAATAACTGGGAACAGTGTTTTGGGCCTAGGAAACTGCAAGTATAAAGGCCCACCCTTGGGTGGTCTGGGCCCATGATTACTGAAAGCCCATTCCCCTGTTCTTTGGAATCACCTGTGTAACCAAACGGTAAATGCAAGGTGTAAGACTTGACCTCAGCAAAATATCAGGCTCAGAGTTTAAGTTGGCAAAGCACAAGTCTGTGGTATCTCTGTCTTCTCTCACCTGCTGAGTTTTTCATCATATCACTTACTGATGTGCTGTGTCTTGACTTGATCTGGAGAAGACAAGCATAAATAAAAGACATAAAAGATGACAGTTAGAAAATAACTCTTTATAGAGCAGGGACTCTCAATCTCTTTCCCATGGACTGGGGCTCTTCTAGGATGGGCTTCAAGGAAAAAGTGATACTGCAAAAAATTTTTTCAACATTTTCTATCCTTTTTTTTTTCCAGGAAATAAGAGCCATAGCTTTCATCAACTCTTCTTGGGGTTCCATAGGTAAAAGAATGAAAATCCATAGTTATCGAGAATAGTTACAGCACTTACTGTCTCAGATAGTAAACTTAGCATACTAACAGCCCCTCAAAAAGGCTGAAATTCCATTTTACTCCTCTGTGTGCTCCCTCAAGAAAAATAAATGGAAGTAAACAGGCTCACAACAGGCCCTGGTTCAAATGGACTGACTCAAAATGTAAAACAAAGAGGGGCAGAAAGTCTACTAAAATGTACCTCCAGAGACACATTTCTTTGTTTAGTAGTTAGAAGAAAGATTACTGTTAAAATATATTGGCTGCTTCTTCAGAAAAGTAGCATTCCCACAGATTTATGTAAGGGCTGAACTGAGACATGTCCTCCACGCTTGTGTGCCTTTGGGACACTTTTCCTTTAGACCCTCAGACTTTCTGTGTTCCATGTGTTGGGCTTGAGTTTTAAATATTCTTAATAATTTCCACTTTAACAAACCCATTTGTGCCTCTAGATGATTATTTCTTTCTTCTCCCAATGCTAGAAAACATCGACAAATAAAGGAAATTGGGAATGACAGAGGGTGTGATTGTGAAGAGATGTGACCTTTTTCCCTGAGTCTTGGCTTGCAGGAAGAAGAACCTCATGATGACAAGTGTGTATAGGTTACCAGAACTCACAGAAGGTAAACAGACTTGAAGAGGTGCTCCTCCAGGTTAAAAGTGAGGGTAGCTCATGTTGCTAAAGAAAAAAAAAATCATTCAGTGACACTTGTTAAACATGATAAGGAGCTGGTCACAGTGGTTCATGCCTGTATTCCCAGTACTCTAGGAGGCTCAGGCGAGCAGATCACTTGTAGTCAGGAGTTCTAGCCCAACCTGGCCAACACAATGAAACCATAACTCTACTGAAAATACAAAATTAGCCAGCTGCTGTGGTACATGCCTGTAGTCCCAGCTACTTGGGAGGCTGAGGCAGGAGAATTGCTTAAACCTGGGAGGTGAAGGTTACAGTGAGCCGAGATTGTGACACTGCACTCCAGCCTGGGCGACAGCGAGAATCTGTCTCAAAAAAAAAAAAAAAATGTTGTTGATGATAAGGAAATCTTGATTTCAGTGGGGACTATCAGGATAGGAATAAGGCCACTGCAGTGTGGTCTTGCAGTGGGGGAGACAGATGGACAAGTAGGAATTTATAGTTGAGGAACAGGTTGTGGGTCAGAGGATGGAAAATCATTAAGAGGAAACATAGTGGTGAGGGATGGGACTCTGGCAAACCTTACCTAGCAAGATTCTTACTGAAGACAGGCCAGAGTGATCAGACATCACCTGGAGGATAGGTGGAGGAGGAAGAAGCCAATTAGATGTCAAGGATGATCAAGTGTGAAGAATGGGAAATCTAACTAAACCAACTTACCAAGATTCTTGCTAAAACTGGACAATGCAGAGACAAACACCAAAGTCCAAACATCAAGGTTAGGTTGAAAAGGAACTCAGTGGAGCCTGAATAGAGATTGGTCATGGAGAGAAACTTTGTCAGTGGTGAACCATGTGGGATGGACTGTTTGAGGGTTTTCTTCTCTCAGTTGAGTATTATATGATGTTTGAGTTGACAGTCATGAAATCACTCTCTGAACCTTCATCCTCATTAGAAATACTATCCTCACCTGTTTCCTCTATATTCTGCTGTCCTTGGAAAATGATAATTGTTTTATAACCAATATTTTTTTCCTGGGCAATATTTTAGTTCTCAACACTTTTTATTAACACTCCTTTCCTGTTAACATCTTTGACCAATTAGAAAGATGAGCCAATACTGTATGTCTATTTGTTTTGACTGGTAGAAATAACTTTTGCTTTATAATTTTCATATACAACATTCTGTTATCATAAATGTTTCCTCATCCCTCCTGAGCCAGAGGTGGAAACCTGACGGAGTGTTGGGATAAAAAGGCCAGGGTTGGGGGTGGACTTGGCCTTCTGGTAAGCTCCACCTAGTTATAAGATTAATTGTTTTTTTTTCCAGACAACCCAGCTCTCCGGTTATTAGTAGGATTCTACTTCAGACCAAGTAAATTGCCACACCTGAAACAAAACAAAATTAGAGGCAAGTATTAAAAGATAAGGCCAAGGCAGGGTGTGAGAGGTCATAGCTTAGACCTCCAGCTAGGTACTGGCTAGTTACATCAACATGGAAGCTGGTCAAGTCTGCATAGAGCAGATTCCCCACATCAGTGGGTAAGAGAAAAGGTAGGAATTGGAAAATCTTGAAGTGGGGCACAAAAAAGGCGCCTGACACAGAGCAGGCAATCCTTAATTGCCATTGTCTTTATGTTGAGATACACATGGGAACACATAGCAGTGGTAGTAACTCTTTGGGCTTCTGGTCTTTTTTTATTAGTAGTAATATTTTTTAAGAAACTGATGTTTATTTTCCATCAACTTTACTTACATGTTGCTTAAGAGCCCATGCAAGAACAGCTTAAGACCATTCAGTGGTTGCTCCTACCCATTCAGTGGCCTGAGCAGTGGGAGCTGCAGACCAGTCTTCCGTCTCAGGCCGAGCACTCCAGTCTTCAGTAGGGAACTGCTGAATAGACCCAGAGAGCACCTGCCTACCTTCAGACCAGTCTGTAACCTCAGGCTGAGTAGCAGTGAACTCAGGACCTGGAGCAGTCCATTCTCCCTGAAATTCCTCCTTGGTCACAGCCTTTTCAGCAGCAGCCTGCTCTTCTTTTTCAATCTCTTCAGGATCTCTGTAGAAGTAAAGATCAGGTATGCCCTCCCACAGGTGTTCATGGGAAATGGTGCCACGCATGCACAGAACTTCCCGAGCCAGCATTCACCACATCATTCACACTGAGTGAGCTCCTTTATTGTTGCATGGTATGGCAATGTCCACATAGCACCGAGGAGAATCTGTGTTACAAAGAGCAATGTACATTAACATAAGACGCCTCCGTGAGAGGCTGGTGGTCATGGGCTTCCAATCTTAAAGAATAAGTAGCTGTAAGCCATGTGCAGAAAATATTAGGGTAGCATGGGACTGAAAAGGGCATTCCCAGCCAAGAAACAATGGAGCAAATTTAGAGCTGGAAGCACAGGGTGTGAGAAGAGCCACGTTTACAGGGATGCACAGGGCAGGGATTAGATTCTGAAGAGTCCTGTATGTCCTGATAACATGTGGGTATTCTATACTGAAGTCTGTGAATAGTTGCCAAATAAAAAGAAACATATCACAAATTTGAGGCACTACTATAAAAAGAAGGTTTAGGACAATGCAGTTATAGGATTCTGTTTTTTTAATAATGAAACTTTGTTCTCAGATAAACATCCATAAAGCCTCCTGCCCAGATAGTAAACATCAGGCAGCTTTCAGTTTTCAGGCACAGTGGTTATTTAGATGGAATAGCCCCAAGAATTTCGATTCTCAGGGTTCTTTTATATAAAGCCAAAGATGCTCCCTCCTGTCTCTCTGCTGACTTCATTATCTCCCCTGCGAGTAGCTGCTGATGAGATCTGGTTGACTCTGACTTAGGGTGATATCTGTTTTATCATTCAAAGCCCTGCGGGATCAGTTTGGGCTTGGTAGGGGGAAGATCCCTTTTTATCTTCAGGTTTTGCTTGATCTAATCAGGCCTTGAACTCTTCTGCCAGTTTTGTTTCAGGTATACAAGTGCATTCTTCTTTCTTTCACTCTCTTTCTTGACATCATTCAATTGTGAGTTTCCTGTTCTCTATTCCCTATTCAATCAAACAACTTTTCCTCTTGGAATTTATTACTAGAGACTTGCAAATTTTGCCCTTAAAATTTATGGATGTAAAAGCCATGATAATATTTTGACCTGAAAATATACCTTACAAAATAACAATTTTAGATTTAAGCTTAAACATCATAATATTGGCATTGTTGAGAATGAGTTGAGGTGGGGATTAAGCTGAGGATTGGCTCTTAAGGCAGGGAAATTAAGGTAGGAAACTGTAGCAGATAACTCATGTGATGGTAAGGGCTAGAATTCAGGTTGTGGCAGTAAGTATGGAGAGGAAGGAATGAATGTGAAAGATATGTCAAAGGTAGAATGAACAGGACTAGGTTGTAAATTGGCTGTGGGGCGTGAACGACAGGGAAGTTGCAAGCATTCTTGACTTTGATTTGGACTCTGACAGATGAGGAAGCCATTTACTGAAGGGAGAGGTTAGAGTTGATTAGTTCTATTTTGGAAATACTGGATTTAAGGTTCTTGTCAGGCATTCCATGTGCAGAAACCGAGGTAGCAATATGAGCTTAGGAGACAGAACTCAGCTAGAGATATGGATTTTGTTTGTACAAATTAAGGAAAGGGCTAACTCAAAATACAATGGCTTGGATAAGGTGGGAGTTTATTTCTCTTTCATAGACCAGTGACCTGGTCCAGGCCTCCAGGCAGCTTTGCTGCACAAGTTCATCCAGGGGCCAGAATGATAAGACAACTTTACCTTTTAAATACCCTGTCTTCCAAAGTTGGTCCTGTTTTTCTCCAGTTCCAGTCACGGGGAGAAAGAGAGTGAGAAGAAGAACACCCAATGCATGAAGGCCTACACTCGTCACCACTGCTTAGATTTTATTGGCAGGAACTCACATGGCTTTGCTTAGCTGCAAGGGAGGCTGGGAAATGTGGTCTGGCTAGGAAGTTACGTTCTCATATACAACATTAATTACTGTGGATCAAGTGGACAACAGATTGGTGGGTGGGTGGGTGGGAGGGAGGACTAAGTTTATACAGGTGTTGTCAGTGTACATGAGGCAATGAAGGTATGGAGGGAAATAAGACTACACAAGGAAATGATGCAATATATGCAGCCAAGTACAGAACTCTGTGGCCTGCCAACACTTAAGGACAGAGATAGTAAAATTTTGAGATGGTGACTGCATGGTAAGTAGCAAGCTGAGTGTAGAGATTTTTCTCTTACACATCCTAATTCTCTTATCTCTACTAAGATATTAATAGTACCCACATCGTTGTAATATACAAAGATAAATTGAGATATGACGGGAGAATCTGTTAGTATACCACTTGCCACAGTGGTAACTGATGATAATAATAACAATTTATGTATTTATTAAAGTAAGTAGAAAATTTATTGATCTATGATTAGATTTTTAGCTAGGTAAATTGTCCCTAGTTTTGCTTGAAATGACAGGGAAGTATGCATTTTTTGTTTGTGTGTTTTTGCAGGGGCTGAAGGTAGATTTTTCAGGTCAGAGTTTTTGGGACTTGGTCCAGTTTCTCGCTTTGCTTGTTTTAACACCCTCCAACTTCTTATAGATGCAACTTTAAGTTGCCCAAATGGGCCCCCATGAGAGAAAATGTTTGCATGAGGGGTTTGTGAACAAACTGCTCCATGAGCATGGAGCTTTCTGGGTTTCTGGGTTTTCTGATCCTAGCCTCTTTGTAACTACATTTTTAGGTAAAAATGAAAAATGATCAGTAAATGCAGTCTTTTACATTTGGTTATTCTACCTATGTAAGGAATTTTGTGAGTATTAGGTGAGACATGAGGATCTTTCATATATTAAGAAATACTAAGATGATTTTTTTTCTACTGCATTTCCTATGCACGGATTTAGTTAACTTTCTGTTCTCTTAAGAGAGAGCTAAAGAACAAAAAGTCTTGTAGTGAATTTTATTGCTTGCGGCTTTTTTTTTTTAAAGGAGGTATTTATTTCCCTGCAGAGTTTAAGATTATCAGTGTAGAACTTTTGGTCTAACCTGTTTAAATCTAGTGAACTCATTAAGTGCTATCATTCACTTCAATTCTAGAAGAAAGAAGGCTAAAGATTGTATATTTGCATCTGATAATCAACATAGTTATCTCAAACTTGACAGTCATGTTTATTTACAAAAACATTAATATTGGCATGTATTGGCACCTAGATTTTATTTATACTTTATCTTCACAAGCATGTTAAAAGGCCTCCCGACTTTTTGATGTGGTCTGTGAATATTGAGTACTGAAAAGCCATGGGTGTTCTTCCAATTTTAGAAACTCATTTTGGAGATAGATCAGAGAATAATTTGAAGTGTATAATTTCCTCAAGTGAAATGAGATATCCTGACATGCCTTCGGATAGATTCCAGGAAATGTAGGGATTTGTGATTTTTCTCTGATAAAGGTACATTATTATTTACAGCTAATAGTTGACCAGAATTTTAATATTGTAGCAAATAAAGTAGGTTAGCCAACATGTCTTATTCATACCTTTGAATTATCTGAGCTTATTGACATGGAGCTAACCTGGCTTTATTTAGGAAGAAAACATATTCAAGTAAAATCAATCCAGAGTATTTTACTTTGAGAAAAACAAGTAAGTGCACTTCAGTTCTTTCCTATTCTGAATAAAATATTATTTGTGAAACGAAATGCAGTTTAGAAATTTATCATTTGTCTCCTCTTTTTATTCACTCTACAGAAATGTTTGTTTATGCAACTAAATATCTATAAATAGTATAATAAATACATATAATCACATCTATTTTTTTTATGTAGACTTAATGTCTTACTTTTCAAGACAAGTTTATACTGGAAAATGTAAACCTTATGGATAACTATTTGACTGGCTCAAAGTATGCTCAGAGTTATGTTCAGGTTGAATTACTTCAATAAGAATGATTCAGAACAGACAGAAAACCCTGGAGCTATTTCAATGAAGAATTTACAGTGTGACTGAAGAGGTCAATCATCTTATACAGACAAACCTGGAAAAATACTGACTGTCCTCTCAGGAAGAGAGCTATTCTTTTGAAAAGTTGGTTCTTAACTTTAAGTTCTTGTGAAAATGATTCATTGATATTCAGCCTGACACCTGTGTTAGGCCATTCTTGCATTGCTACAAATAAATACCCGAGAACTAGGTACTTTATAAGAAAAGAGGTTTAATTGGCTTATGGTTCTGCAGCCTATACAGGAAGGGTAAAGGATAATGGCATCTGCCCCTGGGAAGGCCTCAAGGAGCTTTGACTCATGGCAGAAGGTAAATCGGTGGCAGGCACATCACATGGCCAAAGCAAGAACAGGAGAGAGAGATGAGACAGGTGCTACACACTTTTAAAGAAACAGATCTTGTGAGAACTCTGTTATCACCAAGAGGATGGCCATTCATGAGGGACCTACCCCCATGATCTAAATACCTCCCACCAGGCC
Source organism: Aotus nancymaae (assembly GCF_030222135.1). NCBI lineage: Eukaryota > Metazoa > Chordata > Mammalia > Primates > Aotidae > Aotus > Aotus nancymaae. The sequence continues at coordinate 35,760,892 of NW_026988413.1, forward strand.
CTACTTCCAACACTGTGGATTACATTTCAACATGAGATTTGGGTACATTCAAATGTACTAACTGTATCAACACCTGTATGCTGCAAGCTTCTACATGCCTAATGAGTCAGCAAAGAAATATTAAATTGTATGTACTATAGAGAAATGTGTTTTATTTAGATATTTATACTCTGTATTTTTTAAAATTGAATTTATTAAAGGATATAGGGCAGCATACAACAAAATACAGTAACTTAATAAAAAAATATAAGCAGAATTGGAAAGTCAAGGTTAAAGGAAAGAGTAAGCAAATGTTCTTAACATGAAGACAGACACAGTTGCTGTGGTTGAGTGTCCTGTTTGCCTCTCAGCTTTCTGACAGCCCAGATGAAAACGAGGCACAATCATCAGCATAATTCTAATATTAGGAGAGCAAACATTCTAACTTCAAAGGGTGCAAAATTGTAAATCTTTTATCAAGTGGGATTTTATATCTACTACTTTATTGAGAAAAATATCTTCAACATTATTTTTCACAAATTTTATAGAGCAGTTTCTTATGGTGTTTTCTAATACACAGGATTAAAATACACCTCGGTGGAGAATAATATGCAAGAACATAGGTTAACATATTCCAAGTTGGCACATTTTGGTGACCTGGTTTGACGGATGGACATAAAGTACTAAGATGTCAACTGATTTCATTCCTTTTAAATAATATATAGTTGACACCTCTTTTGGAAGGATTCTTGATAGAGAAGCATAAAATATAATTTAATGAATTCTGATGATGAATTTAAGGACTGAAATTCTGTCTTGTTTGAGGAGTTAACTGTGTGCTTTTTAAACAAAATGAGGAAGTGATCACCTGATATTTTGCTATAAAAATGGAGGAGTCTTAGGACTTTCAGTTGGAATAAAGCACACTTGCCCACCTGTGTGTGAAGATAATCTTAAGGGACCAGTGATCTGGAAGGATACCAACTCCCAACTATGTTACATGTCAATACAATTGCATGTCTCCATTTCTGGACAACCGAAAAAGGCTTTTTTGTCACTGGAATACAAACTCATATTTAAAAACTTTGATTATCTTAATATTTCATTGCATTTTCTAGTTTCTTTAAAGTTACAAATCAATGTCATTTTCAAAGAAATTGACAGAATCAACACAGTCTAGAAAAGGATCAACAGAATGATGCAGTGTACATATTTGGAAAACTTGAAAACTAGGACTATTTAGCCTGGAGAGGAGAATAGTTATAGGGAAAGGGATAATAGATTCTTCAGATATGACTCTCTACCTTATGGAAAAAGGAAGAATTGAGAGCAGAGTTAGAACCAGTGCATCCTTACAAAGAAAGCAGGCTCCCACAAGGGAAGGGTTGTTAAGAATGAGTGTTATTCCAGTGTGGACAGGATTGCCTAGTAAGGTCAGGAGTCCCTCTCATTAGAATTGCAATTTCATTGATTGTTTTTTTTGCCCCCTGTGAGTCATACTTTCTTGTTTCTTTGCATGTCTTATAACTTTTTTTTAAGAGAACAGAACATTTAAAATTACAATGTGACAGCTCTGGAGATAATATTCTTCTACCTCTTCACGTTTGCTTGTGTTGATTTCTGGATTTGATGGCATTTTCTAAACTAATTCTGTAAAGGCTATATACTTTGTCACGTGTGGTCACTGAGAAGTTTCTGCTTGGTTAGCTTAGTGGTCAGTTAATGAATGAACAGATTTCCTTAGATGCCTGGAACCAGTGAGTCTCCCTGTCTTTGCCAAGGGTGCAAAAAATTTCAAGGTCAACCAGAGTAGAGATCTTAGGATCTTTGAAGGTCTTTCCTGGGCCTATGCACAGCCCCTGAACCTAAGCACAGCCCTACTCATGTGTGCAATTTTCTAGATCTCCACAAATATCAGAGTTTTTCAAGCCCCCTTGTGCACAACTGTTACCAACTGCCTCAGGCAGACTCAGAGATCAATAGTTACCTCTGACTGTCATTGCTAACCCTCTGAGGAGGGAAGGGGAGGAGGCTGTTCCCCTAGTTGAGCTTCAAGCTTAGGTTAAATAAAGACATCCTTCTGAGTGGGGTCTTCCAGGGAACCACCACACCAGACATACAATGACAGTCCTCTGGGAATGTGGCTTTCAGTGAGCTGCAACCCCATTCTGCCCCCTCTGGTGGCGGCTAGGCTGCCAGTTCTCACCAGGATTGCAGGCTCTTGGCTTTCCAGGCTACCAAGGGGAGCAGGGATGGGAATAGGGTAAATTAAAATTTCACAGACTTGCTGTTCCTACTGAAATTCAGCAGCTTTTCATGAATAAATGTTCCTCAGGTTGCTGTAAGAATTTGGTTAATTTCTAAATTCTAGAAAAATTGAGGCTAACAGTTTTTTGCTGGTGTTTTCATTGCTTACATGAGGAGAGATTTTTTTGGATGTCCTTCCTATGCCAGGTTTGCTGTGTCACTCTACAAGTGGTTTTTTTTTTTTTTTTTGCCATGTTTTTAAAATATAAAAAGTTGAATTCATAACTTCCAAGGCCAACCTCCCATTCTAGAATGTTCAATGTTAATAGGTCTCATTCCCCAGCCATCCTAGATGATAGAATTTACTGTACCACTTTAAAAATAAATGTGATTGTTTAAGATAAACTGAAATAGACTTTAAACAGTGCCAAAATATGAAACATAATAAATTGTACTTAATTATCAACTTCTGCCTTGTTTTACTCACAGATTTAAAAAGGAAACATTACTTTTTTTTTAATTGTACTTTAGATTCTGGGGTACATGTGCAGATCATGCAGAACTGTTGCATAGGTACATAAATGGCAATGTGGTCTGCTGCCTCCATCACCCTGTCATCAATATTAGGCATTTCTCCCCATGTTATTCCTCCCCACCCTCCCTACTCCCCACTGTCCCTCCCCTAGTCTCCCCCAATAGATCCCAGTTTGTGATGCTCCCCTCCCTGTGTCCATATGTTCTCATTGTTCAACACCTGCCTATGAGTGAGAACGTGTGGTGGTTGATTTTCTGTTCTTGTGTCAGTTTGCTAAGAATGATGGTTTCCAGATTCATCCATGTCCCTGCAAAGAACATGAACTCATCATTTTTTATGGCTGCATAGTATTCCATGGTGTATATGTGCCACATTTTGTTGTCCAGTCTATTATCGATGGGCATTTGGGTTGGTTCCAGATCTTTGCTATTGTAAATAGTCCTGCAATGAACATATATGTGCATGTGTCATTATAATATAACAATTTATAATCCTTTGGATATATACCCAGTAATGGGATTGCTGGGTCAAATAGAATTTCTATTTCTAGGTTCTTGAGGAATTGCCACACTGTCTTCCACCATGATTGAACTAATTCACACTCCCACCAACAGTGTAAAAGTGTTCCTATTTTTCCATATCCTCTCCAGCATCTGCTGTCTCCAAATTTTTTAATGATTGCCATTGTAACAGGCATGAGATGATACCTGAATGTGGTTTTGATTTGCATTTCTCTAATGACCAGTGATGGTGAGCATTTTTTCATGTGTTTGTTGGCCTCATACATGTCTTCTTTTGAAAAGTGTCTGTTCATGTCCTTTGCCCACTTTTGAATGGGTTTGTTTGTTTTTTTCTTGTAAATCTGTTTTAGTTCTTTGTAGATTCTGGATATTAGTCCTTTGTCAGATAAGTAGATTGCAAAAAATTTTTTCCCATTATGTTGGTTGCCAGTTCATTCTAATGATTGTTTCTTTTGCTGTACTGAAGCTCTGAAGTGTAATTAGATACCACTTGTCTATTTTGGCTGTTGTTGCCATTGCTTTTGGTGTTTTAGTGATGAAGTCCTTGCCTATGCCTATGCCCTGGATGAATTTGCCTAGGTTTTCTTCTAGGATTTTTATGGTGTTAGGTCTTATGTTTAAGCCTTTAAACCATCTGGAGTTAATTTTAGTGTAAGGTGACAGGTAGGGGTCCAGTTTCTGTTTTCTGCACATGGCTAGCCAATTATCCCAACACCATTTATTAAACAGGGAATCTTTTTCCCATTGCTTGTTTTTGTCAGATTTGTCAAAGATCAGATGGTTGTAGATGTGCGGCATTGCTTCCCAGGCCTCTGTTCTGTTCCATTGGTCTATATCTCTGTTTTGGAACCAGTACCAAGCTGTTTTGATTACTGTAACCTTGTAGTATAGTTTGAAATCAGGTAGTGTGATGCCTCCAGCTTTGTTCTTTTTGCTTAGGATTGTCTTGGCCATGTGGGCTCTCTTTTGGGTCCATATGAATTTTAAGGTGCTTTTTTCCAGTTCTGTGAAGAGGGTAATAGGTAGCTTGATGGGGATAGTGTTGAATCTGTAAATGACTTTGGGTAGTATGGCCATTTTCACAATATTGATTCTTCCTAACCATAAGCATGGAATATTTTTCCATCTGTTTCTGTCCTCTCTTATTTCCTTGAGCAGTGGTTTATAGTTCTCCTTGAAGAGGTCCTTTACATCCTTTGTTAGTTGTATTCCTAGGTATTTATTCTCTTTGTAGCAATTGTGAATGGGAGTTCATTCTTGATTTGGTTCTCTTTTAGTCTGTTATTGGTGTATAGGAATGCTTGTGATTTCTGCACATTGATTTTGTATCCTGAGACCTTGCTGAAGTTGCTTATCAGTTTCAGGAGATTTTTGGCTCAGATGATGGTATCTTCTAAATATACAATCATGTCGTCTGCAAATAGAGACAATTTGACTTCTTCCTTTCCTAATCAAATACGCTTTATTTCTTTTACTTGCCTGATTGCTCTGACTAGAACTTCCAATACTACATTGAATAGGAGTGGTGAGAGAGGGCATCATTGTCTAGTGCCTGATATCAAAGGGAATGCTTCCAGTTTTTGTCCATTCAGTACATTGGCTGTGGGTTTGTCGTAAATAGCTTTTATTATTTTGAGATACGTTCGATCGATACCTCATTTATTGAGAGTTTTTAGCATAAAGGGCTGTTGAATTTTGTCAAAGGCCTTCTCTGCATCTTTTGAAATGATCATGTGGTTTTTGTCTTTGGTTCTGTTTATGTGGTGGATTATGTTTATAGACTTGTGTATGTTGAACCAGCCTTGCATTCCCAGGATGAACCCTATTTGATCGTGATGGATAAGCTTTTTAATGTGCTGTTGCAATTGATTTGCCAGTATTTTATTGAAGATTTTCGCATCTATATTCATCATGGATATTGGCCTGAAGTTTTCTTTTTTTTGTTGAGTCTTTGCCAGGTTTTGGTATGAGGATGTTGTTGGTTTCATAAAATGATTTGAGAAGGATTCCCTCTTTTTGGATTGTTTGGAATAGTTTCAGAAGGAGTGGTACCAGCTCCTCTTTGTATATCTGGTAGACTTAGGCTGTGAACCCATCTGGACCTGAGCTTTTTTTGGTTGGTAGGCTATTAATTGCTGCCTGAACTTCAGCCCTTGTTATTGGTCTATTCAGGGTTTCGACTTCTTCTTGGTTTAGGCTTGGGTGGGTGCAAGCGTCCAGGAATTTATCCATTTCTTGCCAGTTTACTGGTTTGTGTGCATAGGGTTATTTGTAGTAATCGCTGTTGGTAGTTAGTATTTCTGTGGAATCGGTGGTGATATCCCCTTTATCGTTTTCATTGCATCTGTTTGATTCTTCTCTCTTTTCTTTTTTATTAATCTGGCTAGCTGCCTGTCTATTTTGTTGATCTTTTCAAAAACCAGCTCCTGGATTTATTGATGTTTTGAAGGGTTTTTTTTTTGTGTCTCTATTTCCTTCAGTTCTGCTCTGATCTTAGTTATTTCTTGTCTTCTGCTAACTTTTGAGTTTTTTTATCTTGCCCCTCTAGCTCTTTCAATTTTAATGATAGTGTGTCGATTTTAGATCTTTCCTTGCTTCTCATGTGGGCATTTATTGCTGTAAATTTTCCTGTAGACACTGTTTTAATTGTGTCTCAGAGATTCTGGTATATTGTGTCTTCGTTCTCATTGGTTTAGAAGAACATCTTTATTTCTGCCTTCATTTCATTGTTTATCCAGTCAACATTCAAGAACCAGTTGTTCAGTTTCCATGAAGTTGTGTGGTTCTGAGTTAGTTTCTTAATCCTGAGTCCTAATTTGATTGCACTGTGGTCTGAGAGACTGTTTGTTATGATTTCCATTCTTTTGCATTTGCTGAGGAGTGATTCACTTCCAATTATGTGGTCAGTTTTAGAGCAGGTGTGATGTGGTGCTGAAAATAATGTATATTCTGTGGATTTGGGGTAGAGAGTTCTGCAGATGTCTATTAGGTTTGCTTGGTCCAGATCTGAGTTCAAGTCCTGGATATCCTTGTTAATTTTCTGTCTCGTTGATCTAATATTGACAGTGGAGTGTTAAAGTCTCCCACTGTTATTATGCAGGAGACTAGGTCCCTTTGTAGGTCATTGCTTTATGTATCTAGGTTCTCCTCTATTGGGTGCGTATATATTTCGGATAGTTAGCTCTTCTTGTTGCATTGACCCTTTTACCATTATGTAATGCCCTTCTTTGTCTCTTTTGATCTTTGTTGGTTTAAAGTCCATTTTATCCGAGACTAGGATTGCAACTCCTGCTTTTTTTTGCTCTCCATTTGCTTGGTAAATCTTCCTCCATCCCTTTATTTTGAGCCTATGTGGGTCCTTGCACGTGAGATGGGTTTCCTGTATACAGCACATTGATGGGTTTTGACTTTTTATCCAATTTGCCAGTCTGTGTCTTTTGATTGGGGCTTTTAGCCCATTTACATTTAAGGTTAATATTGTTATGTGTGAATTTGATCTTGCCATTTTGATGCTAGGTGGTTGTTTCACCTGCTAGTTGAGGCAGTTTCTTCATTGTGTCAATGCTCTTTACCATTTGGTACGTTTTTGGAGTGGCTGGTGCTGGTTGTTCCTTTCCATGTTTAGTGCTTCTTTTAGGAACTTTTGTAAGGCAGGCCTGGTGGTGATGAAATCTCTCAGCAATTGCTTGTTCATAAAGGATTTTATTTCTCCTTTGCTTATGAAGCTTAGTTTGGCTGGACATGAAATTCTAAGTTGAAAGTTTTTTTCTTTAAGGATGTTGAATATTGGCCCCCACTCTCTTCTGACTTGTAGGGTTTCTGCCTAGAGATCTGCTGTGAGTCTGATGGGCTTCCCTTTGTGGGTAACCCGACCTTTCTCTCTGGCTGCCCTTAGCATTTTTTCCTTCATTTCAACCCTGGTGAATCTGATGATTATTTGCTTTGGGGTTGCTCTTCTTGAGGTATATCTTTATGGTGTTCTCTGTATTTCCTGGACTTGAATGTTGGCCTGCCTTGCTAGGTTGGGGAAGTTCTGGATAATATCCTGAAGAGTGTTTTCCAGCTTGGATTCATTCTCTCCATCACATTCAGGTACACCTATCAAACATAGATTAGGTCTTTTTATATAATCTTGTATTTCTTGGAGGCTTTGTTCATTTCTTTTCACTTTTTTCTCTAATCTTGCCTTTTCGTTTTATTTCATTGAGTTGATCTTCAATCTCTGATATCCTTTCTTCTGCTTGGTCGATTGGGCTATTGAAACTTGTGTATGCTTCGCGAAGTTCTCTTGTGTTTTTCAGCTCCATTAGGTCATTTATAGTCTTCTCTAAGCTGTTTATTCTCATTAGCATTTCATCTAACCTTTTTTCAAGGTTCTTTATTTCTTTGCATTGGGTTAGAACATATTCTTTTAGCTCATAGAAGTTTATTATTACCCACCTTCTGAAGCCTGTTTCTGTCAATTCATCAGACTCATTCTCAATCCAGCTTTGTTCCCTTGCTGGTGAGGAGTTGTGATCCCTTGGAGGAGGAGAGATGTTCTGGTGTTGAGTGTGTTCATCCTTTTTGTGCTGGTTTCTTCCCATCTTTGTGGATTTATTTACCTGTGGTCTTTGTAGTGGTAACTTTCAGATGGTTCTCTGAGTGGACATCCTTCTTGTTGATGTTAAAGTTATTTCTTTTTGTTTTTTACTTTTTCTTCTAACCATCAGGCCCCTCTGCTGCAGGACTGCTGGAGGTCCACTCCAGACCCTGCTTGCCTGGGGATCACCCAAGGGGGCTGAAGAACAGTAAGGGTTGCTGCCAGTTTCTTCTTCTGTTGTCTTCATCCCAGAAGTGTACCCACCAGATATCAGCCTGAGCTCTCCTTTACAAGGTGTCTCTTTGGATATACAGGGGCCAGGGAGTTGCTTGAGGAGACAGTCTGTCCCTTATAGGAGCTCAGGTGCTGAGCTGGGAGCTCCATTGTTCTGTTCAGAGCTGCTGGGCAGGTATGTTTAAGTCTGCTGCAGCAGAACTCATAAATGCCTTTTTCCCCAGGTTCTCTGTCCTGGGAAGGTAGGGATTTATTTTTAAGTTCCTGATGTGCTGCTGCCTTTTTCCAGAGATGCCCTGCCCAGCAAGGTGGGAGTCTAGCCACAGTCTGCCAGCAGAGGCGTTACTGAGCTGCTGTGGGCTCTGCCCAGCTGCTTTGTGAACTTCCTGTTAGAATTGCCTCAGTAATGGTGGTCTGCCTCAGTAATGGCAGACTGCCTCAGTAAAGGCAGATTGCCTCAGTAATGGCAGACTGCCTCGGTAATAGTGGACTGCCTCAGTAGTGGTGGACTGTCTCAGTAATGGCTGACACCAGAGCTGGATTGTCCCAGGTCCAGCTGCACTTGCTGCAAAACTTTCAATCCAGAGTGTTTCAGATTGCTGGTCTTTGTGGGGGGTGGGGCCTGCTCAGCCAGATCACCTGGCTCCCTGTTTCAGCCCCCCTTATTTTTTTTCAGTTGAATGAGTGGCTCTGTATCCCAGGCATTCCAGGGATAAATGTATCTGTATCCCAGGCTCTGTATCCCAGGCATATCCACCTGTTGAAATGGCTACCTGCATTTGTGTGAGTGCTTTGAGCAGAGATCCACAGTACTGGCTGAAACAGCCATGCTGGAAGCTCTTGGTGCTTTTCAGCCTGGGAATCTCCTGGTCTGTGGGCAGTAAAAACTTGTTTGGAAATGTGGTGATAACTCACCCTCTGCATTCTTCTTGCTGGGAACTGCACTCCAGAGCTGTTCCTATTCAGCCATCTTGGATCACCTCCAGGAAACATTACTTTTCTGACACAGTTTCTTAGCTTAAAATGAATTAGTCTAAGGGGTAGGAGATCTTAAGCCAATATAGATACAAGGTAAGCCTCAGAGACTATTGAAAAGTTAAAAATGAAAAAATTGGCTCACAGTATTTTATGTAGTTGAATCATCTGCATATAAATTTCTTGAATGGTTTACCTTTTTAATAACTAATGCACTGTTATTAATTATAGTCACCATGTTGTATTATACACCTCTTTAACTTATTCCTCCTGTCTAACTGAAATTTTGTATCCTTGAATGGTTTACCTCTAATTCTTTTTTTTTTTTTTTTGAGACAGGGTCTCACTCTGTTGCCCAGACTGGAGCGCAGTGGTGAGATCTCGTCTCACTGCAACCTCTGCCTCTGGGTTCAAGCGATTCTCATGTCTCAGCCTCCCCAGTAGCTGAGGTGACAGGCGTGCACCACAATGCCCAGTTAATTTTTGTATTTTAAGTAGAGACAGGATTTCACCATGATGGCTAGACTCTAGACCTCAAGCGATCTGCCTGCCCGGGGCCCCCAATGTGCTGGGATTACAGACATCAGCCACCATGCCTGGCCAGTTTACCTCTAATTCTGAAATCTGTTATAATTATCATTACCAAAATATGGATATACTCATGCTAATTCTTTATTCTCTAGCGATCCATTTTTGTGCTAAGTACTGAGAACATAGGTAAGGAATCAGCTAAACATGATCCAAGGCTGTTTTATATCAATTTCCTGAAAGATAGATGTGAAGAAATAGTGCCACATTACTTGGTAATGATGTTAAATGAAGTTGCTATGCAAATTAATTTTCCAGATGTCTGAAGCCAAACCTTTTTAACTTAACAAATTTTGAGGTGACTCTTCCCAAATTATGTAAAATATTTCTCTGCTTCATCAGGAAGCTAATGATCTAGTGTTTCAGTCATAAGTAATCATTTTGGACAGTTATTTCATTGTCCTGTAAAACAGTGGCAGCCACCTTGCTCTTGTAGGGTAGAGTTGTGCATAAGTACTTACTAGTGACATAAGGCTGTGCTTTTGGTGTTTTCATACTCTCATGAAGTGTTGTACCTCATACTTTTCCATTAATATCTGCTAATCATAGATTTTCCATCTATTTTTAATTTGATCTTTCTACTTTCTAATCTGTGAACTGACACATCAGCTAAGATATTGTATCTATTGAGTTCTTAATATGTATGAGGCACTATTTAAAGTGTTAAAATGTGCCTGTGCATTTAATCCTCCCAACATCTCAGACAGGTAGGCACTATTATTATCTACATTTTCAGACAAGAAAACTGAAGCACAGAGAGATTAAGTAACTTGCCCCAAATCACATAGCAGTTCATGATCTTAATCATTATACTATACTGTTGAAGTAGCATCATTCATCTGGAGTAATACCCAAGGTTTGCTGTCTCACACCAGGGAAATCAAGGATGTGAACACACAAGGAATGTAGTTAAGAGTAGAGGTTGAATAGGCAAAAGAAAGAGAAGAGCTCTCTCCTGCAGAGAGGGTTCCCGAGTGGGTTCTCTGGTCCACAGCAAAATGCAGTGGGTTTTATTGATGTGCTTGAGGAGTCGATGTCTGATTTACACAGGGCATGAAAGATTGGTCAGACCAGGTGTGCCATTTCACACATAGTGCATATAAATCTGACCACTCCCACCCTAATCTCTTATTATGCAAGTAGGTTTTCCACCTGGCTGGCACCATGTTGCCTGTTTCTTTACTGTACATGTAGTGACAAAGAAAAGGGAAGGTAGATCCTCCATGTTGAACATACCTGGCCCCCAGGTAGCCCCTTTCCATTGGCACAGCTGCTGGCATTCACCCGTGCAAGCTTCCAGCTTGCTTTTCAATGTCTACAACTTGATTTTCAGTCTGTTTTTTTGTTAGAAAAGAAATGATTTTGAAGCTGCTTTTTGTTAAAAGGGAAATTCCATTGAGAACTCTTTTACCCTCACTATTTGCCTAAATAATTTCTATCTCCTGTGTCACTGTGTCATATAAAGATGCTTATTAAAATGACACATAAACCTAAGAGTGAATGAGCTCTCATAGAATACTTGAATGGAACTCTGAAAAATACTTAACATTTTGGTGAGTTGTCTTTGTGATGTCTGTTTTCATTTCCCACAGAATGTATGTGTATGTGTGTGTTTGTGCAAATTTCTTGCGTTTGTATCAAATAGGTAAGGTGGCCAGAGAAGCAACTTTACCAAACCAGTGTGAGGTATTATTAAATCATAAACAAGTGTGCCATATCTGGCCTAATGCCTTTTTGTGTGTTTGAAGTTTCACTGGAACCCAGCCACATCCATTTATTCACTAACCATCTATGGTCTCTTTCCTGTGACAGTGGCAGGGATGAGTAGTTGCCATAGAGACCACATGGCCCACAGAGCCTAAAATATTTACTGTCTTGCCCTCTAAAAAAAAAAGAATTTGTCAACCCCTGCTCTAGATGTTGATTTTATACCAGTGGGTCTCAATTTCAGGTTTTGAGAAAGACAAAAGAAGGGGTTGGCTCATCAGAATCCACTAGATAGGCTTTTCAAAAGCTACACACCTCCCTCTCTCCTCCTTCTCATAGGCTTTCCCTATTGAGAATCATTTCCTTAAACTTTATGATCCAAATAGTCTGATTGTATTAACTGTTATTGGCCTTCTGTAACATATCTAAAGTAATGTTGACTGTGTATTTCTTTTACAGGGTTGTGGGAAGAAAATGTATTCCTTTTTGAGAGGAACCAAACAACTGCAGGTGCTGAGGTTTCTGGGAATCTCCATTGGAGTGACACAAATCCTGGCCATGATTCTCACCATTACTCTGCTCTGGGCTCTGTACTATGATAGAAGGGAGCCTGGAACAGAACAAATGATGTCCTTGAAGAATGACACCTCTCAGCACCTGTCATGTCCCTCAGTAGAACTGTTGAAACCAAGCTTGTCTAGAATCTTTGAACACACATCCATGGCAAACAGCTTTAATACACACTTTGAGATGGAGGAGTTATAAAAACAAAATGTCACAGAAGAAAACCACAAACTTGTTTTATTGGACTTGTGAATTTTTGAGTACATACTATCTGTTTCAGAAATATGTAGAAATAAAAATGTTGCCATAAAAGAATACCTAAGCATATAATATTCTATGCTTTAAAATGAAGAGGGAAGAGTTTCATGTCATAAGTCACCACCTGGACAATAACTGATATTCTTAAAATGCTGAAGACAGATCTAATACCACTGTGTAGCCTGTGTATGACTTTTGCTGAACACAGTTATGTTTTGAGGCAGCATAGTTTGATTAGCATTTCTGCATCCATGCAGACGAGTCACATATGGTGGGACTGGAGCTACAGTAAAGGTTGATTTACTTCTACCAGCTAGTATATAAAGTACTAATTAAATGCTAACATAGGAAGTTAGAAAATACTAATGACTTTCATTACTCAGCAAGCTATGCTTTTGATGCTAAATAAATTATATGTCAGAAAACTTTCAAGATTGGTGACTACCTAAATATGATTTTTGCTGGTTACTAAAATATTCTTACCGATTAAAAGAACAGACTAATGCATTGTCTTAAGCTGATCAGGGGTCTAGTTGTATATAAGTCTGTGTTAAGTCTGTATAATTCAGTAGATTTCAGTTCCGATAATGTTAAGAATAACCATTATGAAAAGAAAAATTTGTCCTGTATAGCATCATTATTTTTAGCCTTTCCTGTTAATAGAGCTTTAATATTCTGTCCTGGGCTTATATTACATATATAACTGTTAATTTAAATACTTAACCACTAATTTTGAAAATTACCAGTGTGATGCATAGGAATCATTCAGAATGTAGTATGGTTTTTAGGAAGTATTGACAAGAAAATTTGCACATAAGTTAGTTGATTCAGAAAGGACTTGTATGCTGTTTTTCTCCCAAATGAAGACTCTTTTTGACACTAAACACTTTTTAAAAAAAGCCTATCTTTGCCTTCTCCAAACAAGAAGCAATAGTCTCTAAGTCAATATAACTCTACAGAAAATAATGTTCTTTTTCTCCAGAAAATGCTTATGAGAATCATTAAAACACTTTACAATTTATCTAGAGATTCTTTGTTTTATTTCACTGATTAAAATACTGTGGTGAATTACACAGATTATTAAATTTTTTACAAGAGTATAGGATATTTATTTGAAATGGGAAAAGTGCATTTTACTGTATTTTGTGTATTTTATTTCTCAGAATATGGAAAAAATTAAAACGTGTCAATAAATATTTTCTAGAGAGTAATGACTTGTCTGTGCCTATTTTTTAATACATTACCAGCACTTATGCCACTTGAGAAGATTTTCAAAAAGAGAAAAACATGAGAAGGAATGATTGAATAAAAGTATTAATATTGATTTCCAGACTCCGGAACAGACCTATAAGAGTATGTATTTTCATTGAGAAGAGTCCAAAAGATGCCCATTTATTTTCACTTTTGCTTTTTAGCTAAATATTAAATAATATACTTGTTTGAGATAATACGCCCATTTATGTTAATTTATCTTTTCATTGTTTGTATATCACAGTTTTATAACACAAATATGCCCATTTGTGTTTATCATTTCAATGTTTGTGTATCAGTTTTATAACTATTATTAATTTTTAAGAGAATATGAGTCTTTTAATTTTAAATTCTCTTCAAATGAGTCAAGGAATACAATACTTGAAATTAATCACCATCTTTAAAATCTTCATAGATTTAAATGAAAACTGAGTACATTACTTGTTCAATCAGAGCCAAAAGCTTCCCTTTTAATAACTTCCTCAACACCCCAAATCCCTGTAATTTCACCTAAAATACCCAAGTAACTGAGATAGTTATGAGTTTTGTTTGAATTATCTGTATAATCGTCAAATTTAGCTGCTTTTTTGATATGTCTCATAGTCGAAGCAAGAGCAAGCATAATAAAAAGTCCTCAAATTATAAGAGTTGATTTCTACATTTTTAGACTTAACGATATTTTGATATATTACCTGATTTACTACCCTCTAGAATGGTCAATATAAATTTAGACAATTTTGCATACAATACACTTGCTTAATGGGAATGAATGACATTTATAGCAGTGGCCCACAAAAGCCTCTTATGGTAGCTGTGCACCTGGAATAATAAAACTACATGGGAGTTAAAAAAGTGTATTTAATGTGGTAGAGCTGAGGGAATTCACTGTTCAGGTACATTGCAAACAAAACTATTAACTGTTTCTTTGGGAATTTTTAAACGTGCTCTCTGGTAAAAAAAATAAAATAAAATCACCATTTTTTAAAAGTAGAAATTTAAGAAGATTATTTTTAGACTGGTTAACAGTCCATTCAAAGTGCCCTGGAGACTCAAAGATGGCAACAAGAGATGACGTCTGTCCTTAAACACTGTAGAATCTGGGTTAGAGACACTCGTGCTAACCACAGGAAAAATAAATAAAGGAATATGCAGTGAGTGGGGCCCTTCTTAAGAATAGGGGATGGAGTAGAGTGGAATTAAGGCAACTATGCCCAGGAAATGGCCTTCAAGCTGTATCAGAAGGAGCGGTGGAGACTAGCTGGCTCATGGAAAACGTTCCATGAGCCATGAGTTTGAGGTCAAAAGTATACATTGTTTTGGAGCAATGACCAATAGTTCAATGTGGTTAGACAGATCATAGGATGCTTGAAGAGACACAGTGGGAGAGGAAATGAATGAAATTTGGGTTTGGGTACTTTGTTCGGTAGGCTAAAGTAAAGTCACTGAAGTGATTTCAGAAAGAGAAATGATAAATATTTCATTAATTTAACTGGATTAGCCAAGTGACAAAGAAGGGGCCATGAGACAGATATTAGGCAATTCCTGGGGAGGCGGGGTGGGCAACCATTGACCACAGTCTAGGTAAATGGAGTGCTCAAGAGTTGTCCACACTGCAGGCCCTGGCTGGAGACTGGAGAGATTGCTGTTGCTGTGGTCCTGGAGAGGGATAGACATCCTCACCAGGACAATGGAAGTCAAAAAACAGAGTGCATAAAACAGATTACAGCAGGGTGAATCCACAAAACTTGGCAGTAGATAGACCTCAGGGAGCATGGGACAAGAAATAAAAGAATGGAAATTTCTGGATTTTGTGCCTGGTAAATTGGCAATGGCATTCATCTCAATGGAAGACTGCAGGGGAATGGGTATGAGAGGGTAATTAATTTGGTCTGAGACACACTGAGTTGGAGATGCCTGCAGGTCATGCAGATGGAGATGTCTACAGGCAGCTGTAAATTTCAGTCTGGAGCTCAGGAGAATTCACTGTCAAGCCTGAGATTTTTTATGCATTGCTTTCCCATCTCAGGAAGCCTGACAGAAAGTGGGCTGGGAACCAAATGTTATATGAGGAGAATCTTAAATAGATTGCCACAGAACCTTCCTTTTGTCTGAACTCCCACTCCTGTGGATGAGTCAAGAGAGGTAAGGAAACAAGAAATGACTATACTACTGAATCTTCTTCAGCAAAGGAGCTGCCCCCTTTCTAAAAACACTGCCAACTGCTATGTTGCTTCACCCAACCCCCTTCCTATCACCATCCTGAGATTTACGAGTAGACTAATCTCTCCTCTGAACTGAGTTCTCATTTCCTCACATCTTAGAATCATATACAGGAGAATCTTTGGTATCATCCTGATCTTGAAAGCTTTTATTTTTCTATTTGAATGTGTTAATTGCAACCATTCTTTATCTCATACTTTTGGGGGTGCGTACTAGGTACCACGCACATGTAGGAGGTGCTTTACACTTACTTTTTGTGTTCTTCACAACTCTTTTGCAATTTGCAGACACCATTAGCCCCATTTTATTTTACCAATGAAGAAGAGGGACTCCAAGAGACTGAATAAATTTCCTTAGCTAATATGTGACAGAGCTGTACTTCCACTCTGTCCAGTTTGTGACATGATATCTTCACCAACCTGTGGTGAAGCTCAGATGATTCTTTACATAGAAAAGTCAAATTCTCCTGCATGTAAATCTATATAATCAGGCCTAATCAGTCTCCAGATTCTACCGCTACTTCTTTCAAAGTGATGCTCTCGTCTATCTCACTTCGTTCCTACTATTATTTCCCCAGAACAAGTGTAGATTATCTAAAGCTTTGGTGGAAGCCAATGCTCTCTCTTCTTACCTCATCTCCTCCCATTGCTCTATCTTGTACACACACATACACATAAAGGCAAATTAAGTTCTTTATTGAGATTATATATATATATACACACATATATACACACACTATATATACATATGTGTTTATATATATATACACACACACACATATATATATCCAATATATGTACACCTTTCAAGTATACATTTAGTTTTGGCAACTATATATACCCATATAACCACAACAACAACCAAGATCCAGAACATTTTCCTCATGTCAAAACATTTCCTCTTGCCCATCTGTGATAAATCCTGCAGTCCCCACTCCTAGCCCCAGGCAACACTGATCCGCCAAACGTCACTCAAATTAATTCTTGTGAAACTTTATTCTTATCTTGCTGCTTCCTTACTCAAGCACTTCCAGAGGTTCCTTGTTGTAAGAAAGGCAGCGCTTCCCAGCTCATTTGTGTATTATGTTATTTATACAGCACGTTAGGATACGTGAAGCTCAGCGGCCACTGGTCACCCTAGGTTTTGCCTGGCTACCATGAGAACTATGAGAAAGCAATAAATAGCTCAATTTGAAAGTTTGGCTGCTACACTAGACATCTCAAAATACAGTGGCTTAAATAAAATAGAAGTGAAATTTTAGTTCAAAAAATGCATATGTGAGTAGCGTCAAGTATGACTGCCTGAAAGTGTCTGGGGCTCAGGATCCTTCTCTCTGGCTACTCTACTACGCTGAGGTGTTTGCTTTGTTCACATGGACCAAAGTAGCACCCTACTTCCATATTTCAGCCAACAGGCTAGACAATAGGGAAAGTTGAAGGGAAGGAAGCATACCTCTTCCCTTTAAGGACCTACTCAGAAGCACACACTGTAAGATTTGTTCTTGCCGAGTTTAAAAGGAAGAAACTGAGGCCAACACAAGAAGATCCAATATGAAGGGTTTATTCAGGCTCCCGGGCGAGGTTCTGTGGTCCAACAGGAGGGGCCGGAGAAGTCATGCGGACTCCTCTCAGATGTGGGGTTTTATAGGGAGTGAAGGAGCTCGATTGGTTGTGGGAGAGCAGGACTACTATTGGGTAAGGTTACAAGCCTTTGTTTGCATACAGGACTTGACTGCTATTGGTTAGAATTACTCGGCTGCTATTGGCTAGAAGGACTCAGCTGCTATTGGCTAGAAAGACTCGGCTGCTATTGGCTAGAATCACAAGACCCCGCTTGCATACTGGGTTCTTTAAGGAAGGCCAGGCTGTGCGAGAAGGGGAGAAGGGAACATGCCTGAGCATGTCCGAGCTTTTGGAAAAAAGCGGGGGTGGGGTGTGCATCCGAGCTCCTGGCGAGGAATTACATTACGACCTTTTGATGATAGATAGAGGGCACCACTCTTTCTGACTACTTCCCGCTGAATAGGGGCAAAGTAAGGGGGACAGGTCAGTCGGCTGGTGCCTCGACTGTGAATCAGATGAAGGGATGAAGCAGCATTTGATTGACAGCCACTCATCCAATTTCTCGCATACAAGCTTGTAGGAACCTTCTTTTTCCGCCATTAATAGGTCAAGGGCCTGTCTGTTTTGGAGAATTACTTAGGCTAGTAACATGATTTGTCACTGGAGGGAGGCCAGAGAGGCAGCTGATGCTTCAATGGCCACACGGAGCTTATCTTCCAGTTGGGCGGCTGAAGTGACACTGTACCCTAGGGCACCGCTCCCGAGTCCGGCTGCTGCTAGAGAGGATTCCGCTACCTGCAGCTTTACCCTGGGCTTGGCAAGGGTAATGGAGGTCCTCAAGTCCAGGCTGCATCAGTCATCCAGAAGGCTGAGAAATTCAGGCAAATGGATTGTTTCCTGTGGACCGGCCTGCTCCTCACATAGAGGTGCAGGGAGTGGGCCTGTGGTCCAGGACAGGCAATCAACCTTCCAGTGTCCAGTCTGTTTGCAGTTTGGGCAGGGTCCAGGAGGTGGATGAGGACAGGGGCACTGGCGGGCCCAATGTCCCTCTTGACCACCTCTGAAACAGGGCCTGGGTCAGGCCCTTGGAGCCTTTTGGAAGAGTTTTGATGGACCTCCCCCACCGGATGTTCAGGGGGCTGCGGGCCTCAGGGCTGCTACAAGAGCTCGGGTTTGGAGACCTACCTTCTGCCATAAGTAGGCCTGTCGAGTGGCCTCAGCCTTATCCTCTTGGCTGTTAAAAACTTTAAATGCTATGTTTACCAGGTCCCATATGGGAGTTTGGGGACCCTCTTCAGCTTTTTTAAATTTCCTCCTTATATCAACTGCCGACTGGGAGATGAAGTGGGTGGCTAGAACTGTAGCCCCTCTAAAGAGGCCGGATCCAGCCAGGTATGGAGGATCATAGCATTAGTTAGTCGGTCAAGAAAGGCAGTGGGGTTTTCAGTAGGGCCCTGAGTTATTTCCCTCAGTTTATCATAATTAACTACCTTCTGGGCTGCGCTTTGCATGCCTGCTAGGAGGTGTCGTTAGGAGCACAGTGTGAGCAGGTGTGAGCACTAACAGGAGAGGCCAGGTTGTAATTAGGAGGTGGAGGAGCTGAGGGGGGTTGAGGTCTGTCATAGGGCGGAGGATTATTGGGTCGGGCCAGTGGAAAGGAGAGTTCCTCAGGCGCATTGGAGTCAGAAAAGGAAGAGGAGGAGGGTGGAGGGACTAAAGGTGTAGAGAAGGTTTCTTTGGCTAGAAGCACCTGGGCAGTGGTGCAAGAGGAACAGAGGGTGGGGCAGGAATGAAAATACCAGAAAGCCTGCATATTTACAATGATTATAATCAGGAAGAAAACAAAAAGAGACAGGGCTAAGGCTATCTGCCACATGGAGGCTACAATAAAGACAGTACCACATATAAGAGAGGGAGAGAGAGAAGAAAAGAAAGAAAAAAAAGAGAGAGAAACAGAAAAAGAAAGAAACCGAAAATACAGTTTCTTACTTAATGGGAGCCTTTTATGCCAATGGGCTAGTTCAAAATAAAGATTTTGGTATAAGCTGGGGGGGTTGGCTCTGCCGTAAGGCAGGACTGCTTGAACGGGGCTTCTGAGTACCCACACCTCAGTTGCTGGTGAGGGTTCAGGAAAGTGGGGATGTCTCCCTCAAATTCCCGACCCTAAAAAACCCCTCACAGGGAGAGAACAAGAGTGTAGGGATGTCTCCTCTTACACTCAGGTCCTAAGCCGGGGCCCCAGACCCACGGCAGGCAGCCGGAGTCCTGGACCCACAGCCGGAGTCCCGGACTCGAGTCCCAGACCCCCAACAGGAATCCCTGATGCTGCAGTGGTTTTGGACAGGGACTCCTGTCCGAGAACAGTGGGTGGGGTGGTGGACAACAGAAGTCTTACCTTGTGGTGAAACGGTGGCTCCCCAGTCCGGCTTTGTGTGGAGGAGTCAGTTTCCCCCAGGACGGGTCTTACAACTCCCCCCGGGTTTTGGCATCACTTGTAAGGTTTGTTCTTGCCGAGTTTACAAGGAAGAAACTGAGGCCAACACAAGAAGATCCAATATGAAGGGTTTATTCAGGCTCCCGGGCGAGGTTCTGTGGTCCAACAGGAGGGGCCGGAGAAGTCGTGTGGACTCCTCTCAGACGTGGGGTTTTATAGGGAGTGAAGGAGCTCGATTTGTTGTGGGAGAGCAGGACTAATATTGGATAAGGTTACAAGCCTTTGTTTGCATACAGGACTTGGCTGCTATTGGTTAGAATTACTTGGCTGCTATTGGCTAGAAAGACTTGGCTGCTATTGGATAGAATCACAAGACCCCACTTGCATATTGGGTTCTTTAAGGAAGGCCAGGCTGTGCGAGAAGGCGAGAAGGGAACATGCCCAAGCATGTCCGAGCTTTCGGAAAAAAGGGGGCGGGTATGCATCCAAGCTCCCAGCAAGGCAACCGGCCTTACACACATCACTTCCATTCACACCACACAGCTACAAGGAAGAGCTGTAAATGCTTTTTGTTCTGAATACTGATGCATCTGGTTAAATCAGGAATTTCAATGGGCACACAGAAAGAAGGGGTAATGAGTATTGGTGTCAACTAGAAAATCTCTGCCACACTCCTCAGTACCTTCAGAATAAAGTCTTCTACTACCTGAATTTACTTTCCAAATCTATTTTCTATACTACGTTCCCAAATATCACTGGACACCAGCCAATGGGACCAATCCTGGTCTACTAATTGTCTCTGACATCCCACATATCCTGTGTCTTTTTGATTTTGCTCATATCATGGTTCTTTGCTGGCATAACCTCATCTCCACAATTTCAACTTGTACTCAACCTTGAAGTCCCAGCTCAGCAGCCACCTATTATGTGAAGTTTCTCCTGACTACTCCAGCCCATAGCAATTCATTTTTCTTGGAGCCCAGCATTAATTTGTTACCATGACATCTAGATTGATGTTTGTATTTTCAATTCTATATTACTTTTTATTCCCTGAGACAGGATCTCACTCTGTCACCCAGGCTGGAGTGCACTGGCACAATCTTGACTCACCGCAGCCTCTGCCACCCGGGCTCAAGTGATCCTCTCACTTCAGCCTCCTAAGTAGCAGGGACCACAGGCATGTGCCATCGCACCAGCTAATTTCTGGATTTTTGGTAGAGACAGGATTTCACCATGTTGCCCAGGCTGGTCTCAAACTCTTGAACTCAAGCAATTCTCCTGCCTCAGCCTTCCAAAGTGCTGGGATTACAAGCATGAGCCACCATGCCAGGGTACACAGCTCACTATGTTGCCCAGGCTGAACCTCCTGATTTCCAGCAATCCATCCACTTCCATCTCGCAAAGCACTTGAGCACAGGTGTGAGCCACTGGGCCCAGCTTTTTTTTTCTTCTTTACTTGTCTTGGGAACAAACATCATGGTATTTTTTCCCACTCAGCATTTTGCATTGGTCTAGGCGATACATCTTATGTATCAGTTGCATATCTACTCACTGTGTGTATAAATTAATATATGCCTGAATTATGAGACAGTTAAATTAATCAAAAGCCATTGCTTAAAATGATTCCAACAAGGAGAAACAGCTGTAAAGGAGGCTGTCTGTTCTTCTTGACTGGGACAGGGAACACTGGGTTAGCATGGACTAAGTAGTCATTTATCTGTAACTGGTTGTAGATTGCATAGTAGTCATTTATCTGTAACCGGTTGCAGATTGCATCTGCAGAATGCATTTAAAGCTTAGTCAAATCTTATAAATGTCTGAGTGAACTATGAAATTGTACTTTTAGTCTAAAATATAATAGTGTCCTAGATTTATAAAATGCTTTCATACCTAACCCTAAATCCTTTAGCTTTTAAATATACAAATTTCTTTGACTGTTAGTGTGCAGAGTAAAAGCTGAGTGCACATCTCTGAAAAAAATCCCTGGAGAGTGAGAAATTGGAGCAGATCTCCACTAACTTTGCGATTTCTATGCAATTCTACAAAGTCACTTAAAAAAATAAGTAGCATCGAAAATTTCTGTGCAAGTGCACCAAACAGTGCCTTATTTACTCTTCTTATACTCTTAATGAGGTCAGTATTTTAGTCAAGATAAAGTGCCTATGAAGAGATAAGAATCATGCCCCAAATTACATAGCAAGTAAGTAATATTGTTGGGATTTGAACCAGGTTTGTTAAAATTCCAAGTCTGTACTCAACTATTTTATAAGAGAGCTACCATGTTAACTGATGTCAAAAATTATTCTTAATTTCATGGTCATGATATATTGTTATTTTAATATATTTCTGACTTTTGATAACTAGTATTTCTTTATTAATTTTTTGTGTATATTCAACAGTTACATTAATTTGTATTGTGTTTGAACAATTTATTTTTGAAAAATATATCGAAGACAAGATAGAGAAGATAGAGTCCTGTCAATATCTTTATTTTAAATTTTATTTTATTCTAAGAATTTGGCAGATATATATATATCTTATCTTTAATTCTGTAAGATAAAAAATGTCTTAAATCTATTCATTTTTATCAACATTAAGAGCAGCAATATAGGACTTCTACTTCCAACCAAGATGAAATAACAAGGAACAGATTTACCCTCCTGCTTGAAACAAAGAACAAACACTAACATGCTTGAAACAAACAAATAACAAACACTAACGTACTTGAAACAATTAGTTTTAAAATATTGGCCATCAGGCAACAAAGGACAATGACTTTTAATTAACTACTAACAAATGAGGTGAGTCCTATGGTTTCCCCAACTTAGTGCTTTGAGAGAGTTTCCAGGATGTGATGGAGGGAGGGAGAACCTTCTATGATCTTAAGTAATAGTCTAGAGAAAAAGCATTTGCCAGATTTAATAGTGGCATCCAAGGTTTACAGTAAAAAATCACATCTTGAGCAACCATGCAAGCAGCAACACTATCTGATTAGATTTGTGATGTTCCACATAATTCTGTAAAATCCATCTGTTTTTTTCGGCGGGCCACATAGGTAAATTAAGGAGGCGGCAGAAATCTTTACCCCCTAGTCTTTCAAATTGGACAGTGTCAGTAATCTCTGGAATATTATTGGTGACTTTCTGTTTTCAAAAAAAGGGACTATTCCAGCCACTTTCATCTGATCTTCCTACTTTATAGCTCTTACTTCATAAAATAAAGAGCTGACGTAGGTATACTTCCTATCATTGAATGTACAGTTTGCATTCAGAAACTGAATAGTTAGCTAAGTGTGAGTGGGTTCACGGAGCCACTCATTCAACAGTGAGATGGATTATGATTTTTGTGTTCCTTCTTCTGCATTGTGACAAAAATTTCTGCCTTGTCAACTTTATTTAATGTAGGTCACTGGACTCCATAAGCTCCCACCCTGTCTACTGGATCACACTGACGTATAGGATCCATGGGAATTTGTAAGCTCTGAAAAAGTGCAATAATCTCTGAAGAGTCTGAGTATTTATCTTTCTCCAGTGTACAGCCACACTACTGTTACCAAACTGAACTGGGGTCCACTCACTCAGCATTTGTGTAAGGCTAAACATACACATTGAGGTTTGTAGCAAGTGCAAGGAGGGCATTTATTTGCAGGGCACTAAGTGAGGACAATCTGGCAGCTCCTGCTTAATACCTGACCGCACTGATGGCTTGCAACCACAGGTTTTTAAAGGCAGGGGTGAATTTCAGGAAAGCCAAAGCCACAGGCAAAATTCAGAATCAATACGGGTAAGTTATACAGTGGTTTGGCCTAAAAAGGTGGGGTATCTTGAAGCAGGTGCTTCCAGGTCATAGATAGATTCAAAGATTATCTGATTTGCAACTAGGTAAGGAAGAAAAGCTTTGTTTAAAAATTTGGAATCAGCAGAAAGATATGTTAGGTATGGCTCATGGGTGTGACAACCTCCAAAGCCCTCAGGAAGAACCTTAGAAAGAACAGCAGTCGGAGTTCAGTCCCCAATTCCTTCTTATCTGAGGTCTATGTACCAGTGGATCCATTTAGTGTGGGTCCAGGTTTCTGAAAAACAACTAAAGGAAATATGTGAAGATGTTATTCTTAGTTTCTACAGGGAATCAAACATCTTGTGTCTCTAACTACCTTGGCCATTGTTTAAAGCCACTATTACGTTTTTATTTATCAAGTTGCTCATTTACTTCTCAGAGACAGCTAGGTGCCTAGAATATCTCTCAAGACAACTCCAAATTTTCCATTATTTCCATGCTCGGGGAGGCCTGGAGGTCACTAAGCAGGGGCTTTGCTTTATGCCTTAGAAGAAACTAAAGGGAGAAATTTTATACAACCTCTTTGTGGTAGTGTAACAGTGGGTATTCTTAATGGTATCTGGTTCTCCTTTTATTGAAGGGACTTATGTCTGTGAACTGACTCAAGTCTGGGAACTTCATGAGAAGTTGTGATCCTCCATTGTGGTGTTTGAAGTTAAGACTCTGTTCACAGAAATACACGTTTTAATATTTTTGTATATTATAAATGGCATAGATATCTATATTTGTTTGAGGAATGCCATAATCAATTAGCTGCTACCAATGATATCTGTGGGTAAAACTGTTTTGGCTAGTGCTCTGGCCTTGTTGACCATTTTGGTATTTACCTCCAACTGTCCCTTAAGATTGGGCATCAGGGAGGCATGTCAAGGGGGTCATTTTCAAACATCATCACTGATTTGAAGCCATTGAACTTTTCTAGGATGTTAGTTCTTTATTTACCAATACATTTCTCAATGCATTGGTAGAGGTAGTATTCCCTGGGCACTCCTTTGTAACAGAGTTAGTGGGTGGGTGAGTGGTTAACTCTGATAAGAAATATATACATCAGTTTCTGTCTTGGATCCGGAGACAGAGCTCCTATAATCTTTGTAAATAGGGGCACTAGGAGAATATTTTGTTCTAACATTTGGTCTTTGACCATGGTTTCTGGCACACAGCTGGTAAAACCTTAAAGATTTTGGGATTTCCAAAGTGATGTGTCTTTTTATATCTGAGTGAGATGAGTTACAGTTGGGAGCTCCTGGATAGCTTTAGGGTGGGGTCTGGTTGCCACAGGAGCCAACCTTGTGATCAGAGGGTTGGTATTTACAGTCTCATCTACTCCCAACTTCCAGGCAGGGGAGCAGGGATGAAGGTTGAGATAATCACCAATGGCCAGTGATTTAATCAATCATGCCTACATTAAAGCCTCTATTTTTTCAAAGAGCTTCTGGATTGCTAACATGTGGAGATCCCTGGAGGGTGGCACCCCAGAGAGGGCATGGAAACTCTGTGTCCCTTTCCCATACCTTGCTTATTGCATCTTCTATCTGGCTGTTCACCAGCATCCTTTGTAATAACCTTTATAATGAATAGATGAGTGTAAATAAAGCGTTTCACCCTGAGTTCTGTGTGCCATTCTAGCAAATTAATTCTACCTAGGGGCAGTTTTGGGAACCCCAAATTTGTAGCCAGCTATAGGTGGGCAGAAGCACAAATCACACCCTGGGGATTCTGATTGGCACCTGAAGTGGGGACAATCTTGTGGGACTGAGGCTTAACCTGTGGGATATGATGCTAACTCCAGGTAGATAGTATCCAAATTTAAATAGTAGAACACCCAGTTGGTGTCCAGTAGACCAACTGGGTCTGTGCGAGAAGTTTCCATAAAACATGGAAACCAGAGGTGGAGTGTTCTGCAGTGTGGGAGAGTAGAAAAACAGTTTGCTTTTTTCACCACTTCACATAATAAATTTACTCCAAACACATGATTCACCCCAAATTCTTATTTCTCTAAACCTTAAAATTCCTTCATATGCAATATACCAAATATAACTGGCATCTCAACTTTATTTAATTTGCATATATACATATATAGAACAAGTATTAGAACATAAATGTAACAGTGTAACATACAAATTTCAGGATGACATTGGTGTATAGAGAGGAAGAAGGGAACTAGAATCAGGGAAGTTTCACTTGTATTTGTAATTCTTCATTTTTTAAGAAAAATTGAAATATCTAAAACATGGCAAAATATTACCATTTGTTGGATCTTATTGGTGTGAACACAAATGTTTGTTTATTATTTTTGCTTGTCAGTACTTTCAAAATATTTCATATTATAATATTTAAAAACTTAATTGAGATGAAGCTAACAGTTGTAACTAAATATGTTTGATCACATTACAAAAAATGCTGAATATAGAAAAAGTGATTTTTACAATGAAGGCCCTTACATTAATAACCAGAATATCATAAGGGGCTCAAACTACTCACTAGGAAAAAATAATCTAATTTAAAAAATGGCAAAACATATAAATATACATTTCTCAAAAAACATAGAAATAACCAACAGATCCATGAAAAAATGCTCAACATCACTAGTTATGAGAGAAATACAAATCAAAACTACAATGAGGTATCATCTCACCTCAGATAAAATGACTTTAATCCAAAAGACAGGCAATAACAAATGCTGGTGAGGATGTGGAGAAGGGGGAACGCTCACACACTGTTGGTGGGAGTGTAAATTACTACAGCTGCTATGGAGAACAGTTTGTCAGTTCCTCAAACAACTGAAAACAGAACTACCATATGATCTGGCAATCCTACTCCTAGGTATATACCCAAAATAAAGGAAATCAATATTTTGAAGAGAGATCTGCACTGTCATGTTTATTGAAGCACTATTCACAATAACCAAGTTATGGAAACAACCTGTGTGTCCATTAGACAGATGAATGGATAAAGAAAATGTAGCATATATACACAATGAAATATAATTCAGCCATATACACAATGAAATATAATTTCATTTCAAAAGAATACAATCCTGCCATATGTGAAATAAACCAGAAAGACAAAAATATTGCATATTCTCACTCATATGTGGGAGTTAAAAAAAGTGAACTTGTGGAAACTAGAATGATGGTTATCAGAGGCTGGGAAGGGTAGTCTGGAAGGCAGTGTGGAGATAAAAAGGGGATAGTTAATGCGTACAAAAATACAGTTAGAATGAACAAGATCTAGTGGTTGGTAGCATGATAGGGTGACTACAGTTAACAATTTATCTTATATGTTAAAATAACTAGAGTAGAATTGGAATGTTGCTAACACAAATAAATGATAAATGTTTGAGGTGATGGTTACCCCAATTATGCTCATGTGATGATTATACTCTGATGCCTGTATCAAAACATCACATATACCCCATAAATATGTACAGCTATTATGTATCCATAATTAAAAATTTAAAAATTAAAAATTAAAATCCCTTAAAATTGATTACAAAAAATTATTTCTAAGAAGTTAAAGACAAAAGGGAATAAATAAATGAAATTTGTTTCTAATTTAATTTTCTTATGAAGAGATGCTAATTATGCACACTTCTGTGAGTGGTTAAGTGAACCAGACCAATCCTGCCATTATGATGGTTTTATTGATCTCTTCCTAGAAATATGCAGCCTCCTTTAGGGATGTCATTGTTCTTTATATTGAAAGTCAGGGAAGAAGAAAGTAAAAGAAATGAAAAACTTATGTTTAATACCACAGATATCTCAATAACAAAGAGCACATATATTTCATTTATGTGTGCATTTTATTTTCATTTGTAAGAGATTTTTCAAAGTGTGAGTTTATGAGGGAAATTTAAAAAATTTGGTTATCTGCTTATAATTAGATGCTATGATTGTGCTGTGGTCTGAACATTCCCCAAAATTTATGTGTTAAAGCTCAATTGCCAATGTGACAGCTTTAAGAGTTGGGGTCTTTAATAGGTTATTAAGTCATGAAGGTGGAGCCCTCACAAATGAAATTGTTGACCTCATAAAAAGGCTTGAGGGAACTAGTGATAGTCCCTTTTGCTTTTCCAGGTTTTGCCATGTGAAGTCACAGCATTAAAGGCATCATCTTGGAAGCAGACAGCTGCCCTTATGAGAAACTGAACCTACAGAAGCCTTGATCTTGAACATGCCAGCTTCCAGGATTATGAGAAATAAATTGCTGTTTATAAATTACCCAATCTCAGGGATCTTATTATAGCAGCACAAGTGGACTAAGACATATTAGTATTGTCTTTTTCAGTTATTTCAATAGGGCAAAACAAGAGTAGAAAACAGATGCTGAAAAAACTAGCTATCCTGATTCAGATTCCGCAGCTACTCCCTGAGATTTTCTGTGAGTTTAATTCAGATTAAAAAACAAAACTTGACGGGGCCTGGTGGTTTATGCTTGTAATCCCAGCACTTTGGGAGGCAGAGGCAGGTGGAACACCTGAGGTCAGGAATTCAAGACCAGTCTGGCCAACATGGTGAAACCCCATATCTACTAAAAATACAAACATTAGCCAGGGATGGTGGTGAGTGCCTGTAATCCCAGCTACTCGGGAGGCTGAGGCAGGAGAATTGCTTGAACCCGGGAGGCAGAGGTTGCAGTGAGCCGAGATCCTGCCACTGAACTCCAGACTGGGCGACAGAATGAGACTCTGTTTCAAAAACAAAAACAAAAACAAAAACAATCTCAAAAAACAAACAAACCAAAAACTCATACCAACAATAACTAGAAAAGAGAAAGAATGGCTCTTAATATTCATTTAGAAAAGTAAAATACAAGGATAGCTGGGAAAGGAGGCAGAGCAAGACAGCCGAAAAGAAACCTTCGGTGATTGTCCTCCCAACAAGAACAACAAAATGAACAACTATTCACACAATTAAACACCTTCATAGGAAGAAAAATCAGGTATACAATCACAGTACCTGGTTTAACATTATAATAAAGAAAGAGGCAGTGAAGAGGGTAGGAAAGACAGTCTTGAATTGCATACACCACCCTTTCCCCATTCCCTGGCAATGGCTGTGTGGCACAAAGAGAGAATCTGTGTATTTAGGGGAGGGATAACTCAGTGATTGTAGACTTGTTGGAACTCAGAGCTGCCCTATCACAGCAGAAAGCACAGAAATGGCTGAACGCAGCTGGCACACATGGAGGGAACATGTAGACCAGCTTTAGCCAGAGGAGAATCATCCATCCTAGTGGTCTGAGCTGAGTTCCAGCAACATTCATCACCACAGGCTAAAATATTCCACACCACTCTATGTAAACTTGAAAGACAGTCTAGACCACAAGGATTGTAATTCCTGGGCAAGTCCTGATGCTGTGTTGAGCTTGAAGCCACTGGACTTAGTGTACACACAACCTACTGAGACATCAGCTGGGGTGTTCAAAAGAGTGCTTGCATCACTCCTCCGCCAATCCCAGGAAGCACAACTTGCAGCTCCAGGACTGACTCCTTCTCTCTTCTTGAGGAGAGAAGGGAGAGTGAAGAGGACTTTGTCTTGCATCTTGAATACCAGCTCAGCTACAGTGGAATAGGGCACTGGGCAGAGTCTTGAGGTCCCCATTCCAGGCCCTACCTCCCGGAAAACATTTCTAGACACGTCATGGGCCAGAAGGGAACCCACAGTCTTACAGAGAAGGACCTAGTCCTGGCAGGATTTATCATTTGCTGACTAAAAAGCCCTCAGGCCCTGAATAGGCAGTGGTTGCCAGGCAGTACTGACCTTGGGCCTTGGTTGTGAGTGACAGCCATGCTGGCTTCAGGTGTGACCCAGCACATTCCCAGCTGTGGTGGCTGTGGGAAGAGACTCCTTCTGCCTAAGGAAAGGAGAAGAGCGAAGGATAAAGGGGACTTCGCCTTGCAGCTTGAGTACCAGCTTGGCCACAGTGGGGTAGAGCACCAAGTGGGCTCCTGGGGTCCCCTATTCCAGGCCTCGCCTCTAGAAGGCATTTCCAGACCTTCCCTGGGCCACAAGGAAGCCCACTGCCCTGAAGAGAGAGACGAGAGGCTGGCAGCATTCACCATAGCTGACCGAAGAGCCCTTGGGCCTTGAGCGAGCTTTAGATGCTGACTTTCAGTGGAAGACTCAGCACCTCTCCACATGGGCCGCCTCACCCTGGAAGCCACCGTCTTTTTACAATCTAATCCTAAAGTGCCATCCCTCTCCCTCTGCCCAATTCAATTAGAATTGAGTCATTCAATGTAACCTGCACACAAGCAAAAGGAAATTAAACTCGATTTCTTAGAAGATTATCAAGTAATTTGTGGACATATCTTTAAAGCCTTTCTTGCCCAAATTCTCAGTTTTTGCAAGAGAAACCACATAAAACAATTTTTTTTTCAGCTGGTTCACCTACTAGTAAAACTGAGAAAAATAAATAAAAGCTTTCTTGCTGCTTCTCATCTATTACTGATAATTTCTTCTCTTTCTTTGCTGCCCCGCCCTCCTCTGTATGCCTTACAATGCTGGAGGTTTCTAGCTGCTCAGGGACTCTTCTTTATAGACACTCTCACCTAACAACTTCATCCAATACCATGCTTTATATACCATCTCTGTTCTCATAATTCTTTTATTTCTATCTTCAGCCCTGACCTATCCTTGCAATTCCGGTTTTATATATCTGGCTGCTCCTTGACATTGCCACATAGACCGCATGAATTTAAAATGAGTCGCAGCTAAAACAGAACTCTAGATTCTTCCTGCTTCTCTCCCAGCTTCCACTTTCTAACTAAAATCTACCCATTTGTTTATGTTTTGTTTTTGTTGTTTTTTGTTTTCTTTGGTTTTTTTGAGATGGAGTCTTGTTCTGTCATCCAGGCTGGAGTGCAGTGCTATGATATCAGCTCACTGCAACCTGTGCCTCCCAGGTTCAGGCAGTTCTCCAGCCTCAGCCTCCCAAGTAGCTGGGACTACAGGCATGCGCCACGATGCCCAACTATATTTGGTATTTTTAGTAAAGATGGGGTTTCATCATGTTGGCCAAGCTGGTCTCAAACTCCTGACCTCAGGTGATCTGTCTGCCTCAGCCTCCCAGAGTGCTGGGATTACAGGCGTGAGCCACTGAGCAGGACATCCCACTTATTTAAATTCTTCCTTATTTTGTACCTAATCCCTGGGCAAGTCCTGTCAGCACGTCTTTCTACCAGAGAATCTACCGGAATCTACCAAACTCTCTTCTTCATGGCTGCCACCTCAGTTCAACCTTCCTCTATTTCCCACCTAGATCATTGTAATAGCCTCCTAATAGCCTCCTAATAGGTTGGCTTAGTAAGTCTTCTCTGGTCCCTGTAAGTATTCTCCGTTACAGCCATGGGAACATCTTGAAAATAAAATCAGTTCGGGTCACTCTTCCACTTAAAACTCCTTATGGCTTTTTATTTCATTTAGAGTAACAAATCTAAACTATTTGCTCTGACTTAGAATTTTTTACATATTTTTATTTCTGCCCATTCGTCAACCACACAGGTCTTCACCATACGCAGTACTTAAAGTAGCACAAACTTTGTGTGCATGTATATCTATGTTTGTGTGTACGTGCGTGTTTATGTGCATGCCATGTGGATATATGTGTTAGTATATGTCTGGGAATGTGTCTGAGTGTGTGTCTTGAGTATATACAGTTGTGTGTCCACATGCCTGGACGTGCGTATCTGGTATGTTCCCGTGTAGACAGGGCCATCCTGATCGATAGGCAGATCAGACAGAATGGGCAGAATAGACAGCTCCCATGCTCAGTGACCGCAGATTATCTTCTCTCTTAATATTTATATTACTCTAGAGACTCATTAAGTTTAAGTGGTCTCTTGTCAATTGCAAATATCCTGGGAGTTGCATCGTCATCCGTAGCTTCCTGTGAGTATTATAACTAAATTGTCCTTCTCCCAGGACTTACAACAAACCACAGATAAGAATGAGTGAAAAGGTCTCAGAAAAGGAAATTGGGAGACACTTGGGTTCTCGGAGGGTAGCTTACTGGCTGAGGTGACATCTGAGTTATCTCCCCAGATTACAGGGATTTCCCTTCTCTATGGGACTGGGCAAAGGTGGGGAATGAAAAAGTTAGTTGTTCCTAAATTTTGCTGAATGCCTGACGTGCTCGGTACAGTTCTGCATTCAGAGGTTCCCTGATGCTCTTTAGATTTGAGGTCATTGCTCTTTTTATTCAGAACAGTGAAAAGGCAAACTTGTCCCCAGTAGACACAGCCACTCCTTGGTGAGCAGAAGCAGAGGACAGCAAGGGAGTGTATTCAGTGACTATTTCATTCTCTGTCAAACATAGCCAGCCAGGGGACCCTCCAGAAAGTACCTGCCTGCATGTGCCTCAGAAGGAGTGGCCCTCGTCCTGTCAAGGCCCCTTCCTTCTCCTCCCTCTGACTCTGTGCCCTCCCTTGTTCAGACTTCATTCCTTATATTTCTCTTTCCTGCAACTTCAACTGTTCCTTTTCTAGCTATTAGATCTTTCTTACCAACATGTCAACATACCATTTTATATTTCATAAGTTGAGAAAATAAAAAATTCTACCTCTTTCACCCCAGATTTCCCTCTAGAAATCTCCCATCTGAGTTGCATTTTGGAGCCTGGCAGCTCAAGAATGTTTTCTAACCCTTGGTGACTCTACTCTAGGTTTTGTGCTCACCACATCACATCAGGTGCTTTGCTTGGTTGAATGATGATCACTTTGGTGCCAAACCTTCCAAACTATTAGTTCATATCTCATGTGCCAAACCCTCAAACACTTAGTTTATATCTTATGAGACATTTCAGCAGCATTCAATAAATTGGCCCTTTCCTTCTTGAAATCTCTCAACATTCTCTCGGCTTCCTCCTATCTCTCTGGTCTTTCTTTTTCAGACTTATTTGTGGTTCTTCTTGGATAATTCCAGGGATCCTTCTCTTATTCAACACTTTATTCCATTCCCTTGGATTTAAATTCCTTTTTTATGCTGGTGATTCCCAAATGAATAGCTCAGGAATCCTCTTCTGTGAGTGTACTCTTATATCTAGCTGCCTATTTCAAAATGAAAATCCCTGGAGTAGTTAAGCTTGCAGGCTTTGGAGACAGAGTCAGAAACATAGAGTCCAATGCCAATTTTGCAACATATTTGCTGTGTGACCCTACATAAGTTATGTGTCCTTTCTGTGCCCCTGTTTATTTCATAATAAGCATATACTATATAGGGCTTTTCTGATGATAAATGAATTAATGCATTTAAAGCACTTAAAAACTATGCCTGCCGGCTGGGTGCGATGACTCACATCTATAATTCCAGCACTTTGGGAGGCCAAGGTGGGCGGATCTTGAGATCAGGAAATCGAGACCATCCCGGCCAACATGGTGAAACCCCAACTCTACTAAAAATACAAAAATTAGCTGGGCTTGGTTGCATGCACCTGTAGTCCCAGCTACTCGGGAGGCTGGGGCAGGAGAATTGCTTGAACCTGGGAGACAGAGGTTGGAGGTGGTAGTGAGCCGAGATCGCGCCACTGCACTCCAGCCTGGTGACAGAGCGAAACTCTGTCTCAAAAAACAAAGCAAAACAAAAACTATGGCTGCTCTATAGTAAACATTTAATAAGTATTTACTAATTCTTTTTTTTTTAATTTATTGTCATTTGTATCCTCCTCTCAGATGATTCAGATGTATATTCAAATCAGAACTCATGATTATCTCAGCAAATGACACTTTCTTCTCAGCTGCTTAAATCAGAAATTGACAGCTTCCCTAGATATCTCTCACACAGATACCAATCATTATCAAGTCTTTTTTACTTTAATTCCAAAACGTCCTTTGGATCGTTCACTTCTCTCATAGATCACCCTAAATCTACCATACCTTGACTCTCCCTCAGGTTACTGTAATGGTTTCCAAATCAGTCCTCTGCTCCCTCTTGTGCCCTCTGCTCCCAACTCATTCTTCAATACATAGCAACTAGAGTGATCGTTTAAAAGCATACATTGGATCATGTCCCCTTTCTGCTCAAAATTCTTCATGGTTTCCCACTGGACAGAGAACAAAGTCTCTTATCCTTAAGTGGAAGTGTCTGTGAGTTCATGCACAGCCTCGTCCCTGCCCACCTTTCAATCTATAGTCAATCCTCTCTTCACTCACAGTGGCTCAACCACACAGGCTTCCTAACAGGCTTTCAAATGTTACAAGACCTTTTCAACCTTGTCGATTATAATTTTGCCTCTAGAATATGCCTGGAATGTTTTAATCTCCTTTTTGGATAATTTTCCCTCCTTTTTGGGGTTCCAATAAATGGCATTCCTCTAAGAAAATTTTTCTGAACCTTAAATTTTAACTGAGGACCCCTGTTATCCCTTTTGTAATGCCTCATTATTTACCATTATGGCATTTACAGAATTTGCAATTATGTAATACCTGTGTGTTTATTTGCTTAATGATAGTCTTCCTGACTAGATACAAACACTATAATGACAGGAATCATATTTGTCTTGTTAATCGTTTCATCTCAAGTGTCTGGTAGAGCATCTGGCACATAGAAGGTACTTAATATTTGTTGAATTAATAAAGTGAATAAATAAACCGTGGCCAATATAGTTAATAGTCATTTCAGTGATTAAATAGAATTAGTCCTGTAACTAAGACATATATAAGTCACAAGATGTTTCTAAACCTTTTGTGCTTAAGTGATGAAATTATGAATTCTGTGTTGTACACAACTTCAATACTATCACATTGTATCGTTAACACAATGGAAGACTATGTTTGAGGGGAAAGTACATGGACTTGCTGTCAGATCTGAATTTGAATCCTTATCTACCAGCGGTATGGCCTTGGGCAAATTGCTTAACTTTCCTGAGCTTCTGTTCCTTCCTTAGAAAATGGTCATCCTAGGTGTACATGCCATGGTGGTTTGCTGCATCCATCACCCCGTCATCTACATTAGGTATTTCTCCTAATGTTATACCTATGTAACAAACCTGCACTTTCTGCACATGTACCCCAGAACTTAAAGTATAACAATAAAAGAAGTAAAACAATAAAATACTAATGATAATTTTTAAAAAAGAAAGAAAATGGTCATCCTAGCATCAGTTTACATGGTTGTTGCAGGGAATTGAAATAAGTAAATGGCTCATGTTGGTTGCTTAATGAATAAGTGTTAGCTGTCATTTGCACTGAATAAAACCTCTCTTTTGGTGCTAAACATGAAAAGGAAAAAAATAGGAATCAAGACTAATTGATAAACTTTTGATCTATTTATCCTATCCATTTAAAAAAAAAATTTGAGATGGAGTTTCACTCTTGTTGCCCAGGCTGTAGTGCAGTGGTGCGATCTTGGCTCACTGCAACCTCCGCCTCTGGATTCCAGTGATTGTCCTGCCTCAGCCTCCTGAGTAGCTGGGATTACTGGGATTACAGGTGTGCACTAGGATGCTCGCCTAATTTCTATATTTTTAGTAGAGACATGGTTTCACCATGTTGGCCAGGCTGGTCTTGAATTCCTGACTGCAGGTGATCCACCCACCTCGGCCTCCCAAAGTGTTGGGATTACAGGCATGAGCCACCATGCCCAGCCCATATCCAAAACTTTTACAGCCCCCAAATCATATATAAAGGCCTGAAATAATAGGCAATAGAATGGAAAAATGTAAAA
The DNA here is from genome assembly GCF_030222135.1 of Aotus nancymaae. NCBI lineage: Eukaryota > Metazoa > Chordata > Mammalia > Primates > Aotidae > Aotus > Aotus nancymaae. The sequence continues at coordinate 35,796,049 of NW_026988413.1, forward strand.
CCCATGAATTTTATTAAAATCAAACAGATTCGTTGTTTTTTATTTTTATTTTTTAATTTTTGATATCCCAATTCATAGCTTCACAATCAAATAGAGTGGTTCTTTACATTACGAGGGCAAATGTATATGCACTTCCCAGATCTGGACTGCTATTTACTTGGCCGACTTTTCCCTTTTCAGTGCTCACATCTTTTCCTAGAGGCTTTTCCTTCACCACCATGTTAAGCTTCCCTATATCACCATTTTATTGCTGATCTGAGCACCCTGTATATTTTTCCCTTGAGTACATCTTGTTCTGAACTTACATTCTTTAATTATATTTTTACCTGTTTGGGGTCCAAGTCAACAAATAGACTACAAATACCACCATGGGCAGGATCTTGTTTACATTCCATTCCCTGCAGGAAGCACAGCACCTAGAATGTACAATGTGCTCACAAAGAACATGAATAAACAGAATCGCTACATTGCCTGAGTTTCATTAAGCCCCTTTGGCATACTGTTTTAGCCATAGCTAAAGCAAAACGCCAGGGTCATTCCTTAAAAAAAAATCTTGTTTTTAGAAAATATCTAGAAATTTATGTAATTTTGAGCTGCAGGCATTATGCTGTCCATCATGAGAACTTATAACACCTGTCTTAAGTTGCAACTCAGACTGTTTAATATATAGAATACACTTAGCATTCCCACTGTGTGAAGGGATTTTTGCCTCCTTCCTTTTGATGGGTTACCAGTTCTCTACATAGTATCATATACAATGATTAACATGAACCAGAGGATATGGGCATATATATAAATATATCTGTGATCTTTATAAATTATAAAACCCAAAGAAGTGGCTTAGCCACTTGAAAAGTAGGGAGGAAAATAAGGTAGAAGCTCATAGACACATTTTTGTAAACAAGAATTTGAATTTCTTGGTGTACTTTTTAATTTCATGAGGATACAGTTGAAGAATGGTTTGCTCTAATAAACCCACTGGCAGCTATATTTACCTTAAGATTAAAACAAATTTACCAAAGAAATTGATTAAATTTTATAAAAATTTATTAAGGAGCTGAAAGAGCACAGATCCTTAATAAATTTTCAAGTTTGCAAACAAGGAGTTTCTCTTTTATGTGTGCATCAAAATCACTGCTATCTTATTTTTTTTCTTGTATTAGCTAATGCAGGTTCAGGCATTCTAAAGCATTTAAGTTTGGAAAAAGGATAATGCCTTTAGTAATCATAAGAATGCTACTTATGATACTTCCAGAAAGATTCATTTAAAAGCCTAAACACTGCTACATTATTATTTTCTACAATCGACAAAGGAAAAAATCAGGAGATGTAGCGATTATGGAAAGAAAATGTCTTCTTTCAGATGTCACTAAAATTCTACTTTCCTCAGGTGGCAAAATAAATAAAACTCCAAATTCTACCTTCCTTGATTTGTGTACTGTGTACTGTGTGTGTGTGTGTGTGTGTGTGTACATGTTCACCCTTTCCTTTAATGTTTTCTTTCCTGATTTTTATCTGAAACATGAAATAAATTTTATAATAAAACATCTATGTATACTGCATGGCAATCTATGATTAAGAATATAAATGTATGCACAAGAAATTTGTTTTTATTACATATTTTACATATTTCTATTATGAGAAATGCACTGGAAGCCTAAGTTAGCTGATTTGTTTGACTTTCTTTTATATTGTTAAAAAACCTTAGTTGAGGTGGTACTTTTATGATACACTTTGGGTGTTGAATATATTTCTTCTCTTAGTTACAAGAAGAAATTGAGAAGGGCTACAAATTATAAATAAACCAGTCATTCAATTGTTCATTTGTATTTAAATCTAGACTGCCGTCAGCAAACATTACTGAAAAAACATTTCATTAGAATCAGTGATACTCAGATACAGACAGGTATTTATGCTCTAACTTTTTTTTAACTTATGGATAGTCTCTTAAGCTGAATTTATTATAATCATTTTGGTTCAGCCTAAGTTTAGATTGAAATGCTTATTATAATATGAGGACATATATGATGAGAGAAATGTCTTGAATTAATTTCAGATAATCCTACAATATTCATTGAGTCTGTATCTAATAGTAAATAATTGCAGTAAAATTTAACTAAATTGTCAGAATCTTTGCTATTGAACTGAATTCTAAATAAGACAGCCAAAGAAAATGGCATGACATTGAATTCTTCTGGTTTTCCAAACTCTGTTTCCTCCAAATGATGTATGGTTTCAAGTTCTTCTAGTCACTCATAAATCCATCTCTCTCACTTGTCTCTCATTAGTGGACTCCTGCACATTCAGATAAATAAATTAATTTCATTTTAGATATTAGAAGGGCTGTCTGATACACACATATATGTACACACATATGCACACACACAAAAAAAACAGGGGTGAGTTCTGAGAAACATGGCATTAGGCACTTTTGTCCTTGTGAGAACATCATAGAGTGTATGTACACAAACCTGGATGGTATAGCCTAGGTTATATGGTAAAGCTATACACCTAGGCTATGTGGTAAAGCCTATTGCTCTTAGGCTACAAACCTGTACAGCATGTTACTGTACTGAATACTGTAGGCAATGGCAACACAATGACAAGTATCTGTGAAACTAAATATAGAAAAGGTAGAGTAAAAATACAGTATTATAATCTGTTGGGACCACCCTCATATGTGCAGTTCACCATTAACTGAAACATTGCTATGTGGCCCGTGACACTATGTACTTGTTTTTGTATATATGTATGACTTGTTTTCATAGTGTACTGTGATTTTTGCATTGGGGTCTATCTGCTGTGTACTAGCAGTTTGTATCCTTCTGTATGACAACTTAGGGAACTTTTTTTATTTTATAATAAAATTCGTATATTTTAGAAAATTATAATTTATCATATAAATTTATTATATTAAATTTATATAATTCATCATCAGAATTTGAAAATAATCAGCTATATATGACATTAATTTCCCATACATGTTTTTTAAATTATGATTGCATCTTAATTTCTCACGTAAAGAAAGTTTTGGACACAATATTAATATTTACAATGAATAACACATTTACCATTTGATAAGTAGAAAGGGAAAGATTGAAGTGGAAAATAAAGAGATATTATTAATAGACCAGTGTTATTTTGGAACATAAAACAAGCAAACGATCAAGCCCAAATAAGAAGTTTTATGGCAAGTACTTATATCCCAAGTACCATTTTAAAAGGTACATTAAATTTTCTACAGTGCTGAATAAATCAAATGTCTATGTTTACACCTTTATTGGAGTTTTTTATTTTATCAGGAACAAACAAAAATTTTCAATGACCTTCAGAAAAATTTTGGAAATGTTTGTGAGGTTGAGTTGGAACAACAGGATTGAAAAAATCCAATCATATTTGTAATTATATTATTTTAATTTAAGATACTGAATTATGCACTTATTTTGCCTATCTGAATCTCTCTGCACCTTCTTTTGTATGTGGGATTAAATGCCTGTAGGCACTTTGTTGTCATCCTCTGAAATTTTTGCTGGCAAGAATTTAGGAAGATACAAAAGATAATGAAGGGTGAGAATTGTGGTTATTGATATTAATTCCAAAATATTTCAGTTTCACTACCAGCCTCCAGGACTTGAACTGTGCACCAATTAGATGCTGCAGGCTATAAGTGCAGCCCTAATGAACAACCTTGAAAATTTTGGCAGACCTTATTTAAAAAGGGGAGCAAGTGAGAAATAATAGATGCTCTAACACATAATTATCTCTGTCACTGGAAAATTAGCTAAATGTGTATGCTGTATTGATACGGAGCTGTTGGAAAAACATTTGTCAATTAGGACAGTAATATATTTCCCCACTAGGTTCCATTTTATTTTAATTTACCAATAGTCAATTAGAAAGCAGTTATTATCAGAACACTGCAAGATGATAAAATGTGTTAGACTAAAGAAAATGGGAAGAAAAAATGATCATCTTTGATAATGACACCGTAATCACTAGAGCACAGATATGCCCAGGACTCCCTCTGTGTCCCATCCCCATTTCCTTTCATTTCTCTTTTAGTTTAAAAGAAAAAATAATATCAATAAATGCTAAACAATAGAACTCTGTCATAGAAATACATAATTCAGTTTAAACTTTTATATTATCTAAATTAGGAAAACCTAGACTCATAATTTTTCAGTGTTAGTTTTCTAACAGAAAATGTGGCTAATAAAAATCTAGTGGATTGATATATGTGAAATCATTAGCACAGTGCTTAGCCTATATTTAATATCCAATACAGTTAAGGGTCATTATTGCTATCTTTTCATGGTTGTTGTAATTATCATTATTTAGTACTCACTGTTAATCTATTGAAGAAAGAAAGTATAAATTGAAAAGTGTGCATTAGGATTTTACTTCTGTGGGTTTACTTTTTTTAAAAAAATCGCATTGATTGGCAATAAATTAATGTATATCCAGAACGATTGCTGTGTAAAATTATGATGCACGTGACATTTTTACTTCTGAAATTGTTATATCCTCCTTAATGAAATCTTCTGCCTCTCCCAGAAGGTGTCTCTGACTGGGAAATTTAACAAAGCCCTCTACCCAATTCAAGGTCTACTCAGCCTTGGTTCTTTCAACTCACTTACACATGTCTTGGAGAAATAGCTTATTCTGATAGTTTTAGAGTTCCGTTCTTTGTTTTGTAGGTAGCTTAGGAGGTGTTTGGGCATTATTGGTGTGTGACTATTAAAAACTGCTAATAGGTTAAAAGAATGGTGCCGAAATGTGTAGCTCTAACCAAGGAATTAAATTAATCTAAATCAAACTCTAAATTCTGGCTTTTCTTTCTTTTTTTTCTTTTTTTTTAAGGAGTCTCTCTCTTTTGCCCAGGCAGGAATGTAGTGGTGCATTCTCAGCTCATTGCAACCTCCACCTCTGCAGTTCAAGCAATTCTCTTGCTCAGACTCCCAAGTAGCTGAGATTACAATCAATCATGCACCATGATGCACTGCTAATTTTTTTTTTTTTTTTTTTTGAGACAGAGTTTCACTCTTGTTACCCAGGCTGGAGTGCAATGGCGTGATCTTGGCTCACCGCAACCTCCGCCTCCTGGGTTCAGGCAATTCTCCTGCCTCAGCCTCCTGAGTAGCTGGGATTACAGGCACACGCCACCACGCTCAGCTAATTTTTTTGTATTTTTAGTAGAGACGAGGTTTCACTTTTTTTTTTTTTTTTTAGTAGAGACAGCATTTTTCACCAGTTGGCCAGGCTTCTGTTGAACTACTGACCTCAAGTAATCCACCTGTCTTGCCCTCCCAAAGTGCTAGAATCACAGGCATGAGCCATTGTGCCAGGCCAAAATTCTGAATTTTCAGAGTCAAAGCCCAAGGATGCCTCTACCATCTTGTAACCCTTGTCAATATCCTACTTTCGTCTTCCAGGGTTCCTCCAAATCTCCCTCCAAATATTTGTTACCTACTCATTCAATACCCTTCTTCAGCCCTCCTTTTCCTTTGGAAATGACGTGAACCAACTAGGCCCACCTTTCTTGGTGAGTGCCCCTGATTACAGACTTACCTTTCTGTTTTCACAATCACTCAGATATTTCAATAGGATTAATCGGATGATAGAATTTCAAGTGTGGTGTGTTAGTCCTCCTGCAAAACTATTTTAATAGCGTTCTATACATTCTCTGAAATTATAGTTGAAAAGGTAGAGTGGATACCTGAGAAAGTTTTTTTCCTTTTAACTTTAACATGATACATAAACATGAAGCTCTTCCTCTTTTGGGTTTTGTTTTACTTTGTTTCCTGCTCTTTCTCTGGGCAGGTAGGAATTCATTTGCCCTGCCTGCCAGTCCCATAGAGAGAGAACCATTGCCTACTGAAAGAAGATTTTAATAATGTGATGAAATATTTTAGAAAACACCTTGAAGAATAGTATCATCATGTAACCTCTGTTGGACAGATGTTTTCAGGAGACTGAAGTATAAGAGTGACTGTCAAAATAGAAAGGCGAAAATTTGAAGTGTAAGATTATGAGTAGTAGTGTAAAGAAGAGAGTTGAGATGTTTTCCACTATGTAATTCCTTAAAAAGGATTTGATCTGGTTTCTTAATCTGTATTTCTCCAGCATCTATCACTATGTCTGGCCCATCATCTGTATTCAAGAAATTGAATTATATGTAGAATGAATATTAGTTACCTAAAGGATTTCCATAGAGAAGCTAGAGAAAGAAGTAATTAGGGAAAGGGGGAAAATAATCTGCTACAATAATAATTAATGCTTGAAGATAATGGAGAAAAAAGGCAGAGCAGGCAGTAAAGAGGAAGATTAAAAGTATGATATGGATTTAATTCTATTTTCAACTAGAATATTTGATAATGATTATATATTACAGTTATCTTAAGCAAACTTGCTGTTCAAAACTTGTAATTCCTTAGAAGTAAAACATCTAACTCTGTAAAGAATATTTTACTATCCTAATACAACCAGCTGAAGTAGATACAATTTAAACCTTGGCAGAAACAATTTAAACTTTCATTAAAAAAATACAGTGTGCCTACATAATTGTGTTGAAAATTCAGATGTTTACACAGTGCAGAGTAATAACCATTTTTGTACCAGTGAGTTAATAAAACAAACACCTTAATGGCACTGTAGGGAGAGAAGACGTCTTTCTTATGAAACTCTGAGGAGCCATCAATTTAATTTCAAGAACCCTATTTTATTCTTTTGAGCGATGTTACTGGCAGACATATTATAACTCCCCGGAGGCTATTTCTAAGCCAACATTGTGACTAAGTTGAAGGAATGGGGAGGTGTGTTGAACTTTTTAATGCAAGATTGACGCCTAATATATCAAAGGCTATAAATGAAAATAATTAACAAGAAAATATAGAGACTATCCACCAAGAGGATCATATATATCACCAGTGAAATCAGTCTTTCTACTAAATCATTTCCTTTGTCTTTTTCCTTCTTCTAACAAACTCTTAACATTTTCTTGTTTTTTATCCTTTCCAGGATATTGAAGAGAAGCCACTAGTGTATGCATATTAAAAATGAATGAAAATCTATGTGAATGTGTATGAATAAATATGTATCTTCATATATACATACATACACACAAATAGCTAGATAAATCACCTTGCTTTCCTAAATAAAATAAAGCCTTTGATTAAGAATTTAATTAATTTCTGACCAAAACCATTACCTCAGAGCTTCTCTGTTTAATTCAAGTAGTGGTGTTTAAGAAGTATATAAGGTTTAGGGACTGGCTTTCCTTAATTGATACTATCTTTTCTGTTAAAGTCTCTGCCTTAATACCCATTACTGGCAAAAGCTACTGTCTCCACCCATTCAGATGAGATTTAAGCATTACTTTCAATTGTTGTTTCCTTTGAGTTGTACATCTCACAGCGTCCTCCCACATGTGTATTATGAGTGTGGCATATCCTAATTTTGGGAAAGGAATGAAATCTAAGAAAATAGGGCAACAGTCAACCATTTTCTCCTGTTCAAGCATGCACATGTTTTATTTAAGTATTCTCCAAAGGTCTATTTTTTCCAGCATAATGCAGATATTATGCTATCCTTTGAAATAAGATATATGAATTTCAAACAAAATTGTCAAAAACAATGACCTTAGTTACTCCATATGGTACACAGAAATAATTACATTTCACTTACAATACAGATGCACTTAACACAGTCATCAATAGTCATTCACCACCAACACAGTATATTTTTAAATCACCTAAAACATCAAAAAAGGTTTTTTCTTTTCCAAAAGTCTAATAAAATTAATGATTTTGGATAAGTGATAAATCAAAAGAGGTGGTGGAATTGTTAATCAAAGTAATCTAATTGCATTTTCTTTTATATAATATTAAGAACATGAAAATAGAACTTCTCATTGGGAATCAAAAGACATAAGTATTCCTGACTGTGGTCTCCTTAGTCTACTTTTTGAAAAGTTTTCAATAAATGTCATCAAATAAGTTCCACTAGACATTGTTCTAGAAGCATAAAGTGACATGAGGCAGGTGTTAATATAATTGTTAATATTTGCACTGCTGGAAGATTAGTAACTTTTTAAAAGATGTACTAGTAATAAAGCCAGTTCTTCCCAAGAGACAGTTAAGTTTATCTTACTTTCACGTAGCAAATGTTTATTAAGATCTACTATGTGCATAGCACTGATCTAGAAGCTATTCTAGAAATGGGAATCAAGAATTTCTGGCTTTATTTGAAAATGGTTGGATTAATCCCTTTTTATGAGAAAATATGATAAGCATTTAAAATATCTCATTTCTAATAGAGGGATAATTATTAAATCTTTCCATGTACAGAAGCTAAGCTTTATTCCTTACAGTGGTGGCTTGGAATGAACAAAAACTTTGAATTTGACATTAAATTTTTTTACACTGTCACGTGCAGACATGTCTGCTGAAATATTTTAAGGGTGAAAGTTGTAAAGACTTTTCACTTAAATGTACAGAGATCAATTTTGCATCATCAAACTCCTGTCCTCCTGATTTATTGGAGAAAATTGTACCTTGCAATACACAGTAACCTTTTTGAGATAAATTCGTTCTGCCTTCCCTAATAGTGTAGAAAGCATGCTTTCATCAAATATTGCCAAATAAAGCACTCCAGTTTATCTCTACATTTCAATCCACATTAGTGATTCTCAAAATGTATTCAAGATCTAAAGCAAAATAAATAATACATCAAGTAAGATTCTGAAATCATTGAGCCTGTGATATTAGTCCCAGTCAAATCTTTTCATAAAATACATAGTGATATATCCAGGATCTGGGCTTTTCCATAAACAACAAAGACGTTAGAGATAATTTATATGGGTCAACTCCTTTTTTTCTAGTTTTTGACAAGGGGATTGATGACAATCTACTTACAAGATAATTTATTTGGAAATACAAATGTAGGGAAGTCACTTAAACTGCAGTAAACGTTAGTCTTGTTGATGATGATAAACCCAATAGAAAGGTGCTATAGAAATACAAGAACAGATAATGCACTGTGTCACAGGAATACAGTGGACCAAAGAATATTACTGAAAAACATTTATGGCACAATAGTTTTGGATTAAAAAGTTACCTAAAACCTGGCCACACCAAAAGTTTTTCTACGAACGTGGCTCTTACCGTATCTATAAAGATCTGGAAAGTACAACAACAAAAACATCCTGATTCCTGATACAACAGTTGTACAATGAATTATTGCAGTTGTAACAGTATCTAGGTGCAAAGTTAAATGATAATTAATACTCAACTATCTGAACACTTTAGATTTACTAATGAGCATCCCCATGAGAAATACTGCAGTTCTAGAAGGAGTTTATTTGCACAGCTCACCATGGAACATGAACACTCAGCTTGTTGTAAGTGCACAGAAATTACCCCTTTCTACAATTATAGTTTATCATGCCTATTCTGAAGACAACATAAGGAAACTGAGATCACTGCTTCAAAGAATTCTAGCATGCATTATGATGGTTTCCTTCAGTCAATACAAATATGTCGTGTGAGTTTTTTTTCACATGTAATAATCTTCATCATAGCCAATGTTCATGGTTTTAACAGGAAAAAATTTTATCAAAATGTTTTCCATATTTTTTTGTTTTGCATTCAACTGGAACATTATGTTCAAAGATTTATTTTATTTATTTTATTAAAAAAGAGTTCTGATCATAAGAAGCATCAATAGGTGGCATTTCATTGTGCTCATTCACAAAGTCAAAGGGCCACAGAATATTACTCTGTATAACAGGTCAAACTGTCTAGAAATGCCATTTGGTGGTTTTATGCACATCCTTAAGATTTGAAGCTTTGTTTTTGTTTCATTACCAACCTTCTTGCTTTGCTGCCTTAATCTGCAGAATATTTATTGTTTCTTCTTTCTTCTATGTTGAGATTCTTTTTCATAGCCAGGGCTCAAATTCTCTTAGACTTTATTCCAATTGTCTTACAGAGCAGAGACTCTGACAATATTTCCTCCTGAATACTCAGGAGATTCTGGCCTGTCGTCTCCTTCTGGTGTGGTAACTGGAGGTGTTGGGATGCTTATTATTGCTGTAGTCACATAAGGTTGTTCACAGTTTAGTTTAACACACTCTTCCATTTTGGCATTTAAACTGGATCGGCTGATAGGACAAAAAAAAGATTTAGGAAAGTAAGTTGTTTACTTAAAATTTTTTTCATACAACTGAGAAATATGTGTTGTAATGCTTATAGAAATATATAATTGCCTAAGAAAAGTTATTATAATTAACAATATCAAACACCAAACGTTAATCTGTGTTAAGGTGAACATTAGTTATTAACATTAAATAAATTTCTAAAAGACACTTCAACTTGGTTCCATCCAATATTTATCAAACTGAATGTATTCTAAAAAAAAAAAAAAAATGTAAGAAAGAAAGAGCATCAAGTAGGATTTGGACAGCCTGGACTGAGCAAAGTAGTTTTAAGACAGGACCTCTGAGAGATCTGAGAAACTGCTGTGAAAGAGCCATATCATATAGATTTCTTAATTCTTTTGACCACAGAATATTTTTATTTTTATGTCTTTTGGGGATATGTAATGTCTCCCAATCTCTCAACTTAAAGATGATAACATATTACAAAAATAAAAAAAATAGCTATTACTATCTAGTATTTCAAGGTTTTCCCAAATGGTATTCTTGCATGAATTGCATACACTATGTGGGGAAGGGGATAAATGAGAAAGGAGAGAGGAGGATATATACAGAAGCTTGAAACTAATTATTTTATTTTTATGGAAAACATAATTAGGATGTTTGTGTCCTAAAATTTTTTTTTCTAAAGACTTTTCCATTGTTGATTTCATTTTATAAAGGATATAAGACTGCAAATCTAAAATATCTTGAAGATAGAAGTCTTATGGCTCCAAATTTTAATTTAGTCTCAGAGGCATCCAATTTATGTAAATCAACATCACCTGACTTCAGAATCGCATCCAGGTTTTCAACAAAGACTTTTGAATGTCAGCAAAGAAGTAGGACTGAATTTACAGACTCTCACTCTAACAATATATGCTATTCAATGTGAAGAGCAAAATAAAATTATTTTGGCAGAAAGTGATTTTTTAATGACATATATTGTTTAAATGTACTGCTTTTTCTTTTTACATGTTTGTGGTAAAAACAGTGAATAAGGAAAAGCAAAGGGAAAATCTCAATATGGAAGTTTTACTTAAATTGTTCACAAACTAAACAGAGGTAAACAATTTAAGTATTTTATTTTTTGCATTATGTTGATTTTGTGTTTGATATGGTCAAAAATGCCTTTATGATCAAAATTATATATTGACAGAAAAGATTTGTGTAGGTAGAGTTTTCATTTTTACTATTAGAGTGTGTATGTTTTTAGGTGCTGTTAAATAATTTTTAGCCATATTGATCTCAATTTCATTTGTTTCTTTTAGTAGTGTCCACCATCATTTCAGACTATTTTAATACGTAAGAGACTCATGAGTATAAAGTTCTTGCCCAGATAAGAAAAAGTTGTGGAGTTGGAGAGAGAAAAACACATTTGTGTGCACCCAACCATCTTTTCTTCTTTAGACTCTTAATACTGATGTAACTGTTACTTTTAGTCCTTTATGGATATGCCAGTAGAACCATTTTCCTACTTGTTACAATGCCAGTTTTGTCTCTTCTGGAACTATAGGAGCTAGGGATTCAGGTGCCATATAAGTGGCAACATGAGTGCAGAAGACACACCCTGGGAACCGGCACAGGTGTGTAGGCAGCACAGATTAATCTCAGGTACCTGTTAGATAGAGGTGTTCTCTCCACACATCTGATCTGAATCGTGCTGAGTTCTTGTACACTACCTCGATGGCTTCCTGACACGTTGGCATTTGGGATGCGAAAAGTTTTTTTGTGTCTTCGTGAACAGCAAGTGCTGGTGACTCCTTGTTGTGAAGACAGTGAGGGACTGTGACTTGAAGGACGATTAACAGTTGTAACTTCCATGCAGCTTTCTTCAAAGACTTGTTCGTCCACAAACTCGTGATTCTGTTTCACAATTGTAAGTAAATGAAGAAACAGAGAAGCACGTTTTTAAAAAGGAAATACACAGCTTTACTTTTAAAGCTCAAATATGCCCAAGTACAGTTAGACTTGATACAATGTTAAATAAAATCATTTTCATGAAAATTAGAATATCAAATCACTTCTTTTTGGCATTTATATGGAAATATCTCTGTAGTTAGACCTAGAGATTGACATCTATAGGCTGATTTAATGTCTCTTTATCGACTAACTTTATTTTGAAATATCATTTATTTATTTAAATACAAAATCTGGAAGGTATAAGCTAAGGAAAAAAAAAACCCTTAAAAATGAATATAGATTAAACCTACAGGGAAGTTATAAATTCCCACAGACTTTATTTTTTAAACAGGTTGAAGTTATGGGAAAGAGATTATTTTAATAGAATGCCCCAAGTTAGATTGTCTGTTATATATTAGCAAATATTTTCACATGGGATGAAAACATTTCTAAATTGGAAATGAGATTCCTAAGACACGATCTATTTTTTATATGTTCCTCTAAAAATGCCCAGTGCAGAAAAATATAACTTATTATTTACATAAGTAAAATATAATTGTCTGCCGAATGTGTCACTTCATGTTTGACCCAGAAGGGATTAGCATTGAACTTTTGTGGCCTTTTTTGTAATCTTGTGATACATCACTGGCATCACTGGCTGTACTCATGATCTCTGTATGCATTCGGGGTTTCTTCATCCCAATTTCCTAACCTTCAGCCCAGTAGCAAACAGTAATAGGCATCATTTCACATATCATATTTTATAGAAATATGGTATCAATTTTGCTTTTAAAATGTTTAACAAAAAAACCTTCTGAAATGCCTATGCAAGAATTTCACTTCATAAATATAAGGGAAAACATTTTTGGTCTGAACTATGAGAGAATGACCTCAATTACTATTTTGTTTTTCTTTGCATGGGTAGGGATAGTCTTATAATGGAAGACTTTGCACATACCAAATTCCACTTAACCGTCCCTCACCCTAAAGTATTAGTAAAACAATTGAAGCAAGACACTGGCTAATAAGAAATAGATTACGTTTTAGTTACTCATTTTGTCATTTGTTTGCTGAGAAAAGCATTTTGAAACAAATTAAATTTAACATTTTACTCTTTAAAGTCTAGAGAATAATATAATCTACAAGACAGAATTTCATGTTAAACATTAAATTTCAAAGAAAAAATAGTGCACAAAAGATTCACAATCTGTTTCCTTCTCTTACAATGCATAGTTTCACATACCTAAGTTATAATGCATCAGATTCCAATTTATCTCATCAGTGATTGGAAGTGCAGGGGACATTCTGCTATAGGTTACTACATACTTTTGTAGATAGCTCAGTAAAAACTATATTAGTTGGTGTTCAGTGATTTTTGATCTTAAAAAAGCCCGTAAAAAGGGAAAATAAAGAAAACAAAAAAGATAGGAATAAAAACATTTTATTTATTTATTTGTTTTGAGGTGGAGTCTCACTCCATTGTCCAGGCAGGAATGCAATGGCATCATCTCAGCTCACTGTAACCTCTGCCTCCTGAGTTCAAGCAATTCTCCTACCTCAGCCTCCTGAGTAGCTGGGATTACAGGCTCCCACCACCACGTCCGGCTAATTTTTTTTGTATTTTTAGTAGAGACAGGGTTTCACCATGTTGACCAGGCTGGTCTTGAACTCCTGACCTCACGTGATCCACCCACCCTGGCTTCCCAAAGTGCTGGGATTACAGGCATGAGCCACCACGCCCAGCCAACATTTTATTATTAATCTATCATTTAACTTTCAAATTTATCCTACTAGGTTATAGACCTGTCTATATCTTTATTTAAAAATGCGAGTATAATTGAACTCCTGACCTCATGTGATCCACCCACCCTGGCCTCCCAAAGTGCTAGGATTACAGGCATGAGCCACCGCGCCCAGCCAACATTTTATTATTAATCTATCATTTAACTTTCAAATTTATCCTACTAGGTTATAGACCTGTCTATATCTTTATTTAAAAATGCGAGTATAATCATGTTACTACCTTGTTTAAAACCCTTAAATAATTTCCATGGGCTAAAGATCAAAATTGTTCACATGCCTGCAAAACCTAACATATCTGGCCACTGCCTTTCCCTTCACCTCTTCTTTTGCCATGCTACACTCTCTTCTTCTGACCACCCTCAAATTCTTTCACTTCCTCCTAGGCTGAGTTCTTTTCTTCTTTGGGTGCTTATATCACCTGTTAGTTCCTTCATTGCTCTGCGTAGTTAACTCCTAGTCACCCTGCAGGTCACTACTCAAGTTCCTCCAGGAAGCATTGCCTGACCTGTCCCCACATGGCTCTGCCCTCTTTGCTCCCTTGACTGTGGTATCATTGTTGCTTTCCATGTTCACTGCTCTTTTCCAGTAACACCCCTGTCTGGGGTTTTGTTTTACAAATGGAGGCTAAATGGCAGCAGAGGCCACACCTCATTTCATGGCGTTTCTTGGATCTGGCTCACTATTGGGCACATAGTTGGCAAGTAGTAAATATGTGCCGAAAGACTCTTGGTAAATAAGTACACGGACAGGCAATCCTTTGGAACTGAGGAGACAAATCATGTGTTGCCCGAGAGTGAGTGGGCTGACATGATTCAAATAGGGTGAAGGTTTTGTTCTCTGTGATCATCATAGACTGTGATGATCAAACTGGCTAAGAAATTGGTACATTTGCCAATGAGGGAGTTCAAATGAGGGCTTGTAAGTGAAGAAATACAGACTCACTCCTTAGTACCCAGGGGCATACCAGTGATTACATTAGTCATTTTTCTAATGAGAGTAGTTTTTATTATCTATGTCTATTCATTACAGCTGTGAATGAAACAAATGCTTACATTCCATTGCCTCTATTTTTTGTTACTGCTATTGCTATACTCTTGATCTAGATGTTAGGAATCCTCAAGCATCATTAGTTTTTTTTTTCTGTCTAACCAGCATTTTAAGAATCACGGAAAATGATATTGTGTAGGATTTACTATTGGAAGACCAATCTTCATCTGCATTAAGTGACTTCTTAGACTAGCGTTAAAATAGCTGCTAAGAATAAAACATTCTAAATAAGTTTCTAAAATACTTTCCAAGTTGAAATGTCATTACAGTCTTTCCAAGTAATTTCAAATATTGTGGGGTTTTGGTTTGTTTGTTTTTTAGTATGTTTTCCAGTAATGCAGACAGTGAAATCACACTCGGAAGCATTAAGTATGCACACAAAAAAATGGAATTACTGTCAGAGAGCAGAGGAAGGCAGTCATGCTGTCTCCTTACCGTGGTTTTTTCCAGGCAGTGAAGCAGGTGGTGGTGCTGAGTTTCAAAGCTGGAGCCGGATTTGCTAACAAAAGCCTGCTCATCCTCTGAGGACTGTTAACAAAGAGAAGACAGAAGAGCTTTCTATTTTATTTGCAAACAACCTGAACCTTGGCTACACATTTCCATAGAGAGATCTGCTCTATTAACTGGCAACGTTTTATTTTTTTAACTAGGAAGGAACAAATGTGCAGTTTCTGTGAAGTTGGATGATCGGCATTTACAATTTCATCAAATGAATGGTCTGGTCTTTTAGACATGCCTCCCTGAATTGAAATTTTAAATCTCTTTTACTCATTCAACTACCAACTGTGTTTGTAAGATGGGAAGCTGTTATGTTTTGATAATCAAATTTAACCTAGTGCTTAGAAAATGTTGAAACTGCAATTATGTGCACATACATAAATAAAAGCTATTTTGTAAGTAAAAGTAAAGATTGGAATCCTAAATATTAAAGGAAAGTTCTGGAGTAAAAATAAATGTCCTCAAATTGTAGTTTATGTCATATGAACTTCCTAACACTGAATGGTGTTCTCTCTTAGTTGTGAAGTAAAACAAGACATCATGTTAGCCACCCACCCCAATCCCTGACCGAGATGAACGTTAAGGAAGATAAGTAAATTTGAAATAAAAAAGAATTAGGCATTTGAATTATAGAGCATTTTTTGCCTTTACTTTGTTAATATGAGACAGTGTAGAAATATTGCCCAATGATAAATAGACATCATGATTCACTGGCAATATTTCATAGAGCAGTTTCTAACCTGCTATAGCCAACTGGGATGTATAGGGTGAAATTAAAAACAACAACAACAAGAACAGACACTTGTTTTGATAGCCATTGTCATAATTAGCCACAATAAAATTATATGGAAGTAGAACTAAATCAATATTAAACCAATAAACTCAACATTAAAAAAAGAGAAGCGCTTGATCATACCTGCAGCTGATTACTGAGTAAGCCATTCCGTTTGCTCTGCATGTAAGCATTTGCGCTTCCACTTTTGGCTGCCCGGATCCTGGCCAGTCTAGCTTTCTGTAGGAGAAGAAAAACAAATGTCCTGTTAACATTTATAAATTATTTGTTTTTAAACAGTGAAGGAACTCTTGTATAATCCTATTGTCAGCCTACATATATATATATATACACACACACACACACACACACACACACATATATATATGTATATATATGTATACATGGGTGTATATATATGTATATACATATATATGTGTATATATATGTGTATATATATATAATTGCATTTTAGATTTTGGGGTACATGTGAAAGCCAGCTTTTCACATGCAACTATTGAAAATGACCTCTCTACCTTTTTAAGTACTTTATTTCAGTTAATATTTATCAGTAAAATCAATAAACTACCTTGGAGCTGGCTTGTGCCTTTAAAAATTATAATTAAGTCTTTACAATAAGATCAAATTATTTCATTATTGTTTCAGTTGTGTCAAAAGAAAAATAACTATTACTTTACTTATATTTTCATTTATCTCGATCTGAGTAACTTAATGAAATGAAGACCAGTTTGGTAGCTCAGGAAACCAGCTGCCAACTCCTTTTTGTTTAAACTAATGTCCTTAAAAAAATCAGTAACTAAGTATCAAGAACTGATTGCCTTTCTTCCTTTTTATTTTTTTAAGAAACACTATTCATCTGTATCTGCATCCTCCAATATAAAATTATATTTTTGCAATTATCCTTTAAATGAGCCAATGTAGATCCCATGCCAAACAACATGGGCTCTCTCTCTAAACAAACAAAACAATCGAACAAAAACAACCCTGAATTTATCTACTTTGTCTACTGGCATGGGTCCACACAACTGTATGCTCATGTGATTTGTATTTCACTCTTGAATTTGGTGAAATGAAGAACATAGTGAGCCTATCCAGAGAGATTTAAACATTACTTTTCATTTTTAAAGCATTTTTTTTGTGTCTGTATAGAGAATATCCTTCAGTGTAGAGGGGTTAGGTGGCCAGTTCAATTGTTCCTTTAAGTTACAGTGAGATCCCTAAAGTGAAAGTGCTGAGCATCTCCAGATTTCTGATATTCCATTCTACTTTCTAACTGCTGTTGTCGATGTGCATTTAGATTGTCATGGAAGGAGTCTGGTGTTCTCTTCCTGGAGAGTACTATTTTGGTGACCATTCTACTTGTATTACATGAAGTTAGCAAAACAGAGACTGGGATGGCTTAGATAAGTTTCCTTAAGCTTATCTTACAAGACTCCTTCTTTTTCCTTTCTAAACAATCCAGAACAGTAGTATCTTTAGTCTCAAGTCCTAAAACGTTCCTTTTAATAAAAAGTTTTAAATTATCTAGATTTTTTAAATGAAAAAATTTTAGTACCACAAAAGTGCACGCAAACAATTGTCTCTGACCATGGAGCCATCCCACTCCTAGGCTTCAGAATCAATCATGGTAATATTTCTAGAGAACTCTGTGAGAAATTTTCTAAGTATAAAAGAGCAAGTACACACACACACACACACACACACACACACACACACATAGATTTTTTTAGTCCGGAGAATACTCCTCACACTCTTCTGCAAATTTGTTGTTTTTTAATTATATTTTGGAACTCCTTCCATATATACATGTAAAGATCCACCTCATTTTTTATAAATGTATAATACACCACAGTATAAACAAAGCATTATTTATTTACCAGGCCAACCACCAATTAATTTTTAAAGCATCTTTGGCAACTATAAGCAATGCTGCCTGCTTTGACTATCATGATGAGCTTATCTACAAGTCATAGTTCTGAAAGCAAAATTATTCCTGGATCAAAGGGAATGGGCGAAAGATTTATCTTTAGCATGTAATGTTGTTTGACAGCAATTTTTTAATGAAATAAAATTATCTTTGGAGAAAGAGTCTGAACAATCTTAAGGTATTCTCATGGAATTAATACTTTCGATAACAAGTGTGTTTGTGTGCACATGTGTGTGTTTGTGAGTGTCTCTGTGTGTTTCTTTTGTAAGATCTTACCAAATCTCCCTCCAAAGTTATTGTACCAAGATGCCTTTCACACACATCATTTGAGAGTAGCACTGAGATGTTTGAAGCTCTCCAAATCGCATTTAGATATCATCTGTCTTTAACTCCACCCCTCCTCCCTTCCTTCCTGAATTTATTCTTCCTGTGTGCTGAGTCCAGGTTAAAAATAATACTGTGTACAAAGAGCATATTTGTAAATGATGAGAAAATTAGACAAATTTCATTCTTTGTTGACAACATAATGTTTAGATCACTCCAAATACTGACACAATAGTAGAGAA
Organism: Aotus nancymaae; assembly: GCF_030222135.1. Taxonomy (NCBI): domain Eukaryota; kingdom Metazoa; phylum Chordata; class Mammalia; order Primates; family Aotidae; genus Aotus; species Aotus nancymaae. Next base: position 35,814,777 of record NW_026988413.1, read on the forward strand.
TGAAGTTGGAAGGTAGAAAATGTTTAACTTCAAAAGCTGGGCTGCAGTTTCAGGATTTCAGACCAGACTCAGTAAAACAGTAGCAAGTGACAAGGACATTTGGAAATGACTCAGAATTAGCCTAGTAAGTCAGAAATTAGAAATTTCTATATTGGTTTTTAAAAAGGGATTATCGTTGAAATTTCAGTCTTAAAGTCTCTTTGGTCTCCTGGAACATTCATTGCCTTTCTACTCCCGACTTCTGATTCCTCTCTCCCTCCCTCCCTTCATTCTCTAAGCATTCAGCAGCAGCATTAGGAAGTACTGGTTTATTTTATTAGGGAAACATATACATTAACCAAAAATACCATCCAGCAAAATAAAATGACAAATATTTCTCATCATATAATGGAAAGTCTACATATGGTGGCAAACACTACTACAGAAGTAGTTCTAAGCTTAGGGGATAAGAAGACGTTGTTTGAGAGACAGACTAGCCATTTTTGCCTAGTTATGCACTATGTTAGAAAAAGAACTTCCCATCTCGACTTCAATCATGGCTTTTCTTTGACCCGACTACAATTCTATAGGAGTTAATTGGTTTAATTGGTCTTGTGGAGCACCACAACAAATGCCTGTTGAATGCTAGCCTTTATGACTTGTGATTATCTCTTTGGTTCCAGCAGGTAATTGAAAGAAATTATTTTACAAAGATATTTTTAAAAAATCATTTTACTTCTGACCCACTTAGTATGACAATCTTGGCAGTTCCGATTATGCAATTGGGAATTTAAAAGAAAGCCATCTGCTAGTAAAAAGAAATGTATTCCTTTCAGTCTCTTACCCCGCTTTTAGGACATACAACCTCTGGCATGGCAAAGTATCAGCAAATAATATGGAAGTTAGAGAAAGGTTGTAGTAAGTACTTTATCTTAGCTGTATGAAAAGTCGGGGTCTTCTAAAATTTGAATTAAAGCAAGGTTTACACTTTCAGTGTAAAAAAAAGCTTTATAGTTATTTTCAAATAATTAATTTGCCTTAAATGGTGATGGTGTTTGGAAAAAAGTTGTCTCATAAGCATACTCTTCCTATGCATCCTGATTCTTCATAGCTGCAGTTTTTACCTAATCATCCAATCTTAGTAGGATTTCTCAAAGTTGGTTCCAAGGAATTCGTAAGTGTAATGAGTAAAATCTAAACCAAACAGATGGAGCAAACAACTGGTTCTGTGCTCAAGAAAGGTCTGGGAAATGCTGAGGTGTTAAACAGGTTTCTTTGCTCTTGGGTTCCTCACACCATATAATATTATATATGTATTATGGGTGATCACTGTGAGGAGAACAGGGATACATAGCATGCAAGTTTCCTCAAACTAATTTGACATGGAATTCTTGTATTGTGAAGTACTCACAGGCTAGTATACAGTGGAATACAATGGATTTTAAGTAGACTGTTTTTGAATTACCTCAAATCACATACACTTTATAGTGTATGTTGTGCAACAGAGGCTGGAAGTCAATCTGAGAAGGATCTATAAGCCAAACACCACTGAGATACTCATTTCCTTAAATGGTCAGTCATTTCTAGATGAGGTATGAGGTAGATTGAAGGAAGTTACCAGACCATCTTGTTCCCAAATTACAAAATATTTTGAAAAATAAAAGTATCCTAGGCAGCCTTAAAAGTGACGTAAAGAAGGTGTTTCTCTTTGGTAACTCCTTATTCCTCAAATACTTGCCCTACACTCCCTGTAACATGCGTTCTGGAAATTTTGCTTACATTTGTTTCTTTCATTTAAGGGTTAGTAAAATGCCTTAGGTGGAGGTAGCATATTAAACTTTATCAGCTTTTAAAAGTTTAAGGCATTTCATTTGCTAAGAAAAATAACTCTGCTAGAAATTTGAGACAAGTTAGTACCAAACAATGATAAAAAGAGAGGAAAGACGTCAGTGGCAGTGTAATATTCCCAGGTCCAGAACTTGGTTAATCCTGGAGATGGCAGGCCTAAGCAGAAACAGGGCTGGGATTTGGGTCAGTGGAAGAGGCTAAGCAACGAGGGTCTACAAAAGGATTCTATGTTGGAAGAGGTGAGAACAGAAAGAGGAAATAGGAGGGCATCTGAGACCAAATTCTTGGGTGGGATTAGGAGTTGGGAATTTTGGTTATCATAGTAGATAATCTAAGAGATTATTTTCACGCTATAGCAAGTAGTTATTTCTTGCTTTTTCATTATTCTACTTGAAAAAAAAAAAACCTCTTTGATTTGGACATTGGTTATAGGAGATTGGTCAGGGTGGTGGGAAAAAATATAGGAAGATGCAGACCTTCTTGGAAGGCCAGAAGGTTTTACAAAAGCTTTGGGAAAGAGTTACTGCTGAAGGCAGCCTAATCCTCTTATGTTGAGTTAATAGCAAAGAGCAGATAACAAGAGAATGTAGGGGAGTTTACCGAAATAGCTTGTTTACCTATTTCCACCAGAAACCAACCTTTGATCTCTACTGGGGAGGGGGGTGGCGGGATGGGGGAGGGATTGGCAATGTTGCTTACCCACAAATGGTGTTTGATCGAGACCTTTGTCATTAGATCCATTCTAAAATAAATTCGAGCATCTCTGGCATATGGGGGCTGCAAGGCTGGACTCCCTCTTTGGAGTCTGTAAGCCATCGGGTCCCCTAGCCATGCTTTCATAGGAATAACACCTATGTCTCTGTACTTCCATCATCTGTCGCTTATCTAGAGTCTGTGGGTCAGTCTCAGAAATGGCTGAATGTACTAGGCAGTGGTTTTCAAAGTGTTGTCTCCCAAGCCGCAGTATTGGCATTACCTGGGAATTTATTAGTAAATTTTTCAGGTTCTAACCCAAAACTACAGAGTCTGATGTTTTGGGATCCAACAATCTGGTATATGTGGCTCACTCCTATAATCCCATCACTTTGGGAGGCTGAGGTGAGCAAATCACCTGAGGTCAGGAGTTCAAGACCAGCCTGGCCAACGTGGTGAAACCCTGTCTCTACTAAAAATACGAAAATTAGCCAGGTGTGGTGGTGGGTGCCTGTAATCCCTGCTACTTGAGAGGCTGAGGCAGGAGAATTGCTTGAACCCGGGAGGCAGAGGTTGCAGTGAGCCAAGATTGCACCATTGCCCTCCAGCCTGGGCAACAGGAGTGAAACTCTATTTCAAAAAAAACCCTAAAAAACAAAAATCAAAAAAGAAGCTTTCCAGTTGATTCTAATGAATCTGAAGTTTGAAAACCATACTAGCAGGGTATGATAAATGGCAGACTAAATAAGGGTAGTATCTTCCTAAGTCAATGTGAAATATTTAATGTGTGAAAATTAAAAATATTACACTGCACACTGGTGCATTGATTCTACACTTCTCACTGCATTTAGAATTATCTATAGGAATATCCTAAAATAGTCATAGTTCAAATAATACTAGAATTTTTTGCCTTGGACTTTAATCACTAAGGTTTGTGAGCATGAGCAAATTATCTGTAAAATGGAAATAGTGTACTTCCTTTGCAAGTTGACTGTGAGTATACAAAAAACAGATATAAAGCACCTGGGACATTCTAGAAACTAGTGAGGGTTTTTGTTGTTGCAATTAGTATTATTAAATTTTAACTATAATTACTACTATGATTATCATATAATAATTACTCACAGGTTAGCCTGTGAGTATGCAGATGATTAGGTGGTGTGATCCATATTTTAAAAGAGCTGCTTCAAAATATCAACCTGCCACTTGTCATTGCATTAATCTATCTTTATTTTGGCTAATACATTCTGTTCAGTAACTATTTATTGAATAACTAAGAGAATCAACAAATCTATTAAAATACAATTACCAGTGGTAGGAGTAGGGGAGAGGTGTCACAGTTTAGGCCTATACCTACCAGCATGTCAGTATTTAAGACTTTATCAAGGATTGATACAAATGTGGTAAATGATGTATTCCCTGTAAATGGCAAGAGTGGGTAGCAGCAAAAGCAGGAAGAGTATTTGCAGAGGGAAGAACCTAGAAGAAGGAAAGTATTTCTGATGGCGATGATGGGAATTTTCCCAAATTAATATTGTATCTATTTCATGCTTTGGCTTGGTTTGGAGTGGCAATTGAATTAGACACCAAAAACACGGTCTAAAAACCATTTTGTAATATTACTTTTATTAGTCAGTTGGACTGATATTTTTACTGAATTGAATGCTTGCTTGACTGAATTAGCTGGTTATTTTTGCATAACTTTAATATTTGGCACGTAGCCCAGACCCAGATAAATTTAAACTGTCTTAACTTAATGGACGTTTGTTCTGCTTTTTTTCCTCTACTTTCTTGGGAAGAAAAATAGGAAATATCCCTTGGTAACTTATTTAGTTCATATCCACTGTTCTTTCTTAGAAGATTATGTTCAGTTTATTGATCACAGACTATATACTGCACGTATTATACTATGCTATTATATTTGACTTTATTAATCCAATTTTTCTAGTAGCAAAACTCTGTAAAATTCATTGCATTATGGCAGGAAATAAAATATATAGCAAATATTTTAAAGATACCAAAAAGCATTCATAAAACATACTTTTCAATTAGTGTACTTTTAGAATGTTTTTATTTTTGATTTCTACATGTATTTAGTAGGCCAAAATGCTTCTAAAATATCCTAAGGTTTTCTTTATTGATTTCTTTGTTGTAGATGACAAACTCTGAAGAAATTCAGGTGTTTGGGAAATTGGTTTATTGGAAATTAGATTTGTGCTTCCTATAGTTTTCATATAGGTGGCTCTTATACTAAAGAAGGGAATTCTAGAACGGAGATAGATGGGTGGTTGGAAGTTAAGCTTTTTGTGGGATCCCGTTATTTTAGACAATGTGCATATGTACCCAGTAGAGGGACTATACTATGGGCAGAGCCACAATTGTGGTGCTTGAAGGTCCCTGGTGGTGGGATCAGTTGTGGCTGAAATCCCTTTACCTCTGCTTGCCAAGGGTATGTATTCCCTACATAAGACTACAGGTATCCAGAGGGTGCCTTTTTCTACTCCTCTCTATTCATTAGATGATCAGTTCTCTATATCCATGTGGACTGGACTATTTCTAACTCTTCTCTGTAATAATTAGTTAGTGGCTAGGCATTTGTCCAAAAATGAAAAGTTCCATAAAACAAGTAACTACAGGGCTCAAAAAAGCAATTCTTTGCTAAAGTTAGAAGATCTTTGACAGTGGGCATAAATTGACAGAGAACATGCTAGTTCTTTGGACAAATATGCTGTGTAGCCACACCAATTAACTAGAACTTTCCAAAGTCTTACTTTATGAGATTATACTTTACTAAAGAGGCTGACATTGTTCATATGTGTGTTTAAGATCCTGTTCTGGAATTACCTACAAAGCCAGTGAATAACTAGACCAAGTTCTCTTACGATATTTTGTTAGTTATAACACATCACCCAAGTTGTGCATCTACTTTAGTCATGATTATGAATGACTTTGGATACTTTTAAAAAATGAATCTATCCTTAAAGGACAAACATATAGTGACTATGAAGAATACTAGAAATACAGTGCCATAAGCCCTAAGGAAACTACAAAAGAGATTTCCAAGATTACTTCTAAGTAACAAGGGACCTGCCTCTCAAGGTGACTAAGGGAAGAATGAGGAAGGGAAGTATGCTAGGATTTACATAGCTTTTATGAGAGGCACCTTATCATAGTGTTTGTATATGAGACTGGGAGCAAGACTGGCTTGGATGGAATGGTGGATCTCCAACTTAACAGGTATGTGATCTTACGATTGCTTAATTTGGCAGTACTTGAGGATTCCCATTTATAAAATGAGGATATAATGGTAACTAACTGCTAGAGTTTTAGTGAAGGTTGTATGTGTTGACTCAAGTTTAGCCTAAAGATTTCTTTACACATAGTGAACTGTAACCTAAATGGAGTTGTAAACAGACTGTAACCCACTCTTGTGCCAACCAACGAGCTTTGGCCAGTCACAGGGGCCAACTGTTCAAACTCTGTTCAAATAAGGCAAATGCTGGGCTGTAATCAGTACAGCTGTTTCTGTACGTCACTTTCATTTTCTGTACATCACTTTCCTTTTACTGCCTATAAATCTTTTTCTAAACATGTGGCTGTGCTCGAGTTTCTGAGCTTACTCTGGCTTGAAAGGCTGCCCAATTCATGAATTGTTCTTTGTTCAATTAAACTGTTAAATTTCATTTGCCTAAGGTAAGGTTTTTCTTTTAATATATGAATTCTTTTGTGAAAAACAGGAGACTAATGTCTGGCACATATAAACCATCAGTAAACATTAAATATTGACAATATTATGATGTGTTTATATACATTTATATATACTTATATATAATCTTAATCTTATCATTTTTCCCATTTTATAGTTGAGCGTACATTATGCTTATTCTTAGAGGGATTAATTAATTGGCATGAAGTTCAAACAAACAGCAAGCTGCTGGGACGAGAACAAAACTCAGCTACAAATGATCAGATTACTTCCTGTGTCAACTATGTAAAACATGTGAGAGACACATTTTGGTGCCCTTTAATAACCCTCGTCTACTGAACCAGCTTGACCTTTGATAGACTGAGACTCAATGAATCAGATCTAGAAATCTGATTTTAATAAAGTTTGCCAATAATCTGTTTCTGATTTTGCTACTGTCGCTAGTGCTGTTCATCGAATATTTCTAATTTCTGCTTCTGGCCCCACAGTAGGATTGTATTTTCCTGCCCACTTCGAAGGTAGACACTGCTGTGTGATTTGCTTTGGTTAATGCAATAGACAAGAAAGTGACTCAAGCCACTTCCAGGAGGGTGCATTAGGAAGCAGTGTGTGATTCATCATGTCCTTTACTCTTGCTGGAGTGTCTGCAGAAGTACGCTGTCAAGATGAAGTCTCTATTCTCTGGACAAGTAATGGACTTGTAGCATGATTAAGAAATACTACTTATTGCTTTAAGCCACTGAGATGTTAGGTTTCTTTTTAGTGTAGAATTACCTACCTGGTCCTGACTGATGCAACTACTGACCAATCCAGAGCACTGAATAACCATTAAGAAATTTTAAAGCTCATTATAAAAAGTGGGAAGTGCTAAACCATGGTTGCACAGAGCTGAATACGCACCTTTTGTGCCCTTCGTTTGTCTGCTCGTTGATTTTGGTGGTAGATGCGACTGAAGTTGGATACAATCACCGGAACGGGCAGAGCAATGACCAAGACCCCACTCAGCGAACAGATAGAACCAAAAATCTTCCCTGCTATGGTTTTTGGCACCATGTCACCATACCTGGGATAGAGAAAAATATATATATATTGTTTTAAGTCACAGAAAGACATTTCTACCTGAAAATAATAGTTTTTTTGCTTTAAGTCAAATGATTTTTGGACATGTCTATTTCTACTTCATAACTACAATATACACAGCTTCAGACTTTAATGTCAGAAATTATAAATATCTGAATATAAAAATTACCTCTCAACCTTGTAGAAAATCATTCTAACATTTAGGAATCTCTTTGATTGGAAATATTTTAAGCCAGATGATGTAATGATAGCTCTTCAATTTTTCCTTTATATGCTATGACATAGTTCTTTACATTTATTTAATACTCAATAATTCCATGCTGAAATTTATAGTCTGGATAACACAATTTTCCACTTAGTTCTTTTCAGCATTCAATTGGTTATGAAATTTAAGTAGAAAAAGTAGCACATCACATTCCTTTCACCAGATGCCATCATTTAAAAAATAAACTTTTCAAGGTCCCCATTAACCTTCACTTGTGAAATCTAATGGCCATTTCTCCATAAAAATGTACCTCAGTCTCTCATTTGTAGCTTGTCAGTTGACTATTCTCTCTTTGAAAGACTATTTTTATTCTTGGCTTTAGTATTAGAAAATATTCTTAGTCTCCCTCCTACCCCATTGGCTACCACTTCTCATCTTCTTTTCTGACTCCTGTCCCTTATCTGATTTTTAAACTTTAGAGTACTTTAGGTCTCAGTCTTCAGTCCTCTTATCTTCTCCATATAAGCCCACTTCCTATGTGACTTTGTCCAGTCTCATAGCTTAAACCTATCTCTATGCAGCTGATGCTCTAATTTACATTGACAGCCATGATGTTTTTCCTGAAAAGCGGATTCAGATCTCCAGTGGTCTGGTCTGATTATTTCTACCCTTGGGTATCTAAGAGCCAATTAAAATTTAAATTAGCCAAAATGGAACTCTTATTTCCCTAGCTTCCTCTGCCTCTCTCAAATCTTTTTCTCCCACAAGTCTGCCACCTATAATTAAATAGAACCACCACCATGCAGTTGTTCATACCAAAACCGAAAGAGCCATCTCCCCAGTCCCCGATATCAACATTTCATCACTTAGTTGGTCTCATTGTTTCTGGGCAAACCAAATTGTATCCCATTCAAGTCTCTTCATGACAATAAACCAAACCATGGTCATTTCTTACCAGAGCCACAAATATAGCTTCTTATCTGACTCTCTTTTCTACATTTACCATTTTACAGTTCATGCCAACATAGCAGCCAGAACTTTGGTTTTAAAAATGGAGATTAGACTATTGCTATATTGCTTAAACCCTCAAATGGACTTGAAACTGAAATAAATCCAAACTCCTCAGTTTTGCCTGCAAGGGCCTACCTCATTCAGTGGCTGCCTGTATTTTACGTCACCTTTCACCAAGCTCACTGGCCCCCGGCCACACTGGCCATCTGGCCCTCTATTTTGTGTGCAGCCCTCTGATGGTGATTATTCAAGGTGCCATTTAAATGTCTCCATCCAAGTGATTTTCTGGTCACCTCATTCACAGAAGTTTTATTCTCTTCCCTAATCATCCTCTATAAGATTTCCTCATTTGATTATCTTCAGAGTACTTATTAACATTGTCTTATTTCTTAATTTATTTTTTCACTCCGCATCCACCCTACTGAGGTTAGAATGTAAACTTGCTAAAGCAGGAATTGTTCTACTTCATGTCTCATGAGCATAAGGCAGGCTCCTACTACATATCAGTTGAATGAATACACTTTCTCTTCTTTTCTGATGGAGAGTTCATCTAAGAGTACACTCCTGGGACAGGGACAAGGAGGAGTTTTTTCCATCTTACTATTGCAGAAGTTACCCAGCTGTGTCTGAGCTCCAACTACTCCACGCTCACTCTGGGGCTCTGGAGAGCTCAATGCTCAGAGTGTAGTCCTGAGAGACAGAGCTCAAAGGAGCTCACATACTAGAATCCATACTCTAGGGAGCTGAGGAGGACTTGGGGTTATATTGTATCTTGAGAGGTAGCCTAGGCAATAGTCACTCTAACATTGTTTTGTGAGAAAACATGTGTGTCAATATGGAGATGGAGAGGAATTGGCTGAAGAAAAACTGTTGAGAGAGACAGAAGGTGATACTATTTAGTGCCACATTTAATAACCCTATTCTGAGCTCTGGTCCTTTGCTTTGCAGACCCAGATACTCACTCTTGTTGGTGTTTGTGGATGATCAGCAGTTGGGCTAATTTAATATAGCTGAGGTTCCCACAAGGCTTTGGCACCAGAATGACTATTAATTTATAGTACAAAAATAATAACCCAAGAACCAGAATGCTGTTTTCATATAAAACATGATCTCTTTCTGCAGTTTATCTGGGAACCTAAATTATAATCTAACGATTATGTTAGTGAAGAAACAGCAAAAGCTAAAGGAATTTAGAAGATCAGTTTAAAAAGTCTTAGGGATGTTCTTACTATAGAGATATGTCAGTGGGATTGGAAGGTCAACTCCTTTTTATACAATGTTGTGTACATATGAGCCAAATTATGTGTTTGTCACAGTTCACATTGATTGTCCAGCCATATTTTATACACAGTGTTTTTTCCCTTTGCATTGATTATGAAGTAGGCCCCAGAGAAGGCACAGGCACACACACACACACACACACAGCTTTTTAAAAGGGGATTTGATTTTTAATAAAAACTCATTTATTATGGCTAAAGAAGACAAGTACTGAGTCTATGTAATTAAAGTAAGCCTTCTAAAATCTAAATATATAAAATAGCTAAGTGCATCCATCATATAGTTTCTCTTGCCCTTAAAAGAATTTTAAAATCAGTATTTATTAACTACTTTTTGTATTCTAGGCTTATGTCAGAGGATAGGCAAGCTCAGCATACTTGCAACTATTAGAGAAAATTATGAAAAGTAAGGAGCTATACCAGTTTGCTGAAAGGCAGCAAATTCACAGTCTAGAAGGATCCATAAGGGCAAAGAGATTGCAGATACATAAGAGAAGCTCCGTGTCATAAAGTTATGCTAATCTACATCAAATAAAATAGTTATTTTTTAGCTCTACCATCTTTGTTTTGTAATCCAATCAACTTTATAACCAATCCTTCACAACCGAGAAAGCACAGGTGAGTATTTGCAAAGGGCAGGACTGCAACGACTGTGGTGGGAAGAGGAAGGGGCACAAAATGTTCATCAGTGGGTACATCTTCTCTCATGTTTATACTCTTGGGTAGAGATACAGAGTCTCTCCACATTATAGCCAGTTAGGATGGTCTCCAAGGCTCTGCTGCTGTGAGATAAGGTAGAGGAGATGGTAAGAGAGTACAAGGAAGTAGAACAGGCAGGGGTGCTAAGACGGTCCAGACTGTCCTGCAATTTCTCATGTAAGGGAAGCCTGAGCCCTTAGCTGGTTTCCATGGAACACCAGCTGCCTGCTTCCTCATACTCCTTGGTATAATTTACGTTTCTCTTTCTTTCCTTCTCCCTGCTCCCTTTACCAGTTGAAGGTGGACCGCTGTTGATATCTGCAATATTTAAGCATATCTCACTATTCGAATATGTTGGAGAAGAGCAAAAAAATAGTATGACTCATGTCTGTTTTTACATTATCCTCTTTGTCTCTCTTCTCCTTTAGGAGTGACCTGGAGAAATGGAAATGGACAATTTTTATCTGCAAACTTGTAACTGAGCATAGAGTCTGCCATGGATGGGATATATCTCACTGGCAAAACCAGTTGCTTTTCTTTGTTTAACAAAAGATCTTCTAACTAGTATTCAAACTCATAGCAAGAAGCAAAATAGCATTACACACCTCAGGAATCATATCTCTCTGAAATTCCGTGGAGGAAAGGCTTAGAATAGAAAGCATATATTGAGAAGTGACACTTACCATGGTGAAATGATCATTAAAAGTTTAAGTGTTTCTAAAATACTGCCACCTTTTAATGATTATTTGTATCCTAGGCAACTTGGTTTTCTGTTGGTACTTATTATTTACATTCAATATAAAATATATCTCATTTTTTTCCAGACTCCTTATTGGTAAATTTATGCTAAGCCCAGTAGTATTATTTATTTCATTCTGTTTTTCTTCAGAATTTTATATTATGCATTCAGTCTTTGAAAAATCATCCTCTAAAAAAGTTACACCAAAACATGGCATAGATGGGTGTTCATATTCATATATATATTTTTTCTATTTAATAAGATTAATTAAAAGACTACAAGAAGCCCCTAAAGTTAAATAAGATAAAGAATGAATTCTCAAAAAAGTTAAAAGGAAACAAGAGAATATATCATAAGAGAATAACTATCAAATATTTTACATAATACAGCAACTTGAACTTTGTTCATTGAAAGGAAGCTTTTCCCCATTCTCTCTCTCTCTCTCTCTCTCTCTCTCTCTCTCTCTCTCGCCAGGATGGAGTGCAGTGGTGCGATCTTGGCTCACTGAAACCTCCACCTCCTGGGTTCAAGTTCTCCTGCCTCAGCTTCCTGAGTAGCTGGAATTACAGTCATGTGCCACCCCACCCAGCTAATTTTTGTATATTTAGTAGAGACAGGGTTTCACCGTGTGGGCCAGGCTGGTCTTGATCTCCTGACATTGTGATCCACCTGCCTCAGCTCCCCAAAGTGCTGGAATTACAAGCCTGAGCCATCGTCTCGTGTTTATGGCTCCCTTTCCTCCTCACATCAGTTAAAAAGGTACAATATGGAAGTGGCCTTTGCATAAAAGTGTTAATTCTAAATTTGCACACAATTTCCAAAATTACTTGGCTAAAATTTTGTATTTTGCATTTAATGAAGATTATATTCGGTGTCAGAAGAGATTTAATTTTTGGCTAGTAAAGATTTCAATCCCAAATATTATCCAAAAGTTTCGTACAAGTTCTTGAATTCCTGTGTGCACTCTATTTAATGCTCAATCTGGTGAAATCTGATTAATTCAGGCAGACAGTGCATCCATTCACCCAGCTATCCATCTTCCTTCTTATCAAGTAATAATGATAGGTTGAAAATGTGGATAATTTTTAAACATAATTCACTGTAAACCAAATTTTATTGATATCTTGCTAAAGTTTTCCCTGTTTAGTATTTCTTCAGAAGTTGCATGGCTAGAGTGTGGCTTTCTTTATATCTCAAGTGAAGAAATATTCCCTTGAATTTTCTTACACAGTCTTCAAACACAGTACTGTTAGCCTCCTAGTCCTATTCATACAGTTTTTATTTTTTCTCTTTTTATTTGATGGGTATAAATGTATGTTCATTTGATAGAGTACAAATGTTGCATAAGGCAAATCTCTTTAGCTAATGAGTGACTTTCAATCCCTGAAAGTACATCCATACATACTAAAAGAGAAAAGAAAAATCATATAATTGATAAACAATCATGAAGATAGAAGAGATTCTTGTACAACAGGAAGAAAATGCTGATTTAAAAATAAACCTTGATGCTTACCGTATTTCTCACATTCTCTTTTTCATTTTTACAAGGAAAAATTGTAAATTACTAGGTATAAGGAATAGAATGATGAACAGATCCTGTGCAGATGCACAGTTCAGGAGCACCCTGTACACTGTATAAGGCAGGTGCTGGTTCAAAAAATGTTGCATTTCAACTACTACAATAGTTAAACTCATTTGGGCCGTGAATCAGTATTTGGGGTGTAAGTATTTGAAAAGCACGTATCCTTTAAAATGTTACATGAAAGTAAGTGATATGTATAATATCCTGATGAAAGCCATTAGTTGATTATGTGCGTACATCTATGTGCATGTAAATTATTGATTTTTCCTTTGAATTTTTCTCTTTGCCCAGAGTGTTAGTCTAAGAGGTCTGAGAAACAATTTCTTCTGACCTGGAAGCTGAATCATTTCTTAACTAGTAATTCTACCCCTTAGGGTCTGAGTATCTATGTTATTCATGGATTTTCTGCCATCACCTTGGTATTCTAGATGGATCACAGTTTGATGGATGATTTTTATAGTAGCTGTAATGTTTGCAAATAGCAAATGACCTTTTTTTTTTTTTTTGAGTGTTGTTACATAACACCTGCTTGTGGTATTGAACTTGTTTGCCAGAGGGGCCCTGCTATTACTTCACAATAGGCAGATTTCTCTTTGACATTTTAAAATCGATATTTGCCTAGAAAGTTGCCTTGATTTTATCTCCACCTCTCTTGCCCGGAGGATCAATTACTATTCCATCTCACCTCTGCAGGAAAGCTGATAAATTTTTTTTGGATCACATAATGTATACAGTTGTTTAAAGTATTCTGTGTTATCTCCTGTTTCAGCCAAATTATGAGCTACTGTTCTTTTAATAGTGTATTAAAAAAATAAAAAACAAACCTTTTCCCACTATTCATAGCGTTAATAATCTTAATTAGCGCCCACTGAATATAAAGTGGAAGCTAGAGGATTCCACACCCTAATTAGATATTTCTACCTCACAGTCTATGAACTTTCAAGGACTGCGTGGATAAATTCAAGGGAGTCAGGGAACTCCATGATACTATATGTTTTCACATGCATTTTCATGAAAAGTGTTTTCACAGCTGTTATTAAATTACCCAAAGTGTTATAGCCCAAATAATGTTTAAAACTTCTACCTTGAACACTTAAGATACTTAAGGGAATATTAATGTTAAATATTGTCAACATAAAGAGTCTGAACTCACAATGCACGAAGGAATTGCTGAAAAACGCCAGCATTATTTTATAACTGCAGAAATACCAAGTACCCACTAGGGGGCATAAAAACCTAAATGAAAGTTTGGAAACAAACCAGGTCTTTGCTGGTTTTCAGGAGCCGAGAGCGAGAAAAATATTTCGAGTAAATTGCCTGTACTGATTCCTTATCTTTGCTTGCACACATGCAATATTTAGGATATATTTTGGGCATCTATTCCTCTGGAAATAGTTGACCCCTACCCCACAAATTTCATACATTATCTATTCTCAAGGTGTTTCCAAAGATGCAAAATAATTCTGACAGCATTTTGTGTTTCTTTTACAAAGATAAGTAATTTTCTGTAATGTGAGGTATTGCTAAGGCACAATTTTAAATAAGAAACCCTTAACTAGGACCCTTAGTGTGAAAATTACATGAAATTAAAGGATTAGTTGTGTGTAAAGAAAAGAAAAAAATCAAGGAAAGAACTAAGATGATTTTACCACATCTACTCAACATTCTCATTTATACACTAAACCCTCAACGTGAGATTTCAGCAAGGCTTACTGACTGTGTTCTTTAGCTTGTGCTTAAAAACAAGCAAGCAAACAAACAAACAAACAAAAAGTCAAATTCTTTCCTGTTTCCTAATTTTTTTTCCTATTGCTTTTAGCCTAATACATGATTATGGGAAGGCTTGAAAGGTTTTAAATGGAACATATGATTTTGACCTAACATCCAAAGAAGTGTTTTTTACCTAAATTAATGCCATCAGTAATTGACTATATAGTCTCGTTTACAGAATGTTTTATTTTCAAAGTATGCTTTTCAGAGCCCATGTTTTCAACACTTATTCCTCATTTTCTAAAATTAGGATTTTTCAAGAACTTATAAAAATAGATTACTGAGAGGTACACATTAAAAACAAACAAAAAAACCACTAGGGACTGGCTTTCCCAGCTGTGGAGCCACCGGAAATATTTCCTCTGCTTTGAGTTCCTAGTCTTTGTTGCCTGGAGCTATCCTTTCACTCTCACATATCTGTGAGTCTGGTCATGTCATTCTCCTGCATAAAAGCCTTCAGTGTCTCTCCATCACCTGCAGGAAAAAGCCAAGCTCCTTAGCATGATAACCACAGCTCTTCATGACTTGGCCACCTCATCCTCCACTGCTCTCCCACATACACCCTATATTTTCACTGGAACAAATAACTTTCTATTACTGGAATGTACTATGTCTTTCCATTCCTGTATGTCATGTAATACTGTTCTTTCTAGAATATTCCTCTTGGCACTCCCACTGCATAAATCCTTTGGGTAATTTCCAATTTACATTGATAAAGCTCAAATGTCAATTCTTATTTAAAAAATTTCTGACAATTTTATCTCTATCCAATAACAGTATCCACTGTCCTTTTGCTATGCCTTCAATGCTACTTGCAATTGAGAAAGCACAATTAGATTTTTACAGGACTATCTTCTCTTTCCAGTTCATGAGTTCGGTGAGGTCAAGGATCAAGTCATTGTTAAAAACCCAAGTCTATCACAGACCTTGTCCAGTGCTGAGCAAATAATTGGAATTCAATAAATATTTATTGCTTAAATAAAGCCTTCAGGGAAAGGTCTGATGGTAAACAATACACATGGCAGGGAGTGAGGGGGAAGGGGGATACAGGTCTCCTGCTCTTTTTTTCTGAACTAGATTTCTTATTTTTCTCCAGACCCAACACCATGTCACCACCTCAGCTTTTCTAAATTCCTCTGCAATACTTAGACAAAATGCCCAGCATAACGAGGTTCGACACCGTTCATGCTTCCTGCTTTTTATACTCAGAGAAACCATTTTTAACCTAGATGATTTTAAATGAAAATAGAAGTGGTGAGGCCTGCCATTTTTCCAGTTTCTGCCTGTTTTCCATGGTCACATACTTAACAAACATGAATCTATAAATCTGGCCAGAATTTATTTATTTTAATTTTAATTTTTTTAAGAGACAAGGTCTCGCTATGTTGCCCATAGTGAGTGCAGTGGCTGTTGACAGGTATAGTCACAGTGTACTACAGCCCAGACTCCTAGAGTCAAGGGAACCTTTAGCCTCAGCCTCCAGCATAGCTGGGACTATAGGCATGCACCACCATGCTCAACTTGGCCATAATTTTAAAATGCAAATAACTCCAACTTGGCAGATTTTGTCCTCCCAAATTTCCAACAATTTGAATAAATGTAGACTCTGAATCTTACCATCATCCTGTGAAATGGCTGAGCAGTTCCATAACCATCTACTCTTCTCTTGGATGCTATTAATCTTAGATAGTGAGCATTTGGCCATTACCTGAAAATTCCACTGTGTGGTAGTTATTTTTCTTAACAAGATCCTGTCTGGTTACACCTTGAGAGTATATTGAGGGAGATATGATTGTCTTGCAACAGAAAAAAAAATTAGTCTATAAAGCAAATCAAAGTCCCAGTGAATGTCTGATCATTTTGGCTTTGGGCTCATGGCACCAGCCTCCCTAAGATGCATGTTTTGGTTTTGCATCCCAAGAGGTTTCATCTTCAAGACTGTCAGAGCTGCTTTCACTCTGGGGTCTTTCTTCAGTTACTTGCTGCCATCACTTCCATCTCTTCCTGGCCTTTGAAAGGTAACTCTGTTGGATGAAACTCCCATGATGCATGGCTTCAGTCACTGCTGCTGCCCTTCAGGCTGTCACCCAAGGAGCCAAATCCCTTCCACTTTGACAGTGCTGTTGATAAGTCTGTTTTCTTATAACCAGCCACCGCTCTGACTTGCTGACATCCCTGAAACTCTTCATTGCTTGCAATCTATTCAAAAGACTCCTAAGTGCCTTTGCCAGGGGAAGACAGGGAAGTTGGTCCCCAGGTGTATGCCTGCAGTGCCAGTCTTAGGGGAGAATGTTACTTAGGCAGCCTTAAAGCAAGAAGTGCAGCTATTTAATTTGAATTTTTTTTCTTTCCCATCTGAGTTTACACAGTCTAAAATCCATTAGTATTAGAGGTCTCTTGACATTTTTAAGTTGTATTTACCTATTTTATTTTTGACTGTAGTTTTAAAATTACCTATGGATTATCCAGTAATGACCTAATACATATCTTATTTCTAATTCTGCCCCAGAAGGCCTGATAATTTTGCCACCAATTGTCTACTTCTTAAGTGTTACAGAAAAGAATGCACAAAATTCTAAGTAGCTGGGAGATAAGACATGGCTCTTTACTGGGGCAGAGGATTAGGCTCTGTTGTGGCAGCAGCAGTGTGGGACTGAGATGATGGTCTGTGATTACAAATTGTGTGGGCTGTAACCCACCTTCTGGTGGGTCTGGCCAAGCTTAATATTATTCCTGTTCCCAAATACTTGATATGATCTGATGGCAGTTCCATGAAAAGCCTGGTTTTCTCACTCAACTGACCACCCTGGGTAGGGTCTGGGCTCCTCTTGTCCTTTATTGGCAGCACAGGGCCATTTTGGAGTTCACCACCACAGGCTCAGTTTGGAGTTTACCACCACAGGGCCATTTCTAACACTCATACAGCCAAGTCATGGGCTTGCCTTGTGTATTAGTCCGTTTTTACGCTGCTGGTAAAGACACACCTGAGACTGGGAAATGTATAAAGGAAGGAGGTTTAATTGACTCACAGTTCCACCTGCCTGGGGAGGCCTCACAATCATGGTGGAAGATGAAGGAAGCACAAAGGGACATCTTACATGGCAGTTAGGGAGAGTGAGGGAAAGTGAAAGGGAAACCCCTTATAAAGTCAGCAGCTCTCGTGAGACTTATTCACTACCATGAAAACAGCATGGAGGAAACTACCCCCATGATTCAATTATCTCCTACCGGGTCCCTCCCACAACATGAGGAAATTATGGGAGCTACAAATCAAGATGCGATTTGGGTGGGGACACAGCCAAACCATATCATCTTGTTTCTTCTTTATCTCTGCACCTCTCTGCCTAGTCATTAACCAGGGACTTCTTCCCCGCTAAAGATTCTGAAGTTCTTTAAGTATAAATAATTTAATATGATGATGCTTCATGTGAATAGTCACAGCTATTTAAATATAAGAGGAGATGAGATTAGAGAAAATGTGATTTAACCTCCCAAAGACAGCCAGGCGCTTCCACTAAAATTCTGGTGTTTATTTAACCTAGAAAATTTCTACATCCTTAAACAAACTTTGTTTTTGATGAGAATCCGGGAGCCTATGTTTACCTTAGATATGTTTTAGAAGAAAGATTCTATTCCAATCAATGTGAGACAAAGTTATCTCCTAAAGTTAAATGAATATACTTTATGGATTTTGTGTTTGGATTATTTTGCCTCTTGTTAGGAGATTAAAGCACCAATTGAATGCTCATTCTTCTTATTATTTATAAAAAGTAAGGCACATCCAGAAACAATATATACATAAAGAGGAACTTAAAAAATTCATGACTCTGCCTGTATAGTTCTACTTTGTCAGAATTTTGTATGACTATGCTCTATGGTTGTATTCTTACTCTATCTAGTTAAGAAAAATCAACAACACAAAACAAAAACAAAAAGATGACCTGAGAAGTACCCCTGCTTAAACATAAGCCAACTGAAAAGAACCTTCCATAAAAATTATTTCCATCAGCTTTCATTTTAAGGAGAAAGAAGAAATAAATTATGTGAAAACACGTTGATAATAGAATTTTTTAAAAAATGTACCATATATGCCAGAGTCCAAGCGCATTAAATGAATACTTTTTTACATCTCTTTGTATGCTCCTCTCTGCACTTAAGTTTCTGGATATGAGATTGGATTATGAGCAGAGTAGCCTATTTTAAAAGTAGTATTGCTCATATTCAGGGTCTAAGCAGACAGATAAAAATCACATCAAGTGTTTACAACAGAATGGACTAAGTAAGAAAATTCTCATCACATAAGATGGAGGAGCTGCGAAGCCTGTGGATAACCCAGGAATTAGCAACAGCAGGAAGCTGTCACCAGCAGGAGGCTGCTGGGCAAAGGGAGGAGGAAGTTTTTCAGTTTTAGGACAGTGTCATGGAGGCTGGATTTTCAACAGTCTTCCAATGCAGAAAATACTGGAGCCACAAAGGAGTGTGAGCAACTGCCTTAGAAGGTGCAAAAAAAAAAAAAAAAAAAAAAAAGGAGGAGAAATACACTGGCTTGTTCCCTAGCCTCTCTCCAATCTCCTGCCAACGCTTTGCTTTCCACTTTTCCACTGGCACAACTGGCAGGAAACCAGATGAGAAGCCAGCTTGGGAAATGCAGCCTGCTGGCATCTGGATTGCTGGTAAGAGGCATAACCAAACAGGAACCCAGGGTGTTTTCACTCAAAGCTGTGCTCTGCTCACCTTACCACAGCTCACTGAGAAGATCTACTCTGGTTCCAAAAAATTATGAACCAGATGCAGAGCGGTTATATTGTTGATTATCTCCAGCCCTCCCCCTAAAGCAGAAAATTGCATTTTATCCAGATCAGAATCCCAGTAGTGAGACTGATGGGACCTCTCTGGGTCGCAGTTTCCTGTGTCATGTCACTTTGTGTTTTGAATGATCACAAGCAAATCAGACATACTACATTAAAAACTAAGGGTAAGATGGACCTTCTTCTAGCTCGAGACTTTTAGTTTCTGTCAAAGACATGCATTTCAATCCACTGTAAATTGAGAACAAACTAAAGAACCAAAGTGTCTGTTTTGACAGAGTGAGAAAAAAAGTGTTAAACGAGGGAACATTATAAAGATGTAAATTAGATCTGATGATTGTAAAATGTTCTACTCCTATGAAATGTGCACAATGTGTAATGAAAGCTGGTCCCTGGGGCTTCCAAGCCTCATGGTGACTAAGTGTTGGCAAGAAGCTCTTAATTAGAATAAACCATTTCAGAGTTAAATCCTTCAAGAGATCACTGAAAATGCCATCAGTAATAAATTAAAGTCATATTTTAAGGGCAGGTGAATAAATGTAAAAGCAAGTTGCCTTTAAAAATGAATACAATTCTAACGTTAAAAAAATGAGTACAATTCTAAGTTCAATTGGTCATGGGTCTTTTTTGTTGCAGGAGTTTTTGTTTTGCTTGTTGTTTTATTTTTATTTTTTATTTTTTATCATGGTAATGAAAGTCTAGCTAAACATGTTGGAGCCTGGCTGTGAGTTATAAATTTAAATAAAGAAAAATATTCTTGTTTTTAAAGGAGATTATAAGATTGCAGATGAGGGTTTTGGCAATAAAATGGAAATGTACGAAGTGTGATTTAAATTAAAAACAAGAAAGAATACAGAGATTCCATTATAGGTGTCATTAACATGAATAGCTAGACTATTCTTTTAGAATTTTCTTGACAACTTGATGTTTCTGCCACTAATAAGGGGTTTTGATAATGGTTCATTTATAGTTGTAATGTAAAGCCTATCAGGCTTTTCACTACTTCACTAACCTCTGAGAGCAGTCACTACATGATCAATGGTGGTTGATTTTCATTATGAGAAAACAAAGCTGAAACTTGAAACAGCAGTAGTGCATTCCTTGAAACATTTGTTAGTGGTTTTATAAATACAAAGAAAATTGTCTGGTTAGATAAAAGCATTTAAATTAGTGAACTTCCACATAAAAAGTGAAAATAAGTTAAAATAAATTGTAAAAACTAAAAGCAAATAATCCTCTCAAATATATTTTTCTTCCTTCTTTCTCCCTCCCTTCTTTGCTTCCTCAAAAATCTATCTAGTTTCTACAGTGAGTTGGAAACTTTGATGCTGATCACAATTGAATGCTTGGTTCAATTTATTGAACCACCCCAAAAGGATCTTCCAGTGAAGGAAAGAAGTTAGAGCAGTAAACAAATAACTGAACTCTCATGATCTCAGCTTTCTAAATATTATTATGTATTTTGTTCTACTTTCTAGACAACCAAGGTCATTGTTTGCATTCCCTTCTCCAACTGAAAACAATCGCTAATTATCTCATTTACATCTCTCTTATTCAACCCTAAAGACTAAAGCCCCAATGGTTTACTCTCTTCAAGCCTAAGGGAATTTCTTTCTCTTCTCAATTGTTCCTAAATTATTTTTTAAGTGATGTAAATAATGTCATTAGAGTACCTGTGCTATTGTTAACATACCCACTTAGAGCACTCCTTTTGTAAAAGGCAAGAAAGCTGCCAAATATTTTAGGCTTTGCTGGACTTACTGCCTCTGTCACAACTACTGTACTTCACTTTTGTAATGAAAAAGGAAGCCTAGATAATCCACAAATGAACACGAGTCACTGTAATCCAATAAAACTTTATGAAGGGACACTAAAATTTGATTTTTTATACTAATTTTGCATGTCAAGAAATATGATTTGTCCTAACCATTTAAATATTTAAAAGTTCTTCTAAGCCTGTAAGCAGTACAAAAACAGGAGATGGGCCACATTTGACCCGTGGGCCGTATGTAGTTGGCCAAATTCTGACTTCGAAGAAACAATCATTGTGTAATCAATTCACTTTAGAAAGGTTAAATGCTGTGCTGTTTCTTCCAGAAGAGTTTGAAACCACTCAACAAAACATTAATACTGTAAAATGTATTTCTTCAAACATTGCATGTTTCTTGATTTTACGAAATACCTCTTTGGGGAAAAGAGAAAAGAGAAACCTCTGACTCTTAGTTTATCTGCCTCTTTACTATCACTGCCTCTCTCCACCATTACTGGATGCCTTCTGTGGACAGGTGGACAGAAGATGAAAGGGAGGACAATGAGCTGACTGCCCTGGTTGTTATCTACCACTTACGTAATATTGGTGCAGGGGGAGAGGGGAGAAGATACTATGCTCTGAACACTGTGCTAAGTGTGGAAAGGCATGAATTAATGAAGGTAGGTTTCCTTGGGAATTGAGTGTACTTGGGAAATACTTCCATGAGGAGACAAGATTTGAACTGAATCTAGAGGAATAAACAGAACTTAGCCAAGCAGTAAATAGAAGGGATGTGGCTTTTAAGAGGCTCCTAGCTGCAGGACAATCTTATGAGTAGGTGGAGCAAGTTGCTGTCTATGATGATATTGAGATGGTTTGCTTTCAACTCCATGTCTCAAATGCCTACCTGTATTACTTAAATTCCACAAGACTAATTCTGCCCAAGAATTCTTGTCTTTGTTAGTTACAGTAGTCCTCTCTTATCTACCATTTTGCTTTCCTTGGTTCCAGCTACTCAGGGTCAACCATGGTTCAAAAAGATTGAATGGAAAATTCCAGAAGTTAAAAATTTCATAAGTTTTAAAGCACGTGCACTTCTAAATAGAATGATGAAATGCCACTCTGCTCTACTTGTCCTCCCCGAGTCATAAATTAGCCTTCTGTCCTGGGTATCCACACTGTATTCACTACCTGCCCAGCAGTCATCAACATCCTCTGCTCCTGATATCCAACCATTGACATTGTCATGGTTCTGTGATCCAGGATCACTAGAAACATTTGATCCTCCTTATAATGATTGCTAGAAGGTCAGTAATAGCCTAATGCTAAGTCACAATGCCTATGTTAGTCACCTCATTCCATCTCATGATGTAGGCATTTTATCATCTCACATCCTCACTTGAGGAATTAAGAGTAGAGTAGAATATAATGAGATGTTATGAGGGAGAAAAACCATGTTTGCTACAACATATTGTTATGATTTTTCTATTTCATTATTAATTATTGTTATTAATCTCTTACTGTGCCCAACTTATAAATTAAGCTTTATCATATACATGTAATAGAAAAAAAAAACAGAATACGTTGGGTTCAGTACCATCCTTGGTTTGAAGCATCCACTAGGGCTCTTGGAGCATATCTCCGTCAAATAATGGGACTGCTGTATTCCCGAGAATGGTAGCACATGAAGATTTTGAGTTCATACAGGCATCTCTTTGGTATTAAATATGTATAATCAAATTATTTCTTGAAGGCAGATTTTAATTGGGAGAGGGCTTAGAAATGAAGGCTGGGGCACTGAAATCCAAACTTAGGCTATTGAAAAGTTTTAGCTAGTGATGGTTATGCTTAGAAAAAGCTTATTTTTTTTTTCTTCGTGAACTGACTTTTCTTTTAAAGGGGTATTTGTTTGTCTAGAAAGAGTGAAAGGAGCCAGCCATTATGCCTTAGAGACCCTGTATTGATCTTAGCAGACAAACCACTAAATAGGACTTGACTGCTACATAATGGAGGATTAATTCTCCCTTCCGCACAAGCCTACAGTGGGCATATCAATATGCATTTATGAAACCTCCCTTTGTGTGGAGAAGAGAGCAGAGAACCTAATAAACAGATTAATGTAGGAAAGTCATAAGGAAAGTGGCCATTTTTTTTCCTTAAATTAAACACTATGAAATAAAATCAGAAAAAGCAATTTTTATGTAACTTTCTAATTTTATTCATGTTTTTTGATTTACTTCTTATACATAGTATATTGCTAATCATCTTATAGTTTAGAAGGAATAAAATGTGGAAAAAGAGTTTTTCCTTTACCTTAGTGAAGCTTTCTTACTGAAACATCCCAAAAGATTATGGAAGATTTGACATAAGAGTGAAGCTAGGTAATTATGAGCTCTTGCTAGCCTAGAAATATGATAATCTTGAGTGGAATTTGGCTTAGCCTTATTGAGTGCAAAAGTAAAAACATTCTCTTAGCTAATTACTTGCCTGAGTGAACTCGAACAAAAATTTCACATTAAAAAAAGAAGTAATTGTCTTTTTAACTTGATTGTTTAGGTACTGATACAAGTTAAACTCCCTCATTTGTAATTAATAAAACAAGTCAAACAAGTCTATAGGTGGTTTTCAGAAAAGACTAGAGAACTCACATGGAAAGTTGCATGTTGGCTTTAATATCAAGTCAGAAAATATTTTGACTCCTATAAAGTGTTGTCATTCTATACCTCCTAAAATATAACATCATTAATCAAAAAGGATGTAGAACTGTGATGATGTGTTAACTCTAAGATCTTTATCTTTCTCACGATGTACGTGATATACTGTTTATTTATTTAGTTCTTTTGCAATTGAATCAATTTCTTTCTTTAACTTTTATTTTAAATTCAGGAATATCTGTGCAGGTTTGTTACATAAACTTATGTCATGGGGTTTGTTATACAGATTATTTTATCACCCTGGTATTAGGTCTACTACCCATTAGTTATTTTTCTTGATACTCTCCTTTCTCCCCCGTCACCTCATCCTCTGAAAGGCCTCAGTGTGTGTTGGTCCCCTCTATGTGTCCATGTGTTCTCATCATTTAGATCCCACTTATAAGTGAGAACGTGCAGTATTTAGTTTTTATTCCTGTGTTAGTTTGTTAAGGATAATGGCCTCCAGCTACATCCATGTCCCTACAAAGGACATGATCTTGTTCTTTTTTATGGCTGCACAGTATTTCCTGGTGTATATATACTACATTTTCTGTATCCAGTTTATCACTGATGGGTATTTAGGTTGATTCCCTGTCTTTGCTATTATGAATAGTGCTGCAATGAACATACATGTGCATGTGTCTTTATAAGAAAATGATTTATATTCCTTTGGATATATACCCAGTACTGGGATGGCTAGGTTGAATAATTTCTCAATTTTCTTGCTTAAAAATCAATGTAATTTTGCAGTAACAATAATTCTAGCATCTAACATAATGACTTTGACAATAAGTGTGATGATTTTGTTTTAGTTGTGTTTGTGCCTTGATGTACAGAACATCCACCCTTCACATGGTAATATCTTCTGAGAGTAGAAGCGTCTCATTATATTGGAGTAATGGATGCAGACAAGAACACCCAAAAGTTGTTATTAACATGAAGTAAATAGGTTAGTGTATGCAGCAGTATTTCTTATTCTTTCATAGATTGGATATTTAAAGCCTAAGTAGTATTAGAAGGACAGGACTACCCTTGAGCAATGACTTACCTTACATGGTTACACAACTATCATATTTATTTTTTTCAGAACTAATCTTAACATTTCTAAAAAGAAAAATGAAAATCTTGGGGATGACAGAAACAGTAAGAATGATGCCAAATCTCTGCCATGTGCAAGCAGAAAGATGTGAGTCATTCAAAGTAACTGCCTTTACCAGCCAAGAGTCTCTTTAATCAACTTTGATGAGCAAAGGTTGTACTCTTTCTCTAATGCTCCAGAAAGTGAATGCCAAGGAAAGTCAAGAAATAAGTGAGAGGTATACTTGGGGTATTTGATCCTCACTGTCTTTAGAATGTAAGTGCTTGATTCTCATCATTGATTTCGATATCCCAATATGCCTTTAATTATGTCAAGGATTATTTAATATTTCCAACAATTTATTCTGTGATTTAAATTTTATTTAATTAACTTGAAAAGTGTGTATGTATACCACATACATAATTAGAGGTGTTCTAATGATGGTGTTCTGTCCTCTAATTAAGAATGGGTGCATGTTATAAAATGAAAACAAGAAGGAAGGATGTCTTGACTCCCAAAGGATAGGAATGGCTACCGTAAAGAGATTTTCTATTTTTATGTTCTATTTCATTATGCCACTGCCAACCCAGGGGAAGGTCATGACATAAATATTTAATGTGAGCAAACAGTATGATACAGAAAGAGCAGATATCTGAATATTGCTGATTTTTAAATTTTTCTAAATTAATATGCAATGCTGAAAAAAGTGCAAAGTTTTGTTGTTTCTGTTGAGATGTATTTGCAAACACAATAAATATTGGCTCATTCTGCAATGCTCATTCATACAAACTAATCTATGAATTATAGCTGAATGCTTTTTATATGTTAGTTTCATTGTGTTCTATACAACCAACATATTTTTACTTGCACAATCAGATAAAAGCAGTAATTTATTTTCTTTGTCAAAACTTTCTTATCATCTAAAGAAAGGTTTATCTGATCAACTTCAGCTGTTAAATTAAAATTCCCAATGACTGAACATATTAGTAGCATTCTCAATGGGAGCTTATAATAAGACTTTTTTAGGAAGAAAATAAGCGAGCTTCTTAAAGGAGACTGAAGCATTGTAAGACTGAATTACATAGCAACTGTTTGATTTTCTCATATTAATTGTATATCTATTATCATTAGAGATTAAATAATAATTGATGTGCTCAACCAAGCACTATAAAAGATATGCTATTCTCCAGTGAGAAAATATTTCTTTACTCATTAGCCCTCCTTGAATAAATTATTGCAAAGAGAAAAATGTTTATCAAAAAACCACTATTATGATTGAGCTTGTTTATATCTGCTACGTGATTGAGCTTGTTTATATCTGCTACATCTGAATTTGCTTCCAATGTTCCAGAAAAAAGTAAGCCAAATCAAAACAAGACTAATATGTCACAACAATCCAGAATTTCCAAAGTCCATATCCTCACATTTAAGTCTAACTCATATAACTAATATGACAGCAAATCCTCTCAATGACAATGAGATCTACAAACCCCAGTTGTCACTTCAGTTTGTTTCAGGAAAATTCTGATAGAACTAAATTTCAGATTAGCAAAAGATGACACAATCATTTGAATGGCAGTTTTATGTGGAGGCCCTTGTCACTATTCATGTCCATCTCTGATGGTACATTTGCCCAGATTTATGCCCAGCTTGAATTTCTCTAAGAAAAGGAGCCTACTGCTACTGATTGCCAAACACTAGAGTATTTCCCCTTGTTACTGTTTCACAGTTGATGATATTTTATTTGAAGCAACATGACTGTGAGTTTTTCTCATTTGGCAAGACATGAAATCAGAAGACCTGTGGTCAAGTTCAGCTCTGTCTCCTGCTAACCATGTGACATTGTACTCTATAATCTAGCTTCTCTGAGATGATTTTCTAACTGTAAAATGTGGAAATATGAATATTCACTTCCTACTTTCCAGTTCGTGATGAAGATTATTACTCCAAAGTGTCCTATCCAGATCCAGGTGGACTCTGCTGTTGGAGGCTGAGTTGGTGCATGAAGGTTCATAGACTTCCTAGGAGCTTCTCTTATAAAGGGATGAGCTTTAGTCCTCCTTGGCTAAGCAATAAATTGCATTTATCGGACACTATGCTAAGAACCTTATATGAACAAATACATTTATAATAAGTTCATAACCCCACAGTGAGGCAGGTATTAATATTACACTTACATTACAGGTAAGGGAAAGGAGGCTAAGATACACTAAATTCTTGCAGGGATAATCACAGAAGAGGTGACAAGGGCTACATGGGCATGACTTCACATTTTTAAAAGAGCTGACATGCAGTCTTATGACCCTATTTATAAATGAGATGACATCTACAGGTGTTGTGCATGCTTATTAATGACAGAGCTGTGACCTTGCAGATGAAAATAAAAGTCTTTCAAGAAGGAAATTGGGATAGATTACACATTTGTTCAGAAAATTTAGGCTGAGCCATCACTTCAGAAACCTGTAGCTGGTTTTTGAACTTCTAATTTTAGATTATTATTTCATTTAGTTTCCTTCTATTTTAAAACCAAATAAAATTTGTTCTCTTAGGTGGAAATGTTTTGCACTTTTCATTATGGACTTTTGTTTGTTCTCCTTATCTAGTAGTCTTTTATTCATTTATATTCCTCTTCCACTATAAAGCTAAGTCAAAAAGTACATTTCAGGCCAGGCACAGTGGCTCACACCTATAATCCCAGCACTTGGGGAGGCCAAAGCAGGTGAATTACCTGAGGTCAGGAGTTCAAGACCAGCCTGGGCAACATGGTGAAACCCTGCCTCTACTAAAAATACAAAAAGAAAGAAAGAAAGAAGGAAAGAAAGAAGGAAAGAAGGAAAGGAAGGAAGGAAGGAAGATTAGCTGGGCATGGTGGTGGGCACCTGTAATCCCAGCTACTTGGGAAGCTGAGGCAGAAGAATCACTTGAATCTGGGAGGCAGAGGTTGCAGTGAGCTGAGATCATGCCACTGCACTCCAGTCTGGGCAACAGGGTGAGACCCCCTCCATAAAAAAAAAACAAAAACAGAAACAAGTTCAGACATAAATTCAAAGAAAACCCACAAAATAGAAGTTTTAAGAAATTAAATAGACTCCTCAGACATAAGTAAGAATTAGATCTACCATGACAGAGAGAAAATAAAAAGCTTTCTTATTTCAGTGCTTTTGGGGTCTATGTTAATAGAAGGTAGGAAAAGAAACATCAGCCAGGACTGATCACACCAGCTTCTCTTCATCTGTTAAATTGAGAGGAAGGACCTGAGATATCAACTATTGAATGAAGAAGCATAATACTCACTTTAATTTTCCTTTAAATTATTTAGTCTTTGTTACACAATAAGCTCTTTTACTATTCACTTTAGCCTGTGTATTTTGATTTGTTCAATTATTTACTTGCCTGATGATCATCTGTTTTTTAAATGAATTATGAATGTAACTATAAATACAGACTTTGGCGAACCCTTATATCAAAATGAACCAAAATAAAAAATGAACTCACTCCTACAAATCATTTATGAACTGCTGTTGCTCAGAAATTGAAGCCTCAAGGAATAGAACCAAAATATTCTATCAACTAAATCTGAACCGAACTTCTGTAAAATATATAAACTAGTCAAAGTCTTTTACTTGTTTGTAAAGAAATACAAATAATTAATGTGAAGTCCTCGGTAACAATAAAGGGTATTTCTTCATGTGATTCAATGTAAGGAGCCCCCTGGGACTCTTTTCTAGCTTGACATCCTCCGCCGCATCTTTGGTTCTACTTGTTTTCATAAGGGAATATGGTATCTTTCAATGCGGGCCTCTAGAATTTCTTAAGTTTGAAAAATGTCATCTTCATAGCTATCAGATATCAAACTGTTTTAAGCATCTTTGTAAAGGGAATGCAAGTCATTGCAAATATGATGTTGAATTTATTGCTTTGCATATACTAATCTTCAGTTTCATTGAATAAGTAATAAATATTATATAGAATGCAGAATATAAACTCAGAAATCTAAATGTGTATAAGCACTGTACTGGTGAAATCTGTATCTTTGAATTTTTGATCAAATGCTAAATTCAGTGACTTTATGTGAGATAAGACATCTCTCAGACTTATAAATCTACTTTGTCATCTTTTGTTTAATCATGTTTATATTATGTAATATGTAATTGTATATAAGTATATATCATCTACATTTTATATTTTTGTACCATATTCATGATTCTAATTGTAACGCAGTTTAAGAAAATATACTTGTATATTTTATATCACCAAATAAAATGCAGAAGAAAAGTAGAAAATGCATAAGAAAAAATGTAGACAGAATAAAAATGTGTAACCAAGTGTGTAAGAATATACTGGAGCTAACTGACTAATGAAAATTATAAAAAAAGATATAATAGTCCTAGTTTGGTCAAAGCATACAGTTATCTTTGGCTTTAGTGAGCTTATTGAAAATGAATTGGGTATGACTGCATGCTTTGTTAGCCCTGGGTGCAAATTATAATGCTGCCATTGATTAGCTGTGTGAGTTCCTTAACGTTTACGAGACTAGGTTTTTCTCATTTGTCAAACAGACCTAAAAACCTGTTTAATTTTTGTAATACAGTCTAAGTATCTTAGATTTGCTCCTTAGGCCACGCAGTCCCAAACTGTGATGGTAAATAAGATAAACTTGCCTTTGGTATAGTGGTTAGAACATATGCCTTCTGAAGTGGGATTGTGTCAGTAGAAACTGGGAAAAAAGTGGAAAATGAACCCAGACTCAAAGAACAGTGAAAATAGCTGACCTTGTTTATGATTGTCTCATTTTTCAAAAGAGGCTGGAGAGTACAAGGTTCTTCTCTTGGATAAAATATTTGCAGCTTGATTATTGCATAATTCAACTTTTGTTCAATTTCATAATGAAGTGGGGGAGAAAATATAGCTGCACTAAATTACCTGCTCCCTGCACAGATTTGAATATTTAATAGCTCAATCAATGGCAAAGCAATTATAAATGTCTGCAAATAAAAATAATTCCTTGTTCCTGGTGTGCAAACATATGTATCTGCCTCCTTTGCCAGTTACAATAAAAGTTTGAAAAGCAACTTGGGAACTACTTGTCATCCTTCATTGTCCTCACAGTGTACCGAAATCAAGTATCTTTATCTTGGTAAAATATGACTCATTACTGCGGGAGTTTGGATATAGTGTCACTAGGCACAAAGCAATAAGATGAATTAGCTTGTGACTGTATACAGGGCCAGCTTCGTGGGTGTGTAAGCTCATAACGGCCTCATGCTTGGTTTAATGCACTGCTGTTCTGTCCTGAAATTCTTAATTTTAATCTTTGATCTTGTGTTTTGCAAGTTAAATCCAATGGGACAATGGAGTATGGGCACAAGCCCAGAAGAAATGCACACCAGGCATGGAAACTATCCCTTGCTGCCCCATTTGCACTTACAATGTCCAATGAGCACAGAATTCTGGTGAACTCATGATATGTAAGAGTTAAGTAAGAGTCCAAGCCAGTGCCAGGTAAGTGTGTCACATCTACCTGGAGTAAGTGGGGGAGCTGACAGCCCTCAGAAGCCACACTTTCTCCTTTAACTAGAATTAACTTCAAACACAGAACAAAGGAATGGCATTCAAAGAAGCACGAACAACCAAGGTATCCTTACCACATGTTTTCTTACTCCTGTTCCTTTTCTTTATTAGCCAAATACTTATAATGCTGAAACGATGGATGACATAAGAGGAGAGGAGAAAGACAAGACAACCCTCAGTTTCTTTTTCTTTCAACCTGTCCTTGCTCACTAGCAAGCTGAAGGTAGAAAACGTTCGTCTAATATGCACATAATTAAGAAGTGACATAAAAACAATTGAGTTCATTCTACGAAGTGTTTCTACTGTTCTGGTAAGAACAAAATACATATGCATGTCCAAGTTATGAAATGAGAGTTGTGTAATTTTGGTGATTCTGCATGCAAATTAAATACTCATATTTGCATTTAAAACTGGTATTACACAACATAAAGATAAATGGTAAAATTCATGGTAATAATTTGAAGTTTTAAGTTTTCTTTACTTAGAATCACACTAAATAGCAAATAAAATTACACAAGTCAAGAGAAAACAGTGGAAGAAAGGAAAAAAGATTTATATTTTAATAACATTAATGGCACATTTTCCTTGCTTTTTGAACAGGAGATCACAGCTTTATTGTGTGGTGGGCCCTGCAAATTATGTATCCTTGCTAGCCTATAATCCCAGGGTAACACAACGGTTAAGTCCAAGGGCTTTGAATACACCGAGAATTTGATTTGAATGATGTTTTGCCACTTACTTATGGCTTTAATTAACTTTTCTAAGATTCAGTTTTCTCATTATTTATTTATTTAACCAATATGTGTATATTGACTGTACCAGGTAAACAAAATAGGACTCTCTACCCTTATGGAGTTTACATAAGGAAGACAGAAATTAAACCTATAAACAAAAAATGAGTGCATAGCTGCACATTATAATACGTGCTATGAAAAAAGACCAGCATGTTTTGAGAAGGTTGGGGAGGGTATTAAATTTATTTATTTGGGGTGGTAAAATATTTGAATTCAGATATAAAACATTAGTAGGACAGGTAACTGGGAAAAGGGTTGTGAAAGGGAAGAAATAAAAATGTCTATCTCACAAGACGTCTATGAAGATTATATGATTATATAATGTGTTTAAAAAACATTAATGTGGTCCTGGAAATAGTAAAATGTGTATACATAATACATTTTATAATTTCCCAAAAGGCTTATGTGATAACATTTTTAGTTAGTCTATAAGATGATATTTAGTTTTATCCTCACCATTCAACTGTATTATATATGTGTTAATATTTTTCTAGAAAGTTTATTATTGACAAAATCACTCATTTAATGGTATGTGGCTGATCTATTTGTACATAATACAATTACATTCTGTTAATTTTGTCCTTGTTTAGCTCTTGCTCATGCACACATATCCGTTTCTAATGAACTTATCTAGAAGGTTTGTAATTTATGATCTGAGTATACTTGTTACTTGATTTAGTTATGTTTCATTGAATTGTATACAACTGCATTTCAAAAAAAAGCTAGTGAAGGTATTTCTTTTCTGTCTTTCATTTTCTTTTACTTGTCGCTGATTTTAACAACTGTTATGAAAATTCTAAGACTGTCTTTCTGCTCTTTGAGTTGTCACTTTTGTTTTTCCTTTTCTGACAATCATATTGGTGTCTCTTGTATGCCTTTTCTATCTGAAAAAACCTCTTGTATCATCTTGCCTAATGGAGTTCCAGTTCTGAGTGCAGGCTAGCTAGTTTCTTGTTGAAGCAGACGAGGTACCCAGGGAAGGCTACCAAATGCAGAATTATCTGTGGGTAAACTCTTGGAACAGGTGAAATTGGTCATTGCTGTCGCTTCGCTTACCTTATTGGTAGTCCTCCTATAGTCTTCATTCCTTGATCACCCAGAGCCCTCAAGCTGAACTCTCAGAAACAGTGTCCCTCTACTTCAGCCTTGCTTGTCATCCCTCAACAGCATCTTAAGTGCTTGACCTATCACAATCTGTCATGAACCCTAACCAGAGGCAGATGTACAGTGAAGTTAATAACTTGTAAGCTTAAGGGCCCTGAGACAGAGTCTAGCAATGTACTCACCATGCATATGCATATTTGTTAAATTCTCCAAAGTAAGATACTACAACCACTGTAGGTTAGTACTGCTATTGTTTATCCTTCAACTTTCACTCCTTATTACCCCTATGGACAGAGAGTGTTAGAGTGTTTTGGGATCTGACTAAGGGAGCAAGGTGGGTGTACATTTAGCTTGAGTTTTGTGGGCTACATTTAGATGACTCACAGTCATTTCCATGAATAGTTATTATTGTTATAGTTGTCCTAGTGTAGGAATTATTTCCAGAATGACACTTACCACCCTCTGTGCTAGTCTCCCTGTACCAGACACAAAGGTACAAATGCTAAAATCTGTATTGTTATGTAAATGTGTTATAAATCACCTGGCACTGGAAGTATATAGATTTCTTAGACTAGCCAGCAGCTGGTTTGTGAAAAATTCTTCCAAACATCAGATGTGTAAATTGGTAACCAAAAGGTTCAGTCATAATTGATGTCAAACAAAAAGAGAAATTTTCTCCTGATAGAGAATTGATAAAGCAGGATATGCTACATTATGCAAGTTTTATGACATAATAAAATAGAATTGATCAGAGTTCCTATCATTTTAGAACTCAAACCTGTAATGGTACTACACCCGATGAAAATGCCTGTGTTTTGTACTTCAGCTATCAATTAGACAAAAATAAATTTTGATCAACTATGCTAGAGAAAAGACAGTTACTGTTTGATTTTCTCTATAGAAAACATTATAAATATTATTGTTACATAAAATGATGAGCACTAAGTATACAACCTAAAAATGTAGGAAAAACTATTATAGATGTATGTTAATTAATTCATGGAAAGTATTTTCTCTGGCTTTTGTGACATTTGTGTTACTTTCAGCTTTCTTAAAATGCATAATTTGTTGTGTTTTCTTATTTCAAGCAAATATTCACTTTCCCATGTAATTCTGTATTCATACCTGCTATCTTTTGAACGTGTCACCTTCAACATTCAGGTCAATGTGATAGCATTAAAAGAGGAGGCTTTTAAGAGGTGATTAAGCCATGAGCCCTGTTCCATTGTGAATGGGACTAAGGTCCTTAGAGGTTCCATGAGGCATTTAACTAGCTTGTCCTCCTGCCTTCTGCCATGTGAGGACACAATGTTGCTACCCTCCAGAGGATGCAGCCTTCACCAGACAAATAAACCTGTAGACACCTTGATAACAGCTCTTCCAGCATCCAGAACTGGGGGAAATACATTTCTGTTCTTTACTCATTACCCAGTCTGTGATATTCTGTTATAGAAGCACAAAATAGGTTAAAACAAAAAACAAACAAACCCATTCAAAGATGGGCGAAGGATATGAACAGACACTTTTCTAAAGAAGACATATGTGAGGCCAACAAATATATGAAAAAATGCTCATCACTGGTCATTAGAGAAATGCAAATCAAAACCACTTTAAGATACCATCTCACACCAGTTAGAATGGCAATCATTAAAAAATCTGGAGACAACAGATGCTGGAGAGGATGTGGAGAAATAGGAACACTTTTACACTGTTGGTGGGAGCGTAAATTAGTTCAACCATTGTGGAAGACAGTGTGGCAATTCCTCAAGGATTTGGAAATGGAAATTCCATTTGACCCAGCAATCCCATTACTGGGTATATACCCAAAGGATTATAAATTGTTCTATTATAAAGATATATGCACACGTTTGTTCATTGTGGCGCTGTTTAAAATAGCAAAGACCTGAAACCAACCCAATGGCCATTGATGATAGATTGGACAAGGAAAATGTGGCACATATACACCATGGAATACTATGCAGCCATAAAAAACGAGTTTGTGTCCTTTGTAGGGACATGGATGAATCTGGAAACCATCATTCTCAGCAAACTGACACAAGAACAGAAAATCAAACACTGCATGGTCTCACTCATAGACAGGTGTCGAACAATGAGAACACATGGACACCGAGAGGGGAGCATCACACACTGGGGTCTGTTGGTGAGGGTAGGGGAGGGATAGTGGGGGGTGAGGAGGTTGGGGAGGGATAACATGGGGAGAAATGCCAGATATAGGTGACGAGGGGATGGAGGCAGCAAACCACCTTGACATGTATGTACCTATGCAACAACCCTGCATGATCTGCCCATGTACCCCAGAACCTAAAGTACAATAAAAAAATTACCTTATTTATTTATCTTTTGGTCTAAAAGAGGGTTCTCAAAGTTATATAATCTTCAGTACTCACAAAAGCTGTATCCATTCCTGACTCCAACTCTATATACCTTATTGTCAGAAAATTAGCATTATGGGGAGTAACAAGCATTTTCTGTGTCCCTTTGTACTGGTTTTATGTTGGAGTACTATCCTCTCCTATATACTCATCCCAGAGTCTTCCTACAGCCTAACCCTATGAAATAGACAGTGAACTGCATGGCTCTGCACTCTGGTTGTACTGGTATACCACAGCTGGGAGTGAAATAGAAGATAGCCAATAAGGGACCCTCTGTGGACAGAAGAGAGATAGAAAGGAATTCAGGGAGCTGGAGGCATCAGGGGCGAAATGAGAAAAGAAAAGAGAGAGAAAGGATCAAAGGCACTGGTAGAAGGGGACACATCTTATGGGCAAAGAGAGAGTAGAGAGAGACTTTACTTCCTTTTAAGTTTCCAGTTCCATAGACTCTCAGTCTTGAGATTCATGGAACTCTATGTAAACTTATTAACACTAATGCTTTATACTTCTCATTTATTTAGTTGAGCTTTGAGTGGCTCTCCATTCCTGGCAAAGAGAAAAATCCCCCAAAATAATCCTTCTTGATGAATTTGCATTTTATTGGAGGACTCTGGAAAATAATAACTATGATTAATCGAATGCCTGCTCAATTATTGAATTCCTACACCATCTCTAATCTTCATAACATTCTCAGCAAGTAGCCACTATTTCTGACATTTTGTAAATGAGAAAACAGCCTCAGAGAAAGTGAGTAACTTGCTAAAGCTTGTATAACTGGAAAGTGAAGCTGAATTGGAACTCAGGTAAGTCTGACTTCAAACTGTGTGTTCTTTCTTTTTACCATGTTGCTTGTCAATAGCTACAGCCAAAGAAATTACTTTCTGCTGGTGGAATTTCATACATGATACTAAGCACATGATTGTCGAATGCTAGGGCAAGAAAAAGCCATCCAGATCATCTAATTCAACCCCTTGTGTTTACATTAAGATCATCGAGGTCTTACAAAATATAGCTCAAGATTCCAGAAGTATCTCAGCAGAGTTAAGAACTTGGATCTCCTGGCTTCCTTTCATTAAATTTTACCTTTCATGATAGCTTGAGAGAATATCAGACATAGCCTAATACTACTCTGCTTGAACTGAAAACTATTTGCTTCTGGTAAAATATCTAATAAGTCATTTTTTATTCCAAAAGAGAATATTAATAGGCAGTATTAAAGGACTTAAAATGTGAATTCCTTTTAAAAAGGGTTTACATTTTATTCTACACATTCATTTATTCTAAAATTTATTCTTTATATCATTTAGTTCATTTTAAAACTAGACAGTAATACTTGCTATCATTTATCAAATACCTGCTGTGCTTTACATGCATTATTTCTAACCCACCCACAATGTAGTAATGATATTTAGAGGACAATAAAACTTAGATAAATTGAGTCATTTACATAAGGTTTCTCAAATGATAAAAGGCAAAACAGGATTTTTAACCCAGGTCATGTTGACTACAAATAACAAGTATTTTACCACTTTGTTGAAGTTTCATGTGTATAAGATAGAAAATGCGGTCATTTAGACATAGCAATATTATTCCCTTGTTATTATGTGTTTCTTTTCTTATTATCTGCAAAATGATTATAGCTTGCCATTGAAATCAGTGATCTGGTCAATAGCTTTTAAATATTCCTTAAACAGAAACCTTAATACATAAATATTTAGGGGCTGTGAATTTTCCCACTGAGCAGGAATTGCCTTTGAAGAAAAGATTATTAAAAGAAAAACAACTCAGATGACCAGAGCTTTCAGATTTAAGGATCATTTCTGTATTTTAAGCTGAAGTTCAGAGATTTAGATTTACCTAAGCCTATAAGAAAAAAACCTGAAAATTTTACCATCCTGAATAATGTATCATCCCAAAATAAAACAGAATATTATGAAATTCTGATATTTTAGAAATGTCTCTTTCTAAAATTGCTCCTTGGCTATGATATGGTTGATTACACTGGTATTGATTTTGTTCCTCTTGAATAAACAGATAGAGGTTATAAAGGTAATATTCTTTATCTGGACTTTCCCACTCGAGATTCTATTAGAAGGAGAGTAGACAGGACTGGATAGTATTTGGCCAATAGTCATTATTATGTGAGATAAAATGAATATAAATTTAGCATAGTACTTGGCATAAAGTAAAAGCTCTATAAGAGTTAGCCATTGCTGTTTTTATTATTGACCATAGAAAGATGCCAGGGAAACCATCAGAAATGTGGATGGCTTCCTAAAATGAACAGAACATTTTGTCAAACGTGTCATGAGACATATAAGTAAGTGAGGCTCAGAGTGAAATAAAGTGGTTTTATGTTGCTACAAGATAGGATTTGGTTCTCATCTGGCTTTGTGCCAGCCATGTCAGAGACCTTGTTGACTACTGTGGAAGTCTCATCTGACCTACTGATGTGATATTGCTGACACCACCGTGTGGCCAGTGTCACCTGCAATGCATCAGCATTTCTCCTCCTGCAAGTGCCACGTACCTCTAATAAATAGCTACTTTCTCAATCTGGGGATGCATTTTGGTTTCTCATCTTCTTGAACTTAGGGCCCCAATTCAGGTTCTAGTGCTGTGCAATAACTGTTCTTCTGAATGTTACAGCAGATGAGTGGGCTCACATCATTTTTTCACGTGTAGTTATCTAAAAAGGGAAATTGGCAAGCCAAATGCTCTGCCAACATTGCCACATCGCTCCCAATTACTTTAACTGTAAAGAGTGAAAAATATCGTTCAATATCTGGATAATTATTCTCAATAGGGTTCACAACCTTTGAAAGGCAGCTGGCCAAGGTCCTGAACATCACCATCTGGAGGGTGATGGCAAAATGCTGACTCCTGTCATGAAGTAGCAAGATGGAAGAGCACTGACCTTGGATAATTCCCGAAGGAAATTGCTGATGAAGGTTAGGTGCAGCTATGACTTTGTTGCTAATTTAATAGCGAGTTGGTTGCAGGGATCCAAGTGATGTGTCAGTGAAAACTGGCATGTGTGAAATTTGACTCATGTTCAGATGCTTTCTCTCTTTGACAGCAGCCATTCAGGAGTTTCTAAACATTGCTATTTAATCCTTCAAGCACTGGACCACTGAGGACATCAAGATTACATCCTCTACATTTAACGCTGTTTTCTATTGTTTCCAGGAGTATATTGAAATTCTATAAACAGAAGAGGTAATAAATAACCACAATATTTAATTAATACTCTTTCCCAGGCAACAGATTTTTCTTAACTTTTATTTAAGTTCAGGGGTACATGTGCAGGTTTGTTAAATAGGTAAATCTGTGACACGGGAGCTTATTATACAGTTTATTTTGTCACTCAGGTATTATGCCTAGTACTCATTATTTTTTCTGATCTTCTCCCTCTCCCATCCTCCAGTTTTCAGTGGTCCCCTATGTGTGTTGTTCCTTTCTGTGTGTCCATGTGTTCTTATCATTTAGCTCCTGCTTATAAGTGAGAACATGTGGTATTTGGAATTCCTCAGTTTGCTAAGGATATTGACCTCCAGCTCCATCCATGTTCCTGCAAAGAACATGATCTCATTCTTTTTTATGGCTGCATAGTATTCAATGGTGTAGATGTACCACATTTTCTTTATCCAGTCAATCATTGATGGCCATTTAGGTTGATTTCATATCTTTGCTATTGTGAATAGGGCTGCAATACATATACACATGCATGTACCTTTGGGAATATACCCAGTAACAGGATTGCTGGGTTGACTGGTAGTTCTGTTTTTAGCTCTTTGAGAAATCGCCACACTGCTTTCCACAATGGTTGAACTAATTTACACTCCTAACAACTGCATATAAGCATTCCTGCTTTCTGTAACCTCAAGAACATCTGTTATTTTTTGACTTTTTTACTAATAGCAATTCTGAATGGTGTGAGGTGGTATCAAATTGTGGTTTTGATTTACATTTCTCTAATAATCACTGATGTTGAATTTTTATTATATGCTTGTTGGTCACATGCATGTCTTCTTTCGAAGTGTTCATGTCCTTTGCCTACTTTTTAATGGGGTTTAATGTTTTTTTTTTTTTTTTTTTTTTTTTTTTTTTTTTTTTTTGGTAAATTTGTTTAAGTTCCTTACAGATGCTAGATATTAGACATTTGTCAGATACATAGTTTGTGAAAACGTTCTCCCATTCTGTAGGCTGTTTGTTTACTCTGTTGATAGTTTCTTTCTCTGTACAGAAGCTCTTTAGTTCAATTAAATCTCATTTGTCAATTTTTGCTTTGTTGCAATTACTTTCAGCATCAGCATCATGAAATCACTGCTTGTTCCCATGTCCAGAACAACATTGCCTACGTTGTCTTCCAGGGTTTTGAGAGTCTTGAGTTTTACATTTAAGTCTTTAATCTATCTTGCATTGATTTTTATATATGGTGTAAGAAAGGGGTTCAGTTTCAGTCTTCTGCACATGGCCAGCCACTTATCCCAGTACCATTTATTGAATACGGATTCCTTTCCTCCTACTTGTTTTGTCAGCTTTGTCAAAGATAAGATGGTTTTAGGTGTGTGGCCTTATTTCTGGGCTCTCCATTCTGTTCCATTGGTCTATGTGTCTGTTTTTGTACCAGTAGCAAGCTGTTCTGGTTACTGTAGCCCTGTAGTACAGTTTGAATTTGGGTAGCGTGATGCCTCCAGCTTTGTTCTTTTTGCTTAGGATTTCCCAGGCAACCGATTTAGAAAGATGAACCTCCTTTTGAATATGACCAGTAAGCTATCCTAATTTCCATTCTAAATTCACCTAGTGCCTATTTTGCTTCTTGTTCCAGTCTATCATGAAGCTTTGAAAAATTTTAATATAGCGGAAATTGCTATTTACCTCCCAATATAACTAACATATATTTTCCTTAGAGACAGAACTAGAACTCTGATTTATTTTTTAAGCTAGGCACTACAGCCATTCAACTAGATTATTGGCCCAGCTAGCTATGACCATGGGTCTAAGCTCTGGCTGGTGAAATAGATGCAAAAAATGTTGGAAAGAACTTTTGTGAAATTCCTCTAAAAAGGCAGGGACCATCTCTATTTCTCCTCTTTCTGTCATCTGCTGCTTTAAACATAAATGTAAAAGTTGGAACTCCAGCATCCTATTTTACCCATGAGCACCAGTGCTGCACCCTGTGGGTAGAGGAGAAATGACATGGAAAGAGCCTGGGTCCCTGAAGATTTTCTGGAAGTCATCATGTCAACTGTCAACTTTTTCCCTTTATATAAGAGTCAAATATACTTCTATTTTTTTTATCTTACACAGCCTAAACTTCCTAAACTAATCTCAACATGGAGCATAATGGATTCTACAGACATTTTTTAACATTACATTTATTAGCTATTTTCTTCCTTTTCATGACTCTTTAGAAATCTATGTACTTTTTGCATTCAATAAATCCTTACTGAACAAATAAATCTTAACCATCAAAAAACAGCTTGTACTACACCTACAGAACTGAAAAAACTCATTTCAACATTTGTTGACTTCATGAAGGACCTTGCCCAGCTAATTAAAATTGTCTTAACTTTAATACATTTTTATTGTTTTTTAAATTCTCTAAAGTTTGCATGTTGAAGGGGCCATTGTGTTTATTATTTTTTATGTCATGTTTGTAAGAGCATATCTAAATGGACTATTAGCTTCAAATAAAAGACTAAGAGATAGCTGTTTATGATGTTAAGTCTCATGATGGCCGCAAATAGAAATGTGACTTCGTAAATTGAGCAGGCTGTCCCTCAGTTAGGATAATGTCTCACACCAGCTTCAATAAGATCTGAGACAACTTAGGGGGAGTTAGTTGAACGAAGATGACTTTACGAGTGTTTTCTTTAATGTGTAATTAAACTTACATGAATTAGACATATGAATTTTCTTCCTTTATACTGCCTCATTATTTTCAGTATATGCACTTGATCTAAATATTGCCATTAAACAATAACCCTCTTTTCACTATTCAATGCCCATCTACTTTATGGTTCTATTTATATCCTTTTCTTTAGAGATAAAATTTATAAAAGATTACTCTAAAACCACTCATAGCTTTTCTGATTTAACTTTTTCTTGACCGATCTTTGGTATTTCCCACTGTTTTCAATATCACCCCTGAAGCTTTCTTAATTCTCAGCTTCCATGAGAGCTCTTGTCCCGATTCTCCCAACTTAGCGGCCACCCCTTATTCTTATTTACTTGCATCTTTTCTTTCTTTTTCTTTTTTTTTAAGTAATCAATCCAAAGGATTATAAATTATTCTTCTATAAAGACACATGCACATGTATGTTTATGGCGGCACTGTTCACAATAACAAAGACTTGGAACCAATCCAAATGCCCATCAATGATAGACTAGATAAAGAAAATGTGGCACATATACACCATGGAATACTATGCAACCATAAAAAGGATGAGCTCATGTCCTTTGCAGGGACATGGATGAAGCTGGAAACCATCGTTCTCAGCAAACTAATACTTGTTTCATTTCTTCCTCCATGCCTGAAATATTGTTTTTATTCTATCAAGAGTTTCTTTATATCTTTTATATACATACGTATATCAAGGCTTTACATAACATGTACTTTCTGATGACTCATAATTGTACATTCTATTACCTGAATTTGAGTGTTGTATTTCTATACTCATTAACAAAATCCTACCAATCTGAGACTGAATTTACTCATGTCAAATGTCAAAGCATTGCTTTCTCTTCCTTTAAGAGTATTCTCTCTTTGACATCACCATTTTTCTTCTCTCTGTTTGCTATGGAAAATTCATTCATCCTTTAAGATTAATAAAAAATTCTACCTCTTGTTGGAAATGTTCCTAGTCTTCTTGGGGAATTTCTCTTCTGTCCACCTCCTCTTTGTCCCCATAACAACAAGGTATGTTGTAATTAATTTATTATAAAACATTCCCACTCTACTGGTAGTTATTGTTGAGCAAGGCTTCTGGTTGTTTGTGTCTGTATCTTTGGGTCCTACCACAGTGACTCATACAAACAAGAAGCTCAAGAAATGCTTTGGAATAAAGGAATGAATGTTTTCTTAACCTTTGCAAATTGAGCCATAATTTGGATATATTATTCGTTGTTTAATACCATTTTCATGTGCTAGACTTTGATCATCTCCCATCTCAACAAGTCTCCTGTTTTAATAAGTTAAATTCCTATTAAATTTAACGACTTTTAAAAATATAGCAGAAATACCTACATGAATCTTAGAAGAGTCACAGTAGTATTTTCTTACTTTCCCATCTTTTGAATCCAAAGAACACAGCGGATTTCTTGGTGGTAAGGATGAAATACATGGCAGAATCTATTGCCAAATTCTTTCGCAGGGCAACTGTGATTGGAAATCTTTGGGGTCTGACGTTAGGATTTGCTCTAATCTACTCAATTAATGACACAGCCTAGGTCATTAGGTACTACACATACCTAGTAGGTACTCACCAAATATTTATTGAATGATTTTGTGCATGAATAATTTCCTTCATTATTTCAACATGAAGCAGTATGTAGACTAGTTTATAGCTCATAGTAATCACAAATAGCTGACACTGACTGACAGTGTAATGCGTGCCAGGCACTGTTTCTTACTGTTTTATATGTATTATTTCATTTAATCTTCATAACAAACTTGTAAAGTGAACACTATTATTGTTACTTATACATAACAAATTGGGAAACTGAGCCACAAAGAGTTTTAGAAAATTGTCCAGAATTTCATTATTAGCAAGCAATTGAGCTTAAGCTTAAGCCCAACAGTTTGGCTCCAGCATGCATGCTTTTAAGTAATTTGCTATAGATGCTCTGTGATGGGTCTCCAAATGTAGTAAAAGGATAAATCTGAGTTTGAGAGCAGCCTGGTCAACATGGCAAAACCCCATTTCTACTAAAAATACAACAATTAGCCAGGAATGGTAGTGCATGCCTGTAATCCCAGATACCGAGGTGGCACAGGCAGGAGAATCACTTGAACCTGGGAGGTGGAAGTTGCAGTGAGCTGAGATTGCACCACTGCACTCCAGCTGGGTGACAAAGCCAGACTCTGTATCAAAAAGAAAGAAAAGAAGAAAGAAAGAAAGATAGAAAGAAAGGACAATCTATATACCCAAATATGCTTCCCTAAAATATGAGGGTTACAGATATTATAAATAAATGTTCCTTAACATTTTCAAAAGAAATATACACAGTGATCTTTGAAAATCTATGACCACAATTGGGTGAGCAGTAAATGAAGTCTTTTTACTATCTTCCATAATGTCAGTAATTTTGAGACCAGTTGATACATGAAGTTAAAAATATTTCTTCAATCTCAGATCCTATTGACTATATTTTACTGTTAAGTGGCATGGTAGTTGCACTTTAACTATATGTCACAGTTTTGCTAATTGTTCTTAGCATTATCTTATCATTATCCCCTCAGCTTTTACTTTTTGTTCTCTTGCAGTTGGTCCGCTGGGGTAAACTTACTGCTTTCCTACCTTTTTGCATTTTATATCCTCTCGTGTTTTCATGAAACCTCTCTAAAGGATAATCTGTATATCATCACATGCATGAATTTCATATTAAAGTATACAGCAAAAATTTATACTCTGTAAAAGCTGTTAAATCCTGTTTAGCATATCAGACTAGGGACTCCTTATTATGAGGTATTCTGGTGTTATTTTAAAATATCCTCAAGCTCTACTTTAGTTTCTAAAACAAATAATTATAATAAAAAAGTCTTCACAGATCTAGATAAATCTAAAAGAGAATTCTTTTCCCCATCTAGGAAGAAAAAAATGTTAACTTTTAAGTTATTGGCATTTGAGAAATTAACACTGAAAAGATGCTTAGTTAAGTAATGCAAAAATTATTGGTTGTAGTATAAAATGTTATCCTTTGATGTCTTTACCTTATAGCAATCACATTTGAAAGAAGAAACACATAAACCGTATCTATAATTAGAATGGAAACTCACACATTTATCAATGCTTAGGGAAGATTGATCCCCTCAACATGTTCTCTTCCTGTGTGAAAAAATGGTAACACTTTTACTGACTCAGCGATTCAAAAGCTGTGTAAAATAGAATGTTCTCAAATTAAAAAAGAAGATAATGTCATTTTTTGCAGATGCATGGAACTCTAAATTTTAAAGTGTTTAATTAGATTTACTTGATGATCTATAA
This sequence comes from Aotus nancymaae, assembly GCF_030222135.1. Lineage (NCBI taxonomy): Eukaryota > Metazoa > Chordata > Mammalia > Primates > Aotidae > Aotus > Aotus nancymaae. Next base: position 35,858,769 of record NW_026988413.1, read on the forward strand.
GCATTTTACTTACTGACTGTTTTAATCTATTTTACGTTCCTGTAACAGAATACCGGAGACTGAGAATTTGTAAACTATAGATGTTTATTTGGCTCACGATGCCAAAGGCTGGGAAGTCCAAGAGCATGGTGCCGGCATCTGGTGAGGGGCTTTGTGCTTTGTTGTTCTAAGACAGAAGGCAGCAGGGGAAGAGAACACAAGAACAAGATAACAAGTGGTGGCTGAAGCACTCACTTTTATAACAAGCATCTCTGGCAATAACTAATGCAGTCTGGTGGTAAGGACATTAATCCACGTATAATAGCAGAACCCTCATGACCTAATCACCTCTTTTTAGGTCCCACCTCCCAATACTGTTGCATTGGGTATTAAGTTTCCAACATATGAACTTTGGTGAATACATTCAAATCATAGCATTGATAAAACAATACAATTTATGGTTTAGATTTAGTTCACACAGTTTTGTAACATAGCCAAATTTAGTATGGCAATATAACGCAAGAATTCACAGAATACTTCTATTGAAAGAATATATGATGGGTAGGGTCTTTGTAGGACATTCCTAATTGGCCATGGGAATGACTAAATTAAACTTGGCCCTGGCACTCCTAGCAAAATGCTCATTTAGCCTTCAGCTCAGACTGTATTTTTCTCTTGAGGAAAAAAATGCATTTTAATACAGTGAAATGGTTTCCTTTCACCTATTCATTACCAACCAAGTATGTTTGTCTGCAACCTATATGGAAAATAATATAATATTGGGTTGTCTAGAAAAAGTAAAACCAGCTTTTTCTGAAAATAAATTATAGTTTGAGTTAGGTAGCTTTATGCAATAGAAATGTTGCTTGGGATAATGACATTTCTGGCTGGCTGCCTTGTTTGATGCTCCCAGCAGTGATTTCCATTGAGACTATTAAATAAAAGGATTGATGTAATATGAAACTCAAGTCAGTGGTGCCCCTTATATGAGGATTAGTCGACTCTTTGATTTATTCTGGCATTTCATTTTACACCTCTTTTTGAAATTAACTCATAGCAATGTGGTCAATCAACTTCCATCTATAAACTACTCAGTGTACTTCTACTTTGAGATACTTTGCATTCTGACTAATCTGATATCATCACAAACTTCAGTAAAAAAACAAATGAATCAATAGCTTTAAGTGCAGAGAGGAGGGATTGGAAGTCTTTCTGTAGATGAAGAAAATCAAATTTCCATTTCCACTGTCATCATCATCACCATCACCATCATCAACAAATGTATTTATTAAGTTCACATATGCACTAGCTATTTCTGCCTTTTCTTCATCATAGTTTTACCTGAAGGCATATACATTTGAGAATTACTAAAAACACATTAATTTAAATCTATCTCTATTACTCTCCTTCTTAAAAAGCATCAGATAGTAGAGTAGACAGCCAGTTTATGTGACAATCCACTGGCATTCCTTCACAAAATATGCCTGACATAAAGTGTGAAATTTCATAGTCTCATTGGCAGAGAAAATATAAAATATTAAACTTAGCATGTTTTGCCAAATGTTTCTTATAATTAAGGACAAACATACTTTTTGTGCATTTTGTTGTTGTTTCTTAAAATTAAAGTGGGCAAATGAGACAGAACATCTATGGTATATATTTATTGATATATATATATATAGATTGATAGATATTGATTGATATATCAAGCTCAGTTCAATATATATAGAGATTGATTTATATGTGCATATATATACGTATGTGTATATATATATAAAGGTATTGATACATCAATATATATGTATATATGTATGTATATATATGTATGTGCATATAGATAAAGGTATTGATAATCAACATATATCTTTTACATACACATGTATATCAAGGTATTGATATATCAACCTCAGTTCAAGCTCAAGTTTGAACTGAGCTTTTTTTTCTGTTTTGATTTTTATAAAACAAAATCATGCTACATCATATATTCAGCATCACGGAGTACTCAATAATCAAATGAAAACTATCCTCCTAAGGAAACTGCAAACTTTGCTGGGAATTAAGAATCTAGTCGTCAATCCAATTTACAGTATTTGCTAAAATGTGTGTGGTAGGCAGAAGAGGTTGGGCAAGGAGGGGAAGACCAGAAGTGCTACAGTAATTCAGCAGGAAGGTCAAATCTAAACTGGAACTTGAGGATGAAGTGGGGTTAGGGAGAAATGGCAGGAATATTAAACAGTATTCCAGCCTGGAGCAAAGGTAGAGAAATAGAATAGATCACAAGTGGGTTGGTGTCACTGTACAGGTAGGTAATGGGTTTGGGGAGTACTGGTAGTCTAGGTTATACAACAAAAGCAATGTGACTTCTGAGTATGCCCAATGCCGAGGCCCAACTTCACAATAGTCAATTTACCCGCACCGCACAAGGGCAAATACCTCGGAGTGTCGCAGGCATCATTGTGAGTAATAATACCAACATGAAATAGAATTCCGGTGGTCCTTCTAACCCCTTTTAGATGTAGTCTTTTCATAAGCAGAGGTGGTGCAACATTATTATGAAGAAAACTCTATACTTCCCCTGGAACAGAGGCGGCTTTGTTTGGACTTTTCATTATACATGGCAAGGCTCATATAGGAAGAGATACCTGTCCTCCAACTTGGTTCTATATTTACCCCTTTTCAATAGAAGAAAGGATTTATAAGTTATTGTTGTTTACTGATGGATTGTGCCTGTCTTTTTTTTTTTTTTTTTTTTTTTTTTTTTTTTTTTTTTTTTTTTTTTTTGAGACGGAGTTTCGCTCTTGATACCCAGGCTGGAGCGCAATGGCGCGATCTCGGCTCACCGCAATCTCCGCCTCCTGGGTTCAGGCAATTCTCCTGCCTCAGCCTCCTGAGTAGCTGGGATTACAGGCACGCGCCACCGTGCCCAGCTAATTTTTTTGTATTAGTAGAGACGGGGTTTCACCATGTTGACCAGGATGGTCTCGATCTCTTGACCTCGTGATCCACCCGCCTCGGCCTCCCGCCTGTCTTAATTAAACCAAGGTGCCAGGCTATACAGTCTACCTGCCCATGACAATACTTTGTAAAGATCACCTATATCTAAAGATAGGTGTCCAACATGAAAAGGGTTGTATCCTAAAATATCAAGCTGAGGTGGATCTGCTCCACTGAAGTGTGTTGGTAAGAAACAGCCAAACTTTTTCAGAAATCTGGGAAATGTAGACAATTATTGCAGGAAGCCAGATACCCTAGGCACAGATAGGCTTAGGAAAGGAGGCATCAACATGGCTTGTCAAGTGTCAGTTCTGAGTCTAATTCCTTCAAAGCAGACAGGAAAGATCCTTTTTGTAGATTTTCTTTTATTCTTTTAGTGGTGCAATCACAGCTGACTGCGGCCTCAGTTTCTCAGGCTCAAGCAATCCTCCCACCTCAGTCTCCGCAGTAGCACCACCATGCCTGGCTAAGATTTTATTTTTAGTAGTGACCAGGTCTTACCATGTTGCCCAGGCTGGTCTCAAACTCCTGGGCTCAAGTAATCCTCCCACCTCAGTTTCCCAAAAATCTGGCATTACAGGAATGAACCATTTCACCCGTCCTTCTATTTACAAATGTTTATATTTTTCATCCCTTTTCTCTGCTATGTTGCTCTTTCTGTTGCTCCAATATAGCAGAAAGCAGAGAGACAGAAGCCACTTAACTTCCCTGCTTCTTTCCTTTTTCCTCTTCCTCCACTTCATCTCTCCTTCTCTCTATCCTTCCTTTCTTTGCTTCCTTCCTCTCATTTTAAAAAATTATCTATTTAAAAATATTTTTAACCACTTCCTATTTGCTAAGCTCTATGTTTTGCACTAAAAATAAATCAGTGCCTTAAAGAGGGAGAATGATCACTGTTCTCATCAGCTCACCATCTAACAAGAGAGACAAACATTAATCAAAGCAGTACATGAATAAATGTAAAGAATTATACCTGTTAACTACAAAGTGGAAGTACACGGTGCTCTGAGGATGAATAGTAGGATTATTAATATCTTTTCCTTTTTCTCTTTCAATATATACAAACAGAAAAATAAACTATGCTAAAATAGAACTCAGAAAATGAATAGAAATGCAAATGTTTATTTTTTGGTACATTAAGCTTGAAAATACATGAATGTTGGTACTCCGGTACTCTGAGATTCCTAGAATCAGGAAGTTGAACAAGAGACATCACAACCTAACATACTTGTACTTCATGTTTCTATTTTATGCTTCTTTTGCTCACTTTTTTGGTGAGTAGTTGTTTTAGTAGGATTTGGTAGATTTACTCTTCCTTTGATTAAGTGAATAGAAATTCCTTTGTTCCTTTGGGGGTAAAATGTACCTTGGAGTTCAAAACAGTGAGTTGTTCAGAAACTCTTAAGTTCAGTCACATTACAACCACTCAATAGAAAATAAAGCTCCTTTCTTCATAGAAGTTTCATCTTAATGAGCAGAACTGAGGCAGTTTCACAGTGTGGAGTGCCTCTCAGGGGTTGAATCCTCTCCCAGGCCCTTGGCTTGGAGAGAATAGAGAACTCAAAGTCCCGATCTACGTGAGCGCTCTTGCTGCAAAGTGACAGAAGTCAGCAGTCCCAAACAGCAGTACACTTTCTTATTGAATAATAATTCTTCTTGTTAATCCTAGAAGAAATGGGTTCTTTGCAGGGGGCCTTGGAATCTAGGATGATACTAATTTTGTATTAAAGGACTGTGCCTGAGAAACCTCTTTTTCTTACTCACTCAGTCTGCCAAGGTTGAGGAATTTGGGTCCTGTTGGTGTGTTTATCTCACGTCAACATAAGGTAGTATAACAGTTTCTCTCATCACAGTAAGTGATTATATTATGGACAAACTTGGAGGATAAAAATAAAAGACAGCTACAAAAATTTGTATTAAGGAATCTAAAGGTAAGTGATCCCCAAACACCACAGTCAAGGATCATTTTGGAAGCTGCCCTTGGTGCAGATGATCCAGCCATAATGATCTTTGTTGCACTAGGAGATGGCCTTCATGTAATATTGGCATGAATATGTCACATCTCTTCTCACTGCCCATCATCAAACAAATGAAACAAACAAACAAACAAACTTTTGGCTTCACTTCCTTCTCCAGCTACCTCCTTATTTGTCTCTCTCCCTTTACAGCACATTCCCCTAAAGAATTGTCATTGCTAATACATCTCCTTTTATTCTCTCTCTGTTGCATCTCAATGAGATTTTCTACCCCATGATTTCACCAAACTGCTCCTTTAAAGGTTCTCTAAGTTGCTAAATCTGAAGGTCGATTCACAGTGTTCCTCTCCCTTGACCCAATATTTGACACAGCTGACCGCAAGATCCTCCTTGAAACATTTTCTTTCTGCATTTGATTTGAGGTCTCTGCATTCTCCTTATTTTCCTCCTACCTAACTTGGTCTCTGCTTCTCAGTCTCCTTGCCTCAACTTCTTCACACTGGAGTGATTCAGCTCCCAGTATCAGCACCACTTCTCTGTGATATTCACACTCCCTCCCTTGTTGATCACATCTAGTCACTGGCTTTATCATATTTATACTTGGATAATTCCCAAATGTGTACTTCCAGGTTAGACCTCTTCCTTGGGAACCCACTTGGTGTGTAATAGGCATCTCAACAGTAACATATCCATGGCTCCAGTCCTAATCCTCCCCATCAATTCTGTTCCTCCCTGTCTCCTCCAGTTTACTTGAAGGTAACACCATCCTTAAGTTGCTCAGTCCAAAAAGCTCAGTCATCCTGTACTACTTTCTCTTACATTCAGCGTCCAATGTGTCAGAAAACTATATCAGCTCAATATTTGAAATATATTTACTGTCCAATCTCCTCCCTACATGTCCTTTGTCAACACCATGGTTTGATCCACCATCTTCTCCCCCTATGGCGATTGTAGTAGCTTCCTGGGTGCTCTGTGTGCTTCTGACTTGTCCCTCCCAGTCTGGTTTAGCACAGTAGTCAAAGAGATCCTGTTAAAACAGATGTTAGAAATATCGTATAGCTGTTAATTTTTGCTTCAAACCTTCCATTGGCTTCCAATCTGGCCATAGGTAAAAGCAGTCATTGGAATGGTCCATAAGACCATACATTATCTGATCGGGTTAACTCCCTGTCCTACTCTGTATTAGCTCAACTCCTTGGCTGGTCCTCATAGACCCCATACATGCTACTGCCTCAGGACCTTTGCACTTGCATGGACTTCTCTTTCCCTATATATCCAAAGCTCATTCTTCACCACTTTCAAGTATTTACTTAAATGTCATCTTCTTGGTGGAGATTTTTTCTGACCACACTACTTAGAATTTCAACATCCACAGCTCTACCACTCTTTAGCCTCATTTTTGTTTTCTTTTTCTTCATAGCATGTGTCACCCTCTAACAGACTATATATTTTACTTTATTTAGCATACATCTGTCCTCCCTCCCACCTCCCACTAGAATGAAAGATCCATAAGGGCAAAGGCTATTGTCTTTTTTATGCACTGCTGTATTCTCATGACTTAAAATAGTGCTTAGCACATAGAAGTGGTCAATACATATTTATCAATATGATCAATGTGGTTATTAGAAATACAACTTGTTATTCGTGACTCTAAAATGCATTTTAACTCTGCTTGATGTGCTTCTACTTCACTTCCTACTCCCATCTGTTCCAGTGTCCTGCCCTTCACCAGGTGGATGGGAAGGCAGAGAGAGAGGTGTCAGTGATGCAAACAGGATTATGTCACTGGTTGGTGTTATAGCTCTGGTGCCACTGCTAGCTGACCTTAGCATGTCTGTGCAAGCACATGGTTCTCCTCTCTGCCCTGATGCCCCTCATTTGGTGATATTTGGAAATAATTAAATACTCAAGGTTAGGACCTCCTTGAGAGTTATTTGTAGATTTTCTTTGTCTTTATAAGAAGTATTACATGAAAAAGTAACAGAACTATTATTTGTGTGTTTTTATGTCTTTATTTTAAAAATAATAAAGCAAATTTACCATTCTAACGAAGGTATTTTTTTCTGTATGCCTTATACTTGTGTCATACGTAAGCTCTTCATAGACAAGTACTAAGGCACATAATTGTTTACTGAATGTTTGTCATTTAACAAATAATATTTCCATTTTTTAAATAAAAAGTGATCATTGAAAAAAGAAACATTTTTTAATACCAGAATCACAAAGAAAAGTTTGTGCTGTTATTTACAAAGTACAGAAGAAAAGATCAGAAAGAGTCCAGCAGAATTGCTGATTTGACTAGAACTTCTACACACTTATTTCCAGCTGGCTAAACGGATTTGAGAGATAGGCACTAGCAAATACCCTCTAAGTGTTTCAACTCCCCAATACTGATACCGAGGAGTGAGAAGCCTGCGGCGTAGCTGAAGGATGCTCTGGGGAATTCGTGAATGGAGAATATTCCCTAAATGAAACATTGTTTAGGATCCTGCCCTCATTTCAATTTCCTCTTCAGTAGGTAGTATGACCTCTCTTTAGAAGGAGAAAAAAAATGGGACTGTGAAAGGAACTGGACTTACACATATTCCATGCTACGAAGAAGCATATTATTGCAATGCTCAAGCATGCTATCTAAGTAGTTTTAGAGAGAGGGATAGTGAAGATTTATGTCTAAATTATCATATAAATCATTATTACTAAACCAGGTTATTGATCCAAAAATAAAATAAAGGGCTACCTACATTATACATTTTATGAGTAGTGGTTTGTCATGTGTATTTCAAGTAAATATTAGGTTTAAATTATGTAAATGGTGACTACAAACACAGTCTTTATAAGCAAAAAGAAAGTAATCTATGAAATCAGATTATTGAAATGGAAACATTTTACTTTAAAGATAAAATTAAATATCTATTTCAACATATGTATTTAAAGCATCAACATTTAACAAAATTAAATTTGTATTGCAGCATAATTTACTGAGATTAAAAATAGATGAGGCAAAAAGAAAACAATGCCACTCTTTCCTCTTATTCTGTATTGTGCTCGTAGAATATTTTTATTTTGTGTACTATGTTGCATTTTTCTTGTCCAGAAAGTAAAAGTGCAATGCGATATTGGAAGTGAATATCTGCATTCGGCCCACTACTGTGCATTTTTCTGCTCATAGTCCTGTTTCTCATAAGATAAGACCCCGTACTACAGTGACACTCTGTGTGTATTATAACCATGACAAGGGTCTCTAGAGAACTGAAGAACAGTGAGGCAGAGGGGGCACCAATTGGATGGGAGAATTGAGTATGTGGAGTCTACTTTTGAATCCATCAGAATTATTTCATATCCAAAAATCTTTTTTTCCTTTTCATTCTCAGGGTCTGGTTATTAGCATCCATGAGAGTAGGCTTCCCTTCCTCCTGCTCACTTTTATAAAAGGAGATCATTTTTGATACTCTTAACACCGGGAAATATAGACAAAAGTATATTTTTAGAGCAGTACGGTTATTTCTATTTTTGTAATCACAACCAGGCTTAAGTCTTGTTCTTGTAACATTCTTTTTCTTAGAGGATTATGCCATGAGATCAAAATGGAAGAATCTTGAAACAAAAACTGAGGATGATAGACATGGTGTTTTCCCTGTGCTTCACCAGATAAGCCTGTGCTGAACAGGTGATCAACACTAACAAATCCATGGCAGTTTAATTTGCTGTTCAGAAGCTTCAAGGATATCAGGACAACAAATTATCCTTAGTGCCATGTTGGGTCTCCAGGGCCTGGGAAGTTCCCATCTATAGAGCAGAGTGTCAAACGTCAGACCTTGGGTAAAGCTGGCTCTCCTCATGTTTCTGTAAAGCTTGAAAACTAAGAATGATTCTTAGATCTTTAAATGGCTGATAGGAAAATGGCATGAAATTCAGATATGGGAAAATGGCATGAAATCCAAATTTCCGTGTCTATAAATAAAATTTTATTGAAACTCAGACATATTTGCTCACATCTTTTCTGATTGCTTGCGTGTTACAATGGCAGAGCTGAGTGGTGAAATATTTACTGTATGGTACTTAACAGAAAAAGTTTGACCCTTAGTACAGAGCATAATTTACATAACCCTTCCCTAAAGTGGACACTTAAGTCATTTGCAATTTTTTACATTAAATATAAACTAGTAGCAAGTATATCTGTGCATAGTGTGGCTTTAGTTTTGCAGCTTTAGCCTTTAGGAAAGCCACTTTCACCCATGTGCTTGACTGAATCTGAGACTCAAGAATGTGTCCACCAGGTTCCAGTGGGGATTTAGTCTCACAGTCCAAACCGGACACTGAATGCTTTCCACCCTGCATGTTTACCTGTCTACTTTTATTATGCAATCAAGAGCACAATTAAAGAGCTGAACTTCAATAACAAAAGAGATACTTTTGAAAGAAGGGTCTGTTTTACAATGTAAATCCCAATCCATAGTTCTTTAACTATAAGAACTATATACTTATGTAACCTTATTATTATATAAACACTTTGATTAGAATATTGCTTATTATAGTTTATCATTTTTAAAGTATTTTTTGACAAAAATTGCATGTATTTATCATGTACAACATGATGTTTTTCTTTTATTTTTTTCTGTTGTTCTTTTTAGATACGGAGTCTCACTATGTTCCCCAGGCTGATCTCAGACTCTTGGGTTCATGCAACCCACCCGACTCAGCCTCCCAAAGTGCTGGGATTGCAGGTATGAGGCACCATGTTTGTTCCAACGTGATGTTTTGAAATACATAAGCACTGTAGAGTGGCTAAATCAAGCTAATTAGCATACGCATTACATCGGATACTTACTTAATTTTTAAAATGACGTTAATAACATTTAACATGAGATTTATCTCCTAACAAAATTTTTAGTCTACAATACAGTCCTGTTGCCTATGTTATACAGCAGATCTCTAGAATTTATTAATCTACCATAACTGAAACTTTATACCTGCTGAAGATCAACAATATCAACTTCTCATTTCTTCCTCCCATTTAACCCCTGGCAACCACTGGACACTAATACAGTCAAACTCACAGAAGCAGAGGGTAACACAGTGGTTGCCAGGGGCTAGCGGGGAGAGGAGGAATGTGGAATCATGTTGTATTTGTCCTTCCATGTCTGGCCTATTTCACTTCAAGATTCATCCATGTTGTTGCATATGGTAGTATGACAGTAGGTAGTCAGGCAGATATGAGCAGGGAAGGAGAGGACCCCCCCCCACACACACAAACACACACATATCAGGAATGTCAAACGACCATCGGGTGATTGTCAGGTGGTTGTATGCTGTCTCTCTAAAAGTTGATCACAGCAGGTGCCTAGCAAAGACAGTCTTCCAATTGATAGAAACAAATGAGAGTGGTGATCAGTGGTTTCCGAATAAGATCTCAGGAGCTGGGCAAGTGGGCTCAAGCATGTGTACTAAGAGGCAAAATGGCAGAGTTTAACTGGTATACGACCTTTTTCTAGGAACACTCAACTGGTAAGGGAAGAATGCCTCAGGTGAGCATGCATACCACTCCAGTAAACACACTGTGCTTGCAGCCCCTCCGAAGTGCTGGCAGGTCATTGTGCATGCAGTACACCCACATCTGAGACCCCAGGTCAAAGGTCAAACCATGCACTGGGATCTCTAAAGTCCCCCAATTTGCTCTCTTCCACATGTAGTCTATTTCCTCTTATTCCTGCTCTAATACTTTTTAATAAATGTTCACTCCTGCTCTAAAACTTGCCTCCATCTGTCTATCTTATACTTCTCCATTGGATTCTTTCTTCTGAGGAGGCAAGAACTGAGGTTGCTATAGACCTGTATGGATTTGCTGCTGCTAACAGTAGGATTTCCATCTTTTTAAAGGTTTTATAATATTCCATTGTATGTTTGCAGGAATGGAAAATGGTGCAGTAACTATGGAAAACATGGAGGTTTCTCAGAAAATTAAAACTAGAAATCCATTACGATACAGCAATCCCACTTATTGGGTATATGAATCTAAAAGTATTGAAATCAGGATCTCTAAGAGATATCTACACTCCTATGTTCATTCCAGCATTATTCATAATAGCCAAGATATGGAAAAAATCTATATATCCACTTGATCTAAATTCAGAATCCAGATTCTTACGTAGGGTGCCAGAAATGCAAACATATTCCATTTAAAGATCCTTTAGTTATATCCCTCAGGTATTAATGCCTGTTTTTGCCAGAGAGAAACTTTTATGATTGCATTCTGTTTAGTGTAGGCATGTGTTTGGGGAGTAGGGAGGAGGGTAATATCTTCAGTCACTTGAATATGCTCTGTGAGATCTAGGAATTTGTGCTTCTCTTTCCTCTAAGGGACTTAGATAAAGGCAGAAACAGATTTCACAGGACAACTTCTGCCCACCGGGGTTCAGGAAGAAAGAGGTTCTCTTGGCATCAGAATAGCATTGCTTTTTACTTATTCATATTAGGAGAAAGTCCTAAAATAATTTGCCTTAGTCAGAATGTTCCTCATTTTTAGAGAGCTTTCTCCCTTTGGTAGAACAAAATATATTTTATCAGGATTCAAGTAAACCTGTGGAGTAGAAATTTACTGCTTTTGTGATAGCAGATATGGAGTTGACACTGCCATTCTGAAGAAAACCAGATTCCACCATGACAAATAGCTCATAGAGCAGGTGCTGGCTACACCCAAATTTGAATTTTCCTGTCTTCAGCTCTGAAATCATTTATCTCAGAGTACCAAATTTTGCCAACTGACACTGCAGCAGCTCATATCAACATATCAACCTCCTAGCTAGTGCCACAGTGCTGTGCTTCCATTGTAGGATGGATATCCCTATACATGTAATCTGGTAAGAGGGAAGTGTTTATGAGTACCTTGACAGACTCATGTGCTGGTGTATATGTTAGCCCTCAAAATTCTAATGACTCTGAAGAATCTTCAGAGCCTATGTGATCTTAGTGCTTAGGTAACTGTCCAGTTGATAACAATGAAACCTGGAAGGGTGGTAGTTGTTGGAGTAGAAAGACGGATTTTTCTCTCTCTCCTAGTCTTGTTTCAGACATGTACAGAATTTCTAACTTTATCAGCACCCATCTATGTTGCTACTTTTGAGCCTTGCTATAAACCCGCAGTCCCCAACCTTGTTGGCACCAAGGACCAGTTTTGTGGAAGACAATTTTTCCACAGACCAGGATTGGGAGGATGGTTTGGCCGTGATTCAAATGCATTATATTTATTGTGCACTTTATTTTTATTGGTATTACATTGTAATATATAATGACGTAATTATACAACTCACCATAAAGTCGAAACAGTGGGAGCCCTGAGTTTGTATTCCTGAAACTAGATGGTCCCAACTGAGGTTGATGGGAGACAGTGCTATATTATCAGGCATTAGATTCTCATAAAGAATATGCAATCCATATCCCTCACGTGAGTTCACAATAGGGTTTGTGCTCTAATGAGAATCTAATGCCGCTGCTGATTGGATGGGAGGCAAAGCTCGGGTAGTAATGCGAGTGATGAGGAATGGCTGTAAATTCAGATAAAGCTTCCCTGGCTTGCTCTCTGCTCTCCTCTGGCTGTGCAGCTTTGTTCCTAACAGGCCATGGACCCACGAGTAACTGGGGGAGCCCTGCTGTAAACTGTTTCTAAGCGTAAGTTCTACCTCAAGGTCTACCAGAGACTACTCAAAGTAACTACCTAGAGACACTTAAGGTCTACTCAGAGTTTGTGTTGCCAAAAGTTGCTTTTATTGTAACATCCTCTCACTTCTTCAGATGAAAACTGGTGGAAATAGATTGAAAAATATAAAGCAATTTTCTACACCAAGGAGGAAATTTACATATTCTGTTATCATATTCCAGAATGACATGTTGTACTTTTTTCTTTTGATTAATCTTGGCTTCATTGAAAATAACTTCCAATTCCAAGTACTAGATTAAGCCATGAGGCCTAAGGCACTGACATACAACGTGCTAACTTTAACTTCATAAAACATATTTTAGCAAATGTGAACTTGCTGTTTCTGAAGAACCCAGGAATAAGGCCACACTAGCGTGTACACAGAGTTCAATCCCAAGTGCAGAATTAGGCCCTGTGATGACAGAGGCTTTCCTTATAATCGGCAGTATCCCTTTTGCTTTCAGGTGATGATGAAGTATTCCATTTTCTTATTACAACTATTTGACTAAATAAAGGCTCTATTTGGAAACGGTCCCTATTTTCCCAATGGCTCAAGTAAGAAGCCAGAGAATCATTAAATAGAAAAGAAAACGAACAAGGCTATTTCCTACAAGCAGCATTGGAACCACCTCTGTTTGCTGTGCCTTTCCTACCATTACTTTCCTTGAATGTAAGCTCTTAAGACTTCAAGTCCACGGATCTCTGAAATGCTATTTCCACTTCTCATTTCTTTTAAAGAAAAAAAATATGAGTTTGCATTTTTGATCATTTAGACTTTATAGGTGATTCTCATCCTTTATTTTTCTATTTTTTGGATTATAACTTACTTTTATTGTAACTATGCTATTTTGATCTGGCTATTGATTATAGTGCTATCCTCAAATTTTCAGGCCTCTTAGTCGTCTTTTCTCTCTAGGCATAGAATGTCCTAATCATGTTTAGATATTAGAATTGTACATGCATGAAATGCCAGTTATGATATTATTCAAATACTTGAAACATTCCTTTTGCTAAGAGTCTTTAAAAACAGAACTTTTCACATTGGTTTTAACTGTCTATTTCTTGCACAGACTATAGAAATGTTACCAGCATCGTTCCAATTAGTGCTCTTATTGTGGTTTCTTTTTGCAGAAGGTAAAGCTCTTCTGAGTTTTACTGACATCTTTCAACACTACACGACAGGATCTCTTGGGTATTCATCATTATTATTGCATCCTCCTGCTGACTTGCTTAAGAAATGCCAACTAGTAAGATCATAGTAGACTGGAGTACCTCCTCCATCTCCATTTGCAATGACATCATTAGAGAAAGCAAATAAAAAAAAAACCCATAGGATTTCTTCATTTATTCATCAAAAATGCACAGGATGACAGGCATGACGCTTGGTGCTTGATACAAAACTTTGCTCAGAAAAAAGTAATATTCAACCAGTGTTTCATGAGATAAATCGATATATTGTCTAAGTTAGCCATGCCAATCCCACCTGTCTTTGGCAATGAGTGGTTTAGGAATGGACAAGTAAAGATGTTTTAGCCAACAGGATAGTTGGGGAGTCTTCTAGAAGTCGCTGATATTTGGGAAGGCTGATCTTTCATTATTCTTTGCAAGTTTTTCTATAAACACATGATACTTATAGCTGCTGTAGTCATTTTAAAACCCTGAGTAGGAATATCACCAACAAACCAAATAATAGCAGAGCAGAAATGTGGAACAAGCATTCTTAACCTGCGGAATCAACCATGAAACTTCCTAACTTCAGAGTTCTTGTTAAGAGAGACAACAAACCACTGTTTCGTAAAAGACTTTCAACTGGCGATTGTGTTACATATAGCTAAAGCATCTTAATGAATGTATAATAGAAACATGTTTCCCATTCAGATAATCTCATTGCTTCATTTTTGGAAGCCTTTTTTCTGCTTTCCCTGTATAATGTTGCAGTACGGAAATACTGCAGTGTCTTTCAGTAATCATTAAAATGGCTGATTAATTGGACCAGTTTATATACTATTTTTTGAGAACACTGGTAATTTTTGGCTGGTTCCATGGAGTCTGTGCTTTTCGACTATGTATTGGTGTCATATAGAAAGAATAGCACAGTTATGGAATCTTAACACATTTTACATTCTTTTTCAATTACTCGTCTTGGCTTTTAATTTACCCTGTGTTCTATCGATTAGGAAATGTGACATTACAGTTTTTTATTTAAAATATTCCGATAACATAACTTATTGCATGTTAATACCCTTATATTTAGTAATAGTATCTTTAATTCCTCCACACATCCCTGAGAGAAGTAACTTATGTAATGAAAACAGGCTGCACTTAGAGAAAACATAAAAATCTTGTGAAATTATATTTATGTTCCTTAAATTGTAAAAAGGAAAATGAGGGAAGTTTACTATTGCTTGATCAAATGAATAAGTTCAAGTTATGAAAACTTATCTCTCAGCCTTTGAGAGCCTATTTTTGAAACTGAGACAATCAACTACAATTAAAGCAAACTCATATTCATTAAATTTTGTAGGATTTTATCATTTGCTTTTAAACAGTACCTTTCCTGTTGCACTATTATCTACTTGGAGTTAACAGTGGTTTTGGGAGTTTCATTTAAGTATCTTTAAGTTAGTATTAGCTGATTTGTTAGCCTAATTATGTCATTAGGAAATGAAAAAAGGCCATATCATATGGATATTTAGTAATGGACATTTCCTTTTATGGTATTAAATATAATTCTCAATTTCTGATATAAAACCAGCATTCACATATCTCAACTGTTTTTTTTCTTAGTATTCTGCTGATAAGCAGGCTCTTGATACTCAACAATGAAAATATGAATGGTTATGTTTAAAAGATGAAGAGAAATTAGAATGCCTAAAACTTATTTGTATACATAAAAATTTAGTAGAAGGAAGTTTACTAACTTTCTATTGAAACCATGATATATATTTCTTCATTTGTGGAGGGGAATATATATATTCAGAGAACTTATTTGTTACTGTTGCATTTTAAGTATTTCTATGAGAAATGACACCAGATGTTGACACAGGTAAAAAATTGTGGTTACAGAGCACATGTGTTCGGTTGGAATGTGATTATCCTGCTACTTCCCCTTGCCTTCCCCATTCCTCTCTCAAAATCATCCTTACTATCAATAATAGAATCTGTAAGCATTGCAGCTGGAAGGCATTTTAGAATACATCTATGCCACCCCTATATACCCCATACCTCTAGCCAGTAAAAAGGAAGCTGAGACACTCACAAATCTGTTATTTAGTAGCATCAGAGGTCCTGGAGTCCTGGTCTCAGTCCAGCACTCTGAAATGAATGTCAGCACTTTAGGGACCACACATCCCACCCAAACGCTAGTTTGAAATAAGTCTCCTTTGGGAGGGTGCTTGTTTATATAGCTTCAGATGCACTACATATGAATAAATTGTTCAAATGATGAAAACAGTCCTTGGATGTGAATTTTAGGAATTCACCTTAAAGCATGATATTATTGATAGTTCAATACCTAAACCAACTTGTAAATATTATGTTATCACATCACTCAGGATTTTTAAGAACATAAGAGACCTACTCCTTCTGATTTAGTATTTGGGTGTTAATTAAATATATATCGATGGCTCAAATCAACTTATCTAAAATAAAAATTATCACTATTTCCTATACTTTTATTTCTTCATTTCTTTAATCAACAAATATTGGAGTGTAGCTTTGTGTCAGGCAGTGCTCTAAAACGAAGGGATTTTTATGGAGTGGATAAAACAAATTCCCTTCTCCCAAAGAGCTTATATACTATTGGATTATGCTGAAAATAAGTTAATATTTACTATAATGAAAGGCAGCAAAAAGAATTTTGCAAAAGAAGCGAGTGGGTGGTTAAAGAGATGGTGGGTCAGAGGAACAATATGGACCAGGTGGCTGGAGAAGGTCTCTCTAACATGACATTTCATCAAAGATCCCACTTATGTGGTATTAGCATAGGTTATCCTCCTTCATGGTTTGATTTATTCATTCACTAATATTTGTTATGTGTCCTCTGTTGTAAGGTATGCTGCCTGGTTTTATTTATATGGCGATGAAACAGTTGTTGCCCTTATGGGGTTCACAATCTGGTATCACGAGTATCACATGTGTATATAAGAATAACTAAAACAAGGAAGACAGTGATGAGTGCAGAAGAGAAATATTGACAAAGGGCCAGGGAGTGGGAAGGTGGAGAGAAAATGAAGAGAATGCTTTCTGGAATTAATCTTGTCTTCCCAGTCATATAGTAAAAAGGCGGGGATCATATATTCTCCATTCCAAATTCGGGCACAATGCCCTCCCTGTTTGTACCTTGTTTGGGCTATAAAAATTTGTGGTAGATGATGACTATTGTTTCTTATATCAGTTAATGACTGCTCTCCTTTAAATTGTCTTGTAGGTGACAACTATTCTCATGCAAATTAACCATCTCTAAAATTAAATGCAGCTTTCCCTTTTAATTCTCTTATCTATGTCTACTTAAGTCTAAACCGCCTCCAACTGTTTCCTTTACCTTATTCTATCACTAACCACACTGTGAAAAGGTGACCCTTTGTGCCTCCCATCAATCTATGCAGGTATTAGGGGCACAGAGCAATGCATGTTTAAAGGAGCAAATGAATAAATTAAAGAATCCCTTTTTTGGGTACTAAATTTATCATTATTTAATTCAGTTATGAAATGGACTTTTCATGACTAAAGGGAACAGAGAAATGGAGAAAATTTTAGATTGAAAAAGAAGCTTTTAAAAAGAATGTGCAACTTGGACTCCATGATTATTTCTATTGAAGCAACAGAACCTCAACTTTCAGTGCTTGGTTAGGCAGCCATTCTTTTTAAAGCAGGTAAGAAATAATAATTAAAAGAACCAAAATCATCATGTGTATAAAATACGCTGTCTGTGTATTTAAATACAAGCAGGATTGTCCTCTTTTGTGATACGTTTTAAATCCCAAGTGTCCTGTTTTAAAAGGAATCATGTCCGTTCTTTCAGTCAAAAGATTAAACCATTTTAATTTTCTGAGGAAAGAAGCCCCCAAAGCCACATAGAATTTTTTAATTCTGCCCTAATATAAGCTGAATTCTCCAAAATGCCTGCCTCTGAGGTAAACAGAATGCATTAAAAAGTAGTTATTAAGCCCTGTGAACAGAAAACAATATTAGAAGCCTAAAAATGATAGCTTTGGGGCAACAAACCTCATTGGAAATAGCATATAGAAGCAGAAACAAAAATGGAGAGAGATCCTTTAGTATAAAAAAAAGATTATGATGAAAAATATAACCAATTAGCATTTTCATTGTTTCTTTCGATAAAAATCTCAAGAAATTTTATGGGCCAAGTAGGATGATAAAATAAAGCCTAAGGGTAGGCTACCAGATGGAATAATATATACACAAAGAAAGTATATCCAAATATGGAAACTTCACTGTTTATGTAAGCAATGTAAGTGCCTAATCATGTTGTCTCTATACATTCTGTACCACATTTAGTATTTTCGAAGAGTTTAATGTTTAAGAGCAATATCAATATTTTAGAAAGTACTGTTACCTTACAACACTGAAGTCAAGTGCAATTGAGTCAAGCTTCAGAACGTTTTATGTTGTGAATGTAAACATACACACATCCCAAGTTGAAACTGGATTTTTATATTCACAACAGGCTCCCACTGAGAGAGAATGTGTGTGTGTGTGTGTGTATAGTGTAAGTGCTATAGATACATAAACTGAATATGTACAAACACATAGGCATATATACAAACACACACACACATATATACACACGCACATACATATATACATTTTGGAGGATTCAGCTTGTATTAGGGCATAATTTAAAAATTCTATGGGACTTTGGGAGCTTCTTCCCTCAGAAAATTAAAATGGTTTAATCTTTTGACTGAAAGAGGAATGGACATGATTCCTTTCAAAATGAGACACTTGGGACTTGAAATGAATCGCAAAAGACAATCCTGCATGCATGAATATAATATATATATATGATATATATCATATATATATATTATATTCATACCTATAGTAGAATATAATAATATAATATATATTATTATATATAATAATATATATATTATATTCATACATATATATATACACACACACACACACACACATACCTATAGTAGAAGAGCTCCCTGGATTAAAAAACAATACAGAGTCCTATATAATTGAATGCATACAGGAAATTGGGAATTCACAATGCTTATTTAGATGCTATTATAAATATAAGTGACATTCTTGCTAAGGTCAGATCCCCCTAACCATCGCAGAGTTTATATTCAAGAATCATTATGAATTTTAAATGTAACACAGTGCATGCATTTTGTTCTGATGAGGCTTATTATTTTCAATAAATGGAGTGAAGTATCAGTCTTGGTCTCAATTCAAAAAAGCCATCTATCCCATTGGCAGTTCCAAAAAATGGCCCGCAAATTAATGATTATGTTTCCAATAAAGGATATAGATGTAACATTGATTAAAGTATGTGGACTACTTATTAGTTTCATGAACCCTAAAATAACAGTTGCTATACATATTCTTACTGACCTAGAAATAAGCTTGAATCTCCATTTAAAACATAAGCCTATATTAGGCAACTTAAGAATTAAATATCTCATTTATATTGCAATCTTCTCCTTCAAAAGCTAGTCTTTGAAGTAACAGCATTTTGAAAGCAAAATGAAAGTATTAACACCACATGTAATCATTCGGAGGTGATGTCTCAAAGATTGACAGATTTCATCTGATTTATGCTATTGATTCTGCAGGAGAAGGGGATCCTATGTTCTATCTTCTGGATATTCATCTTTCTGTAATTTAAAGTAAAAGTTAAATTGCATTGAGTATTTTATATATATTTGGATTCTTACCACCAATGGTCATAGAAACTCAACTTAAGAGCAGACCCACCTCTATCCTCAACTATTTCACAAAGACTAGCTATATACGGAAGCTTTGGGACTCACAAATTGTCTGTTTGTCACCTTATTTTATGACTCTTCTCTAGTTCTCATCAGTTTCTTAGTTTATTGGTTTACTCTTCCCTGGTACTGATTCATTCCGAGGTGACTGGCTACTCAAAGACCCTCTGATGTGAGTCATTAAATACTTTGTATTTCCATTTGTTCACAGATATCTTTTTGGTAGCACTATCTCTATTGCACGGTCTCTCTAAATTATAACAGGTCTTTTACTTGTGATTCCTGCCTTTATTCAGTTCCAAAGACTTTGTGATGGTCACTCTCTGCTTTTAAGTCCTGACAGACTGATCACTGATAGAGTCCCCAAGATTAAGAATAGCAGCTTTCAAGTTACTGTGATTATATACTTGCTTGATTTTTACGTAGTTATTGCCAGTTGGATTTAATGAATGTTTATTTAATCAGGACTCAAATTCACTAGTTATGATTTTATGATCTCAGGTTTCTGTCCTTCAACAGCACAGCCAATTTGATCACTTCAGGTAAGTCCTTTAAAAGAAAGTACCATTCTTAGTTCCTATGTAGATTGTGGCTACCCAGATGCCTTTTTTCTTTTTCCTATCTGGCATCATCTAATGGTTGCATTAGTTAGCATTTTGGTCACTACATTTTGAAACAGGCTAGATATTCAAGGTAAAGAATTTGTGTAAGAGAATAAGCCTGGTTACCATGGCAAATAGACGTACAGTATTTCCCAGGAGAAATGTAAATCATTGATCAGGATTTTTATCACTTTGT
This sequence comes from Aotus nancymaae, assembly GCF_030222135.1. Lineage (NCBI taxonomy): Eukaryota > Metazoa > Chordata > Mammalia > Primates > Aotidae > Aotus > Aotus nancymaae. Next base: position 35,879,174 of record NW_026988413.1, read on the forward strand.
AAGTCATCTCTGATATCTTGAAATACATCTATCTTAATATGAATCAGATTATAATACTCAATAGAAATATGAAGTTATGGCCAACATAGAATTCCCACATTCTAAAATGAATAAATATAGTTTTGAGAAAGAAAATACTAGACAGGTTTCCAAACTATATGGACAACCAAGAAAGACTAGCAGTTCATATAGTTTAAAGACAGCTAGGAACCGAATTTGGTGCAATAAATTCAGTGATGCAGAGCAAAGTACAGTGGGACTAAGTGATACCTAAACTACAACTAAACAAAGTAAAATACATCCAAAATGGGTTTACAGTTAATGACTAAACATTCATTTAATTGCAAAAACAAAATGGAAGCATTAAAACAAAAGATTCCACCCTACCAAAAAGTTAAAGAAAATTCTTTCCACATTGACAAGAAATAAGAAGCTGGATAAAACAATTTAAAACAACCACCATTTGTTGAACATCTATAAATGCTAGGCTGTTTCTGGTGCTAAGAATAGAAGGAGAAGCCAGGCACAGTGGCTCACGCCTGTAATTTCAACACTTGGAGAGGCGAGGTGAGCAGATTACTTGAGGTCAGAAGTTCAAGACAAGCCTGGCAAACATGGTGAAACCCTGTCTCTATTAAAAATATGAAAATTAGCTGGGTGTAGTGGCGTGTGAGGGAGGCTGAGGTATGAGAATCACTTCAACCCAAGAGACAGAGTTTGCAGTGAGCTGAGGTCACACTACCTTACTCCAGCCTGGGTGACAGAGGAAGGCCCTGTTTAAAAAAAAAAAAAAAAGAAAGAAAGAAAGAAAGAGAAGTAGGAAGACACTGCGTTCACTTATAAACTAGTCAAGGGGACAACAGCTTTATCACTCATTACAATACTATGATAGATGAGATAATTGGGGAATAACAAAATTTTATGCAAGCATAGTAACCTGAGAGGTCGTCTTCTTCCTGATATCTACAGTTCTAGCTGCGTGCACACAGGCCTGAGGTAGAAATAGGTATGTCTCATAGCAGATAGGAAGTCTCTCTATAACTCATTTTTATTCATATTCCATAGACTTGGGCATATGCTTTATATAAGCATGCATTCACTATGAAGAAACAGTAGAAATTTGGCAGGGCATGGCGGCTCATGCCTGTAATCCCAACACTTTGGGAGGCCGAGGCAAGCAGATTTGAGGTTGGGAGTTTGAGACCAGCCTGGCCAACATGACAAAACCCTGTCTCTACTAAAAATAAATAAAATAAAATAAAATAAAATAAAATATTAGCCACGCATGGTGGTGCATGCCTGTAATCCCAGCTACTTGGGAGGCTGAGGCAGGAGAATCACTTGAACCCAGGAGGCAGAGGTTTCAGTGAGCTGAGATTGTGCCATCGCACTTCAGCTCGAATGACAGAGCAAGACCTTGTTTCTAAAACCAACCAAACAAAAAGCATTAGAAACTCAGTAAAGAATGATAAGGATAAAAACCCAAGAAGTTAGTAACATGCAGTAGTATGAACAGATTTGAACAATTTGTAGTGACTCTAAGTTACTAAATAAGAAAGTTTAGTGATCTGAGAGACTTGCAAGAAAAACATAAGAAAATAAACTCATATTTTCAAGAAAAACTTTAGGTAGGCAGAAAAAAGTTTTTTTAAAAAAACTTCTGGAGACTGGAATAAAATGAAATTTTAGTGAATAGTAATTACAATAAAACTTTAGTGAAAATCAAAATAATTGCTTTTTAAAGTGATGCGCACTTTGGTAATATTTATTTTGAATCAATTGTATTACAAAGGTATACTTTATTTTTTTTTTTTTTTGAGAAAAGAAGAACTCTTCCCCTCCAACACACATTCACCTGGTAGAATATAAGTAATATAAAGCAATACCAAGTTTGAGGACCTTGGCCTTATGGGCACATGTGTTTGACCATGACATTAGATGTTTATGAAACTGCAGAACTAAGTGTACATGTCAATAAATTACCTGTAGGATGTGGCCGTATTTTTAAAATAAGAGTTGGGAAGATTTAATAACTGGAGGGATTAGGGTGTTTATCTGAAAATATTTATCTTAGAAAATTCTCAGACTCAGAATACAGCTGTGTCTACTAATGGCTCATCCCTCAGGAAATTCTATATAGAATTTGACATGCCTAAACCTGCACTAATATATTCATTCATTCATTTATTCTTCTGCCAATTTACATTTATTGAATTCACACCAGACCCTCAGGATACAAAGACACGGTTTTTCAAAGACTTTAAATCCAGTGCCTTAGACTCACAGGTAAAGTGTCTATTGCAATGCTAGTGTGATAGGGAACTAATATACACAAAGCTCTCACGGCTGTTATTGGAGGAGTGCCTAGATCAGGCTAGCCTGTGGCATGTCTTTTAAGTAAGACTCTCCACAAGTATCGTCTGTGTTGACTTCTATAGGAAAAGAATGAGAGCTAGGTAGGTGGATGGGCATCATGGCTCACACCTGTAATCCCAGCACTTTGGGAGGCCAAGGTGGGTGGAACACCTGAGATCAGGAGTTCAAGACCAGTCTGGACAACATAGTGAAACCCTATCTCTACTAAAAATACAAAAATTAGCCAGGCATGGTGGTACATGTCTGCAGTCCAAGCTACTCAGGAGGCTGAGGCAGGAGAATCACTTGAACCTGGGAGGCAGAGGTCATAGTGAGCTGAGATCACATCACTGCACTCCAGCCTGGGCGACAGAGTGAGGCTCTTGTCAAAAAAAAAAAAAAAAAAAAAAAAAAAAAAAAAAAAAAAAAAAAAAAAGCAGGTAATGAAGGAAGAAGCCTGGAAAAAGGCATGGAGGAATGATTATTCAACCTTCAAAAACTCCACGTGACTCAGGATGCCTGGACTATAGACTGGGAAAGGCAGATGATAGTGGATACCATCACTAGGTCATAGAGGACATTTTATGCCATAATGAAGACTTAGGGTTTATTTTGTAGGCTATGACAAAACCACTGAAAAATTTATAGCAAAGGAATGACATAATGAGATTTGCATTTTGGTAAGCTTATTCTGGCTGAAGTAAGATGAGAAACCAGCAAGGAGGTGGATAAAACATTTAAGTGTGAAATAATGATACGGAGAAGGAGGACGGATTTTAGATTTGCAGCATGAATGTGACTTGGTAAACAAATAAGATTGGTGGTTGAAGAAACTGGATGTGCTGGTGATAACTCCTAGATTTCTGGTGTGGAAAACTGGTTAGCTGTATGCCTACTATCAGTATAGGAATAAAAAAAGAGAAGCAGATTTTGAGGGAAGTAAAATGAATATAATTGTGAACAAGGATTTGGGAAGTTGTAAAACATTCAGTTTGTGTTAACTAGAATGCTTCTGTATTGAGGGATCTGGAGCTAAAGAGAAGGATCTCATGTTAGTTTACTAGTGCTGCCATAACAAAATACCACAGACTGGATGGTTTAGACAACAGCAATTGATTTCTCAAAAATCTGAAGATGAGAATCCAAAATCAAGGAGTTGGCAAGTTTGGTTTCTTCAGAGGCTCTCTCCTTGGATTGCAGATGGCTGCCTTCTCACTGTATCCTCACATCGTCTTTCCTCTGTGCGCGCACGCGCGCGCGCGCGCACACACACACACACACACACACACACACATCCCTGTTGTCTCTCTATGTGTTCAGATTTCAAGTAGTTTTAAACTTCTCTCTCTTTTAATATGAGACACTTCACAGATTTGCATGTCTTTTTTTTTTTTTTTTTTTTTTTGAGACGGAGTTTCGCTCTTGTTACCCAGGCTGGAGTGCAATGGCGCAATCTCGGCTCTCCGCAACCTCCGCCTCCTGGGTTCAAGCAATTCTCCTGCCTCAGCCTCCTGAGTAGCTGGGATTACAGGCATGCGCCACCATGCCCAGCTAATTTTTTGTAGTTTTAGTAGAGACGGGGTTTCACCGTGTTGACCAGGATGGTCTCGATCTCTTGACCTCGTGATCCACCCGCCTCGGCCTCCCAAAGTGCTGGGATTACAGGCGTGAGCCACCGCGCCCGGCAGATTTGCATGTCTTCCTTGCACAGGGGCTGTGCTAATCTTTTATGTATCCTTCCTATTTTAGCATATGTGCTGCCAAAGAGGGCACACGTTTCCTTTTTGTGTAAGGACACCAGTCAAATGGGATGAGGCTTCTCCTTCGTGGTCTCATTTTAACTTATTAATCACCTCTTTAAAGTCCCTATCTCCAAATACAGTCATATTTTAAAATACTGGAGGTTAGGGTTTCAACATATGAATTTTTAGGGAGACACAAGTCAGCCTATCACAGATCTGATCTGCTAATAGATCTGGCTCATTGACTGTAGTTTGTAATTTAAAAGCATAACAGCAATGGATGGTATACCCAAAGCGAATGTGAAAACTAGGGGGAATTTTGACTGAGAAGAAACCAATGAAATATTATTGTAGATGCAGAGAAAGGAGTCAACAGAGCTATCTACTTCAGAGGGGCCAGAGCAGCAGGTTACTTAGGAGAGAATTGTGTTATAAAAGCCAACAGAGACGTTTTAACAGGTAGGAGGGGTCAGTAGCTTTCATTACTCTGAAAATATCACCAACATGTCTGAAATGTATCCATTGGATACAACATCAAAGAGTATATTGACAATTGTGAGAGTGGTTTTTGGAATAGAATTTAGAGTTTGAGTGAATGAATTGTAGGAAGTGAAAAATTTTCCTTTATATGAGAATGAACTTTTCCTTTATGATTTTTTTCTATGTCACGAAGAAAAGGAATGAGTAACGGGACTCAAAGATTTTCTAAAATGAGCATATGTCTACATTATAGTGAAAGGGTCACTGAACAGAGGTAGGTTTAACATACTGTAGAACTAGGAGATAATCCATTAAGGAAGGTCCTGAGGAAGTAGAAGGAGATGAAAATAAAAGAACAGATGAGGATAAGCTTTGAAGAAAATAAAGACTGCTCTTTGAAGATAGGAAGATCATGAGAGGCTTAGGCGAAGATAAATTTCCTAAAAAGGGGTGAGAATAAGCTGAGGAGGTTTTAGCAAGTATGTTTTGAGGAATGAGAAAGAATCAACTAAATCATGAGATATTGCTGTGTGATTGTTTCTTCTACCCACTTTCAGTGGAACTGAGTAAAGAAGGCATTTGTAGAATGATGCGGGTTTAAGGGTTATAATTGGGGAAATAGATCAAGGGGCAGAAAAAACTGGCAAAGCAGTGGTTGAAAGGGTGCTGCATTAGATATAAGCTGTGTAGAAGTAAAATGAAGCTTTGACAGAAATGAAAATTTTGTAGTAAACTTTGAGTCAGGGCACTGGAGGAAGTAATGAGTCAGGGCACAGGAGGGGACTGAGATAACTGGAGGGAAAGATGGTTTTGATCAGAAATTGATATGTGGAATTTAAGAAAAGGCTATATTTTCAAGTGATAATAAGTCCCAAGTTGAGGTGATATCAGCAAATGTCTACAGAGAAGTTGAATAAATGGTCATTGGAATAAAAGATGACAACTAGCTTTAAGTGGTGAATGGGTCACAGATGTGGATGTTAAAATGCTGTGGAATGTTGGTAAGATCTGGTATAGAGAGGAGTCTCCTACGTATGAGAGCGGTGAGAAGAGGAGGCTGGAGACCATCCATGATTGAATAGCCTGGTTGCCTAGGAAGTGAGTTGGTTGCTGTTGTATGGTGAATTGCCATGCTTATTTAATGTGACAAATATTTATTGAGTGGCTCCTGTATCCAGATCTCAGGTAGATCATCTATGGCAAGGGTCTGCAATTCCTGGGCCATAGATTGGTATCAGTCTGTGGCCTGTTAGGAACCAGGCTACATAGCAGGAGGTGAGCAGCAGGCCTATGAGCATTAGTGCCTGAGCGCCACCTCCTGTCAAATCAGATTATCCAATCAGCAGCAGCATTAGATTCTCACAGGATGGCAAACCCTATTGTGAACTGCACATGCGAGGGATCTAGGTTGTACGCTCCTAATAAAAATCTAACTAGTGGAAAAGTTGTCTTCCACGAAGCTGGGCCCTGGTGACAAAAAGGTTGAGGACCACTGATCTATGGCTTTTGTGGAGAATTTTATGGCTAGCATACTTGGTAAGCAAATTCAAAAGAACACTAATCTTATCTCATTAAAAATGAATAGATTTACATACACAAACATAGAAGAAAGTTGGAAAGGGAACATTTACATAGTTGGAAGACAGCTATTAAATGTAAACAAGGGGGAGAGATCCAAGATGGCTGATGATTAGCAGCTCGGGCACGTACCTCCCAGTGAAAGCGCAAAGAACGAGAGGACGCCACACTTTCAGATGAATATTAGTTGCTCACGGACCAGGAGATTCCCAGTGGAGGAGCTCCACGGGTCGCCAGGGCGACTCTTGTGGCCGGCGTGGCGGTTTTGCTGGTGCCTTAGCACGCCAGTTCTTGGTGCAGAGTCCGGAGATTCCCGGGCAGAAAAGCACCATCAATCTTAACACCGCTGTTTCGGCCGGCTCAGTGGATTGCTCAGATTTCGGCACAGGGAATCAACAAGTTGGACGTCAGAGACCCAGTTAGAAAGTCGGTAATTATAAAGACGACAGACGGACAAATATATAATGAAGGGAAGAAACCAGCGTAAAAAGGTAGAGAATACTCAAAATCAGAATGCCTCTCCCTCTACAGGGGATTGCAATTCCTCATCAGTAACGGAACAAGGCTTAATAGATTACACGTGTGTTCCAATAACAGAAGCAGGTTTCAAAACGTGGGTGATAAGAAACTTCTGTGAATTAAAAGAACTTGTTCTAACCTAATACAAAGAAACTAAGAACCTTGAAAAAAGGTTTGACGAAATGTTAACGAGAATGGACAATTTAGAGGAGAATATAAGTGAATTGATGGAGCTGAAAAACACAACACGAGAACTTCGCGAAGCATGCACAAGTTTAAACAGTCGAATTGATCAAGCAGAAGAAAGGCTATCAGAAGTTGAGGACCAGCTCAGTGAAATGAAAGGAGAAGACAAGAATGCAGAAAAAAGGATGAAAAGAAATGAGCAAAGTCTCCAGGAAATATGGGACTATGTGAAAAGACCTAATTTACGTTTGATAGGTGTACCTGAATGTGATGAAGAGAATGAATCCAAGTTGAAAAATACTCTTCAGGATATCATTCAGGAAAATTTTCCCAACCTGGCAAGGCAGGGTAATATTCAACTCCAGGTAATACAGAGAACACCACAAAGATATTCTTCAAGAAGACCAACCCCAAGGCACATAATCGCCAGATTTATTAGGGTTGAAATGAAGGAGAAAATACTAAGGGCAGCCAGAGAGAAAGGTCAGGTTACCCATAAAGGGAAACCTGTCAGACTTACAGCAGATCTCTCAGCAGAAACCCTACAAGCCAGAAAAGAGTGGGGACCAATATTTAACATCCTTAAAGAAAAGAACTTTCAACCCAGAATTTCCTATCCAGCCAAACTAAACTTTATGAGCGAAGGAAAAATTAAATCTTTTGCGAACAAACAAGTACTTAGAGAGTTCACCACCACCAGGCCTGCTTTACAAGAGCTTCTGAAAGAAGCACTATACATATAAAGGAACAACCAATATCAGCCTTTCCAAAAATATATCAAAAAGCAAAGAACTTTAACACAATAAAAAATTTACATCAACTAATGGGCAAAACAGCCAGCTAGCATCAAACGCCGGTATTAAACTTATATATATATTTTAATTGGATAAAAAGCCAAAACCCGTCGGTATGCTGCATCCGGGCCCATCTTACATGCAACAATACACAAAGACTCAGAGAGAAGGAGGAAGATTTACCAATCAAACAGAGAGTAAAAATAAACTAATAAACAAAAAGCAGGAGATGCAATTCTCGCCTCTGATAAAGTAGACTTTAAAGCAACAAACATCAAAAGAGGCGAGGAATGACATTACATAATGGCAAAAGGATCAATGCAACAAGAAGAGCTAACGATTCTATAGATCAACGAGATAGAAAATTAACAAGGACATTCAGAACTTGAACTCAGACCCGGAACAAGTAAACTTAATAAACATTTATAGAACTCTCCACTTCAAATACACAAAACATACATTACCACCTCACACCTATTCCAAAGGTGACTATATAATTGGAAGTAAATCACTCCTCAGTAATCGCATAGCATTTTATAGGTTTAAATTAAATATTGGTTGGCTGTTTGTTTGTTATCTTCTTCCCTTATTCCTTCCTGACTACATCATTAAGTATAATTATCAGTATAAAAGAGGTTTTCAATACCCATTACTAAATTGAGCCTGGGCAAGAAAGCAATACTCCCATTCTCTCTCCCTCTTTCTTTTCCTTCTCCCTCCTCCCCATTCTCTCTCTCTCTTTCTCTTCCTTTTTCCTCCTTCCTATTCTCTCTCTCTCTTTCTCTTTAAAAAAAAAAAAAAAAAAAAAGAAGAAGAAGAAGAGTCTAGTTCCCCTCCACATGAATATGGGGCATCTTCCTTGACACTTGAATGCAGCAGAAGTGATGTGCTTGGGCTTCTGAGCTGTCAAAAGAGGACTTGCTGCTTCTTCCTTGGACTCTTAGAACTCTTGCTCTTGGGACACTTCCCCTAGGAAGCCCATAAGAAAAAAAAAAAAAAGAAGAAGACAGCTTTGTGTAGGAGCAGTGGGGTAGTGATTGGGAAGAAGTATAAGGGTAACTTCGGAGATGTGGATAACGTTCAGTTCTTGGCCTATGGTGGTTACTCGGGTGTGTTTTCATATGCTAATAGTTTCTCAAACTTTATACTTAATGTTTCTGAAAATGTTATACTGCAATTTAAACTTCAGTGAGATAAATATGAATAAATGTGTCCTAAAATTTTCTAAAATGTTAGGAAAATAGATTCAATTAAGAACAGACTCACTACTTTTTGGGTAGTACTGTTTTTTTCTCTAAGGTATCTCCAAGTGATCACAAAGAATATTTGATTTTTTAAATTAGAAGTTATGCACTTGGGATTGCTCCATATTATCACTTATTTTACTATTTCAATTCATGCAGTAGGCCATTGACCCTCATATAAATTAATAAGTAGGTTAACTTATTACGTACAGTGTTAGTAATGTATTGCTATATTCTGTAGCAAATAAAAGGACATATCAATTATTTTGTTTTATTTTGTTAGGATACATTTTAGACATTTAAAAAAAAATCTTTATATACTTGAGATAGCTCTTTTTTTAAATAGAGACAGGGAGACAGGAAAAAAAAAATAAAAAATAAATGTAAACAAATACATAATTCTAGTTTAGATCAAGGACTAGCAATCTTTCCAGAGGCAGTAACACCAATGTTGTATATTCATCCCTTTTTGAAAGTCAGATCCCAGGAAGCTGGAGGGAGGTAGGGCGTGGTTTCACAGTGAATTTCTGATTTCACTCAGAGTGATAAATCAGACTCTTGGGAGGCTGGTGGTGGCTTGGACAGCAGCAGAGATGGGGGTCTAGTTAGCAACAAACCCATGGGCTTATAATAGGCTGAAATTCACCCTTCTCCATCTTTGGGAGGTTTCCAGTATCTTATTTAACACTCTCTGAGGAATGATAATTGAAAATAAAAAAAAAATAACTATCAACTAGCAGAAAATACACATGGTAAGGATTAGCACATATTTCACATGTTTTTATTTGGCTATCAGATTGACCTAGAAAATGAAGTCCGGGAAATTCTATATGATTCTGAAAAATGATACACTGGTCTGGATGGAAGAATAAGTTGAAAAAATGTGTAAACCCAAATGCAGTATTACCAACGACTTTTTATTTTATTACCTTTTAGGGTTTTTGGTGTACAGGTGGTTTTTTTTGTTACATGGAAAAGTTCTTTACTGGTGATTTGTGAGATTTTAGTGGACCCCTTATCCCCGAGTAGTATACACTGTTCTGAATATGTAATCTTTTATACCTCAACCCCTCTGAGTTCAAGAAGACTATGGTCCTGCAGAAAACTTTATATGTAATTAACATATCTTTATCTTTATAAGCAGTAGACTCGTGTTTTGAAACAGATTCCATTAGGAGTGAATGTGTACCCTCCCTCTAGCCTTTATTATTACTGTTCTTGCTATTACATGTGTTAGTGTATGTGAATTTAATGTTTAAAAATGTATCAGATTGGTTGCTATGGAAAAAAGTATGACTCATAAGAGCCTGAGCACAGGTTAAGATCTGAAACTTTTCTCCCAGCCTCTTATCACTGGCACAGACTTCACAATTCACGGAAGCCACCAGTGAGATGACATTGCCTCAGGCAGTTACTATTTTTATATTCTATAACTTGAGAAGCTCAGGGTCTGGGAAATCATTAGACTTTTTTTGTCCTTTTAAAGTTGGAGACAGCAATTGTAGACAGCTTTCTAGTGGGTTATCTTTTTGTGTCTCCTTACCTGTGGAGAAGCCTGCTAGCTGGGATATGTAGTTAAATAGCTTTGTTATTTTTTTATTAATATCCAGGGCACCAAGTCAAAAAATGGTAGAAACAATATTTCATCATTCATTATTTTTTCTTCTGAGTCTACCAATTTATCAAAATTTCATTGTTTATAATAGTCTAGCCAGTTAAAAAATTCACAGGGTTACTTCAAAAGCCAAAAAAGTTTAAGCTCTATACTCCTGTTTGCGTGATAATTTGGGTGAACTTGGAGAAGGACATGAAAGCAAAATCAAGATATTTATTTGTTCTCTGTACAGAATTTTACTCTTGAACAATTCATTACTGCTTGGACTTCAGTTTTCAACGTGAGATAATTAGGCTAGACTGTTATCATTTTTTTTCCTCTCAGAAAAAAGTAAGCTGAGCAACTCTGTTTATTAAGTCCTATTTACTTGATTCTACTAAGATTCATTTTGAATGTCTTAACATTTTACAATTATTATGCCTTCCCTAAAAGGAAGGAGCTTTACCAATCCATTTATACACTGAAAGTATAAAGAATAGACTGTTAAAGTTCTTCCTTGAGAAGAGCTGTTTAGAAAGAGGATCACCTGTAAAACATTGTTTAAAGGAAAAGATCAAATTTTGCAACTGGTCCTAGATAACAAAGAAAAATGCCAGTGTAGTGAAAGATAAAAATGAAATGATTTGGTAGCTCTATCATCATAAATATCAACGAGCACTGTAATTTTAATGTTGCTGAAATTGGCACTAGGGCATTATTGATTTTCTGTACCATCTAATGGTTTCCTGCAAATATCTTTTATAAAAGTGCCTTATATTTCATCTTAATAATCTTTTCTCGAGTCATATACTATCAAATCCTACAGAGTACTATTCATTCAGCAGTAAGTTAAAGTCATTAAACATATTTCTATTAAAATTTTATTAGACCTGAACTAATATCCTGAAACTGATGCAATGTAATTTTACTATTCAACCAACCACCTTGATATTATATGTTAAGAAACATTTTGAAAAGTCAAAAAAAAATTTAAAGGACAATTAGGATGTATTAGAATTTTGTTTTCTGGCATTTTTAATGCAGGAATAATTATTTCAAAGGCCTGTTGTTATAAAGACTTTCCTTTCTCAGAGAACCCTTTCACTCGTTTTTCCTTTGATGCTTTCATTTGGGCAAAAGAGATATTCTCAGCTCACGACTTATGTGAAATGTGTTTTAATTTTGTTCCATTTCCAGCTAATTTACATCTTGACACAGAAGAATTACTGCATCACACAGTGTTAGAAAGATAGGAGATAGAATATAATTACTGAACTTTATGTTACCATCGACGTGTGAAATTTTTCAAGGAAGAAAATCCATTCATTTTGATAATATAGGCACACTGGTTAAATGCACAACCTTGCCCCATTTAAAAATTTTTTTCCGAACACATTTTTTTTTCCTCTAGTAAGCCATTAATTGAGAGTGCTTCTGTGAATTTTGGTTTTATTTTGGAGTTATGAGATGCATACATTTTAATGTGTGCATGATTCCTCTGAGTTACTCAGGTATAATAACAAACTTAATGAGATATTTAAATGTATTCTTTTTTCTGGTTTCTGGTTGAGGCTGTCAGAATACAATGAGTTTACTTTGGTATTACATGTTGTCTTTACCTTCTCACACCTGAGAAGAATATTTTGTTTCTTGTGAGGGAAAAAAGCTGAGATCAAAGTAGAGTAACATGTCTGTCACAGTTGTCTCTTTGTTCTCTTTTTATTTTTACTCTCCTTCTGAAGCTAAATAAAGAGACAAGTTTCGGCATATTCTTGTCTACTGAGTAGAGAAAGAAATTAGATTACTATGAGAAGGTTAGACATACTTGGATGAAGAACTCTAATGCCTCTTACATAAAAAGAAAACCATGAAAATATGTCTCTTGCTTGCCAGTATTTCTTAATACCACTCTTAGAAATGGAATATGGGACTGGGGTCTCATTAATCTCACTCAAGATGGTGTTTCCTACATTCTTATGACACACCTGCATTGATCCGATTCAGTCAGACGCCACTCAGATTTTATATACACACAGTATGGGGTTCATATTTTTTTTAATTACTGTAATTATGGGAGATGAAGATAAGATAAGGACAACATGATACCCCAAGCCTTGATTCACTGATGGCTGCAAGGATTTTGAGATCACTTTGAAGCTGTATGTAGAAGACTTTGTAAGTATGTGCATGGCTTTCTGGGGAGGTACACAGTTTTTATTAGAATCTTAAATGTCTCCCAAAATTAAGAATCTTGGTAAATGGACCACATCACTCTAACTGGCAGCCATTCTATGTTTTCCTTATCACATTTAAAATAAGAAATAAAATCTTTTGCTATAGTAAGAATCTTATGCCACCACGGGAAAAAGAGGCTAGACTTCAAATAAATCTGCTACTCTCCATTCAAGAAGTGATTGTTGATTGAAGTTCAGTTTGCAATGTACTTTCTCCTTATGAAGTCTTTTACATGACTTAGAGTCTTTTTTCTGTTTATCTCCTTCTGTCTTTCCCTCTCTTCTTACCCTTTCTGCAATTGTTCTTTGATTCTGTGTAGATAAAGAATAAATTTGAGAATTGAGGTCTATTGAATAAATTTGTTTCTAAAATTTCTTTACTTTTAATGCCCTAACTATAGAGGTTTGTGTTTTATTTTTATTTTTGTTGGTTTGTTTTCCCTTACATTCTTAGAGAACATGTAAGGGTGGCAAGTAAAAAGAGGCAAACTGAACATTATTCTTTGATGGAGTTTGTGATTTCAGTGGAGGGGCCTAGTGGTTAGAAGTCAGACTAACTGTGCTAATTTAGCCTAGCAAACTTAGGGTTGAGTCCAGAGGGCAGGCATGAGGGATGCTCTCACAAAAGCTTATGCGTGTCTCACAGTGTGGCCAAGGAACAAAGAAATCGCAACATTCTCATTTGTACCTATTCTGAGTTCTCACTGAGTAAAGAGAGGGTAAAAAAAGCCTGATCTGCGTTCTCAAGGACTGCCTAAACTATCGTTTACATTCTGTGGCTCTATTTTATCAAAATTATATTATTTTCCTACTAGATTATTGATTCTTTAAGTAAAACGATGGCACATTTTACCTTATCTTTAGAAAGAAACTGGGTCACTGACACATAGGATTTCAAAACCAGCCAATTACTTTGCTCTTTCCTGTGTGGTGAGGATTTGGTATTTCTCCTTGCTGATTGCGGTCTTTCTCTTTATTCTTGCTTTTCAATAGGATAGATCACGATGTTCTTTAGATCTCAAATGTCTCCCCTTCTTCTCCCTGCCCAAAAGGGGATACTTTGTATCATGGCTAACAGTTTACCAGATTGATCCATGATGTAAAATATTTTATGATATAATGCTGGATGGGCATGATATACTCACATGTAAATACTTGCCAAATCTACTTGATCTTTTAAAATAAAGTCCTTTACATTTTTTGAAATACTTACATACAAGAATAGTTTTCTTAATAATTCTGCCCTCCCCTCCAGTAGTATTTTCTGATTGATTTGAAATTTTGTTTGTCTAATCAAAAAGTTAATATTTAATACATTGCTATTTGCAAAACAGTGAACCATATTTGAAACATTATCTTTAATTACTAATGGAGCATCTGCAGATTGATACCTGTTTGGGTATGCATGTTTATGAGTTACTTCTCTATTTGTTACTTGAATAATTGTGCTTGTAGTAAACAGATACAACCACAGAAAGATCCAATCTACTTTGATCATTGCAAGATTATTTGAGGAAAAAGAGATGGGCTGTGTGAGTCAATTATCGTAAACAGAATGTAAAGTAAATGACTTTAACAATTTCTTTTAGATTAGTAAAAGCAGCACAGAAAGACTCCTAATTCCCCTTCTTCCTCTTTAACTAATTTTATGTTGGTTTTATTGCTACTAGTCCACAGGCATACACAACATCCTGTCTTCATACCCTGAAGGAATGAAAGCTGTTGACATTACTTGGAAGAAAATAAAGGACTTGAATCTGTTTTTGTGCTATACAGGTATTCAACTCAGTAAAATAAAACTAGTTAATGAGGAATTAATTTAAGATACTGAAAAGTATATTGATATATCAAGTAAATTTGTACATGTACAATAAATTAAGCTTAGCCGTTAGCAGTGTAATACATTCAAAATAACAAGATACAATTTTGGATCGGTTTGGTGAAGATTTACCTAGGGCAAAGGTAAATATGTCACATTCAACTTAAATATCTGGTATATTTTAAAATGTAGACATATAAAAAGACATAAATAATGGGCAACTCAATCACCCAACTCTTAAACAAAATCAGATCATTTCAGCAATTATTCAATGGTTTTATTATGATGATACACAGCAGTTATTTACTTCCACTTCAACATCCCTTAAATATCTACTTGTTTGCACTATAACATGAGCAGCAAAAAGTCACTAAGTTTGTAAACTAGAGTGCCACTGCCATCCACAAAACTCAACATTATCAGCATTTTGGGTCCCTAGGTTTTAAAATCTGGTTAAGTAAACCACAACATCATGGATCTTATAAAATGAAAAGCAATAAGCCAGGACAAATTATGATTAAATATAATATTTTGTATCTTGAAGATAGTTGTATATTTTATTTTTCTCTGGATTAGATCTGGGACTCTAAGATGTTAGCTTGATAAATATTTTTCTACTATGTGGTTTAAGCATTATAGTGACGTTTACCTACCTCCACACATCTCACCTACAGATTTTTCTGCTTAGAATAATTACTGAATCACTAATGTGACAGCCAAGGCATCTGGAAAGTCGTAGATGAAACATGGAATCAAAGCTTTAGGGACTGGAAGAAAATCAAGGGTTTGTAAATTCTATTTTCTCACCAACATAATTGTTCTTGACACATGTCCTTATAATATTACTTGTGCTTGATAACCTAGAACATGAAACTATCTCAAAATATTGGTACCTCTATCTGTGGCCTCTGCTAGTTAGATAATTATTATATTTTAAATGCTGATGCTAAATATGTATTCCTTGTTGTTTATATCTTTCTTTCTGCCATTCTTTTTTCCTACCTTTCTTCTTTTCCCCCTTCCTCCCTTCATTTTTTCTTTACTATCAAATAAGTTAGTGTATGAATTCTACCATGAGTATAGCAGTGTAATACATTCAAAATAGCAAGATAGAATATTGGATGAGTTTGGTGAAGATTTAAGGCACATGTATAATTTTATGCATACTAATAACTATATTCAAAGCTGCTGATGGTTGGTTTATAAAGTAGTTTGGCCAAAGCAGAAAAATAAATAAGCAATGTGCCAAAATAAGCAAAAGTAGTTGTTTCTAAAGCCAAAGACATTCATGACGATAAGAAGGCTGAAAAACCAACCAACAAAACTAAAACACAGAAACAGTAGAAAATGCCTAAGATTAACCACCCAGGCATCAAAGTGTGTGTGTGTGTGTGTGTGTGTGTGTGTGCGCGCGCGCGCGTGCGCATGTGGGTGAGGGCATAAACATAAACATACGTGTGTATGCCTTCGTGAAAGTATCAGTTTGGGAAAAGAGATTTAATATTGAAAGGAAGGCCACCACACTAGGCCATTAAAGGTCATGGAGAAATTAACTGACATGCTTAGACTTCTGTTCTCCTATGCATATACCCTGGAACTGTAATTGAATCACTGCCTACAAGTACTGTAATGTGCCTAGAATATTAATTGTGGCATATGATAATGGTGAGGAAACTAATTGATGTTTCTTGAAAGGTAGGAAAGAAGCTGCTCCTGTAAATATTGTAGTGTGTGTTTTCTTTACAACCTCTCTTGCAGACAAAACCTCCCTTGTAGACACAATAACTTGGAACTGTATTCATGACATAGTATCAAGTAAGAAACACTTGTCATATTACAGAAAAGTAATCATGTAATCATATGTATGTAAGCACATTTTTGTGAGCATAGAGTAAAGTGGGAACTATAAATATAGATAGGTTGGTATTGGTTATCTCAGGGAGATGAAGCAAGAGTAGAATGGTGGAGGTAAATTATTATTATTTTTCCTTATATCTTGTACTTTTATTGTTATACCTAGCCTATAATTAAATAATTCAGTAAATTTAAAAAGTGAGAGTTAAAAAATTGAAGTTTTTAAGGTTCCATTTATCATAGTTTGGCAAAACCATCATAATATTGGAAGACTGTCATGAGTTGTCATCTTTTTAGTTATCTTATTATTTTAAAAAAACTAAAGCAGGTGGGTGGCATAAATGTCACTTTATGAAAAAAATCCCTGCATTTTTGTTAATTTGGTCTTTTTATTGCTGATTGCTCAACTCCTCATAAACCAATCTCATCTGTAACCTCTTTTTTGTTGTTGCTGTTAATCTAATCAGTTGAGTGAATTCTGGCAGTAAGATATGTAATAAGATGAGTACTAAGAAAATGCCTCAAGAACGTGTAAGAGGAAGAAATTAAATTATGTTCAACCTACCATGTACCACTACATGGCACAAATTTACCCTTCCAGATCATACTATATATAGATGTTTGCCTAGAAGGGCCTGTTGTGTTGCAATTGAGGTCAGGCCCAGAGAATTTGGAGACCTGTGCAGAAGAGCTGAGGATCAATAAATAGTTCTTGCTATATTCCTGCTTAGTGACCCTTACAAACTTCTGTTGAAATGTTTTCCTAGCTTGAAAGCATTCAGATGAATCGACCAGTGTGCTCGCAGTCATTTAGTGAGTTAAAAAGCTCTGGGATCTATTGAAGAAAATGAGTCGGTAACAGAAATCAGGATCAGGTAAATCTTTTCCTTTGGTGCTTTTGTTTTGGTAATTGATTTGGTGCCTAAGCCACATTTTATGAATGTGGTTGAGTTATGTGAAGTAATAAAGGCAAAGAAAATTTGAAGAATAATTTCATTTTTATTTGGGAACCAAAAATAAAGAAATAAAGAATATTCTATTTAAAATGTTACTTAAGTGTGCTTCGCCTCACACATCACAAATAATACATACATTTTATTTTCTTTGTAAAGCATGGCTATTGCAGAGACACACAATAGAGAGAGTCATTGTGTAGAATTGTGTCACAAAACATTGAATGTAATCTTATTATTGAAGCCTTGTTCATTTGAGAGAAATGCTGGGATATAGATGTGGCTTAGTTATGCAGAACTTTCTGATAATAAAGTTGATAATTGTTATAATGAGATTTTTTTTCTCTGATTGCAAATAATACTATTCTAAATGCTCGGAGGCATTTAGGAGAAGATTATAATACTTATGCAATTACATTTTAGTAAAAATGTATGCCATATTTGGCAAACATTGTGTAGACAAGGATGAACACTATAGGGGAGGTAAAATTTTACCTCTATTCTCTTGGGGTTTTTCAGCTGGGACTAAAAATTAAACAGACCTAAGACAGATTAACAGTTGAAAAGCACACACATTTACTAAATATAAGTTTTGTGTGACATGGGCACCCTCGTAAGGAAATGAAGACCCAAAGAACTGGCAAAAGCTAAATACTTTTATAATAGGTTGAAAATGGAAAGGCACTTATGGAAAAAAACTGTTTCCTTCTGGTACAGGAAGGACATCCTCTGGTTTCATATCCTGCTTTCAGGAAGAAAAAGGGGATACTCATGGAGCCCTTTTTGTACTTTGTTTTTGTTTAAAAATACCTGTAGCTCAATGTTATTCTAATGTCAAAATGACATATTTTGGCCATAGCATGTTTAACCATCCTTTAACACTCCAGGCACTAGCCTAACAATGGGCAAAAGCTTAAAGTCCACTCACAGAGTAGGTTGTTCTTAAGAGAGTCTTCATCGTATTATTTAATTTTCTCAGAAATGTGTATAGTGCCATTCACTGAAAACCTGAGTATATCTCACAGACCTCCTGCTCTCCTTTCTTCTCTTTATTTATTTATTTTTTTGAGATGTAGTCTAGCTCTGTTGCCCAGGCTGGAGTGGAGTAGCGCGATCTTGGCTCACTGCAGCCTCTGCTCCCAGGTTCAAGTGATTCTCCTGCCTCAACCTCCCAAGTAGCTGGAACTACAGGCACCTGTCACCATGCCTGGCTAATGTTTGCATTTATAGTAGAGACGGGGTTTCCAATCACCATGTTGACCTGGCTGGTCTCGAACTACTGACCTCAGGTGATCCACCTGCCTCAGCTTCCCAAAGTGCTGGGATTACAGGTGTGAGCCACCACACCTGGCCTCCGTTTTTCTTTTATTGAGGTGAGTTTATCCTCTAAGCTTCAGGAGCCTATGACCACGAGTATCATGACTAACAGTGCCTTAGAATATTTTATTATTTTAAAAAATAACTGTTCAACTCCTTCTCGACTATAAAGTGTTAGAAAAATAGAGGTTTTGGTCTCAGCTTCCAGGAACCATACAGATGATCTACTTGGGTGATTAGGAGAGTCAACTCTCTATTCCACTCCTGTACTCCACATCATTGTTTAGCTTGAGATGGCAAGCCTGTTGTGTAAGATGTTCACTATTCTGGTGATGGGTACTCTAAAGACCAAGACTTCCCCACGACACAATACATGCATGTATGAAATCTGCACTTGTTCCCCTAAATATATAAAAATCAAAAATCAAAATAAACAAATAAAAGCCTTATCTACACATCATTTGAGAAATTTCCTCATTTAAGATAGGACTTAAATAAAATAATATTTAACACTCTTTTTCTTACCCATCTCAATTTTTAGAAAAAAAACCTATTGGATAGTTTCTTTTTAAATGCTGGGGATAGAGAGAAGCTATTTAATAGGAGTATATTTCTTACAAATAAACCATTAACTGAGGCCAAGAGCATTGTATTCCTTGATTGAAACTACAGAGCATGCTATAATACAACATAGTCTTTCTAAAAATCATTAATAACTTTGTACTAAAACCATTGGTACTTTTGGACATAAGCAAGCCTTAATTCATATATAATATGCATTTGCACATTTAAATATAATGGGTTTTCAAGACCATCCTGGCTGCCCTATCCTTATCAATAATAATGGCATGGTTTATGTTTTTATAGCAAACTAAGGCTAAACAAACTTAACATAAAAGTTATTTCTATTGAAATCCAACCGACTGGAAAGAGCTAGGATGTAATAATATATAGGAAAAATAAATGATCCGTTCTTAATTGAAGATTCCTTTCCACATTCACTTTTGTTTTAGCTAAAGATATTTTTCTTGATTAGGAAGCTTTCTTTATATAATAATTGTTTCTCTTTTGAAAATTAAAAGGAAAGAATGTATGCATTTTAGTCATAAGACTGGATGTACACTGGTAACTACTTTTAGTTGAAAGAAAGGCTTCAGAACTAATGATAGGAGTCAAAAGTTGCTTTCTTCCTGGACATCAGTTACCAAGTTTAAAATAATAGTAGAATTTGGATAATATATTTGAAAGTAGCAGTAAGTCATGCCCATATGTTGCAGAAGAGGGAAATCATAACAACTTATTAATTTCTTGTAACAAATGTATTAACCATGCCCACCCATAACATAGCACCCACACTGAACCTACAGAATCTGTGTGTCGTTGGAAGTGATGAGTATTATTACTGGTCTCTGCAGCAACCAGAAAATCTAAAAGTAATCGTCCTTGCTATATTTTCCTTAATTACATTTGACTCTTGAACAACACAGGTCTGAACTACATGGGTCTGCTTCTATGTCTATTTTTTTTCGATAAAGCACAATAATTGAAAAAATGTATTTGTGGGAGGTAAAACCCTAGTTTTCTTACAGGCAGGTTCTGTGGGGTTCTGCAGGGCCAACCTCAGGACTTCAGTATGTGAAGATTTTGTTATACGCGGGGTTCCTGGAAACAATCTCTCATGTATACCTAGGGATCGCTATAGTTTTATGTTTAACTATAAATGACTCATTGGATTGGTGTAAGAGGACAATTGCAAATTTACTTACTATTTTCTACTCATGGTATGGAAAGAACACCACAACATCTTAATCAAAGATAACGTACACAATTGCAATGTAAATGTATGAGGCAACCATGCATTTGCCAGTGATTTTCTACTATTGTATACACAGAATTTAAATATGACACATAATTCCACACATGAGTATTTCCTTCCAGATGTTGCCTTTGATATTGTTGTTTGTTAGATTAAGGACTCTAGTCAAAGAAACCACATGGTTGTGTTATCTCCAGCAGAATTTTGACTCATAGTAAAAGTTAATATAGGGTTTGGAAGAGGGAGCTCTCCCTTCTCAGGCCTGTTGTGGGATGATAGCTGGGATCCATTCATCTTAGAGGTAGAATCCAAAGACATGCCATCTATGTAACTTTGCACAAATGAAGACATGGCAGAACCAGAGGCAGACTGTGAAGTCGCTTGAGTTTGGATGATTTCTCTTTCTCCTATTCCCTCCATTGGTGGTATATTTGCTGCTTCTCTGTTAAAACTCTTGACCCTTGAATTTTAGGTACCCAGTACAGTCTTGTTTTCTAGCTCCCTAATCCTAAAAAAAAGTATTATTCAGTTAGTCATATATCAAGGACTGTTATGTAGAAAGTTAGTAAGTTTCAAATTCGTTTATATATTTTATCCTTCCTAGGTGTTTAAGTTTGAAGGAAGTTTTGTTCATCTTTTTTCTTTGTATTTTCTCAGAACTCAACACAGTCCTGCTGGTGTAGATCAATCCCACAATACCTACCATATGCATCATAGCTGTTGAATTAATGTGGGTGTGTGGAAGAAGTGCATCTTCAGTTAATGCATGTATGACTTGTTAAATAGTATTTTGATGTAAGGCAGTAAGATGATTATAATAATGATTAAGAGAATGAGTATCAGTCCTTGGCATGTTGGGGCTGGGTATATGTCAAGTGATAACTAGCTGTTTGGAAGTAAATAACTGGGACCTTTTTCTTTTAAGGTTTGAATGTTAGTATTCAAGATGGTGCTGCTGATGTGGATGGTGATTTCATTTTCACATAGTGTTATGGAAAAGAGTAATGGTGGAAAATAAAGCTCAGAAAACTGGTCTAATGAAGGAAGACTAATATTAAAAACAAACAAGTTTGGTTCTTTTGTTCTTCACATGAACCCCAAAACCTAAAACTCAATAAAATATATATATATATATGAGATTGTAAAGGGGAGAGGAAACATCATCAAATATGTAATATAATAAAATTTTCTAAAACTGAAAAAAATTCGTGCTCATTTCAATCACATATGTGAACTGCTTACCATTTATGCCTAAACCCCATGTCACTTAGTAGACATGTATATCATAAACATTTGCCAAATTAGGTTTATTTGATTAAAACAATGAAATAACTAATCGGTTTTCATGTTTTGGGGCTTATTCTGCATGGTGGATTGCATGTAATCCATGAAAGAGTACAAAGACAGAGATTTTTCTAGATGTTGAAGATATAGCATGAACAGAGCAGACTCAATTTCTCGCTCACTTGGAGTTTAAAACTATCACTACTGGTAAACCTCCTTTCTGGAAAAAAATACCTCTTGCCTGAAATATCGGGAACCCATAGGCAATTTTCTTCATGTGGGATTGATTAGATGTATTAATCAAATTCTGGTGGTAATGTGGATTAATTATTAGGTTAACTAGCATGCAGGCCAGTTAGTTTCTCTTAATAAGTTTATATATGAATACTAGCAACATCCTTTAGAATGAGTTTTCTTCTTCTTCTTCTTATTCTCCATCTTATTCTTCACCTTCCCCTTTCCCTTCCCCTTCCCCTCCCCCTCCCTCCTTCCTCTTCCTCTTCTTCTGCTTCCCCTCTCCCTCCCCCTCCCCATTCTTCTTCTTCTTCTACTTCTTCTTCTTCTCTTTCTCCTCCTTCTCCCTCTCCTTCTTCTTTCCCTTCTCCTTCTCCTCCTTCTCCTTCTCCTTCTTCTTTCCCTTCTCCTTCTCCTTTTCCTTCTTCTTCTTCTTCCCCTTCTCCTTCTCCTTCTCCTCCTTCCCCTTCTCCTCCTTCTCCTTCTCTTTCTCCTTCTCCTTCTTCTTCTTCCCCTTCCCCTTCTCCTTCTCCTTCTCCTTCTTCTTCCTTCTTCTTTGAGATTGAGTCTCACTCTGTTGTCCGGGTTGGAGTGCAGTGATATGATGACAGCTCACTGCAGCTTTGACCTCCTGAGCTCAAGTGATTCTCACTTCTCAGCCTGTGGAGTAACTAGGACTACAGGTGCACACCACCATGTCCCCTAAATTTTAACTTTTTCTTTTTTGGTAGAGGTGGGGGTCTTGCTATGTTGCTCAGGTTGGTCTTGAACTCCTGAACTCAAGTGATCCTCTTGCCATGGCCTACCAAAGTGCTGGGATTACAGACATTAGCTATCTTGCCTGGCCTCAATTTGCTGTTTTTGAAGGCCCTAGGAATAAGGTTACTTCACACTAGTATGTACACAAATAGTTCAATCTTTTGTGCAGAACTAGACCCTGTTATGACAGAGGCCTAAGGGTAAACTTTTCTACCTACCAAGAGCCAGCTATAGACCCAAATGAGGGTCAGTATCATAATGGCAGAGAAAATATCATAATGGCAGAGAAAAAAAATATATATATATGCCTGTTTTCACATCTGTTATGAGTAAGTCATCAGTTTATTTTTCATAACATGGGTTCAAAATATTCTTTACTCTTTTTGACAAAATTTTAAAAACTAGTGTTTATTTATTGGAAATGAACAATCCATCAAGAAGAAGGAGAAGAAATTTAAAAGAATGCAAGGAACTTAATTCCATTTCTATGCATATCTAGTTCAGTAATAATGTAGCTTCTTGACACATGGCTGTAGCTGTTTATTTCTTCCACATGAATAACTCCCCTAAAGCAGAATTATATTCCCCCTCTTTAAGCAAGTTCTGTTACAAAGCTATTTTCCTCTGTCTTTTTCCCAAAAAAGTTTTCTTGGGATTTGAGTTTGCTTTATTTGCATGTGTGGCCCAGAGGCCTCGTACAGTCTCAGCTGGATAGGTCCCTTGGAAAGAGAAATAGCTAACATATCACATTTTATGATGAGGCTGCCAGATTGTTGTTCCCCTTTATACACCTCCTAGTCGCTCTGCACGAGGGACTCCCTAGGGTGGATGTGAGAGATAAATGAGGTGTTGAGGGGAATAATAATTTTGCACAAGGTGAAAGAAAAAAGGAAAAGTGAAAAACATCCCTGCTTAGCCACAGGATAAGTCATATTAATTAGGCTGTGTATGACACGACTCCACAAGTGGAAATGAAATTTATGAAAAGAGAACCATAAAATGGATACACCTCATAGATAAATATCACTTGAGTGCTACACTTCACAGGTTTTCCACTTTGTATAAAATTACTTCATTATTCATGACCTTATTAAAGCACATTATACATACACTTGGATATGAATCTTAAATACTTAATCTCAGTATGCTCTGTGTATCTAAAAATATAATGAAAGATCCGTTTCTACCATTTCCGATTTAGACATTTGCTTTACAGTGATGAATGAAGAAAGGAAATAGTCTTCCATGGTTCATTTGGTAAAATATCTATGAGTCAAGTCCAGTCCACAGTAATATACGAAAGCAGTGCTATGCATAATCTAAAAAGCACAAACATACATTTGCCTTTAGAGTATATCCTTAAGTATTTTCAGTATGTTCCACCTCCTGAATTTAGAATGTTAAAAAAAAAACTGTATTTATAAGTATATTACAATTAATGGCCAGGAACACTAGGCCAGCCATGAAAAGGAATATGTGCTAGTATAAAACTTCTTTCAGTATTAAATACATAATATAGATAATGCATAAGAAGATAAGGAGTTGATAGAATACTAAAAGTTTCCCAACTTGGTTACAATACTTCTATAAAAGAATGAACTAAATATAATTTTAAACAAATGAAAACTCAGGAAGGCTTGTAGTTTGAGTGTATGCAATCAAGGCATGGCTTTTTTTCTTTAATTTTGACCTATTTGAATAGATTGACTAGAAATATAGATGTAGATAATCTTAGTTACTATTGTAGAAAAATGATAGTTATTTTTTTTTAGGATTTTAAAACTAGAATGTAGATAAATTATTCATACTAAAGAGGCAATTTTTTTCTTCCTCTTTTAAATCATTTTTGAGTGTACAGTTAAGTAGTTTTACTTCACTGCTTTTTAAAGGTGCTTTCGCAAATGTCTGAGTAGGTCATGAACAACCTAGAATCACGTTGAAAATTGACTTGGTTTATGTACATTTTTCTTGAGATACTTGAGCACAAGGGTTTGCTG
This sequence comes from Aotus nancymaae, assembly GCF_030222135.1. Classification (NCBI taxonomy): domain Eukaryota; kingdom Metazoa; phylum Chordata; class Mammalia; order Primates; family Aotidae; genus Aotus; species Aotus nancymaae. Next base: position 35,903,933 of record NW_026988413.1, read on the forward strand.
GAAAGCTTAATGCTCTTTAAGAAATATGTTTTTGCTATTAATATATTTCCCTTAAAATACTGTATATAAACAACTTTGTCAACAAACTAGAGATCTATTTCTTTAAGATTTGCCTATATCAGCATTGTTTCTCTTCTGCGATGAAAGGAGTAATCACTACAGTATAATAATTATTTTTTTACCAAGGAGTAATTAGGAATGCAACCCTGAATAAGCAATGGTGTGTAAATTACTGCTGGCATCCCAAGGATCCTGTAGCTCAAACATTCTTCTTTTCAAAAGCTTTTTTTTGATTATTATGCCTCATTTATGCTATCAAATATAGGATTCATCCCTTTTTTATAGCTGATGCTGCCTCTTTCGGTGTAAAGTAATTAAAGTTTATTTACTTCATGGGGGAAAGAGTAATTTAAAGAATTAAAAAAAATTCTCTCTTTCGAAAAAATTTAAACTTTTCCCAACATAAATATAAAAATGAATTAACATGTATGACCCTTGTGAATTTAGAAGAATCTTTTCCACCAAGACAATTATAAATATGATTGTGGATGATAGTCCATGTTTTAGATATTTATTTTCTAGATTCATTTAATGCATTTTTGAGTAGGTAATACATACACATAATTTCATGTTCAAAAAGAACACGGATGTGTATAATAAGGGAATATTGTATTTCACCTCCTTCTCTGGTACCATTGTAATTATTTCTTGTGTATCCTTTTAGGGAGAGCTTATTTATATAAAAGATCCATATGAATGTATGTGTGTATATCCATATCCATAGCTGTGTTTATATTTATATCTAAATATCTATATCTCTGTCCACTAATGATTATGTACTACATACACAATTGTGCACTTTGCTGATTTGCTTGGCACTGTCACTACATATTGTGCTGTCTTATTCTTTTTAACCATTGCATATTGCTCCATTGTAATCATTTGAACATATATTACATATACAATGCATAAAATGTATCTAATAATTTGATACCCAGTTCCTTCATTTTGTTGAATATTTATGTGGTTTTTAACCTTTTACTATTATAATCACTTCAGTAAATATTCTCATACATATGTTACTTCACAAATGGCCAATATGTCTACAGAATACATCCCTAGAATTAGTAATGCTGAGTCAAAGATTCTGTAAATCATTAATTGTGATTGATATTTCCAAATTAGTTTCCATATAAATTGCACCAATTAACATGCTAGCCAGCAATGGATACAAGTATTTATTACTCCTCATATTCGCAAACTGTTTTATGTTGAAAGTTTTATGTCGCTCCAGTCGAATACCTGTTTAATTAAATATGACTATGGATATGTTATTTGATGTTTTGTAGAAAACATATATTCTCATTGACAGTATCAAATATCCTGCATTCTTGGTGTCATTCTAGGAAGAAACAACTAGGAGAAACTTGTTATTAAAACTGGTACCATCTCACGCCAGTTAGAATGGCGATCATTAAAAAATCTGGAGAAAACAGATGCTGGAGAGGATGTGGAGAAATAGGAACACTTTTACACTGTTGGTGGGAGTGTAAATTAGTTCAACCACTGTGGAAAACAGTGTGGCGATTCCTCAAGGACCTAGAAATAGAAATTCCATTTGACCCAGCAATCCCATTACTGGGCATATATCCAAAGGATTATAAATTGTTCTACTATAAAGACACATGCACACGAATGTTCATTGCAGCACAGTTTACAATAGCAAAGACCTGGAACCAACCCAAATGCCCATCGATGATAGACTGGACAGGAAAAATGTGGCACATATACACCATGGAATATTATGCAGCCATTAAAAACGAGGAGTTCACGTCCTTTGTAAGGACATGGATGAACCTGGAAACCATCATTGTCAGCAAACTGACACAAGAACAGAAAATCAAACACCACATGTTCTCACTCATAGGCGGGTGTTGAACAAGGAGAACACATGGACACAGGGAGGGGAGCACTATAAACGGGGGTCTGTTGGCAGGGAGAGTGGGGACAGCGGTGGGGTGGGGAGTTGTGGAGGGATAGCATGGGGAGAAATGCCAGATATAGGTGAAGGGGAGGGAGGCAGCAAATCACACTGCCACGTATGCACCTATGCAACAACCTTGCCTGTTTTTCACATGTACCCCAAAACCTAAAATGCAATAAAAATTAAAAAAAAAACCTTTCGCGCCGGTTGCCGCTGCGGAGCGCGGCTTGTCCATGTGCGCAGTGAGTGGCGCTATTACTGGCCCAGTAGCACCCGAGCCCCGGGTTTGACCGAGTCTGCGCTGCGATGGACCCCAACACCATCATCGAGGCCCTGCGGGGCACCATGGATCCAGCCCTGCGTGAGGCCGCGGAGCGCCAGCTCAATGAAGCACACAAGTCTCTGAATTTTGTCTCAACACTGCTCCAGATTACTATGTCAGAACAGCTGGATTTACCTGTGAGACAGGCAGGTGTTATCTATTTGAAAAATATGATAACACAGTATTGGCCTGATCGAGAAACAACACCAGGGGATATATCCCCTTATACTATTCCAGAAGAAGATCGCCACTGTATTCGAGAAAATATTGTAGAAGCCATTATCCATTCTCCTGAGCTCATCAGGGTACAGCTTACTACATGCATTCATCACATCATCAAACATGATTATCCAAGCCGCTGGACTGCCATTGTGGACAAAATTGGCTTTTATCTTCAGTCCGATAACAGTGCTTGTTGGCTAGGAATTCTTCTTTGCCTTTATCAGCTTGTGAAAAATTATGAGTATAAAAAACCAGAGGAGCGGAGTCCATTGGTAGCAGCAATGCAGCATTTTCTGCCAGTTCTAAAGGATCGTTTTATCCAGCTTCTTTCTGACCAGTCTGATCAGTCTGTCCTCATCCAGAAACAAATATTCAAGATCTTCTATGCTCTTGTTCAGTATACACTACCACTGGAACTGATAAATCAACAGAACCTGACAGAATGGATAGAAATTTTAAAGACTGTTGTGAACAGGGATGTACCTAATGAAACACTTCAAGTTGAAGAAGATGATCGGCCTGAGTTACCATGGTGGAAATGCAAGAAGTGGGCCTTACATATTTTAGCAAGGCTTTTTGAAAGATATGGAAGCCCTGGCAATGTTTCCAAAGAGTATAATGAATTTGCTGAAGTATTTCTGAAGGCATTTGCTGTTGGTGTCCAGCAAGTTTTATTGAAGGTGTTATATCAGTACAAGGAGAAGCAATATATGGCTCCTCGAGTTTTACAACAGACATTAAATTATATTAATCAAGGAGTTTCTCATGCTCTCACCTGGAAGAATCTGAAGCCCCATATACAAGGCATTATCCAAGATGTTATTTTTCCATTGATGTGCTATACAGATGCTGATGAAGAACTTTGGCAAGAAGACCCTTACGAATATATACGCATGAAGTTTGATGTGTTTGAAGATTTCATTTCTCCTACCACTGCTGCCCAGACACTTTTGTTTACAGCCTGTAGTAAGAGGAAAGAGGTACTGCAAAAGACTATGGGATTTTGTTACCAGATTCTTACAGAACCAAATGCTGACCCTCGAAAAAAAGATGGAGCCCTGCATATGATTGGCTCTTTAGCTGAAATACTTCTGAAGAAAAAGATCTATAAAGATCAGATGGAATACATGTTGCAGAATCATGTATTCCCTCTCTTCAGCAGTGAACTAGGCTACATGAGAGCAAGGGCTTGCTGGGTGCTTCACTATTTTTGTGAAGTGAAGTTCAAAAGTGATCAGAACCTTCAAACAGCCTTAGAGCTAACAAGAAGATGTCTGATTGATGATAGAGAAATGCCTGTGAAAGTGGAAGCTGCCATTGCCCTTCAAGTATTGATCAGCAATCAAGAAAAAGCTAAAGAATATATCACACCATTCATCAGACCTGTAATGCAGGCTCTTCTTCATATTATAAGAGAAACAGAAAATGATGACCTTACCAATGTAATTCAGAAAATGATCTGTGAATATAGTGAAGAAGTTACTCCTATTGCGGTGGAAATGACACAACATTTGGCAATGACATTTAACCAAGTAATCCAGACGGGGCCAGATGAAGAAGGTAGTGATGACAAAGCAGTTACTGCTATGGGAATTCTGAATACAATTGACACACTTCTTAGTGTAGTTGAAGATCATAAAGAGATAACCCAACAGCTTGAGGGAATCTGCTTACAAGTCATTGGTACTGTTTTACAACAGCATGTCTTAGAATTCTATGAGGAGATCTTCTCTTTAGCGCATAGTTTGACATGTCAACAAGTGTCTCCACAGATGTGGCAGCTACTGCCCCTTGTATTTGAAGTCTTTCAGCAAGATGGCTTTGATTACTTTACAGATATGATGCCCCTCCTTCATAACTATGTAACAGTTGATACAGACACTCTTCTGTCTGATACCAAGTATCTTGAAATGATATACAGTATGTGCAAAAAGGTTCTTACAGGAGTTGCAGGAGAAGATGCAGAATGTCATGCAGCAAAATTGTTAGAGGTCATCATTCTGCAGTGCAAAGGGCGTGGCATTGACCAGTGCATTCCCTTATTCGTGGAAGCAGCCTTAGAAAGACTGACAAGAGAGGTTAAGACAAGTGAACTTCGAACTATGTGTCTGCAAGTTGCAATTGCAGCTTTGTATTATAATCCACACCTACTACTCAATACCTTAGAGAATCTTCGCTTCCCTAATAATGTTGAACCAGTTACAAATCATTTTATTACACAGTGGCTTAATGATGTTGACTGTTTCTTGGGGCTTCATGACAGAAAGATGTGTGTTCTTGGACTTTGTGCTCTTATTGATATGGAACAGATACCCCAAGTTTTAAATCAGGTTTCTGGACAGATTTTGCCAGCTTTTATCCTTTTATTTAATGGATTAAAAAGAGCATATGCCTGCCATGCAGAACACGAGAATGACAGTGATGATGACGATGAAGCTGAAGATGATGATGAAACTGAGGAACTGGGAAGTGATGAAGATGATATTGATGAAGATGGGCAAGAATATTTGGAGATTCTGGCTAAGCAGGCAGGTGAAGATGGAGATGATGAAGATTGGGAAGAAGACGATGCTGAAGAGACTGCTCTGGAAGGCTATTCCACAATCATTGATGACGAAGATAACCCTGTTGATGAGTATCAGATATTTAAAGCTATCTTTCAAACTATTCAAAATCGTAATCCTGTGTGGTATCAGGCTCTGACTCACGGTCTTAATGAAGAACAAAGAAAACAGTTACAAGACATAGCAACTCTGGCCGATCAAAGAAGAGCAGCCCATGAATCCAAAATGATTGAGAAGCATGGAGGATACAAATTCAGTGCTCCAGTTGTGCCAAGTTCATTCAATTTTGGAGGCCCAGCACCAGGGATGAATTGAGTTATCTCTTTCTTTCCGGCTGTGTGATTGTAGTGAAGAGCTTGTGTTCCTCCTAGTAGTGGTTCCAGAACTGGTTCATGTTATCTATTCTATACTAATGATCAATAGATGGACAGAAAAAGCCAACAACCCCAGGAGATGGGACCTGATCATGCAACCTGGCACTGGAAAAGAAACCAGCGGGATTTTGTGGGTGGGAGGGGATGGGAAGTACCTTAGGGGGCGTATTTTCTTTATTTTTTGAAGAAAGTAAGATCCTGACTCTGAAGCTTCAAAGTGACACTGTGGAAATCTGAAACAAGAGGGGAGGTCATGAAGGCAGCTTTTCTTTTTCTGAGGAAAAAATAGGCATGGGCTACAGGACTATTTAAAATGTCTCATTTACAGTATAAAGCTCAAAGGTTGATGTAATTTTTACACCTATGAGTATTTGTCCAATTTCTGTCTCTTCCTTACCATTGGGTATCTATTCTTTATATGTAAATAAGATAAGGTAATCTGATAGCCTTATTCAATTCTTCATTTTTCATTCATCATTGTTCCTATGTAGATTATTGGACATTTATTGTAGCACTACATAACTGATTATAAAAATCTGTAAATGAATTAGCACTTTCATATTGAAACAAGCCTGCTAGCCTATGTATAAAATAGCAAAATGTTTGCTGTTTATAAAAAGATGTAATGGGGTGGGGGGCAAGGGTAATTTCAAGTTATTAATTTAAAAATGAACTAGCAATTTTGTACCTGGTGACTTTGTGGTGCACTCACCTCTGATAGTGACTTGAATTCGGTATGTAAAAAGGGGTTAGTGGTATTTCATTGCTGCTAAAAATGACAACTCCCTCTGTGTCCTGTTTTTCTTAAAGCTGTCAGTGTACCAGTGGGTATTTGAATACCAGACCTTACTGTAAAAAATAAGAAAGGTGGTATCTAGAGCATGTAAATTGGATATAAAGTTCTACTCTTAAAGAGTTGATCTAAGAGTATGACTAAACATCTATATATGCAATCTATTAAAAGAGCTTAATTCGGCTATTATGTCTTGATTTGATTACAGTTTTTTCCTAATTATAACAATTTTTTCCTCACTGGCCTATTTTTAATACTGTACCTAGAAAGAGTACAAAATGCACACTTAAAAAAAATTGATATTTAACACTTACCCACTCCCCCTTCCCCATCTCTTCTACCCCTCTTGTTGATTGTGGTATCTGATCTTAACTAGGTAGGCTGAAGGCACATGGTTCCCTCCAAAAACCACTATTGATACCACTGGAAAAACAAGCCAGCAAAAAGACAGTGTAGAGAGGTTGGCTTGCTTCCCTCTCTTCCTAACTGCATGTTGAAAAATAAGCCTTTATTGATCTTAAACATTTGTCAGATGAGTCATACATTGGGTTATTTTTTTATATACATGTATACACAAAATGTTTCAAATTGAAAAGCAACATCTTAATGGATCCAAAACTATTAACAAGCTGTTGTCTAAAACAGATGAGAACATTTATAATAACTGTAAAAACAAATGCACATACTGATATTTAAAATGCATAATTAAGAAAACCCATTGGTGTTATGTTTTTCTTGTATACCAATAATTAAGCCACTATTGTTGGCACTGTTTGGTTTTCTATTTTAACACTGAAGGAGTGAAAGTACTTCCTATATTTATGAATTTACTACTAAAATCTTGGCAAAAAAAGAAAAAAAATTATCTAAAATGTGTGGGTGAAAACTGTTAATCAAGTGTGTTTCTACTCCCCCCCACCCCACCCCCTGAAAGTTGGACACCGACTGTATACCCTAGGTTGCTTAAGGGGATTACACTATTATATAAAGTCAATAAAAATGAAGTAGTTGTATATATGCAACATTGTGTACAGAGGGGAGATAATGAATATTAAAGAAACATTCTCGTCTTCCTTTACCTTTTGTCCCCTAATACCTAGTCTACTTTTTAAATTTTCAGACTTCACTGCTTTTTGAATTCATAATTCTAATTTTCACATTATTGTTAATGAAAAATCATATCTAATAAAGGTTTTAGTTATTCCCAAAAAAAAAAAAAAAAAAAAAAAAAAAAAAAAAAAAAAAAAAAAAAAAAACTGGCTGAAGAACCACGTGGGATTTCAGCCACCCCTGCTTTCCCAGTAATCAAACAATAGGAAGGGTCATTATCATCACTGCAAAGAATAAACGTTTATTAAGCACTAACGATACAAGAGACACTATAGAGAGAACACAGAATTGGACATGTTCTGAATGCATTTAAGCCACAATTTAAAGCTGGGTAGAGCGAAACACTCAGAAACATGCCTTCAATTTTCCCTGTGGGTAAACAAGCCTGCTGTTTGTTAACTTTTTCCAAGCAAAATTAATGGCTTTCTCTTCCATATTCTCATAATGCTCTGTCTACACTGTACCCCTTCTCACTGTGTATTGTGCTTATCCACTGGCCTCTCAGCAATCCCTCTGGACTGAGACCTTGAGATCAGGAATTCAAGTTTTGTGTATCCTCAGTATTTGGCATAACACTTGTCACATAGTAGGTATGTAACTATTGTTTGTTTTATGACTAAATGGATGCTGAACAACATCTCCTTTTTATCCCTACAATAAACCTATGATGTGAATAATATTATTGTTCTTCCATTACAGATGAGCCAATTGGCATATTCCTGGTCACATAGCTAGTTAGTTGCAGAGGCAGGGTCCTAAGACTTTCAGATGCCAAACACATGCTTTGGAACAAAGTTAAGATATTGCCTCTTAGGGAACAGATGAACTAATGAAGCCATCTCTCAGGTCCAGTCTAGATCACTGAGTGGCCCTTTATCTAAGTCCCAGAGTTGCTAAGATTTGGTTTCATATCTTTCCTTTATTCCACTGTCTCTGAGGGTTCTTTTCCACGAGGAAGAATTATAATGAGGGGCCCAATGCGGTGGCCCGCACCTATAATTTCAGCACTTTGGGAAGGCGAGAAGGGTGGATCACTTGAGCTCATGAGTTTGAGACCAGCCTGGGTAATGCAGAACACCCTGTCTCTACGAAAAATACGAAAAAAAAAATTTAACTGGGCATGGTGGTGTGTATTTGTGGTCCCAGCTACTCGGGAGGCTGAAGGTGAGAGGACTGCTTGAGCCTAAGAGGCAGAGGTTGCAGTGAGCCAAGATCATGCCACTGCCCTCCAGCCTGAGTGCCAGTGAGACCCCATCACACACACACACACACACACACGCACACACACATACACACTACATCACACCACACCACTGTTTAGTGGGTCAGCTCCTCTAGCCATTTCAGGTCTTGCTGTCACCAAAAATGAGTCCTCTACATTCTAAAAGATTTTCTGCTAATCCCTAAAAGAAAGAACATGAGTAAAAATTATAATAAAAATAAGGAAATTACAAAGGTTCTGGAATATTTAAAAGTTGTTTCTAAATGTCATCTTGATATCGCAGTTTCTTCCTCTCTTAATATCTAACCCACGTCTAATTTCCCCTCTCCAGCAGAAAGAACTAAAATTAGTGTTGGGATGAACAAGTTTTGAAGTGGTGAGCCACCCAAGCACCAATCTCAGAGGGTAGCTCAAGATTCTCCATAAAGACAGTTTGCCTCCCTTTATCACAAATGTAATCCAATTAAGATCATTCTCAGAAGTGTCTTTACAGTTCTCAAAGTCCCTTTTCTGGGGCCACACAAGGAAGGTTGGGCTTCTAATTAGTTATATGTGCCCTCAACAGTCTCTGCATTATGAGTTAACAATGTGTCATTTCATTGCTTATTCTTTTTTTTTATTGTTGGGGAATATGGACAGCTGAAACCAAGGTGCATGGAGATATCCAGAGGAGAATCACTGTCTCTTCACCCTTCAGTTCTATTTCCTGCTCTGATCCATGTCCCCTAAGATACACTGCACTATCCGGGATAGGAGAACTTTGGTTCATTTGGAAGGCAGAGAAGTAGTTTGCCTTCCAATAAAATTAACAGATTTCCTATAGCTTCAGTTAGCTGGACTGAGGGATATTGTTCACCAGAAATAGGCAGAATCATATGCATATTAGCAAAGTCAGAAAAGTACAGGGGGTTCATGGATCCCAGATGTTTTCCTTTGGGGCCAGCTTAAATAAATAAAGATACCTAATTTAAGGTGGAGGAAAATGTGACTTGAATAATGTTTTTAAAATTATTTATAAACTCAAATTTAAAATTTAGAAAAAGGAAATGTAGTATTAATGCGAAGCAGAATTGTGTAGATTTGTTCATTTATTAATTCAACGTGAACTTTTTGAACACCTACAATGTACCCAGTAGTTTGGGAGAAATACAATAGAAACAAACTAGAAAATAATTCCTGCCTTCTGGGGGTTTATTATGTCCTGGATGGAAGAAGATGTAAGCTGGAAATTAGGTGGATTGAATTCCATTTCTAACTTCAAAAGTAACTCACTATTTGAGTTTAAGCAAAAACACTTAACCTATGTCTTTAATGTCATTTTCAAACCTGGGATTTGTTCTGTTTACTTTACGCAGTGTTGTAAGAATAAAAAGTGAATGTGAAGGTAGTATACAATGTCTATCAAACAATACCAAAGTAATAGAATGATATTTGTTTGTATTTATTATAGGCTTGTAAGTCAGCTCTCTGAGGTGTCTGAATCAACTATGGATTCTGAATTCTTACCCATATTTGTTATTCATGTTAATGCAATTAAGTCAGAACGTCTAGTTGAATGACCATCAAAATAACTACTAAGCCACATTCACTGTGTAACACGGGGCTATCCTCCCGCCTCCCATTAAAGAGTGACACAGCCCTAGCGAACTAGACCAGAGTATCACAGTCAGAAAAAGACATTGAATGGGTTCCTTAGATGAAGAAAATTTAAACATTTTTAATGATTCACAGAAATCAGATGGTTTGTATCACTATTTTAAAAACTCACACTCTATATCTGAAACCTTAGTAAAGTAGAGTTCTGGTGATCTGTTTTCCTTTATTTGAATTTTATGAACTCACACACATGAGACTTATTCCATCTAAGTCTGATGTTGATTAACATAAAGGATAGTCTATTGGGTCTCCCTCTCTCCTTTTGCTCTCTCTCCCTCCCACTCTTTCTCTCCCTGTCCATCTCTGTTTTTTTGGCTTTCTTTCTACAACTATGTACTTAAAGTAGGCATTCTTGTACTCTTGTGTTGTTTATCTTTTGAACATTATAGTCTTACTTATTTTAAAAGATTTTTTTCTCCACTGCAGTGAATTTCAATTTTAACTCTAGCCATAGCACAAAAAAATTATATAGGATTAAAAAAAATCCCATCAGTGCTAATGTGTGAGTAATGATGCGTTTCTTAGATAATAACATAGACTGAAATGAAAAAAAAATACAAGATGAAATATCTTGATTTTAATTGAGAAAGGAAGTCTTATTTTGAGGTCTAGTCTGAAATTCTGCCAGTAATTAGTTATCTCAATAATTCTAGGCTTTTCTCAAAAATTAAATGAGAGGTTAGGATTAGTGTATCTTTAAGATCTTTTCTTCCTGTGTCAATAACACTATGAATCTACTTGTTTTTACAATAGGTGAATTTCAATTTGCTATGAAAATACTTTATTAGTGTGATTCCATGGCTTATTAATTTTTATTTAAATTAATATCAAGTCTTCTAATAAAAATGGACTTTTGAAAAATTAGAATACAATTTACAGCGACTTTGTAGTATTGCCAAGAGACATAGTTAGGTTATAAGGAGCACAGTAACCATTTAGATGAAATGCTATTCCAGCTGAAATACATAGGTGAGTTGTGTTATTGGATTGCTGTAGTCGACTAGATTTGTAGTGTGCATGGAAGTCTAACTCTACATGGATTTTTGAAATTTTAATAGGCTTAAGGAAAATATCAAATTTGAAATTTAAAATCAACCAAAAGTCATTAATATATACTGGCAATACAAAGCTAACATGATGACTCATTTCCTTTCCTCTTGCACAGAGGCGTGATTTTCACTTCTGTGTGTGCTCACCTCTCTTATTGTGCCTCATCTACTCCTTTCAGGATCCTTCTTCCATCTTTCTCCATCTTGTTGACTGTGCTCTTGTTTTTTAACCGTCTTGCTTGCCTTTTTACACTCCTCTATTTCAATGTCTTTCTATTTGCATATATTCCTTCATTTTATTCTCCTTCTCTTCCACCCACTACTCTGCATTTAATTTTCCCTCCATTTCCAGGGCATCTCATAATTGAGCTTCCATATCTCTTTATTATATTTTTCATTCTTTTTCTGACCTGCACTACACATACTCATTCATTCCCATCTGTGATTGTCATTACATTTCCTTATTCATCTTTTTAATCATAAATATTTATTTCATCTCTATTATGTGCCATTATGTTTTTCTATCTCTCTCCATGGTCCCCATGGAGAACAAATATTGGAGAACAAAACAAGTAGTTTAGGAGGACCAGAAAACTTACTTTTAGTAGGACAGGAAAACCTATTTTTGTCATATTTCTTTTTAGAAGTAGAAATATTTCATCTACCTATTCATTCTATTAAGAAAAAAACAACCAATTGCAATTGCTAATATTACTGTACCTAAAGACATGCCTGCAAAGCAAGGCAAGACTATTGTACACATCTATGTATAAAAAATAAATATCTATATCTATGTGCATACATAATTCGATGCATAGACCATATATATGGGAATAAAATCTGTGTATTTCATCCAACATTACTGTTAAATTTATTAAAATTTCAGAATAGCTTTCCATGTTCAGTGAGCATAATACTACATAGTATACCTGTACGGCTATATTCAGAGTTGAGTGTTAAAACTAATGAAAACTTACAGCAAAGTTAATTTGGCAAATATTTAATGGAGAACATTAACAGTATTGTACTAAACAGTAATTAGGCAAAAACAGTAAGCCATTCATGCAAATGAAAATAATTAGCCGTTCTTTTCCACAGCCACATCGGTCAATAAACTATTGCTGTCTCAATCTGACTAGAAACAAAAAGAGTCTTATTTGCAATATGGCAACAAACTCATTTAATTAGATGATGTTATTAATTTTTAAAGCAAGGGGGAAGGTGAGAGGGATCTTGGAGAGTAAGACTCACAAAAGAAACAGTTTTATCAGCCACAAAATGAAGATAATGACATGAGATTCCTGGGTCTATCCCCACCTTTTTGGAAAGGAACAGCAGTTGTGATTTAGTTGTTTGAAAGTACCATTCTCAGACCTCCAGCCAGTTACAGGGAACTGAGTTCAAGGGCAGTCAGGGCTGTCAGGCAACCTGATGCTAGTACACTAAAAGCAAACTCTGCGCTGAATGTTAACATGATGTTTAACATAAGGCATATTATGATCATAAACCTTTGAATTCAAATACATTCAATCAATGAAGAGAGTTCTATGCACAAAGATCGGGCTAAAAAAACAAAAACAAAGCAACTTAAACCATACTGCAAAAAAGTTCAAGACCTGGTAGTGTAGAAATGATCACTTTATGATGTTTCAGGTAAAAGACATACTTTCAACCTAAAGTATTTTTCAATAAACTCCTTATTACTTAGGCTAGATTGCTCACTACCCTGCATATCTGAAAAATGAATCTCTAGGTTTAAGAAAAAGTGGCTTTTTGACTTGTCTTTCCTTAAGTTCAAACATATCTGAGTAAATACATCCAAGGGAGAAGATTTAAAAACCAAAGTGAGGCTTGTATTTTCACTAGTAGAAAATGTACTTTCTAAATTGTTATCTTTCTAAAGGGATATGGTCTATACTAATTCAGTACTGAATCTCTTTGCTGAGATGAAAGACACAGCTATTTCATTACTTTCCCCACTAGTGGGGTATCTGTAAATTACTTTACGGTTGGTTTTAAATAACTTATTTATTTAGAAACTAATATTTATACTCTTTTTCCCCCTTCAGTAAAATTGAAGCCACTTGTCCATTCATCTAACCTTAAAGTCAAAAAACCTTTTCACTGCATGTTGCCATAGGCAAAAACCATGAAGAAGGGTGATGACAGATTTGAAAGCACATAAAGCAAATACAAATATGAGTTGACAGGAAAAAAACACCATAAACAAAATTGAAAGACAAATATCTAATTTTGAATACATTGCAAGCAATAAAATCATTAACAGAAAAATTAGTTTTTAAAAAGATGTCTTAAGGCATGATTACATCAAGGAGTTGAAACAAATCTAAGTGACTGGGAAAAGAGAAAAGAAGGAGCTATCAGTGAGGACAGAAAAGGATGATAAGAGATCATGGAGAATAAGGATGTTAATGCCATAGTAAGGTTGTTGCAGGGATGAATATTTTTCAAATTTCTCTTCGTTGCTCTTTCAGAAACAGAATCACTTATCGGGCTGTGTTAAATGGGTCACATATGGTTGTGGGAAGGAAATCTTGGGACAGATTGTGATAATGTAGTGTCAGGATTGCAGAATAATTCCAGCAGATTTTAGTTTATTTCCTAGGGCCACATTTTTATCCCTCTGAAGAGAAGTGATTTCTGGTCCACATCTGCACAAAAGATAACAAAGTCACATCTTGGTGGTGGATGCTTAGATAGTGGTATCTATTTTCTCACCTTGCTAAACATGAGAACTTCCAGTGCTTATTAAAGGAGGGTGAGGCATACTTGCTAAGTGTCCATTGAGTTCATATCTTTATTTATACGACTGTGAAAATATTTTGTCACTGAACACAAAACTCTATATTAGGATGCCATTTGTCACATGGTCAGTTATTGTACATAGAACACTCTATTAGCATGCCACTTGTCAGTGGCCAGCCATGAAACATATAACTGTATATTAGCATGTCACATGTTATGTGGTCAGCCATGGGGCACAGCACCCTCTGTTAGCATGTCACCTGTCAGTGGCCAGCCATTGGAAACAGAACCCTAAATTATCATGTCAGTGGTCATGTGGCATACAGAATTCTAGATTAACATGCCACATGTTACATGGTCAGCCATGGGACATAGCACCCTCTGTTAGCATGCCACTTGTCATGTGGCCAGTCAAGAAACACAGAACTCTATATTAGTATGGCACATGTCACGTGGTCAGCCACTGGACACAGAACTCTATGTTAGCATGAAACTTATCATGTGGCCAGCCATCGGACAAAGAGCCCTAGATTAGCCTGCCACTAGTCATGGGACAAAGAACCCTATATTAGCATGCCACTAGTCATGGGACAGAAAACCCTATATTAGTATGCCACATGACACGTGGTTAGCCACTAGACACAGAATCGTATATTAGTATGCCATTTATCGAGTGGCCGGCTTATAAGCAGGCTTTTATAGCAATGAAACTCAGGGCTACAGTTTGATCCCATCACTTTATTTAGTCGTGAGAACTGAAACTACTTCTGAACTTGTATCTGTTTTACTAAACCAATTTCCTGAGTCATTTAACAACCTATAACACATGCTGTCTGAATACATATCATTGCAGTAGGCACAGAGAGACTTTAAAGGCAGATATAGGACATATAAAAAGTTTACAGAGAGGCAGCACAGAAAAACTTCATAGAAAAAAAAAAAACCAGTAACACATAACATAGAATAAATGTGAATTCATTCAATAGATATTCATTATCTATCATGATCCAGATGCTGTTAACAACTACAGATATAAATGTTGCCAAAATAGAGACTGATTCTAGCCTATATATTTAGAAAGAGCTGTATCCCAGCCACCGAATGCAAATATGAAGGTTTAGAAAAATTATCAACAAAAGTTATAGCTAGTCCAGGATATATTAGAAAAAGAGATAAAATATTAGATACAGAAATAATTTCTGTAGGAGGGCCTGATGTTAAGTAAATATATTCCTAATTAACATCAAGAGATAAAACCTGACTTCTGAAACTAGTGAGCATTTATCAGCAAATATAACGAAAAAATCACGAAATTCTTAATTGACTTTTTGTGATGTGTACATCCCTATCTTCGACAGAATGACATCAATTTCTGCCCAGAAGGAACATTTAAACTAGTTGGATGCTGTCATTTTGATAAGAAGCAAAATATTTGCTAAGGATTTCTTTGCTATATTTTATAATGGCATAGTTTTGTATTACAGAAATTAAATATGGCCATTTCCTGGTACTTTGTTCTTTTCTAGAGGTTTGGAAATTGATTTTTGAATCATTTATCCTAGTAGTTTCCTTGGTAAAGTAAACAGGTCTATTATTTATAACATCTACCTTTCTAGATTTGTTGGATCTTATTTGGGAGTAGAGTCTGGCTGATATTTCTGGGCCTCAGAAATGGAACTGAGTTCTATCATGAGACCAGTACATTTTTCAGGAGAGTTGAAAACAGGAATGCCCCTGAAATGGAGAATCTTCTGTATATAATGGTCAGCTGATACTCTTATATTCTTTTCCTCTGTATTTAATATACCAAAATTTTTGTCCTAGATTTTAAATATTATTCTAAACTCTCAATCCAGGTAAGTTGAGTCCCTGTAGAGAGTTCATTCATTTTCTTAAGAATGAGAATGGGATATAATTTAGCTAAGCTTTAAATATATCATACACACACACTTTCACCAAAGTTCATGTTGAGATGGTTTGTGATGAAATAACATGAGAAAATAAACCTAGATTACTTATGTTATCCCAGTATGCCCTGAAAATAGCTAAAATAACATATAAAATATTATTATATTAATATAATATGATAAGAATAATTATTGTATTATTTGAATTCATATATTTAAAAATGAATATGTCATATAAACATTCTTTTTTGAGAGTAGATAGCATTTTTCTTTCTATTATAATCATGATTAAAATATTTTAGATGATTTTGTAGTGTGTTGTGTGTATATATTTTTTGACATTTTATTACACGGTCGTATGTAATATAGACTAGGAAGAGTATTTAAAATGAATTTTTTGAAATAAGTTATTGTGATCCTTATTTGTCACTCTTCTAAGCAATGACTAATCTTTAAATGGACTTTGGCTTATAATATGTCGAAACGATTTACCCAAAGTCAGAAATAGCATGTCATTCATTTTCCTAAAATCCCTCATAGACATTCAAAATGAAACACTACATGATTTAAGATATAAAAACCTATTACTTTTATCAAATCACATACATGTGGCAACAGATCTTGCTTTTGCGTTTAAGTATTATATGTTTTTATGTTAATTGTTTTTGAAAACATATGGACATTTTCAATACTGTAAAATAAATTTAATCTCACAAATTAGAATATTTCTTATTCTATGTTGACATTAAGAAATTACAGCCTATCATATACAGCTACTATTTTTTTCTTATCACGTTAATGTCATTCATGAGATTAAAACTGCATTCCCATGGCCAATATTCTTAGTTCCTTACTTAGGCACAACCAAATACTTACACATGGAAAACTAAATGGCATTAGAAAATAGCACCTTATTCTGTAAAAGATTTCAGTATGTACTGCTCTGAATTTGTCATTCATTTAATTAGCAAATATTTTTTCACATTTACTTGTGTCAAGCTCAGTACCATTGCTTCTGGAAGGATGTTCGTGACAAATCCAATGGAATAATATGCTGTGGAAGCTGGAGTATGTCATACAATGGAAATTATTTCCACAGAATTGAAATCTTGATTACAGAAATTCTGATGCATGTTGTGAAAAAAAGCATGCAATTTTGGTATCACAAAACATGGTTAAAGCCTTATTTGGCTTTCTAGATGTGAAATCTTGGCAAATCACTTAACCTGTTTGTGACCCAGCTTGTTAATCTGCAATGTCTACTTCATGAAGAAATTATTTAAATGAGATGTTCGTGAAAATGTTTTGTAAACCCTGAAGTAGTTTATAATATTCATTGTTATTTTAAAACTTTCTTCCTGCCTTAAACAGGTGGAACATCTAACAAAAAAGGAAAAAAGAAACCCTTTAAGCTATCTGAAACATCCTTTTTTAAAAGCTTAATTCTATCTATCTAACTATCTATCCATCTATCTATATCTATTTTTTTGAGACAAAGTCTCATTCTGTCACCCAGGCTGGAGTGCAGTCTCCGCTCAGTACAAACTCCACCTCCTAGGTTCAAGCAATTTTCCTACCTCCACGTTCCGAGTAACTGGGATCACAGGTGCATGCCACCACATCTGATAATTTTGTTTGTTTTTTTCATTTGCTTTTTGTAGAGAAGGGGTTTCACTACGAGGCTAGGCTGGTCTAGGACTCCTGATCTCAAATGATCCACCCACTTTGGCCTCTCAATGTGCTGGTATTACAGACATGAGACACTGTGCCTGCCCATAAAATTTTATGTAATAAAAATCAGCCTACACGTTGAATGTCATGAAAAATATCTGGATGTAGATTCCTCTTTGAGGTTAAGATGAATATATTTGATTCTGGGATGGATTTTGATATAAATAGGAAAGAGTCTAAAGAACTGGCAATAGCTCTCATAAGAATAGAGAAAATGAAACCTGTTAAAGGAGGCTTTCAACAGCAAACATCCAGAAATGTTTTAATTAGATTTTTATTCAATAATAATTTTGTTATGTGAACTTAAACTAGGCATCAAAATCCTAACAACCATAAGAACAGACAAGTTCGAAGAGCTCTAATCTTGTTAAATAATGACAATGGCTGGTTTTTCAGGCTACGTGTTAGTAGGTGAATTTGAACGCCCTGTGCTTTTCTTCTTCTTCTTTTTTTAAATATCTTTTTATGCTTCATAACACAGAACACTAGCTATTCTTTCCAGGAAATTTTTTATAATTGGATTTTTAAGTATCAAATGTGCAAAAAAAGGAAAATGCTCAGAAAAGTTTTAATAAGTTTCTTACTTTAAGAGGAATATCCAGTGTTTAAAAGCTCAATTCAGTGATGTAATAATGCCACTAATAGTTCCTCTACTTCATTTCATGTCATTGCATGGATATTTAGCAGTGACACTTTGAAGTTTCATCCTTCAGCTGACTGCATCTGGGGGGCATTTCTCCTGGGGTGCTTCTCCAAGCCCATGTAGAAGTCCAATTAAAGTCAGTGGGAGCTAGGTACCCAGAGGGCAAGAGAAGCAAGAACTTGGAGAAAATGTCCATTATCAATGTGATTTACACAAGGTCACAGAGTAGTTTGGTCTCTAAAAGCATGCCGGTGAGGGGAAGGCTTGGCTGGAAATCTTCTTGCCTGCCTGTCTCCGGGGACACTAGAGGGGTCTTTAAAATAGCCATTCCAGAAATATCATCTTTTTGCACTTTCCCCATGAGTTCTCCTCTGGTTGAACATTATAGGATTAGCTGGGGACTGCCAAAATGACAGCCCCTGAATGAACTGGTGCCAAATCTGCACAGAGTCTGGATAATTGGATCTGCTGGGTTAAATAAGCAGCTGGCTTAAGCAAAACCTTGAAGACTTAATATCAGATTTTATTTTAATTCTCTGGATAATTTGAAAGTCTATGTTGATTGCAGAAATAACATTCCTCAGTGCATGCTCTCTCTCTCTCGTCTTCATTCTATAGTCCTCCTAAGAGAAATGTATAGCAAAAAATGCGAATCATAACATCAACACAGTCCTCAACAAAGTCTCTCTAATGGTTGGACAGTATCTTACAGAGCAAGAAACCAAAGGAAAGCCTTACACCAAGACTTATGCCAAAGGAAGGATTTGCACCCAAATCTGGGTACCTAGCTCCCACTGATTTTAATTTGACTTCTACGTGGGCTTGGAGAAGCACCGCAGGAGAAATGCCCACCAGATGCAGTGGGCTGATGAATAAAACTTCAAAGTGTCACTGCTTAACAACTATGTA
Source organism: Aotus nancymaae (assembly GCF_030222135.1). Lineage (NCBI taxonomy): Eukaryota > Metazoa > Chordata > Mammalia > Primates > Aotidae > Aotus > Aotus nancymaae. The sequence continues at coordinate 35,923,185 of NW_026988413.1, forward strand.
ATGACCTGAAATGAAGTAGAGAACTATCAGTGGCATTATTAATATCGCTGAGTTGAGCTTTTAAACACTGGATATTCCTTTCAAAGTAGGGAACTTATTAAAACATATCTGAGCATTTTCTTTTCTGTTTTGCACATTTGAGACTTCAAAATCCAATTATTAGTAGTAACCACATTCACAAAGTGACTAACATAAAATTATTCCTCCTCTGACATTTTTGAAGAATTTGTGTTAGAACTTTAGCCTGTTCTTTACGGAAATGCACATTGATGCAAATATAAATCCTTTAAATATATGGCACTCTGTAATGTTGATAAACAAGATTTACATCGCCTCTTATGTTTATGATGTATTTTCATGCAACACAACTATTTAATGAAAGGGTTCAAGAAGCCTATTGACATTTACTTTTCTTCTTAACATATATTTATTAAGGCCGAATATAACATTCACATTAACATCAAACACAGGTAAAATATGAAATTGCTGAGAGGAATGACGACATATTTTAGTACTTTGATGGTGGTGCCAACATTTCATTTAGGATATTTATATATGTCATCTAAAAAGGACAATAAATTTCAGTGAAGGCTCAATCTATTACAAAACTTTTCATCAACACACACCACAGGATAGGCTAAAACCACAGAGGGAAGGAAGAAATACTGCTGAATAATCAATCTTTGAAAGCATTCAATTTATTTAAAAAGCTACATTTAAAATATCCATAAGTCTACGGAATGAATGTGTCAGAAGTGGTGTGATGCATATGTGTAAATATGAGAGTTATAGAAACATTTTTTCATTTCCTTCTATTTTTCAGTATTAAGCTTATTAGGTAAACAAAACCAGAAAATATACAATGGAATATTAGTGACACTAAGGCTTCGATACAAATTCTACCCCTGCAAGATAGAAAAATTCCCTCGTGTGAAACTTTTGTTCATTTCCAGGCACTATACTTGCTGGCACAGAATAATTACCCACATGGATCGAACACAAAAAGGCAGACAAACTTTTCAGCTTTAAGAATGGGTGAGTTAGATTAAACAAATTCCTTACTCTCATATGCTACTGAAGATTAGCATAAAGGTTGCTCATACTTCTCCTAAGATTAAACTGACTTTGTCTAATATTTCAGCATGATAGACAAGTATTGACATTAATCTATTAAAAAACCACTATGCCCATACTGTGTTAAGTGAGCAACAGAAATGGGAAGAAAGGGAACACGCAGCTTTTTTTTCCCCGGGGTGGAGTTGCACTGCTCTCTGCTAGAACTGGGAGTACCCTATTTTAAAATGAAGGAACAGAGGCCCATGGCTGTGAACCTCGTATCTTTTGGAAGAAATAATTTTATTCACTATAAAAGACCAGCTGTACTATTTCTTAAGCTTTGTTCTTTGGTACATAAAAATGTATCATATTGAAAGAAATTTCCTAAGTTCCCGTAGTAAAAGAAGACCTCCTGATTCTGTGCTCTTCCAGAGGTATTCTTTTTCACTTTCATTTACTATGTGAATAAAGTCAGAAAAATTGATAGAATTTTCTGTCTTCTACTGCCAAAAAGGAGACCTCTTCCCCAAATCAATGCCCTCAAATATGTTGCAGTATTTCATTCTACAGGCTTTATTCAGTAATGTCAAGGTATGTGTGCATACTAACATTTGAAGCTTTTTCCAGTACATATGAGACACCAAAGAAAACCATTCTATAAATTTGTTTTGGAAAAATGGGCTTTAAAACACTCTCAGCAGAATATCACTGAAGAGGAATTTGGCAAAGTGATAACCTGCATATATTTGGTTTCCACTTTTATGTTTCTCTCTCTCTCCACACACATACACACACATACACACTCCACAAGCCCCCTCTATCAACGATGGGTATAACTTTGAATTATCTATACATCTTTACTACTTTTTAAATAGTCTTTTTCATTTCATACAACCCCAAGGCAGGTCTGAATACCTTCTGCCTGAAAGTATTCTTTAGATTTCCAGAGAGGACTTTCCATACGGAAGTAGAGAGGGAGATGTGTAAGCCTGCTCAGTACATAAGCATTTATAAATGGGACCCATTATTCTCAATATCTTGTGGAGGAAGTCATTTGTCGTCAAACTGAAAATCACACATATCTTTAGGGCTAATATCATATTTTTCCAAAAGACTATTTTAGGATCCACATAAAATTTAACCCTTGAGAGAATAAGCTTGAAAGTAGGAAAAGCAAATATCTGGTTATTAGGTAGAGCATCTAAATCTCTCCCCAGATGGCAGGGAAAATTTTGCTTTTTCCAAATCCGTCTTCTTATGTAATTTGCCACATCCTTAGAGGTACATTTGCTTTTGTTTTAAACTTTTCACACCGAACTTGTCCATTTCTCAGTTGGTTTGTGGTTCACTGTGCCTTACAGATACTCAATCACCAGGAACTCAGGTGGAGAACTAGTCATGGAGGGTCCATGCTGGAGACATGTTACAACTCTGTTATTTTGTCTTGGACATTGCAGAGGTAGTAAAATGGGAAATACAAAAACACATCATGAGCATGTAGAAAAGATCCTTTTTACCAGCACATGTCTAAGAAATTCTGCCGAAGATCCTAATCCCAAATTTACCTGTTAAACTTTTTGCTCCAACATTTTTTTTACTGCAGCCACTTTATTTCTTTAATACCATTTAAGCCACTATAATCTAAGATCTCAATTTTAACGTATTTTTTTCTGATTTGTCTTTACCATTTCCTCTATCAGTTATGTTTGTACTTTTGCAAACTGGTTATCTTCCAGGGTTGGTTTCTTTATACTTTATTTTAGCTTTGCAGTAAGGATTCCACTGGGTCTTCATTTTTAGATTCTCAGCAAAAGTCACGCAGGAGGTAAGCCCTTCGAACTAGGTCCCAGAACTCTATGATGTTTATCGTACTTGCTGGACTATTGATAGGGGTTTAAGACACTTCAAGCTGTTAAATCACCTTGAGAAATGTGAAGAACATATTTTCCAACTCTGACTTAATAAAAATTCACCATAGATGGATTTTTTTTTCACCTAACAGTGATTAAATCAACTTAATCTACTTATCCACATACAGAATAGGCACTGGAATGGCTAGAGAAATTGTGGCCTTAGGTTAATGCTTATATCAGAAATGTATAGAAATGATATCTTTTCTGTTTGTATAGTATTGTTGATGTCATGAAAGAATTACACTAAGAGTTATTTCTTTCTCTTTAAATGAATATTTACCTTGCGATGGCTTAAAAATTAAACTTCTTTAAAGAAAAATTTGAATAATACTTTAAAATCCATTATCTATTTTAAGTCTGGTTAAATTCCTACATCTTGGCAGGACAGGAATTATCATCCACATATTTTGAATTCAAAGAAGTTTTGGATTTATCTAGCTAGCAAGAAGCAAAGTAGGAACTTAATCTTCAGACTTAATGCCTAGACTCTTAATTATCCTCACCAGTTTCTTACTTAATTTTGCTTGCCTTCGGAAATATTGAAAAAAATATTTCTAGATTCTAGGTTATGAAGACTCAATTTGAGGACTCTGAAGACTTGTCGATATTAGAAAAAACTTTTTGGCATTTACTACATGTTTTGGAATGTGATTTAACTGTGAATCAAATTGAGTTAGCCACTTCATCTAGACTGTGTGTTCCTCAAGGGCAGACACCACTTCTTACTCATCTTTGGCTCGGGGTGTAGGGCAAAGTGCTGGCACAGAGCAGGTACACAATGAATGCCTGTTGAATACAATTACACATGGACCTTGAGCCTGGATGAATTATCTTTTCTCTCCAGTTTGTCTACATAATGAAGCCACAAAGTCAGAATTTATAAGGATCTGTTTCCCCATTCATAGTTACGCAAGTTCCTTACCTTAAAGTATCCGATTGTCTATTTGTCAGAGGATATATAGGCAAACTGTAAAACAGCTGAAGAACTGTAATATCACTTGGTAGATCGTAGAGAAGAAAGCTGCCAATTTAAGCAATCTGCAAAATGCTTATCCCTTAATACTTTTTTGTTTGACCTAATTAGTGTTCTTAGTCCTTTATTTCACAAATCTTTACAGACAGCTCTTCAGTGCATACTTTCACATCATTGAGACATTTTGCTAACATTCATCGACTTACTATATAGGCAAAGCTTCAAATATGTGGGAACCCAATCTCTTCATAGTGAAAAAAGTACAGCTTCACTTGGTAATAAGGAGAATATTGGCAAGCACAGCAAAAAATTCTAGTTAATCACAAATTTTAACCACTATCTAGTTGACATGTGCCTGCTGTGCTAATTGCTTCGTTACTTAATTATGCAAAAAATAATAGCATCCACAGCAAACATAGCCCATGAAGCATTATTAAAATATAAAGAAACATACTCTAGACTCTTTAGCACAAACATAAATATTTCATAATGAGGATGAGCACTTATTATAATAGTAATGGAAATTTTGCAGCTAGCTCGAGTTCTTCCTTTATGTAAACCTCCATAACACCCTTACACACCAAGACCTCTGCTGTCTGTGCTTATAATCATGGATGTTGCCCTGATGCCCACCCCACAAAGTCAGTTTTTTAAGTCATCATTATACATTCCTTCTCTAACACATAAGTTTTGATCACAATATATATGTCAAATATAATAAATGAATAAGGAAGTAAATAAACAAGCAAATAAATCCATCAATCTAGGGAATAGCTGTGGATCAGAGGGAGGTACAGAAACCACTTTACATGGGCAGAAGATAGTAGTTTCTGGAGCAGGAAGGCCTGTTTTAGCACTTAGCTTTAGGGCCCATAGTTCAGATTTTTATATCCCTGGACAATAAAATAAATATTAATCATTTGAAGTCTTCCTATTCCATTGCTTTAAATGTTTTTGAAATTCTTTGAGAAATGTTCTTGGAGACTTTAAGACTCATCCTCCAAATTCAATTTCATTATTTTTCTACTTTAATTTTCAAATTCAAAGATAACATTTTATCCCTGCAATTATCCTCATCATGTAGTTCTTAAATTTGGATGGTTTAAGAATTCAAAGATGTACTTGAAGATTAAATATTTGTAATCGTTGGAGACATTTCAAAGAAAGTTTCTATTGCCCTTATAAAATTTAAAAGAAAGATTCTCAAGTATCATAAAAGGTGGAAACATTCCTTAGGATAAGTATGTTTCAAAGTATCTACTCTGAAGGAAATAATAAACACTCATCTGATTACATGATCTTTGTTGTATTTTCAGTCTTTCACATTCAAAAAATCTCACTCATTCTCTTATATCTACCAATATTTGTGTAGTTCTTACAAGATTCTTATTGTATCTAAAGATAGAAGGAAATGTGGCACTGTCACCACACTCAATATTTACATGAAACTCCAACATAATTGACAAGTTGGAGGGGCACTGACAGTCAGTGCCGCAGTCCTCTCAACAGGTCTCAAGGTGAAATATATTGATTCCTATCCCAGAAAACTGAAAGCTTAGTATTCTTATTTCATTCTTTATTTATCGGCTATATCAGTCAGTTTTTGAAATATCGATATATTTATGGGTGACCTGCTACATATCAGGCACCACAGTGGGCACCAGTGCTAGACCTGTGAACAAGAGAGACAAGCTTATAAAATAAGAAATGTAAGTGTCATGACTATTTTCAGAAGGAAAGTAAAAGTAATTTACTGGCAGAAGACTCTACCCCAATTCAACAGACTGGGAAAGGACTTGCTAAGAAAATGATGTCAACAAGTAGATTTTGAAGATCAGTAGGAATCAACCAAGGGAAGAGAGAATACCCCAGGATAAGGGAACAGCACGATGCACTAAGATGTGAGGAAGAGGTGGTGTGAAGCAGAATGTTGGGGATTGCTGACATCAAGGCAGCAATGTGGGAGAGTGGCCTTAGGTGAGAATAGCCTGTGAGGTGAGGGGAAGAGTCCTAGCCTGCGAAGTGGAGAAGCATTCTGGGAGGTTCATCATGACTTTGGACTTTATCATAAGACCAGTGGGCAACTACTAAAGGATTTTAGATAGGGGATAACATGGTTACTTTTGTAATTTTAAAATTTCACTTTGGCTGTGCAATAGAGAATAGAAAGGAGATGGTCAAGAAAAAACATGAAAGGTTGATTAAAAGTTTTTACAAGCATTGGGTGAGAAATGAAGGTTACAATAGGCATGTCACTAACTAGGGCACATGCAACAGATTTGGGGTGAACAGGGCATGGCAAGTGAATTGAGGGAGGTCAGAAGTATAACACCCCGGGTTCTGGATTGAGCATTGAGTGCAGGGCATGCAAATTCCTGTGCTAGGAAACATGTTGAATGGAGTAGTTCAGTGTTCACTGAACTTAGTATAAAATGTCTTTTAGACATTCAAGTAGGGATGACAAGTAAGCAGCTGGTAAGACTCCCTGGTATTGCGAAATAATACTATCCCATCGTTATGTAGAATTTTTATTAATATTTTCTCACATAAAAGCATGAATAAAATTTTAGTGTAGGAAGGCATTATAATAAGTATTATTGTTCAATAAATATTTTTTGCTTTTTGAATATCCTGGAGCAACTAAGGTTCCAAGAGTTGAAGCATGTTTCTTGCCCAGGGTTGAAATATGAGCCTAGAATATATGGCTCCAAATTTTATACTTTATTGATTTGATCAATATCACACTGTCTAAAATGAAAAAGGATTCTACAAATGCCTGTTAGATCATGGTGACATTAGATAGTGCTTAGAACTTTTTGCTCTATCTATATGACCATATCTTTCATAAGTTTGGTAAAATTTGTTTTCCGTTATACTCAAATAGCTTTAAAATATTTGCCAAACGCTGCAATTTAAAATCCTTGCTAACCTACCCAATTTAAAATTGTATGTAGTCTCTAAGATACATAACATAAGATCCTGGTTCTCTTTCAGGCTTATAAATTTAGTTAACCACAGTGCAAATGTTGCCATATTGTAAAAAGCCATGAGTAAGCTTTCTCACTTATATACCATGTGATGAATTCAGAGTAGCAAAATGTTTGAGAACATGGGCTATGGATTTGAATTCTCTGTGTTCTAATCTTGGGTCCACAGTTTGCAAATAGTTTTTGATAAAACTGCTAAACTTTCTTAACTCTAGTTTCCTCATCTGTAAAATGGGGAATATTAACAACCATGGGTTTTTGGGGGAGAATGTCACGTCTTTTTCTTTCAAATGTTTATTGCTTTCTCTTGGCCATCCACTAAATGCTGATCTTACACTTGATTTCCATAGTTATAAATACATTAGATTCAGGTTGTATCTCAATATTGCAATCCATGCTTGAAATGTGATTTTTCTCTGCACTGGTAGTTGATTCTTAAAATGAACTAATCTGTTTGGACCTACCTGCCAACTTTACTTCAACAGAAATTTTATAACACGTACAACTGTTCTCTTTTAAACAGTCCTAATGAAAGAACAATTGGTTACAAAAGCAGTAGGGGGCAAATTGGTTTAGTCTCAAATAAAAGACCGATATCATAGGCCCTATCTCCTCTTCATTCTTACTTCCTCCAATAAGTAAATGAGACATTTCTTTCAAACTTGAAATGGCAATAATTCAGGGCTTTACATGTGTGACTAACAATGGATAATCAAGCCTGTAAGTGTGTTAACTGTGGAATTATTTCTCTTGTATCTTGAGCAACAAAGTAAGAATTATTGCAGGTTTTGAAGCCTCTTCTGATGCTAAAATTGGAGATTCACCTTAACTTAATGAGAGATTAATTTATGAAAGATTCTTCATGTTTCTTCTAGACAGCCAATGAGGTAGATGTTGGCTTGTCTAACATGGAATTGTTCTAAGCTCAAAAGCTACCTCTGAAGGTAACAGAACAAGATTTTAACTCTAGCTTTTCACTATGTGATCTGGGGCAAGTACCCAACCTCCTCCTCTTCTATTAAATGGTAACTAACAACCCATGGTGTTGTGAGGATTTAGTGGGCTAATTCATGTATAGGGTCCATTATATAGAGAACAATAAATAAATCACGGTTATTATTTTTTGGTAAAATTAAACAAATAAACAGACATGGTGTAGGGGATTTTGACCAAGTATAAGTTTTAAAAAAAATCTTGTTATGAAATGGAAAGACTACCATATATCAGTAGTAAAAGACACATTCAGTATGTACTTTTCTTTCTCCAAATAACTCCAGAGAGAGCTATTTTCTTACTCTCTATATCGCGTACTTCACCTCTCTAAAAAAAGTAGTAACTGTAATTTACAGATTGTTGTCTCCGGCTTTAAAAATTCATTTCTGTTAACTACTTTCAATTTCTTAGATGCAAGGTGTATACAAGTGCAAGACAGAATTATTTATCTTCTGGAATTATGCCCTTGTTTCTCACTGTTCAGCATGTGTGCATATATACTGCGGAAATTACATTCTAATGACAGCAAATTGTAGAATTATGAGATATTCTGTGCCATCTCTTTTTGAAATGGAAAATTAGGAGACTTTAATAGCAGATGCTGCATTATGAATATAATTTACTGGAATTGCTCTTCTCCAATCATATAGAAACCATGTTATGTCCCAGAGAGGTAATAAAAATATATAGAAATCCCTTTATCCTCCAAGGAAATTGGGGTCTTAGTTAGAGTAATGACAAGAACCTGAAATCGAATTGGGAGTCCCGACATCATGAGTTGAGACACTACCCTAATGATTTCACTGTGAAGCCACAACATACTCAATACATTAATAAAACGAGGACAATGCTTACCACATAGGGTATTTGTCATTTTAATCTTTCTCTGTTATTCCTTAGTAAGAAATTTTCAAAATGGAGGCTGCACATTTGTATAATGAAGAATCTGCAGTCCCCATTTCTGTGTTAAATTGAGAACAATGAACTATTTTTACTTGATGGTCTTATCATAAGCTGATAAAATAAATTATGCATATATAAAATTACTTCTCCGCATTTTCTATTTACAGATATAAAAGCCAATTTATGCGATGAAATATGCAGCTCAAACAATAGTCATTCTTTTTTGTATATCATCCAGAAACCTAACTTTATAAAATAGTTAAACATATTGTTTTAGAAAGCATTGTATCAAGTAGAATATGCAATTTTTATATCTTGCTGGAGGAAAATCCCAATGTTGATTTCTCTGTTTATCCTCCTAAGAAGTGAAAAATGCTCATACAAAAGCTTGCATTTTTAATGTGGTCTTTCACATTTGCATTATTTTCATCCTTCACAAAGTAATGAGTCCCTACAACTTTATTTTTAAACTTATTAATTATTATTTTAATAACATTAGACACTAGTTTTGATTATTAAAATCACTGAACCTCAAATTGAAATTTTGTGACCATCTGAATACTGGCCTGCCTCATACACTATATTCATTTTTTATGTCTAGATAAATACAATGGCATCTCAGAAAAATATTTGGATTGATAATGACTCAGTCAATAAAGATGGTAAGAAAATTATTTATGCTTGCAAAAGTATTATTTTATAAAACCCTATATTCAATTTAATGCCACATGAATGCAAGAAAATCAAAATTTTACCTTGATAAAATTTTCAGACATTTCTCAAGATAATAGGTGTTCATTTCCTTTGCTATCAACAGTTTTGGAAGCAGTTGTTAGAAATACATTTAATCTGTTTTAAACTGCAGCTCCTTAAGGCTGATGTGATCACTAAACCAAAGATTTTCTAATTTACAGACTTATTTAGCAGATGCAGTTAGTGCGATTCTCATAACATTAACAGGCACATATACCTAATTTCAGTTTCTTCTTTAAATGACTGTTGTAGTCTGCTTCTGGCAAGAATAATTTTCATATTAACATAAAAACAAATGAAAATGCAAAACTTTAACTTTAAAACTCATGTGACTTATCCTAGAAAGTCAAATTGTGAAAAGCATATGACTCAACATCCTTTAAGTGAGATACCACAATTCTGTCATTCTATTAATGGTTTAGCAATCCCCCAATGATATCGGCAATAAAAAGAAGCTTTATTAGAATTGTATAGATATTTTTATTGATTCTGCTTCTCCTATAATTCCTTTATTTAAAATTAATAATAAGCTGTTATGAGATATAAAAAATCCAAATATTTTGGTGTAACAGTTTCCCTACCATATATACCTGAAGGAATAAACCTAGTTGAACCATAGCTGGATATTTCATAACCAAAGCAATGAAAACTGACATCTAAAATTTTATATAGTTTGGGGAAAAAAAGAGGGTTTTTTTTTAACATTAAAGAAATGCAACAGCAGCTTGGACTTTTCAAATCACTGTCAATGGATTCTGTCTCATATTTCTTTCTTTAGGATACTACAGTGCCTTGGTCAATTCCAAATTGTTAATGGATTTGTACTGACCAAAGAGTGATTACTTCAGTGTACTGAGGTCACTACTGTTTGTGTCTGGTGCATCATTATGAAATTGACTTGCTAACTACTTATCTATACAAGGTTTAATGCTGAGCACTGCAAGACAACTGGTTACTATTTTTGAGAACTTATTCCTTAGTGAGAGAATTGCCAAGCCTGTATGACCATCTTATTTATCTTCCCTAAATGTCAGCCCTGGGACTTCTTTCCTTCGGTGTTTTCACTGCTAGGCCTTTAATTATGATGTCTACACTGTTGACTCGCTAATTTATAACTCCAGCTCAACTTCTTCCCTGAACTCCAGACTTGTATATCCAGCAGCTTACTTACCATTTTAATTTGGATGCTAAAATCACATCTCAAACTCTATATGTTAAAAAACAGACCCTTAATGTCCAGTTATTTGTTCCAATACAGTTCCATTTTTCTAGTTATTCAGACTAAAAACTTTAGAATTATCCCTTACTCCTCACCCTCTCATACATACCACAGCCCATCCAGTAGCTTCCAAATATATCCAGAATTTAGTCAAGTCTAACCCCTCCAACTGCACTCCCAATGCCAGCCAATATTGCTCTCACTTGTACTATTACAACAACCTGCTAACTTGCAGCTTCCACCTTGACCCATCATTCAACAGGAAGAGCAGTTCATTTCTAATATATCCGATTAGTTAATTTCCATCTCACTTAAAATAAAACAAACAGTTCCTGGCATGGCTTACAATGTCTATGTCATTTGCTTTGCATTCTCTCCCCTATCCTCAATTCGTCACATTCCCCTTGTTTACCCTTGCCTTTCCACCTGAGCCTTCTTTCTAAGACTCATATACACAGAGCAGTTTCTCGATTCAGGGCCCTTCAACTTGCTTCTCCTGCTTTGAAAAAAATTCATCCCACAGATTTGTGCATGGTTCTTTTACTTTCCTTAAGCCATTCCTGAAATGACATTTGTCTTAGAGAGTTCTCCCATGAGCCCCTTACCATGTCCATTTTTCTTAATAACATTAATCATATTACTTATCATTTACATATTGTCTTCATTCCGGGACTAGAAATGTAAATCTGAGTTCTCTAACTTTGTCTTTTCACTGTGGTTTCATCGGCACATAAAAATAGTGCCCGGCACAAAGTAAGAACACAGTAAAAATTTATTGAATTAATTCAGAAAAGCTGCATGAAGGGATGGTGTGGAGAATGTGGTAAATATGGATTTAATTATAGAAGTTTCCTGTGGTGCTATCCATTTATGTGGTGGCTGGAACTGGGCACTTGGGCTTAAGGAATAGGATCCTTCAATAGCCTCTAGAATTCCTAAGCACATAAGAGAAAGAACTTTCTACCCTAGGGATATAGTTAGCTCCAATTTCATTAGTGTATTCTTATTTATGACAGAAATGTGCCAAGAGAAATAGCATTCTTAGTTCATTCAATTACATGTTGAACCCCTAAAAAATCTTGACTTATTCACATGGAGAAGCAATCATTGAAAAATTAGGATTACCTCAGAGGAGATTTCCTGTGAGGACAGTTATATTTGGTTGGCAGTGTTGCAGCTAACTTTGCCTCAGTGTCTGGCAATGTACATATTCCCTTGATCCCTGGACTGTGAAATGTTTACAGTGATTTTTTCACTTTGTGTTTTGATACAATAACTAAGAGTATGGAGGTCACCCCAAAGGTGACCTGGCTGCTCAGAAAATAGCATGAATTTGGTATGTAGTTTTGATTTTTATACCTTTAGATTTCTGATTACTGTCCTCAATTCACAAGAGGAGACTGAATCAAAATCTGTTTAAGTTATTTTGAGTGTTTGCTTAGTTTTGATAATGCATTGGCATCTTATAATCTGGTTCTCAGCTATTCCATATATTTGAGCATTCATTGCTATCAGTGTTTCTTCGATTAAAAACAAAAAAGTTGTTGCATTTCCTTAGAGCGGAAGATTCTTGGAACCAGCGTGTGCATTTTTTATATCAAATTTTTTATATCAAACTTTCTGGTCTACAAAGTATTTAGACATTTTTAAAAATTACTAATTATTATAGATTAATTGATGCCTTAATATTAGATTCCTTGAGGCCTGCCCACCCAAGGTGATGACAACAGCAATTATTATGTGCATGCAAATAAATGGATGGTTTTCTTTTCTCTTTATAATAATTTAATAGATGGTTTTAATATTATATATAATCCATATATATTCCATGTATTACAAATTCACCTAAAATTATGTTATATAATTATATAATTCATTTATTTTACAGATAACTTATCATAAATGCTATATACAATTCTGTAAGCATGAAATATTAATTAGATGATTCGGGTCACTGCCTTACTCTCCCTGCCTTAAACTGTAGTATAGATCAAAACATGTCATTTTAATTCAATAGAAAAGGCTAGCTCCTTAGGAAGCTTATATATGTGACTGCTAGAAGGACATGGACAAATGAATTAAAGAGCAATTTTTAAAGACTGAAATAAACTATAGTAGGTAACATTTAATAGGAACTTTACTCTTCAAAATAGGAATTTATTTGAAAATTTGACATAAATCAACACTTTGAATGGAATTATATTATTAATTGAAACTTCTTTTAATGGATTGGAAGATAAATCACATAGCTCTTTGATAAAAGGAATAAACACTTCTTATACGTTTATTCCTTTTATCAAAGGATAGCATTTTCATGGTCATTCTCATATTCACTTTAAAAAATATTATTGAAAGTAGAATATTATTATATATTTATTTGCCTTTCTCTTCTTCTGCTTTCAAAAGGCAGAGCTGTCTTTCTTCTCTGTATTCTCACAATGAGCACAATGTTGAACACGTGACAGATGCTTAATAAGGATTTATGAAAATAGTGAACCTAATTTCCAGTTCTATCCAGGTTCCTGCTAAGTACTAACTACTTCTTGAAGTGGCATTGAAATACAATAGCCTCCTGGTGTACGATGAACATCATACTTGCACAAATGGGACCGGATCTTAACCAACTCTACATAAAAATCACAGGGAATTTCAAAGACACCAAGACAGTTAGCGCACATCATAGCAATGGAAAGGAACTTAGGGATCATGAGAAAACAGGCCCAGGGATTTCTTTAGGAACTTTTTTGGAGTGGGATATTTCTGTAGCATATTATGCTTTTCAAAGTATATTTATTGTGAGCTTCATTTGGAATTCCAAAGAACATTATGAATGGTATAGGGCAGAAATTATAATCTCATTTTTAAAAGTAGGAAGAACATCTTACAAAGAGAAAGGCAATGCTTTGCCCGAGGTCATGCAGTGAATTAGATTTAAATCTTGAATATATACATCTTAATGTGCAATGCAGACTACTGTAATATTTATTTTGAAATTAATTCCAATATTACAGAAGAGATTGGTGCCATCAATTATAGACTAATGTGTGCCATTTTTCTTTACTATTGGTGTACTTAAATAGTGTTGATTGACTATACGACTTATACTACAGCTACACATCCATGACCTTGCTACCAAACTTACTAATCTCAGGAATCATTCTGGTGAGTACCACATAATTATGATCACCCTTTTATCATACTTTTCATTAGAAATATATACACAGAAATACACAATGATAATGTACATGCTTTAATGAATCATTGCTACATCTCAAATGAGTATATGATATTTAAAAGAAGAGGCCATGCTACTCTTGTATGTCTTCCCCACTAGAATGCTTAAAGATGATGTAGGTTTTCAATAAATATTTTTAATTTATATCTAGAACATTAACTTACTCTTCTTACAACCTGGTTTTCTATGTTGAAACAAAAATGTACCAGGCAAATTTAGAAACTATGTATTTATGAAGCAATAAAAGAGAAAATTCAAGAAAAGTAAATGATCAAATATTAATCCAGACCACACATTATTAATAGTAATCTTAAATTTAAAACAAAACTGTAATAAGTATAAATGTTGTTACAATATTTAAAAAGAGTTTCTTGTTTAGATTGCAAAATGTTCCAAAATTTAAAGTGTATTATTGCCCTTCTGCATGTCCTTGCTTACATATTTAAAATTATGTTCTTCTCAAGCTTAAATTGTCATTTTTTTCAACTTCCAAAGTTAGGAAAAATTTTTTATCAAGGATTTATGTTAATCAATGATAGTAAACTATAAAATCTATATCACCAATGAATTCAAAGGTTTCCAAGTTTCATTATTGTTCTTTTTGTCTGACATATCCAAAGTTTCCTCTATCTTCTTATAAGAAAGTTATTCTCATAATTTTTTAGTCAGATTTCACAATTCAAAATCTTAGATACATTTATGAATGTGCCTTATTTTAATATTCTTTTGAATTTCTCCATGATTTCTACTGAGTTTTCCACAAGTAAAATAACAATTTTTCCCATATATATAGTATGAGTTAATGGACCTCAGGACTTTTCTATTTTAACTAAATGAATTACTGTATTTCAGATTTAAAAAGTAGGGGCAAGAAATCAATTGAAATGGTTGACATTGTATATGAAACACTGCAACATATGTATGAAATCAGTAATAAAGTTCTAAAATACATTGTTTTGCATTTGAATTAGTTAAAATTATGTGATAGTAGATATTTTTGCAAAGCTTAGATAAAAATCCAGAGTTGTGAAAATTGGAAGCGAGAATACATGCAATGTCTGTAATGAGATCATTACATTTTTCTGTTAATGGCAGTTGCCTTGCTTTGCTATTTTACTATGTTTTTAGATTTTTTTTCCTGCCAATTACTTACTCTGCTTCATTGGATCTAAGTGATGCAATACACTAAATCACTTGATCTTAGACATCACTTATGAGGGCTACTCCTCAGTTAATTTTATGGTGGCTATATACTATAGTTAGATGTTAATAATATAGAGTAGGGGCCAAGTCTCATTCTGGTTTCCCTTCGGCAATGAATCACATAATAGGCAAAATTGCAATTAGATACTTTGAGATATACATTAGTGAGTGATTTTTCTTAGCTGTGAACTTCATAAATTTATAATCAAAATTTATGTCAATTATTTTATAATATAATCAAAACTGCTTTGCAATGACTGTTTGCTCTACCATTGAGTATATTATTAGCCAATGTCATTTCTTTTTTTCACATTTCTATCTATCATGGAAGATACTTGATTTACTTTGTATCCCTCCCATAACCATTTTTTTTTTTTTTTTGAGAAAGGGTCTCACTTTATCACTCAGGCTGGAGTGCAGTGGTGCCATCACAGCTCAGTGCAACCTTGACCTCCTTGGATCAAGTGATCCTCCTACCTCAGTCGCCAAAGTAGCTGGGATCACAGGAATGGACCACCATGCTAAGCTAACTTTTGAATTATTTTTCTTGAGACAAGGTCTCACTATGCTGTCCAGGCTGAGCTTGAACTCCTGGGCTCATAGGATCCACCTGCCTTGGCCCCGGAAAGTGCTGAGATTGTAAGTTTGAGACACCATGCCCAGCCCACCATGGGTTTTTAATAATTTCACATATTTCTGTCTAATTGCAATATTACAGGTACAAAAATAATGAAAATATGTGTTAAATATGCTTCTTCCAATATAATGCAATAAATAAATTTGCTGGAGATCTGAAAAGTCTGGAGATGGCTCAGTCCAGAAAAGCTGCATTATACTAATATGTACGTCTAGTAGAAAGATCCATGAGGAAATTTATCTCAAAAGCAAAATATACTGTTACTCCTGGTTAATTGTTTCAGGCTTAGTTAGAATACGATTTAACATAATAAGGGGAGGGATGTGTAAGAATGCTTTACACTTGTTAAATTTAAATTCTGGAAGCTTAATTGAATATACAGTTAGAAGTTATAATTAAGACCTTACTGAACCATCCATCTTTCATTTTTCATTTTTCTCTTTGCCATCAACCATTTTAGACAGAATAACTTTCCTAAAACAAAATGGTTACTTTACAGACTCTGCTTAAAAATCTTCTGTCTTTGTGACAGACAATATTTGCAACAACCAACATTTTCTGATTATTTTTAACCTAACCTAAATCTTATGACTTAGTCACACTGGCTGGATTAATCCTTGAACATTCCTTGTACTTTGCTCCATCCACAGTGTGGCTCAAATTCTTCTACACATCTAGAATTACTTTCCCTCCACTTCAACCATTCACATTTTTGTAATTCTTTAGGACCTGGTTAAATTCTCATACCATACAGCTTTCTATAGCTCCTCCCTCTGAACATATTTATTTATTTATTTTATTTTATTTTATTTTTTTTCTGAACATATTTAAAATTCTTGTTTCTATCATCCATTTTAAAATCTAAATAATGTATTTCATGTTATATTTTTAATCAAATAAATGTTATTGACTATCTCCCAAATGCAAGCCATTGTGCTTAGTGCTATAGAACCTTAATAATCAAAGTCTGATTAGAGGAACTGAAGCATTATACAATCTCAGAACCTCACCTATACCCACTGAGCCAGAATCAGATCTTATGGTAGCAAGATCCGTAGGTATGAAATTGGAGAAGCTATGCTTTGGAGGATACAAACACTAGCAAATTGTAATACTTGCCTTCATACAGCTCACCAATAGCACAGTGTTTAATAATCATGGCAGACTGAAAGCAAGGGTTATAAGAGAAGTATAAACAAAATTGTAGGGGATGAGGGTTGGTGAAGGGAGAGAGGATCGCAAGCAAACATGACTAAACTATTAATGCCATGAAATACCATTAATAATAATACACACTTATATTCTGATTCTAATGCCTACATTTGGTCCAATATTAGGCATTTAACATAACTTGCTTCTAATCTTGGCAATGACTGTGGTATATAGTAACCGGTAGCCTCATTTTGCATACCTGAAAAACAGAATACACAAAGCTAAACACTAGCCAACTAGTATATGCTGGGGCGGGTTTTAAACTCATGTCTATTACCTTTGTTGTTTAAACTTTTTGACATTCTTTTGTCTAAACTTGTCATTTATATTACTACTCATGTACTACATTTCCATTGAATAAGTAAAATGTCTCCCAAATTTGAGCAAACCCTTTTAAATCTTCAAGTCTACTTTATGTTTCTTTGATTCTCCTTCAAAATGGATTGAAGGCACTAAATAAATATTTCATTGATATTTGATAATTATCAATTCCCTAAAGGAGAATGTTTTTTCAAGTTTGATAGTAAAGGGCATATAGTGGTTTGGTTTAGCCACAGATGTCTACAGAAAAGGAAGGGGCTCTAAAATGTGTGCATATGCATGTGTTTGTGTGAGTGTGAGTGTGTGTATAAGGAAAAGGAAGTGTTATTTTAAAGCCTGAGAGAAGATGGTAATGAACGAGCTTGACGGTTCCATAATTCTGTTATAATTCCTTGACTATTATGTGGAGTTGGGGTAGATTTTATACATATATATACACACACATATATATACACATATATGTATATTTGTTTGCTTATTAATATAAATTATGAGATTGCATATATAACAATTTCATATGGTTAATTAATTAACTTAATTACTTAATAATCCTAGGCAAATAATCTCTGGGTAAAAACTCCCATTCACTAGTCTGATGGAAAACCTGTCATATCTATTCTGAAGCAGCATTAGGCACCCTCTCATAAAAGTGAATCGTATGAATGCAAATATATTAGTCTTCATGCATCTCTGAACTTTGAAGTTGATGCCTTAATAATTAAACCATTCTTGTAGAGAGGTTTAACATATGTTGAGTTTTTTTAAAACAAACTCAGACACATCAGTTCTAACTTGTTTAAAATCCCATATAACATGGTAATAAACCATTTGCCTAAGTAGAGGACTATTTATTTTGGAATAAGTGACATTCTCCTTTTCCATATAATCATGTGCAATATATAGAGTATATTGTAACATTTTCCAACATAACTTGGTCAGATCTTAGTGCATTAAGGAAAAAAGAAAAGACGCTTTGAGAAACAAGCCTAGTTTCATTAAAAAAACAACCTTTTTTATGTAGTTGAATGCCATTCTTCACAGACATATCAGGGGTGGCTGGATTCTTTCAGAAAGATGAATAAAAGAGGAACGAAGCCCATTCATAGCACTCCTAGATTTTCTGCCTTCATCAGTCAATGACAGTTGTAAATGGAGACACTGAAATTTGCTCCTTTAGTCTTGTTTTCTTCTCATACATGCAATGGTCCCTCTTTTCTTCTTTTTACTCAGTCTCAGAATGTGCTTTTCTCTTACCAACTGTCTACATGTTTTGAATTATGTGTATTCTGTGACAGTTTTGAATTATTTGTACTTTGTGACAGCAAACTTTACTTCGTTTTTTATTAGAAAAAACAACCGGATTATTTTAAAACATTTGTAATAATGAGAAGATCTTAAATTTTTTTAAAAATGAAAGGCTTACTTCACTGTCAATATTGTTTAATTTTGCTCCCATGATAACTCAAATATTTATCACAGGCTTCAGAATATATCAACCTGTATTTGGGAATTCTTGGGTTAAATGCCACAGGCGGGTGCATCACCACCAGTGCACTGCAAAAATTGGCACCCCGTCCTCCAATGTGTTTAAAGAAGCACCGATAAAAGGCTATGAAGTGGACTGGGAGAATGGGAGAGACCCCAGGTGACAAGACATCATATGGTTCTTCTTTAAGGAATCATATCATGTGACTATATTCCGGTTGTTTACTTTCCATTGTCATTGTTAAAAATTTTATTTTATGCCTGTGAATTACATTTTCTAGGTTTGCATGCACATAACACTATTTATTAAACCAGTGGCTGGTTTTCTAGTGTCTGAAGTCCCTTAAGTGAGCTGTTTCCTTTTACCTGTTAAAGTAGCGTACATAAAGTTGCAAATGTTGAAATGAGTCGGGGTTTGCTCCAGATCCAGACCTTTGTATACCAGGGTTTTTACTTGCCTAGTATCATCACACTTATTTGGATCAAGACATTGTGACTTAGCATATCAATTATTCCTCTTCTTATCAGTGGAGAGAATTAGCTTAATTCTTAAAGTCATGAATTTTTCCAAACTCCTGGACAATAAATTGATTACAAACTTACTCAGCTTCCCCAAGAAATTTGGCCTTTTGTTTTAGGACATTTTGGTGGGAAAATGCCAGGTAGGAAGTTTTGTTCTTCTGTATGAAAACCACAAATGCTTTTACATATTTATTTACTTATTTGATTTAGTTTTGTTTCTTCAGTTACTCAAAATACATTAACTGAACTCCTACTAGAGATATAGCAGATAAACAAGATACACCTGGTCCCTGACTTCAGCATTTACTCTGAACTCCAAATTATGTTATTGAACTGGATGTTATGGATTGTAAATGAATAAAAGTGTCTGAGTGCTCTTAAAAGTAAGAGTTTTTTTTTTTTTTGCGGTTAGAATTCTGTCAGTTTTTCACATGAGAGAATGAATGGTAGCATTTAAATAAAAAGCTCATTATTCCAAGTTTTAAATATTACTTGAGATTATTTACTTTTCATAATTAATAGATTTATTTTTGTACTTATAAAATTATTCTCAAGAATCTCATCATTTGAGGTATTATAAACAATTATTTCATGTAATTGGACAGAAAAGATTAATTTTAAATACAGCTTAAATATTAGCTTTGCGAATAAAGCAACCTCTTGAGTATCTTATTTGCAAAACATACTCTATTCAGCCTCTTTTCATCCACATACCATCGTGACTGGGGATGATATGAATCTTGCTTTTCTATTTTAGTTTTACAACTTTATAATTAGCTGTTCAGTTTTTCAAAAGATCACAAGCCAAGAATAGTCATGACAATAAGAAAAATAAAATTAAGGCTTCCTTGCTATTGGGCTAATGCTCTTTAAGGAACTATATCATGTTACTGTACTCTGTTTTATGTCCGTTGCCATTGTTACAAATTTTATTTTATGCTTGTAAATTATATTTTCTAAGTTTGCATGCACCAAACACTATTCATTACCTCAGTGGTTGTTTTTCTAGTGTTGTAAGTGTCTTCATGAACAGTGAGCTGTTTCCTTTTGCCTACTGAAGTAGTATACATAAAGTTAAAAATGTTGAACATTTGTGTTTCAAAGCTTATTAAAGAAGTTGGTCCTCATCTTAGTATTCATCTTAGTTGATAGGTCAGGTACTGTTAAAGTAAAAAGTTTAGTCATGTTCTTGTTTTCTAACATGTTAATAATTTTTTTTTCAGGCAGGGTCTGGCTCTGTAGCCCAGGTTGGAGTGCTGTGGCATGATCTCGGCTCACTGCAGCCTCTGACCCCCTGGATCAAGCCAACCTCTCACCTCAGTTTCCTGAGTGTTAGCACTACAGGTGCATGCCACCATGTCCGGCTAATTTTTGTATTTTTTTTGTAGAGATGGGTTTTCGCCATATTGCCCAGGCTGGTCTAGAACTTGAGCTCAAGTGATCCACCTGCCTTAGCCTCCCAAAGTACTGGGATTACAGGTATGAGCCACCATGCCCAGCCATGTTAATAATTTTCATTTTTCATTCAGTTATTCAACAAACATTTAAGATAACTCTACTTATGTAGTATAGAGTCACAAATATTTCCAAACATTCCTTGGAAGAGAAAGCAAATAAATAATGATTTTCAACTTCTAGAATTACTTAGGCAAATTTTCTAAAAGATCTAATATAAAAAGCTGGATCTGATGATGCAGGTCTGTATTCCCAGCTACTCAGGAAGCTGGGGTGGATTGCTTGAGCCCAGGAGTTCAAAGCTAGCCTATGCAACAAAGTAAGACCTCATCCCTAATAAAAAATAAAAATTTAAAAATATCTTAGTACACTGAATATCACAATGAAATACCTCGTTTGTATCTATTTTGATCTGATGTGTCTAGCCTGAAATATTGCAAAGTGTCAATAAAATTAGTTTACTGTAAATTAAACCATAAAACTCATTTACTGTAAGTTAAACAATAACTGAAAAAGGCCTTTCATAGTTCAGTGTAAATTAATTACTAATGTGATAATTAGAGAAAATACAGATGAGCAGGAGGACAATACAAAGCCTGCACTTTTCTAAAATAATTTTATGTGTTTTTGTTGTGAAACAATGTCTGTCTTTAAATAAAATTAACAATAAGTTTTAATTATATTAAAAATTGGAAAACATCTATAAGGAGTAAGACATTTATAAAGAGGGAGCAGAAACTTAGTGCAGATGCTTAAAGACTCAGTGAGAAACTATCCTTTTTGAAGAGATATTATTTTAGGAAGAAGACAATTACATTAATGACCATTGGAAAAGATAATTTAGTATCCACATTATCTACAGGCATTTTAGGCTCTTGGGAACACAGTCTTTGATATCTAAAATACAAATAGAAAATATTTTGTATATAAGTAAGTAGTTATATTTTATAGGAAAGGCATTTGTCTCATATTTGACTCATGTAGATTCTGGTTTCATGTTAAGAAAGTACACCGGTTAATTTATGTAGTTTTATTTTATTTTACTTCAACATTTATTTTAGGTTCGGGGGTACATGTGAAGGTTTATTACACTAGTAAATTGTGTGTCACAAAGGTTTGGTGTACAAGTAATTTCATAGCCCTGATGGTGAGCATAATACTCGATATGTAGCTTTTTGACCCTCACTCTCTTCCCACTATCCTTGTTCCAGTAGGCCCTGGTGTCTGTTGTTCTCATCTTTGTGTACTTGTATACTCAATGTTTAGCTCTCACTTATAAGTGAGAACATGTGGTATTTTCTCTTCTTGCATTAATTTGCTTAGGATAATGACCTCCAGCTGCATCCATGTTGCTGCAAAGCACATAATTTTTTAAACAGCTGCATAGTATTCCATGGTGTACATGTACTACATTTTCTTTATCCAGTCCATTGTTGATGAGCGTCTGTGTTGACTCCATGTGTTTGCTCTTGTGAATAGCACTGCAATGAACATATGAGTGCATGTGTCGTTTTGGTAGAATGATTTATATTCCTTTGGGTATACACCCAGTAACTGGATTGCTGGATTGAATGGTAGCCCTGTTTCAAGCTCTTTGAGCAATCGCCAAAGAGAACTGCTTTCCACAGTGGCTGAAGTAGTTTACATTCCCACCAGCAGTGTATAAGTGTCCCTGTTACTCAGCAACCTCTCCAACATGTTATTTTTTTGACTTTTTACTAATAGCCCTTCTAACTAGTGTGAAATTGAATCTCAGTGTTTTAATTTGCATTTCTCTAATGATTAGTGATGTTAAGCATTTTTTCATATGTTTGCTGGCTGTGTGTATATCTTCTTTTGAGAAGTGTCTGTTCATGGAGTAGATTGGTTTAAACCAGTTTCATTACAAATATCTGGGAAATGTATTCATTATAATTTCACTCTAAGACATCTTGCTGTCACACAAAGCTTGGCATACAACTGGTAGTTTTGATGTCATCCAGAGGAACGTGATGACTAGAAGCACTTTGCTATCTCTGTTTCACATACAAAATGTTCTCAGGTCACAGCCTAAGAAACTCTGGAACGTAAATCATCCGTGTGGCACACCTAGAATGTGGATGCATACATCTTGTTTTCTGAATGTGACATTTATGCTACCAGTGGGGTTAATACACAAGGATTAATGTGGCCACTTGGGTTAATTAATCCATTTTGTAAACGACTGTGACCCTGATGATCAGTTGTTTGTGCTAATGTGGCTGTTGTGCTCAAATGTCAGAGAAATCAAGGAAACAGGGTGGAACTGAGAACACAAAGGGCAGAGAAGGAAGCAAACTGAATGCAACTAAGAACAGAAAGGGTACGGTGATTAGGGCTTAAGGTCCGAAGGATGCTCAATTGTGACTCATCTTGATAAAGGCAAATTACATTATAACCTAACACACACACACACAAGGCACACTCACACAGGCACACACACACACACATCTGGAAGAAATTTTAACAAAATTTTTATCCTTATTTACTCAATTATATTCTATAGTGTTTACTCTTTTATTAAAAATATTATTTGTCCCTACACAGTGAGAAGTTTTCACTTCACAAATTTGTCATGATCTGTATCTGGGGAAAAAAGTGACTAGTCTTGTGGCTCATGCCTATAATCCCAGCACTTTGGGAGGCCGAGGGCAGGTGGATTACCTGAAGTCAGGAGTTTGAAATCAGTCTGACCAACATGGAGAAATCTCATCTCTACTAAAAATACAAAATTAGCTGGGCATAGTGGTACATGTCTGTAATCCCAGCTACTCGGGAGGCTGAGGCAGGAGAAGCGCTTGAACCCGGGAGGTGGAGGTTGCAGTGAGCCAAGATAGTGCCATTGCACTCCTGCCCGGGCAACAAGAGCAAAACTCTGTCTCAAAAAAAAAAGTTGCTAGTCTTAATGAGTGGTTCGTGGTTCTTAATATGAAGTACATGAATAGGTTTGAAGAGTTTGCTGAAGCCATGAAATGATGATCAATTTCTATTAGATTCTCAACTGGTTTCATGACATTCCTTCAAGATAATAAAAGCTAAATATATAGGTCACTTTGTGGTTAGTCCTATATAGAATAGTGCATAGCACATGCGTATGATGCTAAAACCTTTACATGTGTTACCTCATTTAATCCTCACAACAGCTTTATTGAGTTGTTACAAATATATTTCAATTTTCTAGTTGAGAAAATTAATGCTCAATGGGATAAAATAATTTTTCCTTAGATTACAGAGTAAATGGCAAACAGAATTTTAATACAGGTAGTTTGACTTCAGAACTGTTTTCATTTTAAGCCTGTGAAATCCAGTAAATGGATTTGCTTCTTCCCTTCCTCCCTTCATTTCTTCCTTTTCTCTTCCCTTCCTTCCAACCAAAAATGCATTCATGACCTGCACTGTGTCATACACTGAAAACAAAAGTAACTAATACTTCCCTGATACCCTTCATGGTTTAGTGAAGGATAAACAGAAGTAAAGGCTGAGAGACATTTCAAAACCACTGTTAAGAGTCAGAAAAGCAGAACCAGACACAAGTTGACCATGAAACTCTCTGAAAATGGTTCTTTTAGAAGAGTCCATGTGGTTTGACCCAGTTTCAGATCGACCATTAAGCTGCAATATTAGAAAACCAAAAAGTCCTAGAGAAGCCACGTTTGCTACATTTTATTTTCTCCTATTTTTTCGTACAATAGCAGAGCAGTAAAGAAGGTGATTTACGGAGAATTGAATTCTGGTAAACACAGGCAGAATTGACAGGGCAAATGCTGAACAAAACAGAGATAAAGAATGTGGAGACAATCTTGGCTATTGGGAAGAAACAGCAGTGCTTTAGGTTATTCTGACTCTTGTCACTCTGAGTTGGGGTTGCCCCCTTATCAAAAAGGATGCCCCTAGGAAAGCCAGACCAAGTGTCAGCATCCAGGAGGACAGAGGGCATATTGCCTTGGAATGAAAAATGTTTCTTGCCATCTGTTTATCCTTTAAACGAGTTATACAATTGACCTGATCACTAATATTATCTTCCTGGGCTATGTAGTGAAATCTTCATATATAAAATTATCTTATAATTTGACCATTTGGCCTTCAGAAACTGAGTCACTCTCAGTGGAATTTACAAAGCATTTCTCAGTTCAGATTCCACTCATAAAGGATCTTGAAGCTACGTTCTGGTGGAGGACTATGAGTGGTGATGTCATAACTGATAATTCTGGTAACTTCTCCTTCTGTATACAGATTTCTGAATAAAAAACTAAGAAGAGCAAGTATTTCCCTGAAGCATTCTGGTATAGGTGGAAGAAGAGGAATTTGACTCAAGGCTACGAGTCCTCATACAGTTCTTGATCCTATGTAGTTGTGTGATCTTGGTTACAAAATATTTCACTCAGGTTTTCAAGGTCTCCATTTCTTCATCTGTAGACAAAGTCTAGTTTGGATTACCTTACATGTCTCTTCGTACTCTGAATTATATGAGTCTATGGTAAATGGATTTAAATTGTTAGCATATGTTGTTTGAAAAGAAATGCTCATGGGATAACACAGTAAGCCTAATACTTATCAAACTTTTCCACTAAGTTTTCTTCTAGGCAAAGAATGGTAAATATCTCCTTTGAGAAATTTCTTTGAAGTCTCTTGTTTTATCTTAAAAATTATGCAAATGTTGCATTTTACTCCATAAGGTATCCTTGTTCATTTTAATACAAAGTAATGTTTTATAATTACTTAACATTAGAAAAATATCAATATAAAACATTTGTACCATACTTATCCTGTGATGCTTAATATCTCCTGGTAGACATTAGGTTAGTAAATGAAGTTTCATTCCAATGCTTATTGCATTTTAATTGGGTTTAGCTGGGGAACATATAAATATAAATGAGAAAGGAATAT
Organism: Aotus nancymaae; assembly: GCF_030222135.1. Taxonomy (NCBI): domain Eukaryota; kingdom Metazoa; phylum Chordata; class Mammalia; order Primates; family Aotidae; genus Aotus; species Aotus nancymaae. The sequence continues at coordinate 35,948,957 of NW_026988413.1, forward strand.
GTATGTGAAAGGAGGGGTGTTGGGAGGTGAAATTCAAGAGATTGTTGGCAAAGGAATTGAATGAAGCAACAGAGTTCTACAATTACAAATAAAACTAGATGAGGTGGATTTTCAGTTCTATAGACTTTATTATAGCAGAAAGGGAGCTGAGGTCAAATCCAGCAAACCTCAAAATAACTCTTCATTGGAGCTCTCTGTGCCAACTGTTTAAAATATTAAGTTTTAAGTTTAACCTTTAAAAAATATTCAAACCAAGGCCAGGCACAGTGGCTCATGCCTGTAATCCTTGCACTTCGGGAGGCCAAGGCTTGTGGATCATCTGAGGTCAGGAGTTTGAGACCAGCCTGGCCATCATGGCAAAACCCCATCTCTACTAAAAATACAAAAATTAGCCAGTCATGGTGGCGTGTGCCATTACTCCCAGCTACTCAGGAGGCTGAGACAGGAGAATCACTTGAACCCAGGAGGCAGAGGCTGCAGTGAGCTGCGATCGTGCCACTGCACTCTAGCCTAGAAGACAGAGCAAGACTCTGTCTAAAAAACAAAAAATCCAACAAAGATTAAAGTGCTTTGTTAGAGAGTTGTTTATCTAAAAATCATTTTATACACAAATAATTTGTAGCTCTCAGCAACAATAGTAGCCAAAATTGCATAATTTCAACAAGCAATTTCTAGAGCTTGGCACAAAGTTAACATGTATATGTACTGGAATTTGAAATGTGGAATTCAACTTTGGTTAGTATATTTGTGGAGAAGTGGGAGCTACCATTTAGGCATCTAAAAAATCAAGAAAATACAGAAGAAAAAAACTGTATTCTATTCCTGAAAATGACAAAGGATCTAAGAAAAATGAAGGGTGTCCACAGCCAGAATTACCCCACTAAATCAGGAATGAGTTACATAATGGCGTAATGGAAGGAACAATTCAAGGAGTAGATATTTGTTCATTCTACAGGAGAAAAAAACAAATGCTGAATTATAACTGTTTTTAATTGTATAAATATTTGCAATTGTCTGTTTTTGCTCTTTTTCTGACATGGAATCTTGCTCTGTCTCCCAGGCTGGAATGCAGTGGCGCAATCTCGACTCACTGCAACCTCTGCCTCCTGGGTTCAAGTGATTCTCCTACCTTAGCCTCCCAAGCAACTGTGATTATAGGTGTGCACCACCACACCAACTAATTTTTGTGTTTTTAGTAGAGAAGGTGTTTGGTGAAACCATGTTGGTCAGGCTGGTCTCAACAACTGACCTCAGGTGATCTGCCCATGTCAGCCTCCCAAAGTGCTAGGATTACAGGCGTAAGCCACCATGTGTGGCCTCAGCCCTCTTCCTTGAGACTTCAGTTACTCAGCTACTTGTAAGCAGGGAGTTAGGCAAACTGACCTTTTGAGTTTCTATAGGATGCTGTTTTTCTGAATCACTGTGTAATAGCTAGCAGACATCCCCTAATCCCAGATCACACCAGAAAAAAATAATTAAAAATTAGGTTAAACGTCCAGTTTTCTAATACACAAAATACTGAATACCTCTTCCAAATTCTATGGATATCTTGTGCTTTTCCTGAATTCATACATATACTATTATATAATGAGCAGTTCGCTTGAAATTTCTTTTATTTTACAATTTAAATTTATAGCCTGATTAATGAAATGAGGCCTGGGAATCATGTTCAACCCTTTTCCAATTAATCAATAGAAATTCAATTACTTTACCGTCTTTCTTTCAGTGACTACAAAAGTAACTATATGAGACTCACGTAATTTATCAGTTTTCTTAGTAGAATTAGACATTATAAGAACTAATAACAAAAACTCATTAAGTACACAATAAGAAGTGCTTTATTCTTTTAGGAACTAAATTCCATGACTGAAAGGCAAGTTCCTTAAGACTTGTAGTTTGCCTGTGCATTATGGATATTTGGATCTTAGTGTGTGCATGTGGAAAATAGTCTGAGTATTTGATCCAAACTTATAAATGGAAAAAAAGCTGTATTTGAAAAATTATACAATGAAGTTTGTAAAACAAATATCTGTGTCTCATGAAATGCAGTAAAACAGACATGGCTGCTTAATCTCTCAACATATTCCTTCATCATTTATTTAGTACCCGAGCAACACACCTTATGTGCTATTTCATTCACTGCTGAATGATTCTTAATTACTTTATTTAATGGGAAACACTAATTTACATAAAATCAAAGTTTGTGAGGAGACACGGCTATGGAACCAAAATACAACATTAGGTCTTTGTTTCATGAACTATTAAGTTTAAATGTGTGAGGACAGGGGATTAGAAAGAGGAGTTATTATTATTTTTTTTTTTCAAGTACAGTTACTTGTATAAATTCAGCCTGATTTGTTCACCAACACTTGATTAAGTTTGTTAGTGTATGTTATTTGAAAAGAAAAGCCCATGGGATATCACAGCAAGCCTAGGGACAAATCAGCAATGACGCAGTAGCTTTCTATCTGCTCATTAGTAGTAAGTAATTCACAAAATTCATATATTGGGTAGAGAATGCTATTGGTTAAATGTTCTAGGAGGTAGATAAGGAGAATTGTAAGAAGTAGTTCTTTGCATTCATTTTGGATTAAGTGCATTTCAGAGTTTGGAGAACCCAGAATGATTGTGCTTAAACAAGCTTTTTCTGGTAACAGAAAATTCAGCAGAGCTGATACTGCAGAGTACTACCCGTGGAGTCTAAACACCATGAGCCAAAGACTCCTTCCTATGAAACATCCATTTCTCTTCTAACATCTGTTAGTGGTTTTTGTAGAGAAGCCTAGGCAAGAGCCCTGTGATGATTCCAGGGTTTTGTAACCTTTGATGATATTTTAAATATCATTCAAAGGGAGTCTTAAAAGGTCACTTTATCAGGGGATTCACCTTGGAATGAAGTCCATTTTTCACTTCACTGTGGAAAGCAGAAAATGAAATCTTTTTATAGTGGTATCTCTTAGGTTTTAGTCTCTACATCCTGATTCATGCGTTCCTTTCCAATCTCACCAATTCAATCAAGGTTTTCTGAACACAGACTAGAGTTTTAAGGACAATTTTCTCCACTCCCACTTTTACACCCTTTACCCCAACTCTAAGCAAATAAAAATCACAAAACCCACTCACATTTGGACAGCAAAAGTTCATTTCTATGCTAACCTCCACCCCCTGCAAATGTAGGGCACCAAATCATATACCTTCCATGGCTGGAGCAGATTAAGACTGTACACTGCTGCAAATTACCTTTGAAAGGTCATCTCTTATCACCTGAGCTTTCTTTACAATTCAGTTTCTTAGCTCGAGGTTTTGAATTCATAACAAAACTGTTTGTGGCTTCACATTTTTTAGAAACACCAAAAGACACTTGCAAATGAAATGTGTAATAATTAATATCTGCAAACTGTTTTGAGTTAATTAAATAAAGCATATAAGAACGCAAATATTAGTCATCAGGGTAGGCTTGTATATTACTAGTCTTCATTTAATAGCTTGGTACAGGACTTCGAGGGCTGCTAGAGGCTGCAGATAATTGCATTCAGTAAGCAATTATCCCCCCTTAACAATCAAGGTAAAACTTAGATAACATGTGATTTCTTTGGGATAGCAAGATGGGTGTTTTCAGAACGGATGTGAGAAATGGCTTTTGGTAAATGTGAGACTGGAGTTGTTCTGAGAATAGCCGAGTGGGTGAAGAAAACAAAAGGACAGGCTGCATTTAGAATCCTGAAAATGCACGTTTATCTACATTATCAAGCAATACAAACAAGGTGAGCAGATGGGTAGTACCTTGTTAACGTTCTCCATCAGTGTGAAAGCATGCATTTTTAAAAAGAGAGAATGCAGCTTCTTTGAAAATGAAATAACTGTGAATAACAACACAAAACTCTGCAAATAATTAGTTTCCAGTTGAATAATGATTGCACAGTATATCTATTTGGTGTTTATTTGGGGGCAGGGAACGTATTTGTTTCCTTTAGGACCTTGTCCAAGTCTGCAGACCCGCAGTACAGGCATCTCATGAAAGCTTATTGGAAAATCTGAATCTCAGTTCCTACCCCACACTGGAATCAGAATCTGCATTTTATTGAGACTCTCAAATGACTCATGTGCATATTAGATCAGACAAAAACTAGTCCACTAGTCCAGGAGATTTCTCTACTTTCCCTTCATCTTGTTTTGGGGGTAAACTCAGTTGCTCGCAGAAAACACATGGTTCTAGCACTGTGAGCTTCTCAGTTATTTAGGAGAAATATCTAGTTTCTTAAATATTTCAATGATAGTTTCATATCCTTAAAATGTTTCTTAAATTCTTATTTTTAAATGTTTCAGTCATGGTTTTATAATACTCAGGGACCCCAAGAAGTATGGCTGGGTCGCCTAGGAGGTGTTATGGAGACCTGCCTCACCTACTTCCAAAAGCTATAAGAAGCTATTGGCTATCCTATAGCTTCAAGTTAAGGGCAATAAAATTGGACATCTTCTATAGTTTAGTCATGCATGCCATTGATTATTTGGGGTTTTTTAAAGAGTAAATATAATATATGTGAAAGCATTCAGCCAGTAGGAGGCACTCAAATAGATATGTATTTCTCATGGAATAATTACTATACTATTTCCGAATTATCGAAAAATAGCATTGCATGTCCAAACACTTACTATTTCTGCTTACACAAGCAGCATGTGGACTCCTTAAGTCCCAGGTGGATAATTTTCATACTGTTCTTCACTTATGGTTAAAGGGTGAGAGAAAAAAGGGCTGGATTTATCAGTATGTGACATGTTCAGTTGTAGAGGGCCCTATACTTAGAACAATCCCACACTTCGTTGAAAGCTCAGCTGCAGCTGTGTTGAAATTTTAAAATAATTTTTGTACAAGGGGCCCTGTATTTTCACTTTGAACATTACATAGATGGGAACCTGAGTGGAAGAAATCTGGTGGTTAGGTACTGCCAGCTTCTTAAATGAGAAGCAGATAGCCTGTTCTTAAGTCCTATCATGCAAATACTATACATGGGAGCATCTTTCAGATATGGCTATTGTGCTACAAAATCAGCAGTGTCAAATTTCAAAAGTTCACAAAACTCAAACACAAAGGTTTTGTAGCATAGTGATTATGGGAGAATAGTTGGTGATGTCAAGACATTCACATTGTATGCATTAGCCTTCCCCAAAGATGGTTAGACCATATCAGTGGATTGGTTTCTGGCAAAGCCTCAATAACTCTGACAGCCAAGAAATATTTAGTAAGTTCCCAAGGCTACTCCAAACTAGTATGAATGGTTATGTAAGGGTTGACAGAGTGCTATGAAATCCTGTCCCTCTCATCAGTGAAGTGAAAAATGTTGGCTAATGATATCAGTTAATCTATGCTCAAAGATATCATAGGACAAATGAAAACTCTTAAATTATATGACCTTAGTCTGCCTCAGTTTAGTAGGCTACAGACATCAGCAAAGTCCTCAAGGCAGTTATTAGGTAGCAACTGTATTACTTAATTCTTAACTGTGCAGAAAAAAAAAATTCAGAACATTATGAGCAGTTTTGCACTACCAGTTAGCCATGTTATGAAAAATGTTTAATCTGCTGAAAACCAAGTTTATATCCCAGCCTGAGTAGGAAAAAAAATCCCACAGAGAGCCAGATTTCCTTGTTTTACAGATAACTGAGCCACATAAATGTGAATCCATAGGGTGTATGCAATTTAACTGGTCAGTTACTTGGTGTGTTTTATTTTGTTTTGGTTTTGTTTGTTTGTTTTTAAGAAGGCAATTTAATCATAAAAACCAACCCAGTGTTTGAAAGGCTAGCAGATCTATTGTGCTAAAACAGCCTCTAGTCTAAACTTTGAATGAATTTTTCAATTTCAGGTGTTTTGAGGAGTTGGTGCTATATTTAACTCTAACTGTCAATGATTACTATGCCGTGGTTGGGTGAATAAAACACTGGGAACCATGCCACTCCATAGGGTTGGGCGTAAAGAATAAATGCTTGTGGGAAGCCCAAATAGCTAAAATGGGATGTCAGAGGAAAACAAGACAAATGTACTTTGAATATTATACTGAAGCTCAGCAATGGACTTCTGGAAATAAAAGGTGAGAGACAAGATAATCTGTTTTTCTGGGATCAGAGAGACTATAAATTAGGCTAAAGAAACTGGAAGAAATTGCCATAACCAAGGACAGTGTAAACAGAATATATGGCAACACCATTAAATTTGTTTCTATTTACTTGAAAATGAAGATACTGGAGTAATTTCTTCTTTGTCTATATTCCTACTGCCTAGGACTTTCAGTTGTGCTTATATATTTGCTATAAATTTACTGGTTCTAAGAACCTCTGAAAAAGAAGTAAATGTAAAACAAGTAAGTCTTAAAATAATCAGGAGGCTAGCGCTTTCATTTTCATTGTGCCATCACTAGTCGGATTTTAATTTATAATTTTCCCATCTTTTTATAATACTCTCTTTCATCTTGTTTTTGGATTATACTTGATGGTATAAACTTGATTTAAATCTCTCAAATATTTATACACATACAAAGATTAACTTTTCTTGCATGTAGGTCTAATTTTGTAATCTTTTCTGGCTGACCTACAGAAAAAAAAAAGTAGTAACATTCCTTAGGCTGGCATTGTATGTACTTCTTGATCAAGGCTTAATCTTTAAACCATATTTCTCATGTTCTTAGATGCCCTAAGCTACAGCCTAGTAGACCTACTTCAGTTTTCCTGGTTAGGACTAGTGTTTTCTTAATGTCCATGTTATTTTTTCTTCTGTTTCTCTTGTCTGAAAAATGTTCTTCATCCATCCTGCATATGCTCATTCCACTCATGCTATATCTAGAATTTACACCACAGCCCTTGTGTATCTTCCCTTATTCTTTCAAGCAATCTTTCCTTGCCATTTTTTGCAATCCCATGATCTGTATCCCATTTCTGATGTTTGTCAAGTGTAATTTGTGTTTTAGCTACAATTATCTTATTTATCACATTGGGAATAATCTGTATTTGTTAATTTTTTATCTACCTAAAAGGCTATCACAGTCTCTTAATCATAGAAGTTGCTGAATATACATTTGATGTGGTATATATGATGAATGTTTAGCTGAGATAAAGAAATAAAGATGAAAATTGTTATGGTTTATGAGAGAGTGGGTAGCACCAGAAAATAAAACTGAGAGCCTGTAGATTTCTTACCCTACAGATTTTTTAAATAGAATATCCATGAATATTTAATATCCTTATTAAAAGTACATTAATGTAAGACATCAGCAGGGATAGCAGAGTAGGCCCTCTGAAAACCTCTCCTTCATAAAAGCAATGAGAACTCTGATCAAAATGGTCAAAATCCAATTTTTCAGAAGTCTGGAAATTAACCAAAGGCTCACAACAATATGGGCAACATTTAGTCAAGAAAAAGTAATCCGAATCTCCATTAAAAAAAATGAGCTTTCTGGTGTTTTTTCTTGACCTGTTCTTATGCTCTTCTCCTCAGCTCCACTGGACTCTTACAAACCAATAGTCCTGTAACTATGATGAAGGCCAGCATCCTGGCAAGACTGCAGGGTTAGTTTAACATATAAAAATCAATCATTGTAATACAAAATATCAATACACATTAGATAAAATAATCTACAGATTCAGTGCAATCCATAGCAAAACCCAAGCTGGATTTTTCTGTTGTTGTAGAAATGGACAAGTTGATCTCAAAATTCATGTAGGAATTCAAGAAACCCAGGATAGCTGAACAACTTTGAAAATCAAGAGCAAAGTTGAAGGTCTGAACATTTTTCTATTTTAAAGATTACTTCAAACCTACAGTAACCAAGACAGTGTGATACTGGCATAAAAATTATATATTTATCTTCTATATATTATCTTATAAACACCCATATATCAATAGAATAGGACTAAAAATTCAGAAAGAAGCCCTGACATTTATAGTCAATTGGTTTTTGACAGGGCTGCCAAGACAAATCAGTTAGGAAGGAACAGTCTTTTCAATGACTAGTGGGATAGCTGGATCCAAAAGGAAAATAACGACCCCTTCGATACAATATATATAAAAATTAACTCAATATAGATCAAATATCTAAATGTAAGAGTTAAAACCATAAAATTCAGAGGAGAAAATATAGGTGTAACTCTGTGATATTGGATTAAACAATGATTTCTTAGATACAACACCAAAAGTACCAGCAACAGAAGAAAAAGAAAAAAGAAGATAAATAGGACTTCATCAAAATTAAACATGTTCTCCTTCAAAAGACAAAGAAATGAAAAGATGGCTCAGAAAATGGGAGAAAATATGTTTAAATTATATATCTGATAAGAAATTTGTATCTAGAATATATAGACAACTCTTACAACACAACATAAAGATAAATAATTTAAAATTGGCAAAGTATTTGAATTTATACATGTATTATTCCATTTGCATATTGCTATGAAGAAATACTTGAGACTAGGTAATTTATAAAGAAAAAGAGTTTGAATGATTTGAGGCCTCCCACACATGGCTGGGGAGGCCTCAAAATCATGGTGGAAGGCAAAGCGGGGGCAAAGGCACAACTTACATAGTGGCAGGCAAGAGAGTGTGTGCAACGGAACTGCCTTTTATAAAACCATCAACTGTGGTGAGACTTATTCACTATCACAAGAACAGTGTGGGAAAAACCCATCCCATTATTCATTTACCTCCCACCATGTCCCTCCTACAACATTTGGGAATTATGGGAGCTACAATTCAAGATGAGATTTGGGTGGGGACACAGCCACACTATATCAATACATATGGCCAATTAGCATGAAAAGATAGCCAATTTCAATAGTGGTAAGGACAATGAATATCAAAACCACAATGAGAGATCCCACTAGGATGACTGTAATAAAAAAGATAGATAATAACAAGTCCTGGGGAAGATTAGTGGAATTGAAACACTCACATGTTGCCGGTAGAATTGTAGACTGTTGCAGTCAGTGTGGAAAACAATTTGGAAGACCCTCAAAAAGTTAAACCTTGAGTTGCCATATGACCCCTCAGTTACACTTCTAGATAATATACTGAAGAGAATTGAAAATATATATTCACACAAAATTTTACACATGAATGTTAAAAGCAGAATTTATCATAACAGCTCCCAAGGGAAACAAATTTCTATACATTGACAAATGCATAGATAAAATATGGTATATTCATATAATGGAATATTATTGATCTGTATCACTGAGTACAATATACTCATGTATGTTATAACATGAATAAATCTTGAAAACATGCTAGGTGAAAGATGCTAGATACAAAAGAGTACACATATGGTATGACTGCATTTACATAAAAAGTGTCTAGAATTGGCAAATTCAGAGAGACTAAAGTAGAGTGATGATTGATAAAGGCTTGGGAGAGAGATTGGAGAGTGACTGCTAACAAGTATGTGGTTTCTTTTTGGGGTGATGAAGATGTTCTGGAATTAGACAGTGAGTGGTCATGGCTGTGCAACTGTCTCCAAACATTGCCAAATGTAGCTTGGGGGTCAAAGTAACCCCTTAGAAAACCACTGCTGCAGACTTATATGTATGGATGTGAAAATATCTTGAAGTGTATTATTAAATAATAGTAATAATCTTAAAAGATATAGAACAATAAAAATGCACTGCTTACTTCAAAAATTGCTTGCATTTCAGGAGAGGAGAAAATTATAATTGGATAGAACAGGAATAATCTGCAATGTAATTTTCTTATATGAATAATAGGTTGTAATATTCTACTCACATCAAAGGGATACCAGAATGATTAAGAGGTCACATTTATGAATGTTTTTCTTTTTATAGTTCTTAGATGAAAGATGATGCACCATAAAGAAGATATTATTCTTGTTACATTCTGTACTTAACGCAGCACTGAAAAATACTCAGTCTGTTTTTCACAATGATTAAAGTATAATTATATAAATAAAAATAAATCAAACTTTTGCATATTCAAGACAAGGGAATACAAGGAGCATCTGTTTCCAGTTTAATTGCCAGAGAGAACACTGAATCTAAATTGGATTCTCTAAAAGAAAAGGCACTACCTTAGTTTAAAATAGTAATAATAATAATAATTTTTTATATAGAGTTTTACCCTGTCATCTAGGCTGGAGTGCAGTGGCACTATCTCAGCTCACTGCAACCTCCAACCCCGCCCTGGGTTCGAGCAATTCTCCTGCCTCAGTCTCCTGCCTCAGCCTCACAAGTAGCTGGAACTACAGGCACGTGCCACCTTGACCTCATAAGTTTTTTCTTTTCAGTAGAGATGGGGTTTTGCCATGTTGAACAGGCTGGTCTCGAACTCCTGATCTAGGTGATCCACCTGCTTTGGCCTCCCAAAGTGCTGGGATTACAGGTGTGAGCCACTGTGCCTGGACTTAGTTTAAAATTATGAAAGCAAAAAGACCAAAAAGGCAGGACTTCCTTGCAAGGCTCACTTACAGAGTAACAGTAATTGCTAATATTTTAGAATTTATTAAATGTGTCAAAGCCCTCTATTACTTGTTCTAAATTACATTTAATTTCTCTATGATCTTACCAGCTATGGTTTCAGGGAGTCATTCCCATCTTACAGCTAAGGAAACTGAGGCTGAAAAAGATTGAGAACAGACAGGCAACAAGTGGTGAGATTCAGTACTGAATCCAGGCCTGTTTGACAAAACCCATGTATCATACCAACTTGCCACTATTTAAAAAAATAGATCTTACAAAGAACCAGTGTGGGACAAAGGGTATGATTTGGATTGTAGTTCTTATTACATAGTGCTAAATTTTCAATGACATTTTTGACAGTAGATATAAAAATCATTATGATGAATGTCTTGCAAAAAAATATGTTTTTACATGACAGGGACCATAGAAACTTTTAGTATTGAAGTTCGTGAGGAGTTTGATGAAGGCTGGGACATGATGTTTGGCTCTTCCCAAGAAGTCAGGGAGGAGATCAAAGTCAGAAAAGCTTATTAAGTGTAGGGATAGGGTTTGATCCAATGCCTATCTCATTGCTGACCTTTGGCTCTTTCTACTGCCCTATGCTGCTTCTCACTAGATTACAAAACAGTCATATAAATCAAACTCAGTGCTGTGCACCAGTCCCAGACACCACTGCATACACAGAGATTGCGTATAGATAGAACTCAAGGCCCTCTCTATTTACTGCTCAGAAAAGCTAAAAGCCCGACTTGCAGAAATGATCTGGTCTGGAGCTCCAGCACATGTATGTGCAGCCCACTTGGGGGATTTGAAAAGGAGCATCTCAGAAGGGGCACCTTTCATAGATTCTATTCAGGTTGAGAAGCTAGAAAGAACCTATGAGGTCGAGGAGCTAGAAAGAACCTATAGTTGCTTGTACATTTCTTACTATATTTGAGCTTCATAGAAATCCATGAAATAGCAAACTATGTTCTATTATGATTTAATTTTATACATGAAAAGATGAAGAATCAGAGATTTAAGTAGCTTCTAATAGGTCACATGTCAATGCGTATGGTAAGGTAGATCTTTTCATTCCGTTTACTAGGGTTATATAGTAGTGTTATTTCTATTATGTCAGCCTCCATAAGTTGACTACATAATATTTTTCCAGGAAATGTTGTGCTGTATTAAAGCATTTCCATCTAGTTTAATAATAATTGAATTCCTCACACAATTTGTGTTGAGTTCCTTCTCATCTTTGTCCCAGGAGTAGAAAGGAACATTTCAATGGATTTCTAAGAATAAACATTTACTCTCAAAAACTGCTTCTGTATCTGAGTCTTTATTGCTATCTTCTATACTATTTCAAGAATTTGTTCAAAATGTATCCATAGAAACAACTGGAGAAGAAAGTAAAAACTATGTAACATTCTCAGCCAATGTCTTTCTGAATTTTGGACATTCAATCCTCAAGAGATTTGAAGTAGTTATTTCTTGAGGCACAATACATTTCTAAAGGAGATTCTCTTCATATTTTTTCTGAATGTTTTAGGTTATAAATTCACATTCCATAATTTTGATGAAAAATTCTAAAGACTATAAAACATTCTAGTTTTATTGTTGTAGCTAAAAGGGGATATCCTAATCTAGGTTACCTGCATGAATCCCTCTCTCTGCTCAGCATCTCCTTGCTTCCTAATGCTGAGATTGGGTCATAGAATACTGGATACCACCTATCTGTGTCCAGGCATATTGAACAGATGATTGCAGGAAGCCTGTGTGACTGGAGTGGAATGACAAAGAGGAAAACAAACAAGAAAAATGTACACTAAGCTTAGTGGTGCACTTGTGGAAAAAAAAGAGGTAACAGAAATTAATCTCAACACCATAAATTTTGCCACACTTTGGTGATCACTGAGAATGAACATTTTTCATAATAACCCATTTAATACCCATGAATTCTCTAAAATGAAGAAATCTGATAAATGTAGAGAATGTTGAAATTTTCCCTTACTGCTATTTACATGACTTTACTATTTACACCTGTCCCACAGAGGCTTGGCGTGGAAGCAATCATTCTGTCAGTTGGCATGGAAGTCTGCAGCTCTTTTTTTCAGTTCATAGGGAAGAGCAATAACTAATGATGCCTGCTGCTGCAGGTTCTACATTATATGCTTTTATCTTCACTAGACAGTTTTATATTGGAAGATTTTCCTTATCCACCTCTTCAAGCTGATCAAATTGCAAAAATCACTGAATGGAATTCTATATTGGCCTTACACGTGAGCAGGTGAACCTATAAATTAGCTAAGTGAGAAAGGGTTATATATTCTAAGAGACAGTGTAGTTCTGTGTGAGTGGAGAGCTGTAATGCTTTTAGTTGACTATTTCAAGAAAATTTTTGTGGGGAGAGGTAGAAAGTATTGGTGATGATGGTTTTGCCGTGCTAAAGGACTGTCACAATAGTTCAAGGTCAGCTCTCAAATCATTTGTGGTTAGCTTAACATATTGTAAAATAAGCAACATAATACAGAATTCCTTAGCTGCCACCTGCACATGAGGTAGAGAAGGCTAAATCTCCATTTGCTGTCCACAGATTAACTCTCATAAAAATGGCCAGTTTCTATAATCATTGTCCTACATGATAGAGTCAGCTGTGTCTTTAAAACTGCTTTCCTTAGCACAAAAAACACCTTACTTATGCTTTTCTACTTTGAATGTCCTTTCATTCTTTCTTCCACCTGTGGGATTCAGTTACAATGTTATTCCTCTGAACAGACTTTTTATTAATATAAAGAATTATTTATTGGCTCCCTTGTGTTCTCTTCATATTTTTAAGAGTTCTATTATTGCAGCATCAAGCATGTTAGTGCATGCTGTGGTAAGCACTGGTTTAACACAATGGTCACAAATATGAGTAAATAAAATGCAGTACCAACTCTGAAGGTGTTTACAATACTGTAACTCTTATTTATGTATCTAATTCCCCCTCTAGAATAGCATGTTAACTCCATGAAGGTATATACTGTGTTTCATTTATCTTTTTCTTCTCAGCACCTAGCACAAAGGTTTGCAAGAAAAAAGTTTAAAAAATGTGTAGAGTGATTAATGATTGTTATTAAAACACATTATCTGACTCAGATAAAAAGTGAATCTTAATGAAAATACACGAATAAAAACTTAAATTGGATTGCACTAACATTAGGAAATTATATATAATGGAGTATTTATATTTTTATCAGTAAAATATTATACATGACTCATTGATTTACTGGTTCATTCAGTTGTTAACAAATATTCATTGAGCTAATACATAAACAACATTAACATATTTCTGCTATCTGTATATCAAATTCTAAAAATCATGTATGAAGTTATTTAGAATTAAAAATGAAAGAAATCTATAATCAATTTCCCCAAATCGCTAATAAAAAATGGCAAAAAAATATGAGCAATGGTGCTCTTCTGGTAATTAGACAAATCATTGTTTGTCCCTTCTCTTTTGAATATTCAATTTACAACTTACTTTCACAGTCTGTTGGCTCTCTTTTGAATAGAACTTAGTAGATTATCTGAAATTAAAAGCTAATGAAGTTTAAGGTCCATTTGGAAATGTGGCATTCTGAAATATGTAATACTTTATCCACAGAAGTTGGGTTTTAGTAGAACTCACTCCAGTGAGGCACATTTTAAGATTTGACACATCTAGTAACTCTAAGAGTTGATGGCACTATGTTTAATTTAAGTATGCTAAATTTTAAACTTGAAAGAGCAGAACTAAATTATTAATAAATTAATATTTGGATAAACTTCTTTAAGATTTACTGAACTAAGAAAGCTTTTTGGTATCTGTTTCCTCAGTTTATACAAGAGATTAATTGTATAAACTGCCATTGAAAGATTGAGTGCCATTGAAAGATTGAAGTCTGATTTCATTCCATAAATAAATAGTGTATAAACCACTGGAAACAGGTTCCACCTTCTAACATGAAGCATTCATCTTGTGATTATCCAATATGGATTCCTACAAAGTTCTTTAAATGAAAAAATCCAGATTCAATAGACTAAATAAGAAAAAAAATGATAATCTTACTAGATGTAGGGGAAAATGTCCAAATTCACATACCTTCATGATAAAAACTCTCTACAATATAGAAATAGAAGGCAATTTTCTCAACCTAGAAAAAGAGAATCTACAAAAAACTTAAGAGCCAACATCATAATTAACTGTGAAAGAAAAACATACTCCTTCTGTAATCAGAAATAAGGCAAGGATGTCTGCACTGACTACTCCTATTTGTCATTTTACTGGAGGCCAATGGAATGGGGCAAGGAAATAAAAAGGTATGCAGATCAAAAACAAACAAAATAGTCTGTATTCACAGATACATGATTTTCTACATAGAAAATGTCAACAATCTACATAAAAACTATTAGAACTAGTGAGTTTAACAAGGTAGTAAAATGAAAATTATTAATTTCATTTTTATATACTGGCAAGAAAGACTTGGAATTAAAAAAATTTAAATAGCACCAAAAATACAAAATGCATAAGTTTAAATGTGTAAAATATGCAAGATTTTTGTGTTGATAAACACAAAACTCATTAATAAAAGAAACCAAAAAATACCTAAATAAATGGAGAAATATACTGAATTCATGCATTGGAAGACTCAGTACCATTAAAATACCTACTCCCCAAATCTGTCAAGAAATTTAATACAATACTAGAAAAGATTTCAGCAGATTTTTTTGTAGCAATAAATAATTTCATTCCAAAATGTATTTAGTTAGGCAAATAATCCAGAATCGCTAAATTAATTTTGAAGAAGAAGAGGCATTTTAGAGAACTTGTCTTATTTCAGGATTTATTATGAAGCTACAGTATTCAAGATACAGTGGTGTTGGCAAAACAGGAGACAAATATATCAATGGAACCAACCATAATTTAAAAATAGATCCATATATAGCTGTTTAATTGATTTTCTACAAAAGTGCAAAGGCAATTTCATGAAAAATGATAATCTTTTGAACATATGGTGCTGGAACCATTGGACATTCACATTCCAAAAAGTGATACTCAATCTATACATTATATCATATACAAAATTTAACTCAAAATGTAAAACATAAAACTGTAAAACAAAACACAGAAAAAAGTAACCTTGATTAGTAAAAGATTTCTTAAATAAGACAGTAATGATCAATTGATATAATAAAAACTGACATGATTTGATGTTCCTTAAGAACTAAAACGTTTATCTTTAAAAGACTGTTAAGAAAGTAACAAGGCAAGCAACAGATTGGGAGAAAACATTTGCAAGAGAATGTGCAATAAAGAAATGTATACAGACTATACAAATAACTCTATTCACCATAACAACAGAACAAACAATCCAATTGTTTAAAATGAGTGAAAAATCTGAACAATTACTTGTCTAAAATGAAAAACACAATGAAAAAAACCAAAACAACCTCTCCAAGACCTGATAATACTAAGTGGTGACAAGAGAGTGAAACAACTGGAAAACACATCCACGGCTTGTAAGTATGCAGAATATGGACCCCACAAGAAAATAGTGTGGTAGTTTATTAAATTCAACATACCATTATCAAATGATCTGGCAATCCCATATAAAGAAGAGCTACATAAACCATGTCTCTTCCCTATATAAAATGATAATCTAACAATACAAATACAGAGCTGCCACTTAAGTGTATTACACTTATTGAGCAGTAATATGTTTCCATTATTCCATAGTAAAAGGAGTTACCTTGTAGGATTAGAGCTAATATTTCCACTAATTCTCCTGGTTTCTTACACAAAAATAAATGATATTGAACTTTAAGTAATGAAGAACAAATTGACTTTTCCTCAATGAAACCACTTAAATGTTCTCTAATGGAAAAATTAATTGTTCTTAGTTCTTAATTTTCATTCTTTTTAGTTTTTCTCCAGATAATTACTGAAGATAAAGAAATACAAATAAATCAGGCTTTTTATCTGCAGAACAGGACGTGCCAAAGTAGTGGTATGGTTTCAATACCCTCTCTCTGAAGGAAAACTTACATTTTTCAGGGGAGGCTAAATGCTCTTGTGGAGGCGATTTTTAGAATCTTCAAACAAATCTCTCACTCCAGGCCCAGATAGTCCTTTTGACTTAAAGAAGAGTCCCCTAGGGACAGAAGGCTGATGCTGTGATACCTAAATCACAGCTGTGGCAATTTAGCACAGAACACAGACTGTTTTCTAAGATCACATATCAACTCAGGAAACTAGACTGACTAGGGTCTTAATTTTCTAAATATGTATATTTCCCAAACAGCCTTTTTCAGCAAAGAATTTAAAACAAAAATAATGGTGGATTTGGGAATACTCTCCCAGGATCTTTAGGATGGGAATCACTTAGTTTCTTTCACTTTGCCAAAAGATGTTTCCCACGTCTTTGTTAGTCATGGTGTAATTAGAATTGTAGAGCTCTTTAAAGTCCAGAAAGTTCTGCATGCCCAAGGGTATAAGACCCTTGTAAGGGATGCTCTTTAATTGGCAATTCAGAATTTCATTAAGAAAAATGAAATAATGTATGTGTTCTTCCACAGCTGAAGCATTTATATCAGCTGACATTCCAGCCATATATGTTTTGGGGTATTTTTATTCCTGAGTCTTAACTGATTAGAAAGACTAATTTATCAAACCCATAAAATCTTTTATTTAAATGAAACATATCGAACATTAAACATATTTCTCCTCTCTATAAATTTCTCCTGGTAATATATTTTTTAAAACACAGACAATTCTTCTCTTTGTTTGGACTAGAAACCTTGATCTTTGACTCCTCCCTGTCTTTGATCAATACCCCTCTTTGCTTCCTCTACTTCCAATCAGACATCAATGCTCTCATTTCTCTCCGTCAAGTGTCTTTTGTCTAATTCCTTTCCAATTCCACCAGGGCTGCTGTTCTTGCTCAGTTCCTTATCATCTTTCACGTTGATTATTGTAGTAACCTAACTGATCTCCCTTATTCCAGTCTGTACTCCACTTTGTAACCAGGAAGAAATATAAAATAGTAATTAAGTTTAAGTGTGCCAGAAATAGATGTCCTGATTTTGAGCTTCAGTCATAGATTAGTCACTTAGCGCCTTTAAGTCTCCATTTTCTGAGTTTCCTGTGAAGTTGATATATACTCTTCAGTACAGTGCCTCACACGCAGAATTGCTAAAAATATGTTAACATGGATTATTTATCTGTCTGTCAGATCTCAGCACAATGTAGTATAATTACATGTGCACTCATTTCATCTTTCCGTGTAGACTGCGAACTTTACTGGGGAGGACACTGAATCTTACTGATTTTTAAGTATACAACAATTACATAGGAACTAACAGCATGGTAACCATAATAGGATGTGATAAGTATTTATCAGGTACCATTACATAGATTTTATTTACCAGCCATCTGTGAATATTCACACTGAGTTCACAATCTGACTTTGTGGCATATACAATTGGTGTGACTTTATGGAGATTTAGAACCTTTCTACGTCTCCTTCCTTTAAGAAGAACTGGTGTAACAAGCTCTACAACACAATTTTTAAATAACTTTAACATAAAATGTTAGTTTCGCCCTTAACATGTAACTCATACACAATTACACAAACTCTTAACATATAACAACTCATATACAGTTACACAAATGGATCCTTCATATTTCTGGAGCAAACTCATTCCTGCTTTATTACTTTTTAAGCATACATTGGCTGGTATCATAAGTATCTATATAAGTAACAATTTGGCAGTGGTGTGGCCAATATTAGTTCATTTTCAAAAGTCCAAAAGTTAATATGATTATAAAAGCATTCTTCAAAAAAAAATTGGATATATCCTGACTTACATTTTTGAGAAATACTGTGAAACTAAGTAAACAAAAGAAGGGCAAAGTTGCACCGATCAAAACAAAGACCATCTGAAAAAAATTCATTTGAAATCACAAAAATAAAGAGGCTAAAAACTTTAGGTTCTGGTGTCATAAAACAAAATGTCCAGATATAGGTGGTGGGAGGATGGAGGCAGCAAACCACATTGCCATGTATGTACCTATGCAACAGTCCTGCATGATCTGCACATGTACCCCAGAACCTAAAGTAAAATAAAATATATATTTAAAAAAAAAGACTAACAAAACTGCAAACATAAAGTCAACACAAAGGCATTCATTCATTCATTCACTCAGAGATTTCTCCCTCATCCATTCCCCTACTCCCCCTTCTTTTTCTCCTTCTTTTCCCCTCCCTCCCTCCCTCCCTTCCTTCCTTCTTTTGCTCCCTCTCTCCTTCCCTTCCTCTTTCCTTCCTTCTTTCTAGCTTGTATTATTCGAGTGTCTTTTATGTGCCAGCTGCTATTTATAGAAAGCTCCATCTTTTGAGGAGCTCACAGTGTAGCTTAAAGAAAAACTAAGTCCATCATTTTAAAGTTCAATTATTTTTACATCATGGGCCCTCAAAACTGGGATTAAAAATATCACTGAGATTGTTTGGACTAAGCTATCTGTAAGCCCAATGCAGTATTTGAGACATTAGCAATGACACAGTAATTTCTTCAAAAATCTGGTTTACTTTTTTTTTTTTCTGTTTGTATGTGGCTGGGTCTCATTCTGTTGCCCAGGCTGGCGTGCAGTGGTGCAATCTCAGCTGACTGCAATTTCCGTCTCCTGGGTTCAAGTGATTCTCATGCCTCAGCCTCCTGAGTAGCTGGGATTACAAGTGTGCACCACCACGCCTGGCTAATTTTTGTATCTTTAATAGAGACAGGGTTTCACCATGTTGAACAGGCTGGTCTCTGACTCCTGACTTCAAGTGATTTGCCTGGCTTGGCCTCTCAAAATACTGAGATTACAGGCGTGAGCCACCACATCTGACTCACATATGGATTTTAATATAACTGAAGTGGATGTGTGTGGTGCTTGGAATGGAAGAGACTTATGCAACATCTTTCCATAGAGCTAGGCTATGTACTTACAATGCATCAAATTCCATTCTCTTAATGAATGCTAGGACTTCTTTAGCTGACTCAGTAAGTTTGGGGCAAGGAAGTAGGTGTTGTTCTCTCACAGGCAAAAAAGAGCTGTGATGTTTGTGATTTCCAAATGCCAATGCTATGGACTGAAGTTTGTGTTTCTCCAAAATTCACATGTTGAAATAGATGAGGCTTTGGGGCAGTAATTTAGGTCAAGAGAGTAGAGCCTCCAGAGAGTTCTCTAGTCCTTTCCCTACCATGTGAGGATACAGTAACAAGTTGGGAGTCTGCAACATGGAAGAGGGCCCTCACCAGAATTTGACCATGCTGGCATCCTGATCTTGAACTTACAGCCCCCAGAACTGTGAGAAATAAATCCTTGTTGTTTAAGCCATCTAGTCTATGGTAATTTGTTAAAGCAATGTGAAATGCTACAGACAAAGAGTTTCCACTATCTACCTGAAAATGAACTTAATAACTACTTGTTGTGCTTTTAGTTTACACCTTTACTGTGAGAAACTTGTTCAAAATACACATTTCATGAAATCTACTCTTAGAAATTTACATTTGGTCAGTTGAAGATGAGATCTGTAAGTCTATTTTAAAGAGTTTACCAGATGATCCTGATATTCAATGAGATTTGGAAATCCCTGGGATCATACCATTATGTATCAGAGTTCCAAAAGTTCTGCCCTCTGACTTCTCTGGTTATGAGAGGTGGACGTCTGCGGTGAGTCACAGAGATAAGTGCCAAGCCTCTGGCAGTCTGGCAGTATGGCAGAGGCTGTACGGCAGAGGCTGTACTGGTCTGGGCAGCCCAGCAGAGGCAGCAGGACACAGCAGTCAATGGATCATCTGAGTAGAGGTATGGCACCGCTCTGATAATATGTGACAAATTGTTCCCTCTCCCTCTTTGAGGAATAATTGGAGTGAAGGGCCAGATTTCCAGCAAAAGGATTTATTTCCTTCTAATGAAGTGGGTAACGGATTAGAGAGTCATCCTTTGCTCTCTGTGGGGCCATATTTGTACTTTGAATGTAGACAATAGTCTGCTTACACCTTTTGCTTGTTTATGTGTGGTCATGTATATATATTCTAGCATCATTCCATTTTGGAATCCATTAAAACTATTACCTTAGAACAATCTTAATAATGATTTTGGTAGGGAGCTTTCTTGCTACCACCAAAATAATTTTTTCATTTGGATGAGTTTTTCTTACCTATTAGTTAGGTTTGTAGCTAGGAGGTGGCATTTCTGTCATAGTCAACTGCTTGGCTTGGTCTTAGTAACAGTGGGAAGAGACAGGGAGTTTTTAGTTGATAGGATTCTATGATGTTCTTCTTCTTTAATATATGCAGGGACAATGTCTGTGGACCAATATTACCTGGTAGGAAAATTCACTTAGTTCCTCAAATGTCCATTTTAAAATCAATTCTGTTTGGTGAATCAATCAGGAGGTTGTTCTATCCCAAATCAAGTACTTCTTAGAAACAATGAAGAGATAAATTAGTATGTGATTGGATCAGCTGTCACGTAACTACATCTTATTTGGGTTCCATTGTCTGCTCTGAGAAGGAATATTTAATAGGTACAAAATTTTCTTTCATTTTGTTAGTGCTGAGCTAAATGAAATCGAGTTTTCATAGAGTATTTTTGAACCTATTTCGTATTTATTCTTATAGAGTCAAACTATTTTGCTGGTATTCAAGTTGGCCATTATTTGTGAACATTTTAACAAAAACTGTTTGCTTATAATGTTTGATATTTCTTGGTGAGTTTTGACAACAGATGTCTCTCTATTCTCCCAGAAAATATGAGAATGGGGAGTGTTTATCAGGATTATGTTGTCATGCCACCAGATATTAAATTCTTAAATATTTTCATAAAATAAATGTATTAAAAAATAAACACTAGTGAAAATTTTGAGTAGTACTGTGAGCACTCTCAGTGTATATCTTAATTTTCTTTAAATCAAAATGAACCTAATTTTCTTACACCAAGGAACACTGATATTTGCTAGTGTTTACAATCCATGTAACTTGTTTCCAGCCAGGTCACACGTGCAGCAAAGAGCTCTGTGAACAAAGGCTCTGTGAACTTGTATAAGACTATACAAGTTTCTTTGTATTCCCCAACATCTGGTATGGTTCATGGCAAACAGTAGGTATTCAGCCAGTATTGGATTGGAATTTATGGGAAGGCTAATAAACTGGGATGATCTAATAATGCATACTGAGTCATGATGAAGAAAGATGAATGTGCTTGCTTGACTTTATAAGAAACTTTGTCAAAGAAAACTTTTCAAGTATTGTACAGTTAATTGATAGAGTGATAGAGCATTTCACTCTATTTGGTTTTTTTTTGTTTTTTTTTTTTTTTGGAAACAGAGTCTCCCTCTGTGATCCAGGCTGGAGTGCAGTGGCGTGATCTTGGCTCAAGAATAGCTTGGTTCAAGCTATTCTCCTGCCTCAGCCCCCTGAGTAGCTGGGATCACCACCACACCCACTAATCAATGTATTTTTGGAGATGGGGTTTCACAATGTTGGACAGGCTGGTCTCAAACTCCTGGCCTCAAGTGATTTGCCACCCACCTCTACCTCACAAAGTGCTGGGATTACAGATGTGAGCCACTGCACCTGGCCTTATTTGCTTCTTTATATTAGAAAAATGCCATGGCTTTACTGTTGCAGGATGGTGTTTTGTCAGAATTGTCACATGCGGCTGGATCCTGCACTTGGTGACTAAACATACTTGACAGCACAATCACTTAGCGGCTGCCTCATTAAAGGCCCTCAACTCCATCCGCTGCCGTTAAACTAAAATCGGGTGACTAGGATACCTAGCATGGCAATATTTACATTAAAATTTTTTTCATTACATTTTAATCAGTGCCTAGAATCTCATTAAATATTGTTTATAAAAGCTTGTCAGCCACCTGTTGCTATTTGCACATAATGTACATATTTTTTACTTAATGAAATAGGCTTTTGCTCTGTACCATCTATTACCTCTAAGGAATTAATGTTAACAATAATGGCTAAGATTTACTGTACTTCGCACATAGTGGCAAGTACTGCACTTATACTTCCATTATCTTATTTATCCATCTCCATAACCTTGTGAGAAGATTGAGGAATGGGGAGGCTCAGAGACTAGCCCAAGATTATATAAGTAATAGGTAGTAAAGGGAGCCTGAATAGAGACTGAATAAATTTATATTGCTCGAGAGCTCTTTTACCACAGGTTAAAAGTATAAGGTTGAATATGGTTATGATTCTGTATTAAGCAAGGTAGTTAAGTACATGCACTTCAAATTATGGATATAAACACATTGCATTTCTATAATGTCTTTTGCAGCACTTTTCACTGCATTACTTTATTTATCCTAACACAGTCTTGTGAGGTGAATAGGTGTAGTGGTGTTATTGTCTTCTAACCCTGGACATAATAAATTTCTTTCTGAATCTTCAGAGCTTGGACTAGACTAAGTCTAATTTCATGAGCAGGGTACTTTCTCAGAAACCACATTGCCTCTCTCTGTAGGTCAATCCACTTTTTCACTAATGATGACACTCAGTCAACACTGATTCAGAATACAGCAAACTATGAATGTACCAATATGTTATTTTACTCCCAAATTCCCAATGATCTCATGAGCATTCCCCAAAGTTGTAAAGACATGTTTCATTTCCAATTCTACTTATGTAGGTTGAAAGTTGAAGCATTATTTTACTGCAAGATATTGAACATGTTGGGTGGTAGGTACTGGGAAAAAAGCTACTCATTTTTTACTTTTCCAAAGAAAATGTGTGGGAAACAAGATGAAGCATTATAAAAGGAAAATAATTAATCTAGAATAAGGTTAACATAGAAAACCTGCAGAATAGATTTTCTAGCAGCCCAAGAAAAAAATATTCAATCATCTAGAAGATAAACACCAGACAGTTTTTCATAACTTTTTCTGATACTGAAACATAAATAAAATCTCTCTGATGAAGTTCTCATAAGTTATCCTAGACAAGGATCTACATAATGAATACAACTGAAACTAGATAAGAAATCTATAGCACTGAAGTGTGATTCAGTAAAAAATTCTAGAAAAGAACAAGCCAGTACCGCTATATATATAGTTTTCTGAGGGCCTGAATTGATGCTAGGGTAAAATTAGAATACTCAGAATGTCTCACAAAAGATGTGGCTTTGGGACTGCATATTCTTTTGAGAATCAGATGAAAGCTCTGATTGGAACTTCTCTCTCCAAAAATACAGACACAAAATCAGAGTTGCAATATATTTAATGAAAAAAATGTAAATCTGAAAATCCAGTGACATTTTCACTCCTGGAAGCACGTTCCTTACATCCAGAATTCCACTAATAAATGAATGGATAATTTTAATTTTCCATTAATGTTATTTGCCACACTCAGACTTTGGTAAGGACTAACAGCAGGGATTTAGAGGATGCAATTTCTGGCAAGACACTGTATCTTTTTTATGACTGATCAGAGGGAGATGCAAACCACTATGAAGTAGGTGAAATTAAGAGCCCTAGCCAGGCAAGGTGGCTCACGCCTGTATCCCAGCACTTTGGGATGCTGAGGTGGGCAGATCACTTGAAGTCAGAGTTCGAGACCAGCCGGGCCAATATAGTGAAACCACATATCTACTAAAAATACAAAAACTAGCCAAGCATGGTGGTACACGCCTATAATCCCAGCTACTTGGGAAGCTGGGGCACGAGAATTGCTTGAACCTAGGAGACAGGGGTTGCACTGAGCCGAGATTGAGATCATGCCATTTGCACTCCAGCCTGGGTGACAGAGTGAGACTCTGTCTCAAAAACAAAAACAAAAGGAAATTAAGAGCTTTGTGAAAATTAAGGAACACAAGCAAGACTTGAACTTTAGAGCCCTGTTTCTGACTGAAAGTGCATAAAATGGCAATAAAAATAATAATTATTTATTGAGCATTTACGTGTTCCAACTCAGGTTCTCTCTCAACATTATGATGTTAGCACTACCACTGACCCCATTTTCCATAGGAACAAACGAGACATAGTGAGGTTAGGTGACTTGCCCAAAGTCTGAGTCTAGATATGATAACTTCATTAATAGAATTCATTTAGAAAGAAGATTTCTGTTCTTCACTTAAAAAAATATGGCATTTATTTTTCCTAGAGAATAAATTATTTAAAAATAAATTGAATTCATAAAAGACAAATTTGGTATATTAAAATAGACATCAAAATAGCAAAGTTAATGATCATTAAATTTATTTTACTGCCTGCTGCCTTGTTGCAGCATTTAAGGGTTTTAGGCTCAATTAGCTGGAAAGGACTTCAATCCAGCTCTGTCTATCTCCTTGACAAGCCTTACACCTATAGTAAATGGATGTCAAATGTTTTTGATCCTAAAGTTTAAAATACCATCTACATCTTATTAAATTATTTAATATGCTTATTTATATTTTATTGTCAATTAAATGTGTGTTTTTGTGAGGGTTGTAAAAATTAAATTTTAGGCTTAAATTTTTATTTATGCTTGTGTTTTGCATACGTATCATTCACTTCAGCTATTTATTTCACATGGTGAATCTGTCATATCCCATTACACATTTATTCTAGTACACACTTATAATTCTATTATTCCTATTTATATTCACTTATTTTCTAACCTTAGAAAGATGGAGTCCATAGCTATTGCATGGCTGAATTTAGCTTTGTAAAAGAATAAACATTAACTGAGCATGTGTGTTAGATCCAATTTTAGGGTTACATAATATTTGTCAGCTTTGACCTGTGTCCTCAGAAAAATCTTTCTGGTCTGGCTTTTTCAGCTACTGTTTTATTGCTTTCATGTATGAAAACACACATTTCCATGGTAAGGAATAAGTTTGGTTTATTCAACTTAGCACAAGAGATAATGTTCTGAAACCTCAAGACATGGCTATATGAGGCATTTATCGAGTAAAATTCTATCAGATGCGCAGGTGGACAATTATGTCCCAACCCTAAAGAAATCTGATAAGGAGAATTTAAAAATATACATTAGGCAATGGCATAAAATGAATTCAGTCCCCTTCCTGTTCCTGTCCTCTTCCTGTTCCTATTTTGCCATTTCTTCCTCCACCCTCTTTTAGAGTTTTCATTGTAATTGGTGACTGAATGCAGTTTTCTTTACAAGCTTGTGTTCCCTTAGCCCACAGATGTCAGGAGGTGGTGGGAGTAAATGCAGCTGTGAAACAGAATCAAGTTTCATCCTCCCCAATAAATAGCAGGGTGGATAGTGCTCTGCTTATCTTTCTACAAGCAGCTTTCTATTAGATTCTATTTCAAGATTATGGGTTCAAAGTAGGCAATCTCTAAGATTCTGATCCTAGATTCTTGTCTGAGCAACCCACTCAAGGACACATACACACACACACAAACACACAATGCAAAGTTGCCTCCCTCTGTTATTATTCCCAGTTGCAATAAAATCAATGATCACTGTATATGCCCCATGAAAGGGTGAAAGAAAATCATTCATAGCATTTTAATTCTGAAATTCAGGATTACAAAATATCAGTTAAAATGAGATAGGAACTTTTAAACCTTACACACACCTGTTAGACTATGAAGCCAAGGAATGCCCCTAATTCCTCACTTTATTTGGGTAAAGGTTAAATGAAACATAATGTAAATTTATATTACATAAATACCATAGAATCATATCCTACAAATTATATCTGTAAAAATATTCAATTGAGCAGAGAGAAGCATGCATTAAGATAAAAACAGGTGGTTTTGTCATTTCTTGGGGGAAGAGAGTATCCTGTCACTGACTGACATTTTAGGCTTCACAAATGAACATGAAAAAAAACATATTTATAATGTATTGTATAAGCAAAACACCCCTGGATTCTAAACATAGGTCCCAGACTTTAGGTGATCTTAGAGTCTACCACAAAACCTGTAGAAGGTGCCTGTAGAATTTATGAATGCTATTTTATTATTTATTTCTATCATTTGAAACACTAAAAAATTAAAGTGAAAAGAATAAATGCATCAGCACACAGTAGGGGCTGTAACATGCACCACATGCATTTATCCTGAAGGCAGAGTAATGCTTTATGAAAATGGCTCATTGTGAAGATAGAAGCTTTTATAAAACTGAAAGTGGTGGTTTTTCATCATTATATGAAGAGAACAGAGTGACTGATGTTAGAAAAGAAATGTTGAAAGAGAAAGGTCATCTTATCTCTGATACAATTGATTTTTTTCCCCAAAAGATATATCTGTTAGGAAATCTATTCATCTGGAAAAAAAAATCCTGTAAGTCATTAGGAGATGCGTTCCCCGGTCACTTATAACCACATGAATAAACCATTTTTACTGATCATGAAACAGATCAAGAAGAATACTATATAGCTGCCTTCCGGCTAAAATTTTGAAAAGTTATGACACCTTTCAAGAGATTAGTATTCTTAGTGTCTAATTGGCTAGGTTGTAAATGGAATTTGTGAAGGATTTCTATCTGCACTTTTCCCTTCTGGAAACTCCAGTTCAATATATTTCTCTGCTGGATTTGGTATATTTTGAAGTAATATTTGTGGCTTGAATTAGAGGTCTTGGATTAGGGAAAAAAACATACTTGTCACAAGTCTATTAGAGCGCATTTGACTAAAGTTACCAAAAAAGATACGAGCATTTTGTTTGCCTTTGTAAAAAATTTTTACAGCATTCAGTCATGAAAAATGATTTGTAGAGCTAAAATAGTAAATGTATTAAAATGTACTTAATACATATATCCGTTTCTCTACTTAAACAAATTTTGAAATCCCTATTTGGATTTAAAGTAGGTATTTAAAATAAATTTAATAATAAGGTTTAATATTAAATCTACTCCAAAAATAAAGACATCTTCTATATTCAGTTACTTTGATGGCTTTTTAGAAAGTTGTGCTTTACCCTTTAATGAAAACAAAGTGTTATTTCACTATGATAAAGATCTTGAAGAGTCTTGAAAAGTAAGGGTAGTTCTAGTCTAAATGAAACCATTCAAGCAGGGCTATGAATGTGCCTTTGGCAGAGATTTATAACACCTACTTAGAATGCTACACTGGTAGGAATGAGAAGAAGAAGAAGAAAAAAATCCTCTGCAAGTCAGGAAACCTTTGAGAAAGCAGTGAAAATCTTAACAATAAAATGCTGCAAATCACAAAAAACATATCTGCTTATTTGATGGTCTACAAAATGTAAAACAGTACAGACTCATACAGTAAAGAAAAGGGAGAATTACTTGCTTAAAAGTGACATAAATTTCTTCCTTTTTGCCTGTCAATTTCTGATGCAAGATCAACTATGGAATATAGGATTTATTCATAATAATTTTGATAATGTTAACCTTATCTTACAAGTTTAATTATAAATAAAGATTTTGATGAATTTTATGTATGACTAAATTTTTGTTTTTGTCAT
The DNA here is from genome assembly GCF_030222135.1 of Aotus nancymaae. Lineage (NCBI taxonomy): Eukaryota > Metazoa > Chordata > Mammalia > Primates > Aotidae > Aotus > Aotus nancymaae. Next base: position 35,976,865 of record NW_026988413.1, read on the forward strand.
TTGACTGAAACAAAAGGAGTTCATTATTCAAATGGAGGAAATGAGAATCAAAAAACCTCAGTAAAAAATACATGAGGGTCAAACATCACTAGATATCACTAATTTAATTTTAGGATATATGGGTGCAATTTTCATAAGAAGTTGCAATGTCATTATTCTGTAGCCATCTGTACTTTATGCCTGTATATGTGTGGTGGTTGTGGTGGTGGTGGTGATGGTGTGTGTGTGTGTGTGTGTGTGTGTGTGTCTATCTACTGGGTGTTTTATATTATACGATACCTGAAATTTTTAAAAATCTGATCACATAGTTCCTATGTAGGAAAAGTAATCTATAGAAATCAAGTCAAATAGCCCTTAGCATTTTTCTTGAGAAAGGATTACGAAAGTGACCTCAGAATTTACTGATTGAGCTGGACTGAGCCATATGATCGTTAAAGGATCAATCTTCAAAAGCTGTCAATTTTCCACAGTGAAACCTGGAGAATTTTGTCATTCATGTGGATTAAATGAATAGACACTGGTGGCTCACAGACACTGGGAAAGATTATCTAATTTCCTAGAGATGAGCATTTATGGGATTAAGATTCATTATTATTGCTTTCAAATATTACTTTTGGTACAGGTCCCTGGTTCAAACAGCTGAGCGCTGAGATGTGTCACTGATCTGTTTCCTCTTTAGTGCCCTGGCCCGGATTCTTGATTCCCTGGCCTGCTTCCTGGAATTCTTTCGTTACCTATTTATATGGATGACACCTGCCCTCTACTTATTTCCTACTCTCTTTTCTCCCCTTGATACCTAATGTGTGATCTCTGACCTACTTAACGTATGGTGAAAACTGATCCTTTCTTCCTACCTGAATGCAGACCCATGCTTTCTCTACTAAGTCCTAGCACCATATGTTTCTCGGCATTCTTTGTTCATTCTGTCTGCCCAAGGCATGCCTAGTAAGTATGTATATTTGTACACCTCCCTTTTCTCATCTGTTTAAAGAATTTCAAATCAGTCCACATCAAACTCCTTTGTCAATCATGATTATTTTCTTTACCCTCACTGTCTCTGTCCTGCACTCCACCCCCCTCCACCTGCTCTTTGTTTGCCTCTGTTCTTCCATCTATATTTCCTTGAGAATCACCAAGCAAAGGCATTTCTTCACAAAGATGAGTTTTGTGATATTGTATTTCCCAGGAGATTTTCTTTTTAAAAATATCTCTACAGTCCCGTTAGGCACAAAAAGCAAGTCTTAATAATGCCTTATTACACTTGGTAACTCTCAAGAAGAGAGGCACACCTAAGTGTGTGTCAGGAACTCTGAGGTGCCTACGTAGTTTGAAAAAGCCCTGTCTAAACTCGATCTTCTTATATGCCACCACACTAAAGAGAGTATGATCATCCACTTGGAAAAAGTCACTCCACTAATTAAGGCAAATATACTGAAAAAAATCATATTTCCCTATTTTTCTTCTTTTTCTACTGTTGAATTTTTTTGGTCATTTCAATGCCAATCATGATAATCAATAAGATATTCTTCTTTTACAAACCCAATACAATTGCATATTTTATGGAATTTTTGTTTTAACAAAAATTTCATTTTTCACCCAAAGTGTGGTGTGTGTGTGCACATGCACATGTGAGTGTGCACAGTCTTCAGAATGCCACATACAGTGATGTGGGAGAAAGAAGGTCCATGTATTTAGGATTATTACTAAGGATTAGTATTGCTGTGAGTCCCATTATGCTACTGTGAGAGTTCAGGGGGAGTCTGGGGAACCTTTCTGACATGAAGATGTTCTGCAGGTAGCTAATTTCTAAATGGGCCCCTTTATAATGCTCCCCATCTACCTGCTTCAAATGCTAACCTGTTCAACTTTTTTCACTGATAGTTTAGAATGACATTGAACATAAAATCCATTTTAGCTGTGCAAATGCTTTTCCTCTCACCGTGAAGAGAGTCAGTTTGGAAAATTACAACATGAGTCACCTAAGAAATAACAGCAGGGATAGCAGCAAGGAAACTTTAAAATGTGCTGAAAGAGCCACCTGAATGCGAGAATAGAAATGATTAGTAAAAACCACAACCGAGCACAATCAATAAATGACCCAAGTCTAGGGACAGTTTTAGATCTGCATGAGATGTTAAACCGTTGCTACACAAGGGCAGCATATGTGTGATGAGGTAATTCAAAATGTGACTTATGCCCCCAAAGAGGATAGAAAGCCTATTCATATCATTAAAGCATGAGCTCCATATGTCTCTGTCAATTGTGCATTCCAGATGTTTACCTCAGTTTCAAGAGAATTCCTCAAGGGAATAAAAACTGGTATAATTAACACCCTTTGAAATGTCACTGGATGCATTAGCTACTTCCTTTTCTTCACTAACATGGCAGTGTTGAGTCCCATGACCTCCCTGATGTCCTGTGGTGCACACCTTCCCTGCTGAATTCTTCAGACCTTAGGGTAGATGACTGATTACGTTTTTTGCAGTTCTTTTTTTCTTCTTCTTCTAAGTTAAATGTCTTCTCTTCTCTTTACATATTGCTTTTTTCACGCAATTATTTTTCTACTTAAATTTTATGTGCTGAATTGTTCCCCCCCACAATTCATATGCTGAATTCTAACCTCCATATCTCAGAAGGTAATTATTTGGAGATACCAAAGGACCTCGAAGGAGCTAATTAAGCCAAATATGAAGTCATTAAGGTGACTATAATTTAATATTATTGGTGTCTTTATAAGAAGAGAACATTTAGACACAGAGAAGCACAGAAGGAAGGCCACGGGAAGACACTGGGAGAAGACCACCATCTATAAGCCAGAGAGAGACTTCATAGGCACCAACTCTGCTGACACCTTGATCTGCATTTCTCTGCATTTTCTCCAGAACTATGAGGAAATATGTTTTCATAGTATCCAGCATATGGTACTTTCTCATGTCTGCCCTAACAAACTAATACAATATATAATACACACACATATATATGCTCCACGTAAACAATTTGTTGTTCAGTTTCAAAAATGACTAACATTATATCCATACTATAAAATTCATTAGGAAAAAAATCCATATTTGAATACAAATTTGACATAGAAATGAAATAGTCATCAAGAAGAATTAGAGAAACTGGTTATGAACCTGCCGGGTGGGTCCTGTTGTGTAGGTTATGTTAGTCTGAGTAGAGAACTGAAGCAATGGATAAAGAGATATGCTGTATTTCTTATCCATGCTCCTGACAGTGATTGAGTACTTATCAACTACCCTTGTGATTACAAGTATTTATATTCATCTTATGAGTTAGAGGCTCTGCCAGGACTACTGGTTACACTGAAAATGTACAGTTTGCTTTCTGCCCTCCAGGAGCTGACAGGGAAGGTGAGAAAACAAGATATGTGGACATAAAACATACACACACACACACACACACACACACACATACACACACACACAGAGCAATGCAAACCAGACAGGATGAGAAATTAATGCCATAAGCTAAAGAAACTACAGGAAGTCCTTCTGAGAGAAATATAGGTGTGTAGTAGCTAAAAATGAGACTGGAAAGGAAGAAAAATACATGAATGATTTAAAGAATAAAATACCTGCTTGGCTATAATTTGGCCCAAGGATAAAACAAAAATTGAACAAGAGATGAAGAGATGGTGTCAGGGGAAAATAATTTAATTATATATCCTAGAATATATTTTTTATAATTGTTTAAAGATTTTATGGGTCTTTAGCAAGACTTTATCATTTCATAAAGTGGGAAAAGTCCACTTTATGGAATGAGAGGATGAAGAGCCAGAGGAGGGGTAGAGTACTTTAAAGAGACCTAAGGCCTTGCAGTAGACAAATTCTACCCCAGTCTAAGATGTGGTAGGAGCAGAAAGTGGCCAATGGTAGAAAACACAACAGGAGGGTGAAGGAAAACAACCACTCATTTAATCAACAAATGATCATTGTGTCCTTAAAACAATTATCAGTACACAGGGAGGGCACAGTTTGACTACAGAATATTAAGAATGAGGAGAATAAACATAATAGTAAAAAAAAAAAGGGAAAAACTTAATTGGGAAGTTTAGATTTGCTAGAAAGGAGGAAAATGGAAGAGGTGCTTGTAGGGGAAGGGATGCTGGAGAGGATGTGGGGAAATAGGAACACTTTTACACTGTTGGTGGGAGTGATTGTGTACGGAAATGTCCTATTTAAACATATTTTATAAATACTTATATTAGATAGGGATATAAATTATAATTATAATATTTGGTTTCAACCATAAGGATCTGGATATGAATTCCCTGGGCTTAGTGTAACATGTATTTGTGGGGTGTCTGTATTTGGACATTTGCAATTTATATACTGTTTTTGAGAAACATGAACCATGAGTTCTGCCTCACAACTGATTTCCTGTATTTTTGACAGTTTTTTAAAAAAATATTGGCACATATACACCATGGAATACTATCAGGACTTCATCAGGATTTGCATTCATTCTTCAGAACGAGATACGTCATTTGAAGACAGAATTGGATAAAGACGTTCAGTTCTGGGCTATGCAATTCAATCCATACACTTATGTGCACTACCTGCTGGGCGCAAGATACTGTCTGTGCTAAGAATGTCCTATGATACAAAACTATCAAATTCAGACACTAAATATTTCAATAATGTTTCTATAGGAAAGTGAGAAACAAACTAAACTTAATTTTAGAGAAAGGAACGTTCAATTGGCTCTAAAAACTACAGTCTGTTGATACTAGTCATACTTGGCAAATATGTTCAGAATGTATGAATAAGCTTAGAAAACTCTGACTAGCTGTGTATGCTGTGTTAATCTTTTAATAAGGCATTATATTAGAAATAATTTTAATCTTGAGTTCTCAGAAGTTGTAGTTTCCATTTCCACCTGAACCAACCTACAGTATATATTTTATTGAAAGTCATCTCAAATAATGTTGGAAATAGGTAGCTTAAATAAATTATTGGAATTGAAATAAAAAGTAGAAATAATTTAGTCCAGTTTTCTACTTAATTTAAGACTCCATGTTCAACTATCCTTACACTAAGGTGATGTGGCCTTTTTGTGACTCCTTTTAGGGATGGGAAAACCACCACCTTTAGAAGTTGATCCTTGTGCCATAATAGGACAAGTTCATAATAAAAACAAGTTATGAAAGTTTTAAATTTTTTTTAGATTCTGGCTTCATATTACAAGGCAGAAAGTATAAGATATTAAAGTAGCTTGTCAAGCATAAAAAAGTTTCTTATAAAATAAAACCATATCTTTCTTATTAACAGTACACAAGTTCTAAGAAAAAGTGAATTGTAAATGTGTTCAAGAATCAAAAGAGAACATTAGACATTTGGTACAGGGGCAGGTGTTTGTAAATAATGCAGGACTGCCTGAATAATTATCGCTTAGTATGCAGCACCCTAATTCTGATTGGTGGGTTCTGCTGGTTTTCAAGTTTCAGGCTGTTTTGCTGTCTGCTAGCTTGTGGAGCAGAAGGAGGAAGGGAAGATGGGGTGGAGGAGAGAGGAAAGTGGGGAAAAGAGAGACAGTCTGTTTCCAGCACCATCTCACCCTCTCCTTTTCTTTCTCCCTTTAAGCAAACCTAAAGGGTTATACTTTAAGAGTGCTAGGCTAAAGAGGTTTAACAGCTTAATTGGGTAACGAGTTGTTCTTCCAAACACTAAAATTCCATTTAGTGTCTTTCTTACTCTATGAAAACATTTTTTTCCCCATTGGAAATTCCTAATGCCTGATGATCAATCTTAAAGCATAAGAGGGTTATGCTGTGCTGATACATAAACCCTGATTGAACTAGTACAACTGATTAATAACTGTCAGTGATGGGACAGAGAATGGGATTTTCATGTGAAATGTTATGCATAGGCATTGGTATAATCAAGGGGACTCTAGGGGATCTGAGACTAATCCTCAACCACAGACTTCTCAGTATCAGAAATGGAGTCAGGACGGCCAACTTAGACCACTAAAGGCATTACCAAATCTCCAACATATTATCTATGCAGTGAATCCCCTCCACAATCCTATCAATGCTCAACTTTTCTTTGGCTCTACCATACTTAACAGAGAAAAATTGAATCCACAGATAATTACAGTGTGATAAAAACTGATGTGCTTATTGTATAATGTTTTTAATGTTTTACTATATTTTAAAAAAGGATCTTGGTTTCAAAAGCCTTATGAAGATATATAAAAATGTAATAATGCTTTTTTAAAAAGTGGGAGATTTTAAAGATCAATTACTATTATCATTATTATTTGAGATGGAGTCTCACTCTGTTGCCAGACTGGAGTGCAGTGGTGTGATGTTGGCTCACTGCAACTTCTGCCTCCCAGGTTCAAGCGATTATCCTGCCTCAGCCTCCCCAGTAGCTGGGATTACAGGTGCGTGCCACCATGGCAGCTAATTTTTGCATTTTTAGTTGAGATGTGGTTTTGCCATGTTGGCCAGAATGGTTTTGATCTCCTGACCTCATGATCTGCTTACCTCGACCTCCCAAAAGTGCTGCGATTACAGGAGTGAGCCACTGTGCCCAGTCCAATTTAATATTTTAAGAAAAAAAACTAAAAGATAAATCTGAGAAGAAATAAAAGAATAATAACAATATAGTCAAAAGGTCATTTTTAATTTTATTTTATTGCCTAAAAAGAAAAAAAGGGAGATGTAAAGCAGAGGAAAATTGCCCAAATTTATCGCTATCCTCTTTCTATAGTTTATTTATAGTTGATTATGGTTAAACTATATGCTCTTTAACTTAAAGAAAATTAGAAACATACAGATTCTGTACATTTTTGGAAAATCTTCTTTATTTAAGTGCTTGATTTGGAGTGAATATCTAGGAAAATTTTTTATTTTATAAGAAAGAAACCTATATTTTTACAAACTTTATTTCTTTTTCTTTTCTTTTTTTCTTTTTTTTTTTGGGACAGGGTCTCACTCTGTCACCCAGGTTGGAGGCAGTGGCACAATCTTGACTCACTGCAACCTCAGTCCCCTGGGTTCAAGCAATTCTCCTGCCTCAGCCTCCCAAGTATCTAGGACTGCAGGCACATGCCGCCACCCTCAGCTAATTTTTGGTATTTTAGTAGAAACGGGGTTTCACCATGTTGCCTAGGCTGGTCTCAAACTTCTGAGCTGGTGTTAGTACTATTTGTAATATTTATAATATTTATTATATTATTCAAAATTGTTTCATCTTTGCTACTACAAAATTTTTTTTAAAATACTATGTATATATGTATGTGTGTGTGTGCACATGCATAAAATCTAGGTATCTTTGAAAAATTGCTGGAAAAGTATATATCAAAATGGTGTGTGTTGAGATAGCATGATTATTGAGTTTTTAGGGTAATATTTTCTATATCCACAATATGTATAACACTTTTGCAACCAGCAATGACATACAGTTGTGAAAGAATCAGGATATACAACTTTGTTTACATCATGAGCTCAGTGACGTAAAAGCAATGTATACCCTTACATGCATATATAAAGGGAAAAAATTGCTAATGTGAAAAAAATGAAGTGTACAATCTGGGAATTTTTAAGAACCTTAGACATGACTTTGTTGAACTTATTTATTTTAGATATGAGAAAGCTGAGGGACAGAGATGGAAAAGATTTTTGCAGGGGCATGTGAAGAGTGTTTTTATTCATGTAGTGATACTAGAGTCAAACTAGTATCTTCTGGTCAAACCAAATCCAGCCAGAGATTCAGGGATAAATAAAAGCATATTCTTTTAAGTCCCCAAACTTAAGTAAACTACTTAAATAAGCTGTTTCTGAGCATCATATAGCCAGGTGTACAAATTTTAGGTAGCTGGAATTATTTTGTAAGGAAAATTTCTGTGATGGTTAATATTGAATGTCAACTTCATTGGATTTAAGGATACAAAGTCTTGTTCCTGGTTGTGTCTGTGATGGTGTTGCCAAAGGAAATTAACATTTGAGTCAGTGGACTCTGAGAGGCAGACCCATTCTCAATCTGTGTGGGCACCAGTTTATCAGCTGCCAGCATGGCTCTGATCAATGCAGGCAGAGGAACGTGGAAAGATTAGACTAGATGAGTCTTCTGGCCTCCATCTTTCTCCTGTGCTGGATGCTTCCTGCCGTCGAACATTGAACAAGTTATGCAGCTTTTGGACTCTTGGACCTACACCAGTGGTTTGCCAGGGGCTCTCGGGCTTTTGGCCACAGACTGAAGACTGCATTGTTGACTTCCCTATTTTTGAGGTTTTGGGATTTGGACTGGATTCCTTGCTCCTCAGCTTGCAGATGGCTTATTGTGGGACTTCCCCTTGTGATCATGTGAGTCAATACTCCTAAACAAACACCCTTTCATATATACTATTAGATATTAATATCTATCTCTTAGATACTATTAGATACTAATATCTATCTTAGTTTTGTCCCTCTAGAGAACCTTGACTAATACATACTGTAAGAGTAGTTTTTTTTTAAAATTATATGTCTTTATAAGGGTGAAGAATGGAATTGACCTCATAGTAGGAATCATATTTATTCATAAGTAAAAAATTTTAAAGTAATTCAAAAAATAACTGTAAACTATTTTTACATACTTTACATAGAAAAACATAGCTGTAAAAATAGCTGAAGATCATCATACATAGATTGCCTAATTATCAAGCAACAGCTATTTGTTTTGTTGATGTTGCAAAAGAGATTTGAAGAAAGATCGAGAAAGGGGAGTGGGCAGAGAGAGAGAAAAAAATCAGGAACAGTGAGTTTTAACCATAGTGCACATTAGAATTACCCAGAAGCTATAAAAATTCCAATGCCCAGGCTGGACGCCAGTCTAACAAAAACAATCCCTGAGAGTAGGACTCATACATTGTTTTCTTTTTTAATGCTCCAGATGATTTTGAAGTGAAGCTAAGTTTGAGACCCACCAGTCTAGAAGTTTTTGATTAACTTATTTTAGTTTTTTGATACTATGTAGAATAACCTCTTATTAAATGTTAAGATTCTCTCCTTTTAAATCCATGTGTGCTTTATCAGATATTGTAACTGATGGCATTATTGGGCATATTTATGCTTATTTTTGCTATCCTTTGTGCCTTGTCAAATATTGCCATTGGAATTTCAAATCATCTTTCATGTATAATATCTAAGGCTTGGTTGTTGACAATTATTTCTGTTCATTGCATGGTCAAAGACACTTTACAGCGATTGGGTTCAAGCCTCCATGGTCAATATACACCCCAGAATACATTTAACTGGATTGTAAACAACTGTCAACAATGTCATTTGGCCACACGTTAGATTAGAGTCTACTGTAGAAAAACAAAATTGCATCCTTTACCTGTTCAGTGAAAGAACAAGAAAAAGTAAGCATCTTAAGCCTTAACTTTTTCTAGGATTCATTCAAACTAGTTCTACTTTGTCCTCATACTAAAAGGATCATTAACTTAGTCTTCTTTTAAGTGTCTAATACTAGCACAGGGACAAAGTGCAGAGATTTACTTGTTAAAATGATGTACACATATTTTTAACGCCTAAATTTACGTTATTTAATGATTGTTATACAGAAAAGTGAAGACAGGATTTGTCACAGGATTCTAAATTTTCTTTTCTTGTTTTAATTTCAGAATAACTTCTCAACTGTAATTTATTAAAGTGGGCTATTATAGAATTGGTGCTTTGATCAGTGTCTGGTATCTTGCCTGACTACTTATTAAAGTTAGTACCTTGTGACTATATCTGGTATGCAAATGTCCCTTTCTTCGATAAAGACATTCACACTTTGAGGCTTCTTGCATTTACCAAACTGTCAAATTGATAGCACTAAACCACTTCTTAATGAATGAAACGTCCTTCCAACTGCCAACTGAAGACGCATTTCCCAAACCCTTTTCCTTCACTTGTTATATAAAATGTTCTGGACTACAAGGAGGAGCAGCTGTCTTTAGTGCATAGAGTTTGAGAATTTTCAGATAAGCTTAATGAGGGAAATTGCAAGTCAGGGAACACTTGTTTCGGGGCTAGGCTTCATTACAGTCTGCAGTGCTATAGAAACTTCAGATGGGCTAAACTTGGAAATTTGTTTCTTTCCATATTTATGACAGAGACTTTCAACATTTTAGTCAAACCTGCATATTGGGAACAATACTTGATGCTATTTTGAATATGCATTTTACAGTTGCATCTGAAATCTGATTGGTAATGTGTGTGGTAATGTGTAATATAAAACAACGAAAAAAAGAAAAAAAAGAATTTTAAAGTCTTATAAAATTACTGACATATAGCAGTTATTTCGCTCCTATGTGTAACTTTAACAGCTATGGAAGATGAAAATACTCAAATCTTGCTGCTTTAGCGGAATTTTTAAAGATAGAATTTTGAGAATTATAATTGAGAAAATACCATAAAATTCCATAGTTCTAACAAATCATGTTTTGTCAAAATCAAAGAGTGTTTCATGTTAAACATGTAAATAGTTTACAAAACAGGAGAATCACAGTATTTTTTAAAAGGGAAAATATCTCATGTGTTTGTGGTTATGCATATGTGCATGTGTGGAATTATTAATCTGCCTCCTTAGATTGCATTTCAAACTATTTTGTTAAACTGGTTATATATATTATGTTTACACTCAGCTGAGCACGGTGGCTGATGCCTGTAATCCCAGCACTTTTGGAGGCAGAGGGGGTGAATCACTTGAGGTCAGGAGTTTGAGACCAGCTTGGCCAACATGGTGAAACCCAGTCTCTACTGAAAGTACAAAAATTAGATGGGTGTGGTGGCACACACCTGTAATCCCAGCTAATCAGGAGGCTGAGGCAGGAGAATCGCTTGAACCCGGGAGGTGGAAGTTGCAGTGAGCTGAGATCATGCCTCTGAACTACAACCTGGGTGACAGAGTGAGACTCTGTCTCAAAATATATATATATCTTATGTTTACACTTTCTCAAACTATTAAATGGTAATAAATCATCAAATGTCACAATAAGTAAGGCAATGTATTGCCTGACATGCATAAGACATTTTTATAAGTAATAAACCATAGAAACATCATCTGTATAGAAACATACACTTCTGCCTTGTTTTTGTAAATAGTGAAAACACAGAATGAATTGCCTTTGAACTCACTCTGTAATCCAATACCACAACCTATGTACCTACACATTCAATTCTTTCACATTAATGTAGGAAAATATTTTTTGAACAGATGGCCTTCACACAATTTTTAAGCAATCAGTGGACTGAATTTTTATTTACTTCAAATAAAAACAAGCATTCATAGTTAGGATGGGAAAAGGCAAGCACTAGCTCCATCCTAGGTTTCTGGCTGAACTTACATGACAAGGATCGAGGAAATCATTCTTTTCATTTAACCAGCTGATACCCATATGAAAGTAAATCAGATATGCAACACTAATAAAGGAATTCACCAGGAAAATAAAGCTGGAAAAATCCCGGTTAGCAAGTTAAGTATGTCTGTTTACTGTTACACTTTCTGTCACTATACCTAGTTTTACCATTCTAATCAGGTTTTGCAAGTAGAGATTAAATGATATTATAGAAAAGAAGAAAGAGAAAGTATTCTAGTTGAAAAAATCCAATCAGGAATCCACACAATTGTGTCTGGAGTACAAATACCTGACTTTGAGAAAGACTATACTGCTGAATCATATTGTTGGCAGATCCTGGTGTATTTTTAATAATATAATTGGTTTTACTTAGCCAGATGTTTAGGTAATGTATATCGTGGAAGATGCTTCATTGAGAAAGAGTTATGTGGCTTTTAAAGAGAAGACAGATGTTAAACACGCAGAAAGGCCCTACGGAGTAATTTCTTGCTATGATGCTTTATGTAAAATAAAAATCTAAACTTAAATTCTTTCCTCCCCATGTTTTTCTAGAATAGAGCGTGAGAAGCATGGAAAGGTAAGATATCCTCAATGCAATAACTGACTCTAGGAAAAGTGAGGTTTCTGCCTTGTCTTCCTCTCCCTCTGTTCTTTCATAAACCCCTATTGAATGAATCATTGCTATGTGGAAGACATAGAGCCTGAAGTTGAAGGCATTAAACTGGAGCCAAGATTCTCCACATATCAATTTTTGGATTTCAGTTTTAATTCCTTTATTAGACCTCATAATATCTTTCTACCTTTTCTCTCTTTAATTCATATTTTGGCTTCTCTCTACAATTCAAAACTTTAAAATTAGATCGATGGGTAAGTCATAAAAAAGCTAAATACAGTAAAAGTTGAAACTAGGAAAGGATGTTTGGGGACACATAATCTATACATCAACCATATAGATATCAGAATGTGTGCAGCTGGCAAGAAGTACTTGCACGATCTGTTTCAGTGAAGCTCATGGGGGGGTGGTTGTGGGAAGCTGGGGGCTACCAGGAGCCATTATAGTCACAGAAATGGTAATATGATAGAAATCTGAGCAGCATGCAGAGAATCCTTGTATAGATGAAGTCGTGGAACTGTTAGTGTCACAGTGGCAATTTTCTTTTCAAGCCCTTATAACATTATTAACACAAGACATATTTAAGAAATAACAACTGTTTATACCACTTTGGATATTGGCCAGAAAAGGAAAGGTCACCCTTAGCTTTTAAGAATAGGGTTGGTGGTGTTACGTTTGTGAGAAAAAAATACTGCCTGGTGACTGGAATTTCAAGAAATCTGAAGATGAAGGTAACACTGGAGAAAATCATTATAGAATTAAAATTGCATTAAATAATGGAATAGTTGAATCCTCTACTGAGAAGCATCTTTAATAAGAAAGGTAATGTGTTATTTATATGTGGGTATAGAAGAGGATATGATGAGATTTAGTAAAAATTAATTGACATTGAGAGAGAAAAAGAATAATGCAAAAACTACACAAAGATGATCTGAAGTAGACTTTTTTGTTATTAACACATGCCTTTTTTTATTGGTTCATATCACACAGGTTTAACACATATGCAGCTATCAAGACAAGTATAAGCATGCTTTCTTACAGAGGATCACAAGCTGTTTTTTACTTTTTATTGCTTTAGGGGGTAAAAGTGCAGTTGTATTACATGAATATAATGCACAGTAGTGAAGCCTCGGTTTTAGCTTACCAAATTGCCTGAACAGTGAACACTGTCTCCAATAGGTAATATTTTGTCCTTCACCCACCTCCCATCATCCCGATTCCAGGAGTTTCCATTGTCTATTATTTCACTCTGTGAAATACAAATACTAAAAAAAGGGAGAACCCCAAATATCAGCAGGGCTCAACTATCTATTTGCAAACATCTAATTTATTTCTTTTGTGCAGATATTCCGAAATTATGTTCAAACAGAAGTTATTTACACAATGTTAAGAAGAAAGAGGAATATCAGTAAAAATAAATATTTTCACAAAGAGGGACACAAACACTTCTCTAAATATCCTTAATGTACTACGTAACAGAGACAGTGCTTGCAGTGCTTCAGTTTGTTTTTCTTTTCTTTGAGCATCATTAGCATTTGTCAAATAAAAATCAATCCCCATCTAAAAGGTCCCCTGTCCCTATTAAAGCTCCATCAACCTGTCATTCTTGTGGTCTTGTGCAAGCTGCCAACCAATTACAAATCAACCCTAACTATCTTCTTTCTTAGAATCTCAGGTTATAAACAGACTTTACAAAAGCATCTTAGAGAAATATTGTACTGTGTTTTACTGAAAGGTAATTTAAGCTAAAAATATTGTTTACTTTCTTTACTATTCTCTGACTTAGATTTTCTTTAAGTAACACTTACTAGGTTGGAAAACATAAATAAATTTTTCTTTATGACAGTATTTTGTATTTATTGATCCAAAGTCAGTTTTGTTTTTTAAACGATTGTATCTCTTTGGTGATTCAGGAACATTTTGCATGTGTTCTGGGAGTTTTGGTGGGGCAGGCACAGATAAGCTTGTAAATAGGCAGAGGCTAAAACTTCTTTACTTCTGAGTTCTTGATGTTGATTTGTACCAATAATAAAATCTTCCAAAGTAAAACAAATAATTGGGGATATTAAGTTTTATTTTATATAAGTAAGGAGATATAATCAGGAAATAATTAGATAATTTTCAGAGGCAATGGTTAACCATTAGCAATTGTATTGTTAGTAATACTCCAGAGGAAGGTATTTTGCTTCTCATGTCATTATTCAAGGAAGTCTAGAACTAGAGCATTCAGTTATTTGTAGTCTTTAGTAACACCATTCCAAGGAAGATGACAACTGGAACATACGACGTGGTCACCTCAGAAATATCTTTATGTAGAAGGAAGAGGCATAGCATGGGAAAATTTAAAGATAAATGTACTTATTATTGTAAGCTTCCTCCTAGATCAGTTTGAAATCAGAGCTATGTCCTCACATTAACATTTCATTTTTCACTCTATTCCTGTTTGTTTAGTCTTTCCAAGTGCTAGGGGTGCTAGTAAACGATAGGGCAGCCAGAGGTGAAAGACTGATCATTGTTCCAGCCAAAGTTATTGAGCGTTTATTCTAAGAATAGCAGCAAAAGACTGATCATTGTTTCAGCCAAAGTTATTGAGCATTTATTCTAAGAATAGTGAGGGGAAACAAAATTTTGAAAAAAAGGATATGCCCCTGCCCTTATGAAATAGACAAATAATCAATTCAAAAATACCAAATTAATAATGATCATCATCTTCATCATAGCAAACACTTATACAGCACTTTTAAATAACCTTATTTTATCCTCAAAGCAATCCTATGAAGTACCACCTTCATTTTATTGATAAGGAGATTGAAGACAGAGAAAGGTTTAGCAATTTACTAAAGGGAAATTAGAACAAATCAAGGCAAGTTAGAAATCAGGCAGTCTGGCTCAGAATCCAGGCACTAATCCATTTCCCAACACAAAGGCAAGGTGTTCTAATCCTGATTATTAATAGTACTTTAAAGCAATATTTCCATGATTGGAATATTTGCCACATATTTTAAGTAACTCTTGGAATTCCTAGGGTTTGATTTTAATAACACTTCACCCCAAAGTAAGATACAAATATATTTTGAAAAGAAATAGAATCCCTTAATTTCTCCTTCCTGTATATCAATTAAATTATTTGAAGTTCAAGAAGACTTTTTTCTTGATTAGTCTTTTATCCTAATGAAATTGTACATTTTGCTAAGTATAAACAGGAATCTGGTTAGTTTCATTAGAAATTCAGCAGTTCCAGAGTCCAATAATTATTAATTAATCACACAATACTTATGAAACTTTAGGCCTGAGAGTTTTTTAGCTTAATATACAGCAGTCTCCATGCAACTCCATGGAATTTACTACAATATTAATCTTCAGAATTAGAAGAGAGTTTATTTGCTGCCTGCCTCACAGTCATTAAATGCAGTTCCTCTATTTATGTTTAGAAAAGGCTTATTTAAATGTTCTTGTAATTTTTTCATTGCTTTAAATTGGAAACTAGTTTGTGACAAACATTTTTTTCTAAGGATATTACAAAAAACACATATAAGGAAGTGCTAAATTAATCTTTTGTGTAAAAATTGGTTAAATTCAAGTATATTACATGCATCATTGATTCAAAGTATATCTAAATGGAGAGAAAGATGAAAGAATTGTGTGCTTACCTGGTTTGAGGTTATGGACTGTAATCTTACCTACAAATATCTAATTTTATTCCCTAAAGAGTGGTTTTCTTTTCTGGCATGATGACACCCATGATGTTGGTGTACAAGATTTAAAATTTGTAGCTAGCTTTGCAGGCAGAAATATAAATCTTAATGAAAATAATGTACTGCATAATTATCATGTCAGGAAGCAATTATAAGCAATGCTTTATACCAGGAGGATAAAAGTATTTGCTCATTTTAGATATTTGTGTTTCTGTGAAAGCATTTACATATAAAAATAGGTGATTGCAGAAGTTTATGGGATGTCCTAACCTTGGTAGCTGAAATTCTGGAAGTGCCTTACCATATTGCTTTTGAAATAGAGATCTGCAGCTCAAATTTCTAAATGTTGACAAATTTATGTTCATCTCCATCCTGGGCTATTTTTCTTATGACAGATACATGGATTTCAAAACAATAAAAACACACAAGGTGGTAAGTTGTATTAAGTGGAGAGACATGTTGTAAAAAATAAAAACTGAATATCATTTCTAGTGAGTGTTGGGATTTCTAGGAAATTATATTAAGCTTATATAATTACATATGACTGTCCACAGACTGGAAGTATGGTAACATTTATATATTTTTAATAAAGAAAAAATTTCTATTCCCATGCAGAAACACAGCAATCATTTCAATTGTTGAAGGGAAAATAATAGTGTTGGCTTCAATGAAACTTGAACATTGACAAGCACCATGGGAGCAGGAACACGGGGATTCTTTCACAAGATTTTTTTTTCCTTTAAAGAAATAAATCTGATAATAGATGTTCTGATGAAAAATGATTTTCCATTTCTAAGAATGTGAGACAGGTTTATAAACAAACAAAATATTTGGTGTTTTTCAAATCATTCATTTGTAAAGCGTAATCATTAACTTCACAAATGAGCCAGCCATGTAGCCCAATGTGAGAGTTTTAGGTATAGATTTATTTAAAGCTTTCTATGTAAAGCATGTGAAGAAAGATACATAACTTAAATATTAAAAAGTAACAGTGTCTTAACAAAAATAATAAATATATGGGGGATAAGATTTAGAAACCATAATAATAATATATATAATATATATATATTACATATCTGTATTTATGTCATGCCAATTTATTTAACTTTTCTGAGCCTCAGTGTCCCTTACAAAAATATTAATGGGAATTCTTGCTGAAGAGGTGACACAAGACCAGGCTCATGCCAATAATCTCAGCACTTTGGGAGGCCAAAGAGGCAGGATTGCTTGAACCCAGGGGTTGGAGATCACCCTGGGCAACACAGCAAGACCCTGTTGTGTCCACAAAAAATAAAACACTAGCTAGGTGTGGTGACACATGCCTGTAGCCCCAGCTACTTGGGAGGCTTAGGTGGGAGGATCGCTTGAACCTGGGAATTGGAGGCTGCAGTGAGCCGTGACTGTGCCACTTCACTGCAGCCTGGGCAACAGAACAAGACCTTATTTCAAAAGAAAAAAATGCAAAATACCCATGCACAAACACACAAAAAGAGGTGACACAAATATTTTAAAAGATGTATTAATATCTAGACTGTTTTACCTAAAGCAATTTAGAATGATGAGATCAATGTCTCTCTTCCCTATAAATTATTTCCCTTTTCCCCAATCCATGAACAACTCTGCTATTTCAAGGTAAAAGATTATTAATGCCCATGTGGCAGAGTTGACAAACATATGTCAGTAATGGGAAAAAAAAATAAAGTACAAATCCCTGAGCAAGTGCACCTTTTTTTTTGGTACCAGAAGGTCATGGGGGTCATTTGTGACAAACATCAGCTATCCCCGAAGATAGATGTTGTGGTCTGGGAGAACTCATTATTAAGTCTCTTAAGTTTTGCTTGATAAATAGGATGACTTCTAGATTCAGGAATTAGAAAACAAGTATGTAATCCCTGTGTTAAGTCACTGAAAAACTGAGTAATCGCTCTCACCTTGTGGGACTTCTGAAAGTTATATTATTTGTTAACAATTCATACTTGGATTTCCCAAGTCTAGAAGAGCAGCAGAAACTTTCAAATTCCTTCTTAAGTATATATGCTGCAAGGGTATGCAATTATATCCTCTATCCTTCAAAGAAGAAACATTGTAGAAAGAAGTCTCATGACTCTTTTTCACTGACTTAATAGACATGCACCTTATTTTAAAACCCATGGAATCTCTGTGTCCAGAGAATGGTCTATGACTTCACATCTATACAGAATAACTTTTATATACGGAATTTCCCAAATCAACTGTGTTAGCACTTAATGAATCCTAATTCAGTTTTTCACAGAAACCTTGTTACACAACTAGAAATTAGGACTAATACTTTTATCTATTGGATGAGTATCTGATAAGGCTTTGCCATCATTCCCTTTACCAAAGATACAGACTGAGAAGTTGGTATCATCCTAGAGTGATTATTTTCCCTAACAGTTTCATTTCCTCTATTTTCCATTATGAATGGACTAAAACTATTACATAAGATACACAATACAATTACATTTTTTAAAAGAGTACAATCTATTTGCACATATATGGCTCTTGAGGTCCACAGCCATGAAATGCCTTGTCCAAGGTCTCAGAAAAGTATGGCAGAACAGATCTTCTCATGTCTATTTCAGGGCTTTTCACTCCATCTTCTAATTTAATACCACTATTTGGCAAATAGTCACATGAAAATGTGGTTTTCATTGTCTATTCTGTAGCTACCTATTCCTAATATGTAGAGTTCCAGCTAAAATGTAAGAGAAATGTATTAATATTTTTGGAACTCAAATTGAATGTGGAAAATAAGAATCCCCTTTTCTCCTATTACAAGTATCTAGAAATGTTACTCTACCTGAGGAGGTATATTCAACAGTATATTAACTAAAATAAGAAACAAAGATGCACACATATCATGGAGAGGATACTAAAATGTGAATTAATTGAAACATATACCAGAATAATTTGAGGTGCTCATTAAAATGTAAAGTCTTCTGCCTTGAACCAGAGTACGGACTCAGAATTTCTGGCGGTAAGAACATAAATTGTATAGTTTGTTATAAACTTTATATAATTATTAGGCACAGAAATTAAATATAAGATGTTTAAGGCTTACACAATTTCATAAGAATTATTAAACACAATTCTTAATATTAATCGTGTTTTATGCAGCACAAATTTGTTCCCTTAAATTTATATACTTTTTTGGTAAAATGAATACAGAATATCTTACATTAAATTTTCAATCCACAAGCAATTCTATGCAGAAATCTCCAATGAGTTAAATTAATTTTTAAGTTTGTCTTGTTCTATTATACTCTGTATATTAAGAATTATATTGCAGAAGAATATGAATTTATATCTTTGCTGGGTAACATCTTTATTATTCAAAGAGCTGTAATCTATTGAAGCAAACTCTAAGTAACTAGTCATTAATTCTTGGGTTACTATTATAATGTTCTTCAGGGAATCTTTGACTGATGGACTATCAAAATCTGGATGGGAAAGCTCAGATCTGGAATATGGAGTTCTGTACAAGAAGCGTATCATGTTGCTGTCTCAAGCCGCCTGTAAAAGCAGCTTTATCTGTGATATTGCTTTCACAAGGAATCATTACAACAAAAAATTTCAACAATATAGCATACATTAAAATTTGCCTTATTATTATTGATGGGTTCCAGGTTTATTATGTCTTTTTTCCTTTTCTGTAATTCTATGCTTTTACAGATGTATAAACAGAGGCTTGTGGAGAGAAAGTTATTTGTCCAAATTTATTGGTATATAATATATAGAAATGAGTTTTTCTTATTCATTTATTCTTCTGTTGGTATATGTCTAAAAGTAAAGAAGACAGACTCTTAGTCTTTAAGTAGCCTCAAATAGACAGATTATATGTAAAGAGGCAATTTCAGTGTAGTCCTTTAAATGTTCTGATGGGATAAGCACAGCCTGCAAGGGGAACTTTGGGAGAGATATCTAATTCACTCTAGGGTTTTGGTGGAGGATTCCTATAGAAGATATCTATTGGACAAATGAAAGAAGAGTAGGCATTAGCCTGTAAAGAAGTTGGCAAGATGGAGATAGGGGATTACATTAGGAGAGGGGTCAGTTTCTACAAAGGCTAGGACAGGATTGTGCCTGGAGTATTTGAAGTACTGTGGGGATTCAGTCTGGCCTGAATGTAGAGATGGAGGAAAACATTAGTCAGATCATTATGCTATTTAAAATCATGTTGAGAAGCTTGGACTTCGATTTGTTGATGAGCAAAAGACATTGAAGATACTAATTTCCATTTTAGAATGATCCCTATGTGTGTGGAATGGATTGAGAGATTGAGATGGAGCAGAATTGAAGGCAGTCTGATTTGTTCTAAGGCTTAAAGAAAATAACTCAAATCTAGATAACTAGGCTTAATGTATACACAAGGAGTAGAACTGGTGTAGTGATTTACATGGGTAATGGGGAAATGAAGGGTATAGCACGGTTTCTCACACGTTGGGCAATTAAGTGAACAGTGCTGCAATCTGAGATAGAAAATACAAGAGGAAGGGTTGTATGAGTCCTTTACTACTTCGTTATTTTTTTTCTAAACCTGGGTTCGTATCTCAACCTTGTAACTTTAGGCAAGTTGTTCAACCTTTCTGAGTCTCTGTTTCCTCATCTGTAACCTTTCTGAATCTCTGTTTCCTCATCTCTAAGATACAGAAAATAATAGTTATACCTCATAGGATTGGTTTGAGGATTAGTTTTGATAAATACTTAGAACAGTTGAAGTTCCTGGGTTCATATCCAGCCTTGTAACTTTGGGCAAGTTGTTCAACCTTTTGAGTCTCTGTTTCCTTATCTGTAAGATACAGATGATAATAGTTATACCTCACAGAATTGCTTGGAGGATTAGTTTTGATAAATACTTAGAACAGTGCCTAATATAGTATATGTAAATTATTATTAATAACCTTCTCCTTCTCTGCTGTCACTTGCACAGCTTATATATAATCAATCTTTCAGTTTTATTAACTATATGTCCTACTCATCTCTCCTTTTATCTGTCTTCACTTTTCCTGCTGTCCATAAGAACAAAGACATACCATCTTTTAATTCTTTATCTGCAGTGCCCAACGCAGAGTAAGCTCTCAATTGCTGTTTAGTCATAAACAATTTAATGGATTAACGTCATAAAATCTGGTTCTGAGAAGGTGGTTCCAAAACATTTTTCCGATTACTAGAATGTTTGTATATCCTCTTGAGGTAACTGTTGCAAAAGATTGATCATTTGGTCACAAACATATTGGTGTATTTGTTAATTAGTTTTACTGTTTGCAAAATTGTGGTAATGTGGCAGTACTAATGGCTAGCTTACAGACTAATAACATTCAGTATAACAATTGAACATCTTGGTACCTTGGGCAAATTTTTGTAGCATTGAGCAAGTCATGTACAACTTCTCTGAATTCGATTTTCTTCTCTAAAATTAATAAACTGGATTAGCATGGTCTTGATAATCCTTTAACATTTATGATTCCAGTAAATTTGAGCAATTACCTAATGCTTAAAATGTGAGACACTGAGAGGAACACATCGTGTTGAAAATTTCAAGCAGGGGAATACTAGACTGATAACCTTGGTTTTCTTGTCTGTTGCTTTGTTCAATGAGACAGGCCAGTCGACAGAATATTCTGGAAAGCAGCTCTTTAAATTGAATTCTGCAAGATTTCTCCTGTCTTAGCATTCATTTGCATTTATTTCAAACACCAAACCTTTCTGTCCAAAAGTGCAAAACATTTTAGCTTAACTGATTATCACATTAAAGTGTTGACCTTGAGCTCAAGACGGGCTCCATAGAAACTGAATCCCTATCATTTAAGATGATATTGGCTCTTAAAAATGACAAGTTCCACATTTTACTGTCTCTTTTCCCTCTGATTATTTCATTGGAGGATTTTTTTGAGGCAAAATATTTTACATCAAATTTGATTAATCGTTCCACTTCAAGTAGCAAGTCTTAAATATAGTCTTTTAAAACGATTGAATACTTAAAATTTCTTATGCTGATTAATATATGGCAAGCTTTTATGTAATAAAAATGGACTGCAAAAATGATTTCTGGAACTTGGGAAAAATATTTTTCTGTGGAAACTAAACAGTGTTTCAGTGTTTATATCAATGTTGAATTATTTATGAGTTAGCCATGTTAATGCTAAATTTTAACTGAGAACGACCCAAAATTTTGGCTCACACGTCGTTTGCTTAAAATTATTATTTTATGAAAGACATTCACATTACGATTTCAGTAGAGAAATAGAAAAGTCATTCCAGTTCTATCACAGTCTATAGAAACTTGTTTTGAATACAACATGAAATCATCTATTTTACGTTAGCATTGTCTTTCATCTGAGAACTTTTTGCTCCAAAGGATGGCAGATTTTTCACAATATGTGCTTAGGAAATCAAAGTTACTATTTATTAAGGCCTTGCTTAATTTTCTCTTGGTTACCAAGAGAAAATCAATTCATGAACTCACACTCTGATGCAGAAGATTAATGCACCATGTTTCAAAGATCACAAAGATCATAAAGCCGAGCTCTAGTGTATGGCAGCTTACTGTATCATAGATTTCCTTGTGTTCAAAAGCATAAACAATTATATTGTAACAATTATCCAATAGAATTAGAATTTCAAACACGCTGTTTCATTTCCTCCTAAGTAGAAATTGCTGTTCCTATCAAGCTATTTTCCTAATTTTTTAATTCAGAAAATATTGCTATAACCTGATACCAAATGATGATAGAATAGCCTGTGGCATAAATCCTGCCCTTAAGTTGGTGCCTAATATTCAGCCCTGAGTCTCTGCTTTTCTGTTTTCTGCCTGTATGATCTTCAAAAAGTTCGCTAATCTGCCTAAGCCTTTATATTCTCATCTGCAGAATGAGAAAAACTGACTACTTTGCAAGCGTAATTGCTGACCACTTGGAACTGTCTGGTAGATGAAAAGTGAGATCCTGTGTGCACGATGCCTGGCAAATAAAACACACTTGGCTCATTCTATCTATTATCATTGGTCGTAGTTGAATGGTTATCACCAGGAAATTCATTTTAAAAGTTATCAGAAAATGCACAGTTTTGCTTGTGGTCGCAGTATGATTATTATTTCATCAAAGAACACAGTTACGCAGTTAGAGCTAATCATGTTCCATAAAAGGTGCCTCAACTTCTGAGAGATGTATTAACGTTTCCAATTTTTTCAACCACTGCTAAGTCTACTTGTCAGTAATGCATGTACATCCACGTACATACAAACACACACACACACACACACACACACATATACACACACAGAGTAATTATTCCATGAACTTTGGCTACCTCACTTATCAATATTTTATATGCTCAGATAATTTGTAGACCAAAGGGTCTTATCATGATGCTATGGACTTTTCACCTTCTTTTATATTATTGCTCCCTGTTGGATATTATAATTTCCTAGATATTTTAGTTTGCTTCTCATCAGACTAGTTTGAATATACACAGACAAAGATAGTAGATATTTTAAGGAAACAGGCAACTGCTAAAAAGAAAACACACACACACACACACACACACACACAGGAATTTAAGGCCCAAATTATCCCACCTATAAAGGACAAATTCATCAGCTCACCACTTGAAAAGCTCAGAGAGGGAACAGTTGACTCAATCTATTTCACCATAGGATGTAGACCATTATTTTCAATGAAAGAATCATTCAAGTGAAGATATTATAAGAAACTTTGTGGTTAATTAGTTGTTCATATATATCCTACAGATCCCATTTAGTTCTTTCTGGAATCCAGTTATGCACAGATATATAAAATTAATTTAACTCTGAGCTGAAAATATGTATTACTGTTCCCCTCCATTACAGAGGGGGAACGGTTAGGGTGGGGACGTATTTGTGTGTAGGAGGAATAGGTTTTCTGAGATTTTGATGTCACTAAGAATGCTATAATTTAAAGGTGTGATGGTTGTCCTTCTCTGGATTTTGTTTATAAGTATACTGATTTAACAACTATGTGCTGTAGTAAAGCCAGCAAATTTTCTGGCAGATCTGTTCATATTCAGGGATATTGAGCAGCTCAATTGGAAACTTAATCTGACTTAAATGTTCCCTGAAATAACTTTCATTATCTTCACATTTGATTTACATTGTATACCTATTTAAATATGCCTTTAAATTACATCATTGGAACCACACAAAGTCTGCTTTTACATTCAGATTTTAATCTCTACAGTTAGATAAAATAAATCTGAGCAAACAGTTGGATTTTGTAGCGAACTCACTGGCTGAATTTGCAAGTTGACCTGACAGACTTTATTTTCAAGAAGTAGAAAGCTTTGTTAATCAATTGTTACTTTATATTAAGAATATTCAAAGGAAGAGCCAATTGCAGCAGCGTGCACCTGTAATCCCAGCTACTCTGGAGGATGAGATGGGAGGATTACTCGAGTCCGGGAGTTCAAGACTAGCCTAAGCAACACAGCCAGACCTTGTTTCAAAAACAATATTCAAAGAAGGAAAAATTATGAATATGTTTATGTCCCCCCAGATTAACTATGATGGTCAATATTGTGAATTATTCACGATTACAATCACCTCCAACCAAAATCCTCTACAAGTTTAGTTTATAAAAATTAATCTAGGTGTAGCAGGAGGCATAGCAAGCCACTAGGGGTCAGCAGACACTGGGAATATGAGGCACTCTTGCCCCTGTGTGGGAATCAGAAGATAAAAGACCTGCAGACAGACGCATGTTCTCACTCATAGATGGGTGTTGAACAATGGGAACACATGGACACAGGGAGGGGAGCACTATACACTGGGGTCTGTTGGGGGGGAGTGGGGGGGACAGCGGGGGGTGGGGAGTTGGGGAGAGATAGCATGGGGAGAAATGCCACATATAGGTGAAGGGGAGGAAGGCAGCAAATCACACTGCCACGTATGCACCTATGCAACAATCTTGCATGTTTTTCACATGTACCCCAAAACCTAAAATGCAATAAAATAAATAAATAAATAAAAGACCTGCAGATCCCTGGGTGGATGTATTAATAGAACAAAGTTGTTCGTTAGCATATACTTAAATTTGCATTCAGATTATTGTGAAAACAGAGTACCATACAGTTAAATGTAGGACCAATCAGTACTTCACAGATTTTCAACGTTTCATTTTTAGATCCACTTCCTTTGAGTATGGGAACGAAGAAAGGAGATTAGGAGAAATTGGGAAGTCCCAGGAGAAAAGGTGGAACCTGTTATGGAGGAATCAGCAGCAACTCTGTATCATTCTGTGGCTAACTCCACAGATTTATGAGCTCTTTCTCTAATCCAGAGCTTCTCAATGTATGGTCTCCAGACTAGAAAACATCAGCATCTCCTGGGAATCAGTTGGAAATGTAAATTCTCAGCACTAGATAAAACTTCTAAACCAGAAACTCTGGGGCTAGATGCCAGCAACCTGTGGTTAATAAGCCCTCCAGGTGATTCTGATGCAAGTTAATGTTTGAGAACCACTGCTCTAACCTATACTTGAAATGATGTGAAACTGGCCAGGAATAGCAGGAAGAACATCATCATATTTATACTAAAAGATGTGATTGAGTTAGTTTTCTTAACTACTATGTGAATTACTGGCTTTTGAATCCTAAACTCCTATTTAATTTTTGGTGTGTATTTGTGGCCAAGATTGAGCTTCAAATCATTTCCAGCTCAGCAGGAAAATAGGCTAACAGTAGTGGGAGTAATCACATAACATTTTTAATTCCCATGTGATGTACATTAATTATATTGGCCCTTGAGGATGTGAATTGCTTACCAAGGTCAAGAAGTAAAAGAAGAGATTATCCCAGAACACATCCAAGTTTTTGTCTAACTTATCTGCCTAATAACTTTTTCTTGAGAGAGAGAAGGGAAATTAGTAATGCCTAGTATGGAAGCCCAATTCACACCAGTTTCTGAGCCATATGATGTGGGTGTAAAAACCTGCTAGAAATCTTCTTTTCTCCTGTATATAATTCCAGTCTATATCTTTAAAATCTCACTTCAGTCAATAAGTGTTATGAGAAGCATCTTCATTTCCTGAGTGATCTAATCTCTGTACTCACAGGATGACCTACAATCATCCCCAACAGATGCAAGCTGTTTCCCTATTTAGAAATAGATGGAGATGATAATTTATCAACCTCATCAGCAGCTGTAGCAGCAGAAACAGTATATGGAATGCACAGTATACAGAAGGTAATGCAAGATACATTCTAGGTACAGAGCCATAAAGTCAAGGGTCCTAAGAAGTTAGCTGTAAAAACAAAGTGGTCTTTAACAAAGTACATTATTCACAATAGTCAAGATTTGGAAACAACTAAGCACTATCAGTGGATGTGAAAAAAGTGATTATGTGAAAAAAGTGATTTCTTAAGTGGATAATAAAAAAGTGATTGTCTCTTTATCTTAGATATAGCTACAGATATAATAGCTACAGATATATGGAATGTCATTTAGCATTAAAAAAAAAAGAAACAAATCCTGCTATTTGAAACAAGATGGATGAACCTAGAAATCATTATGCTAGGTAAAACAAGCCAGACACAGAAAGACAAATACTGTGTGATCTCACTGAGATGTGGAATCCACAGAAGTCAAACTCATAGAAACAGATTAGAATAGTAGTTGCCAAGATCTGAATGAGAGGAGAAAATGAGGGTATTTTGGTCAAAGGATACAGACTTTTGGTTATAGGAGGAATATGTTAATGATAATGTGTTATATACTTGAAATTTTCTGAGAGTAGATTTTAAGTGTCTTCACCAATGAAAAAAGTAACTATGTGAGGTGATGGATACCTTAATTAGCTTGATTGTGATAATCACAATGTATACTTGTAGCAAAACATTGCATTGTACATGTTAAATACACTTTGACACATACCTCAGTAAAGCTGGGAAAAAATGACAAATGTTTTAAAAATTATAGACAAAAGAGTGAAACATTCAAAGGAGCAGTGATGGGGTTTAGAAGAGGATACCCAAAAATATGGTGTCCTGGCATAGTGACTATTTCAAGCTGAAGCAATTTAAGAAATTGCAGGTGTATGCAGGATTCCCTGAAGCTGTCATAAGACCCACATATGAGAGGTGACCTCCCTGCACTCAGAGAGGAAGGGCACCTTCATCTCTGAAGATGCAAAGACACAAGAGGAATTCCAATGAACAGGCCCTCAGTTCTACTGAGCTACGTTTCCCTCAGTTTACTACTCTTAGCTCCTACTCCTTTGTTCTATCACATTTTTCCATGAATTTCCATTTTTCATCAAACTTAGCACAAAAACACTCAGACTTAACTGTTTCTTAGGTCTTCTTTTCCTTAAGAAGTCCCCCATATCACATAAAATTCATATCAAATACATTTGTATACTTTTCTCTTATTAATCTGCATTTTGTTACAGAACCTAGAAAAGTAACTAGAGAGTTAGAAAGAAAATATATTCTTCCTCCCCTACAGGGACAAATGGCAAGAAAACATAGCATGAATTTGTAAAAAGGGTGAAATTTAGAAATATTTTCTCATTATTAGTTACTCTTTCACATCCAGTAAATAAACACAATAGTTATTCTCTTAATCCAATAGAAAGTAACTTTTGTAAATTCTTGTAGTACAACAATTGAAATTTTAATATATTCGGGTCTCATTATTAATCACATATATGGGATTATAAGGAAAACTTCATACTAGGATTTACATATTCTTATAAGAAACTTTTATTTCTCTTGGGGGAAGACATTTATTGCAATATATTTTCTCAGAGATATTAATTTGATTTCCCATTTGGTTTCCTGTATTCTTTGTCAAACTGGGCTGCCTTGATGGCTGAAGGTAGAAGAGAAATGCATTGCAACAACAAGCACTAGCGTTCTGTCTCCTGATTTTCTGATGACCTCCAGAAAGTGCTATAACTCCAGAGACTACTTAAGGGCAATGTTTTTGTCTCATTCATCTTCACTTCTTGAGTTCCTGAGCACAGCAAGTGGCTGGCACAGAATGAACATTCCATGAATATTAGATGGATGAATGACTAGATAGACAGGTTGCAGGCTGTGGCTATCTTACACTGCTATATTTTTTAAAATAGGCACAGTTTGATAGCAGGAAAAGTAAGAATGCTTTAAATCCCAACTTCTCACGGTTTACCTAATAAGGAATCATTTGGCTTTTACAACAGTATTTTGTGACAATTTTTTTAAGTATGGAAGCTAAGATGCAATAAAACAAATGCAATAGCATGTCTTTCTGTGCACCGAGAAAATGTGATGAGTTCCATCTCTTGAAAAACCCTGACTTACAGGTACAAAGTCACTACCAGGTGGAAATGCAATCTCAAATTTCCTTCACTCACTTGGAATGATTCAAAATTATGTCTCCAATACCTAGGATAGCATCTGGCACAAGGAAAGTACACAATAGCTATTTACCAATGACTGAATGAACATGAACAAGTAAACTTGTGAATTATATATCCATACATTGAGCTGCTCACTCCTAGATGTTCTTAGAAAACTGCCTTTAATAGAAAGGAATGGCTTATAATTGTATAGTACTTTATTTAAGTAGAAAATTTTTATGTGCTTAAAATGGTAGAAATAATTTTTTCTTAAATTGTTCAAATATTTTCAAGTAACTATTTATTCCCCAGTGTCTCTCTTGAAAATAGTATAAAAAGAAACTTTATTAGAGTTCTGCACATTTATTTAAAATTTTCAATGAATAGAAAAGAAAGTTATGAGGCTATATTGAACTTAAATGCCAATCGGTTGGTTGTCTATGGTAATTAATTACAAATTCTCTTAATTCTTTACTCCTCTTTCATTGTAGACTTTCAACATAACACAGTCTTCTCTTTAGAGCATGTCCACTGCTGATCCTAACACCCCAATTTAGTCATTTAAAATGAGGTATTTCCACTTGAGAAGTGATATTTCTTTTTTTTTTCTTTTTTATTATTGTATTTTAGGTTTTGGGGTACATTTGAAGAACATGCAAAATTATTGCATAGGTATACATGTGGCAGTGTGATTTGCAGCCTTCCTCCCCTTCACCTATATCTGGCATTTCTCCCCATGCTATCTCTCCCCACCTCCCCAACCCCTGCTGTCTCTCCCCTATTTCCCCCCAACAGACCCCAGTGTGTAGTGCTCCCCTCCCTGTGTCCGTGTGTTCTCATTGTTCAACACCCACCTATGAGTGAGAACATGCGGTATTTGATTTTCTGTTCTTGTGTCAGTTTGCTGAGAATGATGGTTTCCAGTTTCATCCATGTTCCCACAAAGGACACGAACTCATCGTTTTTGATGGCTGCATAATATTCCATGGTGTATATATGCCACATTTTCCCTGTCCAGTCTATCATCGATGGGCATTTGGATTAGTTCCAGGTCTTTACTATTGTAAACTGTGCCGCAATGAACATTCGTGTGCATGTGTCCTTATAATAGAACGATTTATAATCCTTTGGATATATACCCAGTAATGGGATTGCTGGGTCAAATGGAATATCTATTTCTAGGTCCTTGAGGAATCGCCACACTGTCTTCCACAGTGGTTGAACTAATTTACACTCCCACCAACAGTGCAAAAGTGTGCCTTTGAAATCTGGCAGTAGAAAAGTGCTATTTCAGGGTTGCTTTTCCAATTCCATTCATGTGCTTATTTGGGAAAATCTATATGAAATAGACTTATTACTTTGCCTCTTCCCTCTGAATTTGTTCTCTCTCAAATGGATAGGATCCACAAACATGAAGGCAAATTGTTGTTGCTCCAGAGTCAGGGAGCTATGAGGACATGTTTCATCCTGAAATGGCTCCCTGGAGATCTTGAAGAGCATGTATGAATACAAACAGCCTGAGCCTTCTGTCATTGACTATAATGTACTGTCTTGTAAAACCATTTCCTATTACTTCACATAAAGTGGAATCAAGTAATGTCAAGCACTATTTAGAAAAAATTCCAGGTATATCAGCCTGCAATGAGATTTGACCAATTGAACATGATTAATTCTGCATATTTCCTTTGACCACTTCTTGTGGGTCTCCATTTAAAGTAAAATATGAAATGGGTGATGGACAATTCCAACCATCTTATTCTGATCACTGGGCTAAGAGATAACAACCTCTGGTCAATTTCTGACTTACCATCGAATGTTGTGCTACCTCATTTTTTTTTCCCATTGGTAACATAGAAATAATAATTCTATTCACTGCATGCCTCACTAAGCAATCCTAATAATACATTGTCCTTTTAGGGATACTTAAACTTTAAAAAAGAAGAGAAAATT
The DNA here is from genome assembly GCF_030222135.1 of Aotus nancymaae. NCBI lineage: Eukaryota > Metazoa > Chordata > Mammalia > Primates > Aotidae > Aotus > Aotus nancymaae. The sequence goes on from NW_026988413.1 coordinate 36,006,852, forward strand.
AACTCCAGTTTTAATACCAAAAAAGTGCACTAGAGCAAGCAGAACCTGTAAATTATTGGTTATGGTGTGGAGTGGGGGTGGCGGGGTAGTGAGATGAGTGCTGAATGAGCCTAAAATCCCTCTATAGAGGCAGCTTCTAACGCCAGCTACATGTAGGAGTGGCTCTGCATGTGGAGGAGATTGCTAAATTATCCATGGTTTTATCTATTCTTCCCAACTGTCCTTTATTTTTATGCTCTTTATGATAATTATTTTTAATATGACTATTTCCTTTTGTTAATACTATTAAAAAATCTGACCACACAACAAATGATGTGGCACCTCTAATAGCTGAGGTTAAGAAAAGAAGTTTCTCTCAAATAAAGCATTATCCAAAAAAGCATCCTGAGAAGATGATATTTTCATTACTTCATGGAGCACTTGTTCAGGCAACTCCCATTAATGCTAATGGGATCTAATTGGTGAGAGAATAAACACCTTATAACACATTACATTTAAAACTCAGCATGAACTGAAAAACAGCTATTTTACTCAGTTAGCAGGATGGATGCTTTTAGAGTAAAGGGAAAACCTGCTGTTGAGTTCACAATTCCTCTAGGTATAAAGGAAAGAAATTATTTTAAATGTTATTTGTATCTGTAACCCACTACTGTGCTCTAGCTATAATTTGCAGCAACATGTCAGTTAAGTAATAACAGATGAAACTATAACAGTGTTAATCAACACACAAACACTGAGTGTGCAAAGACTGAAGTCTGGGCAAGAATGTGTTGTTATGCTTAGAGAAAACGACTCTCTTTTCCACCTTTCTGTTTTCTATTTCTTTCTCCTCCCATTCACCTTTTCTACATGTTTCATCTATGTCCTCAGTAGAAAATAGCTAATTTCTATAAATCATTGTGACTGATCTGTAGAGTAGAGCGTAATGTGTTATTAAATCCAATAACAGGATAGAGGTCCCCCTTAAAATGGCATGCTTGCTAATTTCTAATATCGCTCAATTATAATACATTTTGAATATGCCTTCCTTTCAAAATTTCCACATCTAAATCCAGTGTGCAACTTCTGCTTTCCCTTCAAAAGGGTCAGCCCTTGTTTCTCTGGCTTCTGACATCTTAATGGATGTGGGGTCAGTTTCACTCAGATACCAATCTTGTTAAGATTCAATTCCAACATCAGACTACTTTTTTTGAATCCAAAGTCCAATAAAAAGATTACATCTAAATGCTACAGCCAAACAGAAACAGGCATTGACACAAAATGGTGCCACAGAGTTAATAAGCTATGCACCTCTCTTTGGTCAGTCCCAAGGTGTATCCCTCACTTTTGTATGATGCTCAATATCTGCCTTGTCAGCCTCTCTGGTCCATCCCTTTTTACAGTCTTCATCAGCCATGGATATGCCACCAGTAACAGTTCCATTTTCCTCCCTGCAACTCACTAAAATGCTATGTGTGTAACACTTCCCTTCATCAGGCTGTGGTAAAGTGATTGACTCTGATAACAGACTTCCTGAAGGAAAGCTACAAGAGTCCCTGTTCTTTCGTTTTTAAAAATTCATTCATTCGACGAATATGAAATATGCACACTGTGCTGCTGGGTACTGTCATGGAATCCTCTTTTCCCACTGAGAGCTTTTGGGAGGCATTACCTTCCTTGTTTAATTGAGAAGAAATCAATCTCTTTGGGAATTCCAGGTTGGCCAGGAGGCTACCCTAGCAGGCTGGAGAGGAGACCGTTTTTGAGGAGACAGGACTTTTAGATTTTTCTAACTCATCCTATATAGAATTAGAAGAACTCTACTTGCTTCCCTAGTAGTAGATGAAGGAAAAGAAGGACATTGCTTCAGCAGTGGTTTTGATTGGTTCACCAGTCAGAAATAAGACTATCTTCCTCTATTTCTTCTTCATCCAACACTGTGATTTTGGTCAGTTTCCACAAAAGTGAGAGAGCAAGGCTGTTTTGAACACATCTCTAGATTTTTCTATGGCTCCTGAAGTGGATCTTGATTACCACATAAGCACTAACACTGCCTCACATTCTTAATATATTATTCAAGTCTCAAGTCGGTATTAATGCACATCAATACACATTCCATACCAATGACAATACAAAGAACGTGAGGAAACACGTTAGTCTTTTTTGCGCTTAAAATTAAACATAGAAGAATGGCATCATTCTTAGTTGCGTAGAGTTATTTTGAGTAGAACATCTTTTTTTTTAAGACAGTTAAATAATTTATTCACATCCTCAGGCTGACTGTGAAAGCTATATCACCCTTAGATGTACTGGACACTTTAATAGCAACAACAGAGAGAAATCGGAGGCAACAAAGAGTCCTAATTGCTTCTATTAGGACCACAACAAACATATCTATGAGTCTCTGCTTGTCATTTTGCCAGAGCAATAGGAGAAGTGAAGATTCTTTTGCAGTGAGGGCCAAAAAGAAAATGGAGGCTCAGGGACAATATGACCTACAAAAATCAACCTTTACAGAAAGTTAAATCAGAGGCAGAACCTCTTCAGGTAACATTGGAGTAGAATGGAGAATGATTTCAGTCATTGAGCTCTTACCTAAGTTCATGATGCGAGCCCAAGGGATTTTGGTCAAGTACCTCCAAGCCTGGCTCAATTTGATTCACTCACAATTTACTTCTCTATCTTTGACTTTTTATGGTTCATTTTTATTTAACGGAAGGAAAACGTAAATACAAGTAATTACAGAGTAATCAGGTAGATTTTTTATAATTCTACATATATTTTATACTTTATTTTTAGTTAATTGTTTTGATTCTAGTGCCAGTGTTTATAGTTTACAATTACTTTAGAATACTGGTTGTGAGACAGCTGTTATCATTTCTGATTTTGATAACATAATCTAGATCTCATTGGCATAATGAGACAGAGGAGAAAAATTAAAACCAAGTATAAATATTGTCTTATAGTCAATGAGAATCCAAATGATGAGAGCACAATTTTTAAAGACAAGTATTTGTATTTGATATTACATTGCAGATAGCATGAAATACATATTATACCATGTACAAATGTATATAGTGAATAATTTCTCTCATATGCTAAATATAGCTTAAAATCTATATTGTGTTTTGCATTCCTAGCCATGTAGATAATTACCTTTTGGGTACTATATGGATTATTTATTGTCCAAAAATTTGTCAACTCAACTCTCCAAATCATAATTTAAACATTTCCAAGGTCTTAGATCTTGTGGGAGAAGATGTTTCCCAGGAGATAGAAGAATTTAAAAAAATACAAATGTGACGCTTCCTCAAGGACCTAGAAATAGAAATTCCATTTGACCCAGCAATCCCATTACTGGGTATATATACCCAAAGGATTATAAACCATTTTATTATAAAGACACATGCACATGTATGTTCATTGAGGCACTGTTTACAATAGCAGAAACCTGGAACCAACCCAAATGCCCATAGATAATAGACTGGACAAGGAATATGTGGCACATATACACCATGGAATACTATGCAGCCATAAAAAACGATGAGTTTGTGTCCTTTGTAGGGACATGGATGAATCTGAAAACCATCATTGTGAGCAAACTGACACAAGAACAGAAAATCAAACACCACATGTTCTCACTCATAGGTGGGTGTTGAACAATGAGAACGGACGGACACAGAGAGGGGAGCATGACACACTGGGGTCTGTTGTGGGGGGCCAAGGGAGGGACAGCGGGGTTGGGGTACGGAGGTCAGGGAGGGATAACACGGGGAGAAATGCCAGATATAGGTGACCGGGGGATGGAGGCAGCAAACCACATTGTCATGTATGTACCTATGCAACAATCCTGCATGATCTGCACTTGTACCCCAAAACCTAAAGTACAATAAGAAAGAAAAAAAAGAGATAAATCACTTTTCTCTCTCTGAAAAAATAAATAAATAAAAAATACAAATAAAGGACATGAATTTACATGGAAGGGTATGGCAGAAGAACACGATGGTTTCTAGTATTGTGTCTATGATTTAGTAGTCCTTTGATTTTGGAAAAAATCACTTAAATGTTTTGAGTCTTGGATTTCTAATTTCAAAAACAGAAATAAATAAGCCTTTCCTTTTCTTAATTCACAGGGTTATTGATAGGACCACAAAATAATAAATGTGAGTCGCTTTAAAAACTGAATATAAAATTATTCTCTCTTATTAGAAAGTATATCCCTTTGCTGAAATCCAAGGAAAGAACAGCATTACATTGCTATTCCTATTCCAATCACCTCAATGTTACCACTCTATGTGCACCACAGTTATCAGGGCTAGAACTGTGTTCAATCAACATATATTGAGGCCCACTGATACATTTGATTTTCAAAAGTAAAAAAGATCATTAGTTTCCTGAATTTTGTGTCCCATTGGGAGGTAGACAGAAGCCAGATGATGACTATTTGATATTTATCTTTTCAATGTATTTGGGAAAATAATTAAACATTTACATATATTGTGAATGTTATTTTATATTTTACTTTTGCATGTTTTAATTTAAGTTTCCTGAGCAATCTCTCCTTATAGACCATCACTTTATTTCTTGCTTAAGCATATTTTTTGCTATATGATCAGCTCAGAGTCAGGAAAATACCCCTGGATTCAGAAATTAATGACCTGAAGATTTATTTCAAATTGGATTTCTTCTTCTTCTTTTTCATTTTTGAACAACAGTCACTGAATGAGAAGTTATACCACATTATTTATTTTCAGAATGGCATTTTTTCTATAACTCCAAGTATTTTCAAAAAATTGCTTCAACATCCATAAATTCTATCTTGTTTTTTAAAGTCATGCTTGTTAGACCCTACATCACATTTCGTGGTATGCCAACTCTCTGCTGGCTGACCTGTTATCTGCAAAAAACGTACAGAAAGGTACACAGAATATGCCTAGAATTTAAATCAGATCAATGGGAAAAATGAAAAATGAAAAAAATATTTTATTTATATGACTAATTTATCACAGAGATTGTTCCAATTATTTTCCCTGTACAACTTTCATTGCTGACCTGGGATCTATTTCATCTTTAAGAATAAAGCTTTACAGAATCAGAAAAGAAGATTTTACTCATATAATTTACATAATGAAAACCTTTCTCCAGATATTTAATCCTAATTTTGTTCTGTATAAGGCATACTTTAATACTCAAATAACTCCATATAATTTGAAGCTGTCCAATCTTTTCTATGGGACCTGGTTTAACATCAATGATAGCAGACTGGAAACACAAATACCTGCCTTGTTTGATCTTGTACTATCTCATTCTCAGAGCCTATCTACTGCAGTGGTAGGCAGAAAGAATGGCTGAGATTGATGGGTGAGAAATAGAAGTAATTTCCGCACATGAAGACAGCATAAATAAGGTTTCTTTTGCACAACAATTTTTTCTTTGAAATAGATGTTTTAGGATTAGAATCTAAATATTTACACCTTTGGCAATGTTTGTTCAAATAAGAGAAGAAGAGAGTGAAGGAGTTTATAGAAATCTGAAACGATCTCTAAAGTCATTTTCAGGAACATGAAGGAACTACTAGTACGAATATTCTCAGAGGTTTTCTCTAAGTAGAAGTGAACTCCATTTTTTAATACTCAGACTTGCACTTATTTCCAACGTAAAGTAAGGGAATTTTCAGCAGTCTTAGCCTCAGTATCTCTTATCATCTCTTATCACTTGATTTCCCAAGAAAACCAGGTGATTTTGAACTCCCACATTAATGAATTAGATTTTTCAGTCACTGAAGAATTAAGAAATGAGCGAAAGTCGTTGAGAATGAATTTGTGAGAAAATGTGTAATTATTACCAAGGTCCGAAATTATTAACAAGATCAGAGAGCAAAATATGCCATGAGAATTTGATTGTGGTTGAACTATTGTTGCAGTTGGGGCCATGATTCATACATTTTTAAGAATCAACCAGTTGCAAGGACAAGGTCAAGAGTCCACTGCTAATTTTAGGTTGATTCTAATTCCTAATGAAAATAATTCCAGAATCCTGTGATTGCATAGTGATTATTAATTTATGAATGGTTATACTTTTAAAACCTTTTCTTTAGATAATTTTCAATTTGGGGTAAACTAAATAAGACATTTTAGTGATTATAGTACTTATTATAACTCCATTTTAGGGAGTAAAATCTTAAAGCACAGATCTAAATTAAATGACATCTTTGCTCAAAACTGTGTAAAAGATAAGATTCTATGTCTTACATAATGTAATCTGGGCATGAACCATTCCTAATAATTTCTTTTAATCCTCTCAGCATATTACCTTTCTTTCTTGCTTCCTACTACTCCTAATCTATTATGATTTGCCTTAACATATAACTTTATCTCTTAAGAAATTTCTTTTCTACGACATGCTCCTGTCTCAATGAAAACATCTTTATTTTTTCTTGGTAGCCTGTTCAGAGAGAAATAGACATTTCCCCATTAATTATAAAGTTTTTTTTTTCTTGTCAGAACCCATAATTCTAGTTGGTCATGGAAGCAGACAGTAATCATCAATATTTGCTTTCTCAGAAGTCATGTAGTCATCTCCATGTCTATTCTCTGACAACTTTCCAGACTAGTTGGTTAGGGCAGTGGTCTATCCCAATTACACACATAATCAAAAAATTCATAGAAGATAATAACTTTCTTAAATTCAAGTTCTTATCAGAAATGGGTAAGAGTCAGTTGTGTCCAATAATAGCTACTGTTCAGAAGACAGATTGGCTGAAAACAAATCTCCACACTTTTTGCAGATGGGGTGTTTATAGGGGCAATGCAATCCTTGCTTAAAAAGAAAGATAAAAGGAATAGACTGGTTTTGAAAATCAGTAGGGGTTTCAAATAAAGCACACATCATATATAAAGTACAATAGTCTCTGATTTTTAAAGTTCATAGGTTTAGACATAATTTGGGCCATTTTAGACAATGTTACATAGTAGAATAAAACAGAATTTTGGAATCTAATCATCTATTCAAATTCTTATTAAAATAGTATTTTATGTATTTAACCAGCTGAACAAGCTACTTGACTTCTCAGAAAATCATTTTTAACTACACTTTCTTATCTATAAAGTGCAAATGTGACAGAGAAAATCATTCTAAAATATTTTAATGTCTTCTCTTTTTTGTGTATCTCTTAAGGCAGAAAGTTGTTAGTCCTAACTGGAAAAATGACACACGGTAAGAGCATAACTAAAGAAGACAAAAACAGGCATGCTCTGCTAGAGAAAAATGAGGAAACCCTGGAGTTCATAAAACTGGAGTGAGAAGGAGATAGAAGTGTCCAGAGAGGAAATGAAAAAAAAAAATGCATAGGGACTGATGCTGGTAGATCAAAGAAAGAAGTGGAAGATAACATTGGTTAGATGTTTTGTTTTTGTTTTTGAGGTTATGTTGCCTAGATTTTTAAAGAAATTCCTTGATACATGCAATGGAAACCACTTACCCCCCTTAATAAAACCTTAGTGAATGTCTATAATATATATATCAATGGATTTGTGTATGTACATGTCAATGTGTGTGTGTATGCATGTGTAGAAGTGTGTGTTATCTTTTTATGGATGCAAAATTATCAAAATTGACTTTCATTAAGAGCAAGTTGGATCAAATGGTCAAATGTTGCAGTTAATAAGAATAATCCTTACCTTGCTGGACTGCTTTCACAGAATTATTTATTATATTGCCTGACTCATAGCAAGTGAACAATAAATAGTAGCTATTTGCTGCATTGTAATGCAAGTAACTGTCAAAACAGACATCATTTTGGTATTCACTATCTCTTCCAAGCCATGTGCTCAGGTTTCCAAGTTGCATCAGACGCTATCAATAGAACACTGAAAAATGTAAGGTTGTCTCCTCAATTATTTAGAAATAAAAGTATTCCATTGGTTCCCTGAGGGCTCGGGCAGAGAGGACAAATCTCATAATAAAAGGGAGTCGTGTTTACATAAACTCTATAGAACATGGATGAATGGTTAGGGCATTTCGATTAGAGCAACTCTAGCATTAAGTCACACTCCTTATGCTGTAGATGTGAGAGAAGTTGGGAGAGTTATAAGGGTAATTTAATTATTTTACACACAAGTAGAGAGGATCATTACAGTTGAAAACTTATATTATTTGGAGAAGAATAAAATGAATAATTTTTTTATAACTGACACACCCTAATAGTATGACATAGAAACGAGCCAGGTGAATAGTGTTAAGTGTGAATGTTTCTCCCAAACCGTCTTCTAAACCTGATTCTAAATTACTTAAAAATTGTTGACCACTTGAATATGCAATCAAAGTACTCAATGTTTGGTAAACACACACTGTAATAAATTTGAATCTAATCCAATATATTGATATTATTTTCTGACAATTGATCTTGACACTGTCTTTAACTTTATTGTTTTTTAAACTGGAGAAAAAATTCCTGACAATGCAAAATTTCAGTTTCTATTTACAGTATCATTAATTTACTTACTTGTGTTAGCCAAATACTTGACCCATGTTTCTGATATCAAAGTATTTAAAAGTATTTAATAAAATAGGTCATAGAAACATTACATTAAACCAATAAATGACTGTAAAATGGTTTGTGTATTTAATGTTAACATTCAGAACATTATAATGATTTATCCCTCATCATAAATAAAAATGCTGAATAGAAGATTCAGTATGACACAGGTTATAAAATACTTTCAAATGAATTGCCCTGGGTGCCTATACATTTATTATTAAACATATACATGTACATACAAGTCGATAATTAATGACATAAAATGGCCCATTTCTCTTTGCTTCTGAGCTAAAGAATTATCACACCATGTTTATGCAATCCACTGAGGCCAAGATCTTCCTTCTGCTCTCAGATTATCTGGTGCTTCTAGACATGCAACCAAAGGCAGCTGGAAAATAAGTTGACCATGGTCTGTCTTGGTGGCAGCCAACTGAAGGACCTTACGTGCTTGGAACCTGCCAGTCTCATGCATGAGCTCAGAAAACTCTTCTACAGATTTAGGATTTTGGAATTTGAACTTGTAAACTCTCTGGTCTTTCTGTCTTTCACAAAGTCCTGGTTCAGCTACTTTTAGTGTGGGTCTTTGCATAGGTAAATAAAGACCCACATTAAAGATGCATTCCACACCCTGGTCTCTTTCATTATCTTAATAAATACAGTCAATCAGCACACCTCTCTCTCTATTTTTTTTCTTTTTTTGTATAAAGCTTTCCCAGTGTTGGTTCTGATTATCAGTGAGATTTGGGAACAATTGATCTATAGCAGTAGTAACTCAGAGGAGCTAGAGTTCTCTCTCTTCCCTCTATTTAAGTTGAAATAAGGACAAAAATTGGGTGTCCAGGTTTAAAAATTTAATGGCAATCTGAAGGGTACTTTTATGATTTTTGAATCTAATAATAGGGACCATTTTATGTTTTTATGTATTTTTCTACTTTTTTTCAACTGTATTTACAGAAGTGCTGCAGGGAAATCTGAAATAGAGCATGAGCTGGGGAGAAGGATATATGAACAATATTATTCTAAGTTTTAATATTCCTAATCATTTTTAATAATGTAATAAAATAATGTTCAATGAATTGAAAAGAGGTTAAAAAAGGAATAGTTGGGTCAATTTGAAACCTTGAAGTCAGTAAGCTAATGTTACACTCTTACAAAATACTTTTTAGCTATATAAACAGGAACTAACAAATTTGGACATTGAAAATAATTTAAATTGTTATCATTTCTTTTTTAGAGTATGAATCCTATTCAGGGAAACCAGTCAAACAAGTAAACACTTATATGATGAATTTGATCTATTATTTTGATTGACTTGTCCATTATAGTGATTGGAATTTGCCTGTATAGACACAGTAGTCCTTCTAGAAGACAGCTTCTTTGGGTACAACTTCTCTTACAGTTGACCTGCTTAAGAAGTTTGGGAAAGTTGAGCATCACTGTATATCGAAAATTTATCTAAGATTTTGGCATCATTCAAATGTCTGAGGCTCTAATTAAGACAAATTATAATGTTACTCCTAAATTTTGACATGTTTTAAAAACATAGTGTATCAACAAGATATGATGAAAAGTTGCTCTATATGGGTTTTCTCAAACCAGCTGGATAATGGTTAAGTAACTATATTGGCATATGAAACTTAAAGACATAAAATATATTGTAAATTTATGGATATATCAAGTCCTACATACCCTTATCAAAACAAGGAAATTCGTGGAGATAGTCTGAAAGAGTTTTTAACAATTTTGTATCATAAGGTAAGCTTAAATAACATTTTACTTTCTATAAAGCACTTGTTACTGAACAGTGTTATGAGTACACTTTAATTTGATTCTCTACCTATTTCATTTTCTAGCTCCCATCCCAACAAGACTAAGATGTCAAGGTGAGTGGATCACTTCAGAGCCCAGGAATTCAAGAATAGCCTAGGCAACGTGTTGAGACACCATCACCACAAAAATATACGAAACTTAGCCGGGTATGGTGGCTAATTTTGTTGAAGAAAATTTTCTTCAAGAGTAAGCTGCCCCTTACCTTTCTTTATTTGTCTCTCGCATGCCATGCATCATTGAGCTGTCATATTAAGATTTCAGAATTAACTGGGATACCTAGTTATTCTAAATGCTTTTTGAAGTTAAGACTTAACAAAGGATACAAAGTAGCAGATATGCTGGATGAGTAAGGCTAGAGAACTAACAAATCACACGAGAAGCGCAGTTAATAACATTGTATTGTGATTGGGATTTTTGCTAAAAAAGTAGATTTTAGGTGTTTCTGCTACAAAAACTGGGCAACTATATGTTCATTGGCTTAAACATTAATCATTTCACTATATATATGTCAAAAAATCATGTTGTAACATAAATATACAATATATTTCTTTGTAAAAATACTTAACGGCTAAAAGTTGTTCCTGTGTCTCCTTTAATGGGTTCCAGTTTGCAAAATGCTTGAGTCATATCCTTGTGAATTACAGGAGGGATGCCAGCAAGTGCCATGGAGAGCCTTGTTTTTCAGTGTTCCTTCCATGGTTCTGATGCCTTGTGAGCATTGTTTCTTGGCAGGCTCAGAGTAAGCTCCCTGTTTTTCTATCATGTATATTGAAGACGTTGATATCCTTGCAAGAAATCGAGCAAACTGATCATAAGCCCCAAAGCTCTCTTCAGAGGTGACTTTGATTCCATGAGTTTGAAGGCTTTTGGCAATTAAATCCAGCTGGATGCCAGAGATGTCTCTGAGCTCCCAAGGCAGTATGCAAATCAACGGAAACAAACAGTAATACTAGGATTTAACAGCTCATGAGAAAGTATAAAGATGTATGCATACGCTTTGTAATATCTATCAATTGTCTCTCTAGTTGACTTTTTGGTATAATCAACCCTTCTTATTGTTGCTTTATTAACAACAATATGGGTATATTGCCTACATGTGTTCATCTATAACAACATATATAATGGGTATATATAACTTATAATTAATATATTACATATATCTCAATTTGTTGTGATTTACTTTATTGTATTTTGTAGTTATTTTACAATTTACAGATTTGTGGCAGCCTTGCATTGAGCAAGACTAAGGAGCACCTTTTTTTTGGGGGGGGGGTTAGTGTTTCCTTTATTGTAAAGCACTGAAATAAGTTAAATAAACAGGTGGGAGCCTGGGCAGTCCTCCAGCCACTATATCCACAGCCCCTGGGAGTAGCGTAGGTGAATACAAGGCCCTTCTCACTGAGCTCATGAAGTGCATCAGTCAGGGCAAAGTCCCTGGTCCATATGAGCTCCATGCCCATGGGGTTTGGCTGGTCTTTATACTGCCTAGAGCAGTATATGGACTGAGAGAGCCCCTGGCTAGCAGGGAAAGGAGAAGGTGGCTTCTGGTCCAGCTATATAAAACATGGGGAAGAAGAACCTAGTTCAGGGTGAGTCTGTATCCAGAGCCCAGCTGCCAGCAGTGCCCAGTGCTGGAGGCCCCAAGAGCTCAAAACAGACAGTGGACTATGAGGTGGGTGGGGACCATCCCTCAGAGGCAGAAAGACCAGGCCCTCCTGCCCCACAGTGACTGTGCAGCTTTTGATGGCATCTGTAGTTGTCCCAGTGGCCTGTGGTATAGATGCTGGTGGCACCATTTTCTAACAGCTTGTGCACACTTCGTGTCTCTGTGTCACACTGTAATTTTTATAATATTTCAAACTTTTTCATTATTATTATATCTGCTATTGTAATCTGTGATCAGTGATCTTTGATGTTACTATTGTAACTGTTTTCAGGTGACAGGAATTCTGTCCCTATAAGATGGCAAACTTAATAAAGGTGTGCATTCCGCAGCTATTCCCCCAACTCTCTCCCTCTCCTTTGCCCTCTCTGGTCCCTGAGACACAACAATATTGAAATTATTCTTCGATATCCTTAAGTGTTCTAACAACGTGAAGAATCACATCTTTCACTTTAAACCAAATCTAGAAATGATTCTGCTTAGTGAGAGTGGCATGTGAAAAGCTGAAATAGTCTAAAAGCCAGGCCTCTTGCCCAAAACAGTTAAGTTGCGGATACAAAGGAAAAGTTCCTGAAGAAAATTGAAAGTGCTATTCTGGTGAACTCATGAATAATAACAAAGTGAAACAGCCTTATTGATAATATGGAGAAAGTTTTAGTGGTCTGGATAAGAGATCAAACCAGCCACAAAATTTCCTTAAGACAAAGCCTAATCCAGAGCAAGGGCCTAACTCTTTTTAATTCTCTGAAGCCTGAGAGAGGTGAGGAAAGTGCAGAAGACAAATTTGAAGCCAGCAGAGGTTGGTTCATGAGGTTTATGGGAAGAAGCCATCTCCACGACATAAAAGTGCAAGATGAAACAGCAAGTGCTGATATAGACAGAAGCTGCAACAAGTTTTCAAGATCTTGCTAAGTTAATTGATGAAGCTAGCTACACTAAGCAACAGATCTCCTATGTAAATGAAACAACCATCTATTAAAAGAAGATGCCATCTAGGACTTTCATAGTTAGAGAGGAGAAGTCAATGCCTGGCAGCAGGTCTTCAAAGGACAGGCTGACTTTCTCGTTAGGGAATAATGCAGCTGGTGACATTCAGTTGAAGCCAGTGCTCATTTACCATTCTGAAACTCCTAGGTCCTTTAATAATTATGCTAAATCTAGTCTGCCTGTGCTCTAGAAATAAAACAGCAACGTTTGTATAAGAACATATGGGTTTACAGCATAGTTTACTGAATATTTTAAGCCCAATATTGAGACCTATTGTTCAGAAAAAAATGGTTCTTTTCTAAGTATTACTGCTCATTGACAATGGTCCTGGTCACCCAAGAGCTCTGAGGAAAATGTACAGGGACATCACCATTGTTTTCATGCCTGCTAACATGACATCTATCCTGTATCCCATGGACCAAGGAGTAATTTTGACTTTCAAGACTAATTATTTAAGAAAAACATTTTGTAAGGTTACAGCTGCTATAGAGAGTAATTCCTCTGATGAATCTGGCAAAGTCAATTGAAAGCCTTCTGGAAATATTCATCATTCTAGATGCCATTAAGCACATTCATGATTCACAGGAGATCAAATATTGATATTATCAGGAATTTAAAAGAAGTTGATCTGGAAAAAATAAAAATTAAAAAAATATTGTGCATCATTTTCAGATCTGGAAAAAAATAATTAATTAAAAAGAAGTTTATTTCATCCCTCATGGATGACTTTGAGGAGTTCAAAACTTCAGTGGAGAAAGTAACTATAGATGTGCTATGAATAGCAAGTGAACTAGAATTAGAAGTGGAGCCTAATGATATGGCTGAATTGCTGCCATCCTATGATAAGGACGGCATTCTTGAGTGGAGGAGGACTTGCTTTTTATCGATGAGCAAAAAGAGTAGTTTCTTGAGATGGAATCTATTCCTAGTGAAAATACTGTGAATATTGTTGTAATGACAACAAAGGCTTTAGAATATTACATAAACTTTGTTGAGAAAGCAATGCAAGGTATGAGAAGATTGACTCCAATTTTGAAAGAAGTTCTACTCTTGGTAAAATACTATCAAACAGCATCACATGCTATTAGAGACATCTTTATTATTATTATTATTATACTTTAAGTTCTGGGGTACATGTGAAGATCATGCAGGTTTGTTACATAGGTATACATGTGCCATGGTAGTGGTTTGCTGTATCCATCACCCCGTCATCTACATTAGGTATTTCTCCTAATGTTCTCCCTTCCCAATCCCCCCACCCCCTGCAGTTCCTCCCCTAGCCCCCCACTCACCAGGCCCCAGTATATGATATTCCCCTCCCTGTGCCCCTGTGTTCTCATTGTCCAACACCCACTTATGAATGAGAACATGCGGTGTTTGGTTTTCTGTTCTTGTGTCAGTTTGCTGAGAATGATGGTTTCCAGTTTCATCCATGTCCCTGCAAAGGACATGAACTCTTTAGTGAAAAGAAGTGTCAATCAATATGACAAACTTCATTGTTGGGTTAAGAAATTGCCACGGCCACTGAATCTTCAACAACACCACCCTGATCAGTCAGCAGCCATCAACATCAAGGCAAGACTCTCCACCAGAGACTTACTGACAGTCCAGATGATTTTTAACGTTTTTTTTTTTTTTTTTTTTTTGACATAGTTTCGCTCCTGTTGCCGATGCTGGAGTGCAGTGGTGTGAGCTCGGCTCATCGCAACTTCTGCCTCCCAGATTTAAGCGATTCTCCTGCCTCAGCCTCTCGAATAGCTGGGATTACAGGCATGCACCAACATGCCCAGCTAATTTTTGTAGTTTTAGTAGAGACAGTGTTTCTTCATGTTGGTCAAACTGGTCTCAAACTCCTGACCTCAAATGTTCTGCCTGCCTTGGCCTCCCAAAGTGTTGGGATTACAGGCGTGAACCATCATGCCAGGTCACTTGTTAACATTTTTTAAGATTTAGGGTGTACATGTTTTTAGACATAATTCTACTGCACACTTATTAGACTACAATATAGTGTTAACATAGCTTTTATATATGCTGGGAAACCAAACAATTTTTGTGGCATGCTTTATTCAGATTTTCACTTTATTGTTGTGGTCTGGAACTGAACCACACAGTATCTCTGAAGTATGCCTATTATTATCTGCTTCAAAAATGCTTTAAATGGATGACTAGCTTAACTAGTGGCCACATTACCTGGTAATTTCTAGCAGGAGACTGAATAAAAGACCAAAATTAGTGGCTTGTATTTTTTTTTAATTATCTTGCAGCTGCCCACCCCAAAAACACATACACGTGCACACAAAAACAATCTAGCATTATGGACCACACAAGGGTCCTCTGAGCATTATGGCCTATCTCCAGCTGGATGCCTTCATCCTGCTATGGATAGCACATTCACTTATTTCATATTCTTAGCCACAAATGACACTGGGTACAATTTTAGAACGATTGTCCCGTTTGTCAGAATATCAACGTATTGCTATTGGAAGTGATAAGAACTAGACATTTAAATAGTCCTGTTACAATCCAAAACATTGGGAACACAACTGTTGTGAACAGTACTTTGTGAGCAGTGCGTGACAGCATGGCAGTGGAAGGCAGGCTTCTGGGACCTTCTTTCCATCAGATATGTACCCTTAGATATGTGATCTCCCAACTCTATGTTGCAATTTTTTCCTTAACAAAAAATAAAAATTTTGTAGTAAGTGATGTTATCTTCCAGCTCCAAACTAAACTTTCCAAGAAACCAATGACATGTTCTCATCTAAATACTGCACAAAACACCTATTTAATAAGGGTCTGTAAGATAGTCTACCTATAGTTATTTTTTTTTTCAAAGAAACCACAAACTGTAATGAAAAGGTAGACAGGAAAATAATAATAAATGATTTATGACTAAAAGGTCCAAATAAGCAGAATAAGCTTATGTTCTGAAGCTATGTATGTTAGATGAGGAAAGCACACAGAACGTGTATATATTGTTATTTGTGAGAAGAAATAATGATGGAAGTAAGTCATGCTTTAACCATAGCAGAATGAAGACATCTAAAGGATAGAGAACAGCCCATAATTCTCCAGAAGATTACTATAATAGTAAGGTTTTATTGAGATCCATCCACTTTCCCTCTTATTTATTGAGACATGTATTTCAACTATATTTGTATCAGTTACAACTCTTTAAAATCAAAGACTATACATAAAAAACAATTTTGCTGGAGTGATAGGATGATTTTATAAAATACATTCTTCTTTAACCAGCACACTTTTCATTTAAAAATATTACTTGTAAAATGTCAAAATTATTTCTGTTACCATTCCACTGGATGTGGTATGTGGAGTATTTTCTATAAACATTGAACAGTATTTTATAACAGACAGTACAAGAGACATTCTTAAATTTAAATACCCTTTTATATTTTAGAGTAGATTTAGATTTATGGCAAAGTTGCAAAGATAGCACTCTCACTCTGTTTTGCCTATTGCTAGCATCTTACATTACTGTGGTATACAGATTGTCACAATTAAGAAATCGACATTGATACGTTGCTATTAACTGAAAGAACACACTTGATTGGGACTTAGTTTCCTTAATGCACACATTTCTGTTCCAGGGTCTCACTCAGGATACCACCTTTCATTCAGTTGTCATGCAACCTTAGGCTCCTCTACTCAGGGGCAGTTTCTCAGATTTTGTTTGTTTGCTTGTTTAGATGGCCTTAAGAGCTTTGAGGAATACTCATTTGGATGTTTTTAGGATTTCCCTGAATTTGAGTTTGTCTTGCAATTAGATTGGAACCGGGTTAAATAAGGAGGATGAGCACAGAGTAAGTATTACTTGTATTACATCATGCAATGGTAGGAACTATCAACATGACTTATCACTGATGATGTTAACCTTCATCACATGTATAAGATAGTGTTTTTTAAGCTTCTCCATTGTAAAATCATCTTCTCCCCTTTTTCAGACTCTACTCTTTGGATTCACCAAGCACAGCCTACATTCATGGAGCAAAAGTGAAACTTCACTTCTTCAAGTTGGGAGTATCTACACAAATTATTTAAACAAATTATTTAAACTTGCTCTGTATAGGAAATTTGTACAAGAAACATTCCTAATATCCATTTTCTAAACTTTCATGAATGTTGTTCAATAAAACAAAGTTTTGTTTTTTTTTTTTTTCAAAATCTTTCATTTGTGGATGACATAGTGCATCAAATACATCAGGGAGTTAGAGACGTTTCTTGGCCTCAGCATTCTACTTTTATGGATGGGATAACTATCAATTCTTCTTTAAACTGGTCACTTTCAAAAGAAGACAATCACTTATTCTGTACCAGTCATTATTTAACCAAAATAATATCATGTAAAAGATATTCAAGCTGAGAGCTTCCCTTATTATGGCTAAAAGACCACAAACAAAAATCTGTGGAATCATTTATGTGTGAAGATGGAGGGTATCATGTACAGATCTGGGTAGGAAGAGGCAAGGTTGATCCAATTATCCAACTAATATGACCGATAGTACTTTGCCATAAACCCATACATTACATAGTTATATAACCATTACATTAGTAATAAATTTGTGTTAGTCCATATGCATCTTATCATTATTAAGAGCAGTACCATCATTAACAAGAGCATGTAGAGCACTGAGCCGGATGCAGCATATTTGCTCTATTTTCTTAATCATATTCCTTATAAATAGGGCACATATGAAATTTATTTTATTTATTTTTTTAATTGTACTTTAAGTTCTGGGGTACATGTGCAGATCCTGCAGGATTGTTGCATAGGTACACACATGCCATGGTGGTTTGCTGTCTCCATCCCCCATCACCTACATCAGCCATTAAAATGTTAGTTAGAAATTCTTAGCCTAGTGCCAGATCAGTAATATTAATAATGCCATGAGAAACTATGGTGATGGTATCTCCAAATGTTAAAATAATCTCAAAGACCTCATGGAGAAAATACAATTTGAGGTGGCTTTTGAGGGTATTACAAGTTTGGCAAAAGATGAGAATGTACACTATGTCTAACAATCATAATGTAGACTTTTTTGGTTAGAAAAGTTTTCACATAATAAAGAGGTCACATCAAAATGATTGGAAAGTTGAGATGTAGAGTAGATTATTGAAGACCTTGAATTTAAGGTGAAATAATTTGTAAATGAGTTGAGACTGAAGGTTTTAAAAATGGGCAGTAATTTGTGTAAATAGTGTATTGATATTAACCATTGCTGATGTTATACAATGTTATTGACAAAAAAAATAAACTACAGAGAAGTAAAAGGAAGGGAGTAAAGTCATTTGTCAAATTTCCTTCATAGAACTACTATAAAATTTACTTTATATCCTTTCAGGGGAGTACGGGTGTTTACATATGCATTTATTCTTTTTAATATAGTAAGACATTATGACTTTATAGTAGCTTATCCTATATCTTCATTTTATATTTCCCTGTGAGTATTTGCTCTGTCATGACTATTCATAGTTATTTTACAGCTATTTTATTTTAGATGTTACTCAGATAACATGCATATAGTTTTTTAATTGGGTATTTATTCCTTTTGTTTATTTTCATAACTGATTGATTTCTTCCTGCTTTTCAATATTTTTGTATTTTAATGCCTTTTTGGTGTCATTTCCTAACTAACTTTTAGTAATCTGGCTTATCTTCTATTTTGATCTTTTTTTCAGCTTGGTGTTTTCATTGTACTAATTTGATCCTAGTTTTCTCATATTGTATACATCAAAACTGACTTGATGACATATAGATTTTTATTGAAAAATACAAAATTTTAGACCCAGGTTATTATAACAATTTTCATGTTATACCAGCAATTTTATTAGGATATATAAAATAACTGTAATTACAGGCTTAACCACTTTAAAATATGCAGTAAAAATAAGCTATAGGTTTAACTGATTTTAAAGTTCATTGTCTATTCTTCAAACTAAAACTTGTTTATATGTGTATTTGTTGGATTTCTCTGTAGCTATACCACATGTTCATATGTATAAATATTCATTATATTTCAAGAATAAAAGCATTAATTTTATTTTTTAATGTAAAAGAAATGACGCATTTAAATTATAAAGAAAACTTTATAATATGATTGACATTAGAAAAATCATTGCATAGATTTAGCTAGAATCACCATTTTTCCTTCTGATTTTTTATTTTATTTTTTTATTTTATTTTATTTTTATTTTTTTTGAGACGGAGTTTCGCTCTTGATACCCAGGCTGGAGTGCAATGGCGCGATCTCGGCTCACCGCAACCTCCGCCTCCTGGGTTCAGGCAATTCTCCTGCCTCAGCCTCCTGAGTAGCTGGGATTACAGGCACGCGCCACCGTGCCCAGCTAATTTTTTGTATTAGTAGAGACGGGGTTTCACTATGTTGACCAGGATGGTCTCAATCTCTTGACCTCGTGATCCACCCGCCTCGGCCTCCCAAAGTGCTGGGATTACAGGCTAGAGCCACCGCCTTCTGATTTTTAATAATAAATTTTAAAAATAGGATTTAGTCCTCCTCTTCTCACACATCAGAGTTCTGTTTGACCTGATCAATTATCAGCTCAGTGAAACTCAGAGAATTTAAAGCTAGAGGCCTAAGAGATTATACAATATCTACAAGACTAGATAAAATCACCTAGAGAAAAAAATGTAGGTTAAAGAGAGAAGAGGTCCAAGGTCAGATAACTGTAGAACCACAGCATTTCTTGGAAAGACAAAGAGAAACCAAGAAATTAAACTACACAATATCCAAACAAATCAAACAAAATCCAGGAAAGTGTAGTGGCGTAGAAGACAAGTATATAAAGTCTTTTGTAAAGGAATAATTAACTGCGTTGAATAAAACTGAAATATGAAATAAGATGCAGCCTGAGAACTGACTGGTGATACGAGCAGCACTGACATTACTGGTGATCCAGAAAAAACATTCAAGAGGAGAGTAGGCTTCAAATCCTGATTGTAAAAATATCGAGAAAGAAAGTAATAGAAGCAGTAATATCAATAGAAACAGTTTTTCTATAAAGGGTGGCAGCTGAAGAGGGATATTTGAGGAGGTCTTTTCTAAGGAAGGTCTTTTTTAAGGTGGGGGGGTGTTACAGAAACTTTTTATGCTGATAAGAACAGGAGAAAGGTGGAATTAATTGCAAGCACAAGGACTTTAAGTGCATGGAACAGATGGGATATAGTTTAAGTTACTGGATTTCAACAGCATTGTAGGCAGTTCATCTACTGAACTAGGAATAAAGAAGTGTCTAGGTAAAGGCAGGCTAGATTTGGTGGTAGAAGAATTATAAACTTATAATTGAATTGCCTTTTTTAAAGGGATATAAAAATCAAGGTGATCAGCTGAGTGAATTAGGAGGGGGAGGAGACACGATGTTGGAGGAGAGAAGGTATGAAGTAGTTGCTTCATAGTTTAGAAGTGTGAACTGACTAGAGAAATCCAAAAGCATTTCTGAGCAGTTTTGAACCATAAATCTGTGGCCATAAATTTAAACATCCGTTGGTAAAACTGCTAGTTTTCTCCAACAGTGTTCAGCTGCTCACAGATAGGCTGGTAGTAAGAAGAGAAATGGATTTAACCAAAGCCAGGCCTTGACAGGTGAGTTGCATAGGGAAAAAACAGACAAAGAACATGAAGGAGTACACCAGGAAGTATCATAATAATGAATTGTGTAACCTGAGCTATGTATAAGGGCAGTAAATGAGGTTAAATGGGGTGAGAGATAGTAAAAATAATAACAATAATAATAATATGGTAGTGTTGATGAATTGCAGGTACTTGTGGGACTAATGGTTTATATTATTCTATTAGTATTGGAATAATGGTAAAATAAAGTGAGGTAGAATATAATAAGAGGTAGACAGTAAAATATAAAAAATAATGTTTTTGGACTTTTTTTGCTGATTAGTATTGACCTAGTCTAGGGAAACCCTGAGTGAATGCATGCAGCAGGATAAAAAACGAGCTCCGCAGGAGAAATGATCAAGAATCTAATAATAGTGGGAGGACCTTCATGAGCTACCCAAGAATTGTGAAAGAGCAGTGTGTTCAGTTTTTAGTAGAAGATGTCTTTGGAAGCAATGACAATGTTAGATATCTACTCCAAAGAAGGATGGTGGGTAATAATGAAAAATCACATGCTCTGAATAATATGTTTCAGGAGTGGAAGAAATGGGATTCTACAGAAGCTGAAGTAATTGAGCCTGTATTGTATGGTGGACTCAGTCCTCATCTTTTTTTTTTTCATTTTAAATATTTGTGTGTACGTAGTAGGTACATATATTTATGGGGTATATATTTTGATTCAGGCATGAAATACATCATGGAGAATGGGGTATCCATCCCCTCCAACATTTATCCTATGTGTTATAACAATCCAATTGTATCCTTAGTTATTTAAAAATGTACACTTTAGCTATTATTGACAATAGTCATTCTGTTGTGCTACAAATAGTACATCTTATTAATTCTTTTCTTATTTTTTTTTTGAGACAAGGTCTTGCTCTGTTGTTTAGGCTGGTGGAATGTAGTGGCATAATCATAGCTCACTGTAACCTTGACTCCCTGGGTTCAAGCGATTCTCTCACCTCACCCTCTTGAGTACTGGGGCCACAGGAGTGTGCCTCGCTAATTTTTAAATTTTTATAGAGACAGAGTTTCATCATGCTGCCCAGGTTGGTCTCTAACTCCTGGGCTTAAGTGATCCTCCTGCCTTGGCCTCTCAAAGTGCTGGGATTACAATCATGAGCCACCCTGCCTGGCCTTATCATTTCTAGGGGAACATGGATGGCCTCCTTTTTGAGGCTAGTCTCTGGAATTTTAGAGTGGTGAATCTGGTCGTGGGTCATATTAGAGCATAGGAGTGTACTCCATAAGTGCTGCTGTGGACTTTGTTCAGTCCAAGGAGACAGGTGGCTAGTTTAAAGTGAGTTTCAACCTCAGTTAAAAACTGAAAGCTTATGCACAAGAAAATGACTGTATTTATTAAAACCGACTATAAAATAATCCTGATGGCAGGGTGTCTCTTCTCATACTCAGGGGTCAACAGTCTGTTTATTCAGGAAAGGCGCTATTGCTACTAGCTTGATTTGCTCTTTGGGATTTTACTGACATCGCTGAAATTTAGCCAAGGTGATAGGGCATTTCAAACTCAACTGGAAGAAACGCAGCTGGAATGATGCCATGAAACGCTTTCTAGCAGAGAAGAACAGGGCGAAGGTGAAATGGCCCAAGTACATCTGAAATCCTGGCATCTTTTTCATTCCAGTATTTCAGAATGTTCAGTTTTATTGCTGAATAAGCTCCTAGAAGAACATCTTTCTCACTTAAGCACAATCTTAGATGCTATCTAATCTCAAACCTTAATACAACTGAGATTGTGGGAACCTCGAGAGGGGTAGGCAAGAAAGGAGACAGAAAGCACACCCTTGACTTTGTTTCCAAATAGGTCAAGATGCTCCCAGAGAAACATTCACTCTCCCATTTGCGGTACTCTGCCTTCACTGGAGTTCCTGGTTGTACTGAAAGCTACCAAGAGCCAAGGAAGAAAAATATAAAGCAGGGTATTTGTCCAAATATTTTCCAGGAGACATGAATTCATAAGATATACTTTTCCAGCTTTTAATCATGTATTAGTTGCTAGCAGAAAAAAATAACTATAGGAAGCAATCAGCTATATAGGTTTATAAACACGATTGTCAATGTGGAGGTATAAAAAATCCTATAGCTTTATTCTCTTACATAAATTATAAGCCAGCAAACTGAAGTTAAGAGATAGAGAAACCAAGAAAGTGATAAATGCAACAGGTGTTATCATTCTGCATTACTAGGAAAGAGCTAACTCCAAAATGGAAATGAAAAATTTTGTTATATGTAGCCATGGTTACATAGAAGAGTGTAATCATTGCAGAAAAGTGTTTATTATCTTTATGTTTCATTTATTTACTTCGTGTTATATCTGTTCGGTTAGCTATTTTCTGCCCCATGTTTGAAAAGTTGCTGGCTACTCTGAGTATATTAAGAACAAAGTCCTGAAGAAAAGATAGTGAGTCCTATCTCAATTTAGTTTACTTCTAAATGACACATAATACCTTACATGACCATAAATTAATATTGCATCCAAATTGTACCTTAAAATGGGTTGATTTAATAACTCCAAACTAGAAGACTCTATTGCTAAGCAATCTTCTAAAACGTGTCATCAATTTGTTTTTTAAAATAATCACTTAAAAAATCTCTTCTACATATGTAACAAGTTCTCCTTTCCATTCTAACCTCTAAATCATTCCCCACAGCTAAGAAAAATTTTAAATTTAAGTTTATATTACAATTGAGAGTATCAATTCTATGACTACTGTCATTTGTAAAGAGGCTTTCCTGATCCAATTTAAGGAGTAGTATTTGAATAAACTACTGTGAAAATCATTCTTTCTTCCCTGTGGGCCTGAGAGTATTGGGACAATGTTTGTCTTTGTAGCAGAGAAGTAATAAAATCACAGAAAAAAGTAAGTATATACGAATTGTAATACTTTATTGTATAGCACAATAACACAAATCACGACTACATTTTCAAAATGTATTTTATCAGTTTCCATAATTAGGTCACAGCAACTCTTTGTGATCAAAACAGATGGATAAATATCCCTGCTCTGCAAATCTGTTTGTTCCTAGGGATCTATGGCTTAGCCTATTTTGCAAAGATATGTATACATTCATCCATTTATTCATTTCATAAATATGTCTTTATACTTCCCTATATGTAGGGAAATAGAATTGAAAAGGGAGTTGGGAAGAGTGAGGAGGCAGTGAAGCAAGACATTAAACTTACATTTTTGCTTTGTTTAAAATGTACGTGAATTTATTTGCTCTTTAATGGCAATTAAAAAGTTATAGTTGCTTTGGAAAAGTTGAAAAAATACACAAATATACAAAGAGGTAATAGAAACTATCCACAGTCCCACAGTCATGGATGAGCAGCAGGATCTGATCACTTGGGCATTTAGGGAAAAGAAAATCTTTCCTGAGTTCTTTCTGCATGCATTACCTACCAATGATGTGTTAAATTCACATTTCATTTGCTGGGAAGCTTTCTCCAGCCCAGTTCCATACATAAGGCTAATGTATACTTAGCAACCTCACTAGAGATGTAGTGTACCTAAAGTCAGGAGTCCTCAGGTGTCTGGCAGTTTTAAGGATGCCCTTGAGCTGAGTCCAACTAACATGCAAGAAGTTATAAACATATAACCCTGGAAATGTTTTATTGATTTCCCGGAATGAGGTCCCTAATGACCACTATACTTAGCTTGCAACATGTTTTATAGATGTTTTTATTAAAGTTGATTTAATTTCCCCCAGTTCACGTGTTCTTGCTAATTGAATCATTTCCCTCAGTTCCCAGAACACCATAAAATAGAAAATTTATTATATACTTTGTCACGATATATGTTAGAGTAAATATATTGATGTGACTCCTCAGCCAGTACATTGTGCAGATCTGATAAAGTGCCATCATAATTACTCAATGAATCTGATGCACTTCAATATATTATCATGAGCTCTATTGGTTATGAAAGTTAAAATGATCCATTGTTGTGATTATTGAATTAATGTCAAATATTTTATGTCCTTTCAGTTGTAAGAAAGTTGTATTACCCTCTTATCAAAATTGAGTCCAGATAGTTATTTAGTTCAGCTTATTTTCCTTCTGCCAATTAGTGACATGTCAATAGAAATAGAAAAATATCAGAGTTCTCCATATTGAAAAATAGAACTGTGTCATGTGAATATCATAGCATTTAAAAATTATGTAAAACAATTATAAATGTAGATACATTTTTTTATACCTTGAAAATTTAATTATCAAAACTTGGTATTTAATAATAAAATATAATAATTCCCTCCTGCAAGGCTTCATTTCTTAATTTTTGTTTATTGGCAACACAATATGTTAAAAAATAAATCAACAGGATATCAGGTTTCTTTTTATGAATGTTCTCAAAATAATTCAATCTGTTTCTTTTGGGGTGGATGGGATACTGATCACTATATTTGGAGTCTTTTGTTGGGTATAATCAGAACAAAAGAAGATCTTAAGAAATTTCCTTAAGTAGGTCATTATAAGATAAAGCTTATATCTTTACTTTCTTAACTTCATGTGTAATTTTTTTCTGTATATTAGGAGTCAAATTTAGGAGAATTTAATGGAATTATTTTTCTCCAAAGCCACATGAATTTCATAGTTGAGATTCATCTGAAACCCTTTGATTTAAGATACATGTCTCCTTCTACACTCTGCTGTTTTTCTGAAATGTAAAATCAATATTGATTAGTTGAATTCTGAATCAAATCAGATTCAGAAAGTGATGCCTGGTGAATTGAACATAAAAATTCATAAAAGAGAATATATAGTTCACAGTCATATATCAGCCTGCTAAAGAACTTGGCCTGGGGAGAGTGCATTGGGTCAAGATAAAAGGCAGTGACTTCTGTTCTCCTGTGGGAAAGCTTTAGAGATTGTGGAAAATCCCATGCTTGTAGGGGACAATTATAACTTGTTAAGGAAGAAGGAAAGACAGAGAACAGCAAGCAAATGTGCTTGACCAGAATACACAGTACTGAATAACACAATAAACACAATTAGGTTACAATAAGGTTATTAACATAAGGAAACTGAAAATATTTCTAAAGGAGAATTTGGACAGGGTTGTGTACCTAAAAACAAACGTAAGAAGTTTCTATTTTACTTCACAAAAACAAACATAAGAAGTCTCAATTTAACCCACTATGGTGGTGTTGGATAACTGGGCATTTATTGTAGGTTTACTATTTCTATTCATTCATTTAGTAAATGATTATTGAATGGAGAGATGACTTTATACTAGGCACATTGTATTCACTTGCCTTCGTGAGCAGATGCTCATATAAAGTTATTGTTGGAGAATTATATGAAGTATAGAGAGATTTGTGAGTCAGTTCAAATCTTGCAAAGGCATGAATTCACCGACTCTGTGGCCACCTGGGTAATAGACTGGGATTTCTTGCCAGCTACTTAATTGTACCCTCAGAATTGCAAACAGGAATTTTGAATTTATTTCATTTACACTAGCTTCTGTTATGCTGATTTAAAACTATACAGTCATAGAATTCTGAATACAAGTAGGTTTTCTAAAATAAATTAAGAATGTTCCCAGTATATAAGGTAAGAATTCAGAACTATTTATAACTAGGGAGGCTCAAAGTGGGTAAGTCGTATGCCCTGGTATACTTCATGACTTAGGCTCAGAATCTAAACATCTCAATTTCCATTTTGCAGCTCCAAACACTAAAGTCTCTTCCCCAAAGAGTAGTTTTAAATATAATATTTAAGAATTTTCAAGTGATTGACAACTTGAATTTGAATACAATAGCAAACAAACATTGGGGAAGGAGTTAGTAGGCATCGCAGACTCTGGGAATTTATTTTATTTCATCTAAAAGAATGAGAGGAACACAAGCAGGAACCAACATGAGCTGGAAGTTATTTAGGCTAAAATATAGTTCAAGATAAATCGTAACAATAACTCACTAATTCAGAATGACTAAAGATGCAAAGTCTGAATTGGGAATAAATAGAGGTCTATAAGTATTTAAAAAGAAATATAAGTTCCAATTTAAAACAAGAGTATGAGGTCCTCAGAGACAGACCTGGTGTAAAATATCTTTCCTATCCCGATGTTGAACACATTCCCAAGAAAGTGGATTTTATAAATTTTCACTTGAGATGTTTGATATCCTAAGTTAGCTAACCCAAACAATTTGTTGGCAAGAAAATATCTCGTTAGTATTTTCCATTTCATAGAATGTGCATTAGAATATTGACCAATCCAAGTATTAGAATAATTAAAAGCTAACCTAAAATTGCCAGAATGAATGAATTATGTATATCCTGAGATAAAATATCAATGACTTTTATTATATTTTTTCAGATACTTAGTCATTTTCAAAATTCAGCAATTATCTTTCTGTCATGATTGTGAATTAACAAGACTCCAAGTTAATAGCACAACAGTTACAATATTAATTATGGAAAATGAAATTACATTTTAAACAAATGATGGCTATAGTCATATTAATATTGCCTGAAGAATAAATGTCAAAGAAAAAGCATTTAAAATATATTTTAAAAGCTAGCATGGAATTGAAACAAAATCTTTTAAAAGCAAAGTAATACTTGAACATTTTATTTTGGTATCAGACTCTGCTCCTATTTTTAGCTCCTATTACCTTATTACTCTTAGTACACTTCTTTAGTTGTGCTCCTCAGTTTTGGCCATTTTCATTTTTGTTTTTTGACAGAGTCTTGCTCTGTCGCCCAGACTGGAGTACTACTAGTGGCATGATTTTGGCTCACTGCAGTCTCTGCCTCCCAGGTTCCAGTGATTCTCCTTGCCTGAACCTCCCAAGTAGCTGAGAGTACAGGCACAGGCCACCACACCTGGCTAGTTTTTATATTTTAGTAGGAATGGGGTTTTACCATGTTGGCAAAGCTGGTCTCCAACTTCTGACCTCAGGTGATCATCCCACCTCAGCCTACCAAAGTGCTCGAATTATAGGCATGAGCCACCGTGTCCAGCCTAATTTTGGCCTTTTTAGACATTGCTGAATCTCTAATTTTTATATTTAAAAAAAATTGATTCTTAACAATTTTTTCTTGAACTTTCTATATTTTTTTACATTTTACTTCATATATACATTGCTGAATATGTATAAATAAATTTTAAAATAGATATACACACATATATAAAAATTTGTTATTCTTGACAGGCCAAACACATACACACATGTGTATGTGCATATATATATATATATATATATATATATCTGTGTGTATAAATATATGTGTGTATGCACATGTGGACAATATATAGTATGTATATATGTGTAAATGTGCATATATTTATATATGTGTGTACACATGTTTGTGTGTGTGTATGCTTTTGGGCTTATCAGGAATAGCAATTTTTTTCCGCTTCTCACTGAGGTGTTTCAAAATGTTGAACTTGACATAAAAATCATGTCAACTTTAAAAAATTATATTGACCCTAAATGGATGAGATAGTCCATTTTAAAAATGCTTATATATATATATAAACTACTAAATATAAAATATTATATTAGTATTTTTAAATTTATTATTTTAATGAAATGAGGCTACTTTTCTGAATTATCTAGAAATCTGTTTTATTATCAAAAACACATTTAGAATTTTGTTTCCATGTATTTTTGCATAATATCCTTTCTGTGGCAGGAAAACAAGCACAGTTAGGATATAAGTGTTAATGTTAAAGAATTCAGCTTCTAGGAACTGAAGTTAGTACCTAAACAAGGACAGTGGAAGCAACACAATCACAACATGGTTTACCACTCTGAAATGGGATGGGCTCAATTTAACAACAGGTGGTAACCTTCTACAAATATTTAATTGCTTACCTTTAATCAATTATGAAACATCTTTGGTGAGTCAGTGTATAGAGATCACACACTGGTCACTTTTGAGATATAAAATTTGAAGCCAGGCTGATGCCATTTAATTTTATGGTCTAGTTCCATTTTTCAGACAGAACATAATATTTGGCTTCCAGTTTGGATTACCATGAATTTAAAAAATAATTAGTTCCCTGAACACCATAATTATATGCATACAATAAGCCAAAAACTCTGTAACAGATAAAAAAAAAAAAGATGTAGAACTTTCACAGAATACTGTAGGGCTGATGGTGAGGTCAATGGACATTTATAGAACAGACTATAACAATATATTTAAAACCATGATTGATAGGGTAATTTCACTTTGCTTTTTCTGAGAGTCTAAGAAGAGATTATGGAGAGCTACCACTTTGGCTGAATTCAGAGGTTTAGACATGAGAGAGATCATCATTCCTGTGGGCACTGCAAATAATTTAGCATGACTGTAGCTCAGTGTGTGCACAGGGAGTGTGATGGGAATGAGACTAAGAACCAGGGGGTGCTCAAATCATGAAGAATCCAGTGTAAGTACAAGTGATCGTATATATCTCAGTTTGCCCAGGACAGTTAGGCAGTTTAGCAGTTTATCCTAGTGTCACAGAAGTAATTAGTAACAGTGCCTCCTTTCACTCAGAAAGATGAAATAAATGCTATGTCTTCTTTACTTACAAGTCATAGTAACAATTTGTCAATCTACATGCAGTAGGAAGCAAAATTTTGGTTTATCTGAAGAGACTGAGATGAATAAATCATGGCTTTGAACTTTCAGAACTTTATAGATTAGTGGAACATGAGATTAGACATGCACACAGTAACTGTTTGTTATTTTTCTCCCTACCAGATGAATCTCGAAAGCCTTTATACAAGATCTGGCTTTTAGGGAGACCTTGCCTGAGACCTAGGGTTTGAATCTACAGTTTCTTTGTACTCAATAGTCCAAGAGGCTCAAATTTACATACAGGAACAACTTTCTAATCCTCTTGGTTACTTATAAATGTTCAAAAATCAGTATGATATTAGAAAGCACAAAATTAATTGGTATCAATTGGTATCTTTAAAGATTAAATAAATGAAAATAAAAGTTCATTAAAACTTTAAAGCCACAGTTTACACCATAACATTCTTGATTAGACAGTTGGATTTTTGAAATCCACTTATATTCAAACCTTGTTCTTTCTCAAGACTTAGAAAAATATGGCTATTCAGGCACTAGAAATAAATTAGCATAAATGATTAGGTTTGTGATCCTACCAACTTGACTGTTGAAAAAGGGAGAACTAGACAGTAGCAAACCTTCTGGATTGTGGATCTGTTATAAGATTAACAAGTGTTCCCACCATCCCAAAGGCAATCAGGGGTCATTCTCACTCTGAATTGTCCCTACTAATAAATTATTTTTTCATGGTTCAGTCTCATATAATAGTTTGTGAAAATGTTCCAGGTTTATCTGATGGTTAAAGCATCATGATTCTAAGCCTTGCGAGGTTCGAGTAGGGACGGTTTAGTTTCCCTCAGTTTTGTGTGTGATTTTATGTTCAGACTCCATTATGCACATACACTGCATTTCCTAAAACTGCAAAATTTGATTAACTGGAAACTCATGCCTACCTCATCTGTATGGTTCACCTACATAGCTCTATGTCTTCTATCTCTGGTTGCTTCAATTGCCTAGTCTAGTAAAAGATACTACAAATTTAGAATAAGAATCAAAAGACAGGTATGTCTAAGTAACAAAAGCAAGAGGCATTACTGAAAATTGGCAGAATGCAAGGAATCCTTTTATCATTTAGTATTTCCATAAAGTGAGCACTTTACAGAGATTCACTTTATTATTCCTGAAACCAGCACTAAATTTACCACATTTCAGAGGCACAGTACCTGGGACTTGGCAGTGATATGATTTGTCTAAGGTAATAAAGCAGCTCTATCAAATTGGAGACATAGAATATAAAGAATCTGAATATTCATGACTTTTATTTACCCCTTCTGGGCTATCAGGAATGATTCTTAGGATTGTTATTATAACTTGTGCTGAACAACCACTTTTTTGAGGATTTGTAAAAGTGTCTGAAAGTGAAACACTTACATGGCAATCATAACAAAGCACAATAGAGTGCTCATTTGTAAAAGTAAAGAGAGGATGTGAGTCTTGTTTACCCCTCTGCTTCCTTCCAAAAACCACTTTACATATATTATCCCATTGATCTTTAAATATCTCTATCTTGGAAGGAGCAACTAAAGTAATTCCCTTAGTGAAAGCCTGAGGAGATTAAATGATCCATTCAGGGTCACACTGTAAGTCCTTCGTTGAGATGTCAGTCTTTGTGCATTCTGTTCTAATACTGTACTTTGTGTCCAACTGGGTAGATTAACTTGGATTTTTGAATAGTGCTTACACAAGACCTTTTCTAAAAGGCTCAAATGAAAGCTAACATACAGGACTGCAGCAGAAAATAATTTCACTTCCTGCCAACAGGATGAGGACAAGAGGGACAAATGGAGTTACAGGAGAGGGTGATTAGGAAGAGTGGTGGGGAAAACCATAAAGGGAGGCCCAGAGCTGAAGCCACAAAAAATCAAATTGGAAGCTGAGACTAGAAAGGGTGAGTTGTTGCAACTTAGCGTGTGAAATGCAATTCCATATCATTATGACTTTACTTGTTCAGAGAGTAATAGAATTGAACAGCAACCTGAGAGATCACTGGGTGTAGTGTTTGCCTTCAGGCAACTAAATAGTTGATGATACAGGATTGAGAAATGTCAAGACTCTCAGTACAAAAAAAACAGATTATTTTCCCAACTTACTCAATAGATTATTTTTCTGGGTTTTGCTATAACACTACAAGTACACTTTAGGTATACATGTGTTTGTACATGTGTTTGCTTGCATACAAACTACATACATACTCACATATACGTTATAGATGGAACATATTGAAAGAGAAAAAGAGTTGTATTTATAAAGCAGTTTTTAGGTTCTAATAACTTTCATATATTTTCTTCATTTGAATCTCACAACAGCACTATGAGGTAAGGGGACATATATTATTAGTCTCAATGTAGAAATTGATAAATGAATGCCTCAAAATGACAGTTGACTGTATTTAAAAATTCAAGTTTATCTACATGTTTGCTGAATGTGACAATATGTAGATTTAAGTATGTTGAATATTTCATCAAAAATAATGCATTAAAGATTTGAAAGCCCAAGGAAGAATAAAATATCCCATAAAATCTGATTAGGCTCACAAAATAAATCTGACACAGGTAAAAGATGCATTTTCAGTTGATTTCGTATTTCCCTAATTTTGTAATGAGAGATATAATTGAAAAATAAAGGAAACATTTGTAATATAACCCTAAAATATAAATATTTTAAACTGGACATCTTAAATTGCAGTCTGAGAGCAAAGTGGTTAGGTTTTATGATTCCTTAAAATTGAAAATTATACATCTTAAGGTTAAGTTATTTTAAATCAGAATATATTTATTTTCCTCTCACTACCTTTACAGTATTTTTATGCTGTGGTGCTCAGACTATAGGTTTTTCTTTCATTTACAGCACTATGGTTTTAACAGGGCTTAATTTGCAGAAAATCACTGTCCTTTAATGGCTCTCTTTCTAAAGTGTAGTCTGTAACAATTCCCAGTCTATTCTGCATCCAGGGTTGGTCCTGTGACTATTTTCCACCAAGAGCATATGTATAGATTGTTTACTTAGTGGGTATACTTTCTTCATTCTTTTTTGTCTCATTAGGTTCCTAAATGCAGAGTATGGTAGAGCCACAAGATGGATGGAACCTGGGTTCTTGAATCACTACATGGAAGAAAGCCACCCACCTTGACACATCAGGGCTGAAGATAAAAAATGTGGAGATTATTTGTAATAATGGCTAGGATTACCTTAGCTAATGCACACATGCAAACTCTTCCTGTGTCTCTCTTCTGTCTGTCTGTCTCTCTCTCTCTTTCTCTCTGTATCTCTGCTTTTGTTTTTTTTTTAAAAAAGAGGCTCAGAATTCTACATTTTCATCTTTTCTTTCATTTACTAGCAACTTATTGTCAACCTCTGCCTCATGTCTCATAATCGACTTACTATCACATTCTTCACTCAGGTGTATCCATCTGCTTCTATTATATATTCTCTATTCTTCTTCAGGAGCATCCCTGAGCTCATATACTCTTTTTTTCCCATTGCCATTCCTTTTCATTTTATTCACCATTTCTCATGTGTATTTCCTCTAACCTGCTCAAAGTCAAGGACTCTCTTTATCTCTCTGTCTCATTCAGGAAATGTTTGCAAAATGAAGACTTCTATTCTCATACATATATAGTGAGTTATTTTTCCCTCACTCTGTGCAGAAGTCAATGAATATTGACATATCAAAGTTAGAGGTATTCTTATGTGTAACATTTTTTATATTTAGGAGTATTTCATTAAAATAGATGATCAGAATTGGGATTACTGAAATTACAATATTCTTTAAACACCTTATCCTCTGCTACTTATACATAAATATACATAAATGGTAGACAACAACATTTAAACCAGTGCCTTCCTTTCATGTTGCAAATATTTTTATCCCAATGTTATATGGCTAGTATTACTTATTCATTATAAAGAACTATTGTTAATATAGTCATTGTGAAATTATACTCACCAAATTAATGACAGCAATCATTACTTTTGAAAAAATATTTTTCTTGTACAAATATTATGATCTTTAATAATTATGATAATTTGTAATTTATATTCATGGCTTACCTGATAAAATCATTCTATGTCTTAACATTAACTTTGATTGCATAAATATTACATTAGCTTCACTCACGTAAGAATTTTAGGAATTACGTTAAATAAATATGAAGGAAATGGATCAAGCTTGAGTGTAAAAACCCCAAGTACATATAAACAGATTTTATTTTGTTTTTAAAGTTTTGTCTATTGGAAAATATTCATTAAATTATAATGGCTATATTAATGAAATAACACTTTCATATGAAAGAGAATGGGGAAAATATATAATTAGTTTTCTACTGCTGACATAACAAATGATCACAAAGTCAGTGGCTTAAAACGCAATGTATTATCTCACAGTTCTCTAGGTCAGAAGCACAGGTGGCATCAGACAGTTACTCTGCTCCCATTCTCATAAAGCTGAAACCAAGGTTTTAGTCAGCCTGGACTCTGTGGAATTATGAGTTATGATGCTAGAGAAGAATCCACTCCCAAGCTCAGATAGGTTGTGGGCAGAATTCAGCTCACTGCGGTAGAGATGTGGTCCTTGTTTCCTTGCTGGCTGTGAGCCAACAGCAGCTGCTCTTCAGCTACTTAAGGCCAGCATACACACACACACACACACACACACACACACATATATATATTTTTTGAGATGAAGTCTCACTCAGTCACCTAGGCTGAAGTGCAGTGGCACGATCTCAGCTCACTGCAACCTCAGCCTCCTGGGTTCAAGTGATTCTTCTACCTCAGCCTCCCAAGTAGCTGGGATTACAGGCACCTACCACCATGCCTGGCTAATTTTTTATTTTGTTTTGTATTTTTAGTAGAGACAGGTTTTCACCATGTTGGCCAGGCTGGTCTTGATCTTTTGACCTTGTGATCCAAATGCCTCGGCCTCCCAAAGTGCTGGGATCATAGACATGAGCCACTGCATCTGGCCATGTCTCAAATTTTTAAAAGATTTCCATATAAAAACTATTCTGACTTAACACTATATAGTCAGTCAAATTTCCTTTACTGGGAAAACATCTCTGGATGGAAATAATAGAATAGATTTGTCTTAGAAAATTATATAGAAGAATAATATAATTCTGATCATATAATATGATAATGTCAATATAATATCAATATCAATACCAATAATATCAATATTATAATTCTGATCATAATATGTGTAAAGGGTCTAGTAAAATGCCACAATTGTGCTTTCCTGTTCATTTTTTAATTCCCCAGACCCAAAGTTCACTTTGTGTAGAGACATGGCCATAGATCCCTATTTAACAACTCTTTCTTCAGGTATGAATAGTTGTATACTCCTGGGCCATGAGGAGCCCAAATAATACACTATTAACCAATAGCTGGAAGTAATATGGCCCAGAAATGACAACTGTAGGAAATGCAGAGAACAAAATGCATGCTTAAGTGTTCTAAGAAGACATGTACTACACGCCAGTGTAAAATTCAAACGATATAGTTCTTGACCAGCACATCATGCTTTCAGGTAAGGACAGTAGTAGGAGATTGAAAACCGGCATGGAATTTAGGAGGTTTTATATCACTCCTAAAATGAAAACCTAATAAGTTATTCATATATACCTATGTAATGAAGAGAGACGAAAACAAATGGTTGAACTTGGCAGTAGTAGTGAAATTCAAAATAGCTGCCCTTTATTGAAGTTATAAGCTAAGCAGTTGGTCTACTAATATTTTTAATCTGCATAACAAATTTAAGAGATGGATATTAGTTTCCTTATTCTGTACCCTGAGAGGTTCAGATCAATTAATTCATCTAAGGTAACATGGCTTGTAAGTGAAAAAGATTGCCTTTTAACCTAAATCCTGTGCTTTTTTACCATCATGTTGCTCTGCTTATTTTAAGAATCAAATACTAATCACTTTTTGACATCTCAGTTTACCGATATTAATTATTTCTTGAACTTTAGCTCTGGATAGTTTTTATGAACAACAGTTACAGAAATAATCATAGAATATGAGATTCTGACTCAACAATACACTGAGAATAAAATATTACTTATTTTCTCTAAAAAGGATACTGAGAATATCATTAACAAAGTCTGACTCTCATCAGTTTTAACTATGATTGTCCCTCAACACAGATAAATTCACAGAAAAAAATCATTAACTATAAAATTGTGTGCAAATTCAACTTTGACAAATGAAATTGCTTTTTAAATGTACAATGAGGTTACTTTAATAAAAGTAATTGCATAGTCAATAATTTGTAAAATGAATAATCAATTTCTAGTTTACCATTATTTTGTAAAGTAGAATTTGACATGCTGAACATAAAATTATTTTACTGGATCAAATAGTTTCCTTTGGAGGAAATAAAATTTTGACAATTTATTTTAATGCTGAATTCTTCTCAGAACAACCTCAGGATGTCTAGAATTTTATGTAGTTTTACATAACACTTCTCTAGAGCCTGTTCAAATTAGTTGTTACATTAGTTGTCATCATAAAATGTTTCTATCCATTAAAAAATGTTCTTTCTATGAAAAAGCTCAGAAATATAAGAGCCCACATGAGTCTATATATTTGTATTTTCATATATATAGATACTAATTCCTGAGTCAACAGATTTCCCATTTTCTATCAAACTAAATCTAGGCAATTTATATTAATGAAGTTTGGCCAGTCCAACTCCATATGATCCACTTACAGCACTTGGAGAGTCAGGCAGTATATACATAGACTTGTGCCAGTAAGTCATCTCTGGATGTGAGCAGCATAAAGATCTTCATTTTGAACCTCAGTTTCTTCCCCAGATTTTTCATGCTCTAGCCTACAAAGCCTCTTTCTTCAGTTTATTCAGATTTAGAAAGCTATCAGAGTCTCTTTCTGATTCTGCTTCACTTTCACTTATTGGAAAAGGGGGAAAAAAGTAAGACTGGACTAAGAAACAACAATCTTTCAAGGAATTGAAGCAAAATCTGTATAATTATATGGACTACTAAAAGACACATTTAAAAAAACCCATTCCCTTGGGGTATATTTGTTTGGATATGTATGTTATAATAAACATAATAGAATCCTAGGAAAATTATTTGCAGTGCCAAGTAAAAGAATAAAACTAATTTTCTAATGCTCTTCTTTTATAATAAAACATTCAGTACTTGTAATTGAAAAGGAAAAGCCTTTAATTTGGTGGAATTCATATATTCCCTTATTAAACAGTATTACTTGAAATTTGAGACTAAAATATGAATCATACCCAGATATTATTTTCAAGGATCTTAAAGACTGATTGGAGACAATATAATATAGAACACTACATCAGAAGAAAATAGTTCTGAGAAGAGGTATAATAAGAATGCTAAGGTGCTGGTTGTGTATTCTCTCAAGTGTCAAATCTACCCTTCTATACTTTGTTTTGTGATGTCAGACCTGACTACTTCTCCTCCTCCTCCTCCTCCTCCTCCTTCTCCTCCTCCTCCTTCTCTTCTTTCTTCTTCCTCTTCTTCTTCTTTCTTCTTCTCCTTCTCCTTCTTCTTCTGAATCTTGATTACTTTTCTCTCATGAAGAAAGCACATGGCTGAAGGAAGGGCAAAGGATCTGCCATTTCACTGCTTGGCTTCCTGCTTCTATCAACCTCACCTCGGCATCACCTCAGGCTTGTCACCTTCATGGCATCTGGGTTAGCGCCATAGTTCATTTTTTTTCTCAATCCCGGAGGCTGGAACAAGCTCCAGCCAGCTGGGGTGCCTCCTTTTTGGGGTGGTGAGTCCCAACTCTGTGAGAGTCTCTGAGTTCCTGAGGCATCAGCAGGGAAACATATCTCTCCAAAGGTGTGGGTCTCAGTTCCACAGCAATCTTATTCAGAGGTTCTAGGTTCCAATAATCCCAATCTCTCATCTGTTCTCCAAATCCTAAAGGTGATATCATCTTGCAGCTACTATTTCTTCATAACCTTAGGATTCTGCTTTTTCCTTTTAACTTTCCCACATCTGTTTAGACAATTTCTAATATAAATTATCTCTGGTAAAACAAGTGGCATGGATTCTGTTTTTCTGCCCGATACAACAATAAAAACTCACGAAACAGGGAATATTCCCTTACAGATGGAGAGATCAGGGAGGGCTTCACAAAATATATGTGTTTCCACTGAGCCATGAAGGAATACTTTGATATGAGGTGACAGTGAAGGTGAGAAAAACAGAAGAGGAAGTGGCAGAGGCAGGAAAGCAGGAGCAAATATAGGGAAGATGAGTAGGTCAACTGGGCTGGAGGATGGTTAACCAAACGGGAAGAGTGAGAGCAATTTATATCTGTCATTTGGGTGTGAAAAAAATGCAAAGTATGAGTTGGAGGACTTTTATCTAATTAATATTAGAAAGAAAACGTTTAAAAAATGCAACAAAATGAGAATGCATTTTTAGTAGGAATGAACTTCCTAACTTTATAACCCATTTATGGTACTACACAATCACTATGTAACGTGTTGCTATAAAACAGGGGTCCCCAGTCCTTGGGCACAGGCCAGTAAAGGTATGTAACCTGTTAGGAACCAGGCCACATTAGGTTCTTAGAGGAGCATGAACCTTATTATGAACTGCAGTTGAGAGGGATCTAGGGTGCATACTCCATATGAGAATCTAACTAATGCCTGATGATCTGAGGTGGAACAGTTTCATCCTGAAATCATTCCCCCAACCATCTCCTGTCCATGGAAAAACTGTCTTCCATAAAACCAATCCCTGGTGCCAAAAGGGTTAGGGACGACTGCTATAAAAGTATACTAGTTTATAAACTGGTAAAACAAACGAACAAACAAAAAACCCAAAAGAAAACAAAAAAACTTTACATGATTGATGTCCTATTTAAACATATTTTATAACTACATATGTTAGATAGGGATATAAATTATAATTATAATGTTTGGTTTCAGCCATAAGGATCTGGATATGAATTCCCTGGGCTTAGTGTAACATGTATTTGTGGGGTGTTTGTATTTGGACATTTGCAATTTATATACTGTTTTTGAGAAACATGAACCATGAGTTCTGCCTCACAACTGATTTCTTGTATTTTTGACAGTTTTTTAAAAAAATATTGGCACATATACACCATGGAATACTATGCAGCCATAAAAAACGATGAGTTTGTGTCCTTTGCAGGGACACGGATGAATCTGGAAACCATCATTCTCAGCAAACTGACACAAGAACAGAAAATCAAACACCACCTGTTCTCACCTATAGGAGAACACATGGACACAGCGAGGGGAGCATCACACACTGGGGTGTGTTGAGGGTGGCAGAGGAGGGACAGTGGGCGGTGGGGAAGTTGGGGAGGGATAACATGGGGAGAAATGCTAGATATAGGTGACAGGGGGATGGAGGCAGCAAACCACATTGCCATGTGTGTACCTATGCAACAATCCTGCATGATCTGCACATGTACCCCAGAACCTAAAGTACAATTAAAAAAAAAAAAGTTTTTTTGACAGTTATAAAGCGTTCCATGTCTTTTGGGTTTCTGGTGTGGAGAGGTAAGAATATGAGCAGGTCACTGGTCATGAACAAAACTTTCAATCACCTCAGTTTTTGAATGTGAAAATCAGATTTAACTTACATAATTCAGATTTGCCATATCTTTTCCAGGAACTAATACCTTGTAAGCATTAGTAGGTGAGAGATAAAAAAATAAATCAGTATATCAATTGCTTAGTGCTTTAAGTATATATCCCATTGACCTTAATGGAAATGACATCTGAGCATCCAAGGGCAAAGTTGGGGCCATTATTATTAACGAACTCACACATAAGTGCTCATTAGTGGGTTTAAATTGTTAGTAATACATTAATACAGCATACATTAGATGTTATGCTGTATGTTTTGCTAGAGTAGTGACATGGTTAAATCAAATTTTTTTCAAAACAATTCCTGAACTACAGAGTAGTTTTAATTTGTAGGACCTTTGGATGGATATTTTAAGTGACTTTGTTGGTTTTTTAAAATAATTTTTTTCACATTAAATGCGAATTTTACCAGAATGACACATTCTGTTATACATACATGTGCAAACAAACAAACAAAAAAATCCTGGCAATTAGAAAAGTGAAAAAAAAGTAAAAAAACAAAAACCAAACCAAACCAAACAAAATCAACAAACCAAACTCCCATCTATTATGACTATTTAAAATAGAACAAGGATTCTTCATATCTTTATACTGTAGTCATCTACTTAAATATCTCCTTCTAAACCAAAACAACCGGTCAGTTCCAATTGATGTTACTGGAGGATCACTTTAATGAAATAAATCAGTCCATAAATTTGTTTTCAAAAATAGAGTATCCAAATGTGTAAAAATGTTAAAATTTTAATTTTCACATAGATACAACCTAAATCTGTATCATAAGTGGGACGGAGAATTAAAAAGTTTAATGAATTTAGATAATTCAAAAGCACGTATTATTTTCTTGTGAGAAGAAAAAAAGTGATAAAATGTCAACATTGGTTGCCTATATTAGTTGACTTCAAAGTCTTTTAAGGCTGAAAACGTCCAAATGTAAATGTCTGAAAACATGCTTCAAGTACATATCTCAGAACCTGCTTCAGCATGTTTGTGCACAGTTATTATAATTTTATGAGCTGATCAGGTTAAAAGATTAAGATATAAAAAATGTGTTTCATCAAAAAATTGCTCTATTCATTATTCACTTCACCTATGAAGAAACCTTGAAAAAGAACGAGTGCCGTGGCTAACTCCTATAATTCCAGCATTTTGGTAAACTGAGGCAGTGGACGAATCACTTGAGGCCAGGAGTTCAAGACCAGCCTGGCTATTATAGTGCAAACCCATCTCTACTAAAAATACAAAAAATTAGCTCGGCATGGTGGTGCCTGCCTGTAATTCCCACTACAAAGGAGACTGAGGCACAAGAATTTCTTGATCTTATGAGCTGGAGGTTGCAGTGAGCTGAGACTGTACCACTGCAGCCTGGGTGAGAGAGCAAGTATCTGTCTAATAATAAAAATAATAACCTCAAAGGCATCCTAAAACTATAATTCTGAGTTGGTTTAGACAGACTCTATCCTCCCTACCTTTATGAAAAAAGAGAAAAAAATTCCCCACTAATTTGTCATAATTGATCCTAACATGCAAGTATCAACTACAAATAACCTCATCAACATTCAGAAAGGATTACCTAAATGAACCCATCTACATATTTCTCCTCATAATGAGCCTCCACAAGACTAATGGCTTATTAGTGCCACTGGCAATGAATGATTAATTATTTGATTCTAAAGTGAATTGTTAAGACTATAATTGCTACCTTTTCCTAATTTCTGAAGGTTAGAAGAAGCTGATGTGATGCCAACGTAGCCCAATAGCTTCAATGATTTTTTTTGTTTACTAACAAAAAAATTAAAAAACCTGACCATAATAGCTACTAAAATATTTTCATTTATATTGAATAAGTGTTTACATGTAATATTTAAAGCAAAATAAACTATACATATGTTCACCACTATTATTACTTATAATTATAGCAGTTCTTAATTTTTAATCTATATTTTTCATTAGTATAATTACCAGTTTTTAATGTAGCTAAAAATTTGGCACTTACATTGTGTTTTTTGAAATACATTAATTCATTTCGAGGTTGTTGAGTTCTCTGCTCTCAAAAGTGAATTGAACCATGGGATTGTTGATCTTCTTAAACAGAATCAACACTCAATTATTCAGTGTCAATGAAGGGAAGCATTGGTATGAATAAATAATGCTAGTTGGTAATTCACATATTCAGGTTAGGACAAAGACAATTTATCTCACATTGCTCCAAAACCTGAATAAAAAGAAGCATAACTGGAGAAATTCCATTTGTGACAGTTTTGGGAAGTGGTGAGGAGTTGGTGCTATTTTTATGTAATACAAGTGGCCTGAGATCCAGTGTTTTAGGAGCATAAATGCTCTCAATGATGCACAGCTGTATATTAGCCTAATCTTTCTTTATAACTCTAAATTAATGTCTTCTTAGTGTTTTCTCCTCATTAAAATCTGTGAGATAGGTGCTATTATCCTCAAATTACAGTCAAGAAAACAATATCAAAAAGATGAAATATGTATGTATAGTCCCACTGATAAAATGTTAGAATCTAAAACAACACTCTTTCCCCCCACAGAAAATGAGAGAATAACAATTTACTGTATTCAAATAATGTAAAAATCATTCTTGGGATGTATACATCACCAAGGAATATAAACAATTATTATACGTATCTCACTACACGCTGCATAAATTATACAGTTCTTTTAGATTTGTACATTTCATTATTCATTCAGCAAATATCTATTGAATGCCTACTGTGAGCCAGGTGCTAGAGATA
Source organism: Aotus nancymaae (assembly GCF_030222135.1). NCBI lineage: Eukaryota > Metazoa > Chordata > Mammalia > Primates > Aotidae > Aotus > Aotus nancymaae. The sequence continues at coordinate 36,048,470 of NW_026988413.1, forward strand.
TCTATGAAATAAAACCAGTCTCTATCCTCAAGGGGATAACATTGTTGGGGACAGGACAGATACAAAGTAAATTAGCTATTAAATGTAAAGTCATATGTTAGATGGTGTTAAGTCTTTCGGGGAAGAACAAAGCATGGTAATAAGAATTCTTGTGGATAGGGTAAGGGAAGATTTGGGAAGGTCTCCTTGATAAGATGATGTTTTGAGGCCGGGCGCGGTGGCTCACGCCTGTAATCCTAGCACTTTGGGAGGCCGAAGCGGGTGGATCACGAGGTCAAGAGATTGAGACCATCCTGGTCAACATGGTGAAACCCCGTCTCTACTAAAAATACAAAAAATTAGCCGGGCACGGTGGCGCGTGCCTGTAATCCCAGCTACTCAGGAGGCTGAGGCAGGAGAATTGCTTGAACCCGGGAGGCAGAGGTTGCGGTGAGCCGAGATCGCGCCATTGCACTCCAGCCTGGGTAACAAGAGCGAAACTCCGTCTCAAAAAAAAAAAAAAAAAGATGATGTTTTGAGAGGAGATGTAAAGGAAGTGAGAGTGAACCATAGAGCTCTCCAGGTTAAAAAAAATGCTCCAAAAAATAGAACAGTAAAGCTTTGAGTTGTAGTGCTCATGACATGTTCCAAAAATAGCAAGAGTTTAAGGTGGTTGGTAAGGAGTCAGTAGTCAGAAAGAAGCTCTGAGAAGTGAGTGTGTGTGTGTGTGTGTGTGTGTGTGTGAGTGAGAGAGAGAGAAAGGTGTCAAGTCATGTGAGGCCATGCAGAGTATTTTAGGATTTGGGTTTTTCTATGAAATGTGAAGCCACAGGAAGACATGGGTAGAGGATTGGCTTTGGATTTCAAAGACTCATAGAGGGAAGGTGCCAGGGGTTGGGGGTAGAAGGAGAAGGGAGGAGGCTGCTGCATGGAGATTTGGTAGAGGGGGAAAGTTGAAGTAGAGAAACTGCTTTGGAGGGCTAAACTTCTTGTAATTTGTGACTGGTATGCCTGACATCTTAAACAATTCTAAAAATCAGTATATCCACAGCTAAAATAGGCAAATAATTTTGAACGTGGGAAATGATTTAGTGCTCCTTAGGTAAAGAATTTGTGTAATTCATGGAGCATTGTTAAAAGTGATATCAAATAGCCCTCTCCCTAAGAAAACTTTAAGAGACTAGCATCTAATTAAATTGTATACATTTATTAATGAATACACTTATATAAAGTTTTAAAGACTTTTACCTAAGTTTGGGTTTGAATTTAGGTTTTAAGTTCATTAAACAATGTTTTCCTCCGTATCTTCATTGCACTGACAAGATTCTGGGAGGCAAAGTGAGATGTGAATTTGAACTCAGAGTACAGAGGTTCAAAACCTGGTTCCACTACTTCATAATTAGTAATCTTAAGCAAGTGAATTAAACGTTCTGGAGTCAGTTGCATCTTCTCTAAAATTTAGCTAATAGTCGTGTCAACGTCAAGAAGTTTGTTAAACATGAACTTTAATGTATGCAGAGAGCTTAGAACAGCACCTAGTGTCTCTGACAGCTAGAATATGTTGTACTTAATATGCTGTCATCAACCTATTCCACTGACAGGGGAGTCTTTAGGGTTAGTCATGACTTAAGACCTCTTAGCAGGAATATTAGCACTAGTGAAGCATGTACTAGGGGATTTGTGTCACATGGGACAATACGAATATTAAACTTCAAATACTGAAGCACAATAAATGATAGGGGAAAACGGACTGCTTCCTGTAGGGTCTTGTAACTAGATGTCCAATGATGGAGAGATATTATTTGCACAACAGCTAGTCTTATAGCTCCAGTTATTTGGCAAGTGTTTGGGTAGAAGAATGAACAAAAGCTTATCCTATAATAGATGGTATCAAAACTTTGATTCCTTAGGTACTGTATTCCTCATGGAAAAATTGTGGAAATTATTTTTGCAACAAAAGGCAAAATCCATTTTGAGTACATGAATATAAGTGAATTGACAATTTTGAAACTGAAAACTGTATTTCAGTTGCATTGAAGTAAACAACATAAAACTATTGCAGCAACTTATTAGCATCTCATGATACAACTCTTATTCCGTGTACAGATACAATAAATGTCAAAATCAACAACCAAATTAAGATGGCATTTGACTGTTAAAAAGCCATAGAATCCCTGTGGCGTGTTGCCGAAAGAAGTAAAAAGTTTGATCTCGGTGAAGCTAGTAAATTTAAATGGCAATTCAACCCTGGTTAGGAGATTACTTTTGAATACCTGTCTCTGGATAATGTAATAAAGTATTTGTTAAAAGGCATTTTTTCATTTTAGAATGGTGTTACATTTACTGAAGATTTACAAAGACTGTAGAGAGTTTATATATACCCCAAACCCAGTTTTCCCCATTATTAACATCTTACATTCTTATGGCACATTTGTATAATTAATGAAGCAATAGTGATACACTGTTATTAACTGAAGTCCATATTTCACTCAAATTTTTTAATTTTTACCTAATATTATTTTTTTATTCCAGGATCTCACCCAGACTACCACATCACATTTAGTGGTCATCACTCACTCCTTAGGTTCCTATTGGTTGTGACAGTTACCATAACACTCTTACATTATAAATATAATTACAAGTAAAATCAGTTTTGAACGGATACAGTCTATATGCTGTTTGGAAACTTGTTGGCAGTAATACCTCCTTCCCGTTTTGGCAGGTTGTATCACTTGCATATTCACAGATATGTTTTGTTTCTAATATTGCAATCAGCACCAGTCTCTGGAAATGGTGCAGCTGAGGGCAAAGCAGTCTGTTCACCACTCTTTTCTTTAAAAAGGTTGTCCAAAGAAAAAATAAATCACAAAAGGCAACTTCCAATCTAAAAGTGTGTATCTGGAGGATAAAAGTGGATTCACCTATTCTGCCTCAGTGACAGCACTGGTAGATGGCAAAATTTTGGCAGAAATAATATGCCATTCTTGTGGCAAAATAGGCTTTCTATAATCTATAAGAATGATTTTACATATGATTCGGGCCAATTTTTAAAGCAATTACTATTATGCAGTGAACGATTAAAACAGGCCTTTTGAAACTTGAGGCATTTGCATGTTTTTCACATTGATTTTGACTTTGGCCTCCTTTTAGAACATTCGTGAAAGGTACTAGAGCAATCATTTTGGAAGATATAATTTAGTATTTAAAACACATTTTATTTCTTCTCATCATAATGTGAATAAGTAGTGTGTTATAGCCAGAGGGCAGAATAAATGGGAGAATTATATCTGCAGCTACCTTCCTTGAAAACATCTTTCTGGCAATCTCCTTTGACTATGAAACCAAAATCTACCATCTCATCTAGAATGCTACAAGAAATAACAGAGATTCTCTTTCTTTCTCTCTTTCATTCTTTTTTTCTTTCTTTCTCTCTTTCTTTCTTTTTCTTTCTTTCCTTTTCCCTTAAAAAGAAAAAAGAAATAACAGAGATTCATAAAATGTTATGTACCCATTTCTGTTTGGAAATCTCAATTCCCAGATAACGGAAATATATAACAATGATTTTTAGAAAGCAGCTTTCTAATAGAATGTTAAACTCTAGACATCAGCAAAGAACATGATATTCACAATAAAAAGTGATTCTTTTTAATTATAAGAAATAATTTGTGTTCTAAAGAAACAAATTTAAAAAGAAGAAAAACATGTACAATTCTTTCTGGTGATTAGTTTTGTCTCACAATAATACACTAATTAAAATCTTGTAAATGTGCCTTAGTTTGGATGGCAACTAATAAAGAAAAAAACCCTCTGAAATTCAGTAAAATGATCAAAATGGCAATATAGACTCTTAATACCTCTTAACAACTCTAAGGAATATAAGCTTATCATTAATGAAAATATAGCTTCATAATAACTTTCAAATATCTGGTATTTAACCTCCAAGTGAGCTTATTTTTATAAAATGATGTAAAAATCAACTTAAATATAGGAAATAATACAGTCACATTATGTAGAAATATTTTTAATGTGTTGTTTAATTATTAGATTTTAGTGTAAGCAAAAGAAAATTTAAAATAACAGTGTTTTATGTAAGATAAGAATGTGTTTCTTTTCACCCAAAGGCTGAAAATTTAGGAGGTGTAGGGCTAGTAGGAGCCTGATAATTCAGGAAATCCAGACCTATTTTATTTTGATACTGCATAACGTGGTCTTCTTAAGGTTGCCTCATATTTTAAGACAGTTATTGAAGTGTAAGTCATCATACTTGCATTCCAACCAAGAAGAAGGAGGAAGGGCAATGGACATGTTCATTTTACATAAGGAAAATTTATAAATTGCACATTTAAGATTTCTGTTTGCATCCCATTGGCCAGAACTCCATCTCTTGGTGACACCTAACTGTAAGGAAGCCTGAAAGATATAGCCTTTATCCCATGTAGCCATAAGCCCAGGTGAAAACCAAGGCAGTATTAGTAGTGAAGAAAAGAACAGATTACCTTAATAGGGTAACCAGGAGTCTTCTGTGTTAACGTAGGTTAACACAGAAAAGTCAACAGATGTCTCCAAATCCATAAATTTTGTAAAGAACTATAAATCCTATTATTGAAAGGATATGTTATGTATCTAACTCTCCACTCTACTCTCCTTCTGAAATCTGTGTTCTAGAAGAACAAGACTAAGAGAAACTCTATTTCCTTAAAATGTTTAATATATTGATTAAAAGAGGAAGAATGTGGTCTACGATCATTTGTGTTCTACTTAAATAAGGTTAAATAACCATTTTGAATAAATGTTCAACTGAACTGATTAACCGGTTAATTTATCATAATGTCCATGTCATAAATAATATACATGTAAATGCACAGGTATACCCTACAAAATTTAGTCAGAAATACCATCCTTGGCTCCTTCTTGTTTGTGGGCTTTTTTCCCAGAAAATTAATAAATAAAAGGATGACTACTAAAGACTTCAGTAAACAACATGGATCATAATTAAATAAAAAAAATTAAAGAGGACTTAACTAGAAATTCTATTGGGAAAAAAAAATCTGTTTACAGATAGTTTAGCTACAACTAAGAGATCTCAATTCTGCAAAGTGTTATCTTTGTATTGTATCTGTTATACCAAAACTAGATTCTATATTTAAAGCTTGCTTCCTAACAAATGAATTAGGGAATTGTTCGCTTTCTTTACTACAACCATTTGACAGCTTTAAATATTTTCCAGATTGCTAAGTTTATCAGTATATTTTTTTCCATGAGTTCCATAGGCTAAAATGAAAATGAATGTTTTGTAAGTCTGGTCTTGTCTCAAAAGCTTTTTCTATTACCTTCAGAGTTTTAGTACTATATTTGTCTTTGCTGTATGCTCTTTCAAATTCTTTTGGCAAAAGATAGAGGAAAAATGCACAACACCATGAAAGTATCTCATCTGTATGCAATCTATGGCCATAGAACAAAGAGGAGCTAATTGGTCCATAAGTGGAATCTATGATCTCAGCATCATTTCCTATGGTGTTCTAATCTAATTAACCAGTCACTGTCCTTGGCTATATGCTGCCTAAGTATATGAATCATATTTATCTTTGTGTACCCACCATCTAGCATATTTTTGGCACTTGGATCGAGCTCAATATTTATTACATGAAGTTACAGTTCCATACTACTCACTTTTTAACATATCTACTCTTTAGGTATTTCCTCTTATTTACAAATATTAAAAGAAAAATACATTTCAAAAATCATAGCTTACATTTCCCTCTGGCTTTGAAAGGTAAGATTTTGTTTTTTCCTTAGAGGGTTTAAAATTAACAATCAGTTTAAAGTATTAGAAGAAAATACAACAAATGATATACTTTTAAAATTGTTTTATTAATGCTAAATAAAAACATTAAATAATAAATGTATTTACTTTTCTTGAAAATAAAATATATTTGAATATTAAATGTGTTGTTTTCAAAAAGGTTAGACAAGGGATTAGATGTTGTAAGAGCAAGTTGCACCCAGCCACATAATGGTAGGTAAAATTAGACAGAAGTAAGCAGGTCAGGCCTTATGACCCTATTCTTCTCTAATAGTACTTTTTTCTTATTTATGTGTTGCACTGACTCTGAGTCCAGAATTCTTACCACTGTACACCTATTCATAGCTTATTCTAATATCTCTCTGGGTTTAGCAAGACGCATAGGGTAACCATCAAACCTGGAGAGTGTGTCAACTAAAACAGGTCCATGGGCAAGACATCATATCAAATGACCCCTGAAACTCAGAGTTTTCATTGACATGATAAAATCTGATTTTAGGAAACACAAATACACAGGATTTTTTTTTGTTATTTTATTACAAACATGCAGTTTCTCTATATTTCCTTATATTCTACCATAAACGAATATAGCTTGGGCATAACACTAAAATAAAGAAAAACGCTTAAGTTTTGCAGTGTTTCATTTGCAACTGAATGCTTTACTACAGAAAATACAAATTCTGCTTCTCTGTCTTGTTTTGCTTCTTTCACACTCTGCCCAGAGATTTGCTTTTGAAGATTCCTAAGATAGATGTTAAGGGGAAGAGGGAGAGGGAGGACTCATCTTTTATTTAAAAGGTTACAGAATGTTATCTTTGGCCACCTCACGCCAGTCTTTACCTAACACACTTTTACTGAGTTTCAAAAATAAAATAATAAAAATAAATAGTGTTTAATTATGCTATTCAGTGGTAGCTAGCAGAGCAGTTCTTTTATATTTCATGAGAATACATTTATGACTTTAAATACCGTCTGAGCATTTTTACTATTTTTTAAATTGGGTAAAATGTTACCCGTAACTAAAGAAAATATCAACTAGAGTTTGCGTCCTTTATTTTAAAAAGCAAAAGTACTTTATATTTTGTAGTGGAACAATATTTCTAAGTGTCTTATGCAATATCCAGACACTAACAATATTTACCCACCTACTCACGTGCTAAAAAAGAGCATATCAATATTCATGAGTGATCTGGAGTTCTACAAGCAGGAGCAGCATTTACCAAATCTTACCACAGGTACAAAAAAAATTCATCTGTGTATTGCAAAGATATTTGGAAATGAGGCTTTGGCTGAACTCAAACCTTATTAATACTTTGCAGAACTTTCCATAATTTATAGAACCACCCTCTAATCCTTAATTCAAACGTGTATACCAATATTTTTCTAATTTTAATGACAATTGTACCACATGGTCTTTAGTATGGCAGGCTGCCTAGAAACTGTTTCAGTAAATTACACACCAAGATGATCTACTCTTTGGATTGTCTCCAGAACAAAGACTATGATGTATAATTAAAACCAACTAACAATTAACTGCCATCAAATATAACATGAGGGACAAGCATTGTAAATTTAGTTATTTACAATAAGAAGCAGTATAAAGGCTTTTTTCAATGAATGATAAAAATAGATCCATATACTTGAGGTTATAATTTTAAGGTTTATGTAAAATAATAATGAAACAAAAGAAAGCTAACATGTTCCATGCTTCATTGTGTTGAAGTAATTTTGTTAGCCTAATAAGGGACTCTCTAAGAACTCAAAAATCATTCTATTTATTGCATGTTTTGAACTAAAGAATTATTTTAAGAGACATAGTAATATCACTTTGGCATCATTATTAGTTACATAAGTGTGAGGGTGTTGAATGAGCCAAAATTATGTTTTTGTACACTACATTTGTGCATACCAAAAAGAGTTACTTAATTACTGTGATGTAGCTTTTACATTTAACACCCACTTAACAATCACATCTTGACGATCTGAACTAACAAATCTCTTTCATTATTTATTCTTATATAACCTAAGGGAAACACGCAGCAAAGCAGCTATCTAATTATGACTGCTTTAGAAGGATACAAGAAAGGAGCAAAAGATTTTTCCAGGGCTTTTATATATGGATGTAGAGGCAGATTTGTGGTGGAGCTAATGAAACTTCAGGGTCCTTTGGTTGAAAAGGTCCCTTTCAAAGGCCTTGAACTTTATTTTATATTCATTATTTTGTATTCTGTTGCTTAAAGTGACTTCCCCCAAATTGAATAAGCCACAGGCTTCGTATAAAGTAGACCTACTGGCATGTACGTATGAACATGTGGAATCTTTTTAGTTTTAAAGAGCTGGGGCCCTGGGATCGAGAAGGAAATAAATAGAGGATACTGAGGAATTATGAGCAGAATCGTGGGCAAGCTTTCATCAGCTTCATAAATAAATAATGAAGAAAAGCAAAGGACACAATGCAGAGGGGTCAAAGAAAGAAAAAGAGTGACGTAAAAATGAAAAAGAATATGAGGGAGGATGTTGCAAAGAGAGATAGATAGTTTGGAACACTTATGTTGAAAAGATTTTGAGACTTACAAAGTGACTGAAAAAAGTACATACAAGTCTCTGCATTTCCCTCCATGTTTCTTGGCCATGGCTTTCAACTCTCTCTCTTTCACTCTAGAGACTAATTTGTAATCTCAAATTTTGAAATGTAAACTCTGAAATATTAGCATGGATTACTTTTACTCTTATCCTAACCGTAGCATTTAATGCCACATTTTAAATGTCATTTGTTATTTCATAAATAAAATGGAAAATGTAGTAAAATCATACAATATGCTTCCAACTTCCTCCTCCCTTCCTTTTTTTTAATTTGATTTTTTTTCTTATTTTAGGATGCTCACAAAAGAACTACAAAAAGGCTGAAGTTCAGTAGATTATATTTACTTTAACAAGATTCTTAAATGAATGCTTCAGTCTAGACCCTAAGGCAATAGATAACAGATAAGTGGTCATTCCCTGCAAGTATTTCAAAATAGGTAAATAAAAACTGAAAAACAAGTTTTTCTTAACCTACTTCAAACATACACAATGGTTGAAAAAGTAAATATGAGGTACAAGATTTGCAGAGATTATTTCCTGGACAGAAGTGTTCTGTGAGTCTAACTGCCCCTACCAAGGAAGAAGGAAGTGTGATTCCCACTTCACCTCACATCAGGAGGGACAAGATTCAACGGTACCTCTGGGAAAGGCTTTATGTGGAAACTCTGCAGTTGGCTGATACAAACAAGATTAGAGTCCAGCACCTACTCAGGAAATCTAGTAGCAAAGAAGCTCCCTTTCTGCTTTGGTGCTGGAGTTCAGCAGAGTAGCTGATGTGTGGCAATTAGCTTGCATGCCCATGGTTTTGTTCAAGAAAGGAACATGCAGTCTTCTTCCACAGGGCTACCTGAAGGGGCAAGACACTCTGAAGACCAAAGCTAGAAGTGGATTGGTGAGTTCCTGGATGTTGCTGAGGCGTAAGCAACCAACTGGACTACAGAAACTTTCATCTAGACCAAGAGAACTTTAGGAAACAGTCTGCAGTCTCTCATAACAGTACTTAAATACCTGCTGGGCCTAGGGAAGATGGAGTCATCTTACCAGTCTAGTATAAACTGTCCCACCCCTTCCCTCTGCTCTCCTCTCGATCCTTCTGCAACCCTGGTGAGGACAGAAATCTTAGTTAACAAAATGGCGAAAGAAAGGGGTGAAAGCTTAGCACAGGGGAAGAAGAGAAAAAAGGCAATACTCTAGTGTTTCTGAGCTAATAGCCAGCCTTTAGCAGGACATTTCCCAGCCTTCCCAGCTTGGGAAGGCAAAAAAAAAAAAAAAAAAAAAATCTTTAAATCAAGGTTTCAATATACAGAATTGGATATTATATGGAACAGAGTTTGCTATTTAAACACAGTAGCAGCCATAGGCTTCCCACATTTCCAACCCTTGGCTAGAGAACTCTTTCCACTGAATAAATTTTAAAGAGGCCTTAGGGACTAAAATAAAGATGCTTTCTGATTACATCTCGTTGTCCAGCTGACTCAAAGAATGCCTTAAAAACACTTTATTCATTCTATAGATTGTTTTTCTGGGACTATGCTTTGCTTAATTGATTAGAAATCAATATCAAAGTATATGCTTCTGAAAAACTTTAACTTAGTCAAAACATTTATCTTCTAGTCATCCCAAATGAATATTTAATGAAAAATTAAATTTTAAAAATTAAGATCATTTTAAAAATTTGAAACACCCAGAGAAATATATTATCCCCTAGAGCAAGGAATGAAATTCTATAAACAAAGTAGAATTGTTAGGATTGGCTTATTGAGTTTCTTATGTTTGTGTGTCTAAGCATATCTGCAGTTCCCAGACAAGGAACCTATCAAAGGACATGTGAAGTCTATAAGCTAAATAATTCAAACAGATTTTTATTTTAAATATATTCTTCACTTTTACAAATAATTTCAGTTTATGTTTTTCAAAATCATAAGGATTTTCTTGTGACGGTGATGCTCTGAAAGGCCAGAGGGCATTTATTTAAATGCTGCTTGTTGCCATTGCATTGGCAAATGTTCAGCTTTCAGACTGGGCATGGAAGAAATACGATAATAAAGTGCATTGCTCAGGAACCTGAATCACAACTCATAGCTTTTCTGTGTGCAGTTATTCTCTTCTACAATGTACAAAATCTTAAGGAACCTGTCATATAAATATTTCTAAAGATCAGTCAATACCTGCAGCATTGCCATCCATCATTGCTGAACAAGTTCTGTTTTACATGGTAATCACATAAATCGAGTTACAAGAAATTATAATTCTTTAAGAAACACCTTTTGGTCCTTGGCAAGGTCATTACTGTGCTGTGAGTCTGTTCCCCAAGATGATGTATGTTAAAGCATAAAGACTGGAATAGCCAAGAAACAAAGAACATGGACTAACAGATTCTAGAATAAGTAATCTTACGTAAACACACAAAAACCTCAAAATATAGCTTTAGGGTATAAGCTAACATTTGATGAGTTCTTACGAAGCCTATTACCTTAGGCATTATATATTTTTTCACATAAAAAGGATAAATTTTAGCCAGAAGTCAAATATAGGATTTAACCATTATTTGTGGTACAATTGAATGGAAAGTGAATCAAAGGTAAATATTTACTCACAGGCCTTGGCATTAAAGGTAGAATATTCTCAATAATATTTAAACCCATATTCATCATAACTCTCAGACAGACACATATTTAGAAAAGCAAAGTTGATCAACAAAATGAAGTAAAAATAGCAAGTTATCTAACTGGTGAAATTCTGCATTTTTTGTAATGTTGTATAACTCAAACATAATTTTAGTTTAATTTTGCTGTTGTTATTGTTGCTTGTTGGATTGGTTGGTTTATTCGTTTCTTTTTTGCATTGACTCACCCAAGATATTTAAAGTGTTTAAACATCTTGTTCAGATAGTGTTCTCCGGAAGAATTACAAAAAAGTACAAATACCTGGGAATTTCTAACATTGAAAATTGTGAGTGCATTCAAGAATTTTGTGATAAAGACCCAATAGTGAGGGCATAGCATCAAGTTAGAGTACCCCCTAAAACACACTGTACTTTATTACATGATAAGAAAAGAATGGAATAGGTACTATTAAAATATTTGTGGCAATGCAGAGTACTTAAGGGACATGAACATTTACTTATATAAAAGATGACTGGTGAAGATTATATGCTAAGCACAATTTGTACCTATCTCTGCCTTTCCTCTCTGAAATTTTATAAACCACAGAATAAGTAATCACTTCCCACTTCTGGACTATGCTCTTAGTCCAAATAAAATTTTGATTCATACCAAAAATTTATATTACAGAGAATGTCTGACCTTCTAGGGTAGTTTCTAATTGAGAAAATTATTATAAGGGGACACTCAGAGGAAACAAAATATTTAAGACGAAGAAAGTCCACATAGGCTGGGCATGGTGGCTCACGCCTGAAATCCCAGCACTTTGGGAGGCCGAGGTGCGCGGATCACAAGGTCAGGAGATTGAGATCATCCTGGCCAACATGGTGAAACCTTGTCTCTACTGAAAATGCAAAAGTTAGCTGGGCATGGTGGCATGAGCCTGTAATCCGAGTTACTCGGAAGGCTGAGGAAAAAGAGTCACTCGAACCCAGGAGACAGAGGTTGTAGTGAGCACTCCAGCATGGAGCAGAGCAAGACCTCCGTCTCAAACAAAAACAAAAGAAAAGAAAAGAAAGCCCACATATATAATTTTATGAAGATGCAAATTCAAGGTGGTACTGATTTAAGTTTTATTTATTTATTTATTTTTTGCAGCTATGGCTATTGCATTTCATTTTTTGATGAGCACTCCTGTGTGCTGGGCATCCCATGTTAGGCATGGACAATAGTGGTACCAAAGTTAACTGTGTAGAGATTAGTGCTCAAGAAATGAGTCATCTAGTAGGATAGATAAGATGAAGAGAAAGTACTATAACAAAAAAATTTTGTGCTATATGATAGATTAAGTAGAGTAATCTATCATATAGCATATGTGGAGGGGCAATAAGGCAGGCGTGGCTTCTAGGTGGGGACAGCATAAAACATTTTGGCACTGACATGTATGCTGGATCTTGAAAGTTAAGTAGGATTTGCTTTAGGTAAAGGATGTATGTTGGAGGCAAGACAGGGGCAAAGGGAATTGGAACAGACTGAGAAAAGTATTCTAGACCAAGAAAATATGAGTAAAAGCTCCATGCTACCTATCAGAATTTCCATGAGGAAAATTACTACTTGAAAATGACTTTAAATTATTGGGAAATACAGCTCAATGCTTCTTTTAATGTACTTCATAGAAATCCCAAACACAGCACACAAAATAGATATAAAATATCTTCTTGTTACTGATGATGAAAATAAGAAAAATATACATGGTTTTCTCTCTTATTTTGGAAATTTAAATATAAAATGAAATGAATAGGCTAACAAAAATGATTTACTATCTGTTTTATAATTGAGCTATAATTTATTTACAATAAAAAACCACTAATATATTTTTGAATACTCATTAATTTTCATAAGTTCATAGAAGCTGCTTTTGTAAAGTTTCCCTTATCAGAGAATTCATTTAAATATAGTTCAGTATATAATGAGGTTTTCTTCCCTTTGCTTCCCCTGAATATTTAGCAGTATAGAAACTTGACAGGTTAGGCAATTAGAATATAATTTATAATACAAGAATCATGCAGATGAACTGCTTCCTGCCCATAATTTAAAATGCAAGTCAAATCAAAGATTTCTTATGCTAGACTAGAAGAAAAATTTCCTATGAACTGAATATTATAATATATTAATAGTTTTACTTATATCTCCAAGTTTTTGTGCTGAAAATAGTATCTGGTGCAATTCATTTTCCTTTTTTAAAAATGATTAACAAAACACAAAATTGTATCTATCAGTCAGCTTAATCCTCATGGACAACATTTAATTCCATGGATAGATGCTAAGATGCTCAGGTTTCCACAATGACTTTTATTTTTTATTTTTATTTTTATATTTGAGATGGAGTCTCACTCTGTCACCCAGACTGGAGTGCAGTGGCACGATCTTGGCTCACTGCAACCTCTGCTTCCTGGGTTCATGCGATTCTCCTGCCTCAGCTTCCTGAGTAGCTGGAATTACAGGAACCTGCCACCACACCCAGCTAATTTTTGTATTTTTAGTACAGACGGGGTTTTGCCATGTTGGCCTGGCTGGCCTCAAACTCCTGACTTCAAGCGATACCTCTGCCTCAGCCTCCCAAAGTGCCGACGTGTTGGGATTACAAGCATAGGCCACCGTGCCCAGCTTAGTGCCTTTTAATATATTTCTATCATTTTACTTATTAAATGATTTTCCAATAGGCCCTGGGATCTGCTGTGCCTTATAAAGTACATAGTAACTCTATTTCAACAAAGTGTTACTTGATAGTTTTTAAAATGTTGGTAAATTGATATCTCTTTTAAGTGATAGTAACTAAATCTGGGATTACACATCACAAAAATAATTAAGACCTTGTTGCTTCGTCTATTGTCATTCCATTAATTTATCTAAGTACTTTCTTTTAATGTGTACTATGTTTTGCAGAGGCTGCTAGGTATCCTCTAATATCCCTACACCTTCCACAAAAGTAAAATAAAACACCTGAATTTTGCCTAAGTACATATATCCATCTAAGTGAAACTATTTTATCAGGCTGTTTTGTGTTGTGTGACCATGTGATTAATTTAGGTCAAAAAGTGGAATTAGAAATGTCCTGTGTCAGCTTTGGGACCCTTTGTTAAACTAGACTAGTGCTTCAACCTCTTTAGCTTTTTAAATTGTCTTTGCCTCAAGCCTGCTGAATGGTCATTGAGTGTAACAGCTGAAGCTACATTTACTATGTTGGAATATAAGCGCAATGGCTAGACCCAGGATGGCCAAGTAGATGGCTGGAAGGTGCGTGGAGCCCTCAGCACTTTATGGAATGAAGCTACACTTGTCTCCTGATGCTAAGGAAGTATAAATCTCCATCATTTGAAAATTCCAACTTAAATAAACATGTAAAACGAATCTTATGAAATATAATTTGTTAACGTCTATCTTGTTAAATATTCCAAGGACTCACCTCTTCCAGAAAGGCTTCCAAGGCTGAGAAATACAGTATATGCATCCCTATGAATATTTTATTTTCCATTTCTGGCCATATTGACTCTCCAAGGTATTTTAAAGGGCAAGATAAACACTTAAAATGTACCTCAAATGAAAGTGACATTGCAAGCTTGTCCACAGCTAATAATAATGCAATTAAAGAGCTCATGATAGAATTGGGTGTTTTTATGCGCTTATTATTTTTATCTCTAAATGTCAGCAATATCCATTATTTTTAATTTCAGTCTAGTTAAAAAGAAATGATTAATCACTATTTTCATATGCTACATGTAACACTTATCAGAGAAAGGATGCTATTATAGTCTCAGTCATATGACAGTTCTTGTAAATTATCTTTATCTTAAAAAGAACCTAGACAAACTCAGATGCCATTATCATAATCATTAAGCCAGATTAATATATTTACATGGTATTGAATAATGAATTTATTCAGCTCAACAGGCCATTGTGCTAGGTAGTACAGGATGAATATATGAAGTAACCGCAATTCTGACTCTTGAGAAGGTTAGAATCTTTAGTAAAGGTAAAACAAAACTAATTACAACACAAACCAGAGGATAATACCTACTACAAAGTATAACAGAGATTTGGAAAAGAGAAAGGTCACAATCAATGAGTAGGAATTAAGAAAAGCTTCAAGAAGTAGGTGGCAGTACCACATTGGTGCAACCTAGAGTCAGTTTAGAGTATGTGGCCTTCTCATCTGACTCCAACTGTGGCCTTGCCAGAACCAAGGAAGACACAAAAAGGGTATATAGAGAGGTTACAATCTACCTGCTAAACCTGAGGCTTACAGATCCAATTGCTCCAAACTCAGAGTCTATCAAGGCAACTTCTTCAGGTAGAATGTTGCAGGTTTACAGGACAGGTTTTGCTCAGAAAGAGTTCTGAATCAGAGTGGATGCTTCTACCTCCTCTTACCAAAATATTGTTTCAAATAGCCAATAGTTTTGCTCTCTTTTTAAATATTATCATTATTATTATTATCCTTTAAGTTCTGGGATACATATGCAGAATGTGCAGGTTTGTTACATAGGTATACATGTGCCATGGGGGTTTGCTGCAGTCTTGCCCTCTTAATTTCAACAACCTTTGATAATTACTCATCTTAGTTGTATCAATCCTGAATCTGCTTGTCTATAGTGATCTGTTTCTTCAAATGGGATTTTTGCCTATTTTGATGTTAGTTCAACCTCCTCCCAGCATTTGCTTAAGTCACATGCTTGCTACTGGTCCCTGGAATGTGGCCTGTTAAACAACCATACGGTAGATACATATTTTACTTTTTCATAGCCTAGAAAATTCTTAACCTTTTTTGCTGCCTTAAAGACAGAATTACTATTTTTGAGACCTCATTTTTGCCTACCAAGCTTAAGGTAGGTGGGACAGGGTATGGGTGAGATATTTTGAACAGTTCTCTTTACCTTTCTTTTCAGTAATCTACCTCTCAATTTGGACCTTAACCAGAATAAGTGAATGCAGCTTCCTTTACTCACTTTTAGTCTACGAAATTACTGAAAAGATAATCTACCAATGACAAGTCTAAAATTGTAACTTTCTATATTTTCTTTTCCTTCCAGGGGATGAGGAAAAGTTAATGGCATTAAAATGCATTAGGTTGATCAGCCATTATGCTAATGTACAACCTGCATAGTTCTGGGTCAGTAACATTACAGCCCTTACTTTCTTGATTGAAAGGGACACAGTAACCTTAGCAAATTGGTTTGACAGGCTTGTTTCTTACCTCACAATGATAAAGTAGGTCTCATCAAAAAGCTAGATAATATTGAATTGGGGTTAAAAAAAAAGTTGTCATTCTATCCTGCTTTAAAGTATCCAACGGTGTGTTACTAATACCTTTTAAAAAAGGAAATGTTTGATCTCATTAATTTTTAAAACAGCTCGGTGCCTAAAAACAACCAGAATTACCTACTCTTATACAATAGGCTTAAATGTTAGCTTTTATAAAATGTAAACACAGAATGTTTACAGGTTAGTATAGCTGAAAATAAATATATTTTAAAAGCCCAACATCTTTTAAAGATTTGATTATATTTCCAAAGCATCTACTTATTTCAGCAGGTTTATTATTACTAATGCACATGATTTCAGGGGAGTGGAAAGAAGCTGAATTTAAATAACTACTTTTGGCAACACAGCACCAATTATACACTCCATGGCTATTTATGTCCTCTGGTGATCAACTAGCAGTGGGAAGTAAAATTGACAACACACTGGTACAATCACAATTATGGGTCAAATTTCAATAAGCTTGTTTAAATGGTTCCATTAGGTCCTACTTGATATACTAATTTACATATATTTTGACTATTTTCAGACATGTTATCTACTTTAAAATGCTGTGATATAACCATTTCCCATAAAGATACATTAGTTCAAAACACTGAAAAACAAAATACCATGCCATGCACACAAATTTCTGTAGAATTTGAATTGCATTAGAATGTATCTCCAGCCATACTTTAGCAGATTATAAAATCATCTGGATTCGAGAGCAGGACAATTTAATAGAGAATTTAAATATTTTTAGAATTGTTTAAATGAACTTTTTCTAGAAACATAAATGCATTTTTAAGGTAAACAAAAACTGTGTCCATAAGACATGATATGACTTCCTATTTTGACCCATGCCTAACATGTTAGTATCTTTAATGTTAGTCTGACCTACATATAGTTTTTCTATGTGATTTCTCACTCCAGTAGAACTGCAATCCTTCTATAATGCTACCTAAGAATTGCTATTTTTGAGATATTTTCATGTGACAAAAGGACTTCGTTTAAATTGTTTCCTTTCAAACATGGTGTCACAATATATAAAAATAAATATATGCAGTGCATACTAAAGTACAAGGCATCATGATAAAGTGTACATCAGAAAACTCATCAAAGTAATTAACACCCAGAGATTACTGGTCTTGGAAACCACCTGATTGTTGCTTCTGGACTTGATCTTCTACCTTCCCCACTAGAAGAAACAGCTATGCTAACCTTTCCTATACTTATTATTTTATTGCTTTAAAATATAGTTTTTACTCTATATGTATATTTTCCTAAATAATATAGTTTAGTTCATCCTATCTTTAACCTTCCTAAAAATTTTATTATATTTTTCATCAAATGACATTTTTCATTTATTTATGGTTTTACCATTTTGTAAGATTTACTCGGGTGAATGTAATTAGCTGTAGTTCAGCAATTTTTACTGGTTATTTAAAATTCCATTGTGTAAATATTTTGTGATTTATTTACCAATTATATATTTGAGATACATGAAGTTTAACACTACAGTGGATTATGCTCCTATGGACACTATGGATCACGTCTCCCAATAGAAATGTTCAAGAATTTCAAAAGTAGTGGTACTGGTTTCCACTCCCATAAGCAATATATGAGTTTGCATCATTTCACATATTCAGCAGCAATTGTTAAAATTCTTAATTTTTGCAAATCTAGCAGGTGTCATATGGAAATCTATTATTATCTTAATTTGTGTTCTGTTATTACTGATAATAATGAGCATCATTTTATAGTTTTCTTGTGTCTGTGTTTTTCTGTGAAAAGAAAATACCTGTTTACCCCCATTAAACTTCAAGTTCCTTGAGGGTAAAGATATAACTTTTCTTTGTTGTCATATCCCCAATGATCAGTATTAATTCAATTATACAGTTCTCTATTTTGCAGATATTAGCATGTTCCTTTTGCTAAAAGTTCTTCTTAAATCATTAAGAAAAGAAGGAAAATAGTTATCATTGCTTTACAGGATGTTAAAGGATAATAGAGTAGGGAAGTGTGTGTGAAGAGAACAGAAACTTCAGGAGATACGTGTATATATATATATATATATATGATACAGATCTATCTATATATCTAATATATATATTAGAATTGTACATTCATGTATATTACTATGGTCTGAATGTTTTTGTCCAGCCAAAATTCATATGTTGAAATTCTAAGCCCCCAAGGCATTAGTATTACCAAAGGTGACAGTATTTGAAGGTAGAGGCTTTGGAGGTGAAGCCCTCATGAATGGGATTACAGATGACCCTGACTTACAATGACTCCACTTACAATCTTTGACTTTACAATGGTGCAGAAGCAATACAGATTCAGTAGAAACCATACCTCAAGTGTTTATATAACCATTCTGTTTTTCATTTTTGGAGCAGTATTCAACAATTTAAATATGATCATCAACACTTGATTATAAAATTAGCTTTGTGTTAGATAACTTTGCCCCCAACTGTAGGGTAATGGAAATGTTCTGAGCACATATATGGCAAGCTAGGCCAAGGTATGTGGTTGGGTAGGTTAGATTTATTGAGGCTTTTTAAGCTTATAATATTTCCAACTTATGAAGAGTTTATAGGAATGTAACCCCATGGTAAGTTGGGGAGTATCTTTGGTGTCCTTATACAAGAAGTCCCAGAGAGCTCCTTTGCCACTTCCACCATGTGAGAACACAGCTAGAAGGTGACATCTATGAACTATAAAGTGGGCCCTTGCCAGACACTGAATATGCTGGTGTGTTGATCTTGAGATTCCTAGCCTCCAGAACTGTGAGCAATAAACCTTTGTTGTTTATAAGCTTCCCAGTTTATGGTATTTAAAATGTAAGTGCCCAGATAGACTAAGGCGTGTATACATATATGTATGTACATATATGTATGCATGTACATACATGTATTCACTACACAGACACACATACAATGTCAAAGACAATGGTTCAGTAGAAAGATGATACCAAGTTTTGGTGTGGTACTCAAAAGTTTGTCTAAAAGTGACTTCAAGAAATTCACCTGCCTTAAGACTTTATTGCTAAATAACATATTAAGTTATGGTTTTATGTTACCACAGAGAACATATGCTTGTGTGTGTGTTTGTTTCGCTTTTTACTAGTTTCTCATTCTACAAAAATGAGTAGAGATGGGAATTGAAGTGTTCCAAGATCTAGAGAAATAAATTACTTCCTTTTGATTGATGGCCATGAAATAGCATGGTCAGGCAAATACTGATGTCTGGAATCAGATTATACAAGGCACAAAGAAAACATTTTTCATTTCAAAACAAGGAATTATAACCATCAGTTTGCATGGTACATTCAATGAAAAGTTTGATTAGACATAAATTAGATGGTTAAAGACTTAAATTAAAAATGTTATTGTTGCATAAAATCTCTTAACATTCTAGATATCTTATTGAAACATAACAAACCATAGTTCCTAGATTGTAATTCTTTACATTAATTACCAAATTGCACTAATCACATAAATAGGTAGTAGTACTTTAAACATCCCCTAATCACTTCTAAAATTTTAAATATAGGATATGAGAATTAAGATTAAAATAAAAATAAAGAAATCAGAGAGCTTTCAGAATTCATTTTTTTAAATTAGTGTTTATAACACTAACACTCACACATATTTTGTTAAGACTTAGTTCAAGCCCTGTACCTTTAATACTTAGATATGACTGTTTCTTTTGATTCTCTGCACAGAATTTCCTCTGTTATGTACCACAAATGTAGGCTAGTATCTTCCTCAGCCAAGGTAAACCTTTTAAACCATATAATTCTACTCAAAAAAGTTACCTTTTGATTATGCATGATGACTAACAACTACAATATCACTACAAGAAGAAGAAAAAGGTTTCTATAATTCTAGAAAACCTTCCTATATGATATTATAATTCCTGTAATCATACCTGTGCACTATTTCTGTAGGAAAAACACATTTGTACCTTACACATAGAAGGCACCCAATAACTACCTATTATAAAATTAGTTAATACACTTACATTTCATGGAATACAGTCCTACCCAGTAAGACAGTTTTCTTGCTCCTCTTGGTATCTTGAACCTAGTAAGTCCCAACACTTGGTATGTAATATGTTTTTGTATTTCTTAAATGTGACTCAGAATCTAACTGTGGTAAATCTATCTGATCAAAATTTTCTTCTTAAATTTGAGGATTTGGGTATAATTGAATGCTCCTATATTAGACACGTAAGTGGCAGGTTTTCTCACCTACGTCTCAGCAATGTGAAAGCATGGTAGAAATTCTTCAGTCACTCGATCTTTAGTAATCACTAATCACTCACTAACTCCCACTTTTTGGTTTGAGGGTGTGAACTCTCAGGCAAGTGCTTTCTGTAGTGATTCCCAAAACCTCAGTAGAACTTCAGCAATGAGATGACATATTTACTTACTTTAGCAGGAGTTTTGTACCAGGTGCTAAGGACTAATGCTGACAAGGGAGAGAAATACTCTTTCCTGAGCTACCCATATGTGTTTTATGTAAATCATTATTTTATCCAATCACTCCCGATCCCTTTGTGGACATTAGCACTTTTGCAATCTCCTAGGGAATGCTTAAGGTATAATATTTGACTAGAGCCACACAGGTACGCCGTAAACACCACTCTGTACCTTAGATTTTATGTGATATGATGCTGCTGCTTAAATTGTGGTCTGCATTCTGAGTACCTTGACTATTTATGAGCCATGTACAACTTTGGTGTTTTGGTGAAATCTATGCATTCCTTCTCTGCCTAGGGTTCTAAAGTCCATATAGTAAAATATGTAAGATTACAAAAAAAGAAAAGACAAAAAAACCCAGTAATACTGAAGTTCAGTTATAAATTTATCAAGAACTAAAATTGTGATATGCTTTATTTTCAACAAATTATATAATAAGTTTTCAGATTGGTCTAATAACTACTTAGATTACAAAGTAGTGCTGAGTCTAAATAAAATCTCTAGATATTTGCAACTACTACAACAGAGTATGATACAATGGTATAGTTGTGTAGTAATTACCAATGTGTTTGTTGCCTATATTTATAATGGAAAGAAATGCTAAATGTCAAGAAAATTTGGGGGCAAGTTGTTGTAATTTCATTTCCATCCAAATTATTGATACTAACTTATTATTGAAATCCCTGGTTTTTGTTGGTAATATGCTAGGTCAGATTGCTGTTCAGCACAGTTTGCTGTGAAGACAGAGACATTCTGGCCTGCCTTCCAGGGATCAGACTTCCAGGCCACTCTGAGAAAGCACAGGTTTTGAGCCTCGTTTACTAAGGACACTTCTTTGTGTAGAGTGACAATGATGACTTGCCCCATTCTCCATTTCCAAAATATTTTCAGAAATTTTCTCTATTTATGCTAGAATTATCAAAGAGTGCCCACATTAGAAATATAAGTATTTTTCACTAATCTCTTCAAGTTTCAGGACCCACATATTTATAACTTTAAAACTCAGATATTGCTTCTATATACCTTTGAGATGGGGCATGAAGCCAAGTGTTTTCTTTAACTGCATGAAATACCACTTCTTCAAGATTAACACTGCTTTTAATAGGATGTGAGTGAGTGAATAATAGTAACCTAAATGAAAGCACTTTAATCTCAATGGAAATCACTGTGAATGCAATATGAAAAAATAACTTTATAAAATATGTCTGTGTCAGCAAGTTGGAAGATCCATCAGGCACAGAGAGAGAGATCTTTGTAATGAACATATAAATTCTGTGAAAGTTACTCATTCAGAGCATATTATGATGACTATTTTATTTTAGTTGGAAGTTGTGGCTTAACATTTCTAACTCCAACAACTGCTGAATGTGTATGTTTCAAAAGACACTCACTAATCAAAAAGTATATTTTCTATTAAAGTTATTAATTTTAAAATTTGTATATTGTATACATATTACATGTCATACTAATACATTGTATATGATTTATGCATATATCTAGTTTATAAATATATAAAATTAAGAATATTCACTTATAGAGTTATAATAACAGACTGATCTACAGATATACAAGCCATTTGTATTATGTATGAATTATTTCCTATTTATGCTACATGTTTCAGATGATAAGATATGATGTATTAGTTACACAAATATAAACTATTCTAAATAGAAACATAGCATTATTTTGGCCTGTGTTTAATATACAGAATATTAATACATACACAAAAAGACTAAACTTATTTCTAGCAGAATGGTAATTCTAATTGTGATGCTTGTTAACATTTAGCTGTAATTGTCTATTTATCCTAAATATTTAACATTCTATACTCTGAAATGGTAGGAAAAAATTGGACAGGTTCCTTGGAGAAACTTATCAAATATGATCTCAGTTTTTCAAAGGTCGAGACAATATAATTTAGTTTAACTAGAATGCTAGAAGCCCAAACTAAGTCATAATTGTTGTGTTCATTTTTCCATGTATATTATTTTCATTTAAATAAATTATAAGATTTAAAAAAATTTTTTTTCAAATAAAAATAAATGAACCGGAAAGACAATTCAGGAAATGATGTATTTTAAAACCCTAGAAAATAATAAAATAGGGGGACATAGAATCAGTAAATAAACATGATAGAAGTTAAGTAGTCTGTGAGGGGCCACGAAAGAGGTTTTATATAGTGTTAATGTTGTGGTTACAAGAATATATTCACTTTGCAAAATTCATAGAGCTATATACTTACACATTCTGCATTTTACTTTCTATGTATCAGACTTCAATTAAAATTTTACTTAAAGAAATATAATTAAATAAAAAGAATGGGGCCAGGTGTGGTGGCTCACGCCTGTAATCCCAGCACTTTGGGAGGCTGAGGCAGGGGGATCACAAGGTAAGTTCAGACCAGCCTGGACAATATGGTGAAACCCCATCTTCACTAAAAATACAAAAAGTAGTCAGGCATGGTGGCATGCGTCTGGAGTCCCAGCTACTCGGGAGGGTGAGGGAGGAGATTTGCTGGAACCTGGGAGGCAGGAGGTAGAGGTGGCAGTGAGCTGAGATGGCCCCACGCCACTGCACTTCAGCCTGGGTGACCGACTGAGACTTTGTCTCAAAAAAAAAAAAAAAAAGGAGGTAACTTTTTTTTCCCCCATATCAAGAGCACATCTATCCTGAAGCAGAGGATAGAAAACAAAACAAAACAAATCTAGGGCACATTTTATTTTATATCACCAAATGTTGTTTGAATATTTAAATAATATTAATCTTTTACAAACATTTAAATGATAAAATATACTTTCAATGCTTCTATAAAAATGAAGACATTGTTACTTCTTTCTTGGCCTTTTTATTTTATGTCTCTTATATGGGTTTTTTCATCATGAATAACTTTTTTTTTTTGAGACAGGGTCTCACTCTGTTGGCCAGATTGGAGTACAGTGGTGCAATCTCAGCTCACTACAGGCTAGACCTCCCTGGTTCAGGGGATTGTCCCACCTCAGTCCCCCAAGTAGCTGGGACTACAGGCGCCTGCCACCATGCCCAACCTCCAACCTTTTTTTTTTTTTTTTTTCCGTATAAATGGGGTTTCACCATGTTGTCTAGGCTGGTCTCAAACTCTTGGGCTTGAGCGATCTGCCTGCCTGGGCCTCCCAAAGTGCTAGGATTGCAGGCATGAGCCACCACACCTGGCTGTAAATAACTAATTTTGAATTTGATTTTTACTTGTTATATAGAATCTTCGGATATCTTCCATGCTATTTGAAAAAAAAAAAAAACCTGCGCTTAAGTGAAGTCTAGGCAATGGGATGAGATGTAATTTCAGTATTTCCTTAACTTGCCCTTTTAAGAGTATCAGGCATAGTGATGGTGGTATGTCCAAATACTAACTAGTCTTCCCACATGACTCATTATCTGCTCTGGAAGGAGAGTGACTGGGGAGACCAGACATGGTCACTGCATTTGGACCCCCTGTCTAGGTAGGGGGAGACAGATGGAGATGAGCGGGATAAAATCTCCGAGATCTCACCCAATCTCAGGACACTATTGATCCTGTTATAAAGAAGATACACAAAGCCTGAGGTTCTATGAGCCTCAGTTTCACTGCAAATAGTTGATGGCATTTTATCTCAATCTATTTCCCAGAGTTTCCCTCCATCTCTCTGTGTCTGTCTCTGTATCTTTCTATCTTTCTTTAATGCCTCTCAATTTCTTTTCTATTCTGTCCCATCTCTTTTCACTTTCTTCATTTTTCTTGATATTCCATTTTTTAAACTGTTGTTCATTTTCTTCCATCTCGGGCTGTGGTATTTAGCTCAGTTTCTGATACTGAGAGGTAAATTGTTGCTTGTTCTGATATTAAGGGTATCTTTCTTTTTTCAAAATCTTAAAGAACATTCTTTTTTTTCTAGTAAGAGCAGTAGATCTATTTGGCAAGAAAACCAAACGTGTTGAAATTTAATTTACAGAATGCAGATGCCAGACATGGAGGGGGAACCAGGCAGGATGGCGAGAGTGCTCCTGCACTGTGCTTTTCACATTGGCTTCCAGTAGCTTAGCATATTGATTTTATAATTTATAGCTTTCAAAGCCATTTGCAGCCTTGATCCTTCTTATAGTTCCAATTTGCTTGTGTCAGTCAAGAACACTGAAATTGTTCCATGGCAGCACGTTTCCTTTGTAGCTCTGGTTTTCTAATAGTTCAATTCATTTAAATTGGGATTGAAAGCTAACATTGATTTTCCTTTTTAATGTCTAGTATTCCTCAAGTTCTAGTCCCATATATTTTGGGCTTATTAGACATGTGTTTAAAAGGACAGCTTTGGTAGGCAGTAGTATTTTACAATTTCCCCTTGCGTTGTCTCAATTACAGTGACTGACTTAGATTAAGTACAACACTATTCCAACTAGGAAAAGAAAGGCAATAAACAAGTCAACTAGACAGAGAAAAAGGTCTACAATTCCTCATTTTTCAGCGTGGAAATTTTAATGCATCCCCTTTGTTTTCATCTTGATGATTTACCTGGATCTGGAGTCCATGAATTCGCATCCTGGCTTTGTGATTCAAAAGTAAACTTCTGGTCCTCTTAAGCCCTGTACCCTCGGTGGCTGGCTAACTGCTCCCTATCTTAACTTTCAATCTTCCTTACCTTACCTTTTCATCCTGAGATGAATTTGGTACCTACAATTCCTGAGTTTTTCTAAGGTTCAGCAGCATGAATCACCTTACATCCTCTTGGCTCCCACCCAAGGCAGGCTTGGGTTTCATTGTTTTTAGTTCTGCAAAGTCAGCTACCACTTCTAGGTTGGCTCTTCAGCTTTTAAAATTTCTGTTTCTTGTACATAATTTTCCATCCCATTCTCTTTGACCTCCCTGGTTTTATGTTTTCATTTATTTTATCACAATCTTGCTGGGCCTTCAGGATACAATAGAGCTAAATATACATCTTCACTTATACCAAAAATCTGTAGTATTAATTTGCATAAGAATTGTGCCCACCAAATATTTTACATATAGCAATCAAATATATTAGGCATAGTTTTCATGATCAAATAACATATATTTAAAAACCTGCTTGTCACACATTTTAATGTTATCAATACATCAAAAACACATTAACTCTTGGGTGAATGAATTTAAATTGTTCAGACCTGTTCGTCCATTTATTTATGCATTTAAAATATTTATCCCTTTCTGTATTATAGGTGTTAGTGATACCACAGTAAACACCACCACAAGGTCCCTTCTCTCATGTAGCTTACTTTCTTAAGAAGGGAGACAGAAAATATAGAAACAAACAAACAAACCAAAAAACATGCCGTACGTGCAGTTTAGGAAGAATAATAAATGAGCCCCATTAGGAAGGGTCTGAAAGTTACTATTTTAGAAAGAACAGCTAGAGTAGGCTTTTACTGAAGTGACAATTGTTCTGAATTTTTAAAATATTTCTGACCAGCATAACTTAAAAAAAAAGATCTTCTACTGTTATCTACATATATAGTACATGGTTTTTGTCCATAGGGAATTCAGTAGAGTCAGGTCATTTGTGAAACACCTTGCGGTCACCTTTTGTTCTGAGCAAATCATGGACTATCCTTTCATCTTCATTGTGAAAAATTGGGCATATGCAGTACCAGGTACCTGTAGAGTATATTGGATTGTATTTCCATTCTAAACTTTGATACGTTACCATGGAATCATCTCCTTCTTGGTATTATATGAGGGGACAATTGAGATATTCTTATATCAGGATAATTAACTCTGGGCATTTTAAGATTTGTCATCTAGGGGAGAGTTTTACAAGTTGTCAAAATAATGTCCAGAATGCAAACTGAGCAATTTCATCATTAATATCATACTAGACTCACTAGTTATTGTAACAATATGTTAATAGCTGCAAATAATACATTAAATGAGGCTCGGTGCAGTTGCTCATGCCTGTAATCTCAGCACATTGGGAGGTTGAGACTGGAGGATCACTTGAGCCCAGGAGTTGGAGACCAGCCTGGGCAAAATAGTAAGACCCCATCTCTATTAAAAATAAAACATCGTTAGCTGAGAGTGATGGCACATGCCTGTAGTCTTAGCTACTCAGGCATGTGAATCACTTGCCTGGCAGGAGAATCACTTGAGCCTAGGAGTTCAAGATTGCAGACAGCAGTTATCTATGATGGTTCCACTGCACTCGAGCCTGGGCAACAAAGCAAGACCCTGTCTCTTAAAAAAAAATTACATTGAATGAAGGATTACTTCCTACTTCAGTTAAAACCAAAAACATTAACAAAAGTGTTTTTAGCATTGAATAAAATGCAAATATCTTACTTTTAATTTTTTGTTGGATGATCTCTCAGATAGTTTGTTTTTTTTCTTCATTACAAAGGAAATTCTTTGTGTGAGTGTGTGTGTGTGTGTGTAATGTATATAAGCCTGAATTTTAAAATAGGAGTGTATGTGTGTTTGTATAATTTATTTTATTAGAAAGAAAAATACCTCTAAAGTATAAAGCTACTATTTTGGTAGCTTTTCTTTTAGTATTAAAACTTTGACAAGTTTCTGTAGTAAAAATGAGGGGCCAAAGATATAGTACATACCATCTCTTAGTTGGAGATTCTGTGAGAACACTGTATTATATTGTGTTACATAAAAATAAATCAGAGGCTGGGCCCAGGGACTCGTGCCTGTGAATCCCAGCACAGTGGGAGGCCAACACAAGGGAAGCCCTTGAGCCAGGATTTCAGGACCAGCCTGGGAAGCACAGCAGCACCCCATCTCTACAAAAAATAAAAATTATCTGGCAATGGTGTCATGCACCTGTAGTCCTATCTACAAATCCTTCCTAAATCTAAAAGTAAAAATGTATGATTAGTTGATCATAATTACTGGAAAGGAAATAGATTCAAGACTCGCATCAATGTGCCCTGTATCCTCCCGTGTCTTGCCCTCATTTTGTATCTTCACTTCAATGCAGCATTGCCTTCTCATTTTTAAAGCTCACCTCTCCTGCTTTTTGCGAGAGTTTCTCACTGTGCGTCTTCCTGGATCTTGCTCCTCATGAATCTCTTTTGTCTTTTATTTATCTACAGGTTTATTCATTCTTTCTCTCTTTGACAAGCTTTTTTTTCTCTTTAGCAATCACACACTGAAATTTCTACAGGGTAATAGTAATTTCAAAAAGCAAAGCAAAACAATCTTCTCCAGATTCTTCTTCCCACTTAGAAAACTGCTCATACTCATGCTTCTCTTTCTGATCAAACTTCTAGAAACAATTTTCTACCCTTGATATTTCTAATTCTTCATCTTAATTTACCAGTCAGTCTTTCATTTACTAGTTGACTGAAATTTCTTTCTTTAAGCTTAGCATACCTTTCTAATTTTCAACATCTGACTCTTTTACCCTATTAAATATCTCTGAAACATTTTCTCCTACTGTTTCTTTGTTCTACTGTTTCTACTCTTGGTTACATTGATGCTTCATGTTTCTGATTTTCCTCCTTTCACTTTGATGAATCATCCCAGTCACCATTGCTGTGTTCTTTATTTCCATCTTTCTCCAAATGCAGAGAATCCTTCACCAGCCTTGTTTTTTAGATTCCTATTTCTCTTTGCAGACTACCTCAGATATTTCTATTGTTTTACCTATCACATCATCTGTGACCATGCAAATAAGTCACAGATCTCTATGTCTAGCTCTGACCTTTTAAATTGATGAGGGATCTAGATTCACATTCCAGTTGCCTATAGAGCTTTTCCTCCTGGATGTCATTCTGGCATCTCAAACTTGATATGTACAAACTCTAAATCACCATGTTTCCCTTTTTGTGTGTTTATTTCCTCAGCATTCCTTTTGTTGAAAGCCACATACCTTTCACGATCTGGTACAAATAACACATTCTTTTTAAAGACTTTGATAGTGTCAGGAAAGAAGGCTAATTGAGGGTTTCTGAAGTTCAATCCATAATAGATAAAACATAAAGTCTTTATCTGGAAAAGCCATATAGGACATTGATTAAGAACCTAAGCTTTCCTGTCAGGCTTCCCTGGGTGTGAATCCCAACAAAAGTTTTAGAAATTTTGTGAAGTTTCTCAAGTCCCCTCACCTTGTCAAACCTTGGTTTTCTCACTTGCAGTTTGAAAATAATAAAGGGGTCATGAGTAGCCAGGGTCAACAGTAGGATCATAAGTGACACAATTAATCACAAACAATCTATCATTGTTTACAGAACACAGTAAGCGCTAGTAACAATAATTATTATCAGAAATGAAATTCTTAGAGTATTGCTTTAGTCCCCTTTTTGCTGCTATAACAGAATGCTGCAGACTAGGTAATTTACATATCACAAATGCTTATTAGGCTCACAGTTATGGAAGCTGAGAGGTCAAAGGGCAGGGTGCCAGCATCTGGCAAGGGTCATCCTGTTGTGGAAGGTGAGAGGAAGAAGCAAGCACATGAGAGCTCTTGTTTTCTCAGGAGCCCACGCCCAAGATAACTAAACCACTCCTGTGATATCAACATTAATTTTTTTGTGGATTAATTATCTCCTCAGGTTTCCACTTTTCAACACTGTTTCACAAGAAATTAAGTTTCCAATACATGAAATTTGGAGGACATACTCAAAGCATAGCATTTCTTCTCCGGTCCCCAACATTTATGTTCTTCTCACAATGCAAAATGCATTCATTCCATCTCAATAGACCTAAAATTTTAACTGGTTCCAGCACCAATTCAAAAGTCCAAAATCCAAAGTGTCATCTATGGGTGAGACTCAAGGAATGATTCATTCTTAGGCAAATTGCCTTCAGCTTTTGATCTGTGAAGCCAAAACAAGTTACCAACTTCCAAAATAAAATGGCACAAGAAGCATAGAATAGACATTCTGTTTCCAAAAGGAATAAGGGCAAAAAGAAAGAGGTAACTGGTCCTAAGTAGGTCTAAAACCCAATAGGGAAAAGAAAATTAAGCCTTAAATAATCTCCTTTGACTGTATGTCCTACTTCCTGGATATTGTGGGGCTGGAGATGGGCCCCAAAGATCTCAGGCAACCCTGCCCTATAGCTTTGCTGGGCTCAGTCTATCCAGCAGCACTCATGGATCGGAGTTGCACGTTGGTGACCCCATAGCTCTGTGTTCTTGCCAGTAGCCCTGCTCCTATAGCTCCACAGAGTATTACCCTAATGAGGATTTTCTGTGGTGACTCTGCTATTGTGTTAGGTTTCTTCCTAAACCCCCATGCTCCCTGTGACATCTGTTTAAATGCAGGTGGGAGCATCCATGTCCCCACAGCTCTTGAATTCTGTATGTCTGCGGAATTAGTGCCACATGGACACCAACAAAATTTACAGCTTGTACCTTCTGAGGTAGTGTGTGAACTGCACCTGGGTCCCTCTGAGCCCAATATGAGGAAGCTAAAGAGCACTGCTCTAGAACGCAGGGAGCAGAGTTCCGAGGCGGCCCTCAACAATGAGCTCATGGAGGGCCCCCAGGCAGGGCTCACCCCGGAAAACTATTCCACCCTCTTAGAACTCTGGGCCTGTAACAGGAGGAGTGGCCAAGAAGATCTCCAAAATACCTTCAGTGTCTTTCTCCCATTGTTTTAATAAATAGCACCTTGATCCCTTCCATCCCTGGTAATGCTTTTAAAAAATGGTCAATAACACCTAGTATTTCCCTCCAAATGGCCTTTTTATACTTTAGATGGCCAGGCTACACATTTTCCAAACATTTCCACTTTAATTTTCTTTTAATTATAAAAATCTGACTTTAAGTCATTCCTTTCTTCTTCATCTCATTTTATGCAGTTAAAAGTCGCCAGGAAGAAGCCTACATGGTTTGCTCTTTAGATATTTCTTCCACCAGGTACTCTGGTTCATCATTCTTCAGTTCCACATTCCATAAAGCCCTCAGGCATGAACACAATTCACCCAAGCTCTTTGTTCCTGTATAACGAGGATGGCTTTTCCTTCAGCGTGCAAAACCTTGCTCCTCATTTCCACCTAAGACCTTCTCAGACTGGCCTTTACCAGCATTGGTATGGCATTCTACCAGCGTCCTGTTCACAGCCACTTAAGTAATCTCTAAGAAGATTTAGACTTTCCTCAGTCTTCTTTTCCTTTGAATACTCACCAGAATCATCCTTGATGCTCCACTAATGGCAATCTAGGCTTTTTTAAAAACCTACTCCTCCAAATTCTTCTAGTCTTCACTTATAACCCAGTTCCAAAGTCTCATCCATATTTTCAAGTATTCATTATAGCAACAGCCCCACTTCTTGGTACCGATGTTCTTTCTTAGTTTATTTTCTGCTGCTATAACAGAATACCACAGACTGGGTAATTTATAAAGAACAGAAGTTTATTTTGCTCACAGTTCTGGAGGCTGAGAACTCCAAGAGTGTGGTGCTGGCATCTGGCAAGAGTCATCCCATAGTGGAAAGCAGGAGGTGGAAGTGCGTGCATGAGACAGAGAAAATAAAACCTGAACTGATCCTTTTATCAGGAATCCACTCTCCAGAGAACCCTCTCTTGCAATAACAGCATTAATCCATTCTGCATAGATTAATCCATTCAGTCTTCAGTATGGTAAAAGAACAATTTAGTGCAGATGTAGAACTCATTATATACAATCAATATTCAATTTGCTCATTTATTTGCCACGTGAAGACTGATCTCTATTGTCAAAGAATCATGGTAATCTTATCAGTTTAAACCTTAAAGTCTTTTTATAAATAAAATTCTTGATTACTGAATACAGAAGTCTCTGTTGGAGCCTGATATCAGTATTCTTCACCCTCCTATTGCCTCCATGTAATAATGGCTTATATATTTTCTCCATATTTCAGTATTTTGATTATTTCTCCTTTAAGCAGGGTATTTATGCAAACCAGACAGAAAATTCATATTTAAAATTATCAGAATAAACATTTTAGAAATCTCTAGCCCATATCTTAAAAATACTTCTTTAAAATATATAATTTTGTATACTTCCACCATATTTTTATATCTCCACCATTAAAAAAAACTGTTGAAATAATAATATATATTTCGACATTATAAGTTCATTGTGAGAAATAAACATTTATTTGTAGTTAAATACATTTCTGTTTCTTTATCCCTCTATACACTCAGACTTCTTTCTTTCTTTTTTTTTTTTTTTTTTTGAGACAGAGTCTCACTCTGTCACCCAGGCTGAAGTGCAGTGGCGCAATCTTGGCTCACTGCAGCCTTTGCCTCTAGGTTTAAGTGACTCTCCTGTCTCAGCCACCTGATAGCTGGGATTACAGGCATACACCACCACATGAGGCTAATTTTGTATGTGTATATATATACACACACACACACACGTGTATATACATACAAATATATATATTTAATAGTTATATATACACAAATATATTAGATAAATATATAAATATATATTATAGATATATCATATAATATATAAATATATATTATATAGATACATATACATATATATACGTATGTGTAGAATATATATAATACATATATATCCATACACATATATATGTACATATATACACACATATATATACTATAGACATAGATACATATACACATACATATGTATACAGATACATATGTGTATATGTATCTACATATGTATATATGTGTGTATCTATCTATGTCTATAGTATATATATGCATGTATATATGTACATATATATGTGTATGGATATATATATGTATTAGTAGAGATGGGGTTTTTCCATGTTGGCCAGGCTGGTCTTGAACTCCTGGCCTCAAGTGATCAGCCTACCTTGGCCTCTCAAACTGCTGGGCTACAGATGGGAGCCACTGCACCAAACCACTTCTTTCTTATGAGTTCACAAGCTCACTAAAAGTAAAAAGCATTTCAAAGTGAAGCTAAAGAAAATACCATTTTGTTTCCCTGGGTAGATAGAAAACCAGAGATTTCGATGTTTGTTAATATACCTATTTTTAAAATATTAGGCCAATTTTATTGTGCAACAAAGCTGAAATTTTATAAACATCTAATTTTCACCTTAACATAATGTCATACACATATATATGATTAATATTTTAATCAAATATGTATCCTTGTAAAATTTGTGTAAGATGAAAATAATCTTCTAAATCTTTAACTGAAATAGAAATATTACCTTTTAAACTCTAAGAATATGTCCCATATTTGAAATGTAAAAAGCCCAGGAATTTTTAATATATATTTATACATTTTTTTTTCTTAAAAACACATCCCAAGGTAGTGGATTATAAGCTTCTTAGTTAAAAAGTTAGGAGATTTTGCTTTTTCTTTGTCTCTAGTTGATGAAACTGTAAGCATAATACGTCACAACAAATCTGCAACACTACAACCATGCATTCTAAGTTGATACTGCCTGTAGTCAAGTATGAGTCATGAATTTCAATACATTTATTTTCAATTGTTCCCTACAGCAAAGATGCAGAAAATACTTATTCCTCTGGTTCCTATAAAATTCAAATGAATTTTATCATTTGAACCAAGGAGAACACTCTAAGGTCCTATCCTTCATGTATAAACACATAAGCAGGGGAAAAATATTAATGGTTTACTACATTATTAAATTAGAGAGAATCAAGTTTTTCTTCTGTTTTACTTGGATATACTTAAATCTTCAGTATGATTATTTTCCCAGCTTGTCTAAGAAAGAGATAAAAGACCCTGTCTCTCCAGTCTGACAGAAAACATTATAGCTACAGGCCAGTACAAGAAATTGCTTTAGAGTCAGGCGTATGAATTGTTAGTAGGACTTTTTATTTCAACTCAGTTTTTTAAATATAGCTATAATTACATTATTCAAAAATATGCAAATCTGCACCTGTTAGAGGTTTAAATTTTTAAAAATGTTCTTCATTTTTCATACTACATCAGAAAAAATAAATCTTTTTTCATGGTTCATTATTTATACTGAAGGTAAGTTAATTTTCACTCATTCCATAGGCCTCTGGAATAAAGATGATGGTACTAGCAGTGCTGGTTCCAGTGAAAATGCTACTTCATTGACAAGTTTTTGTGCCTAAAAATTGTCAGAACTTATTGATATCAATGGTATAGGTAGTATGACTAAGTGATAATTTATGGGTGATATAAAGTCAATTTAAATGTGTGACATAAGTGAAAATTTACGGGTGATAAAGGACAATTTGAAGTGTCACAAACCATATGAGATTATCATGTCTTTTATCCTTCTAGTATTCTTCAGTGTAAATGTTTTAGAACACGTTTCTTATTTGGGCTAGATTTAGGGGTGATCCTAAAAACTAATAGAGTAATTACAAATCAAATAGACTTTATAAAGTGTATTCCTTTGGGTGTTTGCTCCAAATTACTGTTGAATTAATGTGTAATGCATGATGAATGAATGATTAGAATAACATTATCATTATTATCATTATTATATTGTAAGCATTCATATATAATGGATAGAATCCATTCTAAGAATTTTGAAGAGAAAAATACTGGTAATGATAAATAAATTTGAGAAGTTTGTTATAATAATTTTTAAAAAGAAAGGAACTCTTAACAGTTTTGACTTCAATTTGTATGCCTTGTGGTAATTATAGATACTCATGCTGATCTTACCTTACAAGCGTGGAATACAAATATCCAACAAATGTTGCTGAACTATTCAGCTGGCTCTACGTTACTTCAGTCAACTCAACTGCAGATAAATACTGCCCCAATTTGTCTAGCATGCTTGACTGCAGTCCCTTCCTTCAACCAACTGCCTTAGAAAGTAAGCAGTTCTGTATAATTCTTTCTCCCTCTTCTTTTTCTTAAAGCCAATTTTTCTTTACTATATAAATTTACTGAATCTCAAGGAAACCAAAGAGACAAAAGCAAGCAAACCAAAAGGACCACTAAAACTATAGTCACAAGGAAGGTAGTATGATGAGTTCCCCTTTGTAATTTTTTACAATAGATTTTGTAAACGATTCACTTTTTTTCTTTAGATTAACTTTCATTTTTAGAGCAGCTTTAGCTTTACAGCAAACCTGAGCAGTACCAAGGGGTACTAAAAAGGACCACTAAAACTATAGTCACAAGGAAGGTAGTATGATGAGTTCCCCTTTGTAATTTTTTACAATAGATTTTGTAAACGATTCACTTTTTTTCTTTAGATTAACTTTCATTTTTAGAGCAGCTTTAGCTTTACAGCAAACCTGAGCAGTACAAAGAGTCCCCATAAACCTCCTGTATCCTCCCCCTTATAAACGTCTGCACGATGGACATCCAGCACCGCAGTGGTATGTATGTTACAACTGACGAAACTGCATTTGACACGTTCTTATCATGCAAAGTCCATAGTTTACATTAGGGTTCACTTGGTGTTTTTCTCTGTCTCTTAAAATTAAATGGTAATGCTTTATTGGTCAGAATGCCACTCTAAGCTACTCAGTGCATAGTAAGCACACAGTAAGCCAGTTAACCTATTGTAAAATAACAGTGCATAATAAGAGCATTTCTAAACAAGTCCGAGCTATACTGTCACTGGTCTCTTAAATATTTGTAGCTTACCATTATGCACTGATGCTAGGCCAAAGTATGAAATACTCTGGTTGGGGAATAATCCAACTACTTCCAAAAAAATGGTCTGTGGTAATGACTAACTAATTTACCACTCTAGTCAAGAATGAGGCCTGCCCTTCTTGCTGGCATTTGTAAAGGTTAAGGGTGGTGCAAAAGCTTAGAGTAAATTGTGATGCTCAAACCCAGCAGCTCCTCTTAGAGTTTAGATATTTCTTTCTTTTCCTTTTATTGACTATAATTTCCTATTTCCATTGTATTAGGTTGTGTTGTCCTCTAATATGAGTCAACACAAATCTCTTTTGGAAAGAGATTGAATATAATAGATATTTTGAAAGTAGGAGTAAGGATGAAATTCAGGAGTATGGATAAAAGTAATATTTGCCACCTACCTCCCTTCTCCCTTCCCAGATAGAGGCATATACATCCTATAGTGGGAAAATGACAATTTAAATTGAATAAGGACAGGTCAAGTTTAACGTATTAATTGACTTAGAGGGCTCACAATATGAAATGAATGGGGTGACTGGTTAGCTCCACATTGTCTACTTTGCTTATTTGATTAAACACTGGGTATCCAGTTAATTAACATGTATTTGAAAGTGCCTTTCTAGGCCAATCACTGTTACTGACTGTGGAGTTATGATAATGAACAAAGACAAGAATTTCTGTTTTCAGCAGCTTATACTCTACTAACAGCTAAAAATTGCTTAACCTGTGCCAGGCACATTGTAAGTTGATTTATGTGTTCTAAGCTTCACAACCAGCCCATCAAATAGAGACTAATAACACAAAAGAGAAAATTGAGGTATTGAAAGGTTAAGTGACTTTCCTGTGGTCACACAACTAGGAATTTGCAGTGGGAGAATTTGAGCCAGGTTCATTTTTTCCCAGATTCTGTGCATGCAATCACTTACATAGCTGGGGCTTCCTAGAAACGTAAGAGGGGAAACACTTATAAAATAACTACATGCTAAAACCTGATACATTATTTTCTAATAGAAGGAGGAAACATTTTTAAGGATTGATTATGATGATGAATATTGCCTTTGAAACTTCACGTATTTTCCATTTTACCATAACCATTTTCTGGCAATTGTCAGTATGTGATTTGAATTACAGAGAAGTGATTTAGTGGGGATGTTATAATATTCTATTTCTTCTGTCTTATTTTTTTAAAGAAATTTAACCAAATTGGTGATTTGTGTTAAGAGTAATATTCAGAATTACATTGCTACAACATTACACACTCTACATAGGGGCACAAATAATTTTCCATTGCTTACTATAATGCTACATGATCATATGATTATTGTTAACACAAGCCAGCTTGGAATTGAAGAGCAAAAAGGAATTCCTTTCATGCATCCTATTCATAGTTCCACCATGCTGTTATTTGACATTGGAATCAGTCACTTAAGCTCTGTGAACCTGTTTTTACCTCTGAAACAGATACTTACTAGCAACCTTGTTTTATACCAACAGGACTGGTATGAATATCAGATATGGAAAATGAAAATAAAAAATGCCTTGATATTGTAACAATTTACGTAAATTTTAAGTTACAAATAAAGGAAGGGATAGGGCATTTAGCCTACTACAAGGTAGGTATTTTGCAAGATTGCTATATAGATCCTTACTTAAGGGACGATGAAATGAAGTGATGAAAATACAATGTGCATGGCGGCCACTCAACAAATGTTAGTTAACTTTATCTTTCTCTTGATGCATATACACTAGAATGTATCCCTATGTATTTATGTTCAACTTTCAGAACTAAATTAAATAATGAAAAATATAATTACCTCTTGTTTCTTAAGGGCATAATGTTTGAAAATGATGAACCCTCCCATTTTATCATCTGCCTTTCTGAACACAAGACTTTTCTGAACAAAAAGGTCTGAAAAGAATTAGAATTTCTTAGCAACGTTTCACAGAGATGGAATATAAATTGCTCAGTTTTGATGTCTAAAAACAGGACCTCAATGGTTAAAAGTGGAGGCGTTAGCCAGGCATGGTGGTATGCACCTATAGTTCTACCAACTTGGGAGGCTGAAGTGGGAGGACTGCTTGAGCTCAGAAGTTTTGAGGCAACATAGCAAGACTTCATCTCTTTAAAAAAAGAAAAAAAAAAAAACCACCACCACATGTTCTCACTCATAAGTGGCAGTTGCACAATGAGAACACATGGACACAGGGAGTGGAATATCACATGCCAGGGCCGGTTGTGGGGTGAGTGGGTACAGGAGGGATAGCATTAGGAGAAATACCTAATATAGATGACTGGTGATGGATGCAGCAAACCACCATGGCACATGTATACCTATGTAACAAACCTGCACATTCTGCACATGTATCCCAGAACTTAAAGTATAATAATTAAGAAAAGAAAATTAAAAGCCTTGAGGTAAGAAGATGATGAAGATGATCAACCTTCTGCTTAGCCAAGACTAGAGTGACAATATGTGAAGAAACAAATCAGCTTTTCATCTCCTAGCACCCTTCCCTGGAGAAGCTAGGTGAGGGCACTTGTGCTGAGGTAATGGGATAGTAATAGAGAGGGGATGTTAGATAAATCAGGGAAACAGGAAGGACAGAGAGTGCTTCTGCTTCTACACCTCATTAATAATTCATGCCTGTAATCCCAGCACTTTGGGAGGCTGAGGCAGGTGGATCACTTGAGGTCAGGTGTTTGAGACCAGCCTGGACAACATTGTGAAACCTTGTCTCTATTAAAAATACAAAAAAAGAGAAAAAAAATTGCCAGACATGGTGGCATGTGCCTGTAATCCCAGCTACACAGGAGGCTGAGACAGAGGAATTTCCTGAACCCAGGACGCAGAGGCTGTAGTGAGCTGAGATCGTGCCACTGCACTCCAGCCTGGGCGACAAGAACAAAACTCCATCTCAAAATAATAATAATAATAATAATTCTGAAAAGAAGCCACCACTCAGATGACCCTACACTCACCTTCACACAAGGTTGGCAGAGCAGAATGGCCAGGCAGTGGGATGTCTGAGCTGCCGTGTGGTGTCCACAGCACCCACTGACTTCAGAGCTGTCCTGGGTGATCACCAAGAAGGGCCCCACCAAAGAGAATGGGGGCAGGTGGCTTCCTAGAGAGGACAGTGATCCACATAAGCTGGGACTGACAAAGAAGCCCAGCAAGACCACAGTGTCACAGGGAAGTGACAGCTAAGGTGAGTGGAACTCTTGCAAGATGTACCACTAAATCACATCACAAATTACATCACTGCAGGTTTCAGTCAAGAATGACAACAGGACAAGCAGCAACTACATGGATAAAGAACAATAACCTGAAGTCCCAAGTTGCTGATTCCTCCCATGACTCCTGAATCTCCCTTCTCACTACCTGGCTACAGAAGCCTCCTTTATGTTTCTTTTTCTTTTTTTTTTTTTGAGACGGAGTTTCACTCTTGTTACCCAGGCTGGAGTGCAATGGCGCGATCTCGGCTCACCACAACCTCCGCCTTCTGAGTTCAAGCAATTCTCCTGCCTCAGCCTCCTGAGTAGCTGGGATTACAGGTATGCACCACCATGCCCAGCTAATTTTTTGTATTTTTAGTAGAGACGGGGTTTCACCATGTTAATCAGGATGGTTTCGATCTCTTGACCTCATGATCCACCCGCCTCAGCCTCCCAAAGTGCTGGGATTACAGGTGTGAGCCACCGCGCCCGGCCCTCCTTTATGTTTCAATAGAGCCAGCGACTTGCTTAGGGAGGGAAGAATATCTAACATGGTATATTTATCCATGAAAGTTTAATAATTCCATACACTTTCACAATTATTTAATTTTTTTTATAAAAGCCTTTGGATTAGATTAAAAGTTTATTTTATTTATTTATTTATTTATTACCTCATTATTCAGTGCATAGAGTACACCAGACTGAGGCCTGGTTAATTATAGACATGACATAAAAATTACATTGCCGCTAAGCAGGAGTTGGTGTTTGAGTGAAATTTGCTATCCTGACACAAGAATAACTGGGGTAGAGGAAGAGGTAGTACTAGGTGGGATGATCAGAGGAAGACCTTTTGAGGAGGTGATATTAGAGCAGTGTTCTGAATGACCAGAAGGACTCAGCCAAATGATCATGTAGGAATGCCTTTCAGTCAGAGAGAGTGTAGAGTCTGAGACACGAAACTAGACCTGAATCCTTTCCTATAATGACACTTTTTGTTGCTGTCACCAGACACATTATTTCCTGTGAGAGTGATGATGAGCACTGTGGTTAAAGCCAGTGTTGCTCTGGACACATTCTAGGTTAGGGAAGAATATCTAACATAGCCAATATTTTTATCCGTGGAAGTTATGCACTGTTACATCAGCACAATCACAAGCTCCACCCTTGTCTCTCACATGCTTCTCAGAATCATGGGTTTCTCCCTCTGAGGGTGGTGCTGCTGAGCTGGACACTCCTTCCACACTGAAAGCTGGGCTGATCTGCTGGTTCCTACAGTCCAAGCTCTCGGGGCTGGTTGTGACCAGAAAGCTCTACATTCTAGGGTCAGCCTCCAGCCATCCTTGCTATCGGTGAACTC
Organism: Aotus nancymaae; assembly: GCF_030222135.1. Classification (NCBI taxonomy): domain Eukaryota; kingdom Metazoa; phylum Chordata; class Mammalia; order Primates; family Aotidae; genus Aotus; species Aotus nancymaae. The sequence continues at coordinate 36,088,330 of NW_026988413.1, forward strand.
CTACCCACTACTGTCTACATTTTGACAGGTGAATTTTATTTTAGGTTTTCTTTCAGAGTCTTTATGTAGTGCTCACAATTCTTTGTGGTCCCTTATTTTCTCCTGCTGTGGATTTCAGCTTCATGCTGATTCTTTCCAGTTCCATGGCTGGAGCTGTCCCTATGTGTCTTCCCTAGTTCCATCACTTTGTCTTCACAAACACAACTATTGCCAATCCTGGATCCCCCATTGTTCATACCATTCTGTGTCCTGGTGATTCGTAAGTGTCAAGAGTCTAGTTCACTGAGTTTAGTTTGTTGCAAAGCTTGAGTGTTTCATAAGACTCAAAGTCTCCTCCATAAAGTTAAAAAACAAAACAAAACAAAAGAACCAACCAACCAATAAAATATAAACAAACAAAAAACACTGTGTGTGTATCTGTGTGTGTGTGTGTGTGTGTGTGTATGTGTGTATTTAAAGTTTCACAACAATCAGGTAAAAAACATTAGTACTGCTTTACAAGAACTTAGGGCTTGATAAAGTAAATTGCCCATGATCACAAGCTGATGAGAGATTCACTATTAGAACAATGTTATTCTAAAGCCCATGCAGTTTCTACTATGGCACAATGAGCTCTAACTCCAGGTATTCTCTAACCTGCCATTTTTCCTACTCTGTTGTTCAACCCATCCCTGAGTTCACACTATTCTAGAATTTTTTTTTTTTTTTTTTTTTTTTAGCAAGAATGCTGCCCTGTCCCACTGCTACATATATATGTAATTTATCTGAGGTTATATAGTTGCCTCAGGTAAATGGCATCATCTTCCTGAATCTTGTTTTTTCCTTTTTCTTTCTAAAATGGAGATAATAATATTAATAGTTAATGTGGCAGTTAACTGAGATAATCTTTGACACATAATAAATACTCTTTTTTTGAGACAGAGTCTCGCTCTGTCGCCAGGCTAAAGTGCAGTGGCACGATCTGAACTCACTGCAAACTCTGCCTCCTGAGTTCAAGCAATTCCCCTGCCTCAGCCTCCCAAGTAGCCAGGATTACAGGCACATGACACCACTCCCAGAAAACTTCTGTGTTTTTAGTAGAGATTAGATTTCACCACGTTGGCCAAGATGGTCTCAATCTCTTGACCTCATGATCCGCCTACCTTGGCCTCCCAAAGTGTTGGGATTACAGGCGTGATCCACCAGGCCCAGCCAATAAATATTCTCATAATCTAGCTGTTATTGGCTAATGGTTCTTTGAGGTTTTTTCCATTCATGATACCATCACCCCTCTAAAGGTTTGTCATTTATTTTCTTACATTTTGTTTTATTATTATCATACGGTTACAGTTTACTCCAACACCTTATAATACTGAATATCAAAATACTACAAAGCATATTTGATGTTGGCTCTAGTACTCTGTAACTGAGGTTAGAATTCAGAATCCTGTCCAACAGGATTAGTTTTCAAAGAAATAATGTCATCTTGTCATCATCAGTCTCCTCATGACATAGACCCTGAGGACAGTGATTGTGAGGTGATAGTAAATTAAAGTCTTAGAGAGATTAAATAGGCTATAAGTGAAATAGACAGTGACAGTGAAAAGCTCAAATTTCTGTCCACTCATTGTTAAGAATGCTACTCAAGTCAGAAAAGGTATATACCTTGCCCGCAGTATCAAATGTATGTGATTCCAGACCCATGGTGTCAATCTTTCTTGTATGTACTTCATATTTGAGATAGATAATTTGGAGATGTCTTTAAGAAAATCTTTTCCTGCAATTACACATTTAGAGGAATGTATAATTCATATTCCAGTCAAGCAAATCATAACTTGCTGCTGTTTGCACATCTGCCACAAAAAGTTACCTTAATTTTGAGGATTAGACTCATATATGAAAAAATTAATGCTGTCTGCAATTCAAGGAAAGGTGATGACAAAGATAATAATAACTTAAGTTTCCAGTTGATACCCAAGAAGTAATAATTGAAACGAAGAAATGTAATATTTCCTAAGATATTAAAACATAGTTGCTTACTCAAGAATTTGCTTCCTACATGTTATATAATAGTTAAGTATAGTTTGTCTAGAATTTGGGGTGATGGCACAGTAACATGAAATTTCTGTCAGCATATTAACCAACCAAGGTGTATTTCCCGTTTATTCATTGTTTACTTATAATATCTAATGATTTCAATATTACCCACATCCAGAGCACACATTTTTTTCTTGAGTTAAAGAGATGTGTATATGACAACTTACCAACTGGCTTTATTTGTTCATAATTGAAACATTAATTCAACTCATAAGTGAAAATTGGGATGGAATTTACTTATATATTTTAAATATAGTGTCATATAATATGACATACATAATATTACAGCAAGTGGATTGAGTTACCATGAGATCCATCCTTCTCTTTCCTTCCTTATATGTAATAATTCCTGTTCTATGCCTTCTCTAGAATAATTACTAATTCCTATAGAATCATCAACTCTCTAAATCTTTGGAAGTTAAAGCTCACCTGGTTCCTTCCTCATTTCAATTTACTCTTTCTCTGAAAACAAACAACAAGCAACAACAAAGCAGATAGTTTAAAAGTTTATGAAAATTGAATAAGGAACTGAGAGAGGAGGAGAACATCCTTTGTATGGTTAAGTTTGGAAAAATGACATAATTGCATTAGATCTAAGAAACGAAACATATTAATTTGCATGGAGAAGATGTTGATACTAGCTCACCTAAATGAGAAGGCAGGGCACACTTATGTTAAAGGGCTTGATAGCAGAGTAGAAAATGAAAGGTAGAGCCTATAAGAATAAATGCTCCAGACTTATGGACACTGCTAGTTGTCAAACATTTTTTGGTGTACAACTCATTTAACATTTAGAAATAAATTTTATCTCTTTATTTTGATTAGTTACAGCTGGTAGTGGTAGGGGTGAAAGGTTCTATTCAAATCTTGAACTTTATTAATTTGTTACTACATGAGTGTGTCTTGGGACAAGAGATACTGTGTACCAATTTTCATATGTAAGTATAGAATAAATATTAATCTTGTTGCAATTTAAAGGAAAGTAATTTTAGGTATCATGTCCATGGTCAACACTAAGCAAGTGAATAAAAGAAGTGAAATTCTGTTGTACTCCACCCATCAAAGAGAAATTACTAGCCAAAACCATAACTCTCAAGAGTAACGCTCAACCAACGTTCTTAATCTATATAATGAAACAACATGCGAAGTGGGATATTTTTATGCTACTAATAGGAGATAAAATTTCAGTCTTCTTTATGAACCAGAAGATAGGATTTTTCAGTCTTGCATTTGGGTAATACTGATACTAGTATCATGCAGTTAGTCTGGTAGTGTTTTATTTAGCCTCATTTCAGATTTATAATTATTTCAAACAGAAAAACACTCACAATTGGTCTAACAGGGAAGATGGGAGAAATTTGTGCTGATCTATTTCACCCCCAGTTCACAGTCACAGTCCAGGGCTGCTAATTTGGTTTTTGATTCTGTCATATCCCACTAAACCTTTCTGAGGACATATCCTATGCATCTGGCAGACAAAAACAGACAGAAATGGAACTGGTTCTTAAGCTTCCAATCCTCTGCTGCTGAAACAGAGCACTGACTAACGCTGATTTCTCTAACAACATTAGTACTGTTAGACTCTCCCATATCCTTTCGCTGATGTTTTCTGGCACTGGGGAGCCAAGAATGAACACACAGGACATATTTAAAGCTAAAAAGCCGTGCATCTACTAAAGATGTTTAAAATTCCAAAATGAAACTATATGTAACACTTTGCTGTGAGCAGAATTTAAATATGCCACTAGTAGATGAAATCATGAATTCCATTTTACTTTCAAATACACATCTTTATAAAATTATATTCAGCTAATAATTAAACCCATTCCATTACAGAGGTACAACAAAGATGAAGTGCTGAACTTCACAAATGAGAGGATCCAATTCATCTGTTTTGTGAATTACTCATGCTTGACATTTGAAGAATTTATACCAATAAAATGCATAATGGATCAAAAGTTAGTAAGTTTTCAAATATAAAGACTTAAAGGCAGAGAGTGGCACTCTGAGGATGATATGTACTGTGTTGTGTGTGTGTGTGTGTGTGTGTGTGTGTGTGTATGTGAATTCACACCATATCCACAAAGATCTTTTCAGAATCTGCTGTTGTCTCCCAGCCAGTGTCACATTCCCTAAATAAGTCCTAATATGGAAACAAGGGGGATTTCATTGTCAGCACTATCCCTGCTTGCAGTCAGGGAATCAATGAAGAATAAGCCTGGAGCTGGGCCTATATCCTGTGCAATCGCATTATGACAGGTTTCCAGGAAATCAATCTGTCTGCTGTTTATTGCACATTTCTCAGATCACATTAAAATTCAGCCCTTAAGTTCTTCAACTCTCATTCCATAGAAATCGGCAACAGTGGAACCAATTCAGTGTTAAAAAATACATAAATATGTAAATAAAATTGTGGCATATAGATAGGCTTGTTGTTGCTATGGCCTTTTAAATATCCACAAAATAATACAATTTTCTAAAAATAGCCTGCAGAAAATAAGTTTCTAAATAGATGTCACTTGTATTGTTTCCAAAAGGAATATCACAAGTATAAATTTGTGAGTTTTGTGCAAATTATCTGTAAAGAGAACAATTACTAGCATACCGTCTGGGGAATGCCACAGGTCTATATCATGGTTAACATAATGATGCTAAGAAGGACATCTTTTATGATGATGCTCAGACAAAGTCATTCTCATTTTCCAACCTGCTGTAGAGAAAATCGTATTATAGCAGAAGGACTTCATTTGTTATTTACTTAAAAGCTAAAAATAAATTACTAGTTCTTTTGCTTATTCACCTGGCTGTGCAATGAGTATGTAAGAGAAAATTAAGTACTTAGTTAACATTTGTGAGGGATTTAAATGGGAAAACAAAGAGAAAAGTCTTAATATACAAACATTGTTTTCTATACTATATGGAATTAAAAATTTTCACATTCCAATTACTAAACCAGCTACAAGCATTCTCCTAGAGACCAATTAGTTTATGATACACTTTCTTTAACAGAGGCCTAAAGCTTCCAGAGCCTACCATGATGAATGTAAGTTTGTGTATACATATATATAATTGTCATTTATCAACACTAATGTTAACAGTGAACTTCGTAAGTGGCTATTAAAAATTCTCAGTAAGGCCTGATTTTTCATTGCAAAAATACTACACAAGTACCTTTATGGATTTATGTTCCAGATGGTACTACCATCTGGGAGCTAACTTTCATTGTCTAATGGTTTCTTGCTACATTTACATGTATTAGGCATCAACACCCACTGCTGGTTACAATCGTTTTCTTTCCTGCGTCAGTGCTTAGTAGAACGTGTGTTGTGTACAGCTTATTATGAAACTGAACACAGATGACAAAAAGGAGTAAACAGACTGCAAATTTTATATGGCTAATAATAGAATGTGCAGCAATAAAGCGACCTCCATTGACCATTTTCAAACAAGAGATTAGTAGCATTTGTGCCTAACCTGATACCATATTGTATGAAATATGTATCCCAAACAGGTTGGGTCTGCCATTCTGTTCCCTTGTGAATGTAGACTTGCCAGATGGTTTAGATGAAACTTTATTTTCTTGAGAGGCTGCATTTAAAGAACACCTGATGGCCTCCAAATGCACCAGGAATTAAGCAGCTAGATTTTCTAGTAGACTGATAAAAATGAAAATAAAATGTAGTGATTATGAACCAGCCCAGCACAATTCTCTTAAGGACACTGCTTCTGTTCTAGTTTAGTCTTGAGATTCAATAAACTGATGGAAAGGATAGTCTTTTATTCCATATAGCCTAAGCAAGGTTTGGCTTATTTTCAATCAAAATGTCCGCCAAGTCTAACTCTTCTTCCTTCATCCTATGTCTCTGACCTATATCATTCTAATCCTATTGTCATAGTTTTCCTTTTCCTTTTAATATACACTGGTAGGCTTAGCAATGGCTCTCCAAAGATGTTCACATCCTAATCCTGGAACCTACATTACCTTAAATGGCAAAAGGGACTTTGAAGATGTGATAAAGTTAAGGATACTGAGGTGGAAAGAATTGTTTGGATTACCCTGGTGGGCCCAATGGAATCTCAAATGTCTTTCTAAGATGGAGGCAAGAAAGACAGAGACATAAGGAAATGGACTGATGGACACAGAGGTTGAAATTATGTGCTCTGGATATGCATAAGGGGCTAGAAGCCAAGAAATGTAGGTGATGGGTACAAGTTAGAAACGACAAGGGAGTGGACTGTTTCCGGGATCCTCCAGAAGGAATGCAGGACTGCTGTGTACCTTGGTTTTAGACACATAAGACTCATTTCAGACTTCTGGGTATCAGAATTGGATGAGATGAAATTTGTGTTGTTCTAAGCACTAAGTTTGGGAAACTTTGTTATAGCAGCAATAGGAAACTAATGCATATATCTTTAACGTTGGTGGGCACAAGCAGTGTTTCACAGAATCTTGAATTATTTTGCTATAGAAATAATCTGTAGAGAGGGACAATTTGTTAATGAGAGAGAGTAAAGGAAGCATTGCTAAAGGAATGATCTTGAGAAGGTGGAAAAGGCTGGGATCCAGGACATAGTTGGAAGTGTTGTGCTGATTGTTTTCAGGCAGAAAATAAGATACTTGTCTCCATTTCTTAATCTCTAATGATAAGAGTATCGTTGGCTATTCTATGATTGGATGCCAACCTATTTTAGTTTTTCTTCAAAGCCTGTGAAGAGTATTACTCTCTATCTTTTCCTAGGTTTATTTTACTCCTTCATTGAATGTTTCTATTTTCAACAGATGTTTTTGTTTCCCCATTAGATCACTCACAATGTTCAGTCTTATCCTATTCTAACTGCGGTATTATTGATTGCCTAATTAACATGAATATCTTATAGAACAGTGGTTCTTAACCAGCAGTGATTTTTCTCCCAGAACACATCTGGGCAATGTTTGGAGAAACTCTGGTTGTCTCAACCTGAGGGTTTCAGGGGGTGCTACTGGCATTCGGGAGGTAAGGCTCAGAGATAGCTGCTAAATATCTTATAATGCATTAGACAGCAACACATAGCAAATAATTATCTCCAAATGTAAATGGCATTGCCATTGGCTTTGAGAAATCCTTCTCTAGTAAATATACTCTTTTAAACCTAATATTGTATTACTCATTTCCCTCTAAGTCAAGCTTATTGAAACACTAGTCTCCACCCATATTTTCTATTCTCTTACTTCCCATTACTCTTTTACTATAGCAAGTTGATTCCTACTCCTATATCCTTAGGCTTTCCCTTGGGGTAATTCTTTTATACTTATGACTCTACTACCAATACAAGTAATGCTCACATCATTTATTTTAATTTAACTTTTAAATATATTTAGCCAGCTCTCCCTCTGAAGGTGTTCAGACAGACAGGCAGACAGGTCTAATGGACTGCTAGGCAGCTCCACTTTCAAACACCTCAAACTGAACATATGCAAACTAATCTCATGAGACGTTAGGTTTTCACTGAAACTCTTCTTGTATCTTCTTCCTCTCTAAATCCTTCACGTCTTTGATCTTTGTTTCTTTTTTTCTCATGTTCCATTTATTGTTTTCCATCTACTTACTTGGCAAATATTTCTGTTCTTCAATAGGGATTCAGTTTAGCTTTATTCATGGAAACCTATCCTAATACCTCTAACCGTTGCTGAGGGCTGAGTCAGATGCCCTTCATCTCTGTGCTTATTCTCTATGACCCTATAGCAGGTCATAAACTACACATTTTGCCTTATGTTATTAGCTCTTAGCTACATAGACATGAAAATCTATGAAACTATATGAGAACCCAAAATAGGTATCACTTGCTTGTTTTGAGATAAGCACACTGGACTTTCCCAACTTGGCTCAAAATATGACATAAATTTCCATGCCCTATTGTCTCTGTCCTTTCCTCCAGATTCTTGGGGTTCACTCTTACCTACCTCTGTAAAAAAGACTTCTCCAAGTGTGGTGTGCAGAATTTTAGAATGTCATCCATGACCTTTGCCTCTGGTGTTACTCTGATGATAATGTTATCTTACATGGCAAAAGGTGTTTTACTGTTGTAATTACAATTGCCAGCCAGTCAACCTTAAATTAAAAAGATTATCTAGATGGACCCAATATAATCACATGAGCTCTTTAAAAGTTGAGAGTTTTCTCTGGCTGGTGGCAGAAGGAGAAGTCAGAGATATTTGAAACGTGGGGAACCACCGTGCTGTTGCTGGCTTTGAAGATGGACAGGAATACATGAGAAAGAAGGCAGCCAGCTTCCTGGAGCAGAAAGTGCCCCCTTATCACCAAGTCAGTGAGAAAACAATGACCTCAGACATATAGCCACAAATAACTGGATTATATCAATACCTTGGATGAGAATGTAAGTACATTTTTCCCCAGAGCCTCTAAATAGGAGCTGACCTTAGCCAAAATTTTGTGTTCAGCTTTGTGAGACCTAGAACAGAAAACTCAGTCAAATTCACTCAGACTTCTGATGTAGAAGACTGTGAGATAATAAACAATAGTTGATTTTAAGCTGCTAACTTTATGTTAATTTGTTGGGCAGCAATAAAGAAATGAATACACAAAGCTTGCTCCAACCCTCCCCTTCACCTCAGCAATGAAGTGTTCCTAAAGTTCATAGAGCTATTATGAATTCTACACATCTCTGCTTCTTCAACCACTAGCTTTTAAGCTCCCAAAGACAGATATTGTGTATTATTCACATCACATCTAAGAAACAAATAAATAAATCAGCATTTTTAAATCATGTGACCATAAATTAGTAATCTTATTGGCTTGGTTCCTTGGAAATGTAGTTTTTTAAACTTGACCAGTCAAATCAAAATATCCAACTAGTTTGCAAGAACAGACTCAGCCAGAGGCAAAACCCCTGACAGTACAATTTGCTATAGCAGTATAGTCTACTTGATAGCTAGGGGGAAACCAGGCAATCCTGTGACATGCTTTGGGGTGGCTTCGTATATGCACCTCTTGAAAGCAAAAGGCTCAACTGCAAGAGAAACAAAACAAAAGAAACCTTAGGAACGTTTTCTTTATCCAACGTAACCAGTTAGGGTATTCTTTCTATCTATCTATCTATCTATCTATCATCTATCTATCATCTGTCTTTTAATTCTTATCCTTCAAGAACAAAGGTGTGTAGTTCTCTGTATTCAAAGATTTCCCATCTGTGGCAAAAAGCCAAACCCATGGCTTTTCCAACCTGCAGTCCTTTTCTAGGAGTAATATAATCTGCAATGTCAGCTTCAATTTTGATAAACCAAGATATAAATGGTAAAAAAATGTGGCAATCAAAGCTGCCTCCTTTGTTTCTCTCTGCAAATCAAATACTGTGGTTGCTAGTAAATTTCAACCTATAATTTACAACCCAAGAGTAAAGAGAAAAGAGTGAGGCTGAATGATTTTGTTTTTACTAGACAAATTAGGCACTTTAGTTAACAGAATATGCTACTTATTTTAGACTAAGTGACATCAAAATGTGAAAGAATCAGACAGTGACCCAAATGTTTAGAAAAATTAACACAATGTATTACTGGCAATATTTTTCAATAAAAAGTAGTTTGTAAAAGTAAATGATTAAAAATTTACTGTTTGCTTATATACCTATTCATCTCACTTTCGAGATTACAAATGTGAAAAATTAAAATTCTTAAAATATTTTTTAAAAAGCAGGGTATCAGTTCCATTTACTTTGAGAGATTTAATTATTACATTCTTCCATACTATGTCATCACAATTTTTTAAATAAAGGACATAATTCCTGTCCTGAAAGATGCAATATACTTGCCAAGGTTTAAAATTAAGTCATGGTTTAATCATCTTAGTCTGTATGAAAAGGAAGAATACATTAAAACAGTGGATACTCAAACAAACTAGAAAGTTATATGCTACCTTCACCAATATCTATAGGACTTCAGAAGAGAGTTGCTTGACATACAGATGGTAGAAAAGTAAGTTTGAGTGAACAGGTTATATGGAAAACAGGATTAAAGCAGAATACAACCATGATTAGCATTCTGTTATTTGCTTTTTATATTCAATATTTGCACACTTCATTGAAAATATAAAAATCAACTGTAATGGTTTGATTTTGTCTTACGGTTCTAATTTGCAAAGTTTATTTTTTAATCTCTTATGCCTTTATAGTAAAGTCTTGTTATATTTCTTTTCATGGAAAGGAGTTGTAAGGTGTATGAAAAATAGGAATTATTATCACAATACAGGATAAGGTAACAAGGTAAATGATTATTTCAACCAACGGAAAGGGCTCAGGGAAGAGATTATATATTATTCTATTTCCTTTAATATTCCCTTTTAAAATCACTTTAAAGGTTTAGATAATCATAAATATTATTCTATTAAAAGAAAATTATTAGAAATAGTAATATTCCTCTTGGCCAGAAACCCATTATATTAGGGTTTTCAATGTCTGTGTTCTTTAATATGCTTACTATTATGCTTACCTGTAAATTTATTCTCAAGGCAAAGTTGAATGAATCTCAGGATCTAGAATTTGTACAATAGAGTCCAGTGGCAGTCATTTATGTCAAACTTGCTTCTTTTAAAAGGATGATACTCCATTTGCATTAATTTTCTCATTTAATAACCTTGCTTGTAAGATTCAACTTCATATATCAAATTTTAAATAAATGTTGGAGGCTTTAAATCTTTCGACCACTGCATACCAAAAAATATCCCATTTTTGGGAAGGATTTTATGGGACAATACATTTTGAAATGTGCTAAGGAAATAACACCAATGAAATCATTTGCAGAGAGATACAATATGAGATAGTAACACAATACTAAAGAGAGATATAATGCTAAAAACCTGTTAACACTTCTAACACACTGTAAGAAGAAGTTAATTTTATAATCTTATGTTTGACGTTTCTTATATCTAAGTGCCTTAATTTCCATTTATATTGATGAAAATACTTTGTTGGCTATTTTTAAAGAGGAATGAATGTAAGAATCTAACTTTCTTGAGTGTATTTTAACATTTCTTGAATTTACTAAGCATACACACTGATTTGTTAGCTCTGCAGTGGAAAACTACAAGTACAGGAGTGGGAAGATTGTGATTCTAGAAAGGTGACAAAAGCAGAATTAAATGGGAACAGAAATCTGTTTTTTTTTAAAAAAATGAAAATAGCATTCTACATTGCAAAAATAACACAATTTCCATTAATCTACATACATATTTTTAGTCTTCTTTGTAAAGCAGCCTAAACCTCTTAGAAAACCCTGACAGTTAGTAGAAGTCTCTGTCAATTATATCTTTTCAAATAGCACCTCAAATATTTAGCAGCATCCCTAAATATCTAAAATCATACACATGGTGAAAAAAATAACATGAATGAAAAGGAAGCTCAAAAACAGAGCCTTGAATAGGGCATTGGTGTAAGAATCTGTGGGTCTTCAAAAGGAAACATATCTGGGGATGGAGGGCAAAATAGCTGAAATACCATTTGTTTCTGGCTGCTTGAAGACACAGCAGTGATGGAAGAAATGTTTTACCTGAAAAAAAAAATTTGCTCTAGAAACCCTAGTGAAAAAGTGCCTGTTCTTATGGATATTTTCCACAGAGAATCAGGGTGATCTCAGTGGCAGCTGACAAGCCACCAATGCTAATTATCTACGATCCTGTCAATAGGTACAAATCTTTGTAGGAGCTGGATCTGCAACAGAAACCTCTTTAAGCTAGGGTGCTCAGGGCGAAGGTACTAATGACAACACAGCCACAACCAAGGAGGCAGACATATGTTTAACAATAGGCAGAGCATTGTCTCATGCGAATTTTGGCATCTAGGAAAATCCAAGATCCAGGGCAGCAGCAGAACAAAAGGCAGACTGAGGTTTAACAATAAAGCACAAAGTAGAAACGAGGGGCACAATTTTCCTTTCTTCCATGTAATACATCAATGCAACAAAAACGTCTCCCTCAACTATCTTGGAAGGTATTAATTTATTCTAATGTTCTATAAGAAAAAAAATTACTTGTCTTGGTTGAATATGTAGAGAAGAGTGCCAAGCCTCTTAAATCTTTTTGTCTTCCATCCCTTTCTTTTTGTTTAGATAGAAGGTGGTCAGGGGCAGGCTGAACCTCAAATTAGTGTGACTTCCTCTAGTTTCTCTTTAGTTAGTAAAATAAAATGAGTATCAGCATGCAAGTGCCCGTGATACTTTCACAAGCTGTTTTTATCTCTTTGTGTAACTTACCTCCCTACACAGGTTCAAAATAAATGGATAATTGTTTCTGTGGTTTATATTCTAGATTCCAATTTTAATATATATATTAATATATATATTTATATATATATATATAAAAGGTCTTGATGATGAAATAAATTCTCTTTAAGGTTTTAGTAACCTAAGGATGCCTTTGGGGGCTGAGAATAACACTGAAATGATGAAAAAGAAGACCTGATGCTTGAAGAGATACTTGCAGTCAGGATGCTAGAAAGTGGAAAAAAGAGCCATTTTTGGAGTCAGGCTGACATGAGTTTGGATATAAGCTCCAGCTTTAGATAGATGACCTTAGGCACACTTCCTATTTTTGTCCAACTTCAGTTTCTAAACTGTAATATGGGGCTAATAATTTAGAACTCTAATATTGTTGTTTGAATTAAATTACATTCCAGCTTTGGAAACTCCTAAAGAGTGTCTGGTCTATAGACACATTTAATAACATTGTCTAAGGGGAGGTCAACTAGGTCTACTCAGAGATAACAATAACATACTTAGTTATGGAGGAAGCGGGTACCCTAGATTATAGTTAGGAAAAGGATTTCTCTCTTTTCAAATTGGAGCAAGGTAAACATTACCTTCTCCTAGAGCTTTTATGTTTCTGCCTACATTAAATTTGAAGATGAGAATCATTAGTAGAAATATGAGGCAAAAGGAAGAAGGCATTGAAAAAGAAACAACTACAAGATGCAGACTCAGTTTTCTCCTTTTTTTTTCTCTCTGATATTTGTCAGACAAAAAAGTGTCTTTATGCTGGCATTTACTTTGTGAAGAAGAAGAAGGATTCCTGGACTGTGAGTTCACAGGGGTGAGGATAGAAATATAACATCCAAATACTAGACACTGAAATTACTAGGAAAATAAATTCTGAGGCACAAAAAGAAAAAGTAAAGCAGAAAGGAGAATTTCTGTGTGTTTTTATCCTTCATTTGGGGTCTGTTCACATAACTGATAGATACCTATTATTCAATCATTTATTTGACAAATAGTCATGAGTATTCACTATATGCCAGGAATTTACTATGTTAGGCAATGTTGACAACAGCATTAACAAAAATCCTTGCTTTCATTGATGTTACATGTTAAAGGAGGAGGTATACAAAGAGTACACAAAATAAATAAATGATATAAAAGACTAGAAAGTGATGATGCTATAAAAAATTTAAAGGAAAGAAATGGATGGCAAATGTCATGCTATAGGTGGAGGCAGCCATTCAAATTTGAAACAGGGTGTCCAGAGAAAGACTCACAAAAAAGTGTACTTCAGTAAAGACTAAAGGGGGTGAGGGAACATGCTATGCAGATAATTGGGGGAAAAGCATTCCAGGCAGAGGGAACCTATAAGAACAAATTAAGAGCTAAGAACAAGCACCCCAAGGCAGGAGCACAGATCTTATATTGGAAGAACGGCAAGAGAGTAACTGTGGCTGGAGTTCAGGGAATGAGGGGGAAGTGCCCAAAGTAGTAGTGTTGGAGGCAGCTGAGGCCAGATTTCGTAGGGCCGGATAGGCCATTTTAAATACTTGGGCTTGTTTCTGGGAGAGTTTGCAAGCCATTGGAAGGTTCTGAGGTACATGCTTTTCAAGTTTAAATGCTTCATTTTGATAGAACTCTTATGGAAAGACAGTAGGAGATCAGGTAGGAAGTAATAAAAAAAATATTAAACACATAGATTTCTAGGAAATACTATTTCCTAGTAATTACATATTAAGCAATAATATAATAATAATTATTTTTACTTCCTACTTGTTCTCCTACTGTCTTTCCATAATACTAATACTAATAATATAAACTATCATTATTTTCTGGATATAACCTGAAGGAAGAGTCAACACAGGATATTTTTAGGAAATAATATTTTCTAGTAATTCTATATTAAGTAATAATATAATAATAATAATTATTACCTCCTACCTGTTCTCCTACTGTCTTTCCATAATACTAATACTAATAATATAAAAATAATTATCATTATTTTCTGGATATGATCTGAAGGAAGAGTTCAGAGGATATGTTGGGGTATTAGATATGACATATGAGATAAAGAAAAGATTAAAGAATGACATTAAGAATTTTCTATGTGGAATGACTGCTCCATTCAGTTTATTGATTTAAAGATAATAATCGGATGGTTCTCAAATAATTATGACAAATATTTTCATCCTCTCAGCCTTGTATTCTCTTTTTATATTTTCATAGTTCCTATCACATAAGATTCAAATTTTCTATTTGAGCATCACTCTATCTACACAGTTACTCAGGCAATCAAGGAATATTAATTATTCATTTCCATTTTCTGTGGGTAGGTACAAAACTTGACACACTGTGTGTGTTTACGGTGGGCATGAGTTAGTAAATATTTTTATCTATTCTGACCATTTAGAATCTGAATTTCTTTTTATTTGTGACAACTCTCTCATCTATTGAGTTTTGGCTGGTATCAAAACTGTTTTTGAAAAGGTAAAAATGTTAAATACGTGCTTCCTCAGCCTTGCTGTGTCTTGGAAACAAACCTGTGATCTGGAAGCCTCCCTGCAAAGACCTACACAAAGAACATGATATAAAGAGTTAGTATAAAAGATGCAGGGACACTTAGTATTTCCTTCTAACTCTTGAGGTAGATATCCATTCTTTATGAGATTAGTTCTGAGGCATATTTTTGGGTATATTTCTTGGCAGATTAGGCAGATGCTTGGTATACCAAACATCTCAATTGTTCTGTGTTCTATGTTCTTGTGACAGTGAATTGGTTCTAATGAGGGCTAATGATTTTAAAAGGGGTTCCCCTCCCTTGCTCTGAACTTCTTCTTACTGCTGCCATGTGAAGAAGGACGTGTTTGCTTCTCCTTCCTGGGGACTCCACAATACTTTGAAACTATGAGTCAATTAAAACTCTTTCCATTACAAATTGCCCAGTCTTAGGTAAATTTGTTGTATAGGTAAATTGCATGTCACAGGAGTTTTGTGTATAGATTATTTCATTATTTCAGATTATTTCATTATTTCCTTATTAGCAGCATGAGAGCCAACTAATACAGTAAATTGGTACCACAGAGATTGGGGCACTGCTGTAAAGATACCTGAAAATGTGAAAGCGACTTGGGAACTGGATAACAGGCAGAGGTTGGAACAGTTTGGATGGCTCAGAAGAAGAAAAGAAAATGTAGGAAAGTTTGAAACTTCCTAGAGACCTAGAGAGCTCAGAAGACAGGAAGATATGGGAAAGTTTGGAACTTCCTAGAGACTTGTTGAATGGTTTTGACCAAAATGCTGATTGTGACATGGACAATAAAGTCCAGGCTGAGGTGATCTCAGATGAAGATGAAAAAAATTATTGGGAAATGGAGTAAAGGTCACTCTTGCTGTGCTTTAGCAAAGAGACTGGCAGCATTTTGCCCCTGCCCTAGAGATCTATGGAACTTTGAACTTGAGACAGATGATTTAGAGTATCTGGCAGAAGAAATTTCTAAGTGGTAAAGCATTCAAGATGAAGCAGAGCATAGAAGTTTGAAAAATTGCAATCTGATGATTCAGTGGAAAAGGAAAACCCATTTTCTGGGATGAAATTAAAGCTTCCTGCAGAAATTTGCATAAGTAATGAGGAGCTAAATATTAATCACCAAGATAATGGGGAAAAATGTCTCCAGGTCATGTCAGAGACATTCACAGCAGTCTCTCCCTTAACAGGCCCAGAGGCCTAGGAGGAAAAGGTGGTTTCGTGGTCCAGGCCCAGGGATCCCCTGCTGTATGCAGCTTTGGGACTTGATGCCCTGTGTCCCAGACACTCTAGCCAGTGCTAAAAGGGACCAATGTATAGCTCAGGCCATTGCTTCAGAGGGTGCAAGCCCCAAGCATTGTCAGCTTCCATATGGTGTTGGCCCTGCAGGTGCACAGGAGTCAAGAATTGAGGTTAGGGAAACTCCACCTAGATTTCAGAGGATGTATGGAAATGCCTGGATGTCTAGGCAAAAGTTTGCTGGAGGAGTGGAGCCCTCATAGAGAACCTCTGCTAAGGCATCATGAAAGGGAAATGTGAGGTTGGAGCCTCCACACAGAGTCCTCACTGGGGCACTGCTAGTGGAGCTGTGAGAAGAGGGCCACCGTCCTCCAGACCCCAGAATGGTAGATCCACTGACAGCTTGTACCCTGGGCCTGGAAAAGCCACAGATGCTCAATGCCAGCCCTAAAAGCAACACACTCTAAAATGTTAAATATCAGATTAAACATATTTTTACTGTGCTGTTTTATACAAGCCATTATCAGGTATGTGATTTCAAATTTGTAGCTAGTGTAATAATAAATATAGTAATAAGATTGCATTTATTTATTGTGATGTTATCAGATAGAAAATTAGCCAAGAAAACAGAAATAGTTGAATTTCTCTAGGTATTATATCAATATAAAGATATTAATGTTGTAAAACTCAAAAATAAGCACAAATGAATTAAAGTTTAAAGTGCTAAATCAATGCCAAATAATATCAACTAAGGAACATACTTGGTCAGCCATGCAGATTGTTTAATATTATCCAAACTAATGCCATTACTTCATAGAAATGGATTCATAGTAGAGAATTTAGGTAAATTGCCCAATGTCACTCACCTAGTCACTACTTCTAGAAAAATAGTCTTTCACTAGACCAACCATCTTAAAATATAAAGTATCATATTATTCTTGATTCAAATAAAATGTTATAGTCAAATTCATGCATGTGAGTTAGATAAAAGCTAAGTTGTAAAGGAAGACATTGAGGAGTCTGCTGACCTTCTTTATAAGGAGCATGGTTTGAAGGCTTCACATCCTGTAACTTCTGATTTTTTTTTGGTAATAACCAATAAAGAAGAATAATAATAATTGCCCATATGTGTACAGATCCCATGGTAAGTGCTTTTATTTATTTATTTTTAATTTTTGTTTTAGGCATAAGGATACATGCATAGGTTTGTTATATAGGTAAACTGCATGTCACAGGAGTTTTGCGTACAGATTATTTCATCAACCAGGTAATAAGCATAGTACCCAATAGATAGTTTTTCCATCCTCTCCTTCCTCCCACCCTTAACGCTGAAGTACATATGTGTCCATATGTATTCAGTCTTTAGCTCCTATTATTGAGAACACGAAGTATTTGGTTTTCTGTTTCTGTATTAGTTTGCTAAAAATAATGACCTCCAACTCCATTCATATTGCTGCAAAAGACATGAGCTTATTCTTTTTATGACTGTGTAGTATTCCATGATATATATGTACCACATTTTCTTCATCTAGTCTACCATTGATGAGAATTTAGGTTGATTTCATGTCTTTTCTATTGTGAATAGTGTTGTGATGAAGATACATGTGCAGGTGTCTTTACGGTAGAACAATTTAATTTCCTTTGGGTATATACCCAATAATAGGATTGTTGGGTTGAATGATTATTCTCTTTTATGTTCCCTGAGAAACTGCCAAACTGCCTATGGCTGAACTAATTTACATTCTTACCAGTAGTGTGTAAGCTCTCTATTCTGTTCCATTAATCTATGTGTCTGATTTTGTACCAGTGTCATGCTGTTTGGTTACTGTAGCCCTGTAGTATAGTTTGAACTGTATGCTTTATTCTGCAACCTTGTCAGCATCTGTTATTTTTTAACTTTTTTATAATAGCCATTCTGACTGGTGTGAGATGCTATCTCACTGTGGTCATGATTCGCATTTCTCTAATGACTAGTGAGGTTAAGCATTTTTTTCATTTGCTTGTTGGCTGTGTATATGTGGTCTTTTGAAATGTATCTGTTCATGTCCTATGCCTACTTTTTAACGGGTTGGTTTTTGCTTGTTAATTTGTTTAAGTTCCTTGTAGAGTCTAGATATTTAGACCTTCGTCAGATGCAGTTTGCAAATATTTCTTCCATTCTGTAGGTTGTCTGTTTACTCTACTGATAGTTTGTTTTGCTGTGCAGAAATTCATTAGTTTAATTAGGTCCCATTTTTCAATTTATGTCTTTGTTGCAATTGCTTTTGGCTTCTTCATCATGAAATCTTTGCCAGGGCCTAAGTCCAGAATGGTATTTCCTAGGTAATCTTTCAGGGTTTTTATAATATAAGGTTTTACATTTCAGTTTTAATCTATCTTGAGTTGATTTTTGTATATGATGTAAGGGAGGGGTTAAGTTTCAGTCTTTTAAATAAGGCGAGCCAGTTATCTAAGCAACATTTATTGAATGGCGAGTCCTTTCCTCATTGCTTGTTTTTGTCAACTTTGTTGGAGATCAGATGATGATAGGTGTGTAGCACTATTTCTGGGCTCTCTATTCTATTTCAATCATCTATGTGTCTGTTTTTGTACCAGTGTCATACTCTTTTGGTTACTGTAATCTTGTAGTATAGTTTGAAGTCAGGTAACTTGATGTCTCCAACTTTGTTCCTTTTGCTTAGGATTAACTTGAGTATTCAGGTTTTCTTTTGGTTCCATATGAATTTTAAACTATTTTAAAATAGTTTTCCCTAAATTCTGTGAAGAATGTCATTGATAGTTTGATAAAAACAGCATTGAAGCTATAAATGACTCAGGGCAGTATGGCCATTTTAGCAATACTGATCCTTCCTATCCATGAGCATGGAAGGTTTTCTCATTTGTTTTTGATGGCACTGATTGCTTTCAGAAGTGTTTTATAATTCTTGCTTAAGAAATCTTTTACCTCCTTGGTTAACTGTATTCCTGGGAATTTTATTCCTTTTGTGGCTACTGCAAATGGAATTGCGTTCTTGATTTGGCTTTCAGCTTGGATGTTGTTGCTGAATAGAAATGCTACCGATTTTTGTACACTAATTTTATATCCTGAAACTTTGCTGAAGCTGCTTATAAGATCTGGGAGGTTTTGGACAGACTATGAGGTTTTCTTGGTATAGAATCATATCATCTGATGACAGAGATAGGTTGACTTTCTCTCTTACCATTTGGATGTTTTTTATTCCTAGAATGAGCCAGAGATGAATCCCTTTTCTCAATGATACATATTATTATAAATAACAAATTCCTGGGCTCAGATCTTTTGTATGGATTTTTATGTCTCAATTTCCTTCAATTTAGTGCTGATTATTGTTACTTCTTGCCTTCTGCTAGCTTTGGGGTTAGTTAGCTCTTGTTTCGCCAGTTCTTCTGGTGTGATGTTGTTAATTTGATATCTTTTAAATTTTTTAATATGAGTGTTTAGTGCTATAAACTTCCCTCTTTACACTGTGTTAGTTGTGTCTGAGAAATTCTAGTATGTAACACATTTGTTCTCAATAGTTTCTTGATTTCTGCCTTTATTTCATTGTTTACTCCAAAGACATTAAGGATTAGGTTAATTCCCATGTAATTGTAGGGTTTTGAGTGATATTATTAGTATTGATTTCTATTTTTGTCACACTGTAGTTTGAGTGTGTATTTGGTATGAGTTTGGTTTTTTTCAATTTGATGAGGATCGTTTTATGGCAGATTGTGTGTACATTCACACTGGTGGCAGTAGCAGTGCTGGGTTGGGTTGGGTCACCAGCATTCCTGCACATGTTCTCACTGGCCAGGTTGGTGGCACAGAGAGGATGGGCCCACCGGTGTCATAAGCTAGTTCACTGTGGTGGCAGAAACACTGGGGTGAGGAGAGGGGACAGGGTCCCTGGGTCCATGTGTGGGCTCATGCCATCAATGGTGCTGTGGCTGAGTGCTCACACATCAGTTGAGGGAGGGCAGCAGGTTGCACTCATTCTGGCAGTGGTGGCATGACATGGTACATATGCACACTGGTGGGGGAGAAAAGGCGAGGTCTGCCCACCCACATGTGCCAGCAAAGCAGTGGGGGAGTGGCTTTGAGTGAGTGTGTGCTGGCAAAGTGGCATGGTGCAGGCTGCAATGGAGAGATGATTGGGTGGGCTGGTGTACTCCGGCAAGGGCTGGTCTACTGGAGCTCGCCAATGGTCAGGTGCAGTCGCTGGCAAAGGAGCTATAATGAGGACTCCTGAGAAGCACTCTGGTTGGGCATCTGAGGCTGTGCTGCCCAGCAGGAGTGGCCAGGTTGGGGCCCCAGGAGAGGCCAGCAGACAGAGTACGCTCAGAGGCAACTGGCTCCATCTCAGGGGCACAACCGTCCTGCTCTACCTAGGTCCAGCAGCTACCCCATGGCTAAATTCTCCTAGAGGACATGGTGAGACTTGCAGGATAGGTATCACTGGCCATGCCTCACTGCTGACGTTCTCACACCAAACCATCTGGGCTCTTCACTAGCTGGAGCCTGCTCTCAGCACTGTACTACACATCTCTCCTCACCAACTCAAGTGTCTATGGGAGTCACTGGGGTTTCCTGCTACCAGATTCCAGAGGTTTTTTGTGAGAGCAAGCCACTCGTCATCTATTAAACTCACCTCTTCCTCGGGAGTTGCTGGGGGCCGGGTCCTGGTGCTCAGTAGCCCTGTGCAGGGTTCCCAGCTTCCTCTCCCTTCGGCCCAGTGTCTGTATCCTTCCTCTGTCCACTCCCAGTTCCTTCCCTCTGAAGATCTGCTTGGAATCTGCCAGTCTACCTGATATTCCAGTCCCTCAGTGGCAGACGTTCCTAATGGCTGTGTCTAGTTGGTCATCTTGGCTCTGAGTATAAGTGACTTTTAAATACCTTGTTTCACTCAATCTTTCCACCATGTGTATGCAAGGGACACCATTATTTTACTGAAGATATTAAGGAATACAGAGATTAAGTAACTTGCACAAGGACGCAGAGAGGAAGAATCAAAACATGAATCCAGAGCTACTTGACACCAAAGCCTGTGCTCCAAGTCACTACGCTTGAAAGCCCTTCAATTTTAAAACTTTATGTAGTTTAATAAACCTTATATTTCCATTATATTCTTGTATGTTCTATATACTCATATTTCTTGTCTCTCATAGTGTGTAAAATAACACTTAAATAGGAAGAAAGTGATCAAATTTAAAAATTTTTTTCAGTTAAAAATAAGTTATTGATTTCTGTTGTAGTTTAAATAATCAGCCTTACAGACTATCTACATAGTTCACAAAACAGAAAGAGTACCAAAGATGATTCTTTTGATTAATCAGTACATGTTGGCTTAGCCTGTGACCTACTGTTTGAAAATTCTTCTAAGTTGCTGAGATTTCTAGAATTTTCAGTGACATCAGAGCATAGCACATCAAGAGTTGAGACCACGTAAGTTACAACAGCATCAGGATGGTCAATCTGCACTGACCCAGGATGATGACTCTCTGGGTCAGTGCAGATTGATTGGTAGTGACTGTGCTGTAATTGATAAGAAAAGTCTGAAATAGGCATGGAGGGGAGGTAAGATCATGTGAGCCACGTGTTTATTATTTACAAACCTTATGTCACTCATTTGCCTTTACGTCTGTACAAGAATGTAGTCATTACTTAGGAATTGGAGTTTGTAAATCTATAGCTTGAAGGCGTTTAGAATAATTGATGTAATAAATGTACAAGGCCTAGTACTGTGCCTGTCCTATAGTATATATTCAATCAATAGTGTTTATTATTTAATCGTTCATAAGAAACATCTAAATAAGCTATATGGTCTTACTGATTTATCACTTTTTCTGCACAGAATTAAATAACAAAATGTCATTCAAAAGTCCTACTCTGTCAACAGAGTTATTCTTAATACACATATTTTTCTTGCTAATGCATGCTTTCTAGAATTTGGTGATTTACTGGACATTAGGATAAGCCAAGCTGTTGATGTTTTTCCTCCTATAGATTCTAACTAAATTGCAAGCAGACTCAGGGGCCATATAACAATCTGGATAGAGTATGTCTTTGTAATTGTTACACGCAGCAGTAGAAAACTCAGGGATCCTACTACAAATCCCAAATGGACCAGGGGGTGAGAGGGTAGGTGATGTTTGGTTGACAAAGAATCAAGGCGGAGAAAGAAAAAGGGAGGGAGAGGAGAAGACAAGGAAGGAGAGTGAGAATGAGGCCAGGAATTAGAGGACTGTTATCTACTTTTGGCCCAAAGAAATTCCACAGATTCTTGTGGTATGGTCATTGGACGTTAGGTTCCTTAATCTCATCAATAAGTAAACATTCCACCTCCATTTAAGGGAAGGCTGAGTAGGAGAGGTATCAGAAACATTCACTTTAATATTGTTCACTCTTGGGAAGTAGATCATAAGTGTCATTCCTTTATATGAGACAAAGGAAATTAGCTCTATCCCAAACAAGATCTAAAGCCTACTCCTCTAGATGTTTTCATAGTTATGCTGAGCCAAATTGTACTTCCTTTGTCTTCTTTTAATTATTCTAAGTCATATCATGTGGCATGGACTTTAGAATGCACGCTGCAGCTGACTACAGGGTTTCAGCTGGTGTACATACACAGCTGTTTAGTGTCTTTCCCAGGTAAATTCATGAAGGACTTTCCTCCATTGTCTGTGAGGTCTTTATTCTGAGGCTACACCTTTCCCTCCCCATTCCTCTCCTTTTCCACTCTACACCCCATGCAATTCAAACAAGTAAATTTTTATTGAACCTCTATTATGTACTTAGGTAGAGAATGAGTGCTTTCTTCACTGGAGTCAAAAACACATATCTAAATGTGTCTTTAATTGAATCTTCAGAAGACTTTATATGATGTCTTGCCTTTGGCATTCTTACCAATTCGTTCTCTTCAATTTTTCATATTATAGAGAGCAATAGAAATGATAATCTAAACCTCTGAGGTTTCCTCAATGCTTTACAGAACGCTGAAACTGTCACTTTGTCATTACAGATTCATATTTGAAATGGGCTGTAGCATTATGTACTCTGATGTCATAGGTTGTCAGGCACTGTAAGTAAATTATAGAGTGAGTGGCAGGCTTAACTAAGGACTTTCTGATCTTGAATAGAAATTCTCTGTAAGGAATAATTATCTTATCTCAATGGCTTAGAAATTATGCATTTTCTTCTATTAATGTTAATAAATCTAAGTCTTCACATCCCAGCTTACCACAATGAAATTAGACTCTTAGCTTTAAATGAAGATGTGTTTTCAAATATTTACAATGTTTAGCTCCTAAACCAATGTTTTATGAAAACAAACACAAATTTAAACAAACTGGAACAGATTACTCTGTCTTACATAGATCTAAAATCTCCTTAAATGGCTTTAATTCTTATCTTCAATCTGGTTAGGGAAAGGCCAGTAGGGCAATGTGAACAAGTATGCGGTTATCTAAAGATGAAATCTTTAAAGAGGGGAAAAGATTTCTATTTCCTTGTGTGTTACTGTTATAGGTGAAAGAGAGCTGGTAGAGCCCATGCGACAGATACTGATAAATACAAGTTTAATTTAGGTTTAGTTTAAATATACAGTAGGGGAATGTCACTGCCTTTAAGCTGAAATATACATTTATTTTCCTAACAGTGATTCTTATATAAAATAAAAACTCAAATAGATCCATATTTTAAAAATCAATGATTTTTTTGGGTCCACTTTGTCAATGCAATTTAAAACATTTTTTCAAGCTAATAATTCATGAATCAAGGTGGTTATCGAATCTCAAAAATACTTAGTAAAAACTGAACTTCAAAAAGTAAAATTTTTATATTTATTCCATGTCTGGCCAAGAGAATAAAGTATATATAGGAACATAAAAAAATTTTAAAAATCAGTCTTAAAAATATAATCATATCCATTTGAAGACCCAAAAGAATTTAAGATGCTTAGAAATATTCATTTGAGAATACTAATTTTGTTTATTAGAATAAATAAATGTTATTTTTATAGGATTGGAGAATTTAAAATGTCTTTGAAATTAGAAATTCATATTTTTATCTGTTAGGAGGTTTTGAGCTGCAGGCAAGAATATCGAAAAAATAGCAATAAGCAATAATGATTATTCTCACAGACAAGACTTTCATAAGAAAAGAGGTACAGGGTTGGTTCAAATGCTCAAAAATGTATGGCCTCTGAGTCATTTCTTCTATAATTTTCTTGCCCTTCTTTTCAGTTACAATATGGCTACAGAAGCTCCAAGTATTGCGTATTCACACATCGATGTCTAAAATTAGAGGGAAAACTGAACTTCTTTTAAGAAGTCTTTTTTTTTTTTTTTTTTTTTTGGCCGGGGTAGAAAATGAAAGACCCAGAAGGCATTTCTTCTAATTCCATTGGCCAGAACTAGGTTACATGTCCATTCTTGCCTTTAGAGAGACTAGGAATGTGAATGTCACACAGATGGGATCTCAGAAAGGAAGTGGGTGGCATGGATTCTTGTTTAGGTAACTAATGATGTCAGTCAGTAGAGTCAGCAGTATGGTATAAGTGTGGGCTTCAGGGCCAACTTCCTAAGTTCAAGTCCTGGCTTATCCATTTCTTGAGTAATTATTTAACTTCTTGGGGTTTTAATTTCATCTATAAGATAAAATTAAAATCAAACAGTTTCTCCTTCAATTCATGTCAGCTATGTTTACTATAAAATATTGGGTTATAGCTTATATAGTAAAACACTGCATTGTTTCATTAACTCTGCAGAAAAGTTGGAATCTCTTTTAGTAATTGAAATTCCAGTCTAGCACAATCAAGTTTTTAGTAATGCAAAAATGCCATGTTAGAATGGCAAGTGAAATGATATCAATTCCATCTTAATGATTTCTACAACTAATTATTAGCTATGTTAGACCCATAGTGAACTCCAAACTATTTGCTCTGCCATTCCTCTTCCCCTATAACAAGATAAATTGAGTACAGGGTAAACTGAATTAATCTCCAGTTCATCTATAAGCATAGGGGAAATAGGCACTCATTTAGTGTTCCTGAGTTAGTAGTTAGAATCCTGCCATAACTTCCCATGATAACATATATGTGTATGTATATGTTCTTATGTACGTATCAATGTGTATGTGTGTGTGTATAATATGGCAAATCTTCCTTTCTTTTACGCTGGAACAATTACTCCAACATTGAAATAAAAAGAGAATAAATCAAGTAGATTCAAACACAGAGCTTAACATGGCAGGTAAGAATAAACACTGGTGTGGGTGTTGATTGTTATCAATTAATAATTATTTGTTAAGGATTAACTGTAAGATGTTGCAAAAGAAGCATCAAATTCATCTGTGCCTTTAATATGCATATGATTTATTTAAAGATCAAATTTAACATACATCTAAGTCAATGTAGTGCTAAACTGGATCACACTGAATTAGGCTGAGAGAAGTTTGAGCAGGCAGAGATTAGAGTAGATTAGCAGCACTGTAAAGTAACCAGGAGGTAGTGAAGCTCAAACTGCTCCTCAGATAAAATAGGCAAAGGAAAAATTACTCCAGGACAAGGTTAAGGATGGTTGGGTGCATTGGCCTGATGGAGAGAGATATGAATAAATTGGAATCTTTATTTTGATAAGGTTAATGAATTAAACAAATATTTATTGAGTGCCTACTAGTGCCAAGCCAGTAGTATTAGGTGATAAGCAAACAAAATGTCATAATAAATGGTCCTCAAGTAGCTTGATTGAATAGCTGTCTTGGGTTAAGAGAGGGGTAAGTAGATATCACATTTCATGCAGATTAATTAGTAGGTTCCATTCTTGGTTATTTACTGAGATTTACAAATCAAGTCCTCAAAAATAATTATATAACATACATGTTATGTTGATTTCCTTTTCCTTCATATACAATAAAAATAACAATCATGTCAGATATACTTTGAAAGAGCGTAAAACTAGTGTGGTAACTGTTGGTTTATCTTTAGCTTCTTCCAATAAAATCCCTATCCTAGGCCAGGCGCGGTGGCTCACGCCTGTAATCCCAGCACTTTGGGAGGCCGAGGCAGGCAGATCACGAGGTCAAGAGATCGAGACCATCCTGGCCAACATGGTGAAACCCTGTCTCTACTAAAAACACAAAAAAATTAGCTGGGTGTGGTGGCGCACGCCTGTGGTCCCAGCTACTTGGGAGGCTGAGGCAGAAGAATTGCTTGAACCCAGGAGGCGGAGGTTGCAGTGAGCAGAGGTTGCACCACTGCACTCCAGCCTGGCGCCTGGGGATGGAGTGAGACTCTGTCTCAAAAAAAAAAAAAAAATCCCTATCATATTTTTAATAAGATAATATTGATAATCTTGCATTCACTACCTGCTAAGCAGTCTTAAAAGTGCTTTAAATTAATTTATTTTAGCTTCACAACAATCTTATGAAGCAGTAATTCCAGTATTTCTAATTACTGAATAAAGAAACAGGCCCAGCAAAGTGAAGTAACTCACTTAAGACGACAGAGGTGGTAACTGGTAGAGCCAATCTGTGAACAGTCTAGATTCAGAGACTGTCCTAACCATTGTTCTGTATTTGACTTATGAAAATTAATATAAACACAGAATCCATGTATTCATTATTTTTGAATTTCTATATAGTCCATCCTGAAATTTTGGACAAATACAAAAATATTACTGTCTTTCAATAATGGTTTTTCTTGTTTACTTTTAATTATAATTTATTTGTTACTTTTCTTATAATTTACTTTTAACATTTTACATTTCTACTGAGATGTTTTATGAATATGACTGTCATTTGTGCTCAAATTTCTATTATCAAAGGTGACTTTATATGAAAGAATATTGCATTTCTCGCCTTTATTTAGTGATATCAAGGATAACAAAATCAATTTTACTGTTAAGTACAATGTGTGAAGAAAGATGTTCAACATCAGTGCTCTAGTCATTCAGCTTGACATTTCTTTGTGAAGTGGGCAGAAAATTAAATTGCCTCAAATTAAAGGAAAAAGCACACACCATGAAAAGTAACATGTCCAGTGATAGTTGAGGTCATGATTCCACTGAGGTAAGTGTTAATTTCACCATGTGAATTTCATTGATGTTAATGGGAATTGTGCAATCATCCTTCTTTATGTTCTCTGAATCATTACACCTTAACATCCTCAAAGTATTAAACTTTTCCTGGCATGTTATGTTAGTTTTAGTGTATGGCATTATTATGTATTTGCTTAAAAAGTTGAAATTGGTGTCATTAAGTATCTTTAGTTTTAAGGTTTTAAGTTGCTTTCAGACAACCTTTGCCCCCAAAACCAAGATTTGAAATTCTAGATCTTTACTGTTTTAAATAGGCATTTAAAATTGGAATTCATTGGTCATTATTGGAGTATCCAGGTTTTTACAGCAAATATTATTGAGGTCTATTTGAGAGCCCAGTGTACTCTGCTGGGGTTCTTAGGAAATAAGAAGATAGATCAGATCTAGATGTTGATGATAAGGGCACACTGATCTGGTATCGAAGATGAGAAAAGAAAATGACAAGTCTAGGCAGTAGCTAAGCCATATATTCACTTTATGAAAATTAGTAAAGGGTGCTTTGTACCTCAGAAACATCTGAAAGCTAAGTTCTAATAATACTAAAGATCTTACATTTCACCTCTAACTTTCTTTCTGGTTGGAGGAAGATGGTAGATGGAGGGAGGTGTTGTCCTTCCAAAGTGAGCAAATTTCAGTACAACTCACTATGAGCAAAGGAGCACAATTTTAAGTGGAAATTATGCAGTAGAAATCACCTGACAAGAATGCCTGATATGTGGTAAGCACTCAGTGAATAGGAATCACCTTTGAAGTTCAGGAAGAAGAAGAAATCTTTTTGAACTGGAGATCAAGGTTAACTTTATTAATCCATCATAGATAAGGGTATGAAGATGTGAGGGAGTGACATTTCATGCTAAGGAAACAGCAGGAACAAGGAAGGAAGGCAGGAAGCCAAATAAAGTTCAAGAGCAGATCTTGAAGGGAAGTAAAGCACACCACCTCAGGGTTTCAGAAATGGATTGGGGCATTTCTGTTGTCACAATGACTGAGAAATGTTGTTGGCATTAACTGCACTGAAGTCAAGAGGCTAATAATTCTGTAATTAGTGAGACATAACAAAACGTTGTTCCTCTAGAAAAGCCAAAAGCTCTCCAGTTGAGAAAACCTGGAGAGTATGGCTTATTAAAGAAAGAAGTGAGAAGTGAGTTTAGATATTGGACATCAAATACCATGCAGAAAAATGTGTCTTAATTTTAGGAAATGAGAAGTCTTTGAAAGTATTGGAATTGAGGAATGGCATGCTCAGACTTTCACAGTGTTGTGAATAAGGAATCATATGATTCAAGAAGATGAATTTGGCATTGATTAATAAGATGATTAAGTTGGGGGAAAACTGGCAATGGAGAGATCACTGAGGAGATATTTATAACCCGCAAGAATAAACAGTAAGGAAATTATGGCAATGTCAATTTCTCTGTGGAAAGAGGCTGAGACTCCAATGTCATGCCCATATTTTTATCGCTTGTAAAGCAATTACTTTACTATTATTATTATTATTATTATTATTCGGTCTTGGAGAATGTTATCCAATAAAACTTTAAAGATTTTCTGAGGGGTTGAAACCATGTCTAATATTTCAAAGTCAGAATTAATTTTCCTAATTCACTCTTTATTCTGTCACAGTAACTTTGCCTTGAGGGACAGAGTGGGAAAGCAAGTGCCAGAAATGCAATTTTAGTAGCACAACTCACCCTGATTAGCGGTAAACATACCCCAGGTTCTCTGTCAAAGTTGACACCACTCCAGTTCTTAGGTTCTTCATGATTAAGAGCCACCACCCCAAAAACACTTGGAAGTGATGCAGGGAGTGAAACACACATATACAGACATATGCAAGCACACATCTGCACACAAACTACTGCTCTCTGTCTTCTAGAATGAAGTAAAGTGAAGTAGCCATTAGTAATTATAAGAACATATGTAGATCTTAAATTTCTTCTTTAAATTTAATTTACTTTTATTCATAGTTAAAAATCCAAATAGCTTGAAACTAATTGTTCCTTCCTGTTTGCTTTAAAGCAAGGGTGGAAATGATGGCCACACCATGCCAACCACACTGGCCACCTTTGTACAAAGAACTTTGATAGCTTACATTTCATATGCCGTTGGACCTAATCACAAAACCATTTTATGTTCTTTAAAATGTTTTTGTGTTACTTCTTAGATGGGTGTCTATAAAGATAATTTTATGGTTATGTTAAATGCACCCAGCAAATAATTGCTCTCCAACTACAAAAATCATATGCTCAATACTTTAATTATATATTGCTTCAAAAATAATTTATCATTTTCTTTTTTTTTCACTCTGTTGACTTTTAGGTTACCACTTACTTTTGCATGTCATTTTGTATTTTACTGAATTCTGTGAAGTCTCTACTTACTGTTTTCTTTCTCAATTAAAGAAAAGTTATTCTATGTCAGGAGTTGCAATCTCAAATTCATAAGCTTAAGATAATCTGTTTCAGTGAAGACTGTGGTAAAACTAGGCAGGGCATGCCTTATTTAAAGGCATTCACATCTGATGTGAACACACAAAGCATATGTTCTGGCTGGATTAGATTCATGGACAGCTACCTTGAGATTCCAGACTATAAAGTTTTTCTTCAGTTCTTCAATTGTTAGTGTGTAACTCCAGGTAGGGCAGTTCATGGGCGATTCTATTTGTGGGTTGAAAATTTGGTAGAGGCAGTCCCCTGATACAGGAACTTCTGAACTTCCTCTGTAGACTCTGGAAGAGTTGTAATAATGCAGTTTCTGTTTCAGTAGGAAGCAAGTTTATGTCTCTTTCTGGTACTTTTTATTAAAAACTGTTCCTTGTTCTCAGGTCAAGTGAGCATTCCTGAATGTCAATTAACTAAAAAGAAAAGACTATGGGTGGAGATCAGGGAAAACCTTCTTGGATATTAGCTGGCTGTCAACTTGGTGGTAGTTGACACAGACCCACAACAATAGCCAAGGTGCTAGAAACAAATTTACAGCCATAGGCAGAGTATGGAGTAACCATAAATCTTAATCACATATTTTATTTCTGATAAGCATATTGCCTAAAGCACAGTCATATTTCCCTATTAATGTTAATTCCATATCTGGCCAATTGTTTAACTCACTCAGCAATTAGTTAGTTGTCTAATTAGATATAGGAAAATCTTCTACAGGTTAAGTACATGTTACATAAATGTGAATTGTCAATGTCCCATATTTTCAGAGTTGTCTGTTACATACACATTTATTTTTACAAGGTATTTATTATTTTACAGATTATGATAGAGCTTATATTAATCTTTACATACTAAAAATGCAAACAAAACCCACTCTGCCATTCATTCTCAGCAATAAAAATAATCTCTGACTTTGACAAATGAGCCTCAAAATCAAAGAGCTATTTCCAGAAGAATTAAATAAGATTGTGTCTGTTTGTGGCTGCAACAAATAAAGGGAATATACATATATATGCCCTACTATGCGCCATACACATGTCTCTGAATAATTTTATACTAATTCAATTTTCACAATAACCTGTAGGCTTGTTTTACTAGCAAGGATGAGCCAACTGTGTAACAGAAAACTTAAATAACTTGCACAATTTCATACATCTAGAAAATAAAAAAAAAATTAGGATTCAAATGCAGGTCTCTTTGGTTCTACAGAACACGGCTCAATTTAAAAATTTATATAAAATTATCCACTATGTCATTAACTAGTTCTTTCTTTCCAAAGCTAAGGAATTGTTTGTTTGCTTTTTTTCCCATGAAATTGCCAGTTGTGATGTAATATGAGGTGTTCTTGCATTGTTCTATATTTTCATGTACCCACATCTGTGTGGGTATTTGAAAATTAATCAACAGCAAGAAGGCTCCTAAATACTGTTCAATCAACTAAAGAATTACTATAGACAGAGATAATTAATAGTCTCAAGTTTTGAGCATTTCTGAAAACCGGCTCATTGAAAAATAGTTTGTGATATTACAGAAATTATTTTACAAGAAGACAATAATAGTAGATATCTTCAGAGAAGATAAATTATGGAAAAATGTAAACTAGGAATGTATGAAAGCTTACCAGTTGGGGAAGAGACACTCTCTTCAATATATGATGCTTGGAAAACTGGATATCCACATGTAGATAAATGAAACTAGAACCTGTCTCTCACCATACACAAAAATAAACTCAAAACGGATTAAAGACTTAGAAGAAAGGCCCGAAACTATGAAACTAAGAGAAAATGCTTCACGACCTTGATCTGGAAAAAGATTCTTTGGATAAGACCTCAAAAACACTGACTGCAAAAGCCAACATAGACAAATGGGATTACACCAAAGTTTCTGCACAGCAAATAGAACAATCAACAGAGTACAGAGACAACCTACAGCATAGAAGAAAATATTTGCAACCTATGCATCTGACAAAGGGATAATTTCCAGAATACATAAGGAACTCAAAAAATTCAATAGCAAACTCCCAAATAATCTTATTTTAAAAAAGCAAACATAAGAATAAATTTTTATTCAGAGAAGACATACAAAGGACCAATGGATATATTTAAAAAATCCTAATTATCAGAGAAATCCAAGCCAAGGCCACAATGAAATATCATCTCACTCCAATTAGAAGGGTTATTATCAAAAAGAGAAAACAAATAATAAATGCTGGTGAGAATGTGGAGAAATCGGAACTCATACAATGGTGGTAGGAATGTAAATTAGTAAAGGCATTGAGGATAATAATATAGAGATTTCTCAAAAAATTAAAAATAGAACTGCCATATGATCCAGTCATCCCGCTGCTGGGCATTTATTCAAAAGAAATGAAATGAGTATAATTTCTGATATTTGTGCTGTCATGTTCATTGCGGCACTATTCAAAATAGCCAAAATATGAACCAACCAATATGTCCATCAACAGATGAATGAATAAAGTGTAGATATACAAAATGGAACACCGTTTAGACATAAAAAGCATGAAATCATGTCATTCACAGCAACATGGATGAGCCTGCAGGACAGAATATTATGCAGAAGTCATGCACATAAAGATAAATAATACCCCGTATTCCCATTCATATGTGAGAGATAAGAAGTTGAGGATATAGAAGTAGAGAGTAGGGGAGAGGATAGGGTAGGGAGGGTTTGGTTATCAGGTATAAAATTACAGCTAGATAAATGAAATAAGTTCCAGTGTTCTACAGCATGGTAGGGTAAGTATAGTTCACAATACTTCATTGTATATTTTCAAATAATTGGAAGAGAAGATTTTGAATTTGCCCAATACAAAGAAATAATAAGCTTGAGGTGATGGGTATGTTAATTACCCCAATTTGATCATAACATATCATATACATGTGTTGAAATACCACTCTATTCCATAAATATGCATAATTATTACATCTCAAATAAAAATAAAAGAAAAAAGTGCTTCTGTGTTTGGATCTCAGTTATTTCTCCTGATGTCACTATTTTGATTAAATGTTTCAGAACAAAGAGGACACTAGGTGAAGATATTCTTAGTCTAAAACAATTTAAATCCTAGTCTAATTGGTAGGCTTTAGAGCCTTAAAAAAATCTAATTTAATTAATTTCTTACAGGGAACATAGAAATTTAAAGCACGATAATTTCCTCTGAAAGGCAATGAAAAGCTCAATCTCTTTCAAAAGATAACTACTTTCTTAATAAAGCAAAGCCTTGATTTCCTCAACCAAATATTTCATATAAAGGGCAAAGAAGCATCAGGCATAGCTATTCTACTATTGGCCTTCTTAAACTAAGATTCAGCCATGCTGAACAAGATTTAAGTTCCTAGAACATGGTTCTGATGTAAATAAGAAAGTTAATAAATATGTGTGAATTAAGTAATTCATGAATGTTATGGAAAAAGCTGCTTAAAATAATATAACATGATTTATAATTTCAATAACTATATACATGAATTGAAAGTGAAAAGAAACAAGCTGTGTCAGGTTGAATGAGCACAATAAAATCTGATTATTAATGCCACAGGAATCAAAGCAGAGATATCTTGACAGACCACTACTTTCCCCTTCCCAGAATATATTTTTTCATGTATGACATTACGATGTCAAGTTATTTCAGATTTAAGTAGTGTGCAGGAATTCTTGTAATGCACATCATGTGGTTTTATTACTACGACCATGAAGAGGCCACATTAAAACACTAGTATTAGTGCCTATCAAATTCTTTTCTGAAGGTCTCTATATGTCCAACTATCTATCCATCCCATCAATCCATCATTTTACTATTAGTTATTAGTTTACTATTAGTAAATCCATCTATTTACTATTAGTTATTTCTCTAGTGTAACCATTCTACACATAATTAATGCCTTTATCATTGGAAAACATTATTCAATTTGACCTATATACAATGATTCCATTCAAGGTTGAATGAAGTGAACATATTATCAGGAGGCTATACTAAGAGTCTTACCAGTGAGTACAGGATATTCCAAGAGAGGACTGTGAAAATTGTTCCACCCCATGGCCAACTCCTGATAACATCTGGATTAAATTTTTCTCAGTTACTACTAGTATCTATGTTGTGAGATTCTGGATACTAAATCAAGCATTTGATAATGTGCTGCTAAACATCTAAAATGGTTTCTTGGAGAAAAGTGACAAGGCTGCTTGTGAACACCTTTGTTGGGATATGGGCTGGTCCTCTCTAAAGTCTCTTCAGTTTCATAATCATTTGCCAAAAATGACAGCCACTCATCTGGTTTAGAAAGCATGTGCCTTGGCCGGGCGCGGTGGCTCACGCCTGTAATCCCAGTACTTTGGGAGGCCGAGGCGGGTGGATCACGAGGTCAAGAGATCGAGACCATCCTGGTCAACATGGTGAAACCCCGTCTCTACTAAAAATACAAAAAATTAGCTGGGCATGGTGGCGCGTGCCTGTAATCCCAGCTACTCAGGAGGCTGAGGCAGGAGAATTGTCTGAACCCAGGAGGCGGAGATTGCAGTGAGCCGAGATTGCGCCATTGCACTCCAGCCTGGGTAACAAGAGCGAAACTCCATCTCTAAAAAAAAAAAAAGAAAGAAAGCATGTGCCTTAACTTCAATGACCAAAATAAAAGTCAAACTGTCTAGACCTTCATCATGCATTGCAACACAGAATCTCTGTTTTTCAATGTCTAATTCTTCAGGTCACAGAAGTGGTTTTTGGGGAGCATCATCCAAGAGGCATTAATTCTCAGAGGCGCCTCAAAATTTATTATTGGATAAAGGTGGATCACATTTGTTTAGCCATTCAGAATTTGATTTCACAGAGCTTCATTCTGATGTGATGCTGATGTTTTCAGTTTTTTCCAATAGTTACTATAAGTTTAAAATCTAGAAACATATATTCTATATTAGTCAGTTTACAACATGGAAATAGGTGAAACATCACTATACTGTATCATATGGATAAATACATTAGTATAGGTTTAATTAATTTCATCTGACTACCTAAACATTTATCTCTAGGGGGTTACTATATTATTATATGATTAATAGGAGTTCTGTACTTAGTATTTCTTTTAGCTTGTGGCCCTCCTCCTAATTCAGAGAGCAGTTAGAATGCTCTATATTGGGTCTGGGTACGGTAGTTCATGCCCTGTAATTCCAGCACTTTGGGAGGTCAAGGTGGGCAGATTACTTGAGGCCAGGAGTTCGAGACCAGCCTGGCCAACATGGTGAAACCCGTTTCTACTAAAAATAAAAAAAATTAACTGGGCATGGTGGTGTGCGCCTATAATCCCAACTACTCAAGAGGATGAGGCAGGAGAATTGCTTGAATCTGGGAGGCAGAGGGTAGAGCAAGCTGAGATCACATCACTGTACTCCAGCCTGGGCAACAAAGCAAGGCTTTGCCTCAAAAAAAAAAAAAAAAAATCTATATTGATTGTCTCCAGTAGTGGCTGTCACACTAAAATTCAACAGAAATAAAATTATATATTAGATTTTGAGTTCCAAAATCCAAAATTACTTGGAAGAATGCATAGTTAGTAAAGAAGTTGCTTTTTCCATATTTGCTCTCTCTCCAGGACAAAGTTCCATAGGCTTAGAAGAGGAAAAAAATGAGGAGCAAATATAAAAAGTCTAGATATTTGTGACATCACTGAGAAAGAGCGTGCTTTACTGATATCCATAGATCAAGTCCCCATACTGGAAGAGAATGACTAAACCTTTGATGAATTGGGCTCTCAAAGAGCAAAGTTTGGGCATGTGGGCTGAGACAGCTGACAATTTCCTTTAGCCTGAAGCAGTACAGCAGAAGCAAAATTTCTCCTATGAAAAATGCACATAGAGCCAGAAGGCCTAATGTGTCCTTGGAATGAGGACAAGGAGGCTGCAGTGGCAACCTACAAGGACCAGTGACCACAGAGCAGTCTGGAAGAAAGAAGTCTCAGTGGGTGCCAGCAGGGGTAGCTGATGACACTGAGGGCCAGATGGCCCCCCACCTGGCATTTTTGTAGACATAGTCCTGGAGGACAGTCAGTTAGGACTGACTGAGATTGAATTTCTGCCACTTGATGAAACCAGGGCCTGGAATACAAATTAAGTTCAGCAAAAGAAAAATACAGAAAACTGTGTTTCTTGCATACTTGAACACCTGAGCTTATGCAGAGGTTTCTCTCTGCTACAAGTTTATGAATCACATATAAGACAACTCTTATTAATCCAATGTTGCATTCTAAAGATATTTGCATAACATAGCTAATTATTTTATCTGCTACTTCCTATATCTTAATTATCTAAACTATTTTTTTCATTGTTTTATTTACAGAGAATCCTTAATTTCTTAATCATGGGTACATATTAAAGTCTATTATGAGAATATTTGTTTACTCCAAGTTGTACTTCACTTTTTAAATATTCTTCTTAATCTCAGCAACAATAATTATGGCCAGCATTTTTATTGGAAAGAATATATTTTTAAAACATACAGTAGCAAAAATAGCTTATAAACCTCAAATGCAAAAATAAAGCATTAAAGTCCTCTCTTTTCTCATTGTTTGTATCTTTAGTTTGAAGCACTATAATTC
The DNA here is from genome assembly GCF_030222135.1 of Aotus nancymaae. NCBI lineage: Eukaryota > Metazoa > Chordata > Mammalia > Primates > Aotidae > Aotus > Aotus nancymaae. The sequence continues at coordinate 36,124,540 of NW_026988413.1, forward strand.
TCAAATATTTATTCATATTGAAATTGAGAATGTTCAGCATTTCGGCCCTTATACTCTACTCTTAGACCAATTTCTTGACATTTTTGTCTGATTAGAAAAGGCACCACATGGCTGCAAATTCTAAATTCTAAGATTTAATTCTCCTTAATATACTCCACAGTGGCTTAACAGTGCAATAAGCCATGCTAGGGGAACTGGAAAAACACATCAATTGCCCAAACACTGAAATAAACAAACATATTCCATTGGAATGGGAGAGTGAGAAAAGGCAGAGAAGATGAGATTCATTGAGGCTGGCTATATATATTTCCACTGGTTAGACATGACAGAAGAAATTATGGTTCCATTTGGTGGCTTAGATCCCTTTTGAATTATATTTTTCTTATTATTAATGTAAAATCTAAGTATTGATTCTGAATTGTATGAATGCACAATTAATTTTGTAATAGGGTTATTCATTTGTTATAATCATCATTAACTCTAATGAGTTATACTGTTGCTTTATACTGTTTCCCAGAGAAAATGGAATGCTTTTCTTATTCTGTACTTGGTTACTTTTAAATAATAATAATAATATAGGTTTTCTAAAACATCATGTAAATTAGAAAGAATGGAGTAGCTAGGCTAAAATTTATTGTTTGTGGCTAGGCTTGGTGTCTCACATCTGTAATCCCAGCATTTTAGGAGGCCACTTGATCACTTGAGGTCAGTAAGTAGATCACTTGAGGTCAGGAGTTCAAGACCAGCCTGGCTAAATTGGCGAAACTCTGTCTCTACTAAAAAGAAAAGAAAAGAAAATTATCCAGGCATGGAGGCACATGCCTGTAATCTCAGTTACTCAGGAAGCTGAGGCACTAGAATCATTTGAACCTGGGAGGTGGAAGTTACAGTGAGCCAAGATCAAGACACCGCATTTCAGCCTGGGAGGCAGAGCAAGACTCTGTCTCTAAATAAATAAATAAATAAAACTTATTGTTATTCTATATGCTAGTTTTAAAATGTGAATGATATGTTTTTCATGTCTTCCTCCTACAGATTCGATAGGAATAGTTTTCTACCATGCAAATATACCATTCTTCTTCTTCTCCTTCTTCCAATCCTGTGAGCCTTGGATAAAAGACAATGTGTCCTCTGACATCCACTAATGGACAATGATCGCAGACAAGTGCAGGTGGGAAATGCTATTTTAGGGTAATAGCTCACACCTGAAAAGGTCTATTTTTTTTCTCTAGGATCTTTTTACACAGCGGTGAAAATAAACTAATTAGGTCAAAGCACCACGTTGGGACCCATGAGCTATGATGATCTCTCTCAGTTGTGTCCCCACAAGAGGCCACTGTCCAAAGGCAAGGAAGTAATAAACTCCAACCAGAATCAGAGCTCTTGATTTAACTATTTCTTCTTTCACGGTAGTTGCCATTACATTTCATTGCAATTGAATTCACGCAAGCTTCACAGCAGAGAAAATTAGTATAGAGGGAGGAAGAAGACTTGAGAAAGGAAACAGCAACAAAGAAGAAATTGGCTTTACTAGAAACATAGCTTCTGTTCAGTCTGGAACAGAGACAGAATGCTGACAAGCAGGGGTCAAGAGTGGATTCTTCAGCTGCTCCAGGTGTCTAAGAAATGGAAGTACTAGGCATGGACACCTCTGCTTTTATCCTTTTGATAATTTTATCCACAGTACAAAGGGGACAAAAAAATAAAAAAGCAAAATCAACAGGACCTGGCAATTTTTCCTCCTGTAGATGCCTCTTGTGTTTTAATCAAACTGTCTTAGGAAGTTTGTTCTCTCAACCACCCTTAGTATATAGGTTGTGGGATCCCATGGGAGTAAGATACTGAATGGTATAGGACCCTTTTTTAGTTCTTTCAACAATGCTTCTTAATTCAATGAAGCAAGTTTGGATTTGACTCATTGAGGTCCCTTAACACAATATTTTCTGGCTATGATTTCTCTTATGTAACACTTGGGCACTTAAAATTTTCATTTAACAGATCATCATTGACCATCTGTAACACATATGTATTGTTCAAACTGCAAGGAGGTACAAAGGTTTAAGACATTCTATGCCCTCTATAGTGAGTGAATAGTATGACACATAGCAAGTATACTTGCTATACTTGCTATGTATAATAAGTTAAAAATACTTGTAAATGAGAAAAATAACCATAATCCCATCACTCACCCAAAAACTTCTTATATTTCGTGTTTTATTTGCATAAACATTTTTATATATTTTAAACTTGTTATTAAACTATAAATACTACTGCAAGTTGCTCATGATTTTAATGCCGCACTTATACTTTTCATGGCTACAAAATATCATTATTATTATTGGATATTAGGTTTAATTTTTTTCTAATAGAAAACATCATTTCATTCAATACTTACTGAGCATTTACTACTTGTCAGGCAATAGCGCTGGTTGTCCGGGATACAATGTATATTTTACACCAAGAGGTAACAGTCTAAGTTCAAGACAGGCTTATAAACAAAGGATTAAATGCAGTGAGATGTGTGTGTGTGAATCTGCCTGTAGATTGAAGCATATTACAGTGAGTTTCTTGTAGGCCAAAAAGGCCAGATAATAGTCATCTGTAATAGTTTAACCAAGCACAATATGCTAAAGAACCCCTGATAATAGGAGGCAGAGAGGGCTTCAGAGAAGAGTTAATATTTGAGTAGAATTCTAAAGCAAGATTTGAATTTTATATAGCAAACACGTAGAGAGAGCAGCGCTGCTCCATCTTTTATCTATTTTCATACAACTAGGGGATGTGGCACCCTCTCAGCGTTAACAATGCTTGGGGGCTGTAGTAATGCTCAACAGTGTTCTTCACCCCTGCTGGGAAATATGAAATCTCTGAGAAGAGTGAGAAGGACATGTAGAATTTGAAAAAGCCTCCAGATGATATGGATTATTGTATCTTTTTCAACCCCCCATATCTCCTTCGTATGTGTCTGAAAAGTCACAGCAAGAGGTAGGAGAGTCACACATCCTGTGTGATTAAAGCAAAGGGGGAGACAGCAGCAGGAATCAGAGTGTAAAAGGCCATGGAAGTCAGATTAGGAGTTGAGATCTGGCATTGCAATAGATGGGCAACCGTGAAGAGTTATGAAGCAGTGCAGTGAAGTGAGTCAATTTGAACCTAGAATGATAGATCTGAAAGTGATGCAAGAGACAGACTGAAAAGGAAGGACTGCAGATGAGAGGAATAATTCTCTAGAGGACAGTGAGGGGTGTCCAAGCAAGGCAACCCCAGGGAAGTTTCCCTTTGATAAAAATTATATCCATAGAGGCAGAGGTTATAGTGAGCCAAGATCATGCCATTGCACTCCAGCCTGGGAGACTGAGTGAGACTCCATCTCAAAAACAACAACAACAACAAAAACAAACCATACCCATAATTGTCAGGAGTAGTGCCACTTGGTAAAAAGTTATGACAGTTTTCATTTATCTTAAAAGCTATTTTTAAGCTACATTAAAAAATATGAGGGGTGTGCACGTGTGTGTGTATTCACACACACATGCAAACACACCAAAACTAAGCATTATCCATGCCACGCTAGACAAATAAATGTACACTGATATGATGTTTTCTTCGGTTATTAAAAGCAATGAAGTGTCTGTGTCAAGAAGCACAAGAGTCCCGATGTAACCACACCTGAAAACACAATGTGCAATTCTAGGGCAATCTTTACAGAGATATTAATATACCAGAATGTGTCCTGAAGGGCTTTACCAAGATGGATGTAGTAATGAAAAGCTTGTCATTTGAGAACTGCTTAAAATAAATAGTGATATTTACATTGGGGGATCAAATACTCAAGGAACAAGTAACGACAATCTTCAAATATTTGAAGTTTTGTCACAGTGAAAACATTAATGTTTTGATTGATTCAGAAGACATATCTAGGATACATGAGCATATATTTAATGAAGTTAAATGCAAATTCATCCAGAAGCCACTTGCTTTAGGAATTAGATCTCATCAAGAGTGATTTATGCTGTTGTATGAAGTGATAACCCTCCTACCACTACACATATCTAAGCTCCCAGAAACAGTCAAGTATGGAAGATTATGTGCATGGATGTGTGTGTGCAAATGTGAGTGTGTGTGAGAGACAGAGAAAAGAGAGGGACAGTAAGGGGGAGGGACATACATAAGGGACAGTTAAGTGGAATATCTTTGATATCTGTCAACAGACATGATTCAAATACAGGGTCAGATAATGTAAAAGTACAAGTCCTACTAATTCATGGTTAATATGCATCCTAGGAGTATGGGAAACAAAAAATAATACTGAGGCTAAGTAATTAAGAAGCATTACTTTATCCAAGGGCTCTGAACAACTTTCCTTTCTCATCTGACAGAAGAATTGCAAGATGATCCATGCCTGAATGCCAAAAAGGCAGGTGTGGCGAACTCATATGCATTCTTAACTCACTGTTTTCAGCAAGCCCACCTTCACCAAACTCCCTGATGTCATAGAAAATATGTTTCTGTCCTTATCTAATTGAATTACCTGCAATAATGGATACTCACTACTCCCTCCTTGAAACTGTTTTTTCTGGTCTTCATGAAAAGGTGCTTTCCCTCTCTTTTTTCACTGGATTATAGGCTAAGTGAAGGCATGGACTGCATTTGTTTTGCTCATTTCTGTGTACCTAGAGCCTAGAGTAGTACTTTTAAAAGGTAAGTATTACTAATTATTATTTGCCAGCTCACTCTCCTCTTTCTGTCTTTAAATACAGGCATTCCTCAGGCTTCTTTACCAGTTACTGATTTCTTCTTACTTGTGCTTTGACATTGATGGATCATCTTCAGAATGAACACAAGTTCTAAACACATATAGCTAAAATCCAACCTGATATTTTAAAGCTGCCGATGTTAGACATATTAGTCTCAGTAATTCTTTGGACATGTAGAAATTATTGAGAACCCCAAAGAGCTTTTGGTTATGTGTGATATATTTATTGATATTTACCACATTAAATATTGAGAAATTTATTAATTCATTCATTAAAAATAACAAAAATTTCATTACCAATTAAAACAAACATAATACTTTTATGATAAATAACTATCTCTGAAGAAAAAGAATAGTGGAACAGTGGCATGGTTGTAAAGTTTTGCAAATTTAATGTGTGGCTTATAGAAGATAGCAGTATACTCATATCTGCACTGAATTTTTCTATGATAATGCTGTTTTGGTTAATGTATGTGGATAAAACATGTCTTTATGAAAATGAAAATATGCAGTTGGAAAAGGAAGTTGAATTTCAATAACTTTATCAGGTAATTTTAAGTATTATTCTTTGATATTATGCCAAAATTCAACAATGGCTAGTTTCTTAAAAGCTGGTTTCATTGTGAAATCTAAAATCAGATTTTTTTTTAAGACGGGGTCTCGCTCTGTTGCCCAGGCTGGAGTGCAGTGGTATGATCTCAGCTCATTTCAACCTCCACCTCCAGGGTTCAAGCAATTCTCCTGCCTCAGCCTCCTCAGTAGCTAGGATTACAGGTGTATACCACCAAACCCAGCTATTTTTTGTAGTTTTAGTAGGTTTTCACCATGTTGGCCAGCCTGGTTTCAACTCTGACCTCAAGTGATCCACTCACGTTGGCCTCCCAAAGTGCCAGGATTACAGGTGTGAGCCACCATGCCCAGCCTAAAATCAGATTTTTATAGATTGAATTGTGTCCCCCCAAAATTCATAGAGTGAGGCCCTATCCTTAAATGTGACTATATTTGGACACAGGTCTTCTAGCAAGGGAATTACGGTTAAATGAGGTCATAATAGTTGGGCTCTAGAGTAGAACTGGTGTCCTTAAAGAAGAGGGAGAGACACGAGGGAGGAGCATGCAGAGAAAAGGCCATGTGAGGACACAGGGAGAAGGCAGCCATCTGCAAGCCAAGGAGAGGGGCCTATGAAGAAATCAAGCATGCTAGCACCTTGATCTCAAACCTTTCACTTTCAGAAATGTGAAAAAACAAATTTCTGTTGTTTAACCCACCCAGGCTGCTGTATTTTTTAATAGAGACTCTAACAAACTAATACAAAGAACTCTTAGGTCTGTAATAGAACACAGAACTGTATAATATTAAAATCTGCTGGTATAGCATTTTCTTTGAATGAATTTTTAAAATTCATGTATCATCATGCATAGATCATTTTAAACATATTAGTTCACTACATTATGTGCATCTTCCAAATATTGACTTATTATACTAAATCAAAATAATGTATTTTTTAAAAAATGTCATTCCAATCTCATCAAGAAAGTCTCTATTAGATGTCAAGCTTATAGTGGCAGACACTAATTTTCCAACTTTTGGATTTTTACTTGAACATTTAAATTTTATCATTGGCAACAAATACTGTCAGTAGTTGTCTGTGAAGTGAGAGGTTCATCTTATTCAATATCAACATGTCTGTCAAATACCCAAATCTAAATCACCATAGTTTGTCTCTCACTAGTTCTTTCAGACAGTAATGACACTCCGAAAAAATTGACTAGTTCAACTCACAACTGAGACAATAACACAGGTGTTCTTCCTCTTCTTCTCCCCTCTCAACCCCCTCACCCTGCCCCACTCCTCCTTCACCTCTTCCCCCTTCCCGGAGACAGTCTGCATGCAGCACAAGCAATTTTTGTGTAACTTCCATTTGATCATAAGATTAAAATGATAGGTACTCAAAGGTTGACATTTAATAAAATTAGTAATTTACTTATTTATCAAGAGCATTGTTAAGTGAACTAGTTTCTGTTTATTTATTTATTGCAACTGAAGAATACAATGACTACAACAATTGATTACTGCTTAACTGCCAATAGCTTCACCCATCACTGATACTACACCATCAGTAAAAAGTTCAACATCTTGGAAAAAATAACACCTTAGTAATATTATGAAGGTAGATTTGATATTGTGGACTCCCTGAGATGTCCTAGGGACCCCTTAGAGGTCTGTGTACCACATCTTGAGTTTAGCTCTTCTATACAAACCTAGCATTCAAAAGATGTAACACTGAACTAGTTTTCTTCTCTCTAGGACTGAGTCTCTCCTTTCTTCCCAATGTGTTGACAGTTATCCCTGTGTACTTATTTCCTAAGAACTGAAATCTGGCAATATCTCAATTCCTTATTTTGTGGTTTTATGATGGAAAATCTGGAGAAGCAAAGAGCAACAATTAGAGAGGCAAAAATAAAGGACTTTTACAGCATATTTAAGGGGTATTTATGTATTTTGTCACAGTCCAGAATTAAAAGAAACTAAGTTTTAAATAGATTTCAATTTTCTTTTGATGGAAAATCTATAATCACTGCTGCTAATTTGTTCAGAAAACATCTCTGAACTAGATTACTTCAATGATACCTAAATATTATACACTTTGCTAGTCCTGCCTTCCTCATAGAGCCAAAGTTCACTGATTTACTTACTATTTAGTATTGACTTCAGTATAATGTCCAAAGTGCCTTATCATAGGTTACGGCTTTGTAATCCGACCCTATTTAATTCTTCAGTCTTTTGCCATCTGCTGCTTGCCACACCTACATCAACTTCATTATAAACACAAACAAATATTCAGTTTCTTAAATATGATCTATCTTTCCAGACTGCTAGTCTTGGAATCTCTTTGAGTCAAACATTCCTCACTTGTTTCTGCTGATACTTATTTCCTACTTTGGTCCCTAATGCTATGGTTTCACCTTAGTTAACACTTAATCATCTTCTAATTCTGTTTCCATAGCATTTGCACCTGTTTCATTATAGCATTTATTACACCATATTGGAATTTATTGTTCCATTGCATTTCACCTGTGTTAGATCTTAAGCAATAGAAGAGTAAGTATTGTTAGTAGTTATCAAATGATCAACTAAACTAGTCACCTGTTAACTTCGTTTTCTGGAATCACAACTATAGCATTGATGTTTAAAGGATGAGTTGCCATATGTCTTACGAAACACCAAATGGAATATGGCAAATGTACTTTGTTTTATGTTTAAGTGTTTATAATATTCAAGTTAAAATTATAGCTCTGATAATTTAATAGGAATTGTTTTATATGTATACATTTTTCTATTCACCAAACTTCCATATAAGATATAAACCAATTGGATCAGCTAGAGCTTGTCAGATTTACTCTACATATATAGCTTATTGTTATACAAAATAGAACCAGGCACAATTTTATGATCATAAAGAAGGATACTATTGCTGCAAAAATGTACAGTCTTGAATGACTTTTCATAAATGTCAAAGATGAAAAGCAGAGAGAGATACAGCCATCTTTGTCAATTTAGATAAGAGTCATAGTAGCAATGGAATGGAAAATTATTCTAGTAGAAAATAAAACAAGAATCCTGATTTTTGATTTAAAAATATTGATATATTTTTACTAGAATTAAATAATAATTCTTTGATACAAATTATCTTATAAATATGGGTAAACATTTTATCACGTTTTCATATTCTTATATTTTTATATTTATTTCAAATATGCATTCACTGTCAGCTTTTAGCAATCCATTCACAATTCATTGTACTTGATACAAGAGCTTTGGCACTGTTAATATTAGTGGTTGAAATGTTGATATTCCCCATTGATATGATCATTTTTCCCTTTGTAGATGTTAATGGTCTGAAGAATGTTCTCATGGAAAAACTAAAAAACTGTTATTCTGAGGCTTATGCTAAAATTCAACAAGTTGACTGGTTAGCTGAATGATATTTGAATGGTACAGTGAAGTCCACATGGGCAGACTGTCAAGGGTCTGCCTACAAAGGGTATAACTGAACAATGGCAAGGGATGTGAGAAAAGGGTGAGAGATATAAATTATGTGCTATATCTTAGGAATCTGGGGGTCCTCACGTGATATAGATTTGTATGAAATATTGACAGATGTTGGCGTATGATCAAAACAAATAGCACTGGCTTAGGGAAAGCAAACATGAAACAAGCTGTAAGAAAGACAATGAGAAACACTCGAGGATTTACTCTGAAACCACTGTTTACATTACAGAAAGCTTGAGAAAACATGACCAACTTAAAACGGCAGTCTAGGATTTTTCTGTATTCATCAGGTGCATTTGACAATGAAGACATTTTATTTACAGAGCTAGCTTTCTTTCTTTCTTTCTCTCTCTCTCTTTCTTTTTCTTTCTTTTACTGTACTTTAGGTTCTGGGGTGCAGATCATGCAGGATGGTTGCATAGGTACACACATGGCAATGTGATTTGCTGCCTCCATCCCCCCATCACCTACATCTGGCATTTCTCCCCATGTTATCCCTCCTCGACCTCCCCAACACCCCCCCGCTGTCCCTCCCTTGGCTCCCCACAAAAGACCCCAGTGTGTGATGCTCCCCTCCATGTGTCCATGTGATCTCATTATTCAACTCCCACTTATGAGTGAGAACATGTGGTGTTCAATTTTCTGTTCTTGTGTCAGATTGCTGAGAATTGTGGTTTCCAGATTCATCCATGTTCCTGCAAAGGACATGAACTCATCGATTTTTATGGCTGCATAGTATTCCATGGTGTATATGAGCCACATTTTCCTTGTCCAGTCTATTGTCGATGGGCATTTGGGTTGGTTCCAGGTCTTCGCTATTGTAAACAGTGCCGCTATGAACATATGTGTGCATGTGTCTTTATAATAGAATGATTTATAATCCTTTGGGTATATACCTAGTAATGGGATTGCTGGGTCAAATGGAATTTCTGTTTCTAGGTCCTTGAATCACTACACTGTCTTCTACAATGGTTGAACTAATTTATACTCCCACCAACAATGTAAAAGTGTTCCCATTTCTCCACATCCTCTCCAGCGTCTGTTGTCTCCTAACTTTTTAGTGATTGCCATTCTAACTGGTGTGAGGTGGTATCTCAATGTGGTTTTCATTTGCATTTCTCTAATAATCAGTGATGAAGAGCATTTTTTTCATATATATCTTGGCCTCATATATGTCTTCTTTTGAAAAGTGTCTGTTCATATCCTTTGCCCACTTTTGGATGGGTTTGTTTTCTTCTTGTAAATCTGTTTTTATTCTTTGTAGACTCTGGATATTAGCCTTTTTTCAGATGGGTAGATTGCAAAATTTTTTTCCCATTCTGTTGGTTGCCAGTTCACTCTAATGATTGTTTCTTTTGCTGTGCAGAAGCTCTGGAGTTTAATTAGATCCTATTTGTCTATTTTGGCTTTTGTTGCCAATGCTTTTGGTGTTTTAGTCATGAAGTCCTTGCCTACGCCTATGTCCTGAATGGTTTTGCCTAGGTTTTCTTCTAGGGTTTTTATGGTGTTAGGTCCTATGTTTAAGTGTTTAATCTATCTGGAGTTAATTTTAGTGTAAGGTATCAGGAAGGGCTCTAGTTTCTGCTTTCTACACATGCTAGCCAGTTTTCTCAACACCATTTATTAAACAGGGAATCCTTTCCCCATTGCTTGTTTTTGTGGAGTTTGTCAAAGATCAGATGGTTGTAGATGTGTGGCTTTGCCTCCGAGGCCTCTGTTGTGTTCCATTGGTCTATATCTCTGTTTTGGTACCAGTACCATGCTGTTTTGATCACTGTAGCTTTTCTACTGACCGGGAGTAATATTAGAAATGCAAAGGAAACTTGCAAATAAAAAGTACATCAGCTTTTATAATAGTCTCCAAAGGGAGTAGTGCATTCTAAGGTGGCAGGAAGAAAATGTGGTTAAAACACTTTAATTTAGCTTTGTCACTTAAACTTTAAGAGTCAAACACAAATTAATTTGATCATTGAAATCTTGGAAATACAACAATGTAAATCTCTTTCCAAAGTTATATAAGTCTGTTGGAACATGAAGAAATCCTATTTTCTTTTTCTTTCATTTGATCTGCAGTAGATGGGAGTCTCTATCTCTGAGACATAAAAGAATGTTATGCAAATTAGGTTTGGACAGATTTTTCTATCTTTGGGAGGTAGAAATTTGTAAAATATATTTCAAATTTAAGGATATATGTTTAAAGAATTGAGCTTAATTTTAGTTTTGTTTCTAATTCCATTTAGTGAAGCATTATAACTACATACAAATTTAATTATGTGATCTTCCAATTTCAGACCTCAGGGACATTTTCTTATTCATTTTTAAAAATATGATTAATTATTGATACACCTAGGATAATTGTTATATAAACAGGGAACTTAACAGGTACTATTTTTATAATATTCCCTTACTTCTAAAACAAAACTAGTTATAAAAAAATAGAGTGAAGATAGAAATGGGAAAATAATATAGAGGAGAGAGGAGAGTAGAAGAATCCAGAAATGTTAGAGGAAATTAAAACGACAACAACAAAACAAAGGTGTAGCAGTTGAAATGACTGAGAAGGTCAATTTGCTTAATCCCCAGAAGCCAGGGGAAAACATAATTTAGTATGGCAACTGGGCCGGGTCTAGACATCCATGAAGAGAATCATGCCACTTCAATGAATGGTGCTGGCTACAATCAGAGAACAGGACTTAGTAGCATGCTTACAGTACAGTGTTGCTATGCTAAGAGACAATGGGAGAATTCCAGTAGAATTGAATTACAGAGAAAACCCTGTGACAGAACTTCAGCTTGGAAAATATCTATAGTAAAATAGTAGCTGGAGTACTCAGCAATAGTAGCTGGAAATTAAATAGGTGATATTGGCACTGGAGTTACCATGAAGGCAGAATTCCTGTGTTTACTGGAGCTGTATCATCACTATATGGCACATTTCTGAACATATTAATTCCTTAAAGATAGTTGTTGATTAAATAACTGTTCAGAAATAATGTTAAAGGCAAGCAACACATATCTGTGGCCTCGGCCACACAAGTGTTTTCATGTGTGTGTACACATGTATGTTATATTCTGTATATTCATTGCAATATATCCTTTCTAGGTAGAAAAATATTCTGTATGTTGGAATATTTTGCCACCTAAAAAGGATGAAGTAAGTTGGCAAGCTGAATTTCTAGTAACCTAGATGGAGAGGGTGAGCCAAATTACCACAATTTTTACTCCATTATATGCTCAGTTTGCACCTGTTATATTAATATAAACATAGCAGTGAAGAGCATAAGGAAGAGGAAAATCATATAAAATGTGCAATACAAAGTAAACTAATTATGCATGTACCCCTTTGAAAAAGAACAGGAAGAAAGAAATGATTCTGAAGCTTCACTACAAAATGAAATCAATTTGTTCCCCTTTTGAGTAAACTTTCCAGGAAATAATTTCTTCAGGCCAAATCTATGGTAGAGGCAGATACTAATTGTGGAAATAAACAAGCAAAATCTTCATTACATGAAAGCACAAACATAGCTCAATGTCAAAGCTATGCAGACAACAATGTCTCTTACTAATTTTCCTTAGATTAAGCGGTAGATTAAACTTGACTTCACATTTATTGTCAAGCAAGCTGTTAATTTATTTGCAACTTCATTAGTTTTTATGCTTCCTATTGTTTTTTCTAGTAGCTAGGTTCAAATGTCTTACAGGGGGCTGATGTGTGGACTCTGTATGAAGTAGAAGATGAAATCAAATCCACGTGTAAGAAGGCACTGTTTATTAATCAGGGGATTCATTTCAAGAGACACTTCAAGAAATTCTATAGCTCCATATCAAGTATGTCTTTCTTCCTATGAAATCTGTTTTAGGCTTCCAGAACTAGGTTTACGACCATTAACAGGAGTGAATGTGACCAAAATATTCTACCACTTTAATTTGTGGTGATTGGTTAACATGGTAATGCTGATATTACCATCTTAATTAGTTGTTGCAAATTGTATCTGACAAATCATTAGGTAACATATTCACTCTTTCCATAGATGTTTTATGATGAACCAGATTCTCTACATACTGTATCTCATGTAGTTTTAGTTCAGGTCTATCAAGCGGTAAGTATTGTCTACATTTTGGAGATGGTAATTTTACTACAGACCTTATTAGTGTGCCCAGGATCACAGACCCAACAGTGGCAGTGTTGAGACTTGAATGCCAATGATCTGATTCCAAAGCCCTCTTCTTAACCACTAACCTATCACCCACATTAGAGTTAAGTTTATGTTAAAACAAGCATCAAATTTGTCATCAATCTCAACAAAAGTTAAAATAATTTGTCAATGTCACTGTGATAGCAAGGATTTAGAGAAAATTACAAAGTAATTAGCAATTTTCACAGTGGCCTATAGGATAACCTATCTATTTTATGTTTTTATCCCTTTAGAAGAACTAGAGGCAGTGCCTTATAGCTAAACATAATGAGAAAAAAAGCACGTTTATCTTATAAAGGTTGTGAGGATTTCTCTATTCAAAAGTTTTATATCTGGTTTTGTTCCAGTTAGGTTAAAATGCTCTGATAGAAAATAAAGAAAACCACTAAAAGAAGCAGTTTGGTTTTGATAGAAAGTCAAATTTTAAAATGCCAGCGGTGCGTACCAGAACAAGAAGAGTTAGTAAACAAAGCAATAAAATGTATCATTCTGCTGTAAGAGTCAGTAATGCAGCATGAGTGTAATGGGTTCTTCCAGAAAGAGAAATAATTCTTGCCTGTCTTGGAAGGTAAAAGAAGACAAGTTAGTCCAGTTTCAACTGTGTCCCATTTTAAATGGGGTGGATTCTTGCATTCAGACCACACAGAGACATGGTACACAGCTTTATAGGTGAAAACAACAACAAAATCCAGGCATCCATTTATTTAGGCATAACCTATGAGTCTGGACTTTAAGAAGGCAGCATGATCTTACTTTGGGGATAAGCTGAAGATGTGGTGTGACAGTTGATTTCTGACATCTCCAAAGAACGGCCTCTTTCAGCCGGGTGCGGTGTCTCATGCCTGTAATCCCGGCACTTTGAAAGGCTGAGGCAGGTGGGTCACCTGGGTTGGGAGTTGGGGACCAGGCTGACCAACATGGAGAAACCCTGTCTCTACTAAAACTACACTATTAGCTAGGTGTGGTGCTTCGTGTCTGTAATCCCAGTTACTTGGGAGGCTGAGGCAGGAGAATTGCTTTAACCCAGGAGGCAGAGGTTGTGGTGAGCAGAGATCACACCATTGCATTCCAGCCTGGGCAACAAAAGCAAAACTCCGTATATATAAAAAAAATGAACTGCCTCTCCCAAATCCTTGCATGAACTCTAATGTAAAAGGAAAACCTTTTAGATAGCACTAAATTGATGAATAAATCTTACTCACCTTCCAATACTAACCCTTCCAATGTTATGGCCCCAAGTTAAAAGAAGGGTGAAAGATACATTTGGTGAAGGCAATGAGACTAATCAAGGACATTTCATAATACAGGAAAGTGAAGTATATTAATTCCGTTCTTGTTTAGGAAAGGTAGCTGGAACAGAGAAGTGAAGTCAGAGGTCAGACACCAAACCCTCCATTAGGAATCAAAACAATAAGGTGGTGAAAACTGAACAAATAAGTCTGGGAAAGCCCTGTTGCAGGCAATTTGCTTCTTTCTTGTCAAGGTGTAAATACATGTTGATCATGAGGTGCTGAGGAAAGTCCCATATTCAGCAGGCACTGACACTAGATGGCAGTTCAGGAATGTCTGAAGGGGGTATCAATGCAGGATGAGGCCTGGAACAGACTGCCTTGAAGTGTGCTCCCTGTAAACAGGGAGCAACCTTAGCAGATGAAAAATGACAGTAAGGTATTTACTCTGATATTCTATCTTGATTCCTGGAGTAGAAGAAACTTTCCAATCTTGCAGTATCTCAATGGGTCCAAGAAAAATAGCTGTTTTGAGGGCCAGATGGCTGCCCTGGAGCTACCGTCACAAACAGTGAAATAACCACACTGCCCGGGCTATGGGTGAGAAAACCCAGAGAAAGCAGAGTGGGGTGGGGGGCAGATGGAAGAAGGTTCTGAGCCTTTTTACAACATCCCAGAAAACAGGGTGCAAAGAATGGGGATATTATGGTTCTCCCGGTGGGTAGTTTCAGCAGTTGAAACTGCTAATACAGAATACATGCAAACAAGTGGGATAAAACAGCCTCAGTAGCCACCAATGCCAGATGCCCACAGAAAAGATGAGAACCACCATTCCACTTGAGGATGGAACCAGCACAAACCCAGATGATAGGCCAGGAAGAGGGAGCCTTTGCCAATCTCATGAGGATAAC
Organism: Aotus nancymaae; assembly: GCF_030222135.1. Taxonomy (NCBI): domain Eukaryota; kingdom Metazoa; phylum Chordata; class Mammalia; order Primates; family Aotidae; genus Aotus; species Aotus nancymaae. Next base: position 36,139,685 of record NW_026988413.1, read on the forward strand.
TGTGTGGATGAAGAAATAAGAAAAGGAAAAAAACAGCTCAGAGTGGGATTTGGGACTTGAATTGATCACAGTTTCTTGAGATTCTTTGGAAATGTTTGAAGAAAAAAAACAAAAAATTTTACATTTTAAAAGAAGCTTGAGAACCTTACCTTCTTTTCTTACCAGACAGAATGGTAAGACTCATGAGGATATTTAGATGATTTAGAGAAATTGGGTACAGATTTTGGCATATCTGCATTAGAAATTAACAATTTCAACCCTGCTACATATGTCAGGATCAGATGAGAGGATCCACACCTTAACTCTTTTTTCATATTTATAATTTCATAAACTTCATGATTTTCCTAAAGATTATGTAAGGAAGATGTACTGAACAACCTTTTGCTCTTCCTCCATGATGGTTGGTCTATACTGAATGTCCCAGCTGCCATCCTTCTGGTATGGGATCTTCAACTGCAGTTCTCTGAAAAGTGGCCACTAGTCTACCAGCTTCCAGCACTTTTCTTGCAAGGACCAGCTGGGCCAACACTACTATTCCACGCCAGGACTGTGGATGAAGGGATCTTATTTTGCTGTGTAGGCTGTAATTACCCTAGTGATTCAAAGTTTGAGAGAACAGCCTGACATGATGACTGGTATTTGTATTGCCATAACTAAAAATGGGAATACTGTATAACTGAAACTAGGAGTATGTGAGACTGAGTGGTTCATGCCAGATTCTCTTCAAAAGGCATTTCCAAATGGTGGCTGAAAATTAACAATCACCTATGAATCTTTGGGAAATGCAGATGCTTACGTGTCATCACAGAGAGTCTGATCCAACAGCATGGAAATGTTTAAAAACACTTTCACACTGCCCTTCTCATTCAGTCTTCAAAATAGCACTGCAATGAACGTGTTCATGTTTCCATTATGCAAAACAGAAAGCTGAGTTTCAGAGAGTGTTGTGTGTGTGCAGGTCACTTGAGTGAAAATGCAGAAGTGTCCTGGCCACAGACAACAGCTTTTTCCTGCATCATTATCCCTAGGTAAATTGCCTGACCTTTCAGAGCCCTGATTTCATCATCTCTAGAGAAGAGGTAGTTATCTGCATTTAGAACTGCCATGACATTAGTGGTAACAATGCTCAAAACACATAGAAAGAACAGCTGACATTGTTGCTGTTATTGATAGTTGAGTATCACCCCTCAGGTAGTCATATTTGACATTAACAGAAGTGGTATGTACTTGAATTGCATATGCTGTGATTAGGAAATATAACAATGTCAAGATAATTTCATAATTTTAACTGTATTTCAGTGACATAGTCATTACTGTTATTGATGCATTTTATTTTTGATAGGATCAAATACAAATACTTGCCACATTATTAATAATCATAATTATATTTCTTACTATAACAGTTACATATATTGTTATTATTATAGCAATATCACTCAACAGTTCAATTTGTTCTCTTGCAAATCTCTGCCAGTGTCACATAGAGCTCATGATTTTATGTATGTCAAATGATTACTAATGCGTGATTCTGATGGTAATACTTTTCAGAGGTATGATTTTGCCAGCAATCATCTTGAAAATGATATTCTTCTCCCTTGACTTTTCATAATTTCTTAAAAAGTTTGAATTCATTTTTTCCCTTACCTATACTCCAATAATGAAAATTTATCTGGTCTCCGTAGTCATCAAGAGACAAATGATGGATTTCACTCTCTACTTGCAGGTGGACCAGATTCCTTTCACAGATATCCCTTCTCCCTATTTCTTACCCTGATGGATATGCACCCTTCTGAAACTGTTTTTGACAAGTAAGCACCCAGTATCTCTCTGCTGTACTGAGGTATGACTGTCTCCAACAAGCCAAATTTCTGTAGTACCTAGAAAACTGCTCTTTCAACACACACCATCACCAAGCTCTTCCTTTCCCTCCCTATCAAGACCTATTTTCATTAATTCTGCAAATAATTGTTGAACCCCTCCACCCTGCCAGGCACTGCTCTATTGAATCTGTTCTATTGACCCACTGGTAGTGGGCCTTTACTGATTATTGGCTTCTCTCTGCTTTCCATAATTTTTAATCTCTGAATAGATGTAAAAATGTGAAACAGTCTACTTATGAAAGTATGCTTCTTACAGTGGAGTATTATTCATGAGTAATAGAGAGTAAATAGTCTATACTAAGCACTAACTAAAGGCCTTGCATGGATTAATCACATGTAGTACTCATAACAACACTAATTTAGTTCACTTTTGCCATCATTAAAAAAATATGTCTAGGAACTAGGAAATTCAGAGCTATTATGGAAAAGCTAAACAGCTCTTCAATGTTTTTTTTTTTTTTTTCTTTTTTTTTGGTAGAATAAACCTGATTCTTTATCTAGTCTAGTTAGTAGGATGAAGGGAGGGAAACAGAAAGAAAGAAAAAAAATTATCTTCCTACTAATTTTTGTCAGGCAGTGAGGGGCAGTGGGAGTGAAGTTTATTTAGGCCAGCCATTTTTAGTTTCCTTAATCTGGTTCCAAAAGCCTGATTGTTAGTGGAATTTTTAGATTCTTACTATAGGTTGTGACCATCAGCTTTTTATGGTGTTTTTGGTTTTTATCTTTTTCTGTGTCCTCACAGGTTTGAACATTAGCCTGCCAGATTTTCTATATATAGCATGTGTAATGTGTATACTTGTATATATGCATGCATGCATGCATGTGCATGTAACATATATACACACGTGTACATATACGTATGTTTTACAAAAATAACATCTTGCTCACATGGTGATGGACCCATTTGGAGGAGCTTCAAAAGCGGTCTCATACTGGATCCTGCTGCTTGGTCAAATGGATTACAAAGATATTCCTTTGTTTATAAAAATGCTTGTAATACATTGCCAGTACAAATGAGATTGGACTATGTTTTAAATATACTTAGATTTCATATAATTCATAGACAAAGGATTTTCTTTTATTTGACCAATTCTTTTAGTTTTATTTTCTAAAAAACGCAAAAGCAATGGGAAATTCATCACCAGGCCCTTTAGCAATGCATAGCAAATGGGAATTTGATGCTTTGAGAGATGCAGGAGGATAAAGCCGCCCCTTCCTAGTAGTAGACCTTTTATTTCAGGATAGACAGTGATCTAGGTTTAAAATTGACTTCTGGGTGATATATATAGGAAGTACAATATGTTCCAAGTTGACAACAAGAACAGTACTTTTTTGGAAGAAAATATAAATGCAGAGATTTGCTCATATTCAATTATATATATATTTTAAAAGACAGATTCAGTGGTACAGTGATATATTATTTTATCAACAGAGGATTTGAGTAAGGGCTTCCTGACTCAATATTCAGCAGAAACCAACTGTCAGTTTAGCCAACCAAGTGATTTAACTCATGATTTTTTTCCACTGAATTTCCCGCCTGCTTGAATAACTTAATGCTTTGTTTCAGCAATGGTTAAAATATCAAAACAATGGATCTTTTTGGTGGAACAATTGAGTAAACAAAAGAGTACAGCCACTCATGGAGTGGGGTATGGATCAGGGCTACATGGTACTCTCTAAGTTGAAGCTCTGATACTCTAAGCTGTTCATTTAACCTGAATGTTGTACCTTGCTTAATTTATAGAGTGGTGAATTGGGGTCAAGCATCCCAGTGATTCTCAGGCCTGGATGAATATAAACACCACCAAGGAACTAATAAAAAATATCCATGCCAAGTCCCCACCCAGACAAATTTCACCAGTATGACTGTGTTGGAGTCATCTGAGTATTGAGTATCTCTAAAAGTCACCCCCTGCCCAAGGTGATCTTAACAAACAGCCTGGTTTGAGATCCATTTGTATAACAGATACCTCTCAGGTCCAGTTCAAGGCAGAGTTTGGTTGCTGAAAATAGCCTATACTTGAACTATACTTTTTGATATTTCAGAATAATTTCTTCTTATGTTTTCTTGTTTATCAGATTAGAAAAATGGGAAAGGGGGCTTACCAAACACTCTACCTTGTGGAATCATGGTAGTTAACATATAAGTCCCTTTCTTCATTATCACAATGAGGATATAACCTTCTGAAAGGCATATATCCTTGTTTATATCTAGATAAATGCTTGCCTAGATCTTGGCATTAATATGATAAAGTTAAGCTTCTGTTCTCTTAATAGGATTGAGAATGAAATGGAGAGATTAATAGCACAACTGAGATAGAAAGCAGAAGTGACCTTTTATGTTAAATGAAGGACAATCTAAAGAAATTGTTCTGTCTTAAAACAAGCAAAATACTTGATTATCCAACAAAACCCTTTTCTTGAATTGGGCTTTTACCAAGTGGATATTTAGTGGGTTTTTTAACATGACTATTTTATCCTATTTCTAACATAAAGGGCCATTAAAAGAAGTCTAGAATGCCCATTGTGAAATCTACACAGCAGGGCCTAGACTCCTGGTTCAAGGAAATTAAGTTTATATCCTCCATAAGCCAGATCTTTTTCTGTCTTTGAACTCTGGATTCTGTGTTGTGCTGTTCCCACTGACACTGTAAATTAAAGGATAAAATGGTACGTTTCCACTCTGCTTCCCATAATGATGTATTCTTAGCTGAGCTTAGGTGAGAAATTTGAATGTTTCAGAAAACCAGATTGCTTTCTTTCCTGCCTCGGGGACCAAACTGGCACAACACAGGATTGTATATCATTCCAAAAAATTTATACTTGCTTACAGTATTAAATTTTGTTTTAGCCTTTTATTTCTTCTCAACAGATTTTTCACAGTCACAATACTGGAGGCTGTTTCTGAAAACTGCTAATTTTTAAAAATAGACCAGTCAACCAAATTAGCAGGATGACTGAGGGAGAACTTTATTAGGCAGTGAACAGCCGTAAGGTCTCAATAAATCTTTTCAGTCATATGAAAAAATGAAAAGCTAGGAGGAATGAGGGGGATGGGGCATGATTATTTCAGATTTATCCTAACAACCAAGAAAAAGCACATGTATGATTTTGTATAAGTCCCTTTGAAATCTGATTTCCACAGACTAAACTTTTTCTTGCCTGAGGGGCACAATATTTTCTGTGATAACATAGATTTAGGAATGAAAGGTCCTACTTATTTAAGAGATATTTATTTTAAAATATTTATCAGGCCTGACTTGATCTTTTCTGATCTATAAACTTTCTAGGCTGGGTGTGGTGGCTCATGCCTGTAATCCCAGCACTTTGTGAGACTGAGGCAGGTGGATCACTTGAGATCAGGAGTTAGAGACCAGCCAGGCCAACATGGTAAAACCCCATCTCTACTAAAACCACAAAAATTATCTGAGCGTGGTGGTGCATGCCTGTAGTCCCAGCTACCCAGGAGGCTGAGGCAGGAGAACTGCTTGAGCTGGGGAGGCAGAGGTTGCAGTGAGCTGAGATCGCACCACTGCACTCCAGCATGGGCAGCAGGACAAGACTCTGCCTTAAAAGAAAATCAAAGCATTCTAAATAACTGAATCATATATAACTCATTATACTATAATTATTTTTAATGTACCTTTTTTTTTTTCTAGTCTGTGAGTCCCTCCAGGGTAGGGTTTATTTCTTTTCCTTGTATCTTCCATATGACAAGTACTTGATAAACATTCAATCAGTTGAAATAAGGATTGCATTTTTCTTTGAAAGCATAATTTTCCTTATTTTAAAAATGTGGCTGTCTTCTAGGATTGTGAGAGCAAAACACTAGGTCTGGTATTTAGTAGGAACTCAGTAAATGTTTATTGAATTGAACTGATTGTTTGCCATGGAACTTTATCCTTGGATCAATACACACTTGTTAAACCAGCTTTATGAAAAACCTATATGTAATTCTATGAAAGCCAATTGCAGGAGACTAATCTTATCTGAAGGGTTAAGGGAGATTTCTATGAAGAAGTTATTTTTGAGCTATGTAAAAATAAGTAGGTAAGGGTGGTGGCAATGGAGCTATGTGTAGGTGAGTAGGGGTGCCCTTGAAGTAGAGGTAACAATATGTGCAAAGGCTCTGAGGTAGACGTAAGGCTGGCACATTAAAGAGCTTATCAAGGCCATTATTTCTGGAGAATGAAGTGGGATACAATGGTTCTAGGAAATAAACAGGTTAGTAATAACATTAACCTTTCAAAACTGTCTCTGGCTGTTATATACATATAAAAAAGAGTTCTAAGAATATATGGGCAGGTTAGAGAGGACATTATTGATACCATTGAAGCAATCTTGGCAAGAGATTTCTTGGGCATCATAATGGTAGAAACGTGGAGAAACAGTTACTCAAATATTTCTGGAGGTGAAATATATCAACAAGGCTTGCTAGTGGATTGGATAAAGGGTGAAAGAAATAAAGATGTTCAGAATGACTTCTAGGTTTCTGATTTTGTAAATGGATGGATGGTTGTACCTTTCATTAAAGAATGGAACGTGAAAGGAAGGTAGGGGTACAGTATTGTGTAGCTTTGGACTTACTGAATTTGATGTACCAAACATCTTTGACAGTATCTAGAAGACAAATAATATACTCCTCTGGACTAGAGATATAATCATGGGCCACTGGTATGATTGACTGGTTTTGACCTAATGCCATTCACCAAATTAGTTGGTCTGGAGTGAACTACAGAACGAAAAGGAAAGGAGCAGCCAGACCGAGCCTAGAAGATCCCAACATTAAACAGAGAAGTAGAGAAAAATGGACAAAGGGCCTTGTTAAAATGGGTACAGAGAGGTAGGAGCAGAATAAAAATTTACCTTGCTTTAGAAAAAAATAAAACAGTGTTTCAAGAAGGAAGTTGTGGTCAAGTATGCAGAAGACCCAAACATTTTTACTGGATTTAATAGCATGCTGGAATAAGGAACAGATAGTGTTGATGAAGGTGGGGGTATGTGCAGATGCAAGACTTTAAGAAAGTTGCTTTGAAGAGCTCCCTGTAACTTTACTTCTTTGTCTCCCATATAAAACTGAAAACTTTTACAAGAACTTCTTTTTTGGTATTGCTTTTGTTTTTGCTCAGGCAAAGTCATCCTTAGAATAAAGGGACTAATAGTAACTTGGAGTTTTGTAGAAAATAGAGCAAGCTTGAAATAATCTTTTCAGAGGGTAGGGGAGACCAAACAGAGTATGATTACATGGCACATTGATAGTCTAGTCAAAACTAATAAATATAAAGTAGTGAGAGTGGTAGTAGTTTACTGTACACTGTTATTGTTACTAGCTAAGTTAAGCTGCACTGACACAGGACAGAAAAAGCAGACAGTTGACTTCATTAGGGGGTCAATGGTTTTCTTGATTGGAAGGTCAAATCTAATGGGGTAAGGGAACTTGGGGTGTTGACATGAACTTATTGATATAATGATCCATGCAATCTAAGCTGGTTAAGAAGGGAAAAGAAGGCAGAAGGGAAGGGTGAGAGAAGCTAATGAATCAGGAAAGGCCAATGATGGTAGTAGGAAAGCACCAGCTTGACATGATGAAGTGGAAGAATAATTATGTGGGGATACTTCAACAATCAAATTAATGGATGACGAGAGGCCAGTGACAATGGCATCAAGGAAAAAGTGATGACAAAATGAAAGAATGATCATATGGGGGAGGCTACTTCAAGAATCAAAGTTGTGCTGCAAAGTAAAATAATTAAATTAGTGATTTTGGGAGATTACATGATTTTTCATAAGTACGGAGCATGGCTATGAGACTGCATGAAATGTAGCACAGAAGCTTGTGAGAGACAAGGTCAAAATGCAATACAAGGTTCTAGTAATTACGGTATCATAGCACTATTCAGTTAAACATGCACCAACGATTATGGGAGGAATTGTATTGCAGAGGAAAACTGAAATATGTATAATCAATAAATGTTAATTAAATGATCCACAATAACAAGACAGTCAAATGGGCATAATGGTAATTGGACAATCAGTAATTATTTTTTGACTGTTGACTGAAAATTTTCTGGAACAATCTCAAATGGCTTTTGATCCAGGTGAAAGCAGAGTAATTCATTTACACTGTTTTCAAATATAGAGTATTATAAATGTTCTGCCTCTGGAACCACACTCTCTATATAAATTAACTATTATAGAGCATCTTTTTCTTATTGTTATTTTTAAAGCATACCATTCTCAAAATGAAATAAAAGCATCAATAATGATGAAGTGAGAAGAAATTAGCCATAAGTAGAAGGTTTTATTTGTATTTTCTGTTTTCTTTTTCTAGCACGAGAGAATTATAACTTCATCATCAGATTTAACCCAAGAGGGAAAAAAATGAACTTCAGTTTAATAAATTAACTTACTGTACATGTTCTGAAAAAAAAAATGGCCTTAGGAAATATCTGAAACATAATCAATTGGTTTAAGGAATAAAACAGTGCCATATGTCATAATGCCATAAAAGCATCTTGGAAACATTGATGCATATCTAAGCCTTCCATAGAAAAAAAATCCCTAGTAAGCCAATGTTAATCACCTAACAAGAAACATTTATCTAAAACATGCAGATAGGAAGTGTCTACTAACAATCAATAACATGAATTTCTCTTTTCCAATAAACTAGAAAAACTTTTTTTGGTGCTTTTTAAAATAAAGTATAGTACAATGCTGCTTTAGAATTTTAAGAACAATTTGCATGAAAAGGGATTAATTTGTTACTAAGCTATAATAAAAAACATACAATCTGGTTGTTTAGATGTGTTATACTGAAACGTTTGAATTTTTTTTCTCTAGATTTACGTGCGTGTATACATAAAATGTATGTGTGTGTGCATATATTTTGAACATAAATATTGATATTATATATCAAAAATTAGAAAAATTTGTCACACAATTTTCTAATAATAGTCAAAAGTAGACATAGGTGAACAAATTAACCCAGAATAAATTATATTTTAGTTAGTATTTGATGACTCAGCTAAAAAATAATTTTAGTCAAAAAATAATGTATCTAAATGTAATATTAATGTTTGGTGCTATAGATAATCTAACCATAGTCTACAGTAATTCTTGAACATTTTCTTATGCTAAATAGTACCTTATAATTTCAACAGATTGTTTAGTGGATTTCTGTTAATTAACCAATATCAGTTACATCAATGTTATGAATATTGACTCTTCTTTTAAATATCTGACTTATTAAATAAACATTCTTCATAATTATATTATTGGGAAGGTGGTACTAGTAGTCACAGTATCTACTCAACATATATAACATCAAACTTCTATTGCAAGAAACTTCCACGTTTTCATTAGTTAAGATTTCAACAAATCTAACTAAAAGCTGAGAATCTGTGTTTACCATGAGAACATAAGAACAAGTGATCTGGAGTAAAGTGATCTGCCAGTAAGGGAGTGCTGGCAAACTTCCTGGAAGCTGCAGACTTTAAAGGGCTGATGCTTTAGTGTTGCCTAAAAAGTATCTTAAAATGGAAGCACTAGGATTTGGGCTGCTGTTCCAAAAAAACATTCTACCAGAAAGCAAAACTGATGAAATTTCCTGAGAAAATTAACAGCTCCCAAACTGTGTGGAGACAGCATTCTAGAATATTTCAAACAATACAGTTTCAGTGAACGTATAGTCTTACTAAAAGCTAGCAATACAAAAAAGCTTGATGACCACACAGGGTGGGCAGCTCAGGTTTAGAGAAAAGTCAGCCAGACAATTATTTTCAGGCTTAAAGGATAAAAACAGAAACAGAAAAGGAAAATATATGAAGGAACAGGAGAACTGATGCAATACATATACTATATGTAATTTTTTTAAGGGAGTAAGAAAGGTAGAAATAATGAATTTGAATCCAAATACAAAAGTGAAGTCTTGGCAACAGATTAATTGCAAGTTTCATGAAGTGTAGTGATATTTTTAAGCTCTCTGCAACACATATCAAAAGGAAATGGCACAAGACTTTTTCAATGCATGAACAGAACTGAGACTAACTTATGAGTAAGACTGAGAATAACCCAACCATGAGATAACCATTCTAAATTTTCAAGAGAGAAACCTGAGTGAAAACTAAGCTTATACTAATGCAATAATGCTGAATTCATTTTTTATTTGTATGTTTGCTTTAAATGTGTAACTTCTCAGTGACTCAATTATAAAGTTTAGCTATAATCCAATTAAACTATTATAAATCAGTCCCTTTTTTGTTTATGAGAGAATTGAACAATCCTAGTGAAGCCTTCCTTTTGAGATACTTTTGGACCAGATGGAATATAAGTAAAAAATAAAATGTAGTACAATATTGTTTGAAGTGAATATAGATCAATGCAAGTTTACCCAGCTGATCATCTGGTTGCTAGATGGTGCTTAGGCAGGGATAAATATATCCATATATGCATATTGAAAGATGCAATTAGGTACATGAGTTGCAGAAACCCTATCTAGGTAAACTGAGCGGGAACCCGCCTAGTTAAAAGAGCTAAGATTCACAAGGTCTAGGTATTGATCACTATTTCCATAATATTAAAAAACCTACTGTATTTCCAACATTCAATTTCTTCATCTGTAAAATAATAAGTAACATAGCTTACACATTACATGATGCTCAAGAATGTACTGTGAAAGTTTTAGAGCAAAAGACAGATATTAGTTGTCATGTTCTTTCTATTATATTTTCATATACATTCTGTGTGTATTGGTACTCATTCCTCCTCTTCTTACAAAGTTTTAAAATTATGTATTTCTTTATGTTTCCCCCACATATACACATAGTCACTCAAAGCATAGATCTGAGATCCCTTGAGATCAGGCTCTCATTATCTATTTTCCAATTAATTTTCCTAACTTGATAGAAAACTATAGTTATAAAAGAAATATTTCTTCTTTTAAACTTTTGTATCATTGTTAAATGTGAACTGAAATGTATTGAGGCCACCAAAATTTGGATCTGAAGTAAAGTCTTAGAAAAAAGTCATGGCAACAGAATAGGTTTAACTAGTGACTAGGTATCAAACAAAGTAAAAATGAAGAAAAAATGGCATTTCCTCATAGACACTGTATAAATAATCTTCAAGGATAATGGACAACTAAAAATTTAAATTAAAAAACTTCACTTAACTAAAAACATGAAATGTATAGAGATAAATTGTTAAAATGCTCAAGATTGTTACATTGAAAAAGAATGTTGCTATAAGAATGTAAAGAAGGCAACATAAATGTGGATATATACCGTTTTCAAAGATTAGAAGATACACTATTGTGAAGATACTACATTGATGATATACATATTTAATGCAATCTCAATTAAAATTTCAGCAGATTTGTATAGAAATTGACATACTGATTCTAAAATGTACAAGGACCAAAAGAACCGACAATAGCCAAAAAGAATTTTGAAAAAGAAGAGCATAATTGGAGAAATTACACTATTTCATTTAAAGACATAACGTAAGGCTACAGTGTAAAAAACAGTGTGATATTGTCATAAAGACAGGCATATAGACTGATGGAATAGAATACAGAGTTTGAAAACTGACCCATACACATCTGGTCAGATGATTTTCAACAAACAGCAAATGTATATTCAATAAGAAAGGATGGTCTTTTCAACAACTGTCACTACAACAGCTGAATGTAATATTCTTGTGCAAAAAATAATAATAATAAATCTTGACATTTTATCTCATGCCACATAAAAGTAACTAAAAATGAAGTATAAATTTAAGTCAAGACATAAATATTCCAGAAAAACATAGATCTACGTGACTTTGGGTTAGACAAACCCTTCCAAAATAATATTAAAGAGCAAAAATTTTGAAATGAAACATGATAAACTGTATTTGATCAAAATTTTTAAATTTGGTCTTAGGAAGACTTTGTTAAGAAGTTGAAAAGCAAGCCACAGACTGGGAGAAACTTTTGCAGAACATGAATTAGATAAAGAACTTGTACCTAGAATACATAAAGAACTCCTACAACTGAAAAATTGTAAGGCAAACAACCCAAACAAATAAATGGGCAAAAGATTAAACATCATTTTGACCAAAAAAAAAAAAAAAGCACGGCAAAAGTCATGAAAAGATGCTTAAAATTTTAATCATTAGAAAATGCAAATTAAAACCACAATGAAAGATCACCACACATCCTTTAGACTCAAATTACAAAAGCGGGAAACAACAAATTTAGGCAAGGATGTTACAGCAACTGGACTCTCATACATTGTTGGCAGAAATGCAAAATACGGCAAAAAAATTTGTGAAAGTGGTTTGGCAGCTTCTTAAAGAGCTAAACATATGCTTATTATCTAGCAATCCCAAACAGATATTTTATGAAGAAAAATACAAATGTCTACAAAATGTGTTTACAAATATTCATAGAATCATAGTATATAACATAATGGCCAAATGATTATCAGTTAGTGAATTGATAAACAATTTGAGGTGAATATTAGTTTGTACCTTTTTTTTTATATGAATGAATAGGGGCACATAGTGGTTAAATATCTTTTCTATTCTTTACCAAGAAAGGGATGATGCTATAAACTCAACTAACATCTCTCTGATACCAACACCCTGTTCCATTATGCCACATTGTTTCCCAGCAGCATTCTGCTTTCTAAATTGTAATAAATCACATATGTTTTCTTGGTCTTTACCAAAATAGGTAGGAATGACCCTGAGATTTACATAAAAAGAGCAGCATGTGCATTTGCTATTAGCATGCACATGTTAATAGCATGTCATCCTCCCTCTTAGAAAACATGTACAAAGTAGTACTTGACATATCATTGTCTCTTTATTCTAATACTTTGTTTGTCCTTAAGAAATTTTTGTGTGCATATCATTTTAAGAATATTTAAAGAATATTTTTGTGCTCATATCATGTAATTTAAAGAATCCACATGTTGCGTATTCAAGGCACTGTGTTTGGTGGATAATGTTCTTCAAATACGTACTATGGTATCATTTGAATAAACTACATAATAATGTCCAAAAGGGGGAAAAAGAACACTCTGTATCTGAATCTGTCCCTCAATAGGTAAAAACATTGGATTCGTGTGTGTGTGTGTGTGTGTGTGCACGCACATGTCTGTGTGTGTCTGTTGGGAGGCTGGGGTGTGTTGGTCACAATGACTCCTGAGGAACAATGGAAGTCCCATTTTGTTTTTTGTTTTTTTTTCTTATTTATTTATTTTTTATTGTATTTGGGCTCTGGGGTACGAGTGCACATCCTGCATCCTGCAGGATTGTTGCATAGGTACATACATGCCATGTTGGTTCGCTGTCTCCATCCCCCTGCCCCCACCGTTGCCTACATCAGGCATTTCTCCAGGTGTTATCCCTCTCCCTCCTCCCTGTACCTGCCCCCGCTGTGCCCCTCTCCCCTCCCCTCCCCTCCACCCCCTAACCTAGCCCTGTGAGTGTTGTTCCCTTCCCTGTGCCCAAGTGTTCTCATTGTTCATCACCTGCATATGAGTGAAAACATGCGATGTTTGGTTTTCTGTTCTTGTTTCAGTTTGCTGGGAATGACGGTTTCTAGGTTCATCCATGTCTCTACAAAGGACACAAACTCATCATTTTTTATGGCTGCATAGTATTCCATGGTGTATATGTGCCACATTTTTTTTGTCCAGCCTATCATTGATGGGCATTTGGGTTGGTTCCAGGTCTTTGCTATTGTAAACAGCACCACAATGAACATGCTGTGCATGTGTCTTTATGATAGAACAATTTATAATCCTTTGGGTATATACCCAGTAATGGGATTGCTGGGTCAAATGGAATTTCTATTTCTAGATCCTTGAGGAATCACCACACTGTCTTCCACAATGGTTGAACTAATTTACATTCCCACCAACAGTATAAAAGTGTTTCTTTTTCTCCACATCCTCTCCAGCATCTGTTGTCTCCAGATTTTTTTTTTTATTGCATTTCTCTGATTTATTTCTTTTTTTTTTTCTTTCTTTTTTTATTTTTATTGCATTTTAGTTTTTGGGGTACATGTGAAAAACATGCAAGGTTGTTGCATAGGTGCATACGTGGCAGTATGATTTGCTGCCTCCCTCCCCTTCACCTATATCTGGCATTTCTCCCCATGCTATCCCTCCCCAACTCCCCACCCCCTCACTGTGCCCCCCTCCCCCCCAACAGACCCCCGTGTATAGTGCTCCCCTCCCTGTGTCCATGTGTTCTCCTTGTTCAACACCCACCTATGAGTGAGAACATGTGGTGTTTGATTTTGTGTTCTTGTGTCAGTTTGCTGAGAATGATGTTTTCCAGGTTCATCCATGTCCCTACGAAGGATGTGAACTCCTCCTTTTTAATGGCTGCATAATATTCCATGGTGTATATGTGCCACATTTTTCCTGTCCAGTCTATCATCGATGGGTATTTGGGCTGGTTCCAGGTCTTTGCTATTGTAAACTGTGCTGCAATGAACATTCGTGTGCATGTGTCCTTGTAGTAGAACGATTTATAATCCTTTGGATATATGCCCAGTAATGGGATTGCTGGGTCAAATGGAATTTCTATTTCGAGGTCCTTGAGGAATCGCCACACTGTTTTCCACAGTGGTTGAACTAATTTACACTCCCACCAACAGTGTAAAAGTGTTCCTATTTCTCCACATCCTCTCCAGCATCTGTTTTCTCCAGATTTTTTAATGATCGCCATTCTAACTGGCGTGAGATGGTATCTCAATGTAGTTTTGATTTGCATTTCTCTAATGACCAGTGATGATGAGCATTTTTTCATATGTTTGTTGGCCTCATGTATGTCTTCTTTTGTAAAGTATCTGTTCATATCCTTCGCCCAGTTTTGAATGGGCTTGTTTGTTTTTTTCTTGTAAATCTTTTTTAGCTCATTGTAAATTCTGGATATCAGCCCTTTGTCAGACGGGTAGGCTGCAAAAATTTTTTCCCATTGTGTTGGTTGCCGATTCACTCTATTGACTGTTTCTTTTGCCGTGCAGAAGCTGTGGAGTTTGATTAGGTCCCATTAATTTGTCTATTTTGGCTTTTGTTGCCAATGCTTTTGGTGTTTTGGTCATAAAGTCCTTGCCTACGCCTATGTCCTGAATGGTTTTGCCTAGGTTTCCTTCTAGTGTTTTTATGGTGTTACGTCTTATGTTTAAGTCTTTAATCCATCTGGAGTTAATTTTAGTGTAAGGTGTCAGGAAGGGGTCCAGTTTCTGCTTTCTGCACATGGCTAGCCAGTTTTCCCAACACCATTTATTGAACAGGGAATCCTTTCCCCATTGCTTGTTTTTTTCAGGTTTGTCAAAGATCGGGTGGTTGTAGATATGTTGTGTCACCTCCGACACCTCTGTTCTGTTCCATTGGTCTATATCTCTGTTTTGGTACCAGTACCATGCTGTTTTGATTACTGCAGCCTTGTAGTAGAGTTGGATGTCCGGTAGTGTGATGCCTCCCGCTTTGTTCTTTTTGCTTAGAATTGACTTGGCTATGCGGGCTCTCTTTTGGTTCCATATGAAGTTTAAGGTGGTTTTTTCCAGTTCTGTGAGGAAGGTGATTGGTAGCTTGATGGGGATAGCATTGAATCTGTAAATTACTTTGGGCAGTATGGCCATTTTCACGATATTAATTCTTCCTAACCATGAACATGGAATGTTTCTCCATCTGTTTGTGTCCTCTCTTATTTCGTTGAGCAGTGATTTGTAGTTCTCCTTGAAGAGGTCCTTTACGTTCCTTGTTAGTTGTATTCCTAGGTATTTTATTCTCTTTGTAGCAATTGTGAATGGCAGTTCGTTCTTGATTTGGCTCTCTTTAAGTCTGTTATTGGTGTATAGGAATGCTTGTGATTTTTGCACATTGATTTTGTATCCTGAGACTTTGCTGAAGTTGCTTATCAGTTTCAGGAGATTTTGAGCTGAGGTGATAGGGTCTTCTAGATATACAATCATGTCGTCTGCAAGTAGAGACAATTTGACTTCCTCCTTTCCTAGTCGAATACCCTTTATTTCTTTTTCTTGCCTGATTGCTCTGGCTAGAACTTCCAGTACTATATTGAATAGGAGTGGTGAGAGAGGGCATCCTTGTCTAGTGCCAGATTTCAAAGGGAATGCTTCCAGTTTTTGCCCATTCAGTATGATATTGGCTGTCGGTTTGTCATAAATAGCTTTTATTATTTTGAGATACATTCCGTCGATACCTAGTTTATTGAGAGTTTTTAGCATAAAGGGCTGTTGAATTTTGTCGAAGGCCTTCTCTGCATCAATTGAGATAATCATGTGGTTTTTGTCTTTGGTTCTGTTTATGTGGTGAATTACATTTATAGACTTGCGTATATTGAACCAGCCTTGCATCCCCGGGATGAATCCTACTTGATCATGGTGGATAAGCTTTTTGATGTGCTGTTGTAATCGGCTTGCCAGTATTTTATTGAAGATTTTTGCATCTATGTTCATCATGGATATTGGCCTGTAGTTTTCTTTTCTTGTTGAGTCTCTGCCGGGTTTTGGTATTAGGATGATGTTGGTCTCATAAAATGATTTGGGAAGGATTCCCTCTTTTTGGATTATTTGGAATAGTTTCAGTAGGAATGGTACCAGTTCCTCTTTGTATGTCTGGTAGAATTCGGCTGTGAAACCATCTGGGCCTGGGCTTTTTTTGGGTGGTAGGCTCTTAATTGCTGCCTCGACTTCAGACC
Organism: Aotus nancymaae; assembly: GCF_030222135.1. Taxonomy (NCBI): domain Eukaryota; kingdom Metazoa; phylum Chordata; class Mammalia; order Primates; family Aotidae; genus Aotus; species Aotus nancymaae. The sequence goes on from NW_026988413.1 coordinate 36,156,283, forward strand.
TTGTTATTGGTCTATTCAGGGTTTCGACTTCTTCCTGGTTTAGGCTTGGCAGGAGGCAGCTGTCCAGGAATTTATCCATTTCTTCCAGGTTTTCTAATTTATGTGCATAGAGTTGTTTGTAATAATCTCTGATGATGGTGTGAATTTCTGTGGCATCTGTGGTGATATCCCCTTTATCATTTTTTATTGCATCTATTTGGTTATTCTCTCTTTTCTTTTTTATTAGTCTGGCTAGTGGTCTGTCTATTTTGTTGATCTTTTCAAAAAACCAGCTCCTGGATTTATTGATTTTTTGTAGGGTTTTTCGTGTCTCTATCTCCTTCAATTCTGCTTTGATCTTAGTTATTTCTTGTCTTCTGCCAGGTTTTGAGTTTTTTTTGATGTTGCTCCTTTAGCTCTTTCAATTTTGATGATAGGGTGTCAATTTTAGTTCTCTCCTTTCTTCTCATGTGGGCACTTATTGCTATATATTTTCCTCTAGAGACTGCTTTAAATGTGTCCCAGAGATTCTGGTATGTGGTGTCTTCGTTCTTGTTGGTTTCGAAGAATATCTTTATTTCTGCCTTCATTTCAGTGTTTATCCAGTCAACATTCAGGAGAAAGTTGTTCAATTTCCATGAGGCTGTGCCGTTCTGGGTTGGCTTCTGAATTCTGAGTTCTAACTTGATTGCACTGTGGTCTGAGAGACTGTTTGTTATGGTTTCCGTTCTTTTGCATTTGCTGAGGAGTGATTCACTTCCAATTATGTGGTCAGTTTTAGAGCAGGTGTGATGTGGTGCTGAGAAGAATGTATATTCTGTGGATTTGGGCTGGAGAGTTCTGTAAATGTCTATTAGGTTTGCTTGTTCCAGGTCTGAGTTCAAGTCCTGGATATCCTTATTAATTTTCTGTCTCGTTGATCTGTCTAATATTGACAATCGTGTGTTGAAGTCTCCCACTATTAATGTGTGGGAGTCTAAGTCTCTTTTCAAGTCTTTAAGAACTTGCCTTATGTATCTGGGTGCTCCTGTATTAGGTGCATATATATTTAGGATCGTTAGCTCTTCTTGTTGCATTGATCCTTTTACCATTATGTAGTGTCCTTCTTTGTCTCTTTTGATCTTTGTTGCTTTAAAGTCTATTTGATCAGAGATGAGAATTGCAACTCCTGCTTTTTTTTGCTCTCCATTTGCTTGGTAAATCTTCCTCCATCCCTTTATTTTGAGCCTTTGTGTATCCTTGCATGTGAGGTGGGTTTCCTGGATACAGCACACTGATGGGTTTTGGCTTTTTATCCAATTTGCCAGTCTGTGTCTTTTGACTGGGGCATTTAGTCCATTTAACATTTAGGGTTAATATTGTTATGTGTGAGTTTGATCCTGTCATTTTGATGCTAGCTGGCTGTTTTTCCCATTGGTTGATGCAGATTCTTCATTGTGTTGCTGCTCTTTACCATTTCGTGTGTTTTTGGAGTGGCTGGTACTGGTTGTTTTTTTCTATGTGTAGTGTCTCCTTCAGGAGTTCTTCTAAAGCTGGTCTGGTGGTGATGAAATCTGTGAGTACTTGCTTGTTCACAAAGAATTTTATTTTTCCTTCACTTATGAAACTTAGTTTGGCTGGATATGAAATTCTGGATTGAAAGTTCTTTTCTTTAAGGATGTTGAATATCGGCCCCCACTCTCTTCTGGCCTGTAGGGTTTCTGCTGAGAGATCTGCTGTGAGTCTGATGGGTTTCCCTTTGTGGGTAACCCGACCTTTCTCTCTGGCTGCCCTTAGTATTTTCTCCTTCATTTCAACCCTGGTGAATCTGATGATTATGTGCCTTGGGGTTGCTCTTCTAGAGGAATATCTTTGTGGTGTTCTCTGTATTTCCTGGACTTGAATATTGGCCTGCCTTGCTAGGTTGGGGAAGTTTTCCTGGATAATATCCTGAAGAGTATTTTCCAGCTTGGATTCATTCTCTTCGTCACATTCAGGTACACCTATCAAATGTAGATTAGGTCTTTTCACGTAGTCCCATATTTCTTGTTGACTCTGTTCATTCCTTTTTACCTTGTTTTCTCTAATCTTCCCTTCTCGTTTTATTTCATTGAGTTGATCTTCGACTTCTAATATCCTTTCTTCTGCTTGGTCAATTCTGCTGTTGAAACTTGTGCATGCTTCGCAAAGTTCTCGTGTTGTGTTTTTCAGCTCCATCAATTCACTCATACTCCTCTCTAAGTTGTCCATTCTCGTTAGCATTTCATCAAGTCTTTTTTCAAGGTTCTTAGTTTCTTTGCATTGGGTTAGAACATGTTCTTTTAGCTCACAGAAGTTTCTTATTAACCATTTTCTGAAAGCTGATTCTGTCATTTCATCACACTCATTCTCCGTCCAGTCTTGTTCCCGTGCTGGTGAGAAGTTATGCTGCCTTGTAGGAGGAGAGGTGTTCTGGTTTTGGTTGTTTTCATCCTTTTTGCGCTGGTTTCTTCCCATCTTTGTGGATTTATCCGCCTATTGACTTTGTAGTTGCTGTCTTTCTGACTTTGGTAATTTTAAGTCTGCAGCAGCTGAACTCATAAACCCCCTTTTCTTCCCCACAGGTGTTCTGGCCCGGGGGTTAGGGCTTTATGCTTTTCAGCTGTGTTGCTACCATTTTCCCTGCCCACAAGGTGGCAGTCTAGTCACACTCAGCCTGCAGAGACTTCGCTGAGCTGCTGTGGGCTCCGCCCAGCTTCCGTGTGAGCTTCCCTGCAGTCCCTCTGAACCTTCTCTCGGAGCTGCAATCCCGACTTCCTCCTAAGCGGCCATCTTGGATGATCTCTCGGAAGTCCCATTTTGAATTGAACATGAATAGAGCATACAACAACTTCTAAAATACCATTTGCATAATTTGATTATTAAACTTTTTGTTGTATATTTCTTTTTCTCAGATCATACCCTTGGTGATCCTTTTGTCTTCAGTATATGGTCTGTGAAGGCATTCTCATCATTTGCCATCTCTTACATGTTGTGTTGTGGTAGAGTAGTGACTTCCCAATCTTTACCTCTAACCTGAATCATTTCCCCTGTCTTTATATGTTGTGTTGTGGTATAGTAGTGACTTACCAATCTTTACTTCTAGCTATAACAAGATCCTGCTCCAGGGCTCAAGATATATGTCTTTATTATCTCTTAGGTAGATCCCCCTGTATGTACCATTAGGACCTCAAACTCGAAACATCAACAATTTAATCTTACTGTTTTTGCTTTCTGCATTGTTCCTGACCCATATCCCATTGTGCTCTTCTTTTGTTCTCCAAAATTGATGAGTGATGACATTTTTCAGTTAGTATTTCGAGCTATAAACCCAACATGTATTCTCAATTCTTCCTTCTCCTTCACATCCCTTCAATCATCACGGGTTTAGAACTATATTCCCTAAATATTTTTGGGCTAGGTATTTTCTCTTCATTTTACCTGACTCAGCCTTGGTACAGGTCCCCATTTCTTAAATGTGATGCAAGAGCAAGAGCCTCTTGGCTTGTCACCAAATACCTTTCAAAATTGTAAATCTGATCATCATTTTCTTCCTAGAATCATTCCTTGACTCCTCTTCACCTATACAATAAAGTGCAAACTCTTCAGTAAAACATCTACGCCTCTCAAGCCTCATCTTTCATCTCTTACCTCTTCATATAGTACACTTCAGAAATATAGAATTATTTCATATTTCTGGAATATATGAAGGCATTTATGTTTTTATATTATATCATTATGATTTCATATTATAAGGTTTTTCATATTACATAATAACTGAATATTTACCTAGTGGTTATTATATACCAGACACTGTTAATATACATTATATGCATTATAAACTTTATAGTAACCATCTGGAGTTGGTCTTATTTTGTCCATTTTACAGATTGAAAAGCTGAGGCACAGGAAGGGCAAGCACATTATCCAAGAACACATAGCTGGTCAGCGATGGCACCAAAATTCAAGCATCAGTGGTCTGCAGCCAAAGTCCACGTGCCTAAACACTACAGTATGCCTGCCTCTCCCTTTGGAGTCTTATTATTGCATGCATCAAGTGTTGTCACACTTCTGGAGGGGTTGTTTATAACTACACTATGAGCTCTTTTAAGATAATGTCTTCTTCTTACAAGAATGATACTTTCTATTGCATACACCATCTTACGATCTATCCCCAACAAACTAGAAGGTGTCCTAGCTCTTATACTCTCTATCCTAATTCTAATAATTATCCCTATAACACATTTATCCAAACAACAAAGCATAGCATTCCAACCAATCACCCAAATCCTATTCTGAACCCTAGTAGCCGATCTACTTAGATTCATATGAATCAGGGGTCAACCAGTCGAATACCCCTTTGTAACTATTGGCCAAACTGCATGCATTATTTACTTCCTTATATCATTACCCTAATTCCCCTCTCCACTTTAATTGAAAACAAACTACTTAAATGATAAACATCCTTGTAGTATAATTTAATACCCCGGTCTTGTAAAGCAGAAATGGAGAGCATCTACTTCCCAGGACAATCAGGGAAAGAATATCTAATTCTACCATCAACACTCAAAGCCGAAATTCTAATCTTAAACTATTCCCTGAATAACTAATTTTTATATCATTGAAGGCTTAGCCATGAAGTACTTTGTAAGTACATATAATATAATATCTTCACTGTTATGATGTAATTAGTACATTATTGCTTGTCCCCATGAATAATACTTAGTACTGCAAATGCTTAACTATACATAGCACATTAGACCAAAATGTGCATTAAAACACTACAAGACATGCTTATAAGCAAGAACTATGATTCCACATTGGACCATGATACATTCAAATCCAGAAAGCACATAAAAGTATAACGAGCACACGAATATCATTCAGTACATAATATCATTGACCGTCCATCCATACATTAAGTTATTAACCGGCCATAGCACATCATACTTCGACAGTCCTTCTAACCATGGATATCCATCATTATATTTGGTCTCTTAATCTACCATCCTCCATGAAATCCACATCTGCCGCTCTTCTCGCTCCAGGCCCATATAGACAGGGCTTGGTTATACTGGAACTATATCTGGCATTTGGTTCCTACTTCAGGGCCATCCATTAAGGTCGCACATATGTTCCCCTTAAATAAGGCATCACGATGGTGTGGCGCTATCACCCTCTTAACTCAGTCACGGGAGCACGACGGGCCTCTGGTTGTTTCAGAATGTAATCATCAGCATTGCTGGGAGGCTCCGGAAGTATCCCAACCGCCGTTCTGTGGCACCTGAATGTGCTTTGCCAGACTCTATGCTATCATCGCACCTATATTGAATGTCTTGGCCCTCATCCCAACCACCAAGGTATTATTCAGTCAATGGTTACAGGACATATTAAATAATTAACTAGTATTTACACCCAATTAAACACAAGACCACCACCCCAACAACCAAATATATATATGCAAATACATACACATACCCATAAGCACAATCCGTATTTTCTGAGGCAGATACCATAAAGAGACATCCCACTACTAACATTATTTACTAATACAAGTCCTGCTAACTGGAAAACATATGCACCCTACAATTACCCTATATGCCAATAGATAATACTGCCCGTGGTTACTCCCCACATACCTCAAACCATGCCCTTCAGAAAACATACTTATACTAATATAGTAGTAAGTTAGATTTTAAACCTACATTGAGCCCACCGCTATATATTTATTTAAGTATTTATCAAGTTAATGTAGCTTAATATTTAAAGCAAGACACTGAAAATGTCTAGACGGGTAATTATCACCCCATAAACATATAGGTTTGGTCCTAGCCTTTCTATTAGCTCTCAGTGAGATTACACATGCAAGCATCCACAGCCCTGTGAAAATGCCCTCTAGATTATCAGAACATGAGGACCAAGTATCAAGCACGCGCACATGCAGCTCAAAACACTTTGCTTAGCCACGGCCCACGGGAAACAGCAGTGACAAACTTTTAGCAACGAACGAAAGTTTAAGTTACACTGTCCATTAGAGTTGTTCAATTTCGTGCCAGCCACTGTGGCCATACGATTGACTCAAGTTAATAGAGCCTGGCGTAAAGAGTGTTTAAGATTTTATTCCCAATAAAGCTAACCTATAACTACGTCGTAGAAAACCCCAGTTATGGTAAAATATCCTACGAAAGTGGCTTTAGTACCCTGAATACACTATAGCTAAGGTACCAACAGGGATTAGATACCCCACTATGCTTAGTCCTAAACCTCAATAACTTAACCAACAAAATTATTCGCCAGAACACTACAAGCAATAGCTTGAAACTCAAAGGACCTGGCAGTGCTTTACATCCGTCTAGAGGAGCCTGTTCTATAATCGATATACCCTGATAAACCTTATCACCTCTTACCCTCAGCCTGTATGCCGCCATCTTCAGCAAACTCCTTAAAGATCGTAAAGTAAGCAGAGGTATCATCATAAAAACGTTAGGTCAAGGTGCAGTCAATGAAGTGGGAAGAAAAGGGCTACATTTTCTAAATTAGAAAAACTACACGTTAGCCTTTATGAAATCTAAGGGCCTAAGGTGGATTTAGCAGTAAATCAAGAATAGAGAGCTTAACTGAAACAAGGCCATTAAGAACGCACACACCGCCCATCACCCTCCTCAAACATTACATAAAAGTACATTAACAATAAGCCACTAAACACTGATATAGAGGGGATAAGTCGTAACATGGTAAGCGTACTGGAAAGTGCACTTAGACGAATCAAAGTGTAGCTTAAACTAAAGCATCCGGCTTACACCAGGAAGATCTCACAACAGATGATCGCTTTGAGCTACCTCTAGCCCAAACCCCATACAACTATACTACTTAAACACAATAACTAAATCATTGACCTATTACAAAAGTATAGGCGATAGAAATTATACTTTAGGCGCAATAGACATAGTACTGTAACGGAAAGACAAAAACCTAATAAAGCATAAAAAAGCAAAGACAAACCCTTCTACCTTCTGCATAATGAATTAACTAGAAATAACTTTATATAGAGAACTTCAACAATGCCCCCTGAAACCAAACAAGCTACCCAAGGATAGCTAAAAGAGCACACCCGTCTATGTAGCAAAATAGTGGGAAAATCTGTAGGTAGTGGCGCAAACCTACCGAGCCTGGTGATAGCTGGTTGTCCAAGACAGAATCTTAGTTCAACCTTAAATTTACTCACAGAACCATTTAATTCTCCACTCTCTACATTCTTTTTTTTTTTTTTTTTTTTTTGAGACGGAGTTTTGCTCTTGTTACCCAGGCTGGAGTGCAATGGCGCGATCTCGGCTCACTGCAACCTCCACCTCCCGGGTTCAGGCGATTCTCCTGCCTCAGCCTCCTGAGTATCTACATTCTTTCTCTCTAATAAAGTGTTGGCACACAATAGAGCTAATAAAACTTCTTCGCCTTCCTGCTCAACAGTGACAAAAAACCAGTGTTTACTGAGTTTTGATCCATGTACATGTATGCTATGGGATGATTCACGGGAAAAAGATTTCACATTCAAATGAGTGTGCGGGTTCATCCAGTCTGTGTCTTCCTCTTGAAGTTTCAAAATGCACATTAATACATCAGTGGCCCTATGAAGGTGTATTACAGGAAAATTTCTTTTTTCTTTCATTGAGAATTTCCCAAATACATTTCAACTTCAAATCTCACTCATGTCCTTACCGCATTCCTGAGGATTAGGTACCACATCTTATGGAACTACTGCTTTGAAGACTGTGCTCTGTGACATTCTGATGTAAGAGATAAAGACAAAATGACATAGCCAGACATTCAAAAGTCATCATATCCTGACTCTAAGCTAATTTTCTAGTTTTTCTGCTCTCTACAGATACCCTTCATATGGCCATGCTCATTCTTATCTAAAAAACAAAAATTATTTCACTTTCTTATCCCTCTGCCCTAGCTGTGGGCATTTCTTGCACTTCTTTATATTTTTTTTTAATCAATGGATTGTATTGATCTATTCATTTTTAAACAAATTTATCTTTAACCAAATTGTGTTGTGTATCTAGTCATAGAACTTATTTCCTTTTTTTAAATTATTTATTTTTTATTATACTTTAAGTTTTGGGGTACCTGTGCAAATCGTGCAGGTTTGTTACATAGGTATAGGCGTGCCACAGTGGTTTGCTTCATCCATCCCCCCATCATCTACATTAGGTATTTCTCCTAATGTTATCCTTCCCCAATTCCCTCACCCCCTGCTATCCCTCCCCTACCCCCACCCCACCCCTCGACAGGCCCCAGTGTATGATATTCCCCTCCCTGTGTCCATGTGTTCTCATTGTTTAACACCCACTTATGAGTGAGAACATGAGGTGTTTGGTTTTCTGTTCTTGTGTCAGTTTGCTGAGAATGATGGTTTCTTAATCCTAGAATGATTCTCTGGCCCTGTCTCCATTCTTCATTATTCAGCTCAATTCCTAACTTTGCTTAATGTATATCTCAGCTCTACAGTGAAGCAATCTCTTCTTATGAACTCCTTAAGCAATTATTGCCTACACCATTAATTTTGCTATTAATCAGGTGCTGCTGTGTCACATATTCTATTGTTGATGAGAAAGGTTATTTAAATTATTCGTGTGCATGTGTTTCGCTTCTGAAAAAAAGTCATTAAATTCTATGACCTGAATTCTCCTTCTGTCTACCCAGGGCAGTAACTACTGGAAGCACATCATAAAAGACTGATATTTTGTTGGTGCTTCTAAACCAGCAGAAAACATTTGCTAAAATCACAAGCTTCACTGAATATTAATGCAGTAAAAGAACATTTCAAATTATTGAGAGTTTACATCTTTTATGTTGTATAAACTAGGTTGATTTGAGATTACTAGAAGAAAATAGTGCTTATTTTAAAGATATGACTTTGAATTTTATTTGAAATAATTATCATTTTGATGGGGAAATTTTTTTTTAAGATGTAAAACTAAATTGTGTATCTTATACTTAACTATCAGTGGGCCACAGTTATTCACCAGATATCATATGCCTCTCTGGTTACCATAAGGAAAAAATATATTACATTAAAATATTTGTTTGTCATGAGAATTGAATTCTAAAGTAGTTCCTTTATACCACCTTCATAAGACAAATGTACCTTCCTGAAAACACATAACTGAAAAATGAAAGCTGCGAACAAACCAATACCTACTATACCATGACAGAAACCAATAAACACTTAGTGCAATTTATAGCTTCACTAGCATATGGAATTTCCCCAGGAGCTTTCCTGATGTCTAAACCAATACCACAAAACGTATTGAATACTCCTACCTTCATTCTACATTTAATATCTGTCATGATTCTGCCTTTAGAAAGACAAATTAGTCATATGATGACAACCAGTTCAGTAACTACCTGACAAATAAGGTTTTTAAAAATATCTGTTCTCTTAATTTTGATTTTGATGTGACATCTATAGTTATAAATTTTGCAGATATACTTTATAACTGTGTGCATGTAAATGATACCTTTTAGTGCTTATTTACCCATTTTTACTTGAAACATTCATGGAAGTATACATGGAAATGTGTTATTTCTCTAACATCACATAAATATTGTGTTGTATTTTAAACAAGCCATCAGAATAAGACATGATCTTTCACTAAGATGTGTTTTCTATAACTCTTTCTTGTTTCTAAACCTCAGTTGTATCAGTATCAATCCCCACTATTCAGTCCACCTGGACTTGTGGCACTATCAGTCACTCTTGAAGAAATGTCAGGAGAAGACATTAGAAACTCAACTGGGATTCACCACGTTAGATATCAGCAGTGACAGGCTTTGTAAAGTTGGCTTGAACTAGCACATGGTAAATGTTAGCTTTAAAATTGAAAATGACCAATGATGGACTGGACTTACTTTAACACGACCTTTATTACTTGCATTGGCTTTTTTAAAAGACTAAACCTATAATGGACATTTTTACTTCCCACTCTTTTGAAAAAATGTAGGTATTTTGCTTCCTTAAGACAATTCATAAAATATAAATGGAAGTACTTAAATCACAAATCTGTCAATTTTTCTCCATCATCTTGTTAATTGCAAATAAACAACAGCATCCAGACTTTGTTAAATTTATTCCCAAAGGGATCTTCTATAGAGTCATATATGACATTGGAGTGAATGAATCTACTTTTGTATAGTAATTATGATTTATCTTTACATATATAAAATGAAGTACCTGATTTTATCTGCATGCCCGTTATGATCCATGGCATTTGTTACTGGCACCATCAATATTTGTGAAAGAGAAGAAAGGGAAGGAAGGAGGAGGAGCTACAAGAGAGAAAAAAATTCACAAAGGTCCCTGAAAAAAAAATCAATGCTAATAAAAGAGAATCCTAGAATTTTCATCTTCTATCACACACATCAAAAATGAATCTGGTTGGGTGCAGTGGCTCACATTTGTAATCACAGCACTTTGGGAGGTCAAGGCAACGTACCACAAGGTCAGGAGTTTGAGACCAGTCTGGCCAACATAGTGAAAAGCCTGTCTCTACTAAAAATACACACACACACACACACACACACATACAAATAGCTGGATGTGGCTGGGGGCACCTGTAATCCCAGCTACTCCAGCTACTCAGAAGGCTGAGGCAGGAGAATTGCTTGAACCTGGGAGGCAGAGGTTACAGTGAGCCAGGATCACACCATTGCACTCCAGCATGGGCAATAAGAGTGAAACTCCATTTCCAAAAAAAAAAAAAAAAAATCTAAGAAAGGAGGTTAAGAGTAACACAGCTTCTTACTGGCAAAGCTGGGTTTGGAACCCTAGCCTGAATCACAGGCTCACACCCTGATAGAAGTCTGCCTTCCAAGGGTATCAGGACTGACAAGAAATAAGTACTTCCCTGGCTTAATGTATCTGCATAGTTTTTCTTTCTTTTTCCCCCAAAGTCTATGAATTTTTCTCATTTTTCTTGCTTTACAGTATTTACTCATCTTTTAAACATGTTTGGATAATCCAACAAGCTATAAACAACCCTTGTAAAAATAAAGAAATGTGACACTAAGAGATGTCACAAATGTAGAGATGTTCAGAATATGCTGTATTCAACCAGTAATGCTGCAAAGGTTAGAAAAAAATGACATGTACTAATGAAACCTACATCACTAATGAGAGGGTCTGGTGTCACACAGTATCATAAAATCCTCCCCAGGGTTCATTACTAAACCATGTTGATAATGTCATTTTTTGTAAATTTAGGAGTGACTCATTCTTGGCTGACAGGTAAGTGCAGATACTGTTAAGTTACCTCTAAAGCTCTGTCAGGAAACTTGTCAGAAAATAAAACAGAATGTCATTACTAGGAAAACAAAAAAGCCCAAACTTTCTAGTTTTTTTGTTTTAATACATTGAAATTTTATGTATGGTTTCTGCTGAAATATTAACTTCCAAGCATCTTTTTAATGAATGTGCTTTACAGGAAAAAAAAAAAAAAAAAAAAAAAAAATCAGGTTTGTATTTTCACTATGAGGTTATGTTGTTTTTTAAAATCCTAAAAATGATTTATTTTCTTCACTTTAGTTTCAATTATATACAAAAATACCTTGAGATTCCTTTAAAATATCCTGATATTTTAATTTATTTGTTTATATGTAGAAGAAAAATTAAATTTCTATTTCACTAAACAGAAAACAGTAATTGTTTATCTCTGGAAAAAACTGTTTTCAAAATGTCACTCTGATTAATAAAATTTGGAATATGTGTTGTTATATAATTATATAAATGTATTATCTTCCCCAAAATGATTTATTTGTATTTTATGTTGTTCTAATTCGATTAAAATTTTGAATGTGAAATTGTTTTCAATGATAAGCCTTACATAAAAAAAATCATTAGGTGTGGTGGCTCATGCCTGTAATACCAGCACTTTGGGAGGCTGAGGCAGGTGGATTATTTGAGGTCAGGAATTTGAGATCAGCCTGACCAACATGGTGAATCCCTGCCTTTCTTAAAAATAAAAAAAATATCCTGGTCAACATGGTGAAACCTCGTCTCTACTAAAAATACAAAAAATTAGCTGGGCACAGTGGCGTGTGCCTGTAATCCCAGCTACTCAGGAGGCTGAGGCGGGAGAATTGCCTGAACCCAGGAGGCGGAGGTTGCGGTGAGCTGAGATCACACCTTTGCACTCCAGCCTGGGTAACAAGAGCGAAACTCTGTCTCAAAAAAGATAAAAAATAAAATAAAATAAATACTAGCTGGGTGTAGTGGTCAGCACCTGTAATCGCAGTTACCAGGAGGCTGAGGCAGGAGAATCACTTGAATCTTGGAGGCAGAGGTTGCAGTGAGCCAAGATTGCACATTTTACTCCAGCCTGGGCAACAGAGGAAGACTCTGTCTCTTAAAGAAAAAGAAAGAAAGAAAGAAAGAGAGAGAGAGAACCATGAATAATGAGGTGATTTGACTAAATTTCTGGGCCAAGCTGTAGCTGCCCTCTCTTGGGGCATCTTCTTAGCTGGCAGAGGGAGAAGAGCATCCTCCATGCACCCATGGTCACAAATTCTCTCTTCTAGGAACTTGGAATTGGGATATTAAGATATTATAATTTGGTTTGAGTTAATCTCTGGCAGGGAGAATTTGTCAATTCTTGGGACCTTGGGAGCTTTGGCTCAGTCATCTTTACATATGGACAACGCATATGAGAAAGCCATACTGTAGAAAGTGAAAATGTTTAAAGTTCAAACCTATTGTTACATAAGTTTAGTATCTTCTTTATTTCCAGTCATGCTTCCCAACTTTACTTATTATACTGGTCCTATTATACATCTTTGGCTTAAAGAATTGAATATCTGTTCTGTCACTCTACAGTAATAATATAAGGAGATTTTAAAAGAAGATGTTTAATCTTCATTACGATTATAACATTATCCACTGCAAGTTCCTTTGGTCTAATCATCTATTCAAAATATGTAGATTATGTAAGCAAACTATGTCAAAAAGATAATATAAAATTAAAAAAATATATTTGCAGGTTCATTTTAAGTCCCTGGGAACATTTTAAAAAATACACTGGAATTTATTATCAAAGTTCCTCCTGGAAGAAACAAAATGAATAATCTTTAGAGGGAAATGAAAAATTTCACTCTCAGGTACAGAAGCATGTGACTAATAGTCTTAAAATAGCAACTAGCTTGGCAATAACCAAAGAAAGAAACTACTGCAACATTAAACCACATAGTGTAACTGATTTCATATTGCCTCCAATATCTCTCACATCTTAAGATAATATCCACTATCGCTTGCTTCAGTTGAGAAAAAAAATCATTAAAACAACAACTCTCAAGTCGTAGAAAATAAATGTTTATTGTTCTCAAAAGCTGGAATGCATTGGATTACTACAATCACTCCGTTGTGCTCCCCGTTCCTTGATTTCTGACCATCCTTTTTTTGTGGAGGAAGGGATGCACATGGGAAGCTTCCTCAATTTAGTTCCTTTCATCTGAAAATTTCAAAAGCTTTGCTGATGGCTATTATTTACAGTAGCTGAGCAAATGGGAGCACGGAGCCAATGGGAAACTATAACTATTCTATAATGAATTACAAAGCAGTAGAATCCTGTTAAAACAAGTCAAGATGTAAAATGTCTTAGGCACTCTGCTTCGTTCTGAACTCATTTTCCATTTGTTAAAGCAATTCACCATTTTGTCACTCTTTTCTTATATTCTTATTTGGTTACTTATTCAGAAACATTGAGCCATCGGGCCCTAATTTTGTTTTTAGAAATTTAGCCCAGCTGATGTACTACCGATGTGGGTACTCTTAAAAAGAGTGGTGGGGTATGTATAACAGTATGACAGGCAATTTCAATGTGCTTTAGGGGTATAAATTATTCAGAGACAAAGAAAGGATAGAAAAATAAGTCTTAGACTCCAAATTGATGAAAAACTGAATAGAGGAAATTGCTACTATAGGAAAGGGATAGAATACCTAACAAAGCAAGTCCACAACAAGATAATTTTGGACAGAAGGCTACCAAGACACTAGATGAGGAGAAGAGTTGTGACAAAGAGGCAGAGATGTGTGGCTAAAGATGGGGAGAAGAGGACTGACCTCTTATAAATACAATAACATGTCTATTAATGATATATCTATGAAAGATTTGCAAATCCATGGCTCCCACACCTGGTCAATCATCAGAATCACCTAAATAGCTCACATACATGGATTCCCACTGTGTGCTCCCTGGAAATACTGCTTTAGTAGAACTGACTCAGAGTCCAAGAATTTGTACAGTATTTTTAAAAGGTTTTATGGTAAATTAGAAAGTATAAATGTTTTAGATCTAACTTTCCACAATGGCCAGTACCTCAAAAGCATATCTACCTCTGGGAACAGCACATATTTTCCAGTTCCCATTTACTAACATGAAAAAGGCAGCTTAAAATAGGAACTGAAAAAGGGCAGGTTTGTCTTGAGATCAGATGTCGCACACAGGCCGTTTTTTGATATCAGTATCTTGAGATGCCACCCTGCTATCTGTCCTAGATTTTTTGCTCCCTGCTTTTCCTTTGGTGTGAACCATGGGATAATGACACCAAATGCAGTCCAATTGGAACATGGGACTTTATCTGGATCCGTAGGCTGTCCTGTAATCTGTCCGTATTACCAAATTTGTCTTTTACCTTCTATTCATGGCGACCACACAAATCTAAGAGGCACAGAATCAGAGAAGTTAGATCTCTGAGTTTTACCAGAGTGCCCCAGGGTCACTTTAGGTCTTCTCCTTGTGTTCTTCTCCTTCTCCTTCTTCTTTTCATAGTACATGCAGTCCTCACTTAATTTGATCCTCTTTATTTACAATCAATTAACACATAATTGCCAAAAGATTTGCTAAAGGCTATGTGAATCAAGAAGATTTCTTGATCACACTAGTATTATTTATATCAATATTTTTAAAGAGTGATCTTTGCTCCGAATCAGAAACACTGGTGTCCTTGTTAGATGTATACTCACACGCTGCATAACCAACTGAATTAGAATCTATTTGTGCAGGAGTTAGGCATCTTCACTTTAAAATTGAATTCTGCCGGTAACTTTTATGCACATTTAAGTTTGAGAATTGTTGGTAAACACAGTGGTAATTTAATTGATTAAATAATTATTTACTTTATTCATTGATTTCTGAAACAATTTGTTGCCAGTCATTTAATAGGCTATGGGTGTATATAGATGGTTTGAAAAAAGCGTATTACATTCCAGTGGGGAAGATAGACAAGTCAGTAGATACACATGGAAAGGTATTACTTTCAGTTCTGGTGATTCTGAAAAGTTGTTTGATAGCTGAGTACTTTAGTGACATGACTGCTTTATTGGAGTACGGCTGTTTGCTGTTTAGCTTACAGCTAAAAAAGTCATAAAATATATTTTCCAATTTTCTCCAAGGACCCTAAAGTACTTCTCCTTATTGTAGACCCCTTTTGCATTCAGACATTTGAATATGGCATATTTGTTAATATACAAATTGTTGTGTTCAGATGTAACCTAAAAAGTCAAAACAAAAGAGCTGTGTTAATAGTCAAAATATTTTGACTCCTATTTTTGCCGCTGTTCTGTAAGGCATTGTAACATGTTTTGAAATAATATACCTGAGTTTTTGGTGTTTCATGAACACAAAACCACTGTAATTTTAATTTATAAAATTAGCTAAAGGCCGGGCATGGTGTCTTATGCCTGTAATATCAGCACTTTGGGAGGCCAAGGCAAGAGGATCACATGAGGTAAGGAATTTGAGACCAACTGGCCAACATGGTCAAACTCCGTCTCTATTAAAAATATGAAAATTAGCCTGGTGTGGTGGCAGGCGCCTATACTCCTAGCTACTTGTGAGGCTTAGGCAGGAGAATTACTTGAACCTGGGAAGTGGAGGTTATAGTGAGACAAAATCATACCCCTGCATTCTATCCAGGGTGACACAATGAGATTGTTTCAGATAAATAAATAGTATAAAGTAAAAATAGGGATAAACTACCTATTGGCCAAATACATATGAAAATTATTATAAAAAACAAGTCTATGAAGCATGTATACATTCTTTATTGGTAACTTTTTCCAAATGTTTAAGTGAGGTTTTTGGAAATATGGAAAATTTTAATACAATGATCACAATACCATAGAGAGAGAAGTTCAAGGTTTTATATCAGATTATATAAATGACAGGATATCTAATATTTATTTTTAAAGAGTAAAAGCAACACCCATGTTTTCTCAAATGCAAGATGCCCATTTGTATTTTTCTCTATTTTGTTTTTCTCTAATGTAGTGGAAGCACCATGAATACACCATAGACTCTGATCACAGAATCTACCGTGTTGTCAGGGAGATGATATAATGTGATGAATGCTACAATAGTTATCACTGAACCAAATATGCTGTTACAACTACTAATCATTAAGTATCATATTAAATATAAAATATTTAAAAATACTATGCGTCTACTATGTAGTATATAAAATAGCCAACACTAAGAGGAATACAAGTTGAATAAAGGCCTTATGTCAAGTGAGCTGATGAGACAAAGACATACGCATTGTAATTTAAGATAATGTAAAGTAGGTCTTAAGAGGAAGTACAAGCAAAGAGCTCAAAAAGTGAGATTGGCTTTAGCTGGAGTGATAAATAAAGGCTTTACGGAGGGGAGCGAACTGGGAGAAGCCTTAGATCTTCTATATATTAATTGTAGTAATAATAACAATATTAATTATTTCTATCACTTAATATACACCACTTTACTAGGTGCTAGGCTAATAAGCTTTTACTTAATACTGCCACATTTGAGCTAAATGTTACCCGCCCCATTTTACATGTGAATGAACTGCAGTTCAGAAAAGTTAAGCAATTTTGCCAAAGTTGCATAGCATTATTGCAAAGCCAGGTCTCTCCGACATAAAGCCCATGTATTTCCTGTTACAATGCCCAGCACTATTGTCCTAAAGAATGGAACTAAATACAAATAGAATCTGTGAAAACATATATTGAGGCCAAAATATACCCAATACTTTATAAATGGAAGGAAACAGACACTTGGATCAACATGGAGAAATCATGGTAAAAAGCATCAGAAAGATTAAACAATAGCCACCATGCTTGCTACAATATGTTTCTGTACACTGCAAAGCAAGTAGTATCTTCTAATGGAAAATATTGGTTATTTCCTTAACCAAGCTCTGGGTATAAAATTATGAGTGTGTAGAACTTTAATAAAAATACTACCCCACATGCTGTAAGAGGATTATAGATGTATGATACATGCTGATTATATGAAAGCCCCCAGCTAACTTTAAATTACTAATAATATACAATTATTTGCATTCTAATTGTTTATATAATAATTAACAATTTTATTCATTCATTCTTTTTTCATTAATTCACTTAAGAATCCATGATTAAGGACCTAATATATGTCAATACTGTGCAACACTTACTGGAGACCAAGATGTTTTATTGCCTTCATGGATCCCAAATTTAAGCTGATAACAGAAAAAGAAAATACCTATCAGTATTTATGAGTCATTATGGACATTTATGGAGGGGAAAGAGTTAGAGAATGTAGATGACTTGGACTTTAAAGGTTGAATTAGGCTAAGTTGATGGAGAAGAAACCCACCATCCCAAAATAGGCAGCAAAAGCAGAGTCACTGGAAGTGCACAGGAGGGCTCAGATGGTAGAGTGAAGAGCTTTCTGCATCTGGTTTTGGGTTGACTCTAAGAACTACAGGAGATATTGCTGGAAAATAAAAATGGGCAAATGTGAACTGGATATACCCAATAAATTTTTATTCCATCCTATATAATAGTCATAAAATGTTTTATGTTTTTTGCTTGTATGTATGATAGATAGGTAGATGTTGTTGGCTTATACATATGGTAGATAGGCAGACTACCAGGATAGTCACTGTGAACAGCAATAAATAGCTGATAATGGAGTTTTTTCTTGCTTAAAATATAGTGAGGATTTTAGGCGTGTCGATTGCCAAGATTCTTTGAAAACGCTATTAAGATATTCTGTACATGATGCCTTATTTTCTTCTGCCCACAAATTTCTCTTTTGTAAACAAAGGGTTTTTAAACTTGGTTTAGTAAGAATAGAATGATATTTAATATTGAAATTGGGCCAGGTATGATGGTTCACACCTATAGTCCCAGCACTTTGGGAGGTCAGAAGATAACTTTAGCCTAGGAGTTCACAACTAGCCAGGGCAACATAGTTAGACTTCGTCTCTACAAAATAAAATGACTAAAGAAAATGGCTGGGTGTGGTGACACACACACCTGTGGTCTCAGCTCGTCAGGAGCTGAGGTGAAAGAATTCCTTGAGCCTGGGAGGTCAAGGCTGCAGTGAGCCGCGATCGCACCACTGCATCTCACCCTGGATAACAGAGAAAGACCTTGTCTTAACAAAATGTAAAATTTTAAAATATGAAATTGGTGCTTATTTCATCCTTACTGATGTTTCCCCAATTATAAGCATTTTAAATGACCTAATCTATATGTCTTATTTTTCTATCTGTATTTCAATATTTGTATAAGCCACTTTATTCAAAATGTACTTATACTAAGTTAAAAAACAAATATGGATATGCCAAATCCTTAAAATACAAATTGCTAGGCCATAGTTAAGTTAAATTTATCTAACAGAAATGCTAAATCTATAACCTGAATATATACTTCCTGTTGTTTTTCACTGGACTTTGGCCTTGATGATCAAGTAAATAGAGCAACAAAAATTATGATTTAGCTGTTAATCAATAAATTTTAAAGAAATTGAAGAATATTATTAAACTTAGCAATGTAGAAGTGACTTATAATACTACAATTGAGAACTTTAACGTCAGTAACTTTGTGAGGCCCATCATATATGCAGAATAAAGAAACACAATCTTCAGGAATTCTAACTTTTTATTCTGTATTTTGTAGTTATGGAAAAAGACCTAAACTATATCAGTGAAGTAAGTGAAAGTAGCATCAACTACTCACTGGGTAAGTGGAGAAGTTATTGATATTTGTAATCATACTTACCAGGAACTGTAGGAATATTCTTGGGTATATTTTACTTCTTACTAAAATGTCATTTCCTATTTTGGTGAATGAGTTTAATGGAAGACATCAAACTGAACTTGAATTGTGCTAATATTAGTGGTTTAAATGGACACTTGTGTTGGTGGGTACACAGTCTCTTTCATCCTAGTGCAGGGTTAAGGTAATACTTCAGTATTTATTCTACAGGGTAGGCAGTGTGTTCATAGATACAGGGCCTACTTTCCTAGGATCATCTTTTTCAAAAAAGAAAATCAGATAAGCAACTCAGGAACAACTCAGGAAGATTAACTTAAAGCAAATTGAAAATAATTAAATATAGATAGTTTGACTTCCCAAAGCCTAGAGGGATATTTTATCAGCCTAAATACTGATAAAATAAGACAGTAAAGTCATTTAGCAAGCTTCAAGTCATTCAATAAAATAACAACAAAAACCCACTGGTGTCTGGTCTGTTGAAATATATGGTCATAATGTCTGTGGTATGTAAGGCATGAACTTGGAGAGTTCTTGCTTTTACCATTGTCTTTCCCTAGGATCAGTGGCTCATATTTGTTAAACATACAGAAATCATTTAGTTTATTACATTAGGACTCACGTGTACACACACACACACACACACACACACACACTTAAGTACTGAAATCCTATCCTAACTGAAATGGCTGTAAGTCCCTCTGTTTCCTGATGTTAGTAGAAACTCACAAATAGTAACTAATGTATTCAATTAAAATATAAACCCAGTGAAAAACTCAAATTCAAGTCAGTTGACTAATTGAAAAAGAAATCAAAGAATAAAGTTTTATTATTATGTTAAAATATAACAATTACAACCAATCTAAAAGAGTAGATCATTTGGAGTTGGTCAAGGCTAAGTCAAGAGTGTGGCATGGACATTTAACATAAAATATGCCTTTTGACCTGAAGATGTAAATCAGAAAACTCAGCGGAGACTTGCCAGTCGATTCTGTGAAGCTCTACAGACTCTCACATATAGTCCTTAACAATTAAGAGGAAAACCCACTGATCTTACAATTAATTTGACCAACACAGGATACATATTTAGGTCAAATGGTGAATATTGGGTTTGACATTGACTAACTTGGCTGTCTCCATGAATCAAATTAAACAAACAATTGCCATCAAGTGGCCATAGTAGACCCTGGACCTGTCCTATTAATCTGACTATTTGAAAGTTCAGCTATTAAATTTGTGTAATCTATGTACACAAAATATGGCTAAATTGCTGAGATTTGCTCTGTTGGAAGTTCGAAGAAAACATAAAATGTAGCCCCAGGTAAAACAGGCAGTTTACTTGCATGAGAGTAAGGAAGGAGGCCCTAAGAAGTTGTTTTCCGGTTACCACCACCTTGATGGAAACAGCATCTGGTCAAAACAGCATTCAGTAAAGAGGCCAGTAACCCCCGGAGACTGTGAGGAAAGCAACCTCCAGCTCATTAGCATAATGACACTTCCACCAGGGTCATGACAGTTTACTAATGCCATGGCAATGGGCCATAGCAACAGCCAGGAAGTTACCTTATATGATTCTGGAAACTGCCCACCATTTTCCAGAAAGTTCAGAATAACCTGCCTCTTAGTTAGCATATAATTAGAAGTGGGTATAAATACAGCCCTGGCACACTGTCTATGGCTTAGTTCCGCTCTGCAAGGAGCACTACTAGTTCAATAACAATTGCTTCTCTGACCACCAGCTCACCCTTGAATTATCTCCTGGTGAAGCCAAGAACGCTTCCAGGCCAGGACCCAATTTTGTATAAAATTTGAGTGAGTATAGTAAGAGAAGGAAAACTGCAATTTCCATGTCATTGGAAAAATTATTTCTTCAATACTCCAAAGCCAATGTTAATTTTCCTACCTTGAAAATGAAATAGGAAGTAATAAAACCAGAATTATCTATCTAGCTAACATTTATTTATATTGTGTTATACTGGGTTTGAAATTAAATAATAGCTACTGAAAGCTGCCTCAAATGTGTACCACATACAATGTAAAATTGTAACTAAAGAACATGAAGTACTCTTTTAGAGTTTACCACGCATTGACAATTTTGAAAAGACAAAATAGTCATGTTATTGCAGAAACAATGTTATCTCCAATTATATGCAAAACTGGGAATTTCCCAGATTAAGGCTAAACATTCAGCATATAAATATTTGGGGAGTTATCATAGAAGAGTTCCAACAACAGGGGATCTAAACTTGATATTAATTTGAATGGTGTAGAGTGGTATAGAGTAGCAAATTTTCACAGTGGTATAGAGTAGCAAATTTCCAACAACCAAATAGCCAGAGAAGAATATTTTATTCTCAGCAAATTAAAATAAACTTCTTTTTTTCTTACTCATCCAATGTAGATGAAAAATCATTTGATTTAGGTGGTTTAAGTGGTTACTTGACTGCAGGGTCTGAGAGTCAGTACTGAAACTGTCTTTGCAAGGATTACGACAGTGAGAGAAATCTAACATGATTGATTCCATTTTGCTCCTAGTCTCACAGGCTGGCTACCCTCCCTTGCTTATTCCTGGGTGTAGGGCTAGCTAACCATGGGAGAAATTTAATTTATTGTTTAGCTCTGTAGAAAGAATGATAATAGTCCCTTCCTAAAACTGATTTTATCCTTGTTCTAGAGCTGAAACAGTTTTGTAAAACTAATGAAAAGCCACAAGATTAGGATTATGGGAGGGGTCTGAAGGTCAGCTAAAATGTACGCCTAGTTTCTATAATCCCTTATTGCTCAGTAATGTGGCCAGAGGTCACAAGATTCCTGACTTCTCCAATTGCTCCTATAGATAACATCACTATTGTAGAACCCAAGAGTGGTCTTTTGAGATGTTTTTCAGACTGATCCTATCAGGAACTCATGACTCAACTAGTCTTGTGGCCCCACATCCAGAGGTAGACTCAATGCACAGGACACTTTTCCACACCACTAAGATTGCAACCTCAGCCAATCAGCAACACTTATTCCCTAGTTTTCTACCCACCAAACTAACCTTGAAAAACCTGAACCTCTGAGTCTTCAGGAAGACGGATTTGAGTTTGTGAAATAGCTAAAAAAATACTTCCAAAATTTCATCATTTTTAAGACTGCGGTGATTCGAGAATTTTGCTGTTGGAAGGCTACACACAATAGAATTGCAAATATTTTTCTCAGAATATGTTTTAGAATCTAAAAAGAAAAAAAAAAAAGTAATGGGTTTTATTCACCATGTGGCTTGATGGTATTATCTGGAGATGGTTCTGGGAGAAATTAAGAAAATCATTACATGAACCAATTTGTAACCTAAACACCAAAACAAAGTGATCAACCTAAAATTTCTAAATTTTAAGTCTTCACATATGTCCATAATCAGATAGGATCAGGTGGCTGGTGCTTACATAACTCACAGTTTACCAAGGATACATAGGTATACAATAAAAAGGGATAAAAGCACCTACAACATTGTAGAAGTCACATAAAACTTTACAACAGTTCACACACATTTTACCTGCCAAAGAACAATGAGAAGTGAATGCATTTCTAGATGATACTTATCGAAAACTTATCTTTCCAAAGATATCTAAGTTTTAAGCATTAAAAGTAAACCATTTAGAATGATTTTCCATGGATTATTAGAAAGAAAGAACTAACATTAATGGTGCTCTTGATGAGCTTGGTACTGTGCTAGGCAATATGCATATTGGTATGACTTTTTTCCCCCAACAAGTCTGACAGCTATCTACAATTATTCCTATTTTTAAAAATACATGTCGACTAAGATTCTGAGAAATTAAATATTTTCCACATGTTACACAGTTAGTAAGCACCATTAGATAAATAGTAAACTCAAGGCCATTCATTTGAAAGGTCTAAATATTTTGTAAAAGGCAAAAGATTTATTTGTTATGAAGAGAAACCAGAGCATGGTCTAAATATTTTGGACAGTTCAGAAAACATAAGAGACATTGAGGCTATCAAATTTTATTAACTTTTATTTTTTCACATTGTGTCAAACATCCTCATTACATTGTTGGGGAAAAAGAGTGGAAACATTGTAATATAATAATAAATGCATGTTATTTTATCTGATTAATAGTATTTATTTTAAATATATATTCTTAATGCTAGGCTTTATAGTGTACACATAGTGATTGGTGGATATTTTAGGAATATTAGTGTTCCTAAGTTCTATGATGGGTATTTGTCACTTTTACCATCCTAAATACATTATTGTTTGTTAGATGAAAACAATCAGCCCTGTGCCTGGAAACTAACTGCTTATAACACAAACATGTCAGCAGCAAGAGGTGGCTTATGACAGTTCTCGGGGAGCAGTTCTGGATTAGCAAAAGAATCACTTCAGTAAGGAAACAAATTTGAAGTCATTAACACAGACTTGGTTGTGAAAAACATATTTTTACAAAAAATGGTCTAGACAGAAAGTAAATATAAGATCAAAATTACTCATAATATTCAAATAACAAATCTCAAAACTATTAGCAGGTCTAGATTTGAAGAAAATTAAGGCTTTTATTCTTAGAAGAAGAGAATAAACTCTTAAATAATTCTTGTAAAATTGACTTTCTCAAAGAACTAGAAAAAATTACTTTAAACTTCATATGGAACCAAAAAAGAGTCCATATAGTCAGGACAATCCTAGGCAAAAAGAACAAAATCTGAGGCATCATGCTATCTGGTTTCAAACTATACTACAGGGCTACATATCCTAAACAGCATGATACTGGTACCAAAACAGATATATAGACCAACGGAACAGAACAGGAGCCTCAGAAATAGCACCACACGTCTACAACCATCTGATCTTCAAACCTGACAAAAACAAGCAATGGGGAAAGCATTCCCTATTTAATAAATGGTGTTGGGAAAACTGGCTAGCCATATGCTGAAAATTGAAACTGGACCCCTTCTTTACACCTTATACAAAAACTAACTCAAGTTAAATACTTAAATATAAAACCTAAAACTATAGAAACCCTAGAAGAAAATCTAGGCTATACCATTCAGGACATAGGCATGAGCAAAGGCTTCATGAATAAAACACCAAAAGTAATGGCAATAAAAGCCAAAATTGACAAATGAGATCTCATTAAATCAAAGAGCTCTGTTTAGCAAAATAAACTATCATCAGAGTGTACAGGCAACCTACAGAATGGGAGAACATTTTTGCAATCTATCAATCTGACAAAGGGCTAATATCCAGAATGTATAAGGAACTTAAACAAATTTACAAGAAAATAAACAAACCCATCAAAAAGTGAACAAAGGATATGAACATACACTTCTCAAAGAAAGACATTTATGCAACCTGGGCAAAGGATATGAACAGACACTTCTCAAAGAAAGACATTTATGCAGCCAACAAATACATGATAAAAGCTCATCATTACTGGTCATTAAAGAAATGCAAACCAAAACCATAATGAGTTACATCAGTTAGAATGGTAATCATTAAAATTTCAGGAAACAACAGATGCTGGAGAGGATGTGGAGAAATAGGAACACTTTTACACTGTTGGTGGGAGTATAAATTAGTTCAACCATTGTGGAAGACAGTGTGGTGATTCTTCAAGGATCTAGAACAAGACATACCATTTCACCCAGCAATCCTATTACAGGGATTTTTTTTTTTTGAGACAGTCTCACTTTGTCTCCAGGCGCCAGGCTGGAGTGCAGTGGCACAATCTCGGCTCACTACAACCTCCGCCTCCTGGGTTCAAGCAATTCTCCTGCCTCAGCCTCCCAAGTAGCTGGGACTACAGGCGCACACCACCACGCCCAGCTAATTTTTGTATTTGTAGTAGAGACGGGGTTTCACCATGTTGGCCAGGATGGTCTCGATCTCTTGACTTCGTGATCCACCCACCTTGGCCTCCCAAAGTGCTGGGATTACAGGCTTGAGCCACCGTGCCCAGCCAACAGGGATTTTTTTATATACCCAAAATGATTATATAACTATATGCCCATATAATTACAAATCATTCTGCTATTAAGGCACATGTACATGTATGTTTACTGCAGCACTATTTACAATAGCAAAGACTTGGAACCAATCCAAATTCCCATCAATGATAGACTGGATAAAGAAAATGTGGTGCATATATACATGGATTACAGTGCAGCCATAAAAAGAATGATTTCATGTCCTTTGTAGGAACATGGATGAAGCTGGAAACCATCATCCTCAGCAAACTAACACAGGAACAGAAAACCAAACACAACACTGTATGTTCTCACTCATAAGCCAGAGTTGAACAATGAGAACACATGGACACAGGGAGGGGAACATCACACACCAGGGCCTGTCAAGGGGTGGGGGGTAAAGTGGAAGGAGAACATTAGGACAAATACCTAATGCATGCAGGGCTTAAAACCTAAATGTTGGGTTGATAGGTGCAACAAACCACCATGGCACATGTATACCTATGTAACTAACCTGACACTTCAGGACATGTATCCCAGAACTTAAAGGAAAATTTAAAAAAAAAAATTAAGTGCAATAAAAAACTTTCTGTTTGCCATAACCAAGTTTTTGATAGAGTATGATTTCAGATATTTGGATTCATATGGAAGAATCATCTCTCTCTTTTTTTTTACAGCCTGTTAGACTGAAGCATATCTTATTTATAACTCATAAAAGTTTTAAATTTAAATTAACCAGGGAATGATAAATTACATTTCTATTATTGAACATGCAAAAAATATCATGAACAAAGATAAACTTATTTTTTGATAAACAAAATGAAGAAAACAAAAAAGTCATGATTATTACAATTATTTCTTTGAATTATGTTATTTAGTAGTGAATCTTAAACAGTGAAATACTTTAACATAACTTTTGAGGGGAGAAGTATATAGCATAGGAATTGAACTGAATCTCATCTCATTCCACTTTGCAAGAATTGTGTGATTTGGCTCAATTCCCTCAGCTCTCCAAGACTCGATTTACTGATCTGCAATATACGGAAAATAATTAAGGGATCTCATAAGGATACTGTGATAATTAAACTTACATAACATGTAAGTGCTGACCATAAGTACTGGCATGTGTTAAATCCTCCGTAAGTAATAGAAATCACCATCATCATCATCATCATCATTAAACATTTTATCCCTATGAACAAACAGTGTATTATTTTTGAAATTCTGATTGCATCTTATTTCTTTTTATATTTCCATTAGTAGTTAGCACATACTATATTTATGGAACCAAGTAGTAAAAAATATAATATTTAATTCAAGAAATTACCATGTGCTGATTTCCCCCTCATTAATTAAGGCAAACTTTAAAAATTCTAAGAGGAAATAATCATTTCCATCCACTTATCCAATAAAAAACATGAAAATAAGTTTATGGTGAGGTAAACTGTCCAAACCAGCTCTCTCTCATTAATAGCTGATCAAGGGAATTTCTCATGACTCAATTTATTGAACAGAAATTTGAGAATATCCAGGGATCTACATAAAGGTTTAAAAAAGTATTCAGCAACCCAGGATACACTTTAGTTATTTTTATATTCATAACTATATTTAAACACTAATCTATGTGAAATACTTCTTTGCCAAAAATTATCACAAACCTAAAATAACTAAAATGGTAGAATTTAAATGTAACAAAACGGTAATATCAATAAAAATTAGGTTAACATTCTGAGTAAAACTAATAAGTTAATGTAAAGAATGATTATATACAGAACCTAAAGCTAACAAATCAACCTTAGAAAGGTGGGTAGTCACCAGGAGTAGGGAAAGGATGGCAGGGTTGAAATAGGGAGATGGAGGTCAAAGGGAATAAACTTGCAGATGCATGAGATAAATAAGCCTAAAAATCCAATGTGGGGAATGAGGACCATATTTAATAATATTGTACTGTATACTAGAAATTTGCTAAGAGTGAATTTTAGGGACTTTGCCACACACACATACACACAAAAAAGATAACTATGTAAGATGATGGATAAGTTAACTTGCTTGAGTGTAATAATCATTTCACTAAGTAAATCAAAACAGCCTGTGCATCAGACATATATATGATAAAAAAGAAATATTTTAGAAACTTGAAATGTAAATAATTGCAAAATTATGGACCTTTTGATTTCAGTAAGCCTATCCTATACAAAGTGCTATATGAACATCATTTTCTCATCATTTTTTTCCTTCTTGGCAATGTACTGTCTTCTTCATGGATTAAAGTCAGTTGGCCTGTATTTAGTGAAAGCGAATTATGTATGTGTTGTCCACTTCTTTTCTCTATAGTCTTAGGCAATTAAAGTAGACCAGCATAGCACCAAATATTTATGCATCAAAATATTTATACATGCAAATGCTAAATTGGGAAGTAAAATCTAGCAGTTTACTATATGTGTGTGTATGTATAAATGATATGTTATAATGTATAACATAAAAATGTTTTAGTTATTATATATAACATATGATCATTTAAGTAATCCACAGAGGATATTAATTTATTTCAGATTATCAACAAAAATATATCAGTCATTGCAAAACAGAAGTTTTGTAGAGAATACACATAGCCCTGAGAATATGCCCATCGATGCCCACATGGGGCGCCTGGTTCTAGCTCATATGGATTGGTTTCTGTTGCAGAATGCTCATTGAGGTGTGAGTCTGGCTTTCAATTTGCTCCCATGAATTTAAAGTTTTCCAGCTGTATTTGAGACTCTGGTTCCCTGTTGTTCTTTCCCTGAAACCACAAACGGGTGCCACCTCCATCCATATTATTTATTCCTCTTTCACTCCAGCCTGAGTTAGAGCCCTAGGCTTCTGGGCTTGCTAAGAAGAAACTAATTCACACGTATATTCATTAAACATACATTTGTTGGCATCTACATTGTACAGTACCCCATGTTGCCACTGAAGGGAGAGCTATGAATTACGCAGATACTGTTGGACCCAAATATCTCCTACTGAACTTTCATTTGCACAAGCAGGTACAACTCAATGAATATAGACAACTCTACATAGTTGAACTTAAACCTTGGATTTTATTCAATTATATAAAAAAATGTTCCAGGGGAGGGGTTAATTTCTATACTACCATAAAATTTTCTACATTATCAGAAATTTAAAATAGATGCTAGATGTTCTAAACTTCCATTTATTTTCCCAGAAAGAATTAGTAAACATTCAAACCAGAATTGACTCAATGAAACAACTCTATCAGAGATTTAAAAGTATAAACACATTTACAAAAATTTATTTCTATGCAAAAGAGGCAACAGCCAGTTAGCAAAATTATATCAGAGTTTTATCCTGAGAATCTCATACACTTTCTTAGATTATATAAATATATGCTGATGATTTGTGTTTGTTTGGAATCATGACCTAGAGACACTATAAAATCCTCATTAGTGGTAGCAATAATACATTTTTATAGTAATGTATTATCAACGGCATCCTCCTAAGAAGGGACAGGGCATTGATTCAGTTGAGTTGAGGTTTATTTTTCCATCATAAAACTGAAACAAAATTTCACTGCTTACTTCTCAATTGTTGTAGAAAAGAAAGTTAAGAGAGGATAGCCATTTAGTCCAGCATTCTGCAAATCAAGTATTCTCTACCTCTGTCATTCACAAAAGGACATTTTAAATAATTATTTTCCTAATCAATTTATAAAATACACTTTGGATTTCATGCTTCTTTCTTAATAGTTTCCATATTGAGAAGACACAGGGGTAGAGCTATGAGGAATACCATGTGCTTAGAAATTTATGTAGAAGTCTCTATTTGGTTTATGAGAAGACATATAGACAATAAATATAGTCATTCAAATGTAAAAAATGATTAAAAATACTCTTTATTAAGTTACTTATTTTTTAAAAAAGCAATTTTAATCTTCACATTTTTTACTACATTTTCAAGCCATCATCTTTACCTCCTTTAACAGGCAAAACAGGGTTGCATAAATATTGATTTATACCAAAATATTTTGATGGTAATTCAGAAAACCTCATAACTAGTGTGTCATTTTAAATATATATCACATGCATATTCATTCACTGTGTCATTCACTATTCAAACAAGTATTTATTGAGAATCTATGTGGCTGACACTGTTCTAGCTGCTGGGCATTTAGTGGTAATCCAAACAGATTAAAAGTATTTGTTTTCAAGGAGCTTACATTTTAGTGGGGGAAGACAGATAAACGAAATGACACATAAACCATATCGCATGTTAGACAGTGATAAAAGTTCTGAAGAAAAATTAAGCAAGTGATGATGCTCATGATGATTTAGTTAATTTTGTTAGAATGGACTCATCACTGGAATAATTACACTGAATAAAGAACTGAAGTTAGGGAGGGCAGAGATATCCTTTACCTATTGTCATACTTTGAATGTTGATACTTGTTAAAATAATGTTACACAGAATATAATTCCTTGATATTTTCCCCCTCAATTTCCTTCAAGGAAACTTCTGGAGAGTAGCTTTAATATATACAAAATTAAGACAATAAAGAGAGGTTAAGAGTGATGAAGTGTTTCATATAACAGTGAAATTTGTGAAACTGCCAGCATTTGTCAGTAAAATACACATGTAATGAATGGTGTTTATGAGGTTAAAAACTAAGAAAGAAAGACTGGATCTCACAAATATTTCTGATTTTCTTTCTTTTTTTTTTTTTTTTTTTGAGACAGAGTTTTGCTCTTGTTACCCAAGGCTGGAGTGCAATGGTGCGATCTCGGCTCACCGCAACCCCCGCCTCCCGGGTTCAGACAATTCTCCTGCCTCAGCCTCCTGAGTAGCTGGAATTACAGGCACGCGCCACCATGCCCAGCTAATTTTTTGTGTTTTTAGTAGAGACGGGGTTTAACCATGTTGACCAGGATGGTCTCGATCTCTTGACCTTGTGATCCACCCACCTCGGCCTCCCAAAGTGCTGGATTACAGGTGTGAGCCACCTCGCCCAGCCAATATTTCTGATTTTCTAAAATATAAAGGAAAGCGATGTCCTAATTCTAATTCTTTTGGCTTTTTAAGAAGCATTGCTAATTGACTATCAAATAATATTTGTAACTGTATTTACTCTTTGTTGTTGGGTCCTTTTTAAGGGTCTGTTCAGGGACACCTGTGGTTGTCAGACAGACCAAAAATGTCTGTTTACTTCCAAGGTAACCCTGTGCTCTGAAGCACACCATTGGGGGAAGGCAAGAAGGGCAGAGAGGAGAAATGCGTTGGTAAGATAAATGATTAACCTGGGATGCATCACTCATACATAATCACATAAAGCAGACTACTTAAGAGTAGACCTCATAAAATGGTGTGGAAGAAACATAAAAATACATAAGATTTTTATTACTGAGAAAGGCTCCCTTATCCTGAAATATTCTAGTGTCTTCTTTCAAGTTGAAATCCGAGTACAATGACTCCTGAGGTAAACAATGTACTATACAAATGCTTCTGACTTTTGTCTGCCCTACCATCAAACCTACGTTTTAATGGCTGTGTCATCCTGACAGACTCCCGAGGCTAGACAGAAAAGGTGAGCCTTGCACAGAATTCTTAGGATCAATACAAAAATGTGTCAAGCCAAAAGTAATGTGTGCTCAGTCTCAGAATACAAAGATGTCTAGATGGAATTAGTATCATCAGGTGATGTACTCATTTCCAGTTCAGCCTGAAAATAACTACGGGCTGAAATAAAAACAGCTCAGGCCAGAATGACTGGAAACCAATGTGTAAGCCAACTGGGCTACAATTGTACAGTGAAGGAGGATCCTATGAAAATACCGGCATATGGCAGAGAAAACCGTGTATATCAAGAACATTTTTCTTTCCTCAAAACATTTAATGTTGTCTTGGACTAGACAGAGTTCATAGTTTGGCTATTTATAGTGCACTAATGAGTCTGCAAATGAAAACGTCATGTCCTTTGAAACTGTGCACGCTTTTGTTTTTGTTTTTGTTTATCTATATAAGTTATCGGTTTTGATGGCCAAGAGTTTAGAAGAAGTGAATGACCTTTCTCTTATGCCAGACTATAAGTTAAATGTGCCCTCTTTTCAGCATTCATCCATTTATTTGCTATTTTTTGCTTACATTGGGGGTAAACATGGATTGGTAATGACTTGGATGATTCTAAACTTGGAAGAGTCACTTATTTGACCAAACATTTGCTAAGGGCCTATTTTGTAATTTTTAACATGGTGTACTGAGAGATATATAAGGAATTTCTGCATTGAAGATATTCATCTTTACACAATGATAGAATTTATGCTTTAGAAGTTGTGTACAAATGGGCCTGGCATGGTGGCTCATGCCTGTAATCCCACAACTTTGAGAGGCTAAGGCAGGCAGATGGCCCTGACCGCAGGAGCTCCAGACCAGCCTGGAAACATGGCAACATGGTAAAACCTCTTCTCTACCAAAATACAAAAAAAAAAAAAATTAAAATTAAAAAGCTGAGTGTGGAAGCACGCACCTGTAGTCCCAGCTACTTGGAAGGCTGAGGTGGGATGATTGTTTGAGTCTGACAGGAGGAGGTTGCAGTGAGCTGAGATCATGCCACTGCACTCCCGCCTGGGCAACAGAGTGAGACCCTGCCTCAGGAAAAAAAAAAAAAGAAAAGACATACACACACACACACACACACACACACACACACAAATGGCTTTGTTTACACAAAGCAGAGTAAACAGTCTGTGAAGGTAGGAAATACTACTAGTTTTCCCGAAACTCAATCTTTTTTCCGTAAGAACAGAGTTTTGGCTAGGCACAAGTTCTCCTTGTGCATGGCTATGTTACCAGCCTTCTCAGCAGCCAGGTGTAGCCATGTTATTAAGTTCTGACAAGCTGAATGTCAGTGGCAGTTATATGAACTAGTTCTGGAATTTTTCCTTCAAAATAGTTGGGGATTTTCAAACAATGGTTCACTTAGGCTATATTTTGTTTGATATCTTCTGGGCAGGAAAATCAAAGTTCTAGAAAAAATGGTGTGTATTAGGTGTAAAAGATACTTAGATCCAGTAGCATTGCTAATTGAATACCAAAAGTGGATGTCATTGTAAAGGTATGATATTTCATGTGTATGCAATGTGCTGTATTAAAATGACATAATTACAGAAACTCATGTTAATACTACAGAACATATTATTCAGGGCTAGGAGCTTAAGATGTATGCCAAGGGCATACGTGCGTCACTGACAGGGAACAAGAAGCAGTTTTTGCTGATGGACCTAGTAATAACTCATGCATTTAAATATTAACCACTTTGACAGTCTTTTGCTTCTGAGTATATTTATGAAGGAAAGTTAGCATGGATGTGTAACTAATAAGTTATATGTGTAACTTCTTAGATATAAGTGGCAGTCAGCTCTCTGTCCAGGTTCCACATCCATGGACTCAACCAACTGTGGACAGAGAATATTGGGGGGAAAAAAGCACAACGAAAATATCCATATAGCAATAAAAATACAAATAAGAAAACAATGTAACATAACAACTATTTACATCGCATTTACCTTGCGTTAGGTTTTATAAGTAATCCAAAGTTGATTTAAAGTGTACAGGAGGATAGGGTAGTTATATGCAGATACCACACCATATAATATCAGGGACCTGAGCACTTGCAGCTTTTGGTATCTTCAGGGGTCCTGCGACCGATCTCTCTCAGATAACCGGGTTCGACTTGGGATATACACAATCCTTGTACATTTGCCACATGTAATTTAATTAAATTGATAATGCAGATAGGTCTTGTCTCACTAATACAGTCTTTCTCACATATAAACAAGCATGCCACTAAAATGGTTTTGAGTATAAGATGCCCTGTGAAGTGTATTTTGCCATTTTAATAATTATACCTTATTTAACAGTTCAAGAGACTGTACCTGTATTTAAGCTTTACATTGAATTTTTTTCTTCTGAGCTGAGACATGAAGGGATAATCCAGTTCACACACATGTGTGCAGGGGCGTATATATGCACATATTCACGTATTACTTATACATCAAATATGGGATCAAATGTTGCTTGTTTATTTTGGTATGATCAATAACATTTTACTAAAGTCAAGTCCTCTTGCTCATTATGTCATCATATGTATACAAGTTGGTGACTTTTGACTAAACTTTAGAACATATTAGTGTTAAAATTCCATATAGTGAGTGCACTATAAGGTTTCACATGCTTTTAAAATTCCCCAATAGTTTAATTGCTATTTGCTAACTAAAAAGAAGAAAAATTTGATTTGAATATTATTCATATATATTGTTTCTTCTCTTAAGTAATCTGTTCAAATAAATTAATGTCTATAAGGTGCCAAAAGAAAAATAAGAATTCAGAATAAATGCAGTTAGAAAGGCAACCTTTGCAGCCTGGATGCTACTGGCTGACACAAAAGTGGGTAAGACAGACAGAAAATCTGGCCAATGAAAAAGAGTGAAAAGAAAGAGGAAAGGTAGAAACTTATATAATGCATTATATACCCAAAGAAGAAATTAGTTATTGAATGAGGAGTGGTAGGATATCGTTCAGAATTAATTCCAGAACAATTTTGTCTCATCTAAACTTTTGGATTCACCTTTAAACAATCTTCTTCATGAGAAACATAAAATGACAAATTTGCCTTAAAATCATGTGGGTCATAGGTGAGAACTGAATGTTTAGGTGTAGCTGACTAGCGACAGGAAAGGTAATGTCATTTAAGATGATGGGAATGTTTGATCTTGATATTGGACTCTAGTAAACACCTCCACTGAAAAAATATTGACTGCTGATTTTCAAACTCTGAATAGAGGAAAAGTAGAAAGATTGTGAGTAACATACATTACATATCAAAACCAAAATATACTCTTTAAAACAAAGAAAAGTTATCTAAAACGTAAGCCAAGAGTAATCCTTGGAATTGCTCTAAGAGATTTCTTTTCAGCAAGTCCACCAAAGTATTCATGATGCTATAGCATAATTCAATTTCGACTGTTACTTAGTGGAAGATATTTTTAAATTAATCCTTATTTTGTTAGGGTAAGAAATATACTCAAGAAAAGATACTTAAGTTGTTTATAAACATTGTGTTAATGTTGATCATTAATTTAGAGTTAGAAAAGGTAATAAATTAACAAGAATAATACAGCAGACATCGTGTTCTACACTAAAGTGAAATTTTAGCAACATATGCCAGTAAGATTTTTTAAAAACTCACCATCATTACATTTTTATTTGAATTCTAGTAATGATAAAAACTATTAGTTCATTTATTACAAAAATGTATTAGAATTATTCTATAATGAATAGATGCTTATACTCTTCTAGTAGCTTAGCATAATTTACCATATTCTTATTCAGAACATAAAAGTCGATGCTATATAAAATTTTCATCCTTGTGCTCTTATATGTCCTATGCAGGATTTGAATAATTAGGATTGTGGCCTCATACTCAGACTTTAGGCAATGAGAAGATTAAGTGGGGAGAGCTGAAGAAAATTGGATACCCTTATTAATAGATTCTAAAAACTTGTCCTTATGTTCTTGAATTTAAAAAGAAAGAAAAATAACACTTTCTCCTGGTTGAAATATGCCTCCAAATCAGCAGCTACATGTTTTTCAAACTCTTCAAGAAAAAATGAAAATGTGTTCAGTATGACAAACTTGATTGGATTCCATATAGAACTATAAAGCACATAAACCACATAAAACTACCAACTATGCTAACTCTTATCTCTGTAAATACAAAGATGATGGATTTGACTTTTGAATTTTATCATTTTCTTAATAGTTTACTGTTAAACCTCCTAAGAAAGTACCAGTTTCCTCCTTTTTATTTCTTAAATTGAGTGGCAAAAGTCATTTAAACATAAATTGTTTTTATATACTTAAAAATACTTTTTTATGAGAAATATTCAATCTAATAAAACCTTATAGTTATAAATCACAGAACCCATTTGCTCATAATTTTAGCATGCTTTGTTTCTTTATTGATAATTTTGACCTCTATTTTTGGCTAACTTTTAGGATATCTTATTTATCTCTGAGGATAATTGAATCTTCCCCAAGTATAACTGTAATTACAAATGACAGTTCTATGTATTACTCTACCCCCTAATTTATTTTTATTTTTCCAAGTAATGCCAAAAAGGCTTTCTTTTGTCCCTCACATTATATCAAATTAAAAAGATAATAAAGCATTTGGCACAATGTAGCCAGAGATAAATTTACTATGTCTTATTTTTATTGTCTATCATATTATCAGTAAAACTTGAAGTTGCTTCCTTGAGCAAAAAATAATTACAGAATATAATTACCTTTCGGAAAAGAATAATTGTGTTATGTGTAATATTTTGTTATCTACTTCTTCAACAATGCATGCTGACAATTTTTCAAAACCTTAAATCTTTTGTAAGAAGTATCTTTGTTTATTTATTTTTTATTTTTTTGAGACAGAGTCTTACTTTATCATCCAGAGATTGCTGTAGTGCAGTGGCACAATCTCAGCTCACTGCAAACTGCCTCCCAAGTTCAAGCAATTCTCCTGTCTCAGCCTTCCAAATAGCTGGGATTATAGGCGCCCACCACCAGGCCTGGTGAATTTTTGTATTTTTAGTAGAGATGGGGTTTTACCATGTTGGCCAGGCTGGTCTTAAACTCCTGACCTCAGGTGATCCTCCCACGTTGGCCTCCCAAAGTGCTGGGATTACAGGTGTGAGCCACCAAGCCCAGCCTGTAAAAAAAAAATCTTTAAATCTTTGCTGGTTTTGAAAACTTTTTAAGAAACCATTTTGTGAATTTAAAATAATGTATTTAAGTAATTCATTGTTAAAAAGTTATCAATGCTCTTGAGGTAAATACATCTAAAACAATTTTTCATAACACATAAACATGAACACTTAAATTCTGCACTCCTGATTATGTACATAGGGCAGAAAGTTGGCTCAGTTTTGGTTTTGGGAAACAACTTACACCAATCTTTTTTAAAATTATAGGGTCAATGATTTTTCTCTGAGGTAGTGAATATATAACAACTGGATATTTTCCTCAGAAAAATATGTACTATCATAACATTAGTAAGTGTGTAAGAATAAAATGCCAAACTATATATGAAAAAGCAAAGCTACATACAAAAAGAAATTAAGTTTATTAAATATTGTCTATCTAATGATGAGTTAGGTTTAAAAAGCTATTAAGTGACTCTTTCAATTGTTACATATTGTCTCTTATTTTTCTTACTTTCCAAAGTCATACCGCTTAGGAATTCGTGCTGTATCAGAAGCCACTTCGGGTCCCCAGTTGTCAGGTTCTAATTCATCATCCACACACTCCCTGACCTAGGGATCCTACTTGCTTCAGAACAAATACAGTGCTTTATAAATGGAAACAGGAAAGGCATAAATAAATGGACAAAGACAATGATGTTCTACAGCACATAGAGAGTCACATAAATGCAGTCCACCTTGGTTCTATTTCTGGTATTATTAATGATTATGTTAGTAAAGTAATTCTGGCAAGGTTTTATAATATTCCTATATAAAATATTTATGGACATCAGTATTCTTTTCTTTGTGCTGTAGGTGTTTCTGAAAGTCATCTAATATTTGAACAAGATTTATGATACTTGCTATAACTTTATTTTCTTATGAATTCATATTTTCACATATTAGATATATTTATTGATTGAAATTTATTTGATACAGCATATGAAAATATGTACAAGGCACAATAGAGTAGGTTTTACTGTAGTAACAAACAAACTCCAAAGCCTAGTGTCATATAGTAGGAGTATCACAATAAGCATCAATAAGAAATCTATCTTTCATTGACCTAAAGTAAATTCTGTATCTACAAAACTCCAGGGAAGCTATTTTAAATAGAATGTCTCGGTAATCCAAGCTGCCTTGATGTTATGGCTCCACCATCTAGACAGGAGTCTTTCAGTTGGCCACAGCAGGCAGAGAGAGGGTGAATAACAGGGCAGCAGTGTTTTCCTGCCCCTGCCCAGACCTCAGACATATTTGTCCCAGTCATATTAGGCAGAACATTATGTAGTCTAACTCAAGATCTTTGTAAACTCTAGAGTCATTATACTCAACAAGGAGGAATAAGAATCAAATCTCTTAAAAAGAGTAATGAGCCACAGACATAAATAAGCTGAGAATGGCAGGTTTTAAGAATGACTTAAAGAAAGGCAAATTTGAAGTTTCTCTGTCAGTCACCCACAGGTGTTTGAATATATTTTATTTTATTAAAATAAACTATATTTAATATGTTTTTCAAAGCAGTATAGTCAACTGATAAAGAAGCTAGGGTTATGAAATTTAGACTGAAATTGGCCAGCTGTGACCTTAAACATGACACATTATCTAATTTATCTGTAACACAATTCTCTCAACCAAATACTGGCAATAATAGTAATTCATTAGTCATTACTATTTCCCTGACATATGTTATTACATATGGATGAAAGACATCTATGCTGGTATGCCAATATCCAAAACATTACCAGTGGGATTTCCAAACTCATCATAACTATATTACCAAGTTTGGAAATTCCATGGTACATAGAAAATACACTGTTTTACTTTCCTGGGCTATGATGTATGTTAGCATCATTTTATTCCATTTGTAAGAAAGATATAACTTTGAAGAAAAATTATATCAAGCATTTCTTATATAAAAAATTTGCATGGGTAGAGATCTCTCTGACTTTAAATAATTATTAAAATTTTCTGCCCATTTATTTCAGTTTTATTGTATTTTCAGTTACAAATGAGTTCTTCTCTTAAACATGCATATAAATTTCCAGCATAAAGTAGAAGACATGAGCCATTTGCCACTTAGAAAAGTAATATTACAACTAAGATTTTATCACCCTCTCCGTCTGTAGAATAGTTCCAGTATATGAGATTCTATATTTTTTAAAAAGGTAAGAGTCCTAACAAGAAAGTAAATTATTCTTGCCAGATTTTTAAGATGTTGGCATTTTTGAATTATTACTTAATAAATTTTAAAGTAAGATTGAAAGCAGAAATCATTTCTAAAGATTTATATGATGAGGCAGTCCAGTAAAGAGTCACATTTTTGTGAACCTGCATTACCAGTAGTTTTGTTGTAATAATAACACCGATTATCTCAAACATCTTATGAAGTTAATGAAAGAATTTTCTATAATCATTGTATTTAGTTACTAATTAACTTAAAATCCCATTCAGTGTGTGTCATTGTGGAAAATACAGCAGCCAGTAAAGAAATTCTGCAGCTTATTCTTAACTCCCACCAAATATTTCATGGAAAAAAACTTCCACCTTAGTTTGGGTGAGTTTAATCGTGGAAAATCTATAAACTTTATGATTCCTGGTGTAAAATTTACATTTCAAATGTTCTTATCAAAATCTGCACTTCCTGAAAGAAAGCAATAATATTCTTGGTTTTTGATGATTTCTGCTGCTACTATTAGTCATCTTTTTAGCCTTCAAAATGTTAATCACGGCATGTGGCAATCATAAGATGAATTTTAAAACATTGCATATTATAAATACTTTTAACATTATACATTTTAATATTTAAAATTACACACACAGACACACACACACACGCGCACGCACATGCAGAAAAGAGAGGAGAGAAACATTTGTTTGCCTTAAATGTTACAGACTTAAGTGTTTCCTGTGTTCATTCATTCACTATTCACATACTACCTCCTATGTACCATTCTCTTTCCTCTGAAAGTACACAGTCTAACTGGACAAGAACAATCAAACACAAAGTTATGAACCAACAATTTGCTTTAGTAAGGGTCACATTACATAAGCAACCTGAGCATAAAAAGAGGGACATACAAGGTGGCTGATGTGTCACAGAAGGTATTACTGAGGACAATGTAGTTTCCAAGATTAAGTTGAAGGGACACACAGAGGCTTTCTGGGTGGATAGACCGAGTAAGAGCATTCCAGGAAGAAGAGACAGCATGTGCCAATCTATGGAAATACGAGAGAATGCAGCAAGTTCCTAAAACATTTGCCATTTAAAATAATAATAGAAAATAATACACTGATTCCCATTCTTACAAATAAAAATAAGCTTCCAGAGTTCAAGAATCTAAGTGTCAGGCTTGCATATGAACTTATGACTGTCTGACTCCTTAAACTGGTACCTTGACACTATATACTGTTTTATTCCTGGGTTGAGGGAAATGAGAAAGGACGAGTATTTACAAAATCAGTAAAAAAAATCCTGTCCTGTCTAGGAAAACATCTAACAACATACTCCTCAGTGATGAAATAGAATATTTCAGAAACCTGTTCAAGATGTGAAAGAATCAAATTCTAATAGTCGCACCACAAACTCTTTCTGGCAGTCAAAACTTGAGCCCACTATACTTCTAGTAGCTTGCCTTCTCTGGATGTATTTCTCAAGTAGTAAATGAAGGAACAAATTATAATATTCTAAAATAAACACTTATTTATCTTTTGTTAAAATTTGGCCCTATGTTAGAATGTCTGGTGGCTTTTTTTATTATTATACTTTAAGTTCTGGGATACATGTGCAGAATGTGTTTACATGGGCCACTGTGGTTTGCTGCACCCATCAACCCATCATCTACATTAGGTATTTCTCCTAATTCAGCTCTATATCATAACTTGCATTTAAAAATAAACCTATATTCTATATTTCTCTGATTCTTATAAAATTCCTCAGAAGGAGTTAAGTCAGCATTATTACTTTCAGCTTTAGGAGGACAAAATTAACTTTTATAGAAGATACGTGATCTATCTAAAATCACACAGCTGATATATAGCTGAGTCAGAATTTGAACCCAATTTTTCAGATTTCAATTTCAGCACTTTCTTCAATACTGTATCTAATGCTAAACAAAACATCAAATTATAATTTGAAAACATTCTAACTTCAACTTCAGTTGAAACATTAAGAGACATTGTGCAAACTGAAGACATACACTAAAAAGTTCTAAGTGAGAGAAAAAAACCTGAGCTATAGATTCTTCCAATACAATACCAGAACAACTGAGCAAATATCAAATATGTAGTGAGTCATGTGAATGCTTTAAAGAACAAAACATGTAGAAATTTGAAAAATAAAGGATGGATGATTTTTTAATGCTGTCATTTTTGTATTCACTTGAAATAAAATTCATTGACCTTAAATTTTTTCATGATTCTTGAAAGGTAGAATTAGCTATTGAATTGAATCAAATGGACAAATGAGTTTTGGCTAAAACTAAATATACCATTGAGTTCCATATTTCAAAGAGGGTAAGTTTAGGACTAGGAATACTAATAGAATGCAAATGTATTTTTATATTTCATAATGATATATAAATGTATACCATATGATATATTTATTTTAACTTTATAGATTATTTGATATTTCAATTTGAGGTTATGTATTTATATTTTAATTTTATATAAAATATAAGTAAAAATATTTTGAGAAACTGTAACAATAGGCAGATAGCAAATACCAGTAAGTGAACATATTTGAGGTTTTTAAATAATTTATTCACCTAGGAAGTCAAACTGAAACTGGTTCTTTAAAAGTTGCCAGAAGATTCTTGTAAGGACTGACAATTTGTAACTGAGTTCTTAGCTCATAGTGCATGTGTGCCTTTCCTCCATCCAACAAGAGCACTTCTTATGACAACCAGAATTCATCTAAAATTCAAAGGAATTTCAAAAAAAGAGATTAGAATACAGAGAAAAAGCCACTGGAAATTATTTTTGCTACTGTTCTTTAATAGTTTCTTGATTGAGAGATAAGCAAAGGATATTGAACATGAATATACTTATCCTAGAACTTTATCAAGGGTGTGGCTCTGTCTATGCTTGGTTAGCATTGAATGACAGCAAATTTTGTTTTAAGCCCAATATACAACTCAGATTTCAATAAGAAATGTTTGCTATGACAACTAATTTTCCTTATAGGATTATTTTCCCACTAAAGCCCTACATATCTTATTTGGATTAAATGAATATGACTTGTTTCCTTTTGTAGGTCATGCTGGTCTTAATTGGGAGCAGAAAGTGGTTATTTTATAATGTTGAGGAATAATTTCATAATCATTACAACACCCACACAAATAGATTTAATTCATTTATAAACTTGAGCTTTGTCAGGAAAACACTACATTAACTGGCTTTTCAAATGCCAGAGAATGGTTCATTAGCTTTAACTGTAATATTATGATGACAATTCATGTAATAGAATGAAGAACCATATCTTTTTATCTACATAAAAATAATGCAGTCTCTGATGAATTTAGGATTTCTGACAGTTTAGTTATCAAACCTTGATATAAATTCATGCAGCATATTGAAAGGCATATTTCCACTGTTATGGTACATTTAAACTGACAAGAAATAGGACTGAACAATGATTCTTTGTTCTAAAAAGATTCTGTATGGTATGTAATAAGCATTATGCCACCTCGTATTAACACAGAGGAGATTGAAAAGAATCTAAATTTCCAAGTATATTCTGATTAGAAGCAGCATGGATAGAGGTCCTTGGTGAACAACTTCTTAGTACATTGATATTTTTAATAGTGGTTTGTGGGGGAAAACGTAGCTGTTTCACTTATTCCTACAAAAATGTTTGTTCTGCTAGAAACAAGCAATATCTACACAAACCATAAATTCCATAATCCAAGATACTTTAGGGATTTTAATTTACTGGTTGTGGAATATTTATCAAATGACAACAACAAAATAAAATAATAAAAAGCAAAAACAAAACCATGTATTATATACCTAATATGTTCCTGGCATTATGCTAAGGGTTGAGCATGAGGCAAGAGACATCTCTCTTAAAGAAGCTCAGATTCCCATGAAGAAAAGACTGTAAAGCAGAGATTTGACGAGCTCCTTTTCCAGGAAGGGCCAGAGACACTGTAAACACCGAGAAGAGCTAGTGGTTTGGCTTAAATACAGGACAATCGGTGAAGCTCATCAGAAAAAAATATCAGATAGACACCTTAAAAGATTACTAAAATCTAGCAGGGTGGGTGAAGGAAAAGATGCACACTGAGGCAGAAGAAACACACGATCCAAAAATGCCAAAGGGCAAAGTGTGTTGGGACAAGAACAGTGCTTTAGTAGTTTAGAACACGCCCTACGGGCTATGAAGCTGAAAGGAAAGGCAAGGCCACATGAGAAAGAACTTGAGCTGCCTGTTAAAGAGTCTAAATTTTATCTGAAAATCAATGGGACACCATTAAAGAAAGTCTCTTAATTAAGATCAAAGTATATATTAAGAAGCTTACCTAGTTGGCAACTTCAAAGATAAAACTCAAGTACAGCAAGGCAGAGAGAGAGAGCTACATGGAGGTACTTGAAAAAAGTTAACTAAGAAATATCTTAAAATTATCATAGAAAACATAATAAACCCTAGTTCAAATCCATTTTTGCGGGGGGCGGGGAGGTGGGAGGCACTAAACTGGATTGCATAAAAAAGTAGTTAAGTATTATAAAATATTTATTCAAAATACAAAATCTTTAACGGAGTGGTTACAAATATGTAACTTTGCGTTCCCTGTAAAATTTTGTTTTATCATTTGTTACTTGAGTATCTACTTTGAGATAAACATTGTCGTAAGCATTAGTATGTTTTAAGAGTTAAAAATAGTATGAAAATCACGTGGATAAGTACCAAAAATTACATTTAATTAAACTATAATGTAATTCCAAGTTAAAAATAGATAGGTTTATTTTTAACACAGATGAAGTAAGATAAAACCTACTGGAAAAGGGAATTATAGGCCACCTTTTGAATTATTTTCAATATGCACTTTCACAAAATGTGGTAATTATGAAAGCAAGTTTTTAAAATATAAATAAGCTAGCAGTGGGATCAACTATTTCAATTGCTTATATTTCTGGATTTATTAAATAGGGCAAAAAATGCAATAGAATATATAATTACTGTCTATATTTGATTTTCATGTAATTTCAAATCTTTTAAAAAATTCATAATGGAATCAGATAAACTTCAAAGTTGTGTAATTTGAATGGTACCACCTTCATTCTTCAATAGTGTGTAGAAAAACTCATCAGCAAATTTTCTGTCAGGTAATTTTATGAGCTCAAATGTAAAAGTCTTCTCCAAAAACAAAAGACATTTTTAAAGAAAAAGCCAAACATGTTTCATTAACATAGAAACATTTTAATTTTTGTTTATATGTTAA
Organism: Aotus nancymaae; assembly: GCF_030222135.1. Classification (NCBI taxonomy): domain Eukaryota; kingdom Metazoa; phylum Chordata; class Mammalia; order Primates; family Aotidae; genus Aotus; species Aotus nancymaae. The sequence goes on from NW_026988413.1 coordinate 36,199,530, forward strand.
TGTCTACAAGCAGGTCTATCCATGGGTTTATGCATTCCAATTACAAAGGTATTAGATATCTAAGGATTTAAGTGTTTATACTGATGATCGCTTTCTTTCCAGATAGCTCTTGGATGCATCCTAAAAGTATGGAAGGTTCCTCCTTACAACAGCACAGATATTCCAGAAGAACAATTAAGTTCATTAGTATTCTCATAAATGAGGAGCAATTTAAAGCTAAGTCATTTCTAAGGAGTAGGTAAAGAGCTTTTCAGATTTGCATATGAATCACTTCTTATAAAAGAGTTTCCTGCTTTCCAATTTGATATGATAAATGTACACTGGTTATTATGGATTAAATTGTGCCAGTTTATACCGGTAAGAAATAGGAGCAGGGCCTAGGGGTAGGTTCTGTTCTCCAGCTACCAAAGAGACCAGGCTATTATATTCTACTACCTTCTTTATGGAAGAAAAATGAAGTAAATCAATACTATATTCAAAAATGTAGTCTTAGGTTAGAGGAAAGCAACAATAAGATGAGGAAAAGCCAGGATACAAATAATCTCTATAATAATTAAGTTATATTCTGAATTTAATAATAAATTATACTAGGAAGTCTTGGAGCATCGGCAATGAATATGAACATTCTGAGAGGACTCAGGCACAAGTCACTGAAAGGCATCATTTTCCAGAGAATATTCTAGTGAAGTTATAGGATCCCTGATGGGAAACAGCTAAGGGCACAAATCTGAAGTAAAGCTTTATAAAGGAAATTCAATTCACAGACTTCTAACTTCAGTCCAAAAAGTCCAGATTCATAAAGACTTATACTTGAAAGGCTGGTGGCAGCTATTCCATTTTGGGGACTTAGCAGAGAGCTTTGATCCTGGAGTATTTGACAGTACTAAATTTAGCAGTACTGTTTCTCTATGGAAAAAGAAACCTATCAGGTAAGAAAGAAGTTCGTAGTTAAACAAAAAGACGAATTTCTATTCATAGTTTTGCTTATTTGTGCGAAAATTCTAGAGTTATCATTTCAAAAAAAAGGAAAAGAAAGGAGATTTGTTACATGAAGGGTCTACAATTTAATAATGCAGGTTCTTCTTAGTAAAAAACTGAAAATCATCACAAATTTTGTGATTTTCTTTTCTAGGCCTGAAAACTATGAGAATGTTTTTATCTTTAAAATAAAAAACAAAACAAAACCTTAGCTTTTAAATGTACTAAAGTAAATTATTTGCAAAGAGTAAATAAAATGAATTCAGATTTTATAAAAGCAAACTTTGCTCATTGCCCAGTGGACTAACAGCAGTAATATTAAATTTTGAAACCAATTGTTTATGAGAGAATTTTGCATTATTTTCCATTTTCAGATCAATTTGCCTTATACCACTTCTAGATCTATAAGAGAAGTGGAGAGGTGTCGAGGAACGGAGTTTAAGGAGAAATTAGAGTGAATACCTTGTTTGCACACTGGAGAATCTCTAGCAAAACAGTACTTGAAGGAAAAGAGTAAATTACACTTATCAGAGTATCATCAAATTATCCTAAATCTCAAGAAAATTTCTGTCACAGAGCTTATACCTTCCATCTAAAAGAATGTCAGAGATTCAGCAATACCAATACTGGGTACACATCCAAAAGGAATAAAATCAGTATGTCCAAGATACAGCTGCACGTTTGTACAGCATTGTCGAAAATGGCAAGGATATGGAATCAACCTAAGTGTCCTCATCACATGAAGAGATAAAGAAAAGGTGGTATATACAGTTACATGTTGCTTAACACCAGGGATGTATTCTGAGAAATGTGCTGTTATATTATATTCTCATTGTGTGAACATTACTGGAGTGTACTGTACACACACAAAGGTAGATGTTGTGGCCTACTAGATACCTAGATTGTGTGGTACAGCCTATTGTTCCTAGGCTATAAACCTATATAGCATGTTACTGTACTGAATACTGTAGGAGTCATAGTATAATAGTATTTATGTCTCTAAATATAAAAATTGCAGTAAACATAAAGTCTAAAAGACAAAGTACACCTGTATAAAGTATCTACCAAGAATGGAGCCTGCAGAACCGGAAGTTGCTCTGGGTGAATCAGTGAGTGTTGAGTGAATGTGAAGAAAGGGTCTTAGGGAATCTTGAAATCAATTTGTTGAGAAAAATCCACAGGAACCCCCTCCTATTCAACTACATAGCCTCAATCAGGAACGTACCAATAAAATTTCTTCACAAGGGTTCTCTGCCTAGGAACTGGTTTAGATAGTCTAAGAATTCCTCCAGTCCAAGAAGTGCATTAACTGTGTTTTTTATCTTTTCTTTATTTATAGTCCTTGCTACCTTTGGAAAACATCAGCAGATTGGCAGCTGCAAAGTACGTAAGCATGATTAAAAATAAGGCAGTGCCCCTGTGGTAGATTCGAATCTACTCAGAAACTATTTCATTTCCCTTTCTGTGGGGCCTGTCTGTGGGACATGTATATAGCAAGGCTCTGCTGAACTCAGGGATGGTCACATGACTTGCTTTGGCCAATGAAAGGTGGGCAGAGGCACAGTCTGTCTCCCACATAGAAGATTACAGAGGGAGTGTACGGTATGGCATGTTCACTCCTCCATCATTTATGATACAGACACGTCCCAACACAAGGCTGCCTCAATGGCCTGAGCTCCAAAGTGAAGGCAGTAGGAAGCAGAGCTGCAACTACGGAGAAATAAACCTCTGTCGAGAGACTAGCTGTTCCCACAGAATCAGCTAACGTATCTGGAGTAATAAAATCACTCGCCTTCAGCATCGTTAACATTTACCAGGTCAGTTATTTTTCCCTTGTAGAGAAGCAAAAGAAAATTCATTTTAGGCAGGGCGTGGTGGCTCATGCCTGTAATCCAAGCAGTTTGGGAGGCCGAGGTGGGTGGATCATCTGAGGTCAGGAGTTCGAGGCCATCCTGGCCAACATAGTGAAACCCTGTCTCTACTAAAAAATACAAAAATTTAGCTGAGTGTGGTGGTGCGAGCCTGTAATCCCACCTACTCAGGAGGATGAGACAGAAGAATCGCCTGAAGCTGGGAGGCGAAGGCTGCAGTTAGCTGAGATCAGGCCACTGCACTCTAGCCTGGGCAACAAGAGCAAAACTCCATCTCAAAAAAAAAGAAAAAGAAAAAAGAAAAAAAAAAGATTGATTCTAAATAAGAGCTATTTGTTACCTTTCCCTGTTTGGGGTTCTGTATAATCTTTGTTTCAATATATGAATAGTACAGATTATAAGCACAAACTCTCTAATGCCAAGATTTAAAACCAACTTTTTCCCTTTTCAATTGTGATCTTGGACAAGGAACTGATTTTTCCATGCTTTGCATGTTTCTTTTGTAAAGCAGGAATAATAATAATTTCTACTTTACAGGATGTTTTGAGCATTTACTCTCTTGTAAATTAGAGAGTATCTGGCAATGGTAATGCTATGGATGTCATTATTTACCACTAATATCACTATTATTATTTGCTATGAATGTTATTTGCCAAGGTGTCCATGGCTTCAACAGGTAATACATGAAGTTTTGTGTCTTTCTGAATTCAATTATAATTCATTAGAAAATTCTGTTGATTCTACATTCAAAATCCATCCTGATTGCAAATCAGTCAGATGACATCATTTATGCCCAAACATTGCAGTAGCTTCCAATTTAGCTCAGTGTAGAAAAACATCAGCCAATTGTTCCCTCCAGGATCTGCATCTGGCCACACCTCCCCTGTCCCTTTCTGATCGCCTCTCTTGCTATTCCTCCCCTGTTTACTTTACTCCAGGGAGCTGTTCTTCTTGCCCAGTTTGTCCTTAAACACTCCAAGAAATGCTTTTACTTTAGGTCCCTTGTTCTAGCTCAGTTCTCTGCCTGGAATGATCTTTCAGGAACCCCTACTGCCAAGATCCTTACCTCCTTCACATCTTTGTCCACATGTCGTCTTCATAGGAAGGCAAACAGAGACCATCCTTTTGTGCTGTTTTGTTTTAATTGCAAGTCTCTTCCCCATCCCCCATACCTGCTCTGGCCCCTATGACTCTCATCTACATTTGCTTTTTCATTTTTGTCACAGCAGTTACCTTTTAACATCATATGATATATGTATGATACATGCTCATAATTATTTTCTATCTGCCACAAAAATGCAAGCCTTATGAGGAAAGGTTTCTGCTTTTGTTCATTGATTCCAAGTAACTAGGTACTGCCTGGTACATAACAGATGGTAAATAAATATTGTCTGAGTGAATGAACAAACTGAGCATACTGTGAAACTTTCTTTTTAATAAACAAAACCGGTTAGCAGTTATCAATCCCATCACAGAAAGCTAACGTCTAATAAACATTGCCTATTAAAAGAAATAAAGTGCCAAAAGGTAAATAAAGCCCAAATGATGAAGTACACAGATAAAATGAGGGATTTCATATTCATGCAGACTCTACATCTGGATTGAGGAAGGTCAACTATTTCAAGCTAATAAGGAAATCATACCCTCAGAAGCCCTGAGACTGCAGCACTGTTTAGATCTGTACTTTAATATTTAATTTCATATATTTCCTGAAGGAAACTGATTAATAATTGCAACCAGTGAAGCATGTACTTTAAAAGATTGACCCCCGCAAGCTGTTGTTTTTTGAAGATTAAAATAGTATCTTTTTTTCTTATAAAACCAGTCGCTGATGGGACATCTTTTTAACTTAGAGTTGAAAATAAACTGAAGCAAAATATAAAAGATACCTAATTAACTACACGCTTTGCAGATTTCCTTTTTTTAGGACAACAAAGCTGATTGCTGTACAGTTTGACACTTTGAGATGATCCTAAAAATATATTAATTTGCAACTTTTGTGTTTGTCAAAACTTTCTATTTTAAAAAAGTATCTCAATCCCCCAAAATTGTCAACTCTCAAACTCTAACTCATGTACATTTATCAAATACGGATAAAAGATAACAAAACCAATGCCAAATACCATCTCTACTACAGCAACCATTAACAAACTCAGGTGTGTACAAACAGTAGCTCCAGCTTAGTTTGGCAAATGAGCAACTTCAGGTTGTCCACAGAAAAACTAATGTTAAAGAACAATTAATAACTGAAATTTGATTAAGTAAAAATGTTTGAATTAAAACATTGTGGATTAACTTCTCCTCAATGCGATATTTAATTTAATTCTGTCCTTTATCTTCTGTGAAAGCCTTCTACGTCTTTACTTCAGTCTTCTTCCCATTTCAGTCTTTTAATTATTTATGGGTAACAGTAATTATTTCCAAGAGTTTCAGCTTATATTCAAATTTCCTATAAACATCTTCATATTATCAACCAAATTGAAAATGATAAAGGAGAATTAGTAAAAAGGAATACTCCTGAAAATTTAAATGCAATGTATAGAGAGCTTATGCACTTGGTATAGGCTAAATTTGCAAATTGTATTCTAAATAAAAAATGCTGTCAAGTATTTTTTAACTTACAATCATATTTCCACTGGCAGAGAAAAGTCACTTTTAGAATGGAAAAGATGATTGGTCATTCCCATGTTTACTAAGAAGCACTTTAAGAGGTTTTTAAAATTCATACAAAGGATACATGAATTAGATTTTTTTTATTATTTTTTTTCAGCGTAGTAGTTGGACTTCAATACAAAAAAAATACTTAAACTGTCAAGAAACACCTTAAAACCCAAGAAATAAAAACTCTCCATCTTATCCTCAACTAGCCATTAGCAATTTCACTGATAAGAAGAAAAATTATCTCTGGATCTGCAAGAAGAATTTGAAGAGTAATATAATAAAATTATTAATGGCTAAGATATCCTCAACCTTTATATCATAGAAATTTCTTTCATTGAAGCCAGGGAGAAGTAAAAGCTGATGTCGAAATGCTTTGGATCAAATGAACCTTGACACAGTACTATAATCTGAGACCGATCACAGAGAAAAGATGAGCAGTGTGTCCAGGCATTTAGGTGTGACACTCCTGGTTATGGCTTGCCGGGCTGAATTAGTATCAAATAAAACAACTATCCGAGGCCTTTTACACTCTGGCAACAAAGATCCCAAAGGAACTTAAACCTGTAAAGCAGATATTTGTCAGGATGAATGCAATCCTTCCCTAGTCACCTTGATAGGACAATGAAACAGAAATATTTAGCTATTATCAGCTGTGTCCTCATTGCTACATGTTCCTTTTGAAAATGATTATAAAAGTAATTGGTCACTATTTTTTGAAACTAATTGACACTACAAGCTGAATCTCCTGGATTTCTTCTGAAGCAAACCCATAGCTATTTAGTAACGAGAATAACATTTCTAAAATTTTGCAATAAATCCCTCCTCCATTTAAAAAAAGAAAGAGATATTAACTATAGAAGTTCTTATTTGGAGGAAGCCCTGTTTAAATCATATGTCTGTGTGTGTGTGTGTGTGTGTGTGTGTGTTTTAAACTACACATTTCCTGGAATTTCCCATAGAAGCACTCCCTCCTCAATACCTACTTTACAATCCTTATTAAAACGCCAGGCTCTAGTCATGAGATATTTTAATATACAAATATAATAAAAGAAAAGCAATACTGTTCTCAAAATTATCCCCTAGTTCTCAACAATAGAGGCAGCTAGTCCAACCCTTTTCGTCATTTTTTGAAGGAAACAGAAGAGTCGTTGCTCTCCCTCAGAACACAACAAGAAAATAACTGCATATATAGATCCTTTTGCTTCACTTCATAACTGCTTCTCTTAAACCCACAGAAAACAATTAGGCAGACCTGAGTTCAAACCCTAAATTTGAACTCTTTAACTTTTGACCTTAAACAAGTCTCTTTACTTCCATAGATTCCAGGTTTCTCATCTGTAGCAGGTGTATGAAAACCACCATATGTAAATTTGTGAAGGATAATGTATTATAAAGACATAGCAAGGTGCTTGGCACATAATATGCACGCAAGAGAGGCAATCCTGTATTCCCTTAGATATTGTGATTACGCCTGTGGTTACAAACCAAAATTTTTAAGTTTTGAAGTGCTTTCATGTATCAAATTTGATTCTAGGAAGAAAAAGGGGAGGAAGGAAGGGAGAAAAAATGGAATAGATAGATAAGGTTAACAATTATTATCCCACTTAACAATTTAACAGATGAGGAAACGTGACACAAAAGTTGGTATTACACCCAAGGTCACATAGTAATGACAGAGACTCAGATTTTAAAAACAATATGGTTCAACTTGTTCTTTTAACAAACGAATAGACAATGTTCAGATAGCTGTGAGAAAGTTAGAACCAAAGTGGTGTGCTGCTTTTTAGGACAGTTGTTTTCTGACCTCACAGCATTATTCTCTCACATATTGGCAGCAGTACCCTATAGACAATCAATTCCACTGAGAGCTTGGGAGAAAAAAGCATTTTTTGTGTGTGTGATAGAGTCTTGCTCTGTTGCCCAGGCTGGAATGCAGTGGCATGATCTCAGCTCACTGCAATCTCTGCCTCCCAAGTTCAAGCAATTCTCCCACCTTAGCCTCCCAAATAGCTGGGATTACAGGCATGTGCCACCACGCCCAGCTAATTTTTGTATTTTTAATAGAGATGGGATTTCATCATGCTGGCCATGCTGGTCTTGAACTCCTGACTTCAAGTGATCTGCCTGTCTTGGCTTCTCAAAATGCTGGTATTACTGTGCCTGGCCAAAATTGCTTTAACTCTTAGCTTAATATTTCCTATACACATTATTGTTTTTAGTTATTATAACTCAATGATTCTCTTCTGTCAAGATAAAGCTTACTTTTTCATGGGACTCTGTGATTCACCACAATGCTGTTTACTAACCGGAATCATATCTTAACAATTGTTTAAAATTGCTTACTGATAAAGGGCAGTTATCAGCCCCCTCAAAGCTTTTTGTTAATCTGAACATTTTAACTGAAGTTTGTAATAATAATTTTAAACTTCTATTAACTATTTTATTTATTGATATGTAAACTAGTACAAAGTTTCAACATTTTTTAGTTATATTTATGTTGTTTTAATGACTTACCTGGATATCCATTTCACACACTTTTAGAACTTTACATTAACACTATCCATAGAGCTTCTATTTAGAACATGTGCATCTTGCTTGAAAATCCCATTTATCTTTTTCTATAGGTGCTTCTCTCAATTGCCTTCTTTCCTATAACCTTAACCATGCACGTCAAAAAGTATTTAGTAATTGTACAACTGACATTCCAGTATTTTATTTTCTCATTTCTGAATTCGATCCCCGTAGGGCCAGCACCTCTGCGCTTACCTTAATCAGGGACAGGCAAGATTGTTCAGGGCATTGACTAAACCACTGGCTTCAACAAATGTAAACACATTTCTCCCTCTTCTGTCTTCTCTGAATAGGGACTGAAAAGAGAAAAGGGAGCTCTTGCTGACACACTGACCTATATAGAAATGGCCTTTCGGACTTCTTAGTTCCTCAAGTCCTGACCCAGCAAAAACATCTGCTAGATTGTTACTGCCTCACATGATCCTTGGTCTTGACTTTCTGCTTAACCTTGCATTCTTGCTGTCCATACCTACAAGTGACACCTTGGCTCAGGAGACATCTCAAAGCAGGCTTCATCAATTAGTATCCTTGAATTAGCCCCTCCCTCCCTTCCCTTCTTTCCTTCCTTCCTTCCTTCCTCTTTCTTCTCTCCCACCCTCCATTTTCCCTGTCTTCCTTTCATCTCAAAGCAAAATACAAAGAAATAAATAACAACTGTGAGCTTTACCTTGGCTTTCTCACACACTCACCATCTTGTTATCAATGTCTTTAAATGCATTTTTATACCTGTCTACAATATCAATTTTGTATTTTAACATTTTTCTTTTTGTAATTTATAACTTTTCTATTTTGATTCTTATAAACTTTGTGCTCTTTACAAAATTGTTGGCTGGGCCAAACCCTAGTTAGGCTTCTGAATTTTCTCCTAGGCCCATCTGTGCACTTCCTTGTCAAATACAGTTTTAGCAAATAACCCTGCTAAGTCAGAATGGCAAGAGCCACCCCCCATCCTCAATATCTGATCATCTTTGATGTCTAATTAGGTTCTCATCCTCCGCCACCCCCCAGGGGATGTTTGATCACTCCAGCCTGTCTTCAGCAAAAATATTGCTGTGTCAGTTGAGCCACAATCCCCCTTACCCTTCATGTTTCCTCTTAGATAATGTGTGTCTACTGATCTCTACCCCACTCCTTTCCTATAAATCCCAGTTCCCCATGCTGAATTGGAGTTGAGTCCAATTTCTCTCCCCTATTGCAAAACCTCGAGGTCCCTGTACCTATTGCATTCATTTTAAATAAAGCCTTCCTTATTGTGTTTCACCAAGTATCACTGGATATTTTTTCTTCAATTGTTCTGTCATTGTCCTCGTTCTTGTCCCAGCTTATTATGTCCATAAATTGTGCCTCCTAGTCTGTGAATGGTTTTGCTTTGAAAGTTGACCTAGTACCCTTCCCACTGCTTTTCTCTGGAGTTAACAGTATCAAAAATACTTTCATTTACTAAAACAGCCTCCTTTCTGGAGAGCACTTAGTATAGTGTGGTTGGCGACACAGAGGACAATAATGAGGTTCCCCCCAGAGAACTTGGCCCTAAAACTAAGTATGCAGTTGATGTCAGTGTTAAGTTTATAAACCAGATACATTAAGATGGGATCAGAAATTGTGAAAGTAAGTCAATCCCAAGAGGTAGAAATATAAAATCTAAGAACAATACATTCAACAAATGTTTACTGAGTATCTATTATGTGCCAGGCACACTGTTTAAGGTGCTTGGGATGCATCAGTAAACAAAACAGATAAAGGTGGAGGATGAAACAGAGTGGCAAAGCAGACCCTAAAGGATGAGATTAATTTAGCCAAGTGAATATCTAAGCAAAAGGGTTCCAAGCAAAGGCATATGAGTGCAGAGGCCTCTCCTGTGCTCCAGGAATTAGCAAAGCAGTAAGAATGCAATGAAAAGAGCAGAGTGAGCAAGAGAAACAGCTGGATGAGATCTATCAGAGGAGGAGAAAGATAGGTGATGTCAATAAGAGTATAAGGGTAGGAGAAGATCAGGGAGGGCTATATTGACTATTGTAAAGAGTTTCACTTTTATTCTGTGTAAAACTGGAAGCTATCTCAAGGTCCTTAATAGAGTAGTAATATACACGATCAAAATTATGTAAGACAGAATCAGTTCAGCAGTTCAAGTGGAGCAAGGGTTGAGCAGAGACAACCGTTAGGCAGCTAGTGTAATAACAGGTGAGAGATCAAAATAGCTTTGACCAGTGTGGTAGCAAGGCGAAGTGGCTGCTCTCTGGATACATCATTTGGAACATGATGCCATATATTACATGAGGTATCAGAAGGAGCTTCGAATCAAGGATAACTGCAAAATGTTTCTCCTGGAAAATGGAAGAATGAGATTTCTATTACTTGATACTGATAAAATGCAGTTAGAGGAGATTTTATGAGGAATTTAAAAAATTTAGTTTAGTGCATATGTGATTTAAGAGATTTCTTAGACATCCAAGGATTTATGTATGTATGTACGTATATACGTATGTATGTATATATGTATGTATGTATATATGTATTATGTATGTATGTATATATGTATGTATATGTGTGTATGTAGTATATATGTATGTATGTATATATGTGTGTGCATTATGTATATATGTATGTATGTATGTATATATGTATGTATGTATGTATTTTTTGAGACGGGATCTTGGTCTGTCATCCAAGCTCGAGTGCCGAAGTGCAGTGGCACAATTAAAGCTCATTGCAACCTCTATGTCCCAGGCTCAAGTCATCTTCTTGCCTCAGCCACCTGAGTAGCTGTGACTACAGGCATGCAGCACCACACCTTGGCTAACATCTTTATTTTTTGTAAAGACAGGGTCTCACTATATTTCCCAGGCTGGTCTTAAACTCGTGAGCTCAAGAGATCCTCCCATGCTGACCTCCCAAAGTGCTGAGATTACAGTTGTGAGCACTACACCCAGCACTACACCCCCAAAACATACAAGAGTCACTCTAAAAGACATTATCACTCTCTTCTCTCCTTCTCCTTTCTCCAGATATACTCCTCCCTATCTCCCAATTAATACTTTCCTAGGGAAAATACTCTGCTTGGACCTTCCTGGTTCTGTTCACTCTGTGTCCAACCTATAGAGGTGGTCAACAGAAAAACAGAAAACATATTGCAAAATTGCCAAAGGTAAAACATATTTAATTGTTGAAATGATGCTTAAAGGAAGCCATAAAGTATAGTCTGTGTCACAGAATTACAGACTTTTATGAATCTTAGGCAGAATCTACAGCAACCTCTTATTTTATACTTGAGAAAGCTGAAGCCCAGGGAGGATAAATGACTTTCAAAAGGTCAGTCATCTAGTTATTACAGAGCTCAAGCTAGAACCCAGAGCTCCTGCAAGCTATTAGAGCATGCTGCCTCTCAGCTGATTTCCTGCTTTTGCTATAATTCATACACTGCAGCATTCACATTCTATTTACATATTTTTATTTGGAAATACAATTAAATGCCAGACTTTTAGCATAGGGTCACCACTGTCATGGCCTTAAAAACAAAACTTTGTCTTTTCCTTCCTTTTCTAATTAGATGTCCTTAGAGACCTTCAGTTAACCTCAAGATGAATAGGACTACGGCTTATAAAATGTCAAGCAGATAAATGATTTACACCAGTAAGGTAGTCTGAGGTTTAAACCAGGGAAACTTTTTCATTTCAAAAGCCATTTACATGAGTAGAGTTGGGCTATATAAAAATGATGACACTACAATTGTTTCAAAATTATTTATGGAGAGGGTAACAGGCAATCAAAATTTAGAAAACAATTCCTTAAGATTTTGCAGCAGCACTTTCCTCTACTACAGGTTTAGCTGTAATTTCATACTGAAAGGCTTGCAATCAAATGATAGATGCAATCTCATCCAGGTAGGTAAGATGGAATAGCTTTAATTATAACTTTCTAGTTATAGAAAATGAAAGATTATGAATTTGGTTATAATTTTTTAGCTCTACTTTCTGTATCTTCTTCAGAAAATTCTCCCGAGACCACTGATGTTTATTGGACAGAAAAGGCACCAGATTCACGGGGAGCTGTAAATCCTTCTATTCAGTTCTGACAGTACAGAAATAGCCTAGACTTCTTTAAGGTAATTAAATATTTAGCTGCACAATTATCTTTAAATAGAATTAGAACTTACTTTGGAACCTACTTTCAACCAGCTTCTCTCATTACATTAATGAGCCAAATAGGGATTAATGGCAATTATATTTAATAGCAAAGCAGTATGTAAAATTTTTAAGCTGTACATTCTGCCCTTGCCTTTCTGCTTTTCAAAGTTGTATCATGGCCTTCTCCTTTTCACACAACATGCTTAACATGCAACTCACTCACCATATGATGCTGTTGTTGCTCATTCTTCTCACCTGCCCTGAATGTTTCAAATCCCAACTCTCCATCCTCAAATCAATGGCTTTTACAAATTGCCCTTCTAAGCACGGGAAGGTGATTTATTGAAAATTTAATGTAGGCAGATAATCTACTGAGAAATTGACTTATGTTTTATTTCTAAGCTTTATCTCATTAGGAAGAAAAAAAAAAGAGAACTTGTCCCATTTCCAAGAATGAAACAAGAAACTGTTCCTAAGGACTGAGACTCTGCTTATAAAAATGAGTGGAAAACAGATGTTTTTGTTCTTCAGAAATAGAAAGGAGAATTTTTAGGTTAGAATGAGCTAAGGGTAACTCACTAAGCAGCCACTTTTTTTTCAAGGTTAAGGTTAGGCATTTTACACTTGGCTTACATGATAATCTGTTTCCTGAAGACTAAAGGCCTCTGTGACAGTCAAAACAATGTACTACTTCGGGGATTTTGTAAAACCCACCACCCTTGTGTAGAGCTACATTGACAAGCCACAAGGAATGACCAGTATTGAAAGTCTTACCATGTATGTGTGTACAGAGAGATGATGAGTATTTCAGCTGAAATTAATTTGATTTAAACACAGACATATTATCTTGCCTGCATAAGTATTTTAAAAGAATGTAACTTGTTGCTTACAGACTAGGCTCATAAATAGCACAAAGCAGAAAAACAAAAATGATCATATCATTTTAAGTATTTAATGAAGTAAATAAGTAAAAGTTTACTTCCATTTTCTGGAAGCTATGAGTTTTCATTCATTGTTTTCTTATATCTAAAGTTTTAGTTTGGTGTGTTTAAATTGAAAAGAATGCGACACTGGCATCAAGATTAAGAAGAGCCAAATCACGTATTTTTAGTGAAAATATTTTTTTAAAATGTCAGTGACAGGGGAGGAAAAATACTCAAAATACAACATCACTCTGTTCCAAATCTTCTAAATCAGATGCTTAATTAAAAATTTAGAATGATCAGTATACCTTCAAAGTAAATGTTATAGAGCCACAGAATACTGTCACAAAGACATAATCTTTTTACATAATTTAAGTATATCCTGTATGGAGAGTTTTTCCAAAACTTCCCAATCAAACACTGAAGCAAAATGTGATGATAAGAGCATGGCATATGCAACAAGATGAAGAAAGGGCAGATAGAGATCAAAGATGGGCTCTGATGAACCCATCAATAATAGGATATTGCTGGTAATTTTTGGTCATTAAAGTTATAAAACCAAAGGATAAACTTTTAAAGCCCCTTGATGTCAAGACATGTACCTTTGTGCCTTTTCCCTGCAAAACCTATAAGAGTATTGGATCATAATAAAGTTCAGTTAAATATATTTTATGAATTAATTTTTAGTGAAAATGAGCTGATGGTAGTAATAATTAGCATTGTTCTTAGCAGCCTAACCAGTATTTTGCAAGCAGAGTTATACCGCCATCAAAAAAAAGCTATATTTAAATAATTTTCACACTTAGATCTTGTATTAGTCTATTATCACAATGCTATAAAGACAAACCTGAGATTGGGTAATTATTAAGAAGGGAGATGTAATTGACTCACAGTTCTGCATGGCTGAGGAGGCCTCAGGAAACTTACAATCATGGCAGAAGAGGAAGCAGGCATGTCTTACGTGGCGGCAGCTGAGAGCAAGTGAGCAAGAGCAGGGAAAACTGCCTTATAAAACCTTCAGACCTTGTGAGAACTCAACTCACTATCAGGAGAACAGCATGGGGGAACCACACCCATGATCCAATCACCTCCCATCTGGTCCCTCTTTTGACATGTGGGGAATATAGAGATTACAATTCAAAATGAGATTTGGGTGAGGACACATAGCCCAACCATATCAGATCCTCTGCTTAAAAGCTTTTTCATGCAGAAATTTTTCCTATATTAAGTATTTTTTTCATTATCCAAAAGGAAGTTCTTACAGTCTACCTCCTTAATTGATGGTTGGTAATTCCTCTTTTGGAAAAGATAAGGGAATAATGAGGAACTACATTTACCTTACCATTTATACAAAATAAAAGCAACATGGGATTGTTTTTCAAATTCTATGGGTATTAAACATTGCAAGGACGCATAAGATATTACCATATCATGAAGTGTCAACTAAAATGTTTGGAGATGTCACCCATTTTGCAACCTATATTGGTGGCAGTACAAGTCATACTATAATGAAAAGGTCCAAGCCCACCAGAGAGGCATATTTATAGCAATTTATTTCCTCACATGTATTATCTTTATTATTTATATTATACAGAATGTGTTTTGTTATGAGGAAAGATGCCTCCTTTGGCAAGAAAATGAAGAAAATATTTATGCACAGAGCATAAAATCTTTCCAAAAGTGTTCATTTAAAAGGTAGGCTTCAGACAGAACTCAATCCTTTTCCTTATATGAAGCACTGAACATGTTAACCTGACTCATTCAAGTTTACAAATTACCATTAATACTCATCCAGAATAAAGCACAATAGGAAGGGTCGAGCTATAAAGATCAATGAATGCCACTTGTGGCTTGTAAAGGTTTTTATTTCTCTCTATTTTAAAATACCTGACCTATGCCACGGAATAGCTTATGCTATTATAGTCAATATTAAGTTTACAATGTATCCATTATGTGCACAACTACAATGCTAAGCAATGTAGGAGGTAAAAAAATGTTACTTCTAGTTGTGGTAACATAACTTACCTCTATGAAATATCCAGAGAATTGTACAAGATAGATATTATCAAATACTTTGCAGAAGAGTATAGTCTGCACATTGTTAGAAATTCACTGGTAATAAACCTTAGGCAAGGCTGACTTCTATGGCAGTTGGGTTTGAAGGTAGCCTTTACAAAACTGGATTCACAAAAAGAAGTTAGGTAGGGTTTTGGGGGCAAGGTAAATTCATGAGCAAATGCATCAGGATAGACTTAGGTACTTTCTGTACATTAGCAGTATCAGCAATATTGCTGATATTAAGCAGATAAAAACACAGGATTCATGTCAGGAGAAAGGAAGAAAAATGATTGGATAAAAAAAGAAAACCTTAAGTTGAAGTCATTAAAGCACCAAAATGAAGTCTGAATTTAGGGCAAGAGAAAATGATAATTGCTTATCTCATGTACCACCAGCAGATCATTTTTGTTTCAAATCAATCTAATGTAGATCTATGCATTGAGAATAAAAACAAAACCCCTAAATCTCTGTTAAACTTAGCTATGAGTGAAAAAGGAGGGAGAAATAATTCTAAGTACAAGGAATATCTAATGACAACTTTGAGAGGATTTTTCAAGGTCATCATCATCTGTACTAACACATCTTATTCACCTGTTATACATAGCTTGCTACTTCCTATATAAGGATTCTTGCTCTTACACTTAATTTACATCAGAATATTCGGCCCCCTGTGTCAATTTTTTCAGACCATATACATCCATCAAATTCTAGTTTGTATCTCCTTTTGTTCTAGCATATATTATCAGAATCATCTTTACCTCCACTATACTCCAATTTTCTAAACACCCATACTATTTTTTAAACTCACTGAAGACAATGATTATACTTGCTGTCAATTACAGACTGAACTGTGTCCCTCAAAAATTCTTATGCTGAAGCTCCAACCCTCAATGTGACTGTATTGAGAGACAGGTCCTTTAAAGAGATAATTAAAGTCAAATGAGGTTATAAGAGTGGGTCCATAATCCAACAGAACTCATATCCTTATAGACAAGAAAGAGACGCTAGCAGTATACTTAGGAGTGTCTGAAAGCAAAGAGAGAGGCCTCAGGAGAAACCTAACCTGTTGGTGCTTTGATGTTGGACTTCCAGCCTCCAGAACTGTGAAAAATAAATTTTTGTTGTTTAAGTCATCTAGTTCGTTATGGCAGGCCTGGTAAAATAATAGACTGCCTGTATTTACTAAATAATGATCTTTTCTCCCTTCTTTGACTCTGATCCTCTGGAGTATAGGAAACAAAATTATCTAATTTCTAAAAGTCTCTTACAATTCTAGGAATATTTTATTTATTGGAATAACATAAGATGATTACATGTAGACATACATGAATAAATGAATTAATTCAAGTTCTTATAGAGGAAAGTATTCTTCAGGAAGATTTACACTAGTGATGGGATAAGAGGGTAAAAATCACTTAAAATACCAGTATAAAACAGGAAAATCACATTGTAATGAAAGTGATTTGGACTTGTGAGTCATAAAATCCTGAGTTTGAATCCTGGCTGCTTCAATTAATAACTATGTATGTTGGTCTTCAGTTTCATCATTTAAAAATTTGGATAATAACATTTCCTTTGCAATATTATTAGAGGTAAAAGAGGCTTAAGCACTGATTTTAATTTCTGGTGACACTTACTTAATAAATATTAGTTATTTTGACAATTTTGAGTCTCAGTTATAACAAGAATAAATTAGTGAAAAAATTAACCTAAAAAAAGGGTCAATGTATAGAAGAGGTCTGAAAGAAGCTCATAAAATATGGAAGATGGGAAAATAAAGAACTTACTAGGAAAACAAAAGGATTGCAAAGCAGTACTGAAAAGCACAGCTCAGCCTGGAAGTCTAACTTTTTAAAAATACCTATGCACACGGTCACAGTTTGTTGCCCCCACCCCACACTAGTAATGCTAACCAGCCACGAAATAATAAGCAAAGAGAGAGAAAGACTGGATTCACATGGAGCTTGAGATTAGTCTGGAGGGTAATGGTCAAAAAATAATAATAATATAGAGAGAATGAGAATGCTGGTAAGAATTTCTGTGAAATAGATCCTTAGTTCTTCCTGGATAAGAAAATCCAAGAAGTTGCTCGTAGCAAGAAATGATGAGGAAATAGAAATTGTGGTTGTTTTCATGTTCTCATTTTATTATTTCTTGATTTAAGCAATACTATGGCTTTCCAAAATTCCACATGTGATTATACTTCAACAGTGGGCCACACTGGGCCCCTTTACCCTGACTAATCATGTTTCAATTAAATCATGGTCACAGGACCTCAATTTTATGATCACATCATTTCTCACTTATCATGATATATTACTTCAGGACACGTGATCATTCAAAGTATTTATTTATGATTTAGCATTCCCATTAAAGTGTCTCCAGATTTTGTATTTATAAAGAACCTAATGCTTGCTATTATCCTTATAGTAGCTACACTCTCAACCATGTAACTATACTTTACATGATGTTAAAGGCATAGCTAGGGAAGCACACATTATTTCATGACTTTGTAAAAAATGTTATAATTATATAATCACCAGGGATAGCATTCCTTATGCTCAGGGAGTATATAACATCTCAGTAGTTTTCCATTAGAACATTAGTCATATGGGGTTGGCATGAAAAATTAGGTGCCCTCCCTCAATTCAAGGTTAACACATAGGAATCACAGAATTCATACTCCCATCGAGACTGGTTTGTCCTTTCTAATAACTTTTCCTCATCTAAATGAGTTATTTGATATTCCAGGAGCTCTTGCCTCTAAAGTATAACACTTTAAATGCTCCTTACTACACAAGTTTAGAGAAAACAAAAATGAATTCAATGTTCTCTATCTATTTAGGTATAAATTAATTATGTAAATTTACTCAAGAGATAGACGTATTAAAATTTACAAAGAATTTACATGGAGGATTTAGAAATTATATCAAGTGAAAGTTACTCAGAAATAGTAAACAACAATCAATTTTGATGAAAATGTGGTTTCTATTACATGAATTTCCTCATAGAAGATACAGACAGTCTCCTATTTATAATGGTTTGACTTATAATTTTTCTACTTTATGATGGTGCAAAACTGGTACATATTCAGGGAAAAGTATGCTTCAAATTCTAAATTTTGGTCTTTTCCCAGGCCAGTAGTATACAGTACAATCCTCTCTCATGATGCTGGGCCAAATCATCTAACACAAAGCCTGTCTTACAATAAAGTGCTGAATATCTCATGTAATTTTTTTTCCCCAAGATAGAGTCTTACTCTGTCCCCCAGGCTGGAGTGCAGTGGCAGAATCCCAGCTCATTGTAACCCCCACCTCCCAGGTTCAAGTGATTCTCCTGTCTCAGCCTCCTGAGTAGCTGAGACTACAGGCATGCAACAGTACGCCCAGCTAATTTTCGTATTTTTAGTAGAGATGGGGTTTCACCATGTTGGCCAGGCTAGTCTTGAACTCCTGACCTCAGGTGATCCACCCACCTCAACCTCTCAAAGTACTGGAATTATAGGTGTGAGCTACCATGCCCGGCCTCATGTAATTATTGAATACTCTATGGAAGTGTTCTGAGCACATTTAATGCAGGCTGGGTAACTATGATGTAGATAGGTTAGGTGTAGTCAATGTATGTTTAACTTAACAATATTTTCAACTTAAAATGGGGTTATGGAGAGGTAGCTTCATTGTAAATCAAGGAATATCTGTATATTTATATTAGAGAGCTTCAATAAAAAAGCAAGTACTGGAGAGGAGGGTCATTTTTTCATAGTCTGCATAGATACAGTGTAAGAATGATTAAGTTTACTAGCATATTGACTTGATTTCTTCATTCTTTCCCCATAAAGTGTTTTCATGTTATTCACTTGAATATACACCTAGATACTTATCAAAGCTAAAGAATATTATAGTCTATATAATGTATTTCATATGTAAAATGTTAGGATTTTTCTTTCTAGAATTTGTAATTAAAGTTACTAAAGCAAAAATGTTTATTTATTTTTTCTTTTGGAGGCAGGGTCTTCCTCTGTTACCCAGGTGGGAGCTGAAGTGCAGCAGTAGTGCCATCATAGCTCACTGCATCCTTGAACTCCTGGACTCAAGAGATCCTCCTACCTCAGCTCCCTATCAAGTAGCTAAGACCACCGGCCCCTGCCACCATGCATGGCTAATTTCTGTTTTGTTTTGTTTTTAGAGATGGGGGGTCTCACTCTGTTGCCCATGCTGATCTCAAACTCCTGGCATCAAGCAGCCCTTGTACCTTGGCCTCTAAGAAAACTGTGATTACAGGTGTATGCTACAGCACCCAGCCAGTAAGTTTCTTAAAACATATTTGCCTATATCAAGTAAGATTCTCCTTAGTCATACGATTCTGTGTGTGTACAGGCATTTGTACAATGAATCTCCTATGCAAAAGACCTCCCAATCTTTACAAAAGAAAATATCTAAATATTTAAAGTATCTAAAATAAACTTCAGTGAATGGCAAATGGCTAAGCTTTACCTTTTCCTTAGAATTGAGGCTGAAGCCATTTCCAAATCAACCATTACAGCCTATTTTTGTTTAAAATTTTATTAGTAGCAAATTTTAGAAACAATAATAGCCCCATTACTTGTTCACATAACAATATATTTGTCTTGAAAATAACTATATTTTCTAAAAAAAAAAAAATTAGCTAGAAGAGTGGTATTGTTTTGCAGTTTTTCAAGTCTTTCTAAAGAGTATCTTACCAGAAGGGAGCTCGGTTCTGAAAACTGTGTCGAGAATTCAATCTATTGAATTACGTTGTTTTGGTTGAAATATATAAAGAAAATTCTATCTCACACAGACTTATAGTTGGGAAAGGATGGTGTGCTTTTATAGCCTTCTCAGATAACTGTGGTTAGTCTTCATTGACAGATTACCAAATTTTGACAGGTGTCAGTTTCCAAAAGAGTAGTTATAAGGTGGATTCTGAAACCACAGCAATGAACTTTCCATACTCTTACATTTTAAACCATGCCTCTAGCTTGCACTTTGAATATATCTTTTACCTATACACGATTTTGTAACAACCTATATTGGACATTTGTAAAATATTGGTCTCTCAGTTGTACTAATTTTTGAAATGTTGACAAGTTTCATTACATAACACCTATATAAAAAACACATCTTCAACATGACCACCAATATTATCAGAAAAGTCTTTAAATATTGGAAAGCTGAAAAACTCAAACTAGTGGTTGACACAGTCTATTTTCATTTTTTAGGAAATGTCTGCTAAATACCCATGTCTGAATAACTGTAGTTGATATATCAGTTGTTCTTTCAAGAAAAAATGGTATTGCATTTAAAAAATGGCTGGTTCTATTTTGGCTTTTGTTGTCATTGCTTATGGTGTTTTAGTCATGAAGTCCTTGCCTATACTTATGTACTGAATGGTATTGCCTAGGTTTTCTGTTAGGGTTTTTACAGTATTAGGTCTTATGTTTAAATCTTTAATCCATCTGGAGTTAATTTTTGTATAAGGTGTAAGGAAGGAGTCCAGTTTCAGCTTTCTTCACATGGCTAGCCAGTCTTCCCAACACCAATTATTAAACAAGGAATTCTTTCCCCATTGCTTGTTTTTGTCTGGGATGTCAAAGATCAGATAGTTGTAGATGTGTGGTGTTACTTCCGAGGCCTTTGTTCTGTTCTATTGGTCTATATCTCTGTTTTGGTACCAGTACCATGCTGTTTGGATTACTGTAGCCTTGTAGTATAGTTTGAAGTCAGGTAGCATGATGCCTCTAGTTTTGTTCTTTTTGCTTAGGATTGTCTTGGCTATGTGGGTTGTTTTTTGGTTCCATATGAAGTTTAAGGTGTTTTTTTCTGGTTCTATAAAGAAGGTCAATGGTAGTTTTATGGGGATAGCATTGAATCTATAAATTACTTTTGGGAAGTATTTTCATGATATTGATTCTTCCTAACCATGAGCATGGAATGTTTTTCCATCTACTTGCATCCTCTCTTATTTCCTTGAGCAGGGGTTTATAATTCTCCTTGAAGGGGTCCTTCATGTCCTTTGTTAGTTGCATTCTTAGGTATTTTAAACTTAATAGCTTCTGCACAGCAAAAAAAATAACAATCATTAGAGTGAACCGGCAACCAACAGAGTTGGAAAAAATTTTGCAAGCTACCCATCTGACAAAGGGCTAATATCCAGAATCTACAAAAAACTAAAACAAATATACAAGGAAAAAACAAACAACCCCATCAAAAAGTGGGCAAAAGATATGAACAGACACTTTTCAAAAGAAGATATTTATGTGGCCAACAAACATATGAAAGAATGCTCATCATCACTGGTCACTAGAGAAATGCAAATCAAAACCACATTGAGATACCATCGCATGCCAGTTAGAATGGTAATCATTAAAAAATCTGGAGACGGCACATGCTGGAGAGATAGGATGTGGAGAAATAGGAATGCTTTTACACTGTTGGTGTCAGCATGAATTAGTTCAACCATTGTGGAAGACAATGTAGCGATTCCTCAAGGATCTAGAAATAGAAATACCATTTGACCCAGCAATCCCATTACTGGGTATATACCCAAAGGATTATAAATTGATCTATTATAAAGACACATGCACACATAGGTTCATTGCAGCACTGTTTACAATAGCAAAGACTTGGAACCAACCCAAATGCCCATCAAAGATAGACTGGATAAAGAAAATATGGTACATATACATCATGGACTACTACACAGCCATAAAAAAGGATGAGTTCATATCCTTTGCAAGGACATGAATCAATCTGGAAATTATCATTCTCAGCAAACTGACACAAGCACAGAAAACCAAGCACCTCATGTTCTCACTCGTAAGTGGGTGTTGAACAATGAGAACACATGGACACAGGATGGGGAACATCACACACTGGGGTCTGTTGGGGGGTGGGGGGCTGGGGAGGGACAGCAGGGGGTGGGGAGATTAGGGAGGGATAACATTAGGAGAAATACCTAATGTAGGTGACGGGGGATGGAGGCAGCAAACCACCATGGCATGTATATACCTATGTAACAATACTGCAAGATCTGCACATGTACTCCAGAATTTAATGTAAAATTAAAAAAAAGGGAAAAGTAAAGGGAGAGACACTAGGGGAGCATGTTCACAGAAGGATGACCATGTGCCATGTGAAGTGGCAGCAGGGTCTGCCATCCTCAAGCTAAGGAGAGGCCTCAGAGGAAATCAACCCAGCTGGCATCTTGATCTTGGACTTCCAGCATATAGAACTGTGAGAAAATAAAATTCTGCTGTTAAGGCCAAAAAAAAAAAAAAAAAAAAAAAAAAAAAAAAAAAAAATGGCTGGTTCAGTTTGCCACCTGAACAAGGGCACAAGTGTTTTATTCTTGAGACAATAGCATACTTTCATATGAAGCAGGAGTACTCTATGTATATTTCCCATTTTGTCACACAAAATATTAAGATATTAAAATATCAAAGGTTGAGATTTTATAAAATTAATAACTTTTGCTGCATCCACATTTCTAAGTGAAAGTAGCTTTTTATTTTAAAGAGTGAGCACGTGGAGATGAAGAATAGAACCATTTTGTAATACTGCTTCAACTGTCTAAGGCACCCTTACTCACTATTGCTTTGCAGCATCACTGCAAATATCAATACAATGAAAAAGTCAAATAATGTATTAGAACATTATTTAAATAATTTGACATTATGGATACCTGAAAAGCATTTCAGAGACCTCCATAGGTCTATGGCCCACAATTTGAGCACTCCTGCACTGTTTCTTGAGCTCAAGACTCATTTAATGATGTACTAGACATCCTATAGGTACTGTTACTTCAAGAATCTTAACTGATTTTTGGTCACATTTCCTCCTTTTCCCCAAGCTCTTCTTTCGTTTTCTGTCTCAGACATCATCATTTTCCATGTCATTCAAGTCAGAAACCTAGGCATCACTATTGCTTTTTCCTTTCTCCATAATCCCTTGCACCTAATTGTTCCTTCAGTACAATCTCTTACATATTTTCATTTCTGTCTATCATTATAAAGATTGAGTTATTAGAAGTCTGGGCATAAACAAACAAACTTCCCTAAAATTCCTTTCCTTCCTTAGTCTTCTCCTCCCATTCATTCTCCACTGTCCTACTATAGAGAGCTTTTGAAGAAGCAAATCATCTAGATGATGCAATATTCCAAAGGCTCTGCACACAGCCAGAGTCTCAATTCCTACTTTCACTCCTTCCCAGATGAGTGACCTTTGCAAATTACTCAGGCTCTGTGTTAGACAGTTTGCCTTAAAAAAAAAAAAAAAAGGAAACGTATTTATCACACATGGTTATAAACATAGAATGAGAATAGAATGAGAAATTCATATACAGTATTATCTAGATGAATTTGTAGAGTGCTGGTATAACCCTGAAATCTAGCAAACAATTAATAAATATTAGTGATTATTAATTTGTCAACTCCTTAAAATTCTCCCATTTTTTTATTTTTTATAATAAATGTAATCTGACATGTATTTCTCACTCCTAGAATATGATCTTAACTTTAACTTATATTCACCTATTTCAATATCTTAAATATAGTTGATGTTTAATAATGATTGTCAGTAACTAATGAACATTTTTCTCTAAATTATCTACAAATGTAGACTTAGTTTTGTTACTATTTGCATTTTTCAGTCATATTTCTCAATTATAAAAAATCCTATCTAATTACCAGATTAAAATACATTGTAATATTTTAACACATATAAGCTAAATTATATAACAAGGTTACTCTGCTAACTTATTGTCCCTAGGTTGGCAAAATTCTAAGCTCAATTTTTAAAACACATTTCTTCTAAAGACTCATATAACAGTAAAAGTCTCAAACCTTCCCATCGTAGGCTTTATGAAGGATAGGGATGATCTATAAAACTCATGAAAATATATGCAATGTTTAATGAATGCCATGTACGTATACATACATTTGTATGTATGTATGTACACACACACATATATGTAATGTATTTGGGAAAAATATATGTATGTATGTATATATTTGGGAAAAACATCCGTTGCTTCCTTCAGATTCTCAAAAGAAATCTTTGATCTACACAAGATTAATGACCACTATTACAGAAAACAGCAGAGAGGGCTCAGCCCGGTGGCTCACACCTGTAATCCCAGCACTTTGGGAGGCTGAGGCAAGTGGATCACGAGATCAAGAGATCAAAACCATCCTGGCCAAAATGGTGAAACCCCATCTCTACTAAAAATAAAAAAAATTGGCTGGCTGGGTGGCATGCACCTGTAGTCCCAGCTGCTCAGGAAGCTGAGGTAGGAGAATCGCTTGAACCAGGGAGGAGAAGTTGCAGTGAGCCAAGATCATGCCACTGCACTCGAGCCTGGAGATAGAGCGAGAGCACGTATGTCAAGAAAGAAAGTGAGAAAGAGAGAAGGAAGGAAGGGAGGGAGGGAGGGAGGGAGGAAAGAAGGAGAGAAAAAGAGAAAGAAAGAAAGAAAATTGCAGAGAATATAGTGCCAGGAGTTGGCAGGGTCCATGACAGATTGGAGGAGATATATTTTTCAGCATGGAAATTTTTGAACATGTCAAATCATACAATGAAGGCAACTGCCTACCAGGTCTACATTTATATAAACTTTGAAAATAAATTATATGAAGTCCACAACTCTGAACCTGAGTATCTGACCCCTGAACAAGAGCCTATAAATAACAGCATTAAATCACCTTGTCAGTTTTACTGCATGCTTCTTCCTGGTGCACCTTATGTTTGTTGCCAACACTGCTGAGGGCTTAGAAAGAGCCTATGATTATAGTAACTTTGCATTGTGTGTGTTTGTGTGTGTGTGTGTATGTGTGTGCGTTTAGATTTTTTTTGAGATGATGCCATTTAAACTAATGATTAAATTTTTTAAAAACACGTATGTATGATGTATAATATATAACCTGAAATAATACACTGGTTATATATATTAATATGAAATATGATATATATCACATTTCATATATAGTATATTGTCATACAATATAAAATATAATTTGCAATATAAAGTGTAGTTTAATATATAATGCATAATATAAAATATATGTTTTGTAAAAATATGTGATTCTTCCATAGAAAATAATCTACATATTTAATGTAGATGATAATTTTATAAGATTTTAACCAAAAAACCCACTTAATTCTCTGTAAATAATTAAAAAGCATTTATATTTGAATAACTGCACTTAAAACTTTTTATAACAACTATTCAATAGGGATATGTCAGTTTAAGATAGATTTTTCTTTAGACTTATTTTTGTGTTTCAGTTTATAAGTAATTTCATGTTTAAATTTATCTAGTGGACCTGGTTGTCAAAATAGAATATGATTGAAACATTATTTGGAAGCTGGCAATTGATTTTACTTGCTGTGGATGTTAACAGGTGTTCAGTTATATGCTGTCATGGGAACAGAAATCTGTCCTTAGGTCAAAATTGACTAAGGAGCTGTGTTAGAAATAATATAGATGTGCTATAAGCAAAATATTCTGAAATCAAATTCACTGATTAAAAATTCAGAGGGTTATCTTTAAATTCACTACTTAAAATAGTCCTTGTGCTGAAATAATACTTATCAACTTTTCCATCTTTATTATCTGTTCTTGTCTGCTTCATAAAAATCAGAAAATTAAATGCAATGTCTTTCCATTAGTGCACTGTTAAAGCTGTAAATTTAAAAACAAATCAGAGAATATGAAAGGTAAGATCCTCTTAGTAACATTAACTTGTCCAACATTGATTATATATAATTCCTGGATTGCTGGTTAGTGTGCTAAATGTACACTTTATTATAAGGCATAAGAAATGTAGGAAAATTAATGCTGTTATGAAAACCCTTACTTTTCACTTTCTTGAGTTATGAAGGTTAAAATGTGCAATCTTAAGACTGTCTTTGCATAGGATCCTGCAATATAATAAAATAAACTTGTTGAGAAAATTAACTATATTCACTCAGTAAAAATGATGCCTGCTTCCTTGAATGAAACACTTACAGAATCTGAATTTAAAGGTAGCAGATAAAAACTTTAATGATTTAATAGTATTCATAAACCCTGATAAATTTACCTCACAAAATGATATTATTATATGTCTGAAAAATCTGTAAAACATTCTTTATGTTATAAAAAGTTGTAAAAGTTTTATCCAATTAATAATGTAGACACATTCATTTACTATACAGTATATATATATATCAAAAAATAATTAATTCAATTACTACATTGCATTCATAAAGGAACTTAGAAGATACTAAAGAGAATAAGTAGCAAAGGTCATTAAGATTTCATTGTTCTTAGGATATCTGAAGTGGACTAGAATAAAAGGGTTAACAGACAGCAAAACAATAACAGAAATGAATAATAAAATTAACAAGATTAAAGATCCAAAGGAGCCAGAGTCTTTTTATGTTTTATACAGTGACTCATAAAAGATATCTGGGCTATATAACAGGTGCTCAAAAAACATTTGTGTAATGAATTAACTTGCATGCTATCTTCAATAACACAAAAGTTCAAAAGCTCCCTTTATTGATAGTGAGGTTTCTCGGAGAAAGAGTTAGCAGCAGGTCAAATCTGAATAATCAGCATGAATGCTACTTACTCCAGGAAATTAAAAAAAAATTCCTAAATTGAATGTGGTCTGCAATTAAAATTCATGGAAGGGTATTATCAGAAACTCTAGAAATAGTAGTTCAGGATATTTTACTAATGATTTATCTCACTGGGTTAAACAACAAAGACAGGTGCATTAATTCCAGAAAGACATTATTAAAATGCCCACATTCTCTAGGAAAGCATTTATGTGTGTGTGTGTGTGTGTGTGTGTAGCAGCTTAGATGTGGTAGCAATGGTGGTGGTCTTATCTGAAGTTCCTCTCACTACTACTTCAGATGTCCATCTAATCAGCCACATAAAGGCATCAGAAAAGGATGGCGAGTATTCCATAAGTGGATGTAGAAGACCAAAAGTTATTTTTTTTGTAGAATTAAGAAAATGTACCTATGCAACAATCTTGCATGATCTGCACACGTACCCCAGAACCTAAAGTACAATTAAAAAAATTTATATATATATATATATACATGGAAAGTTGCAATTGCTATAGTATAAGTCTCCCATATATATAAGGGATGGTGAAATACTAATAAAGTGTAATGGTATTAGTTCTGTAGTAAGCTAACTAAAACTATTCTTGGGAAGTTGTACCACAGATAGATATGTAAATACGTTCATTCACATATTCAGCAAATATTATTTGTTATATTATTATAAGCCCTCTATGTAAGCTACTTATATGCAACTCTGCTCTACTGCCAGTGAAATGTTGATGAGTAAGACATGACACCTGCCTACTAAGGACATTATGATAAACTACAGAAATGAAGTAGCAACAGTAAAAAAAATACATATAAACTGAGAAATATATAATATTCCATTTCTAAAAGTAAATATATGAATAATCCCTGAAAATATATTCAATAATGGGTAAAGCAGCCTATCTTAAAGTGCAGCAGGATAGGATCATGAGGTCTTAACTATTTTTTTGGTCGTTCATGTCATTTGTTAGACAGAATAGATTTAGAAGAATGTGTTTGCTCACAAAGAAGTTGTAATGTATGTTTCAATCAGGTCTCATGCAGCATAGAGTAATTTGGCTATTTGAATCCCTGTTTGTACCAGAGAAACAATTTCTTAGCTACCTTGCATGCACAAAGGTGGTTAGTGTTCCTGCCTTACATAAGAAGACATGGGCTTTGTCAAGATATATAATATCTTTGCCAAGGTACATGTGCCCACCTTGGTTCTATATTGATCATCTTGTCAATATTTCAATATCATTTGGACAACAACATAATCATGATAGGCTTGAATAAAGACAATCAGGAATGACTGCTTAAAGTTCTATCATGAAAGGCCTTCAAGACAACTCAGCCTCCCCAGAAGCCATGCGTCTATCAGCTTGTCTAGGGAGGAAAACTAACCAGCCTCATCTATATAAATAACTATTCTGTTAAATGGTGGGTTGTAGAGCATGTAAGAGACATATTTATGATATCTGGAATCAAACAGATAGCATTATAGCATATCTGATGATTCCCTGTTTCTATTTGCAATAGACTGAATGTTTGTGTTTCACTGTAATTTATATGTTGAAATCCTAACACCCAGTATGATGGTATGAAGTGGTATAACCTTTGGGAGAAAATTAGGTTATGAGAGGGCAACCCTTATAAATGAGTTTAGCGCCTTCATGAAAGATATCCCAGAGAGCTCCTGCTCTCTTTCCACCATGTGATGATGCACTGAGAAGTCAGCAGTCTGAAACCTAGAAGAGTTCCCTCACCATGCTGGAACCCTCATTTCAGACTTCTAGCCTCCAGAACTGTGAGAAATAAATTTCTTTATAAACCACTGTGTCTATGGTTCTTTGTTATAGTAGCCTGAACAGACTACGATAATCTTTATCTGAAAATGTATTTATTTTTTTTTTTTGAGACAGAGTTTCACTTTTTTGTCAGGGCTGGAGTGCAATGGTACAATCTTAGCTCACTGCAACCTCTGCCTCCCGGGTTCAAGCAATTCTCCTGCCTCAGCCTTCTGAGTAGCTGGAATTACAGGTGCACACCACCACACCCAGCTAATTTTGTGTTTTTAGTAGAGACAGGGTTTCACCATGTTGGCCAGTCTGGTCTCAAACTCCTGACCTCATGCTTGAGCCACAGCACCCAGTCTGAAAAATGTACTTTCTATTGTCAAACATAAGCACATCCTTTTTGACATTACTTAGCTCCTTAATGCAGTTCCTGTTGAGTATTCATTTACACATAAGTAGAGTGCCCAGATGAAGAAGTTTAAGAGCTGGGTTAGAATAAGGCCTGTTTATTATCTTCACTATATATACAGAGTCTGAAACCTATTGTGAATATGCAAGTAGTTCAGGGCTAAAGACCCTGATTATAGGTGTGACAACTATTTACTGGAAGAAAAAAACAGAAAAGAAAGCAAAAGGCATCAAAATGACAGCCCATACAGGTCACAAAAGAAAGACAATATTTTTTGAACTTAAACCCTCTTAGGAGCAACTTGTTCAAAACAGTGTGAAGATGTGGCTTAATTGTTAGGGTAAATGTTGCTCATATTACAGCTTCAAACAAAAAGAGCCATGAGACACCGAAGGCCAGCAAACATATTTTGGCCATTAGACTATAATCCCTTAGAGGGAAGGAACTCTGTGGGAAGGAACCTCTTACATCCTCCTCCTTTCCAGAGCAGAGAACAAAACAGCACTTAGTATGTGCTATGAAAATGACAGCTGTTATTAATAATTCTTTTCATGTCAGTCAGTGGAATGTCTAAAAGAAGTTTCTGTCACATTTTTCATCAAGACACTGTGCTACGTTACCTAACAAGAAGGTCAAGACACTGGTAAAGCAAGAGCAATATAAAGGGATTTAGAGAGAGAAAGAGACAGAGAGAAGGGGAGAGAGAGAGAGAGAGAGAGAGGGAGAGAGAGAGAGAGAAAGAAAAATAAGAGAGAACAGAAGAATTGAAAGAGAAAAAGAAAAATGAAGAAACAACTTAATTTAGGCATAAATATACAATTTTCTCATTTTTTGAAAAGTTAATCATTTATTTAAAATGTCTTTGTTTTTGCTAAACATGTCAAGAAGCACCAAAATCTGTTCTGTGCTTATGGACTTAAAGGTCCTAACCTTATCCTTGTCAAGTTGAGCATTAATCACTGATATTTTAAAAATAGAAATGAATATAAATAATTAGTAACTCACACTTCTTTTTTTTCCCCCAGGACAATGACTTATCTTCCCTATTCCATGAATCTCAAATACTGTAATGGATTCTCTATGAACTCATTCAAGGCAAAACATTTTGAGAGACAGATTCAACCAAGTAAAAAGGCAACCTATAAAATGGGAGAAAATACTTGCAAATCATTATATCTGATAAGAGGTTAATATCTAGGATATATAAAGAACTCCTGCAGCTCAACAACAAAATAACATAATTAAAAAATGGCCAAAGGACTTGAACAGGTATTTCAATGAAGATATACAAATGGCCAACAAGCATATGAAAAGATGCTCAATATCACTAATTATTAGGGAAATGCACATCAAAACCATGATGAGATATCACCATACCTATCAGGATGGCCACTCATCACATCACCACTCATCACATCACATAAAATAACAAATGTTGTGAGTATGTAGAAAAACTGGAATTCTGTTCTGTTGCTGGGAATGTCAACTGGTACAATCATTATGAAAAACAGTATGATGCTTCCTCAAAAAAATTAAAAATAAAATTACCATATGATGTGGCAATTCGACTTGTGGGTATATATTTAAAAGAATTGAAAATGAACTCCCATTCACAATTGCTACAAAGAGAATAAAATACCTAAGAATACAACTAACAAAGGATGTAAAGGAACTCTTCAAGGAGAACTGCAAACCACTGCTCAACAAAATAAGAGAGGATACAAACAGATGGAGAAACATTCCATGCTCATGGTTAGGAAGAATCAATATCATGAAAATGGCCATACTGCCCAAAGTAATCTATAGATTCAATGCTACCCCCATCAAACTACCAATGACCTTCTTCATAGACCTGGAAAAAAACGCTTTAAACTTCATATGGAACCAAAAAAGAGCCTGCATAGCCAAGACAATCCTAAGCAAAAAGAACAAAGCTGGAGGCATCACACTGCCAGACTTCAAACCATACTACAAGGCTATAAAAACAGCATGGTACTGGTACCAAAACAGAGACATAGACCAATGGAACAGAACAGAGACCCCAGAAGAAAAACCACACATCTACAACCATATACTCTTTGACAAACCCGGCAAAAACAAGCAATGGGGAAAGTTCATGTTTAATAAATGGCATTGGGAAAACTGGCTAGCAATGTGCAGAATGCAGAAACTGGACCCCTACCTGTCACCTTACACTAAAATTAACTCCAGATTGATCAAAGATTTAAACATAAAACCTAACACCATAAAAACACTAGAAGAAAACATAGGCAAAACCATCCAGGACATAGGCACAGGCAAGGACTTCATGATTAAAACACCAAAAGCAATGGCAATAAAAGCCAGGATAGACAAACGGGATCTAATTAAACTCCAGAGCTTCTGTACAGCAAAAGAAACCATCATTAGAGTGAATCAGCAACAAACAGAATGGGAAAATATTTTTGCAATCTACCGATCTGACAAAGAACTAATATCCAGAATCTACAAAGAACTAAAACAGATATACAAGAAAAAAACAAACAACCCCATTCAAAAGTGGGCAAAGGATATGAACAGACACTTTTCAAAAGAGGACATATATGAGGCCAACGAATATATGAAAAAATGCTCATCATAACTGGTCATTAGAGAAATGCAAATCAAAACCACACTGAGATATCATCTCACGCCATTTAGAACAGTGATCATTAAAAAATCTGGAGACAACAGATACTGGAGAGGATATAGAGAAATAGGAACACTCTTACACAGTTGGTGGGAGTGTAAATTAGTTCAACCATTGTGGAAGACAGTGTGGTGATTTCTCAAGGATCTAGAAATAGAAATTCCATTTGACCCAGCAATCCCATTACTGGGTATATATCCAAAGAACTATAAATCATTCTACTATAAAGACACATGCACACCTATGTTCATTGCAGCCCTGTATACAACAGCAAAGATCTGGAACTAAGCCAAATGCCCATCAATGATAGACTGGACAAAGCAAATATAGTACATATACACCATGGAGTACTATGCAGCCATAAAAAACGATGAGTTCGTGTCCTTTGTAGGGATTTGGATGAGTCTGGAAACCATAATCCTCAGCAAACTGACACAAGAACAGAAAGCCAAACACCATATATTCTCACTCATAGGTGGGTGTTGAATAACGAGAACATGTGGACTCAGGGAGAGGAGCATCACACACTGGGGACAGTTGGGGGGGTAGGGGAGAGACAGCTGGGGG
Source organism: Aotus nancymaae (assembly GCF_030222135.1). Taxonomy (NCBI): domain Eukaryota; kingdom Metazoa; phylum Chordata; class Mammalia; order Primates; family Aotidae; genus Aotus; species Aotus nancymaae. The sequence goes on from NW_026988413.1 coordinate 36,231,765, forward strand.
TGGAGAGGGAGGGGGAGGGGAGGAAGGGATAACCTGGGGAGAAATGCCAGATACAGTAGGTACCTAAAGTAAAATAAATAAATTTAAAAAAATATTAATCTACCTGTTTAATAAATTAACAAAATGTCTAACAATTTGGAGAAAAATAAAAAAAGAATTGAAAACAAGGTCTCAAAGAGATGTTTGTGCAGTTATGTTCATAGCAGCATTATTTATCATCACCAAAAGGTGAAAGCAACCCAGTGTCCATCTATGGATAAGTGTATAAACAAAATGTATATACTGCTACTAAACTTTTTGAAGAAAGGCAATTTTGACATATGCTACAACATGGATATGATCCTTGAGGACATTATACTAAGTTAAATAAGCTAGTCCACTTGTATGAGAGATCTAGTCAAATTCATAGAAACAGAAAGTAGAACGGTGGTTGCCAGGGACTAAATGGGGAGGAAATGGGATGTTGCTGTTTAATAGGTTCAGGGTTTCGGTTTTGCAAGATGATAAATTTCTAGAGGTTGATTGCACATCGGTGTGAACAATATGAAACTTTAAATGGTTAAGGTAGTCAATTTTGTGCTAAAAGGATGTTACCACAATTTTTTAATATAGATTTTCACTTTTAAAAATTACCTTTCGACAAATGTCTCAATCTTACTACTTATGTGATGAACAGACATACCACCAGAAGAAACCTCTATGACTGATTATGTTCAAACAGAGCTGAAAGGACCAATTAACCACTCATTTCTCAAATTGAAGTATTTTTTATCAAACAAGTTATCCTACATTTTAGGCACCTGGACCATATTGTTTTGGTTCTCTGAAGGAATTCTCTATGAATGTCTGCGTAAAATTATACATTGAGGGTTTTTGATTTGTTTTAAGATTAGAGTAACTTCTCATTTCTCTTTTAATCCTTGCTCTACACTCATACTTGAAGATCAATTCAACATTCTTCCCCTATGAGGGATTCTCTCTTTGATCTTGCTGACCACTTTTTCCTTCGGACCACCATATTGTTTTGCAAGTAACTTATTTATTGCATTTATTGCCTAATTAAGTTTATCTTAGCTGTGAGCTCCTTAAGGGTAAGAGTGCTTCTTAGTCATCTATGTGTCCCAAGAACTCAGTAGAGAGCTGGGCAGGAAATAGAAGTTCAGTATTTATTTATGGGATGATGTTGAAGTCACGTCTTGTAAAACTTCCTTATTAAAGATTTGCAAAATAAGGTCCTCTCGGAGATCAGAACTATGAACAAGAAAGAGAGAAAAAGTCCACACATTCCTTCTTTTTACTTAATAATATGAGGTAGAAATTTATTTTTCTTTGTTGACTTGAGTGCCAAGAAGCTAAATGCCAAAAGTTTGTCCTAAATATAAGTTTACCTCCAGTGTTAGTAATCTAGTATTAGTAATGTGGTATTATTGCACTACTATCCCACCCTATCTTATCCTTGAGTGGGTGCTATTGCAACATTATCTTCTTATAAACGGCCTCAAGCCTATTTTGGAAGGAAGTAGGCTACGATTAAAATATGTAAAATATGCAATATGAGGATAAATATGAAGGTGCTGCTTTAAAGCTGTTCTCTTTAGTTGTTTTTCTTTGTTCCACGAATAATGTTTCCCACATTTCAGTAGAATCCTAAGCAGCTGTGCTCTCAATACTACAATATCTGTTCTTCTCTGTGTTATCTTTTCTGGTTCAGTTCTGAGTAAGTGGTACAGTCTATTCTCCACAATTTGTTTTTTAATGTATATCCACTTGTGTGTCATATTATTATTTTTATCATAAACAGTAGCTAAAATAAGATATTTTTCAAAGTAATAAGAATCTAATCCAGATCCTTTCTATGTACAATATGCACAGTTTAGTCGGCATAACTATGACAATAGGAAATAGGATTCCGTTCTTAACAATTTTGAACCTCAGAATTTAGGAGACCTGTATACAGATTGAGATTTAAGATTGTCTGTGATTCCTTGGAAAAATCATCTGATTGCTTTGAACTGCACTAGCTCAAAAGTTCTTTGCAGCTGTAAAGACCTTAAGGATCTATGAGTGATGTCTAGAATGATAGCTGTGGTGATAAACCTTTTCATGGTAATAAGCACAAATGCTCGTTTGCAAGTGCACATGCATATGATTACATATTGCTTTCCATAAAAAGAAGCAACCCTGAATATCATGTGAAAATAGTGTTCCATTCAGGCTAATATAAAATTTAAAAAATCAAACTGTAGAACTTAGTATTATAAATGCATTTGCTATAAACCTCTTAATTAAATGTATCACCAACATTATTTTACTTATGGCTTAGAATAACACAACTGAAAAGATAGTTTCCAAATAGTAACACAACTTCTCATCCTGATATCCAAGATGACCCTGGTCTGGTACCAGTTACCTTTCCTATCTGTATCTGAGGATTTCCTATGCTTCACTAATAAAAGCCGATTTCCTCTTCAGACTCATTAAATTGTTGGAATATAGTGCAGGTTAATTCCTGCTCCCTGAAAAATGTATTCCAACCATTTGTGACAAACCACACTGACATGTCATTTAAGGTCTACTCTGATAGTCCACCAAGTGAAGCATTACCTGGCTATTTGGTAGACAGGTAGCTTAAAATGTTCTGCCCATTTTCTACATTTTTTTATACCACAGAGTCCTTACTTAACTTCTGATTTAACATCTAGTAATGCACTAACTCTGGAACAGACTAGTTAGTTCATTGGTAAGAAGGAATTCTCCTTGGCAGACACTGGCACACATTTAGACTGCGTTTCCCAGCTTCTTTACATCTAGAGGGGCCACATGACTGGTTCTAGCCATCAACATGTGGCCAAAAACAGTGTGCATGCCTGTGAGACCTAACTCTGAAACCTTTTAAAATCCTGCATGCATTCTCCTTTGTACTTTTCTAATGGCCCCATACAGAGGATTCCACAAGGATGAAAAGATTCTAGCAGATTGCAGAGATCCTAGGTGCCTCAGTAACTATGTGTAATAGAGCTACTCTCTCTACCACAATAGACAACTTTCTAAGATATTCTTATATTTCTGTGATCATTTTTCACTTACCTCATCTATCATGCAAGACTGGAAATATAGCCAATGCTTTTTCAAATTCTCCATATAAGTAACTACAATTATTTAATAACATTCATTCAACATGAGTATACATTTAATAGAAAATTTGCATTGTCTTTAAACTTCCCATATTATTATTATGCATTCTATTATTCATAAAATACTCTAAATAATTATTTTATGCATTTAGATTCTACTCAGAGATAATGCTATTATATATCCACACATTTTAAAAAGTAAAACAAAATGTAATCCTTTAGTATTTACTACAAAAGATAATGATAATGTTTAGTTTTTTTCTGATTGTTGTACCTTATATGTGTTGTAATATGTAATATAAAGCCAGAAATTGAAAAAGAAAATGTTTGAGAGTCTATAAACACATTCTCAAGTCACTGAAATAACACACAGTTGGTGTATGAATGAGTTTATGAATCATTTATCAGTGGTGATAGAAATAGAAATTGTTTACCTCAGAAGTCTGTCTTTGTTACAGTACCCTATAAATGCATTCAATATTTGAATCTCTACTTTGAGTGAGAGAACTAACTTTCACCAAATGCTTATTCCATGCCAGGTGTTTTACATATATCATTGTACTTATTGGTCACAGCTCTGAGAGTTAGTTATTTTTATCCCATTGCAGAGATGAAACACTTTAACGAATAACTCAATTCATAAATGGCAAAGCCATGATTGGAACCCACATCTGACTTACTCTTCCATGCAAGTTCTCTCTAACACAAAATTTTCTCCAAAACTTCTCATCTATGTACTCTTTCATGACACCTTGTTGTTTACTTTTACTTCCCTATTCTAAATATCAACATGAGTCAAATAGATATCATTACTTAATGAGTTCCTAGAGCATGATAAATATAATACAGTTTTTAAGATCACATAAGCTGGGATTTTATTAAAGAGGTCACATTGACAGATGGCCACTTCTATTGTTACTATTGTTTCTGTACTATTTTCCTTCCCTCCCTGTGAAGCCCAGTTTTCAATCTCCAGTCATCAGATTATATTGATCATTATCTTCATTGTTGCAACCATTTAATAATATTGCAATTACCCCTTCTTGTTTCTTAACTATTTTAACTCCTACCTAACTTCCACTCTCCTCAATATGACTTTTAATTTAGTTATTGGCAATTTTAATACATACGTATATGATCCCTTCCTAAAATCTGGTCTCTTAATTCCTTGATCTTATTTCCTCTAAACATCTTGTCCTCCACCTTATCCCAGACAAATACGTTCAGGCCATTTATAGACATATTCATTACCAGTAGTAATGAATATTTCTATATTCCCTATTTCAGGCATCTACATCTCTATCATCTTCTGTCTCTCTAGCTCATTTGCTCTAGTATCCCAATTCTAACAATCTTTTGATGTCAACATGACCTTCAATCAATTGATCCTGTGTATTTTTTCAAGGCCCTCCAACATCTTTTATTAGGCAAAATTACAACCCTACATAAATCTAACTCACTGCTTCTTCGACACCTGCACCTGTGCAATTAAAGATGCACAGAGAAACACACAGGTCTTAATGATCTCACTTTAAATTCAATTTGACAAATTGTTAGAGGACTCCTATAGCTGCCCACGGTATAGTATATTTTACCAGTCCATATACTTTCCACTATCTTGGAGAATTATTTCATATTTTTCCCTTTCTTCCCAACACCTCCACCCAAACGCTCTCAGTCCGTGGCTTTGCTTCTTTTTCCACTGACAAAATTGAAATAAACAGGGAGAAGCTTCAGAAAGTCCCACAGCCTCATATATCTACCCACAACTGAACTCATATACTCTGTCCTCTATCAAGTTTCTTGAGATAAAAATATTTACTCCTCAGTAAAATCTTCCCTTATGAACAAATATAATTTCTTTTCACCTATACAAGAACTGCACATTGGAATTCTTTTTCTTTGCATCACTATTTTTTGTAATGTAGTCACAGTAATCACCACCAGCAAAACAAAAATGTTATTCTTCTCCCTTCTTAAACATAATCCTGCTTTAAGCCACATTTTACTCACTAGTCATAATTACAATTGTCTTCTCTGTTTTACAACAAAATAACTAGAGAGTGTTGACCATTGTTAGTAACACTAATTTCATCTTCTTATAATTTGTAATCCTTTCCAATCAGATGATAATTACCCCAAAAGTATCCTTGTCAAGATCACCAATGAACTCCAGATTGCCAAAGCAAATGGCCATCTTTTCAATTCTTACCATACATTGCTTATCAACATCAAGTCCATTGTCCTTGATATACCTTCTTCATTGGCTTCCATGACACCACACTATTTGTTCTCCTCTAACTACATTATTATCCTACTTCAATTTCTTTTGTTCATTATACCTCCTCTTTCAGATCTCTTAAGGCTGGAGTTTCCTAGAACTCAGTCCTATCTCCTTTTCTCTTTTCTGTTTATATCCATTCCTGTGTGACCTCAGTTAGTATATGACTTTTAATAACAGCTATATGACCTTGTCACATACATTTATATTTCTTATCTAGACATGTCTTCTGAATATCCAAATTATATATGCGGCTGCCTACCTGCCAAATTCATTGAGATGTCAAATAGATATTACAAAACTGGCATGCCTCAAACTGCAGTTTTCATTTCCTTTGGCCCTTACAAACTTATTTCACTCAGACTCTGTCTCATTTCTCATATAGGTGGATGGCAATTGCATCCTCTCAGTTAGATGAAACAAAAATGTTGGCTTCATTTCAGATCTTTCCCTTCTCTTGTATGTGCATCCAATTTGTTGGAAATCCTATTTTAATATCTTTACACATATGCAGAATCCCCAGCTATTTCTCAAAATTTCTATTGCTACCATCCTGATACCAAGTCATAGTTATCACTCACCTGGATTACTATATTCGTTTCTTAACTGGTTTTCCTTTCTCTACCTATGTGCAAACTATTTGAACACAGGAGGTATAGTGATCCTTGAGTAATGTCAGATAAGTCTCTCTTCTGCTCTAAATCCTCTCATAGTTCTTCATCTAAGGGTGAAACTCAAGTGATTACAAGCACCTGTGAGGCACTACAGTGAATATATGATTATGCTCCACTCCCTTTCTGACCTAATGGCTTCCTCATTCACTTACCTCCAGCTACCTGACCACTTTATTTTACAGTGAACATACCAGACATGCTCATGCTTTAAAGGCTTGCACTGTTATTAGTTATTAGAGTGTTGTCCTCCAGATATCTGCTTCGATATTTCCCTGAACTTAAAGTCTTTACTCAGGTGCCATCTTCTTACCAAGGCCAATTTTGACCACCTAATTTAAAAATGCAACCAGATTTCCTTCCCTTCCCTATTATCTGTGTTTTCAATAGCACTAACCACTCTTTACGATCTCAATAATGTGTTGTGTGCATATGTCTATGTGTGCACATGTGTGAATCTCCTTAATGTAACCCAAGTGCCTAGAACAGTTCCAGATGGTTGGTAGATGTTCAGAAAATATTTTCTATATAAAATAGTGAAGCATAAGCTTACTGAAACTTATATCCTACTCACCTGGACACACACATACAGATGTACACACACACAAAGACACATCCTCCTAAAGAGAATTGGAAATCTGTCCTCACTAATTGAAATATGACAGTCTACATCTAAAGGATAACTAATAATTCTTTTTATAGAATAATAAACCCTCAAAATTATGAGGGACCTTAAAGGAGGTGTAATCCAATAATGATTTAATATTTATATTTCTTCTATGTGTTTTTTTTTAATATTACTTTTCTAGTCTGTGCTTGAATACTGCAGTAATGGGGGACATTTTGCCTGGGTTGCAGTGAGAAAATTGAAAGTCAATGTTATATACCGTTGCCTAAGATTATGTAACTATTAAAGATAGTAGCAAGGTTAGAATGTGACACCAGGTCTCTTTTCTAGCAGACCAGACTAGTGTTCTTTACGACACTCAGCTCTCTATAGAAAAGTATAAGTGCATATAAATATATGTCTGATAAACTAAATATTTTGTTAACTGACAATTTTAAAACAATTATAAAACTAATGTCAATTTAAAAACATAAAATGTCCATAGATGTAGACAACCTTCAAAAAATGTAAAACAATTTTTTTTAATTTTTAATTATTTGGTAAATTTTCTCATTATAAAAAAAATTTCAGTTCATAAGATCATATCACCAAGAAATACTAGGCCTATAGAAAACAAAAATTAATTAAAAGACATGGTAGAAGATTCTATAGGTAACTTCAAAACAGCATTTCACTATGCTTTAAAAAATATACCTTCACATTAAATAGTTGAAGACAAGAATGAAAGCAAAAACGTACAATATTTATATAAAAAACAAAGCCCTTAAAAAGAATGAAAGCAAAAACATACACAATTTAGATTTAAAAAAAGCCCAAAACAATTCAGGCAAAGCTAGGCTAAACAACTTAGAAAAGTCACTTTCTACTTCCTGGTGAGAAGAAAGAGATACTGGATACAAACAAAGCTCAAACACTATGACTGAATTGTGAAGGTTTTTTGTATTTTAATTGGTTTGGATTTGTAATTAGTGTACCACACTAAGACCCAAATGAATTTAAAAAGTAATAAAATGACACGAGACAATGAAATACTCATAATTATGATGCCTAACGACAGCACAGCAATCAGGAATAACAAACTCTAAGTACCCATTAAACTCTTCAAATTTCTAAAGATCTTCATATCAGAGCTCTCCTGTGTAAAGATGTTATATTTAATAGATAAAAGGAGAATTTTTATTACTGTGAAACTCTGAAATGTAAAACAGCTTGACATTTTTGATACACCATGTCAGTATATTATGTTCAAATAGACTTTATTCTGTGCAGCTCAATAAAAACTTATAAAACTTCAAAAGAATACAGCATCTTAGGATCACTTCTCAGAAGAAAGTTCATGATACTATGTCAGAAAATATAAAAAGTTTGTTTTCAAAACAATAAACACATCTCAATAAAACTTTTGTAAATGAATAATCAGTTACTACCTGTCTTCTTTGTGCTCTTATTTTTCATTATATGCATATGCTGCTTTCATGTGTTTGTTTACCTGCATCTTTATACACATAAATCTATTAGTTTCTTGATATAGAAAGCTAAAGTTACAGATATACAACTTTAGAGTGGGAAGATAATTTACTGGTAGTCTATTACAAACTCCTGGTTTTAATAATTGAGAAATAGAAGCGAAAGTCTTAAAAATAACTACTCATTAATGGAACACAGGTCTCCCGCCCCTGGTGGCATTGTTCTTTCTAATATTCCACACTGCTCTACTGTATACAGTGAGGTGATAGAGCCTCACTAAACAGAATTTTTGCTAAGCCCTGATATTTTATGTACATACTAGGCTTGATGATCTTTGCTTGAATAGGAGATTTAAAAATGACTTCAATTTCAATTGCCAAAATTACTACCTGCATGGGAATTCTTACACAGTATCCTAACTGTGTTAAATAACTTATTTACAAAGACTAAATAAATGAAAAGAACTGTATTTGGTTTTCCAGGTGGTGAAAAATAATGTTATATAGTTGCTCTTGTTACAAAATTAAATAGCATATATATACATATATATATATATATATATATATTTTTTTTTTTTTTGAGACGGAGTTTCGCTCTTGTTACCCAGGCTGGAGTGCAATGGCGCGATCTCGGCTCACCGCAACCTCCGTCTCCTGGGTTCAGGCAATTCTCCTGCCTCAGCCTCCTGGGTTCAGGCAATTCTCCTGCCTCAGCCTCCTAATAGCATACTTTATTAAAGGTATGGTGTACACTTTGTAGCATAACAATCTCTCAAGGTTGTGAGGAACCTTAAAGGTATATACATGGAGAGGCATCTATTATTTTTATTTGTTTTACTTGTTATATGAATTTTCCAAGAAAAAAAAAGTCAAACAGAAGTAAACCAAATTTTTTGTATAGTCATTCTTTCCTTTCAGGTGGAGATAGAGAGTTTAAGTTGTAAACCAAGGCTTGCTGGAGGGAAACTAATTTATTAGACCAGTTTTTTTTTTTTTTTTTATTTAATTTTAGTGTTTTAGAGTTCAAGAGAATTACCTCCTAGAGATCCTTCAAAAACACTGATTTGGGATTCTCCTTTAATCTTCCACTTATTTGAGTATTTTAACACATATCCTAGCTGAAATGTGCACCCTGATGTCTGTATACATAAGGGTGATTTTTTTTCTCATCTCTTTTGGGCTTCTACCATTAGCACGACTGATTCTATTTTCAGAAATGTACTCGATCACAGGAGAACTGGAATAATGCTAACTCTACATGGAGAAGGACTTTATTGGCTTTATTAAAACTTAAAATCCAAATGGTTTGTGTAGTTATTAATCCATTTACAAAATAAATACTATAGCTACTATTTATATCCCTATACTAATCAAGTAATAAATGCTAATAAAATTCAACTCTACAATACATAAAACCTGGCTTCAAAGGATAATGTCTTCATAAGGAAAGAGTTACACATGCAATCACAAGATGAACAGTGTCAAGAGACTTGGAAAAAGCCCAATCTCAAATATATATGACCCTAAAAAGATAAACAAAAAGAGGAGTTGGCATTTTCAAATTGGATGACAGTATGAACAATCTAGGGAAAATCCCAAATTTAAGAGCTTGGGACTGGGAAAGCAGGGTAATTGTTAACAGAACCAAGGATGCTCAGATTTGAAAATGTCTATAGACATTATTTCATTTAGCTATCAACATTGCCCTTAAATAAATTTTACAATATTCTTGAGGAGTGCATTTGGTTACTTCCTATTGAATAATTCCTGTGATGATAATTTTTAAAAAGAAAAAATTTATAACTATATGTTTATCCCACCTTAAAAAAATAATGGTTAGCAAAAAAAAAAAAAAAAAATAGGATTTATGGTTTTGAGTCTTTGGATTAGAATGTTTTTACACGTTATGCAATATTATTTGTGATATTCTTATTTGTTTTTCCCTAAGTTTGATTAAGTATTTGAGTAAAACAGAAAAGAAATATTTAAAAGAATCTAGTAATTATCAGTGCTTTTAATGTGTAAACTTTGGTGAAGTTTTACTTGTAAATGGCAATCACCGTACTATTGCTGCCAGGGGAAAAAAAAAAAAAGGAGAAATATTTTTTCCTTAAAATAGCCATGGACAAACAAAGGCCTGCTATCAGGTCCATTTATATGGCTCCTATCTGGATTACTTTTTTTTTTTTTTTTTGGTAAAAACAGGGTTTCTCCATGTTGGTCAGGCTAGTCTTGAACTCCAGACCTCACGTGATCCTTCCACCTCAGCCTCCCAAAGTGCTGGGATTACAGGCATGAGTCACCGCACCCAGCCTTTTTTTTCTTTTTTTGAAGGAGTGCCACTTTGTCATCCAGGCTGGAGTGCAGTGGCATGACCTCACTGCAACCCTGCCTTCTGGGTTCAAGTGATTCTCCTTCCTCGGCCTCCAGAGTAGCTGAGACTACAGGCATGCACCACCATGCCCAGTTAATTTTTGTGTTTTCAGTAGAGACTGGGTTGACCAGTCTCTACTATGGCCAGTCTCTACTAGAAACACAAAATGTTGGCCAGGCTGGTCCTGGCCTCCCTGACCCTGGGTAATTCACCTGCCTTGACCTTCCAAAGTGCTAGGATTACAGACATGTGCCAGCATGCTGGCCGGATTACTTCTTAAACTCAATTTTATTCTCCTAGCCTTTGCCTCTTCAGTGGGAATAGGAGTATGACTTGACAGAGACTTAACATAGTCAAGCTGTACTCTTCATGAAGGTATCTCTACATGTGGTGTTGTCCTATCCATCTTGGAGAATGGATTACTGAACCATGACATTATCCTACTCTAGATGAAAGAACTGAAAAAAGGGAACAATGCTAGCTTTTCTCTGTTTACTGTAATACAATTTAAATCTTATGCCTGAATTGCCTACATATTAAGAAGGCTCATGATATTTTACCACGGTGGGTCCTGGGGGTGACATAAATAAACTGTTTCTACTGCTGAACCCAGTATCCCACTGGAATTTTAAGATGAGGTGAAACATATATTCCCTTGACACTACTGAAAACCAAGTGACCTCAGTGGAAACTTGGCACGCCATCTATGATGCATGATGCCTAGACTCTTGGGGACAAACACCCATATATAGAAGGTGTGGTTTTACTGAGTGTTACTAAGTGGTTTATCTGTAGGTTCTAAAAAGTTAATTTTTATTTCTCACCTTGACTGAAATGGGTATCTTTCAAGTCAGGGACAGTTATCAACTCTAGTAAGAACATATACATTACTGCAGAAACATAAATGATCTATCCCAAATCAGTGAGAATCATCTGAAGAATAAATCAATGAATTCTAAGTTATGAGACTGAAATTTTCAGAAAATCCATCATTTTGTTAAAGAGACATTAATGTCCCTGTAACCACCAAGTTGTGTTAGTTCTAGCCTTTCTAATATGTACATAAGTAAAATCACTCTTCAAAATGGCAACTCAAACATCTCAACATTTCTATTTGATAGTTAAATATTCTATTCAGGCTAAACAGTCATAATTATTTTAATCCTCTTAATGTTCACGTGACATGAATTTAAGACTGCTTGTTACCTCTTTTAAGCACACTCAGGTTTTCTTATGTTCATCTTGTAGAGCTGTCCATTGAAACAGAAAACAAAAATAAAACTGGCTTAAAAATCATAAACAAAGGTATTAACTCAATAACCCAATCTCTATTTCTACCTTTATACTACAGGATACAAAATTCTGATTATAATTTATTCAGATAAAATCAAAACAATTATGTATACATGCCATTTAAAAATATATTTTGTTAAAAAATGTAGTCACGTATTGTTAAGATCTGAAATGCCAAAAGATGTTTGAAAAATATTTTGGAAAACAGCCCTCAGAGACTGTCTACAAACCCATGCAACAATGTAATTCTGGGCAACAATAATTTATTTTGTTGAATGCTAATAGCTAATTCTATTGAATTCAGAACCAAAGTGTTGCTATGGATGGAAGTGGCTAGCTAAAATACCGTTTTGATCAACACAAAGGTGTAACAATAGCGAAATAAAAAATTTTAGTATGTCAAATTTTATGCAATCAGCACATTGTATTCTGGAAATAATTATATTAAAACCATTTCCAATTTTTGTTGTATTTTTCTTATGCTTTGAACTGTGCCATTATGGCAAAAACCTGAAAATGCTTTATTATAAAGTGAGTTTGTTGGTTTGAGTAAGGTTTGTGCTGCTTTAGAACAAACGGAGTTAAATTTCTTAGAATCTGTCCATGTTAAATTATCTGTTTCTTCTGGTAATTGATAGTAACCATCTGTAAGATGGTTAATATAAGTGTAAAGAGAAACTAACTCTGGGTGAGATGAGGCCAAGTAGCAAAAACACATTTGAACATAATTATATGAATTAATCTCTAGTATAATAATATATATATTGTAAGCCCTTTGCAATTTGAAAACAATATTTCATTTGTTCCTTACAATAAACCTATAAAGACAGGAATAAATTTTAACCCCCTTTACAAATAACTTGCTCCTACCAAGCCTCAATTTTCTTAACACACTGAATAGCATAACTAAGTGACTGAAACAGAATGAGATCCAGATCTCTTTTCTCCAGTCTCATATTCTCCCAATCATCAGACAATGCTGTATGGAATGTCATGAAGACAAATTCTAGAAGATACCATACACTCATAAGACTACCCACAACAGCTCTGGATGGTTAGATGGATCTAAATAATTTTACATTGTATATAAGGTGCAATGATTTTGAATGTGTTAAATGAGTCCATTATCTTGGCTGAGAGTTTGCTTAATTTGAAAGGCTTGTCTAGCTCCCTTTTTCCTTGTTATAAAATAATTTTTATATAAACTTTTATATAAATTGTTGACTAGGCTGTATAAACAAAAGTAGATCAGTGATTAATCCAATTTTTGTTTTAATAAAAGTAAGAGAAAAATGTTAAGCAATCAAGTAACACTGAGCTTTTATGATTTGTTTCTCTTTTGTGCAATAAGCCATATGTTCGTCTGGAGCAGGTTTCTGTCCAAAGTTTTATGAAAGACTCCTTTAAAAGAAGCGCCAAATTGGAATGCCAGAGTACTAAACATTCAGTGAAGCATTTAAGAAAGCGTACAGGCTATAAAGGATTCAATAGCCATTCATTTATACTAAAAACACTGCCTGATTAAATGAAAAGCTAACTGAATTTGGGTTTCTTACATTTAATAAAGAACCTTCTAAGAGATGTCAACCACATCTACCTACCTTTTGTTACTTGACATAATTAGTCCTTTCAAACTTGTTTTGTAAATGTATCACTGATTTTAAAATATAAATGAAATATATATGGTGTACTGTCTTGGTACTCACATTTGGAGATGCTGCAATAGGAATTGATAATTGGCTGAAAGTTAGGAACATTTTAAAATGATTCCACAAGTGTATATTTGCCTTTCTCTAGTCCTTTAAAGTATAATAATTATCATTATTTAATTTGGTAGAAGAATTCAAGTGCTGCTTCAGATGCTAACTTGCTTAACTTACATTCTACTAATGCCATTGCAATAGTTATTGTAGATAATCATATCAATTTCAATTGAATGGGGTTGCAGGGGAGGACAGAGACTGACATTTTTAAAGGCAACAGAAAGGGAAGAGGAAGATGTAAAAGAAGGCTTTTACTATATCTTCTTCTCCAAAGAGGTGGTGATAACTGAGTGAAGAAATTGAAAGTAGAACAGGAGAATAAAATACAAATAAGTTTTTTAAAGAGAAACAAAAAGAGAGAGAGAAAGAAAGAAGGGAAGGCTATGATTAGAAATAATGGGATGAAATAAAGGTATTTTAAAGTCTTAAGATATGACACAATATGCAGCCAAGACATCAGGGGTGATTTTTGAGAGTTTTATGGAGTTTTTCACTTATTCCAAGTTAGCCACAAGGTAATTCATTATGATGACATTTTTCTTTTAACATGACAAATTTTCATGTATAGTTCTAGAAGATAAATTATAAGTATAGTTATTACTTTGTAATCACTGTTAATTTCTTCAATTACTTGTGGGGTTATGAAAACTAAAACAAACAAAATCAATCATCTCATCGTTTCTGCTAATATGATATATGCCAGCAGAATTTACTTTTCTCATATCTCCCTCAAATATAATACATGAACAGTTCTTTTTTCTCTTACATTCTTTCTTTTTCTTTTTTTCTTTTTTTATTTTATTTATTTATTTAGGTAATTAAAATGCATCTCTGAGATCCCAGGATAAGGCTAAAATACTTTTGAAAACTACAGAGGTAAAAGTATACAAACATTAAAATTAAAAAGAATTTGTTTTTCAAGAGATAAGGAAGAAAAGCAAAGCAAAGGGCCTTTACCTTGATTCTTTTCTGTTACAAATTAAAATCACAAAAATGATGAAGTTGAACTAAAAGGCATGCATTTGCTTCAGAATGACTTTTTTTTTCTTTTACTTCAAGTTATGGGCAAAATGACTGTCTTTCTAATTATGAGAGTGAAAAAAGAATGGAACATATGGTTAAAATATAAGTTTGGTAAAACATTATGTCCTCAAATATTTTATACTATTACAACTGATAAACTTTAAGAACATAATATATTAAAACCTAAAAAGTAATATTGCTTTTAAATCTTACACAATGGATTCAGAAGGAACAAAAAATAACACAAAAACTATTTTCTTTAAAAGATTCTCAACGTAATTTTCTTTTTATTTCAATCTTCAGTTTGAAATTTTTTCTTCCTCATTTCAATTACAGTTATCAGTTTTTGTGCATCTTATGTAGCTAACAACATTGATAGTTTGTAATGTATTTTTAAAATCCTTATTGAGGTCTTTGAAAGCATCATGTATTTTTAGAAACAGTAGCATAAAAATAATAAAATAGCCAAACATCTATGTATATTAATTGCTCTGCAACTGCATGATTATTCTCTGATTTTATCCATCACCTTTAGTAGAATAAAGAATATAAGTACCACAGCTTCTGGTGCTTTTTTCAGATTTCTAAAGCTTTTGTTTGAGTTTGATAAAAAGGACTATGTTTGTTGAGAATAGTAATGTTAGCCAATGCTGCTGCTATTTTTATTTATTTACTTTTTTAGACAGAATCTTGCTCTGTTGCCCAGGCTGGAGTGCAGTGGCGCGATCTCAGCTCACTGCAACCTCCACCTCCCAGGTTAAAGCAACTCTCCTGCCTCAGTCTCCCAAGTAGTTGGGATTACAGGTGTCTGCCATCACACCTGGCTCATCTTTTGTATTTTTAGTAGAGACGGAGTTTCACCATGTTGGGCAGGCTGGTCTCAAACTCTTGACCTCAGGTGATCAGCTCATCTCAGTCTCCCAAACTGTTGGGATTACAGGCGTGAGCCACCACGCCCAGCCTATTTTTTTTATTATGTGCCAGCACTTGAGTATTTAAGAGAGATGCGTTCATCTTTTTTCCCTTATAACATTTACCTAGAGTAGGTATTTTATTACCTTAATTTTAGAGAGGAAGAAACTGACAGATAAAAAGTTTAAGACGCTTACCTAGGGTTCACATATCTAGTGAATGGGGAGCTGAGTTTTCAACCCAGGTAGTGTCAATCTAAACAGTGGATTGATTACTCTATGGTTCTTCTATAGATTTTTTTTATTTTTAGCAAAACAAAGCAAACTAACAAATGCAAAACACTTCTCAGTGGTGAACATCCTTTTAAAAGAGCATTCTATTAATAATCTACAGATGCAAAATTATAATGTATGCTACTTTTAAAGTCATGAATAATTAAACAACATGAGTCCTGGACAAATTTGCAGCACAATCAGCAAGCATTCTCCACATTTGTCTAAATTCAGAATTCATTGCACTCTGTAAAACTCTTAATCATATGGATAACAGCAGAAAGTACTTCCTTCACTGCCTATACTAACTCAACTATTTGGTACCTAAAATATCCAGTTTAAGGGTAGTTTGAAAGAATTTTGCCAAATCACTGAAAATTCTGGAGCTCAGAATAGTTTCTTGTCAAAAAAAAACTCTTGAGAAAGCAAGTGTCAGTTCAGAAAAGACAAAATGACCAGAAAAAGATATATAAGCCCTCATTTTATTGAACAAAATTCCTCAATCCTCAACTAGAAAAAGCAACAGTTTTTATCAATGAAAATTTATTTATTAAATTTATCATTTTAATAAAAATAGCATCAGAATAAACACTTGGGAGATTTAACTTAATTTTTAGGTGACAAGAAAAATTCATATTAAGGTCCTGATTCAGAAGGTATGAATGGGTACAAAATAAATACTAAGCTATGCGCTGGGAGGCCAAGGTGGGCAGATCACTGGAGGTTAGGAGTTTGAGACCAGACTGGCCAACTTGATGAAACCCTGTCTCTACTAAAAATACAAAAAATTAGCCAGCCATGGTGGCAGGCACCTGCAATCCCAGCTACTTGGGAGGCTAAGGCGGGAGAATCACTTGAATCTGGGAGACGGCAGTTGCAGTGACCTGAGATTGTGCCACTGCATTTCAGCTTGGGTGACAAGAGTAAACTCTATATCAAAACAAACAAACAAAAACAACAAAAAAAATAATAAGCTAGTTATATTTTAATTATCTTTCAGTTTTATCTTTCCACATAATGTTATTTTATTTCCATTAGATTTCCAGTAGATTGCAGTAGCTGCCCATTATCTAGATTAAGGGGATTCAAAACTGAATTAAGACAGGGCAAATTTCCCAAATGACTTTTGAGAGATAAAAACATTTTGTGTTAAATAATACTGAAAGTTGAGTTTCACCATTATTAAATGCATGTTTACTGAAATGTCATCTGCTAAGTTGCATAATTTACACAGTCATGAACACACAACTAAGACAATTTCTAATGTATATTTAAAAGCTATGTTTCTTATACATTAGCTCAGAAAATTATTTCCCCATTTTGAAGATAAGGAGAAAATGTGAAAAGGAAAGATAAGCTACGTATAGATCAGAAATTTATCACCATATTTTGATAAGATTTCTTTCCCTGTCTTTGTTGTTAGAATATATTTTATGTACTAATTCAATCATTCATTATTTAGGATAAAATGTTTTCTCTTGAGTTTGTAACACATCATCATCATCTTTTCATAGTATAGTCCTTAAGCATGCTTACATAAGAAAGAGATTATCCTGGTTAAACTCTCAGCTTTGATATTTACTAGCTGAATCGCTGTTGGTAAGTTACTTTAACTCTGTAACTGCCAGGATCCTCATCTATAAAATGAGGATAATAAAATGTAATCTCTAAAAACCTTTTATGCTAACCCAAATTGGGTTTTTCTAAAAACTATATGAGGCAATTCACAGAGCCTAGGACAAAGTTAATATTCAATAAATACCATTGAATATCAAGTAAAAAATTAATAATGAATTTGGCTACCTAAACACTGTGGAACTCTTTCAATAACAATACTTAATAAGAGCTCCATGTAAAACTAAGCAATGGAAACTCTATCAATAAAGACTAAGCTACTGAACAATACCACCACCAGGTCCAGTCGGGAATGCCATGATATTGTATCATGAAATACAAGGACTGTAGCAGGCAGAATGATGACAGTAAATAACTGGGAGAAATTAAGATAAAGTTCTCCATAGGTGATTATGTGTGGTAGAGCTTGGTAGGTGCTCATTGCAATCTGAGACAATATTGAATCTGTAGATCTAGGGACATAGTTGCTAGGGCATGCTCTCAAACTCAAGGAAGAGGACTCAGTAGGACATGGAACATCTGATGCAATAAATATTTTCAAAAAGTTTTACGTGTAACTCAATTAAAAAACAAATCCCAATAACTTTTAAGTAGTCAAGAAAAGTTTGCTTTTTATAAGAAGGTTACATTTAAAACATTCTAAAATAAGGAAACTTCTGCAGTGAGAGTGATTAGACAATATGCACTATAATGTACTTCCTTCAAAGATCTGAGTTTGCATATTTTCCATCGCTTCCTGATGAAACAGTTGAATAAATACAAGGAAGGCTATAAATGTGTCAAAGAGCATTTTATGCACCTCATATTAGAATTGATTATTTCCTATAGTGTTATTAATTCATAATTTTCTTTAGATGCTGCAATTCAGGATTGGTTCTAGGAAGGTTTTTGTCTATAGTATTAAAATAATGAATCCTCCTATTTACAGTTTTGGGAGAATAACTCTTTGTATAGGTAGGAAGGAGATGGAATTCTAAATATTAACTGGTCTCTATTAAGTAATGTTTTAGATAAATGTGGAGATAATAACATTTACAAACACATTCTGAATTTAGTAATAAGTTTTCCTCCCAAGTTTGAGTGTGAAAACCTATGTTGGCACATCTACATCTGAAAGGTATAATGTAGATTCTGTGTTATGCCATCTGCAGTCTCTAAAGATCTTTTATGCTAATAGGTCACCATGAGTAACCATACTCAAACTCACACTCTTAATTCTAGAATGTAAATTGCCAGAAAAGTAAAAGACTCCATATTTAAAATCTTTTCTCTTGTTGATCCTAAACTTAAGTAATGTAGTGAACTTTGTAGATTGCATAGTTTATTACAACATGTAAGAGATATTTATTGTCAACAAAAAGTAACATTAAAATTCAAAACAATGGCATTTTTTCTCATATCACTTAATTGCAAATAAATGTTTATTGATGTAAGTATTTGATGTTTTAAATCCTAGCCCTACCACCTCTATTAGACATGAAGGCAACAGATCACATTTGTTTTGATCATGAGTAGACACCTATTACATAGTTTAGTACATCATTATTCACCTATCAGTGCTTACTGAACGGCCATCAAGGTCTAGTCACTGTTAGCAGTAAATGTTATGCTGCTGTAAACAAGAAAGACCATATTGCTGCCTTCCTGCAGTTCACTTGCCTGTGGGCAAGACAAAGGATAATAACAAATACAAATATCTATATTTCCATACATATTTGCGGAACATGTGAAAGAAAAAATATTTCTTTTAATCAATTATTTTATATCCACATTATCATATAATCTGATTATAATGATCTGCATGACTTTCTTGAAGTGTTCCTCCTCTAATTCTCTATTTTGAAGACAAGATAGACTATGTTTTCGCTTCAACAATGAGCTACCAATGATTCTTGATTTTACTTTATAAATATGCATGAATGTTTACGCACGTCTATGCATATTGTTGTGACTGAAAAAGTCACTTAAAAATAGGTTATTATGAATATTATTGGAATCACTTTTTCTTTTCTTTTTTTTGGAATTTAGCCAGAAATATCTGCCTCCTTTTTTTACCAGCTGTCAATGAACAAAGTTAAAACAAGTGTCATTTCTCTACTCCACTCTCTGTCATAAAGTAATAAAACATTTATTAATAAACTGTATTAAAAAGGTTACATTGAATTTATCAGAGTGTTCTTTCCAGGCAGCCCAAAAGAAGAGTAGGTGACATCTGCATAGGTACATTCTGCATTGGTCCTTCCCAATCAAGCCCATATTTAATATATAAATTGTTCTATATCTACTCTCTCTCTCTATATATATATTTCTATACAATAATATTTTAATAATACATTACTTAAGAAAACAAAATGATCCCAAAGATACTTTCACTTTTAAGTGTTTATGTGAGTCCAACCACATGTCATTTATCGGCTCATGCCTTTAAAAAAATCAATTTGTACAATTAAGAAAAACTTTGAAAACCAGTGTTTTTAATTTCGCTGGTAATTAAACTATTATTCTCCTGCTTTCCCTTTAATGCCAACTTTCTTCTCCTGCTTTGAATACAGGGGTCCTTTAGGACCAAAGTTTGACCACACAGAGCAGTACACATCAATGCCACCCCAGTGATCATAATATCCAAAAATCTCACCTCAAGTCAACACCACTTTTTTCAAATGACTGGTTCTATTTTTAAAATGCTTTCAGGTTTTCTTCCAAGTTATTATTTTCACCTATTAATTAAAACCATTGTGCTGCTCCAAACTAACACAGGAATAGAAAACCAAACACTGCATATCCTCACTCGTAAGTGAGAGTTGAACAATGAGGACACATGGACACAGGGAGGGGGACAACACACCAGGACCTGTTGGGGGTGAGGGGCAAGGGGAGGGAGAGCGTTAGGACAAATACTTTATGCATGAGGGGCTTAAAACCTAGATGACAGGTTAATAGGTGCAGCAAACCACCATGGCACAGGTATACCTATGTAACAAACTTGCATGTTCTGCACATATATCCCAGAACTTAAAGTTAACAACAAAATAACCAAACAGAAAAATTGTGGTGATCAATAACCTTGTTTTAAAGCTACAAATCAAAAGATTATAATTAAAGCATTCATTTTGGTAATATCTGGAATCTAATTTAAAATTTTCTATTTAATGGCATTAGATAAAAAGACAAGATTTGATTTATCTAACCCCTAAACAACCATTTATTCACACAGATTTTATGTTATCAGAAGACAAAGCTACTGAGTTTTACTCAAGACACAGAAAATACTAACAACTAGCTAAGACAGAGGAGTACCATCTTTCATTCTTAACCAGAGGTAACACCCAGAGAACAGGATATGGAGATTTTTTTAAATATTAGAGGATGCCAGTGACAAAATTAAATACATCCTTTCTTAAATGAAAAAAAATCTGAAATATGCATAACTTCTCATTTAAAGTATGCAAAATTGTAGAATCACAACCATAAGTTCCATTATAAATAATTAGAAATAATTTTGCTTTATGAACTGTATTCTTTAAAATACTATAAATTTATCTTATGCTATACCTGTCAATTATGTGTAGAAGAAAGAGCAGTACACAAACAAAAGAGTTGGGTTTCATTTTCATTCTATCACTGAGTGGATGTGCTACCTATGTGAAGCAATTTATATCCATGAGTCTCAGTTTCCCAATCTGCAGAGTAATATGGAACAAGTGGCTGCTGATTTACATTATATTTCTGGAAGTTATACACCTATTAAGTCCAAGTAACTTATATTTGACAGAGAAAACTGTTATGAACTACAACATCTTATTTCCTCCATCGATTTTAATTATGCTTTTTTTTTTAAAAAAAATAAAGGTTTTTCATGGCAATATTAATATTTATTTACCTGATATTGTTTTCTTTACTTTCTAACTTTAAAGATGCCCATAATTTTTACTTTGTTTTCCTTACACATAATTTAATGGCTATGAATCATTAACTTGTTCTCTCTACTTGCAATATTCTTATCATTTTTTTGTAGCTATTTCTGTGGAAATTTCCTACTCACATGTTCTCATTAATATTAACATCGTCTTCTCTGAGCTTCCATGCTGCACTTGGAACCTATTTTATGTATTTTGGCACCTTCTGAACATTACACTCTGAGTATTCAACTTACTGGGGAATGATTAACTGTGATTGAGTTGGTGGGGACAGAAAGATACTCAAAATTTGGTTTCTTTTATAAAAGGCTTAATCATGAACTATGAAAGAGCAAATGTGTTGGACATAAAAAGAACATTAGGCAGTATATGTAAGAAAAGGACTCCAGAGCAAAGTCAATAAATGGAAGAAAAAAGTGTTGCTTGTGTGTATATTTCATGCTAGGCACAATGCAATGTACTTTCACTTTCAAAATCTCTAATATGAGATATTTTTAAAGTATAAACATATTGCTACAATTTTAATAACAAGAAAAACAAATAATATTCGAATATAAGAAATGGACAATAAATTTTTAAATAAACAAAGCATACTGATATCCAAAAGCCCTTATACAAATTATGTTAAAAATCAGTAACTTTCTAACAAATAAATAATCCTAGGCCAGGAGTAGTGGCTATTGCCTGTAATCCTGAAGCTTTTGGAGGCTGAGGCAGGAGGATTACTTAAGGTCAGGAGTTTGAGATCAGCTTGAGCAATATAGCAACACACACACACACAAATAAATATTCCAAAGATGGACACAGAAAAAACATAGGTAGATGTAACTACATATGAGAAAAATCTTCACTTGTCACACATTATTATGATTATTAGCTTACTTCTTGGTATTTCCTACTAAATTAAAATAGTTGAGGGCTGAGGCTGTGTTCTTTACTGATAGATATATACAGTGCCTACATAGCAAAAATCTACAAAAATCTCTTGAATGAACTAATTTACATACATAAAAAAAGGTTAGCACTTAATGCTGGGCAGATATTATGAAATGGACATTGTCAAACCCTCACTTCTGACCTCGATTCTAAGCTTGGAAACAAAAGTCCACTGAACAATTCTTCATTCATTCATAAGATATTTCCTTGCAGGAAGCTTACATTTCCACAGACGCTTTAACCTTAACATGCCCCTAATGGACTTACTTTCTCCAATAAACTTGCTCTTCCTGCATTATGTATTTTGATTAATGGTTCTATCCCTGACTCTATTAGCCAGGTTAGTGACACAGCAATCACCTTCCTCTCTTCCCTCTAACTCCTATTTCCACTTAGATGCTTAGTCCTTTGCTTTTGCTTTCTAAATGTGTCTCTCCTTTACATCTTCACTCTCATTTTCTTCCTTTGAAACCGCTACAATAAACTTTTAATTGGCTTTTCTGCTTTCAATGTCAACCTCACTTCAATCAATTTTCCAAAGTGCAGCTACATTGTGACTTCTTGTCTTGAAATTCCTTAGTGATCCCCTGTCTTTGACAGAATAAAGTGAAAGTCCTTTTGTTGAGTGGAAAGGCCTTTTTCCTAATTTGTCACCTACATGTCTTCACCCTGGCTGCACTGCATGCTTCAAACACACTGAACCACTTGCCATTTGTTAGACACACCAAATTCTCACACTTACAGGTTTCACATCTGCTAGTTCCTGGGTGTCCATTCCAACTTAGACACTGGTAGGGTCACTCCATTGTACTAAGCTAGACTAGAATGACACTGCTCATAGAAGTCAATCTTTCCTTAACTCTCCTCTCTGCAGATATAATAATTTGCTTTGTAACAACTCTTTACTTCCATACAACCCTTTTTTTTTTTTGAGACGGAGTCTCACACCTGTTGCCCAGGCTGGAGTGCAGTGGCGCTATCTCAGCTCACTGCAACCTCCACCTCCAGGGTTCAAGTGATTCTCCTGCCTCAGCCTCCCAAGTAGCTGGGATTGCAGGCATGCGCCACCATGCCCAGCTAATTTTTTGTGTTTTTTGTAAAGATGGGGTTTCACTATGTTGGCCAGGCTGGTCTCAAATTCCTGACCTCAGGTGATCCACCCGCTTTGGCCTCCTAAAGTGCTGGGATTACAGGCGTGAGCCACCACATCCGACCCGTACAATCCATTTTTATATTTATATTACTGTATTGTATGCCTGTTTTCACTACCCAATTTCTGTATATCTCCAGTGTCTGTAACATAATTTCAATTCAGTTTTTTTCAGTGTTGGTCATTATACAAGTGGTACCAACTGACAAGCTCAAGGTGGAACAGGACCACTCAGGTAGACTGAATGACTCAATACATTTAATTTCAGAATTTACTTAAATCAAATTAAGAGCAATCTTAATTTGCATTTTCATAGGCTTTTGCATTTTCATAGGCTTAAACTAATATATGTATTCTAACATTCAATGCTAACCAACTAAACTCTGCATGTTAAAAAAAACTGCTTCATGGCTTCAAAAGTAGCATGATACTAATTAGAATATATAGATCAAAAACATAAAATATAATATTGATTATATGGCTTCTGCTAGTTAAATGGAGGGCAAAATGCTTATATTGAGTAAGACTTAATGAAATAAATACTATAATTACATTAAATTATATCTTTAGTTTCTTGACAAAACTTATTTTCTTGGCTATCTAATTACCTTGACAATAGTTTTGAAATGATTCTGAAATGAGTTTGAAATTACTATGCTGTTTCAATCGCTTAAATCAAGATGTATAAACATGGTACATTTTATATATATATGAGAAAGAGTTATTTATTCTGACCTGCCTTTAGAAGCAGAAAAAAAACTTGTTTATCTGTTACTGTAACCAATTCTCCTTCCTTTTCATAGCCAATATTTTGAAAAGACTATCTAATATATGAAGAAATTTGAATGCCCAGAGCCTAGGCCTAATGTTAATGTCTATTCTAACATAGAAAGTATATGTAATAGAAGAGTGAATGCTAGGTATGTGTCCCACTTTTGGCTTAATTTTTTTTTGTATAATAATGTCTAATATTTTTCTACAACTTGTCTGTTAAAAATAAAAAGTACCTCTATAGCTACACCCTTGTTACTCCATAATGATTTTGGAGGGATGCCTGAGATTATTTTTAGGGGCTTGGAGGAAATAAGAAAAAATGCAAATAGCAAACTTAGGGTTCATTCAAGGAGAAAGATATTAGAGTCATCTCTATTAACTAGCTTAATGGGAAGGAAACATAGCTCAGAAAATATAAAATTAAATGCTCTGATGCTTCCATGTGGTAAAGCTATAACAGGAAAGGAGACGGGTGAGAAGTAATAGTGAAAGGAAAACTGAGCTAATCTGTTGAACTGTAGTGATTAAAATAGTACAAAACTACAGGTAAATATCTTAAACTACAAATCATCTTTACAACATTTGAAGTTTACCAAAAGATTAGTTTGTTTAATCTTCCTATCGCTATGAGACATGTGAATGATATTCTATTTGTTTATAAACGTTTAATGCACCGTTCCAAAGATCAGTACAAATATGTTGAAAGCCATCTTCTGAATCTGATACGCTAGCATTCAATATGAACTTCATTTGTTTATATTGGTAAAAAGTATTTCCTTCCTGGTAGTTCTTCAGAATATGCGACCTGAAAGGGAATCCCAAAGCACTAAAACGTTAAATACACCACTGAAGAAAAAACTTACTCACCAGCTTTTATTTGGTTCTCAATCTCTGGATTTAGAACACAATGGAGTTATTTCAAGGAATTTTCCAGGCCAAATGAGCAAGTAATAATGCTATCAAAGCAAATAAATATGTTGCAGAACACATATGTGTCGTGATTGATGTTATGATTCATTAAATTTAAAGTATTTTAAAAAGTATTAATTGATTCAGCACAGTTTTGGTCATTATGAGTAGCCCCAGTTCACAGAGAGTTCTATTCCTCTTTCACATAGAATCAGTGAGAGTGTTGGACATTATTTCTGAAAGAGCCCAGGATTATGATCTAGACTCAATGATAAAAATAAAATTTTAAATATAATCATTCTTTGACTTGCTTCCTCTGGCATCACTATGTAATTTGTACAGTTTAAACTTTACTATCTTTAGTCAACCCAACACCCACTCTGACTCTTAGGTCCACTCATTATAAATTTGTTTTCTCTTGTGAATTCTAATTCTAGTGTTAATACTAATTTTAGATGTGAGAACTGAAGTCATTTGGATTTTCCAGGTCTCAACAATAAAGCAGAAAGATTAGCCAAGATTTCCCCTAAAATTCTTTTCACATCTAACATTTCATAACCCTCTGACATCTCTGACTTCAACCCTCACATCTTAGAGACCATGGTGGCAAATAAACAGCAAGTGCTTAATGAATGCTTGTTTAATTAATATGGTAGATCCTTTACTACTTTATCCATCTAGGCTGAACGCAAGACTATGTATCTTAAAGTTTTTCACAAAACTAATTGTTGGAACATCTCAGAATTCTCTCCAACTGATTGATTTGAAATCACTGGCTTTACATTCTTCCCATAAAACTGTGGGATTTTGCAGCTTTATAGACAATAAAGAGTACTCTTAATTACACATGCACAGTAGCAATAATCTCTAAAGACAATTTAATTTCTGAAGCCAAGTACTGTAATCTCAGCCGTATCACAGTCACACAAATCAAATGGAGATGAAGTGTAAGGATGAAAACCAATGTGTTGCACTTTGCAGTAGTCTACCTATCCTTAAATTTTGGGTAACTTGTAACTAATAAGGTATAGAACTAAATAATGTAAATAGCTACTTCTAATTTGAATGAAATGTTGTTGGTAAAAGATACATAATTCACACTATGCATAGCTGAATGCAGAAAAAGTATAATGCATTCCTTTTCTGGAGAAAAATGTAATTACAATTAAAGACACAATTGCTATGAGTTAGGTATGATATATATACATAATGGTTGAAATACTGTAAAAGTTAATGAAATATTAATACAAAACTTACCTAATTTACAATTAACACATATGTTAGATAATTTGATGCTATCATTTTGATGTTTATTTCAGAACATTTGGAATTCATATTAAAAGCAGACTGAAGTATTCCTAACAGTTTATTTAAGAAGTTTGATATATATAATACTTCTGTTCAATAAAGCATTGAAAATATAAATAATTCATAAAAATTATCTGCAATTAGGATGTCACAATCTGATTTATCCTGAGCATAAAGTACAATAATGCAGTATAACAACAACAACAAAAAAGTATACCATCCTTGGCCAAATGAAAAACTTTACACATGGACACTTCTAATACACCTGTTTTAAAGGTTTAGTTAGTCTTTTTTCATAGTCATCCGAATAAGTGGTCAATATGTCAACACAAATTGAAAACAAACTAATAAAATTGCAAACCTAAAATTTACATTAATGGCTTTGGCTAACACTTAATAAATTCATTGGAACAAAAAGGAAGCATTTATACCAAACTTTTACACATAAAAACAGTAACTTCATACAAGTGTGATGCTGAGAGCTTGAAAAGTCTAGGAGAGATGAGTTATTTCAAAAATGAGTTTTGATTTAAATGTAAGTTCAAGGTAGTTATGAAAAACATTAGGGGAAATTGGAAATACCTTGTTAAAATAATTGAGCTTACAGAAGCAGTGATAAGAATATAAATCTGAAAATTGCCTCTGCATCACATAGCTAGCTAAATATTCTGAGAAGTAAAATCATTTTTCTTTCTCTCAAAGCAAAATTGGAATTATAATAGGCACAAAGAAAAGTGGTACAGAAACCAGAAGCACCTGGATTTCCAACTCTTGTGAGACATATTAAGGGAAATGTAAAAGAGTGTAGTTTTATCTTTTAAGTTTCTAAAATTGAGATAAATGTTACATTTTAGGTTTTTTTATGATTATGAACCGTGAATATATTTAGTTTTTTGGAATGAACAAATAATATTTCCACCTTTTCCCCCTTTGAGCAACATCAATGAATTTTTAATGTATGTATGCATTTGTTTTTGTATTCTTTCCTTCTTTGTGTTTCAACCTGTGCCTCCTCCCTTCAGAAATCTGGAATTCTGATATATCCATAAATACCTTTGGGAATGTTACCTAAAGATTCAATCATTTTCAATTTTCATCAGTTTTCAATGGATCAAAATTTTAGTCCGTCTCATTATGTCTTAAAAATCTCAATTATCACACACACATACACACACACACACACACACACACACACACTGCTTATAGAAAAACCATAACACATTCATCCTCACTGCTTGTCTTTCCCTACATTGACAATAATTTACGACTATGAAATTTACAATATGCTGATAGAGGGGGACTATTTAAAGTGACTGACTTTCTGGGGGCTTTAGGGACTATTCCATAAGGATGATACCAGAATTTGTCAAAAATTTTATAAGCACTATGTGTGTGATTTTCTGTATCTGGCAAAATAATCAGTACCGAGATTCACTGGAGAAGTATACGATGTAGGTGCCATTCTGCTCCTTAGCTCTTTGCTTTGCTGTGAGAAATTCAAGATTTATATTGTTTCGGGTTTCACTGTGTTACCCTAAAAACACCCTTAGGGCTTAACCTCCTAGAGACAGTGAAAAACATTCCTGCTATGTAGAAAAGGGATTTTTCAGATTCTAGTATGGTAAATAATGCACAAATTCCCCAGAGAAAACTCCTGGGTCTGTTCAAACTCCTCCTTTGTAGTTGACAGTTAAGCCTCTCAATAAATGTGGTGAGGAAGGTGGGAGACAGCAGAAACCCTAATGAAAGGCTCAGTGAGATTCGATTCTTTGAAGCTGCATGGATCTCAAATAAATCATATTAATAGACGATGTTTTCCCTTTACAAAGTAAGTTGAACTAAGCTATAATCAATTGGTAAATTGATATTTACTTCCATATATCTTTCAATAACTGTACTTTTTATATCTTCCATACATCGTGTATGGGTGTGTATGTGTGCATGTGAGTGCTGTGCATGCTTTCTTCTAAAAAGTTTCAGTGGTGATAACATATATTATTTCAGCAAAGAAAGAGCTCTATGACTTAAGCTTGCAAGGTATAACAGCTAATCAGGAAATTGAATGTAATGTACTACATTTTTTTAAATAATATTTTTGTATGCTTTCCTATTCAATGTGGATTTATCCACAACTATGTGAAGACGATAGATTTCAAGTTAAATAACCTTTTTCTTGACAATGGACTACCATCATGTACTGATTTGCATTGTAATTCTGTACTAACTATGTAGACAACAAATTTGTAATTATTCAGTCATTCTTTATGCTGTACATAGATTATTGTACAGCATAAAGAATGACTGAATAATTATATATTTGTTGGCCCATAGCTTATATGGGCCCTGACATATATTAGGTGTATGAATGACCAGTCAAGCTTCTAAAGTCTGTTTCTCTGTACATAAAATATGATTGATAATTTCTTCTCTATGGTACTGTGGTATAAAAAGAATAAAATGTATGAAATGTCAAATAATTACTAAGAATGAATTTGATTATGCAATTATTCCCTTATGCTGTCTATACATTATCAATTTTACTAATTAGTCTTTTAATCTAGAGTTGGGGAAAAAAAAGAACAATATTATATTTTCTCTTTGTCTTAATTGAATGGAAAAATGCATTCGGAAAATAAACAAATATATTTCCTATACTTCTGCTTGTACAAAGGTAATTTCAAAAAGAAAGAAATTCTCTGAATCTGAATATTTCTCTTTCCTCATGCATTTGTTGATTTTTTTAAAGCCTAGTATAGGACTCTTTTTGAAGTGAGTAGAAGCTCAGATGATTTGGATTTTTTTTTTCTATTTATACTGAAGAAATAAAAGTGTACTTACAAAAGTTTAAAATAGAGGTTTAAATTCCCAGGATTACTTATTATTCAACTTCCTGGACAGAGATGTATAAACTGTTGGCTTATGTCTTACTGTAGAATATCACAGGATTCTAAAAATATTGCATGTTTCCAAAGAAGGATACTGTTCTTTAAATCTAGGGAAAAAAAAAATCCCAGGAGATATCTTGAGCAGAATTTTCTAAAGAAGAGCAATGCTTTGGTACTCTACCAGCAGAGACAGACCTAGAAGTAATTTTGAAACTACCAACAAGGCAGCCTATGGCATTCAACACAGCCCCAGCTGCTACTACTTCAAGGAGTCATTCTATCCCTGCCATTCAAATTTTGCTGCTACTAACTGAAAGAAAAAAGGGAGATACAGAAAATATGGTTTAAGTCAACTATAACTATGCTTTCTATATTTAAAATTATCACAAAGCACTTTTAAAATTTTAATAACATTCCTTTTCACAAAAAAATTTAACAACAAATGTTTTTTTCCCAAAATGTCTTTACCTTAATAATGAAACAAGCTGCCTATTATCTATTTAATTGTCATGCATACATTTATATACATATACAATAGAAATTTAAGATAATAAGATGAACAACTGTCTTTATCAATCAATTTGTTTAAGGTAAGTTTTCCAGTCAGTAGCAGCAACCTGAATTTCTATACCACAAGCATCTCTTATCTAGATATGTTTCAATTCAACTTTTGTGGCAAGCCAGATACAGAAAATTTCATGGGATCACAAAGAAAAATGAAAGTGTGAACTAGGGCAGGCCGTGTTTGGCCCCATGGGCATCATGGGGTTAATAAAGTTCCAAGTGGATCAACAGACTACCTAAGTAAATCCAAATCATCGGATTCGTGCAATGGAAAAGCCCTCAAGGTGGTTAAACTGCCACGTTAGAGATGCTTCTTGAATGGGCAATGCTATCAGAGCTGTACGTCAGATCTATAACAAATGTTGAGAAGGATGTCATCAGTCTTTTTTTTTGAACGTCAAAAGTTTTCCTTTTAGATATTAAAATAGTTGGTGAAGAGTAGGCCAACTACCCATTAATCCCTCCATATCTCCAAATCCAACTTATTTTGTGGCTATTATTCCTAAGACTATCAATATCTATGTATCTGAGTGTTACCTTCTATAATTGCATAGATGGTAATGTTTCTTTGTGTTCTCCCATTCAAGTCTAAGCTAGAACTATTATTGAAGGATTTAGGCAGCAAACAATACCTGGAAAATATATTGAATAATTTAAGTAATTCTTTGAGGCTGAATGTATGAATTTTTGTTGCCAGCCATGAATGTCAATTTAGAAATATCCAAATCTGAATCAAGTATCCTTTCCAGACATCTTCTATATAATCACTGGATAGCTGCCTGAACTTGGTAAGTACTTTGCAATTTTGTGTCAGTTTACTCTTCTTACAAAATGTGGCTAAAAATGACCTGTTTTATATTGTTTGACCCAGCAATCCCATTACTGGGTATATACTCAAAGGAATATAAATCTTTCTATTATAAAAACACATGCATGTGCATGTTCATTGCAACACTATTCACAGTAGCAAAGACATGGAATCAACCTAAATGTCCATTAATAGTGATACACTGTGGTACATATACACCATGAAATACCATGCATTCATTAAAAAAAACTGAGGGCCAGGCACAGTGGCTCATGCCTGTAATCCCAGCACTTTGAGAGGTTGAGGAGGGCAGATCACCTGAGGTCGGGAGTTCAAGAGCAGCCTGACCAACATGAAGAAACCCCTGTCTCTACTAAAAATACAAAATTAACCAGGCATGGTGGTGAATGCCTGTTATCCCAGCTACTCAGGAGGCTGAGGCAGGAGAATTGCTTGAACCTAGGAGGTGGAGGGTGCAGTGAGCTGAGATAGGGCCATTGCCCTCCAATCCAGGCAACAAAAGCAAAACTCTGTCTAAAAAAACAAAACAAAACAAATCAAAAAACTGAAAACATGTCCTTTGCAGAGACATGGATGGAGCTAGAGGCCATTATCCTTAGCAAACTATCACAGGAACAGAAAAAAAAAAATACAGCATGTTCTCACTTATAAGTGGAAGTTAAATGATGAGAACACATGGACACAAAAAGGAAAACACCACCACACACTGGGACCTTTTGGAGGACAGAGGGTGTAGGAGGAATATTGGGAAAAATAATTAATGGGTCCTAGGCTTAATACCTGGATGATGAACCAATCTGTGCAACAAACCCCCATGATGTAAGTTTACCTACGTAACAAATCTGCACATGTACCCCTGAACTTAAAAATAAAAGTTAAAAAAAGGAGATAATCCATTCAGAACAGTTACTGTAATATTGTGGTTAATAAATATTAGTCATTGCTTTTATTAAAAGGAGGCATCTTGGAAACTTTGGGCTGACTCCCAGTCTTCCTCAGATCAATGCTATTTCCTCAATGTCCTATTCTATCCCAATTGCCTCTATAATTAATTAAAATTCTTACTACCATTGTAATGAAAAATGTTGGTAAATGTTTAAACTATTTCTATTGTTCTTCTTTTCTCTGATTTTTATAACAAAGGCAAGTTGAATATTTACAAAACTGTGCAAAAGACCTTCAAAATATGCATTTTTGTTAAGATGCCACTTGGTTTCTTGAGACTTCCTTTAAAAATTCTGCTTATGTCAACAACAATTCTTAAAAAGCACAGTTTTGCTAATAGGAAGATGCAGCATATGCCTGTGCTCTATTAATCAGGAACCTAAATAGAGAAAAGAAAACAAACTGTATATGTCATGAAAATGAGAACACAATCAATCAAAGATATTTGCTAACAAAATATAAATTGCAATGTATACTTCACTATTATATATACACACATATACATGTATATATACACATATAAGTATGCATACATACAAATACAAGCAATATATGTAATATGGAGTTTTCTTTCTTTCTTTTTTTTTTTTTTTTGGCAGAGTCTCACTCTGTTGCCCATGCTGGAGTGCAATGTGTGCAATCTCAGCTCACTGCAACTTCCACCTCCCAGGTTCAAGTGATGCCTGTGCCTCAGCCTCCCGAATAGCTGGGATTACAGGCATGCACTACCACGCCTAGCTAATTTTTGTATTTTTAGTATAGACAGGGTTTCACCATGTTGGCCAGGCTGGTCTTGAACTCCTGGCCTCAAGTGATCTGCCTGCCTCGGCTTCCCAAAGTGCTGGGATTACAAGCATGAGCCACTGCACCCAGACTATATAGCTTTCTATAATCCACATTCATTTTTCTTTACTCACATTAAACACTATTATATTTATTATTAGTTCTATAGTATGAAATGAAGAACAGAAAAAGACTCAATCTTCAGAATATGTGATTTTGCATGTTGTGACCCAGACATTTGTATGACTATTTCAAATCGTAGTTGACAGATGTCAGTTATCTTAACATAAGAAAAAATTTTCTTTTAAAGAAAAATATAATGGAGGATGAATCAAGTTAAATTGTTCTTCATTGTCCTTAGATTCTGTAAATAACATATGGCGTGCTACTAATTGAAATATAATTACCAGTTACATGATTGTATTTGTTGATATCCTATAATCTTTGCAATTTTAGACTAACACAAGTAACTTAGTTTTTAATAGAGCTTTTATTCTTTATTTACCTTTTTTTAAAGCATTTCATTATAAAATTAACAATGTGTGTTACTAATGTTATTCTATCTTTTCCTCCTTCCCATCCCCTCTCTCAGGATAGTGCTATCAGTGCTATAACAGGGAGATGTCTGAGGCTTTCTGCTAGCATGGAAGTCAAGTACTCAGTATTCCTGCTTGAGGGAGTTAGGAAAGGAATCAAAGAGGAAGTAAAAATTGAGATTCGGAGACACAGTAGAAACCTGTGATGTTCACAAGATTTCAAAGAGTAAAAGCTAGAAGGAACAGTGTGTGTAAAGGCAAATCATTATGAGAGACTTTGGCCTATGGAAAGAAATTCCCTGTGACTGCTTTGTAGATAATGAAGGATCTTGTATGCCAAAAATATAGAGAGTTGTCAGGGACTAGTTTTAAACCAGAAAGTGACAAGATCAGAGTCTGGATTTGAAGGGTTAAGGGAATAGGAAGATAGAAGTCCAGCCAATAACACCACCTTATAAGGTGATATTGGAGATTATATCAGTTAATATTTGTGAAATACATAGAACACAGCTGACACATAATGATCTGTATCAGAATATATATGTGTGTATACATATATATATTATGTATATATAATATAAATGTGGCACATATACACCATGGAATATTATGCAGCCATCAAAAACGATGAGTTCACGTCCTTTGTAGGGACATGGATGAACCTGGAAACCATCATTCTCAGCAAATTGACACAAGAACACAAAATCAAACACCGCATGTTCTCACTCATAGGCGGGTGTTGAACAATGAGAACACATGGACACAGGGAGGGGAGCACTACACACTGGGGTCTGTTGGGGGGAAATAGGGGAGGGACAGCGGGGGGTGGGGAGTTGGGGAGGATAGCATGGGGAGAAATGCTAGATATAGGTGAAGGGGAGGAAGACAGCAAATCACACTGCCACGTATGCACCTATGCAACGATCTTGCATGCTCTTCACATGTACCCCAAAACCTAAAATGCAAAAAAAAAAAGCTGAAGTAGCTTTCATATTAAAAAAAATAAACAAATATGTGTGTGTATATATATGCTTTATATGCTTTCTCTATATATATACACACATATATTTAATTCTATTATGTGTATATATAATATATATGTATGTGTATACATATATACACACACACACAAATATATGCTTTATATATTTAAACTATTTATCAGAGAAACCCATGTACATTGCTTTCCTTTTATTTTAGAGATACATCCAGTCACATATAAAATATTAAGCATACGTTCTGCAAACACTCTTATTTTCAATATGGTGCCTCACCTCTGTTCTCTTCCTTCAAAGATTTTCTTGGATTTCTCCAAAGAATAAACATCTTACCTTTTGCCAGAGTCTGAGAAGAGTGATTGCTTGGATGCACAGTGAGACAGTGGGATCTCAAAGTCTAACTCTTTCCTATAAAGACCTTTAAGTCATTACCCACTCATGTCTTCCAAAATACCAAATATCTCCACTTATTGAGCCTTTTGGTGTCTTGTTTTGTGTTCTTTGTAAAAAGGACTTTGGTCTTATCTTTTCTAATCCACTAAGTCATTTGCCACTGCCCATATAGGCCCTAGCCCATTTCTTAAAATCTTATAATATACATTCATTTGCTGTCATCTCCTATCCCTAAGTCTCTTTTTCCTTGTAGGTTTGTACAGTTCAAAGTTTATTTGCTTTTAGCTTAATGAGAAACTCAGAAAGGGGGTAGAGATGTGTTAAAGTTAATTTGTTGAACAAGAATTTTTTATTTGCTTTATTCAGGTGAGGAAACTAGTCTCAGAGAAGTTAAATAATTTATCATTCCAACAGCTGATAATTGGCCATGGACAAAATTTCTCCTAGATATACCTGCCTACAAGGCAATTTCCTCCTCTCCCACACTTCTCTGAACCAGACCAATATGACTTTTTAATTTGAAAACTAAAATGATCATATCTAGGATATGTGTCTCTAATCAGTAATAACTGAAAAAAACATTTGAGTCAGCAAATTATGTGGACCAATATAATTCAAGGCAATTGTTTGTGATGATAAAAAAAAAAAAAAAAAGTAAAATGCCTAGACCACTTGAAACCTTTACTCTGATTTTATCTCTATTTGAGTTTTTCTTCACTTACTGTTAAAAATAATTGTAAAATCCGGCTAAGTTCTCAAAAGACAAACTGAAAGAGCTCTCATGCTGATAGCAGTAAGAATGGTAATGTATCATCTCGGCATGGCACTGCTTGGAACTATTTCAGTAAACAGGATAAAGCTATGTTAGACTAGAAGAACCAGGGCCCTCCTATGACCTTTATAGAAGCCATACAGTGATTATGAGAAGCATGGCTATAAAACTACCTTTATAATCATGAAAGGTTTTGCGTTATTTGAAGCTGCACTATGGATATAGCTAAGGGAGATTTTTTTTTTTTTCTCTCTCTCTCTCTCTTTAGTAAAGCCCTTCAGTAAGTGGTATTTCAGTAAAAAGTACAAGAAGGAGTTCTGGGTTTGAGATAGTCTCATTTCAGCAGCTGCAATGTCAAATTTATAATTGTCCACATAAACAATTCAAATATATCTGTTTACTCTACATGTACTCATGGAACAAAAAAAGGCTTGTATCATAAAATTCTAAAACCCACAAGCTTTAGTTCTTCTGTCACATCTCAGTGCATTTAATATCCTTCTGGCATATTATTTATGACTTCACAAAAAAGTAGTTATTTCCTATTATCTGTTCAATAAATATGTAGAGAAATGCAGGCTGCAGAGATACAATTTGTTAATGAAATAGCCTAGAGAATCTTCACGGTGTCTAGTCTCAGAAGCTTGTGCAGCATCTATTAAAGCTTGCTTCAGTTCTAAAGAGTAACTCCAATTTTACACATTGATATGTTCCACTCAGATGGCTGAAGCATGCTTTCTGAATAGATTATGCAACATGAGTAATGCATGCTGTGATATAACATACATCTGACCACACAGGCACATCTAAACACTTTACTTGTTGAACATTTTTCTATTACTGAGAAGACTGTCTCATTTCAGAAATGAGATGGATATGGAACTTCCAGTTCTTGGAATTATTTTCAAGAAGAGAAAGGCACCTTGCTTGTTGTAGTTTTTAACCAATTTTAACAATACTGTAAATACACTATGTTCAAAATATTTTGGTACAAGTTTCAGGAAACCTATAAGCTAGTTACAGGTAGGTACATTACATCCCCAAATTTGTATACTTTTACCGCTTTGTAAAAATCAAAAAAGCTCTCTTCTGCTATCTTCTAAAAAAAATCACTTTCTGCTGAAAATTCCCCTAACTGAAAAAATAAACACTAGGAAAATACTAGTTATTATTCCCCTTATTTGATGTGAAGGCTTTCTTTTCCCTATAAAAATGAAGCTAAACAAAGGGGTGTGTGTCGATTAGGTAGAAAACAAAAAAGACATCAAATTTGGGGGAAAAAAAAACTTCAGAGGGGTAAAAATATTATATTAGAAATGAAAATCTACTTCTAATCTAACACAGCATAAATTTTAAAGGCAAACATATGAATAGATTTTGACATTAATCAAAACCTTAGAGTGACCAAATGCCATTTAGACTTAAATATTTTTTTCTTTTTTACAATTTAAAATGCAGTTTAATTTCCTCAAATAATAAATATCTTATCTTTTGCCAGAGACAGGGTAGAATAGCAGCTTGGCTTCACAATTTGTATGACAGAATACAGTCCAATATTCTGGGGATATTCACTATATCTATGTTTCACTAATTTTGATACTGAATATTATTTATAAACTAGTAATATTCTCTTGGATCTAAAAAAATTATTCAATTGTTTTAATATGCAGTTAGCTAATGCTCAAGAGAATATCATGAGGGTATAGAAGTCAATATTTGCACAAGCTGCACACACACAAAAACATGGAGTATTATAGAGAAGGTTTTTGAGGAATGTGGCAATCGTCAGTCGATTGAGAATATGACTTTCTAAAATTAGAGATATTTTTGCAAACACATCTATTTTTTATAATGATAAGAAACATCACTAATTATTTCTATTAAGCCATTTGCATAATCAGTGTGACCAGAATCACTTTTGTCATATTTCAACTTGTTTTGTTTCACTGCCATCTAAACTTTGCTGTTTTATCTAATTGTTTTAATTAAAACTTCATTTAATCCATTATTAAATTGTTTTAAGCAAAGTATCATAAGGAACTCAACACAAAGACTAAACCATTGTTCAAAAATATAAGTTTTAAAGAAAAAATCAAGGTTGAGTTTGAGAAAGAAATACAGTTGATTACTGATAAATAAAGAGAGGTATGGTCATAAAAGATCTATAAATTTTGTGAGGCAATGTCTAATTGCTGTTGTATGGAGGAGGTGCGATTGAGATATACCACAACCTTAAGGCAACAAAGGATTTCTGACATTAATGGAAAGGACACAAAACCCTTGGGATCCAGCTAGAGAAAGTTTTGAATGGAGGAAACGGTCATAGTCACCACTGACTGTATGTCTACTCTATGCTAGCCATTTTAACTATGTTATCTGAACAAATCCTCAAACACTTCTCCCATAAAGCCATCTATCCCCATTTGAAGATTAGTACCATTCTCATAGATGTTAGGAAACTTGTCAAAGGTGGAAGTCAGGTAAGCCTTAGCAATCTCACACACTGCACTGCCATCATACTTTGGACCCTTAAAATGGATTCAAAATCATCATGTTGGGAACGTACTCACCAAATCAAAGTTCAGTCAGCAATAATGAAGTCTATGGCTAAAAGTTTATAAATACTGTAATTCTACACAATACCTCTGGGAAAACTTGGCCTATGCTTGGAACAGACACATTTGGTTTTGTTTAGCACAGAAGTACCATTTAAGGCTTGAAATCCAGGAAGAAATATCTGGGAAGGTTGGGGAAAGAATGAGGAATCTGTAGACTCTTGCAAAGCCACTGAGGATTCTGAATAGAAAAATGTAAAAGGCAAATAAAAATGTGCTTTTAAAGGCACATTAAAAAATGTGTTTGAGAATAAGGGAGACTGAAATGGGAAGTAAAATTAAACAGACAAAACAGGTAAGACTTTATATTGCTTCATAAGATTTAAGGAAAAATTCCCTCATTATCTCTTGGTTGAAGATATGTCACCTATTTAATATCTTTTATTGCAGGTTGTCTACTTTTTTACTTTACCTTATATCTAGCCATCTCTTCTTAGAAACTTCAGGTGAAATCAAATGTCATAGCAACATAGCTAGGCCCACAAGAATAAAGTAAAATACGAATTTATGTCTGGTTTAACTTGGGCACATTTTCAAGAGAATAGTTTGAACCTACAGCCTCATAATTTTCATGCTCTTGAGAAAGACACTAGTAAAATTATTTTCTTGCTACTTTGCAAAGCTCTGGTTCAGAAAATTACTACCCTTTTGATGTGAAAGCTGATATAACTAATTATAGCTAGGAAGACACAATTCTTCCTTTAATAATAAAGAAATAGCAGTCTTTCACCTAGAATAGAACAGTGTCTGGATTTGAAGCATGAAAGATTAAATCAGTAAGCTTTGAAATTCTATTATATTCATAGAGACAATGTCTCCAAGGACAATAATATTGACAATAGAAGAAGGTTTCTTCAAGAGCATTTCAACCTATTAGCAGACTCGGTGCCGTGAAAACAATCCCAGGCTGGCGATGAAGAGACAAGTACTGCTGCCCCCTGCCCACGCTCTCTTAGGAATCAGCAGAGAACTTAGGTCAAATTAGGCAACTTCTCTAATTTAACAATAGTGCAATGATTAGTTTCAACCACCAATTCACAAGGGAAGAAAGGAGGAATACAAAGGGAGGAATAGAGAGAGAAATAAAGATACAGAAAGAGAGGGTAAGAGAAGGAGAGAAGAGAAACATGGAAGGAGAAAGAGAGAATTGCTAATTTGTATTTCAGTGCTTTTTAACCTCAACTGGCATCAGAATAAGCTGGAGTGCAGATTAAAACAAAGATTAATGGGCCCCACCCACCATTTCTGATGCAGTCCATCTGGTGTGGGGCATGTGAGTAAGAATTTCTAACAAGTTCCCAGGTGATTGATGCCAATGCTGCCGGCATGGCAGCCACACATTGAGGACTGTGTTGTAGGTCTTCATCGATATGCAATCTCACCAAGAAAAATCTTGTGTAATTTTGTTTAGCCTGTACATTGTTAAGAAAATTGTCTCAGGGACTATCTTTCTAAAGGTCATTATTCATCCTGTGTGCTATATATTCTTTTTCAAATTTTTATTTAGTTTTTTTAAGACAGATTTTCATTATTGCCCAGGCTGGAGTGCAATGGCATGATCTCGGCTCACTCAACCTCTGCCTTCCAGGTTCAAGTGATTCTCCTGCCTCAGCCTCCCAAGTAGCTGGGATTACAGGTGTGCACTACCACACCCAGCTAATTTTGCATTTTTAGTAAAGACAGGGTTTCTCTATGTTGGTCAGGCTGGTCTTGAACTCCCGACCTCAGGTGATCTGCCCGTCTCGGCCTTGCAAAGTGCTGGGATTATAGGCATGAGCCTCCGCGCCTGGCCTGTATATTCTTTAGTTTCAAAATACTGAACTGTCCCTTTCAATATATTTGTTAGAATCATTATTACTTGTATGTGTGCAATGATTAAAAGGATGTGCTATCTGTTTCTTCGCATATGAGACATGCTAAAATAGAACAAAACCCAAATGCCTGTGGGAGCAGTGACATTTATGCTGATGTGGTAGTGACAGATCGGCCCTGAAGATCTTATCCTACCACTCCAACAGGCATTCTCATTCATTGCTGGTACAAGTATAATTTGGTCTAGATGTTTCAGAATATTTTTGACACTCCCTGTCAAAAGCTTTATTAATGCAACTAAAGGTACCATTGCAAGCACAATTAATAACAATATAATTGAGCACTAACTCTATGCTGAGCACGTGGCTAAGTGCTATATATGTTACGATATTTAACCCTCCTCACAGCCAGAAGAGAAGGAAAAAGATCCCACTGTGTTTTTGTTGGTCAGTTCAATATTTTCCTGTTATTCACTTGTGCAATCAATATTTTAAAGGATACATTGGCAAGCAGAAGTAAGATATGTATATGCTTTCTGAATGAGAGTAGAGAGATGCATTCGCTCTTTCACCCACATAAGGATGATCAGGAAAGCAGAGATAAAACTTGTTTTCTGCTGCTCCAGATGAACATTCTTGAAAATAGTATTAAATATTGAAATGTCTAAAGAAAGTATGAAGTTGAAAATGCATTTCCCCCAATCCTGCTGAAGTAAAAATGTTGTCTTTGGCAGAATATTGAGAAGAAATAAACTTATTTTCTAAATTTTACTTTGGAGGCTAAACATGATTTAAGATGATACAATAGAAGAACACACATATGCTATACAGGTTTTCAAGGACAGGTATTTAATGACATTATCTTTAACTTCTTAGATCTCTTCTTTCAAAAAAGGGAAATGATAGCTCTATTTGAAAATATATTTCTGTACTTCTATGGCCAAGGATAGTCAATTTGTTGTTTCCTAATATACAGATGTAGACTATTTTCACAAATATAGGTAAGTTTGATAGTATATCTCTAGAAACAAACCTCATAATCCACTCTTTCCCAAATTCTGCAGTGTCTCCCTTCATAAAGTAATTGTTTCATCTCTCCTTCTGTAATCTATGGAAATGTTACTGACAAAAGACAGTTTTTCTAGTCATTTTGACTTGTAATATCCATCTCCCACCTTTCTTTATAGCAACTGTCTGCCAAACAAAGTAAAATTTATTAGCAATAGAACTTTGAATTGTATAACATGTAGTAAGATAATAAAGTGAAGTGTAAAGGATGGGGATGAAACTGAGATTCTAATGTTTTGCTTTTAGTTCCATCTCTGCCTCTAAATGGCGTGTGAACTTATAGAGATCACTTCACATTTATATATTTCATTTTGTCCATATATAAAATGAGAGCATGAGACTAGGTAACCTCTAAAATCTACTAGAGTCTTCTGAATCAGTGATTCATTCTGAAAAACTGGCTTTGGTCCTAAGGTAGGTACAGGTTGAAAGGTAGTACAGATAAGATCACTGAAATATTCCGCATTCAGAATTATGTTTTTAAATACAGTTTGTACACAAGTCCTGACGAGGAGAATTTTACATTTTGATATAAATGAAATTAATAAGTTGTTTTTATACCATTCTTTTAGATTCCAACATTTCAACCATACATAAAACATCTTTCAGACACCATTTTAATAGTGTTTA
This sequence comes from Aotus nancymaae, assembly GCF_030222135.1. Lineage (NCBI taxonomy): Eukaryota > Metazoa > Chordata > Mammalia > Primates > Aotidae > Aotus > Aotus nancymaae. The sequence goes on from NW_026988413.1 coordinate 36,273,040, forward strand.
ATGTACTATTTAATAATCCTGGACAGGTGCAGTGGCTTATGTCTGTAATATCAGCACTTTGGGAGGCCAAGGCAGGATGATGGCTTTAGCTCAAGAGTTTGAGACCAGTGTGGGCAACGTGGCAAACCACCACCCCCCACCCCATCCCTGTCTACAAAAAACACAAAGGAATTATCCAGCCATAGTGATGCACACCTGCAATCCCTACTATTTGCAGGGCTGAGGTGCGAGGATCTCTTGAGCCCAGAAGGCAGAGGTTGCGGTGAGCCAAGATCATATCACTGCACTCCAGCCTGGATGAAAGAGTGAGACTGTCTCAACAAGCATCAAACAAAAATCTTAAAGTGCATAGTTCATGCAAATAATTCACTTCTTCAATAAAAGTAATAATGTAACTAGATAATTACGTAACTGGTTAGAACTTTTAGGGAGTTGTCACTACTGATATTGATTATCGTAGATGAATTAACTAGGTAAAGTTCTTTGTATCATATGTTGTACATATAAACATATAATGTAGATAATAGGATCTCATAGTAACAATGTCAAAATATCAATGTGCCTGTAGCTTGGTGTTCCATCTTCTAACAAGTAAACTAAAAATATAGAAATGAAATACATAATGCAGGGGTATCGAAATCATACATATGATTCCAGAAAACATCCATTTTGGTAAAAAGAAATCATCTGGTTACCTCTTTCAGTTCTCCATATTCTCTTACTCAGGCAGGTATTGTGGAGATGCTGCACAAAATGATGCCAGAAAAATTATCTTTTTCATTCCTGTTAATCAATTATTTTAAGGGAGATTTAACTTATACTCTCTGTTTGAATCTTAGCTTACACAAATGCCTCCTTTAAGCTCAAAATTCAAGCACAATTCTTTAGTTGAAATAGTTCAAATATCATTGAAATAATAAAATTTTCATATATTCTGTGGAAGTTATAATATATTATTCCTCAATAGAAACTAGGCTGCTATGGAACCAGCCTCAATAATGTGGCAATATTCATAGTATTTATTTATTTAAAAAGTAGGCAATTCCAGAATTAAACAAATTAACAGAAATCTAGCATTTTGTTAAGACTGAAAAAAAAAATAACCCTGCAAATCTTTAATGCCTGTTAAAGATTTTCGATGATGACATACCAAAAACAAAACTTTGAGAAATACGGCAGGAAAAATTCAACATTCACCTGATGACAAATTCTACTTCATTTGTTTACTGAGGGGAACATGCCAGTGGTTGCAGAATATGTATGTTTACTGTTCAAAAGCAGATACTAATATCTGCTAAGCATGTTTCCCATGATCTTGCCTAGAAGTGAAAGAGTGGCATAGGCTATGTAAAATGAAGATAACTATAATAATATTACCTGCCTCAGAATCTTTTTGTAGCGATTAAATTAGATAATTTTTGTAGAATAGTTAAGACAACATTTGGCCTATAGGTAATATTATAGATATTTTAGTTGTTATTTGTTATTGTTTTATTGTTGTATATAATTCATCATGAAAAATGGAGATATTTCTACAGATTCTTATTTGGCTGTTTAGGGGTGTATTACAACTTTGCATTGTAACTTTTGAGAGCCCTAGGGACTTTTACCTTTGTGGGCCCTTTCCCCCCTTGAGAATTAAAAATCATATTTACAATTGTATTTGTATAAATATGAACATAGTAATACTAAATAATAATTTCTTGACCTAAACGTTGTTTTCCTTTCTTGTTTTAAATGAAAGAAAACTATTTTCATGGATCTTTTAAAAGTAATATGGGCCACAGGCACTGTGTTTATGGTGTCTAAGGGTAAAGTTGGCCTATAAAAATCAGAATCTTGGTGGGCGTGGTGACTTATGCCTGTAATCCGAGCTATTTAGGAGGTGGAGGTGGGTTGCACCTGAGGTCAGGAGTTTGAGACCAGCCTGACCAACATAGAGAAATCCCGCCTCTACTAAAAATACAGAATTGGCCAGGTGTGGTGGTGCATGCTTGTAATCCCAGCTACTCGGGAGGCTGAGGCAGGAGAAACACTTGAACTCAGTAGGTGGAGAGTGTGGTGAGCAGAGATCCTGCCATTGCACTCCAGCCTGGGCAACAAAGCGAAACTCCATCTTAAAAAAAAAAAAATCAAAATCTTAGTGAAGATGGAGTATATGAAAGAGAAGGTATGTTAAGTGTCTATATGAACATAAAAACTTTCACTGTAACTACAACTAGTTTACATTTTGTTAGATTAATGAGAATATTTTATAATGCATCAATCACTATAAAAATAACTTGATATAATATTAGATCTGTTCACTACTCAATGCTTTTTCCTCTGAATACCCATGTTTAATATATATTTTGAAGACAAACCATATGCTTCAGATAATTTTGAAATGAAAACAATATACACCAGTATTCTTAAATAGTAATCCAACTGCTCTTTATTTATTTTCTAAGCTTTTCTGCCAAGACAGCAATCAGAATGCAAATCCAGAGCTTAAAGATATTATATAAATGTATGATCCATTCCTAGAGACGTACTAGTTAGTTCTTTCATGTATTTGCTGCAAAGAGTTCATCTAGGGTTTTGACTTCCTCGACCACCTGCATTTTCTGGAAAACAACACAGTGGAAGCATAAAATTATAATACCCCACTAACATGAGTCAGTCAATTCCAAATTAAGTCAATCTAGTGGAGTGAATATCTTTGAAACTGTTCTGAAAAAATGGTGTCCCTAACCAGGTATATTTTATAGGCCCTGGTGTAATTGTCCCACTCAATGTCACCAATCTTTTTTGCTATGGTTCTTCCTTAAAGTTAACTCTGCTACAATCTAGGGCATATCCTTAAAAATTTCTGCACGTTTATTGGCAGAGCTCTGACTGTAAACACTATACACCATTCTAATATATGCCAAAATAATCATCAGTTTCTAAAACAAGGCAGAAAATTCATTCTATTTCAACATTACTCTTCAAATGAAAACCTTTCTATTGAGAACTTAATACTTCATATTTTCTGTCAAAAACCTCTGGATCGGCCACCTTGTAAGTATGCATTGCTATATTCAGGCTTGGATAAAAATAATTTTATGTGGAAAGTACCAAGAAATCTCTTCAATGACAAATAACATAGGACTTTACCTCTTTTCCTTTCTTTTCTTCATTCTATTCTGTGGAATGCAGGTGTGACATATGGAGCTCAATTAGCTACCTTGATCGTAAGGCGAAAACCTTATATTTTATTTGGCAGAGAACTTGAAGAAAGAAGCCTCTGTCTCTGATGAAGAAATAACCAAAGCAGCTCTAGAATATAACTTTATTTAAGAAATAAAGAAATCTCTCTTGTTTAAATAATTTTTAGTTTTAGGTTTTCTACTACTCAGAGCTGAATCTACCTCTAAACTATATAGATGTTATGCCTGGAAATGAGTTACTATTACTAAAAGAACAAGATAGTGAAAACTTCAGACATCCAGGAGAACTTTCACACACAAGTCATACCACACACATACACACACACACTCACACAAAAGAAGGGTGAAAATCTGGTAACAATGAGTCTCACTTTCTATTAAGCTCTTAACTCACTGATCATGACTCATTTATTTATATTAGTGAATGGCATCTGTCTGTTTCTTTCTTTTACCAGACAGTACAAATTGTTAGTAAGAAAATAATAACAAGCAAGACTAAATGATAGACGACTTCACTAAAGCAGTGAATTCATTCTCAATTTCTTTTCTTTTTTTTTTTTTTTTTGAGATGGAGTTTCCCTTTTTTTGCTTAGGCTGGAGTGCAGTGGTATGATCTTAGCTCTCTGCCACCTCCGTCTCCCAGGTTCAAGTGATTCTCCTGCCTCAGTCTCCAGAGTAGCTAAGATTACAGCCCTCTGCCACCACGCATAGATAATTTTTTGTATTTTTAGTAGTGACAGGGTTTCACACATGTTGGCCAAGATGGTCTCGAACTCCTGACCTCAGGTGACCCACCCACTTTGGCCTCCCAAGGTGCTGGGATTACAGGTGTGAGCCGCCGTGCCAGGACTCCATTCTCAATTTCTTTACTTACACTTGTGATTCAACAAGAACCAACGGCAATAACAGGTAAAGTATTAAGACTTCGCTACACCTTCTAATAATAGTGCTCAAGTATTACTAACTTGCATGAGCAGAAGAAAAATGGATTTTAATTCTCTGGGTAGTTTTTCCAAGATTAGGCTTTGACAGAAACATTTCTTACTTTGGTCTAACATATATTGTTTTGAATTCAACTAAGAAGGCATTAAAATAAATGTTGGAATCAACATCCTTATCACAGAAAACATTTTGTGACTGGTTCTCAACACTTATTTTTAGAGATTATTAGCAGGAACACTAGAAATGTATGGCTGTATAAGGAAGCACTTCCAATTATCCATCATCCAAGTAACACTGATATTCAATATAAAATCATGAACACATCAATCACCAAATACCTAGACTGAAAAGTACAAGTGGCCAAAAAATTTTAGTCACTAGACTGGTATATTTCACATTTCTGGTTCTTCTCTATGTGAAAATCTACTTATTTTAGTTTTCAATATCACTGTAACACAGTAATATGACTGGGATGTTCCAGCTAAATGAATTCCCTTTTTGGTGATTGTTTATTTACCATAAAATTAGCTAGGGAGAGGATGTCCCCTGGAGAAATCTGTGATATCCATGTCTAAGTTAATATCTTAATTATGCATCTTTAGAAATACAGAACTTTAGTAGTCACTCTGTTAAGATGTAGTAACAAGAATTGATCTATCCAACATGGCAGCTACTAGCTACATGGAACCATTTAAATAAAAGATAACTAGCATTAAACAATATTACAAATTCAATTCTTCAATCGCCCTCGCCACATTCCAAATGCTGAGTAGTCACATGTGATTAATGGCTATTCTATTGAACAGAAAAAATGTAAACCATTTCCATCATTACAGAAAGTTCTACTGGACAGCGCTGAACTAGATTTTCAGGCATTAACACAGTTTGAAAGAGTACTAATTTAAAAATACCAAGGTAAATTTATTTACAATGACTATTACTCAACAGAACAAACATAAAATCCAAAAAAGTTCTCCAAAATATTTCAATTAGAGCACGAGAGGCTTGAAAATTAATGAGAAATCATAGCCGTTCACGAACAGAAGTGCATTTTAAAAAAAGTTAAATATAACAGAAGTTTACACGAGTAGAAATGTTAAAAATTAAGTTTCTGAAAAATAATAATAATGTAGACATTTTATTTTAAAATAATCTAAAAATAAAACTGCCATTCCATCTAGCAATCCCACTACTGGATATCCACCCAATGGAAAATAAATCATTGTATCAACAAGATATCTGCACTCTTGTGTTAATAGTGGCACTATTTACAGTAGCAAAAATATGAAATCAACCTAAGTGTTCATCAATGGATCACACACAGAAAATGTAGTTTACGTACACAGTGAAATACTATTCAGCCATAAAAAAAATGAAATAATGTCTTCTGCAACAACATAGATGGAAGTGGAGGTCATTATTTTAAATAAACAACTCAGACACAGAAAGACAAATACCAGCATCCTCACTTATTAAGTGGGAACTAAGTAATATATACATATGGACATAGAGAATGAAATGATAAACATTAGAGATATCTATCATTGAATAGACATTTGGACAGATGGATAATGTTTGGAAGAGCTGAGGGGGAGTGGGTAAGAAATTATTTAATAGGTACAAGGTAACTTATGTGGGTGATGGATACATATAAATGCCCAGATCTCATCACTACCCAATATATCCAAGTAACGAAATCACACTTATACCTATTAAGTTATATAAACAATGAAATAAAAATAATCCGATTAAAAGCAACATCATGAAAATATGTCAGATTAAAGCTTTCAACTAATTAAAAAAGTCATGTTATCATGTCTCCTTTGCATGTGAAAATTAAAATCCTTAATTAATTGCTTAAAAATTCTTAGAAAATAATTGCTAAATGGATAAAAAGCTTAGTGTTTGGGCATTCTAATTGTTTATTCGTTGATTTTTAAATTGATATCTTATTTACAGGTCTGGCTGTCGTTTCTTTTACACTAGCCAACAGATCCAATGACTATTTCAAATGTTTGATGTTTGATTTCTCTAAATATTGGAAAACTGCTTCTCTTAGCAACTATGTATATTACAGCATTGCATTTAAAGTGATCTTCCCAATTGATGTGATGAATATCACTCAGATAATGAGAATGGTTATAAAGAATTCATTCTTAGACCATTTTACTATGAACTAAAAAGCCTTAATCTTAAGTAAACAATACATTTCCCGTATGATCATACTATAGGCACATATTGAACTCTGGTTTATAAAAATGTAATGTAATGTGAAACTAATTATTAGAGCTAAGTCTTTCTCAGGAGAATTGTTTGAAATAGAAAATTCATTTTTAAGAGATTAAATTGAACTAGGTATTTCTTCTCTCTATGGTCCTAGGAATTAAACTTAATGAGATCCAATACTTAGAAACTTTGTTAAAATTTGTAGGACAAAAATCACAATTAGAAATATAACCTCAAACACTCCAGTTGGCAAAGCATGATATGTAAAACATAGCTTTCCGAAGTTGGAAGAAATGTCAACCTGAAATACAACACTTAAAATTTTTGTATATCATACATAAATGAGATCCTGACCCTACCAAAAGGAGACTGAATGACTATATATAAATTTTCCAGCAGCAGAAAGAGATATGCCAACCTTAAAGAAAGTGTTCAAATGTTTGTAGGTTATACTTAAGTATTCAGTGTTTACCTCAAAAATTCCCACTGACCTTTGTTGTGAGACTCCAATCCAATTATTTGTGAATTCTCTTTTAGGAAATAATTAATAGTCACTCTGAACTTTTGGAAATGTCCCAACCCAAGATGGTAAGACTGTAGAGGGGTGCTTAACAGCAGGGATTCTCGGGTTAGACTTGATTTGAATCTAAGCTTCCCCTACACTTGAACATTGAGTTTGCATTATCTCATCTTCAAAAGAGTGAGAAAATATTCACTTAATTCATAAAGTTTCTGTAAGGCATAAATTAGAGGTTCCAATTAAAAATCTTAGTACAATTAATAGTAAATAAACATATAATAACTGGTATTTGTATATTGTGGCTATAAACATTCTACTTATCTCTTTGATTTGCCATTCCTTCCATCTGGAATATTCTGTCCACTCTTTATTCCCATTCCTCATAATAGCTCGTATTCATCCTCAAATGCTTCATTCAGAACTTACCATTAGCAAGCCTTCTGTGAAACTCCACAGGAGATCAGCCATCCCTCCCCAAGCACAGTAATTTCCTGATGTACATTTTATTACCTTACTGTTTGCATTGTAATGTAGAAAGTGTGTGTGTGTCTGTCTGTCTATCAGTCTGTCTGTCTAAGGCATATTCTTTCAGGGCAGAAAATATGCCTCATTAATCTTTGTATCATTAACACTTAGAAAGAACATAGCCCGGGTTAGGCACTCAAATATTTGCTGAATAAATGAAAGAAGAGATCTTGATATTTTCTAATAACTACTGAAACGGAACACTACAATAATCTTGCAGCAAAGCTGAACTAAACTGATGTTTTATTGAATTTGCTTCCCTGGCATCAATATGAATTCTTACTGCTACATATTGAAAATCATTATCTACAAGTCAAGATAATTCCCCTTTATAAGTAAAATATGGGGTATTTTCATCAAAACCAACATAAAACTCAGCAAAAGAATGTATTCAATGCCCAGAGTATCAGAACAAATTAAGTTAGATACATGTCCTGACCTTCAAGAGTTTCTAACATAGGAGAGAGTACAAGATAAATAAAGATACATTGCAAATATATTTTTTTGGCATGTGCACATATGTGTGTATGTATATGTGTGTATGTACATAGATGTGTATATATATGTATATGTGTGTATGTGTATATATTTATATATATAGGTGAAAGAAACACAAAGAAGGTAAACATACAATGAGGCATAGGGTTTGGCTAGTAAGAATATTTTTCTTCAAGTCTATGTCACATTCATGATTTTTAAAAATTCTGTCATCATAGGAATGGTTCTTAATTGAGTCCTAATTAATTTTCAGTAAACTATGAAACCATTCTAAGGTGCTGGCTATTACCTGAATGTATGTTCTCTCTAAACTTTCAGTTAGATAAATACGTCTTTATAAATAAGTAAATATGTATTTCATGATCATAACTTTTTATATTATATGGCAATAATTATAATCAGACCTAGTGATTTTATAAATGAGAGATAATGTAACAAATACAATTAATTATAGGAGAAAAATTATTATAGTTGTTAAAAAGTGTTTATCCTTTTAACAAGGTAAGCTGATATGATTTTCAGACTCGATAAATATATCTGTTATTGCTGACATTACCAATAAGCAAGCCAGATAGGAGTCTATAACTATTTATATTCGATATAAACTCCACTTCTAAAGTAGTAACACAATCAGTCCTTTCTGCTATAATGAATGTGTATTTTAACCAGTCATGTATTATTTCAATGATGCTTGGATAACTTCAAACATCCAAAACATCTTAGAGGATTATTTCCTTCTGTACTAAGATGAAATAAACAAGGCTCCATCATCTACCCACCTTTTCACTAGCTTTAGAATGGCTGTATTGAGAATTGTTTTCTTTATGTTGAGTGGCTTCAATTAGAAATCTTAAACTTTGCAAATCACACACAAATGCATGCGTAGAATATTACAGCAGTCTCTAAATATACTTCAAGAGCACAAAAGTTTAGTTTTGTCATTGCAGGTGGTGACACACTTTGAATCAAGTCTTTTTCAACAGCATTTCTACATCTATACTCACAGTTGACATTACAACTACTAATTACTTACAAATATAAATAATTGCTGACTCTATGTCCTTCTACACATAATGTACATGTTTTGGAGACAGACAGAACTAACATCAATCATTTCTGAGTCATATATTTTTACCTGTAAAATAAAGGTGATATTTATGTTGTACATTCACATGTAATCAAAGACAATGTATGTTAAGCAGAGCTGAGTATGGAGCAGACTCAGGGTAATTACTCATTAAATGAGAGCTTCTGTGATAATGATGATGATAATGATGGTTGCATTTCATCCCTTCAAATGAATTTGGTTAAAGGAAAAGAAACAGGAAAGCCATAATGTGTCTGACCCTTTTCCTCTACCTATCCTAGTTGCCTTAATAGGCTCACAGTTGATGAGCCTCCTGGAAAGTGAAGGGAAAAATCATCAGAAAGCTGAATTATCCTCAGCCTCTGGTCAAATAGAACCCGAACAGCCCATGGGTGCCAGAACAATTCAATTAGAATTTGTTACAGAATCTTCCTTCTCTTTTCCTTCCCTTCTGGATTTTAAATGTCTGGTTGCACTGGGCAAATGCTTTCAGGTACAATGATCTGGACAAACACTTCCACTAATGAAGAGTCTCCTTTATAGCTTTTCCAGAAGAATACTGTCTATTGTGTATTCCATTTAATTTTTGTAATCCAATTAAACAGACTAATGGAGACATTTGAGCCATGCAGCTAGGTAATACACAAACAATACATTTTTATTAGATTGTAGAATGAAATTTAACAAGAATTTCTTAAAAATATGGTAGAATTTATTCTCAAGTATGATAAATCAACAGTATAAAGAAAGGAGAGGAAAGCTTTTATAGCACTTCAAATAAAAGTAAAAGACCTGATATTTTACCACATGACCCATCCAAGTCAATGTACTTAGAATCTACTCAGTGATACCGAGTAGGTTATGATTCCAATGTACTCTCTTCCAGTCAGATCAGCTTCAGAGGACATGAAATTAAGGTAATAAGGAGGTCAAGAGATCACATTACACAGCAAAAGTTTGAAAAACTTAGGGAGAATAACCCCAGCAAAAAAGCCTAAGGAGGAACATAAGAGTTTTCCTCAAATATCACCCTGGAAAGAATGTGAAAATGAAAACATTTTCAGTTTAACCTCATAATACCTAATTTGAATAAATGGGTGATCTATAAGGTGTTCATTTCAGCTCAATTTTTTAAAACTTGATAAAAATTTGAGCTGTGCTCCGAAGAATGGGTTGCCTGAAAATTTCAATTACACAGAGTATTTGAAAAGTTCATAGAAGGCCATATAAATGTAGAGAATACAGTAGAAAGAGAAACTTTAAATGGGTAGAATATTGAACAGGGAAAAGTTTCCTCCAAGGAAACTTTTAATTGCAAGATCCTGTGATTCTCTGAATATAAAGAACGACTCATTCGAAGAATCTCACTTAAAAGTCTAGATCTGTGAAATATGTCACTAAATTTAGGTATGATAGAACAGGATGACTTACCACTAAGGTGAAACGAAAGGTATTTGGATAATATTGCAAATGAATTAATATTAATTAGGACAAAGACAGCATGGGCACTAAATAATTACAAGGTATTATTGAAATCATTGCTTTCTTATCATAGAAATATATCTTTCAAAATACAACTAGAAAATTTACAGTGGTTATTCATTTACTGTATTTCAATACAATTATCTATAAAACAAATTTATATTACAACAAAAATATAATATCAGTGGTAATATTGCATTATTTATTATTTTGGATTGCACATTATTTAAACTACAACAGAGATGGGAAAATCTTAACTATCTGGGAAAAATATTGATTATGTTTTATGAAAACAACAGGCATAGAGGTTAGCTCAAAATTTAGTTTGCATGTATCCTAGACATTTGCTAGGACAGGTTTAAAAGAAGGAAAAGAGAATTTGGTAGGATGAAAAGCAGGTTCAAACGTCATTGCAATTTCTATGTTCCATGAGCTCTAACTTGACTTCAACAATTAATGGTTGACTTTTATTCTTTTCAACTCAAGGAAACAATTGGTCATTTCAGAGCCTTAAATAGGACTTCACAAATTTTCTATCACAAACTACATTGCCATGTATGTACCTATGCAACAATCCTTCATGATCTGCACATGTACCCCAGAACCTAAAGTACAATTAAAAAAATTAAGTCATGGAACACCCACCCCAAAAAAACACACACACAAATACATATTTTTAACTGCATCCAGGCTCTGTAGAATCAGTCAGTGTGAAGAGTCAGGATTTAAAGTCACAGTTCTTTGGTTTAAAATCCCAGATCTGCACATAGCTTAATCCCTTTTACTTGTATCTTTCTTCATAGTGCCATGTATACTGTCCAGCACAGAAACAATCAGCAAACTGAGTCAACTGAAATCTGGATTCTGTGTTTACCTGGTATGCTTTGTATATGACTGTGCATTTGTTGTTCTATGTTTCTGGACATAATATTTGTTTGTTTCTGCTAAACAATTGCGTTCAAGTTGTTAAATTCTATTCAACCTAATATACACCAATTTTACAGATTGTTAACAATTAATAATCTCAATGATGGCAAAAAGATAATTACAGAGTATAAGACTACAGATATAGAGTAATGCCGTGTCAAATATCACAGATTACTTGGGGGCTCAAGTGTTAAGACCATAAAACAAAGTTCAAATGCCATCTAATGCAATCTGTTACATCTTCCTGCTAAAATTATACTTCCACCTTCATAAATGAATCAAATTTCTATGCATAAAGATATTTTTTCATTTATTCTTTCATTTATTTCACCAGTATTTATTGAGCACTTATGATGGGCAAAATACTTAAGTAAAAATACAAATATAAGAGTAAATATTATTTATAAATGAATTATTTGTGCTGCAATGACTACTTTCAAATTCTTTCATAGCAGAATTTATTAAGATTCAAAAAAATGACAACTGATTTCAGATTTTTGTTCAGTGAATATTCAAAAGATATTTGATTGCCAAATAAATCTACTTACTGTGCCCAGAATACACTCTTCATTTTTCTGTCACTGAGATTTTGCTTATGTCAGATAAGAAAATTCTCTTCTATCCCCAACCTATGGATAACAGCGCTAATTGGTCATGGCACCCATTACTGGTGACCCCGCATATGCCTAAGAATTCTTCTCATTAGCCACATCAGGAAGCATCCAAATTCTAATAAAGTTAGCATACAGGAAATTATGTATACATACATACACACACACACACACACACACACACACACACACACGTGTAGCTCTTAATGTACAGGATATTGAGTAATGTGCCAGCTAGACAATATTCTATGTCTAATGGTTTTCCATTATATTTGGAAATATTCTCCATGTGGCTATTGCTTCTGCTGATTGTTCATAAAAGCCAAGGGTATAATATTTCATGATGACATAAAGCTGGAAATTATTATTTGAAATTCATAAGAATGGTCTGGGACAGAGATGTATAGCTATAAGCCAAGAGCATAGAGATGAGAAAAGTAGCACAGAAGTGTAGGGGATTTCTTTCAATAGTGAAAGAGCACGAATAAGGATTCGGAACACAGTTTTGCAGAGGAATGAATCAGCATATCAAAAAAGTCTCAAAATTCTAAGTTTATTTAATGTATAATTATTTGAATATATATATTGACCTGAAGACTTTGCTTGTGTTGGAATTTTACTTCTGTATGTAGGTAGTTGTATGTCAGAGGATATGGTTGAAGAAGTAGCTAGAAAGGATTATGAGTGATATAAATTTCTAAAATTGAATAGACCTTTAAACTCTACAGTAAAAATAAAAAAATCTTTATTCAGCATCTATGATCTGCAAAGCAGTGTTATAGACATTGTTAAAAAACATCTGTGGGGAAGATTTAACTAAAGTTTGAAGTTCTGTGAAGAGAGAACTTTGTCAGCAGGCATTATGAGGCACATTCAGATCAAGCATTACAAAATTATGGACTATGTATTCTCTTATTTGGTGCCTAGGGATACTACAAATAAGCAAAAACACAATGTGAGCTTCGAAACAACTTATTAAAATTAAATTGTATGTGTATTGCTTCAGTGAAACAGAGTTCCTCTAAGCCAACAAAAATAAAGGTGAACCAGAATCATAGATCCAATCAAAATAGGTCTTGGATGAAAAGTTGGAAGCCATTTGGTTTTTAATATTCCAAATTAAAAGTGCAGGTCAATGCTTCCAAGTGTGGTGTGTGTGGTATCTGGCTGACGTTTATGTCTGGCCTAAGGTGAAGGGAAGGAACAGCTGCTGTTCTTGGCAAACCCACTGATCATTTCTGCAGGACAGTAGGAGGACATGTTCATTTTGTGGCCCAAGTCTCAAGTCTTTGGTAGAAGTGTAAGATAACTCTTACTGGGATACTTGATAAGGGACATAAAATTAAGTCATGGATTTTTTTTTAATCTTCTCTAATATCCTCTCAGGACTTCTATGATCATATCATAACTTTTGACTATAGGTTTCATCTTTTTAACAAAGCTGATGTTCAAAAATCCTGTGACCACAAGTAATCAGACAGCCTCCTCCAATTTTAATTTCTGGCCATATTAATCTTCAATCAGCCTTTCTTGAGACAGTTCTCATATTTCCTATTTCAAGAGTCAGACTTGCTTCTCAGGCCACGTTCTATTGTTATTTGTTCTTGGTTCTTTTTTATTTTAACTGAAGGTGTTTGCTTGATTATTTTTGGTTAGCCCTGGCTGTTTGAACTTAAACAAATTTTTAGTGGAGTACCCTTATTTTATGAGATATCCATTTTATTCAATTATTATTTAGCTCATTTCTATTTATCTCTCTTGCTAATGAGAATTGAAATGTGGCAAATAAGAGAGACAGTCACTGGAGAGCATGAAAACATAACACAGCTTACATACATGGGATGGTGCCTCTTATAGAATAGGGACCCAAAAGTGTATACTCTATTCTTTGTCCCATTATAAAAATCAAATTATTTCCTTACCCCCCAACCCTCCTCTCTTTCTATCCTCCCTCTACCCCTGCCTTCCTCTCTCCCTCCATATTTACTCTGTTAAGGAAGAGAGGCCTTATGTGTATTTATAAGACTCTTCTCTATCTGACTGGGGATAAACCTGCATCATCTAACCTTATTTCAAACCAAGATTTCAAACCTGTCACATCAGGGCCTCCTGATCTTGACTAAGTAACATTTGGGTTTGCATGAAGTTATGTTAATAAGGACTTCTATGATCATAACTTTTGACTATAGGTTTCATCTTTTTACCAAACCTGATGTTCAAAAATCCTGTAACCACAACTAATCAGACAGTCTCCTCCAATTTCAATTTCTGGCCATATTAATACTCAGTCAGCCTTTCTTGAGACAGTTATCATTGCACCTAGACCTTATGAGAAAAGAAGATTATATATTTCATATATCTATAAAGAAAGAACATGAAATCATCTTGGACAAGCTAAAGTCCATGAAAAGCCAATTAAAAATCTTAACATCAAATCAGCCATTCAGTGGATTTTTACATAAAACTTCCCTTATGCTCAATTATAATCTAAGAATCCACCAGTAATTTGTTTTCTATCTTTAGGTCCTGCACATTTGAAATCCCTTACATGTGATTAAAAATTATCTTCTTTGGAAAGTAAATCCTTTCAAATCAACTTCTGTTTATATAAAAGAAAAAAGAGTAAAAGGAGAAAAAACGTTTTCCCAAAGAATATTCTAGTTTCATGAGATTTAGAATGTCTTCATATTTTGTGCTGTCTTATTTTTCATAAGCTTCTCCTTTGTTCAGAGGCTTTTATCTAATTCCATTTTCTTCACTTTTATTATGACCAATTGGTCCATTATCTAGTGCCTCTACTAAGGAAAGCTCAGCTTCCCTAACCTTGACAATGTTACAAAATCAGTAGCTTTAAGAGCTCACAATCCTAAATTTCCAAAAAGAAGCAACTGTATTTTCTTTAGTCCAGTTGGTCTCTAAAACACTATGACTAATGGTTGTTATCTCTGAAACCTTATACCTTAGCAGATGATAAGATACAGCTTTGCAATAAACCATTGGTTTATTATCTGTATTCAAGACTTCTGATTTTCTAACTATAATATCTAACAAAACTGAAAACAAGCACTTTAGCTGCTAGATCATAATTTTAAATGTTTCTTTTTTGTTGTTGTTGGGACAGTTTCGCTCTGTCACCCAGGCTGGAGTACAGTGGTACGATTTCAGCTCATTGCAATCTCTGCCTCCCAGGTTCAAGTGATTCTCCTAATTTAGCCTCCCAAGTAGCTGGTATTACAGGTGCACTCACCACACCTGTATATTTTTAGTAGCGATGGGATTTCACTATGCTGGCTAGGCTGGTCTTGAGCTCCTGATCTCAAGTAATCCACCCACCTCTTAAAGTGCTGGGATTATAGGGGTGAGCAACCACTCAGGGCCTTAAATAGTTTGTTTTTACCTCTACTCAAACTTCTAGCTCAAGTCAAAATAGGATGATAATTTTAGAAATAGGCTGAGCAGGGATTCTTCAGTGGTTCTCTCTTTTTTTTTTTTTTTTTGTAAACCACGCAAAAAATTTTATTGGGGAAGTACAAGTACACTACAGGAGAGGAGTGGGCTGACCCTGCTGGAAACACCCCCATGACATTGTGCATTGTGATCTTCTGTTGCCTCAGTTCCTTACCCAGTTCTCACCAAAGTTTAGGGGATCCTCCCTTACTGTGCTTAATGCACATGCCCGGGAACCAGTAATCAATATGAATCCTATCTAATGGTGGCACTGCTTATTACCGACACCCCAGGAAGGTAGAGCAGTCAATTTTGTACTCATTGTGCCTGCTCCGCTCTCAGGAATTCCCTTTTTGCCTTTTTTCTTCCTTATCAGGATCTAGTTGACAACATTCTGACAGTTCAACCATGGAATGAGTACTGGGCATCCTAAGACATGTTCTGGGTGATTCTTTCCCACATGGATACCTCCCCCTCGTACCTGCTCATATCTGACTGTCTACTCTTACATTTCACCCTCAAGGAGTTGGGACCCAGAAGTCTTTTGGGAGATGGGGCAGAGGTCATTCTCTGTAGCTACTTCCTGCTGAAAAGGGCCATCAGGGGTCTTCAGGGTCCTTCTTCCTTGCTTGCTGTCATGGCGAGGAGGTTTTGATGACTTCTGTTGTCTCTTGGAAGGTCTGACCTGTGGTGTCCAGATGAGAGATGTAGGGATTTGGTTGTCCTTTAGTTGCCCTTTCCCAAAGGTGAGAGGCCTGGTTTATAAGATCTCTAATGTGCTCCTGGACCTGCCCTAATCTGTTCAACCATTGATGAAGGGAGGAGGAAACTGCAATATACATCCAGAGCAGAATATTCTTCAATCATAGAAATGGGTGAAATCTTGTCACTTGCAGCCATGTGGAAAAACCTGTAGATCCACAGCTCTTCAGTTGTTCTTAAACGTGATATTAGAATTGAAAATGCTGACATCATGGTTCCCACCTCCAAAGCCTATTTATATTGTTTTAGGTGAACTCCCAGAATATTAATTTTTAGTAAGTATTCCAGGTAATCCTAATCCTGATGATTCTCAGCCTATATTAAGAAACATCACTCTAGATTTAATAAACTCTATATATGAATCTCACAATCATTTGAGAGTTGTGTATTTTGATCCAATTAGGCATATTTCCTATGAAAGCACCTTTATGTGTCTATAATATTATCACTTTGCTTTATAAATATTTATATATGGTATAGCCAAATCAAAAATACTTCTAAATATTTTTAGAATATTTAAAGTACTTGTGCAGACACACTTCATTATGTTATTAAATAACCTGCTTATAATGATTTTGTCACAAATTTCTATTAGATAATATGCTCTAAAAAACTCTTCATACAGATAACTTTATAGGAAATAAGATACTTTCTTTTCTTAAATAGCTATGAAACATATAATACTATACTTCCTGCTTTTCTTTGTCTGCCAGGAAATTCAAAGATGATTTTATGCTCAGCAATGTTTTATTTAACATAATTTTTATTCTCCATCATTATCCATCACCTTTAATACTTGATGCTTGCTTACTCATATTGGTTTATTTGACAGTAAACTGTTTCAACTCCTCCTTGAAAATGGACAGAGTAAAAAAGTAATGAAGTATATAATTTCAAAACAAGTCTGTTAGGATCATAGGACTTTTATAATTTAGTAACCCCAAGTCATTAAATGTTGAATTTCTAACTTAAAAATATGTTTTGTATGGTGACTCAAAATTCTAGTTTTTAAGTAGGAAATGCCTTTTGATTTGCGGTGTGTCATCAATCAACAGCTCTTCGGTAATTATTTCCTGCCTAATTGTCTATTGGTGTGATTCACTAGATATGTTTTCTTATGCAAGGCAAATATGTACTATATCTAATATTGTTATATATTTAATAGTAATAACAATATAATAGCAATCCCTCGTATAGAACCTATTTTTTTTTTAATCGTACTTTAGGTTCTGGGGTACCTGTTCTGATCATGCAGGATTGTTGCATATACATACTTGGCAAGGTGGTTTGCTTCCTCCATCACCCCCATCACCTGTAACTGACATTTCTCCCCATGTTATCCCTCCCAGCCTCTCCACTCCTAGCTGTCCCTCTCTTACACCCCTAGCGACCCCAGTGTGTAATGTATAGCACCTATTTGTAATGTTCTTGTGCAAAATGAAATTTAAAATGGCTTTTTCTATCTCCCGCATGCCCAGATCTTTTTAAAAATATTATCATCAATAGTTTATGTCTTCCCAGAAAAATAAGAGAGACATGTATCTATATATCAATACATGCATGTGTATATACTATTTACACCTCTATACATTTTGTATTGACCTATATGTGTGTGCTTCCCAAAATGCATATTTGAGTACACATTACACATTCACTCATTTTAGTAATATTAAAACAATATGTACCGATCCAAAAATTGTGAAATACTGCAGAAAATAATAAAGAAAACAGAAGTAAAAGGAATATGAGTGGTCTACAAAGTGATTTCTTAATTTATTCAAAGTTTTTGCTTTAAATAGGATATTTCAGAACATATTGCCAACACTTGCTGCTTGATGGAAAAATTCTCCCTTTAATTTTTTTAAAATAAAATAATTGTACCTTTCATTTAGATAACTATGAATGTATTTGGACTCTTTCCATAAAAATAATAAAATTCTTTGCAAAATTGATGGCATTTTACTTATCACTACTCTAGGATCGTGCCAACCCTGAATAAAGTGAATAAAGTGTACTATTTCCATAAAAAAGAGTAGATAGCCATTTTCTAAACTACATTCTTTTTCTCTGTAATAGGATATTTACTGTGTTTTCTTCTGAGATTTTGCATCAAATTAATAAAATTTTAAATCCAAAAGCAGAAATTATATACTAAAAAAAGAATAGTAGACAACAGATCAACATGTGTACTTCTAAATTAATTATGTTTTTCAAAACAACTGCCCTTTATTGCAAATATTTAAAAGATGCAAGGCAAACTATAAAGGATTAGAAATAATATTTATTTGATTTTCAATAATTAAGAACTTATTGAAATGAAAGTAATTTCTTTTTGACATCTATTCTTATATACTATTTCACAGTAATGTATCCTCTTGTGAATGTCTATGAGATGTTTTGAAATTAGTGCATTTTTTTCTAACTATACTAATGTTCTAATAAAATAGACAATATGAACAGAAAGACTGTTAACACTCTCTTGATTTTATATATTTGCAAAAACTAATATAACATTTTACAAAATACAATAAAGTATCTGAAAACCAATTGACTATCGACATCAATTCTCATACCTAATTTCACAAGAATAAACTAGTCTTGTGAGATATTTTCAGGTTTGATGTTTTCTGTATTATTGGCTCCTATATGTTCAGCCTTGAATTTGAACACAAAGCTGAAGATAATAAAATATTATGCATTGTGAAAATATAAATACAGTGCTATTACCAGAGTAAATATTTCCAGGTTGAAAAACTAAAAAGAATCCAATGACAAATCACTGAGTTTAATAAAATGCAAGTTAAAACTGCTACACTTTATTCTTATCTCAGAAAGGTCACAGTAAAGGTAATACCAGTGGAACAATATTCTTAGTTTTCTGTTATTTACTACATGAATTTGTTTATCTTTGTTACTAGTTCATAGTCTCTCATTAGTTTAAAAATTATAAATAAAATACAAAGTCATCATCAGAATTGTAATTAAAATATGGAGAAACTTTTAGACCTGCACATATACTGCTTGGTGATACTGCTCTGTTATGTTGTTAATATTTTGTTTAATGGTGGGGATAGGTATAAAATAGAGAAAGAAATATAATGGGGGAAGCCTCCAGTGTATAGTGCTGTAAACAACACTGGACTTCAAATGATCCTCCAGAAATCTAGCTTAGGTTCTTCTACTAATAGACCCTATAAATTTCATGACTACACTCCACCTTAGTTTCTTCAAGTATAACTGAGAAGTTTTTACAAAATGATTTATAAAGAGCCCAGCAAGTCAAAATTCCACAATTTTAATACTTTTGGACCAAAGCAAAAAATCAGACAATAGGAAGAGTCTGTAGGGCACATTCCTTCCTGATTCAATTTCTTGTCTAATGTGCATTATTAGGTTGATCTAATTTAGAAAAATACAAAAACATCTCATTTGGTACAATTTTGACATATTCTCATAAGTTTGAATGTGCTATATGAAACAATATGGAGAAGAATTTCATTTTTCCAAAGTGCTCTAAGATGGTATAGGGTTAGGCAGCCTTAATTTCTACAGCATGATGAAAGGAAAACCAGCGAAAGGTTGGAGAGGGAGGGGGAGAGGGAGAGAGAGAGAGAGAGAGAGAGAGAGAAACAGAGTGTGTGTGTGTGTGTGTGTGTGTGTGTGTTTTAGCTTGCTTCATCAGGAAATAGGCCTCCGGAGAGAACTTTAGGTAAGATGCAGAATTATCTGGAGGGCAAATATCTTCATGGAAACAGCATGCCAAAGTGAGATGCCACACTAAATTCCTTTAGATTCAAAAACTATTTCACAATTTGTTTATCTGGAAAGCATATACTTTTTTTTTGTATTTTTATGATGTTAATCCAATTTTTGTTTCTTTAAACCTGAGTATTCCCAATTATCCATTCATGGTTATATTTTATTCTTCAGCATGGTGATTCCTATCAAAGCATTGCTTCTGCAAGTTTTCATTATACATCTACTATAAACATGGTGTCAATTTGTGCTAAAAAATACATATCCTATGGCAATCTTCACAGATTTTAAGACATGTAAAGCATTTTGTCTTTCAAGCTTATAAGACTAACAAAACACCTGGAGAAGATATATATGTACTTACTGCAAAGTGACACAAAAGGAATGAAAATCTTTTAAATAGAATTTGAAATGTATGTAATATTCTTGAACACTAATATTAGAATTGACCACTGTAAGTATGCAAATCTATATTCAAAATAAATAATTATCTGTATCAGTTCCCAAATAATTCCATATCCACGGAGCACCAGCCTTGTCTTTTCAGCTAAAATATGGAATTCAGTTTCATTTGAACCAGGTTTATTTGTATCATCAGTAAGGTAAATATAACAAACTAACGAAGGATGAAAATGTATTTATGGTAAATAAGTTAAATTTAAAGTGACCATTTAAAAGTGTCTTAGATGTTTTAGAGCATGTGCTCCTTTTCATACAGAAATCATATCCTATCTCTACCATGCTCACAACTCTCTAATGGTTCCCCTTTTCATCTTAGATGAAATCAGAAATCTGTACTGTGGTCTATAATATCCTACCTTGTCTAGTCCTAACTACTTTTCAGATTCCATTTGATTCTAAGCCCCTTGACCCCTTTGCTTCTATTACAGGGACATTAGATAGAATTTATGAAACCTCATCCCACCTTGATGTCTTTGTACTTTTTTTTCTCTCTTCCTCTAATGTTCTTCATCCAGATAGTCAGAAAATCACTTCATCCCTTCAATCAGCCAATGGCTTAAATGCCACCCCTTTGGAAAAGCCTTATTTGTCTCCTATGTAAAATAGTAGGCTTGTTATCCAAATTTATTTTGTTAACGGCACTCATCTCTACATAGCATTATATATTTACGTGTTTATTTCTGACTCTTCCACTATTTGGTTCTAAATAGTTCTTAAGGTGAGGAAATTGACCTTTGTGGTTACTACTGTGGTCCATGACAGGTAGCAAGTGATCAATAAAGGTCTGTTACATTGAATTGAACTCTGTGAGCCATAGTTTGATTCCCTGAAAGTTCATGTTACTGGTATTACTTTGGGTTTCCAACAGCATTATTACTGGTATTATTAAAAGTGAAGAAAATGAAGAAGATGGAAGAATTAGGTCCACATAAAAGCAAAAAAAGACAAGACCTTTTACTTTCAGGACAAAATCTTCCTATTCTATTTGACATTATCTCAACTGTCATCCTACTCTTTCAATGTTATTTTTTCTCATTATTAACCTCTAGTAACTCATTCCCTACTCCCCCTACACTTTTTGTGATTTAGATCATCATTACATAACAGACTTGTCAAAATTCCCAAGGCAAAATGGATGGCATTACGCTAGAATATATACCTACATTTATCTTTACATTTTGTATATCTGCTTTATAATTCCTTAGAATGTTAACTTTATCCTGACAGAAATTACATTGAACTTTTTCTGACGGAAATTGCATCTATCTCTTATGTCATTTATAGACAATATTTTTCCTATTTTTCAACAATTCTAGTTTATGCATAAATGAGAAAACTTGGATTAAAAAAAAGTTCGAGCTTGTGTTACTAAGAGAGAACACCTTTCTTGTGATGAAGTGTCATCAAAGTATCTTTTGACCATGGGCTTTTTAATTTATTCATATTTAAGTAAGGAACTGAGCTTTCAAGAGAAGGCAGTATATTTCTATATTGATTCACTTATATCATAAAGTATTTCCATATGCCTCCCAGAGGCATTTGAAATTTACCTGGCTTTTACCAGAAAGCAAACTGATAAAAAAAAATGGCAATTAACAGTCATTAATTCTAACTTATGCAGAATAATTAGTTATGGATAAAAAAGTTGAGGACTCACAGCCCTTCCCAATTAAAAAGAGAAAAATTAAAAGGGTAGATTTGGTAGATCAGAGGGCAAAATGTTCAAATAACAAATTTAAATACTTTTAACATTGAACAAAGCAAAATAAATTGGCCTAGAGTAGCAGACTATTGCTAATGTTGAGATGGCACAGCTCCATGTCTAAGGAGCTCTCCATGGTGTACAAGTGCCATCTCACACCAGGATCAGCAACACATTAACATAGATATTTTTCTACATTTGAGCACTGAACTAGTAATAACTCCCCAGAAGGTATACACTAAAACCTCAAAAGCCTTTCAATTTAGTTAGAAAGTCAAGAGGTAAAACCATAAATTATATATAAGATGGCACTTACTAATATCAAGCCTAATTCCAACTATAGTGATGTAGGCTTGTTTGAGAGGCTGAGATGCCTTCATGGAGAAGGTCAATGTAAAGGCTGGCTCTCAAAGGAGAAAACTAAAGGGCAAAACATTCAAAGAGCAGTACAAATATGCACAGAAATGGTGTTATACCTCTGGGTTTCTTTTCAGTATCAGACTATCCCACATCATCAAATCTAGCTACAGAAGCTAGTGGGAGAACAATGCTTACACATACATACACACATGTGTGTGTATCCCTGCTCAGAAATCAACATAAGATATATGGAGAGTAGAAGGGAGAAAGGGAATGAATTCATTATCACAACTCTAAAAGAAAAAATATACTTCCTTTTCAGTGAATGTTCTTTTCGCCATTCATCTTTTTTCGATGAAAAGAGAAGTTAAATTGTATACTTTTAATGACTTATAGGCCAACTATTTTAGGAAATTAGGACAAAATAACTGAATTCCTCTCTTTTCCATCAGACCAGGTAAAAGACTCACTTTTGAGCAGTTTGCCCACAAATGGACTGAAAGTTCACTGGATGAGAACACAACGTAATATTATATCAGATGGGCACCACCATGATAAACCTCAGTGCTGTGTGAATAAATGAAGAGCCAGTAGTAATACTGAAGAATGTAGAGAGAGTGATTCACATCAATAGAACTGAGAGAAATGCACTATATTAATGGAATAAATAGCAAATGTATTCCTTCTCTTATCCCTGTGTAATCAGCAACAGTCCCCAGATAATTATTATAACAAATTTCTAGATAATGTTTTAGAGCCTTCAGAAGAAAATGAGTATAAAAGTGAAATTTCAAAAAATATTGCTGCTATTTAATTATGTAGTTATGGACAAACTACACAATTCTTACACGTATAAAATTATGAATTTTAAATATATTACGGGTCACTTTCTTCCACCAGGAATGTAGAGATCAGGTAATAAGAAATTTGAACTTCAGTGACTCATTTTCAAAGATGACTATAATTGAGAGGAATGTTCAGAAGTAAATGATGTAAATATAAAAATAAAGTAAGACAGTTTTTCAATAGTCTAAAGGGAAATTAAAAATAAAAAAGAATAACATAACAGACCCACCGAAAATTAGAAAATAGCATTTTCTCTAGGGTACTATGTTGAAACAACACATATTATCCCTTTTCTGAAATACCTCTGTCTGGCAACCAAGTAAATGCTGAAGTACTAGAGGCTGGATTAACATACATATTTTTAAATTCTACATCAAATATTGTCTCTAATTCAAGTTATGGCTAAAACAGAATGAAGACACATAAGATTTGGTTACTTGTAATTCTAAAAGAGGAATTCAAACCACATTTCTCTACATTTCTTTAAAAGTTCATTTTCAACTCCCATCAACTAACATTTTCTATAAAGAACTTTACAAAAATATGTCATAGTATGTCAAAATAAAAATAGATGTTACTCATAGTATGGCTCCTTACCAGAAAGATAAATTTTGGTACTTCCTACCTTTTAAAGAGTTTTATATTAATGCATTGGCAAATTTTATGTATAGATCTTGGCACAAGAGAAGATAATTTCACCCATTTCACTAACAGCTGGGCCAACTTTAAGCCTCTACATAAATGATTCTGCAAGATATACTCCTGACATTACCCAAAGCTATATAATCACAATAGTGACAGGTAGCAGAATGGTATTTAAAAGTTTATCCTTCTCTTCAACGATATATAATTATAACATAATATCATTATGTAGCATAGATTTGATCATTTATATGCATATGATAATTCATTTCCAAGTATGCCATTCTAAAAAAAAGGAATTTTCCTGATACATTGCTAAAGGAATTTTCCTGATACATTCACTTAAAGAAAAGTTAATTGAAAACTTTTTTTTTTTGTTTCTTAAAATTAATAATTCATCAAACACACAAAAATTGAAATGTAATAGACAATTATACTAAGCTTTCTGGCAGCAAAGATGTAACACTACCATAGTTGTTTTAGATAAATATACAGTATAAATTAAAATTTTACTTTCAGAAATTTGTTCTGAAATCAGAATTTATATAGTTAAAAGTACAAAACTTATCTCTAAGCATAATCTTTACAGAAATGCCATGTAGTAACTTTCCCATATTAAAAACTTTGATGAAAACAACTTTGTTTTAAAATTAAAGTGATATGGACCATGGAAATGACACTTCTGAAATTCTTAAGTTTTATATTATGGGTAATACAATTGCTTCTTTTAAAAAATCGTCAGAATGAGCAATAATCAAGATCAAGAATGCAAATATTAATATTACTTAACATAATAATAACCCTTCAAATTATTCAATGTGCCACTTCTAATTTCCAAATCATGTATATGAGGTGCAATAGTAATCTGAAGCTTGAAGCTGTTTAGTACATTTTTACAAAATAGTTTTTTGTTTTTTTGTTTTTGAGATGGAGATTCACTCTTGTTACCCAGGCTGGAGTGCAATGGCGCGATCTCGGCTCACCGCAACCTCCGCCTCCTGGGTTCAAGCAATTCTCCTGCCTCAGCCTCCCGAGTAGCTGGGACTACAGGCCTGCGCCACCATGCCCAGCTAATTTTTTTATTTTTTAGTAGAGACGGGGTTTCACCTTGTTGACCAGGATGGTCTCGATCTCTTGACCTCGTGATCCGCCCTCCTCAGCCTCCCAAAGTGCTGGGATTATAGGCGTGAGCCACCATGCCTGGCCTACAAAATAGTTTTTGATTACTGGGGAACATTTAGAAATTTCCTAAGTTTAGCAAGATTTGAGTACTACCATCTAAATGAAAAATCACAACTGGATGTTATTTTCTGAAGGACTTTAGGACAAAAGAGGAGTTCCAGGTTTTTTTCTACTAAGGCAATTAATAGCAGTAACTAGAGTTTCCATTATGGAAAGGGAAGCCAGGTGGTTAAAAGGGTGATTCAGGGACCTGTGACATATGCTCAGAAAGAAGGGATGAAATGGAGGGACAGATCTACCTGGCTACTCGATCTAAACACTTAAAAAAAAATCTGACATTTTTTCATCAATTTTTTAAAACTGTACTTTCTATGTTTCCTACTTTAGCAGGAAATGAAGTGGCCTGAAAACCATTTTTTAAAGCATTCATTTTTCTGATAGATTAAATGATGACTTATATAGTAAACATAGTCAAGTTATAGTCTAATGATATATTTGATATTTCAAGGAGCGAATAAAATGGTTATTGGTTCTAAGATAGACACATTCGGTTCTTCAGATCAAAAAACCAACTGAATATTGTTTAAAATAATCAAGAAGCCACAGATGATTCAGCCAGTCCTGAATGGCAAAGCTCTTGGTTATTTATTCTCATGTAGATAATGTTTATATGAGCTGAAACTTCTGATAACCACTGTTTACAACCACATTTTCACTTCTATTATCATTAATTGATGAACATTTAGCTCCATTAAAATTAATAGCCACATAAAAAGGGCTCAGATAATATAATGGAAAAACTCTTGATAATCATTCAGACATAGTTGGCTATTAGCTTCAACTATTATTTCCCAGAAAGTTTACACCTGAAACTTCATCCTCTAAGCATAGAACTACAGCCTAAACAATAATGTTTGGTAATGGCTTTTGTTGAATATTTTGTATTACTAAATAACTCTGTTGAGTCACAAAGATGGCATCACAAAGGCAGGGCTTATAAGAATCTATTTCTTCAGGGTACAGTACGAAATAAATATATTTTTAGGAGAAATTAAAGACATTTTCCTATGAAGTTCTGTTATATTATAAAACATATGATTTGTCAATTGTCCATATATGTTCTCATTTTGATTACATCGACATTTCCACATCTTAAAAGTATGACTGCCATATTCCATCAGGATCATTAATTAGCTTAATTTTCTGAAAATTAAAATGTTCAACTTCAGTGAAGCTAAGTCTTTGAAGTAACTCCGACTTAGCTTCCTAGTTCTGAGAAAGTGTGTGTATTTAATGCTTCTAATCCACTTACCTATGGAACATGTGAACTAAATCCACTGCATAGATTTTACTCAGGCATTATGATCCAATCTCTTAAATTATTTCAAAAAATAAGTGCTTTGAAGTATTTTATTTACATAATAAAAAATTATCACTAATGTTGAATGTTTCCTCATTTTTTTCCTTGAAAGGAAAATAAGCTTCAAAATAAAATAAAAATTGTAAAGTCATTTCCAGAAACAAGTTTTGAAATAATGCTCACTTCTTAACTCTAGTATAGAAATATTAGTGACATGAAATTAGAATTCTCATCAACATTCATTTCATACCTATAGTCAATCATGTAGATACCATATAGCATTACAATGACTCACTGATACCTCATAAAAAAACAGCCATATATACCAAATTTTTGAGGTGTATTTCATTTTAATAGTTCTCTCTTCCTATTAAAACAGAATCCTCTTTTTTATTCAGGTATGCTTCTGATTTGACGTCATGATAGTGATTTGTACTACCCATTTGTCCCTAATAAAGATTTCAAGCTACAAAATGACAGACAACAAAAACCTCTTTGATAAAGAATAAGCACCTACACTGCGAAGGCATTCTGCATCATCCTTATAAACTGTCACAAATTTACAAACAAGATAAAAGGGAAATATAAGAAAAAGAACATGGATTTTCACTAATTCATTTTCTAAATGTACCAGTAGGTCTTTAAAAATATATAAGACTTAATAAAATTCATAAATCATTGTATTTTTCTTTACCACAATTTCTTGTTTAACTTAGCCTAAAATTCTTCATATATAAAATATTCCATTAGTTGGCCATATGACAGGAGAAATTCTGTACAACACAGTATGTCCAATAAAATTAAGTCAACTTTAACAACAATGTCATTTAAAGAAGCCAATTAAATTATCCAGAAACACAAAGCTTAAAGAGTAGCCTTGGGAATAACTTTTTTCTTATAGCCATTACCAAATCCTCACTGAGCTGATTACCTATGCAATAATAGTAGCATAAAGCTGAAAAAAAGGCACCAACCTCACTCCCTAGCTTATCTAAGAACTCATAAAAGTAAAAGGCTCTAACCATTTTATTTTATTAGATTCTCTAATAAGCAAAATGTTGCTACTTTTCTGCAGTTTGATTAACATTATTAATCATTTGACTCCTTTCCTTTTTTCGACTACCTAAAAAATCTTAATTCTAGCCCTAAAAGTCTATGAAAAACAACATGAATTCAGAAATTTGTCCCTTTGGTTGCAAAACTTCATTATCCTCCCAAAAAAGAATGCACAGAACAATCTTAAAAGGAAATTAGGACCCCACATTTCATAATACAGCCAGCCCTGGTGACCATCAATCTTACCAGATACTGCTCTATCTTCTGTGTGTATTTAATGGGTGTGGGCCCATTGCCTGATGGGATCTTTACGTTCTAAAAAAAAATATGTGTGGATGACAGTCTTTTGCTTCTTTTTTTGAAACTATGAACCTAGAGTTTGAAATATGTTGCAAATTTAATTCCACTGCATATTGTAGAGTTGATCAGTTTCAGCCTTGATATTCTAAAACACTAAATAACCTATCAACCTAAAGTGCATACATATGAATATGTGCATATTATAAAATACTTTGATAATTACATCTCCAATCTATGTTTTACAATGTAAAATAAGAATTATGGTTCTTAGAGGGAAAATGCACACCATAACTATCTATTCATATGAAAATAATAGTTCAAATATACCTAGAAACTTTTCATTTAAATGCATTGAGGCACTTTCTAGACATTTCAATATATATTGTATATATTTGTGTCTTTATTAGGGCATAGATTTTTTCATTGTCATAATGTTTTTATATATTAATATAAATATTGCTAATACTTTCATATATTCAGGAATTCTAAAATTTCTTTGTATCTTTATCCCTTTCAGGCATCAATGCTCAAACATTTGCCAGTGATTCCTTAATACTTCAACCTGTGTTTTATACTCATTTCACAGATCAAAAGAGTTTTGCCAAACCATTTAGATAATGCTTCTCTAAACTCACTTAGAAAAGAAAAATAAATGATTTCCCCTGAATTATCATATAACCTTAATGGGTCCACAATCACCCCACCCACACTCAACCTCCATCCCATTTTCCACGATGGTACCTACCCTAGTGTTGTCATAGTGACGATGGTATACCAGAAGGCTGCAGGGATGCTGGTGAACTTGCTAGCCGAAGACCCCTTCTCTGCGTAGAACATAACTGTAGCGAAGATGATGATAGCCATGGTGAGCGAGAAAAGCAAGAAGCCCAATTCTGAAGCACAGCTCTTCAGTGTGTACCCCAGGATGCGCAGGCCTTGAGAGTGGCGGGAAAACTTAAAGATCCTGAAGACCCGGAAGACACGGAGTGTGACAAAGGCTCCGCTGACGTCTTCATTGTCTGTCATCACCAGCCCAATGTAGTAAGGCAGGATGGCCACCACGTCGATGATACTCATGACACTACGCACAAAACGGTAACGACTGGGCGCTGCAGCCAGGCGAAGCAAGTACTCAACGGTGAAGATCATGACGCAGGCCGTGTCCAAGCAGAAGAAGGCCACGGCATACCGCTCCCCACAGGGCAGTTCTTTAATGTGACCTGGGCTTGACCCACATGGCACCGTTTCCACCACATTCGCGATGACAGACACGGCAATGAAAAACCCCGTGACATAGTAGAACACCAGGGCCATTGTGCTGGTGTGAGGGTTCTCGAAGGCCCGCCAGACCCTCTGCCTTGCAGTCATGGTGGGCAACGTGCTCTCTCCTGTGGTGTCGGTATCCGCGTCGTCCTGCAGGCGCTCGGCATTCTCTCGCCTGCGATCCTTGTACTCCTCATAACAGCAGTCGCCAATGATTTCCGGGATGAGGCCAAAGAAGGCCAATTCTTCATCGTAAGCAGAGATGCACTCGTGGCGAGGATAGTGGAGCTTCCCAGTGCGGTAGAAATTCAGGATGTGGCGGAAGATGTCTGGGTCACGGTCAAAGAAATACTGCTGAGTCTCAGGATGGTAGAAAAAGTCCCTCTCAGAACTGCCCAGTAGAGTGTCCGGGTAACGTTCCAGGGTGTCCTGCCACGTCTGGAAGCGGGTGCCACTCACATTCAGCACAATGAGAGCATCTTGGGTCCTTTTCCTCTCCTGCCTCGGGGGAGCCGGCATGGGTCCCGAGGCCACAGGCATCCACCCGATGGCCGCCGCCCTTGCAAAAGGCAGCCACGCTGCCACCCCCGCCGCCATGGTTCCTTGAAGTGGAGGCACGAAGGATACCGAGGCGTCTACAATGGGTCAATCGAGGCAGCCACAGTCACCCACGTCCTCCAGTCAAGCAAAGTACTATTGAGAAACGTGGTCCAGAGGGGTCACTCTTATTCCAAGCTAGGGCTCCTGGTGAAGTCACAGTTCTCAGAAGGGCAAGTTTCCCTCCAAGACAGGTATTTGGAATAATGACAGCAACAAAATACAACGTCCTAACAATCACCCCCAACAAAACCTAGGCAAACCTCTTCCAGCAGGTGAGCCAGGTCACCCTCTGGCACAAATAAGCACACAGGTGCAGCCGTTTCTGCAAACAGGTGTCTTCGATTTCTCCCTTCGCACAGTCTGGAGAATATGGGGTCAGTATGTGGAGTGTAGGATAGAGAACACGAACGAGAGTCACCCAATACAATTCTTTCCACGAATTAGGGAACCCTTCCACCTACCCTTCTCACTCTTTCAAACCTTCCTTTCCAAGTAGCCCTTCCCGCCAAAGGAGTCTCAAAAAGGCGACCTGTTGTTGTAGCTCAGGGGATGCGGTCACAGCCGCTGCCCCACGTCTCTCTTTGGGGGTCCAGCTGCCACCTCTACTCCTCGGGCTGTATTTGCAGAGATTGAGGTGATGTGCCAGTGGGCACGGTGGGGGGCGTTAATACGGATCCTCCTCCCCCACGACTACAACACCCTCTGTGTCTGCCAAAAGCGTTCGCCCAATCGCCCCTTCACTCTCTTTTCAAGTTCAGCTCAGGTGCAGTGTGACAGTTACAGAGCCCAGGAGCTGGCAGCCGCCGCCGCCGTGGCGGCAGCAGCATCTGCCTCCGCGCCGAACGCGCCGCGCCCGCGGTACATACCTGGCCAAGTGCGCGCCGGGGCTGAGTTGCAAAGAGACTTTCTCCTCGCCGTGCACCCGGAAAGGGAAGAGGAGAGAAAGCAGCTCGCGAGCAGCTGAATCCGATGCGCCGAGGGAGCATAAATAAAGCTCAAGCGAGCTCTTCTTCCCCTTCCCCCATCCCTCCGTGCTTCCCTCCTCCTTTTCACCTTCCAAAAGCCAGGCGCAGGCGAGCAGAGCAGCAGCAACAAGTTCAAAAGGTGCGGGGGAGGCGAGAACGGAGGGGACCCGCTCCTGCCAACTTACTGCGGGGCCACTGTCGCGGGGGCCTGGCCGGCGCGGTGCGGGGCTGCGGGGCGGCGGGGCTGCGGGGCTGCCGGGCAGGCGGCGGCGGCGGCGCGGCGGGGCCGGGGCCGGGGCCGGCACGGGCTCTCGTCCGAGCGCGGAGGCAGAAGGCGCTCGGCAGCGCGGGGGCGCGGGAGGGCTGCTCGCTGCTTCCCCGCCAGTGGGTGGTCCCGCATCTCCCCGGGCTCCCCGCGCTGCTCTGCTAGTGCGATCAATAAATAAGGAGAAAATAAATAAATAACCGCACGCACGCCCCGCCACGCAGGTTAGGAAAGGCGTCTCCTGCCTTTCCCTCGGCTTGACCTTTCTCCGCCCCCGCCCCCTCGGGCTCTTCTCGCTCCACCCCAGCCACCCACCAGCCCCGGCGCAAAATGTCACCGAGGGAGAGCATCCAGGTGGATCTGCCGGGGAGGAGAGCGAGCCTCGGATGAACAAAGGGAAGCTTCACGCGCTGGGCTGCGGTGGTTTGGTGGAGGAGAGGAGGAAGGGGACCCGTGCCTTGCTTCTGCCTGCCGAGTCCCGGTTCAAGGCGAGCGTGGGAAAATGGGGGGAAAGAGAGCGAGAGAAGCTGGGAAGGAGGGTGAGCGGAGCGGAATGCGCAGGAATTGGTTGTCTTCTGGGGGCGACTGGAAGGCAAGACCTGCAAAGCCCCGAGGCGGAATTTTTAAGTGCACTTCCTCTTTTTCTTTTTTATTTATTTTCCATACCAGTTTGTTAACGTTGCAGGGATTAATATGCCATCTATCCAACTTGCCAAGAAGTCAGAGAGTCTCCTCGGTCGAGGTCTTGCCACAACTCCTTTTCCCGTCCTTTATGAATGACAGAGGGATGTGGAGCCCTTTTCTAAATGTCATCGTCAAGGGGCGTGCGTCTCTGAGAGTGTGCGTCCCCTTCAGCCTCCCTGCGCATTGCTGTGCATATTTAAAATGGTTAAAGTAGTTAAAGGTGTTCTTATGAGGGGTTACTGATGTGGAAAGACACAGGAAAATTGTCGCGACCAACCGTTTTGTTTTTTGCGTACCCCGCCCCCGAGTCATTAGGAATCTTCCTTAAAACCAAACATAACACATACAGCCACTAGATGGCGCGGATGGCGAGAAGTTAAATCTGCGCCTAAGGTTTGGATGCTTTAGGAAGGTGAAGGATCAAAATTAACTGGTCCAACAGAGAATCACATCATCTAGACATTCTCAAACCCCTTCGCTCCCACCCACCTTTTTAGTGTTTATATGAGATGTACTACTTAGGCTTGAGTCTGCATTTGGATAGTTGTGGGATGAGATGTGTAGTTTCCTTTTGAAATTCCTTTGAAAATTAAATCTAGATTACTGAATCATCATCAGCATAGTAATTAAGATCTTTGGCAATACTGAGGCTTCATCTATATTGATTGAGAATAGAAGTCTGATTTCTACCTAAAAATTGCTTTTCATGGCTTGGTTTGACTGCTCTTGGTTTGTGAAATAAGTGGACTGTGTTATACTGTACAGAAATTTACTCTTAAGCTCTAGAGATTATAGGCGTCATGTGTCAACCTTAAAAACTTGAAATGGGATACATCAAAGAAAATATATAAACTAAAAGTGAGTATAGAAAATAACCAGAGGATAAAGAATATCCTTATCATGTACAGGATTTTCTGTAGCGATAAAAAGGTATTTTTTGTTTATTTGTTTACAGAATAGAGATTTAAGGAAGTCTCTGTTAGTAGTAATTAAGTCAGAGCTAACACACCATCTAAGTTTGAGAACATGTAACGGAAGACACCTGCTGTTTATCTAGTTGTATTTGTTTATGAGAATGATGCTTGTTAACCAATCTATATAGCCTGCATACGTGAAAACAAACACACAAACATGTTACCTGGAAATGGAAATGAGGGGCTTACCTACCAGTTAACATAAGAAAATCAACCCCTCCTTAGTCCAGACAGTAAGGTGGCACTATGACAGGTGCTGGACATGGAATCCAGAGGGTGGAGAGCCATGAATATTTAATCAGTGCCAATAATGTCATACCTTCCTGTAAAGATGGGGCGAGGAACCTAAATAAAGCCTTTAAAACTGTGTAGGAAACTGAATACTTACAAATGTAAAAGTAGGAGTTTAACTTTACAAAAGCCCCAAAGAAGCAAGAACATAATATGTGCAGTTTTTAAGAAGGTATTGGGATCTGCCCTCCCCCATCTTCAACAAGCTTCTTGATATAGTGGAAAGAATGTGGGCTGAGAACTTAAACACATCTAAATTCAAATTCTTGCTTAAGAAATTACTTACTGGCTTTGTTTCATTTGGCAAATTACTTAACTTCTATGATTAGAAATTGTAGATAATGAAATTTAACTTTTCAGGCCTGTTGTCAGGATTAAACAGGATCGTACTTCTGAACACCAGTGAAATACTTAGCACATGGAGTGTACTCAATATTGGTTCTTTTTATTGTAATGCATAATGCTATGCAATTCATTTTATCCAGTCCATATTTGGAATTCCATAGATACTTTTGCATAGTTATGTGTTGCTTAATGACAGAGATACATTCTGAGAAATGTATCTTGAGATTTCATCACTGTATGACTATCATAGAATGTACTTACCCAAACTTAGGTGGCATAGCCTACTACACACTCATGCTATATGGACAGCTTATTGCTCCTAGACTACAAACCTGTACGTCATGTTACTGTACTGAATACTGTAAGCAATTTGTAACACACTGGCAAGTATTTGAATCTCTAAACATATCTATACATAGAAAAGATGCAGTAAAAATATGGTATAAAAGATTTTTAAGTATGATACACCTTTATATGGCACTTACTATGAATGGAGGTTACAGAACTGGAAGTTTGTCTGGGTGAATCAGTGACTAAATGGTGAATGAATGTGCAGGCATAGGACTTTACTGTACACTTCTGTAGCCTTTTAAATAGTGTATACTTAGGCTATGCTAAATTTCTTTTTTAAATTGTATTCTTTCATCAATAATAAATTAACTTTTCTTTAACATTTTTACTTTAAAAACTTCAATTTTTAACTTGTTGACTTTTGTAATAACATCTTAAAACACAACACACTGTACAGATGTACAAAAATATTTTATTTATGTCCTTATTTATAAGTTTTTGTCTATTTTTGTACTTTTTTTTTTTTTTTTTTTTTTTTTTACTTTTTAAATGGCTTGTTAAAAACTAGGACACGGCCGGGCGCGGTGGCTCAAGCCCGTAATCCCAGCACTTCGGGAGGCCGAGGCAGGTGGATCACGAGGTCAAGAGATCGAGACCATCCTGGTCAACATGGTGAAACCCCATCTCTACTAATACAAAAAATTAGCTGGGCATGGTGGCGCATGCCTGTAATCCCAGCTACTCAGGAGGCTGAGGCAGGAGAATTGCCTGAACCCAGGAGGCGGAGGTTGCGGTGAGCCGAGATCGCGCCATTGCACTCCAGCCTGGGTAACGAGCGAAACTCCGTCTCAAAAAAAAGAAAAAAAAAAACTAGGACGCAATTACATTAGCACAGACCTACACATGGAGCAGGATCATCAGTATGAATGTTTTCTATATCCACGTCTTTTCCTACTGGATGTTCTTCATCCTGTTTCAGGGACAGTCACATGCATGGAGCTGTCATTTCCTTTCATACTGATGACTTCTGGAATACCTCTTGAAAGACCCTGCTTCAGGCCGTTTTACAGTTAACTTTCTTTTGTAAGTAGAAGGAGTACACTCAAAAATAATGATTAAAAGTATAGTATAGTAAATACATAAACCAGTAACATAGTTGTTTATTATCTTGATAAAGTATTATGTACTGTACATAACTGTATGTGCTATACTTTTGCAGAACTGGCAGCACACCAGCATCCTCACAAACGCCTGAGTAATGCATTAGGCAAGGACGTTACAACGGCTATGCATCACTAGGCGGTAGGAATTTTTCAGCTGCCTTATAATCTTTTTGTTTCTTTCCAACTTTTATTTTAGGCTCAAGGGGTACATGTGCAGGTTTGCTACATGGATAAATTGTGTTTTTTAGGGGTTTGGTTTACAGATAATTTTGTCATGCAGGTAATCGATAGGTAGTTTTCCAATCCTCCCCTCCTCTTACCCTGCACCCTCAAGTGAGCCCTGGTGTTCACTGTTTCCTTCTTCGTGTTCATATATGCTCAGTGTTTAGCTCCCACTTATCAGAGAGAGAATATGTAATATTTGTTTTTCTATGTTAATTCCAGCTCCATCCATGTGGCTGCAAAGGAAGTAATTTGTTTTTTTTAATGGCTAAACAATATTCCATAGTGCATATGTGCTACATTTTCCTTTTCCTGTCTGCTGTTGATGGGTATCTAGGTTGATTTCATGTCTTTGATATTATGAATAGTGCCATGATGAATATACATGTGCCTGTGTCTTTATGGTAGAACAATTTCTATTCCTTTGGGTATGTATCCAGTAATGAGATTGCAGGGTTGAATGGTAGGTCTATTTCAAGTTCTTTGAGAACTCTCCAGACTTTTTTCCACAGTGACCAGGTCAATCAGGCAAGGGAAAGAAATAAAAGGGATCTAAATAGGAAGAGAGGAAATTAAACTACCTCTCTTTGAAGACTATATGATTCTATACCTAGAAGACCCTGTAGTTTCTGCCCAAATATTTCTGTCTCTGATGAACAACTTCAGCAAAGTTTCAGGATACAAAATCAATGTACAAAAGTTAGTAGCATGTCTACACATCAGTAACATCTAAGCTGAGAGCCAAATCAAGAACGCAATTCCATTCACAATAGTCAATTATAATCTTACGGAACCACTGTCCTATATGGGATCTGTCATTGACTAAAATGTTATTTGTTGTATGTCTGTATTTTCTCTTTACTCTGAATTCAAAAATCCCCTTGTTCTGATATTCAGATGATACTGATATTTTAATATTCATTAATGTTTTCAAATGCTATATAAAAGTAGGCATACAAACTCTAGAAGAGCACTATATGTGTCTCCCTTGCTTACGGATTCTAATTCTTTACTCTTCTCATTTTATATATTCTGTTTGGTTGATTACAAGGAAAACACACTCAGCAAGATCAAAATTGAATGCTTCATCCCTCTCTTCCAGTCACCTACTCCCATTGTTTTCTCTCTTGATCAATGAAGTCCCAGAAAGAAACCTGGTAGTCATCCTGTTCTTTACTACTTCCCCTCAGCAAACACACAGATTCATCCAATGACCCAGCAGATCTTAGGTATTCCACTTTCATTACCGTCTATCCTTACACTGCACCTAGAGTGAATTAAAACAAACAAAAAAACAATTTTGAGATAATTATAAATTCACATGCAGTGTTGAGAAATAATAGAGATTCCTTATGTATATCACCTAGTTTTCCCCAAAGGTAACATCTTGTATAGGAAAGTATAGAATCACATAAAGGAAATTGACATTGATGCTCTCTTAGTCCATTCAAACAACAATAAAAAATACCATAAACTCAGTGGCTTATAAACAACAGAAATTTATTTTTGACAGTTGTGAAGGGTAGAGATTCCAAGATAAAGGAGCCAGTAAATTCAGTGTTTGCTAAGGGCCTGCTTTCTGGTTCAGTCTCTGGGGGAGGGTAGAGCCTGCTTTCTATAAGCACCAGTAACAAACTCAGATGGGTTTAACATGGAGCAACCCCTCTTTCCAATTTTCGTAATTTTTCTACTTCCCTGACTTTACTGAGTCCTTACTCACCAGCCGTGCATTCCTTCATTCTTCCTTTAAAATGCCTGATGACCTCTGTACAAATTGATCACCACTTTAGTGTCCTTCCAGCTTTGACAGGTTTTTCTATGACAGTAGTGATATTTCATTGTGATTTTAATTTGCATTTCTCTAATGGCTAATTTTGTTGAACATATTTTTATGTTTGTATTTGCCATATGCATATAGTCTTCAGTAAAATGTATTACTCTTTTGCCCATTTTATTTTGATTGTTTTGTGTGATACTGTTGACTTTTGAGAGCTCTTTATATATTCTAAATAATTATCTTGTTTCAGATATGTTGTTTGCAAATATTTTCTCCTAGTCTCTAACCTGTCTTTTTATTCTTTTAACAGGGACTTCTGCAAAATAACATTTTTTTACCCTGATATGCTTCAATTTAGAAATTTTTCCTTTTATGAATCATGTTATTGGTTTGAAGTCTGAGAACTCTTCTTAGTCCCAAGACTCAAATATTTTCCCTGCTTTTTTCCTAAATATTTTATAGTTTTACATTTTAAAATTAAGTTTATGATCTATTTTGAGTTAATTTTTTTATGAACAAAAAACTTTTCTGCAGTTTTAGTAGATATTACACCTATAAATCAATTTAGAAATTTACCTTGATAATCATTCTGTTGAGTCTTTCAATCTGTGAACATGGTATGTTTCTTTATTTTTTTAAATTTATTTTATCAGCATTTTGTAACTTTCAGGATGCTGTATATGATATTGGACTTATGCCTAAATATTTTATTACCTTTGGAGCAATTATAAATAGTATCATGGTTTTAAATTTTCAATTTCCACATGTTCATTGTTAGCATATAGAAATGCAATTTGTTTTTGTGTATTGATGTTGTATCCTGCAATTTTGTTGTACTTCCTTATTAGTTCATGGATTTTCTATGTATACAATCATGTCACCTGCAAGTAGGGTCAGTTTTCTTTCTTTCTTTGCAATGGGTATACCATTTATTTAGAACGTTATGTTTTAATGAACTTATAATCATATTGTAACTCCTTTCAATAGCCTTCCTTTTTTTCCTGAAATTAATCCTTTAAAGAGAATATAGACTGTTCAGAATCTCTACTTCCTCTACTCTATGAACCTCATCTTATGATATTTTAACAGTATCCTACTTCACAGTCTGACTCAGCTGTTTTAAGTTTGCAGAATTTAACGTGTTTTACCTTGATCCTGGGTCTTGGTACGTGCATCCTTTCCCCCACAGTTATCAGGTACTCAGATCAAGATTCACATCCTCCAAGAACCATTGCCTAACCTCTTCAAAATGATGTCCAACATATCTGCATCGCCAGAGTCTGTAACAGCTTAAATGAGATCTGTTTGTGTTATTCTGTTTCTTAGCCACTACACTTTAACTTCCTTGAGAGAAGGCATTGATCTTCTATCTCTAGATCCAAAGTATCTGTTGTTATGCTTGGCTCATAGTAGAAATATAGTAAAGGTTTGTTGAATGAGTTGATAACTGCTCTAATTAGATAGTTAATATATACCTTTTTTCCATTAGAGATTATTAATTTAACTCTCTAAAATGTTCATAATCAACCTGATTTACTACCAAGATGTTCAATGGATAAAAAAATTTACCTTAGCAAATTAGCCACACTTGTATGGCTCTGTAAAAAGTACCTTCTCAAGGTATTTACTATAGTTAATTCTCAAAAACGCTTTTTGAGATGTGTATTATTCCAATGTTTATTTTTCCCAAAGGGAAACAAAGCTCAAGGAGGTTAAATGATTTTCCACAACTAGTGGCTGAAGCTGACTCACTGCCAGGACTTCCAACCCCAAAGTATATATTATTTTAGCTCCATAAACACACCAAGGTCTGCAATAGTAAACTGTGCTTGTCAATTTGTTTTTCTCAATACTGGTGATAAATTTGCACAGGTAGATGCATACTCTCTTACTTGTCCCCCTGGTATCTCTCTAAGGTCTTTGACAGGGCAGGAAGTAAGTCTTTGGTTATAGGGAACGGGAGCACTACATCTATTCATCCCATATTTTAACCAGTTGTACTAACTTCCCAGAAGGATGGATTTAAATATCTAGATTATCTATTTTAAATAAGATAAATTTAATACATCTGACTACATCCTTAGAATCTCTTTCCAGATAACTCTTTTTTTGAGTCTCTATTAGATTATTTTAACATAGTATCATCTTAACTTTAAAAAATAATAGTTCTGAATTAAGAAAGAAATTCAATCCACATGTAAAATGAGCAAAACCTTTAGCCAGTAATTTAGTTATGTGCATTAAATTTTGACAAGTCTAGCAGCTTCAAATTTTTATGTATTAATTTTTTCATAAAACACTATATTTGTTTATATTGTGAACTACCAAGCAAAAAATTAACATTTTACCCCAAAATATTTGATCATGAATTGTAAACATTTCATAAAAACTATGACTCTGTGTAGAAAAAATATATAGTATATTTTTAATTTACTTTCTAGGCTCCATATTGAGTTTGGCAGAAGGGCTTTATCGTATGGTAATTTTTTTATACTCTTTATTCATTGGAAAATATACACAGCTTTCTTTTTTTTTTTTTAACCATCGTTCCCAAGCGAAACAGTATCTGATATACTAGCAAGTTAAGGGGTATATGTGAAAGTCACAGCATAGCTAAGGCTAGTTAAATACTTAAAACATATCTGAGTTTTCAAAAACTTCACAGTATCCCTAGGATATAGTCTTCAAGGAAAGGGCAGTGACCCTGTGTCTTTCTTTAGACTGTTATTAAAAAGACAAGTTGGCAACCTGAGTTCAACTTCTTTTTTCCCATTTATTAATACCGTCAAAATCTTTTGCAAAGTCATCTTCAAAAGATCTTCCCCTTTTCAAGTTTTAGACCTTGAACAGTTCCTATTAATAATAACCCATTTACAGGGACTTTATTCTTCATATACAAAAAGTCTTTAATATATTTTATATAATGAAATGGACTAAATTCTTAAAGTTCCCAAAATGCTATTCTGAGAATCTGTCACAATCTATGTGATTGGAACTCTGTTAAAACTAGCAAATTTTGTAAATAGATGTACAAAATCTAACCATCATGTTACAGTCTCAATTCTGCCTTATGAGATGTCTGTTGTTATGAAAGAACTTAGTGATTCTTTCAACATAAAGAATATTTGTGTTGAGAAGGTGATCTCATGTTAAGTGTTCTAACCACCCAAGACAGAGGGCACAATGAAACTTAGGAAGGTGTTGGATATGTCTATTACCTCGATTGTGGTAATGCGTCAAACTCATCAAGTTGTACACATTACGTATGTGTGGGTTTTGTACATCAACTATACCTTAATAAATCTGGTAAAAATAATTTTTTGTTATTAAAATATTCTTGGTCTCATGAATGTTGATGCATATATTGTGCCTATGACCTAGGAATGCAGGGGGCAAATTAGAAGGAAAAAATCAGTTTCTAGCTGATTATTATTGATCACTCACAGTGTTCAAGGCACCACATTGAATATTGGAATGACCCAAGTTTTCAAGGTCAACCTGCCCTGATGGAGCTTGACATCTGGGGGAAAACAAATGAGAGGTGGGGGCAAAGGAAGAGGAAGAGAGAGAGAGAGAGAGAGAGAGAG
This sequence comes from Aotus nancymaae, assembly GCF_030222135.1. Classification (NCBI taxonomy): domain Eukaryota; kingdom Metazoa; phylum Chordata; class Mammalia; order Primates; family Aotidae; genus Aotus; species Aotus nancymaae. The sequence continues at coordinate 36,313,351 of NW_026988413.1, forward strand.
AGAGAGAGAGAGAGAGAGAGCATGGAAATCTCTTTTAATCCAAAAGTAATCTACCTTATGAGTTTCATTTCATAATCTGTTTCCTAAATGTTTCATTCTCTAAGAAACTGTTTATTTGTCAGAAATGGGAAAAGAGGAAAGATAGGTAGGAACATATAAATTTGCTTCTTGGACTCATTATCATATTTATAACTTTGGGATTAATTGCTATGGAAAAATTCCAGTGCCATAAACTGAGAACTGCGACTACAAATGAGAAAGAAGCAGCAAAGGTTCTGAAGAAACCTTATTTTTCTAAAACTGGAGAAGAGCAAATTCTTGCATATTGTACTAACAATGGCAAAGGAGATAAATTACTTCCAACTAATTTATGGTCATTGAAAACCTGAAAGAAGTCTTACAAGGTTTTCATCATTTAAGAAGCCACATTCTGTGAGAAAACTGACGATTAATTTTCTTATTACTTTCTTTAAAATCACTTGATATGCTGTAGCAAGCCACTTTGATACACAAAGTATATTTACTTCATTATTTTTATACACAATTATGTGGTCAACTTTAATAAATCACTCAAAGTAGTAGAGTATAAAGAAAAGCAAAACAATATAATACTTAAAATCATTTAGTTAAAAGAAGATCCTTTAATTACCCCACTTTTAGAAAGTGATAATATCTAATTTTTTGTTTATGACTTAGCCTGCATTTGGATTTTAATTTTAACAAAGAAAATTATTTAATAGAGGGTTATTAAGCAGATTTTACATTGCAACTGTTCCAGTCCCTCAGGTAAATACTCATTGAGAGAGCTTATTAAAATTTGTTCTACTCATTTATGTTTAAATTCTTATTCTTTTTCCCTTGTGTGAAATCTTTGTAGGGGCAGAACTCCCATTGACTTTAAACAGAATTCCATGCACAAGGATCTGGGGAGAGGAACAAACCTGAAATGCTTATTAAGTAATTGCCTTTGATGTTCTTGGTTTATATGTGTCTCGTTTTCAATGCATTTTTTTTGAAATATAAGTTTTTCTCTGAATATTGACATTTGGAAAATGTACCTTTTTTATCCTAGCAAAGGATTGCATAATCAAAAGGTGATAGAAAAAAAGACAAATATTTTAAACATATTTTTAAAATATTTTACTATAAATATATTTAAAACATGAAAAATACGAGAGAAGATATTTGGACACTGTATGATCCAAGGTGAAAATACTGTAGAAAAAGCCAGTATTGCTTGCATGGTAAAATAAATTGCAAAGCTAGAGGTAAAATAGTTAAAAGATATATTCCAATACTGATCCTACTTCCTCTTTGACTGTTTATTTCTCTAACCAATTTAACAAGAAAATTTAAAAAAAAATCTCCATTTTTTTACACCTATGTCCAGGAAAAATGTAAATGAGAAGAAACTGAGAGAAAAAAAGAGACTTTTCCAACTGAAGGATGCAGTAAAAAAGTAAATGAAATGTGCATAAGATGAATTGTGAAATAAAAATTTTGGTCTGCATGATGATCTGAATGTTGGGTATGGAACTAAGATAAAAAGATAGATAGGTGACAGACGTTGAGCCCAGTTACTGGAGAATAATTATAAGAAACAGGAAAGTAGCAGGAAAATGTATGTAAGGAAAAAGATGGTTATCTTCCATACTGGTGTGTTAAGATAGCTGTTATAGTAGGCTCTAAATGCAGGAGGTAGAAAGGTTTAGAGCCTACAGTCCTAGATCTTCTAAAAATTGCTTTTTGATATTAAACCTTTGGAAATTAGTATTTTGTTCTACATCCTCAGCTTCACTTTCAGTTCTCTTAGATGCTGTAAGTTTATTTTGGCAGGGTAGGAGTGGGGGAGTGCTTTAAACATATATTTAATATCAACAGCAATAATACATTTATAACTGCTCTTTCCCTAACTGAGAAATACAGTCTCATCAAAATAACCAGTGGAATATTTCATTAAAGACTGTACAATATTTTAAAAATTTTGTAGTTATATATTAGGTTATATTAGGACCACAGAGAATAGAAACAAATATGCTATATATAGCCTTTTAAATTATACATATGTAAGTTAAATATATATCTACATCTATATATAAATTATCTCTCTAAATATACACCCACTACTGTGACTCTTCATTTAGCCTCCAATACTCTGCCTGCCACTGCTACCACTGTTTCATCCCTGTGTAGACACCCTCCTCTCCCTTCCCCAAGATGAACAATTCTGGCTTGGTTCTTCCTCTGTTTTGATGCCCTCCCACCCTACTAGACTCTGATACAAGATGCTGGGGTACCTCCCAATAGGGATGCCTTCTTCATCCAAATCCTACTTGAATTCCAGGGTCCTGTGCTGGTCTGCTCCTACTATGGAATTTCTACTTACCAGACTCAGCTCTAACACCCTGATTGTGGCACCACAACTCAGCCTACCTCTTTTCTACTTGACACCTTGACATATACTTGCATATGGTACTAACAATGGCAAAGAAGATAAATTACTTACTTAATGATATTCAGAGTGAATTATTCAGGAAGAGAACAGGATGGAAAAGGGGATAAGATATAAAGACTAAATTAAGTAGAAATAGGACTTTATGATCCTTTCAAAAGCCTTTTCTCAAGTGATTTCTATTTTCCAAGTTCTATGTAAAAGATATTCAGAAGTTATATGGGAGAGAAGGCTAAATATATTGGCAATTTTTTGTACTCCATAGCAGAAAATACTATGAAGTATTTAAGTTTGGGAGCACTGAACACCAGCAGCTAACTTTCCAGGAATCAGAAACAGATTATTTAGAGATTTACTTGCTGTGCAAAAACAGAAAACAAAGACTAATATAGCAGGCTGAGCTTGCTATCTTTAGAAAGATGACTTGAGGCTGGGCTTGGTGGCTCACAATTGTAATCTCAACAGTTTGAGAGGACAAGGTGGGTGGATCACTTGAGGCCAGGAGTTCGAGACCAGAATGGGCAACATGGCAAAACCCCCGTCACTACTAACAATACAAAAATTATCTGGGTGTGGTGGCGCATGCCTGTAATCCCAGCTACTTGGGAGGCTGAGGTACGAAAATCCCTTGAACCTGAAGACAGAGATTGCAGTGAGCTGAGATCATGCCACTGCATTCCAGCCAGGGCAACAAAGAGAGACTGTACGCCCCCATGATAAAATAAAATAAAATAAAGTAAAGTAAAAGAAAAGAAAAGAAATTAGAAAGACTGTTTAAAAGGTTGGCCTTTGGTTGACATCAAGAAGCTTGGTTCACAGTCAATAGTTAATTGTGTTTCATCTGTGCAAACAATATGGTTTATACTGAACATCTATTTTTCTTCTGGGAGTCAGGAATGTTAGTACATTCTAGGCAGAGGTTACTTGCATGACCAGCCCCCAGCTAGGTCTCTAATGGGCTTCCCTGGGAAGAAACATAGCACAGGTGTTGTTGCATTTTGTTACTGTGTGTGAGAGAGGATACTGTGTGTGACACCTCATGGAAAGAAGAAATCATAAGAAAATCACATTCCTCCCAACACTGCACCTTTTCCCAGTATGATCCAGCTACGTATCCTTACTACATTGCTGTAATAAATCTTTACGGCGAATACACCCAAATGCTGAATCCTGCAAGTCTTTCTAGGGAATCTATGAATGTGGGGGTGGTCTTGGGGACAGCCAACACACTCCTCAACTGAGTTTTTAAAACTAAGTCCAGTTTTATCAAGTGAAGATGAAATTCAGGACAGAAAGCTGCCCAGAAATGAAAAAAGATTAATATAGGCCAAAGTGTGGAAGTAAGAATAAACTCAATGTTGAGGAGCATGGTGGGATCCACACATCATTTGTTATTTCTGAAACGATAACAAATTAAAGGAAGGCAGTGTCATAAAATATAAGCAGAAGGCAATGTTCATTATCATTAGTCATACATTTGAACGAAATTATTGGTGCAGTTATTACAAGTAATTCGTACACTGGAAATTCATTAACCATGGAGTTATCTGGTATTCTACATTTTTAGATGCTGAATCATATCAAAGTTCTTCCCAACTTAATAGTTGCAATAGACTATGGCACCTTTTTATCCTATTTATATATTTTGATAATATTAGAAGAGGTATATTCATATGTCGTGGGATTTTTAATGTCAAGAGTTTTCAACAGGAGATAATTTCAAAGTGGTAAATGACTAACCACAATTTAACATCAACCATAGAGTGTTTCTAATGGTTAAACCATAAATGTTATCATTTGACAAATTTTAAGGCATTTATATCTAATTATTTGAATAAAACAAAATATCTTAATAGAATGTTATATCATTTCATAAATATTTCTTTTTGTCTAAGATATCATTTCCCTAAATGGGATGATGTTTTATGTGTTTCAATAATTTTTTAAAAAATATTTAATCCACATTGTTTTATTTTTTCATTATACTTTAAGTTCTGGGATACATGTGCATATTGTGCAGGATTGTTACATAGGTATACACATGCCATGGTGATTTGCTGCATCCATCCCCCCATCATCTACATTAGGTATTTCTCCTAATGTCCCTGCCCCATACCCCCACCCCGTGTTATCCCTATCATAGACCCCTCACTCCCTAACAGGCCCCAGTGTGTGATGTTCCCCTCCTTTTGTCCATAAACCACATTATTTTATAAGAATTTATTGAGCTCAGTGATTATAAATGACACTAATAGTTTTGTTAATTTTTTTTTTTTTTTTTAATTGCATTTTAGGTTTTGGGGTACATGTGAATAACATGCAAGGTTGTTGCACAGGTGCACACGTGGCAGTATGATTTGCTGCCTCCCTCCCCTTCACCTATATCTGGCATTTCTCCCCATGCTATCCCTCCCCAACTCCCCACCCCCCCACTATCCCCCCTCCCCGCCAACAGACCCCCGTGTATAGTGCTCCCCTCCCTGTGTCCATGTGTTCTCCTTGTTCAACACCCGCCTATGAGTGAGAACATGTGGTGTTTGATTTTGTGTTCTTGTGTCAGTTTGCTGAGAATGATGTTTTCCAGGTTCATCCATGTCCCTACGAAGGATGTGAACTCCTCCTTTTTAATGGCTGCATAATATTCCATGGTGTATATGTGCCACATTTTTCCTGTCCAGTCTATCATCGATGGGCATCTGGGCTGGTTCCAGGTCTTTGCTATTGTAAACTGTGCTGCAATGAACATTCGTGTGCATGTGTCCTTATAGTAGAACGATTTATAATCCTTTGGATATATGCCCAGTAATGGGATTGCTGGGTCAAATGGAATTTCTATTTCTAGGTCCTTGAGGAATCGCCACACTGTTTTCCACAGTGGTTGAACTAATTTACACTCCCACCAACAGTGTAAAAGCGTTCCTATTTCTCCACATCCTCTCCAGCATCTGTTTTGTTAATTTTTAAGACATATATGAACTTATTTGTGGGAAGTTTTCAAGATATTTCACAGATAAATTTATAATATAGAAATATAAGTTGGCTAATAATATCATATTCAGTGATTTTTCACTCAATAATTTTTTTCATGCTGATTTTTATTTCCTCTGACTATTGAGTTAATGTGTCTTCTTGTCAGTCATACTTTGAATGAGCTCTGTATCACAATGCAGAGTAAATAATAAACATTTTTTAAAGTGATGGAATTTTCCCCAAATGCCTTATGTGTTGCTTGGAAAAGATGTGCTTCACTGCAAGTCAGGAAAATGGAAAAATACATGACTGAACCTGAATCTTTAGACTGATAGTGTCTGCAGGGACCTTTTCATTTAGGAGAAAGCATTAAGAAAGACACAACCTGCCTTGCAACCAATATTATGACTAAAGAAATCACTAGGGTAGTTGCTTTAGGAAAAGTAACATAGTACTTTTTGAATCAAAATTACTAATGTTATATCATATTTAAAAGACAGGTGATAATACATTTTGGGGATGTTAAATCAATTCCTCTATTTTGAGTACTAGTAAAATATTAAGTAAGCAAATACAAACAAACTGTTATGCACACTAACAAGGATGTTGAAGGTTAACATAAGTTAACATATATTTGAAATTGAACATAAATTGGATGTGAAAGTAACATATGTTGATTTTGAGATTCTTATAGTTTTAAATACAGTTTTTTTCTAATTTTAATGTATATTAACATTTTCATAAATTTAGATAACTTTCTGACAAATTTACTTTGCAAAAATTTTGTTTGTGTATATTTTCAAAAGCCTTAATTATCCTTTATTAGCCTTGATTTCTTTATCTCTGTATTAGTACTTTCTGATATTGCAACAAAGAATTACCTGACACTGAATAATTTATTATGAAAAGAGGTTTAATTGCCTCACAGTTCTGCAGGCTTAACAGGAAGCCTGACAGGGCAGGTGGGGGCATGGCTCAGGAAACTTACAATCATGGCAAAAGGCAAAGTGGAAGAAAGAACAACTTACCATAGCTGAGCAGGTGGGAGAGAGTGAAAAGGGATGTGCCACACACATTTAAGCCATCAGATCTCATGAGAACACACTCACTATCAAGAGAATAGCAAGGGGTATACCCACCCTTATGATTCAATCACCTCCTACCAGGCCCCTCTTTATATTTGACACATGAGATTTAAGCAGGGACATAAATCCAAACCATACCATTGTGCCCCTGGCCCTTCCCAAATCTCATGTTCTTCTCCCATTGGAAAGTACAACTATCCCTTCTCAACAGTCCCCCAGTATTAACTTATTTCAGCATTAACTCAAAAGTCCACACTCCAAAGTCTCAAATGAGACTTTGGTGCCAGGTAAGTTCCTTATGCCTATGAGCCTGTAAGGTCAAAAACAAGTTATTATAATCATTTCCAAGATACAATGGGCACACAGACATTGGGTAAATACCATTTCAAATGGGAGAAATTGGCCAAAATCGAGGGACTAACAGACCCCATGCAATTCTGAAACCCAGGAGGGCAGTCATTAAACAAGTTCCAAAATGACCTCCTTCGAATCCATTTCTCACACCCAGGGCATGATGATGCAAGGGGTGGGCTCCCAAGGCCTTCAGCAGCTCTGCCTCTGTGGCTCTGCAAGGTATACCCCCATGGCTGCTTTCATGGGGTGACATTGAGATTCTGAAATCTTTTCAGGTGCACAGTGCAAACTGTTGGTGGATCTACCATTCTGGGGTCTGGACGACAATGGTCATCTTTTCACAGCTCCACAAGTCAGTGCCCCAGTAGGGAATCTATGTGGGGCTCCAACCCCAAATTTCCCCTCTGCATTGCCCTAGTAGAAGTTCATGAGGGCTCCACCCCTACAGCAGACATTTACCTGGACATCCATGCATTTCTATACACCCTCTAAAATCTAGCTGGAGGTTACCAAACTTCAATTCTTGCCTTCTGTGTACCTGCAGGCCCATCACCATGTAGAAGCTGCCAAGACTTGGGACTTGCATGACCTGAGTTACACCTTGGCCCTTTTAGCCATGGCTGGAGCTGGGATAGCTGGGATTCAGGACTTGTCTCAAGGCTACACACAGAACAGCAGGTTCCTGCGTCTGGCCCAATAAACTTTTTTTTCTCCTAGACCTTCAGGCCCATAATGGGTGGAGCTGATGTGAAGATCTCTGAAATTTTGTAGAGACATTTTCCCCATTATCTTGGTCATTAACATTCAGCTCCTCTTTACTTATGCAAATTTCTGCAGCTGGCTGCTTGAATAGCTCCCCAGAAAAAAAAATATTTTTCTACCACATAGTCTGGCTGCAAATTTTCAAATTTTTATCTGCCTCTCTTTTAAATGTAACTTCTAGTTTTAGGTTATTCCTTTGTTTATGCAAAGGGGCATAGGCTTTTAGAAGCAGCCAGGTCTCATCTTGAATGCTTTGCTGCTTATACATTTGTGCTGCTTAGAAATTTCTTCTGTCAGATACCCTAAATCATCTCTCTCAAGTTCAGAGTTCCACAGATCCCCAGAGCAGGGGCACAATGTTGCCAGTGTCTTTGCTAAATCGTAGTAAGAATGTTCTTTGCTCCAGTTCCCATTATGTTCTTCATCTCTATCTGAGAAGGCTTCAGCCTGGGTTCCATTTTGCATATCACTATCAGCATTTTTGTCACAACAATTCAACAAGTCTCTAGGAAGTTTCAAACTTTCCCACACCTTCCTGTCTTCTACTGAGCTCTCCAAAGTGTTTCAACCTCTGCCCTTTATGCAGTCAAATTAATTTCCACATTTTCATGTATCTTTATAGCAGTACCCCTCTTCTAGTACCAATTTTCTGTATAAGTCTGTTCTCACACTGCTATAAAGAACTACCTAAGACTAGGTAATTTATGAAGAAAAGAGGTTTGATTGACTCACAGTTCCACAGGACTAACAGTAAGCATGACTGGGAGGCATCAGAAAACTTACAAGCGTGATTGAAGGCAAAGGGGAAGCAAGTACATATTACCATGGCAGAGCAGAATTGGGAGAAAGAAAGGAGAAAAGAGAGAGAGAGAGAGAGCACAAAGGAGGAAGTACCACACACTTTTAAACCAGCAGATCTCAGGGAACTCCGTATCACAAGAACAGCAAGGGGGAAATCTGCCCCCATGATCAAATCATCTCCCACCAGGCCCCTCCTTCAATTTGACATGAAATTTGGACAGGGACACAAATCTAAACCATATCAATCTCTGATTATAAATTCATTATTTTATGTACTGAGTGCATAGTTTGGGCCAAGCTCTATCCTAAGCACTCATAATACAAAAGCCAACTAAGCAGAGTAAGCTTGTCTGTCCTGGAGGTCACATTCACATAACAAGGAAATGTTGTATTAATGCAAGATGTACCTTTTACAAATAATTTCATTTACTTTGTTCAGAATACTATTGCCTTTAACCACTTCAATATTATACGCCCCAAACTACAAGTTATTTTGTTTTGTTCATTGTACCATAATGTGGATGGGAAGTCACATCATACATACATTGGTGAGGAAGTCATATGATAAATGCACCTAACAATTGGTAGCTGTTGTCAGGTGGGAGCTTGGGCAGGACTTAGGGCCCACGGTCTCACCTCCTTTCCATGCAGATATCTCCATGTGGTTTGGGCTTCCTCACAGTGTGGTGGCTTAGTTCCAAAGGCACGTATCCAAAGCAAGAGCTAGATAGAAGCTATGTTGCTTGGATGACTAATCTTGGCTGCCACATAGTGTCACTATTAGGTTATTATTGCTTCAACAGGCCCATTCAAGGTCAAAGGGCGGGAAGTTCAACAATACTGTATGATGGCAGAGTGGCAAGATTCTAGAAGATGATGTGAAACCAGAAATATTATTGCAGCCATGTCTGAAAAGTACAATCTATTACAACTGTAATGTATAGGAAAATATTACCATATTTCTGAGGTACAATTTTTTGTAATGTTTATAAAATAATAAATGAACAGATGCTAAAGATTTGAATTTTTCAAAAATCCCCAGGTCTTATAGCAAAATGTTCTCTATAGGTGAGGTGCAGTTACAGTAGCACATCAGGATTCATTACTCAAATACTTATTAATAAACTGTGGTATTATATTAGTCTGTTTTTATGCTGGTATAAAGAACTTTCCTGAGACTGGGTAATTTATAAAGGAAAGAAGTTTAATTGACTTACAGTTCCACATGGCCAGGGAGGCCTCAGGAAACTTACAATCATGGCAGATGGGGAATCAGGCATCTTCTTCACAAGGCAGCAGGGGAAACTGCACCCATGATCTAATCACCTTCCACCAGGTCCTTCCCTTAACATGTGGGGATAATGGGGATTAAAATTTGAGATATGATTTGGGGACACAGAGCCAAGCCACATCAGGTACAATCAAGTATAAACCTTCATTCCTGTGTTTTATTTTAGTCATAGAAAGGATGTGCTTGCTTAAATGGAATAAAACTCTGTATGAGTAATTATTTACTATTAGTAGAAATGGTAACTTGAATAAACTAGCTTGAAAGGCAAACATTGTAATAAAACCTCACAAAGTTAGAATAAATGTGAAAGGATATATATTAATACTTTTGAGAGAAAGAGTAAGTGCTTGCATTTATGGGTGAGATTTTAAACTAGGTTTATCTTTTACATATAGACATGAGTAAAGATGAATATATCCATAAAAATCAGATAGTGATCCTGCGTTATATTATACCATAAATATCATTTGTCAGTGTCTTATCACTTGAAGATAACATTACCTAGATTGTAGTTGAATTAGAATCAATTATTTTTCTTTTTACCATACATTTATTGAGTGTTTATGATCAAGGGAATATGTGTCACAGATTGTCAGACATGGCAGAGACCCTACCCCTAAGACTCCTATAATATGGTGAAGGTAGAAGGAAAATAAGAAAGGAACATATGATCAATATATCATGGAAGCAAGGAGAGGAAAACGTAAATTCTGACCTAGGTGAGAAGATGAATAAAAATGTCTTTATCTGTTAAGATTGAGTGTTAGGATAATAATGAGAGGAATCATTTTTAGATAATGAAGCAGGAAATTTGGAGTGAGGGAAAATAGCATTCCTTTCAAAAATAACAGTGTGGCTATTGGATATATGATAAAAGGGTAAAGTAAGAATTTGAATTGGGATTTCTTCTGGGTTAAGGCAATGAAAATTTAGTAGTTATCCTTGTAAGTAAAGGTGAACTGATTGAAACAAGGTATAAAGTTACTTTCAAATCTGTTAATTCTTCTTCATTTCTATTCTACTGTGAATCCATTTAGCTTTCTAAATATGGCCTTCCTGCAACAGTTTCTTTTTCCTTCTGGATAAGGTCTGCAGTGCACAATGATATTTTAGAAATTAAAGATAAAAAAGTTTTATTTCACACTGCCAAGTTTTTGTTTAAGAGCTCACCATTGCCTGGAGCATAGTTACAATATTATCTGCTATGGTCCCACTTTATTTTTAGCAACTGTGCACCTTCCTTCTCTTCCCCACAACCCCAGAACCACCACTAACGTACAGATACTGTAATACAGTCATGTCACAACACTGTAGATCTTAGTCTTGTTTTTGGTGGTGGTTGTTTGTTTGTTTCTTATTTCTTTACACACATTGTGGCTGATTCCCTCTGATTTTAATGCTATTTCTCTCCTTTCTCTTTCTGGCAACTTCTTACTCATATATATCCTACTCTTTAATTTTTTTCTTCCAAACCTTACGTTGTTTGATTCCTCTCAGAGAAACTTATATTAGATATATATAAATCATGTATCATAAAATATGATCATATTTATCATATTTTACATTGTGCAAGAATGAAATAATATTTGTTTCTGCTCCTCATGTGACAGAATAGGTGCTTTCTTCTGACCCTAAATACAGTACTTTTTACTGCTTCATGCCATATTAACTCTTAAAAACAGGAAAATATGAGAAGCATTTATCAAGTGACTAAACATAATTTAAAACAAGCCAAGTCACGAAAAAATATTAAAACACCATCTCTAAAAAACTTTGACGCTATCCATCGTTTTAAAGACATGTATATAGGGCACAGATATTAATGAGAGAATGTGGAATTGACTGAGTGATCTAAATGGCACTATAAAAAATATACTAGTATAAATTTAACACAAACATTCATTGCTTATATGTGGATTTCTGTTACATAATTAGCTAAGTTACTTAGAATTGGAATTCAGGATGGTAAATGGTAATGCTATCTTTTCTGAATTTATTAGACTTGTATGCATCTCTCTGCCTTCAACACTTTCTTGGAATTACTTTTACCCATGAATAGAATATTGTTACTGAATTTCCACTTATAGTAAAAAAAAATGTGTTTTAGGAAAGAAAAATATAATTTGACTTCAAGTCACAAACTGCAAAGTGTCTAGACTCTACATAGATCTATTCTCTTATCAATTTCAGTTTATAAAATATACTTGTCATTGAATTTTTGTGTTTAGGCAAACTCTTACAATCTTTAGATGGATTACATTAAGCTATTGAGCCCATTCATATGTATGTCAATTAGGATATATTCAGCTATATACAATTTTACACTCATTTGAGCAAAGTAAAAAATCTTCAGAAAGCATATAATACATAAAACTGCAATTTGGAGCTTGAAAAATTAAACAAATGGATAATATAAGCAGTCATTAAAGTACATTTTTAAAATCTTTATCAAAAACTACTACAATTAATTCTCAACTTACCAAAGGTTTTTGAATGGGATGCATAAAATATACAGCAGATTGTAAACCACCCAGTTCAACAAAATCATTTTAATGTATGTATTATTCAACTGGGAACCACAGGAAGTCTAGATAACACATTAAAGGGTGAAAGTAGTCAGCACCTCACGACATATTGTTTTCATTTTTATGGGGCAAAAATCTGGATGCTCTGTGCTTTAGTCCTGAAATCATATTCTGATGGAATATTAGTAAAACTAACCTGAGTTTTTGACTTACATAACAATGTGCAAACACGTCTAATAAGAGCAAATGTAATAATTAAAAAACTATTATGATGAGTTTAATTTGATGAAAATAAAGTAAAAGTTAATTTTTTATATGTGAATAATAATTATCTGGCTGTTCTAGTCTAACCTCTATTGTCATAGTTATTGACTCATAATTGGTTCAATGCATATGGACCCAGAAAATGTGGTAATTTCTGGAAACAGGAGGAAGGGCAAATATTTGGAAACAACTGAAATTCAAACATATTTTTAACACAATATCTCTTTAAATCTCTATAAATCCCCATGAAAATATATTTCGGGTTGTATAGAGTCTAACTGTTAGATATTTATAGAGTTCTGATAACTTCTGTGTTTCTTTTCATATGTGAACTATTAATTTTCATTTGAAATATGGTAGAATGCAAGAATACCATGAACAGAGTATCTCTTCTAAATATAAACTTTAATAGCAGAAAATTTATTTCTAAGGGAAACATGACAGCAGGAATCCTGTAAAGACAGGGTTTTCTCCTCTACTAAGTCTGATACTTCCATTTTGAGGTACCCTGGAATCTTGGTAGAGAGACAGGTTGTTTGAAAAGCGTGCTAGGAAGACCAGCTCATCTTCAGCACTGGCATAAGTAGAGGTCATACCACAGAATATGAAAGGATGTGATAAAGTAATGCTGCCCACAAAAATCAGGTTGGAACTGGTTCCTCTTCCTCTATTTGTAGGAACAGTTCTACTAGTATATTATGATTTCTTCCTTAAATATTTGATAAAATTCACTAGTGAAGCCATCTTGGTATGGAGTTTTCTCTATGGGAGAAAGTATTTAATTACAAATTCATTTAAAAACATGTATGAAGCTATTACTTTCTATTTCATGTATACAAAATTATATGGGCCATGCATGGTGGCTCACACTTGTAATCCCAGAACTTTGGGAGGCCAAGGTGGGTGGATCACTTGAGGTCAGGAGTTCGAGACCAGTCTTGCCAACATGGTGAAACTGTCTCTGCTAAAAACACAAAAATTAGCCAGATGTGGTGGCAGGCTCCTGTAATCCCAGCTAGTTGGGATGCTGAGGCAGGAGAATTGCTTTAATCTGAGCAGTGGAGATTGCAGTGAGCAGAGATCACACCATTCTGCACTGGGAGACAGAATAAGACTCCATCTTAAAAAATAAAAAAAAGAAAAAGAAAAGAAATTATATGGTATTTCACTTATATGAAATAGAAAGTATTAGTATCTATTGGTCATGAAGTAATATTTGTCCATCAAGTAATTTATCTATAATCTTCAAAGTTTCAAACAGTTGTTGGGGATAAATTTGCTTATACTTATTTCACCCAATATGAGCAGAATCTGTAGTGATCTTCTCTCTTTAATTCTTAATATTAAAATAAGTGTCATCGCTTTATATCCTGACAATTATAGCTACAAGTTTATACATTTTATAGATTTTTCAATTTTGGGAACTTTTCATTACCCTTCTCTACTGTTTACTCATTTGCATGTTCATTGATTTCTGCTCTTTACTATTTTTTTTCCTTTGCTTAGGTTAGGTTTAATTTTCTTTTAGAAAATCTTATTAAGGCAGATGCTCAGATTTCTTATTTTATGCATTTCTTATTTTTTAATGTGTATATAACATAAATTTTCTTATAAAGAATTCATTAGTTGCATCCCAGCTTCAGCTGCAAAATTGGATTTTGTTATATTAAATTTTCAACTTAATTGAGTCTAATTCCTTCTGATTTTCTGTACTGCCACATGATATTTAGAAGTATGTTTGTTAATTTCAAAAATAATTTGGCAATTCTCCAAGTATCTTTATTGATTTATTGATAAATTCCATTTTGATTAGAGAATATACATTCCTTGGCTAGAATTCTTTAAAATTTATTATGATTTATATTATTAAATAGAATATCGATTATTTTGGTGAGTATTCCAAATATGTAAAGCACAGAATTTGTATTTTTATATGCTTTGGTGGAATGTACTACAAACATCAATTAAGACAATCTGAGTGATAGATTTTTACTTTTTTGAGACCAGATATGTTTTTACTGATTTATTTGCACTTACTCTTTCCATGACTGAAGAGAGGGTGGTGAATCTCAAAGTATAATTTTGATTTTTACTCCTCAGTTCTGTCAATTTTTGCTTATGTATTTTACAACTCACTTATTTGGTACATACACAACTGGGATTATATTGTCATCTTGATTGATTGATCCATTGGTCATTATGAAATATCACTATTTCTGGTAACGTTTTTGTTCTAAATTATATTTTGCCTGATATTAATACAGAGTTTCCAATGTTTTATGTTAGCATTTGCATACTTTATCTTTTACTTTTCATTTAACTTATTTGTATCTTTCTATTCAAAATGCATTTCTTTCAGAGTCATTAGTTGAGATTGCTTTTTAAATACAGTCTAAAAATCTCTGCCCTTTAATTGGAATTTTCAAACCATTGACATTTACTTTGAATGTGATTAGGTATAAACGTACCATTTTGCTATTTGTTTTAAATTTTTACTAACTAGCATTTGTCTACTTTATATCTTTTCCTAACTTATATTTTCATGACTTTAGTATTTTTCAAATATAATTTTATTCCCATTATTGTTTTTATAGGTCAATCTGTTTTAAGTTATTTTTAATATTCAAGTTTATTTTCACTATAAACTTGTTAACCTATAAATTTATTTTTACTATGAACTTATTATCTATAAATTGTTTAAGGGTATAAGACATACGTCTTTATGTAACTACAATATGCCTTGAAATATTGTATCACTTCTCATATATGATACTTAAGCACCATACTCCTATTTTTACCTTCCTATTTTCATGCAACTTTTGTCACAATGTTTACTTCTACTTAAGTGACATGATCTTCAATGTATACTTTTGGACCTTTTAAATGAATTAAAAATAATGAATATCATTTTTGTTTATTCACATAATTGTTATTTTAACAGTTGTTATTCTTTTCTGGAAATAGAAATTGTTATCTGGTATTATTTTCTTCCCACCCAAGGAATTTTCTTTAACATTTGTTGTGATGTTTTTCTGTTAATGACACCTCCATTTAGCTTTTGTTTATCAGAAAAGTTTTCTACTTCATTTTTGTTTTAGAAGTAATTTTTACTGTATACAGTATTCAATGTACACATTCTTATCTGCCTATAAAGATGACTTTAATTCTTTTTCAATTTGTAAGGCTTTTATTTTGCCAGGTTTTTACTTTTAGTATTTGAAAGATATTCCATTGTCGTCTTGGCTCGCATAGTTTGTTTAAGATGTCTGTGATTATTTTTATTTTTTATGTAGGGTTCACTGTATATACTGATTCAATATTTTTTTCTGGCCTCTTGTAAGTATTTCTGTTTATCTTTGGTTTTAGCAATTTAATTTTGCTGTTATGGGGGGTGTGTGTGTGTGTATGCCCTGCCTAGGGCTCATTGAGCTTTTGGATCTGTGAGTTTATTAATTATTTTCTCATAATTAGAAGAATTTTACTATTATGTCTTTACATACTTTCCTGCCAACTCTTCTTCCTAAGAATATATGTGTATATATGATAGACAACTTGATATTTTTCTATGGGCCACTAAAATTATGTTCCTGTTTCATTCTTCTTTTTTATTCTGTTTTATTTTGGATAGTTTCTATTGTTGTCTTTAAGATTATTGATCTTTTTGTAGTACCTAATCTGCTAGTAAATCCTATCTGGATATTGTATATTTCACATCTAAAAATTCCATTAGGCATTTCTTAAATTTTCCATTTATTTTTCTCAATAGGTTCATGTTTTTTAAAATATTTTAAGACATTTATAATAGATTTTTTTTTAACATCTTTGTCCATTAGTACCACCATCTTTGATACTTCTGGACCTCTGTCAGATTCTGTGATTGACCTTTCTGGAAGCCACCCTCATCCAAGCACAACTGAACCCAAGCACAAAAACTGACACATAGTAGTTACTGAATAGCATGTACTGAATTAATTAAGCAATGTTAAATAAATATTAATGTGCTTTTATTTCAATAGATAAAGAGACTTAAAATTTTGGGAAAAGTGCTTTTCAAAAACCATTGAATTAAATTGATAATGTAATAGTAAAACATTATTTACTTGGTTCTTGCTTCTTCTCCTTCCTTTTTAAGATATCAATATATTGTTACGTTCAATTAACAGAAGCAGATTTTACTTTAATTTGAGGTTGAAACGGTTCCAACATTCATTTCTGAATGGATCACTGAGTGCATGAAAAGTATCATTTGGATAATCGAACACAAATTTATTGAATTGGCCTCATGTATACTGAACTGGAATTTAAATGACATGCAGATGAACCAGAATAGAGATGCCAAGTAAACAGAGAAAGTGGTAATCCAGAGAGATTATTTAAAGGAAGAAATGGTTAAATTGGCAGAATGGATAAGGCAAGATGATGAAGGAGAAAAGAAACAGACTACTGTCTAACCTCAGCAATCAGAAGAGTGATAGAACACTAAGGAACAGGGAAAAGATATATCCTGAGAAGGAAGATGAGTTTATGTATGGAGATGCTTATTTTGATATAAACGCTGATCATTCGTATACATACATACACATTTGCTTTCTCCAGAAAACCCACTAAAACAATAAAAGGATACATTTACTAAGATATAGATTCACAAGATCAGGAAGAAAGGAAAGGAAAACTTGCCAACACAAGTTTTGAAACCGAATTGCAGACATACAAGTGGTAAGTTACCTAGCATTCCTGTTAAAAGTAAAATTTAAACCAGCAATAGGGAATACCAATAAATAATCAAGTTTATATGACAAAATCCCCCAAACTTTTATCATTTACAGGTATTTCTGAAAATGAGAGAGGTTTGAAATCAGGAGGATTTTTTCATGTTTTAAGTTCTGGGGTACCTGTGCAGAACGTGCAGGTTTGTTACATAGTTATACACATGCCATGGTGGTTTGCTGCATCCATCACTTCCTCATCTTCATTAGGTATTTTAAGTCTGTTTCACAAGCAGTCAGATTCCTGGATCACTCTCAACTTTTTGCAGCTGGGTGACTTCTCCTGCCAGACACCAAGAGCAGAGCAGAAGAGCAGGTAAAACAGAAGGTTCTTGGTTTCATTTTCTGTGTTTCACATATAAGCAATATTTTTCTTCTATATATCTGGCTTATTTCATGTAGAATATCCTCCAGGTCCATCCATGGTTTGGCAAAGCATAGGATCATCTTTTTAAGACTGGATATTTTAGTGTGTGTATGTTTGTGTATATATGGGTTTGTCCCTCAGTATCCATGGATAACTGGATCCGGGGCGCCCACAGATGCCAAAATCCAAGGATGCTCAAGTCCCTTATATAAAATGGCATAGTTTGCATATAACCTTCATATATACTCGTCTTCAGTGTAGCTACATCACACTTAAAAGTAATAGAAAACTTAAAATTAATATACTACAATGGTTTTCAAAATAATAAATTGCCCAATTTAAAGATTTATTTCATATGGTACATCATATTAGAGCTTTAATTCCTTGTTAAATGAGAAACCTTGTGACAAATATTCATCTCCTTCAATAGCCACCCCAACAAATTTTACCTCCTTTAATGTGATAGTTGTTGAAAATTATTGAAATACATTAGAAAACTACAAGTTTTTAATGATAATTTTAAAATGAGATGTTATCATGGTGCTACATTAGTTATTTTGGATACATGATTTTATTTTACTACTATTATAATAGATATATTTTTAAAATGTAATTGTTTTTAAGCATTCAAAATAAAAGAACTCAATCTTAACTTTCAACCTTTGTGGAAATAAAACAAAATAGAAAGGGAAAGAGTTATGTGGGGGGCAAAGCCTCCCATCTGCCTCTTCAGTCTATAGGTGTTCATAAATTAGACCATACTATACATTTTATATTTATTCTGATTTTAACATAATGTTATATAATGAGAATTATTCCATGTTATGATGTATTTAGGAAAACAAGATGAACAATTTATTAGTTTTTAATAATGGAGGAGAGAAAACTCATTTATGAATTGTATCCAGGTATAGTGACTACTAATCAGAACTTGATTACATTTTTCAACCTAAAATATTAATGCATAAAAATAAAATGAAATACTTAATTTGGAAGGCATGTAAAGCATAGGAGATGGGAAAGTGACCTGTAATGTGTCTTAGGTTCCACTGCTTGCTAACTGTACCTAAGTAAATCAACAAAAAATCAATCAGATTTTAAATAGTTGCATGCTTATTGATCATGTGTAGATACCATATTTTATATAGCCAATTCCGTATTGATGAATATTTAGATTGATTCTAATTTGTCAATATTAAAACAAATGTGAAAATTTTTGTATATAAACAAGGCACTAACCTACAGTTTGTTCATTTATTCCTGAGACACTATTCCTGCTGCTCTTCTTGCTTATAGAATTTTTTATGCAGGTGCAAATATGGAAAGACAGTGACTCATAGTGAAAAGAAAATGGTAAATCAAAGAGATCAAGGTTGAAATTCTCCTTCTTTCTAGGTGTTTCAACATGGTAAATGTAGATGGTATTTCTTAAAATAATAATGTAAGAAATTGGTAAGTTTATACACTATTCTTTCACTTCTCCTACCATTTGGGGTTCCTGTATATATACATTCTACTTCTTGAAGACACAACATGTCAAGAGCTGGGAAGTTTGGTATCTGATAAGAGCAGGTGATTTAATGGTGATGTGCCTCCCTCTTTGCTATAAAGTAGTTCCTTACTTTAAGACAATGATTATATTCAGTCTATGTCAGTGGATCAAATGTTTCTAAGCTCAGAAGGCAAACTTATATCTAAGATATATATTATTTCCATTCAAAATTAACTGTTTATTTTTCAGGGTAGGAGACTAATGTAATCAATGCAAACCAAGTGGCTGTTTTTATTTAATTTATTTTATTTTTTTATTTGGCAGGACACCATATCCAGACTTAGCGTTGGTCTCTGTGGCAAGCAACTTGAATGTTTAGCAATAGGAGTAATGGAATCAGCTTTACGGAGTGGGCACTCACTCATGCAGCTGTCCCTGAGTATCTTTCATCCTTACCACCATGGTTCTTTGCTAATTTATTATTCCTAGGATAGACAATGACAGAGACTGGCTGATCAAGTCAGATTATTAGTCAAGTAATTCTGCCTTCCTGGTTGTTTAGTGCCCCTTTTGTAGCAGATACTCTGATGAGAGTAAATAAGCAAAACAAAGAACCTCACCCTTTGCACCCACTTCAATAATATCTTCAACATGCCTCTTCCCTGGACCTCCTAATCACTCATCTTTCAATTTTTCTCTTTCCAGGACCCAGACCAATTAGCCAAGCCAGTTGTCACTACATGTGCTTTTATATGTTTCTCTTTGGGCCATTTATCGTCCCATACAAAGTGCTGACTAAACATATCATCTGAAGCTTTGCCTATTGAGAGTCTCCTCCTTACTTTCTATGGGGCTAGAATACAACAGCAGAATATTTTAGCCTGCATTATTGTACTGAGATAACCTATTTGTGAACAAAGTTTGTTCTTTTTCCTCTCTGCTATCTAGTGATATGAAACTTCAGCCCACCTCACATGGCCATAGGTGAGATGTGAAAGAGAGACATCAGTGCAACAGTGGTAAATGCCATGGGGATCTGGGCAACATGTTTACACCATTATCTTGTGCCTCTGTCCCTGCTTTTTCCCAGTCCTAGATGAACCATATTCCTCTTACAAAGAATGGCTGCTGGCCTCTCAATCATGATTTGGTGGATCTGGCCAATCCAGCTCATGAGGGATGGGTGATTCTGGGCAGCATGGTCATTTATTGTCCTATAGCCAACAGCTTTATCTCTGGCAGACTCCAGCGAAATGCTGGGACCCATTCTCAGAAACGTTTATAATTTTCTATGGCAGATGTACCCACTTTGCTCCAGAACTGTAAGGATCTATGTTGTGATTTGCCTACTGAGATGTGACACAGAGTCCACACTGTGTGTTTCCCCATTACTTATTCTCTAACATCTGAGAATCTGATGAGATATGTGACACCAGGTGTAGGGCCACTTGTACCACAGCCTGAACCTGTCTGGGGTCCTACACAAAGCTGGCTGTTTTCATGTCTATTAGTGAACAAATTGGAGCAGTATTCCCAAGCATAGAAGATACTGTCTCCAGAAACTCAGCGGTCAACGAGGAGAGTACTTCCCTCTTAATGATGGAAGAAATACAAATTCCACACTTTATTTAACGTTGAAGGCATGTTCCAAAACTTCACTTACATGCTGATAACCCCAAATCTTCACTGAGTTTAAGTTCCACCTTATAAAACTATGTGTATCTTTTTTAAATCAAGGCCTGTAATATACTTGCACATCCTTGCTCAGTCTTATTAAAATTATATGATTGATATGTTGAGACAACAGAAGACCAAGAAGTCTAATTCTCTTTGGACTTTATTATGTCAAAAGACCAATATTTGAAGTAGTACAATCATCTTATCCAACTGAATTTCAACTGCTTCTGAATATATTTTATAATAGGGCTGGAAAGATGATTTTGTGAATTATATTTTAAAGTCATAAAGACTGCTTTGTAACTGAGTCTGTGTTAACCTGTTTAAGCTAAGGCATCACAGCTGGCAGTGAAGCTGCAGTGGAGATACCACTAGTGAAACTTGCAGTATTCACTGTCATTTCCAGCATCCATCTAGAGAGTGGATTATTTTTAAGGATACAGGAGAAGTCTAGTGGATTTTACAGGATATCATATGTACTACCACCCTGTACAGTCTTTAGGAGTGGTTCCAATCTCTGCCATTTCCCTCTAATCTCTGCTATTTCCCTGACATGCAGTTTTTTATTTACTCTCTTAGATTGGGGGAGCAGAGACAGTTTCAGTGGCTTTCATTTAGCTTTCCTTGTTATAATGAATCTTAATGCATAGGCAAGGAACAAATTGCAGGGGTTCTGACAGCTACTAAGTGTGTCTATTCCAAATAAATATCTAGGAAAGAAGGTCATAACTACATTCCCCTTACCCTAACTGAAAGACCATGATAATGCTTCAGCCCTCTAATTTGCAATGCTAAGGCCCTGTATCCAATAATTCTTTTAGGAATTATTTAGTTTAGGTAGCATGTTTTTTTTCAGTGTTTGGTTACCTGAATAAATGTATGCAGGGAGAGTCATTACTATATTTGCTGTGGTGTTGCAGGGTTGTTCTTTTTGAAGGATCTGGCATCTGCTTCTGTCAACAGGGTAAGGATATGGAAACACGCTCAGGTTTATACAGTCAACAGTGGATCATGACTTTTATTGAGACAATGGGCTTTGGTTTCATGGTTATCCTCTTCCTCTCCCCTTCTCTGTCCTTGTCTCTCTGTCTCTCTCTCTCTCCCTTTTGTTTTTCCCTGAGACAGGGTCTCACTGTGTTGTCCAGGCTGGAGTGCAGTGGTGGAATCAAGGCTCATGCAACCACCACCTGCCAGACTCAGATGATCCTCCCATCATAGCCTCCCAAGTAGCTGGTACTACAGGCAGGCACCACCACACCTGGCTACTTTTAGTTAGTTTGTTGTTTTTTGTATAGACAGGTTTTCGCCATGTTGCCCAGGCTGGTCCTTAACTCCTGTGCTCAAGAAATTCACCTGCCTCGACCCCTCCAAAGTGCTGGGATCACAGGTGTGAGCCACTGCACCCAGGCTCTATCTCTTTTGATTGTATAAATCAAATAATAACCTCATTAGCTAGTCAACCTTCTTGACCCAAGGGACACTGTGATCTATTAACCACATCTGTAGCTCTTTGTGATAAGGATTGCTTGTCTTCTACTCCAAACTTGTCTCTCATTACGATAATTATAAGTCTACTTGTATCTCATAGTCAAATGCTTCCACCTGGCTTCTCTTACTGGGAAAGGGAGTGTGCAATCTCCATTGTTTCTAGGAGTATAAAAGTATCTATTATTATCAACCCTGTTGACAGTAGCAAAGTATACAGTGATGATAGTGTTCCCTTCACTACTACATTCTGTACCATATTGCTAATGAGATGGTGTTCAGTTTCTTCTGCAAAACATAGGTAACTAATGGATTTTTCAGTCTTATGTAGTATATGCACTCTAGTACGGCTAGTTCTTCAAGGCCTTTGGTCCGTTCAGCATCTGCCACAGGCATTTCTATTTATCTTAATGGGAGTCATTACTTTCTCTATGCTTCCAAAAATAGTATGTTAGTATTGTTCCCTGAGATCCTTGCCAGAGTGTTATATTCTGTATTACAGGACAATATTTGCATATCAATAACCTCTTCCTTATTCAGCCTCATGTTTCTGGACTTATATATACTATCTGGAACATAATGGCTAATGGGTCCAGTAGCTCTTTTGAAATGTAGTCCCTGTCCTACCTTAGCACGCCTGGAACTTCCCTGGGCATGTTGCAACTTGGCTCTAGTAATTGGTGATTGGTCATGTGGGTTGATCCTAGAGGGTACACATGTTGAAAGGCAGTGGCTTCTGCCTTGTCATCAAGAATATACTTATATCCTCTAACAGTAAGAAGATGGCCACTTCTGCAGGCCCAGAAAGAGTTCAGTGTATTCTGGAGCTTCAAGGTTTTGAGTGCAGCAAAACAGATGTCCCCATGTCAATTCTCAATAACCCACTCTTTCTCAACCAGTGCTGGGCATAGGAGCAGTGAAAGCAGGCTAAGAATAAGCCTTCCTTGAACTTGACTACACATATAATTAGGTTCTGGCCTTATTCATTAGAGTTATCTGCCCTCTATTCCCTGGAACTCTGATACTCTTTATAATTAAGTCGTGGGCTTCTTTTGTAGAATTTTCTCCCCTCTGGCTGCAGAAGATAAGTCTTTTTTTATGCTACCAAAGAAACTTCTCCTTTCACACTTGCTTAGGTGATTAATCAATCACCTACTTTTTATTGTCTTCCTCCAGTACATAAATGGCATCCAGCAAGAGTTAACAGGATACCATTGTTCTTATAACATGTACTTCCAAGGAACCTTTTAAAAACCCAAATATTAAACCTTCTACTGCATATCTATCTTATTTCTGTTCACTACTGGTACAATTTAACACTTGCACTGCAAGTCTGTAACCAATGGGGTCTTACTTTGCCCTTGGGTGTGAGGTAGTCCAGTTCTAAAATCCTATTTTAGAGCCTGATTCCTTGTACCATTCCTTGTACCAACAGTTTTAGGGTGGTTAGCCTGGGAAACAAATTTTGAGGCAGAGAAATGCATGCTGAAAATTTATTCAAGCTGCCCTCAGGGTCAGCATCTGTGGAGAATTAAAGGAAGAGGCTTGGACAGAGGAAAGAATTGAAGGTGATGTAGTTGCACCAAAAGTCTCAGTTGCTCCTATGGGAGCTCTAGAGACGGAACAATGTTTCAGAATTGCTCCAATTTGAGGCAAGGGCATCAGGTGTTTATATTTCCACATCAATTAGTCATTGGAAACATGCTGACTTCCAGGAGGGATACGTGACCTTGGATAAAGATATTCTTTTTAGCTGAGAATTATTTCCTGAGAAGAGCCATCAGCAGCCAATAATCCCAGCAGCCAGAAAAAGGAGTGCTGTCCAGAAGGAAAATCTAGGTAGCATATTCTATTACTCCAGTAAATATTACATGCACTTTAAGTGGGATTAACATAACATAAATTAGATCTGTATTATGTATGTTGTCAAATATTTCTAGTATATATTGTTAGTCTTAGCATGTAATGTCACCAGCAACATGTGAAGTGCCATTATATATGAATTTATATATGTACATATATATGCATCAAAAATTAGATGGATCTTATGTGTTTATATTTTCCAAATAGCCTGGAAATTTTACATATATATCATATATAATATGTAATTATATAGGTAATGATGACAAGTTATATTTATAAATCATTAGAATAATTTTATAGAAATCTAATTATGGTTGTTGTTAAAATGAAAACTGATATTGAAAATGCAAACAATGAACTAACAAAGGCATACTACATTATTTGTAAGTTTCAGCACAAGAAAAATGGCAGAAATAATTCATGGTAGCCAAAGGGTTTGAAGAGAATAGAATTTTACAAATGCTTTGGAGAAAAGGGAGCACAAGATGTAAGGAAAGGGCATTAATAAATAAAAAGACTGGTAAGTTAATGATTATTCCCAAGGGTCGGAGCTATTGAGCTCATTTTTAAAAATTCATACTGGAAAGAAATAAGGGAATTGAAAGCTTTGGGTTATTTAGCAATAATCATTGCAGACACTGGAACATTGCTTATAAAATAAAAAGAAAGTATAATGAACATCTCTTTTACAGAAGAAAAGGGAGTTAACCTAAATGCAAATATTAATAGTCTTCTGTTTCTCTCTCTTTCTCTCTTTCAGTTTTAAATAATTTATAAATTGATACTCTCTACTTCTCATCTCCTCTTTATTTTGATTTTGATTTTGATTTTTAGGGTATTTCTTTTTAACAATCATTTCTATTCCTCTGAGTTGGAGGCTACAATTGTTTACAGACAAATGATTTCTTTCCCTGGTAGGCAACCTAATAACTGACTCTCCCAGTACAAAATTGTCAGAGATCCTCTCTGTCTCTGACAACCTGTGTCTGCTCAACTCTAAAACTGCCTTCAGGCAAAAGTTACAGGTAAATATAACTCTAAGCTGTCTACAATCAAGACATAATGTGTATGTAAACAAAATAATCTTGATCTAGTCATTTTCTATCCAGTAATCTTATCTGTTTGCAAGACACCTACATTTTATAAACACCATCTCTGTATAGTTCAGTCTATTTTTTCACTCTGGAATTAAAGTAAAACAAAACTTCACCTGAGAAAAAGATGAAACAGTCATATTCTTCTCAACTAGTATTCTCGGGTTCCAAAAATAAATTCCTTCAATGCGTCCTATCTCCTCCATAAGATGGTAACTACCAATGTCGAGTCTCAGTGAGATGTGTTTCCACAAGATCTATTTTTAAATTATTTTAAATCTATTTTTATTATAAAATGTGAAAGGGAAATTTTAAATTCATGACCATTCATATTTATTCCCTCTCACCTGCCCAATAAATACCCATGAGCATTTTCCTTTGCCAGAGTAACTCCTGGGTCATTTTCATGCATATCACAGTAAAGACTAACAAGCAGACATTGTGAAGTCAGAAAGGCCAACACAATTTACACGGGAATAAACCAAGAGTGTCTGGCAAGTATTAGCTACAGGAAAAACAAAGGTGTTATGGTCAGAATTTCGTTCCCCAAGAAAGTTATACGTTGAAGTTTCAACTCCCAGTGCCTTAAAATATGACCATATTTGGAGATAAGGCCTCAAAGGAGGTAATCGAGTTAAAGTGAGGTCATTGAGAGGGCACTCTAATTCACTATGACTGGTGTCCTTTTAGGAAGAGGAGATTAGGACGCAGACACAGAAAGAGTGAAGACCACGCAAAGACACAAAGGGAAATGGCCACTGACAAGCCAAAGAGAGAGATCTCAGAAGAGACAAGTCTGCTAACACCTTGATCTCAGATTTCTAGCCTCCCAAAATTAGGAAAAAATAAGTTTATATTATTTATGCCGCCTACTCTGTGGTACTTTGTTATGGCAGTCTTAGTAAACAAATACAGAAGGAAAAATGCAAGATGGCCTATTGTAGGTTGTAATCTATGGGGTAGCTTAGGAGAGCCTAGAGGAGGAAGGACTGAAATTTTAGAAGCAGCTGCCTTGTGGTATAGAGTTCAGGACAGAGAAAGAATGAAGACTGTAAAGCAGTTTGACTGGTATTAGGTATGTAATACTTGTTGGATTTTGCTGTTACTGAGAGAGGCCTCAGTATTTACTTTTAAATTATTTTTGTATTTCAAATAATAAACGTTATTTTAGCTAGTACTGAGATTTTAAAAACCACCAGGCTGCTTAATTTTATGTATCATTAACATGTGCCATGCAGTGCCTATTTATGAGGCAAAATCTTTAAATATATTACCTTTAATCATTACAAAGGAAGGAATGTATTCTTTTTCCTAGGTCAATAGATGTGAAATGACTTGTCCAAGTTAACCCCAAAATTAAGTTCCAGTGCTGAAATTTGACCTGGATCAATCTTATTGTAATAACTGAGTTCTTTGTAGATTGTACCATGCAGTTTCTCAAAGCTATTTGAAGGACATGCTGGAAGCAATTGGAGGTTGCAGTTGACTCTGTTGTAGCCTTGCCAAGATATCTTTTCTGGACTGAGAGAACCTCTCACTTTCTGTGAGTGTTGATGTGAATAGTTGCAGTTACACTCTTTTTAGAATTGACCTAAATAAATGAAAGACATTTTAGTTCAGGGTAGGATGACTCTAAACATTCCTGAACGAGAACTCCCTATGGGATGAGACAGAGGCTGGATTTTATCTGCATGTACATCTTTATAAACTTCTTCCCTTCTATTTTTTCCACTCTTTTATATGTTTCACCTAAGGACAGTACCTTAATAATAAGTGACTAACACAGGAATTCCCATTCAGGGCAAAGCTTCTAGGAAATCTGACCTACAACTGGATTATAATAACTAGCTACATAACAATATGATTAAAACTTATTATGAGTAAATATTTAATAAATAACAACAACAACAAAACCACTGTCATTTGATGAGTAGTTAAATATGCATTAAATTACAAAGAAATGATAGTTGAAGAGATATAACCCAGAAAAATTGCTTATTGGGATCTATAGTGTTACGAAAACAATTAAATGCATTTTAGCGCAGATCTTTGCAGTTTTTGACAGTGTACATTGCATGGTACACAACTTTCACAAGCTTTTTATGTGTCAGGACAATTTTTGGTTGCAAGTGACTAAATCTCAATTCAAATAAGCTTAGTCCAAAAGAGAATTTATTGATCTTTTTCTCTGTGAATTCGAGGGCAAGGTTTATTGTAGAAATAGTTGGACCTTACTCTATCTCTTGACTTTGTTTGGCTTTATTCTACACACGTGTGGAATAAAGATTCCTGTGTAAAGGTAACTTTTCTAATGCTAAGGAAAGATTCTAATTGGTTTTGGCTATATCATTTGTTAGCTTTTAAATACTTAATGTGCCCATGGTATGTGGTATTTTCATTGAACAACTTGAGTAATGCATTGTGATAGGAAGGGGTGATATATAACTGAGAGTATAACTGTGGATGCACAGAGTAGGGAGAAGTTCCCAGTAAAGCCACGAGGAGAGAATATGTATTAGGCAGACAAAAATACTTCTACAATAGTCTACTAGTGATAATATTAGCAAGACTTGAAAAAGGTAGTGAGGTCCAATTTGTTTGGAAAATGCAAAATTAATCAAATTAGGATGCATTTATAATTGTAAGTCTCTTCAGTTATTTAAGATGATAATGGAAATTTTGAATTTCAATGATGGATATATATCATACATTATTTTACTAAAGTTATTTGAACTTGAGATCTATTTTTCATGAAATATTTCATGGAATCCCAACAGACTTGGGTTCAAAGATGTCTCTACTATATTACTTTGGAAAATTAGTTAAATTGTCTAGGCCTCAGTGTCTTCAGCTATGAAACAGTAATAACTAAATGCTCTTAACAAATTTATTATAAGGATTAGAATAAAATGTATTAAAGCTGCCTGGTTCTATGAAAGTAGTTTGTATTGGGCCAAATAATTTCAATTCAGAGACCATTGGACGCTTCTCCAAACTATTAAATTGTTTTCTGAAAATAAGATTAAAGTACTTTTATAGTTTTTGTTTGCTTTTTAGCAAGGTGATGAAAGGTAAATTTGCTGTTGATGAGGAATAATTTATGGGTTGGTTATAGGTCGAATTGGATTTCAGATGGCAAGGAAAAAAAGGAGCCAGAGATATGAAGGATAGTTGGGAGGTTATTGTAATAAATCGTGAATTGATGGGCACCTGAACCAAGGTAACATAAGGCAATAATGTGTAACTATTAAGAAAAAAACCATAAAAATGATTAGAAGTCTTTCAGAATGACCCAATTCAGCAGTTTACCGTGAGAATTTTATTTTCCAAATAGTCTATTTAATTGAATAATGATGGGTGCTAAAATTATGCAAGGTGCCCTCTTTTCCTCTAGTTTAATAAAATGATATACTGTGAAATACAATAACATTTTAAAAAATGTAATCATCATCAGTAAAATGTTCCCCTATACGTATTCATTTTATATATTTCATACTTCTTTTGATAGAGTGTGATGTAAAATAGGGCTTTCACTTTACAAGTCAGACACTTCAGAGTAGTCCTGTTTTAGTATATGGACTTAGGTAAAATGCCACATACAGTTATGATCACACTGGAGACAACATTACAAAATTAATTAACTTGTTTTAAAATATTTTAGCAGAAAGATAACCATACAAAAAGTGAAGATTCCTCAAATATAAAAATACATTTCCAGGATTAGAGGTAGAAATTGAGAATAAAGAAATTGGATTTAATACCTGAAGAACATTCTCATTGATTTATTTAATAGACTTAATAGAGGCAAAAATTTATTTGTATTTGGAAAACAGGTAAATTGTATGTTATAAAAATATACTAGAAATAAATTAAGAAAATTCTCATGTATTGATAGATTTGTAACATCATAAACTATTATAGGAATTAAATTATTTTCCTCAGATCATTAATAAAAAAGAATAAAAATAAAGGGAAACACCTCTGAATTCCAGAACACGACTGCTTCCAATTGGTTTTAAAAATTACTGCTCTCTTAGGAAAGATATTTTTGGTTGCATAAGGAAGGAAAACAAAACTGTGAGCTAACAAGCAATGGCAGACAATGTCAAGGAATCAAAGGAAGAAGAATCAAAAATCAAAGGCTTCGGAGTGAGCAGAAACCTGGACAGTTCTGTAGTCTGTGAAGTTACTCTATAAAGGTGACTCAGCTTCCAGCTTTAACATGCTGTACCAATCTATTTTTTTTTTAATGTTGGGGGGGTAATAAAATTGGCCCAACTTGGGTTAGATGTCATCCTTAATTCAATCATCTATGACCAAGAACTGGGGTCTTCTCATAAAGGGATCTATCTGTTCCCTTCTCATAGAAGAGATACTGTGCAGATCCCCCATAGGAATTAATAACTAGGACATTTGTTAAACCAACAAATTCATTAAACAAAATTCACACACATATATATGTACCTGAATATGCTGTCCTTGAAAAAAATCCTTTTCTTTGATTGAGCCCAGGGGTTTGAGGTTGCAGCGAGCTATAATTGCCCTACTGTACTCCAGCCTGGGTGACAGAGTGGGACCCTGTCTCTTAAAAACAAACAAACAAACAAACAAAAACTCTGTCTTAACCCTGGCTGTGTTTTCCTAGGTAAACTTGATAGACTAAATTTATTTACTGAGGAATCACTTTGAGCAGTCTCTATTTGGGAAAAGAAACAAGATGTAGCACAATATTTTGTACTAAAATCTTGTTGTTTTTGTTGACTTGTTACTGGAACTATATATATATATATATAAATAAATATATATATACATATAAATTATATATATATTTATATATATATTTAATTTTTAAATGTAATCTTACATAAAATCCCAATTGAAGCAACCAATAAAAATTGAGTTGCTTTGATGGATGTAGGGAGGAATGGCACTGAATTCGTATTTGCTTTGAGTCTCTGCTTGCTCCAGAAGTTCCTTTTCAGAACCCATATCACTTCAGAATACAATCTGAAAATCACTAGTGTATTAGAAAAAAAAATTAAAAATATAGGGTTTTGAATCAAGGTATCAGAGTTTTATAAAATGATGACTCGGGTACATACTAACTCTGAAACAGGTTAAAACACTTTAATTCTCCAACCCTTCATTTCTTCAGCTGAAAAGTATACTAACGCACAAAGTTGATGTATTAAATAAGTCATCTGAAATAAACCATGCAATGCTGTTCACTCTTAATTGATGCTGTAATTAGGATCCATTTCCCTACCCTCTGAGGAAATAGCTAGGCTACCAGTTCCTTTAAGAGACCCTCTGGTCCCCCACAGAACACATGCTCAATGATTTCAACAGTCCTCTCTTTTAAATAATTATATTCCCGTCCAAGGATATATTACTCAGTGACAATCTATGTATTAACAAAACACCTGCTATTCACTTATTTTTACATCGTATAGTTTACTCCAAATTTGTTGATGGTTATTCATCTTGTTCTGTGCTCTTAGAAGAATGTGAAGGATGAACATGAGCAGAGAGAATGTACCTTAAATCGCTGATTTGACCACATCTAGGAGCCAGCACAACCCAATCTGAGTAGCAAACTCAGTCTCCCTTTAATGCCAGGCGGAGGATTACTCATAGAGAGATGGTGAAGCATCTAGGAGAAATGGATACTGAGTATACAACAGCATTGCCTTGATATTATTCACTCGAGTGTGATTATCAACCATGAAATGAGTGACAGACAAAAACTGCTTAAGTTGAGGCATACACTTTCACTCTATTTTGGATGCTGCTACTCTGACAATGTATTTTAAGCTCAGTATTCTTTCTTCTTTTTTTTTGGTTCTTTTTTTTTTTTTAATTCTCATTCACTTGTGTGAAAGCTGCTCTTCTCAAGACTGAAGCTTTTCTATAGTAATGCTGTGTATTTAGATTTGAATCTACTAGGGCCTTGGCACATATGGATAGAATACTCTATTTTTAAAGATATATTGTGTCTGTTAATACAAAGGTCATGATGTAGATTTTTGCACTTAGAATCAGCACGAGAATGTAGAGCTGTTCCTTGCAGATCTTGGCTCCATCAGCAAATAAATTAAAATAAACTGGAGGCTTGAAATAGAAATAATCCTCCTTCCAAGTGTTTCATTTAGAGAATGACATCCTGTTTTCTCCAGAATATCATGGGTAATTCTGCATATGAATGAATTTGGGAATAGAAAAAGCCCAGCAAATGAAACACACAAAATGACTTTTAGAATTTTAGGCTTCAGTAATAAAAATAAGTGATGATGGTTTTCTCTTTAAAGTGTGAAGGGTAAAAGGAAACCTGAAACTTAGTTACATAAAGTTTTAGAGTTTTATAACAATTTTGTGAAAGCAAACAATAAGTTAAACTCTACCTGTAAGAGAATATAGTATACCTTTAAGACAATTTTGACACAATTCGGCTGTAACAGAAGTTTTCAGACTGTAATCAGCTTTCTGATTACAGTCACAAGTCAAAAGGTAAGTTTCAAAAATATCTGAACCTTAACGTCATTCACCTGGAAAACTTGGATTAGCCTCTCAATGGAGCCTGAAAGGGTTTTAACTCATGTTCAAAATAACAATTGCCAATGTCACAGAAAGTCTTAGTTTGTTAATAAAACCTTAAAAGAGAAATACGAAAGGTACAGTAATATATTTTAAATTGAAAAAAAAATTTTTAGTCATTATCTTCAATATATATTCCTTCCATTATGTCCCTGCTAAAATTGACCCAGTAGCTGAAGCAATCTCGGCCCATATGTATCCCTAGTGCCCTTATGTTGAATTTTACTACTATTTTCTATTTAAAATGAAGTAAGAGCTTAATTAAATCCCTGTCTTTGGTAAATGAAAAATCAGGAAGAATCTCTTATATCTTTATATTGCCTGGGATAAAATAATCTTTTCAGACTTAGCATCCTTTCAGGAAACTGCGAGAGTCCACGCTGGAAATATCATGGCAATTTTTGTATCAAGATGATGAGGATGATGATGATAAATGTGACAAGTCTGTAACATCTGCACATTTATGTGAAGTTAGTGTCAAATACTGGCCAGTGCTGAAACTTTTTCATTTTCTTGAGCATTGTAAAAATATGTTTTGTAGCTTTTTGATTACAGGCGGTGTTATATAACTCATTCCGATCAATGAATTATGAGTACAACTGATATGTTACCTCTGATGTGAGACAGTTAAGAGCTGTGCTTCAATTTATTTCCCCTGGATGTCACCATTTTGAATTTGAAGCCATGTATTACAGATGGCCAAGCTTCAGTCATCCCGTGTCTCTAAATGACTGCACAAATTCTAACTTTTTCTTCTCACTTCTGGGGACTATGTTTTTCTTTGACATAAATGAGTAATAAACATTTGTATTGCTACTCCTCTAAGGTTTGAGGGTTATTACATAGCCAACATTATCCACTATGACTTGTACATCCTCATAGTAAATAATAAAAAATAGAAGTAACTGTGATACAAAGTACGGTATAAGAAAGGTAGGGTAAAGGCAGGAACCAGCAAACGCTAGCAACTGACTATAACATTAGTTGTTTTAGAAGCTATCACAACTATACCAGGGAAGGGAAGATCTGATGAGTTCTGGTAATATCGATTACATGTACAGATTGTACTAGGTCTAACAGTTGACATTGGTTGTCACAAACAGTGACCAAATTAAAAAAAAAATGTTTGCCTATGAGGATCAATGGGTATCTCTAGCCAATGTCTTAAAAAGGAGAACTGATCGTGAAGATACAAGTCCTCATCACCTCAGAGATAAATTTTCTAAGTGATATTATTAATTGTCATGACATACTAAAGAGGGATGCATACATTTTCAATGATACTGGCAAAACAGGTCAATGTACCACGATTTTGGGGCACTGGATTTTATAATGCTTGTAAAACAAGATTTTGAATAAATGATACCTATTTGGGAACTCAAAGTAGGTTTCCAAAAATAAAAACTATGAATGCTCTAAAAAACTCTTATTAACAAATTAATTAACTTAACAAATATTTGTTTTATTGTTGAGCACTAATTGTCAGACCTTATTTTCTATGTTTGGTACCTACATTACATTTTAATAAGTTTAACTATTAAAATTAATCTCAGTCTAGTGGTAAGTGTTTTGCATATTCAAAGAAAAGTAATCCTAATGGTAAATATTGATCAAGAATCAATGGATGGGGCCAGGCATGGTGGCTTATGCCTGTAATCACAGCACTTTAAGAGGCCGAGATGAGTGGATCACTTGAGGTCAGGAGCTCAAGACCAGCCTGGCCAACATCGTGAAATCCCATCTCTACTAAAAATACAAATATTAACCGGGTGTGGTGGCCCTGGCCTGTAGTCACAACTACTCAGGAGGATGAGGCAGGAAAGTTGCTTGAACCTGAGAGGCAGAGGCTGCAGTGAGCCAAGACTGTGCAATTGCACTCCAGCCTGGTCAACAAGAGCAGAACTTCATCTAAAAAAAAAAAATCAATGGATGCATAACTCAAATCTTATAATCTTGGCTAGTTTGATTTGTTATCCTTTTAGCTTCACTTCTAGTAAGAATATTGCAGACCTCTTATTCAATTTAAGTTTTCTATAAATTTTTAAGGCATAAAATTTGTAGATTATTCTTAAATATTTACAGAAATTTGGACATCAATATTTTGTTCATTTGATCTCAACTCTTATTCCAAATCAACAGAGATCTGGCAATATGACTCTGTATTCTTCTTGCAATTCTGCCTTCTAACAAATACTAAGTTAAAATAAACAGAGCATTCTTTGTTCATGCTGTATCAAGCAGTTTGTAGGCAGGTACCAAAATTATTCATTATTAAACCTCTGATTGGTAGGTTGTAGCTATACTCAATTGGCATATCCTCCAAAAGGGATTACTTGAAATAGTATAAAATTTAAGTGCAACATTATAGAGGTTCCTTTCCTAAATTTGAGTTATCTACATTAGCTTGTTTTAATTTCAGCTCTTGCAATAGACTACTTCTTCTGAGGCAGGGGGCCAAGAAGCTACATCTGAGATGTTGCAAAGACTCCTGATGCAATTACTGTTTGGATAAATGCTACATTACTTCATTTGTGTACCTTAAGTAAACTGGCTCTATTTAGTATTCTATGAATCTTCTTTCTAATTTCCAACCCAGGACAAATTGAAATTCAGTCAGTCCTTGTGTAAGGCACAGGATTTATATTTAATGTATCAAACAAAGTAAAAAATATGTATGTATTTAATGCGGTTATCTCCTTCTGGAAAACAATCACTGGGCATTAACAAACCCATTTATAACTAACTGCATGCTACTTTCCCAGTTAAGAATATTCCCAAAGGTTCACCCCTTCTTGACAGTGATTAGCTATGCAACAACAAGATAACTTGTCAAAAATGTGGCCTGTGATGCTTGTACCAGTACTTAAACTTAATCCACCTTCCTCTTTCCCTTACTCCCTCTCCCTCTTTTTCTATCCTTTCTCTTTCGCATTTGTCTCTCTCAACCAGTCCTTCTTTTGTTTATTCTATCCATCTCTGTATGCAAGTCACCAGCAATAGGGGATTTGGATGTATTTTTATCAGAGGCAAATTATATTAGAGATTGATTCCTGCTCTTTATATAAATTACTGGTAAATGCTAATTATTAGTTGCATTTCACTCTGCTACAGACATTATAGTTCTGTAAGATGAGAGAGTCTGTTTCAATCACAGTTTACACATAATCTTCTGAGTTAATTTTATAACTTAAATTATTCCTGCATCAACACAGGATTTGAGTTAATTTCAGCTTTAATAACTGCAATAATAAAATGTAAGATATTTAAAGGAGAATATTATATAAAAATTCCAGTCTAATATGGCTTCAATATCAATATACTCCATTTCCCATATGTAAAACTAAATATACATTTATATATAATTCAATGATGAAAGCAAGTATACATCCTTTTGTTGGCAGAGGAAAAAGAATTTTGCTGCTACTGAATTATAAAAGTATGATATTTTATGTAAAGAACGTTCCTATGGAATCTTTTTTATTATCTATTTCTTATACTGAGAAGCATGTATATTGAAATATAATCCAAAAAAAAATCAGGATGTTAAAATAGTATGGTTCAGTTATGGAGGAGAAAATAGGAGTACAATTTAGGAAAAGGTAGGACAATTGATGCTTATTATTTTTAAAACTTTTTCTGAAATATTGACTGTTTTAGTTTTGGTCAAGAGCTGTGTTTAGTAATAATCTCTCTCTCAAAATCAATATCTTGGTTAATACTGATATTCAAGTGATCTTTGTATTTTATTTGGTTTTCTTCTTAATAATAAGCCTATCAAACAAAACGGCTATTAGCCCCTTTATAAAAATGAGGAAACTGAGGTACAGTCACATAACTTGCCTTGTCACCCAGCCAAGAAGAGGCAGAGCTAGAGTTTAACACAAGTCTGGCTCCAGCCCTATTGCCCCAGATTCTTGTGTTATAAGGAATCATTAGGATCTAGGCAAGTACATATCCTGGTTATTGTTTGATGAGTGATCCCTGTGATTTTACAGAGGCAAAAGAAATGAATTCATAAAATCAGGAACCTGCATTTTCTTCCAGGAATTGTCATCATCCTTCAACTTAAAGAACTGTTTCAAAGGAACCAGTGGAATTGGCCAGAACTATCCTTAAGCAGTATCTTTATATTTATCCAGATAACTGGCTCAACTCCTCAATTTTTATGTCATAGATTTAATAGATAATTTAGTCTG
The DNA here is from genome assembly GCF_030222135.1 of Aotus nancymaae. Taxonomy (NCBI): domain Eukaryota; kingdom Metazoa; phylum Chordata; class Mammalia; order Primates; family Aotidae; genus Aotus; species Aotus nancymaae. The sequence continues at coordinate 36,349,389 of NW_026988413.1, forward strand.
TAAAATTCTAAAGCTAAGTGTTAGACATTAGCTGGTTTAATTGAGATAGAAATTAATTAAGCTGACCAACTTAGGGCTGCCATAAAATGTTAGCTATAAAGAGTTCCACCCCCACTCCCAAGTTTTTGAAAAAGTTATCTTACATAGTCCTTTATAAGACTGTAGTCAAAATTATTATGCAAAGTTTTATTAGCAATAATGCTGGCTATTTTTCCATTATTCATTTTCTTGTCAAGTAATTACTTTAATCTGATTTTTAAACAATTTCTAATCAGTGGACTCCAGAAAAGAAATGGTTTAAGTTTTCCCAATCATAGCCTTTTAACACGTTGGTGAATTTCCGTTTTTCTTCTTCTTCATTCCTAAATAACAGCTTTGGAAAATTTGTAGATTTTAATTTCTTTTAATTTTTATAAATTTCAATTAAGTCTACTGAAAAATTCCAATTCCATATTCAGTTGAAAGCTTTGTGACCTCTTTGTTTTCCATCCAAACCTGTTTAAACTTGTGCTCATATGACACAGAATACAGACAAGTCATCCTCAGATAATTATCCTCTGGGATAATTAAATGTCTTCACTACTTTCCTCTTCTTGCAGGAATGGGTGAGGACTTTTCACTAACACGGGTAATCTGACAACATACTTTGTGGCAGGACTCCAAAGTGTGTGCTTGTTAGGGGGACCTTGGGGCCTGCAACTGAACAGTTCACTCTTGCGAGTTATCTGTGCAGGACTTCTTCACTTTGCATATCACCCTTACCACTACCACAGTACCCTATACTTTGCCCACAGGAACTTCATATCTTACCAATGGAGATATATTAGTCAGCGTTCTCTAGAGGGACAAAACTAAGAGGATATGTATATATGAAACGGAGTTTATTAAGGAGTAATGACTCACACCATCACAAGGTGAAGTCCCAAAATAGGCTGTCTGCAAACTGAGGAGCAGGAAGCCAGTCCAAGTTCCAAAACATCGAAAGTAGGGATGCCAACAGTGCAGTCTTCAGTCTGTGGCTGAAGGTCTGAGAGTTCCTGGAAAACCACGGATGTAAGTCCAAAAGTCCAAAAGTTAAAGAACTTGGAGTCTGATGTTTGAGAGCGGGAGGCCTCCAGCAAGGAAGAAAGATGAAGACTGGAAGACTCAGCAAGTCAAATCCTTCCACATTTTTCTGCCTGCTTTATTCTAGCCACACTGGCAGCTGATCAGTTGGTGCCTATCCAGATTGATGGTGGCTCTGTCTCTCCCAGTACACAGACTCAAATGTTAATCTTTGGCAGCATCCTCACAGACACACCCAGGAATAATACTTCGCATCCTTCAATCCAATCAAGTTGGCACTCAGTATGAACCATCACAGGGGATATTGCAGCCAATTCCATGGATGCTTCTCTCATCTGCTGTTTTTCTCTGAGTCTCTTCAGCCTTTGTTTAAATGAATCCAAGAGGCAAAGTGCAATTTACTATAGTAAAGATGTGAAATAAGATGCTAGTCTCCCTTTCCTATAAGACTACGCCCTGCCCCCAATCCCTATGAATAGATCCTCTGAATTCCTTTTATTTGCCTTGAAGGAAGCCCCTTTATTTGACTTGAGTTTGGAAAGGTAAAGGGCTTTATTCCTCCCTTCCTTGGTTAACATCTTACCACAGTTGTGAACATGCATGGTTTGTTGAGGGAGAAGACAAGAGAGAGGACAAGATTGGGATAGTAGATTGAGTTTAGTCATGGCCTAGTAAATTCCACGGGACACATTAGCCTCCCCCCTTTGCATTTGCTTTAACCAATAGATTGATACTTGATACATTTTCTTTAACCATATATTAGCTCCAGGCCTATTTACCAGGTAAAGGCCAATCTGACATCTTATTATATTTTATATACATATAACTAAATTATAATCCTTTAAATATTATTGGGAAGATGTTGGTCAAAGGATACAAAATTTATTTGACAGGGGAAGTAAATTGAAAGAGGTCTATTGTACATTATGGTGACTATAATTAAAAACAATGTATTCTATCTTCAAAATTGCCAAAAGAGTACATTTTAAGAATTCTCACCATGAAAAATAAGTTTATGAGGTAATACATAAGTTAATTAGCTTGATTTAGCCATTCTATAACATATACATATACCAAAATATTATGAGGTACCCCATAAATATATACAATTTTTATTTCTCAATTAAAAAATGAGCACAAATGGGTCATGTAGTGATACATTTTATTTTTTATTTAACATGTTTTCTACATAACTAAATATTATTCTAAACTGATATTATATATATAAGATTTTATGATATGATATACCATAAAATAATTAATCTAGCCCATATTTGCTTGTACCCTAATATAATTTCAGTTTTCTTGCCACTGTAATGATGGTAAGAATGAAAATTATGTACTTAATTTTTTTGTGCACATATTTAACTACTGTCTTATAAACAGTTATTGTAAAGGAATTACTGGCTTTAATACTTATCTTTGAAATTTTCATTATGTATATCATGGAAATGCCCTGCAAAAATGTACCACTTTATGTTCTTATCAGCATGTGTGAAGTTGCCAGTTTTACAACTCAGGAATATGCAACATTTTATTTCTGAAAAGTATTTTTTCATGTAGAAAGGAAAAATAATGTACAATTTAATTGTAGTTTACTTGCGTAAAAGTAATATTAAATACTAACAGTAGATCAGTTACTCTTTACAGTTTGTATCTTGTATATTATGTTTTTCTTCCATTGATCATTTTCCTAATTTATGGTAAGCTTTTGAGTTTTACATGATTTTGGTATGCTCACTTAATATCATGAGTATCAGAGTTTTTAAATTTTTTTTCTATGTGCTGACATGTATTACAGATTATGGAAAGCCTTTTGAAATTCTAAAAGAAGTCACTTATAATTGATTCAGATTTGCACCATTTTTAGGTTTATTTTTTGAAACACATTTTTCCTAGGTGTTCCATGTTTATTGATCAATTACAACTTTTTTTCTTTTGTTACACATGCTACTCATAATCTCTTAAAGGGTTTATATGTGTTATATATTTAAATTATGGTAATATAGAATCATAGGAAGCTTTCTAAAATTATTTTACAGCTTCTCTATATTTCTTTTATCCATTAAAAAATGACTGAAACTGCATATTTGTGTTTTTTTCAATTGACAATTGTTGAACAGTTGTTCATACGGCTGTTTGGGATGTTTTTGTATTTATTTTTCTTTTTCAACTGTTATTTTAGGTTCAAGGTTACAGGTCCATGTTTGTTATGTAGATAAATTGCGTGTCACTAGGTTTTGGTGTACAAATAATTTAATCATTCACATAGTGGGCCAAGTACCCAGTAGGTAGTTTTTCAACCCTCACCCTCCTCCCACCCTCTGCCCTTAAGTAGGCCCCAGTGTCTATTGTTCCTATCTTTCTGTCCATGTGTACTCAATGTTTAACTCCCACTTATACATGAGAACATGTGGTATTTGTTTTTCTGTTCCTGCATTAATTCACTTAGCATAATAGCTTACAGCTCCATCCAGGCTGCTGCAAAGGACGTGATGTCATTGTTTTTTTAATGACTATGTAGTATTCTATGATGTATATATACCACATTTTCTTTATCTGTTCTACCATTGATGGACATTTAGGTTGACTTTTTTGTCTTTTCTATTGTGAATAGCACTGTCATGAAGATACATATGCAGGTGTCTCTGTGGTAGAACGATTTATATTCTTTTGGGTATATACTTGATATTGGAAATGCTGGGTTGAATGGCAGTTCTGTTTTGTTTCTTTGAGAAATTTAAAGACATTTTTCCACAGTGGCTAAACTAATTTACATTCCCACCAGCAGTCTATAAGTGTTCCCTCTTCTCTGCCACCTCACCAACATCTGTTATTTTTGATGTTTTTATAATAGCCACTCTGACTGGTGTGAAATGTTATCTCATTGTGGCTAACATTTGCATTTCAGTAATAATTAGTGATTGGAGCATTTTACATATGCTTGTTGACCACGTGGGTGGATCTCTCATATTGTGAAATGTCAATTCATATCCTTTTCCTACTTTTTAATGGGGTTCTTTGTTGCTTGCTTGTTGATTTGTTTAAGTTCCTTATAGATTCTGGATATTAGACCTTTGTCGGATGCATAGTTTGTGAGTATTTTCTCCCATTCTGTATGCTATCTGTTTACTCTTTTGATGGTTTCTTGGTCCCACTTGTTTATTTTTGTTTTTGTTGCATTTGCTTTTGGAGATTTCATCATGAAGTCTTTGCAAAGCCTATGTCCAGAATGATCAGACGGTTGTAGGTGTATGACTTTATTTCTGGGTTTTCTAACCTGTTCCATTGGCCCATTCATCTATTTTTGTAACAGTACCATGCTCTTTTGGTTACTGTAGACCTGTAGTATAGTTTGAAGTTGAGTAGTGTGATGCCTCAGGCCTTGCTTTTTTTTTTTTTTTGCTTAGAATCACTCTGCTATTCAGGCTCTTTATTTGTTCCCTATGAATTTTGGAATTATTTTTCTAATTCCATGAGAAATGTCACTGATAGTTTGATAGGAATAGCACTGAATCTGTCAGTTGCCTTGGGTAGAATGCTCATTTTGTTTTCCTTTATTTCTTCACACACACACAAACGGGATACATGTGTACAACATGCAGGTTTGTTACATAGGTATACGTGTGCCATGGTGGTTTGCAGCACCTATTGACTCATCTTCTAAATTCCCTCCCCTCAGCCCTCACATGTCAACAAGCCCTGGTGTGTGTTGTTCCCTTCATGGTGTCCATGTGTTCTCCATGTTCAACTCCCACTAATGAGTGAGAACATGCAGTGTTTGGTTTTCTGTTCCTATGTTAGTTCGCTGAGAAGGATGGCTTCCTGCTTCGTCCATGTCCCTGCAAAAGACATGATCTCATTCCTTTCTATGGCTGTACAGTATTCTATGGTGTTTATGTACCATACTTTCTCTATCCAGACTATCATTTATGGGCATTTGGGTTGGTTCCATGTCTTTGCTATTGCAAATAGTGCTGCAGTAAACATATATGTGCATGTGTCTTCATAGTAGAATGGTTTATACCCTTTAGGTATATACCTAGTAATGGAATTGCTGAGTCAAATGTATTTCTGGTTCTAGATCCTTGACAAATCGCCATACTGTCTTCCACAATGGTTGAACTAATTTGCGTTCCAACCATTGTGGGTTTGGTTTGTGTTTCTCTGATGATCAGCAGTGTTGAGCTTTTCTTCACATGTTTCTTGGTCACGTAAATGTCTTCTATTGAGAAGTGTCTGTTCATATCCTTTGCCCACTTTTTGATGGGGTTGTTTGTTTGTTTTTTTCTTGTATATATGTTTAAGTTCCTTTTCGATTCTAGATATTAGACCTTTGTCAGAATTGCTTTATGGCTGAGTGTATGGTCAATTTTAGATGACGTGCCATTTGCAGATGAGAAAAATATCTAATCTGTTTTTGGGTGGAGTACTCTGTAGACATCTGTTAGGTTTATTTGGTCAGGTATCAAGTTTTGGTCCCTGATATCTTTTTTAATTTTCTGCCTCAATGACCTGTCTAATACTGTCAGTGGGGTGTTGAAATCTCACACTTTTATAAGCGGTTATCTAAGTTTCTTCGGTTTCTTCATAGGTCTCTAAGACTTGTTTTATGGATCTGACAGGCACTTTTATATAAATACTTTTCTCTAATGCATATATATTTAGGATAAGTAAGTCTTGTTGAATTGACTTCTGTATCATTCTGTAACACCCTTCCTTGTTCTCTGTGATAGCTGTTGGTTTAAAGTCTATTTTATCTGTAATAAGAACAGCACACCCCACCCATTGGTTTGATAGATCTGTACCTACCCCTTTTCTTGGAGCCTGAATGTCATTGCATATGAGATGGATCTTTTGAAGGTAGCATACAGTTGTATCTGGCTTCCATATACAACTTGCCACTCTGTGCCTTTTTAAGTGGGGCATTTAGCCTGTTCATATTCAAGGTCTATATTGACATGTGGCAATTTGATCTTTTCAGTGTGTTGTTAGGCAGTTGTTACCTAGACTTGTTTGTTTAGTTGCTTTATTACTGTCAGTGGGTTACATACTTAAATGCATTTTTCTGTTGGCAGGTATTGGTCTTTTGTTTCCATGTTTAGCTTTTATTTTATTTTTTTTTTTTTTGAGATGGTGTTTCACTTTTGTTGCCCAGGCTGGAGTGCAATGGTGTGATCTCAGCTCACTGCAACCTCTGCCTCCCAGATTCAAGCAATTCTCCTGCTCCAGCCTCTCGAATAGCTGAGATTACAGGCATGCACCACCACGGCCTGCTAAGTCTGTATATATTTTTTTATTTGAGACGGGGTTTCTCCATGTTGATCAGGCTGGTCTCGAACTCACAACCTCAGGTGATCCACCTTCCTCAGCCTCCCAAAGTGCTGGGATTGTAGGCATGAACCACCATGCCCGGCCTGTTTAGCATTTTTTAAGGACCTCTTGTAACGCAGGTCTGTTGGTAACAAATTCCCTTAGCATTTGCTTGCCTGAAAAGGATTTTACTTCTCCTTCACTTAAAAGTGTAGTTTCGTTGGATATGAAATTCTAACTTGAAATTTCTTCTCCTTAAGGATGATGAATATAGGCCTGCCAATCTTTCTTGGCTTTTAAGGTTTCTGCTGAAAGTTACGCTGTAAGCCTTATGGTGTTCCCTTTGTACATGAGCTGCCCATTCTCTTTAGGTGCATTTAAGATTTTTTCTTTTAGATTGATCTTGGAGAATCTGATGACTGTGTATTGGGGATAGTCATCTTGTATAGTATCTCACAGGGGTTCTCTGAATTTCCTGAAACTGAATGTCAATCTTTCTGGAAACATTGGGGAAATTTTCATGAACAATATTTTCAAATATGTCTTCTAAATTGCTTGCTCTCTCTCTGTCTTTTTCAGGAATGCCAGTGAGTCATAGGTTTTGTCTCTTTACGTAATCCCATATTTCTCAGAGATTTTGTTCTTTTTTAAATTCTTTTTTCTTTATTTTTGTCTGCCTGTGTCGATTCGATAGAGTGGTTTTTGAGCTCACAGATTCTCGTCTCAGCTCGGTATATTCTGTTATAGTGTTTCCCATTGCATTGTGAAATTCCTATAGCGTATTTTTTCCTTATAGAATTTCAGTTTGATTCTTAATATAGCACTGTCACCTTTCAAGTTTTGGATGGTATTACTGGTTTCCTTGGATTGGGTTACACATTTCTCCTGTATTTCATTGAACTTCCTTGCTGTCCAGGTTCTGAATCCTATGTCTATCATTTCAGCTATTTCAATCTGGTTAAGAACCATTGCTGGGGAGCTAGTGCAGTTGTTTGGAGGTAGGAAGACACTCTGGTTTTCAGAGTTGCCAGAATTCTTGCATTGATTCTTTCTCATCTGTGTGGGCTGATTTTTTAATCTTCGTAGTTGCTGCCCTTTGGATGGGGCTTTTTGCTTTCATTTTCTTGTATGCTTTCTATGTTTGACTGTGGGATAAGTTGGGTTAGTCAATTGGCTTTATTTCTAGATGCATTAATGAGACCAAGTCTCAGCTTAGCACTCTTGGGAACCATACTGTAGCCCCGGGGAAGACTGGGACCAGGCCAAGCTTTATTCTCACCAAGTTGTTTCTTTGGTTTTGTGTAACCATGATTCATGGGTTCAAAAGAGCTAATATTCAAAACTGTTTAAATATTTTGCTTTAATTGCCAATTTAAATATTACTGTATATCTTTTCTATATGCATTTGCTTAAATATCTCTTCCCATCCATTATTATAAATTTCTGCTACATATATGTTAATGGTGTCGTCTGTATATATCTTCTGACCAAGTCAATATGTTTAATATTAAATTTTACATATTATTAAATTGTTAATGCTCAATTTAATATTAAAATGTATATGATGCAATTAAAATTAGTGTTTTATATCTGTAATATTATTTTATGTTTACTTTCTTTCTTATAGATATCAGAGGCCATCATGAATTATTCCCTTTGTAAAAATTTGATTCTTTTCCTTGCCAATATATCCCGAGTAGTAAAAAATATATATTTGTAGTTCAAAACATTTGCTAGTATCTATTCATGTTCATATTCATCTTCTTCCATCAGTAGTCCCTAAGCACAGGAAACTTCTTCAAACTGCTTGCACAGGTTTTATTTTTCCCTTTATATTTTTTCTTTTCTAATATTTCTAGAAAACTTTATTGATTATGATTTGTTTTTGTTTATGTTTTAATATTAAGTTCTTCTTAAGAAATAGCTATAATTATTTACTTAAAAGTTTTTTATCATATCTATTCTCTCTCTCATCCTTTTATTTTATTTAATCTTGTTTATCTTCTTTATGATGGAGAAATCCAGAAATTGTTCTTCATGTCATTGATTAAAATGTCTACTGATTTAAGTAAAACTTCTGTTTTTTACTATCATCTCCAGTGTGGATTTCAGATTTTGTGCAAATAAAATAGGATATTTTGTGTGGACGTGTATGGGTATACATTTTCAAAGGAAAGCATGTTTTATCCACTTGCCAATATATAACTCTGTATTTCAATACTAGCCCAGATAAAATATTGTTACCCAATTTTATATTGATATAAACTTGAATCTTGGTGTCAGTGGCAGTCAATAAGGAAAGAGAATTATATTTCCCTTTTAATAGCTATTTGACCATAGTACGGTTTTGCTTTTAAAACATTATTTTCCCTCTAAGGCTTTTATGAGTATTTAGTAAAAGTCAAAACACTCAGAATTAAAGATAAAATTTGAACCTAATGTCAAATTTTCAGCAGGATTACCATCTGATACAATTAACATAAGAATTGCAATCTGGAACTAATGAAGACTTCTGTCAGTACCAAAAACCTGATTGCTGGCCAGACGTCATACTGATTGCTTGTCAGACTTCATATAATACTGGATCCTGCCTGGCCTTCTGTTACTCCAATGTTGTACAGTAGCAGTATGCATATATCGTACAATATCTTTTTTCCTACACTGTTTCAGATATACCATGGGAACAATACACAAGGATCAGAACCCAAACAGCAAACAAAATTGTTCATACAGAGGTTCCTAGAAAGGCTCTGTGCTGCTCCCTCCATCAGAAGTGTCCAAAATGTGGTGAAGGTACATTAAAAGGTAGAATGGAAACAGTACAATATAGATTTGATAGATGGGTAGGCTCTTACCTGAGGATTTTAAGAATTAAGATGATAAAACCATGTAGGCAACATTGAGAACATTATTTTGTGAAGGACAAAAGGGCAGACATCCAACACATTTAAAATATGTATTTAACTGCTTGGTAAAATTAGGTAAAGTGATAATGCAGCCCTAAATTATGCAATTTAAATAGGAATTTCATTTACCATGAACAATTTTATCTTTACTCTCATTCTTCAAACAACATCAAATACTGTATACAATGATAAATCGATAATCGATCTGTGAGTCATCTAACTAAACTAATAGATGTTCCTGATCATTTAATCCTAAGCTATGACCCTTGGAGCAATAAATCACGATATTTTACATTGTTCATAGCTATTTTCTCATACAAGTAAATCAAAATAATGTAAAATATAACATAATAGTTGTAACTAAATATTTTAATTCTCATTCAATATAAGACGATCTTTGCAGAATATCTTCATGGAGGAAAAAAGTAAGACATTTGGAGAAATACAAAACTGTATAATACACCTATAGTTTAGAGAAAAAGAGGGCTGCTTCTTTTCATATCTTTTTAAACAACCAATGCATAACGATTCTGGAAGTACTGTGCCTGCATATTTAAGAGTCAAACAATTTTGAGTCATCTTTATATAAAATATGATTTTATACTTGTGTTTTATTGCTTAGGTTACAAAATTATAGTTAGATACTTTGAGAGTAATATTTTAGGAAAATAATTTTAGGCCTTTAAACCCAGACATATTACTTATGTAGTTACCAATGGAAACTTTGCTCTTCAAATTCTTTCTTCTAGATATACTGTATTAATAATATATGCTATTGTAATAGTTGTATTTCAATTATCGAATTCAGTTGCATTTCAAAGTCTTATGTTATACTAATTCTATTGTATTAGTACAAATGTACTGCATATAAATATATTCTATACATTATATATTAATATTAAATATAAAATTTATATAGATTTAATATTTTGGCTAATATCTATTTTTTTGAAATGCAGTTTATACTTTCTAAGCCACGCACAATATGTTTAACATTAATAAAGCACCTTTTGACTTTGCATCCATCTGTGGACATTTCCTGGCTTTAATAAATGACCCATAAATGTTTGAAGAAGAAATGTGAGGTACTATCAGTTACCTTCCAGGGAAGGAGAACAGACTTTCAGATAATTAGCAGTGGGGTAAGAAAAGCTGAGTTCAGCCTGTCTTAATTGTACTTCTGTGGCTGGCGAGGAAGCCTTTCTCACAAGGACCCTTAGAGTGAAGTGGTTGTTAAACTAGGGGTATGTAGTTTGCCTTCTTAATTTAATAATTTTTCTACACAGTTATATATATATATAAATTCAATAAAATAAACATTAATAACTAAAATAAAGATGAGGTTACCAGTTTTAATAAAATTAAAGCAACTTTTTCATTACAATGATATAAAATTGCTAAATTTTAAATAATCAATTACACTGATCTCATTACTAATAATCGTAAATTTAGGAATCAAATAATTTAAAAAATCTTCTCATGATATTACTATATTGATGTGATGTTATTTAGTACTTAAGAAGGACAAATAAAGAACAAAGACAGTTTGGAGATGATTCTAGGAATCTTTATTATGATGCTTGCAATGACCTTCTAAAGGCATAGAGATTAATTGAAGTTGAGATGAGAGTACATGAGTATAGTTGGACATATTTTTCACCAAATGTATGTAAAATGTGTTCTCTGATGTGTATTTTCAAGAAAAATCTCAGTCTTCATTATGGTTAATCTTTTTTTTTTTTTTTCACTTTCTCTAGTAACACATATAGCAGAGAACTGAAAATGCTCACATCTACAAAAAGGAGAATAGCACATTGAACCTATATAAGGGGTCTGTGAAGATTATGTTATGTAGTGAGAATTCTAGATATTATCTGTTTCCTCAGTGCCATTAGAAGAGAACATTTCCCCTCCCACCAAGGACAAAAAATTAAAAATATTTATTGTACAAAAATAATTTTACCATCATATATTCTCTAATATTTTCTGAAGTTTTCCAACTTCACTTTAAATTATTTCATTTATAGTGAAAATAATTTTTAAAAATTATCAATAATGCAAATGTTTAAACTTACGTAAAATTATAATTAAAAACATAATCCATGAAATACATCCAGATTATAGAGTGACATAGAAAGCATGAATTATTTTGAAATGCCTATTATAAAGATGTGGGTTGGATGTGTCATCCCTTTTTCTCCTCCTAAAGTATCCCAGAGACTAGAGTAATGGGTCCAAAGTAAATCTAACAGAAATGGTTTTATAGATTGTGAAATTGAGGTCTAACAGTGTCAAGACAGAAGGTCATAGAACAAATCAATGTATCAGAAAGGACAGGAACTTGGAAATTTCTCTTAGTCTCACTAATACTCAGTAAAAAGATGTGGAAAAATGAAGTTAAATGGTGACAATTACCTTGTAAGTTAAGATTGTGCAGATGGCCAATATATACAATATTTTGGACATGTACTTCTGTCTTTTTTTTTTTTAATTTGGCAGTTTCTTCTTCTTATATATTTATGTTTAGTTTCTATTTGAAAAGTTTCCCCTTTCTTCAGTTACTTAGTCTTAGGTTCATAGATACCTTTGAGGTAGATTTAAGAAAAATAAATAGAGCCAATTACAATGAAACAGGAAAACAGGCTAATAAGCAGAAATTGATACCATATTTATTGCCATTTAAATGGAATTTTTGATATTTTATGTATTAAAGATAAATAATACATTTTTATGTGCTAAGTAATTACATATTTCTATTTAATTTATAGTAGATTATGGACCCTTTACTAAAGAGATTTTTTATACACCTCTATTTTTGTGTGTTGGGTTTATAAATTTTATTTCCTAATATGCTTATAAAATTTTAAAATTGGAGACTGCAAAAATGTGGGAAGTAAAAACTCCAGATCTTCTTGCAGATATATTCCTGTTTCTGAATAATATATTGCACCCCTTTGCCCTGAAGTTTCTGGATACACTCAGAGAAAGTTCAATTTACTATCTGCCTATTCTGTGATGAAGACTAACCTGATAACAATGAGAAAACATTCAAATGGCATCAGAATGCTCTCAGACTTGACAACAATACTGGGTTCTAGAAGTCAGTAGAGTAATAACTTCAAATCCCTGAAGGCATTTAGTTTTCAACCTTGGAAAGTAAACTAATGATAAGTAAAATTGGCAATAAAATATACTAAACAAATTCAACTTAAAATAGTATTTTAGAAGTACCGTATCTGAAGAAAAATAATAGTTTTTTTAAAAAAAGGAACCCAAAGAACAGAGTAGGAAAAGAACAGATGGATTCCATTTAATGCCTACTGTTCACTAAAAGATGTTACAGAAAGGATCTTCTGTTCATGTAAAGATTATAAAGAGATATATAATATAATAAGAAATTACTGTTGAGTCAGGAAAACCATAGCCTAAAATCCAGCTAACTCTGCATGTTTAATGACATTTATATTGTAAGCAGGCTGATTTGGAGGGAGAAGTAAGCAGATCTTGTGGAATGTCCTGAGTGAGATATTAGATGGAAAATTAGGTGAGATCAGAGCTGAAACATAAAGCATGTTTGTATATGTAAATTTCAGCCTGTGCATTTGGACACTTTTGAGAAGTGTATACCTCTTCTTCATCTCACTGGCATGGAGGCTGGTGAGCTTATGTTTATCAGAGTTAGTAGAGTCATATTGCTCTTTCTGTGCTACCTATCTGTACCCCTGCAAGGATAGGTTTTATGATGAATGGCTTTGAGTTTCCTGACTTTGGGTATGTTCATCAGTTGAATTAGGACTGTGTTGCTCTGTAGCCCACTCTTCTTTATGGCCTCTGAGGAGGAACACCATCCACTGAAGTTGGAGAGAGATATCTATAGTTTGCCAAATTCACTCAAGTAAGAAAATGCAACATGACATTTTAAACATGCAAGGAATCAGAAAACAGTATTTCTCTTGTAACTCCTTTCTTTGGGAAAATACTGGGGACTGTTCCAAGGAAGAAACATAAAAAAAGAAATGGCATCCATGAAACAAGAGAGTCCCAAAGGTGAGTAGTGGAAGTGAGTTCACAGTATTTACAGCTGTACAGTCAAAATTAGAATAGAAAGATCAGGGGCTACAAAAGAGTAACATCCAATGGGGAAAAAGGTACCTGATGTGCCTGGGAATTTGGAACAATGATCATGCCTTGACAGATATGCTGGAGCATATTTAAAAAATAGCAAAGGAGACACAGATAACCCAAATGAGTAATAATTCAAAGAAACCTTTTTACAAGGGAAACCTAATCCTAGTACATTAGTACATAACTGATATTACATAACTATTTATGTAATAACTAATTATATGATAAATACATAAATAATACATAATCATCCAACAATTTTAATATTGATAAGGTGGGAAGGTTAAGAGGTTTGGACTATAGGGTAGAGTAGAAGATTTAAAAGTTCTAAATCACTCATAAAAGGATATCAACAAATATTCTCTGAAAATTGTATCAAAAATTGTTTGCTCCAGGAAGTAAGACTGGTGGTAGGGAATTTGTGGAAAGGACATTACTATTAAAACATTAAGTCATGTTTAAAATATGTATTTTATTTAAAAAAAATAAAAGAACAATTTTTGAAATAATCTACATATTTTAAGGATCTGTTTAGTTTATATTGCTTTCTTATACATTTTATTCAATTCTTACAATAACACAATTATTATTCTACAGAGTTTCATAAGACCTAACTTCTTATTTAGATTTTTCAGATAGGGGTTTATGTCTTGGAGATGTTAAATAACTCCCCTACAGTCACATTTTTTAAGTGGTGTAAGGAGTAAAATCCGAGTCTTTTCCTGGTTTAGTGTTCTTTTTATATTCATTGCTGTTAATTACAATTTTGGTTGCTAGTTTAATACATTTTCTACACAAGGATTTATTTTACTGAGAATGTCTAAATGCAATGTTTTATCTTCATTGAGGAAATACTTGTATAATGTGGTATGTCAAAACAGATGAAAAAATTTACCCACTCAGTAATTCCTATTTAAATTGTCAAAAACACTGGGGCTCTTGAGTGGATATAATCAAGCTGGATGAATTTATAAGTAGGTTTATATCAATGTTCAACTGCTGACAACATAATATTTTTTTTTAAACATTGAATTGTAGGAAAAATATGTTTTGTGGCAAGTTAGAAAACAAAAGAAAATGAGCTGTCCCTGTGGAGATCTGCACTGTGTACAAGAACAGATCTCTCTTGTCCTGCAGTGTTAACATCAAGGATACTCTAAGCACCTGTGAGACATGATCTCAACCATGCTCATAGCTCCTAGGACGCAGCTCATAGAATTCAGAGAAGCAATGGGAACGAGTGGCCTTAACAAAAGATAATTTAGGCTCTCGGATCGTACATCCAATTGTGTCACAATCCTTTTATTCAAGCTTGCTTAAAGTGATAAATTATGAGTGCAAAGCTGATGAACACTGCATAAATATAATATGTGAATGAAAGGACAAATTTGATTTCTTTTTCTTTTTATTTTTCCAGAAGAACAGGACCAAAGAAATAAAGAGCATAACATGTAGCTACACTCTTTTTTTCTGTGTTGGATTTGTGAGTTTTATTTCCTCTGGCCTAATTAAAAACAAAAAAACGAAAAAAAAACACAGTTTTACTGACTACAGAAAGAATATGTTGTAAAAGACACCCTATCTAAACAGATGACTTCAACATAAATATAAAAACCAAAAAGTGTGTGTATGTATATATAGTGTGGCTGTGGGATTAATTACCAAACCCTGTTCACTAAAGATATTAGGGATCTTTTCTATCTTGGTCCTGTCTAGAACTCTTTTTTCTTTATTATGAAAATTTGTTAATCTTCTCCTACTAAGACAGTTACAAATCAGTTCATTTTTTTTTTTCAGGTAGATCTTTGGATAAACTTAATATCAACATTGCAAAGAATTCTGTTTTTATGAAATTGTTTAAACTTCAGTTATTGATATGCCAAAATGCCATTGGCTTCTTTTAAATAGCTTTGATTTTCCAATTTTTATTGTCATTGAGATTTCGGAATTGATGGAGACATGACTCGTATTGTGTCCAAATGTTTTTGCTAATAACTTCTCTTTTACTGTAGCCTTAACCTCCTGGGCTCAAGCAATCCTCCTACCTACGCCTTCCAAGTAGCTGGGACTTCAGATGCACGCCACCATGCCTGGCTAGTTTTTAAAATTTTTGTAGCGGTAGGGTCTCACTATGCTGCCCAAGTTGGTCTCAAACTCCAGGGTTCAAGTGATCCTCCTACCTCAGCCTCCCAAGGTGCTAGGATTATTTATGTAAGCCACTGCACCTGACTGTCACAGGCCTCTTATAAGGACAGCAGCCATAATATATAGGGCCAACCATAAGCCAATATGGCCTGGTCTTAAGCAAGGATATCTTCAACCACCCTATTTCCAAATAAGATCACATTTATACAACTTTATTGAGGCTTAAACATTCACAATTTTGATATGTTTTTATTTGAAAGTAAATACTAAATAGATAATTTCTTTTAGTAGAAATTAGTGTTTATTAGAATAAAGAAAGAGCTTTGTAATCAAATAGATGTGTTCAAATTCCTTCCTTCTCTTTTGACCTTGAGTCAATTAGTGATCCACTTTTTTTGTTAAATCCAGTTACTAATTATCTCAGGTAAATTCAGATGAGCTGACTGATTCAACCCAAGAAATGGCTGGTATATGTCATCCCCTCCCTCTTTATATCTGTATTTTTAAAGGAATAGAGACTCTAACAAATATATCAAGAGACAAGTGATTCTTTTGTCAAGTTGGGGAAGTTAATACAACATTATAAAGTCATTTGGACTGAGTCTTTTTTTCTATTTATGTTTTCTACAAGGGAAATAATTTGTAAATAAATACTTTGTCTTCAGAGTAGGATAATAAATGCCATGCATAAAAGGCTTGTCCTCCTAAGCATTGGCCTAAGAAGTTGCCAGGATTTGGCTGAAATTCCCCATTACTGAGACATTGACCTCATTCTCCAGGGATGAGTCAAACATCAATAATGTAGTTAATATTCATTTTTTATTTGTCTGGACTGAAGACTTGTTGTGATTTGAAAAGGGATTTTTAAGGAAACTGCAAGTGATTTACTGATGGATGATTTACTATTGCTAACTGGTATCCTTAATGTCCCACCAGACTACATTTCCTCTAACTTGGGCCAGTTGCTTCTCCATCCACTTTCTTTCTTTGGTGTTTTTTTTTTTTTTAATATGACCAGACAAAAATACCTCTGTTGATCTATTCAGCCCCCATCATGCCTGCATTGTGAAGATTCTCTGCTGAGATCCCCATTCTCACTGTTAAACCGGACCCAACTTGGCTTTTTATAAAAATGCTATGTAGTTGAATTTCACATCTGGAGTTGACCATACTCTTTTCTCTTAATTCCTGGTAATGTAGAATAATACTTGACAAGGAAATTTTGGTTCCTTTATTATATTTTCAGAAATCCCAAGAACATAAAATGCTGAATTATCTAATAGATCTGTACTTTAAAAAAATGTCTCTATATGACTTTTTAAATAATGATTTGTTTGAGAATAGAAAACTTCTTCAATATTATTATGTCTAAAACATTCCTATAGAATTGATTTTATTTTTTGAAATCTGTTTTTCAAATGTCTGCTAAGATATATTAGCATCTATATATTTTATATTAGCTTCTAAATATTAGATGTTTTCATTGTCACTTGGGGCAATGAAAAGGGAGTATAGAGAGGTGAGGGGTGTAAATATATCCTTTTAAAGTCCTCTACTATGGTGAGGGTGGGCTATAATACATGACAATCTAGAAAACATTAAATTCATTTTATTAAGTTCTAGTCGTTTTTGCAAATGTCTATGTACATATTGGTATAGTTTGGATATTTGTCCCTGTCCAAATCTCATGTTGAATTGTAATCCCCAGTGCTGGAGGAGTTAGAGCCTAGTGGGATGTTGTATTAGTCCATTCTCACGTTGCTATAAAGAACCACCTGAGACTGGGTAATTTATAAAGAAAAGAGGTTTAATTGGCTTATGGTTCTGCAGGCAGTACAGGAAGCATGGCTGGAGAGGCCTCAGGAAACTTACAATCATGGTGGAAGTCAAAGAGGAAGGAGGTACATATTACCTGCCCAAAGCATTAGGAAAAGAGTAAAGAGGGAGTTGCTACAAACTTTAAACAACCAGATCTCATGAGAACTCACTCACTGTCATGAGAACAGCAAGGAGAAATCCATCCCCATGATCCAATCCCCTCCCACCAGGCCCCTCGTTCAACATTGGGGGTTGTAATTTAACATGAGATTTGGGTGTGAACACATATCCAAGCCATATCATTGTAACCCTGACCCCTCCCAAATCTCATGTTTTTCTCATATTTATGATTCCTTCTCAACAGTCCCCAAAGTCCTAACTCATTTCAGCATTAACTTAGAAGTCCACAGTCCAAAAATCTCAACTGAGACAAGGTAAGTCCTTTCCACCTATGAGCCTATAAAATCGAAAAGAAATTAGTTACTTCCAAGATGCAATTGGGGTACAAGCATTGGGTAAATTCATGCATTCCAAAAGGAAGAAATCAGACCACACACAGTGGCTGCAAGTTCCATGCAAATCTGAAACTCAGAATAGCAGTCATTAAATCTTAAAGCTCCAAAATAATCTCCTTTGACTCCATGTCTCACATCTAGGCCATATTGAGGAAAGGGGCACACTCCAAGGCCTTGGGCATCTCTTTGCTCACACATATGAACATATGCCATTAGAAGCAGCCAGAGCCATATCTTGAATGCTTTGCTTTTTAGAAATATCTTCCACTAGATGCCATAAATCATCTCTCAAGTTCAAAATTCCACAGATCTCTAGGGCAGATGCACAGTGCTTCCAACCTTTTTGCTAATGAATGACAAAAGTGACCTTTGCTCCAGTTCCCAGTAAGTTCCTAATCTCCATCTGAGATCTCCTCAGTCTGTACTTCGTTGTTCATATCACTATCAGCGTTTTGGTCACAACCATTCAACAAGTCTCTAGGAAGTTCCAAACATTCTCTCATCTTCCTATCTTCTTCTAAGTCCTCCAAATTGTTCCAATCTCTGCCCATTACCCAGTTCCAAAGCTGCTTCCACATTTTCAGGTATATTTATAAGAATACCTTATAAATATAGAAAATTAGAACTTCTATAAATATAGAAAGTAAGAACTAATATAGAAAATTATAACTTCCCAGTTCTAATTTTCTGTATTAGTATGCTCTCACACTGCTATAATGAAATACCTGAAACTGGGTAATTTGTAAAGAAAAGAGTTTTAATCGGCTTACAGTTCTACAGGCTCTACAGGAATCATGGCTGGGGAGGCCTCAGGAAACTTACAATCATGGCAGAAGATGAAGAAGAAGGAGGCGAGTCTTACATGGCCAGATAAGGAGGAACAGAGTGTGGGAAGAGGTGTTACACATTTCTTAACAACCAGACCTTGTGAGAACTCAATCACAAACATGAGAATAACAAGGGGGAATTCTGCCCTCATGATCCTATCACCTCCAACCAGGCCCCTCATCTAACACTGGGAATTACAATTCAGCATGAGATTTGGGCTGGGACACAAATCCAAACCATATCAGAGGCATTTGTATCATAGGGGCAGATCCCTCATGGCTTGGTGCTGTCTTCACAATAGTGAGTGAGTTCTTGTGAGATCTGGTAATCTAAAATTGTGTGGCAATCCCCCACCCTACAACCCACCACCACATTTTCTCTCTTGCTTGTTCCTGCTTTTGCCTTGTGACTCGTTTGCTCCCACTTCACCCTCTTCCATGATTGTAAGCTTTCTGAGGCATCCCTAGAGGCTGAGAAAATGCCAACACCATGTTTCCTATAAACCCTGAAGAACCATGAGCCAATCAAACCTCTTTTCTATATACATTTCCCAGTCTAAGGTATTTCTTTATAGTAATGCAAGAAGGGCCTAATATACATGTAAAATAAAGAAACTATCAGCTAGCATATTTTATTTACCAAAATAAGTAATCAAATAACTGTGACTACAAATTTCATTTTTTATATGAAATAAAGGTGTTATGGTTGAAAAATTCAGTCTCTTTTTTTTTTAAAGGGAGACCCTCATTATTTTTTGTATTTTCCTATTTATATTTAGCAGACTTCATTTACAATTTTGGTATTAGTAAGCAGATTAAATACAGAAAACATCCTGCCCTAGTCATGTTGTAGGTACATTTCCATCTGATACTTTCAGTAATAAAATCCCTAAAAATCATCAAAAAACAACTACCTTTGCATACTATGCTGAAATTGTTTGACTATGGTATAGTTCCAATATATGTATAAAATATAATAATATTATTACTTCAGTGACATCTTAGGTTTTTTCAGTATAAAAAGAAGAAAAACATGTCTATTATTGGGAAGAAATTTCAGCAGCAAAAGGACTCTTTAGAATATTTCAAATAAAGCATATGAACCCATCACTCAAAGTTACAAAGTGATAGGATGTTCTTCTTCAGGCAATCAGCTATTTATCAGAAGAAAAAATTGTCATTTGCTGCTTTATGGTTTTGTTTTATAATTAAAGGAGTAAACTGTAATAATTGATTAGTAAACTATAGGCTCCTGTGTAATTTTCTGAACGTAAAATATGATATTTTCTATAAATATTAGAAATGCATCCTAGTAAAGAGAATTTAAATGTGAACTCATAAAGTAAGAGGAGTTGCATACAGAAAAAAATCATGTAGTCTCATTTTTGTTATAAATCTTGTTTTTGTAGCCCATGTATTATTTTCTTAATTACTTTTCTTTACCTATCCATTGAAGATAAATAATTGGAAAACAGCAGTGGAACATTTATAACTTGGCATCAGTTTATTATTAAACTATTTCTATGAGCTACTGCTAATATTTGTATCACTCCACACATTCATATGTTGAAAACTTAATTATTATTTTGATGGTATTAACAAGTAGGGCCTTTAAGGGGTTACTAGATTATGAAGGCGGAGGTCTCGTGAATGGAATTCATGCCATTATAAGTGAGGCCACAGAGAATTGCCTTGCTGCTTCCATCATTTGAGGACCCAGGGAGAAGGCACTATCTATGAGAAAGCAGGCCCTCACTGGACACCAAATCTGCTGGCTTTTGGATTTTAGGCTTCTTAGCCTCCAGAACTGTGAGAAATAAACTTCTGTTGTTTAGAAGCTACCAAGTCTGTGGTATTTTGTTGGAGTAGACTGGATGGAGGCAGATGACTACAATTGTCCTTGAAGAAGATATTTAATTAAAAATGTGAAGTTTATAAATTAGCATTGTGAATATACTTTCATGGAATATATTTTATGAAATTAACAAAAATATGGCATTTATTCTTTACTATACCATTTGAATACACTGTATATGACTGGTTCTCTGACTTTTCAAATAGTAATGTCTATCATTTTTACCTACTTGGTATAAAAAAGTGTTTACAGAGAAGGATGCTTTTGCAATTTGTTTAACTTCTGATAAGATTGTACAGTGAATATTAATTCTGTCACTTATATAAAAGTTTATTTAAAAATATGAAAGCACCGTGTTTAATATTGTGAGGAACTTAGTAGACATAAAGCATTTATCCTAGCTTTCATTAGACTTTTGGCATTTTGTAGTCTTTTATATTGTTCATTTTTCTTTGCCAGCCATGAAGATAAGGGACATGTAATGAAAGGATTAATTGTAGGAATTATTTTATCTTAGCTCTGGTAAGATTGCTATATTTATTTTCTAAAATGTAAATTATCTTTTAATTATCCAAGCATTTACAGGTACAAAATCTCCTTTTAATTTTTTAAAAAATTACTGATAGGCTGGGCACGGTGGCTCACACCTATAATCCCAGCACTTTGGGAAGCAGAGGTGGGCAGATCATGAGGTCAAGAGATCAAGACCATTCTGGCCAACATGGTGAAATTCTGTCTCTACTAAAAATAAAAAAGGTAGCCGGGCATGGTGGAGCACACCTATAGTCCCAGCTACTCGGGAGGCTAAGGCCGGAGAATTGCTTGAACTGGGAGGCAGAAGTTTCAGTGAGACCAGATTGTGCCATTGCACTCTAGCCTGGGTGACAGTGAGACTCCATCTTAAAATAAAATAAAATAAAATAACAGATAAAAGTAAAGATTTCCCATTAAAGCTTACCCTAAACCCAAGTGGTAACCAAAGTTACCCCTTTAGATATCTTTCTAGAAGTTATCTTCTGGTGCCTTTATACTAGTGTTTATTGTAGATTCTGAGAAATGGATTCAAATACTTTAAATTCCAATGTATGCTTCCAAATTGCCTTCAGATTGACAGTAACCTTATATATAAAACCTTCATTTATTCATTAATTTATTCAACCATACATGTGTTGTAACACTCAAGAAAATATATATTCTTGAACATAGAGATATCAAGAATGTATTAGAATATTCTTGATATCTTAAAATCAAGACTTATAAAAGTCTTATAAAATCAAGACTGTGGCAATAGTGTAGGTATAAACAAATAGATAAAAGCCAAGAAAAGAAAGACTAGAAATAGACCTACACATACATGGTCAACTGATTCTGTTCTCAAGAATATATATCTTCTTGAGTGCTACAATAGGTATCTTTTTGCCTTCCCAAATACATTTTTCTGTATCCTGTTCTCTGTCCTGGAGGATCACCTACTTAATCACATGAATGAGCACCTTTAACTTCTGGCTTCCAATTGACTTCAACCTCAGAGCCCTGACAAAATTGCAGAGGGAGAAAGGAAACTAAAATTAAGGCTCCTCTTCTGTTTGGTTTCCTTGGGCTAGATGTATCCCAAGAAGCACACAGCTCCTCTTTTTTTCCAGGTTCCAATAACTAGTCTACTCCTCTTAAATCTTTGGCTAAGAGCCTCAGTGTTGCTAGCACCGGGGTGCAAAAATACCCTTCAGGACCTCCCTCTCCAAATCCCACCTAGTAAGTTTGTCCTTCACTAAGCATTCCTTAAACTATCCTACATTGAGTGTATCATCCCTTTCCTGCTTGGCCCTAACTGACCCAAGAGCATTTCAATTGCTAAACTTTACTTTGGCTGCTGGGAATACAGGAGGGAAAAACACAGTAAAAGAGTAACTGCTCCCACAAAGAAAAGCTCAAAAACAAGATGGTTTCACTGGTGAATTCTAGCAAATACTTTAAAATGAAAAACAGAAAATATGAATAGATTTTTACAAAAAGAGCTTTATAAAAATACATACTTTAGAACAACAATTACGTATTTAGCTTACAATTCTATGAGTAGAAAAATTGTGCTCACTCTGATGGGTGACTTTTTTTTTTTTTTTTTTTTTGGTCTTGAATGAGCTTATGCAGGCATTTGCAGTCAGGTACTTGTTGTCCAAAGCTAGACAGGTACAGGAAGGACTCAGCTGGGTAAGACTGTCTTTTCTCCATGTGGTCTTTCAATCCCAAGCAGGGAGCCTGGGCTTGTTTGCATGACAACCAGTCAGAAGGAAGAAGCATGCAAGGTTGCCTTGTATGCCAGCTTGGAAATGGCATATCATTAATTATGCCATATTCCATTGATCAAAGAAAGTTGTACCAACCAGAGCCTCTCAATGGGAGGAATTATTCAGTCATATTCTAAAGGTAAGGTAAGGCTATGGATGAAATCTTTTAAAATTATCTAAATTCAATATACACTTAGTTGTAAATCAACACAGAAATCTTTACCTGTGAAAATGGCCCAACACTTTCATTTTTTAAGCTTTAAGGAGTTTTTAAATATGTTTTGCATAAAAGTTACTTGTCAGACATATGTCTTGGGGACATTTTCTTTTAATCTGAAGTATGCTTATTTATTTTCTTAATGTTTTATTTTGATAAGCACACAATTTTAATTTTGATAAAGTTGTATTTATATTTATATGGTTAGTGCTTTTTTTCATAATATCTGATATATCTTTGCATACATTAAGGTTGCAAAAATAATCTTTACATATTCTTCTAAAACATTATTTCATATTTTTTCATTTAGGTCTATGATGCTCTTCAAATTAAATTTTGTTATAGTATGAGGTGGTAGTTGAGGTTCATTTATTTCCCATATAGTTATCTGACTATTTCAGCACCATCTGCTGAAAAGACTTTCCCATCAAATTGCTTTAAATCTTGTCAAAAATTAATTAACCACGTATGTGTGGATCTTTTTCTAGTCATTCTTTTTTTGTCAATGATCTATTTGTTTATACCTATACTATTACTGCAGTCTTGGTTTCATAGTAATTCTCGAGATCAAATAATATAAGTCCTCCAAGTTTGTTCCTCTTTTTCAAGACTGTTTCAGCTATATTATGTCCATTAAATTTTCATATACATTTTATAAACTGCTTGCCCATTTATACAAAAAAAAAGATTACTGAGTTCTGATTAAGGGTATATTGAATCTAAATAACTATATGTTGAAGAGACAAACAACTGACTTCAAAAATGAGCAGAATGCTTGAAAAAATACTTCACAAATCTTACACATGAAGGGCTTAAGCTCATAAAGTGGGGCTCAATATTATCAGGCACCTGGGGAATTTAAGTTAAAACTACGATGAAGTACTAGTTTACACCAAAAAGAACTGCTGATATCAAAACAAGTGACAACAGGAAATGGGGGCAAGCGTGGAACAGCTGGGATTCTCTTTTTGGCAGTTTCCTAAAACTAAACTTCCATCCTTCCTGTGGTGTACAGCATTGCCACTCTTCCGTAATCCCCCAGGAAAAATGAACGTGTTGGCCTCCAAAAAGAGCTATGTTAGAATGTTTCTGGTTGCTTTATTCATAGTTACCTAAAACTAGAAATAACCCAAATGACGTTGACAGGAGATTGGATGTACAATTTGCAATCTACGCATACAATTGAATACCACTCAGCAAAATGAAAAGGATTAATAAATTATTGATCCATATAACAACATTAAATCTCAAAAAACATTGAGTAAAAGAAGTCAGACACAAAAGAGCTTATACCCTATAATTTTTATGTATATGAAGTTCAACAGCAGGAAAAACTAACCAGTGGTGATAGAAATAGGACCAGTGGTCACAGTTAGTGTGGGAAAGTTTGGAAGAAAAGTGTACGAAGAAATTGTCTGGAGTGAAGAAAATATGGTATATCTTAATTTGGGTGATAGTCACGCAAGTGTATACATTTGTCAAAACTCTTTGAACTGTATACTGACAATCTATAATTTCACTATATATAAATTATAATTCAATAATAATAATGATAAAATATGACCAAATGAAAACAAATTGTTCTTGAAGAATGTAAGGACTGCAGTTGTGCCTATATGTACTGCTGTAGTCCTCCTTTAACTTTACTGCAGGACAAGGCAGAATAGGAGGAGCCTAGAGGACTCCCTCATTTCCCAGTTTTTGGGGAAACTTCTTCCTTCTGCTAAAGTATAATAGCAAATAATTTCACTTCAACAATCAAGACTAATCATCAAGCCACGTTATCCAAACCACCTCCCAACACTTTTGCTTATTTTTACAATGTCTTTCAATTCTGACAATAGCCGATGGTATTTCTAACCTTTAATTCCTTGAAAACTCTTTGTTCAATGGTAGAAATATGCCTCCCATAAATAGTTATACCACTAAACCTACATGACTCAGAATCATGAGAACATAAGGCAACAATCAGTGTGAAATCACTGCAGTTAAACAAGAGAGATGTAACTCCTACTTCCACACTTCGTTATGCTGGTCCAGGAATTTTGATTTAAGAGAAGCAGCACCATGTATTTATTGGTACTCCTAACATGTAGTGTATATTAGAGGATGGTGCTCCAATATCACAAGGTATTATTTCCTGTAAAGCAATAATGTTAGTTACTTCTAGATGATGGTATATATGGCAAAAGACTAATAAATCTTCAGCCATTTGCCTTATCTTTTAAAAAACAAGGAATATTTTGGTCAGAGTAATGTTCTGTGGAACTCTATAATAGAATGTGAGATAGTAGGAATCCCTTAGATAATTCAGTTGACAAGAAGAGCAAACAGAGGAGGAGAATCTAAATTCAGAGTTCAAACTTATTCTGTTGATAGAAAATTGTTGCCTGTGAAAATGAGAGGCACCTGTATAATCTTTGTGTCACCAGCTGGCTTACTGGTTGCTCTCGGTTTGGTACTACGTTTGAATCACAGAGGTGGCTGCTAATGTGAAAGTACTGGATGCTTAGTGGTAGAGGTTCCCAATTAAACCTTGCTGAAGATTTTATATTAAAGTACAAATGATAACTCTGTTACCATGGTGATTTGTTCAAAAACTTATTAACATTGGTGTGCCTGAAAAAAATTGACAAATTGTCATAAAGTGGGCTATTTTGTCCATGTGGTTATTGAGAGACTCATTCAGAAGGGAATTTGTGAATTTCATATGAGGCATACATTTCTTGCAATGTGGGTCTGTTAATAGATATAGATAAAACACCCCCACCACCCTGGATCTCCTAGAAAATCCACTGAATTGACAGAAACCTATCACTTCGTTATGGATCAAAAAAGTCTTGCTGCTTGATGTACTAGAAGCCAATACAATGATGCCAGGTTTTTGAAAAAAGAAAGTTTTATATTGAAAGTCGACTCCCAAGGAGACGTAAATCAAGCTCGAGTCTGTCTCCCCATGCTGGCTTCAATGCAGTCTTTTTATTAGAAATGGTTCAGGGGATAGATTCTGAGATTAGTAGGTGATTGGTAGAAGAAAAGGGGAGGTCTGCAAAGTCCTTGGACATGTGTAGTTCATGCTAACGCATGGGTTGCATGTGCAAATTCAGGGGGAATTAGTGCAAAACACGTGGTGGATATTCCAACTGTGATGTCAGTAAGCTCCTTCTGTGCAAACTCCAGTCAGCCATCTTAGTTCCTACAGATTTCATCCGGTTGTTTTCTGGTCTCACAAAAAGAGGGCATTTCAGCATTGCAGCAAGTCGTTTCTTTTCTTATCTGCAAGCTCAAGAAATTTTGTTAGTTACCAGATTCTTACTCTTTGAGACACAGTTTTAGTTTTAGCTTTTCAGCAACTTGTTTCTTTTCTTATATGCTATCCTAAAAATCAAAGAATGTAGTCATTGGTTTCTTTAACTCTTTGGGCCACAGTTTCAACTTCATGAGATATATTTCCCATAACTGACATCCATGTGCCAGACTAAGGCATTTGAATATCTTCTTTGTCTTACTTATCAGAACATATTAGCATTATATAATCAGTATAATGTGTAATTTTGATGTTCAGTGGCTATGCTAATATAATTAAAATCTCTCTGAATTTTGGATTACTACATGGTAAAGAGCAGAAGCATTTATGTAAATCCTAGATAAGAAGGAGTTGGCTCATTGTTGTCACTGCTTGGTAAAAGCCAACTGTTTCTAGTATTCTCTTTTTATTGGAATACATATAATTTACTAGATCACTGGATGCATAGCAGGGTCCAGCAGTTATATTATTTACTCAAGTTAAAAGACCACATTTATATTAGCAGGTCTCTTAGTATAAGCCAAATAGTCAATCTAAGGGGAATATGACAGCATCACCCTAGAATTTTCCACTAGGATGAAATGTTCTTTTAGATTGACTATTTTGAGCAGTGGTGGGAGAGCCAGGACTTCTACTTGCCTCCTCATACAAACCTAGCTCCAGATATTCAGAGTTGTTGAATGAATTTATTCCAAATACACACTAAGGAAATGGATAAATAATCAAAATACTAAGAGCCAGCTGGGTCATGTATGAGCAGCAATCTAGCCAAAATTCAGTTTATCAGTGATGCCCCCTCCCACCTTGGTCAGGAGATGGATAAGAAGTTCACACGTAGTTGATCCACTCCAAATGTCCTTGTCCTCTATTTATTTGGATTCTTTTAGCTAAATTTGTACCCAGATAGGATCTAATCAAGAAAACAAAAAGTACACTTAGTACAGTATTTAAAACATAAGGAATATAATACATGGGATTTGTTAAATAAGTGGTGGAATATCTGTGAATGAATGATGAGAAAAAGCTAGCTTCTTGCTATTGCTGTTATCATGCATCAGCATGGATGGACAAAGAAATGAGGCAGATTTGCTAGAAGAAGTCAACTAGAAGAAGCTGAAACCACAGTAGACCTGTCTTGTGAAAGTTGGGAATAGGGACAAGATGCCAGTCATTGAGGTACTCTGTGTGAAAAACAGAGAATGTGTAAGCTAAATATTCTGGCTTGTCCCATTTTCCAGACTGCCTCTAGTTACTCTTGTTAACTGAACGAAATGGCAAGGCAGCTTGTAGAACCTGGAAATACAGCTGATAGAACACATACCTGCTGCAATACAGTACAGAACAGGAAATAGGTGAGAAATAAAGCTGAGGTCAAATAGGCCAAGGAATGGCACATTATACCAAAGGTTCTGATGATCCATTGCCGAGAAATAAACCATACTGAAACTAAGAAGCTTAAAACGATGATAATATATATTTTGTTCATGAATAGGCAAAAATGTGCAGGGCTCTGCTATACTCGGTATCAGCTAGGGTGATCTGGAATCATCTGACATTTTGCTTACTCACTTGTCTGGTGCTTGATGCTTGTCATCTACTGGGACCTCAGCTGAGGCTGTGCCTTGAACAGTTCTATCTGGCCTTTTCATGTGACTGCCTGACATACTCACAGTATGATGGCTTGATTCCCATGGTGAATACCTTGTGAGGAACAGGTTAGGAGCTGTTACTTCTGACATAATCATGGGCCTGTCTGAATTTCAAGGAGAGAGACCGCAGACCTACACTTCTTGGTGGAAAAGTGTCAAAATCATATTATAAGAGGGACATGTGAGACAGAATATATTGCTTTGGATATCTTCAGAAAGTATACCTGACATATCAAGAAATTTGTAGAATTCTGCTTCTTTTAGTTCTGGCAACTAACTGAGTATATTATTAACCAACTAACAAACCCCCAAATTATATTACATCACACAGCTTTTCAAATTCTGAATCCCTGATATGTATGTCCAAATTGCTGAACTTAGCCTCCTGCTCTATCATCTTAGAATCTATCCCCACATATTCCTCAGGTTGTTCCCAGTATAAATTCTCAAAATTTTGAGATTTGAGTTTGTACTTTTATGGGTTTAAATCTATGTAATTTATTTATTTGACAGAGTATTGCTGTGTCTCGTAGGCTGAAGTGCAATGGTACAATCACGGCTCACTGCAGCCTCCACTTCCCAGGCTCAAGCGATACTCTCACCTCAAGCTTCCTGAGTAGCTCGGGACGACAGTCTTGCACTACCATTCCTGACTAATTTATTTATATTTTTTGTAGAAACAGGGTCTCCCTATATCGCCCAGACTGGTCTCAAACTCCCGGGCTCAAGTGATCCTCCCAACTAAAACTCTCAAAGTGTTGGAATTAGAAGCATGAGCTACCATAATCAGACTGGGTTTAAATTTATTTTTTTCCTTTGAGGTATCCTGGACACTGACTTTACAAGACTTGAGGGTGTTTTGAAGTAAGTAATGAAAAAATTTGCTTTCCTTTGCTGATAAAGTGCCTTAGTGATGTCATCACAAGAACTTCAAGGAAAACATCAAGGGCCTCAAAAATTAGGAGATATTTTTCTCTTTCCAAGGAGGGTCTTGATTCCTCTATTGTCTTCCATTAAATGAACAGGCGCCCCCATTTGTTTTCAAACATGAGTCTAGTCAAAGCTGTGAATTCAGCTGATGTTATAGTTTGGTAATTATAGATTACATCTATGGCTACAATTAATAACTTCTTTACTATAGTAAGATAAATTTCTGATATCCTGGTTAGATTTTGTATGAGTAATTTTTGAAATCAAATTTGTGGTTCATTCTCTAAAATTTTTGGCCTGTTTAAAAACAATCCAACAAGACTTTCTTGTATTACTCATTATCATATATTATATTATGATGTCTTACTTGTCCTTCAAAGCCTTGCCTTCAATAAACTTTTCAACCTAGGTGATCAAAGATTTTTACTGCCTATAATCTAAAGATGTAATAGAGATCAGATTGTAGAAACCACTGAAAACCATTACTGTTATTATTAATGTTACTATTTTTTTATCCCTTTCTATGAGACAGGCAGGGATATCTTAGTGAGTTTTTAACAAAAGAGTAAATAACTGAATTAATTTTTAATAGTCTTATTCTAGATGCTCTGCTAAGAGTAGATTGTAGGAATAAATACAAAAGCAGGGAAGCCAGTATGGAATCTATTGAAATGATACATTTGTACCAAACTACAGTGAAAATGGATGTATTTTGAACGTGAAGCCAATAGAATTGGCTGAGTAATTGCAGATGAGATATGAGAGAAAGGAGCCAAGAGGGAAAATAATGTTACTATTTACCAGTATTGGGGAGACCAGAGGCTTAGGAGGATAAGACATGGTGGAGATGGGGCTGGGTATGAGAGTTCTACTTTAGATATAAGTTTGAGGTGTTTATCAGACATTAAAATTTAGACATCAAGAAAGTTGTTAGATATTTGAGCTAGAGTTCATGGAGAGGCTAGATGTAAAGTTTAGAAATTGACAGCATATAAGTGCTGTCAATTATAACATTTATACCTGCCAGCATGAGAACGATTAATTGAAATATTAAAAGGATATAAGCCATGGTGCAAAGGAAAATTGGGATATAGTTTATGAAGTCCTAAACGAAGAAAGTAAGTTTTGCCAAGAGAAGGGAATAATCAAAATGTCAAATGGGACAGATAAAGGAAATATGCAGATGTGGGCTGAGAAATGACCATTGGCTGTGACAATAGCATTCACTGGTCGTATGAAAAAGAGCAGTTTCCATGGAGTAGAAGCAGTGAAGACTTGATTGTACCAGGTTCAAGAAAGAAATACAGAAAGTGAACACAGAAAACACAGTCAGAGTTTCAACAGGTATTGGAAATGTTGAAGTCATTTGTTTATCTTTTGAAATTAAATTTCTATCTTATAACTAACATATTAAGTTGTGCAAAAGTAATCGCCATTACTTTTAATTTGCCATTAAACCACAATTACTTTTGCACCAACCTTAATATTTCTATTTTATATCAGTTCCATTCTGTGTTTATTTTGTAGTAATTAATTTATTATTAATTAACTACCGTCCATGAAAGATAAAGTTGTTTGCACTATAAACCTCAATTCAATTTGTCCCTCCCTAAATATTTAGAAAATATTTTTATCTGGTTACCTTGTAACACTTACATTTCTGCAACTACACTTACTGTAGTCTGCAACTACAATTCTCCTTGTTTCAATATCTTAATGTTATATTTATATGACTTCAGTAAATATCACCAGCCCTTCTGAATGGCTTTGTTATTTCTGAATTATACATTTTAACCCTCTTTTGTTTAAAAAAGTTTAAGTAGTTTTTCAAAAAAAGGCTCATGAAGGTGTCTTTGAGCTTTCGCATATTTGAAAATGTCTTCCTTTTTTATATTTGAGTGAAAATTAGGTTAAATATAATTTTCTTGGTAACAATATTGCCTCAATACTTTAAGCATTTTCCTGTACTGTTTCTGATTTTGTGAATGTCTTAGTCCAGCCCAATTTCCTCTTTTCAGGTGACTTTCTTTTTCTACCTAGATGAAGTATATTTTAAAAATATTTGACCTTTCTAACATTCAGCGTGTAACTCAAAGTTGATTTTATCTTTTAACTCATTTTGCTATAATTGGCATATTTTAATCTACTGATGCAAGTTTTCATTACAGGAAATTTTGCTTTGTCATTTCTCTGAATACATTCTTCAGGTTGAATTGATGCATTCTCCATTTTAGGAAGCTTCTGTTGGATCATCAGTCTCTTTGGACCCTATTATCTCATTCTTATCACTTTAATCTCTTTGTCCTTTACCTCAGTGTTTAAAGTAACAGTACAGATTTCAACAATGACTAATCTTCCTTGCTATTTATAATTCATTTTATTAGATAAGCTATAGTATTGTTTCAGTTTGTAATATATTTCCTTTCCTCTGCAATCTTTTATTCCATCATTATTAAACAAGACGCATATGTATGTATGCATTTGTGTGTTCATGAAATTTTTAATACTGAAGTAGTTTTCTGAGTGTTTGTATTAGAGGAGTTTTTTTTTTTTTCACTTTTCTACCAATTTGATTACCTAGTGTTTTCTTCATTAAGATTTTCATTCTTTTTTCTTTGATGAAAAGAAAAACCTCAGCAAAAACAGGTTAAGTTTGTTGTCTAAGAAAATCAGTACATAGATTACCGTTAGATTATAAGTCTTTTCTTTTTTCCTAGTCTAGGTAGGTATTATTCTGTTCTGTTATGTTCTTATCTGTGCTTGGGTCATTCAAAGTGTAGAAACTTACTCACTTTTTGCCATTGCAGACTGTGAAAAATAACTACCTAGGCTGGCTATTAGGCCTTATATTCAGTAGGTGGCCATCTCTATTTGAGTTAGTTTCTTCATTTTTTCTGGCCTGGTCTTGCTATTTTGTTTCAGAAGTCAAAGTACTTTTATAAGCCATAGACAATAAATTAAAACAGGCCTCATCTATGCTATGGTATTTTCTTACGTATTTTGACAAATTAATGGTTAATATGGCTAGTATCCTTTCAGTGCCATTGCTACGCTGCTTCTCTTAGGGCTGCTCAAGGGTGTATGGATGGAAGGTAGATGTGGAGAGCAAAGATGAGGACAGGGCATGGAGTGAGAGAAACTTACTCTTTAGGGCCCCCAGCTTGGCTAGGCCTCTGCAGAAAAAAAATATTTTTCCTGTAAACAAGAGTTCCAGCAATGTTTTCCTGACCAGTCATTCTGTCACACTTTCAAGTAGAAACTATGTGATCCTTAGTCACAATCTCTTTCCAGGCCAGCTTCCACTTTTTCAGACTTTCCCTCTGTCAAATGTCATTGCAGTGACTGCAGAGATTTTTTTTTTTTTTTTTTTTTTTTGAGATGATGTCTGGCTGTTTAACCCAGGCTGGAGTGCAGTGACGTGATCTTGGCTCACTGCAACCTCCGCTTTCCGGGTTCCAGCAATTCTCCTGTCTCAAACTCTACAAGCACCCACAACCATGCCCAGCTAACTTTTGTATTTTTAGTAGAGATGGATTTTCACCATGTTGGCCTGGGTGGTCTTGAACTCTTTATCTCAAGTCATCCAACCACCTGGGCCTCCAAAAGTGCTGGGGTTACAGATTTGAGACATCACCCCTGGCCCATAATTTTAGTTTTGAGTTTAGGTGAGATGTCTTCATTTATGTTTGCTTTTGCCAGGAGCCAAAGATACCATTATCTGGAACCACTGTAGCCTCTTTAAAAGTTCCACTCTCATATGCTCACATCTTGGTGTGGACTAAAGTCTTAGTTTCCAGAACTTTGGACCCCTGTTAACTTCTGCCCCAGGTGAAACAATAAATGGCATTTATTAAACAAATCTTGTTTAGTTTATGTATTTATTGTTGTTTGATTGTTTATTTTGCACTTTTTTGTGATTTTCTTCTGTGAGCCCAGTAATGCTATTAAAAGAATGTTTGTGGTCGTAATTCAAGATTATTTGAACTGCAGTAGGGGACACCTTTTCCTGTCCCTGATAACCTTCATGAATCAGAAGTCTCTTAGCATTCAATATTTATTGCTCATATTTAAACATGTTTTCCAAATATGTGCAAAATATATTAGCATCTATATATAAGAGAAAATAATCATACTTCTGATTCCCTTAGCTATGTTCTGTCAAATTTGGTCAGACAGTCTGTCACTTTCTTACCACCAGTATTTCTACCATTGATTTTGTCTGGCAACTTATGTCTAGATTTGTTACATTTTCACATTTATATATATCTATACTTAACATTTAGATTTTCAGATTTATTTGTTCATGCTTTCTTTTTTCCTGCAACCCTATTCTTTCTCTTGAATTAAATTTTCCTCTCACTGAAGTGTATACGCTAGGAATTTTTTCATTAAACTTTTAGATGTTACACTCAGAATTTTCATGTTTAACTTAGTTGTGCTTCAGCCCTGTACTTGCTTAGCTATAGAATCTGTTTTGTCTCCTTTGAAAATGTTCATTGTTTCCTGTATTCTACTGTTGATGAGAAATCTGAAATAAGTTTAATTTTTGTTTATGATAAATCTGCTTTTTGTATGAAAGTTTTGTTACTTTTGTTTATTGATCTTCTAATTTTACTACACATATTTATTTCTAAATAATTGTTTTATCTTTTTATGCTTACCACTTAGAAACCTTTTCAATTTGTCTATGCGTATCTTTCCTTGGCTTTGGAGTATTCTTTTTGTTTCTTTAAAGACAACCTGTCTTCCATTTTCTTTTATCTTTCCTTTTCTATTAGAAGGACTTGGAAAGTCTGCCTTCAATTTCTATTTCCTTTATCTTTCTTATGGACATTTTTCACAATTAATCCCTTTGTGATGCATTCTGGAAAGACTTCATGGCTCCATTTTCTAGAAAAGTAATATGCTATTTAGCTCTTTTTTATTATTATTTTTAGGAAAATAAACCCAACATAACTACCATTTTATATATTATTTCAACAACCACTACAAAAATTTTGCCTGTCTATGTATTTTTTTATTTTATGGATTTTTTAAATAAACTTTAATCTCGATGATTATATTGTTTATGCTTTATTTAAAATTGAATTCCACGGATTACTTTTATATCATATTTTAAAACTCTGAGCACTTACTTATTAAAAACAATATTTATCTAAGCTCCTGGAGAGGCACAGTAAATGCATGGAACTTTCTGCCTTTGCTCAGGAAGACAGAAGCAGCCATATTATGAAGAAAATAATAAAAAGCAGTGCAGGGAAGTTATGACATAGAGTTATCATAAAAACTCCAAATTGAAACTTTGGGATTATGATATGGAGGAGTGGATTTAAGTCTTTGTTCATGTTAGAACTTTATAGTTCATGCAATTATAATTACTTTTGGTTAGTTGCTATAAGTTTCTTATATTATTGGCTTTCCTCATATGCTTGTTGAGTTTTGCATGTGCCTTCTTTGTGTTTTACATTTTCTGTTAGACATTTTCCTGTGTCTGTTTGCAGAGTTTGTTTAGAAGGTGCTGCAAGGTACTAATGGTTATATTCTGCATATCATTTTTGGAGGAAGGAAGTGGCCAGAGGGCTGGAGGGGAAAGGCTTTTAGGTAACTTCTGGCTAGGGTCTTCCCAATCCTCGTGGAAATTACCAGTGACTTGAGACACTGCTCTGATGAGTTATTTGTAGGTGCATCTGTGCAGAACAAAAATGACTCCAAATAAAAGCTTGATGATGCAGAAAGGCATGAGGAATGGCATAAATGAAAAATACCTGAGCAGAGTTGAAAAAATACTTTTTATATTTGAAAGCAAAAAATAATTAACTATGATGTGTGAGTTTTAAAGCAAACAAACTAATAAAATTTATACTAACAATAGCAAAAGGTGAGAAAGGAGGTAAGTGGAAATAAGCTTTGGTAAGGTCCTCACATTGTTTGAAAAGTGGTAAAACTACTTATTTAAGGCAGGCTATTAGCAGCTAGAGCTGGACATTTTCAGTCTACATTAAAAACTAAGTACTAAAGGAATAATACAGAAAGGTATAAATAATATACGAACAAAGGAGGTCAAACAAAATAATGACATTTCATTATTCAAGGGAATAGTAGAAAAGAAGAAAAAAGAAATAAATAATACATGGAGCAATTTGAAAATAAATAGAAAAATGGTAGATGTAAATCTATGAATAGGTGATTAAATTAAACATAAAAGAAATAAACGATTAAATGACAAAGGTCATTATCTATAAATAGGTGATTAAACATAAAAGAAATAAGCCATTAAATGACAAAGGTCATCAGAAAGGAGAAGAAAAAGAAAGGCCAGTCATTTTCTTCTTACAAAAGTCATACTTTAGATGACAACATAAATTGAAAGAGGGCAATTTAAAAAAATCGGATGCCATGAAAATATAAAAATACTAACCAAAAGAAATGTGATATAACTATGGTAATACTAAAACTCCAAACTTTAATGTAGGAAATATTGCTAAAGGCAAGAAACGACATTTTTAAGTAGATAAAACTATCTTTATAAACATGCAGAACCCTAGGGCTCTGACTTGACTGGTATGAAATCTATGCATGTAACACAATTGCACTTGTACCCATAAATTTATACACATAAAAATAAATAAAATAAATTTTAAAAAATGGAGGCATACACATATCGAATTTATATGTAGCTAATAACTGCTTTAAAATGCAAAAAGTCAAGATTTAAAGACATAAGGTGAATAGACAAATTTAAAATCATATTTGAGATTTGAACAGAAATCTTAGCAACAGGTAAACAAAGCTGACACAAAACCATAAAGGATATATAAAAGTTAACCAACTTTTCCTATTTGACATTTACAGAATGCTATGCCAGGAATGGCAGAATGCATATCATTGGTGAGTAAAAAAGGGATACTTCTCAAAATTAACTATATGCTAACTGCTTAAGCGAGTATAAAAAAATTTGAAAGTATTGAAATAATAATTAATATTTTTTGATCAAAGTGAAATTAAAGTGTAAAGCAACACTAAAATATATTTTTTAATTCCCAAATGCTTAGAAATTAAGCACACACTTTAAAACAACCCATGGGTCAAACAAAACTCACAAAAATATTATAAAATACTTTTAACTCCATAAAAATAATGCCACTTATCAAAACTTATCAGATGCAGCAAAACCAGAGAATATGGAGACATTTATAGCTTTAAATACCTATATTGGAAAGGGGGAAGGACGAAGCATGTCAAGAAGTAACACGTTGAGGGTTATTAAATATCTTATGTTTGAGAGTCTCATTCTGCATACAGGAAGGTAATTCTCTTAGCAAGGATCATAATTTCACTGATAATTTATACATTCTCCATTGTCACAGTGATTCTAAAGTTCTTAAAATGAAAACATATACACAAACAGAAATTAATCACTTTAACAATAAGCACATAAATACTGTGTATAACATAAGCATATAAAAAGATTAATTTCCTCAATGAATATTATTTAACTATTACTTTTCAGCACCAAATTAAACCTTTTATACTCTGTTCGGATTCTGCTGTTGAAATTCTGCAAATTGCATTGACTACGCTTCACCATGTGCTGGCTTCACATTAAGTCAGACAGTAGAATTAGAGAAAGTATGGGAAGCAGGAGATGTGGAGAAGTGATTCATAAAAGATGGTGCACTACAATCATGTTTTTTCCTCAGAGGAGTCATGTATTAATTATAATTAAATATTTTAAAAATAGTATTTGTTTTTAATATAACATTATAGAAAACTAGAAAACAAATACAATCAAGTCAATGATCTTCGGATTCTAAACCTATGAAATGATTGATGCCTAGCAGAGGAACCTATTCTGTTTTAACATTAGGAATAATAGTAAAGATAATACTATGTATCCAAAGTAATGGGAAATTTACTATAATGGTTAATAGGCACCAGGTCACACACACACACACATGTATGCGTGCACATACGTGTGCCAAAAACAAGGATTTAGGAAGAGCAGAAGTGTAGGCTGGGTCTTTGTTGCAGCTTTGGCGTTCCTGAATATATAAACATGACTTCATTGCTCCATGGCTATCTTTCTATCCTATTACCAACTGTACCAATTGGTTTATTATCTACTCTAATGTTTTTTCTTTTTAGTTTTCTAGGAGTGTATATGTATTTTCTAATATTTTATTTTTCAAAACTTAATTGAAAGATAGTACATTATGCCTTGCTAGCCTTTATCAATATTTTTACTTTTTGCCTTTGAATCTATTGGTAACTACTCTTTATGTTTTCTACTTCAAATTATTAAGAGAATAATATTAATATTTCCTTATTCACCTATTTTATTATTTCAATCCATAATAGAGGTAACAATTAGTTTGGGATCAGATATTAATATTGTTTAATTTCACAGTGGCTGGGATATTGATTATTTTTGGCATAGCTGTTGGGGACTACAATTTTAGACTCTAGGATGCATAATATTTAACAAACGCTTGATTGGGACATTTGCTATTTTGCTTCCGTACTGATAATAGTGTCTCTTAAAGAAGATACATGAATATCTGGATCAGAATATTTTGTTGTTCTTGTAAAATATACCCATTACTGGATTCCACTCTAGATCTGTTTGATTTGTGTTTCTGTGATTAGAATTGGGAAATACGCATTTTGACTGTTTCTCCAGGAAAATCTAAATACCACAATAATTGAGAAACTCACCAAAATGCAAGTCTAGACCTTCTTGAATGTCATGTATTTCATCCATTCTTCTCTATATTCCAAAGTTTATCCCAGTAAGAGATTATGTGTGAGTTCTTTTTGAGGGTAAAACTGTATCCTTCCTACTACAGACTATTTAATGTTTGAAATATAGACACGAGTTCTCGATTGATTTCAAAATACTAGTTTTTCTTTCTGGGAAGCTAAATTAGATTTTAAAATATTGTATTTGCAGCAAAAATAAACATTTCTGCCACTTTTTAGAAAATCCAGATCTGAGAATGACGCACAGTGATTTGGTCTGCAGTTTGGACATTTACTCAAGCAGCCCAAGAATAAGCATTGTTTTATACTCATCTTGTCTTAAAAATGGTGATAAAGTAGGGTTTAATTCAAACTCGCTTCTAAAAGGCAGACCCTGGCCTAGGCACAGATGTGTTTATCTTACGGCACCTAGAATCAGTGAAGAATGATATGTTTCTGTCAGCTTAGCCTTAAAGCAAAAAAAGGAAAGCTATGTTGAAACAGTCACCTTCAACACCTCAAAGTTTAATAACAGAGGGTAGCAATATCTGTGAGATTCTTGTCATTCTACTGAACAGAAAAATCACTCCTTACAATAGTGAAGGAAGGGCCAGAAATAGTTTGCCCAGTAATCCCCAAAGAGAAGAAGTTTCCATTATAATAACCCAAATAATTTGAAAAGAAAGTTTTCCAGGGCCCAACCCTCCAAGATATCTACTTTGATGATATACTTCCTTTCACTTAACTATACTTAAATATTATTTTTTGACCATTTAAAAGAATATACAAGAAATAACCTTTATTAATTATTATTATTATTTTTAAAAATTTATTTATTATACTTTAAGTTCTGGGGTACATGTGCAGATCATGCAGGTTTGTTACATAGGTATTCACATGCCATGGTGGTGGTTTGCTGCATCCATCATCCTGTCATCTACATTGGTATTTCTCCTAATGCTATCCCTCCCCAGTCTCCCCATCCCCTGCTATTCCTCCCCTAACCACCAATCCCCCAGTCCCCGGTGTGTAATGTGAACCTTTATTTATTATAAAGATGTTGTTGAAGATATTGTTCACTGTGTTACATCATCTTCTATTAACACACAGAGAGAAAAGTTCACTCCTCCCTTAGTTCCTCCTTCCTTCCCTTCCTCCCTTTCTTTTTCTTTCTTTCCCTTTCTTTCTTTCCTTCTTTCTTTCTTTCTTTCCTTCCTTCCTTCCTTCCTTTCTTTCTTTCTCTCTTTCTTTCTTTCTTTCTTCAGAGTTTTACTCTGTCACCTAGGCTGGGGTGCAGTGGTGCAATCTTGGCTCACTGCAACCCCCACCTCCTGGGTTGAGGTGATTTCCTGCCTCAGCCTCCCTAGTAGATGGGATTACAGGTGCCTGGCACCACGCCTGTCTAATATTTGCATTTTTAGTAGAGATGGGGTTTCACCATGTTGGACAAGCTGGTCCCTAACTCCTGATCTCAGCTGATCCATTCCCATTGACCTCCCAAAGTGGTGGAATTACAGGCATGAGCCACTGTGGCCAGCCCCTTTTCCTGTTTCTTAATCTTGGAGAATGGTGTAAGCAACCAAAAATGTGGTATTATTTTTCTTTGCTTCCTCCTCATTCATCATGTTTCACATACAATCAACCACTATTATTTTATAAATTCCACTTTTTAAATATCTTTCTACTCCCACTGTAACTACCTTAGTTGTCTGGATTACAACAAGGCATCCCAATGTAGGCCATTTCCTCCTACTTTGTTCTACTTCAGGCCACATGTTTTGAATAATGTATCATAATATTTGGATACTAGATTGAAATTGGATATGCATGTGTTTATCTCACAGAGTAGACTACAAACTCTGAGAAAGTAGGTTCTATCTCCAGAACAATATGATTAACATAATTATTTTTCTGTCTGCATGTTAGACATTTGCAATTTTTATGTCATTCCTGATAGTAATATAAAACCTGAAGGATTATTTCAAGTAATAGCATCCCCATGGATGTATTCCATTTTGCATATTTTGGATCTTAGCTCAAATTTTCTCATTTACTCAATTATTCCTCTTGTATGTATTTTAAGTACAAATCACTTTTGGAATTAGAAAAGAAAGAAACAAATTAAATAATAAAACTAATTCAATAGGGAAACCTGGGCTGGCAGACAACTTGCGACGTCCTTGGGGACAATCA
The DNA here is from genome assembly GCF_030222135.1 of Aotus nancymaae. Taxonomy (NCBI): domain Eukaryota; kingdom Metazoa; phylum Chordata; class Mammalia; order Primates; family Aotidae; genus Aotus; species Aotus nancymaae. The sequence goes on from NW_026988413.1 coordinate 36,389,278, forward strand.
GTTTCCTGTAAATTACATTTGAGGAAATATTAATCTTGCTCAGTGTATGTCTGTGAGGTTTTGTGTTTTTTTTATACCTGTAGCCTAAGAAACACCATGCTTCAGTCCACCTCCTCTATGAACACTAAAGTATTAATCCATCTACCTATAGAATACTATTTTATTTCATGCTTCATATGCTCTATGGATGTGACCTTTTAAATAGTATTAGTAAATGTCATAACTGCCTTTGACCCCATCCTCTTTAAGAGACATTTCTTAAAGCCCTGCTGAGAGGCATAACATTAAAAACTATATTAGAAAAAAACTACTACAGATCAGCTTACAGAAGTTTAAAAATATTTGAAGTTTTAAAATTCTGTTATCCATTGAATTATCTGTAGGTATTTCTGAGGCTACTGTGAGGGGGAAATGAGCAGATGATTTGTTAGATGGATATTCCCCACCATTCTTGGGTTTCTGCTTCAGCAACAACACTATGCTCTGGGGATTTGTGGAAGGCAGATCTATGTAATTGTTAGCAGAATTTTCATTTAATCAAGTATTTCTTTCACTCTGCTTCCCAACAGAAATCTCATTGACTATAGTCTTTATTATTTTCATCTCTTTCCTCAGGCCCTTAATTAAAGTATGCTAGTGTTTTAGTTATCATGATTAGACTTCAGTTTTTATCTAGATTTTAGCAGGATTAATCATTCTATTCAACCATATTTTAGTCATCTACCTGCAGAAGGGCCAGAATCTTGATATATAATAGTTATTGTTGAAAGTTAGGGATTATTCCTGTTTCATCAGTTTATACATGCTGATTGTAATTGGATTATATTAAGACAAAGTTACAGAGAGGGAACATTACATACATAAGTATTTGAAAAAGAAAACATGAAAGTGAAAATTTTTAATTATCAACTATAATTCAATCTGTGTAACAGATCAATCGGGAACTGAGAGAAGTATAAATTGCACCCTAAGTACTTCTGATTCACTTAATCAGGAAAACTTCAAGAAGCAAATATCCCAGTATAAACTGCACTACAGAACAGTCATTACCAAATAGCTGACACAATATCTAAAAAGAGTTCTCATTAACAAGATTTTTAATATCTACATTTTAAAACAAATGCACTTCATCTTATACTGCATGATCACTACTACTCCATTAACTAATTCAGAAGATAAAATGTAATAACCAGTGTTTCCTAGATGAAGCAGAACACTTCCAGAATGATGGACAATATTCCAGTCCACTGAGTATAAAATTAGATTGCTGAATGACTGTGGCTGGCTCAGATTCTGAGGTCATGATGACTCTTCCTTATGCTAAGCAGATGAAATGTCAGAATAAAATCATAGCCTGGCTTTAGTTATGAATCTTAAATTAGGTGAGATAAAAAAACCTTTTGAAGTGTCATGTAGTATGATTTAAGTTTGTAGTTCCTTATTCTTATCCAGGGTACTGGAAATCTTATTATATACCATGCAGACAAGTTGCTAGCTAAGCTGACTTTAAATGAGCTTGTCTTCACCCTTTGGGACCAGTGAAGTGTCTTCTGAATATAGTTAGCTTACAATCATAAACTTGTTATTAGATTCGTATCTTGTTTTACTTTCATTATTAATATTGTCATTGGTAAGCAGGAAATCACACAAAGCCTGATACCTCATTTTGTACATAATTAAACAATTTTATATTCTCTGCTCTATTTCACTCAATGGTAAAACATACTTTATTTTTGAGCAGGAATCCAAGGATTGGTGAGGAGTGAATTCAAATCTTCTAAATGTTTAGTTAATTTAAAATAAAAATTTAAACTGTGTTATCTTTGTATTTTTGATGCTTAATTTTATTGTATTATAATTCCCTAATTTCAGGAATGCTGGCTAAGAAGGGGTTCTATGTGCCAACACCAGCACACTTTGCTTATATTTTAGGCACTCTACATAAGGCATGAGTTCCTAAATTTTTCACTCAATGTTACCACCATTATATCCTTAGCATATTTGAATTATTACTATTATTACTATCATAGATTCCTTAGTATGCTATTTCCTAAATTATAACCTGGTGACATCATGTATTGTTCAATAAAATCTGGAATATTAGTACTTTCAGAGATATGGAACTTGGATCTATTTTCCCTTTTCCATGTCAAAATTTAAGATGGATATTTCCTGCAGGACTAATAATTTCAGAACTAAAATTATGCACAGCACCCTTTACATTTTTCTCTTCTGTAACCTGCTAGAATCTTAAAACCAGGACTCTTCACTGATATAACTTTATATGTTACGTTCATCATTATCTCATTTTCCTGCCTCTATCTCCCTCTCATAATATTCTAACCTTTAAGCTGATGAAAACATATATATTTCAACATGTAAGTACATATACACAGACACATACTCATGCACACACATAAGCATTTTGTTTATAATCATTAACAAAACTTGCACAAAAATTGTGAGGCTCTGCTACTGCCCAGTTCTGAGCAATGAATTTATTTCATCATTCTTGGATTCTATTTATACTGTTAACTTTGCATCATATAGAGAGAGGTCAAGTCTGTTCTGGTCTTTGAATTAATTTTCAAGTTAATAGAATATTAAGCATGATCTCCAACTTCACTTTCACATATCCAATTTTCCAACCCCCTCATATCTGACTAATTAATTTTAACCATTTTCTCCTATAGAAATTTAAATGTATCTTTAGGTATTCCCTTCATGCCAATAATTTAAATTGATTGCCTCTATCTTTTTTAAGGAACCTGATTAATGCTTCCGTGTAACATCTTTTGAAGGTCTTTCCAGAATTTTAATGGATACCTTGGTTCCAGTTAAATGTGATCCAACATTCTAGCTTAGGCTTAAGAAAGATTGATGATATTTGATTATAGTATTCTGTGGGACCAAATTCTTGAAGGAATATAAAAACTAGAAGACTTAAGATCATAGTAAATGCTTTAAAATGTTTGGATTATGTTAGATATGAAAAGAAGTAGAAAATAATAATGAATCAATAACTGCTCTTAATTTTAATGTTTATGTCTTTTCAAAAGTCATAGGTTAAAATTCAATGACTAATGTGATGGTGTTAGGGGGATGGATTAGTGCTCTTATAGAAGAGGCCCCAGAGAGCTGCCTTGCCAATTCTATCACGTATGTACATAGTGAGAGGGTGCCATCTATGAACGAAGAATAAGGCCCTCAGCAGACTCCAAATTTGCCAGTGCCTTGATTGTGGATTTTCCAACATTCAGAACCACGAGAAATAAATTTCTGTTGTTTATAATCCACCCAGATTATGGTATTTAACTATAGAAACCATACTGAAATGAGACAATAACTCTAAGAAAACTATCTTTATTTAGCTGGGTGTGGTTCCTCATGCCTATAATCCCAGCACTTCCAGAGGCCAAGGCAGCACATCACCTGAGGTCCAAAGTTCAAGATCAGCCTGACCAAAATGGAGAAACCCCATCTCTACTAAAAATACAAAATTAGCTGGATGTGGTAGTGCATGTCTGTAATCTCAGCTGCTCAGGAGGATGAGGCAGGAGAATTGCTTGAACTCAGGATGTGGAGGTTGCAGTGAGCTGAGATCATGCCATTGCACTCCAGCCTGGGCAAAAGACCAAAAACTCCATCTCAAAAAAAAAAAAAAAAAAAAGAAAACCTTTATTTTCTAGAACATTAGTTTCTACAACCTGATTGTACCAAAAAAAAAAAATTACTAAAGGGTAGTTCTTAATAATAATGTTGTCTGAATCACAACATTTCTGAAACAGAATCTCTAGGAATCTATTTTCTAACAAGATTTTTAGATGATATTTAGCTACTGTGTTAAAAAAAAGGGGACAACATATCACTGGCTAAGAATTTTATACTTAAAAGAATTTAATTACATGTAAATAATTACAGGTTTTATTTATTACATATAAAGAGCTTGAAAATAATTATACCATCCTTACAACAGTAAAAGCTGGAAAAGTTAAACACCAGTAATTTCTGGGTTTAACTTTGCTAGTAATTTCTATCAAAGAACTGAAGTTAAGAACCCCTAATCAGTAGAGATAGGTGCATACAGAGAGATAGCAATGAAGAATGGCTTACTTGGAATAGGTGGCCCTGGGGGTTATAAACTTATTATTTAAAGGGTGATTTTGATGAATTCTTGAGTCTGAACTAGTGTGAGAGTGAGAGAGAACTCAGAACCCCATTCTCGTAGGTATTACCTCCAAGAATATGGCCAATTTCTCACAGTGAAGATGGCCTTATGGATCTGTTAAGGAGAAAACAGTAATCATTATGCAATATTTTCAGAGCCTTGACCATAATAAAAACAAGTTCCCCAGGGGAATGGACTTTGACAGAAACAGTTCCAAATCTACTACTAGTTCTATTTCAACTAAGAAGGAAGAAAGATAAAACAACACCCTGGAATTCTGTGGCTGGGAAAAGGAGTAGGCAGCAGAAAAATATAAGAAGTTAAATCACTGGAGAAACACTTGTGAAAGTCACAGCTCTGGAAAGCAGGCCACTAAAATAATCACATTTAATTAGCAGATCAGAGAATGTTCACCCTCCACAAACATTGCTAACATTGCTAACAGAGTGAAAAACAAAGAGAAAAAAGAATAAAAATAAAGTAGAAAAGAATACACAGGACCTTTGAAGTGATTTCAGACTGGTAAAAAGGTGTAATTAGAATAACAGAAGAAGATAAATAGAAAGACAGAGACCAAAACACGGATTCAAGAAACCTAGACAAATCCAAACAGAATAACTCCTGAGAACCAAACTACAGCTACACATTTTATATTTAAGCTGCAGAAAAAGGAAGAGAAATCTAAAAACAAGACAGAGGGAAGAAAGAGCACCTTACCTATGATAAAAAAAATAAGAATTACAGTAGATAACTCATCAGAAACCATGGAAATAAGAATAAACTGGTGAAAAATATTTAAGTATACTTTACTGTAAATATATTTAGAGTATTTTAAAAATCTACATCCATTAAAATTATCCTTCAAAAGTAAAAAAAGACATAATCATTTTTTATGTATTGAGTTCATTTTCAATCAGATCTTCCCTGCAAAAAATTTTAATTGATATTCTATAGGCAGAAAGAAAAGAATGTAGGCCATAAACTTGGTTCAACTTGAGAGAAAGAATAATAAGAAAAAATAAAAGATCAATTATATTAATTGATCTTAAAAGCTACTGCTTAAAGTAACAATATTAACAATGTTTTGGGAATTATATGGATAAGTAAAATCAATAACATTGATATAGTTTGGATATTTGTCTCCTCCAACTCTCATGCTGAAATGTTATTTCCGCATGAGAAATGTTGGAAGTGGAGCCTGGTGGAAGCTGTTTGGGTCATGGGGGCAGGTCTCTTACTAATGACTTGGTGCCCTCTCCGTGGTGATGAGTGAATTCTCTGTGAGTTCATGCAAGATTTGGTTATTTAAATGTGTGTGGCACCTCCTCCCCTCTCTCTTGGTCTCTCTCACCTTGTGAAGCTCCTGCTCCCCCTTTACTTTCTACCATGAGTGGAAGCTTCCTGAGGTCCTCTCAAAGGCAGATGCTTTTGTCATGCTTCTTGTATAGCCCGTAGAACCATGAGCCAATTAAACCTCTTTTCTTTGTAAATTACCCAGTCTCAGGTATTCCTTTATGGCAATGCAACAGATGAATACAAACAGCAGTGTCACAAGGAACAAGAGGGAACAATTGAGAATTCTCTATTCCAGTGTTTCCGTACTACATGTAAAATGGTATGTGATTTGAAGACAGATTTAGAATGTATGTCAAAACTCTAGAGCAATCAATAATTTTTGAAAGGCAGAATAACTGATGGGTTTAGAGAGATCTTACAAAATGCTAAATTAATAAAGACCCCAAAAAACAGAAAAGCCAGGCAAGAAGGGAAAGGAAAAAAATACGAACAATAGGCAACAAATATTGTATATATTAATCCAATGATAATAATTACTCTAAATGTTAGTGGTCTAAACACACCAATTAAAAGATAGATTACTAGAATTGATTAAAATAGCAAGATCCAATACATATTTCTGAAACTAACTCACTTTAGATTCAAGGACACAGACGTATGGGTAACAAAGGGATACAGAAAGATCCACCATGTTAATACTCGTCAAACTAAAGCTGGTTCAACCATATTTTACTCAGTCAAAGCAGACTTATGAACAAGAAAGATTACCGAGCATTTCGCAATAATAAATGGTTTAATCACTTAAGAAAATGAACATTTTTAATGTATGTAAACCAAACAAAAGGGCATCAAAACACATGAGGAAAAACTGATAGAATTACAAGGAAAATACAAAAATTTACTATTTCAGTTGGAGGTTTTGATAAGACTTATTTGGCAGTTGATGGGTCAAGCAGAAAGAAAATCAGTAGGATACAGTTGACCTTAACAGCACTATAAATACATTTGATATCATTGGTATTTATAGACTGCTCCATCCAACAAACCTCCCAGTGCCTTGAACCTGCAGGAGTTCCCAACCTGCAAAACTGTGAGAAATAAATTTCTATTGTTTATAAACTAGGCACTCTGTGATATTTTCTTATAACAGCACAAATAGACTAAGACAGGAATTGGTACCAGACATGGGGTGTTGCTAAAACAGATACCTAAAAAAATGTGGAAGTTGCTTCAGAACTGGGTAATGTGTAGAGGCTGGAAGAGATTGGAGATGGATGCTAGAAACAACTGCATTCTATAGAAGAAACATTAAGAGTGATCCTGATAAGGGCCCAGAAGAAAATGAGAGCTATAGACAGAGTCTTAATCTTCTTAGATATGACTTAAGTGTTCATGATTAGATAGACATTGGTAGAAATAACAATAAAGGTCATTCTTATGAGGTTTCAGATGGAAATGAGGCACATCTTACTGTAAACCAGAAGAAAGGCCTTTTTTATTATAAAGTAGCAAAGAACTTGGCTGAATTGTGTCTGTGACCTACTTCCTGCCTTGTGGAAGGCAAAACTTGTGAGTGACAAACTAAGATATTTGGCAGAAGTATCTAAGAAAAGTGTTGAGGGTGATGCATAGCTTCTCTTCTTGAAATAAAGCCTTTCTTCTACTTGAAATAAAACCAAGAAATAAACAAATTAAAGATGAAATTTATAATCAAGGGGAAAGCACAACTAAAAGATTTGGAAAATTCTCAGCCTGGCCATGTAAAGAATAAAAATCCTAATTCTGATAAAAAATGCCCCCAGGGGTGTGGCTAAGTGAATATTTGATAGGGAGATTATTATGGGTAAAAGAAAGCTAAATATTGTTCATCAGAACAATAGAATAATGACCACGAAGGCATTTTAGAAATATTTGAGGCTGCCACTACCATCACGGGCCCAGAATGCTAGCGCCTTAATAGAAGAATGGCTTCAAGGCAGGGGCCAAGGGCACTGTTTGGATGTCGAGGCTTACTGCCCAGCTCTGCTTCAAGTTTCTGCTCTTCACATTTCAGCACAGTGCTCCTTGGCCGCCTCAGCTCTAACTCAGATGGACCCAGGTACAGCTCAGACTACCACACCAGGGGCACAGTCTCTACTGCTTGCAGCATCCACATAGTGCTAACTCTGCAGGTGCACAGAGCATCCAAGCTGTGGAGGCATGGCTGCCTCTACCTCTATTTTAAAGTATGCATAGGGGAGCCTTGGTAGAGAATCACTCTTAGCAGAGAACCACCACTCAGGTGGGGCCACTGTAGAGAGAGTCTTCATTACAACAATGCTCGACAGAACTGTGGGGGTGAGGCAACCCCCAAAACCCCAGGACTGTAGAACCACAAGTGCGCAGTGCCAGACTAGGAGAGCCATAGGCACTGGTCTCCAACTTGATAGCTGCTGCCTGAGTTGCATACAGCAGAACCATGGACACGAGGCTTACCAGGGCTTTGAGAGCCCAACTCTGACCCCAGTATGTTCAGAAAGCAAGACATCAAGTTAAAGAAGATTTTCAGTCCTCAAGATTTAATGTTTATCTTGTTGGGTTTTGGACTTACTTGTGGCCTGTTACACATTTCTTTTTGCTTATTTCTCACTTTTGGAGTAGAAATGTCTATCCTATGCCTGTGCCGCCATTGTATTTTGTAAGCAATAACTTGTTTGATTTTACACATTCATAGCTGGAGAAATATTTGCTCAGTATAAATTGTCCCTTTAGTCTCATCCATATCTGATTTAGATGAGATGCTGGACTTAGACTCTTTACTTCATGCTGGAACAAATAAAGACTTTTGGGGTTACTGGGATGGAATAAATATGTTTTGTATGTGAGAAGCATACAAACTGGAAGAGCCAAAGGAGAAATTGTATGGTTTGTTTGTGTCCCCTTCAAAAATGAAACTCCAGTGCAAAATTATTGAAGTGAGGCCTTCCAGGCAATTGAGCCATGAATGTTCTGCCCATATGAATGGAATCAGCAACCTTGTAAAAATGCTGGATGGAAACTAGCTAGGACCTTCTTGCCCTTTTGCTTTCCACCATGTGAGGACACAGCCTTTAAGGCACCATCTTAAAGTAGAGCACGACTTTCACCAGGCACTGAACTTGCTGGTGCCTTGATCTTGGACTTCTCAGCTTTCAGAACTGCAAGCTATAAATTTCTGTTATTTATAATGTAGTTTAATATTTTTCCCTGAATATTTGGTAATTTGAGTTTATAAAAGAATCAGAGACTAGATTAACAGATTAAAAGCATACACCATTGTTAATGTGCATACGTGTGCATGGAAGTCATACAACATATGAAAACTCAAAAAGGGCCAGATGGTTGATGTTTTTATACTGTCTTGAGGTTACAGAAAGAATAGGGGTTTGGAGCAAGGCAAAACATGTTATGACAGGGAGCAAGAAAGAAAGGCATGGAGCAAAGATGTCTTGCTATGCAGATAAAACTTCACAGGTAGAAGCTCTCAGAAAGAATAGAGTACCCTGTGGGATAAGTTTCTCTGTTAGATCATCAAAGGTCAAATGTGTCAGACTCTCAATTAATCTCTCCTAGTTCCAAGAAGGGTCCTCAGAGAAAGCCAGTTTGCATCTGTTGTTTATCTCACTTTATTTCCTCTACAGATGCAAATCTCCCTCACAAAAGAGTAGCTTTTCAGGGCTGTTTTTGTGTTTGCAGTCCCTCTAAATAGCCATCTCGAAATATTTCAGAAATGAATAATTTGGGGTGAAACATTTTTGGTTTCCTTCAGTAAATTGTCCAGTTTGAGATATTCTACTATAGCAGCACAAATGAACCAGGACAATAGGTTTATTCTACCAAAATAATAACGGGATCTTTATGTGGAAATGTACACGTCTTTGATGAAATGAATCAAAGATATAAATAAATGAAGAGATGTTTTATATTCGTAGATTGGAGGCCTGGTATTAGTTATCCCCAAGTTGATCTATAGACTCAATGCAATGCCAGCCAAAAACCTGCAAAATACATTATAGATATTGACAAATCGATTCTAAAATTTATATTGAAAAGCAACTATTCTAAAAGCACTAGATAAAGACAAACAGTTCTTCCTAGAAGAACTTAGTTGGACAACTCACACTAATTGATTCTAAGACTTACCTTAAGCTTACCTAAGCTGCAGTATTCAAGATAGCCTGGTATTGACAAAAGAATACTACTATTAAAATAACTCAATGCTTTTCTTTTTAACAAACAGTGCTGAAACAATGGGGCATTAATTAAAAACAAGCAAGCAAACAAACAAAAAAATCTAGACACAGACCTCACATCTCTCCTACTTAAATGTACAATGCCATATTTAATACTGTAAATATTCTAAAAGAAAATATAGGAGAAAATTCAGGTGACTTTGGGTTTGGTGATTAATTTTTTAAAAGAACTATAAAGGACAATCCATTAAAGAAGGAATAGATAAGTTGAACTTTATTAAAATTCAAAACTTTCCCTCTTTGAAGGATACTATCACAAGATATGAAAGACAAGTCACAGACTGGGAGATATATTTGAGAATCATATATCTCATAAAGGGATTTTATCCAAAATATACAAAGCATCTTAATCTCAAAATAAGAAAACAAACAATCCAATTTAAAAATGAGCAAAAGATCTGAAAATCTACTTCATCAGGAAGATATACAAGTGGTAAATAAGTATATGAAAAGTTCAACCCCTGTGTTGTTGTAAAATACGTATATTTAGTTTTCAGCCCCATTTCCTTCCATGTAACACCTAAAATACTGAGAATATCAAGTTTAAATTTACTGGTGGCTGGCAGCTTCTAGGTAGCTTCAGGGTAAGTGCTGGTCCCCAGTTCCTCCTCCCAACCTCCAGAGACAAAAAAGGAGCTGAAGGTTAACTTGATCTCCAGTGCCCAATGTTTTAATCAATCATGGCTACACAATGATGCCTCCATAAAACCCCCAAAGGATAGAGTTACAAGAGCTTTGCAATAACTGAACACATGGAGGTTCCTGTAGAATAGTGTACCTGGAGAGGGTATGAAAGCTTTGTTACCTTTCCCATACTTTATCCTAAGTATTTCTTCATCTCTATCATGTGTAAAATCCATCAAAATAATCCAGTAAGCATAAATAAGTGTTTCCCTAAGTTCTGTGAGCCGCTGTAGCAAATTAACCAAACCTAAGATGTGGGGAGGTTCGTGGGCTCCCCACTTTATATCCAGTTGGTCAGAAGCACAGGCTACCTAGGACTTGTGGTTGGCTTCATAAGTGGGGGCAGGCTTGGGGACTGAGCTCTTAACTTGTGACATTTGATGCTGTCTCAAAGTAGATAGCATCTGAATTGAATTGAATTAGAAGAGACTCAGATGGTGTTCACTGCAGAATTGATTGTTTGCTTGTTGATGTGGAGAAATCCCCACATATGTGGTCACAGAAATCTTCTGTGTTGATTGCTGTACTGTGAAAGCAGAGGAAAAACAATTCTTGTTTTTTCTACAAACAATCCCATTTGTCACTAGAGAGTTGCAAATCAAAACAGCAAGGAAATATCATTCCATACCTATTAAAATGGCTAAAATAATAAAAACCTGTCACAATCAATGTTCAACATTTCTCTAGTGAGCAAGAATGTTGAACGATAAGAATGCTCATTGCTGATGGAAATGCAAAAAAGCACAGACATATGGGAAGGTGGTTTGACAGTTGCTTATAAAGCTAGGCATTGGCTTAACCATGCACTCTTAACAATTGAATGCCTAAGTATTTACCGAACTGAATTAGAAATAAAATGGATGTTATAGGAATTTTTGATCATAATCACCAAACTTGGAGACAACCAAGATATATATCCTTCAGTATGTGAATAGGTAATCAAACTGTGGAACAATTGTGCAATGAAATACTATTTACTGGTAAAAGAAAATGAGCTAGTCAGATATGCAGAAACATGTAAAAAACTTAAATGAATTTTGCTTAAAGAAATAAGTTAGTCTGAAAAGGCTACATAGTGCAAGCTTTTGTTCATATGATGTCTTAGATCCTTCAGTCTGCTATAATAAAATACTGTAAAATGAAGTTTATTTTTTACAGTTCAAGAGGCTGGCCCATTCAAGACCAAGTGCCAGCAGATTCAATGTCTGCTGAGGATCCACTTCCTGATTAATTGATGGCTGTCTTTTTATGCATTGTCTTTACATGGTGGAAAAGGAGTGGATCTCTCTGTAGTCTCTTACAAGGTCACTACTCTTGTTTACGAGGGTGGATGACCTAATCAGCTTCCAAAGGTCCCATCTTTTAATATCATCAACTTGGGGATTAGTATTTCAACAGCAGAATTTTAAGAGAACAAAAATATTCAGACCAAATGGTATGACGTACTGAAAAAGCAAAAATAAACATGGTAAAAAATATCAGTGCTAGCCAGGGTTTGTAGGAAAAGAGAGTTGAAAATGTAAACCACACGAGATTGTTTAGGGCTATAAAACTACTTTATATGATACTGTAATTGAGGACACATGGCACTATAATTTGTTGAAACCCATGGGTTATAAAGCATAAAGTGGACCTTAATGTATGAAAATGACAAATGAATATTTACGTAGTTGGGAGATCTCAGGATAGGATGGAGACAATGAAAAAAATCTAATGTTATTGCATAAGTATAGAATAATCCTACCTAATAAAATCAGGGGAAAAAGATGGTGACCTAAGTCACTTTGGAAATGAGTGGAGATAGTCAGATTAAAAGGTACAATATATAAGCATTTTAATGTAGTTAACAAAGTTGTTTCCAATAAGACTATAGGTTAAGAAGTCTGAAGTTGCTAGATCTGTATACTAGAATTGAAAAATGGATGGTGAATAAGAACAGTTTTCACAGTGTTAGCATGGAAGTTTACAAATAAGCAATGAGCTGAATCTGCAATGATCCATGTGGTAAGTGATTTGACTTAGGGTCATCAGTATGAACTCATATCTCACTTAATGAAGGCACAGATGCATAAATAGAATACTTCTTTTTTGAGAAGGAGTCTCTCTCTGTCACCCAGACTGGACTGGAGTGGCACGATCTCAGCTCACTGCAACCTCTGCCTTCTGGGTTCGAGCAATTCTCCTGACTCAGTCTCCTGAGTAGTTGTGACTACAGGCACGTGGAGGCCATCTGGCTAATTTTTTTGTATTTTTTGTAGAGATGGGGGTTTCACCATGTTAACCAGGATGGTCTCGATTTCCTGACCTCGTGATCCACCTGCCTCGGCCTCCCAAAGTGCTGGGATTACAGGTGTGAGTCACTGTGCCTGGCCCAAGTAGAGTACTATTTATACATATGTGCATGTACACACGTTAGTGTATATATGTATATATATCTTCTTGTTCTATAAGCTAAGAGAGCATAGAAGTAATGGCATCCTAGCAGCAATGCACTTGGTTACACACACTAATTAGAAATGAAGATCTCAGATCTTGGCTTCTAATGGCATCTGCAATTAAAAAAATATTAAACAGGTCTCTTTGAAGAAACGTTACTTTTAATAGCAAAAACCGCAATTTCTTTTGCACCAACCTAATAGCTGATTCTAGGACTAGGGCAGGAAATATGCAAGATAGTCTTGGTATATCTTATAGTGACTGAATGTAATAAAGTACTAAATAAAGGGTACAATTCTGGAAGTGCGTTGAAGAGAGAGCAGAGTCAAATGTAAGAGATTTTATTGGCCAAAACTGAAAAATTAAATGAACAAAATAAAGTTGTATTGGATGAAAACTTAAGAGTATAAGATAAAACCCATGAGTTCATACTGATGTAAATAATTAAATAAACAAATAAACGGAGACAAAAGACAAATCTTCTTACAGAAGAATTCCAATTACTTCATATAGACAGTACCCTAAAGGAAGTGAATCTTAACTTCCCACGCCTTAAACATGGTCTTCACATTGAGAATTTCTTCAGAAAAGCACAGGTATGAAAAGAGAAAAATTGTACCTTGGAGAATCCTGAATCGTGCAAACCACCTGACCAGTATACGTAAAACTGCCAAGATCATCAAAAACTACGCAAGTCTGAGAAAGTGTCACTGCCAACAAAAGCCATAGGAGACACACCAACAAAACAAATGTGATATTCTGAATGGAAACCAGGAACAGAAAAATAATATAGGTAAAAAATAAAAACTTCTTAATAGAGAATGAACTTTAGTTCATAAGAATGAATGAATACTCTTTCATTAATTGTGATAAATGTATAATACTAGTTTAAGATGTTAGTAATATAGGAAACTGGGGATGGAGCATATATAAACTATCTGTACTACACAACTTTTCTGTAAATCTAAATATTTTGAAAATTTTTTAAATAAAAAAACTAACAAAAGTAATTTGTAATTTTGTAGTTGTTCTACTTATCAATTCACTGTTAACCTCATTTTTGATTAACAAATTTATTACTTGTTAATTATCTAGAAATATATAATTATTTTGATGTTTTCTCTCTACTATTTAGCTAGGGGTTTTTCTTTGAGACTTTACTGATAGATTTAGAAATATTAAGCACCTGCATATTTATTTATTTATATACAGAATTTACCTTTATTATTTATTTATTTATTATTATTATTATACTTTAAGTTCTGGGATACATGTGCAGAACGTTCAGGTTTGTTACAAAGGTATAAATGTGATATTGAGGTTTGCTGCACCCATCAACCCATCATCTACATTAGGTATTTCTCCTAATGCTATCTCTCCCCTAACCCCCTTCCCCGTGACAGGCCCTAGTGTGTGATGTTTCTCTCCCTGTGTCCATGTGTTTTCATTGTTCAACCCCCACTTATGAGTGAGAAGATGTGGTGTTTGGTTTTTCGTTCCTGTGTTGGTTTGCTGAGAATGATGGTTTTCAGCTTCATTCATGTCCCTGCAAAGGACATGAACTCATCTTTTTTTTTAATGGCTACAAAAGGCTAATATCCAGAATCTACAAAGAACTTAAACAAATTTACAAGAAAAAAGCAACTCCATCAAAAAGTGGGTGAAGGATATGAACAGACCCTTCTCAAAAGAAGACATTAATTCGGCCAACAAACATATGAGAAAAAGCTCATCATCACTGGTCATTAGAGAAATGCAAATCAAAACCAAAATAAGATACCATCTTACTCCAGTTAAAATGGTGATCATTAAAAAGTCAGGAAACAACAGATGCTGGAGAGGATGTGGAGAAATAGGGACAGTTTTACACTGTTGGTGGGATGTAAATTAGTTCAACCACTGTGGAAGACAGTGTGGCAATTCCTCAAGGATCTAGAACCAGAAATACCATTTGACCCAGTAACTCTATTACTGGGTATATATCCAAAGGATTATAAATCGTTCTACTACAAAGACACATGCACACATATGTTTATTGCAGCACTGTTCACAATAGCAAAGACTTGGAACCAACCCAAATGCCCATCAATGATAGACTGGATAAAGAAAATGTGGCACGTATTTGTTTATTAAAAATGACTTGTGAATTTGAAATTCAGTTTTTTTTAAAAAGTAGGCTTTTGTAACTGAGAACTTTATTTATCTCAGAGATTGTCCATAGAAATTACACTTTAATATCCTTCTTGTAGAGGAAACCAGACTGAAGATACAATAAGTAAGACACCTTGCCTGGATAACACTGCTAGTTAGTAGCGGAGCTTAGATTACAGTAAAGATCTCTGAATTCACAGTTCTGTGTTTCTTTCACTTCACAACATTGCTAATTTTCTTTCTTTATCTTTGGTCTTGTTCCTCCAGTTATAAGTATAAATTAAGATAAGTCCTATTCAAGCATAACTGGAAATAAATTAGAATAAAATTTGAATAATCTAAACGCATGTCATTCTAAAACATTTAAAGATACAGAATATGTCTTGAAATAAAATGCTTTTTAAAATGTTTAGAAATTAATTTTTTCAACCATCTCACACCTTTTTTAAAAGGCAAACATATATGCATTTCATTTTTTATGGCATCTTCTTTTTTATAGTAAATCATTACAATACAGGCTTGATGTTTTTATCTGTGAAATATTATAGGTGATTTCAACCAAAAGATGGCCCATATGTAGCACCTGTACTGACCTAATCGACAGTTATGGCTCATTTGTAAGTTTTATAACCTAAGGGTTTAATATTTCACTGCAAAGACTCTAACATGCTTTGGCATCAGGAAAATCTAAGGAATAGTCAGATGACTTTTTATAATTACAGAGTAAATAACACTCATTTAAAATAATACGAATTTCAGTACCAGAAGATTATGTAAATGTTAGAGATCGCTTTTAAAAAATTGCTTAAATTGCTATCATAGTTATCATTTTTGGTAACAGTTCTGGTTTGTAAGAAGTTAAAAATTGCATACTGTAAATGGTTGTTGAGTGCATTTGCTTAAGAGAAAGAATATTGAGGCCATTTAACCTCTATTGCCTCATCAGTGTCTCCATTTCTTTTAAATTACATTCATTATTATAATAAACATTTCAGATGAAATATTCAATGGGTGACAAATTATTGCTTTTATAATTAGCATAATATAACAAAGCGTTTAATTTTGAATGCTGTTTTTCTAGTTACTTATACTGCCCCCGGCAATTTCATTAGTACATTCTACCTTTTATTATATATATAATGTGCATAATGCTATTTATTAAAAATAGAACTTTTCTCAACTATATTCACTTTAAGACATGATTTAGAATACTCCTATTAGGGTAATGTCAAGCAATTCTCATGTTATTAAGTGGCCCTTCCTGACAAAACTTTTAAAACATTTCTCTGTCTAACTACAGCACATTGACCTACTTAGCACTGTGGGCCACAGATTATTCTGGAGAAGCAATTATTACTCCAAATTAATACAGTTTTTTTTTCAGACAACCCTTATATATTTTTTGAAACAGTATCTATATCAATGCATAGTCTGGGAATAATTCCATTTGATTTTTTAAAAATCCAAGAATATGCAAAAGGTATGATGTCCTTGTGATGTTGTGTGCAAAAGATATGATGTTTTCTGAGAAATTAGAAGACAAATTTTGGAAGGAATCACTTTCTCAGTGAGGCAGCAAGGAAGGGATGATGACAGAAACTACAGGATAAGCAGTCTTATAGCTGCTGATCTCAGTTGTCTAGGAGAAAGCAAATAATATGGAAACTCACTTATAAAGAAAGTTGCTGTGACCTGGAACATGTCATTCATGGAAAGCTCCATCCAACAGTAGCAGATGATCACTCATCATTCTCAAGTTCACATGAAACATTCACCATGACTGACCACATTATAGGCCATAAAACACAGCTTAATAAATTTTAAATAATATAAATTATACAAGGGGTGTTCTCATAAAGTAATAAAATTAAATTAGAAATCAATAACAGCAAAATAGCTTGGAAATTCCCATGTATTTCATGATCAAGCAACCTTAAAAATGAGGAGATCATGTCATTTTCATGAAACTGGAGGACATTATTAAGGAAGATAGACACAGAAATAATCTAGACACAGAGAGAAAAATATTACATGATCTTTCATATATGGAATCACAAAGTCAAATGTACAGAGATAGAGAATAAAACACACAAATACAGATAGTTACATATAGAAATATACATAGATATTTATATATACTTGGGTAATCATATGCAGGTGCGTGTTTTTGCCCTATCAGTGTAGAGAGTCTAGAAGCGGCGACCTTTGACATCAACAAGCATACATAATGGTCAGATTTTTGGTTTTGGTCCCATTCTTCAGTAAAGAGACCCAAATTTGTCTGGAGAAATGGCTGATTCTAGGATTGTGACAGGAAATACGCAAAATTAGCCTTGAATATCTTGTAGTGCCAGAAAGCAAGAAAGTCCTAAAAATCTTTTTTTTTTTCCTAGTTTATTCCTTCTAAAACAAAAATGGTATACATGTGCAGAACATGCACATTTGTTACATAGGTATACATATGTATACCACGTATACCATGGTGGTTTGCTGCACCTATTGACTTGTCCTCTAAGTTCCCTCTTCTTACCCCACCACCCCCCACACAGGCCGGTCTACGTTGTTCCCCTCTCTCTAGCCAATGTGTTCTCAATGTTCAACTCCCACTTATGAGTGAGAACATGAGGTGTTTGATTTTCTATTTCTGTGTTAGTTTGCTGAGAATGATGGTTTCCAGCTTCATCCATGTCCCTGCAAAGGACATGATCTCATTCTTTTTTATGGATGTATAGTATTCCATGGCATATAGGTACCACATTTTCTTTATCCAGTCTGTCATTGATAGACATTTGGGTGGGTTCCAAGTCTTTGCTATTGTAAATAGTGCTGCAATAATCATATGTATGCATGTGTCTTTATAGTAGAATGATTTATAATCCTTTGGGTATATACCCAGTAATGAGATTGCTGGGTCAAATAGTATTTCTGGTTCTAGATCTTTGAGGAATTGCCATACTGTCTTCCACAATGGTTGAACTAATTTACATCCCAACAACAGTGTAAAAGCCTTTCTATTTCTCCGCAACCTTGCTAGCTTCTGTTGTTTCCTGACATTTTAATAATCACCATTCTGACTGGTGAGAGATGGCATCTCATTTTGGTTTTGATTTGCATTTCTCTAATGACCAGTAATGCCCTAGAAGGAAACATAGGCAATACCATTCAGGACCTAGGCATGGCCAAAGACTTCATGACAAAAACACCAAAATCAACTGCAACAAAAGCCAAAGTTGACAAATGGGATCTAATTAAACTAAAGAGCTTCTGCACAGCAAAAGAAACTATCAACAGAGTGAACAGGCAACCTACAGAATAGGGAGAAAATTTTTGCAATCTACCCATCTGACAAAGAGCTAATGTCCAGAATTTACAAGGAACTTAAATATATTTACAAGAAAAAAAACAACCCCATCAAAAAGTGGGCAAAGGATATGAATAGACACTTCTGAAAAAAAGACATTTATGTGGCCAAAAAATATGATAAAAAGCTAAAAATCATTATTGCTGGTGGTCAAAGGGACATAGAAGCCACCCGAAAACCCCTCCAATGGCTGAAAGGCTCCCCAAATCTGAAACCATTTGAACCACAAAATAAATGTACTAGTATTGAATTATAAATTCAAGGTTTAAAGTAAATATCTACGAGTCTATACTAATATAGATATCATGATTTAGATATAAATAAATCAGTGATATCTATATCTAAATGTAAATAACATATCTTAATGTAAATTATATATTATTTTTGTTTACATACATACTACTGATTTATAATATAATTATAATTATATAACTATAAATATAATATATCAATGATTTATCTGTATCAGTGTAGATTCATGGATATTTATACCTTGATATAATAGATATACTTGATGTAGATACCAGTGAAAAATAATAATAAATATTGTGAAATCTCTTTTAAATTATATGTACAATACAAAATCAAAGTGTAAAACTGTATGTTAAATTTTAATGGAATAGGTAATCTTTGAGCAGACTAAAAATTTCCAAACTGACCTCAGAGGAGATAGAAAAGTTTAAAGACATTTGCTTCATAGAAGAAATAAATTTGACAAACATAAACTACTCATAAACTACTGGGTCTAAACGTTTTAATTGATATTTTATGAATATAAAAGCATATAAATGTAAAGAAAATATACGAGAAACACTGTGCAGTCATAATCCAGCTTAAGAAATAAAATATTAGTGGTAGAGGCTCATAGACTGTGTGGGAAAATGATAGTAAAATATTTCAGACTCTAATTTGGGAAAATAGCAGTAATCTCTGGAATTTCCAACCACATATAAAGGAGTCATAGACATATTTAGTTTTTGAGAGCAAACTGGTGGAATATCCCAGCTTGGGAAGATACATGATGGTGACCTTACCTTGGCAATTTAAATGTGTGAATGGCTTCCAGGGAAGAATGAGTTGTTGACTTGATCTTGAAGTACAGGTGAAGTACCATAGGATGGATGGCCTCATATGAGTGAGTTTTAAGTCAGTGAGATAGGGGATAATGAGTGGGAAGGTCATACAGAATAGAATGGCAAGCCCAACAATTAATTTGTAAATGTCAAGGAATTTGTTCATATCATCTAAGTTGTCAAATGTATGAGCATAATGCACCTACAGCACTTCCTTACTCTCTTTATAATGGCTGCAGGATTTATGGTAATATCCCCTTTTTCATTCCTGATACTAGTGATATATCTTCCCTTTTTCTCAGTCTTTCAAGAGTTTGTCAATTTTAATAATATTTTAAAGAACAAGATTCTGTTTAGGTAATTTTCTGTATTGTTTTTCTTAATTACATTAATTTTCTGTTTTCATGTTTATTATTTCCTTTCTTCTACTTGCTTCCTTTTCTAGTATTTTGAGGTAGAAATTTAGGTTACTGATTTGAAATATTTTCTTATTTATTTTGTAAAACAAATTGTAATTTGTATATTTAAGGTAAACAACATAATGTTATGATAGATATGTATAGTAAAGTGGTTACAATAGTGAAACAAATGAACATATTCATCATCTGAAATAGTTACTCAATTTTTCCCAATGGAAAGAACACCCATAATCTACAAATTTAGCAAAAGTCCTGAATACAATCCCCTATTATTATCTATAATTCTTATGTTGTACATTAGATCTTTAGACTTACTCATTAGAAATATATTATATTTTGAATACTTTGACTATATCTCCACATATCCTTTCTCCTACACCATCCCTGGTAACCACTATATATTTAAACACTTTTAAATATATAAAAGTCACTATATATTTGACTTTTTAAAAAATATTTCACATATAGGTGAGATAATGTAATACTTTTCTTTCTGTGTCTGGCTTATTTCACTTACTATAATGTCCTCCAGTTTTTTCAATGTTGTGGCAAATGAAACTATCTGCTTCCTTTTAAAGGCTAAATAAAAATCCATTGTGTGTGTACATGTGTATATATATGTGTGTTTTATATATAATATTTCATTACATATGTGTATATATATGTAATAATAATGAATATTAATTAGCCTTTAAAAAGAAGGCATATATATCACAGTCTTATTCATTTATCTACTGAATGGATACTTAGCTTGGTTTCATACATTGGCTATTGTAAATAATGCTGCAGTGAACATGGGAATATAGATGTCTTTACAAGGTGATGATTTTATTTCCTTTGGAAAATGTACCTAGAAGAAGGAATTGCTGGCTCATTTCTAATGTAGATATTTAATATTATAAATTTTCTTCTCAGAACTGCTTAAATACTGTCTCATAGATTTTGATTTGTCTCAATTGAATCTGTATTCATTTAAATATTTAATAACACTTTTTAGGGATTTCCTTTTTAAAAGTGTGTTGTTTCCTTTCATTTTATTTAGAAATTTTCTTCTTGTCTTTTGATTATTGAGTTTAGTTTAATTTCTTTTTGATAAGAGAACATGCTTTGTGTGGTTTCAATTACTTTTAATATAGTAAGATTTTTTGTATAGGTATGAATACACAGAAACTAAAATAAAAAGCACAATATCATTTATAATAGTTCCAAAAAAGTAAATATTTAATTAGACAAAACAAAATCTGTACCGGATCTATGTGTTTAAAATTACAAAATCCTGATGAAAGAAATCAAAGACATAAATAAATGAAGACATGTTATATTCATGGATTCAAAGATTCAACATATTAAAGATATCCTTTTCCCCAAATTAGTCTTTAGGTTTATTGCAACTTCTATTGAAACCACTGCAGTCTGTTTTTAAGATACAGAGCTGCTTCTTCTAACACATATGTAAAAAGGGTATAGACTCTAAAATAGTCCAAACAATCATGACAAAGAAGAAAAAAGTGAAAGATATTATTCTACCAGAAATTAACTTTTACTATGTAGCTACAGTAATAATATTATTGCCAGAGGTAGCCACAAAGATCAATGGAACAGAAAATAGAACCAAAATAGACCCACACTAATATCCCAATTGATTATTGACAAAGGAGCAAAAGTATTTCAATGGAGGAAGAATGTTCTTTCCAGAAATGGTGCTGAAGAAACTGGACATCGATAAAGAATAATGAAAATAAAGTGACCTGAACTTAAATGTCACATCTTATGCAAAAATTAACTGAAATGGATTACAGACTAAATGTAAAATGTAAACATATCAAATTAATAGGAATAAACACAAGAGAAAATCTTTGAGACTGATGTCTAGAAACGAAGTCCTTGGACTTGAAACTATAAGCATAATCCATAAAAAGGTAAATCTATTAAATTAGACATATTCAACATTAAAATGTTTTACTTTGTGAAATCGCATGTGAAGAAGACTAAAAGAAAAGATGCAGACTAAGAGAAAATATTTGCAAGCCTCATACCTGACAAAGAACTGTCATCTAAGCTAGATAAAAAGAATTTTCAAAATACAACAAATAACAAACAATTTAATTCAAAAATAAACACAAATATCAGCAGAAATTTACCAAAGAAGATAAGCAGACCCAAATAAATACAGGAAAAGATGTTCAATATCATTATCCACTAGAAAAATTCAAATTAAATTCACAACATCATATATACCTTTCAGAATGACTAAAATTTTAAACAGTTACAATGCCAAATGCTGGTGTGAATACAGAAAAATTGGCTCACTCGTACATTTGTAGTGGGAATGAAAAGTAATGCAGCTACTCTGGAAAACTGTTTCATGGTTTCTATTAATAAATTAACCTAAACATAGCACTACTACATAATCCAGTAATTTCAGTCCTGGGCATTTATCCCAGAGAAATGAAAATTTATGTTCTCATAACAATCTGTACCTGAATGATCATAAAGTGTTTATTTGTAACAATCAAAAGTTTAATCACCTCAGATTTCCTACAGTGGGTAAATGTGGCATATGCATATCATGGAACACTACTCGGCAATAAAAAGGAATGAACTATTGACACACAAAACAACATAGGTGAATTTCCAGGAAATTATGATAAGTAAAAATTAAGAAAAAACATCCTCAAATGTATTAAGGGCATACTTCATTTATTTTTATTTTAGTTGTGCTTTGCCGTTACTGCATTTTTTACAATTTGAAGGTTTGTGGCAATCCCGTATTGAGTGTCTATTTGGCACCATTTTTCTGATTGCATGTGCTCACTTCCTGTGTGTTACATTTTGGCAATTCTCCCAATATTTCAAACTTTCTCTGTATTATATCTGTTACAGTGATCTGTGATTTGTGACCTTTATGTTACTATTGTAACTGTTTGGTGGTGCCATAAACTGTACCAATATAAGATGTCAAACTTTATTGATAAATGTGGTGTGCATTCTCACTCCTCTGCCTATCAGCTCTTCTCCAATCTCCTTCCCTTTACTCAGGCCTTCCTATTCCCTGAGGCACAATAATACCAAAATTAGGCCAACTAATAACACCACAATGGCCTCTATGTGTTCAAATGAAAGGAAGAGTTGAACATCTCACTTGAAAACAAAAGCTAGAAATGATTAAGCTTAATGAGGAAAGTTTGTTGAAATCCAAGATAGGCCAAAAGCTAGACTTTTTGTACCAAACAGTTAGCCAAGATGTGAATACAAAGGAAATTAAAAGTACTATTCAAAAGTGAACAAAAGTATGATAAGAAAGTGAAACTAGTATTATTGCTGATTTAAAGAAAGATTAGGTGGTGCAGATAGATCAAACCTATTCCCTTAAGCCAAAACAAAGCTAGAGTAAGGCCTTAACAGACTTTCATGATATAAAGACTGTGAGAGGTAAAGAAGCTGCAGAAGAAAAGTTGGAAACTATCAGAGGTTGGTTCATGAGGTTTAAGGAAAGAATTATTGTTATAACATAAAAGTAAAAAATTATAACATAAAAGCGAAAACTGAAGCAGCAAGTCCTGATGGAGTAGCTGCAGCAACTTATTTAGAAAATATAGGTAAAATCATTAATGAAGTTAGCTCCACTAAACAACAGATTTCCCATGTAAATGAAACAGACAACTGTTGCAAGAAGATACCATCCAGGACTTTCATAGCTAGAGAGAAGTCAATGCCTGGCTTCAAAGCTTCAAAGCACAGCTAACTCTCTTGTTAAGGGCAAACACAGTTGGTGACTTTAAGTTAAAGCCAATGCTCAGATATCATTCTGGAAATCCTAAGGCCTTTAAGCATTATGCTAAATCTACTCCGCCCGGGTGCTATAAATGTAACAAAAAAGCCTGGATGACAGCACGTCTGTTTACGGCATAGGTTTACTGAATATCATAAGCTCACTGTTGAGACCTACTGCTCAGAAAAAAGATTCCTTCTAAAATATTACTGCTCATTGACAATATACCTGGTCACCCAAGAACTTTGATGGTGATGTACAAGAATAATACTATTGTTTTCATGCCCACTAATGCATCTATTCTGCAGCCCATGAACCAAGGAAGAATTTCAACTTTCAAATGTTATTATTTAAGAAATAGATCTTGTATGACTATAGCTGCCATAAATAGTGATTTCTCTGATGGAACTCAACAAAATTTTCCGGACAAGTTTTACCACATTAGATGCCATTAAGATCATTCATGATCCATGAAAGAAGGTTAACAAATCAACTTTAACAGAAATTTGAAAGAAGTTGATTTTAACTTTCATGGGCAACTTTGTGGTTTTGACATGCATGGGTAAATGTGTGGTTCTTTATTTCATTGGAGGAAATAACTGAAGCTATCATGGAAATAACAAGAAAGGTAGAATTGGAAGTGGAGGTTGAAGATGTGACTGAATTGCTGCTATCTCATGATAAAACTTAAATAGGTAAGGAGTTGCTCTTTATAGATGAGCAAAGTGAGTGGTTTCTTGAAATGGACTCTACTTCTGGTGAAGGTGCTGTGAAGAGTTTTGAAATGACAACAAACAGCTTAGAACATTATATATATATAGTTGATAAAATAGTGTCAAGGTTTGAGAAGATTGATTCCAATTTTGAAAGGAGTTCCACTGTGGGTAAAAGTCTATCAAACAGAATCACATGCTAAAGAGAAATTTTCTTGAAAGGAAGAGTCAGTTGATAAAGCAAACTTCATTGTTGTCTTAAGAAATTGTTGCAGCCGCAGGAAACTTCAGTAAACACCAACCTGATCAGTCAGCAGCCACCAATATAACGACAAAACTCTCTACCACCAACAGGATTACAAATTGCTGAAGGCTCAGATAATGGTTAGCATTATGTAGCAATAAAGTATTTTGAATTAAGGTGTATACATTGTTTTTTAGACATAAATGCTGTTACACACATAACAGACTGCAGTATTATGTAAACATAACTTTTCTAGACATTAGGAAACCAAGAATTTCAAGTGACTTGGTTTATAGTGATATCTGCTTTATTGCAGTGCTCTGAGATCAAACCCCACAATATCTCTTAAATATGCCTGTATACGGCATGCCTGTATTTTATAAAATTTTTGATATCACAGAATTTTAGAAATGGAGGACAGATTAGTGGTTACTGGGAATTAGAGATGGAAAATGTGGCAGGAGGAAGCTAGGTAACAGGATAAAAGCAGGAGGAGTGTTACTGTTAGAACTGTTTATTATTTTCACTGTAGCGACTGTAGCAGCAGTCTCAGGTGAAAAGCTTCTATACAACTTAATATATGTACACACACTCCAGATGAAACTAGAGAAATCTGAGTAAGTTGATTTTATCAATGTCAATATCCTGGTTGTTATATCATACTATAATTTTCCAATCTATCATCAGGGAAATGGGTGAATTGTGCAAGATCTTCTGTGTATTATTTCCTGTAATTGCATGTAAAGGTACGAGTCAACTAAAAGAAATGAAAAGGGAAGAAAAATCATATCCTGGGACACAAATTATGTAAACACATATATTTTAACATGTCATGTTTTTGAAAAGACTGTTCAATATAATATAATTTAATTTTTCCTAAATTTTCACGTAAAGTTCCTATGATCCAATAAATTACTAAAAACTATTTTTGGTTTCAGAACCTGAGAAACAAAAATTTAAGTCAGTAAATAAACTTCAATAAAGGAATAAAACTTACTAGGGTTTACTAAAGTTGAATATAAAGTAGATTCTGAAACTACAATATGTTAAAAATGTTTTATTGGTGAATTGATTGATAGAATAAAAGTGTAGAGAGAAATATACTCTTAAACTTTGTATATTTTATCAGCTGGGAAAAAATTATTTAATGGATGATGTTGGGACAACAGGATTACGTGTCTAAAATGCAAAGTTGAGACCAGGCTCAGTGGCTCACGCCTGTAATCCCAGCACTTTGGGAGGCCAAGGCAGGAGGATCATGAGGACAGGAGCTAGAGACCATCCTGGCCAACACAGTGAAACCCTGTCTCTACTAAAATACAAAAAATAATTAGCCAGGTGTGGTGGTGCACACCTGTAGTCCCAGCTACTTGGGAGGCTGAGGCAGAGGTATCACCTGAACACTATTGGCAGAGGTTACAATAAGCGGAGATTGCGCCACTGCACTGCAGCAAGGTGACAGAGTGAGACTCTGTCTCAAAAAAAAAAAAAAAGAAAAGAAAAAAAGGAAAGCAAAGTTGAACCCTCTTCTACGATTTTATCAACCTCAAATTTTCAAATTTCTGAATTTATCTAAAATTAAAGATGATAAATTAAATCATAAAAGTTCCACAACTATGGGAAGATATTCTAATAATGTTGGAATGAATAAATATGAAACAATATTTAGATATCATAAAAGTAAAAATAAGATTAAATAAATTTAAAATATCTGCATAAAAAAGTGTAAACATAAATGACAGAGAAGTGAGAAAATATTTCCAATTCATATCACATTAATACGGCTAGATTCTCTAATTGTCAAATAAATTTGAAAAATGAATATGACATATATACTAGTTCAATATAAAAGCACAAAGAATATCAACAGGTAATTTAATTAAAAGTCAATTTTTATAGTTTCAAACACATAAAACTGATCTCAGTCATAATTTTAAAAATCACATTAAAATTACGTGATGCCATTTTTCATAGTTTGGTTAGGCAGCAACCAAATTTAGATATCATAGTCTTAGAGGAAGTGGAAAGATAGGCACTAACTTGATTTTTGGAATTCAACTATAATGCAGTTAGAAATATTTATCCAAATTAGTATTTCACTTACCCTCTGATATAGCAGTTGCATTACTTAAAATAATATATGAGATTTGATAATATCTAAATATGACACAGCTATGCATAGTTACATATATGTATGTCTACAAACGCCGCTGTTAAAAAGAATAAATTGCACATATATTTATACATAAATTTCAAAGCAATGTTAATTAAATAAATCCATGTACAGAATATTGTATATAGTGGACTGTTTTTGGCTATATAAACATATATATGTGCATAAATGTAATACATATTATATGCTTATATATATATATAAACATATATATATATGTCTCCAATATCTTGGAGAGTATCTACAAAAGCACCGCCAAGGACTATCAGTGGAGTTGTTCCTGGGAGAAAAAGGAGAAGACAGGGGTAGAGGTAAGGTAGGATTTGTTTTTCCATGTTGCATGTAGTACCAATGGGAAAATAGATAAAATGTAATTAAAATATAAAAAGAATTTAAACATTAATTACTATCATTTGTACTTATATATTATTTAGTTTCAGATAAAGTATTAGTGCTTTATTTTGTTGTCTCTTAGTAAATGCAAAATATATTTTCTAAAATGTTCCTTAATTTATATTCTATGAAAAACAATATCTTTGAACTAATTTTGACCTGCTTGTTCTTTTCCTATTTTCATGCTAGCAAATTTAAATAAATGTCACATTATCATGTAACTCTGAGTTTAGATAGCCTCTTTTTGTTCTTTTTAAAATTCTCTATAAACGTTTAGAAAATATAGCTAGAATTATTTACAAAAGTAGTATTGTAATTTCCTGGACTCATTTACCTTTTCAACTTGCTTTCCTGAAAACATTCCTATTTATTATCATTAGTAAAAATCAATTTATTGAACTCATTTCTGTAACAAAATACTTTCCCTTTTTTCCCCTTTGTTTATATTTAGAAAATCCTTTCTCAACCGTGCCTCTCTCTCCACCATTAAATAATGCCTTGGATATATTTAATTAATTTTTCATCATATATATAACTTCAACTCCAAAGTTAATTTTTATCATTATTTTGATCCTTATTGGATTGAGAGGAAAGAGTATCAGATGCCATTTCTAAACAACTTCTGTGTAACTTGTTAGTCATCTAAAAATTCAAGATTGTATGAAGATACTGGCTCAAAAGTAAGGAAACAATTTCTTTGTTCTATTTGAAGGTTTTCTGTTTCCCTTTATATCTGAAGGAAGCTTTATTTATGTAGGCATAATCGTCACCAATTCACAATTTCTTTTATAAAAAGTAAAGAAATGCCAAAGTCATGGTCCATGGGGGAAAAATACTTGATAAAGTAGACTTAACTGAAATTATAAATTTCTGTTCTGCAAAGACAGTGTCATGAGAATGAGAAGACAAGCCACAAAATGAGAAAAAAAATTGTAAAAGATATGTCTAAGAAGGCAGTTTTATCCAAAATATATAATACAAAGAGCTCTTGAAACTCAACGTTAAGGAAGCAAATGACCAGAATAAAAATGAGCTGTAGATATTAACAGCCACCTCATCAAAGACAATATACAGATAGCAAATTAGCATATGAAAATGTGGTCTCTATCATATGTCATCATGGAAATTCAAATTAAAACTACAGTGAGATACCACTACACACCTCTAAGAATAGCCAAAATCCAGAATACAGACAACACCATATGCTAATAAGAATTAGGAGCAACAGGAACTCTTATTTATGCTGGTGGGAAGGCAGCAAGGTAAGTTACTTTGAAAACAGTATAGCAGTTTCTTAGAAAACGAAAAATACTCTTACCATATGGCTGATTAATCGCAGTTCTTGGCAACAACGCAAAGGAGTTAACACAGGTCCTGTATGTATACAAGTTTTTGTGTGAGGCTTATGTCCATACAAAAATCTGTACACATAGGTTTATAGCAGCTTTATTCATAATTGCCAAAACTTGGAAGCAACCCAGATTTCCTTCAGTAGGTGAATGAATAAACTGTGGTACATCCAGACAATGGAATGTTATTCAGCACTAAAAATAAATGAGCTATCAAGAAATGAAAATAATCTGAAATGCATATTACCAAGTGAAATAAGTCAATCTGAAAAAGCTACATACTGCTTGATTTCAAATATATGACATTTTGAAAAAGACAAAACTATGGAGACACTAAAACGATGGGTGGTTGCCAAGGGTTGGGTGAGTAGGGAAAGGAATGAATAGGCCAAACCTAGAGTATCTTCAGGGCAGTGAGGATATACTGTATGATTCTATAATGGTGAATACATTCATTCATTAAAATGTACAGTAAGAATGAACCCTATGTACCATGAGCTTTGGGTAATTATGGTATGTCAACATAGTTTCATCAATTGTAACAAATGTATTACTCTGTTGGGGAATGTTAATAATGAGGAAGACCATGCATGTGTAGAAATGAGGGTTGTATGGGAAATCTACGTATTTTCACCTCAATTTTGCTCTGAACCCAAAACTGCTCCAAAAAGCAAACTTATAAAAGTTCATTGGAGCATTTTCAAAAAGATGTTTGATCTTCTATTTTCTCCTCTTTTTTAAATGGAATGTCACCTTCATTGTACTTACATTCCATCACTTCTATGGAATGTTTTTTTGCCTTTTCTATGTATTTACCATAAGGTAAGTGATTTCTTCAATATTCTTTTTGACTTCATTGAAATACTAGTATGGTGACTATTTGATGATTAGTTTATCTTTCACATTATGAAGTATAGTTTTTCCTTTATAATATATATCCTCTTTAAGTTAATTTCAATGATATTGCTTTTGAGACACACAGCTAGGTTTATGTATAAATGTGAGCATTAAAATTTAATTCTTGAATTCTAGTGTTCTTTCAAAGGATTCAGTTGCTAGTCTTGAATTTTTGAAGATATTAAAATTGAGATAATGTGGAAAGCTTTATTTGAAAAAATATATTTTGGGTGTGGCCTAAAATATTGGTAAGAATATGAACTTAAGAAGATAAACTAAAGGACCCTGTCAGGATTGATGCAGTGGACTCAGTCAGGATTGATGCAGTGTACCCTGTGCAGACAGACCATTTTCTCTTCCTGGGAAAGTAGCACGGGCATATTTTCCAATATCCATTGTAGTTCAGTTAGAAGCCATGTGACTTTCTGGATAATGGAATGTGAACTGCAGCTTCACATAAGCCAGCTTCAGCCTTGAAACCTAAAATCATTTTATACAGTGTTTTATCTCTTTCTTCATCTCCTAGGTACATTACCCTCTCTGGATACATGTATTTCAGATCACAAAGCTATAAGATGAGAAGAGTCTGTGTTGTTAAATCACTTTTGAGGAACACCTGAACCCAGTGGAATGTAAGATGTGTGGGAAATCAACCTTATTGTATTAAACTACTCAGATTTTTGTGTAGTTGGTTAAAATAGTATTAATTACCATGACTAATGAAAAAATGAAATAAATATCTATCTACTTTTCCTTCAATGGTATAAACAACATATACATTTTAGTACATTATTCTGGAAGTACTACTTCCAAGATGCCCCTTGAGCCATCTCCTTGTTTTTTTTGAACTGTGTTTCCCAAGTGAAGAAATTATGAATAAATCATTTGTTTGTTAGAAGAATCATTTCAATATATCTTGGATCATTTCTACTCTCATAAGAAAAGTGGTATATCTAAACCAGTATGTCCTGATAGCATTAGCATAAATACTGGACTTCCTAGGAGCTACTTCAAAGGTAGTCCGGACTGAATATGTGACAACACAACAAGGCATGATGTGTTGAGGAAACTGCTGGAACAAAGGAAGGAAGATCAAATACTAAAGTTTAAAGGAAGTATACTTTACAAACACATGGGCCCAGGAAAGACAATTTAGATAGCAGATTATAGTAATTTTATGAATAGCCTTGAATGTTTTAATATGGAGTCAAAATTAATAAGCAGTGGGAAACCAGTATGCTTTTGAGTAAGTTGGCTGGTTGCATGGTCACAGCTGGACTTGGGAAAATCAATCTGTGAAATCTGTTAGGCCAGTTACCAAAAGGCAAAATAAAAGACCTTCTGTAGTACACAAAATATTGGGTTTGATGAAAACATTTCCTTTAGACCTTTAAGAAAACATTGTTAGTATCAGGCCTCAACAAACAGAATTCTAAAAAGAAAGCTAAAAATTAGTTGAAGGAGAGCATTAGTATTTTGTGTCTTTTAAAACAGGAGGGAAAACCAAAAATAGTGAGATGCAATAAAAGTTAAATTTTGAGTTAAAAAATTTAAATCTCTTATAAGTCATTAAGAGTAAATCAATCCCTTAAAGAAATTCCATTGTTTAGTGTATAAGTGTTTATTTTTAACATCAAACCCAATCTCCAAGAAGATAATGGTAATTTCTCTTTAATTATAGACAACTTGATCATATAAAAGTTTGATTAAAAAAATCTTTTTATTTTTGACTAATATAGACTATTCATGACATGCTTGGACTTTCTGGATTACAACATCTCTCTTTCTTAAACAACCAGTCATTTTATCATTGGACTAAATTTACCATACAATATGCTTTCTCATATAAAATTATTTCTCTTTAAATTTTCTTAGCAAAAAATACCTCTTTATTTATATAACTTTCTTTACACCTTTCTTATTTCTTGGTTCCTTTTACCTTGTTTTATACATAACCTTTAAATAAACTTTGAATTAGACAAAAAAGTTTCCTTTTTAAAAAGGACACTTCTTTTTTTTTTTAAGAAAGAATGTTTTTCTACAATATATTTTTATTGGAAAATACCCAAATAATGAAATATCTATTATTTAGTTTAATATAACTTTAGATTCCAAATTATAATACGTTTGCCTACAAATGTTTATCCTTTACATTTACCTAATTATTTTAATTATTTTTATAGATTATTTATGAAAACTGGATCAGTCATCACTTAAAGTTATGAAACTCATTATTGCAAAATTATAACTGTGACAGTGAAAAAGATATTACCTAAATGACTCCATTTTGCTTCTAACCTCCAAGCTGTTCTTGTTCATTCCTGGGCATAGGACATACTAACTTAGGGGAACGCTTAGTTTGTAGTTTAACTTTGAATCAAAATGATAACAGTCCTTTACCAAAACAAACCTTTTTACTGCCTGTGGACTAGACTCTCTGAAGCCACAAGTTAGGAAGTTATGGTAATTTTACTAAATACTTTAAGATGTGGCTATCTTCAGTAAACCAAAATGAATGTTTTATCTGTTAAAAATTACACAAGCAAAGATGATTCTGTTTTGGACTGCGTTCACATTTTTGTTACCCCTCTGACAAATTTTGACACTTCATAATATTTGGAAGGATAGAATTGCTTGATCAATAAATGCAAACAAAAATGTATTGGCATTTCTTAAGGCATTCCTAATATTACCTTACCAATATATATATTTTCTAATTTTATTTTACATTCTGGGATACCTGTGCAGAATGTGCAAGTTATACATGTGCCATGGTGGTGTTCTGCACCAACCAACCTGTCACCTATGTTTTAAGTCCCACATGTATTAGATATATTACTTTACCAATAATTTTAAAGTTAGCTTGCTTATTAAAGATTTTACTTAAGTCATGTATACTTGAAAAAGCATTTGACTAGTCTTTCCTTTCCTCTGATAATGTAAAAACATTTCATTTAAATGCCTTTTTTTTTTAGCCAATTAATTAGAGCTCTTGTGTATATTTTCAGTAGTGAAATACTGTGTACACATAATACATAATAAATACATAGATGTTTAGGCATACTGATAGAAGTACATCTTATAGATTCCTAAGACCTCCTTTTGGTCCCCACTATGTTAGACTTGCAAACTGTTGATAACCTGTTTCACAACCATGGTTGTTATCCCTTAAATAGCTCTAAGTCTCCATATTGAAGGAAACAACTCTTAGATAAAAAATTTAACATCTCAAAGTACGTTAAATTTAATACAGCAAATTTAACATCTGAAAGTACAGAGAGAAAAAGTCTGGTGGTGCTGGAGGGAGATTAAAGATGAATGTGAAATCAAACTTAAAATTAGAGAAATCTATCATAGGATTGTATGTGGAGATCAATTTTATTTAGATAGGTACTATCTATCTTTCAACTGAATCTCTAAGCTCTGGGCAGAGCCCAAACTGAATTCTGTGTCTCCTAAAATGGAGAATTATTATGAGACTAGACCATGTGATGCTTTTACAGTGCAGTTAATTTTTTTTAAACAAGGACATTTCTAAGTGCTTAAATTATAGTCTTCCTCAAAAACCTCAAGAGAATCCTCTGTTGCAATAACAAGCAGTTTAAGAACTGAGATGAACTTGTCTGTTTACATTCTTGGGGTTCCATAAGGAAAAACAGGTTACTCCCTGAAAAGGAGTCTGGTGCCTCCTCCATTTTCTTTAAGGAACTCCAGGCTATTATATACAATTATAGGTCCCTCATGCAGCAGAGGGTACAAGAGAAAGAAGAGACAGAATAAGTAAATGAAGAAAACAGAATTCAATCAACTGAGAAAAAAAAAACAACAACCTTTTGCCCTCTCTTCCCCCAAAAATGTCCTGAAGGTGGGGGGTGAACATAAAGCCCTTTTAAACAAACACACACAGGCACACATACACACAAACATCTTGGATGTTGGCTTTTAATTAACCTGGCTTTTAACCATTGAACTCCTTTAAAGAAATCTCTTTAAATCTTATTACGAAATTTCAGCTAGGACAAACTTCTGCTATTTCAGAAGTACCAAGTATCAAACCAAAAAGAGCTTGGTTTAAGAACAAAACTCAGGTTGTCATGGTGGAAAAAAAGAAGGCAGAACCCTTAGCTATGGAACATCTCTTTCAGATTGGCCTGTCTAGCAAAAAGGTGGCCTTGTTATGTAAACAAAGCCCCTTAAGTAATCAAAATTAAAAAAATCTTTTCTCTTACATTTTATTATGGGGATTTAGTTAGTTTAGAGGCTTTGTTCTCAGTAAGTTGGAACTTCCTTTTGGATTTGATCAAGTCAGAGATGGTTGATCAATCCCAATGAAAAAAAAAAGACTGAAAGGACAATAAAAACAGAAATAACAACAATAAAACAGTTAAACTAAACAAATAATGGCACAATTTATACAATAACTGAACACTGTAATGGTAAGGAGAAATTAAGACCAGCTGGTTGTTAATCTCAACTTTAGTCAAGACAAACCCCAATTCAGTTACTTACTTAGGGATGGATCTCAGGCTGAAGACTGCTCTCTACCATCCTAGAAGTGGGAAAAGACTCAAATTCATCTTCCCTGTTGGAAGAGAGCTCAAAATCCATAAAGGAGTTACCTGCCTTTCATCATCATGGACACAGGAAAATTTGCCTTCCTTGAGTTGGAGGCAAGTAAAATTCTAATAAAAGGAGTTGTCCAAATGTTGGGATATAAGGGATTCTCTGGCAAGGGTGCTTCCAAGCCTCAGCAAATTGTCCTATTGGTTTGAGTCATAAAGATAACTCAACCTGGTACCAAGCACTGGTTGAAGATTTGTCAAAAGTCAGTTGCACCTCCACTCAGAATCTTTTTGTGGTTACCAGTATGTGAATTCTGAATATCTGAGACAGATCTCAGTTAATTTAGAAAGTTTGTTTTGCCAAGGCTGAGGATGGATGCATGTGACACAGACTCAGGAGGTTCTGGCCACATGTGCTCAAGGTGGTCATGTCACAGCTTGGCTTTACACATTTTATGGAGACATGAGACATCAATCAACATTGGATTTATCCAAAAAGGCAGGACAACTCAAAGCAAGGAGTGGGCTTTCAAGTTACATGTAGGTGACAGACAAGTTCGCATTCTTTTGAGTTTCTGATTAGCCTTTCCAAAGGAGGCAATCAGATATGCATTTATCTCAGTGAGCAGAGGGATGATTTTGAATAAAATGAGAGGCAGGTTTCCCCTAAGCAGTTGCCAGCTTGACTTTCCCTTTTAGCTTAGTGATTTGGGGGCCCCAAGATTTATTTTTCTTTCACAAACCCAAGGCATAGTGATTTTTATATTACATTCCTAAACAGCACATGCATAGACATTAGAACAGAATCCTGTCATCTAATGTGGAATCTCTCTTTATTCGCTTTTTCATCACATGGGTTAGTCAATAATATGCTGTTGATCATGGGAAGGATAGGTCTCATCTGACATTATTTTGCACAACCTATACTTTCCTACCCCCACCCCAGGTACCAACATGAAAAAGACCATTGCTAAGTTATGCATATGTCAGTTTTGAAATACTTCATTTAAAGATAAAATACATTATTCCAATCTTTGCTTCCATTTTTAAACTTTATCTTTTCATGAGGAGGTTCTTCAAAAATGAAATGTAGTTAAAAATATACTGGAAAACAAATGATATTTAACATATTTGAGAGATTTATACACAAAGCCTGAAAATTATTTTTGCTAGAAATTATACAAGATTAAATATTTCACTTTTCTATGTTTAAAATATTTATATTGAAATGTAGTAAGATATCACATCGTTTTATAAAATTACAGTGACTAAGCTACAGGGAAGACTATTGTCAAATACAAAAAAATCTAGTATATTATACATATAGTGAATTTTATTTTCCAATTTAAGCCAAGAAGGACAACTATGAGTAGCAGAGTAATAGTCATTGACATAAAAGCATAAGAATAAATACATATGTCTTTACAAAATTAGTTTGAAATTTATTTTTACTTCCATTTAATTATAGATCAAATAAAGTCATTTTAGTGTATAATTTTGCTGACTCCAATTTCTGTTTTCTAATTCAGGCATAAAACTATATAAAAGCAAAGTTAATTCTTAAGCAATTGTTCATTAACTTCAACTTTATATAATAATAGCATTCTCCAGAGGAACTATCATCACTGATGACTTACGTGTCCATAGTTTGGGTTCCCCCAAGGGTAGAACTAAGAAGCGCAAGTAAGGAAGTGGGGAAAGTGGGACAAAGAAAAGCTGATAAATAATGTATTTATGAGCCGGTTACTCCTGAGGTCAACTGAAGCTAAATCCTCTGGGATCTTGGGGCTGTCTGGAAATATCTTGGAACAGACCCCAAGATAGTTTTATTAGATGGCAGGTTTTTCTACTAACTCTCTTAGTGCATGGTTGAGGGCCACTCCCAGTGGGTGGCAACTCTACCACACTACAGCCATTGCATCTGGCAGAGGGAGTAAGCTCACTTGGTACTGGGCAAAGATCATAGGCAGAATAGGGGCTGGACACAGTGGCTCATGCCTGTAATCCCAGCACTTTCAGAGGCCAAGTCTGGTTGATCACCAAAGGTCAGGGTTTCAAGACTAGTCTGTCCAATGTGGTAAAACCCCATCTCTACTAAAAACACACACACACACACACACACACACACACACACACACACAAAGCCAGTCATAGTGATAGGCACTGATCATCCCAGCTACTCAGAGGCAGAGGCAGGAGAATTGCTTGAACCTGGGAGGTGGAGGTTGCAGTGAGCCAAGATCACACCTATGCACACCATCCTAGGTGACAGAGTGAGATTCCATCTCAAAAAAAAAAACAAAAAACATAAAGAAAAAGATCTTAGGCAGAAAAGGGAGACAGAGAACTTTGAGTTAAAAATGATAGTAACTGTTTAGAGTTATCCACAAACTCAGGTGGCCCAAACCACCTGCTACTGATGTTCTCGTTCATCAATAGCATCTAACACATTCTATTATATACCTGTTTTATTTGTTAATTCAGTAACCTCATACTTATGAAACACTTTTTATTAGAAAAGATCAGTTCCAAATGCTTTAAAAAGATCAGTTCTAAGTGCTTTGAAAATAGTAGTGAACAAAATAAAATCCCTGCTCTTGTGGAAATTTTAGTCCAGTGGGAGAGACAGACATTAAAGTGAATCAAATAATTATGTAAATAATAGAGATAATAAAATTGCCTACATCCTCCCTCCCCAATTCCAAGTACTGAGGAGTAACAAGCAGCAGGTTTTGGTTGGTAAGTCAGTTCTTATAAAAACCTGTAAGAAATGAAATGGACTGCCTCTTGAGTTAATAATTGTATCTTATGCATCAACTCTGTGTTCAAGTTTGTTTTAGTGAAGCTTTTAATACAGTGATATTCAATCTTTTTTGTAACTAGTGGTTGGTAGTGGTAAGCATGCCCAAAATATATGGTCTGTAAAATTTTCTATATGAAATGTATTTCTTGTATTCCAGTATCAGGGAATTTATGGGAAGATGTGTATGTGATAAGTTAAAAAGTTGCTGTATTCTTTTGATTCTTTTTCTCTGAACTAGAAAAAGAAAATTGAAAAGTCAGAAGCTATTCTGTTTCTCCTCTTGTTTTTAATTTCAGAGATAGGAAGAATGTTAAGACAGGAGTGCAACTATATAAAAAAGAGGTCTTAAAGAAAGGTGTCAAAGGCAAACCAAGTTGATGTCAAATACCTTCAACTCTGCACTAAACAGCACTTTTTTGTCCTGGGATGGAAGCTGTGATTAGTGAATGAATGCATTGCTGCTTACAACTCTAAGACATTCCCGCAGAAGTCATGCTGCATTCCAGGCTGCTATCTAGAAGTCCTAGCACACTTTCTATTTTTCAGCAGCTCCCAGCTCTGTGACACAGTTTCTAATTGTGCTTCAGTTTCCCTTTGAGGCTTTTTTCCCCCTAGTCAGCTTCTTTTAAAGGCTCTCTTTGCGCTTTTAAAAAGATGAAAGGATGCATGAAAGTCAATTATTTTCAGAAGAATAAGAGAAAAACAATAACAAGCACTGAAAAGTTGAGTGACAAATAACTTTGTAAATTGCTTAAAATAGGTCAGAACATTTGAGACTTCTTGATGACCGTTGTTCAAAATGGATTTAATAACATGTAGATTTCTAGTCTGCATACATACAGAATTCTGTTGATGTGTTTGCATTGCACTGGGAAAAATTAACAATGAAAGACACAGTCTATAGATATTCACATTATGATCTGTCCAGTTATGCTGATATTACTACCATATCACTATAAATGACTTCTCCCTTCAAAATAAATAAACAACCAAATGATGTTGAGAGTGTGACAACAATATATAATAAATATTCAGGACAGAGAATGAGATGCAACCACGGATAATATTTATACTTGAAAATAAAGTTAAAGCATATGGAATAGTTGAAATAATCTATAGTGTTATAAATATGTATTGAGTAAGAGAAAAGCAAAACTAATTCTTGGAAGAGCACAAACAGAAATATCATATAATTAGTTACAGGAACTATATTTTTCATCAATGGAATTTGAAAGTACAATCAAATATGTACATTTTAAAACATTTCTAATAACATTTCCAATTTTGACAGGAAATATAAATGAGTGTATCCAAATACATATTGAAAATAATAATATGATAGTGGATTTTATAGCTGATATCAGTACCTAATATAAGTTATAATAAATAAGTTCTGATTAGGTTGAATGGGATGATATAGGGATTAGCCTAATAATAACAGGGTTTATTTATCCCTTAATACCTGAGGTACTATTCATAGTATTTCACATAAATGAACTCAGTTAATATGCAAAACTATCATTTGATGAATGCCCTTGTTTTAGTTTTATATTGCTACCCCAACAAATTACCTTAACAGTATTGGCTTAAAAGAAAACAAATATACTATTTTGTAGTTTCTGTAGGCAATATGTTCAACAAAGGTGTTTTTGTTTTTTTTCCCTAATCTAGGTGTTCCAGGGCCATGGTCCTTACTGAAGACTATGAGGAAGAATTGACTCCCAAGTTCAATTAGCTCGTTGGTTTAATTCACTTTCTGATTGTTGTAAGGCTGAGGTCACCACTTTCTTGCTGGCTGTCAGCGAGGCATTATTCTCAGCTTCTTGAGGCTGTCCACAGTCCTTGATATGTGTCCTCTTTCTCCATCTTCAAAGCCAAAATGAGTTTACAAGGCCCTATGTGATTACGTATCCACCAAGGACACATAGCCAAAGGTAGAGAAGTTGCATTTTGAAACTATTATGGCACAAGAGTCCATGATAATCATTACTATATCATAAAAAATAATGCTGGGAAGCAAATCCTAGCACAAAAATGAATGTTATAGACAAATCAAATAACATCACAAATCAAGAAAATTGCTAGTTCCCTATGATACAGCATTCACCAACACTAATTCCAGCAGTACGAAATGAAATATGTAAATGTAAAAACAATATTTTAAAAGTACTAGCTTTGGCCTAGTGTAGTGGCTCCCATCTGTAAAACCAACATTTTGGGAGGCCAAGGCAGAGGATCACTTGAGGCCAGGAGTTTGAGACCAGCATGGGCAACATAGGGATATCCCATCTCTACAAAAAAAAATAATTAAAAAATTAGTCTGCTGTGGTGAGGTGTGCCTGTGGTCACAGCTACTTAGGAGATCAAAGAAAGAAACAAAAACAAAAATAGACAAATGGGACTAAAAAGCTTCTGCACAGCAAAATAAATAATCAACAGAGTAAAGAGATGACCTGCAGAATGGGAAAAACATTTGTAAACTATACATCTTACAGGGGACTAATATCCAGAATATATTACACAAGGATCTCAAACAACAGCATTAAAAATACAAATAACCCCATTGAAAAGTTGGCAAAAAAATATGAATAGACATTTTTCAAAAGACATACAAATAACCAACATATGAAAAATGCTCTATATCATTAATTATTAGAGAAATACAAATTAGAACCATCATGAGATACCATCTTACCCCAGTCAGAATGACTATTATTAACAAGTCAAAAAATAACAGATGTTGGCAAGGATGTGGAGCAAAAGAAATGCTTATACACTATTAGCAGAAATGTAAATTAGTACAACATCTGTGAAAAACAGTAGGTAAGTTTCTCAGAGAAACAACAATAGAACCACCATTCAATCCAATAATCCCACTACTGGATATCTATCCAAAGAAAAAGAAATCATTATGTCTTAAAAATAGCTGCACATATAATTATTACATTATTCATAATAGCAAAGATATGGAATCAATCTAATTGTCCTTCAACAGATGACTGGATAAAGAAAATATCTCTCATATATATCTGTATCTATATACCTATATATACACACACACACAAGAAGTACATACACTCAATGGAATACCATTTCAGCTTTAAAAAGACTCATGTCTTCTGCAGCAACATGGGTGAATTGGAGGCTCTTAAGTGAGACAACTCAGAAATGGAAAGTCAAATACCATATGGTCTTATTTACAAATGAAAGCTAAATAATGTGTATATATGGACATAGAACGTGGAATAATAAACACCAAAGACTCAGAAGGGAGGGAGGATGGAAATGAGATGGAAATGTAATGGATCCAGTGTACATTATTTGGATGATGGTTACACTGAAATCCCAGATTTCACCATTATGCGATATGTCCATGCTAAAAAACTGCACCTGTATCCCTTAAATTTATGCAAATAAAACATAATTTTTGAATAAATTATTCCTATGTATTTGTATAGTTTCTAATATTTCTCATTATTAATTTATAGTTTTATTCCATTGCACTAAAATATCAAATTTTAGTGCAATGGAATAAAACTATAATTTTATTATAGTTTTGCACAGCAAAATAAATAATCAACAGAGTAAAGAGATGACCTGCAGAATGGGAGGTCATTAATGGGAGGTCATACCCCATTAATATTTATGGGGTAAGCTTAGTCTTGAGATGACCTGCAGAATGGGAGGTCATTAATGGGAGGTCATACCCCATTAATATTTATGGGGTAAGCTTAGTCTTACCCCATAAATATATATGCCTACTACATACCCACAAAGATTTAAAAAAAGAAAAAGAAAAAAATGCACAAATCAGCAGTAAGCATATGTACAAATGAACTGCTAGTGGCAGTGTAATTCTCATAATCTTTAGTGTTATTTAATATTTTCAATCAAGAGTCTCACATTTTTAATAATATTCTTTAAACAATTTCTCATTAAGTGTTATATGTTAAGGAAATAAATAACTATGCAAATTTTTTAAACATGCATTTCATCACACTATTATTGTTTATTTTAATCAAACATTGGACAGTTTAATTCAGTTAATTGTTAATTTCTAAATTAATAGTAATACAAAGTCTATTTAGCAGCTCACAAATAGTGTTTTGAAGAATATTTAACGTTTAACAATATGAAGTGAAAACACAGAATACAGGTGTATATGTCTATGTGTATGTATATGTGTTTGTGTATGTTTGTATACCACAATAAAGAAATATATTTAAAATTTTAATTATTATCTTCAAGTAGTGGGATTGGTTAGAGTTTATCTTAAAATGTGTTCTTTATCTTTTACTATATTTTAAACATTTTGTAGTATGAATATTATTGGGTCTCATAATTTCATAATTAACAGTTTATAAATTAATCTGTATTCTTTCATGTTTTTAATGTTGTGTTAGAAACATGATATAGATGGTTCTGAACTTCAATTGAAACTAAAAGGAGAGACTGGGCATGGTGGGTCACCCTTGTAATCCCTGTATTAATGGAGACTGAGACAAGAGGATTGCTTGAGCCCAGGAGTTTGAGACTAACCTGGGCAACATAGTGAGACTCAGTCTCTACAAACTAAAACATAAAAGAAACCCTCAAAAGCTAAAAGGAGAGAATCAAAACAAAAAGCAACTTCATCTATGTTAGTAGATTTGCTTATTTTAAATCTTATGGAGACGTTATCTCAAAAGGTTTTAGAGTAACAGTATATTTTATTAATATTTATGACATAGCATATTATTATTAACATTATGACATGATTCACTCAAGGTCATGAACTCATTTATTTATTTAAAAGTAGTTATTGAGCCACTAGTTTATGCTCGATATTGCTTTATATGCCAAGAATACAACAGTGAACAAGATAGATGTAGTCTGTGTGTCATGGAACATCAACACTGATGGGCCCTGGATTCAAGCTCAACTTACTTGACTAAAAGCTCCCACGGTCTTTCATTACACTAAACTGCTTCTATAAAGTAAGCATTTTCTTGTAAATCTAATCTGAAACTTTATATTTTTTCTCATGTGCTTTCATTTGTCCCCATATAAAGTGATTGATCCACTTAGCAAAAATAACTCAGAATTTATATTCTTGGTAAATAATTCAATTAAAATCTAAATTGTGTGAATGGATTATTTCTCTTCTAAGTATCAGTTTGCTGGTGACCACCTGCTTACACTGTACCTAGAAAGCTGCCAAACAGATATATTCTTTCCAATTGGTACAAGAAAACACTTTCCAGGCTATCGCCTTCCTCATTGTGTTTCATCTAGGCATCAATTTTAATGAAATAATAATGTGCTTGGCACCAGAATATCATCTACCATCCAAGGATGTCCAAGTATGTAACAAACATCAATTAAGTAGCACAATAGTTCTGTAAGAGAGAACATCATTATCACAGTTCTGGAATTGAATGGAATATAGAACAGGGGAAATAATGATAGAAACCCATTTTGAATTAAGCAGAGGAATGTAGATTGCTAAGTTGAATAAGTTCAGTTCATTACCTTAGTTAAAAAGTAGTAAATGTTTTCTGAAATGGGTGGGTACTGTTTTGAAAAAAAGGAAACCCAAATTCTGATAGAGATGAACATCTCACCTCTTTGCTTAATTCAGGATATAATACTCTGCAATAATTGTTAAAAATTAGGCTTGGTTGGCAATTTAAGAAAACTGAAAGTACTATCTTTAAAGTAACAAAAAAGTCTCTAGTGCAAAATTAGTCCATTCAGGAAAGATGATTGTGCTAAAAACAAAGGTGACTAGTTGAAAGAAATACACAAATCAATTAATTAAAAAATATAATTTGAAAATGACTCAATATTTATAATATTCTGAGGTAAATTATGAGATATTTGCTTGTGAAACATGATACACTTTCAAATCTGATATATGGAGCAAAGTATACATTGTCATCAAAGGAGGTTACTTATCAATAAATGAAAAAATAAAATAGATATGTGCTTGTTTAATACAAATTTTTCTGTGTAAAATTAGGCTCTAATGGCCGGGCGCGGTGGCTCACGCCTGTAATCCCAGCAATTTGGGAGGCCGAGGCGGGTGGATCATGAGGTCAGGTGATCGAGACCATCCTGGCCAACATGGTGAAACCCCATCTTTACTAAAATTACAAAAAAATTAGCTGGGCATGAAGGTGCACACCTGTAGTCCCAGCTACTCGGGAGGCTGAGGCAGGAGAATTGCTTGAACCCAGGAGGCAGAGAGTGCAGTGAGCTAAGATCACGCCACTGCACTACAGCCTGAGCGACAGTGTGAGACTCCCTCTCAAAAAAAAAAAAAAAAAAAAAATTAGGATCTAATTACTGGATTTAAAAATCATTTAATCATTTTCAATTTGACATGGTAACATTCAATTCTTCAGTATCCAAGTCAATGATATACCTTATCTCACATAGGGTCAAAGAAAGAACTTCAGTACGTTATCTACACCCAGTGAATCTATTTATAAGAAAAAGTGTCTCATTTTGTTTATTATGAAGTTTTGCTCTACTTAAGTATCTAATTTTAATAGTGGCTGAACTTTGTACACTTCCACTATTTAACAGATTTTGAACATTTAACTGATTTGCAATTGGAAATACTTTTCAAAGGTGAAGCTGTGAAGAGACATGAAAGTTAAGGGGCTTATGTTTTGCTCAGGTAATATATTACATTTGTACTTTGACAGCTCTCATAATTTGGAGAAATATATTGTGTTTGTATGATAACTGGTTTTAGAATTACCTCAATCCTTTTCAGCGCAAGTAGATGAAAAATGCTGAATGAAGATGAGATCGGTCATTAAACCATGAAATATGCAGAGGATGTTCTAATGCATTTCTGCATTTGGATTATGTCATCCATAAAAAATAGTTTCACAGTTATTTTGATTGCCTTTTCAAAAATACTTGACAGCTGCATGCACTGTTAATATATGAGTTCTTGGGGAATGTGCATGTTTGTTCGGTTATAATGTAATAAAGTTAAGATCATCCTATTAAAAATCAACTTAAATAACTGGGAATTCTGAACTGTTTAATATGTCAACCTAATCTTCCAAAAAGATAAGTGCTAATATTTTAAAGTGTTGCTCATAAAGCTGGAAGAGCAAGTTGCTTTTTACTTAAAAGTTAAATTTCTTAAAATTCATGCAACCATTATCTT
Organism: Aotus nancymaae; assembly: GCF_030222135.1. NCBI lineage: Eukaryota > Metazoa > Chordata > Mammalia > Primates > Aotidae > Aotus > Aotus nancymaae. Next base: position 36,433,211 of record NW_026988413.1, read on the forward strand.
TTTAAAATCTTTTTCCTAAAACTGTATCTCACCTATATTCATTCTTATTTAATTATTCTTAATTTATCTAAATAAGTTCACATGCAGATTTATTATTTTAAGTGATATATGTGCACTCCTTCATGTTCTTTCCCCATTCTTCTTGCCTAGAATGGCGAGAGCCAGCTTGATCTTGGAACCCTGTGTTGAAGATAAAGAGTTAGTGTTAGAGATTCCACATAACTGCTTGACTCTAGGACCTTTTTCTTCACCCTCGCCCCTCCACCCCGCCACCATACATAAATGCATCTTTTCTCACTGATCTATACTATCTTCCCTGGATAGAGGCATTCTCTCTTAATTAGGAAATATGTTTATATGTGTGTGTATATATATGTGTATGTGTGTATATATATATATGTGTGTATATATGTATATAGCTCATGTCTTGAAATTTTGTTAAAAATGTAAAAAGTCATACATATTTTTTCTCATCTTAACATTTTGCTAAATGTATATCTTTATCTTTGTCACAGCAGCTTAGCTCACCTTAACTCATAATCTTGCAATTCTCATTCTACACTTATGAAACATTCTCTTACAGGTAAACACAGCTTTGTAGACCTTTCATATGATTTACTTACTTATTGATTAAACTGCTTTGATAAGGTCAAAAATTAATTATATGTTGATTTCTACTTCACAGCTAAGAATATTTTGAATTTGTGCAAGAAAAACTGTAAGTACTAGTGATACCATTCATACCTAAAATGTTTTATTTTAATGAAGAGTTACTTTAAAGTACTCCTTTTTGATTGAAGTTCCTTGCCATTTTTAATATTTCAAATATGAAATCAACTTCTTATAATACTTCTCTATAAACCTTAAAATACTGATTCCAAGTGAAAATAATCTAATTTGGAGCTGAAATTTTCTCTTTTCTACCTCAAAACATTTTATGTAATTATAGTAGACTTTAGTGCTTTCTCCTGAAGCAAGTTTTTAAAAGTTTTAACATGAAATTTTAAACATTTAAAAAAATGTAAAACCTATTAATAAGACACAGCACTATATATTATTAAAATTTCTTCATACCCAATTGGAAGATTATTAATACTGGTCATAATTCTAATGATACGAAAAATTTCCCAAGCTATCTGGAGGAGCTATGATTTATCAAGCAGTATATATTATGCCATGGGCATTCAAGGTCAAGGTCTCTGGCAGCCTTTGGTCTAGAGCTCTGCATATAAAGGAGTCCTAAGCATTTTCACTTTGTAAGCTGAGGCAAATTACATCCTATTTCACTATCTTACTTTTTGTATGGATGAACAAAAAGAAAAAAAAGTTCACAAAAATTCTTGATAGAGATATTCTGTCAAAAAGCCACTTTATAAAGGTTCAGTTTCTTCTAAAAAGAATTTTAACACCATTTACCTTGAAATAAGCCTTTCTATGAAGTAAACTTTATTGTTTTTCTCTTAATTCAATTGTTGCTTGTTTGTTTAGTGTAACTTCTTATAATTCATTTAAACCTACTTTCATGGTATCCAAGTACGTCAGCAATTTCTTCTGTTCTGTTCGACTGTACTTAGATCAAAGTGTCTCGGTGCCTATTGATGTGTCCCAGGATCTGGAAGCTATTTTTCTTTATTCAGAAAAGATAGCTACAAGAATATAAGAATAGGAGTAAAGTAGTGTGTGTTTTCATAATCTGTTCATGGAATCAACCATCTATTATCAAATACATGTCAAAAACCCTGAGCCAAGTGCTATCTCAACTTGAAACTGCCCTGTACTCTAAAAAATATATCTTCATACAACATTCATGCATATACACATACAAATTACCAAACATGCTCAGAAACAAAGTTTAACTATTAGCAGATACTTTAAATGCAATAACGTTGAGAATTTTCTTTTAACCTTTGCCTCTTTTGTGTGTATTAAAAAAATACAACAGAGTATAATGATTTATTATAAGCTTCAGAAATAGAATAAAGATGTGAGGAGATATTACTTACATACTATGAGGCCACAGTCATTGAAACTATGTGAACTAAGTTGTATTTTTTGGAAGCAGAATCTGATTCTACTTCCAAGAGGCAGACTGGGCATACACATTTATCTCTTCTTCCCATGTAATTTCAACTTAATGTCATTGAATTAGCAGAAGATATATTTATTTTAAAATAATAGCAATGAAACAAGAAATTAAAAGGGTAAGAAATACTGATACAAATGTGTACTTTTTGGAAAGTAAAAAACAGATGAGACCATATTTGGGAACAAAATAAATTTAAAAAACAAGCAAAAAAAGGAATTAAATAAAACTGTTGAAAAGCTGAGAACAGACTTTGCCATACAAGCTGCTGAGAAACTCCAAGTTTAGAATCAACAAAAAGTGAGCTGTAGCAAGACCATATCAGTCCTTAACTGAAGAACTGCTTGAGAAATAAATCTACCACTCATGGCTATAGGAGTGGGTGGGTAGCTATGATTTCCTCAACATAAACTCCTAAACTCAAAGCAGTGGGAACTTGGGAACTTCTTTCATGGTTATTGGGATCAGAGAAAGAAACAGAGCAGCAAAGTTAATATAAAACTACATTTTCACAATAAACATGTAGGAGGAATAAGAAGAAAGAATTCAGCTCCACTTAAGATTGAAACATACTACAATGTTCATACCCCATGTAGAGCTGTTTTGAGTTTGGTCATTATGGGGCTTTACATCTGGCTCCGTGTTCTCATAACATGAAGGAAAATTGGCCAATCAGCCAAAGTGATACATTTAAAAGTGTTATTAGAAGGATAATGTACAAGTGTTTTGAGGGACCATTTGTACTTCTGGATATCTACTCTGGCGAAGCACCTAGACGTATGCACATGTATAAATGCACATGGATATTGATTTTAATTTTTATAATGCAGAAAATGGAAACAATACAACTGTTGGTCAATAAGGCACTGAGAAGTTGAGAAATAAAAATAAAATCCTAAGTTCCCAAACTGACTGAATAGATGCTGTCTTGGTCAAGGGGACCCCAGAGACACTTTAAACTTTGAGTTCTCAACCATGATGGGATGGGAGGTTAGCCATGCTTTGCTATAACCCCTCTTGTCTGTGACTTAGACAAAACTGATCAGCATTGACGTTAAAACAGGGAACATAAGACTGACAGAACAGACTCATTGTGGCAATAAAACACCAAATTATAAAGATCTAAGGTCATATTTGCCAAAGTTTTAGTTATGCGCCCCTACACTTAAAGAATAAACTCTTATTCTGCCACAAGCCTTTTTATTTTTCTTTAGCAGCTAAATCAGCACTAGCCTCCAGATAAGCAACTTTAAAGCAATTGCAGCTCATTGACCAGCAGACACTGACTAATAAATTCCCCATTCTTCAGGCCAATACTACAGCTTTGACTGGACAAGAGACTGATTCAAGCAACTTTTGGCTGATAAGGGACCACCAACCATGGACTGGTTCTGGCCAGTTTACAGAGGCTGTGCACTGAGTGACTTCCAGTCTTTACTTCACCTTTAGATGTATAGGGCCTAATTGTAACACATTTAAATTTTACATCTCCACCCCAAAGAAAACCTGAGTCATATGTAACATACATGTTTATTCAGTATGCATATATTAAGACTACCTCATAAACGAATAGGTATGTGTAGCTAATCTCACTGGACATAGATCTCAGCTTCTCCTTTTTTCTCTGAAGTGCCTGCTTTTAATTTTAGATGGAGGCTGCAGGTTGTAATATTCAAAAGAAATAAAGCTCTTCTTTCTAAGTTTATAAAGCTTATGATTTTTCAGTTAACACCAACAATAAAAAAGTTTACTATATTCATACAAATCAATATTTTATTGTCACTAGAAGTCATGTTGCATGAACATGCAAATCAGAACACTGGAAGTACTCTCTATCTTGATTGGAAGGTTGGGTACGTGAGTGTTAGTTATTTCATTATTATAGTTACAGTAACTATACCTCAAAAAATACTGTATAAAGAAATAATAATTACTGGTATGAAAAGGTCTTTACTACTGTTAGAAAATAGCAAGTTTCAGAACACCAATGCCTATAAAAAATCCAACTTAAAACACACTGAATTTTGTGAAATATACATTTGACTATAGTCCTTATTTTCTGGCATACAGTTCCTAAAACTCTTGGAATCTCCAGAAACATAAGAGCATTTTCTTATGCCAATAACACGACTGGTGGTGGGGGGCCTCTAGATAACTTCAGGATGGAGACTAGGGACCAGAAAAACCAAGGTCGGATTAGAGGATTAGAACTTTTACCTTTACCACCCCACCTAACCTCCATGGAGAAGAGCGAGGGCTGAAGGTTAAGTTGATCACCAGTTGCCAAAGATTTAATTAGTCAAGTTTCCAATTTTTTTTTTAACTGTGTTCTAGAAGCTTCTAGATAGCTGAATAAGTGGAAGTTCCTGGATGGTGGCAAGCCCTGAGAAGCCATGGAGGCTTCACACTCCCTGCCATATACCCAACAGTATGGATCTCTTTCATCTGGCCACTTATCTGTATCTTTTGTAATATCTCTTATAATAGGCCAGTAAACATAGTGTTTCCCTGAGTTTTGCAAGCTGCTTTAGCAAATTAATCAAATCCAAGAAGAAGGTCATGGGAATCCTGATTCAAAACTGGTCGGTCAGAAGTACAAGTCACAAGCCATGCTTTTGACTGGGATCTGATGTTGGGGCCAGTCTTGCAAGACTGAACCCTCAACCTTTGGGATCTGACACTATCTCGAGTTAGATAGGGTTGGAATATAATTGAATTAGAGGACAGCCAGCTGGTGTCCACTGCAGAATTGCTTACTTGGTGGGTGGGGAAAAAACCTTCACACATCTGGTGTCAGAAGCATTCTGTGCTATATTGAGTGACTGGGAAAACAGAGAGAAGGAAAAGTAAAACACACGTTTTTTTTTCTCATATCTCTGTAAGCAGACATATATTCATGCAGTTATACACATAAAGAAGTATGTTTGTATATGAATATAAATGTGTGCATTTATGATGGTGGCTATATATTTAACTCACACTTAATTCATATTGTTGTTATCAGGGGTTATATCTCAGAAGGGATTAAAACTTTGAAGGAGTTTTGAAAGAGAGGCCTTTTCTTCTTGACAAATACCCTGCATTACAGTTTGGACTTCTCATAAGCATTACTTATTAGGAATTTCCAAAATCAACAATCATGGCAACAGTAACAAGCAACCACAAGGTGAATGAAGTATTGAAATGGGAACTTTATTCAATATTTCCTATGTGATAACTGATATTCACATCTCTGAAACATGTATCTAAAATTAACCCTCCAAACTAGGGTGCGCCTTCCCAATATGAATTCACATTGCTATTAATCTACAAATATGATAAGATACAATGGGAGATAAATGGTGACTTCTATTTTTTCCTGCTGGATACTTCCATTCATGAAATGGATGCTAGGAAACAACAGAAGCAGGAAGTAACATGCACAAAGATGCTATAAAAACCTAAACATTAAGATAGATATCGTACAGCAGATTCCAGAAAATGTCTCTGGAGCTGCTTTTTTCTATTTTTTTTTTTTTTTTTTTTTGACGGAGTTTTGCTCTTATTACCCAGGCTGCAGTGCAATGGCGTGATCTTGGCTCACTGCAACCTCCTCCTCCTGGGTTCAAGCAATTCTCCTGCTTCAGCCTCCCGAGTAGCTGGGACTACAGGCTGTGCCACCATGCCCAGCTAATTTTTGTATTTTTTTAGTAGAGACGGGGTTCATGTTGACCAGGATGGTCTCGATCTCTTGACCTCGTGATCCACCAGCCTCGGCCTCCCAAAGTGCTGGGATTATAGGCGTGAGCCACCGCGCCCGGCCTGGAGCTGCTTTCATTGTATCATATTATTTAATATTTTATTCTCTGATCCACCTGTTACAAGGCATGTGCACATTTCCATTATTGTAATTGGGATGTCATTTTCAGGCACAAGAGTTTTACTGGGCAGAAAACAGAACAAAGTACCTCCAACACTTAAAACTTACAGGGAAACCATTGTGAATTTTGTTGGGATGTCTAATGACATTGAAATAAGAGACTCTAGGCAAAAATATTTCATATGCTTTTAGAGTCTAACAGAAATGGGAATGTTTACAATGGCCAAGTAGGAGCAAAACAGTACTAAGACTGCATATCCAGATCTATATCTAGATACAACTATTTACCTATATACTAAAGTGCTAAAGATGAGCAAACAAATTTGAAATTTTGCCTATTCCAATAAGCCAGGGGTGATGACTATTCTGATATGAGTACTTAGAGTGATTAGTGAATCACTGATTCTCACACATGGCTGCTCATTAGAATTCTCTGTATGATTTCAAAGAACCATCAATGCCTTGGCCCCATTCCCAGAGAATATGGTTTAATTTGTATTGTGCGTGACCTGAGAAGCAGGAGTATTAAAAGCCTCTCAAGTAATGCTAATATGCAATAAATTTTAGTAACCAATAACTAACAAATCATTCCCAAGTTGAAATATACTCAATTAGCAAGCAACCTTCTTTTAGCAGAAGATAATGAAATAAAACTCACTTACATACAGTTGACAAAATATTGCTTTAGAAGTGTTTTATTTATTTCATATTACAGATTAGGTGTTTGTTACATAGATATAGAATTTAATAGATGAATTGTTAAAAGATGAGTGCAGGGGAACCATGTTTCCATGTTGCCTAACTAAATGATTTGCTAAAGAAGCTAGAGTCCTTAAGAAGAATGAAGATCATCACTCTCAATCAATGGGTTTGTCTCCTTCTATCTTAGTTTTTTGGTATTATCTACTCTGGCACAAAGATACATGACAGGTACATGAGCTGAAACAGAGAATGTGGATTTTTAGGCTCTGCTTCCAGATAGACTAGCTTGGGTCCTATATCATGACTGAACCATGCAAATGACAAAGGAGAATGTCTGCAGAGTGTCTATGAAACATTCCTGGTAACCTCACATTCACATTAACGTGCAGGTATGAGAGATCTTTCGTTATCTTTACAGAGTTCTAAATGATGTTTGGCCCTTCGTCTGAGAAGTGCTATGAAGAAACAGTCCTCTGCCTCCAGAAACCAGTCAACAATGAGGGGACATGCAGACAAGCATGTCTGTTGACCAAGCTCTCTAAATATTTTCTACCAGAGAGAGGGGCTGATTCCCATTTCTGAGCCAGAATGAAGCCTAGTCTTGCTTATTCTCCAGCCAGCATCACTTTGTGCCCAACCACAAAGATTTATATCCATGATGGAAGAACTAAACTCACAGGGGTAAAGATAATCTTATCCTGTCAAAGCCAAATGCAGATAAGCTGATTATCATGTAGGGTTTGAGACAAGAGACACTGGAAAACAGAACACTAAACATCTCTTATTATCAGCAAATGTGCACGGCAGCTGCTGGTAATCACCAATCACAATAAGCAGATCAACAGAAAAAAGAAAAATATTGTGGATGCACCCAAATTCTAAATCTTGGCATCTAACTGAATTTAGCACAGAGGATCAGTGTGAATTCAAATATATGTGAATCACAGTAATCATGCGAAGTGCTAAATCACACATTGCATGATTTATTCAAGATACCGAAAACACTGTATTCAGGGTACCCCAAGTTCTACCAGGCTTTTTAGGGTCAAACTTCTAAAGAGTCACATTACACACACCTCCCCCCACACACTTACAGTCTGTCCCAACAATCTACTATGTTACAGCAGCATATAGCAATGATTATATTAAACAAAAACCAAACATTTGGCTATGTGAATCAAAGTTACTGCCAAGAACTTTCATAAAAATTGATTAAACAAAACGTCAATTCAAAAAACTACATTTGTATATATGTAAGTATATACATACACACACACAAATATCCAACCAGAATATTTCATATTTCATATTTATTAAACCTATCAATAGGCCCAATCTCATGGAGATTATTAAACAATTAAGATAAACACAGAGAAGAGTAAGCACAATAAAAGTAGCATACGATGTGTAAGATATTACATGTTACAGGAGGTCAGAAGGGACATTTGAATTGGAAATTTTTAGAGAAGGCGTCTTGAAGTATGTAGTTGTAAAATGCATGATGAAAGATGACAGATTTGGATAGATGGAAAAGAAATGTGAGACGCTTGAAATTTGGAATTTCCAGGGAGAAGCAATAGCATATGCAAAGAATGGAGAAAATAGTATATTTGATGTATGGAAATAACAGTTAGAAGGGCAAGACAGAATAATTCATCACTCAACTTGACAGAATTAAAGACAGTGTAATAAAACTTTTGTTGGAAGACTTCTTTGGGGGTTGAAGCTCATCTTGGGTAATGAAAATTTAGCAGCAAGTGCTAGATCTTGGAGAGAGGACTACTGGAAGGAGAACATGGTAACATTGTTGACCTGTATTCAGGGGAAAGTGTTGTACCATCTTGCTTCCTTCTTTTCCAGGAGAAGTGAGCTCTGCTGACATTGCCCTTTCATTGTTTCCTGCTGGACCCAGGAGCAAGATCTGTGCCTTCTCCCCCAGATTGCATGTTTTTTTGTGTGTGTGTGTTAAAATGCTGCCAACTAATCATGGTGACTTGCCCTAGGGATACCCGAACCTGTGACAGCACCAAGTCCATGGAAACTACCTAGGACATTGTTGATGAGAGGAAAAGCCAACTTCTGATTGAGTGATACTCAGTTCCCAAGGAGTTTTTAACTTTGGAAGTTACTGTAAATAATCATGATAATGATAATAATGAAATATGACTGCATGCTGCCAAAGAGTGAAAATACTGATTGCAGTTTGGAAACGAAAACCAGTTAAGAAGGTTAGAAATGAGCAAACACTATAGGCATCTGTTTTACAAAAGTAATGAGATATGTTGCTTACTATCATTACTTAATATCAAGCTCTCAAGTCCTTTCCTGGACACACTGGTTCATATCTGTGATTCCAGCATTTTGGAAGGCTGAGGCAGGAGTTTGAGATCAGTCTAGGAAGTTTAGTGAGACTATCTCTAACAAATAATAATAAAAAAATGACCTCACAACTCATTAAAATTAATTTAGGTGTTATTGTATCAAGGCTCAGAATTCTTTTCTTAGACCTCAAATTTTCCAGTATGTTTTATCTACAATTTTATTGTATTGTATTTGACTTTAAGTTAATATCCATTTTGACTTAATTTTTTATATGTGAAATTTAATATGGTTTGTTTTTCTGTCATAGGATGTTTAATTGCTACAGCATCATTCATTGAAATGTCTTTACTTCATTGAATTGCTTTTAACCCTTATCAAAAATCAGTTGGACATATTTGCACATCTATTCTGGTTCTCTATTCTGTTCTACTGGTCTATGTGTCTACCCCTCTGCCAATATCACACTGTCTTGATAACATAGATACATAGCAAACCTTTGTATTAGGTTGAGTGATTATTTCCATTATATTTTTCTGTGGAAAAACATTGCTATTTCAGGGCCTATAACTTTTAATACAAATTTTAGAATAAGCTTGTCTATGTCTACAAAAATATTGCTGGGATTTTGCCAGAAATTCTAATCATTCTATATATCGATTTAAGAAGAATTTTCTTTTTTTCTATATTAAGTTTTCTAATTCATGAATAGGGTATGCCTCTGCATCCACTTAGGCTTTCCTTGATTTATTTCACCATTAAGTGTGAAAGGCCAGTCCCAAAGGGTATATACAAATTAATTCTGTTGATATTCTTGAAAGAAAAAAAAGAAAGAAATGGAGAACAGATTAGTGGTTACTAGTTGTTAAACAAAGAGCAGAATTGGAGGCTGAGGAAAGCAGCTATTGGATGTGGTTATAAATGTCAAACTGAGAAAAGTCTGTGGTAATGGAACTGTTCTTCATTTTGACTGTGGTGCTGGACACACAACCTGCACATGCTGAAATTGCATGGAACTAAATACACACTCACGCACACACAGAGTGAAAGTAAATCTGGGTGCATGCGACTAAGATTGGTAGGTTTTATCCATGTCAGTATCATAGTTTTGATATAGGCTATAGTTTTTCATGATGTTATCATAGGCAGAAATTGGATAGGGGTACAAGGATCACTGCCTTATTTCTTACCTCTGTGTATGAATCCACAATGATTTCGAACTAAAAGGTGCACTTAAAAGGAAGTAGAACACAATGTGATAAGTGCTAAGATAAAAGGAAAAACAAGTTGTAATGGAAGCACATAGTGGAATTATAAAATGTAGACTGGTAAGCCAAGAGATAGAGTAGAACCTAGCCAATTAGCAGTAAGATTAAAAAGAATAAACCCAGGCAAAAAGATCAAATTTTGCAAACAATGTATCCTAGAATATACTCTTTCTATTTTAAGCAATTTAGGATGTTTTTCAGGCAAGAAAAAAAGAAATCTTACTGGAGTGAAAGTTAGTGACCAATGTCTTAAGGAATATATAATGACATTAATGTTCATGCATGCAAACCATAAAGCTACGTGAAGTTCTTCAAAATACGTATCTATAGACATTAAGATCATACAACATCAGTGTAGTGAATGTCACCGATAAAGCTAAAACTGGAGGCACAGATAACATAAATAGCTACAAAAATCCAAGTGAAATTGAACACAGAGTGTTTGTCACAAAATAGTAATTGGACAAATATTTGTTGAATGTAAAAGACAGTGACAGTAGAGAGGGTAAAGAGCCTTAAATATCCATTAGATATAGATGACGGTAAACAAAGTAATCAAGACGACTCCCAGATTTTTTCTTGGGAAAATTCAGGAACAGGTAACTCCAGGGTTACAGGTTAATTGTACCATCTATTTTTATATAAACACAAACAGGTGTTAGCTTGTAACTGTCTTCCTTCTTTCTCTTTTCTCCAATGCGATACTGTAATCCACCTTCTGTTAGAAAAACGTTGAGTGGACAGTGAAGATTACCAACGGACGAGACATGTAATTTCAATTCTTTTCATTTATTTTTTTTTTTCGTGCTACATCCTTCAACCACAGTATGGTTGTATTGTGCCTTTTGATTTCACTTTGGAAAGAAGTGTACATTACATGTTTTGTCCCAGATATTCAAATATGGTCACACTAGACATAAAAATGATAATATTGAATTAAGCTGTATAAGCAGTGATCCTCAAAGATTTGCAGTATCTTTGAAGCTGCCCGTAGGTGGCAAAAACACTCATTTTAACTTCAAGATAACACACTGTATTTCTTTTATGATATCCCTGCAGTGGTGAAAATGAAAATTATTGACTCAGTTGACCCAATTTACTATGCTTTTAATCACTGGATTGCTATTAATTGATTTCTGTAGGCATGAGCCAGGAGATCCCAGGACAGCACTTATTAGACGTCTCTCACACTCCTAATTTAATGATTTTGATACATCTTAGAGAGAGAGTTTTTAGACTGAAATGTTTCATTTTTATGACAGATACGTTTGTATGGAACAAAAAAAAAAAGTCAGTTAGTTTAAACCATGAAGTAATAAGTTGACTTTCGGAATGATAAAGACAGATTATTCTTTCCACATTGTCTTCATCATCATAAATAAATAATTTAAAATTATGCATTCAAATATACATTCTAGCCACCTTGCAAGTGTGTTCAGAAACTTTTGATTATTTTGAAAAGTCATCTAGATTTGCTTTCTCAAATATTTTGCTACCTTGTCCAATATATCTAGAGAAAATATTCTATTTTGCAAATAATAAAAATAATACACATCAAATATCTAGTATCTAGAAGCTAAATATTATGAATTTATTTCTTTGTTTCTCTCTTCTAAATTTGTAGCTGGCAATGAAATGCATGAATTAGATATTACATAAACTTATAATTAGAAGAAAAATGTATATGATATATGCAAAATAATAGAAGGCTTATGCTGACAGGCACATATTTACAGATGTATTTAAACAGTGAACTTACGTCTACTTTAACTCAACAAAACTGGGGGACTATTATCTAACACATTAGAAATTTTGATTGAATTTGCCTTTTTCTTAATAGGCTATTAGAGTAGTAAACAAAGGAAGACATAAAGTATCCAGATAATCGATCTGCATCGTATTGGAAAGGTCAAAACAGAATGGTACATTACTACTGTCAGAAATATATAAAACATTAACATTTCTGTCCCATAGTCTCATCACATAAATTGTACTGGGGACTGATGAAGACATAATATCTGTCCATTCTCATGACCAAAATAGCTATTAAACTGGAAACAGAATGGCAGAAATCTAACCTCAGGAGAGATTCTGGCTGAAGAAAATACACTGAAATTCTTTATTTTATAGGATCTGTGTTCTCACCCAAGCCATCTTGTAAGTACTCAGGAATTTTCCTACAAGAAACACTCAAATCAACATATATGTACACATGATTTACCAAATAACATCTTTGGTAGAAACAGACCAAGTCATAAAGAAAAGCCAAATAATAAATTTGATATTTTTATCAAATTTTATAACATAAAATAAATAAATAAGAACAATTAAAAATTACATTTTGCATATGGTTAAATTTATGTTGTATAGGAAATTGAAGGGAATTTGTGCATATATGTAAATATTCTATGAAAAGCTTCACATTTAATTTATTAAGGTATTTTTGAACATTCCTTATATCCCTGATGGCTATATAATTATGTTATTTATAAATAATTGTGAAAAGTGTTTCTTATTGTATATTAACAAAAAGTAAAGTTTGTGTTTTATTTTGTGGGATTCAGAAAATCACAGTGTGTGCACAAGTTGTGTATACACTTGAACACATGCCAGGTCATGAATTGTATTCCTTATTTAATATGCTCATGAGACAAAACTAGTTCTTTAACAGAACATTTTTAACAGAGAGATTAATTCTAGAAAGCATTACAAATCTGAGTCTCTTCTAAGCTTTAAAGAGATCTTGTGTTATTTTTCTGCCTCCTTGCAGTTTAGCTTGTTAAAATTTATGTAGCAAACCTCTTATAACTCCTACATCTGAGGAAAGTCAGTAATGATAATTGTACCGGAGCCTTCTTTGTTATTTTAAAATATCCTTACTTTGGGGGAAAAATCCATATTATATACCATACTCAGCATAATTGCCAAAACCAAAATAATTATGGGAATGAAAACTTTCAGGTAAGTTTTTATATTGGAAAAAATGATTATATTGTAACCTGACATTAAAAATTGAATGTAAATCAATAAATATTTGCATGTGTATTAAGTACAACACAGTTTGTTTTAAAATACATAGCTAACAACTAATAGCAAACACTCCCAAGGAGTTTATAATCCAGCATAAACTGATTATAAAATAAAATAAATAGATGTCATGCAGATAATAAAATATAGAATTCCATAAATACTACAAAAGACATTTAAAATGCAGTGAGGAAGATTAGAGAAAAAACAGATTAATATGGATAAAATGCCAGGAAAGGCTTCATGGAGGGAGTGACAGAGTATAACAAGCAGAAATTTCAGCAGAAAATTTTTGAGGTGGATATTTAAAATAAGGAAATAAAAGAAGAAGCATGCAAAAAGGGAAGTGTGGTATATGAGGAAATTTTGAGCAATAGAGGTCTATTAGAAAGAAAATAGTTTAAGTACCTAAAGAAGTACTGTGATATGCAGGCTGAAAATATGATGGGCATATTGCAAATAACTTGCATGTCAAGTGGAATAGGTTAGATTTCACTTAAAAGAAAATGGAGCAACAGAAAATTTTTGAATAAGTATATGAACACGAAAGTTTAATTTTGTGTATTAGAGTTCTCCAGAGAAACAGAACCAATAGGATCTATTTAGATATAGATCTAGATGGATAGATTTATTATGTAAATAAACGCTCATGCATTTATGGAAGCTGAGAAGTCCCATTATCTGCAGTCTGCAACTTGGAGAACCAGGAAATCTGACAGTATAATTCAGGGCTGAGAACCTGAGTTGAAGGGCTGAGAATGTAGGGCAAGGTGTGACAATGGTGTAAGTCCTGAGTCCAAAGGTCTGAGAACCAGAAGCAGTGATGTGTGAGGGCAGAAGAAGATGGATGTCACAGCTGAAATAAAATGGATTTGCCCTTTCTCTGCATTTTTGTTCTATTCCAGTTTTCACTGGATTGGATGATGCCGACTCACTTTGATGAGGATGATCTTCTATACTTAGTCTACTGATTCAAATCCTAATGTCTTTCAGAAACACTTTCACAGACACACCCAGAAAGACTATCTGGGCATTTCTTAGCCCAGTCAAGATGACACACAAAATTAATCATCACTTTTTGAAAAGCATACAGAATGAATCATGTGAGCCACATTTTCAACTCATTTATTTTTCAAAGGCCTTTATGTGGATTAAAAAATAATCCTACCATTCAATGATACGGAGTCCTAAATTTGAGATCATCATTTGACTTTATACATACACCGTACATGAATTTATTTTTAGATTTTGGTATATTGTTTCACACTCGTGTAGGAAGAAAAAAAAATGTTTTCTAAATGGTTAAAAGAATAAAGTGTATAGAGATTATTAAATTAATTTGAAGAGTGTTATAATTGTCTAATCAAGTAAAAATTAAGTATGAAATAGGACAGGGCAGTGGTAATGAAAGCAAAGAATTAAATTTAAGAAAAAAATAGAGAAATGATCAAAGTTAATCCTAACGATTTGATCTGGAGGACTGAAAAAAAAGAAAAAAACAAACCCATTCAAAAGTGGTTGAAGGATATGAACAGATACTTTTCAAAAGAAGAGATATATGAGACCAACAAACATATGAAAAAATGCTCATCATCACTGCTCAGTAGAGAAATACAAATCAAAACTACATTGAGATATCATCTCACACCAGTTAGAATGCTGATCATTAAAGCATCTGAAGACAACAGATGCTGGGGAGGGTGTGGAGAAACAGCAACACTTTTATACTGTTGGTGGGAGTGTAAATTAGTTCAATCATTGTGGAAGACAGTGTGGTTATTCCTTAAGGACCTAGAAATAGAAATTCCATTTGACCCAGAAATCCCATTACTGGGTATATATCCAAATGATTATAAATCCTTCTATTATAAAGACACAAGCACATGTATGTTCATTGCAGCACTGTTTACAATAGTAAAGACATGGAACTAACCCAAATGCCCATTGATGATAGACTGGACAAGGAAAATGTGGCACATATACACCATGGAATACTATGTAGCCATAAAAATCGATGAGTTTGTGTCCTTTATAGGGACATGGATGAATCTGGAAACCATCATTCTCAGCAAGCTGACACAAGAACAGAAAATCAAACACCACATGTTCTCACTCATAGGCAGGTGGTGAACAATGAGAACACATGGACACAGGGAGGGGAGCATCACACACTGGGGTCTGTTGAGGGGGAATAGGTGAGGGACCATGGCGGTGGGGAGGTTGGGGAGAGATGACATGTAGAAAAATGCCAGATTTAGATGATGGGGATGGAGGCAGCAAACCACATTGCCATGTGTGTACTTATGCAACAATTCTGCATGATCTGCACATGTATCCCAGAACCTAAAGTGCAATTAAAAAAAGAAGGAATGGAGAATAAGCAAATTATATACAAATGTTAAAAGAAAGCAGCTTAAGGTGAGTGGGGGCACTGCTGTTGAGAAACTTGTTAAATTTCACCTGTGAAAGACTGAGTTGAAGTTAGGCATAATAAAGTCACAATCATGGGAGAAGAACTCTGAGAAGAGGTAATAGCTAGAGGTGAAGTTTTGTCAATCATCAATGATACAGACATGATTAAAATAATGGAATGAAATATCAATAAAGAAATAAAGTTATAAAGATAAGACAAATAGAAGAATAATTTGAAAAGACACTGTTTAAATGAAAGAAGGTAGGCAAGATAAAGTAGTTAAAAACAAAGATATTTGGAATGATGATGGTAATTCAGAATATAGTGTCACTCATGAAGATGGAAATTACAGTATCAAATTTGACTCTTACTATTTGCTAATCACTGTGATAGTTGTTTTCAATGCTTTTCAGATTTAATCTTCAGAAAATATCTGTGATATCTATATTATTATTTTTTATTATTTTTAAATATACAAAAGTGATGATGCTCGGAGATTTATTTTTTTAAGGGGCAGCCCTAGGATCTTTTAAGCTTGAGAATTTTAGAGTTTAACCTTAATAAATATTTCCTCTGATATTAAAAAATCAAGAAAAGAGATAAATTCAAGACGGGTGAAATCTACTTTGGCTATCATACAATCTTTCAACTGTAGGTAGAGTACATAGGCTTTATGACTTTATGAGTTAGATAGGCAATACAAGAAATAAAAATGGAAGAAAGACTTCTGCTGCAAACTAATATGTAGTAACAGAGACAGAATTAATCACTAGATTGAAAAAAAAAGAGAGAAAATCAGAAAAAATATATGTGAAATAATAACCAGGCAATGAAGGCTAGTGATACTTGAGATGTAGAAAACACATAAGGTAAGCCCCGTTACTGCCCAGGTTATTTCCTGGAAATAATTTACAGGCCATCATGCAGGGAGAAGAAACTCAGGAAGAGTCCTGTGCATTACAATGGAGCTAAGATTCCAGGGCAGGGGGAGTGGAGGCTGGAGTTCACAGGGCAGAGAACTGGAGAGGAGAGGACTTCAAAGAATGCAAGGGCCACAGAACTGCAGTGGGTTAGCCTTGAGTTTTCAGCTAAATGCCCAGTGCGTGAATGTGAAAAAATGACTTGAGGCTAGGACAGAACTCCCCAAAAGGATTGGTAGAAATAAATCCTAGAACTCACAGAGGGGCAGGGGTATTTCTCATTCCTTTATTAAACAGGGTGGAATTTCTTCTATATTTTAATTACTATTCTGGTTCACGTATATCCACATATTCCTTGATGTTCCCCTTTCCAGGAAAAAGACTTTAACTCACATCCTCTTGAGCATATGACTAGACTTAATGAGTCACTTCTAACAAATAAAGTATAGAAAAAGAAAGATGCTTAACTTCACAGTAGAAAAATCAGGCAGATAGCACTTCAAGCAAGTGGTTAGGGGCTAATACCACTAGCAATGTCATTTTGATACCTGTACAAATAGATGTGATATGATTTGATTTGATGTGATGTGATGTGAAGTGAAAGACACTTTACCTTTACATTTTTCTCCAAAATACATAGCCTCAATCTGTTCATGAAAAAACATCAGGTAACCTCATACAGTGGAGCATTCTACAAAATGGCTGAGCAGTACTGTTTAGAAGTGTCAAGGTCCTGTGAAACAAGGAAAGACTGAGAAACTGGCAGAGATTGGAGGAGATTATGCAGACGTGGCAACTAATACTCTGGAATGCTACTGGAACAGGACAAAGGAAATTGATGGTTACATGAATTCCAAATAAGGATTTTAGTTTTGCTAACAAAAGGAGGAGAAGAAGAAAAAGAAAGAAATAGGTAGCATGAATAGTTATATATTTAATAACAAATTAAATTAAATGTAAAATATCCCACAATAAATAAAACCTAAGGACCAGATGGCCTCACTAGTGAATTCTAGCAAACACTTAAGGAGAGAGAACACCAGTTCCACACAATCCCTTCCAGAAAATTGAAAAGAAGAAAATATTTCCCAATAAATTCTACAAAGAATTACTCCAATGTTAGCACAGTATCAAAAGCAGTACAACCATGAAACAGAAATCCTAAAAGATATTCCAAAGGAATACAATTACTGACCAATATTTTTATAACAAAATTTTAGCAAAGCAAATCAAAATATATATAAAAAGGATAATCCATATTACTAAGTGGAGTATCTTCCAGGAATTCCATTATTCAAACATTAAAAAATCAGTCAATACATTTTCCCATATTGGACCTAACCATAGATTCTATGGTTAGAATATTAGAACTAACCATAAAGTCATCTCAAAAAAATGAATAAATTTATTTGACAATGTTTATAATAATTTTATTTAAAAAACTATCAGCAAACATACAAGAGAACTTCCTTAACTTGATAAAATTATCTATAATTTATCTAGAATTAAATTTATCTAGAGAAATAAATTATCTCTAGAAAAGAAACAGACAGAAGAAACCAAAGGTATAGCTTAGTCTTTTATAAATGATTCTGGAAAGTAACATGGTATCACTTCTACCACATTTTATTATTTTGAAGCTATCTCAGCTTACATTGAGGATAATGAAATTAAGATTCTCCTTTTGTAGGGAGACTTGTCTAAGTATTTATCCATATATTTTGAAAACCACTGCTAACCTCTGGGCACAAATTACTTAATTCCATATGCACACACACACACAGACAAACACATTAAACTGTACACTTAAATACATTCATTTTATTGTTTATCAAACTAAATAAAAACATTGTTTAAAGAGGCAAAAGGAAGAGGAATAGGGAAGGAATTAAGAAATTAAGACATGGAGACAATACTAATAAAGATATTTTTTACCAAGTGGTGACCTGAGCAGTGTCATATGATGATGAATGTTTACATCATTTGAAGACAGAAACATTCCTTTTGGATTTGTTGAAAACTTGATCAGTATAAGTCACAGGAAACTTCTTCCAGAAAAAAGAAAAAGTTAAAAATGTCCTCAAGTTAAAACCAATAATCAGCAATATATGCCTTCCCTGATTATTTGTTCAAATAGTTTTCTTTTCTTCCAGATCTTACTATTTGCTTAATATTTAATTTTAATAACGTCTCTTAAAATGTTGGATTTTAAAACAGCAGGTAGAAATAATGTAATTTAACTTCTTAAATGACATGAACACTCATTAACTTTGAATAAGTATTTTCCATAAATCAAGATAGAAGAGTTAAAAAGGTGTAAAGTTCATATTAGAGAATCTATACTCTTCAATAAATGTGATTTTCAGTTCTAGAAAGTGCAAATCAGATAAAACGTACCTTATAAGAATTATCATTCTATGTAAATAAATATATTGCACTAGTAACTTCTCACGTTTTTCAGTGATGTCTTTCAGCCAAAATACTTGATTGGATATCATAGACATTAAGATAATTAATAATATAACCAAATATGTTCATTTGTTGTTTAGTTTACATTTAATGATGTAAGACAAACTTTACAAAGTTTTCAGAGGATTTTTCAGGTTAGTTCATGGCAAACTACTAATGAGAACCATTTCTGATGGGATTTCGGAATTTCTGAAGAGGGTTTTTTCTTATATACCCAAAAACTGAATCACATTACTAAATTTCAATTCACAGTTAAAAATTGTTTTTAGCCTGATCATCCCCATTCAATTGTGTGTGCTATAAAAATAATTTGTACTAAATCTTGCTATAACAATGATATAAATAATTTTATTTATTTTTTTCAAGACCTTGCCGACTTATTGTCATCTCTTTTCTGCCTATGCTTTCACCAGCAATGTTTTAATTGTCACATTCAGTGACTTTTTAATTCATCTTTGTATTTGATCTTCTGAAGCAACCGACAAAGGAGGCCATTTTCTTTAGCAAGCTCCTTACCCACGGAATTACATGTCAATTCTTTTAAATAAACAAGCAAAATATTTGTAGTTGTTTTTTTCTTCCCTCTAATTGGTAGCTTTTTATTATTTTATTATTATTATTATCATAGTTTAAGTTCTGGGGTACATGCGCAGATTGTGTAGGAATGTTACATAGGTATACACATGCCACGGTAGCTTGCTGCCTCTATCCTCCTGTCATCTACATTAGATATTTCTCCTAATGTTACCCCACCCCAACTCCTCTACCCCCTGCTATCCCTCCCCTAGCTCTCCCACTACCCAACAGGCCCCGGTGTGGGTGTGTGATGTTTCCCTCCCTGTGTCCATGTGTTCTCATTGTTCAACATCCATTTATGAGTGATAACATGCGGTGTTTGGTTTTATGTCCTTGTGTCAGTTTGCTGAGAATGATGGTTTCCAGTTTCATCCATGCCCCTACAAAGGACATGAACTCATCCTTTTTTATGGCTGCCTAGTATTCCATGGTGTATCTGTGCCACATTTTCTTTATTCAGTCTATCATTGATGGGCATTTGGGTTGGTTCCAAGCCTTTGCTATTGTAAACAGTGTCACAATGAACATACATGTGCATGTGTCTTTATAATAGAACAACTTATAATCATTTGGATATATACCCAGCAATGGGTTTGCCAAGTCAAATGGTATTTCTATTTCTAGATCCTTGAGAAATCACCACGCTGTCTTCCACAATGGTTGAACTAATTTACACCCCCACCAACAGTGTAAAAGTGTTCCTATTTCTCCACATCCTCTCCAGCATCTGTTGTCTCCAGATTTTTTTAATGATCATCATTCTAACTGGTGTGAGATGGTATCTCAATGTAGTTTTGATTTGTATTTCTCTACTGACCAGTGATGATGAGCATTTTTTCATGTGTTTGTTGGCTGCATAAATGTTTGATTTTGAAAAGTGTCTGTTCATATCCTTTACCCACTTTTTGATGGGTTTTTTTTTCTGTAAATATTAGCTCTTTGTCAGATGGGTAGATTGCAAACATTTTTTCCCATTCTGTTGATTGCCAGTTCACTCTAATGATAGTTTCTTTTGCTGTGCAGAAGCTCTTAAGTTTAATCAGATCCCATTTGTCTATTTGGGATTTTGTTGCCATTGCTTTTGGTGTTTTAGTGATGAAGCCCTTGCCTATGCCTGTGTCCTGAATGGTATTGCCTAGGTTTTCTTCTAAGGTTTTTATGGTGTTAAACCTTATGTTTAAATTATTTAATACATCTGGAGTTAATTTTTGTATAAGGTTTAAGGAATGGGTCCAGTGTCAGCTTTCTGCACATGGCCAGCCAGTTTTCCCCACACCATTTATTAAACAGGGAATACTTTCCCCATTGCTTGTTTTTGTCAGGTTTGTCAAAGATCAGATGGTTGTAGATGTGGCATTACTTCTGAAGCCTCTGTTCTGTTCCATTTGTCTGTATCTTTGTTTTGGTACCAGTACCATACTGTTTTGATTACTGTAGCCTTGTAGCATAGTTTGAAGTCAGGTAGTATGATGCCTCCAGCTTTGATTTTTTTTGTATGTCTTGAGCTCACTCTGTTCTCAATCTGTGTTGGCCTTAGGTTACCTTATCCATTTATCCTTATGACTACTAAATACAGAGCTCCACTTTTTCTTTGGTATATTAAAGTTCATATCTTTTTTCCCCCAAGATGGAGTCTTGGTGTGTCTCCCAGGATGGAGTGCAGTGGTGGGATCTCTGCTCACTGCAATCTCCGCTTGCGGGGTTGAAGCAATTCTCCTGCCTCAACCTCTCAAGTAGCTGGGATTACAGGGGCCTGACTAATTTTCATATTTTTAGTAAGGAAGGGGTTTCACTATGTTTGCCAGGCTGGTCTTGAACTCCTCACCTTGTGATGCGCCCACCTCAGCCTCCCAAAGTGCTGGGATTACAGGCATGAGCCACTGCGCCTGGCCAAGTTTAATATCTTCATTACAACTGTCTCTTAATTTGGATAACTTTGTGCAGATCAAATGCATTATTTCCCAAGGCAAAATTCTAGACAACTCCTCCAAACCTGTTTTCTATCCTGTTTGTCTTATTTCAGTTAATGGCAACTCCATTTGATTAATTTTCTAATACTGTCTTCCTTACTGCTGGTCTTTCATTTAACTCTTGCCTTATCTATTGTTAAACTATTGAGAATTCACTCTACTCATGTGAGAATTCTATTGTGGTTAACATTTTATTAACATATGAAAACTAAAAATTATGAGGATAATCATCAAGTTTCTCTATTCTCATCCTTAGTTATTTTTAGATTTCAAGACATAAAATGCATTAATTGAAAAAAATTTACACGTGGGTCATACTTTATCATATTTTCACATGAAGCTTAACCAAAGTATTCTTTATTATGCCAAGTTCCATTCCCTTTCTGTTTCTCTGGGGAAAATTTGTTTTGAGTTTTCTATCACTTTCAATTTTTTATATGGTTTTTAATGCAAATAAAAATATTGCTTGGTGTCTCCTGATTTTTAGCTCAATGTTATGTGTTTGAGATATACATTTGTTTACCTATGGAATGTTTTAATTGCTCACCAGCTTTACCACTTATAGTCTGGTTTCCTTCTCTGTTTCCCAATAAATGGCACATTTTGATTGTTTCTAATATTTATCCATATAAACAGCATTGCAAGGGTTTTTGAATGTCTCCTTGTGAACATAAGTCAAATATAGTCTAGGGTATATACTTAGAAGAGAAATTAATGAGTAAGGACGTATATACATTTCCCATTTAATTAGATATTCCCACTACTGTCCAAATTGGCTGTTACTAGCAGTATTTGAGAACCACTTTTGCCTTACATTCTTCTTAATTATTGACATTCTCCTGTGGTTTTTCCCTTTCACTTTTGTTCATCTCATGAGTTAACTAGATTATTCTGCAATGAATTTAAAATTATTAAAAAATAAATCTAATTATGTTACTGTCTTACTTATTACAATTTGATAATATCGCACTGCTTCCAAGATTAAAATGAAACAATAGAACAAAACACAAGCAGCATCTAAAATATTTTTACTATCTGGACCCAATTTCTTCCTTCTCAATTCAAAACACAACATTTTATAAACACAAAACAACTAATCTCTTTCTGAAATATGTTGTGTCCATCTCATTTCTACATTCTTATATACTTTCTCCCCTTTCACAATACGAATCTTGAAGGCTTTTGGGAAAGCTTAAATAAGGCAATATAGGTAAAGTCTTTAATCATCAAAGTCATAATTTGTCACAGCATTCTCAACAAATTAATTTAATGATTATTTTCTGACTTTGATTTGGGGTTTATATGTCAAGTTCTCTCTCACTACTTAACTTCTATGGACATTTAGTCTTTGCTACCACAACATTTTAAACATAATTCTACTATGAAGCAATCACAGTTTTTGGCATATGTATTTATATGTCTGTCTTCACCCATAATCCCTGAGTATCTATCCTTCCTATTCTTTTTAGTAATATCAATGCTATTTGTAGTGCTGGGTAGAGTGTAGGAGCTACTTCTCCAGCCAATTTTTAAATGAATTAGTTTGAATAAGCTATAATAATATCCAATTTGATTTTTTCTGCCTAAAAATATAGTAATGTGGCTTATAAGAGCCAGGACTTACTTAAATTTTTTTTTTTTTATGTGAAGTGAGGAGGATTGAAGACAGAATGTTCTGTTCCTTTAAAAAAAGTATTTTTCATGCTAATTTCCTTCTTAACTCTTCAAAAAGGTGATTTCAGCTCTCCAGCAAAATATACCCTGAACATCATAAGCCTGAAACACGTGCAAATAAAGTCTTTGCAATATCAGTGCTCCAGTTTTCCCACTCGCAGCCAAGCTGACAGTCACTGACTTCAATGGTCAAAAAGAGCTACTGCAGAAGTGGTCTTATTTGACTACACCAGAGTTTTCTTTGCCAGTCAAAAGCAATCCAGACCCTTCTTGAGTCATCATATCAGGATTATTACAGGAAAGAGTCCAGACTCAAGAATGCTAAATCAAATCATTAAGAACAAGAAGCACTCAGCTGGGGATTGGATTAAGCATCCTGGATTTTTCTGTATGTAAATTAGTAGCTGGAAACCAAGTCAGCAATAAGAAAGCAGTCATAAGCACAGAAAGGAGTCTCATGTTTTTAATAGAGAGTAACTAAATGCATTCTTACTGTGTTCTTTCATACTTTTTTTCAAGTTTTGGAGAGTACCTATTTGGCATCTAAATATTTCTGAAATATAATGTATAATTCAATGCAGTTCTTTGCTGAATTAATACTCTGTTGCTTACATAAAAAATTCCCTGGATGTTGAGCCTAGAGACTTCTCCTGAGAATAAGATGAAAGGAAGCTCTTACTTAAAACCAGTGAAGAAGAAGGGAGTATAAATGCTGTGAATTTAATTGAAGTGAGACAAACCACAGGCTTCAGACTTACCAGTTGAAACAAGTTAGAACCAAAAGAGTTGAAACCAAATTTTTTTTAAAGATCTTAGCAACAAAATCAACATCTTGCACCTATTGCTGTATTTTACAACCTTCTATCTTACCCTAGAGGTTTTCCTTTGACTTACTAAAAAGTATGTTTTTAAAGCTCTGAAAACATGTACCATAAGAAGAAAGAAGTAACCATTTTATTTATTACTCTTTCTTCACATATTTATACAAGTAGAGTCATTTTGGCTTATATATACTATTCACAGAGTTTTAAGACTTCAAACGTCTTGATTAGCTAGCTCCTTTTTAAATCTTATTTAGGATATGTATTTTTGGCTTAAAAAACATAGAAAAATATAACAAAAATAATAGAAAAATAGAAAACTAAATTTGTGAAACCTGGCTGAAATAAATACTGTCTGGATGCTGCATTACAAATAAGTAGTAAACAACAGTTCTGGATCAAATACGTTTGACAAAACATGGTGAGAAATAGTATTAAGTTAGGGCAGGGCTCAGCATTACTTGCAATATGTGAATAAGCATGTCAAATATTATAAAAAGTCATTTGGAGTCACTCAGTTCTAAAAATATTGAACTCTGAAACATTTACTCTAAGTGTTTCTCCCATGTTAATATTTTGCAGAATTCATATTGGGAAATGGTACCTTATAAAATGTATTAAGGACTAAAATATAATCTATATTCTTGCAACCAGTTATATTAATTTGAAAGAGTTAGATGTGAAAGATAATAAGTATTGGAACGCTGTTAAAATTTTGATGAAGTCTACGTCAAAGCTTCTCATGTTTTTTCAATGTATGGGTAGATACTGATTATCACCTATCTTATTTCTCTTAAAAAATAAATCGTTCTATTATAAAGACACATGCACATGTATGTTCATTGTAGCACAGTTTACAATAGCAAAAACCTGGAACCAACCTAAATACCCATTGATGATAGACTGGACAAGGAAATGTGGCACATATACACCATGGAATACTATGGAGCCATAAAAAAGGATGAGTTCGTGTCCTTTGTAGGGGCATGGATAAACCTGGAAACCATCATTCTCAGCAAACTGACACAAGAACAGAAAATCAAACACCGCATGTTCTCACTCATAAGTGGGTGTTGAACAAGGAGAACACATAGACACAGGAAGGGGAGCATCACACACTGGGGTCTCTTGTGGAGGAATAGGGGAGGGACAGTGGTGGATAGGGAGGTTGGGGAGGGATAACATGGGGAGAAATGCCAGATGTAGGTGACGATGGGATGGAGGCAGCAAACCACATTGCCATGTATGTACCTATGCAGCAATCCTGTATGTTCTGCACATGTACCCCAGAACCTAAAGTGCAATAAAATATATTTTTAAAAATTTTGAATCCAGATGTTTGTAAAATGAAAGACAATAATAAAGATAATGGCTTTAAATTTCAATTGCTTTATTTGCACCACTGATGAAAACTTTTGTAACATATATTTAAATTCCATTTTAAAGCATAAATCTGGTCAGACATGCTCTGATTCCTTATGTGAAGTTAACCTCTAGGAGCACACTAGGTATTCAAATCTCTTTGGTGTCTTAGTAACTCAAATCTCTTGCAAAGATCTAGGATTTTAAAAATAATTACTTTGGCTCTGAAGAAATTCAGTAATTTTGAGATATTAGTTTTATTTTTATCCTCAAATATATTTCAAAATAATTAAAAATAGTCCCTAAATCCTCCACCATCATTGATATTTCTTTAAAATTTAAAGTTTCCTTTACTAATTTTAACAACGTATTTTTATTTTGAGGTAATTTTTGAATTTCCATCTCACAATGACTTGACAAAATGAATGCCAAAATAAGAAGAGATGCTTCATAAAAAGTATTAAACGTGTATAGAGTAATAAATTTCAATGTGTATCCAAGCTTCTGATTTTAATGTCATGAAAAAGAGATATTCCTTCCCACCTCTTCTATGAAAAAAAAATCTTACCAAATTAACAAGGATATCACGAAATACAAACACAAAATTCATCTTCAATGAAAGGATAAATTTGCAAAAGTGACCCACACTATTACAATACATAAGTAGGAAGAATAAATGAGAAACAACTTAGCAAAGAAAGAGAAGTCATACATAGTTGCCTTCAAGCTAGAATGGAGCTGAAGAAGTGTGGGTGTAGTGAAAGACCCAGAGAGCTTTTGGAGAGTCATGGAAACAGACACATCAGGTACTGTGAGTGCATGAGTTTTGGCACAAAAAAAATGGGAGCCTGATGGAAAATTATTTTAAAAAAAGAGAAGGGGGAGTCTATATTAGTCCCCCAGGTCTTCTACCCAAAGTAGGTGTACAAGAAGGAAGTGTATTTTGTGTATTACGGACTTTAGGAATAGTAGAATTTAAGGAGGAGGTGATATTTTGAATATAGAGTCAATAATTCCATGCTTGCATTATACAAAAATGAGACTACCCAGCCCTTTTGCCTATGCAGATCCTAAACAGCAGCAGAAAGATTTATATTTACCACCCAAATAGGAAACTTGACTGCCTTCCCGTAAATTCATTCCAATAGGACTTTCAATCAATTTTTAGGGCCTTGTTGGTAAATGTAAATGGGCTGCCAACATTTAAAAATGAATGACATAAATAAAGCAAACAAATAGAGCAAAAAATGAAGACAATAATAGAGAAAAATATACTAGTAATATCTTCAGAGAAAGTAGAAGGGATACTACAACTATTAAACTGTGCTTACAAATGATTCAGAGGAAAAAAAGTCAAAAAATTTAAAAATAATAGTTATGGAAATAAAAAATTTATTTGTAGAAATGTCAAATCTTATCTTTCAAGAAATAGAAATGGAAAACAAGATGATGCTCAATAGGAAAAAATAGAAAAGAAAATTAATTGAAGAAGTCCAAAATCTGGCTAACAGAACTTCAG
This sequence comes from Aotus nancymaae, assembly GCF_030222135.1. NCBI lineage: Eukaryota > Metazoa > Chordata > Mammalia > Primates > Aotidae > Aotus > Aotus nancymaae. Next base: position 36,460,193 of record NW_026988413.1, read on the forward strand.
CAAAAAAAAAAAAAAGTAAAAATAGAACTGAAATTCTTAAAACAGTAATTCAAAAACAAAAAGTCTCAGAAGTGAAGGCATGGCTTTCCAGTGTTCAAAGACCTGCATGCTTGGTTCAGTAAATAAAACTAAACTTATGAAAATATATTATCATGGAATTTTGCAACATAGAATTCAAAGAGATGTTTCTACAAATAAATCCTAAAATTAATATTATTCTCTGCCTTGACAGCTCGTAAATTGGGAGTGCCTCTAATGGTCTAACTGCAAGTGTTCTCCATGCACAACTTTGCTCCTACAGATAAGGTCCAGCTTCTTGATAATACAAATCCTGCCTCCCACAGCTTCTGGCTGTTCACCCTGTTCCTGAGTTCAATCTTCATGTGGACCTTCAGTGTCCACATCCCTGAACTGTAAGTATATGTGACTAATAAAATGCTGTTGATGTTATCTCTCCAGTGTGGGATATTATGTTTCAGACATCTTCCATAATCCAGAGTGGCAGTACCTCCCTCTTAATGGGGTGATTAAGAGACAATTAAAACACTAAAGTTTTCCAAATAACAAATAAGTTTTCTAAATAAAAAGGGTGATAGATTAGAATAATATCACTTTCTTAAATGTGAGAAAAACAAGAAGAATATTAGACAATATTTTCAAAATTCAGAGGAAAAATGTATTTGCAATTTAAAATTATTTATTCATTCAAACTAAGAAACATCAGAGTAGAATAAGAGATTTTTAGGTTTTTAAAGTATAGAAAATTTGACTATCCTGTACTTTTTAAAATAGAAACTATTTGAAAATGGTTTCTATCAAAATAAGAGAATAAGCCAAGACAGAGCAAGAACTGTGATCCAGGGAACAGGACACACAACACAGTAGAGATGCAAAAGAAAGAATGCAAAAGAAGGAAAGAAAGGAAAAAAGGGAGGAAGAAGGAAGGAAGGAGGAAAGGAAGGAAGGAAAGAAGGGAGAAAGGAAAGAAAGGAGGGAAGGAGAAAAGAAAGAAAGAAAGAAGAAAGAAAGAAAGAAAAAGAAAAGAAAGAAAGAAAGAGAAAGAGAAAGAAAAGAGAGCGAGAGAAAGGAAGGAAGGAAGAAAGGAAGGAAGGAAAGAGAGAAAGAAAGGAGTCCCAAGATCATAGCTAAATGGAATATCTGTGTGATGGTTGTATTCTAGGTCTAATTGAAGTGCACAAAGACCCTACTTTAGTAGAAAGTCAGATGTCACCAGTAGACTTGAGAGTGGAAACATGAAAAATGCTTGAAAATGAGATAAAAGCTTTGGCAATATGAGAAATATTATAATGAGGCATTTTATAGAACTTCTGAAGTTTGTGTGCTGATTTATTTATAAGTTCAAAGAAAATAAAATCAAATGAGGAGAAACAGCAATTTTTAACTCCAGTTTTTGTTTTTGTTTTTGCTTTTTGTAGAGATTTAAAGGAAAGAAATGTAATGAGAGTACGTTTCTTGGCTCGGCAGTGAGCAATATTTGAAAAATCATCATGGAAATACTAAATTATTTTTAGTAAAAATTGAGGCATAATTATATTCAGTGGAAAATAAAAGGTATAAATTAGGAAAGAATAATATTATCTTATAGTGAGAAGTTTAAATTGATTATGTAATATACAATAGCATATTCATTTTCTTTGGATCTATGGAGAAAGTAACCAAGGAAAATAGTTAAATATTAAATGTGTTTGTCTTTGAGGACATAGTCAAGAAACATTTCAGAAAATATGTGCATTTCAGAAATAGTTGACTTTTAAGTTAGTTTTATCTATTTGTTAAAATAAATACTAATTTTAAAAGCAATCTGGATTATATTTCTGATTGTTGAATATATATTCCATAGTCACACTCATTTATAAACTTAGTGTTTCTCATTATATTTTCTGGTAAAAATGTTTGTAATTGCTTGTACCATGACAATTTTTACAATATTCATCCTAAATTCTTGAATTTTTTCTTTTGCTTCATTTCAGTGCTTCAGTTTATGCCCCTCCAGCTCACATGGTAAGTTAATCAGAATATTCTTAAGAATCATTATATTGTTCTCATTAAGATTACTCTTTTGAATTAAATTATATTGAAAATAAAATGATTCTTGAAGTTCTACTTTATCTCTAGTTTATGGCAATTGTGAACCTAATTTATTTAATAATATTCAGCCTAAACCTCTAAGATATGAGTGGTGATGGCTGTCTAATAATTTTTTGAATATTGTGTTTCTAAAAATTCTAATTATAACTAGAGATATATATACCATGTTTGATGATTTATTAAAGTTGGTAGCAGATTTAAAGTTAAAAAACTATTTTTATCAAAAGCCTTTTAAATGTCTAATATTTTATTTTGAGTCTAAATGAAATCATATAATAGAAGATCATCATTAGAACTGGGTATGTGTTTCTAAATTTGGAAAAAGATATTCATGTCTTTTCTCTTTTGCTTAGCCAAAATAATCTGAATACCAAATACACTTTTACTTATAAAAAAAAATCTTTACATTTGGAAGAATGTGTATACTGCTGTTCGGTTCTAAATTTAGTCACATGCAGATACATATATAGGTATGTTTGTAATTGTGGATAAATTTAATGCCTGCAGTTTTGCACTGTAATTAAGAAATGAGGTCTCTATGTAGCAGCCCCTGTAAAGAAAATTGTTCATGAGGATATAAATTATGTCAAACGCTAAAGAGCTGATCCCCAGGAGGATAATGTGGGTAGCTAAGCAGCTGTACTAAGGGTTATATAAAAGAAGAGCATGTTAGTGGCCTCTCTAGCATAATGAACGTTTCAAAAACAAATCCCTGAATTAACATCTCATGCTATGCACAAATTTCTTTTTCAGACTGTTTAGATTATTTTTTAACTTAGATAAATCTAATTAGAACTAACAATTTAGTAGTAAACATTGAATTTGAATGATAATACAATTCTCATTGATTTTAGATTAATATTGGCTAAACAAAATGGATTGAATTTATCTTTAATACTGACAGAATTGACTCAAGACAAATTTTTTAGATCCAAGAAGGAGCTCTAGTTAGATAATTAGAAAAAGTAAATAAATGTCGTAGAAAATAATTAAGAATATTTGTTTCAGACTTATTGAAACAAGATGAATGTTTTAAAACCAATCCTGAGGAACATAGCAACTGGAAGACCAAAACAATTTATGGAGAAATTTGAAAAAATTTATATGGATATACCAATAGCCCACCTACAACTTAAGTCATGAAATATTTGTCTAACATACTTGAGATAGAATTTTGTTTAAATATTATTAAAGTAAATAATATAAGATTATAGTTTCAGTAGACTTTAAATGTACATCAAATCTTTCCAAAGAGCAAAGTAAAAACAAACACAAGTGAACAGTATAGGGATAGCAAGTAACACTAACATGATGCTTACACTTTCTTGATATTTCAGGTTATCCCATTTTAAACTTTGATTTTATGTCAGCATTACCTATGGAGGTTTGTTACATAGGTAAATTTGTGTCCTGGGAGTTTGTTGTACAGATTGTTTCATCACCCAGGTATTTAGCCTGGTACCCATTAGTTATTTTTTTCTGATCCTCTCCAAATTATCCAAAGATCCATAGGACCTAATGAACTAATTTTATGTGTGGAAATTTTCATCATTTCAAATAAGGTATCTAGGCATACATATTTGGTTTACAAATGTCTACGTATATTTTTCTTAAAACCTAGAAGTAATATGAATTCTAATTTTTGATTTCTCTTTGTTTTGTTTCATCAACTTAAGTTTATTAAACTGTAACAAGCTACAGTACAAAATAATTTACACATTGCCATAACAGATGAAAATAACACGCAGGAAAGGCAGGTGATAGAAAACTGACAGCTGAAAGCTGAAATTTACACAATCATCTTAAACTTAGCAATTATAAATTTAAAAAAACTGGTAAAAGTGATATCCCCTTTATGATATCGCATATATATTTCTGTATTTATGAACTAATTTAATAATAAAACTTTAATACTTTTCTCTTAGGACATGATGGTGTCCAAGTGTAATGAAAATTTAGAAGAAAGTTTTTGATTAAATAAAATCAAACAAAATATTTCTTTATTTGAAAAAGCATAAAATTTAATACTTAACCAGAAAATAAGGATGAAGAATTGAGGGCACAATTCAGATAATTTATTGATACTTATTTTTAAAATGTTTGTACATATTTATTTTGCTTTTTAAATAATTTTTAATTGACACATAATAGTTGCACATAGCATTTCTCCTATCTAGCTGTGCTTTTGTATCTGTTAACCAACTTTTGACTATCCCCTCTCCCTGCCACCTATCCCTACTTTTAGCAACCATTATTTTACAATCTACCGCTATGATATTAACTTTTTTAGCTTCCACATTTGAATGGGAACATGAGGTATTTACTTTTCTGCACCTGGCAGAAAAATAATACTTTCAGTTTTTCTAAGTATAAGAAAACTGTTTATGCTGCCTGCAAAGAGGGACTATTTTACTTTCCAATTTGGATAAGCAATGTTATTTTTCTCATCTAATTGTGCTAAGTAGGACTTTCAGTACTATGCTGATTAAAAGTGCAAAGTGGGCACACTTGTCTTACTCCAGATCTTAGAAGATAAGTTTCAGGCTTTTTCCTTTTAGTATAATGTTGATTTTGAGTTTGTTATGTATGGGCTTCATAATGTCGAGGTTCATTTCTTCTATATCTAATGTGTTGACAGTTTATTATGAAAGAGTATTGAATTTGAATTTTATCAAATGCTTTTTCTGAATCTACTGAGATGATCATATGGTTTTCTTCATTCTGTTGATGCAATATGTTATATTTATTGATTTTTATATGTTGCATCATCCTCGCATCCCTGGGATAAATCCCAACTGTCATGGTAAATGAGCTTTTAAATGTGCTGTTAGATTCATTTTGCTTGTACTTTCTTGAAAATATTTGCATCTATGTTCATCAGAGGCATTGAAGTATAATTTTTTTTTTCTTTTTGTTGTGTCCTTTTCTGGTTTTGTTATCAGGGTAATACTGGCCTTGTAGAATTAATTCATAGGAATGTTCTCCTTTTAAATTTCCTGGAAAATTCTGAGAGGAATTGGTATTAAATCTTTAAATGTCTGATTAAATTTAGTGCTGAAGCCACTAGGTCCTAGGTTTTTTCTGATGGAAGAATTTTTGTAAAAAACTCAATCTCATTACTTGTAAATGTTCCAGTCCAGTTTTCTATTTCTTCTTTGTTCAATCTTGTTAGGTTTATGTGTCAAAGAATTTAACCATATTTTCTAATTTGTAGGTGTATAGTTGTGATAGTCCTGATAGGCTTTAATGACTCTTTGTATTTCTGTGGTATCATGCATAATGTCTACTTTTCTACTTTTGATTTTATTTATTTTGGTCTTTTTTGTTTGTTTGTTTTTTGGTTAATGTAGCTAAGTGTTCATTGATTTTGTTTCTCTTTTCAAAAAACTAACCTTTTGTTTCATTGATTTTTTTTAGCTTTTTCAGCTTCGATGTCATTTATTGCTACTGATCTTTATTATTTCCTTCCTTCTACTTTTTTTTTAAAAGGTTTGTCCTTACTTTTCTAAATCCTTGAGATGCATTGATGCTTATTTAAAATCTTTATACATTTTTGACACAGGCATTTATTGCTATTAACTTTCCTCTTAAGTCTCCCTTTGTTGTATCCCATAGGTTTTGATATGTTGCATTTCTATTTCATATTTTAAGAAATTGTTTGATTTCTTCTTAAATTTTTATTGATTTATCCAACATTCAGTAGCATGTTATTTAATTTGCACATATTTGTGCAATTTCAAAAGTTCCTCATGTTATTAATTTCAAGTTTTATTCCATTGTGGTCAGAAAAAAATACTTCCTATCATTTTAACTATTTTAAATTTGTTGAGACTTTTTGAAACCTTACATGTTGTCTCTCCTAGTTAAAGTTCCTGTGCTGGTGGGAAGCTTATGTATTTTGTAGTTGTTGGGTAAAATATTCTGTAATGTCTATTAGGTCCATTTAGTCTAAAGTGTAGTTTAAATTTAATGTTTCTTTGTCTATTATCTGCCTGGATAATCTGTTCAATGCTGAAAGTGAAATACTGAAGTCCCAAACTATTATTATATTAGAGGCTATCTCTCCCTTTAGAAGTAATAACATTTGTTTCATATATCTGTGTGTTGTTATTGGATGCATATATATTTACACTTGTTATTAATCTTTACCATTATGTAAGGACCTTATTTATCTCTTTTTACAAATTTTGACTTAAAGGTTGCTTTATCTATATAAATATAGCCACTCTCGTTGGCTTTTGGTTTCCATTTGCATGGATTATCCTTCTTCATTTTCAGTCTATATAAATTTACAGGAAAAGTGAGTGTCTTGTAGGAAGCATATAGTTGTGTCTTTTTTTTTTTATTCTTCAAGTCTATGCATTTTAAGTGCTTAATTTAATACATTTAATTCAAGATTTTATTGATAGGTAAGGACTTAGTCCTGTAATTTTGTTCACTGTACTCTGGTTATTTTTTAATATTTTTTGTTTCTTTCTTCCTGTTACTGTTTATCACTGCAATTTGGTGGTTTTCTGTAGTGATAAGTTAGAATTCTATTCTCTTCCTCCTTTTTGAATCTGCTATATTAGTGAATTTCGTACTTTTGTGTGTTTTCATGATAATGACTATTATCTTTTCACTTCTAGATATAGGAGTCCCTTGAATATTATTCTGTAAGGTCAGTATTGTAATAATGAATTCCCTCAGGTTTTGCTTGTATAGGAAAAACTTGATTTCTCTCTCATTTCTGAAGAATAGCTTTGTTGGGATTCTTGGCTGGCAAGATTTTTTTTGTTTCTTTTGTTTTGTTTGTTTGTTTGTTTCCCCAGAGCTTTGAATACATCATTCCGTTCTCTTCCTTTGCAATGTTTCTGCAAGAAAAGAAATTCCCTTTTATGTGACTTGATACTCTTGCTGTTTTTAGAAATGTTTTTGTCTTTCATTTTTGATAAATTTTGACTATAACATGTTTCAGTGAAAATCTTTATGGGGTCTTACACATTTTCTGTATCTGGATGCTCACATCTCACTCTGGACTTGTGAACTTTTCAGCTATTATTTTACTAAGCAGATTTGCTGTGCTTCTCTTTTTCTTTCCTTTTGTCTAGTTCTCATAATATGAACATTTATTCTCTCAGTGCTTTCCTATAAGGGCTGTAGGCTTTCCTCACTCTTTTTTATTCTTACATTTTTTCTTTGAGTAATTTTAAATGACTTATCATCAAGTTCAGATATCCTTTTTTCTGCTTGATTAATTCTGCTATTGTAGCTTTCTACTGTTTTTTTTTTTTACTTCATTCATTGAATTCTTCAGCTGCAAAATTCTGTTTATATTTTAAAATAATTTATAGTTTTCTTGAATTTTTGTTTATATTATAGGTTTTTTTCCCTAATGTCATTGACTTGCCTATCTGTATTGTTATTGAATCTCATGGAGTTGCATTAAGACCATGATTTTGATTTATTTTCTGAAAGTTCGTTGATTTTATTTTCATTAGGATCTGTTACTAAGGAGTTATTTTATTACTTTGGTGGCACCACATTTCCTTTATTTTTTATTTTTCTCATGTTTCTGTGTCAATGTCTGTATATCTATTGGAGCAATTATGTCTTCAAACCTTTCTGGAGCGTTCTTTGTAGAGAAAGACTTTCACTTGCATTTGAATTTTAGTATGCTGCTTGCGGAGGTTATAAGAAGTGTTTCTGGATAGGTGCAGTGATATGATCTCTCTGCAGCTTCTACAGCTGCATTCAATCTCACCAATGACTTCAGGTGCCTCAGTGGCCTATGCTGTGGAAATTTGTGGCAGCATTAGTGGTGGTATAGAGGTTGTTAATGTCCTCACTGTCAAAAGTTTTTGATGTCCTTCTATTTCCACTTTTTCCATAATGGTGAGATCAAGGTAAGGGTATCCTTCTCAAGTCTGACATGGCCTAAAAGCAGCTACAGTAGCACTGGGTTCCAGGTACAGGTGCATGGAGTGGCTGAGGGGCCAAGGTCATAGGGGCTTGCAAACCTATTTTGGTACCTTGGTCTTAGGCTGAAGATTCACTCTCTGTGACATGTTTGAAAGTGGATTGACCACAGAGCCAGATAATCTGTGATTCTGAGGCACCAATTAGCATCTGAGGCTGGGATTTCAGGTTCTAGCTGTGATTCTATCTCAGGAGTTGAATCTGAGCCAATAGGGCTGGGAAAATCAGATTTAATAGGGTGCAGTGGCAAATTGAGTCTCAGGGAATGAATGAGGCACTATGTAGTACTGACTCTATATTCTGGAATGGTGGAATTCAACAGTATTCTAGACTCTGTGAAACCAGGTGCAGCAACAGCAGCAGCAAGAAACACAGAATGGCAGTGTACATCTGTTATTTGGACCCTGTAGTGGGTAGAGAATAGCTTAGTGATTCCTCCATTCCCTAGGGAGAGAGATATCTTAGCAGCTCATACTCTAGGGGACTAGTCCAGCTCCAGGTAAGTAGGATTCTAAATATATTTTGCCTGTAGTTTGAAATGTGTCAGCTGAGCCACTGCTCTATTTGTTTGGGACATGGGGTACTACATCAGCTTAGCTCTGGGATGTTTAGCTTCTCAGCTCAGCCGTGGTTCCACTTCTTTAGAGGGCAATATGCTGCTTCAGCTCATACCTTTGAGTTAGGCTTATATATTTCTGCACAACCCAAACACCATTTTTCTGAGATTCATGTGTCTCTTCACCTTAGGCTCTGGGGCTTGTGATTGCTCTTGGCAGCCAAAGGACCATTTTCTTGCATATAGGGCTCTGCTTCAAGTAGAGACACATAACTGCTCTGACATCCATGGTAATATTTCTAATGAGAGAGGGTATCACTTAAGCTCTAGCCACAGGGAACAAAGTGATAGGTGGTTGGAGTGTCTCTACTTCAATTTGACTCCATGAGGAAAGGTATAACAGCTGCTTGCAGCTTGGCTGTGGGATATTAGTCCACCAGAATGGTGTGGCCCAGTGGCAACTTAACCTCATCAATGAAGGGCAGAAATGATTGCTTGCCCCCAGTGTAAGACACACTCTGGTAGTTCTAATTCCTAGATAATGTAGCACAGCAGTCATATGGGCCACTGGGGTAAGGAACAGTGTCAGCTGTCTCTGGAAGAGCACAGCTACCTGCATTCTAGGCAGCTCCCTTAGCTGGGCTTAGTGACTGTAAGCATGACCCCAGTGGTAAGGTGAGGTTCATACATGTCTGTATTGGACCATTTTCACACACCAATATGCTGATAAAGACATACAGGAGACTAGGCAATTTACAAATGAAATAGGTTTATTGAACTTACAAAACCACATGGCTGGAGAGGCCTCACAATCATGGTGAAAGGCAAGGAGGAGCAAGTTACATCTTATGTGGATGGCAGCAGGCAGAGAGAGCTTGTGGAGGGCAACTTCCATTTTTAAAACCATAAGATCTTGTGAGACCCATTCACTATCATGAGAACAGCACTAGAAAGACCTGTCCCCATAATTCAATCATCTCCCACTGGGTTCCTCCCAGAACAGGTGGGAATTATGGGAGCTACAAGATGAGATTTGAGTGGGGACACAGGGCCAAACCATATCATTCCACCTTGGCCCCTCCCAAATCTCATATCTTCACAATCCACAATCCAAAACCAATCATATCTTCCCAACAGTTCCCCAAAGTCTCAAGTCATTTCAACATTAACTCAAAAGTCCACAGTCCAAAGTTTCATCTGAGACAAGGCAAGTCCCTTTCATCTATGAATCTGTAAAATCAAAACAATTTAATTACTTCCTACATACCATGAGGGTACAGGTTTTGGGTAAATACAGCCATTCCAAATGTGAGAAATTTGCCAAAAGAAAGAAGCTCCAGGACCCATGGAAGTATGAAATCCACTGGGGCAGTCAAATCTTAAAGCTCCATAATGATCTCCTTTCACTCCTTGTCTCACATCCAGGTCATGCCAATGGAAGAAGTTGATCCCATGGTCTTGTACAGCTCTGCTCCTCTGGCTTTGCAGGGTACAGCTGCATTCCTGGCTGCTTTCATGGGCTGGCATTGCATGTCTACAGCTCTTCCTGGTGCACAGTGCAAGCTGTCAGAGGATTTACCATTATGGGGTCTGGAGGATGGTGGGTCTCTTCTCACAGCTCCACTAGGTGGCTCCCCAGCAGGGACTCTGGTGGGAGCTCCAATGCCACACTTCCCTTCCACACTGTTCTAGTAGAGTTTCTCCATGAGAGCCCTGCCCTTGCAGCAAACTTCTGCCTGGACATCCAGGCATTTCCATACATCCTCTGAAATCTAGATGGAGGTTCCCAAACCCCAGTTTTGAACTTTTGTGCACCTGCAGGCTCAACACTACATGGAAGCTGCCAAGTCTTGGGGCTTGCACCCTCTGAAGCTATAGCCTGAGTTCTACGTTGACCCATTTCAGCCATGGCTAGAACAACTGGGACACAAGGCACTAAGTGCCTATGCTGCACATAGCACAGGGACTCTGGGCCCAGTCCACAAAACCACTTTTTTTTTTCCTAGGCCTCCAGGTTTGTGATGGGAGGAGCTGCCATGAAGACCTCTGGCATACCTGGGAAACATTTTTTTTCATTATTTTGGAGATTATCATTCAACTCCTATTTACTTATGCAAATTTCTCTGGCCAGTTTGAATTTCTCCTCAGAATATGAGATTTTCTCTTCTATTGCATTGTCAGGCTGCAAATTTTCCAAACTTTTATGCTCTGCTTCCCTTATAAAACTGAGTGCCTTTAACAGCACCCAGTCACCTCTTTAATACTTTGCAGCTTAGAAATTTCTGCCAGATATCCTAAATCATCTCTCTCAAGTTCAAAATTCCATAAATCTCTAGGGTAGGGACAAAATGCCTCCAGTCTCTTTTCTAAAATATAATAATAGTCACCTTTGCTCCAGTTTCCAACAAGTTCCTCATCTCCATCTGAGGCTGCCTCAGCCTGGATTTCATTGTCCATATCATTACTAGCATTTTGGTTAAAGTTAGTCAACAAGTATCTAGGGAGTTCCAAACTATCTTATATTTTCCTGTCTTCTTCTAAGTCCTCCAAACTGTTCCAACTTCTGCTTGTTACCAGTTCCAAAGTCATGTCCATATTTTTGGGTATCATTTTAGCAGCACCCCACTCTACTGGTACCAATTTACTGTACTTGTCTGCTTTCACACTACTGATAAAAACATACCCAAGACTGGGCAATTTACAAAAGAAAGAGGCTTATTGGATTTACAGTTCCAGATGGCTGGGGAGGCCTCAAGATAATGGCAGAGGGCAAGGAGGAGCTAGTCACATCTTACATGGATGGCAGCAGAAAAAGAGATCTTGTGCAGGGCAACATCCATTTATTAAACCATCAGTTCTTGTGAGACCCATTCACCATCATGAGAACAGCATGGGAAAGACCCACAGACATAATGTAATCATTTCTCACTGAGTCCCTTCCACAAAATGTGGGAATTATGGGAATTACAAGATGAAGTTTGGGTAGGGACACAGAGCCAAAGCATACCAATGTCTAAGGTGTTGAAGAGAGTTGTTGGAATCTTCTTACTCACCTCCTCACTGTACGGAAAAGTTCCTCCTGGTTCCCAGCTAATCTCACTTGGGGAATGGAATGGTGGAAGCCTGGTATTTTCTTCTATTCCTTATGTTGTCATCCTGGATTTCTATGCTCATCATGGTTTCTATTACTCCTCTTATGCACTCTGGCCCTCTCTCTCAGTTATTTTCATTAATATGTATTTGTTTAGTTATAACTTCGTGAGGAGGACAACAAGATTAGGGGCCTGCTGGTTAACCATTTTGCTGATGTTACCCTTCTGATTAATACTTATCTTTGGACACTGATAAAAACCACCTAAAATTTATGCTGTTTATATCAATATTCTGCTTTTTGCTGGGGTATAGTGAGGCTTTAGAAAGTGAATATTGACCTGTATATGATTATGACTAACAGATGCCTTGGCCCTACCTTGAACAAACTGAGGTCTCATTTTGTTCCTAAAATTATATAACTAAATTAGTTCTCTCCTTTGGCTCATGCCCTTTTTGGCTTTCATTTCAATTCAGGAAGATGCTACTTTTGCTTCCTGAAGAGAGGAACACAGTACACTGGTTTGTCCTTCTGCAGTATCAATTACTATCACTCAGAAAACAGGAGAGATGAAAATGATAGAACACACTACAGTAGCAAATTGGCACATACTGTCATCATTACATTCTATCTTACTCTAGAAATTTACCATGAATTTAAATATTAACTTTCTGTAGATTGGAAATGGTCTGTAAAATAAAAATGTCTTGAATTATCTTTTCATGAATAGCTATGGGGTTTATTCATGGCTTCCAGTCATACAGTCTGTTGAGTTTCTGCAAACTGAATAATAAAGGGAAATAGTAAGTATTAGAACATCTAAGCATGTTGTTTTTCACAGAGCTACCTTGTTCATTTCAGACAAAAAGCCTGTAGAAGTGGATTTGTGGAGCTAGAGATGGTAGGGCCTTCATGGAAAGTCTGACCATCTCTAGACAGGCAAGATTTGGAGCCCAGTGATTTCTTCATGCTCATGAGATTAGTCTGTTTTAAAATCTGCTGCTGCCAAGCAAACTTTGACATTACTTATAGAAAGAAACTGGTAAGATGCTAAAAGGCAGGAGAGAGAAAAACTTGTATCATGAATTAATGCAGGTGGAAGATAATCAAAACACCCCAAACCTAACGTATATCTTGAAGAAAATCTTACCAGACTTAAGTTCTTAAAATGTGTACAAACACTTTTATTTTTCTTAAAGTAGAATAAAAATTTCAATTTTACAACTACTTATAAATTTATTATAAGCTAAATTACTTTGTATTGTGCATTGCTAATTTAACATGCACTCAACTAAAAGTCTATGTTGGTAAGAAAATACATAGAACGAGTAGAGTGAAAATTCAAATCTGTCCTATTTCTTAGTGAGTTATACTACCATTTTGTTTGAGAAATGAACTAGAAGTTTTTTATTGCTAAAATACATAAACTTTTAGACACCAAAGTGAACTTAGGTATATTTGAATAAAACTTTTAATCTCTGAAGTAGTCCATATGGATGATGGGTATGATCAATGGCATAAAATGAAACATTAATATCAATCTTTCTATTCTTACCTGCCACTCTGTTTGATTATATCACATGTTTTTCATGCTCGTGTGAAACTGAGGGAATGTCCAATTAGATGTCAACCTGGTGATACTGGCAATAAGTATTTTGAAATATTGCGGGCATTTTTATATTTAATTTTATCTGAATTTATGACACAAGATTCACTTTGCATTTTTCCAAAGCACGCAGAAATTAGTTCTTTTTTAAATGTATATTCCTATTCTCATCCTAAGATGTTGCTTACATAAAATGTTTGGGTGAAGAAGATAAAAAAGCCACCTATTTCAAATAGTACAGTAAGGAGTTCTGGTGATAAATAGCTTTTCAAAGACAGGATGACAGATGCCATTAAAAGACACAAGCTGTTAAATCTAGAGACTCATATGTGCTTTGTTCTTGATTTCTAAATTTATCCCAGGTTGTTTTCAGAACTTAAAACAGTCATGGGAGTCTGGTGATTAGAGAAACTATTTGAAGTTTCACAATCAGAGCAGCTGGTCAGAGATGAGAGAAGATGATGCTGAATTGTATGAAGTAAATCCAAGAGTGACTGGGGAATGTTTTGGCAAGTAATAAAATAAAACATCAGAGATTTTTAGCCAGTGTCAAATAGCATTTGTGTTATATATGCTTTTCAGATCCAATGTATCGATTGACCCTCTTGCTTCTAAATGGTAAGACCATATGTTTATTTGAGAATTATAGAAAGGAATTGCATTAGTCTCTTCTCATACCACTATAAAGAACTACCTGAGACTGGGTGATTTATGAAGAAAAGAAGTGTAATTGACTCACAGTTCCACAGGCTGCACAGGAAGCGTGGCTGGAAGGCCACAGAAAACTTACAATCATGGTAGAAGGTGAAGGGGAAGCAAGCATGTCTTATCCAGTGGAGTAGGAGAGAGACAGGGAAGGAGGAAGTGCTACATACTTTTAAACAACTAGATCTTGTGAGAACACACTCAGTATGGTGAAAAGAGCAGGGGGGATATCTGCACCCATGATCCAATCACCTCCCACCAGATCTCTTCCCCAACATTGGGAATTACAATTCAATAAGAGATTTCACAGAACCAAACCATATCAGAAATAAAATTTTGATTTAGAAAACAAGATAAAAGTAATACATAGTATGATTATTGAAATGATAAATCACAAATTCTAAGGACATAAGATCATCACCTCTCATTTAAGCTACTATAATCAGACTCTACCTGGTCTCTCTAAAAAAAAATCCCTCTCTTAGCATCTATTCTTTAAAAAAATGTTTTAATACTTTTATTTTTTACTATGGTAAGCACACAACATGAGATCTACCTTCTTAACATATTTTTAAATGCACAATCTGGCATTGTGATTATAGGTACAATGTTTTACAGAAAATCTCCAGAACTTAATAACCTTGCATAACTGATGCTTTATACCCATCAAATAGCAACTTCTCAGTTCCCCAAGTCCCTGATAACCACCATTGTACTCTCTTCGAAGTGTTTGGCTATTGTATGCACCTTGCAAAAGTAGTATCATGCACCGTTTTTCTTTTATGCATGGCTATTTCATGTAATATAAGGTTCTCCAGTTTCATCCATGTTACACATAGCAAGGTTTCCATTTTTTAAAGGTTGAATAATATTCAATTGTATGAATGTGCCATATTGTTTGTACCTATTCATCTGTTGATGGACAATTAGTTCTTGACTATTGTGAATAGCGCTATAATGAATACCAGAGTGCAGATACCTCATTTTAATTCTTTTAGTTGTACCCCTGGAACATATGGTGTTGCTAGAAATCTCCTTACTGTCTCCATACGTTTTCATAGCAGTGGCATTATTTTATATTCTCACCCACAATTTGGAATGGTTCCAATTTTACCACATCCTCATCAACAATTGTTATCCTGTATACTCATACAGGCATGTGCATGTGCACACACAAACACACACACACAGATATAATAAACATAGCTTTTATAATATATATAGCTTATAAGTATATAGATTATATTTTATGTATTTATGTAAAATAAACATTCTACATATATATATAAGATAGTCATATTAACAGGTATAAGGTGATATCTCATTGTGTTTTGGGTTTACATTTTAGTGATTAGTGATGTTAAATGTCTTTTCATATACTAGTTGGCTATTTGTATATTATCTTTGCAAAAAATGTCTATTCAGTTCCTCCTTTTTTTATTTGAATTGTAGGAGTTTCCTCTTTATTTTGGAGATTAATTTTTTATCACATATATGGTTTGCAAATATTGTCTCCAATTTTGTAGGTTCTTTTCAGTCAATAATTGTTTCATTTCTATGCAGAGATTTTTTTTTAGTTTGATTAGGATAGGAATAAACAAAATGAATAGAAAAACAATAGTAAAAATCAAAGAAACAAAATATAAAATTTAAATATAAATAGCTGACAAGTAGTGAGCTAGATTAGGAAAAAAAGAAAAAACTCAAATAAAATTAGAAATGAAAGAGAAAACATTACCACTCATGCACAGAAATGAAAAGGAATCCCACAAGGCTACTATGAACAATTATATGACAAAATATTAGAAAACTTAGAAGACATAAATTTAGAAACACACAACCTACCAAGATAAAATTATAAAAAAAAATAGAAAATCTGACTGTACCTATAACTAGCAAGAATATTAAATGAGTAATTGTAAACCTCTCAGCAAAGAAAAGTCCAGGGTGAATTGGCTTCACTGGTGATGAACATTTAAAGAATTAATGCCAATCCTTCTTAATTTCCTCCCCCAAAAATGAAGACCAGTGTGCTACAGTTTATTCTTTAGAGAAAATTTAGATTGACAATTTTTTAACTCAAGTTATCACATTCCTGTACCCCAAATCCCCCAAGGTTTTTAATGACATTCAGAATAAAGTTTCAACCCTTCACCTTGGCTTGAATGACTCTATGATTTGATTCGTGATTACTTCTCTGAAATCAGCTCCTGCTTCTATGCCGGGCTTAGGTTACAATGGACTTCTTGCTCTTTATCAAACATGACAATTATTAACTCATTTCAAGAACTTTGTAGTTAATATTTCCTTCACCTGTATGTTCTTCACCAAGTCACTTTTATGGCTTATTCTCAAACTTTGTTAAGATTTTTGATTAAATGTCACTTTCTTGCTCCTCTATCTCAAATGGTAGTTATGGTGACTCTCTCTCCTTATCCTACTCAACTTTTTCTTCATAGTATATATCATTACTTGTCATATTTTTGTTATGCATTTATTTGTTTTATTTACTCATTGTATCTTTTGTGCAATTGAATGTAAACTCTATTAGATCAGAATCTTGTCTATCTTGTTCATTTTGTATATCCAATGCCTAAAGCACACAGTAACACTCAATAAATATCCCTTTAAGTAATGTTGAATAAATGTATCTTTGTATGGCATAATATTACTGTCACATTATTTTAAATGGATTAAAGTACAGTAATTAGCACTTAGATTATCCAAATGCACCAGGTTCTTTAAGGAGAAGGAAAGCCTCATTTTATTTCCCATAGTATTATGACAATATACTTATGGTTCAGTCTATATATTTTGCATTGGTGTGGCTTTGATCTATTAATAGTAATATCTGTTTTCAATGTCTTCTCTTGGACAATTACTTAACTAATCTTGGTATTTTATTTTCAATGATAATACAGAAATTTCCCAGAGTTTGTTGTGGAAAGTAGTACATTTCCAGTTGGTTCTCAAAAGCAAAGTGCATATCACACTAGTCTTTCTTTACTCGACTTGGATGAAATTGTCAACTCTTGTCCAAAATGCACTCCATACTAGTCCTGTGCTCTGATTTAGATAAATCTCTAACTCTGTCCAATTGAGCTAAACAATTCTCAGTTGGATCAAACCTTTTACTATATGCAGAAACAGGGCTTCATTCTTATTGGCACATGACATTACAAGATACACTTCAAGAAGCAGGACATTATATTGTTATTAACATAATGCTTTAATTTATTTGAAGTGACAAAAATTATTAACATTTAGCAATTAAAATATCTTTATTACTCTTACATCAATTGCACACACCTATCTCAAGTTGATTGCCTATTCTAAGCAATGTCATACACAAATCTAAACTGATGAAGTCTATGTGACACTTCTTTAAAAAGAAAACATGCTGCAACCACTCAGGCTGATACAGTGGTTCCCAGAGCTGTAGAGAAAAGATTAACATGAAACGTGAAATAAATAATTCCCTCTCCCTAGGCATATGTACAGTGAGATCTTTGTTGGAGATCATATTTTTGTTTTCATGGTTTCTTGAAAGTTTCCTCTTGGGTAAATAGAAAGGCATGCTTAAATTGCCTGACATCCTTGTGAATATATTTTGTTAAGGGGTTAGGATATTTCTCAGGATGGTGTGCCAGACACTGAGTACAATGCAAGACTTTGATATTTTACCTCTTATTCGGTGTCATTAATGTCTTTATCAGCCTCTCTTCCTGCTGAGACACTGTTACACTAAGAGGTGAAAAGTCAGTCATTAGATGAAAAGGTTGACTATTCTCAGTCTTAACATTGATTCCAAACACCAATTCCCATGTTCTCTATCTTTCTTTTAGGTATATTTTGATTATTCCCTTCAGATATACTTTCATTCTTCTACTCCTGCTCTAATCCCTTGTGGGCTGACTTCTATGGATTTCAAAATGAGACACGTTTGTGTTTCAGTTAGAATTAGATGATAAAGAGCACTGGTAGAAAAATTAATGAGGGAAGAAATAAGGTAAGTCCTGGCTGTCTTTGTGGGGTCTTCTCTGGCTTGGTATGACCCATGGTGGATCTTTCTCTCTCTCCGGGTTATAATACAAATCTCTCTGCTCACCACTTGGGCCTCTGTGTTTTATCCCTGAACTGTTGCTAACACTAGGATACTCTATTATCTATGATTTTCCTATTTGATATCTTGCCCTACCTCTGTAAATTAATATATTAATTAAACCCTGCTCCAATTACTCAAATTGAGGGTCATGTTGGAAACCTGACTGATACATGGTTCAAGGTTAGGGAAGTCTTGGGGAGAAGTAAAAGAAATATCCAATGCCTGTTGTAGAACTTCAGTGATCCATTTACAATTGTAAGGATTTCATACTCGATTCACAAGCAAGAATGTTTTCATAAACATAACAAATATAAGATAGGTGCAAGGAAATATAGATAAGTCACAAAGAGATTAGAATACTGTTTTGTGAATAAGGTGCTTGGATAAATATTAACCACTTTATTTTTAACCTCTTATTTATTGCTTTATGAATTTCAAGCAACTTTGGAGAAGTAATTTTAAAAGAAGTAACTTTAAAGTATGCTCTTACTTGTCCCTTGAATTTAAGATAAATTGTTATGTGAATTGTATAAAGAGAATGTTTATTCATCACACTTGAGATATAGACTAGTTTGGAAATGACAAAATTTTATGTTTTTAAAATACTTTTATTCACTGATTGAAATATTCAATATTTTGTTCATCTGTGAAAATCACATGCATTTAATTTTGAAAAATAATGTCATCTTTATTTAGGAAAATGATTTTGTTACTGTTTAAAATTTTGGTGGCAGTTTTAGTGTTATACTTTTGTTAATTTCTAGATTTATTTTATTTGAGTCGGAGAGTCAATTGGTATGTTAATTTAAGAGTTATATGAGGCTAATATTTCTTCTTTAAAATAGGCTTAATTATGGCTGATTTTCCATGGAGACAAAACATGCACTTTTATACTGTATGAAAATGTGAAATATTTGGAGGGGGTTTACTACATGGTACTTCTCTTCCACACCTGAGCTTTAAACTATTGAAAACTAAGATAAAACACTCAGAAAATAGAGAAAAAAATATGCTAACTTTTTAGTGATAACATCTATATTAGAAGACATAAATTACTATAAAACCAATAATTTACTCATGTTTTCCTGCAGTGTCAATAATAGAACAAAACAGGGTGTAAGTTTGAGTTTGCAGAGCCAATAAACTCACCCATGTTTCCGTCTCCCAAAGTCCCAAGTGAAGAGTGAAAGTATCTAAATTGACATTGGGAAAACAACAACAAAAACCATAATGCATTTTGTTTAGCTTTACAAAGTAGTAAAAGTTCTTCAGAATGCAAATCTAGATTTTTAAAAATCAGATAACATCTTAAAGTTGGTAGATTATTTTTTTCTATTGTATAACTATTTAGCTATCATTATCTATTGTTATTCACTTTTAAACATAATATATGAAAAAATGAAACTTTATTATTAAAACATATGAAAACATTTAAATTAGTATTTTCCCATGTCAAATATAAAAATTCACTCTTTCATCTAAAGAAGTACACCGTTAATTTGATGTTGAAACTTCTTGATGTTTTCACGTGTATCTATGTACTTGTTTACTTGCATGTATTCACAGTCATACACATATATTCACTTGAATATATCCATAGAAATATGCAGTTTCAAAGGATCAATGATATATATTGCTTGCAAACTGCTTTTTAAACAATATATTGATTGAGAGAGTTAATGGTTTATTGGAGAGACATGACACAATTTTCTTTATGATGCTTTTCCACAATACAGATTTGTTAGGTTTTTTTAAAAAGAAAATAAACAAACAAAATAAAACAAAAGAAAGTGATCCAGCAGGTAGGGGTGTGATTTAAGCTGGATTTAAAAAAAGAAATCGTGTTCCAATGGACAGTATGCTTTTTGCTTCTCATTATTCTGGTTTGGTGGGGCATAAGAACCAATCCAGACATCCCTTGCTCTCTTCTCATGTGTTAATTCCCGGGTATTGATTTAAGTTTTGGTTTCACCATCAATTATCTGGGGCAGGTTTCTTAGCCTTTGTAAGCTTTGGTGCCTTCATCTGTAAAATGTGACTGTGGTAAAGAATAAATTAGATGGCGTCTATGAAAAAAAAAAAAAAAAAGAAAAAAAAGAAAGTCAAATGATCTATATACTCCTTTCAACCTGGTCCAAAGTAGAAAAGTGATAAAAATTAGGAATTATAATCATAAAATATATTTTCTAATTTCTGGTTCACCTGCTGAGATCAGAATTAATATCCGTTACCATTGGCATTTATCGTTCTCAGGCATTAATGTTAATGGCAATAATAGCTACTTTTATATTATTATTACCGTTTTCTTTAAGTTTACTCTTTTCTTAATTTCTTTCCCTGATACTAAGTATAATTGGTCTCTTTTCCCGCTTACATTTCTATTATTTTCTTTTATAGTTATAGTTACTGCTCTTTCTCAGTATGATCCTTTGAGATTTTATCAACTAAAACCATGAAGGAAGAATCAAGAAGTTTGAAAATTTAATTGCTTTTCCATTGTGTATTGTTTTCATTTTGTGCTCAATAATTTATTTGGCCTCCATAAAGCAGAATTGAGGGAAAATAACTAGCCCTTCTCCCTCCAACAGAAATGAGAGGCACACTGTGGTATATGGAGGCAAGGATATAAAATTCGCAATATAAGGAAGTAAGCAAGTGAAATTTTAAATAAACTTAAGATGTCATGAAAAAATATACTTGAATGGTAAAATTTTTTAAAGTGCTATTAAACTGATATTAAAAAATCTCATGATTTCTTGATTGCATCTTTCATTCCAAGTTTCTACGGGTAATTTCATTTTAAGTTTTTTTGTGTACTCTCAGAAATATTTTGAACATAAACAAATGTATATAAAAGTGCATTTACACACTTACATTTTTAGTACATATATACACATACAACTGTTAGATATACTTCTAGACATCTATAGGCATGCATACAGAGACACACATTTGCCTGCAATTTACTCTCTTTACTTATTTTAACTTAGATTGCTTTTTTCCATATCTGCACACATAAATCTACTTTACTCCTACTAATTAGTAAATAATATTATATTGCATGGGATTATCTTAATTTATTCAACAAGTTTATTGATTTTAGGTTATTTCCAACCTCACTACTGAAAACAATCCAACAGCAAGCATTTATATATAAATATTATTCTGTATGTGCGTCAGTATAAACTTTAGCATACTTATTAGTAATTCACTGCTTACAAATTCATAAGAACTTCTGTATATGTAATGTTTCTAATCTTTAGCTTTTTTTAAAAAATCTGTTATTTCCTAATATCTTTTAAGAGATATATCTCCCTGACTGCTTTCAGCTTATAAAAGAGAAGGCTTTAGGCCGGGCACGGTGGCTCACGCCTGTAATCTCAGCACTTTGGGAGGCCGAGGTGGGTGGATTACGAGGTCAAGAGATCGAGACCATCCTGGTCAACAAGGTGAAACCCCGTCTCTACTAAAAATACAAAAAATCAGCTGGGCATGGTGGCGCGTGCCTGTAATCCCAGCTACTCAGGAGGCTGAGGCAGGAGAACTGCCTGAACCCAGGAGGCGGAGGTTGCTGTGAGCCGAGATCGCGCCATTGCACTCCAGCCTGGGTAACAAGAGCGAAACTGCGTCTCAAAAAAAAAAAAAGAGAGAGAGAAGGCTTTAAACTCCAAATTGATGCTCACACTGAACCCTGAGTGGACATCACTCTATTCTTTATTACACTGCAACAGGAGGAGATTTTAGATAACAATGTCATGTCTGTATTGTGGCTGCTTTTTTTTACAGTTGTAACAGAGCTCTTCATAAAAGAATACAATGGTCTGTTTTCAATGATAAAGCCATTCTTTTCTAAGAATAAACTCCCAGATTTCAATGTAAACATTATTATATAAAAGAATGGAAATACATTTTTGGAAGTTTATTTTATAGTTCTAGAGAACTGTCATTTAAATTCCCATGAGTCATTCTAAAACTTGCTGAAGAACTCCAAGGAGTTCTTCCAATTACAGCATTTCTCAGCAGATTCTTTTTCTATAGCTATAAGACCAACTTAGACTTTGGTCTCCCTTCTCCTTCTGGGTTCTTGCTCTTTAATTTTGTATCCTCTAGGGGACTAATTTCCTCTGCTTTACACTGAGATTACAGTCCTTCGCTGCCCTTAATCTACCCTGTTTGCACTTTCCCCTTCCTTTAAAAAATATCTACTTTTTGGTGATGATGTTTATAACATAATTTTTATTTTGTGGAATTTTTTGATGTTATCAGGGACTTACTATGTTCCAGACACTTATAAACAGCAGAGTGATTTGCTCCAATATTTAATTTATGTAGGAGAAAAAGTAAACTTAGTGAAGTTGAAGATCTTTGTCCAGTGTCCACATGGCCTCTCTTTTAACCACAAATCTCAAACCACTGATGACCAAGTGCCATGCATTAACAATGAATGATAAGACAGAGGACTGCTGGATTCAATTCCAGAGGTTCTTAGAGTCGAAGTTCCCACTTAATTCCTCAAAGTTATACTACATAGATGACTTTACATTTTATAAAGATTCTCTGTTTGGGAGACCAGGAATCCCTTTTAGTTTTCAATCCCAGATGGACATAGTTAATTGTCTCTTATTTATAGCCAAGAAACTAATTCTGCATGTAGAACCTGCATAGAGCAGGATGAGCTCCACTTATTAGTCTCCATTCTGACTTTATGAGTTGGATTTGGAAAAATGTAGTCTGTGAAATAGATATATTTCATGAAATAAAGTAACCATGTGTGTTATGTATGGTATGCAAATGAAGCATATATACCCATATATATCCTATATAAATATGGAGTGATATGTGAATATAAACATAGACGTACACAAAAAAAGACATACTACAGAACAGTGGTTGAGAGTTTGGCTTCTGAGTCAGACTGCATTCTGTGACAATTTTCTTCACTTACAAATTAATTTTATTTTTACCTTAAGCACATTTTAAAGGTAGAAAAAGCAGAACAAAACAACCTCACTCCTTCCCTTGCAAAAAGAGGGAAAGAAAAAACAAAACAAAAATCTTTGAAGCCTAATAGCCTGCATTCAAATCAGAGTCCTATTACATATTAGGAATATAATATTCTATTGCATTTATTTGTTCCTCAGTTCTTAATCTGTAAAGTGGGAATAAAATTCCATTTAATTCAGATAGTCATGAGGAATGAGTAAGAGTATAACTTAGAACATTATATGTTATATATAAGAACTGAATAACTGTAGCAGGGTTAGATATTCTTGTTCACTGTGTTCTGAAACCTGGAAACAGAAAGGATTACTATTTATTGAGGACTTTTTGGGTTAAGCATCTGGTTCCTAAAAGCATGGCTTGCTACTTCAGGATAGATGCTTTCTCTCAGCTTGAATATGAATGAACATCCGAAGGCTTAAACTAAAGTCCTTTGACAATGTTAACACCAGAATTCTAATAGCAAATGAGACAACTACTTAATACAAAACAAAAACAATACAAAACAAAAAAGAAAGACGTGTGACTTAGATACAGTATCAGTTGAAAACAAAAAATAAACATCAGCAGAGATAGGCAACATGAATGC
Source organism: Aotus nancymaae (assembly GCF_030222135.1). Taxonomy (NCBI): domain Eukaryota; kingdom Metazoa; phylum Chordata; class Mammalia; order Primates; family Aotidae; genus Aotus; species Aotus nancymaae. The sequence continues at coordinate 36,483,913 of NW_026988413.1, forward strand.
AAAACTAAGGTAGGAACTGTTTCTGTAAGGTGTTAAAGCTCAACCTAAAGTCAGATGAAATTTTCTGTGTTTGTTCAACATCATCAATACTCTACCCTCTTAAATGCTATATCCCGCAGAAGAGTTCCAAGTGGAACCCACTGAGTAGATATTGTCGGAAATAAATTTTACCTTGTAAGAATGTGATAATCAGACATGTCCTCATAGCTTATCTGATTTTTGACTAAGTGATCACCATAGGGCTCCAGTTAACTACCACTGATTGGAATTCATAGTAAGCCCCAATAAATCTTTGACTATTTCCAGCAGTGTAATCAAGATAATTTTTAAAATTTATATATTTATAGCATGAAAATTATAAGGACTTTATATAATTTTACAAAGAAATGACATATCTAATACCTGTAGTTAAATACTTTTAGCATTTCCCATCATTTAAATTTTTAAAATGTAACTTCTATAAATTTGTCATTCCATGTAAAATTGTTGTTCTAAATAATTAAATTTTGGAATAGCTTTGCTGTTAGCTATTTTTTATTTTACCATTTTGAAACTAAAACTATTTAAGCAAACTAGCAACACATCAGTACAGTCTCATTGTAAAAAAGCAAATAGCCAAAACTAAACAAGTATACATGATGCAAGATAAAGCCCTACTTTAATTCTCTAAATATTATATGAAATAACAATAATAAAAAATTTGATATGAGTATGTCTATGCATTTATATGTGTACATATATAGAAACAAACATATACTTTTTTGAAAACACATGGGATGAAATATATTAATACTTATGTATAATTTTATAAATCACTTTTTGTTTTTGATTTTTAAAAATGTCTTTTTCTAGAACATTATTTTGTATCTCTTAGATTTTGGAAAGATTTAATGATTTTACAATTTTGTTAAATGAATGCATCATACATAGCTTAACCATTACCTAATCAGTGGATATTTATATTATGAGTAATATGTAGCTATTATAAATAATGTTTCAGTGAGCATTCACATATATACAAAATAGGTTAAATATTTCTGTAAAAATCAACTTAGATAACATATTACTGTAATATCAATGCCAACTGCATATTAAGAATATAATTTTTTAAAATAAACTAATAGATGTATAGTTTTAATTATTTTTTGGTTTGAATTAGTTGTCACAAAAATCTACTGGTCTTCATAAAAATATTTTTCCATTTGTTGGCAAATTGTAGTTTGTTTTAAATTTTTTAATCAGTTGTTTGTACTTTTGTCCATTATTCTATTAATTAATTTTCTATATTTATTTTAGGAGATTTTTATATATTAACCTTATGCCTTCTATATGTGTTGTACATTTTTCCTTAAAATATTGCTTGTCTATTAGCTGTATTTATGACATTTTTAATATAAGAGATCTTTATTATTATGTAGGCTGATCTGTTGACTTTTTGGATAGTTTCTGAAATATTATTTTATTGGCTTTTCAAGCTAAAATCAAGTTGGGTATCAGGAGCTCTGGATGAAATAATTTAATTCAACTCAGAGAGTGCTTTTATAAAGCAACTGCAAATTAGTGAGTGGAATTATAATTTTTGTAACAGTGATACTATATCAAAGGCATATCACACAACTGGGAAGAATATGTAGACTGCAAGGTGTGCTGTTGTCACTGATCAGATATTGTCATTTGATGATATGTCTTTGCAAATCTCACAACAGCTTAGCTCTGTGTCACCATATTAGAATAATAATAAGTCATTATGTTTTCTTTCATTTAACTCAATTAATTTTTGATGTGTTAATTGCCAGAACTACAACACAGCCACATTAAAAGAACATCTCAGTGCATTCTTTTTAGAGGTAATGTTGGAAATAAAAGCTCAGACTCACAAAGTAAACCAGCACTCAAACAAAGGACTTCTTAGCAAGGCAAATTTACTTCTGCAGAAGGGTGCTGCTTGCAGGTCTGGCCACCATGAGAGCACACAGAACAATGGAAAGTAGAGGTTTTTATTCCTAATGCAGCTTCTGCCTCTGTACCTTCCCCGCATTGGCCAGGGTTGGACCACACGATCTAAACTAGTCTGAATTGGCTAAACATTTAAACTTTCATAGATAAGGTAGGCACATGATGGAGGAGAAAGGGAGATGAGGAAGGGATCACCTACATTAGAAAGCTAACCTATCCCCACATATGGAAAGGGATGTAGGCTGGGGCTGTGACACACCAAGGCATATTTAGACAGATTAAGGTGTAGCAAAGACAAAGGAGTGGTATTTGGAATTGAAGAATGAAGAATGGGGAAAGTGGGCATGCTATTTAAAGAGGAATCCAACTATATCTAACAGGTAGCCATTTATTAAATACTGAATGGTAATAACCAGACTGAATTTATTCATATTCCTGTCTAATTTTTCATGCATTGTACAAATTCTAAATCAATATATATTAGATAGAAAATAAAAATAAGTTCAGTGATAATAAATAAACATAAGATGCTATCAATATATGTGTACCTGTTCTTTAATTTAATATGTTGTTAATGTTTACTTGGTGATAACAGGGAAGATATGAACTATATTCTTTAATAATTTGAAAATAGAGAACACTGAGCTCAAATCTAGGTTATCTTATTCGATATCTATGTTTTTATTTGTTTTCTTTTGTTTTTCCACTGTGCAACAAAATAAGCCAAGTTAAAGGTCTTTTCATAAATTACTAAAATAATTTGATCATCCATGCAATCAAAGCAAAAATTACACCAAAGTTGAATAGTCAAGAACTTTTTAGTTCAAGGCTATTTCAATAGGTGAGGGAGATGAGAACTAAGTCTGAACTCAACTGAAGTAGAAGGCTATAGGGTTTTTAAACCCTGGAAGTAGCTAGAAGAAATTTATTAGAGGATATTATAGAACATAGGCCATCTATGTGTCCAATTGACTTCATCCAAAGCCAAAGTAAACTTCTCATATCTTTATGACAGAAGGTAGTTTTACAACTTTGAGCAAGACATCCACAGAAGTTATGCTTTTCCGCTCCCATAAAAATTAGGAGATAGCAGCACTATCTTCTTTCATCAGTACATTTCAAAGAGTGGTTCTCAAGTCTGTGAGAAAGATATTTCTGGGTTGTAACACTGGCAAGAGGCTTTTAAAGAAGGATTTACATCTCAAAGAGGCAGAGAAAGGACTTAAACTTGCAAGTTTCCTAAAGTAAATCCCATAAATAAAGGAAGGTCAGGAGCCTATACTCAAGAAAAAGACAAGTTTAGTCAAGCTGAAAAGGAAATTTAAATCCATCTTGATCAATTCCAATTGAATATCTCATAGTCAAAGTAGATCTTCCAAATGGAACTCCCTGTAATCTCACTTTAGATTTTCTAATCTCTTTTGAGAGCTGTTTAAGTATCAGCTACATTCAGATATATTAAATGCACACTGAATTTCAGTAATTGAAAGAGAGTAGAAACTTTCTTTTTCTTGATTGGGTGTGTATATTTGCTAGAATGTGTCTTTCACAGAGTATGGAACTGAAAAGTTTTTAAAAAACACTTTTAAAAGTTTTTTCAAGAACCTTCTTCTAAATGAAGTTTCTTAAATTTTACAATTGTGCAAGCTCTGCCATTTGTATATAATTCTTTTAAAAGGTGGCTGTGGTATTATACTTTCAATAATCACATGCACTCAAGCCTATCTTTTTCCCTCACAATTGCTTTTCAGCCAAGTAAAATGCTTTAATTTTATTTTAAGCTTTTTTTTTATTGCCACAAATGCTAAAATCTAATTTCTTATACTTTTTCACTAGATTGAAATTTATATCAGTGGTGTTGGAATGATAATTTTTCATTGATTATGGATGATTTAATAAATAATAAACTATTGAAATATATCCTCAATAGTAAATTTGGTATTCACTAGAAAATGTCTAAGAGATGCCATATCAAAAATAATGTGTTGGAAATAACACCTCTCCAGGGCATTGCTTAACAATATACTGAAAAGTTCACAGCATTCATTACAGCAATTACCATAATGATTGTGCCTTTAAATGTGTCTTTACTTGTAAATCTTTGGGCAATTAGCTTTAATAATGCCAACATATTTTCAATGATCAAGCACCACTACATTTTTCTAAGCTTTTATAAAATTCAAACAACTTACAGTGAAAAATTTATTAATATATTAAATTAGAAAGGAGGAACAATAAGTGGATATGCTCATATCCTGTAATATAAAAGATGCAAATTGTCAAGGGGATGAAACATTTATTTTAACTCTATTTAATGTTTGTTTATAGCTCTTTTAACCTCACGACATTATATGATGTCTATGGAAAAGTTTTAATGAGAGGTGCTTCCGATTGTAATAACAGGCAAAGAGTAAAATTGCTGTCTTGTTTTATTGAGATGGCACTGTGTCACATTCTCTGTAACTGGAATATTTTTTTCAAAGTTCCAGTCCTTACATAACAAAGCAATTATTTGCCACCTACTTCTGGCTAAGAGTTTACCTGTGTGAATGAACTATTGGTCAGGGTGAGTTGGAGGCTGTGGTAGTTAAAAGAGCATGGTCTGAACATCAACTGAATGCATAATTTTGATTTTGTGTGTGTGTGTTATTGTATAACTCACTGAACTAATTCAAACAATAAGAAAAGATATATTTTGTGACTTCAAAATTGGAGTATTGAAATTTAACTTAATTGCAAATAGATTAGCAACTGAGATAAACATACAATAAACAGTAAGAATATCTCACACTTTAAACAGAGTAAAAATAGGTATAAGCAGAATATAAAAATATTGTTCTCTGATTTCATTAGGGGAACTGGCTCCTCGTTTATTCTTTAAACTCATTTTCTATTTAATACTAAGACTCATCTTTATCTCCTTTTGTTAATATCTTGGAGATACTAACACCATTTTTCACATACGAAGAAAATGGGCATAGCTGTCAATTGATATGTATATAATTACAATACAAGCAAGAACACAAAACTTCTATACCTTGTTTGCAACACTCTTGAGAAGTAAACAAATTTTTAAATAAATATTCAAAAAGAGAAATGAAATCAAATATAAGAAATAAATACAATTCACAACGGCATTTGATACAGAGTAGAGGCTAAGAAGGAGGTGAAGAGAGAAAGAGAGATAGGGAGCTCACAAAATTAGGTGATTCAATTTTATGTATATGCACTTTGTTTAAGTTATATTAGAGGAGTTTTGAAGGCTCCACTTAAGTTTGATTGTTATTTTAGAATTAACTTTAGTATACATAATGAGAATATGTGCTATGTTCCTCTAATTAACGGTGCATTGCAAAGTGATAGAAAACTTTGTTCATTAGCACAAAGGTCAATAATATAAAATATCTTCTGGCCAGTAGTTGCTAACACAGTATCTCACAAGTACACATAAATTAATGTTATAAGCATTAAAAATGATAGAAATTCAAAATGCCCTCAAGATTGAAGACTTACAGACAATCAAATATAAAACTTTAAATGAATTTCCAGTAGTTATAAATTTGATGGACAATGCTTTTGAAATTTTGAATTGCCAGTTATAAATATAATGAGAGAATAAACAGACATATCAATGGAAAGTACAGTGGAACCAACCTGTTGATATATTGAAGTTCTTCATGCACCTTTAAATCATCCCTTACCCTTCTCTGGTCTTATTCTCCCTATGACCTGTTCAATTTACTATTGATTAGATTTCTTATTGTGAAATTCAAGATGAATGAACTCTTTTATATCTGTTTTTTTTTTTTGATAAGCATGTTTTTGAGATTTTTTTTCATGTTGATTCATAATTGGTATATCAGTTTATTTTCATACTGCTGTTAAAGACATACCTGATACTGGGAAGAAAAAGAGGTTTAATTGGACTTACAGTTCCACCTAGCTGGGGAGGTCTCAGAATCATGGCATAAGGCAAGATCCTTCTCACATGGTGGCAGCAAGAGAAAATGAGGAAGAAGCAAAAGTGAAACCCCTGATATACCCATCAGATCTCATGAGACTCATTCACTATCATGAGAACATCACAGAAAAGACCAGCCCCAGTGATTCCACTACCATCTCCTGGGTCACTCCCACAACACATAGGAATTCTGGGAGATAAAATTCAAGTTGAGAATGGGGTGGGGACACAGGCTTATCATTCTACCACTGACCCCACCAAATTTCCTGTCCTCACATTTCAAAACCAATTATGCTGTCCCAACAGTCGCTCAAACTCTTAACTCATTTCAGCATTAACCCAAAAGTTACAGTCCAAAGTCTCATCTGAGACAAGGCAAGTCCCTTATGCCTATGAGCCTGTAAAATCAAAAGCAATCTAGTTACTTCCTAGATATAATGGGAGTACAGGTATTGGGAAAAAGCCATTCCAAATGGGAGAAATTTGCCAAAACAAAGGGGCTGCAGGAATCATGCAAGTCTGAAATCCAGCAGGGTAGTCAAACATTAAAACTCCAAAATAATCTTCTATGACTCCAGGTCTCACCTCTAGGTCACACTAATGCAAGAGGTGAGTTCCCACAGTCTTGGGAAGCTCCACTTCTGTGGCTTTGCAGGATACAGCCTCCCTCCTGGATGCTTTTATAGGCTGGCCTTGAGTGTCTGTGGCTTTTCCAGGTGAAGGGTGCACGCTGTTGGTGGATCTATCTTTCTGGGATCTGGAGGCTGGTGATCCTCTTCTCACAGCTCCACTAGGCAGGGCCCCAGTAGGGATGCTGTGTAGGGGCTTTGACCCCACATTTCCCTTCCACACTGCCCTAGCAAAGGTTCTCCATTAGGGCCTTACCCCTACAGCAAACTTTTTCCTGTGCATCCATGTATTTCTATAAATCTTCTGAAATCTAGATCAAGGTTCCCAAACCTAAATTTTTGACTTCTGTGCACCTGAGTTTCATCACCACATGGAAGCTACCAAGACTTGGGACTTCTACCATCTGAAGCCACAGCCTGAGCTGTACATTGGGCCTTCTCAGACACAACTGGAACAGCTGGAACAGCTGGGAAGCAGGGCACAAAGTCCCCAGGCTGCACAGAGCATGGGACCCTGGGCCCATGAAACCACTTTTTTCTCCTGGGCCTCTAGGTCTGTGATGGGAGGGGCTGCCATGAAGGTCTCTAACATGACCTGGAGGCATTTTCTCCACGGCTGTGGGGATTAACATTAGGATCATTGCTACTTATGCAAATTTCTGATGCAGGCTTGAATTTCTCCTCAGAAAAATGGGTTTTTCTTTTCTATCAAATAGCTGCAAATTTTCTAAACTTTTTATGCTCTTCTTTCCTTATGAAACTGAATGCCTTTAACAGAGCCCAAGTCACACCTTGAATGCTTTCCTGCTTAGAAACTTTTCTACCAGAAACACTAAATTATCTTTCTCAAGTTCAAAGTTCTACAAATCACTAGGGCAAGGGCAAAATGCCACCAGTCTCTTTGCTAAAACATAACGAGTCACCTTTACTCCAATTTCCAACAAGTTCCTCATCTCCATCTCAGACACCTCAGCCTGGACCTTATTGTCCATACTGCTATCAGCATTTCGGGCAAAGCCATTTAACGAGTCTCTATGAGGTTCCAAACTTTCCTACATTTTCCTGTCTTCTTCTGAGCCCTCCGAACTGTTTCAACGTGTGTCTGTACCAAGTTCCAAAGCCACTTCCATATTTTCTAGTATATTCTCAGCAATGCCCCACTCTACTGGTACTAATTTACTGTATTATTCTGTTTTCATGCTGCCAATAAGTACATACCTGAGATGAGAAGAAAAACAGGATTAATTAGATTTAGAGTTTCACATGCCTGGGAAGGCCTCAGAATCATGGCAGGAGGCAAATGGTACTTCTTTTGTGGCAGCAGCAAGAGATAATGAAGAAGCAAAAGTGGAAACCCTTGATAAACTCATTTCATGAGATTTCATGAGACTCATTCACTATCATGAGAACAGTACAGAAAAGACTGGTCACCATAGAGGATTTAATTACCTTCCCCTGGGTCACTCCCATAACATGTGGGAATTCTGTGAGATATAATTCAAGTTCAGATTTGGATGGGGACACAGCCAAACCATATCAATTGGGTAGTATTATCCTGTTATTCCTGATGAGTATTCTATTCCGTGATTTGATTTTTTTTCACATATTACTAGATACTTGAACTGTTTTTAGTTGTCAGCTCCCATAAAAAAGATACTATACATTCATGTGAGTTTTTAGGTGGACAAACTTTTATTTCCCTTGGATAAATACCTAGACTGAAAATCACTAAATCCTTTAATAAGGGTATGCTTTAGTTTATTTAAAAATTCTGCTAAACTATTTTCTAGAACCACTAGATCATTGTGTATTTTCACAAATATTGTGTGCATTTTCTAGTTTTTTCACATCTCTAGCAATCTTTTTAATTTTTGGTCTTTTAATTTTAGCAATTCTCAGTAATGTAAAGTAGTATCCATTGTTTTATCATGTGTGTTAATTTGCCTTTCCCTGATTCCACATAAGGTATGATTTGCTCCTCCTTGTCTTTCATCATTATTGTGAAGTTTCCCTAGCCATGTAACTTAATTCTTTTCTAAATTGCCCAGGCCTGAGTATATCTTTATCAGCAGTAGGAAAATGGCCACATGTCATGGGAAGGACAGAGTGTGAAGTAATTGAATCATGGGAGTGGGTCTTTGCATGCTGTTCTCATGATAGCGAATAAGTCTCATGAGATGAAGATTTTATAAAGAGGAGTTCCCGTGCCCAAGCTCTCTCTCAGCTGCCACCACTCATCTAAGACTTGACTTTGCTTCTCCTTGCCTTCCTCCATGATTGTGAGGCCTCCCCAGATATGTGAAACTGTGAATCCACTAAACATCTTTTCCTTGATAAATTACCTGGTGTTGGGCATGTTTTTATTATCAGTGTGAGAACAGACTAATACAGTAAATTGGAACTGGCAGAGTGAGCATTATTCAAAAAATACCTGAAAACGTGGAAGCAACTTTGGAACTGGGTAACAGGAACGGGTTGGGACAATTAGGAGTGGTTGGGGGAGTTAGGAGTGCTCAGAAGAAGACAGAAAAATGTGGGAAAGTTTGGGAATGCCTAGAAACTTCTTGTGAATAGCTTTGACCACAGTGCTGATAATGATGTAGACAATGAAATCCAGGCTGTGGTGGTCTCAGATGGAGATGAGCCACATGCTGGGAACTGGAGTAAAGATTATTCTTGTGATGTTTTAGCAAAGGGACTGGTGACATTTGACTTCTTCACTAGAAATTTGTGGAACTTTGAACTTGGAATATATGATTTAGGGTATCTGGCAGAAGAAATTTTTAATCAGCAAACCATTCAAAAGGTGACTTGGGTGCTGTCGAAGGCATTTCGTTTTAAAAGGGAAACAGAGGATAAAATTTCAGAAAATTTGGAGCCTGACAGTGTGATAGAAAACAAAAACCCATTTTCTGAGGAGGAATTCAAGCCAGCTGAGGATATTTTCATAAGTAACAAGGAGCCAAACAGTTGCTAAGACAATGGGGAAGATATCTCCAGAGCATGTCAAGGAACTTTGTGGCAGCCTATTGCATCACGGGTCCAGAGCGCTAGAAGGAAATAATGGTTTTGTGGACCAGAAACAGGACACCCCTGCTGTATGCAGCCTAGGGACTTGGTACCCTGCTTCCCAGCCCCTCTCTCTCTATGACTATAAAGGCCAACATACATCTCAGGCTGTGGCTTCAAAGGGTGCAAGTCACAAGCCTTGACAGCTTCCACATGATGTTGAGCTTGCAGGTGCCCAGAAATCAAGAATTGAGGTTTTGGAACCTCTGCCTAGATTTCAGAGGATGTGTGGATATGCCTGGATGCTTAGAAAATAAAACTTGAAATTAGATATTGTAGATGTGCTATACTTTTTGAAAATTATTTTGGTTATTCTAGGTTTTGGTAAGTCCTTCTATATTTAAAAATCAATTGATCAATTTGTTTGAAATTGCCTGATGAGATTTTAGAACAATGTGTTAAATCTTTAATTGGAATGCTGTTTTAAGTAGTGTCTCTTCTTTGTTCCTTTCCTACTCTCTCTCTCTTTTATTCTTTCTTTCATCTATTTGAATTTGTGTGCTATTCATCTTTATGGCTTGTAATTTAACAACACAAGTATTTATTCTGTTGCTCAAATAAAGAGAAAGAAAAATTAATATAACAGCATTATATACAAATAAAATTAATGCAGAAAAGAGGAGAAAAAATTAAATTTTTCTTCTGTAAGCAAACTTCCCTGAGTCCTTCCCCCTCCTGTGGAATTGTATCCTGGTTTGCAAGTTTTACAAGTTAACAAGTTCTTGTAGTCTTGTTCTCTATAGCTGGTAACTTAAGTTTCTGCAACATAGCGAAGGTCATAAGAAATGCCCAAGCAGGCTGGACTCCAGCCTTCTAGGTGCTGTAGCAGAGGGCAACAGATAAGGCCTGTGTTAGAATCCTTGAGCTCTACAAATAGTGAACATCTGGGTTGCATAGCAACAGTCATATGTAAGCCTGTTAGGTGCCTGTCATTGCTTGACAAATTGCCTTTGTTTTGCACCTGCAAACTTGTTTTACCGCCACTGTGTACATCATGTATAAAAAGTCAAGCCCTGTCTTTGTTAGGCACTCAGCATTTTGGATACGAGTCCAAGCTGGGCCAGTGTACACCTAAAAATAAAATCCTCTGAAACCTCATTGGTCACTATGGTACCTGAATTCTGAAACACAAACTTCAGTTGTTAGAAACTTTTTCAGATGAGATCAGGTGCGTTCAAGGTGGTATGGCCATAGACTAGAAACTTTTTCAAATTGTCATTGTTGTTCTTTTTAGAAGACCTCATTATTTTCCGAGAATTTTCTTACTTTCTGGCATTGTAAGGTTTTGTTGTTGTTGTTGTTGTTGGTTGGTTGGTTGTTTTTTGTATTTAAATGATATTTCCCTGTTTTATTCCTATTATTAACCAAAAATCCTACTTTCTCTTGCTGAAGAATGATGTTAAGAAACCACAATATAGGCAGTAGGTATACTCATTGCTACTAAGGGTCATTGCTTCTGTGCCCTGTCACTGGACAAAGCTGATCCTTATCTCTCGCCCCACATGTCAACTTGAGAATTCTTTAATTTCTTTTTCTTTCCCTGGATGTCCTTTTATTCTGTTTTCTAAAAGATGAAAGAATTTATGTATTTTGCCTATCAAAAGAGGAGCTTGTCATGTTTTGGAGTCTAGTATACTTGATTTCTTTGTGATTTCAGCTGTCTGAAATATATTTGTAGTTTATGGGTTTTTTTCTCATTATTGGGGAGGATAACAATATTCTCTTTTGCCATACATTTCCCAAGTTAGCAGCCAAAATTTGAAAAATATATAGCCATTATTTTAAATATTTTTTGTTTCACCCATCCTTCTCCATCTGGAAATCAAATAATTGTTATTTCTATTTTTATTTATTTTTTATCTGGTGTCCTTTAGATTGTCTGTTATTTTGGGTTTTTTTTTTTTGGAAAATTTTTTCTCTCTTTGTTTCTGTTTGAATATTTTATATTATGCCCTTAAGTTCACTAATCATTTAGAAAAGATCTCTACAGTATCTAACTTACTGTTAAGGTCATACAGCTAATTTTTCATTTGAGATATAGTATTTTTCAACTTAAATTATATTTTGATCTCTTTTAAAATTGTTTTACTTATTTTCTTATCATGTTTATGTTTTACTTCAAATCCATGAACATATTTATACTAGTTATTTTGATTTCCTCCTCTCATAATTCTAATATCTCTGCATTTCTCTGTCTGTTTATATTGATTATGTTTATTCAAGTGTCACCATTTACTGTGTCTTTGTATATTTTTCCTTTCTGGACACAGAAATAATAATGTTGGTGAGTGTTTGAACTTTATTATCAATTTGTAAAAAGCATTGACTTTTTTTTTCATAGATTGTTACTTTCATCTCTAAGTAACAACAGATGAGCTTAGTAATTTTGAGTCTTATTTTTCTAGTTCATTAAGGTGGTACTCAGCCAGACACTGGGACATGTCAGTTTCCTGAGCTCTTTATTTGTCTATATCCCATTCCTTCAGTATTTTCATTTACAAATTCTATTTGTTTCAGCTTCCCCAACTTCTTTCTTGGTTTTACTGCTTCAATGAGACCACTGTCCTCTGCTTAAATTCCCTCTCCTTTGTGATGCAGTCCAGAAACTGCCCCAAAGCACAAAGTCTGGACAACTGATGTACTTTTACATTTCCCTTTCCTTTCTTTCATGGCTCATAGTCCAGTCCTGCTTTTCACTGAATATCTGAGAATTGTTGTTTCATGTATTTTTCAGTTTTATAGTTCTTCATTTCCCATGTCAGTTATTCCATTATGGGTGAAGTTGAGGTCCTTATAGCTTTTGTGAAAACCAGTCCCTTTTGCTATTAGTGATTACATGGTCTCAATTGAAAACAGAAATAAATTTTTTCTATACTTCTTTTCTGTCTGTATGTAAGGAAAACGTGTACAGTTCCTTGTCAGATGGAATATCTTTCTTATGAAATTATGTTATAATATATATTTAAGTATGTTTTCTATAGACATATACATTCAATACCTGAAATAAAGTGATCTTCTTATGTGCTAATAATTTAAGAGTGAATTAGGTAATTTTTGTTGATGGATAAATGAGTGAGAATCTTTGTTTTTCAAATCTAATTTAATATGAAAAAAATATTGTCATATTTTGCTTATATATTATATAAGCATTTTCAAAATACATAGTAAAAACTAGATTCAACTTTTTTCTTAACATTTAACTTTTTGCCCAAGTTGAAGCAAAGATTGAGAAATACAAATATTTTCATATGAGTAAAGTACTTTTATTTACTATTTTAAATGTAATTGTAAACAATTCTTTCCTGCTCCATACTCTTCATAGGTTTTAATCTTTTATTATAGCTTATCTCAGACTATGAGTCAGATAATTAAAGAAAAGTTTTTAATAAGGACTCTACATTTCTTTTACCCTGTGAGTGCTAACTACTCCCTCTTCCTCTCATAATTCTCTCAGCATCATTCCAGGTTTACTGTCTGGAGTGCCAAGCCCAGGGTGTAATTTCTACTGCAAGTTTCTAACCTATCTTTCCTGAAACAAGATCTCATCAAAACCAAACAATTCTGCTTAGTAAAAAAAGACATTCCATGAAAAATTCCCAGTTTTTAAAGGATTCAAGATTAAACAAATAATAATAAAAGATATTTTAAGAAATAATGTTTATTTTTTAATATTGAATAAGCTGTGATATAGAAATAATCATTATTTATGCAAATCAATTATTTTGAATCATGAAAGGAAGAGATTTATCATGACAGAAAAGCATTACTGGTCCAGTGTGTTCAGGTTTTTGGTGCTTTGAATAAAGAATTGGACAAAATCACAAACAAAACAAGAAAAGAATAAAGCAACAAAAGCAGAGATTTGGTGAAAATGAAAGCACATTCCGCAGGTTGGGAGCAAGCCAGGGAAAGTGATTCAAGGACCCAGTTACAGAATATTCTGGGGTTTGAATACCCTCTAGAGGTTTCCCATTGATTATTTGGTGAATACCATTTGTAAATGAAGTACTGGACTGTGATCAGTCTGATTGGTTGCAGAAAGTGACCAATCAGAGGCTAAAGTAAGTTACAAAGCTATACTCCTATGCAAATAAAGACTTGGCCCATGACCAGCCCTGATTGGTTGCAGGAAGGGACCAATCAGAGTTAATTTCAGTTTTTCATCTGCCACACAGAAAAGGAGGGGGGTTGCAAAGGGAGTAGCCTCTGGTCCTTTTGTTGCTTGGGCATGGGAATTTTGGGTTTCCGTTTTGATTTAGTTCTAGGAAGTCAGCCTGAATTTGTCTTGGGTTCCCTGGCTCCAAGAGCTATCCTCCAGGTTCAAAATTGTTTCCTTCTTGATTTAACAGGTAGGGTTCTTTTTTTTCCTCTTTAGACCCATGATGAAAGCATACCCCAGCACTAAAAGCAAGACGTTACAGAATTGCTAATGTTATTGGGATACATGTCTTTGGCAATAATTTTTATTTAGTAAGCAAGAATGAAGCATTAGTGCTGCTGGAGGCAAACGGGCCTCAGTCTATATCCAGAATGCTCTCTAGTGCAGAAATAGAAAAGCATTAGAAAGACTGAAAAATGGCAGCTACTTTGCTTAAACATCCCAGGACCAGAATATTAGAGAAACCAAGAGTTTAAGGGATAGACTGTGAGGAAAGAAGCACTCACAAATATTACCTTTGGAAAGATGAACTGCTACAACTTTTCTGGAATGTTTCTGGCCTATCATTTAGCTAAGAAAGTGTAATTTTTGAAAAATGTTTTATGATAAAAGAAACAGTAAATAATATGTATATATATACACATACAATGATATTTATCATAAGATTGATTGTAGTGACAAAGCCACAGTTAAAAACATTGGTTTTGAAATACCATACAACAATTAAAATAATTATCTATCTCCCTAGAGTTCTCTGTCATCTCTTCATATCTTTATCTACTTATCTATCTGTATATCAATTCATCACCTATTTATCCATTTATATGTTAAAATAGAAGAGAAATGTTCATGACATGGAGTTAATTTAAAAACAAGTTTCAAAATTATACACTTAATATGACAAGATTGATGCCCTTTTCCTTCCAAAAAAACTCATAATAATGACAATACCACAAAATGTATAATTATCCTTTTATAAGTGCATAAATTATATTGTAGAAAGATACAAAGCAAGATGTTAAAATTATTTACTTAAAGTGGAGGAAAAGAGGAGACTTAGGTGACATAACTGAACATTTTCTATATATTAATTTGAATTGGTTTTCTATTTACACTGATATTCTTTTATTTTATATGTATAGAATAATAATGATAAAAATATAATAATATCATTAGTATATAGATATGACATAGTTTTAAATTGCATCATATTCCAATTCATAAAAAATGTTTTAGAATGTTAAAACTTAGAGACATGTTTACTTATAGTTTTAATTGGTTTTCAGCCATGGTTTTTCAATTTTGAATACTATAACACTGCTTATTAAGAATTATGAAAGTTACTTATAAGTACTTGCTTAATTAATACTTGCCAAATATATGTTATTTGCTATCCTAAACTTAGGTGTTATAGATTGGTTTCCTAATTAAAATAAAGCATTTTCTTTTTTTCAGTTCTGATAAAATTATTTATTGATATGAATGCATTTCAAGTTCATACAATTAAATAAATTTTGTTTTATGTAAAATAAATACAGGTGTATGTATACCTATAATATGAAACTACATACAGTGAGTTGAATTGGGATTAAGAATGAAATATAACAGAAAATTACTTAATTCAGCAGAACTGGGATTACAAGCATGAGCTACCATGCCCAGCTAAAATCTTAAATAAATAAAATTCTTACTCCTTTGATATGAATAATGTTAATAGGTAATAAAGATAGTATTAACAGAATTTTAAGACTGTACTAACCAGCTAGAAGGAGTCATATATGAAGTACATAAAAGTATGCATTGAATAAAATTGTCTTGCATAGAAGGTTGTAATATTGGGAAATGGTAGTATAAAATAATATCGGAATACATATTATTGCTTTCAAGATCTTGGGCAAAATTTCTGCCTGAACAGATTATGTAAAAATGGCAGAATTGAACTGCATCAAATTATCATTTTCTTTCAGTATTCAAATAAATGAACATTAAAAATAAAATCCTTGAAAAATTGTTGCCAAGTTTTGATTCCAGAAACTGGAAAAACTGCCAAGAGTATTGGCAGTCAGTACTCTTATTGAAGCCTATAAGCTCAAGAGGTCATAGGATGGGAAATAGAAGCCAGAAAACTTTAATATGGGCCTCGAACATGAAGAAAAAATTCTGAAGTGGCATCTTTACCATACACATATTAAAACTGGTGAGTTCTAGAAAGTTCTGTCCACATGAAAGGGGTGGAGCAGCTTGAGGTGAATTGAATTGTTGTTCCTGAATATTTCTTCCCTTCACTGTAAGAGAAGCAAGCATACACGTCTTCCAACTGGCATTTGCAGCACTTTGTCATGGGTAGCATGTGAATGTCTTCTCCAATATTAGGCCCAAAAAGTGTGAGATGCTTGGGCTAATAAAATAGGAGTAAAGGCAACAGTGTCCAAATTCTAAGCAGCCTTAGGCAGCATTGCAGGTGTTTACTAATTTGCTTTAATACAAGTGTGAATTTCAAACTACACAATGAATTGGGAATCTAAACTGTAGCAGAAAAGTAATCACAGGTATTCATGTCTAAAATATTTATTCATTCTTTCAAAAATTATTTATTAAGAAGTTACAATGCAGTAGTTTCTATGGCAGCTACTGAGGACACAGTGTGTGGGCATTTAACATTATTGCAGAAACCAAAGCAGAGCTCAGGTATTCTAACAAGGGCTACACACTGCCTCACCTGAATATCTCTCCTTTCCTGTCATGCTTTCAGACCACTGAAATGTAGCTAGCAGAGAAAATCACTAGTTCTAAACAGTAGTGAAGTAGGGAAAATAAGCCATAGAAACGTGATAAGAACATGGTCAAGACTGTCAAAGAGACAAGGAAAGATCTGGAAAAGCTATCCAACAGAAAAAAAAAAGTAAAAAGAAATGGAAAGGTAATTCTGCAAACTAATTTATTGAAATGAAACAAGGACTATCCCATGAATAATGAAGATTAGTATGACGCTGACAGAGAACAAATGACTTAAAGATTGAAAACATTGTGATATGATTTTTAATTTAATAAAACAATATCTATAAGACATAGCATAGAAGAAAAAAAGGATGAAACTGTAGCTTGCCAACCTAAGTAATTAGATCCAGGAACAAAAGAATCTCTAACATAGCAAGAAACAGAGTAAACAAGGTAGAAATAATGGAATCACATAGGCTCTTTATGATCATTTGTATTAAAGAGAAACATTATAGAAATTCAAGTTGAAAGAAATAGTTATTTTTTTCATCAAATGGTGGGGGAAAAAACCCTTGCAGGAAGGGAAGGCAGTTGGCATAGCCTCAAATTTCTATCTACCATCATTTATATGCTTGCAAAGACATCAATGATGATTGGAAAGCTCTAAATAATGGAAAGCGTAACCTAAGAATTTTTCACTCAATTTACATGTTTTCCAAGCATGAAATAAACTAACAGGCTGTGTCAAATATGGAAGAACTCAGAGATGACAACACAGATGATATGTCTACTTGAAGACAAAAATCTAATCAATTAGAAGATAAGCTAGGTAAAGAATTCAAGAAGAAGAAAGCATCCATTCATATCTGAATCCATTTCAAACAAAACTAGCATAAATATTTATCTAACACATTAAAAATGTCGTTAAAATGTTATAGTAATAAAATTTAGAAGACATTTAAGAATGCCAATGACTTTGTCAAATGATAATTTGTAATTTAAAACAAAGTTAAAAATTATGTAAGGATTCCAGCCTTAACGTGTTCCATAGTTGCTTTTCTTATCCTTAGCCTGATCTTTTGAGATAATGTTTGGGTGTGAAAACTTTTAAGTGAAACATGTTTACAATCTTTCATGTTAACTTCACTTTATTTTTTGATGTTACATTAAAGATTAATAAATTTCTTTAGCATAACATAGGAATTTTGAACTATTTTAATAAAAATGTATATAGATAAATATATGTGTATCATTTGATTAATATGCATGCATAGGATATACCAGGGGTGACATTATTAATAATTAACCATGGAATATTAGCAGATTAATACAACACTGTACGAAAAGAATTATGTGTCATCAAGAAGAGGAATTTATTTAAGGTATATAACAGTGGTTCAACATTTGAAAATCAAATAATGTAATCGATCACATGAACAAGATTACAAATAAAATCCATATGATCATAAAACACTTCACAAAATAAATATCTATGAGTACATTCTGAGGTAAATAAATGAATCAAATTGGCTTCATTCCCGGGGTGCAAGGTTGGTTCAACATATGCAAATCAATAAATGTGATTTATCACATAAACACAACTAAAGAGAAAAACCACATAATTATTTCAATAGATGTAGACAAAGCCTTTGATAAAATTCTACACTCATTCATGTTATAAACTTTCAATAAACCAAGTATTGAAGGAACATGCCTCAAAATAATAAGAGCCATATCTGACAAACTCACAGCCAATATCAGACTGAATGGGCAAAAGCTGAAAGCATTCCCCTTGAAAACTGGCACAAGACAAGGATGCCCTCTCTCTCATTACTCCTATTCAACATAGTATTGGAAGCTCTGGCTAGGGCAATCGGACAAGAGAAAGAAATAAAAGATATTCAAATAGGAAAAGAGGAAGTCAACTTATCTTTATTTGCAGAGGACATGATCCTATATCTAGAAAACCCCATTATCTCAGCCCAAAAGCTTCTTAAGCTGATAAGCAACTTCAGCAAAGTCTCAGGATATAAAATCCATGTACAAAAATTGCTAGCATTCCTATACGCCAACAACAGGCAAGCAGAGAGCCAAATCATGAATGAACTTCCATTCACAATTGCTACAATGAAAATAAAATATATAGGAATACAGCTAACAAGGGAAGTAAATTACCCCTTCAAGGAGAACTGCAAACCACTGCTCAAAGAAACAGAGAGGACACAAACAAATGGAGAAACATTTGATGCTCATGGATAGAAAGAATCAACATAATGAAAATGGCCATATTGTACAAAGTAATTTATAGATTCAATGTTATCCCCATTAAACTATCACTAACATTCTTCACAGAATTAGAAAAACAAAATGATTTTAAAGTTTATATAGAACCACCAAAGGGCCTGACTAGCTAAGTCCATCCTAAACAAAAAGATCAAAGCAGACATCACACTATCTGACTTCAAACTATACAAAGCTACAGTAACCAAAACAGCATGGTACTGGTACGAAAACAGACACATTAAACAATGGAACAGAATAGATAATTCAGAAACAAGACTGCACACCTACGACCAGCTGATCTTCAACAAACCTGACAAAAACAAGCAATGGCAAAAGGACTCCTTATTTAATAAATGGTGCTGGGAGGGCTGGCTAGCCATATGCAGAAAATTGAAATTGGCTGAACCCCTTCCTTATGCCATATACAAAATTTAACTGTAGGTGGATTAAAGAGTTAAATGTAAAACCCCAAACTACAAAAACTCTAGAAGATCTAAGCAATACCATTCAGGACATAGACACAGGCAAATATTTCATAACAAAAATGCAAAAAGCAATTGCAACAAAAACAGAAATTGACAAATGGATCTAATTAAACTAAAGAGCTTCTGCACAGCCAAAAAACTATCATCAGAGTGAACAGCCAACCTGCGAAATGGAAGACAATTTTTGCAATCTATCCATCTGACAAAGGTCTAATATTTAGTCTACAAAGAATTTAAACAAATTTATAAGAAGAAAAACATGAAAAAGTGGGCAAAGGACATAAACGGACACCTCTCAAAAGAAGACATTGATGAAGCCAACAAACATATGACCAAAAAACTCAACACTGATCATAAAAAAATGCAAATCAAAACCATGAGGTATCATCTTATGCCAGTCAGAATGGCTATCATAAATTCCATTTGACCCAGCAATCCCATTACTGGGTATATATCCAAACGATTATAAATCGTTCTGCTATAAGGACACATGCACACGAATGTTCATTGCAGCACAGTTTACAATAGCAAAGACCTGGAACCAACCCAAATGCCTATTCACAACAGACTGGACAAGAAAAATGTGGCACATATACACCATGGAATATTATGCAGCCATCAAAAATGATGAGTTCGTGTCCTTTGTAGGGACATGGATGAACCTGGAAACCATCATTCTCAGCAAACTGACACAAGAACAGAAAATCAAACACTGCATGTTCTCACTCATAAGTGGGTGTTGAACAATGAGAATACATGGACACAGGGAGGGGAGCACTACTCACTGGGGTCTGTTGGGGGGAAATAGGGGAGGGACAGCAGGGGGTGGGGAGTTGGGGAGAGATAGCATGGGGAGAAACGCCACATATAGGTGAAGGGGAGGAAGGCAGCAAATCACACTGCCACGTATGCACCTATGCAACAATCTTGCATGTTCTTCACATGTACCCCAAAACCTAAAATGCAATAAGAAAAAAAAAAAGTCAAAAAACAACAGATGCTGGTAAGGTTGTGGAGAAAAAAGAATGCTTTTACACTGTTGGTGGGAGTGTAAATTAGTTCAACCATGTGGAAGACAGTGTGATGATTCCTCAAAGATCTAGAGGCAGAAATACCATTTGACCCAGCAATCTCATTACTGGGTATACGCCCAAATGAATATATATTATTCTATTATAAAAATACTTGCATGTGTATGTCCATTGCAGCACTATTCACAGTAGCAAAGACATGTAATCAACCTAAATTCACATCAATGATAGACTGAATAAAGAAAATGTTCTACATATACACCATATAATACTAAGCTGCCATAAAAAGGAATAAGAGATCATGTCGTTTGCAGGGAAATGGATGGAGCTGGAAGCCATTATCTTTAGCAAACTAATGCAGGAACAGAAAACTAAACACAACATGTTCTCACTTATAAGTGGGAGCTGTATGATGAGAACATATGAACACGTGGGGTGGGGAATAACACACACTGGACACCAGTGGGATAAGTCAGGGAAGGAAGAACATCAGGAAAAATAGCTAATAGATACTGGGCTTAATACATAGGTAATGGGATGATCTGTGCAACAAACCACCATGGCACATGTTTACTTATATAACTACCCTGCACACCCTGCACATGTACTCTTGAACTAAAAATAAAAGTTGAAGGAAAAAATATATAAAAAATAGAAAAATCTCTGCAGGAAAATTTCAAATGTTTTATGTCCATACTATGCCCTCAAGTAGTTGGAGCAGAGCTTCCTGTTCCTTAAGTATAGACAGTTTATAGTGAATTTCTTCCAAGGATGTAGTACAGAAAGGGGTAAATAAGTAAGTTCATGAAGAAACCCAACAAACACTATCTCAGCAAAGTTATCAACATCAACATTAATAGTGACAATTAATGTTGATAGTATATGTTCTTAATATGATACATGAAAATGACACTTTTTTCTGTGATTTTTCTTGCAAAAACATAACCCAGCATAATCATGAGAAACACATTGCACAATTCCCAATAATTTCTATGAAATATTAGACCAGCATTTTTCAAAGCTGTCAAGGTTATTAAAAGCAAAGAAAACCTGAGAAATCATTATAGCCAAGAGGAGCCTAAGGGGACATGGAACTGAAATGTAATGTGGTAACCTACCTGGGACCCTGGAACAGAAAAAGAACATTAGCTAAAAGCTAAAAACATCTGAATAAAGCTCAGGGTTGAGTTAATAATACTGTATTAATATTCATTTATTAAACATAATAAATGTATCATACTAATGTAGGATATTAATAATAGGGGAAATGGAATGTGAGGTATATGGGAAACCTCTATGCTATTTTCATAATATTTCTGTAAATCTAAAACTGATCTAAGCAATAAAGTCTATTTAAAAGAAAATGAATGATGAGTAGAGCAGGGTGGTGGATTCAGGGGAATGCATCTCCATTATTGATTGGAAAAGAGAATTTAAACTTAATATAAAAATAATAGTGTTTAAAAAGTGACAAAGTTTCAGAAATTGTAGATAATTTCATGATACTGTATGCATCTGTTCTCCTGAGTCTGTTTTACATTGCTATGATTTATTTTTTGTTGTAGTATATAAAACATTTAAATATATTTTATATTACTCTATTTTATCAATCACTACAAGATGAGAAATCATTTTTGGAAAAAGGCATGATGTACTTACACAAGTGCATTATTTCTTTCTCTCATTTTTGCAATATTGACTCAATATTTTCTTTTAAATCTTTAGATCTAGATGTTGAGAATTTAAATTATGAGAAAACATAATTTAATGTTTTAAAATGTTTTGATTTTAAAACAAAATCAAAAAGAGAATAATGAAAATAAATTATTGACCTTTCGTGACAAACCTACCAGACTTCATCTCATTATACATCCCTCTAACCCTTTTTACACTTAATCATAATCTTATTTATAAGTTTATTGTCTAAGATTATGAACAATGAGAACACATGGACAGAGGGAGGGGAGCACTACACACTGGGGTCTGTTGGGGGGAAACAGAGGAGGGACAGCGGGGGGTGGGGAGTTGGGGAGAGATAGCACAGAGAGAAATGCCAGATATAGGCGAAGGGGAGTAAGGCAGCAAATCACACTGCCACGTATGCACCTATGCAACAATCTTGCATGTTCTTCACATGTACCCCAAAACCTAAAACGCAATAAAAAAAATTGGATTTAACAAGAGCTTCTTTATAATACAATAGAGTGTACTTAATATATGCATATTCAAATACACACACACACACACACACATACACACATACACTAGGGTTTCTGAAGGTTCAGATAACCCAGCCTTTGTGTGTAACTACATTGAAACACTCTCTTCAAACTGGCTCTTCTACCAAAACAATCCATCTACGTAAATTCTAAGTCAACTTTAGTATTACTAGTAATAACTTTAAGTCTTCATGTTATCAGGTATTTTCAAATATTGGCATTATTTTTGTCTAACCATTAGTCTGATATACAGAGGTGCTGGGCCTTTTGTGAGGGGGAATATTTCTAATAGCATATAATTAATAAGTAAAGCAATGCTGCTTTAAGTAAAAGACAGTGTATTATATAATTCAGATTGATTAAGAAGATAAGGTTTCTGTAAAAGGCTATCTTGTCTTAAATATTTTCCGAGTCATAAATCAGCCTGTTGGTGATTACATTTGTTTCTATTTATAGACAAAAATGGACTCAAGTTTCATAAATCTTGCACTGGGGTGTGATGCATAAAAATAGAGCAAATAAATATGTGCATCAGCAGAGAGCCTATGCACAGACATCTAGCCAAGAAATAAGAAATTTTGTTAAAAATGTTCTTTTCGTCATTCTTCACTTAGGCATGACTACACAGAACTTACAATTTTCTCACACACACACACACTCAGGCACACACACAAGCTGTTATGGACTGAATGTTTTTGATCCTGCTGCCCCAAATTCTTACAATGAAATACTCACCCCCATATGTGGTGATATTTGCAGGTGAAACCTTTGGGAGGCAACTAAGTTTAGATGGTCATGAGAATGAGGCCTGCGTGATGGGATTAGTGCCTACATAAGACGAGCAAGAGAGGTGAGAGCTCTCTCTCTTTCTACCAAGTATGTACACAGTGAGAAGGTGGTTGCCTTCAAACTTAAAGAGGGCTTAGAATGAAAACCACCTTCCTGGCACCGTGATTTTGGACTTCTCAGCCCCTCTAACTGTGAGAAATAATTGTCTATGTTTTAAGCTACTCAGTTTATGGTACTTTGTTATAACCGTCTGAGTTGACACAGCCCCCTGTCAAACTTCAATATTTTCTTGTAGTCCAGAAACATACAGAATTAATGAATCTTGTGGATTAAAATACTATTCCACCACTTAACTAAGATACCTGTAAATGATACAAAATGATATAATTCCACCATTGTAAAAATCAGGAATCTATAATGTTGCAATCTTGCAGTATGCTCCCATGCCCCTAGCAATGTTATTGTGAAGAATTTACCAAGCTTCCCTTCATTTTTCAGTATATTGTCCTTTAACTTCTCTGAATTTCTTTCTTTCCTACTCCCTCTCTTTCTCTGTCTCTTTCAGTCTGGTTATACGGAGTTGCCTGGGAAATGGTAGGAAGATGCCTTAAATTTTTCTCACAGCCTATCCAATTGAGTCAAACAATCAGTCTTTGATGACATGAAAACTAAGCAGCCAAATATATTTTGGCTGTTCACTGATTCTTTTTCTTTCAGGCATACTATTGACTTTTTAGTTACTTACAGTTTTTCACATGCATTCAAAGTTGGTGATTCTAAGGAGAAAAAACAGTTATGGAGTGCAAGAGAAACGTGTGAGTGTGCGAGTGTGCTGTGGGGGCTGATGACAATGGCATTTTAAATACTACAATGTGCTGTTCCCACAGATAAAGCACTAGAAAGAAGTAGTAGAGAGTGGTGGAAAAGTAGTTTATGGTTGTTTTGAAAAATCTTTCCTCTTGTCAGAGTTACAGGTAATCAAATAGTAGATTCACAAAGGATGTCTCCGCATTAGAGGAAAGATGTTCAAAGTAAGAATTTGAGGGAATTTACGGATTATACTTGGAGCTCTAGATGATAAATGGTTCTTTAAATGTAAATCTAAAGGGGACTTGTACAAGAGGACAGATAGCATAGTAATAACAGTAAAATAGCTGTTCATTATTATCATTATCATTATTATAACAATAGCAGCAGCAGTAGCCACTAAAATTAACTACATATTGCTCAATTCCAGTTACTGTTTTCAGAACTTTGTATGTATTACATTATTTAATTCTCAAAAAACTATGAAGACTTTACTATTACTAACCTAATTTTATAGATTAGGAAACAGAAATTTAGGATGTTAAATTAATTTTTCAAATACACACAGCTTGTAAACAGTAGCATTTGAAATGTTAATACAGTATATAAGGCTCAAAATTGTTGCACAGACCTTGAAATTCAGCCTCTTCCTAGATTATTAATGGTATAATTTTTACTGAAAAAAAACAGTAAAATTTAAGTAACATTTTTATTAGGAATTATATATACAGCATTGCTGTGTGTGATTTGAATATAGACTGTATTCCAACCTTCAGCTGTAGAGGAATCTTCTTTTTTTCTTTTTGTAAAGATAAGCTCCTCTATTTCCTTTCACAATATTTTATTTGAAAATGTTCTAAAAGTCACCTGAATCTTTAGAATTCTACACCTTGATTTATTTTATTTTTAAATATGGAACTGTTAATGAGCTTCCTATCCTCTGAGATTTATCTAACTTGAAATCTAAGAATGCCATAACCTTTCTGGAAGTGTTTCTAATAGATTAGCAATTACAACTAATTTAATTAAATGAACTCATTTTTATTTTTAATGAAGTTGTTACTGTAGTAGTCATTTTCTGAGTATTGTACTTCAAGTATCTAAATATATTTCTGCCATTTGCCTAAATAATATCTTGCATAAATTAAAACAATGCCTCTTTATTTCAATAATTAATCTTTCTCATTCACAAAGATACAAATAATTATCTGGATCTTTCCAACGTTCAGAAACGGCCACAATGTTTTCAGAGAAAAGCAATCATTACATAGTTGTATTATTTTAAGTAAAAATAGAATAGTTAAATCGAGATGTGGTAGATCACCATGATTTCGACTTTGTTTTCCAATATTGCAATATTGGCCGTAATGAAAGCTCTAGCAACAAAAAGAAGTGTTGGAAAGCAGTCAGGATATTAATTTACTTGTTTCCTATATAAATGTTATAAAAAACTGAAGGAAAGGAGAACAGCATGCCTTAAATTTAAAAAAATTAAAAATAGGAAGGAGGAAGGGAAAAAGTAGGGGTGTCAAGTAAAAAGTGAAAAAAAAATGTGTTTGTAACTTGAAAATGTTAAGCTAATACTAATTTAACTTATATGGTTTATCTGGGAAGAAGTGATTTCTATTAAAGAGAAGAAATTAAGCAAATCTGAGTTAGAATGAAGGGTGAGACTTTAGCATAAATATATATGATACTGTGTATATATATAGCCATGTCACTAAAGCATATAATAATATGGAACACTAATAAACTTAGTAATACATGCTAATACATAGGAAGAGACTTAATATGAAGAGAATCCAGAGGATAGAGTGTGAAATCAAAAAGCAGGTTAAAGAACACAGTAATATGCTTATCCCAGATCAAAGAAAAGTTTTATAATAGGTCTAGGCATTTTCAAGAGATAAAAGATGAATTGGTGATTCAAATGATGGAAACAAGGTCAATTTCCCCTGTTTGTTAATGGACAGTGATTAATGTATTTACTTTTGCAGAGACACAGAAAGCTGAGAAAGTGTTGAAGGTGGGACTGGGATGGAGAAGTGATTTAATTTAGTTTCCTCAGCTTCATATTTTTAGGGGATGAAGAGAGACTGGTTACCCTTCAAAAAAAGGCAATGATATCTGAAAAAAAGTTTCTTGGTTCTTTAAACCTTTTAGAGGAAATCAATTTTCAGCACTTTTTGCACAAAGAAAAACAGTCTAGTGAACTGAACATTGTTTGGAAAATTCATATATTGTATTCAGTTTCTCTGATGACGTAAGATTGGATCATAGCAAAAAATATACAAATTTACATTCTCTGAATATTTTCCTAGACTACAAATATCAAAATATTATGTTGAAATATAGACCAATGGAACAGGACAGAGGCCTTGGAGGCAATGCCACACATCTGCAACCATCTGATCTTTGACAAACCTGACAAAAACAAGCAATGGGGAAAGGAGTCCCTGTTTAATAAATGGTGTTAGGAAAACTGGCTAGCAATGTGCAGAAAGCAGAAACTGGACCACTTCCTGACACCTTACACTAAAATTAACTCCGGATGGATTAAAGACTTAAACATAAGGCCTAACACCATAAAAGCCCTAGAAGAAAACCTATGCAAAACCATTCAGGACATAGGAATAGGCAAGGACTTCATGACTAAAACACCAAAAGGATTGGCAACAAAAGCCAAAATAGACAGATGGGACCTAATTGAGCTCCAGAGCTTCTGTACAGCAAAAGAAACAATTATTAGTGTGAACTGGCAACCAACAGAATGGGAAAACATTTTTGCAATCTACCCATCTGACAAAGGACTAATATCCAGAATCTACAAAGAACTAAAACAGATTTACAAGAAAAAAACAAACAAACTCATCCAAAAGTGGGAGAAGTATATGAACAGACACTTTTCAAAAGAAGACATATATGAGGCCAACAAACATATGAAAAAATGCTCATCATCACTGATTATTAGAAAAATGCAAATTAAAATCACATTGAGATACCACCTCATGCCAGTTAGAATGGCGATCATTAAAAAATCTGGAGACAACAGAGGCTGGAGAGGATGTGGAGAAATAGGACCACTTTTACACTGTTGGTGGGGATGCAAACTAGTTCAACCATTGTAGAAGACGGTGTGATGCTTCTTCAAGGACCTAGAAATAGAAATTCCATTTGATCCAGCAATCCCATTACTGGGTATATACCCAAAGGATTATAAATCATTCTGTTAAAAAGACACGTGCACACGTATGTTCACTGTGGCACTGTTTACAATAGCAAAGACCTGGAACCAACCCAAATGCCTATTCACAACAGACAGGACAAGGAAAATGTGGAACATATACACCATGGAATACTATGCAACCATAAAAAATGATGAGTTCGTGTCCTTTGTAGGGACATGGATGAATCTGGAAGCCATCATTCTCAGAAAACTGACACAAGAACAGAAAATCAAACACCACATGTTCTCACTCATAGGCAGGTGTTGAGCAATGAGAACACATGGACATGGGGAGGGGAGCATCTCACATTGGGGTCTGTTGTGGGGGCTAAGGGAGGAACAGTGGGGGGGGTGGGGAGGTTGGGGAGGGATAACATGGGGAGAAATGCCAGATGTAGGTGACAGGGGGTTTGAGGCAGCGAACCACATTGTCATGTGTGTACTTACGCAACAATCCTGCATGATCTGCACATGGACCCCAGAACCTAAGGCACAATAAAAAAAGAAGGAAAAAAAAAGAAATATTACCAGTATTTTATTTAACTTCAAATATGAAGACAATTCTTGTAAAAAAAATTTATAATTAAATCTTGAAACAAGAAACAAACACTTTCATGAAACAGAAAAGTAAAGATCTCCAAACAAAAATACTCAAAAACTAAGAGAGAAAGAAAAAAAAAAAAGAAAACACAGATAAACTTCAAGGATTAGAATATCCAATAGATACATGGGAATCATAGTCTATCACTCATTAGGAAAATAAATATATATTGTTTTACCTGAAAGTACACAGATTCTGAGTAGATGAATATCTAAGAATATATTCCAGAAAGAAAAATTTAAAAACTCACAGAAGACAGTACAGTCAGCCCTCTGGATCCATGAATTTCTTGTACTCAGATTCAACCAAGGTGGATTAAAAATATTTTTTAAAACCCACACAATGAACATTAAAAAAAATTTTAAACCCACACAATAAAAAAAGTGTTTGTTCATAAATATCTTTATGAACAATGTGAAATAAACAAATATGAAATAAATTTTCAAGTAACAGATTATACTTGTTATTTTCAAGTAATAATACAGTAATAAAAATAGAGTATAACAGCTATTTATATGCTGTTTACATTGTAATAAGTATTATAACTTATCTAGAGATGATTGAAAACATGTTGGAATTGTGCATAGGTTATATGCAAATAACACACTATTTTAAATTAAATATTTCCCAATTCACTGATTTGGGAATTAATAGGGGTCCTTGAACCGATTTTGCACAGATTCCTAGCAGCAACTGTAATGAGTTACAAGGAGAACAGATACACAAGTAAATAAATGAAGTATTTAGATAAATCATATAAAGATAGGGATTTTATAGTTACATCTGAAAGCTAATTAGTGTATCCCAATTTGCTATTTAAAAGCAATTTTGAATTGAAATGTTAAATGTTGACAATGTAGAAATTAGCAAAGAGAAATTTTGATAATTTTAAAGCAATATTTTAATTTACTGAATATATACACACATAATTTTTTATTGAAATTAAAGGAAAAAATCCTAAAAGCATATATAGAAACATAAACGTATATGTTAGACTCTCATTTAAACTAGTAAAGTGAGAAAAATGAAAATTAAAGAATTTCAATCAGTGTAAGTGAAGTCAAAGAAGGAAAATGAAGGAAGCATTAATGTAAAACATAAAACACAGAATGTGACATTTAAAGTAGATTCATATAAATCAATAACTTTAATAAACAGGAATAAACACTCCTTTGAAAAGCAGAGATTCCTTTGAAACCTATTAAGTAATTCCAAATAAATCAGCAATCATGGGAAATATAAACACATGCACTCTTTACTATACAGAGGCTCATTTTGAATTTAAAAACTTTCTTAGAAGGGATAGATCAGATATATATTTAAATAAATATGGTAAAAATTAAACGGAAAGTCAGAATTTAGAGACACTACATATAACCAACTTTTTCAAAGGAGTTTTTCTACAACATAAAGACAGTATCTGATAAAAAAAAAGTAGGAATAAGAACATTTTGTTTGTTTTTAAGAAGGAGAAACGGCAGCATTCGGTGCAAGTGGACATGATCTAGTGAAAAGTGAAAATACAGGGGATGGAAAACAAAATATGGAGAGCCACTACAGCAATATTTTTTTTATTGTTTTACTTAAAGATCTGGGATACATGTGCAGAATGCGCAGGTTTGTTACATAGGATATATATGTGCCTTGGTGGTTTGCTGCATCCATCAAGCTGCAATCTACATTAGGTATTTCTCCTAATGCTACCTCTCTCTTACACCCGCACCACCTGACAGGCCCTGGTGTATGATGTTTTTCTTCCTATGTCCATGTGTTCTCATTGTTCAACTCCCACTTATGAGTGAGAACATGCAGTGTTTGGTTTTCTGTTCTAAAATAGCAATATTTAACATAGACAACAAGACCTGCTTACAGTTTATGAATCAAAATATGGTGTTTTGATATAATAATTAAAATAAGAAAACCCCTAGAAGAAATACGGGAATAAGGAGGCATGGGTTAACACGTAAGTATTCTAATTCATGATGGTGAATCAACAACACTCTAAAAAATTAATCAATTAGTAAATAGACTAAAAATCCTTAAAAGTAGATGTTATAGTAAATATCAGAAGAGCTAAAACAAATTGTTACCATTAGTTGCCTTTGTGAGTGAGAAAATGAAGACTTTTATATTAAATTTATATTCTTCTGGGCTATTTGAAAATTATTACAATGTGGATGTATTTTTTAAACTATTTCATGTAACAAATATGACATAAACTTTGTGAACAAACAATGTGAAGTAAATAAATACAAAAGAAATTTTCAAGTAACAAATCATGCTACATTTTCCAATGGAACATAAAGATGCACTTACATAGAACAAAAATAATCTACACAAGTTAACAATGAAAGATGTTCCAATATATTATTATGTGAAAAATTACAGTTACAGAAAAAGATATATTAAATTCTGAATGTATACATTTGGGTATACTTGGGGAGGAGAAAAGAAAATCTCTTTGTTAGATGAATATTTTAAAACCTCAAATGTGCATTACTCTTGTAATTACCATATTCTTAACCAATAAGTTTTAATAACTAATAAGAATTCTAGATGTCAGAGGTTGCTGAGAAATGTTTGATCATAGTTTAGCAATATATAACATTTGGGAGGATAAAAAGCTTTCTCTTTGAAGAAGATCGTGGAGCCTTTATTAACATATCAATTTGATCACTTTTATTGCCATTAATTACTGACCATTGATGCACGAATACCTACCTGCCTTTTACTTAGAATTTCTAAAGAGATGAGGACAATAGGTCAGATCTTACCTTCTGCATGACTCCCTTGTGCAGTATTTACTACAACCTTGAATCTCCACGTCTGAATTATGAGAATAGCTTCAATCATTTAATCAGACCATTATATATGCTTAAATTCTATTTGTTGTCAAAATAAGAAAACTGTCCTACATTCTTATTTACCCTAGAATAAAAGATGTTGACAGTGGAGTGCTATGTCTTCCCTCTTGTATGCTTTAAGGAACTTTAATTTAATTATTTAGATATATAAAACAATTAAGATCTACTTACTAAGCTAGTTGTATTAACATACCTGTTGAGTGTGGAAGAAGGGAAGATTTAGGTGTTATACCTCAAATCAGATCTTTTTTGTGACTTAACTTCAAATGTCTTTGGGAAATACCTGATTGTTTTTCTAATCATAAAGAAGAAAAACTATGTTTGAGAATAACTGAAGGCTTAAATTTAAAATGACAGAATTGCCTCCTAGAGGAGTGAGAACAGAGAAAAAAAATTCTGATATATCGGTCAACACATTGTGAACAAATTTCATATTTCGTTAGATCCTTTTTTTGTTTGTTATAATTTGAGTTTTTTCCTTTTTGATTCTTTTGGACTTGTTTTTATGTTTTGTATATTGTCAGATGGTCTTTTTGTTTAACATGTACTGATTCTAACATATAGCCAATGTTATAAAATCTGCTGTTAAAAATGACTTAAAACATAAATTATAGTATTTCACAGCACAAATAATTGGCATGTATTACTGTTTTCCAAGTGTAAGTTTTGTATTACAATCAATTCAACATTACACTGGGGGACTACTGTGTGCCAGGAACTATCCTAGAGAATTGGAATATATCAGTGAACAAAATAGAAAAATATTCCTTCCTCCACCCAAAGAAATTCTGAAAAGATTATGCACTGTGTTAGAAACTGAATTGCAAAGAGAAACATGTACTTGCTGTTTTTCACTCCAACGTTTTTAATATTCTTAGAAAACTTATGGATATTATGAATTCATAGATAAAAATGCAAATCCAGATGGAAACTGTGACCTGCATACTGGGATTGCAGAGTACCAGGCTGTATTGGGAATTAGTAGCCTGGCAGATGATGGATGGTGACAGTATTGTTTCACTTAATGAAGTGGCTATTGAAGCTTAAAAGGGACAAAAGGGAACTGACACTTTTGTCTGTGAGAGAAGAAAAAGCTTTATATTATACCAAGGAGAACTAAACTCACTACTTCTTTTTGAACTTCATTAATCTTTTCTCTGAAAATCTGTCTCATTGTTAAGCAGCTTGATGGCCACTTTGGGAAAATGCTTTGCTTCTTCATAATGGAACCAATGCCTTCATTATCCTGAGGCTCCAGTGATATTCCACCTTCACAGAAATATTAAGACCAGCAATGCTCTGGAGAAGTCAGTGTGAAGATGCCAAATGGTACCGTCGAGACAAGATTTTGCCTCGTGGGGCAATTTTTCTTTATTAATTTGTTACTGAGAACAGCAACACATAGAAGAGCCAAATGATGCTGCTGAGAATTTTTATGCAGAGACAACTATATTTGAGCACAAGAAAGAGAAGCTTTTGAAGTTCTAGTGAATCTTTTTTGCAGCCTGATCTAAAGTTTAATAAGGCAAACTTTCAGTGAAGTCAAAAGACAAAACAAAATGTCACAACAAAAAATATATCTATGAAAATCCACACTTCTAAAAGCAGTCAAATCATTTTTTAGTGCCAATCCCTAAAGCTTTCCAGAGTCCCAATTTATATCTATTTTTATAAAAGGAAAGCAAAACACATGCAAATTACCTAAGACTCCTTCTTTTGGAAAATATTCAAAATCCAGCACTACTTCATTCTTTAACTATTACAATATCGACTTTTATTAGCAGAAAAATCATTTTTGTATAAGAATATCTAACTAATTAGGAAATATTTTTAAAATGAATAACTCATTATTAGTCATCGTTTTTCTTTTGAAAACCACTGGGCAGACAGCTTTTGTTTTTAATGTGTAGTCAATTAAATCATTTTGGTGCTCTAAGGTAGTAGCTCAGCTGTATCATACTTTGCTGTCACAATGCCTTGATGTTTTGTCTTTGATATGAGTGCTTTTTATCTTTTGAATCACAGGTGATTATTTTCAGCCTTGTTTTCCCTCATCAGTTCCTGCATCTGTGCAGTGGGTGGAACTGGCACTATATCAGTTCCAAACCTTTAATGCTAGGGATCACAGACTAAAAAAACAGCCTAGAATGCCAATGGTTGTGTAGAGGGGGCAGAAAATGAGGACAATGTCTGCTGCTGGCCTAATACTTCACCTTAAAAATATAGTGTGG
Organism: Aotus nancymaae; assembly: GCF_030222135.1. NCBI lineage: Eukaryota > Metazoa > Chordata > Mammalia > Primates > Aotidae > Aotus > Aotus nancymaae. The sequence continues at coordinate 36,516,941 of NW_026988413.1, forward strand.
TGTTCTTGGGGGTTATTATTTTTCTAGGGTTCAGAAGAGAATTTAGAAAAGTGGAGTTAGCAGTTTTCTTTTATTATTTTTAAGTAAGCTTGCACATAGAATAGGCCAAAATGGAAACACTGCTCATATCTGACTATGAATGTGAATATTCAGAATAAATATACAAGTAGAATATTACAAATGGGAAAATAAATGGGACTTTTTTAAAGTGTTAGACTTTTTTTTTTTTCAAATGTTCTTTGAGATATAACTGGCAGTAAGACTAATCCAGGATCCAGTTTTTTGGCTAACCACACAAAGAGAACATAAATTATTAATTGCAGAATTTCAATTACAAATTTATTTGAATCCAATTTTTCTTCAATTTTATGGTTTATTAAATCAACCTAAAACTACAACTAAACCACACAACAAAACACATAGATTCAGGTACTTAAAATTAAACAGGTCTAAAATGAGAATTAGACAGAAGTAACTTATAAAGTTTTCCTCTTTGATATTATTTTTTCCTTAAAATGTTATTAGCAATTTTTTTAAATGGAGGTTTTCACTTTCAGCGCTGACATGCCTGGAAGTTGTTACTCATGTCCTTACAACAAGAGAATACTGAACAAATGCAAAATCAATGACTCTTGTTGGATGTGGTAGAGAAAGGAGTTTCCATAGGCAAATGTTGAATGGCACAGCTGAGGATCTGTTTACTGAGAACAAAAGTCATTGGAACCATAGAGTAGCAAGTACACTTAAATGATAATTTTGATAAATTGTTTGAAGTTGAATTGCTGGCCTGAGATTGAGAATTTCCTAGGAAGGAATGTAGACATAAGAGTGCCCCAGCAATTTCCTGGGTTTTACCTCCAAGAATCCAACAAATATCATTTGTTGGTAAAAATCCAGGAAATATCATTTTGTGGCTTGGGCAGGAGCAGGAGAACAGTAATCAATCATTGTGGAAATGTCTTGGTAGTTCTTCATAACAAAGGACTATTTTCCAGGGGGAAAGACTTTAACAAAGCTTTGTTCCAAAGCAGTGGGGGACTGGCATTCTTCTCACTCCTGCCCATTCCAGTTATTCTGTTCTCTCTGAGAAAGTGGGGAACTATATAAGAATTAATACATGTAAATGTCATAGAAGAGAAACAAGAATCAATAAAAACCTGAGAAGCCTTCAACATCAATATCAACTAACAGAGCTGCACTGAGACTACTTAGCTACTCCCTCCTAAGTGCTAGAACTGCTTCACCCCACCCAGCAATTTCCTTCATATTCCCTGTATTATTCAGGGTTCTGCAGAGAGACAGAGCCAATAAAATATATGTACATATAAAAAGGAGTTGATTAGGGAGAATGGCTGACATGATTACAAGGCAAAGTTCCATAATAGGCTGTCTGAAAGCTTGGGAAGGAAAGAAACCAGTAGCATGACAGTCCAACTCTGAAAACTTCAAAATCAGGGAAGCTGACAGCACAACCCACAGTCGGAGGCCAAAGGCCTGACAGGCTTTGTGAGGCTGCTAGTGCAAGTTGCAGAATCCAAAGGCCAAAGAACCTGAAGTCTGATGTTGAAAGAAAAGGGGGAGAGCAGTCAAGCATCTGGCACAGGAAGAGAAAGAGAGTGAGAGAATCAGCAAGCTGCTTATTCCTCCTTCTGCATGCTTTGCTCTAGCTGTGTGGGCAGCCAATTGTATGGTTCCCACCCACATTGATGGTGGGTCTTCCTCTCCCACTTTATTGACTTATATGCCCATCTCCACTGGCAACCCACCCATACAGAAATGTCCAGAAAAATACTTTAGCAGCAATCTAGGCATCTCCCAATTCACTCAAGTTGATACCTAATACTAACCATCACACTCTGCCCCCAACCTCCCTTCCCATCTAGGGGAAGGTCTTTCCACACTGAAACTAGTCTATGAAGTCTGCAGGTTGTAGCTACTCCATCAGATGCACATACATCAATATAAGACAACAAAAAATACGAAAAAACAAAAAGACATAAAATCACCACAATAACCACTGACCCCAAACAAATGAAAGCCTACAAACTTCCTGACAAAGAATACGAAGTAATTATTTTAAGGAAGATAAGCAAACTCCAAGAAAATACAGATACATGATTTAATAAAATCAGAAAAAAATAAGTGATTTGAAATGAGAAATTTAGCAGGTAAATTATTTATTTTAATTATATAATTACAGTAATAACTAAATTATTAAATGATTAATATTTTAAATTTTTAATTATTTGATTCTAGGAATAGCTGTATCATTGAAGAATTTTTACATTATTTAAAAAATCAATTAGAAAATTTCAGAGCTGAAAAATATGATTAATGGAAAAAAATTAATACAGAACTTTAACAGCAAATCAAGTAGAATAAAGAATCTGTGAACTTGAAGTCATGTAAATATACTGAGAAAGAGAAAAAAACAAAATAATAAGAATAAAGTTTATGAGATTTATGGAACAACTTCAAAAAAGCAAAATCCAAATCATAGAAACTTACGAAGAGAAGTGGGGAGAAATGTGGCAGAAATATAATTCAAATAAATAATATCAAAAAAATTTGCACATCTGGGAAAAGATATAAATATCCAGATACAAATGGCTAAATGTCCCAATCAGATTCACTCCAAACCATCAAGACATAATCAAGCTGCCAAAAATCAAAAAGAGGACACTGAGAGCAGCAAAGGCAATAAATCACATATCAGGGGGGTTCAGTAGTTTTAGCAGGGGACTGTTCAGCAGATACAGACCAGGAGAAAGTGGAATAATATATTCAAAATGCCAAAGTAAAACGATTGTGAAGCAAGAATACCAAACCTGGCAAAGCTATCCTCTAGAAATAAAGAAAAGATAGATTTCCCAAGCAAATAAAAGCTAGGGAAATCACCAGATCTGTCTTACAAAAAATGTTAAATGTAGTACTTCAAAGTGAGATTAAAGGATGCTAATTAGTAACACAAAAATACGAAAGTATAAAACTCATTGGTAAAAGTAAGTTCACAACCATATTAAGAATACTTTGATACTATTGTGCTGGTATATAAATTACTTCTGTCTTTATATAAAGGTTAAAACACAAAACTACTAAAAAATAGCTGCAATAATTTGTTATGGGATATACAATATAAAAACATTTAAATTTTGATATAAAATTATAAAAATGTATGTGAGTGGAGTAAATCTGTAGTTATTTTATGCAATCAAAATTGTTTGTTATCAGCTTAAAATAGTTTCTTATAATTATAAAATGTTTTATATTAACCTCATGGTAACCACAAATAAAAAAGTTATAATAGATACACAAAAGACAAAGAGTGAGAAATCTAAGGTATAAGACTAGAGAATATTATCTAATCACAAAGGAATACAGAAGAAAGGAAAAATAAAAGACAAAGTATCTACAAAACAACCAGAATACAATGAGCAAAATGGCATTAGTGAGCCCTTACCTCTCAATAATTACCTAGAAGATAAACAGCAAAAAATGTATTATTTTTATTCATTTATTATTTTTTACTATTTCCCTTTCTACTCCAAACATTTAATGATAGTGAATGAAATGTAATATAAAAAGTTATTTTTATAATTATTAGAATGTTAGGAATTAGAAATATTCACATATTTCTAACATATATTTCTCAGAAATATACATGTTTGGTTTTTATTATATCTCTGTAAGGTAGGTGTTATTATTATTATTTGTTGTTTGTTTGAGACGAGTCTCACTGTGTCACCAGGTTGGAGAGCAGTGGCACGATCTCAACTCACTGCAACCTCCACCTCCCGGGTTCAAGCGATTCTCCTGCCTCAGTCTCCCAAGTAGCTGTGACTACAGACGTGTGCCACCACGCCAAGCTAATTTTTATATTTTTAGTAGAGATGGGGTTTCATTCACCATGTTGGCCAGGATAGTCTTGAGAACCTTCCTGCCTCACCTCTGCCTCCCAATGAGACGTTGACCACCACCTGCGGAGGTGAGTGAATTCTAACATCCCAAAGTGCTGGGAATACAGGTGTGAGCCACCATGTCCGGCCTGACATGTAGGTATTATTAATATTTATTGTTGCTCTAATTATTATAGTTTAAGGTACTGAAACAGTAGTTATCAAATATAGATAGCCTAAGTCTACGTGGCATGCTTTTACACCTCACTGTATTTGAAAACATTAAGTATTTTGGTAAGGTGGTGGCAGAAAGGAAAAGAAGAGCAAAATGGTGAAGGAGGACTGTCACCAAGAGCAAACTGGGTCATAGTATAAAAGCAAAACATGACACTGGGGTCTGCTGGGGGAAACTAGGGAAGGAACAGTGTGGGGTAGGGAAGTTGGGGAGGGATAACATGGGGAGAAATGCCAGATATAGGTGACGGGGTTAGAGGCAGCAAACCACATTGCCATGTGAGTACCTATGCAACAATTCTGCATGATCTGCACACGTACCCCAGAATCTAAAGATCTAAAGTACAATTATATATATATATATTAAAGCAAAACATGGTAATCAAGATTTTGATTTCTGAAGGGTATTGGGGCTTCAAGTAATTCACGTAAGATGGTGGACTAAAATCAAGGCTATTTCTTGAAGTCAAGAACTGGAGTGAACTCCTGCTCTTTTATAAAGGTAAAAAAAATATAGTTTGTTCAAAATGGAGGCACAGTCACAATACTGGAGACAAATATGAAATAGAGTTTATCGAATAAAACTTAAAAGTGGAGGCAACGCATAGTGCACAAGATAAAGGAGGAACTAATTTATCACACAGAGGTGTGTAATAAGTCTTGGCACAGATCATATGTAGCATAAATTATGCTTCATGGAAAAGGAATCCTTTAGCTATAATTCTTAACAACTTCAGGGAAGATAGATAGAGCTTCCTTGTTACAATAATGACCTTGTTTACAAGGAGGTTTACAGAGCAGATAATTTCATCAGTCTGATTTAAAACGAGATTACTCAAACATACCCCCCACCCCACCTTTTTAAGCTACTAAGAAGGAAGAAATGAGTTAAAGATAATCAGATTAATGTTTTTAAGAAAAATCATGGTTTGAGTCTAATGCTTATACCAAATAATAGGTCAAGGAAGCCAGAAGGCAGCAGCTATACACAATCAACTAGAATATAAGCTAAATAAATCATTTGTTTGTCTAGAGGATAATAAGTATTATCTTTTTCTCACCTCTTGAAAGGTTCATGTCTGACATCCCTGTAACAAAAGTCATTAACAAGAGAAAAGCATAAGGAGTTTATTTATCTAAAGTTTTACTTTAGATAAATAATGTTTTAGAAACGAAGGCCCAAATGACGCGGGGAAATCTGTGTGTTTTTGTGCTAAATCTGATAAAAGAAGTGGATCGTCATGGAGAAAGATGACTGGGCAAAATGAAATATCATCTAATGGTGGTAAACTGGGGCATGGGGGAAGAACTCAGCAAGGCCAGTTTGTTCAGATTCTTCTGCGTCTCTTTATGACATTTCTTCGCCCCAGATATGGGACAGGATGCCTCTTACGTGATGATCTTATGACCTACTGTCATGTGAAGTAGATCAGAGAATCCTTTTATGGATGGCTCTCACACAGAAACGTGGGAGAAGGTCAGACAATGACTTTCAAGTTACCTTATTTGGGGGCAGCATGTCCTAAAACTGTAGTTTTTCACCTGTAGATGGGATGTAGAAGAATGAAGAAAACTTTACATGTATACTGACCACAAGAATATCCCAGGAGAAAACATAAATCAAAATGTTGTATTGCCTAAAAAGGAAGAGTGGTTATGAAGCAGCTTTGGTTAAGTTAATAACAGAGAGAAATAAACAATTTATATCTGATGGCAGCTTCCATTTCTGAAGGAATGTGTCTGGCTTGTTATATATCAAACAGAAGAGCATCCTTACTAAGACAGTGAAGGTGCTCAGGAGAAGGGAGAAACCAACGAAGACTTTAATGGAATTATGGTTTGGCAGGAAATGAAAGAGTGCCAAATGTAAAAGCAGTCCACTCATACAAGGAACAGTAAAGCAGAGAAAAATTGCAAGACACTCAAAGATCTTACTAGAGTTGAATCTATCCATTTCTTCTAAATTTTCTAGTTTATGTGCATAGAGATGTTCATAATATTCTCAGATGGTTGTCTGTATTTCTGTGAGGTCAGTGATAATATCCCCCTTGTCATTTCTCATTGTGTTTATTTAGATCTTTTCTCTTTTTTTTCTTTGTCTAGCTAGTGCCCTATTTTATTAACTTTTTTTAAAAAAGTTCCTTGATTTGTTGATCTTTTGAGTAGTTTTTTATGTCTCAATCTCCTTTAGTTCAGCTCTAATTTTGGTTACTTCTTATTCTCTGCTAGCTTTGGGATTTATTTGCTCTTGCTTCTCTAATTGTTTAGTTGTGAGTTTAAGTTGTTAACATGAGGTATTTTTATCTTTTGGTTTGGGCACCTAAAAACAACAGAGCATCACATTGTTCTCTTTGCCACATGGTACCTATTCTAAAATTGATCACGTAATCAGAAGTAAAACACTCCATAGCAAATGCAAAAAGCTGAAATCTTAACAAACACTCTCTTAGATCATAGTGCAATCAAATTAGAAATCAAGATTAAGAAATTCACTCAAAACCACATAATTACATGGAAATTAAATAATTAAATAACTTGCCCTGAATGACTTTTGGACAAATAATGAAGTTAAGGAAGAAATCAAGAAATTCTTTGAAACTAATGAGAACAAAGATGTAACATACCAGAATCTCTGGGACACAGCAAAGGCAGTGTTAAAAGGGAAATATATAGCATTAATTGCCCAAATCATCTGCTCTCAATGCCTTGCCTCTGAAGATCTGTTCGGTGTGTGTCGGTTCAGTCTTCCCAATGTCCATATTTTTTTATTTCATAAATTTCTTGCTAAAGTATGACATTCATACAGAGAAATACATAAATTAGGTGTGTAAATAAATCTTAGCAAAATGAGTACACCAATGATCAAAAGAACATTACCAGTGCCCAGAAGTGTACCTCATGCATCTTGTCAGTAACAACTTCTGTTACTGAAGTAAACACTGTCCTGAACTGGAACACAGTATAAATATACATTTTGCATTTTGTGAAATGTTACATGAGTATAATCACGTAGCAGGTAATTGTCAATGTCTGGCTTCTTTCATTCTTACTTATGGTATTGGGTGTAGTTTTAATTCGTTCATTTTCATTGCTGCTTAGTGTTCTGTTCTGCTCCATAAATACCTCACGATATTTTCATAATTCAACTAGTATTGAACATTTGAATTGTTTCCACCTGGAATTATTAAAATAGTGCTGTTATCAACCATTTTGTGAATTTTGGGGCATATTTTTTGTGTTTTATATTTGGGAATAGAATTATTGAAATATATGTTAAACAAACTTTCCACCTTTGTAGAAACGACCTATTTTCCAAAGTAGTTGTACCAATTTACTTTTTTACCACTGTTGAATGAGAGTTCAAGTTGCTCCATATTCTGGCAATATTTTAAGTTGCCTTTCATTTTTACTGTAACTATTCTGGAAAATGTATAATAATATTACACTTTGCTTTTAATGCACCATTGCATTTTCTTAATGACTAATAAAGTGCATTTTTAAACTACATTATTACAAAATGCATTACTTAGAGCTACTTATTATAATTTATTAGCATGTTCCAATGATTTTTCTGGGGAACCATAACTTCTTACTTTCCATTTCTTTCAGTTTTCTTTTCCTTCACCATGAATTTCATTATTTAAGAAGTCTTTCAGAGATTTTCTATATAATCACTTCTAGTTTTTATATCTGAAAATATATTATTTACGCTTGACTTACATTTTAACTACTTTAGATTTTTACATTGCTAGTACAATGACAATAATAGCCCAGAGCTTTTTGGTATTTATGGATGGTACTTAAGATGGTAAAACACCGCAAGGATGGTGTTTTGTATATTTCTCTACTTTGTTGGGGGTTTGAGGGAATGTTTTTTAATCACCTGTAATGTTTTGGTTATCAACACAATGGTGATGATGATAGTGATGAAGATCATGAAGGGGGCGCATTTATTTTTGTTTGGTTTAGTGCCCAACACCCTACTTAATCACTTGGATCACGCCCCTCCAACGACCAATTCTGAAAAATTTCCCATTACTACTTTGTAAATCGTTTTTTTTCTATCTATCCTTTTCTTTCCTTCTAAAAATCATACTCGATTTATATGGAGACTCTAATTCTACATTCCTTGTTTTTAATGCATTTATATCTTTTATCCATTAATTTTTTTTTCATGAGAACTTCCCCAGTATTCCAGACTATTTGGTGGACTCATTAATATCTCTATTATAGTATCTGATCTATTTAAATCTAGACTTCTTATCCTCTTCTCCCAATTCTCATGTAGTTTTTCTCTAAATCGCTTAATGGCAAATATAATACTATATAGTTTCAAGTCAAAACCTTGGAATCATTTTTAGTCTTCTCATTTTCTCAGATCACAGGTCCAACACATTAGGAAATACTTTCAAATATATATTCCCTACCTAATTACTTCTCAGCACTGCTACCACTTCTGGAATTTTTTGCCTGAATAATTAATTACGCTAAATTTCTAACAGGTATCCTTGATTTTATATGAAATATTCCCCTTTCTCTCTGCTAATATTCCTTACTTTGAAGTATACTGTGCATATTAATATAGCTACTGTAGCTTTTTTTTTAGATTCATGTTTGCATATTCCCTTTTCCATCCTTTTACTTCTTACCTACCTATGTCTTTAAAATGTGCTTCTTGTATATGAAATAATGCTCCCTGTTTCCTTTTTATTCAATCTAACAATTTCTACCCTTTAATTGAAGTGTTTTGGCCCTTTAAATTAAGTTAAATTATTGATAAAGTAGAGTTTAAGTCTACAGTCTGGCAATTTGTTCTCTGTTTCTCTTAAAGGCTATTTCTCTTTTGCTTTTTGTATTCTTTTTTGGATTTGAATTTTTTTCCTTTTCACCTCTAGAATTGTTTTACTAGATCAGGCTTTTATTTTTGTTTTTGTTGTTTGCTTGCTTTTTTTCTAGCATTTGCTCTATAGTTTATATTGTGAATCATTAAACATTCAATAATATGATATGATTTTACATATAATATTAAAAACCTTACTATATTATACCATTATTTTCCCTTCTCATCCATTGCGCTATTGGTATAGTTTCACTTCTACCTAAATATCTTAAAATAAATTTTTATTATTATTGCTTAAAATGAAAAAACTGCATTTTATATGTATTCATCTATATTTACCATTTCTTGTGCTCTTTATTCATGTGTGTTAATCCAAATTATAAATGGGTATATTCCTTCTACATTTAAATTCATATGGTATTGCTAAGATACATTGCAAAGTTAACTATTCTATGTAATTTTCCAAGGTAAACAATTGTCTTTTCCTTTATTTTGTGAAGTCTTTCCCAGAGCGGACTTTAATTAATCTGTTATACTGTTTTGTATTTCCTATTTATATTATTTAATTTTTTATATTTTGGATATTTGTCTATCTTATATATAACGAATTTTTCCCCATTATGTTTTCTCTTCTGCGTTTTGCTTCTAACTTTATTTTGATTTCTTTTGCTGTTATTTTATTTTTATTCTTAGTGTTCCTGATTATTTGAGTTGAGTTGAATCTCCTTTCCCTATCTTGGAATTTAATCTTGACTATCAAAATGACTTTTAAAATATTTTCTTTTCTTGGTTCACTGAACCCTTTTCTCACAGTTGTCTTTCTGTTTAGTATTCACTTGTGCAAGGTGTCTTAATGTCATCCAGTGTTTAAGGATATTTAGTTATGTTGATGTTTTGTATTTTTCTCTACTTTGTTGAGGATTTGAGGGAAAACCTTTTTATCACCTGTAATGTTTTGATTATCATCTATTTTCTTCCTCAAGTACAATTTTATAGTGTCGCCTATTCTAACTGTTTTTATTTTTTTGAAATGTCTAATATTTTCTGAAACAACAGTAATGAGGATTTATATGGAAACAGTATAAAGAAATTTGGGCAGTGTTTTAGGTTTCTTAAGTCAATTTTATGGTTTTCTTTTGGTACAAGTAGCCAGTTTCTTTAATAAATTGAATATTTTTATGAGGGAATATTGTGGTTTCTTATTTGAGATTTTTTTTTTACTTATGTAGAACTTTTAAATGATCTCCTTTTTACTTTGTTTTCCTTTTCATTACTGAGAACACTGAGTGTTGCCTCTCTCTTCAAATAAGTATCTCTCACCTCTAGAGGCATAGTCTCCTTTAGACTTCACTTCTTCCCTTATATATATATTCCCTAAAACTAATGCTCTCATTCACCAGGATTTAGAGGTTTGGTGTTTTTATAAGCATTCAGGATAGATCTTTATTTCACAGGAGTGGTTCTCATCTGTACTTATCACCACTTGGCTGCCATTATCATCTCTTATATTCCCCACAACCCCCTCCCAATATTGTTGCTGAGCTGGAGCTCATCTTATGGTTTTGGATATATATTTCGCTGCTGAGTTATGAATTTAATTTCATGCTATTCTTGTAGGTGTGTGTTACTTGTGGGTTTTTTGTTGTTGTTGTTGTTTCTTTTGTTGATTGACCTAGTCTATATTTTTGTGTAGAGTTTAATCTTTAGGTGTTCATTATCACAAAAAATGTGGAAATATAGTGATTTAAACTATAATGGATAATACTCAATGACCTTTTCAAAGACTTTCTTAAAAGGTTAAGTAAATTTTATACTTCTTAATTTTATCTGATAGGTAGTCTGTAAAACCAAAATGATCAGTATGACATGGTTTCTTAATGTTTCTAATACTAGATAGGTATACCAATTTTATTCATAAAGATAAATGTTATGAATATTTTGGGTTTCTTTTGAGTTTCTTGAATAATTTGTAAGACCCAGAAACACATTTTTAATCAATCTGTTCACTGTCTTTATAGTTAATTCTGTTCACATAGATTTTATTAGTTTCTATTGTTGCCATAATACATTTTCACAAGCTTAGCCATTTAAAATAACACAAATTTAACATCTCACAGTTTGGTAGGCTTCAGGTTGGATCAACTTGTTTCTCTATTCTGGGTTGCACAAGGTCAAAATCATACTGTTGTTTAGCTTGGCCATTGTCAGGAGGCTCTGGGAAGAATCAGTTTTCAGACTCATTCAGATTGTTGGTAGAGGCTACTTCTTGGAGCTTGTAGTACTTAGATTCTTTTTCCCTTGATGGCTATCATTGGAGGACTGTGTTTAGTTTCTTTTGGCCACTGAGCCTGAGTCCCCGTATCTCAGAGCAGCCATCATTCATCAGATCCTTTTCATGTTTGTTTGGAACTTTCTGACTTCTGCTGCTATGTCTCCTGCTTTCAGCTGGAGAAAGTTTGCTGCTTTTAAAGGCTCATGACATGAGCTCATGTCATTCACTTGGGTAAACCAGAGTACTCTCCCTATAAGTGGACCTGTGTCTCAAATCCGCTTTTGCCAAAGCATAATATTCATAGGTGCCAGAAGGTATGTTTGGTTAATCTCATAAATAATATAATTACAGACTGCCCAAATCTATAAATATCCCCTCAATTTCATTGTTGAAATTCTTGAAATACTTTTTTCATAGTTTAAGAAAATAATTTAGCACTTCTCTCTTTTTTCATTTATGAGCAGTGTATTTGAAAATTTAGCTTCAATAATTATCTAATTCCTTCTTTGTATATGAAAAATGTGTTTTTTCCATGTTTTAATATCTCATGTAATTTCCTCATCAGTCCTTTTTACACCTACATGTTTAGGCATTTATTTTGAACACCTAATCACCTCCCATCACACTGTATATTTGGATATTGCCTTATAGTTCACAGGTGCTTAAAATATACAACCTAATTTAATCCTTGTGATGTAATTGTGCCCTTTTCTGCTAAATAATATTGGAAACTCAGAGAACTTCAGACTTAGATCACATGGTTTAAAAAAAATAGCTGAGGCTTAAACCCATGTTTCCTTATATCATATTGTTTCATCTTTACATTAATTCATACTGACCATGAATATTTCAATTCTTTGTTCACTTAAACTGTATTTCTGTTTTCTCACAAAACCTTTTTGTGCAAGTCAGATTTTATGAAAACTCTGATATCCTGAATATATTAATATTTTACTAAAATTTCAAACTTTATGTAATTTCTGTTATTTAATGAATGTGCTCATATTTTATCACCACTTTTTTTGCTAAAATTAAGTATATGGGATACAGTTATTTGCATTCCTAAGTTGATTCACTATTTATCTATCAGCCAAAATGAAATAATTTTAACACATTGAGCAATGGAGTTTTATATCAAATTCTTCTGTTAGCTATTTATTCACTACCTATTTCTGTTAAGTCCTATGCTAAGAGCTAAGAGAATCAAAGATGAGAAAAAAATTATCACTGCCTTGAAATATTATCTTTCAAGAAACAGGTCATAATTTTCCCCCAATTTTTCCAATAATAGTAAAAAAAGGAACAGTTGCCATTTTATTCTGTGAGAAGCACTCAATAGGAAATGAAATTCAATAAAAAATAATGACATCAATTTTCCTTGTAAACTATTGATGCAAAAACCCAAGGCAAATGTGGCATAATAAAATTAAACAAACCAAGTTTGATATATCGTGATGCTGTAAAGATGATATTAAGAATACAAAGTTGTTTTACAACAAATAAAATTCATTAGAAACAAAAATATGTTCTATATGTGGTTTTCTCTCCTTCCACTTCCCAGTAACAATTTTCTAACTTCCTTTGAACTCTATCAGCAGCATCCTCAAGATCAGATTTCTACAAACAGTTTGTTCAAGGCAATTTAGGCCTACTCAATCATGCTCCTGGACTTTCTATCTGCCACCACTTTCTGCATGGTTCCAAAGCCACACCTATATTTTCAGTATTAAGGTAGCAATGTCACTTTTTGGATTGATATTGATTCTGCTTTAATTATTTATTACAGTTGACTACTGAAGTTAAAAATTAAGATATTTTCAACTTATGATATGTTTATCCAGCTATAACCTAATCTATCCAGGAGCATATGTAACTTGCTTAAATTTGTTTTACATTTTATATATAGTTACTAATTTTATCATCTGTTAATTATTTAGTTATTGAGGAAGGACTGTTAAAATCTTTAATATTATTATAAATTTATCTTTATTTATTTATTTCTGTCAATTTCTGTTTTCTGAACTTTAATGTTGTTTTAATAGATGCCACATCTTCCTATTAAATTGATCTTTTTATTATGTAATGTTCATGTTTATCTCTTATGATATAATTTGCTTTGAAATTTACTGTCTCTTATATGCTTTGTCTCTGTGTTCCCCACCAAATCTTATTTGGAACTGTAATCCCCATAATTCCTTCCGGTCCAGGGTGGGACCTGGTAGGTGATTGGATCATGGGGGTGGTTTTCTCACAAGATCTGATGGTTTAATAAGTGTTTGACTGTTTCTCCTTCACATGCTCTTTCTCAGCTGCCACCATGTAAGAGGTGCCTGCTTTCCCTTCTGCCATGGTTGTGTTTCCTGAGGCCACCCAGCCATGCAGAACCATGAGTCAATTAAACCATTTTTTTTAATAAATTACCCAGTTTCAGGGAGTTTTTTATAACAGTGTGAGAAAGGATTAATACAGTCTCTAATATTAAAATAGGAACACCACGTTTTTTAATACTTGCCAGTTGCTAGACATTTCTTTTTCCACTTAATTATTTTCAACATATGTGTGTATTTTAATTTAACATTCATGTTGTAAACACAACATATAGTTTATGTTGGGTTTACTAAATGGATGTTTATTTAATTTTAGAGTCAATTTTTTTATTTTGTTAGATTTAACTCTACCATCTTGCTAATGGTTTTCAATTTTCCATTTTGTTTTGTTTCTTTGTTCTTTCTTTTCTGCCTTTTTGGGGGCTCATCAAAAGTTTCTAGAGTTCAATTTTGTTTCCTCTGTGACCTTCTTAGCTGACAACTCATTTTATATCATTTTTAGTTGCTTTAGATCTTAATATGTCTGCTTTTTCAAAGTTTACACTTCACAGCTGACATTTCACTCTTCTCCCTCCTCAAATTCATATTTCCCACTTCCAGTTTCCATTTCCTGCTTCCCACTTTACATTTTACCAATATAATATATTGTCATATCATATTCTCTCATTCTATTTTCAGGCTCCACATTCTTTATGTGACTGTCATATATTTTAAAGTTTCATATTTTAATGCAAAACAGTCTTAACTCTTAAATACCATTCACTGAATAATTATTTTTGAATTAAGTAGTTGATTTTGTTTAAGAAAAATTGTTAGACTAAAGAAATATATCTTATGTAATTGCTTATTTATTTATTTATTTTTATGAACTTCATTCTTTCCTATAGAAGTGATTTTCCATCTGGTATCATTTGTCTTCAACCTCAAGGAAACCCATTCAGATTAATTTTAGCGTACTTCTTGAGCTTGCAATGAATAATCTCAGTTTATGTTATTGGAAGATTTGTTTACACTGTCACTTTTAAAAGGTGTTTACCCCTGATACATAATATTGGGATTATAGATTTTTTTTTTAATTTCTGCTGTTGAAGATTTTATTACACTGTCTTATCATAGGAAGTCAACTCTGGCTTCTTTTACCTATGACTCCTTAAATTTTTTTTTCTCCATATTTGGTGTCACGTTTTAGGATTCCAATGTGCCTACGTTTGATTGTTTCTATGCCTTTATCCTGCTTGGACTTGATATTCACCAAATTTTGGAGGTGTTGGGCCACTATGTCTTAAAATAATTTACTAACTTTGTTTTAATGTGGCACTAAAATTACATGTAGGAAAGACAGTTTGATATTGTCCCATAAGTTGTCCCACTCTTAATTTGCATTTTTCTCTTCTCTTTCCTTCAGTTTTGATAACTGATATGTCTCCTAGTTCTTTGATTTTCTTTTGCCATTTCAGTCTATTAAAAAGTCCATTCCATGAATTTTATTACTAATATTCTCCCTTTCATTTGTATAATTTTCTATTTTTGAAAAATTTTCATTGCTTTGTAGAAATTCTCTATCTTTTCACTCATGAATAATTTATTTTTGTTTATTTTAACATATTGTATATAATTATTGAAATATGCATAAAATATACACTTAAATCACTCTTCTCTCATCTGGTTCATCTTGGGATCAAGGTCTATTGCCTGTTTTAAATTTTCTTAATTATGAATCATAGCTTTATACTTCTTCATAAGTCTATTAATTTTTGATGGAACATTTGACATTTGGATAATATATTGTAGAGGCACTGTGTTTTCTTATTTTCTTGTGAATCATTTTAATTCTGAGTCTCGCAGGCAGTTCAAATACTGGATTATCGGTTTGAACTTGTATAATTTTTTTCCTTTACCTGTTTTCCAAGCTTCTTTACCTTTATGGGACTCAACTCCTTCTGAATTTTGTCAGAGTGAAGTTTTAGGCCTTGTTAAAGCAAATGTGGTATATACGATTTCTGCATTCTCAGCTCAGTGGGATAATTGTGCTGTGCTTGGATTCCATTTCTCTGTGTCACAATCTGCAAATTGTCTCCAGTTATGAAATTTGATTGTGGGGATCACCTCATTATCATTAGCATCTATTTTTTCAGGGATCACAGTCTTACATTGCCTGTTGTCCATTTTTGGAAAACTCTAATTTCCTCATACATTCTCTGCAATATTATGATTATTTATGTTGGATAAACTATTTTTTTCTTCCTAGCTAAGCAGAATTCAGTTCATCTTTTATAACTAATATTTATGACTCAATAAATCAATTATTACCATTTTCAGCCATTATGATTTATTTATGTCAATATTATCATTGACAGAAACACATTTATAAAATTAGGCAAAAAGTATTATATTATTATCACTTTTATGTCTCAGTATATCAGGAATCACAGTAAAATAGAAAATATTTTTCAGAATCCTGGTAAAGTCTATGTTTATTCTAAGGACTAATAACTACTCCTTTGATCTACTTATTTTTAAAATGATCCCAAACCTTAGATCAGAGAGCACAAGTTAGGTTAAATGGCAACTAATTGGTGGTATCTTCTGGAGTGTGGTGTTGAGAGGGTCACTGAGGAAACATCCAGTATTATGAGAAGAGTTTTTGACTCATTAGCAATGTGTGCCCAAAGGAGAATGTTGGTACACTGCATATTTTTGTAACTATTGTAATGTTCATTTACATAAATGATGGAATCAGAATTCTCAACCATGCAAAAATATTTTAGATATTTTTTTTTAGCAGGAAAATGTACACCACTGTATTACTGGATATTTCAAACTAATTGTAGGGTACATAATTCTGCAAAGAATTATGAAAATCAACTATAAAAAGCTGAATGATCACTCTTAGGGATAAAAAGGCCTATCAAGGAACATTAAATATAAGGTGATCCCAGGGATTTTTAATTCTGACCAAAGTCTTCTAACTGTACAGCAAAGCCTATGTACATTGCCAGAATCTTTTCTTACATCTTTTGAGTGAAATGTGGTAATGTGAATTTATGTTGCCACTTACCAAACGGTTGATATGTAGACTATTGGGAATATGTTCAACTCTCAGGAGCTTGACGACATTATTGAAAGAGTAAAAAACACAAAATACTTTCACAAGTTGCCTATCAGACTTTTGACCATTGAAACCAGTTTACCAACAAGCCTAGCAATGTACAATAAGAATATCTTATATTTGTACAGCTCTATGTCATTTAAAATGCATTATTACATACTAATATGTTTTACTTTATATTGACTCTGAAAGTAAGTAGGTTAAGAGTGATTATTCTCCTTTTAAAACTGAGAAGTGATTTGTACCAGGTTTCATAGCTGACATAGTTCATAGCCAAGATTTCAGAGTCTAAATGCAATGGTCTTTCCCTTCCATATGACTGCCTCTTTAATGTAGCAAATATTTCCTTGGATTGACACAGGAAATAATTTCTCTGCTGCTCTAGTTTATTTACTTATTATTGAACTTCAATTTAGCAGATAAGTGCTTCCAGTTCTTTCTGTTTATGCAAATGTCTACCCAAATGACACACTCATGGTCCTACTTTGGTATATTACAAGGAATATTGATTGCCTTGTGTTTATTGATGCATTCTCTGAAAAGTGCTCTGGCTAAAATGTTCAACATAAATGCAAAATATTATTAGTATTATTATTGTGTAAATATTCAATGGTTAATATACCTTTTAAACATTCTTTCTCCTTCATGAAGGAGCTATTATTCATAGCCTGTGTGATATTTAAATAGCAGCTATTTTCCCTTGCTTTGTATTGCAGGGAAAAATCCTGTCCATTCAATAATTGTAGCATGTTAGAAAATACAATTCTTGCTTTAGGATTAGAAAAAAAAGGTATCCCACAAATTCTTGGGCAATAGTAGGAAATCTGTGATGATGTGATCTGAAGGTAAGTTTAATATATACACTTTTCATTACTTAAATTAAAAAAATACTAAAGTTGTACATAGATTAATGACACGTCTATTCCACTTAGAAAGACAAATTTCTCTTACATCCAAATACTTCAGAGTACTTAGAAGCCAAAATATAAAAATTTTCTTATTAACTAAATTAAATTACCAAGACAGCAATTAGAAGCATTTTGTTACTGTGATTATTATGTAAATTGAAATTGATAAAATTGAATTTTCTTTTAAAATATTATAGAGCATGCAATACATATTATATAAATATAACTTTAAAAATATTATCCACTAATTTGTTTTCTGCCATTATTAAATGTCTATAATGCCTCCCTTAGAATTCACAGCATATCAACACTAATACAGCCAATTATTGGAGAGGAGGGAAGTAGTAAGTTTTGGGGGCATACATATTTTTGTTAAAATCTCAGCTTTGCCACTGTCTATTGTCTTAACTTGAAGCAAGTTATTTAATCTCTCTGAACCTGTTTCATGATTTGCATTAAATGAAAATAAGATTTGCATTTAAGAGTTTCAAATGTGTAGGCAAATATACAATTTATGCAAAGTACCTCTCATATAATAAGCACAACTGTAGATATTTATAATATTTGGTACTGCTGACTAGTTGTATGACCTCTGAGAAACAAGAAATAAGATTATGTTTTCTGTTTTGATTTCCTAGCTATTCAATAAAAATTGAAATGCCAGTTGCCTCTTTTCTGCCTTGAAAGAATAAAAAGATGCAGACAATAGTTGTTGGCTTGATGCCCAAACCATTCTCTTTAATTCATCTGGGAGTTTATAACCACAATATGAAAAAAATGAAAACAATTATTTTTAACTCTTTGAAAGTACGGTGCTCTAATACAATGAATATGTGACTATACCCCATTCTCCTTACCTTTTAACTCTAAGTAGCTTTTAATCATGACTATACTCCATTCTCCTTACCTTTTAACTCTAAGTAGCTTTTAATCATGCAAATCATGCTCTGGAGGATGTATATAATGCATATTCATAACACATATCCTTACACACATGCACACATTCTGTATGTTATTTTCCTTGAATTTTCAAAGCAGCTAATATTCATGGGAAATAATTTGATGACTACAAGCATTATTTATTTATATTAATAATTATTATTTTTTGAGATGGAGTCTCTCTGTCTCACAGGCTGGAGTGTAGTGGCCTGGTCTCGGTTCATTGCAGCCTCCATCTTCTGGGTTCAAGTGATTCTCCTGCCTCAGCCTCCTGAGTAGCTGGGACTATAGGTGCGTGACCCCAGGTCGGGCTAAGTTTTGTATTTTTAAAGAGACATGGCTTCACTATGTTGACCAGGCTGGTCTTGAACTCCTGACCTCAAGTGACCCACCTATTTCACCCTCCCAAAGGGCTGAGATTTCAGGTGTGAGCCACTGCACCCAGCCTGCAAACATTATTTTTATGTCTGCTATTTTTTTAAAAAATATGTTAGCTAAAAGTTAACAAAGGACAAGCAATACCTGGAATCAGCCGTATAATAAATATTTCATGTATTTGTATGTTGTCTCATGTTCCCAAACAGTATTGTGTTATCAAGGAGATTGAAAGAAAAAAAAATAGTTCCAGTGCAGTCTTGAGGCATGAATACCTTTTTTACCACACAAATGGGAAATCCACGTGTTTAACATCACCTACTCTTACTCTAGGTGGAGAACACTTTGAACTCAGTTTTTCTTTAGATGTTTAAAGTTTTCATATATGACAGATTATTTTAAGAACGTTTAATGCGATGAAATGATTGTAGTTATTATCCACTTAAAATCACTTCCTCATGAAACGTTTGCAGCTACTTGCCCATGTTTTAAACATTTCAATATTATAATTTTGGACATAAGTTGAAAAAAAATTATTGATGTACTATCTTTAATTCAATTATAATTCCTCATATGAATACATTTTTATAGCTATCAATCCTGGCAACCAAATAATTCTCATTTTTATTCTGTATGTGACCATTAATTATTGGCGTACATTCAATATTTATTTAATTTTTATTATTTGTAAGAATACATTTAAATAACTATCTTTCTACAAATAGTTCATATTTGTGCACTAAGACTTTGAAAGCTATTTAATGTAAACATTTATTTATTTATCACTTAATATTTATTTTAGTTTATTTAATTCTTATAAAATATTTGTGAACATAAAATTATAACTGATTATTGTATATATCCTGATAATATACACATTTACAACTTACAGGAAGATATAAAAACTTATGAATCTTGACATTCCATGTATGTAAAATTCACTTTACTATTTTTCTTCAAAATATTTTAATTATTGAAATACTATGTACATTAGTCCATTCTCACACTGCTGTAAAGACAAATCTGAGACTCAGTAATTTATTAAGAAAAGAGGTTTAATCAGCTCATGGTTTTCTGGTCTGTACAGGCTTCTGCCTCTGGGGAGACCACAGGAAACTTATGATCATGGCTGAAGGCCAAGGGGAAGCAGGCAAGATCTTCACATGACTGGCAAAAGAGAGAGAGCAACATGGGGAGTGCTACACACTTTCAACCAACCAGATATCCTGAGATTTCTATCATGAGACAGCATTAGGGGGATGGTGCTAAACCATTAGAAACCACTCCCATGATTTAATCACCTTCCAACAGGCCCCTTCTCCAACACTAGAAATTTCAATTCAACGTGAGATTTGAGTGTGGATACAGAGCCAAACTGTATCATTATGCCATTCATTTTAAGAGAAAAAATATATTAATAATGTAAATCCTCCCATAGTTTCCTGCCTCGATATGACCTTCTTCTTCAGAAGAGCCTATATATATATATATAGGCTTATATATATATAAGTATGTATTATATACATATGTATATAAGCCTATATACATATGTGTGTGTGTCTGTGTGTATACAAATATTTTAACCATAAATAAGATATATACCTTATTCTATAAATTCTTTTTCCTAAAAATGATATGGATTTACCTCGTTCATTTTAATAGTTGAATTGCATTTTATAATACAGATATACTACAGTAAATATGGCCAGTAATTGTGTTTTCACTTGTTTACTCTTACAAAAATGATGCACAATTTTAATGGCTATTTCTAAATGTATGGGTGTCTTTGCAATCTAAAAATTGTGAGAGATTTGTCATATGCCCTCCAAAAATACCATAGCAATTTTAGACATTAGATATTATCAGACAATGATTTTTTCCTAAACTTATATTGGAAATAGTATTCTACTTAACTTGTCATGGCTATTACTTAAACTTATTGTGTTTGCCTGGGTCAGCCATTTTCATTCCATTTAATTTGCTCCTTATATACTATGTCTTAATTTCTGTAGATATCTCTGCTTTCCTTGTTTAATCATAATAGTACTTTATATAAAATGAATATTAATTTAACTTCATATTTATTGAAATTATTTTTCTCTATTCCTTATTTGAATTCACTAAATGCTAATTTTGCTATATGGAAGCTAAATTTCACTTAGTCCAATCTATTAATTACTTCAGTTAATTTTCTTCCTTTTGTATTACACTTAGAAAATACTCTCTCCAAACTTCTATTAGCATTTCCTATATTTATTGAACTCTTTAAAAATATTCAGGTTATGAAATATTTACATTCTTAATGTTAGCACTAGAAAATAACAAATAGCATTTTCTTCTACCTAAGAGAAATAATAGCATATTTAAAGTTAAAACTCTATATTTCTTTTAAGCCACACTGACTTAATTTTGATATAATTATATCACAGTTATGGCTTTTAAATTATAAATACATTTATTACAAAAGTAGAATCCAGAAACCACATTTATGTCCTGATGGGTAAGAAAAAATGAAACATTTTCACAAATATATACTGAGCACCTGTTGTAAGTATATTAAGGTTCTCCAGAGAAACAGGGTGAGTTGGCCAGCTAGAGTCCTAGAAGAGCTGATGGGGTAGTTCCTCTTAAGCAGATTTGAAACCCCAGAAATGCCATGCCAAAAGATGAAGAACCTAAAACAGATAAATATAAATGGCTATTTATTTTATTAATTTCTGTTAAAAAAATGAATTTCCATCTATAATTTTTAACATATCATAAACTATATACTGCTAGTTTTCTTGTTAACAGTCATGATCTAACAAGTTCAAATAACATTGCAGTGAGAAATATGCAAATGTGGTGTAGACAAGAAAAGGAAACAGCTAAAAACAGCAACAAACCCCACTTATTTGCTAGATTAGATATATGACATTAGCACGAGAAAGCAAAATGTCTTTCAATAGTTTATCAAATAGATTAAGAAAATTGGTTTGCCAGGCTTCATTGTCTTATATCTCAAGTTCTTTTTCTTACGAATTATGCAATACAAATTAATGGCCTAATTTGACAATGTAAGATATTAAATAACTCTATCATCCTCTTTTTAAAGATATCCATTTTATAGCAACTCTCATACAAAGTTGAATTGAATTTCATGTTAATCCTGCCACATTGCTTTCTTTTCATAAAATTCTGAGGAGATTTACTGGAATTCTTCCTCAGAAAGTTTTTGGAATTCAAGAATTTGGAAGTTCTATTCCATGAAAGCCTATTGATATAAAAATTATACTAAAAAAATAGGGAGAGATATCAACCTATTAGAAAATTGGAACTTTAGTGGAAAAGCATTAAAAAAGTCTGAGATGATCGATGATATGAAAATATTATTCCTTAAACTGAACACCAGGTTACAGAATGAGGTACTGATGGAATGAATATACTTATTCTAATTTGAACTGCTTTGGTGTTATAGCAATCACAGGGTTTTAAAAATTGCTTAACCATTCAAAGAAAATCTAATTCCAGTTTTAGAATTAGATTTATAGATTTTCATGTGCATGAATCATCTTTTAAATTTCTGCGATTGCCCATGGAATATCTTTGCATATATCACAAAGTTTCCCTATGATGATTCATTATCAGAACAAACTGATAGTCTTAGATGTGTACTATACATCCTTAAATAAACAAATCCATCCATGTTATTTTGGTGCTGACATTATAAATGGCAGATATTTCTGATAATGTGCCAAATTTTGGAATGTTTCTGATCTATGTGACTCTATAAACATGCTTTCTTTTGATGAAACTGCTTAAATTGAACTAAGAAACTACCCGTAATCATGCACCATATATTAATGCTACAATCAAAACTGCAATTACCCTCCCTGCTACTTACACACACAAACACACACACACACACACACACACACCGGGGGGGGATACTACATAGGGTACATGGGGTACTTAGTATCCCTGTGGGATGACTACAGTCATTCCTTACTATCCAGGGCCTTCAGTGGATGTTAAAATTCAAAAATGTTCAAGTCCCTGATTTAGAATGGTGCAGTATTTGCATATAACCTACATACACCCTCTTATATACTTTAAATCATATCTAGATTACTCGCAATACCTAATGCAATGTAAATGCTATGTAAATAGTTGTTATAGTATGTGGTTGAGGGTATAATGTCAAGAAATAAAAGTCTGTACATGTTCGGTACAGATACATCTATCCGTTTTTCACTCAAACATTTTCAATCTGCAGTTAATATTCATATTGTATTACCTAACATTCTATAATTCACAATTCTAGTTATGTAAGAAATAATGTAGATTATTCATAATTTGCAGATCACGTAACAAATTAAGTAATAAATCCGAATCTCCTTTGTAGAAGACCACTCTCTCATTTTACTGCTTAGAAACTTACATTTAGAAATCTGGCATGACAGCCAAATTCATAGACTGTGTTATCAGTAGAATCATGATTCTCAGTGTCTTGCTTGTTATATACTTTGAGAAATAGCAGAGCAGTCCCTGAAATCACCTTTGATTGCATATCAAAAGAAAGTTTAGCTTATAATAACCTAGAGTCTTAAAAGAATTAAACATTTTTAAAGTATTTCTAATACTAACACATCAAATAAAAAAGTATAATCTTTAAAACAGCATGATACAGGAAAGTGATGGTGTACTTTATCTAAAAAAGAGTGTCTATTTTTCTATTTAGCAATATAGAATGTGACTAATTTTGGGATTTTTTTTTTCTCCTCAAAAATGACAGACCAGAAGCTAAGCATTCAGAGAACAAAAC
This sequence comes from Aotus nancymaae, assembly GCF_030222135.1. Classification (NCBI taxonomy): domain Eukaryota; kingdom Metazoa; phylum Chordata; class Mammalia; order Primates; family Aotidae; genus Aotus; species Aotus nancymaae. Next base: position 36,540,645 of record NW_026988413.1, read on the forward strand.
TGATCACCAAAAATTTAGTCACACTTAAATTACACAAAGAGCTGAATTCTGATTGCATGTTTCATGGATGTTAAAATAAGTGAGACGATGTAGCAAGAATTCTTTAAAGGCTTTTGTGTTCCTTATGGAGTCACCATTTTTTTTAAATTGCCCACAGCAAGGGTCCTAGTTCTATGAATGCTAAAGCAGATACAATACCTTTGTGAACAAACAAAAAAAGGTATCCATTATAGCTAGAGAAAACAGTATATTTTTTTACAAATCATGGACTCTATGTAGTGTCATTTTAGGAATATAAATCATCTTTTCCTCATGATTTAAACATAACAATATCAAATAGCCTTATGGCTATACCTTGAATAGATAGGTTTACTTCTTTTTATCTTTTGCCTATACCAAAAGTATGCCATTCATTTATTTTGAGCATGGTTTATTGTTACATATGTGTATAATAAGAAAATCAATAATGGCTAATAATATGAGCTTTCAATATGTGCTATTCCTAAGGCTCAGTATTTGATACCTATAACTGCATTCAGTGCACCCAGCAAAACTGTGAAGCAGATACTACTGTTAACACAAGTTACAAACTAAAAAGTGAGGCTTTGAAGGAGGCCATAAAGCTGATACGTGCTGGAACCAGTGTTCGAATGCATACCAAGTGAATCAAAAAGTTAAGATATAAATTATTATGCTATGTTATATACGAATCTATTCATCATTTACTTAAACAATTTTTCATGAATCAGTGATAGTCTCATGCAAAACACCTAACTAATAAGTTATCTGTATCAGTAAGAATTAAGTTTGGCTGCATACAAGGGTAAGTCTAAATTAATGGTGGCTAAAACAGTTTTCTGTGTTTTATATGGCCAAATCTAGGCCTTGAAGGGATGGTGTGTTGCTCTGCATTGTCCAGAATTAAGTAAATTCAGTTTTTTCCTTCATCATTCCTAGATCATAATGTTTGTCCTCATTGTGCACAATAGGTGGATGTCAACCATTCTTCCACATTTTGAGAAACTGAATGATAAGATCTCCTCTTCGTTTTCTGTCCCAGAAGTTGTAATACTGCATGTCCACACATCCTTTTGAAGCCATCCTCACAGAGTTAACAAGAATTCTGGACAGAAATATAATTACATTTAAGTATTAATCAAGCTGCAGTCTGGCCTACCTCCTTGTAACTAACAGGTAGCACTAGATACTGATCATCTGCATCTGCATTGCCCCTATAGATCAGAATTCTGATGTTAGAACTAAAAGCTTGTGTTTAATAATTAATTTGTATCCTGATTGTTCTTATAGTTAAGATCTCTGTTAAAATCATAAGACTTTTTAAAAGGACACTTAAATGTGTTTCAGATTATAAATTCCAGCAGAACAGCTGACCCCAAACAGCTTTAGGACCTCCACAGGGGAACTGAATCAGCATGAAAATACAGTTTCTCCACATTTCTGTCCCATGACTTCACCCTGCACTCTTCCTCCAATCAAGTGCCTCCACACTTTGGCCTACACCTAAACCTTTAAGAATACAACCCTAACCCCAAATTCCTTAGGCAGACAGATTTGAGGATTCCTTTTACTCCTCATTTGGCAGCCCTAAAATTAATCCTCTTTCTTTGCTGCAACTCAGTGCCTCAGTGTATTGACTTGTAGTGCACTGGACAACAAACCCATCATAGTTATATTATTGGCTGCAATTTAGTCTATGTCCACATCTATCTAAAAGGAAGAGTGGAAAATGTAGGGTTAATTTTGAGTGGGCATAAGGACGCATAAAATTTAAAGTCTCTATTAGTGTAGAAGGAAAAACAATCTATTGGGAACAAAATATCTAGTTTCGGTCATACACATGAACACATAAATGAATAAAGAAAAAAATAAAAAATGACTATGTTTGCTAGTATCCACATTAAAAACAAATATTAAATTAACTATATCAAAATAATTTTTAGAGAAATCATGAAACCAGATTTTTAACTTTCAAGCATTGGTAATACTTGTTTTTATTTTTCTAAAATACATAGCAGGCAAATGTACTTCCTCAACCTTAGAAAAGTTAACAAAAATACAATTAGACTGTGAATGTAATAAAGAAATTAAACGTTCTTCAAATTAAAATGGTTGTGTTCATGAAGTCTGAATCAATTTCAGACTATCACAGGTTGGGTGTACCAGAAGCAGCTGTTAAGATGAAGTTTAAAGCACAAGATGTTTATTATGAATCCACACACCTTAAAGTAAGGGGGAGGAAGCCAAAGTGGACAGAGATGAAGTCAAGTCAAGCTATGATGCAAAATTGTCAAAGCTCTGGCCAACAGGATAAAACATCTGGAACAAGGATTGCCTGTCAGAGTTGCCTAATGGTGATGGAAATGGCCAGGCCTCTCTAGCTCACCTCACTCAGTCTCTAGATGTGTTCAGCTATGGAAAGGTGTGACTTGGGCAAGTCCAACCTTGCAGCTGAGGTGCTGATTACAAATATTACCATTTTCCCTACTTCTGTCTCTGGGACACTGGTGACTGGTCCATATGACTAATTCTGATAGACCATTTGTAAGCTGAATTATTACATGTCACTTCTAGGCTGGAACAATAAATTGCTTATGCCAGATGCCCCAGAGCTTCTTTTTTTTTTTTTAGCATAGTGACCAGCAACATTAGAGCTCGTGGTTGTTCAATCTATCTGGGTATCTGAAGGACAGACAATAATAATCAAAGCCCTCCTGCTGATCTATGTTAGACATGCAAATTACATACATCATTTAGATTAGAGGTTGATTTGCTACCACAATATAACTTAGTGAATCGTGACAGAAATCCTCATGGTTTTTTTTTTTGTGTGTGTTTTGTTTTGTTTTGATAATAGAATCCTTACACTTAGGTGGGCAAATTCACATACACTTTTCCCCCAAAAGCTTATGCCCAGATAGAAGATTATGCCCTTTTACTTTATGTCTGTCTGTTATAAACAGTATGTACCTAAAAAAAATGTAGCCTGATATACATTTCAGCCAAATCCAATCTGATACAAGTATCTAAGAAGGTTATGAAGCCAGTGTGTGCAATTCTGAGTGTACAAGATATGATACAAAGTTTAATCAAAGATTGCATTCATGTCAGAGAATGTTTCTAATAGGAAAAAGAAAATACATTGACAAAGCAAATGTACAAAAATATCCAGTATCTACTGCAGAGTACATAATAACAGTTGAAATCTGAAGCAACTCATTTAACTTTTTCCTTTCAAGCATAGATAATATTGTTAAAAAGGGAGGTTGAAGTTAATGGGTGATAACAGAAATTAAACCTGGATGGGGAACTGGTATAAGCCTATGAAGCTTCCTTTCTAACTATTAGCCAGATTCTCAGAAGAAAGAGAGGTTTTTTTTTCCCCCTCATTTAAATTTCTGTCATGTATATTGGCTATACCATTCTCTCGTCAAGTAAGCCAGGCTGTTTCATGAGCTTTCATATTGTTTTCAAATGTTATTTATAACATATGCCCATTTATTTTATTGTGCTTATCTCTTTTTGCTAAACAGACTTAGCCATTTATAACCTAATTGTCTTTCAGTTATATTTCTAAATTATCCCATATTATGTAATACAGAACCTAGTAATATATTAGAAAAATTAGTTTTGACAGTCAATATTTTTCTACATTCCAATACTAGTTACACTATTTACCCTCTCTGTGATTAGAATTTCTCCAGTTATGTTACCAAACTACTTAGATAAAAATGTATAAAAGAGATTGTGTTTTTTCCAGATGGCATAGCAAATAGAAAAGTGCAAATAAACTTTATATTTTTCACCTCATTCTAACCATATATCAATAAAAGCATGCATTCTTAGGCCTGGTGCAGTGGCTCATGCCTGTAATCTCAGCACTTTGGGAGGCCAAAGTGGGCAGATCACAATGTCAGGAGTTCGAGACCAGCCTAACCAACATGGTGAAACCTTGTATCTACTAAAAATACAACAATTAGCTGGGCATGATGGTGCACACCTGAAGTCCCAGTTACTCGGGAGGAGTATCACTTGAACCTGGAGGCAGAGGTTGCAGTGAGCTGAGATTACTCCACTACACTCCAGCCTGGGAGACAGAGCAAGACTCCTTCTAAAAAAAAAATCATACATTATTTTATCAGTATCACTGAAAGACATTATATACAAATATTTAAAAAAATACACAAACATTTGATTCTGGTGCTTATTTTACCACCAATGTGGAGTATACTTGGGAAAGTCACTTAAATTCTGAGTTTTCATTTTGTATCTCAGAGTGACAGAAAATAACATTTTAAGTTTGCATTTTATCATACACTTTCCCATTTATTCCTCAGAAGAAAGCAGAGATAAATATTACTCCCTTTATTTTCAAGATGAAATCAGAGGCCTGAGAGGTTAATAACTTGCCTATAATAAGTGAGGAACACAGAGTTTAAGTTCAAGCTAAATCTTATATATCTTTAGTCTCTAAATTCGTCTATTCAATTATAAAATCAATAGATGTAAATATGACATAAATTGGGAAATAAAGAGTAACTATTAAAACTACAATGTTGACAATAACTTTATTACTTAACCTTTCTCTTTGAGGTGAGGTTGAATTGAAACTTCTTTTAACACCACCAAGAAAACAGTTACCATAATGAGACCTTGACCTAACTTCTGGTACAGACAATTTTAAAGAAGCTAACACAAGTTAAAAGTAACATACAATAAAACATACATTAATTTCACTTATTTGTAATGGGTTAACTGAAGCACGATAATGAGAAAAATAAAAGAGTGAAAGTTAAAATAAGTAGTAGTATGAATTTTTACAGTTAGGATGAATTCTGTGTTCCAGAATCTTGAACTATTACATCAAATGTGAATTTCTGTATTGAAGAATTGTTCACATTTGGGCATAGAATAAGAACGGAGGCCACATCTTCCATTAGGTCCACCAATATTTTTACATGTACCTTTGATTTCTGAATATATTGAAAAATAAAAAATAAAAATATTTTCTCTTTTAGTATCTAAAAAAGTCTCAAATGTATTCCATTTATTTTAAAAAATAAAACCTTTAAACTACATGTTTAGTATAGTGTAGGGACAGAGGGAAATTTCCTCTCTGCTTACTGAAGAATTATTGAAGATGAACTGACAAAAGGCAGATTAATAGGAGAAAAAGAAATACCAAATTTATTTAATGTGTATAAGCATATGGGAATCTCAGGAACATAATTACCTGATAACTTAATGAGGTCTAGATACTTATGTATCCATCTTTATAAGGGAAAGGAAGATGAGGGGTTAAAGCAGTAACTTATTTTCAAATGGAATTGAATGAACCCAAAGAACCATAGTCTGTAACAAAGTTTCTCTGAGTTTTATGGGAGGTAGTGGTAAGGTGAGGGGTGGAACTTCACTGTGAACAAAAGTTGTCCTATGCTTCAGATAAGTCTCCCTAGCAATCTCTCAGACCAGCTTTCAGAAGAATTGGTGTAAATTCTTTCTGTGCTTGGTGATGACTCCTAGTCTCTCCTCTTTTCTAGTGGTTAAACTTTCCAGGTTATTTGATAAGATTCAAAGGGAAGAGGTTTTAAGACAGTAGCATTTCTTTTGGAATGAAGCGTCCCTAGTTAGAACTCCAGAGCTTCTGCACAGCAAAAGAAACAGTCATTAGAGTGAATCCGCAACCAACAGAATGGGAAAAAATTTTGCAATCTACCCATCTGACAAAGGGCTAATATCCAGAATCTACAAAGAACTAAAACAGACTTACAAGAAAAAAAAACAAGCCCATTCAAAAGTGGGTGAAGGATATGAACAGACACTTTACAAAAGAAGACATATATGAGGCCAACAAACATATGAAAAAATGCTCATCATCACTAGTCATTAGAGAAATGCAAATCAAAACCACATTGAGATACCATCTCACGTCAGTTACAATGGCAATCATTAAAAAATCTGGAGACAACAGATGCTGGAGAGGATGTGGAGAAATAGGAACATTTTTACATTGTTGGTGGGAGTGTAAATTAGTTCAACCATTGTGGAAGACAGTGTGGCGATTCCTCAAGGACCCAGAAATAGGAATTCCATTTGACCCAGCAATCCCATCACTGGGTATATATCCAAAGGATTATAAATTGTTCTATTATAAGGACACATGCACACGAATGTTCATTGCAGCACTGTTTACAATAGCAAAGACTTGAAACCAACCCAAATGCCCATCTATGATAGACTGGACAGGGAATATGTGGCACGTATACACCATGGAATATTATGCAGCCATCAAAAACGATGAGTTCGTGTCCTTTGAAGGGACATGGATGAACCCGGAAACCATCATTCTCAGCAAACTGACACAAGAACAGAAAATCAAACACTGTATGTTCTCACTCACAGGCAGGTGTTGAACAATGCAAACACATGGACACAGGTAGGGGAGCATCACACACTGGGGTCTGTCCGGGGGAAATAGGGGACGGACAGTGGGGGTGGGGAGTTGGGGAGGGATAACATGGGGAGAAATTCCAGATATAGGTGATGGGGAGGAAGGCAGCAAACCACATTGCCATGTATGTACCTATGCAACAATCTTGCATGTTCTTCACATGTACCCCAAAACCTAAAATGCAATACAATATATATTTTTAAAAAAAGAAAAGAAAACTCCAGGGCAAATCCTTCTCAGTGCTTTGGGGAAGAAAGATCAGAGATAGAGGATGCTGGGGAAAGGCTGGAGAGAGACCTTGATTCTGAAGCTTATTTCAGATGCCTTTCAATTTTCTTTAATCCAAGATACTCAGAAATCCAAAGCATTATATTTTGGGGCATTGTTTTATGAGCCCAACATTAGTTAATATAATTTAGTACAAACACAATTATCAATCATTATACATTTAAGCAATCAACTACTAATGTCAGTTTTTCTAGTTAATGTATATTTAGTGAATATGAACCATCTGTTGTTCAATTTAACTGTGATATAAGATCTATGTAGTAATTAGTAAAGTGTTTTCCTACTTTTATAGATCAAGAATCTGAGGCCCTGGAAAATTAAGTTATTTTCCCAAGAACAAACCCTCTAATCAAGATTTTAATTAGATGGAAATTGAAGTATTTTTTCATTGCACAACAGCAATATCTCCTTTTGCAGAATATTTATATTTTTCAGTTTTTTAGTAGAAATTATATCATTCTAAAAGTCAGAAATACAGCTTATTTTATCAGGAGCTATAATTTACATAAACACCATTTAAAATGATATCAAAGTGTGCCATATCAGTTAGGAGTATGCATTTTTTTGAGTCAGAGAGACATAAGATTAAATTCCAGTTTTAATACAGCACAAGGTATGTGGTCTTGGACTAGTTATTTCATTATTCAGTTTACTTCCAATTTTTTATCATGGTAAAACATATATTACATAAATTTACCATTTTAACCATATTAAAACATACAGTTCTGTGATATTAAGTGCATTCAGATTATTATGCAACTATTCCCACCATTTATCTCTAGTACTTTTCATCATGTCCAACTGAAACGCTAACATTAGTAATATTATATATCTTATAATATGATGAAGACTAAATGAATCAGAGTCTGCTAACTATACCCTATGTTTATTTCATTTAGTCTTCACAGCTATATTATAATATACATAGTTTTACTAATATCAGAGTTTTAGTTGAAGAAGAAGATGATGACATTATTAAATATGTGGATCAAATAACAAAATAAATGAGAGATAGCATACAAAAACTCAAATATAGTAGTGTATACATTGAAAGTATATGTACTCTACTAGGAGACAATTTTTAGTTTTGAATCATACCTATACATTCAAATCACAAGCTTTAAATATAATAGAAAAAATATTAGATAAAAAAGAACTGAAAATAAATGCTCAATCATAGTATCAGACTATAACATGTTGAAACTTGCTAGCTGATAGAGCAAGTAATAAAGTCAGTAATTATGTAGCATATTTAACAACAAAATTCAAAAACAGGACCTAATTTACATGTCTAGAATGCTGAAGCTAACAGCCCTGAACCCATGTCCTTTGCAAGTACACAGAAACACCAAAATTATCCTTTTGCTGGGAAATAAAACAAGTCTCAAATTATTCAAAGGACTTGAATAATTTCAAAAGATTCTATAAACAGCCTAACTACAATGAGTCTGTATCCACAGTATTGAAAGAATTTCCTCAAATCAATAAGCAACATAGACAAATAAAAAACCCAAATAGAAAAATGAGCAAAGCAAACACTTCACAAATAAACCTAAAAGAAAGATATACAGCATTATTGGTTATCAAGAAATTGCAATTAAAATGTTTAATACCACTTCATACCATTGTAACTGATAAACTAAAAAATTAAAATACTGTGTGTTGATTTGAGAATGGAGCAGTTGGATTTCTAATATATGGAGTTGGCCATGTAGATTGGTATAACCACTTTAGAAAAATGTGTGCCACTTATTTTACCTACTGTAGCTAAACATATGCATACATGTAATGTGCATACATTGCATGAAAATGAATGAAGCATGATTCAATTCCCTGTGCCCTAAAATGTGGAACTTGTTTTGACCTAAGTGAAAACAATGTTTTAGGTAATGTAATAAACACATTTAGTTAAAACTTGTTTTTGAACATGTTGTTTTGAGAAGATTTTAAAAGTGAAAAATGTGTTTCTACTTGTTGTAAACAAGAGCTTTATACTGGAAAGAAAGCTTGGGGAAACAGTAATAAGGCTCTATGCTATGATACCTGGCTCCTAAAAGCCCCTAGTCCCTTAGTAAAAATTTTAACACTAGCCTAGTCAGTCATATTGTCATTGAGAATTAAGCAGCAAGCGTTAATCTCTCTCTCTCATGAAGAATATATATATATATATATATATATATATATATATATATATATATAACGCTATACATGTATTCATACGCATAAACACAGATGTGTATATGTGTGTGTGTGCACATATGTGTTTAGACATCATCTAGGAAGAAATGTAAAGAGGGTGGCCTGCCCCTCTTCTTGGGAGTTTGGTCCCAAGGAGACCTGAAAGCTCTGTCAGCCTGAGAACACAGGTCAGGGTAACCAGGGACTCTGGTTGGGAGGCTCCACATAGTGATGAGGAATGGGATAGGGACCTGCTTAAAGAAGCAGTCTGGCCACATTTTTGTGGGGTCATTCTGCCGTTCTAGGGTACCACTTCCACCACCTGGTCGACTTGGGCTCTCTAAAGCCTCAAGGCTGGAGCTGCTAAGTCACCCAAACAGTAAAGATGGTGTCCCACTCTTTCCTCTGAGAGTTTCATCTCAGGGAGTTTTCAAGTCTCTGGTGGCCAGAGAACATCCGCAGAGGTGACTGGAGATCCCGGTTGGGGAGCTAAAAGATGAGAACACACGGACACATAGCGAGTAACAACACACACTGGGGCCTTTTGAAGGGTAGAGGGTGGAGGGTGGGAGGAGGGAGAGGATCAAGAAAAATAACTAATGGGTACTAGGCTTACTACCTAAGTGATGAAATCATCTATACAGAAAACCCCCATGACACAAGATGTCACCTATGTGACAAACCTATACAAGTACCCCTGAACTTAAATAAAATAAAATAAAATGAATATAATGGCAAACAAAGAAATGTAGCAAATGAATACCTTGAAATTCATAATTGATAGCTGCACTTCTAAAAGCAAAATATGTATGTTACTTATAGGTAGTATAAAAGAATATTTAGATATAAAATGATAAATGATTTAGTGAAAAAAGAGGGAGTAAAAACAAAACAAAACAAAATGCCCTAACTGAAAACATTTTATGCCACTAACACAAAACATTGCTATGATCCAGATAATCAGAAAAAAAAAAAAAAAAAAAAAAAAAAAACCTGTAAAAGTCCTGGCAGAGAAACCAGAAACTAAGGATTGTGTAGATTGTAACCAAAATCCAGATTAAAAAATAGCAAGAACAAAACAAAAACACAAATATAAAAAAATTGCAGTGCACTCTAGAGTTCAGGACTGGAAGCCATCTAAATAACCCCTGATTAGGAAACATATGACCTGGGAGTCTTAGATTTTGGTCACATCAGATGACAATTGTGTCTATACAACCACAACTGTTATATGTAAGTCTTAAGGTGATAAAGAAGAAAATCAAACAATAATATATTGAATGGACATACAAGTAATGATAATTATAGAGCAAGCAAGTCATTAAGAATAAAAATAGAATATAAAAATAAGTTTTCCTAAAGAGCAATAACTAGGAAATTGAACAATGGAGACAATTTTTAGTATAGCCATTAAGATAATATAACATTGTAAAAAGCACCAATTTATGAATGCATAATAGGAAAATTGGAGACAAACAGCATTTAACAGAGCTCATAAAAGAAATAAAAAACTAAGTGAAATCTTAAAATACTTAACATTGACTGAATTGTAAATATTTGCCAAAATAATGTCACAGGAGGATTAGAAGATATGACAAAATAATACAATATCATTTAGAAGAAAATCTGATTGGGCAAATAATATTTCCACATAACTCTCCATTGGGCCAGTAGAGAAAGCCTTGGAAGAGCAGAGATTTATTGTTGATGTTGGGAATTTAAATGGAAAATGCCACTAAAATTGCAGGGCTGCTTCACAGTAAAAAACAATTAACACATGAGATTTTAAACAGCCCCCAAAAATGCATGTTAATAATTTAATGTAAAGTTTGCATTACTAGTACCATAGGAAAATCTTCCCCACTTGGTCTTCACAAAAAAAGGGGCCTTTAACACAATTACTAGGTTAGCACGAAGGTATAAAAATAGTATAGTAATAGCAAACAATCTATATAGACAGAATTTAAATCATACTTTAAAGGAAGAAATAATCGTAGAGTATTTTATTGATAATATCATCAAGTGAGGAAATAAGAAATAGTTAAGAAAACAAGCTAATACTTACCAGCCTACAAAATAGAGGATAATGTACAGTACAAATATTGGTAAAATTGACACAAAATATAATTACATTCTTAAGATCAAGCCTTAGGAAATTAATTTATAACTGCATAGATAGTGAGAGAACTTGGGGGAGTTATTTAACTCCAGAGATATGTGTTTCCATTTCAAGGCAAAATGAGGGCAAGACCTAGAAGACATCACCAGATCTTAAAAACTGCATATACTGAGGTTTTCCTTTCTCTTTGTGAGATGCATTTACATTCCCAAATATTAGAGTGAGAACCCAGGATCCTTTCCATTCTATCTTTTCAACCTTTCCAAAGCAAAGGTTTTGCTTTCTACTTTTGGGAAGGGAATAGGAGGCAGCTCTCTTTTTCTCCTGTAAATAAGCAGAGAAAATTCATTTTCTCCTGTTCAATTCCCATATTGCAGACTTCGATTAAAATATTTGACTTGGTTTTCATTAAGTCACCCAGGGATAAGAATAGGGATATAGGACAACACATTTTTATTATTTACTTTTATAATAGAATAAAAATAGAATCTGTCTCTGATACATGCAGAGTACCCTATATGTATATTCAAGCTAAAATAAAGATGAATATTAAAAATGTGAAAAGGACTCTTACCTCATTCTAAATGAAGATAAAATTGCTTGTGTATAGTGAGCATGTCCTCAGAAGTAGGAACGTACTACCTAGCATATAATAATTATTCCAAATCCAGGAATTAATAATTCGGAGGTCAGCGTTCAATGAAAGTGGAGGTCTCCAATCAGATCTAGGAGTTTATTTCAAAGCTATGGTAATCCAGATTTGGGTAGACGTAGTATCAGATGGAAGTTACATGTACCCTCTAACTGCAACGAGAAACATAGAAAAGTGTGATAACTAATAAAAACAGACATAAACAAAAAAAAAAGTTTCCAAATAATTAATGGAAAATTTATATAAGAACTATGAGATTTCAAGTAAATAAGAAAATATAAAAAAGACAAATTTACCTTCTATAATATAATTATTCAAGTGATTATTTTTATAGTAATATAAATATTCAAGTGAATAAGAATATATAAAAAAAGATAAATTTGCCTCTATAATATTATTCCCCTCTTTTCTCCTAGAAAAGAACCACCTTAAAAATTAGGAAAAGTAGGCCTAATTCTAAATATATTTATAAACTGTGGAATAAAAGACAAAAATTATATGTGATATCTGGGTAACTAACAGCCAGAGAAGTCCCTGAATAAGCTAAGTAGCAATAGAAAAATGTAGTTCCTATAAGAAAATATTCTACACAGATCATGCCAGGGAAAATACAGTAATAATGCTAAAGCCGTTCTACTCTGTCATAAGAACACTTTATGAAAATATTTGATTAATGCAACTAATTATGAAGCTCATCATTTACACTTTGCTCAATACTATCATAATATTCCTCTACTCTTTTATGTATTTTAAGGCCGAGAATATTTATGATACTTGTTACTCTTAAAATAATGACTATGTAATATTAGGAAAAAAAAGACCTCAATAAAAATAGATGACAGAATTTTAGAAAATTTTGGTATATATTAGGAGCAAACTATTACTTTATGAAACCTGAGAATAGCACTATAGATTTTGAGGAGACATGTAAGATATTACACTCTGAAGTAAATGTGTAAATTTGGTATAGCCTAGATGTACAGTTCACTAATGAAAAACTAGAAAAGGTGAGATTACTTGATGTTCTTCACTCATCAGGTATAAACTTGCAAATTTATTTAACAACTATAACAAAATCAAACTCAAGCTGTCAATTTTAGGGGATTCAGCATCAAGAAGGGGCAGAATACTTAATTCATCAAAAAAAAATGGCAATAATATTATAACTCTCAAAACTATGGGCAATCTAAACTAAACTGATGCTTGATCTAAAATTATCCAAATTACATAACACAGCCCATGTAAAAACATTTTTTTAAAAATCAGAAATACTTTGAATATTATGACATCCTTCCAGACTCTGCACAACATATGACTTACAGGAACACTTTTTAAGAAGCACTGGTGTAATTACTGTACAAGGTATGTCCCTGGGTCCGTGGAAATCCAGGAAATGCAGCTATTATGAAAATTATGTAGATAATACATATACAACATAAATTTATTACTCCTAAATTATTAAGAAAAGCATACTAAACTTTTAAATAGTGACCAAGAAATGGAATCATAATGTGGACATGTGAGAATCAAGAAAATATAGATGAAACTTCCCAGAAATGGGTTGTGAAGCTCGTGATTTGTATATGAATTTAAAAAGAAATTATTCTTTTCTCCATCCAAATAAACTTGTGTTGAAAGTGGTTTCATTCTACCTTGTCAAAGTGTAAACATGATTTTAAGAAATAGTATAAACGTATTTCTATAAAGCTTGTGTTTGAACATGTTGCCTTGAGAAAAGTTTTTAAAAATTAAAAACAAGGTTTTACCTTAAAAATAAGTAATGCAAACAAGGTGATTGCTTTGGAAAGAAATTTTGGAATAGCACTGAACATTGATAAAGGTTTGTGCTTGACTCCTGGCTGCTGAAAGTGCAAGTTTTAGCATCAAGGCCCATCCAACCAAACTGTCTTTGATCATCACTTATGGAGCATTCCTGTATCCTTCATGAAGAATACTGAAAAAAGTTTTCAGACTGAGGCAACACATCATTAAAATACTTCAACCTCTTTGTGCAGGTCATAGGTCATAGGAAGAATATCTTGCTAACAGAGGTCACACTTCTTCACATAGCAATGGCTCAAGCGGTGACAGACTGTTTCTGACAAGATAGTAGACCCCTATAGCATTTTTCTCTTTCCACTAGCTCAAACCCTACTTAGCTGGTTGAAGGAAAATAAATGTTGATATTGTACTCATTAAGTGTGTGTATGTGTGTGGTATTGATCATTTTTCTTGGCCTTAAGATCTTATCATTTAGAATCCCAAACCAGAGAGTACTATTTTTAACTGTGAGTCATTTTAAGAACCCAGTAATTCTTCCAGCTGTGTACCCAATATAAATACATATTCACTAACATACATGCTAGTAGCAGCAATTTTCTTAATAGCTGAAGATTGGGTACAATTAAAATACACATCACTGGGAGAGTGAATTGTTACGGTGTGGTATATTTTAGATCAGGGAATACTAGAGAACAATGCAAATAAAGAAATTGAACACATTTGGCTCTGAGCCCCCAACCCAATCTCATCTTGAAATGTAACCCCCATGCATTGGAGGAGGGGCCTGGTGGGAGGTGACTGAATTGGGGGCAGCCTTTCCCCTTGTTCTTGTGATAGTGAATGAGTTTTATGGAGATTTGATTGTTGCTAATGTGTGCGGTACTTCCCATTTTTTTTTCTCTCTCTCTCTCTCTTGCCACCATGAGAAGATAAGCTTTGCTTCCCCTTAGCCTTCCACAATGATCTTAAGTTTCCTGAGGCCTCCTGGTGATGCTTTCTGTTAAGTTTGGAGAACTGTGAGTCAGTTAAACCTCTTTTCTTTATACATTACCCAGTCTCAGGTAGTTCTTTATCACTGTGTGAAAACAGGCTAATAGACTAAAACTCAAAAATATAATGTTGACTGAGAGAAGCCAGACACCAGTGTATATCATGTATGGTTTTCTATATACAAACTTCAAAAATTAGGAAAAATAATTTATAGCATTACAGGTCAAAATAGTAGTGACTGTTGGAGTGGTGAGTGAGTAGAAGGGAGCATGATGAATTGCTCTTTGGGTTCTGTTTGTTAATCTTCACGTGAGTTAAAATTGTTTCCATTTTGTAAAAGAAATGTAAATTTTCATGAATACTATGTGTGCACTTACACATGTAAGTAAAAACACATAGCTTTTACTCAAATAAATACTGATATACAGCATTAAAGCAATTGTACCTTTTGCTATTTCAATTGACATTTACTGAAGAGAGATACAGTTTATCATAGAGATATGTATTATTTCTAGTTTAATTTTGTTAATTTAAAATTGTCAAATAACCAATCTGTGAAAAATCAAATGATTTTTATGTAGGGAAAATTAGCCCATTTTGTTTTCGCCTATTTTGATGTTTATTATTTACTTAATTCATTTGTTTATGACAGGACTGCAAATTCTATTAAGGAAATGGCTGTGTCTTTTTAAAATCGAAGTAGTTAGTAAAATCCCTGGCAAAGAGTAAACATTCAAAATATTTGTCAACTTCTATCCTGATGTGCAGCTTATTGTTGTGAAAAGATTAATGAAAGATAATTTCATTCAGGACTGAGCTGGGAGTATCACTTGAGCCTGGAGATCTAAGCTGCAGTGAGCTACAACTGTGTCACTGCACTGCAGCCTGGGTGACAGAGTGAGACAACATCAAAAAAAAAAAAATAATTTCATGAATGTGTAGCAATTAAATGAGCATTGAAGAACAAGGATAAATGTCTAATTTGGGAAGTAAAAATAGGTTTCATGTAGGAAATAATGGAGCTAGAGTCAGAAGCATCAACATTCGAATTTATATTTTCAATAATTGTATAAATGTCAAATTAACACTTAGTTTTTCTGTGCCTGAGTTTTCTAATCAAGATCCTAATTTAGTTCCTAGCTTCCTTTAATGACAATGAAGTAAGTCTTATTTTTAAAGAAAAAGCAGACCAGAAATTAGATACCTAAAGTAGCTATTTTCCAAGTTAGGTTTTGTTAAAGGTCATATTTCATTTTCATAATATAAAAATACAACATTTCCACTATTAAGCATATGTTTAGAATTAATGTTAGAGCTCAATGTTTTTTATCTATTCCATCTGCCTGATTATAATTTTTTGCTATGATCATTTCTTCCTAATAAGATACTAAAAACCTGTCTCTGCCATCTATTTTAAACCTAGGATATGATCTTCTAAATAATTTCTATTGTTTATCTTCTCAAACACTAATTAATTCAAAATTATATTTAAGCAAAATACTGTTTACTTTATTTACAAATTATTTTTGTGAAATAGTACTCCAAAATGTATTTTACATAACAGCACCTCTTACTTTTAAATCTCAGTTTTCAATTGTATACTTTTCTACATATAAGCCTATTTATTTTCTAGAGTTAGAGTGACTAAAGAGACCCAACAAGAAATAATTCTAAGAATCCATCTTTATTTCCCAGTCAAGACTCATTCTTCCATTCTATTCAGAATTTCAGGGTTCATTATCTGGAAACCCCATCTTTGCTATTACATATATTTTTGATGAGTTGTCTAGATGACCATTAAATGGAATCAACAGCAAATATTTACTCCTAGTCACAACACAGATTTTAGCTCTTTTCAAAGTTTATAGCTCATAACAGCTTGGTGTGTTGGCTTCTTATACCCTTACTTTCAAAAGGAAAGGCATCTAGACCCAAGGTAGATAAAACAAATTCTGAAAGGCAGGCAAAAAAAAATTAAGGCTGATCAACAGACTTAGAAATTTACTATGAAATAAATGGCAGGAACTACTTATGAAAACATAATATCTATATATCTATATATATTCTAATTTCTGAGAAGTAATTAAAAATATTAAGAATGAAAAGTCATATATATATATGCAGATATATACCTATATAAATGATAGATAGGAGCAGTATCTGCAAATTGAAATAATAATTTTTTACTTTCATTGTTTTACATATCTAATTCATACTTCCAAATACTTCTTAACTATTATGTTTCTAGAGTTTATGGGAGAGGTTGTTCAAGTACTGTAGCAGGTTCATTTTACCTACCACTCCAGACCTGTTTCATCACATCGGAACAAGGGCCCTAAACTCTGTCTATTTTGTTGGCCACAGCTTCTCTCACACAGACTTACATCGCTTCCGAGGTCCCAGAACCCCACTGCACTGACTTGATTCCCTTATACTGCTGATTTTCTCAGCTGTACCTGGAGGAAAGGGATAGGCTATGATTTAACATTAATCATACATTCTGCAACTCCAGCCACCCAGTTCTGATTCAATTGGGTCCACTAAGGTTGCAGCTTCCTCAGCAATTACATGATACCACTGAATACTACAATATCAGCACAGAGAAAATACTATTTCATGGAGTAGACTTTGCCATAAGGTTACAAGACATTGGAAAGAGCTATCCTATATAGCACTCACCTTTTTCTCTTTGATGGACTTTTTTCTCTGTAAGAGAAAGTGTTTACTTACAGCCTCTACAGAGATGTCTCATGTGTTTGAGTAGCCAGAGAAAATCTTTGAGCAAGTGTACAAGATATTTCCCTGAATTTATTTTTGCTCCATTTCTTCCTCACTTCCTTATTTCTTGTATACAAGATTCCCCTAAATTGAAGTCTTATGCATTAACAGTATGCTTATGTAAGCTTTAGCTCCAGGCTTTATTTCTAGCTTTACCAGAAAGTGCGAAAAATCTACTAACTAGTTGAAAAACGCACAGAAAAAATTTATTGGCTAGTTGAAAAATGCACAGAAAAAAATTTATTAGCTAGTTGAAAGAAAAAAAATGCACACAAGAATATCTTCTCCTGACAAAGTGAAGTAGTACGGACTGCATTTACAATCCTGACTAAAACAACAAAAAATATAGGAGCAAATATATAAAATAAAGGTTTTCAGACATTGTCCTTTAGGTAATGCAAAATAATGATTTTTGAAAAGGGGAAACAACAATTTACAACAATGTATAAATTATATCAAGTATTTAATAAATAAAAAGACACATATGTATTTTAAAAATAAAAGAGGAGCGAGCATCATTAAACTTATGTTGAAGATACCATAAGCCTAATTCTAACTCACAAAGATATTACAAATAAGGAAGAAAATTATGGACTAGGATCTATCATGAACATAGAAAAATTGTATCAAAATATTTAAAACATTAATTTTACAGTATATAAAAATCATAATAGACCACAACACAAAGAAATTTCTTCCAAGAACATAAAAATGGTTTTAAATTAAAAAGTAAACCTATCTAATTACCAGATTCACAGAATAAAGATGAAAAGCTATATAATCACTTAATAGATAAAACTAAATCATTTGAAAAAAGTCAACATCAGTTTAGGTTAAAATATTCAGAAAACTAAGTATAGAAGAAATTGTACTAAAACTATTAGAGGCAATTAAAAATGTTATTTGGAAATTATACAAATAACATTATATTTAATAATAAAATAATAAGTATTTCCCTCCTAATCTCAAGAACAGAGAAATATGTCTGCTTTTACCATTTCTATTCAAAGTTTTACTGAAGGTCCTAGCCTTTACAGCAGTGGACTCTTTGCAGATGACATAATTGCTTTCTTAGAAAATCTTAAGTGACCTAAAGAAGAACTACTCTAAATGGATAATAAGTAAATATGGTAAGGTTGTAGATTAGGTAAATTCTATAGTAGTATGAACAATTTGAAAATAAAAATGTCATTACCAGCAGCTACAGAAAATATGTTTAGGAATAAATTGGAGTAAAACTACTATGCTAAATGATACAAAGTCCTGCTGAGAGAAATTAAGTATTATTGAGAATTTTTTCATATTTGGAAGATTTAACTTTTTAAGAGGCCATTTCTCCAAAATTGATCTGTAAGAAGTCTGAGGCATTATAACACTAGATTTGTTTTAAGAAATTGATATTCCCCCTTTAAAGTATAGAAATGCAGAGGACTTAGAAAGTTCAAATCCAGCTTTATAAAGAAGAACAAATTTGAAGGACTTGCACTACCAGACATCAAGAATTATTATACATTTAGCATAATGAGTGTGCTACTTGCAAAAGATTTGTTGATCTTTTGCAAGTAACACACTCACTGGAAGAAAAATACCAGAAATAGACCTATATCATACAACAATTTTATTTTCAATAAAGAAATCAAATAATTTAAATGGAAAAGGAAAGGTCTTTTAAAAATTGTTCTTGAATTACTGTAATCCATATGTTTAAAAATGAAAACATGTTTAATTATAAAATTATTTCACATACAGTTGTTAGTAAAAAAAAAATATTAAGAGATTCTGTGCACACTTTAACCAGTTTTTTTTTCCTTTGGAAACATCTTGTACAACTATAGTACAATATCACAATTAATATATTGGCATTGATACAGTCAAAATACAAAACATTCATATCACCACAAGGTTTTCTTATGCTGCCCTTATGGCCACACTTCCAAACCCTCCATCCCCAGCTCCCATCTCCAGTCCAGCCACCATTCTATTATGTTATTATGGAATTGCTGTCTTAATTTGCAATCCCAGAAGAAAAATGATATCTTCTTTGATGAGATGTCTGTTCAGACATTTTGCCCATTTTAAAATTGGACTGTTTGTTTTCTCATTGTTGAGTTTTGAGGTCTTTGTAGATTTTTGATGCCAGGCCTTTATCTTATACATGCTTTGCAAAGATTTTCTTTCAGTCTATGACTTGTCCGTTCAATCTCTTAATAGTGTCTTTTGCAGAACAACTTTTTTAAAATTTTAATGAAGGCTAACATCAATTCTTTTTTTCATGAATTGTGTTACTGATGTTATATCTAAAAAGTTATCACCAAACATAATGTCATCTAGATTTACTCCCATATCATCTTTCAGAGGTTTTTATGGTTTTATTTTATATTTAGGCCTATGGTGTATTTGAGGTCATTTTTATGAGACATATTTTAGAGTACATAGATAAGCATTTTTTCAGTTTAGTGTCTCATTTCGAATCAGTTTATCAATATCTATTCTGTAACTTACTGGAATTTTGAGATGGCATTGAATCCATGGATTATGTCTGCAAGAATCATCATAATTGTAATTAGTGTTCCAGTCTATGGACCCAGCATATTTCTCCAGTTGCTTTGGTCTAGTCTCTTTTGACTTTGCTGCCTGGCTGCTGTGGTGTCTCTCAATGAGGGAAGGACATGTGAGAGGGGGTGGCTGGGGAGGAGAGGAGGCTCAGATTTAGCAGGAAAAGAGAGTACTTCCTATGGTTGCTTCTTGGTAATAAGATTCTGATCTTCCTTGATGGTGATACAAGACTGCTTGCTGTCGGATGACTTTCACTGGGTAAGAAGAAAGAATGAGGCTATCTGTACTGCCTGCTCTTCCTAGACTGGGGACTGGGAAATGCTGGACCTAGACTTCCTCTTCTATTTGTGGAGAGACATACAACATCCTGCTACTCTGCTGTTTCTTCAGCCTTGGTATCTCAAACCAGTTAACCTTTCCCTTACCACCTTGCAGAGTTCTTTTGGTTGTTTATTGCATTATTCACAGGTTTTATTGTTGTACTTAATGCGAAGGAAAAGAGAGAAATGAATCTCTGACATCTTAGCTGGACCTGAATTCAGCACTTTAATTTTTGGTGAAAAGTCTGGTAGTTTCTTATAACATTAGCATACCTCTTCCTGATAATTTCACTTCCTGACATTTACTCAGGAGTATACAAATTTTTTTAAATGCAATAAAATAAAACTGATTTATTCATAATTGCTTCATTCTAAATCAGAAACAGCAGAAAATCATTCAATGTGGAAATACATTTTTAAAAATCTGCTGCATATTCATTCAATAGAATACTATTAAACAATAAAAAAGAATAAAATACTTATTTAGGTAGCAACAATATTAATTTGAAAAATATTATGTTGAGTGAAAAACCATTATATAGAATAACACTTAATGTTTACCATAATGTTTACTTCTATTTTTCTGAGTGTCTGGGAAAAGCAAAATTGATTTATGGTAGAGAAAATTCAAAGGAATCATTGTTCTTGGGGTGGTGAGAATGTTTATTGACTTTGAAGGAGCAAGAGGGAAATTTCTCAGGTAATGATAACATTTTACATTTTGTTAAGTGTTTGGATTTCACAGGTGTATGGTTTGGCCAAAATGAGACATCTAAAATTAAAATTTGTGCATTCAGTTGTATATAAATTTTACCTAAACAATTTACAAATATTAAACTTTAGTTGATAATACAAATATTTGGAAGAAAGGATATGGGTATCAACAACTTAATCTGAAATACACAATAAGGTGTTATTGACTGATGATTATAGCAATGGAAAGGTGGAAAGATATAGAATACATATAAATATTTAATTGTCAAATCTAATAAATGGCTTTCTTCTGGAATTATTTTCTATTAAGAAATGTATAGGCAAATAAGATAATTCTTTTTGCTTATAAAATATTTTATTGGAACTCCTCATCCAGATGAATACTAAGGGGATCTTTCATAATTCTTGAAGTATTTTTATCTTAAGATAAAGTTTAGTATCAATACAGAACTCTCAAAATTTCTTCAAACTTCTTCATGCTTATTAAATTTTAATAATAAAATTCTGAAAGAATGTCAGAATGCTTGCTTCTCTTTGATATGTACTAAAAATTTCTAATGTCTTTCTTTGGGATATTCAGCTCTTTGTTCTAAGAAACTATTTTACTCTGTGTTTCTCTTTCATGATAGATAACTACCTTTTTATTTAGGGCAAAGAAAATTATCTTTGTTAAGTATGCTATCCACATAAACATCTGCAGCAATGAGTATGAAGTACCATACATGATATATTCTATCTTGTACTATTAAACATTTTTTTTCTGATTGCATCTTCCCAGATGTTTGTAGTTTAACTCTATCTTACTCAGAGGGGTAAACTTTTAACCAGCATTTTCTGAATACAGTCTTTAACTCAAGGTATTCATATTATACAACCAATTTTAGCACAGGGGATGATTGCTGGGATAAATTAGGGACAATAGAGAGGTTATCACATTACCTCATGAAACAAACCCTATCAGGCATGCAAACTCTGCACTTGGGTAACATTGCAGCAGATTACAGAGCTGTACTCAAAAACTGTTTGAAACTTTTAACATGTATTTAATATTGATAATTATAACTAATGCAAACAGAGAGGTAAAATAATTGAAACTAAAAAAAAAAATCATACTACTACCTCTGGCAAGACATCACAAAATCGTCTACAGTTTATTCAATGGAAATTATTCAAATTCTTGTAACTCAGTGGCAATACGATCTTAGAAAATACATTGCTATATCTTTTCTTTTCTTTGGTTAAAAAACAGCTTTCAATGACAAATAGAAATTTGGGTGTTTGCTTTCTCCCTAGGTCAAGTTCTGCATTATGAAATTTTCTATTAACATATTGATGGATATTAAGAAACAGGTACTACTTTTATTACAATCTTAAAATGTTGGGATTATATTTCCATGAGTTTTGGTAACTTTTCAACAGCTAGGAGTCTTGGCACCAGAAAAATAAATAGCATCACTCAGATGTAGCTCTATCAACTATTGGATTATTCTGTAGCGATATATTTTTTTTCTAAAAATTTTGAGCAGATAATTTGAAATAAAATCAGGCATTAAGAGAATAACAGTTTTTATTTCAAAACTATTTGCTACCCTTCTGTCTTCTACCCTCTGCATTTTACATATTTATAAATATGAAATGAAAGCATTTTCTTTGGTTAAAACCATATTCTCTTTTACAAGCAACATTTTAGAGTTTTATGAGAGTAATTAAAATTGAGAAGCTTGATGATACTCAAATCTAAACTGTTTTGAAAAATATAAATGATGTACTTAATATGTGTAATTGCTAATTTATATTTCTTGTTCTAAAAATGGTTATTAAACAATCATGCAGAAATAAAATGTAATTGATGTCTTTTAGAATGAGTTTTTTCAAGCAATTTAAAAATATGGTTATAGTTATAGACCAACATGTAAGCAATTATGACATTTATGAATCTACTGACAATTCTTTAGCTTCAATTCATTTATATGTTGATGAAGCTTACTAATGTTTTGGAACAATCAAACTGATAGTTATATTACTTAAAGGAAACAACTTATTACTAAATAGACTTTGTGGTATCATTAATTCTTAATCACTTGTAGTGACAACTAAATATTTTTAGTCACTAAAAATATAGCCAAAGCTATTATGTTATTTTAGATAGCATACAGAAGTGATCTCTCCAAGGATTCATTTCCAAAATACTGCCATCTTGTGGTACTCTTCACAGAACATCTGAGAGTCGTTTATGACACGGACTTTGGGTAAAAACAAGAATGGTACTCTTAAGTAGATAAATAGACCCAAGTGAATAAATACTGTGGAAACCTAGAGAGTGAGAATAATCTTTAACTTAAGAATTATGAATGATCCCCTTATTATTCCATCTGGATGAGGAGTTCCAATAGAATATTTTATAAGCAAAAATAGATTATCTTATTTGCCTATACATTTCTTAATGGAAAATAATTCAAGAAGAAAGTCAATCAATACTCACTAATTTTCTGTCTGGAGAGAAAACACTCCATTTTGACTCAATCCAATTCATTTAAGTACAGCTACTCATTGAGTATTTTTAATAGAAGGTTTACACGTTATTTGGCAAACAAACATAAGGCTGTGACTACTCTTTGATTTCCTTTGGGGTCTTTATGAGCCGGGTCTCATTTGCATTATGACTTGAGTTATCAAGTTCCAGAGGCGTGACTTATTTTTACACAGTTGAGTTGTTTGGTGCTCAGGGTCATCTAAATTATCCTAACTCTTCAGTGACAGAATATTGATCTCCAACAGATATAGAAATACACCTCTTAGCTTATACTCTACTTTTTTCACTGAAATGTAATTATTTAGTTTAATTGTTTACTTATTCACTAGTTTGATCCTTAATTTAGTGCAACTGTTTCCAAAAGCAAAATTTACAACCAATAAAGATAGAAAAAGGATATTTGATATGATTTGAAGACCACTTCAAAAAAATTTTAAAGTTATTAGCAAAACCACAATCTTCATTTGGACCTATAATCTCTAGTGTATTAATTCATTGATTCAAATGATCAATCATGCTATTTTATGGTTTTATTTTTAGGGATTCATTTGTTACACAAACATTAAATAAAGATAATGAAGCTATTATAAAACCTTAGCTTAGGGAAAGAATAGTTTCATGGTCCTTTTCACTGAAAGGTTGCCTAGATCTCTAGTAATGCACGAAAAGCATTTGATAAATTGTGAACATAAGAACAATGTCTGCAAACACTTTCAAGATCAGCTTAGGCATCCTCTGGTAACTGAAGCAAAAGGAAACAATTTCAAAGTGAGCCAGAGCAAAATGCCCTTAAGCTTTGAGTACTGAAGCAGTTTTCACACGATAAAAGAAAAACTCCTTATGAGGCAACTTTGCCCTTGCTCTCAAAACACTTATTTTCTGCAGCGGAAATTAATGTGAGTACTATCAATGAACTCAACCTTGTAATAAGCTTTGCTTATATCTTTGGCAAATGTTTTGTGTTTCTCTGCATCCTGGTCCAAAAATTTCAAGTGCTTTTACTTTCCATGATGAGATATTAACTATAGAGAAACTTCAGTATTTTCCTCCAGGACTAAATCCCTCACCCTCTGACATAATCAAGAATATTACTGCCCTTCCTCTTTAAGTCCTTAAATACTCAATTTCAAAGTGATAAATTTTACTAAGAGGAAAAAGCGTAATGGTTTTGAATAAGTACCAGTGCGGATATAGCAAGACTAAAATAATCTATTTTAATTTATGAGTGATTTCTCCATAAACGTTCATTATTGTTAATAATCTAGTTCAAGATACCATTTCAATATAATCCACAATGTGAAAGAAAAACAATTTTTATACATTAAAAACTCCACATGATTAGAGATGCCAAAATGAAAAGAATAATGGCAAATATTCCATCTAAAATCATAGTTATTTTTCAAATAGTGCAACTGACATGTACATGACATTAAATATATAACTCATACACATGGTGTTACATACATAGGTAAAAAGACACCTTATTATAGTGCTATGCAATACAAAGGCTCATTGCACCTAAAAACTTTCTATACTAATTATATTAACATAACAAATTACAGATTGACTTAAATGCGGAATACTTCCAGTAAGCATGAAGACTTTAAAGCAATTTAAATCTCTCAGTGCAATTATTTTTGAAATATATGTATACATTTACTATTTGATATTTGAACACGTTGTCATAACTTCTTAAAAATATGTATTTATATATATAAACAAACATGTTTTCTAAAAGAGAAGCACTTCCGATTATAAAACAAAGAAGATATTTAAAACCATATGAATTTGACTGAATCTTAAACAGAAACAGAAGTATTCTCTTAAATTATTAGATTGCGTTTATTATTTTTTCAGACAGGTTGAAAAAGTTTTACTGAATTCTATCCTTGTTACTTGTTTGTGACAAGTTGTGTTTATTCCTAATTTGTTTAAATATTGAGCCTGTCTTTCTTTGTTGAGGGATTTCTAGATTTTAGCTTATATATCTTTTCATCCTTTTCTTTATCACAATGTTTGCCAAAAACAGCATTATTCAAATTTTGCATTTTTCTTTAACTATAAACCTTTTTTATATTGCTTATTTTTAGCATTTTTGTCTTTTAATATCATTCAAATGGCAAACACTATGTTGCTTCAAATAAGAAATATTTTATCATGTAAACTGTTTGCTATATATTATTAATATAGTATATATTTAACATTATTTTTAAAAAAATTTTTTTTTTTTTATTGCATTTTAGGTTTTGGGGTACATATGAAGAACATGCAAGATTGTTGCATAGGTACACATGTGGCAGTGTGATTTGTTGCCTTCCTCCCCTTCACCTGTATCTGGCACTTCTCCCCATGCTCTCTCTCCCCAACTCCCCACCCCCTGCTGTCTCTCCCCTATTTCCCCCCAACAGATCCCAGTGTGTAGTGCTCCCCTCCCTGTGTCCATTTGTTCTCATTGTTCAACACCCGCCTATGAGTGAGAACATGCAGTGTTTGATTTTGTGTTCTTGTGTCAGTTTGCTGAGAATGATGGTTTCCAGGTTCATCCATGTCCCTACAAAAGACGCGAACTCATCGCTTTTGATGGCTGCATAATATTCCATGGTGTATATGTGCCACATTTTCCCTGTCCAGTCTATCATCGATGGGCATTTGTGCTGGTTTCAGGTCTTTGCTATTGTAAATTGTGCTGCAATGAACATTCATGTGCATGTGTCCTTATAGTAGAACGATTTATAATCCTTTGGATATATGCCCAGTAATGGGATTGCTGGGTCAAATGGAATTTCTATTTCTGGGTCCTTGAGGAATCGCCACACTGTCTTCCACAATGGTTGAACTAATTTACACTCCCACCAACAGTGTAAAAGTGTTCCTATTTCTCCACATCCTCTCCAGCATCTGTTGTCTCCAGATTTTTTAATGATTGCCATTCTAACTGGCATCTCAATGTAGTTTTGATTTGCATTTCGCTAATGACCAGTGATGATGAACATTTTTTCATATGTTTGTTGGCCTCATGTATGTCTTCTTTTGTAAAGTGTCTGTTCATATCCTTCGCCCACTTTTGAATGGGTTGGTTTGTTTGTTTCTTGTAAATCTGTTTTAGTTCTTTGAAAATTCTGGATATTAGCCCTTTGTCAGATGGGTAAACTGCAAAAATTTTTTCCCATTCTGTTGGTTGCTGATTCACTCTAATGACTGTTTCTTTTGCAATGCAGAAGCTGTGGAGTTTGATTACATCCCATTTGTCTATTTTGGCTTTGGTTGCCAATGCTTTTGGTGTTTTGATCATGAAGTCCTTGCCTACGCCTATGTCCTGAATGGTTTTGCCTAGATTTTCTTCTAGGGTTTTTATGGCATTAGGTCTTATGTTTAAGTCTTTAATCCATCTGGAGTTAATTTTAGTGTAATGTGTCAGGAAGGGGTCCAGTTTCTGCTTTCTGCACATGGCTAGCCAGTTTTCCCTACACCATTTATTAAACAGGGAATCCTTTCCCCATTGCTTGTTTTTGTAAGGTTTGCAAAAGATCAGATGGTTGTAGATATGCTGTGTTGCCTCCGAGTCCTCTGTTCTGTTCCATTGGTCCATATCTCTGTTTTGATACCAGTACCATGCTGTTTTGATTACTGTAGCCTTGTAGTATAGTTTGAAGTCCGGTAGTGTGATGCCTCCCATTTTGTTCTTTTTGCTTAGAATTGACTTGGCTATGCGGGTTCTCTTTTGGTTCCATATGAAGTTTAAGGTGGTTTTTTCCAGTTCTGTGAAGAAGGTCATTGGTAGCTTGATGGGGATAGCATTGAATCTGTAAATTACTTTGGGTAGTATGACCATTTTCACGATACTGATTCTTCCTAACCATGACATGGAATGTTTCTCCATCTGTTTATGTCCTCTCTTATTTTGTTGAGCAGTGGTTTGTAGTTCTCCTTGAAGAGGTCCTTTACATTCCTTGTTAGTTGTATTCCTAGGTATTTTATTCTCTTTGTAGCAATTGTGAATGGCAGTTCGTTCTTGATTTGGCTCTCTTTAAGTCTGTTTTTGGTATATAGGAATGCTTGTGATTTTTGCACATTGATTTTGTATCCTGAGACTTTGCTGAAGTTGCTTAATCAGTCTCAGGAGATTTTGGGCTGAGACGATGGGGTCTTCTAGATATACAATCATGTCGTCTGCAAATAGAAACAATTTGACTTCCTCCTTTCCTATCTGAATACCCTTTATTTCTTTTTCTTGCCTGATTGCTCTGGCTAGAACTTCCAGTACTATATTGAATAGGAGTGGTGAGAGAGGGCATCCTTGTCTAGTGCCAGATTTCAAAGGGAATGCTTCCAGTTTTTGCCTGTTCAGTATGATATTGGCTGTTGGTTTGTCATAAATAGCTTTTGTTATTTTGAGATACGTTCCGTCAATACCTAGTTTATTGAGGGTTTTTAGCATAAAGGGCTGTTGAATTTTGTCAAAGGCCTTCTATGCATCAATTGAGATAATCATGTGGTTTTTGTCTTTGGTTCTTTTTATGTGGTGAGTTACGTTTATAGACTTGCGTTATGTTGAACCAGCCTTGCATCCCCAGGATGAATCCTACTTGATCATGGTGGATAAGCTTTTTGATGTGCTGTTGCAATCGGCTTGCCAGTTTTTTATTGAAGATTTTTGCATCTATGTTCATCATGGATATTGGCCTGAAGTTTTCTTTTCTTGTTGAGTCTCTGCTGGGTTTTGGTATCAGGATGATGTTGGTCTCATAAAATGATCTGGGAAAGAGTCCCTCTTTTTGGATTATTTGGAATAGTTTCAGAAGGAATGGTACCAGTTCCTCTTTGTATGTCTGGTAGAATTCAGCTGTGAATCCATCTGGACCTGGGGTTTTTTTGGGTGGTAGGCTCTTAATTGCTTCCTTGACTTCAGACCTTGCTGTTGGTCTATTCAGGGTTTCGACCTCTTCCTGGTTTAGGCTTGGGAGGAGGCAAGTGTCCAGGAATTTATCCATTTCTTCCAGGTTTCCTAGTTTATGTACATAGAGTTGTTTTTAATAATCTCTGATGATGATTTGAATTTCTGTGGAAGCTGTGGTGATATCCCTTTATCGTTTTTTATTGCATCTATTTGGTTATTCTCTCTCTTTTTTTTTTTATTAATCTGGCTAGTGGTCTATTTTGTTGATCTTTTCAAAAAAATCAGCTCCTGTATTTACTGATTTTTTGAAGGATTTTTTTGTGTCTCTATCTCCTTCATTTCTGCTCTGATCTTAGTTATTTCTTGTCTTCTGCTAGGTTTTGAGTTTTTTTGATCTTGCTCCTCTAGCTCTTTCAATTTTGACGATAGGGTGTCAATTTTAGATCTCTCCTTGCTTCTCATGTGGGCACTTATTGCTATATATTTTCCTCTAGAGACGCTTTAAATGTGTCCCAGAGATTCTGGTATGTTGTGTCTTTGTTCTCGTTGGTTTCAAAGAACATCTTTATTTCTGCCTTCATTTCATTGTTTATCCAGTCAACATTCAAGAGCCAGTTGTTCAGTTTCCAGGAAGCTGTGTGGTTCTGAGTTAGTTTCTGAATTCTGAGTTCTAACTTGATTGCACTGTGGTCTGAGAGACTGTTTGTTATAATTTCCATTCTTTTGCATTTGCCAAGGAGTGATTTACTTCCAATTATGTGGTCAATTTTAGAGTAGGTGTGATGTGGTGCTGAGAAGAATGTATATTCTGTGGATTTGGGGTGGAGAGTTCTGTAAATGTCTATTAGGTTTGCTTGTTCCAGGTCTGAGTTCAAGTCCTGGATATCCTTGTTAATTTTCTGTCTCGTTGATCTGTCTAATATTGACAATGGGGTGTTAAAGTCTCCCACTGTTATTGTGTGGGGGTCTAAGTCTCTTTGTGAGTCATTAAGAACTTGCCTTATGTATCTGGGTGCTCCTGTATTAGGTGCATATATATTTAGGATCGTTAGCTCTTCTTGTTGCATTGATCCTTTTACCATTATGTAATGTCCTTCTTTGTCTCTTTTGATCTTTGTTGCTTTAAAGTCTATTTTATCAGAAATGAGAATTGCAACTCCTGCTTTTATTTGCTCTCCATTTGCTTGGTAAATCTTCCTCCATCCCTTTATTTTGAGCCTTTGTGTATCCTTGCATGTGAGATGGGTTTCCTGGATACAGCACACTGATGGGTTTTGGCTTTTTATCCAATTTGCCAGTCTGTGTCTTTTGATTGGAGCATTTAGTCCATTTACATTTAGGGTTAATATTGTTATGTGTGAATTTGATACTGCCATTTTGATGCTAGCTGGCTGTTTTGCCCATTGATTGATGCAGATTCTTCATTGTGTAGATGCTCTTTACCATTTGGTATGTTTTTGGAGTGGCTGGTACTGGTTGTTCTTTTCTATGTGTAGTGCCTCTTCCAGGAGCTCTTGTAAAGCAGGCCTGGTGGTGATGAAATCTCTGAGTACTTGCTTGTTCGCAAAGGATTTTATTTTTCCTTCACTTATGAAACTTAGTTTGGCTGGATATGAAATTCTGGGTTGAAAGTTCTTTTCTTTAAGGATGTTGACTATTGGCCCCCACTCTCTTCTGGCTTGTAGGGTTTCTGCTGAGAGATCTGCTGTGAGTCTGATCGGCTTCCATTTGTGGGTAACCCAACCTTTCTCTCTGGCTGCCCTTAGCATTTTCTCCTTCATTTCAACCCTGGTGAATCTGATGATTATGTGCCTTGGGGTTGCTCTTCTTGAGAAATATCTTTGTGGTGTTCTCTGTATTTCCTGGACTTGAATATTGGCCTGCCTTGCTAGGTTGGGGAAGTTTTCCTGGATAATATCCTGAAGAGTATTTTCCAGCTTGGATTCCTTCTCTTCATCTCATTCAAGTACACCTATCAAACTTAGATTAGGTCTTTTCACATAGTCCCGTATTTCTTGGAGAATTTGTTCATTCCTTTTTACCCTTTTTTCTCTAATCTTGCCTTCTCATTTTATTTCATTGAGTTGATCTTTGACCTCTGATATCCTGTCTTCTGCTTGGTCAATTTGGCTATTGAAACTTGTGCATGCTTCACTAAGTTCTCGTGTTGTGTTTTTCAGCTCCATCAATTCACTTATATTCGTCTCTAAGTTGTCCATTCTCTTTAGCATTTCATCAAATATTTTTTCAAAGTTCTTAGTTTCTTTGCATTGGGTTAGAACATGTTCTTTTAGCTCACAGAAGTTTCTTATTACCCACCTTCTGAAGCCTGATTCTGTCATTTCATCACACTCATTCTCCATCCAGCCTTGTTCCCTTACTGGTGAGGAGTTGTGATTCCTTGTAGACGGAGAGGTGTTCTGGTTTCGGGTGTTTTCATCCTTTTTGTGCTGGTTTCTTCCCATCTTTGTGGATTTATCCACCTGTCGTCTTTGTAGTTGCTGACTTTCAGATTGGGTCTCTGAGTTGACGTCCTGTTTGTTGATGATGAAATTATTTCTGTTTCTTAGTTTTCCTTCTAACAATCTGGCCCCTCTGCTATAGGACTGCTGAGGTCCACTCCAGGCTCTGCTTGCCTGGGGATCACCTGCAACAGCTGCAGAACAGTAAGGGTTGCTACCAGTTTCTTCTTCTACTATCTTTGTCCCAGAACGATACCTGCCAAATGTCAATCTGAGCTTTCCTTTATGAGGTGACTCTTTGGACATACGGGGGTCAGGGAGCTGCTTGAGGAGATAGTCTGTCCTTTATAGGAGCTCAAGTGCTGAGCTGTGAGCTCTGTTGTTCATTCTGAGCTGCTGGGCAGATATGTTTAAGTCTGCTGCAGCAGAACTCATAAACCCTTTTTGTTTTCCCAGGTGTTCTGTCCCAGGGAGTTAGGGCTTTATTTATGAGTTTCCATTGTGTTGCTGCCTTTTTTTTTTCAAGATTGCCCTGCCCAGCAAGGAGGCAGCCTAGTCACTGTCTGCCTGCAGAGGTTTTGCTGAGCTGCTGTGGGCTCCACCCAGCTGCCATGTGAACTTCCCTGCAATCCTGTTTATATGGGTATAGTTAGAACAGCCTCGGCAATGGCGGACTCTCTCTGTAATGCCAGGTTGCCTCAGCAACGACAGGCTGCCTCAGCAATGGCGGACTACCTCCATAGTGGTGGAGTGCATCAGTAATGGCAGACGCCCCTGCCCCACAGAGCTGGACTGTCCCGGGTTCAGCTGTGCTTGCTGTGAAACTCTCTACCCAGAGCATTTCCAATTGCTGTTTGTGTGTGTGTGTGTGTGGGGGGGTGTGTGACCAGCTGAGGCTGATCACTTGGCTCCCTTCCTCAGAGCCTTTTTTTTTTTAGTTGAACAGTCAACTCTCTCCCAGGTGTTCCAGTCACCTGTTGAAAAGGCATCGGGATCTGTGTGATTTCCTGTGTGACAACCCACCGTGCCGGCTGAAACAGTGGTGCTGAGATTCGTGGCACTTTTTTGCCTGGGAATCTCCTATCCTGGCTCCCTGTTTCAGACTCCTTTTTTTTAATCAGATGAATGGGCGACTCTGCCTTCCTGGAGCTACCCTCACCAGCTAGAAGGGGACCCAGTCCCATTTACTCTGCACCGGGAACTGCCGCACCTGGGTGCTGGAAAAACAGCCGCACTGGCCAAAATAGCCGCTTTGGCGACCTGTGGGTCTCCTCCACCTGGGAATCTCCTGGTCTGTGGGAAATAAAAATCCATCTGGAAATGCGGCGTCCACTCACCCTCTGTGCTTTCACTGGGAGCTGCAATCCTGAGCTGCTCCTAACCGGCCATCTTGGATCAAATCTCTATATTTAACGTTATTAATGACAAGTTCCTGGTTTGATAATGACTTCCCATAAGCAAGGAAGGAGCTTTTGCATTTTCTGCTGAATTATTAAAAATGGCAATTAATTATATTGATAATTATTAATATGATTTAAATGTTAACATAAATGTTATGTGTTGTGTAGCATCGATTATGTTGAACAGACATAAATTCACTTACTTATTAATCTAAAACAACTAACAGTGAATATTAATCATTATACAGTGGATAAAGAATCGCTAAGATAATTAGGCATGTGATAGAATTAAGTTTCTTTTTTCTAATATCCTTTATGGCATTATATAACTTAGTGGCAAATCTAACAAACTAACAAACTAAGTTAAATTTTTCAAGATTTAATCAAACTGGATAAAATTATTATTGTTACATTTCTGTTATTCTAGCTAACTTAAATTTTCTTCTCTCCTCTTCATTTTTTTTTTAATCAGTCTGGAAAATGGCTCAGATATATTAACATTACAATCATTCTGCAAATGAATTTATGTGGCATGTTTTTACCTTTATCTTCCCAGTAGGAATGAAAGAATGATATGTGTGTATGTGTGTGTGTGCGCACACGTAGACGCAAGTGTGTATGTTTGTGAGTGTTGAGTTTATGTTTATAAGATATCTGGATGAGTTAAAATTAAACATCAACATTTTCTTTTAATGAGGTTCTATAAAAATCAAAATATAGGAATCAGTATATGACATAATTTGCACTGAAGAAAATGAAATCAATAATGTTGAAGTCAAAACCGAGAAAATGTCCTGGAATAACAAGTCAAACAAGAAAAAAGATTATAAGAAATCTGAAACATCTGTTGTAGTAAATATGATAAGTAATTATAACTTTATAGAATAAATATCTTTAATTTTTGCCCCTTCAAACAAGTTTTTCTTGATGATATCTTGGGCTTATTCTTAAGTTGTCTAATCATGTACACTAACAAGAATGATATCCCTCTAGTACTCAAAACCCACTTTGTAATTTAAAATGTTCACTGCAGTCTCAACCATCAATTTGATCACATATCCAACTCAATGCTTTGTCCCTCACTTTATCAGAGAGACTTGATTTGTTGTCAGATATATCACCACTAGGAAAGAGAATCAATTTCTCCTTTCGTTCTTTATTTTTCTCTCCTCTTCTGCTAGCTTACACATTATTTTTCTCTTTTTATATTTGCCAAGGAAAAAGAAAGGTAAAAGGAGATATAAAAACTGAATCACATGTTTTGCTTTTGGATGTGCATTCCAGTTTTAGCTCTCTTGTGGAGCACAGGTGTGCTTTCTTCCAGAGACTCTGTAGGAGCTCACCCATTGAAGAGTGCCCTGATATGGACAATCCTTTCTGGTTGAGAGTGCTTACTAAGCACAATCTCTAGATCTCACTCTCCACAGTATCTCTCACAACCTCTAGCTGTGGGGGACCCTTTACCTGGCAATGAGCCTTTTGACATGGCACCCTGGTAAGAGGGCCCAAGTGCAGCTACTTTCTTTGACATACACACAGTCCTTAGTCCAGTCATATATTCTTCCCATTCCAAAAGGGGGAAAAATGGCGTCATCTTTGGCCCCCTCCACCCACAGTATTACACAGTCTCCCAGGAGAATATGTTAGGCTCTTTCAAGAATGTACTCACCACACATGTTCCCATGGCAGCCCTGCAGTGGCCTTATGAACCACAGACAGATGCTTCAAATTTTGTGGGCATCCTCAAAATCCATTACAATTTCTGTGCACTCCTCATGAGTTGGCTTAGGAAGGAAACAGCTATTTCTTTATTCAAGGCAAGAATATGGGAAGAAAAGAAGAAAGAACAAAATAAAGGAAGAAAGAAAGTAAGAAGGCTCTCAAAATTAGTAAATATTCCTATTTAGTATGTAAAATTGATTTAATCCACTTTTACAAGGTAGAAAAATGAGTATCCGAGAAAACTGATTCAAAATGGCTAAAAAGCTATTAAGTCAGAAGGCATGTCTTCAGTTTTGTTTATTTGTTTTTGTCCCTTCCAACTTTTATTTTTGTTTTTATTTTATTTTTTTTAGATGGAGTTTTGCTCTTGTTGCCCAGGCTGGAGTGAATGGAGTGATCTCAGTTACGGCAACCTCCACCTCCTGGGTTCAAGTGATTCTCCTGCCTCAGCCTCTGAGTAGTTGGGATTACAGGCATGCACCACCATGCCCAGCTAATTTTTAATTTTTATTAGAGATGGGGTTTCTCTATGTTGGTCAGGTTGGTCTCGAACTCCCGACCTCAGGTGAAATGCCCACATCAGCTTCCCAAAATGCTGAAGTTACAGTCATGAGCCACCACACCTGGCCCCTTCCAACTTTTATTTTAAGTTCAGGGCTACATATGCAGCTTTGTTACATGAGTAAATTGTGTGTCACTGGGGTTTGGTGCACAGATTATTTCGTCACCTTGGTAAGGAGCATAGTACCCAATGGGTAGTTTTTCAATCCTCGTGATCCTCCCACCCTCCACCCTCAAATAGACCCCCTTGTCTAAAGTTCCCAACCTTGAATCCATATGTATTGGATGATTCACTCCCACTTATAAATAAGAACATGTGGATCTTGTTGTCTGCTCCTATGTTATTTGGTTTAGGATAATGGCCTTCAGCTGCATCCATGTTGCTGCAAATAACATAATTTTGTTTATCTTTATGGCTGCATAGCAATCCATGGGGCCTATGTAGCACATTGTTCTTATCCAGTCCATAGTTGATGAGCATCTTGGTTGATACTCTGTCTTCACTGTGGCGAATAGTGCTGAAATGAACATACTATGCATGCCTGGGTCTTTATGGTAGAATGATTTAAATTCTTTCAGATATACACCCAGTAATGAGATTGCTAGGTTGAAAGTTAGTTCTGTTTTAAATGTTTTGAGAAATCTCCAAACTGCTTTCCACAGTGGCTGAACTAATTTACATTCCTTCCAGTAGTGTATAAGCATTCTATTTCTCTCCACAACCTTGCAAGCATCTGTTATTTTTTTATTGTTTTGACTTTTTAATAATAGCCATTTTGACTGGTGTGATATGGTATCTCATTGTGGTTTTGATTTGCGTTTATCTAATAACTGGTGACGTTGAACATTTTTAGTGTAATTAAATGGAGTGAGATTTAATTATATTAAAAGTAAATGTTACAAATAGCAATTCTACTATGTGTTTTAAATTTTCAAATAACTGATAAAATGTATTTAGAACAAAGCAGTTCAATTTTATTGCATATGATATCTAATGAATATCATCTTAGAGGTGTATTATTGTGTGATGTATTTTTAGATATTTCTCAACATGAAGTTTTATTTAACTGTCTGCAAATAGCTAATTTTACTAGGAGCTATATAATTTATTAAATATTAGATAAGTAAATATTTGGAAAAAATATCTAGTTTGCAGTAGAGAAAAAATATTAAATGTGCTCTGCTTACTCTGGCCATTTATATGTTTTCTTCCTTCTAAAGTTAAAGAACAGCTCCAGCCAATTAACATACAGATATGTGTTCATTCACAAGAGAGGTTTTGTGTGTTTTTATGTTTTAGTATATAAAGAGACATAGTAACTAGTAATCCATAATTCTTGACTTCCTCCCTAGTGGGTTTCTGAATCAGTCACCAGAGTAGGACTCTTACTTTCACCCTTCTTACCACTTACTGCCTTACCAGACAGCCTGGCTGACAGCAACAACCACGATTTTATCTCGTAAGCAGCATGATATCTAAGGTGCAACCAAGTAAGATAAGGTCCCTAGAACAGATGATATAGTGGTGAGTCTTAGTGAAACTTAAAAACGATAAATTTCTGTTTTTGTATGTTTGCATGTTTGTGTGCATATGTATGTGATATAAAATGCAGTGGAAGTGCTTAAAATACAAAAATCAAATTTACATACTTGCAGCTTTTCCAGAGAAGGCAAGTATCTAAGACAAGCAAGTCATTTAAATTGTTTGGCTTTATCACCCCAGAATTCTGTATTCTTTCAAACCATTCCTTATTTAACTTAAGTCCCAGGGATTAGAAGACTGCCAAACGCACTATATTTCTGGCTGATGGACCTAGAATAATTCCCCAATTGTAGAATGCATTTCAAGTTGTGTTTTATAAACAAGAAGATATAGAAACTCGATTCACTGTAAAACAAATTAAAGTTCAGTGTGTCGGAAGGTAAGCATTGTACTTCCCGCTGTAGCAATCGGCTGGTTGGAGTGAACATAATTATAATGAGCATATCAGAAACAGTAGATTCTTCCTCTTTTCTGTTGGCCATCAACAGCACCTATTCAACAGAGCCTTCCGTTTTAGTGAAAAGGTTAATCATTTCCATTTATTGAATATTCAAATAAACAAATAACTTATTCTAGGTAATAAGGAGTGAGCAATACATTATTGTGATTTTTACAATGTCAAAGAGAGTTAATATATGAATTATATATTTCGGGGAGCTTTAGCTTGTGGTTATTTACTACTGAAGTCATGGGTTAGAGCATAGGTAAAGGAGCATATTTCTAGAAAACCATTGCAATACATTGCTCCTTTGAAGTCTCAGTGAGTACAGAGATTAATCACCAACAAAGCAACTAAACACACCAAATCATTTTTTCACTGTTTTAATACTTTGTTAGTTATATTTCTCTAGTTGTCAGTGACAGTACATTCAATTCACACCAGCTAGGTTAATAACAAGATTCACTTTCTTTCTTACCTAAGAAGTATAGACATTATAGTGTTTCAAAGTAGAGCTGATTCTTTGCTCAAATAATACTTTTTTATTTGTAATAATTTATGGGGTACATGAGAAATTTTGTTACATCCATATGATGCATACTGATCAAGTCACGGTATTTAGGGTATCTGTCACCTGAGCACAACACATTTTTGTTAACTATAATCACCTGACTTTGTTATCCATCATTGAATTTATTCCTCTGTCTAACTAACTGTACATTTTTATCATTAACACACTTCTCCTCCTCCACCTTTCTCCCTAGTCACCCTTCCCAGTCTCTGTTCTTTACCGTTCTACTAACCCCATGTGATCAAAGTTTTTAGCTTTCACATATAAATGAGAACATGAAATATACGTCTTTTCGTGCCTGGCTTATTTCACTTAAGATAATGACCTCTAGTCTCATCCATATTGCTGCAAATGACATGACTGGAATCAGTTTTCCTGATCTCCTAACATTTCTGTTCAATTGATTATATTCTCAGATTCTACAAGATAGCCTCCATTTTATGTCCCTTAGTGTATCCAGTAAAACAACAAAACTTGGGAAACGTATTTCGATTCATTTTGATTGCAACAACTTAGGCTACATGTCCTTCTGAATCTTTCCCTGGAAGAAAGCCAAAGTCATGTTGGCCCAAGCTTGCATTGATGGCCCACCCCTGGATCCTCTTCCCTTTAATCACATGGACTGAAAGTGGTAGAAAAAGACACATAAATCATCAACTAAACATTAGGTATTTTCATTATAAGAAAGTATATATTGGGTAGGGAGCTATTGGTTAGAAAATCTGTATGTACAATTGTAATAATAAAAGTAAAGAATTACTTAGAACCCCTACTTTTTGGCTGACCACATTAACATATATCCTCTTATGTTAAAAAACTGAAACTTCATTCCAAAAGGATTTATAATAATCATATCTAGTCATTATGTCCAGCTTCAAATCCAGGCTCTTTGGGTAATATTTAACAGATATGTAAATCTTCAATATCTGATAACTTACACTTAAATTATATATTTATTCAGCTATAAAATGTCATAACCAAAAGATAAAAAAAGGATAACTTTTAGATAACTTAGAGAAAAGATATTGAAAACCATCATATCATTGTTATTAATTCATAGCACATATATCCTAGACTATAAAGGGAAGGTACTTTCCATGTAGCAATGAACTAAGTATTTTTTTTCAGTGCTGTTATTACTATTTTTGCATGTACTTTATATCATGCACACTCTCCTATTTGTGTTTGCCCATCTTGAACATATTTGAGATAAAAATATAGAAGGGACTGGGCTCAGTGGCTCACACCTGGGATCCTAGCATTTTGGGAGGCTGAAATGGGTGGATTGCTTGAGCTCAAGAGTTCAAGATCAGCCTGGGAAGCATGGCAAAATCCTGTCTCTACAAATAATACAAAAATTATCTGGGCATGGTGGTGCACACCTGTAGTCCCAGCAACTTAGGAGGCTGACGTGGGAGAATCGCTGGAGCCTGACAGGTGGAGGTTGCAGTGAGCCATGATTATGTCATTGCATTCCAGCAGAGATGACAATGTGAGAAACTTTAAAAAAATAATGATAATAGTTTAATTTAAAAATGCATATTTTTCATTATACAAAGTGCAATTCTTAGCAGCAGATACCTTAGAAGCATTGTTGAGGTGGGCAGATAAAGGGTAGCCTAAGGATTTTTCAGTATAGATATTTTGTAGACAAGTCAACAAATATGATGTCGTTAAGCATTTATCAAAAACGTAACTTTTAAAAGTTGTTCTTTATAAGTTTCCTAGTCTATTTGTTTTTATTTATATCCAAAGTCTGTTAAGCAACACTGGAGAGCTTGCCTACCTGTGGCTACTCCTTGGGTCAAATTTTGTCTTAAAAGTTCTTTCTCTAATCAATAGGCCTCTGTGCTCTGTTTATCTCCTTAGGATTCAGGTCCTAAGTGGATCTGCTTATCCACTGTCTCTTAGAGAATTCAAGAAAATAACTTGACAGGGAAGGCACTAACCATATCCTTCCCACAAAGTGAAGCAGAGAATTTAT
The DNA here is from genome assembly GCF_030222135.1 of Aotus nancymaae. NCBI lineage: Eukaryota > Metazoa > Chordata > Mammalia > Primates > Aotidae > Aotus > Aotus nancymaae. The sequence goes on from NW_026988413.1 coordinate 36,579,603, forward strand.
GATAGGAAGTGTATTGCATAAGCTCAAAAATCAGCTTTTTATTTCATAATCACATAATTTCCCATGACTTGTCCTTTAATAAAATTAGCTTGGTTGCCAGTATTTGGTCTTTCCCAACCCCATTAGTTTCCAGGTTAGCTGAATTAAAATAATCTTGAGTTAAAGAACATAGGAAGAAATTGCCTCTTCTTATTTTCTCTAGACTTTGAGAAAGGTTATTTTCTTACCTTTGCTTATGCAGCGAAAAAGATTCTGAAGCAAGAATTAAGGTGATCATAATTAACTGTAGAAGTGCAAGTCCAAACTGTAAAAATGATGAAAAAGAGGGGGGAGGCAAAAGAAGGAAAATCATGCTCCTTCTCCAACACTGTCCCCACCCCTTTCTCCTGGGAATTATTTTTTATGCTTCAACAAGATGATTTCAAAAACAAATTTTTGTCTAAGTTCATTTTATAGAGGATTCATTTTTTATGTATATAGTTATTTTATTTTAATTGTTATTATGAGTGTATACATGAAGTCTATATTTAGCAAATCAAATTATTTTTCATGGTGATAATGACAAGAAGAAACAGTTCATTTTTAATCAAATTATTTTTCATAGTGATAATGACAAGAAGAAACAGTTCATTTTTAGAAAGAACAGCTTAATAATAATTTATAAGTTTAAAATATAAAGTCTAGAAGATGGCTTAGAATGGTCATTTATTTCATTATTGATTTGGTTATCATCAGTGCTACCATAGGTGGTCCCTTCCTCGCTTTCCCAATGCTTTATGCTACTTTATTTCTTTTAGCTATGCTTCCTCCATTGACAAGGGGAGTTGCAAAAATCTGTGGTCATTTTAATATTTATTTTCCACAGTCTCAAACTAAAATATCTACTCTAAGAAAACCTTTGATTTAGAAATATTAACTGCCTCTTAAAACATTATTCCTGTTTTCTGTTCTGTTTAAATATGTTTTTTCTGACTTGTGAAGAATCTTAGGATTACCCTTTGGATTATTTCAGATTTTTACAAGACAGTTTTAATAGTTTGTTATAGATGATGGTTGATTTTATAGGGGTAGTAACTAGAGGAAAACAAGTTGAAATATTTGAGATTGATTTGCAGTGTAGAATTATAGGAGTGCATAATCAAGTAGGCAATTTAAAGGAATAAAGAACAAATTATTAATTTAACCATGGGTCATTGTACTTTGTGTAATTTCCTATGATTAATTTAACCCACACACACACAGACACACACATGCACACACACAAATACACTGTTCTGTTCCATTATCCAAATTCTTAATGCTAAAATATCCAGGTTAAATTAATGTAGCTTTGAGTATTTTATATTGATTAATAATATCCTATAATATCGCAATGATTTATTAACAGTTTGAAATATATTAAAAACTGAATGTTGTTTTAGATGTTTCAGAGAATGACATTATCTAGTTTGACCAAAATATCGTATTTTAGAGGATAATGATAAACCTCTAAATTAATACTTGTAAAGAAGATATATGATTTGCTTCTTTAGTTATCTTTTAAAAATTTTCTTAATAGTATTTTCAATCTGTGCAACCGCTATTGTAGAAGCTATCATTTTGCTTTTTATAAAATTGTTGTCCAAAATAAATTTCTGAGTATATTATTACTAGTATAAGGAAAGATAGTAACGGTATGCATTCATACTTATAGAAATCCTTGTATTTTGTGTTGTTTTTTCCTCCAATAAATATTCTTCTTTTATTTGGATCATCATTTATTTGTCTTATTATAACTTCTAGAAACATTAAATGATAACTCTATTAATAGTAGGGTTTTTATCTATATTTTTCTGCTTAATGAGAATACGTCAACCATTTTCTTATTTTTTGCTATAATTCTTCTCTACCTCAAGACAACTCTTAGGTGAGCTTTGCATAAACAATAGTGCTCCCCAAAGCACAAACTACTATTTTGAAGAACCTTATTCAAATAAATCTCCTATCATTCAAATGCAGGCATTTAAAGTAATTCTAAAGATTCTCTCTCAAAAATAGTCCCTATTATTTCTTAGTCTCACTCTCCAAGTGTAGTTAGCCAATGTTTCCAAAACATTTAACACAACAGATTCTGTATCTGATGATGCCAGAACCATAGAGCAATTTGTTTAGAAGTCCAAATCATTTCAGGCCACACAGATCTTTAAGATTATTGGCTGGGAAGGAAAGAACAAAATAAAGGAGGAGAGTGGAGACTATAAACCACTCGAGTGTGGTAATGTATGTGATAGAGAGGAGGATGTTTACAGACTCCCAAGATATATTTCGAGATGTGTTGAAAGAACATGGTTTGGCTGAGGGGATTGAAGGAATAGTAGTAGAGCAAACTGAATTGTTTATGAGATCAATGAAAGCGGTTGTTCATTTACAAAGCCCAACAACCTAAAGCAAATAATACAAAATCTCAGATGTAATAATAATGAGGCCTTTGGATGGAGCAAGAGAAATGTCTGGTTACTAATTTACAGAAATATAAACAATCTTTATCAAAATCATCAGAAGTTATTGAAATCATCACTTATGAGATACACATAATTCATGGGGGGAAGATTCTTTCTATGTGTGAAGGCACCTATTAGAGAAAATGTTGAATTGGTTTTATGCTTAGGAATATTATTCTTGTTGTTTAAAAATGACATGATCAGTGGATTTCTATAGAAATTATGAGAGAATTGCAAAAAGGTATTGACAAAATCCTTATATTATTTTATTTCATATATTTGTGAATTTTGTTATTTTTAACCAATGTATGCCAAACTTCTATTTTTGTTTGCTTTATAATAATAAAAACTATTTTTCTTTCATTATTTAAAAGAAGAGGATTTTTAAATGGAGAGAAGTAATATGGTCAAGGTGCTTTCGCACGAGTAACATTTTCAAGATTGTGGAACAGATGTACATACCTTGAAAATTTTCTAAGGTTTAAAAGACAATGGGAACAGATAAAACCAAATCAAGTGTGATATGATTTTAATTGAGGAAAGATATTAAATGCAAAAGAAATAGAATTACTGCACAATTAAATTTTCTTTGAGTGTTGATTTTTGTATTCCACACAGTGGCAATGGTAAATCCATTTTTTTTTTTGAGGCTTAAACTTACACAATTAGGTGAAGATCTCTGGGTTAAAACAAAAGTAAAAAAAAAAAAATTATATGTTATGGAATTATTTATTTAGAAAAAAGAGATTATAATAAATTTCAGAAAGCTGACACAACAGAAACATAATAAAATACAGGAAAATGAGAAAATATATTATCTGTCATTCTATAAAATAATTTTCTACATTTTTCTCTATTATTCCTTGTCATTTAGACAATATTTTATAATAGTATTACTATAGAGAAAATAGACTTTTTGGTCTTCTATTGGTTGTTCAAAAGTTGTTTTATTATTGATAACTTTTAAAAATGTTATTCATCTTCTAACTTATTTTATTATGTACTGATTTACTTATTTTTAGAGAGGCATCTCATTCTATCACCCAGGCTGGAGTACAGAATAGAAGCCCAATGATAGTTTACTGCAAATTCAACCTCTCCTGGGCTCCAGTGATCCTCACACTTCAGCCTCCTGAGTAGCTGGATCACGGTTGCACACCACTATGCCTGATTTTTTTTTTTTTTTTTTTTTTTTTTTTAGGGTCTTTATTGCCTAGGCTGATCTTGAATTCTTGTTCTCATGCAGTCTTTAAACTTGGTATTAATGAACTGGTGACATAAACTTCTGTTTATAATGGAGTAAAAGATTTACTCTGCCACCGTAAATAACTAAAAATAGCAGGAAAATATATGAAATAAGAATTTTCAGACACTCAAAATCTGGTAGTAAAAATAAATCCTGAAAGTAGAAAAGTGCCTGAGGTTACCTCTAGAGTATACCTACCACGTTACTTGGAGAGAATGTTTAGCCTCAGCAAAGGAAGTTTACAGAGTTGTGGAGAGAGTTCAGAATTGGAGAGAACATTGTGGCTAGAAGAGTACTGAAGAGAAAAAATATACTCAGAGAACTTGGATTAAGTCTTTTGCTGAATACTAAGCAGCATATACTTGTAAACACAAAACAAAAAAAAAACACCTAAGGTTAAGGCAGGCACTCCAACAAACAGCAGAACAAAATTTCAAAAGCTCAGTATGCTTAAGATAGAGCAGAAAAACCTCCTAATACACTCTAAATTATGACATGTATACAGAAGCATCCTGCCATGGTGGTGAGGCCAATTTATAACTAATCCAAATGTCCCTGAGATTTTAAGGATAACAATGGTTAAAAATATGTAGGGAAATGATCAAACTGTTTCCAAGTAACTTAACTGTATCACAGAAAAATGTGAAAAATACTTAAAGAAATACGAGTCATTTATATACCTAGCATCTAACTATGTAAAGTTTAAAATGTGTGATGTTCAATCATGAAGCATACAAATAAGCAGAAAAATTTTGCCTAATTGGGATGCAAATCAGCATATAATCCTAGATCTAGAAATAACACAGTAGATAGATAGAATTATTTGACAAGGCAATTATACCAGATATTTAAAAAGAATTCAGTATTAAAGAAGGTATAGTAAAGAATTAGAATGTCAAGGAAACATCTGAAAACACAAAAAAATGACATACAAAACATGGATAAAATGTAATGTTAGAGAACATTTAAAAACCCTGGATGGTATTAACAGGAATTTATATATTGTCGACAAATAGAAAGCATTCAAATGAAGCAAGAAAAAAGGGACAGAACAAATTGAACTGTTTTCTATCAATATACTGCAGGTCAATATCAAGCACTTTTAATGTTTCTGTGATTCGAGTCTCAGAAAGAGAAGTTCAGGGAGTGGGGGCAGTAGAAAACTATAATAAGAAATGATGACAAATTTTTTATTTTTTTAACTTTTTAAAAATACTTTTAAGTTCATGAGTACAAATACAGATTTGTTACATAGGTAAACCTGTGTCATGAAGGTGTTCATTGTACAGATTATTTCAGCACTCAGGTATTAAGCTTAATACCCATTAGTTTTCCTGATACTCCCCCTCCCCCTCCTCCCACCCTTCACCCTCCATAGGCCCCAGTGTGTGTTGTTCCTTTCTATGTTTCCAGCCATTGTGGAAGATAATGTGGTGACTCTTCAAAGACCTAAGGACAGAAATACCATTCAACTCAACAATCCCATTACTGGGTATATACCCAAAGGAATACAAATTATTCTGTTATAAAGGCACATGTTTATTGCAGTACCATTTACAATAGCCAAAACATGAAATCAACCTAAATGCCCATCAATGATAGACTGGATAAATAATTTTCAAAATTTGATAAAAACTCTAAACCCACAAAACCAAAAACTTCAATAAATACCAAACACAAGAAACATTACAAAAAAACCCCAAGAACATTAGACTAAAACAATTTAACAGTAATGATAAAATAAATCTTAAAAACAGAAGATATAAATTTTAAAAACAGAGATAAGAAAGAGACATTGTATAGAAGAAAGAGATATATTCAAAAGAACAAAGAATGATGATGAAAATCTTTTTTTGAAATGATGAGTCATAATGCTGTACAGTAACATCCTTATAAATCTGGAAGAAAAATGCTGACCTAGAATGTTATACTCAATATAGTATCTTCCCAACAAACACAACTGATAAGAAAGATTATCACCAGAAAACCAACATTCTGAGGAAAATTATAGGAATTGCTTCAGGTCAAGAAAAATGATACTAGATGAAAATCTAGGTCTATATAAAAAACGAAGATTACTGAATATAACAAACATACGAGTACATATAACCTAGCCAAGAAGGAAAGACCTCTACAAGGAGAGCTACAAAACACTGCTGAATGCAATCATAGACAACATAAACAAATGGAAACACATCTCATGCTCATGGATGAGTAGAATCAATATTGTAAAAATGACCATACTGCTAATAAGCAATCTCCAAATTCAATGCAATTCCCATCAAAATACCACCATCATTCTTTACAGAACTAGTAAAAACAATCCTAAAATTTACATGGAACCAAAAAAGAGCCCACATAGCCAAAGCAAGCCTAAGCAAATAGAACAAATTTGCTTAGTGGTTGTTCATTTATAAGCCCAACAACCTACAGCAAATAATACAAAATCTCAGATGTAATAATAATGAGGCCTTTGAATGGAACAAGGGAAATGTCTACTAACTAATGTATAGAAATACAAACTTCAACTTAATCAAAATCATCAGAAGTTATTGAAATCATCACTTATGAGACACATAATTCATAGGGAGAAGATTCTTCCTATGAGTGAAGGCACTTAGATAGAGAAAAGGTAGAATTGCTTTTATTCTTAGGAATATTATTTTTGTTTGGAGTAAAAGAATTTAAAAAACAATAAACAATGCACAGATATATCCTGTCTAGAAATAAGGTATCTTTTTCTCCCCCATGGGAACAGCCAACCATTTTAAAAATAAAAGAATGGAAAATGTTGTACCAATGTCATTTCTAATTGAAATAAAAGTTTGCCTACATACAAGGTAAATTCCAGATCAAGAAATGGAGATAAGAAAGCTTATTTTGGCCAGGCATGGTGGCCCATGCCTGTAATCCCAGCACTTTGGGAGGCAGGTGAATCATCAATTCAGGAGTTCAAGACCAGCCTGGCCAACATAGTGAAACCCTGTCTCTACTAAAAATATAAAAAATTAGCCAGATGTGGTGGTGTGCTCCTGTAATCTCAGCTTCTCGGGAGGCTGAGACAGGAGAATCGCTGGAATCCAGGAGATGGAGATTGTAGTGAGTCAAGATTGTGTCATTGTACTCCATCTTAAAAAAAATAAAAGAAGAAAACTCATTTTATAGTGACATTGTGGTCAATTTACCAAGTGAACATGCAATTATAACAATTGATGCATCTAACCATGAAGTTTCAAACTACATAAAGGAAAAGTGAATCAAAAGGAAGGAGAGAATCCAAAGGAACTACCAAATTTATATTTGTATAGGTTTCAGCACCTCCTTTCAATAATTAATAGAGCAAATACATATAAAAATTAAGGATATAAAAGTTTTGAACAAAGATATAAAAAATGGACTATAGATGCTCCTGGACTTATGATGGGGTTCTGTCTTGATGACTCCATTATAAATGAAAAATTCTGTAAGTCAAAAATGCATTTAATATATCTAACCCATACAACATCATAGCTTAGCCAACTGTATCATAAATATGCTCAGAAAAATTACATCAGCTTACAGTTTGGCAATATTATCCAACAAAAAGCCTATTTATAATAAAGTGTTGACTGTATCATGTAATCTATTGAATATTGGGCGGAAGTATGGTTTCTACTGAATGCATTTTACTTTTGCACTGTCATAAAGTCAAAAAATTGTAAGTTGAACCATTGTTAAGTTTGAGATCATCAGTAAAATATCTTTAGAAAATACTCATTCAACAACAGTAGAATATTCATTATTTTTCAAGTGCATAAAAAGCATTAACCAAAATATATCATAATCTGGATGATAAAAAAGTCACAATAATTATAGAAGTTTTTATATTATTACAAATGTGTTTCTAGGCTATGATTAAATTATAAATCTGGAAGAGAAAGAGATAGGACATCTCACAAACATTTTGAAAGCAGCTAACATATTTGTGTATAGCCAATAGGTTATAGAAGAAATAAGAAGGAAAATAAAACATTATGAACTAAAAAATAAAATAAAAACAAGATAAATGAAATTATGTGAGACACATGACAGTGCTTAGAAGAAAACTTACAGTACTGAAACACTTACATTAAAAAGGAGAAAAAAATTATATGAATGGTTTAAGTTTTTCCCAAAGAAACTTCGAGTAGTAAAATAAATCAATAGGAGTATATAGAAATAGTGGGAAAAACAAGGGTCAATATCATTGACAATAAAATTTAAGAAAATTAATAAAGTTAAAAAAGTTATTTCTTGATAAGTTAAATACAAATGAAAACATATTTTCAGGCCAATCAAGAAAAGGGAATTTAAAGATTATGAATATCATGAATATAAGAGAATGCATCACTATATGTCCTATATATTTATAATTGACTTGAATTTTTAAAAATGTCGCTCTTAAACATTGTTAAGGTAATTAAAACAATGAACATAGATTTGGAGGAAACCACTTCAAAAAATATGTTTGATATAATATTTATATCTAGAATATATACAGAATTTTCAAGCTTGATTATATAAAAACAAATAATCAAAAAACATGAGCAAAGCACTCAAACCCTCACTTTACCAAGAAAGTATCAAAATAAAGAGATAAGAAAAAGCAATATTATTTACACTGGCTACAAAAAATTTTTAAATGCCTGGGAATAAATTTAAACAAATAGGTGAAAGATCTCTACAATAAAAACTAAAAAAAAATTGAAGAAACAAAAAATAGAAAGACATCAAATTCTCATGCATTAGAAGAATTATCATTGTTAAAAATGACCATATTAATTAAAATACTCTAAAGATTCAATGTAATCCTATAAAATACCAGTGGGATTTTTCACAGAAATAGAAAAAAAAAAAATCCTAACATTCATGTAGAACTACAAAAGACCTTAAACAGACAAAGCAATTTTGGGGGGGGTGGGAAGCTGTAGATATTATACTACCTAACTTCAGAATATAGTACAGAGGTATAGTAACCAAAACAACATGGTACTGGCATTAAAACAGACAAATAGACCAGTGAAACACAATGGAGAACCCAGAAACAAATCCATATATTTACAGCCAAATGTTTTTTGACAGAGTTGCCAAGAACATGCAATGAGGAAAGACACCCTCTTCAATAAACGGTGCTAGGCAAACTGGATATTTGTATGCAAATGAATGAAACTAGGTACCTGTTTATCATCATACACAGAACTCAACTCAAAACAAACCAAAAACTTAAAGTAATAACCCAAACCAGAAAAACTCCTAGAAGAAAATAGGAGAAATGCTTCAAAAAGTCAATCTAGGTAAAAATGTTATAGCCAAGACATTGAAATCACAGGCAATCCAAATATACATAAGTGGGACTATATTAAATGAAAAACCTTCTGCCCAGCAAGGACACAATCAACAGAGTAAAGTGATAACATATAGAATCGAAGAAAATATTTGCAAACTATCTGTGAAGGGACTTATATCCAAGATATAAAAGAAATTCGAGCAACTCAATATAAAAAATATAAAAATAAAAATACAAACAACCTCATTAAAAAGTGGGCAAAGGACATGAGCAGCCACTTTTCAAAAGAAGACATACATGTAGCAAACAGTCATATGAACAAAAGGTCAGTACCACTGATCATTAGAGAAATGCAAATCAAAACAACAATGAGATACTATCTCATACCACTAAGAATGGTTATTATTAAAAAGTCAAAAACAACGATGCTTGAGAGGTTGCAGAGGAAAAAGAAAGCTTGTGTACCGCTGATGGAAGTATAACTTAGTTCAACAGTTGAGAGAGACAGTGTGACAATTCCTCAAAGCCCTAAAGAGAGAAATACCATTCAACCCAGCAATTCCATTACTGGGTAAATTCCCAAAAGACTATAAATCATTCTGTTATAAAGATACATGCATGTATATGTTTATTGCAGCACTATTCACAATAGCAAAGACATGGAATCAACCTAAATGCCTATCAATGATAGAATTGGTAAGGAAACTGGTACATATATACCATGGACTACTATGAAGCAATAAAGACAGAGGAGATCATATCCTTTGTGGAGACATGAATGGAGCTGGAAGGCATTATCCTTAGCATATTAATGCAGGAATAGAAAACCAAATACTGCATGTCTCACTTACAAGTGGAAGTTAAATGATGAGAACACATGGACACATAGAGAGGAACAGGACTCCTGGAGTCTTTGGAGGATGGAGGATGGGAGCAAGGAGAGGATCAAGAAAAATAACTAATAGGTACTAGACTGAATACCTGGGTGATAAAATAATCTGTACAACAAACTCATGTGACACAAGTTTACCTATGTAACAAATCAGCACACACCCCTGAACTTAAAAGTGCAAAAATCACAAGAAATCATAAAAGGCAACACCAAAACTCCCAAACAAATAATCTAACAAGAAAATGGGCAAAGAGTGAAATGTCTAAAGAGACATTTCTCAAGAGAAGACATACAAATAGCCAAAAATATCTGAAAAAATATTTGTTCTCAATAATCATCAAGGAAATGCAAATCAAAACCACAATGAAATAGCTCACCCCAGTTAAAATGGCTATTATAAAGAAGACAGAAAATAACTAATGCTGTCAACAGTGCAGATAAAAGGGAACTCACAATGTGGAGGAGAATGTAAATTAGTATAGTGATATAGAAAACAGTGTGAAGATTTCTCAAAAAAATTAAAAATAGAGCTGCCGTATGATCTAGCAATACTGCTACTGGATATTTATCTAAAGAAAAAGAAATTAGTGTGACAAATGGTCATTTTTACCCTCATATTTAATACAGTACTATTCACAATAGCTAAGATATGAAGTTAACCCAAATTTCCCTGAACAGATAAATGAATAAAGTGTATATGTATATATAATATATGATAAACATATTTACATACATATTACATGTAACAAATATATATGTATATAATTACACACACACACACACATACACACACACATTGATATGGTTTGGCTGTGTTCCTACCCCATTCTCAACTTGAATTGTATCTCCCAGAAGTTGCCAGAGGGACTCAGTGGGAGGTAATTGAATCATGAGAGCCAGTCTTTCCTGTGCTATTCTTGTGATAGTGAATATCACACAAGATATGATGGGCTTATCAAGGATTCTCGCTTTTACTTCTTTCTCATTTTCTCTTGCAGCCACCATGATTCTGAGGCCTCCCAGCCATGTGCAACTGTAAGCTCAATTAAACCTCTTTTTCTTCCCAGTCTCAAGTATGTCTTTATCAGCAACGTGAATAAGGACTAATATAGCCAATTGATACCAGCAGAGTGAGGCACTACTGAAAAGATACCCAAAAAATTGGAAGAAACTTTGGAACTGGGTAACAGGCAAAGATTAAAACAGTTTGGAGGGCTCAGAAGAAAACTGGAAAATGTGGGAAAATTTGAAAGTTCCTAAATTATTGTTGAATGGCTTTGCCCAAAAGTCTGATAGTCATATGGACAGTAAGGTCCAGGCTGAGGTGGTCTCAGATGGAGATGAAGAACTTACTGAAAAGTGGAACAAAGGTAACTCTTGTAATGTTTAAGCAAAGAGACTGGTGGCATTTTGCCCCTGTCCTAGAGATTTATGGAACATTGAACTTGAGAGAGATGATTTAGGGTATCTGGCAGAAGAAATTTCTAAGGAACGAAGCATTCAAGAGGTGACTTAGGTACCGCTAAAGACATTCCGTTTTATAAGGGAAGCAGAGCATAAACGTTTGGAAATTTTGTAGCCTGACTATTTGATAGAAAAGAAAATCATATTTTCTGGGGAGGAATTTAAGCCAGCTTCAGAAATTTGTATAAGTAGCAAGGAGCCGAATGTGAATTCCCAAGACCATGGGGGAAAATGTCTCCAGGCCACATCAGAGACCTTCATGGCAGCCCCTCCCATCACAGTCCCAGAGGTCCAGGAGAAAAAAGTAATTGTGGGCCAGGCCCAGAGTTCCCGTGCTGTGTGTGGCTTGGAGACTTGATGCCCTGTGTTCTAGCTGCTTCAGCTGTGGCTGAAAGAGGCCATGTACAGCTCCGGCTGGCTTCAGAAAGTGAAGCCCCAAGCCTCGGCAGCTTCCACATGGTGTTGAGCCTTAGGATGCACTGAAGTCAAGAATTAAGGTTTGGAAACCTCTGCCTAGATTTCAGAAGATGTATGGAAATGCCTGGATTCCCAGGCAAAAGTTTCCTGCAGGGGTGGGCCCTCATGGAGAACCTCCACTAGGGCAGTGCGGAAGGGAAATGTGGGGTTGGAGACCCCACACAGACTCCCTGCTAGGGCACTGCCTAGTGGAGCTGTGAGAAGAGAACAACTGCTCCCGACCTTAGAATGATAGATCTCCCAACAGCTTACACCCTGCACCTGGAAAAGCTGCAGACACTCAATGCCAGCAGGTGAAAACAGCCAGAAGGGAGATTGCAAAGCCAGCCCACGCAAATTTGAACTCTAATTGTATATCTCAGAATTGCCACCTGTTGTGGGAGTGACCCAGTGGGAGGTAATTGAATTATGAAGGCCCGTCTTTCACCTGCTATTCTCGTGATAGTGGTAAGTCTCACGAGATCTGATGGGTTTATCTCGGGTTTCCGCAATTGCTTCTTCCTCATTTTCTCTTGCTGCCTCCACGGAAGAAATGGCTTTCGCCTCCCGGTCGTGATTCTGAGGCTTCCACAGTCATGTGAAACTGTAAGTCCAATTAAACCTCTTTTCCAAGTCTCAGGTATATCTTTATTAACAGCAGGAATATGGACTAACACACACACACACGGCACAAAAAGAGAAATAGTATATATTCTCACTAAAAATTAAAAAATAACATTGAGCTCATAAAGGTACAGAGTAAAACTGTGGGTTTTAGAAGCTGGGGAGGGTAGAGGGAGGGAAGAATTGGGAGAAGTTGTTTAACCAATATTAAGTTTTAGCCAGTTAGGAAAAAATAGTTCAGTTGTTCTGCATTGCTGTAGGGTGAATATAGGTTATCTAAAATTTATTGAACATTATTAAAAGCTAAAAGGTAGAATTTTAAATGTTCACAACACAAAGAAATAACAAAGGTTTAAGGTGATGGATATGCTAATTACCTGATTTAATCAGTACCCATTGTGTACATTTATCAAAATATCACTCTGAATTTCATAAATGTGTACAATTAATACATATCAAGTAAAAGTAAAAGGAAAGAAAAAGTCCTCAACATTCTTAGTCCTTAAGGACATGCACGTTCAATCTCAATTTGATACCACTGCATAGCCACTGGAATGGAAAACCAATAAAACAAAACAAATACCTGCAAATACAAGTGCTAGTGAGGATGTGAATTAAATATTCATATATGATTGATGGGGATGCAAACTGATGCAGCTTCTTTAAAATGTATTTTGGGAGTTTCTTATCAAGTTAAATACTTATCACCTGAACCATCAATTCCACAACGACCTATTTACAGAAGATAATTGAAAACATATGTTTACCCAAAAACTACAACTTCTGTTTATGCTTTTGACTGTGTTTGTTTGTGCATGATGGTTATGGAAAGGAAAACAAAAATGAATGAACAAAAAACAAATCAGTTGCAGATGTGAATTTGGCATGAAGGAAGGGGTTGACAACAATGGGATATCAAGAAATGTTTTGTTGTGATAGAAGGTTCTCTATATTTTTGCTTGGTGTACATGACTGTGTTCGTGAAAATTCATAGAACTGTACATTACATTAAGTGAATTTTATATTATGTAAATTAAACCTCAATAGAGTTAATTTACATAAAAAATAAGCCTCAATTTTCCACACGTTCCCCAAAAGTTTTTCTTTGATCTAGAAAACACAGAATCTATGTTCATATAATGTGATAAATATGACCTAGGATTTAGTAATTATTTTAGGTTTTACAGTATACGTCTTAACAATCATATTCAATGTTCAGATAATATTGCATCACTTCATATGTCGGATAAGTATACAACAATATGTTTCCATGTCCCTATACCTGGTGCTTGTTTTGTTGCCATACATTTTCCTTCTACATGTGGTCACATATCTGTTGGGTAGATATCTGAAAATGATATGATTGAGCTACAGTGCACATATATGTTTATCTTGTTAAGAAACTTGAAAATTATTATCCAAATGAACTGTATCATGTTACATTCTCATGAGAGGTATGTGTAAGTTCTAGTTGTACCAAATACCAAAATGTGATATGATCAGTGTTGTTATTTAATTTGAGCTTTCTAGTCAATATGTGGAGGTATACCATCATGGAAATATTCTGCATTTTCCTAATCAACAGTAATGTTCAGCATCTTCTCATATTGTTTTTTTTTTCATCAACGATAGACTATTAGAAATAATGGTGAATTTAGCATCATCATTACATGCAACATTGATATAAAATTTGTATTCTATGTGCCAACAAAAAGCACGAAGAATAAAAGAAAAACTATGACAGATTTCATGTCTAATCATTAAATATAAACAAGAATACATTTATAAGAAAACCAATGAATGTCACTTCATAAGTCAGACAGTTATATATCTCTTAAACAGAATATTAATATTGCTATTTATCATAAAAATGTGTTGAAATAATATTAAGAACTGCTTTTCATCAAATACTGGCAATAAAAGCATAAAATACAAACCAGAAGAGAGAAGACATTTTAATAATGTATTTAACATACAACTATTATACTTGGTATATTTGTAAAACTCCCACAAATCAGTAAGTCAGATAAAACACAAGAGAAACATTTGCTAAGGATATGATTTTTTAAAAACTTTTTGCATAAAATAATATTCAAGTGGCTGAATAACATGAAGTTACTCTGTATAGACATCAAATAAATGCAAATTAAAACTACATTTGCTAGCACTACTCGCCCACCAACATGACTTAATTTAAAAAATACACAATAAATTCAAATGTTGATGATGATGTATAAAAATTTAAATTCTCATACACTGCTGGCAGGACCATAACTTCTTGAAAAACTGTTGCCAGTATATAGTAAAGATGAACATATGCACACTCTATAGTCTGGAAATTAAAATCCAGGTATATACTCAAAGAAGTTTCCAAAATAAAAATTGAAAAATCTGGTAATGTATAAAATCTTCATAGCAACATTATATGTAATAATCAAGAAAACTATCAACAATATCTTAGAAAATTAAATTTTGGTACATCTATTTAGAGTAGAATGATATGTAGCAAACGGAATGAAAGATTCACTATGTGCAGCAATAGAGTTGAATTTCATAAACATAATAATGAGTAAAAGAAGCCAGACACAATACTACGTTTTATGATCCCCTTTATATGAAGAGTACAATCAGGTAAACTAATCTATGTTAGAAATCAGAATAGTGGTTATCCTAGTGGATGGCGGTAAGACAGGGAGACACTCAAAAAGGAGGCACTTGAGGGATAGTGATATTTTTTTCTTAATCATGGGATGATTACATGGGTGTGTTTATTACGGAAAATTCAGTTTCTTCTTCTCCTTCTCCTCTTCCACTGTCTTTATCTTCTGTTAGCTAAAATGCAATGTAGTGTTCTGTGTACAAGAAAATGCAATTTGGATTTCTTACAGAGTATTTGGATCTTGGGCACATTATTTAGAGGTTGATTAGTTGGGCTGCAGATGGACGCCTTGCTGATCCCTTGGGATTATCAGCTGTGACTGTCTTTTGATATAATTTAGTTCCTTCTCAGAACCACGGCTTTAATTAGTGACTCAACATCCACATGTGAATATTTAAGTGAGAGGAATCATTTTAAAGCTCTCAATTATTATCAGCATTGTTCAGCTATCTAGGATTAAATTTCTTTCTTTGTCAAACTTACTATTCCAGGTAGTGCATTGAAAAGTAGTTCCATTATAAACCAATCAAAATTAGACCTGACTCTGTGCATATGAAGTACTGCAAAAGGCATTTAGTTACTTATTGAATAAGTAAATATCTGGTATAAAAGTCATTTATCATCACTGCATTTTAAAATTATTGAATTTTTGAACAAAGTATTATAGGTAATTAAAAATTACAGAAATCCAGATAAGCAAGATAAATTCTGTGGCCTATATTACATGGAAATCTCTCTTGAAACTCTATTTCATACTGGGTTTGCAGTAATACACACATTGCAGTATCATCCTTTATTACTCTCTGAAGTGCTCCTAGAAATTGATTGATTTTGAGCATCTAATAAATTTAATAAATAAAAAATATTGAGAGAAATACTGCTGTGGTAAGGAAATTTCCT
The DNA here is from genome assembly GCF_030222135.1 of Aotus nancymaae. Classification (NCBI taxonomy): domain Eukaryota; kingdom Metazoa; phylum Chordata; class Mammalia; order Primates; family Aotidae; genus Aotus; species Aotus nancymaae. The sequence goes on from NW_026988413.1 coordinate 36,595,629, forward strand.
ATCTATATACCCATTAACTTGAGTTATGGAGTAATGGACTTTAGCTGGGTTCAAAGGCAAATCAATGTCATGCAGAATGGGGTAATAAAATTGTGCCCCATAAAGTTCTTGAATATCAGCCAAATCACAGAATATTTGGCAGAATTCCTAGAGTTTTCCTGCAGAATATTACTTCAGGATTTCTTAAAATGCTCATAAGCACATATAATGTACGTGTTGCCAGTAAACTAGGAAGCTATAATAGTGTTTCATTATTCTGATAGAAGCCAGTTGCTATAAAGTCTAGTAGTTCAAAATGTTTAAATAAAAAAATAAGTGGAACTTTTTAGAAAACTAATTTATATCAAGAGAATGCAATGATCTCTTACATTAATGGAATAGAAAGTATTGGGGTCTATGGTATATTATAGAAAGGAAAAATAAGGGGTTGAGTCACTTCTGGGAGACTAGAGGATGTCTAAATATTTCTCCCAGGCAGGAAGACCACATATAGTTCTCATGGTCTGGTCTGAGAAGTTTGAATAGGATGTGCCAGTTATCCGGAGCAGTTAGTGGACTGAGACTGAAAAGAAAAGACAATTGAAAATTGAATGGATGGATGGAAGTTGTTCATCTAAAGAGGAGGATTAAAGTGAAAAGAAACCTTGGAGCATGTGAGGTAGCTATTTAGGCCTTGTGTCCAAATTTAAGGCAGGAATATACATATGAATAGAAGACTCTCAATGGCATATAAATTAAGGATATTAAATGAAAACTGTAAATAAGTTTGGACAGGACTAGGGCAGGTATTTCTTAGCCATATCTGAGTTTTTCAGCTATAACTCTTTGATACATAATTGAAAGGTAATATAAGAAGCAAATATTGCTTATTTTCTATTCATGTTTAGTTAATCATCTTACTTTTCTATTAATGAGTAGTAAGGGAGAAGCTATAATTAAAGAAATGTTTACTGTCTTCATGAAATGCAAAAGGTAAGCTTTCTGACAAAGGGCCACAAATGTCATCATTATGATGGCTCCAGTGCCTAGAACATACATACCTGTCAAGTGACACCGTGCTCTCCCTTTAAGAATGGTGCTCTTACAAAATATGCTTCAGTCAGAATATACATTACCTTAATACAACTACTCTAGAAAGTATTACATGTCAGTATTTAATAATGGTGTTTTAGTTTTTTATAGTGGAAAGTGCATTATTTCTGTTTCCACAAACTTGCAGTTTCTTGTGAGGAAAGGATTATTTTTGTGTGCAGAGTGATTTTGAAATTAGATAGTAAAAAGTTGCCAGATGGGTGAATCAATAGGAAAAAGCTGGATAAATAGATGAAACTTCTTCAGAAAATGTTTAATTATTTATTGAACTCAGGACTATAGCTCAACTCTACCATGAAGATGAACTGAGACATAACTTCCTTAACATATCAAAATAAAGTATACATTTTGAAAGAAAAAAATAAGAAAATCTGCTTTTACCATCACAGGAAGATGTTTTGCCTTAGAAAATATTTTCAGAAATTATCAAAATAGACATGGTTGATCTCGACTCAATTTCTAGTTAAGGGAAAGAAAATGGCTTTATGGAAGCCTTTCCTTATTGTCCCCAACCCCCACAAACAGCAACATCAAATTTGACATTTAGACAAAAAAGAAACTTCATAACAATCAAAAATCAGGTGAGCAATCACAGTCCTGATTTTAACTTAATATCACTGAGAGAGGCACTGAATACATTAGGAAAGACAGTCTTGAGTTGCTGTTACTACTCCTTCTCCATGTCCTGGCAGTGGATATGTGGTATGCAGAGGGAGTTTCAGCTCTTTGGGGAGGAAGTGAGCAATGCCTGTGGGACTATGCATTGAACTCAGTGTTACCCTATCATAGCAGAAGGCAAAACCGGGATGAATTTGGTTGACACCCACCCACAAAGGGAGCATTTAGACCAGCCCAAGCCAAAGGGGTATCACCCATCCCAGTGGTTGAGTTTTATTCCAGCAAGCCTTCTTATTATGGGCTAAAGTGCTCTGAGGTTCTAAATAAACATAAAAGACAGTCTAGATTATAAGGACTGCAATTCCCAGACAAGTTCTAGTTCTGTGCTGGGCTCAGAGCCAGTGGACATAAAGGACATATGACCTAGTGAAATTCTAGTCAGGGAGGCTAAGGGAGTGCTTGCACTACCCCTCCCCTAACCCCAGGCAACACAGCTTGCAGCACTGAAAAAAATGACTTACCTTCTGCTTGAGTAGAGGTGAGGAAAGAGTAAAGAGAACTTTGTCTTGCATCCTGGACACAGGAAGGGAAACCACTAGGCAGAGTCCTGAGGGCCCTGTTCCAGGCCCTAGTTCCTGGATGATATTTCTAGATACACTCTGGACCAGAAGGGAACTCACTGTCTTGAAGAAGAAAACCTAGTTCAGACAGGATTTATTACATGCTGACTAAAGAGCCCTTTGGCCCTGAATAATCAGCAGTAATGCCCAGATAGTACACTATAGGCCTTGGGTGAGGCTCAGTACATTCCCAGCAATACTGGCTATGGTGAGAGAACTCCTTTTGCTTGAGGAAAGCAGAGAGAAAAGCAAAGAGGACTTTTTGTACCTTAGGTACCACCTCGGCCACAGCAGGGTAGAACACCAAACATGTTCTTGGGGCACTTCATTCCAGGCCTTGTCTCTTGAATGGCATTTCTGGACCTAACTTGGGCCAGAGGGAATCCCACTTCCCCTGAAGTGGGAGACTCAAGCCTGGCAGCATTCACCACAACCTCACTTTAAGTGCCCTTGGGCCTTAAAGAAACATCAAGGGTAGCCTGGAAGTCCTCCCTGTGGTCCTGTTGTTGTGGCAGTCATGGTGGGGAGGCTACTCTGCCTTTGGAAAGGGTATAGCAGTGTGGGAAGAACTTTTCTTGTTGTTTCAGTGTCAGCTTAGCCATAGAAGTATAAAGCACCACATGAATTTCTAAGACTTTTGACACCAGGTCCTTGCTCCAGCACAGCATCTCCAGACCTACCTAAGGCCTGGGGAAGCTTTCCATCATTGAAGGGAAGAATGCAAGCCTGGCTGGTTTCACCACATGCTGACTGTAGAGCTTGAGGGCCTTGTGTGTACATAGATGGCAGCCAGGGAGTGATTACAGTGGGCCTTGGGCGAGCCCAACTGCTGTGTTAGTTTCAGGTCTGACCCAACACAGTACCAGTGGCAGTGGTTAAAGGGGTGCTTGTATCACCATACCTCCTGCTCCAGGTGGCTCAGCAGACAGAGAGAGAGAAGGGGGTCGGGGGAGAGGGAGACAGAGAGAGACTCTGTGTTTGGGAGAAAGTAAGGGAAGGGAATAAGAGTCTCTGCCTGGTAAACCAGAGAATTATTTCGAATGTTATATAGTTTCCCAAAGGCAACACCTCTATTAGTTCACAAAAACAACAGTGTTACTGGGCTCGAAGCGCCGTCTAATGCAGGTAAGGCGTAGATCATGATACGGTTTGGCTCTGTTTCTCCACCAAAATCTCCTGTTGAATTGTAATTCCTAGTGTGGAGGAGGGGCCTAGTGGGTGGTGATCCTTGTTTTTGTGATAGAGATCTGATGAGGTCTGGTTGTTTGAAAGTATGTAGCACCTCCCTCTTCTCTTTTTTTCTCTTACACCAGTCAAGTATGATGTGCTGGCTTCCCTTCCACCATGATTATAAGTTTCCCAAGTCATCCCCAGCTATGCTTTCTGTACAGCTTGTGAAACTGTAACTCAAATTTCTTTTCTTCAAAAATTTCCCAGTGTCAGGTACTGTTGGGGTTGGACCAGCACACTCTGACCCAACGATGGATAAACAAATTCACTCAGGCAAAGAACGCAGTGAAAGAGCAGGTTGGAGGTCTCTGTGGCCACTCACAGACATTTGAGGGGAGTGTTGTAAAAAGCTAGCAGCAGCAAGCCCAACCAGCTGGCTCTCTAGGCATTTTACTCAGTATAGATTTAACAGAGGCTTTGAGTAAACAAACTTGTGGATAATGATTAAAAGCAGGTTCTGAGGCCTACGGCAAACACCATTTGTGGGTAATAAATTTGCCCCCCACTTTAGAGAGCCATCTGGTCTACAAAAGATTAAAGGTTAGTTTTAGGGCCACATGAGTTAACAAGTTATTCAGACAAACTCCCCCACATTCTCTAGTTATTTGCTGTTCTTTATCAACTAAAGGTAAAGGAGATTGGCTGCCTTAAGCTTTAATTCTATCCTGAGGCTTTTATAAAACCTTCCATCCTTCCAAGAAGGTCTGTGACATTTTTCTATAACTTTCTTTATAATTTCTCTTACAACTCTTCCTACCACCCTGACTGAACCCCCACAAAACATGTCTTTATAGCAGTGTGAGAATGGACTAATATAGATCACACCTAAATCCCTTTGAATGCATAGAAAGCCTTTCCAAGAAAGATGGGTACAAATAAGCCCAGTCTGCAAAAACTATAGTCAATACCTAACTCTTAAATGTCTAAACAATGACAAACATCCACTAGCATCAAGAAAATCCAGGAAAACATGACCTTACCAAATGAAATACATAAGGAAACAGGGACCAATTCTGGAGATACAAAGATATACAACCTTTCAGACAGAGAATTCAAAAGAGCTGTGTTGAGAAAACACATGAAACTCAAGATAACAGGAGATGAAATTCAGAATCCTATGACAGAATTTTTTTAAAAGAGATTAAAGTAATTAAACAAATTAGAAATTCTGATGTTAAAAAATGCATTTGACAATACTGAAGAATGTGTGGAAGTTCTTTAATAGCAGGATGGATCAAGCAGAGAAAAAATTAGCTTGAAAACAGCCTGTTTGAAAATACATAGGCAAGGAGAAAAAATAAAGTACACATACAGAATCTTGAAAATAGCATGAAAAATGACAAATCTAGCAGTTATTGTCCTTCAAGAGAGGTAGAGAAAGATAGGGGCAGAAAGTTTATTCAAAAGGCTAATAACAGAGACTACCAAAACCTAGAGAAAAATATTAATATCCATGTATAAGAAGGTTATAGAACATTAAGCAAATTCAACCTGGAGAAGACTACCTCATGGTATTTAATAATCTAACTCCTGAAGGTAAAGGATAAAGAACTCTAAAAGCAGTAATAGAAAGCAAACAAGTAAAATGTAATAGAGCTTCAATAAGTCGGGCAGCAGACTTTTCAGTGTAAACCTTGCAAGCCAAGAGAGAATGGCATGGCATATTTAAAGTGCTGAAAAAACATTTAAACCAGCCAACCAACAAACAGCTTTTACCCTAGGATAGTATATCCAGCAAAAATATCCTTCAGATATGAAGGTGAAATCGTGACTTTTGCTGACAAATAAATGCTGGGGTATTTTAGCAATTCCAGACCTATCCTACAAGAAATGCTGAAGGGAGTTCTTCACTCTGAAAAAAAATGATATTAATGAGCATTGCTAAATAATCTGAAGGTAAAAGACTCACATGTAATTGTACGTAGACGAAAAAACCCAGAATATTATAACACCGTAATTGTTGTGTGTAAACTATTCATATCTTAAGTAGAAAGATGAAAAAATGAAACAATTAAAAACAATACAACTTTTCATGAGTTAGTACAATAAGGTATAGAGACAATTTAAACAGTGGGGAGACAAAGCTGAACTGTAGAGTGTTTTCAGTTTTCTTTTTGCTTGTTTGTTATTTGTCTGTGCAATTGGATTCAAGTTGTCTTTGGTTTAAAATAATGGATTATAAGTTATTTCAAAGCCTCACGGTAACCCCAAAAACATGGAATAGATACACAGAAAATATAAACCAAAAAATTAAAACACACCACCAAAGGAAAACTACCTTCACTATAAGGAAAATAGTAAAGAAGGAGAAAAGGAAGAGAAGACTACAAAACAATTAGAAAACAAATAATAAAATGGCAGGATTAAATTCGTACTTAATAATAGCATTGAATATAAATACCTTAAACTCTCCAATAAAAAGATGTAGAGTGACTGAATTGATAAATAAGACCCAAGTATCCGTTACCTACAATAAACACACTTCACCTATAAATGTCCACATATACTATATATAAAGTAATAAAAGGAGATATTCCATGACAAAGATAAATTTTTTAAAAATGAGTAGCAAAACTTAGACAAAATAAAATAGATTTCAGTACAAAAACTAAGAAGAGACAAAGAAGGTCAATACATAATGATAAATAGGTCAATTCAGCAAGAAGGTATAACAATTTAAAATATATTTGCACCCATACTGCAGCACCTAGATATACAAAGCAAACATTACTAAAGTTAAGAGAGAACTAGACCCCAATGTAATAGCAGCAAGATACCTCAACACCCCACTTTCAGCATTGGATATGTCTTCCAGACAGAAAAGCAACCAAGAACCTTTGGACTTAGTATGCACAATAGAATAAATGGATCTATTAGCTATCTACAGAACATTTCATGCGCTGCATGGGCTGCAGAATACACATTCTTCTCCTTAGATCATTCTCAATAATAGACCATGTGTTAGGTTACAAAACATTTCGTAAAACATTCAAAAACTATTGAAATTATATCAAGTATCTTCTCTGACAACTATTGAATAAAACTATAAATTAAGAACTTGAATAAAACTATAAATTAAGAACAAGACAGATTTTGGAAACTATACAAATACATCAATATTAAGCAATGTTCTTATGAATTACTAGTGTATCCATGAAAATATTAAGAAGAAGATTGAAAATTTTCATAAAAGAAATGATAATAGAAACACAACACACCAAAACCTATGAAATATATATAAAAAAATGAGGAAAATTTCTAACAATAAGTTCTTACACTAAAGAAGTATAAGATGTTTAAATCAGCAAGCCAGTAATGCATCTTAAAGAGCTAGAAAAGCAAGAATAAACCAAAGCCAAAATTATTATAAGAAAAAAATACAGCAGAAATAAATGAAATTAAAATGAACAAAATAGTACGAAAGACAATCAAAATGAAAAGTTTCTTTTTAAAGATCAAAAATTGACAATTGTATATCCAGACTAACTACAATAAGACAGAAGACCCAAATAAATAAAATCAGAAATGTAATGGGAGACATGACAACCAACCAATACTGTAGAAACAGAGGATTATTAGAGACTACTATGAGCAGGTGTATGCCAATGAATTGGAACACCTAGAAGAAATAAATAAACCTCTGTACCTACAAAACTTACAAAAATTGAACCATGAAGAAATTCAAAACCTGATCACACCAATAACAAATAACAAAATTGAAACCGTAATTTAAAAAACCTCAAGCATAGAAAGCCCAAAACCCAGTGGTTTAAGTGCTGAATTCTATCAAAAGTTTCAAAAGGAACTGATATCAATTCTACTAAACTTATGACACAAAATAGAGGAGGAGGGACTACTTCCAAACTCATTAAAATAGGTTAGTACAGTACATAAAATATTTTGAGAGACAGAGTGAGATCAAATTCACATAACTTTTACTAGAATATATTGTTATAATTTCTAGTTTATTATTATTATTGTGAATCTTTTACTGTGACTATAAGTTAAAGTTTATCATAGTTATATATGTATTGGGAAAAACATAAGCTATATGGAGTTCAGTACTACCAGTGGCTTCAGGCATCCTTTTGGGTGTCTTGGAACGTATCCCTTGTGGTTAAGAATCCCAGGATGTTTGTTTGTTTGTAGTTTATAAATTGCTTTCTGAAAACAGCTCAGTGGAGGATCAATAAAATAAAGTAATATACATTGGTAACAATGAGATAATCTAGACCTAAAAAGGTAGTCTATAATTTTGTAAATTCAAATACAATTTTGGGAACACTTACCTAACTTCTATGCACTATCATCATAATTGAATAAATATACACAAAAGATGTTAAAGGTTTCAACAGTGCCTTAGTTTAAGAATCTTCTGAAACAATTAATTTAAGCAAAAACCAGAGTAAGTTTTATGGGACTGGCATCAATACAAAGGGGTTCAATCTGTATAAGAGATCAAGAGAAATATTGAGAAATTGAACAGCAGATAGATATTAAGATAAATATATTATTTCTATTTAGGGAACAGAGTAATAGTAGTAATATTGGGAGTCAAGATATATTTATTGAATAATACAAACAAACAAGTATCAAACTTGGAAATCTTTAAATACTAAGCATATAATTAAAAATGAAACATTTTGGCTATGTTATTTTTTGATAACATCAGTTAATATTCATTGCTCAATTTTATGCTTTTTTTCTATGACATTTAAGGACAAGAAATCTTCCTGATTCACCTTGAATTCCTCATAGTGGCCCAGCACAATTACCTAATTACTATTTTCCAATGAATGAGGAATTGAAGTGAATTAAACATCTATTATCAAGGCCATTAAAAATAAGTTTAGCAATTTTTCTGTTTGTAAGTGTAATAATAGGGAAATGTATAAGATCATGGACTATGAAATGACACTGCTATTGAATTTGCAGTGTGAATATATTAGAACATACTGCTGTTTTTTGTATGTTAATTTTGTATCCTTCAACTTTCCTGAATTTTGTTTTAGGTTCTAATAGATATTGGAAGAGTCTAGGTTTTCCCAAATATAAGATCAGTCATCTGCAAATAAGGATAATTTGATTTATTTCTTTCGAATTTGAATGCCTTTTATTTCTTTCTCTTGTCTGATTGCTTTAGCTAGAACTTCTGTTACCATGTTGACTAACAGTAGTAAAAGTTGGCATCCTTGTTGTGATCCAAATCTCAGAGGCAGGCTTTCCATTTTTGTACATTCAGTATGATGCTTGCTCTGGGCCTGTTGTATATGACTTGTATTGTGTTGAGGTCTGTTCTCTCTGTAGACAATTTCTTTTGGGGATAAGTTTATCACAAAGGGATGTTAAATCTTATCAAATGCTTTTTTAAGCATCAGCTGAAATGATAATATTAAATTTGTCCTTATTTCTGTTAATAGTTTGCTCTTTTATGGATATATCTTTGTCTGATTTGATATTAAGCTAAAAATGGCCTTGTAGAGCGAGACTGAAAATACTGTCTCCTAGCCTACTTTTTTTTTTTTTTTTTTTTTCCTGTAATAGTTTCAGTAGGAGTGACATCAGTTCTTTAAATGTTTGGCAAAATTCAGCTGTGAAGCAAATATGTCCTGGGCCATCCTATTGTGGAAGACATGTTATTACAGCTCTGATCTTGTTACTTGTTATGTTCATGATTTAATCTTAGGTAGGTTGTTTGTGTTTAGGAATTTTTCCATTTCTTGCAGGTTTTATAATTTATTGGCATACATTTGGTCATAGTGATCTCTAATGAGCCTTTGAATTTCTGTGATATCAGTTGTAACATCTTTTTCATCTCTGATTTTATTTATTTGGGTGTTTTGTGTTTTATATTTTTTAGTTAGTCCGGCTAAAAGTTTCTCAATTTTGTTTATCTTTTCAAGAAAACAAATTTCTGATTTATCTGTTGTAGCTATGTCTTTCTTTGAATTTTCTTTATTTTTGCCCTGATCTTTATGATTTCTTTCCTTCTACTAATGTTGGGTTTGGTTTTCTCCTGCTTTTCTAGCTCTTTAAGATGCATCATTAGGTTGTTTTTTTGAGGGCCTTTTTTTTGTTCTTCTTATCCAAGGGCTATAAGGTAGAAGCTGAGGTCTTTGATATAGAATCTTCTTTGTTTTCTAATACAGAAACTAAATACTATATATTTTTCCTTTACTACTTTAGAATCATTGCTGAAATATCAGTTAGTTTCTTATTTTCATTTTCCCTTCTAAAAATTCTTTCACATTTTCTTTTATATTTCTTCTTTGAACCATGTGTTATTAAGAAATTTCTAATTTATAATTATTTGGAGCATTTCTAGGTAACTTTGTTATTGATTTCTCATTTAATTGTGGAAAGAGAAACACTTTGCATTCATTAAATGTTTTTATTTATATGGAGACTTGTTTTATGGCTCAAAGAATTATCTATATTTGTGCCCTGTACCCTTAAAAAATACATTTTCTGTTCATGAGTGGCATGCTTATGAATATCAATTAGGTCAACTTGGTGGATACTGCTGTTCAAATATACATACGTACTCATACTGATTTTCTGTGTACTTGTTCTAACAATTGTAGAGATATAGATATTGAATTTTTTCACTATAATAAACATTTCCTTACATTGTTTATTATTTATGTATGTTTTTGTTTCATAAAGTTTAACATTTAGTTATGAGGTGCATAATTAGAATTTTTATGTTGTACTTATTTATGGATGTCTTTATCATTCAAAACTGACCATTTCTATTTCTGGCAACATTCTTTGCATTAAAATCTATTTTGTCTAATATTCATATATTCCTTCTAGCTTATTTTTAGTTAGTGTTAGTGTGGTATGCTTTTTCCATTATTTGTCTTTGAGTCTATTTCCTTCTTTAGATTTGAAATGTGTTTCCTGCAGTCAACAGATAGATATGTTTGGTTTTTTGTTTTAATTGCATCTTTCTTCTACCTTTAATTGGGGAATTCTAACCAATCACATCTAATATTATTATTATTGATATGTATGTATTCAAGATGAATACATTGGTATTTGTTCTCTATTTATCTCACCTGTTGCTTTTTTGCTTTATTTTTTCTTTTTATGTCTTCTGCTAGACTAATTGAATATCCATTGTAATTCTATTTTATTTCCTTTGTTGGCTTATTAGGTTCAATTATTAATTTTATTATTTTAGTAATTTCTCTAGGAACTTTTATACGCTAATTTATTATATTACAATTTCAAGACATAATATACCACTTTACACATAAAAATCTTAGTATATTTTGATTTCTCAGCTTCTGAATTTTGTACCATTGATGTTATGCATTTTATTTGTATATTTTCATAACACCATTACAGTGTTATACTTTTGCTTATTCATCTATATTTAAAATGAATTTTAATATTAAGGAAAAGTCGTGCATATTAACTGATGTATTTACCATTTCTCCTGCTCTTCACTTATATGTACAGAAATAAATTCAATCTACTATTACGTTATATTTGCCTAAAGATATTTCTATAATATTTAATGAAGCTCACATCTGATGGTGATTACGTTTTGTTATCTTTTCTGGGTCTGAGAAAGTATTTTATCTTTGTTTCTAAAGTATATTTTTGTTGAATATGTGTTTCTAGGTTGGCAGCCTGTTTTTTTTTTTTCTTTTAGTAGTTGAAATAATTTGTTCTAGGCTCTTTTATTTCATTGATTCCTACAATAATTTTACTGTAATATTATTTTTCTCTGACTTGATTTTCCCTTGCTTAAAGTTCCATAAACCTCCTGAATCTGTGAGTTAATCATGTTTTACAGTTTTTAAAAATGTTTAGACATAATTTTTTTGTAACCACTTCCTTTTTCTAATAAATGTCTAAAATATTTGGATATATATTGTTTTTAACCACTCCTTTTCTAGTTTTATAAATATTAAGCTGATTGAAGCATTTCATGATTCACTAATATCCTGCTCTTTTTTTTTTTTTTTTTTTTTTTTGAGATGAAGATTTGCTCTTGTTGCCTAGGCTGGAGTGCAATGACTCAGTCTAGGCTCACTGAAACTGAAACTGCCTCCTGGGTTCAAGCAATTCCCCTGCCTGAGACTCCAGGGTAGCTGGGATTGTTAAATTTTTGTATTTTTAGTAGAGACCAGGTTCAACCATGTTGGCCAGGCTGGTCTGGAAATCCTGGCCTCAAGTGATCTACCCATCTCAGCCTCTCAGAGTGCTGGGATTGCAAGCATGAGCCACCGGCCCCAGCCAATATCCTGTCCTTTTCATCACTCGTTTTCTGTGTGTGTGTGTGTGTGTGTGTGTGTGTGTGTGTGTTACAGCTTCCATGTAAAGTTCACCAGTCTTTTCTTTGGAAATATATACTCTCCTATTAATGACATCTGTTGTATTTTTTATCACACATATTGTATTTTTATCACTAGAAGTCTTTTTTGTATCTCCCACATCTCTAATTTTTGAACCTATGGAATGAAGGTATAATCATCTTTTTATTGTACTTGTCTACAAAATCTAACATCCAAGTAAATTCTGTATTGATTTCAATTGACTGATGTATTGTATTCAATACAATTCAATACAATTCAAATACAATTCAATTATGAATTGTATTTTTCTGCTTTTTGTAGGCCTGGTTTGTTTGTCTGTTTGTCTTATTGTATGCCAGACATTATCAGTATAATATAGTTGTATACTTTGAAGAATAACAAGTAACAGTACAGAATGCAAACCATAATTTGAAAGAATCCTTGGCCCTACTAATTTTTATGTTTAGCTCTTCCCATTTTGTTATTTAGCTCTCATCACTAGCTCTGATGTGGCAGTAGCTATGCTCTGGCTTAGAGGGCTTGTCTGTACTCCTAAATATGTCAGCCAGTCAGCCAACTCTATGTCTCTTTCCCTATATCTCACACCAACCCCCTCTGCTTGGGAGTTGACAGCTCTACTACCCTGCTTGACATTGTTAACAGAACGTTGATTTGCTTGTCAGATTCTGCAGCAACACTTCACACATTTTCCCAAATGCTAACTTAGCTGGTAACTCTAGCAAATCATATTCATTATCTTTTGCATTATTCTGTTTCTGCTCATTTGGAGTTAGGGTTTTCTCTTTCATTAAAATATATGTATCTTTTCATATAAATATACCTTATTTTTTATGTCTCTCAGTCTTGGATTTGAAGCAAGATGAAGAGACTCTAGTTCCATCTGCCAGTCAACCTTCACCTTCTGCTTCTATCCATAGGGCTGAAAGAATCCTCATAATCTTTTATCACCTATTCTGGCCACTATTACTCTCCAAAAAATACTGTGGATTTTCTTTTATAAAAATGAAACTTCTCTTCTTAAACACTAAGTAGTATGCATGTTACTGATTGTAAAACATTATTTTTCATAATGACATTTAATTTATTGCCTCTTCTTAGCATGTTTGCTTCTTTATATGCATGTGCTTTACAGTGAACATAGCTATCATTTAATACTGTAGGCTAAAATTAATTCTGTAGGACATTTGAAATTATAGTAAAGATCAATAAATGTTATTGTTAGATTTAAATTGTTATGATTGTGGGTTTTCAGGAAAACAGTTTTACAGGTAAAATCATTTAGTTATATAAATATAACTAATTGAATTTTATATGTCCTAACTTAATTATGTAAAATATCTATGTATTAATAGTCATAGATGCCACAGAATAACTGCATGAAAATTGTTTTGGGAAAAGGGGAAATGTGCTTTGTTCAATTGTATAGCTGGTGTTTTTTATTCTTCCCCTGTTTGTTTGTCTTTAGAATTCCAGAATAGGTCTTATGTCTAGCACTGTGCTCCCACAGCAGGCGGGAGTTCAGCTTATTCACAGCCTACATTTGTATGGCTTGTTGAAGCTCAGCTGGTATAATTTACAGTGTTCTACAGAGTAGCTTCTCTCTTTATGTGTATACTACATGAATAGAAGGTACTTGCAAGAGAGACTTAATAATCATATGAAATTACACACATGAGCAGCTTACAGTATTATGATAAGCAATTATACAATTAACATACACTGACTAATCCACTTTGGCAAATCATCAAAGACCCATAAATAAATAAATAAATACATAAATAAACGGTATATTGCACTATTTTAATGGACATAGAAAATTTAACAAAAGTTATTATTGCACTTATATCCTTGTACTTATAATCACAACCACCAAAATATTTATGGAACATATTTTTGGAAAATATTTATGGAACATATTTTTGGAAAATATTTATGGAAAATACTTACAATCACAACAACCAATAATTATGGAAAACCTTTTAGATTAAGGTTATCAGACTCTCAAATAAATTACTGACTTTTATTTACTGAAACTGCTAGTTAATTCAGAATAAACACATTTCAGGAAGTAGTTTCTCCAAACCACATGTGAAAAATAATTGAATGTTTAAGTAACTCTAATTTTAATCTGGTGGTCAGATAACCAGAGATTTCAAGGCAGAGCAAAGCCTTGTGTTCCTCTTCATGGCTTATTTGCTTATTACAACAGATATAAAACCATACCAGGTTTGCTCTCCCATGAATGAAATAATCACTACTACCTGATTTTTGTAGGAGGTAATCATCTTTGCAATCCATTTTTCACTGAACAAATACGTTGTTCTTCTTTGAAAGACATGACAGTTATAAATGGCTCTTAACTGTCTTTTAATATTTTACTGTTTTGGCCTTAGGAAAACAAATCTGTTGATAAAGATAAGATTTTATAGGAATTATTTTTGAGAACTTAGTAGGACCAAATTCCCATTTGCCCAACCGAGGTCACTAGATTTTTACTTAATTTGAACAAAGTTGAATAAGCCCAGCAGTGTACTGGACTAGAATGGCAGTGGGACAAGTACCTTATCAATGTATCAGACAAATGACTTGGCCTATGATAAAATAAGACACTGATATAAATTTTGCCCTTGTGCCATATATGTAGGCAATGTAAAATGTGAACAATCTCATTACGCCGCTGTTATGATTACATGTCAGGAAACAACTAGTTTGAATATCTTCTTTGATCTTGTTATTAAATTAACTAGGTGATTTTGGAAAAGACGACTTAAAAGTAGCAGCATAATAACTTAACATTTAAACAGAAAAGTTAAATGATGAACAATAGAAGGCAACAAAATCGAGGAACTGAATAAAAACAAAATTTTCTGCAGCCTAATGCAGAAAAAATTCTAAGCAATAGATGGAAGTACTGGTAAAATAACATGTAAGTATGAACAATAATTCAGATTGCTTGACAAATATCCTAGAGCAATGGATGAAAATGTCTAAGAATCTAGATCCTCGTGTGTATTTAAACAATTTAATGAAAGTATATTATTCCTAGAGAAAATAGTAGCCATACAGTTACTATCAAATATGAAGAGCAAAGGAAAAAGAGAACAATCTGAACATCTTCAGAATATTTTCAGAACTTTTATGGAAAAGAGATTAAAGACATAATAATCTAAAACCAATTAGACCCTAACTAAATTGCATCTCTTATTACGGGTTACTGCAAGACAATTATAGCCAATTTGACTATCAAATTGAACTCCTTGCAGTCTCTTTGAAATGTTTGTCAACACTTGAGAGTAAACTCCTCCCAAAAAATCATCTGCTTCTAATTTACTTGAATTCTATTACCAGAAATTTGTACAAAATCTTCACGACAAGAAGATAATTTATGTGATCTTCCTACTAAGATATTGTACCCCTTATTTCTTATACAAATCAACTTTTAATGATCATATTCTTTAATTTTATTCATGATATAGCTGTGACTTTTTATCTAGAAAATCAGTATCAGAGCACTGTGAATTCATATTATAAATTCATGCCATATTATGCCAAATGAAAATACATTATTTTCACTGCATGGTCCCCAAGTACTTTTGAACTTTGTCCGCTGGTCCATTCTGAACCAGGATGGCAATCACTCTATGTATCTCATATTCTTTTAGCCTTTGTCTGGCATGTTCATATCTGTATTGACTGAGACCTTTACTGATGGCCATTCCTCAAAGTTGATCAGGAAGAAGCAATATAAACGCTTTCAGAATATTAGAACTTCATTTGGTTGACTAAAAATGATAAAACAAAACTAAATTCAATCCCTTGGAAGCCAGGAGATACTGTTTACTTATGATACAGAAGGAAGAAATGTACCATATTTGCTTGTTAGATCTTACAGTCTAGTGGGCTTAAACAACAGAAATCCTTACTGTTCTGTAGGCTAGAATTCCAAAATCAAGGTGTTGATAGGGTTGAGAATTCTTCTGAGCACTATGAGAGAAGATTCTGTTCCAGGCTTCTGTTCTTTGCTTGCAGACAACAATCTTCTCTCTGTGTGGGTTCCTCTTCACTCTGTCTTTCCTCTATGTGTGTCTTTGTGTCTAAGTTTCCTCTTTTGATAAAGACATCATATTTATTGGATTAGTGCCCATCCTGATGACCTCATGTTTAACTTGTTTACCTCTGTAAAGACCCTGTCAACAATTAAAGTCACTTTTTGACGTAGTGAGGGTTAAGACATCAACATATGAATTTTGGTAGACACACAATTCAAGCGCCCGGGCGCGGTGGCTCAAGCCTGTAATCCCAGTACTTTGGGAGGCCGAGGCGGGTGGATCACGAGGTCAAGAGATCGAGACCATCCTGGTCAACATGGTGAAACCTCGTCTCTACTAATACAAAAAATTAGCTGGGCATGGTGGCGCGTGCCTGTAATCCCAGATACTCAGGAGGCTGAGGCAGGAGAATTGCCTGAACCCAGGAGGCGGAGGTTGCGGTGAGCCGAGATCACGCCATTGCACTCCAGCCTGGGTAACAAGAGTGAAACTCCGTCTCAAAAAAAAAAAAAAAAAAAAAGAAAGAAACACAATTCAAGCGATAATAGATACCCTGAGCCTACATTGTACACAAGCTTGAGAAGTCCTATGAATTCAGGATAGTATTCTCCAGCATCCTGAATGATGGCAGAGAATAGTTTTGTTTTGTTTAAGGAGAGAAAAGATGAGTAGGATATTCAACATTTAACCTGCATGGTATTCCACTGAGTATTTTTTCAGGCTTCTGAAGTTGTTGCTGTTTGTAAGCTGCTGCGCTTCTGACCTTAGTCCTGTCCAAACCTTCTTTATATATCAGTGGGAAATCACACACACACACACAAAAGGCAGGAGGAAATGAAGCATCTCACACCCTGGCCTCAGGAAATAGTTTTCTCCTTTCTTATAGAAGTAGAGTTTCACTCTTATAAGAAAAGTGTACATATATTTGTGAGGCATACATCCTAAAAATCTGGCAACAGCATGGCATCTTGTTGTGTGCATCTACTTCTCTCATAGTCCGAATTATTAAACATGAAGAGACAGAAAAGAGCAGACGGACATGTAGAAAATTAAAAATTTGAAGGAAATACTAAAAGAGCACATACCCCAGCCTTCAGGGAATACCTCTGTCCCATGATTTTGCTGTTCTTTGTCAGGATAAGACTTTATGACTTCTAATAATTCCTTTCTTGACTAAATACTGTTTTCCCTAATCCTATAGTTGCAGTCACTTTTTTTCTGCCCTTGAAGTTGGAATCTATTATTCTCTGTAAATATGTGTATTTGTAAGTGTGATTGTGTGCAAATATTGCTATGAAAGCATGTCAAAAGTTTCACAAAATGTGTTTTAGCATCTGCCATGGATAGATGCCATGCCCTAGAATAAGGGATAAAGAGGTGGTCACTGGCATATCAAACATAGAGTTTCTGAGTCTTGATAAAAAAATATCGGATTTCTTCAATTGCATTTTGCCTGCTACTTCAAGACATTTAAACTGAGTGCTTCTTTCTAGGATCTTAATAAACTGATAATGATTATGTATTATTTTGATAATAAAACAGTAGAGTCCTACTTGCTCGAATATTTGGTAAATATATCTCAAACACTAGGGTAAACCTGGGTCCATAATATATCTGCAATCCTCCTTCAGGCTTCTGGGGCTGGAATATAACTTTGAAATATATGTTCAATCAACCTATGAAAATTTGTGCTATGTGTTTAAAGAGTTGAACATATTACTCTTAAGTTCAGATTTCTTCCAGAAGGAAAAACAATTCAAGAAATTGTGATTTGACCTACCTAAACTTGCAAACCACTTCTC
The DNA here is from genome assembly GCF_030222135.1 of Aotus nancymaae. Classification (NCBI taxonomy): domain Eukaryota; kingdom Metazoa; phylum Chordata; class Mammalia; order Primates; family Aotidae; genus Aotus; species Aotus nancymaae. Next base: position 36,613,370 of record NW_026988413.1, read on the forward strand.
CCCACATCCAATCTTTCCCCAAATCCATTTTTAGCAAGGTCTTTATAAGGATGTTTCTATCTCTTTAACATCATTTGAGTCTCTGCATAGTCTTCTGATGAAGTCTCAGTTCTTCAGCATTTAAGTTCAACAATTCAAAAAGAGATCTAATATGTACTCATAAACTTGGCTGAGAACATAAATGGCTATGCATATGTTTTCCATAATTCACTTTAAGAGAATTATCACACATCTGTAATATATTTGAAAAGTTTTCTGACATCTGAAAGCATTAATGTTTTACTGTTCCATGGCAATACAGTCAAAATTTGAATTAAATTAATTTATACCATGTTTATCAAATTTACTAAAACTACAATAATTTAATTTTCAGTTTTTGAGATGTTCAGTATATTCTCATTGGTATTTATTAAATGTTTTGTCTCCAGTGACTGTACACTGAACATAGTCTTTCGATTATTATTAATCAGGGCCATGGGTATAAAGAGACAATGTGTATACTACTAAGGCCAAGCTAAATTTTGTTTATATAATCTTAAAAAAACAAAGGAAACACATGTATGAATAAAACATAATATCATAGTTTAAATGCTTCAGCTTTACTTAACCTCACCCTGAATGAGAAGATATTAAATAAAAATCATATTTTTTCGTTAAGGTAGACTCAACAGTTCCCCTCTTAGGCTTTATTTAGCACTTATCTATTACTAAAAATATTAAAAATATTTTTACCTTCCCTAAATAATGAGTAATTCACAGCTTTTATTAATTCACATAAATATTCCCATCCCCTATTTAATTATAGAAGAAAAATATTTTCAAAACAATGATATGCTGAGGCATTGAGAGAAGAAGTAATTTATTTATACATTTTCAAGAACACAGAGCCAGTTGTGCTGCTGAATATCTAAAAGTTTTCAGGTTATCATATGTAGTTGGGACTACACAAATTTCAGAACACTAGTGTATCCCTTATGACAGGATGTATAGTACTAATGCATTGAAATTGTTGTAAGCAGCAAGCCCAGGAGAAAAAATACTGTCATGAAGAAAGCTTAGTATTATTCATAAAGAGGTGAGGACCGAACTGTCCTGAGAACATTTATGTTCAAAATACTTCTATTTAGCATGTCTCCTGATTCTGAACATAGCTTTACTTTTATTATGGCATTTGACAAATGCCGTGTGTCTAAAATAAAAGACACAAAGGAAACTATCAAGTGCCGGTGGGATTCACAGTTCAATAATTTAAATGTAAATATATTTCTAATTATACCTGACATTAGTCTTAGGCCATGTAGAATGTATTCTGAGTCATTCAACTAATATGAATGTAGAATCCTCACTTTCCATAGAAAATTTTCATTTTTATTTATGTTATTTTGTGCTTTTGGTGAGTGTCAGTGATATTAATTCTATACCTGAGTCAGTGTTGGGAGAATGTCTGCTGTTGTTTCCATTTGTTGTAGTTAATTTAGTGGAAAATAGCTAACCCCTTAGGGTGTGCCATGAATTATACCTGTTTGCTATTGACAATGTTTGAAGAAGTGCACCAGGCAAAAATAATTTAGTAACTGACAAACAGTGCCCAAATACTCTCTCTGTAATAGTGTCATCTTAATTCCTTTCATATTTCTCTGTGCAATAAATTTTAGCTTTCCCAAGGAGAGAAATATATATGTGTATATTTTTTCCTTAGACATATAGGACTTCTTAGGACAGTACTTACATTGGCTATTTTAAAATGCAATTGTTAATTAAGGATCATTTATTTTGTATTCCATTTACACATTATAAGAAGAGGAATGAAAAACAAATGTGTTCATCAGCATAGGTTTTTAGGATGCTTAAAAAGGGCTGAGTGGGACTGACAATTTGATTTTAGGGTCAATATTCCACATTCTGACACTGAGAGAGGAAGGCAGGGCCATTCTTTAATGAGGCCCTCAGGGTTTCAAAGACCCTGTGTTCTGTGGTGACAAGTGTGAACTCTCAGGTCTTTCAATACAAGGAATGAATCTCGGAGCGAATTCAAAATGAAAGTTTTATCTGATAAGAATTTGTATAGAAGGTAGAAGTAAAATCCATGAATTTCGTAGACAAGCTGTAAGGAAATTTAACTTCCTGCTTTTTTGGCTCATCTAAATTCAGCAAATCAGTTATTATGGGAGAAATGTCTGAGTTTAGGATTATTCTTATTGGATAGACAAGAAAAAATGGTTGGAGCATGAGAAACAGAAAGATTTATGGAAGGTGTATATGAAAATTTGATGGCAAGAGAGAAGAAGCCATTAGTCACTGTGCTCATTTCCTAAGCCTGCTATAAAATACTAATTAATGGGTGGATGCAAACAGCAGAATTTTGTTCTCTCGCAGTTCTGAAGGCTAGAAATCTGACATGAAGGGATGGATAGGGCCATGCTCCCTCTAGAGGCTTTGAGGAAGAATTCTTTGCTCTGCTAACTCCTGGTGGTTGCTGGTGATTCCTGGCATTCCTTGGCCTGTAGCTGCATCTGTCCAATTTCTGCTTCTGTCTTCATGTTGTTGTCACTCCTCTGTGTCTGGAAGTTTGAAAATTTTCCTCTCTTAAAAAAGTACTAGTCATTGGATTTAGGGTCTACCCTCATCAAATATAACCTAATCCTATCCTGATTTCCTCTGCAAGACCCTATTTCCAATTAAGGTCACATTCACAGGTACTTGGGGTTAGAACTTAGGGTAGCCAATTCAATCCATAAAATTAACTTTATGATAATTGAATTAGAAATATAAACAATTATTTTGCAGAAATCATTTTGGGGTTGGGAGAGTAGAATGAAACAAGAAAAATGCTTAAAAGTATGCATTTATGAAAATAAGAAAAGTGTTTTTAAAAACCTAGAAAAAAAATTAAAAAATAATGATTTCCACTTTTATCTGGTAGAAAGACACCTTCTATTAAAAGAACCTATCTCTGCCACTAGCAGCACTAGGATGAGACTTACTTTCCTTAAATACAAACAAGGAAAAAATGCAGGATTGTTGCAAAGATTAACTGAAAAAAATAGTATAGAAACATTAGCCCCATCTTAGCATGAGGTAGGTATGTAAACACCAGTTGAATCTGATTGTGCCAAATAAAAATGGGTTATGTAGTTATCCAGTCAATTGAATCTAATCAGAAAAATTAAAAGACTTGCAATGATGAAAGTATCTGGAAATGTTGATTGAAAGTTATTTTGCTGCCTCACTATTGAAATGAGAACTAGAAGGCAATATATATAATTATACAATATGTAAATTATATATTGTATAATTATATATAATTATATGATATAATTATATATTTTATATAAAATATAATTTATATATAAATTATATTATATGTCATAAAATATATATATTTTATATATTTTTATATATTTTATATGTATCAAATTTATATATATAACAAAATATATATATAATTTCTATATGTAATAAAATATATATAAAATATCGATATATATAAGTATATATTATATATACTTACATATAATTACATGTAATATATAATTATAAATATAATTATGTTATACATAATATATATAAATATATATTTTATATGTATATAAATATATAATTTATATTTATATATTGTATAATTATATATTATATATTTATATATGATATATAGTATATATACTATATATACATTTATATACATAAATGTATATTACATGTAATATATAATTATAAATACTATATATACATTTATATACATAAATGTATATTACATGTAATATATAATTATAAATATGTATTATAATTATAAAATAATATGTATTATAATTATAAAATTATAATTATAATTATAATTATAATATGTATAATTATAAAAATGTATAATTATAAACATGTATATTACATGTAATATATAATTATAAATATAATTATATATTATACATAATATATATAAATATATATTTTATATGTATATAAATATATAATTTATATTTATATATTGTATAATTATATAGTATATATATTTATATATGATATTATATATTATATATAACTATATATAACTATATATAATATATAGTATATATATACAAATATATACATGTATATACATAAATGTATATTGTATGCATATATTTTATTATATTTATTATATAGTTATATGATAAACTATATTATACATAGTTAATAATTATATATATTTTATTTAATTATATATAAACATATAAATTATATATTATATAATTAAATATATATAATTATGTATAATTTATATTATATATAAATGTATATATATACGTTTGAAATCTAAGTTTGCTAACAAAGATACAAAGAATGAGCAGTCCAAAATACAATAAAGATACACACACATACATATATATATGTATATATAGTATTTTAGATTGCTCACGGCCTATTGTGGGCCCCTGTGATTATGTGAGTTAATATAAATAGGTAAACTCATATATATGTGTGTATGTGTGTGCGTGTGTGTGAATGTATATATATTAACTCATATAGTTATACATATATAAAATATGTTTAAAATAAATATATTTATATATTATATATTCATAATTATATTTATAATTATTATATATAGTTATATATAGATATAAGCTAACTTATATCATATATGAGTATATATAATATATAAGTATATATAACTATATATCATATATAATTATATCATATAAAAGTATATATAACATATAATTATACTATATATAGTATAATATATATAAAATTTATATGAAATTATATATATTTAATATATATATTTTAATTTATATATTATATATAAATTATATATATTTTAATTTATATATTATATGTAAATGTATATAATAAATATATGTATTTATATATATGTGAAATATATATAAAAAATATAAAATATAAAATAATATAAAAAATTTATATATAAATAATATATATTGTATAATTATATATAAACATATATGTAAATCATATATAATTATATAGTATATAATTATATATTATATATATTATTTATATATGCATTTGAAATCTAAGTTTGCTAACAAAGATACAAAGAATGAGCAGTCTAAAATACAATAAAGATACACACACACATACACACACACACACACACACACATCTATATATGTATATATAGTATTTTACATTGCTCACGGCCTATTTTGGGAACCTGTGATTATGTGAGTTAATATAAATAGGTAAACTCATATATAACTCATATATAAATGTGTGTGTGTGTGTGTGTGTGCATGTGTATGTATATATATTAACTCACATAATCTCAAGGTCACACAATAGGCCGTCTGAAAGCTGAGGAGCAAGGAGAGCCAGTCCGAGTTCCAAAACTGAAGAACTTGGAGTCTGATGTTTGAGGGCAGGAAGCTTCCAGCATGGGAGAAAGATTTAGGCTGGGAGACTAGGCCAGTCTAACCTTTTCACTTTTTTCTGCCTGCTTTATATTCACTGGAAGCTCATTAGGGAGTGCCTACCAGATTAAGTGTGTGTCTGCCTTCCCAAGTCCACTGATTCCAATGTTAATCTCCTTTGACTACATCCTCACAGACACACCTAGAATTAATACTTTGCATCCTTTAATCCAATCAAGTTGACACTCAGTTTTAACCATCACATATATGTCTTTAACATTGGGCTCTGTTAAGTGGTTTATGAAAGATGTAAGATTAATATTATAAATGCATGTGACTACTTATTTCAAATGTTTTAAGTGTGTTCTTTCCTTCAAAATATTTAGCTTTTTCTTCATTTCTTTCCTTTTATCCTTATACAATCTGATGCAAGAAACATATTAATATATTTCTTATAAAAATGTATGCAGAAAACAACTTTTTGTGTAACACAAAAAAAGAATATTTCTACAAATAAGAAACAGAGAAGAAAGAAACCAGGAATAAATGTAATCTATTTGCAACAAAAAGGTGTTTGTGAATAGGATGAATAGACAGTGAAGAGTATGACATTCCTCTGTGGGCATTATTTTATATCATTTTGCCTTCTGAATTATGTTAACATTTTCCATATTGAAGAATGAAAGTTAAGTCCACAGGATGGAAAATACCTAAAATTGAAGAGTAACATAACACAATGAATATGCCCTTTTATAAAATTGACAATTGTATCAAAGTAGAAAAAATTATCTCTGAAAATAATCTGGATGTCTCTTAGACTATATCTCAGCCAGATATAGTCTAAGAACCAGAGGAACTTTGAAAACATCTTAAAGCTATTTACCAAGTTTATCATTGTTAGTAGAATTGGAGTAATAATAACAAAACTACTTTTGTGTATTACCAATGAGCAAATAGGTTAAAAATTTTACTCAGAGCTCTCACTATGGAAATAAATAATATTATCATTTTTTTCTGATGTGGTGCACTAAGAAAGACACTATCATATATGTAGAATCCCTGTCAGAAGTGTTTAATCTGAATATGCATCAGTAAACAATTGTATATGCTCTAATTTAGATTCACTCTGCAAAAGGTCCATACTTGACACTCCAAATTTATCAGTGTTATGAAAGAAAAAGTAAAAATTGAGGGGACTTGCTACAATAAAGGAGACTAAAAGTCATGATAAATAAGCACAAAACATGACTTTGGATTCTGGATGAATTTCCAGAAATTTGATTCTGATCTATATATAAATTCTAATAGTGTAAAGGTTAAATTCCCAGAGGTGATAATTGTATTATGGTTATGAAGGAGCCTGTCCTTGTTCTTCAGAGATGTACACTAAGCATTTAGAAGTGATGAGTAGTGATGTCTGAAACTAGCTCTCATGTTTCTCTCTGTGTGTGTGTGTGTGTGTGTGTGTGTGTGTCTTTGATAGAGGAAGAAAGGGAAAAGGAGATAGAGGAAAGGGAGGCAGGAAAGAGGGAGAGAGAGAAAGAACAATAATTGGTGAATATAAGTGAAGGGAAATTAGGATAATAATATTCTCTGTTTATGTACATTCAGAACCAGTTTTATTCTGGCTTCATTTCTAGGAGAATCTTTCTATGACCAAAGATAATCCTAGGTAATTAGTAGTAGATACAGTTTACATGAAGAAATTTGAAATGCTTCTTGGACATTGTAATGTAAATGCTATAGAAAAATTATGAAAAAATTGAAATCTTAAAACCACAGAGGCATCTCGTCTTTATAATTAGAATTTAACTGAAAAGAAAATTATTCCTCTGAAATTACATGTCACAGAATAAATGAACAACTGAGACATTGTCTAGGAAATAGGTTAAGAGAAGTTAAATGTCTTGATTTACCCAGAAAATGACATACAATCTTTGTTTTAGTATAAAAGGAGAAACATAAAGAAGAATCTGGAATTCTGCATTTCCAAAATTATAAATATTTTTGTCTCTAAATTGTCATGAAGGAGACACAATAATATACTGACAAGAGAAAACCTCCACTCTTTCAGGGAGGTTTAATTAGTCAATTAATTGTTTTTTTCTGTCTCTTATTTTTATGAATCTCAAATTCATTTTCCATGCATTTTATAATCATTCACTACTCAAGCCAGACCCCAAAATAAACATAAAAGATGTATCTGATATAGCACAATGCATATTTTGTAGCACATCAACATTAATAGCTACACAAATAAAATGTTAAAAAAGTTTGAAAGTAGGTGGAAATGGCAAACAAGGGATATTGATTTAAGTTAGTGGTAAGAGAGTTGCTTCTTTTCAGCTGCAACTAAGAATGTTTCATAGCTTGTGGATGGACTCTAACAAATGTGGTAGACATGTCTAGAGTACTTAATTTATTATTGATCATATTTAGGAACATGGCTGTACTGGCCCTTTAGAGAAATGGACTTAAGCCTATGATTCCAACCCATTCTCCTGGTTAGAACAAGGCTCCTGAGTTTTCACTGGGGAACATGACAAAACCTCTCCAACACAATAAAGTAAAATCTGTTCTGAGTGAAGGGTTGAAAAGGTCTTTGTAGAATTTCATAGTATTTTAGGAGTGTGAAATTGATGTCACCCTTTGTATATTCTTTATTTTACTTTCATCAATTGAATGCATTGGTCTAATTCAAATGACTGTTTCTTGTGTTTCAACATAAATTGTGTGAGTAAACAGAATATACATTATACAAAACTACATTATATAATTCCACCAATTAAATATTCTCTATGAACATGAAAGTAAATGACAACACCTAAAGATGGATTATGTTTTATCTACATTTCCTAACTTTTATGTCACATTTTCCTTTAATCGATTAATAAATATTCACCACACATTGAATATTCACAGTTGTTGAACATACTTCCAGGTTTACTTGGAACTTCACAGTTTATGACTGTTTCCCAGTGCTCCATTCAATTAACTTCCTTTTCACTCTCAAAATTTTCCAATTTAGACAATAATTTATATAACCACTCTGGCACATATGAATAAAGAAAGGAAGAGTACTTATTCTAATTAAAACTGGGTTGAAAAATTTGTAAGACCTAATAATAATTTGCTAATAATTGTATCCAAGTAAGTATGTGTATGAACCTCTGAAATATATTTTTAATTTTGCAAATATATCCATATCAGATGAGAATGTCTACATTTTTACATTTTATGTTTAAAAATATTTAAGACATATGTATTTATTAGTTACTACTGAAAAATACTTTTTAATTTAACTGGCAAATTTCCAATAACTGCATAATCAAAGGTCTGTTTTATTTAAAATTGCTTACATTGGTAGCATAGTTTAAAAATTATTAGATCTCATATTGGTTTAAATTAAATCAAATAGCAATAAATACTTGGTTCCTTATCACTATTTCAAATATCTTTTTTTGGTAATAATGCAATCTTTCTCCATTTTCCTTATTTTTCTCTTCTATCAAAAATACATTTTAACACCTGCTTTCTTATAAGTCCATAAGGTTTGGAACCTCCTAGGCCTGTTGCATTTTTCCTGCAAAGGTTTTTCTGGGGGAGTCTTTTGATGGCATAGCATTTTTATTCTGCTCGAATGTACTCAGCCCTTGCTAGCTATCCAGTCTCAATTTCTCAGCACTGAAGAAAATTGGCTTCTACTTCCACACATCTTGGCTTACAGAGGAAAAGAAAAATACTGCCAGCCACACTGCATTTGCTCCTCCTGTCGTTATCCAATAACTGTTCTTCTTAAGAAAAGAATTCTGCCCCCGATTACATATATGAAATTAGAGACCATTTACTTTATTTTTGAAACGCTGTCACTGACATATTTCTGATGCAAGTTATTTCTAATAAATTAAAAATATCAAACTTGATTTCCCTCTATAAATTGTAAAACATCTTAGAGAGCAAAGCTGTTGTTTCTAACAAAGTGAATGAGTGCTTTCTCCTCAGTTGTGCAACACTGTGAAATGGCAGCAAAAATCAAATAAATAAGAAAAGTTATCCACAATTGAACTATGAATCATCAGGATTGTACTCAGCTGCAAGTGACTGGAAAAACTAACCTTCACGGCTTAAATAAATTGGATTCTATGGTCTCACGCACAGGAACTATGAAAGACGCAGTTGCCGATCAGCCATTAATGATGCTCTTGCAGACCAAGGCTTTTCTGTTTTGTATTTTATCTGATGACTGTGACCTCATTGTCACACAGCGTTTTTTAGGTCCATTCATTATACATTATTTTAAAAAACACATTTTATGTTTTATAGTAGTTTTAGGCTCATAGTAAAATTGAAGGTTTTTACATTAAACCTTCAATTTAATTGAGGTTAGGTTTCAACAGAGAAATAGATTTCCCATATACCCCTCACCACTACATGTGGATATAGCAGTCACACCCACATTAGCAATCACACCCACAAGAGTAGTACATTTGTTAAAATTGATAACATACATTGACATATCATTACTGTCCAAAGTTCACAGTTTACATTAGCATTCACTCTTAGTGTTATACAGTCTGTGACTTTGGACAAATGTATAATGGCAGGCATCCAGCATTATAGTTTCAAACAGAACATTTCCACTACCTTAAAAGTCCTCCATGTTCTGCTTATTTGATCCTTCCTCTTTCTAAACCTGGTTAAACATTTGAGATTTTTACTCTTTCCATAGTTTATCCAGAATGTCATATAGTTAAAATCATATGATAGCCTTTTTATATTGGCTTCTTTCACTTATGCATTTAAGTTTTCTTTATGTCTTTTTATGGCTTTGATACGGTTTGGCTGTGTCCCCACCCAAATCTCATCTTGAATTGTAGTTTCAATAATTTGGGACCTGGTGAAAGGTAATTGAATCACAGGGGTGGTTTCTCCCATGCTATTCTTATGATACTAAGTTCTCATAAGATCTGATGGTTTTATAAGGGTCTTCTCCCTTTGCTTGGCTCTCATTCCTTTACTTTCCGCCTTAGGAAGAAGGATGTTTCTTCTTCCCCTCCTGCCATGATTGTAAGTTTCCTGAGGCCTCCCAAGCCATGCTGAACTATGAGTTAATTAAACCTCATTCCTTTATAAATTAGATCATGTAGGGAATGTCTATTAGCAAAGTGAGATAGCTCATATCTTTTTAGTGCTGAATAATATTCTATAGTCTGGATATACCACGGTTTATTGATTCTTTATAAATTCTCTCATGTAGGGGATGTTTTTATTAGCATGAGATAGCTCATATCTTTTTCACGTTGAATCATATTCTTTGGTCTGGATAGACCATGGTTTATTGATTCACTTACCTACTGAAGAACATCTGGGTGGCCTCCAAGTTAAGGCAATTATGCCTAAAGGTGCTATAAACATCCTCCTTGTGCAGATTTTTGTGTAAACAGTTTTCAATTGATATATCAAAAAACAACATTGCTAGATCATATAGTAAGAGAATGTTTAGTTTTGTGAGAAACTGCCAAACTGTTTTCCAAAGTAGCTGTACCATTTTACATTCTCACAAGCACTGAATGAGAGTTCATGTTGCTCCGTACCCTCCCCAGTATTCAGTGTTGCCAATGTTCTAGATTTTGGTCATTCTCATATACATATGGTGGTATCTTGTTGGTGTTTTAAGTAGTATCAGTATTATATATCCCTGATGACAAATAAAATGGTTATCATTCATATATCTTCTTCGTCGAAATGTCTATTAATGTCCTTGACACATTTTTAATTGAATTGTTTTCTTATTGCCAAGTTTTAAGGGTTCTTTGTAATTTTGAATATAATTCCCTTATCAAATGAGTGTTTTGTAAATAAGTTTTCCCATTCTGTGACTTTTAATTCATTTGACAGCGCCTTTTGCACAACAGAAACCTTTAATTTTAATGTATATTAATTTTAATGTAAACATTTAAAATGCTTATCAGTTCTCTATTTTCTATATTATATCTTTTGTCTTTGATATGGTATCTACAAAGTCATTTCCAAACCTGATATAGTTTGGTTACGTCTCCACTCAAATCTTATCGTGAATTGTAACTCCCACAGTTTTCATGCGTCATGGGACGTATCCAGTGGGAGATAGTCAAAGCATGGGGGTAGGTCTTTCTCGTGCTGTTCTTACAATGGTGAGTGGGTCTCATGATATCTGATGGTTTTCAAAAGAGGAGTTCCCCAACACAAACTCTCTGTCTCTTTGCCTGCTGCCATCCACATGAGTTGTGACTTGCTCCTCCTTGCCTTCTGCCATGATTGTGAGTCCTCCCCAGTCATGTGGAACTACAAGTCCAATAAACCTCTTTCTTTTGTAATTGCCCAACCTTGGGTATATCTTTATCAGCAGCATGAAAATGGACTAATACCAAACCCAAGCCCATCTGCTTTTTTTTATTCTGTTATTTTCTAGTTGTTTTCTAGTTTAATATTTTATATTTAAGCCTATAATTTATCTTGCATTGATTTTTGTGAAAGGTATGAGGTCTGTTTTAGACTTTTTTTAATTTTAATTTTTATTTTTTTGCATATGGAGGTTCAGTTGTCCCAGTACCATTTGCTGAAACAACTATCTTTAGTCTGTTGTATTGCCTTTGCTGCTTTGTCAAAGGTCAGTTGAGTATATTTATGTAGGTCTACTTCTGGGCTACCTATTCTGTTCCATTGATGTATTTGTCTATTATTTCATGACAACCACACTTTCCTAATTGCTGTGGCTATATAGTAAGTGTTCATGTCAGATAGTGTCAGTCCTCCAACTTTGTCCTTTTTCAACATTGTATTGGCTATCCTGTGTCTTTTGCCTATCTGTATACATTTTAGAATTAGTTGATTAATATCTATAATATGATTGTCTGAGATTTTGATTTGGATGAGTCTATATATCAATTTAGGAAAAAAATGATATCTTGACACCATGTCCCATTTTAAGACAACAAATATGGGCAGGGGCAGTCAGTTGCATCTCTATGTTTATTTTGAAAGAAAACTTTCCTCTGAACTTATTGAAAAATATTTCCACTCATATTCCATTGCTGAAAATTGTGCCATATTTCTACTCTTAGATACAGAAGAGAAGCTGTGAAATTGTATATTTAATTTTCCAACTCCCAGGTAAAAAATAAAAGGAGAAGTGTTATATTAGTGTTGAGTGAGCCAACCTGCTACACAGGTCTTAATATACTTACATACAGGAAGAATTCAAATAATTTCTTCCAATAAAGTATTTTCTACCTCAGTGATACACTTTAAAGACCTTTGCAAAACCTCTTTAATGGAATCAGAAGAATTCACAGGGCCTGTGAATGGTAGTGCAGGAAGTAAATGTTTGCATTGTTCCTTATGTTTTAATTATCAATGCTATAGAATTGGTATATACTAGCCACTGAATGCATATTTGATAGAACAGGAGTAAATACCCTCCTAAAAAGTTCTAACAGGATGTAACTGTTAGGGTTTACAGATGTTATTAAAGAGAAATGTCTTTCTTAAATATTGATTCACCTACTTACTAACTTGAAAAAGATTTTCAGTGTCTAATATGTAAAATTTATTTGATAGGTGTTGTGAAAATGGAAAATAAATATTTGAATCTCATTTCAGTGTCAGAGACAAGGTTTTCAATGGAATTAAAAGGACATATATATCCTATACTTAGTTAAAATTATTTAATAGTCACATTTTAAAAAAGGACACTAAATCAGTGTTATTAAAGGCAGAGAGAAAAAAATGAGGACATGGAGATTTAGAGGGAGACATTATTCATGATATAGGGGATTAGAAAAAAAAACTTACAGAAACGATAACCCCAGATCATTTCAAAGCAGTTAATAGAAGTGTATAACCCTCCCTCTGTGTTCAAAAAACATTGGCGGCTCTATTAATTCTTGCCAGTAGATACAGTCATTGTGATTTTATTTGCTCTTAAGTTCCAAAGACATGAGGAGGCTAAGGGAATCAGAATTTATGGTGTGAGATTGTAGAGAGCAAGAATGTGTATGTTCACTTAAATGAATTGCCTCTCAAAAGAGCTTGCATTGCTAACAGTTTTAACAATGAAAGAATAAACATAATGTATGACCATAAAGATTAAAAGCCATATGTAATAATAATGGATTGCTAATTAGAGCAAGGAAGATAAGAGGTGAGATTTAGTATTTAGTACAGCAATATTAAAACTAGGAGCTGCAACAGGAGAATATTTCCCCTAGCCTCAGCAGGAGCACTTGCAATAGACTGAGGCAGAATGTGCAATTGAACTATGTCTGTGTGAAAATAAATGCAACCAGTAGCAAGTAACTTTAAATGAGTGAGATTTCAGATGTTCCAATATGGAAATTTTTTCTTGTTCTCTTTTTTGTTGTTGTTAGTTTCTTTCATGAAAACTATTGTTTATAATTATTGTAATTCGAAAGTATTACATGTGCATCAAATTTGTGTGAATTGAATTTTTCCTTCACTGATTTGTATAATCTCTTTCAGTTCTGAAGTCAATGATTCTGTAATATCACTGTGCTTTCTAATGTGCATTATCTTTATTGCACATTCTACTTCAGTCTAATTTCCACCAACATTCTATCTTTTACTTTTAGTCATTCACCAAATATTTATTTGGCACCAATTACTGGCCAGCCATGGTTCTAAACACTGACTTCATGGTTTTCTTTGCTTTTGCTGTTTTGTCTGTTTTATTTAAAATTATTGAATCTTCAGGATGAAATTATAAAAGCACACACAAAAGGCAATGAAAATCATCAGTGATGAATGTCGAAATGGGGAGAATACACAGAGGATTTAGTGTTAATAAGATGTCAGAATAATGGGATGGAATTTGTGAGATGGAAAGAGTAAAGATCCTCCTCAGTGTAAGGATGTCTATCTTAGAATACAAATTTAGTTTAACTTTGTATTTTCCTACTCTTTTTTTTTTTTCTTACTTGTACTCCAGGGATTTGTTTTATGGTCTAGGCTATGGCACAGAAGGAAAAATAATTGATCTTAGAAAGTATTTCTTTTTCAAAATAAATGCTATGTTGCTCCAGACTATAGGAGATTTTCAGCTAATAGAGCCAAAAATATTTAGTATACAAAAGAATATGAAATGTAATAGGAGTGAAACTGAGAAGAGACAGTTGATCTAAACAAAAAGTAATGCCAACCAGACTGATATATAATCACAATTTCTGTAATTGTATGTGTTCAATTTTCTTCTTAAAAGAACTATAAATGTATAAAATAAATTGGATGCTTTTTAGGAAGTTTTTTGACACCTGGTTTTGATGGACAAATAATATCAGATATGACTTTGTAGAATGGTAAATAGCAGTAAGAGCAATTATATGTATCCACCATTGATTATTTGATGATTTGAATTTGGTATTAAAGTTTAGATTAAACATAACTTTCCCACACTTGAAGTAATTGCTGCCAAAAGGCATTATCACAAAATGTTTTGGAAAATAAGATACATAAATGGTAGATTTACTCTACAAAAAACTTTACACAATCAGTTTCTCAAGAATCTTCAGACAATTCTCAATTGTCCGAAATCTCAGAAAATTTACTTCCTGCACATGTTTCCTACAATTAACTAACCTGTAATTTACCTTGTTTCCTATTGACCACGTGAACTGGCTCTATGAAAGTATTAGTGGGCTAACTATGGCACGGTACTCCTGATGATCAGGGAAGAGAGCAACATCTAATATTTCTTGAACCACCACCTAAGACTGGAAAGAGATCTCTCTAATCGTTTGGATCCAAGATAATTCTTTTTTTTCCATCAAGTACTCTACATGTTGCACTTGAAAAGTAATTATAAAAAATCCTGTGCTTATAAAGGATCAGAAAAAGGAAATAGCTAATTACTGGTAACCTCTCAGATTTGAACACATTTTAAAGTCGAAATACTTTTACTGTACATAGGCTTCACTATTAGACCAGGGCAGAGGAGATAAATTTATTTTAATGTAGTATTAATAATAATATTTAAAATCTTAATGAATGCTAAGTTGGGGTAATACTTCTAAACTATTATTTAAATCTACACATATGTTGACCCTGGTTATGCCTGTTGAAGACTGTTAAATCTTCTCTTACTGCTTATCTTTATTACTTATTTTTTTCTGGGTGAGTAGCCTCTTGGCTAAAATAGCTTTCATATTTTTCCAAATGGAATTGAAGTTTAAAGCTCATATACAGTCTCAAAAGTAAAGCATAAAAGGAAATTCTAGGCTTTAGAAGAAATGGCATTAAATATTGTCATCAGGTGGAGAGAATTAGCAGTTACCCTTCAGCCTTTCAGAAATGTATAGAGGATTTATATAGGTATTGATGATTGAGTAGTGTGGCTTGAAGTATAAACAGAGGGCAAGGAGGCAGTGTGGGCTACTCGGGAATCATGCTTTCAGCTTGTCTAATCTGAGGTCTGTGGTTTTGTTACCTTTGTAATGATGCCTGACTATGTAAATTCTGAATAAATATTTTTAGTGGAATTAGATTGAAATTGGAGAAGAAATAAATGATAACAGTTTGTATAACTGCAGTAGTAGTCAGGTTCCAGTCTGGAAAACAGAAGACATGCTAAGAATTCAATGGGAGAAAATTTGTATTTAGGAAACTGGGTACTAAGGTTTCAGAAGGCTGAAAGGGCAAATGAGATCCCAGGGGTAACTTAGAGTTAAAAGCTCTAAAAGGCAGCTAGCCCTCCTAGGACTTGGGGAGCAACAAAGAAGAGGTGAGGATTAGCAGAATCTAGAATTAAGAAGAGGGATCCCACAAAGCCTGGAAACATTGGATCTCCCTAATTCCCATGACCCATATGAGTATTACATGATACATTCATAAACTAATGTATTTAAATGCCTTTTAGGACCTTGTCTGAGTATACGTTCCTAATTTTATTATTTAATTATCATTATCATTATTATCATCATGAAGGGAACCTAGTCTAATCTGAAGCATCTAGTAGGTAGTAAAATCCAACTCAATGTTTGTATTCTTAACCCACCTTCAATGATGTATAGAATGTGAAAATACACTGTAAAGCCATATTCACACACTGATCCTACCTACCTTCAATGATGTATAGAATATGAAAACACCCTGAAAAATCATATTCAGACACTGTCAAACAATATGCAGATACTGCTTACGATTATTGTATGATAAAGCTAAACTATATTAATTTAGGGTACTATATCACATCTTATAAGGGACATTAACATTGAGTGTAAATTTTGATCTTTAGTTATTTGATATTGTCGATTTACCTTTAACTTTTCTAATTTGCAGGATAAGTTGCAATATAGTCCCCTAGAACATATAATGCAAGATTGGACCTCTGGTGAATGTAAATATGCCTCCAACTGTTCTGTACTTTTCAACATATTCACTGGTGCATGCTGTGTTTCTGCTTTTTACAAGGACAATCAATCTTAGGCTTTTCAATGTGTCTGTTTCCCATGTTACGGACTTCTGCAGCAGTAAACTCACACTTTGTGTCGATATAAAATTCACTTACACTGTAAACAAGGGGCTGTTGAGAAGAAAATCATACAAACAGGTGTATGTCTTCTCAGCACAGATGGTGGTGTAATATTAAAAAAAGTCATCTCTTGTCAACACTAAAACAGTTGCATTTTTTAGTTATGTATAAGATAAACCTGCTCACTTCATTAGAGTAAAAGATCATTTTTTTATTTTTTTGTGTGGCTATTCTTTAAGGAAACAAGGCACTGTTATAGTCCAACTGCTGCCAAGCAAAACCCAGATGTTAATGCAGTGATACATTTCCATGGACAGTCATCAGGAGGCAAAACCATTTTTAAATTGTCAGTCAATAACAAATGCATTACAAATGTGATAACAAATGCAAACTAAAATACTAGTTTTGATATAAATTTAGCAATTATAAATACAATTTGAAGTACCATCACTTTCTGCTCATTACTTATCAAGGGATCTCTTTCCCATATGTATATTTTTAGGCCAGTCATCTAGAAAGCTCAGACTGTGCTAATGTTTTTGAACAGGAAACTTTCAACAGTAGGGTGTTTTCTATTTTAGTAAGTAAATAGCCACTAAAATTCACTTTAAAAGATTTTTTCCTTTAAGTATTGATAGATAACCCATATATTTATTTTATGTTTCCCAGAAAATTGTTTAGCACATGTTTTTAATATATTAATCATTTTAATTCTCATCATAAATCTGTAAGGTAAAAATAAATATTATCTTTATTTCTTGACTGTCCTGTAATTGTTCACTAGTTCCATGATTCACTGAAAAGACTCACACATCTCAATGTAAAATTATACTCATGGCTAAGAGCTATTATAGTAAAGAATAAAGTTCAGGAAAAACAGGGCTGGAATACACATACATTAAGACAAAAGAAGTCCAAAGCAAGCTTTCTTGTCTTCCTCTGTGGGGTGTGTATGGGCACTTCTGTCTATCCAGCTGCATACTTCCAGGAAATGTGTGAGATGGACTTGCTCAGAAAAGTCTTCTTGAATTGTGAAATCAAAGGTCAGCCATGGTGCAAATCCCAAACCACAAACTATGTGCATGTAATTAACTTTCAGGTTTTATTTTAAATATGATAACAAAATCCTTCATGTTGATCTACTGCTTTTGGTTTTAGAAAAGCATCATTACCAAGTAATTATGAGAGCCTTCCAGAAGTTTAGTTTTTCATGTTTGACCAGGCCATCATAATATAGAAATGGTCAAGAATTAAATATAAGGGTCTATTGTCTTACCTATTTCTTCTCAAGGGCACTGAGTAGTTGAGTAACTTATATAAGGTTATACAGCTAGTAAATGTCAAATCTATACTTTAAATTCAAATAAATTTGGCTTCAGATTCCATACTCATAATTATTAAATAACATTTCCTTGCTACTATCATATGCCATAAATTAGTAAGCATACACTCAAATGTTGTTCAGAGACGTGACGATGTCATCCAGAAATCAGGAGCTTCCCTTTTTCTGTCCTGCCGCTCAGTGTGCCAGTGACTCTTTTGTGGTGGTCAAAAGAGGGTTGCAACTACTTCACCACTATATCCTAACTCTGTTAACGCTCAAAAGCAGGGAGGGAAGGGAACTACCTTCCTTTAGATCTGGCCCTCTTGTTATTAGAGTATAAAAACAAACATTTCTTAATGACAAACTGACCTGAGTGATACATTTATATATTTTTGTAAATAAGGTTTTAGTTTAAAAATATATGGTCTTGGGAGAAAATACTATTTGTTATAAATAATTCAATAATTCAAATGATTTAAGAAAAATTATATTTTTACAGTAGTTTAATACCTCAGTGTCTGATTTTACCAAAAACAATTGCTTTATCTAAACCCATTTTCCACTTGCTATGTTTTGCTACTGTATAAATACATCATTCTGGTGATAGCTTTACAGTACCTTGGGAAAATCTTTAAGTGTCAACAGTCTATAGATCAGCCAATTAACGTAAATCCCATTACTGAACCTATTTCATGATTTAATTATGAATTCAACGCTTAAAGAGAAATGATTTTTAGTAGTTTTGTGGTGACAAAATTTTGAGAGTTTCATCATCATGTTACAACTAATAATAGATGTGATTTAAAGGAAAAATAAAACTCACCAGTTTCTAAGTTAAAAGATAAGTTTATAAAGTGGAAAAAATAATTGGACTTTCCTGTGTCACTAAAATATCCCAGAGGACTTCAAATGTCTGTCTTCTACTTGATTTTTTCAATTGCCTTTCTCCTTAAGGATGTTGAGCCAAGTCTCTTGCAAACATTGCTGTTTCAGGGTCATTGAGGCCGTATTTCTAAATAAGAAAACGTTTCAACAGATCAAATCTTACAGCATGTTGAAAACGTAAAAGAGAAAAAATATCAGAAAAAATACAGAGAAAAAAATCTTCATATGTCCCTCAATATATGAACTAAGATAATATTCTCTAGATCATCAAAATAAAATAGGTCATTAACAATACAGACAAGGAACAAAAATGGAAATTTACTGTATTTTTTTGATATTTAAGTTATTGCTCCCTGTGTTCATTTACTAGGGTTGCCATAACAAAGTACTGTAGACTTGGTGGCTTAAATAACAGCCATTTATTATCTCACAGTCTGGAGGCTTGTAATCTGGCAACAAGGTCCTGCAGGGTTGGTTCCTTCTGAGACTGGGAGGGAAGGATCTGATCCAGATGTCTTCCCTTGGGTCTAAATAAATGGTCATCTTCTCCCTATGTCTCTTCACATCAAATTATATTTCTTCCATTCATATATGTGTCCAAATTTCCCCTTCTGTAAAGACGTTGGTCATAACTGGATTAGGGTCCACCCAATTATATAATTTTTATTTCCACTGTAAAGAACGCATCTCCAATTAAAGTCACATTCTGAAGTAATGGGGATTAATACTTCAATGTATAAATTTGGAAGAGAGGACAGGACACAATTCAACCTGTAACACTTATGACTTCTATAGTTTTGCAGCAACTTCCTTAGGGAAAACAAAATGAACACATTTTTTAACTTAAAATTATGAACTGAGAGCTTATGTTTGGCCACATGCTAAAAAGTATAGATAAGTAGTATTAGACAATAAACACCTACTAATTTTAACAAATTTACAAAATGCTTTTAAGGAAGAAAAGCCCTTATAACACCACTTAATGACAGATGTTATATAAGTATACATTCTAAGTGAGTAATATGTACATTGTGGATCCTCATAGGCGCATACCAATTCTCTTAAGCAATAAAACCCAGAAAGTCTAGTAAGTTTCACTCTTGTCACCCAGGCTAGAGTTCAAGCAATTCTCCTGCCTCAGCCCGCTGAATGGCTGGGATTAAGATGCCTGCCACCACACCCTGCTAATTTTTGTATTTTTAGTAGAGACAGGTTTTTGCCATGCTAGCCAGGCTGATCTGGAACTCTCGACTTCTGGTGATTAGCCTGCCTTAGCCTCCCAAAGTGCTGGGATTATAGGCTTGATCCACAGCTCCTGACCAGTTAGGTAATTCTTAATGTTTTGTATTTCAACCAATTTCTACATGTCCTTTATTGCAAAATGCTATGCTACCTGTATTATTTAATTGATTGCATATCATTTGAATAGAAGTTTCAAGTTTGCTTACCCAGTTTTCTGCTTTGCCATTTATTTATTCATACAGGCATGTGTAATTTATTGAATGCCAACTAGATTCTAAATGTTGATCTGGGTCTGGATGATAAATAAGCACACTCTAGATCCTTAAGAAGTCCAAATCTAATGAAGAAGAAAGAAATAGACTAAGAATGACAATATAATATCTAAGTGATAAACAATGTGTAGGTTCAGAGAATGTATAAACAATTTGTGCTTGAAACCTCTAAGAAATGTTTCACTTAATCTGAATATAAAAGGAAAATGGAGATTTCACTTGGCAGAGAAGTGTATGAATGCGGGAGGGAAGTATGTATGGGATTTAGGGAAAAATAATGGTTACGTTTGGGGTAAAAGAACAAAATAATAAGATAGTATTGCAGTTAGAGAGAACAGTATACAAGAGTGATTGCCTGGTACCTCCAGAGAGAAGAAAGGGGTTTGGACTGGAAGAAGAATAGGCTGCACATGGGAAATTTTGAGAGATGATGCTAAGGAGGAAAGGGATAGGCAGACCTTTTTGGCTTTAAGAGTTCTTTGGTTTCACATCTTAGCTTCACCCAATTGCAAAAGGACACAGATCTACCAGATGTTTCCATGTCAAAGTTTCTTTTAGTTCTTTGGGATTTCTATAGGGTTAAAAACCACATTAAAAAAAGAAAGATTTTTTTTTTTTCAAATAACTTAGATAACTTATTTTTAGTTTATCTGGATTGTGGTTCAACACAGATATAGCCCTCAGTACTGGAAAGGGGAGTGTCAAAGGGCAGTGGACATCAGTATGGATCTCTAGTTCACACTATGGTCCAGAACATCTATGAGAAGCTAGACTCCTCAGTGCCAATACCATCACGTGTACCTGGCAGATACAGCCCCTTGAGTGTTTTGACCATTAGCGTGATGGCTCAATTGCCTATAAAGAGTATGACAATATGATAGATACTAAGTGTACCTGTCATTAACAAATGGTCCTCTTAAAACCGTGAGCCTATTTTGCAAAGTAACTGTTGTGTACATATTTGTGCTACAAGAGAAAGCTTCATGTGTTGTCTCTAAATAAAATGCAGTGTATGTTATACAAAGAGAAGCCGGTATAGATTAGTACTTTCTGTGACATTTATCAGTGTAAAGGGATAACATCAGCTGTTGCTATAGAGTCTTTTTTATTTGTAAATTTAAATGAAATATAATTATTGTGGAGTACTTTAAATTTTTTTATTTTCATAGGTAGTCTTATTCTTGATGGGCAAAAAATCTTAATTAGCATAAATCTTGAATGGACTTGCAGCTATAAATGCGCAATTCGGAGTGCTGTAATCTTAATGGAAGAATATGTTCCTGTCAATGGCAAAAAAAAAAGGGGATTTGGACTAGAAGGAAAATAGGATATACATGGTAATTTTTTAAAAAATACATATTTTTCCGCCTTTCAGGTACAACTTTCTTATTTTTCTGTTTTGTTTTAAATCAATAAAAGAACTAAGTCCTAGAAGCTGCAGTGATATATTCCAGATCAATAATATTTGAGTAAAAATATACCACAATGTAATTTTTATTTAGCTTTTTAATATTATTTTACAACTCTTTGTGTTGCATGTAAATTTTTATTTACGTAAGTCCTGAAGCAGCAGCAAGTTTGTGCATTCATCTTTTTGTTTGTTTTTATTTAAATTATCACACTGCTGGAATACTTCATTTGCACAAAATTTTGTACCATACTTACTAATTGTAATAACATTACCCCTCAACCCAGGGAAAAAAATACAGTCTGGGAGACTAGATTAGATTTCACTGAAATCTAACGAAACTTCCTTAAATGGATTGTGACAAGATTATAAATGTTCTGAAAAATAACATTTTAACATTTGACCATCAACTTTAAGAAAATGGTTTGCCTATAAAATTTTTTGTAATTTTTAAAATATAGTATATTCTACCCTTATATGGGCCTCAGAATTAAAATATAATGAATAGGAAGGAAAAGGAAAAGAACGCAACTGAGTGCTAAGCCACAACATTTTGCTAGAAGTAATTAATGAAGGTAGAGTATATACTAAATATCAAATGTAGAATGTCATAGGGCCAACAAGATAACAGTCTATACTTTTAACTTACACAGGTGAAGTGGATTTTGCAATTACCAGTTGTAGTAAATGCAATAAATAAAACTCCTAAAACTGATACTATATGATGCCACCTTAAGTTTTCCAGGCTGCAACTGTGCATAACTTTAAAATGGTTTTCTTAAATTAATTTATTTTAAAAAATAGAACAAAAGAAAGATGTTAAAACTAGTGTAATAGCTTAATAGAATAAGTGTAGCAGATTTTGGAAGGGATGAAGAGGGAGATAGTCAGAACCCTTCACCAGATTCCCCACAACTTGATCATAGTAGTGTAGATTAAGGATGTGCTTTGTGGATGTGGTTAGTCAATGACAGCAGCGTGACAGATTTCTGCACCAAACCCCACAAAATTCTTATTTCTTTTTCTGATTTATCTTGGGAACTTAACTAATGTACTAACTGCAACTGCCATACTATTTCTGCATTTTTGTTCCAAAAAAATAAAATTGTTTTATTAAAACTGTATATTCAGGACTTAGGTAAATAAAAATTTACATGCAACACAAAGAGTTGTAAAATAATATTAAAAAGCTAAGTAAAAATTATATTGTAGTATATTTGTACTCAAATATTATTGATCTGGAATATATCAGTCAATTGGAATTGGTTCTAGATTTTCAAATATCTAGTCCTAATACATGTTTGGCAGACTATGTGCTTTCTTTGATTTAAATAAATTGACTAACTGTAATTGCCAATAGTCTTAAAAGTGCCTCCTAAAAGGTCTATATTAATTAATATGAACCCATTCAACAAATATTTATTGAACAAATTGTAGATATCAATGTTACTAAACACAGGATACAAACATTTTTAAGATACAGGTGCTCCCTTCTAGATGCATTTGGTAGTCTACAGTGGAAGTTACATAAATGTGCTATTGTAATACAGTGAAGTAAATCCATAAAGAACCTATTCAATCACATTATTTTATAAATTATTTTCTATTACCTTATCTCTAACTAGAGCTTCCTTCTGTCATGTCCTCTGTATTTCTATTTTTGTTCATCTTTTTTTCTTCCAGTAATATATCTGTGAGAAGTGTTGCTATGCATTTAGAAACTGGAAGGCAAGCATCTTTCTATAATAAAAATATACTGGAAAGGTTTATTATAGCATATAAGTATTTACTGCTAAACTATGGAATACATGTTCATGGCATAGAGGAGAAACCCTCTTCTGTGAGTACACAGGTGCTTCTTTTTGGTCTCAGCTTTTCCTCAGTGAATATCATTGCTAATGATGACGGAACATGAGATGGGTCCTCTAGGATGTTGAGACTCTGACAGTCAAACACTGAACCAAAAGGTAGCTACGGCATCCCTGGACCACTTGACCTGACTCCTTTCTTTTCTCACTCACTCAGCAAGCTTGGCAAAACATTGAGCTCTTCTTCTAGCGTGAAAAGAAATAAAATCATACCAAAGCTATCTCACTTCATTTTTTTTTCCCCTAAAGTTTATGAGGCCATACAGAGGAATCAGATTGAACATGGTGCAACTCTGGGTAAATCTTCATTAAACTTCCTTCTATTTGATCTCTCAACTTCCTTTAGCCACAGGGTTTGTGCTCTCAATACCTCTCTCTGTTAAATGGCTAAGTTTCTTCTTCTTTTCCCTCCTTTTTAAGTTAGTTTTTTTCCCCCAAATATTATCATGAAATAACAAATAGTACATTAATACACTTAAAATGAACATGTAATATACTTAAAATACGTAATTAGAAGCTTAGAATAGCAATTGTTCTACACTTTTAAAATTGTAAATCTAGACACACACCTAGGAATTTTTATAATATTAATTACATAACTATATCATTCATTTAAATAGCTTCTTGATGTTATTATTGAATGGTATTAATGTATGTATGTGTCAATGTGTTTAAATTGGCCACCTTTAATGGACAGTTATAACATTTAGTCACTTCTATGTCTCATGAAACTTTAGAGCCAACTTCTTGATTGGCTTATATCCATGAAAAACGTACAAATTACCTTTCCAATCTAGCCAATGATCTTTTAAAATTAATTATAATATTTACTATGTACTTTTCTCTACATTAACAAAAGTGTCTTTAATTTTTATGGAAAGGAATTGGAAAAAGATATGGTTTTCTGACTCATACTGGCAATAAACTAGAGACAATGAAAGCATTGGTTTTTACCTTTACCAAAGTCAACTTGCATTTACTGCCTAAGAGCATTGAGTTTGTGTGTACAGACTTCTTTAAAATTTCTTTACTCTTTTCCTAATATTATATATTTTAGTCCTTTTTTTCCCTTCAGTTAGTCATCACTTGATTTGAATTTATAACCCACAAATTCTGTTTATCTTTTTTTTTTTTTTTTTTTTTTTAGTTGAGACACGAACATACTATGTTGCCCAGGCTGGTCTTGAACTCCTGGGCTTAAGCAGTCCTCACAACTTGACCTACCAAAACACTGAGATTGGACGCATGAGCCACTATACCAGCCTACAAGTTGAATTTTAAAATAACTTAAAGGAAATAAAAATGAAAATGTATCTTATATTTGTACTTCTCATGTAACAATACTTACATACATAAAATAGTTACCAATGTTACATCAAATATATTAATATTTGTTTCAAATTCCAAATGCAAGTGATAATTTATTATTTGGTACTATATTTACCTCTATACCAACCAATACCAGGCAAGATCTAAAATACATGGTTCTTTGGGCTCCCAGTTTAAGAAGGCTTTGGTAAATTAAGTTACGACCAAAGGAGAAGCTCTCAGATTAATAGACTTTAAAAGTGTAAAACAAAACTAAATTATGACAGTTATGTTCTTTAGCTTTAGAAATTGATTAATAATGTTGGTTTTAAAGCATTGGAAAAATGGTCAAAGCCCTGTCTTTGTGTATACTCTTTTCCTTGTTAGACTGCCATCCCCCACCTTTTCCCTGTGATCTCTCATTCCTAACAGAGTTTAAAGCCCACTTGATAGCCTTCAGTAACCTCTCAAGTTTATTTAGGTACTGCTGGTTTTTCTATCCTACTACCCTATGCATATCACTGTACAGTATTTAGTCCATCGTATTTTAATGATGTTCTTATCTATCTCTCACATTAGACCATTTAGAATATGGTTTATATCATGTACATTTCTACAGTCGAATTGACATTTAATAAATGCTTACTCATTAAATTAGAAAAAAAAATGTTTAAATTTGTTCTGTGTGAACTAAAACAATTTGACATCATTGAATTAAACAATAAAAAAGTAAATTGTTTTAAAAGAAACAACATTTAACAATTGTAGTACATGATAAGAGAGGCCACTTTGAATGGTAATGAGTTCCAATTTACCATAGATATTCCAAGTATGAATAAATATGAGAAAGCCTGGAAAGGATTAATTTATCATAGAGAAGTGTGAAATTAATGCTCTACTTACATTCTCATGAAAAGTCTAGCTCTCGATATCACTAAAGTCAATCTGTAGGTATATAATTTGTACAAGTAAATCTTGTATTATAAAACAACTTATTAGTTAAACTGAAAGTCAGTTGGCTCCACTTTCTAGACAAGGCGACTGAGGCATTAGCTGTATAAAGGATATATTGGAGCTCAATAACTATTGTGGCAGAATGGGAAGAATAATCACTGTATTCAAAGCGCAGCATTCTTTCTTTTAGGCCACAGTCATTCTGCGGAAAGAATATAGGGAGATGACTGTTTTCATGAGTGGATAGGTCATTCAAAGCCCTTGCAACACAGGACAGCGCTCTTGGCACTAGAAACGAACATGCTGAGTCCTCACAGGGACAGATGGATTTGATGACAGCAATACTGCATAAAGGCTTTTATTAATAGCCTTTATTTTTAGCCTAGCATATGCTATTCTTGTATAAATGTTTAATCGCTTTGGAAACTTACTAAGTATTTTTATCTCAGATAATATCTTGTTGGAAAAAATTCCAGTTAAATTATATATTGCTCTATAAAAGATCATAATGGTATAGTGACCTCTGTGTGTCCCAGATGAAAAGTGCTAGCTTGTATGTCAGCCTTAGTTTTTCTAATGCTATTATGGAGACTGTGGCTTACAATAAATGAGGTAGTAGAAAGGGAATTAAATCTGTAAATGTATCAATAAAATGTACCTAAAATTAGATAACATATAATCAAAATAGACATAATAAAAATGTACTTGAAATACAAAATACTTCATTTCCTTTCAGCAAGCTTAACAAATCACCCAAACTTCAGAATATCATTTATACTCATGAAATTGATAACCCCATTACATGGTAGCCTTGCAAAATTATATATGGTGCTTCATGGCAACTTACAAAGTAACAATTTCAGATTAAGGAGAATATAATTATCAAATACAAATTAAAATGAGATTTAAACAACTACAGATAATCATTTCAGACTGTGTATCTCATAAAAATCTCTTACTTATCCTCTTTTGAATGCTCATTTGTTTTTCTGAGCAAGTTTAATTGCAAAATGACCTAGTGATTATTTTTAAAAACATCAAAAGAGAATTTTATTCAGTGAGCTGGTTTATATTTCTAATTCTTCCTCTAACTATAATCATTTCATGTCACTTTTGCTCTTTTATATAATTTGGGCATTGAAAGAGATGACTCAGTTGTGTTTTGTCTTTATTATAAAAATATATGAATTTAAATGCCGTTATGTATATTAATGTCTAGAAAATTTATATATTAAATGTGATTATGCTGTTTGTAAATTTTAAAACTCACAGAAGCCAAATATTCCATGATGCAAATTACAGATCACTCCCAAGATTATTTTGACTTTTTTTTTAACTAAAGAATAAATACAGTCTTACTAATACAACTTGGTGAATATTTATAAAGATTAAATGACTATCTCCTATGTAACAACCCCCAGACAAATAAATAGAACATTATCACCACCAGAAAATCCTCCCTTGTGCCTGTGTACAGTCATTTATCCTAAAATAATAAATTGAATAATAAATTTAAATATATTTGAATATGTAAAATAAAGGAAAATATAAAATTATTTTTTACCGAAATAGTAAATATTCAACTAGATGAATAATAA
This sequence comes from Aotus nancymaae, assembly GCF_030222135.1. Lineage (NCBI taxonomy): Eukaryota > Metazoa > Chordata > Mammalia > Primates > Aotidae > Aotus > Aotus nancymaae. The sequence goes on from NW_026988413.1 coordinate 36,641,104, forward strand.
CAGTCACAATAAACAATGTGGAGTGTCTTGCACTTAGAGTTTAGATGTGCATGTTTTATATTAAGTTAATATGAAATCAATTTGACTGCTGATTTTAGCAAGCTTTCATATTATGAATTTTTATATTCACAAACACAATACAAATAAATTTAAATGAGTAAACTAAAAGGAACAGAGTAAAGAGGAAATTACATTTCTAATTAATAATTTCTGTTTCAGCAGTCATGAGGATTCAGCCATAAATTGGGTACTACTCATGATCTTCGGAGTTAGAAAAAATAATTTTGCACTGAATTAAAAATTTAAAAATATGTTCTATAAAACTTAAAGGACTGAACACATCACTCCATTAGACTTACAATCTAGTGATACATGTACACATACACATATATATACAAATGCATGTTTACATAAAATGTAAGATAATTTAAACACCAGATACATATAACAAAGTATGTACTGTGACTACATATAATCAAATATAACATGAAGCAAATTATCATTTTTTAAAAATCTTTACATTTAGTTTATTTATCTAGGGCAGAAATATACCTGACAAAATGGTCATTAACTTGGACAATTACCTGTTTTATTGCGTGGGTTTCCCTATACATCTTTTTGTACTAATTAGAATTTCGAGGTAGGTTCTAAAAACCTGCATTTTTTTGTTGTTAACTTGTTTGATTAAACAACTATTTAACTGTCATATCTATGGAACATACATACTTTGAGTTACATTGTAAGAAATTCTTTGTTTAATAGAGCTATAACTAGAGTTGTGAGTTGTATATTACCATTAATGTTCACAAAAATTTGTGGAAGAGTAGTAATATTGATATATTTTTCTTTTTATTTATAGTACGTAGGAGATTTATTTCTGTCCAGAACTAAGTAAATTACCTAAATTTCTCTATGTTTCAGAATAATAAATATGACAGCTAGACTATTTTAAGATATATATAGCATAATATACATACAAAATAATACACCTGTATATGTGAATTTTACGGAGCTATTGAAGCTAAGTGGAATTAAAAAATATTCACCAATTCAAATACATACATTAAAAAAGGGGACCAATATGATACTTGGCAAATCAGTATCAGAATGATACAAAGGGAGAAATATAATAGGATAAATAATAATAAGTTTTCTTATATTTTTAAGAAAAATAATACTTTTTTGCAATTAGACATAACATTCTCATACACTGAAAGAATGCAATCTTAGAAACAGGCTATCAATTCAAAGGCTTAATGGGTAATTACAGTTGTATGTTCACATTTCTATATACTTATTGTATCAGCATTTATAACTCTTGATTTCATGCATATGTGTCTTAGCTCTAGAAATATTTTATGTACAAAAAATTATTGACAATATTTTGGAATGTAGATTACAGAACAATGTGAGACAACATGACATAATGGAACTAACACTAAATCTGAAGGCAGAAGATGAATTAAATCTTGACTCTAATGCTTATTAATTGAGTATAATCACTAAATCCACTAACTTTTAGAGTGACAATTTTGGCATTTAGAAATGAACATAATAATATTCCTACCTCGATACTTGTGTGATTGTTAAAATAAAATGAAATAATTTTATATGAAATACCACATTGCAATACACAACAGTGTAAACAGGAGGATTCTGTAGTAATTAAAAACATTTTTTTCCCTTTTCAAACACACAAAACCCTCTAAAAAGCCACAGTCATCGTTTCATTATTTTTAAGTAAGAAAATAATTAATTTTAATATTGTCATTACTACCAGGATTATAGACAGTCACTAATTAAAAAATCTTCAACTACATTCTTCGTCAATTTGGGTTGCTATAACACCATAGACTGGGTAGCTTGTAAAACTCAGAAATTTATTTCTCATTGTTCTGGAGGCTGAAAGTCCAAGATCAAAGTGCCAGTAGATTTTGTGTCCAGCTAAGGTCCATTTTTTTTGTTTACAGACAGACATCTTTTTGCTGTAACCTCACATGACAGAAAGGGCAAGGGAGTTCTCTCAGGCCTCTTTTATCAGTGCACTAATGCCATTCAGGAGGGCTCTACCCTCATGACCTAATTAGCTCCTAAGTGCCTGACTTCCTAATTCCATCACATTAGGGATTACATTTTTATATATGAATTTTGGGTGGAAAACATTCAGTCTATGGCAGTTACTCCAGGCATGTTACTTCCTGAAGAACACAGGCATTCCCCAGCAAAATACTTCTTGGTTTCCATGAGTTTACTTTCTTATATCCTTTAAGTCTTTACTCAAATATCAAGATCTCTGTGAGATCTTTTTTGACTCCTCTATGTAATGCCACAAAAAATTATATACTTTCTAGCATTTTCTTTCCTCTAACAATTTCATTAGTCACCACCTAACATTTATTTTACTTACTTTTAGGTTTATTTTCTGTCCATCTTTTTCCTAAAAATAAGCTCTAATTTAGCAGGAATCTTCATTTGATTTTTTTTCTGCTATTTTAGCAGCACCTTTAACAATAAATGCTACAGAATAGTTGTTAAATAAATATGTGTTGAATGAATGAATAATAACTATTTTTATATATTAAACTATGAAAGAAACCATGAATTCAGAAGGTACAATGTTTTAAAACATAACCATCATTTGATTCAAATTAGAGACATTTTACTCTCTTTGATAAACTGTTTCAATTCACATATAAATTCAGGGATAGAGATGGAGTATAGGAAAGGCAGAAATGCAGAGATACATAAAAATAGTGTTCAGACCTTCACATCTGAACAAGATTGACTTAGAGTGATTAAATTTACACTCCTTCCTGAAACAACTATAAAACAGACAAAATAAATAAAATAATGGTTTGCAAGGCCCTGCACATCAGGCAATGAAACAGTGATCCCTGAGAGACAGGAAATAAATGAGCTTAAATCTTACAATTGCCAAGATAATTGCCTTGTGAGAATTTTCAGATCTCGGCACTAGTAAAAGAAGCCCAATCAGAGTGTAGAAGATACCTTGACTTCAGGAAACAAGACTGAGCATCTGTTGTGGTAAAGACAACTGCAGCAACCAGGAAAGAGTACCAAACAAGACAGTTTCATAGGTAAACTCTACAGGGACTGGTAGAACAAATTCCTCTAGTATTCAGTGGGAGTACTCATCAGAATATGAGTATACGGAAACTACATGGAAAAACAATAGTATGAATTCTCATGAAGCAAACGCTGATAGAACTACAAAAAATAGACAAATTCAGGATTATAGCAGGAAATTTTAATATCTCTTTTTCAATAAATGGCGAATCATTTAACTACAAGATCAGGAAGGAAATTCTGCAATCGGCCAACTTTCACTAAGTGACATCTACAAAACACTACACCCAAAAACAACCTAATATATATTTTTTCAACAAAATGTATCAAGTTTTAGCCATACCAATCAGAAAAAAAATACATGACAATGATAGCCCAAATATCAGAAAGGGAGAAAGTATACTGATGTAAGATTCTTACACTATAAATAGAATGATATAATTTAACTTGCAGGTAGAGTGTAATAAATTAAAGAGGCATACTATAAATCCTTAAGCAGCAAAGTAGAATAAAGGAATATTTGGTGTTAATATATATGTAAATTTTCTTGATTATGATGATGGGTTCAAAGGTGTTACATACGTCAAAATATATCAGAGAGTATTATTTAATTTTGTACATTTTACTGTAACTTGCTATGCCCCTAGAAATTTTTGGTTAACATTTCATACTTTAAGACCAAATATATATATATGAATAATAATTCCTTTTTTATAAACACTTCTTCTTGCTTTAAAGTTAGTTTAGCCAGAGATCTTTCTTCTACTCTTTGGACGCTAAATTTCAAGACCTAAAGGCATGTCAACTGACTAGATTCTAGAAATTTTGTCTTTGAACAAGAGAAATATCTGAACTTATTCTCAAAGGCCTTTAAAAATGAAAAGACTTATGCTGTGAATGATTTTTGAACTTACAAAACTAAAATAAAACACAATGAATCAACTTGCCTTTCTATGTGACAGAAAAGTAAGTTTGGAAGTTAGTACTTTAGAATCTTCTTTTTTTTTTTTTTTTGCATTTTAGGTTTTGGGGTACATGTGAAGAACGTGCAAGACTGTTGCATAGGTACACACATGGCAGTGTGATTTGCTGCCTTCCTCCCAGAATTGCATTTGCTGAGAATTGTTTGCCTTAATTATTTATTAAAAGAGAAATTTCTGTGCCAATTAGTGGCTACCACCTAATTAATATACTCACATGCATACATACATGTATAGTTATATACAATACATGCATGTAGCTTGTGCATGCATTTGTGTGTATATATATTTTGTTTTTATACCTATACGTGTGTGTGTGTGTGTGTGTGTGTGTGTGTGTGTGTGTGTGTACATTTAAACTAAAGAATTTAGAACTGAATGATTGCCCCAAGCTTGTCCTATCTCCCTTCTCAGGAGATATTGAGAAGTGGACAATAGTGGCTTGCGCAATGAAACACTTACTTCCAGCTCCCAGGAGTGTTGCCCACTGATGGTTTATAGCTGAGTGTTTCTTTCAGAGTTACTCTCTGTCAAAGGAAGCTACCTTCTTAAAGATTATACCACTTGGGGTAGGCCATGTCAAATGACCTATTAATTTTATAAGGCTGGACACCTTCACTCAGTTAGGTACTTCTTTGGGGTCCATTTCATGCAAACTTCATAATGTATGAGATCCTGTAAGGCCAGTGTTTGAACTGCATTGCACTGAAACCTCCTCCTCTAATTTATTATATTCCCTTTGTTTCTTAGATGTAATGATCATGAGATTACTCTTCAATAAACTTCTTGTAGGAAAATGTTCATCTCACCATATGTTTGCCAGGACCAACAGAAGAAAACCCTCTGATTCATTATCTGTTAAATTATCATTATCTGTTAGTATTATTTAAATTTTAATAATTATAATTTCTAAAACATATTTTTAATTATCTTCTCACTTTTCATAATCAGTTATTCTTAAGTTTTTAATTTCCTCTCGTATTTGACAACATACAGGATTTCTGGGACATGAAAGCATGTCTTAAACCCTGAAATAAATTCAAGCCAGCCAGTCTATATTTAGACTTTATTTATTTTTAACTCCAAGCAAGTTCTGTCAGATATTTTTTTCCTCCCCTTAACTCATCTCAATGTGATCCGCACCCTTCTAGAGTTCTGGTTTCATATGACAGTCTCAGTCACACCACTCGAAATTGTATTGTTAGAAGGTGTTATAGACTGAATGTTTATGGCCCTCTAAATCCATGTTTTGAAATCCTAAATCTCAATGTGATGGTATTAGGAAGTGGATCCTTTGGAAGGAGACCTCATGAATGGGATTTGTGCCTTTATAAGGAGAAACAGGAAAGCATGAGAATAAAATGAGATAATGGCTGTCTACAAGCTTCAAGAGTGCTCTCACCAGACACTAGATTTGTCTGGTATCTTGGTCTTGGATTTCCCAGCCTCCAGGCTTTGATAAACAAACGTTTGTTGTGTAATCTATCTAGTCTGTGGTAATTTGTTATAAGACCCCCAACTGACTATGACTCAGGCCTATGTTTGCTCTTTAGAATAGAGTTCTAGTTCTACGTATCAACTTTCTGATATCTCAGGCAAACCTGCGGCTTTGGCATTTATAGTAGTCTGGTCACTGTTTTTGTTTTTGTTTTTGTTTTTTTGTTTTGAGATGGAGTCTTGCACTTGCTACCCAGGCTAGAGTGCAATGGCGCGATCTCGGCTCACCGCAACCTCCGCCTCCTGGGTTCAGGCAATTCTCCTGCCTCAGCCTCCTGAGTAGCTGGGATTACAGGCGTGTGCCACCATGTCCAGCTAATTTTTGTGTGTGTGTATTTTTTTTAGTAGAGACGGGGTTTCACCATGTTGACCAGGATGGTCTCGCTCTCTTGACCTCGTGATCCACCCGCCTCGGCCTCCCAAAGTGCTGGGATTACAGGCGTGAGCCACCGCGCCCGGCCCCACTGTTTTTCTCTCTATTCTTCTCACCCCACCTTCCATGTTTCCTTACTTTCTGTTGACCATAACTGGGTATGTAAAAGGAACTTTTGCTGCATTGTATCAAATGTTTTATGGTATTGTCTACAAATCTATTCAGAGATACTGCAAACAAAATTTTTTTAAGAGATTAACAATTTTTAATATGTGAGAAATGTTTAAATGCTATAGCACTAAAGAGATTATTAATAAGAATTTTTGCTTATAATATTTGTGTCTTTTGAGAAAAAGCATGTGCATAAAGATTTGTATTTTAATATTGCTTAAAAATATTTTTAAAATAACTTTTTTATAATTTTAGCTTTTAAAATAATTCAGTTTCTAAAAACTTGTTTTTTTGCATTGTTTCTAAAAGTATTTGATTCAGAGGTTTAACCATATATTTTTTTCTAGTTATATTTTTAGAATTATAATAACTGGGTCAAAGTGTATGAATTTGACTGACAGAATAATACAGGGTTCTTCTGTTCTGACATCTGACTGATACGGGTTGAGTTACAGTTTTGTCAACAACTCTGTGAACTTAGACTTTTCTAACCTTCCATTTGTTAATCTGTAAGATCTAGATAATAACAAGCTGTGCAATAGAATATTTGAGATTACACAAAATAATGTTAGTAAATTTTTAGCAGAGTAAGTATACAATGTGTACTATGATCATTACTACAGTCTTTTCTTTTGCATCTGTTGATGCAAGAGTGATAAGTTTATGTGACTTTTACAGTGATGAATTTAAGTTATTCCTTTCCAAAATCTATTTAGAAGTTCTTAATTGTTATTTCCACATATACCTATAAACTATATTTTCAGAATTCTGCCATTCAATTTCAAATATTTCAACTTTCATGTATTTTCAATTTTTTAAAGATGAATTTCTCATTTTTTTATTGCACTTATGAAAGTCACATATTCAATTTCCTTTCCTCTATAAAGCTGCATTCATCAATTGTAAAGAAGTGTAGAAACTATGCTGAATATTAAAGGCAGTAGCACTCAATCACTTTCTGTTAATATTCGTGGAAGATCAAATTTAATTCTATTGTGGAGCAGTGACTTGAAAACCTTCCCTACTCCAGCAGCCAGAAGATGCATAAGCTTTGTTAAACCTTTTACTGAGTCACAAATTATTCTCAGTGTGATCAGGCTAATTAATTCTTTAAAAATATTTGTGAGTTATTAGTCACTTCATACATTTATATGACAGATTTATTTTCTTAATGTTTCCAGTTGAAAAACAATTAGGTTGCATATATAAAAATTAAAACAGCACCTTTCATAAATGCCAAGAAGGTAAGACATATCAAACAATGACAGAGGTTCACCATGAAGCTTTTGAGTGATGGGAGTAATATATTGCTAATGATACCAATGGCACTGGGAAGAGAAATTAGCTAGGCTTAGCCAAAGCAGCTGATTAATAGGCATGAATTAATAGACATGAATAATGCCTTTGATATCCATGAGGTCTGATGGGTATCATTATGTAAATGATTGGCTTGTTGTCAGCCACTAGCATTACTATTTTCCAAATTGTGGATAAAGGTCAAAAAGCACCATTTAGCTTGATTCATTTTATTAACTAAAAGGTTTCCTGTTTTTTAAAGAGGTCTCTATCTGATATTATTCTCATGAAATCTGATACAAACATAACATATGTTAAAATTAGGAGTTCCTGAAACACATATACCTTCAGAGTTCTTGGCCTTTCTGTGTACTTGTTCCAGAAGGTCTATTTCAGTGTCCAAAAAAGATGTAAGAATTATGAAATTAAACAAAATAAATCATCAAATACTATATAAATGTTTCCACTAAAGTTTTATAACTTGAGAATATACTTTCTTTTTATAATTTGAGAATTTTAAAAAAATACAGATGAAATGATACCATTCATTTATAATTCATTACTTTTTCAGAATTAAGCAGTTGCTAAAGGAGCCAATTTCATGTAAAATTATATTCCAGCATCATGTTTTGAAATGAAACATTCTACAGTTTATTTTCAGCCAAGGTAAATTGTTTGTGCAAAACTGTAATTGGTATTCTTTTATCAGTTAGGAGTAGTCTGCTTACTAAAAGGATATATATTTTTTAAAAGACCTGGTGAGTTTGTTAAATAAATATAATGCCTTTGGAAAAGTTATATCTTTTATGAAGTAGTCATTGGGTTTGCAATTATTGTCAAAATGATAAAATTTCTTCTACAATAAAGAATGTATCTGGAATTTTAAATTGTTTATTAAATAATTTAATAATATATTTAATAAACAATATTTTTATAGTTTGCATTGAAGCATATTTTAAAAAATTATCTCTGAGCTGGTTCTGAATCCAGTAATGGCACAGTAACATGTATCACAAATCTTCCTGAAGATTAAAACTTTAAACTCTAGGCAAAATTTCTTAAAAACTAAAAATGAAGAATCTGGAAAGTGACCAAAACCAGGCATAAACTGTAAGAGATTCAACCTTAGAAATAAATAGTATCAATGTTTATTTGACTTTTTCTCAAAGGTAACAGTCTATGCAGCAAGAAATGGCTAAAACTTAAAAATAAAAAGTCTCAAATTGTATTAGAGGATGACATCATGTTGTCAGATGAGCTACTAATTGAGAAAGAAGATTCTATAAAGGAGAAATCCCCAGGGGAAGCCCCAACTTCTGCATATATACTCTTCTCTATATATAGAGTAGTTCTATATCCTTACCTGAATATTGAACTACGTTTCAGCAGGTAGATTCTAAAGTACCCAGAAAAGTGCAGTCTTGGAGAGTTCGATATAACTGAATAAAGATTTAAATTGTTTCCCAAAATAGAAGAGATGTATTTTTGAAATGGAGTTCCACCAAACTTAGGGGCAGGTAGGGTGCTTCAAAAATCAATACCTTTGTCCACCTGTATAGACAGATCATTAATACATATATAGTCCAAGCTTTCCAAATTCAAAATAACAACCCACTAATTTGTCTGCCTGCTAGATGAAGACTAACATTCTTTTTGGGCAATATCAGAATGTAGATTTTCTACAATATACCGGTCGCAATATTGAGTATACAATGAATTGCTAACATGTAAGGAAATAGGGCATGTAATCCATAGCTAAAAGGGAACACTTTTTAGCTGAAACCCAGATGGCACAGAATTTGAAATGAGCAGACAAGGATTTTAAAACAGCTATTTAAAATATGCCTGTGTGGTGGTGGGGGGAAGAATATACATAAACAATATGAAGCAAAATAAAGATCCAGGAAGTTAGAGCAATTGTAATATAGAGCATCGTAAAGGAAAATGCTACTTAATGGAAATATTAGGAGATAAGAGATGGCAGAAAAAGGGTGAAGTGTACTCATCTTGAAGAATAGGTGAGAAAATATTATTAAAAAAGTGAAAATAACTTTAATATCTTATGACACAATAAAAGTGGCCCAACATACAAGTAACTGGAATCCCAAAATAAAAGAAATTAGAGATATTATGAGAAAAAAAATCTGAAGAAATAATGTTCACTGCATTATAGATTCATCATAATAGATCTTACAGAAAAAAAATCAACATACAAATCCAATATGTCAACAAAATATAAGCAGAATAAATACAAAAGAACCACATCTAGTTACATCATATTCAAACTGCGGAAAGCCAAATATATAGAGAAGATTTTATGAGCAACAATGGGAATCAGAAGACTATATACAAGAAAAAAAAAACTATGTTTTACAAATCTTGAGTATATACTAGTTGGTATACACAAGAAATGATGATGAAAATATATTCATAACTGTAAGAGAAGTCTCAGTTCATTCTAAAATATTGAAATTACATCAAGCATATTCTCTGAGCACAGTAGAATTAAAATTATGAAGGGTAAAATATCAAAAAATGCCAAATATTTAAAATTAATCAGAACATTTCTCATCAGGACCTATATCTCACAATGGAAATTACATCTCAAAGTGAGATTTGAAAGGAGACATAGAAGCTATATCATTCTGCTCCTCACCTTTCAAATAGTGTGTCTTTTTCACATTTCAAAATAAAATCATTGCTTCTCAATAGTCTTCCAAATTCTTAACTTATTCCAGCATTAACACAAAGGTCCAAAGTCTCATCTCAGACAAGGCAAGCTCTTACAACTATGAGCCTGTAAAATAAAAAACAAATTATTTACTTCCACTATGCAATGGTGGAGTTAGGCATTGGGTAAACATTCTTATACTAAAAGATAGAAATTGGACAAAAACAGAGGTTACGATCCCCATGCAGGTGTGAAATCCAGCAGGGCAGTTATTAAATCTTAAAACTCAATCTATCCAGCTCTCTTTGGGTTTCACAACCTCCCCAAGCTTCTAGAGTATAATGGATCTCATTAATGCTCTGAGTTAGGTGAGACACAAACCATTTCCTTGGGCAGTCCCCTGAAAAGCAATATGGTTACATGCATACTCTACCCTTTTCTTTACCTGCAAATGAGAGATTGCCAAACTCTATTGGTCTCTGTGCGCTGTATTTCAGGTCTTCTGGAATAGCAGTAAGGTGCTCAGCTCTTTTTTGTTCTCAGAGGCCCTCAGGTATCTAGAATATGCCAAATCCACTTAGGGCTTTAAGGCAGGTGAAACAGAAAACAGTTTCTTGGTCATCTCCCCAAAATGGAAACATTAGTCTAATTCTTTTCCTTTCCAGGGAGAATCTGGGAGTTGGGGTTTTTTTCCTGCTCATTCCATCCTGAGCAAAGGGTAGTTCATTGGGTGAGTGGATACTTGCTAGTCCAAATTTTCACCTTTGTTTTCATTGCCCTCTAATGTGGTGCCCTTTTCTGTCAGTGCTTAGTTCAGGCAAGATGGGAACCAGTTTCCCAGACAGACTCTCAAAAACTTTGCATGTTAGATAAACATTTCAGGCTTTTCTATCCTTCCTTAGGGAGAAACTTAGAATTGGGAGTTTTTCACCAATCACATCTGGCTGAACCAGAAGGAGTGAGTATGGTGAGTGAGAGCCATGAATTTTTCTATCAGTTTTTGTGCAGCTTGTTTTTTGGTTCAGGAACTTCTTAATGGCTTTCTGGATTTTTTACACAGGGAATTTTTTGTGTGTGGTGAAGAAGGATCTGGAGCTTCCTATTCTGCCATTTTGCTGAAAGTAATTTTGCCATTTTAGAAATTAATTATATAAGTTTTAGATTATTTTCATATCATTGAGACTCAACTATGTATGATTTCTTTTTTCCTTTGCAACATTTATTTATCTGCAATTTGAAACTAAGGAAAGTAACAGCTGACCCTCTAAGCTCCTAAGCAGATAAATTAATTCCATTTTTGACATTAGTTATGAACATCAGAGAAATGGAGGCTACAGCTTAATTAAATTTCCATATATCCACAGACTAGATGGAGTTTTATTTAGGTATATAATAATGAAAGAAAAATTCATCTGTGGACTGATTTCCCTGTGCTCTCACTGCTCATGTTCACAAGTTCCAAGGTCTAATTTTAAGATGCAATAAAAATAGAAATGAATGTAATAAAAATGAGAAGTCCTTCAAAATTATGAAACTATAGTTATCTCTCTTTTTTTGTTATTATAAATTTTGGGGTACATGTGCAGATCTTGCAAGATTGTTATATAGATATACACATGCCATGGTGGTTTGCTGCCTCCATCCCCCCATTACCTACTTTAGGTATTTCTCCCAATCTTATCTCTCTGCAATCTCCCCTCCCTCCACTCTCCCTCCCCTAGCTCCCCACCCCCCAACAGACCGCAGTGTGTGATATTCCCCTCCCTGTGTCCCTGTATTCTCATTGTTCAATACACACTTATGAGTGAGAACATGTGGTGTTTGGTTTTCTGTTCTTGTGTCAGTTTGCTGAGAATGATGGTTTCCAGATTCATCCATGTCCCTGCAAAGGACATGAATCTCATCCTTTTTTATGGCTGCATAGTATTCCATGGTGTAGCTGTGCCACATTTTCTTTGTCAAGTCTATCATTGATGGGCATTTGGGTTGGTTCCAGGTCTTTGCTATCATAAACAGTGCTGCAACGAACATATGTGTGCATGTCTTTATAATAGAACAATTTATAATCCTTTGGGTATATACCCAGTAATGCGATTGCTGAGTTGAATGGAAATTCTATTTTTAGATCCTTGAGGAATCGCCACACTGTCTTCCATAATGGTTGAACTAAATTATACTCCCACCAACAGTGTATAAGTGTTCCTTTTTCTCCACATCCTGTCCAGCATTTGTTGTCTCTGGTTTTTTTAATGATCACCATTCTAACTGGCATGAGATGGTATCTCAATGTTGTTTTGATTTGCATTTCTCTAATGACCAGTGATGATGAGCACTTTTTCATGTTTGTTGGCCACATACATGTCTTCTTTTGAAAAGTGTCTGTTCATATACTTTGCCCACTTTTGAATGAGTTTTTTTGTTTTTTTCCTGTAAATCTGTTTTAGTTCTCTGTAGATTCTGGATATTAGCCTTTGGTCAGATGGGTAGATTGCAAAAATTTTTCCCATTCTGTTGGTTGCTGGCTTTTGTTGCCTTTGCTTTTGGTGTTTTAGTCATGAAGTCCTTGCCTATGCCTATGTCCTGAATGGTGTTGCCTAGGTTTTCTTCTAGGGTTTTTATGGTGTTAGATCTTATGTTTAAATCTTTAATCCATATGGAGTTAATTTTATGTAAGATGTAAGGAAGGGGTCCAGTTTCAGCTTTCTGCATATGGCTAGCCAGTTTTCCCAACACTATTTATTAAACAGTTTATCCCCATTGCTTGTTTATCAAAGATCAAATGGTTGTAGATGTGTGGTTTTGCTTCCAAGGCCTCTGTTCTGTTCCATTGGTCTATATCTCTGTTTTGGTACCAGTACCATGCTGTTTGGATTCTTGTAGACTTGTAGTATAGTTTGAAGTCAGGTAGCGTGATGCCTCTAGGTTTGTTCTTTTTGCTTAGAATTGTCTTGGCTATGTGGGCTCTCTTTTGGTTCTATATGAAGTTTAAAGTGGTTTTTTCCAGTTCTGTGAAAGTCAATGGTAGCTTGATGGGAATAGCATTGAATGTATAAATTACTTTAGGCAGTATGGCCATTTTCACAATATTGATTCTTCCTAACCATGAGCATGGAATGTTTTTTCCATCTGTTTGTGTCCTCTCATATTTCCTTGAGTAGTGGTTTGTAGTTCTCCTTGAAGAGGTCCTTCACATCCTTGGTTAGTTGTGTTCCTAGGTATCTTATTTTCTTTGTGGCAATTGTGAATGGGAGTTCACTTGTGATTTGGCTCTCTGTCTGTCTTTTATTGGTGTATAGGAATGCTTGTGATTTTCCACATTGATTTTGTATCCTGAGACGTTGCTGAAGCTGCTTATCATCTTAAGGAGATTTTGGGCTGAGACCATATGGTCTTCTAAATATACAGTCATATCATCTGCAAATAGAGACAGTTTGACTTTCTCTTTTCCTGATTGAATACCCTTTATTTCTTTTTCTTGCGTAATTGCTCTGGCTAAAACTTCCAATAGTATGTTGAATAAGAATGGTGAGAGAGCTCACCATTGTCTAGTGCCAATTTTCAAAAGAAATGCTTCAAGATTTTTCCCATTCCGTGTAATATTGGCTGTGGGTTTGTTGTAAATAGCTTTTATTATTTTGAGGTACATTCCATCGATACCTAGTTTATTGAGAGATTTTAACATTAAGGGCTGTTGAATTTTGTTGAAGGCCTTTTCTGCATCTGTTGAGATGATCATGTGGTTTTTGTCTTTGGTTCTGTTTATGTGGTGAATTACATTTATAGATCTGTATAGGTCGAAATAGCCTTGCATCCCTGGGATGAAGCCTACTTGATTGTAGTGGATAAGCTTTTTGATGTACTGTTGCATTTGGTTTGACAGTATTTTATTGAAGATTTTTGCATCAATGTTCATCATGGATATCGACCTGAAATATTCTTTTTTAGTTGTGTCTCTGCCAGGTTTTGGTATCAGAATAATGTTGGTCTCATAAAATGAGTTTGGGAGAATTTCCTCTTTTTTTATTGTTTGGAATAGTTTCAGAAGAATTGGCACCAGCTCCTCTTTGTATGTCTGTTAGAATTTGGCTGTTAACTGGTCTGGACCTGGACTTTTTTTGGTTGGCAGGCTATTAATTGCTGCCTCAACTTCAGACCTTATTATTGCTCTATTCAGGGTTTCAACTTCTTCCTGGTATATTCTTTGGAGGGTGTAAGTGTCCGGGAATTTGTCCATATCTTCTAGATTTACTGGTTTATGTGCATAGAGTTGTTTGTAGTAATCTCTAGTTGTAGTTTGTATTTCTGTGGAATCAGTGGTGATATCCCCTTTATCATTATTTATTGCATCTATTCTATTCTTCTCTCTTTCCTTTTTATAGTTTGGCTAGCAGTCTATCTACGTTGTTGATGTTTTCATAAAACCACCTCCTGGATTTATTGATTTTTTGGAAGGGTTTTTTGTATCTCTATCTCCTTCAGTTCTGTCCCGATCATAGTTAATTCTTGTCTTCGCTAGCTTTTGAATTTGTTTGATCTTGCTCCTCTAGTTTTTTTTAATTATGATGATACAGTGTCAATTTTAGATCTTTCCTTACTTCTCATGTGGGCATTTATTGTTATAAATTTCCCTCTGGACACTGCTTTAAATGTGTTCCAGAGATTCTGGTATGTTGTGTCTTTGTTCATTGGTTTCAAAGAATATCTTTATTTCTGCCTTCATTTCATTATTTATCCAGTAGTCATTCAGGAGTAGGTTGTTCAGTTTCCATGCAGTTGTGTGGTTTTGAGTGAGTTTCTTAATCCTGAGTTCTAGTGTGATGGCATTGTGGTCTGAGAGACTGGTTGTTATGATTTCCATTTTTTGCATTTTCTGTGGAGTGATTTACTTCAAATTATGTGGTCAGTTTTAGAGTAAGTGTGGTGTGGTACTGAGAAGAATGTGTATTCTATAAATTTGGGGTACAGAGTTCTATAGATGTCTATTTGGTATGCTCGGTCCAGATCTGCATTCAAGTCCTGGATATCCTTTTAATTTTCTGTCTCTTTGATCTGTCTAATATTGACAGTGGAGTGTTAAAGTATCCCTCTATTATTGTGTGGGAGTCTAAGTCTCTTTGTAGGTCATTCAAAACTTGCTTTTATGTATCTGGTTGCTCCTGTGTTGGTGCATAGATATTTAGGAGAGTTAGCTCTTCTTGTTGCATTGATTCTTTTACCATTATGTAATGCATTTCTTTGCCTCTTTTGATCTTTGTTAGTTTAAAGTCCCTTTTCTCAGAGACTAGGATTGCAACCCCTGTTTTTTTTTTTTCTCTCCATTTGTTTGGTAAATATTTCTCCATTCCCTTATTTTGAGTTTATGTGTGTCTTTGCACATGAGTTGGGTCTCCTGAATACTGCACACCAATGGGTCTTGATGTTTTATCCAATTTGCCAGTGTATGTCTTTTGATTGGGCATTTAGCCTGTTTACATTTAATGTTAATATTGTTATGTGTGAATTTGATCCTGCCATTTTGATACTAGCTGGTGGTTTTGCCCATTAGTTGATGCAGTTTCTTCATTGTGTCAATGTTCTTTACCATTTGGTACGTTTTTGCAGTGGCTGGTACTGGTTATTCCTCATCGTATTTAGTGCATCCTTCAGGAGCTCTTGTAAGGCAGGCCTTGTGGTGATGAAATCTGTCAGCAATTGCTTGTTTGTAAAGGATTTTATTTCTCTTTCACTTATGAAGCTTAGTTTGGCCAGATATGAAATCCTGGGTTGGAAGTTCTTTTCTTTAAGGGGGTTGAATATTGGCCCCCACTATCTTCTGGCTTGTAGGGTTTCTGCCAAGAGATCCACTGTGAGTCTGATGGGCTTCCCTTTGTAGGTAACCTGACCTTTCTCTCTGTCTGCCCTTAGGATTTTTTCCTTCATTTGAACCTGGTGAATTTGACGATTATGTGTCTTGGTGTTGCTCCTCTTGAGGAATATCTTTGTGGTGTTCTCTGTAATTTCTGGATTTGAACGTTGGCATACCTTGCTAGGTTGGGAAAGTTCTCCAGAGTAATATCCTGAAGAGTGTTTTCCAGCTTGGATTCATTCTCCCTGTCACATTCCAGTACACCAATCAAATGTAGATTAGGTTTTTTCTCTTGTGTATGTTTCATTAAGTTCTCCTTCTGTGCTTTTCAGTTCCAACAAGTTGTTCATGTTCTTCTCTAAGCTGGTTATTCAAGTTAGCATTTCATCTAACCTTTTTTCAAGGTTCTTAGTATCTTTGCATTGAGTTAAAACATGTTCCTTTAGCTCAGAGAAGTTTGTCATTACCTACCCTCTGAAGCCTGCTTCTGTCAATTTGTCAAATTCATTCTCCATCCAGTTTTGTTTGCTTGCTGGTGAGGAGTTGTGATCCCTTAAAGGAGAAGAGGTGTTCCAGTTTTTGGTGATTTCAGCCTTTTTGCTCTGGTTTCTTCCCATCCTTGTGGATGTGTCCTACCTTTGGTCTTTGAAGTTGGCGACTTTCAGATGGGGTCTCTGAGTGGACCCCCTTTCTTTTGATGTTGAAGCTATTTCTTTCTGTTTTTTAATTTTCCTTCTAACAGTCAGACCTCTCTGCTGCAGGACTGCTGGAGGTCCACTCCAGACCCTGCATGCCTGGGAATCACCTGCAGGGGTTGCAGAACAGCAAGGATTGCTGCCTGTTCTTTCCTCGTAGCTTCCTCCCAGAAGGGTACCTATTGGATGTCAGCCAGAGCTCTTCTGTATGAGGTGTCTTTTTGGATATATGGGGGTCAGAGAGCCACTTGAGGAGGCAGTCTGTCTCTCATCAGAGCTCAAGTTCTGTGCTGGGAGCTCTGTTGCTCCCTTTAGGTCTGCTGGTCAGGGACGTTTAAGTCTCCTGCAGCATGACTCAAAAGCGCCCCTTTTCCCAGGTGCTCGGTTCCAGGAAGGTGGGGTTTTATTTATAAGGTCCTGACATGCTACTGCCTTATTTCAGAGATGTCCTGCCCAGCAAGGAGGGAGTCTAGTCACAGTCTGCTTGTAGAGGCGCTGCTGAGCTGCTGCGGGCTCTGTGTAAACTGTCTGGCACTATTGTTTACACTGGTAAAGATAGAACTGCCAAGGCAATGGAGGACGCCCTTCCCCTCACCAAGCTCGACTATCTTTGGTTGAGCTCACGCTGCTGTGCTGGCTGTGAAACTTTCAAGCCAGAGGGTTTCAGTTTTCTGGTCTTTGTGAGGATGGGAGCCACAGAGCCAGATCACTTGGCTCCCTACCTTCAGCTCCCCTTATTTCAGAAGAGTGGGAGGCTCTGTCTTGCAGGTGTTCCAGGCACCAGCCAGAACGGCCTCCTAGATTTGTGCCAAAAACCTGTGGCACTGGCTGAAACGGTGGCTCAGATCTGTGCTGGAAACCTGCAGCTTTTATCTGCCCGGTTGGAAATCTCCTGGTCTGTGGGCTATAAAGACCATAGAACTGCAGGATCTGAACTGGAGTGCTGGGGTGGCTGGAAAAGTCCCTGATGTCCTCCGTTGTGTGTATCGGGGGTCCTCCCGCTGGTTGCACTTCCCTGGTAAGGCAGCGCCCCACTGTCCCTCGATTTGTCTTCCTTGGGCTACACCCACTGTCCAACTAGATCCATTGAGATAAACCTGGTACCTCAGTTGGAAATGAGAAGATCGTTCGTCTTCTGTGTCTCTCTCACTGGGAACTGCTCTCGGGAGCTGTTCCTATTTGGCCATCTTGGTGGACTCCTAGTTATCTCTCTTTATCTGTGGTTTATTCATCATGAATTCCACCAACCCTGAATCTAAAACATTTGAAAAAATATATGAATTTAAAAAAAAAATTGTATTACATCTATTTACATAACATTTACATTGTATTAGTTATTGATATTACAGGCAATCTAGATATGATTTATAAACACAGGAGACAATTTGCTTGTTTATATGCAAGTAATACATCATTTTATATCAGAGATTGAGCCTCCATAGATTTGGATATGCATTGGTGAGTGGTGGGGTATGGAGGATCGTGAAATCTCCCACAGATATTGAGCGATGACTCTACAGTACACATTTGCAATATGAAAGCAGCAGATACTTTATGAATGTATGAAGAATACCAGATTAACAGAAACAAATTACCTGCTCTCCATATCACTTAAATTTCTTAATCTCGTTTTTGATAATAATTTCTTTTTAAAGTTTTTTTGACTAAGTTTTTTATTTTACCTCAGTCTTCACACAAGACTTAGAATAAATTTACCATTACTAGTTTGAAATTCTTGTAATTGATAATAATATGTAATGCTGGAAATGGATTCATCTTAATAAGAAAGCTGAACTACATCTGAAATTTATATTCATGTTTTATGATACAAAGAACAAAATGACACTTTTGTGCCTAATCACTTCGAAGTAAATGGCTTATTGTTTAGCACAAGAAATTAAGACCCTTCTTACCATTTTATGTTCTCAAGAGGTAGGTTTGAAGTTGGTGGAGTTTTGCTATTCCAAGCAGTATATTGTAGTTTATAATTCTGCTGCCTTCCAAGGTATTTATGGACTATCCCCTACTTGATATTTAAGGAACTGATTTTCAGATAATGGTTCTTGGATTAGCTGAGGCAGATATTGAACTACTTAAAATGGACAGTTAGCAAAAATGGCAAACTCTTAGACTCTCAACTCTCACTCTGGGAAAATCACAGATAATATGTATTAACAGAGGCACCTGAAGGTCTCCGATAGCTCTATGCCCTTTCAAGCTAATGCATAAATAAATGACACTTGTAATCATTCTACTGATTTAATAAATCCAGTTTATATATTTTGGAAAATAATGATTGAAGCTCCTTTTAATAAAATAATGTCCCAATTGCACCTGATAATTTATTCACTACTTAAGATAGAGTAAACTACTTTTAAACAGTATAGAATATATCTATGTTTATGATTATCAAATGCACTGAGTTGACATTTAGCTTGTCACCTAGAGAATTCACTGACAGGCTGTTATATGTATTCAATATCATCACTTTGTTTTCTTGGAATAAGCAAAAAGAAGAAATGAGAAAATCATCATTAATGTTTAAATATTCCATAAATAACTTAAGTTACACCTTAATAAGGTAAATCAAAGTGGATAAGAAGCTCAGTCAGTGGCATTTTCTACAGCTTTGTCTCTCTTCTTCTTTAAGCAAACTTGTGCCAAATTTAGTGAATTTTACTAAGAAGCATTTCATTGTTCTATTTCCCTGTTTACTCAGACTTTGGAGGGTCTTTATACTAAGTAATAGAGCATTTGATATCGGTAAATTCCAGTCACCTAATTCAGGTGAGTCTCAGTCTACCTTGGCTTTCAGTCATCTCTTTGTCTCAAGAACTGGATAGTTAGCTAATTGCTAACTGCTTTCTTCTGGTGCCACCTTATTAATAAGCAAAATTTAGTTATCACCATATTTTCTCTATTTATGAGCCATAGCCTTTAATATATTCTAAACTATGTGGTACAAGGTAAAAAATGAATGGAGGCAACAAAATGTTTAACAGTTAACATACTGCCTAAAATGTGGCTAAGGTTGCTCTATCTCTATGGAACATTAGGAATCAGTTGCAGAAGTCTATACATTTCAGTCATGATATATTCCAAATGCAGTCTTTTTAAATGATTGTTCTTTTTAAGCATATTTGTTTTTATAGATTATGCAACACAAATTATTTTTCAAAGAAGTCTATGTGTCATCAAAAATTTTAAATGATTATATGCTTTGAAATGTGCAATGTACTTTAAAATATTTTAGCATAGGCAGTGTGGTATTGTGTACTCATTCATTAGTTGAAATTTCACTTTAGGATTCTTCAGTTTCTCTAATCATAAATTTACATCTCAGAGGTCCTTTGTTAGCATTATAATTAGAAAGTCTAATCTGTAAGTGGTTTCCAGAAGTGCTTCACTTATATTTATATCTGTTCAAGTTTAGCATATTTTTTATTGGAACAATGGATATTAGAAGTGTGTGTGTGTGTTTATAACATATAAATGATGTGCATTTTCTGATATATAATTGAGTAAGTCTTTCCCCTTGCAAGAATGGCACTTAAAACTCTTGAAAAATTATGTAGCTTGTACTCTTAGGGACAACACAAGGAGCTTGTTTTTCAAAGGTCTTTGGTTATCTTGAAGGATTATGGTTATAGTTGAATGAAGCCAATAAGGTTAACTGAACCTGCCTCTAGAATATGGATTTGTTTACTGAAATAAATTTTCTCTTGAAAAAATGTTATCTGCACAGTTAAACTGTAGGCAGCTAAAACTTTATTCAGATGATGAAACAATAAGAATTTTTTATGCTTGTTTTATTACCTAAGTTTAGATATAACTTAGAATTTAAACTGATGACATGCTTTTTCTTACCTGGTTGCTAGATCTTTGGTTACTAGCTGATTCTTACTAAAAATCAGAAACCGTATACTGTTATTTGCCAAAAATGATCTATTAGTTGTACATGAAATAATATAGGTTACTTTGCAGTGACATGAGACTCTTGTATGTAATGCTCAAAATATTAGATTGAGCATTTTTGTGTTATATCTTTCTATTGTGTGTACTTGCTCCACAGACTCTTAGCCAAATTTTTAAGGCTGAAATTTTTTCTAATATTTATTATATAATCAGTGATATTTTCTCTCATGGGAAACAGAAAAACCTGATGTATAAAAACTTTCTATGAAGGAAGTCACCAAGTTATTTTCTCCTTTTCTAGCAAGATAAAATTTGCATTATTGCAACGAATAATATAATATGTAGAATGTGTAATGTTTCTATGAAAAATCTGCCAATAAATTGTGCCATTTTACTGTATAATTTAGTCCATTCAGGTTCTGGAGATAGGAAGGACAAGATCAAAAGCATAGGTAAAATCCATGTTTGGTGACTATCCATTCCTTATAGATGATGCCTTTTCTGGAATGCTCACATAGGAGGAAAAACAAGGCAGCTCTCTGGGGGTCTTTTATAAAGTCAGTAATCCCATTCATGAGGGCTTTGCCTTCATAACCTATTCAATCCCAAAGTCCCCACCTTCCAATACCATCATCTTAAGAGTTAGGTTTTTGACACATGAATTTTGGGGGAGCACAAACATTCAGACTATATAAATTATATTGCTATTATAAATGATCCATCTATTATACTGTCAACTGATGAATGCTGAGGTTCACAAATTTGGAAAGCGAGCTTTATTTCTTATAAAGGCTGGTAGCCTGCAAGGCGCTCATGCTGACAGACTGGAAAGCATAGCCTCTAGTCAGAAGCTGGAAACAGATACTTCAAGTGAGGAGCAAAGGGAACAGGAATTTATGCTGAGCAGAATGTCCAAATACACATACTCAATAAGCTACAGGGGGAGTCATGGATATTTATGAAAGGAGAAACGTGCAAGTGCAATAACACTTCAGGCACCTTTATGGGTCTCATGTTAAAAAAATGACAGTGTTAGCCTGATAGTGAAGTTTTCTACATTCTACGTTAAAGTGTGAAGCAAAGGACATGCAAACCCTTACTGTGCATTCTCTTTAGACTGGCCAGAAACATCCCATGATTAATGGTCTCCTATCAAGCAAAAGTGGAGGGGCAGCGTAAGGTGGTTGGTTGATATCCCTGGTAGTCTTTTGAAAAGGCTGGTTTCTGTTTAGCCCTTAGGGAAGAAGGGCCAATTGTGATTAGCAAGGGAGACAGTATAGGAAAGTATGTCTGACACCCATCCATTCATGGCCAAGAATTCAGTTTTCAAGATTGCTCCAGCATCCGCATGGCCAAGAGATGGTTTGTTTAGAATTTTATCTTTAGTTTACCTTTCTCAAAGGATAAAATAACTTTGTGAAGTTACAGATAGAATAGATTTCAAACTATTCTATCAGAAGAGTGGTAACAAAGGACTAAAACATGCTGCTTTTCAATTTCAAGCAGAACTCAGACATTTCCCCATGTTCCTAAAAAGCATGAATAATTTAAGATGGTGAGAAATTAAAATAAAATTCTAAGCCCTTAAGTGACTGAAGAGAGCCCCTTTGGGCCATGGGGACCACAGGGAATCCTTGGAATCTGAGTTCAATGGCCATGTTGAAATCTTGTACAAGCCTCATCATATCCCCTCACTGACTAACACTATTAGGTTTTCATCCCTAAGGGGCCAAATATAAACCAAACCTTTACAAAGACTCCACAATGATAAAATTGATTACTCTCTTATTGTCCAAGATACAGAACACAGACCAGATGTAATTAATCATTCACCCTTTCCTGAGATGTTTGCTTCCTCCATTTTCTTTTTTTTCAAATATTCACCTTACTCTTTGTAAAATGTAGATTGAATGGGTATTAACAGCAGTCTCACAAGTTAATAAGTGTGTAATCATGTATTGCACTTCTTCCCCATTTTAAAGGAAAATGTGTAAGTAGTAAACCTGGCACCTCCATGGGGGGAAAAAATTTGCCTGCCACAAATGTGTCTGCAACTTGCATTTTTTTGAGGAGCACCCTCAAACTGTCTCAGTAAACACTGATGATTTGAGACTCAAGCCTCAATCATTCATTTTGGTTGTCAATGGCAATACAGGTAATAGTTGAATGTTGGTAATACTTTTTTATAAGTCAGAAATGGATGTTATTAAGTGACTAGTGAAATTATCTTAACATTTTTAAAAATCTGCTTTCTTCCACATTTAAAGAAACAAAAATAAGCCACTTTGAAAGGATCAGCTAAGTATTTTTAATGTCATGCTATAATAAGGTTCCAGTATAAAAACCTGAGAATTCATATGGGGATTAATTTAGTGCACTTTGTATTTTAAAAGTTTCTAATGGAAAAATTGTTTACTTTGTTGCAAACATTGATGGAAGAGGAAGCCCAGGATGGCTTTACAGGATTTGGCTGTGTATGTAGGTAAAATTCTAAAATAAAGACAACAGATATATTCATATATTATGGAGCACTTTAAGATACTGTATTTTAAATTAAGCATTATAATAAAAATGTAATACAGTTTAAGTAGCAATAATTTCTGTTACTTTGGGGCCTGGTAGCCAGTGTGCAAAATATTCACTTTGTCAGTAGGCTGAAGTCATCCCACATGATATGCAGTTTATTCTTTCTCTCAGAAGGAATTCCATTCTCAAGGCAAGGCCAACTTCTTGGCATACTGTTATTCTGTAAAATTAATATTCCATACCGATTTCAGATCCATTTACTTCATGGAAATAATTCATATTTCAATTATTGATTAATAACAGATTAACAAAATTTATAAATCCTTAGAATAACTACTCTAGAGAAAGAGAGAAGGACAGATAGATGAAGAGAGAGATGAAAAGAGAGAGAACAAATTACCAGAAGCATAAAGAGGGAAACATAAAAATATTAAAACGTTAAGACACTAAAATGACAATATCATTCCGATATCACTGACATCTTGAATTAAATAAGAAAGTGCTTTGGCAAAACAGCCTACAGAAATTGACAAAAGAAGAAAAGAGATCTGAATAGCCTTATATCTGCTTAGGAAATTGAAAAGAAAACCTTCTCTTATAAAAACAGATATAATTGGTTTCACCAGAAGAAATAATAATCTGACACAGAATTTTTCAGGAAATATATGGTGATGAAAAAGTTTTTAACTCATTTTATGATGCCTGAATAACTCCAATATCAAAACTTACAAGGACATTACAAGAAGAAAATTTATCAAAAGCAATATCACTCATAAGCACAAGCAAAAAATTCCTTTAAAAAAGCACAGCAGATGCTGAAATAAAGAGTAATAAATAATGATCAAGTTAATTTACCTAAGGAATGTTAAGATTTAACATTGACAAATCAAACTTTGTATTTCATACTAATAGATGAAAGAAGAAAAGCAATATGATAGTCACACCAGAATCATTAAAAGCATTTGACAAAATCCAAAGCCTCTTTACAGTGAAAGTTTCAGCAAACCAAAGGAAAGTGTGATAATGACATATAAAGTCCAATATTTTGAATGGTTTCTATTTAAGACCAGAATAAAAAGTACCTGTTCTCATGATTTTTATTCAATGTTGTTATGAACTGAATTTCGTTCCCCCCCTCCAAATTTATATGTTGAATCCCTATTTCCCAATGCAGCTATAGTTAGAAATTAATTAATGTTAAATGAGGTCATAAGGATGGGGCCCTAAGGCAGTATAACTGCTGTCCTCATCAGAAAAGAGACACAAGATATACGTGCACCCAGAGATAAGATCTTGTGAGGACAGAGTAAAACTACAAATACCTGTAAGCTGAAGAATGAGAGTCCTCGGGAGAAACCAAACCTGCTGGCAACTTATCTTGGAATGCCAGCCCCTAGAATGTGAGAAAATCAGTTTATGTTGTCTAAGCAACCTGGTTAACCATTTTTTGTTATGGCAGTCCTGGCAGTGTAATACAATACATATATTGTATGAAAGATTTTAGCCAGTGAAATAAAGCAGTAAATTAGTACAACCATTGTGGAAGACAGTGTGGCGATTCCTCAAGGATGTAGAAATAGAAATTCCATTTGACCCAGCAATCCCATTACTGGGCATATACCCAAAGGATTATAAATCTTTCTATTATAAAGACACATGCACACATACGTTTATTGCAGCACTATTTACAATAGCAAAGACCTGGAACCAACCTAAATGCCCATCAATGATAGACTGGACAAGGAAAATGTGACACATATACACCACGGAATACTATGCAGCCATAAAAAATGATGAGTTTGTGTCCTTTGTAGGTACATGAATGATTCTGGAAACCATCATTCTCAGCAAACTGACACAAGAACAGTAAATCAAACATCGCATGTTCTCACTCATAGACTGGTGTTGAACAATGAGAACACATGGACCCAGGGAGGGGAGCATCACACACTGGGGTCTGTTGTAGTGGAGAATAGGGGAGGGACAGCGGGGGGTAGGGAGGTTGGGAGGTATAACATGAGGAGAAATGCCAGATAGAGTGATGGGGGAATGGAGGCAGCAAACCACATTGCCATGTATGTAGCTATTCAACAATTGTGCATGATCTGCTCATGTACCCCAGAACCTAAAGTGCAATAATATATATATATGTGTGTGTGTGTGTGTATATGTAGATACATGTGTGTGTGTATATATATGTATATATGTGTATATATATACATGTATCTATATACACATACACACACACATATATATATATATAATTGCACTTTAGGTTCTGGGGTACATGAGCAGATCATGCACAATTGTTGCATAGCTACATACATGGCAATGTGGTTTGATGCCTCCATTCCCCCGTCACTATATCTGGCATGTGTGTATATATAGATACGTGTGTGTGTATATATATATGTGTGTATATATAGATACACTTATATATGTATATATATACACATATATGTATATGTATATATGTGTATATATATACATGTATCTATATATACACACACATATATATATATAAAATTGCACTTTAGGTTCTGGGGTACATGCACTTTAGGTTCTGGGGTATATATATATACACACACACACACATGTATCTATATATACATAATATATATATATATAGAGAGAGAGCAAACATTTTGGAATAGAAGACATATAATAGTTTTACTTGCAGGACATATAATTCAGTACTTAGAAAATCTTAGTATATTTTTAAAATTATATAGCAGATAGTAAATTTTTATAAATCTTGAGATTCAATATTAAATTTACAAAAAGGATGTGTTTTTCAGTGAAGCCTAAAACAGTTGCAAAATTAAGTACATGTAAATAGAAGATGAATCCAAAGGAACAGGATTAAATTTAACAAAAGATCTGTAAAACTGCACTGAAAACCACAAAACAGTGTGGAAATGAGCAGTACTAATGTAAGTAAATAAGCACTCTGTTCATGGATAGAAAATCTAAAAGTTAATCTGTTACTTCTACCCTAAATCAAAAATCCAGTAATTGTAGAAATTGGATAGGCTGATCCTAAAATTTATTTGGGAATACAAATATGAATAAGCCACAGCAGGTTTAAAAGAATAGAATAAATGATACAAGGTTTATACATTTTCTGTTAAAAAAAAATTCTACAAAGCTACTGAAATCAAGATATTAGAGATATGAACAGAAAACTGGATCCATGGAATAGAACACAAAGTCCAGGAACAAGAAAAATAGGTGCAGTCAGATGATTTTTGACAGACTTTAAAGCAATTCAGTAAAGAATAGATTTTTAACTGGTGATAATAGGCAACTGCACACACACACACACACACACACACACACACACACACACACGGGGAAATGATGATTTTCTCCAGCTCATAGTATAAACAAACCTTAATTTGAGCTACATAATACACTTAAATGTAACAGTTAAAAAATATTTTTTCTAGAAGAAAACATAAGAGAATTTGTTTGTGGTCTTGGGTTAGACAGATAATTTTTAGAGACAAAAATGTTGACAAATTGAAATCAATTATTTAAAACACCCAAATTCTATCCTTCATAAAAATTAGTTAAGAAAATTAAAGCACAAATGACAAACTGGGAAAAAATATTCACAATGCATTTAACTGAAATTACATTTTTAGTATCGGATATATATTTAAATAAAAATATTAATAAAATACAAACATCCTAAATTTAAAAGGCAATATATTTTAACAGAGACTAAAGGAACTTTACATTATTGAAAAAGTATATAATGCTCATACACCACCATAATAACTACAATTTAAAATTCTGAAAACATTAAGCATTAACACAATTGTGAAGCAGCAATCATTATTTAAAGACACATATGATATAATCATTTCGAAAATTGGCAGTTTCTTATAAAGTTAAGCATGCACCTAACCTAAGACCCAGTAATTTATTGTTCAGTATTAATTAACTGAAGAGAAATAAAAATATATCTATGAAATGACTTTTAAAATAATATTTAGAATATATTTATTCATGATATCTACAACTGGAACAACATTAAAGTACACACCACAGAAGAACAGATAAACAATTTTTATAAATTCACTTTCTGGAATATTTCTCAGCAATGATAAAGAACGAACAAATGCTATACAATTTGGCTAAATCATAAAAATGTAATGTTGAGCAAAACATTCAGAAATGAAATATAACATTCTATATGTTTTCATTTACATGGGTTTCAAGAATAGGCAAAACTAATCTGTGGTGATAACAATATCAGCACACTGGTTATCTATTGGGTATAGAAGATGACTTCAAAAGAGAGAATTAGCTTTCTTTGTTCATGGAGATAGTCTGTAGATTGATAAAGGAGCTAGTTACAATGAGGTATTTGTCAAAATTATCTACTTGAGTATTTAAGATCTATGAATTTCACTAACAAATTTATATCAATTAAAGTTTAATAACAAAAAAGACTTTGGATTTTATCTATGTGCCTGAAAATGTGTCCTCTAGATATCTAGAGTCTAGAAGAATTTACTGATTCTGATGTTTCATGCAACTTCCAAGGACACTCCAGCCAAATATTGACTAGTTTACTAGGCCTACCATAACAAAATACTGTATATTGGGAGGCTTAAACAACGGAAATATATTTTCTCACAGTTCTTGAGGCTGGAAGCCTAAGATCAAGGTGTCAGCAGGTTTGGTTTCTCCTAGTCCCCCCTCCATGGCTACCTTCTCGTTGCATCCTCACAGAGACTGTTCTTTGTGTATATATCACTGGGATCTCCTTTATATGCCTTATAAGTACACCAGTTATATGATATTAGTTATAAATAAAGTCATACCACCCTTATGATCTTTTTGTTGAAAAAAATCTTGGTTGAGATTTAATTCAGACACCACACAATTCATCCATTTAAAATATGCAATTAAATGGCTTTTCATTTGTTGACAGATTTGTGCAAACATCACCACAGTCACTTTTAGAATACTTTCATCATCTCAAAAAGAAAATCCTGTATCCTCACACCATCACCCCCTACATCCTACTACCTTCAGCCTATTCCTCAGCAACCACTAATATACTTTACATCGCCATAGATTTGCCTATTCAGGACACTTCTTATAAGTAGAATTATATAATATGTGACCTTTTGTGATGGGCTTCATTCACTTAGCATAATGTTTTCAAGGTTGTAGCATATGTCAGTACTTTGATTCCTTTTAATGACTGCATAGTATTCTGCCATATGGCTATGTCATATTTTGTTTGTGCATTCATCATTCATAGATATTATAGTTATTTTAACCTTTTGGTTCTTGTGAATAATGCTACAAAGATTTAATGATGAATACTGCAAAAGCAATTTTAACCAAAACAGAAATTGATAAGTGATACCTAACTAAACTAAAGAACTTCTGCACAGAAAAGGTAACTATCGCTAGAGTAAACAGACAGTCTACAGAATGGGAGAAAATACTTGCAAACTACATATCTGACAAATGTCTAAAATCCAAAAAACCAGCCCCGCTAAAAATGAAAACATATGAACAGACACATCTCAAAAGAAGATATACACAGGGTCAACATGCATATGAAAAAAATACCATCACTAATCATTAACAAAGTGTAAATCAAAACCACAATGAGATACCATCTCACACCAGTCAGATAAAAGTCAAAAAATAACAGACACTCTTAATAAAAATCAAAAAATAACAGATACTGACAATGTTGTGAAGAAAGGAGGAACAGTTATACCCTGCTGGTGGGAATGTAAATTAGTTCAGCCGATGTGGAAAGCAGCTTGGAGATTTATCAAAGAACTTAAAATAGGATTACCATTTAATTCATCAATTACATTACTGAGTATATATACCCAAAAGAATATAAATTGTTGTACCATAAAGACACATGTACACATATGTTCATCACAGCACTGTTCACAACAGCAAAGACATGGAATCAACCTAGATGCTCATCAAAAATAGACTGGATAAAAACTGTGGTAGACACACATCATGAAAGTAATATTACCCAACCATAAAAACAAATGAAATCCTGTCATTTGCAGTAACATGGATGCAATTGTAGTCCTTTATACTAAACATAATATCATTGAAATAAATATTTTTTAGGATTTTATTAAATAAATTTTGTTATTTTACACTAGACATTTTTTAAGTGACCTTTTATTTATAATATATTTGTTTTCCTTTAAACTTTTTAAAATGTTTAAAAATCCATCAGTAAGTATGTTTCCCATAAGTACTGCACACTAAAGGATTGTGCTACTGGAGCTCCATTAAGTACATTTCAAATATTCAATTGTTTTACTTTTTAATGGAATGGAGCACATTCTTACGGGTATAGACAAGAGAAACACAATTTTATTTTTCTCATATCAGTTTGTTTGTATGCACAGATGGAGCTAATGAAAATGGTCTTTATTTCCCATTTGTATTTGTTATCTCCATAAATTGATGGACTACATAATAATAGGGCGATAAAAATTTTTCCACTCATTATAGGAGAATTGGGTAGAAGATATTTGAGGTTGCAAAGCACAGTATACAATATTTTTATAAGGTTTTCTTTTCTATTTTAAGCTCTTTTCTATTTTTTTTTCTTTCTAAGCTCTTCACTGGCTCAGAAGCTAAGGCTAGTGCTATGTTCAGTCTGTTTTTTATACTAAGAATTGAAAAGTGAACAAAGAGGCAGAAAAACTGTACTCCACCTCTTCTCTCCATATAATATCATATAATTTCTGTTTAGGATGCCAATGCTGCTTATGAAAATCAACCAATCAAAACAGATGGTGTTCAGAAGTCCAAGAAAATCGTTTTATGTAGATGGCTAGAACGTAGATCCTACATTTAATAGAACAAGCAAATCCAGTCTTTTTCTATGCCTTTTGTTTGCCTCTCCATAGCTACAGTTTGCAAGTTTACACTTCAAATAAAAAACAATCAGACTGAAAAGTATAGCTCTGCCTTTTCAGCTTACTTCCAATGTGAGATGAATACTAATATTTCACTCCCTTCAAACAGTGTGAAAAATTGGCCACTGAAAACACTGAGTATGTTAGTGGTGCTCTCACTGGGTCTACTGCTTCATTCATCCTTACTTTCCTTTAAATTGAATTTCAACTCACATAAAGGAAAATAAAACACAAAAGGAAAAGAAAAAATGTGAAAATAATGAAAAGTGTGGAGAACATACATATCAGTCAGCCTCTTTACATTCCACCAGAAAATATCACAAAACAGGTTAATTTTTTTTGCAGTTATGCATTTGTGAGGAAATTTTAAAAAATCAATTTGTATTTTTTTTCAAACTGAATGTCTTCTTGATTAAGTATATAAAAATTAGTTTTATTTCCTAGAATTGTGTTGGAGAAATAAATAAATGAAATTTATTTCATTTCCCTGAGTTGTATTTTGAAATTACTGAGGAAGTAAAAGTATCCTAGGCCAATGCTTAAATAAAATTTTAATTTATTGAAAGTTATGGGTGAATATTTTGATGTTATATGATTATATGACCTTTTGACCAATTCCATGTTCTGAAAGCACTATATTCTGTTGTATACCCTTCTACTAAATTCACTGGTTTTTTCTTAGACTTCACTGGCTTTTACTTCTGCATGAACCTTGCAGACTTCATGTGTTTGGTGCGTCTTTGATAGATGTTGGTGTTCCTCTTCAAATATTCTCACTTTCTAGGCATCTCAAACTATATTGACTTCACTTACAATGTATGTCTGATGACTTTCACATTTATTTCTAGTGACTAGATAGATATGCCTCTTATATATCCAACTGTTATTGGACATGTCCTCTTGAATATAACACATCAACTTCTTCCAAACCTGACTTACCAGCTTGCTTCCCCTGGATGCCTTCTCATTGAAAATACTAGATATACATGATGGAGCCATGGTCACCATCATTTATTCTACCATACTTATCCCTCTTCCTTATTCCTCAATATTAATGAATAGATACTGCTGATCCTATATTCTAATTATTTTTCTCAAGTTGCTTTAGTTTTCACAATACCCCCCACTTACAGTTTTATAGCTAATAGCCTCCTAACTAGTCCCTCTATAAAGAGTGGTATTTCTAAAATATAAAACTTACTATCTTACTCCTTAGCTTACAATTGTCTGTTTTTTTTTATTGGTACTGGGCTAAGCTTTAAACATTCCACTGGCCCTTCTTATGTCTCCAGATTCTGTTATCAGTCCTTTAATACACTCCGTATTCTTACCAAATTAAAATTTACTTGCTTCTTCTTTCTTGAAACTTTATCATGTGTGACATTAAAGTCAACTTTTAACCCTTTTCTATGTATTCTTTATATCTCAAATTAAAAATTTATATCACCAAATATTCTTCATGATCACTCCCATAAATTTGGATTTGTTGCCTCCCATAGACAACTCTATTTCTCTATCACATCACTTACCACATTTAAAATGAATAACTATTTGCCTACCTGTCTTCCTGACATAACTGGAATTTTCATTGACTAAGTAACTGATCCAACTTCTTTACTATTGTGCCTACATTAAATGGATAATTTTAAATTTTTTCAACATGTGATATTCCAGGAGGAGGTTAATAAATATTTTATTAGGTAGCATTAACTAAAAGGACACACTTTCCCCTATGCACTTTAGACCTGATAGTATGGTTCAGAAAACACTGGGAATCTTCATATTTCTCTCCAGAGGCACAGAGAGAAGAGGCAAATAGTTAGATCTATTTGGTTGCATAATGCCTAACCTTGCTGAATAACACTATACTATGGCCTAAGCATAGTAAGAATGAAGCAGAGCTGCCAGGTCCAAAAGAACCATTTAGCCTGGGGGTGACAGTTTTATTGGTAACCAGTTAGGAATTGTAAAGTGAGTCTGTCCCTAATGTTTGATTATTAGTTACATGCTTGAGTAACAGAGGTTTATGGATCATTATTTTTGTAATGGTATTGAAGTGGGGATGGGTGGCACAGGAAATCTGTAGACTGTGTTTCAAAATTGCCAAACATCTAACAAAAAAGCATCACACACTGAGGTCTGTTGGGGGGAACTAGGGGAAGGACAGTGGGAGATGGGGAGTTGGGGAGGGATAACATGGGGAGAAATGCCAGATATAGGTGATGGAGAGGAAGGCAGCAAACCACATTGCCATGTATGTACCTATGCAACAATCCTGCATGTTCTTCACATGTACCCCAAAACCTAAAAGGCAATAAAATAAAATATTTTGGTATATGCATACTAAAAAAAAAATTTATTTCTGACTATGAATACTGTTTATTTAAAAATATTATTTGAAGCTTAATATTTCTAGGTAATGTTAGGTACTGAAGATCTAAAAATGGAAAAGTCACAGTTCCTCTCTAAAGCAATCTAAAATATACATGGGAGGCAAACATACGCAGATAATCATAATATAACAATCCAAGTACAATAATATCAGTATGTGCAATTTATGCTAGTAGTAGAATAAATCAGTTCTGCTTGATTACCAGAGTAATATTTGTAAAGAAGAAAGTGACTTTACATTTTGATAAATAAAAAGGAAATTATAAAAAATAAAAGATGAGAGATGACATCCTGGGGAAAGGGAACATATAGTTTAAAACAGCACACTATTTTTAGGGAATGATAAAGGGTCATTATTGCCTGTTTTCTTGACTCAAGTAACAGCATTCTCTGTGTACATTCGCATTTTGTTTATTGTTTTCTGGTTGTTTTGTATGTCTTTAGTTAATTTTTCCTTTCTTGCTGTCTTGCTGTGTGATTTGATAGTTTTTGTAGTGGTATGCTTTAAGTTTTTTTCCCTTTACCTTTGGTGTATCTACTACTAAGGTTTTGCATCATGGTTACCATGATGCTTAGATAAAAACCTCTTAAAATTATATTGGGTCAGCTGATAACTTGGTAAGTTTGAGCACATTAACACAACTAGATTACCTACCATGTTATACGTTTTTGGTGTCATCCTTTATAACTTTTTATAGTGCTGTCCTTTTAATAAATTATTGTAGCTATAGTTATTTATAATCCTTCATCTATTAATTTTATACTAGAGATATAAGTGATATACTTTTACCAGTGAGTTTCATACTTTGTTATGTTTTCAAGTTACTAATTAACATCCTTACATTTTGGGTGAAAGGACTCCCTTCAGCGTTTTAGACTGGTCTACTGGTGAAGAATTCCCTATGCTTTTGTTTGACTTTGAAGTTTTTATTTCACTTTCGTTTATGAAGAATACTTTTGCCAAATATGGTATTATTGTCTGACATAATTATTTCCTTCAGCACGTTGAACATATCATCACACTGGCTCCCGGTCTGCAAATTTTCTGCTGAGGAATTTTCAGAAAACCTTACTGGGGCCAGGTGCGGAGGCTCAGGCCTGTAATCTCAGCACTTTGGAAGGCTGAGTTGGATGGATCACTTGAGTCCAGGAGTTCGAGACCAGCCTGGCCAGCATAGTTAAACCCCATCTCTACTAAAAGTAGACATATTAGCCAAGTGTAGTGGTGCACGCCTGTAGTCCCATCTACTCAGGAGGGTGAGACAGGAGAATTGCTTGAACCCAGGAGGCAGAGGTTGCAGTGAGCCAAGATTGTGCCACTATACTCCAGGCTAGGTGACAGAGACCCTATCTCAAACAAGACAGACAGACAAACAAACAAAAAACAACCAAAAAAAAAAAAATAATAACCTTATTTGGGTTTCCTTGGATGTGAGGGTTTTTCCCCCCTTTTGCTTTCAAATTTATCTCTTTGTCTTTCATTTTTGTCCATTTGATTATAATACACCTTGGGGTAATCTTTAGGCTGAATCAGATTGGAGATTTTTGAGTTCTTCATCCTTGGTTGTTTATATCTTTCCCAAGATTTGGGAAATTTTCAACCAATATTTCTTTAAGTAAGCTTTCTATTTCATTGTCTTTCTCTTTTCCTTCTTTAGTACTTATAACATTAATTTTAGCCCTCTTGATATTCTCTTGTAAATCCCATAGGCTTTCTTCATTGATTTTCATTGTTTTTTAAATTTTTTCTCTGACTTTATATTTTCAGATAACCTATCTTAAGTTCAAAGATTATTTCTTCTTCTTGAGCATTTCTATTATTGATATGCTTGACGGCATTTTTTATTTTATTCATTGTATTATTCAGCTCCAGAATTTCTGCTTGGTTCTTTTATATAACTTTACTCTCTCAGTTAAAATTCTCATTTTGTTTGCATATTATTTTTCTGATATCTTTAAATTTTCTTTCTATGTTTTCCTAAGTACATTAAGCTTCATTAAAAGTGTTATTTTAAATTATTTGTCAGAAAATGTATAGATCCATTTTTAGGGGTCAGTTAATGAGAAATTATTGTGGTCTTTTGTGGTCATGTTTCCTTTTATTTTAAAATATTTCTTATTGCATTTCATTGATGTCTGCTTGTATGATGGAATAGTCACTTATTCTAGACTTTACAAACTGTCTTTATTGGGAGAAGACCTCCCCTTATGAGTAACTGTGAGGACACCCACTGGGTTGGTTGTGATGGTTCTGGCTGTACACTTGAACCTATAAAACATTGATAAAAAAAATTGAAGAAGAAAAATATATGGAAAAATACTTTGCATTAATGAATTGGAAGAATTAAAATTATTAAAACATCCATATTACACAAATCGATCTGCAGACTAAATGCAATCCTTCTTGACATCCCAAAGGCATTTTTCATAGAAACAGAAAAAATATCTAAAATATGCAGTGAACCACAAAACACTCTAGCCAAAGTAATACTGAGTAAAACAATGAAGTTCCAGCTATCAGACTACCTGATCTGCAGATACACTGCCAATCTGTAGTCAGAAAACAGCATGGGTCTAGCATAAAAACAGACATGTCTACCAGTGGAACGGGATAGAGAGGTCAGAAATAAATCCAGCATTTAAGGTCAATTGATGTTTGGCAAAATTGCCAATACACATGATGGGGAAAGGATAGTCTTTTCAGTAAATGGTATTGTGAAAACTGGATATTCACATGCAGCAGAATAATATTGGACCCCTATCTCTCACTATGTACAAAAATCAACTTTAAGACTTAAGCCTAAGATATAATAATCTAAAAGTACTAGAAGAAAACATGGAAAAAAGCATCCTTACATTTGCTGAGTGTATTAGTTTATTTTCACACTGCTAATAAAGATATACCTGAGACAAAGACATTTACAAAAGTCTAAGAATATTGATTATTTAATGGCCATAGGTAAGGAAACAATACTCTTCCATGTTAATTTTCTCAATATTTGTTTCTAATTCAAGAGTTGTCACATTAAGTTAGCATGCAAAAATCTAATCATAACTGGATAGCAAGAAATGTTCTTCACATGAATGGCAACCCCCTGTCAACTGAAAAGGTGAAATGTGGGAAAATGAAAGATGTCTCTACTATTTGTTTATTTTTTCTGGGGTTGAAAATCATTAAATTTAATTTGATGACACCTTAGGTTGTACCTTTGGTCCCATATCTAATGTTTTGAAGGAAAAAAAAAGCAGATCTCTTTCATTTAACTTGCATCTATATGACACTTTTATAATTTTCATTTATCATATAAAGAATTGTGTAGATTATCTGGAACCATTACTCACATATTTCTCACTTGCTTCTAGGTCTCTTGTCTTTCCTGAGTTCCTTTGCAATATTTAATTGAAATAGGGCACAAATACAACTTAAAGTAAATTTAATTGAAAAATACAGATAGTGGAATAAAGATATATTTCATTGCAAGAGAATGTAATTAAGAGAGTTGTGAGAGAATAAGGGAGAAAGAGACAGAATAAAGCAAGGGCAAGAAACAGCCTGTAGAGTAGTCCCAAGAGAGCAGAACAGCAGATTGATCCAGTCCTCTTGTAAGCAGAATGATTCTTGAATTAGCAAGACAATGAATGAATAATTAGGGATAGAAAAGGCATTCTATGTTCCAGTGATCCAAATGACATTTCTAAAATTGCTTGAATATATATAAATTATTCCTGCTTGAAAATACAAGTTTATGAAAGTTAATTAATTCAAAAAGTAAGAAAAATTTCCTTTTTGGTAGTTAGGCTTGTACTTTGCAGAATCTTCTAATATCATTATAAAAGTACTGTATTTTGTGCCCTGAGATTTTGTTTTCACATATGTCTTTACTGTGGAGATACTTGAGTGATACAGTAAAAGATGATTTAAGCACCCTTTGGAATATAAAATTATGAAGTGCTTTGAATACATGCTTAATACACATTTAACAATTTTAACAGTTTTAACACACACCATTAGAGTAGATGTGATGATAATCTTAATTTCTTTTATTATAAAATTCAAATATATAAATATGTTTTATTAATTTAAAAGTGATAGTTTGTATTTTAATGAGACAGATATTTAGTAAAAAGTGACCTCTGAAAAACGTTTGAATATATCTATTTTTGTGTTTTAATGTTTGCAAGCATATCCCTTTATAAAAGGGATAAAATGTCAATAATGTATGTTAAGGTAGAATTTACTTGAATTATATTCTGAGAAAATGTCTGAAGTCTTTAATCAAATATAATTTTTTCATATTATGTTTTTCTTTTAAATGAGGATTATCTGAAAATTGTATTTTGTAAATTTTCATATTTGTATTTATTTCAGTAAGATTATTATTTATTGCTAATATACTTCAACTTTCCATCAGATATTTTTTAACTGCATGATTGTCTTCAGTGGGACAAATAGCTTTAGACAGTCTAATCATTTTGATCATCAAATTACAAACATATATACTTTAAAAAGCTTAGTTATCAAAGACACAGTCGAGTACACTACTGTAAAGACGAAAAACACTATGGTAGGATCGTGTTTTTGAAAAAGGCACTTTCTGGCTTCTGTTTGCCAGAATCAGGATCATGTCACATGATTAAAGCCAGCACACAGTACTATAGCTGGTACATGACTAATATTAATACCATTGAAGAGGTAAGAATGGATCGTGACTTCTGCTAACTGGAAAGAATTTGTATTTATATGACATGAGAATCAGTAAAGTTATTTAATGTTGGTAGATCATTTAATGTTGGTAGATCAGTTAATAATCTGTCTTTCCAGGATCACACTGCACCTTAATCATTTCCCATGAGCACATTAATAGAAACTTTCTTGTAGACTAACTTACTAATATGAATAAGCACATATTCCCAGAAAATTTCTGGGAAAATTGAAGGTGTCTGCAGTAAAAGATGCTTTTAAAAGACAGACATGTTTTAAAGAGACTGTCTTCTAAACACATCGTTTTAGGAGATTTTTTAAAAAGGCAAAGTGAAAGAAATCAGCACTCTTCAGCAAAGGAAAAGAAAAACAAAAGCTGAAAACCATAAAATCAGAGGTAATCTCTCTGGTGGTGTGGGTAACCCATATCCACCACTAAATTAAAGAAACAAAAATATTGTCTCTAAAGTACTATACTGACAGAAAAGCGTGTCAATAAACACGACTCTTATAAAACACACTAATATAAAAACATTTTAAAATTACAAAACTAAAGTTGATATAAACAAGGAGTCAATTTCATACATCAAATCCTACCCCTTTCCACATTTAACAAGAATGTGTAAAACCTAGGTGAAAAAATATTTAAAATACTGTTAAAATATTAAGAAATAATAATAGATTTGAACCAATTGAATAAACATTGTTCTTGCATAAGATTATAGAATAAAGATATTAGGTCTCTCTAAATTAATTTATAAATACAGCCTAACTCTAATAAAAATTCCAACCAGCTATTTTTGGAATTGAAGATGATCCTGGAGTTTTTAAGGAAAACCAAACATTCAAATCAATAATAGCCAGGTAAACACTGGGGAAAATAAACACACAAATATTAAAACTATGGTGCAGTGCTGGTGTCATGGGTTTAATTTTGTCTCTCATTAATACATATTGAATTGTAACCCTTTGGAGCATCAAATTATGACATTTGGAAATAAGGTTATTGCACATGTCATTAATTAAGATCACAATGGAGTAGGTTGAACCCTTAATCTAGTGTAACTGATGTCATTATAAGAAAAGATACAGAGATAGGCTCACAGAGAGAATACCATGTGTTGATGGAGGCAGAGATTCTAGTAATATGTCTACTAGCTAAGGAGTACCATGGATATGTTTCTTTATCAGCAGCTAAGAGAAGGGCATGAAGCAACTTCTTCTCTATTACCCTCAACGACAGCTTGGTCCCTCCAACACTTTGATTTAGGACTTCTAGCTTCCATTATTGTGAGACAATACATTTTTATTGTTTTAAGTTACCCAGTTTTCGGTACTTTGTTACAACAGCCCTAGGATCAAAAACCCTACTAATACCAAAACAAAGTATAAATATTTGCTGTAATGAAAACAGTATATTACTGGCACATGGAGATATATATATATAATCTGTCTATTATCTATCTATCTATCTATCTATGAAAATTGAGTAACTGACACAATAAACATTTGAAATCACTGGAGAAAAAATGAGCTTTTAAATAAGTGGTGCCATGACATCTGACAGCCTTTGAAAAGTAGATAAAATATCTCATACCATACAGAAACTCCAAATGAATTAAGTGTCTAAATGCAAAAAATAATTAAACAATAGAAGACTATTGGGTGAGTTCCTCTTTAAATGTGAAGCAGTGAAAGCCTTTGTAATATGACTAAAAATCCAGGCAATATATGATTTACTGTGGCTACATAAATATTAAAAACATTTGCATGAAACAAGTAGCACAAGTAAAGTCAAAAGGTAATTGACAGACTAGGACAAAGTATTCAAAACATACTATAAACAAAGAGATTTTATTGCTAATAGATAAAGAACTCAAAAAGTGAAGGAAGTAAAGAACAAAGATCCAATAAGAAAGTACGTATCTACAACCTTCTTGAACTTTGCCAATTATCTTAGTCTCACATTTTTGGTGTGAAAAGAGTGATTGCTGGTAAAGGATTTTGGCCACAGAAGACCATATTTTAACATTGAATTACAGTGAGAAATGAATTTGTCAAGAAAACTTTTAATAGAAATAAAGCCACATAATTATAATAATGCTAATTGTAAATCACATTAGCTTAAGCAAAAGAAGTCAGAGGTGCTTTAAAGGGCAGAGACAAATGGAGAAGTTGCTTGAGAAAAACAGGAGTGTGAATTTAATATGTAAAACCAAAGTGTGGTGTGTGTGTGCTCGTACATATGAAATGTTTACATCTGACAGCTTTTATAGATATGCATCATATGTATCTTCTAATGGACAGTTATATAAATTATGAATTTATTAATCTAAATGAGGAGTTCAGTTATATTGACCAGCATCAACTTTACACCAAACGTAGAATAATTCGTGACTTTTGATTCTATCATGATTCCCTTAATCCCAACTATGACATTAAATTCTCTTTTCTACTCTTTAAAGTCTATTGTAATATCAGTTCACACAAGGAAATGTTACCTGACTGATTATGGCTTAGAGGACTATCTGAAGGGCATTTTCATCATACAAGGTGTTTAAAGTATGAATGTCATAGGTCAGATATTTGAGAGACAATATAGAGGCTCTCAGATCTTCTAAGAAGTCTTGAGAACCATGTTATGATATGCCCTTACCCCTGAGAAAAGATGCCCTGTGCACAGTTTAACCCAAAGGATGATTCTACATATCAACTGCTTTATTTCTCGATCTACTTGAAGAATGAAGAGTTTCTGAGTCATATTATCTTTCCTCCAACCACCTTTGCTCTATTTTAATTTTAAAATTCTAATTTTCCCTATTGTTTGTAGCTATTTAATTAGATTAAATAATATCCACTTAGCAATTTTTAAACACAATGAATTTTGACAAGTGTCACAAAAGGTTTCACATCATAAGTGAAATAGATTTCATTCTTCAACTTTCTATGTTAATTTGCTTCCTAATAAGCTTGTCCATGAAAACTGCCCCAGTCACTCTACTTATGGCTAATTTTGTCAGATCATCTCTAAAGACCATCTCTAAAATCACACTATAATAATGGCATTTAAAACTAGACTGTTATTTAATGCTAGAATCACAAAAAGGCTATCAATTTCACTCCTTTAAAGCATTTATATTTTTGGTTATTAAAATTATGTGAGGATAACAAGTATATTAAAAGAAACTACACAAGCTTCTGATCCCATAAAACTTGTCTAAATTGCCAGAATTAAGACTAAAGACTAAAGATCTATATATAACATCAACATAAATGGTTTACTTTTTTCTCTTGCCAAGATTTTATTCACTTTGTTGCTTATCCTCAGAATAGAAATAAGCTTAAAGAAAACAGGTTTAAAATTTCTCCCAGATACTTATAACAATATAGGATTACTCTTTGAAATGAGGAGATAGTACATATGTGTGTGTATGTGCATGTGTATATAATAAAAATTCAAAATTTTAAGATCAAAATCTTTATTTGTAACTTTTATTCTCCAGTCGATATAAAGTATTAAGATAAGCAATTGGCAGTCCTTTTTCCTCTAATTTTTATTTATTGTGGTAAGCAAACTTAGCAATGTATCCA
This sequence comes from Aotus nancymaae, assembly GCF_030222135.1. Classification (NCBI taxonomy): domain Eukaryota; kingdom Metazoa; phylum Chordata; class Mammalia; order Primates; family Aotidae; genus Aotus; species Aotus nancymaae. The sequence continues at coordinate 36,681,776 of NW_026988413.1, forward strand.
CTTAAAATTTTAAGTTATAATACAATATCATTAACTGTAGGCACATTATTACACGGGAGGTCTCTAGAACTTACTCATCTTACATAACTGGAACTAAATCCCTTAACTCAGTATGATGGAGGAAAAGCTTCTGGGAAGTTCCACTGCTCTCTGTATGAGTGAATGATGGCACTTACCTGAAAACGAGAAATGACTTTGGTATTATACTGTATACTGTGAGAGCACTGAGATTGCTTCTTTCCCAAGTTTGAGTCTGAACATTGCAACTGACAAAATGTAAGATCTTATGATTGTTTCCTTCTATCTTTAAAATAGGCATAATAGCAACTGACTCTCAGAATTATTGTGAGGAGAGGAAAGGTAATAAACATAAAGGTTTTGTTTTGTTTTTAACTGTGGATTACTAAACAAATGTAAGTTAATGTAGTTTATCAGGATTATATCTGATACTTTACTGATGGATAATATTGTTTATTAAATCCTAGTAGACAATTAAAACGATATTAAATGCTTGCTTTATCTGGTATAATGGTAACAATGTTGTTGTTGTTGCTTGAGAGAACAAGGAAGAATGATACTGATAAGGAGATTCCGACCCATGATAATGACTTAAAAATTAATACCTGTTTACATGAACATCCATAGATTATGCATTAGACTATAGATCAGGGAACATTTTCAATTCCAGCTCTGTAACTTATTTGCTATCTCTGGACCTCAGTTTTCTTCAAATGTAAATAACCAAACGAGACACTAGGTTTTTACAAATTAAAGAAGATAGTGACCAATGGACAGTCAAGGAGAGCCAATGTGAGAATGTAATCTAGGCTTCAGGGACCCCTGTTTACCTCATTTCAGTCAAAATGGTTCTACTTTTATCTTCTCCAATGTCATGAGGGATTTACTATACAGAAATCATTCAAAATATAAAAATGTAAGAATCCTTGTGGTTTTTATCTTCTATAATAAGAAAATTCTATATAAAGCTCTGATGTAGAAAACTGAAACTCCACACAGGAGTTTCACACAGACAAGTATAGTGATAATATTACTTTCAACAAAAAGAATATAAAATCTTAGTCTGTATGATTTACTATTGTGATATATTGAGTGTATATTCAGATAGATGATATGTTTATCTCTCCTCAAGTGCTAGATTTTATATTGAGGACAATCAATAAGGCAGTGCTATTTAGGAAAAGTTTGAAATTTTCTACAGACAAAAAGTCAAGAAAGACTTACATACATTAAAATATCAGTCAAGAGAAGAGGAACAGGTAAATAACAAGACTACTCAGAAAAATATAGGAATGTCAAGTAATATAGATTTAAGTCAGCAAGATCTGGAGTCCAGGTGGAAAGAGGATCAGTGACCTCTTTCAGAATCTCTCTAGCATGGAATCCAGTTGTAGCAGCTGTGATCTCGGACAGGTGGAAAAATGATGTTATTGGGTGGAGAAAGTAAAAGAAGTGAAATTTTGTTGGTGAATATGCTTTCTACTTTGCATTGGTATCTTTGACCTTTCCTAAATGAGAAATGCTGGCAAAATGGCAACTAATATCTAAGGTAATTTTTTTCTTTTCTTTTTTTTTCCAGTAAAAAGTGACTGAAAGAAACATTTGGGATGCATAACAGAAGTCTTTAAAAAGAGGTATGATGAATATGATGATCTTAGAATGATACTGATACTCACAATGAAGCATAAAGTTAAAAGCAGATAAATACTGAACTTTCAAAATTCCTTATATTATATAGATTTAATTTGAATGTGAGTATTTTGTGGACTTAAAGGAGACAAATTGCTTTTTATAGCCCCTAGCAAGTGTAAGAGGCAACTGGGAAGAAAAAAAAATTAATAAAATTAAGAACTTTAAAAATGTTTCCTCTTCAATCATAAACTAAGTACCTACTTATGCCAACCTCTGGAGTAGGGATAATATGAGGAATTAAAGGTCTTACCTGCTCCTGAACAGCATAGAGTCTAAAAACAGCATGTCAAACCCGCAGCCCGTGGGCTGTGTATGGCTTAGGAGAGCTTTGAATGCTGCCCAACACAAATTTGTAAACCTTCTTGAAACATGAGCATTTTAGGGGAATTATTTTTAAGCTCATCAGCTATTGGTAGTGTTAGTGCATTTTCTGTGTGGCTCATGACAATTTTTCTTCTAGTGTGGCTCAGGGAAGCCAAAAGATTAGACACCCCTGGTCTAAAGGATAGGAAAAGAAGATAAATGAAATTTAATATGTTAAGCTACACAATAAAAAAAAATAACAAAATGCTATGTTAGCATATGTGAAAATGCTTTTTCCAGTATTCATCTGACATCATTTAAAATTTTATAGGTCAAAGGACTTTAAATGTTCATATTTAAATGTAGACAAGATTTCAGCTGGCTACTCTAAAGTGAAAAATCAATTGGATATAAATAAACGCCTTACTCTGTGACTGGTTTCAACAGCATGGTGTATGTCATATTGGAAAAAAGCCAACTTGAAGTTTTAAGATAACAGCATGTACTTTGGTCGCAGATGAACTGATTGCCCTGTCTTTAAATGAGTACAACTTCTTTTGGAATTCATAATTAAAAATAATCACATTAAGACTATATTAATTCCAATGTAAATTAGAAATAATTTTAAGTAGTAATACAATAGAAATTCCTTATTTCACTTTCTCTTTGAGTAATTAGTTGAATTTTCTTTCTTTATTTTTTAAATACAGAAGGCAAACTTTCTAGTAATTGGCATTATCTGAGTAATAATAAATGTGTTCTAATATAAAAATGGCAGAAACAGTTTTAGAACATTAAGGCTAAGGATTTTTCAAATCTATTTTTTTTATGTATATGCCAGGATATAATTCTTTATTGGCAGAATTAGAAATCCTTGACAGAGTACAATTTACCAATTAGAAAAATGAATAAGTTCCAGCATATCGACCAATGTTGTCTAGTAGTTTTCCTAATGAAACAATGATGTTTGCAGTATGATTGGGGTGAGGTCTAACTCAATTAGTAATCTGTGATTATAACTGCCTTTTAATCCCAATTCGTGGCATGGCAATAAGGTGCTTATTGGGAGATCAGTGATGCTCAAAATGACACATGATTTTAATGTCAGGTGCGGCCCCATATTCCTTGGATGTCACCAAAATTTGTATATTACATTACTTGTTCTAGCAACAGACCACATATGAGATGGTACCTGTATATTTTTCCTTACTTGGTCCTTTCAGGTTGGAGGATTGGGATAACTTGATTTAATGAGCTTTTTTAAATTGTGACTTCTTTAGAGATGATAAAGTATTAACTTGGTCTCTTCTTCATTTGTAATACATAAAGAACAAACTTCTGGAAGTAAAATCAGAACAATTTTGATAAAAGGACTTACAATCCTCTGTACTAAGGTTTTGTAAAATCAGAGAAACTTTACTCTTAAACAAAAAGATCCTTGCTTTCTTTTCTATTTGTCCTTGTATAATGCTTCTGTGTTTTGGATACTGTCTTTGATCCAATTAGGAAATTTAGTCTTCTAAATACAGTTATCCCTCAGTATGTCCAGGGAATTGACTCCAGAACCTCTGTGTAGACTAAATTCCATGCACACTCAAGTCCCACAGGTGGCCCTATGGAGCCTCTTAAATGTTAATGTGGCCCTCTGCACATGTGGGGTTTGCATCCCATGAATAGTATATTTTCAATCTCTGTTTGGTTAGAAAAAATTCATGCATAATTGGACCCTTGAATTTCAAACCCATGTTGTCTACTGTAGTTATCTGTTCATGCAAAACAAAACAAAAAATGAAACAAAAACCAAAACATAGACATACTTTTTTCCAAAATAACTCATTCACTTACCACAAAAGCTTAGAAAGAAAGAAAATAGAAGTATATCTGTGTACAAGTTAATAATGCAGATGTTTTTAGCAAAATCTAAACTTAATTTATTAGTGCCATTATGATCACCATGGTTTAAAGTATTCATCATTAAGCTTGTGCACGTTGGGGAATAACTAACATAACTATTATTTAAAAAATATTATTTTGAAAAAAGTACCAAGCACGCCTCTCTCAGTGAAGAGAAATCATCTTTGATTGGTTTTGTCATTTTCTATGATTGGTTTATGGTCACTCCTGTATACTGGGGATTGGTTCCAGGACTCCTATGGATATCAAAATCAATGGATAGATAGTCAAGACCCTTAAATAAAATGATGTAGGGGGAGAGGTGGAGCATGACAGCATAATGTAAAGCTCCATCAATCATGCCCCTCACAAGGACATCAGATTAACAACTATCTACACAGAAAATGAAAATAAAATAAAACTACCTTTAGAAGAACCAAAAATCAGGTGAGCACTCAGTACCTGGTTTTAACTGCAAATCGCTGAAAGAGGAACTTAAGAGGTAAAGAAAAAGCAATCTTAATCTCCGCGGGCACCCATTCATCACCTCTGGTATCAGCAGTGGTGTGGTATGGGGAGTATCCCTGGGTACTAGGAGAAATACAGCAAAGCATTTGTGAAGCATTGAACTAAGTGCTGTCCTGTTAGAGCAGAAAGGAAAACCAGACCAAACTCAGGTGACACCTGCCCACAGAGGGAGTACTAAATCCAGCCTCAGCCAGAGGGGAATCCCTGGTCCCAGTAGTCCGAACTTGAGTACCTGCAAACCTCACCACCAATGGTTACAGCTCTCTGTGTCTTCAAGTAAAGTTGAAAGGCACCAGGCACGGTGGCTCACGCCTGTAATCCCAGCACTTTGGGAGGCCGAGGCAGACGGATCACAAGGTTAGGAGTTCAAGACCAGCCTGACTAACATGGTAAAACCCTGTCTCTACTGAAAACACAAAAATTAGCCAGGCGTGGTGGTGAAGGCCTGTAATCCCAGGCATTGGGAGGCTGAGGCAGGAGAATTGCTTGAACCTGGGAGGCGGAGGTTGCAGTGAGCTGAGATTGTGCCACTACACTCCAACCTGAGCTGAGATTGTGCCACTACACTCCAGCAATAGCTTGAGACCCTGTTTCAAAAAAAATAAAAAAGAAAAAAAAAGTTGAAAGGCAGTCTAGTCCGTGAAGACTACAACTCTTAGTTCAGTCCTAGTGCTGAACTAGGTCCAGAAACAGTGGACTGAGGGGTTACCTGACATACTGAAACACCAGCAAGGGAAGCCAATGGAGTGTCGCACAGCCCCTTCCCTAACTCCAGCTTGCACTGATCAAGGCTCCAAAACAGACCCCTTCCTTCTGCTTGAGGACAGGAGAGGGAAAAGTGGGGAGAACTTTGTCTAGCATCTTTGATACCAGCTCAGCCACAGCAGGATAGGGAACATGTCAGAATTGTAAGCCTCACACTTCAGACCCTACAACATTTCTAGACACACCCTGGGCCAGAAAGTAACCTATTGTCTTGAAGGAAATAACTCAGTCCTGACAGCATTCATCACCTGCTAACTGAAGAGCCCTTGGGCCCCAAGTAACCAGCGGCAATACCCAGATACTACATAGAAGATCTTGGATAAGCTTCTGAGATATGCTGGCTTCAGATGAGTCTCAGCACATTATCATCTGTGGTGACTATGGGGCAAAACTCCTTTTGCTTGAGAAAAGCAGAAGAAAAATTAAAGGGGACTTAGTCTTTATTTATTTATTTACATATTGATTTATTTATTATACTTTAAGTTCTGGGGTACATGTGCAGATCATGCAGGTTTGTTACATAGGAATACATGTGCCGTGGTGGTTTGCTGCATTGTACCATTACATCAGGTATTTCTCCTAATGCTATCCCTCCCCAATCCTCCCACCACCTGCTGTTCCTCCCCTAGCCTCCCACCCTCCAGGTCCCAGTGTGTGATGTTCCGCTCCCTGTGTCTGTGTGTTCTCATTATTCAACACCCACTTATGAGTGAGAACATGTGGTGTTTGGTTTTCTGTTCTTGTGTCAGTTTGCTGAGAATGATGGTTTCCAGTTTCATCCAGGTCCCTACAAAAAACATGAACTCATCTTTTTTATGGCTGCATAGTATTCCATGTGTATATGTGTCATATTTTCGTTATCCAGCCTATCATTGATGGGCATTTGGGTTGGTTCTAAGTCTTTGCTATTGTGAACAGTGCTGCAATAAACATATGTGTGCCTAGTGTTTTACCTTAGGTAGCAGCATAGCCACAGGGGGATAGAGAACCAAGTTGGCTTGTCGGGTTCCCAATTCTAGGACTTGACTCTTGAATGGCAGTTCTGGACCTGTCCTGGGATAGAGGGGAGTCCACTGCCCTGACAGGTGAGTCCTAGGTCAGGCAGCATTCAATGACAAGCTGACTTAAGGATCTTGGGCATTAAGGGAACATCTTTGGTAGTCTGGCAATACTCTTTGTATGGGTGTGGTGATGGCTACAAAGTAGGTTCCACTGCCTTTGAAAAGGGAAAAGCTGGGAAGATTAGGAGGGTCAGCGTCTTGCAATAAAACATCACGTAGACTTCTAAGGTTTTTTGGCTCTAGTCCCTGACTCTCTGACAGCACCCCTGGCCCACCCAGGGTTGGGGAGACCTTACTGCCCTGAACAGAGGGCTACAGGCCTGGATGACTTTGCTCTCGGATTACAGAGTCCCAGGGCCTTGAGTGAACATAAGCAGTAGCCAGGGAGGGTTACAGTAGGTGTTGGTCAAGATACAGAATTTTGCTGGCTTCAGGTCTGACCCAGCGAAGTAGTGTCAAGAGTGGCCCTGGGGTGCTTATCTCACTCCACCCCCAGCTTTAGGTGGCTAAGAACAGAGTGAGAGACTGTATGTCTGGGAGAAAGAAAGAGAAAAGAAACACAGTCTCTAATAATCCAGATAATTCTCCCAGATTGTATCTAAGACCATCAAGGTCATCCCTTTTTGAGTCTACAAGAACTACAGTTTTACTGGGTTTGGGGTGCCCCTTAAAGCAGATAGAGCTTAGATAACAACATGTAAATCCTTTCAAATATCTGGAAACTCTACTCAAGAAGAATGGCTATAAATAAGCTCAGAGAGTAAAGACTACTATAAAAACCTAGCACTTCAATGCCCAGACACGGCATCAACACCATCCAGGAAAACATGATATTACCAAATGAACTAAATAAGGCACAAGGAACCAGTCCTGGAGAAACAGAGATATGCAACATTGCAGATAAAGATTTCAAAATGGCCGTGTTGAGGAAACTCATAGAAATTCAAGAGAACACAAAGAAGGAATTCAGAATTCTATCAGACAAATTTAACAAAGAGATTAGAAAAATTAAGCAGAAGCAAGCAGAAATTCTGAAGCTAAATTATTTAATAGACATCCTGAATAAGGCATAAGAGTCTTTTAATAGTGGAATTGACCAAGCTGAGTAAAGAATTAGTGAACTTGAAAACAGTTTGTTTAAAAATTCGGTCAGAAGAGACAAAAAACAAAAAGTAAAAAACAATAAAGCACACCAACAAGATCTAGAAAATAGCATCAAAATAACAAATCTAACAGTTGCTGGCCTTAAAAAGTAGGTACATAAAGAGGTAAGGGTAGAAAGTTTATTCAAAGGGAAAATAACAGAGAACTTCCCAAACCTAGAGAAAGATATCAATATCCAAATACAAGAAGGTTATAGAACCCAAACAGATTTAATGCAAAGAAGTCAACGTGAAGGCATTTAATAATCAAACTCCCAATAGTCAAGGATAAAGAAAGAATCCTAAAAGCAGCAAGAGAAAAGTAACAAATAACAATGATGCTACAATACATGATCAGACTTTTCAGATGGAATCTAACAGGCCAGGAAAGAGTGGTATGGCATAATTAAAATATGGAAGAAAAATAACTATTACTCTAGAATAGGATATCGGGTGAAAATAATCTTCTCACTGAACTTCTCAAGACAAACAAAGGCTGAGAAATTTTTACCCATGTCGGCCTGTCCTACCAGAAATGCTAAAGAGAATACTTCAATCAGAAAGAAAAAGGCATTAGCAAGTCATAAATAATCACCTGATGGTACAAAATTAACTGGTAATAGTTTTATACAGAAAAACCCAGAATACTGTAACATTGTAACTGTGGTATGTAAACTACTCTTCCCTTAAGTATAAAGACTAAATGATGAAGCAGTCAAAAACAATAACTGCAACTTTTTAAGACATATCACAATAAGATAGAAACAAGAAAAACTTAAAAAGCAGGGCATTGAAATTAAAGCATAGTATTATTATTAGTTTTCTTTTTGCTTGCTTGTTTTGTTTATGCAAATAGTTGTTGAGTTGTTATCAGGTTAACATAATGGGTTATAAGATTGCAACAACCTTCATAGTAACCTCAAACCAAAAACATGCAATGGATATGTAAAATATAGAAAGCAAGAACTAAATCATATTACCAGAAAATCACTTTCAATAGAGGAAGACAGGAAGAAAAGAAGGAACATATGATCATAAAGGAACCAGAAAACAAATAACAAAATGGCAGAAGTAAGATCTTACTTATACATAGTAATTGAATGTAAAGGGACTAAACTCTCCAATTAAAATACATTTAGTAGCTCAATAAATAAAAAATAATGACAACCACTGATCTGTTTCCTACAGCAAACACACGTCACCTATAAAGACACATATAGACTGTAAACAAAGGGATGGGAAAAGATACTCCACATCAATGGAAACCAAAAGAGAGCACAAGTCACAGTATTTATATCTGACAAAATAAACTTCAAGGCAAAAACTATAAGAAGCGACAAAAAAGGTCATTATATAATGATAAAGGGGTCAATTCAACTAGAGGATATAATAGTTTTAAAAACATGTGCACCCAACACTGGAACACCCAGATGTATTAAAAAGAATCATTAGAGCTAAATAGAGACATAAGCCCCAATACAATAATAACTGGAGACTTCGACACCCCACTTCCATCATTGAACAGATCTTCCAGAAAGAAAACACAGAAATATCAGACTTTATCTACACTATAGCCAAATTGATCAAATAGATATTTACAGGACATTTTATCCAAGAGCTGCAGAATACACACTGTTTTCATCAGCACTTGGATCATTCTCAATGATAGGCCATACGTTAGGTCACAAAACAAGTTTGAAAACATGCAAGAAAAAGTTAAAAAAAATATCAATCATCTTTTCTGACCCTAACGGAATAAAACTAGAAATTAGTAACAAGAGGAATTTTGGAAAGTTTACAAGCACATGGAAATTAAACAATATGCTCTTGAATGACCAGTGGGTAAATCAAGAAATTAAGAAAAAAAACTGAAAAATTTTCTTAAACAATTAATGATGAAAACACAACACACCAAAACCTATGGGATACAGCCAAAGCAGTACTAAGAGGGAAGTTTATAGCTACAAGTTTCTACATCAAAAAGAGGCAAAACCAAAAATTTAATGGTACATTTTCAAAAACTAGAAAAGCAAGGACAAACCAAACCTAAAATTAATAGAAGAGAAGAAATAATAATCAGAGCATAAATAAATGAAATTGAAATAAAAACTACTGAAGGTCAGTAAAAAAAAAAAGTTTTTTTTTTTTCAAAAAGTTAAATAAAATTCAGAAATTTTTAGCCAGACTAAGAAAAAAAGAGAGAAGACACAAATAAATAAAATCAGAAATGAAAAGAAAGAGACATTATAACTGATACTGCAGAAATTCAAAGGACCAAGATTGGCTACCATGAGCAAGTATATGACAATAAACTGGAAAATCTAGAAGAAATGGACAGATTTTTAGCTACATACAGCTTACTGAGTTCTAAACTAATATCAATATACACGAGTCAAGCCACAATGAGATACTATCTCATATTAGACAGACAAATTTCTAGTTACATACAACCTACTAAGTTGCAAACTGATATTGATATACACAAATCATACCACAATGAGATACCATCTCACACCAGTCAGAATGGCTATATTAAAACATCAAAAAACAACAGAGGCTGGTGAGATTGTAGAGAAAAAGAACACTTTAACACTCTTCATGGGGGTGTAAATTAGTTTAATTATTGGGGAAGACAGTGTGGCAATTCTGCAAACACCTAGAAGCAAAAATACCATTTGACCCAGCAATCTCATTACTGAGTATATACTCAAAGGAATATAAATCATTCTGTTATAAAGATACACATATGTTCACTGCAGCACCATTCACAATAGCAAAGACATGAATCAACCTACATGCCCATCAGTGATAGACTAGATAAAGAAAAGGTGGTACATGGGCACTGTGGAATACTATGGCAGCCATAATAAGGAACAAGAACATGTCTTTTGCAGGGGCATGTATGGAGTTGGAAGCCATACAAAACACTGGCAAAATTCTCAGCAAACTAATGCAAGAACAGAAAACTATAAAACACTAACAAAATCCTCAGCCAACTAATGCAAGAACAGAAAACCGAATACCATATCTTCTCATAAGTGGGAGCTGAATGATGAGAACACATGGACACATGGCAGGGAACAACACACATTGGGGCCGTTGGAGATGGGAGGTGGAAGAAGGATAGTATCTAGAAGAATAGCTAATGGATACTGGGCTTAATATCTAGGTGATGGGATGATCTGTGCAGCAAACTACCATGGCACATGTTTACTTGTGTAACAAACCTGCATATCCTGCTCATGTACCCCTGAAATTAAAATAAAAGTAAAAAAAAGAAAGAAAAGAATACAATAAAACAGGAGATAAGTTAGCTATTGCCATTTCAATTTTAACTGATGACAGATCCTGAACCCCTTCTGCAACATAATATGTTAAAATATTCAACAAAACATTTTTAAACATACACATGATGTAATACAACATATCAACAAAATGAGGATAAAAGCCATATGATCATTTCAGTTGATGCTGAAAAAGCATTTAATAAAATGCAGCATCCCTTTATGATAACAATCCTAAAAAAATTGAGGATAGATGAAACATACCTCAACGTAATAAAAGACACATATGACAGACTCACAAATAGTATTATACCGAATGGGAAAAAATGAAGACTTTACCTTTAAGATGTGAACTGTGACAAGGATGCCCACTGTCATCACTGATATTCAACATAGTACTGGGAGTCCTAGCTAGAGCAATCAGATAAAAGAAAAATGTAAAGTGCATCTAAATTGTAAAGGAGTAAGTCAAAATTTCCCTGTTTATTGATGATATAATCTTGTATTTGGAAATAGCTAAAGCCTCCATAGGAAAACTGTTAAAAGTGATAGATTTAGTAAAGTTGCAAGATACAAAATCAACATACAAAAATTGGTAGCATTTCTATATGCCAAGAGTGAACAATGTGAAAAATAATTTTTAAAAAGTAGTCCTATTTACATTAGCCACACACAAAATTAAACTCCTAGGATTTAACCGAAAAAGTGAAAGTTCTATAAAACTATAAAACACTGGTAAAATAAATTGATGAGGACATCAAAAAAAAACTGAAGGGGACACCATGGATTGGAAGAATCACTAAAGTGTTAAAATGCTCATACTACCCCCAAAAAATCTACAGGTTCAATGCAACCCTTTCAAAACAGCAAAAGCATTTTTCACAGAAATAGGAAAAACAATCCAAAAATTTATATGTAACCACAAATAACCCTGAATAGCTAACGTTATCTTAAGCAAAAAGAATAAAACTGCTGGAATCACATTTCTTGACTTCAAATTATACTACAGTGCTATAGTAACCACAAACAGCATGTTACTGGCATAAAAACAGACCAAGTGACCAGAAGAGAAACAAATTCACTTACCTACAGTAAACCCATTTTTGAGACAGGTGACAACTACTTACTGGAGAAAAGACAGATTCTTCAATAAATAGTGCTGAAAAAACTGTATGCACATATGCAGAAGAATTAAATGAGACCACTATCTTCACCATATACAAAAGTGAAGTTGGATTAAAGACTTAAATCTACACCTCAAACTATGAAACTACTAAAAGAAAACTTTTGGGAAAATCTCCGGAACATTGGTTTTGGCAAAGATTTCTTGAGAAATACCCTACAAGCACAGGCACCCAAAACAAAAATGGACAAATAGAATCACATCAGGTTAAAAAGCTTCAGCACAGCCAAAGATACAGTCAAGGAGGTGAAAAGACAACCCACAAAATGGGAGGAAATATTTGGAAACCACCCATCTGTCAAGGGATTAATAACCAGAATACATAAGGAGCTCAGGCAACTCCATAGGAAAAAGTCTATTAATCTGTTCCAAAAATGGGCAAAAGATTTGAATAGGCATTTCTTGAGAGCCTACGATAGCAAACAGGCATATAAAAAGGTGTTCGACATTATTGACCATCAGAGAGACACAAATCAAAACAATAATGGGATATCAACTCACCCCAGTTAAAATGGCTTACATCCAAAATACAGTTACCTTCATCTACCTTTTGTTATCTATTAGTAAAAAAAAAAAAAAATACTGTGGAAAGATACATGTGAAGCAGGAAGACATACAGAGAAGACCTAAAAAGAAAGCCATTAGATAATGGGAGTCAAGGAAAGGCAGAAAGATAGTTCACAAAACATGTCATAATATTGGTTTAGCTTGAAGAAAGCTAATGATCACGAACTACTTAAAGAAGTAGAATGCTGAAAAAGAGTGTAGAGGAAAAGACTACTAGTGACGTTATGAAATTCATTTGTTTCTTCCTTAAATTCTCATGTTTTAAACATATACCATATGCAAAGAGAAATAAGTGTTCTAGATAATTTGATGTTTAACCAAACTGATCAATAGCATGCAACTAGTAAGAAGCAGAGCCAAGATTTAAACCAGAGAAGCACTCTTCTCCATCTAATTACTTCCCTCATGGAGCTATTATTTGTTCTGGACAAAAAGGATTTAAAAAATGGCTAACTGTAAAGCCTGACTGGAGAGTATGTATAGGCCAGAAAAGACCATGATTATAGAATTTACAAATTTTTTCTTCAATTAAAGCATTTAGGTACTTTAGAATCAAAGTAATACTGGGAAGTCAGAATTAAATATTAAGCCATTATCTTCTTATCACATGTCATTTTTCATTGTATTTACTCTTTTAAGGAAATGGATCACAAAATATACAATTTTTGATATCATAAATTATTCGAATCAATACACTTTTTAAGAATAAGGATGTGCTGTGGCTTAAATGCCACCCCTCACCCACCCACCCCTGCCCCGAGAAAGTCATGTGGAAATAAAATCTCAATTGTGGCAGTATTAAAAAATGATTAAGCCATGAGGGATCCACCTTCGTTAGTGGATTAATGACATTATTGCAGAAAAAAATTTCTGACAAAGTGAGCTCATCCTCCTCTACCCTCTTGCTCTCACAAGCACGCATTTGCTATTTCACTTTCTGCCAAGGGATGACATAGCAAGAAGGAACATATTAGTTGGCTCGAAGATCTTGGACTTCCTGGCCTCAAGAACTGCAATGAATACTTTTTTTTTCTTTATAAGTTACCCAATCTGTGGTATTCTGTTATAGCACACAAGATAGACTTAGATTGCAACTTTAAGAAAATATCTTGATGAGTTCCCTAGATGATGAGTTCCCTAGAAGTTTAAGCAACATTTGTAATATACTTTTTTTTTTCGTTTGTTTTTGAGATGGAGTCTCACTCTGTGGTCCAGGCTGGAGTTCAGTGGCACGATCTCAGTTCACTGCAACCTCTGCCTTCCAGGTCCCAGTTCATACAATTCTCCTACCTCAGTCTCCAAAGTAGCTGGGATTACAGGCATGAGCCACCATGCCCAGCTAATTTTTGCATTTCTTAGTAGAGATGGGGTTTCACTATGTTGGCCAGTATGGTCTTGAACTCCTGACCTCATGATCCACCTGCCTCGAACTCCCAAACTGCTGGGATTACAGGTGTGAGCCACCACACCCAGACAACACACTAATTTTTTAAGTGAAAGTTAACAGGATACTATTAAGCCTGAAACGGGAAATGTAAATGAGCAATTAGACTGACAGAGTGATAATCTAATAGGTATTGAAATTTTGCTTGTAGGTGGTTCAAATAGCAAAAAGACACCATACAAAAACATACATATGTTCATAATTACACATACACTCTCATAAATGCAAATACAAACAGAACTTTCCTTATATTTAAGAATCCATAACTTATTTTTCTAAACCCCACTATATCTCATGTGTGAAATAGGTTCTACTGTTTTTCTTCTCTCATATTTTCTGTTTGGCCTGTATTATGAAAGCTATGTTAATGGATCCCTTTGCTATCCTTCCGTAATTCTTGTACAAATTTCTAGGATGCCATTTATTACCTTTTAGCAATTATTGACTCATGATGCTATCTCTTTCATTAGACCTTTAAATTCCAGAGGGCAAATAAAATTACTTATTTGAAATTGTATTCCTTGCTCATAACTCATTTCAGAGCACATAGCAGAAAACAATAATTTTTTAACATATAAATGAAAACCATCTACAAATAATTATGTCATTGATGGACTATAAAGATATTTTTATATCATTTTAGGCTTTACAGAGTAAGAACAATATTGGTATAAATTATATTTAAAAACTCTATCACATACTTGTTCAGCAGTAAAGCGCTAAATTCATTTTTAAAAAAATATTTTGCTATAGTTTTTTGCTTGACATTGACTAATGTAGGATATAACCAGAGGCCTGAAGAGAAAATCTATGTCTTTGATAGCTACTGGTGATTCTGTATATCCTCTAAAATGTAGACCTTATGGTCTTATGCCAAATCTCAAAACAAATTTAACCCAAACCCAATAAAAGCACTTAGATCACAGGTAGTGATTTAGTGTTACATCATTTATTTTATTTTAGAAAAATGCTTATAATATCTAGAACTGATATAGTGTTATTGAGATATATTTAAGGAATTTCTGGAGAGGGAACATTGTTATAATCAATAAAGTCAGAAGTATGCTGTACTTAGGTTATAATGGGCATTGGGCCATGTGTAACAAGCCTAGAAGATGAAATAGAGGGGGATTTGGCAGACTTTTTTGAAGGACCACATTCCATTGAGCTGCTGTATTCAAAATGACAGACAAAATGGTGGGGTTTGTTACAAGGAGCATTATGAACAAAACAACTTGTATATTACTCCCATAAACCCATGTGTCCTGTCTACTAGAATACTACATGAAGAGAAATTTTGGTTGATGTATATAAAAAAATTAGAAACACCCCAGAGAAAAAGTAATATGAGAATAAGCCTTTTGTTTGTGAGTAGGATAGACCTAAGAGTGGTTTATGTAAGTGTAGTAGAAATAACCCCTTTTAGTGTATCAATGTAAACTTGTGTAAACAATTGTTTGCTAAAACGTATCTAGGAGTTCCACAGCAAAATATCAATATTACCTCAACCTAATTTACATCATAAAAAGTTATTGTATTATTTCATTTTTGGTTCTATAGAGGGTGTTTTATGGGGCAGAGGGAGTTTATTTCAGGTAAAAAAAATTGTGATGAAAATGAAAAATATATCTTCTGAGGAACTTCTTATTCATGGCTGCAGATAACAATATAGTTCTGAGTAATTGAAGGGTTTCTAAAGGTGGCAAAATATTGGAATAAATATTAGCAGCAAAGACAAATAAATCTAAATCTTTTTAATTACCTGGGCTATAAATTTCAAAGTAGTTGTTGTTGTTGTTGCTTTGCTTTTAAAAAATAAACCAGTACCATGCAGTTTTGGTTACCATAACCACAGCATTGTAGTATAATTTGAAGTCGGGTTATATGATGCTTTCAGCTTTGTTCTTTTCACTTAGTGTTGCTTTGGCTATTCCCAAGCTCTGTTTTGGTTCTATATGAATACTTTTTCCTAGTTCCATGAAAAATGATGTTGGTATCTTACTGTGGATAGCGCTGAATCTTTAGATTATCTTGGGAAATATAACCTTTTTATTTTTCACTTTTACTGATTTAAATTTATTACAATCTTAGGAAGTTTTGAGAAGATAATCTAGGCAAAACCATTCAGGATATAGGCGTAGGCAAGGACTTCATGACCAAAACACCAAAAGCATTGGCAACAAAAGCCAAAATAGACAAATGGTACCTAATCAAACTCCACAGCTTCTGCACAGCAAAAGAAACAGTGATTAGAGTGAATCGGCAACCAACAGAATGGGAAAAAGTTTTTGCAGTCTACCCATCTGACAAAGGGCTGATATCCAAAATCTACAAAGAACTAAAACAGATTTATAAGAAAAAAACAAGTCCATTCAAATGTGGGTGAAGGATTTGAACAGACACTTTATGAAAGAAGACATACATTAGGCCAAGAAACATATGAAAAAATGCTCGTCATCACTGGTCATTAGAGAAATGCAAATCAAAACTACATTGAGATACCATCTCACACCAGTTAGAATGGCAATCATTAAAAAATCTGTAGACAACAGATGCTGGAGAGGATGTGGAGAAATAGGAATACTTTTACACTGTTGGTGGTAGTGTAAATTAGTTCAACTATTGTGGAAGACAGTGTGGTGATTCTTCAAGGACCTAGAAATAGAAATTCCATTTGACCCAACAATCCCATTACTGGGTATATATCCAAAGGATTATAAATTGTTCTACTATAAGGACACACGCACACAAATGTTCATTGCAGCACAGTTTACAATAGCAAAGACCTGGAACCAACCCAAATGCCCATCAATGATAGACTGGACAGGGAAAATGTGGCACATACACACCATGGAATACTATGCAGCCATCAAAAATGATGAGTTCATGTCCTTTGTAGGGACATGGATGAACCTGGAAACCATCATTCTCAGCAAACTGACACAAGAACAGAAAATCAAACACCACATGTTCTCACTCATAGGCTGGTGTTGAACAATGAGAACACATGGACACAGGGAGGGGAGCATCACACCCTGGGGTCTGTTGGGGGTAAATAGGGGAGGGACAGTGAGGGGTGGGAAGTTGGGGAGAGATAGCATGGGGAGGAATGCCAGATATAGGTGATGGGGAGGAAAGCAGCAAATCACACTGCCATGTGTGTACCTATGCAACAATCTAGCATGTTCTTTACATGTACCCCAAAACTTAAAATGCAATAAAAAATAAAGTTTCAATAATACAATTTTTATTGTAGTAAAAAATATATAACTTAATATATATCACCATAACCATTTCTAGGTGTATAGTTCAGTAGTGTTAAATATACACATATATTTATTTGTAAGTATATTTAATATTTGTGGATACATAGTAGGTGTATGTATTTATGGGGTACAATAAATAGTTTGACATAGACATGCAATATGTAATAGTCACATTAGGGTACATTGGGTATGCACCTCCGAGACCATTTTACCCTTTGTGTTACAAACAACTCAATTATACTCTTTTAGTTATTTTAAAATGCACAATTACATTACTTTAATTTACATTAATTAAATCACCGGGTGTGCTAACAGGTTCTAGATCTTATTCTTTTGTTCTATTTTTTGTTCCCATTAGCCATTCCCATGTCCTTTGCACCATCCCTCACTACCCTTTTCAGCCTCCAGTTACCATTATGCTACTCCTTACCTTGATAAGTTCAGTTATGTTGATTTTTAGATCCCACCAATAAAAACATCCAAAGTTTATCTCTGTTCCTGGATTATTTTACTTAACATAATAACCTCCAGTTTCATCTATGTTGTTACAAATGACAGGATCTTATTCTTTTTGACGTGCTGTTGGATTCAGTTTGCAGGTATTGTATT
Source organism: Aotus nancymaae (assembly GCF_030222135.1). Classification (NCBI taxonomy): domain Eukaryota; kingdom Metazoa; phylum Chordata; class Mammalia; order Primates; family Aotidae; genus Aotus; species Aotus nancymaae. The sequence continues at coordinate 36,699,531 of NW_026988413.1, forward strand.
GACAGAGATGTAGACGAATGGAACAAGATAGAGAACCCAGAAATAATGCTGCAACCCTACAGCCATCTGATCTTCAGCAAAGCCAACATAAAGAGACAATGAGGAACGGCTCCCTATTGAATAAAGCCGCTGTGATAACTGGCTAGTCATACTCAAAAGAATAAAATTGGACCCCTCCCACTCATCAAAGAACAAAATTAACTCAAAATGGATTAAATATTTTAATGAAAGAACTCAAAACTCTAAGAATCCTTGAAGAAAACTTAGGAAACAATATTATGGACACCAGCCTTGGGAAATAATTTATGACTAAATTCTCAAATATTAGTTGCAACAAAACCAAAAATTGACAAGTGAAATATAATTAAACTAAAAAAATCTTCTTCACAGCAAAAGTAACTATCAACAGAGTAAACAGACAACCTGCAGAATGGGAGAAAATATTCACAAACTAAGCATTTGAAAAAGGTCTAATATCTAGAATCTTTAATGAATAAGGAACTTAAACAAATCAGCAAGCAAAAAAACAGCTCCACTAAAAAATGGGCAAAATACATGAAAAGACAATTCTCAAAAGACATAGAAGCAGCCAACAGACATTGAAAAATGCTCAACATTACGAATCATCAGAGAAATACAAGTAAAAACCACAATGAGATACCATCTCACCATCAGAATGGCCATTATTAAAAAGTCAAAATACAACTGATGCTGGGAAGGCTGTAGAGATAAGGGAATGCTTATACACTGTCAGTGAGAATGTAAATTAGTTCAGCCACTGTGGAAAGCAGTTTGGCAATTTCTCAAAGAACTTAAAACAGAACTACCATTTGGCCCAACAATCTAATTACTGAGTATACATCCAAAAGAGTTTAAATTGTTCAATCAAAAAGACACACGCACATGTATGTTCATAGCATCACTGTTCACAATAGCAAATACATGGAATCAACCTAAGTGCCCATCAATGCTAGATTGGAAAAAGAAAAGGTAGTACATATACACCATGGAATTTTATGTAGCTACAAAAAAGAGCATAATCATGTCTTTTGCAGCAACATGAATGCAGCAGGATGCCATTATCTAGGTGAATTAACATAGAAACAGAAAACCAAATACCATATGTTCTCACAAGTGGGAGCAAAACATTGGATACTTGTGGACGTAAAGATGGCAATGGTAGACATTGTGGACTAATGGAGAGGGAAGAATTGGAGGGAGACAAAGATTGAAAGACTATTGATTGCTATGCTCAGTACCTGGGAGATGCCATCAATTGTACTCCATACTTCAGTATCATGTTATATACCCAGTTAACAAACTACATTTGTATCCCCTGAATTTATAGTAAAAATTGACATTATAAGATATAATAAAAATAAAACATAAGAGTTACAAGTGTCACATGTGATAGAAATCCTTGTTCCCTAGAAATAAAGTGTTTAATTAATTATGCAATAACTCTCTGTATATTAAAGCTGCTTGATATAGTCATTTTTATCATTAACTACATGAACAATCTTGCCTCAATATCTATACATCCTTTAATTCTTATTTATGTGACTCTGTGCGATTTAGGAAACTGCCCTCAAAATTACACAGTATATTATAAGAATTTTTTAATACAAACTGTTACAATAAAAAGTTGGAAGTGCATTGTAAGTGTGGCACAAAATTGTATTGTTTTTGATAAAAGAACTGAATGAGTTCTCCCTTTACTCAGGAATATGCTTTATGAAACTTGATTTTATTTGATTTCTGTTGGTAGTATGGAGAGAATCTGAATATGAGATGGAATAGGAGTTGGCATATTTGAGAAGCTGCATATATAAAGTAGAAAAAAATACATGAACAAATTCTCAAGGCAGGGATATGTTTTTTGTGTGCAGTAATTGATAGTTAACTTGGGACAATACAAAAATATGGCCAAATTGTGGGAAGATTTAAACTTAAGGCTTAGTAAAGGAATTCTAAATAAACAATAATAAAGTGGAGATGAGGATATTTTGTAATCTTTGTAGTCTCATGCATCATTTAATTAAAAAATAGCATTTCAGGTTTGGACAATATGCTGTATCTTGCATGTCATTTTGCATAAGATGTACTGATTCCATAGCTTCAATTGCACTTAAGTTAAAGCTATGGAAGCAGTACATCTTATGTAAAATGACATGCAAGATATAGCATATTGTCCAAATCTGAAATGCTATCTTCCAAAAAATATTTATTTCAAGAGATGAAAATTATGCTTTTCGTGTTTTGTATTGTAGAATAGGAAGGAAACACTTTAAAAAAATTTTAAATGGACGTTCAAGTATGAGCACTTTTTTTTCCTCTAGGGAACTGACATATCTTAAGAAATCTTTCTTTGACCTATAGTTCATTCTGAAGTGTTTAGGACTGAGAACTCATTCAATTTCTGGGTCAACAATATACAATATATATATGTATATTATACAATATATAATGCTTAGGATATATAAGAATCTGTAAGCATATTTGAATCAACAATATTTCAGGATAAAATTTTAACAAGGAAAGTCACAATAAAATATGGTTATAAAATAGATGATATAGAACCTCTAACCTTGTTGCCTATTTGAGTAATGGCTATTCCCTTTTTAAAAAACTTGATATTTTGATATTTATGTTTCCAGTTATAATTTTTAAAACAATTTTAGTAGTAGTTTTATGTCTGCCATATCAATTAAAACACTTGATACAAATATTTTAATAACGCAATTATAAAGAAGGTATATACATATATTAATTCAAATATATATAATTATTAATTGAAAAAATCAACGATGAAGCAACTGCAAATTCTGCTTGCTTCAGTGAAAATATTCAGATAATCAGGAAGAGCCTGTACATGACAGATGTTAAGACGTTTTGCAAAGCAGTACTGTTTCAATTGAAAATACTAATTCTTTGCCAGAGATTTTAAATTGTATGTTAAAATTGATTACAGTTATCGTTTTATTCAAAAATTTTTATGCTTCATTTATTTGTTTGCTTGCTTGTTTGTAACCTGCTACAAAAGAAACCCTTCTCTTGTGTTAAGGCTCCTGTAAGCATTAGTCATCTTTGCAGTAAAGACTAGCTCTGACCACAGATAAACTTTAACGTTCTTTATTTCCATGTGGTGGCTGGCCTCTTGGTAGATGGTATGTAGTTAATGATTTAGCACCTCTATTAAAATAGATTTATTTAGAGCTTGATATCTCATACATGGCTACAAAGTAGATTGAGACTGTAAAGTCCAACACGTTTTTAATAAGTTAGTCAATTATAAAATAATTAAAAATACAAATAAATTATAAATCTAAAGTCAAACCTAGCTTAAAATGTTTCATAAATAGCCTAATAAATGGCATAAATTGAAAGCTTGGAGTCACAATAATATTTAATGAAGATTCTATATCTTTGTATTAATCAGGATTCCACTAGAAAAAAAACTATTAGGAGAGTGGACAAATAGATAGGTAGACAGATAGTGTTATACAAATTGGCTTATGCTGTTGTGGGGACTGACCAGGCATGTTTGCAATCCATAGGGCAAGCTGCCAGGAAGGACAGGTTCTCAGGAAGGGGCTGGCTGGAAACTGTGGTGGGAGTTGATGGTATATTTTAGAGGCAGAATATTTTCTTTCTTCCCATAACCTCAGTTCTGCTCTGAAGGTTTTTAAACTTATTAGATCAGGTTCATCCATATTATCAAGAATAATCTATGTTACTTAAAGTCAACAGATTGTAGCTGTTAATCATACTTACACAATAATTTCAAATAACACATAGATTAGTATTTGGTGGAATATCTGGGGATCATATCTTGCCAAATTGACACAAAATACTGATGAGTATATTCACAAATATTGAGAAGAAGGCAAAGATATCCTCTTGCATTTCAAAATTGTGCTGAAAGTCCTAGCTAGTGCAAATAAGGCAAGAAAAAATAAAAGTTATACATATTGGGGAAAACATTTATATTTCATATGTCTAATAAACAATTTTATGTAGAATATTTAATAAAACCCCTTAAACTCAACAAAAAGAAAACCAAAAACTCAATTAAAATTAGGGAAGAAGTATGAAAAAACCAATCACCAAAATTATGCAGAAGACATATAAACATATGAAAAATGGCCAGGTCATCATTTATCATTAAAGGAAGACAAGTTAAAATCACAATTTAATATCTCTATCCACTTATTAGAGTGACTGTAAAAAAAAAAAAAGATGATATTAATTGCTGGAGAGGATACAGAATAAGAGAAATCCACACTTATTGATGGTGGTAATGCAAAAATGGTACAACTACTTTGAAAGAGAGTTTGTCAATTTCTTATATGTTCAGAAATAATTCTACCACAATACTTGGTATTCTTGTTCCTAGGTATTTATCCAACATATTGAAAAAATTCTGCCTACACAAAAATATGTATGTAAACATTTTTAGAAACCAAACTTGGAGTGAATGTATAAACTATGGTACAAATATACAATGGAATAATATTCAGTGACAAAAAGATAGCTATTTTTCATGTAAGAACATGAATGCATGTTAGATTAATAGTGATAACTGGAATAAGCCAAACAGAAATGCTGTATACCGTATAATTTTATTTATATGGCACTATGTGAAAGGCAAGCTATAGATAAGTAAAATACATCAGTAATTGCCAGAGATTTGTGAAGGTGCAAATTTTGAGAAGCAAATTTTATTAGAATGGAAGAACTAATTTTTGTGTTACTGGAGTGGTAACTATATAACTCTATACATCTTTCAGCACCCATAGAAATTTTCTACACAAAGTGTGAACCTTAGTGTGTACAATTAAAAAATAAAAGTTGAAATAGGTATCAGAGGATCCTGGCATGGAAGGCAGACTATGAGAAGAAAATCTAACATAATAGAAATAGATAATATAACCTCATTGAAGGAGTGTAGAACAATGCTGTAACGCCACCTAAGTGATATGGTTTGGCTCTGTGTCCCCACCCAAATCTCATCTCAAATTCTAATCACCACGTGTTGAGGAAGGGGCCTATAATTCCCATGTGTTAAGCAGAGAGATGATTGGATCTGGTTTCTCCATGATGTTCTTGTGATAGTGAGTTCTCATGAGATCTGAAGGTTTTATAAGTTTTTGGAAGTTCTTCCTTCACTCTTCTCTCTTTCTTGCCTGCAGCCATGTAAGATGTACCTGCTTCCTCTTCTGCCATGATTGTAAGTTTCCTGATGATTCCCCAGCCATTCAGAACTGTGAGTCAATTAAACCTCCTTTGTTTATAAATCACGCGGTCTCAGGTAGTATCTTTACAGCAGTATGAAAACAGACTAATACACCAAATAACTTGCAAAATGATGTTTGACTGTTAAGTCTAAAGACTAAAGAAACTACATATAAATGCTGTATTTTAGCTGATAAAGTTTGTTTCTCAAAATGAAAGCTAAATAATTATATAAAGAATCTCATTATTGACTCACAGCTACACCATCTGTAACTTTATCTTCTTCTATTTTATCCATGCATTCTATACCAGTCCTGTTGGCATTCTAAATTCACTATGTGTACAAATTATGAGATCGTTTCCTGCTGTAACTCCAGTTTCTAATTCTGTTGTAATATTTTATGCCCTTGACTTCATCTTTCTGATATTTTTTAGTTTTCTTGGATTATGTGACTTGATTCCTCTCTGTTTTCTCAGAAGTGGATGGATCTTCCACAACTCTATCTGTGCCTTATTTATGAAAAATGTGCAACTAGTTTCTTTATTCATAATTCTATTAATTTATTTTTAATGGTGTTTTCCTGCCCTCTGGCCAATTGTATGTTTTTAAATCTTATTGTGTCTAGAGCATACTTCAACCTCAAACTTCATGTTTAGCATTTTAATTGATATTACACAGTAATTAGTATGTTTTATTGACTTACTTAAAGTTGCATTTGAATATTATACAGATTTTCAGGTATGTGCCATATAATATTAAGGTATTTATTTTATATTCTACTTAGATATTATAACATTCATTAACATATTTTCCTTCTTTATCTCTCATTAACAGTAATATATTCTCATACATTTTAATTTAAAATGCATAGTAACTTAGAAGTACTTTGGCAATGAAACTTAAGAATACAAGCTCTTTATTCTCAGAAAATTTTACTTAGTCAATATTTGAGTACATAACGTATTAAAGATAATAAGCCTATCTAAGTCTCAGCAGATCAAATTTACTTTCCAGTTCCCTTTCCTACATGTGAATAAACTCAGTACAAATTCTGGATTTTGTCAGGCCTCAAGGCAAATTCAGAATTTACTAATAGAAACCGAAATAGAAAGGATCCTTGTAACAAATGCCAGAAGAAGTAATTCTTTTCCACCACATTAAATAAAAATGAAATCACTCTGCTAATGAGATACTTGAAGTTGTTATATCAGAAAACAAAATTGTGAATTCTCCTTAATAAAACTTGGAACAATAAAAATGAAACAAACAAAACAAAGCGGATTGATTCATAAATTATCTCAAAAAATATTCCACACACACCAATTCTGTTTTCCATATCCACAACACTAAATGCTCCCATTTATTTCAACCCAAGCATTATACTTTTCATTCTGTCAGACAGTAATATTTCTGTAAACTGTACCTAAAAAAGGACTATTCAAAGCAGAAGGAAAACAACTAAATTTACACATGTAATTTGTATGTAAAAAGATGTAAATAAGCGAAGACTTATTCAGGAAATCATCTCTGAAATGTATCTGAATGAGTATAAATAATGATGTTTCCATTAAAGTTAGTGTGTGTGTCATGGTGGGGAGTATAGTATGGGTACTGTATTACTTGAACTTAATGTTTCTAGTGTCTGTTTTCTATTACACTTGATAGTTGTACACGTACTCTATTTTAACTATGAAAACAAAAATATAAACCAAAAAATAAAGAGAATATAACTACTTCTCTTCTGCACCCACATGTATTAGGCTTTTAAGTGACACATAGTTTTTTGTGCTTTTTTTAATAACAGTAAAAAAACAGAGTCTGATTCCATCACCCAGGTTGTAGTGAAGTGGCGCAATCTTGGCTGACTGCAACCTCTGTCTCCCAGCTTCAACAGATTCTTATGCCTCAGCTTCCCAAGTAGCTGGGATTATAGGCACATGCCACCGCGCCTATTTTGCTGGTTTTAAAAGAGACCAACAGATGGCCTCCCTACCTGCTACTGCAACTTAATTCATTGTTGTGTCATTGCTGCAAATTTCCTAAAAATCTACCAACCCTAAGATGAGACATTGAATTTAGTTATCATCTTTCTCTAAAATACAATCTAAATAAATTTTATGACACACTCCACTACTTATTCTCTTTTACTTTAATAAACTATTTTAGGACAATTTTAGATTTGTAGAAAAACTGAAGATATAATATAGAGTTTCCAATTTACAAATACCCTGCTATAAGTTCCCCCTATTATTAAACGCTTATGTAAGTATGGCATACTCATTGCAATTACTGAAATAATATTGATTTTTATATTGTTATTATGTAAATTCCATGCTTTATTCATATTTTCTTTTTGTGTTTCATGCATAATCCCATTTGGGGTATTGCATTGTATTTAGTTGTCATGTCACATTAGGCTACCTTAATTTTGACAATTTCTTGGACTTTTCTTGTTTTCAGTGACCCTTACCATTTTGAAAATAATTTGTCAGGCATTTTGTAGAATATTATTCAGTAGGATTTGTATGGTGTTTTTTCTTATAATTTGACTGGGGTTATAGGATTTGGGGAAGAAAAGCATATATATGAAATGCCATTATCCTGAATATCGTATCAATGGTACAAACTATCAACCTGACATATTACTGTTGATATTTACCTTGATATCCTGGCTGAGGTAGTTTTGTCAGGTTTCTGCATTGTGAAAGTATCCTTTTTATTCTTTTTACCATACTCATCTAGAAGGACATTTCTATGTGTAGCTCACACCTAATAATTACAGTTAATGTTCCACTTTCTTGAGAGCTACCTAAATTATTTGAGATTCTTCTGCATGGGAGATTTGTTTCTTCACTTCCATTCATTTATTTATTGAATTATTTATATCAGTATGAACTGATGGATATATATTTTATATTATGGGTTATATATAAATACAATTTTATTTTCTTCTTCAACTTTTTTAAGATGTAGCCAATGGGAGCTCTTTCAGTTGGCTCCTGTGTACCTTTGACATATCACAATCAATTTGTGTGTGTGTGTGTGTGTGTGGTGTGATTTGAGCATGCTTTACTTATAGCACTCTGAAATGCACCAGCTCTTCTTGTATCTTTGCTTTCTTAGTCCTAGAGTCAGCTGTTTCTTCAAGGAATCCTATCTCCTTTTATTGGAGAATGACATTAGACATGAAGATTTTAGGCTACACATACTGGCTCATGCTTATAGTCCCAGCACTTCTTGGAAGCCAAGGTGGGAGGATTGCTAGAGGCCAGGATTTGAGACCAACATAGGGAGCATGGCCAACGTAAGGAGACTTCACCTCTTAAGAAACAAACAAACAAACAAAATAGCCAAGCATGGTAGCTAATACCTGTATTCCTAGCTATTTGGGAGGCTGAGGTGGAAGGATCCCTTGTGCCAGGAGGTTGAGGCTGCAGTGGGCTATGGTCATGCCATTGCACTCCAGCAAGGGAGAGACAAAGCCTACCTCAAAAAAGCAAAACCAAAAACAAAAATAGAAATGAAGATTGTAGTGTTAGGTGTTTAGTATATGTTTGTAACTAATTTCTATTAGTCCATTTATTTATTCTTTGTTTTTTCTTTTCCTTCAGTTTTTATCTTTTCTGGTTATAACTTTTTCATGGCTCCATTTTATCTCATCCCTTACCATATTAATGTTACTTATTTTAAAAAATTTTAATGATTGTTCTAGAATTTCCAATATACATGTTTGACAAATCTTATTTCATCATAAATTAACATTATACTACTTCATGGAAATGAAGGTAATTTACAACTGCATTCCCAGTTCTTCCCTTTCATCATTGAAGATATTATTGTCACATTTATGTCATTTATTTGTGCTCTAATCATTCAATACATTGTTACTATTATTACTTTGCACACAGGGTTATCTTTTAAATAAATAAAGAGTAAGAAACATGTCATGTTTTTAAATTTTTCTTCATTTACCTTCTTTCTCTGCTGCTCTTTTGTTTGCTAGATTTGAGTTTCTGGCCTATGTCATTTTTCTTTTCCCCAAAGGACTTCTTATTAACATCTTTGCAGAGAAATTTTACTGGTGATGATTTCCCTCAGTTGTGAGTGTGTGGGTTCATGTGTGTGTGTGTGTGTGTATGTGCATTTGTATGTATGTCTGAAAAAGTCTCTACTTTTATTTATAGAAGAATAATTTCATTGGAAATACAATTTTAGTTTGGTGGTTTGGATGTTTTGTTTAGTTTTTTAATCAACACTTTAGATGTCTTGTTTACTCTTACTTTACTTGCATGCTTTCTTATAAGATATCTACTCTAAGTCTTATTACTATATAGGTAATGTGTGTGTGTGTGTGTGTGTGTGTGTGTGTGTGTGTGTGTGTATATTTTTTACTCAATAGGTAATGTATATATATATTTATTTTATTCCTCTGATTGTTTTAATTTATATTTATACTTATATATATTATTCCTCTGATTTCGATATTTTCTCTTTGTCACTGATTCTCTGCAATTTAAATATTAAATGACTATATGTAGGTATTTTGATGTTTGTCTTCTTTGGTTTTCTTTGATATTCCTGGATATGTGGGGTGCTGACTGTCATTAACTCTTACCCATTGTTACTTAAAATAGTTGTCCTTTTTCTCTTTTACTTCATAATCAAGGATTTAAGTTCAAATAAAGAGGAAAAAAAACTCTTGAAATTGTCTCGATTAACTCACAGATCTTGGAAAATGTGTTCTTTTTTTTCTTCTTCTTATATCTCAGTAAAGAAGTTTCTATTGATCTGCTTCAAGCTTACTAATTCTTTTTTCTGCCATGTCCAGTATACTGTGGATTCCATCAAAAATATTCCTCAGTTTTATTTCAGTATTCCTGGCTCAATTTCTTTGGAGAAAGAATTACATTTTAGACTAATATAATTATCTGTAAGCTCTTACATTCTGTCTACTCTTTCTATTAGAGATTTAGCTATTAAAATAGATTTTTAAAAACTGCCTGATAATTCCAAAATCTATGTCATATCTGAATCTGGCTCCAGGCTGAGGTCATCTCTTCAAACTGTATTTTTTCTTGCCTCTTAGCATGTCTTGTATTTTTTTATGCCACATTCCAGACATGAAGTATTGGGTAAAAGGCACTGAGGTAAATACGATTAGTGTACTGTTTTATGCTAATCTGCCTAGAAATTTAAGGTTTACTGTAGCTGTATTTTCCAGGAGTTTTGAATTTCTCAAGTGTGTTTGTTTATGTTTCTCCTATTGTCTTGGGGTTTCCCTAGGAACACTTCTTAATAGAGCTGGAGAGTTGTAGTCCTGCCAGCTGTAATCCATGACTGCTATGCTAAACTTCTGTTGACGTGGTCATAAAAGGTGGAGGAGATAAACAATTCTATACTTTAATGACTAAATCTCTGTTTTTTATTGGGTCTGTATTCCTTGGCTGTGAACTCTGAAAGTGTTTCTTAGTTTATGGGTTTATTACATATTCCTAGTTTTTTTTCTTTCTCTGTCTTTGATACTTTTACACCATCTCCTCAGTCCTCAGATGTCCAAAAACATGACAACTTTTCTCTCATAATGTAACATGTGACCATGCTCTTAATTTCACTAAGAAAATAAACCCAGTAACATTACAATCTTATTTCCCCACCTCAAATTTTACTAGCCTAGCTTACCTACAAATTCTGAATCTTACTTACAAATTTTGCCTTCATTCTAGTTTTATTAGCAGTGTGGGCCATCCATTGGATAAGGATATTCTCTTACCTATTAAATGTCTTCTGTAATTAGTACCTCTAGTACACTATGGTTTCCTCTTTCTTCTGAATATTTCTGAAGATATAGTGTATGCTGTAACATTCTTTTTTTTTTTTTGAGACGGAGTTTCGCTCTTGTTACCCAGGCTGGAGTGCGATCTCGGCTCACCACAACCTCCGCCTCCTGGGTTCAGGCAATTCTCCTGCCACAGCCTCCTGAGTAGCTGGGATTACAGGCACGCGCCACCGTGCCCAGCTAATTTTTTGTATTTTTAGTAGAGACGGGGTTTCACCGTGTTGACCAGGATGGTCTTGATCTCTTGACCTCGTGATCCACCCGCCTCGGCCTCCCAAAGTGCTGGGATTACAGGCTTGAGCCACCGCGCCCGGCCCTTGCTGTAACATTCTTGATGAAAAAATCAACCATCGTTTTCTAGCTACTGCTCTGTTTTGTTCTATACCATAGACAAAGACTCAAGCAAGTTGTCAATGCTTCCTATCTTTACTTTCTCACATTTTGATGATCGTTCAGCTTTTAGCATAGCTAACCAGTCAGTGGTTTTAAGCATCATGTTGTCTGACTAATATTTAGTGAATGTCTACTTGATGTGATTTTTTTGTTTTTGTTTTGTTTTGTTTGTTTTTGAGTCAGAGTCTTACCTGTTGCCCAGTTTGGAATGGAGTAGGTATTGTTTTGGCTTACTGCAACCTCTACTTCCCAGGTTCAAGCAATTCTCAGGCCTAATCCTCCTGAGTATCTGGGATTACACACGTGTGTCATTCTACTTTGTTAATTTTTGTATTTTTAGTGGAGATGGGTTTTCACCATGTTGGCCAGGTTGGTCTTGAACTCCTGACCTCAAGTAATCTGCCTGCCTTGGTCTCTCAAAGTGCTAAGATTACACCTGTGAGCCACTGTGCCCCACCATCTACTTGATGTGAAGGACTGTTCTAGGCAGAAGAGGGTGGCAAAAAAGACAACGTATGTATCGGGTGGAAACTACATTCTAGAAGGGCAAAGAGAGATAATAAAATGAAGGAAATAATTTGTAATCTTAAGTTTGACTGTATGCTGTGAAGGAAAAGAAAGTTTTGGCGTACAAAATGTGAAAAAGAAGACTTTTGTAAGGGTGAGGTAAACTGAGTTCACTCTGTCAGGGTGACTCAGCAGAAACTTTATGTAAAAGTTTTGTTTTTGTGGCTTCAGAATCTTGCCTGACTTTATGGTGTCACTGTCTCTTTTACTAGTTCCTCCTTCTGAGCCTAACTTTAAATATTGTATTGCTCCTGGTCTCAATTCTCAAGTAATGTTTCTTTTCTATAACATTCTCTCCATAGTTCTTCTCATCCTGTACCATAACTTTAAAATTCATTTATAAGCTAGTAACTTTTACACTTATAATTTTAGCCTTGATCACTAAATTGAGCATTAGACCTATATACCCAATTACCTACTCTGTATATCTCCAAAAATCGAAGCTTGATTTACCCTCTCTCCAAATCTGTGCTTCTCCCGTCTTTCACATTGCAACATCCCCTACTATTTACCCAATATTGATGTCCCAAATATCAAAATCATCAGATGGCTTTTGGTAGCCACTTGACCACAATAAGCACAGCTTAGAAGTGTGTGTGTAGAGGAAAACTGAATGTCCAAAGGTACCATTGCCCATAAACCAGGAAGAAAAGCTCACAAGCAAATTGCCCAGTGTTGTCTTTTATGTGGCTATACAAGATACATAAAAAGGCATTCTACACATTCCCCTAGAGATCTCAACAGAATCAGTTTCCAAGATTAACACATATTTATGTTGCCTTGCCTTCCTTGTCTGTCTCACTGTCCTCACTTCTTCACATGTCTTTTATGAGATTAATTCATCAAAAATCTGAAACTCTAATATTCTTCCCAGGGAATTTTAGATAAATCCAAATTAAGTTAGTTATCTTTGATTTCTTTTAGACTGACCACCTACTCTTAAGCCATCAGCTTAAACTTCACTTCAACTCTATTTTCAAAATATATCTCTTAAATTCAACCATGTCTCATCACTTATACTGTTGCTCTGATAAATGACAAAATCCTCATTTTTTATAGTTGAACTACATGTACTCCATTCCTTGGAGTAAATGAGTAGCCATAAACGACCCCCTTTCTTCTCTTTTCCCTAGCACGTTTCTCTATACAGCAGTATAATTTGAGCATTTTAAGGTTGAAATAAATTAAATCCTTTCTTTATATGTAATTTGACATCACACATAAGTTTATTTTTAAAGGCCATTATGATTTCTTTCATTCCTTCATGTGTGACTTCCCGTAAAAACATTCTTCCCCTTTCTTATTATATCCCAGGCTTTCTGCCTTTTTCTTCTGTTTATCATATGTTGCAAATTTGTCCCCGCCAAGGATCATTTTATTTGTTGTAACATGTGCCTTTTATTTTTCATCTTTACTTGACCCTTCCTCATGACTTTGTTCTCTCCTCACATAGCTACTTCCTCCTGTCCATCCAATCTAAAATATTCCACTCATGCTCTTCTTTATCCTTCTTTCTTGTTTTATCCCTTTGCATAGCATTCCTCACAATCAGAAATTATACTCTCATTATTAGTTCATGTTTTAATTGTCATCTTCTTTCACTAGCATGTAAATTTCTTCAGGCAAAAACCTCATCACTTTAACAGATGGAATAAGACCTCTGATGTAAAATGTGGGTAAAGTAGCTGAAATCAATCATAAGATACTTTTAAAATTTTCAACATATTTTGAACATAGCAAGTGTTGTATTACAAATAATTATAAAGAAATTATATGAAGTTATGGAAACGAGATATTATTTGGAACATAAGTATTATAAAACAACATAAGTATATCTGAGTTGAGTTTACTCTAGGTAGATATGAAATATATACTTTATTTGGGGACTAAATTTTAATTGAACTCTGGGGAAAACATGAGAATACAATTTACAGTCATTTAAACGAAGATGATAAGTTTTCATGGTGATAAAATCTTGAGTTAGTTGAGTTTAATGTGAAGTCATTTATTGGAAGAAAGTAGTACACAGATCAATAGTTAGGGAAAGAAACACATTCTGCTCAAAAACACATGAAGATTTAGTGGTATGATCAGTGCAGAAACCTTTTGTCAACTAGATTATATTTGATTTTATCTCTTTGTTCTGCAGATTTAAAACATGCATTGTCAAACTGTCATTTACATTCATCTTGTGGATGATTCATAACCATTGGAAACATAAATGTTCACATGCATAATTTAAACTGATGTATACTATATATTCTGTAAACTGAATGAGAAGAAGAAAATCAATTTATCACTACTAGCATTTGTGCAAAAGACCTCTTAAATTAATATTGACACAATTTTTTAAGAGCAATTGATGTTATTGTTTAGAAAGCCAGACATTTTGCCTTGTGGCCTGTAAGTATTGACAGGGAAGTTTGTAGAAAATAAACTCCATGTTGTTTAACTAACCTTAGAGTCTAAAATATATGATTTTGTGTAGGATGTAGAAGAGCGAGGTAACAGAAAACTATGAATGCAGTTTTTATCTTCTTTTGGTAATGTTAATTACTCTCTGGATGCATTATTTTTCTATTGATCCTGTAACAAATTACCATAAACATAGCAGCTTGAAACAATACCAGTGTATTAGCTCACAGTCTGTATGACAGAAATCAGACCAAAAATAGTGTGTACCAGGCTTCCCTGCTTAGGGTCTCATATGGTGGAAATCACAGTGTCACAGGTAGTGTCTCACCTGGAGCTACAAATCTCTTCCAAGCTCCTTCAGATTGTTGGTAGAATTCAGTTCCTAGATTCACATTCTCTAAGGACTGAGGGGTTGTGCCTTTTACCTTTAAAGTCAGCAGCAGAAACTTTCTGACATTGTCGAATCTCTCTAGTGCTTAGAATCCCTTACTTCTGTCTCTGACCTCAAAATCAAGGTTTAAAGGGCTCATGTAATTAGGTCAAGACTGACTGTCTCCCTTTTTTTTTTTTTTTTTTTCTGACCGAGTCTCACTCTGTCACCAGGCTGGAGCGCAGCGGCGTGATCTCAGCTCACTGCAACCTCCGCCTCCCGAGTTCAAGGGATTCTCCTGCCTCTCAGCCTCCTGAGTAGCTGAGACTACAGGCTCACACCACCACACCTGGCTAATTTTTGTATTTTTAGTAGAGATGGGGTTACACTATGTTGGCCAGGATGGTCTCGATCTCTTTACCTCGTGATCCACCCACCTCGGCCTCCCAAAGTGCTGAGATTTCAGGCATGAGCCAGATAATTTCCCTTTTTTAAAAGTCTATTGTGACATACGATGTATCCTAAATATGGGAATATGACCCATCAAAATCTCCATGCCTGAGATTATGAAGAGCATATCCACCAGAAGGCATCAATTTTGAGAGGCCATCTTAAAATTCTGCCTGGGCCGGGCGCGGTGGCTCACGCCTGTAATCCCAGCACTTGGGAGGCCGAGGCGGGTGGATCACGAGGTCAAGAGATCGAGACCATCCTGGCCAACATGGTGAAACCCTATCTCTACTAAAAGTACCAAAAATTAGCCGGGCGTCCTGGTACGTGCCTGTTGTCCCAGCTAATCGAGAGGCTGAGGGAGGAGAATTGCTTGAAACTGGAAAATGGAAGTTGCAGTGAGCTGGGATCACGCCACTGCACTCCAGCCTGGCGACAGAGTGAGACTCTGTCTCAAAAAAAAAAAAAAAAAAAAAAAAAAAAAATCTGCCTGAATTTTGAGTAACGCCACTTGACTAAAATACTTGTTTTTCCTTCTCCAATTAGAAACAAGAAATACATTTGTTTGATTCATTCAAGCTAAATATTTATTAAAAACCTTTACTCTGTTAAGGACTTCAATAGAATTTGTAGAGGTATATAAATATGTATGTTAAAATAACTCTACCCTAGAGGAACATTTTTTGATTTGTATATTTTTATAAGTAAATGAAAAAGAGGTAGTATGGGACTTATAAAACAAACGTGCCTCTCTAATATAAGTATGTAGGAAATATACTCTCCTTTCCATAAAAAATATTCCCATTAATTTCTTTTGCTCACCTATATTTATCATCACACATGACATTCTTTCTCTGTTGCTTAATAATTCAGAGTACAGTTAGAAGATGCACTTGCCTCAAGATAATTTCTCATATCTCCCAAAAGTATGCTCCATGTTATGGAGATGATGTATCACTTTTGTATCTTGACATTCTAAAAGTAGGTAGATCCAACTTCTATGATATACTGTAGTATATCTTATTATGGTATTCTGACTAGAACGCCCTTCCTCTAAACATTCTACTTTGCCTAGGCAATTTTTAGACATTTTATTTAAATAATATGCTCAGAAGTTAGCCTCAAAATTTGGGGTGAAAGACTAAAATTATCATAAATAATTTGCAGCTCCTTGCATTAAAAGGTGGATTCCATTTCCCTATCTTTTGACTTTGTGCTGGATTTGAGACTTGCTTTAACCAACAGAAGGTAGCAGAAGTGAATTTTGTGCAAATTCTGTGTAATGGCTCAAGAAGCCCTACTTTTTTCTACTCTTATTTTCTTGCTGCTCTGAGATTACTAGGTAAAAACAGTCTGAAATATTAGTAGAGAAGACCACCTGAGAGCCATGTAGGGTCATTCAGCATTTTTAGCTCCCAGCTAACCTAGTAATAAATTAATGCAGCACACTTACAACCATATATTTAATTTTATTAAATAATTTGAATGTTTTATATTCATATTAGGTAATATGTTTGCCTTGATGGTAAAAACTTTTATGTTTTGTGTTGTATTAGTCAAAAACCATAGAAAATAGATTTAAATCAACAAAAATAACTCATAAACAAAATTGAATCAACATGTAAAGAAGCATTAGTGTTCTTGGTTAATAGTCAAAATTTCAGAAACAGTATTTTAGCAAAGAAATATAGCAGGTTGTTTAGAACAAGGGCTATGGAAATAGCAGTCCTCATTAGTAATCTTAGCTCTGATACTGATCTGAATAAATTACTTAATCTCTTTTTCCTTTAGTTTTCTCATCAGCAAAATACAGGCTTCTGACTCATAAGGTTATTGGAAATTTGGCCAAGTTAATATATGTAAATCTGTATAATAATTGTTTACTGCCATGTAACATATCATCAAATACTAAGCAATTTAAAAATAATATACATTATCTTCCAGTTTTCTGTGAGTTATGGTCTGTCCATGGCTTAGCTGGGTTCTCTGCTTCAGATTCTTATTAAGCTGTAATGCATGTGTCAGCCTGTACTTTGGTCTTACCACAAACTCAACTGGAGAAAGAACTTTTCCCAAGCTTTCTCAAGTTAGCAGAATTCATTTCCTTTTTGGCCACAAAACTGAAGGTTCTAGTTTCTTGCTGATGGCCACACTCAATTTCTAGAATCCTTCTGAAGTTCTTTGCCATGTAAGCTTCTCCAACAAGGTCGCTGAATTTATGAAAATGTGTTTATTCAAATCCAGCAATAGAAAGAGAATAATTAACTAGCAGGATGGAGTCTTACAGAAGATACTATAACTACACAGTAGCATCCCATCATATTTGCCACATTATATTACTTAGAAGAAAGCCACAGTTGCTACTCACACCAGAAGGGAGAGGATTATTTGAGGATGGAAATATCAGAAGACAGGAATTATGAAAGGCCATTTTAGAGACTGTCCACCAAAAACCCTTACCTCAGTATGTGGAATAGAGTAAATGCAGAATGAATGTGAGCTATCTAACAGCTGCTATAAAAATCTCATGACAAAATTGCAATAAAATATATAGCAATTGAAACAACAAAAAATTTACTATTAATAGTCATTATTTATGCATCTTCCTCTTGTGATTATTAAAGCACATGTATAAACAGTAACCAGTTTGAAATAGTCTAATAGAAGATTTGAAAAGAGGAGACAACTTAAAAGTCCTTAGTTCAGCCACTTGTCACTGAACAGATAATCAGCAGCTAGCATACTTGAGAGCTTGGCACTTACTCATTCTGGCTAAGCTTAAATGCACAGAATCTCTGAAAATGTACCTGAAACAATAGATTTGATAAGGGCTGAAGTCCATTGGTCATTCTGATAAGGTTTTAGATGATCTATGACTCAAATAGTTACCTCTGAAATAAGCATTTTGCATATTATTTTTCAAAATCTAAGCTATATGGCAAAATAACTGAGAATCTGAAAATGGGTTATAAGAGGATTGTTTTTTATTATTTTCAGAATGAGTTTTACCAATTTCAAGTTTTTGGACACCTTGTCTAAGATTAATCTGTGTTCAGGCTTTTTTTAAATTGTACTTTAAGTTCTGGGGTACATGTGCAGAACATGCAGGTTTGTTACAGAGGTATACATGTGCCATGGTGGTTGGCTGCAGCCATCACCCTGTCATCTACATTAGGTATTCAGTGGCTTTTTAGAGTAGAATTTAAACATTTTAATATTGTTTCCTAAGTAAAAGGTGTAATTTTCCCCATTTGTACTTGTTTTTGTATTTAAATGAGCAAAATTTTCAATATTGCTGCTTCCTTAATTCACCTTTTATGATTTATATCTTTCTCATTAAGTAAATTTTAAAAGGGGAAAACCATCTCTTCAGGAGATATACTAGAGAAATGTGTCTCTACCATAGCAATAATATGGGTACCACTGAAGGTGCTGAATAAAAAACTGATAATTTTTCTTACCAGTTATACTTTCCAGTAGAAAACACTAGAAATTTAGAGGTATTTGTACATGCTGGCTATTCCTTGTAGCATCAAAGAAGCCCACAGTAGTGTATCAATGGTTTCCATGGCATTGCTATGATTCACTTTGATGATACAGAGCTTCCATAGTGAGAGATAGACATGGGAAAAGAGGCAACATCATCTCTAAGTCAAATGGAAAAATGTCTTCAAATATAATTTTCTGTGTTTTTCTATGAATGTCTTACTAATTTTAGAAGTATATCTTTTATAAATTCAGTGATACAAATTTTTAAATTTTATGTCTAAGCTAAAAGCATTATATTAAAAATTAAATTATTGGTGACTGTCCATGAAATTTTATTTTCAGGGGAATTTAGGTATAACCTAAAGAGATGCATTAGGAAAAGATAATATGCAATCATAGCATCATATGCTCTATATAATAAAATATTATAGATGTATATATTTAAGGGGCACAAAATGATGTTATGATTTATAAATAAATGTAAAATAATTAAATCAAGCTAATCAACATATTCACCTCGATTATTTTTTAATGAGAATATTTGAAATTTATTATCTCAGCTACTTTAAAATGTACAGTACACTTTTCTTAACTATATTCAGCACACTATACAATAGATCTCAAAGAAAAAGTAAAAATTAATCCTCCTGTCTAATTAAGGCTTTGTAGCCTTGGATCATCATCTCCCCATTTCCTCCATCCCCTAGCCTTTGTTAACCACTATTCTATTCTATTATTCTATGAATTAGATTGTTTTAGATTTCACATATAAGTGAGAAGAGCCAGTATTTGCCTTTCTGTGACTGGGTTATTTCACTTCATGTTATAGTGTACGACTTCAACCATGTTGTTGCAAATGATAGCATTTCTTTCTTTTTCTATGACTAAATAGTATTCCATATTCGTCGTAGTGTTATTCGCAGTAGCCAAGTTATAGAATCAACAATTCTAATTGTTTATGTATACCATATTTTCTTTTTATGTCAATCTATTGATGAACACTTAGGTTGAGTTATAACTTGGCTATTGTGAATAACGCTATGATAAATATGGGAGTACAGATATAATTTGGAAATACTGATTTTAAATCTTTTGGGTAAATACTCAGAAGTAGGATTGCTGGATCGTATGGTGATTCTATTTTCATTTTTTTCAGAAATCTTCATATAATTGTCTATGTTGGTAATACTAATTTTGATTCCCAACAGTGTGCAAGGATTTTCTTTTCTCCACATTCTCATGAAAACTTGTTACCTTTTATTTTTCTCTTACTAGAGCATGGAAAAAACAACCCTCCTGTTTTCTATAATGTAATTAGGTTTATATAGCTATTGTAGCATCTAAGAACAAATTTTAACTGTAATATAACTCTTATGATACTATGGTAATTTGACATAAATAAGTTGAAGATCTAGAGATGGTTTAATATTTGCATTAGGCACATAGGAAAAAATGCAACTAATGCTTTTATAAAATAAATGGGAAAATGACCAAAAATAAATTATACAGATGGTCTGTCCAGTCCACACATTAATTTTTGCAGTTGTGATAGCAGAGACTTAACACATTTCAGCATAATAACAGTGAAAACAGATGACTTTTATCATGATACCATTTCATAGTCATACTACCTGGAAATTGCTATGCAAGCATGCTGGCACACAGGGAACCTCACAAAGCTTCTCTCTCTCTTTTTTTAAATCAAATGGATCATGTCAACTCTATTGTAAGTAAAGTCTTCAAGAAGCAAGTTAAATAGCACATATGCTCAAAATCATTAATTTCTTATATAAAACCTAGCTGTGCTCTGGGAAAAATACACTTATAACTTTGCCTCAAACTATATGAATGTAAACATACACACAGACTGCACACTTCTGTAAGAACTTTTGCATGTAGGATCTCCATGTGGTTTATCAGTAAAAGATTGTGAATGATGATTCTCATAGCATGACCATCAGCTTGACTTTAAACGTAATCACGTGGATAGGTAAATACATCGTGAAACTTATGAAAACATTCAACTAGAAAACAGATGCCACATTGCAGTGGATAGGGCATTTTGTTAGATGAGAATTCATTTAAGTAATTTGAGAAGCTAATCGTAACAAACAGAAGAAAATAAAGAGAAATCATTTTGTAGCCACTGAATTAGACTACAGACATTGAGCCAGGTCTTCTACAAAGTGCAAAAACTCAAGTAAAACAGTAGGTCATTTAAATTAGGATTTAAAGGCAATTCAGAAAATAATTCAGCACCATCAATTGGGTAATCATCCTTTGTCCTTTGTAGATTCTGACCACGATAATTGTATTATTAATGTGAATCAGTTTTGCCATGTAGGGTTTTCCTCTCTCCTTCCATTGTCAACTATTTCCTAGTATCTCACATATAAATTCTTAAATGTTATCTGACATTTGCCTCAAATTTATTTTTTCAATACAAATTGTTAAATAAAATTATTGGGCTGAGAATAATATTCTAGGCAAACACAGAAGCTTATACAATTGTCAGAAAGTTGAAAGAAGCATGATGAAGCTGTGGAACCGAAGAAGACCAATGTAACCATAGAAGTAATAGTGACAGGGCACCTATAGAGAACAGATTAGAATTACTTGAATAAAACCCACAGTTAAATGTAGTAGAAGATGCAGGTATTAAGCACAGCACCCAATAGTTACCTTTTATGCTCCTCTTCCTCCTCCTACTCTTTTTTTTTTGAGACAGAGTCTGGCTGTGTCACCAGGTGCCAGGCAGGAGTGCAGTGGTGCAGTCTCTGCTCACTGCAATCTCCACTTCCTGGGTTCAAGCAATTCTCCTGCCTCAGCCTTCTGAGTAGCTGGGACTACAGGCGCATGCCACCACACCAAGCTAATTTTTGTATTTTTTAGTAGAGACGGGGTTTCACCATGTTGGCCAGTATAACTTCTTATCATTTAGCTCCCACTTATAAGTGAAAACATACAGTACTTGATTTTCTGTTTCTGCAGTAGTTTGATAAGGAGAATAGCCCTCAGCTTCATTTATGTTCCTGCAAATCACACGATCTTGACTGGATTAAAAAATGTGGCACATATACACCATGGAATACTATACAGCCATAAAAGAGCACATTCTTGATTGAGTACTTTAACGTGATTATTAAAAATGAGCAGTCCAAACCAAAAAAGGAAACCGTGTTGTAGTTGTTTTATTAATATTTAGTTAGTCAAGTGATATATCCTTCTTAGAAATAAGAACAATAATACAATGCTAAGTTTCTCTGTACATCTGAACCTTCATAACATTCTGCCACCTTTGCCTTATGATAGCAATTTTAATGTATTCAGCATTTCCCTTCATAATCTATTTGGTAATATAATATGCATAAAAATAGTATGTAGTACTAGTTTATATTTTAATGAAGTAAGAAATTATGTAATGGAGGCCTTAAAGCATATTTTAAAGCAAGCTATTCCAGAAGTTATGGAACAGAAGGGATCTCAGGCCAAACTAAGATTCTTGAATGACATGGTTTATAAACTCAGTTAAAACCATATAGTAAAAGCAAGAGGAAAAAGCAATAGGATAGGATGAAAGATTATGCTACCTGAACCTTAGGTTATGCAACATTTATTTTTATGTCTATCTCTCTCCACCATATCAGTCTTTTCAATTGATGGTGATTAATGGGGACCAGATTTAAGGTTTGATTGAGGGGTCCAACAGAATGATGGTGCCAACACAAATATAATTTTTCTATCAAAGAGATGCCAGGGCAAGCAGTCCTGTTCATAGCTGTAACTCACTAATTAGTCTAATGAAGTGACTGGTAGTTAGCTGTTTCTTGGAAAGAGCCAAAGAGGGGCCAAATTATAACATAATGGGAGTTACAAGCAGATGGCCAATTTAGAAGTAACAACTGTCAGCCCAGTGGTGCCATAACCATAGCCTATAACTTTATCTTTCCCTTTACATCTATTTGAAAGTAGCACTCTTGTTTTTTCCTCTTATTTCATCTACCTTTAACATGTCTTAAATATTACTAACTTGAAATATATACATAAGCATATCACAAATTCTACCTCACAGGCAACTTCTTTAATCATTACACACACACACACACACACACACACACACATTTATGTATATAATGAGATATTACTTGTATCTCATAAACTACTCACTAATTTTTGCTTAACACTTTTTAAGTGTTCTATCCATTATCTCGTGATTTTCTAGTCATTTCGAGCAGTCATGAATATCCTCAAATAACACTTCAAAGGCAAACTACATTTAATGTAAATTGTATCAAACTCTCTATATTATTTGGTAACTTTTTTCTACATTACATCTCTCTACATTTGTAATGTAGAGAAAAACTACAAGTTTGCATCGAGATTGTTCTATCCATATGTATCTGGATCTCACTTTAAAGGGTTTACATTTTTAAAAAATTTTGCATCCATCTAGTTAGTTATTTCATTATATATGATATTTAGATACAACTTTTCTTCTTTCCATTTTTTATTCATTCCTACACTTTCTTCCTTCTTTCTGCTATTGTAAATAACTTAAATAATATAGAAAATTCTGAAACAGAAAGAATGGTTTGAGATGTTGCCCCACCTTCACAATTACACATTACTATAGAGTGGTGAATCATAGGTGGTGAATAAATTACTAACAGAACATTTTGCCCAGTTCCACATATTCCGAATTCCCATGGGGTCACAAAATAAAAGAAGAGAATCACTGTATATATTTCAGGGTATGTATCAGAGGAGGATAACTCCAAATATATTAAACTGGGAACTTATATAAGGTAGCTGGCAATCTACCTCTCTAGAGATGAAAATAAATTGATGTTTGCTCTAGATAAAAATAAGTGCTCTCTAGAGAGAGCAGAAGGTCTCTAAGTTTATAAAGCCTGGAATGTAAACAAATGGCTTCAGGGAAAATTGTTTATAAGTCTCTCAGAAGGTCTCTATATTTAATTTCGAAGACTTGGTTTTCCTTCAATCATTCTTTAACATAGGTTGTCAGTAATCTTTTCTCAGTAAACCATGAGTGTGAAGAAATGTGAAAATATTTATTGATCATTGTTTCCTGACAGCTGCAACAAATATCTTCATAATGTTTTCCCTATAAATTGACCTTTTCCTTTGTGCTTTCTAAAATAAATGGTATGAGTAAAAGTAGGTTACCTTTAATAAGATAAAATCAAGGTAGGCACACATTTATTCCTTTAAAATATCAATTACAAAGAAAATAATTCAGAATTACTATGGTAATTCTTTGGAGAAACGTTATGACCCTAAAATCCTGTACACATTCCAGCTTTCATTCATGTGTTAAAAGAGTGAGAAAATTAGGAATATTTGAAAAAGTATTTTGGTATCTACTGCCTTCTCCAGAAATACTTGATGCAGCAATTGTTATGAATATACAACTTTTGTTTTTCTGCCTTATGTTTTTTATTAATTATTCTCATTGTTGGCAGAGAGAGGTAAGGATAATATGCTTCTTATTCCATAATTTATATAGTTTGAGAAATTATAGAGCATTATAAAAGTACTTTTATATAAGGTAAATGAAATACATGTACTCACTTTTTTTTGGTAATGCAATATACAGAAAAGATACAAGAATATTATTTCTTACTAAAAATACTCTGGTTTAAAGAAGAATGAGTAGCATATCTATGTAGTGCTGAAAGAATAAGTTGTGTTAACTACTAATTTAACTTAATAAGCTCTTTACTTTTCAAACTACAAGTTTGTTTAAATGTATTTTTCAAACTAAAATTTGTTTAATTCATGAGAAAGAAGTAGAATAATTTATGTAGGAATAAGATGATGTTCTACAGATTTCTGGTGTCTGCTATATGTTGAATGTTAGGATATAAAAAGAAAATTTTCAATAGCTCAAATAATTGAATGTTAGTTCTTATCTAATGTATGGAAACAATAATTGTATATTCTTCATTGTGTAATTTTTAATATGTTCTTCTGATATCACTTCCACAGATATATGTGGGTACATATAGCTTTCTCATATACAGATATGCTAGAGCACCCTTTTTGCATGGATACATAGGACACAAAGAATAGAAATTAGCACTTTGGCTACAAGTTAAATTACGAAGAATTGCATGGTCTGTGATAGTAAAGAAAAGCTACAGTGAATAAAGTACTAAGGATAATCTATAGCAAGACAGGCTTCAGATGTATTAACTAAGAGAGTTTTGTCTTTGTGGCTTGTTTTAGGTTGAATTGTGGTTCCTTTCCCTAAAATTCATATGTTGAAGTTCTATATTTCAGAACAACAGAATGTCATAATTTGTTAAGAAGAGGTCATACTGGAGTTGGATAGCCCTTCTGATACAATATGGATTGTGTCCTTATAGAAAGAAACAATTTGGACATAGACACACACACGGAGGGAGAAAACTTTGTGAACATGCAGACAGACATTCATATGCTGAAGCTTGCCAAGAAACACAAAATAGCAGGAAAGAGGCATAGAAAAGATTCTCCCTCAAAGCACTTGGAAAGAAACAATACTGCCAGCAACTTGATTTCTAGCCTCCACATCTGTGAGACTCTATGTTTCTGCTGTTGAAGTCACCATAAGGTATTTATTTATGGCAGCCTTCACAGGCATCTATGACCCCTGTATCTTTTCTTTCTACTAAGAGTTGATGACATTCATCACCTAATGGGCCCTTATTAATACACTTTAGGGAAGAGGAGCCAATAAAATGACCTTCTAAAAAAGAAGAAATAAGTCAACTTCTAATCAGATGTTTAATATTTTAATATAGAGTTCTGAAAGCAAAGATGTAATTATTTATGAAGAACTGAGGTCATGAGAGAGAAAAGGTGAATGACATTATTTCAACTCCAAGTTTGTCCTTGTTAAAGCCAAATATAATATTTAATGAAAGAGAACTTTCAGTTTACTCTGTAACAGGGTTCAGGGAAAGGCACCAGTATGTAAGAGTGAGATTTTCTGGTTTAAAAGGAAGAGTCATTGTGCTTATAGGATAGCTAAATATAAAGTAGCTTATACTCAGGAGGCTGAGGTAGGAGAATTGCTTGAACCTGGGAGGCAGAGGTTGCAGTGAGCTGAGATTGTGCCACTGCACTCCAGCCTGGCAACAGAGCAAGACTCCGTCTCAAAAAAACAAAAAAAAAAAAAAAAAAGAGGGTGGGTGCTTAATGGGGATCACTCTTTTTCATGTGGATATCATTTTTTCCTCAGTAAAAAAAAAAAAAAAGGGAACCTCAAACTTCCAAAACCACAGTTACCTATGGCTAAATTCCAATGGATGGACTATGGAAGTGAATCTCTCATAGAAGAGCCCACTCCACATCCAGCAGCACACCAGAACTATTGACTGACAGTTGTTGCATAAAGTATGTAGGTAATATTGATGGCAGCCTCGCAGAATACTGAGCTCCCCACATATTACCATAAGATTATCCAAATATCTGTTCTCTACAGTAAGTAGAGAACACTACAATAAGCAGTGGGGAAGTTTCTGAGAGAGACTTGGGGAATCTACATAAGCCTTGAGTTTGAGTTGAGAAAGTGGGATGATCAGGAATCATGAGGAGATAGGGTTATCACAGAACAATCCAGAATAAGATATGAATGCTTAAGTCCATCAGGTGTTTTTTATTTCAGCAAAGGCCTGATGGGATAGGTGCTAACAAGTGAGAACCACACTTTTCCTCCTAACTGCTAGTTTTATACATAGGGAGTTGATGGAAATAAAGAGAAATGTGAAAATAAATTTCCCAATCTATAAAAAGACATTGGTATAAGAAAACTAAACCAAGTTAATAGGTAGGTCTGGAAGTGAATCCCATATATATACCATACATTTATGTATATATACAAACAAACACATACATATGTAATTCAGAGTTTATAAACTTCTATTAAATCCTCAAGCCTTTAAGCTGTTGAAATCATATGCCAGTTATTGTTAGAATATCTTTTAGATAGAGTACTTTGTATACTTTTACATGTTTGTTTGATTTCATTTTGCTTTTTGCGGTTTGGTTATTTGATTCTAGTGAGCTAGTATGCTCAGCTATGATTACTATCATCTGACTTCTGAAAATAATTAAGCTCTTAAAGGTAGGAACATCACTTAAAACTGTACATCTAATAAATCACAGTGGGGGAACTAGTACTTCACTTTCTGTAAAATTGTTAGGTTCCGTCAAGCATTTTAAGCCATGGGTCAGGCTGAGCCCCTGTTGTAGCTTTCAAAGGAGAAAGCAGATCTTTTTCCAAGTACAGTGCTTTTTAAAATCTTTTCCAAATATTATTGCAATCCACCCTCCTTAAAAAAAAGAGAAATTTTATCTTTTCCTATTAAGTCATAATCACGTGGGAAGTAGTTATTCAAGTTATTTGGGCTCTTCACATTGAGATTTCTTTTGAATACAATTATCATCAAGGGCATGGAGCCCAGGAAATGTGAAGTGCTATGTCACTCTGCCCTCAACATGAATCCTTCAAAGACTGGATGTTTATCAAAGTACTAAAGATCAGATAATGAGAAGAAAAAGGTAACTTGATCCTAGAGTAACAAAAAAATAGAATCAGTGTTTATATTTTATTCAGTTCAGTTAACAAATATGAAGAAATGCATTTGGAAAAATTACTATGTGTGATTTTATCATTCATGAAGAAAAAGATGAATAAGTCAATCAATGATAATGATGTGATGATTATAATAGCAGCTAATTTTGGAGTTTAAAATATATGTCATGTACTATGCTGAAATTTTATGTGAATTGTACAATTTAAATCTCAAAAGTCTTATGAGGATTTATCCTTATTATCCTCTCTTTATAGATAAATACATTAGTCTTGAATAAACTAAGTAAAATTCTCAAGTGCCACATAGTCTGTTTATTCTTACAGCCAAGGTTTGAATTTTGATCTTTCTGAAATCAGACTCCAAGCCCTTAATGAGTAAAAATCAATAGGTATATGTATCGATTATCACAAATTACTACTTATTTTTTTCTTAATTATTCAAATATAACTCTCAAGTAGTTTAGTGTCAAAAATGTATATTCAATTTTGTCTTTTGTAAAAAATGTTAGCTTACATATCTAAATTAAAAAAGCAATATCTGTTAATTTCTTCAAAAGTATGAACTAGTCTTTGAGTTTATATTTATGTTTATTTACATCTCAACTTATGAGAATAATTCTGAGCACTACCCTGTGAGAGAAAAATGCTGTGAAAACTGAATAACTTAATAGCCTCATATTAGAGGCATCAGGTATTCAAGTTTTGAATACATTAGAAAACAGTATCAAATAGCTTAGATTTAATTAGCTCCAAATTGTAAACTTCATACAGTAACAGGTTTATTTAGATACAAAGCCCTGTTATGGTTTGAATATCACTCCAAAACTCATGTTGAAAGTTATTCCCCAATGTGGCAATAATGAAACTTAGGTCCTCTAAGAGATGAATGCATTAGGAGGGCTCTGACTTCCTGAGTAAACTAATCAATTCATGGATCAACAAATTAATGTTTTAATAGATTAATATGTTAAGGAAAGGGAACTGGTTGCTTTATAAGAAAAAGCCACCAGTGAGATAGCACCTGAGACAGCACATGAAAAAGCTCAACCCCCTACCCATGAGATGCTCTGCACTGTCTCAAAACACTACAGGGTCCTCATCAGCAGGAAGGGCCTTACCAGAGGTAGCCCCTCTGCCTTGGACATCTCACCCTCTACAACTGTAAGAATTATTTTTTCTTGAGAAATTACCCAGTTTAGTTATCCTGTTACAAGCAACAACAACAACAACAAAGATTAAAGCAAGCTCTTAGAAACCAAAGAACTACACATTTGTCCCTGGAGGATTAAAATAAGACCTTTAACAATCTGATAACACTTACAGAAGACAACCAACCCTAGATCTGAAAAGGGCAAATCAAGTGCCTGTCAACAAAAATGATTCATAAATTCTGAAACTGGCATAATGAGAGAACAGGCAAATCTCTGGAGAATCCAAATCCTGAATTATTTTTAGGTCAAAACCACCATCGAGAATTCTACTCAGATTCTGGTGGGAGGGCATCCTCAAAGACTGAACATAGATGCACTATCTAGCATCTGGAGCAAGTGTGTGTGTGTGTGTGTGTGTGTGTGTGTGTTTCTAGATCCATAATGTTAAAACATTTCAAAGACATTCACCTGAATGTTTTTAGTTGTGTAAGTCTATCTTCCCTAATATTATTTTCAATATATTGTTCTGATAAAAAGAACAGTTATTTTCAAGTTTCTTTAAAAAGCATTTTTCATCTTAAGTTACCTGTATTTTTTAAAAGGGATTAAAAAGTCTTCCCTTTTTAAAATGCCATTTTTTTTATGTTCTAGGGAAAAGTTTGTCTCATTTATATTGAATAAGAAAGGTGACAGCTAAACCTATGCTTTCTTGCATTAAAATGACAAAAAGAAATGGTATGTTTTTAACTAAATATGAATTGATTGAGAAGACAAATACATTTCCTGCTAATCTAAGCAAGCTTTGTGAGACTTGCAGGGGGTCGGGCTATGTCTTGTGGCCATCTGTGGACTCCTGTGATGCCTTGCGAACAGTGAATTACATTCACATTGACACTGTTATACCTTCATAAAGCATCTTCCTTTCTATGACTGGCACTGAAATTAATTTAAAAGTGTAAGTAACTGTCTGCTTTCTAAAATGTATCATTTTAAACACACCAAAACTGCTATGACTTCTGTTTTTCATATTATAACAGAATCTTATTTTAAACTTTTAGAGAATGGCAATTTTATTTGAATCATATTAACTCTGAACCTAATGAAACAAGGGAAAACTCTAACAGAATTATTTAGTCCTTTAGTAGAAAATGGCAATTGATATAAACAGTACTTATTTACAACATTACACGTTAAATATTTATGATAGTTTGTGGAAATCAGACTTATTTTATGATAATTTTGTTTTTTATATACATGATAAGATAAAATACTACTTACATTTTCCAATTCTCTAAACATTTGTCAATTGTAAGTTAATCAGAATATCCTGGCCTATAATCATTTTGTACAGTATAAATGAATGTTTACTATTATTTTTTTCTATAAAATATGCATAAAATAGCTTCAGATTTTAAAGACACTTTTAATATTTGAATAGTTTTGGAGTAAAATTTTAAATGGAAATTTGCATTAGAATCGAAAGACTGCTAAAAGCTTTCAGATAATTACTGTTGGAAAGCATTTCTTTCCCAAAATGAAATAATTCTTATTGATATTTCTTAAAAACCTATCTTTCTCTAGACAGTCTGTTACATGGTTGATTTCTCCTGCAACAGAAACTCTTGGACAACGGATATAATAAAAAATTAAGTAAATAAATAAATAGTATAAATGTTAGCTTTTTTTCTATACTGCCTTGAGAGAACATTTCTGGGAGCTTTGTACTCCTAAAGCTATAGCAAAATTTACATGGAATATTATCATTCTGAGGAAGACTGACAGAGCACATATATCTTTGTTCCAATGGGAAGCTGGCTGACCTTACATAGTGACTAGAATGCTGTCAGACTTTGACGCGCAGCAGGAAGATGGGCAGAGAGGAGAGAGGCAGGAGCAGATAGTCTGGCAAATGAATTGGCCTCACCTGTCACAATGAACACGCAATTGTATAAACTGGAATTTACATAAATCCTTGTTTTTAACGTATCCTGATATCAAATTTGTGCTCAGTAGTTATCAGTTTAGGCAACTGATTTCACTAACTCTTCCACAATCACCTCCCCACTTTGCTTTTGTTTGTTTACTTTGTTTTGTTTCTAATTTTTGTGATGACATCCTTATTGCTTAATGATCTGATATCAGTACAGTTAAAAGGGAAATGACAGAAGTGAAAACATCTGGTTTTATTTGGAAGCTAATAAATACTTATGCTTGATACAAAGACATTTAAAACTTGAAATACTAGCACTGCAGATAGCCTCAATCTTTTCTGTCATTGAAAATAATTACAAAAATATGAAGTGTTTATGCAAAAGTAGATGTTTTATAAAATTTCCACTTTCATTGATTTCTTTCAGCTTCTAATGACTAGTGACCATGGATGAATTCAAAATTATAAAAGGATTAACTTTTTACCAGCAGGTTAAAAGACAGAATTGTATCCCATTAATTGGTAATTAGGCACTTGCCATAAAAGTTGCTGTTATCAATATTTGTGATGGCTAAGACAAGCCATACTAGCCATACGCTCATTGCCAGAAAATGCTTTGATATTGGAAAAATTTGATTAACAGTTCTTGCATTAGATTTTCTGTAGAAAATTTGAGCCTAGTGCAAATCCCAACTCCAATAGTCTTTTTCTTCAGCTTTATGACCGATCTCCGTTTCTAGAGATTCTATTCCTAAGGAATATCTTACACTCTGGTCTTTCTTTGCCTAAATTAGGTTGTTTTTGTTCCTCATTTAAACAGTCCCATAATCACATGCAGAACTTACAGAACCAGAATCTACTCCACCATCAAAGTCTTTATTTGTAACACCCTTGTCCCCCACCCCCACCATTCTGCTCACTACTTTCTATACTCACCTCAGTTTTTCAGTTTATTATCCATATTCTATAATATTTTGGTCTTATTGAGAACTTCAATACATATTCTTCACCATTTTGCATCATTTATTATTCCAATGGGACTTTACTTTCTCTTCCAAACACCACTTTGGACTTGTCCACATTAATTGAGTTGGCCTATATTTCCTCCTCATTTTTTTTTTTTTTGTGTGTGTGTATCAGTAAGGGATCAAGAAGAGAAACATAATTACTAAGTTATATACCATACATATATGTGTTTGTGTACATACATATATACATAGATAGATAAAAGATAGGTAGACATTTTGATGATAAAGTGAGAGAGACAAAGAGAGACTGATTTACTATGTGAAATTGACTTAAGTGATGTAGTGCCTGTCTAAGCAAGATCAAAACCTATGGGGCAAAGATCACAGACAGAATGGAACATATGGGCATTAGATAACGCTATTGTCCACAGTATTCAAGAAGCTATCAGGAGCAGGCTGGAACTCCATGGACACAGGCAGAAGCTGTTATACCTTAATGACATCTGCAAAATTCTTCATAGGAACACTTAAATTAGTGCTTAACTGAATGACTAGCACTGTAACCTCAGCAGACTGACATATTAAAGGAAAGTGAGTTTCTGTAAAGATTCCAGTTATCTCTTTTGTAAAGGTTTAATATATTTGTGAGATCACTTGGACCTGGAGATTTTGTTTTAAATTTTCCATTAAATTATAAATCTGTTTTATTTAAATAATATGTAGGAATATTAATATTTTAAATTTATTCCTTTGCAAGTTTTACAGATTTTTTATTGTCAAGGAATTTGTGCACTATATTGAGGTGAATTTTTTTAATGGTATAATTTATATATTATGTGGCATTGAGGCTAATTTAGTGGTACAATTTATATATTATTTTATATGGCACAAGTTTTGAAATATTCTTGCACTCAATTTTTAATGTCTGTGGGAATTTTAGTGCTTCTGTTCTTTGTTTCTCTCTCTCATTATCTCCCTGTATCTCTGTTTCTCCACTTGTTCATTCTATCTAGTTGTTTGTCTTTGTATTGTTATATTTATGGAGCAACTTGTTATTTCATTTTTCCTGCTTTGTAAATTATTATTAATTTTCTAGATTGCTTTTAAAAGCCTGTTTCTTTCCTTCTGTTGCCTATATGTTTATTTTGGTTTTAATTTTCTCTCCTTTTAAGAGGTAGCTTCAGTTCTTGATCTATAACTTTCTCTTTTTTTCTAATATAAACATTTAAATCTTTAAAATTTTTTCACATTGCCTTAGCTGCTTTTCACAAATTTTGATATCTTGTAATTTTTATTTTCTTTCAGTTGTATTTTCTCATTTTCCTATCTACTAATTTGATTTTGGGGCTATTTAGAAATGTATTTTTTAATTCCTCCCTATGGTGAGTCGTTTCAGGTACTTTTTAATTACTGTTTTCTAATTTAATTCCATTTGTTCATAGAACATGTTCTGCATGATTTCAAACATTTTATGTTTTAGGATTTATTTTATGTTCCAGAATGTAGTCAATTATACTGAAAGTTTTGTGTGTACTTGAAACTAGCATGTATTCTGCAGTATTTCAATGTGTATCAGTATGTATACATATTTGTAGCACTATAAATGGGAATCCAGTTAAGTTAGTATAGAGTTGTAATAAACTCTGCAAATCCAGCTGATATTTTGCCTACTTATTCTATCAATTTTTATTTATCTATATATGTTTTAGAGACAGAGTCTCACTCTGTTGCCCAGGCTGGAGTGCAGTGGTGAGACCTTGGCTCACTGCAACCTCTACCTCCCTGGTTCAAGTGATTCTCCTGCCTCAGCCTCTTAAGCAGCTGGGATTATGGGAGGATGCCATGACACCTGGCTAATTTTTGTATTTTTAGTAGAGACAGGGGTTTCACAATGTTAGCGAGGCTGGTCTGAAACTCCTGACCTCACGTGATCCACCCACCTCGGCTTCCCAAAGTGCTGGGATTATAGGCATGAACCACCACACCTAGTCTTATTCTATCAATTATTATAAGAAGTGTTAACATCTCAAACAATTATTATATATTCATATATTCATCAATTTAAGGATATACATTTGATTTTGTTAAGAGCACCTGACAAAGTCTCTTTATAATATTAAATATCCTAGTTCATCATTCTTTTAAAATTTACTTTTTTTATATTAATGTAGCCACTTAATGTTTTTCATAATCAAGCTTAACATTCTATATCTTTTTTTTATCATTTTATATAATCCTATTGGTATCATTCTACTTAATGTAGTAATCCTGTAAGTAGTAATCCTGTAAGTAACATATCAACACGCCTTTCTTTTTAATCCAATCTGAAAATTTCTTTTTTCTTAATGGACTGTTTAGACCATTTATATTTAATATAATTATTTATATATTTGAGTTTAAGTCTATAATTTGGCTAATTTTTTTCTGTCATTGGCTACCTCTGTCCCCCACTTTAAGCCTTTTAATTTCTTATATTTTTTTTAGTCCCCAGTTAACTTTTCAATCCCAATTTTATGCCACAGTGGTTAACTTGGA
Organism: Aotus nancymaae; assembly: GCF_030222135.1. Classification (NCBI taxonomy): domain Eukaryota; kingdom Metazoa; phylum Chordata; class Mammalia; order Primates; family Aotidae; genus Aotus; species Aotus nancymaae. Next base: position 36,733,473 of record NW_026988413.1, read on the forward strand.
ACAATGGAGTCTATGAGAACTTTCTGCAATTATGGAAATGGCTTATAATTGTGCTGTCCAATAAAGTTGCTAAAAGCCACATTTGATGAATGATCATTTAGAATGTGATGTGTTAATGAGAAACTGAATTTTTAAAAGTTCTATTATATCAATTTACTCTAAATTATAATAGCCACATATGACTAATGGCAGCTACCTTGGACAACACAGATCTATAGTTACAATATGCATTCCTAACATCACAACTAACAGTCTACTTGCATCTTCCTCTTTTTTTGTTCTTTATATTATCATCGTATATTTTACCTCTACAAATGTAATGAACTCCAAAACGTATTGCTATATTTTACTTTCTCTCATTAATTTTTATTTAAAGAAAATTAAGAAATGATAAAAATGTTATATGTACATGCCTATTTACCATTACTGGAGCTTTTTATATTTTCAAGAATTTAGATCCAAAATTTAGATCCATCTGGTATAATTTCCTTTTAGTGTGAAAAATTTTGGTAATATTTTACTTAATGTAGCTCTTGCAGCATTTATTTATCTGAAAATATATTTATCTTCATATGTGAGTGATATTTTAACTGGATTTATATTTCTCAATTTAGTTTTATTTTTCCTTATTATCACATTTGTTTATTTACTTACTTATTTGTGTATTTTTAGAGGTGGAGTCTTGCTCTGCCACCCAGGTTGGAGCCCAATTGAGATTATCATAGCTCACTGTAGCCTAGGACTCCTGGGCTCAAGCTCTCCTCCTGCTTCAATCTCCCAAGTAGTTGGGTCTATATGTAGAGAGAGGAGTAGAGAGAGTATATGTGTATATGTATGTATATATATATATATATACATACATATACACATATACTCCATATTTAGCAAGTTTTTAAGTGCTTTAGGTGTATATAATTATTTGTAATCTTAGATTTTTGTTTCTATTTACTGCTTTTAGGTACAAATTCAGAATATCTTAGAATAGCCCATCAAATTTCCAGTCAATTATATAATCCAGCCCCTTCTCATAGAACATGACACACTAAATCTTTACATATTATTGTTCTTTGATATATTTAGTGAGAAGCATTATTTACTGGTTTTCTTTAATTTCTTATTGTATTGTATATTATAAATAATCTATCAGTATACTCTTGTTTAAAGATATTTTTGTAAGGCTTTACTAAGTTGAATTTTCCAGACAAAAAAAAACTTGTACCATTCCTTTTTTTTTTCTTTAACTAAATTAAGTAAGTCTGAATGCATTAGTGGTCTACATTTTCACGGAGGATAATTGACAGACACTGATGTCTCCCCTTTTAAATAATTGTCAAAGAGTATCCTAAGAGGCCCTAGGGAACCTGGTAAGCCATTATAATGGTGTTTATATGTCTAAATATCATACTAACAGTGTATCACTCTTCCATTAATAAAATTGTTTCTAAAATTAGCATCAACATTATTCCAATAAATATAATATCATTATTTCATTATGAAAGTATTTTATGTTTCTTTATAAACATTAATATAAAATGTACTTGTTTTCTTTCTGTAAGCCATTGGTTTGTTCTACATAAACTAAGAAAATATTCCCAAGGATAAATATAATTTTTACTAAATAATCTACCAGAAATTGGGAACAATTTACAAGCTAATCTTTATTTTTTCCTTTACCTAAGGAAAAAAAAAGCTTAACATTAAAACATCTTATAATTCTCAAGTGTAAAAAATATATATTTGAAAGTTTCAATTCAGATATATGTACTTAATACGTTAATTTTTAACTACACATAGGTAAAACAACATCTATGTAATAGAATATTTATTCATATATATATAACATAAAATCCATCTGAAATTACTCAACTTGTCAAAAAGTCAGGTGTTTAGTAGGTATTGCAAAAAGAATAAGTTTGATAGTGTGAGCACAGACAAGACTCAAAGATAGATTCATTTATAAGAATAGATTTCAGTTTTATCTTGTGCTAGAAAATGAAAAACAAGTAGTTATTAGCAACCGATAGTAGGTAAGGCAAATGATCTACCACTGTCATTGAGAATGAGCTTAAGTTTACACCCTAAGTTTTAGGATAAGAAGGCCACAAACTGAGACAATAGTCAATTGGCACTAAGAATGATGGGAAATAGTCTGAGTAGAGAAAATGAGAACACATGGACACAGGGAGGGGAGCACTATACACTGGGGTCTGTTGCGGGGGAGTGGGGGGGACAGCAGGGGGGTGGGGAGTTGGGGAGGGATAGCATGGGGAGAAATGCCAGATATAGGTGAGGGGGAGGAAGGCAGCAAATCACACTGCCACGTATGCACCTATGCAACAACCTTGCATGTTTTTCACATGTACCCCAAAACCTAAAATGCAATAAAAAAAAAAAAGAGAAAATGTTCAGACCCCATAAGTGACCAAACTTGTACCACATCATATGTAATTTCTACTAGACTTCATTCTAGACTTCTTGTATGCAAGACAGTTTTATTTGTACACAAAAGTTTTTATTGAAGTCACCACACATTAATTATTTACATTTAAGAAAGACAAAATCACCCAAAAGTCACAGTTAGCTGGCATAGACGTTGTAGGGACATTATAAATACTTGGTAAATGAATGTAGAGTAAATGACTTGTTACCTAAATGCGCTATGGGATAATATAACAATAGACCAATATTTTAAATGGCAAAGATAATTTAATGTAAATAATATAAAAATTTTTATTATGTATTGTAAATGTTTTATTACATATACTTTTTATATTATATGGAGTTATATGTAATATTGCATATTATTTATAAAAATGTATTCTTTTAAGAAAAAAGCAAATCAAATGGCAGAAATCTAAAATACGGAATAGTAAGCAGAAATTCCAATGTTGATAGACCTGCAAGAGACATGACCATGTCTTGGGGCCTGTGAAAGATGGAAGGCTAAATTGGAGGGTCACATGATCCCACAAATGTCAAGACTATCAACAAAAGTATAAATAAGAAAAGAATCATCACAAAATTAGATGGTAATTGAAGTTGTGTCATAAACTTTTACATTGATAAGTTGAGAAGAAGAAACTCCCTCCACTAAAAATTCAAAATTATAAACAAGACTTCATGTTGGATTGGTGTCTGAAGGTCTAAAAAAGTCCAAGTAGTTTGATTTTAAGAGTTCACAGATTTGAAAGTACTTCCAAGATTTTGAATAAAGACATTCAAATCTTTTATAAAACAGTTTAACCTCCTACAAAATCCTGATAAACCCAATAATGGAACGTTACAAAACAAGATAAATTCATGTATATAACCAAGAGTAAACAGAAATATTACCAATAGAATCAGCTGCTTCTATTCTTGGCTCAATCTTCTTTTCAGGCCTCAGAGTCCCCTATAGAAACCTAGAAGATAGAGAAAGAGAGTATAAAGAAACTAAAATTTCTCATTAATTTTTGCTCAAATGTGCCTTATATCTATATATTTTGCTAACATTCTGTTAATGGTATGTGTTGTCATTTTACTCATTTAAAAAGTGGTGATGGAGGAAAGCCTATTGGGCTGGTAAATATAATCTGGCTTGATGAAGATTTTTTGATATGAATATATGCTATGGAAAAGGCACTTCAAATTCCTAAAGTTATGCCAGCCATCTCTGTCTCATTGATAAAAATCTTGGAGAAGAACCAAGGAGTACATGTGCAACTCATTATCACTTAGCAAATGCTATTGAACATGTATATTCACGAAAATATTCATGAGACTCGATATCTCTGTCCCTTAGTTACTTTTCTCACATAAAATTAAAAAATAATAATTATTATTTCATCACATGAATGTTGTGAAGAGTAAATAAGTTGATGCATATAAAATATTTAATTTATTGTTGACTCATGGTGAGAAATACACATCTTGGTGCCATTATTATTATGATCTGAGACTCAGTATGCTTTCTGGGTTAGTATTTAGAAGACTAATATCACCAGAGGATGTGAGATGAAGGCACAGCCTGCCTTATCTAGGATAACCCATCAATTCCTCTGTTGAAAAAAGAGCCTCTGTCTAATTCCCATTTCTGTGACCTTGTTGGCATCTAATCCTTCAAAATATGATTAACAAGTTCATCACATGTGAAATATTGTAAAATAAGTTGCCCCCAAGTAAGGACAGAAGAATGTTTCTCTAAAGGACTGAGACCTGCAAAAATGTAAATAATTGCTTCACTTGTCATAAGTAGTGAAATGAAATCCCACAGATTTTTACTCTAGGTAAGACAAAGTGTTACTATTAATCTACTAAGAGAATTATTAGCATTATGGATATTTGACATTCATTTCCTAAAAAAAAAATAGCACATAGTTAAATTTAACTAAAGAATTTATTCAGCATTCTGCTAGGCCAGCTGTCACACAATGCCTGGCAATGTTGCAAAGCTCCTATTTGCATGCACATTCAGAGATAGTAGGAATTCCTCTACTTTTTATAATGGATGTTGCATTTTTAGTGAAACATCTGTGTTGTCTTGAGTGTGTTATGACTTTTAATCTTTGACTTAATATGTTTGTAGATGTATTGTTCCAAATTTGGTTTAATAATTATTTTAATTTGTTGTAAATGTTCAATATTTAAATATTTGATTAAATGGTTTTCAATGGGATTTGATTTCCCAATGTAAATGTATGTGCCTTATCTTAATTATGATTTGCCTACATTTACAAAAAAAGTATTTCAGCAATAATCTTAAGAATACTGGAATATTTCTAGTTGCTATGGTCATAAAGATCAACTGAAACTTTCTCATTAATAGTAGGATATTTAGTAGAAAACATATCTTTGTACTATTATTATTACCTTTGAGACCCAATGTGTTTTCTGGGTCAGTATTGATATAGGATATGAATTAGTGCTTTATAATTATATACATTTGAAAGTAAATGCAAGGAGAATAAAGTTCTCAGATACAATAACTCTAATTTAATTTTTATTAAGTTGAAAACCTCCAAAAGAGCATTGCAACTACATTTCCAGCTTTGGATGTTTTTGCAAGTTTATTTTTTTCTTTTTAATTTCTTGTCTGTTTTCTTTTACCTATTAATTTGGAAATACATATTCAAAGAAAGTTGTGAAGCTAATACAGAAAAGACCCTGTTTATCAGTTATTTTGTTTTATTGATAATGCTTTTGGTGTCCTATCTCATCTAGTGTCATACCTTCACCAAGATATAGGTTCTAAAGATTTTCTACTCTTTTATCTTTTAAACCTTCACTATTTTAGATTTTATATTTAATTCTATGATCTGCTTTGAGTTAATTTTTAAATAAGGCATGATGAGGCAACCTTTTATTTTTGATTTTTATTTTTTGCTCATAGATTTCCACTTGTTTCAAATCATTTGTTAATAAAACTATTGTCCTTCCGCTGAAGTGCTTTTCACACTTGTCAAAAATATTCATGAGGCTAGACTCCTGCAAATGCATTTCTGAACTTTCTAGTTTATTGATCTATGTCTTCTCCTCCAACAATGTCACACAATCTTGATTACTATAGCTATATAATGAGTCTAGTATTTTTATAGAGTGATTATATCTTTGAAAATTATTTTAGCAATTAGTTTCTTTATTTTTTAATACATTCTTTTAGAATAATCTTCCTTATATGTAAAAAAGCTTGTTGAAATTTTGATAAGAAAGTTGCTTAATTTAAGTGTAAGAAAAATTTGTCAGTGTTTTATAGGGAGTAATTTTCACCAAAAAATTCCTAGACATTTAAAAAATTATACCTATTTCATTTTTTAAATAACTAAATAATATTGTAGTGTTGATTTTGTTCTACACGTTCATTGCCAGTGTATAGAAACACAAATGATTTTTGTATGTTGATCTTGTAAATTGTGACCTTGCTGAATGCACTAATTAGCTTTATGAAATTGTTGTAGATATACTGGGATTTTCTAGGTAGATATTGATATTCTTTGGTTCTGTCCCCACCCAAATCTCATATCGAATTCTCAGGTGTTGTGGGAGGGACCTGGAGGGAGGTAATTGAATCATGAAGGCAGGTCTTCCCCATGCTCTTCTCCTGGTGATAAATAAGTCTCCCAATATCTGATGCCTCTGTAAGGAAGAATTTTCCTGCACAAGCTCTTTCTTTGCCTTCTGCCATCCACATAAGACATGGCTTGTTCCTCTTTGCCCTCCGCAGTGAATGTGAGGCCTCCCCAGCCATGTGGAAATGGAAGTCCATTAAACCTCTTTTTCTTCCCAGTCCCCTGGTGTGTCTTTCTCAGCAGTGTGAAAACAAACTAATACAGACATTCATAACAACTGCACAAAACAGCAGTCTTATTTATTCTTTTTGAAACCGTATGCTTTAAACTTTTTTTCTTGCCTTGTTTCCCTTTCTAGAACCACCAGTATCAAATAGAATTAGTTGTGAAAGTGAGTATCCTTGCCTTGTTTCCCACATTAGAGGAAAGCCATTCAGTCTTGTACCATTAAATATGATGTCAGCTTTAGGGTTTTTTTTCTTGTAGATATTCTTTACAAACCCAAGGAAGTTTCCAATATTTATTATTTTTCTGATTTTTTAAAAATCAGTAATGGATGTTAAAATCTAAATATTTCTTATGGCTATAAGATATTAATATTACTTTGTTCTAGATACAAAGCTTTCTTTGTTCTATATCTATTGATATGATCATGTGATGTTTTTATTTAGCTTGCTAATCTCATAGATTAAATTAACTACTTTCAAATGTAAAACCAGCCTTGCATCCCCAAATAAACCCAATAGTCAGTGTATAGATCTTTTTATGTAATGCTAAGTTTTATTTGCTAATATTCTCTATAGAGTTTGTGCATATATGTTTGTGAGAGATATTTGTGTATGGTTTTTAGGGGTGTGTGTGTGTGTGTGTGTGTGTGCATGTTTTATCTAGTTTTAAAGTCAGGATAATACGGACTTAATAGAATTATTTGGGAACTACTTACATGTTTTCTATTTAAAAAAGTATATACTTGATTTTAATTCCTTCTTAAGTGTTTCATAGACTTCGCCAGTGACTATCAGGGCCAGACAATTTCTTGTTGGGATGTTTTAAGAATTACAAATTCATGTCTTAATAGTTACAAGACTATTAAATTATGTATTTTATACTGAAAGAATTGTTTTAGTGTGTACTTTTAAAAGCATTAGTTCATAAAATCCAAGTAGTTCAGTTCAGCTATGTAGAGCTACTTCTATTATGCCCTTACAATCCTTTTGATTCTGCAGTGTCTATAGTAATATGCCCTGTTGTATTTCTTATATCAGTAATTTGTGTCTTTACTCTCTCTTTTTCTTCTTTTTTGGTCAGACTTTCTAAAGGCTTATCAATTTTATTAATATTTTCAAAGAACTTTGCCTTTGAATTTAAATAATTATTTCTATTTAATTATTCATAGACGTTTTCATTTACATAGAACCCTCAAATGTATTTATACTACGTAAGCTACCCTGTAATGCCATCCTAACAACACTATTTTGTGACATTGGATGAATAGCTCTAGTACTATAAGAAATTATTATCCTGTGTGATGCATCTCAGCCAGGTACATTATACCTCGTTCTATGTCATAATAATGAGGGTCTACATTTTTCTTAATTATTCTGCCACATTTTAAGTCACAGGAAAAAGAAAATATTATATCAATAAATGAGGCTGTATTCACACAGCAGAAAATATGATTTGATAAAACAATTTATATGCAACTCTCTTATTATATTTAACCAATATTTTAATTTACAAAATTACTTTCACTATGCCTTTTTGTAAAGATTTCAATATTTCTGATCAATAGTAATTTTTGCAATGTTTACCTGATGTCATTTTCAACATAATTCTAGGGGCATAACAGTATGTAAAATAGTATTTTTGGAATTACTATTAATAATTACTATTATTCAACCTAATTACTGTTACTATTAATAATAGTAATCATGCTGATGTGAAATTTAGATTGCAACTGACAATTGAATTTAAATGAGACAAATATGCATAAATAAATATTTAAATTATCATGATCCTATTTTCTGTAACAAGAAAATAAGGATATTTAAAGAATGTATATTGATTTATATGTTCATTTACATTCTTTATCTTTTATGATTAAAATAATGTAACTCATTTAATTTTTTTTTCAGAAAACAAATTAATACAGGCTGGCAACTTTGTGTGCTGGTTTGTTCTTATGTGAATTAAACCATTGAGTTATAAACTCATCAGAAACTGCACTTACAATAGAATGCTGCCAGCCTGATCTGCTATAATTAAGTTTTAAATAACAATAATGACAAAGAAAAATAATAGTTTTCATGTTCTTCTGAGGCTTAAAGTAATCCTTAACTTTCAGCACTAAATAGTGAAGACTCATTATTTTCAATAAGTTAAATTAATAAAATATATCTTACAGCAATCACATTGTAAAACTTTTAGATTTTTGTCTCTGTTAATAAATTTTAAGTTTCACAGTAAATACTTATATCTAGTTAGCAGGTTATAATCTTATTGAGCAATAATAATCATTAGTACTTTCTTTAAATAAAAAAAATTCTCCCTAGAGCAAGTTATCATTGCCCACCTTCTGTAACAATTTAGAACACCATTACAATTTCTTTCAAACTACAAAGTGGAATAGAATGTTTAAGCAGCTAGTCGATTCAATCAAGGTTTTTCCCATTAATATGTGTTTAAGATTTTTTTTATTCATTTTAATTGAGAATGAGAAATTTTTCAGATTGATTTGCACAGTATTTCCAGATAAATGTTTAGCTTTCATTTTAGTTTGTATTTGGAAAAAGTAGCTTGGGGATCCTAAATAAACCCACACTAATTAAAATACAAGACCAGCTGTTACTTCCAAGGACACTTGCCAGGGACTATAGACCCACCTCAGCTGGGGACTCTGAATTTGTGGGCTTCTTGCCCAAGGGCAGTGAGAGATATGTTCTGGTATCACAGATTCTGCAGCTATGTTAATTCAATAACAAATATCTGTATTAGGATTAAAACATAAGAAAACACATAGACCGTTTTTTAAATAATATTCACATTATTCTTTACAAATTAAAAGAATTATTAAATTTTATTCAAAATTGTTTTATTTTATTAGAAAAAAGCTTTTATTTATAGAGGACTATTATGTTTTTAGCTGGGCACAGTGGCTCACTGCTATAATTTCAGCACTTTGAAAGGCTGAGGCAGGAGGACCACTTAAGGTCAGGAGTTTGAGATCAGCCTGGCCAACGTGGTGAAACTACATCTCTGAGTCAAGATCACACCATTGCACTCCAGCCTGGGTGACAGAGTGAGATTCTGTCTCAAAAAAAAGAAAATATTATTATCATTTTTTAAGTTGAGGCATTTACTAAACCACAGTTCAAAGAATTAAACTAATTACTGAGTAAGAACTGGTTTAGGCAGTTGCTGAATGATTATGGCTATAAGATCTAAATATTTAAGAACCAAAATTATTTTTCTATAACTTAGAAGCTTCTTTGTATATGACTCTCATCTAGTTCTTCTCAGTTCAATATCCTGGATTTCAATTTATAATTTTCTTATTTTTCTTTATAGATTCACCTTCCCTGAATATATCAATAGGCCACATATTCTTTAGTTTCACCTGCTTTGAGAGTATTTTTTTTTAATTTTGAAAAGGTTAATCTTTATACGAAATTAATTTTATATGTTTTACTTGTTATATAGAAAGGACGTCTATTTTGTACCTTCCAATCTGTTTCTTTTTGCTGTCTATGCATATGCCAAAATCACACATTTTTAGTTATTGAAGTTTGTGAGTACTTAATATATGATTAATACAGACTTCCTAATTGCTCCAGTTTACCACAATTTTAGATATACAACTGCCACTCTATAAATGTTAGAATTTACTTTCTGAGTTCTGGAAAAACTTTGTAGTATTTTAATTTTGATGTATTTATTATTATTGGCATTAGTGACATCTCCTGTTTAATATTTCTCTCCAAGAACATAGTGTGTTATTCTTTCTCCTTGTCAATTTTTCTGTTTCAGAAATGTTTTGAAATTTTCCTGGCAAAAATATTTTTTATATTATTTCTAAAGGCTAAACGTAAATATTTTAAAAAGGCATTTCTATTTTAAGGGATATGATGACATTTTTAAATATGTCTGTCTAATTCTATGAAGGCCATTCACATTAATGCTATATTTTGTAATAGTAGTGTTATTTTTTGTTTGTGGGTTTCTTTTTAGTTGTACATCTTAGTTTTCCTGTTATATTATCTACAGGTAGAAATAGAACCAATTCTTTTATTCCAATTATTACACTTATAATTTTATTATCTTTTCTAATGTCATTTAAATAATTCAAAAATAATATCAAATGACAGAGATGACACAAAATTGAATATTATACAAGCTTTATTTATAATTGCCAAACTTGAAAATGATCCAAAGGTCTTTCAACAAGAGAATCAATAAACTGCTAAATACGCTTCTTCAATAATAACTAATAGGTCACTAATACACACAACAACATAGACGCATCTCCAAATAATTATGTGGAAGAATATAAACTGAAAATAACATTAGATTCTCTTTGAATTTATTTACATAAAATGCTAGAAAATGCAAGCTAATCTTTACTGACAGAAAACTAATCTGTGATTACTTTGGTAAAAGATGCAGAAAGAAAAGGGTGGTAGCAGTTACTACATAGGAACAAAAGGAAAGTTTATGCATTATCTTGATTATTAAGATAATTTCATAGAAGTATATACACATCTCAAGATCTATAAATTTGTACAGAGTATGTGCAGTTGGTTGTATGTCAATTATATCTTAGTAAAGGTGCTTTTAAAAAGATTAGTTATCTAAAGCAAATATTGTATTGTAATGACTTATCATAAGTAGAAATAAAATGACAACAATAGTATAATGAATAGGTGGTAAGAAACATTATATACATTGTTGAAAGATTATTATAATTTTTGGTATAATTTTTTTGTAATTAAACTCAGTTCAAAGATGTATAACATTTAGGGCAAAGTTTAAATAAAAGGTAATTTATAACTACAAAATCAAAACTGTTAAAAATGAAATTAAAAAATTGGACTCTACAAGAATGCAAAAGCAGAGGAGAAAGGAACAAAGAAAAATGAGACAAACAAATGTTCATGATATGATACTATTAGAACCAATCATATTAAGAATGTGTTGCATACAACTTAGATAAGTATGTAGATTTAATCCCAACCATACTAATAACACATTGTGTGAATAATACAAAAACATTTCAAATGAATGATTTTTTAAAATTCATAAAGGATTACCCTATAGATAAAAACCTAATTATATGGAAAGACAAATGATACTCTATCATGTATTGATAAACAAATAAGATTATCAGAATCTAGAGACAAGTACAATAAATCAATCCTATTAACCTACTTGATTTTCATAAGGCACTTCACCTACCAGCAAAAAAAAAAAAGTCTTTCCAAGTAGTATGAAATACTAACAAGATAGACCACATTCAGAGCAGTAAAATATAGCTTAATAAGCTTAAAAGAAAGAAGTTATACAGGGTATGTTCTCTGGTTACAGGAGAATTAAACTAGAAATCAAAAAGTGTGGAATAGCTGGTTATCTCCAAACACTTAAAATTAAACAACACACATGAATCAAAGAAAAATTCACAAATAAATTTTAAACTATTTTGAAATAAGTAAAAATTAAATCAGCCAAAATTTGTGAGAGAAAAAGGAGTGATTAGAAGAAATATCTCAAATTAAAAATCTAAGTCTTTACATAATGAAAATAAAAAGAGAAAAGGAAATTAAATCTAAATCAAACAGAAATAAAGAGATGTGAACCATAAAAGCAAAAATCAATGAAATTGAAGAAATAAAAGCAAATAAAAATCAAAACAAATAAAAGTTGAAATTTTGAAAGGATTAATAAAACTGATAAATCTCTAAAGAAACTGATAAGAGAAAGTTACAAATTGACAAATCAAGAATGAATAAATACTCCATATTCTACAGGCTTTAAAATGATAATAAGGAAATGTTGTACATAATTTATGCCAATAAATTTGATAAAACAAAGAAAAGTTCAAATTCCATGAAAGATACAAATATTAAAAGTCATTGAAGATGCAAAATGTACATCCTGAATAGCTTTATATCTATTAAAGAAACCGAATTAAACAATAAAACATTCTAACACAGAAAACTCCAAGATCAGTTTCCTTCCCTGTCAAATTACACTAGACATTTAGGAAAGAAATAATAGCAATCACACACAAAAAATTCCAGAAAAAAGAGAAGGATGAAAGCCATCCAAATTCTTTATAAAAGCAATAATATCCACTACCACAATCAGAGACAAAGACATAGAAAAAACAAGAAAACTACAAACAGATATCTTTCATTTGTCATATAAATAATTCAAAAATAATATCAAATGACAGAGATGACATGAACTTGAATATTATACAAGGTTTATTCATAATTGGCTAACTTGAAAAGGATCCAGATGTCTTTCAACAAGTGAATCAATAAACTGCTAAATATTATTCTTCGATAATAAGCAAGGGTCACCAATACACACTACAACACAGATGCATCTCCAAATAATTATGTTGAAGGACACAGCTGGAAAAACATTAGATACTCTGAATTTATTTACAGAAAACTCAAGAAAATGCTAGCTAATCTTTACTCATAAATATCTGACAAAAAAGTTTTACCAAAATATTATCACATTGAACTCAGAAACAAATAAAAAAGAGATAATACATAATGGCTAATTGGATGTTATCCTCAACAAGATTGGTTTAAAATTCAAAAATAATCACTGCAATTTGATATATTAACAAAATTAAAAAGTAAGGGCATGTATTAAATTAGAGTTGACAGTATTTTTGTTTTGTTGAGGGGGAAGGAGTCTCATACTGTTGCCCGGGCTAGAGTGCAGTGGCACAATCTCAACTCACTGCAACCTCCACCTCCCGGGTTCACGTGATTCTTCTGCCTCAGCCTCCAGAGTAGCTAGGACTACAGGTGCCTGCCACCACGCCCGGCCATGTTGGTCAGGACGGTCTCGATCTCCTGACCTCGTGAACTACCTGCCTCGGCCTCCCAAAGTGCTAGGATTACAGGACAAATTTTTTCTATAAAGGCAAGATATTAATAGAAGACATTTTGGGTTTTAGAACCACATATACCTTGTTGCATATTCTTTTCTTGTCCTCCATTTCTTTCCTTTCTTAATATTCCTTTCTCTCTCTCTCTTTCTTTCTCTCTCTCTCTCACTCTGTCTTGCACACGTACCTTTAAAAATGAAAATCTCTCTTTAGTTTGAGATCATACCAAAGAAAAGGCTGAAAGTCATATTTGTCCCATGAGTTGTTTGCCAGCCCTTAACCTAAAGATAATTTTTTTTAGTTATAAGGAGAAGTGTATCTTCTCCTTATATTAAATGCAACCTATGCATAACATACAGGCACTATCACATGTAATAGTCTAAGAGTAAATACTTTCCCTCCGATATCAGAAACAATGTTAGGATGTTCCTGCTCACCATACTTGTGCAATAATTGACTGCAATTTTATTCTACACTGCTGGTGCATGTTTTCTTAACATATACCATGACCTTATTAATTTATTATTAATAAATTAATTATTAATATCTTAAGGCAAAGAAAATAAAAGGCATACAGATTGGAGAGCAAGTCCTTATGAATGTCATGTTCATCTAAATAGACACATATTCTGCTACAAATTCTAACAGGAGTAATGAATAAATTTAGCAAGGCTGCTAGATAACATTTAGTAATACATTTTTATATTCTAATAAGAAACAGGAGACTGAAAAAAGTACCTTTGATAATAGAAGTAAAATACGTAAAAGCATTAGAGCTATATCTGATAAAATAACTTCAAGATAAAGGCCTCAATAAATGGGTGGATATCATAGATTCATGGGTAAGTAGACTATTTTCAAGATGCCAGTTTTCAAAGTACTATTCTATCAGTCAAATGCAATTCAACTCATAGTGTGGTCTCTTTATACCTATTTGGCCTCACATCCATCTTGGCCATGAACTTGTACTTTAGTCACACATCCCTTTTTTCAGTATCGCACAACTGAATGGTCTTTACACCCTTATGTTTTTCCACCTCTGTATTCCACCTCCTTGCCTGTTAACTCCTCCTCATCCTTTAGAGCCCTGCTAAAATCTCATTTTGTCATTGAAAGCTTCAATAAGCCTTCAGACCAGGCCATGTACCCTCTTACAGACTCTTATGAAAACCTGCATATTTTCTTCACAGCACTTCTAATTGTTATTTCAGATTTAAATTAACATTCCTCTTTCCCCCTAAACTATAAGTTTCCTTCGAATAAAAATTATCTTATTTGTTGTTATATTTTTCTTCTCATATAGCACGCTGTCTTATCCAATGTAGAGACTCAGATTAGATGACATAAGGGAAGAATTGAGAAGACAAAATTTGCCCTACATTGGACATATTAGTTTGGTAGATAGACCTAATAGATACATATACATATATATGTGTGTATTATATATATTATATATATAACACACACACAAAATTCAGGCATGCATGCATGTGCACACACACACACACACACAGTCACACAGAATCTAACATCCAATCTGATTTATATCTGTTCTACAAAATCAAGTTAAACTGTCTTTGGTAGAAACCTTTCTAAAGTTGTAATATGAATGGAGATTTTGTTTTATATCTTATCACAGTAATCAATCTAGATAAAGTAAATTTGAAAATAACATGAAATATTAATGATTTTCAAAAATTAATTATGCAAAATAAAATAGAAAAAATCTGTCAATATGTTCCCTTTGCAGAATTTGTCTATTTCTTCTCCTGGCTTTACTGAAGCCACTTAAATGTTAACTCATTTGAATTTGGGCTGGAGATAGTATCCACTCTCTCTCATAATTTTTTAAAATGTCTTATTTATTTATTTATTTATTTATTTATTTTTATATGATAAAACAAGCCTTCTTGTTGATCCAGAGAACTTCTGAATTCATTAAAATTTAAATATCACTTTTTTGTGATTCAAACATTTTACAATGGCAAAATTCTGTGAGAAGATTATTTCTATGGAAACAACTTCTAAGAGAATTGTCTTCCTTGTTACCACTGCTTTTCTCTTTGCTCTTCTCTTAAATTTTATACTTTAATGTCAATATGATCTTCATAGTAAGATCCTGTGAATGAAATTTCAACCCTTTAGCAATCTTTAAAGCAGAAAATTCTTGTTTCACTTGATTTATTAAATATATCATCAATCAGTTTTGATGATGACTGTTAGTTATGATTCCAGACAAAGTATTTAAAATTCTTTCAACACAACAAATTATCTTCTAGAAAATTACATTAATGCTATTTCAATGACCACCTTTCAAGCTTTGTTGCTAATTATTTAGATCATTCATTGAATGTCTTTCACAGTCCTTTGATCCTTTCACTGTTTTTCTTGTCAATTAATCCAGTCTTTGAAAAGATCTTTGAAGGAAAATAGAACAAAATGAGGTTAATATACATGTTGATGATTTTAGGGCACATAAAAACAATCTTTAATTTAGGATATTGCTTGTGAATTCAGGATGATCTGAGATATAGGCCTAAATCAACTTTGTTTTAAAATGATGATTATTGTAATAACATATGTTGCAATATCTGGAACAAAATAATTAAAAATATCTTTATATCCTTACATTCTTTATGTTGGAACTAGTGACTTGATGTTTTTATTTGATTTAGTTCTGTAATGCTCTAGGGTTTTCAGAACAACAAAATAAGTAATGCTTTCAATTTGTCTTCACTTTTTGTATCTGCCCTCAATAACATAAACAGTGTAATCAATAAATTCTTTTCTCTATTTAGACAATCATTGACTTACTTTTTCTTCCTTGGCTTATAGCAACTTGCAAGAATTTGTTTACAAAACAATAATAACTATAATATTAAGAGCTTATTTTGTGTTAGGCTCTATTCTATATTCTTTATACATATTATATAACTTAAGCATCATAGTAAACACATTAGGTGTGCAGTAATATTGTTCCATACCAAAGTTGATAAAACTAAGAAAGAACTTTCTGGTAACTACCAAAAGCCGCAACTTCAAAGTGGCAGATTAAGGGATTGTATCACACAATATAATACAATCACAAGAGGTAGCTATCTTATGCACTACACAATAATGCCTCTTTCTTCCCAGAATGTTATTATATTTTTCATTTTAAACATCTATTGGGAACATACGGAAGTCTTCTTTCTTTCTTTCTCTTTTTTTGTACTTTAGGTTCTCAGGCATGTATGCAGATCATGTAGGTTTGTTGCATAGCTACTTACGTGACAAGATGGTTTTCTGCCTCCATCCCCCGTCACCTATATCTGGCATTTCTCCCCATGTTATCCCTCCCCAACCTCCCTGCCCCCCCACTGTCCTACCCAGCACCCCCCAACAGCCCCCAGTGTGTGATGCTCCCCTCTCTGTGTCCATGTATTCTCATTGTTTAAAACCCTTTTATGAGTGAGAACATTCGGTGTTAATTTTCTGTTCTTGTGTCAGTTTGCTGAAAATGATGGTTTCCAGATTCATCCATGTCCCCACAAAGAACATGAACTCATCGTTTTTTATGACTGCATAGTATTCCATGGTGTATATGTGTCGCATTTTCCTTGTCCAGTCTATCATCGATGGGCATTTGGGTTGGTTCCAGATCTTTGCCATTGTAAACAGTGCTGCAATGAACTTACTTGTGCAAGTGTCTTTATAATAGAATGATTTGTAATCCTTTGGGAATATACCCAGTAATGGGATTGCTGGGTCAAATGGAATTTCTGTTTCTAATCAATGATTTCAGTTAAACTTTTAAGAAAAAAAAACAGTGAATCTGTATTGATATTTAAATATTCCCCTGAAATTAAGGATACACCATTTCCTTATCTTCTGGAGATGAAACTTTCTGTGATGTCTCATCAAACTCAGTAGTTAGGAATTTAAAAAGTAGATTTATCTTTGCTGAAAATCGTTCCTGGTTCAGAAAAATATGGAATTACTCTATCTAAGCATGATTTCATAACATCACATTTTTCCATATTGCTAATCAACCCATCATGATTTTCATAGCAGAGTTTATTAATTGACCTATTAATCATCACTTTTTCCCACTTTCCAATTTTCCTTTGACTTCTATTTATTTATACTGCTTCAATTAAATTACAGTGAATTCTATTGGATCTTTTGTTGAGTTACCATTCTGCACATAAAACTTAATTTAACATGCAGAGTGAAAATGTGAAAATTTTAAAACAGAAAGATATCCACTAGGAACCTCTCTTAATGGATTTAGAATAGAATAAGGTAAGGTGAGATGTCCTTAATGCAATCACTTTTGTATCCTTGATAAAACATCAGTCTTTGTATCTTCCATCATATTTTTTTGGTTCTAAGTCAGTCAGAGTTTTGGTTTATTATGTACTTAATATTTATAACAAAATTGGAAATATCATTGTAATTCACAGACTACTATAGATTATTTACACTTCATTTAGGGGATAAGACAAGAAAGAAACATATTAGGACTAAAAATAAAAACATAGCCACTCATTTGTTTTTTCATTTAACAATTTTTTAATTGCCATCTTTGACTATATTGTGATACTTTGTATTATAGCTCAGAAGAGTTCAGTAAAAATTAAAAAAGAAGAACTTTGCTGTCAGGGAGATTGAATTATAGTATCTGTAACAGGAAATAAACAGGGAAACAAATATAAAAATATTTTAAAAACATCACATGCCAGTAAGAAGTGAATCAAGATAAAGCAATGGATTAAATTGGCCTCTATCCTTGGTATTTGCACTGAAATGAATTACTGTTGAAATTAAATAATATTTGGAGTTTGCTATGTAAGATTTTAGCCTATACTGTTTTTGCAAATTTTCTTAACATATTTATTTGTGTTTTTATAAGGATTAAGTTAAAAGTGATATTCAGATATTTCTAAAAAAGACTTTTCTACACAAGATAAATCCAATGACTATTATTAGGAGACTTCCATTCTGTTTAGGATCACAAAAGAGAAGCCTTAAACATAAAGTGTCTATGGCAGATAGTGTTTACTCAGCATATAATCCATGTTTGCTGCAATTCCCATCATTTTTGAGCAGGTTGAGATCAGGCAGCTAATTATCCACAATGGGAAACAGAAATATTATGTATCATTTGTCAACCAAGACAATTACTGGTCAAAATATGGTCTTCATCTCTTGCTTTCTTAACTGTGGAAGAGATGTTAAGATAGTGGTGTATCAATGGTAAAATGATGACACCACAAGATAGAGTGAGCATGGATCTATGAGTCACTAGACGGAGGAAAATTATTGCTAATTTGATTAGACTTTGCATGAATAAGACATAAATTTATATTGTGCTAAGCTACAAAGATTGTTTCTATATATTTATTTTTGTTACAACTGAATGAAGAACATCTTGGATGTTCCAGTTGGGGCAATTATGAATATAGCTGCTATAAACATGGATATACAAGTTTTCGTGTGACAGTAATGTTTCAAATCACTTGGATAAATATTTAGGAGCAGGATTGCTGGATCATGTAATAGGAGTATATTTAGTTTTGTAAGATTCTACCAAACAATCTCTCAAATTAGTTTTACTTTTTGCATTCTTAACAACAATGTAATTTGCTATTCGTCCACAGCCTGGTCAACATTTAACATTATATTTGTTAGGTTTTTGAATTTTAATCATTCTATTTGGTATATAATAGTATCTCTTTGTTTTAATGTGACAATCTCTGATGAAAAATGATGTTGAGTATCTTGTGAATATGGCTATTTGACATCTATATAACTTTTCGGCTGTGCTATATATTTAGAATATTTGCCCATTTTAGTAGTTTTTTTAAATTTTCTTATTGTTGACTTTTAAGTACTTTGTATAGTATATATTAAAGTATAGGCTGGGTTCGGTGGATCATGTCTGTAATTCCAGCACTTTGGGAGGCTGAGGCAGGCAGATCACACTTGAGGCCAGGATTTTGAGACCAGACTGGCCAAGATGGTAAAACGCTGTCTCTATTAAAAATTCCAAAATTTGCCAGGCGTGGTGGGCACCTGTAGTCCCAGCTACTCAGGAGGCTGAGGCAAGTGAATTACTTGAGCCTGGGAGGCAGAGATTGCAGTGAGATGAGATGAGGCTGAGTACTCCAGGCTGAGTGACAGACAGAGTGAAAGTCTCCAAAATATATACAGCAAACCATTCACAATAACATCAAAATAAAATATCTAATAATTTTATTAATACTGCACAAGTTTCTAAAGGATAAAAATTTACAGATCAAGGAAATAATATAGAAACTATAATAAATTTGTAACTACTCTTGGATGAAGTGACAACATTAGATATATGCCTGTTCTCTCCAAACAAATTTATTAAGTAACAAAATAATAAAATATGTCATGTGGAAATCAAAAACCTATTTCTAAAATACTTATGAAAGAAAACAAGTTCTATATATCACAGTATAGACTATTCCATTGAAATAAAACCATACCCACAATCCTTGTAAAGATATAATTCTCCATGTTTGTGCTTCTGTAGAATAAAACTCTTTTGAAAAATTCTCTTACTTAACTTAGATGGTATATAAGGCACCACCACTTTAAATTTTTCAAAGGTTTATTGTAAGGTCTTATAGACACATAATTAACATGATTTTTGGTCCTAGCCCTTGTTTCATTTTGAGCATATTTTACTGGCTGGTAAAATTCAAGATTAGAAACATTTATTTTTCAGTGCAGCAATTGCAGAGTCTTCAGTATTCTCTCTAAAATCTGCTTACAAACCAAAAAGTTCTTTACTTGGTGTTATGATTTTCCCTTTAGAGGACATTTGGAAATGTCTGGAGTTAGATTTGATGCCATGCCTAGGGTAATAGTGCAACTGGTGTTTAGTGCTTAAGACCAGGAATTCTGCCAAACTTGGATTGTTCAGCCCCTTCCCTCAATATAGACTTATCTAACCCAAAATTTCAATAGTTCTGAGATCTAGAAACCCTGATTTTAACTCATCTTTCTTACCTTGTATCCAGACATAGGGAGGAGAAAAAATTCACGCAATATTTCAACATTCTGCATTGGCATCATCTTGCCGAATTCCACACGTTCATTAAGAACATTTTATAATTTCCAAATTACCGAAAATGTTAGATTTAATTTTTGTGCTACTGTATGTCATGGATTGCCACAGAAGCCTGTTTTAGCACTTTCCTTACCACATTTTCTTCTTCTGCCCACATTTTACGCTTTTCTTACAGTAGCACTTCACATTCAGGTACCCATTTCTATGCCAGTTATCTGTCATTGCACTAAAATTAAAACATTTATAACACTTCAAACAGTTACTCAAAACACCTTATGCATTTCATAATTGAACTGAATTCAGTTGAACACGTCATTTGGTAATCTGAGTTGGACTCGCTTGGATATTTGCATTGCCTTGCAGGTACATTAGTCAGCTCTGCCTCAGTGAGTGGACTTGCTCTCAGTAGGGTGACTTTGGTGGCTAGATCATGTATCTCATAGTCCAGAAGGCTTGCTCATGGGGCGCTGTCCAAAATATCAATAGAGCGAGTTCTAATGTGCAAGTATTTGTGAAGTTCCATCCTGCAACATATTTCCTATTGTCCCTTTGGCCAAAGCAAGTCACAAGGCTAGTCCAGATACAAGAGTTGGAAAATGATACCAATTATTTTCCAAGTGTGGATACAGTGAAGAGGAAGAATTTATGGGCATTTTGCAACACATCACTCTACTATCCAGAAATGTATTTTATCCCATATGTATGTTAAAGAAATATCACACATATAGCCATGAAAGTACATATATGAGAATATTTAATGAATCATCCATTGATTTTGAGAAGACTCTTATTTTCACAATTATAAGGCCTTACTCATTGTTTTAAAGAAAAACACTAGGATTGTTTTAAAGCTGAATACATATGCCTACAGATTGATTTGAAGAGATCTTTCAAATATTATTAGACTTGTCAATAAAAAAAACATGCGGCAATCATTTTAGGAGATTTATTTGCCAAAATTAAAGACACGTGCCCAGGAGACAGGTGTATGCCTTTCTCCAAAGATGATTTTGAGGGCTCCAAATTTAAAGGGGAAAGGGCAGGATTTTGAGAAGTGCACAATTTGCATGTAAGAGGTTGTTAGGGAAAAATATGTCATTCATGCCTAAAAAATGCAGTGAATCTGCGTTTTTTTTAACTTAAGATGACCTAGACAAATGGGGCATAGACAAAAATGCAGGAAAGCTGCATTTTACATATGGTAACACAGACAAAAATGGGGTAGGGGAATAATTAGATAGGCATTTGTGTCTGGTAGGTCCTGGGTGACAGTACCTGTAAAGATAAGCTATCAATTTACATTGCCATGGTGAAATTTTAACAGGAACACCTTAAAGGATATTGTGGCTCATCAGGAATTTCCTTGTGGGAAAAATATGGGAGAGGTATATAACTTTTCATCTTGTAGCCATCTTAGGAACCAAATGGGGGAGGAGGCAGGTTTGCATCACCCACTTCCCAGCTTGACTTTTCTCTTTGGTTAAATGAGTTTGGGATCCCAAAATTTAATTTCCTTTTACTGGCTCCATTTTTATCTGCCTGAGAAATGCAAGAAAGAGAACTAATTTTCCCAAAAGGCGATTGAAAAAACATGCTTTTGTAATGATGGAGTTATTTGAGAAATGTGCTGTTCTCTATTCTTTGATGTGGGGCATAATGCTTATTCTAGCCGTGATTTTTGGACTATTAAGAAAGAGCACTATGTGTAAACTAGCAGAAAATGCTAGGTCACACTTACTATGAAAGATTGTAGAGAATTCTCTGATGCTTTCCTGTCCTTCCTCCCTGAGGAACTTCTGTGGGGCTGAAGCAAAGACTGGAGCACCTGTGGCCACAATCTGATGGCATCTACTGTGGAGAATGAGGACCACATTCTCTGTGCTCTTCAGAATAAGCTATTATTAGCATTTAGAGTCTTAGGGATATCTGGGAGTTAAACTCATATGAAAGTTAAACTCATAATCAAAGAAGATTAGATTTCTCATAATTTAAAGAAAAAATACTCAGAGCTAAGACATGAATAATAGGCAGAGGTGAGGGATGAAATAGGCCAAGCTAGTTATTTTTTAATATCTGAGTGCTCAGCTAGGTTTCAAACTCTGTTAGGAAGCATCTTGTTGAGGGCTACATCCCAGTAACTACATAAAGCCTCATGCAGAGAAATGATTTAGAGTATCTATCATCCTCACAACAAATGTATGGCCTCCTTGAAATTATACTTTTAAATCTCTTTATAATCTATATTTTTCCATATAGTTTGGCATTGATTTAAGCTGAAATGAATGGTGTGATGCACAGTGCTCTTGAGTTAGAGAATGAATAAAAATATTCCCCTAAATTAAAAAATGTACATACACAGATAAACATGGGAATGGGACAGAAGCAAAAGAAGTGACTTTGTAAAGTCATCTTAGCATGGACAGAACTACAGTGCAAACTGTGAAACTTACCTGATAGAATCTGAGTTCCCAGTGAATAGAACAAGACCATCATGTTACCAATAAGGCAGGTTGGTGATAGAACACTGCAAGTATGGCATCTGATTTGATCTACTATCTCCATGCATACACATATTCATAGGCTAGTATTGAAATATCACTTTTTGATAAATATCAGTTCCATGTCACATAAAGCAATTCCTAGCCTTGATAGTTAATTCTATGTTGGTTGAACACATTTTTCTGGATGGAGTTTTATGCTTATGTAGGCTTGGGGATGCAATGTAAATGGTTTGCACATGTTATATGAGGGCACGGAAAGATATATTAAATCCATCTATGTTTGGATGTATATTAGAAATAGCAAATGATATTATAGAATGTTTATTTTTATAATTCTCTACTTTATCTGGGTCATAAACTTCTTAAAATTTCTTTTTCAGTTTAAGCTTTCTATGCTTCTATTCAACCCCAAGATAATTTTCTTCTAAGATTAAGGAAAATCTATTCAGCTGTTTTAAAGCTAAGTGAATGTGAAAATTATTTATTTTTTTATCATCATAGGGAAGGCAATCTATTGTAATAGCTTTCTCAGTAAAACTCAAAAAGGCTTCTTTTGAAAAGTTCCAATCTAAATACAAATGATACCAGATACCATAAAAACGATCTTGTCAGTATGTGAGGAAGAAAAAAAAAGTTCCCATATTTCTACGTTAAAAATTCCCATTGTCTGGACTCCTGGTACTTATAAATACAAATCAGTGAGTGATTCATTTAAATAGACATTACTAGAGGCACTATTGTCTCAACAAATAAATATGTACTGGAGACTTCAATCATTATGTTAGAAAAAGTGAGAGTAAGTGCAACAAGAAAATGTGAAAAATGAAAATGAATAGTATAATGCTTAATAAAAATTTAAAGGTCAAAAGGATCTTGGTGTTCATGTGGTTAGTTGTCCTGAAAATTGATTATAACATGAAGTACTTGGAGGTCATGCTGTTCTTTACAGAACTCTTAATTACTGATATAGTGTACCAGTATGACAATCATTATTGTAATTTTTCCAAGTGAGATAACATATTTACTGATATGAAATAATCAAGCAGAACTGAATATTAATGTTTTAAGACAAAAATATTATGGGCAGGAAACACAATTACAACCATTTTATTTATTAACTTAATCTTTTTGTAAAAAAAACATTTAAATCAGTGTCTGAATACCTTAGTTAAACTCAGAAAATACAACTTTCATTAAAATTATATTTAATGACTCTTATGCAGTGCAATTCTCAAATAATTTTAAAAATACAGGAGTGATTGTCCTTTTCATAGCCATTTACTGGAAAAAACAGATCGATTATTGCAGATGTGACTAGACATTAACAAGGAACCCACTTTTTATCCAAATGTTAGAGGCTGAAAAGCAAAAATTCAAGTAACCTCATTATTACTTCTACCTTCTTATCCTTGGACCCATATGTCCACATAACTGTATTCATTTAAGAGCTGTCTACATCCTGAAGAGTTGTGCCTACTCATCATGGAATGTCATCCAGCTGCTGGCATCTAACATGCACCTTTAAGAGGCCAGTTCATCACTGTCAGCTGGTGGCTTCTGGAGTTACATGGTAGGACCAGTGGCTCCCGTGAAACAGGCATACCTCTATATCTTCTTTGCTAAACAGGCACACCTCTATATCTTCTTTGCTAAAATCCTGGCTAGCAAATTTCAGGGGTTTTATATGTCCCTTTAATACAGGAAGGAGACGAGGAAATATTTGGTAGGATAGAGTGGTTCCCTGGCAAAGGGCCTCACCCTCATGCCCGAAACTGTGGCCCAAAATGGGAACTGGCATTTTGGTTTTCCTGCCCAAAAAGTTGCCTTTGGCCTGTCATGCCCCCCAACCTATGCCCATATAAACCTGAGACCTTGGTGGGCACCCACACAAGTGGCTGAACATCCAGAGGCACAGAGGGACATAGCAGCAGAGAACAACAGACAGTGGTGGAGAGTGGCACAGAGAAGCAGGGCAGCATGACAGAAAAGGAGGGGTGTCTGGGCACCTGGAGGAATTTGGCTGGGAGCTTTTGGGGAGGGGTTCAGCTACTGAGAGTTCCAACTCCAGGGAAGGGTCACCTTCCCACTCCATCCTCCCCGTTCCAGCTCCCCATCCAACCTGCTGGAAGCCACCTCCACCATTCAATAAAACCTAGCATTCATCCTTGGAGACCATGTGTGACTCCATGTTTCCTGGACTCTGGACAGGAGCTCAGGATCCAGAAAGCTGTCACCCTGGCCTTCTGCCCTTGCAGAAAGGCAGAGGGTTAATTGAGCTGATTAACACTCAAGTCATCTGAAAACAGCAAGGCAAAAACCACACACTGTAACACATGCCCACTTGGGCTCCTTCACCTGCCAGTCTGTGTGCTCGCCCTCTTGCAAGGGGTTTGAGCAGCAGGGCGACTGAACAGGTGAGCCACGCCCTGTTGCACTTCCTGCAAAGGGAATCAAGGAAATCTTCCATTTTATTTCATACTACAGTAACTCATATCCAAGAATCAAAGGATTAGTGTGGATATTCTGCTAAGTATTAGATATGTCTATATAAGATACATGTTTGAAAATGGGGAAATGGCATACAGGTAAATCTGTTGAGCATAGTGAACCTAATTCTACAAAATCATCTCTTGTCATTACCCCTGACCTTCAAAGGACAACCACACCTGAACTCTCAATCATGAAGCCATCTGGTCACCAGTTTTGATTTTATTGTTGTATACTTTTTAGTTGTATTTCTTTTTTTGAGGGATTACTTTATAGACTTCTAGTGGAGTTCTTAGAGTACATCTTTACAATGTAAAGATAGCCTCTTGCTTCTTACCATTCATACTTTCTATTTCTTATTCTCCTCTTAATTACCAACTATTAAAACAATCCCTAAAAGTGGATATTATCCTCTCTAGAAAAGTTTAGGGAAATGTTTGGCTTCACATTTCTTACCTTGAGATGCAGAAATAGAACAACACAATAAATAGGATAAGCTACTCCTATGGTTTGAATGCATATATTCCTCCAAAATTCTTAGATTGAAATCTAAGACTTAATGTGATAGTATTAAGGGTTGGGGCATTCTGGGAGTGATTAAGTTATGTTGGCTTTACCCTCATGAATGGATTACTGACCTTATGAAAGAGCAGAAGGGATTTAATCAGTTCATTTTGTCCTTTTCCTTCCACCACATGAGGATACAGCCAGACATGAACCTTGCCAGCCCCTTAATATTGGGCTGTCTAGTTTCCAGAACAGTGAATTAATTTATCTTATTTACAAATTACCTAGTCTAAGGTATTTGGTTATAGTAGCATGAACAGTCTACGACAACTACTAAGCAATATTAGTATTGATTTTAAATGCCATGGCGAAGAGTTGGAGTGTTTATTCTTAATGAGATTAAAACCAACAACATAAATTTGCAGGATGCTACATATTCATCACCACCATTCTCTCCTTCAGTTTTAAATTAGCTTTAATATCAGAGACTAGGATTGCAACTCCTGCTTTTTTTTTGCTCTCCATTTGCTTGGTAAATCTTCCTCCATCCCTTTATTTTGAGCCTATGTGTATCCTTGCATGTGAGATGGGTTTCCTGTTACAGCACACCAATGGATTTTGACTTTTTATCCAATTTGCCAGTCTGTATCTTTTGATTGGGGCATAAAAAAATAAATTAGCTTTAATAAAATATAATTTACAAACAAATCCTCCAATTTTCAATGTGTGATTTGATGAGCTGTGTGTATAATAGAAACACAAACACAAACATGATATAGAATATTTCCATTAACCCCCACATTTTTATGTGCTTTTTGACAATCAAGGTCACCTCTCATCTCTTAACCCTGACAAGCACTTATTTGCTTTCTGGCAGTATACTATTGACATATTGAGAACTTTACATAAATGGAATAAAGAATATATAAGCAACAATAATTAGCTTCTTTCATGGGTATTCCTAAAATTTCCAATTTTTATCTGTTACGAACAATCAGCAACAAGCATTCATAAATATTGCCATCTTTGCACATATATACTTGTCTTTCTAGGGTACATGTTCAGTAGAAGAGCTGCAGGGTAGATAAATTATTTTAATTGGAATATATCTCAACAAACATGGCTTACAGATATGTATACTTAAAAGGTAACCGAAGAACAAAACTTTTTAGAAAGAGCAAATTTGTAGCAGTCTCAAAGAACTGTTTTCTTACACAGTCGGGGAAACTTATTATCTGCCTTAGCTTGGATCCTGCAAAAGCAAAGCCTGAAAAAAGAAGTTAAAATGGTGACATTTTGTTGCTTATGGATAGACCCTGGGAGGTTAGAATAACTAACTTATTTTATAAAAAATAAAATGTCTGGGAAAGGGAGGTAGATGCTGGGTGGAAACACAGAAAAGAACAGAGGCAAAGCAACACAACATTAATCATTACCATCCTGACCCCTCTTCACAAGGAGCCTCAATAAACAAAACAAAACCCCCAAAACTTTCAGCTGATACACTTGGAATCTTTGCAAAAATGAACTGCACTTTTTGATAGTGCCCAGAGGGGAGAAAAAATAAGTTTATTCATAGTTTTTTTTTTAATCTACAATTTCTCTACTTGCTGAGGTTCTCCCCACCAGGAGCTGATTCTAGGTAACTTACAGTTTATGTTAGTTTGCTCCTTAGCAGACACTGGAAGCAACATCTCAGGGTCCTCCGTGTAGCATTTCCTCTGAGTCTGAAAGCTGAAAGTCTCAACCAATATTTGCTTAGTTTGGTATTCCAGTGACTGGAAGATAAAAGTTTTCCTTTGAGAATCATCAATATCTATTGATTGTCCAGAGAGAAAGAATGAGGTGGTGTAGGGAAAGTGAAAAGGTGCCCAAAATGCATGTTCAATACATTAAATGGATGAAGAATTTCACTTGCTGTTGGTTTAATTGATTGATAGGGAGGTTGAACATCTTTTCATGTATCTATCACACTCACATATATATTTTTTCTAATTTTTTATTCCAAATATCTTGGAATATTTGTTCTTAATTTGTTGATTTTGTAATATAAATTTTGGCTTCTAATTTATTGTCTATATATTGCAATATTTCCCTTTAGGTTATATTTGTCTGTTGGCTGGCTTATGTTTGAATTTCATTCATGATGTTTTTATTATTACAGAAGTTACAAATGTTCATTTAGACAAATGTGTCATTTATTTGCTGTTAGAAATTTATGAAAAATTATTTTGTGCTATAACAAAATAATTTTCTTTGTTGTTATTCTTACATATTTATTGTTTCTGTATTTGCTTCTTTTTATGACAGCATAAAATAGAATATATTATTTATATTTTTTTCTAAATAGAAAATTAGCCCAACACCAAGCATTTTTAGATTGTTCTTTTCTCATCTAATTGAGATGCCATATTTATATGCACTGAAATTCCATTATTGAATTCCTTTTTCATTTCATTATTTCCCCATTGCACCTTCAAAATTAATGACTACAATTTTTAAACTTGTTTTAATATTTAGGAAGACAATTACTTTCTATTTGTTCTTTTTAAAAATGTCTTATAATGTTTACTTACCTTTCTAAGTGAATTTTAGCTTAAGCTTGTCAAGTTCCTTAAAAAATCTGTTGCTGAAATATTTATCAGAAACTACTGAATTTATAAGTTAATTTAAAGAAAATTTAAAATCCTATATAAATGAGATTTTTAAACCTAGAATCTCAATATATAAAAAAGATAAAAGGGGAGACATTTGAGATTATTTGAAGGGTCAGAGATATAAATGATCAATGAAAAAGTTGTGGAGCATAGGTCAAGAACCACTTTTAAAATTTCAGGAAAGAAATGACATAATGTATATTTTCTCTTGGGTCAGAAATTGCTGGGTAAAGATTTTCAAAGAGTGAAAGCCAGGGGAAATTCAGCACAGATGGAGGAAGGAAATGAATCATTCATTAGGAATTTGACTGACCTTTGGTGATATAGCTCTGGTCGTTTGCCGAGTGGATGTCAAGATCCCTGTTCTAGTAATAGCCTAAGCATTTTCTGTCTGTATTTAGGATGAGGATATATCTATGTCCCAAAAACTTGGCAGTTCTTTTTTTTTTAATAAATAATATAATTAAGTAAGCAATATTTTAGGGAACATTATTATTGAAAATCAAACAACTATGATTATATTTATTGCAACTATGTGTATTGTAATCACCTTCAGAAGTATTTGAAAATTAAATAGAATATGGAACTCAAAACTGTACAATGAATCTCACTGAATTCTCTTTGACAGACTTTCTGTCTAGAGTTTCAGAATCTCTGAGGATAAAGAAAAGGTGATAAAATATTACAGACATTCTATTATACTTGGTCAGAACTTTTTAATGCATAGGTAAAACTTGATTTTAACTTTGGCATTGGGTCTAAAACAAAACTTTTCTTTTAAAAGGGTAAAATTTTGGCTTTAAAAATACCCTGTTGAATGCATGCCTTATTTCTATTTTTCATTTGATTCCCACACCTGAAACTTCTGTCTTGAGTTTGAATTTCATTAACATCTTCTCTAAGTACAAATTATTGGGTTCTTTGTTAGTGGTAAAATTGGAAATGGTGAAGGTGTTTTGGCATTAAATGTTCTCTGTAATTATTTTAAAGAGCAATCCGTATGATATTGTATGTAGAAGTTACAAACACACGTAATTTGTTACTTATAACTCTTAATCTGCAGCTATTACCCAGTTG
Source organism: Aotus nancymaae (assembly GCF_030222135.1). NCBI lineage: Eukaryota > Metazoa > Chordata > Mammalia > Primates > Aotidae > Aotus > Aotus nancymaae. Next base: position 36,762,953 of record NW_026988413.1, read on the forward strand.
GACAAATCATGAAAAACATAACACGTTATTTAATTGTGTAAAGCAGTAGTTTCTAACCTATTTGATAACAAGAAGATATTTTATGGGTAAGCTTCATATAGCCTTGCACAAGATAATTTTACTTTTAGCAAGTGTACATTGAGAAAATACATTTCACAAAAATATAATTGTTAACAGTCATATTTTAATTTATTTGCATATTATCAGAATATTTATAAACTTTGAAAAGTTCATATAAGCAACTGAAATGTTATTCAAACACAACTACAATGACACTTGATGAATGCTTGGATTTAACAGATCATTTACAATAAGCTCCTAACTTTCAAGGTATCAAAAGCTCACAGATTCGTGAACACGAATACAAAAGATTCTTTTCCCTCTTCTTCTCTGTCTTTTATCATTCCCAAACTGTTTTTTTTTCTTTCTACTTTTACTTAACTATTAATAAATACATTTTGGCCTCAATTCAGTATATTTAAAATCAAGGGCATGGTTTTTTTCAAAACACGTTTAATAGAAATTTATGAAAGCCACTGAGCCAAAACCCAATTATCTGAGCAGCCCACCCAAAAAATCATACCTGGTGAAATAGTTTTAAAAAAGATCAATTGACAATATGTGCTACCTGAAGATTAAGTAGGAAACAAAGCATCACAAATGTTTACCAGTAATGTGTGAAAACAAAATTATCCACATAAAAGCTTTTGTACCAAGATGTGTATGTGCTAACCATAGATGAGCTCCGTACCTGACAGCTGGATAATTTTAATTTCTGAGCAGTTAATACCTTAGGGAAAACAGAACAAAATATTTTAAAGGTTGTAATCAGCTGAAGGTTTCCTGTATTTTTAGTGTCTTGATACTTAATTATCTAATTTTAACATGATGATTGAACTAAGCTATATAAGGCACATACATCATCAGTACATATTGTGAGCATTTAAGAGAAGCTTTTTTGAGAAAATATAATGGTCTGATTCAAATATAATACACTAGGGCCAGGTGTGGTGGCTCACACCTGTAATGCCAGCACTTCTGAGGAGCCTTGGGAGGATCACTTGAGCCCAGGAGTTCAAAATCAGCCTGGGCAAAAATGTCAAAACCCCCATCTTGACAAAAAAACAAAAAAATACAAAAATTAGCAAAGCGTAGTGTCACAGGCCTGTAGTCCCAGCTATTCGAGAGGCTGAGATGGGAGAATCACTTGAGTCTGAGAAGTTGAGGTTGCAGTGAGCAATTATTGCACCACTTCAGTCTAGGTGAGAGAGTGAGATCCTGTTTCAAATGTGTGTGTGTGTGTGTGTGTGTATATTTGTGTATATATATATTTTATGCATATATATACATATATATGTGTATACACACACACACATACACATACACAATACTCTAGTAGGAAGTATCAGTCACAGGTAGAAATGACCATAACAAATCACATAAAACAGTGAATTTCACAAAGTATGTGCATATATAGTGTAATATGTTCAAAAGAAAAAAAACTTATTAAATTCAGAAACTTATAAATAATCATCATTTGTAGTAAAAGATCTGCTTCTTTATGATATGATGACATAGAGATGTAAAATCAGGTGTTAGGCCTGTATTGTGCTGAATATTAGTGAAATAAGCACAATTAAACAAACTTTGCTTACAAAAAAGATACCGATGCTGTTGTTTCAAATATAATTATTAAGTAATTAAATTATTGAACAGGTAATGTCTTACCTGTTTCTAGATATACTGTAATGAAAGCTGAAGCAAATTACAAATGCAGACTGTAAATGACAATATTTAGACAATGACAATGGCTGGGGTTTTTAGAAATCTTCATGAAAGTGGTGTATAAATTGGTGCCATGAAAGATTTATGGAATTCCAACAAATAGATATAAGTAAAAGGAGCATTTTCACAATTATAGGTGGAGAGAGAAGTGTAAACAGAACCACAACGATAATTGTAATATGTTTGAAGTTGGAAAAGTAAGTAGAGATAAGGTTGTGAAAGGCCTAGAGCCGTCTTTATCAGTCAAGATTCAATTAGAGAAACAAAAACAGTATGATTATTTTAGTAATAGACCTCACTGAGTTGCAGAAAAAAACTGGGGTGGTAACAATCAAGAAGGAGAACTTGGAGAATAATTGTAAAGTTACTATTTCAGAAACACCGACACATGTGGACGTGTCTGAACTTGCAGGGAATTCTGGGAAGACAGTCATGTTCACCTACCAGAGTAGGACCATGAATTGAGGCTAGTGGAGAGGGCTATAGAAAGCTACATATCTGGATAACTGCTAGTTGCTGTTGCTAGGCAGGACTGACAACCAGTAAGCAGAGTTGTCATGGAATAGAGAAGACGAAAGGCAAGAAAAATGACAGTACTGCTGTGTCTTTATGTAAACATACTTAATATGATGATATTCAGAAAGGAGTGCCTGTCTCCCCATTTTCTGGCTGCTGTTCTGTTCTGTTTTCCAAATTTTGCTCAACACTAACTTTTGATCAACTCTAGCAGTGAATGGGGAATTCCGGGAAATACAGTCCAATGTAAACAAGTGGCAGAGTATAAACTGCCACACCACTCTGATGCCTCTTGGCTTTACACAACATGAAGTGGCATCCTCAGAGATAATGAGAACAGGAGTGAAAAGTTGACATTTTGTTGTGGGAAGGAAATCCAGTCTGAGGCCATAGAATTGTTTTTAAAGAAAAATAAACTGGAAGTAAAAAAATTTGCAAAATTTTTTTTCAGTCCTCCAGATAGAAATGGTACAGTCCTGAACTAAGACAATGATAATAGGAATGACAAAGAGAAGACACATTTGAGACTTGCAAGAGGCTATATTGACTGGACAAGTGTTGATTGGTTAGGGGAGAAAGAGGAGATGGGGAGCAGATAGGGTGTGCACAGTATTTAGGTATTGGCAAGTATGATAAAAATGTCAAAGAAATATTGTACAAGGCAGGTTAAAGGGACAAAGAACACTTGACATTCAGGACTACCACAATCAGAGAAAGACTGAAAATCAACTTCACTGTAACAAAAGGTGGAGTGTTTTCAAGAGGTGTGGTTAGTTAGTGGAAGGGTAGTGGAAGACATTAAGGAGAAGAAAGGTCAATGCCAATAGTTTGTCTGTATTTGTTAATTAGCACTTTTTGAAATTAGGTTCCTACCCTTCTGCAGAGACTGGGAGATCTGGAGTCTATCTTTTTTGATAGTTATAAATCCCAGATTCTTGAGAGAAGATGCAATATCAAAGATGTGAAATTAACAATGTTTGAATTCTACAGTTTTGAAAGAGGTAATTAATTTTACAAGAAAATTACAGGAATTCTCTGAATTTTTTTTCCTGCATAAAGTAATAGACAAAATCTGTTAACACTTTAAAAGGACCAATTTTTAGTAAGAGAAAACAATGGAAGTTTTTTTTAAAGAAATGTTACCTTCACCATTGTTGGGCTTGTATCGCTGTAAAATATGCTGAGAGTTTGTCTTCACATTTGCTAAGCAATTATATTGTTGCCTTTAAGAATGATAAATTTATAAACTTTGAGAATTATATAATTTCTCCTTATGTAAAACAATTTTCAGTACACTTAATTGAAGGGAAATAGTATGTAATACTGTCAAAATCTTAACGGGTTTTAAAGAATATATTATTTTATAGAGGAACATATATTCCAGCAGTCAGATTTAACTTCAAAATCTCGGTTTTGAATATCTACTTAAGTAGTGGCTACTATGCAATCAGTGATTTAAATAATGACTGTCTCATTGTTGCATCTTTAATATGAAGGAGAATTGTACAGGAAGAATGTCAACGGTGCAACCTAAACTCCTAAAATGCTGCAATTTTGAGGTGCACCGATACAGTTTTGATCCTCTGCAAACCCCCATTCTTTATGCATATGGAAATAACAGCCCTAAGCGAAATATTTGGCTTTTTTCAACAAAGTAGCAATAGAATTTAATCTCAAATCTACATCTCTATGTTTATTAATTTTCATTTCATCCCATTATACTCTCATGCCTGTCAATAGCTTGATGGTATTTTATTGTTAGTCCAGCATTTCAGGGACATTAACGTATTTTATATCTTATAGTCATTATTTCATTTAATGTATTATAATTTAAATCAATCATGTAGTATACTATTCTTGGTCTCACTTTACTGGTGAGAAAACAAAAGCAGAGAACACAGTGCAAGATCTATCTCTGGACAATGCTAGGTTGCCCTTGCTTTCCCTTAGAACATATGGTTTGGTGGTCCACATTGCTGTAGAGAAACTGAAGGATAAAAACAGTGATATTGGGAATAATTTGTCTTTTAACTCTAACATGAAGGGGTTTTTATTCATGGCATTTGAGTGAATAGATAAATTAGCATATGTATTAAGGGTGAGCAGTAATATTCTGGGACATGGAAGTCTCTTCTCTCTAATTCAGCTACATTTATATTTTCTAGTAGAATATCTCTCCTCCCCACTCCCTCACTTTGGAATTACTGCATATTGAGATTTATTTTTATTTTTATTATTATTATTTCTTATAGGTTTGTTTATTCTGCTTAAGTCCAACCTTGCATCTCAACTCCTTGAATGGTCTGATCCAGTCAAAAAACAAACAGACACATTTATATAACCAAGATTTTGCCAGCAAAGAGAACATAAAGTCCCTTTTCAGGATACAAATGTTCCCTACAACAGGTCATTTTCTTAAGAGTTTTGGGTGACATCATCCCTCAAGGTGTATTCTTCTTCTTCTTCTTCTTCTTTTTTTAGTTATACTTTAAGTTCTGGAGTACATGTGCAGCTTGTGCAGAACTGTTACATAGGTATACACATGCCACTGTGGTTTGCTGCATCCATCCCCCCATCATCTACATTAGATATTTCTTCTATGTTATCCCTCCCCAATCTCCTAACACCCTGCTATTCCTCCTCTAGTCCCCCCACCCCCAAAAGGCCCCAGTGTGTGATTTTCCCCTCCCTGTGTCCATGTATTCTCATTGTTAAACACCCACTTATGAATGAGAACATGTGGTATTTGGTTTTCTGTTATTGTGTCAGTTTGCTGACAATGATGCCTTCCAGCTTCATCCATGTCCCTGCAGATGACGTGTCTATCATTGATGGGCATTTGGGTTGGTAGCAGGTCTTTGCTATTGTAAACAGTGCTGCCATGAACATATGCATGCATGTGTCTTTATAATGTAGTGATTTATAATCCTTAGGGTATATACCCATAATGGGATTGCTGGGTCAAATGGTATTTCTATTTCTAGATCCTTGAGGAATCGCCACACTGTCTTCAACAATGGTTGAACTAATTTACACTCCCACCTACTGTGTAAAAGCAATCCTATTTCTCCACATCCTCTCCAGCATCTGTTATCTCCAGATTTTTTAATGATCGCCATTCTAACTGGTGTGAGATGGTATCTCAATATGGTTTTGATTTGTATTTCTCTAATGATCAGTGATGATGAGCTTTTTCTCATATGTTTGTTGGCCAAATAAATGTCTTCTTTTGAGAAGTGTCTGTTCATATCTTTCACCCACTTTTTGATGGGGTTGTTTTTTTTCTTGTAAATGTGTTTAATTTCTTTGTAGATTCTAGATATTAGCCCTTTGTCAGATGGATAGATTGCAAAAATTTTTTCTCATTCTGTTGCTGGTTCACTCTAATGATAGTTTCTTTTGCTGTGCAGAAGCTCTTAAGTTTAATTAGATCCCATTTGTCTATTTTCACTTTTGCTGCCATTACTTTTGGTGTTTTAATCATGAAGTACTTGCCTATGCCTATGTCCTGAATGATATTACCAAGCTTTTCTTCTAGGGTTTTTTTTTGTTTTTTGTGTGTGTTTTTTTTTTTTTTTTTTTTTTTTTGGTGATAGATTTTATGTTTAAATCTTTTATCCATCTGGAGTTAATTTTTGTATAAGGTTTAAGGAAAGGGTCCACTTTCAGCTTTCTGCAAATGGCTAGCCAGCTTTCCCAACACCATTTGTTAAATAGGGAATCCTTTCCCCATTGCTTATTTTTGTTAGGTTTGTCAAAGATCAGATGGCTGTAGATGTGCGGCATTACTTCCGAGACCTCTGTTCTGTTCCATTGGTCTATATCTCTGTTTTCATACCAGTTCCATGCTTTCTTATTACTGTAGTCTTATAGTATAGTTTGAAGTCATGATGCCTTCAGCTTTGTTAATTTTTTTCCTAGGATTGTCTTGGCTATGCAGGCTCTTTTTTGGTTCCATATGAAGTTTAAGGTGATTTTATCCAGTTCTGTGAAGAAGGTCAATGTGAGCTTGATGGGAATTGCACTGAATCTATAAATTACTTTGGGCAGTATGGACATTTAATGTGCAAAAATAACAAGCATTCCTATACACCAGTAACACACCAACACAGAACCAAATCATGAGGGAACTTCCATTCACAATTGCTACAAAGAAACAAAATGGGAATACAACTAACAAGAAATGTGAAGGACCTTTTCATTGGAGGACTACAAACCACTGCTCAAGGAAATGAGAGGACGCAAACAGATGGAAAAACACTCCATGCTCATAGTTAGGAAGAGTCAAGGTGCGAAAAAATACCATACTGCCCAAAGCATATTGAGATTTAAAGCAAGGATGCAGAACAAGGAAAGGCTGCTATCTGATTAATATCTTCAGTTTAGTTACTGCCTAGTTCATTGATCCACATGGGGGAGGTAGTGAGTAATATGAATTTATTGATTGCTAGGACAGAGCCCATGGAATAATATCTGAAAATCATATTACATGTAATAGCACTACATCTTTCAAAATAGCCTTTGAAGAGTCAGCAAAGACAGGAACTAACACTTTTTTAATGTTCGCTATATGTAAACGTTTCTAATTTGTCACTATTTTCACAGAATTTCTTTTCAAAGAATTCCATTGCCTCAGCAGCAGAACATGGCTTATTATTTTAAGACTATAAAGTTATCATGGCTCATTTCCGTTTTCTGATATGTAACTTTTTTTGTATAACAGTAAGACTGTCAGGCAGTGTTATTTCTAGTCCTATATTTTATAAACATTTCTGCATTTTAAAATGTAATTGTTCTGGCAATATGAAAATAATATACATTGTCTTAGTCTGTTTGGGCTGCTGTAATAAAGTGCCATGAACTGAGTAGTTTATTTCAAGAAATACATGTTTAATTCGTAGAGTTATGGAGGATAAGTCAAAGGTGAAGTGCTAGCAGATTTGATGTCTAGGAAGGATCTGTTTCCTTGTTCATAGATGGTGCCCCCTCCCTGTGTCCTCTCATGGTGGAAAGGATGAGGGGGTCTCTCTTCAGCTTCATCCTGTAATTATTGGGAGGGCACTATCCCAATAATTACAGCTCTTCCTTCATTATCTAATCACCTTCCAAAGTCCTCACCTTCTGATACCATCACTTTAGAGGTAAGGATTTCAATTTACACATTTTGAGGACATGCAAACAATGACCATAGCACACATTGTTAATTCATTTTTTTATAGCAAACTTGGGAGAAAGGAGGAAATCTAATATATGCACAAAGATATGAGAAGTAAAGAATAATTTATTCATTTTATCCAGAATAGGGTATCAGGTCTATCATCTCCAACAATGTTGTTTTTGGGTAAAATTAGAAGTTTCATTATGACCAAATAATTATCTGACTCCTCTCACTCCTGAATTCTCTAAAGATCTTCCTTTTGTTTTCATTATTGGAACAGAAAGTTGGCATTCAATAGAACACCCAAGAAAGCTTCAGCCCAAAGTTGAGCTCTCCTGGAATTCCTGCAACTCTTATAAATAAGAAACTTAGAGTAATTATACTCTCACTCCGCTAGAAATTTGACTATACTTTTATTGTAGCAATATTTTTTTCTTCTCTAAATTGATCATAAGTGTGTTATTCTTGTTAAAACTTGGAAATGTAGGTCACATTGTGAATATCAAAATACAGACCTCTTTTAAAGACTAAAGAAAAGAATAAAAAGTATAAAAGTCATATATTAAATTATTTAATTCAGCTGATGGCTATTGTATCTGACAGCACTTATTTTCTATGGTGGTATGAAAATTAGTGAAAAAGCAACTACCACAAATAAAATGAAGTAAAATGTTTTATATATCTACTACTTTCTCTCAAGTTTTGCTGATTTTGAAAAACTTTATACAAGACTTTAAGACAAAGGTTACTACTCAGATTTGTAGAGTCTCCATTGTATAACAATTTGGAAATTAGATATTCATTCTCTCTTTAAATTAATAAAAATATATAAATAATTACCCACACAGAAAATATAAAACATAAAATAATCTGCAGTGGGTACACTAATCTCACATGAAATTTTTACCTCTGTATGATTAGATAGCTAACAAAGTTATAGCAGGTAATAAAGTCAGTTTTCTTGTTAAAAAATGCATGATTACAGAAGCTTTTACAGGACAGCATTTGAATAAAAGAGGAATATTACTTCCATGGGGATTACTTTCTCTCTGTGCAAAACTATTTTGCCCATAATTTCCTTTGGTCCAGTTTTGTTGTTATTTTGGTAAAATACACATAATGTAAAATTTACCATCTAAGCCATTTTTAAGTACATGGTACAGTTGCAGTGTCGATTATGTCGATATTCCTGTTTAGGCACCAGCTGTGACAAGTGTCACATCAGGGTCACTACCTGAGACGTTGATCACCATCTGCGGAGGTCTGTCTTGCAGACCGTGACTCAGAAACAGATGAATGAATGCACTCACACACACAGACTGCAGTGTTGACTGGGCTAGGGATGGTCCTCAACTGCTTTCAGAGGGTGATTGCAGCTAACTGACCACAACTCCCTGTTCCTCCTAGCATTTATTCAGTATAGATTAATAACAGAGGTTCCAAGTCAACACACTTGTGGATAATTATCATGGTTAAAACAGTGGTTTTACAAATGATAAAAGCTTTTGGTTCTGGGGCCCAGAGTAAACCCCATTAATAGGGAATTCCCCTTCCACCTCCCCTGAGAGGAACATCCAGCACAAAATATACATGAGTAAACAAATTAGAGTAGGGTCAAAGGAATGTGGGGTAAATAGACTTAACTGGAGAAGCTTTTACTATCCTAATCTTTACCCTATGACTTAATACTCTAACTTATGGACTGGCTGCCTTCACCCCATTCCATAAGTTAATAAAAAACTTTTTGGCCTTCCAAAAGGTTAGAGACTATATCTTATAACCTTTCTGTAAAGGATTTTATTTATCCTTCACTTATGAAGCTTAGTTTGGCTGGATATGAAATTCTGGTTTGAAAGTTCTTTTCTTTAAGGATGTTGAATATTGGCCCCCAGTCTCTTCTTCCTTGTAGGGTTTCTGCTGAGAGATCCACTGTGAGTCTGATTGGCTTCCCTATTGGGTAACTGGACCTTTCTCTCTGGCTGCCCTTAGCATTTTTTCCTTCATTTCAACCCTTGGTGGATCTGATGATTATGTGCCTTGGGGTTGCTCTTCTTGAGGAATATCTTTGTGGTGTTCTATGTATTTCCTGGATTTGAATGTTGGCCTGCCTTGCTAGGTTGGGGAAGTTCTCCTGGATAATATCCTGAAGAGTATTTTCCAGCTTGGATTCATTCTCCCGTTCACATTGAGATACACTGATCAAATGTAGATTAGGTCTTCTCACATAATCCCATATTTCTTGAAGGCTTTGTTCATTTATTTTCACTCTTTTTTTCTCTAATCTTGCCTTCTCATTTTATTTCATTGAGTTGGTCTTCAATCTCTGATATCCTTTCTTCTGCTTGATCGATCTGGCTATTGAAACTAGTATAATTCGTGAAGTTCTTGTGCTGTGTTTTCGGCTCCATCAAGTTGTTTATGTTTTTTGCTAAGTTGGTTATTCTAGTTAGCATTTCCTCTATTTTTTCCTCAAGATTCTTAGTTTCTTTGCATTGGGTTATAACATGTTCCTTTAGCTCAGATAAGTGTGTTATTACCCACTTTCTGAAGCCTGCTTCTGTCAATTCATCAAACTCATTATCCATCCAATTTTGTTCCCTTGCTGGTGAGGAGTTGTGTTCCCTTGGAGGAGGAGAGACGTTCTGCTTTTTGGTGATTTCATCCTTTTTTCGCTGGTTCTTCCCATCTTTGTGGTTTTGTCTACCTTTGGTTTTTGAAGTTGGTGACTTTCAGATGGGTTCTTCGAGTGGATATCCTTTCTGTTGATGTTGAAGCTATTTTTTTGTTGTTTTTTAGTTTTCATTCTAACAGTCAGGCCCCTTTGCTGCAGGACTGCTGGAGGTCCACTCCAGACCCTGCTTGCCTGGGATTCACCTCCGGGGGCTGCTGAACAGCAAGGCCTGTTCTTTCCTCTGTTATCTTCATCCCAGAAGGGTACCCACCAGATGTCAGCCAGAGCTTTCCTGTATGAGGCATCTTTCTGGTTATACAGGAGTCAGTGAGCTGCTTGAGGAGGCAATCTGTCCCTTATTGGAGCTTAAGTGCTGTGCTGAGAGCACCATTGCTCCCTTTAGGGCTGCTGGGCAGGGACGCTTGAGTCTGCTGCAGCAAAACTCACAACTGCCCCTTTTCTCAGGTGCTCTGTCCCAGGAAGGTGGGGTTTTATTTATAAGTCCTTTACATGCTGCTGCCTTTTTTTCAGAGATGCCCTGCCCAGCAAGGAGGTAGTCTTGTCACAGTTTGCCTGCAGAGGCCCTGCTGGGCTGCCATGGTCTCAGTTGAGCTGTTGTGTAAGCTTCCTCTGGCTTTTGTTTACACAGGTAAGAATAGACCTGACTTGTCAATGGTAGACTCCCTTCCCTCCACCAAGCTCAGTGGTCCCAAGTCAAACTTGAACTGATATGCTGTCTGTGAAACTCTCAAGGCAGAGGGTTTCAGTTTGCTGGTCTTTGTGGGGGTGGGACCCGCGAAGCTGTGTCACTTGGCTCTCTGTTTTTAGCTCCCCCTCTTTCTGGGGAGTGGGAAGCTCTGTATCGCAGGCACTCCAGGTGCCAGGCCAAAATGTCTGTCCAGATTTTCAGTGACAACCTGTGGTGCCGGCTGGAGTGGCTGCTAAGATCTGTGCTGGTAACTCTTGGTGCTTGTCAGCCTGGCAGGGATCTCCTGGTCCATGGGTTGTAAAGACCATGGGAGAATTATCTGAACCAGAGTGTCGGAGGGGAAAATCCCCGATGGCCTCTGTTGGGTAGGAGGGGAGTCCTTCGGCCAGTTGCACTTCCTGAGTGAGGCAGTGCCCTGCCCTGCCTCAGTTTGCTCTCCTTGGGCTACACCCACCATCCAACCAGTCCCATTGAGATGAACCTATTACCTCAGTTGGAAGTATGACGATCACTAACCTTCTGTGTCACTCTTTCTGGGAACTGTGCTCTGGAGCTGTTTCTATTTGGTCATCTTGGCAGAAGTCCTAATCCATTTATATTTAAAGTAATTACTAATAAGCAGGGAGTTACATGTTTCATTTTACTATTTACTTTCTGTATGATTTATAGCTTTTCATCCCTCATGATAGTGAATAAGTCTCATGAGAACTGATGATTTTATAATGAGAAGTTTCCCTGCACAGTCTCTCTCTTTGCCTACTTCCATTCATGTGAGTCCTGACTTGCCCCTCCTTGCCTTCTGCCATGATTGTGAGGCCTCCCCACCCATGTGGAACTGTGATTCCATTAAACCTCTTTTTCCTTATAAATCACCCTGTCTCAGGTGTGTCTTTATCAGCAATGTGAAAACAGACTAATACAGTAAATTGGTACCAGTAGAGTGGGACACTGCTGAAAAGATACCTGAAAATATGGCAGTGACTTTGGACCTGGGTAACAGGCAGAAGTTGAAACAGTTTGGAGGGCTCAGAAGAAGAGAATAAAATGTGGGAAATTTGGAATTCTCTAGATACTGGTTGAATGGCTTTGACCAAAATGCTGATGATGATATAAACAATGAAATCCAGGCTGAGGTGTTCTCAGATGGAGGTGAAGAACTTGTTGGGAACTGGAGCAAAGGTGACTCTTGTTATGTTTTAGCAAAGAGACTGACAGCATTTTGCCCCTGCTCTAGAGATTTGTGGAACTTTGAAAGTGAGAGAGTTGGTTTAGGGTATCTAGCAGAAGAAATTTCTAAACAGCAAAGCATTCACAAGGTGACTTGGGTGCTGTTAAAGGCATTCAGTTTTAAAAGAGAAGCGGAGCATAAAAGTTCTGAAAATTTCCAGCATGACAATGTGATAGAAAAGAGAAAAAAATTTTCTGAGGGGAAATTCAAGCTGGCTGCAGAAATTTGCATAAGTAACCAGAAGCTGAATGTGAATCCCCAAGAAAATGGGGAAAATGTCTCCAGGGCATGTCAGAGATTCTTGTAGCAGCCCCTCCTACTGCAGACCCAGAGGCATAGGAAAAACAAAATGGTTTTCTGGACTGGTCCCAGGGTCCCTCTTCTGTGTGCAGTCTAGGAACTTGGTGTCCCATGTCCCCGCCACTCCTGCCATGACTAAAAGGAGTCGAGGTACAGCTCTGGTTGTGGCTTCAGAGGGTGCAAGCCCCAAGCCTTGGCAGCTTCCACATGGTGTTGAGTCTGTGGGTACAGAAAAGTCATGAATTGAAGTTTGGAAACCTCAATCTAGATTTCAGAGTATGTATGGAAATGCCTGGATGACCAGGCAGAAGTTTGCAATAGGGATGGGATGCTCATGGAGAATCTCTGCTAGAGCAGTGCAAAATGAAAATGTGGTGTCAGAGCCCTCACACAGAGTCCCTACTGGGGTACCACCTAGTATTGCTGTGAGAATAGGGCTGCCATCCATCCTCCAGACCCCAGAATGGTAGATCAACCAATAGTTTGCACCATTTACCTGGAAAAGCAGCAGACACTAAATGCTAGACTATGAAAGCAGCCCATAGGGAGGCTGTACCCTGCAAAACCCCAGGCACATAGCTGCATAAGACCATGGGAACCCATCTCTTGCATCAATGACCAGGATGATACATGAAGTCAGGTCAAAGGAGACAATTTTGGAGCTTTAATATTTGACTTCCCCACTGGATTTTGGACATTCATGGGGCCTGTAGCCCCTTTGTTTTGGCCCATCTCTCCTATTTGGAATGGCTGTATTTACCTAATGCTTTTACCCTTATTGTATCTAGGGAGTAACTAACTTGCTTTTGATTTTAACAGGCTCATAGGCAGGAAGGACTTGCATTGTCTCAGATGAGACTTTGGACTGTGGATTTTTGAGATTGCTGAAATAAGTTAAGACCTTGGGGGACTGTTGGGAAGGCATGATTAGTTCTGAAACGTGAGGACATGAGATTTAGGAGGGGCCAGGTGTGGAATGATATGATTTGGCTGTGTCTCAACCCAAATCTTATCTTGAATTCCCACACATTGTGGGAGGAAGCCGGTGGGAGGTAATTGAATCATGCGAGAGTCAGTCTTTCCTGTGCTATTCTCATGACAGTGAATAAGTCTCATGAGATCTGACTTCTTTTTCTTTCTCTTTTTTTTTTTTTTTTTTTGAGACAGAGTTTCACTCTATTGCCCAGGCCGAAGTGCAGTGGTGCTATCTCAGCTCACTGCAATCTCCACCTCCCGGGTTCAAGCAATTCTCCTGCCTCAGCTGCTGAGTAGCTGGGACCACAGGTGTGCACTGTCATGCCCAGCTAATTTGGTATTTTTTGTAGATATGAGGTTTCGCCATGCTAGCCAGTCTGGTCTCATGCTCCTGACCTCAGGTGATCCACCAGCATTGGCCTCCCAAAGTGCTGGGATTACAGGTGTAAGCCACACCACCAGGCTGAGAGACAGATTCCTGATGCTTCCTACACTATATTCTTCTCAGAGTTTTCATCATAATTTTCTTTAAATCTAACAAACACATTTTTCTTCTTAGGTAGAAAAATGATATTATATAATCAGAAATATATAAAAAAATTTTATATATTTCTGATTATAAATTTCTCTCTCGCTCTGTGTGTGTGTGTGTGTGTACATATAAGAAGGTATTTGGTATGTGTTTTAATATCACATACTCAAGCTTCAGTTTCAACTTATATGAATTTTATTATCTCCTTCTTTCCTGATTAGCTTTTCAACTTCCTAAACAAAAGCTCTGTCCAGCGTTAGCTGTTTGAAATAAGCTCTTTTGCACACAGTGAAACAGTATCATTTCTGTATTGTAGCCATATAGAAGAAAACTATTATTCCCAGTAATTGCACATTTTTTATTCTTATTCTTCATAATGATCGACCTGTCCACAACTGTCCTTTCCAACTCATTGTCTCATGGAATTTGGCAGGGTTTCTTTCTAAAATGACTGGCAAAATCATTTGTAATGAACTGTAAATATTGGGCTCTCCTCTGAGAAAGAAATTTATGCATCTTTTACTACTCAAAATAAAGTCATTCAACTTTCAGAGATATAGCAGCAATTGCAATTGAGAAACAGCTGTGTTTCTATTAATTTATTCTAAAATATTTTCTATATATCTAAAGAATGCTAGATTAAAAATTCCATATGTTGGAAATTAATGCTGAAATATCCTTGATATTAGCTATGACATGGAGATCACGCACAGTATATGTCAGCATGCTTGATAAGTAGTGAATATTTAGCATCGTAGACCCTATGTGACTTCAGCTAGATTAGGTACCTTGTAGATATGGATAAGCCTGTGTTCTATATAGGCTAAGTAAATAAGTAAATCACTTTTTCATGCCTTCATCTTCATAGCTACATTGATTGTTCCAAATATGAAGAACTTCATACTTCTTAGTGACTTTTTCAATACAGATTAAGTTAGAATTACAAATGGTTATTCCTACAAACACAGTGCAGTTATAATCATAATACACTATTCAACGTACAGGAGATTCAAGCTAATGAAGAAGTATCCCAATTTTTTTTTTTCATTAAAGGTAGGCGTAAAAATACAAATTTTATGTTTGGATTATATACATTCTCAAAACTGAATGAAGCCAGTTTCTAGACTAGCACAATAAATTATTTATATATGTGATAACAAAATACTAAAGTAATGTGTAAATGCAGTAGCATTCTGGAGATACCATTTCCAGACCTGTGATGAACATAATAGCATAATTAACATGTAGCAATATTTCCATATTTTGTAAATGGATACTGATCATCATTTTAATGACTAACTACTTTCCTCTGGAATTCATGGAAAATCCTCCTTGCTATTTCCATATTTTGAAAATGGATACAGATAATCATTTTAATGAGTAACAACTTTCCTCAGAAATTCATGAAAAATCCTTCTTGCTATGAAATAATAAAAATCTCCTTATCTTAGTGGTGAGACCTAATAAACAAATCAGAGGTTTTAGAAAGTATGATGAAAGAAAGAAAGAGAAAGAGGGAAAGGGAGAAAGAATGAGAGAATGAGAAGAAGAAAGAAAGAAAGAGAAAGACAAAGCAAGAAAGGAAAGAAAGGGAGAAAGGAAAGAAAGAATGAAAGAGAAAGAAAGGAAAGAAAGAAATACCTACTGAGTCATTTTTTTTTTCTATTGCAATACCAGGATAACCTCTTTAGTTGCTGTTGAATAGTTTTCTGCAACAGATAAAAATTTCTAGCAAAATTCCTATGCTTTTAAGCTGTTAACTATATCTCTTCTAAATCCTTATTTATCTCATGGGAAACAGAGTTGTGTCAGGGGCCCTCTAGACTGCTTTAGATTCTATGAGCTAGAAGGATTCACAGGACTCAGATACTGTTACACTTATGGTTACCATTTATGACATCACAAAGATACAAATTAGAATAAGCAAAGAGAAAAGGCATTCAGATCAAAGCAGCACAAACTTTTAGGTATTCTCATTCAGTAGAGTCACACAAGAAAAAGCCTAATTCTCCCTGGAATGCTGTGTGACAACACATGCAAAGTGTTGCCAACCATGGAAGTTCACTAAAGTCTTGATGTCCACATTTTCACTGTCAGTCATATAGACATGCAGTGCCTGCATGACTGGCCATAGTTACTCAGGCTCCTGAACCCCCATCTAGGGTAAAAACAGGCTTTCACCATAAATCACATTTGTTAGCATAAACTGTCTTGTTATAATGGCCACTGTATGGTCTACAGCTTCAGGTTTACAAAAACATATTCACCATTAATCATATATTTAGCGTAAACTCTCTGGACAAAATAGTATAGCACAACCCAGGGCTTCAGATATACAAAACACTCTTAACAGGTAGAATATTCTAAAGGCTCATCCATCTAAGGATCAGTGTAAAATACAAGCTTTCCTTGGGAATTTGCAGGGTTGGAGAAACCCAGGTCGGCTGCTGCATTAATGCTTTCCTGCACAGCCCCATCCTTCTGGCTCTTGCCCTTGGCTGTTTTACAGCAAAATAATCATATTTTTCTGAGCATCTACATTTAATATAGCATTTATTATACCCTTTATACATTTAATATACCCTTTCTTGCACAGATGATTAGAATTTTCTCTGGCTGTGAAAACTTACCATTGTAACAGCTTGGCCTTTTAACACTGAAACTATTGTACTATTGTGCATTGTACTATTGCTTGGTAAGTCACTGAAGCATAGCTGTATTTATGAAAGCATCAACTAAAATACCTGGAAACAATACACAGGCTAAAAGAAACAAGTTGAAATTTGTTGCTATGTGGCTACGCATGCATCACAGAGGAAGAAATTTAAGATGCTATTGCATATCAAAAGTGGCTGTCATATAATATAAAACATGCACCTTAGATGGAAGATCTTGTCATTTATAATTGTGCAAGGAAATAGAATGTCATGTGGGACTTTTTAAATTTTTGGTGTTTAGTTGTTAGAGTTTTCCATGACTATGAAAAGAATCCTTTGATATACTTTGTAAAAATTGCCAATACTATGGCAAAATGTATTGTTCTTGAATGCTCTGTTGTTGGGTAACTAATAGGAGCAAAATAAACCTTGTAGGCTTATCCATTACTATTTCATATATTTCCTTTCTTCTCTGGGCAATAGATTTTATGAACATACAATACAATCTATGAGCTCATAGATCAAATAAGCCATTTCAATCTGATTCTATCCAAATTTTGAGGAATTCTTAATTTTAAATCCCATTTTCTGATTTGTACTGTACAAGATCATCCTGGGTAGTGCTGCGAATAAGCATGTTCAATCTATAAAGATTATAGTAGCCTTTATTATCTGACAAACAGTAGCCCATTAACATTAATAGATAAAAGCATCCTAAAGTAACAGAAGTTGTATATATTCCAAACATTATTTGTCAGTCTTTTCATATGGTTAGGCTTCTATATGTCTGGGAAAAAAGTATGAATATAAACATATATTCAAGTGAAGAGTGTAAATTATAACTAAAATCAATTTTTAAAAGCCATCACTTTTGCATTTTGCTATTTTTTTTAATGTAGGCCTAATAAAATTAAATGCGTAGATCTTAAATAATCAATTTTATGGGGTTTGAAAACTGAAAGCACATATATACTTACCTGTTTTAGACTGAATTATTACATTAATAATAGAAATAAAATAATTCCATTCTACCTGAAACCCTTGGGATTCCTTCTAGTATGCAACTTCATAAACTTCTTTTAACATATAAAAATTTGGATAATTCCGCAAAATACTTTTTGAATTTATATATTGACAAAGTTTATTAGCAATTGCAAACATATAAAGAAGTAGATTCTTTTAAAAGATGAAAAGGTAGTGATAAAGATGAATAGACTGATGCTCTAACAACCTAAGGATTTCAGGAAAACCATTTGCTTTATCTATATTTATAATTCTATTATTGACAAATAACTAAGACATGTAAAGATAAGATGATAGGAAAATATGAAATTTAAAATAAGATAATTTAGGCTTATAAATGAAGTTATATCAATCTTCATTGTATCCAAAATATCTTTTTGAATTGATCTTAACATTTTATCCTGTTTATTTGCAAGGATCATTCATTTTCATTATTAAAGCATTATTAAATCCATACTTTATATCAGTGGATTTTATTTTCTTAAAGTAGGGCATTAGAAACAAAATTCTTAAAGAAAAATTCTACAATTAAAAAAATGTATTCTACATAGTTGTCTCACATTAACGTTTTCCCATATGTTTGTATCTTTGTTCTTTAATATAATCCAGAAAGTCTGCATCTGGAAGGTGCTAATTCCCAGATCCACATTTCAAAGCAAGGCAAATTAAGGTGCTAATTGCAGAAATCTAATTTCAGGGAGTACAGTTATCACCATACATTTAGAAATGCAAACATTACACAAAGAGGGAAATATCACTAGTTTTCATTTAGAAATAAAAACATTCTAGAACTTTTGGGGGATTTCTTTGCATTTTATAAATAACTCATTACAAATATTAGAGAATTCTAGTTTCTGCCTTGAGATATAAAGAACTTGGAAATTGCTGTTTTCATTTTCATCACAAGAAAAAAGCTAAACACACTGAAAACCAGCAACTGTTCTTAGATTATTCTGAAAAATCGAAGAGAAATAAAAATCACTGTCCTGAAAACTGAAGAGAAAGGCAGATGTAGAGAATCACAGCTTACTGGAAAAAGAAACCCAGGAGCAGGAGTCTGCTCTTGGAGCCAGTACTGGTAGAAACACTTAAACTCTGATACAGTTTGAGTGCTTAGTGTGGTCTAGCTTGAGAGTTAAAAAGGGTGGGGAGGGATAACATGGGGAGAAATGCTGGATATCGTATACACCTAAAGTAAAATAAAATTTTAAAAAATTAGTAAAAAAAAAAAAAACAGAAAACAAAACAAAACTCCAGGCAACTTAAAGTTAGAGGGAGCCTCAAACTTTCATAAATTTTGCCTTCAGGAACACCACCAGATTCTTGTGCTGAAGATTGGTGAAGAAATCCCTTTATGCTTCCAACAGGGAGAGGAAAGTTGGTGCTTTTGAAGTACACATTGAATTTTCTGTTTTCCAACTGCCCTCAAGAGAAACTATCCAAGCCTAATTAATGTGGGAAAAAGGAAGTACTTAAGTTGAGGCCCGTCTAACTTTCCTAGATCCACTTCCTGTATCAAATAAGTTTCAGACAGGGAGATCAAAGAAGCATTTATGAAGGTAACAGACACACAGGCCCACTGAAATATCTGGACCTAGTAAAAGGATTATAGAGCATTTTCCTTTCCTCACATTTCACCACAATGCCAACAGTGCTACTGTAAAAAGAACAGAGGATTACAGCTGAAAGAACTGCAAATGTCAGACTATACATCAGAAAATTTTGTTTCTAGTGAAACCTAAAGACAAGGGGTAGAAGAAAAAAGAATACCTGAGAGTATTAATGTCTTAGGCAGCAACAGCTCTAGAAAACTATAATCACAATTTACCTTCTAGGAAGATCTCCATGATTTCTCACAATAAAGATCTATTTTTCTTAGTTTCTATTATACAATACATCATATCTAACTTTCAACCAAAAATTGCAAGGCATGCTAAAAGGCAAACACAGGCCGGGCGCGGTGGCTCACGCCTGTAATCCCAGCACTTTGGGAGGCCGAGGCGGGTGGATCACGAGGTCAAGAGATCGAGACCATCCTGGTCAACATGGTGAAACCCCATCTCTACTAAAAATACAAAAAATTAGCTGGGCATGGTGGCGCGTGCCTGTAATCCCAGCTACTCAGGAGGCTGAGGCAAGAGAATTGCCTGAACCCAGGAGGCAGAGGTTGCAGTGAGCCGAGATCTCGCCATTGCACTCCAGCCTGGGTAACAAGAGCGAAACTCTGTCTCAAAAAAAAAAAAAAAAAAAAAAAAAAAAAAAAAAAAAAGGCAAACACACACACACACACCACCCAAAAAAAGAAAACCAGAAAATGCCAACAACAAAACATTTCTGGAGAGACAAGCAACCAAAGGAACCAGGCTCAGTTATGACACAAGTTTTGGAATACCACACCAGTGATGTAAAATATCTATGTATAATATACTAAGATATAAAATGAAAAATGTGAAGGACATGCAAGAATAGATGAACTCTTCAGAAAGAGTGCAGCTCTCAGAATCTTAAAATGCTAAAATAAATCAATATAAGGAAAATATGCTTTTGATGGAAATAACACATTGGATTATGTATAAAAAAAGAATCAGTAGGGTTAAAAATGACAATAGAGATTTATCAAAATTAAATGCAAAGAAAAAGTTTAATTGTAGAAAAAAATGAAAGAGAATATCCAAGAAGTGTGGGACAATTAGAAAATGTGTAACATATGCATAATCTGAAACCAAAAGAAAGAGAGAACAAAATGGAAGAAATATTTGATGTAACAATGGTTGAGTCTTTTAAAAATTAATGACAAAGACCAAACAACAAGCAGAGGAAGCACTGAGAAAACGAAGCAGGATAATTTTGAAAAAACATCTACATATGTAAATATATTCAATCTGTAGAAAAAGTCAAAAGGCAAATCTTGAAAAATACCAGAGTATAAAAATGTTACCTGTAAAAAATGAGAATAAAAGTTACAGTGAATTTCTTTCATAAGCCATGCAAGCAAGAAGATAATGGAGTAAAATATTTAAAGTGTTGAAGGAAAAAAGAAACATGAAACTGGAATATTAAATCTGGTGAAATTATCTTTCAAAAGTGAAAAAGAAAGACTGTGTTTTGGACTGAATTGGGTCCGCCATGTCCTCCCTCAAATTCCTGTATTGCAGCCCTAACACCCAAAGTTATGATATTTAAACATGGGGCTACTGGGATGTAATTAGGTTTAGATAAGATCATGAGTGTGGGGGCTTCATTATAAAATCAGTGCTCTCATAAGAAGAGATAACAGCTTAGCTTCAACCTGTTTCTCTCTCTCTCTTTCTCCCTCCACCTAAACAGGACTAGGAAAGGCCATGTGAGGACACAGTGAGAAACTGGTCATCTGCAAACCAAAGAGAGAGCACTAACCACACTTAAATATTCGTTCCTAATATTTAAGCCACCCAGTCAGTGATAGTTTGTTATAGCAGGCCAAGAAGACTAATACAGAGTTTCTCTGGCAAACAAAAAGAAATGGTTTGTTGTCAGTAGATATGACATATAAGAAATGTTGTACACAACGGTGTATTATGTGACTATAGCATACGGAATAAAAGCAATGTTATAAGTGCTGAGAGGCAGGAATTGAGAATACTCTCTTATAAAGTCCCTGTACTAGGTAGGAAGCAGTACATTATTTAACAGTGAACATAGATAAGTTGTAAATGTATATAATAAACTTTAAAATATGTAAAAAATATAATTGATAAACTAAGAGTGGAGAGAAAATAGAATCATATAAAATGTTCAATTAAATATATAAAAAGAATATGAGAAGGTATAAAAAGAAAAAAATGTAGAAATGAATACAAAACCATTACAAATACAGTAATTTTAGAATACTTCCTAATTTATGTAACCATAAATCTAATATAAATATTAGATAAAAACACTAAAAGAAAAACTAGAAACCATTATCTTTCATAAACATAGATACAAAAATCTTCAATAAAATTTAAGAAAATTTAAGCCAACTATATATTAAAAGAAGTGATTCTCCTGCCTCAGCCTCCCAAGTAACTGGGACTACAGGCGCCTGCCATCAAGCCCAGGTAATTTTTGTGTTTTTAGAAGAGACAGGGTTTCACCATGTTGGCCAGGATGATCTCCATCTCTTGACCTTGTGAGCCACCCACCTTGACCTCTTAAAGTGCTGGGATTACAGGTGTGAGTCAGCATACCTGGTCGCTGACATTTCAATTACCAGAAAACTCAATATTTTTATGTAAAATTTTCCAAAGTGATCCATAGATTCCAAGCAATCCCGATTGAAGTTTCATGCATTTGTACATGTGTGTTCATGTGTGTGTAAATTAACATGCTAAATGGAAACTATATATGAAAATGCAAAAAGTCATAGCCAAAATTATCTTAAATATAATAACTTTGGAGTATCTTACCAAATTTCAACACCTATTCTATAGTAACAGTAACTAATAGTCTGTTATTGGCACAAACATGGACACATCTTTGTATTTGTTGGATCAGATAGGTTATGGAACAGAAGAGTGGTCCAGAAATACATTGACATATATTAGATTACTTACTTAATGGCAAAAGTGACACTATAATTCACTGGGGAGAAAGGAATGGTTTTCAATACATGATGGCAATGTCCCAACCCTCTTTGCCTGTAGGAGTATCAGGTGTCATAATTTGTAGGCCCTCACAAAGCAAATTCTGGCTTCTTCATAACCGAATTACCAACTGGATGGTTCATGTAATTTTTTTTCCTTTCTCCTTCTCTCCTTTTATTCTCCTTCCGATTTATTTTCTTTTGTATCTCTGTGTATATCTTTTTTCTATAGTTTATATTTTAGTTTGTATTTGTAAATATATTTTTGATCCAAAATTATTACATTTAACTATCTACCTAAATTATATGGAAATATTGTTCACGTTCTTTGAAATTCTGATTTAAGTATATATATCAACACTGAAAAAATCTTGTGGCCTTCTCTGTGGTTATTATTATATAGATTTAAGTTGAAATAATATCACCTCATTGCATCATATTTCTCTGATGAGAAAACAAAATTCCTGTCTTTTGGAATCTACACAAGGTATTTTTTTTTTCCCATGGGAAAATAGGCAATGTATACCAAAATGGCATTTGGTCATTTTCACTATGTGTTAATATATCTTATAATCTTGATGAAAAGTTACTTTTCAAGCCTAAGCATTAAGCTTTAATCCCAGTGAGATTGTAAGTTACACACAACACACACACAAAAATATATACATATATGTTATAATATTGATTATTGTTTTGTTCTTTTTTCTTACTGCTCTTTCTGTTTCCTTTTGGTTTTTGTTGTTGTTCTTTTTGAGACGGAGTCTTGCTCTGTTGCCAGGCTGGAGTGCAGTGGTGTGATCTCAACTCACTGCAACCTCTGCCTCCTGGATTCAAGCCATTCTCCTGCCTCAGCCTTCTGAGTAGCTGAGACTACAGATATGTGCCACCACACCCCACTAATTTTTGTATTTTTAGTAGAGATGGGGTTTCACCATGTTGGCCAGGATGGACTTGATCTCCTGACCTCGTGATCCACCCACTTCAGCCTCCCAAAGTGCTGGGATCACAGGCATGAGCCACTGCACCCTGCCCCTACTGGTCATTTTTAACAAAATATATGTTTAAAATAATACTAATACCTTAAGAGTTACACAGGTATATATATTCCTTTTCTGTTTATTTAAACACATTAAAGATATTTAAAGATAATTTGAACTAGTATTTTGACATGATATTATTTTGGAAGTGAATATTTTTGGATGCTTTAACATTTAAGTTTCTTTTAATATTTCACTCTACCTTCATATGAGGGCATTTTGTTTTTCAAAGAAAATAGGCATAATACATCTTAATCACCATCTCTTTTTATATTTATCTGCATTCAAAGACACAAAATGATATACTGCATTATGTTTAATTTTAGAGACAGCTGTGCTAACATACGTTTCATGCTTTAAAAGATGCCCTGTACATTTTTATGAGAAATAACACACTACGATGTCATTGTGAGGTAATAACATTTTACCACTCAAATTATGCAGGCAAAAATACATGCACAAATGATTTAATCATTTGTTCACTAATTTTAAGAAAGGCATTAAAATGATATAAAAATGTCAGTTCTATTATCTTACACTTGTACTGACATACCATATTCTGATTATACTCCCATTTTCCATCTTACACATTTCTGATATTAGGGCTACTTTGAGTTTTTAAGCTTCCTCTAAACATGTATAAATATCTTGCCTATTTTGCTTTCTAATGCATCTTAAACTCAGTCTGAACAAACTAGTTTTTCTCAGGACTGTTTAACTCAGGGACCCCATTAACTTCTGAAGTTTCTTGATGATTTGACACTTAGATGAAATTCAGTCCATTATCATGGATATATAAATACAAAAATCTACCTGGTAATATCCAATTTGTCACTATCACTTTTTGTTCACTTTACATTTTCATCTTCAGTGATTATACTCACATACTAATTTAACCACCTACACCTATGGCCACACTGTAGATCTTGAAATTATCTGGAAATACTTGTATTCTAATACACGGATTCAAACATCTCACTTTTAGAACACATAGTATCCTTCCATTTCACTCGGTTTGTTACTCTTGCTATACCTGTTCTTCAACATTCATCCGTATCTTGGAACTCTAGTGTTCAGACCACTGCTACTTCCTCCCTTTACATCACTACATTTACTTCCACTTACCTAAAGTAGAGTCTCCCCTACCATGAGTCCAACAAATTCCTGTCAGTTTCTTCAACTTTTTACCTTATTTTATTTCATCACATATTCTTGGTACAGGACTAAGTCTGAGTTAATACAGAACTCACCCTTCTCTTCAATTATACCTAGAGCTTGAAGTGCTAAATAGAAAATTCAATACGTGTAAAGACTGGTATCACTTAAATTTCTGACTCCAACATCAACTGTATCCTTGATTTGCCAATGCTCCAGTTCATTAGACAGAACTGTTAATTTTTTTCACTTGTTTGTTGTTAGCAGATGACACTTCCTTCTTCATAGGGAAGACAGGAGGGTGAAACTCTCAAAAGTTATTTTTGTGAAAAGTACAAGGTTAGATGACTGAATACATTGTTTATCCTTCCTTTCTGTTACAGAAGTGTTGCCAGTTCCTGTGTCTGAGACTGTCTTGTCTTACGTGATCTATATTACTTTGCCTTTTGTTACTAAGAACTTCATTATTTCATTAGTCTCTATTTTTCAAATTCCCCTTTAGTTCCTTTTAATTATATCCTAAAATTCACTCCAATAAGACAAGAAATCCTTATTGAAATCTTTTCATACCTTCCTCTTTTTTTTTGGCAGAGTCGCGCTCTGTCATCTAGGCTGGAGTGCAGTGGTGAGATCTTGGCTCCCTACAGCCTTCACTTTCTGGGTTCATGGGATCTTAAGTCTCAGTCTCACAATTAGATGGGGCAACAGACCTGTGCCACTACATCTATCCAATTTTATTGTAGTTTCTTCTTCCTTTGTATTGGGATTGACATCATCAACTCTCCTGATCTCAGGCTTTTGGACTCAATTTCTTGGTTCTCTAGTTTGTAGACATCAGATAGTGGAACTTCTCATCCTCCAAGGTCATGTGAGCCAATTTCTCATAATCTCTCTCTTTACAGATAGGTAGGTAGATAGATGTATATGTCTACATAAATATATCTGTCTCTATATCTCCTACTGGTACTCTGGAAAACCTTGCCTAATATAATTCTTAAATAGAACTTGTGATCATTTTGATTTATATATAAAAAGGTAATATATGACATATTATTTATAACTGAATCTACAAATCCAGACACATCCATGGTGGAGGGCTACATTGTATATTATAGGTGCCTGAGTTACAGTCTTGATGTTCATGACCTTAAATAAAAGTTACTTTAATAATATTTTCTTAAAAACAAAATGTGAATTTACAACATAGCTTCATGTATTTAAAAACTAGAATCATAAAACTTAGCTCACTATTTGTAAAGCAAATGCTCAAATAATTTTTAAGAGTTGAAGAGAAAAAGTACACACCTGATAGGAAAGACAGAAGACAGAGAGAAAGAGAAAATTTAGCAGTAAACAAGTGCAGAAAATGCCACAGAAGGGGAAAAGAAAAAAGAAGTAATGCTGTAGGTTACTTCTCCCAAAAGGTATGTCGAAGTCCTAACTCTCAACATAAGTATATGTAACTTTATTTGGTAATATGGCCTTTGCACATGTAATCAATGTAAAATGAACTCATACTGGATTAGGGTGGGCCCTAATCCAATGAATGATTTTCTTATAAGAGAAGCAGTCTAGATGCTTGCTAAGAGTCAGATACAGAGAGAAGGCCAAGTGACAATAAAAGCAGAATCTTCTGCTGCACACCAAGTAATGAAAACGATTGCCAGCAACAATTAAAAGCTAGGAAGGATTCTTTACTAAAGCTGTCAGAAGGAAGATGGCTTCGTTGACACTTGAATTCGGACTGCTCTTCCTTCAGAACTGTGAGAGAATGAGTTTCTGTTGTTTAGGCAAATCTGTTTGTGGTATTTTGTTACAGCAGTCTTAATCATATTATAGAAATGTGAAGGTTCCAGACACATGATTTAAATCACAGTTTTCCTCTTTCAAGTGTCTAGAGCTCTTTTTAAAAAATGTTTAATATGTAATTTATTTAACTGAACAGATATATTAAAGTTTGATGCAATGAGAGAAACTAAAATATAATTGCTCCTTGATAGCAGAATAAATAAATTAATAATTTAGATCATGGCTCTTCTTTGAGGACAACATAAAACATAAACTACCATATTCTTTTTTTCTTCTTAAAATAAGTGACTATTACAGGGATTGGGATAAAATAAAGCACTTGCATATGGAATTATTAACTTTATCAAGAGAACCAATTATTAATTCTTATTATCAGCCACCAAGGCACTGAGATTGTTTTGTTATACTAAAATTGCCTGGTAAACAATTGTCTTTGTAATCAGATTTTACATGCATCTATTCTAACATGTGTCCCTGTATTACTTTATTTATTTTCTTAGATGAAAGTATTTTATGACAATTACTAAATAGCTCTCCAAGACTAACAAATTTTAAATATCAGTATTGTTGCAATTTACTTGCCCTGTCTTGACTTTAGATCTGTGATACTATACTATTAATCAAATATATATGCATTGGATATGTTAATTTTTCATGATTTTCGTCATAAAATAGCTCATAGAAAATTGAGAAACAGATAAAATCACAGTAGTCGAGGTATATATCTACTTCTGAAAATAATTTTAATGTTATCTCACAGGCTATTGGAATTCAACACTGTTAATGGATTCTTCAAAAATTTTCTAGAACATGCTTACTATAACAAAAGAGTTTATTTTATAGCTCTTATATGCATATTTCTAATTCTTAAAATATAAAAGAATCTGAAACCACCTATAAAATTGATATTTTATCAACAGTTTCCTAGTGGTAATAAAAAGCAGATGGGATACAAATACAATTATATTCAAATAAAAGTAAAAAAGATTAACATAACATTTAGGAAGGAAAAGAGCAATTTAAAAATAATAGCTGAATTAAATAAAGCATCATTCTGCATATTATTTGAAGGCTTGTAAAATACAAATGAAATATACAGATATTTATTTTTAAATATTATTACCAAGCATTTAAAATCTTTAAAATATATATAAACCAAATAAACCTTTTTGTCTGACATATAGCCTACAACTATATGGACAGACTGAATTAAAGAATTTTGTCTATTTATTTTTCTCATCAAATATAGTTACACAGTGCTTATGATGTATCAGACACTACTTCAACAATATTACTAACAAAACTTTATAAATATTTAGTTCACATAACAACTTATGTAGCAAATTTCCTAAAGATATATAGCTAGTGAATATTAAGGTGGATTTTTAAACTAGTAATCATATTTGTGTGTGTGTGCTCTTTCTTCTAATATATCTATTTAGGTGTTTATATAATGTGCATAAATGCTATTTATATAAATATAATATTTATTGAACTATATAAATATTTAAGATTATGTATGCATATATGGATATAAGGTGTATACATACATTATAAACCATATATGTATTACATATGTATGTGTACATGTATATGTATTATATATGTATATGTACACGTATATATATTAAATTTGAATATTATAAGAATCAATTCCAATTAAGCTGAGGCTTAATTAAATGGAATCATTTAATCATTTAAAAGGGAATCATTAATTTGCTTGTTTTCAAGGTCTTAATTTAATTAGATGTTGCTGTGAAAACAAAGCATAATTAAGAGACAAAAATAAATGGAAGACTTTTGTAGTAAAAGCACGGTTTAAAGAAAATAGCATAATACAAGTTTGTGTATAAACAAATGTGGGAGAATAAAATGATTATTGAGATTTCCCTCATAATCTTCATTTAAAAAATGTTGATAAGTGGTTTTGAACATATCTTTATGAACAATTGGTGAATAAAGCAAAGATTAAATCAATAAGTATTCAATTATGTAAAATTTCAATTAATTTGATAATGGATTTAATATATTCATGTAAAAGATATACCCCCAAATAAAAGAGTTTCTTACTTATATGTGGAACAAGAGAAAGTGAGAACGGTTGTGTCAGGAATCATGTTGAATTAAATTTTGAGGAAGACATTCCAAGACAAATCTAGAAGATACTATGAATGACAGGGAGTGTGGGATCTCCATCAAACACCGTGCCTAAAAGGCTACGTTTTAGTGACTTTTCTCATAAAAACATATTATTGTCAGACTGAAAATTGATTAAAAATATGAAAATATGACATAGATTTGTTTCAGGGTTCAAAACTGTGCTTATAATTAATTGATCTGACTGGAATAGAAACTCTCATTTTTCTTTACCAAGTGTAAAATACTTAACAATAACTGCGAAATTAGTCATATACTATATTATAAACCGTATTTAGAAATGTCAAATTTAATGATGGTTTTGTACTCTACTTAAAAAATCAATCAGTATGACAAAATCTAGCAGTCTCTCTCTATATATATGTGTGTGCGGTTTGTCCCTCAATATATGTGTGTGCGTGCTTGCCTACACACAAACACGCACACACATATACATATATATTACTCCACAAGCATGATCATAGTTTTAGATGGATTATAAACAGTATCTATTATAATTGGACATATATACATATATAATTGAATATATGTAGATTTTTGATTTAAATATAGGCTATAGACTTATGTTGTAAACTTTAGCAAGTACCTTAAGTATAACTCTTGGGTCTGCTACTCCAGCAACATAGTTCTGATCATGATTTTCCTGCCATTTCCCTCAACATTACTCAGAATTCTATTAGATAGAGTAAGGTATGAACCCAGCTTCAGCACCTCTCACAAAAGATACCATTCAACTTCTTCAGATATCTTCTCTATCCTGTTCCTGAGACATCGCTCTCTAATTCTCCAGAAAGTTGAATGCCCCAGGACTGCTAGTGTAAACAAATAGGTCAGATTTGACTGCCTGACTTTGGACAATTTCTCTAACAACAACAACTAGACTCAATTATTTGAACTGAACTAGGAAATCTAAAACTTATTAGCTAACTGGGAGGCCACACTGGAGGCACTATCACCTGCTTACCAGCAAATGTCCCCCATTTTGGGGGAAGGTGGAAATAAAGTGTAACCAATACATTTTTTTCTAGGGTCACCATATATATATCCTCAAAATTGCACTTATTTATACAAAATCCAGGCATTAATGCACTTCTGTTTCACAAATATAACAGCTTGTACATTATGTGGTATCATAAGGGACCTTTAATTATTTATAGAAATACCGCATCTGTCATGGAAAACATTCAGGTCAGCCTCAATTCAGTGGCCAAGTTTGTTTTAGATGCTAGAATTTCACTATAATTCATTCTTGAGGGCCAAGGCAGAGTTTGTGATTTTTGCTTTTTTTTTTTTTTTTTTTTTAGCTGGTTGAGTCTGGAAACTTAAGGGGAAGTTTCAATGTGAATATGGCAGATTAGCCTTGTATTAAAGTTGGAATTCTGCTGATAGTCTGAGTTAAATGCTGTATGAAAAAATTGAGATTATTCTTGTCTTCCTAGACTGTCAGTTTGAGTAATCAGAGTGGTTGGCAGAACAACATGCTCATGGGACAATTCACCAGAAACCAAAACAGTGGAGAAAAGAATGGGCCTCTTGCCTTCACACATGTGTTATAGGCAGAGGCACTCGTGGCAATGATTGTGTAGCACACAACACATTTCAATGATGTATCACACAGACAGAAAAGAAGATAGGGATTTTTGCCTTATTCCAGAACGAATTGATAATAAAAATAATGTTTCTCTTTGGGACAAAGATCAGCTATGTTTGCTTGTGGCCCAAAAACGGTCATGAGCCAGTAAAGGCAGCATCTTCCTGCTCCATTCTCCATCACGCTGTGGGACTCACCAGGCAAGCAAATCTGGCATGAACTTCAAGGTCGTGCTGTCTGCTGTGTCCTGAGCAATAAAGTCCTGTGACTGTCCCAGGAGTCTTGAATCTTCTGCCAACGTATATAAATCTGCAACAGGCTAAATTGTTAGTTTACAAGTTAGGTAAAAATTCTAAGAACTTTTCACAGTTATTGAAATGAACCTCATATATTCAACTTCAATAATTATGGTGAAAATTCACAATCTCTTGATATTAGAACATTTTATAGTAATGACTTACAGTTATTTGTGGTGAAATATGTGCAGAGGCAAGGGAATATATTTTGTCACAAAAGTTAAGAGTAGAATCTGAATTTTGATTTCCTTTTCTTTATATCTTGAATCTTACTTCAAATCACATTTTTCACGAGTCATTAGTTTTGCTTTCCTCTACATAGTAAATTCACATTTGCTTTTATATGAAAATTATACATTAGATCAGACACAGTGGCTCACACCTGTAATCCCAGCACTTTGGGAGGCCGAGGCAGGCAAATCACAAGGTTAGGAGATCAAGACCATCCTGGCTAACATGGTGAAACCCTCTCTCTATTAAAAATACAAAAAATTAGTTGGGCATAGTGGCAAGCACCTGTAGTCCCAGCTACTCGGAAGGCTGAAGCAGAAGAATTGCTTGAATCTGAGTGAGACTGACTCTAAAATAAATAAATAAAAAAGAAAGAAAATTATGCATCAAAGGATTCTTCATATTCCTACCAGCTGAGCTACTTAACTTGTTCTCTAAGCATCTCCCCCATACAATCTTCATGTTGTGTATATGTGTTTAATGCACACTGGCATAATGTTCTTTGTAATTAGGGAGCACAACTCATAAATTCCCTGAGGGTTTGTTTGACTAAGATTTCAAATGGTTGTTACTATGTAGCTGTGAAATTAATCATCTTAAGCCCAGATTTTCTGATTTTCTGGAGTCATGTAAAAATTCAATATTATCATTTTGAGGAATGACTGCCTTGCACAGCATTTTCTCTTTGCCTGATTGTCTGCTAATTTTTCAATGCTCCCAATGCCACACTAAAAAGTGGTCAGCCACCATCATGTTCCATGGGAGCCATGATATCATGACATCTTGGAGACACCACAACTTTCTTTAATAGCCTATTTGGAAACACTTTTATAGCTGGCAGCTTCTAGATGAGATTTAAATTGACTTTTCTCTCTCATTGTATCTGGATGTTTTGGCTGTAAGTGGATTCCAAGTTATAATTTAATTTTCATTGGCATTTATTAATAGAATATACTTCTAGGTTCAAAATTCTAGGATATACACAAATTGGAATTTTATAAATGGACAAATTTTAAATGTGTTGATACAAATTTTGCAACACTATTCATTATCATCAACCATAGAGGACAGGCAGAGACAGATAACTTTTTTCAAACTTATACATACTCCTAAAAATGGGGAAAATATGAGGGCATTTAGAATACTTTATTTTTTCCCATGCCATTTTTATGCAGTGGAAATGCTTAATTTATGCAGTGAAAATGTATAGATAATTGTAGAATTATATTGAAAATTTGGATTTAAATACTATGAATTTCCTAAGATGAATCTCCTAAGATGATTAACATATATAAGCTTATCTAATATATTAAAATTTGGAAAATCTAGTAAATAACAGGACTTTAGAACTTGTTTAAAGTTCATTTTTGTTGAAATGTATTTAATGACTTACATGGTCATATTTTAGGTCAGAACAATGCAGGAACTATTATTTTTATTCATTATCAATCTAAATATAATTTCCAAAATGATTTATACCTTTATTGTTTAAGTGTATTCATATCTTTATAATTTTTAAGGAATAGTTGGATAAGACACAGTCTTTTAATGAGTTCTGATTTTTCAAACTATCTGTAGTTCATATTCTGGAGTATTTATAAGTTTAAACATTATTTTAATAGATAATTAAGCAGTAATTTTAAATTTCTGCTCAGCTAAACATATCTTGAGCATAAATTAGTCCAAATGTGGTGTCCTGAAGTGTTTGAAATTGGTACATACAAATGTAAAATATATTTTGAGATTATTCAAAAATCATATGGATTAGTTATTACTACATTTTCATTGGGGCACAGGAATATATAATAACTGACATTTTAGTGAGGGAAACAAAGAGTTGCCTCTCGATGGTGACGGAAAAATTGATAAAGGAAGTGGCATTGGTGACAGGGAAACATCAAGAAGTGATTGATAAAGGAAGTAGCATTTAAGATACACCTTGATATCTGCCAAGATTTTGATAACTAGAAATTTAGAAAGTACGTTTTTCTCTCAGAGAAAATATTACCAGTCATCAACATTTAGGCTGCTTAGCATATAATTTTTAATTGTTAAGAATGAAAGGAAAAATAAGTGAAAATTGATCTCTAAGTAATTATTTTGGAGAGAATGCGGAACAGTAAAAACATATTTTTACTCCTGATGTAATAGAAGGCAACAGGCACAATATGGGAATGAGAAGGAAACATAAGGTAAGAAGGCAGGAGCTGGGCACCAGCTTGAAAGTGACGTACTAGATAGTAATTTTAGCCTGTTGGTGCTTTGTGCTACTCAGGAGATTCCTTTATACCAACTGTTTCTGCTCAGGGGATGTTGCCTTGTAAATTAGAGTCACAGACTATTTTATTTCCCTTTAATTCTAATCAGGTGCTTGTCATTTTAAAGGATTCATGTAAAAAAGTAGCTTGCATTCTCATCCACAATTTTAAGCAACAAAACTTTTTAAGTATTTAGTAAAATACTATGTCCCATTCAGTAAATTAATAATTCATATTTTCTCTATTTACTTAAGTAAACTTTGAGGGGAGTAACAGATATGTCCTGGATGCAAAAATGCTACCACACAGGGCCATCTGGCTAATCAGATGTCAGCTTTCTTTTTTTGTCAGAAATTTTTTTTTTTTTTCTTAAAAACGAAGTGAATATTGCTAGCAAACCTTCAGACATAAGATTACCAAACCTATATCAGAATACTTGTATAATAATGTTTTTGCTCTGCATTTCTTTATATCAATTTTATATTTCCTTTTCACTTACAGTAGTTGAAGGTTAGTCAATGACTTGGAAAAAAAGTATGTCTGACTATAATGAAAAGGAAATTAGGATACTTAAAATACATGGTGTAGAAGCAATATTAAAATTAGTCCTGGAGATGAATGTAGGCTTTGCTACTCAAAAACCATGACATTGAAAGTAATTTCCTCCCTTTTTTACTTCAGTTTCCATATATGTAAAGCATTTCAATCTTATGAGAAGTTGTAAGGTATCTCTTAGATGTATCTCTTAGCATAATATAAAGTTATCCTCAGAGGTCTCCTTGCCAACCAGCTGGATAATACAGAAATCACATTTCAATCTGTAAACTCAAGAAAATAAGAAAATGTACTTTCATTATTATTACTAGCTCTTGGTTGCATAGTATTCATAAGTAGGGGCTACATAACTATTAGTGGAATAAATATATAAATAATGCAACCAGCCAAATTTAAATTCTGAAATCCATTTGGTAAAACTGATTATGCATTTTCTATTTTGATAGTCTAAAACAGAGAATCTATTTTAAAATTATATCTGCAATCCTTACTTCCAGGTTCTGGGTAGGGTGTATACACAAATTCTTACAAATATTTGTAAAATGATTAATGCAGTCATTTCAAATTCAGTCTTAAATTTGGAAAGTTTGTGTTTTAATTCTTGGGAATTCAATTCTAAAGTCTGTTCAGTTAAATTGATTTTGTATATTCAGTTTGGACATCCCAGAAATAGGGCCTTTTGAGTGGGATATTTAGTCTCACAAGTGTCTTTTTATCATATTTTCAATCTGTACTGTCATGTAATAACTTTACGCCAAAGCTTAGTTGATTCACATAATTGCTTTTCCACTGTCATCAATAATTGGCTTTGGAAAATGGGTTAAAATGACATGATAGAAACATGTTGAACTTTTGTAAATCCCATGAATCACATATTTTGTAGTACACATACAATATTATATATATTGCATTGTAGTTTGAGACCCTGTTAAAACAAACAGCCTATTAATTTTAGTTATAAAAAATATAGAAATGCACATTTTTGTACTAGCCAATTGATTCATTCATTTATGCATAGTTTTGGAAACTGTCTGCTTTCATCCTTTTACACAGTTTCTCCTCTAGCTGAAGAAACATTTGTTTAGATTACATCAGCAATCTACTGATTGGGTCATCTCCTCCAGTGTTGTCTGCCAATAATATATTATCTTCACTTTTGCTAAAGTGATAGTTCTAAGGTATACGTACATTATGTCTTCTGAAACCCTTAGTTGTATCATTCAAAGTTGTCCAGGAAAACAAAATTTAGTCTGTGATGGAAAGTAATGTATGATTTGGCTTCTGCTTATCACTCCAACTACCTCTTATTAAAGTCCTGCTACATATACAACCTTACCAGCATACATTTTTCATCTTAAATATATTGCAGGTTCTCCACTTCTACATGCTTTTCCATACCTCCATGCTTTGGCATACATTGTTCCTCCTTTTTGAAACATGTAATTGCCCCCTTACCTTTTAATCCCTGGCCTACACACACTACCCTTTAAAATGCAGCAGAAACATCACCACTAAGGTTTGTTAGTGGACCTTACCACTAAGACCTTAACATGGTCTTACTTGCTTCTATTTCACTTTCTGATTGTACCACCTACATATACATTGAGCACTTTAAATATGGCTAATGAAACAGAAGAGCGAAACTTTTCATTTTGTGTAATTTTTATAAGTTTAAATAAACATGTATGGATAGTGGTTACATTACTGGAAAACACAGAATTGGAAGACAGTCTCTTGCTGATGCAACTTCTATGTATCTCCTTGAGTAAGTCATTTAACTACTCTGACTACCATTTACTTCAGTGATAAAGTATATATTTTAATATTAATATCCTTCATAAAGTTTAGAGGAGTCTCAATTGGATAACGTATGTGAATGTAACACATCAATAATAACAATTTGTGATACAAATGCTAGTTATAATGACCAAAAAGACTATACAACTGATTTTTTAAAAATATAACTTTCGGCTATTTTTTATCTCATACTCAAGTAATAGGCAAATAAGTGAATCACCTCTTAATTTAATCATGGCTAATTAATATTTGCTACATAATGTGATTGCCCTGTGCTGCCAGTACATAATTCAATATTTCTTTCATTGTTGTAGAGCTACTGAATATAAAGACAACCAATAAACAGGAAATCCCATTTTTTTCATTAACATTTTCCTTTTGCTGAATAGCATTACATTTTTCATGCTCTCTTTGGCTTTTAATAAAGCAGAATTTTAAAATATGTAAATAACCAGAATGTTCAAGTCACGTAGCTTTATTACATCATTTTGTCTCTTTTGTGTAGTCACATGAGGAAAACCATATAATATTCATTTTAAATGTGTTATTCCATTTTCTTCAGTGTAAAACATTCTATTAAAACATTACATTGCATTTAATAACTGTTGGGAAATATATGTGCCTTAAATACAATAATTGTTTTAAAATGTTTTTTAGTATATTAATTAAATGTGGTAACTTGGAAACAGTTTTAAGACATTTTTGTAGATAGTATCTTGACCACAATAAAGTAGGATACTATTTATTGTAAGTGAATTGCTACTGGAAAGTTAATAGCAATATTAAAGTTGTAAAATTTTAATTTTTTAATACAATTGATAAGCTTATGAAGTTATGGTAATTTTAAAGCCATATATGCTCATAATATAATTTGAATACATATTTAATTTATAGAATGAACAATTTAGACAAATCTGTCAGAAGAGATCACTGTCCATTAAATTAAGATATTGCATTAGGTGTCACTTCTTAGTTAAGACAAAACTGCATATGAAGACTTAATTTTTACAATTTTAGTTTTACCTTTTTGTTATATTTTGATAACACTAATTTTTTATTTAGAATACAGACAAGTCCAAGTTAAAGTTTACTCAATTAAAAAGAAAAAAAAATTTCATTTATATATAAGTACTCAGTGATAAATTTTTGTGATTATCTTATGATGTTAAAATATAAAATAAACTCAGATATTTAATTAATTTACTTCAATATATATACAATGTTTTCTGTCAAAATAAGATCAGTTGCAATTAGCATTTTCTGATCATGATAAAGACAATTTGACAAAATATATTGGGGAAAAAACCCTATTTTTAGAAATTAGAAACAAACATATGGAACATTATTCCTGTGAAATTTTTTAAAGTGAGGCAAGCACTATGGCAGTCCACGTTTGTTCCCCAACAGCATTTCCTAGACAACAAGGCCAGGGAGAGATAACAAAGTTTAGTTTAAATCTGTTTGTTTGTTTTGTCTTTTCTTTTGGTATATAGTGAAAGTGGTGGGCAATGGGTAGAAGCAGTTGATGTTTTTAGGTTACAGTACCAGACAGGCAGAAAGGAGAGGCCTACATAAATAAAGAAGGAAAAAATAAATGTCTTTAAGGGTGTCTTTGGGATTACTGCTGAATATTACCTTGTACATATTGAGAGAATGAGATTCCACAGTGGCAGTCCAAGAGCAACTTTCAATGAGGAATAAGCTGGAAAACAAGAGTTTATGAAATCTTGGGAGATGTTGGAGTCTCAATTAGCCACAGAAAAGAGATATTGTTGAAAACCTGAGTATAGCTCAAGTTGTTTTAGAGTAATAACTATCCTTTCTCTACTCTAAAAACTTTAGAAAAGAAGGTCTAAATGCGTCAAGTTCAATAGATGCAGAGAAGGCCTTCGACAAAATTCAACGGCCCTTCATGCTAAAAACTCTCAATGAACTAGGTATTGATGGAACGTATCTGAAAATAGTAACAGCTATTTATAAAAGGTAAGTTAATTATCTGAAAATACTGTTTAAAAGAAAATGTACCCATTCAAAATATCCAGTGTACAATAATCACATTAATAGAAATTCAAAATACAAGAAGTATAATACACAACTATGAGAAAAACCAATCAATAGACACAGAAACAAAAATTAAGATGGTAGTATTGTCAATCAAGGACTTAAAAATATGTGTTTAAAAGATGTTCAAAAATTTAAAGGAGCCAGGCATGATAGAGTCCTGTAATCCCAACACTTTGAAAGGCCAAAGTGGGAAGATCCACTGAGGCCAGGGTTTCAAGACCAGCCTGGGAAACATAGTGAGCCAGGTGACAAGTGCCTGCAGTCCCAGATGTGGGAGGATCACTTGAGTTAGAGGTTGCATGCAGCAAACTATAAAAGTTCTATTATATTACATGCTAGACAACAAAGCAAGACCCCATTTCTAAAAAAGAAAAAAGAATTTAAAGGAAAGCATGAACAGAGTGACTATAGAAATAGAAGATATTGTAAGTCAAAATATAACATTTGCAGATCTCAAACAGCAATAGCTGAAATGAGGAAAAAAAAAATCCTTAACAGGCTTAATATCAAATTGTATAATATAGAAGAAAATGTTTCAACGATAAAAAGGGCAACTGAAGCTTTTGAAACTGAAATATAAAAGGGGGAAAAGGCAGAAATAATGAAACTAATGGGAGACTGAGTCACTTGTGAGAGAATAGCCAATAGTTCAATATCTCTATAATTGGAGGTCTGTAAGGAGAAGTAGGGACACAACAAATATTTGAATAAATACTTTTTAAAAACTTCCAGACTCAGTAAAGAAAATTAACTCATAAATAAGCTCAATGAACAAAAACCCAAACAAAGAAATACCAAGATGCATTAAAATAAAATTATTATAATAATCATTGAATAAAACAATGCTAAAAATGGCCAGAAAAAAATCATACCATTACACATAGGGAAATTAAGAAAAGAGTAACCAATAGAACTTAGCAAAAAAGATCCAAACAAGCAATGAAATAATAACTTAAAAATGCTTAAGGACAAAAAACCTGTTAACATAGAATTACATATAGTTAGTATGCTCTTGAATCAGTTATCTATTGTTGATAATATGATTGCATAATAGGAAATTCTGATAAATGAGAAATATTTTGGGATAATTTGTTTGAACTGGCTCAAATTTCCACCATGGATTATTTTTAAATATATGGTTTAATTTTAAGAAGATTATGGAGTTCCTAGTTGCCTTTCTGTTATTGATTTCTAGTTTGAGTCCATTGTGTTTAGAGGGAACAAGATGAATGATCCAATCTTTTAAAATTTATTTAGGTATTTTTATGGCTCAGTACATGATCAATTTTGGAAAACCAAACCAAGTGTTCTTAAAAGAATGTGAGTTCTGTTATTATTGATTGCTGTGTTCTCTATACAAATACTGAGTAATCTTATTAGGGCTGTCTGGATCTTCTTTATCCTTGGTTTGTCTTTCTGCTTGTCTTACTAGCAATTGGATAGGTGTGTGTATTCCTACCATAATTGTGGATTTGTCTATCTCTACTTTTTATGTCAATAATTAAAATGTTTATTTTGAGATGAGATTAGCTTTATATGTAGTTTTGAAAAATACAGATATTATATATAACATATGAATGTATATATATTATGTAATATTTTACATATTTAATATTATATAACATATAACTTTATATATATATACACATATATACAACATATATATTTTATATGATAGTGTACTTGCATTGGCATTTTACTCCTTTGAGTACAGTATAGAAACCTTACTTCCATTAAATTGCTTTACCATTCTACCTTTTAAAATGTAACTGACTTAAGTAGTTTCTCTATACACAATAAGATCCACAGCAGGTAGTGTTAGAAAACTTCCTTCAACTTGTAAATATGATTTAAGAAATCAAGGAGAAGAAATATATTTAACAGACCTTTCTACCCAACTCTATGTTACTGTTTTATTCCTGAAGTTCTTAGACTTCTGCTTTCATTTCACTTCTGTTTAACAAGTTCTTTAGCCATTCTTCAGGAGTACTAACTTTTTTTTTCTTATCTTTCCTTGTAATTTCCTTATTTCCTTTTCATTCCTGAATACTATTTCAGCAGCTATCAAAAACAGTTGAGGGTGCTTTTCTTTCAGTAGTTGATGTTACGCCACTTCCTTCTGACCTCCATAGTTTTAGATAGGAAACCCACTGAAAATTTATATAAGTAATATGCTATTACCTTCTGGCTGCTTTCAAGATTTTTCTCTGTATTTTGTTTTCAGAAGTTTATGATATTTTGGTTTGAATTTCTTTTATTCTATATCAGCTTCACTTAGCTTTAAAATCATTTATGTCTGTCTCTAAGTTTTGGAAGTGTAGCCATTATCTCCTTGAATATTTTTTTCAATCTCTCTCTCATTTCCTTAGATAAGGATGATATATATAAATATTCATGTTATCTTCTTCCATGCTATGAATGTTAGTTCTTTTGCTGTTTTTACACAGATCCCTGAGACATCATTTTTTTTTTCAGTTTATAATCTCTTTTGTCAGGTTGAGTAAATTCTAATGATCTGTTCTATAGCTCACTGATTATACTGTCATCCCCGTTGCAATATCGAGCATATACAGCACATTTTTTTGTGTTACTTTTCAATTCTATAATTTCCATTATTTTCTTTTTATGACTTCTATTTTCTTAAGATTTTCATTTTTGTTATTTTTTCAAGCAAATATGTAATTGCTTGCTGAAACATTTGTATGTTATTTTCTTTAAAATCCTTGTACTTAATTCCAACATCTCACTCATCTAGGTGTTCACATGTTTCTTGTTCTCTATCATTCAAGTTGTAATTTCTATAATTCTTGATATATGGGGTAATTTTCTGTTGTATTATGGATATTTGAATATTATATTATGAAACTCTTCTTTTTTTTTTTTTAAATCAATAAGACCCTTTCGAACCTGCAGCAAACTTCTAAGCACCCTGCTCTGCCCTGTTGATTCTAGGTGGGTGTGTAGACACAGCACCAACTGTGCCCTTCAGGAGCCAGGGTAAAGCTTACTGGTGACTAGCCTTGTCTTTCACCACCTATGAATTAATTATAATAATTGCTGGATGCAGGAGGCTTAGCTTGTTGATGAACCCGTTGATTGTTTCTGATTAAAACGTAAGAAGAAAAGAGGTAGGTGACTGAAAAATCCAATTTCATTCTGATTTATGATAATTTTCACTGATTTAGAGAGGAAAAAAAGAAAACTGATTTTAACTGTTAGAAAAATTAATATGTGCTCATAAATCTCCAGTATTTCTGTTTGTTTGTTTTGCAGAATTTGGCATAAGTCCGAAAGAAATGTATGTATCAGGCTGAAAAGATCCGTAAGTAAAAATTTAGCTTGGGTTCAAAAGGAAGATATCTAAAATAACTTCACTGCTTTGGCACTACCTACATATTTTGAGACTAGGGAGATTTTGAGATTGGGATTGGCTAAAGGAAAATGAAAAGCTATTACTTACATTGCTTACTTGTTGACTATTAGTAGGCAAATAATAATAATAGGAAAGGCAACCTACTTGTTTGAAAGATTTGGAATTCCTGCAAATAATAGAAATAATCTTTGCACAAAATATCTGTACTGTTTTTGTTTTCCATATACGAATCATGATTGGTAAACCACGTATTGTGAACAAACATATTGTTAGTTTCTATATTTAAAATAAAAAGAAATACTATTTTTTTCTAAAACCTTCATCTCACACCTGAATAAAGGACAAAAATGTAAGGCTCCACAACAGATGATGTTTTAGATATTTTATCAGCCTAAATGATTTCAAAACTTCACACCTCAAAATGTCAAATAGAAGAAACAGATGTTTAGATAGTGTTCACCAAATTCCCTCTGTTCTATAAAAGCATAATGAATATAAGAATAGATTCAATAGAAGTGAGTCCTCTAATAAATGGAATACAAAGTATTCTTATTTCTGAAATCCTTTTCTAAGAACAATTCCTGAAATATATTAGATGTCAACACATGTGAAAGCCTTCTGATTTTATGAGACAAGTCATGTTGATAAGTCTTTGCCTGCAGTTGTGAAAAATAACACAGGTAAAAGTTTAGCAAATTGTTCTATTGATTTGTAGTGTGCCATGCAATTTGATCAAGCAAAATATGTCAAATGTATTATTCATAAAAAGGATCATATCAATATGATGTTTTACTGTTAATATTCAAAATGTAAGGAGAGAATAGTTATTTGAGAAATTTTTCTTTAACAAGAAAATATATACATAATTTCAGGAATATAGTACAATTTGAGTGGCAGCCATAGTAATCATCTCAAACAAACAAGATAAAATTTGCATTGTGCCCAATGCATAATAGAGTAAAATGTTTAAAGGGTATAGAAGTTACACACTTCTATTATAAGCACAACTTGACATGTCTCTCCCTCTTTTTCTATTTCTCCTGCCTGTTTAACCATTACACCTTATTCACATACAGAATTTCTTTTTCTCATCATTTTTGTTTCTACATTAGTGTTACTCAAAAATTTGTACCCAGATTCCTCTTATTCTACACATCCACTATTTATAGTCTCAATAATAATTACATTAGCAGATAGATGGATAATGGCTATAGATGACATATAAATATTCTAAATATAGATATCAATTATGGATTTGTATTTACAATTGCCTCCTAGAAAGACACAGAAGACAACAGAAAATGAAAGAAAAAATATTCACGAATACTGTGTTTCATAAGGCAAAATCTTCCTTTTATACCTTTAGTTAAAAAGATTGATAAGAATGCAAACATGTTTTAGAGAAAATTGATACAAACATCTTAGAATTAAAAGAAGTAATATTTTTTTACATTTTCATTGAGTTCATGAGCATGCCTTGAATTTTTAGAAAAAAAGTCATGAAAGCAAAATGAGAATCCTTTTATGCTTTGAAAACTAGACTATTAATCAACTTATATCAAAATGAGAGTACATAAAAGATAAAAATAATTCTGAACTTCAATCTATTTTTAGGAGGTTTATTGCTGCTAGGGGAAACAAAATTATCTTCTTTTTGAAAGCACTAAATAAAGAATAGATTAAGTAAGTCAGCCTATTGTAGGAATGGAGATGAGGCTGACTTCTCTTATTTAAAAGCTTATTTCAGGAAAATATTGAACATTCCAATCATCACAAGCTATAGAAATATGGTGTAAGCATTTTTCTTTCTTTTGTTAATTTTTTTCATTAGCCTTTGAACATGATACAAACATGACAACTTTAAAAATCTTTATGATTTCCTTTCAATGAGGTTTCCACGTAAATAGAGCTTGTCTCTCATGTCTGACTCTAAAATACTAGCCTTAAATAATGATATAGCAAATAGACCCTAGAGAAGTCCAATGGAAAGTTTGTTGTTGAAAGAGAAAAGTTTTTACAAGGTAGAAGATCATTTGAAGTCCTGGAAGCAAGTGTGTTATTTGTCTCAAGCAGTCAAAACTCACTTGTCATTACAGCCTCTTGGATACATTTTCTGAAGGCAACATGTAAAGAGAAAGTCTACATAAAAAAAGAAAGCAACTATTTTCATGAAGGACTCTGTGAGACAAAGGCATTATGTTTTTGATACGCAGGTAAAAAAATATGGGGCAGGTTGAAAAAGGAGTTCGTTCCGCTTCTAGGTAGAATAGAGCATGTCTTAAAATCATGACACATCAAGGAACAGAAGGACTTTTATCAAAGCCTTCCTTTGTTATAATGGAGGATACTGGTAGCAGTAGCACAATACCATCTCATTTGGCTTCTCAGACAGAAGTCAATGAGGGAGACTGGAGTAAAAGGACACAAAAGGATTATGTGTGTGACATACCCCTGAGAGACCAAGAAATAATTTGAAGAGAGAAATTTGAAGGAATCTGATATTCTAGTTTATGTAGATAGATAGTGAAATGTTTTTGGTTACTTTGAATGTGATCTAATTAATACCTATATATGGGGAAAAAG
This sequence comes from Aotus nancymaae, assembly GCF_030222135.1. NCBI lineage: Eukaryota > Metazoa > Chordata > Mammalia > Primates > Aotidae > Aotus > Aotus nancymaae. The sequence continues at coordinate 36,806,016 of NW_026988413.1, forward strand.
TCACATCAGTAATTAAAATATACATCCATTGCAAAACATTTCATCAAAGCACTTTTGCTGAGGGATATTTAATCTGGATAAGACATTAAATGCATTCACAATAATGAGAACTATCCTATTTTTGCCACCGAAAACCCTGAGTCATATTTTTATCTCTTTTCACATCTATAAAGTAAATATGATTGCATTGAACTCAGTTTGTGGCATTAACATCTCTAGAAAAAGATACAAAAAATATAGCAATATTGTTTCTGAGCACATTAGAAATGCTGTTTTCTACTGGCCATTGTGGCTCATGCCTGTAATCCCAGCACTCTGAGAGGCTGAGGTGGGAGGATCACCTAAAGTTAGGAGTTCAAGACCAGCCTGGCCAACTGGCCAACATGATGAAACCTGTCTCTAACTAAAAACACAAAAAAAAAGAAAGAAAAAAATTAGCTGGGTTTGGTGGTGACACATACCTCTAATCCCAGCTACTCTGGAGGCTGAAGCGGGAGAATCATCTAAGCCTGGGAGGCAGAGGTTGTAGTGAGATGAGATCGTACCACTGCACTTCAGCTTGGGTGATGGAGTGGGACTCTGTCTCAAAAAAAATAAATGATGTTGTTTTGTGAATATTTTAATTCTTAAATGCTACCTTTATTATTTCTCCACAATTGGAAGCAAATTTTCACAATTAATTACTTTATAATTGTTAACTGGCAACTATATATCAACAAGAACATATCTTACACTAAGGAAGTACTGCTATTTGTGGTATATTCTACTTCATAAAAATAAAAAGAAATGTACAGTAACTCTGCCAACTGATAATACCATCTGCACTCTTTAATACACCATCATTGAAATACCAAAGTCATTACTAGCAATGATACTTTCCATTTTTAAAGATCCAGACATGCAGAAAAGGTTTTGCAGAGAGTATAGTTGAGTCAAATATGAAAGATAGATTGTTCCTGCTGATGAGAAACATAAATTGATATTTTTCCATAATCAGATGAAGTATAGACTAGATTGGATTCTGGAAACATTTTTCAGGCTGTTTTAAATATTCTGTTTTGATTAATTATGTATTTATTACAACAACTATTAAATTATAATTAAATACAAGGCTGTGAACCATAGTAAGAAAGAATCATATATAGAGAGTAGCCAAATAGAAATAATATATAAGGTAGCATTTTTGCTAAAATTATAAGACAAAAAGACATCACAAAATAAAAATACCCTTGTAATCATCTCAAGAATGAAATCGAAAGGAACAATCATAACATATACTTTATTAAGGCAGAATCTATTTATTATTTGAGAATGTTTTTCTGCTAAATTTTGTCGTGAAAACCAACTACTCATATAAAGAGGGAGTTGAGAGGAAAAAGAAAATGTACTTAATTCTTTGCAGAATCAAAGAATCTCTGAAAAACTTCAGACAGCCATCAGCCTCCTCAAAGAAGAAAAGCAAACTGAGTTCATAGAGGCAGTTCATTGGCAGCTCCAATTATTGAGTGGAAAATTGTCAGTAAAACCTATTTTGAAACAATTTCATTGTTTAAACATTCAGCTCTGGGATCGCTTGAAGAAAACAATTATAGTATTCTTGTAAAGCTATAGATCTGAGGAAGAATTACACTCCAGCTATTAGACCTATTATTAGTAGCTCTATCCAGCCTCTAAGGACTCTGTGCTCGACCTTAATGAAACACAGTTCAGAGAAGAGAACAAAGGAAAAAAGAAAGCCTTCTGTGCTTCTCCACAAACAATTTTTTAAAGAGAGAGGAGCATAGGATTTAATCAGGCAAACTCAGTTGGTGACACAGAAATGCAATCTAAATTATATCACACAAACTGCATGAACTCAGATGAAATTGGACCTTATACTAATGACTACTTTTAAAAATATAAAATACAAAATAGTGGAAGCATTGTCTACTTGTACATCTGAGTTTCTGGCATTGTCCTAGGTGTAATATGTTCATTACATTCTTCAAACAACATACTAATCATAAAAGTAAACATTTTTATCTCATTTTATCAATTAATGCTTTGAAGTACTCCAAGCCTTGAAATATTTATATGTAAATTTAGCTCCAATAGTTTTCCTGTTTCAGATTCACAAACCTTTACCATATGAAAGATTCAGAAGGAAGACATTTAAATAAAATTCAAGTAAATCAAGAGATATTTCAATAAACTTCCTAGGCAGAAACTTGGTGGAGCCTAGATTTGATTTAATACTTCCCCTCATTGTTTGGATACTTTACAAAACACAGTATCATCAATTCTTCCCAATTATTAAATTGCATATAGAAATGCTAGCTCAAGGGCTAATGCCCAAGAACAGATTTTAATTAAAGATTGAAAAGTGTATTTGAATATTCCAGATTGTTCTATTTTCAAATAGAGTATACAATTCCTGAAGACAATAATAGTATCTTTTCAATGTGTAGCTTTCATAACCCCTATTCTAGCAGGGAATAGAAGACTCTTCGTGATTTGTTTTAAATTATTCTTTTATACTATTTTGGTAGTGCTAAAGACAGGAGTTGGATTTAATCCTTACAGATACCTTTGGTGGACCCACTAAAATGAATATATCATCCCAATGTTAGCTGTTATGTAAAAATGAAACATTTTATAGAGGAAAATAAGGTATTTTAGTGCCTTCCATATCTAACTTCCTTTGTTAGAATTCTAGCTTTAGTCTTACTACAGCTGTTTAAGCCAGCTGTATAGACTCTCAAGGACTCTGTTGACATTGTAATATGGAAATAATCACCAAACCTATATACATATAATAATCACCAAACCTATATATAAAGATTTGATGTGATTGTTAAATTATACATAAAATTTATTAGACCTACTGCTCAGCACACAATAGTAACTCAGCAATTGTTCATCGTTATGTTGCCCTCATCATCAAGAGTATCCCAGAATTTTTCAACTCTATGTAATATTTTATTTTACCTCAGTAACAAATTGACAGAAACTAAGTGGCTTAATGAAACACAAATTTATCATGAAGCTCTGGAGGTCAGATGTGCACATTAAGTTTTTACTTGTCTAAATCAAGTTGTTAACAGAACTTCATTCCTTTTGTTGACTCCAGGGGAGAATCAGTTCTCTTGCTTTTTTAAAAATCATCTCCAGAAAGCCACTTGAATTCCTTGGCTCATGGTCTCTTCTTCTATTTTCAAAGCTAAAAGTATAGTATCTTCAACTTTATCTGAAACTAACCTTCTTGTTTCTCTCCTTTACCTACAATAATATTTGAGATTTTATTGGGCTCATTAGGATAACCAAACATAATTTTTCAATTTCAAGATGTAATTAATCATACCAGAAAAATCTCTTTTGCCATGTAAGTTTTAGGAGATTAGGAAGTAGATATATTTTAGGGAATGAGAGGGAGGTAAAAATTCTGCCTACCAAAATGCCCCTAGTGGATTCAATGTTGGCTTTATTGCCTTCAATAAATTTAGCATGATACATATACATAAGTGATGATTAGATACAATAAGTTAATTACTTTAATCATCTAATCATGACTTCTATTTTGGTGTAGTTACCATGTTTAAATAGTTACAAGGATCCATTCAGGATGTTTTACTTAAGTAAAAAATATTGAATAGTTACCAGGATCTATTAAGGATCTTTTACTTAAGTAAAAAATATTTGGTACAACATATAAAGCATTTTGACATCTTAGAATTGATAGTTCCCCTAAAGCAATACAACTGCTAAAGGTAGACACAGATTGATTATGTACACAAGCATAAACTCTTAATGACATCTCATTGATATCCACTTAATTGTACCTGTTTCCAGGGGACGTCTCTGGGAGTGCTACTCCATTATTCAACAGGGTAAAATACTTTGTGAATGCCATCAAAATCAATTACTGTTTGTCCAATTGAGAGGAGTGGGGGCAATGAGGCAGAGAATTAACCTCCAACTAATTTCCAAAGTCATTTATGAGCTTATAGTTAATGATTTACAGCTGTAGGCATCAGATCCATGGAGCATTTGCAAAAAATGCAAGTTGTAGGGTGTAAGAAACATATCACCTGCTTCATGACAATAGTTAAAACCTAATTTCTTATTTAAGATGTCAATATCTTCTGAGTTTCAGGACATTTACATTTTAATTTTATTATTAAATAAGTTTCTAAAGCCAACAAGAGTGTCCCATGTTCTCTAAAGCAAATTAAGTCTTTTAGTAGCTTCACTAAATCATTGCAAAATTTAAATTGATGTTAATGTTAAAATCTGAATTCTGGTTAACATTACATTAAAATTCTTTGACAGCAAGCATGAACCACTCCGATAAATTTTGGCTTGTATAGATGATGAATTATGGTAAAGGAATCAATTGCCTAAGATAAATACACTACATAATGTTTTAATACAGTTTATGGCCCAGTTGCCTATTAAATTCTAAGATATTGAAGCAGATCTTACAAATATATTAATTGAACTTCTACTTTGGTCAATAATTCTACGGTCTTTAGAATTTGTTTTGAATTTTTAAATATTAAAGTACCTACTGCTTCTGCACCTGACATGGAAAGAGCTTGAAAGTCACTACATCAATCTTGACAAACCAAAAAGAAAAAAAAAAACCCTGAAGAATCTGAAAAGTCAAGAACTCTTCTAACATTCATCAGAGAATTGAGATCATAGGCAAACTTTCACCCCCAAAACTAAAGAAACAGACAAGTAGATATGGAGAATTACAACTTACAAGGAGCAAAAGCCTGGGGACCAAACCCCACTGCTGTAGCCAACAAAGATAAGGAAGCCTTAAATTGTGATTGAAAAATGGGTGGAAGAGTAGCCTGAAAATTAAAACACCTAGGGAGCCCAGTCTTGGTAGGACCCACAGTTTCATTAGTTTTACCTTCAGGAATCCAGCCAGGTTCTCACAGAAAAAATCTGAGAAATGTAAACCTAGGCAAAACCATTCAGGACATAGGCATAGGCAAGAACTTCATGACTAAAACACCAAAAGCATTGGCAACAAAAGCAAAAATAGACAAATAGGATCTAATTAAACTCCAGAGCTCTGTACAGCAAAAGAAACAATCATTAGAGTGAACCAGCAACCAATGGAATGGAAAAACATTTTTGCAATCTACCCATCTGACAAAGGGCTAATATCCAGAATCTACAAAGAACTAAAACAGATTTACAAGAAGAAAACAAACCCATTCAAAAGTAGGCGAAGGATATGAACACTTTTCAAAAGCAGACATATATAAGGCCAACAAACATATGAAAAAATACTCATCATCACTGGTCATTAGAGAAATGCAAATCAAAGCCATATTGAGATACCATCTCATGACAGTTAGAATGGTGATCATTACAACGTCTGGAGACAAGAGATGTTGGAGAGGATGTGGAGAAATAGGAACACTTTTACACTGTTGGTGGGAGTGTAAATTAGTTCAACCATTGTGGAAGACAGTGTGGTGATTACTCAAGGACCTAGAAATATAAATTCCATTTGACCCAGCAATCCCATCACTGGGTATAAACCCAAAGGATTATAAATCCTTCTATTATAAAGACACATGCCCACGTATGTTCATTGTGGCACTGTTTACAATAGCAAAGGCCTGGAACCAACCCAAATACCCATTGATGATAGACTGGACAAGGAAAATGTGGCACATATACACCATGGAATACTATGGAGCAATAAAAAACAATGAGTTTGTGTTCTTTGTAGGGACATGGATGAATCTGGAAACCATCATTCTCAGCAAACTGACACAAGAACAGAAAATCAAACACCACATGTTCTCACTCATTGGCAGATGTTGAACAATGAGAATACATGGACACAGGGAGGGGAGCATCACACATTGGGGTCTGTTGGTGAGGAATAGGGGAGGGACAGCAGGGGGTAGGGAGGTTGGGGAAGGATAACATGAGGAGAAATGCTAGATATAGGTGACGGGGGGATGGAGGCAGCAAATCACATCGCCATGTAGGTCCCTATGCAACAATCCCGCATGATATGCACATGTACCCCAGAGCCTAAAGTGCAATAATATATATGTGTGTATATATATGTAAATCTGAGAAATGTACACTCCAAGCAGGGCGGGGAGAAAAGGTAACCACTATGAAATAAATTCAGATGTTTCCATTCACCTTAACATGGCATAACTTATATAAAATTACTTAGCCAAAGCCAAACTAGCTGATGTTTTCTAGAAGCTAACTGATTTGGGGGATGTGAAATACCTAACTCTGGCTCACTAAAATATTGAGTACCTAATCATAAAATTATATAATGTTTCACAATGAACCACACCTTACTACCACATCAGTAGGGTTCCTATATAATAACCGGGGTATATAGCTTAAAAACCTAAAAATCTCAAACCCTATTTAACTATATAAAAATCTTTAGGAAAGATAACTGACAATAAGGGAGACAAAAGCAAATACAACTAGGAGACATTTTAGCCTCTGACACACCATAACTACAGCAAACACTGAACACAATTTAATTTCTAGCTGAATAAAAAGATTTCACACTAGGGATCTGTCTGTATCAGTTCCCTTTGCTGGATACATCACTTCCAGCTTTCAACAAATACAGGAATGCTAAAATAAATCACAGTCTGAAGAGACAAAGTAACATTAGAATGACTCAGATACGGCAGAAATTTGAATGATCACATAAGACATTTAAATGGCTAAGATAAATATTCTAAGGGATCAAATATGAAAAATGTATAAGATGGTTATTGTAAGCAAAGAAATGACAACTCTAAAAATTCACAAAGCAATGCTAGAATTCAAAATACTCTTAGGAGAAATGAAAAATACATTGGATGATCTCATCACTAGGTTACACATGAAAAAGGAAAGGATCAGTCAGTGAAAATATCTGTAAATAAATAGAAACTTCCAAAACTGCAAAGAAAAAATATGAACAGAAAAGATTGAACAGAATACCAAAGAACTGGGAAAAAATTCAAAATGCATAACATATAAATAATCAAAATACCAGAAAGAGAATAGAGAAAATTCAAAAAAGACAATAGGAAAGAAAAACTAAAAAATATTTGCAGTAATAATAACAGAACTTTGCAAAACTAATGACAGATATGAGCACAGATCAGGGGTTCCTGAGAACATCACGAAGAATAAATACCAAAAAGCTATACTTAGGCACATTATATTTAAACTGCAGGAAATCAAAGAGAGGAAAAAAATGTTGAAGAAAGCTAGAGGAAAAAAGAATTCCCTTACCTGTAGAAGAACAGGGTAGGAATTATATTGGATTTTTCTTTAGAAATGATGCAACCAAGAATAGAGTGGAGTAAAATATTTAAAGTGTTGAAAGAAACAACCATTAACCTACAATTGTGTATCAAGCAGATTATTCTTCAAAAGTGAAAGAGAATTATTTTCTTAGTAAACAAAAACTGAGGGTACTTATTTGACTGTAGATATTTGTCTTGCAAGAAATTTTTACAGTTTTTCAGAGAGAAGAAAATCATATTGTTCAGCAACTCAGATCTACATAAAGAATGTTAAAGAAATAAAAAAGGTAAAATATAATTGTTTAATTTTTAATTGCTCTATCATATAACAGTATGTTCAAAAATAATAGCACAAAGTATTTATTATGGTGTATCAATAACTTAATAATAGTAGTGTTATGTGAGAGGGAAAGGCTGGGTGTGGTGGCTCACACCTGTAATCCCAGAACTTTGAGAGGCCAAGGTGAGCAGATCATTTGAGGTTAGGATTTTGAGACCAGCTTGGCCAACATGCTAAAAACCCATGTCTACCAAAAAAATACAAAAATTAGCTGTGTTTGGTAGCTCTATCTTAAAAGTAGCTGTAATCTCAGCTACTCTAGAGGCTGAGGCAGGAGAATCATTTGAACCTGGGAGGCAGAGCTTTCAGTGAGCCAAGATTGTGCCACTGCACTCCAACCTGTATGTTGATTTTGTATTCAATAATTTTAATAAATTTATTTATCAGTTCCAACAGTTCCTTGGGGGGAGTCTTTATGTTTTCCTAAATATAAGAACCTATCATCTGCAAACAATAATAATTTGACTTCCTCCATTTCAGTTTGGAGACTATTTATTTCTTTCCCTTGTCTGATTGCTCTAGCTTGACTCCCACTGATGTTGAATAAAAACTGGTAAAGTGGCATCCTTGTGTTTCCATATGTCACAGAAAAATGCTTATATCAAATATTTTGTCTGCATAAATTGAAATGATCGAAAATTTTTTCTCCTTCATTCTATTGACATAATGTATCACATTGACTGATTTGCATATTTTGAACCATCTTTCTATCACTGGGATGAATCCTACTTAGCTCTGATGAATGATATTTTTAAATTTTTTTTACTATTATTCAGTTTGTGAGTATTTTTTTAGGATTTTTGCGTCAGTTTTCTCTTTTTATGCTTCTTTATCTGGTTTTGGTATCAGTGTAATATTGGCCTTGTAGAATAAGTTATTCTTTTCTCTATTCTTTGAAATAGTTTAAGTAGGGTTGGTGTTAGTTCTTTAAATATTTGGTAGAATTCAGCAGTGAAGCCATTGAGCCCCTGTGGGTTTTTATTTTTATTTTTTTTCTGGGAGACATTTTACTTCAGCTTTAATTTCCTTGCTTATTATTGGTCTTTCACGTTTATGTAGAATTAAAAAAAAACTCAAATAAGCAGAGAAGAAACCTGATTATCAAGGGATGGATGGGGTTGTGGAGCAAAATTGGAAAGATGTAGGTCAGTGCATGAAAAATTGCAGGTATGTAAAATGAAGAAGTCTAGAGATATAATGTGCAATATGCAGACATACAGGTAATAAAACTGTACTAAATACCCAATTCACAGGACATCAGCAAATTTTAGCTGTTCTTGACACAAAACAAAAACATGTGAGATGATAGGTATATCCATTTGCTTTACTTATAGTAATCATTTTACATAACATAATTTTGTAAATCCTAAATATAGAATAAATATAGGATATGCAAATATGAGGTATATGCAAAGAAGAGCAGAAAATTACTTTGATTTATCAACACCACATTCTCTAACATAGTCCTTAGGATTCCATCTATAGGTAAAATTATTTTATTTTATATGAACACAATAAAATTTTTTTTAAAAAAGATGTTGATTTGGCTTTTATAATTTGTCCTAGGTTAAGTTGAACTATACTTTTTTTTTCTCATATGCTTCTACTACCAGCCACTATTATTTTTTATAAAATGTCCTGCAGTTTTCCACTTCTAAACCTTTCCTGAAATTGTTTCTCCTGAAATTCTTTATTTTTACCTCCATACGTCCCATGTAAACCCATATAACTTTCAAGCCCATCCAAAATGCAACCTGACTCAGCTGGCCATTCATCCATTCATATATGCATCTTTAAATAGCTACCTAAATGGTTATTCTGTGACAGGTACTGTGTATGCCATTTGGAATAAAAAGATAACAAAAACACACTGTTGTTCTGCCAAATGTTGAAGTGTATCAAGAGATATACACGGAAATATGAAACTAAAATGTATTTTGTTTTATTTTATTTATTTATTTATTTGAGACAGAGTCTCGCTCTGTCACCCAGGCTAGAGTGCAGGGGCACAATCTTGTCTTGCTGCAACCTCTGCCTCTGATATTTAAGCAATTCTCCTGCCTCAGCCTCCCCAGTAGCTGGGAATACAGGCATGTGCCACCACGCCTGGCTAATTATTTTTATATTTAGTAGAGACAGGTTTTCACAGTGTTAGCTAGGATGATCTGGGTCTCCTGACCTTGTGATCTGCCCACCTCTGCCTTCCCAAAGTGCTGGGATTACAGGCATGAGCCACTGCACCTGGCCTATATCTATTTTATCCTCTAACAAAATAATATTTTAGTTGCTCTTCTACCAAACCTAACCATGGGCAGTTACTAATATTCAGACTTTTCATTCACCTCAAGAATTCCTTGAAATAGTATTACAAAGATATTTTCTCATAATAGCAAACAAGTAGATAGTATTTGTACATTGTTCTGAATTACACAGGTGATGTGACACGGGATATTTTTAGGGAGTCATTCAGCAGGGAAAGCAAAATACAGAGCATACCTGAGAAATCTCTAATTAGAAATATTTCTTCTAATCCATTTAATTATTGTATTTATGTATACATATAATTACAGAAATAAATATAAAATAAAACTGAAAAATAATACTCATCATAGGAAGCCTAAACAGATCTTTTCAGTTAGAATATATTTCTCTTTTCCTTATGTTACCTCACCCACCTGCGGCTCACCTCCTGCTGTGTTGTCCACTTCCTAACAGGCCAAGGACTGGTGGCAGTTGGTGGCCCAGGGATTGGGGACCCCTGTATGATAGCACAGATACTGTTGATAATGACAGCTAAACTACTGATGTGATATATGCAAAATAGCTTTGAAAAGAAGAAATTTTTTGTCTTAGATATCACTCAGTAGACCTGATTTTTTTATTATTACCAACAAACACCCATTCAAATAGCCAAAGAGGTCATATATTTGTTTTCTTTTTACCCTCCAAGATATTTCAGAATTTGAATTACCAGAACGTGAATTATACATCTACTTATCAGTACTCTGCATTATTAAATTTTACAAGAACTGCATCTAATATTTATCTGACAAATGTATGTAAAAATCTTTTCGACATATTCTGTGCATTGGAAAGGGATAAGCATTTCAAACAAAAAGATTGTTCTATTGGCAAACACATAGTATGAGATTGTATTGGTTCTTAGTGACACCATATCTTATTTCTGAAGTTTGAGGTTTAACTAAAACTTCTCAGAGCAAGAGATAAGAAAGGTGAGGCAGCTTGTAGTTATGTCTGCTTAACTCAATCTCCAAAAATATACTCACACTCTCAAATTTCTTCAAGTAAAAACAAAGAATAATTGCATTTTATAAAGCAAATGTCTAGGTATTATTAGTGTTAACTTGCCCTAAATCCATGTAAAGAAGTAAAACATTTTTTTCCCTGAACATGCTCTTAATTCTGTTATCTTTTATATATCTCATATACATTAGTATTAATGATATGTCTGCATCTTCATAAACTTTTATTTCATCAAAGTAGTATTATGAACATGATCTAATGTATTTAATTTTCTTATTTGAAAATTTAAAACTTTCTCTGCTTCCTAGTGAGAATATACTTTGTACTGTTAAAAACATAACTTTAGCATACATTATTAAAAAGCAGTATAACAAAATCCATGTAAATGTGGACTAAATCTCCAAAACTATTTCAATATTAGCACAAGACTAATTATAAAAACTAATTATGATTATAATAATAAGCTGTGCATTCTTATGTCTGTCAGCCCCTTTCCACAGGACACATGCTTCTGTCCAGCAAAATGAAGCCAAGAATTTATGGTTTATACAGATAATCTGAGTCCTCGATAGATATTCTGTAAGTTTCTTATACCACCAGGATTCCTATTAGGGAGTTGTAATTCTTTCTTCTTACTGAAGATAACAATAAAATATTAGCCATCTTCTCTATGCAATCCCCATATAGGAATGCAATTAGAGATGATTAATTCTCAACGCAGTGTGCAATGAATATTTTAAAGAAAGAAGTGAGGCCTATCTTCAGCTTTCAGATAAGGCTTTCACTACTGTCCCCATGAAGCAATCCTAGCAACTTCTCTTGACAACAATTCAGCAGCTCCTTGTCATTTTTGCTGGTGGCAGTGGCTTTTGTTAGCTTGGATTTGGTATTTACACTGGATGTAGTTCATGTTGAAAGGCATTTTTATCCAGAATAATTAACTTCTAGATCCAAACCTATAATTTCTCATATCCCTTCCTGAAAAGTCCCTGATTACAGTGAATTGCTGAAAAAGGCAACTGTCATAAAGAAATAGTCGGATCAAACTAATGAAGAGTAAGGAGATTGGTCAATAATAAAAGTCTCCTATCAAAAAAGAAGCCTAGGACCTGATGATTTCACTGCTGAATTCTACCAAACATTTAAAGAAAAAGTAACATTAATTCCCCTCAAATGATTTCCATAAATGGAAGAGGAAATACTTCCAAACTCATTTTATGAGGCTATTATTACCTTGAAACCAAAGCTAGACAAAGACTCTAAAAGAGAAAATTACAAGGTAATATTCCTGATGTAGACAGAAGCAAAAATCCTCAACACAATACTAGCAAATCCAATTCAACAACATATATTAAATAGATAATTTTACCGTTATCAAGTGGTATTTGTCACAGAGATGCAAGGATGATTCCACATATATAAATTGGTAAATGTGATACCACATTAACAGAATGAAGAACAAAATTCATATGACCACCTCAGTAGATGCAGAGAATACATTTGACTAAATTCAACATTGCTTCATAATGAAAACTTTCAAAAAACTAGGTGCAGAAAGAATGTACATAATAAAGGTCATATATGACAAGCCTACTGTGAACATCATATGCAATGGTAAGAAGTTGAAAGCTTTTTCTCTAAGATCAAGAAGGATGCGAGAAGTGTGCCCAGTCTTGCCACTTCTATTCAACATAGTACTGGAAGACCTGGTCAGTACAATTATGCAAAAGACAAAAATAAAAGGCCTCCAAATAGAAAAGGAAGAAGTTAAATTTTCTTTGTTTGCAGATGACCTGATCTTATATATGGAAAACCATGAAGGCTCTATGGAAACTATTAGCACTAGTAAATGAATTCAGGAAAGTAGAAGAATACAAGATCAACATACAATAATCAGTGACATTTCTGTAAACTAAAAATGAACTATCTGAAAAAGAAATCAAGACAGCCATCTGATTTACAACAGCTACAAAAAATAAAATACTTAAGAATAAATTTGACTAACGAGGTGAGCTTATACTCTGTACACTGAATCTATAAAACCAACCTGTATGCCGAACTAACCTGTACACTGACAACTATAAAACGTTGATTATAATAATTTAAGATAACAAAAAAAGATGAAAAACTACCCAGTATTCATGGATTTGAAGAATTAATGTTGTTAAAATGTTTATATTATGCGAAGCAAGCCACAAATTCAATACCATTTCTAATAAAATTTCAATGATGATTTTCCTAGAAATAAAATATCAACCTTACAATTTGTATGAAACCACAAAAGATCTCAAATAACCAAAGCTAACTTGAGCAAAAACACAAATCTGGGGTGTCACACTACTTGATCTCAAGATCTACTACAAAGATGTAATAATCAGTACATGATGCTGTCATAAAACAAACACATAGACCAATGAAACATTACAAGCCCAGAAATGAATACACACAGTTATTATTAATTGATTTTTGACAAAAATAAACAGAAAACACAACTGGGAAAGGACAGTCTCTTAAATAGATGGTGTTGTAAAAACTAAATATTCATAATAAAAATAATGAAATTACACCCTCATTTTACACAATACATAAAACCAATGCACAATGCATTAAAGGCTTAAGTGTAAGAACGGAGACTGTAAAACTGTTAAAGAAAAACTTAGGAAAAAACTTCCATGGCATTGGTCTGGGCAATGATTTTTTGAATACGAATTGAAAAGCAAAAGTAATAAAAGCACAAATGTACAGATAGGATTACATCAAACTACAAAACTTCTGCATAACAATCAAAACATGAACAGATTGATGGAACAACCTATGGAGTGGGAAAAAAATATTTGCAAACCATACAGCTGATAAAGTTAACATCTAAAATATATAAGGATTTCAAATAACTCACCAGCAATAATAAAAAAAAATCAATTAAAAATGAGTAAAGGCCCTGAATAGATATTTCTCAAAAGAAGAGATACCAATGGCCACCAATATATGAAAAATGTTCAATATCATTAATCATCAGGGAAATTCAAATTTAATCCACAATGAGCTAACACCTTTTAGAACAACTATTATCAAAAAGACAGAAAGGTTGCTAAATATGTAGATAAAAGGGAACCATGGTGCACTGTTGAAAAGAACATAAATTAGTCAACTCATTCTAGAAAATAGTATGGAGGTTCCTCAAAAAACTAAAAACAGAACTACCATATGATCCAGCAGTCAAACTCCCGGATATGTATCCAAAGGAAGTGCAATCAGGATGTCAAAGGGAAACCTGCATTCCTATGTTCATTGCAGTACTATTCACAATAGCCAAGACATGGAATCAATGTAAGTGCCTATCAACGAATGAATGAATGAAGAACATGTGCTCTCCATACACAATGGAGTACTACTCCACCTTAGAAAAGAAGGTAATTTTATTTTTTGCAACAATATGTATGAACCTGGAGAACATTATGTGAAGTGAAATATAAAAGCTAGGCACAGAAACAAATATCACATGATCTCACCCATATGTGAAATTTAAAAAAAGGAGAATTTATAAATACAGGGAATGGAATGGTTTCTGTCAGATTCTGGAATTGGGAACAGAAGAGACTGGGGAGAGTTTGGGTAAAGGATACAAAATTTCAATTAGACAAGTGAAGTAAATTAAAGGGATCTACCATACAGCAGAGTGATTATAGTTAATAACAATATTGTTATTTTATAATTGAATATCATTAAGAAACTAGATTTTAAGTGTTCTCAGTACACACACAAAAAGATGTGGTAAGGTAATGCATATGTTAATTAGCTTAATTTAGCCATTTCACAATGCATACATTATTCAGATGTCCTGGTGTGTATTAGTTTGTCTTCATACTGCAATAAAGAACTATCTGAGACTGAGTAATTTACAAGAGGGTTAATTGACACAGTTCTGCATGGCTGAGGAGGTCTGAGGAAACATCCAATTGTGGCAGAAGGCCCAGGGGAAGCAAGGCACATCTTACATGGTGTCAGGAGGAAGAGAATGTGCCATACTTTTAAGTCATCAGTCTCATGAGAACTCACTCACTATCACAAGAACAGCAAGGGGGATCCAGTCACCTCCAACCAGGTCACACCCTTGATACACGGGGATTACAATTTGAGATGAGATTTGCGTGGGAACACAGAGCCAAACGGTATCAAGATGTATACTATAAATACATACCATTTTATTTGTCAATTAAAAACATGTTCTCACTTAGAAGTGGAACGAAATGATGAGAACACAGGGACACATAAAGGGGAACAACACACACTGGGGCTTTCAAGAGGGTGGTGGGTAGGAGGAGGGAGAGGATCTGGAAAAATAACTAACAGATATTAGGCTTAATACCTGGGTCATGAAATAATCTGTACAACAAACCCCATGACACAAGTTAACCTATGTAATAAACCTACACTTGTACTCCTGAACTTAATATAAAAGTTAAAAAAAGAAAAAATAATTATTATCTGAGAGGACACACAAAAGTAAAAACAAGAACAAAAGTCCTGAGAACAATTATCACATACAATTTTACACTTGTGTTTATTGTTTACATTTATACAGCTGTTAGTTGGTTAGCTCACATTCTTTTTTTAATGATGGGTTCCTTCACCTATACAGTTTTGGCTACAATATTTTTGTGGCTACAGTATTACACACATAATTACTACCAATAAATCTTCATAAGCATATCTTCTTAATGGGAAATATATGTCTCCTTGAAATAAGATTGAAAGAGAAATGACAAAAAGAAAAGAGAAAAAAGGGAAAAATGTAGAGAATAAGAGAGGATAGAAGTGAAGGATTGAGGGAGAAAGTATAGTGACTGAGCTGATGTTTTGTTTGTATGTTGGTTGTATGAGGCCAAGCATAGAGTTAGGCAAAGAGTGGCTTAGTAAGAAGTACTTAATGCACTACATTTGAAAGTGAAAAATAGGCAAATGCCCATCTGATAAGCAAAGACATAGGGCTAGAATTTGTCAAAATGTAAACAAAATGATATGGTTAAAAATATTTTTGAGTTAGAGGGAAAAGAATAATCCTTAGACATAAAAGCCTAGCATCCCAGTGCACTTTCCATGTGGAGTGAGGAAAATGTCCTAGTGCATGTAACCCTAAAGAAATTGTCTTTGTAAAAAAAAAAAAGAAAAGAAATTGTCTTTGTAAAGGCACAACATTACTGGAATATCATCTGGCAGATATAATTCATTACAAACATAGGTTAAAGTATGATTTCATTTGTATCTCTTTCAATTTCTTTGGAACAGGCTATTTTTGGTTAATTGATTTTCACAGATCTTTGACTCAAGTTCACCTTCTAATGTTATCTTACTTTTTTTATTACTTATTTGTGTGTGAATAGTCTATGTCACCACCTGAAGCATACTTGATATTATGGTGTTACTTTTAATTTCTATTTGAGGTATAAATATTCCAATCTTACTATGTCTGTCTTATTAGAAATATTAACACATTTCTAATTTTTCTGTATCAGATTACCTTTCCTCATTATGATTGCTTGAAATCAAATAGAGCAAAGCAAATCTTCCAGAGGTATAAGCTTGCTTGAAATCCAAAATATGTAAGAAGTTTCAAAAGAAAAGATGTTGTTCAACATTTAATATAATATGCCAAAAACATGTAAATATTTTTGATAATTTTAAAATGGTTTTGAATGCTGTAAAATGTCTTTGAAATTTTATGAGTTTTGGCTGCAATTGTGATATCTCATATTTCTGAATTCTTTCAATATTAAACTATCATGAAAGTGACACGAAGAGATACAGAAATACATTTAGAAACTGAACTAAAGAACAAAATGAAGGAAAAAAATTATTTTCTCTGCAGAAATTAAATGCAGATATGCAGAATTAAAAAGTTAATAAAATTGAGTAGAAACATTATTTCTATATCTGTGATCTGTAGGTACTGGTAAAGGAATAAAGAAAAACATTTCCTCAAAAACTAATAGTTAGGTATGTAACATTTTCTACATTACTTGCAAATTGGAAACTCTAAGCAATGTGAACACTATATGTCACCATTCAGTAAACAAAATGATTTAGCTATAAATAACTTCATATACATTATTAACTATATTAAATGCACAATGTCCATGGGTATTCACATTGTGAATTATGTCAGTGACCATGTTGTCTATGATTTGGCTGTGTGAGGAAAATTTTGTTTCCTTGTAATCTATGAGCACAGAATTATCTAACTGTATCTGATTTTTGTGAGTCTATACTTGGGGCAGTGCAGATGGTCATCTTAGACTCACAAAATCTAGGAAGACTCTCTTTTCATAAATTAGGAAGACTCTGAGGGATCTCTATTACAGCATCATTCACAAAATGATTGTGATAACAGGTTTACTGGTTTATTTATTTTCTGAAAAGCCTATGAAAACTGGGACCCTTTTCCATTTCTTTTAAAACTTTTACACTTGCACAATACCTGCTGAATTAGGCATTAGTAAATAATTACTAGATAAAAATATGAATTAAATCTATCTACCAAAATATGTCATTTAATTTTAGAACTAAACTGAGCATGATATCCTTGTCCTCTGTCTCTAGATACATGTTTTAAATGTCTGGGAGAAGACGCACTGTATGAGTAAGTTACTGTCTATTCAGGTTTAAACTCGATTTCTCGACCTAATGTATCTTATTACCATCCTACTAAGAATAAACCAATAACCACTTGAGCCTAAGTGGGTATTTGGAGAATAGAAGTGGTAGTTTCTTCCAGTAATTATCTAATATTATATTGGCAATTCATTGTGTAAGCAAGTGTAACATCCTCATTAATATTCTGGTAAAATATAAGTTAACATTTCTAGACATATATGCTAACACAGTCATAGTACCATGACTAAGCAAGTTTTAGAGTGTAGGTCACTGTACCTGGAGATATTTTCAAAATTGGATTAATCCAAAGGTAGACTTAATGTTATAAGCTGATTTAGACATAAAAGATGGCAGGCTCATTGAGCTGTCTTGCATATCCTACACTTGGAAAACCCTGGCCCTTAACCTTCGGTATGTTACACACTCTGGACTCAGTCATTCTGAATTATTCAAGAGCTTATAAATCATGATCCAAAAGTTGTGGTGAGAATTCTCTGCTATGTCCAAGTGAGAAGGTCAGCAAATCATTTCCACAGAAAACCATAAAGATAATCAAAATTTCCAAAGTAATCATTTTAGCATGCTGGATATCAACCAAAGGCTTGCAAATAATGTGACAAGCATTTATTATTAAATATTGCTAAACTTCAGGTAAGAGCTGTAGAAGTAGACATTCTTGTTGGGTCTATTTCTTCTTGATCCCCTCCCTTTCCAGCTCAGTCAGCACAGAGATTCTGCCAGGACAGGGAAAAGGGCAAGGATAGGCAAGGTTCTTTTCCACAGCCAGGAAGGGATCACTCAATTTGCAAAGGTGTATTAGTCTAGTTTCACACTGCTGTAAAGAACTATCTGAGAATGAGTAAAGAAATTTAATTGACTCACAGTTCTGCATGACTGGGAAGGCCTCAGGAAACCTATAATCATGGCAGAAGTTGAAGGGGAAGCAAAGCAGGTCTTTCATAGTGGCGAGTTTCATAGTGGGGGGGGGGAGGGAGGGAGGGAGGGAGGAAGTGCCACATTTTTAAACCATTAGATCTCATGAGAACTCTCTCACTATAATGATAACAGCATCATGAGGGACACTGACTCCATGATCCAATCACCTCAAACTGGGTACCTCCCTGGACACATGGGGATTACAATTTGTGATGAGATTTGAGTGGGGATACAAAGCCAAATCATACCCACATCCAGTGGTATTGTTGATGGAAGAAACGATATTTCTGGCAAACGTCAGGGAAAGCCAATGATTCATATAGCTTAAGTATGCTATCTTTGTTGGAGAAGGCATATTGCTGGCCAAGGCAATATATATGCAGGGAAGATATGCTGAGATGCATATTTTGATCTCTAGAGAAACCAACAAAATGTAACTAAGAAATATAGTACAAAACATCAACAGAGGAATTTTAGAAGTATGCTAAAAATAATTATGTAACATAAATGAAGGCAGTAAATAAGAAACAAAGACATGGAAAAAATGGAGAAAGCATATATAAAAAAGCAAATGGCAAAATGCCAAATGGAAATCCATCACTAATCACCTTACGTATGAAACTTCTAATTATTGTCTTTAAAAGGCAGAGATTATCAGACAGATTAGAAAAGTTAAATCCAACTACATACTGTCTAAAAAAGAAAAGATATCCACTAGATTGAAAACCACAAATGGGTAAAAAGTAAAAAGATGAAAGAATATATACCAAGCAAAGGCAACATAGGGAGCTGAAGTAGTTTTTCAATGACAGTCAAAATAGACACAATATTGCCATATAAAGACTTATACTATACAAAGGTCACCATATTATCAAGAAGAAAAAAGTGGTAGTTCATGGAAATTAAAGATTGAATTTATTAGGAAGATATAATAATTATAGAACCATATTCCCCTAACAAATTCTCAAATTACTTGGAACAAAAATGATGGAATGGAAAGAAAAAAGAAATGATAATAATCATTTAAATACTACACTCTCTGTAACTGACAAAACAACACAAAAACAATTAGAAGTATAATTAGCAAGAAGTCTAGAAAATCATGATCATTGAAGTTGGTCTAATTGATATATATACGATAAATCACCCAATAAATGTAGAATCTGCATTCTTTCCACAACTCATCAAACATCTCCAAAATACGTCATATGCTACTCTATAAAAGAGTCTCAATAAATTTCAAATGACTTAAGTTATACGAAACATGTTCTCTAATAAAACGTTGAGTTAAACAATAGAAAGGAATGTGAGAAATCTTCAAATATTGATAAACAAAATGCTTCTGAATAACTCATAGCAAAGAAAACAGCACAAGGCAATTCAGAAAGCACTTTGAATTGAATAAAAAGACAAGTGACATACCAATATTTGTGGAATATTTATAGCTTTTGTATTTAAAGTCACTGTATCAGGGAAGAAGAAAGACCTTAAAACAATAATGTAAGCTCACAGCTTATGAAACTAGAAAGAAAGTAAAGCAAACAAAAACAAAGCAAAGGGAAGAAAATAATAAAAACTTAAGAAACGAAATCAAATAGAACTGAGAAAACAACAGAAAAAGTTATGAAAATCAAGTTTGTTCTCTGAAAAGATTAACAAAACTTACTGACTTATACCTAAAACAACTGCAACAATGTAAAGTTGAATAATCAAAATTAAAGAGAAGACCCCACAAAAGAATATGTAGTAATTAAAACATTAACAATTTATATGAGGATATAGTTGTGAAAATTAAAAATAATAAAAGACAGCTGTGATAAAATGGAAAAATTTCTAGAAGGGAACACATTTGAAGACCAATTCAGGAAGATATAGAAGCACAAATACACTATATAAAACATTTAGAAATTGAATTAGTCATTAAAAATCTGCACAGAAAAGCATAGATATTTTAACTGATGCATTCTATTTAATATTTGAAGAATAAGTAACACAAAACCACCAAAACACTTTTAGCAAGTAAAGGAGTGAACATTTCCCAACTAGTTCTTTATAGGAGGTCAGTATGATACTACAACCATACAATTATGTTGCAAGAATATAAAACTACAGTTGAAAGCCCCTCTTTAATACTACCTCAAAAATCCTAATAAAATATTAGCATAATTTTTTCAGCAACCTATAAAAGAGATTATGCACCATGAGCAAGTTGGATGCCAAATCAGTTTAATATCTCAAAATTATTTAATATAATATGATGTTAACATAATAATGGACAAAAATTACATTTGACAATATTCAAAATCTACTTCTGACTAAACAGCAGAGATGTCAGAAGCAAACACAACCCTCCTAACAAATTAAGAGTAGAGGGAACATCTCTTCCACTTCATAAAAGACATTTGTGAAAAACCCACAGTTAACATGATACTTCACTGTGAAAATGCTGATTTCTCTACCTGTAGTAACAGAAACAGGAAAGACCTTTTTCCGTCAGTGTGATCTAACAGTTTTTTCTTGAGATTTGAGACAGAAAAGTAAGGAAGAAAAGAACAAAAGAAGAACAGAGAGAAAAGAAGTAAAACTCATATGCAAATGACATCATCTTTTATGTAGATAATTTCAAAAAATTAAAGAAGACAAGATTTTCATAGAATATAATATGGATTTGCAAAAGTTAGGCGTATTTCTACACAATTTTATATTCAAAACACTTCAAAAATAATATTAAGAAAATAATGTCATTTATAATAGAATAAAAAATAAAATGATTAAGAATAAAAACTAAAAAAGTACGAGGCTCATAAGGTTTAAAAAGAAAACATTGCTGAGAGAAATTAAAGTTCTGAATAAAAATTCATGGGTTGGAAGATATGATATGATACTTTCCAGTTGGTAATTTTTCCCCAAAATAATCTAAAAAATTAATTCAATTCTTGTTCAAAGTACCAGCAGTTTTTAAAAAATAAAAATTAACAAAATGATCTTAAAGTCTTATGGAAATGTAAAGTACATAAAAAGCCAAAATAATTTTTTAAATGAAACAAATACCAAGTTAACTATTTTTTTTCAAAACCTTATGAAGCCAGAGTAATCAAACAATTTGATATTGGGGCAAAGGTTGGTATATAAAAAATTAAATTAATAATTTAGAAATAAACCTTTATGGCTGCATAGTATTCCATGGTGTGAGAACACATCGACACAGGGAAGGGAACATCACACACCAGGGCCTGTTGGGGGGTTGGAGAGGTAAGGGAGGGATAGCAGCTGATGGGGAGGACTGGGGAGGGCTAACATTAGGAGAAATACCTAATGTAGATGACGAGGAGGAATGGATGCAGAAAACCACCACAGCATGTGTATACCTATGTAACAAACCTGTACATTCTGCACATGTACCCCAGAACTTAAAGATTATAATTAAAAAAAAGAAATAAACCTTTATATTTATGATGACCTAATTTTTAACAAATGTGCCAAGACAATTCCATGGGGAAAGGACAGGCAGTATTACTTTTCTCCAAATGGAATTAGGATAATTGAGTGTCCAAAAAAAGAAAAAGAAAACAGAAATAAATCCCCTGAGATTTTAACCTTATACCATATGAAATATTAACACAGAATAGACCACAGATCAAAATGAATTGAATGTGCTAAAACAATAAAATTTCTAGAATGAAACATACATCTAAATTATAGTCTAGGAGTTTTATACTTCTATATTTGATAAGGAACATGAATGCAAGATATTATTGAATTCTTATATGGTAATAAGAAAACTGTAACACAATTTTACAAATAGGTAAAACCATTTATTAGAGATTTTATCAAAGACGATATGCAAATGACTAATACATAAAAAGATGCTCAACATCATCAGTGATTATGGAAACACAAATTAAAACCTCTGCAAAACCTTATTTTACCTGAATTAGAGTGACTACAATAAGATGACAGAAAATATTAAATATTGGCAAGCAGGCAGGGAAATCTGAATCTAGACATTGCTGGTAATGAAAACTTGTTGCAACCATTCTAAAGAATAATTTATTTTTTTAAATGTCAAGTATTAACACAAAGCCTAGCAATTTTGCTTTTAGGATCAATGAGAAATAAAAGTACATACACACATAAATACCTGCATGCAAATATTTATAGCATCAATATAAGTATTTCATAATAGCCATAACCTGGCAGTAACCTAGTAAGTGGAAATACAGTTATCTAGTAACATCGTCATGTAATGGACTACTATTCACCAATGGAAAGGAGCTGACTAGTGATATGTGGTACAAAATAGGTGAATTCAAAAATATTAAGCTAAAAGAAAAGTGCAGGAAAATAGATCACATACTGTATAATTCCTTTTATACCAAATATCCATTAAATGCAAATTATAGACCTAGAAAGGGATCAGTCATTCTGTAGAGTGGGATGTGGTAGTGAGAATTAACTAAAAATTAGTTTAAGGCAAATTTTTGATGGAATGTTCTAAAACTGAATTGTGGTGATAGTTACAGAACTCTAGAAATTTTCTAAAACATATTGACTACATATATAGGAGGTGAATTATAAAGTATGTGAAATTACATGCTATATAAAACATAAAGCTGTTATTTAAAGTTCCTCCTGTACTCTAGGATAAGAAAGGTAAGACATCATATGTATGTGATGTCATCAACTAAATCAAGAGAAGTATGGAGAATTAGTTGCCAAAATGTGGACATTCTTACTATGCTATCATCTTCTGAACCCAATATCAACACTTTAAATATAATTGAAACAATTATGGCACTTTTTTTTATAAGGTGTATAGATGAGCAGAAGGCCTTTTCAATTTAAATCTATAGGTTACTGTTACCTATTGATGTGTATTAATTTGAGTTTCTTGGTTTCGATAGAATTTTAACTTCTTCTCAAAACCACAGAGCTGCTATTATTTCTTGATTTCAATTCTCTTTTCTTATCCACACCAGTAGAACAAAAATTCAATACCTAATACGTATTTTTACAACCGTTACTTCCTCTGTCTCTATTAGTCCTAGCCCAATTTTCCAGGTACAAAACACTCCTGTTATATTTAACAGCTGTAATACTGTAGTCTTCCATCCTCTAGTTAGTTTTCTATTCAATACATTCTCCACTCTATGTTTGGAATACTCTGTAAAATGCTAATTTGCTTACACACGTGACAAATAAACACTCCTCCGTGGCTTTTCATTGCAATCATTATACATTCCAAGTTTCTTAATATAGATGATATGCTATCTATGCCTACTTGCATCAGACTTTACCTGACATCCTGCATGTGAGCCAAGCTGAAATCACAATATGCTATATGCATCTTGGCCCCAGGTCATTATTTATGTTATTTTCTCTTTCTGAAACATCCACTCCTGTATTATCCAACATTTCTGCCGTTCTCCTCGCTGCCTTTACCTGGTTAATTCCTAACCATCCTTTTAGACTTAAATCAGATATCATTTCCTCTGGAATGCCTTTCTTGAAGTCCTTCTGAATAGAAAATCCTGCTATGTACTTCCACTATCTTACTAACTTGTGGAACAATTACAGATCTCCAAAGCATTGCAGATAACAGATGTTGAATAACTATTTAAAGAATGAATTAATGAATTAATGAAACATTGAATATAGTGTTAATATTTCAGTTGAGCAGTTTAATGTTAAGCCCTGTGAAACTTGGCATATTAGTTAAAGTATGTGCACATTTTCCAGCTCAGACCAACTTTCTATGATTAAAACCATAAATTAAAGAAGCAACTTGCTGACACTTTGTCAGCATTCAATCAACTTCCCCCAGTGATTATCTAATTTTCTTCTCAAATAAATTTTCTCCCTCAACACTCCCTCAGGCAATAGATTGTGTAAACAGATGAACCTTGAACTGAATTCTGTAGGTCATTTATGCTATTTTAATATGGAAAATGAATTTCAGACTTTAAAATTTTACATTCTTGCTGTATTTGTATTTATATCTCTCTACCTGTAAATGAAATAACCTCCTCAACCTAATTTTGTCATTGGCAGATTACATATTTGTCATAATGTTATCTATCAATAATTTACTTTCATATTACAAATAACTAGGAATTGGTATATGGGTGTATTCTTCATTGCTAATAAATATGTCCTGGATGGACAAGCTATCAAATGACTTTATAAGCACAAGGATAAATTATTAGCTTAGTATGTTTTAATTTTTATACCTAGGTTATTTAAGAGCTCTGGAGTGAATTTATCTAATAAAGACAGTAGACTGACTTCTTATTAGTGACTTATTATATGTGTAACACGATGAAAGGTATTATAATCACACAGCACTAAATCTTAGGTATTAAAACTATACATGCCATATTAAACTCTGAGAATGACATGTATGTCTATTAGTACAGACTTAATAGTAGATTGCATCTGAGTACATATTTTCAATTATACATTTTTATTTTACTTTCTGTTTATTTGGTGATGGTAGCTGTTTCCTCCAGTAAATAAAATAATTCTAAAATGGTACAGTAAGTTTTACTAGGGTCCAGAAGACAGAGAAATTTAAATGGTAATTTGATATATTCTATTATATATATACTATATATTTATCAATGAGAATATCTCAAAGTAATCTCTTAAATAGTAATTAAGGTTTACAGAATCCATCTAAATTAATTGAGGTACACTCTGCTAAATTTAATAGATGCTGAGTGACAAATAGGTGGTGAAGATGACTGTGGCTAGAAATTGTGTCCCCTCAAAATCCATATGTTGAATCCCCAGTATGCATGCCTAGCAACTTTACATTTAAAAATATTTATCCTTATAATTTTATTTCTAGAATATGCTTTGGCTGCATAAAAATAGATTACAAATCTTATATTTTGCTGAAAATTATTATATATTTATTACTATGGAATCATCATAATTGCATGTAATTTATTTGTGTTTATTAATCTTTGCTCAGTTATATGAAAGGCTCCTGGTTATATAAATATCTTTCTCCTCTTTAAAAATAACTATTAAATTTAAATTATGTGTGAAAATACAATCAAAATTGGAAGCCAATCAAAATTAATGCTATGATATACAAAAATGCAAAAGTGTGCGTTTCATTAACATTTGTAAAAAGTTGTAATCACTGCAGATACTCTTCCCTGTTTTTCTTATTCTTTTTCATCATTTAGAGTTAAATACAGAATTACACATTTTTTAAAAAAATTCAATAGAATTTGGGGGGACGGGTGGTGTTTGGTTACACGAATAAATTCTTTAGTGATGATTTCTGAGATTTTGGTGCACCATCACCCAACCAGTGTACACTCTACCCAATAAGGATTACACTTATTGAGTAAATGAAATGTCACTAATTAAAATAGACTGGATGAATATATTAAGACAGATTTGGAACTAGTATATATTTATAATTTTATCTATTTTAAATACCTTTGTTTAATATCATTTTCATGTATGTGATTAACATTACACATTTTTTTTTTTCTTTTTTGAGATAGAGTTCCACTCTTATTACCCAGGCTGGAGTGCAATGGCGCGATCTCAGCTCACCACAACCTCCGCCTCCTGGGTTCAGGCAATTCTCCTGCCTCAGCCTCCTGAGTAGCTGGGATTACAGGCACGCACCACCATGCCCAGCTAATTTTTTGTATTTTTAGTAGAGACGGGGTTTCACCATGTTGACCAGGATGGTCTCGATCTCTTGACCTTGTGATCCGCCCACCTCGGCCTCCCAAAGTGCTGGGATTACAGGCGTGAGCCACCGCGCCCGGCTCACAATTTTTTTAATAGTTTGGAAATTCAGAAAGAATGTTAATATTCTGAATTATTTCATATTAATACTATTAGTAGCATATGAGGATATCAAATATATTATATTTTGAATCGATGCTCACAACTCTATGAAGTAAAAGCCATCCAGAGAAATTAAATGACTTAATTCCCAAACCTAGAAGGGCAGAAGATAAGGATAACCTGAGTTTCTCTGTCAAGCTCTCACCTCCCTTTATGCCCCATTTCCTCTTCACATATAAGTGTTTATGTGGCAAATCAGAAAGCAGAATGAAGGTAGGTATATCTAGTGGTCTCATCATAGCATGCACAATATTGGCAAAGCAGTTCTGGGTAGCTTTTCTCAAGCTACAATGGAGAGATTTGAATAAAAATGCAAATAAATAAAACATTGATCCAAGGAAAAGATAGCACATTCCAACTGTGTGCCACAATTCACTGCTTTCCTGATCAAGTTGTTGTAGCCTTTATAATTATTTAGTAAACCTGTTTTCAACATGAGTGTATCTTAAAGTGATGCAAAAGTTCTCATACATTAAGAACAGGTACATGACTAGAGAAAGTCACAGAAATGTTTATAGCTATTATAATCTGATGACTGACATAATCAGAGTTGCTCCAGGATATCTGTGGAAGTATTACTGATGCTTATCTCAAAATACAACTGCCTGTTCAGCTTTTTTTTTTTTAATTCCCCACACAAAGTTAATTAATAATTATTTCCTATCGCAAACCAGTACAGCACTTTGCATATATCTCTCTTACAACTTGTGGGCTTTTAGGGGACTCAGCTTTCTTTCTTTCCCAATCCTACCTAATTCTGTCACTAAATAGGTAGGAGTTCATTCTCTGAATTAGCAAGTACCATAGTTAGACTTTCAGATGGTCCTCTGAAATACTTTTTCTCCTTAGAAAAGAAAAGGTTTCAGGCTACCTTCAACTGAGAATAGTTGTTGAGCAGCCCTCTCTCTCATCTTCTCTCTCTCTCTCCTTTGCTGTCCTGTCTTTCCATATTCCTAGACTCTTCCTTCCATGAGTCCTAAGAATTTTGAAAGGCTGAAGCCGGTGCTCTACACCTCTGGCCTAAAGTTTCAGGGCAGCAACTGAAGACCAGCACTGTTAAAGGCAAGAAGCAAATCTTCCTGGATCTCTTGCTTTGTTTGTATTTTCTTTCTGTATGGTTTGCTTTTCCTCTGTAGGTTTCTTTTAACTATCGCTGTGTTGAAATAAAAGGTGCTAAAATCCAATTGCATGATTTTAAAACAGTTAGTGAAAGAAGACATTCTGGCCTGCTTTGTTTCTTGGCCCTAATCTGACCACTGTCTTTAAAGAGGGATGTTCTTTGTATGTTCCAGTGTCAGTCACCAGTAGCTGATCTTAAGATTTTAATCAAAAAAGCTCAAGTATAAACTATATTTTTTTCAGATAAGAGTTTCACTCTTGTTGCCCAGGCTGTAGTGCTATGGTGCGATCTCGGCTCACTGCAACCTCCGCCTCTCAGGTTCAAGTGATTCTCCTGACTTAGCCTCCCAAGCAGCTGGGATTACAGGTGCCTGCCACCATGCCAGGATAATTTTTTCTGCATTTTGATCTTGAACTCCTGACCTCAGGGGATCTGCCTGCCTCAGTCTCCCAAAGTGCGGGGGTTACAGGAGTGAGCCACCACATCCAGCCAACTATTTGTTTTCTTGATCTCGTCTTCTGTGTGTGTATGTGTGTGTGTGTGTATGCGCGCGTGTGTGCATGTACACTATGAAGGATAGAATTCATAAAATGTATAAATCTGTAATTTAGGATCTATTTTTTGACACTTCAAATATGCCACTATGAAGTGTATCATGATTATTTGTTCACATATTTGCCTTCTCCTGGAACTAAACTCTTGGAAGCTGTGAATCATACGTTGTCTACATTTTTCTCCCAGAAACCTATATGTCTGGTTAGCAGTTGACTCTTGCTAAGTGAAAGCTCCAAAGCCTGACTGAACTCCTGAATGAACAAATAAATGGATAGGATGATAACCTGACTAATCTAAATATCAGCACTTAGGCTGTTCTCTGTAGGTGCCGAAAGAACTTAGAGAGCCTCTACAAAGTCATTGTAATTGTATACACGTGCCACGCTTTGGAGATTACTGCTAAATAAAGATCAAGTTAGTGTTTGTATTTCCCCAGAGAAAACAGAGAATTGAATTTCAAAGACAAGTTGTTGCCTTGGAGGTAGAAGAGGATTTTAATCAGCAAAGAGAAGAAAAAGAGTAAGAAATGTAATCTGTTACCCAATCTCTAAGCTAAATCATTTTACCCTTTTAGACATATTTCTCATAGTCTTCACAGAGGGAAAAGGGAAAAAGTAACTTCCATCATTGGTGCCTGTTCCCCTAGCAGTCTCCGTATTAAAGATGCTGGACTGCAGATCTTCACTGCTGAGGGAAAATATTAACCTCATTCTCTCCAAACACAGCATGAGGCCTAAATAATGTCCTTCTTCATTTTGGAACCTAAGGTTGGGTACAGAACAGTCTTACAATGACAGTGTTTAGACTGTTGGCAATCATGAAAATGAAGTAAGTCTTATGAGGGGGCTGTGGAGCTTAGTTTTAAAAGCATTGTTGCCTATAAAATTTTGAAGGTGCATCATATTGTCAGGGAAGGTCTAATGTACTTTTTGAGTCATGAAATTTTGGTGTTACATTTGGCTTGTGGGTTACATAATAAAACATAAGTTGATAATTATCTCTAACCTTTTCTAGTTTTTTTTTTTTCACATTTAGGTGTATGAAAGCATTCTAAGTAGTACTGACATTTTTAAACTCAAAATATCATGAAGTTAGGTAATCTACTTTAAATGCTAACAGTAACAACTTTATATGTTTCATTATTTAAATTATCATTCCAAGATATTATTTTAAAATGAATAACACGTAATATTTTAAATACCTATAAAATACTTTACAAATGCAATTAACTAACATAAATTTATATAGTAATCCTTAAAATCAAATGGTAGTTACTATTTAGAATATTTTTCTCTACTTCTATGTTATTATAAAGAACTAATATTAATGATCAAAACCCATCCTTCAACCCCCAAGGAAACAAGGCACTAGAAGAATTCTAATCATAATTTTGCTTTAGTGCAAGTGTCTCATTCTCAGAACACAATCCTGCAGGCTGCAATGACATGATTCCTCTTCTTAACCTCCCTAAATTTTATGTCTCAGTGTGTATTGCTCCTAGTTATTTTTTTTTTAATTTTTTTGTTTCTATTTGTCTTTGGAAAACTGAAAGTGTTGATATTCACTATTTCACTGTCACCTAGAACTGAGAGGCTTTTCTGCATCCAAAAACTCCTCTCGTTTATTTTTCTTTTGCTGATATATTGCCCAAGTCAGAGTAGAGAGAGAGAAGGCAGAGTCAACCTGGGGAGCATTTGACAAGTGGCATTGAAAATCTACTGCTTGACAATATTGATTCTTCCTATCCATGAGCATGGAATGTTTTTCCATTTGTTTGTGTCATCACTGATTTCTTTAAGCAATGTTTTGTAGTTCACAATGTAGAGATATTTCATCTTCCTGGTTAGATGTATTGCTAGGTACCTTATTTTTTGTGGCTATTGTGCATGGGATTGAGTTCTTGATTTGGCTATCAGCTCAGATGTTGTTGCTGTACAGGAATCTACTAATTTTTATACAATCTTTTTGTATCCTGAAAGTTTGCTGAAATTGTTTACCAGATGAAGGAGCTTTTGGGTAGAAACTCTGGGGTTTTGCAGGTATAGAAGCATATCATCTGCCAACGGAGATAGTTTGACTTCCTCTCTTCCTATTTACGTGTCTTTTTTCTTTCTCTTGCTTGATTGTTCTACCCAGTGCTTCCAGTTTTATGTTGAGTAGGAGTCATGAAAGAGGGCATCTTTATCTTGTGCTGGTTTTCAAGGTGAATGCCTCCAGCTTTAGCCCATCCAATATGGATGTTGACTGTGGGTTTGTCATTGATGGCACTTATTATTTTGAAGTAAGTTCTGTCAGTGCCTAGTTTTTTGAGGGTGTTGAACATGAAGGGATGTCTAATTATTTCAAAAGCCTTTTCTATGTCTACTGAGATAATCATGTGGTTTTTGTTTTTAGTTCTGCTTACATGATGAATCACATTATGGATTTGTATATGTTGAACCAATGAGGCATATCAGGGATAACACCTACTTGATCATGGTGGATTAGCTTTTTGATGTGCTGCTGGATTTGGTTTTTCAGTATTTTCGTTGGGATTTTTGCATTTATGTTCATCAAGAATATTGGCCTGAAGTTTTCTTTTGTTGTTGTTGTTGTGTCTCTGGCTCTTTTTGGTATCCGCATGATGCTGGTCTCATAGAATGAGTTAGGAAAGAGTCCATCCTCTTAAATCTTTTGGAATAATTTTAGTAGGAATGGCACCAGTTCTTCTTTATACATCTGATAGAATTTGGCTGTGAATCCATCTGTTTCTGGGCTTTTTTTGTTGGTAGCCTTCTTTTTTAATTACCGAATCCGTTTTGGAACCTGTTATTGGTCTGTTCAGGGATTCAATTGCTTCCTGGTTTAGTCTTGGGAGAGTGTATGTGTCCAGGAATTTATCCATTTCTTCTGTTTTTCTAGTTTGTTTATAGAGGTGTTCATTGTAGTCTCTAAGGGTTTTTGTTGTGGTTGTTGTTACTGTTTTTGTTTTTTTCCCTGTGGGGTCAATGGTAACGTCCCCTTTGTTATTTCAGATTGTGTTTATTTGGATCTTTTCTCTCTGTTATTTTTCTAGGTAGTGATCTACCTTGCTTTTTTCAGAAAACAAACTTCTGGATTCATTTATTTTTGTATGATTTTTCATATCTTATTTTCCTTCAGTTCAGCTTTGATTTTGATTACTTCTTTTTTTCTGCTAGGCTTGAGGTTGATTTGCTATTGTTTCTCTAGTTTCTCTAGTAATGATGTTAGGTTGTTAATTTAATATCTTCCTAACTTTTTGATGTGGACATTTAGTTCTACAAACTTCCCTCTTATTACTGCCTTAGCTGTATTCAAGATACACTAATGAACTGTATATTTGTTCTCATTAGTTTCAAAAAAATTCTTGATTTCTGTCTTAGTTTTATTATTTACCCAAAAGTAATTTAGGAGCAGGTTGTTTAATTGCATACAATTGTCTGAGTTTCAGTGATTTTCTTGGTGTTCATATCTATTTCTGTTGCTCTGTGGTCCAAGACTGTAGTTGGTATGATTTCAGGGTTTTTGTTAATTTCCTGAGGTTTTTTTTTTTTTTGTCTGATGGTGTGGTTGCTTTTAGAGTACATATCATGTGCAGTTGAGAAGAATGTATACTCTGCTGTTTTTGAATGGAGAGTTCTGTAGATGTCTATTAGGTCCATTTGATCATGTTGATTTCACATCCTGAATACCTTCAATTTACAGATTCAGTGCTGTTCTTATTAACTACCAAGGACATTCTTCATCAAATTAGAAAAAGCTATTTTAAAAATTACTATGGAACCACAGAGGAACCCAAATAGCCAAGGTAATCCTAAGCAAAAAGAATAAAGCTAGAGGCATCAAGTTTACCCAACTTCAAACTACACTACAATGATACAGTAACCAAGACAGCATGCTACTGGTACAAGAACAGACACATGTACCAAAGGAAGAGAATAGATATCTCGGAAGTAAGGCTGCACAGCTGTAACCATCTGATCTTCAACAAAGGTGACAAAAAACAAGTGAAGGGGAAATGACTCCCTATTTAATAAATGGCTATAGAATAACTGGATACTCACGTGCAGAAGATTGAAACTGAATCTCTTACATTCATTATATACAAAAATCAACCGAAGAGGTACTAAAGATTTAAATGTAAAACATAAAACTATAAAAATCCTACAACAAAACCTGGAAATACCATTCTGAACATAGGTCCTGGCAAAGACTTTATGACAAAGACTCAAAAAGTAATTGCAACAAAACAAAAAATTAACAAATGAGACCTAATTCCCTAAAGAGCTTCTGCACGGCAAAAGAATCATTCAATCAATAGAGTATACAAATAATCTACTGAATCTGAGAAAATATTTTCAAACTATGTATCCAACAAGGGCTTAATATTTAGAATCCATAAGGAACATAAACAGATATGTAAGCAAAAACAACTCCATTAAAAAGTGAGCAAAGGACATGAATAGACACTTTTCAAAAGAAAACATACATGTGACCAACAAGCATGTGAAGAAAAGCTCAAAATCACTAACTATTAGAGAAACACAAATCAAAACCACAATGGGATACCATCTCACACCAGTCAGAATGGCTATTACTAGAAAGACCAATAATGACAGACGCTGGTAAGATTATGGAACAAAGGGAATGCTTATACACTGACGGTTGAAGTTCAAGTTAGTTTAAAATTTACATTTTAAAATTTTACATGTACATTTTAAATGTAAATCAGTGTGGCAGGTCTTCAAACAAATTAAAATAGAATTACCATTTGACCTAGAAATTTCAGTATTGGATATCTAGTCAATGGAATATACATTATCCTAACATAAAGACAAATGGTGCATATGTTCATTGCAGTACTCTTCACAATAGCAAAGGCATGGTATCAGCCTAAATGTCCATCTAGATAAAGAAAATATGATATGTATACATTATGGAATACTACGGAGCCATAAAAAAACAATGAGATCATGTCCTTTGCAGCAACATGATGCAGCTGGAGGCCATTATTCTAAGCAAATTAATGTAATAACAGAAAACCAAGTACAGCATATTCTCACTGAAAAGTAGGAGCTAAATAATGAGGACACATGAACATAAAGAATGGAAGAAGAGATAATGAGGTCTTCTTGAGGAAGGAGGATGAGAGGAGGAGGAGGAGGATTACAAAAAACTTACCAATTGGTTACTATGTTTATTACCTGGGTAACAAAATTATCTGTATACCAAACCCCCATGATAAGCAGTTTACCTATATAACAAACTGGCACACATATGAACCTAAAATATATTTTTAAAAAATAACTACAACTTGAATTGTCAACTCATACAAAAACACACTTTAAATAAAATACTTGGCAAAGCCCTAAGTCATGTGGCTTGTAAAATATGATGTCATAAACTAAAAATGTATTACTTTCCTACTTTTATATATCAAGAAAGCACTTCACAGACAATAATTAAGTGACTAAAGGTGACATCAAAATGTGTGAAAATGAATCAAATTCCTTTATTAAACAGGATATACAA
The DNA here is from genome assembly GCF_030222135.1 of Aotus nancymaae. Lineage (NCBI taxonomy): Eukaryota > Metazoa > Chordata > Mammalia > Primates > Aotidae > Aotus > Aotus nancymaae. The sequence continues at coordinate 36,839,578 of NW_026988413.1, forward strand.
GTCTACTAAGATGTTACTTTTCTCCAAGCCAAACTTAATATACTATTTATGGATTATTTTTCTAGCAAACTTTAATAAATCATAATAGACATAACATTTGCTCTCATTTTATAAAGGTGTAAGTATCAGGTGTCCCAAGATTGATGTTTTTTTGTCATTTTGTTATACAATATTGAATAACACATTAAGCTCTGCTCTAGGAAAAATACAGTTATGGGAGCAAAAGAATACTAGGAAAGGTGAATTTAATATACAGTGGCTTTATGTAGAAGCTTGCTTATAGGGGGATATTGATAAACCTTTTAAAATTTTGAGATTGAATTATTTCTCTGTATCTTTAATTTTTGTTTTAATATTAATGACCATTTATATGAGTACATTTATATTTGTTTCAGAAGAATTATATTTATTTATGTTAGGAAATCACCTTCTTCTAAGTATAATAGAGAACATAAATTTAACATGAATGAAATAAGGGCTCTAAGTTGGCCAGAAACAAAGGCAGTGATTTGCCACCCCTAGGAAGAAGGGGAAGTCATTGCGACTATGGGAAAAAAAGAAATAAATAAGACAGTTAGTTGACAGCCACAATATTCACCTAGTGCAAGTGAAAATTTGTATCCAAATACATGATTTTGATGTTATAATAGTCATTGAAGGAATTTGTTTGCATTAATGGTTTGAAATATAAATTCTGTATGTCTTTTCATCTCTGTGTTAGTCTTCCAGCTATAATAGAATCATTAACCAATGAGGTGCAATTTCAACAGTTTTGATTGTCTCTAAAATGATTATTCGGTCAGCCAGGTGGAGATTTTGCAATAATTGCACTGGGATGTCTCCCACCTGATGGGTTGTTTTCTCTCTGACTGATTCTGTTAGAAAATGTTATTTCCTAGCTAACTCTTCTGCCCTAAAAGATCTTGTGTTGGCTCCCGTTACCAAACACGGATTCATTTAGATACTGCTCTGTTGAATATAATTGTGTTGAAATGACCTGCTTCAGTTTAGAAGGTGAGTGAGTTTATGGTCATAAAAATGTAATCTTAGAGCCCAGCAAATAACTCCAAGTAACTTCAGCCAGATCTATTTCTGGTGCCAAATTATCAGTAGCAGCTTACCCTACCTATTTCAAAGAAAGGGCTTTTTGGCACAAGAGAAACTGTACTATTCATCCTAAAAGTCTATTTTGTACTTTTATTTAAAGATTTGTTATGTAATGGTATTAATCAACTAATTTTTAAAGTTTTCACCACTCATTCAGGTTTCCAGACTATTTTTGGAAGATATCTCATTAGCAATTGTCATGTAGAATTAATAGCGCCACAAATTTTGAAATTATTTCTGATATTTTTTCTTGTATGGATCTTCCATAAAATATATAATTGAATATCTATTTTATCATGCAATAATTACTGTTTTAACAATAAAAATAATCTGCATAAGTGAAATATATATCTGCCCAAATATAAAAATTTTTAATTGATTCTCAGATTATTAATGCATTATTTTACAAGAACTTTGTATAATTTACTCATAGCAAACATCCCTTTAAAAGAAAACACAATCTATGCATTAGTTTCACGAGAAAGAATGTTGTCTTTAATAGATTACTGTGTTTCAGTTTTTTTCATATGTAATACCTGCTGAAGATATTCATGTTCATGAACCTATTGTATTCTTCTTCTAAATGTTTTAGTGTCATAAAACCAAAACCAATAGCATTGCACTTTTAGAGGTCACACGACCACAGTATCTGAAAGCCCAACCTCCATCATTTCCAAATTGTGTGCATGCGAGTGTGTATGTGTGTATGTGTTTATGTAGGGATGTACACATGCTCCTGAGTGAACTTGTGTGAGAAAGATGTGGATATATGGGGTTGTGTGAAGATGATAACTGTTATGATAAACACTCCAGAATTAATATTACGTATCAGGCTTGTGAGAATAATGTTTCAGACTCATGTGTATGATCCCAGCAAACATTTAGTTTTATAAGGGGACCATCTGCTGTAGTTGGAAAGTGGTGGCAGGGAGGCAATACTTGGAGCCTGGGCTGTTTCTTAGGCTAAACAAAACAGCTTATGCTCTCTGTATTTCTGTATAATTACTTTAACCAGAACTCTGAGGCAATACAAGCATCTTGTATTATTTGTAAACATATATAAGCATAAGCATGCTTTATGAGGCTTGAATTTGGAGACTCTAGCCTATCATTTTGTAGGCTTCACCACTAACCTAAATTCCATGGTCTTAGGAACGTTCTGAAAACCATTGCCCTTTGAGCTACAAAAATTGAATACCTTGACAAAAATACACGTGTGTTCTGATGTAATTTTTCTAACATAATTACTATGCTACAAAAAAATGTGTTATACTAAAGGACTTGCAATTTATTACAAACTCTCATAAAATGTCCCATATTAAACATATATAGTTTTTCTCCAGAATATTTTTATTGGCAGCTATGTGTGCTCATATTTTGTCCACTCACACAGCTACTAAGGAATATTTAGAGATCCCTAAACCAACTAATATTTCAGGGATTTTTGCAGTTGTTTTTACATAATAAACATGATTTCTATAGATGACTCAACTTGATAACTTGGAAATCACAAAATTCTACTTTTATTAACTTTAACCCTATTTATTTTATTATACTTTAAGTTCTGTGATACATGCGCACAATATGCAGGTTTGTTACATAGGTATACATGTGCCATGATGGTTTGCTGCATCCATCAACCTGTCATATACAGTAGGTATTTCTCCTAATGCTATCCCTTCCCTAGCTCCCACTCTGCACAGGCTGTAGTGTGTGATGGCCCCTCCCTGTGTCCATGTATTCTCATTGTTCAACTCCCACTCATGAGTGATAACATGCGGTGTTTGATCTTCTGTTCTTGTGTTAGTTTGCTGAGAATGATGGTTTCTAGCTTCATCCATGTCCCTACAAAGGACATGAACTCATCTTTTTTTAATGGCTGCATAGTATTCCATGGTGTATATGTGCCACATTTTCTTTATCCAGTCTATCAAGATATTGCTAATATTTATAAGCCCTTAGATTTATGCATGTCTTAAAGGGGGAATAGTGTTCTTATTTGATAAAGTATTGAATGTTAAAGCTTAAGGTACAATTATATGTAAATAAATATATTTTGTATATATGTCTGAAAAGCTAAAAGTACAGAAAAAATGCATCAACTGAAATGAAACTGTTGTATTTTTCTCAATTTTGGTCTTCCTGTTTCTTCCTGGAGAGTGTCTATAAATTTCAGCCCTGCCCTGACAAGGCTCAAGGGAAAGTGGTCATGGCTGTTTACAGCATGTCTTTCCCAGGATACTTTATTATCCTGGCAGACAGCCTAATGCCTAGGTGTTCAATCTGTGACGAGTTGTCCCTTTCAGAGGAAGTCTGTTTATATCACCAGATGCCCTTGTGGTTTTTGTCTGACTTGTGTCCAGTTTATTTGCCAAGAGAGACACTCCAGGAGAGGCCTGACAGGAGGAGAGTTAGATTTGAGTGTGTCTGTCAGGCAAGATACTGGTGAGGCAGCCAGACAAAACGTATGAAAGAATAGAAGCGCTTTGTGAGCCACAGATCCATGAGAGAAGAGGGCTGCCCCTCAGGACCCATGAGGAGTCCAGAGATAGCTGGGAGCTTGACAGGGGGAGAGAGAGAGAGGAGAGAGAGAGAGAGAGAGAGAGATTAAGACGGGACCTGTAGGACTCTGCTTTTATTAAGGTCCCTGGGCATTATCCTTAGGCTTTTCCTACGATTATAAATTGGATAGTTTAAGGAAAGCACACTAAAAAAGAGAAATTTATTTATATGACTCTAATGTTAACCATTAGGTTTTACTGTGGTTAGTAGCTGTGTGTATGTTGTTTTGCTGAGGAGTGGGATGAGGAACAAGCAGACTATATTGCAAAGGAGAAGTTTCAACTAGACCGAGTATGACAGTTACAACTGAGTTTCAAACAACTATGTTGGCCTAAAAATAGATTCTGAGGCAGCAACTATATTAAACACATTTATGTCAGAGCCACATTTATAAAATATATGATCAGAAAAGACTGGAAATATTGAGACAAAGGATTGTAAGCATTTCGGTGGGAACCATAATGTGGCCTAGGGATCGATCATTCAATGTGTGGATACATAGGAACTATGGAGGCTGAAACTTGAAACCTCACTGGGGAACAGGGTCAAAGTGAAGCTTGGCTTAAGAGGATTAATAGAAGGAGAAAGCAGAGAACAGCCCAGGTGCAGTGGGATATTTCCAAATCTACAGAACTGTTCTCTAAAATGACATATTTGCAAAGGCCTCATCTCCATTTTCATGTGTGATCATTGATCATTCATTTACATGAATAACACTCCTTTCCTGGAAGTCTCTAGTCTCTCTAGTCCAAGAAAAATAAACAAACATGTACACAGGTTTTTTAGTCTATAATCCATTTCCAAATATCCTTGAAATGAAACCACAATGGAAAGAGAAATAAAGTACTTCTTCATATGTATATTATAACTATATATATTTAAAATATTATATATATATATATATATATATATATATATAAACTATTATGACATTAGTCGGATTCTTTAACTTTTTACACATTTCCTGTGCTTGATGTAACAAATCAGAAGTGAACTTTAACTGAAGGCTTACTTTCTAATTCTACCTTTGCAGTTACTTTCATGAAAGTAACTTAATTTCACCAAGCTTTAGTGTCCTAATATTGATAAAAGAGAGTAGTATCTTATCGTGTATTCCAAAAATTAAATATCACGATTTTGCACAACACTTGACACATAATTCTTCTAGAATTATTTCTGTCTTTCTTATGAAGTTGTACATTTTCAGGGCTGATATCCAGTAGACTTACACCCATATGGCGGTATGTACAATACATTTGTGACTGATGCTATTTGGCTAATTAATCCCCTACTTTAACAAGATCATACTTGTATAATTTTATTGTGATTAAATATTTTGAATGTCACTTTTCTATATTTATAAAATTGATTTGTGACAGGAAAAAAGTTGTTCATAGATGAGATTGGGGTGAAATGGGACAGGTGTGGTAAGTAAAAAATGGGGACTAACAAGGTCACATCTAGCTTAGAGGTCTGGATAGCCTATATTTATTTCCTGTATTGCTCTTCAAGGTAAGAGTAGAGTAATATTGAATCTTGTTTTTTTTTCTTATTTGTTTGTTTTTGAGTAGATGTATACCTAAGCTCAAATAATCATCGGTGGAAAAAGAAGAGTGGTTAATGTTAAACGCAGGCATATGAACAAGATTGTCTCCAAAGTCTTTTCCAAGATCAAAATTTTGTGAACACCTTTCTCAACATTTGCTGTTTTACAAGCATAATTAGACTGGGAGGTTCAGACGTATTCTAGGTACTTAAGAAAGAACGTGAATAAGACATATATGTTATAAAAGAGAATAATGTCTAATTAAAATGCTCTCCATATATACTTAAAAATGAAACCTCAATTATTATTAAATTTTACACATTGTACAAGAGGCAGTATCAGAAATTAACCTATGAGTCCAATTTATTTTATTTTTTAATTTTACTTTAAGTTCTGGGATACATGTGCAGAGTATGCAGGTTTGTTATATAGGTGTACATGTGCCATGGTGGTTTGCTGCACCGATCAACCTGTCATCTAGGTTTTAAGCCCACCTGCATTAGGTATTTGTCTTCATGCTCTCCCTTCCCTTACTCCCAATCCCTCACAACTCCAATATCTATTATGGTTCTTGTTTTCGGCTGTAGCCTTGGATATATGCCCTTGTACATATAATTTACCCCCACTGCTCCTTCCATACATCACTCTGTGGTAAATGGTATATACAAGGGCATATATTCAAAGCGTAATGAGGCAAAAGGTATTCATGGTATAAACTGAAAAAATATTTGACAGCTTAAAAAAATGACTAGTATTTCTTGCTCTAAGAAAAATATATTTTCTAATAATCTGTTTATTGATGATTTTTATTAAACCACTTACCTTGTGTTTTTCAAATAAATAAAATACATATAAAAATTAAAGCAAATTGTTTAGATGAGCTATTCTACTCAATAAAATATGTATAGTATAAAAATAAAAACACTAATTGTCTAGAAGAGATACATGATTTTATACAAAGAAATATTATTTCATACAAGAAAAGGTTTTTTTTTTGCATTTCCGTAAATATTACTTAAGTTTTCTGTAAAAAATCAAAGGAAAACACAAGTAATTTTTTTAATATAAAAGCATTTAGCTATCACTCACATCAGTTTAAAAAACAATGGGATAGAATACTAAAACTATAAATTAATGATTATCTCTAAAATATTTGAAGAAAAAATGCTATCTAAAATATTTTAGGAAAATATATTTTAGTATGGAAATCATCAGAGGGTTAATCAGATGTATCTTTGGCAATAATCTGTTATTATTTTTATTCTATGAGGTTAACAAAGGTAAATAGTCATGTTTTCTAGTGAATTGTGGTTTTTAAAAATTATACTTTAAGGATAGTAAAATTCGGGGTACGTGTGCAGGTTACATAGGTATACATGTGCCATGGTGATTTGCTGTATCCATCTCCCCATCATATACATTAGGTACTTCTCCTAATGTTAGCCCTCCCCAATCTTCCTATGTAGTGCTATCCTTCCCCTACCCACCCCTGCACCCCCTGACACATTGTTTACAATAGCAAAGACTTGTAACCAACCAAAATACCCTTCAATGATAGACTAGATAAAGAAAATATGACACATATACACCATATAATAGTATGCAGCCATAAAAAAGGATGAGTGCATGTTCTTTGCAAGGACATGGATGAAGCTGGAAATTATCATTCTTAACAAATTGACACAAGAGCAGAAAACCAAACACTGCATGTTCTCACTCATAATTGGGTGTTGAACAATGAGAACACATAAATTGTGGGTTTTTTTGTGAATTGTATCTTTATTGTATTTAAGAACTAGTAAATATTCAAAATGTTACACAACCTATGTTGAAAACTCCTACTAAAATTCTTGTGAAACAGAAGAATCACTGCAAAGTTAAAAGAGTAAATACGTCCTATATCCTACCATGATAAAAGTCAAATTTCGGTTTTCCCTTTAACTTCTGTGAATATTCTAATTAGACACAATTGATATTCTAAGTCCTTACGCAGGAGATATTTAATTGAGGGAGTAGTGACTTTTTCATAAGAAGTGGTTATCTTGAGCTGTCCAATATAGTAGCCATTAGCTACATATGGCTATATAAATTTAAATTAAGTAAAATTAAAAAAAATAGAATTTCAGTTACTCAGTAGTACTAGCTACTACTCAACATCCGCATATGCCCGGTGGCCACCATATGGGGCACAGAAGAGTGATAGAACGTTTCCATCATCACAGAAAGTTCCATCTGGAAGCATTAGTATAAACATTCTGTTCCACTGCACCTACCTCAACAGTTTTCATATACAGTGCTGAAATTCCTGATATGTTCATGCATATCATGTAATAGCCTTTAACGTATTAAGCCTAGTTATGTTTACTTTCTTGTGTGACAGACCCCCATCTTGATAGGCCTTTAGTGTGAGGGCTTGACATGATCTAGTCAGGGCTTGAGTTTGTTTTTGATTTTGTTGTTGTTATGGACCGCTACATGCTTCAAACTCTTGCAGTGTTACACTGTATTTTGAATGATGGCTGGGTTGCTTGACTTATTTTCTCAGTATTTCTCTTCCACCTCAGCTTTAGGTTTCCTCTGTAAGCCTGCACCTCAAAGGTGCCCTTTCTTCATTCTCCTGATTCCTTAACAGTGACTGAAGTTTCTATGTTACTTGGAATTCTATTTGCTCATTTCAGCCTTTGTCTTAGGCATGTGGTCCATCCTTTGGGTGTTAAGAAAGAAAAAATCAGCCATTGTCATCTCTGCAAATGGTAGAGGATATGCTATGGTCTGGGTCCCAAAGCCAGAAGCTTCTCTTTCTATTCCTTTCCTCTAGTTGTAATGGTCTTTGCCCTATGCCCTGAGTATGGCAGGGTTTACCATTCTACCTCAATGTCTTCAGACTTTAGTTCTTCAGGAAAAATTGGAGAGAGGATCTCTGATCTCCCCAGTCAAGTCATCCTGCAGTGGCTGTTCATTGGCTCTCCTAAGCCTGCCATGTCTGACAAGCTTTCTCTAGCCTCCTGCCTTGTGACCGATCTTTCTAGTAAGCACCTGTGAGATGCATTGTTAAAAGCATGTAGGTGGGTGTAGATTCCCCTTGTTTTTTTATGCTCCTGTATTGGTATACTCTCAGCCTATCCCAGATTCAGGTTTGAAAAATTAATTTAACATTTTAGCTGAATTATTATTTCCAGTTTGTATAGCATCCAGAATCTGCATCAGGTAAGAGCTTACATTCACATCTCTCCTTGGTAGTGCCTCTCTTGCCTTAGATTTAATATTAGTTTATTGCTCTGTGATCTCAAGTATCTGAGGGGATGAAGAAAAACTACAGTTATATAGATTATATGGCTTTTCTTCCTGTCATAATGATTGGAGTTACGTGCCCTTCAGACTTTTCTACCTTAAGTAGAAGTTGGGAGGATAATGTACATTATCATGTAAAATAATGTATTTCTTTCAATTTCAGCTCATTTCTAGTGTCCTACAATAAACTATCTTCTGGTCCTGCTCTTCTTTATTTTTCTTCTCTTTCTGACATTCTTTCCTCTTCTCTTTTTTTTTAAATCTAGATATGGGTTTGGAGCTGATTGACTGTGCACTCGTTACCAACTTGTCTGAGTCTAGTGAGACAGAACAGGCTCATAAACAATAAGTTATATAAATCATGCTTATTACATACAGATAGGCAGGAAGGGATGCAGGAAGGAACAATAGCGGTCTAGGTTTATTGTGAGCCTCTAATTCAAGAGTCAGAAAGCTGCCTGGGGTAGATGAAGTCTGTGTGGTCCCCACTTGAACTGAAGTGGAGGGACCCTGAAAGGCATCTCAGTCTGGGTTATATACCAGGGGTAATATGACTGACTGAGCTAAAGCACTGAGTTACATCGTCCTCATCTGGATGGAAGCTAAAACACAGCCTAGGTCATTCCAGCTATCCTGTAATGGGTTCTGATGTTGATTAACAAAGTATGATATATGTACTTACAATACAGAGAAAAATAATGATTTGGGGACAAAACTTGCTTTTACTTATTTTTATTCTCTTTGCCCCACACGAGTACATGCTCAAAAATACACACACACACACACACACACACACACACACACACACTCATTACCTATATTTGGTTCTTCAGAAGTTTGATCAGAGCATTCAGTGACAGCCCCACATTGTGTGCATATTTTATCTTTATCCAATATTCAGTAGGGAAAAGACATGCTCTTGTGGATATCTGTCTGATGTATTTGTATTATTTTGTATTTAGTATAAATTCACATTTATTTTGCTAGGATGATATCTTTGTTTTAGTTTTTGTTTGTTCATTTGGTTTGGTTTTCATTGTTAATAAAATGATTACTGTTTTATTCTCTAGTGTAAATAAAATAATATGGCAAAATAATGCAGTTATAATAATCTAGAACTTGTAGGGTTTTTTAAAATTACTCCATAAGCCAAGGTTAAAGAGATTCTTCTGGATTTTACTCTCTCTTCCCACCCCAAATTGCTTACTTACGATATTTGGATTACATTGAGTTTAGGTCAGAGGATGCCAGAGGAAGAAAAATGGTACACTCAAAACTGGTTTGGTATAGTACAAATTTTGGTTTTCTTCCCTGATCTGTCTGCTCATATTTTCTTTTCAGGGTTTTCAAATAATTTTCCTCTGAATTATGTGCAGGTTTTATAGTTTTTCAGTGGGATATTATGAGGGGTATGTATTTATTCCATCTTATCGGTTTCTGAATCACTGGTTTTTACATTTTAAAGATTTGTAGAATTATATACTGTTTTATAACTCTAATTAGGCACTTTCCATTTTGTTTAGATGTTATTACTTTAAAAAAAGAATCACATATTACAATACTATATTTGATAGATACTATTCTTTATCTAACCAAGTAGTGTAACTGGATCCATAGATTTAGAATCATATGCCTTTAAATTTTTATCTAGTCAAAGAATAATCTGTTAATCACAATTCTTATATATTTTATTTTATGTTCTTGAAGGAGTTAAAACAGTTGACCTCTAATCCATTTACTACCTCTACTAAAGGAATGTATCTAGGGAAATAAAAGAAGACACAGGAGCTGGTCTAAAGAAAGAGATTAATGATATTTGCTAAAAGAAAGTTACCTCATCTCTGAAATGTTGTTAGTACGATATCCCTGGCTAAGGTATCTAGTAAGTAAAAACCCAGGACCTACAGTTCTGTGAAGTATAGCTCATTGAAAACTAACACTTGAGATACACATTTCTAGGTAGTATAAAATGTCTTTGATGTCCTATGTCATTCTCTGCCTTGTCAGAATCCCTTGATTTTCTATTCTTATGATTAATTAGTAAAGCTTGGTACTTGTTAAGATCTCTGATTCATATGAGTCTGAACTGACAATCAGACCCTATCTGGTCACACATATTTCCATGTTTATTTTAATGTTTTCAGGTCATGTTCACTTATAACTCTTTCCTACTTGTCTCCCTACTTGATATTTTTCATTTTGCTGGAGTAGTTTCATGAGTGATTACTTTTCCCCATGAAAGAGATGTTCTTTAAGGGCTTAGAACTTCTTTCCACTTGGCGTGTTCCTGAAGCTTACTAGGGAAAAAAGGTATATAAAATTTTAAAAGTGTGTTTCTTACCCTGTTTCCAAAATTAAAGGTTGATGCAGGGAATGCAAGAATAATTGTATGCTGAATAAAATGAACATATTTTAGACAAATTAGACAAAATTCCAAATTAGACAAAATTACTTAGGTATAATACATATATGATTATGTTAATTATGTACTTTTTTTTCAAAATTTTAGAAGTATCTGTTTTTGAGAAGTGTCTGTTCATGTCTTTTGCCCACTTTTTTTTTTTTTTTGAGATGGAGTTTCGCTCTTGTTACCCAGGCTGGAGTGCAATGGCGTGATCTCGGCTCACCGCAACCTCCGCCTCCTGGGTTCAGGCAATTCTCCTGCCTCAGCCTCCTGAGTAGCTGGGACTACAGGCACGCGCCACCGTGCCCAGCTAATTTTTTGTATTTTTAGTAGAGACAGGGTTTCACCATGTTGACCAGGATGGTCTCGATCTCTTGACCTCGTGATCCACCCACCTTGGCCTCTCAAAGAGTTGGGATTACAGGCATGAGCCACCGCGCCCGGCCTTTTGCCCACTTTTTAAGAAGATTATTCATTTTAGGTTTTTGAATTAAGTTCCTTATAGATTATGGATATTAGACCTATGACAGATGCATAGTTTTTGAATATTTTCTCTCATTTTTTATCTTGTCTGTTTACTCTAGTAATAGTTACTTTTGCTGTGGGGGAAAAAGAAAACCTCTTTGGTTTAATTAGGCCTCACTTGTAAATTTTGGGGTATAGCCTATGTTTTCTTCAAGGATTTTTATATTTTGAGATTTTACATTTAAATCTTAATCCATCTTAAGTTAACTTTAATATATGGTGAAAGGCAAGGGTCCACTTTCATTCTTCTGCATATGGCTAGCCAGTTAACCCGGCACCATTTATTGGTCAGGAGTCCTTTTCCCATTGCTTGTTTTTGTCAGCTTTGTGGAAGATTAGACATTTGGAAGTGTGTAGCTTTATTTTTGCAAGGTCTCTTCTGTTCCATAGGTCTATGTGTCTTCCATTCCATAGGTCTATGCACCAGTACCATGCTATTTTGGTTACTGTAGACTTATACTATGGTTTGAAGTTCATTAATGTGATGCCTCTGGCTTTGTTCTTTTTGCTTAGGATTGCTTTGGCTATTGCTCTTATTTGGTTCCATGTGAATTTTAGAATAGTTTTCTTCTAATTCTGTGAAGAATGATGGTGGTCGTTTGATAGAAATATCACTGAATCTATAAATTGCTTTGGGCAAAATGACCATTGTAATGATATTAATTCTTTCAATCTATGAGCATGGGATAATTTTCCATTTGTTTTTATCATTATTGATTTATTTCAGCAGTGTTTTGTAGTTCTCCTCATAGACATCTTTCCCCTCCTTGGGTAGCTGCAATCCTAAATATTTCATTTGTGTGTGTGTGGCTATTGTAAATGAGATTGTGTTCTTGATTTGATTTTCAGTCTGATATTATTGATATATAGAAATGCTACTACTTTATGTACATTGATTTTGTATTCCGAAAACTTGATACAATTATTTGAAAGTTCTATTAGACTTTTTGTGGAGTCTTTGGGATTTTATAACTATAGCATCATCATCTGCAAAGAGAGATAGTGTGATTTTTTCTTCTTCCATTTGAAAGCCTTATTTCTTTCTCTTGTCTGGCTAGGAATTCCAGTACTAGGTTGAATAGGAGTAATACAAGTATGCATCCTCTTCTTATTCCATTTCTCAAGGGTAATGGTTCCAGCTTTTACTCATTCAGTATGATTGTGCCTATGGATTTGTCATAGAAGGCTCTTCTTATTTTGAGGTATGCTCCTTCTCTGCCTATTGTTGAGAGTTTTTATCCTGAAGTGATATTGAAATTTACTGAAATTTCATCCTGAAGTGATGTTAAAATTTTTCTGCATCTATTGAGGTGATTATATAGTTTTTGCTTTTAATTCTGTGTATGTTGTGAATTACATTTGTTGATTTGCATAGGTGGAATAAATCATGCATCCCAAGGATAAAGTGTACTTGGTAACTGTGAATTAACTTACTGATATCCTGTTTGGTTTGCTAGTATTTTGCAGAAAATTTTTGTGCCTATGTTTATCAGGAATATTGGCCTGACTTTTTCTTTCCTCATCATATCTCTGCCATATTTCAGTATTAGGCTGATGTTGGCTTCATATAATGAGTTAGAGAGTAGTACCTTTTACTAGTTTTTTTCAGAATACTTTCAGTAGAATTGGTAGCAACTTTTTTTATACATCTGATATAACTTAACTGTGAATCTGTCTTGTCTAAGGCTCTTTTGGGTGGGTAGGTTTTATATTACTGATTCAATTTCAGAGCTCCTGAATGATTCCTGGGTAAATGACAAAATTAAGGTAGAAATCAAAAGTTTTTTGAAACCAATGAGTACAAAGAGAAAACGTACCAGAATCTTTGGGACACAGAAAAAGCCATGTTAAGAGGAAAATTTATAACACTTAATGCTCACATCAGAAAGCTGGAAAGATCTCAAATAGATACCCTAACATCACAATTAAAAGAACTAGAGAAGCAGGAGCAAAAAATTTCAAAAGCTAGCAGAAGACAATGAATAACGAAGATCAGAGTAGCACTGAAGGAGACCGAGACACAAGAAAAACCCTTCAAAAAAATCAGTGAATCTAGAAGCTGGTTTTTTGAAAAAGCTAACAAAACACAGAGACCACTAACTATACTAATAAAGAAGAAAAGAGAGAAAAATCAAATAGACAAAATAAATATGATAAAAGTATATCACCACTGATCACACAGAAATGCAAATTACCGTCAGAGAATACTATAAACACCTTTATGTAAATAAATCAGAAAATCTGGAAAAAAAATTGATAAATTCCTGAACCTAGATTAAATCAGGAAGTTGGATCTCTGAATAGACCAAAAACAAGTTCTGAAATTGAGTCAGTAATTTATAGCCTACCAACCAAAAAAAGCCCAGGACCAGATGGATTCACAGCCAAAATCCACCAGAGTTACAAAGAGGAGCTGCTACCATTCCTTCTGAAACTATTCCAAACAATTGAAAAGGAGGGCCTCCTCCCTAACTCATTCTATGAGGCCAGCATCATCCTGATATCAAAACCTGACAGAGACACAACAAAAAGAGAAAACTTCAGACCAATATCCTTGATAAACATCAATGCAAAAATCTTTAATATAATCCCAGCAAAGCGAATCCAGAAGTACATCAAAAAGCTTATCCGCTATGATAAAATCAGCTTCAATCCTGAGATGCAAGGCTGGTTCAGTGTAAGCAAATCAATAAATGTAGTCCATCATATAAACAGAACCAATGACAAAAACCATATGATAATCTCAATAGATGAAGAAAAGGCCTTCAGAAAAATTCAACATCCCCTCATGTTAAAAACTCTCCTTGCGTCAGACGTGGTGGCTCACACCTGTAATCCCAGCACTTTGGGAGGCTGAGGCGGGGGAATTACAAGGTCAGCAGTTCCAGACCAATCTGGTGAACATTGTGAAACCCCGTCTCTACTAAAAAATACAAAAAATTAGTCAGGTGTGGTGGTGTGCACCTGTAATCCCAGCTATTCAGGAGGCAGAGGCGGAGAATTGCTTGAACCCGGGAGGCGGAGGTTGTGGTGAGCTGAGATCGCGTCATTGCGCTCCCGCCCAGACAAAAATGTGAGACTCCATCTCAAAAACAAACAAACAAACAAACAAAACTCTCCTTGAAGAGGTCCTTCACATCCCTTTTAAGTTTTATTCCTAAGTATTTTATTCTCTTTGTAGCAATTGTGAAGGAGAGTTCACTCATGATTTGGCTCTCTGTCTTTATTGGTGTATAGGAATGCTTGTGATTTTAGCAGGTTGATTTTGTATCCTGAGACTTTGCTGAAGTTGCTCATCAGCTTATCGAGTTTTTGGGCTGAGATGATGGGGTTGTCTAATTATATGATCATGTCATCTGCAAACAGAAATAATTTGACTTCCTCTATTCCTATTTGAATACCCTTTATTTCTTCTCTTGCCTGATTGCCCTGGCCAGAACTTCTAATACTATGTTTAATAGGAGTGATGAGAGAGGGCATCCTTGTCTTGTGCAAGTTTTCAAAGAGAATGCTTACAGCTTTTGCCCATTCAGTATGATATTGGCTGTGGATTTGTCATAAATAGTTCTTGTTATTTTGAGATGTGTTCCATTAATAACTAGTTTATTGAGAGTTTTTAGCATGAAGGGGTGTTGAGTTTTATCAAAGGCCTTTTCTGCATCTATTGAGACAATCATGTGGTTTTGTCATTGGTTCTGTTTATGTCATGGATTACATATATTGATTTGCATATGTTGAGACAGCTTTGCATTCCAGGGATGAATCTGACTTGATTGTGCTGGATACGTTTTTGAATGTGCTGCTGAAATGATTCTACTATAAAGACACATGCAGACATATGTTTCCTGAAGTACTAATCACAGCAGCAAAGATTTCGAACCAACCCAAATACCCACCAATGATAGAATGAATAAAGAAAATGTGGCACATATAATCATGGAATACTATACAGCCATAAAAAAGAATGAGTTCAACTCCTTCGCAGGGACATGGATGAAGATGAAAACCATCATTCTCAGCAAACTAATACAGGAACAGAAAACCAAACACCGCATGTTCTCACTCATAAGTGGGAGTTGAACAACAAGAACATATGGGCACAGGGAGGGGAACATCACACAACGGGGCCTGTCGGGGTTGGGGGTAAGGGGAGGGATATTAGGAGAAATGCCCAATGTGGATGACAGGTTGATGCGGGACAGCAAGCCACTATGGCACACGTATACCTATGTAACAAACCTGCACATTCTGCACATGTATCCCAGAACATAAAGTATAATAAAAATTAATTAATTAATTTAAAATTTAAAAAGACTCTCAGTAAACTAGGGATTGAGGGAACATATCTCAAAATAATAAGCATTCTAAGCAATATCTCATCTAAATCTGCTTTCTCTTGCTCTCTAAGTAGAAGCTTTATGTTTGAACACTAATAAACATAATTTCTGTCCCATCAGAGCATATCTCTGTATTCTCTCCATCTTGATAATTAATTCTATCACTCTTTCTAGACAAGGCAGTGCATAGGCAGAAACTAGGGGCAGAGAGCTTAGTTAGGATCCAAGGTACCTGGCATGTTCTGCTGCACCCCAAACCCACAGTTTTTGTGCCAACTCTTCAATTTCCAAGTTCTGGAAACTAAGTTTTATTCAAATGATTTTTAAAAATCTGTTTAACAGATATTTTATGCTCTTCCATTCACTCACGTACTTGAACTTCACTTGCATATTTTTTTCTATGGATACATTATGTCTAGAAATGCAAGCCCCTAACCCTTGAAGAAAAAACATGCTGGGGTTACCAAATTACCAGAAAACGCCCATTGATAGACAAGAGTGTGTGCCTCCCACACATTGGAAACCCTAGAACCTTGGTAAGTCACACAGGCAGATTCCTCCTTATTTTACTTTGTGAAGACGTTCTTTAACTAAACTATTTCTGAAGTGAAAAAATGAGAGATAAGATTTTAGTTGTATATTGCTATTAGAATTTAAATTCAGTAGAGTCAGAAAGTATATCTCATAATGGAATTAAGTAAGATAATAGATATTAATTTCTCATATGGACTGGGATCTACAAGATGAGGTAAATGCATGAAAAAGATTAAATATGGGGTGCATATATATTTTTTAATATATATAATTCATATGCATATACACAAGTAAAATTATTTTAAATTTATCAACAATTGAAAATAATAAAATTGAAAATCATAAAAATAAAATGAATACAATGAATTAATGGGACTTACAATGATATAGATCTCAAAGATAAGAGAACAAGAGTATAAATGACATGAGAAAGAGAAGTGAAATTTTAGTTTTTGCTCTAACATCAGCAGGAAGTAATATAATATTATTTGAAAACAGACTGTGATAAATTAAACATTCACTAGAGCAACCACTGGCTTTGGAGTTTTATTTATTTATTTGATAAAGTCTCGCTGTGTCACCCAGGTTGCCATGCAGTGGGCTCAATCTTGGCTCACTGCAACCTCCACCTCCTGGGTTCAAGTGAGTTTCCTGCCTTAGCCTCTCAGGTAGCTGGGATTACAGGCACCCACCACCATGCCCGGCTAATTTTTGAAAATTTTTTTTTTTTTTTTTTTGAGACGGAATTTCGCTCTTGTTACCCAGGCTGGAGTGCAATGGCGCAATCTCGGCTCACCGCAACCTCTGCCTCCTGGGTTCAGGCAATTCTCCTGCCTCAGCCTCCTGAGTAGCTGGGATTACAGGCACGCGCCACCATGCCCAGCTAATTTTTTTTTGTATTTTTAGTAGAGACGGGGTTTCACCATGTTGACCAGGATGGTCTTGATCTCTTGACCTTGTGATCCACCCGCCTCGGCCTCCCAAAGTGCTGGGATTACAGGCGTGAGCCACCGCGCCCGGCCTAATTTTTGAATTTTTAATAAAGACGGGGTTTCATCATGCTGGCCAGGGTGGTCTTGAATTCCTGACCTCAAGTGATCCACCTGCCTCAGCCTCCAGCCTCGCAAAGTGCTAAGATTGCAGGCATTGGCCACAGCACCCAGCCTAATTATTTTTATTTTTTTTATTTATTTATTTTTACTTGAGACAGGGTTTCGCCATGTTGGCCAGGCTGGTCTCAAACCCTTGACCTCAGGTGATCCATCTGAGGGTCCACCTTGGCCTCTCAAAGTGCTGGGATTACAGGCATGAGCCACTGTGCCCGGCTGGGTTTTGTAAAGCAAAAATAAACAGGAACCCTCCAAGGGGGAAGAAAGGAGAAATGAGAGAGGAGAGCCTGCTGGGATGAGCTGAAAGTGAGGAAAGCCCTGGGAAGACCCCATGCCAAGGAGGGGGTGGCAGGCAAGTCACCCCTCACACCAGAGGCTCCGCTTCCCCTGCGCTGAAGAAATCACCAAGCCAGGTGCCTGAGCACACAGTCCTTCAAACGCACTACATCATTCAGAAACTGCCAACCCAGCAGCTCCCCGCCCGTGGTCAGAGGCTCTGCCTGGCACTACCTGGCCTCAGTGGAGGGAGCTACATCATGGTCAGAGCAAAGGCAGCCAACGCACAAGGTCACAGCCTCAGGCAGCTTCAGAATCCACTCGCAAAACCTGAGAGTCACAAGTTGTGGGATATCAGCACTTTCCCAGACAGTAAGCGCTCTTAACCTGGACAGTGAGGACGACAGCATTCATCTTATGATTCATTCATTGTGGATGTATAACTTTTATCACAATAAAAAATCATTTTTAAGCAGTGAAAAAGAAAAAAGAAAAGAGAGAGCTGAAAACACTATGAAGTGAGAAAAATAGAAAACAAATGCCTAAATGGTAGACTCATCTTTCTATAACAGTATTTATATGAAAAATGAATTGACTAAATTCTACAATAAAAGGCAGTAATTGTCTATCTGGAAAATAAAGCTAGCACTAAATGTATCTACAAGTGACACATTTTAATTGAATAAATAAATAAATAATAGTCATTATAAAAGAATGGAAAAAATATATACGTATATATATTTATATATAACATGAAAACACTAAGCATAATAAACTAGGTCTATGTTTTTTAATATAAGACCAATATATTTCGATATAAGAAATATTACAAAGATAAACATGGCCTTTATATTGCAATTCATTGAGAAGACATACTAATCTTAAAGATGTATGGACCTAATAAAGATTTCAAAATGTATAAAACAAAATAGACTAAGAAGAGTAATAAGTAAATTTATGGAATATTTGGAGATCATAACTCTCATACTACAGTAATTGATAGAATAATAACATTAAAAAGCATAAACAGATGCGATATACATAACACTGTGAAAGTATTTACCTCACAGAGACTTATAGAATACTACACACTAAAAGGAGTGTGTATGCAAAGATTTTGATGTGCCCATGAAGTATTCACCTAGACAGACCATATACGGACTCATAATATAAGTCTCAATAAATTTTAAAGGACCAAAATCATACAGATCATGATCTTTGACCACAATAAAATTAAATTGGGAAATAAAACTAATCTCAATATAATTTGAAATTAAGTAATTCACTTATTAATATGTGATTCATATTTTAAATGACAAGAAAAAAATAGAAAATGTTGTAATATAAATGAAATAAAAGCAGCACATGGATATTTATAGAATTTATCTAATGATGTCCTAAAGCCTCAAATGCCCATTTTAGGGGAAAAAATGTAAAATCAATGATTTTCACTTTCATCTTATGAAAGCATAAAATGAAGAGCAAATTAATCCACAAGTAAATAGAAGTAAATGAAAAGTAAACAGAAGTAACAAAAGGAAATAATATAAGAATTGAAAACATGTAATAAATAAAACCAGCAGAGATGACTCAATATTTGTTCTTCTGCACCTGACTTATTTCATTTGTCATAATGTCCTTAGCTTCTTTTGATCCTTGCCTCAAGATCTGTTTTATAGGGAACCTGGGTGTAAAAGACATAAAGATGCAAAATACAAATTACCTTTAAGGATAAACTTGTTCAGCTATTTAATAGTGCTAACAGCAGAAAGCTCTCCTGCTGTTTCCTTTAGAGTCAACCTGTTTCAGAGAGTGACCTTGCCTAAAGTCACATAGGACATCCTATGTCCAGTGACTAAATGGTCGACAGGTATAAAACTGGCTATTTTGGCCCACACAGAGAAGACTCTGATGGACAGTTTCCTCAAGTGCTCCACCAAGTTAATGGATATTTGCTGCAACTAAATTCCAGATAAACTTACTCCTTTATCCAATCCTTCCCACCCTCTTCCTTTCATTGTTTATTTAAATTTACAGTTTAATTGCCTTCTGTTTTACAGAAATTCCCCCAAATTTCAGATCAGCTATGTATCTATCATTCTTATGGATTTATTTATTATTGTACTTTATTAACATATTTGTTGCAAATGGAATTTTGAAGAATGTCGAGAGAGGATCATGTACTCTTTGAACTAAAATTGTTCAAAGTAATCTCTTTAAACGAAAATTGCTCCTTTAAAAT
Source organism: Aotus nancymaae (assembly GCF_030222135.1). Lineage (NCBI taxonomy): Eukaryota > Metazoa > Chordata > Mammalia > Primates > Aotidae > Aotus > Aotus nancymaae. Next base: position 36,859,511 of record NW_026988413.1, read on the forward strand.
TAGGTATATTTTATAGTAATTATTTTATTTCTTATTCTAAAACTGAGAATGCAAATAGATTATTAAGTCTACATAATTCAATTTATACAAATGTAAACATTCAGTGAAACAGCAAGGTATGACATCTAATTTGATTGTAAAAATAATAGCAACTTATTTTGGTGCTTTGAGATATATTACTTTTGAATTTTCTTACAGTGTTTAAATTTGTAGAATGTCCTTTCAGAGTACTTTTACCCTTTAGTAGTAAGCTTAAATCCAATCAAATTATTCTTATATTTTCTTTATAGTTTAGGCTTCAAAACATTGACCATACTTTCTTGATGCTAATTACATTTAACATCGACATTAAAATGAGTATAAAAAGGGCTCTGAGTCCACATTTTCTTTGTTAGGCAACCTTGCATGTAATAGCTTTGAAAATACAGAAAATTAAAATCTAATAGCAATAAATGTTGCCCCTTGGAAATCCTGTTCTGAGGAAGGTCTAGTCATAACTGTTCGTTTTATCTTCACAATCACTTGTTTCAAAAATCCTTTAAAATTAAATTCTGTGTTCAGTAAACCAAAATGTCTCCTTGCTACGTTTTAAAACACATTTCCTAGTGTGTTTATCTGCCCTAAAAGCCACTCAGCTGAAGTCATTAAACACATCATCGCTATTACCACCAGGGTTTTTTCTTGTGCTTCGGGCTGTGTTGGTTCATTACCAAGCAATTGCTGTACCTATAAGATGGATTTATTTTTGATAGTATTCTATCCTTTCCAAATACTCTTAAGGGAATCATGTATATACCACCTTATGGTAAGACTCTCATTAAATTATGTGGTTTACTTGTGGTTTATTAAATTAATAACTATAGGTCATCTGAATAATGATTTTATTTCAATGAATAAGGATAGTGTCAAAAGAAACAAAAAGTACTAGCTCCTAATAGGTTGTAATCAACCAAAAAACTCAAGCAAAACTTTCACATTAGCTCTTACTGTGGAGGCACCTAGTTTTTATAAATTAATTTTCTAAATATATTTAGTCCTCATTCTGAAATCTTTACTTATTTAGCATTTTGGTTTTGATGCCAATTTTGAGGTAAAGGAAAATATATACCACTTTTAGATTCGTAGAGTCATTCAATGCTAAAAAAAAAAGTGATATCAAAATAATTGGTCTTTAAAATTAATAATATCAAAACAATTTATTCATCTAATCATGAGCTTTTACAAATTTTAGGTTTTTACTCAATAGATTTTTGAGACATGAGTTTTGAGAAATAAATTATGTCATCTTATTTATCTAGAACTAAATTTTAGTCGCTATTATTATGACAAACAATTTTATATTCACCTATCCAACTTAGGCTTAAGAAATAAAATAGTCCAATGCAACTTAGAGATCAAAAAGTAAAATCACAGTCATGGTTATTGCTTCATGGGCAGTTTAATTTCCTTCAGTAGCAGTTTTCATCAAGGAAATAAGAATAGATTAGTTGTTCCAAAGATGAAGTGAAAAGCTCATAAAGCAGATATAAAGCTCAAAGAAGACTTGAACAAAGGTGTTTGGAAGGAGGCTAGGGCCTATAAAAAATCCTGAGACAGTCACATTAAGCGATAGGTGAAATGGCTCTTGACTACTTCCAGCTACCAATATTCCATCTGCATTCCATCTTGCTGAATTGCAGAGCTACAGAAGAATTTGATAATGTAAAAATTTTAGAATATACTAACTAGTATCTAGGCTTTATGTTTATATTGTTCTTGCTGTTATTTAATTCATATAGCAAATGCATGTGGAAAAAGAAGAAAAACTTCAGCTATATATTTGGACTATATTAAAATTTAAAACTTTTGCTCTATGAAAAACACTGTTAAGAGAATTAAAAGACAAGTCAACACCAGGAGAATCATTTGAACATATGGAAATAATATGCTATATAAAGGATTTATATCCAAAATATACTTCTAAAATGGACTTCTAAATATGCAACAGTATATATTTTTTAAATGCAACAAAGAAGATATATGGGTGACAAATAAGCATATAAAAAGATATTCAACAGAACTTGGCTTGTAAGAAGTGCAATTTCAAGCAAGGATGAGTTATCACAAACATTAAGTGTGCTAAAATGCAAAAATAAACTTCACAATATCAACTTATGGTGAGGATGCAAATCAACAGGAAAACAAAGTTCTACTATAAGATACAGTAGTCATTTTTTAGCTGCTTCCAATTCTTGGTGATTAGGAATATGGCTGCTACAAACATTCCTATGTTTTCCTGAATGAAGTATGGACTGTGACAATCTACTGATATTGATTTATCAGTTGTGACAAATATTCTATGCTAATATAAGATGTTAACAATAGAGGAAAGTGGGCACAAGGTACATAAGAATTCTCTGTGCTATCATCACATTTCTATAAATCTAAAATGCTTCTACAAGAAAATATTTATTATAAAAATGAGTTTCTACGACTCCAGTGATACAACACAACAGTACATTTTAAGAGGTAAATCTGGATTTGAACCAAGATTTTATTTCAAACTTTTAATGTACAAAGCCTGCTCCTAATAAAAGTAGTGAATAATTTACTAAATGCTTTATGGTAGAAATGTACTTTTGGTGATAAGTGATATAATTAATTTAATTTACAGAAGGCATACTCTGTCTCATCTGCACAGATAATTATATATTTATTGTGTGTTCTGTAAAATAAGAAAAATAAAAATAAAAATACTGAGTGGGTGCAGTAAATGTAAAGGTAAATAGAGATAGTACCAACTGCTCTTTCACATACCTCCTGCTTGTGAACTGATGAAGGATGTTCTGAATGTAGATGTTCTATATCCTTATGATTGAGCTGCAGAAATTATTAATGTCAATTTCTTTTTTTGTATAAAATGGCTTGAGCTAGAAGTGGGTTCCTATTTTCAGTTGTTTGTCTTTGCCTTAATGGAAAAAATCCTCTGGAAGGATTTGGGTCTGAGTAGCTCATCTGAATAAAGAAGATATGCACTGTAGAGGCCCTAATACCTGCCAGATGCTCAACCCCTCTACACTTTAAAGTAAAAGTGAAGTCTCTCTGGTCCCTTAACTCCTCAGAAATTAGAAAACTGTTATGAGAGGGTCTGGGAGAAATAGGAAGGCTATGAGGAAAAGCGTCAGACAGTAAATAAATACAGTTTTAAACTGTTACATTCGAATGTATTATGCTGCAATAAAAATGTATGTACTATACTAGATGTAATGTACTACCAAATATCCAAATTAAGTATATGTCTTTTAATAGGGTTTTATAAGAACTGTGATTTTAGTATTAAATATATTCTTAATTATTTTATGCTTGTGTGAAATGCTAAATGTTAGGGCTGGAGTGCAGGGGATGATGAGAGAGTAAGTCTTCCATATTCCTAGGATAAATTCTCCCTAACCACTCTTAACCCATTGCCCCATTCATCATTATTGGATTACACATGTGGGATGAGTTACCCGATCACTGAATATTGAAAATAACTGGGCACGTAAAATTCAGCTCACTCTGTCTTCTTTTCTCTTAGAAATTTGGTACATATACGAAAGACCCATTCTAGTCAACACTAAGTTTAATGTGGCTAGACTCTCACAGGGACAGACTAGTCATTGACCTGTCCTGTCTACATTTGTGTAGGACAGTTCATCTAATTTGGGGGTTCATCATTAAGCCTCTTTGTGTTGCACATCTACCTTCCATTTTCTAAAATCAGCACTTTTAGTGATGGATTTGGTCCCAGTTTACACTCCTCTGCCAATCTCAACTTATTCCAAACCAAGGTGGGAAACACAGGGATGGTATTAATTAGGACTCCCTCAAGACTCAGCTGAAGGCTGGAGAAAACTCATTTGTATATATTTATTTATATTTTTAATCTATTTTATTTTAGTTTGGTTTTTTGGAAATTAAGTTCTAACGTTGAATGACTTGCATTGTGTTTTGTGGTAGCTTGAACAATAGAAAGTAATCTATGGCCAACTTTGTTCTAGCAGGCATGTTGCCAGTGCCTGTCCAGATATAAGGAGGACTCTTTCCTCATCAGCGTTCATGTTACTTCCTAGTTACAGAACCAGGGAGGAGAAGACAGCCAATTTGTTGAGCTTCTTCTCTGATCCATATAATAGGAGACCAGGGTCACCAAGAAAATTTTATCTTTAAGGACACCATTAAAACAATGAATATCCTTTCTGATATTCTGGGGCTTTAACTGTTATATTTTATTCATACTGAAAAGGGGTAAAAGGTCTGCACTTGCTGACCTTATTAAATTCCAGTACACTTTGAAGCCTCATTCACACACTCCAGGTCTATCTCATCGACCTCCTGGGATCAGAAGCTACTTGTCTTGAGAAATGTAGATGAGTTGGATTTAAAAAAGAGAAGATAAAAATACTTGAGATGCTCTCTTCACCAAATCCTATACTTATTTCCTCTGCCATCCATCTACTTTAAAAACAAAACAAATTAATTTTGTCTCTGAAAACTTGATGATAATCATAGCTATAATTTTAATGAAAGTGGAAGGTGCTAAGGAATGGGGGTTGGTGGTGAGAGTATAACTACTGAAAGAACATGAAAGCCCCAATTCAGAACCGCATGAATTTTACTTTCTCTCATCTCTATCAAGTAATTATGAACAGATATTTAAGATTCTGTAGATAAGATGACTATTTGCATAAATACTCCCATTGTATCCCTGAATACATCAATTAGTACTTGCTAATTGTGTTTAGCACATGATTTGTGTCCCCACCCAAATCTCATTGGAAGAGGAACCTGGTGGGAGTGATTGGATCATGGAAGTGTATTTTCCCCTTGCTGTTCTTGAAACAGTGAATGCTCATGAGATTTGATGGTTTAAAAGTGTGTGGCACTTCGTTCACACCCTCTGTCTCTGGCCACGATGTAAAGAAAGTTCTTGCTTCCCCTTCACCTTCTGCCATAATTGTAAGTTTCCTGATGCCTCAGTCATGCTTCCTGTTAAGTCTGTGGAACTGTGAGTGCACCTTATTTCTTAAGTGTCATTGTTTGAGTGATAAATTAATTACCACCCTAAATATAGAAAGTTTCTTATTTTTTTCTTAACAATTAAAATGTAGAAAGAAATAATTATAGCCATAGATAATTATTTTCTTTATAATTAACCTAGAGCTAAAACATCCTAAATATATTTATAATTAATATATTCTAGGACAGCAAAGTTATAGTTTTACAAAAACTTTAGTGTATGACATATTATTTGAATTTCTCAGTATGCAATGCTTAAGTAGTATTTAAAATGTACACATTCTACATAATTGGAAGTAAATCACTCCTCAGTAATCGCATAGCATTTCATAGGTTTAAATGAAATATTGGTTGGCTGCTCGTTTGTTATTTTCTTCCCTTATTCCTTCCTGTTTACATCAAGTATAATTATTGGTATAAAAGAGGTTTTCAATACCCATTACTAAACTGCATTCTAGCCTGGGCAAGAAAGCAATACTCCTATTCTCTCTCTCTCTGTTTCTCTTCCTTTTTCCTCCTCTTCTTTATTCTTTTTCTTTCTTTCTTTCAAAAAATAAATAAATATATAAATAAAATAAAATGTACACATTGAAAATCCATTTATTATACTTCCTATTAAGTTTCTGGGTTTTGGGGTTTTTTTTTTTTTGCCAGCACCAAAATGTTATGATATTTTTACAGACTTATCTTGTAATAATTGTTTTGATTCGTAGCATGTCATTGCTTGGCAGATTGTATATCTTTGTTCCTCTCACAATAAACCTCTAAAAATATCTCATTATTATTCTAATTTTACAGGTTTATAGCTGTAAATAAGAAGATTAAAAAGCTTTTTCAAGACACTCAGCCAGCAAAAGAGAATCTCCTTTCAAGCTATGATCTTTTTATTGGGGTTCTGAACTCTGAAGCACTATCCTTTATAAACCTGCCCCCTTCTAACATATCTGCCTATGTTGGCATGCAAAAACCTTTATATCAGAATCTCCCTGCCACAGATTATAGAGACCACTCATTAGTTCATGCCCTTGAAGACTGCCATCACTTATTAATCACCTTGCAAAATTCCAATATCTCTAGCAGTGTAATCCAGCACCTAATCTCAATACTGCTTTGAGAGCTTTCCCTGATGAACCCCACTGTTTACATCATTTTGGACTCTCTCAACTGTGCTGTAAGGAAGCTCTTATATGCTCAGTGACTTTACTGAAGTTCCTTACCTTTCTTGGACTTAATATTTGACCCCTCATCTATATACCTCTACTTCCCTTGTCATTATTATTGAACAGTCTCTATAGATATATCTCTCTGTACATAAGTGCATTGTCTCCTTAGCCATGGTATTCCTCTCCTTTCCAAGTCTCATAAGGACAGGGAATATTTTATGGAATACTATGTTAGGTTTTAGAAATGTAGTTTAACACAAATTTGAACAGTTCCAGAAAACGTAATGTTCTCTCTCTTCCATTTTTGCTCTCCTAAATATTTATGTTTTTCAATGCCCCTATAGACCAACATTTTCTGCTTATTCATTCATATATAATAAAACAAGACTTTATGACATTTATTGAGTTTTATATTCCTATCATTCCAAAACTGGAATGAATTTTATTTTTCCAGTTTTCATTGAAGGCACTTTAGTACAGGCTGAGTGAATGTTCTCTTTTATGATAATCAACTGCATTGAGAGTAACAATTTATTATTGTACAAATGAAGTCATCTAGAAGTGAATTATATATGGGGATAAGACAATCTCTGTGTTTACCTGGGAAGACACCTCACTAGCTACTTGGCAGTTACCAGACTTTGATTTTATTCTTCTGCACTACCTTCCTTATTCTCAGGGGAAGATCTCACGTCTGTATCATTGAAGATACCTATGCCATTAGGTGAGATATAAATCTCTCCCCACTGGGGGGGGGGGGAACTCATTTCCAATTGCTGCCATTCTATTAGTTTTCTATTATTGTATAATTTTTTTTTTTTTTTTGAGATGGAGTTTCGCTCTTGTTACCCAGGCTGGAGTGCAATGGCACGATCTTGGCTCACCGCAACCTCCGCCTCCTGGGTTCAAGCAATTCTCCCGCCTCAGCCTCCCAAGTAGCTGGGACTACAGGCGTGCGTCACCACGCCCAGCTTTTTTTTTTTTGTATTTTTAGTAGAGACGGGGTTTCACCATGTTGACCAGTATGGTCTCGATCTCAACCTCGTGATCCACCTGCCTTGGCCTCCCAAAGTGCTGGGATTACAGGTGTGAGCCACCGCACCTGGCCTGTATAATATGTTTTTATGAATTTGGAAGCTTGAAATGATACTCCTTTAGTGATATCTCAGTATCTCTAGAAGAGCAACACAGCATGGTTGGATTCTCTGCTCCAGATTTCAAAAGTTGAAAGTTACAATGAGAATCACAAAACACTGGTTAACGAAATAAGAGACAGCACAAACAACTGATAAAACATTCTGTACTCATGGGTAAAAAGAATTAATATTGTTAAAATGGCTATACTGCCCAAATGAATGTACATAGTCAATGCTATTCCTAGCAAACTACCAACTACATTTTTAATGGAAATAGAAAAACTACTCTAAAACTGTTATGAATCAAAAAATAAAAGTAAAAATAAAAAGCCTGAATTGCCAAATAATCCCACACAAAAAGAAAAAAGCCAGAGGCATTACATTATTCAACTTCAATATATACTACAAAGCCACAGTAACCAAAACAGCATGCAGTTGAACTGGGGATTCGGAAACTTTCAGTGAAAAGATGAAGCTTTATGTGGGATATAATTAATGTCTAGGATATTTGAAAAGCAAAATATAAATTGAAGATTTTAAGTAGACCAAACTTGAGAAGATGAAATGTGACTAAGCCTTGTGGGGGCTGCTTATCTCAAAGTGAAGATACTGATTGGACAACACAAATGAGCAGATAAAATAAACTAGGCAATGTTGAAAATTAACCATTTCTATGAATGAAGAGTGATAGGACTGAGGGCTGCATGGCCAGGTGTAAAATCAGTTTGACCCAATCAGATCCACTTCACTATTTCAGACACATGCATAGATTAGATTCTGCATAATCTGGGAATAGAGAAGGTTATAAGACAATTAATGTTTGAAAGGGAAAATAACACTTATCAAAAATTATGTTTCAATAAGTAAATATGTATTCCCCACTACGGTACTATCATAGGTACTTTGTTATTACAATGCAAGTCAAGCTCATCTTGCTCCAAAAGAAGCTCCTTTTTAAACTATGAAAGATCAACCTCAAGATAGTAGTATAGTATAAAGAAAAGTATATTTTGAAGACAGTAGTATAGTATAAAGAAAAGTATATTTTTGTTAGCTAACTATTGGTCTTTATAGAAAAATCTGTATTATTAGACAATATTTATTGCAACATAGGGACTAATTTGTCCTTGTATGTAAATAAAAGGGTCTAAGAATAGAAATCTACCAGTAGAAATTTTACTGTCATAGGTACCTTTGCTTTATTTTATTCTTATTCAATCCCTAAGTTAAAATTGCACAGAACAAATGCTTGGCAGTTAGGAGTGCATTGTCTATTGTTCCTCAAGTACCATCTGGCACAGCAATCTTGACTGCAGAAAGTGCTTAATGACCATCCTGACTGATGGCTATAATAGATGCATCTCTGCTACTTTTGCAAGATCTATGAGTAATTATAACCAGAAGGACGGCAGTCACAAATCTCAACAGAGTGTTCAGTTATTTCCAATGCCTAAGACATTTTAAGAATGTGAAATTCAGCAAGACAAACAAACAGGCTGGTTAAGAAAGTCATCATACATAATAAAATACCAAATAAATAACAAAGTATGCCACTGAATTCTTGTTCTGTGCACAACTTATTTTGTTACATGACTTCTTTCCAGGAAGTTAAAGGGAAAAAAACTGTTTGCTTATATTTCATGAACAAAGGCAGCATTTCCCTGAACCTTCTCAAGTCATAACATCTAACAAATTCTATGTGTAAAGCATGAAATTAATAATGGCAAAAATAGAAAGGAGTTTGAGCAAATCAACAGAGGATGAAAGATAGTACAAGTGTGTAATGAGACTCTTGGAAGCATGGGAATTATATTAAATGCTAATTGTCACTTAGATACGTACTTATAACTTCTACATTCCCAGTCCAGATCCTTCATAGGACTTATAAAAAACTGTAAGTACATATTTTGTACATGAACTCAGAAATCTTACTTTGAGAAGTAATACCTAATGTTATGCATACTTCACTTCATATACATAAATCTATTTAAGATCTCAAGAAGTTAGTCAAAGTTAAGTTTAACTAAATAAAAGAATCACCATAGTCACCAAATTTGGTCCAGAGCTGGTAATTGCCAGTGATAAATGAAAATCACTGTTACTACCTAACTGATATTTTGTAAGCCTAAATTGCACTACAAAGCTGTATTTATTATATATAATGATAATATTACATTAATACACTGAAACTAGCTATGTTATATAAAATAAATGGCATGCTCATATTTGCAGATGATATTACTATTCCTCTATTGTTTCCTTTAAGAAGTGTCTTCTAGGAGAGAGATCCAAGATGGCTGACCACTAGCAGCTCGGGATTGTAGCTCCCAGTGAAAGTGCAGAGAACGAGAGGACACTACACTTTCAGACAAATTTTTGTTGCTCATGGACCAGGAGATTCCCAGCGGAGGAGCCCCACGGGTCGCCAGCGCAACTCTTGTGGCCGGCGCGGTGGTTTTGCTGGTGCCTCAGCGCGGCAGTACTTGGTGCAGAGTGAGCGGGACTGGGTCCCCTTATGGCCAATCCCCGGGCAGAAAAGCACCATCAATCTTAACACCGCTGTTGTGGCCGGAGCAGTAGATTGCTCAGATTTTGGCGCTGGAAATCAACAAGCTGGACGTCCACTCAGAAACCTAATTTGAAAGTCGGAAATCACAAAGACGACAGGTGGATAAATTTACAATGATGGGAAGAAACCAGTTTAAAAAGGCTGAGAATACCCAAAATCAGAATGCCTCTCCCTCTACAGGGGATCACAGTTCCTCATCAGCAACAGAACAAGCCCTGATAGAGAATAAGTGCATTCCATTAACAGAAGTAGGCTTCAGAAGGTGAATGATAAGAAACTTCTGTGAATTAAAAGAACTTGTTCTAACTCAATGCAAGGAAACTAAGAACTTTGAAAAAAGGTTTGACAAAATGCTGGCGAGAATAGACAATTTGGAGAGGAATATGGGTGAATTAATGGAGCTGAAAGACACAACACGAGAACTTCGCGAAGTATGCACAAGTTTTAATGGCCAAATTGATCAAGCAGAAGAAAGGATATCAGAGTTCAAAGACCAACTTAACGAAATAAAATGAGAAGTCAAGATTAAAGAAAAAAGGATAAAAAAGAATGAGCGAAGTCTCCAAGAAATATGGGACTATGTGAAAAGACCTAATCTACATTTGATAGGTGTACCTGAATGTGACGAAGAGAATGAATCCAAGTTGGAAAATACTCTTCAGGAGATTTTTTAGGAAAACTTTCCCAACCTAGTAAGACAGGACAATATTCAACTCCAGGTAATACAGAGACCACCACAAAGATATTCCTCGAGAAGACCAACCCCAAGGCACATAATCGTCAGGTTCATTAGGGTTGAAATGAAGGAGAAAATACTAAGAGCAGCCTGAGAGAAAGGTCAGGTTACCCACAAAGGGAAACCTATCAGACTTACAGCAGATCTCTCAGCAGAAACCCTACAAGCCAGAAAAGAGTGGGGGCCAATATTTAACATCCTTAAAGAAAAGAACTTTCAACCCAGAATTTCATATCTAGCCAAACTGAGCTTCAAAAGCAAAAATAAAATCTTTTGCAAACAAGCAAGTACTTAGAGATTTCACCATCACCAGGCCTGCTTTGCAGAAGCTTCTGAAAGAAGCACTATTCGTATAAAGGAGTAATCAATATCAGCCTTTCCAAAAATATATCCAGCTAGCATCAAATGGCAGTATTAAACTCATATATATTATTAACTGGATAAAAAGCCAAAACCCATCAGTACACTGTATCCAGACCCATCTCACATGCAACGATACACAAAGACTCAAAACCAAGGGACAGAGGAAGATTTACTAACCAAACGGAGAGCAAACATAAATAAATAAATAAAAAGCAGGAGTTGCAATTCTCACCTCTGATAAAATAGACTTTAAAGCAACAAAGATCAAAAGAGGCAAAGAAGAACATTACATAATGGTAAAAGGATCAATGCAACAAGAAGAGCTAACGATCCTATATATACACGTACCCAATACAGGAGCACCCAGATATATAAGACAGGTTCTTAATGACTTATAAAGAGACTTGGCCTCCCACACAATAATGGTGGGAGACTGTAACATCACATTGTCAATATTAGACTGATCAACGAGATAGAAAATTGACAAGGATATCCAGGACTTGAACTCAGACCTGGAACAAGTAAACTTGATAAACATTTATAGAACTCTCCACTTCAAATACACAAAACATACATTCTTATCAGTACCATATCACACCTATTCCAAAAGTGACTACATAATTGGAAGTAAATCACTCCTCAATAATTGCATAGCATTTCATAGGTTTAAATGAAATATTGGTTGGCTGCTTGTTTGTTATTTTCTTCCCTTATTCCTTCCTGTCTCCATTGTTAAGCACAATTATTGGCATAAAAGAGGTTTTTAATTCCCATTTTTAGACTGCATTCTAGCCTGGGCAATAAAGCAATACTCCCGTTCTCTCTCCCTCTTTCTCTTCCTTTTTCTTCCTCTTCTTCATCCCTTTTTTTCTTTCTCTCTCTCTTCCTTCCTTTTTTTTTCTTCAAAAAAAAGAAAAAGAAAAAGAAAAAAAAGAAATGTGGTGTTTAATTTCTATGTGTGTGTGTGGAGATTTACCTATTATCTTTCTGTTATTGATTTCTAGTTTGATTTAATTGTAAAAAAAAGTGTCTTCTATATATTACATATGCTAGGTCATGCAAACATTAAAAAGATATGGCTCTTGCCTCAAGGAAGATATAAGTTAGGAATCACATAGTCTGAATATTTTCCAGCAATGTAAACTACATGGATGCACCAAATCATCTATCTTCTCTGTATGCTCGTCATCTTAACCAGTGCTGTAGGTTTGCCAAGTCACTGGCTAGCATACCTATTACACTCACCAAAATGAAGATACAGCTAGGGAAGATAAATAGTGTATTATTATTGGACAGAACTATTTTTATATATGCAAGGTATCTCTACAATCTACTTTGACCTAATTAATTTTATGACATATTCTAGACAAAGCCACATCAATAGAGCTCTGTAATACACAAAAGGCCAAAATTGGCTGTGTGTGCAAAAGACATAAGTTCAAATCACTGAGATATTCTTGCTGTCACTATTCAAGTTAGAGCAATGTCAGTCATTAAAAATTCTGATTCATGCCACAATCTTTGACCACCCTGGAAATCTACTGATTGTTAACCACTTGCAAGAGTCTGAGTTGGAAAGTAGGGCTATCTCTATAACTTATCACCAGCTCACCCTCTTTCCGCAGGTTCTGTGCACTATTTGGTAAGATCCTAAAGAACAGATGCTATGTCATATTTATTAATTCGGTGTTCAAAGTATTGAAGACAGTATCTAAATTGGAAGGGTGGCACATCATGATGAAATCTCATCTGAGGATCAACTATACAATGCTTGAGGCAGAATACATTGTCAGAAATCTCACATCAGATTAAATAAACAGCATCTATAGTCGTTTTCAGTATAGAAATTCTAAGTCAAGCTATTTCATCAGTAGTAGACTTTGTTATGTAGTAGTTCATATCATATCTTATATAATTACCAAATCTAATTATAATCATATTCTACATATGTAAATTTTATATCTTGCAAAGATAACTCATGTAAGGGTAATTCTATATTCACACTTAAGTTCCTTGGTTTTGTTTATTTCCATCTCTCCCTAGATTTGCATCTTTTAGGTGTGTTTATGGAAATGTGGATGTATATGAGAATTCATGTATAATTCTATATGTTGAATACACAGGAAATGTTATAGATTCTCAGAAAATTCTTTAAAAATGTAATATTTTCACCCCCATTATGTTTCAAAAATGAGTATTAAATTGTTATGTAACAAAATACTTTCACTGTAAAATATTATCTGAATGTTATAGGCATCTTTTAAAACTTTCAGATACACTATATTTTTGCTTAAATGATACATTCTGAGTAAGTTTATAAACTTTTTCCCATATTAATACATTTTTAGCTCCTAAAATGATTTTTCTATAACATGAAATAGAATACAGTAATATAAAAAATACATGCCGGTGCAGTGTCTCATGCCTGTAATCCTAGCAATTTTCAAGGCCAACACAAGAGAACTGGTTGAGGCCAGGAATTCAAGATATGCCTGGGCAACATAGTGAGACTTCATCTCTACAAAAAAATATAAAAATTAGCCAAGGATGATGGTGCACTCCTGTAGTTCCAGCTATTTGGGAGGCTGAGACAGGAAGATCCCTTAAGCTCAGGAGCTTGAAGCTGCAGTAAGCCAAGATTGTGCCACTGCATTCCAACCTGGGTAGTGGAGCATGACCTCATCTCAAAGAGCAAAAAACAAACAAACGAACAAAAAAACCCTGCTACAAATACAAAAAAATAAATAAATAAAATAACCAACAACATCCCATGCAAAACATAGAATTTAACTGTTCTGAAATCATCAAAAGGGGTTGGACTTTGATATGCCCTGTTCAAATAGCATTAGTAGGTATTTTGTTGAAGACAGTAAAAGACATGATTTAGGAAAATATTAAGTGTATTTCTTAAGCTCTTGATTCTGCAGAGTAGATTTTTTGAAATGTTTTATCAGAGGCATGTGAACCAGAGAAACTCCATCTTGAATAGGAACTGAGTAAAATTAGGCTGAGACCCACTGGGCTGCATTCCCACATGGTTAAGGCATGCTAAGTCACAGGATAAGACAGGAGACTGGCACAAGACACAGGTCATAAAGACCTTGCTGAAAAAAATTTTGCAGTAAAGAAACTGGCTAAACCCCAGCGAAACCAAGATGGTGATCAGAGTGACCTCCATTTGTCCTCACTGCTACACTCCCATTAGCATTATGAGAGTTTACAAATGCCATGGTAACATAAGGAAGTTACCCTGTATGGTCTAAAAAAAGGAGGTGTGATGAATAATCCACCCCTTGTTTAGCATATCATCAAGAAATAAATTAAAATGGGCAACCAGGAGCCCTCAGGACTACTGTGTCTACGGATTAGCCATTCTTTTATTCCTTTACATTCTTATAAACTTGCTTTCACTTTATGGACTTGTGCTGAATTCTTTTTTGCAGATCCAAGAATCCACTCTTGGGGTCTGGATTCAGACCCCTTTCCTGCAGCAGCATCAATCAGTTAATCAGCATTAAATGTGGCCTTCAAGGAATTATTGATAAATGTTTAATTTCAACCTTTTATTTCAGGCTTTCTAAATCTTCCAAGAGACATGTATGTTAGCATCCTCCATCTGATTTTTATGGTTATTTATTTTGTTACTCTTAGGAAACAAATGAATCCATTTGTTTTTAAAAATTAGTGTGGACACAAAAATGTGCCTGTGTTAATGCTACTAATTTACATAGGGATGTTGTTAGAAATTTACAAATTTATGCCAAAATCAGTCTATGTAGTCAGCGTTTACTATCAGTTCTTCTCACAGAGGATGTAGTAGAGAGATGAAAGCATAAAACTCATGTCAATACTTTATCACTGTCTAAAGCATCTGTAAATGGTAAAACCATAGCAATATACTTTCTGGAAATGAGTTAGGTTTTAATAGCACAGAACTCTAGAAATCCTCTGGTTGTCTTATTTAGAATGCTAGCCTAAAGCAGGATGGAAATTAAAGTTGAAATATCTCGGTTATCCATGACATTTTACTACTGTGTTACTGCTGTGGGTATAGAACTGATTATTAAAATACTTGTTTCCCCAGTGGGATTTTCATTCCAGGTGTTTTGATTGTGATAAGAGCAGTAATCCTTTAACTATCCTTTTGGGTATGATAAAATTATTTCAAGTAAATAAGAATTAATCATAGATTTTATATAAGCTGGATAATCTTTTATCACTACACTGAGAGGTAGTAGCTGACATCTGCATTTCTTGCTTTCCTTTGACTATTGATTTTATTTTTACCTGTGATTATGTGAATTCACACCATTTTGGTCTTATTGTGATAGGGTCAGCTCCTCTTCTCTTACAGTTTGCCATCTACTCTGTGGGTAAAGCTATTCTCTGCATATTGATGGAAGAAGAAATGTTACTGAATCATCTGTTAAAAAAAAAGTATGCCAGCTATCTATTGTGGAAGCTATTAACAGCAAAATGAACCTTACCTGTAATGGCTGGAATAGCAGAACAAATGTGTACACATTTGTACACAGACACATGCACATGCATACACACACAATTGCTTCTGAAGCACTCAAAAAAGTATTATTTTACAGATATCTGTTCTGGTAGAAAACAAGTTTGTGAATCTTCTATTTTATTTCTTCACTGCAGTAATTAAATGTCATGGCTTCTTCCTCATTCCTGGTAGTAATTCACAACTCGATGACATAGGTATGTGCCACTAATTGTTTACATAATCTCTTTTAGATTAGGGTGTACAGTGTGGCTACACACTCTCTATTTCCAAATGGCTGAATCTAAACTTAAAGCTGACTTGGGAAGGCTGACATTTTGATGGCTTTCAAATTCATATTTTTTACAAATTTACTGCTTACTTCAAGGATATAAAAAGTGGGAAGAGACTGAGGTTATGAGCAGTGTTACATATAGGAGAAGAAAGGAGACAGAGAGAGATTGTTTGTCTGTTACCTATTCGTTATCATCATTCTTTCTTAACCACAGAGATATACGGGAACAAGCTATAAAAATACAGAAAAGCACAAATCTTGGCAAAATAAGCACACTCATAAAGAATTAAATGTATAACAAATAAAATGGAAGAAAAGAAACAGCAACTATATAGTCAATCACACAGGTATATAGGTAGGGAGGGTGTGTGTATGTGTATATGGTTGCATAAAATACAACTGAAAATCAGACACACGTTAGCTAAATAAAGTATGTATGTATATATTTATTTATTTATTCATCCTTTCACTCATTCAGCATCCATTATGCACTTGTGCTAAGTGCCTGACAGTGACATCAGTGTTTTTAACTGACATTTAAGAGTTGCTCTTTGTATACATGAAATTATATTTTCCTAACAAAAGGGTCATGTGAAGTACCATTATGAACTAAATATGATAGATAAGAAGTTGTCTATTTCCACCATGTATAGGTAAAATTTACCTTTTCTCTAAAGGAGTCTGTTGGGATTTTTATAAAGGCATATATATTTTTTCTGCTAACAGGCCATATATTTTCTCCAGTGTAATTCCATAGTAAGTATCAATAGAATGGAGATGAGTATATAGGATAAAAATTACATAAAATTATGGACTATTCTGTACATTGGAATGGGGATATCTGTGCCAGAATTAAAAACTTAGAGAAATTATAACTTGTAGTGATAAACAAACGGCATTGTATTTAGCCTGGCTGAGCTGGAACCTGAGTATTTACATCTTTGATCTGACCTTAGGAAATGAGTTAATGCTCTGGTCCTTCATCTGTTAATCTGTATAATGGGAATAATCATGATAACCAGCTCCAAAGGATTATGTGAAAATTGAATGAGATCATGCATGTAAATCCCTTGATCTATAATAAATTCACAGTATACAGTATATGTTAGTGCTCTTTCTCTCTCATTCATATATATATATATACACATACATATACACACAGATCTGTAATGATAATAATAATAATAAATCAGTTTAGCATCCTCAAAAGAATTTTCAGTTGGACTATTACTTAGGACACACATATTCAACATCAGCATTTTAAAAGATCAGGAAATAAGACGACTTTTATGGCAGTGCCTGATACATTTTTATAAAAGATAAATGATCAATTAAATATATTTAGGGAGACATTATTGGGAAAATATTATGAAATTATAATGCATTTCACTATAAGTGACTGAAAATGAGACTATCTTTATATTTCACCTTACCAAAATTACACTTACATAATAAAGTATTCTAAATATAATAGTCGAAGATGGGTAGTCACAATGGTCATTTTATTTTAAAATTAAACTTTAACTATATTCTTCTACTAACTTATGTAGAATCATTTCAGCAAGTGTGCTCTAAGTAGAAATGGATGATTTGGGTCAGCAGGAAGGGAATGTCTTTCCAAAAACTGAGCAGATGAAAAGCATCAGTGAAACTCTATATATTCTTTAACATTTAAGTATTATTTAATATTTTATATTTCTTCATCTCTACATCCACAACAGATAATACATGCCTTTTTTATAGCACATATAGCTCTTTTTATATTCCTATTTTCTTGACCTCAAGGACAGAAAATTAATGATGCTTTAGCAGGTTTTGTTGCTCTAGCTTCTTAATGGACTTGGTAGTTCCAGCTTATGAAGTTTTCTCTAATGATTTCATTTAATAATTTGTCATTTCTTTTCTACTTCAATAATAGTATAGAAACATCTTTTATAGCATGTGTAGCTCTTTTCCTTATAGCTATCTCCCAGACCTCAAAGAAAGAAATTAATCATGTTTTAATGGGCTTGGTAGCTAAAGTTTCTTATTCTGTCATGTAGTATGAATGATTTTTTATTTTCTTATATAAAGAATTTGACTATATAAAACAGAAATATAAAATAATATTAGAATGAGAGAATTCCTATACACCAAAGTGACTGTGTGAAAGGCACAGTTCCTATATACAAACATTTACAAAAGAATAGTAGGAATTTTTTTTTTTTTTTTTTACCTCTTGAGCTTCTCAGAAACATGAAGCATTTACAGAGAAATTTGAGAAAAGAGAGAACACTGTTCTAGAGATCTCTTTGGAATATTTTTCTCCTGCATCACATGCCCACAGTAGAGGAAAGATGGTGAGACAGTGCTACCTTCTAATATCCAACTTTCTCTTATTAAATGTTTTTAATCAATAAATTAAAATTGTACATATATAGCAAAATATATATATGTATATAATATACTTGCTATATATATGGCAAAATAGCATGTGTATATATATGTGTGTATATATATATTATATGTAATGTGTGTGTATATACATATATACACACACATATATATATATACACACACACACACATATATCATATGTAATGATTAAATCAGGGTAAATGGAATAGCCATCACCTCAAACATTTATTATTTTTTTGTGTTAGGAACATTTCAAATCTTCTCTTTTTGCTCTTTTGAGATGTAAAATAAATTCTCATTAACTACAGTTGCCCTATTGTGCTATAGAACATGACAACTTATTCTTTCCATCTGACTGTATTTGTAGCCACTCAATCCCAGCCCACAAACTTCCCATCCTCTGGTAACTATCATTTTACACATTACTTCCATTAGATCATTTTTTTTAGGTCCCACATATGAGTAAGAACACGAAATATTTGTTTATTGCAGCACTATTCCCAATAGCCAAGATATGGACTCAATCTTAGTGTCCCTCAATAGATGAATGGATAAAGACAACATGGTTGTATACACAACAGAATATTATTTAGCCACAAAAAGAATAAAATTCCATCATTTGCAGTAACATAAATGGAACTAGAGGACATTATGTAAAGTGAAATAAGCAAACATCCTACTTCTGAGAGATGTTTCAAGGTAATCACTTGGGCAGTGATGAAATGTCTTACCTCCACTGAAGAGAAAGCAAATTTGTGCCTGATTTAACTCTCAGAAAGCTAAAGTTCACCTTTGGGGTCTGATGACATTTAGAGAAACCTAGAAGGTTAAAGAAGGGCTGAATTGAATAGCTGCTTGAGGGCAGGGGAGTTTCAAATCATTTTGTTTTGATATTAGCCTGATATCATAGAGATTGGGATCCCATAGAGGTGGGATAAAATAACCACGAATAAGTTAGGGCAATGAGGGAGATACTGAGTTTGGTCATCTTTTATCATGCCTCATTTTTCTTGGATGGAACAGGACCCTCAAGAGAAAGAAGAGGGTCTTTCAGATATTGAGAGGTGTGTCATATCTCACCAAGGTCAATGAGGGAGATACAGAGTTTGATCGTGTTTTGCCCTGCACATGACTCAAGTTGGAAGAGGAAGAAAGGCTTAACCCAAAGTCAAGTTCTAAATTTTGATTAACACATAAGGCTAGACGCGTTCATGTGTCAGCAACTTGAAGACTGGTTGTACTGTTTTAATATCTGAGAATGAGCAGAGAAACAAAAGGCAATTTTGAAGATTAGCCTCAATGAAACTATAAAAAAAAGCTATAGAGGTTTTATTTTAGTACTAAGTTTTTATTTATCATGATTCATATAAGTTCAACATAAACTGCATATAGTTGTTCTCAGAGAAAATAATATAAGACAAGTAGAAGTTGCAGATATTAACTGTGATTTGGAATTCTACACTGTTATTAAACCCATATCACAACTCAGAATTTCCCCTTGTTCTCAGATATGTTATCTGAAATTAGTTTGGGCCATGAAGATGGATTATTCTTTACATTTTGGAGGGGATTACCTAATTTTAATTTTCTAAAAATTCTGTAGGACACGTTCCCTCACTAAGATGGAAAATAATTTATTGTAGTTCATATTTTGTTTTAGTCTTCTCCTCACCACTTTGTTTATCAAGCTATTAGCAGAAAAATCTAGCCTTATTTTTTTCTAGTACAAACCTATCTCTTTTTACCCTACTGATGAAGCACTATAAAGAAAAACTTCTTTTATTTTTCCTTGAGAAAACTCAATACACTCTCAATAGCTCTTAGATAGGATTCAAGTGGGACCATGCCTGGGATTTTTCTGTTAATAAGTTGATAGTAATAAAGAGGCTGTTTAACCAGCTGCATGGACTAGGCCTCATCTGGTGTTTAAACCTTATTAAAGTAGTCTAAGCTCTGTACTGGTCTTCAGCTGTGTAAAATCAGAATATCGATTTTATCCATTTATCCAAAGACATTAGCTCATGCTTAAATTAACAAATTTATAAATTAGAAAATCAGTGTATTAGTCTATAATTTATACGTATACATAAAAATGTTATTTCTAATTTTTGTAGGTAGATAGGTTTATAAATAAACATAAATTGCAAGACATATAAGCATATTTTTTCCAAAAAGAGAGAGAGATTATGATTACTCAAGAAAGTATCATAAATTGTATTTTTCAAAACTAGAAACATTTGTCACTGAATAACTGACATCTCTTATTCTACCCTGGGCTTGCTTTCCCTCCCTCCCTCCCTTCTTTCTTTCTTTTCTTTCTCTCTCTTTCTCTCTTTCTTTCTTTCTTTTTTTGAGATACGGTCTCATTCTGTTGCCCAGCCTGGAGTACAGTGGTAGGATCATGGCTCACTGCAGCCTTGATCTCCCCAGGCTCAAGTGATCTTCCTACCTCAGCTTCTTGAGTTGTTGGGACTATGGATGTGTACTGCCATGCTTAGCTAATTTTTGTATTTTTAATAGAGATGGGGTTTTTCCATGTGTTCCAGACTGCTCTCACAAACTCCTGGGCTCAAGAGATCTGCCCACCTTGGCCTCTCAAAGTTCTAGGATTACAGGCATGAGCCACAGCGCCCAGCCTACTGGGCATATTTTGTTATATAATTTCATCATCACTCCGTGCCAGGATACGGCAATGTTGCAAATTAACAATTTTTATTTATTTTTAAAGCATTAAATACTGGTATCTTCTGCAGCAGTTTGGAGAATACCTATAGTCCTTTGAGGAGCTATGGTGATACCCTGGTCACATGTCCCCATCCAGGGGCTTCCTGTGCAGATATACTGTGATTCTTTCCTGTGTAACATTACAAACTTTGTATATGTATAGAGAGGGTCTATGACTCTAGTTTTTGTAGTAAATACAGAATGATCACTCTCTGTGTCACATAAGATTTTTCCATTTAATAATGTATCTTTGATATTCTTTCACATTAATATATATAAATATACTTTAATTTTAAACAGTTAGTCTTCTGTTGTATAGAGATAATATAACTAGTTATCTATGAATAACCTCATTCCACATTTTTTCCATTTTATAAATTATGCTGTAAGGAAACCTGTATTCATATATCTTAATGCAATTGTGCAAATTTATTTTTACAACACACCTTTTACAAGATAAATTGATGGAACTGTGAATATGAATGCAACCTGGAAAAGCGGGTTATTTGTCAGATCATCCTCCAAACAAGTTATTATTGCCCGCATTCCAACCAGAGGCCTGTTCCCTCGTATCTTCTTCATGATTTATTATTTTAAAACTTATTTTTTACCAATCTATTGGTAAAAATCAGGACAAAGTAGATTTTTATGATGTATCACTAATGGATAAACCAATAGTACACGGAGCCCATACGTCTTCCTCTTTCCCTTACTGCCTTTCATTCTCCCTCAATTTTCTCCTGCTTTTTATTCACCATCAACTCTTTAAAACTTACAGTTCAGCATATTACTTAATGGGCATAATTCATGATACTTGCTTCTTATTTTATAATTATAATTATAAAAGGTATTTATTTTAAAAAGTAAGTAAGTCAGCAGTTATACGGCATGTGTTCATAAAATTTTCCTTTGAACTAACCATAGAAAAGGCTTGGAAAAGCAAAAATATTGCAGATACGTATTGGATAGTTATTTTGCTTTTTTCTGGGTAGAGATCCCAAATTGTCTCTCTTACCTCATTGCCCTGTACATCACATTATACTTCTGGATTTTACATTTTTGTCAGAGATTATCTGAAAAAATGAAAATTATTTTAGTGTATAAAAAAGTACAATTGTCCATGCCTTCATTATACATTTGTTTAAGATGTGTTTCTGTTGGAGTAAGGATATAGGGAGAGTGCTATTCTGTTTGTAAGATTGTTATTTTATATGCGTGTATGATTTGATGAAAAAATGAACAAAGAAGTTATAAAATCATGACAAGTTGAGATTTAAATTTACTAATATACTCTGAAGTCTCAAGAGGTTTAATCAGATTCTAATATTTCTAGTAATTTCTGGTCACATTAAGTTACAAATTAATCTGGGCAGTTTATTGGCCTCATGAGTTTAAATTTATTCAGTGTCAAAACAAAAGAGTAAATACTTCTAAAATACAATTTGAATGCCTAATCAGCTGTGATTATTTACATGATAGATAAATACAGTCTTGCCACTTGGCAGAAGCAATAGTAAGAAGGACAATAAATATGTATATTGGGATTTAAAGGACATTCTTTTTCTCCAGAGCTGATATAGTAGACAAGAATATAACATTTCTATATTGCTTGGTGGAATTTTACAATTAATGGATAGTGCTTTTGCTTACTGTGAATGTAAGCCAAAAATTGAGCCATGCTGCTAAGCTATCATTCTTGGTTTAAATTTGTACTCACCTCAACAACTGACTAGTCATTAATGAGATCACTAATCCCTTAAATGAAAATGATGTCTGAATCAAATTCCTCTCAGTAAATAGGTTTGCATTGCCAAACCAACTCTGGGAAGCTTTACAAAAAGATGTAATGTTGCAGAAACTTGCTCAGTTAAAAATATATTAAGAGCTACCACACAAGAAATACACTTATGCACAAACACACATATAAACTCTTGCATACACATACACTCACACATACAGATACACAACTTAACAACTTATTTATTAACAAATTTATCAGTATTACGTCTTCACAGTGTTGTAAGTTGTCATTGCAGACTGAATATTTAGTATGGTTAAATTCACTGGGAAAAAAATGCATTCTTGAAGTTGTAAAACTGAACTATTTAGAATAGGTTCATAGGCATTTCACTCAAAACCATGGATAGTTTTTTTTTTTCCACCTTAATCAACTTAATAAAGAAATGTAACCTTTAAACAAAGTTATGGAGCAATATAAATAACCAAGGAGAGTTTTAACAAACCACATGCTGGTAGAGTATTTCAAAATATTGAACTTGACAAGCAAATGAAACAACACATTGATCAAGGAAGAAGTAAAGACAGGTGCGAACAAAAGAACCAAGGAGCGACCAGTGTTCAAAAACAAGTAGCGCACATCTTCCAGAGAGAATCTAAGGGAGACTGAAAAGATAAAAGTACAGAGAGATTTTAAGGTGAAACTAAAGGAACGTTCATTGAATAATTGTACTTTAAAAGTATAAGGTGAGCTCAATAGCAGAGAATAAAGTTGTGAGAAAAGTCCCAGAAGCAAGAAAAATGTGAAAATAGATACGGTTTACCAAATCTATGCTCCACCCTGTGTCTCAACAGAGAAGTCTTGGGAAAGTCATGCAATGTCATTAAGTCTTAGATTTCTTGTATGTACATTAAAAAACTGCTCTATACCAGTGATTTCCATGTCCTAGCACTAGACTACCCTGAATCTAACCCTCAGAGTTCTCCTAGGCAAAACCCAGTGGATCAAACAACTTACATAATTTTGTTTCAAATTCTGAAATGCCAGTTATTTTAGGATAAATTCTAATCAAACATTATTAAGTCAAAAAGCATCTCAGGCCACCTGGATAACAACATAATATTTTAAAAGTAATTTTTAAAAATGAATGAAAATACACTGTGTGGTTCACATTTTGGATACATTATCCTGATGGATGGTGCCACCATCTACCCAATCACCAAGTCCACAAACCTGGAAGTTATTCTAGTCCCTTTCCTTTATCTCTTTCTTCTTCCCCTATTACCAACAAATAACACATGTAATCAGTGACCACGTCCTGATAATTTCACGCACTAACTTCTCAAATCTGCTTTCACCCCAATCCACAAAATTAATGCCAAGTTCTTGCACCTTGTCTCCTGCCTAGACTACCATAATTATCTTTCTCTGGTTTCCAACCTCAAAATGTACTTCAACACTACCTGCTAGGAGAGAAATCTTTCTAAATGTCAAATTTACCTTACAGTCACTAGCATAAAATTTTCCATTATTCCCTATCGTTAAGAACTACACCATCCAATATGGTGATGGCAAATCACATATGGATATTGAGCACTATAGATGTGGCTAGTTTAAATGAAGATGATATGTAAGTATAAAATACACATTACATTTCAAAGACAGTAGAACAAAAAAGTAAAATATTCCATCTTTTTATTTTATTGTTAATTGATTTGTTAATATTTTGGATATATTGAGTTAAATACTTTAATGCCAAAGTTAATATAGCCATATTCCCCTTAAGTGATCTCTCGGCAAAAGCATTTTGAAAACACCCAAAGCCGTGATTCCCTAAGCCCACAGAATAGGTTGTCTGAGTGTTTGATACTTGCTTGCTTATAGCTTATACATTTACGTGCTACAGAATTAGGTCAAGGAGGTCACCTGTAGGCTAACACATTTCAAGTATTTAGGAACTACCTTGCTATCACCTACCTCCGGCTATTGGAGACCTACCAAAAGGGTAGTTCAAAAACACCAATGGAAGGTTACAGATAAAGGGGCTGTGGAAAGAGCATCAGAAAAGGCTCACAGAGAAGATGGTATATTGCATATAGTGGTTAATACTTCATTATCAAAATAAATTTTGCCTGTTTCTTTTTATTTTATTTAAATATTCCTACCAAAAAATTAAAAATTATCTATGTGGCTTGCATAATTGAAATGTGCATTTCTATAAAACTAGCAACATATTTTGGATGGCAAAATTAAAATTCAAAATATGGTAACTCTTGTACAGAAAGTAGAAAACGTGGTGTTAAAGGTACTAAAATATTTTTTTCTTCCATATTCTCTCTCTGACTATGCCATGGTGTATTTTGTTATTTAATGTAGCACTCTCTTTGCCACGGGCATTTGTTGTGCAATTACACTGGTGGGAAGGAAAAGACAAGAGAAGACCCCTGCAGAAACCCCCATGACTCAACTTGTGAGCAGCCCACCACCTGCTGGATGGCCATTCCTTACTCTAGCGCTTGCACACTCATGAAACTGGCTATGTTTTCTAGGAAAAAGTTTATCGAACTGCGTGTTTTGCTCTATTGGTGTCCAAGAAATAGACTCCTTGGTTCAACATCAGCATTTCAACACAATAATATTGAACATATAAAAGAAAACAGTAGCAGATACAGTATTAGAGTATATATTAACTAGCAAGATATAGTTTTGTAACATTCATATTTCCATTGTGTTTCTGTCAGAACATATAATAAAAAAATGTATTTTCTGTGAGTTGGGCTCAACAAAGTTTGAAAAATACCAAAGCATATATCCCTTTAAAATCCTGCCTCTGCCTGCACAGTTATATTAAAATTCTTAAATTTCAGCCATAGTTTTGTTTCCTGAAGAAACCATGTTCTCTAAAGCCAGTCTCCATAATATTACCTTTGCTGAATTTGTTCCTCATCAACCCCAGTCAACATGGCAAAGTCTTACTAACTTTCTAATACTCAATTAAAGCACCATCTTCTTTGTAGGCCTTTTCTGATACTCTTTCCACAGCCCCTTTATCTTTTACCTTTCATTACTATTTTGAACTGTCCTTTTGGTAAATCTCCAATAGGTGGCGTAGGTGATAGCCAAGTAGTTTCAAAAACTTGAAATGTGTCAGCATACAAGTGACCTCTTTGACCTAATTCTGCTGTACATATATTTATTAGCAAGCAGGAATCAAACACTCAGGCAACCTATTATGTGGGCTTACGGAATCATGGCTTTGGGTGTTTTCAAAACACTTTTGCTGAAAGATTACTTAAGGAAAATATGGTTATATTCATATACTTCGGGGCAGGTTTTGGAAACTAAAATTCTTTGGACAATATTCTTTAACAATCAGACCCAGAAACTGATGACTGAATATACTGAACGCATGCAAGCCCAACCAGATTCGAAAGACCATTAATGCTGGGGGAGAGGGGAGGGTGCCTGTAAAATATTTTAGCCAGACAACACATATTTAATATTGCCAGCATCTTTGAAGACAGTCAATGTCAAACATTCACTAATGTTATTAATATATTCAATAAAAACCCAATTATATTTAGCAAGATAGCAAAGTCACTATGTAGATCAAGATAAGAATAGCTGAGCTGATGACTACGTAAAGAGTAGTCTTCCTGGAAAAATTAACCTGGACTGTGAATTTCTGATTATATCAATTATCTTTAAGCCATAAATTAAACTATTATATATATGATTTCACAATCTCTTTAATCCATTTTAGGATTAGCTGTATACATAATAAAACTCTAGAGAACAGTTACAGACAATGTGGCTTGACTGTTAGTCAATCATGATATGTTTTAAAGATTAATTTAGGTCATAGTTACACTAGTACCAATAGGTATGAATGTCCAAAAATGGGGAAGAATTCTGTTAATTAGTGTTAGTATTCCACTGACCTCCAATAATATATGATTTAAATATGACAATAATTTTTTTAATT
This sequence comes from Aotus nancymaae, assembly GCF_030222135.1. Classification (NCBI taxonomy): domain Eukaryota; kingdom Metazoa; phylum Chordata; class Mammalia; order Primates; family Aotidae; genus Aotus; species Aotus nancymaae. The sequence goes on from NW_026988413.1 coordinate 36,886,152, forward strand.
TCCATAGACTTTTAACATCTGTGGGTGGTGTGCCTTCCAGAAAATAAAATAATTGATCTTCTATTATCCCAAAGCATTATGCTTATTCCATGATTGATGCTTATTATAAATTGAACACAATGTTAAAATGGGATATTTTTCTTATCACTTTTGAATACATTTTCAATACTATATGGTATCAAAGCAAAGTTAGTATAAGATGACTATCTTCCTTCTATATGAAAAGTTACAAAGTTTTCCAGAGGTTCTCTCATGCCTCATTGACCAAAGCATAACAACACAGATATAAGAAGGGGTCAGCAACTAAGTGAAAGAATAGTGATTTGTGAAACAATTTATTTCGAGAAGGTTATTGCCCTTATTAGAGCCTCCACTCTTCTTTTTACAAGAGAGTAGAAGGTACCACCTCACAATGTAAAGGTACATTATGAGCCATAAGAGAGCTTTAACATGTTCTTTGCTCTTAGCATACATCAAAGTTATGTACCTAACTTATAACCTTGAAAACCAAAGCGGAAAGAGAACTGGGTTGCTGCTGCATAGGAACAGATATGGTCATTTAGCATTTACTATTCTCTGTCAGAGCAGGGAATGGTGAGATGCTTCTAGTGGATGCACTAAAAGTGGCCACAAGAGAAAAATCCATCACACGCCCTGTTCAATAGGGTTATTGTCATGATGGTGCAGGAAGAGAGGAAACAATGAAAAATCAGCAGAAGAGTCTGAAAGTAGAGTTCTCAATGGCCAAGAGCTGTGGTAAGAATTCAAAAGATCATCCAAGGTAGATGTGTTTCTGCCTGGGTCAAAGGAATTGTTGAAGAAAAACAAACCCAGCAAGAAACTGTTCAAGAGCACAGAAATGGCTCCTGATGGCTGACTTGTCCTGCCAGCCGGAAACTTGCAGAGAAGCTGTTTTAAATATCTGCATGTTCAGGAAGTTTGAAAGTGATCAGCCATATAAAAAATTTCCTATCTTTTAATTTCTCCATCGTTCCACAGTTTTGAGTCCCCAGTGAGCTTCCAAACAACAATAAGGAAGAAGGTTAAGAGGAAAGGAGTAGAAAGGATCTCTTGTCTCTTTTCTAATTAGGATAAACATAGGTACAATGCAAGAAGAGATAAGATATACCACTCCTCAGTCTGATAGAAATCATTCAGAAGACCCATGTACTATCACAGATATTTATTTTGGTTCATTTTGTTTACATGATTATACATATAACCATACCCATCATTAAAAATCTTATGGTATGTGGTTGGAGAAAGGGAAAAATATAACCAAAATTACGTATTGTTTTTCACTATTTCCATCACATTACACAAACACACCCACACATACCCTAAGAAGGTCTTAGTCTCCACCTATATTATGATCACTGCCACTAATGAATTGTTGTGACGTACAAAATGATCCTGCCAGTTTAATGTTTTCTACATAAGAGTAATACATTGGTAATGCTTTGTTTCTAAAAGGGTCAGGCAATGCAGAGATAGTTTGTGTAACAATCAAAAAAATTAAAAGAATTAAAAACACTTTTGGCTTTCTGCTTCCAATGAAGCATTAAATAACAAATAGAAATAGGAAGAAAATAAGAAGTGATTTCAGTCATGTTTATATACTTATTAAAAGATGAGTGAAAGTGGGTTCATTGCTTGTAAACAGCACGATATTTATATCAAATATATTTCTGATGGCTCAATAAATCCTTTAATGGCACTGGAATCATTTCTAAAATGATCTGGTTTTCAATTTTAAACCATAAGTATCCCATTTGTATCTCATTGTATCCAAACAACAGAAATGGCCAGATATAAAAACTTGCTAGTCATCTACTCTTTTTCATATGTGAATATAATCAGTAGATTCAGCCATATCTTTGATAGTAATAATTTTATATTTATATCTGTGAACAAAACGCACATTTATCCCATTATAACTGATACTTTTATTATTATTTTTTAGGACAGAGTTTTGCTCTCGTTGCCCAGGCTGGAGTGCAGTGGTATGATCTCAGCTTACTGCAACATTCATCTTCCAGTTTCAAGTGATTCTCCTGCATCAGCCTCCCTAATAGCTGAGATTACAGGCACCCAGCACCATACCCAGCTAATTTTTGTATTCTTAGTAAAGACAGGGTTTCACCATGTTGGCCAGTTTGTGGATTACAGGTGTGACCCACCATGCCTGGCCGATATTATTTTTTAATAGTCTACATAAGAAACATTTCAAGGCATCATAATTGCTAGGTATTATTAGGACCTTGTTTATTTAGTAACTCACACTGATTCCATTTTATTTTCAATTTTGTCACTATTCCCAGATCACATTTTTAAATAACACACATAATTCTATTTCTAGCTAGACATGATGGCAATCTTCTCTTCTTCAAGAGAACTCAATACAGTATTTGTAAATTTAAAAAAATAGCAAAGGAAAATGTCCAATTATATTTGTAAGATGAAGTATTGGTAGAAGTGTCCCGTCTCTCTAATTAGTACGATGAAGTTACAACCTGATACTTGGAATAGAGATGATTTACCTATAAAGCTACAAAGAAAAGAGTGGGATCAAGTTTAAGACTGAACAACAGCAACAAAAATAATTTCTTAAAAGTCTACATGTGAATGGGGTCCTGTTTGTCTTTATGCCAACTCACTTAAGGAGCAGAGGCAACATGCTGGGAAACGCAAGCTGAGAATACCAGAGACTACCATTCCTGTCTAGCTCCATGTTCCTAAAGGAAGTGTATCATCCTGAAAGAAGCCGGCCAATGTACCTGCTCCCAATCTCAAATTGTGACTAAGAGATTTTGCCCCAAGGAAAAGGCAAGCCTAAAAGCATAGAGCTCTGACATTCTTTCCAAAGAGACTAACTTTATTTGGAATAGAATACAAGGCAGTGCAATACTAGAAACCAATGAAGATTTTTATCACAAGCAATTAAAATGAGACAAGTTAACTCCAAGAGAGCAGAAAAGTAAATGAGTCAACTTGTTTAGTAGAGAACATCAGTAGATTAGTGTATTAGGATGGTCTTACATTGCTATCAAGAAATACCTGAGACTGGGTAATTTATTTTAAAAAAGAGGTTTAATGGCTCACCATTCTGCAGGCTGTGCAACAGACATAGTAGCATCTATTTCTGGGGAAGCCTCAGAAGGCTTACAATCATGGTTGAAAGCAAAGTAGAATCAGGGACATCAGATGGTGAAAGCAGAGCACAGGGATGCAAGGGAGGTGTCACACATTTTTAAACAACTAGACTTGTGTGAACGCAGAGTCACTTATTACCAAGGGTGTTGTCCAAGCCACACATCAAGGATCTGCCCCTATAATCTAAACATCTCCCTGTAGTCTTCTATTTCAACATAGGGGATTACATATCAACATAAGAACTGAGTGGAGATGAATGTCCAAATGATATAATCTACCCATTGCCCCTCTCAAATCTCGTGTACTTCTAACATTGCAAAATACAACCATACTTTCCCAATAGTCCCCCAAAGTCTTAATACATTCTGGCTTAACTCAAAATTCCCAAGTCCAGAGTCACATCTGGAGATGAGTTTCTTTCATCTGTAAGACTGTAAAATCAGAACAAATTATTTACTTTCAAGATACAATTGGGGTATAGTTATTGGGTAAACATTCCTGTACCAAAAAGGAAAAACTGGCCAAAAGAAAGGGATTACAGCCTCCATGCAAGTATAAAGCCCAGCAGGGCAGTCATTAAATGTTAAAGCCCCAAAATAGTGTCGTTTATGTCCATGTCATGCTTCCAGGGCACACTAGTGGAAAGAGTGGGCTTTCAAGGGCTTCAGCAGCTCTGACCCTGTGATTTTGCAGGTTTTGTCTCCCACAGTTGCTGTCACATGTCACATGTGCCTGTCACATTTCCAGGCAGGGTGTAGACTGCTGGTAGAGCTACCATTCTGGGATCTGGAGGATGGTGGCCACCTTTTCAAAGCCCCACTAAGTGTGCCCTGGTGAAGGGCCTCCAACCCTGCATTTCTTTTCTAGATTGCCCTAGTAGAGGCTCTCTGTGAGGACTCCACACTTGCAGCAAGCTTCTGCCTGTGCATGCAACCATTTTTATATATCCTCTAAAATCTAGGCAGAGGCCAAGCCTCCTTCACTCTTGTAATCTGTGTAGACACAAGTTTAATATTACATGGAAGTTGTCGAGGATTATGGCTTGCATTCTCCAGAGTGGCAGCTTGAGCTGTACCTGAGCCCTTTCGAGTACCTGTTGGAGCTAGAGTGGCCAGGGTGTGGGAAACAGTGTCCTGAGGCTATGCAAGGCAGTGGAGATTTGAGGCCTGGCCCACAAAACCAGTCTTTCCTCCTATATATTGGTAATGCTTTATTTCTAGAAGCGTCAGGCAATGCAGAGATAATTTGTGTATCTGGGTCTATGGGAGAGTTTGCCACAAAGGTCCTTGATATGCCCTTGAGCCTTTTTTCAAATTATCTATGCTATTAGCACTTAGAGTTTTTAGTTAGGCAAATCTCTCCAGCAAGTAGTTACTCCACAGCCTGCTTGAATTCCTCACACAAAAAAGCTTTTTCTTTCTCTGCTACATGGCCAGGGTGTGAATTTTCCAAACTTTTATGGTCTGCTTCCCTTTTAAGTATAAGTTCCAACTTTATATTCATTTCTTTGCTCCTGAATGTGAGCATATGTCATTGGAAGCAGCCATGCAACATCTTGAACATTTTAATGCTTCGAAATGTCTTCCACCAGATACCCTAGGTCATCACTCTCAAGCTCAAACTTACACAGACTCCTAGGCATAAACAGAATGCAGTCAAGTTTTTTACTAAGGTATAATATGTATGACCTTTGCTCTAGTTCTCAATAGCTTCTTAATTTCCTTCTAAGACCTTGGCAGCTTGGAATTCACAGCCCACATCACTATCAGCCTTTTGATATAACCATTTAACCAAATTCTAATAAGTTACCAATTTTCCCTCATCTCCTATATTCCTCTGAGCCCTCCAAACTCTTCCAACCTCTGCCTATTACACAATGACAAAATTTCTTTCACAACATCAAGTACATTTATACCAATGCCCCACTTATAGTATCAATTTTACATTAGGCTGTTCCTGCATTTCTATAAAGAAATAACTGAGACTGAGTAATTTATAAAGAAGAAAGGTTTAATTGGCTCACAGTTCTGCAGGCCGTAAGGGAAGCATAGTGGCATCTGCTTCTTAGGAGGCTTCAGAAGGCTTATGACCATAATGGAAGGTAAAGTAGAAGCAGGCTATATCACATGGCAAAAGCAGAAGCAAGGAGGCAGGGGTGCTATACATTTTAAAATTAGATCTTGTGTGAACTCAGAATGATAACTCACTTATGACCAAGGGGATGGCCCAAGCCATTAATGAAGCATCTGCCCCCATAATCCAAAATCTCCCACCAGGTCCCACCTTCAACATTGGGAATAACATTTCAACATGAGATCTGGGCAGGGACAAATATTCAAACCATATTAAATTAATGGCTAAAGAAAGGTCCTTCTGGAGTCAGAATAAACCTCAAATTTGGCCTCATAAATAATTCCTACAAATGAACCCACACTTTATTAAATCCAACTGTGGAGTAATGTGTCATTCAAGGCATTGTCAACACAATAAAGCAAACGGTGACAATTAGTGAAGCCTGACAATGGGGTGAGATTAAAACAGAGGCAGCTAGGTTAACAGAGTTATAATGGAAAGAGACAATTAAAGAGAACTTTGCTAAACTACTGTCTTCCCAGTATAGCTGCATGCATACCTAAGGGTTTGTACTCTGGGGAATGACATCAAATAATTCATACTGTGAGAAAAACAGATTATAGAATTGACTAAAGTAGTCAAGTTAAAGCAATACACAAGGCCAATGATAACAAGTCTAAGGGCGGGGGCAGGATCGGTTTTCAGAGTGGCTAAAATATATTATCTAAAATGTATAATTTTTCAGTGAAATTTATAACACATGCAAAGAAGCAGAAAAGTGATCTATACACAAGTTCAAAAGAGAATAATAAAAAGTGTTTCTGAAATAATACAGATGTTATGTTTGTAGGCAGATGATTCAAAGCAAATGTTTTAATATTTTATGCTTGAGAAGCACAAGAACATATGCTTATTGAAGTAAAGGCATATGTAATGACAATGTCTCATTAAAACAGAAAATTAGCCAAAGAGACTGAAATTATTAAAAAAGAATCATTTGGAAATTCTGAAAATAAAATATAGAATAATTGAAACAAAAAATTTACTAATGGGGCTTAAGACTAGATTTGAAATAGCAATAGGAAAAATGAGTGAGATTGAAGAAAGATAGAGGTTGTATAATCCAAATAGCAGAGAGAAAAATGAATCACAAAATAGTACAGATTTGGAGAATTGTGGGACACTACTAAGTGACCAACATACATGTAATGGAAGAGAGAGAAAGAAATGAATAGAAAAATATCCAAAAAAAGAATGGCTGAATGGTGGAAATATCCTCAAATATATTGAAAAACAATTATCTGCACAGCTGAAAAACTCAAGAAACTCCAATCAGGATAAAAACAAAAAGATACACACACAGATACCCTATAGTAAAACTAATAACACCAAATATAAAGAGAAAACCTGAAAGTGAAAAAGAAAACTACTTATCATGTACAATGAAAACACAATATGATTAATAACTTACTCCCTGGCTTCAATTTTTTGACTTAATTTCTTTTTTTATTGACTTTTTTAATTTTTAATTTTTTTTATTTTTTAACTTCAGTAGGTTTTGGGGGAACTGGTAGTACTTGTTTACATTAATAAGTTCTTTAGTAATGACTTCTGAGATTTTGGTGAACCCATCACTTGAGCAGTATACACTGTACCCAGTGTTTATTCTTTTATCTCTCACTACACACCCCCACCAAGTCCCCAAAGCCCCATGTATCATTCTTATGCCTTTGCATCCTCATAGCTTAGCTTCCACATATGAGTAAGAACATAGAATGTTTATAGAAAATGAATAACGATGTCAAAATCAGGACTAAACCACTAACTACAGGGGAGCAATGTTTTTAAAAAAACAATAAAATTGAATATTTAATAACAGTTTAAAAATATTTCCTGATAACTAAAATAATCTCATTGATATTGGATTTCTGAAAAAACAAAATATGTTAAAACTGCATTAAGATCAACTAAAATGCAAAAAAAAAAGATAATAAAAATGTCCTTAATTAACTATTAGGTCACATGAATTTTATAATGAATCATTTTTCCTCATGAGTATATATTGATTATATAGAAATAGCCATCAATAAAAATAATAATTGCTAAATGTTATTAAAGTTAAATAGATGAGACAATTTTAAAAGTAATTATTAAATATAACTATGACTAAATAATTAAATATTATAAAACATAACTCAATATTGTATTGTATTTATGTAATACAATATTGAGTTGTTGTATTTTATAATATTTAGTAAGATAAAACAAACTAAATTAGAATGTACAGTATATACATTTCTCAAAAATAAAAACATTGATAATTGCAGAGTTTGATATCTAACAACAGTTTTAATTATAGAGAGTTTTAGGTTTATAGCATAATAAAGAGAAAGGTACAGACATTTTTCATATATCCCCTGCCCCATACACACATAAAGCCTTCCCCATTATTGACATCTCACACAGTGTAGCATATTGGTTACAAGTGATAACCCTACATTTACACATTATAATATGCCAAAGTTCATAGTTAACATTAGGGTTCACTCAGTGTCCTCCATTCTATGGATTTGGACAAATGCATACTGACATGTTGAACCATTATAGCATTATGCAGAAGAAAAATTACCTGCAAAATAAATCATGATTTTTCCCCCAGAGAAACAGAAGGAAGGAAAAAATGAACAACCAACAAGAGATAGTGTTTCTACAGAAAGAAAAAAAGTAAATCAAAGAGGGAGCTGTAAGAATCTGGGTTTCAAGTTGAAGCAATGTCACACGTTCTAGGTGTCAAATAGTGAAAAGAATAAAATTATTTTGGATTTAGCAACTAGAAAATTCATTAATAAAGTTGAGAAGAGCTATTTTGGAAGTTAGAATTTTGGGTGCTGAAATTGAGATATGAGACATATAAAGGAGGGGAAACCACGATTAATTCAATGCACAAGGGATAAGATAGAGTTAATGGGTTACTTGAGAGTTGTGAATTTTTAATGTCGAGTGTTTGAATGCTGAATGCAATGTACATAAGGAGAGGATGAAGGCAAAAGAAAAATGGATAACATGTGAAAAGATATCTGAGAGTAAAATTGAATTAGGCAGAGATAAAAGGGTTATTGTTGATCAGGAGATGAAAATCTATCAATATATACAAAAAATATGACATTTCTTAGTTTGGTTCTAATATTGTTTCTCTATGTATAATATTTGTTATTTTTGTTCTAACATGAATTTCCTCTTTTTCAAAATTCAGTAAAGTGTGAAAAAGATGTAGGATTTAGAATTCATTCCAACAATGATCAATTACAGAAGGCTGTGAGGGAATAATGAGACTTAATTTAGCATAAGCAAAGCTACACATTTATATAAATATGAAAATAACCAAAAATGTGTTTAACATCAAAACATTTGGATAATGTACCATTCCCAAGCCGCTCTTTAAAAAAAGAATTAGAAATAAAAGTAACACCACTCAAAGAATAAATCCATCCAGTCAGATTCTAATTGATAACTTCAAAGGTAATAAGGATTACCTTATTTATTTAGTTTTAATTTAGAACTGAGGCTAAATTCAATTACAGTAAACAGCATAAATATAAAACTAAAAATACAATGGAATGTTATTATTCTTTATTACAAAATTGAGAAGAAAAGTGAAGTCTAGGTTGTTCATAAAAAAATAGTGAGTGACCATTAAAACTATAAATAAAAATATATTAATTGAATATAGTTATATTATCAATACGAGTAAGTTAAAATCCTCTAAAAATCATACTTTCCTTTTTAACAATTCTGAAGTAGACAATAAAATAAAAATGACATCAAAATACATAAAAAACAATAAGGAGAAAACAACTACACATTTGGGCTATGAATGCAATTAAGCTAAACCACTCAATATAAAACCCAAAGCTTTAAAGGTTAACATTATAAAATAATAAATTATGATGAAACAATTAAGAAATAAGAGTATCTGTCAATATATTTTACAATGTTGATGGCTCAAAAACAAATAAGTTATAAGACTATATTAATGGAATAATTGGAGGGTTTAAGTACCATCTTGTTGCTGTTTGTTAACACGAATTATCAGCAATTTCTCAGACTTGATTATAAATTTTGCCTTTCCCCCACCACTTTTTCTGTTTTTTAATGATCCTTTCTGAATTTTCTAATTCATTTTTGTTGCACTAAAATACATCCTAATAGTCTTTCAGAGGATACTAATAAGTAATAAACTGAGTCTGAAAATATGAAAATATTTTAATTATATCTCATTGAATTATGTAATATGAAATTATGGGGTAAACTTAACTTTCCAAAATCTTTTGTAGGTATTACACTGTTATCATCAACAATGACATCGATATCTTAAAACATGGCTGACATATTTCTTTTCTTTGTAGAAAATGTTTTTATTTTTAAATTTTAATTTTGGCACTAAAATTAAGATGTGCCATGAGGTAGGTAGCTAGACATTCTGCCAAGCGTTTCTTAGGCCTTTTAATCCACTAAATTTACTGGCCTTTATTCAGCATTAAGATATGTTCTGTTAGTGTTTATATCCACCCTTTTTCTCATTTTTCTCTTAATGTGATGCCTATTTGATTGATAATAAGATTTTTGGAGATGTATTCTACATTTTTTCTAACTTTTCTCAATTATTTTCTTTATATTTATAATATTGGACAGATTTCAAGGCAGCTTCTGATGTCTCAGTTTCCAGATTGCAGATTTTCTCTTCAATATTTTCTACTCGTATATTCAACCTTTTTATTGTTTTTCTCTCTCCCCCTCCCTGATTTTTCACTTCCAAAATATCTAACAATTTTCTCAAAGGTATAATACATTTTCCATCTTTAAGAAATGCTGAATGAGGAACTCTCTTGAAAGAAAAGCATTCTATAGAAAAAGATAGACATTAATGGCTAAGAATTAAAACATTAATAATAATTTGGTCTTGGAATGTGAAGAATGTTCAGCTATAACATAACCAATTATACTTAAAACTTTATTACATATAAAACATAGTCTATTTTTACTTTATAATTTATACTTCAGTCTAACTGTATTTTTTTCAAAAGTACAATATAAAATTTTAAAGTAAAGAAATGTTTGTGTCATGATTTAAAAATCAGAATGTCTTTGTTTTTAGTGGCATATAAAATAGTGATGAATCATAGATGCAACAAAATATTATATTCAAATAAAATGCCATGGTAAAGGATAGCCAGATAGTTAAAATATGATGTAATGTTTTACAATTTGCAATTAAAGCATGGTTAATTTATGTATGTAAAAATTGCTTGGTTCACATGTAACACTGCTGTTGCTATGTCTGATCCTATAGGATCCTATAGGCTTTTGTTGTGCTCACATCATGTCAAAAGAGACAAGTTCCTGCGAGTGAATTTCAGAGTTAGTTTTAACTTTTATATAACCTGCTTAGCTAAGTGAAATTATTAATCTCTTTATATTACTCAGAAGTCTCTGTTAATATGCCACCATCACAAATAGGCAAATACAAACACAAAATATCTATTTTTGTGTAGAAGTGATACTTTGAATTTAGGTAGTGGGAGGCTGAAATTTTGAAATGCTTTATTTTGCTTCTAATCCAAAAGTCCATTCAAACTTGGGCAGATAAAACATACATTTCAATTACATTTCAAGAGAAGTCTATTCACCCTGCAAACAGCTAAAACCTTTAATTCTAAAGTTTTATTTTTTATTTTTTCTAGTTTAGTCAATTATTATTCTGGCCCATAGTTCACAGAACATGAAACAATCTCCAGGCTATCTTTTCTTCCTTGGTCAAATAAGAGTCTCACTGAAATTATCAATGCTGGGGCAGGGAAAATGACGAGGAAAATGAGGTAAGTAATCTAAGTTACAGACAGGTATTGTTACCACAAAACTGTGGTAAAGCACCAGTTTTGATGGAAACAAGAATCTTAAAAAGAGCTTCCTTTCCAACTATTTTTAGGTTGTTATCTAGGAAACCTTCACAAGTTTCAAAATTCATTCAAGTGCCTGAATCTGACACTAGAAATTAAATGATACAAAATCAATGTGCAAAAATCATAAGCATTCCTGTACACCAATAACAGACTTAGAGCCAAATCAAGAACCAACTGCCATTCACAATTGCTACAAAGAGAATAAAATACCTAGGAATACAACTAACAAAGTATGTAAAGGACCATTTCAAAGAGAACTACAAACAACTGCTCAACGAAATAAGAGAGGACACAAACAGATGGAGAAACATTCCATGCTCATGGTTAGGAAGAATCAATATCATGAAAATGGCCATACTGCCCAAAGCAATTTATAGATTCAGCACTATCCCCATCAAGCTACCAATGACCTTCTTCACAGAACTGGAAAAAACCACCTTAAACTTCATATGGAACCAAAAGAGAGCCTGCATAGCCAAGTTAATTCTAAGTAAAAAAAACAAAGCTGGAGGCATCACACTACCTGACTTCAAAGTATACTACAAGTCTACAGTAATCAAAACAGCATGGTACTGGTACCAAAATAGAAATATAGACCAATGGAACAGAACAGAGGCCTTGGAGGCAAAGCCACACATCTACAACCATCTGATCTTTGACAAACCCCACAAAAACAAGCAATGGGGAAAGGATTCCCTGTTTAATAAATGGTGTTGGGAAAACTGGCTAGCCATGTGCAGAAAGCAGAAACTAGACCCCTTCCTGACACCTTACACTAAAATTAACTCCAGATGGATTAAAGACTTAAACATAAGACCTAACACCATAAAAACCCCAGAAAAAAACCTAGGCAAAACCATCCAGGACATAGGCATAGGCAAGGACTTCATGACTAAAACACCAAAAGGATTGGCAACAAAAGCCAAAATAGACAAATGGGACCTAATTAAACTCCACAGCTTCTGCACTGCAAAAGAAACAATCATTAGAGTGAATTGGAAACCAACAGAATGGGAAAAAGTTTTTGCAATCTACCCATCTGACAAAGGGCTAATACACAGAATCTACAAAGAACTAAAACAGATTTACAAGAAAAAAACAAACAAGCCCATTCTAAAGTGGGCGAAGGACATGAACAGACACTTTTCAAAAGAAGACATATATGAGGCCAACAAACATATGAAAAAATGCTCATCATCACTGGTCATTAGAGAAATGCAAATCAAAACTATATTGAGATACCATCTTACGCCAGTTAGAATGGCGATCATTAAAAAATCCGGAGACAACAGATGCTGGGGAGTATGTGGAAAAATAGGAACACTTTTACACTGTTGGTGGGAGTGTAAATTAGTTCAACCATTGTGAAAGACAGTGTGGCAATTCCTCAAGGACCTAGAAATATAAATTCCATTTGACCCAGCAACCCCATTACTGGGTATATATCCAAAGGATTATAAATTGTTCTATTATAAGGACACATGCACACAAATGTTCATTGAAGCACTATTTACAATAGCAAAGACTTGGAACCAACCCAAACGCTCATCGATGATAGACTAAACAGAGAAAATGTGGCACATATACACCATGGAATACTATGCAGCCATAAAAAACAATGAGTTTGTGTTCTTTATAGGGACATGGATGAACCTGTAAACCATCATTCTCAGCAAACTGACACAAGAACAGAAAATCAAACACCACATGTTCTCACTCATAGGCAGGTGGTGAACAATAAGAACACATGGACACAGGGAGGGGAGCATCACCCACTGGGGTCTGTGGTGGGGGGAACTAGGGGAGGGACAGTGGAGGGGTGGGGAGTTGGGGAGGGATAACATGGGGAGAAATGTCAGATAGAGGTGATGGGGAGGAAGACAGAAAACCACATTGCCATGTATGTACCTATGCAACAATCTTGCACGTTCTTCACATGTACCCCAAAACCTAAAATGCAATAAAATATATATATTTTTAAAAAAGAAATTAAATGACAGCAAAGGCCTGACCCTGCTGTCAATTTTAGGAATATTTAACTATATTATAGTTATTGACTATGCCTATAGGTGAGATATAATCATTCAACAATGGAGCTTGTTGGTCCATAAACATCTAATTATGCTAAACTGATGTATTATGTTGGATAAATCTCTTTTTTTAACACCTCAGTTAAAAAAAGAAAGGTATTAAATCTTAGAGGCAATCTTAGTTGTCCTTCATAAGGAGCTTCCTATGATTTAAAGTATCTTTTTCAAAGATCTAATTTGTCTTCAAGGCATCATGCCATAGGTAAAAGTTTTCTGAGATCATTGCCTCAAGTTAAGAACAATCACTACCTTGCCAACATCTTACATAGGAGGTGGTTTGGAATAAATGTTTCCTCATGCATACCTCAATAGGATGCTGATGATTTCTTCCATTCTCTCAAGCTACATTATGCCTCAGTCTCTGAGAGCATTGCCTACAAGTCAATGACAAGGCCTCGTTCCTATTCTCATCAAACTTATTTCAGACAAAATAATCCTAGAACAATGCAGATGTTTGTTATTCCCATTAGCTTCTTTTACGCTTCAGAGGCTACACCCTCCCTGAGTCTACTAGAATCCAATTTATCTCATACCTGCTCTGTTCTCAATACTAGCTTAGTATTGAACGAGATTTGATGAATAATTTCTTCAATATGATCTCATCCTTTTGGCTTCTTACCATCAGACGATATTTATTTTCTGTCTTTGATTCATCTACTACTCCATCTATTTTTCTTTCTCTAAATATTTTACTTGTGTGCTCCCAAATACTGGTGGTTCTATTCGGCAGGAGTTACACTGATAATTTACACATGAGTTCAGAGTTATGACAGTCATTGAGAGGTCAAAGTGTCCTTGCTGAGGCTGAGGACATTGCTAGGGGAATAGGATGATAAAAGACGAATCTAGGCTTTGCACATCTTGTTAAGTGTATTATCACATGTAAGAAAACTTGACTGCATAGTAAATGAAGCAGTAATACACACAATAGAATACAATAACACCACAACATCTATAAAATATAATTTTGTCTGAGATGATTGCCTCTAGAGAGGTGATGTCAAATAGCAAGAACAATTAAGGAAGCTGACAAGAATATTAGCAAACACAGGATAGCTTCACTCCTGAACAAGTAGGTTTATCATCTTATCATTTTTATTCTCATTTATAAGTTGAGTTTGATATGTATGACATTGTAAAAAATTAAACTTGTTACTTGTGAATAATTAAACTCAAATAGAAGTTGCTTTTAAATATTACAGATAGTTCTTGTGTTTCTTTTTACACAGATTTCCCCAATGACATCTTATGTAATAAAAGTATAAAAGTATAAAAGGAAATTAACATTTAGTTGGTGCAATACTATTAATTCAATACTATTAACTAAACTGCATTATTCAAGTTTCTCCAGTATTTTCTTTTACTCTCTTCCTCCCTTCCCTTCCTCCCTCCCTTCCTCCTTCCTGCCTTCCTTCCCTCCTTCTATTTCCTTCTTCTCTTCTGTATAGTTTTATGGTATTTCACCATATGTATAAAGTCACATGACTACTAGCACAAAGGGGATAAAACAGCTTAATCATCTGAAGGAAACTCCCTTAATCTACTCCCTTTATGATCACACCCTTCCTTAAATTCCATCCTTAGCAACCACACTTGACGTCCATCATTAAAATTTTGCCATTTTGAGAAAGTTTCATAAATGGAATTATGCAGTTTATACACTTTTGAAATAGACTTTGTATTTCTCTATGATAAATACACAAGATTGTTCAGTTGTGTCATAAGTGTACATTTAACTCTATTAAAAAAAGCAACAACTATGAGCTATATCAAGTTACTGTTATCTTTCACATTTCCGGCAACAAGGAATGAGTTTCCAATGTTTTGCAACCTCATCAGCACTTGAGTTTGTAAGTAGCATTAAGTTTAGCCAATAAATAGGTGTGTAGTGATATTTTATCATGCTTTTAACTTAAATTTCCCTAATGTCTAATAATGTTGAACATGTTTTCCTGTGTTTATTTGCCAACCACATATTATCTTTGTAAAATTCATTTTTATAGTAAATTTATATCCCCACGTTTCTAAGTATAGTATCATGTAGTGAATAAGATATTTATTAATTCAGTGCATAGATATAAAAACACAACATTTATTGGGCATTCAAAAATGGGTTATAATTCACTTAACCATTTCAGGTAAAAATATACTTTTGGCAAATTGTTCAAAGAAAAGTGGAAAAATTAATATTTGGCATTACTTGAATGTATAAAAGCTTTATAGCTAATTAGCATGAGTGCATTTTTGTGATATTTCCATGTGATTAGAGCAACCTCGCAGTATTTCCAGGTGAATTTTTTCTCCAATGATAGGATATTTAGGGAAAATTAATTTTTCTTTACTGTTGTCTTTAATTACATGCCCTAAAATCCCAGCGGTGAAAATTGTAACTCAGTGGTGGATTTAATTTAGGTATGTAGACAGTAATTCAAATATAAATAATATAAAATGTATTTATAATTAAATATTTAATCAACTAAATATATGCCAGTAAGAGCTCAGTCTTTTAAAATCAAATGTTAAATATACTATTTGCTTTGGCATTTAACACACTTTGAAAAAAAACCTCTTCAATTACTACCTGTTTTAAAATAATTTCTTTTTTTTTAATATATATTTCCAGTCAGTGATTGTAATATTATCTATTTGTTTCTTTACTTATTTTTCAATATATAGATTTTATTTTTAATGTTTGTCTATACATAATAGGTGTATTTATGGGGTACATAAGATATTTTGATGGAGATATGCAATATATAATAATTACATCAGAGTAAATGGAGAATCCATTACCTCAAGCAGCTATCTTTTCTTTGTATTAAAATAGTCCAATTATATTCTTTTTGTTATTTTTAAATGTACAATAAATGATTGTTGACTGTAGTCCCTCTGTTCTATCAAATACTAAATCTTACTGATTCTATCTAATTCTATATTTGTACCGCTTAACAATCCACATTTCATATGCACCCCCCCCCACTGCCTTTCCCAGTCTCTGATAAACATGACTCTACCTTTATTATTTCAATTGTTTTATTTTCTTACCTCTCACAAATGAATGAGAACATGCAAATTTTTTATTCCTGTGTCTGGCTTATTTCACTTAACATAACGTCTTCTAGTTCCATCCATGTTATTGTAAATGACAGAATCTAATTCTTTTTTTATTACTGAATAGTACTCCATTGTGTATATGTATGATTTATTCTTTATTCATTAATCTGTGGATGACACTTGGGTTTCTTCCAAATATTGCCTATTGTGCAATAGTATAGCAATAAACATGGAAGAGCAGTTATCTCTTTGATATACTAATTTTCTTTATTTTGGGTATATA
The DNA here is from genome assembly GCF_030222135.1 of Aotus nancymaae. NCBI lineage: Eukaryota > Metazoa > Chordata > Mammalia > Primates > Aotidae > Aotus > Aotus nancymaae. The sequence continues at coordinate 36,902,765 of NW_026988413.1, forward strand.
CTTAGCTGTGTGATTGCTGGATCATATAGGAATTCTATTTTTAATTTTTTTGAGGAACCTCTCAACAGTTCTCCAAAGGGGTTGTTCTACTTTACATTCCCACTATCAATGTATATGGGTTCCCTTTTTTCCACATCCTCACTAGCATTTGTTATTGCTTTTGGGATATAAGACGTTTTAACTGGGGTGAGGTGATAGCTCATTGTAGCTTTTATTTGCATTTTTCTGATAATCAATGATGTGAGTACCTTTTCATATGACTGTTTGCCATTTGTATGTCTTCTTTTGAGAAATGTCTATTTAAATCTTTTGCCCATTTCTGTGATAGGATTACTAGACTATTTTTCCTATAGAGTTGTTTGAGCTCCTTATGTATTCTGCTTATTAATGTCTTGCCAGAAGGATAGTTTGCAAATATTGGGTACCATTTTGAGGATTGTTTTTTCACATTTTTGATCATTTCTTTTTCAGAGCAGAAGCTTTCTACATTTTTAACTCATTTGTTTATTTTTGCTTTGGTTGCTTTTGCTCCGGGGGTATCACCAGATAAATCTTTGCCCAGTCCAATGTCCTGGAGAGTTTCCCCAGTGTTTTCATATAGAAGTTTCATAATTGGAGGTCTTAGATTTAAGTCTTTAATCCATTTTGATTTGATTATTGCATATCGTGAGAGATGAGGGTCCAGTTTTCTTATTTTACACGTGGATATTCAGTTTTCCTAGCACAATGTGTGTAACAGATTCTCCTTTCCCCCATGTATGTTCTTGGCACCTTTGTCAACAACAAATTCACTGCAGATGTATGTATTTATTTCTGGATTTTCTATTGTATTCCATTGGTTCAAGTACCTGTTTTTATGCCAGATCTATGCTGTTTTGGTTACTAATGCAATGTAGTATAATTTGAATTCAGGTAATGTGATTTTTTCACTTTTGTTCTTTTTGCTTGGGATAGCTTTGACTATTCTGGCTATTTTGTGGTTCTATATAAATTTTAGGATTGTTTTTCTTAATTTCTGTGAAGAATGTCATTGATATTTTGACAGGGATTGCATTCAATCTGTAGATGCTAAATATAATACTGAATTGCTTTTAACAATATGAATTCTTCCAATGCAAGAACATGCAATGTCTTTCCATTTTTTTCATCCTCTTTAATTTCCTTAGTGAGTTTTCCATAGTTTTAATTGCAAAGATCTTTAACTTCCTGAATAAGTTAATTTCTAGGTATTTAATTTTATCTGTGGCTATTGAAAAAGAGGTTTCTTTTTTGATTTCTTGGTCAGATGTTTCATTGTTGGCTTATAGAAATGCTGCTGATTTTTGTATGTTGAATTTATTTTCTGCAATCACTGAATTAATACATTCAAATGATTTTTTGGTGGAGTCTTCAGATTTTCCAAATATAAGATCATATCTTCTGCAAATTATGATAATTTGACTTCTTCCTTTTGAATTTGGATGCTTTTTATTTATGTATTTTGTCTGCTTGCTCTAGCTAGGACTTCCAGTACTTTGTTGAAGAACAGTGGTAAAGTGGGCATCCTTGTTTTTGTACAAATCTTAGATAAAAGGCTTTCAGTTTTTCTGCGTTCCATATTATACTAGCTGTGGGTCTGTTTTATATAGCTTTTAATAACAGTGGTAAAGTGGGCATCCTTGTTTTTGTACAAATCTTAGATGAAAGCCTTTCAGTTTTTCTGTGTTCCGTATTATACTAGCTGTGGGTCTGTTTTATATAGCTTTTATTCTGTTGAGGTTTGTTCCTTCTACATAGTACTCATAGCAGCTTCTAATAATCCTTTGAATTTCTGCAGTATCAGTTATAATGTCCTCATTTTCATCTCTGATTTTATTTATTTGGATCTTCTCTCATTTTTAGGTAGTCAAGCTAAAGATTTGTCATTTTGTTTAACTTTTTAAAAAAAACAGCTTTTTGGATTTTTCTTTTAAATTTTATTTATGCTGTGATTTTTTTTCCTTTACTAATTGTGGGTTTACTTTACTCTTACTTTTCCAGTTCTTTAAGATATACCATTAAGTGGTTTATTTCAAGTTTTTCTACTTTTTTGATTGAAGCACTTATTGCTATAAACATTCTTCTAAATACTGCTTTTGATTAATACCACAGGTTTTGATATGTTGTGGTTCCGTGTGTGTGTTTTTCTTTTTTTAATTTTCTTCTTACATTTTTTATTGATCCACTGGTCATTGGGAAGAATATTATTTAATTTCCATGTTTCTGCATAGTTTCCAAAATTCCTCTGTTATTTATTTCTAGTTTTATTGCCTTGTAGTCAAAGATACTTAATAAAATTTCAATATTGGAATTTTTAACGCTTGCCTTGTGACCTAACATATGGCAGACCTTTCAGAATGATCCATGTGCTGAGGAGAAGAATGAGAATTCTGTAGTCATTGGATAAAATGTTCTCTGAATGTCTATTAGGTCCACTTGGTCTCTAGTCCAGCTTCAGTCTGATGTTTCACTGTTGATTTTCTGTCTGTCTGATCTTTCCAGTGCTGAATTGTGGTGTTGAAATCTCCAGCTATAATTTTTTTGAGGTCTAGCTCTCTCTTTAGGTCTAATAATATTTGCTTTATATATATATATATATATATATATATATATATAAGAATTTTAAATATATGTGCTCCATTGTTGGGTGCACATATATTTAGAATTGTTATATTCTCTTGGGCTTAGTTGATCCCTTTATCACTATATTGTGACATTTGTCTCCCTTTATAGTTTTTGTCTTAAAATCTATTTTGTCTGATATAAGCATAGATACGTTTTTTCTATTTTTTATTACCATTGTCATGGAATAACTTTTTCCATCCCTCTATTTTTAGTCGATGTGTATCTTTATAGTTGAAATATGTTTCTTGTAGGCAACAGAATTTTGGGCCCTTGTTCTTTTTCATCTATTTATCTTCTTTATGTTTTTGATTAGAGAGTTTAGTCCAATTTCATTCAATGTTACTATTGATAAGTAGGAATTGATTCCTGCCATTTGTTGTTTCCTAATTGTTTTGTGATCTTTTCTTCCTTTCTTTTAATGAAGGAGATTTTTTCATTGTGATATGTCTTAGTTTATTGCTTTATATTTTGTATATATATCTGTCTCTCTGGAATTGGTTGCTGATACCTTATTTAGTTCATTCAGTAAGATCATATTTTCCTGGATGGTCTTGATGCATGGGGATATCCATTGTTTTCTGGGCACTGAAGAGTTAGATATTTATTGTAGTTTTTGTAGTCTTGGATTGTTTATATGTCCTTGGCAATTTTTTCCAAGTATTCAAAGGTGCTGGTGTGTTATGACCTTAGTCTTTGGTCACTGTAGCCATGTGGACGTTAGGGAGCACCCCATGCACAAAACTACTGTGTCTCTTGCAGACTGATACAGGTACTGTCTTGGTGGTCTTGGAAAATCCCCTGGGATATCAGTTGGAAACTCTCGTTCTTTTCCTTTACTTCCCCCCAATCAAAAAAAGTGTCTCTCTCTCTCTCTCTGTTCTGAGCTGCCTGGAGCCAGGGGATGGGTGACACATGCACCCCTGTGAGCACCAGCATTGGGACTGTGCTGAATCAGATCCAAAGGCACAACACTTGGTCTTGCCTAATGCTTAAAGTGGCTACTGCGTGGCTATCACTTACGTTCACTCAAAGCCCAAGGATTTTACAAATAGCAGATGGCAAATCCCACCAGGTCTGTGTCCTTCCCTTCAGGGACAAGAGTTCCCTTCAGCCCTAGTTGGGTCCAGAGATGCCATCTGGTAGCCAGACCTCACAAAAGGAAGCTTAAGAATCTACGTGGCACTGTATTGCACTGTGGCTGAGCTGGTACCAACACTTTAAGACAAAGGCCTTTCCACTCTTCCCTCCCCTTTTTCTCAAGTAGAAGAATCTCTTCCCATGGCCACCACCACCCCAGGTCCATGGCAATTACTGCCTGGTTACTGCCAATGTTCATTAAAGAGCCATTGAATCCTGCTGGCCTGATTCTCTCTGTTCAGGCCAACAGGCTCTCCTCTCACCTAATAAATGCTGTCCAAGAGTCAAGGTCTAGAACTTGGGACCCCATGAGCCTACTTGATTCTCTATATCACTGTGGCTAAGCTGGGACCTAAGCTGCAAGATCAAATCCCTTTCATTCATTCTTCTTTTTTTCTCAAGCAGAAGAAGTCTCTTCCCATGATTACCACAGATGGGGATATGCTGGGTCACACCTGAAGCCAGCATGGCCCTGGGTCTCACTGAAGGCTGACGGTGAGAACTGCTGGGATACCACTGATGTTTATTGAAGGCGCAAGGGGTCTAAAGTCAGCAAGTGATAAATCTTGCCAGGAATTGATCTTTCCCTTCAAGGCAATGGGTACCCTTCTAGTCCAGGCTGTGTCTAGAAATGTCAACCAGGAGCTAGGGCATGGAATGGGGGCCTCAAGATTGTTCCTGATACCCTATTCTTCTGTAGCTATGCTAATGTCTAAGTTTCAATACGAAGTCTTCTTTACTCTCCCTTCACCTCTCCTTAGGTTGAGGGAAGGAGTCTTTTCCAGAGCTGCAAACTGTGCTGCCTGAGTTTGGGGCAAGGACGATGCAAGGACTCCCCTTGGCTGCACTAGCTGCTATTTCACTAGGTCATCTCCACCAAATATCCACTGGCTTCAAGCCCAGCACATCACCAAAACTTACCCAGGAATTTCAGTCTCTGTAGCCTAGACTGACTTTTAAGTTTATTTAAGACCCCAGAGACCTTTAGCCCATGGTGGTGGGGCTGGCCTGAACTCAGGCTCCTACCACTGGAATGGAAGATTTGCTTCTGGCTAGAGCTGATCTAAAAGCTCCCCCTGTAGACACTGGCTGAGTTATGCCCGGGGTTGCTTTCTGCTGTGACAGGGCAGCACTGAGTTCCAATGTCAAATCCCACAATTATTGTGTGCTGCCTCCCTGAATGCACAGATTGTCTCTCTGTGCCACGCAGCCACTGCTGGGGGATGAAGGAGGGCTGGTGTAGGTGATTCAAGGTTGTCTTTCCTACCCTATTCGGTGCTTCTTTTTTGAATATAATGGTAAAATTATATGCTGTGATTGCTCTCCTTTTTATTCTAATGGAGGTGCTTTTTTTGTGTGTATAGTCCTTCAATTTGGTGTTCCTGTAGGGGGGACAATTGTTGGAGCCTTCTTGTCATATATCTTGCTCCACTTTCATCAGTTATTATATATTACTGGCCTTCCTCAACTTCTAAGGTATAAAATAGCATGTTTAATACATGGAATTTATTATATTGAAAAATAGCAAACATTAATAAGATAAACTTAGATTTTAAAAAAGGAAAAATGTTTCTATGGATAGACAAGCTGGATAAATTAATGAAAATAAGATTGGTGAAGAACAGCCTTCATGAATAGAAAAAAACAAAGGGGTCAAAGGAAAGAAAGCAAGTTTATCATCCATTACAGTCCCTGAAGAAAGGAAGAACACATCACGTCCATCTGGAGATAGGCAAAAAGTCACATGAGGGGGTGACATTCGAACTTGGAATGGAAAGAATGACTGCCATTTTTTTTTAGGTAGAAAATATATAGTAGGTAGCATAATGCCTTCTAAAATATGTCCATATCCTGACTTGTAAATATGCTACTTAAAATGAAAAAGGGGACCTTGCAAATGGCATTATATTAAATGTCCAAAATGGGTATTACCCCACCGCATGGGCTTGATGTAAACAAGAACCCCAGAGAGAAGTGGGATGATTAGCCTCAGAGAAAAAGATGTGACAAAAGAGGCAGAGGTTGAGTTGTTGCAGGGCCACAAGCCAATAACGCATAAGTCTTCTAGAAACTGGACGAGGCACCCTCAGAGGAAATGCTGTCCTGCTGACCCATTTCAGACTTCTTCAGAATTGTAAAATAATAATTGGTGTTGTTTTTAAGCTGGAAAGTTTGAGATAGTTTGTTACAGATAGCAATAGGAAACTAACACAGATGGAGAAAGACATCCTAAGAATCTGAAAAATGCAAAACTTGATGTACAGCCTATTCGGAGAATGAGAGAAAGTTTCAAGTGTTTTGATTTGATGGAATTGTAGAAGAAGGTCTGGAGAAGAGATTTGTATAAATTGAAACAGGTAACGTTACTTAAAGCCAGACAAAGGATCTAATGTGAATTTTTACAGCAGATTTCTATCATAGAAAATAATTCTAGCAGTAATGAGCTGCAAACACTGGAGTTATAAGACTAAGAAGATTTTTATATTCTATATAATTTTACTGTAATCTGGTCATATAAGCCCTTCACAAGTGCTCACATTAGATGAATAGAAGATAGGTTTAGTTAACACTAATAATATTCTCTGCTATGCTTCCTCATTTTGTCTTCTTTTATATAAAAATGAGCATAAGAAATCATTATAGTAGGAGTAGAACTGTACTGTAATTTCTCCTAGGAAGCTTACCACATGGTACCTGTCTGTTTGTTATTTAATTTAACTTGATCTGTTAAATATCAGACTGTAAGAGTTCATGTGTCATACTCATTAAAGTTTCATATTCTTTTAAGAATCTAATCCCAAAGAGACATGCATCCTCTTGATAAGATAAAAAATATTTTATATGCTACAACTAAGAATAAAAACTCAATACATGCTCAAGAAATAAAAGGCATTTAAAAATAGTATTGCAGATATTTTTTCCTCAATCTTTCTTTTAGTAATTCACCTGGGAAGATGTAGCTAATGATAGATGCATGCAATTAGGTATTTAATTTGCCTGCTCATAAGAATAAATAACAATTTCTCCAACGTAATTTACAAAAGCAAATAACACTGATGCTTGCAAACATTAATAAACAAAGAAATACAAATAAACACAATGTGATGACTAAAAGTATATCATTTAAAAAATATCGCAATGAAATTAGCATATTTACTTCCAGAAGGACTTATAAGCTGCACAATTCTGTTAAATAAAATGGCCTTGACTAGCAAGAGTCATAAGACTTTTGTTTGCTTTATTAATATTGTGCTGCCCTAACTTACTCCATCTTAGCTGTAAGACTGACAAGCTCCGTCTTAGCTTCTCCTTCCCTGCCACGGCCCCCTCAGGTGCATTACTGGGTCACACTGTACTCAGAGGTTTGAACTGTTGAGGTTTGGGTCATGCTGTTCTCAGTACCTGTAACCCATGTAACCGTATCCTGTTTGGCAAGCCCATCTGCTAGTGTGAAAAAAAAAACCCTTGGTGATTGATTGTATGGAAAGCCCACCCTGCTACCGCCCTTGATGATTGTATGGAAATACCCTTGTTAACCAGCAACTATGGGGACCTCCTGCCTCCTGGTTACCAGTTTCCTCCTACTAACTTGCTTGCTCTGCTTCTGTAAAATTCCCCTTTGTCACCCCCTTCTCTAAGTAAGATATAAAAAGGAATCAAGTCCCTTCTTCGGGGCCTAGAGACTTAGAGCGTGAGCTGCCTCTTGGTTGCCCGGCAATATGCCCAGCAATAAAGGACTCCTGATTCAATCTCAGAGTGTGGCCCTTTCCTTACAACTCACTCAGTTACAACAATATAAAAATTAATGTATTATTGTAATATTAATAATTCAAAATAATTCCTTTTCAATTTTCAAAAATGGTTCAAAAAAAACAAGAGTAAATTATCACAAAGATATTGCTCAATAGTATGTATTAATAAAATTTGAAAATTCAAAATAATCGAATTATCAACACAAGAAGGTTAAATCATAACACACCAATACTATGAATTATTACACATGCAATTAAAATAATAATTATGATGAACAGTTAAAAAATAGAAGTATCCTAGTGTAGTGAAATGAAAATAACATAATACTTTGATTTCTATGACAAGAAATCTAGTTATATGTGTAGATTTTAGGATGTCAAAATGAAATACATTCAAGGTAGTATAATTGTTTTTTCTTTCCTATTACAGATTCAGTGAGGACATAGTTTTTAAACTAATGAAATTCCATTTAGTTTTTCACTGTGAAGTTGAGATTCATCTTGAAAAATCAGGTTTGTAAAACTAAAGATTACTCATTTAAATATACAGAAAATCGAAATAAACTTCCATCTTTTGTAATCTAAATAGATTTTAGACTTAGCTTTAAATTTAGAAATAATCCAAAATATTGAAATAACATCCTGAAATGCTTTTTCTGTAAAACACACAACTAGTCCTGCTTTTAGGCATATCATTATCCTTGTCTTAGAACCTGTTTTCCTGAAATCCAGGAAAGATGATATCTTGGTATGCCCACAGTAGGTGACATGGTTTCAGGAAACTCAGAAAGATAGGGTCTCACTCTGTCACCCAGGCTGGAGTGAAATGGTGTGATCACTGTGTCCTTGACCTCCCGTGCTCAAGCAATTCTCCCACCTCAGCCTCTTGAGTAGTTGAGACTAGAAGTAGGCACCACCACACCCAGCTGTTTTATATATATATATTTTTAGAGATAGGATCCCACTAAGTTGCCCAGGCTGGTCTCCACCTCCTGGCCACAAATAATCCTCCTGCTTCAGCCTCCCAAAGGGCTTTAATTATAGGCCTGAGCCACCATGCTTGGCCTTGAATTTAAGGTTTTACTTTTATTATGATGTGTATGATTAAATGTTTGCAAAGATTCTTTATCATATTAGGACATTTTTCCCATATTCCAATTTCACTTTTTTTTAATATTGGATGAATTTAATCAAAATTTCAGTCCTTAACTATGTGTTTAAAACATAGCTGATTAATTTGTATTAATAAGTCACCTGGAATAAGAAATATTTTGTACCAGCTAAACCTCAGTCAAAGAGAGTGAATCATATTATTTAAACTCTGTTACCTTTAATTTGGTGTTACTCAGTTTTATAATTAAATTCATGACTAAAATGTATTTATACAGCATATGTATTATATTTGTTAACCTGTGACATTAACCTAATATGTTCACAGCCTACAGAAAAATATCAATCCATCTGACAGTTATCATTTTAGTTTGGTTTAATTATTCTGTACCCATTAGTTATTTGCCTATTTTATTTAGCTATTCAGAGCACATTTAATTTCAACAAAACTCCATTAATTTTATTGTTTAGCTGAATTGCATTCTCCTACTTTTATGTTTTATACTTTTATGATTAATTTTTTGAATCTTTTATTATTTTTGTTAAAAGAAATCCATTATTATTAGCATTATCATTGATGACTGTGAGAATCTGCAGAAGAAACAATATGGAACTACACCTACACATTCTTGAGAAAAGCTTGCAGTGTAAGATGCTGTTTGTGATGCCTGAGGAAGGAAGGCTGGTGAAACTGGAATCAAACTCAGTGAATTGGAAATAGTTTTAACTCTCCAATGGAGCTCACAGTGAAGTCTTCAAGACCCATGATTTCTCAATGATACCAACCAGTTCAATAAGCAAAGAGAGAGTATGTTTATTCTACTTGTTGCACAATGAAAGAATCATTGATTCCAGCAGCAGAAAAGAGAGTCGGTAGTGCTGAACTGCTGAAGGTTCATTACTGCTTAGGCTTGAGAATAGAGGCCCCACTAAGTACTCTTCATAAGAGATGCCCCAACTTGTCAAAGGAATTATGGTAAACTCCTTATTTCTGTTGCATATTCTTCCCTCTGCTAATACCAATATGCTCAATATAGTGACTTTCTTGTCTGTTAAGTGATCTCACATATTTTAAAACCAAGTTCAGGTAAACTCACAAGTGGGTTAAGGGGCCAGAATAGTTTCAAAAATACAAATACTTCATGATCTCACTTATAGGTAAATTTTTAAATGTTGACTTTATGAAAGCAGAGAGCAGGATAATGGTTATCAGAGGCTGGGGGGTAGGGGCATGGGGGGGGATGGTGATCAAAGGTACAAAGTTTCAGTTAGGGAAGAGAAACATGAGGTTTTTCTTCTGAAGACAGGATCTCACTCTTTTGCCCAGGCTGTAGTGCAGGGGTGTGATCTCATCTCACTGCAACTTCTCCCTTCCAGGTTCAAGCAATTCTCCTGCCTCAGCCTCTCGAGTAGCTGGGACCACAGGAGTGCATTACCATGCCGGGCTAATTTTTTGTATTTTAGTAGAAATGGGGTATCACCATCTTTCACAGGCTGGTCTTAAAGTCCTGAGCTCAGGCAATCTTCCAGCCTCAGCCTCCCAAAGTGCTGGGATTACAGGCGTGAGCCACTGCGCCTGGCCAGGAATAAGATTTTGAGATCTTATTGCACAGAATGGTGACCATAATTAATAATAACATATTGTACATTTCAAAATTACTGAAACAGTATATTTTAAATGTCCTCACTACAAAAAAAGATAAATATGAGGTGATAGATGTGTTATTTAGCTTGATGCAATTATTAAATTATGAATATATATCAAAATATCAAGTACATTATTCAAGTAAATTTTTTAAAACTTTAAAAGAAAAGGCAAGCAGAAGAAGTTATCATTGCTGTGTTGATGAAACACAATGAACAAAAGATACATTTTGTTTCTGGAATTTAAAAATGAGAATTTCTTAATTTAAAAAATGTGACTCTGGGGCCGGGCGCGGTGGCTCACGCCTGTAATCCCAGCACTTTGGGAGGCCGAGGTGGGTGGATCACGAGGTCAAGAGATCGAGACCATCCTGGTCAACATGGTGAAACCCCGTCTCTACTAAAAAGACAAAAAATTAGCTGGGCACGGTGGCGCGTGCCTGTAATCCCAGCTACTCAGGAAGTTGAGGCAGGAGAATTGCCTGAACCCAGGAGGCGGAGGTTGCGGTGAGCCGAGATCACGCCATTGCACTCCAGCCTGGGTAACAAGACCGAAACTCCGTCTCAAAGAAAAAAAAAAAAAAAGTGACTCTGTAATTGAAGACAAAACTTGGAAAGGCAAATAAAGATCACATTTTACAGAAATAATAAAAAAATGCAATGCTATATAAATAACTAATAATATCCCATGAAACAAACAGAAAATATTCCAAAATTTCAAACAGAACTAAAAGAAACAGATGAGTGAGAGAATGTTACGATAGGATAACAGTGAGAAATATGTAATTATTCATGATATATTTAACTGCTTGCTCAATCTTAGACTGCACAATTAAAAATTTGAGAAATGCTAACCTAAATTCCGCAAAAAGAAACTTACTAGCTAGACTTTAATATTTGTTTAAAAGTGTATTTGTTTTTAGCTTTAGGGCATATAGTCCAAATGCAGTGTTCAGGCTTTAGTTGGGTTAATTCATTAGTCATTTCAGGGTGAACATATTATTTATTTGAATTTAGTTTGGTTCATCTGTTTCTGTTTGAATTCTATTTATGGTATGTTTTCCATGATTATTGATTATTTTTGTTCGCTCACACTCTCTCATATGTGAAAGATTTACATGGTTCCTATTATCAGAAGCATACCATAATGTATATTCAGAGAATGACACAATGTTACCACCTTCATTCCTTCTATTATTTGCAAAATGTTCCCATCTACCACCGCATAGGTAACCTATCCTATCCATCTCTGGCTTAGTATTCCCACTTCTGATTTTAGAGGAGCCACCAGAATGTTTTCTTATCTCCTCTCCTTTTTAAATACAACATAGAATATATTATAGTTTCTTAACGCAGTTTTTCACCTAAATATACCCTGCTATATATTACAATATATAATTATAATGTAACCATGCCATATTAACCTAAAGACAATTTTCCCATTTTTATAGCTACATAGTACTCATTTGTGTCTGTATACATTTCTGATTTTGTCAATTTCCTTTGTTTGGACATTTAGGTTATTTTTACTATTTAAAAAATTGCAATTATTCATACATACACATTGATGTGTGTGTGTGTGTGTGTGTGTGTGTGTATATATATATATATATATATATATATATGTAATACAACCTATTTTCTGCTTATATCTGTAACATTCTATCTTCTGGTTGAATTTGTGGAAGTGAAATTGGTTAGTCATAAGAAACTATGTAGATTTGCTGGTTAAAACCAAATGTCCTTTAGGATTGTGCAAACTGGCATTTCCTCAAAAGTTCATGAGAGTGCATTTTGCATGTATCCTCACCACAGAATGCTGTAATATCTCCATCAGTCTCTCTCTGTCACTCTTTCTCATCTTTCTATCTAACTTTTCCTAAAATGACAAAAAAAGAAATGAAATCTCAGCTGAGTTTATACTTATAGTTCCTTTGCAATTAGTAAAGTTAAACAAATTTTCATATTTCTAAGGGCTTTTGACACATTTTGTGAGTTCTTGGTTTACATCTCTGCCTTTTTGTTTCTATCAAATTTTTAGTCTTTCCCTTTCAATTTGTATTAAGAAACCCTTTATTGTTAAAATAATGTTGCAAATATTTTCTCCCAGTTTTTCAGCTGTATTTTGATGTTCCTGTATGATGTTGTTGCTTTGCAAAGTTTGTCTTTTTTTTAATGTAGTCAAATGTTGCACTAATTTATTTCATTGCCTCTGAATTTTTATTCAGACTTAGAAGATTTTGACCTAAATCAGGTTATATAATAATTCATCTGCATTTTATCTTATCCTGGAATATTTTGATTTCTTTAAAAAAATAAATCCTACATTTATTTTTAATTATTATTTTATATAATGTGAGAAGGGAAATGATTCTATCTTTTTCAAAATGGCAAACTGATTTGTTTATCTATTTAACTCAGCTCCAGGCATTACAAAGTTCCTCATCATCTCAGTGTTTTAAGATTCTACCTTTAGATTCTAAAGTTTATTTTTAGTTGCATTTATTTCTATTACATAATTACTTCTTTATCCTACTTCACTGTATGTCTGCATGCACCAATGCACAGTTTTAATTGTAAGGTTTTATATAGTATGTTTAATATTGGGTAAGGCCAATTTCTTCCCCTATATCACAGCTTTCTTTTTAGTATTTCCTAGTTTTGAATATTTATTTTTTATATTTTTGTACATTTTGTATACTGTTATGCTTATATTTTGTATATTTCATATGTTCATTTTTACATATAATTTAAGAATCAACTTGTCTAATTATATAAAGAAACTTATTTACATATTGTAGATATTGCAGTCAAATTATAAATTAACTTATGGGGAGCTAAGCTGTATTCTATCAAATTGAAGCATCTTACACAAAAGTAAAATACTTCCCATTTAAATAATTCTAATTTTATATTTTTCCGGTTTTTAAAATTTTTTCATTTATATTTTACACATTTCTTCTTACATTTATCTCTTAGTATTTTATAGTTGTAGAATATTGATTTTATGTGTTATGTTATCTGTTATTGTTTGTATATGTATTATATATGCTATTTTTTATGTTTGCTGTAGTATTTAATTGTTTTATTTTAAATTTAGTTTTGTTACTGAATCTCTAGGGTTTTCTAGTTACAAAACCTCATCATCTGCAAATACAGTTTTCCTTTTTGTTTCTGATTCTTATGTCTCTAAATGATTCATTTTGTCTAAGTGAATTAGCTAACCTCTACTAGTAGGTTGAACATTAGTATAAGAGTGCAATTCATTTTTTAAGATCTTATGGGAAATAAAATTATGCATTAAGTAAAATACTAATTTTAGGACTAAGATTATATAAAATTCTAATAATATGTTAAGAAATTAAACATCAATTACAATTTTGTATTTTTTTCATCTCAGTAATAAATTATAAATTTTGCAAAGGACTTTCCATCTCTATAGAGAAAAAAATGGCTGATTTTTACTCTTAGATGTATGAAAATGGTGTGCAGAAAGAGTTAACATATAGCAGCCCTGATTTCTATCCTTTAAAAGGACTGATGAAAAGATTGGGCCTTGAGCTAACATATAGCAGCCCTGATTTCTATCCTTTAAAAGGACTGATGAAAAGATTGGGCCTTGGCTGATGCTGAGAACTTAGATTTTGGAAGTATTACTATCACTCTGATGGATAAGAATGGCTAACTGTGTCTAAACTGTTTGTATAAACAATGTGGTTTATTTTAACCTTTTTCTTTCCTCCTAGGAGTCTGCAATTTTGATAGGTGCTAGGCAGAAGGTGCCTCATGACTAGCCCCTAATAGAAACCCTAGGTACTAAATCCCTAATCAGCTTCCCTGGTAACAACATTTCACATGTGTTGTCAAAAGCTGTTGCTGAGGGAGTTAAGTACAGCCTATATGATTCCACTGGTAAAGGACTCTTAGAAACTTTCACACCTGGTTTCCACTGGACATTACCACATATGCCTTTTCCCTTTAATTATATGCTTTGCATCCTCTTACTGTAATATGTAATAGCCATGAATAAGACTATATGCTGAGTGCTATGAGTCCTCCTAGCAAATCATCAAACCATATGATTCAAATGGTTTTTATATCAATGGATTTCCTAATATGGCATCAACATCATATTCTCAGAATGAATCACATTTGATCAAAATGTATCAGTTTCTTAATGATGTGTTATATTCTGTTAGCTATATTTTTATAATTCAATCAATATTAATAAGTGATATTGGTCCATAATTTTATTTTTAAACTGTATTAGGTTTAGGTATAAATGTAATACTTACTTTACAAAACTTATTAAATTTTCTTTAATTTTTTGAAATATTCTTCTTTATAAGCTGCAAAAAATTTCAAAATCATTGGGACTATCCAGGCTTTGAAATTTTGATACAATTCTTTGAAATCATCTGGGCTTATTGATTGATTTTGAGGAAGTGTCTTGATAAATTTTTCTTTTTCTAACAGAGAAATGAACTTATTTAAATTTTTTACATATAGCAAGGTCAACTTGGGCAAATCATATTTTTCTAGGAAATTACCACTACAACTTTCAAATCTATAGCAGAGATATTGTAGGATTTTTTTTAAATGCAACATATATCATGTCAATGGTTACTTCCCCCATGTACTTTATTATACATATATCTCAGTTAAGGTAGCTAGTAATTGGTTCCTTTTGAAATTTTTTACCGAAAATGATTATTTTTATTTAGTAATCATATATCTTGTTTTTCAATTTAGATAAATTGATAAAGCAAATATTGTTGATTTTTGCTTTGTCTTTTTTTTCTTTTGTTTTTTCTTTTCTCATCTTGTTTAACATGGAAATCTCATTCATTTATAATTTTTATTTTTATTAATAAAATGGTTTACAGTTATAAACCTTTCTCTGGCTACATTCTTGAATGTATTACAGGTGCCCTGATATAAACTACTTCAATTATCCACAATTTTTATTAAAAAATACTTTGAGTATATTTTACCTTTAACCCAATAGTTTAATTTAAAAAGAGAAAGAAAAATCATAGAAGTAGGCCAGTCACAGTGGCTCACACCTGTAATTCCAGCACTTGGGAAGGCTGAGGCAAGAGGATTACTTGAGTCCAAGAGTTACAAACTGGCCTGGGCAACATACTTAGACCCCGTTTCCACAAACCATTTTTGAATATTAGCCATCTGATTTGGAAGAACGTCTTGAGCCCAAGAGGTCAAGGCTATAGTGAGTCATGACTGTGCCATTGCACTCCAGCCTAGAAGACAGAGTGAGACCCTATCTTTAAAAAAATCATAGAAGGAATAATATCAAAGTTTATGTACAATTAAAATACATTGCAAATACCAAATATTTTTCTTGTTTTAAATTTCTAGACTAAGTATGTACAGCTGTAACAGTGTATATCTTTCACTTCTCACTAAAAGACTTAGCAAAGAAGGACTTAAAATTTATGGGAAAACCATGCACTTTGTATTAAAAACTGAGTTTCTTGGCTTCCTTATTTCTATCTGATGGAGGCTAAAGAACTTCAGTAGTTCCCAGGCTATGCTGAAACAAATTAGAAAAAAAAAAGCAAAACATAAAACAGAAATATTCTGTGTATAACACATTCCCCAAAGATGAGACAAATTGGTCTTTCTAAAAATGATATGGTGCAATGGAGACATTTAAGAGCTTGTTAGTAATTCCTACAGGTCCCAAGGGGTTCAAACAGTTCAGAAACAGAACAGAACTTGGTTTAGTATATTTTCAGAGAATTCAAAAGTTTTTGCAAAGCTCACTCAGGAAATCTTCAGGGAAAAACAAACTTCACTACTTTTTTATTTTGTAGCTTTCTATATTCTCAAAATAACCTTCAAAACCATTTTATATTGGCCCCAACATCCCACAGATCTGGCAACATTGATAGAAGTCATGTCATTCCGACAGTTGGACCTGACTAAACTAAGTTAGTGGCTGCAAGTGTCTGTCAATTTTAATTATGGTAAACAGATTTCCCAAAGTGGTAATCACTATGAAGGTTGTTTTAGTTTTGTTTTGTTTTTGCCTGTTTTGGCACTTCTTTCTAACAAGTATTCTCTTAGGACTTTTTGTCTTCCCACTCTTTCTTTTTGCTACTTGACTATGTGCAATCATCACTTGTCCATAGAAGTAACTCATTCATTAACCCCACTACATTCTTCTAATTTACTTCATTGCCCTTCTGCACTTCCTCAGTTCCTCACCAGGCTTCCTGGAAAAATAAATGTGGTAATTGTATGTTTGACATATCATTAATTCTCATAAGCCTTTAATGGTAACCTTTTAAACTTTCATAATGGAAAATCATAGAAGTCAAATAAAATGTGAATGGTGAGATACACTTTCAAATTTATTTTAAGAAGTATGTGAGTAAGATTACTGTGAATATTTTTTAACTGTTTTGTCTCTTTGAGAAGAAGTAACAAAAATGAGATTAGAAATATATCAAAAGGACATAGGGCAAAGGCATACAAAAGCAGTTAATGTAGTGGAAGAAAGTAATATATCTCTTTTATTTAAGCTTTCCATTCTCCACTTTTACCTTTATTTTGAGGAAGTTGACCTTGTGTAGAAAAGGTAAGGGGTAAGAGAACATGAATTAAAGAATATGAAGAAAATACCAACTGTGCATTTAGTGTCTGTCATTATGTAAATATCAAGTTTTCAAAAATCCTTAAAGTGTAATCATAAATTTTAATATGGAAATATTCTTAGAATATTAGTTTTTTCAAGTAAATGCTTTTGAAATAGCTATTTCACTTAATAGTAAGAAAGAGTAACACATACCCGTAGCTTTTCATACTTTTTTTTTTTAGGCAAAATGTGAATAAGCTTATGGAGCTGTAGTGAGGATAAAACTAGTTCAATTATTTAAGGTACTTGGTCCAGTGTTTGGCACAGGTTAAGTGCTAAAAATCTTATATAAACAAATAAACAAAATACATTCTGGAAAGCATGTTTAAACTTTATCTTCTTGGAGGTAAATTGCCTTGTCTCCCATATGGCAGTGATATTATCAGATACTCAGTGTCTGAATAGGTAAACGTTAATTCTAAATGTCCTTTCTCGTGTTCCTATAATGCTTCAAAGTAAAATATTTGCATTTATTTCTATACTTCAGAAATCTGGGAAAGGAACTACATGTTAAACACAAATCTGTCCTCTGTTTGCTTTAGTTGCCAACATGTGAGTAAGAATTTAACTCTCTTTTAGGATACGAAATAATATAATTTATACAGTCTTACAAAAGTAGGACATTCCGTCTTTTGCAAAAGCATGAATAAACCTGGAGGACATTATGCTAAGTAAAATAATTCAGGAACTGAAAGACAAATATTGTATGATCTTAGCAATATGTGAAATATTAAAAAGTGAAACTCACAAAAGTTGTGAGTAAAATGCTGGTTACCAGAGGGTGGTGGAAAGGTGAGAAAAAGGGGAGATGCTGGTTATTCTATTGGACAGCAGGAATGAGATTTAGTGGTCCATTGTACAGCATGGTTATCACAGTTAACAATACTTTCATAATTCAGAATTACTAAAAGTAAATATTCTCACCACAAAAAAATTATAAGTAAGTGAGGTGATGGATTAATTAGCTTCATTTAATTATTTCACAATGTATAAATATATTGTATCTCAAAAACATAATTATTGTTAATGAAAAATACAAAGCAATAGAATTTATTCTTTATTTGTTAAAAACCCTTATATTATTCTGTCTTTATGTTGGGTCCTCACTTTTGTAACTGCCTCACACATGGTAGTGCCATTGAGAGATTAGGAGGTGTTATAGTATAAAAAACATATTACCTTACAATACACAACATACTCAAGAACATTTACTATGATAATGAGAAAAGGTATATAAAATCATGTGATTAAAACATACAAAGAGCTGTTTTGATGGATGATGTTTTCTATCTATCAGATAAAAATCATAAATGGTTTCTCTCAGCTTTTCCTCCATTCTTGCTCAGTGAACTCTGGAAAATCCTGTTTCTGTCACCTTACTTTTGTGCTTTAACTGAACACCCAATTAAAAACTTCTGGGAAAAAATGG
This sequence comes from Aotus nancymaae, assembly GCF_030222135.1. Taxonomy (NCBI): domain Eukaryota; kingdom Metazoa; phylum Chordata; class Mammalia; order Primates; family Aotidae; genus Aotus; species Aotus nancymaae. The sequence goes on from NW_026988413.1 coordinate 36,921,141, forward strand.
TATTTTGATAGGAATTGATTTGAGTCTTTAAATCATCCTGAATAGCATTTACATATTCACAATATTAAGTTTTTCAATGCTTGAGCATATCTTTTTTTTCCTTTTTTTGCGTCCTCTTCAATTCCTTTCACCTACATTTTATAATTTTTCTCATGGAGATTTTTTACTCTTTGGTTAAATTTATTTCTAGGTATTTTATATTTTTTAGCTATTACAAACGGGGTTGCTTTTTTGATTCCTTTTTCAGACTGTTCCCTGTTGGCAAATAAGTGTTACTGGTATTTGTATGCTGATTTAGTATTTTGCACATTACTGAATTCATTCATTATTCCTGGTTTTGCTGGAATGTTTAGAATTTTCTAAATACAAGATCATGTCATCTGCAAAAAAATTTTGACTTCTTTTCTTCCAATTAATATGCCTTTTTTTTTCCCTCTTGCCTGATTGCTGTAAGTAGGATATTCTCACTCATGTTTAGGAGCTAAGAAGGTAGATCCTATGAAGACAGATTGGTAGTTACCAGAGGCCAGGAAAGATAGGAAGGAGGGGCTAAAGAGAGGTTTATTAATATATACAAAAAATTATCTAGAAGAAATACGACCTAGTGTTTGATAGATCAGTAGGGTGGCTACAGTTCAAAAATGTATATTTCTAAACAGCTAGAAGAGAATTATTTAGATGTTCTCAGCATAAAGATAAATGTTTAAGGTGATGGATATACTAGTTATCATGATTTTATCATTACATTTCATATGCAGGTATCAAATTATCACATGTACCCTAAAATATGTAGATTTATTATATATTAATGAAAAATAATTGGCCAGGCATGGTGGTTCATGTCTGTAATCCCAGCACTTCGGGAGGCTGAAGTGGGCAAATGATGAGGTCACGAGATCCAGACAAGCATGGCCAACATGGTAAAACTTCGTGTCTACTAAAAACACAAAAAATTAGCTGGGCATAATGGTGAGAACCTGTAATCCCAGCTACTCAGGAGGCTGAGGCAGGAGAATCACTTGAACCTGGGAGGCGGAGGTTGCTGTGAGCCGAGATCGTGCCACCACACTCCAGACCAGGTGACAGAATGAGACTCCATTTCAAAAAAAAAAATGTAATAATTGAAAAATTCTTATGCTGATTTACAATTGGGACATGAAATTTAATAAAGAAGAATAGACCAGATATGATAGGTCACAGGGGTAGAGAAAAAGGTATTATTTTTATCCTTGGAGGAAGAGTAGTTTGTTGAACTCAGCATAAACAAGTAAGACTGGGGACATGTGCCAGAATTGAGACATTGACACAGCCAATAAAATATTTTAATTTATTGTTTTTCTTTAAAGACTGCAAGAAAGATTTACATACATTTTCAGTGAATTTTTGATATTAGATAATGACACACCATAAATGGGACCAGGAAGAATAGATGTATTGTTTTTGTGTATGTGTGCCAGTGAGTATGCAAATTAGTGCATATACATATTCATAAACATTATACTCATGAGAGTCCTTCAACATATAACTGGTCTCTCCTCATTGCTGCCCCTTTTGAAATGTTTAACTGTTATTACTGTGCTTTTATTATGCTTTAAATAGAAGAGTTTGCCTCAGGTTATATTTTTCTTCTCAAGTCATTTTGTGGTTCTTGTAGGTGTTGGTTTGTTATTTGTGTAATTTTGAAACTGGGAAATGTTTTACTTCCAGAGATTCTAAATCCACTCAAATTATTGCTATCTCAATAATAAATTATCTTCCATTTATTTGTTTTTAAGAAATGTGAACTGCATTTGCCATTTTGCAATGCTTTTTTGCAGATAAAATTTTAAATAAATGCAAAAAAATGATTTTAAAATTAGACACTTTTATTCATCCAAATATATCACATTTTATAATACATACGTTAAGGAATACTACAAAAATTGTATCTAGTTATTAAATATTAAGGGAAATCTGATGTACTTAGGCTAAAACAATATATTTATCATAATGTTATCCTTGTGTTTTTAAAAGACATTTTAGTTTGTTTCTTTGGGGATGACTCTGAAGTCATGATTGATAAAACAGTACAATCTTGCTATTTTATTGACCACTCATTTTATGAAAATATTACCTCAAAATATAAATCTTGTTAGTATATTACCCAAGAAACCTGCATGATCTGCATAGGCATCCCATAACTTAAACTATAATAAATAAATAAATCATTTTAAAAATGTGAATATATTAATATAAGATCTTGCCAAAAGTTTCTTAGGAAAAATTAACCAGTAACTTCAAACTGTAACCATATAAGATTACACATTTTTTAGGTTAAGTTTTTATTACCTGATGAGTGTTTAATTTGACTACACCTCATTAAGCCTAAGTAAGGTCTTTTTATGAACTCTAGCCACCTGTTATTGCTATGATTCTCACATAAGAAAGATCCACATTAACTCTCCTAATTGTCACTGTCATCCTCTGCAGAAAATACATTGTGTCAAGCAACAAATGAAAACACACACACACACAAAGCATATTTAAAATAATATACAACAATTTCCTTCATATGTTTGTCCTGATTTAAAATATAGAGTTTAATTTTTTTGTTAATTAAAATCTATATATATTTCAAATATTGAGTAGAGTTGTTTTAGGAGTGTAATAAAATTCTGTATTAATTTACTTATGCTTTGACCTCTATATCTGGTTTTAGAGTGAGGGAATATAAATAATGTCCATCAATTTGAAGATAAGTATATATCCCAATAAATGTCATAAGATGATACCAATATCATTTATTCCTACAAGGAAATATGCTTGGAAATAATGCAATAAATTATTTTTTTCTGAACTGAAACTTTCTATTTAAAACCAAATGGGTTAAAAGATTTCTATTGAAGATAGAATTTCAAGATGATCACCAAGATTCTTCCTACTTGGCATAAATATGTACCTTGAATTAATTCCCTTTAATTGAGTGTCGGCAGAATCTGTGAATATGAAAGCATAATTGTTCTGTAGATTAGATTATGTTATATGGCAAATGGTGAGGGCAGAGTCACTCCTGGGATTGTGTGTGCCTATGTGTGTGTTTGTATTTTTCTTCCTTTGTAGCATATGGTGGAATATTAAAAGTCAGAGAGATGTGCTCCTGTTTATTTGGAAGAAAGCAAAGAATCATGTTGTGAACTTTTTTGGGGGGCATGTGGCCAGGAACGGAGTATTGCCTCTAGAAGTTGAATGTGGTCTCTATTCAGAAGTTAGTAGGAATAAGGATGCCTTAGTCATACAACTTTAGGGAAATAAATCTTGCTAATAATTAATGAGTTTTGATAGTACCCTGAGGCACCAATGTGAATTGGGACCCCAGATGACATATTTATTTTTATCTGGTGGTCCTGAGCACTAATTACCTTGTACTATAACTCCTGCCCTGTGGAAACTGTGAAATAAATTTCTGTTATTTTAAGCCACTAGACTTGTGGTAATTTGTTATTCAGAAAGAAGAAACTAATAAAATCACTATTCTGTGATGATGTGGCAACTAAAAACCAGTTAGTTGCTTTTTCCTTTGCCAATGATTTTTACTGTTAGTTATTATCAAAACATTATCTTTTATAGATTTGTTTATCAAACTTTAACACAGAATTAAGGGGCTATTAAAGGAATAAGAGAAAATTAATCATTTTATTTTAATTGTGCATTGCAATGTAATTCTGACATAACATTGTTGCTGAATACGCAGATATTGATAATCTAAATTCAAACTGTATATTGGCATGTTAATTATATAAAATATGTGTATGTTATTTGACAGAGACTAACTGTTCCTACTATGTTTGTAGCTATTTTCAGTGATGTTAATGATGTTAGTGTGGATATTCTTAAAATTTCATCTATTTAAAAATCTTGGCAAAGGGAAAGACAAGATGTTGTGTTATAAAGTTCAATATCGTGATGATAAAAAATGTGCTTATTAATATTCACCACAATGACAGAAATTAATGGAGGAATGCAGAAGCTCACTCAAAAGCATCATAACCTTGTATAATCTAAAATGCAACCAATAAAAATATACTGCCTTTATGGTTGAAATCATGCTACTTTACTCCTGATCAGAGCATAGCTCTGCCAATGACTTTCTGATGTTTGTATTTTGCCTCAAGTAGGACCATTGGGAAGCTAATCATTGATGAGCTTCTATATGTATGTTATTATGCATTAATAGATGATTTTCTGTTTGAAGAATAAAGAGAAATGGCACCTTTTTAAGAATAAAAGATAAAATTTTCACAACATAATATAGTTTCATCACATTATCAGGAAGATTCACACTAAACACAACAATCTAGGTAATTTCCTATATATCTAATCAAAATATTAGAGATACATCAAAAGTGAGGTCCTGAGAACCTACTTACTGCTTTTTGTAGACAAATTTGATAAGTAAATATTTCTTTATGTATATATATATATATATACCCATATATACACATATATATACACATATATATATACACATATATATACACACACACACACACACATATATATATATTGCACTTTAGGTTCTGGAGTACATGTGCAGAATATGCAGGATTGTTTCATAGGTACATACATAGCAAGGTGGTTTGCTGCCTCCATCCCCCCGTCACCTATATCTGGCATTTCTACCCAGATATTAAACATTAAGTATAAAGAGTTACACCTCCCCAACTCTTTACCCTGGCTGTCCCTCCCCTAGTGCCCCTCAACAGACCCCAGTGTGTGATGCTCCCCTCCCTATGTCCATGTGTTCTCATTGTTCAACACCCACCTATGAGTGAGAACATGTGGTGTTCGATTTTTCTGTTCTTGTGTCAGTTTGCTGAGAATGATGTTTCCAGATTGATCCATGTCCCTACAAAGGACACGAACTCATCATTTTTTATGGCTGCATAGTATTCCATGGTATATATGTGCCACATTTTCCCTGTCCAGTCTATCATCGATGGCCATTTGGATTGATTCCAAGTCTTTGCTATTGTAAACAGTGCCACAATGAATATATGTGTGCATGTGTCTTTATAATATTTTTATAAGAGATTTATCTTCATTGACTAATAATATATAAATAAAAATTATAGAAGAAATAAGCACAAATACTTGATAAAGTATATTGTTGTTATTCAAACATTAGCAATTTCCCAATGTCCTGATTGAGAGAATGAAAGGTACCTGAGATTTTTGATATTTTTCTTACTCATTATTCTATTTCACATAGTCCCAAATAATAACAGGAAGAATCGAATTAGATGGCGTTACATGCTATATGATGTTCTTTTATGCCCTTCCACTTGCTACCTATAAACTTAGTCAAATTGCATTTGTGTGAAAAATGTTGTTTTACATTGTTTTCAAATCTATTTAATGTCTGCCTTAATAGAAGGCAGCTGAATTCTCATGTCTGCTTCCCGTTAAATTTGTTACAATAAGTTGACTGAGGTATACAAAAAAAAAAATCAAGTTTCATGTAAATATGTAGTTGGAAAAAAAGAAGGGGTACTTTAATGGTCTTTTCAGCTAATTGTAGGTAGTGGTCTTTAATAAGAGGTGAAAGCTATTTAATGGTTAGTTTAGAAATGGAAACTGAAAAATTTCAAAATTTTATATTCTGTTACATTAGAATCAATTGACCTATGAAGAACCTTGAATGAATCTTTTATTCATACATAATTTTATAACATTATGCATTTGTCATTTGGAAAACATGAGTTCACTGATTTATGAACATCTTTCAAATATAGCCAAATTTCATTTTACAGTATCAAAAATTAACATTTTTTAATGTAATTATTCATTTAGTTAGAATATTCCTTTATGTATTCGGAGGCCATCAAGTTCATAGTAATGGAAATAAACCTCTAAAATTCTAATTATTGTTTTATAAAAGTTTGAAAGTTTATTTTCCACATATATTGTCAGTTGTCTTCTGTGACAGGCTTATTTTGCTCATTTTTGTGGAAACATCTTCCAAATACCCAGATATGAATTAGCATAATTTGTCTCTAAGTCATTGTCCTTAGTAAAAATTCTGTTCTATGAAATAAATGGTTAGTTTTGCTGGCTACTCAAAGAAAACACTGATGTTCCTTGAGACAACCATCATATTTTTGTAAGGGCTCACTTGTTTTAAGTGTACATTTCCTTTTGTCAAGGAGAATGTTAAAAATAGATGTATGTGTCTTAAGGATCAAGTTTTTGTTTATAAATACTGTTTTCTGCCCATTTAAAGATACTCTTAAGTTAAACCGATACGGGATTATATGGCAATGCATGACAATGCATTTTATTACTAACTACAATACAGTAGTTAGTAATAAAATGTGGAGACACTGTCTTGCTATCTTAAAAGTCACTGGAAGTTTTATCTCCCATTACTTTTCAGAACCAGTGTGCTTACTGACACAATAAAAAGGCAAATGACATCTTAGAATTATTATAAAAATAGATTGTATTTCCTTGACACCCCCCAAAAAGGACCTGAGAATTCTCCAAGGATTTAGGGACAATAATTTAAGAATTAATATTTTAAAGAGAGTCCCATTTGCTTCAGAGCCATGATTTTGTCACAGGAGATTTGATAAGGCTAGAAGTCTTGTGCTTCTAATCCAGTTTCCACAATTCCCCTTTGCATCTTCCTCCTCTAGAGCAATCCCTGCAGGGTTAGTTCACTTAGCTAATCCAGCTCACCCAGTTCACTTTACAGACATCCACTGTGAGTTTAGATATCTAAAGAAGTCATGCCACCATTTTTTGCCCTTATAGTCCTGTTCCCAGGAAAAAAAAAAATCTGATGTTCACAAAATACCAATGTCCTGGAAAATTACTGTAATGGAACTTGAGCTGATACTTAGAAAATAAGCATATTATGTCAACATCAAATAGAAAATGCCTATTTTAGCTATAATTTTAAAAGTAAGTGAAATCTTACTAAGGCTTCTAGCTACAAAGTGTTCTATGCATTAGTAATCTAAAGACAATACAAGATTACTCAGAATTACTCTATGTTTCTTTCTATTGTATTAGCATATAGATAATACACAGAAAAGAATAGAAATAAGGTTAACACGGAATGGAGGGTCAGTAAGGGAATTTAAAAATATACTCTCATGAAAAATGTAAATTATATTGTGACTTTTTTCCTGTTTCCTAACAAAGGTGAAAATGTAGCGTTTTAGAAATACTTGATTAAAAAATTGTCTATGTGGAATGCATAAAGGGAAGAAAACAGTGAATTCAAAGAGACCAGTTAGAATTTTTTATTTCATCTTGACTTGTGCATGAGAAGCATCTCCTTAGGTGGCAAACTGTGTTCTTCCACAGGTGTATAAAAACCAGTGCATATTTAACCTGTTTAAGCATGAGTTTAAATACAAATCCAATCTAACTGTATAGAGTTTTCTACGTCATAGGAAAATTAACTGTTTTATAATACAAACTTACAGTCTCTGGCAAAACAATTATTGCTGGAAAATTTGTTAACCCATATAATGTAAAATTGGCAATATATTAAGGGCACAATTGTTTGCTTATCCTTGTGTATACATTATTTGTGTTTCTTTCGTTAAAAATCCAGTTTCTCTACCAACAAAGTCTAAGTTTTAGTGTTGTTAACCTCCTCTTCCAAGTCTCTAAACTTTTGTAATTTCAGCTGGTTTTTGTGTTTGCTCAGCCCTAGGGTTTTTAATTGCATCCTGCATTTGCTACATCCATGATACATTAATGTTCAAATTTTGCCTTTTATTTCCTTAAACTCTTTTCACAATCTTTACATTAAATTATTTCTGACAAATAATACTGTAGGTTTTATCTCCTCATGGAATATGTATTTGTTGCCAGATGATGGGTTTCAGGGATATCAAAGGAATCGTGTCAGATGACTGAAGAGCAAAAATACTGGGCCTGACTAATAGTGGACGGCTTTTAATCTTTGAACATTACACATTGTATGGTTGAATAAAAATATCACATTTTCTTATCTATATGTACAACTATCATATATTCATAATAATCAAATAAATAACAAAGTATATGGCTACAGTACCATAGTCCCTCTTAAGGATGTCCTGAAGGACTATGGTTAAGGAATTTATTCTCAATGGGCAGATCTTCAAGCAGTATACATGGTTTTTCATGTTTTAAACACAGAGATGTATGAAGCACAAACACTTTCTGTGAGAATATGGGTGTCCCATGGGAATGTCAACTAAAAACATTACAGAGGTGTCTCTCAACAATTAAGTTGAAAAACTGAATCATTCTTCAGCTATGAGGCAGTCTCTTTTCTCAAGTACCCCAGTGTTTGCTCAACGGGTCAATCTGCAACGTATCCTTGGTAGCATGGATAGCGGCAGTGCATAGACTCAAAATTATGAAGTTCTGTTAACCAAAGCATAGCTGCTTACAGCTTATTCTGAGTGCCTCATTACAAATAGATATCAGATATCAATTCTGAGACCTTAAAATGACACTATTCCCTAGAAGAACAGAAAGCCAACTCCAGGCAGTTTGATTACACCTATCAATATAAACGCACATAAATGTTGCTGGCTATTTTGACAATTTCTATTTCTGCATTTTGGAAGCTCTTGCTTCCTACTGATAAATATTTCTACCAGGGAATATCTCAGTAGTTTTATTGAATTGGAATGCTTTTTGACAAATCTCAATTATATTTTTCATTCAACTTTATTTTGTGTGTATTGATTTTAACCACCTCTAATATTTCATTGATATATATATATATATATACATTTATGTAATTTTAAGTATAACAACTGAACACAATCTTGATCTCTAATTATCTATACATACCCAAAAAATCAGTTTGATTAAAAAATTGAATTTAGCCAAACAACTAGTTATTTTCAGAATAATTGGTTAACAAACACTTGTTAATACTGAGAGCCAAATCATGAGTGAAGTCCCATTCACAAATGCTACAAAGAGAATAAAACACCTAGAAATACAACTAACAAAGGACATGAAGGACCTCTTCAAGGAGAATTACAAACCACTGCTCAAGAAAATAAGAGAGGACACAAACAGATGGAAAAACATTCCATGCTCATGGTTAGGAAGAATGAATTTCATGAAATGGTCATACTGCCCAAAGTAATTTAAAGATTCAATGCTGTCTCCATGAACCTACCATTGACCTTCTTCACAGACCTGGAAAAAACACCAAAACAGAGCCCACACAGCCAAGATAATCCTAAGCAAAATAAAACAAAACAAAACAAAACAAAACAAAACAAAACAAAACACCTGGAAGCATCACACTACCTGATTTCAAACTATACTACAAGACTACAGTAATCAAAACAGCATGGTACTGGTACCAAAACAGAGATATAGACCAATGGTACAGATCAGAGGCCTCTGAAGTAACAACAGAGTAAGACCACACATCTACAACCATCTGATCTTTGACTAACCTGACAAAAATAAGCAATGGGGAAAGGATTCCCTATTTAATAAATGGTATTGGGAAAACCAGATAGCCATGTGCAGAAAGCTGAAATTGGTCTCCTTCCTGACACCTTACACTGAAATTAACTCCAGATGGATTAAAGATTTGAACATAAGACCTAACACCATAAAAACCCTAGAAGAAAACCCAGGCAATACCATTCAGGACATAGGCATAGGCAAGGACTTCATGACTAAAACACCAAAAGCAATGATAACAAAAGCCAAAATAGACAAATGGGATCTAATTAAACTCCAGAGCTTCTGCATAGCAAAAGAAACAATCATTAGAGTGAACTAGCAACAAGCAGAATGGGAAAAAATGTTTGCAAGCTACCCATCCAACAAAGGGCTAATATCCAGAAACTACAAAGAACTAAAACAAATGTATCAGAAAAAAAACAAATGACCTCATCCAAAAGTGGTCGAAGGATATGAACAGACATTTTTCAAAAGAATACATTTATGTGGCAAAAAAATATGAAAAAATGCTCATCATCACTGGTTATTAAGAAATGCAAATCAAAACAACATTAAGATATCATCCTAGTCAAATTAGAAAGGTGATCATTAAAAAATCTGGACACAATAGATGCTGGAGATGATGTGGAGAAATAGGAATGCTTTTACACTGTTGGTGGGAGTGTAAATTAGTTCAACCATTGTGAAAGACAGTGCGGTGATTTCTCAAGGACCTAGAAATAGAAATATCATTTGACCCAGCAATCCCATTACTGGGTATATACCCAAAGGATAGTAAATTGTCCTATTATAAAGACACATGCACAGATATGTTCATTGTGGCACTGTTTACAATAGGAAAGGCTTGGAACCAACCCGAATGCCCATTGATGACAGACTGGATAAAGAAAATGTGGCACATATACATCATGGAATACTAAGCAGCCATAAAAAAGGATGAGTTCGTGTCCTTTGCAGGGACATGGATGAATCTGGAAACCATCATTCTCAGCAAACTGACACAAGAACAAAAAACCAAACACTGCAAGTTCTCACTCATAAGTGGGTGTTGAACAATGAGAACATATGGACACAGGGAGGGGAACATCACACACTGGGGTCTGTTGTGGGAGGAAGCTAGGGGAGGGATAGCAGGGGTGGGGAGATTGGGACGGGATTACATTAGGAGAAATACCGAATATAGGTGACGGGGGATGAAGGCAGCAAACAGCCATGGCATGTGTATAGCTATGTAACAATCCTGCAAGATCTGCACATGTACCCCTGAACTTAAAGTAAAATAAATAAATAAAAAGAAAGGAGCTTGTCTAATTAGAATTTGTAAAACTGTATCATTTGGAAGGGTTTGACATTCCACAAAACCAAAACCATATACTAACAAACAAGCAAACAACAAAACAAATGCAGTCCATCTTCTGAAGAGAATAACTAAACCAAAATACGATTTACATAATGTATCCAGTAAATGCTGTATGAAAATAAATGATACCAGTGGCTGGTGGAGTGCTAAGTACATCCAAATATCTTATTTAATTCACATAAACCCCATTAAGATTGTAAAAATGATCTTCATATTTACAGAAAAAGAGATTTCCTCTTACAAGTTTAGCTTATTGTTGGTAATCAAGAAGTCAGTTGGTGGCAGAGCTAAGGTCCAAGGTTTCATGTGTTGAACTCTAAAATTTCTCTTCCCTCTACCTCATTCTGAAATAAAGCTTTATCATTAAGATAAATAAGGATAACTCCTTATTTAAAACAATTTTAACAAGATGATTTTATATCTAGCTGATTAGACTGAAAGCATTTATATTTGAGTAAACATTAGATATGTTCCTATTAACTTTAAGGATTTGCTTCTTTTTAAAATAGTAAATAATTCTGTTAAAAATCTTAAATATATTCCTGTTTATAAATTTGGTTAATAATGATGATGCACAGCAAACTTTTTAAATATTCAATTTTCTTATAAAATGGGCCCTATCAACTTTTGTAACTCTATTTTAATGTACCGTTGGGTATTATGCAGGCTTACATGGGATCCACAACCAAGAGGCACATATAAAGAACATCAGGTCTAGGCAAAGCCAGCCACTCCTCCTCCTGCCCTATAAAAATACACACTATTTGATAGAGAGAAAAGCAGTCAAGGCAGGGAAATGAATGTTAGCTTTCAAGTCTGGTAGTATTTGGATTCAATTTCAACCTGGGCCACATACAACTGTGTGACCCTGGCTCTACCTTTGTACGTCAATGGAATTCAGTATTTCTGTTCTTATCTGTCAAGTAAAAGCAGTAATTCTTGACCACCAGCCCCTCAAAGCACATGGACACCAGCAGTTGTTTTGCAGGTCTGAGATTCAACTAGTAAGCTAACTTGATACCTGGTAGATACTATGTCCTCATACTGTCATTCCCTGCTAACTATTGAGTTATTTAAGACATTTAGGCTTTTTTTTTTTTTTTCATTTTATTTCATTATAAATTCCAATATTTCTATATCCTCTATTCACTAGCGAGTTAGAGGGATAATGACTTTTTGTGCTTGTAAATGTATGATTGTGGGTATCTGTGTGTGTGTGTGTGTGTGTGTGTGTGCATGTCAGTCAGCAAGAGATACAGATAAATAAGAGAGGAGTGAGGAGGAAGAAAACATATATATAAATAAAACTATTTTAAGATTAAAGAATGGATATTTGCTTATTAAAGCAAAATAAATTTTTATAATGACATTGATTTATTAACATCTGAAAAAAATATAGCTAAATTTATTTCAGTTGCTTGAAATTTTTTTCTAGAACTCTGTTACCAAATGTAAGTCAGAGATGGGAAAACCGAAATAGAAAATAATTCATTAAATTTTTATTCTCCAATCACTATGTCTTTATAGTTAAAATAAATAAATTTAAACTTAGGAGAATGTATACATTACACATATTAGCAACATGAATACTTAAGGGTTAATGCAGAAATATTCCATACTGAAATATTTACAGAAACAATCGATGTGTTAATATGTTTAAAGAAAGACATAGTAAACACAGAGTGTTTGCAAAAAGGATATAATGCAAATTAACTTTTATCGAAAATGTTATGAGACTGTTTATTTTAAACTGTGAAACACAATCTAATCATCTCTTCATACATTTGCAGAAGCTTTTTGGTTAAATTAGGAAGATCAATATGATGATGAGGCTGTTGATGCAGGTTAAGAGACATCCTGGCACAGTTGCCTTACCTCTTTCTTGGTAGCTTTCTTGGAAAGAGATGCCTTTCACCTCACACATGTTTGTTATCCAATCAACCCTCAGCATCTGCTATAGCAGATGGGTTCTACCACACACCTAGAACCATGAAGCAAGTGTAACCAGTGCCTTCCTCACCTCTGCGTGGATTTAGTCATGCTTTACTAGTTAGCATGAGTTCATCCAGGAAATATTTATTGAACATCTGATACATGGAAGACTGGTAGTTGAAGAGTTGAAAGCAGATCTGAGACCTAACCTCAAGAATCTTGTCCAACTTTAGATGTAAATTCTGTGATTTTTTTCCATTAGATTTACCTCTGATATGATAATCCAGATACTTTATGCTATAGTACTTTTATTTTCATTTGATATTTTTTATGTCCATATTCTTTTATCTTTATATATTCTTTTTATTTACACTCTCCTTAGGTGCCTGTTATGCTTTATCAGCTATCCAATCTCCATTCTTTACTGAACCTTCGGATTTTATTTCCCTTCCTGGGTGTATTATCAACTCTAAGGGTTTCTTAGTGATTTTAAATTATCTAAAAACCTTTTTTTTTTCAACATGCACACGCAATATCTTGATCCAAGAATATCTGATTGAGTAGGTGTCAGGTGGGCCTTAGTAGTCATGTGTATTCTGTCTAGTGTTTACACACACTGCTAACACTGAACATTTAATCACTGATTTTAACAAATGACCTGAAGACTATGATGGTATTCCTTTTCCTTGAACTTTAGGAATGATATTTCCCATGGTCGAAGCAGCAGGAAAAATATGACATGACTTCATGGTAGTAGCCTTGCACATTACTATGTCATAAAGGTATGAAGGAGGATTTTATATGCAAGGTTTTGGTCTAATATGCATAAAATTGAGGCTGAGGCAAGCAGATCACGAGGACAAGAAACAGACCATTCTGGCCAACATGGTGAAACCCCATCTCTATGAAAAACACACAAATTAGCTGGGTGTGGCGGTGCACACCTCTAGTCACAACTACTCAGAAGGCTGAGGCAGGAGAATCATTCGAACCTGAGAGGCAGAGGTTTCAGTGAGCCTAGATCACGCCACTGCACTTCAGCCTGGTGACAGAGCAAGACTCCGCGCCCCCCCCAAAAAATGTATAAAACTTAATGGATTAAAAAAACCCTTTATTTTAGGGCAGAAGTTTAATGTCCTGTTATATGTTCTTGCTCTTAAAAATGTATATGGATATACATTTATACATATATGTACAAATATACATATATTTATCTATAATGTATCTATATTTATGTATACATATCTATGTATATATGTATGCATATATACACATTTATATTTATATTTATATAATATATATTACATACAATATATATTATATACATGTAAAATAAATAAATGTAAATATAAACATATATAAATGTGTGTGTATATATACACACACATATATAGCTGTGCTCTCTAGAAGCTTTAGGCTAAAAATATTCACTGATTTGTACTGTATTGATATCTATCCACAATTTATAAAAAAAGATCAGCTTATTAGTTTTGCTTTTGTGAAATAAGTAAAATAACCCACTAAGTAAATAACCCGCATATCTTTAACAAATAAGAATCATTAGATTATTTAACTGAGCAAATTATTTAAAAATTTTAGAAAGAGCACAAATTAACCAATATTTCTGATCTCTTTTATCTACAGAAAATGTGTGCTAATATTACCTTCTCCCTTTCTATTCATCTCCACCTCCTTCAATAGCTTCTTATATACTGAGGCTGAAGAATCCACGTATCCAGTACTTATAAAATTATACACAGTACTGTCCCCCATACATTAGAGTACTATGAAACTTCAGCTAAATACATTTGAAGGGAAAATATCACATTTTAATAATTCTGATTTGTCAAATACTTTTTATTTTATCCTTTTCAATTATTATCTTTAGGTCATGAGTTTATTCCTCCCACAGGAAGACAAAAGCATATTACTTCATTCATGATTTCTCTGGAAACTATTGCACACATACCATGATATGTCAGCAGCGAAAGCCAGGCAGAAAACAAGTAGACAAGAATCACAATGATCTCCGCAATTACTTTATAAAAGAGAAACTATTGACAACCTACATACTGATGAACTTAATATTTACTTCTGATATTTTAGACTATGCTTCAGAGAGGACTTAAATATTTAGCAGATGCTTTCACTTTAGTCATGTAATTTTGTATTAAAGGCAATAATACAGTATTCTAAAAACAGCATATTTATTTGCTGTAAATTTGAAATGTTTGGATTTTCTGACATACTGACAATACATCATTGCTGAAACAAAGCAAAACACAAAACATCAACAAAAATATCACACAAAAATGAATAATAGGTTTGTCATCTGAAGCTCAGCAAGATTTTGAGTAAAACATTTCAAGAAATCAGTACATCTTGCCCTGTTTTTACACACCCCAAGCTCTGATTACCAGACTGAAGCGTGCTTTCCTAATAGATTTGCTGCCTCTCGTACATCTTTTATTTGCTTCCCCAACCATGCCTACTAATACGCTCTACCACAATCAGCCTTTTCAGTTACAAGTAGATGATCTAAAGAAGACACAATAAAATCTCTTACCTGCCCAGCACTGCCACTTCCTCATCAGGGTATCCTCACAAAGATGTTCTCCTCTCCTTTTGCACTCTCTGGTTTGGCCTAGTACGTCTACTTCAGAGCACACGTGTTACAGCACTGCAGATTCTTTTTTGCCAGTCACTGTGCTGTGATATCAGAAAAATAATCTGCTCATTTGACTCACTCTGAGATACATGTAAACCAAAATAAGTCTAATGAAAATTAATACACTTATAATACTCTTTGTGATATACATGGGTGTAGGTGAGAAAAACAACTGATTTTTTCATGAACACAGATAGCCTAAGCATCACCTTTAACTACCAAATATCCCTTCAAAACATCTAAAAAGTCTTTCCAGGTAACTCAGTAAATACTTCATTTATTTTCCCATTTTTCTGGTATTTTTTTAAGTTTCCTCTTTTATATATAAACTCCCATATTACACCAGAATAGAGAAAATTTATAAAACTATTTTTAGGCAATGAAATTGAACATGTAAATATATAATGGGTACAGAGGAAGTATACATAAAATAGAAAATATCAGGAGGGCAGACATTATAATAGCCTAAAATAGGGCTGCAAATTTAGCTCTGCACTTTTCTGGTATCTTCAGAAATGAATTGAGATTTTAAATGTGCCGTTATTTTGATGCATCACAAATGATGCTGTTTATATATTTATAGGAGCTCCAACCATCAAACATGCATTACAAACAAGAGCAGATTCAATAACCATTAAAAATCTTAGTCTTCAAGTTTGCTTTCACAAATATATGTTATTTTTATAATCAAGATATAACTAAGTAGTCAAGTTTTAAAGAATAAAATTTTCTTTAAGCAAATAATAATTTATTAGCATTATTATCATGCAATAGCTCTGGCAAATAATTCATAATTCATAGTTAAAGCTAAAATTTCATAAATAACTTTGGAATTTAGGACATAAGTTATGTTTGTAATGACTAATATTAAGGTTATAGCTCTAGAATTGCAATGAAGTATCATTGAAACAGGATCACTAGTATGAGAAAGCATAATTCATATTTGTCTTACGAATATTTGTGCTCAAATATGCCCTTCCCACTACAGAAATACTCGCATTAAGTTGATTTGAGGAAAAGAAGATAAAAAGACAAACTTTTAAGAGTTTCCTTCTTCCATATTTAACATATAACAAAGTTTGCAGAGGAAAGAATGTTAACAGCTACTCTGAACATAACTTGATGATATTCTTTCAATTCCTGAAACACATTAATAGTACAGTACACAAACACACACACACACGCAAACACACATCTATCAAAACACAGATATATAAGCACATACAATATTGAAAGAAAAGTGTTTGCTTATCCTTTATTTTTTTTAATATATATAGTATTAAAGTATTACTGAGACACAAAAACTACCTATATTTAAGACATATTATTTGATAAATTTTGACATATGTACACATCTATAAAATCAGCACATCAAGGTTATGAACATAATCATAATTCCAAAAATTTCTATGTGTACCTTGTAATACATCATTCTCACCTCATTTCCTCAACCCTAGGCAAGCACAGATCTGTTCTCTATCACTATGAATTTGTGCATTTTCTAGAAATTTATTATATCATATACAACATATGCTCTTTTTAAACCTGACTTCTTTCACTCAGCATAATTATTTTGAAATTCATTTATATTTGTTCAAATAGCCCTTACATTTTAGTCCTGAGTAGTATATGACACCACAATTTCTTTATCCCTTCACTTGTTAATGGATATTGGATTGTTTCCAACATTAAAGCTGTTAAAAAGAAAGTTGGGAATGGCAATTTGTATGTAAGTATTTGCATGGACATATGCTTCATTTCTCTTGGAGTTCCTGGTTCATATTTTAAGTGTACACTGATAAACGAAAAATCAAACAAAACTGGCAACTACTTTCTTTATTGGTTGTACCATATTATGTATCTACCACCAGTGTAAAGAGAGTCTCAGTTGCTCCACATCCTTGTCAACTCTTGGTATGGTTAGTCCTCTTAATTTACTCATTTTAGTAAGTGTGTAATGATAGTTCACTGTTTCATTTGAATTTACATTTTCTATATGACTAATGAGGTAGAGCATATTTTTAAGTACTGCTTTTGCATTAACATATCACCTCTGGTGAAATATCTATTCAAATCTTTGGCTTATTTTTTTAAATTGAGTTATTTATTTTATTATTATTAAGGTTTAAGACTTCAACATGTATATTTTCTTTTTTTTTTTAATTGTACTTTGGGCTCTGGGGTACATGTGCACATCCTGCATCCTGCAGGATTGTTGCATAGGTCCATACATGCCATGGTGGTTTGCTGTCTCCATCCCCCAGTCGCCTACATCAGGCATTTCTCCCGGTGTTATCCCTCCCCATCCTCCCCGCCCCACATCGTCCTTTTCCTTCCCTCCCCTCCACCCCTAAACCTAACCCAGTGAGTGTTGTTCCCTTCCCTGTGCCCAAGTGTTCTCGCTGTTCCTCTCTCACCTATGAGTGAAAACATGCGGTGTTTGGTATTCTGTTCTTGTGTCAGTTTGCTGAGAATGATGGTTTCTAGATTTAACTGTTCTAAATATGTATGCACCTAACATTGAGCACCCAGATTTCTAAAATAAGTTCCCAGATATCTACAAATATAGTTATTAATAGTGGGAGACTTCAACACCCATTGACAATGTTACACACATTGAGCCAGAGAAGTAACAAAGATATCCAGGACCTAAACTTGATGCTTGACCAAAGGGGACTAACAGACATCAAAAAAAATATTCCACACAACAGCCATAGAATATACATTCTTTTTATCTTCACAGAGCACATACTTTAAGATTGAGTACACACACATCCATAAAACAATTCACAAAAATGTAAAACAAAACAAAACAAAAACAACAACAACAACAAAACATTCCAACCACACTCTAGGACCACAAAAGACCATAGCATAATAAAGCTAAAACTCAACACTAAGAAGATGTTTCAAAACCATAAAATTACATAAAAATTAAGCAACCCACTACTGTATGATTTTTGGTTAAAACATGAAATTGAGGCAGAAATTTTAAAAAAAGCTTTAAAACTAATGAAAACAAAGGCACAACATTCCAGAATCTCTGGGACACAGCTAAAACAATGTTAAGAGGAATCTTTAAAGCATGAAATGCCTACATCAAGAAGTTGGACAGATATCAACTTAACAACCTAACATCACCCTAAGAGGAATTAGAAAAACAAGAGCAAACCAATCTCAAAGCTACCAGAAGAAAACAACAATAATTGTAAAATTGGAGATGAACTGACTGAAATTGAGACATGAAGAACTATACAAAAGGTAAACAAAAAGATAGTTATTTGAAAAAATTAAGAACATTGATAGGCTGCTAGACAGATTAATAAAAGAAGAGATATGATCCAAATAAACAAAATTAAAAATAACAGAAATACAATAAAACACTTGGAGACTATTACAAACACCTCTATTTACACAAACTAGAAAATCTGCAAGAAATAGATAAGTTTCTGAAAACATACAACCTCCCAAGATTGTACCAGGGAGAAATTGAAATCATGAACAGACAAGTAATGAGTTACAAAATTGAATCAGTATAATTAAGACAAACAAACAAAAAAACTAGCAACCAAATTAAGCCCAGGACCAGATAGAGTAACAGCTCAATTATAACATCATAGAAAGAAGAGCTAAGACTAATACTACTGAAATTGCTACAAAAAATTTAGGACGAGGGACTCCTACCTAACTTGTTCTAGAAGCCAGCATCATTTTGATACCAAAACCTGGAAAACACAATAAACAAATAAGCAAATACATAAGTAAGCAACAAATAAATAAAACCTTAGGCCAATATGCCTGATGAGCATAGATGCCAGATATCTTCAATAAAATACTAGCAAACTGAATCCAACAGCATATCGAAAAACTAATCTATGACAATCAAGTGGGCTTTATTCCTGTGATGCAAGCTTGGTTTATCATATGCCAATCAGTAAATGTGGTTCCTCACATAAACAGAACTAAAAAAGACCACAGGATCATCTGAATAGACACAGAAAAGGCTTTCAACAAAACTGAACATCCCTTCATGTTAAAAACTCTCAACAAACTTGGCATCAAAATACACACCTTAAAATAGAAAGAGCCATCTAATGCAAACCCATAGCCAATATCATACTGAATGGGAAAAAGCTGTAAGCATTTTTCCTGAGAACTGTAACAAGATCAGAATGCCTATTCTCACCACTACTCTTCCACATAGTACTGGAAGTCCTAATCAAAGCAACAAGGCAATAAAAATAAATAAATGGCATCCAAATAGGAGAAGAAGTAAAAATACATTTCATTGTGGTCTATATGATTCTGTATCTTGATAGTATCATAGTTTCTGTCTTAAGTTTTCTAGAACAGAAATAATTTCAATAATATAAAATCAATTAGTAACATTTTTATACACCAATAACAGCAAGCTGAGGGCCAAATCAAGAATGCAATCCCATTTGCAAAATCCAAAAGAAGACTTAAATATTAGGTGAGTGCAAAAGTAATTGCAGGTTTTGCACTGTTGGAATTTGCCATTTGATATTGGAATGCATTTTTAAATAAATTTGTTTATGTTACACATCATTTAATGGGTATTTCTCACTTTATATGTTTGCTAATAACTTACTGCTTGTTGTTTATGTTTATTTTAGAGTATGGAAATGATATGAGACAAAAACCAAATTCAAGCAATTTTCTTATTCAAATTCAAAATGGACCGTAAAGCAGTAGAAACAACTGGCAACATCAGCAATGCATTTGGCCCGGGACCTGCTTATGAATATACAGTGCGGTGGTGGTTTAAGGGGTTTTGCAAAGGAGATAAGAGCCTTGAAGATGAGGAGCTTAGTGGCTGGCCACCAGAAGCTGACAATGACAAACTGAGAGCAATCATTGAAGCCGATCCTTTTACAACTTCGAGGGAAGATGCTGAAGAACACAACGTTTACCATTCTATAATTATTCAGCATTTGAAGAAAATGGAAAGCTGAAAAACACAATAAGTGGGTGTCTCATGAGCTAAGCTGAGGGACCCTTACACTCTACATATCTTTGCCAATAAGAAATAAGTTTGTTATTCTTGTAGCGTAAAAATCCATGCTTCAGGATTAGATGAACTCTTGGGAAGCATTTTCTACTTCCTGCTGGTTGTGGAAGCATATTCCTGCAGAAAGTTGTCAAGATGCTTGAAGAAGTAGTAGTGCGTTGGCAAGAGATCTGGTGAATGTGTTAGATGAGGGAAGTTTTGTAGCCCAATTCTTTCAACATTTGAAGTGTTGGTTGTGTGATATGCTGTTAGGCATTGACAGAGAGAGAACCGGGCTCTTGCTGTTGACCAATGCTGGTCACAGCCATTGCAGTTTGTTCAAGTTTCTTATAGATTCTGGATGTTAAACCTATTTCAGAAATGTCACTTGCAAATATTTTTCCAATTTTCTGTGGTTTCTGTGTACTCTGTTGATATTTTCTTTTTCTGTGCAGAAGCTCTTTGGTTTAATTGGGTTTCACCTGTCGATTTTCATTCTTGTTGCAATTGTTTTTGGGGACTTCATTGTGAAATCTTTGTCAAGGCCTACGTCTGGAATGGCAGTCTCTAGGTTTTCCTCTAGAGTTTTAATAGAATTAGGTCTTACATTTAAGTGATTATTCCATTTTAATTTTTATATATGGTTCCAATTTTGATTAATAAAGCCCTGCTTGAGCCTAGCTATAATGATTTAAAATTCATGGTCTGAAATTACAATTACTTTTGTACCAATCTAAATATATAGAAATGCAAATTAACAGGGATTTGCAAGATCTTTATAATGAAAATTACAAAACACTGCTGAAATATATCAGAAACAATACAAACAACTGGAAATACATTCCATGCTAATGATAGGAAGAATCAATACTGTAAAAATGGTCAGTGCCCAAAGAAATTTACTGATTGCATGTTATTCATATCAAACTATCAGTGCCATTTTTTGCAGAACTGGAAAATATATATATTCTCAAATTCAGATGGAATCAAAAAAGGGCCCAAATAGCCAAAGCAACCCTATGTTTTGGTACTGATACAGAAACAGACACATAGACCAATGGAACAGGTTTGAGAACCCAGAAATTAAGCTAAAAACCTACAACCATCTAATTTTTGACAAAGTCAACAATGACAAGCAATGAAAAGAGGACTATCTATTCAACAGATGGTGCTGAAAAAAACAGCCTAGCTACATGCAGAAGAATTTAACTAGATCTCTTCCTTTCACCATATACAAAAATTAAAATAGGATAATGACTTAAATGTAAGATGTAAATCTGGACATAGGCCTTGACAAAAATTTTACAATGAAGTCCCCAAAAACAACTGCAACAAAAACAAAAATAGACAAGTGTGACTTAATTAAATCAAAGAATTTCTACACAGAAAAAGAAAGTATCAAAAGAACACACAGAAAACACATAAAATGATTACTGTAGTCCCAGCATTTTAGAAGGCCCAAGCGAGTGGATCAACTGAGATCAGGAGTTTGAGAGCAGCCTGGCCAACATGGTGAAACTCCATCTCTACTAAAAATACAAAAAATTAGCTGGGTGTGGTGGCATTGCACTCCTGTCTGGGTGACAGAGCAAGACTATCTCAAAAGAAAATTAAAAAAACAGGAAAAGAAGGAAAGAAGGAAGGAGGCAGGAAGGAAGGAAGGCAGGAAGGAAGGAAGGAAGGAAGGAAGGAGAAGGGAAGGGAAGGGATAGGAAAGAAAGAGAGGGAGAGACGGAGGAAGAGAAGCAGGGAGGGATGGAGGAAGGGAGGCAGGGAGGAAAGGAGGCAGGGAGGAAGGAAGGAAAGAAGGGAGGGAGGGAGGGAGAGAGAGAGAAAGAAAAAGAAAGAAAGAAGAAAGAAAGAACAGAAAGCAGAGAAAATGGGAGAAAATATTTGCAAATCACACAGGTGAAAGAGATCTAATATCCAGAATCTGTAAGAAACTTGAACAAATTAGGAAGCAAAAATTGAACCATTTGAAAAGTGGGCAAAGACATGAAGAGATACTTCTCAAAAAAAATAGATACACATAAAAAATAGATATACGTGGAAAACAGGCATATGGACAAAATGCTCAGGACCACTAATAATTAAAGAAGCATAAATAAAAACCACAATGAGATACTATCTCACACCAGTCATAATGGCTACTATTAAAAAGTAAAAACAAAAGAAAACAAATCAGATGTTAGGTTATGGATAAAGGGGAATGCTTATCCACTGTTGATATCAATGTAAATTAGTTCAGACACTGTGAAAAGTAATTTGTAGATTTGTCAAATAACTTAAAAAAGAAATATCATTTGAATCAGAAATCCTGTTATTGGTTATATACCCAAAGGAATATAAATCATTCTACCAAAAAGACATATGTACTCATTATATTCATTGCCCCACTACTCACAGTAGCACAGTCATGAAGTGAATCTAGATGCCCATCAATGATGGACTGGATAAAGAAAGTGTAGTACATATACACCATGGTATACTACTCAACCATTAAAAAAATAAAATCATGTCATTTGCAGCAATATGGATGGCTCTGGAGGCCAGTATCTTAAGTGAATTAACACAGAAACAGAAATAAAATACTACATGTTCTCATTTATAAATGGGAGCTAAGCATTGAGTACACATGAACATAAAGATGGAAACAATAGACACTAGGGCCTACTTGAGTGGGGAGGTTTAGAGGAGGGTGAGAGTTAAAACTATATATTGAATACTATACTCATTACTTGCTTGACACAATCATTTGCATATCAAATCCCAGCAACATGCAACCTACCCATGTAACAAACCTGCACTTTTACTCCCTAAACCTAAAATAAAATTTGAAAAAGAAAAGCAAGCAAACAAACTAGACAATATTGAGGAGAAGTTGTCAGAGAGACAGCCTTTTTCCCCCGCTAACCTCAGATGGGAGGAAGCAGATGCATTAATACCTGCACCATTAAAAATTATGTCACTATTAAGTTTCTCTCAATGGCATTTACCAGCCTGAGGGAATTCCCACACTTGGTGGCAGTATTATCAGGAATATATATTGGTATTGTTACATGGTTTTCTTGTTTCTATTGAGAAAATTTAATGATTTTTCACTTCTCATCTATTAATATATAGTATTAAATTGACTTACCTTTAAATGCTAAACCAGACTGCATTTCTGGCATAAACCTCCTTTTTTATATATTGTTGTAACTAATTTCCTAATTTTGTTAAGAATCTGTTCATATCTTTTGGGGGAATATTATGTATTAGTTTGCTTGCCTTATACTATATTTGTTTGCTTTTGGTACTGTTGTAATACTGATATATACAGTAATTTGAGAGGTATTTCAATATATTCTATTTTCTGGAGGAGGTTACATAAAATATTATTACAGGTTTTTTTTTGTTTTCAGTGTTCAGTGGATTCAACAATTGGCTCTGTGTATCTCTGTTTCTTTGTGGAAAGATAGTTAACTTGAAATAAATATTTAAGAAATAATAGGGCCATTCTGATGATATTTTCCTTTTTGACTGAGAATGTGTTACCTGAGTGAGAAACCAGCAATACCAATAGCATGATATTAGAGGATTCTAGAATAGCACTTCAAGTATGCTTCATTAAAACTAAAACATAATTCAGATTAAAAAATAAATATATAATGTAACATTATAGTTTATATTATCACAAATATCTTAATAAATTAATATAAATATGAGTTAATTAGAGAAATATGAAATAAAATAGTAAATAATAAGTTATTTGAAGGGAAAGCACAATGGCTCATGCCTGTAATCCTAGTGCTTGGGCCAAGGTGGTGGCATCACTTGAGTCCAGGAGTTTAAAATCAACCTAGGCAACATAGTGAGAACCTGTGTCTACAAAAAGTATTTTAAAATATTAATCAGTCATGGTGGTGTATGCTTGTGGTCCCAGCCACTCAGGAGCCTGAGGTGAGATTATTGCTTGTGCACAGGAGTTTGAGGCTACAGTAAGCTATAATCCTGCAACTGTACTCCAGCCTGAGCGACAGAGTGAGCAAGATCCTATTTCTTAAAACAAACAAAAAAGTTATTTGAAAGAACACAGGGACATCTCCTTGCACCGTTGCTATTTAACACTGTAATGAAAGTTTTAGCCACAGCATTTTCTAAGCATATTTCAAATATAAGGCCTCCAAACTGAAGAAGAAGATGTAAAATTACTCTATTCACAGATGGCACATTTCTATATATAGAAAATTCAAATTAACATACAAAAGAACCACTAGAGATAAAAAACAAATTCAACATCAGCAATGTAGCATGGTATAATATCAATACACAAAAATCAGCAGTTTCTATACACCTTTAATGAAAAATCCAAAAAAGATATTAAGAAAGCAATTTCATTATCAATAGCATAAGAAGAACAAAATACCTATGGATAACTATATGTAGGAAGGTAAAAGATTGCACACTAAAAACTACAAAACATGCCTGAAAGAAATTAAATATCTGAATAAATGAAGAGACAACCCATGAATTGAAAGTCTTAGCACTGCTAAAAAGGCCATACTACCCATAAAGATCTATGGACCAATAAATTTCTGCCAAAATTCCAACAGTTTATTTTGGGTAGAAATGGAAAAAAACAATCCTGAAATTCACATGGGATTCAAGGGCCCCAACAATTTAAACAGTCTAGAAAATGAATGACAATTTTGGAAGACTCATACTTTCTTATTTCAAAACTTGCTACAAACCTACAGTTATCAAAACAATGTGGTGGTGTAAGTAGAGATAGATGAATGAACAGAAGTGATAGTCTGGAAATAAATTCGTGTATCTATGGTCAATTTTCCACAGAATGCAAAGTTTATTCAATGGAGAAGAAATATTCTCATTAGCAAATTATGCTGGATCTAAAAAGTAATCTGCATGCAAAAAAATGAATAACTTTGGACCACTATCAACATCATAAAAGAAAACTCAAAATAGTTTAACTTAAATATTAGACCTAAAATGATAAAGAACCTTGTAGGAAAACCAAGAGATAAATTATCAGGACCTTGGATTTGGATTGTGCAGTGGATATTTAGATATAAGACAAAAAGCTCAAGTTGAGAGAGAGAGAGAGAGAGAGAGAGAGAGCGAAACTCATAAAAATAAAGTTTTAGGGCATTGAAGGACATTATCAAGAAAATAAAAAGACAACCTACAGAATAGGAGAAAAGGTCTAATATCCACGATAGATGAATTTATCCAAATAAGATACACAAGTGACATGGTTTGGCTGCGTCCCTACCAAAATCTCATTTTGAATTGTAATACCTATAATCCTCACATGTTGAGGGAGAGTTCTGGTGAGAAACAATTGGATCATGGAGCAGTTCCCCCATATTGCTCTCATGATAGGGAGTGAGTTCTCATGAGATCTGAAGGTTACCTAAGTGTCTGGCATTTTCCCTGCTTGCACTTCTCTCTCTTGCCACCATGTGATTCCCTTCTGCCTTGATTCTAAGTTTCCTGAGGTCTCCCCAGCCAGGTGGAACTGTGAAACAAACCTCTTTCCTTTATAAATTACTGTCTCATGTATTTTTTTATAATAGTGAGAAAACAGACTAATACAGCAAGTAACCAACAAACATTTTAAATGATGCTTATGGTCATTATTCATTAAGGAAATGCAAATCAAAACTAGATTTAGATACCACTCCACACCCACTAGCATCATCATAATTTATAAAATATAAATAAACTAATAAACAAAAGACCAGAATTTAACAAGTGTTAGCAAGGATGCAGAGAAATTGTACACTTTGTACATTACTGTTGGAAATGTAAAATTGTTTAGCCATTAAGAAAATGAAAAAGGAGTTTTCTCAAAAAAGGTAAGCAGATAATTACATATATCCCAGCAATTCCACTCTGAGATATACAACCTCCAAAACTGAAAACACATATTCAAGCAAATACATGTATATATAAGTTCCAAAACCAACGTTCACAATAGCCAAAAGACAGAAACAAACCAAATGTCTATCAACTGATGAATGGATAAAAACATTATATGTAACTGCATGGAGTATTATTCAGTCTTTAAAAATGAGATATTGATTCATACTTCAATATTTACTTCCCAATTGGAAGACAGAAGTAGGAATCAGATTTAGCTAAAAATAGACTGTTAAGCATAAGCCTCCCTGATGAATGTATTAATAAAATAAGAAAGCAGATTTGAAAGCTCTGTGATAGATGGTTTAGCATTTATTTTGGAGAACTGAATTCCTGTCAGAGTACAACTAGAACAGGAGTGACACTTGTCTGACATGTTGGGGAAACTCTATAGAAGTTATGTGGCTTAGGAGTTGTGTTCAACTGGGAGAGCAATAGGATATACTATCACAGGTTTTTCAGGATGCCAGACATGTCGATAATTTTTGGTCATTTTAAGGATTTCATTTTCATTGAGAAAGGGGATCCACTATAAGGTTTCAATAGAGGATGGCAATTATCAAACTGATATTTAAATGGATTAGTCTACTGATGTACAGTGGACAAAAAAGTGAAGATAGAAAAATCAAGACTCTGGGTAAAAACAAGTGTGGAACATGGTCAGATTGTGCATAGTTTACAGGCAGCATTTTAATGTGTTGTGAAAGGACATCAAGAATAATTCTTTGTTTACCACCCTGAGCATCTGTATGGCTTGAGTTACCATGAACTGAGATGAGAAAAGTTGCAGATGGATTAAATGGTGTGAAGGAATATCAAATTATTCAAATTATTATAAGTTGAAAAAAATACTACTCTAAAGCTAATGGACTTTATCAAATTATCACTTATTTACTTGAACATATTACTATTAATCATAGAACTCTAGAAATTTTAGGTCTTATAAATTCGCTAGTTTTATTGTGATCTTCAAAAATTAAATATTTCTTCACAATAATGCTACACTTAGGAATAATTGTTTTTTCACCATATTTGAAACTGAGGTTGATACAAGCCTTATGTCATAAAAGAGTTTATTTTTGGGAACTTCTATATTACATCTGCTTCAAGCATTTATTAATCAATTGATTACTATGTCAAACATGTTTAGGAAATTATATTAACTCCCATCTTATATTCCTAAAGGATACAGACTGTAAAAGTGTCACAAAATTGTGTCTTTCGTGAGGAGAAAAATTTTAGGTCTAAACAAACCACAAAAAAGAAAACAAAAATTAAGGAAAATCAAAAATAAATTCACTGCATTAGCATGCCCTAGGGAATTTTTGCTAATTCCAATGGCTAACATGCCTAGAACATAGTTACAGAGTTCACTCAGCAACAGATAAGCCTTAACTTAGTTTGACAAATAAAGTGAAATAGCTTTTTCCTCCCATCTATATCCTAGTTAAACTTAACCCAAAAGTTAAAGAGCTACTGGATTTGGTACTGTCCAACCAAGAAAAAACACTTTTTTTCCACTGGTTTTTGTTCTTCTGAATACCACCTTTAAAAATTACTGAAATGTATTCAAATACAATTTTAAAGATTAAATATAGCAGCCAAGGAGAATATTAATCACTGAGAATTAAAAATTCAGCTGAAAGAATGGATTTGACTAAGATATAACATAAACAGGATTTTATTTTATAAGGCACGGAGATAAAAGAGCAGAAAGTAAAATGCAAAATTGATAAAGATGCATTCATTCTCATGACTTTTAAAATAAATTTCTCATTTTGTAGAATGCTATCTATAATAGGGAATATTGTGCTCATATCATCTCCCTTGTGACCACATGCAAATTTAAGAGAAAGCTATTAAGAGACATTAATATTATATTTACATTATATAATTCTTCACTATCTCCTCATTTAAAGAGAATGCAGTCTGCAAAACTTCTCAAAGTGCATGCAGAATGATCAACAGAGATGTAAAAATAATACATTTGTATTACATTTATAGTTTCTTTGTCTGACAGTAAGAAAGACAAAACATCTCTATTAATATGTGAAATTTTGAATTATCACTAACAGCAAGAAAGCTGACACTACTCTGCATATTATGAGCTGTGTGGTCGGGTAAAACATGGCTTTGGCAAAGATATCTTACATACTTCTACTTGGAACCATGAATGTTACCTTACATTGTAAAATCTTTGCAATTATACATATTTTTTCTAAGAGCAAGGCACAGCAGGACTGCCACCTTTCTGATGGTTTATGAAAGAAATTCATCTCATGATTTTCCAGCTTCTGGTGCCTACAGGCATTCTTTGGCTTCATGCTAATCTTTCAGGCCAGAATCTTGAAAATTCTCTATGTTCTGCCTTCACATTAACTTCTTCTCCATGTGTGTTCAGTTCTGTCTGTGTTTTGCTCTTATGAGGATACATGTGATTGCAATGACAAAACTCCTAGATAATCCAGCTTAATTTTCCCAACTTGAAAGCATTTTTGGAAAATTATAGGACAGAGGAATCATTGTATATTCCCAGTGTTTAAAACATTATATAGTTTGGTATGTTGATTTGTTTAATTTGTATATTTATTTGCTTAGTTGATTTTGTGAGCAATATTTTTCGTAGTACTTCATATCATTCAAACCTAAATAGAAATATAGTATAAAGTTATCATTCAAATCTAAATAGAAATGTAATACAAGGTTACTATTTGTTGTAATAAGGATTTTATTTCAAAAGTTTTTATGAAAAAGCTTTTAAAAATAAAAAAGTTAATTAAAATTTGTAAAAGGCTCAAATATATGCTGTTCCCAAGAAACTCATATTACATTAGGACACATGAAAACTGAAAGTAAAAGGATGAAAAAGAGATATTTTTATTGAAATGAAACCAAAAGAAAGCAAGAGTAGCTATATATTTTTTTTTATTTTCAGCTTTTAAGTTCAGGGATACATGTGCAGGATGGGCAGGTTTGTCACATATAGGTATACCTGTGCCACAGTGGTTTGCTACACAGATCATTCCATCACCTAGGTATTAAGCTGAGCATTCATTAGCTTTTCTTCCTGATGCTCTCCCTCCTCCAACCCCCCCACCTTTAACAAGATCCTGAGTGTGTAGTTTTCCCCCAATATAATTGGCTCTGTGTCACCACCCAAATCTCATCTCAAATTTTAATTCACACCTGTCAAGGGAGAGAACTAGTGGGAGGTGACTGGATCATAGGAGCAGTTTTTCCCATGCTGTTCTCTTGATAGTGAGGGAGTTCTCATGAGACCTAGTTGTTTGATAACTGTTTCACATGTCCCTTCAAATACTCTCTCTCTCCTGCCTTGCTTCCCCTTTGCCTTCTGCCATGATTGTAAGTTTCCAGAGGCCTCCCCCAGCCTTGTGAAACTGTGAGTCAAGAAACCTCCTTTCTTTACAAATTACCCAGTCTCAGGTAGTATCTTTAAGGTAGTATGAAAACAGACTCATACAGAGAATTGCTACCAAGACTGGGGTACAGCTATAAAGATATGTGGAATACTTTGGAAGCTGTTAATGGAAAGATGTTGGAACAGTTTTGAGGGCTTAGTAGAAGACAGAAAAATGTGGGCAAGTTTGGACTTCTTAGAGATTTGTTGAATGATTGTAATCAAAATACTGATAGTAATATGAACAATGAAGTCTCGGCTAAGGTGGTCTCAGATGGAGATGAGAAACTTACTGGGAACTAAAGATAAGGTCACTCATTCTATTCTTTAGCATTTTACTCCTACTCTAGAGATCTGTGGAACTTTAAACTTGAGAAAGATAATTTGAGTTATCTGGCAAAAGACATTTCTAAGCAGTGAAGCATACAAGATGTGACCTGGCTTATTCTAAAAGTGTTTGGTTATATGCATTTACAAAGAGACAGTTTAAAATTGGAACTTATATTTAAAAAGGAAGCAGAGCATAAAAGATCGGAAAATTTGCATCCTGACAATGTGGTAGAAAAGAAAAACCCATTTTCTGGGGGGAAATTCAAGCCAGCTGCAGGAATTCACATAAGTAATGAGAAGCTGAATGCTATTAGCCAAGACAAAGGAAAAATGACTTTGTGGACCAGACTTAGGGCCCCAATTATCTGTGTAGCTTCAGAACTTGTCGCTCTGCAACCAAGCTAATCAAGCTCTAGCCATGGTTAAAAAGGCCCATGGTACAGCTCAGGTCATTGGTTCAGGGGGTACAAGCTCCAATCCTGAGTGGCAAGCCCCAACCCCATGTGGTGTAGGGCCCACAGGTGCACAGAAGACAAGAACTGAGCTTTGGAAGCTTCTGACTAGATGTCACAGGACAAATGGAAAAACTGGATGTCCAGACAGAAGTCTGTTGCAGGAGAAGAACTCTCATAGAGAATCTCTGCTAGGGACGTGCAGAAGAAAAATGTGAGATTGGAGCCCCCACATAGAGTCTTCACTGGGGCACTGCTTAGTGGAACTGTGAGAAAAAAGCCACCTTCCCCCAGATTTCAGAATGGTAGATTAACCTACAGTGTGCCCTGGGAACCAGGGAAAGCCAAAGGCACACAACACCAGCCCCTGAAAATAATCAATGGGGCCTTACCCTGCAGAGCCACAGGTTGGAGCTGTCCAAGACTGTGGGAACTCATCCCTTGAATCAGTATGCCCTGAATGTGAGACATAAGGTTAAAGGAGATTTTGGAGCTGTAAGATATAATGACTGCTCAGCCAGGTTTCAGACTTGCATAGGACCTGTTGTTTCTTTTTTGGCCAATTTCTCCCATTTGGAACAAAGGAACATTTACCCAATGCCTATAGCCTCATTGTATCTTAGAAGTAATTAAATTGTTTTTGATTTGGCAGGAGTATAGCTAGAAATAACTTACCTTGTCTCAGATAATACTTTAAACTTGGACTTTTGAGTTAATGCTGTAATGAGTTAAAAATCTGAGGAACTGTTGGGAAGGCATAACAGGTTTTGAAATGTTAAAACAAAAAAACACATGTGATGAGATTTGGGGGAGGCCAGAGGCAGAACGATATGGTTTTGCTTTGTGTCCCTACCCAAATCTCATCACATCTTCAATTGTAACTCCACATGTTAAAGAAGAGACAGAGTGGGAGGGAACTGTACCACAGGATCATCTTCCCTTATGCTCTTCTCATCATAGCTAGATGGTTCTCACAAGACCTGGTTGTTTGATAAGTGTCTGGCACTTCCCGTGCACTCTTTCTCTCTCCTGGCAACATGTTCAGGCATGCCTTGCTTCCCCATCACCTTCCACCATGATTGTAAGTTTTCTGAGGACTCTCAGCCATGCAAAACTCATTTCTTTATAAATCACACAATCTCAAATAGTATCTTTATAGTTGTGTGAAAACATCCCTTATGTGTCTGTCTGTTCTCATCATTCATCTCCAATTTATAAGTGATAACTTGTGGTATTTGTTTTTCTGATTCTGTGTTAGTGTGTTGAGGATAATAGCCTTCCAGCTGCATCAATGTGTCTTCAAGAAACATGGTCTTGGTCATTTTCATTCATGTATTGTATTGCATACTGTATATGTACTACATTTTCTTCATCTAGTCTATCATAGATGGGCATTTAGATTGAGTCCATGTCTTTGCTATTGTAAATAGTGCTGCAATGAACATATATGTGCATGTATCTTTAAAATAGAAAAATTTATATTCCTTTGGTATATACTCAGTATTGGGATTGCTGGGAAAAGTACTTCTGCATATACATCGTTGAAGAACTGCCACACTGTCTTCTACCACAGCTGAACTAACGTACACTCCCACCAACAGTGTAGAAGTTGTTTGCTTCGCACAACCTTGACAATGGCTGTTGTTTTTTGACTTTTTATAATCGCTATTCTAAGTGGTGTGAGATGGTATCTGATATTGGTTTTGATTTGCATTTCTTTAGTGATCAGTGATGCTGAGCTTTGATTCATACGTTTGCTGATCACATGCATGTTTTCTTTTGAAAAGTATCTGTTCATGTTCTGTTCCCAGTTTTAATGGGGTTGTTTATTCTTGTAAATTTAAGTTCTTTATAGATGCTAGATATTAGACCTTTGTTAGATGGTTAGATTGCAAAAAAATTCTCCCTATCTGTAGGTTGTCTGTTATCTTTATTGATAGTTACTTATGCTGTGCAGAAGTTCTTTAATTTATTTAGATTCCATTTTCAGTTATTGCTTTTGTTTCAGTTGCTTTTGGCATTTTTCTAATAAAATTTTTGTGTGAGCCTATGTCCTGAATAGGACTGCCTAGATTTTCTTCTAGGTTTTTTATACTTTTGGGTTTTACATTTAAGTCTCTAATCCATCCTGAGTTAATTTTTATATATGGTGTAAGGAAGGGGTCCAGTTTCAATTTTTTGCATATGGCTAGCCAGTTATCCCAGCACCATTTATTTAGTAGGGGATCCATTCCCCATTGTTTGTTTTGGTCAGGTTTTCTGAAGATCAGATTATTATAGCTGTGTGGTCTAATTTCTGGGATTTCTATTTTGTTCCATCAGTCTATGTGTCTGTTCCTGTACCAGTACTAGCCCTTTTAGTTATTGTAGCCCTGTAGTATAGTTAGGAAATGGCTAGTATCATGCCTGAAGCTTTGTTCTTTTTGCTTAAAACTGTCTTGGCTATTCAGGCTCTTTTCTGGTTTCTTATAAATTTTTAAATAGTTACTTCTAATTATGTGAAGACTGTCAATGAAAGTTTAATGGGAACAGCATTGAATCTCTAAATTCCTTTGGGCAGTATGGTCTTTTCACAATATTGATTCTTCTTATTCATGAGCATGGAACATTTTTTCATTTCTTTGTGTCATCTCTGATTTATTTTAGCAGTTGTTTGTTACTCTCCTTGAAGAGGTCCTTCACTTCCCTTCTTAGCTGTATTCCTTGGCATTTGTGTGTGTGTATGTGTGTGTGTGTATGTTTGTGGTAATTGTGAATGAGTGTTTGTGATTTGGCTTTCTGCTTAGCTGTCGCTGGTGTGTAGAAATGCTAGCAATTTTTGCACACTGATTTTTGTATCCTGAGAATGCTGAAGTTGCTTATCAGCTTAAGAAATTCTTGGCCTGAGATGATGGGGTTTTCTAACTATAATATGTCATCTGCAAACAAAGATAGTTGACTTTTTTATTTGAATGCCATTTTTTATCTGAATACCACTTATTTTCTTCTCTTGTGTGTTGCTCGTGCCAGAACTTC
Organism: Aotus nancymaae; assembly: GCF_030222135.1. NCBI lineage: Eukaryota > Metazoa > Chordata > Mammalia > Primates > Aotidae > Aotus > Aotus nancymaae. Next base: position 36,954,732 of record NW_026988413.1, read on the forward strand.
TAATACCATGTTGAGTAAGAGTGGTGAAAGAAGTCATCCTTATCTTGTCCAGGTTTTCAAGGAGAATGCTTTTGCATTCTCGTATGATATTACCTGTGGCTTTTTATTCTTGTTGCTGTTATTGTTTTCATGGACCTCGTTATTTTGAAGTATATTCCTTCAATACCTAGTTTATTGAAAGTTTTTAAACACCAAAAGCATTGGCAACAAAAGCCAAAATAGACAAATGGGACCTAATCAAACTCCACAGCTTCTGCATGGCAAAAGAAACAGTCAATAGAGTGAATCGGCAACCAACAGAATGGGAAAAAATTTTTGCAGCCTACCCATCTGACAAAGGGCTGATACCCAGAATTTACAACGAACTAAAAGAGATTTACAAGAAAAAAACAAACAAGCCCATTCAAAAATGGGTGAAGGATATGAACAGATACTTTACAAAAGAAGACATACATGAGGCCAACAAGCATATGAAAAAACGCTCATCATCACTGGTCATTAGAGAAATGCAAATCAAAACTACATTGAGATACCATCTCACACCAGTTAGAATGGCGATCATTAAAAAATCTGGAGACAACAGATGCTGGAGAGGATGTGGAGAAACAGGAACACTTTTACACTGTTGGTGGGAGTGTAAATTAGTTCAACCATTGTGGAAGACAGTGTGGCGATTCCTCAAGGACCTAGAAATAGAAATTCCATTTGACCCAGCAATCCCATTACTGGGCATATATCCAAAGGATTATAAATCGTTCTACTATAAGGTCACATGCACACGAATGTTCATTGCAGCACAGTTTACAATAGCAAAGACCTGGAACCAACCCAAATGCCCATCGATGATAGACTGGACAGGAAAAATGTGGCACATATACACCATGGAATATTATGCAGCCATCAAAAACGATGAGTTCGTGTCCTTTGTAGGAACATGAATAAACCTGGAAACCATCATTCTCAGCAAACTGACACAAGAACACAAAATCAAACATCACATGTTCTCACTAATAGACGGGTATTGAACCATGGGAACACATGGACACAGGGAGAGGAGCACTATACACTGGGGTCTGTTGGGGGAGAGTTGGGGGGGACAGTGGGGGATGGGGAGTTGGGGAGAGATAGCACGGGGAGAAAAGTCAGATATAGGTGAAGGGGAGGAAGGCAGCAAATCACACTGCCATGTGTGCACCTATGCAACAACCTTTTCACATGTACCCCAAAACCTAAAATGCAATAAAAAAAAAAGAAAGTTTTTAACATAAGGGAATGTTGAATTTTATCAAAGCCATCTCTGCATCCATTGAAATAATCATGTGTTTTTTCTCTTTAGTTCTATTTATGTGATTGAATCACACTTATTGATTTGTGTATGTTGCTCATGGCAGATAAGCTTTTTGATATGCTGCTGGGTTCAATTTGTTAGTATTTTGTTAAGGATTTTTGCATCAATGTTAATTAAAGGTATTGGCCTGAAGTTTTCTTTATTTGTTCTATCTATGGCAGGTTTTTTGTATGTATGTTTGTTTTCTTTTGTTTTGTTTTGTTTTTCATCAGGATGATACTGGATTCTTAAAATTAGTTAGGGAGAAATTCTTTCTTTTCATTTTTTGTAATAGTTTCAGTAGAAATTGTGTGAGCTCTTATTTGTACCTCTGGTAGAAATCAGCTGTGAATCCATCTGGTCCTGGGCTTTTTTTGGTTGGTAGGCTATTTTTTATGGCCTCAATATCAGAACTCAGTATTAGTTTATTCAGGGATTCAATTTCTTCCTGCTTCAGTCTTGGGAGAGTGTATGTGTCCAGGAATTTATCCATTTCTTTTAGATTTTCTAGTTTGTGTGCATAGAGGTGTTTAACTATTTTCTGATGGTTGGTTGTATTTCTGTAGGGTCAGTGGTAATGCTCCTTTATCATTTCTGATTGTTTTTATTTGAATCTTGTCTCTTTTCTTCTTTATTAGTCTAGCTACTGGTCTATTTCTTGTTTATTTTTTGTCTTCTGTTAGTTTTGGGGTTTGTTTGCTTTTGTTCTCTAGTTCTTTCAGTTGTGATGTTAAGTTGTCTTTTTGAGATCTTTCTAGATTTTTGATGTGGACATTTAATGTTATGTATTTCCCTCTTAGTACTGCTTTAGCTGGTATATTGTGTCTTTGTTCTCATTAGTTTCAAATAACTTCTTGACTTCTGCCTTAATTTCATTATTTATGCAAATGTCATAAGAAAGTAGGTTGTTCAGTTTCCATGTAGTTGTATGGTTTTGAGTGAATTTCTTTATCCTGAGTTCTAATTTGATTGTGCTGTGGTCTAAGAAACTGTTTGTTATAGTTTCTGTTATTTTGCATTTACTGAGTAGTGTTTTACTTCTAGTAATGTGATCAATTTTACAGTAAGTGCCATAGGGGAAGGAATATAACGTATATTATTTTGCTTTGGAGTGAACAGTTCTGTATATATGTGAACTCTCCAGAGCTGAGTTCAGGTCCTGAATGTCATTATTAATTTTCTTTCTCCATAATTTGTCTAATATTGTAAGTGGAGTACTAAAGTCTCCCACTATTATTGTGTGGGACTCTATTTTTATAATACTCTCCAAGAACTTGATTTATGAATCTTGGTGCTCCTGTATTCAGTGTAAATATATTTAGGATAGTTAGCACTTACTGTTAAATTGTACTCTTTACCATTATATAGTACCCTTCTTTGTGTTTTTTTATTTTTTTCTGGCTTAACGTCTGTTTGTTTTGTTTTTTGTTTTCAGAAACTAGGATTGCAACACTTGCTTTTTTTTCTGTTTTCCATTTGCTTGGCAAATTTTCTCCCATCCATTTATTTTGAGCCTATGTGTGTCTTTGCATGTGACATGGGCCTCTTGAAGACAGTATATCAATAGGTGTTAGTTCTTTATCCAGCTTGTCATTCTGTGTCTTTTAATTGGGACATTTAGCCAATTTATGTTTAAGGTTAATATTGTTATGTGTGGATTTAATCTTGTCATCATGATGCTAGCTGGTTATTTTGCAGACTTGTTTATGTAGTGGCTTTATAGTGATACTGGTCTGTGTACTTCAGTGTTTTTTGTGGTGGTTGGTAATGATCTCTTTTCCCCCCATATTTAGTGCTTCCTTCAGGAACTCTTTCATGGCAGGTTTGGTGGTAATTAATTCCCTCTGCATTTTTCTTCTGAGTCTGTAGGTCTCACAAGAGATTATGAATAGTAGTTTTGGGGATATTTCAAGATCAGGTTTGGTCTTTGAATATTAAGCTTCTGTACACAGCCTACTTACTAAGTGAGAAGTCGATATTAGTAGAACAGCTGAAATGGAAATGCCATTAAAGTAACATGGTAAAAGATGAGTTGTTTTGAGGGGATGAGTTGTTTTGAAAGCAAACCCCGAGCTTACTTAAAATCCTCTCAGTAACAAACTATGAAGAAGGGAGAAGGTTAGAATAGGTATATGATATTGATTTCCAAGTCATTATATAAAATTTATAACAGATTTTTAATGATACAAAAGTAAATATTTATATAAAAATAAGTATAAATTTCAGCTGAAAATAGACCAAACTACTAATTTAAAAAAAAAATAGAAACAGGTAATGAGAAGGAAGTTTCAAAATGGCTGACTAGAGAGTTTGGAAACCAGTTCTCAAAAAAATAAGCCATAATTATGAATAGATAATCATAACTTGAAATAGAATATCAAGGAAAGAAATACTAAAACTCAGTACAGAACTCATTAGAAAAAAAAAGGCAACAAAGGAAAAGAAGAAACTACGAGGCAAATCAGCTGACAAATTGGTTACAAAACCAGAGGGACTTGGCATTGTGTGGAAAAGGTAAGTGGAAGTGTTTTGGCTCCCCACATCCCTGCTGCAGACTGCAAGTGTCCAAACTGTAAGACAGCTTATCTGTGTGGGTTATGATTTGGAAACTTCTTGAGGGCATTAAAACAGATTGCAAATTCATGTTGGGTTACTCACTCTCTCCCCAGATGCAAGCAGCTCCAGTAGGATACTATTGGAGGTGCAGCAATCAAGGGACTATATTCTGCTTAGGGAACATCAATCCTTTTGTTTCACATATCAGGATCACCCACTGACATTTCCTAGAACCTATTCAGGGGATTGTGTTGGCACAGCGCTAGCTAGTTCCAAAGGAGCTGCGGCATTTCTAGTAATATAGCCCTTAGGAAGTACTACTCCTATTGAAGGGAAACTACAGCAAACCAACAGATAGACCCTGAAACAAAGGAAACCAAGGCACATGCTTTCCAGTGCCAAAGAACTCTCTATTTGATGCTGTGAGAGGTGACTCTGCATCCATTAGAGACAAAAACTCTGTGCTTGGGTACAAAAGAAAGCCATGAAATCCCATCCCTCGAACCTCTGAGCTAGAGCCCAGGCATGTAGAGGAAAACTTTTCTACTTCACACACTGCTGTAACCACAGCCACTACTGCTGTCACAAGAAATTTCCACAAGTGTTTCAGCGGAGCTCCTATCTGGAGCTGTGAAGTATGACTAAAACCCCACTCTACGGGTGTTGCCTCTGGGCCTGTATATATTTAAAGGGTAGGGCCCTCCCCAGTTCTGCACAGAACTGCAATGTTGTTGCCAAAGAGAGCTAGAGAGCAATGTTATTTGGGGAAATGGGATTAGACTGTATGCTAAAGCTACTACCAGATGACACAGAGGTCTGGGGCTGAGCTGCAGAGCTGGTGTCCCCATGACTCTTAGCTACATTGCATCCTAGAAGTAAACACCAATGTCTAACTGAACTGAATGCTCTCAATGCTGATCCATTATCCTGGTAAATAAAGATCAAGTATTATCCCTGGTGCCACCACAACAATCATGCAAGTGCCACCTACTGCCCTCGAGGTCAACCTATACAATCTAATACAAAATTTGCTGACACAATGCTTAGGGACAAGACAAGCTTCTCATGACTTCTATCACCTCAGCATCTCAGAAGGTCGTAAGCCTGCTCACTTGCTCAGTCCACTACTACTACAATTAGCATTTGAGAAAAGCATCACCCTAAGGCTATCTATAACCAAGGGAATTATACAGACACTATTGCAGTGAACAAACTCTGAAGCAAATCCAAGTGGCTCTTCCTCAACATACATTATAGTCATATTCTCAAGACAGGGAAAAAAACCTCTCATTGAAATAAAATTAAATTTCAAATACAAAGAAACTAGCATACTAATACTGGAAGTATGAAAAAGCAGATTGATATGACACCCCTCAAAAATCCCACTAACATTTTAGCAATGGATTCTACAAAATAAAATTTGTAAAATTACAGATAAATAATTACAAATATTATCAATAATTTTTAAAAAGCTCAATGAAATCCAAGTGAAATCTGGAAACCAGTTCATAGAATTAGAAAAATCAAAACAGTATATGAATAAGAAATTTACTAAGGAAATTGATATCCTAAAGAGAAATCAACAGAACTTCTGGAAATAAAATATTCATTGAAGGAATTACAAGTTGAAATCTTCAAAAATAGATCAAGCAGAAGAGAGCATCTCAGAACTTGAAGCCAGGTCTTTTGAATTAATTCGGCCAAACAAAAATAAAGTAAAAAGAATTTAAAAGAATAAAGAAAACTTTTGAATAGCATGGGACTACATAAAATATCTAAACTTTTAAGTGATTGCTATTTCTGAGGGTGAAAAAAAGTAAAGAGTTTAGAAATTTATTTAAGTAAATTGTTTATTATAAACTTTTTTATTCCTCCAAGAATTTTGAACATCCAGAGACAAGAGACCCAACAAACAGTAGCAAAATACATTTCAAGAAGAATTTCATCATGGCATATATTTACCAGACTCTCTAAAGTTAATGTGAAGAAAAATATTTTAATATTAGTAAGAGAAATGTGTCTAGTCACATATAAAGAAATTCCCATCAGATTTACAGTTTCCTAGCAGAAATTTTCAAGCCCAAAAAAATTGGGTCATATTTCACAAGTTCTTATGGAAAGAAACTGTCAGTCATGAATTTAATGTCCTGCAACAGTAAGATTTATAAGTGAAGGAGAAATAAAATATTTTCCTGATAAGTAAATGCTGGTAGAATTTTTCACCACTAGACTGGAATTATAAGAAATACTCAAAGGATTTGAGCATTTCTCATAGTCCTAGAAATAAACGGCAGTGTCTAACTGAACTAAATGTCCTGAATGCTGACCCACTGCCTGGGACACCAGAGAGCTTTTCCTGGTAAACAAAGATTAAGTATAAACCCTAGTGCTACCACCACAATCAGCTCTTACATACAAGTGCCACCTACTGGCCTGGAGGACAATCTATATAATCTAATACAAAATTTGTTGACAAAAATGCTCAGTGCTTCAGGAACAAGGTAAGTGTCTCATGACTTCTAACACCTCAGTTTCTTGGAAGGCCATGAGCCTGCTTACCTGATCAGTCAACTGTTACTACAATCAGCATTTGAGAAAAGCACCACACTAGGTCTGTCTAAACCAAGGATACATACAGATACTTTGCCAGTGAACAAACTCAGAATAAAAGCCAAATGGCTCTTCTCAACATACATTATAGTCATATTCTAAAGACGGGAAGAAAAAAGAGTCTCACTGAAATGAAAGTAAATTTCAGATACAAAGAAACTAGCATAACAATGCTGGAAGTATGCAATATAGAAATGAAAATTTAATATTCATCATCATACAAACACACAGAAGTATAAAACTCATTAGTCTTATAAAACAATTACACTAAGGAGGAAGAGAAATAAATCAAATGGGAACATGACAGAACTTCACCAAACCCAAAAGATGGAGGGAAAAGAAAGCATCAAAGAACACACCAAACAACTAGATAGTTTAAAACATTCAAATAGGAATGAAACCTTATATATCAATATTAATTAACTCATAATCTCAGAATACATATTCTTCTTGTACATAAATGGATTAAAATTTTCACCTAAAGGATGTAGATTAATAGAATGGATTAAAAAAAAATCATGAACCAACTCTATGCTTCTTAAAAGAAACACACCCTACTGGTTGTAAAGTGAGAGGAAAAGATGTTCCATGCAAACAGAAATCAAATGCAAGTGGGAGTAACTATAATTATATCAAACAGACTTCAAATCCAAAATAGTAAAAGAATATGAAGAATTATATTATGTAATAATGAAAGAATCAGTTAAACAAGACAATATAACAATTCTAAATGTACGTGCACCCAACATTGGACCACAGATATTTGTGAAACAAATATTACTGGATGTAAATACTGGGAACTTCAAAATTCTACTGACAGCAATATACAGATTATTGAAATAGAAAGTCAACAACAATAACAACAACAACACAAACCTTGATCTTCAACTGGACATAAGGCCAAAGGTAGTTAACATAATTACAGAAGATATTACCCCATAATCTCAGAATACACATTCTTCTCATCAACACATAAAACATTCTCCAAGATAAACAAATATTAGCCAAAAATAGGTCTCAATACATTTTTTTTTAAAAATTCAAATAATAGGTTCGCTCAGCAATGCCTCTGCTGGCAAACTATGGCTATACTACCACCTTGCTGGGCAGGGCATCTCTGAAAAAAGGCAGCAGCATGTTAGGAAGTTACAAATAAAGCCACGCCTTCCCAGGACAGAGCACCTGGGGAAAAAGGCATTTATGAGTTCCGCTGTAGCAGACTTAAACGTACCTGCCCAGAAGCTCTGAATGGAAAAATGGAGTTTCCACATTAGCACTTGAGCTCCTTTAAGGGACAGACTGTCTCCTTAAGCAGCTCCCTGACCCTTGTATATCCAAAGAGACACCTCCTAAAGGAGAGCTCAGGCTGACATTTGGGGAGTACCCTTCTGGGATGAAGATAACAGAAGAAGAAACTAGCAGCAACTCTTACTACTCAGCAGCCCCCATGGGTGATCCACAGGCAAGCAGGGACTGGAGTGGACCTCCAGCAGGCCTAGAGAAGAGGGACCTGACAGTTAGAAGGAAAACTAAAAAACAGAAAGAAATAACTTCAGCATCAACAAAAAGGACGTCCACTCAGAGACCCCATCCCAAAGTCACCAACTACAAAGACCACAGGTAGATAAATCCACAGAGATGGGAAGAAACCAGTGCAAATATGTTAAACACACCCAAAACCAGAATGCCTCTACTCCTCCAAGGGATCACAACTCCACACCAGGAAGGGAACAAAGCTGGATAGAGAATGAGTCTGATGAACTGACAGAAACAGGCTTCAGAAGATAGGTAATAACGAACTTCTCTGAGCTAAAAGAACATATTCTAACCCAATGCAAATAAACTAAGAACCCTGAAAAAAGGTTAGACGAAATGCTAATGAGAATAAATAGCTTAGAGAAGAATATAAATGACTGGATGGAGCTGAAAAACACAAGAGAACTTCATGAAGCATACATAAGTTTCAGTAGCTGAATTGACCAAGCAGAAGAAAGGATATCAGAGGTTGAAGATCAACTCAATGAAATAAAATGAGAAGGCAAAATTAGGGGAAAAAGAGTGAAAAGAAATGAACAAAGCCTCAAAGAAATACGGGATTATGTGAAAAGACCTAATCTACGTATGATAGGTGTACCTGAATGTAACTGAGAGAATGAATCCAAGCTGGAAAGCACTCTTCAGGATATTATCCAAGAGAACTTCCCCAACCTAGGAAGGCAGGCCAACATTCAAGTCCAGGAAATGCAGAGAACACCACACAGATATTCCTCAAGAACAGCAACCCCAAGGCACATAATTATCAGATTCACCAGGGTTGACATGAAGGAAAAAATGCTAAGGCAGCCAGAGAGAAAGCTTGGGTTACCCACAAAGGGAAGCCCATCAGACTCACAGCAGATCTCTTGGCGGAAACCCTACAGGCAAGAAGAGAGTGAGGGCCAATATTCAACATCCTTACAGAAAAGAACTTTCAACCTAAAATTTCATATCTAGCCAAACTAAGCTTCATAAGCGAAGGAGAAATAAAATCCTTTATGAACAAGCAATTGCTGAGAGATTTTGTCACCACCAGGCCTGCCTCACAAGAGCTCCTAAAAGAAGCACTGAACATAGAAAAGACAACCAGTACCAGCCATTCCAAAATGTACCAAACAGTAAAGACCATCAACACGATGAAGAAACTGCATCAATTAACAGGCAAAACAACCAGCTAGCATCAAAATGGCAGGATCAAATTAACACGTAAGAATATTAAACTTAAATGTAAATGGGCTAAATGCCCCAATCAAAAGGCACAGACTGGCAAATTGGATAAAACGTCAAAATCCATGGGTGTGCTGTACTCAGGAAATCCATCTCATGAGCAAGGAAACACATAGGCTCAAAATAAAGGGATGGAGGAAGATTTACCAAGCAAATTGATAGCAAAAAAAAAAAAAAAAAAAAAAAAAAATAGGAGTTACAATCCTAGTCTCTGAAAAAAAGACTTCAAAACAACAAAAATCAAAAGAGACAAGGGCATTACATAATGGTAAAAGGATCAATGCACCAAGAAGACCTAATGATCCTATGTATATACGCACCCAAAAGAGGAGCACCCAGATACATAAAGCAAGTTCTTAATGACCTACAAAGAGACTTAGACTCCCATACAATAATAGTGGGAGAACTTAACACTCCACTGTCAATATTAGACAGACAAAGGAGCAAGGAAATCAACAAGGATATCCAGGACTTGAACTCAGACCTGGACCAAGCAAACTTAACAGACATCTACAGAACTCTTCACCCCAAATCCACAGAATATTCATTCTCGGCACCACATCGCACCTACTTTAAAATTGACCACATAATTGGAAGTAAATCAGTCCTCAGCAAATGCAAAAGAATGGAAATATAACAAACAGTCTCTCACACCACAGTGCAATCAAATTAGAACTCAGGATTAAGAAACTAACTCAGAACCACACAACTTCATGGAAACTAAACAACTGGTTCCTGAATGTTGACTGGATAAACAAGGAAATGAAGGCAGAAGTAAAGATGTTCTTTGAAACCAATGAGAACGAATACACAACATACCAGAATCTCTGGGACACATTTAAAGCAGTGTCTAAATTTATAGCAATAAATGCCGACATGAAAAGCAAGGATAGATCTAAAACCCACACCCTATCATCAAAATTGAAAGAGCTAGAGGAGCAAGATCAAAAAAACCCAAAAGCTAGCAGAAGACAAGAAATAACTAAAATCAGAGCAGAACTGAAGAAGATAGAGACACAAAAACCTTCAAAAAAAAAAAAAAATCAATAAATCCAGGAGCTGGTTTTTTGAAAAGATCAACAAAATAGGCTGCTAGCCACATTAATAAAAAAGAAAAGAGAAGAATCAAATAGATGCAATAAATAATGATAAAGGGGATATCACCACTGATACAAACTTCCATCAGAGATTACTACAAAAAACTCTATGCACATAAACCAGTAAACCTGGAAGAAACGGATAAATTTCTGGACACTTGCACCCTCCCAAGCCTAAACCAAGAAGAAGCTGAAACCCTGAATAGATCAATAATAAGGGCCAAAGTTGAGGCAGCAATTAATAGCCTACCAACCAAAAAGAGCCCATGTCCAGACAGGTTCACAGCTGAACTCTACCAGACATAAAAAGAGGAGCTGGTACCATTCCTTCTGAAACTATTCCAAACAATCCAAAAAGAGGGAATCTTTCCCAAATCATTTTATGAGACCAACATCATCTTGATACCAAAACCAGGCAGAGACTCAACAAGAAAAGAAAACTTCGGGCCAATATCCATGATGAACATAGATGCAAAAAATCTTCAATAAAATACTGGCAAATCAATTGCAACAGAACATGGAAAACCTCATCCATCACGATCAAGTAGGCTTCATCCCGGGGATGCAAGACTGGTTCAACATAAGCAAGGCTGTAAACGTAATCCACCACATAAACAGAACCAAAGACAAAACTACATAATTATCTCCATAGATTCAGAGAAGGCCTTCAACAAAATTCAACAGCCCTTTATGCTAAAAACTCTCAATAAACTAGGTATTGACAGAAGGTATCTCAAAATAATATAAGCTATTTACCACAAACTCACAGCCAATATCATACTGAATGGGCAAAAACTGGAAGCATTCCCTTTGAAATCCGGCACTAGACAAGGATGCCCTCTCTTACCCCTCCTATTCACTATAGTATTGGAAGTTCTAACCAGAGCAATGAGGCAAGAAAAAGAAATAAAGGGTATTCAATTAGGAAAGGAGTAAGTCAAATTGTCTCTATTTATAGATGATATGACTGTATATTTAGAAGACCCCATAGTCTCAGCCCAAAATCTCCTGAAACTGACAAGCAACTTTAGCAGTCTCAGGATACAAAATCAATGTGCAAAAATCACGAGCATTCCTATACATCAATAACAAACTAAAGAAAAACCAAATCAAGAGTGAACTTCCACTCACAATTGCTAAAAAGAGAATGAAATACCTAGGAATACAACTAACAAAGGATGTAAAGGAACTCTTCAAGAACTACAACCCACTGCTCAAGGAAATAAGAGAGGAAACAGATAGAAAAATATTCCATGCTCATGGTGAGGAATAATTAATATCATGAAAATGGTCATACTACCCAAAGTAATTTACAGATTCAATGCTATCCCCATCAAGCTACCTATGACCCTCTTCACAGAACTGGAAAAAAAACACCTGAAACTTCATATGGAACCAAACTAGAGCCCGCATAGCCAAGACAATCCTAAGCAATAAAAACAAAGCTGGATTACCTGACTACAAACTATACTACAAGGCTACAGCAATCAAAACAGCTTGATACTGGTACCAAAACAGAGATATAGACCAATGGAACAGAAGAGAGGCCTCGGAGGCAACGCCACACATCTACAACCATCTGATCTTTGACAAACCTGACAAAAACAAGCAATGGAGAAAGGATTCCCTGTTTAATAAATGGTGTTGGGAAAACTGGCTAGCAATGTGCAGAAAACAGAAACTGGACTGCTTCGCGACACCTTACACTAAAATTAACTCCAGATGGATTAAAGACTTAAACATAAGATCTAACACCATAAAAACCCTACAAGAAAACCTAGGCAAAACCATTCAGGACACAGGCATAGGCAAGGACTTCATGACTAGAACACCAAAAGCACAGGCAACAAAAGCCAAAATAGACAAATGGGATCTAATTAAACTCTAGAATTTCTGTACAGCAAAAAAAAAAAAAAAGAAGAAAGAAAGAAAGAAAAAAAAAGAAAAACAATTATTAGAGTGAACCAGCAATCAACAGAACGGGAAAAATTTTTGCAATCTACCCATCTGACAAAGGGCGAATATCCAGAATCCACAAAGAACTAAAACAGATTTTCAAGAAAAAAACAAACCCATTCAAAAATGAGCAAAGGACACGAACAGACACTTTTCAAAAGAAGACATATGAGGCCAAGAAACATGAAAAAATCTTTATCATCACTGGTCATTAGAGAAATGCAAATCAAAACAACATTGAGATACCATCTCATGCCAGTTAGAACGGCGATCAATTAAAAAATCTGGAGAGACAACAGATGCTGGAGAGAATGTGGAGAAATAGGAACAGTTTTACACTGTTGGTGGTAGTTTAGTTCAACCATTGTGGAAGACAGGGTGGTGATTCCTCAAGGATCTAGAAATAGAAATTCCATTTGACCCAGCAATCCCATTATTGGGTATATATCCAAAGGATTATAAGTCATTTATTATAAAGAGACATGCACACGTATGTTCATTGTGGCACTGTTTACAATAGCAAAGATCTGAAACCAACCCAAATGCCCATTGATGATAGACTGAACAAGGAAAATGTGGCACATATACACCACGGAATACTATACAGCCATAAAAATGATGACATTGTGTCCTTTGTAGGGACATGGCTGAATCTGGAAACCATTATTCTCAGCAAACTGACACAAGAACAGAAAATCAAACACCATGTGTTCTCACTCATAGGTGGGTGTTGAACAGTGAGAACACATGGACACAGAGGGGAGAATCACATACTGGGGTCTGTTGGGGGGACTAGGAGAGGGAGAGTGAGGGGTAGGGACATTGAGGAGGGATAACATGGGGAGAAATGCCAGATATAGGTGACAGGGGGGTGGAGGCAGCAAACTACACTGCCATGTATGTACCTATGCAAAAATTCTGCATGATCTGCACATGTACCCCAGAATCTAATGTACAATAATATATATATGCATATGTATACATATATATATAAAGTGCCTTGAAAAATAGGAAAAAATATCAAATAATATTAAGCATCTTTACAGACCACAGTAGAATAAGACTAGAAATCAGTACCAAAAGGAACTCTTGAAACTACACAAATACCTGAAAATAAAACCATATATTCATGATAAATCTTTGGGCCAATGAAAACATTAAAGATGGGAATAATGCATTTTTGTTTTTTGAAAAACAAAAGGAAGATTGAGATAAAATATATTAAACCCTCTGGGATACAATAAAAGCAGTGCTGAGAGGGAAATTTATATTGTTAAATGCCTACATAAAAAAATAGAAAGATCACAAAGTAATAACCTAATAATAATCCATTCATTTGTTTTTCTAGGCTCCTTTGGCTATTCTGGATCTTTTGTGGTTTCATACAAATTTTTAAATTGCATTTTTTATTTCTGAAATAATGTCACTGGAGTATCAATAGAGATTGTAATAAATCTATAGATGACTTTAGGTGGTATGGACATTTCAGTAATATGAATGCTTTCCCACCAGGATAACTGATAGTTTCCCATTTATTTATATATTTTTCAATTTCTTTAACTAATAATTGATGGAGTTTAGATGAGTTTTTTAACCTCTTGTTAAATTTATTCTTTATTTTATATGTTTTAGCCATTGTAAATGGGATTTTCTTGATTTTTTAAAAATAATTTGCTGTTAGTATATATAAATGCTACTGATTTTTGTATGTTGATTTTGAATCCTGCAACTTTTCTAAATTTGTTTACCATATTTAACAGTTTTATTGTTTAGTCATAAGGGTTTTCCAATACACAAGGTTCTGTCATCTACAATTAGGGATAATTCAACTTCTTTCCCAATTGCATACATTTAATTTACTTCTTCTGGCCTAATTGGTCTAAATAGGACCTGCAGTACCCAGTTGAATAGAAGGATGGGAAGCCCACTTTTTTCTTTTGTTCCTGATTCTAGAGAAAAAGCTTTCAACTTTTCCCTATTGAGTATAATATTATCTATGGGTTTATTATATATTGCCTTTATTATGTCGAGGTGTTTTCTTTTATACCTAATTCATTTGGAATTTTTATCATGGAGATAGGTTGAATTTTATCAAATATTTTTTCTGTATCTACTCAGAGGATCATGTGGTTTGCTCTTTATTCCCTTAATGTAGGGTATTACATTTGGTGATTTGTATATATAGAGAGAGCCATCAGGCCCTAGGGATTTATTTCCCTATGGTGACTTTTTTATTAAAAATTCAATATTTTTACTCACAGTTATCGATATGTTTAGATTTTTCTCTTTCTTTAAAATTGAATCTTGGTAGGTAGTATTTATGTAGGAACTTATGCATTTCTTCAAGGTTTTCCAATTTTTGGCATATCATTTTTTATAATAATCTCTTATGATCATTTTTATTACTGTGGTATTGCTTGTAATGTCTCCCCTTTCATTTCTGATTTCTAAATTTAAATTTTTTTTTCAGCCCAGATAAAGGTTTGCAGACTTTGTTTATCTTAAAAATAAACTCAATGACATTGGTCTTTTCTAATTTTTTTAAGTTTTGTTTCATTTATTTTTGTACTAAATTTGTGATGAGTTTTTTCTTCTTGCTCCTTTTGAGGTGTAGTATTAGGCTGTTTAAGTGAATTCTTTTTTGAAATACGCTTTTACTACCATAAACTTTCCTCTTAGAACCAGTTTTTGTTTGCATCCCTTAAGATTTGGCATGTTGTATGTTTATGCTTGTGTGTCTGAAGATACTTTTTAATTTTCCTGTTAATTTCTTCTTGCCTATTGGTTAAGAGCATGTTTTTAAAGTTTCAATGTATTTGTGAGTTTTCTGAAATTCATTCTGGTATTGATTGCTAATTTCATTTCATTGTGGTTAGAAATAATACTTGATGTGATTTCCATTAAAAAAATCTGTTTAGACATGTTTTGTAGCTTAACAGATGATCTAACCTGGAGAATGTTCCATGTGCACTTGAGGAGAATATGCACTCTGCTGCTATTGTTGGGGATGTTCTTTATTTGTCTTTTAGGTTCAAATGGTATCAAGTGTAGTTTAAGTTTAATGATTTCTCAGTCATTTTCTGACTGAATAATCTGTCTATTTCTGAAAGTGGGTTATTGAATCACCTACTATTATTGCATTATCTCCTAGCTTTTCCTTCTGATCTGTTAACGTTTACTTTATATATCTATGTGTTCCAACGTTGGGTACATATATATTTAGAGATGATATAGTTTCTTCATGAATTGGCTCTGACATTATATATTTTATATTTTTTCTCTTTAAGTTTTAAAGTGTGTTCGATCTGATATAAATACAGCTGGGGGCCCAAGATGGCTCATTAGAAGCAGCTGTGGGCTGTGACGCTCATAAAGAGAAACCAAAGGGGTGAGTTAATACAGCATCCACAACTGAAATATCTTGGTACTCGTAATGAGATTGATCAGGAAAACAATTCAACCCACAGATTGAAGAAAATCAAGGTGTGATGATAATCCACGGAGGAGCCACCTGGAGCCAACGAAACCCCAAACCCCAGCCAAGGGAAGCAATGAGTAATTGCTGGATCCTGGGTGACAATGCTTCTCCCATGGATCTTTACAACTGCTAATTAGGAGATCCCCTCATAAGCTCATGCCACCAGGGTGTTAGGGTCCAACACACAGAACTGTGTGGAGATTTGGCAAAGCAGCTGCTCAGGCACACATAGAGACCCAGGAGCCTTAAAAACTTTGGCCCAGGGATACATAACTGACGTGTCTGCAACTCAGGCAAGGTGGGAGATCCATATATACCAGTAGGAAGGGGGCTGAATCCAGGGAGCCAAGCAGCATCATTCTGAGAGCCCCACTTGCACAGCACCTGACAATATAAGACCTACTGGCTTGGAATTCCAGCCATCCACTAGCAACAGGTTGGAGCTTGCCTGAGACGGAATGGAGCCCCTGGGTGGAGGGTCGGGCCACCATCTCTGCTGTTTGGTTTACTCAGCCATTCCAGAGTATGGGCTTTAGAGAGTCCAAATGATCCAGATGATGAAGGGTTTCCCCAGAGCATCACAGCTGCTTTGCCAAGTTGTGTCCAGACTGCTTCTGTAAGTGGAACCCTGATTTATTGCTCTTCACTAGGGTAAATTTCTAGGTGGGCCCTCCAGGAATCCCTGCTTGTACATATTCCACAGAGCTCTGATCTCTCTCTGGGATGCAGTGCCCAGGAGAGGGAAGGATCACCTTCCTCTCTCCTTTCTGAGACCCAGGAGTCAAAGTCCAACTTAACAACACAAGGATTAGTTAGCAGATATTTATACTGCATAAAATCTTTTCATTTTCTCTATCATGTCACAAATTAAAACACTGTTATTTAGTATCTAGTAGTTACTGTCCACAGCACTTTAAACCACCATGTGAAAGTAGTTATCTACTGCATATATTTAATTGCTAGCATTCTAGTGAGAGAACTGTAACCCTGGCATCACATCACAAATGTGATAGATCTTATGCCAGATTTATCAAAATAAAACAATTAACTTTTCCCCCATCATTTAAAAAATGGCAAATAAAAATATCAGTTTTGAAAATTCAGTTTAGAGGATAAATGATCTTTCATTTAAACACTATGCAACAAAATGAGGGCAAAGTGAAAAAAATCAACACAATAACAAAGTTTTAGCTGTTTTTTAAAAAAACACCACCATACATTTCCAAGATGGGCTTCTAGATACAATAATGACAACTAATTAGGTAATTTTTACCACTTTAAACCAGTGCAACACTTGCATATATTTTGTTTACAAATGCACACATGAAGGCCTAAAATTGTGATAGAAGGCTTAGCTTCAAAAATCAGTAGAAAGTCCCATATTTTTCCATTACTACTTAATATAAGTGAATGTCATAAAACAGCAATACAAACTCACCAGTTTGTGAACATGTTCACATGGCTAAACTTTGTTTGCCCCAGCCAATAATCCAGTGAAGGCTCTGAGCCAAAGTTTTGGTAAAGTAGTTTCCATGGCACTCTCCTGTTTAAAGGCCAAATCTCTCCAAGAACACTGGGGCCAAACAGCACCACAGAACATCACATACTAACCAGGCCAGTCCCTGCTTAGAACAGTAGCATAAAATCCTGGACACATAGAATTCCATCCCAATTTCCTATTCCACAGCAAAATGAGGCCCCCAGATAGGCCAAATCACTCCAAATTCAAAGAATATTGGGGCAAAACAGCATTACAAAATATTATTAAACTCTGATTTCTCATTACTATATTGATACACACATTTAAACAATACCCAAAACATAATGCAACTACTGCAGCAACCAACAAACCCCCAGAGTGTCCCAAATTAAACAGTCGGGTGCTTCCTCTCTCCATCTGTTGTGCTTGATTGACTTGAAAATACGAATTTCTTTGGGAATTTCCCAAATTGAGAAACCAATCTCTCTGTCTAAAACCCACAAAAGATACCCACTTGCCCAGACACACATACAACAATAACAAGCAAGCCACAAATAATGTCCAAATTAAAATAGTCAGAGTGCTTCCCTTCCTCAGTCAGCTCAGTCAGCTGGGCTTGTTCAAACTACAAATGAAAATTTCTTTAAAAATTGCCCTAATTGAGAGAACAGTACCTGCTGTCTGGGTCCAAAAACTATACTCACCTATCTAGATGTAGTTGTCAAATCTTAAAGGTTATTGTTTGTAGGCAATCAGGAGCACAGTTGGAACTGGCAGCAGTGGGGCCAGAGACCAGAACTCAGCTCAAGCCAGAATGGGAAGGAAGCTTCTTAAGAGGGCTTCTGAGAATCCAAACCCACAGCAGCCAATCCAGAAGTAAAGCATTCCCAGTAAGACAACCAAAACCTGTGACTGAAACACAGGTGTTACATCTTGAACAGAAAGCCAATCACTGAGATAATAATTGACAGGGAAGATGTTTTAATCATATTCTGAGGCCAACGAGATGGGAGATCAGGCTCAAAGTCCTGTGACTGAAACACAGGTGTTACATCTTGAACAGAAAGCCAATCACTGAGATAAGAATTGACAGGGAAGATGCTTTAATCATATTCTGAGGCCAAGGAGATGGGAGATCAGTCTCAAATTCATCTCCCAGACTGACTAAAATTCGGGGTTTATGTAGCAGGGAAGAAATGTCATCATATTCAGGAAAACAGGAATTAGGAAGGGGTAAGGAAGATAAGTTGGCCAACAGAAAGCAAAATATCAGTTAGGTAATCATGATGGGTGAGGGCTCTGATGTCTCAATGTTAAGGTGTGGTAATTTGGTTTCAGTTCCTTGAAACTGAGAGGCCTGATAGTTTCCTGAGAAAGGAACTGAAATAAGACACATGTAAGTTTCTTAAGTGTGAAGACCATAAGGATCAATTTTACATTTATTCAAAAGAAACCCAAAACATCAGTTCTATAAAATGGTTAGGTCGATATCACTAACACCTGGCATTCTTGGGCTTTTAGATTATAATCATTCTAGTGTATGTAAAATAAAATCTCATTATGGTTTCTATTTTCATTTTGCTACTGATTAAATTTGTTGAGCATCTTTTCATGTGCTTATCGGGCATTTGAGTATTATTATGCTTTTAACATATGTTAAAATATTTATTAATATTTTCTTAAATGTGCACATGAGACTTTTGGAATAGAGCATATTCTCATTGTATCATAGAGCAAATAGTAACTTGATAGTTCTCCTTTGCACTAATTCTTATTCTTAAGTGATATGAGAGCTAGATTTTATCTGACATATTAAAGGGGTCTACCATAGATAACAAATCTTATAAAATGAATCTTGGTGATGTTTTCAGATACTTGAAAACTGGAGGATAATCCTGAATTCTTATTCTAATCTTTGGAATGTGAATAAAGCTCTCTGAAGACAGATAAGACCCCTGTCTCCAGCTTCACAACCCAGGGTTGTTATTAAAGTCATTGGCTTCATATTCTCTTAGAATGTAAACACATACTTATGAGAGGCAAATCTCTGGAGTTATCTCACTAGCTAATCAGTAAGAGATTACCTTCCAAGTCTTGCTTTTAGCCCAGTTCCCAAGTGTCCATGGGTTTATTCAAAAAGACCTAACTATAATAACTTAAAAATATTTTCTCTAAAGATGCATTAATTGGCATATTTTTTGTGAAATACTTAATAAAGTATTTACTCATATTTAATTGTCCTATTTGTCTTACTATTATTAATTTGTCAGAATTGTTAAAATGTGCGTATTTAAATGGCATGACCCTTATCAAATATACAATTCACAAATAATTTCTCTCCACCAATCTGATATTTAATTTTTGTTATAATGTCTTAAAATGCAATTTAAAAAATTGACAAAAGTACAATTTAACAATACTTTCTAATATGGATAATACTTTTGATGATGTATCTAAGAAAGTTTGCCAAACCAACGATTGCCTAGATTTAATTCTATATTTTCTTCTAAAAGTTGCTATGCATTTAGGTAAGTGATAATTTGAGTAAATTTTTTGTGTGATGTGAGGTAGAGGTACGCATTATTCTTATTGCATGTGGGCATGCAATTGCCCAAGCTCCATTTCTTGAAAAGATTTCCTGTTGCCTTTATGCCTTTCTAAACAATTGATGGACAGTACATATTAAGGTTTATTTCTTGCTTCTCAATTATATTTCATTGGTCGATCTTATGCCAGACCACACTGTGTTGGTTAATGTAGCTTTATAATAAGCTTTGAATTGGAAAGTGTAAGTCCTGCGGTTTTCTTCCTCTTTTCACATACATTTTGACTATTATGGGTCTCTTGCTTTTCCACATAAATTTTAGCAACAGTCTGTCAATCTCCAAAAATAGAGCCTGCTGGGATTTAATAAGGATTATGTTTTGTCCATAAATCAATTCAGGGAGAATTGCCATTGCAATACTATTTGCCTTTCCAATCCACACAAATGGGAAATTTTTCCATGTAGTTAGACTTTTAATTTCTGCCAGGAAACTGCCGCTTTTAAACCCTCAGAGCTCATGAGAACTCCCTCACTATCAGGAGAACAGCATGGGGGAAACCACACCCATGATACAATCACCTGTCACCAGGTTCCTCCCTTGACACATGGGGATTACAATTTGGGTACAGACAGAGCCAAACCATGTCAGGTGCATTATAATTTTTTCTTTCTTTCTTTCTAAAAAAATGATTTTAGCAATTTGTATTTTATTTAAAAGTGATCAATTTATCTTAGTTGTATAATTTGTTGACACACAGTTGTTTGTAATGTCCTATTATAATGCTTTTATTTTGGATTGACTGTGTAATAGCTACCTTTTAGTGTTTGGTTTTGTTAGTTTTCTTTTTCTTTTTTTTAAAACTCTGCCATTCTTGCTAAAGGTTTTTTGTTTTTGGGGAAGGGGGTCTTTGCAAAGAACTATGTTTTATTTATATTCTCTATTTTTTTTGTTTGCTATTTTATTGATGCTATGGTCTGAATACATGCATCTTCCCAAAATTTATACATTAAAACCTATTCCACTATATAATAGCATTAAATGGTGAGGCTTTTGAGAGGCAGTTAGGACATGAGGGCTCTACCCTCATGAATGGGATTAATGCCCTTATAAAAGAAATCTTAGGCAGCTTGTATGCTTCCTTCTGCCGTGTAAGGAAACAAATAAGACTCTATCTAAGAGGAACAGTCCTTCACTAGACATCCAGTCTTCTGGTGCCTTGACCTTGGATATCTCAGGCTCTAAAGCTGTATTAAATACGTTTTTGTTGTTTATGAGCACCCAGTAATTATATTTTTGTTATAGCAGCCCAAATGAACTAAGACAATTAATTTCTATTCTAATTGTTACTGTTGTTTTTTACTTCTTGGAGTGGGTATTGTTTGCTCTTCTTTTACTAGCTTCTCAAGATTTTAACTGAGATTTTTGATTTGGTATTATATCATTATTATTATTTTTTTAATTTATTTTACTTTAGGTGCATACTATATCCGGCATTTCTCCCCATGTTATCCCTCCCCACCCTCCTCTCCCTACCCACCCCCCGTTGTCTCTCCCCTACCCCGACAACTGTCCCCTGTGTGTGATGCTCCTCTCCCTGAGTGTTCAGCACTAAGCATCTAAAGCTTATAATTAACTAGATTGTATTCTTCCAAAGTTCATATATTGAAGCTCAAATCCCCAGTGTGACTGTATTTGGAAATATTTTGGCAATAGATAGTGCCATTTAGAAGGCAAGTAAGAATAAGTGACGTTATTAAAGTGGATCTATGATCCAATAAGACTGGTTTGGCCCCTTAACCAAGAGGAACAGAGACTTGATAAGTGCACACACAGAGATAAGGTGATATGAGAACACAATTGGTAAGAAACCATCTGCAAGCCAAGAAGAAAGGGCTCTCGACCACTTGTTAGGTCTGGACTTACAGCAACAAATTGCTGTTGTTGAAGCCACCCATATATGGTTGTTTTCTTACAGCAGCCCTAGCAAATTAATACAGAGCTATACGTTTTTCCTATAAGCATCTTGTTAGTTGCATGCCATAAATTATGATATGTTGAGTTCTGTTTTGATTTTGTTCAAAGTATGTTCTAAATTCCCTGTGATTTATCATTTGACCCATGTTATTTTTAAATATGTTCTAAATTCCCTCTGATTTATCATTTAACCCATGTTATTTTTCAATGTGTTGCTTAATTTCTATATTTACAAACATATTTTCCTAATATCCTTCTTTTGCTTTCCAGTTTAACTCCATTTTGGACAGATAATGTGCCTTGTGTTATTTTAATGATTTTAAATTTATTGTGACTTATTTTATGGCTTACCATTTAGTCTATACTGAGAGGTATTCTTTATGGTCTTTAAAAGGATATGTGTCCTGCTACTGTTGGGTAAAATGTTCTGTAAATGTAACTTAGGTCTGTTTCATTTATATTTTCAAGTCCTCTGAATACGCACCGATTTATTGTCTACTTTTACTCTGTCTTTGAGAGGAAGTTATTCTTGTCTCTCACTATCATTGTTGATTTGCCAATACGTCTGTTCAAAAATTTTCTCTATATATTTTGGATTTTTATTGTTAGTTGTACATGTATTTGTAATTTACATATTTTTTTCTGATATAAATCAGAATTTTAGAATGTTAAAGAGCTGCTTTAACATTCTAAAATGTCTTTTATCACTAATAATTTTGGGGTTTAAAGTATACTTTAATCAGTCATTAGCATAGTCATTAATATAAGGTCTTTTATGTATATTACTTGTATGGTAAATTTTTCCCATATTTTTATGTCAAGATATTTCTGTCTTCAAATATAAAGTAAATTGTGTATTTATGCTGTCTATAAACAACCTAGGGTGTATCTGGTTTTTATCCATTCAGTCAATCTTCATCTTTACAGTTATTCCATTCACACTTATTATTTTTATTGATCTGATTAAATTTTTGTCTGCTATTTTGTTACTAATTTATATATATATATAATCTGTTCAGTTTATTCTCAGCTTCCTTATTATTAATAGATTTATAATGTATCATTAATTTTTGTGTTTATTTTACTTTACTTTCATATCTTCTTTGTTGATACTCTAGGGATTACAATATTATTTATTTATTTATTTACTTATTTATTTTTTGAGACAGTATCTCACTCTGTTGCCCAGGCTGGAGTGTAGTGGCATGATCACCACTCACTGCAGCCTAAACTTCTCTGGACTCAGGTGATCCTCTTACCTCAGCCTCCTGAGCAGCTGGGACCACGGGTGCATGCTATCATACCCAGCTAATTTTTGTATTTTTTGTAGACACTGAGTTTTTCCATGTTGCCCAGGCTGGTCTTGAACCCCTGGGCTCAAGTGATCTGCCTAACTCAGATTCCCAAAGTAATAATATTAATTTGAGTTTATCCTTATCTTCTCCAAATTAATACTGACTTAGTTCTAGTAAAATCTAGAAAATATGTATATTTGTGTATGTGGGTGTGTGTGTGTGTGTGAGTGTGTGTGTCTATGTGTGTGTGCTA
Organism: Aotus nancymaae; assembly: GCF_030222135.1. NCBI lineage: Eukaryota > Metazoa > Chordata > Mammalia > Primates > Aotidae > Aotus > Aotus nancymaae. The sequence continues at coordinate 36,978,067 of NW_026988413.1, forward strand.
TAGTTTGGGTACTTGTTCCCACCAAAATCTCGTGTTGAAATGTAATCGCCAGTATTGGGGGTGAGGCCTGGTGGGAAGTGTTTGGATCATGGGGGCAGATCTCTCATGAATGGCTTGGTCCATTCCCTTGGTAATAAAGGAACCCTTGCTCTGACTTCACAGGAAAATTGGTCACTTAAAAGCATGTGGCAACTTCCTCACTACTCTCTCTCTCTCTCTCTCTCTCTGACTCTCACTCTCTTCTACAATGTGAGATGCCTGCTCCTGCTTCACCTTCTTGCACTAGTAAAATCTCCCTGAGACCTTTCCAGAAGCAGAACAGATGCTGATGCCATGTTTATGCAGCTTCCAAAGGTGCCAATTAGAACTCTTTTTTTTTTACAGTGATGGAAGTGTTCTTTATTTTAACTATATAAAATCAATATCCACACTGTGATAATTTACTGTAGTTTATAAGATGTTATCATTATGGAAAACTAGGTAAAATATACATGATATGTATTTTTAAAATAAATTATCTGGTCTCAGGTATTCTTTATAATAGAGCAAACCAAGAATGCCCAAAAACAATATATTTATATTAATATAATAGAGTTTCTTGTATTTTAAATGAGTTCATAAAGATATATCAGAAAGAGAAAATATATTTGAAGTACTTATGGTTTTTCTGGCTCCATTTTTCCCCTCTCCTACTTTGTGCTCTTTATATGTTACAAGCCCAACAAAAATGTTTTTTAATTATTTTTTATACAATTAAAAATTTCATTATAACAAAAAAGAGAACAATAATTACACTTTATATTGCTGTACATAATTAATTACCTTTATCAATGACCTTTCTTTATTTGGGTGGATTTGATTTGTCATCTAGTAACGCTTTCTCGAATCTCAAATGATTTTCTGTTGTGTTTCTTGTGAAACAGGCTGTTATCAGTGTTTATCTGGGATGTCTTTATTTCACCTTGTGTATCTTTTTGAAGGGTGCATCTTTTTGAAGGAAGCACAATATAGATTTTTGGCTAACATTTTTTCTTTAAGCATTTCAAATATTCTATCTCACTCGCTGTCTTTTGCCTTTTACTTCTGCTGCTGGTTAGCAGAAAATCTTAAGATATTTCCCTTGCATGTGAGGATTTTATTTTCTTCTGATTTTTATTTATTTATTTTAGATAATTGACTTATAACAGAACTATGATGGGTTTAGTTGGCTATCTCTTTTTTCTTTTTTTTTATGTGAGAGGGAATCTATCTCACTCTGTCACCAGGCTAGAGTGCAGTGGCTCAATCTCAGTTCACTGCAACTCTGCCTCCCGGGTTCAAGCGTTTCTCCTGCCTCAGCCTCACAAGTAGCTGAGATTACAGGTGCTAACCACCAGGACTAGCTAATTTTTGTATTTTTAGTAGAGACAGGGTTTCATCATATTAGCCAGGATGGTTTCAATCTCTTGACCTTGTGATCTCCTTGCCTTGGCCTCCCAAAATGCTGTAATTGGAGGCATGAGCCACCTCGCCCGGCCAGTTGGTGATATCTTTATGTTTATCTCACTTGGAGTTTATTGAGCTTACTAAAAGTACAGATTAAGAATTTTATTTTCCGTGGATTCCCATGTTGGTAATTATTTAGGTATATCACAGGTCTATGAGTCTCTAGTTATTATTTTGAATTACTTTCTTTTTCTTTTTTCATTCACACAAGTCGATCTCTATTGATCTTTAAGTTTGTCGATTCTTTATTGGTAAAGCCCGTATCTTCTATTGAGTCTGTCTAGTACATTTACATTTACGTTATTGTATTTTTAAATCCATCATTTCCGTTTGGTTCTGTTTTAAATTCTACTCTCTGTATTGATATTTTCTACTTGATGAGCCATTGTTAGACATAGCTTTAATTATTTAACCATGGTTTCCCTTGGGTTTTAAAGACAGTTACAGCACTTTGCTAAGTTCAACGTATGGGATTTATTTTGACTGCTTTTTTCCCCTGTGCATGAGTTATAGTTTTTTTTTTTTTTTTTTTTTTTTTTTTTTTTTTTTTTTTTTGGTTGTCATTGTTAAAAGATGGATATCTTAGGCAATATATTCTAAAATATCTGGAATCTAATTTTCCATTTCACGGTGGTGTTTGTTGTGGCTACTTTTGTGTTAGTGTGTTTAGTGACTTGCTTTCCCTAATTGTGTGACATATGTTGCCCTCACAGTTTGCCTCCATTCATTATTTCTCTTTCTGTCATGTTATTATATTTTAGCTAGCCTTCTTAGGGTTGCTTCTCAATCGGCATAGCTTAGTTCTTATCCTATGATTAGTCATAAGCTATGCTTTAACACTTGGAGCTTAAACACTGCTTAATTACCAATGGCTTTCACCATCAGCCAATTGAATTACGTCTAGGTTGAAGAATTTATTAAAAACTTGGACTGTAGAAGTATTTCACCAACATTACTTTCTTTGTTCAAAAGGGCTACATGTTTATCTATGAAAGACTATCTTACAAAGGTCCTTTCTGATCTCTCTTGAGGATATTAGTTTAGTGTGTACACAAGTTTTATAGAAAACCAGGATAAGTAGAATCTTAAGACAATCTTTGTCTCTCTTCTTTCATTTACATTCTAAATATTTGATTTTTCTGCAAGTATACTTTTTGACCCTACTTGTATAATGGCTAGTTATAATGTTGGTTTTTCCTGATTGCCATTGGGACTGCTATAGCCTTTGACACCTCTGGATATATAATTTTTCTTGCTTTGCTTCCAATAAAGTCTTCTTCTTGCTCTACTCATCTAGTCTGCCTGCCCCACCCTAGTAGAACTTCTATACTAGGGAACTAGGGAGAGGAATTGCAGAAGTCATCAAAACACTACAGACTACCATTTTTCTTACTGGGGTTCAATACACGTTTTTGAATAAGTGTTTATATATTTACCATATACATTTCTTCAATTGCCAGTCTTTGAATAGATGTTTGAATAATTCTGTCCAGTTTTGTCATTTTTCTTTTGAAACAGGATTTGCTAAGCTCTTCCTCAGTCATTGTAAAAGTCACCTAAGCCCTTTTTGTCATTTTAATTTCAGTGTCTGTCATTATATGGCAATAATTCACAGTCTCTCCTCAGTTTGGAATGAATGAATCCTACAAAATAAAATTATGTTTTTTGATATTCATTGATTCTTTTTGGGAATATTGTGAGAAATTTGTGTTGTGACGATCAGTTCACTTTATTTGGACATATAGTACCATTTCCAAGGAATTCTGCTTCCATGTCTGAAGAATGTTCTGTAATTTTAATTCGTTTTATGTCTACATGTTGCTCTTCCAAATTTCACAGATCTAGGAAATGCTAAATTTAAAGAACTCTGGTTTCAAAATCTTTTGCAAAATGTCAAGAGATGCATCTATTTAACAAGAATTGATGCTACCATACAACCTGCTCTCTAATTTTTATCTCTAATCCACTTAGCCATATTGTCTGTCTTATTTGTGTTGGGGTAGTCCAGTGATTCTATTAATTGGGAGAAAAAGCAGCTTAAAGGTTATCTATGATCCAAAAGAAGTCATTCCCACTTAAAGAATCTCAAATTTTTATATTATTTATTTTCACATTATGGAAGATTCCTATTGGCTACTAGACATAAATTTTGTAATTTAACCATTTTATGGACACCTTTATATAAACAATGTTTCAGATATTGGCCACCACTCATTTGGATGATTCTAATCTCTTGATTTTTAATCATTTCTTCCTTTATTCATCTGATAGTGTGACGAAAAACAAACAAAACTTTAGAATACATGTTTATTGGAACACATTTTTATGTATGTATTTATTTTTACTTCATCCATAGATATAATTAGACATATACTATGTTTCCAGTATGGTGCTGTGTACAGACAGGGGGTATACTGACATGCAACTAATCTATGTAATTATAGAAAAAAAAATCAAAGGGTGTTAAATTAACATCTGATTTCTAGAAATCAGCAGCATTTTTTATTAAATATACATAATACATTGAATATTATGAAGTTCAAATATGTATCAATTATGTCCCTAAAATTATTAGGTATATTTGGGTATCAACTTCAATTTTAATGCAGGCTCTGAAAAGAGAAATTCTAAATCTTTATTAATTTGATAAAGCTGTTCATGTGCATATTTACAATTATAAATAATTAACTTTGATTTTTAATAAATTTATCCATATGAGAAGATGATAATGTCTATTGAAGTGAGTATAATCTACAAGAAGACTATAGTTGAGGTCTTGTCTATTAATTTTTAAATTATTTAAAGTCTCAGAGTGTTAGATTTTTCTTGGTAAAATAGATATGGTATGCATCATGCTCTTCTAAGACATTTTTCAAGACAAAATGCAAAAAATGTGATGTGTTTAAATATAAAAACAGTATATCAATTTGGATTGTTATAAAAAGAGCAAGGTCATGTATTTATCTTGTCATCGGACATATAATTGCATGCTTATATATTGCATGCTGTTCTTTAAAAAATTACACCAATGCAAATGATAGAGGAAAGGTATAGCAATGACATAAATTGGATGCCAATTTTGTCTTAAAAGGTGTCATTTACTTATTTAAACAAATTATTCTTCTTTCATTGTAATCAGTAAGTTCAACTGGGATAAAATTTTTTTAAAAGGTTTTCTAAGTAAAGCAAGAAAAATATTATGGACATTTTCAGTTCAAAACCAAACATACAAAACCCCTGGAATACTCTTGAGTTTCTGGAGGGGGCCACCAATTTAGAGCTCTTCACTGCAGTGACAGGAGATGTTCTCTCCAAAAGGGTTTGCCTTCCATGGCTGCTACTTGTGTCCATAGTCCTCACCTTGTCAGTTCCTTCTTTGCTAAATTTATAGCTGAATAATGAGATCACCCACAGGGGCCTCCTTTTCTCCTAGGACTTTTGAAACCTGAGACTTTTTTTATAATGTTCAAGCAGCCTCTCAAATTCAGTACTTATGATGACATTATGACACTTAGAATAAAAATAAAAAAATGGCTTGTATGTGATTTTATATTGAGTTTTAAGAAGTGTATTTCAAGGTATTTTGACTTTCATTTTCAGAGAATTTTTGTTAAACAGAATAGAAAGTCTGTTTTTTATTCCTCTCTTGTAGATTTTAGTTGGGTACACTTGTCTTTGAACAGATCATTTAAATGGTTCAGAGGTTTTTTTTATGGTATGTAGGGCTATACATATCTTCAAGAGGTGGACACAGATGCATTCTTTCTTGGGGCTTTATTTGAAATGTTGTCCTACTTTTAGAAAGCATTTCATTTTACATTAAAGGGAATTTGATCATACTTCCTGGTAATGTTCTAAATTTATATGCACAGTAAGAAGACAATAATTCTTTCAGAGGTGACATTGTCTGAGCCTTTTGAGACTTGTTGAGTCACTTGAAGGAGATGTGGAGTTTCAGTTTAGGTTGCATAGAAAGCCAAGATCTATAAACATAAAATCTGACACCTTTTTGAGCCTGAACATGCAGCTCTATATAGGTTAGGCCTGAGTGTCTCATTGATTCAATAATTGGTTACATTTGGTCAGCCATCCTATTTGAACACTAATTATGCTCCTTTTTAGAAATGCAAGAGGTTTAATTTATGGATTTCTTCTTTCACCTTTACATCTGACTTCAAATGATGTAGAACTCTAACTGTTCTCAATATTTAATGTGTAAGAAATGTTGGAAGTGGATCCACGAAACTCCTTCAATTTAAAAAAACAAAAATCGATAAATATGGGTTATCTCATTTCTACTAGTAGTAGTATTTCTTTGCTTCTAACATGACTCTTTTTCCCTGTAAGGTGGTATCTCTAATAGCAACAGTAATGTGGAGAATAAAATTGCCAGGGTTGGTATGTAGTCAAAGTTAAGTAAATTTCTGTGTGTTTGTGTACCTAAATGAGTTAACAATGCCAAAAAAAAAAATATCTACAACTAAAGGAGATAAATGTGTGTATGTGAAATTCTCTTGACAGTGAATTGTCATCTTAATAAAATTTGAACCTGATTTTTCTATGATGATTATCTTCCAGTTGGAAACCAGAATTAAGCTTTAAAACATTTTTAAGCATATAGTTATAGCTTATTAAATTCAACAATTGCATTTTATTGATTGTATACTGGGTAGAACTATATATCATTTTAAGTTGAAGATATCTCAAAGTTTACCACAAAGTTTATATAGGATATATGTGTATTTATGTCTGTAAACTGAGACACTGGCTTTATAAAGATCATATTAACAGATGATAGATCCAAAAGTAGAAATCAAGTATCTTAATTTAAATTCTATTTTTTATTATACATAGTATTACATTTTTAGCTCCAGGTGTTAGTACTATTATTATTGCACATTGTGAGCTAAGCATTTTACTTAGACATTATATCAAATAGGACTTTCTGTGCATGATCTAACAAAAATTTACTATTCATATTTATGCAAGAATTGAAAAAAGGTATCCAAAGTGGTTAAGTTGCGATCATCATACTAATCATCATGAATTAAAAAGTTCATATTAAGGCTAAAGAGCTAATAGGACATGTGCGTATTCATTTACATGCATAGAAAAGGCTAAACATTTATTTTTCCCCTCCTGCACTCACCTCTACCACCAAACAAGAGAGGTGGCATGAAAATAACTGGGAGGTTGAGAGTGGTAATTTTTAAGAGGGAAACTTCATGTATTATCCTTGGCTCAATGCTTGGTGAGCTTCTGAAACTTTTATATAGACTTCAAACTTCTTGAGTGAAATGTAAGAGAATTATTAATATAAACTGGCAGATGTCCTTGGAATTTGTGGAGCTTAGAAACTGGTGCCTGCCTTTTCTTGGAGAATTAATTCAAGATAAAAGAACCTATAGTTATAGAACTTGATCAAGAGTTGAGTGAGAACTGTAACAGTTCAGCTAAAGGATTTTATGTTTGCATTAAGGAGTAGCATAGAGAAAAGAGTCTACCTGGCTGGAAGATTGGACTTGAGGTAGGGACAGAGTTGCTGGAACAACTCATTAAAAAGGGCCATAAAAATAAGAAAGGCAATGCTTGTGTATTAACACAACCAGTTACTAAATATATACTTTTACCTGTTATTAAGACTATAATTTTTCCATCTGATTACTTATTCCTTCTCTGCTCTTTGACATTAATACTGTTATAAGGGGTAGAATGCTTGGAGAAGAAAGTGTATTAAGGGTTTTAACAGATGCAAAGAAAAGAAGAAATTTCTCTTCCCTACTAGTGGTCTTTGAAACTAAATGTAAATAATCTCTCAAAAATGTACTTTCAAATGACACAGTCTCAGAAAGTAAAAAAAGATATCTAGTTTTACTTTCATTTTCAACTTTGTTTGAATTATTTAACCTTTTCTGTTACTCTCACAAACCATAATATTTAACCACCCACATAATAAAAAACAAAATTATGGAATCTATACACCGGGGGATTTGAAAGTGACCATAATTTCAATCACATAAAATATAACAGTGGGTAAATTAGTTTACAAATTGTGTGAGTTTGCAAGTAGGACAATTGTTTTCTCCATTTTCACAGGGAATGGAATTAAATTGAGTCTTATCTATGGGATATAAATTTAAAAAAAGTAAAAATCCCTGCATGGCTCTCCTATCTCAAGAATAAACTGAAGTAGAATTTAATTAAAGCATGGTATAGGAAAAATCATTAGCTGCATGTTGTTGTTAGCAAACATTCTATTTCTACCTAACCTATTTTGTGCTAGGACAAGAAGTTAAATTAAAATCAAAAGAAAAAAATTGATCTTTCTAACATATTCTAAATTGAACATAGGAGTTTTTCCCCTTAGTGTATACAAAAGTGTACACAAAGATAGTGTTTTCTCCCAGCAAACTTGTTGAAACCCTGAGCCTAAGAAAATTAAAGAAACAATTAGGCAACATTATGGGAGAAGCAAGATAATAAACGAAATTAGTTTAACAAGTCAATTCCAATTTTATAATTGTTATAAATATTTTTGGTTCTTAAATTATAATTATTGGTTTAAGCTTGTGAAAAAAGTGATATTTTAAAAGCAATGGAATAAACTAGAGGAGAAAAAAGAGTGGAAGGTATATTATGTATAATTCATTGTACAAAGTATAATTAGCCTGAGATATATTTAAAATGTGAACATTTTGTAAAGACAAGTATTCTGAACTATTTTTTTATGATTCCTCTTGTGACCAAAATATGAATTTGCCAGATGGCCAGCTTAGTTTAAAGTTACACTCTCTGGTCATGCAACATAATGAGCTTATTTGGCACAAGAACATGAAATTTGTTGTTTGGGTTTTATTGATATTGAGTCATCTTAACTATCTGATCACAGATAAAATGCAATCGATATCATGTCCTGTACAAAAGTTAATTTAATGCTGAAGATGGATATACCACTATGATTTGAACATTTTCTGTATTACTAGGTGGATATTGTTTCCTAATGTCAATTTTTTTATTAGTTGTTTTAAACCTTAGGCAGAGATACCATGTTGAAATTATTTATTTTGTATTTTTAGAGTGTTTTGTTTCCATCTTAATCATAAGATAATCTTTTTTCACCCAGCTTACATTTGTGAGTTTATCACTTAGTGTTTGCTGTGCAATAGAACAATTTTAAACAACATAATCATTTTATTTGTCCTATAAACATTTTAGTTGGCTTCTGGACTGGGTTAGGTTAGCTAATGTGGGGCCTTCTCTTGTGTCTTCTGTCAACTGGAAGATAGACAGATGGTTCACTGACACTGGATGGCCACACTATTGGTGGTCACTTGGCCATTAGAAAGAATGCAATGATTCTCCTCTATGTGACTTCTAATCTTCCAGTGACCTGGCTCAGGCTAACCACAAGGCAGTCTCAGGGCTCTAAGCACGGAAAAAGAAGTCAAACCCCAGTGAACAAGCTCTGTTCAAGCCTCTTTCTGTAACTTATTTAATATTTTTATTGTTCAAAGCAAGTTACCTGACCAACTCAATTAGTGAAGATTAAGACTGTAGAGGTAAGGAGATCCTGCTAGGTAAGCAAGAGGTCATGCATACAGAGATGGAAGAAATTTGTGGCCACATTCACTGCAGTTTTCTTAATTGAGAAGATTTAACCCATTCCAAAGATTGATTAGATAAGAATAAGGACTCCAATATTATGTTTATTTTACAGATATGCATTGCTGATATGTAATGTATAATGTTTTGTGCAGTATATTTAACTTCTAGAAAAGTTCTGTAGGCATTGATGAAACTTTTTTTGTATAATGTTAAACTAAAATTATTTACTATAATATTGAACAAAATATGCTTATTTCCTTAGTGTTTCTTTTTTTATAAGACACAGCTTTCGTAACTGCTCAACAACAAACCAAACTACTTAGGTACCTCTAAGTGGATAGTGAACTGTAACGGTCATGTTTTGCTTCTCTAGACACATCAGTATGAATAATTTATTTTGATGCAAAACTAAAACCTAAAAGTCAAAATAAATGAAAATAATGAGTCTTGTTTATTTTTCCTCCCACAACTTACTATAGCATACCAGATGTATAAAGAAGGCCTGAAACATTTCCAAAGATGCTATATACAACACAAAGAAGACCATTTACTAAGAATAGAGAAGAAATATACAGAAGTTATTCCTGAAAAGGAAATTATCAAAACTTCCTTTATAGGTTTCTTACATCAATTCCTAGCCTCCGGTTTTTTGTTTGTTTGTTTGTTTGTTTCTCTATTTGCCAGTTCTCATTCAGAAAAAGAAAATGTATGGTGAAGGGATAAATAAAATTTCTACAGCTATAAAGTCATTTCATTAAAAAATATATATTCCTGCTACCAGAGGAAATATGTTTACTTTATTGAATAACATGAAGTGAAACAGTTGAATTTTCTGTGCTTGTGTATGTGCCAACAAATAGAAAAATATGTGAAACTGAGTAATAGTCTTTCCAAGCACAAAGTGTATAACTCTAAAAGAATAAGTAAAATATTTTATTTTCCAAGTGAAATGTTAAATAGAGAAACTTATTAAAGGATGGATAGCTATAAAGCCATGAATCAAATTGATTGAGCAATCTTATGTTACTTCTTGCATTTGAAAACTTAATTTTCTACTTACATTTGTGCTACTTAAAGGAAACAGGTTCTCAAAAGTCCACACTACAAGCATTGTCCTTTCTTACTCCAGCAAAATTATTTAACTGAAGTAAACATTTTAATTCTTGATTCTATATTTCTTTTCATCATTCTTTCTATGTTCTTGTGTAAAATTTTCACTTAGCTTCTAAATAATTATCAGACGTTACTTAAATATGGTCTTCTCTCATACAGACATCAGATATAATTTTAGAAACAGAATGGACATTGGAGATTACATCTTTTAAAATTGTTTACCTTAAAGGAACAAACAGCACTATAGACTTTGAGAGAAAATTATTTAGTGAAACTACAGAGAAATGACTTCCACCACTTCCCATATTAACATATGGGAAACCCAATGATATTTAAAGCCAATTTATCCATAGTGAAGTGAGCTGTTCCTTATTTTGTGGTTTCATTATCATTTGGTCTCTGCTTTATAATGTCTAAACAACTAAGAAATAAAACAAAAAAACAACAAAAATAGAAAAATAAATCAACATATAAATATTTTATTAACATGATTCCAAACATACAGATTTTTTTTTTTCTCCTGAATGTAATAAATCAGCTTCTGAGTCAGGGAGAGTAACCTTAATCCTCAGTGTCACCCAGTGGAAATGAATGTTCCACACAATAATAACTAGCACTTCTACTTCTCCTACGATTACTACAAAGACTGTCTTTTCTGCAGTGATCCCACACTATGTATTAGTGGGTACACAAGACACTTTTTACACACATGTAACCTTCAGCCAATTTTCCTGCGCCTTGGTTACACCCTACCATTTTACAGATGAGAAAAATAAAGTCCACGCAAATGAGATCAAACAATGAAGCAGATGCAGGATTTAAACTAGAAAAGTATCCTGCTCCCAAAAACTCTATGAACTTTTATATTTTAGTTTATTCTTCGTTTAACTTTTAAATGAAGTTAACTTTTTAGTTTTGTTTTGATATCAATTAGTTTTGTTTGATATCAAAATAAAACTAAAAGGTTAACTTCCACACTACTGTAGTTGAATATCAAAACCAAAACTATCGAGTAGTGAGAATATTATGATAAATTCCTTTACTCTTTTGCTACTGTATATAAAACTGCCAGCTGTGCTATTCATTGACCCATATTAATTATACTGGTCTGCTTCTCAGAGGATGTTAAGATACAGGACAGAGAAAATCATTTGTAGTATAAGGCAAATTGCCTATTTTTTAAATGTCCTCAGGAAGATTTATGATCAGCTGATATTCTCTCTGTTCTTTGTATATACAGCTAATAGCACATCATCACGAAAGGTCACACTAAGAAAATGCTGTTTGGGAAAAGTCCTTTATAGTTAAACAAGGCAAATAGGAATTAAAGCAAAGTTTTTCAGAAAGAATCTAATTCTAAGGATTTATTAGGCATTTAAGTAATGTGAAACTACACTCAAATGTGGCTAAGGTAGATGCTCTTGACATAGCATATCTGAAATATGTGGATAGGCAAATTATATTAATCTGTTGTGCATATGTAGAAATGTAGTTACTTTTATATTTCTGTATAATCAGTAAACTTTTTAGGTTAACATATTAGTTATAATATTTCTTTATATGGATTATTTTTGATATTTAGATTCATGACTATGTGGTCTATAAATTAAAAACAGTTGTACTTTTTTGTATCTGATCATTACCATTTATCATTTGTTGTCATCCTTACTAGCATATCCAGAACAATGATGAATAAAAATGTTGATCATTGTCATTTACATTAATCACCATCTGAAGAGTAAATATTGCAATATTTCAAATTAACTGTGAATGCTTGCTAAAATTTTTGTAGATAATCTATCAGCTTAGGGAAGTTTATTTCTACTATTATTTATCAAATTGTTATTGCTATTATTAGATGTTGAATTTTATCATATATTTGTTCTGTATCATAGTACATGCTCATTTAATTTTTCAACTCCTAAAATATATTTCATTGTAATTATTGTTTGCATGTAATGAACCAGCTTAATCAACAAACTTCTGCTTTTGAATATTGTCTCTAAAGTTCAATTGGTATAATTTTTATTGATTAATGCTCTTATCTTTATTTTCTTCCTTCTATATGGATGATAAATGTCTTAAAAAGAATGAAAATGTACAAAATGTTTTAGTTATGTATAGTTTTCTAGAAGTAATTCCAGAAAGGTGAATACCATTAAATGTACCTCCACAAGGAAGGATATTGTGTTTCCTAGGTTTTATTTATATTCATACTATTATATTGAAACAGATATTATAATACAAACTTGTTTAATTTGAGAGTTTCTTTGTCTTTGTTATGCTTTATGACTCTTAGGAAAAGACATAATTTTGTTTGTGTAGGAATTTTCTTGATAGTTAAGATATATTTCTGATTCAGAGATTATTATTTCTTTAGGATTTCATAGTCAGCAAGTGGTGAAGGTGAAGTTTAAAGCCAAACCAATTTAATTCTAATGGCATCTTTGATCTTATAATTAATACCTTAGTTGTTTTTTGGTGTCCTGCTATTATCCTCTAATATTGCCCAGAGGCTATCAATCTTTTATTGAAAACTTTTGCATGCGCTTCACAGTATTTACACTTCTATCACCATCATAATCTAAAACAACTTCAAGAAACATGCCAATTATAAAATAAAATACAAAAATTAGGAGTCCTTGGAAATTTTACCTTTCAATGTTTATATTTCTCTTCTAATTCTGCTACTCAATTTCAATACTTCATTTTGACCCTGGGCCATATTTGAAGTATTCAAACTACACAATTGCAAACTCCCACAACCTATTATTTGCACCCTAAACCATGCACACATCTTGCTCTAAATGATAAAAAATGTTGGTTCATTTTCATTTTAATAATATCCCTGTTCCTAAGATTTTTTCTAATTCTGGTACATACCCACTATTTCTCTATGTTTTTGTTATCTATCCAAACTAAGTCACATAAAATATATTTTCAACTACTCTTTTAAAGGCATCAGTAATACTCTCATTCCATAAACTTTTTCTCTACTCCTATCTGTAACAACATCAATTGTGTGCTGTGTATGCTTCAATACTTATGTCTACTAAGACCTATGGGAGAAAGTCGCACATATATGAAAACAGTTGTTCATATACATTGCTGGGTCTTCATATTCCCACAAAAAATGTCTTACATGATCCTGGTAAACTCCACCTTATCTCTCTCCTACAATCTCAAAGAAGGGCATTTTTTTTAGGTTTAAAGCAAAAAGTGGTGATGCCTACCACTATGCTATTTCCCCTAACATCAATACTCCCATAAAAAAATCAAAATTTTCTTTAAAAAAATGATTTTTTACTAATGCTGAACTTGTTCTTCCAAATGACTGTTCGCTGCATTTTTAAAAACATATTCAGATTTTTTTAAAACACAAAATACTCTTTCCTTATACTGTATTTTCATTTAGCTAACATTCTTAGCCTCTTCCCTTCAAAAAAAAGTGAATTGATACACTAGTCTACATTTGTATTTTTAATTGCTTACCCAAAATTAGTTCTTCAGTTGCACTAGAATTTGACTTCTGCCCTCAGAACATTGTAATAATAGAAACAAAAGTTATTAACAGCCTCCTATTAAAAATAATTAACATGTTCAGTGGTCACATTAATGATATCCTCTGCAACATTTCCAATTAGTGACTACAGTTTTCTTTAAAATATCTTTAGCTTTCTCTTTAGAGTTCTCCTAGTCTTTGTTCTATCTTAGTTTGTTTTCCTGAACAATATATTTTTATATTTTTTTGCAAATGCCTTTAATCTTTTATTTTTAGCTTAAATCTTAGTGTTTTTCCTAGATTCTTCTCATTGTATACACACACACATACAAACACACAAACACACACACACAGATATACTCATCAATTCAAATGCTACTTTATAATTACAACATCTAAGTCTTAACTCCATTTCTGTCTTCTACTCTACAGTTAATGTCCATATATCAAAATTCATTAATGGCTATTTGCGGGTATCTCACATGTATCCAAATTAATTACATTTTATTGCATACTAACTCATCTTCAAAATCCATTACCTCACTGAAAATCACCATCAGCTCAGTGTTCAAGCCAAAGAAACACAAGTCACCTTCACCAATTATGTTCTGGATTCTAGCATTCCAGTCTTCTAAACACCATATCTGCTTTTAGTGCAGAAGTTTAAGGCACATATCTATCTTTTACTCTGTCATTAGATAGACTTTTTTAACAATTTAAAAATTATTTAGATAGTATTTACTTATTATTAAATACATCAGTGGTTCACTTCATCATAGGCAATATTTTAAACTCCTTAGCATGATATACAAGACCCCCATGATCTGAATCTTGCTCATCTGCCCAGATTTATTTCCATAACAAATCTAAGAATGCTTAATATTTTTATTCTATACACAACCATTTATTATGAAATCACCTTTCATTTTCCATCAAGATGCTAATAAATGATCAACTCTTCTATGAAGTCCTACAGACTTCTTCCCTCCCCACACAGCTTTGTTGGATTTATAAATCCCCCAATCATGCCCAATTACTGTACATTCACATTTTTATAATAATATTAATAGTAGAAATGGGCTAATATATTTTTCTTCATCTACTTCTGTTATGTAATTTCCTTGAGGACTAGAAATAGATTGTGTTTTTCTTTTAGTATCAGTAAGTGACACAGTGAATATTCAAAGAAAACATACATTGAATCATTAAATTTTTGTGCAGAGGATACTTTTGGAACATAATATGGTCAGAAACCATAATTATAGATGGAGAATATCTATGTTATAATTGTTTGCTTTGAGGAGCTAAATCTAGAGTTAATCTTTTTTTTTTTCTGCTTGGACAAACGCAGCACAGACTGTTTTGTTTGAAAAATATCTATATAACCAAATAGTAGCTACTGTTGTTTTTAAAATTATAAATGTAAGAGATTACATTTTATGAACTTAGAAAAAACTCTTTTAAAGCACCTACAAACTAATTAATGGATATAAAATAAAGTTATAGTTAATCAGTAGAAACAAAGTAAACTCCTAGTCCATAAAATATTAATACCACAAATGACATACTTAATATGGTATTTCTAACTATAAAAAAATTTAGGGCTGGGCACAGTGGCTCATGCTTGTAATCTCAGCACTTTCGGAGGCCAGGGCAGGTGGATCACCTGAAGTCAGAAGTTCAAGACCAGCCTGGCCAACATGGTGAAACCTCATCTCTAATAAAAACACAAAAAATTAGCTGGGCATAGTGGCAGACGCCTATAATCTCAGCTACTTGGGAGGCTGAGGCTGGAGAATCACTTGAACCCCAGAGGCAGAGGCTGAAGTGAGCTGAGATCATTCCACTGCACTCCAGCCTGGGCAATAAGGGAAGATTCTGTCTTAAAAAAAAAAAAATTAGAATACAAAATAAGACACAGTTAGTAAAAGTGACTATAGTACACAAAGAACCATGTTCTGTTTTGCTCTTTAGGAAATAGCAGAAAATTTGGGAAATGGTTTTATTTGATAATTTTTTTGTCACTATGGTGGTGGCACTTTCTTCTCATCCCTGCTTAATTTATCTGAAATAATTATACTGGAAATGTGAGATTTTATTTTTTATGTTATGCAAATTGTCAGATTTGAATTGTTGACAAGTAAAAGTCGAAAAATATGTAAACTAAAAACATGAGTAAAAAATGGCTCATTATGAACCTTAAATTCTCCTGTATCTTCTAAAATGTATTATATAAACATGTTTTATCTTTTGTGATTATTAATAACTATATACTTTTTAAATTGTTTCGAATCACATTTGACTTCTTTTGAAAGCAGAAGGTATAAATTTTAATTCTGTTTTCATGGGAGTTCCCATTTTACTATGCCTAAAGCAAAAGACTACAGGTTTCTTAATGAATAAATGCTTTCATATTTCTTTCAATTTGTACACACACACACAAAAATACTGCATAGTGATAATTCAATGATGTCAATAACAATGGAGTTACAAATGAATTCTTAAATACTGGCATCTGAGAATTTGGCATCAGATTTCACAGGACATCTTTTCATGCTTAACTAAAATCAGCAAGTCAGAAAAGAAGAAAGCTTCAAAATCCCTGAAATAAATTCTCAACACTGTAACCCAGCTGTCAACAGCAGACAGGGTTACATGTTGGTTGGCTGAGTTGGATGTAGAAATTGAAAAATGAGCAGCTGAGTCGAAAATGAAAATGCTCTGCTTTCTGAGAGGCAGAAAGGCAAATATAACATGGTAAAAGGCCCAGGAAGTGGGATCTGAGAAAGTACTGGTTTTTACATTGTGTAGCTGTGTTTCTTTTCATTCTTGACACATAGATATCATTGAAAATGAGTGTGTCATGTCACAAAATAGACCACAGTTCTCAAGCCCCCTTAAAAAGCATTTTAGATGAGAACAGAAACCAAGGCGGTGGGGTGGGGGTGGGGGACACACAACATAGTTGTTATGCAAAGATAAAATTTCTCATGGATTAGATAAATCTTTATTGTGTAAATTAAATTTAATATTGTGTTTAGCTGAGATCCTGTTATGATCTTAGAGATGTTATTTTTAATATGTCTCTATGGTGTGCAAAGAAGTAGTTGAAAAGTACAAATTTAGCTAAAATATTATTTTCCACCATGCACCAGAAAAACTACTTTTCTAAATTCAACTGTTAAAAATATCCAAATGCTGTTTCGAATGTCGTTAGTCCTACATCACCTATTAAATCATGATTTTTATTTGTATATAAATGTGTCCTAGAAGTTTAACAGCATCCTATTTTAAAATCAGTTAAAATATCATCACTTTTAAGTTAAATTAGTTAAAATTAAGAATAATTTGAATAATTATATTTTTATAACATTAACATACATATTGCTTGAATCTTCTTCATATTGTGTCTTCAAATAGGTCAGCTCAAAACTATGAGATATTTTATTATTTCTCCCACTCTGATATTTAGGATTTATATGTATATATATATACATATATATAATCTATAAAATTATGAATAAATCAATGCTAACCAATGTAATGATGAAATTTAATAGATACATGATGATTAATGGTGCTCTTCTGGTTCAGTAGAAGTTTTCAAAATGTCAATTTATACTTGCATTCATTCTTTTATTAAAAGTTTGAAGAACTCTATGCAGATGAATATTGGGCTATTGAATTACAGATCTGCCTATTAAGAGTTGGACACTGTCACTAAAAGCAGGTGAAGGAATGGATTTTCTTTATTATGGTTTTTAAAAATTTAATCTATAGCAAGTGTATGAGATTTGATACAAGAAAGCAAAGCATGGTTGCCTTGTCTTGTCTCAACTGTGAATGAACAGATGAAGGACAAAGTTTTTTCATCATTACCAGTCATTAGAGAATAGCATATTTAAACCACTACAATGGAAAAAAATCCACTTATATCTCTGCCAATAACTACAACTAAAGTCCTTGGACAGAATGTGTGGAGAGAAAACTGAGAGGTGTGAAAAGAAAATGACAGTAGGAAATTTGTGAGAGGAAAAGTTGGAGGTACCAATGATCTATTGGTGTGCTTTGTGGTTTACTCCCCTCCAGTAGCTTTTGGCTTTTATTTAAAGGCAGCTAAATTCCTGCATCATGCACATATATGGGCAGAAAAAGCTTTAAAAGTTTTCTAACTCTGGTCCAGAATATCTGAAAATTGAGAACCATCACATAGCTTATTCAAATCACAGGATCTATACCTCAGTTATTCACAGTGCAATTTTTCTTAGGTGTTTCTCTTAGCTAATTTATTGTTAGGTATTTTTAAATATTGTTTTAATATTCGTATATTTTTCTACTTTTACTAAAAACTATTTAGCTCCATGAGTTTGGAGAGTAACATTAAATACCTATGTTTTCACCATGTAGCTTAAGAAGAGATAAAATGGAAGGTTCATGTTAACCTTCAAATACATTTTCCTGCTTCCTACTTTAGATGTAACTCCATCTTAATTGTTTTGTATCATCCTCGTGACTACTTTATTCATACATATATTTCTGCATTATATTGTATAACTTTTTTATTTGTAACAATAAAACACAGATATAGTATAAAAATAAATGTTTATGATCTCTCTCTCCCTTTCTCTTTTTCTGTCTAATTTCAGTGTGTGTAGAATGTTCCAGGACTCTGACAGTAACAATTGGAACAAAAGCAATTCAGCTATTAAGATTAAATAAATAAATAGGAGAATTTAATGAAAAATCTTGAGCTAAATTATAGGATTAAAAAAATGTTAGGAACCAGAGCAGATCCAAAGTCCATGTATTTCATAATTGGGATTTTGAATTCTACTGGCTAGACTGCTTGCTCTCTCCTCTTTCTCTTTTTCAATCCTACTCCTGCTCCATTATCTCCCTCTACTTTCCTGTCTATCTTACTTTTTCTACTGCAGAAGAACAATCTCCCAATAATGATCATGTGAACATAGGTGGTTTAGGTTGACATCATATTACTGTTATTTATGTTACCATGTTCAAAATCTTGAAGAAAGTCCTAGTTGTTTACCTTGGATCAGGTGATATTTACTTTTTGACTATAAACTATATTTGAGCAGGCAAAGGAAAAGTTTTGTTGGCTCAGCTAGGATCACTATTCTATTCCTATAGCCATAGGATGAGGAGTTGTTATTAGAAGCAGCAAGATGTAAAGACTGTGAACAATGACACCATTGTAATATGCGCAAACAAACTCAAATTACTGTAGTTAACTTGTAAGCTATTTGAGTTTATTTGAATATATTTATCTTAGTTCTTACTAGGAATAAATATTTTTAAAGGTTAATATTTTCTTAAGTCCTAAATCTATTGATGGGCACTTCAACATTTTCGTGTCTTGGCTATTGAGGACAATGCTGCAATGTACATGGGAATACAATTTTATCTTCAACATATGGATTTAATTCTTTTGGATATATACCCAGAAGCAGAATTTCTGGATCATATAGTAATTCTATTTTTAGGTTTGTGATGAACCTCCTTATTGTTTTCCAAAACAGTTGTAACAAAAAACATTCTAAGTGAAATATTCCAGGCACAGGGAGACAAATACTATGTGATCTCACTTATATGTGGAATCTAAAGAGGTAAAACTCATGAAGCTGAAAATAAAATGGTGGTAACCAGAGGGTGATGTTAGGGATGAATGTAGAAAGAAAGGATTTTAGCCAAAGGGTACAAAGATTCAGTTAGATAAGCATAATAAATTCTGATGATCTATTGCAAAGCAATTTGACTATAGTTAGTAATAATATGTTGTATATTTCAAAACAGCTAAAGAAAAGCATTCTAAATGTTCTCATAAAAAATAAATGATAAATATTTGAGATGGTAGATATGCTAATTAGCCTGATTTGATCATTTCACAATATGTATAAGTTTTGAAACACCACAGTATACCCCATAAATATATATAATTATTCTTTGTCAATTAAAAATAAAATAAGGTCAGACATGGTGGCTCACATCTGTAATCCCAGCACTTTGAGAGGCCAAGGTGGATGGATCATTTGAGGCCAGGAGTTTTAAAACTAGCCTGGCCAACATGGTGAAACCCTGTCTTTACTAGAAATACAAAAAATTAGCTGAGTGTGGTGGCACATGCCTGTAATCCCAGCTATTCAGGAGGCTGAGGCAGGAGAATCGCTTGAACCTGGGAGATGGAAGTTGTAGTGAGCCGAGATAGTGCCAGTGCACCTCAGCCTGGGCGACAAAGAGAGACTCTATCTGAAAATAATAATACTAATAATACCAATAATAAAGTAAACATTGTAAAAATTAAGAAAATAAAAAAGTTTAACATTTGATTTTCTTGTATAGCCAAAATATTCAATAGTATAGCTTGTAAAACATGGTAACATTTCTTGTTTCAGTAGGTATAACTCTTCATTACTGTTATAAATTATTCTGGTCATTTACGATAATGTCAAATTATAATGTTACTGAAAATCTCTTCATAATTTAAAGGAGAAAGCATTATTGAATATTCTCTTGAGATATATTTATTATGAATCATCGTTATATTTCCATTTTAAAGTTTCTTTTAAATTAGATGCTGACATTGAATTTTATTGTCTCCTTGAAATGTATTTATCTTCTTATTTGAACTACTGATTTTGTTTATTTCATAGACATTACCTATTATTAAAGCATCTTTTTATTTAAGAATAAGTCTATATCACTTTTGTTAATTATATATGAAATACATGATAGAACTTGAATCACTTTTGTCATAAGAATTTTATGTGTATATTTTTATGTCCTATGCATTTTTGTAAATTTACTTTTTGTTACTCATTTTCACGTTTTTAATGTGTTTAATTTAATTTGTTAATTTCTGGTATCAGTGTTATATTAGTTTTAAAAATGAACAATTAATTTGTTGTTTCCCAAGTTATTGAATGTTTACGTAGTTCATTTTTTTCATAAGTGTTCTGTAGTTTCCAGATGATCTCAAACATGTTTTTAAGTAAACTCAAATAATCACTTTCATTCCCTATTTTTGAGTATTGTATAAAACTGCCATCTACCAAAGTCTGATGTATTACAATGTAAAATTAGAATAAAATGCCATATTCACATACATTTTATGTTAATTTAAGCTCATGATACTGAATTACTGAATGGCAATTGAAGGTTAGTGATAATCAGGGTAAGTGAAGAATTTCCTTAGGAATCCGTTTATATCCAAATCAAGTATTTCTTAAATTGCATTGAAAAAAGAGAAGTTGAACAAGACTTAGTCTAATGATGCCTTGAAGGCCTATTAAAATTGTTTAGATTCATAACGCAGAAGAACACTAAGTAGTAAGATTTTACTGTTCCTCCAGGACTATGTTTTTAAAGGTCTCAATCTATTTATCAAGGTTTCAGGGATTGAATACACATATAAAATTATAAAAATTAATTATGAAGATGGAAAAATAAATAGAAGAAAGCCCTCCCTTTTTCCTATAAGAAATGTTTTTATCTAGTGTCATATAACCTATATGTGATCATATGATTTATTTCAAAATAGTGACCAAGGAAATTCATATTTGTTAAACTTTAAAATTGCACAGAGTTTTAAAATATACCCTTTCATTTTCTGAAATGTAGGCTATGTACATGTGTAATGAAAATAATCCCCTCAAAGCCTCAAATTTTCGGCTGTTTAGAAATTACATTTTCATTGCAAGTAAAGTTTCATTTTTTATGATATATTTTCTGCTAATGAAGTTGAAACATATTACCTGCAGTAGGAAATTAATAGTATGTTTTTACAATGCATGATAATTTGTTCTAGGCATAACACCCTTTTTCATGCTAACCAACATGTTGTGCTATAAAATATTAGGCCTATTTCTTTGTAACATATTATTTTCATTTATAACTCAGACAGGTGGTTCAAATACCTGATTTTCTCTCTTAGGCTTTTATATTTTAGTGTTCTGTTGAAGAATAGGCTTTTCTATTGAAGAGAAAATTAAGTAGTGTATGCATAAAAACCACAAATGACAAAGTAAGACAATAAAAATAACATTTCTAAATGTTAAATGTTTGGAAAACAATTGTAAAGTTTTTAATAAAGAGATCATAGAACACATTTGAATTACTAACATAGTTTATTTTCTATGTAGCCCAGTTAATTTTTACAACAGCTGATTTCTAAGATGGTACATTTTATTAAATACATTACTATATTTTTTTCCATTCTGAAAGTATTCATGGTACTTTGTATTCACTAAAAGACAAAATCTGGATGCCTGGAAAAATTAAATATGTTTTAATTATTTTTTCTAATTATTTGTTATGTATCCACATTTTCAGAAATAAAATTGTCAAGTTATATTTATATATATATACACACACATATAAATATATTAGCATAATATTCATATATATTTACATATAAATTATTTATAAAATTTATATATTTATACATATTTATATATTTTATACTTTATAAATAATATAAAGTATTTCATAATCAATTACATATAAATATTTACATATAAATATGAATATCATGCCAATATATTTATGTGTGTATATCTATGTTTACATGTGTGTATATATACATTTTTCAAACAAATGCTATTATGTAAATAAGTCATTTTCTTCTCTCTAAAGTTTACCTATAATGTTTCTTTCTTCTTCATCCTTTGTCCTTTTACCTGTATATGACCATAATAATATGCCTTCACTGTGTGTTCATATATATAATAGTGTAAACAAGGTGATTTGCATTTCATGTGATTTTAAAGCAGAGAGTAACTGAAGAGATAAACTTTGGGAGTTGACAGTAGGTATTTAGTCTGTGCGTTATGTTTTGGCTCATTTTGAAGCTCAGAAACTACCTTTAAGCTTTCATTTTACACTTCAAGAGAAGCATCTTTTTCATTTGATTGAGACTACCTGTAATGTGGCAAATGGAATGAAAAATGATTGATGCCTGGTTCAAACTACAGAACTTTTCTTTTTCCATCAGGGTACAAATTTCATTATTTGAGCCCACCACAGTGAGTCCCTACTAAAGCAAAGCCTAGGAACCCTGTGAGTGGGTCTGCCACTGGAACCACGGAATTGTGGAATCACTGGCAGCATGCCAGGCCTGCTTAGGCAATCTTCAGGCACTGGAGCACTCCAACACTTATGAGCAGACATATGCACTTCACCAGCAAAGTCATAGGGGTGGAGCTGCCTGAGGCCCTGGGAAACCAACTTCCACTCCAGTATATCCAGGAGGTGGCACATAATGTCAAAATATTATTCTCCAGCTTTAAGATTTAATATGTGTCCTACGGGCTTTTGGACTTGCCTAGGGCCTATTATCTTTTTATTTTTGCCTATTTCTTTCTTTTGGAATAGGGATGTCTACCTTATGCCTGTACAACCATTGTATCTTGGAGGTAAATGGTGTTTTGACTTCACAGGCTCACAGATGAGACTCTGGACTGTGGGCTTTTGAGTTGGTGATGAAACAAGTTGAGAGTTTAGAGCTATAGTTTTGGAATAAATGCAGTTGTATGAGAGAAGGATATGAGTTTTAGGAGACCCAGGGTAGAATGATATGATTTGAATATTTGTTACCTTCAATACTCATGTGTCTGGGGACGGACTGCATTAGATTCTTGGAGATGGGGTGTGGGGGTATGGATAGTATTCCTAATTTCTATATTTTAAATCTGGTCCTGAAGTCTTCATCCTACGGGAAAATGCCTTGATGCAATTTTCTCAAAGTCTCATGGGTGCCTCTGCGTTTATGCTACTGCTAAGTAATCTATTTCATTAGTCAGGTCTGATAATGAGACCACAGTAGATGTCCTCAACTCCTTCAAGTCTTAGGCATAACATCTCTAGATGCTTTCTTGTATTGACTCTATTAGAATAAGGAATATCACCCTACTGATGATTTCAACAAACAGGGCCCAATGGACTGATTTTTCTCAGGCATTTCCTCCCAAAACAAGAATTAGACTCAGTTACTCAGATTGACCAGGAAACCCTAAGTCTCCCCAACCAAATAGCAGGCTTCATAACATTTCACATTGAAGGCACTATCAACTTTTGCTCCTTATTGATATGTACCCCAATGAGGGGTTCCAACAGTATAAATAATAATTGTTTTTAGAGACAACATCTGTGCCATTTGGATTATACTTCTTATTTAGAGGCCAGTTACTGTCCTTCCTTCTCAAAAACATGGTGACTTGCACCTTAGGTCTGGCTACTAGAATGTTTAAGGAAACACCACTGGTAATGCATATATTACTTAGATGACTGCAGAGCTCTCTCTAAAATAAGGTTTCTTTCAGTTACTAAGATGAGCTTCCTAGAGAAAAAACCAACTCATTATCTAGGCATACAACGTGGGAAATTTTGCCTATCATGTTATTCAATTAAAAAGCTGATACAAATGTGCCCCTAAATTTACCTGAAGTGATCAATGACACTATCTTAGCACTGGGAGACATGAAGGTTAGCTTCAGCTCATTGCTCAGGGTTCCTACAGATGATTAAATTCTCCAGAATTTCTTCTTGCAAGCCAAAACAGAATCAGTGCTAATACATGCTGCTGTATCTTCAATAATGCTTAAAATAGGTAGGATAGTCAACATACTAAAGAATAAAGTCACCTGACTTTTTAGTAGTTACATGGTTTATTTGGCTAGTTAGACTGGCATCCTGAGTAGCATACCTAAGTGCAATACTGCGGGTTGGTCTCTTTCTTTGCCAGGAGTCTTACTGACAGTAGCTTTAAGTGCTACAAACAGAAACAAAATGGATTTTATATTAATTAGTGTTACATTAATAGAGAGCCTGATGAAATGATAACATGGGGTATTTCACCAAGGGCTTGAACCTTGTGGAAACCAGGAATGAATTGGTTGGGAAAAAATTGACTTTGGCTATTTGCACTTTTCTTTGTAGTAGAGGTCTTTTAAACAAAAGGCATGTTTTAATACCAAACATATCTTAGAAGATGGAAATAGTGTCTGCCTAAATATAGAAATCCCTAAAACGTTTTCAAAACATAATAACTTGCTCTTTCCATTTCCTGGAGACTTGCACTTACATTCCTAAAAGTAAACCAATTGCTCAGAGGAGAGTTGCTTAGTAAGTAATCTTTTCTTCTGGAGAAAGGATGAGAACATATATAGAACAGCCTATAAAAAGTTCAGTCGTCTCCTAAAATTCAGATCATATGCTTAGGTAACATACTGCCCCTATTTGAGCTGCCCTGTGAGGATTGAGATGTAGGGAAGCAGCACTGAGAAGCTACTCTAACTGCTGTTTTTGCTGTAAGAAATAGCCTGTGTCCTGATCCAGGGTTAGGGAGTCTTCTTTTATTATGTGTTATACGGAACAATGGCAGGATAACTTTTGAGCTTCCAAGTAAGGTAGATTCAGTCTTCTCACACGTACTGAGATGACTCTTAGAAATTTAGATTGAGTGTTATTTTGAGAATGTATTTATGTATAATGCTCTTGTGGATGATTATAGCAAAGAATCTTGAATGATGAGCTCCACAAGGCTTCCATCCAAGTATATACATTATGTAGATACATTGATATGTATTTCCTTATCTCACTAGTGAAAGTTGACATGGAAGCACAAGAAACAATTCTTATATAAAAATAATTTCAGATAAAAGTAAGCATAATGAAGAAATAAAACATTAGTTTAAGGAAGAATATATAGAAAATACTTGAAAGATACTAAATTTCTTCAACTGGCCAACTGACCATTGAGGAAATTTAGAAAAGCAAGAGGACGAGTTATCACAGAAACATAAAGAACAGCAAGTCTCTAACATAAGAGAATTGCTAACTATATGTCATGTTTCACGCAATACAATGTCAAGTAATTGTTACAGGGTTTGAAAAGAGGTAGGTCGCTGACTTTGGAAAATGGTTTTTGAATGATGGGAGTAAAAGCCTGATGAAATAGGTAAGAGAAAAAGAGGAAGCTAGAAAACAGATATCACACTTATAGCTAGCTGATATTTCACTGATATTTTCCTGTGATGGGGAGCAGAGAAATGAAACAGTGCTGGAGAAGAATATTGGATCAAGAAACAATCATTTTAAGTGAGACAATATTTATGCTCTTTAAATGCTCAGTGGAAAGGGAAACAAATATGATGAAGAAAGTGAGGAATTAAATGAAAGAGTGAAATTGCTGTCTAAACATCATTTCAAGGCATGAGACATGAATCATAGAGTTCTTACTATGGAGGCCAAGATTCGAGTTCTCTTTGAATATTTAATAGAGAAAATTACAGAAATGTTATTGTAAAGAATTAGGACTGTATACTATATTGAATTAGTGATTAAATACTGATGAAAGGCCAGAAAGAGCCTAACATGTGTATTAAACTGGTCTGAGGTGCTCTGTAATGATTTATTGGTCTAGAAGTAAACATAGTAATGCAATATGGTTCTCGAGACATGGAAACTACCATCAGAGAAAGAACACACCCGTCTTGAGGGAGACTTAATAAGGTGCACATTATCAAGAGTATTATGGATCTTCCAAGCCATTTTGTTATACAGGGTCTTATGATCAATGGTAGACTACAGATATGAATGTAAGAATACCTGCTCTGAAGTTTATTTTTGTAATCTTTCATCCCATTATGTTTACTTTATCAATTGATATTGAGATATAACATAAATTTATAACTAAAATAAAAATTCAGGAACAAAAAATTAGCAACTCAATTTAAAAATAAGTAAATATTGGACTAGATATTTCTCCATAAAAATGTATGCTAATGGCCAATAAGGAAATGGTAAGATACTCAACCTCATTAGTCATTAGAGAACTTCAAATCAAAACCATAATGAGATAGCACTTCACATACAACTGACTAGTAATGACAAACGAAGTGGAAAACAATGTTAGCAAGAATGTAAAGCAATTAGAACCTTCATACATTCTGGGTGGAAATATAAATGGGCACCATTACTTTGAAAAACAGTTTGTTTCTCAAATAATTGAACTTAGAGTTACCTTGCGACACAACATTTCTATACCCAATTATATATAAGATAATTGACACCATATGTTCATATAAAAACTTGCTCCTAAATATTCATAGGAGCATAATTCACAACAGCTAAACAATGGAAACAACCCAAAGGTTCATTATTTGATGAACAGGCAAATAAAATAGCATGCATCGCTAGAACACATTGGCATTCAACCATATAAAATGGAATAGAGTACCGATACATGCTATAACATGGATGAATCTGAAAAACATGCTAAGTGAAAGAATCCAGACACAGAAGCCACAGACTGAATGATTATATGCAAGGTCAAGGATAGGCAAATCCATAGACACAGACTGTAAATCAATAATTGCTCAGGGATGGAGAAGGGAAAGTTGGGGATACAACCTGTATTTTGGGAGTGATGGAAATGTTCTAGAAATATATAGTAGTATTGATTGTAAAACATTTTGAACATATTACAAAATACTCAGTTATACACTCTAAAATAAAATGCTGAATTTTATATACATGAATCTATCTCAAAAATATATAAATATTAAAATATACCATTTTATTTAACTCTTCACCTTAAATAAGTTTAGAAAATCTTTATTATAAATTAAACTTAGTATACAGGGAAACATGAGTAAGTTTGGAAGATCAATGAGTTAAAAATCTTGGCATAGGCATTTTCCTATTTATTATTATTCTGTATTATTTCAGTAACTGAAACTTGCTGTTATATCTTGAAATTCAGTTCAATTAAATTTTACGGCCTTGATGGTGGCAATAGTTTCTTGAGTATATATTTATCCCCAAATTCATTAAATACATACAGCCTTTTACATGTTATCAACCTATTTTAAAGTAGTTTTAAAATAAATCTGAATATATCTACCTGTGCCAATTACTGTGATAGATATTGTAATTCAATGATAAATGACCAGGTTCTTGTCCTTTGAGAGGTTTACAGCACAGAAGCCACATCAAAAGATACAAATGTGGGTGAGAAGGTCCCATAAAGAAAAGTAGATTTATTCTGACAGTTATTCATGTGGACATATTCAATCAGAAGTAGGATCTGCCAGAGATGCAATTTTAACTCAAATTATGTTTATTTACTAGTGTTTGTTTTTGGTTAATTCAAGGCCATATAGTCCATGGATTATATGTTATATAATTATATATACAGATATGATTATGTATAGCATATATATAATTATATATTGTCATATATATTATAATGCATATATATTATTATGTATTTATTATTGTATATTGTATATACAATTATGTATATACAATCATATATATCAATATATCAATTTATAATTGTATGTACATAATCATAATTGTATATATACATTATAAATATATAACGATATATAATTTTATATGCTATATATAATTATATCTATATATTTTATAAAATTAAATAAACATACTATATGATTATATATAATTCAATAGATACTTATATAGGTATGCATATATATGTGTATAAATAACTATACATATATATATTTAGAATCGATCTGGGTTCTGCTTTTGTGCATCTGACTTTCTATTGTATTTATATATTCCATATTTCCCAAAATTTGTTCATGTAAATGCTATTTTTCAACAAAGCCAGGTATATATATATTTTGCCTTCTCTTGAAGGAGAGACAGAGTTTCTGGATGACGTTTCTCAGAAAGGCTGCTCATTGAGTAGTCTTTCTTTATTCTGACATACCTTACAAAGTAAATTGAAAAACTAAAATCAATGTATTCATTTGAAGATGTTATTTTTAAAATAAATTGAGTAATGATTTATCAAAATGTACCTAACTGATGATTCCATTTAAAACACCACTTGTATTCAAAACAACTGTTGATTTCACAGTATCCAACATTCTGTGATAACATATAATCTGGCCACTTACTTCCCCCTCCCAAATTAATGAGTAACATATTCATGGATTTATGTGTGTGTAAAATCTAGCTCGTCCTTTTTATTTTTTCTCCTATGTTCATGTAACTTTTATTTTTCCCTCTAAAAATTATTCTTTTCCTCTGATTACTTAGAACTTTTCTATTTAAGTTTCTTCTTTGGCATTGTAATTAACTTTTACAAAATATCACAATGTAAATGGTTTCATGTTGTGTACTTATTGTAATAGTCTACCTTTTCATGGTCCAGTTTTAGAGACCTATATACTAGACGTATCACCAATGGTAAGTCTCAAGTGTCCAGACAAGTTGGTCTTCAGCTCAAAGACACAATTTATAAAGTATTTACTTGATTGATACTAGAAGTATGACAAAAAATGTTTTTACTTTTTTGGCTAGAAATAAGGCATAAGCATGTGACTGGCATATAGCAACTTCGATTAACTTATTTTATTACTGATGCTGAATAATGTTTATTGAATGCATATACTATTAACACTAGTACAAATCAAATTGTAAAGACAGCACTAAATGTCAGAAACTTATGTTAGACAATATGTATGTGTCACTTATTAAAATATAATAGAGACATATATTACATATAGTAGGGAAATGGTTCTGGATTTGAAACACCATTTTTATTTCTCAAGCCCTTCCTGCCTTTCCAAAGTAAATTCTCTGATTATTCAGATGGCTCTTCATATTTTACATGAGTTGAGTATTAAAAAATAAGGCAAAAATCCTATCAGACTGTAATCCTGGATATTTGGACTCATGAAATTATACTAAAGCATCTCATGAGAGTAAGCAAAATATAAACACTGTTTTGATGGCTCAAGTGAAGTTTCCAATTGCACTTTGCTGTATCTTCCATGCTAATAAATGTGCTTTTTATTTATAGCATATTTTCATTATTTACATAATGTCAGGTGGTTATAGGAGAAAAATGTTTGAAAAAATAGCACACATTTTATTTACATTTCAACTGCACAGGGCTATTTCAATCTGTGCTGCTGCAAATTGAAGATCCATTATACCAAGTTATAATTATTAAGAAAGATGAAAAGACAATAAAAAACAAAATTTGACAAATGTCATTTGATATTATTCTGTAGGAACAAATTCTATATTCTAAATAAAGCTGCTTTATTTTAAATATTGGTTAACATAATGCTTCTCAATTCTTGCAATTTAAATACAATGCTAATGGTATTAAAATATAATTTTCTGTTAAAAAAGATGTGTAATTTGTAGGCATTTAATGGATTGACTATTAAGTTTCATTTTTCAAACTTATTTCTAAAACTTAAGCTCAGCTAAGATTGGGTAGAAATGGTATCTTGCTGCTTTCATTAAAGTACTACATGCTCTTGTTGTACTTCCTGAGGCGTGTGCTCGCATCCATATGTATAAGAGCAGCATGTGGGAGAGATATTGACAGTATGGTTAGTTTAAGTTTAGAATTTCTTGTCATGTTTTCTGTGTTTCTGCATGCAGTGGATTTTGGAAATGATTTATGAGTCATGTTCAAGATTGCTTAGTGTTGAAATTACTACTGCAAGAATTCATGGTCTGGCTTGTTTGCTGTTACTGACAGAACCTGCAGGTTTGAGATTGGAAAGCAGCAGATACTAAATATCAGTCACTTATGTTTTTGTAATTCTTTCAATATTTAAAAAGAATCTTATCATTGTTAAGTTTTATCTTGGGATTTACACTTTGTATGTTCTGAAATTATCCCTATTCTTATTATTAAAGCAATAGAAAGTTGTTCATATATTTTTTTAATATCCTTTCCATTTAGAAAATAATTTTCAGGTCTCTGTTTAATTGAGGATCAACAGGGAGAGACTTAATACTTCCTTATAGAAGATGAGTTTCTTTCTGGGAAAAATATATTTGTTCTTTTCAGAAAATCTTTCACTGACTTCAATTGACTTCTACAATGATTTGTTTTTCTATATGTATGATATTATTTTACAAGAATGCTATAAATTTTATGCTGCATTAAGATATAGTTTTATTATTGGATCTTCAAGAACTAGGGCAAAAAAAATATTATTCTTTTATTTGCAAATCATCTGAGGACAAGTCATGTTCTTGAAAACAAAAACTATATCTGAGAGGGAAAGCCCAGAGGTGATACTCACAGGAATCCCTAATATTTATTCCTGACCAAAAGTATCAAAGCTCTCTAGAAAATAGGTAATGTAGAGTAGGTGTAGTTTGGCAATTTACTTTTGGGGAAAAGCCAAGATAATGGAAGACTATACACATAAAATATATTTCTATGGCTATGTTAGCACTCTTGAAAACTGGATAAAGATGTCTTGGATGACATAGGAAATGAGACAATCTTTACAATCCTGGGAAAATACGATATGGTAAGAGACTATATCTGTACTTTTATGGTTCTTTAAAGTTCCATTTCCTCTGCATTAATTCATTAGATCATTCAATAAATATTCAGTCACCTTACATGAAAGACTCTATTACAAAATTATAAATGCATCAATAAACAAAAGAGATACAATTCCTTACTTTTATAGATCATTTTTATTATTGTTATATTCTTAACTTTTTCAATCTCTTCCAGTTGTGCCAGCTGAGTTAGAATAATTTTTTTTTCAAATTTGGGAGGGAGATTTGAGTAATAATCACAGAGATTAAAAAAAAAAAAAAAAAACAAGAGAGAAGATACGTGATGAGGAATTGGTCAGCTATTTTTCTCTTAATTAACTGAAAAATTTACCAGTTACAAACCTTAGAAATTCAGGATACACTTCTTAAACACGAAAATTATTTGATCCCTTAGGGATCAAGTTTGGTTTCTAACCCATGAATTATCACTTTAGGAATCACTTGTATATATCTACATATATAGGAATCACTTGTATATATCTACATATATACATATGTGTGTGTTTGTGTGCATTTGTTGTTGAGCTTGAATCTTCAATTTGGCATGATTTTACAACATGGTAGACTTTCTTTTTGAAAGTCATATCACTTATTCGGTTGGTGTATTTGTTAGATCACATAAAGTCCATAGCGCAATCCAAGCTCCATGTATATAGACATACCTTGATACTTACATGGCTTTCTTATTTTTGATTACTCACTTATACTAAAGATGATTATATCTTTAGATGATTATACATTAGCGGGTGACAATAATAGTCCACATTGATATTTGGTATTTACTGCTGTGTAACAAATTACCACAAACTTAGCTGCTTCAGTGGCATTTGTGTATTAGATCATAGTTAGGTCAGACAGAAGTCCAGGTACAGTGTCCCCGGATTCTCTACTCACAGCCTCATAAGACTAAAATCAAGCGATCATCTAGGCTGCATATTCATTTAAAATTAAGAGTCTTCTTCTAAGGGTTCACATGATTAAGTCAGATCCTCCAAAGCTAATTTTCTTTCCTTTCAACAATAGCATCTAATCTAAATCAATCTAATCTAATGTATTCTAATCCAATCCAAACATGGGATGGCTATTCTAACAAATTACCAATTCTCAAGAGTGATACAAGGTATGTATATCATAGGGCAGGAATCTTGGGACTATGTAGGAGATCCTGAGTCACTAAAACATTGGAATATATTCTTATTTTTGTTATAGGGAATATTTTTAATTTGGTATGTTTTAATCTAAGAACTAAATTCAGGTCAGGCGCAGTGGCTCACTCCTGCAATCCTAGCACTTTAGGAGGCTGAGGCAGGCAGATCACGAGGTTAGGAGTTCAAGATCAGCCTGGCCAACATGATGAAACCCCATCTCTACTAAAAATACAAAAATTAGCTGGACACAGTGGCCGATGCCTGTAATCCCCACTACTTGAGAGGATGAGGCAGGAGAATTGCTTGAACCTGGGAGGTGGAGGTTGCAGTGAGCTGAACATCATGCCACTGCACTCCAGTCTGGGTGACAGAGCAAGACTCAGTCTTGAGAAAAAAAAAAAAAAAGAACAACTAAGTTCAAAAATTTCCATGCCAATTATTTAAAAACTTGAGGCTTACTGAAATAAATTAGTTATACCTAATCCTTGCCCTCAAATAACTTATGCAATTGGATGGAATTGGAGGCAAGGGTAACGTGGAAATAAAAGTAGGCAATGTAAAGCAAGCACATTAACATATGTGCCAAAGAAAACCTAAGAGACAATCGAAGATGAGGGGTGACGTGACTCAGACATTAGGGCTGGCCCCCTTTTGGGAGCTGAGCCTTTAGGTAGAGAAAAGATAGAGATTGTGGCATTTAGCAAATCTACCTAAAAAGTTCAGACTGATTTTTGACAATTTATACAGCTACCTTAATGACTTAGACATTCACTAATATTTTTCCTGAACTTGACAGCTAAAGAAATCTTTAAACTAATATAGATGGATCCCTTATTTTTTTTCCTTCAATTATTTTCTGCCAAACTTTAATTTGGCATAGCAAAATATGGAATATGACACCTGCCTTTGTAACTGGTTTCATCTCATGTGTTCACTCTGTCCTCTGTCCACCTGGCACTTTTTCATTTCTCAACAATATTCTCTTTCAATTGAAAATATCTGAATGTATTTTCTTCCTGAAATACTTTCATATGCCTTCTATCACCTTGCTAGTCAATTCTTACTTATTCATCAGATAGGTCTGATAGTTGAGACATAATAATTAATGATTGTTTTCCTGTTTAAGGATATCATCTCCTGCTTTGATATTCAACTGAAAATAATTATGTCTTTCTTATTTAAATGTAAAAAATCAAGAAAATGAGAGATCATGTTTTTTCTTCAGTTTGATATTTCTAAAATTAGGTAAGTTTTCAAAAAAATTAAATTAATGAATTAAGGCATGAATGAATGAATGGGTGTATGAATGAGCACATTTCATCCATTAAAATTAAGCTACTTGGAGTAGCATACCAGAAATGTCATTGTTTAGTTTTGTTCAGTGTTTTCTATTTGTTAGTTCATTTACGTTAGTTACAGAGAAAGTTCATTTACTAGGACAATGAAATCCACCTCTGGACATGAAAGCAACAAATATATTACATAAATTGGCATATCTCTTTAATTTTAGTTGTACATGCAGTTCTATTAAGAACAATAAATAATAGCAAACATTTATTGAATGTCACTGTGCCAAATGTGAAGTGCTTCATATTGCTCAAACAGAATCTCCTCAGCATGCATTTAAGACACAAACATCTTTAAAGTTTCGGGATTATTCACAATTTGTGAACGGGAAGTCAACCATTACCTTTCTTAGACGCTTTTTTAATTCAGGTGAATATTACAGCTTTGTACCAGTATATGTTGTCCATAGCTATTTGATTTCTTCCTACCAGACACAAAGTCAGTAGTCACTATCCCACTTCAGTCTTAAATACTGCAACGTATCATGTGGGCTTACCTGAATGGGAGGGGAAATTTGTTTTCTTCATGAATGTTATCTATTTAGCTTTTCCAAACTAGAACTCTTCAAGTTATGCTCACCAACACAATAACTGTGTAACCTTTGGAGTGTTGGCAATGACAGATTTGTCAAGTGGGGTCTCAAATGTTTAGAGATGCAATGCCCTGAGGAATTAAGTTGACTGAAATCAAGTACCTAAAATAAGAAATTTTTTATATGAGAATAAAGGTTGAATATTCCACTTAAGCATCAAGCAGGAGTAAAATCAGATGATATAATCAGTTGAAAATTAGATGACCAGCAATAAAATCACTTGCTACTTTAGGTGCAAGCAGGAACTAATTCTGACATTGCAGCCCATCTGTCCTCTCTGCCATCTCTCTTTTATATTAATAATTATCAGCCAAAGAACAAGGGGGAAATATTTTTGAGGGCCAAAATATCTATACACAAAATGTCTCTGTGAATTGAGGTAAATTTAGAATTCATCTCAAAGTTTTAACAGAAACCCAGAATTAACTTCCATATTTTAATCACTTAGACAATTTTTAAACATTTAAATAATTGTTCTCATTAAAATATCTTGAAAACTTATTATATCTTAAGTGTTCCAATTTATTTCTTATAGATTGTGGCAGAGCTCCAGAGAACTCTAATTAAACAAAAATATCAATATAGAAAATGAAAATTGGGGTTAGAAATTGTATTTGAGTTTATGAAGATGATTAAAACCAGGATCAAATGGCATTGATAATTAATCATTTTAGCAATTTAGAGTAATTGAAATAAGTTTGGATTAGAAAACTTGAAGTTGTTGTACACAAGCACAATAGTCTTAAGTTCTTCCTTGTATATTTTACTCTTTCCCTTCACGCTAACATTGATAAATAAATGAAATAATTTCCTGGTGCAGACAATTTATTTTTGATTATGTGCTCCTTCAAATTGTCTCTATTTGCAGATAACATGATTGTATATTTAGAAGACCCTATGGTCTTGGCCCAAAATCTCCGTAAACTGGCAAGCAACTTCAGAAAGTCTCAGGATACAAAATCAATGTGCAAAAATCATAAGCATTACTATACACCAATAACAGACTGAAAGAGAGCCAAATCAAGAATGAACTGCCATTCACAATTCCTGCAAAGAGAATAAAATACCTAGGAATACAACTAACAACGGATGTAAAGGACCTCTTCAAGGAGAACTATAAACCACTGCTCAACAAAATAAGAGAGGACACAAACATATGGAGAAATATTCCATGCTCATGGTTAGGAAGAATCAATATCATGAAAATGGCCATACTGCCCAAAGTAATTTATAGATTCAACACTATCCCCTTCAAGCTATGAAGGACTTTCTTCACTGAACTGGAAAAAACCACCTTAAACTTCATATGGAGCCAAAAGAGAGCCCACATAGCCAAGTCAATTCTAAGCAAAAAGAACAAAGCTGGAGGCATCACACTACCAGACTTCAAACTATACTACAAGGCTACAGTAATCAAAACAGCATGGTACTGGTACCACAAAAGAGATATAGACCAATGGAACAGAACAGAGGCCTTGGAGGCAAAGCTACACATCTACAACCATCTGATCTTTGACAAACCTCACAAAAACAAGCAATGGGGAAAGGATTCCCTGTTTAATAAATGGTGTTGGGAAAACTGGCTAGCCATGTGCAGAAAGCAAAAACTGAACCCCTTCCTGACACCTTACACTAAAATTAACTCCAGATGGATTAAAGACTTAAGACCTAACACCATAAAAACCCTAGAAGAAAACTTAGGCAAAACCATTCAGGACATAGGCATAGGCAAGGACTTCATGACTAAAACACCAAAAGCATTGGCAACAAAAGCCAAAATAGACAAATGGGACGTAATTAAACTCCAGAGCTTCTGCACAGCAAAAGAAACAGTCATTAGAGTGAATCGGCAACCAACAGAATGGGAAAAATTTTTCAATCTACCCATCTGACAAAGGACTTGTATCCAAAATCTACAAAGAACAAAAACAGATTTACAAGAAACAAACAAACAAACCCATTCAAAAGTGGGCAAAGGATATTAACAGACACTTTTCAAAAGAAGACATATATGAGGCACAGAAACATACAAAAAAAATGCTCATCATCACTGGTTATTAAAGAAATGCAAATCAAAACTACATTGAGATACCATCTCACGCCAGTTAGAATGGCAATCATTAAAAAATCCAGAGACAGCAGATGCTGGAGAGGATGTGGAGAAATAGGAACACTTTTACACTGTTGGTGGGAGTGTAAATTAGTTCAAACATTGTGGAAGACAGTGTGGCAATTCCTCAAGGACCTAGAAATAGAAATTCCATTTGACCCAGCAATCCCATTACTTGGTATATATCCAAAGGATTATAAATCATTCTACTATAAGGACACATGCACACATATGTTCACTGCAGCACTGTTTACAATAGCAAAGACTTGGAACCAACCCAAATACCTATCGTTGATAGACTGGACTAGGAAAATGTGGCACATATACACCATGGAATACTATGCAGCCATAAAAAGTGATGAGTTCGTGTCCTTTGTAGGAACATGAATGAACCTGGATACCATCATTCTCCACAAACTGACACGGGAACAGAAAATCAAAAACCGCACGTTCTCACTCATAGGTGGGTGTTGAACAATGAGAACACATGGACACAGGGAGGGGAGCATCACACTCTGAGGTCTGTGGGGGTGGGACTAGGGGAGGGACAGTGGCAGGTAGGGAGTTGGGGAGGGATAACATGGGGAGAAATGGCAGATATAGGTGATGGCTATGGAGGCAGCAAACCACATTGCCATGTATGTACCTATGCAACAATCCTGCATGTTCTTGACATGTACCCCAGAACATAAAATGCAATAAAATATATATTTTAAAAAAAAGAAAAAGAAAAGAAACTAGGGAGGTCCAAAGAACATATTCATTTGCACTTACTTTTAAATGCTAGAATATATTATTACCTTTTAAAAGTTTTCATGAAATATGGTCCTCCACTTTTAAGAAAAAACTAAGCATCCTGCATCTTGAGATAATATGGACGTTTCTTGTAAAATATGAAGAGATGCTTGGTCAATATGTGCCAATCTTCATGTGTGCCTCTAGAACACAGTATTTGACCCACATTTGCAATTTGGCAGTTGCTCTCCCATCAAATATTTATCCTTAATGCTCCCTGTGGTAGTTAATTTTGTGTGTCAACTTGACCGAGCAAATGAGATGCCCAGACATTTGGACATACATTATTCTGAGTGTATCTGTTGGTGTGTGTCTGAATGAGATTAACACTTTCATTGGTAGATTGTTCTAAAGCAGATTGCCCTCCTTAACATGGTTGAGCCTTATTCAATCAGTTGAAGACCTAGATAAAACAAAAAAAGGCTGACTCTTCCTCAAAGAGGTATAAACTCATCTCCTGCATGACAACATTGAGTAAGACATTGTTTTTTACTTGCCTTCAGACTTGAATAAAAATATTGGCTCATCCTGTGTCTTGAAACTCCTATCCTTCAGATTGGAACTATAACATCAGCTTTTCTGGTTCTCAGGCCTTGAACTCAAACTCACACTACACTATTGGCTGTCCTAGGTCTGCAGCTCGCCAATTGCAGGCCTTGAGACTTAGCCTCCATAATCAAGTGAATCAATTTATTCCATATATAAACATATATATATATATATAATATTTTAAAATTATAATATATATTAATTATATGTCAAATATATGTTATATAATCATATATAAGTATAATTAAATGAATATATAAATATGTGATTAATACACTCAGCAGCTCTCTTCCTCTTCTCTCATCACAACTAGCAACCTTTTCCCGTGACAAGATGCTGCTTACATTACAAGGACATTGGACCTGAAAATAATGTGGTTCTGGGCACACTTTTATTACTCCTTTACTTGCAGCATGATAATTTTGTGTTTGAAAGGCAATATCACACTCTAATAAAGATATAGGGGCTACCAAAAGGAATTCTGATGTGTTTTGGGGGAATAGGAGAAGCAGTTAGAAATTATTTTACATATGACAATCTCCATTATCCAATGAGGAGATAATCAAAGGGACTAGACTTTCTATAGAGGCCTGAAAGACAATAGAGTACATATTTACTTCACTCTGCTCAAGATTCCTTGCCAAGAGGAGGAAGATTCATCTTTAAAATTTTTAAGTGCACATCAGGCACAGTGGCTCATGTCTGTAATTCTAGTACTTTGGGAGAATGAAGGAGGAGAATTACTAGAGCTAAGGAGTTTGAGGCCACAGTGAGCTAAGATGGAGCCACTGTACTCCAGCCTGGGTGATAAGTGAGACCCTGTCTCAAACAATAACAACAACAACTATTATGTGCAAAATTATTTATTTAAGAAAATTCTATTTTTTCACCACTGAATTTGGTTTTACCCAGTAATCAACTCTCAGTCCTAACCAATGAATTGTGTGATGTATTATTCCTTACAATTTTGAGTGACTGTGTTTAGATTGACATAATAGGGAGACGTTGCAAGGGAAATTTGAGGAGAACTGTGGAATAATGTCAGCCCTCTTGAGATTTCCCCAATAGTGTGAGAATAAGAATGAACATTTCTTCTGGTAATCTAGTGCATAGTATTAATGAGATCATTTCCCAAAGATAGAAAAACATTAATTTTTAGAGGAAATTAAGCCCAGATACTTTTTAATTGAAAGGCAAAAATAATCATTGAAAGAACATAATTTGATAGCCCTCTCCCCAACAACAGATCTAAATTTAAATATTTAGGTTAAGTAAGGTCAATCCCAAATCTGATCCCCTCCCTCACTGCCTACATAGTTTTAAATACACTAATGATTCTCAATACTGCCTGCCCTCTAGAATAAAATATATAGATATAAAAAATAAAATAAAATGATTGAGAGTAGAGAGGCACTCCAGGACAAATGGGGTGTGCTCACTGTAGAAAACTGGAGTGGAATATGAACATCAGAAGTTTCTTCTAGCTCCCCATGTATGCTCTCATGTATTCACACAATTAAGAGCTATTGGTCTACACATAGCTTTAAGGAATTAAAAAAAAAAAAATCTTCCAAATGAAAACTGCACAAAGCCCAAGAGGAATATTGACATCACTTTGGAAAAATATTATATGTATACTTTAATAACATGCAAGTGGGAAAAGAAAGAGATAGAGAACATTTTAAAATACCAAATGCTATTCTTCTTATTAATCCAATAAATGAGCATATGTCCCAGAGTAAGTGTGAGATGGGAGAAGTGAGTGTACTGTTTCTTCAGCAGGTTTTAGTCTCTGTAAGCCTCTCCTAAGTGGGGGCTTGACAAAACAGTGATGGTAATTATTTAAATAAATATGAAAATATATCTTTCTTAAGGCATGAGCTCTCAGCTTCAGCTAACTGCCTTTCTGGTGCTCATCAAAGTTACAATCTGTCCCAAATGATGGAAGAAAATCCTTTGTATTGGGCATATTTAAAGATCATATGTTGTTGCTCTTCAATGGGATGACTTTTCTAAGAAGACTGACTGCACCAATGGGACACCTTTAGAACCCAAACTAACCTTAGCTGTGCATTAGAAAATACTCCACTTCAATGTTTTTCTCTATACCAGGCCAGGTCCTATTATCAGGCAGGGATTTTTCTCTCTCCTTATTTAAATAGCAGAGAGATAACATATCTTTATCATACTATACAAACAAAACCCACAGGGGTTAAGTGAGTTTATACTCATATCACAGTAGCCATAATATAACTGCTCATTTTATTTACAGTATAAATAGCATTAAATATTTAAATATAAAAGAGAGAAAAACAACAAGTGATTACTATATTTGTTAGTGAGATTTTACAACATTTCAGCATGAGCTTAAATCTATGAAACAGCTTTCAAGTCCTGTTACAAAATGCAAACAGTTTGATCACTTTGAAATTACCAGCAGGTTAAGCTTCAGAATTATTAGCTGATAGATGTTTTTTGTTTATATTAGCCTTGAAATTTCTCCTTATCTCTTACATGATGTAAAAGTGTTACATTTCTAAACTAATCAAAACATCTTTTGTGTTCTTCAGTGTCTCATCACATTCAATATTATGTTGGGAAGAAAAACTGTCTCAAACTTGTTGCAAATAAAATACCAGTTTGTCATGTTTTCATATTGCTATTGATTGCATTAACCAAGCGCAAACTATTCTGTTTGATCTCACTGTTAATCATGGGCTGTAAGTGCAACTCTAGACGTAAGTGCTTTGGTGGGTGAAATAGTATTTACTTTTCTGATATATAAAGTAGACTACATGGTCAAAATCAAGCAGCCCTAATGTATATAATCACAACTTTTCACGAAATATCTCTTAGTGGGATGACAAAAACTCAGAAACTCTTACAGATTTCAGTTACTCCATGAGGTGGGCACTTTGTACCAGCTGAAATGTGGCTGAAGGTGGGAAAAGTCTGAAATGGCAAATGGAGGATTGAGAGTGTGATATCAGTTACTGATTTGATATCATGAGTAACACTCTGATTAGAGTTCCCCTAAACCTCTTGTTATAAGTATTTATAGACATTTTTCATTGGTCCTGGAGTTACATGGAAAACTATAATAAACTTAATGAAATTCATGTGGATATGTTACTGATATAAATGTTGGAATTCCGGGTTAAAGAGGCATTGGGTTGCAAAATAATTATGGGTTAAAAATGTCCATAAATATAGCAAATAATTCTTAATATGTCACTCAATGTTTTTTACACATAAACAACCACTTGTAAAGTACCTGAAAGGTAATGCAGAACCTGTATACCTTGTAGGTCTGGTGTGGTCTTATCTTTCTTTCTTTTCTTTTCTTTTCTTTTCTTTTTTTTTTTTGAGAAAGAGTCTCATGCTGTCACTCATGCTGGAGTGCAATGGTGTAATCTTGCCACACTGCAACCTCTGCCTCGAGTTGAGCCTCCCAAGTTGCTGGGATTACAGGTGCTTGCCACCACACCCAGCAGAATTCTTCCCAGCTTAAAACCAGTTTGTTTCCAGTGTTTTCTGTTTCATTAAGAAATTGGTCTCAATTTTGACATTTGCTTGTTTGATTTGTGTTTCTATAATTTCACATGAAAGAGTCTCACTTCTACAATGATTCTCCATACAATATCAAAACTTCAGAAGCTAAGGATGGTATTTAAGAGAGGCTTGCCAGAAAAAAAATGACTATGAAGAACACAGAAATAAACTGCTCTAAACAATAGGGTCAAGTCTAAATGCCAAGGGGGTCATACCAATTACAAGGGGAAAGCGCCCCAAATTGTCAAGCCATAGAATGAATGAGAATGAGGTGAGTTTGCGTGATTACTATCTCTATAAAGAACTCTGAGAGCAAGAAAGCAGATCTGTTTTTGGTGGAGCTGCAGTTGAGGTCAAAATCCCATCCATTACCTTGATTACAGCCTTGCAAAGGATGAAGATAAGCTATACGCAGACTCCTGACATACAGAAACAATGAGATAATTAATGGGTGCTGTTTTGATCTGCTAAAATTGTGGTAATATTATTACAAAGGAATAAATAACTTACACAGATTTGGTAGAGCATAGAGCATTACATCCAAAGGTTTAGAGGGTTTGGAATTTACAGATAATTTATTACATAAGATTTGCTCTGTGGTTGGAGGGCATGTCTTTGACCACATTTGTCAAAAATATATTTAAGATGGAAGTCTCAGCAGTATTGAAGGACTCTGTATTATGTGTTCTCTGTAGGTCAGAAATTACAAGGGGCATTTCCACCTCCAAACTGAGGTATGTAAATATAAAGGGAATGCCGGGACTTTGAAGTGGCAGGGGCTCAGTAAAGGAATTTAATTGCCAATCTCATGAAAAGGTAGACATGATTACATAACAATCAGGGGAACCAATATCGTAATCAGAATTGTCTGACTCACAGAGACCTGTGGCTTTGGCTAGTTGATCATGGTTTCTCTAGATATAAAATAAATGAACAGACTAATATATTTTTACATGATCTCTATGAGCAGAAAAGTTCAAGGCCCAGTGAACAGAGATTGACTTGAATTCCCAAAATGATGAGTCACAATCCCTCGACCAATCTCCAGACTTGAATGAGCTTTCATACCCAGAATCTGTTTAATAAAATGCAACCTTAGATCCCTTGAAGAAGGATCCTGACATGCTGCCAAGATTGTATTTTAATCCTTCTCACAGCTTTACTTTAGAGACACCTTTGGACATTTACCAGGGCAAATGTGTATCAAACTTTGGACATTACTGGACTCTGACTCCCAAATTTCATAAACTCTTGGAAACCCACATTACTATGGTCCAACATTTAGTGTAGGTGCTTATATATGTCAGGAAACTGAGTCAATTTCCAAAAAAGCCAATATGGACTTTTACCTTAAGTCCATCTCAAAGTGGGCCTAGTTTGCTCCCAAACCTATATTTTGCTTACTCTTCCACTTTTGAAATAATTGGGATACACACATACAGCACCTATCAGAAGAATCACCACATATTTTTATTAGTTATCAATTGTTGTGTAGCAATATTATCACAAATTTGGGGCCTTTATGTATTTTGCATTTTCTAAAGATATTCTGCACATCAAAAGAAACTATCATCAGAGTGAACAGACAACCTATGGAATGGGAGACAATGTTTGCAGTCTATCCATCTGACAAAGCTCTAATATACAGAGTCTACAAAGAACAAACAAATTTACAAGAAAAAAGAACATTAAAAAGTGGGCAAAGGACATAAACAGTCACTTCTCAAAGAAGACGTACATGAGGCTAACAAACATATTTTAAAAAGCTCAACATCCTTAACCATTAGAAAAATGCGAATCAAAACCACACTGAAATACCATCTCACACCAGTCAGAATGGCAATTATAGAAAGGAAAGAAACAACAGATGCTGGCAAGGTTGCAGAGAAAAAGAAACACTTTTACACCATTGGTGGGAGTATAATTTGTTTAACCATTGTGGAAGACAGTGTGGTGATTCCTCAGACAGCTAGAAGCAGAAATACCATTTGATTCAGCAATCCCATTACTGGGCATGTGCCTAAAGGAACATAAGTCATCCTGTTATAAAGATACATGCACATGTACGTTCATTGAAGCACTATTCACAATAATAAGGACATGAAATCAACCTTAATACCAATCAATGATAGAATGGACAAAGAAAATGTGGTGTATATATACCACGGAATACCATGTAGCCATGAAAAGGAATGAGATCATGTCCTTTGTAGATATGGATGGAGCTCGAAGCCATTATCCTAAGCAAACTAATTTAGGAACATAAAATCCAACATTACATGTTCTCACTTGTAAGTGGAAGCTAAATGATAACACATGGACACACAGTGGGGAACAACACACACGGGGGCCTGTTTGGAGGACCACGTAAAACAGAGCATCACAAAAAATAATTAATGAATGCTAGGCTTAATGCCTAGGTGATGGGTTCATCTGTGCAGCAAACTACGATGGCACACATTTACATATGTAACAAACCTGCATGTGTACTCTTGAACTTAAAATAAAAATTGAAGGAAAAAAATATTTTGCAGTTTATCAACTTATAGATTTTGTCAGTCTGACATCTAGACAGGGCTTAGCTGGGTTCTCTGAATGACAGTAATGATGTCATCCAGGGCTGGGTACTGCTCAGAAGCTCTACTGGAGAAGAATCTCTTCCAAGCACATATTGTGGTTAGCAGCATTCAGTTATTTCAGGTGTCCAGGTTGAGGGCCTTCATCCTTGTCATCTATGAACTGGACACTACCCATATTTCCTTCCAACATGGCCCTTTTTATAAGACAGCATACAAGGTGGCAATCTACTTCTTCAAAGGCAACAAAAGATTAAGAGGTGAAGTGAATAAAATATTAGGATTTTGAAGACCTGGCATCAAGATCTTGAATCTACCCCTCATTATTCTCAAAAGGTTTTGAATACTTTTCAGCTAAGTTCTAAGATGATCCTGATACACAGCTGAATGGTGGATAGGATTCATATTTTAAAAAGATATATAAAATATTCTAAACAGAATGGATAGAGTTTTGGGAAAACTGTAAGCAATGCAGGAATTAAAACCACTGGCTTGTTCACGAACAAATCAATGTAGAGCATAGGTCTCTTATTATTAACTAGGCAAAAATAATATTAGTTATATATATTAGTACTTGGCTCTGCATGGCCTTATATGTCAAGATAAGCAGCTTGTGAATTTTATCCTACAGTTATTATGGAGCCAGTGTATTTGGGAGGAGAAGAATATAAAATAATATGACTATTATCAATACTT
This sequence comes from Aotus nancymaae, assembly GCF_030222135.1. Lineage (NCBI taxonomy): Eukaryota > Metazoa > Chordata > Mammalia > Primates > Aotidae > Aotus > Aotus nancymaae. The sequence goes on from NW_026988413.1 coordinate 37,022,510, forward strand.
AATAAATATTAAATATAGAATAATTACTATTATCAGATATATATGCTCAAATTTCTTCTTGAAAGATTTTGAGGTAGTATAGACCTGCTTTTTTTTGTTTCCCATATTTTAATATGTATTCCTAAAATACAATGTCAATGCAAATAAATTAAAAGGACACAGGGTTCTATTTGTGGTTAGGTTTGTGATTTTTCCTCTTATTGACATTTTCTATTGTGGAAATTGATATAGTTGATTTGATTAACCTCAATATTTATCAAGTACCTAATTTAATGAAAAACAGCTCTTATCAATTCATTGTGAAAAGCATATTGAAAAGCTGTTCAACAGTCAGAGATTAAATAGATTGAGATGCACATTATTTGGCATGACTTCAAACAATTATACCTGACATATCTGCCAACTGATGTCAATATGGCTCCATTTAAAAATTAAAATCAGGTTTGTGTGCATGAAACATCTTTTTTAATACTCAGTATATAAGAAAATAGATCAAGCATCCCTCTTCAAAGCTAAACATTTGTTGGTGTGTATATGTGTTAAGTGTTTGTCAGTTTCAACTGTATTTAAGATTTATCAACAATGTCATATTTTTGCATTTCACCATGAAAGAATCTAGTTAAGGAATGATATTTTTTGCTACCACTAAGCTACCAATGTAGAAAAATGAAGTAAAAGATCACATATGGATCATAGCGTGACTAGCATAAGCAATACAGTCAAACTAAACCTTGGAAATATTTTTATGGTTATGAAAACATGTATGGCACATAATTACTTACTTAGAAACAGGTTAAAAGATTAAGTATATAAAGAAATTTTCTTGTTAATTTCAAGGATATCCAGGACTTGAACTCAGACCTGGACCAAGCAAACCTAATAGACATTTACAGAACCCTCCACCCCAAATCCACAGAATATACTTCTTCTCAGCATCATATCACACCTACCCTAAAATCGACCACATAATTGGAAGTAAATAACTCCTCAGCAAATGCAGAAGAACAGAAATCATAACAAACAGTCTCTCAGACCATAATGCAATCAAATTAGAACTCAGAATTCAGAAACTAACTCAGAACTGCACAACTTCATGGAAACTGAACAACTGGCTCTAGAATGTTAACTGGATAAACAATGAAATGAAGGCAGAAATAAAGATGTTCTTCAAAACCAATGAGAACTAAGATACAATGTAACAGGATCTCTGGGACACATTTAAAGCAGTGTCTAGAGGAAAATTTACAGCAATAAATGCCCACATGAAAAGCAAGGAAAGATCTAAAATCGACACCCTATCATCAAAATTGAAAGAGCTAGAGGAGCAAGATCAAAAAAACTCAAAAGCTAGCAGAAGACAAGGAAGAAGTGGAAACCCCGAATAGACCAATAACAAGGGCTGAAGTTGAGGCAGCAATTAATAGCTTACCAACCAAAAAAAGCCCAGGTCCAGATGGATTCAGCCGAATTCTACCAGACATACAAAGAGGAACTGGTACCACTCCGTCTGAAACTATTTCAAACAATCCAAAAAGAGGGAATCCTCCCCAGATATTTTTATGAGACCAACATCATCCTGATACCATAACCCTGCAGAGACTCAACAAGCAAAGAAAACTTCAGGCCAATATCCATGATAAACATAGATGCAAAAATCGTCAATAAAATACTGGCAAACTGATTGCAACAGCACATCAAAAAGCTTATCCATCACTATCAGGTAGGCTTCATCCTGGGGATGCAAGGCTGATTCAACATACGCAAGTCTATAAACGTAATTCACCACGTAAACAGAACTAAAGACAAAAATCATATGATTATCTCAATAGATTCAGAGAAGGCCTTTGACAAAATTCAACAGCTCTTTATGCTAAAAACTCAGTAAACTAGGTATCGATGGAAAGTATCTCAAAATAGTAAAAGCAATTTACAACAAACCCACAGCCAATATCATACTGAATGGGCAAAAACTGGAAGCATTCCCTTTGAAATCTAGCACTAGACAAGGATGCCCTCTCTCACCACTCCTATTCAATATGGTATTGGAAGTTCTAGCCAGCAATCAGTGAAGAAAAGAAATAAAGGGTATTCAGTTAGGAAACGAGGAAGTGAAATTGTCTCTATTTGCAGACGACATGATTGTATATTTAGAAGACCCTATTGTCTCGTCCCAAAATCTCCTTAAACTGATAAGCAACTTCACCAAAGTCTCAGGATACAAAATCAGTGAGCAAAAATCATAAGCATTACTATACACCAATAACAGACTGAAAGAGAGCCAAATCAAGAATGAACTGCCATTCACAAATGCTACAAAGAGAATAAAATACCTAGGAATACAACTAACAAAGGATGTAAAAGACCTCTTCAAGGAGAACTACAAACCACTGCTCAAGGAAATAAGAGAAGACACAAACAGATGGAGAAACATTCCATGCTCATGGTTAGGAATAATCAATATCGTGAAAATGGCCAACTGCCCAAACTAATTTATAGATTCAACGCTATCCCCATCAAGCTACCAATGACCTTCTTCAGAGAACTGGAAAAAAACACCTTAAACTTCATGTGGAACCAAAAGAGAGCCTGCATAGCCAAGACAATCCTAAGCAAAAAGAACAAAGCTGAGGCATCATGCTACCTGACTTAAAACTATACTACAAGGCTACAGTAACCAAAACAGCATGGTACTGGTACCAAAACAGAGATATAGACCAATGGAACAGAACAGAGGCCTTGGAGGCAAAGCTACACATCTACAACCATCTGACCTTTGACAAACCCCACAGAAACAAGCAATGGGGTAAGGATTCCCTGTTTAATAAATGGTGTTGGGAAAACTGGCTAGCCATGTGCAGAAGGCCATAACTGGACCCCTTCCTGACACCTTACACTAAAATTAACTACAGATGGATTAAAGACTTAAACATAAGACCTTAACACCATAAAAACTTAGAAGAAAACCTAGGCAAAACCATTCAGGACATAAGCATAGGCAACGACTTCATGGATAAAACACCAAAATCATTGGCAACAGAAGCAAAAATTGACAAATGGGACCTAATTAAACTCTAGAGCTTCTGCACAGCAAAAGAAACAGTCATTAGAGTGAATGAGCAACCGACAGAATGGGAAAAAAATTTTGCAATCTACCCATCTGACAAAGGACTTATATCCAAAATCTACAAAGAAGTAAACAGATTTACAAGAAAAAAACAAACAAACCCATTCAGAAGTTAGAGAAGGATATGAACAGACACTTTTCAAAAGAAGATATATATGAAGCCCACAAACATATGAAAAAATGCTCATCATCACTGGTCATTAGAGAAATGCAAATCAAAACAACATTGAGATACCATCTCATGCCAGTTAGAATGGCGATCATTAAAAAATCTGAAGACAACAGATGCTGGAGAGGATGTGGAGAAATAGGAACACTTTTACACTGTTGGTGGGAGTGTAAATTAGTTCAAACATTGTGGAAGACAGTGTGGTGACTCCTCAAGGACCTAGAAATATAAATTCCATTTGGTCCAGCAATCCCATTACTGGGTATATATCCAAAGGATTATAAATCATTCTATTATAAGGACACATGCACACGTATATTGATTGCAGCACTGTTTGCAATAGCAAAGACTTGGAATCAACCCAAATGCCCATCGATGATAGACTGGACAGGGAAAATGTGGCACGTATACACCATGGAATACTATGCAGCCATAAAAAATGATGAGTTGGTGTCCTTTGTAGGGATATGGATGAATCTGGAAACCATAATTCTCAGCAAACTGACACAAGAACAGAAAATCAAAAACTGCATGTTCTCACTCATAGGTGGGTGTTGAATAATGAGAACACGTGGACACAAGGAGGGGAGCATGACACACTGAGGTCTGTGGGGGTGGAACTAGGAGAGGAACAGTGGAGGGTAGGGAGTTGGGAAGGGATAACATGGGGAGGAATGCCAGATATAGGTGATGGGTATGGAGGCAGCAAACCACATTGCCATGTATGTACCTATGCAACAATCCTGCATGTTCTTGACATGTACCCCAGAAGCTAAAATGCAATTTTATGTGTGTGTGTATGTGTATATATATATATATATATATATATATCACCTTAAAAAAAGAAATTTTCTTTTATTTGATAACAAAATAAAAATTTAGTCAAATTATTTAATCCGTGAAAATGAAGACAATGATAGTAGACAACAAAATGGGTTTAAAAATTTTTTTTTATTGTACTTTAACTTCTGGGATACATGTGCAGATCTTACAGGATTGTTATAATGACTTCATGTTCTTTATAGGGACATGGATGAATCTGGAAACCATCATTCTCCAAATATTTTAATAGTTAATATGCTTTAAAACTACACATCAACATTGCAATTTTTATTAAGATTTGACATTCAAGTAAGACCTATTAATTTTAAATAAGTTAATTTATCATATTTCCACCAGGCTCTAGTTATGATGCCATCAACATACATACCTTTGCTCCTGTATATTGTAACCCAGCAAATGTATTCATCATTATCTTTTAAGTCAGCAGAAGGAACACTAGCAGTTACTGATCACATACAATATACAGGAGACTAGCTGATTTTCCTATTTTATTTTCTTTTTAAATTTTTAATCATTGGCAGTTTATTGTAAGCAAGTTCATAGCTAGAGGCATTCAATACTCATCTTTGTATCAATGTTTAAATATAATAAGAATTATTTGATAAATAAGTGGATAATTTGAATAAATTGATTTTAAAAGTTTTTTTAGTGTTCTCGGTCTCAAAATAAGTGTGCTAATTTTCGTCTCTAGTTACCTTATAAAGACCGTTCAATATATGAAAGGAGTTTTAGTGCAGAATAGCACAATGGTGTTACATAAAAATGTTGTGTAAACACAAGTAATTAATTTAGTTTTTAGAGAATCCTAGCATTTTATAGGAAAATATGCAGTTTTACAATTGTGTGTGTGTGTGTGTGTGTGTGTGTGTATGTGTGTTGGGGAATGACAATAAGATAAATGTTCAAAGTTATGATTGTCAAGCAAGTAAGCAGTCCTTAATCAGTAAGAAACTGCTAGATCATCTCCTCGAGGCTTTGATAGATTCAACCAGGTAAGATAACAACAATCTCAAATTGATTTAGACAGATTAGTATACATATAATAGCAGGACAGATAAACTTCATGTTTGCATTAGTTCCCCATTTTCCTAAGTGCCATGAAGAATGCAGAATGAGCTTTTATCATGAGTATGTACACAGAAAATGATGTCACAAGTAAGGAACTCTAAGCATATAAAATATTTAATTGTATAAATGTGTTTCTAGCAATCCTATTGATATGATTCGGCTGTGTTCACACCAAAGTCTCAACTTAAATTGTAGTTCCCTTAATTCCCATGTGTCATGGGATGGATCTGATTGGATGTAATTGAATCATGGGGCAGTTTCCCCCATGCTAGTTTCAGAGAGTAAGTAAGTTCTCATGAGACCTAATGGTTTTATAAGGTGCTTCCCCTTTTGCTGGGCACTCATTCTTCTTCCTGCTGCCATGTGAAGAATTACATGTTTGCTTCTCTTTCTACCATGATTATAAGTTTCCTGAGGCCTCTCCAGCCTCGTGGAACTGTGACTCAATTAAACCTCTTTCTTTTATAAATTACACGGTCTCTGGTATGTCCTTATAGCAATGGGAGAACAGACTAATGCACCTACTTAAAAATTTTTTTAGAGGGACTTATTATCTTTATGATACCATCCAGGAAACAAAGTTTCCCTCTGACCTAGAGAAAGACACTACATCTAGCTCAATGCTATTTGCTATGAAAATAACTGTAGAATGTATAAATAAAATCTCAGATAAAATGTAATAAGACATGTAGAAACACCAGGGGTAGTTGACTAACAACAGACTCAAACCAGCAGAACTAATACTGTTTAGTTACCATTCATTAATGGATATGTTTATTGTAATCTAAGGTAGTAGAAAGCTGGATAATTATTGCAATTGTTGGCTATATTTCAATATGTTTACACTAAACCTGAAGGCTGTCTCCAACATTGAACAATTTTAAGAAAACAAAAATACCATTTTTATAAAACTAGTGCTATATCCTGGCATGGAATATATATTTTTAACTAGTAAACTTTATAAAGCACTTTTAGATTCACAGCAAAATTGAGTGGAAATTAGAGTTCCCACATATCCACTATTCCCACATGCCCCCAAACTTCCCCACAATCAACATCCTGCACTGCAGTAGTGTAGTTATTACAGTCAATGAACCTACATTGGTACATGATTATCCACCAAAGTCAACAGTTTACATCAAATTTTACTCTTGTTGTTATACATTCTATGAACCTTACCAAATGTAAAATGACATGTTTCTACCACTATACTATCATAGTTTAGTTATAGTTTCACTGTCACAAAAATTCTCTGTACTTCACCTATTTGTCCCTCCCTCTTCCCAACCCCTGGCAAGCACTGACATCTCTATTGCCTCCATAGTTTCACCTTTTCCAAAATGTCTTATAGTTTGAATTATACAGTATGCAGCCTTTTCAGATTGGATTCTTTCATTTAGTAATGTGCATCTAAGATTTGATATCATTTGGCTCTGTGTCTCCACCCAAATATCATCTCAAGTTGTAATCCCTATCGTTCGAGGGAATGAGGTGCTCGGATCCTGAAGAAGGCTTCCCCTGTGCTTGTCTCATGATAATGGGTGAGTTCTCATGATATTTCATGATTTTGTAAACATCTGGAATTTTTCATGCTTGCACTTCACACAGTCTCTTTCTCCTGCTGCCATGTGAAGAAGGTTCTTGCTTTGCCGTCACTTTCTGCCATGACTGGAATTTTCCTGAAGCACACCACCATGCAAAACTGTAAGCCAATTAAGCCTCCTTCATTTATAAATTATCCAGTATCAGGCAAGTCTTTGTAGCAGTGGGAGGATGGACTAATACAGTGATTGGTATGACAGAGAGTGGGGCAGTGCTATAAAGACACCCCAAAATGTGAAAGTGACTTTGGAATTGGGTAAGAGGCAGAAGTTGGAACAGTTTCGAGGGCTCTGAAGAAGACAGAAAGATGTGGGGAAGTTTGGAACTTCCTAGAGACTCGTTGAATGGTTTTGACCAACATGCTGATAGTCATATGGACCATAGAGTCCAGGCTGAGGTGGTCTCAAATGGAGATGAGGAACTTCTGGGGAAGTGGAGCAAAGGTGACTCTTGATATGCTTTAGCAACAGTCTGGTGGCCCTTTGCTTCTTCCCTATAGAACTGTAGAACTTCAAACTTCAGAGAGATGATCTGAAATTGAGCCTTAGGTTCACAAGGTCTGTAGCCCCTATGTTTTGGCCAATTTCTCCCATTTCGAATGGGAGCATTTTTCAATGCCTGTACCTCCAGCGTATCTTGGAAATAACTAGATTGCTTTGATTTCACAGGCTTCTAGGTGTAAGGGATTTGCATTGTCTTAGATGAGACTTTGGACTTGGACTTTTGACTTAATGCTAGAATGAGTTAACACTTTGTGGGATTTGGGGGAAGTCATAATTAGTTTTGAAAACTTGCCTTCTCCTGGATGAGAATTTGGACTTGGACTTTTGAGATAACGTTGGAATGAGTTAAGACTGGGGGACTGTTGAGAAGGCATGATTGGTTTTGAAATTTATAAAGGACATGAGATTGGGGAGGAGCCAGGGGCAAAGGTGTATGGTTTGGTTCTGTGTCCCTACCCAAATCTCATCTTGAATTGTAATCCCCGTGTATTGAGTGAGGTAGATACCTGGATTATGGGGATGGTGTTCCCCATGCTAGTCTCATGACAGTAAGTGAGTTCTCAAGACACCTGGTGGTTTTATAAGCACACTCTCTCTATCTCTTTCTGCCATGTGAAGAAGGTCTTTGCTTTCCCTTCACCTTCCGCCATGATTGTAAGTTTCCTGAGGCCTCCCCAGCTATGCAGAACTGTGAGTCAATTAAACCTCTTTTCCTTTTACATTACCCAGTCATGAGCAGTTCTTTCTACCAGTGTGAAAATGGATTCATACAAGGTTCTTTAATGTCTTTCTGGGGCTTGAGAGATTATTTGTCTTTATCACTTAATAATATTCCATTATTTGGATATAACCATATATTTGGATATAACCATTATTTGGATATAACCATATGTCCATATAACCATAGGACATTTGCTTGCTTCTAAATGTTGGCAATTATGAATAAAGCTTATATAAACATCTATGTGCAGTTTATTCTATGCACATAAATCTTACCAAGAAGCATGTTGGTACATCACATGGTAAGAATATATATACTATTTTAGAAACTGCCAAAATGTCTTCCAATATATGCAGTTTTGCACCCCCACTAGCAATGAATGAGAGTTCCCATTTCTCTACATCTTCAGTGGCATTTGATGATGCCAGTTTTCTGTATTTTGGTCATGTTAACAAATATGCAGGAATATCTCATTGTTGCTTCATTTTGAAAATGTTTCATTATCCTAATGAATTATGATTTTGAACATAATTTCACATACTTACTTTTCATCTGTATATCTTCTTTGTGAGGAGAACTTTTTTTTGAAATTAAAATCCAATCACAAAATTAGAGATAATTATAAGTAAACTAGAAAACTGTACAAATATTAGCTTCCAAATTCTCTACTCTAGTTTATTGTTAAAACAAATGCATATCCAAGCTCAATCATTATTGAAAGTTTAGTATTTAAACTGTTGACATTCATTTAATTTTCATTACCAAACTCAACATTGAAATTAGGAAAACACATGTGTACCTATTTCTATCACCATTTTAGACTAAAAAGTTTCAGAGAAACTGCTGGGCTAGAAGAGATGTACAGATCATTTGTCTTTAGATATTATTAAAAGTTGTTAGATGATATCATATTTTTGAAGCATACATAATTCAGTAAGACTTAGACATTGAATTCCTAGTCAATGAAATTCCAACCTTTATATGTGAAGGTTCTATAATTTTGATGACATCTTCACTTAAAAAGAGCAAATAAATGGAGAGGCATCCACATAGACTTCCAAAAAAAATTATAAGATAGTTTTTTGTGTGTGTTTATAGCACAGGTAACAGGATGAAGGCATTGGTATACTTCACTTTCAAAAATCATAAGAATTAAAATTGTCAGGATTTTCAGTTTTAATTTTAGAGAGATTCAGGAGTCATAGATTATGGACCACAAGAGTAAGTAGTTTGTAATTTTAGTAAAATATGCATTTTTTTCATATTTTATTTTTGTTATTCTACAATATAAGCCTTAATATTAATAGGTATTTGAGTAATTGTGGGCAAAAATAAAGAGGAATAATGGGAAAACTGCATTCCACTGAGATGACAGGATTGAAAAGAAATCCAACGAGAGAGAGAGAGAGACAGAGAGAGAGAGAGAGAGAATAGTATGGTGTGTGTCCCTGCAAACTCTCAGGCATTGATTCACAAACGTTTACTAGTTTGAATAATTGTATATTTCACAGAAACCCTAGTTCTAGTTATATGAAATAGGGATTATAAAAATTTATTTCCCAAAAAAATGCTTTTCATTGAAGTTTTCTGCTTATATGTTTATAGTCCAGGTTGGTCACAGGAGAATGCAAACTTGCAGACAATGTTTTTACATCATTTGTCCTTTAGGAACTTTTTTTTGCTGCAAGCCAGAACAACTTTGCAATGGGCACCTCTGAATCATATACATTTGTTCCATGGAACGTTATGTGTTGCAGGAGACTTTAGCCACCATGAGAAGCTCAAAACTGATGAAACTTTGATTCCACACTTATTTTTCAACCAGAAAATTCTTATTTTCTATGTTAAACTTCTAATAAGATTGTGTTTGAAAACACGATTTTGCTGATAAAAATAAATTACGTTTTAAAAAATTGCTATAGGGAATGGAGTATCCAATCAGTTGGTTACTAAAATTGAGTATCATTGGAAAATAAACGTTATGCCTTAACATTTTTAATGATACCAGTATTTTTATTTTATGCGATTTAAGGGAGAGAAAGTCATTTAAAAATCCAAGAAAGGAATTCCAGTTTTTAAATGACCTGAATTTACATAACTCTATAATAATAATAATAAGTGATATATGCAGTTTGCAATGACTACTATTTAACATAGTGAATCATATCTTTGATACTGTTTACCATTGTGTAGTCCTTTTATCTTAGAATGCTCCTGAAGGAACTTCAATAAATTATCCTTCATACCTTCATTAGCTTACTGTCACAACGGAATAAAACAGAATTGTTGAATGTACATATTATTTCCAAACCCGGAAGTAGTCTTTTTTCTCAGGGCTAAATACATAAAAAGCAGCAAAAATAAAATAATAACATTTCTTGTGCAAGCATTGATATTTATTTGTAATTACAGAGACTACTATTATTTCTAGGTTGTTTACAATAACAGAGATGAGTAACTATTCTTTGCCTATACACAGAAAAGAAACCTAAACTCTCGAGATAGTCTAGAAAAAAAAAAATGCCAAGAAGAACATAGTGAGAAATTTGTAGAAAAGAAAATGTTTAGGCTTGAGAGAAAAAGAAAAAAAAAAAGGGGCATGAAAAGAATTGATAAGACACTTCACTGCTCAGCAGAGGTTAATCTAGTAATTTATGAGACAAGTAAATATTGAATTATTTTCATTGTATTAAAAAGTAAAATGTCTAGTAGGAGAAATTTCAGTAGGTTAGTAACGCAGGGAAAAGGTTATCTTCATTACCCTTCTGATTAACAACTGAAGTGAATGTCAGGAGACATACAACGAAGTTACTCTTCAGGTACACACTGAATGACAAGTGAACAAGTTCAGTCCCAAAGGAAATTAGTGGGCAAAATTTATTTTAAAAAGTAATTATCTAAAGTAATATCTAAAGTAAGGAACCCTTTTAAGATCTTTGAACCCTGAAATGGGAAATTCCTCTGGTAAAGATCTAATAAAGGCTGGGAAAAGTAAAGTACTATGCATTCTCTCCTTTTTAAAAGAAAAAGTAGTGTCTTTTTTCAACCTAAATCTGAAATAATTTCACTGTCCTTGCCAGAAGTCCCAAAGAAAACCAAGCAAACATGGCATTATATGCTCCACAACATAAAATGTGCTCACTAATAAACAAACTTTTATTTCTCTTAAGGCAATACTCAAATACCAAAAAAATTCTTGACAAATGAAACTACAGTTGTCTAAATTTATGATTTCAAAAAGCCACAGTACAAACTGGAAAATAATTTCATCATGAAAAAAATGGTAATATGTTTTTATTATAATTTAACATTTTTAAAATAATTCTGGAAATGATTAAAAAAGTATAATAAAACTGAAAAGTACTATCAAACATACAATGTACAAAGTTTTAGGCAAGTTAGAGACTCTATGACTGAAGGACAAGACATAGGGATTTATTTTCCATGCTGATTTAGTGTTACCTTCATGACAATGCTGCAAGCAATGTCAAACTGAAATTTTTAATTAATTACTGTTTTTGCTGAATTATTAAGCCTAAAGCCTAGATGGCAGATTAAGTTTAAAATGACCAACGTGACTAATATATTTGCTCAACAGAAAATTTGAGTATTTCTCCACTTTGCATTAAGTTTGAGCATTATTTTCGTAATACAATAATTTATATATATATATTTCCAATTTATTCCTTTACATCATTCTGAATATAAGCTGCATTTTAAAATGACACTGTAAAAATCTTTCTGAAAACCACCTAACTACTCCTCTTGTCAGATGTGAAGGTAGTATTGTTACACAGTGCTGTCTCTAAAATTCGCTGAACTTATACACCATGACTCCATTTAACATCAGATAGTCTCCTCCCTACATGGCTATTGGCTCTAGTAATATCACCCCTTTCTGTAGTCTCTTCAGTCTAAGAGAGACAGTAGTATTTCACAATTGCTAATCTTTAGGCCATTTATCTCCTATATTAGTCCTCTGGCATAAAAGTATTTTAATACTTTAAATCTAGTATTAAAGGGGACACCATTTAAATTTCTTATATAATTTTCTGTTATATTATTTGCACAATTCCCTTGCAATTGACAGATTGTCCTCCTTTCCCTGATTACGGCTTAACGTTTACAATATTTTAGAGATGTTATTTCTTTTTGTTGAAATGTTTCCTTCCCCATCTATCCAAATTCTATCTGCCATTTGAGATCCAGCTCCTATTTCTGTTTCATGAAAAATATTCACATCACTCTTTCCCATGTCTGAACTCACAGTATAATCACATGTCAGGTAACAATATTTTGGTCGATGATAGACCTCATATACAATGGGAATCCCATGAGATTATGATACTGTATTTTACTATACTTTTTCTATGTTTAAACATTTGTTTACAAACACAAATAATGACCACTGTGTTACAATTGCCTACAGCAATCAGTGTGGTAACATTCTTTTAAAGTTTGTAGCCTAGAAGCAATAGACTATACCATCTAGCCTAGGTGTGTAGTTTCTCATAGCATCTAGGTTTATGTACGTACACGTTATGATGTTTGCACAACAATCAAGTTGCCTAAATATACCTATTATTAAGTGACATGATTTAATCTCTTAATACCTCTTTCTCCATAGCAATTTCTATATCTTTGTATTACAATATATAAAATATTGTGGTATGATTTTCTATAATAAACCCAGAGCCTTTTTGCTTATATAATAAACTATAATAAATTGTGAGGTTTTCCAGGATGACATATGTTATGATTTATTAGAGTTAGCATATAGTAAGAAATAGATGCATTTTTTGTTTAATAGAGCTGCATTGCTCACTAGTTATCATGTTGTATTGTAAATTCTTTCACATTTGCATCTTAATCCATCTATTTCAACAGAATAGAGATTAAAAAGGAAGAAATTATGTCAAATAGAAGTTTATGTACACTAAGCACTTGTCAATATACTGCACAAGAGTAATTTCCTATATGAAAGATTTCTTAATAATCAATGTTATTATTTTCTCAATATGTTTAGAAAAAGAGATGTGAATCATGAGAAAACTAAAAATTTTTATGTTGGAAATACATAATCACAAAACCAAAATATACTTTGCTTTCATTATTAATTTTTGTGTGTTTGAACTAGTACACATTACTTTATTAAGACATTCATTCATCAAATATTGATGAATGTTTACTATGTCTTATACACAGATACTAAACAAATTATGAAAAAGTTGAATGATTACTTTAAAATTGAGTCATTTAATATAAGAATTTTGTTATGTGAGAAATCATAATAAAGTGACCTAAGCCAAAATTGTGGAGGAATGTGTCACAGATTAATTCCCTTGAGCTAGAAACTGTAAGATGCATTGTGGAGAGTAAGCAATGTTGCTCCACAAAGGGAGTGTGAGTGAAAATAATAGATAGACGAAATACCTGGTACTATACAGCAAACACCTTTGAATAACTGAAAGTTGACCTGAATGCCTGGGTTACAAACATCAAAGGGAAATACAATGTAAAAGTATCCAGAAGAAGGCTGAAACATTCTATCTAAGAGCATAAAGCGTAAGATATTAATATTTTGGTTTCTACCCTATGAATGAAGATAAGTTACTAAATAATGTTAAGAAGGGAACATAAGCAGATTTGTATTTTGAAAATATGGCCTCAGTGAAACAGAGAAAACAAATTCCAGAAGTATTAACATGCCTTGGAGAAAACCAAATATTGGTCTCTGGCTCTAGTTCAGATAAGAGACAACAGTAGCTTGGAATAAGATGGTGTCCATGGAAAAAGTTGTAGAGAAGGCTGCAGAAAAGAATTTGACATACTTGCGAGATATTTAAAAGCAAGAGTTGACTAGAATTGGTGATAAGGTTAGATGTGTGGGGAGCTGAGGAAGAAGATACAAATATAAAAGAAAAAAAAAGGTTTAGTTTTAAAATTCCCTCAGAAACAAAATCTGAAGTAAGGAATATATTTGGTTGTCAGAATTATATGTTAAATCTGATAAGTGATAAGTTTTAGGAATATATGAGATATCCCATTTGATATATTGAGTAGACAATTGGATATAAACTTAGAGAGTCCTAAGACAGCCAATTAAAATACGAGTTTATTAATGCAACCCACATTGTTATGAGATCTTTGAGTGTCACTTTTCTGGCCAAAAACCTCTGTGGTTCCAGGGGTGCCTTTGCCTGACCTTTGTTCGAGCCACTGGACTCATTCTACTCACTCGTCTCAAAGCCTGTACTCGACTTACCCTACTGTCCTGGATCACACACCTGCCAAGGGTGGGCCAGGTGTGGAGCAATGAGGGGTGTGTGAGCGAGTGTGGGGTCTGGCCATGGTATAGTCAGAAATGCCAGCTGCTGCAGCACGGCAGGCAGCTCCAGGTGCTGGACTTGGAACCAGGTCTCTGTGAGACTGCAGCTGGACCAGGCACTCTGCAAGCAGCTTTCCCAGCTGGCACTGAGAAATGCAGTGGTTCCTGGAAGCCTGGGGAGGCCAGGCATCATGGGAGCCCAAAGTAGAGTCACAGCACTGGTTTGGGGAGCTCCCAGGCTTGGGCTTCTTGAGGGGCCACAGGTCTTCTCTCCTTCTCACTAGCAATGTGGGAGGCAAGGAGCATGTTTCAGTCCTGTTTGTCTTTTGTTATAGCTCTTTTAGCTCTGCCGTTTGTTAGGTCCTCAGTTCTCAACCTGCAACCAGGAAGAATGAGGTACTCTGTCAAGTGGAGGGTGAGCAAGATAAAAAGGGATTTATTGAGCATTAGAACAGCTTTCAGGAGACCCATAGCAGGTAGCTCCTTTCTGCAGCCAGGGTGTCCCCCTGACTGTTGAGGTCCTAGCAGAGAGGAGACCCTGAAGTCAGACATTCCTCAGGTAGTCCTGTCATCTCCCCAGCTGTCAGCAGAGAGTGGGTTGCTCCTCTCTGCAGGCAAGTCGTCCTGTTATCACCCCAGCTCTTGGCAGACAGGAGGCCCTGGAGTGGGTTGCTCCTCTCTGCAGCTGGTAGCCCCAATGTCTCTGCCTCTAAAACTCTCAACAAAAAAGAAGCCCTGGAGTGAATACCTCCTCTCTGCAGCTGGTTGTCCTGTCATCTGCTCAGCTCTGGTTGAGCCTGAGGATTTTATGGTCCACAGAGGGGAGAAAGTGCATGTCAATTGGTCCATGGGCAGGCCTGGAAAAGGGACCACAAGTTTCCGTTCTGGTGCCTGGGACCCTCGGCCTTGCCCTCAGCCTTCAGGACCTCCCTGGCATGAAGGTGAGGCTTCACTGGGGACCCACCCACTTCTGCCCAGAAATCTATCTGCCTTTTTCTGTTGTTCAATGGCTGAGCAGGGCTCAGCCCCAACTTTGCTCCTAGATTAGTGTGGGTGCCCACAGCAGGGAGAAGCCAGGCAGCAGGAGCAGGAACTTCGAGCCTGCAAGGGCAGGGAGGCCTTCCCTTGCCCCCAAGAGTGCAGGGATGCCTGAGTCTGGGTGACTGCAGCTGCAACCTTGAGAGCAGGACTCCTGCCTGCTCCCAGTTCCCCAAGAACACAGGTAGGTCAAGATCTGCAGCCACAACTTGGGCAGCTGCAGCCCCACTAAGGAGAGCAGGACTCCTTCCTGCTCGGTGGAATGAGAGGCCCAGGCCTACAGCCTTGTTTTGGTTGGCTGCAGTGGCACCCAAAAGTTCCTGTCTCAGCTTGGAAGGGTTGGGGCTTCTGTTTATTCCTTAAGGCTTCACAGGCAGCTGCTGCCATAAACATCATGAATACAAATAGTATCAGTAAGGAAGACAGAAAAGTGTTGGCAACATAACATTGAGGAAATTCCACATTCCATGGTTGAGGTGACTAAAAGAAGTCAGTAAAACGAAAAGAGCTTACAGAGAAAAATGACAAGAAAAATTGCAGTTACATAAGTCACTGAGAGTAATTTTAAAAAGAAAGAAAAAAAAGGAAAGAGGAAAGAAGGAAGGAGAAAAGAAAGAAAGAAACAAAGATAAAATTGCTTATTGGATTTAGCAACATTTAAGTCACCGGTAATTTCTCTTCTGAAGTATAGTGTTATGATGAATGACTGTAAAGTGAAAAAATGGATCAGATAATACAAAAAATATTTTTAAAAGTTAGGATATGTACAGAAGACAAGGTATGAATCAATAAAGGGAGAACTATATTGTTTCAAATGGAGAAATTTTTAAAACCGTACCTCACCCCAGCTTTTGCTTCTATTTTTAGTTGACGTACTGTGTGTTTTTATGTAATATTTGTCCCAAGTGTCTGAAGGGACTTAGTTTGGCTTGCCATGTTTGTCAGCAATGTCCTCTGTTTTCCTCAATTGAGTTTCAAGTTATGAAAAGCACAGAGAAGTAGCTTGCATTATAGCTGAGGTAGAGCCAGGTCATAGAACAGACAAGTGGAAGATAGAGCTGTATAGGACCAGAGTTTTTGTATGCCAATGAGGTAAAGCTAATATTGATTTGAAGTATATTGTTATAAACTGAAGATGTTAAATGCAATCTCCAAGGTAACCATAAAAAAAACTATAAAATATACACAAAAGGAAATCAGAAGAAAATTCAAATGGTTCACCACAAACAATCAACTAAACACAAAAGAAACCAGTGATGGAAAAAATGAGAAACAAAAAGTCATAAGTCTTACAAAAACAAATAACAAATAGCAAAAGTAGTCCCTCTTTAAAAGTAGTTTTTGAAAAGACAGTGGATTAAACTCACCAATTCATAGGTAAACATTGGGAGAATATATGAAACAAATACATGGTCTAACTACATGCTGACCAACTACTTGTTATAAGAGAGTCATTTATGATCCAAATGTATAGAATGAAAATGAAAGACTCAAAATATATATTCCTTGTAATTGGTAACTAAAGGAGAGCTAGAGTGGCTGCATAAATATCAAACAAGTTAGAATTTGAATAAAAAATTCTACAAAACACAAATATTATGTACTGAGAAAAGGTAATTTCATAAGGATCTAAGTATAAACATATGTGCACCAACAATGGAGTCTCAAAATATTTAAATCAAACATGAACAGAACTGAAGGGAGAATTAGGCAATAGTGCAATAAAAGATGGAGACTTCAATATGGCACTTTCAATAATAGATGCAATATTTAGATGGAAGATCTAAATGGAAATAGAGGGTTTGGACATTATAGACCAACTAGACCTAACAGAAATATAAAATATTCCACTTAGCAATATCAAGTATACATTATTATCAAGGGTTCATTAAGTATTCTATAAAGTAGAACATATATTAGCCTACACAATAAACTCAATAAATATAAAAATTAAAAATCATACAAAGTAACTTTTCTAACCACAAATGGATAAATATATAATTCAATAACAGAAAGAAACTGAGAAATTCAAAGATATGTGGAGGATAAACAGCACACTATGAAACAACCAATCATCAAAAACAGAAATCAGAAAGTAAATTAGAAAATACTAAGAAATGTAAAAACAAAACACACCAAAATTTATAGAATGAAGCAAAGACAATATTCAGTGAAAAATTTTTATCTGTAAATGTGTATATTAAAAATTAAAAACTCAAATAAATAACCAAATTTTACATCTTAAAAAACTTTAGTTCCATTATGTGGTGAATCACATTTATCGATTTGTATTACATTGAACCAATCTTACATCCCTGGGAGGAAGCCTTAAAACTTGGTTGTGGTGGATTAGATTTTTGATGTGCTGCTGGATTTGGTTTGCAAGTATGTTTTTTGAAGATTTTTTTGCATCAATGTTCATCAAGGATATTGGCCTGAAGTTTTCTTTTTTTTTAATTGTAGCTCTCCGAAGTTTTGGCATCAGGATGTTGCTAGTCTCACAGAATGAGTTAAGAAGGAATCTCTCCTCATCAAGTTTCTGGAATAGGTTCAGTAGGGGTGGTACCAGCTCTTATTTATACATTGTTAGATATTGAAGGAACTTACTACAAAATGGTAAGAACCATCATTGAAAAACCCACAGCTACATTATATTGAATGACAAAAGCTGGAAGCATGGCTAGTGGTTAGGACTCCTGGTTTTCATCCAGACAGCCTGGGTTCGACTCCCAGTTTGGGAACCAGGGAATCCAGCTGCAGCTGCTCTGCTTACAAGATCACTCAAGAGGCATTGTATGAAGGGTCTCTTTGAATAAGAACTAATAAAATAGTCAGTGTGATTACCACAAAAAAGAAATATATCTTTATGTACCGCAGAACTTAAAGTATAATATAAAAATAAAATAAAATAAAATAAAATTGAACGTGATAAGGATGTCCTCTCTCATCCCTCCTATTAAACACATTACTGGAAGACCTAGCCAGAGGTATCAGATAAGGGAAAGAAATAAAAGACATGCAAATAAGAAGGGAGAAAGTATAACAATTTCTGTTTGCAGATGATATCATTGTATACCAAAAGAAAAAAAAAAAAGCCATACTCTCTGCCCTAAAGCTCCTTATCTGACAAGCAATGTCAGCAAAGTTTGTTACAAAATCAATGTACAAAAATTAGTAGCATTTCTATACACCAACAGCATCTATGTCAAGAGCCAAATCAAGAATGCAATCCCATTCACAGGAGCCACAACAATGAATAAAATAACTAGGAATACAGCTAACCAAGGAGGTGAACGACCTCTATGATTAGAATTACAAAACACTATTCAAAGAAAGCAGAGATGACACAAACAAATGGAAAAACATTCTATGCTCATGGATAGGAGGAATCAATATTGTTAAAATGACCTTACTGACCAAATCAATTTACAGATTCAGTATATTTCTATCAAACTACCAATAACATTCTTCACAGAATTAAAAAATAAAAAGCTATTTGAAAATTCATATGGAACCACACAAGACTCTGGAGAGCCAGGCAATCCTAAGCAAAAAGAACAAAGCTGGAGGCATCACATTACCCAAATTTATCCTATACAAGGCTATAGTAACCAAAACTGCATGGTACTGAAACAAAAACACAAACAGACAAATGGAACAGAAAAGAAAGCCCAAAAGTAATGCCACACACCTACAACCCTCTGATCTTTGACAAAATTGACAAAAGCAATGGGGAAAGAACTCTATTCAATAAATTGTGTTGGGACAACAGACTAGCCATATGTAGAAGATTGAAACTGGATCCCTTCCTTTTACCATATACAAAAGTCAACTTAGGATGGATTAAAGACTTAAATGTAACACCTAAAACTATAAAATCCCTGGAGGACAACCTAGGAAATACCATTCTGGACATATGACCTAGCAAAAGTTTCATAATGAAGATTCTAAAAGTAATTGCAACAAAACCAAAAATTGAAAAATGAGACATAAACTAAAGATCTTCTGCACAGAGAAAGAAACTGTCAACAGAGTAAACAGACAACCTCTGGAGTGGAAGAAAATATTTGCAACCTATGCTTCAGGTGAAGGTCTGATATCAAGCATCAATAAGAAACCTTAACAAATTAACAAGCAAAAAACAATCCCATTAAAATAATGTGCAAAGGGTATTAACAAATATTTTACAAAAGAAGACATACATGCTGCCAACAAGCCCATCAAATCATGCTTAGCACCATTTGAGAAATGCAGATTAAAACCACAATGAGGTACCATCTCACATCAGTCACAATGACTTATCAAAAAGCCAAAAAATAAATGATTCTGCCAAGGTGGTGGAGATAAGTGAACACTTATACACTGCCAGTGGTAATGTAAATTAGTTCAGCCATTATGGCAAGCAGTTTGGCTACTTCTCAAAGAACTTAACAGAATTACCATTTGACCCAGTGATCCCGTTATTGGGTTTATACCAAAAGGAACTTAGATCCTTCTGCTATAAAGACATGTGCACGTCTATGTTCATAGCAGCACTGCTCACAAAAACAAAGACATGGAACAAACCTATGTGCTCGTTAATGCTGGATTGAATAACAAAGATGTGGTACACATACTCCATGGAATACTACACAGCCATAAAAATAAAATGAGATCAAGTCCTTTGCAAGAACATAAATGGAGCTGGAAGACATTTTCCTAAACAAACTAACACAGGAACAGAAAACATAATACAACATGTTCTCACTTGTAAGTGAGAGATAAACATTGAGTCCATATGGAAACATAGAAGGGAACGGACACTGGAACCTACTTGAGGATGTAGGTTGTATTTTTCATTTTTTTTACCAAAATAGGCAAGCTGATCTTCAAATTTATATGAAATTTCAAGGGGCTCCAAATAACCAAAGTAACATGGGGGAAAAAAAGACAAAGTACTTAAATTTCCAAATTTCTAAACTTCCTGCATCTGCCATCAGAGAGTATTTTATAAAAAGCAAAAATCTTACCACAAAGCTACAGTAATCAAAACCATGACTCAAGCAATAGTACCAAATCAATATAACTTGAATGCATAATTTCTCACAGAGGTTCTATTTCACTTAATTGAATATGAACACTTTGACTTGAAGCAGAGACACCTCGGTTTTTGCTTGTTTTGAATTATACATATGACTGAGAATCAATGTACCTAATTTTTAACTCTGAACATATCTGATAATTTTTGATAAATCAGTTCATTCTTTTTAATACACACTCATAAAATGAGGATACCTATTGCTATATCCTCAGATTTTCTCAGGGCTAAATAAAATATTTCCTTGTGGCATCACTTAGCACACTATCTGACATTTAACAGTGCTCTATAAAGTCTAAATCATTCATCTTACCTTATTGTCAAAGCAATGCATATTTGCGTGGATGTTTCCTGTCTTTGAAGGTAGAACCTCTTTCCAAGTTTTTTCTTCAGTGCAGTGTTTCTGAACCCTGGTACCTATTTCAGATTATGTTCACAAGCTGACAAATTCTATGTAGAATTTTGCATATCAGCTGTCATGATACTCTTATCAATCTCATTAAAGAGAGTATATGTAAATATAACTGGCAATATTATAGGAGTGATATTGAATCTGTGCAAATTATTGAATTGATTCATTTTTATATTTGTACTACCTTACATCATTACTAATAACATTTCTCTGCAACACAATTTAAAACTGATTTTTTCAGATATGTTCTCCTGCAGAACATTCTGTGATGGCAAGTAGATTTCCTCTCACTGGGCAGTTCCAATCAACTGGTAATGGCTTTCTTGATTACAGCATGAATGAAAAATGAGAGGTGCACATTCTTTTAATCGGAAGGGTATCATAATTGATTGCCAATAGCCACCACTAGGACAAAAGGGAGACATGGTGGCCCAAATGCCAGATTATTTGTCATTCCTAAATTATTTTGTTTAACTTCATAACATTATACTGAAATAAGGAGTCTATGATTATATTGACATGTGTTTACAATCTGTGAAATATTATGTGCATTGGAATAGAGAGCCATTGCAACAAATTTTATTTACTAATTTGTGATAATCTGCATAGAAAGCTTTAATTTTATAACTAAATAGTATAAAATTTAGTAACCCATTTTTCAAAGAGAAGGAATCTAAAAGTAAGCAAGGTTTTCATTCAAATGTACATAAGCAAACCTTTGCCTTGATGAAAGGTGCAATACACGTATTATCTTGCAGTGCTCTTTATCACATAAAGAACTTGATTAATGCATTCACAGATGACATTGAGAGAGCCTATATTATCTATCTATGTATATACATGAATAAAATAGTTTTAATTTGAAAAAAACTATATTCATGATGGAGGCTATTTATCTTCTTAGAAGACAGAGTCAAGAAAATTAATTATGTTCTCACAATGATTAAAAATAGAGTTTCACCTAAATGACCTCTCTAGCTTGCCATTGAAAAAAGGATGAGTCTATATTTGAATGGTTTAGTGTACTCACTCTATATTAACTTAGATATCACACAGTGAAGTTCACTATTCTCTCAAAAATGCATATGTGAAGGAACCTCTGAAATATACACCTTTTTAGTTCACTGCATGAGGTGCCGAATAATTAACTCAGTATTATAAATATGTTCAGGTACTTATTAAAAGCATCAAAAGAGCCTCATAGTTATTTGAAACATTAAAGGAGGCATTATATTAGAGAAGTAAATATTTAAGTATAAATTTAAAATGGTTCTTAGTGACAAGAAATATTTCCAGTAAATGAGTATTAAATTATAACTTTATAAAAATGTTTTGTTCATTGTAAGACTTTATTTTTTAATGACAAAGATCAGATTATATCAAAACTCAAAATATCCATACAGGTTTTCTCTTTGTTGCAACAATTAAGTTATGATTATTTACTTGTGATTTCAAGTTGTGCCACATAATATGTTTCACCTTGCTGACCATGTAGTTCAATACAATCTGAACAAAACTCAGCATTCATAGAAAGTAGTTATGCATTTATTTTTGGATGAGCTCAATGTTACAAAATGCTTTTTGAACTTTCTATTTAAAGTTTTCTATCTCCCTCCCCACTCTATTTGCTTCATGCCAGCTTTAGAGTCAAAGACTAGTAAAATATCCTCAGAGGGGGGCAATCAGAACTGAGGCCGATATCTCTACTGCAGTTCAATCCAGAAATCTGTAGTCATCATATTTATAATATTTAGTTGAGTTGTAATACATCAAAAACAAGCCTGCTTCAGATCTTACCACTATCAGGCCTGATACATTTTTACATTTTTCTGATACTATCTAGAATTTAATATTGAAGAGTTTCAGTATTTCATATATATTATACCTATATGTGTATATGTATGTGTGTGTCTGTTTGCATGTGTTTATGTATGTATAATAATACTCACACAAAAGCAACCACATTGTATCAACAAAATACTATTCAATTCACTTCAACCCTTCATCCTATGGTGTTGGAGACAATATGACAACATTGACAAGAAAATCCCAGATGACTATTATCCAGAATCTTAGTAGCTTTTGTCATTTTGTCAGTCATTCAGTGACTATTCATTTCTTATTTATCTGTGCACTGTTATTAATCTATTTATTTCTTTACACATTTTTTTTCAGAAATTCCATGAACAACTATGTTTTGTGAGATAACATATCCAGGGTAACATATTGATTAAAAGATTAAATACCTGCCCTTATGGAGACAGTACTTACTTTAAAAGAAGTGTTAACTGATCACACAAATGCCTTTTAACAAATAAATAGCATAGAGATTTATGTTTTTGTTCCACAAATAAAAATACAGTATGGCTCTTGCAATACTTCATTGAAATGGTGATTGATGAATGGGACCTTGAAGAGTATGTAGAATTGTATCAGGTAGAGTTTAGAATGGTAATATTTAATAGAGGAAATAACAGAAGCAAAACCTCATGGTGGGATATTATGTTTGTTTAGCAGATAAAGATAACACTTTATAAAAGAAATTTAATGGTCTTAGTGGCTCTCAGGAGCCATCTCCTTGTACCTTGCCAGCTCCTTGTTCACGGACATCATCCTGGAAGCTTGAAATTAGAAAGAGTGGTAACATTTGTACTACAAAAATTATCAAACTTTATAAATCAGTGCCTCCTTCTCCATGATCCAAACTGAGAGCTGGTTTACCAACACAATCCTGAAGCACATTGTTTCATTCAAGTCCTGACTTTATTAACTCTTAACAATATCATGATCTTGTGTGTTTCTCACTTCCAGGAGAGGGGCAAACAGACTTTTGCCTCCTATAAAACAAGGCTAGTAGTAAAAAAAAACAAATATTGATCTTTTAGTTTTGTTTTGATTATTGAATGAGACAATCAATGTAAAACACTTAGAATACTGCCTGTTACCTGGTAGATGTGTGATAAAAGTATGCTGAAATAATACTGAATAATTAAAAGCTATATTTAATTATCAATACTATTTATTTTGGTTGAAGATTTTTAGGTATTGGCATGCTATATAGTAAAATAAGGCAGTGAGAGGGGAATATGCTTTAGGGAGAGTGCATTGTTGCAAGTGAGCAAAGTTCACTTGTAGAGAACCAGGGTGGGAAAGTTAAGCAATCCATGTATAAACTAGCTGAGAACCATTCTAAAGAACATTTTGAGCATGACCCCAGGGCACCTGTACTATTGCAAAAGTTCTATTATTCAATCTCAAGGAGCCAAAATGGTTGATTTGAGGAAAAATGTATTCAATAACACAGAGATTGATCATAATTACAAATAGTAAAGATCAGAGGATCAGACAACTTGCTCTCCGGAAAGTTGTATATCTCTGACCAGTTTCTCAATTTTATAATAAACTGGGTTTTTATTTTCTCTAAAACCGAACTTGAATAGTGTGGTAATATTTTCAAGCATAATTAAATACTAAAATCCGAACAAATTAGATTTGCATGAGGTGCTGAATAATTAACTCAGTATTATAAATATGTTCAGGTACTTATTAAAAGCTTCAGGTGACTTAAATATAAAAATACAACAGCTTTTGATCTGAAAGATGTTCAATATATTTGTCAGATGTGGATATAGGCACATAAATTTAAAATTAGACACAACTCCTTAAGCATTGGAAAATATTCCTAAATATTCAAAATGATAAACTGAGTAGTAAAGAAGTCTTTTTAGCATAGATAAAATCTGATGAAAAATGGATACAGAATAGAAACAGATGAGATAATGCATTATATGTTGCATGCCTGAATTGTGAAAAGGCTGAGGTTTGATGGCAAAAAATTTACGAAAATACAGAAGAAAGATAAGACCAGGAGGTCATGGAAACAATGCTAAAATAATAGGTATTTTAACACTTAAATTATTTAGGTAAACATATTTAATTTAATATTTAAAATGTTTAGATAAACATAAATATATTTAATTTAAATTTGTAGGTCATCTTTCCACAATGATCAAGGAATATTTTAATATGGAATATGTTAACTTAAAATTTTGTTAAAATATTTTTCTAATCAACAAGTTAGGAGCAACTGCTTATTGTTTTTGTTGTTGCTATCATTATTACTACTACTATATTACATCCATAACAAGGGAGAAATACTTCTTTTAAGCATACATGATTCTTCTGAGAGTTATGACTTGCCCTTTCTGTTTTTCTCTCTGAGCATGTCTGACGGTCAAAACAAGTAGACTTTATATGTGTGTTATATTTATGGTCAGTTAACATTTTATGGAGCTTTTTGTTTGATTCCTAACATGTCTACCTTGTATCATGTCTACAAAGGTCAACAGATGTAAGTCACATTGATGAGAAAAGCAAACAGTGAGACAGATTGTCTTATAACCTTTCAGTTAAGCTAATGTAGGAAAAGCAGGGTCATCTTTACAAGAAAACAAAAGACAAAATTGGGCAAGTTTAATAGCTCTGTTCCTCTTGATTTAAACTAAAAAATTAAATAACTTATAATGCAAACCCATTATATAAGCTCCATTTCGTTTAGCAAAATTAGTATAGTTGGTTAAAAGAGCAGATGGTGACTTTGTGATTGTGGGCAGTACTCTCCAAAACCTAATTGAGAATGCTTCAGAGAGAAAAAAAGGCAGGTGTAATATATAATTACCCAGATTTACATTTTACCCTAGACAGACATCATGCACATCTGTTCTTAGATATCAAGGAAAACCATGATTCCTTCAGCTTTATTTCTTTTTTTATCCTGCAGGCTCATCAACGGCTTTGAATATATAAAGGTAGGCTACTGAGAGAAACATGTGAGTTTGATATTCTCTTAATTAACAGTTACTTCAACCAAAGACAAGTGACTGTTATAACTAGAACCATAACTAGAATCATTTCAGATTGAGTATACACCCTCAGAAACTTGAGGAACTGTAAGAACTAAGAACTTATACTATATTAGATTCTGGGGAATAGAGGAAAAATCTATAATTTGCATCATAAATAGCAGGAGTGAGTCACACAAAAAATCCTCTGCTATGCATACTCAGATTTTTATAAACTAAATTTGATTATTGGGTCTACAGGAAACATAACATCATTTTGTGTTGGAATGTGTCACCCAAATAACTTTACAGTTCAGTAAACCAAGCCCCAATAACATTAATCATTCTCATAAGGACATACAGAGAAAAATCTAGTACTTAAAACTTTGTCTCAGTACCAGGGAGATTTTCTATGTAATTAATGTAATTTCCAACTCTATCCAGCAAAAACAGTAAGGGGATTTATCATCCCACATAACAAAATCTGGGGGTGGGGAGGGAGAGGGAGGAGGGGCCTCACACTTGGTTAATTCAGCAACTAAACAGTGGCATCAAAGATTGAGATACTTTTCATATCTTCACTATGCCATCTTAAAAATGACAGCTCAGTGGGTTCCCCTTTTAGTCACAAGATATTTGAGCTGCAGGCAGCACCTGGGGCAATATTCTTTTTGTTTATCCAGTGTAATTGAAGTAGGAAGTGGGACTTGACTCTGTAGGCGGGGCTCAAACAAGGGACCAAATTGAGGACTAGCTAAAACAGAGATGGGGCAGAAGCAGCTTTCCATAAGACATGCCCACCAGTGTGCCAAGTCAGTTTATCATTGCTGTGGTAACACTCAGGAGTTACTGCCCCTTTCCAATGACAATGACCCAGAAGTTACTATGCTTTTCCTAAAAATTTTTACACAAACATCTCTTTAATCTGTGTGTAATTAAAAATAAATATAAATATGGCTGCAGAACTGCCCTGAGCTGCTACTCTCTGCATACTGCCCATGGGATTGTCCCTTTCTGTAGGAGCGGTCATGGGGCCGTAACAGCCTGAGCTGTAACACTGCCATTTCATTTAGGCTGTTTTCTTCTACCAGCCACCCTTGAATTTTTTCCTGGGTGAAGCCAATAACCTTCCTGGGATAAGCCCCAATTTGGAGCTTGCCTGCCCTGCATCAGAATGGAAAGAAGCTTATCCAAGTACTGAAGCCATACATTTTAATCCATGTTGACTAACTTAAGTCACTTTATGCTCAATTAGAAGTCAGCAGAATATCAACTGTAATAATAATGTAATGAAGATGATGGTGTTGGTGAGGCTATATAATGAACGCTTAATGGGTGCATATGATGTTTAAGATTCATATATATAAAACATATACATATATTGAATATATTTGAGTGCATGTGTATACATGGGAAACAAACAGTACTGACTACATACTCTTAAATCCTACCATTCTACATCATCTGATATGTATAAGGAAAAATACTCATGAAGAGAAGTCCCTTGTAATTATTTTATTATTGTTGTGTTATACTATGAATTATTAAAATGCAGAATATTACTTTGGTGATGACCTTACCATTTCTTTGTCAAAATATTTTATTCTTTCTTTAAAATATATACCTCACATAAAAATTAACTTAAGATGGATCACAGAATTCAAAAAAACACAAAAGTATTAAGCTTCTAGAAGACAACATGGAAGAAAATCTAAATGGCCTTGTTTGGTGATGAATTTTTAGAAATAACATAAAAGACACAATACATGAAAGAAATAATTGATAAGCTGGTCTTCCTTAAAATTTCTTCTCTTCAATGCTGTAATATTATTATTATTAAATATAGCTCCTTATTTTTTAAAAAGGTTAGTATTAAATTTTCTTATATTAATGGTTGAATACACATGCAGAAAGTAGAATCATAGGAAGTTGTTCTACAGGTAGTCTAATAAGTTGACAGAAAATGCCAAAGGAATATGGCATAATTATGGAAAGTATTAGTACTGCTCACAAGTACTTCTGTGCATAAGGAGAACTATAACTTTCTACCTCCTCAAAGTTAGTTGTGGTCATGAGACTCAATGACATATTAACTGAAATGATGTTTCTTATTCAGATATAGAAGCATTTTAGATCCAGTAGTGATTCTCTGAATGCTTGCCTCTCCCTGCTACTATGTCAAGATGTATATCAAATAAAAGAACCTCAGCTAACATGATCATTGAGTGACACTAAGATGGAAAATAAGACCCTTAATATATAGTAGAAATGTAGTTGCCTTAAGACATTCAAATTTTGAAGTTTTTGGTTTTCTACTATAGCATAACTTAGACTATGTTAAAGTATGTAATAGCTGACTTGGAAAATAATTTATGAATAAGTCCTCAAAAGCAATTGCAACAAAAATGAAAACTGACAAATGGGACCTAATTAACTAAGAAGCATCTGCCCAGTGAAAGAAAGTATCAACACAGAAAACAGGGAACCTACTGAATGGGAGAAAATATTCATGAACAATGCACTTTATAAAGTTCTAATATCCAGAATCTCTGAGGAACTCAGTTCAATAAGTAAAAAGTAATCCCATTAAAATTGGTCAAAGGACATCAATAAACACTTCTCAAAAGAAGACACACAAGTGTCTTACAAGCAGTGAAAAAATGCTCATCACTAACATTCAGAAAAATGTAAATAAAACCAAAATGAGATACCATCTTACAGGAGTCAGAATACCTATTATTAAAAAGTCAAAATACCATAGATACTGGCAAGGCTGTGGAGAAAAGGGAAGGCTTATATTCTGTTGGTGGGAATGTAAGTTAGGTAAGCCACTGTGGAAGGCAGTTCAGTGATTTCTCATAGAACCGAAAACAGAGCTGCTAGCATTATTGAATATATACCTAGAATAGAGCTACCAACAATCCCATTATTGAATGTATACCCAGAGGAACATAAATCATTCTATCAAAAAGACAGATTCACTTGCATGTTCACTGCAGCACTGTTCACCATGGGAAAGACATGGAATCAGCCTAGGAGCTCATTAATGGTAGACTGGATAAAGAAAATGTGGTACATATGCACCATGAGATACTGTGTAGTCATAAAAAAGAATGAAGTCATATCCTTCGCAACAACATGGATGCATATAGAGGCAATTATCCTAAACCAATAAATACAGGAACAGAAAATCAAATGTCATGTATTCTCACTTATATATGCAAGCAAAACATTGGGTGAACATGCAAAAATATAGCAACAATAGAAACTGGGGAGGGAGGGAGGAGAGCAAGTATTGAAAAACTAACTGTTGGGTACTATGCTCTGTTATGTTGTTTTTCCTTATGCAACACTATTTGATATGAAGGAAACCTGCCTTTATTAATAATGAGGCCTGGTAGTAAATTTTCTCACAAATCCCAGAATAAAGTCATTCACTGGTTTCACAAATTATTCAAGAATCATTGTCAAAGATATGATACAAAGGTAACACCATTTTTCCTGTATTTATTCTAGCTTTGCTTTTTTTAAAAGTGCATATGTATAAAGACTGATGTAAAGACTTCTTTAGGGAATTGAAAAATAAATGATCTCATAAGAAAAGAGAATAAATTATTTCAAGTACTACAGCAAAGATTAATGAAAAATTTATTTTCACAAAGGAGTCACAGAGGAAACACAAAAGCTAAGAAACAAATGAAAAGCTGCTTAGCTTCAATAATGGTCATTGTAATACAAATTAAACAAACTTTCTAATTTCCTAATCAGAGGAGCTTTTTTTTTTAAGTAAAAAAAAAAAAAAAGGTTGTTAAGATCTGTTTTGTTCTACCCAAGTAGACAAGAATAATGTCAAATACTTGACAAACAAATGATCTAATGTATTTGTTTCAAAATTGTTGGTTGGCAGGTTGGTAGTTCTTTATTTTCTTTCTTTCTTTTATTGAAACAGGGTCTGCTCTGTTGCCCAGGCTGAAGTGCAGTGATGGGATCACTGCTCACTGCAGCCTTGACCTCCTGGGCTCAAGCCCTCCTGGGCTCAATCTCAACCTCCTGAGTGGCTGGGACCAGAGGTGTGCACAATCATGCCTGGCGGAATTCTTATGTGCTTAAAATTCATACACTTTAACTCCAAACATCAACTTCTATGAACCTGTATTTAGAATATTTAATTTTAATATTAAATAGTTGAGCACCAGTAAAAGAATTATGTATCATACTGCAAATTGTTATGCAATGTCTAAGCAAGAAGACATGCACCCATGTACACATGTGCACACACACACACATGCACACACACAGTTATAGAAAGCTACGTGGAAAATTTCTAGATTACTTGTTGAGTACAAAACAAAAATTCCTGAAGAGTAAGAACAGTGTCAGGCATTTAAAATGAACAAATCATTGCATGATTTACAGTACAAAAATAGACGTAGAAAGATTGAGAAGGAGTCACACAAAACAGTTTAGAGTGGTTATATCCAGAGTGCTGTAATGGATGAGCCAAACATGGAAATAATAACTTTAAGTTTAGAAAAAAGTCTTGAGGGGAAAAGTCAGATAATTTTATGAAGCTAGTGTTGGGAAGGTTGCTTAAATGTTGCTGTTAATCTCTCCAACTGTTGTTAACAGAGCTTATTTAACTATAGTCTTGCTCATTTCCACCAACGACATGTTACTGGAGTCAAATTGATCAGACACTGCTCCCCACATATTCTTCTAGACTTATTTCAAAATGTGAGCATCTATTAGCAAGGAATGGTAGCATGTACATTGGGTAAACAACTATAGTTTGTAGAAAACTACCCATCTCACCCATCTCAGAATAGGGCAGGTTGCTGAGGCTAAATAACTGGGAGACTCTTATTTTCTTACATCAACTCTAATTTTTCAGCAGAAATGATTGGCTCTACCCAAGTAATACGTATCAGATTTGACAACTTATTCCAAAAGTCATAACATATATATTGATTAGGTACTATCATGTTGTGACATGGTAAAAGCCCCATAAAATTGCATACCTCAACCATACCTCGGCTTTCTATTGAAACTGCTCTCTGTAACAGAAATGTGACAGGCAAGCAATCCAAACCCATGCCATCTCGGCCCCTGCGATTTGTAATAAGTAATTATGGACTGTAATTTCCACCCTTCCCAGACAATGTGTAAACAAATGCTAATCTTGACTTTCGTGAACCACTTAAGTAACAATCAGAATGTCCAAAGTCCCCTGGCCCTCGGAATGTCCGGAGCCCCTCACCCTCATCTTCGCCCAGGAATCCACTGGAATGCCCGGAGCCCCTCACCCTCATCTCCGCCCAGGAGGTGATTAACAGAATCCACTAGCCCTCAGAACGTCTGAAGCCCCTCATTCCCACCCCTGCCCCTCACCCTCACTCCCGAGGTGGTTTTACGGGTATAAAAGGTCTTGACACCCTCCTTTCAGGGCCACAGGTTGGAGAGATGCGAGTCCTCTGTGGCCGCCGGCAATAAGGACCCTGCAATTTGGCATACTTTTGTCTTGGTGTTGACTTTCTATGCTCAGGCCAGTACCACAATGTGATAAGTACCACAGCAGCGGCTGGGAGTACATTTTAACAAGATTCAGAAGCTGACCAATGTATTTAAAATCTGATTCATACAAATTATAACCAAAGGTTAAATCTCATAAGTGTTACGAGGGAAGTGCAACATGCTAAGCTCCTCTTCAGAGGATCAATCATCTAATAATGGCATAATTTTATCTAGAATGTCTTCACAAAGATTACTGAGCCATGAAGACAAAAACTACAGTAATAGTTTGTTTTAGACAAACTTTTACTGAGATTTAAAATAAATTGTTCAATTACAACATCATACATTAATTTTAAAAGTTTTGAACCTCAAACAGCATCACAACACAGGTAAGATGTACCCAGAACAAAACAAAACAATATCATATTGTGACTCCAAAGAGCATCTTGGTGATCATAAGAAATGGTCATATAAAGAGTTTTATAAAAATAAACATATGAAATATACATACAAGGTGGAAAAGTTTATTCATAATTTGAAATATGAATTTATTTTATATAAAAGTTCAAGTGATTACAAGTAGGAATTTAAGTAATCCTCATTGCTAAATATGTACAAAAGTTTTGTTTTCATGGAAACATTTTGGGCTCATTTTAACACCAAGTCTCTTCATATATGAAGTATTCATATATGAGTATTGTAAAGATTTAGTAAAGTTCACACCACAGTTGAGTGTTAGAGGTGTAATCCAGTTTCTCCTAGTTTGACATAATTGTCTACTCCTTTGACCATTACACACAATACCTTCCTGAAGACATGGAGGAATTAGCCAGATATTTCAGGAGTATGTTATGGGCACAGAAGATGATGTTCAAAGGCTGCGTCCCATTCAGAGTGATGAAAGTGGATATATTTGGCTAATGTAGACAGAGCAATCAAAAGAATATTGAGAAGATAAGACTTTGAAGGAGGTGTCAAATCTCAAAGGATATTCTAAAGCATGTTACAGTGAGAATAATGGAGCCTTACTGAAGGGATTTAAACGGAGGGAGATATGATGAAAGGTGTTTTTTTTTTTTTTTTTTTTTTTTTTTTTTTTTTTTGTAGATACGGTTCCAAGGGGCATCTCATAGGAATATAACAGCCCTTTACCCAACTCAAGTTGTCCTTCATTAATTTAATAAAACATTTAATATTTTTAAAATCTTATTACAAACAAACAAGACAAGTGTAGCTTCACATCAAACCAATCTTACACAGAAATTATCATAAAGCCACCAGAGTTCCTTAGAATGATATTGCCCTTACAGAAGTGAAATGGAGACAGAGACAAAATGGAAGGCAGAGAGCACAACTAAGAAGTTATCACAACAATGAGGGGAATCCAGTCCCAGGTGGTAGCAGTAGGGAAGAAGTGCCTGCTTTAGAGAAGCAATCAGGAAATATGAGACAGCAGTTTTAGCTGCTTTGAAGTGAGATCTGAGAAATTAAAGAATGAGAATCACATCTGTGACTTTGGCAACAGGATGGCAAATAGTCTCATTTACTGAAATCAGACACATATCAGGAAGAACAGATTGAGGAAGTCTGTGATAAATTAAACTTCAAATGTGCTGAGATGAGTTACATATAGAACATCTAGATGAAAATGTTTAGCAGCCTTGGGTTTTTGTTGTTTTTATGCATTGTCACCTATTTTATTATAGAAATGAACATTCTTATCTAGAGCCTATCTCTAATTTTATTTCTATGTTGTACTCTGCAATAAATCCAAAATAATTTGATGAGAGTTAATAGTTAAATAAACATACAACAATCTTCCATATATTATCATATGCAACTGCATATATTTAATATTTTGAGAACTTTTTAATTTCTATACAAACTGGAAGTTATTAATCAGATGTATTTCTATACTTGGTGCAAGGTAAACCATTAAGAATCTTAACACATGCCATCCTCTTAAACATTAGTAATGTGGTTATCAGCTTTATTAAGCAGTCTGAATACCACACAAATCAATTTTTAGCCACCATAGTTGTATAATAATATTGATTTAGATTTGCATATTAAGTTTTAAACATGCATTTTTTTCCCTTCAACTTTTATTTTAAGTTCAGGGGTACATGTGCAGGATGTGCAAGTTTGTTACATAGGTAAACGTATGCTATGGCGGTTTGCTGCACAGATCATCCCATCACCTAGATATTAAACCCAGCAACCATCGGCTATTCTTCCTGATCTTCTCCCTCCCTCCACCCCACCTCTTGACAGGTCCCAGTGTGTATGTTGTTCTCCCCAGTGTGTCCATGCATTCCCATCATTCAGCTCCCACTTATAAGTGATAACATGCGGTGTTTGGTTTTCTGTTCCTGCGTTAGTTTTATGAGGATAATGACTTCCATACCCCTGTAAAGGATATGATTTCATTCCTTTCAATGGCTGAATTGTATTACATGGTATATATGTGACACATTTTCTTTGTCCAGTCTAACATTGTTGGACATTTAGGTTGATTCCATATCTTGCTATTGTGAATAGTGCCGAAATGAACATACGCATGCAAGTATCGTTATAACAGACTGTTTTCTATTTTTTTGGTTATATACCCAGTAATGTTATTGCTGAGTCAAACAGTATTTCTGCCTCTAGGTTTTTGAGCAATCGCCAGGTTGTCTTCCACAATGGGAGGAATAATTTGCACTTGCACCAACAGTGTAAAAGCATTCTTTTTTTTCTCTGTATCCTCTCCAGCATTCTGACTGGCATTAGATGGTATCTCACTGTGGTTTTGATTTGCATTTCTCTAATGATCAGTGATGTTGAGCTTTCTTTCATATGTTTGTTGGTTGCAGGTATGCATTCTTTTGGGAAGTGTCTGTTCATGTCCTTTGTCTACCTTTTAGGTATTCTTTTCTTGCATATTTGTTTAAGTTCCTTGTAGACTCTGGATATTATATCTTTGTCAGATAGACAGCATGATGTACATACGATGATATTACAAATTTTCACTGACTTCTTTTTCCTTTCTTGCACTTATTTTTTAATCCTTGCTCTGAAGTGCAAAAAGATACAATCTATAGGAACAGATTCTCATTTATTTAAAGTTTTTAGAATGATGTGTGAAGATTAGGGTGTGTTTGTGTGTATGTCTTCAGGCAGTGTAAAAGGATGATAGTCAAAGATATCTAGATTCTAAATTACACTGGATAGTGGTGACTGCACAGTGAGAAGAAGTCAAGAGAAAGAACTCATGATTAGGTGGTGATATTTCATCACTGAGGATGAGACTTTATATGAAGTAATGATGAGAACTATTCCAAGGGTCCCAAGTGCTTTAGAATAGAAAATGCAAATTGGTTTTAAACAGGATTTCCACTTTAGGACTGCTGTTGTTTTTTGTTTCTGTTTTTTTTTTCAGAGAAAAAGAGAGGAGGGAAAATAACAAAATTCCTCTTTGGTTATAAATATTATGAAAACTACATGATACAGGTTTAGAATAGAGGACATTGTAACTTCAGAAATGTGATGCCCATCTCTTTCCTTATTTTCCAGCCTACTTATCGATGTGTTCTTGATCCTGACCTTCATAATTGTACCAACTCTTTTCCCTCTAAGAAGCTTCAAAAGACCTATGGAGGTAAAATCTTTGAAATTTCAGCCTCAATATTGAATGTGTTTTTATAAAACTTAAAGCACTGAACAAAAGCAGTCAGTACATTATTAATGAAATCAATTTGTTTTCATAACCAATTTTCATTTATTAGCACTATTTTTTAAATTATGTGTATTTAAAGTCTAAAAAATTTAAGAATTTTTAAATTTTAATATTTAAACAAATTCAGTGCTTTTACATTTAAAAAGTACATCTAAAACAAAAGTTTATTTGAGGAATTCAGCTTTTTAAATATTATAATAAATAATATATGTTATTTTTATTTAAGAACAGTAATAAACTATGTAAACTACAGATTATTTATGTAACTATTTGGCGACATTGATGACAAATCAAAGCAGGCAGAAATCAAAAGATAATAAAGTGTAGAATAAAAGAATAAAACACATTTTAATTACCAGGCTTTTTTCTGAGGAAAAAGAAAATTCTAGTTCATACAAGCCATTTTAATGCATTAAGGAAACAGAACTTAAAGTTGAAAGTTTGCTAGAGTGGCTGCCTTCTGAGGAGAGGAATCTTGGAAAGGAAAAACAAAGCAATATACTGTCAAATAAATACAAAATATATTACTTCTTCTCAAAACTATGGTTGACAACTTACTAAGCAAAAGGAGGCTGAGACTGCACACTGCAGAAATACAGAAAGAAACTACATACATAAGACAAAATTTCCTGAACGGAAATTAGTGCAGCTACTCAAGACTGCATGTATAGAATTAGTTACTCAAAATTCGAATTTAAGAATTTTGGCAAAACTCTCAGGCATTCTGTCAAAATCCATTAGTTAACAGTGCCATAAAGATAAGAATTACCCAATAGAATTAAGGGGTCTCATTGAAGACTAAAGACTCAACTAAAATAAACTCACCACAATAAAAACTAAAACTCAACCTCTCCCAGAGCAACGGAATTTACCCGTAATTAACTGTGTGCTAGGAAAAAACTTACTTTTGGAGATAAATAAAATTGAACCACAGAGAGAAAATATATTTAAAAATAAAACCCCCCTCGGTACACCACATTTAAACTACTGAAAACTTAAAATGAAGATGCAATCTTGAAAGTAACTGGAGAATACAGATTCCATTAAACAAATAAAAACAAGATATAAATGATAACCTTGT
The DNA here is from genome assembly GCF_030222135.1 of Aotus nancymaae. Taxonomy (NCBI): domain Eukaryota; kingdom Metazoa; phylum Chordata; class Mammalia; order Primates; family Aotidae; genus Aotus; species Aotus nancymaae. The sequence goes on from NW_026988413.1 coordinate 37,058,546, forward strand.
TTTTATCAATAACAATGAAGAACAACAATAATAAAAAGAACATTGGATATTGTTTGAAAATAAAATGTTAACCTAGAATTTTATATCCAACTAAAATTCTTCCATTATCATGACAAATATATTTTTCCTAAGAAAGTTGAGAAAAGCTGTTGCTAGTCAGCCTCGCGCTACTAGAAATATCAAAAGAAACTATTTGGGGCAAAAACAAAACTGTACAAAGTACATACAGAGATTTCCAGGGAAAAAGGAAGCAATGGAACAGATTACAGATATACTAGACCAAAAACAATTAGTAAGAAGGGGATTTAAATGCAATTATATGAATTACATTAAATGTAAATGGACTAAGCATGTAAACTAAAGGCAAATATTCTCAGAATGGATGAAAATTAAGAAACAGATAAAATCTGTTTACTACAGAGTCACTTTAAATCTAAATATGTTGAAAAAGAAGATGTGTAAATACTAAGCATAATAACCCAACTATGTTAACATCAAACAAAATAATCTTCAAGGCATGGGATATTATCAGAGATGAACAGGATTTCATAATAAGGAATGTATAAATTCACAAACATAGTATTACTAACAGAATATGCAGCCAATAATGTAACTTGAAAAAATTAAGCAAAAACTGACAAGTCTAAAGAGAAAAAATAAAATAATTGTCCATAAGAACTGAATAATTTAAAAGCTTATATCAGAAATTGATAAAAATAAAAACAAATGATTTAAGATACAGAAGATTTGAATAACACTATCAAATTAATCTAATAGACTTAAAGAAAACAAAAAACTGCATGTGTATGGAATCTTCATCAGATAATTAATTTGTTGGACAATTCAATAAATCTCAATACATTTGAAAGAGGTGAAAATATACAGAATATATTCTATATCAAAATAGTATAAAATTATAAATTAATGACAAAAAGATATCTAGACAATCCATAAATATTTTAAAGATAGGCAACACACTATATTAGTCAATAATTAGTCAATCACAAGTAACTGACATTATTTTAAACTAAAGGATATTTAGCACAGCATATTTAATATATGAAAAAAAGTTAAATAAATACGTACAATAAAATATATAGCTCTCCATGATTAAAGTAGAAAATAGTAAAGATTTACAATACATATTCTAAGTTTCTACCATAAATAACTAGACAGAGCAAACAAAATAAGAAACGAATCTCGATATTACATGTCACTTAAAGTAAATAGATGAAGAATAAGAGTACACATTTATGAAAAAGAAAATGGACAACCTTCGGAGTCAAACTTTCATTCCATGAAAGGATTAATAAAATTAATAGCTGCATAGAAATTGTATTTAAGAAATAGAGAATATACAAATCTCCAATGCTGGAGTGTAGTGGAGGAATATCCTACAGATCCTAAATATATTAAATACATTAAAAATTGTTAAAGAATAAAAGAACATTATAAACAACTCTAAGTGATAATAATTTAAAAATGAATAGTGTATTTAAAAATACAATATATCAAAACAGTAATAAAAAATAGAAAATATGAAAAGTCTTGTATTTTTTAAAGCAAATGCATCTGTACTTAAAAATTCCCACAAAGATACATCGATACCAATATCTTTCACATGGGATTTTCATATAATATTTAAAGACTTTATAACAGTCTATATAAATTTTTTTTAAAAAATTAAAGGTGTTGATAACACTATTTAAATTATTTTGTGAGGTCAGTATATTTCACTTAGCAAACCTTGATAAAAATGTTACAAGGAAAGAAAATTACAAAATAATATTCCTCATAAATATAGGGAATTTTTCATTATATTTTTTAATTAATTAATTAATGTATTTAGAGATGGAGTTTCCCTCTGTTGCTCAGGCTGTAGTGCAGTGGTGCAATCTCAGCTCACTGCAACTTTTGCCTCCCAAGCTCAAGGGATTCTCCTGCCTCAGCCTCCTGAGTAGCTGGGATTACAGGTGCATACCACTACACCCAGCTAGTTTTTGTAGTTTTAGTAGAGACGGAGTTTCACCATGTTTGTCAGAATATAGGGAAATTAAAAAAAAAACAATTGGAAATTTAAATTTATCAATGTATAAAAGGGTCATACAAGTTAATCGTGGTTGTTATAACATTTGAAAATTAATAAAGTTTATTTACTGTATTAAGAAACTCAAGGAGAATAAATATGATTATCCTTATAGATGTGTAAATACCATTTGACAGAATGTAACATTGCAAAAGAAAACAAAAATCACAACCAATTAGAAATATAACTCCCCCAGAATTTCAAAGAAAGTTTACTAAAAGCTTAGAATTAATGCAATATTTAATGATAAAAATATTAAGTACTTCCACACTAACTTCAAAACCAAGTAAAAATCAAAACCAACAAATGTCTGTCTTCAGTACTCCTACTCAACATGAAACCAGGCAGGCTACCCAGAGAAATAGGGCAATAAATAAAAGAAAAAACTGGAGCAATTTGAAAGACAAAACAAAATTATTTATTCAAATTCATCATTATTCTAAACATGAACAAATCTTAAGTTGTGTACAAAAAAAGTGGTACTCTAAAATAAATTTTACAAGGTAGCAAAATAAATAGTTAATATAAAATTAATTTTTATAGTTGGAGAGGAAAAACTGAAAAATATCAATTTTAATAAATTAATTATATAAGAATTCAGTAAACATTGTGTAAGATCTTTACATTTAAACTACACACTACTTCTCAAAGAAACTGAAGATAACCTAAATAAATGAAAACAAAACAATGGATTTGAAGACCTAATATTGGTCATGATATAGAGAAGATTACCAAAGTGAACAATGCAGCTCATTTCCAGGGTATCTCTAATGGATATCAGTGAAGGAAAACCCTCCCTGTGGGCAGGATGCTGAGACACGCAAATGAAGTACAGCAATAAGTTCATGCTCATGGAATTCACTGGTCTTTCCATGTTCCTCATCATTGTGAAACAGCTGACTTGATAGAACAGTGGTACAGCCTTGTAAAGTCTAACTTACATTGCTACCTATATAAGTGGTGATACCTTGCAGGCTGGGGAAATGTCCTCCAGGAGTTTGTATATGACCCAAATCAGCACCCAATCTATAATGCTATTTATTTTCCCTCAAACCCAGGATTTACAGGTCCAGTCAAGGGGTGAAAGGGGGGTGCCCTTAGCCTTAAGATATCCACTTGCAAAATTCTGCTTAGATTCAAAGAAAAAAAATTCCAACAAGAGACACAATAATAATTGTATTGATTGAAGTAGAAACTAAGACTGCCACCATGTCACTTCATGCTTCCCATGCCTCAGAACCAATAGACAAAGAATCGAGTTACTGTACCAGCTGGGGTAATATATACTGATTACCAGTGGGAAATAATGCCCCTACCATACAATGGAGTTAAGAAACAATATGTCTGGGATACAGGAGACACCTTAGGATATTTCTTAGTACTACTATGTCTTATGATTAAAGTCAATGGAAACCTGTAACAACTTAGTTCAGGAAGGTTACCAGAGGTCCAGACTCCTCAGTAATGAATGTTTGGGTCACCTCACCAGGCAAAGAACCATGACCAGGTGCTTACTGAGGGCAAAGGAAATAAGAAACTGATTGTATATTTTACCTCAATTAAAAATTGAACTTCAAGTTTTACTAATCAAAGACAATCATATCTGTATGTTCAAGGTATGTTCAAGAAAAAACTGGAACAATTAGAAAGATCAAAAAAATCTTTAAAGCAAATCTTTAAAGCAATCTTTAGTTCAATATTCTACATAAAATCAGCAGTTAATTGTTATTATCCTCCTACCTCTGAACCTAACTCACTGACCTCTTTTAACACTCCCTGACTACCCATCCTCTCCCTTCCTGGAACTTGCTGTTGCTAGGAAATGTCAGCACACCTCACTTTAGGGCCATTACTCCTTTTCCATTTGTCTGGAAACCTCTAAGTTAATTCCCATAGCTCTATCAAGTTTTGCTCCAATTTCACTTAATCATCCCAATTTTAAACTGTAATTGGCCCTCATCGCCAGGTCTCAGATGATCCACCTTATTCTGCTTTACTTCCATAGCTCTAAGCAGTCTCAAAAGGAGTTGTAATTCCATTCTATTCCCACTGGTGGCTGCCAGGCAATTGGCTTCACCATGATTATGGTCTGTTGGTTTTTATGGCTACTATAGGGCTAGACAGGGAGACATGAGAATAGAACAAATTAAAGCACCATGAAGCTGCCTGTTCTTACCAAAACTCAGCTGTTTTTTGTGTGTGTTTTAATAAACACTCAGTGAATGGCCGCAAACCTTTGAGAAATTTTCTAGAGTTCTGAAGAAGTTAATTCTAATATTTTATTTTGTCAGTTTTAGTATTAATTTTGTAAAAGAATTTCCAGAGGTCCTTACTCTACCATTTGTCCTAATGATTCATGGGGATTATTTTTTATATTGCTTTACTTCACCCCTATTATTTTATTCAATTTATTCATGTGATTGACTTTTATATATTTTTGTACAATTTAATTTATTTTCAGACAACGTTTCTTTAAAAAATATATTTTCCTGGTGGCAATAACCAAGACTGACAAAATAATTTCAGCCAATAATGTATTTCAAAGAAAATAATCATGAACAAGGAAGACAGTCAAAATTTCAGTCTAGAAAAACCTTTCCAATGTCAGCTTATGATAATCACCTTTACAAGGGAGTATGCCCTGATAGTTGTTTAGTAGGTCTACTTGACATTTATGCAAATACAGTAAATGCATGTGTTAGTATTTTATTTTTATCTATTTCTGTTTAGACAAAATGATTACACTGTCAATTATAGATATAAACACTGTATTAAGCATGTTTGTGAATACATTTACACCGACATGGAAGCCAGGGGAAAAAGTGACTTTGATAAATATTCCTTTTTAGAATTTTATTAATAAAAACTAGATTGATTTGTATAGTCTTAAAAAGAAAAAGCCAACTTTCTGAGAAAAGAGTAAAATGAGAAAATTACTACCTATTTAATATTCTGTGTAATACCTCACCCGGTATCTGTTTCCTAATTCCCTAATAAATGTTTTACTCCCTTCCCACAAATAGGCTACAAATGTGAGTAGAATTAAAGACTATGGGCATATGAAAGTATAGTCATGACAATAGCAATTCTACGTAACATAGCTTATGAATTGGTATGCCTAAGACAGTCTTGGTCCTAGTCTGCACTTGATATCTTCAGTAAATTGATACTTTTTATCCACCTTCATATTCAAAAACACATATAATTTGTTTTTCATATGAGAACAGTGTTACGTAGTTTCTGCTACAGGTATAGAGAAAGAAATACATACACTCCTTCGATATCTGATATCTGCTTACTGCTGCAGCTTCTTATGTCACTCTGAACTCATTCACCCTAGTCATTGGCTACCTTTCTGAGTTTTGTGTATATACTCTATGCTATCAGCTTTTTTCTCTAAGACCATTCTGTCTATCCACTGACTAGTGTCTACTCATCTATCAGACTGTATTTCAAATATTATTTCCTCTTTACTACCCAATTGTCACCCAGTCTAAATCATTAGTTTCATTTTAAATATTCTCATAATCCCTGCTTTTCTTTCTAAAACACTTTATTTTTAATCCCTATTATCAACAAATTTGGCAATCCTGATAATCCTGCAATAAACAAGCCTGTTAGTTCATTCAATTGCCAATGCAATGTCAGTTACTTAGGGTACCAGTAGTAGAACACAAATATATTTACTGAAAAGCAGTTAGGCATGTAATTTTTCTATATTAAATTACTCTTATCTATCTATCTATCTATCTATCTATCTGTATCTGGATATCTATATCTATCTATCTATCTATCTATCTATATACACACAAATATATACATACTAATATATTCATTTTTTTCTCTTTTCCCCAAACTAGCAGTTTATTCATTGAGCTAATGATTAACAGTATGTAATCTAAATTTTAACAGAAAATTTGTAATCACATTTTAAAACGTGAAGGCTTTTTTTCTTTGCTCAGAAGAAACACTTAAGTAAATGGTATCTGTCAACAAACAACTGTTGGTGTGTAACTAAAGTTTTGAAACTATATGGAGAACACAATAATCATGGTAGCCTTTAAAATCACACTTTAGGCCAGGCTCGGTGGCTCATGCCTGTAATGCCAGCACTCTGGGAGGCTGACGTGGGTGGATCACGAGGTCAGGAGATTGAGACCATCCTGGCCAACATGGTGAAATCCTGTCTTTGCTAAAAATACAAAAAATTGCCTGGGTGTGGTGGCACATGTCTGTAATCCGAGCTACTCTGAAGACTGAGGCATGAGAATCACTTGAACCTAGGAGGCTGAGGTTGCAGTGAGTGGAGATTGTGCCACTGCACTCTATGTATTGGGCTTTTAGACCTATTATGCAGAGAATGTCACTTGAATCTCCATAAGATACAGTATATATAAATATGTTATAGCCTATAACAACTAATAGACATTTATATTCAAAGTTAAACTAGAGTTTAACAAAATTACTGTTTACATTAAAGTAAATCAAGTATTCTCAAGTTGGTGGTGTGGAGATCTCAAGAACATTTCAGTTGTTTGAAATTGTCTTTTCTTTTCAGTGAACAGTAGTTTTCCAGAAGCTACACCACAATGACAATATGATTAGGGCACTGTTTTTAAAGCTGGTTAAATGTATGCATGTATATTCTTATAAAATTTCTCAGTTTTAATTCCCAATGTGGTAAATATTGATAGGTATCAACCCTATAAACAAAAGCCCTTTTTGGTCCACAATAATTTATTTACAAAGTAAAGTGATTTAGAGACTAAAAAGCTTGAAAATCGTTTGTATAAAATAATACATATGTGTAAGTTCATATTTGTGTTAAGTAAAAGGTATATGTAGGATTTTCTTTAAAATTGACTTGCTTTTTACTTTAATTTTACTTGGAACAACAAAATTATTTCAATTATAATTAGTGATGACAAAGTTATTAAATGATCTTAGTCTTTCTCAAGAGGAGAAGAAAGTCAATTAGAAAATTTCAGATATATAGAAATATACATTCTTATTTTGCAAAAAAAAAAAAAAGCTTCTAACAATAAATAGGTAAACTACATCATAATCCCAGGAAGCACATGCTTAGGTAGTTATATATTTTTAGATGGTGAAATTAACAAATTATAAGGAAATTAAGTTTATCATAAATTCAATAATTACATATAAAATGGCCAGACATAATCATGTATTTCATTCATTAGAGATACAGTATTTTTGTAAAAGCTATGCCAAATTAAAATGGAATAGCCAGTGGATATAATTCAAAAAAACAACTGAAGTTTTATTCTCAACAGTAGTAATTGATCCTACAGTGAGATTTATTCTGTAATCATGGAAGTCAGTGGCATTTACAACTAGAATAAATTAAGGTAAATGAAGAGGAAAATTGTATTCTGTGTAACATTTAGTTCATTATAGGCTTAAACAACTATGTCAATCCATGTTCATCAATAGAAGTTATGGTGCTTGCAGACATAATTGAATGAAAATATTATCTCCAAGAAACAGCCAATGTTACACAAGCATAGAAATCATTGTTTTTTAACTGATCTTCTTTTCAAGTCCTAAAAGGATCAAAAATGTTTGTGACTTGTAAAGCATTTGCATACTATCTCTTTTGAATTTTAATATACAGAGAGAAATTAAAATTATCCTTTGGAGCTACAAGGGACTTGTTCCTTTAAAAATGTAGTTTCTTTTTAGGAATTACGCTATGCTTATTTCTACTAGTTGGATTAATTTGAATCTCCATGTTTAATTCAAGAGCTTGAACATATATTCTTGAAGAAACTATACAATTGAGATTTATAGATTCTCATTCTGAACACAAGAGTATTATTTACTCATAGGTGAACATTATGTTTACCAGGAGTTAATAACAATAATAGTAGTAGTAGAAATAGTCAATTATCTGAAAGATCTCCCATGAATGAAGCAGAATCCCACTCCCATCTACTTTATGAGGATGAGAGAATCTCTTCCTTGAGACAAGGCACAGTGGGATAATAAGCACTGAACTGGGCATTTCTCCACCATTAAATTATGACATTTTCATTATTGTAATATATATATAGTAATATAGACACACATATATATATACATATACTTTTATATATTACATATATAACATATGCATTACATATATACATTTTTTTCTGTCTTTACTAGGTGGCTTTATACATCTTCAAGTGGTGAATTAGTATTCTAAAGCATATTGGGAGTTTTCCTGCCTATCCATCCATATTTCTTCTTCATTTAAAGAACATACTCCTTTCATTTTTTTCTTCTGATTTCTAGAAGTTAAATTTGATTCTTTATTCGATGTGTTTGATCATCTATACAGGCTCCAATTCCATGTGAATGCATTTAAGCATGTCTGTTTCTGCATTATATGTAATGAAAGGGACCTAGGTCAGATATAGCTGAAGGGGAGGAAGGCAGCAAATCACACTGCCACGTGTGTACCTATGCAACAATTTTGCATGTTCATCACATGTACCCCAAAACCTAAAATACAATTAAAAAAATAAAATAAAATAAAAAAACAGCAGTGAAGAAGTCTGGAGGCAAGATGTGCCAGGACTAGATAAGTGTCAGGAAAGTTAATGGAAGAAATGTTGTTGAGTTGTCCACATGATCTTTTCCTAAAAATGTAAAGCACTGACAATCAATGTAATAAAAAAATGCAGACTTGATCAAAAAAAGAAAAAAAAAAAAGAAAGGGACCTAGCTCAAAAAGACTGAGAGTGGAAAAGTGCTGTTTCTTCTAGGCCCTCTAAGGAGACAGAGCAGAGACATGTATCTGTGTATAATAATCCATGTATAGAAACATATCTATAAATATTTCTGTATGTAAATATTTGTACCTATAATAATCTGAACATTGCATACTGGTTTCTCTATCTCTAATTCATTAAGGCATTGATAATTATAGCCTTTTCAATTTGCTCATCTCTAACCTCCAATTTCAACAGTGAGAAACCTGACTCTATCTGGCTCTATTTCCATAATTGCTTAATTTCAGTATGCATGTATAGTGCTTTCAAAAGTGCTCAGCTTTGACCCTATGAAAAACAACTTTATTAAGTAGAGTGCTATGTATAATTCTTTTTGCCTTTTATTTTACAATCTCTACTCATTTCTAAGTTTACTTAGACTAGCACATTCCTCCCCTGTCACATTTATAAATTTGTAATACATTTAGAGCCTTTTTCATATTCTGTATTCCATCTTGAGACCTCCAACTATACAAATGGTATGCTAAATGTGAATTCAGTGAGGTTTAATTTGGGGGGCTATAAAGTTTTGGATTTAATAAATGCTTGATATATTTCATCTACCATTACAGTATAATACAGAATATTTTCACTAACCTATGAAATCTATGCTTCACCTATTTAATGCTGCTTCAATCCCAAACCACTAGCCACTGACAATCATTGTTAATTATACTATTTCTATGTTTTGCATTTTCTAAAATATCCTGTCATTACAATCACAGTATGCAGTTTTTAGACTGGCTGCTTTCATTTAGCATCATGCATTCAAGATTCATTTATGATTTTTAAGGATTGATAGCACAGTACTTTTTATTGATAAATAAGACACCATTGTACATGAACTGTAGTTAGTTTAGACTTTCTTTTATGAAGCGTATCTTTGTTGCTTCTTATTTTTGTTGTTTATAAATAATGCTGCTATAAAAGTTAACATGCAGACTTTTGCATGGATATAATTTTAAATCATTGGGTAATTACCTAGGAGTATAATGACTAGATTGTATGGTAAGATTTGCTTAACTTTGTAAAAGTGTCAAAATATTTTTTAAAGTGGTTGCACCATTTTACATTTCCAACAGCTATGAATAAGAGTCTCTGTTGCTATGCCTAATGGTATGGTTAGAATTTTTTTGTGTGTCATTTTGATAGATATGTAGTAGTATCTCATTTTGATTTTAATTTGCAATTATCTAATGACATATAATATGGAGCATTTTTTCCTGTGCATATCTATAGCCTGTATATATTATCGGTTTAGGTATCAGAACTTTTGCCCATTTTTAATTTTTAATTATTGAATTTTAAAATTTATGTATGTATTTTGGATACAAATATTTTATCAGATATGTTTTGCAAGTATTTTTTCATAAGGTGTAGCTGGGTTTTAATTCTCTTCACACTTTCACAGTGCAGCAGTTTATAATTTTTTTTATTATACTTTAAGTTCTGGGGTACATGTACAGATCACGCGGGTTTGTTACATAGGTATACAGGTACCATAGTGGTGGTTTGCTGCATCCATTACCCTGTCATCTACATTAGACATTTCTCCTAATGCTATCCCTCCCTAATCCCCCCACCCCCCTGCTATTCCTCCCCTAGCTCCCCACCCACTAGGCCCAAGTATGTGATGTCCCCCTCTCTGTGTCCCTGTATTCTCATTGTTCAACATCCACTTATGAGTGAGAACATGTGGTGTTTGGTTTTCTGTTCTTGTATCAGTTTGCTGACAATGGTGGTTGCCAGTTTCATCCATGTCCCTGCAAAGGACTTGAACTCATCCTTTTTTATGGCTGCATAGTATTCCATGGTGTATATGTGCCACATTTGCTTTATCCAGTCCATCATTGATGGGCATTTGGGTTGGTTCCAAGTCTTTGCTATTGTAAACAGTGCTGCAATAAACATACAAGTGCATGTCTCTTTATAACAGAACAATTTATAACCCTTTGGGTATATACCCAGTAATAGGATTGATGGTTCAAATCATATTTCTAGTTCTAGATTCTGGAGGAATTGCCACACTGTCCTCCCAACAAACATATGAAAAAAAGCTCAGCATTACTGATCATTAGAGAAATGCAAATCAAAACCACACTGAGTAGTTTATAATTTTAATAAAGTTTACCTATCATCATTTTTTTTTCATGAAGCATATTTTTGGTGTTATATCTACAAGTTAATTGACAAACCCAAATTTATGTCAATTTTTTACTGAGTTTTGTTTAAAAGGGTATAACTTTCCATTATACATTTAGGACTATAATTGATTTTGAGTTAATTTCTGTGTAAGGTGTAAGATCTGTGTCTAGATTTGTTTGCTTGTTTTTCATATGGATGTCTAAATGTTCAGAACAACTTATTATAAAGTTTACCTTTATTAACTTTTTCTTCTTTCTTGTTGAATAGTTTTCTATGTTTATATCATTCTAAACGTAGGCTTTATTATCACTTCCAATGATATATGTTCCTTCTTTCACCAGTGCACATAAACTTACAGTGAGCTTTGAAATTGAGTAGTTTCAGTACTCCAGACTTCTTTAATATTTTTTGGCTATTCTAGGCCTTTTGCCTCTCCATATAAACTTTAGAATTAGCTTACTGACATCCACAATATAATTTTCTGGATTGTGAATTGATATTACATTGACTGTATTCATCAAGTTGAGAAGAATGGCCATTGTAACTCATTATATGAGTTCAGCCTTACCCTGATACCAAAAACCGATAACAATGTTTAAATTAGGAAACTAATTACAACACAAAAATATTGTGTTCCAATCTAGGAACATGAAAGTTATCTCCATATGTTTAGAACTTTAAATTTTTATCACTATTTTATATCCATATAGCCTCTGTACATATTTAAGTAGATTTGGACTTGAATGTTCTATTTTAAATTAGTTAAAGTGGTGGGTTCAATTAATTGAGTTTTGAATGATTAACTGGCCTTGCATGCCAGAAATAATTCTTCTATATATTGGTGAATTTGATTTATTATTATTTTGTTGAGGAATTCTAAGTCTATGTTCATGAGATATATTATTCTGTAGTTTCCTAATTTAAACATTGTTATCGGTTTTTGGTATCAGGGTAAGGCTGAACTCATATAATGAGTTACAAATGTTCTCTAAGCTTCTAATTTCCAGGAAAAAAAAAAATCATAGCATTTCAGGTTTTATAATTATTTGGAAGAATCACTGGTGAACTCATCTCGACCTGGCACTATTTGTCAGGTTATCATTTATGGATCCAATTATTTTTATAGACATAGGCTTCCTCTATTAAAAAATTGATATATTTGGGAGGCCGAGGCGGGTGGATCATGAGGTCAAGAGATCGAGACCATCCTGGTCAACATGGTGAAACCCCGTCTCTACTAAAAATTAGCTGGGCATGGTGGCGCGTGCCTGTAATCCCAGTTACTCAGGAGGCTGAGGCAGGAAGAATTGCCCTGAACCCAGGAGGCGGAGGTTGCGGTGAGCCGAGATCACGCCATTGCACTCCAGCCTGGGTAACAAGAGCGAAACTCCGTCTCAAAAAAAGAAAAAAAAAATTGATATATAATAGATATATTAATAGTTTATGTATTTCTCGTTTGGGTATTGCTATTTTTTGTCATTGAAGGAACTGATCCATTTCACCTAAATTATCAACTGCTTAAGCATAAAGTTATTCATCGAATACTCATCTTATCGATGTCATAAAATTATTAGCAATGACATCATTTCATTTTTGAAATAGGCATTTTAAATAATTCTTCCCTTCCTACTCCACCTCTCTCTACTCTAATGTCTTTCTCTTCCTCCTTTTCCTCCTTCTTCTTTCCCCATTCTCTTCTTCTTCTATTCCTTTTCTTTCTTAATTAGCTTCACAGGAAATATATCAGTTTTATTTACCTCTTTAAAGAACCAACGTTTGGTTTTATTGATTTGCTCTATTGTTTTCCTGTTTTCAATTTCATTCATTTCTGTTTCAATTTTAAAAATTAACTTTATTTTAGATTTAGGGGGCACACATGAGGTTTGTTACACAGGCATATTACGTGATACTGAGGTTTGGAGTATGGATGATACCATCATCCAGGTAGTGAGCACAGAATTTGATAGGTAGCTTTTCATCCCACATCCCTCCCTCTTCCCTTGTATTCCTTAGTGTTTATTGTTCCCATCTTCCTATGTACAGTCAATGCTTAACTCTCACATGTAAGTTAGAATATGCAGCATTTGATTTTCTATTCCCATGTTAATTTTTATGATTTATTTTCCCCTATATTCTATAAGTTTAAATTGTTCTTTGATATGGCAAAAGTTTAAATTATTGATTTCATATCTTTATTTCTAAAATATGCACTTAAAACTATAAATTTGAATCCGTGTAATGCATTCACTACACTAACAAATACTGGTAATTTTTATTTTTATCTACTTTGATATTTTTACATGAGACTTCTTTGTTATCCCATTTGTTATTTAGATGTATATTAATTTCCAGATACTTGAGGGTTTTTCCAGCTCTTCTTAGGTTATTGATTTACTGTTTAATGTTAGCACGTTCTGACATACTTTGTATGATTTCTACTCTTTTAAATGTTTTTAAGTGTGTTATACAGGTCACAATGTGAATATGTTGGTGTGTGATCCAATGAGCTTCAGAAAAATGTGTATTATGCAGTTTTATATGGAGTATTCTATAAAGGCTGATGAGATCAAGTTGACTAGCAGTGATGTTCAGGTCAATTTTTAAAAAGAATTCTGCTTTATCCATCAAAAAAGGTGTATGAGTCTTCAACTACAAATTTCAGGCCAATATTCATGATGAACATTGATGCAAAAATCTTCAGTAAAATACCGGCAAACTAAATCCAACAGTACATCTAAAAGCTTATCCATCACGATCAAGTAGGCTTCATAGCAGGGATGCAAGGCTGGTTCAACATCCACAAATCTATGACTGTAATCCAGTGCATAAACAGAAGCAAAGACAAAAACCACATGATTATCTCAATAGATGCAGAAAAGGCCTTCGAAAAATTCAACAGGCCTTTTGCTAAAAACTCTCAATAAACTAGGTATCTATGGATCATATCTCAAAATAATAAGAGCTATTTATGACAAAACCACAGCCAATATCATACTGAATGGGCAAAAACTGGAAGCATTCTCTTTGAAAACTGGCACAAGATGAAGATGCCCTCTCACCACTCCTATTCAACATAGTATTGGAAGTTCTGGCTAGGGACATCAGGCAAGAGAAAAAATAAAGGGTATTCGAATATGAAGACAGGATATCAAATTGTCCCTGTTTGCAGATGATATGACTGTATATTTAGAAAACCCCATTGTCTCAGCCCAAAATCTCCTTAAGCTGATAAGCAACTTCAGCAAAGTCTCAGGATACAAAATCAATGTGCAAAAATCGCAAGCTTTCAAATGCACCAATAATAGACAGAGAGCCAAATCATGAGTGAACTCCCATTCACAACTGCTACAAAGAGAATAAAAATCCTAGAAATACTACTAACAAGGGATGTGAAGGACCTCTTCAAGGAGAACTACAAACTGCTGCTCAAGAAAATAAGGGAGGACATAAACAGATGGAAAAACATTCTATGCTCATGGTTAGGAAGAATCACTATTGAGAATGGCTATACTGCCCAAACTAATTTACAGATTCAATGTTATCCCCATTAAGGTATCAATGACTTTCTTCACAGAATTAGAAAAAAACACCTTAAACTTCATAAGAAACCAAAAAACAGCCCACATAGCCAAGACAATCCTAAGAAAAAAATAAAAATAAAAGCTGGAGCATCACACTACCTGACTTAAAACTATATTACAAGTCTACTTTAATCAAAACAACATGGTACTGGTATCAAAACAGATACATAGGCCAATGGAACAGAACAGAGGCCTCAGACAGAACGCTACACAACCACAACCTGATCTTGGACAAACGTAACAAAAACAAGCAATGGGGAAAGTGTTCCCTATTTAATAAATGGTGTTTGGAAAACTGGCTAGCCATATGCAGAAAGCGAAAACTGGATCCCTTCCTTACACTTACACCAAAATTAACTCTAGTGGATTAAATATTTAAACATGAGATGTAACACCATAAAAACCCTAGAAGAAAACCTAGGCAACACCATTTAGGACACAGGCATGGGCAAGAACTTCATGACTAAAACAGCAAAAACAATGGCAACAAAAGCCAAAATAGACAGATGGGATCTAATTAAACTTAAGAGCTTCTGCACAGCAAAAGAAACTATCAATAAAGGGAACTGGCAACCAATCGAATGGGAAAAAATTTTTGCAAGCTACCCATCTGACAAAGGGCTAATATCCAGAATCCACAAAGAATTTAAACAAATTAACAATAAAGAAACCCATCGAAAAGTGGGAAAGGATATGAATAGACACTTTTCAAAAGAAGATATTTATGCATCTAGCAAATATATGAAAAAAAGCTTATCATCACTGGTCATTAGAGAAATGCAAATCAAAACCACATTAAGATACCATCTCACACCAGTTAGAATGGTGATCATTAAAAAATCTGGAGAAAACAGATGCTGGAGAGGATGTGGAGAAATAAGAATGCTTTCACATTGTCTGTTGGAGTGTAAATTAATTCAACCATTGTGAAATATAGTGTGGCAATCCTCAAGGATCTAGAAATAGAAATAACATTTGACCCAGCAATCCCATTACTGGGTATATACCCAAAGGATTATAAAGCATTACATTATAAAGACACATGCATGCATATGTTCATGGCAGCACTGTCTACAATAGCAAAGAGTTGGAACCAACCCAAATGCCCATCAATGATGGACTGGATAAAGCAAATGTGGCACATATACACCATAGAATACTATGCAGCCATAAAAAATGATGCATTCATGTCCTTTTCAGGGACGTGGGTGAAACTGGAAACCATCATTGTCAGCAAACTGACACAAGAACAGAAAACCAAACACCACATGTTCTCACTCATAAGTGGGTATTGAACAATAAGAACACATGGACACAGGGAGTGGAACATCAAACACTGGGGCCTAGGGGCTGGGGAGCTAGGGGAGGAATAGCATGGAGTCGGGGGATTGGGGAGGGATAGCATTAGGAGAAATACCTAATGTAGATGATGGGGCCATGGATGCAGCAAACCACCACCATGGCACCTGTATACCTATGTAACAAACCTACACGATCTACACATGTACTTCAGAACTTAAAGTATAATAAATTAATTTTTTAAAATAACAAAAAAAATGGATTTGTCTATTTCTTCTTTCATTTAATACTTTTTATCTAAAATATATTGATGGTATATTGTTAGGTACACACACACAATTATATTGGATTCTTAAAAATCAATCCCATTAACTTTCGTAAAGCTACGCATTATCCCTAATTAGCTTTTGGTTTGTTTCTGAAATCAGTATATTTTATCTGAGATTAATGAAGATACAGCATCTTTAAAAGTAGTGTTAGCATGGCGTATCTTTCTTCATCCTTTTAATCTGTAGTTATTATGTAGAATGTCCTGTAAATGTCTGTTATATTCAGATTTTTAATCTCTCCTCCCCTGGCTAGAATATAAGTTCCATGAGGACAGGAAATTTTGCCTCTCACCAGTCTTGTTTTTTCCTTTATCTCAAACACATAAAACAATTCCTGGAGGACAGTAGGAGCTCAACAACAATGCCTCAAGCATAGTATGAGCTCAATAATATAAATTAATGCTATAATCTCAGACTCTACAAATAAATGAGTTGGGAAAGTATAATGTCCATTATTTTGGGTAGACACAGATATATTTTCACTCAGCAATAAAAATCCATTGATTACTTTTTATTAGAGATGTGTAATAAAAAACAAAACCTGTAATCTCTATAAACACTTTTTTTCTTCCCTGTAATTTAAAGGTAAGTCCTGCTTGCTATAAAAACAGTAAATGTAATAATTTCAAACATAAACAAAGTCAAAAGTAAAATGCATTGTCTTGCATGTACTCCACTACCTCTTTGATCTCAACCAGATCACCAGAAGTTTCTCACTCCTCAGAAGGAGAACTACAAAACACTGCTCAACAAAATAAGAGAGGACACAAACAGATGGAGAAACATTCCATGTTCATGGTTAGGAAGAATCAATATCGTGAAAATGGCCATACTGCCCAAAGTAATTTACAGATTCAATGCTATCCCCATCAAGCTACCAATGACCTTCTTCACAGAACTGGAAAAAACCACCTTAAACTTCATATGGAACCAAAAGAGAGCCCGCTTAGCCAAGTCAATTCTAAGCAAAAAGAACAAAGCAGGAGGCATCACACTACCAGACATCAAACTATACTACAAGGCTACTGTAATCAAAACAGCATGGTACTGGTACCAAAACAGAGATATAGACCAATGGAACAGAACAGAGGCCTCGGAGGCAACACAACATATCAACAACCATCTGATCTTTGACAAACCTGATAAAAACAAGCAATGGGGAAAAGATTCCCTGTTTAATAAGTTGTGTTGGGAAAACTGGCTAGCCATATGCAGAAAATAGAAACTGGACCCCTTCCTGACACCTTACACTAAAATTAACTCCAGATGGATTAAAGACTTAAACATAAGACCTAACACCATAAAAACCCTAGAAGAAAACCTAGGCAAAACTATCCAGGACATAGGCATAGGCAAGGACTTCATGACCAAAACACCAAAAGCATTGGCACAAAAGTCAAAATAGACAAATGGGACCTAATTAAACTCCACAGCTTCTGCACGGCAAAAGAAACAGTCATTAGAGTGAATCGGCAACCAACAGAATGGGAAAAAATTTTTGCAGCTTGCCCATCTGACAAAGGGCTGATATCCAGAATTCACAAAGAACTAAAACAGATTTACAAGAAAAAAACAAACAAGTCCATTCAAAAGTGGGCGAAGGATATGAACAGATACTTTACAAAAGAATACATACATGAGGCCAACAAGCATATGAAAAAATGCTCATCATCACTGGTCATTAGAGAAATGCAAATCAACACTACATTGAGATACCATCTCACGCCAGTTAGAACGGAGATCATTAAAAAATCTGGAGACAACAGATGCTGGAGAGGATGTGGAAAAATAGGAACACTTTTACACTGTTGGTGGGAGTGTAAATTAGTTCAACCATTGTGGAAGACAGTATGGCGATTCCTCAAGGACCTAGAAATAGAAATTCCATTTGACCCAGCAATCCCATTACTAGGTATATATCCAAAGGATTATAAATCGTCCTACTATAAGGACACATGCACACGAATGTTCATTGCAGCACAGTTTACAATAGCAAAGACCTGGAACCAACCCAAATGCCCATCAATGATAGACTGAACAGGGAAAATGTGGCACATATACACCATGGAAAATTATGCAGCCATCAAAAACGATGAGTTCGCGTCCTTTGTAGGGATATGGATGAACCTGGAAACCATCATTCTCAGCAAACTGACACAAGAACACAAAATCAATAGACGGGTGTTGAACAATGGGAACACATGGACACAGGGAGGGGAGCACTATACACTGGGGTCTGTTGTGGGGGAGTGGGGGGGGACAGTTGGGGGAGGGGAGTTGGGGAGAGATAGCATGGGGAGAAATGCCACATATAGGTGAAGGGGAGGAAGGCAGCAAATCACACTGTCATGTATGCACCTATGCAAAAATCTTGCATATTTTCACATGTACTCCAAAACCTAAAATGCAATAAAAAAAGGAAGAAAATAAAAAACAATTAAAAAAACAATAAAATTGTAAATATAGAAATAATACAGTAAAAAAAATGTGAATGACAGAATTGTGACTGTTTTCTAGACACACACAATTAGTGGTATGAAACTTGGTTTTTAACTTTATTATTCTCCAAAGTTTTCCATCTTGGACCTCATTCTCTTAAAACCTATGTATCATTCCACAAATTTCTTATAGCATATCATAATGTATTTAAACAGCTCTTGTGCCAGTTTTCAAGGGGAGTGCTTTCAGCATTTGCCCATTCAGTCTGATATTAGCTGTGGGTTTGTCATATATGGCTCTTATTATTTTGACCTATGTTCCAAAAATACTTTGTTTATGGAGACTTTTTAATATTAAAGGGATGCTGTATTTTATCGAAGGTCTTTTCTGCATCTATTGAGATACCATATAGTTTTTCTCTGTAGTTCTATTTATGTGATGAATTACATTTATTGATTTGCATATATTGAACCAACTTTGCATTAAGCCAACTTGATCACAGTGGATAAACTTTTGGATGTGCTGCTGAATTCACTTTGCAGGTATTTTGTTGAGAATTTTTCCATCAATGTTCATCGAGAATATTGGCCTGAAGTTTTCTTTTTTGTTGTTGTTTTTGTATCTCTGCCAGCTTTGGGTATCAGGATGATGCTGGCCTCATAGAATGAGATAGGGAGGAATCCCTCCTTTTCAATTGTTTGAAACAGTTTCAGTAAGAATGGTACCAGTTCTTGAATCCATTTAGTACTGGGCTTTTTATTAGTTGGTTAGCTATTTATTTCTGCCTCAATTTCAGAATTTATTATTGGCCTACTCAGGGACTCGATTTCTTCCTGGTTCATACTTGGGAGGGTGTATGTGTCCAGGAATTTATCCATTTCTTCTAGATTTTCTGATTTCTGTGCATAGATATGTTTATAGTATTTCCTGATGGCTGTTTGTATTTCTTTGGGGTCAAGGATGCCCTCTCTCACCACTCCTCTTTAACATAGTATCAGAAGTTATAGCCAGGGTAATTAGGCAAGAGAAAGAAAAACAAGTATTCAAATAGAAAGAGAAGAAGTCAAACTATGTTTGTTTGAAGATAACATAATCTTAAATCTAGAAAACACCATCAGCTCAGTCCAAAAGGCTTTTAAGCTAATAATCAACTTCAGCAAATCTAAGGATATAAAATCAATGTGCAAAAATCGCCAGCATTCCAACACACCAATGAAAGGCAAGCCAAGGGCCAAATTACAAACGAACACTCATTCATAATTGCCACAAAAACAATAAAATACCTAGGAATCCAGCTAACAAGGGAAATGAAGGACCTCTTCACGGAGAACAACAAGCCACTGCTCAAATAATTTAGAGAGACACAAATATATAGAAAAGAAATTCCATGCTCATGGATAGGAGCACTTAGGCATGGGAAAAGATTTCATGATGAAGATGCTAAAAACAATTGAAATAAAAGCAAAATTTGACAAGTGGGATCAAATTAAACTAAAAACCTTCTACATAGCAAAAGAAACTGTCAACAGAGTAAATAGACATCCTACAGAATGGTAGAGAATTTTGGCAATCTATCGATCTGACAGAGGTCTAATATCCAGCACCTTTAAGAAACATAAACAAATTTACAATAACCCATTAAAAAACAGGCAAATTCCATTGTGGAATAGTGTGGCGATTCCTCAAGGATCTAGAAATAGAAATACCATTTGACCCAGCAATCCCATTACTCGGTATATATCCAAAGAATTATAAATTGTTCTATTATAAAGACACATGCACACGTGTCTTTATAATGAACATGTATGTTCATTGCAGCACTGTTTACAATAGCAAAGACCTGCAACCAACCCAAATGTCCATCAGTGATAGACTGGATAAAGAAATTGTGGCACATATACACCATGGAATACTATGCAGCCATAAAAAACGAATTCATGTCCTTCTTAGGGATGTGGATGAATCTGGAAACCATCATTCTCAGCAAACTGACAGAAGAACAGAAAACCAAACACCGCATGTTATCACTCATAGGTGGGTGTTGAACAATTAGAACATGTGGACACAGAGAGGGGAGCATCACACACTGTGGTCAGTTGAGGGGGGTCTAGGGGAGGGACAGCAGTAGGTAGGGAGGGTGGGGAGGGATAACAAGGGGAGACATACCAGATAGAGGAGATGGGGGATGAAGGCAGCAAACCACCTTGCCATGTATTTACCTATGCAACAATCCTGCATGATTTGCACATGTACCCCAGAACCTAAAGTACAATAAAAATAAATAAATAATTAATTAAAAAGTAGGCAAAGGATGTGAACAGACACTTCTCAAGAGATGACATAATAGGGCCAACAAATATATGAGAAAAAGCTCAACATCACTGATCATTAGAGAAATGCAAATCAAAATCACAATGAGATACCACCTTACACTAGTCAGAATGGCTATTATTAAAAAATCAAAAAACAACAGAACAGATGCTGGTGAGATTGTGGAGAAAAATGATCACTTTTTACACTGTTGGTAGGAGTGTAAATTAGTTCAACCATTGTGGAAGACAGTGTGGCAATTCCTCAAAGATCTAGAGTTAGAAATATCATTTGACCCAGCAATTCTAATATACATATACCCAAAAATATACCCAAAGGAATATGAATCATTCTATTAGAAAGATACATGCATTGGTATGTTCATTACAGCACTATTCAAAATAGCAAAGACATGGAATCAATCCAAATGCTCATCAAGGAAAGACTGGATAAAGAAAATGTGGTAGATACACACCATGGGTTACTATACAGACATAAAAAGGAATGAGATCATGTTCTTTGCAGGGACACAGATGGAGCTGGAAGCTATTATCGTCAGCAAACTAACACAGCAATAGAAACCAAATACTGCACGTTCTCACTTACAAGTGGAGCTGAATAATGAGAACACATGGACAAATGGGCGGAACAACACACATTGGAGTTTGTCACAGGATGCAGGTGGGGTAAGAGTGGGGAGAGCATCAGGAAGAATAGCTAATGGATGTCAGTCTTAATATCTAGGTGATGGGATGATCTGTGCAGCAAACCACCACCACACGTTTACCCATTTAGCAAAGCTGCATATCCTGCATAGGTACCCCTGAACTTAAAATAAATGTTTGAAATAAACAATTAAATTAAATTTTAAAATTAACATCTCTTAAGGAATAATATTAGGGTGTTTTCATTTTTTGCTCATTTTTATTGCTGGAATCAATATTTCAGTATCATCCATCTCTAATGAATGAATGTTTAAAATGGCATCTTTGTGTGAGTTAATGTTTAAGATAACATTATTATTAGGATTGTCAAGTCATAAGATTAGCCCTTTTGTTAAATATTGCAAATGTCTAAATATACTAATATATAAATATTTTCTTTTGCGTGTTTGATATGTCATATTCCATAAGGTGGTGTAGGTTGAATTATGTTCACCGAAAAGATGTTCTCACTTTAAGTACCTCAGAATGTGACCTCTTTGAGAAATAGGGTATTTACATAGACAGACAATGTAATATTAGGTGGCTAGCTAGACTAAATTCTAGGTCCCTAAGTCTAATTGTGACTGGAATCCTTATAAGAAGAAAAAATCTAGACAAAGATACAGATATGTCCACCAAGCAAACACCATGTGAAAATAAAAGCAGAGATCAGAGTGATAAAATACAAGCCAAAGAACACCACAGATGGCTGGAGAACTACCAGCAGTTAGAAAAGAGGCACGGGACACACTCTCTTTCACAACCTTATTTGTTTGGATGTGTCCCTCCAAATCTCATGTTAATGTGTGATCCCTACTGTTGAAGGTGGTGCCTGGAGGAAAGTGTTTAGGTCATGGGGGAAGAGACCTGTGAATGGCTTTGTGCTTTCCCCATGGCATGAGTGAATTCTCACTTGGTTCATATGAAAGCTGGTTGTTTAAAAGAGCCTGGCACCTCTCTTGCTACTTCTCTCACCATGTGACAGATCTGCTCCTCCTTCACCTTCCCCCACGAGTAAACCTTTTTGAGGCCTCACTAGAAGCCTAGAAAATTCTGGTAGCATGCTTGTACATTCTGCAGAACTCTGAACCAAAGAAACTTCTTTGCTTTATAAATCACCTAGTCTCAGGTATTCCTACATAGCAATGCAAAATGGACTAAAACACAACCCTAAGAAGAAATAAACCCTGCTAACACTGATAACACACTTCTAACTTCCAGATCGCTAAGATATTAAATTTCCATTGTTCAAGTCACTCAATTTATGATACTTTTTTGCACCCCTAGGGAACTAATGCATGCAGCTATAGATATAAAATTATTCACTTATATTTCCTTCTTGGACTATAAAGGTAAATTTTAGCAGTTTTATGTTATATGCATATGGCAGTAAACAAAGAAATCTTGTCAGAGAATATTTTCCATGTTTTTTACAGTGAGATATGAATATTAAACAAGTAATTTTATAAGGTTACAGAAGAAAACAGATGCTAACTCAATCTGTATAATTTGAGCACAGCATAGTAGAGCATAGTAGAGTTTATTTATTTATAATTATGTGGGCAGAATTAAAGAAACCAAGAAGAAAGAGTATAGTTACACCAAAGGTAGCAACTCTGATCCAGATAATATGATATTCAAAGAATAGTCAAGAAGAAAATGAACCGGGCCTCAATTTGAGACATAAATCTTAACTTCTGAGGGAAGCATTCCCAAATGCTTTCTTATGTCCATTTTATGATTTTAAGAAAGTAAGAATGGTGAAAAATATACTTTATTCTATAATTCAGCAATTTGTAGGAGCAATAATACTTCCAAGGTCTTAAATACTTTTTTCCCAGAAAGTTTCTGAGATTAGACAGGTGGCCTTTCTATACAGAACAACTGTAGACATAATACCATACTGTTCTATGCCTGATCCTATGCTGATTTCAGTAAAAACATATTATTCATATTCCCCAACAGATTGTCTAAGATTTTAAATATGTATTAATTTCCTAGGGCTCCTGCAACAAATTATAACAAATTTGATCACTTCAAACAACAGAAATTTATTCTTTCAGAGTTTGGCAGGACAGAAGTCCAAAATCAAGGTGGAGGCAGGATACTCGCTAAAGAGGCACTTGGGGAAAATCTGTCCCATGCCTCTTATAACTTCTGGTGGTTTCTAATGTGTTTGACTTATGTCCACAGACTCCAATTTCTGCCTCTGTCTTCATACCACTTATTGTTTTGTGTCTGTCTTCTTCACTGCTTATCTCTTATAAGGTTAATAATTATTAGATTTGAAGTCCACCTGGATAATCCTGGAAAAATTCTTCATATCAAAATTCTTAATTTAATAACATCTTCAAAGACTGTTCAAATAGAGCAAGACTCATAGGTTCCATGGATTAGAATATGGACATAAATTATGATGGAGCCACCATTTACACCATTACATAATATTACTAAATATATTTGAACTAATAGATGCTGGAAAATTAGCAATTAGGCTGACATACTCATTTTTGATACTGCAGAGCATACAGATTAAGCACTGAATGTATTCCCTTGGTTTTAGTTGTTTATCCTTGGCCACTGGCTTATAAATGCACTTTAAGTTCTAAATATTGTAAGTGTTTTCTGCAACATATCATTCAAATGTGAGGTCTTCACAGTCATTAGTCATGCCATTTTAGCTTTGGACCTCCAAGTTAATACAGTAGAAGATGATTGAACACAAAGGCTATCTAAAGCTGGTTGAAATATATGGTCATACATAATTTGACCAGTAGTGCTTATCTGAACTCAACATTGGCAATAAAATGTAGTGTATCTTCCAGCCATGGCTTACCAATGATCAATGAGGAGAACAGGAAAGCTAAAGAAATATCAACTTAAAAATGTAGACAAACTGCTGAAGTTTAGTCTAGTTTTCTAGGACTCAGGGATATTTCAATATTTCCCAACAACATAAGTACAAACTGGCTAAGCACAGATTGTTTCAACAGTCAACCACCCACATACATACATACACACACACACACACACACACACAAACACACACACACACACAAACACACACACACATAACTCATCAGAGGTTCCCTAGTTTACAAGTTTTGAACAATAGTTGTCAAGACTCAGTTGATTAACTATAGATGTCAACCATCTTGTAACTAAAGTCTCCCCATCAAAATCTTATAAAACTCAAATGTTTAAGCTGTTTGACATGTCCATTTGACAAAATTCAATTTTAATATACTGGAAAATTGGGAACATGAGATTGGAATTCAAGGCAAGACTGATGCTAATAATAAGAATTTAGAGAAATTGCCATTTTATAGGTGGACAATTACATCTCATTCTGGTCTTAGTTTGCATCCCCCTTTTTCTTAATTAGAGTTAACGTTTTTTGAAGTGTTTACAAGTCATCCATTTTATTTCCTTTCACTTTTCCTTTCACTTAATACAGACACACACACACACACACACACACACACACACGTACTTTCTCCTATTATTATATGTGTTTCAAACGTATTTTCTATGTGTATCAAATTTCTTTCCCCAGTTGTCAACTTTGTTTTTCTCCACATTCTTTGTTGTGTTTTTTGATGAAGAAAGATCCCTAATTTTTACTGTAGTCAAATTCATCAATATTTTCTTGTAAGTTTTATTTTCTACCTCTTGGGCTTTCTGTAATTCTCCTTCTGTTTAAACTTTATGCTTAAAACATTTTTTATGTTTTGACTTGATAATCTGTCATTTTATTGGATATTAATCCAAATTAACTTATCTTTTGAAAGTAAATAATTAAACATGTTTACAAGCTGAGAGAAATGATTACATAGTTAGATACAATAAAAATAAAATTTTTAAAGTTTACCAGAAAATTAAATATTCATTAAAACTGTGTTATAAAAAATGTATCAGAATTTTAAGCAACAGACAATCACAAGAAGATTACAAGACTGTCTTGCACAAATTATGAAACTTTAATGAATCATAGAATATATAATAATTAAGATAAAATGAAGTGGAATTTACTGAGTTAAATTTTTCATATCATTGGTTTCGGTGATCAGTTATTTGGTTGTGTCTATAGAAATATAAAACAAGTGTGCATGCCCGTAGTCCCAGCTACTCAGGAGGCTGAGGCAGGAGAATTGCTTGAAACTGGAAAATGGAAGTTGCAGTGAGCCAGGATTGTGCCACTGCACTCCAGCCTGGTGATAGAGTGAGACTGTGTCTCAAAAAAAAAAAAATACAAAAATAAATAAATAAAACTGGTAAAATAATTTAAAATAATGGGACCTTAAACAGCAAAGTAAATGCACCAAATAGGTGTATATACATGTTATCATAATCTTAAGAGTAAGGTTATTTTCAAAGAAAATATTTGTAGTTGTTCATTTTTCCCTAATTTTAGAATCTTCAAAACATGTTTCCCAAGATTAAGTTAACTGAAATATCTAATTAGAGATAGAGTGAATGACAGGTTTTTGTTCAGTCAAAATTGCATGCAGAGTGTGCCAATAGTTTTACCATTGACAAGAAATAATTGATGAACTTCTTTTCCACCTAAGACATTATTCCTTTTCTTGACTTAATTCCTTGTTGACTTTTCCACCATAAATTTGATTAGCAACAAGATTTATTTGACACTCCCTATTAGATCATTACTTTGCACACAGATAAACAATTGTACTGTCAAAGATTGATGATAATTATTTTAGGAAGTAATCAACTTATTTTCTATATGTTCTGAATATGCAGAACAAAAGAAAGAAAATTAAACGCTACTATTTATAAACCTTCCATTAAGAATAAATATCCAAATAAGACAACACTGAGAAATAAACTACTTTATACATATAGATATTCATTAGCAATCTGTGAGACAAATGCATATACATGTATATATATATGTAAATGACTCATGTTAGTTACAAATGGTCATATCAAATAAAACATTCGCATACTAATATTTTAATGTAATTCTAAAAATAGAAAATAGATTAATATATTCAGCATATTTAGTTTCTTTTAGTAAAATATTTTGAAAATGGTTTTTTCACTTTGTTTAAATATGCAATTTTAGAGACTGGTGTCCTAGTATCTCAATCTTAGACTTTCAAATCTATGATTACATATGTGCTACACAGAATTAAAATTACCTAAGATTAGAGTCTAAGTAGTTAAGTTAGCAATCTAAAGTTCATATGAATGTCTTCTCAAACTCTGTTTTGAAAATGTCAAGGATCACTTTTAATATTTTGTGGAAAGAAATGAACCCAAATAAGGCTGTAGGATTTATATTCTATACTCACAGTTTTCAGTGCCTTTAATTATTTATAAACTAAGTAAGATTTATCATTTATTGTATGAGAAAACATAGCCCCTCTCATTCTCACTTGAATAAACTAGAAATTTAGAAATGTCAATTTTCTCTCTTCACTTTTTTGTTGGCAGAAATGATTTTAATTTAAGAACATTTAAAGGAATACTTGTTTTAGTATAAATTAAAAACTCATATTGTCAAATATGTTGGATTTGATAAACATTAAATTAAATGATATTTAAATTGTAGGTAGAAACACTATTTTGCCACTTATGTATATTCTATTTGTTTATTTCAGTGGTAACATAATGTGACTCATTGTGGAGCATTAAGGACACTTACAATTTTTCTAATAGCAGAACTATTTATAAAACACATTCAAGTATGACAAAAATATCAAGATCCAAAATTTTTTATTTTTATTAAACACATAATTAGATAGGACTGATCTAAATATAGTTAGAAAACTATATTTAAACATTTTATTATTTATATTCACTATCTGAGTTTACTTTAAATACAAAAATATTTTATAAATTGTTTGGCAAAGTGTGTTTTGAAATATCAAAATCATTTAACAAACATGTTATGTTTTTACATGAGAATTTTCTGTTGCCTCCCTTAAGTTTCCATATTTCTATTCTCTTTTTTAAATCAAATATTTCTTTAACAAATATTTAAATTCCTATATTTAAGGTACATAGCATTTATAAGTACAGTAAGAAATTCAGGTGCCTGGCTTTTTCTTAGGAATGTGCTTTTTCTTCAGTTCAAGTGCTGAAGACATATACATGGGATTTCATTAAACCTAACATAACATCATTGCAAAATCCATTATTTCAAAATACCTAAAAATTTTTTAAAAATCCCAACTTAACTATATGAGTTACTTTATTATTATTTATTCATTTATTTATTTATTTATTTTAAATGCCTTGCTCTGCCACCAAGGCTGAACTGCAATAGTGCAATCTTGGCTCACTGCAACCTCCAGCTTCCAGGTTCAAGGGATTCTACTGCCTCAGCCTCCTGAGTAGCTGAGATTACAGGCATGAGCCACCACGCGCAGCTAGCTTTTGTATTTTTAGTAGAGATGGGGTTTAGTACAGATGCGGTTTCACCACATTGGCCATGCTGGTCTCAAATTCCTGACCTCAGGTGATTCGTCCACCTTGGCCTCCCAAAGTGCTGGGATTACAGGTGTGACCCACCACGGCTGACCTAATTTTATACTTATTGAAAAATTACTTATTAGTTTGGACAATATTTTTTATATCAGAAAGCATTCATGTGTGAATATTTAAAGTAACGCATAAGAGAGAATATCAAATAACATATACCTGTTACCAGATCTAAGGCAACAATAAAAAACATATCATTTTAGAGATGCTAACTTGTGAAAAAAATCAAGAAAAACAGAAAATTATCCAGTATGATTAAGCAAGAGAAAAGCCAGTAAGTAAAAGTTAAAATTGAACCTATCCAAATTTTTACCTCCAAAAATAATTGTGATATTACTATCTAAATATTATCTCCCACATTTAAAAAACAATATTATTGTGATTATATGTAAATATAAAAATATTATTTGTTTATATTCCCAATAAAATCATAGAAAATACATGAAATGTGTGCATACATATTCCATAAATTTTCTAAAATATTCCCTAATGGTATAAATAAATACTATCATTCAAAATTTTGTAGTAAAACAGTTAACTAGGGAATTGAAATATATCATGAAATCAAATATTGCTGTATGAAAAAATTATCATAAAATTATCTATTTATATAGCAGATACAGAGCTAGAAAAGTGATGTATTTAATTATCACTTGATATACACAATATTTATTAACTGGTCACCTTGTAAAGGTCATATATGCATACTTAATATATCACTATTATTGTTGTACATTCTTCATCAATTACTTTAAATTCTAAAAGTTGAGGCCAAGGTATTAAGTTTATTGCAATTTTCCAAGGCTCTCATGACTTTTTGTGTATAGATACACATTTAATCTTCATTTAGTATTCTAAAGAATTGACTCTGAGCCAAACATTCTGTTAGAAGAAAGAAACATAAAAATAAAATATAGACTATTCTTGCCAAAAGTTCATAGGCAGGTGTTAAAGAAAGACAAGTAATCATACAACTATAATTCATTAGGAGGTAAGTCATATCATAAAAATATACAAGAAGTATGACAACTAAAATAGTAATAGTTGAGCTAGCCTATTGGAGGAAATAAAAGGGTAAGGAAAGAATATCTAAAAAAGATGGTAGCAAAATAAACTTCCAAGGATATGTAGAATTTTATTAAATAAAGGGACATGTCACATATTTTTATAGAAAGTTAATTCTAAGAGGCCACTGTAATATTCCCCACGAGAAAATAAAAATAATTCTTGCACATAGTGTGAATGTAAATGAATTAAATATTGAGCCCATGATTTACTAGTAGGGCAATTTATGACAAACTACATAATTTTAAGATCTCAGGTTTCTTACATATACTATGGAAATACTACAGCTACTGCTCAGTGTTGTTTGAGCATTACATAAAATAAACCTTGAACAAATTCCTTCATACAGTAATTTAACAAAATATAGCAGATTTATATTCATGAATGTTTAAATGTTTTTTTTAATTAATTGTCATATACATTTTACTGCCTACTACCTAATCAAATATGAGCGGAACACTTACATATGTATGAGGAATTTGACCTTTATTAATTGTATTAAGTGAAAAATTTAATTTTCCACACATTCAAATTACTCTTTAAAACAATAATATTTCTTTGAAATGTACACTCAATTATTACATCTAATCCATTTAGGACTTTATAATATGAAGAAACAGCACATGATGGACAAATAAGTCGTTTTGGAGAGACATGGTATAAATTTAGATTTTAAAGGGTGATTAAATATTGATCTTATATAGAGGTTAAAGTGGAAATGCATTCAGGAAATGCAAATACGACTGTCTCAAGCAATTGTGATGCTCAGCACAGTCATTACAAAAATGATGGGAGAAAAAGCAGCAAAATAAGATCTTCAACAAGAAGAATCAAAATGTTATAGTAGTATAGAAAAAAAGGAATCTAAAAGTATGAGGGAAAATGCATTCTAATGAAAAACATATCTTCATAAAATGATTAACTCTTTATCATTTTGTATGCATGTGTATAGATAACCAAGTCAGTTTGATAAATATTATTATACATGTTTGGAACAAGTATTCCCATTATACTCTTGTTACTTGCCATTATTACTTTTTAACAATCAGAGGAATAACAATTATCTACTCTTAAAATGATCAAATTACCCAATGATAAGAAATGATAGAGCAAATATACATGCACTTTTTCCAAACAAAAGTAGGGTTCTAAAAGAACATTTCAGAACAATACAGATTACCATCATAAAAGTCACTGAAATTTATTTTTTATAAATCAATGTAAATATCTGCACTGAAGCATAAATCCTATATGTAGCTCAATTTTTATGTATTAGGTTGATACAAAAGTAATTGCAGTTTTTGCCATTAGAAGCAATGGCAAAATAAATAGTAACTAAGTACTTTGATTTATATGGTGATATTTCTGTGATCAAATAGTTTATATGAATCATCAAGCTATATGCAGAAAAATAATGTTGCTGGTTTCTCGTCTTTTGCTCACTAATTCATATATTTCAGCTTCTATATAACCTGAAAGAAAAGTGAAATAACTAGTAGAATGAGAGACAGAAAGACTGAGAGGAGTAATTAAAAGAAGGAAAGAACTAAATAATCAACAAATATTATTTGTAATAATTTGCTTCTGAAAACAAATGTGGTATTACAATATTATGGTGGCAATGAACAACACAAAGCCATAAAACTGAGTCCTACTAAGCTAATCATATTCTCAACTAGTCTTACGAGGGAACAATTGGCAAAACAATGTAATGGTTGCCTATGAAACTCCTCAAATCGTATTCAAAGGAAAGGGTCTCAGAAATTGTAATAATTATTAGAGTCATACTGGCCATAGACACAGCCTCAGAAAGGAAACAAAACATGTTTCAAGCCACTTCAAAGTATTAAAAACTATATTGCATAAGTCATACACCTTGACTTATTCAATTATACAATAATTTGATTTGTGCTTGTTTTTCATTTTATACATAAGAAGTCAGCAATGTATAGAACTTAAGTAGCCCAAAGCATCACAACTAGGCAGAAGAAGACTATCCATCACCCTTGCCAATCTTGGGATCAAAATCCAAAAGACAATTTTTCTGCTGCATACAATCTGGTCACCATGGCCTAGGCTATGTCACTCACTACTGTATGTTCAGGGAGTGTAGCACAGAGGCTAGAACAATGCCTGCATGTCCTAAGCTCAGTTGTCAGCTGAGTAAACAGATGAAAGAAAAAAACTCAGTAATTTAATAAAATTATGATAAATGGTATATTCAACTTCAATCTTGAAATAATATGACATTTGCTACTTTCAATAAAATATAAGAATTCATAAAATCAACTACTTAAATTTGAAAGTCCTATTTTGCCTTGGGTCCAGGCTTGTTATCCGATGTGCTATTAACTAGAGTTGCTAAGCACTAATGTCAAGGCAAATGCAAACACTAATAGAAATCTCTGTAAATAAAGTTGATGAATATATGATTATGGCACATTTAAAAACAGAAAAGGAAAAACTATATTTAAGCATGAGAACTTTCAAGCTATTTTGTCAACATGACAACTTGCTTGAAAATTTTTGTAAGAAAATAATACAAAGATCCTACCCCAAATCCCACACATTATGCATTTTTGTACCATTTATACAAACCACCAAGGATTGTGAAAAGCTCATATTATTTGTAACCCATGAAAGGAAATGTCTTACTCCTTTCTAGAGTGTTTTCAGTGCTTAAGTACTATTTTTAATACACATATTCCAAATTCTCATAATCTTTCCTTTCATAAACATGAAAAGAAAGATTTACCCATAGTATGTACATACACATAAGCACATTAACACACACACACATACACACACAAATATACATGGAGGAGTAGATTATGTAATTAGAAAACAGTATATGAATGCCTAAGACTATTTCTCCTAAACTTTTGAATTTTATTTTGTAAAATTGCCTAGTAAAATCCCATATAATGCACAGATGGAAAACCAGGGAACTTGGTTTTATTCCCAGACTGCTACCAGTTTGCAGCAAGTCTTGAAGAAATGATTTAATTTGTCTGTACCATTTATGAATGCAGAAAATTTCATTGTTTTCCATTTCATGGAGATGATGTCAAGGTTAATTATAAAAATACTTAAAATTTAAAATTCAAAATATATGTCCAACTAATTGAAATTTGAGAAGTACACTCAAGTCATTTTATTAGCATTGAAAAAACTTATTATGAAGATTTCTACTACACGGTACATTATGTCAAGTCGCAGAACCTCAATATTTCTGATGCAATGAATAGAAAAGGCTGGATTATACTTTTTGATTTCCACTTTAGTTGTAAATTATTTGAGAGCTGTGGAAACAATGTAAACTACATGAATTGGGATTACACATGATTAGGAGGATCTCTTTAAGGTGAGTTTATAATAAGTGGTCTTTCCTTCTTTGGGGACTAACATGATTTGGGTGTGTGTCCCTTCCAAATCTCATGTTGAAATGTGACTTCTAATGGTGAAAGTGAGGTCTAGTAGAAGGTATTGTGTCCTAGGGGGTGGATCCCTCATGAATGACTTGCTGCTATCCCATAGTCATGAGTGGTAATGAGTTCTCCTGAGTTGACTATTTGAAAGTCCCCTTTGGCTCTCTCCCTCGCTTGACATGTGACAGGCCTGCTCCTCTTCTCCTTCCATCATAAGTAAAAGTTTCCTGAATGCTGGTACCATGCTTGTACAACCTACAGAACCATGAGTCAAATAAAACTATTTTATTTACAAATTACCCAGCCACAGGTATTCATTTATAGCAATGCCCAATGAACTAACACAGGGGCACTTGCCATATTTTGGTGGGGTGAGTATCAAATTTTGCCTACAAACAAGGATATTAATAGGAGAAAGAAAAATCAGTCCTTTGGTCTTGAGTATGGTAACAATTTTTTTACCATACAATTGGTGGATTGCAGAAAAATCCACCAATATAACAAACAGACAAATAATACTTTATTAAAATTAAGAATCGCTCATCCATTTACAACATTAAGAAAGTATGTAATCAAGAAACAGATGGTGAGAAAATGTTTTGAATATGTACATCCAACAAAGTCCTCTTATTCAGAACATATATAAAGCACCCTAGAAAAATTTGAAAAAGTTTTTAAAATAAGATTGTTCAAAATATGCAAAAGACACAAACACTCACCAAAGTGGATATTCAAATGACCAATAGACACATATATGCAAATATTCCCAAAATTATTACTCATCCTAAAAATCTAAATTACATTTACAAGTTATTCTAATCCCTCATCCGAATGGTTAAAATTAAAAGGACTATACATACAAATGATGGGTGAAGATATAGACTAATTAGAAGTCTCATACATTGCTGGTGTAAGTATCATTGGTACAACCACATCAAAAAGCTGTATCTATTTAAGGCCAACTTTTTTACCTATATATTATCTATTTTATTTCTGATTCCATATTAAACAAATGTAAGTGCTTATGTCCACAAAATACAAACACAAGAATGTTTATAGCAATGTTATTAATACTAGCCTCATATTGAAAACAATCCAAATGTGTTAAGAATTGATAAGTATATTATATACTACCTTACAATAAGCAAATTCATAAATTGCTACATAAAACAATACAGATACATTTCACAAGATTAAGTTAAAAAAGTCAAACTTAAAAAGTATGCATGCTATATGTTTCCACTTATATGAATTTAAAAAATAAGCAAAATTAATATTAGATAAAAGAAACGAGGAGATCAATTATCACCGAGTGGAAATATCAACTGTGCAGCGTCATGAGGAGTTTGCTGGGGTTTTGGAAATAGACTACTTATAAACTTGTATGATATTTTCTTATTATATTAGAATAAGATAGTATTTCATATATATGTATAAATTTACAGGGATTATACTTAAAATATGTATGTTTTACGAACATAATTTATAACTCAATATATAGAGAAGGTACTAAAACAAACAAACAAAAAGTCTGATACAAAATAAAGGTTTATTCATTTTGTGATGTCACCAAAATTATAGCTCAAAGTAACCTACTGGATTCAAAAAGAGAAAGATTAAATATAAAGGGGGGAAATACTCTTGTAGTAATTTTAAAGAAATAGTGTTCATCAAATATCAGGCTTTGCAATACAAATATAATATTCCTAAATAGCTTAACAGAAAATGTCATATCACTGTATAAATTAGGCATGTTAGACAGAGTTGTAAAACGTGTATTTGTTCAGGAATAGTAAATAAATCTCATTTAGATGGCTTTCACAGAAACAGCTTATAGCAAACATATTCAGACAAATGTTTTATATAAACTAGAGTCTACTTTCAAAACCAAAGTGGAACTGTTATTTTTCTATTATTTATTCATAAAATTAGAAGTACTGTAGAGAAAATTTCATTTTTTTAGTAAACATTGTCAATAAATTTCAGAAATTATTTTTCAAAGTTATTACTTGAAAATATTTGTTTCTCTTATCTTTTGCATGAAATGCTGCATTTCAGTTGTAGTTCACCAACTACTATGTTCTGGAGGTTTTATATCCATTTTTTCTCCTTTATGAGACTTACAAGATCTCTATAGAAAGTTTCTCAACAGTGGAAAAGGTATTATAAGAAACGGAAGAAATCCTTTACATGGGAACTCATGTGATAGAACTACAAGTCAGAAAACCGAGTAGCCGTATTTTTAGACCTTTTTATGACTGCGTTAAAGTTAAAGCTCAGCTTCTTTAGAATATAATAATTTTAGTGTTGTCTGTATTAATGAAGACAAAGCACAAAACTAAGTCAAGAAATACATTCTAAAATAATAATCTAAGTGTCTTCATTATTTACATATTATATTCACTGGATTTCATACAGTAAGATAAAAGTAGCATTAAGGCAAGGTAGCAAGGAAGTATTTAATTGAATTACTATATTGCACAAATAGAGCTTGATAGAAAGACCCATACATTAATTTAAGGTGCTCACAATAAAAGTTTTATTGGTATTACCTTAACAATGTGTGTATGAAGTCAGAGGCTTAGTTCATGAGCTCTGTGACACTGTAACATTAAAACTTTCCAATGCATACACAATTGCCAGTCATTCTGTCAATGTTAACTGATTAAGTATTGGGCTTTCACTGTGTGACAAGCACTATCTTAGGCACTGGGAAATAGTAAAGGGAAACTTTCAACTCCATGGAACTCACATGATGGGGTGAAGGAAACATATTAAAACATACAAATAAACAAAAGGGATGATATGTAGTATAAAAAGTAAAGCTGGGACAGAATAGAGAGGATTTGATTTTTTTAAATTCTCTATACAATAGCTATATACATTTATAGCACAGTTCTGAAAGGAGTAAGAGAGTAGTCATGTGACTGGAGGGAAACATTTGTGTTTCGATAAACAGTGACTATGAGAAGATTACAAGGTGGGAGAGAAAGTCCAGGTTGGCTGAAGTTAAAGGGGTGAGAATAAGAATGGTAGTTATTTGTTATGACTTGAGAAATTTAACTGGTTATTCTGACAAGTGAAGTGCTATCTTATAACCCAAACAGTATTTTTAATTCTAAATTTTCAATTTTCAAATAATGTGGGTAAGATCAATATAACTTTTCTAAAAACAATTCTTCTTTTCCTTATTATTATTAATCACTAACATGTTTTAATTTTTTCTATCTGGAGCACTTCAGTAATGTTGACCACTCTGACAAAATAAATATATTAATGTTTCTATCTTGATGTACCATTTTGAAATATGAAGCTCACATGTCAATTCTATTTACTTATATTTAGAAAATCAAATATTGAATTATAAGAGTCAGAGGAAGAAAGTATAGAAGAAGAGAAAGAATATGAAAGGCATTTTATAGTTCAACAAAATTATAAATGAAATTATCTCCTGAGACTAGAAATATATTCCATTCTACTTCCTACATTATTGGACTGTGTCTTTCATTCATGAAACATTTGAATTACACAATATTTCAAACTATTTGATTATCTTAATTAGAAAGCATTTGTTCTTAAGTTAGCATATAGCTTAAACATTGACTTCTTCCTTTTAATCACCTGTGAGTTATCTTATATTCTCCACATTTCTTTTATTTGTTATATTTATGAAAATTCAAAATACTTTAATTCCCAACGGATGAACCAGAACTATTATTACAGAAAAAAAGTGATGTTGAAGAATAATATAGTCTGACACATGGTCACTTACCACTCAATGATTTTCAGTTGATTTGCTTTTATACATTTTTTGGCTGAGAAGCTGTCAGGAAATAACAAAAATGATAACCTCAAAAGACAATAATGTATCACTTTACCATACTATACTGCAACCTTCATCTCATTACCAGCATAACCATCTTTTATGATGCACTACAGTAGCAACTAAATTATTTGGCATTTATATTTTTTTATGGTTCACTAAACCTATTTCATATATTAAAATAATCTTCTATTCATCATTTTAGGAGCAATGTCCAAAGTTAATTTACTACAGCTTCAGCACATTTTTGTAAGCCGAATGTTATCTTTAAAAAGCTTTTACTTGGGGCTTAGAAATAAAATAAATCTGCATATATTAATAATCAGTAAGCCATATACAAGCTTTACAACATGTACCAGGTTTCTGTAATCCAGAAGGAGAGCCTAGTAAGAAATTTTATTAGGAGGCTTTCCATAGCTGAATTTGTTTTTCTTCCCCAGTCTTTGGATCATTTATTAGTATAATAAAAATAAAATACTAATGTGATATCAGGTAGAATATCAAAATTATTACAAAGCTATAGTAATTATGAGTGTGGGTTTGGAATAGGAAGAGATAAATTTACCAAAAGTATAAAATGCAAATTCCTAAAATACATGAACACTTGGTCTATAAAAGAAATGGAGCAAACAATTAATGACAAATAATGCCTTTGGGAAGTCCATATTGGAAAAAAGAAAGAAACAAACAAAAAAAAGCAAAGAAAGGAAAGAAAAGAAAGAAATTAGCCACATAGCTCACACCACACAAAAGAAGGCTAATGTCCTAAAAGTAAAAATCAAAACAATAAAAATCAAAACAATATTATTATCTCACAAAACAATATTATTCAGGTGTTAAAAAGAAGAAAATTCTACAACATGCAGCAACATGGATGAACCTTGAAGACATTACGCTAACTGAAACAAGCCAGTCACACAAAGACAAATACTGTTTGATTTCACTTACAGGTGGTGTCCAGAATAGTCAATTTCATCGAAAGAAAGAATGCAATGGTGGTTGCTAGAAGCTGGGAAAGAGAAAAATGGGGAGTTAGTCATCAACAGGCATAAAGTTTCTGTTAAGCAAGATGAGTAAGTTCAAGAGATCTGATGTAAGACACTATAACTAAAGTAAAAAGTACTGTCATATACACTGAAAAATTTGTAAAGAGAGTATCATATTTACTATCCTTACCACAATAAAATAAAATTAATAAGGAGGAAATAAGAGGAAATAATACAGGATATTGAACAGACACTTCAGAAATATAAAGGTCCAAATGGACAAAATATTAAAAATAAAAATCCTAACATTTTAAATTATTAGGTATGTGTGAAAACATCACATGGTTTCATTACATTTCCACCATTTTTAACAAAAAATTTATGGTTTGTAAATGGTTTTGGTGAGGATGTAGATCAAAAACAGATATTAGAACTGTAATCAGTAAATAAAACACCTACATACTTTAGAATAGATAGCAAATCTGAGATATAGACAGTTGCTATTCAAATAGATTCCATAACAGACAAAATTAAGACATTGCTTAGGTATGTACATTAAAATATTAAACTTATAAAAAACAAAACAAACAAAAAAAAGGGTCAACACAATTCAGAGTAGTTTTCTCTGGTTGAAACAAAGAGATAAGACTGGAGAAAGGATATCTAGGATATGGAGTATCTCAAAGCTGAAGCTTTTCTATTCATGATCCATACTGGGGTAATAAAACTCTATAATTTAATCAGAATTGTAATTTTGCTGGGGTTTAGCTTATTGCTATTTTCGAACTGCATACATGCATATATATGCACACTTCTGAGACCATATAATGTTCACAGTAAAATGTTTTTTAAAGAATAACAGAATAGAGAAAGTAAAAAAGGAGAAAGATAATAGATAAAATATTTATAAAATACTTATTATGTAAAATTGGCTACATGATTATGGAGGTTGAGAAGTCCTATGATCTACCATTTGCAATCTGGAACCCCAGGGCAGCTGGTAATTTCAGACTAAGCTTGAGGATCTGAGAACCAGAAGAACCAAGAAAATACAATCTAGTCTAACTTCAAAGTCCTAAGCACAAGAGAGATGATAAAGTTAGCTCCAGCCCAAGGTCAGAAGACTAAGTTCCAGCTCAGTCAGGCAGCAAGAACAAATTCTCCCTCATACTAACTTTTGTTCTATTCAGATCTACAATGTATTGAATGAACTCAACCGTATTAAGGAGTTCAATCTGTTTTATTCAGTTTACCAATTTAAATGTTGATGCTATCCAGAAACACTCTCACAGACAAACAGAGAATAATGTTTAACTATTTGGGCACTTCATTTCTCATTCAAGTTACACATAAAATTAAACATAACAGTGAGTATAAATAATTATTTTGGAGATATATTTTGTAAAAGAAAGGAAAAAATATGTAGTACCTAAAGAATTAGTAAGAGAAACAGAAAATGTTTTTATACTCATGTAAAAGATCTAGTAGATGTGGAAAATGATGATGCAGGAGAGAAAGAAAGAAATAGCTAGTTTGATGTTTTTCTGAAGGCAAGAATAAATCAGATGTAGTGCCCATCTAATCACTCCTTGCTATGATCATAATGTACTGCTTATAAGGAAACTAAATATTATAATCATGCTAACATTACCTAAATCAAACTATAATTTAATTACTATTTTAATAAAAGTTCCAAATTAAATTGTGTGTGTGAATATGTGCGCATATACATAGCCAGTAAACTGATAATAAAATGCATTTAGATGTAGAAGTATTCCAACTGAACAAAGGGAATTCTCACAGAGGAAAAGGCAGATAGTATTATCTTACTATTTATCAGTACTTATTATAAAGCACCTATGGTTATATAGTATTACCACTGTATTATTATTATTTGGTGGATAGAGGCAAATAAATAAATGAAAATAATAGAAATATCAGAGAGAGGTAAAAACCTGTATGAGGGATTTGAATATCCTATCCATAGTAGAGTTAACTAAAAACAGAGAAAACCTAAAATATGTGGTAAATTGTATTTGAATATATTTTTCTTTGTACTAAACAAGAAGGACCAAAACTGCATCAGTATTTCATATTAAAAGAAAACGTAAGCTCACATGAAAACAAAAATACTTGAATTTAAAGACAAGAGAGGGTAAAATTAGTATAAATCAAAGATTTTTAAAACATTTCAGAGAAGATCAAGAGTCATAACTGGAATAGTTTGATTAGAATACAGTCTAATAAAATTAATATTGTCCAAATTGAGTGGCTTCAACAAGATGGTAAAATAGAAAGTTGAAGGCCTCATGGCCCCATAGAAACACCAATTTAACAATGATATAAGAACCAAAATACTTTTATGAAAATATCAGAATCTAAACTTGGAAAAAACTATAGCAACCAATGTAACAATAAATTTGTTTGTAAATATACAAATATATATATATACCAAAAAGTAAACAAATATATACAAATATGAATAAAGATAATTATATACATACAAATATATGTGTGTTTATATTCATTTATCTTTGACTTGTTATAAGGATGGATGACTGATAGAGGTGGATGGATAGATAGATAGACAGACAGATAGATAGATAGTGATAGGCAGACAAGCACACAAAATAGATACATATACTTAATCACACATGTGATTTTCCAGATTTTCAATATTTGCTTTTTGTTTGTGGTGTGCCTGTTCATCTTGTTTGTCTTCTACAGAACAAAATTTTTGACTTTGACATAATATAATTCATCGGACTTTTTGGTTTTTATTTTTATTTTTTTGATGATACTTTTAGCAGTGTCTCTGAAAGCTCATCAGCAAGTTAAAAACACAAGATTGGAAAATGAATTAATGTGGGGCTTTTTGGAAATTTTATAAGTTTTGTATTTCACATTCATTTTGAGACCCCATTAGCTTTTGTTTTTGATAAAACAATATTTCTCCATTAAATTTGTAGGGAGCCAGCCCTACCTCACCTGTGGGTACCCTGAGATTAGTGTTGACAAAGGAGTGAGGAAAAGACAGATTAAGAGAGACAGTGGGAGGAGACAGGGAAGGCCCCGAGCTCTGATCATTCACACTATTTATTGATTATAATCACTTTGATCTATAGGGTAGGGGTGGAGTGATGGTGGAGTGAATCAGTGAGCCAGAAGTGAATCAGTGAGCCGGAACTAGCGTGTCATCTTAAGGACTGATAACAGTGGTGGTTTGGGAGTCTCACAAACAAGAACATGTGGTTATCTTTAGCCTATTACCTATGTGCAGCTGATGGAACGCGGGCCTTATAAGGAGCCTACAAGTCTGTCTACATCACAGTGCTAGGGATTTTACATCTTTGAGCACAATGTTTATGGTAACAGAGCCTAGGTCACCCTGTACAAGAACATGAAGCATAAAGAGACCTTCCTCCTCAGAGGCCTCCTACAGCCTTCTGCAGTTTGTTGTTTGTTATTTATGTGTTACTCATAACCAATTTATGTAGGCACTCTGTAAGTCCTTTTTCCTTTGCTGCTTTTCCCAACATAAATTGTTGTCAAAAATTAGCTGAATATATTTGAGGTCTATTATTGGGCTTTCTACTCTGTTCCATTGATATTATGTCTTTGCTTTTGCTAATACCACACAGTCTTGATTACTGGAGCTTTATATTGGGTATTAAAATGTAGTGATGTGAATCTTACAACTGTTTTTCCTTTTCAAAATTGTTTGGGTGATTCTAGTTCCCTTCCCTTTTCCTATAAATTTGAAATTAGCATATCAGTTTCTACACTTATTAGTTATAATAGTTTGACAATTTCCATTTTATTGGAAATTGCACTATATTGTTGGACTTGCACTATATCTTGAAAATTTGTACATTTAAGCTCTTGATGTTTATAGGTTTTTTTTGTCTCGAATTTTTCCTACATGTTATAGAATATATGCTCATTATTATTATTGTTTGTTTTTAAATAGTAGAATGTGCTAGAAAGAGCATTAGGTGAAAATGTCCTTTGTTTTTTAGGAGGAGTGTATAAAGGTTATGGAGCTTTTAACCAGAGTCAGTAGCTGAATAGCTATTGGATTGTTTCAGTTATTTTATTTGTTTCTTTAGCGATTTTGTAGCTGTAGCTTACAAGAACTGGTATGTTTTATCTAAGTTGACCAATTAATGGGTAATGAGTTGTCATAGTGTTTCCATTTCTTAATTATTTTTTAAGGCCTGTAGATTGGTAGTAATGCCATTTCTTTCATTCCTGATATTGGTAATTTGGACCTTTTGTATTTTTTTTATCTTGATTATACTAGCTAGATGTTTAGTGATTTTATTTATTCTGTATTTTTTTATTTCTACAATATTTTTATTGCTTTCTCTCTTCTGCTTGTTTTGGGTACATTGCTTTTCTTTATTTAGCTTTTAATAAAGAAGCTTAAGTTACTAGTTCTACATTTTCTTTATTTTGTAGTTATAAGTATTTATTTATAAAAAAAAATAGGATGTGTAAATACACTCCATGTAACTATCAGTGATTTATCAGAGTGAATTTAGAACTCTATAAGTTGCTTAATTAGAGAGAGAATAAATTGCTGGTAATAGCATAAAACATTTTGAAGAAAATGAAGGGAGAAAAGAAAAGCTTAACTGCCTTGTAAAAAGAAAAACAAAATATATCAGAAAAGATTAAAAAAATGAAAAACAGGTTTTAGGTTTCTCTGTGTTTCTTATAAAAAAAAAAAGAAGAGTTAATGAAGAAAAGAAAATAAGAAACAAGCATCTTCTTAATGTGATTGGAAAAGGAGAGAAGACACATCACTAAATATCGCACAAGGCAGACGCTGGAATGGGCAAAGCATTCGTCTCAGAATTACCTGAGGGTTAAAAACAAAGAGTGCGGGGTCCCACTCCTAGCCTACTAAATTAGAAGCTTAAAACTTTTGGCCTAAAATCCACATTTAATCAAGATCTCTGTGTGTTTTATATGCACATTAAATTTGAGTAGCAGTTCTTTAGACAGACATTTGTCAGAGAAACGATTTCACAAGGAAAGATTTTGTTGCCTTTCAACAGATTATTTGGTAAGAACCTGGCTATTAATTCAATCGAGATCAACCCTAGGGACATATTTGAAGTAATTTAAATCCTGCTAACTAAGGAGTTTGATGTGCGCTACAGATCAGCACACGGGTTCAATTTATTATGAATGCTATCAGGACAAAAAGGCACAGAACTAATCAGAAAAAAATTGGTATTTTCTTAAAACTGGCTGAGTTGAAATAGTGTCATTTCTCTTCAGAATATGAGGCTAGAGGAATTGTTTTGCTCTGCTTTAACACTTTAATAAATTAATTATATCCATTAAAATAGTACTTTGGCTTGCCAGTTGCATTAAGAAATACAAATAAGACAGTGTGATGAGATATGGCATATGAGATCATCACCTTCCAAATTTGGAAGAAACTGGTTCAAAGCCCCAGAGCCTCTCAGTCCAGCCTAAGATTCTTTCATTTTTCTTTTCTTTCATTAGCCCAGAAATTATTTAACTTCCCACCAGATTACTCTATAACACAGTATGGAGTGAAGAGATCCACTAGAACCCTAAACTCATCCTCTTCTGCTAAATCTGCATAAATTGAATATTGTTTTTAAACATGAGTAACTACAAGGGTCTTCTCAAAGTTTAACAAAAATAACATGATCGATAATGCACAGAACTATGAGAACTATTGAAAATGCCAGGATTTGTTCTTCCTAGGTATCACCCAATTTAAATAAAATTAGACTTTCTCTCCATCTCTAAACTAATTTCATTCTCATTGATATTACAAACACTCAGTAGGCAGCAGAATGATTTATTAAGGTGCTATCAGTTATTGTTCCTCTGTATATTTCTACACTTCCAAATATGATCCATTTAGAGCAGGTGGCCATATTTTGTACTGGCTCAGTGAAAGGAATATAACAAGCAGAAAAGAAAAGAAGATTTTTTAAAGAAAATTATCCTTCTAGAATAATTGTTATTATTACTTTTAAGATACTGGAGTGAGAATTTTTTCTAAAGTAGAAGAATGTGAGGGAAAAAAAAATCAGAAAGAGAGAAAAGATATCCTCATACTAGGAAGGAAAAAAAAGGTCCATAGTCCTATGCTCATTACTTCTACATGTCTCTGTCTACAGAAGGTGAGCTGGTAAAGGGAAATGAATAATCCATGGTGGTCTTATATGTGGCCCCTGGTTTTCCACTTCAGCATCATAGGATTCACGTGTCTAAATAATTCAAAGGCTTCTGTGTGCTAATTTCCTCAAGATTCTCCGAGGAAAGACATATGAAGCAAATTTGGAGGCATCAGGCTTTATTTGTTTTGGCTATACAGATCATTAAGGAATATTGAGTGGGTACAGGTAGAGAGGAAGCTCTTTTAAAGATTTCCTAATACACTTCTAGCCGATCCAGTATTATTAGAACTTTTTTATTTATTTAGTAAGAAATGTATCATCTTGTACACACCACAAATACAGGTTAAAATTCCAAACCTTCCATTTCATCATTATTCAAAGTAATGTGTACAATAATAAAAAGCATAGTCCTGGAGGACACAGCAAGATTGGAGAATAGAAGCCTACATCCATGTATGCCTCCACCACATTTTAACAACTATCAGCACACAGAAATATACTGTCAAAATAATCAAAAATCAGGTGAGCAATTACAGTACCTGGCATTAACTTCATATCCCTGAAAGAAGTATTGAAGATAGTAAAAAAGAGAGTCTTAAATCACCAATACAACACTTCCCCCATTCCCTGGCAGCCCTCATGTGGTGAAGAAGAGAGCCTGTACTTGGGGGAGTGAGAGCACAGTAACTGGGGGACTTTATATTTAACTCAGTGCTACCTTGTTACAGCAGAGAGCAAAGCCGTGCTGGGCTCAGCCAGTGCCCTCACATGGAGGGAGAATTTAGTCCAGATCCAGCCAGATGAGAATTGCATATCTCAGTGGTTGGAACTTGCGTTTCTTGGAACTGAGGGCCAAAGTGTTCTAGTGTCTTAGGTAAACTTGAAAGGCAGTCTAGGACATAAGAACTACAATTCATAGGTAACTGCTAGCACTGGGCTGCACTCAGAGCCAGTGGACTAGAATTGCATGTGACCTAGGGAGACATCAGCAAAGGCAGCTAAGGGAGTGTTTCCATCACCCCTCCTGCAACCCCAGGCAGTGTAGCTTACTGCAAGGAAAGTGACTCCTTACTTCTGCGTAAGGATAAGAGAGCAAAGAGTAAAGAGAACTTTGTCCTGCACCCTAGATACCAGTTCAGCCACAGTAGAATAGGGCACTGGGTGGAGTTATAAG
The DNA here is from genome assembly GCF_030222135.1 of Aotus nancymaae. Lineage (NCBI taxonomy): Eukaryota > Metazoa > Chordata > Mammalia > Primates > Aotidae > Aotus > Aotus nancymaae. Next base: position 37,103,368 of record NW_026988413.1, read on the forward strand.
GCCCCCATTCCAGGCACTAGTTCACAGTCAACATTTCTAGACACACCCCAAGAAACAAGAACATGTGCTGCCTTGAAGGGAAGGACCCAGTCCTGGAAAGATTTAACATCTACTAACAAAAGAGCACTTGGTCCCTGAATATCCAGCAGTGATACTCAGGTAGTGGGCATTGGTATCTGAAACATGCTGACTTCAGTTGTAAGCCAACACACTCCCAGCTGAGGTGGCTATAGTGAGACTCCTTTTGTTTGAGAAAAGCAGAGGGAAATGTAAAGGGAATTTTGTCTTGCACTTTAGGTACGAGATCAGCTACAGTGGAGAACAACAAACAGGCTTTTGGGGTATGTGAGTCCAGGGCTAGACTCTTGGGCAGCATTTCTGGACCATCCCTGGGGCAGAGGAGAGCCCACTGACCTGAAGGAGAAGTCCCACATTTGGCAGCATTTACCACAAGATGATTGAAAAGCCCATGGGCTTTAAGTGAACATTGATGGTGGTCTGAGAGAACTCCCCATTGGCCAGTGGTAGGGATAGCCACAGGGATAGGATCCACTCCCTATGGACAGGGGAGAGTAGAGTGGCAAGGACTTTGTATTGTGGTATGAGCGCCAGTGTAGATGCAGTGTAGATGCAATAGAATAGAATATCAGGTAAATTTCTACAGTTTCTGACTCCAATCTCTAGCTTCCAGACAGGATCCCTGGACCCACCAGGGGCATAGGGGAACTCACTACCCTAAAGGGAGAGACACTAACCTGAATGACTTTGCTACCTGCTGATTGTAGAGCCCAAGGGCCCTGAGTGAACATAACTAGTAGCAAGATAGTGGTTAGAGCAGGCCTTGGGTAAGACCCAGTGTTATGCTGGCTTCATGTCTGACCCAGCACAATCCCAGTGATGGTAGCCACAGGGGTACTCACATCACCACACTCCCAGTTTGAGGCATATCAGCACACAGAGAGAGACTCCATTTGTTTAGGAGAAAGTAAGATAAAATGACAAAGGTCTCTGGCTGGTGATCCAGATAATTCTTCTGAATCTTATCCAGGACCACCAAGGTGATACTTCTATCAAAATATTGTGTGAAGCCACAGCATTATTGAGCCTAGGGCCAAAGTTCCTTCTAACACCTAGAAAGCCTTGTCAAGAAGGATGGGCTACAACAAGCCTAGACTGCAAATACTACAATAAATACCAAATTCTTCAAGGCAGAGACATCAACAAACATCTAAAAACATCAAAGCCATCTGAGAAAACATAACCTTACAAAATTAACTAAATAAGGTACCTATACTGGAGAAGCAGAGATACATGATTTTTCAGAATAGCTGTTTTGAGAAATCTCAAAGAAACTCAAGCTAACACAGAGAAGGAATTCATAAACCTATCAGATAATTTTTTTAAAAATCATTGAAATCATTAAGAAGAATCAAGTAAAAATTCTGGAGTTGAAAAATGCAATTGGCATACTGAAGAATGCATCAGAGTCTCTTAATAGCAGAATTACTTAAGCAGCAGAAACAAGTGAACTTCTTGAAGACAGGCTATGTGAAAATACACTGTCAGAGGGGCCAAAAGAAAAAAAGAATAAAAGACAGTAAAGCATGTGTACAAGATATAGAAGTAGCATCAAAAGGGAAACTCTAAGAGTCATTGGCCTGAAAGAGGAGGTAGCAAACAGGATAAGAGTAGAAAGTTTATTCAAAGGGATAATATCAGAGAACTTTCCAAACTTGGAGAAAGGTATTAACATTCAAGTAAAAGAGGATTATAGAAAAACAAGCAGGTTTAATTTAAAGGAGACTACCACAAGACATTTACTAATTAAATTTCCAAAGGCCAAAAATGAAAAAAGAAGTCTAAAAGCATCAAGAGAAATACACACACACACACACACACATACACACACACTCTCTCTCTCTCTCTCTCTCTCTCTCTCTCTCTCTCTCTCTCACACACACACACACACACACACACACACACACACAATGGAGCTCCAACATGTCTGGCAGCAGACTTTTCAGTGGAAACGCTACAGGCCAGGAGAGAGTGGCCTAACATATTTAAAATGCTGATGGAACACTAATAAGCAAACAAACAAACAAACAAAAAACATTTACTCTAGAATCGTTTATCTAGTAAAAATATTCTTAAAGTATGAAGAATAAATGAAGACAAACAAAACCTGAAAGATTTCATTGCCACTACACTAGTTTTACAAGAAATGGTAAAGAAAGTTCTTCAATCTGAAAAAAAAATAGTATGTTAGTGAGCAAGCAGAAATTATCTGAAGGTGCAAAACTCACTGGTAATTGCAAGCACAGAAAAATACCCAAAATATTATTACAGGGTAAATGTAGTATGTAAACAACTCTTAAGTAGAAAGACCAAAAGATAAACCAGTTAAAAAAAAAAACTATGCTAATTTTCCAAGACATAGTATAATAAAACATAGGGAAGCAACAAAAAGTTAAAGATTGGAGAGATAAAGTTAAAGTGTAGAATTTTGATTAGTTCTCTTATCACATATTTGTTAATATGTTTATGCAGTCAGTGATAAGTTGTCATATTTTAATAAAATGGGTTATAAAATAGCATTTGCAAACTTCATGGCAATCTCAAAGTGAAAAAGATACAATAGATACACAAAAAATAAAAAGTAAGAAATAAAATCATACCACCAGAGAAATTTTCACTAAAAGTAAGAAAGGAAGGAAGAAAGAAAGGAAGACAAGGCAACAAAACAAAAAATAACGAAAAGACAGAAGTAAGTCCAACGTATAAATAATAGTATTAAATGTAAATGGATTAAACTCTCCAATAAAAATACATAGAGTGGCTGAATGGATAAAAAATACAAAAGTAAATGATCTTTTTTCTACAAGAAACATACTTCACATACAAATGCAAACATAGACTGAAAATATAGGGTGGATAAAGATATTCTGTGACACGGGAAGCCAAAAAAAAAAAAAAAAAATGAAGGAAGAAGTCAGTATACTTATATGAAACAAAATAGATTCCGAGAAAAAATAAATAAATAAATAAGAAACAAAGAAGGTCATTATATAATGATAAAGCAGTCAGTTAAGCAAGAGGATATAATAACTTTAAATATATATGTACCCAACACTGGAGCACCCAGATGTATAAACACTATTAGAGCAAAAGAAAGAGGCAAACCTCAATACATTAATAACTGGAGACTTAACACCCCACCATAAGCATTGAACAAATTCCTAGGCAAAAAATCAACAAAGAAACATCTGACTTAATATGCATGATAGTATAAATGGACTGAATAGCTATTTATGGAACATTTCATCCAATGGCTGAAGAATATACATTCTTCTCCTCAGCAGATGGATCATTCTCAAGGATAGACCATATGTTACATCACAAAACAAGTCTTAAACATTTAAAAATTCAAATAATATTGAGTATCTTCTCTAACCACTATGGAATAAAACTAGAAATTAATGAGAAGCAATTTTGAAAAGTACACAAACATATGGAAACTTAAAAACATGCTCCTGAATGGCCAGTGGGTCAATGAAGAAAATGGGAAATTTCTTGAAACAAATGATAATGGGAACATAACATACTGAACCCTACAAGACAAGGTATAGGGAAAGCAATACTGAGAGGGAAATTTACAGCTATCAGTGCCTACATCAAAAATAACTTCAAATAAATAACCTAATGATGCATATTAAAGAGTCAGAAAAGCAAGAGCAAAATAAACCCAAAACTAGTAGAAGAAATAATGAGAGGCAAAATTAATATATTACGAATGAAGAAATAAATACCAAAGTTTAATGAAAAAAACTGGTTTCTTAAAGGTAAACAAAATTGTCAAAACTTTAGTCAACTAATGATGAAAACAAGACAGAAGAACAAAATAAATAAGGTTGGAGATGATAAAGAAGATATTACAATTGAATTCAAAGGATCATTAGAAGCTACAATGAGCAAAGACATGCCAATAAACTGGAAAATCTAGAGGAAATTCCTAGACATATACAACCTACCAAGTTCAAACCATGTAGAAATCCAAAATCTTAAGAGACCAATAACAAATAAGGAGATCAAGGCTGTGACAAAAAGTTTCCCAGTAAAAAAAAGCCTGGGATCTGATGGCTTTATTGTTGAATTCTACCAAATACTTTAAAAAGAACTAATACCAATCCTACTCAAACTATTTCAAAAAATAAGGTAGAGAATGCTTCCAAACAAATTTTATGAGGCCAGTATTACTCTGTTACCAACTCCAGACAAAAACACATCAATAACAAAATACTACATGTTAATGTTCCTTATGAACTTTGACGTACAAATCCTCAATGCAATGCTAGTAGAAAAGCACATTCAACAACACATTAAAAAGATCATTCATTAAGACCGGGTGGCATTTAGCTCAGTGATACAAGGATGGTCCAACATATGCAAATCAATCAATGCAATACATCACATCAACAGAATGAAGAAGAAAATTCATATTATCATTTCAACAGATGATGAAAATTTATTTGATAAAATTTAACATTCCTTCATCATAAAAATCCCCAAAATGGGCATAGAAGGAACAAAGCTCAAGATAATAAGTCATGTATTATACATCCACAACTAGTATCATACTAAATGGAGAAAACCTGTAATATTTTTTTTCTAAAATCTAAAAAATGACAAGGATGCCCACATTCACCACTGTTACTCAAAACGGTGCTGGAAGTCTTAGCTAGAACAATCAGAAAAGAGATAGAAAACAAGGTCATCCAAATTGAAAAGAAAGAAGTCAAATTTTCTTTGTTTGCAGATATGGTCTTATATTTGGAAAAACATAGAGGTTCCTCTAAAAAAAAAAAAAAAACTATTAGAATTGATAAACAAATTCACTAAAGTTGCAAGAGACAAAATCAACATACAAAAATGAGAAGCATTACTATATGCCAACAGCAAACAGAATGAAAATGATATGAAGAAATTAATGCCATTTACAATAGTTACACATAAAATTATATACCTAAAAATTAACTTAACCAAAGTCGTGAAAGATCTCTAGAATTAAAACTGAAAAACACTGATGAAAGAAATGGAAGAGGACACAAAATAATGGAAAAATATTTCATATTCATGCTTTGGAAGGATTAATATTGTTAAAATTACCTAACTACCTAAAGCAATCTACAAATTCAATGAAATCTCTATCAAAATACTAATGACATTTTTCACAACATGTCATTGTATGGAGCTACAGAAGACCCAAAATAGCTAAAACTATCTTGAATGACAACAACAACAAACGGAACTGGAGGAATCACATTACCTGACTTCAAATTGTACTGTATACCTACGGAATTCAAAATATCATTTTAATGACATACAAACAGAAACAGAGACCAATGGAACAAAATCACTATAAAGATGAATGAGACCCTATCATTTCCTACAACATGTATGAATCTGGAGGTAATCATGTTACGTGAAATAAGCTAAGCACAAAATGACAAATATCACATGTTCTTATTTGTGAAGATGGAGAGTAAGAAGGATGATTACCAAAGTATGGGAAGGGTAGTGGGGTATGGGGTATGGGGAAAATTGGAGATAGTTAATGGGTGCAAAATAATAGAAAGAATCGATAAACCCAGTATTTGCTAACATAACAGAGTGACTATAGTTAATAATAATTTAATTGTACATTCCATTGTACATTTTAAAAATAACTAGACGAGTATAATTGGATTGTTTGTAACACAAAGGTTAAATGCTTGAAAGAATGCATACTCCATATTTCACGACATGATTATTATGCTTTGCATGATTGTATCAAAAGACCTCATGTACCCCATAAATATACACACTTACTTTATACACAAATAAACTTTTTGAAAATATAAATAAATGAATATATAAGTATCACCCTCATTCTCAAATAATTCACATAAATGAATAAATATGCTTCACCATTGTAAATATTATAAAAAATAAAATGCTATAGGGGCATAGTCAGTAAAGTATTGCAGATATACTTTTATAGAGTAATATGTTTTTTGGTTTGAGGAGTACACGTTTCCACTGCTATGTGGAAGCTAAAAAATAACTCAAACAATTTTTGTGGGAAACATGTCAAATTGGTTAAATGGAGCTCTACTGCATATTAAAGATGAGGATATCAAGTGAGATCAAAATACTTTTTGGTTGCTTTTTAGATAATGATTTTTACAATGTTAGACAAAGTAAGAATTTTCATCCCCTTGTGAAACTTACCTAATTTATTCTTCAAATAGATTTTCCCAGATTTTGACTTCATTATCATTACAACATTTCCATTACCACTTGTACCTTAATCAGCACCCAATACTACTATTCCCACCATCACTAACAACACAATCATCACTACCAGCATTATTACCACTTTTACCATCATCAATGTTACTACCATCATCACCCCAAAACTACACCAACTACCTGACTGCAGATTACCCTGCACTTCTATGCTTAAAATAATCTAGAAATCTTAGATCCTATGGGTTTTACATCCAGTCTCCAAAAGTCTTGTAGCGCAACAATTCTTGATTTTGCCTCAATATTTTTACTATTAATCTAATTTAGCCCACTTAATTGTTTCTATAACTTAGCACATCTGGAGAATGATCCTCTCCCTTGTTCAGTCATACCTTAGTGTAGTCAGTGGTTGGTTATTTATGCAGTTGTAATAATGTTCTGCATTTATTAGCTCACAAAATTCAGATATCCAAAAAATAATTTGTGACTTTTACATATGACTATAATAGATATGACTGTATTGGAATACTCCCTGGAAAAAAAAAAACTGAAACATAATATAAAAACAGTTACCTGAAAGTATAGTAAGTCCTTTATAGCACTGACAGTTTCTTAGAAACTCTGGCTTAAAGAGGAACGATGTATAAAGAATCAAATTTTACCCTATGCTAATAGACATTAAAAACTGTTAAGTTCCTATAGCATGTTTCTGGTCACAACAACCACTAAACTTCTAAATAAAGATAAAAGACGCCTATAATATTATATACTGAAATAATTATGAGCTATATATGCATTTAAGAAACATTAATAAAAAGAAATAATAATTTACCCAATTTTCGGTGACTCAGTAAGTGATGGTGGTCATAGTAATGGTGGATTAAATCAAGCAATAAATATTGTCAAGGAGAAAATTGTAAGCAGCATTTTTTACTTCCAAGCAGTCCACAAACCATATCAAAACATGATAGGTTCAATGAGAGTTTTTAGACCACATTGTTTATTATCATACATTTGAATCATTATCATTTACTTAAAAAATATTTATTTTACAATTATTCATTTTTATTCAATCATTAACTTTCCAATATGCTTATTCAACTTCAGGGTTATAAGCAGCAAGTGCCAATAACAATTCAAGGCTCAGAGTGGAAATCACCCTGGCTAAGTGCTATTTAATCACAGGGGCACTCATACACAAAAGTACATTAACACAGACTAGAATACTGTAGACACATCAATTCATCTAATATGCACATCTTTGGCATGTGGGTGGAAACCAGAGTACCTGAAGAAAACCCACATACATATAGGGAGAACATGCAAACCACACAGATAGTGGCTCTAGTTGAAAATGATTTTGTTTTTTTCTCATCAATATTAAAACAACATTGAATGAAAATGATGTCATCGAGGACTAGCTGCGCTGGAAAAGGAACTAATGAAAATAGCAGTGCCCTTTGGGGACTGAGTACATGAAGGGGAGTGTACAGAGAACTATACATATAAGGCCTCCTCCCATTTATGGTTTTAACCTGTAGCTATAGTTCATGATGCATGCAAAAATATGGTGGAGAAACTTGTGGAAATAATCGTCCTTGCATGGGGAAAGAAAAGATTGTATACCATGAACACTGAAAAGAGTGAAGGAATCCTGAAGGGGAAAGGGCCAGAGAGGATAACATCAAACTCAGCCAAGAACATGTGATGAACCCCATATTTCAACTAAATTACAAAGATTTTAAAGAATCTGTTATAACTATTCCCAATACATGAAAATAAAACATAATTAACAATAATCTCAACAGATAAATAGATTGCAGCTGATAATCAGAAACAATGAAAATGGAAATTCTAGAACTGGGCAATGCAACTTCTGATTAAAAAAAAATAGGTGACTTCTAACCAAATCAAATGGCAGAATAAAGAGAATGTATACTTGAAGATAGATTAATATGAAGGATCCAAGTAAATAGCAAATAGGAAAAATATACAAAATAAAAAACAGAGTCTTTGGGACCTCTTAGATGATAGCAAATGGTCCTTGGACACTGTATAATTAGGGTATCACAAAGAAAATAGTTTAAAAATGGAGCAAAAACAGTGTGATGATACTATTCTCTAAATGTTTTCCAAATCTGACAAAATACTGTAATTTTCAAATCCAAGATATGGAGCAAATACCAACCATAACAAACAGAAAGAAGCTCAAGCTCAGAAACATCGCATTCAGATTGTTGAATGCCAGAGATAAAGAACAAATATTGAAAGTGGCAAATGAAATATGACATTTTAGATATAAAGGAACAACAATCTGATTCATTGCTAATTTTCATCAAAATTCATGAAGAAGGGAAGAGAGTGGAACATCTCTATTTTTTTAAATCTGTCATAAAATAATTCTATATTCACCTAAAATATTATTCAAGAAAGAGGATTTCTTATAGATATTTTCAGAAAAGAAAAAGTAAAAGAATCAATTTTCATCAGACTTGAACTGTAGGAAACAATGCAGGAAGCCTTCTATGAACAGAAGAAAAAATGTGTGAAATGGAAATTACTCCTCAGAAAATAATGAAGAGTTTTTAAAATGAAAAATATCTAAGTAAATGCAAAATAATATTGTTTGGCTTTTTTCTCTATTAAGAATGTCTTAGTACCTGATAAGCATATGCTATTAAAAAATTATAACACTATCTTATGATGTTTATAATGTATGTAGGAGTAATAGATGGAAAAGTGTATAAAGCTATGTAAGAAATTCAATCAGAAAAGAGATTTTCAATAAATTGTGTGAAAATAACTGAATGGAAAATAATCAACCATGACTCTCTTCAAACCATACACAAAAATCTAACTCAAAGCTTTTCTTTTACCTAAATGTAAAAACTAAAACTATTAAAATTCTAGGAGAAAATAGGAATAAATATTTGTGACATTTGGTGAAGCAAAGTTATTTTTATTTTAAAACCAGGCAACGTAAATCCTATATATAAAGGAAAAAAAGGTAAAATAGACTTTAACTTTACAATCTTTGTCCTTCAAAAGGCATAGTTACAAAAATCAAACACATTGACCAGCTGCAGAGTGGGAGAAACTTTTTGCCAAACAGGTATCTTTTACATGGACTTGTACACAGACATCTAAGGAACTAATTTATTTAATAATAAAAAGACAAACAACCCAATTATCTCTCTCTCTCTCTCTCTCACACACACACACACACACACACACACACACACACACACACACACACACAAAAGATTTGACCATTTTCCAAAGAAGCTATGCAAATGGCCAATAAGCACATGAAAAAGGCCAACATTACCAGCTATCATAGAAATGCAAATTCAGGCCGGGCGCGGTGGCTCAAGCCTGTAATCCCAGCACTTTGGGAGGCCGAGGTGGGTGGATCACGAGGTCAAGAGATCGAGACCATCCTGGTCAACATGGTGAAACCCCGTCTCTACTAATACAAAAAATTAGCTGGGCATGGTGGCGCGTGCCTGTAATCCCAGCTACTCAGGAGGCTGAGGCAGGAGAATTGCCTGAACCCAGGAGACGGAGGTTGAAAAATATTGTTAGCTGCTTTGTTGATCATATCCCAAAAGCTATGCATAACACACGGTTCCATCAACTAGGAATGAATAAAATACTATTCTGTGTCGATCACAGAAATCATGTGAGATAAATGTTATTATCCCATGTATGGGTTGAATCGTTTCTCCAAATTCAAATGTTGAGGCCCTAATGCCCAATATATAATGATGTGACTGTATTTGGAGATAAGTCTTTGAGGAGGTAACTAAGTTAAAATGGGTCATTAGCACCACCCTAATCCAATATGACTTGTGTCCTCTTCTTATGCAGAGGGTATTAGGGCACAGACAAAGAAACCATATGATGAAAAAGGGAAACATTGTCAATATGCTACTCAAAGAGGGAAGCCTCAGAGAAAACTAAACCTGCTGACACCTTGATCTTGGATTCCTACTCTCCAGATTTGTGAGAAAATAAATTTCAATTGTTTAGGTTACCCAGGGTGTGCTGTTTCATTATGGCAGCCCCACCAATCTAATACACCCCATTCAAAGAAGAACAAGTGAAAAAAAGATATAACAACTTAAGTGGATGTGTTCAGATACACCTAATTTCACACTCAAATCCACATCTGAAATTTCAAAGATAATTTTTATTTTACTATACTGCACTGCTACCTTTGTCTCTTTCTTTCATAATAAATATCACTATTAAAATTTTAGTTTTCTTACAAGATGGCAGATTTGAGGCTTTTAGCATGTCTCAGCTAATTGGAAATAGCACGATAGTCCATAAAGATAAACTCTCTGAGCTTTAAGTCAAAAACGAAAATGGGAATCCGCTAGATTTTTGAAGGAAATTCCAGATCGTGGGGAGAAGAACATGGGTAAACAGCCTCCATAACAGTGTCTGGCTGAGTGAGTGATGCCCACAAGAGAGGCAGAAACCCTCCATCTGTGACTCACTTTTCCAGTGGGAATCCAAGCAACTCAGGCTAAGGGAGAGCACGTTGTTTCTGTCAAGCCCTAGAGCTAACTTGCAGAGAGGTTTGGAGATACTGTGAGAAAAAGGCACCTGGAAGAGCTGTAGACATTTTCTCAGACTCAGGATCAAGAGCAGCACACCATTTTTAATTCAGGCACATACACAATTAGACATCTTTTGGTGACTCGGCAGCATGGCTGCTCAGTCATTTCAGTCTTGGGCCAGAGCTCGGAATGCCTAATCTGGAGCAGGATAGGACTTACACAGCAAGAACTATGGAATAAGTGCTGAAATTGTTCTCTCCCTTGTCACAGGCCTGAGGCAGGGGAAAAGCTGCTACAGTGGTAGTTTCTCCTGGGCAATGACACTTGCAGCCTGGGTCAGGTGGGCAACTGGACCAGTCTGTGTGTGCCATTGTAGGACATCCCTGCCTGCTTTCCTGATAGTGATGCAGCAAGGCCCTCTCTAATTAACTGCAAGCAGAAATCCAGGCACTTAGAGTAACTGTTTGCTGGACCACTAGCAGTCTGAAATGCCCTACCTTTGTGGAAACAGACTGTGGGGAAGTCAGACCCTCTCCCCTCCACACCTAGGCCAATCTCCAGGCATTCAGAGCAAATGTTTGCCTGGCTCAGCCACCTGAGCTGCCCCACCCTTCCTGGGCATAGATCATTGTGCAGTGGGGCTCTCTTCACTCCACACCTAGGCAAATATCCAGGTATGCAAAGAACCTACCTGCCTGGTTCAGCAACCTAAGTCACTACATTTCTCCTGTGCAGAGGTCTTGGTGCAGAGTTCTCTCTACTCCACACGCAGGCAGGTTTTCAGACATTCAGAACACTTGGTCACCTGGTTTAACAACAAGAGCTGCCCCACATTTCCTGTTTGCAGAGATGCTGGTGTGGGAAGGCCTTCTTTGCTTCATGCCCAGGCAGATCTCCAGGAATTTGGAGTACTAGCTCCAAATGAGTGGTCTACCTCTCCTGTGCAGAAATCTTGGTTCAGAGGGCCACTTACCACTTGACACCCAGGAAGATCTCCAGACACCGGAAACAATCTCAAAGATTAATACTTTAGGCCGTCCCATTCCTATGCAGAGACCCTGGGGCTGAGAAGGCTTCCCAGATCCACTCGTAGGCAATTCTCTGGGTGCTTGGTAGCTATTTTGGGTTCTCCCTTGGTGCTGGTGTTTTTGCCTGCCATCAGGACCTGTAGGCACACCTGCCAGGTCTGGCCCCTACTTGGGGGCCTTGCCCTCCCAGGGATGAGAAGTGAGCTTAGACCATTGTGCATTCCATAAAACAGCCCATTGCCTGAGGCAAAAGAGAGTTACTTACAGTAAGTAAGAATAAAGTATATACCCATCTACATCTACCAAAACCTGATCTTACCTATATGCGCCATCTACTGGCTGGTGGGTCAAACTGCACATCCCAATATAAAACCTACTGACAGAAGTGCATAGGGCTGTAGAAGCAAAGCCAATTCTCCTCTCAGCATTCTCTATAGTCACACCCCATAGGGAGGGGTGGAAAGAGAAAGGGAAAGAAAAAATATTTAGATATTATTACAGGGGAAACATTAAAAGGTTCTACCAGTATAATAATAATTACATGTTTAGAAGTGCTAGTATCTTTGGACTGGAAGGAACCAGTGCAATAATACTGGTACCATGAAAAATCGAAATGCAATGACATCATCAAAGGTTCGCAGTAACTCTCCAGCAATGGTACCTAACCAACACGGAAACTCATAAATAACAGATAAAGAATTCAAAGCATAGATTTTAAGCTCAATGAGATCCAAGAAAAGTTTGAAAATCAACACAAAGAAACCTCCAAAGCAATCCAGAAAATGAAGAAAGAGATAAAAATCTAAAATCACCACACATTTTTAAATTGGGAAACTTACAAAATTTCAAAACATACTTGAAAGCTTTATCAACAGATTGGATCAAGCAGAAGAAATAACTTCAGAGTGTGAACACCAGAGTTTCAAACTAACACAGACAAATAAAAATAAACAAGAAATTAACAGAATCATAGAGAAATATAGGATTATATAATGTGGCCAAACCTACAAATGGCTGGCATACCTGTGAGTGAAGGAAAACAGTAAACACCAGGAAAACTAGATATTTGAAGAAATAGTTCAAGATAATTGAGGGAATGATTCATGAAAATTTCCCTAATCTTGCTTGAGAGGTAGACATCTAGATAGAAAAAAATCCCCAGAATGCTTGCAAGAAACTATACAAAGTCAACATCACCAAGGCATATAGTCACCTAGGTCAACATTCAAGAAAAGTCTTCAGTGAAGCTAGACAAAAAAACCAAATCACATACAGCAGGCTAACAGCAGACTTCACAGCAGAAACATGAAAAGCCAGGAAAGACAGGGGACCATTTATTAGCATTCTAAAGAAAAGTGATTGCAACCAAAAATTTAACATCCCACCAAACTAAGCTTCATTAGCAAATAAGAAAGAAAATCTTTTCCAGATAAGCAAGGACCAAGTGAATCCATTAACACAAGAGCAGCCTTATAGGAGATATTTTTGGGAATTCTAAACATAGAAACAAATGGACAATACCCGTTACCACAAAAAAACACACTTAAATACATAGTCCACCACAGTATCTATATAGTAAACACAAAATAGAAACTAGAAAGCAATCAGCTAACAACTTCACAATAGGATCAAAACTTCACATATTAATGTTAACTTTGAAGGTAACTGGTCTAAACTCCCCATTTAAAAGGTAAAGACTGCCAAGTTGGATTAAAATAACAAGACTCATTCTGTGCTGTCTTCAAGAGAGTCATCTCACATGTAGTGACAACCCTATGCTCAAAGTATAGCGTTGTAGAAAAATGCAGAGGTCTGTCTTCTTATAGCAGATAAAACATACTTTAAGGTAACAACAGTAAAAAATTACAAAAAAAGTATATTACATAAAGATAAAGGGTTCAAATTCAACCAGAATAATTAACTATCCAAAATACATATATACCCAACATGAGAGCACCCAGATTCATGAAACAAGTACTTCTAGACCCAAGAAAAGAATTAGCAAGTCACATAATAATAGCACAAGATTTCAGCATCCCACTGATAGCATTAGACAGATCATCTAGCAATAAATTAACAAATAATTTCTGGACGTAAATTAGACACTTGACCAACTGGATCTAATAGACATCTGCAGAACACTCCATCCACCAAACACAGAATATATATTCTTCTCATCTGTACACAGAACATATTCCAAAATTGACCACATATTCAGCCATAAAGCAAGTCTCAATAAATTGAAAAAAATCAAAATCATACCAACCATATTTTTGGACCACAGTGAAATAAAATTAGAAATTAATATCAAGAAGATCTCTCAAAGCCACACAATTACATGGATATTAAACAAGTTGGTCCTGAATGACTTTTGGGTAAACCACAAAATTAAGGCAAGAATCAAAAACATATCTGAAATGAATAACAAAGACACAACATAACAAAATCCCTGTGATGCAGCAAAAGCAGAGTTAAAAAGAGAGTTTAAAGCACTAAATGGATATCTCAAAAAATCAGAAAATTATCAAATTAACAATAAATTATCACACCTACAGGGACTAGAAAAGAAGGAACAAAATAACCACAAAGCAAACAGAAGAAAATAAATTGCTAAAATCACAGCAGAACTGAACTAAATTGAGACCAAAAATCCATACAAAGAATCAAGGTTACCAAAAGTTGTTTCTTTGAAAAGAATAAACAAGATTAATTGATCACCTATTAGATTAACAAAGAAAAAATAGGAACAAAGATCCAAATAACCAGAAATAACAAAGGTGACATTAAAATTGATTGCACAGAAATACAAAAGATCCTCAGAGACAATTATGCATATCAAGTAGAAAATCTAAAGAAAATGGACATATTCCTATGATATGGCTTGGCTCTGTTTCACCACCCAAATCTCATCTCAAATTGTAATCCCCATGTGTTGAGGAAAGGACTTGATGGGAGGTGACTACATCATGGGAGCAGTTTTTGCCATGCTATTCTCAAGATAGTGAGTAAGTTCTCACAAGAGCTGATGGTTTTAAAATGTGACAATTCACCCCTCACACTCTCTCTCCTGCCACCTTGTGAAGAAGGTGATTGCTTCTCCTTTGCCTTCCAACATGACTGTGAAGTTTCCAGAGGCCTCCCCAGCCATATGGAACTGTGAGTCAATTAAATCTGTTTATTTATAAATTACCCAGCCTCTGGTATTTCTTTCTAGTAGTGTGATAATAGGCTGATGCAGACAATTGATACCAGAAGTGGGGGTACTGGTAAAATGAGACTCAAAAATGTAGAAGCCACTTTGGAACTGGCTAACTGGCAGAGGAAGTTGAACCATTTGAAGGGATTAGAAAAAGACAGGAAAATGTGGGAAAGTTTGGAACATCCTAAAGTCTTGTTGAATGGTTTTGCCCAAAATGTTGACAGTGATATGGACAATGAAGTCCAGGCTGAAGTGGTCTCAGATGTATATTGAAAAATTATTAGGAACTGGAGCAAAGGTCACTCTTGCTATGCCTTAGCACAGAGACTGGCAGCATTTTGCCCCTCGCCCTAGAGATCTGTGGAACTTTAAACCTGAGAGAGATTATTTGGATATCTGGCAAAGGAAATATCTAAGCAGCAAAGCATTCGAGAGGTGATCTGGCTTTTTCTGAAAATATACATTTATACACATTCACAGAGATGGTGTGAATTTGGAACTTATGTTTAAAGGGGAAGCAGATATAAAGGTTTGGAAAATTTATAGCCTGACTATGTGGTAGAAGAAAATTAAACAATTTTGGAGGGAGAAATTCAAGATGGCTGCAGAAATTTGCATAAGTAATGAGAATCCAAATATTAATAGCTAAGACAATGGGAAAAATGTCTCCAGGACATCTCTAGAGATCTTTACAGCAGCACCTCACATCACAGGCCTGGAAGCCTAGGAGGAAAAAATGGTTTCATGGACCATGCCCAGGACCCTACTGCTCTATGCAGCCTCAGGACATGTCACTCTATGTCCCAGCCACTTTATTTCTAGCCATGGCTAAAAGGCACCAAGGTACAGCTTGGGCCTTTGCTTCAGATGGTGCAAGCCTCAAACCACTGTGGCTTCCCCATGGTGTTGAGCCTCAGGGTATGCAGAAGAAAAGTGCTGAGGTTTAGAAACCTCTGCCTAGATTTCAGAAGATGTATGAAAATATATGGATGTCCAGGCAGAAGTGTGCTGCAGGAATGGAGCCCTTATGGAAAACCTCTACTAGGGCAATGCAGAGGGAAAATGTGGGGCTGGAGCTTCAAAACAGAATCCCCCCTGGAGCACTTTCTAGGGAGCTGTGAGAAGAGGGCCACCATTCCCCAGATCCCAGAATGGTAGATCTACCAACAGCTTGCACCATAGGCCTGGAAAAGCAGCAGGCACTTTACATAAGCCTGTGAAAGCAGCTGTGGGGGCTGTACCCTGCAAAGCCACAGAGGCAGAGTTGCCCAATCCTTGGGAGTTTACCCCTTGCATCAGTGTGACCTGGATGTGACATATAGAGTCAAAGGAGATTATTTTGGAACTTCAATGTTTGAAACCTGCTTTGCCATGTTTCAAACTAGGATGGGGCCTATGGTGCCTTTGTTCTGGCCAATTTCTCCCACTTAAAATAGAAACATTTACTCAATGCCTGTACTGTGTACCATCATTGTATGTTAGAGTTAACTAACTTGTTTTTTGTTTTTTTTTTTAATTTCAAAAGCTCTTAGGCAGAATGGGCTTGCCTTGTCTCAGAAGAGACTTTGGACTTAGAGTTTTCAGGTAATGCTAGAATGAGTTAAGAGTTTGGGGGAGTCATGGGAAGGCATGATCGGTTTTGAAATGTGAAAAGTATATGAGAGTTGGCAGGGCCTGTGGCAGAATGATATGGTTTGGCTCTGTGTCCTGACCCAAATCTCATCTTAAATTGTAATCTCCACATGTTGATGTAGGGACCTGGTGGGAGGTCATTGGATCATGGAGGCCATTTCCCTCATTCTGTTCTCATAATAGTGAAGGAATTCTCACAACAGCTGATGATTTTAAAGTGTGGCAGTTCTCCTCTTGCATTCTCTCTCCTGCTGCTTTGAAAAGAAGGTGTTTGTTTCCCCTTTGCTTTTTGTCATAATTGTAAGTGTCCTGTGGCCTCCCTAGGAATTGTTAATTGATTAAGCCTCTTTTATTTAGTCTTGGGTAGTTCTTCATAGAGGTGTGAGAACAAACCAATACATACTGTAAACACACAATCTCCTAATATTGAATCAGGAAGAAATTGAAACCCTAACAGACCAATATCCAGAGCTAACATTGAATTGGTAATAAAAACCTAGAAACCAATAAAAGCCCTGGACCAGATGGATTCATAGCTGAAGTATGAATAAGATCTGGTGCCAATTCAATGAAACTATTCCAAAAACTGAGAAAATATTCCTCCCTAACTCATTTTCTGAAACAGCATTATACCCTAATACCAAAATCTGACCAAAGGAAAAAAACAAAGAAAAAAAAAAAAAGAAAGATATGACTACAGACCAATATCACTGATGAACACAGCAATTCTCAACAAAATGCTAGCAAACAAAATCCAGCAGCACATCAAAAAGTTAATTTATCATTATCAATTATGCTTCATTCTGGGGATGCAAGTTGGGTTCGACATATGCAAATCAACAAATATCAATCAAAACATAAACATAATTAAAAACAAAAACCATATAATCATTTTAATAGATTTGGAAACAGTTCTTAATAATATTCAACATGGCTTCATCATAAAATTCCTCAATAAACTAGGCATCAAACATAAATACCTCAAAATCTAAGCTATCTATAACAAACTCAGCCAGCAGCATGCTGGACCAGCAAAAACTGGAACCATTCCTTTTGAGAACTAGAACAAGACAAAGATGCCCACCCTTATGACTCCTTTTCAATGTAATACTAGAAGTGCTAGCCAGAACAATCAGTCAAGAGAAACAAATGGTATCCAAAGAGGAAAAAAATGTCAAAAATCTCTCTGTTCTGATGTTATGATTCTATAAAATTAAGCCCTAAAGCCTCTGCCAAAAGACATCTGTAAATGATAAATGATTTCAGTTAGTGTCAGGATACTATATACAAAAATCAGTAGCATTTGTTTATACCAATAACTTTTAATCTGAAAGTCAAATCAAGTATGCAATCCCATTTACAATAGCCAAAAACAAAATAAAATATCTGGGAATATTACCAAGAAGGTGAAGAGCTCTGCAAGAACTCTAAAACACTAACAGAAATCATAGATGACCCAAACAAATAGAAAAACTTTTCATGCTCACAGATTAGAAGAATCAATATCTTTAGAATGACCACCTGCCCGAAGCAATCTGCAGATTCAACAATATTTCTTTCTTCTACCAATGTCATTTTTCAGAGAAGTAGAAAAAAAATGACTCTAAAATTCATGTGGAATCATAAAAGAACCTGAATACCTGAAGCAATCCTAAGAAAAAAGAACGAAGCTGGACACACTACCTTACCTGACATCAAACTATGCTATATGGCTACAGTAAACAAAACAGCATGGTTCTGGTACAAGACAGACACATAGACCAATGGGACAGAATAGAAAACCTAGAAATAAAACCACATACCTACACCAATTAACTTCAATAAAGTTGACAAAAATAACCAATAAGGAATGGAATCCCTATTTAAATGGTGCTGGAATAGCTGGCTAGACATATACAGAAGAAAGAAACATACAAGTGGCCAACATACATATAAAAAATCCTCAGAACTCACCATTAGAGAAATACCAATCAAAACCACAGTGAGATACCATCTCCTATCAGTCAGAATAGCTACTAAAAGTCAAATAAACAACAGATGCTGGTGAAGCTGCAGAGAAAAGGGAACACTTACATACCATTGATAGGACTGTAAATTAGTTCAGACACTGTGGAAAGCAATTTGAAAATTTCTCAAAATAAATAAATAAACAGAACTACCCTTCGGAAGAGCAATCCCATTACTGAGTATATATCTAAAACAAATTGTTCTAGCATAAAGACAAATGTATTCACATACTTAACAGGCACTATTTACAGTATCAAAGACATGGAATCAACTGAGGTACACATCATAGGTGAATTAAAAAAAGAAAGTGTGGTATGTATATACCATTATATACAATGCAACCATAAAAAATAATAAAATTATGTTCCTCATAGTATCATGAATATAGCTAGAGGCCATTATCCTAAACAAATTAACGGATGAACAGAAAACCAAATACTGCATGTTCTCACTTACATGTGGAGCTAAACATTGAGCACACATGGATATAAAGATAGCTACAATAGAAACCAGGAACTACTAGAGGCAGGTGGGAGGAAGAGGGGAAGGGTTGAAAATTAAACTATTGGGAACTATCATCAGTGTCTGATGGTTGATGTGATTATTCATATTCCAAATCTCAGCATCATGCAATATATCCATGTAACAAACCTGCAAATGTACCTCCTGAATCTAAAATGAAAGTTGGAAAAAATAAACAGTTAAAATTTTACATTTCTCCATTCAAGCCTTTGATCAATGAGAATGCTATGTTTAGATGTCCCTTTCTACCCATACACTTTTGCTTTCTTCATGCCAGACAATGAAACAAATCATATGTGGCAGAATAATAACATATAAATTAATTTTGATTTGTTACCATTGCTCTGGTCGTGTGGAAGGAAAAAGAGATGAACTTCTCTATCTCCTTTCCTCAGAGACATGTTAATACCCTTAATCCCAGGAAGACACTTTCTACCCTAAGATATTAATCTCTTTTTTAAAGAAAAACTTAGGCTAGAATTTGCACAAGCAGGATGGGTATCTAAAAAGTATCCAGCAGGAACTAAGAAGAGAATTAAGATTTTATGGGTCATACAGTTTCTTGACTCCCCAGGAATCTGCACTCAGGGTGTCCAAGCCCTCAGTTCTAAAATGATCAGTGGATTTAAGCTAGAGTCAAAGGGAGCAGAGAAGCTATCTCAAGGTACCCTGGGTCAGTGAACACATCATTGGTGACTTGTGTGAACAATAGTCTTTCTTCTGGAGTCTTAAGTAGGATTATAAAAAATAAAAATCTCATTTCAACCATTGTTCATCACTGAGAATGAATTTCACCCCATCCTGAAGAATGGTTGCATGGAAGAGCTTAAATTTAGTTTCAAAAAATGAATAGACATGGTATTTTTTGCACACCAGTATATTAATTACACATACACCTATTTCACAATTAAACTTTAATTCTCTCAGATTCACTCACATGGCATTGTTCAGTACCGCTGTGAAGAAAAAGTAGAAGTCAGTAGAATGAAATGTGGTTTATTTATATTGCATTTCTAAGATAGATGGTTTTGTTTAAGTGGTGACCAGTAACCAAGTGGGCCACAGATCACAACAGATCAGAATATAAATGAGGAAACAAGAGGCTGAGGTACAACTTCTGAGCAGATCACATAAGAGTGATTTAAAAGAGAATATTTCTCATTTTGAATGTAGATGTCAGAATACTGACTCATGAAAGTATGCGGGAGACAGGTGGTGGCTGGGGGTTGGGCATCATTATTTTGAGAGATATATTGATGAGTCTTATTACTATTAAAATACTTTAACTGGTATACCTAATACCCTGGTCATGAAGGATAATGGCTTACCCTACATATTTAGGTTTAGAGTGTCTTAAAAACAACAACTACACAGTTTACAATAGCAAAGACCTGGAACCAGCCCAAATGCCCATCGATGATAGACTGGACAGGAAAAATGTGGCACATATACACCATGGAATATTATGCAGCCATTAAAAACGAGGAGTTCACATCCTTCGTAGGGACATGGATGAACCTGGAAAACATCATTCTCAGCAAACTGACACAAGAACACAAAATCAAACACCACATGTTCTCACTCATAGGCGGGTGTTGAACAAGGAGAACACATGGATACAGGGAGGGGAGCACTATACACGGGGGTCTGTTGTGGGGGACAGGGGTATAGCGGCAGGGTGGGGAGTTGGGGAGGGATAGCATGGGGAGAAATGCCAGATATAGGTGAAGGGGAGGGAGGCAGCAAATCATACTGCCACGTATGCACCTATGCAACAACCTTGCATGTTTTTCACATGTACCCCAAAACCTAAAATGCAAAAAAAAAAAAAAAAAAAAAAAACTACAAAACTTTCTGAGTTTCGCTTCCTAACAGAATCATGTGGTGGTATTGCTTTGAAGACCAGGTTCAAAGTTTCTAATACTTTTTGTTTTCCTATTTTAGCACTTGGAAAATGTATAGTTAGGTCAGATATTTGAATATAAGGTGTTTTCCATTAGCCCACCTATTACTGCATTAGAGAAATGCAACATTTGGCCAATTAAGATAAAAATAACAAAATAAAATGTTTAATTTCAATAAATATAATTTAGTTACAGAATTCAGAAATCACATTTATATTTCTACAAATGCACTGGGTTTTTATTTCATAATAACAAAAATGAATTGATTCCCAGCAATTAGAGCTAGCAAAGTCTATTTTAATTATTTAGTTGAATTCTCTAATTTTTACAGTCACAGACTGAAACATAATAATAGAGGTATTTTCAATCAACTTTTTATTTTCATTATGGCAAATTTTTCATATGTCATCTATTTTAATAAAAAGCATATTGAACATTTTTGGAAAGAGTTTGAATACTATTGAAAATTATTTTTATAAGTTGAATTTGCAGAGCATCTAATACTTTTCACTGCACTTAAATTTAAAATTTTTTTCTTTTACTTTTGCTTTTCTTTTTTTTTTTTTTTTTTTTTTTTTTTGAGATGGAGTCTTGTTCTGTCACCCAGGCTGAAGTTCAGTGGTCTGATCTTAACTCACTGCAACCTCTGCCTCCCTAGTTCAAGCAATTCTGTCTTAGCCTCCTGAGTAGCTGGGATTACAGGTGTGTACCACCATGCCAGGCTAATTTTTGTATTTTTAGTAGAGATGGGGTTTCACCATGTTGGCCAGGCTGATCTTGAACACACATGACCTCATTATCGGCTCACCTCGGCCTCCCAAAGTTCTAGGATTATAGGTGTGAGCCACCTCACCCAGCCTACACTTAATTTTTTAATGAAACAGAGATTTTTGAACCACAAACACTTCTGAGATTTTTTTCTAAAATGATTTCCTAGCAAAATATTTCTGAGTTAAAATAGAGTTTTTACTGATTGAAGAAAGGTGGAGGAAAGGAATAGGAGGCTCCAGAACTTCTACTTGCATTCTACAAAACATAGACAGATGCATAGATAAGGACATACACAGATTCATAGAGTACAATACCGCTTATCAATTTCTTATAACATTGTTTAGCTTGAATTTTTGGCCTTTAACTCCTGTTTTACTGTTTTCTATAATGAATATTTTCCATATCTTTTTGTGATATTTAATATCTAACAGTTTTCACAGAGGCTTATAATTAACAGGGAAATTCTCAGTTGTTTTTGCCCTTTTTATTTTCATAAACACCTGCATTCTTTCATTAAAAAGGATTCATTATAATTTGGATCATGTGACATTACTAAGAAACACTGCCAGCCATGCTCAAAGCAAGCCATTTACTTTCCTGCTTATATGTTTAGTTGTGCTCTGCTCTTTCCCTATAATTTCCTTCCATGTTTCTATGTAATACAGTTATCTCCATCATGGTTTTCCCAATAGTTTTGGATGTAAATACCCATTCTTTTATTGGATATTCCTGGTTTCCTTACTCTCAGCCTAAACATAACATTAAGTTACCCTACCGTGTGATGAAATGACTCATAGCACAGAATGTAGCACAAATATATAAAAACATACTAATAATTATGCAAACATTTGTTGCTATTTCAAAAGCAGAAACTGTTTTGTGCCCTACTATAGATTATTTTTTATTGTGCTGTTTTTTCTATGCTCATAATTTTGTTTGGAAGCCTACAGAGCAAACTAAACATATTAGGTACATGAAATAAATATGTATTTACAAGTAGCAGGAAATAATAAAATGATAAATAATAGAAAATAAAATATTTGCTTTAAAAATAATAAACACCAAGAATAATCAAGGAAAGTGAATAACAACACAAACAGTATAAGTAATAATAGTTCTGTCAGCGCCAGTTAATCACGGCCATCAGAAAAGTAACTCTGGTAATACATAATTTGAGGAGGGAGATTATATAAGTTGCTCACATTTTTCTATGAACATTCTCTTGTTATTCTTCAATTCACTTCTAACCAGAAAGAGAAAAGTGCCACAGCCACGGCCTGAGAAGTCATCAGGGGCTGAGACTCATTATTGATGCAGGTATGAATCACTACATTAGGTAAACCATCTAGGAGGATGAGGCTTAGGGCTAGGGAAATTAAAAATGGATACTGGAAGAGGAAGAAAGTAAACATTAGTTGAGAGCTTGAGACTGGCTTTAATAGAACCTTCAGTTAATTCCACTAACCTTAACTTTCTAAGAAAATTAATATTGTCTTCCTACATGAGGCAAATTTGTTATTTGAAACAAGTGGACATAAAAGTGCAATGGATAGATTGTAGCAGATGCTGTAATAAGCCAATCACATTTATTCAAGGCCCAAAGATACATTTCCCAGCTGTCAGAAGTATGACTATTGATACTTAGGATTGAGAATCTCCTAGGAATTGCCCTCTGCCAAATGGAGCTGCCCCACTTAAGTCTACACTCCATCCCCAGGTGCCAACTTGTCAGTGACTAGTCAATATAGGAAATATGGGAATAGATGACCCGTTACCTCAATTTTCAACAACTATTAGGAATCATGCCAGCTCCATAGTTCTTCCTAGGGTATCCGCTGAGGCCTCCGTTATAACTTATACAGTTTTACTTACTACTCTTACACCACTCTGCTTTCTTTACTCACTTACAAGTAGTGTTTTGGTGAAAACTCCTCAGTAAACCCCTTGCATGCCTATTATCTCAGAGGTTGTTTCCTAGAAAACCAGACTTTATCCCAACAAAGCACTTAATGAAACAGTGTGTCAGCTTTGAACATCTGCCAAGCCTACAGATGTCAGCACCTCCTTAAGATGGTACTATTCGAGAAGTATCTTTATAATTATACCCCCATTTTCTTCTTAGTTGCCAAAGTACCATCCTGAAATTAGCAAATGTAGAGAATAAGGTTAAATTTCCATAAACAAATTTATGGTTTCTAATTAAAAAGTTCTTTCTTTTACTATTGCAGTAAATGATCCTCAGGTACTCCAGAACAAAAACTTAAAAGCGTAAGTTTTGTTTATACCAAAAATCTTGTTAATTATATATTGAAAATATTCTGTGGGCCATTGCGACCAGAGGACTTTCTACAATATGACCAGTGGAATCATAGACTCTTTGGTATCCAACTCGTGCAGAGATAACAGGCAAATCTTCAGAGAATGGAAAACAATCAAATTATATTTTTTTGCATCAAGTGCTCAACTTGTTCAATCTTGTGAATGTACACAGGTACACATGAAAATAAAACAAAGCAGTGACAGTCTTTGCAAACATTATGCTAGTTTCTTTACTGAGACACTGATTTCTATGCACTTTATTTGTTCTTGCCCAATAACTGAATCTGTTAAGTAGAAATGCTTTCAACATATTTGAGCAGTGAAGAACGACCAGCCACTTTTTTTTGAAACTACACTGATAAAAATGTATAGATAGATAATGGATTTTCAAAGCCACACTGCGGAGAAAAGGAATGGGAGCTGGAAGTGCTGTGGGAAATGAGATCTGTGCATAAGTTTTTAAGTGACTTTTATCATGAAAAATTATTCAGAAAAAGATATTTAATTCTCTCACATAATATATTCTTCAGGTTTGGATAACTATGACCGTCTTATATACTTCACATGACATATTTCTAAAACTTAGAAACAAAACTAAACAAATAACACACAAGGCAAGTTGTACTGAGGTGATATTAAGTTCTCCTGAAGAACAGAAACACATATTGGCATTGTTAGGGACAAGCTGAACTGCCTCAGAAAACCCACTCTGCGGAGGCTGATCCCATCCCTCTCTGATTGCTCTGCAGCTGCATTCCTGAACCCCTACCTAGGCACCACATCAAGTCTGCCAGACATGCTACAATTAAGTAAAGGCTAATTACAACTATCTGGGCAGCATGGGCAGCTCGAGGGAGGACAGGGAAAACATATATTGGTTAACCACACTTGTAAATTCCTGTTTGACACATATCTGTAAAAAATCCTGATTTCTGTCTTTTTTAAAGACTGCCACCACAAAAGTCACAGGATGATGTATTGTAGGTCTGTTGCAAGTTAATGAACTATCTCTGTGCCTGTTACTCGAAACCCCTTTATGCCCCACTCATCCCATATAAACCCTTTTCTTGTAAGCTCCGGCTGCCTCCTCTGATTGTTACAGAGCAGCCTGGCAGGTTAATAAAACTTGCTTGCCTAACTTTGGGTCTTTTCTCCTTTCTCTCTGCCACTCTTCCAGGCATCATACTTGTGACCCTTAACTGCATGCTAAAGTAAACCCTGAAAGAAAAAGTAAATTCAGATTAATGACTTATGATGGAGAAGATTTTCCCACTCTCTTAAACACAAGCTATGCTGTTTGATTTGTGTATGGGTTTATTTTAAAAAGCCATATATAAATAATCATCAACTCAAGAAAGACTAGTCATACTAACATTTTTATCTCACATACTTTTTCTTACTTCTTTGATTTTCTCATATTAAAAAGGCATTTGCTAATTGAGGACATGAAGAATGAGTAAAGGAATGAAATTATCTTAGTGTTAACACAATTCTTATTCTGTTAGTTGAGTGAAACAGATTTGACAACAGACTATTTTAAGCCAAGCAGGTGGAATTCCCCATCCCCCTGTTTCCCCAAGGCACAGCTACAGTTGCTCAAGTCAGGGTTGTGGACCTGGGTATCCATGTCCTCCTGGGGACCTGGGAAGGCCCCTTGCTTGCACTTGAAGGCTCGGAGGTGCCTGGTCCTACTACCTGGCCTCTCCCGCTCTCGGTACCCGCTCCAATCTCAGAGCAGGGTTGGGACCAAGCCCAGGCAGTGTCATCCCTTTCGGGTGTGAGCACACAAGGTGGGCCCTGCCACCTTGGCCCCTTCCAGATTTTGGGTGCCAACAAGTGCAGGAGGGATGCCAAGAGGGGTGCTAAGGGTGGCTCAGTGCTGGCCTGCAGGTGCCCCTCAGTGTGAGCAGCCTGGACACCATGGAAGTCAATAGGAGGCAGATGGTCTCCTGGGCGGAAGAGGATGGGACTCCAGTGAGGCCTCACCTTCAGGCTGGGGGTCCTGAAAGGCTGCCAGTCACTCAGATTGGAATAGGGACTTGTGGTACCTTTTCTAGGCTTGCCCACAGAAAATCAGCAGGGAATCCTGCCTCTCCAGGGCCTCCTCCCTGCTGAGAGCTGAATACCTGAAGGAGTGACCTGCCTACAGAGAGGAGCTACTTAACTGCAGATCTCCTCTGAGCTTTTCTAACACTCAGTGAAGCTCCTCTTCATCTTGCTTTCCTTCCACTTGCCTGCATACCTCATTCTTCCTGGATGCAGGACAAGAACTCAGGCAAAGGCACCATCGGCCACAGAGGTTTCTGGCCAGAAGAGCAACACCCCAAAGACCCCATAACAATATTAACATTTTTATGGCAGATATTTTTTCTTACTTCTTTGATTTTCTCATATTAAAAAACATTTGCTAATTGTGGACATGAAGAATGAGAAAAGGAAAGATGATTATCTTAGTGTTAACACAAGTCCTGTTAGTTGAGTAAAACAGATTTGACAATATTTTAAACCAAATACATGAGGCTGTCTACCAAATATTCATTTTCTATATAAAAAGATAATTATTTTCTATAAAAAACATCTGTTTTTCTTCCCAACAACTTCACTTTTAATCATTGGTACAAGAGAATGAATAACAGACATCAAAGCAAATAAAGGGAAGAGTCTTATTCGTATTTACAGTCTCAGAACCAACAACCTCTTACACTTACACGTTGTATTTCCAAGAACATGAAATCTTAAAGAAAAGTCAATCCCAGATAGGTTGCTCCCTAATTTTAATAACCTCATGTATGCTTTCCTCAAGTCAACATACATTTAAAATACCTAATATTTTATTTATGATATAGTACAGTTAAAATTATAAAGTAATAATATCAGCTATTTTATATATCTGTTTTTAATGCATTTTGCTGGCTTTACAGGGAGAACCTTGTAAAGTAAGGAAGATAAATACCAAGTACTGCAGGTGTTGAATCAACACAGTCCACTTTGTAATCTATGATTTGGCTCTTCTTTTCATCGTATATCATCATAAAATACGGATTTCTTTAGAAACTTTCCATTAAGAATCCAAGATCATTACTGAAGGTGATGATAGAAGCAGATTTTCTCAGGGCAAACTTCGGCTCTGGTATACTTTCCCTTTCCACCTCATCAGCTCTACCAAGTCTGAATTTCCTGACCTTTAAGGCACTATGCCAGATCCATCTGTTTACTCAACTAATGTAAGTAAAATTTGTTTAAGGATGAGTTTACCTACTAAGGGATTATCTTTTAGTTGCTTATTATTATTATTATGAAATGGTGTGTAGTTTAAACAATGTTCTGTATATATGTGGGTTCAGAGATTTAAAAGATGGAAAATGGAATATTTGCTTTTATTTAAAAAAAGTGATATAATTTACATTAATTAATTTAACATACGGTCTTGAGTCCAGCCAAGGCTGGGGTTCCACTGAACAGTACGTATTCTCCCTAAAGCCAAGGAAGGAAATGAGAAAATCTGTCTTTGTGTGTCTTGCCAGCTTTTTTGTTCTTTTAAGTGTTATTATACCTTAGTAAGAAACAAACTTTACATGTTTTATGTTCATCACTTTTTCACTCATAATCATTTGTTTTCATGTATTAGATATACCTTGTCTTTTAAAAATAAGTCTATGTTATAAAATAATTTACCCAGCTATTACCACTGACATCTACTTGGGGGATGACTATACAATTTTTGACATAATATCAAATTCTTACACTCATACACACACACACACACACACACACACACACAAATCTTGCAAATGTTAAAATTTAAAATTATTTTAAATAAATTAGTATGGAGAAAATATAAGCATAAAATTAGAAAATACTAAATGAAAAGCTCTCATGAAAACAGTACCATCACTGCATTGTGGCCAAAGTAAAACTGATAGATGGCAAACTGCCATCAGGGTTTGTGTTATGTAACAGTTGCAAAGCTATCAACATGAACAGGTTCACTCTGAACGCTTAAATTTCTGTGCTTGTTTTAATACAAGTGAGAGGTCCACAAAATACTGAAGATGAGCCTATTAATTAGACAGTAAGATGTTAAATATTGTATTTTCTATAGTTTTGAAAATGTGTTACAGTTAAAACAAAAGAAGCAATCATCAATCAGGCTGGTTTAGAAGCTGTTCTTTCAATAATATGATGTAATATAACCTAATTATTTTATAATTATAATTTATGTCCTAATCATTGCACTTCCAAATACAAAATTACACTGCTTATGTTTTCTTTTTTTTCTCCTCTTATAGAACTTGAAAACCTGTAAAATGCTAAGCCCATGAAATTTTACCTATAAATATTTTTTAAAATAGCTATTTATGCTGGTTCAAAGTAAAATCTAAAAGCCTAAAATATTTTATTGATTCTGAAATATTTTAATTAAATCATTTTTATATTATGTAAATTGAATATTTCCATTATAAATCATAAATATATATTTTCATTATAAATTTTAGTTTTTCAAATAATCTGATATGACAGAAACATTTACTTTTCAAATAAACATGATGCAGCATTTCAAATGCACATTATAGTAATTCCTTTGTTAGTTGACAGGTCTTTTACTCTATTTATTTCCAAAATCCCAGTTTCCTTTATTATTTTTTCCTTAGAAAGTAGATAAATTTGAAAGGAAAATGATCATAAACGTAAATTTAAATCTGGCATTTCCCCAAAAATAAGAGAGAAAAAACAGTCAACAGTTTGTCCATGGGGAGAAAAACTTTCCATTCCAAGGAAATAAACACCTCCATAAATATTAATATTTTCTATCTAGTATTTAAAATTTCAGCATTGGTATTAGGAGTAAGACAGATTATTTGTCAGATAACCCTTGAATTAAAAAAAAAATTGCTGTGAATGCAAGTAACATAAGGCTGCATGACAAACAGAATGACAGTTCATATTCTAAAATATGTCACAATTATATTTGAATCTAATTTAATTTTTCTCCTCCCAGCACGATATCTTAAAACAGATGCTTTTAAGAATGTCAAACACATCTACTCTGTTTATCTCACATTGCTTTGCTTCCCTTTAAAAAAAAATTAATTCTCTCAATGTAGCAGCAGTCCTATAATTCCTGACTGGTTCAGTAACTCTATGACTCATCACATAAATTACTCTGTAAAATTGCTTGTACAATCTATACCCTACCTAGGCATTTCACATGTTAGGGCTGACAAATGGAGACTATCACAGAATTAAATTTAGGGCTCTAAACCAAAGTTAAAACTCAACTAAGCAAAATCGTATTTTATGAACTGAGCTTAGTGAGCCGAGGTTATTAATTTAATATTTCTCAGTACAATTCTTATCTGCAAAATGGGAGGAATAGGTGAAATATTTGTTGAGTTCTGAACAAAAAGTTTAAATCAATAGATTCTCTTCACTTAAATGTTAAAATGAGATGACTTTGCTCATTCAAAAATACATTTATAAAATTAGATAATTTTTAAAGATTTTACTTTTATAGTCTTATCTTTATTATTTATCTTTATGTTTAGAAATATTTTAATATGTGAATATATCTGAAGAGGAGATAATCTGGTATCATCACCAATACAGGAACATCCTTCTGTGTTCAGACAAGAGCATTGAATTGACTCAGCTTTGTCTTTATAAGGGCCACTGGGTAGAAGTCTTACTTCACAATTAATCTCTGAAATTTTAGGGAAAGTTTTGTTGTTTATCTATGTATCTATCTATCTTATGAAGAATTAGTTAAAACTGATTCTTTATAAGAACATTATATAGGCTCCTTTCTAGGTAAAAATCTAAGGACTGAATATGGCAGAAAGTCATATAGGTTCCAACCATGTAAGAAAACATACAAATT
This sequence comes from Aotus nancymaae, assembly GCF_030222135.1. NCBI lineage: Eukaryota > Metazoa > Chordata > Mammalia > Primates > Aotidae > Aotus > Aotus nancymaae. The sequence goes on from NW_026988413.1 coordinate 37,133,484, forward strand.
AGTAATTTTTTCAAAGCCAAACTCAGAACTAGGGTTAAATTTAACCAGCTGAGTCAGTCTTAATTATATCCACTTATTATCATTTCTTAAGACCCTACACTGAAGGCAATCTGCACCTGAAATATACTAGTTAAACTTGCATCAGTGGCTTGGAGATAGCCATTTCATTTTTATTAGTTTAACTTTTATTTCTCAAATATCATAGAGCCTAAACATCCTTAATTAAAGAACTCTGTATTCAGTGTTTAAACAAAAATCATGGGTGAAATAAAGCAAATCCAGACTTATTCTAGTGTTGTGTGTGTTTGTTTACAGTCATTGAATTTTCTAGCAGGATTTATTTACCACCACTCTACCTTGGTAGTATAGGAAGTAATACAAAGCAGACATTTAACACCTGGGGAGATTAGGATATTTGTAAGCATCAGCACTGCAGAACTCAAGTGAAAATGCACATCTTTATTTTAATGTTATGTGAACACAAGTGTATGTTCAGTCATATGTATTTTAGGTACACTGTTTGTGTATTTCATGATCATCTTTTCACCAAAGTTTTATTATCACTCACCATTCTCAAAATAAATTACAGGGAAAATTCCAAATGGCAATTTTACAATAATGGTGTGATGCTCTTAAGTTATGTATCATATATAAAAAGCAATAATGCTCACAATGATTTGTTTTAAATTCAGTTAATTGAGAAACCAATGCAACAAGTGATAGAAATGATGGTAACATGATGGTTTAAAAGTGAATTTATTTGCATGTTTAAAGAATATTTTGGTAAATGAATGGCAAAGAAGAAGTAAATCTTTCTTACAAAATAATTCCAGAAAATATATATAGATATTTCTTATTCCAGAAGGTAGAACACAATTTCTGCCTCCTCACTCTCCACCTTTGATGTTAGAGTAAGCTTAATGATTACCTTCCAAAGAGAAGGCTGGAGAAGCAACAAATAGCAACTTAAAGAAGAAATACCTGGGAAGCACTATTTTAACCAGGTGATGAAACATTACTGGGGCCATCAAGTAGATATTATAATAGGGCATGGTGAGATTACTTCAACTATGTGGTTTTCTGTCCAAGACATCATAACTCCAGACTAATTACATAAAACACTGAAGAAACTCAGATTGACACGTTCTACAGGATACTTGGCCATTTTACCCCAAGACTATCAAAGTAAAAGGAAAAATAAAAAGAACAAAACTGAAAAACTGTCACAAACCAGAGGAGACTGGGGAGACATGGTAACTAAATGAAAATAAATCCAATACTCTGGACTGGATCCTGGAAAAGAAAGAGTACAATAATGGAAAAGTGATTATTAATAAAACTCGAATAAACCTTGGAGCAGAGTTAATAAATAGTTGACCAGTATTAGTTTTTTTAGTTTTGATAACTGAGCCACAGAAATGCAAGTTGTTAATAACAAGGGAAACTAGGCAAGATGTATACAGTAATTCTGAACTGTCTCTGCAACTTTTCTGTAAATATTATATTATTCAAAAAATAAATTTATTGAAATATAAAACAGAACCAAAACAGCATTTGGGTCATGGTACAATATAACACATAGAGTCAATGGAAGCTCTCTTAGCTAAATATATCTTAGTTTTCTATTTAGTTAAATCATGTTGTTTATTCTAGTCAAAACATATGCCCAGAAGCCTATGCCATAAGAACTCATAATTAAGAAGATTTGTCTGTCTCCCACCAGTAAAGTCTACGAAACTTCTGTTACATTTGGCAACGAAAATTTATCCTACTTATATTTGTTTTTAAGTTTGCACAATGAAATTAACTACCAATAACTTCTGAGCTTGAGCGGCATTAATATTTTGAGATACCAACGAGGTGAAGGTGAAATACCTAAATTTTGCTGTTAAATTAATATCAACACTACCACTTTTTCCATGGGAGAAAACTGTAAAAATCCAGGTGTATCTATTCATATTACTTCACAGTTTTGTTTTTTTTAATTCTTGTTATCCTTCAAAGGAAATAAGCCAGAAGGTAAGAGATCATATTTCAGGTGACACATAGCAAATATAATGGCTAAGTAGAGAATTCATATTTAAGCCCAAGATAAGGTCAAAGTTTGTTTGTCACTGTCTAGCTATGCAATCTTAAATAATTTTAAAGCTCCTTCTATGATTCTGTATCCTCACCTATAAAATAATAGAACCAAACTCATTGAGTTCTTGTAAAGATTAGATGTGTTAATATATGAATAATATGTAAACTAGTACAAAAGATCATAAATTCCATGTAAATCTAGATATATTTGTTTATTCAAAAAGACATAGTAGAACCCCAAGAAGTAGACTCATCACCAAAAAACAGCCTCCATTTAAACTAACTGGTCAAATTCAGTTCAGACAACAAAGAATAAGAGGGTGGATAATTTATTGGTAATACCTATAGAAAACATGGCAATTCTAACGAACACCAATGTGACAAAAGTATACTTGCCTGTGGATCTGTCAATTATACTAATCTTACAAATATTAGAGAGTAGTATTCCAAACTATTTTAAATAACATCAATACATAAATAACTTTTAAAATTTAAAATATACAGCAATGAGAAAGTGTGAAACTATGCAAAGTCAGTCACAATTGAAATACCTACTTTGATATTGAAACTAACTATATGGGTCTGCTGACTCTGAACTCTGGTAAGGGTTTCACTAGTTTTTGGTCATAGATTACAAATCAGTTCCATGATCAGTCTTTTCATACTGTTAGAGAAAAAGTATTCAATAATACTTGTTAAAGCAAATGGTAAGGTAAATCTTAATCAGGACTACTGCATCGTATCAGATTTCGCAGCCGGGGAGAGATTGAGTTCAAGTCAGAATACAGCATAGCCAATTGGGAATTTATAACCAAAGAGCAGGGGGTGAGGGGTATCAGTGAATGGAAAATTACAAAGCATTAACCTCAAGAGTTAGAGAGTCTAGCTAAACCAACCTAATAGGACTTGTATTGAAGACAAGCCACGGTCATGGGACATCATCTGAGGGATACTGAAGGATGAGTAACTTGATCAGATACAGAAAATGATAAGATATCACGTTTTGGGAGGTTCTTGCTAAAGTGACTTGCCAGTGTTCTTCTTAAAACTAAATTTTACAAGGAGGTGCATAGAAGTGTCTAAGAGAAAACTCAGAAGTATAACTGAAGTTTGATAAAGCCAAGAGTCTTTGTGAATATCCCTTTACAGGTCAATGAAGCATGAACGGAGCCAAAGGAATTTCTTTCTACTACTGAAAAAATAAGATTAAACACACGTTTTACTATCATTGATCATATTTGTCACCTTCACATAAGAAATCATCTAACATGTACAAAATCCACAATGTACTTATACAATTGCCTAATCAAAACAAGCAGAATCTATTTTTAAATATAACTTATCCCTGAAAGTATATGATAAAGGAAGTAATAAAAAGTGTCACATATTCTCAAAGAAAATTATGCTATCAGTTATCTCTTCTCAATATAGAAACCTCTAAAATAGATAAGCTCATGTTAAAGGAACCTGTATTAGGTATTTGATAGATTTTTCTTTGAATTTCAAATGGTTGTTATTAGATCTGGTGAGATGTAATGTATAATCGGAGGCTTACAAAAATGGATGTTAGATAATAGCATAAAAATACACACATTCACACATACACACCTAGAATATATATGAGATACTAGAATTATTGTAAATTGCTCAGAGGTCTCTGAAGTGTTTTACTCCAAGTCCTATTATATTAAAATACATACTGATTGTAAGAGATAACCTGATGCACTTCAATATGTACACAAAGGATTTTAGAAAATTATGTTAAAAAGAAAAGAGACTTGAACAATATATGTGTGAGTCAGGCTGAATCCTTAAATTTAATGTAGCAAAAGATGAGAAGTAAAAAACAGCTGAAAAGATTAAGTAGTAAAACATATAGTCTCAGAATAAAAGGTTTATATGATGTTAGGAAGAAATTAAATGTATAGATAATATTAAACACACTTAAAATACTATTAGGAATAATCAAGTCTGTGGATAAAGCCAAGTTCCTCATTGTTGGACAGTAAATTTATAGATAATCAAGGGGAAGAGACTAGAATGATTCATTTAATAATGGCTTAGAGTTGAGATATTAGTAAGAAATCATGGTTAGCATAATACAATTAAAGATGGTTACATATAGAAATATATATATAAGTATGGAAATACACAGGTTAGTACATGCATATATATACGCAGCATATATATACATATGCTGTGTAAGTGAGTAAGACTTTAGTGGCAATAAGCACACTTAATGTAAAATCTTAGTTTTTAATATGATTCTCCAATAAAGGAAACAAGTGATCTTTGGAGAAAAGCTGGTTCTAGGACTTACACAGAAAATATACATGATGAGATTGAAAGACATTGCTTTAATACAAAGTAAGTGCAAAAAGTAAATATTTTAAAAGCTTACATGTCGGAACAGAAAATGACATTAGGTAAAAACTAAATAAATCTGAATAAAATGTGAACTATTGCTAATACTGAATCAATATTTCTAAATTAGTTGTGACAAATGTCTCTTGTTAAATGTAAGATGTTAACAGTAGGGGAAACTATATGCTAGCATATTTGGGGATTTTCTACATGGAAACTATCTCATCAATTCTTATGTAAGTAGAAAGCTGCTCTAAAAATAAAGTCTATTATAAAACAATAAACCTTCACTGGTACAACACTTATAACACAAAGAAACTCCTCTGTCCTTTCTGTTCTATACCTCAAATTACTTTTCTCTAAGTTGAATAAATTAAGATAGTTGACTGTGAAAGTTCCCCAATAATAAACACATAAGTGATAAAAACCATAGAAATAGACACTTTAACTAAAGTTTTGTCCTGATAATAAACTCAAATTATTACCAAAAGCTCTACTTAAGAACTACCTGGATTTATATAAGTAACCAATGCCATTCTAGATTGTCATAAATTTATATTTTGTATCTTTGAGCCCTATAACTTATATTTGAGGAAAAAGTTAAATACCCTACTATGAAAAGTATGAATATGTTGCAATGATATAGGCATAAAGGTAAAGAAAATAGTTGAATGAAAGTTTGATATATAAGCTATATTAACACTTAGCATAAGGTAACTAAAAATTGATTTCAAATATGACCTTAGATTCCACTAGGGAAATTAACTCATGGGAAAAGTGATTTTTCAGTCTGAATCTGAGAGAACTAATCAACATGTAATAAGAGAGAAAAGGCCAAGTGTCCTCTATAGAGGACAAATGCCATCACATTTTTAAGGTATTTTTATTATTGAAGGAAGGTTTCCATTTTATTTATTATCAAAAAGTGTATTTTTTCATTTATGGTTATTGAAAATCTATTTACTTTCCTTAACACTCTGCTTTTTTAAAATTTGAGTATTCATACTTTATGGCAGCATTCTGTCATTCTTCCTTTCCTCTCAAAGGATGGACAAATATTCCAAATTGCTTTTATTGCCTGATCACAGAGGAAAACAAACAAACAAACAAACAAAAAAACAGTTGCCAATTTGTTACATAAAATCCTTGGCAAAAAGAAAAAAAAACTTGTACCCAGAACAATATTGGCTTAGAGAACAAAAGAAAAATATTATTTTTCATAATTTATATTCTTTATCAGACAATAAATAGTTTAATATTAAACAATGAAGAGTTTAATATCCACATAAGCTTTCTTCTTAATTTATAAGTTTCTTCAGGTATTTAACTTTTGAATGAACCCTCAAATCTTAAAGAAGGGTCTGTGAGCTGAAGTTTATCTAAGTAAATCAAGAATGTATATGACAAAGTTAGTCATTGAGAGTCTCTAAAAATAATAGACTACTTCTGCCATTCTGAGACTAGAAAGAAGCTAAGCATATTCTCAATTTAGGGAATTCAACAAAGTAACCCTCAGACCAATGGTTTTTTTTTTTTTTTTTTTTGATGAATAATTTTGACTAAAGCTGTCAGGCTAGTTATTTAAATCACTGTTGAGTACAGAATCAGTCAAATAGATACAAATAGATATCATAGTAAGGAGAACTTCGGAAGAAAATTGTCAGGATACAACAAAGAACAACCAGAAAGCAACCACTTACTGACAATCTCTCATCTGGCATAGCCTAGTCATTGATTTATTGCTACGTAGATCACTGGATGCTTCATGTGCCTGCATCACCAATACAAGGCATTATGTAACACCATGGATACTCTAAGGTCTCTGCTTCATGTTTCCTTTCTTCCTCTCCAACCCCTCTTTGAGTAGATGTTTCTATGGCCAACATCCTTAGCATTAGGAGTCTGAATCTCTCAGATTCTTCTCCCATCTCTCTTATCTCAGAGAATCTACAAGATACTGAGAAGTTTCCTTGTTTATCAACGGGATTTATGAATATATACACAACAGATTATTACATAATTAAAGCTAATATAGGAGAGTCCACAGATATCACACCAAAACATAACAAAATATTTAAAAATATCAAATTAATCTAAAACATATTTGTCACCCCTATGTAAAAGATAATATTTTTTTCTTCTTTTGATAATTGTACATTAGGTTCTGGGATACATGTGCAGATCATGCAGGATTGTTGGATAGGTACATACATGGCAAGGTGGTTTTCTGCCTCCATCCCCCTTACCCTATATCTGGCATTTCTCCCCATGTTATCCCTCCTCAACCTCCCCATGCCCCACTGCCCCTCCCCACCACCCCCCAAAAGACCCCAGTGTATGATGCTTCCCTCCCTGTTCCATGTGTTCTCATTGTTTAACACCTGCCTATAAGTTAGAACACGTGGTGTTTGATTTTCTGTTCTTCTGTCAGTTTGCCGAGAATGATGGTTTCCAGATTCATCCATGTCCCTATAAAGGACACAAATTCATTGTTTTTTATGGCTGCATAGTATTCCATGGTGTACAGGTGCCACATTTTCCTTGTCCAGTCCATCATCAATGGGTATTTGGGTTGGTTCCAGGTCTTTGCTATTGTAAACAGTGCTGCAGTGAACACACATGTGCAAGTGTCTTTATGATAGAACGATTTATAATCCTTTGGATATATACCCAGTAATGGGATTTCTGGGTCAAATGCAATTTCTATTTCTAGGTCCCTGAGGAATTGCCACACTGTCTTCCACAATGGTTGAACTAATTTACACTTCTACCAACAGTGTAAAATTGTTCCTATTTCTCCACATCCTCTCCAGCATCTGTTGTCTCCAGATTTTTTGATGATCACCATTCTAACTGGCATAAGATGGTATCTCAATATGGTTTTGATTTGCATTTCTCTAATGACCAGTGATGATGAGCATTTTTTCATGTTTCTTGGCCTCAAGTATGTCTTCTTTTGAAAAGTGTCTGTTCATATCCTTTGCCCACTTTTGAATGGGTTTGTTTTTTTCTTGTAAATCTGTTTAGTTTTTTGTAGATATTGGATATTAGGCCTTTGTCAGATAAATATGGTATCTATTGAAAAAAAGTAAGAAAAATCTTGGGTGGCCTGTTTATGTCTCTTGAAAATGGTATATACTATAATGTTTAAAGCAGCACTATTTTAATGGATTTAAACTGGAAATACCCAAATGTCCATCAACAGAAAAACAATAAATGTATTGTGCTATATTCACACAGAGAAATACTGTACAGCAAGGAGAATAAATGATCTACAATTACACATAGTTTTGTTGATAAATGTTATGAAATAATGTTAAATGAAAAAAGCCAAATGCAAAACAGTACATTATGTTGGTATGTGTTTATATCAAGTAAAAAACATGGGTGGAAAGGGGAGCTTCTGTGTGCTAAGTTTCTATTCTTGATCTAGTTATGAGTTACATAAGTGCATTCCATTTCTGAGAAATCCATTGAGTTGTATGCAATAAAATATGGAATTTTTCATATACATTATAATTCTGTAAGTATTACATAGGAAAAAAAAAAGGAAATATAGGGCCATAATCAACTGACTAATGTTGAGGAAGAAAACATTAGCTCCTGTGCATTCCAAGGATGTTGGCTCAATAAGAATATCCTACTGTGGGATATTGGGTGAGAGATGAGTAGGTAAAATTTCTAAAGCCACTTCTTTATTCATAACACCCTTAAAAATAGAACTTTTCTCTTGTCGTTGTGATATAAGAATTACTCAATAATTCAAATATGGATTCTGACAATTAGATAACATTATAAAACATTTTGCATTAAGCAGTTCTATGATAAATATGGTACCTATTGAAAAAAAGTAAGAAAAATCTTGGAAGGCCTGTTTAGGTGTTTTAGATGAAACCTATAGGAGGTCAGAATATGACTGGGAAAAGGCATATTCCTTCTCTCTTAAGCAGAGGTCTTTTGTGACGAGAAAAGGCAAGCCAGATCTAAAGTACATAAGCTCTTAGTAGATATACAAAGAGACTGCTATTGTAAAGACACTGTATAAAATATATAATAATAACCACAGAAGGAAAAAAATAGGAGAATTCTGCAACTTTGTTTTTTTTATATTCTCCCAATTTTTCATATTCCCATAAGTTGGATATTTTAGAACTCCAGACTCACTGTAAGTAATCCAACACCAACTCCAAAATACTAACACACACACACATACATACACACACACACACACACACTTTTTAACTCTTAGCTTTCATTCTCCCTTTGTTATTAATTTGTTTTGATGCCTTTATATTGCTGTACTCTAAAAAGGCCTAATTTATGCATCCTAAGGTGAAACAAGTACAATGACTAAGACTCAGGGAACTGAACGGTGAGCAGATGTAAAGAAAAGAAACAGGAAGCAGTGTTTTGTGCAACTAACCATGGGGGTCATTTGAATAATGATAAGGCAGAAGGACAGTTTAGGTGGTATTCCATGTATGGCCAGGTAGTTTGCCTTTTAGATTAGGAAACAGACTGTGATCAAGGAAGGCATTTAATTACCGATGGGTATAGAAGTTCAGAAAATGGGTGTTATTCATTGTAAGTTTACATGATACAGATACAACTCTCAGGGACTAAGACATCTGTCCAGTAGTATATCCAGCAGTTGCTCAGTCAACCAGGGAATCCATTAATGATGTTTTACAATTATATATTCTGAAAACCTAAGACTAGAGTCTGACCTTTTGAACAATGTCTTTGATATGTTTTGTTCTTAATATACCTGAAAAATAATAATCTCAGATTGTCAAGATCTGGGAATTTTAGTATTTTTGTCCAAAATTATAATATTTATTCATCTATCACTAAAACATACAAAGAATTGAAATTTAGCAGATATCTACCACAGAAGACAACATTAATATACATTTTCAATTAATCAGAGTGATTGAACAAGTCGTTTGTTAGTAATAGGTTTTTTCTGTGCTTACTTTAACAATTGTAAAACAATTGTATTGAAATATAATTTACTAAACAATTTTCTGATTATTTTATTTATGTTTTATTTTCTATAATAACCTGCTTGTTGTTATGTATTAATGTGTAGGATACATATTACACTTAAAACATTATTTCATAAAAATTGTCTGAGTGCCATGGCTCACACCTGTAATCTCAACAGTCTGGGAGGGCATGGTAGGAGGATCGCTTGAGCCGAGTTAGTGACCAGCCTGAGCAATACAGCAACACCCCATCTTTACCAAAATGAACAAACAAAAAATGTAAGAATATTAGCTGGGCGTGGTGGTGAGCACCTGTAACCCTAGTTACTTGGGAGGCTGAGGTGAAAGAATCCCTTGAATGCAGGAGCTCCAGGATGCAGTGAGCTATGATCACACCACTGCACTCCCACCTGAGTGACAGACTGAGACCTCATATGTAAACCCAAACACACAAACAAAAACATTAGTCCGTAAACGACATTAATTAATTAGAGTTGCCTAAGTTATGTATTATATGCTGGTAGCATAAAGTTGAGTCAAAAATATCAAATCTCTTCTATGGCCTAAGAGCCACCTACATAACTGACTAAATTATTACTTTAAAAATATAGTAATGAATTATGAACTATTTACATAGAAATATATTGTAGTATATGTTGTATGTATGTACATGTACATACACATATACACAGGTGTGATTATACCTGTGTATATGCATCTGTCTATGTGTTCTATTTTTTCTTTTTATTTCACTCTCAAAGTTCTCTTGATACTTTATTATGTGCTCATATTTGTCAAATTATTTTTGCCTACTTGTTACTGATTTGAATCAGAATACTTATTTCTTCATTTCAGGTTCTCTCAATATCTATTTGCAATGGTTAAAACTTTACTTTGAAGTAACAGCTTTTTACCAACAATATTCCTGAAGAAATCTATGTCAATATGCTCTACAAATAATTCCACATACCCATCTATTACCCTTGGCACAGCCATTGTTTATGGTTTCTTTAATTTAAGCTCTATATCCCTAGAACTTCGTGTGCTGCAGAGTTTGCACTTACTAACACTCCTCCTACTCCCCATGATTTCTCTGCTTGGCAGGAGATTAGTCAAGAAAGCAATGTGCTGTGTATTGCAAAGGTAACATTTGTGGTTTTCAATCTGCCATGTACAGTTCTAAGTGATTAATAGTGTTAGCTTACTTAACCCTCAAACAACTCAATATCAATTAACATTATTATTTCCATTTTACTAATTGGGCATAGAGGGATGTGTACCAGTCAGACCATGCCTATGCAAGCAGCAGTCTTCCTTTGGAGCATATGCTCTGGGTCCAGCTGTGCTATGCACCTTCAAGTAACTTCCTGGTTTGGTTTCCTAGCCATTAGCCCAATTGCATGCATTATTAGGTATCTTTGCTTTTATTCTCTCCTGGGATTTTTACATAAAAAAAAATCCTACTGAATTTTCTCCTTGGCATAAAATCAAACAAAATCAAAAATTTCCATTTCTACCTCATGTCCCATCACCTCCTAAGACTTCTTTCCATCTTAGTTAACTGTTTTATAATTGTGATTTATGCTTCCCATTTCTCACCTAGCCTATACACTTTGTTATACTTTTAAAAATTCAGTCTATGTTTCTTATGATTTTTTCAAATGGTGTGTCTTCATATTGCCTTCAAAATAAATCCAAACTTTCCAGAAGAAATAATTTATATGTCCCCTGAGAAACAACAACAGCAGTAAACTACGTTTAGGTAAAGTACTTTATAATAACACCACCTAACTGAAGATGACTTAAGAAAAAATCATATTTTTCTAGAATATTTATTCATTGTTTTCTTATAAAACAAAATAATAGACATACAGAAACTTCTATAAATATTTAATTAAATTCCATGCCAATTCAGTTTTATTTTTCATCTTAGTAAAAAATGGACCATTAGTTAAAACATTTAAGAAAAAATAGGCATAAGATAGTAATAGTTTATTTATTCACATATTTTTCTATTTGTTAGGAGAAAAAAAAATCTGAATAATTTTTTGTTGATAGAACCTGTGTCTTTAGTTAAAATGTTTATAATATTAAAATATTCTAAAATATGTAATTGCTTGATAAAAAGGTATTCCCAAAATAATGGCATTTAGCTGCTCTGTGTTAAAAATGAATAATCTAAGAAATCTTAATTATATTATTGTTCACCAGCTTTTGCTTTTTATTTTTACTACAGAGTAACATGTATTCTGATTCACATAGTGTTCATGCTGCCCTGAAGTTTCCTCTTAATTTGAAATATTCTAGGATAAACCTATAAAAATAAATCTATTTGGCTCATGCTGTGCTATAGAGGCTATATATAGTGTGTATTTTTAACAGGAGAATTATTTTGTACATAAGTAAGTTTGGATTTCACATGAAACAAATCATTATTCAAGTGAGTTCCACCAACTTCTTTTGTATTTATATTAAATGAATATTATTAAATTATAACAAAAGTATTTCAATAACTGGCTATAAAGTTTCATGAAGTTGACTATCTATTAGACTGCCAAAGATAGTGCTTCACAAGTGTCCCTTTAAGAGTCTAATGTGCAGCCCATTTCATAAACGTTTATAGCCATAGATCTTTTTTATTCCAATTATGCTATGTTTTACTTATCCATATACATATGGTATGTGTGTGTGTGTGTATATTTATATATATATACACACACAGACATATACAGATGTTTAACTTCCTTTCATCCACTTCTAACAAGCACAAGTTAGATTTCTTTACATCTTATTCATAAGAAGGCAGAAGTAGTGTGGTTTATCATATTTTATTACCTCCATCACAACTGGTAATATTATATTGATATTTTTCACTTATTGTAAAGAAATATCTTATATTGATTATATATTTTATATTTGTATTATATGTATTATACATTTTATCACACAAATAATTATCTCAATGATACCAATTATTTTCTTATGTTAACACAAATATATTTTTTCCAATTTTAATTCAATATTTTTAAATACATATATTATGTTAGTGATTTGAAGTTGGGCTGAAAAATAAAATCAAAAAGACTATCATAGCTAGGATTCATCAGATGATTAGATCATCAGTAAAGGTTTAAGATGTCCAAAACAACTTCCGAAGGTGTGTGGGCAAAATAATTAAAATTAAAATTTGATTGAAGATCTACATTGTTATATAACTGCAATTCTTCTAGGAAAGAGAATGTGCATGTGTGTATGTAAGTGTGTATGTGTGTTCACAGGTGCGTGTGTGCCTATGCACGTGAACATGTGTATATTATATAAACAATATGTGTATAGCTATATATATAATATATTTGATCTCAAAATATATATTAGTGCAGCACATATTCCAAACCTATTATTTTCCACCACTAAAGGGGTAATAGCAAAATAAACTTATTTACAAGAACAGTAACAAGGACCAGATATTAAATGAGTATAGTTTTTATTTATATATATTTTTGTGCATGGTTGTTCATATGGTTTGGCTGTGTCCCCACCCAAATCTCATCTTGAATTATAGTTCCTACAATTCCCACCTGTCATGAGAGGGACCAGGTGGGAGGTAATTGAATCATGGGGGCAGGTCTCTCTTGTGGTGTTCTTGGTTCTTGTGAAAGTGAACATCTCACAGCATCTAATAGTTTTATAAGGGAAAGTTCTGCTGCACAAATTTTCTCCTGCCTGCCACCATGTAAATGTGGCTTTTGCCGTCTGCCATGATTGTGAGTCCTCTCCAGACACATGGAACTGTGAGTCCATGAAACCTCTTTTTCTTTGTAAATTACCCAGTCTCCGATATGTCTTTATCAGCAGTGTGAAAATGTACTGATACAGTTGTGTAATAGTTCTGTTACCAAATTATCACAATAAATTTTCACAGAAACTCAATGTGTTAGATATTATTCTTATTTTTATAATGCTTTGTTATACTAGATGATTTTCCAAGGACAGAAAGAATAAGAATCCACATTACTTCAGCTAAGCCATGATGCTTTTGATTCTACCACTTTAACTCCATTATTTTATAAATTTCTCTTGTAACTTACATACATAAGAAATGCATACCCAAACCATAAGATACTAGAGTCCCAGATCATTTAATATAGTACCATTAATTAATACATCCCATCATACATGATAAAGGGCATATGTACACGAGTAATATACATCTTCTTCAGAAGTCAAAATTGCATCAATAGATTTCAAATTACTGCCTGTGCTCCACCTCCTGTGACTTCAGCGAGGGCATTAGATTCTCATAGGAGCGTGAATCCTATTGTGAGCTGCGCAGAGGAGGGATCTAGGTTTCACAGCTCCTTATGAGAATTTAATGCTTGATGATTGGAGGTGAAACAGTTTCATCCCCAAACCATGCCCCGACCCCATCTATGGAAAACATTGTTTTCCACGAAATCAGTCCCAGATGCCAAAACGTTTGGAAACTGCTATCTTAAATATTTCACATGTCACTATTATAATTCAAAAATACTCAGGTCCTACTTCACTGAGAGAACTGAGCCCAAAAAGACTTTTTTCAACTGTCAACCTCATTTGTATCCCTGTGCTGTCATCTGTCTCTTACATTCTATCTTCTTGTTTCTCTATATACGTTTTTCATGATTTTATTCATGCTTCAATTTGTATTTACTTAATCAAGAAAATGTTTCTAGAAACAATTTTCTTTCCTTTTACATCAGATTTTTACTATTACCCTATGCCCATCAACAAAGCATGCCATTATTTTTCACATTTTAAATTAAAAGAGGAAAAACATTTTTAAATGGCACTTCTGCTAATGAGTACTCAATTATTCCTCCTCTAGTTTTCAGCAAACTTCCTGAACAGGGTTTTCTATATTCAATGGCTCCAATTCTCCTCTCCTCCTTCCTTAATCTTCCTTCAGACCGGACACTTTGTTTCATCGAGTCCTATCCTAGTTTTTTGCCAGACCACCAATAATCTTCACATTACATGACCTGTGGAAGGCTTAATAATGGCATCCAAAAATATCCATACCCTGATCCCTGGAACCTGTAAGTATTTTATCTTACGTGGTTGAAAAAAAAAAATGACTTTGCAGAAGTGATTATGGGAATGGTCTTGAGATAGGAAGATTATCCTTGATTATATTTTGATGTTAAATATAATCACAAAGGGCTTTATAAGAGAAGTATTAAAGTCAGAAAGAGAGAATTTAAGGGTGAAAGCAAGTACCAGACACAAGAGAAGATAGAAGACGCTGTGCTGCTTGTTTTAGAGATGGAGAAAGGAGCAATGAGCCAAAAAATGCTAGTGTTCTCTAGAGGCTGTAAAACCCAAGGAAATAGATTCCTTGCTTTAGTCTCCAGAAGCATCAGCTTGTGGAAAACTTGATTTTAGTCCAGCAAAACTGATTTCAAACTTCTGACCTTCAGAACTGTTAAGAAAATAAATTTGTGTTGTTTTATGCCAGTAAATTGGTGGTAATGTTTTACAGCAGCAATAGAACATTAATATATTACTCAACAAGCAGTCCTCACCTATCAAGTGAATTATGGGATAAATGACAATGATCATGAGAGAGAGAATGAATCAGCAACAAAACTTATTTGAAAATGCTTTACATCTTTGATATGATTTTATCTTCTGTTTTCTTGGATACCACAGTCCTTACTTTTGTAATGAATGCGCCCCATTTTTATTGTTAATTATTTTAAATTCCTCTGGCTATTTCAGTTAGCAGAAACATTTAGAAAATAAAAATCTGAGAAAAATTATACATAAAATTATCCAAAAGCATATAACTTAGAGACAAATATATCCAATCCATATCCTAATCTAAGATATTACACAAACATTAGCTTTTTAAATAATACAATGTAAAATTAAATTTAACCTTAATATTGTATCATAGCCAGTCACTGAAATAATTCTTATTCAATTAAAATAAATGATATTTAAGAATTAAAATATTACTTTAGTTCAAAGATTTAGTTTGCTGTTGTTTTTATACTGAATCCAGTTCATACCTTTGAAAACTAAAAGATTTATATAGTCATCCAATATCATTTAGAAAACAAATTTGTTTGAGATGAATTTGTTAGGAAGCAAATATCTTTTAAAAAGTTATTATTATTCGCAGTTCTAATCAGTCGTTTTGCTGTTGTATAGATACAGTAGATTTCTTTAAGAGATTTTGAGATATTGTAATAGATGCAGACAAACTGGCTTTAAAATTACTAATAGTGGTGAGATGCAATGGCTCATGTGTGTAATCCCAGCACTTTGAGAGGCTGAGGCGGGCCCATCACGAGGTTAAGAGATTGGGAACATCCTGGCCAACATGGTGAAATCCTGTCTGTATTAAAAACAAAAACATTTGCTGGGCATAGTGGCACATGCCTGTAGTCTCAGCTACTCAGGAGGCTGAGGCAGGAGAATCGCTTGAACAGGGAGGTAGAGGTTGCAGTGAGCCGAGACTGTGCCACTACCCTCCAGCCTGGTGACAGAGCAAGACTATGTTTCAAAAAAAAGAAATTACTATTGGGTAGTTAAAAGTGAAAAATTGGTTTGCTTTTTCTTTTTAAATTAATGAAAGAATAATGAGATTTTGACTGAGATACCTTAACATTTACCTAGAGATGCCTTTGCAAAATCTATTTTTATAAGAGAAAAATGCTAAACTGACAACAGTAAAGTAGTTTTGATCTCATATAAATATTAAAATTAATAAAAAATAACAATTTGATTTTACTAAAAAACAATGATCATAAAAATCACAGTAGACGATGAATAAAGTCAATTTAAAAATAGTAGATTATTATTCTATGAAACCAAAATAGTAAGTGTGTGGTATGGGTGCAAGACACAAAAGTTGTTCAAAATGCAGAGCACAGAGATATTGCTGTGTATTAAGACATGTATATAAGCCAGGCACAGTAACTCATACCTGTAATCCCAGCACTTTGGGAGGCCTAGGTAAGCAGATCACTTAAGGTCAGGAGTTCGAGGCCAACCTGTTCAACAGGGTGAAACTCCCTCTCTACTAAAAATGCAAAAGTTAGCCGTGTATGGTGGAACATGCCTGTAATCCCAGCTACCCTGGAGGCTGAGGTATGAGAATCACTTGAACCCGGGAGTCAGAGGTGGCAGTGAGGCGAGATGGTGCCACTGCACTTCAGCCTGGGCAACAGAGTAAGACTCCATATATCAAAAAAATATATAGAAAAATTTTAAAAATAAATAACCCTGAGTTTAAAAAGTAAAACTATAAAGTTAATGGAGCAAAATAAAGTTAATGGAGAAAAGATAAATATCTTCATAATACAGAGACACTTCATAAGGTAAAGCAAATGTTGGATTTGATTACTTCAAACTTCAGGAATTTTACTCCATGAAAGAAATCTAGCAAAAAAATAGTGGAAAGATCACAGAATGATAGAAGATATTTTCAACACTAAAATTAACTTATAAAACATATTTGGATCTCTTAAAAAACTATAAGACAGAGAAAGCTACTACAGCTGAACACAAGACACAGAGGCAACTTAAAGGAGGAAAAACTCAAAGGCTAACAATCAGGAGGAGAAATTGAAACTCATTGGCAGTCAGAGAAATTAAATTCCAAACAACAAAGTAAATGTCTTTACATCTATCAGAATGTGAATTATTAGATAGTGGTATGATATCAATTGTTATCCAGGTATGAGGATTTGGAAATCTTTGTGCACTGCTGATAGAAATTTCTATGTGTGCAAACATTTTGGAGATCAATCTGGATTTACAGAGTCAAAACTCATAAACTTAGTCCTAAGATATCAGAAATTCTGCTCAAAGGTATATTTCAAAGAAACCAAGTGAAATATTGGGGAAAAGGAGGTTTGGAGACAACCTGGGACTCTAGTTTCTACTAGATATTAAATGCCATTGATGCAAACTACCATGGAGTGCTAATGACAGATAAAGGAAAAGATAAACAACAGACATAGTAATTTGGATGTCACTTGAAAATATAGTGCTGAGCAGCATAAGAAACTATCTAATTAAAGTGAACCAGAAGCCAACAGAATGGGAAAAAAATTTTGCAATCTACCCATCTGACAAAGGGCTAATAACCAGAACCTACAAAGAACTTAAAAAAATGTACAAGAAAAAAAGAAACAACCCTATCAAAAATTGGGCAAAGGATATGAACAGACATTTTTCAAAAGAAGACATTTATGCAGGCAACAAACATGAAAAAATGCAGCTCATCATCACTGGTCATTAGAGAAATGCAAATCAAAACCACATTGAGATACCATCTCGTGCCAGTTAGAATGGCAATCATTAAAAAATCTGGAGATTACAGATGCTGAAGAGGATGTGGAGAAATAGGAACACTTTTACATTGTTTGTGGGAGTGTAAATTAGTTGAACCATTGTAAAAGACAGTGTGGTGATTCCTCAAGGATCTAGAAATAGAAATACCATTTGACTCAGCAATCCCATTACTGGGTATATACCCAAATCGTTATAAAATATTTAATTATAAAGAATGCACATATGTTTATTGTGACACTGTTTACAAAAGCAAAGACTTGGAAACAACCCAAATGCCTATCAATGATAGACTGGATAAAGAAAATGCGGCACAGATACACCATGGAATATTATGCAGCCATAAAAAAGAATGAATGCATGCCCTTTGCAGGGACATGGATGAAACTGGAAACCATCATTTGCAGCAAACTGGCACAAGAACAGAAAACCAGACATCACATGTTCTCACTCATAAGTGGGTGTTGAATAATAAGAACACATGGACACAGGCAGGGGAACATCACACACTGGGGCCTGCCTGGCAGGGTGGTCTAGGGGAGGAGTTGTAGTTGGTGGGGTGATTGGGAAGGAATAGCATTAGAAGAAATACCTAATTTAGATGACGGGGTGATGGATGCAGCAAACCACCACCATGGCACGTGTATACCTATGTAACAAACCTTCACGATTGGCACATGTACCACAGAACTTAAAGTACAATAAATAGAATAAAATAAAATAAAAATGTTTTAGGAAAATTTTTTAAAAAAGAAAATACAATGCTGATTACAAAAAACAAAATAAAAAAGCACAAAATTATGAAAATTAATGTATGTGTATACCGAGTGAGAAAACACACATTCTAATAACACATATAAATAAAAATAAACAAAATAAACGCATTAAAAGTGGTACCTCTAGAGTGGAGTGATACAAGACATGGATTAAAGGATAAAGGAATGGAAAAGAACAAATTAAATAATTTAAAACATTCCTGAACAAGTGGTTATGCATCATACATGCACATACACATGCACACATATAATGCATATTAAGAACATAATGTATATGTGTATGATAAAATCTCTATAACTTATGACCAAAAGAAAGACCTAAATTATTTTTTATCAGAGAATTTTAAACAATTATGTATAATGAAATATTAGGTTTCTCAATAAGTTTCTCACATTCACTTTTACCTCTACACTACAAAATGTCTGGACTTTGGAGATAAAATGGGCTCCCATTGTTTAAATTGAACCAAAATCTGTTCCAGGAAGCCATACAATAATTTAACATTGCTTACCATTTTTCAATAAGGGAAAGGAAATAACTTTGATAATCAGACAACATAAGCTCATGACTCAGGAAATATATGGTGTCAGAACTTAAAAGTTTTCTAATGACACAGGTCCAACCGAGTAAATAAAACAAGAATTTAATGTTAGAAATACACTTCCTGGGACAGTTCTCAAGGTTGCTTTGTCTCTTCCTTTGATTATATTGGCATTTATATAAAAAGTTTCACCACATACAGAAATGCATTTCCTTTCTTCAGATGTACTCATTCTGTGACAGACAAACCAAACGGTGCCGCATGATTGTAAATTCTGCATCTGCTAACCTGGAAAAAGCACACCTGTACTTATGTTTTTGCAAAATTTCTTGCTATTATTGTTTCATAAATACCATTTGATGTTTCACTCTATGTCATTTTTCAAAAGGATGAAGCAGAAGCATAAAGAGGATTCAGAAAAAAGTAGAAAAAAAAAGAGAAAGCATTTTAAATATTGGGAACTTTAAAGGTATTAGGTTTATTTGGACTAGAAAAAGGTAGTGAAGTACGTTTTTGGCTGAACTGAGGAGGTAATCAATAACTTTTTTTCTGAAAACAAAATAATTTTAAGTTGCAGTAACTAAATAAATCATTAGACATTTCCCATTAGACAAAAGAAAGAAAAAAAATCCTCAAAGATGTAAGCAGAGTTAGTGGAAGTGTCTACCTAGAGTTCCATGATATTTTCACTGTTAATCTATTTTCCTGATTCATCAGCAGAACACATGAACTTTTAAGACTAGAACCTTGTTTGGGCATTCTAATTTCTGACATATTCTGTATGCACTGATGGTTCAGTATAAAATGCCGTTATTTTACTATTTCACTGAATTCCTCTAATTTAGTCCATCACAAGAGAAAACATGTTATACTGAAAATGCAGAAAGTACTAGGGAAAAAATGACGAAAACTTCACATATCAAGGATTTGCTGTAAAAGGTTTTTTTTTCTTCCTGTCTTAAAATTCATTGTGAGTTTTACTGTATATTTTAATATTATCTTCCAAAACATGTCTTCCATGCAGATTCACTGTGAGTTTTACTGTATATTTTAATATTATCTTCCAAGGTATGCTTTCCATGCAGAGCTACTCAGCTGAGAAAGGAATACTTTGTAACCACTCTTCTTTCTGTGTGCTAACAATTAATTTTGCTGAAATTTGGTCTAAATATGCAACAGCCACCTAGGTAACATTCAGCTACCAGGTGTAAATTCTACACGTGGAAATTAATCCTTGGGAACCTGGCAATGCTGGTATACCTGGAAAGGACATCAAGCCCAGGGTTATCATTTTTTTCCTCCATACATATGTAGTGTTCCTTTAGTGAATAAAAAGATGAACATATTCCTATTGTTTAATATTTACTATCATCTTCCAGCAAACTCCAAGATGTTGTGAGGCAAAAACTGCATGCCAAATTATGACTTTTTTTTTAGTATAAACATAAGCAACATAATGAAAAAGTAATTCAGCTTTTAGTTCCCCACCTCATCCTCTATTCCCCACTGCTTCCAAATAGCCTTCCCAGCTATCAAAATCTGATCTCAAGAAATAATCAGTTTTCAGTCATTTTTGCTCTAGCTCAAACATGTAACTGTATTTCCTCCCCCAGGAACACTAGTGTTTTAAGTCATATTTCCAATTATAAAATTAAATATGTTTTTCTTGTCAAAATTATAGCAAACAATAGAAATAATATTATAAGAATAAGGCCATAGAGATTTACTTTTTTGTGATTTAATTGCTTGTATATCAGGAGACATTAAAGAAACTATAGCTAAAATCATTAGAAACTTATTCTCATTTACAGCTTGAAACAATCAGATTCAAGTAGATTCATCTTATGTACAAGTAAATTCTTATTTGTTGCTAAAGTACTAATCCTTTAGAAATATTCCTTGACATTTTCTTTTTAATGTACATTAATTTCTATTTATCTCTACTTATTTCACATTAAATTAATTTTGATTGTTCAACTGTAATGTATTTACTGAGGAATTAGGAAGCTGATTTTACATTTCTGATACGGAAAATGTTCCTAGGTCCAGAGTAGAACCTTGATAAATATTTAACAACTTGACTACCTTATTTCATCCTCAACAGTAGAAAAAATTTACAACATCTTTATCCTGAAATACTAAGTACATTTTATCCTATGATGAAAAGTATAATAATACGTATCAAGATATTCGGTGGCTGTTCTGCCTAAGAAGGAGCCATCCTTTTATTACTTTTCTTTCTTAATAAAGTTGCTTTCACTTTTTTATTTTATTTTTTTTTGGAGACAGAGTCTCACACTGTCACCCAGGCTTTAGTGCAGTGGCGCGATCTTGGCTCACTGCAATCTCCTCCTCCTAGGTTCAAGCAATTCTCCTGCCTCAGCCTCCCAAGTAGCTGGGACTACAGGCATGTGCCACCTCACCCAGCTACTTTTTTTGGATTTTTAGTAGAGACAGGGTTTCACCATGTTGGCCAGGATGGTCTCAATCTCCTGACCTCATGATCCACCCACCTTGGCTTCCCAAAGTGCTGGGATTACAGGCATGAGCCACTGTGCCTGGCCCACTTTCACTTTTTTAAAACAAGATATTTAGCAAGACACACTACTTCAATGGCTATATATTCTAGCAAATAATTATAAAATTACACTTTAGCTATGCCTGCAAAAAGATTACATATTTGTAAAAAGTGAAACATCAGAAAACACCATTTGTCTATATGATGTTCTTCAAAAATTCCCTGTGGCATTTGTAGATATCTTGTCAAATTAATCATAATTTTAGTCAAGATTATAGAAAGGTAAAGCAAAAGTCATCCTGTATTAGCAAGCAATTTTGTTGATACAGTTTGGCTGTGTCCCTACTCAAATCTCATCTCAAATCGTAGCTCTCACAATTCCCATATGTTGTGGGAGGTATTGAACTATGGGGGCAGGAGGTAATTGAATTATGGGGGCAGGTCTTTTCCATGCTTGTCTTGTGATAGTGAGTAAGTCTCACAAGATCTAATTGTTTTAAAAAGGGGACTTTCCCTGCACAAGCTCTCTTGTCTGCCACCATGTGAGATGTGCCTTTCACTTCCCACCATGATTGTGAGCCCTCTCCTGCCACATGGAACTGTGAGTCCATTAAACCATCTTCTTTTGTATATTGTCTAGGCTCAGGTATGTGTTTATTGGCAGTATGAAAACATACTAATACATATGTAATAAATATTACCTGTAGAGGAAAGATTTAAAGATGCCACCCTAGATCACCTATAAAAATAGTCATCATCATCTAGAAACAACAAGAAACATCAAATTGGCACAACTGGATATACTTATCTTTGACTATGCCTGTATGCATAAATGTATATATACATACATATAATTTGCATTGCCTGTAGATACACATATATGTGCACTATATGCATATATATATATGTATAGAGTGTGTGTGTGTATATATATACACACACACACACACACATGCACACATATATGTGAATATAGACACACACACAGCCATAAGCTATCTAATGATGCTTTGGTCAACAATGAACCACATATTGAGCAGTGGTCCCATAAAAT
The DNA here is from genome assembly GCF_030222135.1 of Aotus nancymaae. Taxonomy (NCBI): domain Eukaryota; kingdom Metazoa; phylum Chordata; class Mammalia; order Primates; family Aotidae; genus Aotus; species Aotus nancymaae. Next base: position 37,156,148 of record NW_026988413.1, read on the forward strand.
TATTATATTGTATTTTTACTATACTTTTCTATGTTTAGATACATAAATACTTGGGATTTTGTTATAATTCTTACACTATTCATTACAGTAACATGCTTCACTTGTTTATACCATATAGCCTACATGTGTAGCAGGCTTTACCATATAGATTTCTGTAAGCACACTCTATGATGTATGCTCAGTGATGAAATCACCTTACAATGCATTTCTCAGAAGATATCCTGGTCATTAAGCAACACATGACTGTGTGTCTGCTATATTTTACTCTGTGGTTGGGTGGGTACATGTGGATGTGTCCAGATATGCAATTATTGGTCAAATTGTTTATGTTGATAAGAGAAACCACCTTCAGAACTACTGCATGGTGTGGTGAGAGGAGAAAGCTAAACATGAAATCCTGGGTGCTGCCTCTACTATCTCGCCTTGGTAAATATGTGGCCTAACAGACAGTGAGTAGATTTCTCCAGGAATTAGGTCTATAGATTGTTTGTATCTTTTATTAATAATTATTTCAGCCCTAAAAATCAACCAATGCAATGAAACATAAATGATGCTTCTCAGAACCCACTAGGTCCCATCTTGCAAGGAAAGTATCAGTAGCTGTGAGCTCCTTTTCTGGACTTGGCAGCTTCTGAGGAGAATGTGCTGTAACTGGCTTCATCTATCTCTGCACAGTGTAGCCACTCACTCCAGCCAGATTTATTTATACTTTGTCAAATGAATGCAGAACATTACCTAACTTTACAGAGTGGCATATGTAAGTGTATGTGTGGAAGTGATCTCTCCCCAGCAATCCATAGTCCTTACCCCTAAATCACTGCAGTAAAATAGAAGTATGATTTGTTCCATTACAGGATAAGGTTTAGGGATAACCTGGAGTAAATCAGTGAGCATCACATTTAGTTATCATAGTTTTGGGACTATTACATTTATGCATATGGATGTTATATAGCATCTGTAAGGATTCTGCTGGCCCTTTGAACTTGGTTTACTTAGGAATGCACACATCTGAGGGATCAACAAAAACAACAAAAACTCCTAATGAGGAAAATTGCAACCAACACAGTGGTTCTGAGAAACTGCTTTGTTATACACTCTGCCTCAAGACAAAGAATTGCCTACTTACTTGTGAAAGTTTGCTGTAATCCTCTATTTAAGATAACGGAATAAATTGATTTAAAGCAAAAGACAGTAAAGTTTTTTGGCATAGGGTCAGAAAGTAAATGTTTTAGCCTTTGTGAGACCTATGATTTTTGTCACAACTATTCAACTTTGCTATTGTAGTGTGAAAGCAGAGGTGTAAAAGCATTTGCAAATAGATATTTATTACAGACACAAGCAGGTGGCCATATTTGACCCATAGGCTATAGTTTGCCATCTGCTGGCTTAAAGCAAGTTAGGAAAGACTTGAGTATCATAGATAGAATTTAGGTCAAAAATGAGAAGACACAATAAGCAAAATGGCCAGGCACTGTGGCTCAAGCCTGTAATCCCAGCACTTTGTGAGGGTGAAGTAGACAGATCACTTGAGGTCAGGAGTTCAAGACCAGCCCAGTCAACATGGTGAAACCCTGTCTCTACTAAACATATATACATAGCTGGGAGTGGTGCCGCATGCCTGTAATCCCAGCTAATCATAAGGCTAAGGCAGGAGAATCACTTGAACCCAGGAGGAGGAAGTGGCAGTGAGCCAAGGTTGTGCCACTGCACTCCAGCCTGGGCACCAGAGCGAGACTCCTCTGTCTGGAAAAAAAATAAAGCAAAATTATTACTGCTATTTAGTGAAAAAAAAACCTAATTTTGGGTTAACGTGGGTTTCCATTTGAAAAAAAAAAGTTACCACTGCTTAAGTTAAGACACACCAAGTGACCTACTTTACCTGGTTTTTCAGGTCTAGTACACCAACTGGAAGACAAGATAACTAGGAAATACCATTCCTTTCCCTTCATATAGGGATCTTTAGAGAATAATGGTAACACAGAGGAAAGAGGATGGCCTTCAGCATCAGAGTAGCATTGGGTTATAATTCCGACCCTTAATAGCAAGACATTTAACCTGTTTGATTCTCACTTTTCTCATCTTAAAAATGGGTATATTTATGTGTATCTCTAAGAACTTCTATAATATTAGTAAATGTAAACTTCCTAATACAAAGTACTCAATAAATAACAGGAATGACTTACCCCACAAAATCCTTGTTTTATAATAGGAGGTGGGACTACAACTTAACTGAATAGAGAAAATGTTAAGGTCAAAGTTGTTTTGAATATAATCATTGGCATAGAAGGTATTGTTCTAATTCTGGGCCCAATTGTGGCTAAGGTCAGTTACTCTACATATGATCAAATAAGTCTAAAAATATTTTCAAAGAACCAAATTATAGCCTAGTCATTTTCTCTAGCTCTTATTTTTAACTGAAAAATTTATGTTCTATTCAAATCATTTCTGTTTAAGTGATTTCTATACTATTTCATTCCTTTTCTTAATTAGGTTTTATTTTATTATTTCTATTTTTTTCCTTTTACTTAATTAGCTTTTATTTTCTAGATTTTTTTGGGTAGAAATTCTAATTATTAATTTTAAATCTCTTTTCTAACAGCATTTAAATGTACTATAAATTATTACATTAAGGATGGTTTTACCTATATCACATACATGTTGATATGTTACATATTATCATTAAGTCCAAAATATATCTAAACTTTAAATTTCTAATAACCATTTTATTCACCCCCAAAATTACTTAGAAATGTGCTACTTAAGTTCCAAATGTTTCCAATAGCTATTTTTCCTGATCCTTCCACCCTCTGGTGGGCTCCAGTGTGTGTTGTTCCCCTCTATGCGTTCATATGTTCTCATCCTTTAGCTTCCACTTATAAGTGAGAACACGTGGAATTTGGTTTTCTGTTCCTGCATTAGTTTGCCAAGGATAATGGCTTCCATCTCTATCCATGTCCCTGCAGAGGACATGATCTCATTCTTTTTTATGACTGCATAGGATTCCATGGTGTATACCTGGGTGATGAAGTAATCTGTTCAACAAACCCCCAGGTGCATCTTTACCTATGTAACAAAGCTGCAAATACACTACTTAACCTAAAAGTTAAAATAAAACAAAAATAAAAATTCCAAATGTTTAGTGAGATCATTGATATTTATTTACCAATAATTTCCATCTTTTTTAACAATGATTTGAATTCCACTGTGGTCAGAGAGTATTTTCTGAAATTTATGTATGTTCTTTATAATTTCAGATATAATAGTTCTCAGCCAAAAATTCCCATTTTATTGGTATGTGTCCTTTTCCTTTGGTTTTACATCTCTTTACTGATAATATATATCCTTTGTTTTAAATTGTCTGATATATATTTCTTTGTCAGTTTTAAGTTATTTTTAAAATACAGCATCTGGGTCACCATAGGGTCTAGTTATATAATTTTAAAATTGTAAGTTATATTCCTTATTTCTTTGCACATATAATGTTTCTGGTTAATTTTATGCAAATCATTGAGGACTGTACATTATAGGGAACTGGTATAACGTTGCTTTCGTTTAAGAAGCAATGCATTTTGCTTTGAGATACAGTTAAAATAGCGAAGGCCTCTATTAGTAATATCATGCTTGATTTTACGTTTTGCTAGGGCGAGTCTATTTTGGTTTTGTCCTCACTCCTAGAATTTGGCAAATACTCTAGAACAAGAGTAGGCAAACTAAAGTCCACAAGCCAAATAATCTGGTTTTTGTATGTTTAATTTTTAAAATATATTTTTTCAACATACCCATGCCTATTTGTTTATGAATTGTCTGTAGCATCTTTGTCATTAAGATTGCAAAGCTGATTAGTTGGTATAGAGATCATATGGTCATGAGAACCTAAAATAGTTACTACCTGGCCCTTTATGTAAAAGCTGTGTGATTCTATACTTCTAAACCACATACTTGCTTTCTCAATGGAATACAGAATATCTCAAAGAGAATGTATCTACTCTGTATGTGTTGGAAGTCTAGACTTTCTGACACCATGCAATCTCTAGTATATTTATTTAGCAGTTCTTTCTGTAGTAACTTTTTTGTTAAGCCTCATAACAAACAGCCAAGCTTTCAATGAAGTCTCTAGAAGAAACAACAGGCATTTTGGAGACCTCTATGGGTGTAGCTCTCTCATTTTTGGTATAATTCTTGAGAAATTATAAAATTCAGCACCCTCAAACTTCTATTTCTACCTGCTCAGCTTCTCAAGGGAGCTGTTATCCACTTGGCCTTCACACCTATGTTCTACAGCCAGAAAATGCTGTAGGATGAAAGCTCAGACATGCATTTCCCTTCTTTCAAAAATCTAAGACCTGTGCTATTATACAATGCCTGACAAACGTCTTCTTTTATATCCGTTCAGTGCTATCATTATTTATAATAATAAGGTAAACCCAGCACAATTATCCCACTGTGTCTAGAAGTGAAGTTAATAATAATAATTCAATATTGCTTTATACAATGAAAATGTGATAAATTTATCTTAGAGTTAATAGCTTTGTGGTATGTTGCAGAAAATTTGTGTGGTTAGCTACCATGTTTAAACCTACTAGAGAATCTGTCAGTTAACGGATAATCAATTTTTGAATATAGCCTACAACTCTGTGGGAATTAGAAACAAAAATTATAGAAGAGATAATTTAAGTATATTATTTAAATTAATAAAAAAGTTTCTCAGTACTTATTTTATTTTATATATTATTTTAGATACAGGGTCTCGCTCTGTTTCCCAGGCTGGAGTGCAGTTGCAAGATTATGGCTAAGGGTAGTCTTGAAATCCTGGTTTCAAGCAATCCTCCCACCTCAGCCTCCTGACTAGCTGGGACTACAGGTGCATGCTACTGCACCCTGTTAATTTTTAAATTATTGATTGTTGAGACAGGGGCTTGCTATGCTGTCCATGTTGGTCTCAAAGTCCTGAACTCAAGCAATACTCCCACCTCAGATTCTCAATCAATGTGCTAGGATTACAGGAATGAATCACCATGCCCAGCCCAAGGTACTTACTTTAAATATTTACAATAGCATAGCAGCTCAGTCCTGTATCTTCTACAAACTATGTCTTAATTATTAAATGAAGAAAGTATATATGCATGATTTATAAATTAATTGAAGATATTAAACTTGACATTTCTAATAAGGTATGTTTATATTAATAACCAGTTTAAATGTAATGAATGTCAACACTACTAATAATTACATATAAAAAAAGAAGCATTGTTAATCTGCTAAAAAAAATTCCTACAATGAAAAATTACAGCTAAAGGAAACAGTTGCAGAATTTAATCCTAGATTAAAATGACAGAATGTTGCTTTATATTAGGAGGATCACATTTTCAGCTGAAAAGACGTAATCTTCAATTTGAGCACCACTATATTTAGCCAACTTTTTCCAACATTCATCCATCTCAATTAAGCAAATTATATATGTAATTATCTTATTGAATTAGCTTTGATCATGTGCATTATAATCTTCAAAATGTCAAAGTACTAAAAATTAATAGTGTCTATATTTTAAGACTCATTAAAGTATTTTAAGCTCCCAGAATTATTAGCTAATAAAAGGTTCCAGGCCATATAAGCACTAATCCAAATGTGTGAAGGATTTGGACCTTTATTTCTGAACAGAAATTATACTGAATTTATAAAGCCAATTATAGATAATTAGTGAGTATTATTTGGCCTGGTTCTGATAAGAGCTGAGAAAAGAATTTATTTATTTATGTATTTATTTATTTATTTAGGACAACATGCTTCTTTGGTTTAGAAACAGTCAAACTGGAGCCAGAGGCTATTATACTTAGCAGACTGAGGCAAGAACAGAAAATCAAATACCACATGTTCTTACTTCTAAGTGGAACCTAAATTATAAGAAGTTATGAACATAAAGAAGAAAACAATAGACATTGGGGTCTATTGACATGGAAGGGTAGAAGCAAGGAGATGAGCAGAAAAAATCACTTGTTCTGTACTGGGCTCAATATCCAGGTATTGAAACAATATGTACAGCAAATACGTTTGACACGTGTTTACCTGTGTAACAAACCCTCACATGTACCCCCAAATCTAAAATAAAAGTTTAAAAAATAATTAAGAAGATAAAAAGAGAGAGAAAGAAAAGAGAAGCTAATGAGTAATTATGTTATTAAAGAAGCTAATAAGTAGCACAGTAATAACTGACTGCTTACCATAATATAGTTTGCATTTCAGTGTCTATATTTTACTGTTTTACATTAATATTTACCTTTTCTTCTTTAATATCTTCCAACATAGGAACGTCACACAGATCTTACATGTATTTTTTAATAAACACACCAGACAGGATATTTTACTTAGCTTTAAGTAATTGAAAGTAATTTGTGGTACTAATTGTGGACAAAAATGACAAGGCAGGCCATGTGAGAGACCATTTATTTTTCATTTATTGGCTTTCTGCCAGAATTATATAGGTAAAATACTTTCTAAGCTGTAGATAACTCTGGCTTCAAAAGTATACAGAACAAAATCAAATGAACAAAAATATATACAACTTCAAACAATGAGTCAAACACTTAGCTTGGAACGGCATTGCTGGCTTTGAAGTTTTAATCATGGAATGCAAACATTTTCCAACAAAACAGAATACATTAAAATTCAATATGGAAAATGATTTTTTAAATAATTCTTTATCCCTCTCATTCAGTGCATAATAAGAAAAATGTTGGCCAGGCGTGTTAGCTCATGCCTGTAATTCCATCACTTTGAGAGGCCAAGGTGGGCAGATTGCCTGAGGTTAGGAGTTCAAGACCAGTCTGGCCAACATGCTGAAACCCTGTCTCTACCAAAATAATACAAAAAAATTAGCCAGGAAGGGTGGTGTGCACCTGTAATCCCAGCTACTTGGGAGGATGAGGTCGGGGAATTGCTTGAATCAGGGAGGTGGAGGTTGCATGGAGCAGAGATCATGCTACTCCCCTCCAGCCTGGGTGACAGAGTAAGACTTCATCTCAAAACAAAAACAAAAACAAAAAACACTTAAGAAATCTGACTAATAGATCAGGCCTGTTTGTCAGCCCTTGTCTTTAGGATTGCCCTCCTTCAGACCAACCCCAGTGCCTCCGGGCTCCAGACTGGCCCCAGCTTCAGGTCAATTCCAATGCCACTGAACTTTAATCCCAACCCAGGACCAGGCCTCCCCCCGCCCAGTCTCAGGCCCCAGGGCTAGTCTCAGGATTCCAGACTCCAGGCTGGCACCCATTGCCCCAGGCTTTAAACTGCTCCCAGCATCAGGCTGACTGCATAGCCCTAAACTTCAGGCCTGGCCTAGTACCAGATTGGCTCCAAATCCCTAGTCATGAGGCCAGCACTCACAGACCTAACCTGGCCAGTCCCTGTGGATGCAGTCTTCAGGCCTACCTAGTCACAGGTAATCCCTTAAAGCCTCAAGTGCTAGGCCCACACATGGTTTTAAACCAACCCAGATCCAAGTCAGCTCACAGAGACCCAGGCTTCAGGCTCACATCACCTCCAGGTTGATATGACTGGTCTCTTGGGCACCAGTCTAGTTCCATAGATACAGGCTATAGGCCTGCTAAGTGGAAAACTGCCCTACCTTTCAGGCTTGGCCCAGCTGTTCCATATGCTAGTACACCCAAATTCAGGCTCATCCCAGTAGATCCTGAGCACTGAATTGCCCCCTAAAGACATAGGCTCCAGGCCAGTGCCTACAACGCAAGGTCCCAGGCCAGGCTACATTGCTTCAGGTTCCAGTCTAACACCTACAATCCCAGTCTTCAAATCTGTTCTCACGAACTGGGTTTTAGTGCCTGCCTAGCACCAGCCTGGCCTCATAATTTCAGGCTGGTCCATGTGGCCTCTAGCTTTAGTGAACCCAGGGTCAAGGTCCAGGCTTCTAGCAGACCCAGGACCTAGACCCACTCCTGTAGCCTATGGTTCTACCAGTCTCCAAAAAAACAGAGGCTACAAGACCACCCCTGCAACTCAGGTTTCAGGCCCACCCCTACAGACTCAAAGCTCCAGGCATACCCCAGTCTCAGGCCTGCCCCTGCGGACTCATGCTCTAAACCCATCACAGAGGATGTGGGCACCAGGCTTATCCTAATGTCTGGTTAGCCTCTGCATATTCATGCTCAAGGTCTACCCCAAAGACAAGTCAGTGTCTGTGAACCCTGGCTGTGAATACAAGCTCTATTTCTAGCTACACAGACTTAGGTTCCAGGTCCACCTACTCAGACCCAATTGGACCAAAGCACTTAATTCATACTCCAGGCCTAACCCCATGGACTTGAATGGATTGAATGGACTTGTATTTTTTAATGGATTGACTGGTCAAGAGATGTCTCAGAAAAAAACAGTACACCAAAAGATAAATAAGTTTCTACTTCTTCAAATGTACAGACATCAATGTAAGACAACAAGAAACATTAAAAAAAAAAAAAAGAAGACATAATACAACTAAAAGAACACAATCTTTCAATAACTGACCTTAAGGAAATAAAAATATGTAAATTACCTGACAAAAACTTCCACATAATTGTTCTAAGAAAGTTCAGCAAAACTTAAGAAAAAATGAAAAGCAATTTCATGAAATCAGGAAAACAATAAACAACCAAAACAGTAAGTTTAACAGAGATATTGAAGTTCTTTTAAAAAAATTTAAATAAATTATGGAGCTAACTGCATACATCACTAATTATCAGAGAAATGCAAAATAAAACCATAATTATTTACTACCTTATCACAGCCAGAATAAAAATTATTTAAGAGTCAAAAGACAATAGATGTTGACATGAATGTGGTGACAAGGAAATGCTTACACACTGCTGGTAGGAGTGTAAATTAGTAAAACTTCTATGGAAAACAGTATGAAGATTTCTCAAAGAGCCAAAAATAGATCTACTATTTGATCCAGTAATCCCACAACTGGGTACCTACCCAAAGGAAAGGAAGTCCCTATATCAAAAACACACCTGCATGCATAAGTTCATCACAGCACAATTCACCATTTCAAAGATATGAAATCACCTTAAGTGCCCATCAAGTGATGAGTAAAGAAAACGTGATATACACTCACATATGTACACACACACACACACACACACCTCTATATTCATATATCTATATCTATACATGTGGTATATTATTGTGGTTTTAATTTACACTTCTGTGATTGGTGATGCAGTTAGCTCCAAAAAAATTTTTAATAACTTTAATATTCTCTGTTAAACATATTGCCTTGGCTGTTTATTGTTTTTCTGATTACACATACACACCATGGAATCCTAGTCAGTCATAAGAAAGAATAAAATAATGTCTATTTTAGCAACTTTGATAGAACTACAGGCCATTATTCTAAGTGAAGTGCCTCAGAAATTAAAAATCCAATAATACATATTCTCACTTATAAGTAGTATACAAGTTATGAGTACACAAAAGTCTACAAATCGGTATACTTGACATTGAACACTCAGAAATGGGAAGACTGGAAAGGAGGTGAGAGATAAAAAACTATATATTAGGTAGACTGTGCATTAAAATCCCAGACTTCATCACTGCATTAGTCAGGGTTCCCTAGAGGGTCAGAACTAATAGGATATATATATGGAAAATTTATTAAGTATGAACTTACATGATCACAAGGTCCTACAATAAGCTATATGCAAGCTTGAGGAGCAAGGAGAGCCTTTCTGAGTTTCAAAATTGAAGTACTCAGAGTCCAGTGTTTGAGAGCAGAAAGCATCCAGCATGGGAGAAAGATGTAGGCTGGAAGACTAGGCCATTCTTGCCTCTTCACGTTTTTCTGCCTGCCTTGTATTTGCTGGCAGCTGATTAGATTATGCCCGCCAGATTAAGGGTGGGTCTGCCTTCCCCAGCGCACTGACTCAGATGTTAATCTCCTTTGGCAACACCCTCACAGACACACCCAGGATCAATACTTAGCATCCTTCAATCCAAGCAAGTTGATACTCAGTATTAACCATCACAGCCACTAGGTAATTTATCCATATAACCAAAAGCTGCTTGTACTCCTAAGGCTATTAAAATAATAAATAAATAAATAATAAAATTATGGTGCTATAAAATACAATGAATAAAATGAAATAGAAAGCATAAACAGGATAATTTTTTTACACACACATAAAGAAAGCTGTGAACTCAAAGACAGGTTATTTGAAAATATACAGTCAGAGGGCAAAACAGTGAAAAAGAATGAAGACAGAATAAAGAATTTATGAAACAGCATCAAAAGAGAAAATATTAGAGCTACAAAAGTTTAAGAAGAAGAGAGCAGAAAAGTGTTAGATTATATTTTTAAAAAAAGCAAATACTTTTTAAATACAAGAAAATATAAAAATATCCAGGTAGAGAAAGATCAAAGATCTCTAGTCTCATTAATTCCAAATAAGACTACTCTAAGGCATTTTATAATCAAACCACCAAAACGTAAAGATAAAGAGAAGATCCTGAAAGCAGCAAGAGAAAAGAAAAATCAAATGTAAGGGAGTTCCAATAAGGCTATCAGGAGATTTCTCAGTAGAAACACCACATGCCAGGAAAGAATGGAATGATGCATTCAAAGTGCTGAGGGAAAAACAAAACTGCAAAGTAAGCATACTGTAAATAAAAATGTTGTTATCTAGAAATAAACAAGAGATAGACTTTCTCAGACAAATAAAGCAGAGGGAGTCCATTAGCACCAGCCCTTCTTTACGAGAAACATTTCAGGGAGTTGTTCAAGCTGAAATAAAATACTTATGATTAAATTTATCCAAGGAGGAGAAAGAACTGTACACCCAAACTAGAAAACATTAATGGAAGACATTTCCAAATATATAGATAGAAAAATTTTAGTGTTCCAGGATGAGAAGAATGAATATTGTTAAAATGTCTGCACCAATCAAAGTGATCTACAAATTTATATTTCAATAATCTTTTTTTTTTTTTTCACAGAAATAGAAAAAAAAAAAAAACCCTAAAATTGTTATGGAACCACAAAAGAGCCAGAATAGCCAAAGTAATCTAAAGTAATAATGAACAAACCTGGAGGCATGATATTCCCTGATTTTATTAGTCTGTTCTCACACCGCTAATAAAGACATACCTAAGACTAGGTGATTTATTTTATTTATTTATTTGTTTGTTTATTGATTTTTATGAGAGGGAGTTTCACCGCTGTAGCCCAGCCTGGAGTGCAATGGCACAATCTCAGCTCACTGCAACCTCCACCTCCTAGGTTCAAGTGATTCTCCTGCCTCAGCCTCCCAAGTAGCTGGGATTACAGGCGCCCACCACTACACTGGTTTAATTTTTTGTATTTTTAGTAGAGATGAAGTTTCTCCATGTTGGTCAGGCTGATCTCAAACTCCCGACCTCAGGTGATCTGCCTGCCTCAGCCTTCCAAATTGCTGGGAGTATAGGGGTGAACCACTGCACCTGGACAGAGACTAGGTGGTTTACATTTTTTAAAAAATTGGTTTAATTGGCTCATGGTTCAGCATGGCTGGGGAGGCCTCAGGAAACTTACAATCATGGTGAACGGGGAAGCAAACATGTTCTTGTTCACATGGTGGCAGCAAGGAGATGTGCCAAGTGAAGCAGGGGTAAAAGTCCCTTATAAAATCATCAGATCTTGTGAAAACTCCCTTACTATCATGATAACAGCATGGAGGTAACCAACCCCATGATTCAACTACCTCCCGCTGGGCCTCTTCCACCATATGTGGGAATTATAAGAACCACAGTTCAAGATGAGATTTGAGTGGGGACACAGCCAAACCATATCATTCTGCCCTTGGACCCTTTGAAATATTATGTCCTTACAATTCAAAACAAAATCATGCCCTTCAAACCGTTCCCCAAAGCCTTAAATCATTTCAGCATTAACTCAAGAGTCCAAATCCAAAGTATCATCTGAGAAAGGTAGGTCCTTTCTGTATGAGCCTGTAAAATCAAAAGCAAGTTAGTTACTTTCTAGATACAATGGGAGTACAGGCATTAAGTGAATACACCCATTCCAAATGGTAGAAGGTGGCCAAAACAAAGGAGCCATGCAAAACTACAGGCCCCATACAAAACTACAGGCCCTATGCAAGTCTAAAATCCAATAGGGCCCAAATGATCTCCATTTACTCCATATTTCACACAGGTCATGCTGATGCAAGAGGTGGGCTCCCATGACCTTGGGAAGCTCTGCCCATGTGGTTCCACAGGGTATAACTCCCCTCATGGATGCTTTCATGGCTGACATTGAGTGCCTGCAGCTTTTCCAGGTGCACAGTGCAAGCTGCCAGTGAATCTACGATTCTGGAGTCTGGAGGAGGCTGGCCCTCTTCTCACAGATCTACTAGGCAGCATCCCAGTGGGGACTCCATGTAGGGGATCCAACCCCACATTTCCCTTTTACACTGCCCTAGCAGAGGTTCTCAAATGAGTCTTCTGCCCTGCAGTGCACACTTGCTAGGACATCCAGGCCTTCCCATATATTCTCTGAAATCTCTGAGGCCATTTCCCAAACCTCAATTCTTGTCTTCCCTGTACCCACAAGGCAAACACCATGTGGAAGTTGCCAAGGCTTGGAACTTGCACCCTCTGAAGCCATAGCCTGAGCTGTACCTTGAACCCTTTTAGCCATAGCTGGACTGGCTAGGACAGGGCAACAAGTCCCTAGGCTGCACATAGCAAGGGGCCCTGAACACAGCCCACAAATTTTTTTTTTTCTCCTAGGCCTCGAGGTCTATGGTGGAAGGGGCTGCTGTGAAGGTGCCTGACATTCCCTGGAGACATTTTCCCCATTTTCCCTTGGCAATTAATATCTGCCTCATCATTATTTACACAAATTTCTGTAGCAAGCTTGATTTTTTCCTTAGAAAATGGGTTTTTCTTTTCTATCGCATCATCAGGCTGCAAATTTTCCAAACTTTTATGTTCTGTGACCTCTTGAATATTTTGCCACTTAGAAATTTCTTCCACTAAGTACCTTAAATCATCTCTCTCAATTTTACAGTTCCACAGCTTTCTAGGGCAAGGGTAAAATGCCGCCAGTCTCTTTGCTAAAGCATAACAAGATTCTCCTTTGCTCTAGTTCCCAATAAGTTCCTCATCTCCATCTAAGACTACCTCAGCCTAGACTTATTGTCCATATTACTATCAGCATTTTGGTCAAAGCCATTCAACAAGTGTCTAGGAAGTTCCAAACTCCCACATTTTAATGTCTTCTTCTGAGTCCTCCAAACTGTTTCAATTTCTGCCTGTTACCCAGTTCTAAAGTCACTTCATATTTTTGGGTATTTTTACAGTAGCAAGCCCTCACCTGGTACCAATTTACTATATTAGTCCATTCTCATCTATTAATAAACACATACCTGAGTAATTTATAAAGGAAATGTATAATTTTATAATTTATAAAGGAAAGAGGTTTAATTGACCACAGTTCAGCATGACTGAGGAGGCCTCAAGAAACTTAAAATCACAGCAGAAGGGGAGGCAAACGTTCTACTCTACATTGCAGCAGTAAGAAGTGCCAGAGGAAGGGGAGGAAATCTTATAGAAACATCAGATTTCATGAGAACTCACTATCATGAGACCAGCATGAAGGTAACCACCCCTATTATTCAATTATCTCCCATTGGGTCTCTTGCAAAACATGTGTGGATTATTGGAACTATAGTTCAAGAAGAGATTTGGGTAGGAACACAGACAAACCATAATACCGATTTCAAAATGTATTACAAAACACTTATAATCAAAACAACATGGTATTGGCAAAAAATATCCTCTTCCCCCCAATAAAAACAGACAAATTGACCAAGAGAACAGAATACAAAGCCCAAAGATAAATCTACATATTAATGGTCAATTAATTTTTGGAAAACTACCAAGGAAGAACACACAGGAAAAGAACAGCATGTTCAAAAATGTTGTGAAATAACTGGACATCCATATGCAGAAGAATAAAATTGGACCTTACTTCACACCATATAAAAAAGTCAACTCAAATGGATTAAAGACTTAAATGTAATACCAGAAACTTTAAAACCACAAGAAGAAAATTTAGCAGTAAATCTCCATTATGTTGATCTCAGTAATCATATTTAAAATTTTACTTTGTATAACTTTATGAGGTACAAGTATTATTTTGTTATATTGATATAATGCAAAGCAGTGAAGTCAGGGCTTTTAGTGTATATCTATCAGCAGAATAACACACGTTATAGCCAGTAAGTAATTTCTCATTACCCACTCCAAGTCTCTACTGCCTGTTATTTTACACACTACCTATCTGTGCACACATTACTAAGCTCTCAATTATAAGTGATAACGTCTTATTTGTCTCTGTGAGTATTTCAATTGAAATAATGACTTCCAGTTTCATCTATGTTGCTGCAAAACACATAATTTTATTTTATGGCCAAATAGTGTTCCATTGTGTGTGTGTGTGTGTCTGTGTGTCCATATACGTAACTTTCCTTTGCTCACTCATTTGTCGATAAGCATTTAGGTCAGTTCCATATCTTTGCAATTATGATTGTTCTGCAATAAATATGTGCATGCAGCTGTCTTTTTTATATAATGATTTGTTTTCCTTCAGGTAGATACCTAGTAGTGAGATTGCTTGATTGAATGCTAGTTCTATTTTTAGTTCTTTGCAAAATCTGCATAAATTTTTCATAGACGTTGTACTAATTTATACTTCCAGTAACAGTGTATAAGTGCTCCCTTTTCTCCACATCCTCACTAACCAGTTATTTTTTCTGTTTAATAATAACCATTCTTGCTCAGTAAGATAATATGTCATTGTGTTTTTAATTTCTATTTCACTAATGATTAGTGATAATATGAACCCTTTTCATATTCTTGTTGGACTTTTGTGTCTTCTTTTGAAACAAATTCCTATCCATCTCCTTAGCCCAGTTCTTAATGGAATTCTTTTGTTGTTATTGTTAAGTTGTATGAGATTCTTGTTTTAGTCCCCTTTTGGATGTATAGTTTGCAAATATTTTTTCCCCATTCTGAGATTATCTCTTTACTCTGTTGATTATCTCTTTTGCTGAATGAAAGCTTTTTAGTTTAATTAAATTCCATTTATTTTTGTTTTCATTGTATGTGCATTTGAGGTCTTAGTCTTGTGTTCCTCATCTGAACCAATGTTCAAAAGAATCTTCTCTAGGTTTCTTTCAGTAATTTATAGTTTTAGGTCATATACTTATTTAATACATCTTAGTTGATCATTGTATATGAGGAAAAATAGAGGTCTAGTTTTATTTTTCTGCATACAGAAATCCAGTTTTCCCAGCACCATTTATTGAAAAGGTTGTCCTTTCCCCAGTGTGTGCTCTCATTGACTTTGTTCAAAGTTCAGCTTACTAAAAGGATGTGTCCTTATTTCTGGTTTCTCTATTCTGTTCCATTGATCTATCTATTTTTGTACTAGCACCATGCTGTTTTGGCTACTGTAGCCTTGTAGTATACTTTTAAGTCAGGTAATGTGATGCCTCCAGCCTGCTTTGTGCTTAGTTTTGCTCTGGATATTTGAGTCCTCTTTTTGGCTCTAAATACATTTTAGGATTATTTTTCTACTTCTGTGAAATGTGATGTTAGTACAATAATAGCAATTGTATTAAATCTGTGGATTGCTTTGGGTATTGTGGTCATTTTAATGATATTAGTTCTTCTGATCCATGAGCATGGGATTATTTTTCATTTGTTTGTGTCATTTACTACTTTTCATTAGTGTTTGTAGTTTTCCTCTTGGTTAAATATATTCATTTTTATTATTATTGGATCTATTGTAAATTGCACTGCTTTCTTGATTTAGTTCTCAGCTAGATTATTAGTGTATAGAAATACTACTGATTTTGCATGTTCATTTTGCATGCTGAAACTTTACTAAATTCATTCATTAAAATCTAGGAGGTTTTTGGTAGAACCTTTGGAGTTTTCAAGATATAAGAACATATCATCAGTGAACAAGGATAATCTGAGGTCTCATTTCTTTTCCTTAGTCTGATTCTTCTGGATAGGACTTTCAATACTATGCTTAATAAGAGTAAAGCAAATGAGCATCCTTGTCTTGTTTCAGCTTTCTAAGGGAATGCTTTCAACTTTCCCCCTTCAGTATGATTTTGGCCCTGAGTTTTGTCATATATGGTCTTTTTTTGTTTCTATGCCAATTTGTTGAGGGATTTTTTATGATGAAAAAATGCTAAATTTTGTCAATTTTTTAATGTATCTATTGAGATTATACAGTATTTAACTGTGTTTATATGATGTATCATATTTATTCATTTGCATTATTGAACCATCCTCATACCTGGTATAAAACCCACTTGTTCATAGTGTATTATCTTTTGGAAGTGCTGTTGGATTGTTTGCTTGTGTTGTGCTGAGGAGTTTTACATCTATGTTATCAGGGATATTGGTCAGAAGTTTTCTTTCATGGTTGTGTATTGGTCTGAATTTAGTTAGTATCAAGATCAGATCATTTATTGGATATGAAGCCATTTCATAGTGTATACATATTACGGAACATCATCCTGTGTTCAATAAAGATATATATTTCTTCTGTCATAAAATGAATAATTTAGAAAAATATTTTGAATTATATTAAAGAGTATACTAAAAGGTATATATAATGTAAACATTTGCAATATACATATAAATTGAGTTTTACCACGAAAAAAAAATTTTAAGGGTAGAAGATAAAATAAAGTAAAAAAATTGACCAAAAATTTCTTCAAAATTAAATAAATCCATGGGAATATACATTAATTTTTAAAATTTATTTCAGTAATTCCTTGAGTTGCATCTGAGTTACATGAAATGGCAGGAATTTAGAAGTTAGTGTGTGGATGGGTTGTTCAGTTTTGAATTATCTTGGCACTATTGTTTGTGTGTTTATTGTTGATAAAAATTATGGCTGCCTCAATAATGGCCTTCCAGTGTGATACTCACTAGTCACAAGCAGCCTTTTCTGTGACCTCTGATAATTTAATTCTGCCACAGGGTTCTTAAGAAAAATGTCATGGGGTAATTACCAGTCATATGCACATGGTTATTCATTTCTCATGTTTCAAGCAAGATTTTAGCCTTGACAGTCTTGAATGAATAATATACCCTGCATTTAAATAATTGTCTCAATGTTTTCTAGACAGTAACCCCCAATCAGCCCAATTTATACAACAAGCAAAAGTGTGTGATATTCAACTAATCAAGTGCTCAGAAAAATAAAATGACAAGGTTTTTTAATTAGAAAAACTATAATTTCCTACTCATGATGAATGAATACAGTGACTAGAGAATTATTTTTTCTTTACACTTTACACCTGCACATAGCAATTACACCTTCAATTTGCACAACTTATTTTTCTTTGTTCAGAAAAGGTACATGTTATATTACATTCTACTTGCATTCTTATTATCTCTAGGGCAATTATGTAGCTTTATTTAAAGGGCAAATAAAGCACATAATTATACCTTTAAAAATAGTTTGAACTAACAGCTAAATTTTGGCTTAGAATATTACCAAAGTATTAAATAAAAATGGAGGACAAAAAAATAACTTGTAGAATGCAGTAATCACTGGGAAAGTGGAAGAAAGTTTCTTACAAAATAATATACTGAGACAATTGAAATGGCTGATGTAATGATAACTGAGTAGGAGAGTTTCCAATAGCCAACATCACAGCCTTTCTGCCTAGCAAAATCAATTTGAAATATATATTTTATTTAGCATTTTACAAAGAAAAAAAGAGCAAAATTTTAGACATTTTTATAAAGGGCTTGGAAATAATGGGGTGAGAAAACAAATGTAAAGAAAAGTCAAAAGATTTCTGTAAGTTCATACTAGTAATTATTTAAATAATAAAAGCTAAATTCTAATATTCTTGTTCTCAATTGAAAATACTCTCTAATAAATAGAAAATCAATCATAAGAAATTTATTGTAAATTAAATATTAATTATCAGTAAAGATAATCAAATCATATGAAAGTACATTAAGTCTTTTTTTTTTTTTTAGCCACAATTTCCTCTAGCTTTAACCAAGTCAAGGACCACAAGTAGTTTTGCTAAAGATTTCTCTCTAAATGAACCATAAAGAGCCAAGTCCCTGCCCAGACAAATAGACTAGGAAGAAGACAAATGTATTTGTCAAGGTTAGAGCTCTTACTGATTATTACATGATTATGGATAGCTGAGGTTTTGTTGTAAACATATCTCAATTTCCAAAATATTTTATTCACATTTTGATATTAATAATATATAAAACTAGATGATCTTTGAAATCCCTTCCATTATTTACATTTTAAGAAATGTATTTTAGTGTTACTTAGCATATACGAAAATACTATTTTCATTGTTTTTAAAAGTGCATAAGAAATGACGGTACTGAAGAAGAATAAAACACTATTCAACATTTAAAGTCCCAACCAATGTCAATTTACCTGGTTACTTTCTATAGAAGCAATTGCATCTATCAGCATTTTCCTGGAGTATGCTTTCACCTCTCTGGGGGCACTTAGCATTTCATTCTGTATCATGGCTCTTTATTTTCATGTCTCTCTCCTACTAGTTTTTAAACTCCTTAAGGGCAGAGTCTGTATTTTATTCATTTTACATACCTCTAGTACCACTATGGTATCATATATATAGGAGGCATGCCCTGTCAAATTAATGAATGAATGCCATTAAAAAGCCTGTACATCAAAACACACAGAATGCAAGGATAAATCAACCTGTCATATATGCAATTCTAGAATAGCATTATCTTTTCTATAACAGTTCTTATATGTGATGAATCATGATATAAAACTGAACATGCTTTGGGGAACATTACCTCATTGTTTATTTATTCATTAAGCTATAAATTTTTATAAGAATAAAACAAATATAATACCTAAAGTAGTCAAAAAGAAAATATGATCACGGTATATTGTTCTAGTAAAACAGCCTCGATACCCTAACTCAATCAATATACAATATTTTTTATTTTCTAGTCTAACTTAAAATAAAAAAATGAAGCTTACACAAATTATGGATAATTAATGATCATTTATATTGTGGTACTGTTGAACAATATATTTAGAGAGTAAGTTTGTATGCTATGTTTGAATGACAATTTAACAAAGCCATAAACATTTTTGCATTATTTAGTTCCTCAACTTTATATACAGAAATCTACATACAACAACAATTAGCATAAAAAATTGTAATATTTTATTTGCAGTATTCTTTATTACAGTAATAAAAATAAAAATGACCCATAGGTCCAGCAATGGAAAATGTTTTTAAAATCATGATAATTTCATAAAATGAAAGCCTATAAAGCTGCTTAATAATATTTATGCAAAAGAATACTTCATAACATATAAAGATGTTTAAAACAATGTTTAAAAAAGTAAAATTATAAAACAGTGTTAAAAAGATCATATGTAAAACCTTGATAAAAATGAAATGTTAAAATTTAATTTCTTTATAAGAATATAGTAATAATCTTTTATTTAATTCACTCACCTTCACTACTATTAATTTCCATGTCATTGTTGTTCACCAAAGTTCTGATGTAATATAATACAGGAAGTATAATTATTTAGTCAAGATGGTGGGAGATCCAAGATGGCTGAATAGAAACAGCTCTGGAGTGCAGTTCCCAGCAAGAACAATACAGAGGGTGAGTTTTTACTGCCAACAGACCAGGAGATTACCAAGCTGAAAAGCACCATGAGTTTCCAGCATGACTGCTTCAGGCAGTGCTGGGGGTTTCTGCACAAAAACTCACACAAATCTGGGCAGCCATTTCAACTGGCACCTGGAACTCCTGGGATACAGAGCAGCCCATTCAACTGAAAAAGAAGGGGCTGAAACAGGGAGCCAGGTGATCTGGCTCAGCAGGTCCCACCCACAAAGACCAGCAATCTGAAAGGCTCTGGATTGAGAATTTTGCAGCAAGCACAGCTGGACCCAGGATGGTCCAGCTCATTGGGGGGAAGGGTGTCAACCATTACCGAGGCAGTCCACCACTACCGAGGCAGTCCACCACTGAGGCAATTCACCATTACCAGGGCAGTCTGCCATTACTGAGGCAGTTCACCACTACCGAGGCAGTCTACCATTACTGAGGAAATCTGCCATTACTGAGGAAATCCACCATTACTGAGGCAGACCACCATTACAGAGGCAGTTCTAACTGTACTTCAGTAAATAAAAGCACAAGGAAGTTTACACAGCAGCTGGGCAGAGCCTGCAGAGGCTTAGCAACACCTCTGCTGACAAACTGTGACTAGACTACCTCCTTGCTGGGCAGGGCATCTCTGAAAAAATGCAGCAATATGTCAGGAACTTATACATAAAGCCCCACCTTCCCAGGTCAGAGCACCTGGGAAAAGAGGTGGTTATGAATTCTGCTGCACCAGACTTAAATATACCTGCCCAGCAGCTCTGAACAGAACAACAGAGTTCACAGCACAGTAGTTGAGTTCCTATAAGGGACAGACTGTCTCCTAAAACAGCTCTCTGACCCCCTTATATAAAAAAGATACACCTCATAAAGGAGTGCTTAGGCTGACATCTGGTGGGTACCCTTCTGGGACGAAGATAACAGAAGAAGAAACTGGCAGTAACCCTTATTGTTCTGCATCCCGACAACTGATCCCCAGGAAAGCAGGGTCCGGAATGGACCTCCAGCAGTCCTGCAGCAGAAAGACCTGACTGTTAGAAGGAAAATTAAAAAAAAAAAAACACACAAAGAAATAGCTTCAACATCAACAAAAAGGTTGTCCATTCAGAGACCCCATTTGAAAGTCACCAACTATAAAGACCACAGGTAGATAAGTCCATGAAGACGGGAAGAAACCAGCTCAAAAAGGATGAAAACACCAAATACCAGAACGCCTCTCCTCCTCCAAGGGATCACAACTCCTCACCAGCAAGAGAACAAAGCTGGATGGAGAGAGTTTGATGAATTGACAGAAACAGGTTTCAGAAGGTGGGTAATAACAAACTTCTCTGAGATAAAAGAACATGTTCTAACACAATGCAAATAAACTAAGAACCTTGAAAAAAGGTTAGACGAAATCCTAACTAGAATAAACAGCTTGGAGAAGAATATAAATGACTTGATGGAGCTGAAAAACACAGCACGAGAACTTCATCAAGCATACACAAGTTTCAGTAGCCAAATTAACCAAGCAGAAGAAAGGATATCAGAGACTAAAGATCAATTCAATGAAATAAAACAAGAAGGCAAGATTAGAGAAAAAAGAGTGAAAAGAAATGACATCTCCAAGAAATATGGAATTATGTAAAAAGACCTAATCTATATTTGATAGGTGTGCCTGAATGTGATGGAGAGAATGACTCCAAGCTGGAAAACACTCTTCAGGATATTATCCAGGAGAATATCCCCAACCTAACAAGGCAGGCCAACATTCAAATATAAGAAATACAGAGAACACCACAAAGGTATTCCTCAAGAAGAGCAACCCCAAGGCACATAATCGTCATATTCAATAGGGTTGAAATGAAGAAAAAATGCTAAGGGCAGCCAGAGAGACAGGTCAGGTTACCCACAAAGGAAAACCCATCAGACACAGTGGATCACTCAGCAGAAACCCTACAAGCCAGAACAGTGTCGGGACAAATATTCGACATCCTAAAAGGAAAGAACTTTCAACCTAGAATTTCATATCCAGCCAAACTAAGCTTCATAAGTGAAGGAGAAATAAAACCCTTTATGGATAAGCAATAGCTGAGAGATTTCATCACCACCAGGCCTGCCTTATAACAGTTCCTGAAAGAAGCACTAAACATGGGAAGAAGCAATCAATACCAGCCACTCCAAAAATGTACCAAATGATAAAGACCATAGACACAATAAAGAAACTGTGTCATCTAATGGGAAAAACGACCAGGTAGTATCAAAATGGCAGGATCAAATTCACACATAACAATATTAACCTCAAATGTAAATGGGCTAAACACCCCATTCAAAAGACATAGACTGGCAAATTGGATAAAAAGTCAAGACCCATCATTGTGCTGCATTTAGGAAACCCATCTTACATGCAAGGACACACAAAAGATCAAAATAAAGGGATGGAGGAAGATGTGCCAAGCAAATGGAGAACAAAAAAAAGCAGGAGTTGCAATCCTAGTCTCTGACAAAACGGACATTAAACCAACAAAGATCAAAAGAGACAAAGAAGGGCATTACATAATGATAAAAGGATCAACATGACAAGAAGAGCTAACTATCCTAAACATATATGCACCCAATACAGGAGAACCCAGATATATAAAGCAAGTTCTTAATGACATACAAAGAGACTTAGACTCCCACACAATAATAGTAGAGATTTTAACACTCCACTGTAAATATTAGACAGATCAACGAGACAGAAGATTAACAAGGATATCCAGGAATTGAACTTAGATGTGGATCAAGTGGACTTAATAAACATCTACAGAACTCTCCACCCCAATTCCAGAGAATATACATTATTCTCAACACCACATCACACTTACTCTAAAATTGACCACATAATTTGAAATAAATCACTCCTCAGCAAATGAAAAAGAATGGAAATCATAACAAACAGTCTCTCAGACTACAGTGCAATCAAATTAGATGGCAGGATTCAGCAAATAACTCAGAACTACACAACTTCATGGAAACTGAACAACTGGCTCCTGAATGTCGATTGGGTAAACAATAAAATGAAGGCAGAAATAAAGATATTCTTCGAAACAAACAAGAATGAACACACAATGTACCAGAATCTCTGGGACACTTTTAAAGCCATGTCTAGAAGAAAATTTATAGCCATAAATGCCCACATGAGAAGAGAAGAAAGATCTAAAATCAACACCCTATCATCAAACTTGAAAGAGCTAGAAGAGCAAGATCAAAAAAACTCAAAACCTAGCAGAATACAAGAAATAACTAAGATCAGAGCAGAACTGAAGGAGATAGAGACACGAAAAACCCTTCAAAAGATCAATAAATCCAGGAGCTGGTTTTTAGAAAAGATCAAGAAAATAGACCACTAGTGAGATTAATAAAAAAGAAAATAGAGAAGAATCAAAGAGATGCAATAAAAAACAATAAAGGGGATATCACCACCAACTTCACAGAAATACAAACTACCATCAGAGATTATTACAAACAACTCTATGCATGTAAACCAGTAAGTCTGGAAGAAATGGATAAATTCTTGGACACTTGCACATTCCCAAGACTAAACCAGGAAGAAATTGAAACCTGAATAGATCAATAATAAGGGCTGAATTTGAGGCAGTAATTAATAGCCTACCAAACAAAAAATGTCCACATCCACATGGGTTCACAGCTGAATTCTACCAGACATACAAAGAGGAGCTGGTACCTCACCTTCTGAAACTATTCCAAACAATCCAAAAAGAGGGAATCCTTCTCAAATCATTTTATGAGACCAACATCATCCTAATAACAAAACAAAAAGGCAGAAAGTCAACAACAAAAAAGAGAACTTCAGGCCAATATCCATGATGAACATAGATGCAAAAATCTTTAGTAAACTACTGGCACACCAATTGCAACAGCACATCAAAAAATTTACCCATCACAATCAAGCAGGCTTCATTCCAGGGATGCAAGGCTGTTTCAATATATGCAAGCCTATAAATGTAATCCACCACATAAACAGAAACAAAGACAAAAACCACATGATTATCTCAATAGAAGCAGAGAAGGCCTTCAACAAAATTCAACAGCACTTTATGCTAAAAACTGTCAATAAACTAGATGCTGATGAAACGTATCTCAAAATAATAAAAGCTATCTACAACAAACTCACATTCATTACCATACTGAATGGACAAAAACTGGAAGCATTCCCTTTGAAATTTGGCACTAGACAAGGATGCTCTCTCTTATCACTCCTACTCAATATAGTTTTGGAGGGTTTAGCCAGAGCAATGAGGCAAGAAAAAGAAATAAAGGGTATTCAATTAGGAAAGGAGGAAGTCAAATTGTCCCTATTTGCAGATGACATAATTGTATATTTAGAAGACCCCATCATCTCAGCCCAAAATCTCCTTAAGATGATAAGCAATTTCAGCAAAATCTCAGAATACAAAACTAATGGGCAGAAACCACAAGCATTCCTATACATCAATAACACTTAAACAGAGCCAAATCAAGAGACAACTTTCATTTACAATTGGTAGAAAGAGATAAAATACCTAGGAATACAACTAACAAAGAATGTAAAGGACCTCTTCAAGGAGAACTACAAACCACTGCTCAACGAAATAAAAGAGGACACAAACAGATGGAAAAACATTCCATGCTCATGCTTATGAAGAATCATTATTGTGAAAATAGCCATACTGCCCAAAGTAATTTATAGATTCAACACTACTCCCATCAAACTACCAATGACCTTCTTCACAGAACTGGAAAAAAAAACCTTAAACTTCATATGGAACCAAAAGAGAGCCTGCATAGCCAAGTCAATTCTAAGCAAAAAAAACAAAGCTGGAAGCATCACACTACCTGACTTCAAACTATAATACAAGGCTACAGTAATCAAAACAGCATGGTACCGGTACCAAAATAGAAACATAGACCAATGGAACAGAACAGAGTGCTCAGAGGCAATGCCACACATCTACAACCATCTGATCTTTGACAAACCTGACAAAAACAATCAATGGGAAAGGATTCCCTATTTAATAAATGGTGTTGGGAAAACTGTCTAGCCATGTGCAGAAAGCAGAAACTGGACCCCTTCCTGACACCTTACACTAAAATTAACTCCAGATGGATTAAAGACTTAAACATAAGACCTAACACCATAAAAACCCTAGAAGAAAACCTAGGCAAAACCGTTCATGACATAGGTATAAGAAAGGACTTCATGACAAAAAAACTCCAAAGGCATTGGCGACAGAAGCCAAAACAGACAAATGGGATCTAATTAAACTCCAGAGCTTCTGCACAGCAAAAGAAACAATCATTAGAGTGAACTGGCAACCAACATAATGGGGAAAAAATTTTGCAATCTATCCATCTGACAAAGGGCTAATATCTAGAATCTACAAAGGACTAAAACAGATTTACAAGAAAAAAAAAACCCATTCAAAAGTGGGAGAAGGATATGAACAGACACTTTTCAGAAGAAGACATATATGAGGCCAAGAAACATATGAAAAAATGCTCATCATCACTGGTCATTAGAGAAATGCAAATCAAAACCACATTGAGATATTATCTCACACCAGTTAGAATGGCAAACATTAAAGAATCTGGAGACAACAGATGCTGGAGAGGATGTGGAGAAACAGGAACACTTTTACACTGTTGGTGGGAGTGTAAATTAGTTCAACCATTGTGGAAGACCGTGTGGCGATTCCCCAAGGACCTAGAAATAGAAATTCCATTTGACCCAGCAATCCCAGTACTGGGTATATACTCAACGGATTAGAAATCATTCTATTATAAAGACACATGCACATGTATGTTCATTGCAGCACTGTTTACAATAGCAAAGACCTGGAACCAGTCCAAATATCCATCAATGATAGACTGGACAAGGAAAATGTGGCACATATACACCACAGAATACTACGCAGCCATAAAAAACAATGTGTTTGTGTCCTTTTTAGGGACATGGATGAATCTGGAAACCATCATTCTCAGCAAACTGACACAAGAACAGAAAATCAAACACCACATGTTCTCGCTCATAGGCAGATGTTGAACAATGAGAACACATGAACACAAGGAGGGGAGCATCACACATGAGGGTCTGTTGGGGGTGCTGGGGAGAGACAGTAGGGCATGGGGAGGTTGGGGAGGGATAACATGGGGAGAATGCCATATATAGGTGATGGGGGGATGGAGGCAACAAACCACATTGCCATGTGTGTATCTATGCAACAATACTGCATGATGTGCACATGTACCCCAGAACCTAAAGTGCAATTAAAAAAAATCAAAAAAATATTATGTTACAAATAACTGTATAGCCTAAATTTGAACAACTAGATGAAATGATTAAGTTCTGAGGAAAATAAACTCTATCAGAAAAAATACTGAAAAACAGTGTGTTCCAGCAAGCTTAGAATAGAAAATAAAATACAAAATCTCTCCTCCATGTATGATATATTGTGCCTTCTTGTTCCAATGTGACCCAAATACATTAATAAATGTAATATAATTAGAAGGAAAATTTGTTTCATATCTTCTTTATGACCATCATTATTTGATCTATTTTGTATTCATTCCTAAGTATTTAGTCGGTATCTACTCCTTTCTTTAACCACTAGGCTAACTGATGCCGAAAATCAAAGAAATCAACAAGAGTACAAGTAAGAGTTTCTGTGAGAAGGAAAAGTTGCTAACAAAATATCATATAGAAGGAAATCTACCAGAATATACAATTAAGTGGTCCTTTGTATGTGTTTTTTAGGGGAGAAGTGCCCCTTGACATTTATCAATGTTGCTCATTTCTATTCCCACTATTTGCTCAAGACTCCAAAGACATCCAGAGCATGAGACTAGATTGCTCATTCATCACATTTTAGAATTTCTGAAGCAGGCTGCTCAGAAAATCCCGACAATATTCAGCAATGTTTTAAGAAACTTAAACTAATCTGCCCTTTGATGTACTCTTTATTCAGATTTAATTGCTTTGAAATAAAAAGTACATCAAACATCAAAGAAAGTCCTGTATTCCTCCCCAAGTGTACATGTATTTAAGAGTGGGTGAGGAAGCAACAGTCAATAATGGATTTATAGAAACTAAAAACCATGTAACTCATGTTAACTCTTGTCCCCTTTTTTTCTGGAAATTTCATGGCTTAGCACCAAAAATCTGTGTTCTGGAAAACTCCTCAGTCCCAAGAAATATATATTCTTGTGCTTTCTAATTTTACCTAGACCTAAGAGGGACCATAATTAACTAATTTAAGTGTTTGATTCAAAACTAGTATCATTCATGGTTTAGGCTCTTTGGTCAAATATACTAAGAGATCTTTGAAATAAGTTTTCTAGTTATTCTTGATGTTACAAAACTGAAACAGATATTTAGGACTGCTATAGTCTACTGATCGTGTGCTAACACACTTGCCATGTGTGTATTATGACCACCACCAGTGGCCAGTATAATGATGAATTTTGTATGTTTTTAAAGTTACTGTACTCTCAAACCCCTCAAGGACTGTGCAAATAAAAACCTAAGAATACTAATGCTTAACTGTGTATTATAGTGGCATAAACAAAGAGGTAACCTTTGAACTAGTATCCACATATACAAGAAACTTAAGTCAGGAACATCAACAAAACAAAACAAATAACTCCATTAGAAAGTGGGCGACACACATGAATAGATGTGTTTTTAAAAGAAGACTTAATAATTGCCAAAAAGTATATAAAAAAATCTCCACATAACTAACAATCAGATAAAAGAATATTAAAACCACAATGAGATATCTTACTCTAGTCAGAACGGCTGGTACTAAAAGTCTGCTTTCAGTCTTCTGCCTATGGTTAGCCAGCTACACCAGCACCATTAAAATAGAAATTCCATTCTCCATTGTTTATTTTTGTCAATTTTGTCGAGGATCAGATGGCTGTAAGTGTGCAGTTTTATTTCTGGGTTCTCTATCCCATTGCATTTGTCTATGTTTCTGTTTTTGTACCGGTACCATGCTGTTTTTGTTACTGCAGCCTTATAGTGTAGTATGAAGTCAGGTAATATGATCTCTCCAACTTTGCTCTTTTTGCTTAGGATTGCTTTGACTATTTGGGCTCTGTTTTTGGTTCCATACAAATTTTAGAAGCTTTTTTTTCTTTTAAATGTAGTGAAGAGAGATATTTAACTTATTTTCCTATGTGGATATCTTTTATTTCTTTCTCTTGCCAGATTGCTCTGGTTAAGTCTTCTAGCACTATATTTAATATGAGTGGTGAGAGTGGACAGCTTTGTCTTGTTCCTATTGTTAAGGGGAATGCTTCTAGCATTTAACTATCATCTGTGAGTTTGTCATAGAGGGCTCTAATTATTTTAAAGTATGTTCATTTGATACCTAATTTGTTGAGAATTTTTATCATGAAGAGATATTGTATTACATCAAACACTTTATGCATCTATTAAGATGATCATGATTTTTGTTTTTAATTCTGTTCATATGGTTAATCACATTTATTGATTTGCATATGTTGAACCACCCTTGCATCATCCCAGTAATAAAAACTACTTGATCATGGTAAATTAACTCTTATGTGCTATTAGATTTGGTAGGACAGTATTTTGCTAAATATTTTTTTATTATTGTACTTTAGGTTCTAGGGTACATGTGCAGATCATGCAAGACTGTTGCATAGGACCATACGTGTCAAAGTGGTTTGCTGCCTCCATCACCCTGTCACCTATATCTGGCATTTGTCCCCATGTTATCCTTCCTCAACCTCTGCACCCCCTGCTGTCCCTCCCCTAGCACCCTCAACAGACCCCAGTGTGTGATGCTCCCCTCCCTGCGTCCATGTGTTCTCATTGTTCAACATCCGCCTATGAGTGAGAACATGTGGTGTTTGATTTTCTGTCCTTGTGTCAGTTTGCTGAGAATGATGGTTTCCAGATTCATCCATGTCCCCACAAAGGACACAAATTTATCGATGCACAATGTTCCATGGTGTATATGTGCCATATTTTCCTTGTCCAGTCTATCATTGATGGGCATTTGGATTGGTTCCAGGTCTTTGCTATTGTAAACAGTGCTGCAATGAACATACATGTGCATGTGTCTTTATAATAGAATGATTTCTAATCCTTTGGGTTATATACCCAGTCCTGGGATTGCTGGGTCAAATGATATTTCTATTTCTAGGTCCTTGAGGAAACGTCAAACTGTCTTCCATGATGGTTGAACTAATTTACACTCCCACCAACTGTGTAAAAGTGTTCCTATTTCTCCACATCCTCTCCAGCATCTGTTGTCTCCAGATTTTTTAATGATCGCCATTCTAACTGGTGTGTGGTAATATCTCAATGTGGTTTAGATTTGCATTTCTCTAATGACCAGTGATGATGAGCATTTTTTCATATGTTTCTTGGCCTCATATATGTCTCCTTTTGAAAAGTGTCTGTTCATATCCTTCACCCACTTTTGAATGGGTTTTTTTTTTTCTTGTAAATCTGTTTTAGTTCTTTGTAGATTCTAGATATTAGCCTTTTGTCAGATGGGTAGATTGCAAAAATTTTTACCATTCTGTTGGTTGCTGTTTCACTCTAATAATTGTTTCTTTTGCTGTACATAAGTTCCAGAGTTTAATTAAATCCCATTTGTCTATTTTGGCTTCTTTTGCCAATGCTTTTGGTGTTTTAGTCATGAAGTCCTTGCCTATGCCTATGTCCTGAACGGTCTTGCCTAGGTTTTCTTCTAGGGTTTTTATGATGTTAGGTCTTACGTTTAAGTCTTTAATTCATCTGGAGTTAATTTTAGTGTAAGGTGTCAGGAAGGGGTCCCGTTTCTGCTTTCTGCACATGGCTAACCAGTTTTCCCAACATCATTTATTAAACAGGGAATCCTTTCCCCATTGCTTGTTTTTGTCAGGTTTGTCAAAGATCAGATGGTTGTAGATGTGTGGCGTTGCCTCTGAGGCCTCATCAGGGATACTGTTCTGTGGTTTGTTTTTCTTGTTATGTATTTGCAGGTTTTACTGTCAGGCTGATGCTGGCTTTGTTAAAAAACTTAAGGAGGACTTACTTATTCCTCCTCAATCTTTTGGAATAGCTTGAGTAGAAATGCTTACAGCTCTTGGTACATCTGGTAGAATTCAACTGCAAGTCTACCTGTTTCAGGGCTTTTTTTGGTTGGTATGTTTTTCATTATTCAATTTTGCAACTGGATATTGCTCTACTCAGGGATTCAATTTCTTCCTAATTCAATCTTCAGAGGTTATGTGCTTACAGGGATTATCCATTACCTCAAGATTTTCAAGTTTGTGTGCACAGAGTTATTAATAAAAGTCTCTGATAATCTTTGTATCTGTGGGATGAGTTGTAATGTCATCGTTGTTTCTGATTGTGCATATTTGAAACTTTTTTTGTTTGTGTTAATCTAGCTAGTGGTCATTCAATATTGTTTATCCTTTCAAAAAACCAATGTTTGGAGTTTGTTTTTGTTTATATAGTTCCTCTATGGATATTATTAATTTGAGATCTTCCTAACTTCTGAGATAGGTATTTAGTGCCATATATATATATATGCTATACATATATATATATATATATACACACAAAATTTCTGGGATGTAGCAAAAGCAGTGTTATGGGTACATCCCATACACTGGGATGTACATAAAAGCATACTTTTGCTACATCCCAGAAATTTTGGTATACTGTATCTCTGTTTTCATTTATTTCAAAGATGTTTAAATTTCTACCTTAATTTTGTTACTTATCCAAAAGTCATTCAAGAGAAAGTTGTTCAATTCCTATCTAATTATGGGGCTTGGGGAGATATTCTTGGTATTAATCTCTGTTTTTATTCCACTGTGATATGACAATACAAGTGATACGATTTCAATTTTTTTTTTCAGTCTGTTGACACTTGCTTTGTGGCTGAGCATGTGGTCAACCTTGTAGTATGTTCCATGCAGAGATGAGAAGATTATGTATTTTGTGGTTGATGGGTGAAGGGTTCCATAGGTATTTATTAGGTAGTTTCAATTGGTCAAGTATAAATTTTATGTCCAAAATTCAGTTTTTGTTTTCTACCTAGATGATCTACCTAATGCTCTCAGTGGGGTTTGAAGTTTCCCACTATTATTATGTGGATATCTTAATCTTTCCCTAAGTCTCGAAGAACTTATTTTATCAATGTGGTTGCTCTAATGGTGGATGCTCTAAACAGGTTAACTATCTCATTTAAGTATGGGATCTTCTTGTTGAATTGATGTCCACCTGCACCACAATCACTGTGCAGGAAGGGTAGGGTCACTCAGATTGCTGATCCAGGTGAGCAGGTACTCCAAATGCCTGGAGAGCTGCATGTGATTGGAATGAAAAGGGCCTCGCTGAACCACTTCCATTCCCAGAATGTGTGGCATGTCTGAAGCTGCTGAGCCAGGCAAAGAGTTTCTCTGAATGTCTCTAGATCTGCCTGGACATGAAGTGAAGAGGTCTGCTTGTCCTAAGATCTCTGCAGAGTAATAGTGGGGCACCTCAGTTAGCTAATCCAAACAAATAGCTGCTCCACATGCCTGAAGACTTGCCTGGTTGTGGAACAGAGAGGGTGTCACTGCATCACAATCTATGCAGAAGGAAGATGAATGGATTCTCTGAATGCCTGGAGTTTTGCCTGGGTGTGAAGAAAAGAGGCCCCTGCTGCAGAATGATCTCTGCTCATAAATCTGGGTGCCTCAGATTGCTGGTCCAGGGGAGTGGGTGCTCTTAGATGGAGCAGAGGGAACACCACTACAAAATAATCTCAGGTAAGCAGACTGGAACATGCAGAAAGGACACCAAGACATCATTTCCAGGTCACCAAGCTGGCCCTGGATGCAAGTCTTGTTGCCCAGGGGAAACTGCCACTGTGACAGCTTTCCTCCTACTCCATGCCTGTGGCAGGGGAGAGCACAATTTCAGTGCCTACTGCTGGGGTGCTTTCCACAATTTTGGCTGTAGAAGTCCCTATCCCACTCTAGAGCAAGCACCCCAATATCTGGCCCAAGACTAAAATGCTTGCATGGCCACAGTGTCAGGACTCCAAAAATAGCTTTATATGCAACGAGATGAAAAATGGCTTCATGTGCACCTGGATTGAAAATGGCCTTGTGCTCTCAGTCCAGGTATGGGAAAATGCCTGCTACGTTTCTCAGTGCTGGAAGAGCACCTCCAAGCCTCTCCATGTTAGTGACAGCGCATGGGAGAAACAAAGTGTTGTGCTTCGGCCTGGGTTGCTCATATCCCCTGTGGAAAGTTGAATCACAGAATGAAGCCCTCCGCCTCTCTCATGTATTATGATTTCACTCACTTTAATCAGCTGGACACCGTCACATGGGGTTGCTTACCCTCATTCTCTTCTCAAGGATCTAAAGTGTCCTTCATGATTTCAGTGGATTCCCATTTTTCTCCTTGTGTTAACGCTAACAAAGTTTATCGTAATGCATTATCTTGCTATTTACAAGTGGCTGAGGCATGTTAAAAGCCTCTAACTACTATTTTGGAAAAAATGGCAATTATTAAAAAGACAAAAAATGCCACATTGGTGAGAAAGTGGAGGAAAGGTTGGAGAAAAGAGTACAATTACACACTGATGATGGGGATTAAAATTAGTACAAACTCTACAGAAAATAGTATAGAGATTTCTCAAAAACCTAAATACAGCACTATCATTCAATTCACTATGGGGTATCTATCCAAAGGAAATCAACATATCAAAAAGATATCATACCTGTGCTCTATGTTTACTACAACACTATTCACGATAGCAAATATGTGGAAAAAATCAAAGTGTCTATCCATGGATAATTGGATAAAGAAAATATGGTACATATGCACAATGAAGTAGTATTCAGCCATAAAAAAGAATTAAATCATGTCTTTTGTAGCAACATGTATTTGGTTTCTGACTTGAATACTTCTAAATACTAGTGAAATAATCCTTATCTTTTGAGCAGCAACACTTAGCCCATTCATAGACTCTAAAGGAAAAATATTAGTACTTCAAATGAAAGGTCACTATTCTTAGGAATTTCTATGTGTTTGTACACTTTTCAGAATTTCTAAAACCTGGTAATTATTGCATAAGAATCCAGTATTAGATAATTATTTCTTTATTTTTCCTTTGAGATGGAGTCTCACTCTATCACTCAGGCTGGAGTGCAGTTCTGTGATCTTGGCTCATTGTAACCTCTGCTTCCCGGGTTGAAGCAATTCTCCTGCATTAGCCTCAGCCTCACAAGTAGCTAGGATTACAGGCACATGCCACCACACCCAGCTGTGTGTATTTTGTAAAAATACAAAAATAAATTTTGTATTTTTAATAGTGACAGGGTTTCACCGTGTTGGCCAGGCTGGTCTCGAACTCCTGATGTCAAGTGATCTGCCTGCCTCAGCTTCCTAAAGTGCTGGGATTACAGGCATGAGCCATGGCACCTAACCCAGTATTAGATAATTTTAATTATCTAACTTATAACTGCCAACTAAATATAATTTTAACAAAGTCTGTCTCTGAAACATCCCATTGAGCTATCTAAATGGTCTCACTCACTATCTCCTTTATAATTAATGGAAACTAGCTTGGCAATCATATTGTATATGACATTGTCCAATAACTTTGTTGCTGGTAAATATAATGAAATAATATTTTTTCTGATGGTTAATTTGAAATATTGTGACTTATAAAAACAGAACCTCAACACTCCACCATCACCACAAAGTGCATTTAATTATTCTGTTTTTTACTCTTGAATCAAATATCTATTATTTTCTATAAATAGTAAAGTTTATTTTTTCTTCATGTGTTGAAATATCATTTGTCATCTTTACAGCTCTAACACTCTATTGCATTGAAAATTACTTCTCACCTTAATTCACTTACACCATTCAGCCATAGTAAAGAAAAAAAATTGTATGAGTGGTTATGAAACTTCATGGTGTATCAAAATCAGCTTCAGAAACTGATGAAAATATTAATTTTTCTCTTACCTTTATCCCCAAAGATTTAAAATATCAAATGGTACATACTGAGTATGTATATTTTTATCAAGATTCCCACTTGACTCTTAAGCACATAAACCCATATAAATGTCAGGAATAACATCAGCAATTTAAAAAAAAATCTATGGTGTATAATATAGATTTCTTTGGATGTAATCTTATTTTAAAATGTCTTTATAGAAATTAAAAATTTTCTAATTAAAATTTGAATTCTTACAGTTTTAATTAATAATGGATACACAATTTAGTAAGAATTAAGCAATAATATAGTATTAAAAGTTGGAAATAATATAGAAGTCATTGAGTTCATATTTTATCTAAACTTTTTTTTTTCAAAAAT
Organism: Aotus nancymaae; assembly: GCF_030222135.1. NCBI lineage: Eukaryota > Metazoa > Chordata > Mammalia > Primates > Aotidae > Aotus > Aotus nancymaae. The sequence continues at coordinate 37,190,221 of NW_026988413.1, forward strand.
TCTGGATGTAGATTTTATAAGTGAGTCTTTTTCCTTCAGTTAACAAGGGGCTGGTAGCTTGTTGTTAAGAACTGTTGTGCTGTTTTTTTTTTCTCAATAAACAACTCTGCTACCATAAGTCAATATCTCCCATTTTATCAATAAAAATACACTGTATTCTGTTCTTTATACAGGTCAGTTAGCATCAGGGGAATGGTATTGGATGCAGAGAAAAACCAAAAACTACATATATGCCCTTAGGGAAGTTAGAGTCTTTAGTTAGAGAGAAAACCTAGTCCATGAATATACTGCTAACTACCAGATGTTACCATAATTGATACAAATGATATCAATTATGTGGCTCTAGCAGTTTATATTTTCTTTCATTAAGAGATACAAATGAAATGCTTAAAAAAAAGAATGATAAAAAGTAGAAATTATTTATGAGTGGAATATATCAGAAAGAAATTTCAGAAATAATAGCTTTATGCTTAAGCTAACACTGGATTGCTGGAAAATTTGACTGCAAGAGGTATGAACTTCCATGACTGTATATCATGCTTCACATAACTAATGAATTACATCTGTTTCTTTGTGCAATTTGTGTTTTATCATCATCTTGATCTAATCTTAAACCTCATCCCATAAAGCTTACATAACCATAAGCTCATAATTTTTGTTATCTGTTTATTATAAACAAAGATGCATAGACTTACAAAGATATCTGAAAACAGGATATTTTTTCAAATTATATTTCTTCTTTTCTACAGTTTTACATACACTTTAACTTCATTAACTGTCATACTAAAATGTTTTTTAGACTTTTTTCTCCCAACAGTTCTAAAATGTCTTTAATGATCAATTCTACCTATCTCTGGCCAAAACACAATAGTGATGGTCAAAAAATACACTTGATTTTGGGATTGCATGATATTTTTTGGTGCAATTCACTTATTAAATTTGTTTATTTATAAATTCACTTGAATACATTCAGAGACAACTAGTTCAATATAAGACTTTATAGTTCTTAATGTTATAGTGATTTTTTATCTTTAATGTTTTCATTTATTATAAAAACCTTCCGTTCTATTTAAAAAATTAAAAAAGAAAGCATTTTATTTGCTTATGTATTCAAATCTAAGTAACACCAATGATATCAATAATATCAATTACATGGCTCTAATAATTTGCATAATTCATCTCTCATTGTACCCACCATGAACTTTTGATTTATTTATCCCATAATTTTAATTCTTTTACAAGATTTTAGGTTGGAGACTACTATTTCTACCCATATTTTTGCCGGTAACAAAACTCAAAATGTTTTTTTTTCTGGTATAGACAGAGATCTTTTGGTTTTACAAAATAAAAATCGTGTCTCTGGCAAAGGAATAAGCTGTGACTCAGTGTTGGACAATGAGAAATAAAGTGAAGTTCATTAGATATTTTTGGTAAAGAGCATTAAATACGATAATATTAATCTATTTTAAAAGAAAAGGTTGGCACAGAGTAAGTGCTAATTGCAAGTTGAGTGCAAAGGATACTACAATACAAATTAAGGTAGTATAAGATGGTGACCTAGAGTTATGACAACACTTAACCAATAAAACTTTGCTAGCAAATTCTGTCCTCCAGATGTTTTATGAACTGAAAAGACTAAACCTCAATTTCTAAGGCATTATTCATTTAGTGTTTACCTGTTAGTAAAAGCACACTTAACATAGTAAAATGACATGAAAATCTATATGCTAGAATCCTCATCCACAATATGATGTTATCAGGAAATAAAACCCTTGAGAGGCGATTACATAATGGGTGAGGTTCCCTCATGAATGTGATTCATACTTTTTTTAAAGTAGCCCAAGAGACCTTGACAGCACATGGGGACACAATTCAGAAAGTGCCATCTATGAGCTAGAAAGTAGGCCTTACCAGACATCAAATTCACTGGCACCTTTCTCTTAAACTTCCCAGCCTCCAAAAGAGGGATAAATGATTTTTTATTTATAATCTACACAAATTTTATAGTATTTTGTTACAGCAGTCAGAATGGACTAAAAAACATAGCAAAGTCTTTGAATTTTATAGCTATTCTACCTGTCCCTACCTGTACCTTTAATTTTTTTCCTGAAATCAGCTACTGAAAAGGTGCTAACTCTTGGAAAGATGTTGGAACTCCAGCTCCCTCTCATATACCCAGTACATCAGGAAAATGTAGGTAAAGACAGTCTGAAGTTACAGCATAAAGAATGCATAAGAACTCTTAGAAACCTTTTTCAGTATGGCAAATTTGATTCACATGATTAATATGTTTAAGGTAATCCAAAGGATATTTTTTAGATAAGATTGAAATGCAAACACAACTCCAGAAAAACTTATTCAATATAGAAGAAAGAAGGTAACAGTAAACAAAGAAAAAATTTAAAATAAAACTACTTTAGTCAAAACAGAATATATATGTAGACACATAAGCATTGTGCATATAAATATATGCATATATGTATGTGTGCACATATACACACATTTATGCAGACACACACAATTATATGTCAGTGGAATTTGCAAACTAAAATGAATACGCTATTCTGGAAAAATTTTAAATGCCAAAGTTAGCATAGTAGGCATATAAACAAGCATGACAGTAACTGAAATACTAATTAGAGACTTCTTATTGCCCACCACTGCCACGCACAACACCCACCCATCCACACATGCTTTATGCCCATACAAGATTGTATTACAGGAATGTTCTACCAAATTATCAAGGAAAACTCCATTTTATACAACTTTCATAGGAAAAATAAAACATGAGAAAAATGCCTCACTTATTTGTCAAAATTAGGATATACTTGCATTAGTCAGGGTTTTTTAAAGGAACAGAACTCGTTGGATAGATAAATATATATAGGGGAGTTTGTTAGGAGAACTGACTCCAACAATCACAAAGCGAAGTCCCACAATAGGCCATCTGCAATCTAAAGAACCAGGAAACCAGTCCAGGTCCCAGAACTTCAATAGATGGGAAGCTGACAGCGCAGCCTTCAGTCTGTTACTAAAGGCCTGAGAACCCTTGGCAAATCACTGGTCTAAGTCCAGGAGTCCAAAATCAGAAGAACCTGGAGTCTGATGTTCAAGAACAGGAAGTATGCAGTAAGGGAAAATGATTGAGGTCAGAAGACTCAGCCAGTCTAGTCTTTCCACATTCTTCTGACTCCTTTTATTCTTCTTTCACTGGCAGCTGAGTAGATTGTGCCAATCAAAGCTGAGAGTGGATGTGCCTCTCCCAGTCCACTGATGCAAATGTTAATCTACTTTGGCTACACCCTCACAGACACACTCAGAATAAATACGTGGCATTCTCCAATTCAATCAAGTTGACCCTCAATATTAACCATCACAAGTCTACCATTGTCAACTTGAACTCGTACACATCTCTGAAATCATACATACTCTTCAAATAAAAACAATGATAAAGTTATACCTATACCTAATAAAATACAGCTGTTCTTCGTACAAACAGAAACTCACCAATACCCAACACAAATGCTATTACATAAAATCAACAACACTTAAATGTTGACATGAAGTCACTAAATCTTATGTCACATAAGGAAAAAAGAAAGGAAATAAAATGAAGATATTATCTTCCTACAAGTGTAGACATGCCCAAACATGTTCTTAACAAAATGAAAAGGAAATACTCATGACAATTACAGCTCTCATTTCTACAACTGGTCACGTGGTAACAGCTGGTATTGATAAACTATCTTCTTCTACTACCCATTCTACATTTCTTTTGCCTTCAGCAAGCACCTCAGCAGCTTATGGCTTTGTTTTTTTTTCCTGCTGAAGTGATAGAATAAAATAAACCTTTATTCCTGAAGGGTCTGGGCCATTTGCAGTCCTTCCTGCATTGGGTTGTTATAGTTTCCCATTGACCTTAATCACAGGTAATATTAAGATATATCCTAAGGGATCTCCTGTATTCCACACAAACTCTACCTTACCTCCCTTTTGGAGTAGTAGACTGATTTCATCTTGATAGTTTGGGTCAATCACCCCAGCCAACACTGTCACTCCCTTCTTAACCTGTTGACTTAGAGGTAGCAGGATCCCAAAGCATCCAGGTGGCAATCTTAACTTCTGGTTTAATGGAATCATTGTTGTGCCTCCTGGTGGTAGCATTCCTCCATCTGGAACTAAAACCTCTAGACTAGCAGAACATAATGTCACAGGAACAGGAAGCAGAAGTGTTACTCGTGGATCACTAGGTGTGTTGGTGAGTGATGCCCCATCCACGTCCGTTCCTTGATTCCTGGACCTGTGAATCCTTGCTATGGGTGAAACAGTACCACATACTGGATGCTGATTCAGAGCATACACAACTTTCTGGAGAACTTTGCTCCACCCCTGTAAAGTATTTTCACCTACTTGGCATTGTAATTTTGACTTCAAAAGGCCACTCCACTGTTTTATCAATCAAGCTGCTTCAAGATAACAGGAAACATGGTAAGACCAGTGAATTCCATAAGCATGCACCCACTGCCACATTTCTTTAGCCATAAAGTGAGTGCCTTGGTCAGAGGCAATGCTATGTGGAATACCGTGATGGTTATTGGTGGATAAGGCATTTTATGAACCCATGGATAATAGTTTTGGCAGAAGCATTGTGTGCAGGATAGGCAAATCCATGCCTGCAGTAAGTGTCTATTCCAGTGAGGATAAACTACTGCCTTTTCCATAATAAAAAAGGTCCAATATAATCAATTTGCCACTAAATAGCTGGCTGATCACCCCAAGGAATGGTACCATATCAAGGGTTCAGTGGTGGTCTCAGCTGCTGGCAAATTAGGCATTCAGCAGTGGCTGTAGCTATGTTAGCCTTAGTGAATGGAAGTCCAAGTTGCTGAGCCTATGTGTAACTTCCATCCCTGTCACTATAGCCACTTTATTCATGGGACCATAGGGCAATGACAGGGGTGGCTGGGGAAAGAGGCTGAGAAGTGTCCACAGGACAAGTCGTCATATCCATTTGATTATTAAAATTCTCTTCTGTGGAGGTCCCTCTTTGGTGAGCACTCACATGATATATGACATCTAAATATCTTCACAGTTTTTGACCACTCAGGTCCACCTGCATATCTCTTCCCCAAATTTCTTTGTCACCAATTTTCCAATCATGCATCTTCCAAGTCCCTGACCATCCAGCCTAACCATTAGCTACAGCCCATGAATCAGTATATAATCACATATCAAGTCATTTCTCCTTCCAAGAGAGTGCACAATGAGGTACACTGCTTGAAGTTCTTCTCACGGAGATTCCCCTTTGCCATTGTCCTTCAGGGATAACATAGAAAGGGGCTGTAGTTGCTACAGGTGTCCACGTTCAAGTGGTGCCTGAATATCATGCAGAGCTATCAGAAAACTAAGCCCTTGCCTTCTTTTTCTCTGTCAACTGATTATAGGGAACTCCCCATGAGGCCGTCTGTGCAGGCTGGGGAAGACACGGAAGGGTGGCAGGAGTGGAAACAATGGGCATTTGAGGCACTTTCTCATGTAACTTACCTGTGCCCTCAGGATGTGCTCTAGCCCAATCGTAAATATACCACTGCCATTTGATGATGGAATGCTCCTATGCATGCTCTGCTTTATGGTTACATGAGCCAGAAAGCACACAGTTCATGATAGGCAGTTCAGGACACCTGGTAACTTGATTACTCACAGTGAAATGTTTAGCTTCTACCAAAGCCCAGTAACGGGCCAAGAGTTGTCTTTCAAAAGGAGAGTAGTTATCTGCAGAAGATGACAGGACCTTGCCCCAAAATCCTAGAGGTCTCCACTGTGATTCACCTATGCGGGCCTGCCAAAGCCTCCAAACAGCATCCCTATCTGCCACTGACACCTAGAGTACCATTGGATCTTCTGGGTCATATGACCCAAGTGGCAGAGTAGCTTTCACAGCAACCTGGACCTGTGGCAGAGCCTTTTCCTGTTCTGGACCACACTCAAAACTGGCAGCCTTTTGGGTCACTCAATAATGAGATGAAGTACATATCCAAATGAGGAATGTGTTGCCTCCTAAATCCAAATAGGCCCACTAGACTTTGTGCCTCTTTCTTGGTTGTGGGAGGAGTTAAATGCAGCAACTTATCCTTCACCTTAGAAGGAATATCTCTATAGGTCCCACACCCCAGACCCCTAGACATTTTACTAAAGTAGAAAGTCTCTGAATTTTTAGTAGGATTTATTTTTCTTCTTCTAATATGCAAACATCTCACCAATAAGCCCAGTGTGTTTGCTACTTCTCACTCACTAAATCTAATCAGCATATGTAATTAATGTAATGAACCAGTGTGATTATCTTGTGGAAGTAAAAATAGATCAAGATCTCTCCAAACAAGATTATGACACAAATCCGGAGAGTTGATATACCCATGAGATAGAACAGTAAAGGTATATTTTTGGTCTTGCCAGCTGAAGGCAAATTGCTTCTTTGATGGCCTTATGGAATGGAATGGAGAAAAAGGCATTTGCCAAATTAATGGATGCATATCAGGCACTGAGAGATATGTTAACTTTCTTAAGCAATGAAGCCACATCTGGTACCATAGCTGCAATTGGAGTCACCACTTGGTTAAGCTTACAATAATCCACTATCATTCTCCAAGATCCATCTGTCAAGGGCACAGGCCAAATGAAAGAGTTGAATGGAGTTGTGGTAGGAATCACCACCCTTGCATCTTTCAAGTTCTTGATGGTGGCACTAATTTCTGAAATCTCTCCAGGGATGTAATATTGGTTTTGATTTACTATTTTTCTAGGTCAAGGCAGCTCTAATGCTTTCCATTTGTCCTTTCCCACCATAGTAGCCCCCACCCTACCAGTCAGAGAACTAATCTGGGGGTTCTGCCAGCTGCTAAGTATGTCTATGTTAAATATGCATTCTGGCACTGGGGAAATGACCACAGAATAAGTAGGGGGAACCGCTGGCCCCACTGTAAGTCAGACCTGAGCTAAAACTCTATTATTTGACCTCCATAAGCCCCTCTTGTGACTGGAAGACAACAAAGATATTTTGATCTCCTGGAGTCAACATCAGCTCAGAGCCAGTGTCCAGGACTCTCTAAAAGGTCTATTCATTTTCCTTTCCCCAATGCAGTGTCCCTCATAAAAGGCTGGAGGTCTCTTTGGAGAAGGATGGGAGAAAGATTAACAGCATAAATTGCTGTTAGTATAGTGTGGTTCTGCCATGAGGGAACCTAGCCTTCCCTTCATTCAAGGGGTTCTGGATCTGTAAATGGGTTCAAGTCTGGAAATTGATTGAGGCGGCATGATTGTTTTTATAATCCAAATTAGCCTTTTTTCCTCTGGACCGAGAAGTTTTCTGCTTATATAAATTAAATAAGAGAGCAGTAGGCTCCCTATCAGTTTCACTTCTAGGAACACTATGATTAATTAGCCAATGCCAGAGATCTTCATGATTCAGACTCTTCTGATTGCTACTTTGCCTCTGCTGTCCATTATAGTAACTACACTCCCCTTGTCTTTGATGGTTGAGTGCCACCACTTGGCTCCTGCCACCTTGGGATCCAATTATTCCCAGTACATTTAAATTCTGTAGTTCAGTGACTATGGTTCCTAATGTAAGACATGGCACACAGATAAGCACAATCACAGAGCTCTTCAAGGATACAGAGGCTGCCCTCACAAATCTACTGCACAAAATATTGGTGAAGAATATGTCTTATGGTCCCTCCCAGCTGGGATGAGTAGGTCTAAAGTGACTAATCACTCTAGCATCCCAATCTCCTTAAGCCTTTGATCCCTTCATATACATTAAACCAAGGGAGATCAGGCATTTCTAGCAGGCTCACAGTGGGCCATCTTTTGATCCATATTTCAACTAACCAAGAAAATCAACTATTACAATCTTTTTTTAACTCCTCAAGCTGCAATATTAAATGCAGAATCCCTACTTAATAGGCCCAAATCAATAGATTCAGCCTGATCCAACTTTATACTCCTCTCACCATTATCCCACACCCTTCATATCCATTCCCATGCCTATTCTCCAAATTTTTGCTTATATAAATCAAAAAACTCAAGGAGTTATTTTGGAGTGTAGCATATCTCCTCATGGGTCACACTCTGAGCCTAAACTCTAGGGCCCTGCCAGGGTTGCAGTCTAGTTGTAGGTCTAGAAGCAAGCAGGAGTGTTGTGGGTTTGTCCCGAGGAAAGTCAACATTGTCTTGCCTGGCAACTGCCTCAGGGGAGGCCATCATTTTTGCCTTAGGCAGTGCAGGGTTATTCTCAGACAAAAGTGGAAAAGCTGATGGCAGGGTGGGTCGGTGCAGAAATGTTGCCACCACTGGGGTGGGGAAGCTGTTTCCTCTAGCAAAAAAATGCTCATCAGAGTTTACAAGCTCAGTGTCCGCAGCTTCATCAGTGTCCTCCCACACATCCCCCATTCCAAGTTTCAGGGTCCCATTTTTCCAATCAGTGTCTTCACTTTATCAATACACTTCTAGTGAGGCTGTGCATGCACCTTTTGTTGCAGGTCAGCCACTCGCATGATAAAAGCTGGTGTCTGATTTTCCACAATTTCTGCTCTTTCTCTACAGGAGATAAGACTCTCACTCAAAGCAATCTTAGAAGATTTGAGGCTCAGTATGTGCTTCTGAACAGGGGAGTTACTATCTCTGTGTTTATCATTTTCCTTCATCACTTTGTCCAGTCAACTGAGGAATAACCAACCAACTTTATTATATTCCTTGGGTCTCCACCTATTATGTATAGAGTCGCTAAATTCCTTGCCTCTCATGAGCAGTGAATCAGGAGTATAAAATGCATATACTTCGCATAACTCTATCAACAGTTCATGCCAAGGACTGTCAGTGTTCTGCATACTATTAGAAATAGAGTCCTTAGCATTTTTTGGGTCTAATCATATTAAGCAGCCAACTCCAAAAACCCCAAAACCAACTAAAGAAATCCATCCTTTAAATTCTGTTCCTCTAGAACCCTTCCTGGTACCAAAATCTGTGTTGTCAAGGTTCTCTAAAGGGACAGAACTAATAGGACAGATGAATAAGGAGAGTTTATTAGGATAATTGACTCACAGGGTCACAAGGTGAAGTCCCATGGTAGACTGTCTGCAAGCTAAGGAGCCAGGAACCAGTCCAAGTCCCAAAACCTCAAAAGTAGGGAAGCTGATGGTGCAGCCTTCAGTCTGGGGCCGAAGACCCCCTGGAAAAATCACTGGAGTAAGTCCAAGAGCTGAAGAACTTGGGAGTCTGATGGTCCAGGGAAGGAAGCATCCAGCATGGGAGAAAGATGAAGGCTAGAAGACTCATCCAGTCCCATCCTCCCATATTCTTCTGTCTGTTTTTATTCAAGCTATGCTGGCAGCTGATTAGATTATACCCACCCAGGTTGAGGGTGAGTCTGCCTCTACCAGTCCACTGACTTAAATGTTAATTTCCTTTGGCAACACTCTCACAGACACACCCAGGAACAATACTTTGCATTCTTTAATCCAATCAAGTTGACATAATCACAATAATTAATTTCAAAATTAGTTAAGATGACATGAAAACAGAAAAGTCATTTCTCTTGTGCCCATACACACAATTCTAAATGACTACATTATCTGAGTCCGTCTTTATATTTGTACAGATTATGATTATGGAGGTTTGCTCAGATATTTAAATGTTATTGTAATAACAGGAAATTTTGTCAATGTATTTTACCATTAATTAGTTAAGAATGAATTTTAAATTAATGTACCAAAGATATTTGATCAATTTCAACATCTAAAATGTTTAATAATGCTCAGATTAGTCATTCTGAGTAGAAATTCTCTTTATCTAATATAGGTACCAACATAATATGGAAACATCAGAGATAACTATACATGTAATCTTTTTTCAAATCAGTAACAACACTAGAATGCCTATTATTGTTCAACATGAACAATAACATGATATACAATTGTTCAACATAATCTCAGAGGAAAGAAGAATGAGAGAAGTAGAAGCATGATTCTAAAGGAAATAAAATGTCTTAGAAAAATCAAGAGTATCAGTCCACAACAAATAAAACATTCAACACACTGTCCAGATACAAACTCAACTAACAAAAATAAGTATTATCTTATATCAGTAATAATTTCTTAGAAAAAGTAGTAGAAAGCAGAATACTATCCATAATAACAATACACACTTTGAGGTATTATGATTCTGTTTAAGAATATAAAGAAATGCTAGGATAAATGCCAGGTTGATAGAATGGGCTATTTACTGTAGTAGGGCTGCCAATTTTTCTCAACATAATTTAGAATCCACTGCAAGACTAATTATATTTGTAGAAAGACTTTTAAGAAGTTTATTTTAACACAGGATTTAGTTAATTTCCAGAAATTATATGTGTTGAAAAGCTCAGCATTTTTTCTTTCTCCTCCTAGAAATCATTCAAAAGTATAAGAATATCAAAAATAGAAAAACCCAAGCTTATTTTTAATAAAACCATAATACATTAATGACTATCAAAAGCAAGAATATTTATTCAAAATATGCATATATGGAATAGGAGAAAAATTGAGGATAGTTTTCTTATGCTGAACTTAGCTGAAGTAGATCATAAAGTATAATTTCTGAGGAGATGATATGGCCTAAAAGCAAAAGAGCGGAAAAATGTAGAAAATACCAAGTGTGCAGAATGTTGGCAAGAGCTCTTCCAATCCAGTTAATTTCAGATAAATAAAGGCAGTAAGATTTAAATAGACTAAAAAAATCATAAAACAAGCCCTATTTGTGGGAAGCAATGTGTGTTTGTGGTTACTGAGAAGGAACTTTGGCATTGTGAAAATGAGCTATCCAGAAATGTTGAACTTACCGGTTCCCAATAATAAGAGAGACTTAGAAAACAGCTGGACCAGAAAAAAAAAACAAATTCATTTAATGAAAAATTTTAAGGAAAGAAACAACTAGTACAGGATCTATAAAAACATACTACAAAGAAAAAGACAAAAATACTAGCAAAACGAATTACCTGACAAATAAAAATTATAAGAAAAACGTTATATTGTGTTATATGTGTATGTAATTACAGACAAAAAAAATTCAATATATATGAAATGAATACACTGTAATGGGCTTAACAGATCTACCTCCTGTTTCCAGGAGATAACTTTCTACTATCAATTCCTTTGGAAAGTGACTCAATTGAAAAACAATTGATTTGCTCAAAACCATGTCTACTCCATGAGAAGTCTACATCCATTGACTAACTAAGGTAGCAATATACAGTAACAGCCCCTCCAACTCAGAATAACTCTAAAAGGTTCTGGAAGATCCACATTTCTTCATCAGGTGATCTAAGCCCTTCCTTTGGGTTGCCTAATAACAATTTTCTCCTGTCCAAACCTGCTTCCTTCCTCCCATTCTATAGCTGTCAATTATCCAATAAAATATTGCACATTTGTTATCATCTACTTACTGGACACTCTTATTTTGGCAAGTATTACCAAAAATGGAGTCATTAAAAACAGCAAAAGGTGATATAAAATTTTTTGTCTGGATCATTTTCCATCCTGTTGGCAATGAATATTCTATCAACTGTAGTATAAAGACCACAGGTAGCTTTTGGCATAAGACAGTGAAACAATTTTTATAACATTCATCAATTTAATCTGGGATTGTATCAGTCTGCAACAAATAAAGCATTCAACACTCTTCAGATACAAACTCAACTAAGAAAAATCAATAGTATTAATAGTATTATCATATATCAGCAATAATTTCCAAGAAAAAAATATCAGAAAGAAGAATACTATCTGTAATAACAATACACACTTTGAGGACTATGATTCTGTTTTAGAATATAAAGGAATCCTAGAATAAATGCCAGGTTAGTCAAATGGACTACTTACTATCGTAAGGCTGCCAGTTTTTCCCAACATAATTTAGAATCTACTGCAAGCCTAATTATATATACATACTCTTGCAAGTATACTCTTGGAAAGGAATGTACTGGCTGGTGCACTTTAGACAAATGGAGGAAACATTAAGTAGATCACTATATTTTATAACAATGGCATGGCATCTGCAGCAGAGAATTACACAAGTTTTGAAAAGAAGTTACTGGCATGCTACTGGGTACAGGGAGAGAAAGACCTCTTGACATGAAACACTAAGGAATGATATGGAAAGGAGCACTCATCATGACCTGGCTTTTCTTAAACTCATCGAGCTATAAAATTGAGTAGGACAGAAATACTCTATCATAAGGCATAACAGTACATCCTGGAACAAACATTAGCAAGACTGGAAAACATGAAACACAAGCAAGCCATATGAGCCAGTAGCCTAAATATCCATGATATCCACCAATATTGCACAAGATATTGCACCAATATAGTAATATGGCATCTTAGGGACAACATTTGTGACCAGGTAAAAGAGAAGGAAAATCTCCAGCTGTGTTTTTGATTAAGGTGGCTTGGTAAGTGGGCTGTAACTATACTAAATTCCCACTCAAAAGTGGCCTCTAAAGATAGTGGTGAAGGAAAAGATTCCCCGTAAGCAGATATTTGTGCAGTACACCTGATTACCTACTTTGAATGGCAACTCAACTTGTGAATGTTAGCAAATTTATTAGCCAGCTAGTCAATGGCCTATAATGAGGAAAAATTAAAGAATTGAAATGTTGAAAACTGGAATTGAGGCATGTGATGGACATATGACAGTGAAACAAATTGTGGTAATCTTTGGACTGCATGTTAACACTCACCAGAGAGTACTCACCATAGAACAGATATAAAGCAACAGGATGGAGAACACTGCCCAGCCTCAACCATCATAATGTGATGCATAGGTGCATAAATGAAATAGTAATGATAGAAGAGATAGAGACTATGCCTTGGAACACCTACTGTGTTGCTGAACCGCTGCTACCAAATGTACAACTTATCAACAGAAAGCAATAATGATCCCCAATTCTGTACCATCCATTAGGAATCTGTTTGGTCCAATGGTAACATCGATTACATTGAAGCCCTCATTTACAAAGAAGAGAAGCCAATTACTTAGAGAAATTCACATTTTCATGCAATTGCACTTTTCTTTCATGCTTGTATGGCCTCAGCCAGCACCACTACCAAACATTTTACAGAAAATGTAATCCATGGATACGGGATACTGCACAGTATCACTTTAGATCAGTAGATCTACTTTATAGCAAAAGAAGACCAAGAGTGGTTTCATGACCATGAGATTGACTTGCCATATTGCACAGCAGACAAGGCAAAACTTGCTGACTAGGTAAAATGTGGATATAGCCTGTTGAATGCATACAGAAAGGTGTCTTAGGTGCTGACAATGCTGTTTATCTTGATAAGCTTGGGAGTTCCACAGGTGTGTTCACTTCGCAAAACCGTGTCTAGCTTCCCTTTTGAGATTTTAACATCTTCCTGTTGTATTTTATACTTAAATCTAAAAGTGCACTAAACATTAGGCAAGAGATGTAATTTGAATACCACACAGGCTAATAGAATTTTAGGCAAGAAGGAATTAAACAAAAAAAAGGAGAAAACTTTTGTAATACTAAAAATGCAACTCATAATTGTGATGTAACAAACATTACAAACATAAAATTGTACCAACAGTCAGGAAGCGATTTCTTTTAAAAATCCAAAGATAAATAGAAACACACTAGTAGTAAGATTTAGTTTATTTCTCTCAATTCGTGATGAGTTAAAGGGGATCACCCCATAAAAAGTATATGAAAGATGTAAAGCTGTATATCATATAATAGGGTAGGCCTAATTTTTGCATGTGTGCATGCACACGCACACACACACACACACATATACATGGAGAGAAATAATATATTATACATTTATCTCATATAATTATTAAATACTACAAATTACCATATCCTAAGCAAAAACAAAATAAAAGTTCACTCTTACCACAATCCCTCTAGGAAGACCTCCACATAGGAAGTCTGACCCTGCTAGAAAGAGAAGTCACATAGAGAAAGATTTAAAGTCACCTCTGATGTGCTATTTGCACTGATTTTATGAAATTGACTTATTTTCTTGGAACTATTTTCTTCTATGTGTATTTTTTTAAATTTTATTTTAAATTTCTAAAATACTTCACATATCAAATAACAAAAAAATTCAAAAAGCCACATAGTGAAGTGTTTCTCTAAGCTCTCTTCCTCATTAATGTTGTAAACTCCACTGCTATTAAATTGTCTTGATGATCATGGAGATTGCGATATTGCTTATATATATATATATGTACACACACACACACACACACACACACACATAAACATATATATACACACACACATATATATAGAGAGAGTATTCTTTAGGTAATACAATCTGTAGGTGAATTTATACATTTTTATTGTTTTAAACCTATATCTTAGAAATAGTTCTTTAAAATGTATTGCTAGGGAAACAGACTTGAATGTTGAAAGAAAACAGCAGGGCATTGCAAAAGAAACTTTGCACAATTCATGCCACAGCAAGGTAGAAAGAAAAAAATCATAATGAAAGTAGAAGACTAGAATTACAAAGACAGAAAACACACATACACACACACATACACACACACACACAAACAGAAAGTAAATTTTCACAGCAGGCATGCTGACTTCCCATAAGAATCTGGCTCTGACATGGATGAATTTTAGGGTGAAATTTACATGACAACAACAGCTGTCAAATGATTCCAGTTCTGCTAGAGGTGATGATGATCTTAATTTCTGGACAAACATTACTTCAGCTTTTTTCACACTCAAAATGCAGTATGTTGTGAAATTTAATTCAGAAAAATAGAAGCCTTGTCGTTCTATTTGTAGTTCTGGCATCTAGTAATACACATGAAAGGGAAGTACATTTTAGAACAAGAGCAGATAGATAGGCCTGTTGAAAAGAACACAATGTTGAAATTAAGACAGTGACATGAAAACTGGTTGGAGAAAATCTATCAAATCCTGTGTTAAGACCAGTCAGAGAGAATGCACTAAACTAACATGCAAATTCTTTAATATGCATTGCCTTCAGATGTCTACAAATAAGTTAGACATAGAAGTTCCTGTTATGTTTCAAAACCCGTACCATAGAAAGACCAGAATTCCTACAAATGCTTGCCAAATACCATCAGAGGAAGTTTTACCATGAAAATCTGACTTCTTAACCTCAGTGGCTCTATTCTTTTTATGATGCTAAAATATTAATGAATAAAATAGAAGAAACAGCTCTACAAATTGAATAAAAATCTAAAAGGTGATTCTTTTTTTCAAATCTAGCAGACAAAAAAAGGTACTTGCCTTTTTTATTTAAACTTTTTAAAACTCATCTCCTCAAAATGATAGTTTTGTCTTATTCTGAACTATATAAATAAATATATCCCCCTTGCTTTATGTAATGTCAAAAAACAAAAATAACAACAAAAAATATTTCATTTGTGATTATGTAAATCAATGGTAGCTAAGATTAGTTTTTATGCACAAAGAGACTTGAATCTGGACTCTGAGAAGCTGGCACCAGACAGAGTAGAACTGATTTTCTGTGTATATGTGGACATTGCTCAGTGCAGAATCTCATCAGGTATATTAAAAGGAGATTACTGCAGCCAAAACATGTGATTTCAGATTAGGGAGTCAACTTGGTCTTCTGCCCATAGCACCAAATATTAAGGTAAAATAAAATCTAGAAGGAATAGTGCTTTCCCTGTAACCAGACACTACATAGATGAGAGTCTTGAACAAACTAACAGTATATATTACATCTGTTTTGAATGTATACCTGAGATGCATACCTGAATAAATAACCTGAATATTACATGAAAACTTTCAGTTTCCTAGCAATTGGTATAAAAAGCTTTAAATTCTGGAGATGAAGAAAATTCATCTGGAATACAGAATTGGTTTCACTAATATCTGCTTTAAGTAACTTGGTGCCATTAACTTACAGAATATTGTATCTACTTGATTACCAACTAAAAGCAAAAAATACTATAATACTTATAGGATACAGTGAAATCTCTTAAAGTGATGAAGAGAATTTTTCCAGCCGAAAAACAAAAATTTGAATTTATATAATTCTCAATTTAAACACGTTACAGTATTGAATTAGGTATTTGCTTTTGATTTGCTACAGGGCTCCAAATGGCAAAAATTCAAAAGATTTGAGGTGCTGAACATTAAATTGCACATGTCTTTTGAAATAAGGATAATATATACAATTACATATATATATAATTTGAAACATTGATTTATAAAATAACAGAGCTAAAATACATAATTTGAACACCAGAATAAAGTTTTCATTTATTTTAGTGTTAGTAAGTTGAGTAATAATATTTGGTCTATTTCTAATGTTTAATAAACTCCAGCCAACTACGTGTTACATTTGTCCATAAATAATAACCTTCAGGTAACAGCAATACTTCTAATCTGTTCATTCAATGGACAAGAAAGATATGAATCAGAAACTCTACCAGAAGAAGCAGCCCTCAGAATAAACTATATTCAAGTAGACTTCTAAAAAGAGATACTCATTACTTATTCTATAAATCTAGAGTAAATGTCAATAAAACATGATAAAGAAGTTCATCGTGGTTCTCAAACTTTGGCATGCATCAGAATCACCTAGAAATTCTGTGAAAATATAGCTCACTGGTCCCAATCCTCAAAATGTCTTATCCAAGAGGTCTTGGCTAAGTCCTGAGAACCTACTCTCTAGTAAGCTCATGGGTAATAGTGACACTGCTGGTCCCAAGGCCACACTTTGAGAAAAACTGCTTTAATAGACAATGGTTGGAAGCAGAAACAATGAAAACATCCCGACACACGAAATAACTCTTAGAATTCAACATAATCTGTTTTTTTTTTCCCATAAAATTAGTAACAGTGGGTCTTATTCAGACCCAGTCTTTCAAATAAGGCAATTTTGGTAGAGAAAATAGTGGGTTGGTGATATCTATTTACATGAACTTGGTGAGTTAAATCTGGAGATTCCTGAAAATCTGAATAATTTTTATATTTCTAGTCAAAAATATAACCAAGAATGTTCTAGTATATTTTTTCCAAATGATGTGTGTCTTATTAAAATGAAAGCTTATTTTATTTTTAGAAATCCTTACTGATGACGCTAGTCCTTCTCCTGTTTCCATTTCTTTTTCAGTTGTGGAAATAATAAATAACATTTTATACCATAATATTAATTTCCTGTAATGAACAGTATATTATTTAAAACATTATGTAATACTTTCCACTATTTCCCATATGCCAAAATATTTAATCTCTATGCCTGTCTATCTATGTATCCATCCACCTGTAATCTTTCCAGATTTTATAAATTTTTCATTATAAATGTTGGCATGTCAGTTATTTCCTTTTTGCTTCTCAGCTCAAAATTCATTTTTCATGGCGTTTCTGAACTCTATTGTTTCAATTAAAAACATTTTTAAAATAGACATTTCTCCTATGCCAGCTGGCAAGACACTTCAGCTTTGTCAGTAGATGGCGCTGGTGGGACACAGGAGTGGAAAGGGACTTGATTCTAGTGGGCTTGTTTCCTTTTTTCTCCTACTGTGTGTTAGCTGCATGCAGCAAAGGCAGCCAGTGGCACTTGGCACTCGCTCTAGCGGCTTCACAGTCAGTTCCGCAGGAGCCTCACAGGACACCTCTGCTTGCTTGAAGCACCTTAGTAAACTGTCATCCAGAGCCAGAGTTTTGCTCTCTGTAATGAGGCCTGAATGGGTAGTCCACTGAGGGGAGCGAACTTCCAGATGTATTTCTTCCTTGGATGCTCTGCCTCCACCCTAGCAATAGTGACTGTTGTCTATAATTCTCTATTCTTTTTTTTTTTTTTTTTTTTTTTAGACGGAGTTTCGCTCTTGTTACCCAGGCTGGAGTGCAATGGCGCGATCTCGGCTCACTGCAACCTCCGCCTCCTGGGTTCAGGCAATTCTCCTGCCTCAGCCTCCTGAGTAGCTGGGATTACAGGCATGCACCACCATGCCCAGCTAATTTTTTGTATTTTTAGTAGAGACGGGGTTTCACCGTGTTGACCAGGATGGTCTCGATCTCTTGACCTCGTGATCCACCCGCCTCGGCCTCCCAAAGTGCTGGGATTATAGGCGTGAGCCACCGCGCCTGGCCCCTAATTCTCTATTATTTAGAGTAAATCCGTTCTTGCTCTTAATAATTCTCCATATTGCCTTTTCTTTTATTCCAATTACTGCATATTTACTGTCCCGTGGTTGAACGCTAATATAGTTGGTTTCCGTATTCTTTAACAAGTGTTATTCTTTAACAATAAAGTGTTCGTGGTGTGTGATTTTTCTATACCTTATAGGGCAACATTTTAAATGAGTATATTATACCTTAATGTATAATAAATACATATTTTACTTGTTAAATTTCTTTATTTACAAATGTATTAAATAATACTTAAACTAATTGTATGATGTACAAATTTCTGACTCTATGACAATTTGAGTTAAATCCATGTCCCTGTCAGCCTGTGCAATTTTTAAAAATACATAGTGTAACCAAAAGTGTCATATGCTGAACCATATTCTCTATTTTGATATTAAACCTGAGATGACTGATATATACATTTGTTTCACTGTAACAACCATTTTAATATGTGTATTTTATAACATTGTGCTGTACATCTTAAATATGCATAAAATTTACTTTTTTTAAAAAAGACAGCAAAAATAAATAAATAAATAAATGCCTTATCAAAAATGTTAAGGAAAGAAAACAATATCTCTATGATTATAAACACTCAAATTTTCCAGTAACTCTTATGAATTGTACATTCTGAAAAAACAATCACTTTGACTCCCTCAGTTGTGTAACGGCTTAATTAAATAATTTGGACTGAGTACAGTGAAAATACAACTCTCCATATCTCCCCTACTAATGACCATTTATGTCTTCTCTCTGGATTCCAACCTTTCCTGCTGCTGGATTAAATGTTGGAATGTTTCCATAATCTTTTCAGTCTTCTTAAGCCTGCAGCCATAAAAAGGAATAAATTCATGTCCTTTGCAGGGACATGTATGAAGCTGGAAACCATCATCCTCAGCAAACTTAGCACAGGCACAGAAAACCAAACACTGCATGTTCTCATTCATAAATGGGAGCTGAACAATGAGAACACATGAACACAGGGAGGGGAACATCACACAGTAAGGCCTGTCAGAGGGTGGGGGAAGAGAGGGAGAGCATTACAACAAATACCTGATGCATGTGGGTCTTAAAACCTAGATGACGTGTTGATAGGTGAAGAAAACCAACATGATATATGTATACTTATGTAACAGA
Source organism: Aotus nancymaae (assembly GCF_030222135.1). NCBI lineage: Eukaryota > Metazoa > Chordata > Mammalia > Primates > Aotidae > Aotus > Aotus nancymaae. Next base: position 37,209,563 of record NW_026988413.1, read on the forward strand.
CCTGCGTGTTCAGCACATGTATCCTAGAACTTAAATTAAAATTTTAAAAAAAGGAAAAAAATCTTCCTAAGCCATATAATATTCGTATTTTAGTGGTCAATAGAATCCACAATATTATCAAAACTTCCAGCAGCTTTTCTCTCACTTAAAGCTTTCCTCTCCACACTGCTACAACATTTGCTTGGAAAACTGTGGCAATATTGCTCAGCTGACCCTTTCTCTTTTCATTGTACTTAATCCTTTCCTTGTAGTCTACTATTTCTGACTCTTCCAATGTTTGGGTGAGGGATGAAGTTGGAGTTGGGAGGGAATTTGAGGCACAGAGTCCAGTCTTGTGTTCATATATGGTTGCTGTCCTCCACTTGGTAAGTCACTTGTGAAGATTTCTCTGCTATCTCCAGTTGAAAATGTCTAAATGTATTTGCTTTGGAGCAGATAATGCCTCCTTGTCTTCTGCTATAGCTTCTTGGGATTCTTTTCTTAACCTCTGGGCTTTCAGTCATCCATCCTTCCACTGGTAAACTTTTATGTATTCTCTTGAATGAGATCCTTCTAAGATGAGTCACTCTTGTCTCTGCCTTTCCTCTGGCGACATGCACCTTGGTCCATGAATGGAAAGTCAACAAATATACATTTTTTTCACCCTACCTGCAGAAAGACGTAGATCTAATCATAGCTTCTGACTATTTATGTCTTCATACTTCAGTCAAACACGATACCTTTTGTTCTTCAAGCTCTAGGATATACGTGCTGAGCTTTGTGAGCGCAGGTATTTCCGTTGAAGTATCTTTGTGATGAGTTTCAAGTTGAGAAGGGTGGGCATCATTTATTTGCTCATTGAGGGAGAAGAACCTAGCACATTAACATTCTCTGTAAGGAGAGCTCTCCTAGACTATTCAAACCTTTTTTACAAGCTGAAAAGTTTTATTAACTAATCTTAGTAGAACCAATTTTCTTCACCTCCTTCATATGTCCTTAATGAATGAGAGGAAACTCCATCTCATTTTGTATTGTGGAGTGCCTTATAATCTATTACTTTGTTCTCCATATTTAAAGCTCCTTCCAACATTGAGAAAATAAGGAGAATAACAATAAGCTGTTATATTTGCATAACAATAACAGCTTTATATTTCCGTGACTATTCTGCTGTATCTGAAAATTCGGCATACAAACAAAGATACAAAACTTATTTAAACTTCCTGGCACTACATATTTTCCTATAACTCATTGCATAAACTTTTTTCCCTGACGACTTTGTAGAACAGGGCTGGAATATGTCTATAATCTCTATGGGAAGAACTGTAACTTGGAAGTGGCAACATTCTGTCATATTTCTGAACAGTAAAAATATATTGTTTGATAGTCACTGCTTAATGGATGAAACTTACCACTATAAATGAGCCAGACTTTTAAATATGCATAAGTCCCACAACACTTTCTTCAAGGTTTTAGCAAAATTATACTAGAATCCAACACTCTGTCTGTTTTTGATTATCCCACTGTAAGATAAGAGTATTATTAAGGTCTTTATTTCTGTTTCTTGTGTTTAATCAAAGATATAAAATTGTAATGTAGCAAAAAACTTTGAAATATCTTGCTGTGAATACTTATGAGCTTACTTTTACTAGAGTTGAGACTATTTCTGAGACCCAAACTCATTAATATCTTAGTAATTTAAAAGTGAATTGTGCTTTATTTTATATAATGAAATACATGAATGGTCTTAAATTTTAAATAAGCGTTATTACACACTTAGTATGTGCAAGGTATAGCCATGCACTAGTAAACAGTCTACAAGGAATAATTAACATATAAATACATCAACAGCAAGTTAGATTATTAAATATTTCAATAGATGTATAAATGACAAGCAATAAATAATAAGAAAAATGGTCTGTCATAGGAATTCAGAAAATCTGCATGAAGTGCATTTTGCTTTTGTGTGTTTCTTAAGCAATGAAACTGCTAGCTCCATGACAGCAGGGGTCAAGTCTGTTTTTTTTTCCATCTTTGTACATACAGCATTTGGCATAGGCCATAAAACAATTAATTTTTATCGAGTGTTTTATTGTAATGATGTTTTACTATTTACAAGTGTTAAAAAGGTATACTCTGCATAAGTCCTCCTAGAGCAACACAACATAAAGCCTGGAAAATTATTAGGGTTGGAGATATGGACATGAAAACCCAAAAATCATTTTTATAGAAAAGTGACTGTTTGAGTCCCCTATCTTATTCTGTAAGAGATAAGTTACTCGGCCTAAAATTATCTGACATATATTTTAGGGCTATAGGGGGGCCCATAAATGACAAAACAGAGCACATAAAACAAGGCAGTATATTTTTCTTCTCTATCAATCCTGGAAGCGCTATTGCTAGAAGGCAGGTGAAATGTCTGGGGAGCACATTAGAGTGCCAAAAGTGCTGTAATATTCATAGAGCTATAGCAGACAGTTTTGAACGTGATGCCTTCTGGATTTGAAAGATAAACGAGGAGGCAATTCTTTGGGGCCTTGAGTGTGTATGTTTCTGTATGTCTCTGTGCTTCTCCGTTAGTAATGTGCCTGTGATACAGAGCCCTGAACAGGGCCTGTCACAGTTAAGTCTCCCATAAATATTTGTTGACTGAAGATTTACACCTCCAGAACCAAAACCTAGTAAACAAAAGTGTATTTCCTCATTTGCTCTCATTTTTTGTCTCCACTCTGTTTTAACTTTTTCCTATCACCAAATTTTAAAACAAGTTTTTGTTTCAATTCCTTCACTTTATACTTAAGTTTTTAGTGTCATAAAATTGCTCTCTTTATGCTTATCAATTTGACGGGTTTTTGGAACTAAATTTGACAAAGTTTTTGGAATATTTATTCCGTGCAAAGCATTTTCTCATCAATAATGAAGTAGACTTCTTCTGAATCTTGCATATGTTTCTTTTTTCTCTTTGGAGCATTGTTGTATGACGAATCCTTTAAATTGAAGCATATGGATTCTTTGACCCTGCCAAAATCTCATGTTTTATTTTCCTCCTATCTCTCTCTATGTCCAATCTTTTCTTTTCTATTCAGTGCAACTGTTTTTTTAAGCTGGAATATGTCCTCTTCTCCCCTTCATTGACTGTTTCCATTGTCAACTCATGTTCATAGGACAGATCTACTTTTACATCTCCACAGAATATTTTTAGATGACTCTATTCTTTCCTTCAGACTCCATATGCTTCGTCACATTTAAATGCTGATAAATCACTTAGATATAATGATGATAATAATAATAATAATTACAAGTTGATATTTCCTAGATATATTTTATATGCTAATGCTGAAAACCTAGCATATAAAAATAGAACATATCTTTGCTTTAACTCATCACATTCCATTAAACTCTTCCAAAGAACTGACATCTATTCTTCTAGATACATTCTATTATACTTTATCTGCCATTGCAAATTTTTTTTCAATTTTATTACTATTGGCATTTAGAGTACAAACTTTTTCAAGGTATCTGCCTATCCCACACATCTAACATTCTTGATTTAGTTCTCTTTCTTGTGGTAAAGAAACACCTAACATGAGATCCACCCACCTAACAACTATTTTAAGTGTCCAGTTTTAACTATAAGCACAAAAGAGCTCTAGAAGGTTTTAATCTTGTTAGACTGAAACTCTATACCTATGAAATGACAAAACTTCATTTTCTCTCTCCTTCAGGCCCTGATAACCACTACTTTCTGCTTCTATGAATTTGACTGTTTAATATACCACACAGTGGTGTAATCATGAGTATTTGTCCTTCTGTGACTGGCTTATTTCATTTAGCATAATGCCCTCAAGATCTAGCAATGTTGTAGGATAGGAAAGAATTTTCTTCCTTTTTTATAGCTGAATTATTTTCCATGGTATATATGTAAACATACAATTTTTAAATCGAATTATCTGCCAATGGACATTTAGGTTGCTTCTATCTATTGGCTGTTGTAAATAACGCTGCCACGAGCATGGGAATATAAATACCTCTTTGAGGTCCTGATTCCAATTTTTTTGGATAAAGATCTAGAAATGGAACTTCTGGATCACATGGTAGTTCTATTTTTAATTTTTGAGGGAAACTCCATATTGGTTCCATAGTGCCTGCACCCAACAGCACAGACAACAAAAGCAAAAATAGACAAGTAGTACCATACCCAAAACTTCTGCACAGCAAAGAGAGTAACGAACAAAGTGGAAAAGCTACCTACTTGATGGGACAAAATATTTGTAAATTATATATCTTATATGGGGTAAATATCAAAAATATATAAAGAGCTTCTACAACTCAATAGCATAAAAAAAGCCAATAGCCCAATTAAAGATTAGGCAAATGTCTTGAAAAGATATTTTTTCAAAGAAAACATACAAATGGCCAAAAGGCATGTAAAAAGTTGCTCAATATCACTAATCAGCAGGGCAATGAAAGTTGAAGCCACAGTAAAATATAACCTCACACCTGTCAGAAAGGCCATTATATTAAAAAAAAAAATGTTTTGATGAGGATGTGGAGAAATTGCAACCCTTGTGCACTGCTGGTGAGAAAGTTGGTTTCAATTTCTCTACATCCTCACTAAAATATTTCATTTTTTAAATAATGGCCTTACTAACAGGTGTGAGGTGCTATCTTACCACTTTTCCAAACACATCCCAGAGGAATGATACTAACCCCAGCTGAGGATCACTGGGACAGACAGCACTGCTATTTTAAAGAATTATAACTTTACCTTGAAGATAATATACATATATTGATGGTTTAATTGATGCAAAAGCAGGATAATTTAGTTTGTCAAACACTCACTTTGGCTGATTCATGGGGAAATCGCTTCAAAGAACTTTCCTGAGTTAGGCATTTATTTGCTGGTTACCATAGTGATCCAGGTAAGAGGTGATGTAGTAGTCTGTGGTACAAGTATTGAAAGTGGGAAGATTCAATAAGCATTAATGATTTAAAAATAACAAAAAATAAATTTTGATGTTATATAGACCTGAAGGAGAGGGTGGACTTGAGGATTATTCTAGATTCCTGGCTTCAGTATGGGCAGAGAGAATGACCTTTCCCTATTTAAGAAATACAAATTCCGGTGGAGTAATTCCTAGCAGAGTAGGAAGCAAATATACAGAGACATCACATCTACAATATGGTCATTGTTACTTTATTCATTTATTGGACTTATTTTATGATGCTCTTATTATTTCCCAGCATAAGTTATCACAATTACTCACTGAAGGTTTAAAACATAAAAATGTCAGATAAATTAGAGCATGAAAATATAAGAACATTTTAGGAACCTATTCCTGTCTTTTACGAACCTATTTTTGAAAATAAAAAGGAAGAAAATACCAGAGAAGGCAGAAGAACGATTTCTAAACATAGGAGAGAAAAGGGAAGGATAGAATAAAGGGGAGAGAAAGAGAGATATTCTCTGTCTTGTAGATGGCACGGGTAGGTGGATATAGATATACTTTTTGTATATCCTCATCCTACTGATGAAAATAAGCTCTACAGAAAGGGATGCTATAGTTTAGTTTTCTGTCTTTGATTTTACAATTTGTAATTGATAATTACACTTTGCAATCTCCATACTCTATAAATAAAATATCTCAAGCAGCAAAGCCACATTGTTGAAATAAAAAGTGGATGTCCTGAAATGTATTTTAACCACATGATCGAAATTTCTTCCAGATGATCTAATACAACATAAAATGTTCATTGGCAAAATATCCATATTTCCTTTTTTCTTTACCTTTTGTTGAATTCTTGCAGAAAACATAAAAGAATTATTGTCAATATACATTCACCTATGTCATATATATGGATATGTATTAAAATAAATAGATATGTGACATTTTAACTTCATAGATATAATTTGGGAGCAGAGAACTATTTGAATGAAGGCCTACTATAATACTCACGGGTAATAATATATTAAAAACAATGTGAAATTCAAATGAGTTTTTATTCCTTTTTTATTTCTTTTTTAGTACATTCTCAGAGGACATTTATTATTTAACATACATTACTTGTTACACCAAAAGCAATTAATTCCACAGGTAACAGAGTTTTATCTTTTATCTTTGGAAACAAAGTGACATAAAATCAAAGCAAACATATGTTTCTAATTTTACATGTATTATCTGATAAGCAATTCAGAAAATTCTACCTAGTATAAATTGAACCTAGAAAAACCTTTGGGATTTTTAAACATTTGTAAAAAAAATTCATGTTGCCAAAATTAAGAATACATAATGAAGGAGTGATCTCAGGAACATTTGACTTCAGGCTGTTTTGATTTTTAAAATGCATGAGCTAATGGCTGCATTTTTTGTTAATTTCATAAATCACCAAAACTAGTTTTCAAGGAATTTCCCAAATCAACTTAAGACCAAAGAAACCAAAATTGTATGCGTATTTTTTGTCAAGAAATCATCTCATAGAAGTAATCTTAATATCTAAAAGTTGTTACCTTTGGAAAATGTAATTAAGATTACAGAATCATAAACATGCATTTATAAGAAGATGCACATAAGGAACGCTGGTCTGCTAAAAAGTGTGATATAATTTGCAGTCACTTATATGTTATCACAACTCTGTACTTTTTAGTTGCTTAATTTAGAAAAGTTACTTAATTTCCCTAAAACTCATTCTCCCTGTCTGTAACAGGATTATTAGAGAGACTACATGCATTTGGAATAAAGATTAAACAAAGATACAACCATGTGGAGAATAAAACAGGGACCTTAAATCCAGACTGGCAAGCTTCTAATACAGGCTCTACAACTTAGCAGCTGTGTGAACTCATTCAATTTAGCATCTCCACATTTAATTTTCCTCTTCCGAAAAAAAAATAAAAGAAGCTACTCAAACCATAGGACTGACCTGTGTATTAAATGAATTAAGGGGCTCAAGATGGCTGACCAGAGATGTCAGGCACTTGCCTTCTCCAGAGAAAGGAACCCAAATGATAAATAGATAATCACATCTCAAATATAACACCTAGGATAGAACACTAGAGTCCAACAGAGAAGTCATGGGAAACATCTCTGACATAGAAAAATATGACAGTGAGTGACTGGCTTGGCTGAGATTGGCTGTGAGCCCACAGGGACCCACTATTGCAGGATAAAGTAAGTGAGAGACCCTCAGTAATCCACATCCCCACCATGGCCTACTGCAATCTGAACCATGAAAGAGCCCTTCTACCCACATGGACCCTGATGCTAGTGTAGGCAATGATCTGGAGACCCCAGGAGGGCACTGCACTAGGAAGGGAACTTGCTTTGGGTCACTACCACCTCTGAGACCTAAGCAGCTGCAGCAGAAGCCACCTTGTGAGTATAGTTGTCATGGGACTGCATACTGCCCCGGGAGCAACAGCTCCTATACCTCTGCATGCTGGGAGCCTCCACTGATACTTCCCAGTGTCCACCCAGAGGGCTACAGCAGCACAGTGCTGACTGAACCCAAGGATCCTGTGGAGTCCCCAAAACTCTACAGAACAGGGAATACTAATTCCCAGGGAAAGGACAGTGCAGTACACCAAAAACATGGATCCTGGGAAAAAGGAAACCAAAATGCATGCTTCCCAAAGCTGAAAGCTCCTTGTTTGGAGCTGTGAGAAATTACTCCACTCCCAGTAATAATGCAGACTCTGTACTCCAACCCACAAGCTGAGCATGAGATTCCCTTCCTGCTTTGCACACTGCAGCAGTAGTTTCCACCCCTGGGAATCCAGCTGGGTAAATCTGAGAGCTGACTATCTGTGGCTGCAGACAGTGATGCTGCCCCACTAGTGAGGCAACCACTGTCCATGGGCTTGTACGTAGGAAACAAAAATACATCTCCCCCTCCACACACGACCGCAGCTGCAGCCTCTGCTGATGCAGTCAAACGCTGGGACGGATGGCCAGAAGGCTGCCTGTTTGAAGCTGCTAGTGGCAAGCATGTGCTCACTAGGGGTAGGGGAGGGTGGCCTCCATTATCAGGCTTGCATGTGAAGGTGAGTGTCCCTGCCTCCTTCGGCATGGCCCTGCTCCCACAAATAATAGGTAAATGTGAAAGCTGCATGTCTTGGTCTGTGGGTGGTAACCCCATATTGCAGCTACTGCCAACACCAGGACTCACTGCTTCAGACCCAGAAAGTCACCCTGCCACCGCTACTGTCATTGCCTAAACCATGCTGGATACCCAGTGACCCAAAAGCCCACTCACCTGCTTTGCCCATCACTGATACTACCAGTATCTGAGCAAGCTACCTGAATGTCCAAGAGTTGGTCCACGTGGCCCTGCTAACACCTGTTCCAATGAATGCTGCCTTGAGACCAAAGAACAGGTATGCTCAGCCCACCACTGCCATTTCTGGGTCCCAAAGACTGGCTCACCTGGCTTTCCTGTTGGCGGAAAGCTTTACCCTAGCCTCCAATAATAACTGTACTCTAAATCACTGAGAAAATCACAGATATTACTGATACTGTTTACAGCAGAAGAAATCACGCAGAGACTACACCACTGCAGGCACCAGAATCAAATCCAAAGCGCCTTACTCAACCAACACTACTGATAAAACATAAGGAAAAAGTCCTCCTCTACCAAAACAAATTCAAATAATGAAGAATTCATTATTACACCATATGAACAGATATCAAAGAAAGAACACAGTAAACAAAAAGAAAGAAAATGTGACACCTCTAAAGGAACATAATAATTCCCCTGCAACAGATCTCAATTTTTAAAAATCCACAAAAATCCCAGAAAAAAAGAATGAAAATTATGTGAATAAATTATGTGACTCAGTCAGAACAAGAAAGTTCTGAAAAATAATCCAAAGACAAATTTAAAAATTAAGATGTGAATAATATATTAACCAAAGAGATAGTTATCACAAAGAAAGAACCAAATGGTAATTTTGAAACTGAATGAAATAGAAAATACACTTGAAATCTTCAATAATAGAGCAGATCAAGCAGAATGAAAGAATCTCAGAACACAAAGACAAGTCTTTATAAATAATCAAGTTAAACAAAAATAAATAAAAAAAGAACAATGTCCTATATATCACAAAAAGCTTTTGTGATATATAGGACACATAAAGTGACCAAATGTATGAATTATTTTTATTTCTAAAGGTGAAGACAGAATAAAAAGTTTCAAAAACCTATTAAACAAAATGACAAATGAAAACTTCTCAATTCAGATACAGGAGGCCCAGCAATTCACAGATACAATGCAAAAAGGTCTTTTTCACAGCATATTATAGTCAAACTGCATAAACTCAATGATAAAAAGAAAATTCTAAAAACTGCAATAAAAAAACATTTAGTCATCTATTTTTTAAGGTTTTTATCAAAGTAGCAGTAGACTTCTCAGCAGAAAATTCACAGTCCAGGAGAGAATGGGATGATGTATAAACAGTACTGGAAAAAATAAAAAAATTGTCACCCAAGAATAATATAGCCAGCAAAATTTTCCTTCATAAATGGAGAAATAGTCTTTTCCAGATGAGCAAATGGTGAAGGAATTCACCAACACTAAAACAGGCCTAATAAGAAATGTTCAAGAAAGGTCTCCATTGATTCCATGACAGAAAACCAGCAAACCAAACAGATAAACAGTAAGAGAGAGAAAACAAAACAAATAATATACCAAACAAGTAGAAAATAATTAATAATATGATACAAATAAAATCTCACATAGCAATAAGTAGCTTAAATATAAATAGATTAAATTTTCCACTTAAATAATATAGAATAGCTGAGTGGACTAAAGAAAAATATATGTATTTCCTACAAAGAAACACACTTTACTTATAAATACACATAAAGTCTGAAAGTAAAGAAATGGAAAAATGAATTCCACGCAAAGGAAAACCAAAAGCAAGCAGGAGTAGCTAGCTATGTATCAAATAAATCATACTCGAAGTCAAAATATTAAAAAAAAACAAAAAAGATCATTATATAATGATAAAGAAATTGATAGAGCAAGCATATTATAATTCAAAATATACATGCACCCAACACTGGAGTACCCAAATCCATAAGGCAAATATTACTAGATTTAAAGAAATGGATAAACTCCAATTCAATAATTGTGAGACTTCAATAACCCACTCTCAGCATTATACAGGTCAATTAGAAATAAAATCAACAGAGAAATACTGGACTTAAATAGTACCTTTTAAATGGACCTGACACACATTTGCAGAACGTTTTATAAAACAACTGCAGAATACACATTTTTCTCATCATGATACAGAACATTGTACATAATCAAACAAATGTTAAGCCACAAAAGAAACATAAACCAACTAAAAAAATTAAAATCATATGAAGTATCCTCTCGGACTACAATGGAATAAAACTAGAAATAAATACCAAGAGAAACTTTGGAAACTATACAAATACCTGGAAATATAACAACATGATCTTCAATGACCACTGAGTCCATGAAGAAATTAAGATGGAAATCAAACAATTTATCGAGACAAATGAAAATAGATATAAAACATATATAAGCCTGTGAGAAACAGCAGAAGTGTAATAAGAAGGAATATAATAGCAACAGTGCCTATATCAAAAAACAAAAATTTTTCAAATATATAATCCAATGCACTTCAAGGAACTAGAAAAAGAAGAACAAAACAAACCCAAACTAGTAAAAGAGGAGAGATAATACAGAACAATGCAGAGCTAAATGAAACAGAGAATAACAAAAAAAAAAAAAAACAGCAAAGAATCAATGAAACAAAAAATTGGTTCTTCAAAAGACAAACAAAATTGACAAACTGCTAAGTGGTCTAACCAAGAAAATAAGAGAGAATACCCAAATAAAAAAAATCATAAATGATAAATAAGACAATATAACTAGGCCAGATGCAGTGGCTCAGGCCTGCAATCCCAGCATTCTGAGAGGCCAAGGTGGGTGGATCATTTGAAGTGAGGAGTTTGAGACCAGTCTGGCCAACATGGTGAAACTCTATCTCTACTAAAAAAAAAAAAAAAAGAAAAAAACAAAAATTAGCTAAACCTGGTACCAGATACTTGGGAGGCCAAGGCACAAGAATAGCTTGAACCCAGGATGCCACTGTGCTCCAGCCTGAGTGACAGTATAAAACTATGTCTCAACAAAAATAAAAAAATAAAGAAGATATAACTGATACAACAGATATTAAAGAACAATGTTTAGAGGCTATTACAAATATATGCTTACAAATTGGAAAAAATAAATTTCTGGAAAAATGCAATCTATCAAGATTAAATCAAGAAGAAATTAAAAACCTGAACAGACCAATAAGAAACAGCAAGATTGGATCAGAATTAAAAAGCCATTCAATAAAAAAACTCAGAAATGGATGGAATATTTTTTGATGGAATATTTTTTTTCTTACTGCTTTGTTTGAATTTGTTGTAGATTCTGGATATTAGATGTATAGATTGTGAAGATTTTCTCCCACTCTGTGGATTGTCTGTTTACTCTGCTGACTGTTCCCTTTGCTTTGCAAAATCTCTTTAGTTAGGTATCAGCTATTTATCTTTGTTTTCAATGTATTTGCTTTTGGGTTCTTGGTCATGAAATCCTTGCCTAAACCAACATCTAGAAGGCGCTTTCCAATGTTATCATCTAGAATTTTTACACTTTCAAGTCTTAGGTTTAAGTCTTTAATCCATCTTGAGTTGATTTTTTTTATAAGGTGAGAGATGAGGATCCAGGATCATTCTCCTACAGGTGGCTAGCCAATTGTCTCAGAACTATTTGTTGAAAAAGATATCCTTTCCCCACTTAATGATTTGGTTTGCTTTGTCAAAGATCAGTTGGCTTAAGTATTTTGGTTTATTTGTGGTCTCTCTATTCTATTCCTTTGGCCTATGTCCCTATTTTTATACCAGTACCATGCTGTTTTGGTAATTACAGCTACACTATAAATATAGTTTGAAATCAGGTAGTGGGATGCCTCCAAATTTGTTCTTTTCGCTTAGATTTGTTTTGCCTATGTGGGCTTCTTTTTAGTTCCATATGAATTGCAGAATTCTTTTTTTTTCTAATTCTGTGAAGAATGATGGTGGTATTTGGACAGGGACTGCATTGAATTTGCAGATTGCTTTTGGCAGTATGGGCATTTTCATAATATTGATTCTACCCATCTATGAGTATGGGATGTGTTTCCATTTATTTGTTTGTGTTGTTTATGATTTCTATCAGCAATGTTTTTTTGCAGTTTTTCTTATACAGGCCTTTCAATTCCTTTTTTAGGCATATTCCTAAATATTTTATTTTATTATTTTGCAGCTATTGTAAAAGGAGTTGAGTTCTTGATTACTCACTTGGTTGCTGTTGGTGTAGAGAAGAGCTACTGATTTGTGTACATTAATCTACATGTCCATGTGTTCTCATTATTTAGCTCCCACTTACAAGTAAGAACATGTAGTATTTGGTTTTCTCTTCCTGCATTACTTTGCTAAGGATAATGGCCTCCAGCTCCATTCATATTCCTGCAAAGAACTTGATCTCATTCTTTTTTATTGTTGTATAGTATTTCCCCATATATATGTACAACATTTTCTTTATCCAGTCTACCACTGATGAGCATGGAGGTTGAATACATGTCATCACTATTGTGAACAGTGCTGCAATGACCATACGCATGCATGCACGTGTCTTTATAATACAACAATTTATATTAGTTTGGATATGTATGTGGCAATTGGATTACTATGTTAAATGTGATTTCTGTCTTTAGGTTTTTGAGGAATTGTTATACTGCCTTCTACATTGGTTAAAGTAATTTACACTCCCACCAACAGAGTATAAGTGTTCCTTTTTCTCTGCAACCTCATCAGCATCTGTAATTTTTTCACTTTTAAATAATAACTACTCTGACTAGTGTGAGATGGTACCTCATTGTGGATTTGACTTGCATTTCTCTAATAATCAGTGATGTTAAACTTTTTTTTACATATGATTGTTGGCTGCATGTATGTCCTTTGAAAAGTGTATGTTTATATCCTTTGTCTGCTTTTTAATAGGGTTGTTTGTTTTTTCTTATAAATTAGTTTAACAATTCCTGGGTGATGTATCTTCTTAATTTAATCAGAATATCTTGGGTCAGACCAGGTATTGTTAGGTTTTCAAATTTCCCATACAATTCTATTTTTGCTTTAATGTTGAGAACTATTGGCGTACATGACCACATTGATGCAGCAAAGTAGTATAATAGGTTAATGGAAGTGAAAATATTGGAGAAAACTTAAAAACATACAGCACAGGAACTCACATTTTCCTATCATTAAACTTTCTAAAAATATCTCTCTATATAAAACAATATGCAGATATCATAATCCAACAGAATTGGAGAATGTAGCTCACAAAATGTAACTCCAGTAGAATATTCAGTGAAAATATTAAAGTTGACTTTTATTTTATTGGAATATATTTGTAATGTAAAAAAAATTAGAGGCATTTTTTCTGTATGATCAGAAAGATATGCTCTGCTATTTGTCCTGCTTTCTCTTTACTTTATAGGTCAAATAAAGGATGCAAAATATTATTTTTAACTGCACTAAAGCATAGAATATGAGTCTAGACAATCATTTGTTTCTTATATAAAACAAAATCTTAAAGATTCTAGCAGCAATGCAAATTAATTTATTGAAAACAAGTCCATTAATTTTCTTTCAAAAATTTATTGCAAATAGTCATTATTGCCCAAATGTTGAATAATGGAGAGTAATCTGATTTTGACATAGTAAACAGGAAATAATCACTTGTAATACTTAAGGCATTGTGCAGTCAAAAATTGTGCTAACTCCTGAAATTAATCTAAAGTGTCTTCAGGAACTGCACAGGAATATAACTTTTACATATTTTACTTTATTAATTATAATTTCATGTATATCATAGTCTGAATAAAATTATTACAAATTTTGAATAGCAGAAATTTCACACTATAAGAGCTAGAAATCTTATCTTAAATCACTGTAAGATCATGGAAACCTAAAGTAAGATGGTTACAATAGATTTACATATTTCAATGTATTTCTTCATAAATGTATGCATGAAATACGTCTGATTATATGGGATATTTTACTATGATAGCGTTTTCTGTGTTAAATTTAGAAGTCTAACCAATAAGATGCAAGTAGTCGTGAATAGAAATTCACTAACACTTCATAAATACTCAGGGTTTTCCTCAACTAACATTTTAATGTATTATATTAATATCAGTCTTTCTGGAACTTAAAACAGCCATATGAAAAACAAAAACCCATAGGTATCAATAAAACTAATTTTCCAACTTTCTACTGTAAAATTCTACCTGTGAAGGAGACTAACACTTTCTCAATATTAACACCTCAATTAAAAATAAGAATGAGATCTCATATCCAGATAATCAAAATCGATGGGCCTTTAAAGAAAATTCTACTATGTTAAGTGAGCCCTTTGGCACAGTGTCAAAATTCTTCCCTCAAAGCCTCTATTAGGATGTTCTCTCCTGTTGGTACAAACAAGTCAGCTTCACAATCCCATGTACCATGATAAGATTCTGTAAATTGCTCTTGTACATTTCTCCAAGAGGAATGTTTACTTTTAGAACTTTTATTTGGACTACTGACTTCTACCTAGAGAACAGGATTACAGAATTAATCAAGTGGCAGCATCATCTCAGAGTCTTTCAACAATTTGAATTTAAATATGCAGTCAATAGATGATTCCACTTCATACATGATAAACAGGTGAATATGTAGGATTTACATATAGTGATATCTTTCAGAATAATTCTGTAAAAAAAAACTTCCTTTTCTCTAAATATCTTGCTTCCACGTATTTTTATCCCTTATGCAAATTACACTGTGCAAGAAAGTCAGTCTGTAGTAAAATGACTGTGTGAAAATACACCCCATTGTGCACTGAAGCTGTCCATTAGGGAATCATTATTAAAAAGACAATGAATGTCTCCCAGTCTGGAGGACCAGCCTGTTAATTTTAACTTTATACATATGCTATTGGCTATCTATAGTAGATTAAACATGTAATGCTGTATTTTATGTGATCTATTAGGGCCCCTTTGTCTTGTTTTTTATTTATTATTCAGGGCTATTACTGATATTTTTCTGTTGCTCAGTTTTACGTACCAAAAAAACTTTGGTCAATGCAATGCTGAGGGAAAGTCGACATGTTTAATAGAAGAGTTTTGTCATTACTAAAACTTAACCGTGTTGAAAACTGTAGAAGGTCTCAGCTCAGTTCTACTCCTTAAGGATTTTTAGTGTGCTTCTGCTTGACTACTAAGTACAACCTGCACATGAACACTTAGTTCATCCTTGAAGAAACACACTGAGTTTGAAGTTATTTAACACTACCACATAAATATTTCTATTTGAAGATATTTCCAGTTCCATCCTGAAGTGTATAAAATAATGGGGCAGAGCTAGCAGCATGATTTAATGTATTTTTTTCCAGAAATAGCTCTGCCTTTCGCAGAAAAACTAGATTTTAAAAAAAAGGAAAATAGAAAAAGATTACTAAACCATCCTTACTCATTGTAAGCTCTCACAATAGAGGACAAATTTTTTGTAAAACAAAGTCCACATAAATAAAATTTTTGAATACTTTTATAATATTATCCCTTAGAATCTTTTCTTGATTTTCATTTGCTATAAATTATTTGTGTTGACCTTAAGGCTTGTTCTTGCCCTTAAAGTAGTTTAAGCTTGTCAAATTAAAAATTGTTGTTTATTAGCCAAATTATTTTATTCTTAATTCACAACAGCAATTCCGAAAGAATGATTATATATGTTACAGATTTCTTAAAGTTCACTTTGTTGACTTCACTAATAAGCCTGGGTTCATGATCGTTTTACTGTCCTAACTAAAAAAGTAGTAGCCTCATCAAGATTTGCTAATGAATTTGTGTAGGAGGTTTTCCTAAAATATGTAAAATATATTTATATATATATATTAAATATATATAATAAATACATATATTTATATATACTTACTACAACTAAATCCCTTAAATTAGGACAGAGAATAAAGGGTTCCAGAAAGGCAAACACAGGTTGTATCCTATCTTCTCCTAAGGGGAAGCATTATGGGTTAAATGTCAGTAAATGTCGGCAAAATAATGTCTAAGAAAACGTCTGAATTTGTCTGAGTACAGGGACTTTATTGAATAAGGGATCCCTTGAAAAAAGAGAGCACTTATACAAGCATTCATTAAGAAATGTGTCTTTATTGCAATGGCATGGGTGGTAGCGTATTCTGCAATTTTCTTCCTGATTTCTATGAATTATTAGCAATGCTGCTGATGTGTTTCATGTAGGAAGATAGGAAAACTGAAATTGAGGATAATTGAAAAGAAGTAACTTGAAATGGTTCATCAAATAGTTCTTGAAACCATTTTTCTAATTATGTTTGAAATTATATTGTAGTGTTAATGTCAGAATTATTCCATGGTTTCAGAAGATAAAAAGACTATACAATTCACTCAGCAGGTCTTCTTTTATACCCTTTCACCCTGGGAACACTATACTACCTACACACAGCTTTTACACTGAATGTTCTCAGATTTACCCAATAACTAAAGTTACTGTCTCTCCATAGAATTTCATCTGTAAAAGAATATGAAACAAAATGAATCAATGTTGAAACATGCTTTTTTAGGAGACTGAAACCAAATATCTAAGAATGTTCTTACGTTTATTTAGGCTTTCTGTTTGTTGTGGTTTTTATTTTTAATCAAGAGAGACTTTTAAACAACCCTGGACTAATAAAGACTTCTCAATTACACTGGGTTGTCTGAATTTCCTTCATTCTTAAATTTTGAGACAACATACAAACAGTAAAATACACAAACATTAAATATACATTTTATAGAATATATACACACATACGTATGTGTATGTGTGTAGGCATTTGTGTATAGAGAGGCATAGCAGTAGTGAGTGATAGAGATGTGGTATATGTAACAGCACTAATTATATCAACATAGAGAAGATTTCCAATATTCTTCCCAGTCATACTCTCCCATAAGTAACTACTATTTGAACTTCTATTACCATAGATTAGCTTTGTCTGTTAAAAATTTAATGTAAGTTGCATCATACAGACATAATTTTTGAATTCTGTTGTTTATAATGGTATTTCCTGCAACAGTGGTAATTATTTTTTCTTATTCACATGTAGCTTTGCATGGCATGAATGTAAAAATTGTCTTTATATATTCTATTATTGATGGACAATTGGTTTATTCCAAATTTTGTCCCCCATGAACAAAGTTCTCTGAAGTTTCTTGTGCATGTCTTTTGGTAGAAATATAAATTTGATGGATACACTCAGGAGTGGAATTGTTTTCAGTAAATATTTAGTTAGTTTAAGTATCATAAATATGGACAGAGTATCTTCCAAAGTGATTATTTCATCTGGATATTCTTAAATAGATGGTTAAATAATATCACTGGGACTTATTCTACATTAGAATATTTATATTATTATGTTTACTGGAAGTAGTATCATTTTCATATTCTGCCTTATGGAAGTAGATAAGACTTCACTCTGTATCATAGTCTTTCCAGTTAAAGTAAGTCACAACTACAAGCCATGGGGCAGGTCTATTAGTAATACCAGAGGGAAAGAAGGATCTGCAAAAGACTGTAATAAACAGCAATATAAACATCTAATTATTTGATTCTCATACAGAGCTATACAGTGTTCTAGAGTAGTCAGCACACTTTTTCTGTAACAGGCTAGATGTAAAAATGTTAGCTTTGTGGTTTCTGTCACAACTACTCAACTTTATTTATGAATTTTTAAAACATTCATGTGTCATAAAATATCATTCCACTTTTGAAAATTCATAGCTCAAAAGTCATTCCACCACTGTGGAAGACAGTCTGGCACTTCCTCAAGGACCTAGAAATAGAAATTCCATTTGACCCAGCAATCCCATTACTGGGTATATACTCAAAGGATTTTAAATTATTCTATTATAAGGACACATGCACACGTATGTTCATAGTGGCACTGTTTACAATAGCAAAGACCTGGAACCAACCCAAATGCCCATCAACAATAGACTGGACAAGGGAAATGTGGCATATATACACCATGGAATACTATGCAGCCCTAAGAAACGATGAATTCATGTCCTTTGTAGGGACATGGATGAATCTGGAAACCATCATTCTCAGCAAACTGACACAAGAGCAGAAAATCAAACACCGCATGTTCTCACTCATAAGTGGGTGTTGAACAATGAAAACACATGGACACAGGGAGGGGAGCATCACACACTGGGGTCAGTTGGGGGGGGCAAGGGAGGGACAGCAGGGAGGGGTGGGGAGGTCGGGAGGGATAACATGAGGGGAAATGCCAGATGTGAGTGACGGGGAGATGGAGGCAGCAAACCACATTGCCATGTGTGTGCCTATGCAACAATCCTGCATGATCTGCACATGTACCCCAGAACCTAAAGTACAATAAAAAAAATACTAATAATAAAAGAAAATTCTGCCATTTTTGACATCATGTGTGAACCTTAAAGGCATCATACAAAGTAAAGTAAGTCATAAAAAAGACAAATACTGAATATTCTCACTTACATGAGTTATCTCCAGAAGTGGAACCTATAGAAACAGAGAATAATGCTGGTTGTAAGGCTTTAGGAGGTGGTAGAGATGAGATGATGTTGGTTAAAGGGTACACACTTTCAGTTAGAAGATGAATATGCTAAGGGATCTAATGTTCATAATAGTGACCACAGTTAATAATACTATATTGTATATTTGAAATTTGCTAAGACAGTAGATCTTAAGTTCTCTTTTTTAAAATTGCATTTTAGGTTTTGGGGTACATGTGAAGAACAAGCAAGATTGTTGCATAGATACACACATGGCAGTGTGATTTGCTGCCTTCCTCCCCATTACCTATATCTGGCATTTCTCCCCATGCTATCGCTCCCCAGCTCCCCACCCTGCTGTCCCTCCCCTATTTCCCCCCGACAGACCCCAGTGTGTGATGCTCTCCTCCCTGTGTCCATGTGTTCTCATTGTTCAACACCCACCTATGAGTGAGAACATGCAGTGTTTGATTTTCTGTTCTTGTGTCAGTTTGCTGAGAATGATGGTTTCCAGGTTCATCCATGTCCCTACAAAGGGCACGAACTCATAGTTTTTGATGGCTGCATAATTTTCCATGGTGTATATGTGACACATTTTCCCTTCCAGTCTATCATCGATGGGCATTTGGGTTGGTTCCAGGTCTTTGCTATTGTAAACAGTGAGATCTTAAGTTCTTTTACCACATACATGCACAAACAATAAATATGTGAGGATGTGACAATTAGCTTGATTAAATTATTTCACAATGTATACATGTATGATCACTTTATACACTCTAAAAATATACAGTTTTGTCACTTATACCTTAATAAAGTTGAAAACAAAAAGAATTATGCTTTAGGTATGCCTGTGTAGCACCTATCAAGATTATTCTTATGCAGAGTTTCTGGAAATTTATAAATGTGGGCAGATAACACAGGGAATTTAACACTTTAAAAAAGGAAACATTATAAGATCAATACCACTTTTTTTTATGGCTTTTAACCCTATGGAATGACAGTCTACACTATGGATGACTAAAACTTCTATATAACAACATACTTGCTACCTTTAAAAACATATAGGAAAATGTCCAGAGAAACCATGTCCATATCTACTGTAAATTGAGTATGTAAATTTTATAAAGAGAGCTAGAGAAGAAAAATCTAAAGCTTATTTAAACTCTTTCTGAGTCTCTGACTAATACCTTAACTACACAAACACAAAGCAGACGCCCATACGTTTTAACTCCTTTCTGGAATTTTGCCTACTGTACTCAGTACACGTTAACTGTATACAAAGTTTTTCTTAAAAAATGGGAAATCTAATTTCAACTCTGCTAATAAAAAGCAAAAATGGTTTACATTTTCAGAGTCCAATTGTGCTAGAGGGAATAATTTATATGGCTTCAAAGTAAGAGATTAGACAGGCAATTCATCCAATTCACCCGAAAATACCCCCTAGCTCTTAGATGGTGTGGCACATGCACATTCCCTACTGCTACCTGAAGTCATATTACTGTGACAATTATTGGATATCACATAGGACATAATGAGTTCCTTTTCATAGTAAGCTGAGTTATGGCTCTGTGTTTTCCATAACATTGTTTGTTAGATTGAGGCTTTAGAATTAAAATTTTTAACTTAATGTCCTCTCATTAAAAATTTAAAATAAATCATAAACTGTAACTGGATTAATGTCTTGTGGTAGTCTTTAGTACTGATCTATAGCATTTCTGTTTCTCCTTTTTCTAGATGTAAACCAGAATTGCATTTCAATCTGACAGCTAATGAAATATGAACATAATTGACATATAAAACCACGGAGAGCATCACACACTGGGATCTGTTGGGGGAGGCTAGGGGAGGGATAGCAGTGGGTGGGGAGGTTCTGGAGGGATAACATAGGGAGAAATGCCAGATATAGGTGACGGGGGGATGGAGGCAGCAAACCACATTGCCATGTATGTACCTATGCAACAGTCCTGCATGATCTGCCCATGCACCCCAGAACCTAAAGCACAACAACAACAACAAAATCACTGGAGTACAGCCTTGAGGAGTTAATGCACATCCTTTTCTGTCTTTTTTTCTATTTCTATATTTATTAGTGATATGCCACATGGCTGTCACTTTTGACTCCCTGAGAGACAATAACACAGAAACAGGAAAAAGATAAGAAAAAGGATACAGAGGAAAGTATAAAATATATCTCTATGTAAATATGCAAAATATAAATAACTCTCCAAACTAGGACTGGAGGGGGAAAAAGAATGTAGGTTATTGAAGAAAGAGTAAGCCAGAAATAAAGAAGATGAAGTGGTATATTTGGTGAGTAATGACTGAGCATCGCTAATTAAACAAGAATTCTTCTCTAGATTCCCCATTCCTGAATCTGAGTCAGAAAATACTCAATGGCCGTTATTAAGATGTCTCTTTATGTAACCACACATACTTGGCAATTTTAAAATGGCTTTTTTTTTTTCAAATACCACATGTTCTCATTTATAGGCGGGTGTTGAACAATGAGAACACATGGACACCGGGAGGGGAGCATCACATACTGGAGTCTGTTGGGGGGGCCAGGAGAGGGACAGCAAGGGGTGGGGAAGTTGGGAAGGGATAACATGGGGAGAAATGCCAGATATAGGTGACGGGGGGATGGAAGCAGCAAACCACCTTACCATGTATGTACTTATGCAATAATCCTTCATGATCTGCATGTGTACCCCAGAACCTAGCACATGTACCCCAGAACCTAAAGTACAATAAAAAATGGCTTTCTAGAATTTTAATCATGTAGAATAATTAATAACTTACTTGCCAACCAAAACAAAGCTATAAAAAGCATCACCTTTCAGGATGGTTGCATATCATTTCAATACATGAAAACTAGGAAAATACAGCACCACATGGTAGCTGTAGCATATAGAGAAGAATTCTATACTTGGTATTTTGAAAAGCAAAGACCTTCTCAACCAACTTCGTTACCCTCATCTCCACCACACATGGAATAAAATAAAAACCCAAGACATAGCAGAAGTGAATACACATTTAGCTTGACTCCAAACTATTTTGGATTGTATAACAGTCACAATACTATCCTTTCTCTCTCCTCTCTCTCCTTCCTTCCCTTCTTCCTTCCTTCCTTCCTCCCTCCCTTCCCTCATTTTTTTTCCCCTCCAGGAAAAAAGTCAGGTGCTCCAGATAGCACAGAAAAATCAACCAATATTTTATTAATATGTTCCCTCTCTCCATAACAAGGAAGAAAATGATTTTCTAAGTTCAAAGAAAATAATGAAAGTCACTAGTGCTCCCTAAATAATTCAGACTCCATATGCAAAATAGATCATCAATGTGCTCATACTAGAAAATGTACAACTCTAAATGCAAAAGAGCTCTGATAATACAAACTGAAACAGTCCTACTTCATGAAATCTGAACTAAGGAAACATAAAAACTGATAATGTAAGAGAAATAAATATAGCAATGAAAAATATGCCCAAAAGTTCCTTAAATTTTTAAATTATTCATCTTAGATTTTCATTTTGTGTGTGTGAGGAAAGAGATTTCGAGTATAAAATTCTAAAATGTGTGAGCATTTTATTCTCCTGCTACCTGTTTGACTATTCACCCATATAATGGAATGTGACAGAAAAGTCATTTTTGTAAGCATATTTAGCTTAGCTAGACATACACAGAGCATAATTTCCTATTTTCTTATATGCCAACAAGTAGGATTCTCACATATCAGAACTGTACAAACACAAGTCTTCACTTCTAGTAAAAATGCATCTGCTCCCTTGCTGCTCTATCAAGTTTAGTTATGCAAATACTATTGAATGAAGCTAGACTCCTAGACTCCCTGTGTAGTCCTGCCTGCTATTAATGCATCTGTAAGAGTCTTCTAAAGACTCCTGTGAAAATGTTTCGGTAAGTGTAATGACATTTTTTGTGAAAAAAAAAAAAAGAGCTAAAAAGGAAATTTTATCAAGTGGAACAAATTATTAACAAGTTGGAAAAATAGATGCTTAAATCCTTTCCACCTGAAAAGTATTTATTAAGCCTGTTATTTGCCTAACCCTGTTTCAGGCACTGAATGGTATTAAAAAAGGTTGCTAGTCGGGCGCAGTGGCTCATGCCTGTAATCCCAGCACTTTGAGAAGCAAAGGCAGGTAAATCACGAAGTCAATGGTTCTAGACCATCCTAGCCAATATGGTGAAACCCCGTCTCTATTAAAAATACAAAAAAAATCAGCTGGGCATGGTGGTATGTGCCTGTAATCTCAGCTACTTGGGAGGCTGAGGCAGGAGGATCACTTGAACCCAGGAAGCAGAGGTTGCAGTGAGCTGAGATCATGCCACTGCACTCAAGCCTGGCGACAGAGAGAGACTCCTTCTCAAAAAAAGAAGAAAATGTGGCTGATTTGAATTTTGCTTTTAAATATTCACACAAAAGAAATAAAGTATCCAAATATGTGTTTCGGATAATGAACATCAAAAACACTCAAAAGAGAAATAACGAGGAAAGCTTCTTGAAAATATCAACTTTCAGCATTTGTTTCATTGCATGATCAAGACACTGCATTAAAATTTGAGAGACACATAAATGTTATAAATGAATTATAGCATAACTGGGATTTAAATACATTTTGTAGTGGAGATAAAACTTATGACCTCTGGGAACACGGGAGGAAACTCAGTGCATAATTTACATTAATACAAAACCTATAGAGGAGGTTAAATTTAAGTCAAATACAATATTAAAATTGTGAATATATGACAGATGAATATGATTTTGACTGGAGAAGAAGAAAATGGGGTGATATAAAGAAAAATTAAAATAGCATAGCTTAAATAGATAAGATGCAACCTGGATACTGTTTTGAAGAAATTATTTATTTTGATTGAAAGGGAAATTTAAGAATGCAAAATATGAAAATGTAGCCAGGTACAGTGGATCAAGCCTATAATCCCAGTACTTTGGGAGGTGGAGGTGGGTGGATTACCTGAGGTCAGGAGTTCCAGCCCAGCCTGGCCAACATGGTGAAATCCTGTCTCTACTAAAAAATACAAAAATTACCCAGGCATGGTGGCAGATACCTGTAATTTCAGCTCCATGGGAGGCTAAGACAGGAGAATCACTTGAACTCAGGAGGTAGACGTTGCAGTGAGCCAAGATCATGCCATTGCACTTCAGCCTGGGCCACAAGAGTGAAACTCCATCTCAAAAAAAAAAAATGTGTGTGTGTGTGTGTGTGTGTGTGTGTGTGTGTGTATATATATATATATGAAAATGCATACTGAATATAGAATATACCAATTCTTGTTATCACATATTTATTTCTTAAAAATACATATATTAAAATATGTTTTATTTTTATTTATCTTTTTAGAAACAAGTTCTCCCTCTATCACTCAGGCTAGAGTATAGTGGCATGATCATAGCTCATAGCAGCCTCAAATTTCCTGGGCTCAAGTGATCTTCCTACCTCAGCCTTACCCAGTTAATTCTTAAAAAAAAAAAAAAAGAAGAAGAAGAAGAAGAAAGGAAAGAAGGAAGGAAAGGAAGGAAGGAAGGAAGGAAGGAAAAGTAGAGAGATAGGCTCTTGCTATTTTGCCCAGGCTGGTCTTGAACTTCTGGCCCCAAGTAACCCTTTGGCCTTGGCCTCCCAACGTGCTGGGATTATAGGTGTGAATCACTGCACCCAGCCAAAATATGTTTCAGAAAGCAACTCTAACAATACTATAAAAGATAAACTAGATAAACTAGAGAGATAAGAGTTAATGGGCACTGCTTTAATCAGTCATTAATGTATCTGTTTTTGCACAACAGTTACTTTAAGGTGTTTGGCAAAACTCCAATTCCTGGAGATGTTAAGAAGTGTTATGTTAGAAGAAAAAACTGAGATAAAATACAAGATTGTTAAGGAGTGTTATGGAACAAAACAAATACTTTTTGTGGTCAAATAAATTTGAAAATACTGATTGGAGAGTTGAGCAAAAATATTCACTAGAGGTCATAGGATAATTTAAAACATGTTAATTTATTTTCAAGTGGAGACTATTTCACACATTTCTAAGGTCTTAGAAACACTATTTCTATGTTTTAGAATTTCAAACATTCTAAAATGTTTACATTTCCAAATTTTCTAAGGAAAGATTCAAATACATTTTTGAAGGATAGTTTTTTAAATTACTAACTTATTATCACCTAAAACTTCCTATAAATGCTAACTGAAAGCAATGAGTCTAATTAAAGAAAAGGGTTAAAATGGAAACTGAGGGCCATATGATGTTTCTGCCTCACCTTTTACTCTACTTCAGTAATGTCACAAGTGGCTATCCTAATTCCTAAATATTTTAGGAAGCTCCTGTAGTCCATATGCTTTAACTCAAAAATTCTTCTTGAGGGTCCACTGAAATTCACATTATTTGGGGCATATAGTGGTTAGTCTGTAAAACCCACTAGCAGCTACTGTTGCCTTGGGTTTTTATTTTATTATTATGCCTATAGGTTTTTGATGGCATAATAATTATGAAGTGTGACAGAAAAGAAAATCTATTGCATTTCTTTCCACTCAAAGCGGGTTTAATATGTCTCTTGTTTATTGTACAATGCTAAATATGGCAAAGAAAACACAGGAAAAGAGTAACAACAACAACAAAGAAAAACAAAAACAGAAACGAAGGGCATTGAGCTAAGAAAGAAAATGGAGTAATTAGAAAAGATCTCAGTTCCACAGGTACAGCAGGAGTCCAGCATTTGCAGAACATAATGGGGGCAAGGGGAAAGGCTGAAACACTAGCCATAGAAATTGACCAGTAGAGGCTGGGCACAGTGTTTCATGCCTGTAATCTCAACACTTTGGGAGTCCAGGGCAACTGGATCCGTTGAGCTCAAGTGTTAAAGACCAGCCTGGCCACATGGTGAAAATCCATGTCTACTAAACAACACAAAAATTAGATAGGTGTGTGGTGGCAGTTACTAGGGAGGCTGAGGTCCGGGGATCTCTTGAGCCCAGGCTGTGGAGGTTGAAGTGAGCAAAGATCATCGTGCGACTATATTCCAACCTTCTAGCCAGGGTGACAGAATGAGACCTTGCCTCAAAAAAAAAAAAAAAAAAAAAAAAAGGAACAAAAAAAGAAATTGATTGAATAAGATCTTCTTGAATTACAATTTTTCTTTTTCTCTTTCCAATGCCTTGAGTATGCTGTACTCCTTCCCTGTTTGTATCACTCTGCACACAGGCCTCTATGCTATATAAACCTTACCTTTCTGTTCAAATTCTGCAAGCATCGCCATATTCAGAATACTATGTCAACAGATATGACCTTTTTCTTTTTTTGTTATTATTTAAGTCATCATAATGAGAATTTGATTGATTGGACAAGATGAACAAGATGACCCTTGGATGGGATCATGTTTTGTGGGTGTTCAGTGAGCACACAAAAAATGATAGTTACTCTGACATTTTCCTTGGGGAAGTCAAGGTTATGATCAGGGCTGCTAATATTTTACTAAAATTTTAAAAAGCTTGTATAATTTATTTATTTGGAAATGTTTCTTTTGTTTGTGACCCAATAGTTCTCTTCACCTATTCTGAGGAAAGGTTTCATTTTCCTCTCACAGGAGCTACATTTGAAAATAGAAGAACAAAGTCTTCAGGAATTCACTGTAGAGGGAAAATCCGCATTCATCCTGACTCTCCCATACTGGACTTTTCGCTCCCTAAAGAATTTTACCTACATGTTAATTCTGAGATAATAGAGTGACCTGAAAAAAGGAGAACTGTACAGAAAGCAGGCAACACTAATTCAAAGATGCACAGAGCATAATAAGAAACAGTGTGCCATCTATGCAAAAGAGAGGGAGAAGCAGCAGGAGGCTAAGATAGAAAAAAATAAATAAGAGCAGAATGACTACCTTTGAAGGAAGATATGGTGCACTGCAAGGGTAAGAAGCAGCCTTTCTGAGGAGAAAGACAACCTCTGTTGGCAGAGTCCAAAGTAATAATTTGTCAAATAGCTCACAAGAATGTCGGAACAGAAAGGACAGCTGGTCACTGTGTATTTTATCACAGTCGTAGATACGGGGCATAATAAAGCAACCAGAACCACTAGTTTGAAGGACAAATACATGATTATAAAATAAATGAAATAAACATTCATATAAAAGTACATTAAATCATCAGCCCTAGCTATCCCAGTTGACGTTTCCCTAGATTTCTAGTCTATCTATGACATACATTTATATAATGACAAAAATAATATGATGTTATATAATTGTAATATAATGTTGGCTTGCACTAGATAAATAAACTCTGTAAGTCCCAGGGTCCATGATTTTTCACCTGTGTTTATCTGTTGAACAGATGTGTTCAATTAATACGAATTAAATGAGTAAATACTGACTCATACATTTTAACTCTAGTGCAACTATCTTCCACACCCAGAGGAGAGAATAAACTCAAGAACAAATAAATCTTTATATAATTTGCCTTTCTTTCCCTTCCTTACCTTTAGTTTACTTTATATGAAAATCATAATGACTATAGAACAAATTTAGTATAGGAATTATTTTTTTTTTAATTTTTTACTTTGAGAGTCCCTCATTGTCACCCAGGCTGGAGTGCAGTGGCATAATATCGGCTCACTGAACTTCATGGGTTCAAGAAATTATCCTGCCTCAGCCTCCTGAGTAGCTGGGACTACAGGCACATGCAACCACGCCTAGCTAATTTTTGTATTTTTAGTACACACAAGCTTTCACCATGTTTGCCAGGCTGTTCTAGAACTCCTGACCCCAGGTAATCTGTCCACTTCAGCCTCCCAAAGTGTTGGGATTACAGGTGTGAGCCACTGCACTTGGCTGAGAAGTTATTTTACTTAAAGTTTAAAAACATGTCAGTGTTACTTTTGCTTATGAGTATGATGGAATGTTGTGAGACACTGTGTAAATAGTGTCAAGTCCAATAATATTAATAGTGAAGAAAACAACTATAAATATGGGCAAAATCCAGGACATATAACAAAAACTGTTGTTTCTTAATTTGATTTTTTTTATTTCTGTTTTTGTGTATCTAGTGGCAGAGAGATGCTGAAGAAATTGCACTAGGCAATACAAGATTTGAGAGAGGGGAAAATACAGAGATGTTAGCTGTCAGTCAAAAATCACAATATTCTGGGCACAGGGTAAGTAGTTTTGAATACAGAATTTGCTAGTTCACAGAGATGCTATTGAAGAATACACAATAAACAATCAGAACTTCTGGTGGTCTCATGGGATTAGACAGAAAAAATTAGAGACTTCGAAGACAAGATAACATCAAGTTGTTGCAAAAGTCATTGTGGTTTTTGCTCCTAAAAGCAATGGCAAAAAGCTCAGTTTCTTTTGCACCAACCTAACTAATAAAAGGCAAAAAGCAGTGAATTGAGTCAGACACACTGCTAGTTTTCCTTTCAAGGCAAATTCTGAAGCCACTTAATTTAGAAGGTTAATAAGAAAACCTTCACACTTATTCCAATAAGCGAATCAGAGTACACAGCAGTTCTACTTTGCTAAAGAGAAAAGCGTGTATTTCAGGACTTATAAGGACTACCGTAGAATTATAACCATGGTCATGACCATTATCAACAAGAGAAGAGATAAAAAGTGTTGGCAAGAATGTGGAGAAAAGGGAGACTGCGCACTGTTGGTGAAAATATAAATTGGTACAACCTTTATGGAAAGCAGGCAGTATGAAGTACCTCAATAAAACTAAAAATAGATCTACCATATGATCCAGCAGTCCCACTTGTAACATATCCAGATACACAAAATTGATGCTGATATCCTGGTCACATCTGTAAAAATTCTATTCCAGATGAATACTTGTTTCATGGGCAATGTCATTTTACAAAATGTAACTGTTCTGTGTGCTTATAATTTATATGTTCTTCTAAATTCATAAAAATATTCCTCTTAAGGGTATCTTGTCCTATATCCTTTGAGTGCTTTCAACATATATAAATTCTCTTTAAACATTCTCTTAAATTATATAAAATTATGTCTGGAATAATGTGAAGTAATATCTTCTGATTATGAAATTATTGTACATTCATTGTAGAAAATTAATTTCAGTATATTGATATGACTTTTGTATGCTTTATTATGTAGTTGAGTTAAAAGTACAAGCTGATTTTAAAGCAGAACTAATTAAGCTGCAGTTAATGATCCCAGAAGGAAGAAGATTTAACTACTGCTTGGTGATTTTATGATAAATATCTGCCACTGCATTTATTAGTTTGCTAATCTTCCCCAATTAGAAATAAGGCTTGAGACATTTAACATTAGTTTCAAAGATGCAAACTAAGATGGCTAAAATTTCTTGGCAAAGAAAAGAACCATTCTGCTGTAGCATTGCTTTTCAGTTTTAGTATATCATGTAATTTTTAATGTTAACAATTTGTTACTATACTTTAAGTTCTGGGGTACATGTGTAGAATGTGCAGTTGTTACAGAGGTATACGTGTGTCATGATGGTTGGCTGCACAAATCAACCTGTCATTGACATTAGATATTTTTCCTAATACTATCCCTCCCCAACTCCCCCACCCCAGTCAGTGTGTAATGTTCCCCTCCCTATGTCCATGTGTTTTCATTGTTCAACTCCCACTTATGAGTGAGAACATGTGGTGTTTGGTTTTCTGTTCTTGTGTTAGTTTGCTGAGAATGATGGTTGTCAGCTTCATCCATGTCCCTGCAAAGGACATGCATTCATCCTTTTTATGGTTGCATAGTATTCCATGGTATTTATGTATCACATTTTCTTTATCCAGTCTATCACTGATGGACATTTGGGTTGGTCCCAAGTCTTTGTTATTGTGAACAGTGCCAAAATAAACATACGTGTGCATGCGTCTTTATACTAGAATGATTTATAATCCTTTGGGTATAATCCCAGTAATGGGATTTCTGGATCAAATAATATTTCCTGTTCTAGATCTTTGAGGAATCACCACCCTGTCTTCCACAATGGTTGAAATAATTACACTCCTTACCAACAATAATTACACAGTCACCACACTATCTTCCACAATGGTTGAAATAATTACACTCCCACCAACAGTGTAAAAGTGTTCTTATTTCTCCCCATTCTCTCCAGCATCTGTTGTTTCCTAACTTTTTAATGATCACTACTCTAACTTACATGAGATGGTATCTCAACGTGGTTTTGATTTGCATTTCTCTAATGATCAGTGATGATGAGCTTTTTAAAATATGTTTGTTGGCTGCATAAATGTCTTAATTTTAGAAGTGTCTGTTCATATCTTTTGCCCACATTTTGATGGTTTATTTTTCCTTGTAATTTTGTTTAAGTTCTTTGTAGATTCTGGATATTAGGCCTTTGTCAGATGGAAAGATTGCAAGTGTTGTAATTGTATTTCTTATTATCTTTTTATGTGAGCCTTTCTATTGTGTATAAAGTAATGTTGCATCATGGTTTTGATTTGAATTTGTCTAATGACTAATAGTATGGAGCATCTTCTCATGTTCTTATGGAACAATGTATATTTTCTTTAGAGAAATATCCATTAAAATAATTTTCATCTTTTAACTAAGTTATTTACATTTTTATTAGTGAGTTCTAAGTGTTATTTATATTTTCTAGGTAGAAGTCTCTTACTAGGTATATAATTTTCAAATGTTGCTTTGATTATATGTGTTGTTTTCCTGTTTGGATGATGTTTTCGAAGCACAAAAGTTTTTAATTTGATGAAGTCGAATCAATGCAATCTTTCTCATTTTGCTTCTTGTATTGTTTCATATCCAAAAAACATTATTTACAGAACTCTTCCTGAAAATTAAGAATTTTATAATTTTAGTTCTCATATTTAGGTCTATTGATTTTTGTATATGGTGTCAGGTAGGGCTCAACTGTCATTCTTTTGCATGTGAATATACTTTTGTCTCAGTAACATCTGTTATAAATATTGTTTCCCTATTTAATTGCCTTAGTAACTTTCTCTAAAGTCAGCTGACCATAAATAGGAATTTATTTCCAACTTTTATTACATTAGAATTATCTAAATGTGTATTCATATGCAATATCATACTGTATTGATGACTGAAACTTTGTAGTAAATGATAAAAATCTGGAAAATAAGTTCCCAACGTTGTTGCTCTTTTCAAGTTCTGTTGGCTAATCCAATTTCTTGGCACTTTCATATAAATTGAATGGTCAGTTATGAATTTATACAAAAAGGTAGCTGGGTTTATGACAGCAATTGTATTGAATTAGTAGACCATTATTGATTATTGATATTTTAACAACTTTGCCTTCTGATTCATTAGTGTGGGATGTTAGTTTTCAATTCTTTAGGCCTTCTGTAATTTCTTTCAACAATGTCATGTAACTGTTAATGTACAAATCTTGAACTTATTTTTTAAAAGTATTTTCTCTATCTTCATGCTACTGTAAGTGGAATTGTCTTCTAAATTTATTTTCTGATTTTCCATTGCCATTTTATAGAAATGCAATACATTTGTATGTTAATCTGGTATTCTGCAAACTTGATAAATGTGTTTGTTAGTTTAAATAGTTTTGTATGTATGTGTATAATTTGCATGTATGTGTATAATTTGTTATTTTATGTGATGTCTTTGGTTGTGGTATCAGGGTATCTCTGGCCTCACAGAATGATTTGGGAAGTGAACTTCTAATTTTTTTTAAAGTGTTTTGAAGGACTGATGTTAATTCTTCTTTAATCACTTGTAAAATTCATCAGCTTCACTGGTACCTAGGCTTTTCTTCCATGTTTTAAAAAATTTTAAATTTAGTGTATTACTTGTTATAGGTATGCTTTATGATGTGGAATACAGAGGCATCCACATGAAAACAGTTTAGGAAAATTATATGGTGATGTCTTTGCAAATGTGATTAAATGAAAGATCTTGAAAAACCATTGTCCTGGTTTTTCAGATGGGCCCTAATTGAGAGCACAAGTGTCCTACTAAGAGAAGGAATAACAGAGATTTGATACAGTTAGAGGGGACGGCATACACACAGAAGAGGAGGCTGTAAGAAAACAGAACCAAGAGATTTAAAGATGTTGGCCTGGAAAGATCAGCATAATATAGCCACAAGTCAAGGAAAGATGACATCACAAGAACCTGGAGGAGACAAGGAATGATTCTCATCTAAAGCCTTTACAGAACATGAAGTCCTGCTAACACTTTTGTTTTGGCTCAGTGATACTGATTTTGGACTAGTGGCATCCAAAACTCTGAGCAAATAAATTTGTTGTTTTAAGTCACCAAGTTTTGTGATACTTTGTTTTTATTTTTTTATTTTCACTATTTTTGTAATGACAATAAAAACTGGACATATTTATTGTGTAACATGATGTTTTGAAACACATATACATATAATATATATATATATATATATATCAGAAATATATACACATTGTGGAATGGTTAAATCAAGCTAATTAACATTATCTACTTACCTCATGTACTTTGTGTGTGTGTGTTTGGTCAGAACACTTAAAATCTATTCTCTAGTATTTTGCTTTAGTAGTTACAGAAAACTAATTCATAGGTCTATATTCACATTTCTTTTATAATTTCACTGAAGTCAGTTTTGTAGTCTGGGACTTTCTAAAATATTGGGTTTTTTTTTTGTTTTTTGTTTTTTTTTTGAGACGGAGTCTTACTCTGCTGCCCAGACCGGAGTGCAGTGGCATGATCCCAGCTCACTGCAAGCTCCACCACCCCCAACCCCGGGTTCAAACAATTCTCCCTGCCTCAGCTTCTCGAGTAGCTAGGATTACAGGCACCTGTCAACATGCCTGCCTAACTTTTGTATTTGTTTTTAGCAGAGATGGGGTTTCACCATGTTGGCCAGCCTGGTCTCAAACTCCTGAACTCAGGTGATCTGCTGGCCTCAGCCTCCAAAAATGCTGTAATTACAGACATGAGCCACCGTGCCTCGCCAATATTTATACACTTTATCATTTAAATAATTAGTTGGGATTGATTGTTTAAGGATCCCCCCATAATTCTTTATATTTGTGTATGCTTAGTGTTAATTTTCTCCTTTTCCTTCTAGACTTTTGTAATTTGTTGGCTTTACTCTTTTTTCTAGGCCAAGTAACTTAAAACTTGTCAGTTTTTTAGATCCAAACATTAGGTTTGGCTTTATTGATTTTCTCTAAAACTAGATGTCCTTTATTTCTGCTGTGATCTTCATTATTTTCTTCCTAGTGCTTGCTTTAGGTTTAATTTTTTTCTAGTGTTATAAAGGATAATAAAATTCTCATATAGCACTGCTTTAACTACATCCTATACTTTTTTGTATGCTGTATTTTTTTCATTCCTTATTATAGTATGTCTAATTTCCTTGCAATTTATTCTTTGTCTCCTTAGTTATTTAGGATCCATCCCTCTCATGGAAGTTCTGGCCTCTCATGTAGAAAATCTTTTCATCTGGATTTCATTGTAACACCCCAGGGGTAAGCATTGGGAAAAGGGAACTAACATAGTTATTTTTATGTGAACAAACAATCTACTACTCATAAAAATAATGTATATATTGTTGATACAATTATTAAAAATGAATAATAAAAACTCAATGCACATTGTATCTTTTCATACACATATTAACCATTTAGAATCCTAATTTTGAAGGTGCTTGCTGATGTATTTTGCTCCATTTTCTATTAGGTTCATGTGAATTTCAATTATAGGTTTTAGTTATGAAGTTAGCAATTTAATAACAAGAGGGGAATTCATGGGAAAGAGAACAAAGGAAAAGATGAAAAGACACAAGAGATAGGAACATAAAGGAAAGAATCCCCGTTAATTACTATTTTTTCAAGTTTTATGTTTATTAAAAGATGTCAGTAACACCTAGTGACTCTTGTTTATGAATTTTGGAAAAGAATAATGATTTGAAAGTTTAAAGCCATTATTGGAAAGTTCTGGTATTTTTTAATAGACAACCAGTAATTTTCCATACAATTAGAGAACTGATTTTTGTGATTATCAATGAATAGATGAGAGTCATAAAAGGCAGTAAATGGGATGCTAGAGATTTCAATGCAGTTTGTTTCTTACAAAGTCTCATTCTTTACATTTAGGATCCCTTAGGATGGATTAAATAAGCAAAATTAATCACTGTCTTAAATCTGTTTTAAATCTGTTATTTGTAGTAGAAAGTCTTAAGACACTTTTTAAAGTACAAGTGCTTTTGTTATGTGAGATTCACTGTGCTGTTGCAATTTCATCTTTCTGAGGAGAAAAAAAAAGTCCTGCTGTTATATAGGACAGAGGCTGCAAATAAACTGAAGTGATGGTAACTCCCCAGACAGCAAGCATTTCAATAGTAAACTTTAACAGCACGATTGAAAAAGAGTGAACTGGCCCATTAAATTTGTTTTATTACTGTAAAATCTTTCACTCCAAACAGAAGCAGTAGCTACCATTCCTTACACTGTGATGCACTCTTATCTAAGTAATTCCCCCTTCCTCACTGGGGAGATTTATGAACTCAGCTTTTATTGCATAGAGCTACTTATAGCAAAAATCAGCTGGACAGTTGACATTCTTCAAATAATGTATCTGGTGATCCTTTTCCTGCTGTGAACTATATGATTATCTTCTGTGAGCTACATTCAACTTTAATACTTTATTTTGGGATTTTGAAATTTTCAAATAATCCAATTATTTTGCCCATTTAAAAACAATTGGGCTGTCTACTATTTTACAGTTAATTTTAACATTCTTTATATATTCATTTATGACTACTTTTTCAGATACACACAAAGCATATATTCTTGTCTTATTATTGTTTGTCTTTTCTCTATTAATAGTATTTGATAAATAAAATTTCTTAATTTTAATGAATTCTAATGTATAAATCTTTTAAAAGATGATTAATACTTTTTGTATCTTGTAGAAGGCATCTTTTCCTATCTTAAATTATGACATTTTTTAATAGAAGCATTTTTGTTTCAACTTTCATATTTAGGTAAACCATCCTGCTCAAATTAATTTTTGTGTTTGGTGTGAGGCAGGATGGAAGGCGTTTTCGTCTTTTTTATTGATGCTTATGTAGCTATTCAGTTAACCTACAACCACTCTTGTAGAAGTCTACCCTTTCTACTTTGGTATCTTTAGCTTTCCTTACACCATCACTTTGCTAAAGAAACCAAAAGATAAGATAATTTGATAAGATATAAAACTTACTATAAACCCACTTATCAATATGAATATTGTTAAAATTTTAATGTTTGTACTGGGTTAGAATTAAATAGTTTTCAAATCTATAATAGTTAATCTGTATACTTTCTTTTAACATTTTTTATATCTTTCCAATGAAAAACTTGTTAAAATAAAAGGTTATATTCAAATTGGAATAACTTATAATTGAATTGGTACAGTAACTTAACAACATGATTACAGCATATTCAAATGAGTCTGACAGTGCAGGTAGATTATTTATCTGTGCTATGACTTGAAAGTGTCCCTCAGACTTTGTGCTGGAAATAATGCCCAAAGCAATAGTGTTAAGAGGTAAAACTTTTAAGAGATGATTTGATCATGAAGGCTCTATTCTTAAGAGTATATTAATGCCATTATTACAAAAGTACGTCAGGTATAACAGGAATCTGGCCTCCATTTTTATAGCTCTTTCTCTTTCTCAGGCTCTCTTTCCCTTCAGCCTTTCTCCATAGGATGATGTAGCACAAAAGTTCTTTCAAAGGTGGACTCCTTGATCTTAGACTTCCTTGCCTAAATAACTATAATAAATAAATCACTGTTGATTATAAATTACTCAGTCTTGGATATTCTAATATAGCAGCACAAACAGACTAAGGCAACACGCGAACCTAAAAAGTAAAAACAAAATAAAATGATGGTTCAAAATTAGCTCTGATCTATCCCTAAAATAACACTATTATTATAAGCTATGACTGACTTACTAGAAAGTTTAATGTAGTAGTATTAATGGACATCCATATGTGAGTTGTAACAACACTCAAAAATTCCCATATTTTATCTGGAAGCAAGGTTGTATTTCTAATAAGACCAAATATTTTATTTGTTGAGTCAAAACACTTAAACCCTCAAAATATTGCTAATTAGAACAGGTAGTTTTGCAATATTCTGTTTAACTGCTTTTCTATTGTGTGGCCAGAAAGCCATTGGAGAACAAGGGCATATTCAGAAAAACCTCATCTACATAGAGTTATATTATATTCTACTATTATTCTCTAATATCACATATATCTCTTTCATATATTCACTTTTTTAACAAATCAGCCAATATTGAGCAACCACTATGTACCAGGGACATTTTTTATTCAATGTTTAAAACCTTCAAGAAAATACACTTTTGACCCCTAAACAATTTCTTGTTACATTGTAAGTATTCTTCTTCTCCTTTTTATCCTCCTCCTCCTCTTCCTAATTCTTCCTCTTTTTCTCCTTGTTGTGGATTTTCTTGATGTTTGTCTATAAACTAAGGCTTATATGCTAAGAACATTACCTTTTTTTTTAACTTCTAAATTCATGGGTACACGTGCAGGTTTGTTTTATAGGCAAACTCATGTCATGGGGGGTGGTTTTACAGATTATTTTATCACCCAGGTATTAAGCCTAGTACCTATTACCAATTTTTTTCTTGATCTTCTCTCTCTTCCCAACTTCCACCCTCTATTGGGCCATAGTATTTGTTGTTCCATTCTATGTGTTCATGTGTTTTCATCATTTGGCTCTCACTTACAAGTGTGAACATGTAGTATTTGGTATTCTGTTTCTCCACCAGTTGGCTAAGGATAACAGCCTCCAGCTCCATCCATCTTTCGGCAAAGAACATAGCCTTTTTTTATAGCTGCATAGAATTTCATGCTGTACGTGTACTACATTTTATCCAGTCCACCATTGATAGGCATTTAGGCTGATTTCACGTCTTTGCTATTCTCAATAGTACTGCAGTGAACATATGCATGCATGTGTCTTTATGATAAAATGACTTATATTCTTCTGGGTATATACCCAGTAATGGGATTGCTGGGTTGAATGGTAGTTCTGTTTTTAGGCCTTTGAGAAATCGCCACACTGCGTTCCACAATGACTAACCAAATTTACACTCCCACCAACAGTGCATACTTGTTCGTATTTCTACATAACTTTGCTAGCAACTGTTATTTTTTGACTTTTTAATAGTAGCCTTTCTGACTGGTGTGAGATGGTATCTCTTTGTGGTTTTGAATTGCATTTCTCTAATAATCGGCAATGTTGAGCTTTTTTCACGTTTGTTGGCTACATGTATGTTTTATTTTCAAAAGTGTTCATTCATGTCCTTTGCTCACTTTTTAATGGGGTGCTTTATCTTTCTTGTAGATTCGTTTAAGTTCCTTATAGATGCTTGACATTAGAACTTAGGTGCATAGTTTACAAAATTTTTAAGGACATTTTCAAGAGAAATAAGATGTTTCATTAAATCCCTACCATAGACTTAATGAACAAATGTGAAAATTGAGAGAAAAGTTTAAAAATTTGACTAGGAGTTTATAGTCAGTGAATTTGAAATAAGAAAAGGAGTTTATTCGACTATAGTCTACTGCACTGTCTCCTTTCAAACATATTTGAGTGAATGATACATTTAGGAAGTGAAATAATGAAATAATTAGGGAGTAAGACCTCATTTTCTTAAGTTTCTTTCCTTGTTCAAAATTTTCACACTATAGTCTATTTTTAAATAGACCAGCTGTAATCTCAAAGAAGATTGAGATGGGTCACACCAGATTGCTGAGTAAAATGTCTTACACATTAATAAACTGGCAGCTAAATGTTAATAATATTAATGCTAATAATAGTAGAGAACTTAGCATATGTTAGGCAGTTAGATACTCATCTAACAAATTTTAATAACACTATAATGTAGATAACATTGTTATTCTTGTTTTACAGATGAAGAAACTCAGGCATAAAATATTTAAAGACCTCCCCAAGATCACACAGCTACTAAGTGACACAACATGACTCTGGTTCCGGCAGTTTGGATTCAGGGTCCACACTTATAACTCAGACAGCCTGTTGGCTCTCTTAGACATGCCTATAATATATATTTAATATAAGTTTCTTTATATGACATTAATCTCTGAAACCTAGATTTCAAAAAATATAGTTTATTTAGGATTTATCTTAATAAATGTGTATTATAAATTAAACCAATCACCATTTTTGGTTGAATATTTTACTTCAGATGGTCAATTAAAAAAAGTGACTCACCCTGACTTTGTTTCCAGTAATATGATCAAAAATGCCTAGCAGGAAGGCAATCAATATAACATTTCTGTTTTAAGTATTATAAAATGATAGTCATGGAAGAGAAAAAAAGTACAGAAGATAATTAATACAAGTCAGAGCTATGACTACATCTAAGATATTCTGAATGCTAGAATCACCACCTCCTACAACAACACTTTTCACGGAGAATGCTATGAATCTCTTATGTTAGATGTGCAAAATTGCTATTTTCCCCAAGGAAGTGGTGCTTATGGCAAGGCAGGTGCACATTTTCTAACATGTTCCATGAAATGAACATCTGACTGACTGATTTTTGTTCTACAGTCTCAGCTGTTGCATGTAAATAACAATTATGCAAAGATTTGAAATGAAAAGAATGCCCTTTCCAATGAGCCCCATTTGGTAATTCCCAACTCTATAAAGATAATGTTTTATAGATATTCATCTGTGCAGATGTCTAAAGTGGAGCCCATAAACTCTGAAATTATTGACATTCTGTTTGCAAAGCAAAGGTCTGTTAAAGTTGTTCAAGAAGGGCATCATTTTTAATGTTCCCATTGACAAATGCAGGTAGTAATATTTGAGACATTTATTCTACTGCCATTTTTGAATACTAAAGGGAAAGAACTGACAAGCATATGCCATATTCCCAAAAATTATACATGTATTCATTTCATTATTCTGGTTAATTTCTTGTTTCTTAAAAACCAGACTATATTTGAAATAGAAACATGTTGAATACATTAGAGAACGATGATGTAAATATTAGCAAATTAAAATAGATAGCCATAAACAAATAGGAGAGTTCTGAATTGCATAAATAAAAGCATTCAAAGAATTTTCTAGAGTACCAAACACACAGTTTGCTGAATAAGTATACAGAAGATGTGGTTCTTTAGACAATCTATGTACCACTTCAGCTGAGCTAAAAACAAACAAACAAACGAAATGTATTTTTTTTCTCTGTTTGGTAATTTATTTCTAAGAAGAATCTCGTTGCAATTCATATGTAAGTCACACTACTTTAAATAAAGCATGATTATGTAAATCTATTGTAAATTACCAAATCACACAGACATATTTGAACTCAGTAAAAATTAAAGCTAAGGTTGTACTGCTTAAACCACCTTTACTAACAGAAATATACTTTGAAATCTAGTTTAATGCAAATATATACTTAAGAAAATTTTATAAATAATTTTCTTTTTTTTTTTTTTGGGGGGGGGGCGGAGTTTCACTCTTGTTACCCAGGCTGGAGTGCAATGGCGCGATCTTGGCTCACTGCAACCTCTGCCTCCTGGGTTCAGGAAATTCTCCTACCTCAGCCTCCTGAGCAGCTGGGATTACAGGCACGCACCACTATGCCCAGCTAATTTTTTGTATTTTTAGTAGAGACGGGGTTTCACCATGTTGACCAGGATGGTCTCGATCTCTTGACCTCGTGATCCACCCACCTCAACCTCCCAAAGTGCTGGGATTACAGGCTTAAGCCACCGCACCCGGCCTATACATAATTTTTGAGGGAAATCAAAATGACCCCAGATAGCAGGAAACACAAACTTATCTTCTTACTTCAGTCAATTATAGAATCCACGTGAAATAATTTTAACTATGTAACATACTATTACATTTTTATAATTAGGTTAATTAGCATATTTCACCGTTCTTGTTTTCACTTCCATAAGGACAGAAAATGCCCCATTTTTTCATGCCAATGACAATATTAGTAGTTTTTCTAAAATTGTATAACACATACTTTCAAGGCCTAGCTTTAATTTTTATAATCCAAAAATTCTCAATTAATAGGGATTGTATATACTCCAACTGCCTCTAGCCTAAATGTTAGAGAAGATATTTACCTGCTGACATACATAAACTAGAGGCAATTTTCATATTCTCAAAGTGATCAAAATATCATTTGCAAAAATTCAGGAAAAGTGTTTCTTAGCATACCTAATTAAAGATGAAGAATATTTCTTTTACCTAATTTTTAGTCCTCTTCTTAATAAAATTACAGGGTTTTGGCTATTGAAACTTGTGTATGCTTTGTGAAGTTCTTGTGCTGTGTTTTTCAGTTCTATCAAGTCATTTATGTTCTTCTTTAAGCTGGTTTTTCTAATTAGCATTTTCTCTAATCTTTTTTCAATGTTTTTAGTTTCTTTGCATTGGGTTAGAACATGTTCCTTTAGCTCAGAGAAGTTTGTGATTACCCACCTTCTGAAGCCTGCTTTTGTCAATTTTTCAAACTCATTCTCCATCCTGTTTTGTTATCTTGCTGGTGAGGAGTTGTGATCCCTTGGAGGAGGAGAAGCATTCTGGTCTGTGATGGTTTCATTTTTTTTGCGCTGTTTTCTTCCTATCTTCATGGATTTATCTAACTTTGAATTTCGAAATTGGTAATTTTCGATGGGGTCTCTGAGTGGACATCATTTCTGTTGATATTGAAGCTATTTCTTTTAGTTTTTTAGTTTTCCTTCTAACAGTCGGGCCCCTCTGCTGTATGAGACATTTTTTGTTGTTGTTGTTGTTGTTGTTATTCGGGTGTCAGGGAGCCTCTTGAGGAAGCAGTCTATCCCTTCTCTGCCTGCAGAGGTACTGCTGGGTTGCCTTAGACTCAGCCCGGCAGCTATGCAGACTTTCTCTGGCTTTTGTTTACACAGGTGAGATTAGACCCACCGTCGCAATGGCGAATGCCCTTCCCCCTACCAAGCTCGATCATCCCAGGTTGAGTTCAAACCGATGTGCTGGCTGTGAAACTCTCAACCAAGAGGGTTTCAGGTTGCTTGTCTTTGTGGGAGTGGGACCTGCCAAGCCATACACCTGTCTCCCTGCTTTCAGCTCTCTCTCTCTCTGGGGGGCAGATAGATCTGTCCCATAGGCACTCTCAGCTAACTTTGGTCCAGTTCTGTGCCAACAACTCACAGGACAGCCGGCCAGAGCTGTCTCTCAGATACGTGTTGATAACTCACAGTGCTTTTCAGCCTGGTGGCATTCTCCTGGACTGTGGGGTTGCAATGGCCATGGGAGAAGCACCGTATCTGAACTGGAGTGCTGAAGGGGTAAAGTCCCCCATCTTCCAGTCAGTTGCACATTCTGGGTGGGGCAGCGTCTCCCTGCCTTGGTTTGAACTCCTTGGGCTACACCCATTGTACAACCAGTCCCATTGAAACGAACCTGGTACCTCGGTTGGAAATGAGGAGATCATTCACCTTCTGTGTCTTTCTTGCTGGGAATTAAAAAGTGGATGTAGACTCAGAATTAGGTATCCTTGGATCTTACAGATATCCTGTCTGTTCCCAAATCCATAGTGGACTCTACACAAGTCAAATGCTATTTATAAAAACTATTCCCTTGTTGGTTTCCATAACTTAAAACAAGTCAGCACAACCAAGTGGGTAAACTTATCTAAAGATCTTAGCCCATTACTTGATCAAAGATATTTCTACATAGGCCACTGAGCACCTTTTCAGAATTGAAAATGTAATCTCCCTATTTCATAAACATACCTGGTTTTAGGAATTTTAAATTGATATAGCCCTAGAATAAGAAAATTTCTTCGATCTTGAGTGTCCTCATATGCTATAAAACATATCACCTGGGCTATGCAAAGATCCATTTCATGTTTTCTGACTTCAGTTCTGAAGACATCTTTATATGTTCCACAGTTCAAGAATTCATCCATCATGGTGAAATTAAAAAAAAAAAATGAATGAAGAAGATGTATTGTTTTACCCGAATGAAGTAGTAGTGATGTTTAGGATAGAAGTCAGGCTTTGGAGAGCAGAAAAAAATGTGTTCCTTACATTTTTTCAAGGATCATTTGCATTTTTATATGGATGTGCATTTAAATGAAGCTTTTTTCATATAATCAAAATTTTGGTAAAACATTTACCTCCTCAGCTGTTCCATTTGAAATTTTAAAAAAGAACTTGACCAGGTTGGTCTCACCTATTTCTGTTCAATTTATAAAACCAACAAATAGTTTCCTTATGTATGAAAAGTTTAACGTGCAAAAAGTACAAATGAAAGGCAGATTTTAAAATTACACAATACCATACAAAATAGATAAGACTCAGAGTCTAGATGGAGAATTATTCTAATCTCAGCCCTTTCTTTCCTAGCTTTGGCTAAGTCACTTAACGCTGCTAGGAATAAGATATGTCATCTGGACAATGAAACCTTACACAAAGTGTCATTCCAGCTTTTTTATTCCTTATGCTATTCTTGATATGTAAGATTACTAGTCCTTCAAGATACTCCTCCTCAAAAACAGTTTCATAATCAAAATCATTTGAGAATTGCCACATTTCTTCATTCTAAGTACACTTATATAATAACTTATGATGGTGCAGCCTAGAACTACTTCAAGGGGTCAGAAAAACATGTATTGTCAAGGAGACAGGCATTAATACAGTAATTATACATGCAAAAAAAAAAACAACTATGTCATACATTTAAAGGCACTTGATAATATGAGAATTTAAATAAGACAGCTGATCTAATCTGGGAAGTCTACAAAGTCTTCCTTCAGAAAGTGACAACTGAAATGAGATCTGATAAATGTGTATGATTTAGCTACAAGGAGAGGGAAGAGCAATAAAAAAAATACATAAATATTGACTTCTGCCAAGATGGCCAAATAGGAACAGCTCCAGAGTGCAGTTCCCAGTGAGAGCAAAGCAGAAGGTGAGTGATCTCCGCATTTCCAACTGAGGTACCAGGTTCATCTTAATGGGACTAGTTGGAGAATGGGTGTAGACCAAGGAGGGCAAACCGAGGCAAGGGGGGTGCTGTCTCATCCAGGAAGTGCAAGGGGCTGAAGGACCCTGCTTCCTACCCAATGTAGGCCATCGGGGACTTTTCCAGCCACTCCAGAACTATGGTTCAGATACTGCACTTTTCCATGGTCTTTACAACCCACAGACCAGGAAATTTCCACTGCGCCCATTCCCCTGAGGAAAGGGGGCTGAGGGCAGGGAGCCAGGTACTCTGGCTCGGTGGGCTCCACCCCCATAAAAACCAGCAAGCTGAAACCTGCTGGCTTCAGATCTGTACAGCCAGCACAGCAGTTTTTGCTCAACCCGGAATGGTAGAGCTCTGTGGGGGAAGGGTGTCCGCCATTGCCGAGGCAGTCTGCCATTACTGAGGCAGTTCTGATCTTGCCTGTATGGACAAAATTGCAGGGAAATTTGCATGTGGCTGGACGGAGCCCACAGCAGCTCAGCAATGTTTCTGAAGGCAGACTGTGACTAGATTCCCTTCCTGCTTGGCAGGACATCTCTGAAAAAAGGCAGCAGCCCATCAGGGACTTATAAATAAAGCCCCACCATCCCAGGACAGAACACCTGGGAAAAGGGGCAGTTGTGAGTTCCACTGCAGCAGACTCACACGTCCCTGCCCAGCAGATCTAAAGGGAGCAACAGAGCTACAAGCACAGCACTTGACTGCCTCCTGAAGGGGCTCCCAAAGCCCCATATATCCAAAGAGACACCTCATACAGGAGAGCTCTGGTTAACATCTGGTGGGTACCCTTCTGGAACGAAGCTACCAGAAGAAGAAAAAAACAGCAATTCTTGCTGTTTTGCAGCCCCTGCAGGTGATTCCCAGGCAAGCTGGGTCTGCAGTGGACCTCTAGCAGTCCTGCAGAAGAGTGACTTGTCACAAGGAAAACTAGAAAACAAAAAGAAAGAACTTCAACATCAACAGAAATGATGTTCACCCAGAGACCCCATCTGAAGTCACCAACTTTAAAGAAAGAAGGTAGATAAATCCACAAAGATGGGAAGAAAACAGCACAAAAAGGGTGAAATCGCCCAAAACTAGAACTCTTCTCCTCCTCCAAGGGATTACAACTTCTCACCAGCAAGGGGAAAAAACTAGATGGAGAATGAGTTTGACGAATTGACAGAAGCAGGCATCAGAAGATGGGTAATC
The DNA here is from genome assembly GCF_030222135.1 of Aotus nancymaae. Lineage (NCBI taxonomy): Eukaryota > Metazoa > Chordata > Mammalia > Primates > Aotidae > Aotus > Aotus nancymaae. The sequence goes on from NW_026988413.1 coordinate 37,253,407, forward strand.
ACAAACTTCTCTGAGCTAAAGGAACATGTTCTAAACCCAATGTAAAGAAACTAAGAACCTTGAAAAAAGGTTAGACAAAATGCTACCCACAATAACCAGCTTAGAGAAGAACATAAATGACTTGATGGAGCTGAAAACACAACACCAAAACTTAGCAAAGCATACAGAAGTATCAATAGCCGAACTGATCAAACAGAAGAAAGGATATCAGAGATTGAAGAGCAACTCAATGAAATAAAAAGGGAAGGTAAGATTAGAGAAAGAAGAGTGAAAAGAAATAAACAAAGCCTCCAAGAAATACGGGGTTATGAAGACTTAATCTATGTTTGATTCATGTACCAGAATGTGATGGGGAGAATAATCCAAGCTGGAAAACAATCTTCAGGATATTATCCAGGAGAACTTCCCCAACCTAGCAAGGCAAGCCAAGATTCAAATCCAGGAAATAAAGAGAACACCACAAAGATACTCCTCAAGAAGAGCAACTCCAAGGCACATAATCATCAGATTCACCAGGAAAAAATGCTAAGGGCAGCCAGAAAGAAAGATTGGGTTACCCACAAAGGGAAGCCCATCAGACTCACAGCAGATCCCTCGGCAGAAACCCTACAAGCCGGAAGAGAGTGGGGCCAATATTCAACATCCTTAAAGAAAAGAACTTTCAGCCCAGAATTTCATATCCAGCCAAACTGAGTTTCATAAGTGAAGGAGAAATAAGATTCTTCATGGACAAGCAATTGCTTAGAGATTTCATCACCACCTGGCCTGCCTTGCAAGAACTCCTGAAGAAAGCACTAAACATGGAAAGGAACACCCAGTACCAGACACTGCAAAAACGTACCAAATGGTAAAGACTATTGACACAATGAAGAAACTGCATCAAATAATGGGCAAAACAACCAGCTAGTATCAAAATGGCAGGATCAAATTCACACAAAACAATATTAACCTTAAATGTAAACAGGCTAAATGCCCCAATCAGAAGACATAGAGTAGTAATTTGGATAAAAAGTCAAGACCCATCAGTGTGCTATATTCAGGACACCCAACTCAGGTGCAAAGACACATATAGACTCAAAATAAAAGGATGGAGAAAGATTTACCAAGCAAATGGAAAGCACAAAAAAGCAGGGGTTGAAATCCTAGTATCTGATAAAACAGACTTTAAACCAACAAAGATCAAAAGAGACAAAGAAAGGCATTACATAATGGTAAAAGGATCAATGCAACAAGAAGAGTTAGCTATCCTAAATATATATGCACCCAATACAGAAGCACCCAGATATATAAAGCAAGTTCTTAATGACCTACAAAGAGACTTAGACTCCCACACAATAATAGTGGGAGACATTAACACTCCATTGTCAATATTAGACAGATCCACGAGACAAAAAATCAACAAGAATATGGAGGACTTGAACTGAAATCTGGACCAAGCAGACCTAATAGACATCTACAGAACTCTCCACCCCGAATCCACAGAATATACATTCCTCTCAACACCACATCACACTTACTCTAAAACTGATCACATAATTGGAAGTAAATCACTCCTCAATAAATGCAAAACAATGGAAATCATAAAAACCTATCTCTCAGACCATAGTGCATTTATATTAGAACTCAGGATTAAGAAACTCACTCAAAACCACGCAACTACATGGAAACTGAGCAACCTGCTCCCAAATGACTACTGGATAAATAATGAAATGAAGGCAGAAATAAAGATGTTCTTTGAAACCACCAAGAGTGAAGACACAACGTACCAGAATCTCTGGGATACATTTAAAGCAGTGTCTAGAGGGAAATTTATAGCAGTAAGTGCACACATGAGAAGCAAGGTGAGATCTAAAATTGACACCCTATTGTCAAAATTAAAAGAACTTGATGAGCAAGATCAAACAAATTCAAAAGCTAGCAGAAGACAAGAAATAACTAAGATCAGAGCAGAACTGAAGGAGACAGAGACACAAAAAAACCTTTCGTAAAAATCAAAACCAGGAGCTGTATTTTTGAAAAGATCAACAAAATAGAATGCTAGCCAGGCTAATAAAAGAGAAGGATCAAATAGATGAAATAAAAAATGATAAATGGGATATCATAACTGATTCCACAGAAATATGAACTACCATCAGAAATACCTACAAACAACTCTATGAACATAAACCAATAAATCTAGAAGAAATGAATAACTTACTGGACACTTATACCCTCCCAAGACTACACCAGGAAGAAGGTGAATCCCTGAATAGACCAATAACAAGAGCTAAAGTTGAGGCAGCCACTAATAGTCTACCAACCAAAAAATGTCCAGAATCATATGGGTTCACAGCCAAATTCTACCAGATGTACAAAGAGGAGCTGATACCATTCCTTCTGAAACTATTCCAAACAATACAAAAAGAGAGAATCCTCCTTAACACATTTTATGAGACAAACATCATCCTGATACCAAAACCTGGCAGAGACACAACTGAAAAAGAAAAATTGAGGCCAATATACATGATAAACATCCATGCAAAAATCTTCAACAAAATACTCACAAACTGAATGGAACAACACATCAAAAAGCTTATCCATCATGATCAAGTAGGCTTCATCCCCAGAATGTAAGGCTGGTTCAACATGGAAAAATCCATGCTAAAAACTCTCAATAAACTAGTTATTGATGGACCATATCTCAAAATAATAAAAGCTGTTTATGATAGACGCACAGGCAATATCATACTGAATGGGCAAAAAATAAAGTACTCCCTTTGAAAACTAGCACTAGACAAGGGTGTACTCTCTCACCATTCCTATTCAACATAATATTGGAAGTTCTAGCCAGACCAATCAGGCAATAAAAAGAAATAAAGGGTATTCGAGTAGGAAAAGAGGAATTCAAATTGTCTCTATTTGCAGAACATGTGTTTGTATATTTAGAAGACCCCATTGTCTCAGCCCAAAATCTCCTTAAGATGATAAGCACCTTCAGCAAAGTTTCAGGATAAAAAATAATAATAATAAATGTGCAAAAATTACAAGCATTCCTATACACCAGTAACAGACAGACAGCCAAACAGAGAGTGAACTCCCATTCGCAATTGCTACAAAGAGAATAAAATATCTAGGAATACAACTAACAAAGAATGCAAAGGACTTCTTCAAGGAGAACTACAAACCACTGCTCAAGAAAATAAAAGAGGACACAAACAGATGGAGAAACATTACATGTTCCTGGTTAGGAAGAATCAATATCATGAAAATGGCCATATTGCCCAAAGTAATTTATAGATTCAATGCTATCCCCATCAATCTACCAATGCCTTTCTTCAGAGAACTGGAGAAAAAAACACCTTAAACTTCATATGGAACCAAAAGAGAGCCCACATAGCCAAGTCAATTCTAAGCAAAAAGAACAAAGATGGAAGCATCATGCTACCTGACTTCAAACTATACTACAAGGCAACAGTAATCAAAACAGCATGATACTGGTACCGAAACAGAGATATAGTCCAATGGAACAGAACAGAGGCCTCAGAGGTAACGCCACACATCTACAACCATCTGATCTTTGACAAACCTCACAAAAACAAGCAATGGGTAAAGGATTCCCTGCTCAATAAATGATGTTGGGAAAACTGGCTAGCCATATGCAGAAAGCAGAAGCTGGACCCCTTCTTGACACCTTACACTAAATTAACAAGAGAAGACATATATGAGGCCAACAAACATATGAAAAAATGCTCATTATCACTGGTCATTAGAGAAATGCAAATCAAAACTACATTGAGATACCATCTCACACCCGTTAGAATGACGATCATTAAAAAATCTGGAGACAACAGATACTGGAGAGGATGTGGAGAAATAGGAACACATTTTCATAGTTGGTGAGAGTGTAAATTAGTTCAACCATTGTGGAAGACAGTGTGGCGATTCCCCAAGGACCTAGAAATAGAAATACCATTTTACTCAGCAATCCAATTACTGGGTATATATTCAAAGGATTATAAATCATTCTGTTATAAGGACACATGCACACAAATGTTTATTGCAGCGCTGTTTACAAGCAAAGACTTGGAACCAACCCAAATGCCCATCAATGATAGAGTGGACAGGGAAAATGTGGCACATATACACCATGGAATACTATGCAACCATAAAAAGTGATGAGTTCGTGTCCTTCATAGGGACATGGATGAACCTGGAAACCATCATTCTCAGCAAACTGACACAAGAATAGAAAATCAAACACCACATGTTCTCACTCATAGGCGGGTGTTGAACAATGGGAACACATGGACACAGGGAGGGGAGCATCACACACTGGGGTCTGTGTGGGGGAACTAGGGGAGGGACAGCAGAGGGTGGGGAGTTGAGGAGGAATAACATGATGAGAAATGCCAGATATAGGTGATAGGGAGGAAGGCAGCAAACCACATTGCCATATATGTACCTATGCAACAATCTTGCATGTTCTTCACATGTACCCCAAAACGTAAAACACAATAAAATATATATTTAAAAATAAAATCCAGGAACATAACTGATGAAGGACATGAAGAACCTCTTCAAGGAGAACTACAAACCACTGCTCAAAGAAATAAGAGAGGACACAAACAGATGGAAAAACCTTCTATGCTCATTGTTAGAAAGAAGCAGTATCATGAAAATGGACATAGTACCCAAAGTAATTTATAGATTCAATGCTCTTCCCATCAAGCTAACATTGACCTTCTTCACAGAACTCGAAAAAAAATCTTAAACTTCATGTGGAACCGAAAAAGAACCTACAGAGCCAAGACAATCCTAAGTGAAAAAAAAAAAACAGCTGGAAACATCACACTACTTGACTTCAAACTATATTACGAGGCTACAGTAATCAAAAGAGCATGGAACTGGTGCTAAAACTTATAGAGACCAAGGGAACAGAACAGAGGCCTCTGAAGTAATGCCACACATCTACAACCAACTGATCTTTCACAAACCTGACAAAAACAAGTAATGGGGAGAGGATTCCCTGTTTAATAAATGGTGTTGGGAAAACTGGTTAGCCATGTGCAGAAAGCAGAAACTGGACCCCTTCCTTACACCTTATACAAAAATTAACTCCAGTTGGATTAAAAATTTAAACATAAGACCTAATACCATAAAAATCCTAGAAGAAAACCAAGGCAATACCATTCAGGACAAAGGCATAGGCAAGGACTTCATCACTAAAACACCAAAAGCAATGTCAACAAAAGCCAAAATAGACAACTGGGATCTAATTAAACTTAAGAGCTTCTGCACAGAAAAACAATCATTAGAGTGAACCGAAAACCAACAGAATGAAAAAAAAAACGTTTGCAATCTACCCCTCTGACAAAGGGCTGATATCCGGAATCTATAAAGAACTGAAACAAATTTACGAGAAAAAAAAAAAAACATCAAAAAGTGGGAGAAGTATATGAACAGACACTTTTTAAAGAAGACATTTATGCAGCCAACAACCGTATAAAAAATCATCACTGGTCACTAGAGAAATGAAAAATCAAAACCATTTTAAGACAGTATCTCATGTCTGTTAGATTGGCAATTATTAAAAAATCTGGAGACAACAGATGCTGGAGAGGATGTGGAAAAATAGGAACACTTTTACACTCTTGGTGGGAGTGTAAATTAGTTCAACCATTATGGAAGACAGTGTGGCAATTCCTCAAGGACCAGAAATAGAAATACCATTTGACCCGGCAATCCTATTACTGGGTATATACCCAAAGAATTATAAATTGTTCTATTATGAAGACACATGCACACGTATGTTCATTGTGTCACTGTTTAAAATAGCAAAGACTTGGAACCAACCCAAATGCCCATCAATGACAGATTGGAAAGAGAAAATGTGATACATACATGCCATGGAATAATATGCAGCCATAAAAAAGGATAAGTTCATGTCCTTTGCAGAGACATGGATGAAGCTGGAAACCACCATTTTCAGCAAACTGACACAAGAACAGAAAACGAAACATCTCATTTTCTCACTCATAAGTGGGTGTTGAAAAATGAGAACACATAGACACAAGGTGGGGAACATCACACACTGAGATCTGTTGGGGAGTCAGGGGCTAGGGAAGGTATAAAAGGGGTGGGGGGATTGGGGAGGAATAACAGGAAAAATACGGAATGTAGGTGATGGGAGGATGGAAGCAGCAAACCACCAGGGCATGTGTATACCTATGTAACAATCTTGCAAGAGCTAAACATGTACCCCAGAATTTAAAGTATAATAAAAAAAAAAGTTAAGTAAATATTGGGGAGAAAGAAGTTGTTCAAAAGATTATTAAGGAGACTTAAGATCTGCGTTATGTTCAGTATGGAATAAAAATACTGAATAACTTTAAAAAATACATAAATATCTCATAGCAGTAGAGAAGACAGCACTGTATAAAAAACTTTAAAAAATCTTTATTGCTTAAGTGAGGGAAACCTCCTAAAGAGAAGTTTGTAAGACCAGGCTGTGTAAAGCTTTACAGGTGAATTTAAAAATGTGTCTTTAGCTAAGAATGGGAGTCATTCAGGAGATTTGAAATTGAGTATTTGTGCTTCAAAAAATATTAATACACTAGTTGTTAAGGAAATATTGGAGTGAACCCAGAGTTTATGTGGATAAATCCGTTTAAAGATTTCTACAGAGGTCATATTAACAATAGTTTTTTAACTGTTTCAGAGTAATAGTGGTAGAAATTGAGTAAAGGAGGAAGGAAGAACATGGCAAGATCTAAGATCTAAGCCTTGCAGAGCTAGATAGAAATGATGAAGAGTGTTGAAATAGGAGAATTGGTAAAATGCAAGAAAGACAGAAGATTATGAAATTAGTTTTGGAAATATTGAATTTAAGTTCATTTGGAACTTCCAAAAGGATATACATGTTTGGAAACTCAAATAAGAAATGTGCCTTGGTTGCATTAAAATTAGAATTTAGTCTTTCTTATAAGTAGCAATTGACATTTGCCAGTATAATGTTACACTAATTAGTACTCATAAATGGCTTCTACTAAATATTTTCTAAATTAGTAGAGAACTAAAGTATTAGTATCAGCATGATTAAAAGTATTCACTTAGACCAAAATATGGAAAGCCTTTGCAATATCAGAAGACATATAGGCTCTTTCTCTCTCTTTCTCTCTCTCTCTCTCTCTCTCCGCTCTCTCTCTCTCTCTCACACACACACACACAGAGAGACACATACACAGAAGAGAAAAACAAATATATTGCACACTAAAAGTCTTATTTAAATAATTCATAACATAATTCAAAACTAACAAAAAAAATCTGTCATTCACTCCATTAACATAGTATTTCAGATGGAATCACAAACTAAAACCCCACTCTACACTATATGCAAAAACACAAATAAAAATGCATAAATTCAGAAAAGCTAAATGTAAGGGGATGAACAGATGTATAGCAAAAAAGAAAGAAAGGTAGAAAGGAAGGAATGGGAAGTAGAAAGGAAGAGAGAGAGAGAACAAAAGGAAGAAAGAAACAGAAGGCTATGATCATAGAATCTGAGAAAGTAAATTTCAGTCCAAAGAAACATTTTAAAAGGTAGGAAAGAAAATTTACAATGCAAAAGAGTATAATTCAAAAGTAGGTTTAATTATTATTAATATGTATGCACCAAACACATAAAAAGCACATTCATAAAACAGTAAAGAAGATACAAACAGAGGATTGAAAGTGCTAGAAGTAGGAAATCTTTACTAACCTAATGCTACAAGTCTTATATAAAATAAGATACATAAGAAAAATAAATAAATACTGATGTAGAAGGAATACCATAATAGATTATTGAAACAAGTAAAACTTTTAGGTTATCTGGAAAATAATAATGTTTTTCACAAAATAAAATTATATTATAATTTATTAAATTTATTTTATTTCATTTTGGAACCTATACAATACAGGTGAAACAATGCTTGCAGAAAAATTTATAATTTAAAATGCTATGTTAGTGACAAATAGTCAGTCAATAAATGGTTAAAACATTCATCTCACAAAGATACCAGGAGAGAAATTATCCCAAATAAAAGGAGCAAATTAATATTATAAAAGCAGAGGCTAACAGGCAAGAAAGATTTTAAAATATATTTAATAAATATTGCTAAAATTATAGCTTTAAAGCCTATAAAAACAAGAGATAAATTAGTAGCTGTTATAACTATTGAGAACAAAAGACTGTATAAATGCCTAAATTGTTGAGGAAAGAAATAGCTACAGAAAAATTAAAATAAATATAAATTTGCTCAGTTCTTTGCTAACATATTTTAAGGTTTCGTGTCGTAGATAATGCTTAGAAAAATATGATTTACCAAAATTGGCCCAGGAAAGACATGCAATCTAATCACTTGACTTCCAAATATATAACATAAAGGTTATTCCAAGAGTTGCAACCCAGAAAAGCACAATATCCAACTGTTTTCAGAGTACTCAATCAAATCTTTAAGGGGCAGGTTATTCTAATGTCATCTAAATAATGTCAGAACTTAAATTATAATTTAATTGTACAATTTTTATGAAGCAGATATAACACTGATATTAACATGTGTCCAAAATTTTATGACAAAATAAAATTACAAAGAGGCTTCACTTAAAGTCTTCGGTGAAAAAATCCTAAATTTAATGTTAACATCAGCAACCATAAGCACATTAGAAGAAAAGCACATCATGAGAAAGAGGAGCATAAAGTAGAGAACAGCCCTGGAAAGGGTATTACTTAACATTTGATAAATTCTTTTTGCCATACTGTTCACAAATAAGCAAATTTTTTACTAATGTTTGACATGACTCCATATGGTTGACAATTTCATAATACCTATCAGAATTATCAATGCAATAATTTTATATTCAGAAATTCTACTTTGGTAAAATCATCCCTAATATATCCTAGCACATCTGGAATAATTTATGAACAAAGTGACTGCATTTTCATTGTAGTAGCACACTGGAAAAAATCTTAAATGTCAATATAGGATAGATACAATAAATTGTTATATTCCAAGAAGAAAGTATTGGTTTCTAAGAAGGAACAATAGTCTATTTCTGTACTGATAAAAATAGAACTTGAAAATATTCTAAACAGTTAAAAATAAAGGTGCTAAATACTGTAAATATGTATGTTAGAAAGAAAAATATGTACACATGTATGCATGCATATGCATGTATATTTGTCAATAAAGAGTACATGATGACAATAAACATCTGAACAGGGGAACAAGCAGTGTATTAAGAAGCATAGACTTTTTACCATGGTGTACATATATATCACAATTTCTTTATCCACTCCTTAATTGATGGGCATTTGGGCTGGTTCCATATTTTTGCAATTGCAAATTGTGTTACTATAAAACATCCGTGTGCAAGTACCTTTTTTATATAATGACTTATTTTCTTATGGGTAGATACCCAGTAGTGGGATTGCTGGATCAAATGATGGTTCTACTTTCAGTTCTTGAAGGAATCGCCACAACGTTTTCCATAGTGGTTGTACTAGTTTACCTTCCCACCAGCAGTGTAAAGTTGTTCCATTTTCACTGCATCCCCACCAAAATCTATTATTTTTTGATTTTCTGATTATGGCCATTCCTGCAGGAGTAAGGTGGTATTTGTGATTTTGATTTGCATTTCCCTAATCATTAGCGATGTTGAGCATTTTTCATATATTTGTCGCATTTTTATTTCTTCTTTAGAGAATTGTCTATTGATATCCGTAGCTCACTTTTTGATGGGATTGTTTCTTGTCAATTTGTTTGCGTTAGCTGTAGATTCTGTATATTAGTACTTTGTTGGATGTATACATTGTGAAGATTGTCTCTCACTCTGTGGGTTTTCTGTTTGCTGATTATTTCTTTTGCTGTGCAGGAACTTTTTAGTTTAATTAAGTCCCATTTATTCATCTTTGTTTTTGTTGTGTTTGCTTTTGTGTTCTTGGTCATGAAGTCTTTGACTAAGCCAATGTCTAGAAAGGTTTTTCTGATGTTATCTTCTATAATTTTATGGTTTCAGATCTGAGATTTAAGTCCTTGATCCATCTTGAGTTGATTTTTGTGTAAGGTGAGAGACGAGGATCCAGGTTTATTCTTCTACATGTGGCTTGCCAATTATCCCAGCACTATTTGTTGAATAGGGTGTCCTTCCCTACTTTATGTTTTTGTTTGCTTAGTCAAATATCAGTCATCTGTAAGTATTTGGGTTTATTTCTGGGTTCTCTATTATGTTCTACTGGTCTATGTGCCTATTTTTATACCAGTACCATGCTGTTTTGGTGACTATGGCCTTATAGTATGGTTTGAAGTCAGCTAATGTGATGCCTCCATATTTGTTCTTTTTGCTTAGTCTTGCTTTGGCTATAAAGGCTCTTTTTTAATTCCATATGAATTTTAGGATTGCCTTTTTTAGTTCTGTGAAGAATGATGGTAGTATTTTGTTGGGAATTGTATTGAATTTGTAGATTGCTTTTGGCAGTATGATTGATCATTTTCACAATATTGATTTTACCCATCCATGAGCATGGGATGTGTTTCCATTTGTTTGTGTAATCTATGATTTCTTTCACCAGTATTTTGTAGTTTTCCTTGTCTTTTACCTACTTGGTTAGGTATATTCTTAAGTATTTTATCTTTTTGCTACCATTGTAAAGGGTTTGAGTTGTTGAATTGATTCTAAGCGTGATCTATGTTGGTGTATAGAAGAACTACTGATTTGTATACATTTATTTTGTATCTTGACCCAACATTATATATACTCATTCATAATTGGGAGCAAAGCTATAAGAACATAAATTTATAACGATACAATGGAATTTGGGGACTTGGGGGAAAGAGTGGGAGGGTGATGAAGGATAAAAACACTACAAATGAGGTACTATTTATACTGATCATTGATGGACACACCAAAATCTCACAACTCACCACTAAAGAACTTACTCATGGAACCAAACATGACTTGTTCCCCAAAAACCTATAGAAACAAATAAATAAATATATATATATATATATAGAACCTGACTTTTGAAAAACAACATAAGCAGTCAACAATATTATGCAATGCTGGGAATCCCAGTAAATTGTATAACAAGAACTGTGAAATATTTTCATTGTCATTGATACATTGGTGATATATGTTAATGCATATATCAGAGTCTGAGAGGTCCTACAGTATTAAAATTCATATAAAATAGTTTTATTCATAGTTTTTCAAATTTACTTGATCATTTGTTTCTTCTCAAATAGCACATGCTCTGAGGAAACAGAATTAGTGTTCAATGAAATGCGTTTCTGGAAAACACAGAATTATAAAAATTATTCCATATAATTAAAGGAAAAAAATCAAACTTCTGAGTACTATATCAGGAAAGTTATTGCCTTAAACATTCCATAATCTGGTAGATATGTAGGGCATGTGTTTCTAACCATTCAATTATAAATGCTGTAATGAAACTTATGTGTAATTTTAGAACCTCTGCAAACAATTGGTTTGCAACAGAGTAAGATAAAAGACTTCTGGATATGGGTGAGCTTGAAATTACTTCATGCTGAACTAGCACCATTAGTCCTTTGAATGACCTACATTTTTAATTTGGCATGAAACCATTTCAAGCTATGTAGTGAAACTAATGAGGCTGCTACAACTGTGCAAAGCAATAATCAACACTACTTTATTGTGGAGAGTTTATTAAGTCCATGCATGAGGTGTACAAAGACAGCTTTTCTATAAGAAAGGAGACATGTGTTTATGTTGTTTTCTGTATAAAAATAAATATTCCAAATGTGTATGATGCCTGGAAGAAGTCCAAGATCATTAGTTATTTTCAGACAAATGTGCAGCTCGGAGAATCACTCAGTGCAATGATTACAGAGACAGTTTTAGTGTTTCCTGGAATGTTTCTTCATCTATTAAGGAAACAATGGTCCTGTGAGAAAACTAATGATGTTAAAAGACTAAAGCAGCTGCCCTGGCTTTGGATTGTGTAAAAATGTATACTTATACAAGAATATTTCTCCATCCAAAAGAGCCTTCTTAACAAAGAGATGTATTTCTTTTACAACAATTATGATCAACGGCAGTAAATCTAAATATGTTACCTTAAAACATACAAAAATTACCCTGATAGCTAAACATGAGCTCAGGTTTATCCAAGTGCTATGGCATGACAGGAAAAACAACAAGAAAAATAAATAAGAAAGAATCCTTATTAATCTCATTTTTATAATATATGTTCTTCCTTTTCTATTATGTAAGCAAAATCAAATTAAATGCTCCTGCCACTTCACTGAATGTTGATCTTTCTTATAGACAAAGGAGATCAGCCATATATGCCTTCTTTCATTCATTCAATATCTACCAGCCATGAAACCATTCACTGATTTCTCCAATAAAAACTGAATGTAATGTGGTATCAGCACTGGGAATGCTTACACAGCTAAGTCACAGCTTATGCAAGGAGCTTACAGCCTGATGGAGGAGGAAGCATATTCCTACTACTCAGCATCCTTACCTTATGAGCAGTAGGGGAAGTGGAGTGTCTAACTGAAGTCGGGGATCTGGGAGGGCATCTCACAGTATCAACACTGTACAATCTCTTGAGGATTACCTGAGAGTCAGTCAGGTTAAAAGGGCAGGTAAAGCTCTGCCAAGGCCAAGGCCAAGGGCACAGAAAGAAGAAATTGTCGGATGTGTACAGGAAATGAGAAGAATCCCATTGTGAGGATAAAGGCAAGATCAAGACTTGAGAGTAAATGGGCAGGAAGAGATAAGCAAAAAGTGCATTTGAATTTAATGGTTTTAGAAATAACTGTGCGATTATAGATATCCTCAATGTAAATGATGTGGAAAGTAACAGAAATGTCCTGAAAAATATTTTTAAAGCATAGCATTTGAAGCACTTTGAGTCATACCTGATGTTTAAATTTGTATATCACTGTTAGTCTCAATCATTGAAGATGTAGTGTCTCCTGTCTCTTTTATTAGGTTAAATGATGCTTTAAAAACCACAATTTAAAACTCATGAGTAAAATGATACTGCCTGATAAAAATAAGTACTGTATCTTGTGTGGCTAGGAAAAGTCTTGGATAATCAGATTTGAAAGGGCAAGTAGCACCACGTCTGGAAGTTTATTTTCATTATTTAGTTTTTCGTGAAGGGCATAAAATTGATTTAATCAGTTGTTTCATCACATAGACATAATGGCCTTTGACTAAGAGAATTAGAACATTATAATGCTTTGATTCATCTACCTCCATGGATACATCTTTCTTGGTCACATATTATATATTTTTTAGGTCTAATTATATAAAATTTTATGTATGTATATATAAAATTTGCCTCACAATCAAGTACTGACATTTATACTAAATTATTATTTAATTTTACTAAATCCCTATTAAATAATATTTAAAGCACTGAGCAACTAGGTCACACAATTTTGAAGAAGATAACTTCATAATGTACACTACCTGTACACAGAAATGCTGGGCATATCTACCCCACCCATTATCTATGGATAATTCTATCAAGCTGGATATCAATACTAAAGAGTAGAAATGTAAAACAGAAACAAAAAGTTCTCAGAAATCCTGTACTATGCAGGAAGTCAACAAGTCACTAAACAGAGCATGTAGAGATGTTGCAAACAAATTAATCAACCCAACAGCTTTAATGCACAGATTTATGAGTCACTTTAAGTACACTTTAGATTGTTCACTTTCATTTGCCAACTACTACCTATAACTGCTAAGATTTCCTAATTAAAAAGATGACCCTGTAAGTATGTAATCTATATTCTATTATTTTCTATATTTATTATAAAACCTATTTCTCTTAAACATGGTTCTGAACTTTTTTAACTTATAGTAATTTTTATTGTGCCAATTCTAAATATCTAGTGTATTTCAGGAACACTAGCTTAAAACTTAAATATCACCCTACAGAAGATCATATTTCTAAATATAGAGCCATAGAGGCATCAAGACAGAGATAAAGGATATAAACTGGAAATAAAAGTAAAAAATGGTTATTGATATTTACTGAAAATGGCATCTATTGTTTTCTTCAGCAAGAGAGATTTTTCACTTTTCTATATTTATAAGCTGCAGTTTATCTACATTTGCTTCTGTAAGGCCTAAACTGTAAATTTTGATTCCAGTGAATTTTTTGGTAGCAGTTGAAAATTTGGTATAAGTAAAATATCCAGAGCTCTACTGTTTGATACGGGAGCTACCAGACACATGTGGCTATTGAGCACATGAAATAGAGTTGGTCTAAATTAGATGTCCTATAAATGTAAAACATACACTAGATTTCCCAGATTAGTAAGAGAAAAGAATGGAAATTGTCTCAGTGATTTTATGTTGAATACCTGGTATAATAAATTGACATATTGGTTTATATAAATATATTGATTTTAATAATGTATGCTTATTTTCACTTTTTTTAATGTGACCACTAGGAAATTTTAAATCACATATGTAGTTCATATTTGTGTCTTGCCTTACATTTCTATTAGACAGTGTTGATCCAGAGATTCATGAAAGACAATGGATTTTAGTAAAATTACTCTGAGTTTACTGGTTTGCAGTAGTGTTTAGAATGCACGTGACTTTTTAAGTAGGTAAAACACAAATGAATGACATTTCCTATATTAAGTGTATACAATTCTTAAATGTTACTCAACTACTTTTATGAAGTAAGATGGATTCAAATAAAGCATCTATTTGTTCATTCTCTAACTTTGATTAACTTCTTTGACTAATTGTATAATTCTCCCGTTATTTTAAAACTGCTCTAATTTATAAAGAAAAATAAAATTAATCTTTCTTGGGTAGTCTGTCTTTTCTCATAGAAAACATACAAAAACTGCTTCTAGTTCACAGCCAGGATTATATTTTATATGGAGCATTTCCCCCTAAAAGTTAAAGGATGCAAGTTTCAATCTATTGAGAATGACACTGATTTCCTTTATCTTTAAAATTTGTCTTGGGAATGGAGCAAGACAGCCAAATAGAAGGCTCTAATGATTATCCCCACTACCGCTATAAGGGACACCAAATTAATAACTATCTACACAGGAAAAAAAGAAAATCTTCATAAGAACCAAAAATCAGGTGAGAACTCATAGTACCTGGTTTTAACTTCATGTTGCTGAAAGAAGCATTGAAGAGATAAAATAACAGTCCTGAATCAGTGAGACCAATCCTCCCTCACCCACCACAGCAGTAGGATGGTAAAGAGAGAGTCTCTGAGCACTGGGAGAGGGAGAACATGGCAATTATGAGGCATTGACCTCAGTGCTGTCCTGTTAGAGCAGAAGAAAAACTAGACCAAACTCAGTTGTTACCTGTCCATGGAGGGTTCATTTAAACCAGCTCTAGCCAGAACCAAGGATCAGAACTTCTGTTCCCAAAAAACCTCACCACAACAGGCTAGACCACTCTGTGTCTCCAAATAAATTTAAAAGGACATACAGGTCATAAGAGAACTGCAACTCTTAGATGAGTCCTAGTGCTGAATTAGGCTCAGAGACTGTGGACTTGGGGATGGTGGTGGGGTGCACATGACCTCTTGTGACATCAGCTGGGGTAGCAAAGTGAGTGCTGGCATCACCCCTTTCCTAACCCCAGGCTTCACAGCTCATGGCTTCAAAAAAAGACGCCTCCTTCTGTTTGAGGAGATGAGTGGGAAGATTAGGGAGAACTCTGTCCCACATGTAGGATACCAGCCTAGCCACAGCAGGATGGGGCACCTGTCAGATTCCATGAGACCCCTTTCCAGACCCTAGATTTCCAATTCTAGATACATCCTGGGACAGAAGGAAATCTGTGGCCTTGAAGGAAAGGACCAAATCCTGGCAGCATTCATCACCTGCTAACTGAAGAGCCCCTGGGTTTTGGCCAGCAGTGATACCCAGGTAGTACATCAAGGACCTTGGTGAGCCCCTGAGACTTACTGGCTTCAGGTGAGACTCAGTACATAACCACCTATCATGTCTATGAGGCAAAACTCCTTCTATTTGAAAAAAGGAGAGAGAAAAGTAAAGGAGACTCTGTCACGCACCTTAGGTACCAGCATGGCCACAGAGGGGTACAGCACCAAGCAGGCTCTTGATGTCCCTCATTATAGGACTTGACTCTTAGGTAGCATTTCTGGACCTGCCCTAGGCCAGAGAGGATCCCAATGCCCTGAAGGGAGAGTCCAAGGCTAAGCAGTATTCATCAGAAGCTGACTGATGCTTTAAGGGGGCATCAGTTGTAGTCTGGAAGTATTATTCCTCTTGACCTGGCATATTGATGGCTATGGGGTAAGGCTCCTCTGCCTTTGGAAAGGGGAAAGAAAAGTGGAATAAATTGTGTTGTGTGGTTTAAATGCCAGCTTAGCCAGAATACATCAGAACATTAGATAGACTTCTAAGGTTTTTGACTTTAGTCTGTGACTCCCAGACAGCATTTCTGAAACCACCCAGGGCTTAGGAGACCTTGCCACCCTAAAGGGAATGACACAGGCCTCACTGGCTTTTGCCACCTGCTGGTTGTAGTGCCCCAAGGCCTTGAGCAAACATAGACAATAGCCAGGACGTGGCTATAGCAGGCCTTGTGTGAGACCCAGTGCTAATCTGGCTTCAGGTATGACTCAGTGCAGTTACAGTGGTGGTGGCCACAGGCTGCTTGTGTCACTCTACCCTCAGATTTAGGTGGCTCAGAATGGAGAGAGAGACTCTATATCTCTGTTAGAAAGTAAAGGAAGGGAACAAGAGACTCTGCCTGGTAATCCAGAAAATTATCTCAGATCTTGTCCAAGATCAGCAAGGTTATCTTCCTTTATGAAGCTGCAAGAACCACAGTGTTGCTGGGCTTGGGGTGCCCACTAAAGCAGATACACCTTAGATTATAACACTCAACTCCTTTCAAATATCTGAAAAGCCTTCCCAAGAGGAAAGGTGACAAATAAGCCTAGACAGTGAAGACTATAATAAATATCTACCTCTTTAATGCCCAAACACCAAAAAACATCTACTAGCATCAACACCATTTAGAAAAACGTGACCTTGCTAAATGAAATATGCCACCAGGGAACAATTCTGAAGACACAGAGATATGTGACTTTTTCGAGAAATAATTAAAAATAGCTATAGTGAGGAAACACAAAGAAATTCAAGATAACACAGAGAAGAAATTCAGAATTCTATCAGATACATTTAACAAAAATATTAAAATAATTAGGAAGAATCAAGTAGAAATTCTGGAGCTAAAAAATACAACTGGCATACTGAAAATACATAACACTCCTTTAATAGCAGAATAAATCAAGCAGAAGACAGAATGAGTGAGCTTGAAGATAGGCTATGTGAAAATACAGAATCAGAGGAGAAAAAATATCATTTAAATGAAGCACGCCTAGAGGATCTAGAAAATAGTCTCAAAAAGGCAAATCTAAAAGTTATGGAGTTTAAAGATGAGGTAGAGAAAGAGATAGGGGTAGAAAATTTATTCAAAAAAAACACACAATTTCCCAAACCTAAAGAAAGATCAATATCCAAGTATAAGAAGTTTAGAGAACATTAAACAGATTTAACCCAAAGAAGGTGACCTCAAAGCATTGAATAATCAAACTCACAAAGGTCTACTCAAAGGTCCAGGATAAAGAAAGGATCCTAAAGCAACAAGAGAAAAGAAATGAATAACATACAATGGAGCTCCAATATGTCTGGCAGCAGACTGTTCAGTGGAAACCTTTTACACCAGGAGAGAGTCATATGACATATTTAAAGTTCCAAAGATAAAAAAACAATTTGGCCAGGCACGCTGGTGCATGCCCGTAATTCCAGCACTTTGGGAGGCCAAGGTGGGCAGATCACAAGGTCAAGAGATCGAGACCATCCTGGCTAACATAGTGAAACCCCGTCTCTATTTAAAAAAAAAAAAAAAAAAAAAAAAAAAAGCTGAATGTGGTGGCACGCTCCTGTAGTCCTAGGTACTCAAGAGATTGAGACAGGAGAATCACTTGAACCCAGCAGGCAGAGGTAACAGTGAGCCAAGATCACGCCACTGCACTCCAGCCTGGTGACAGAGTGAGACTCCATCCCCCCAAAAAACAAAAACAAATTAACAAAAAAACAAACAAATCACTTTTACCCCAGAATAGTTTATCTGATGAAAATATCCTTCAAACATGAAGGAAAAATAAAGACTTTCCCAGATAACAAAAGCTGAGGGGTTTCATCAATGCAAGATCTGTCCTATAAGAAATCCTACAGGAGGTCACAAAACTCATTGGTAATAATAAGAGCACAGAAAAACAAAGAAAAATATAACACTGTAACCATGTGATGTGTAAACTACTCTCACCCTAAATAGAAGGACTAAAAAATTAACTATAACTATTTTTAAGGCACAGTCAATACAATAAAATAAAAAGAAATAACAAAAACTTAAAGAGCAGGAGAAAAAATTAAGACAGTTTTTATCAGTTTTTTTTGCTTGTTATGTAAATAGTGTTAAATTATTATTAGATAGAAATAATGGGTTATAAGATAGTATTTGCAAGTCTCCTGGTAACCTCAAACCAAAATACATACAATGGATACACAAAACATAAAAAGCAAGAAACTAAATCATATCACCAGAGATAATCATCTTCACTAGAGGAAGACAGGAAGGAAAAAAACAATGAGGAGAAAAATACAAAACCATCAGAAAATAACAAAATGGCAGGAGTAACTCTTATCAATAACAATACTGAAAATAAATGGACTAAACTCTCCAATTAAAAGACACAGACTGGCCAGATAGATGAAAAAACAAGACTCATTTATCTGTTGCCTAGAAGAAACACACTTCACCTATAAAGACACAGACAGACTGAGAATAAAGGAATGGAAAAAGATATGTCATGTCAATAAAAACCAAAAAGAGTAGGAGTTGCTATATCAGACAAAATAGATTTCAAGACAAAGAAGATCACCATATCAATGCAATGAAGGGAGCTTGTAGTAGCTGTATGGATTTGAATAAAATTAAATACCCTTAGAAATAATGGAGTAAATTCAGTTAGCAGATAGTATTGCTTGTGTGTTGAAGGCAGGTTGGTATCATTTGGACAGAAAACTTACTGGGGATAGAGGAGTTGCAGTTAACTCTAAAACTAGCTTTAGGAACAGAACCAGAGATGCTTTCTAGATTGCTTTAGGAAAAGATGCATGTCTTTGACAGATTTGGAATTAGGTGAGGGTCACACTGAATATTGAATCAAGAGAGAAGTGAAGAAAGTGAGGAAAAGAGAAAAGCTCTCACAGATGTGAACAGCTAGACTAGAGGCTATAAAGGGTCTTTGGAAGAGACACATTTTTAGGGGAGGTTTCCAGGTGCCCAGAGAGATAAGTGAGCTACACCAAATTTGTTTAGGGTCAGGGAGGAACTCATTCTCAACTCCTGGTTCTGAGAGTTACATTTGCAAATAAATCATTAACATAAAATATTAACAAAAGCAAATTACAAGTAAAAGAAAGCAAACTCTACAAATATTGACAGAATATAAATTTAAAGCAGCCTTCCACACCAGCAAAACACTCCTGGAAGGTTTCAATACCATCTGTATCCTGTTTTTTGTCCGTTTCCACTATGTAACATTTATTCTTCCTCAAGATGTACATTCATTTCAAGCATACCTTTAAGCTTGTCTAACATGCAAAAAATATTTATCTTTGCCAAGTTCATTAACTATCTATGTGAGCACATAATGTAATAAATATAAACTTAAAGCCAAGAAAGAACTTGAAGAAAGCTTTTGGAACATTTAATTCAGAACCCTAAAGTGAGAACTGGTGAACAATTGCAGGACCTCAGAACAGCTTTCAAAATCTAGTGAAAATGTTTATATTCTTTACTGAGTTTCATTACTACATAAGAATATAAACTAAATAGTGTGGTTTCCGGTGCCATTTATCTTTAAGTCTCAAACCCTTAATTCTAATAATAAACTATTAACTATGAATTTTTTATTGGTAATTGATATGTACATAAAATGTTGTAATTTTTAATTAATACATTAAAATTTGACATGAAATACATTTTAAAAGGAAGTTAGTAAGTTATTTTGATAAAGTATTTGTTTTCTAATTACATATATATATCTGACATTCATAAGAGCAGGTAAGCAAGATATATATTATGTATAAAAAGCATAAATTTACTACCATTCTAAAGTTGCACCATGGCGAATCAAGTGATAAAAACATGATTTTAACTGCCACAATCTATTCCTAAAAAAAACCCTGCCATATTTAAATAGTGGATTTTCACATCTATATCAAAGTGCCTGAATATTTTTTCTTTTCTTTAATTTTCATGAAGGCTGACCTCTATCATATTCTTTTTAAAATCTTCAACCTATGACACTGTGCTAAGAACAATGTAAATGCTCAAATGTTGGTTAAAATGTCTTCACTACTTCATTTATCAGGTTAGTGATACAGGTTATGACCAGGGCTTCCTATGGTGCTACAAATCTATGTCACTCCACTGTCCTTTACCTACTGGGAAAGTTGCGTTTATGGCTCCTAGTCTTATCAATGATGACTGTAAATTTCATTTATCATTTCCAATTTTTTTTTAATTTCCTCCAAAATCCCAGCTGCAGCTTTGTTCTCAGGTCCAATAGAGATAAAATATAAAAGTAAAATTACCTCAAGAATTGGAGCTGGCTTGTTATACCTCCTGTAATTCTGGTGAGCAGCATTTTACTTAGCACAAATGCGATTACTCAAATGCTGATATGTATCATTTTCTAAATAACTTAATATTTGAGAATATTGGCTTACAAGTATTTAGCAACACTAGGCTGCTTTTAAAAAATGTAATTAGAGCAAGTTTTATGTTTTCAATTATTTTATGTCAACAATTTGGATTCTGCCCTGAGATATGGAATATTCAGACAATGGCCAAACCGTAAATGAAACTATAACTCTGACCTACAGCCTCTACAGCAACCAGTCCAGGAAGCCAAACCTCTGTAGCAGTTGGCTGGAGCAATTAGGATTTGGTTAATTTCTTCCAGCTTTCCTAATTTTTGCCTCTGCTTCCAACTCAAGACTAAACAGGAACTAAGTAAATATGCTCTCCAAACTAATTATATAAGATATAATCATAATCTGCCCACTTTCAAGTTCCCAATGCCAACAACCGTCAATCAGAGAACACCGAACATACCTGAAGGCTTTCATTTTTTTCACTATGACACTTGGTCACTCCCTCAGTTGCCTGAGTCTCTGACAAAAGCAAATGATCATTTCTGACAACCATCCTATGGCATAGACTGAATAACTAGCCTCTATTTGTTCTTTTAGGGGTTATTTTCATTTATTTCTACAGCCCTAAAGTGGTTGTATGTTTCAAATGTTCTGGGGAAGACTGAGAATTAAGATCAGCCTCTGGCTATTATTCTTACAAGTTGAGGATTATCAAAGATTTTTTTCTTTTAAATTTACTGTTGAAATATATGCGCGCATTACACTAATTGTTTTCAAAAGTAATAATGCATTGCTTAATATGATCAACTTCATTGATTCAGTGATTTATGTAGTATTCTTGGAAGTTTAGCATTATTATGAAACAAAAAGTTATTGCTATTCCTATTATTCTCCTAATCAATGGGGTAACTAATTAGCACAATTTTTTCTAACCAAATATGATCCATAAAAAGTATATAATAAACTTTTTGCAAATATTTTACAAATCTTAGAATTCAACAAGAAAGATACTGGATCAAAATTTGAGACAAATTACTTTCAAAAGATTCATAAAATCAGTGACTTTGAATAATTAGCAAATACCTATGATTCATAACTGATCTTAGTTTGCAGATACTCTAGTAAAAGAAAATATAGACTGTGATAGTGTAAGATTTACTTCTATTTAAATCTACTTGTGAACTTAAGTTTTGTGTAATTGTGGGTCTCTTTTTAATGTAGATTGGTTGGTAGATCTACTAGGAGAGAAACTCCGCTCAATTAAAGAACATTTCCTCTGCTGAATGCTTCACCTTTATTTTCTGTTTCACATTCCTCCTACCTCAGTACCAGTGCTGAACATTCATGGAATCGTTTACAAGCTGTGGCTGAAGATTAAACCACAAAGTTCAATGAGAATATGCAGCAATTAAAAATGCATTAATTTAGAAATCACGGCTGCATTTGATTAAATGGCATGGGAAAGAAACACCTAAAACTGGCTAAAATTGAGTTTTCAATTTTAACAAGCAAATAAATCAACCTGGGATGCGGGGGGATGGTCTTGTTAAAAATAGATTCTTAATCAGTATTTTTTTGATAGAAAGTCTGATGGGGAGGAAGGCAGCAAACCACACTGCCATGTGTGTACCTATGCAATGATCTTACATGTTCTTCACATGTACCCCAAAACCTAAAATGCAATAAGAAAAAAAGAAAGAAAGTCTGCTTTTCTAACAAGGTTCCATGTGATGCCAATGCTTCAGATGGCATTTTGAGTATCAAGGGCCTGAACATGTTTAATTTGGGGGTAATGGGGGTACATGTAATTATGCCTTACACAGATTGGATATATGCTTTAAGATTAAAGTGAAAACTCAGTCTCTTCTACAATTGTTTAAATTGTCATTACTCATAAGGTTGATTGTAAAAATTTGAGGAGAACAATTATTTTAAAGTGCTTATCTCAATACCTGGTAAACACTAAATACATAATAAATGTCTATATTATTGTGGCCTAGCTATTGAACAGAATCTTAATATTTAACATTAACTTCAAGTTTAGTGTTAGATACTGCTGAATGTTTTATATGCATTATTCAAAATAAAAATTATACCTAACCTTCTTCTGATGGGTTGAAACATCAATCATTGGGAGGTGAGGTAGCTTGCCCAGAGTCCACAGGTAAACGCTGGGGAAAAAGGGATTCAAATCCAAGCACTCTCACACTAAAGCCAGAAAGTCTTGAGCTCATTCACAAAATGACATTGTCAAACCAGATTCACATAGAACAGAGTTCTTAATTAGTATAAAGCTTTACTAAATAACGTCAAAGACACAGGCAATTAAAGGACTCAGACAAAGTAGAGAGATGCCAAGGGCTGTTCCCATGGTTCATCTTGGGTTAGATAGGCTTCTCTGGTCCAAAATCCGTGAGATGTTTCCGTGAGGTTCACAGCATTACCTCACAGAAGTCTAGCTTTTCAGGTATTACACATCACCCATTTTGTAGTACAGAGAGCTGTATTACCTATGTGATGTTTTCCAGGAAGCCATCCTAGAAGACTTGAGTGGTTCTTAGCTAGAGACATCCATCTGAGAATATTTAAGAGATAAAGTCATTTCCTCCTGGGCAAACATCATTAGTCTATTTACCCAGAGATCAACTTAACAAGAAGGGTAGCCAAGATGACCTGCTTATTTCTCACTGACTTCTTTAAATTTTACATCCTACCCAACAGGGAAAGGTATGAGTGGATCAGTGGCCAGATGCTTTAACTTCCTTTATCCTTTAACTAATAGGCAATCACTCAAATTAGATAGTATATCTGTTACACTTCCACACAGAGCCCCTATAAATAATAATAATTAGAAAGTGAGCAGCAATATTCAGATATGTTTATTTATCTGGAGAACTCCCATTGAAAAAGAAAGACAGGAATTAGGTAGATGGACAACAATACCAAAAGGGCAAATGCCAAAGTGCAGAGAAGGTCATATGGTCCATCGTGAGGAAGAGCAGGGACATATATTGCAAACAGCATATATTCCAATGAGTTCAAAAGGGCAAGGCAGTAGGCAATAGCCTAGAAGGACACAGGAGAAAAGCAAACCATCAGAGGAAAACAGTAGGTATCTTTATGATATTATGAAAACTGCAGCAGCTCTCTGGCCCAGGCCTAAGCTTTCTAAATGATTTCTGATGGAAACAGTAGCTAATCTGAGTGTGCTTTACCTGGCTCCTGCAAGTGGATAGATAACTGGTAGCAGCTGTCTAGAAGCAACATGCCCAACCCAGGGAAAGCAGCAGCTCCAAGCCAGCAGATTAGGCCTAACAGATCTGGGAGAAGGATAAATTGGGGCCATTCCTGAGCTTAATCAAAGTTGCATAATTGTCAAAAGAAAAACAATCCCATAATTTCGTTCTGATTAACTGCTTCATTTCTACATTGTAATGCTATAAAAAATTTTGGCTCAAATATTAAATTTTGTTTAATTATCACTTCATTTTACCTAAAGTGCTTCTTTTAATGCTCATTTGCCAGAGAGGAAGTGTGCAGTCATCCAGTATAAAACCCTTGAATTGAAGAACACAGCATGCCAAGAAACTACTCTCTTATGTGGTGATTAATACAAATTTAAGACTTTCGGCTGAATCAGCACATTTTAAATCAGACTCTGCACTCGCAAAGATGCCCAACACTTCTGTTTATCTTGTTTCTTCTGATATGATGAGAAAGGAATAAGGTGTGATTGATTTTAAAAACTGTGTCTGGAGTTTTGTCAGGAACCAGCACCAAGAGAGATAACATTATGTCTTATTGTGATTGAAGAAGAGTGAACTCAAGGAATTGCACAAATATGTTTTTGAAATGTGTAGATTAATGTTTAAAAAATGGTGACAAAGTTTTCATTCAAAAGACCTCTGTTAAAATCCAGTAGCAAATCTCATAATAAAATGTGCAGACTTCGGTTGCCTTCACTAAGTTGTCATCACTAATATCTCTGGTTAATGGATGAAGAAAACATTCACATTTGCCATTGATTTAGGACTCTGAGATTCTTTCCAAATCATTCGGCATTTTGTGATAAATTATATCTAAATCTCCCCTAAATAGTCTGTTTTATTTTTTTAAGCCATCACATACCAGATATTTGAAGAGCTCCTACTCTAGTAAATGAGATTGAAATTGCTTGCCTCGGACAATGCATTTTCTAATTTTGATTGTTGCAAATTTCTAAAAGTACTGAGTCCTTGTTGTGGATCATTCATTTCTCTTCCTGTGACTTTGTGTAAGACAATTCTGTGTGCGTCATTTTCCTATGCTCCAAAAAAGGCCACAGTTTCTTGTCCTACAGCTCTTACAAATGTGTGAAGCACAAAAATGTGTCTGATTGAAAAAAGAAAAATTATTGAAAGACTTAAAAGCAGTCTGAACATTGAACTTTTATAATTATAAAAATTATATTTGGTCCATTATTTTTGTTATCTGGGCATTTTTACTAATGACAGCCTGCTCTACCTTAACTTCAGCTTAGCTATGTCACTAAGCCAAAGGATCGCGATCATTACTTTATAGAAACTATATTTGTGTGCTCAACTTCCTGTGATACAAAAACAACAGAAGGCAAAAGTGAGATAGACTATAAGTTATTCTAAGCCAATCTCTATTTACTTTCCATTACTCCTGGAATTTTTCTTTTTCAGAGTCCCCTACATTTCCTCTTTGATTAAAACCTATACCTCTGTGTGATATCACATGCTTCTTTTACTAAGGGTTCTAAAATGCAAATATCCCATGCAAGTTTATGTGATGTACTTTAAGCTTTGTTCTTAAGGTTTAAAATGTTAAGAAATTAAGTCAGTAGCAGAACAAAAGCAAGAATACACTTTCTTAGGAGATGTGAACAGATAACACGATGAATTATGCAAAGATTTGCTCAGACCTCTCTGGCCTGCCATGCATTACTGGTTCATGTGGAGAGGGCTGTACCAGTATTTTTACTAAGTCAGCAATCTACTTTTTGCAGGGCTGCTAACACCTACATAAACTATATTCAGTGACTGAACCAGATACCATAATCAATAGGGAAGGGGAAAAGACATTTGATTTCAGAGAAATTCGATGCATCAAGAAAACACCATATATTTGTGGTATAATTGTTTAGAAAACAAAGAAGAATGTCAACTTATGATACCTGATATATGCAAAAGGAAGAATCGTGAAACCCTGTTGAAGGTAACGGGAAGAGAGCAGTGTCCTGAAAGCCTGGCTCCATGTAGACTCTACAGAGAAGCTGACTAAAAATAAATACCCTGCCTCCCTGTCTCACATACTCTATCAGAAATTTACAGTTGAAACCAAGAAATTCTATGTTAAAACTGACTCTAATGAAACTTCTGTATAGCCAGATATTTAGAGATGACTGACAAATCATGTAGTTCAACTCTGTTGTAGTGATTAGCGTGTTGAAGCTCAAAAATTAATTGAGCTACCCAGATTCCCAAAGCACATCATAGCAAACAGAACATCAGTCTCTCACACACTTTCCTCTCCGTGGGCTGTTTCCATATACTCAAGAACTTAAGGAGACACCATTTTTACCCACTTATATTGGACTGTCCTTGGAAAAATCAAGACATTAAACGAAGTTACCTCAGGCTTCATTTCTGTGTCCTTTTTTCCTATAACTAACACTCCCTTCTTTATTAAGTAAGACTTGGCTTTCACTTCTCACTATAAAATGTAAACAAGCAACTAAATCTTTCCTCAGTACGTGACCTGGGATATAGACTTCACAAATAGACATCTGTCTATAGCAGTGTGAAAAAGCTTACTAATCCTCTCCCTAAATAATAAGTATAAAACTATTTAAAATTATCTTTAACAACCATTTTGAGGGATGCAGAAATCAATAAAAAAAAAACATGAACTTGAGTAGTATTTATTCATAACAACTGCTGCAGCTTTGTATAATACCAATGAGAATCTGTGGCCATTTCGCCATGCTGCCATCCTCCCAACTCAGTTGGTGAGCATAAATTTTACCAGTGGAGAACAAGGTGAGAAAAGAGCAACATTGTTGGCAGTGGGTGGACTATTTTTAAGCAAAAGATATGAACTGATAGAAATATTGTCGGTAAATACAGAAAACTGAGTAGGAAACAGTAGGAAACACCTTCAGATATGCTAGCCTGATGTTCTGATCAAAGATGGGACAAATAAGGGACTCTGAAAAAAAATTAAATTAACACAGAGATTCTTAAAAAGAGAGCCAGAATGCCCCAATCAAGCTCTCCATATTTTTCTGGATGACTGGGAATTATATATATGTGGAGAGAATGTAGATATTAAGCTGAAAATGAAAGCCAAGAAAAGCTTGATGATTGAACTATAAATGTGCTCGCAAACCCACACTGATTAATTAACAGAAAGTGGGAGCTTTATAGGCTCAATGTGTTTGAGAAAAAACATAAGTAGTGCAGAAATGAAGGAGAAGTAGATGACTCAAAAATGACAGTTGTAGATTTTAATATCATTCCTCTTTAAAGGAAAACAATAAATAATCAATATGAATAAAAAAGTTTTGAACAACATTATTAATGAAATTTTGTGTACATATGTGTGTAAATGTGTATATGTGTACATAGGTATGTGCATGTGTGTGTGTGTATATATATATATTACTAAGCTATAGAATTATATATACAAAATACGAAATAAACAAAAATTAAAAATTAACAATTATTTTCAAATGCTCAGGAGACATTCTTTAATCTATGTAATATAAAACATAAAACATGTTTCCATGTATTTAAAAGGAATGAAGAAATATAAATTATGTTTTCTGATCACAGAGAATTCCATCAGAGTGGACAGAAGAAAGAAAATTGGGAACACCAAAATACTTGAAAATTAAGCAGAACAATTTTTATGTAACTCATGAGTAAATGAAGAAATCAAAGAGGAAGTTAGAAAACATCTTGAACCTAAATGAAAAAGAAAGTCAAAATAAATAGAAATGTTATCATATGTAATTACAGCATGCCAACAGAGAAGTTTATAGCCTCACTACCTAGTCATAAAAAGAAAGAAAAATCTAAAATACAAAACTGAGTTTTCATCAGAAGAGGTCAGAAGAGCAAAGAAAAGGTAAGTAGAAGAAAATAAGAAAAAATAGAGGGAAAATCAATGAAGTAGAAAACACAAGAGTAGAAAAACAAATGAAGGTAAGAGTTGCCTCTTTGCAAAGGGAAGTTACTAAACAATGAGAATAAAATTGTAGTTAAGAAAGATATACACAAACAACTTAATAGCAAGAAAACAAAGTGATTAAAGAATAGGCATAGGTCTTGAATAGATATTTCTCAAAAGAAGACACACAAAAGGCCAACAACTATATTACAAGGCACTCAACAACACCAATCATCAGAAAAATAAAAATTAAAACCACAATGACATATTATCTCATACCTCTAAATATGAAGTTTAACAAAATAATAGAAAATAAGCATTGTTGAGGACATGGAGAAGAGAGACACCTTGTATACTATAGGAGAGAATGTATACTAGTACAGGCACTGTGGGAAGCTTTATAGACGTTCTTCCAAAAATTAAAACTAGAAATACCATATAATCCAGCAATCCCATTTTGGGATATATTTCCAAAGGAAATGAAATCAGTATGCCAGATAGATATCAGGACTCCCATATTCATTACAGCACTATTCACAATGGACAAGATTTGGAATTAACCTAAGTTTCTATCAATGGACGAATGGAATAAGAAAATGCATATATACGAATTGGAATACTAATCAGCCTTAAAAAGAAGGAAATCCTGTCATTTGTGACAACATGGATGAACATGAGGAGGACATTAAATAAGCCAGGCACAGAAAAATAAATATCTTCTGATCCCTCTTATATGTGAAATTCATAAATGTAGATAACACAATGATGTTTACCAGAAACCAGGGTTGGGGACAGGGAGCAGAATCAGGAGATGTTGGTTAAAGTGTACAAATTCCCACTCAGTTAGGCAGGTAGAATAAGTTCTGGAGATCAACAGTCCAGGATAGTAACTATAATTAATTATAATATATAGTATACTTAACAATTGCTAAGTATGTTTTAGATATCCTCATCACAAATATGATAGGTATGTGAGGTGAAAGATATGTTAATTAGGTCGATTTAATCATTCTATTATGTATACATCAAAACATCATATTGTACATCATAAATATATATAATTTGTCACTTGTCAATTTTAAAACACAAATAAAAAATAATAAATGATTGTGATATATGCTGTACAACATTGCACATATGGTCACTGAATGTGGTGAAAAGGGTAGATCTCATGTTGACTATTCTTATCAAAATAAAATAAAATTTTGAAAAATAACTAAATAAAGATTATTTATCAACAAAGTACAGAAACCTTTGGTTAGACTAACAGAAAGAGAGAGAGAGAGAGGGAAAGAGGGAAGGAGATGAAAATAAAATGGAAGGAAGAAGGAAAGGAAGGGAAAGAGGGAGGGCGGAAGGGAGAAAGAGAAAGAGAAAGAAAAAAAGAAAGAGAAAGAGAAGCATATGACTAAAGTCAGAACTACATGTTCACATCATAGAGATGTTAGAAATTAAAAGTTACAAGCAAATATTGTTTTTAAAAGCATTTGTTTTTGTTTTTGTTTGTTAGTTTTTAGACAGAGTCTTATCCTTTTGCTGATATGGTTTTGCTGTGTCTCCACCCAAATCTCATCTTGAATTGTAGCTCTAATAATTCCCATGTGTTGTGGGAGGTGCCTGATGGGATGTCTTTCCCATGCTGTTCTTGTGATAGTGAATAAATCTCACTAGATCTGATAGTTTTATAAAGTGAAGTTCCTTCACACATGTTCTCTTGCCTGCTGCCATGTAAGATGTGACTTTGCTCCACTTTCACCTTCCACCATGATTGTGAGACCTCCCCAGCCGTGAAACTATGAGTCAAGTAATCCTCCTAACAGTATAAATTACCCAGTATTGGGTATGTCTTCATCAGCCTCATGAAAACTGATGGTAAATTGCTACTGAGAGTGGGGTGTTGCTGTAAAGATACCAGAAAATGTGGAAGCAACTTTGGAACTGGGTAACAGGTAGAGGTTGGAATAGTTGGGAGGGCACAGAGGAAGACAGAAAAATGTAGGAAAGTTTGGAACTTCCTAGAGACTTGTTGAACGGCTTTGAGGAAAATGTGATATGGACAATAACCTGGTCTCACATGAAGAGGAGGAACTTGGGAACTGGAGCAAAGGTGTCTCCTGTTGCACTTTATTTAGCAAGGCACTACAGGATTTTTGCCCCTGCCCTAGAGATCTGGGGAAGTTTGAACTTGAGAGACATGATTTGGGATATTTGGTGGAAGAAAATTATAAGTGTCAAAGCATTCAAGAGGAAGAAGAGCCTAAAATTTTGGAAAATTTCCAGCCTGACATTGCAATAGAAAAGAAAAACTCTTTCTCTGGGGAGAAAGTCAAGCCCACTGCAGAAATCTGCATACATAACAAGGAGTCAAATGTTAATCACCAAGACAATGGGCAAAATGTCTCTGGGGCATGTCAGAGATTCACAGCAGCCCCTCCTATTACAAACCTGGAGGCCTAAGAGAAAAAAAATGGATTCCTAGGCAGGGTCCAGGGACCCCCTGCTGTGAGCAGCCTAGGGACTTGGAGCCCTATGTCCCAGCTGCCCCAGCAATGGCAAAAAGGGGACAAAGTAGAGCTCAGGCCATGGTTTCAGAGGGTGCAAGCTCCAAGTCTTCAAATCTTCCACATAGTATTGAGCCTGTGGGTGCAAAAAAGTCAAGAAATGAGGTTTCCATACATCCTTGCAAAGGATTATGGAAATACCTGGATGTCCAGGCGAAAGTCTGATGCAAGGGCAGAGCCCACATGGAGAATCTCTACTAGGGCAGTGTAGGAAGGAAATGTGGGGTTGGAGCCCCCACACAGCGTCCTCACTGGGATACTGCCTAGTGGACTTGTGAGAAGATCGCCATCCTCCACACTCCAATATTGTAGCTCCACTGACAGCTTGCACTGTGTGCCTAGAAAAGCCACAGACACTCAATGCCAGCCAATGAAAGCAGCAAGGAGGGAGGCTATACCTTATAAAGCCACAGGGGCAGAGATGCCCAAGATCATGGAAAGACACCTCTTAGCATGACATGGATACAAGACATGAAGTCAAAGGAGATTATTTTGTGAGCCATGGAGTTAATGGAGATCATTTTGGAGCTTTAGGATTTGACTTCCCCACTAGATTTTAGATTTGCATGGAGCCTGCAGTTCCTTTGTTCTGGCCAATTTCTCTCATTTGGAATGGGTGTATTTACCCAATGCCTGTACCTCCATTGTATCTAGGAAGTAACTTGCTTTGATTTTACATACTCCTAGGCAGAAGACACTTGCCTCATCTGAGATGAATCTTTGAACTGTGGACTTCTGAGTTAATGCTAAAATTATTCTATTATTATGATAACTGGTAACAAAAAATGAAAAATGAAACAAATAGTTTGTATAAGACAATCTTGAGGCATGTGGCTTTAATTCAATTTAAGGGAATTAGGAAAATCGTTGTGACAGAAGCAAAGCTTGCCTTAGTCTTCAAAGATAGCAAGAATTAGTCAAGGAGAGAGGACCTGAAGTGTCCATTAAAAAGGACATTCCAGGCCAAAAGAAGAGCAAGTGGAAAGTCAGAGAAGTAACAGAGATAAACATATAATAAACACTTAGAATTAAACCCATATTAACGATACTATATACATATAACAAATATATTTGAACCATAATACTCCACAATAATGTGTGCTATGTAGTGTAGAATGAAATGAAATAATCATTTCTAACACAATCCTTTGAAGAAACTATACTATGTTAGTATTTGTGATTTCTGAGAAATTCTAATTATCTTCAGCATTATGTAGGGCTCGGTATCAAATTGAAGAAGGAATTTTACATATCAAGAGAAAAAATTAATAAAAAGAAAAGGTTGGGTAAAGCAAGAGCAGTAGTGTTAATGGTGACAAGCTAAAATTATGAATATTTTTATTCTACCTAAATCAAGTCATCATTGGAGATTTTATTATTTACTAAAAAATATTCAGTAGTTGGGGCCAGTACCTCTGGATGCTCATTGACACTGTAGTCTAATCCAGCCTCTTAATATCTTGCTTTTTTTCAAATAACTTTTGTTTTTAATCACTTAATACCTTTTATTTTAATCTACTTAATGAGTATCAGTTTTACCTAGCTCAAAAAGTTATTCTATGTGAAATACAATGTTTAATTTCTGCAGCCATGTTTCTAGATTAAAGCTTCATCATTCCAATCCTGGATAACTGCAATAACTTTCCTTTTTAAATATATTCTTTGTCCTTCTAATTTAAACTATAATATTAGAAAACTTCCTAAATATTTTTATTAACTTATTTCATATTTAAAAATCCAATACTGGATTCCCATTATGAATAGAGTTATGCTTACATAGCTCTTTCCATATTTCAGTCTGTCTCTTTATATCCAAGGAACCATTGTCCCTCACCTAAGCAGAGATTATTTGTTTGCCAAAGTGTTTCATCACACTACCCAGGACATACCATCAACATGACTGTACTCATCAAAACACTGTTCTTGTCCTTATCATCATATAAACCCTATCCATTCTTTAACATACAACACCAGTCAACCTTTTTATAACCTTCATGACAATATTTGAAAACTACTGCAATCCACATTAATCTGTACTTTCTTTGAAGGCCAATAATATTAATACATTTTATTAAGTTAATTTAAATAACAGGTTCTTTTGACTTCCTGTGCTGTAGCCTCAGTAAATTTTAAGCTCCTTACGGGCAAAGTCATGTTATGCTCTTCCTCTAAATCATCTACAACTGCAAGTGTTGATCATTTATAAAATCAATAAATATTCAGAGAATTATATTAAGCAAAATAGTTTTGTGCTACAGTAAGTTAGGAGACATGATACTGTGACCTTCTCTTTACAGTGAATCATGTCAATTCTGTAGGCCCAAAGGAAGAGAAGGGCATACGTATCACAGCCAAGTCTTTTATTTCAATGGCTAAATGTATTGCCCTAATCTCATGTGTTACTAATATTCAGAGTAAACTAATGTTTAGGATTTTTGATGTTTTAAAAAAGTACAAACCTTGATTAAAAGCGGTTAAGGGATATTTAAAAAACATCTCTTCTCTCAAGGTAATCCATAAATTTAAAATATGGAAAATATTTCATATATTTTGTGCTTTATGAGAAGCTCAAATTTCTCAAATCAGCTGAAAAAGGAAAGCTGTTTTCTTCTTCGTGACCTGCTGCATGCCACACTGCTATCTGTGAAAGAAGTGTCCTCATTCAGTTTTCTTTGTCATGGAAAATGAAAGAAGTTTTGCTCTTGTCATGGTCTGATTTAGGGAGTTTAATCAAATACTCTGAACTAACCTTTAGAAAATCTTACATGTTTCCTTCAAAAAGAATGTGAGTAAAAGTAGAACAATCACTATATTATTTCATATCACATAGAAATTATTAAATTTTGATAAGATCACCACCTGACAAATGAAAACCAGTAAAAATTTCAAGATGCATATTCAGAGTCTGACTTTAAAAAATATAAGGGAAAAACCCTATGACATCTATCTAGGTACTTAGTTTTTGGATACGATCCTATAAACACAAGCAAGGAAAGCAAAAATAGACAAATAGGATAATATCAAACAATAAAATTCAGCAGAGCAAAGGAAACAACTAACAGAGTTAACAGATAATCCATGGATTGAGGAAAAATATTTGCAAACCATATATCTGATAAGGAACTAACATAAAAAATATATTTAAAACTCAATAATTAAAAAAAACAAACCTGATTTTAAAATGGGCAAAGGGCCCGAACCGACATTTCTCAAAAGAAGACATATAGTCAACAGCTATATAATACTCAATATCACTAATCATCAGGGAAGTGCTAGTTAAAAACACAATGAGACCACCTCAGACCTGTTGGAATAACTGTTCCCAAAAAAACACCAGAATATATCAATCACTGTCAAGAACGCAGAGAAAAAGGAACCCCTGCACATTGTTGATCATGTCAATTGGTACAGCCATTATGGAAAACAACATGAAGATTACTTTTAAAAACTAAAAATAGAATGATTATATAAACTAGCAATTTCACTTCTGAATATATATCCAAAGGAATTCAAATCAGTATGCTACAAAGACATCTGCCCTCCTGTGTTTTTGGGGTGTTACTCACAATAGTCAAGAAATGGAAGCAAACTAAGATCTATCAATGGATGATTGGATAAATAAAATATGGTATATATGCACAATAGAATACAGCCTTATAAAAGAGGAAAAGTTGATTCTATCTGATAACATTGACAAATCTGGAGGACATTATGCTAAGTGAAATAAGCTAGACAGAGAAAGATAAGTAGTGTAAAATCTCACCTGTATGTGAAATCTAAAAATGTCAAACTCACTGAAGCAGGGAGTAGAATGGTTGCTACCAGAGGATGAAGGAAAGAGTTGAAGAAAGAGCAGATGTTGGAAAAGGGTACAAAGTTTCAGGTAGAGGAGAGGCATGTTTTAGTGACCTACTGTATAGCATGGTGACTATAGTTAATGACAATATATTGTATATTTCAAAGTTGGTTAAAATTTGATTTTAAATATTCTCATCACAAAATAATAGTAAGTATATGAGGTGATGGACATGCTCATAAGCTTGATTTAATCATCCCACAATATAGAAATATATCAAAATATTACATTGTGCCCCATAAATATATACAATTAATATTTGTTAATATACAATCTAAAACAAGGGTTTATTACTGATTTTTTATTTTTCTAAAATAATAAATTGGCTTTATCTATTACCTTATTTCATTTAACCTTCCCATGGAAGCTGGTAGGTGGGCATGATTACTTCTTTTTTTTTTTTTTTTTTTTTGATACAGAGTCTCACTCTTTCACCCAGGCTGGAGCGCAGTGGCACAATCTCAGCTCACTGCAACCTCTGCCCCACAGGTTCAAGCTATTATATTTTTAGAGTATTAACTGAAATTTAGATTTGATATGAAACTTGACCAAACTCATATTAGAAAAAAGACCCAAACACAGATCCTCTGCACCAAGTATATTCTTATTATGCCAGTTGATAACATGCAAACTATTATTATTACAATGACATAATTTCATATACTTATTATAAATTAATAACATCCAGTATCATATTTAATCTTACTAACTACACACATTTCTTAAACTTACTGAATCAGAGATATTTTATATTTTAAACAAGTATAAGCCGGGAAGTATTTTTTCTTCTTTGACACACTTGATTTTCATTAAAATTTTCCCCAAAATGTACTGGTCATAAAAACACTTAATTATAACCAGGCACATATATTTGATATTTTTATTGTAGTATTTCTTTTCTTTTATGGTGGCAGAAATTTCATTAGCATTCCTATAGCTCACAAATATATAATCTAAAATATCAGAACTGTGTCAGTAGAAGTATTTAAAAGAATTTTAATGTCTCTAAAATTTTTAAAAACCTGACTACAAAACAAACACATTTCTTTATTTTATAAATTAAGAAACCTAATGGTTTATAGACTAGTTAGAATAACAGTCATGATTTGTTTCAGGAAGGAAATAAAACAGCATTGTCTTATGATTAATGTTGAGTTGTCTCCTTGGTGATTTTAAACTACTTTTTGCGAGTTTGGTTTTAAAACTGAGATCACAACCTTTGTAGAGCTGAATTCTCCAACTTTGTCAATTATAGATAAAGTCCAAATCACCAAATTTAATGTATTTTTGTACCTGAATGTTCTACAGAAACACTCAGCACTTGATCATGCCCTCATTTCTTATAAGAATCAGCAGATGTACAGATGCTACAGGAGGGAATTTCAGGTTCATTTGCACCAAGGATTCATATCAAGACTTATAATAGATTAGAACACACTGGAAACAACTCATTTATGAGTTTGGATGCAAAAATAGGTAAGATGTGCAAAATTATGTGATTCTATTTTGAAGGAGCAAATGGTAGGAAGATGATCCCTTTAAGAAGTATAGTGAATTTAATGGTGGCTCTCCTTGAAAGATATTTTCTCCGGAAATGGTGAACATGATCTTACTTGGCAAAAATGCTTTTAAAGGTGTAATTAAATTAATAATCTCAATATTCCATTAACCACCCTCCACTGTGGTTACCTGGGAAACATTTTAAGGTAATAACCATACTAACAAATATTATATATATATTATTATAAATAATAATTCTGCTATACTGCAATAGACTGAAAATGTGTGTCTGCCAAAACTCATGTTGGAAACCTAATTCTGACATGATGGTATTTGAAAATGGGACCTTTGGGAGGTAATTAGGTAGTGAGAGTGGAGCCCTCCTTGATAGAATTAGTGCTCTTATAAAAAGAGGCCAGAGACCTAACTAATTCTCTTTCTGCCATGGGATAATACAATGGGAAGTCAGCAGTTTCCAACCGATAAATGGGCCCCCATCAACTAACCATACCAGTATCCTGTACTCTCATATCACACTTCCAGACTCCAGAACTGTAAGAAATAAATTCCTGTTTTTTTATAAGCTACCCAGTCTATGGCACTTTGTTGTAGGAGACTTCTCTGACCTCATTTACTCCTCACAATAACTGACAAGCCAGTATTATTATTACTTCTTCACAACAGAGGAAGTTGAGGAAAAGATATAATGATTTTGCCTAAAGTCATACAGCTGAAAAAAAATCAGGGTTTGAATATTGGTTATTGGTATATGTTTTTCCAACGTCTGTGCTTTTAACTATTTCACACTGTTGCCTGAGGAAATAACATATAATTAAGGACTAACTACCAATTGCCAATATGTAATACATTTTACAAATCTGCCCATTTATCAGTTGGTATGCAGAATTCCACAAACAAAACAAGTGATGAGTACTTTTAAATATAGCAGTATACACCTGGTTGGATCTAAATTATAAATTATTAGCCAAAGGGAAGATAACTGAAATTACTAAGACACTTTGAACTTGATGCTCAGTATATCCATGAGTTATTATTACACAGATCATAGGGAGTATACATATTTCCAAAACAGCAAAGGTATTTCATTTGATGATTTTCAATAGATGTTTATGAAATACATTTTTTTGTGCTAAATAAACGACACACTATCTCTGTGGGTTTTTTTTTCTTTGCATATACATATTGTTTTATTTAGAGGTTTTGAGTTTTTGCAAAAATGGCATACAACAGATGGTGGGTTTTGAAACTTTTGCCTCATGCAGTAAATGTACCTTTGTCCAGATGGACATCAGGCTTCAATGCCAATATTGTACCTTTAACATATGGACAAGAACATTTATGGCAGGGGACACTATGTTCAGCTTTGTACTTCAATGCAGATAATGTTTGATTAATTTTTATCCATCATTAGTTTCTGCAGTCAGGGAATCAGAGAGCAAAAGATGGTTAAATAAAATATCAGAAACACTATCTTCAAGTCATTTACCATGTGTATTTAGCAAAATCTTTTTACCACATCATAAATTTCAATTCTACAAATGTACTTTTTAAAAGTTTTATTTAAATAAAAGTTATATAGGCCAGGTGTATGGCTCACACCTGTAATCCCAAAACTTTGGAAGGCCAAGGCAGGCAGATAACAAGGTCAAGAGATCGAGATCCTCTCTCTACTAAAAATACAAAAATTAGCTCAGTGTGGTGGCACGCACCTGTAGTCCTAGCTACTCGAGAGGCTGCGGCAGCAGAATGGCTTGAACCTGGGAGGTGAAGGTTGCAGTGAGCCAAGATTGCACCACTGCACTCCAGCCCGGTGACAGAGTGAGACTCTGTCTCAAAAAGAGTTATAGATATATATTTTTAAAAGTTATATTATATAAAAGTTATACATATACAAATAATTTACTGACTAGAAGTAAACCTTTTTAGAGAGATAGTTTTGCAAATTTTGACAAGTAATGATTATGTAGTCACCATCAAAATAAAGATATAGAACATTGAAATCACCCAAAACAGTTTGCTTGTCATTTGTTAATATAATGAATTAACTGATTTTCAAATGTTTCACCAATGTGCTTTTGGGGGATAAATCACACCTGGGCTTGAGATATTGTACTTTCTCTATAATGCTTTGCTGGATTTAATTTACTTAATTAATTAGAATTTCTGCCTTTATGATCATATGGGCATTACTCTGTGGTATTTATGTTTTTCCATGCAGTGTCTTTGTCACATTTTAGCATCAGCCAATGAGGTCTCATAGAATAATGCCCACCTCTAAACTCTTTCTTAAAGTACGTTATTGTGATTGTTATTAATTCAGGCTGCAGACATTTGGATTTTCCTCCTAAATAATAAAATTATATGTAATTTTTATAATTATAATTTATTTTTCAAATTTAAGAATAACAAAGCCATTTCAGTTAAGTTACTGATTTATTAGGCTCGGATTGGGATCCATAAATCTGTACCTTAAAAAAACTTAAAAAAACTTGCAAACACAAATGTTTGTAAGTCCTACAGGAGCTTGAGAGATGAGTTTATTATAGAGCAACACCTCTTTATCTGTAGGATCTCAGATTAATGTGGATTCCTTAAGAGCTGGGTTCTAAGCTCCATTCCCTTGGAAGTACAGACAAAGGTTTTTTAGCCAACAATAATATTTTGAAAAGCTGGAGGAGCTATGTGAATTTGACTAGATTATGCAAATCTGCGCAAGATGCAGAAGCATGGTGACAGCTATGGACAGAAGATTGTTAGCTTTCTATAGCTGTCTGGGCAGGTAAATCTGATTTCTATGACTCGGAGAGAAAGCCATAATGTTTTCAGATATTGGTTTTCTTACTTTGCCATCTAGGAAATTGTCAGGTTTAATAAAAATGAGGTATTTTTATTACTTTAATGAAATTATGACACATTTCCAAATAGAAATGTGTCATTATGCAACTTGCACATTGCATGGAATGCTTTTGTGTACTTAAAAAAAATGTAGAATCAAGTTGGGTCCAACACCACACAGAGTAAGCAAATTGGCCTTTACAGAATGCATGTTTATATGAATTCACTGTTTTCTATCCAATCCCTGTGGAGTACAGTAGTTCAAAACCCCAAATTTAGAATTTGGACCATGGACTCTGTATTATATAAAACCTCCATCTAGAGCTGGAACATCAGTCCATAATTACATATACTAGTATTGCTGCATTGAAACATACAATTATTCACAGCAAATGGGAAAATTACCTGGAAAAAATTTTCAAGTCACTTTAAATCATATTCTCATTTCTTTTTCCCAAACTAAGTTACAATGTGTCATTTACTTTCTTTCTAGAGCCTTTTGGATGTTGGAGTTTTTCATAAGGGATTATGGACCTGTATCTGTCCCAATCAGGACTCTGTTACAAAATCTACTAACAATATAATATTTGTATTGGTTACTTAATATACTCTATTTATCATAAGAAAATAGGACAATGATTGGATTAATAAAACATAGATCAATCTGTACAGTAATTTATGGCATATAGTACTAGAGGAAGAGACAAAAAACATTATTAAGGATTAGCACATTTTCATGGGAAAGGAATGGAGTTAAATTCTGAGAAAGGGATATCTGAGCCAATATTTCTGATTCTTTGCTTTGTCAGGATATCCTAGTTAAAATCATCAGGAAACCAATTCCACCCCATTGGAGCCAACTCTTGGACCTTGCGAGATAGCATGAATAAAGCTGTTATCCTGTGAGTTCCTGAAAAAATTCCAGGTATAATAATGCCTGCTTGCCCCCAATTAAAGTTTGATTGCTTAACACAGCGGTCCCAAACCTTTTTAGCACCAAAAAGGGACTGGTTTTATGGAAGACAAATTTTTCATAGACAGGGAGAAGGAGGGATGGTTTCTGGATGATTCAAGCACATCACATTTATTGTGCCCTTTTTTTCTATTATTATTACATTGTAATATATAATAAAACAATTATACAACTCCTCATAATATAGAATCACTGGGAGCCCTGAACTCGTTTTCCTGCAACTTCCCTTCTGGGGGGGATGGGAGACAGAGATCATCAGGCATTCACTTCTTATAAGGAACGCGCAAATTAGAATCCTCTGACACAATTCTCTAGGGTTCATGATCCAATGAGACTCTAATGCCATGGTCAATCTGACCGAAGGCAGAGCTCAGGCATGCAACGGGGAGCAGCTGTAAATATAGATAAAGCTTGGCTAATTTACCCGCTGCTCACCCCTTGCTGTGCAGCCCAGTTTCTAGGTTTCTAACAGGCCATGGACCAGTACCAGGGTTGGGGATCCCTGGCTTAGCATGTTATTCTTTGTTTTGCAGATTCTAAGAGAATACCACCAAATCTGTAGGGATTCAAGAGCCCCACATGTTGGGCACCAGAATGTAGGGAACCAGCCCCACATCACATCTGTGTGTACCCTGAGTTCGGTGGTGACAAAGGAATGAGAAAAGTACAGATTAAGAGAGAAAGTGGGACCAGAGGGCCCTCATTTATTACTGTGGAGACAGTGAAACCTCCAAGCTCTGGTTTCTCATACTATTTATTGGTTACAATCACTTTAATCTATAGAGTAGGGGTGGAGTGACGGTGGGATGTATCAGTGAGCCTGAACTGGTGTGTCATTCTAAAGATTGATAACAGTAGCGGTTTTGGAGTTTCAAAAAACAAGAAAATGTGGTGATCTTTAGCCTATTATCTATGTGCAGCTGGTGGAACTCAGGCTTTACAAGAAGCCTACAAGTCTGGCTACATCATGGTGGTACAAAGGGGTTTTATGTCCTTGAGCACAATGTTTATGGTAACAGAGCCTAGGTCACCCTGCACCGGCACATGAGGCATGAAGACACCTTCCTCCTCAGAGGCCTCCTGTGGCCTTCTGCAGTTTATTGTTCCTGATTTCTTTTGTACATATAACCAGCTTATGTAGGCATACTGTAAACTCTTCCTCCATTGCTGCTTCTCACAACATTATCCACATTTTCAAGGGTATGTGACACCAGGGGATGAAGGTTGGATTTACCTCCATTTACACTTGAAAAAGCCAGCAGTTTGTTCTTTATCTCTCCTTCACACATGCACCAGAGGTGGGAGGCCTAGCAAGCCAATGTAATGTCTTCTAGGCCATAATTTTTCCTACCTCTTGTGAAACCGCCACTGCCATAGAAACCCTGAATAATCTGGCTTGCACAAATTTTGAGATACTTTTGCTTGTGAAAACGAGTAACCCGGGGAAGATCACAAGTCATTTAAGAAGGATACAGGCATTGAAAACAGAAATCAAGCTGATCTGAAGCAGGTGGACACTGTAATGACATAATTAATTGGGGAAAGCATAGAAGAGAAATAATGCAATATGAACTGTTAAAATGACTAAAATGCACACATAAAATATTTCTATAAATGGAAAACACATTTTCTAAATATTGGCAATTATAATAAATTGATCATGAGATTGGGTCCTATTTAAACTATATGCATGTGAGACAAAATATGGCCCCATTATATACACTTGCAAACCAAGGCCTTCTATTCAAATATTTCTTAATCATTTTGCAATGAATTTTAGTTGTTAGTGTATATTCTTGATCTTGTGCAATATGACAGAAATTTTACAAACAATTTATATTTGGAAAGATCACCAATAAAGCTGATTGCTGTATAAAGTATTTTCACTTTGTTGAACTAGAAAAGGATTAGCTAGGTCAGTTCTTTAAAATTTTATGAGATCTTAAATTTGAATGGTTAAAAAATAGATGTCTTTTAAAATTAATAATAAAATGTCTTGAGGATTTAAAAATTCCATTTTAAAGGAATATTGAATTTGTAAATTTATATCGGAAAAAATGTACATTTTTTAAAAGCATAGCCAAAAACAAGGCATCAACAATTTTATTCATAACAAAAGAGGTTTATCAAGTTTAGTCAAAAAATGGACATTTTTTCTCTCAGCACAGTAGGGCATAGAAGTTCTAAAATAGTGAGACTGTAGTAGTCCTAAGTATAAAGGCAAGACCACCACTGAAATTTTTCTTTTAAAAGAAATTTGAGGATTAAAAATCAAACCAAAATATCAAAAACAAAACCAAAAATAAAAATAGGAATTAGTACTTAACAAATAGCTATTCACTGGAAAAAACTTATTCTAAAACAGTTTTCTCTCATATTTTATTGCTCTTATTTCATTCATAATGCTCCTGCTGAAAGTCTAGTTTCGGTGAAAGTCAAAATTTGTGCAAGCCAAGTAACCCAGTTATATGCAACAACTCATCACTTATCCATCATTATCCAGGAACTGAGATTTCAATGTTAAATTCTCCAGCATTCCAACACTTTAAACAACCACAGTTAAAATGTTCCTAAAACATTTTTCATGCATAATAATATTGGCTAATGCTTCACAATTATTTCTCTTTTATGTAGTATGATAATGCCTTCAGAAAAACTTCTGGCCAATGAATCAGTTCACCTGTTTGTTAAGACAGTATGCTGTTGTTTTTAGGCCTGTTCTCATGATTTTAAACATTTTCTATTTTATCTTCTGCTGAGCTATCATTATTAACTCCAATTCATTGCTGTTGGCTAGAACTAAAATAGACAACCAACCACATAGAAATCAGTAAATGTGTATTTTCATTATAGTCTTTGAGGGTTCACTCAAAAATAAAGATATAGACTTTTTGTGTGAGCTCTGAAGTTTTCATTTTACTGTTTTGAAGGATACTCAAAATATTTCCACTTTTTTTTTTTTTTTTGAGACGGAGTTTCGCTCTTGTTACCCAGGCTGGAGTGCAATGGCACGATCTCGGCTCACCGCAACCTCCGCCTCCTGGGTTCAGGCAATTCTCCTGCCTCAGCCTCCTGAGT
The DNA here is from genome assembly GCF_030222135.1 of Aotus nancymaae. Lineage (NCBI taxonomy): Eukaryota > Metazoa > Chordata > Mammalia > Primates > Aotidae > Aotus > Aotus nancymaae. Next base: position 37,296,175 of record NW_026988413.1, read on the forward strand.
AGCTGGGATTACAGGCACGCGCCACCATGTCCAGCTAATTTTTTGTATCTTTAGTAGAGACAGGGTTTCAACGTGTTGACCAGGATGGTCTCGATCTCTTGACCTCGTGATCCACCCGCCTTGGCCTCCCAAAATGCTGGAATTACAGGCGTGAGCCACCGCGCCCGGCCTCACATTGTTCTTTTTTTATGAGAAGTTTAGGGCACTAGAAATCTTTTGGATAAATAAGATGTTAAACTATTTCAAAGGCCTCAAATGAACTACATAAGTACCATTTAGAAATTTTAGTAATGATCAAGAAATAATCAATTTGTAATACTAACATATCAGTAATAGTTTAGAAAATGTGTATTTGAATGCTCTCTCATTTAAATAATTTACCACATCCTGAAACTCACGGTAAATACATGACAAAAAGTGAGGTAAAATTAGAAATATACATAAACCAACAAAAAATTAAAAATCCAAGTATATATAACATGTCAGTTCTTCTTCAATTCCCTTAAAAGTGTAGCTGAAAAAAAGAGTTTTTATGTGATAGGTCACTCCAGTTTGGGAGGCGCCAATATGGTTTGGATGTAGGTCTCCTCCAAATCTCACCTTGAAATATAACCTCCAATGTTGAAAATTGATCTAGTGGGAATTGTTTGAGTCTTAGGAGCAGATCCCTCATGAATGGCTTGGTGCTGTCCTTCCCATTGTAATGAGTGAGTTCACATGAGAATTGGTTATTTAAAGGAGACTGCTACACCCTCCTCTCTCTCTCTCTCTCTCTCTTGCTCTTTCTCTATTCTTGTGATGCACCTGCTCACTCTTTGCTTCCCACAGTAAATAAAAGCTTCCTGAGGTCCCAACCAGAAACAGATACTAGCGTCATGCTTCTTCTACAACCTACAGAACCGTGAGTCACAAAACAAAACAAAAGAAACCCTCTTTCTAAAGTAAATTACCCACCCTCAGGTATTTCTTTAAAGCAATGCAAAACAAACTAACACAAGCACCAAAACTTCTTAGGCTTAAGACACGGGCTTTCAAAAAGGCTAGGACCTAATTATAGGGTTATATAATTTTTTCTTTCAAACATTACCACTGAATCAATAGGAAATCTGTACTTCACTCAATTTTTCTGTAAACCTAGAACTGCACTAAAGAATAAGGTGTATTAATTTTATCAAAAGAAACAAAGCACTATACACTTCAATCCAGAATTTATTTAGAACATAGGAAAAGGATCTATAAGAAAAGCAGAGCTATGAACACACATAACATACATGTGAGCATTAACATAACATTTACAGGGAGTGCTCTATGTGACACACACATTGCACACTTTATATTAGTATTAACACTCCCCTGGGGTATAAGTAAAATGATATTTTTTTAATTTGTCAGGAAAGTTAAGCAAGCTTCCTAGGTTTACCCGGCTACTGAGTGATATAGTTGTAAATTAAAGTTTGTCTGACTTAAAATTATGGTTTCTGCAATACTTTCCAAGATTTGAAAGAGACTCAATATCTAAAGCTTTACTGAAATATTTTCAGATTTGGACAAATCAGAAAGGGTATTTCAGCTCAAAGAATATTCCTAAGCTAATATATGCCCATATTTGTACAAATATATGTTCATCTTGTGGCTCCTGTACATGCAGCCCATGGGTTAACAAAGAACATTACTTTGTACTTTTAATGTATTTTATTGCTCATTAGCTGTAAAGAAGAGTGATAAAAATCATTTTTTCCTCTGTTTTAAGAAGTTTGGAACTGTAAGCTAAAATAAGGTTTAGTAATTGTTTGGAGATTTATATTTGGTTATATTCTCTGTCTCCCGTAAATAACATATATATGTTTTAATCCTATAAATAATGAAAGTATTGAATTTATTTGTTGCATTTCTTTTGCTATTTTCCATGAGAAACACTCTCATTTAAAAGCCAGGTAGAAGACAATTATAGAACTTCTATATTTAAATCAAAATGTTCAGACACTACTGCCTTTCATAAATCTGTTTATTTTCAGGCAGAATAGTTTTACCCAGAATTCCATATAAATAAATACTATGAAAGCACATAAGCTTTGGACTTAAAAAAAGGAAAACTACAATAAAACACACTTCTTCAACAGTCACCACTATCTTCAGATTTAAAAATCACTATATTTACTGACTTAAAGAAAAGAGAAATAGGACAGAATATAAACAAAAAGAATTCCCTGATCCTTAATTTGGCACAGACAAATAACTTTTACAATTGTTTGGGGGATAGTATATCCATTCATTACTACAAAATAAAATTGGTTCTTTAGGAAAAATGAATTGTGCTCAAAAGCTTGACAATCCCATTTAACACAATGAAAAACTCCTTATTAAACCAGTTTGGGTTTTCTAAAGAAACTGAGACAAAATAGTGTAAAGTCTTAACTATTTATTTGTAGTGCTCCAAGAAAAGTAAAGAGGACATTTGCTGGTCACAATCACAATGACTGACACTTGTTTCTTAGCTCAGCTGTAAATGAGCTAAAAAGATTAAGAGTAAATATCCTACAGAAGCCACTGGGTGTAAGATGCAGACATCAGGAGAGAGAAAGGACATCTCAAATGGAGACAGAAGGTTTAAATCAGCAGAGCATTTGGTCTCATCAAATATTAACTTAAGGAATTAATCTCAATGTTTATAAGACAAAGGTCAAGTCTAAAATTTTGCAATATAGAAAAAAAAAATGTCATTTACATTCCAGGTAACATTTGGGCTTTGAAGAGTCTAATTCAGCTTTTTAAGCGGCTGCTGAAAAATATCTCCACTTATTTCTAAATTATTCCCTTTGTTATGAGAAGTGATGGTACTGGATAAACTTAAGAAAAATAAGATGTTGAAACATTTCAAAAGCCACAAAATGTCTTAGATGAATATCTTCTAGATATTTTTAAAATGATCATGATATAAAAATTTGCAATCATCTTGGTTCATCCAAAAAAAGGACAACATTAAAATATGAATTACCTAATAGAACCGAGAAAAAAATAAAGATAAAATTTTAAGAATCTATTGACCTTCTTATGGTTTATTTATATTTGAGTAAATTTGCCTGAGGGAGAGTGAGGGAGGCACAACAAATGATCGGCCGCCTTAATGTTTGAGTCCCACAATATGGAATGCTCCAGTATGCCCAGAGAAAATCTGGACAACTCCTGGGGTCTCAAATGCTCTTTCAATATTTACACACACACACACACACACAACACACACAACACACACATTGATGCTTCATTGATCTCTTTATTTGAAGTCGATGCCTTCACCTAATGACCTTGTTCTATTATTTGTTCTATTATGCCTTCTATAAACATTTACTATGTGCAAGCAATACGATTGTGTAAAATCAGATTTAGTGTTTATTTTCTAAAAACAAAGATTAAAAATTTGTGCTTATCTTATCAAGTATATTATCTTTGGATTGTGTTCTAATATTAAGAGAGGTTGTCCAGACTTACTCTAATCAATTTCTTAATAAGAAAAAAGAAAACTTCTTTTGATGGAAGTCAGCCATTGATTAGAGTTGGTCTGGCCAACTTCTCTTTATATTAGAACACAATCAGAAGAAAAATTAGTAGAAAAAGTACTTGATTAGATAAATACAAATTTTCAATCTGTGGTTTTAGTGTGAAGGACCTCTTCAAGGAGAACTATAAACCACTGCTCAAGGAAATAAGAGAGGACAAAAACAGATGGAAAAACATTCCATGCTCATGGTTAGAAGGAATCAGTATCATGTAAATGGCCATACTGCCCAAAGTCATTTATAAATTCAATGTATCCCGATAGAGCTACCATTGACCTTTTTCACAGAACTGGTAAAACCACCTTAAACCTCATATGGAACCAAAAAAGAGTCTGCATAGCCAAGACAATCCTAAGCAAAAATAACAAAAGCTGGAAACATCCTGCTATCTGACTTCCAACTATACTACAGGGCTACAGTAATCAAAACAGCATGGTACTGGTATCAAAACAGAGATATAGACCAATGGAACAGAACAGAGGCCTCAGAGGCAACACCACACATCTACAACCATCTGATCTTTGACAAACCTGACAAAAACAAACAATGGGAAAAGAATTTCCTGTTTAATAAATGGTGTTGGGAAAATTGGCTAGCCATGTGCAGAAAGCTGAAACTGGATCCCTTCCTTACATCTTATACAAAAATTAACTTCAGATGGATTAAATATTTAAACATAAGACCTAAACGCCATAAAAACTCTAGAAGAAAATCTAGGCAATACCATTCACGACATAGGCATAGGAGATGACTTCATGACTAAAACACCAAAAGCAAAGGCAACAAAAGCCAAAATAGACAAATGGGAACTAATTAAACTTAAGAGCTTCTTCACAGCAAAAACAAACAAACAAACAAAAAAAAAACTATCATTAGAGTAAACCAACAACCAACAGAATTGGAAAATATTTTTGCAATCTACCCATCTGACAAAGGGTTAATATCTAGAATCTACAAAGAACTTAAACAAATTTACAAGAAAAAAACAAACAATCCTATCAAAAACTGGGTGAAGGATATGAACAGACACTTTTAAAAAGAAGACATTTATGCAGCCAAGAAACATAGGAAAAAAGACATCATTACTGGTCATTAGAGAAATGCAAATCAAAACCATGTTGAGATAGCATCTCATGCCAGTAGAATGGTGATCATTAAAAAATCAGGAGACAACAGATGCTAGAGAGGATGTGGAGACATAGGAACACTTTTACACTGTTGGTGGGGGTGTAAATAAGTTCAACCATTGTGGAAGGCAGCATGGTGATTTCTCAAGGATCTAGAAATAGAAATACCATTTGACCTAGTAATCCCATTACTGGGTAAATACCCAAAGGATTATGAATCATTCTACTATAAAGACACACAAACATATATGTTTATTGCGGCACTGTTCACAATAGCAAGACTTGGAACCAACCCAAATGCCTATCTATGATAGCATAAAGAAAATGTGGCAGATATACACCATGGAATACTATGCAGCCTTTAAAAAGGATTAGTTCATGTCCTTTGCAGGAACAAGGATGAAGCTGGAAACCATCATTGTCAGCAAACTGACACAAGAACAGAAATCCAACCACCATGTGTTCTCACTCACAAGTGGGTACTGAACAATGAAAACACATGGATACAAGGAGGGGAAAATCACACACCAGGGCCTGTCAGGGGGTAAGGAGAGCTAGGAGAGATTGAGAGTGGGGGTTGGGGGCATTGGGGAGATATAACATGTGGAGAAATACCTAATGCAGATGATGGGGGGCATGGATGCAGAAAACCACGTTATGTGTATATCTACGTAACAAACTTGCACGTTGTGCACATGTACCCCAGAACTTAATATAATAACAAGAAATAAAAATAAACATAAAAACCAATCAAAAAAAAAAACAAGTTTTCTAAGATTTTTATTTGCCACAAGAAGAAAGGTATGTTTGACTAATGAAATTTATATATTAACTTCTCAAATGCTTCATTTTTCAGTCTTTTTATAAAATTAATAATCTTAGAAATGATCTTATTTTATTTTACCTTTATCTTCCAGCTATTCTGGAGGGAAAGATCTATGTGTCTATGATTATAGATAGCAAACCTTTTCTTGGCCTAATTTTTATTTACAGAAATACAAAGAAAGCACTGTTCTTGTTACAATATTCTCCTTAAGCAAGATTGCATGTGAGTAAAACTGAACATTGTTTCCTTTCTCAACAGATCTTGCAATTTGGAAGTCATTTCAACTACTGAATCCTCTACTCATATATCGAATATCACTGAAATGGGCCATTCATTAAAATGTTTCCTCTCAGCTAGACTTTAGCTTTTGTATGTCAAACTATCCTTAAATAAATGAACAACTAAATAAGCATCCAATATTCTTATGTACTAATGTTCAAAATAACTAAAAAAATTTAGGCAATCAAAAACATTGGCATAAGTAATAGATGAGTAAAACTATAGCCTCAGTTAGTTTGATATAAAAACAACAATGAAAAATTACTATTATTTAACTGTCTAAATCAATTGAGTTAAGTGTAGAAGATAAACAGGTGTCAGGCAAATCTAAGTTTAAATCTCAACTCTACTTTGGGCTTTAGGAACATTATTTTCTCATTTGGATCCTGTCTCCTTGGTCATCAAATGACTGTATAATCTAGCTCATGTGAGGAGTAGAGGAGACAGCAAACTGAGCACCAAAATTATACCAGTAAACAACTAATCGGAAACAAAACGAAGTAAATATATTAGAAAGCACAGGATGTTGAAATGCTGACAGAGAAGAAAATTTTGAATTAATCATAGTAAATACAAAAGATAAAAACTGAAGAGTAGAGAAGTTGATTTCTCTGGAACACAAATAGAGATGAACCCAAAGGATAGCTAGACAAGCAGAGACAGAAAATCCAACAAATAATATAGAAAAAGTATTCAATGCTGTAATACAAAAACATTTTCTTGAGGTATAAATACTATATTTTAAGATGAAAAAATACAATGTGTTTCAGAAAATAAAACAATTAAAATCCATAGTGAAGTAATTATATTTTTAGTGTGATAAAAAAGAGTCAGTCTTCTCAATAACCAAGTTACATTTCAGAAGACAATACAACCATATATAGACATCAAAGAAAAATAAGTCTGATCCAAGAATACTAGAACAAGGCATATTTGCATTTCAGTTGAAAATAATCAGGAGGTGAAAGTTTCTGGGCAAACAACAGAGAACAGAGAATCTATAATCACTTAAAGATGATTTAATAGGGCTGGGTGCAGTGGCTCACATCTGTAATTCCAGCACTTTTGGAGGCTGAGGTGGGTGAATCACAAGGTCAGGAGATTGAGACCATCCTGGCTAATATGGTGAAACCCTGTCTCTACTAAAAATCCGAAGTTAGCCAGACATGGTGGCACATGCCAGTAGTCCCAGCTACTTGGGAGGCTGAGGCAAGAAAATCGCTTGAACCCCGGAAGCTGAGGTTGCAATGAGCTGAGACTGTGCCACTGCACTCCAGCCTGGGCCATAGAGGAAGACTCCATTTAAAAAAAAAAAAAAAGATTTGATAATAAAATCTATCCAAACAGACACGTTTCGAAATTGAGCACTGAGAAATGGAAATGATATACTTAAAGAGCAGGTGTCATCTTGTTGATATATTTAAAATAAAAAATTAAGTGTAAGTGCCTATGGGGATTATTGTCTTAGCACAAATCTAAATGCTATACACCCAAAGAACTTCAAATATTAACTTATTATGTAACTAAAGTAAAATAGTTACATAAACAACAACATGAAGATCTCATGTTAACAGTAAGTTTAAAAATATAATCAGGAGGAAGTTGAGAAGATATAATCAATTTATAATTATCACTATCTTCCACACTATCTAAATGTAAACTGTAATTCAAATATTACTAACATAAACTACACAATTATTTCCATACCTTTAGAGGTTAATTAGGAAAAAGCTGTATTAGGAAAAATAACAATCTTTACATTAAAAGAACCATTTTTAAGCACATCTTCAGCTAAGTTTATTTTACCTCTTTAAATTCATTAATATTAATATTTTCACTTTAAAAATTAAACATAGCATAGCAAATATGTTCTTCTATTCAAATATCATTTTATCTTCTTTGTATATTGTACAGATAGGTATTTTAGATAATATTTACATAGTGTTAGTAGTAGTTATTTTGTGTTATGTCATTCTGGATGACTTTTATTTGTATCTTCTACCTTGGCTGTATTGTCTCGACTGCTTTTAATGAATGTATTATTTTCACTAAACTTTTTTAAATGATAATTTTTTTAAATAAGTATTTTTAAAACCCCATCCATGCAAAGAGATAATGTAATAATTTATCACTGTGTCAGACATATAGCAATGTATCTGTAAATAGAAACAAATATTAGTATATTCTAATATTAGTAATTGGTTTGACTAGCATCACTGTGTTTTCTTCATATAGATATTTTATTGTATTTATCATGCTGAACTATTAGCTTTTTTTTATATTGACTACTTTATAGATTATAAGCTATCAGAGAAAAGATATTTTATTTGTTTCTGTTTCCTGAAAATTTAGGACAATGTCTGTCCAAAGAGACTTTAATTAAGTGGTAATAAAACAAGCAACAACTAAACCATGCACTAAGCACACAGAAACAGAGAAGGAAAGAGTAAAGAAGTGGGGATAAAATGATAGTATATATATATTTTTAAGTCCTATGTTTTAAATACTAGGTAAAGCAGGGACATCTTCAGCTCAGAATGCAGCCTTAAATACATCTAGTACACCTATTTGTCCAACCCTATTCAATTATGCATCTGTTCCACAAATACTTATTGTGAATACAACCTGTTTCCTGCACTGTGCTATATAAAGAAATTGAAGTGTTTCCCAAGAGTCTCTATTTATGGCTGCTTAATAATTTCTAGAATTATAGTATTCAATATAGCATACTCTACCTACACATCTGAACACAGTAAAATGAAGCAGTGGTAGGATTTTTCATTACTAAAAACTGAAAGCATTGACATTTTTATTTCCAAATCCAGTGCTCACTCTGGTATAATAAGTTGTTTCACCTTTATCTGAAGGCTGTGAGTTAACAAACAAAAAAAGCAAACTATCACTTTGCTTACATTATACAATAGTGAATTAAACCTGGCAGAGAATATAAAGAAAAGGAAAAAAGATGAAGAATTCACCACAAAGTAAAGAGAAATTCTGGAACCAAAGATAATCTGAATAGATATTATTTAATGATAAATAGGAACTGTAAAATATATACTATATTAACTGAAAGCAGATTTAAGTGTTTAAATACAAATTTTTAATTAAATTGCAGTGATAAAGCACTAAGGATAGGTGTTTGATGACAATGCATTTCTTTCTTGTTACTTTCTTCAGGGTCCTTCTCAGAAAGGACCTTACATTTTTATTTTCCATGACTTAAATATGATGCAGAGGCCTTACTCTCTCTAATCTAAGCAGTTTTGCCAAGACTTATACCTCTTGAGACTGAGTGGTCCCACCTGCTCTGCAAAGGAATTGTCTGTCATCTGGCAGCTGAAGAACATCTGTGGCTCAGCTGTGAGACCTACAGGGCGTTTATTCTGTGAGTTGAAGTTTTTCAAAATAAAGAAAAGGCAACTTTTCAGACTTAAAATAAGCCTTCTAAATTTCAGGAAGTCTTAGGGTGGGAGAATGGGGTACAGAGAAAGAAACAGAACAAGGATAGGAAAGCTAAGCAAGGAAAACACCTAATGAGAAAAACAACATGGTCAAGCAAAACAAAGTCAAAGCAAACACAATGAAAAACTAGAAGAAGGCAGAGAAAGAGCAACACACAATGAAGGAAAACGTAGGTTGCAAGCCAAGACTTTTTTTTTCAATTCCCCGACTTTGGACACCAGTTGTTTTTAAGTAGAGAAAGAAAATGTTGTTTTCCCAGTTCTGCAGGCCTATTTTCAGAGCTTCACACTAAATTGACTCTAAACATTCAATTTAAAAGACACATAAGAACTCTTAGAGTCCAAATTCGAGTCCAAATTCAAAGATAAACCAAAAGGACCATCTCATTATTTTAAAAAACATGAAGTTCTCCCAGTTTGAGGGCAATAGGTAAGTCACTTTACCTCTCACACTAGAAGGCTATTTGTTAGAATGCTTGATTTTCTGATTTTTTGCCCAGGAAAATAGAGTTCAGTCAGTGAAAAGCATTATGATGATAAAAAAAAAAAAAAAAAAAGCACAATGCTGCTTTAAATTCTTTGAATGCTCGTGAGAAACTATACAAATTCATTTTGCAGACATGTTTTTATCTGTTTGCAATGGAAAAGAAAATTGCACTGAGCTGCTTAAAAACAGCCCCATTGAAAGGAACTTGTTATATAATAGAGTTACTTTCAAAGCTACCTTTGTATAGTTAAGGCTACCAATAGTTGTTAGTGTTGTAGATAGCATACATAGAATTGAAGACCAGTATATATTAAGGAAATTTAAGAATATAGTTATTGAATAGCAATTACAAGCAAAACTCTGCTCATTACTAAGAATGAAAAGAAGGAAAATAAATACTGTCCTTGGCCTTAAGACATTTGAAATAGAATTGCTTTACATGTACCATGATATATGATTACAACTCCTTTATTTATAAGGTACTAAGGAAATTAAAATAAAAAGGAATAAATGCTTTATTGCTTAGCATTAGAAAGGTTCCATAATATATTGGCCAATGTGTATAATAGAATCTCTGCTTCTCAAACCATAACAAATAGATTAATATATTTTAAGAATCACTCTGTTATACTACTTTTTCTCCAATTTTGTACTTGTCATATTATATAAATATTATCATCTTACCCATTTTAAGTATACAGTTCAGCGATATTAATAACACAATATTCATAATGTCATACAGCTATCACCACCATCCATCTCCATAATCATTTTATCTTGTAAAACTGAAACTCTCTTTCTTTTAAACAACATTCTCCCCTTCCCCAAGTCCCTGGCAGCTACTATTCTTTCTGTCTTTATGACTTTTACTACTTTATTAACTCATCTAAGTGGAATCATACAGTATTTGTCTTTTGGTGTCTGACTTATTTCACTTAGTATTAATGTCTTCAAGGTTTATTCATGTTTTAGTATATGCCAGAGTTACTTTTTCTTAAGGCAAAGAATATTCTTACACACACACACACACACACACACACACACACACACACCACTTGGATTGATGCAGATACACTTGAAACTGTAGTATACTCTCTGTTAACAAATATGATAATTACAATCAAAATAAAGTTGAGGAATAAGATAATGATATTACTCCTTATAAAATTCAACTGTTTTCTTCTTTTTAGCCCCTATGTACATTTTGTTCTATTGATCTTGAATTTATAATTTCTTTCTAATAATTTATATTATTTTTAGTGATTAGTATCAATGTTTTGCTGTGCATATTTTTGACTACAACTGTTGCTGAAGAGGGTTCCGCTGTTAGTTTAATTGTGTTTCCTTTTTAATTGAAGTATATGTAATCGCTGGCTTCCTTCAAGATCTTTAGGTTCTTGAAGGTTTTTATAGTGTTGACTTGTTTTATTTATTTATATTTTAGAACTTCTCTATTAGAATGTAATTTACATATAAAAAGCTATACATATGTAATCTATAAAACTTGATGAATTGCTGAATAAGTATATAACCATGAAACCATTATAATGAACTATGCTATAAATATGTTCGTCACCTCCAAATGTTTCCTCCTGTGAAAGAAATCAATCTTGGGGCCCCCAAATTACTAAGCTAAAGGGAAAAGTCAAGATGGAAACTGCTTAAGACCTTCCTGCCTCTCATTATATTATTCAAAGTAACCCCTCTGCTCACTGAGATAAATGCACTTATGATTGCCCCCTTAGGAGAGGCTAATTAAACACTCAATGCAACCAGAGACGCAACTTGTCTCTTTATCTTCCTATGACCTGGAAGTCCCCTCCCCACTTTAAGTCTTCCCACCTTTGCTTTGAGTTGTACCCCCTTTCCAGACTGAAGTGATGTTAATCTTGCATATGTTGATTGATGTGTCATATCTCCCTAGAATGCACAAAACCAACCTGTGCTCTGAAAATCTTCGGTACATGTCATAAGGACCTTCTGAGGATGTGTCACAGGCATACGTCCTCAACCATAGCAAAATAAGCTTTCTATATTAACTGAGACCTGCCTTGGATTTTCAGGGTTCACATTTTGGTAACCACAGAGGGATTCTGAGTGGAGATGCCCCTGGTTTTCACAAATCTAACAGTGCTTGGTACCAGCATGAGCTAACTTTATAGCTCAAACCAACCGGACAATTTGCTGAGGTCTGAGAGCACCCCCTCTACAGAGAATCCCTGATTTCCCAAAATTTGATCAAGAACTAAAGTTTATTTTGCTGTACAACTCCCCTTTTTCTATAGTTTTACTTGCTTCCAACAAGGAAGGCAAGATTTTCTGTTTCCATGTTGACGGAAGGCAGGGAACTCCTTTATGAAGTTTGAGCACTACCAACAGGGAAATGTAGGGTCTTCTTCCTGCTTCTAGGATGGTAGAGAGCAGTCTATAGCCTGAGACCCATTCCTAGGTAAGTAACTGAATTGGGGTTTGTCTTGGCTAAAGTGAGTATTAACAACCAGGTGGCCTTAATTTCTCCTTACCTTGAAAGCACTCAGTAATCATATAAGTTGTACAATCCTTTGTTTTGCTTGTTTGTTGTTGTTGTTGTTTGTTTCTGTTTTTGTTGTTGTTACATGCTTTTTCCCATTGGATTTCACCAACCCTGTCTGACTGAATCAAATCCAAAGGAAAGTTCCAAATTATGGGGAACTAGGCCTCTAAGGTGGCTAAATTTTGCCCCCCATCACCCAAAAAAGGTGATATGGTGGAGGGAGAAAAAACTTGCAAAAGGAAAAAAAAACTTTTTTTTTTAACTATTTACAGGGCTTTATTTACATAAAAGGACCACCTTTTTGCTAGCCAGGCCAAACTGAAAGAGCAATGACTGTAACCCCATGCTAAGGTCTATAGCTAAGGCCCTGCTTTTTTTTTTTTTTTTTTTCCACCACAACAGCCTAAGTTTGATTCCTAAAGTTCTTTCTGGTTTGATACTTGGTACTTCTGAAATAGCAGCAATTTGTCCTAGCTAAAATATGGTAATGAGATTTTATAAGATTTTTTTTTAAAGGAGCTCAATGGTTAAAAGCCAGTTTTATTAATAGGCTCATATCCAAGATGTGTGTATATATGTGCATGTGTGCACATTTTTATTTGAAAGACCTTCATGTTTTTGTTTTATTTTGTTTTTCTCTCCTATGAACTTTTCTTTTTTTTTTTTTAATCAAAAGATCTTTTTCTTCTCAGTTGACTGAATTCTTGTTTTCACCAGATTTTTTTTTTGACTAAAATCGTTACTGCAGCAGAGGCTACTCTTGGCTTTTTAAGCAAGGGTTTAGTCTAAACAGTTAGAGATGTCTTCATTTAAACTAAATATTTTTAAGTGCACAGTAAAAGCATCACATGACCTAGCCTCATAATAACACTCCCTTTTTGGAGACCTAGGATTCAGTGTGGTCTCTGCCCAGAGCTCAGAGCTCCACTTAAAAAAATAAGTAGCCCCTATCCAAATAAAATTGCTCTTCTTATATAATTCTATAATAAATTTTTATAATTTTATGTTTGATTTGCATCTATCTTTAATCTCCCTCTACCATCACCAGTCTTTTCCTCTCTGTACATTGAGATTTGCTATCTAATTTTTCATCTAACAGTTATTTCCTTTAATATGCGAACCTAGGGCTGTTTAGTTCAAAAGTGCCTCGGGTAATATAGGAAAAGATGGGGGAGAAAAGCAAAAAACGAAGGTCTTTATCAATGTATAAGATGTACTTCTGTAAGTATGCCCAATACATCTATATATTTATGTATTATGTACACAATGTTTCACTACTAAAGATATATAAAAGAGTTCTAATGAATTTAAACATAATAAAGTGCTTAAATCAGATACTAAAAAAAAGACTAGTAAAATGCTTTTCAAGTTCACATGACTTAAATAAATTCTTAATAAACTGGTGTTAAAATTATTGATAAAATGATATTAGAAATATCTTTAAAAAATTGCCAGCATACGTTTTTGTTTGCATGTATTAATCAAGCAAGTTCATATTTAACCCTACAAAATACTACAAGGTGTCAAAATTTGGCAGAAGGGTTACAAAACTATAAACTCAGCCTGAAACAGGATGATCTTTGCTTATGTAATCTACAATAAAGAAGACACTAATATTGGTGTAATAAAAAATAGCTACATCTTAAATGTAGTAAGATTACCATAACTTTAATCTTGTGGCTTTAGCTGGTCTAGCCACAGGCAGTAAGCTTTGTTATTATCTTCATTTCAAAGGTAACTATGCACTAAGTTCCTCCCAATGTTAGTTTGACCTACACCCAGGAATGAAGAAAGACAGCTTGGAGGTTAAAAGTAAAATGGAGTGGGTGAGGTTAAACATTTTTCACTGTCTGAGTTATAATTTTGCAATGACAGTTTATAACTTTAAACCATGACTATGGCAGTTTTCATAAATAATCTAGGTAAACAATTAAAATAATTAGGTAAATGTAATGGGATAAATACTTGCAGATAAACTTGTCATAATTTAGAATATAAAGTGATATTAAATTAAATAATAGATATTTCACTATTTGGATATTTTCTAATAAAAAATATATTGTAGGAGAACATGCTTTCTAAAAAAAGAATAAGTCCTTTATAAAAGAGTGGACAATTTTTATCTAATTCAAAGCCTGTTTAAAGGTTATACATAAAGTAAGGAAAAAGGAACCAGGAAATAAGAGACATGGAAAGAAAGTTACAGAAATGAAGAGGTGTTTTTTGTAAGAAAGCTTAAAGGGGAATAATTTTATTTGAGAAAAATCTTGTATGGTAATTTAGAGCTAGAATAAAATGACTAGTTGTTTAAGAAAGAGGGATGTTCAGGGCAAACCAGAAATTCCAAACATGTCATGAATGGTCTGTGTAAATCACAATAAACAGATTTACCAAAAACAAAGAAAAAAACTTATATGCTCAAGTTGTCTGTAATTAAAGGGAAATTATAATGTTCTTTCTAGAGATTGATTTGATGTAAAAAGTATATACTAAATAATTGTTTAGAACAATAAAATGTTTTAAAAGATTGATTTACTCTTAATAAATTATAAAATATTTTATATTTTTTGAAATTCAAAGTTAAACTTTATTGCCTCACTCCATTTTCAGTTTTCTCTTTCCTTTAAAGGAGCATGAAATAGTAATGCTCTCCAACTCATGTTCAGCTCATGTAATTTTTTTTCTAGAGTTCTATTGTAGTGGCCTAATATGATATTTTCTTAAAGGTCTAAAGAAAAGGTTTTCTTCCAACTTAATATTCTGTGCAGTACAGAAGGTCATTTCTTTTGCCTTTTGCTAACTAGCCTAAAAGATTAATATTTCATCAAAACAATTCCTATGCCATTATTAAGTCTTAGTTTGCTTAGAAAAAACTGACATTAATTTTTTTTATTTTAATTGAGGTTATTATATCTGTGTGTCTTCCCTTATTTGCTTTTAAAGTTCTTGTGACATTGAATGAGAGAGCTTTTACTCCTGGGTCTAAAAAGAACATTAAGTCCTGCCAAATCCAAAACACTGACACCAATTAAAGCCTCATTTTCATGCCCAATAGAAGATGCCAATCAGAATAAGCTGCATTACAAAGACACAAGGCCAGAAATTAAAGCTACTCAACTCCTCAAGGTCCAGGGACTATCACAGAAGAGGTAGGCATGTGAGAATATAAGGGCAGATATTTGAAAGATAAAATAGGTTCAGTTTCTCTATAAATTAATCATGAATGTCAAAGGCACATTACTGCAAGACCGGCATAGCTCCTGTGTCAGATTAACAAGATTTTATTGGGTTATAAAAGGTTAAAGGAAGTTATATATTATGGACAAGATTAAAATGTTATAGATTGTTAATAAAATTTTGAAAAATAAATGTAATTGGCTCCATGCTTTTTATTACAGTTTATTGTTTATAAAATAAGACTCCTCTTGCAAAGAATGAAGGTTTTTGCCTTTTTTAAAAAAAAATCCCTGAGTTATCACTTTGGTTAAATGAATGACTTTACAACGACCTGTGATCCTACTGTGTGATATCAAATGTTTTAAACCTTTGGTATTTGACAAAATTTCTGAAATCAAATTATAAATTATGTCTCTTTCTGACCTAATTAATCTCTTAAGATATGAGACTCCTTAACATTCAAAAATGACATAATTTGGTTTATTTGTTATAAATATTATACAGGAATCATTGTCAAATATGAAATGCTGTTTGGTTTTCTTTGGGTTGTATTTGTATAATTATGTTATTGGTATGTGTTCCAAAATCTTGGGAAACTCCTATATTTCTGATATGACTTATGTATATAATTAGTAATAATTATAATTTTTATCTTAAATTATTTTGTGCTACAGAGGTAACAAATTTCCTTGTCAATAGTATCTTTAATTATGGCTGGCCTAAAACCTTTGTAATCCACAGACAATTATTGTTTTGTTTTGGTCTTCCTTAGAATGTAGTTTTATAATCAGCTATAGAACTCTAACCAGAGCTCCTAAATGCAGGTTTCTGATAACTTTGGAGACTGTGACTTTAGATTATAGGAAAAAAACTTCAGCACTCTTATGGAGAGCTGAAATGTTCATGAATATTAAGCAGAACAGGAGTTAACTGCATAAACTGAACTGGTAGAAGACTAAAGTAATCTTTTAAACTTTTTTGCTTAAAATGTTCCTGATCTTTTGTTTTGTTTTTCAGAGTCAGGAAAACTTTTCTCTTAATCTATTTACAGCTTTTAGCAGTTGAGTAAAGTATACTCTTATGAATAAAATCTGGAGCACATTTGCTTCTCTCTAACTGATTTCTCCAGAATTTGAAAACTATTTGTGAGTATTCTTAACTTGAAACAATACAGTTCCTTGCATAAGTGAAATCTGTTTTCACTTTTAACAGTACACAATTGGAGAAACTTGTTATTTTACCAAGATTTTGACTGAAATGATGCACCCTCCTTTAAAGAATCAAACTTGACTTATGGAGCCAATAAAAGCCTCTTGGAAAAACTGGCCTTATACCTTTGTCTACCCAGCCCCTGTACAGGTCTCTTGACCTGTGGTAGGTCAAAATTGTCACTTTATAACAGGCCCAGGAGCCTCAAAGTTATCTTGGAACCTCAAAAGGAGAGGATCACCCAAGTCACAGGTACTTCATGGCACAAATCCATGTCTAGGTTTGTCTTAAAAAAAGTCTTACCTGAGATTGCTCTTATGGAACACAGTTCCATCAAAGCCAATGTAAACACCTATGTAAAAAATAATTATTCTTGCTGCACTATATACAAATAGTTAGGCTAAGTGTTATAAATCAAACCAGATCTACCATAACTTGTCTTTAGTAAAAATGTGAAACTGGAGAGAGAAATATTGTTTTTCAAAACTATAGGTCACCTGTTGTTAGAATCCAGTCTTGTGTAATAATTTTCAATTTTTATTATTTTCTACAATTTGGGCTGAATTCTAGTTCTTCCTGCCTTCGAGTCTCTAAAAATAAATTCTTTTTTTCTTCTTTCTTTTCCTGAAAAGAAACCTCATTTTTCCTAATTTTAAATCATTGAAAAATAAGCCACGTTTTTGTAAGGCCCTGCATACACTTTCATACCTGCCTACTGATGTATGGACTTCAGAGTAATGTGGTCTATATTAATTTTCCAGGATTGTTCTTTTGTTTCTTTTCTGCATTCCTCCCCCTATTTTCTTTTCATAGGACATGAGACTTCACAACATGCTAAAAATTAGCTTTCCTAATTACTTGGGATCTAATCATTTAGGAATAATCCATACTAGCCATCAGCGATCAGATGAAACTTGAGACCAAAGACTCATTTTCTTCTTATATATTTTCCCCAAAAAAATTTAAAAAAGAAAATCAGGGAAATGTGAAAGAAAAATAAGTGGTGGGGCTCCCAAATCACTGCTGATTAGCACCAACCTGCCTCCTATTCTATTAAAAGCCACTCCCATGCTCACTGAGATAAATGCATATCTGATTGCCACCTTTGAAGAGGTTAATCAAAAACTCAAAAGAATGAAACCATTTGTCTGGTGTCTACCTATGAGCTAGAAGTCCCCTCCCCACTTTGAGTCTTCTTGCCTTTGCTTCAAGTTGTCTTGCCGTTCCAGACCAAACTAATGTTCATGTTGCACATGTTGATTGATGTATCATGTCTCCCTAGAATGTATAAAACCAAACTGTGCTCTGGCCACTTTTGGTACATGTCATCAGGACCTTCTGAGGCTGTGCCACAAGTGCACGTCCTCAACCTTAGCAAAATACACTTTATAAATTAGCTGAGACCAGTCTCAGATTTTCAGGGTTCACACTCTTCTTTTTACTATTATTATTTGCAATAAGAACATTTTACATTATATCTATCCTCTAAGCAAATGCTTACAGATACAATATAAATGCCATTATGTGCAGAATTCTAGGATGTATTCATCTTTCCTAACTGAAACTTTGTACCATTTATTAAAAATTTATCTTGATAGATACATTCTTTCCTGTGTTTGTGAAACCATTACTTTCATCAGTCCTGGAAAATTCTGGGACAACACCTCTATGAATATTGCTTCTACTCCATTCCCTCTAATGTGTTCCTCCTAGACTCTGATCATGAGCTTATACATTTTCATGTTTATATCTTTTATCACTTTTGCATTCTCTATTCCCTTGTTTCTCTATGTAGCTTTCTTTGTTACTTCTTTGTATATATATGTAAACCAAAATAAAATTCTAAGAACCCCCTAACCAACTGAATGGACTTCTTCCTCAGCCAGGGCTCTTAAAATTTAACATGAAAGACTGGTTTTGAACATGAAGGGAAAAGGTGGTCAGATATGCCTCATTATACTTTTTCAGCATTAACATCAACACAAACTTTATGTCTGATAAGACACATTTTGCAATACATCATCTCTGAAGGCTGCTAGCTAAAAGCTGCATCTGCATAGTGAAACACTGGTCTTCACAACCTCTTATCATAAACCCAGACATTCCTTTCTGTTCATCCCAGGTCTTTAGACAAACTCAACCAATTGCTAACCAAAAAATGTTTGAATTTACCTATAGCCTGGAAGCAAACCTCCCTCCCTTTGAGTTGTCCTGCCTTTCTAGACAAAGCCAACGTATTTCTTACATGTATTTGATTGATATCTCATGCCTTCTTAAAATGTATAAAACCAAGCTGCACCCCGACCACTTTGAGCACATGTTCTCAGGACCTCCTGAGGGCTGTGTCATGGACCATGGTTACCATATTCGACTCAGAATAAATCTCTTCGATATTTTACAGAGTTTGACTTGTTTTGTCAACATATTCTTCAACAATTCTCTTTAAAATGATGTCAAATATGTCATTTCATCTATCTAGTGGCAGATTTCTTATACTTTTCATATATTTCTAATTTATACTTATTTCAGGAAGGTTTTTTTCCATCTGTCTGTTCATTCTGATTACTCAGTATATGCTTATCTATTAATGTAGCCAGTATATCATTAAACATGTTGTATGCAGCTATTGTATATATTTAAAATAGGATGTTCCAGCATATGTAGACTGCGTGGTGGCTAAATCTGTTACTTGTGCATCTGATTGATTCTCCTTATAACAGCTTGCCCTTTAGCTGTCTCAATCTTTTTCTGTTTGCTCATTTCTGTATGTTCATTTTCGTATTGTATTATGAGATTCATATAGGAATAATTACCTGCATGAGTTTATTACAATACTAATAGTAGCAATGAGGACAACATCAACCCAGAACCATCTTAGTTCATTTGAGATTTTACTTCAAGAAAGAAGTTCAAGTTCAGAAGTTCAAGAAACCTATGGCTAGAATCTACCACCAAACACCTCCACCCCACTCAATGTCTGCTGAACTCTCTGGCTTCCATCTGTTCTGGCTAACTGCCTCTGTGCTCCTGATTCCTAGGTACTAATGATCAGGCTCTGAAACCAAACCCAACTCCTGATTTTACAAATTGCAACATTGTTTAACAATGCCCCTAGCTCATATTGATTCTTTGTGCTTTTAATTAATTCATTGATTTTTGTATAGTGAGGGGGTTTCCTAGATTTTTCAAATTTTTTTTTCAGAGCAGCAAGTATATTAGATTTCTCTTTTCTCCAGAAAAAAAGAAACAATAAAGGATAATAGAGAAACTCTTATCTATCTGCACAGCAAAGGAAACAATCGACAGAGTGAAGAGACAACCTACAGAATGGGAGGACATATGTGATAAGAGGTTAATTTTCAAAAGATAAAAAGAATTCAAACAACTAATCAGCAAGAAAACAAATAACCCTATTTGAAAATGTGCAAATGACGTGAATAGATATTTCTCAAAAGAAGACTTGCAAATGGCCAAAAGATAAATGAAAAAAATACTCACTGTCACTAATTATTGAGAAAATGCAAATCAAAACCACATTAAGCTCTCACTTCACACCTGATAGAATAGCTATTGTCAAAAAGACAAAGATAAGAACTAGCAAGGATGTAGAACAATGGAAACACTAATACACTGTTGATGGGAATGTAAACTAGTACCACCATTATGAAAAGCAATATGAAAGTGAATATAAAAATTAAAAATAAAACTATCACATAATCCAGCAATCCTACTACAAATATATATCCAAAGGAAATAAAATTAGCATGGCAAAGAGACATCTGCACTCCCATGTTTATTGTAGCACTATTCGCAATAGCCAAGATAATGATCACAGTAAGTGCCCATCAATGAAGGAATAGTATTTAAGCCATAAAAAGAACAAAACCCTGTCATTTGCAACAGCATGAATGAATCTGAAGAACATTATGTTAAATGAAATAAACAAGAAAAAGAATGACAAATATCCCATGGTCTCACTCATATGTAGAATGAGTCTCACTCATGGTCTCACTCATATGTAAAAATGTTGATCTCATAGAAGTGGACAGTAGAATGATATTATTGGCTTGGGTGGTTAGGGAGGATGTCATTGGTGGGAGTGAGGGTGGTGTATGAAGAGATGCTGATCAAAGGATATATAATTGTAGTTTGAGAGAAGAAACATATTTTGATGTCCAGAACAGGCAAATAAATGGAGACAGAAAGTAGATAAATGATTGTCTGGAATCAGAGCAGGTAGGAAGTACATATGGTGGGGGTGTAGATGTGGAATGACTATTAATGGCTATGAAGTTTTTTGTGGGGACTGATAAAAATATTCTGTAATTGATTGTGGTAATGGCTGTATAACTCTGTAAACAAACTAAAAACCATTAGATTTTACACCTTGAGTGAACTGTATAATATGTCAATTATATTTCAATAAAACTATTTTTAAAATTTATCTAATTACCCATTCATCTGAGAGAATGGAGAGATATTTTCAGTGAATTAGTTTACCCATTTACAGTGATTGGAAATTTTGAAATCTGTGGGGCAGGCTGTCAGGCTGTAAATTCAAATGATAATTGATGTTATGGTCTTTAGTTTGAATTCCACAGGACAGGTTAGCAGGCTGGGAACTCAGTCAGGGTTTCTATGTTGCACTCTTGAGTCAGAATTTCTTTTTTATCAAGAGACCACACACAGTCTTTTTCATAAGGTCTTCAACTGATTTGATGAGGCCCACTCACATTATAGAGATCAATCTGCTTTAAAGTCTACTGATTCTAAGTATTAATTACATCTAACAAAATACCTTCACAACAACATCTAGACTAACGTTAGACCAAACAATGCAGCACCAAAGCCTATCCAACTTGATGCATAAAACTGACCATCATAGCAAGTCTTCAAAAACGGTGTCTAATTCAGGTCTATTTTTTATAAAGTAGAGGTTCCTTCAAAATTTGTTTAATTATGACACTGAAATTAAAAATTATAAAAGGACATTTTCATTAAGGTTATCACTTAAGACAGAGAGTATAGAAAAAATATATAAGCAGGGGAGTATAAATGACATTTTTCCCCAAATTCTCTTATCTTTTCTTACTCTCATTTTACTCTGTTGTAATTGAATTTAAGAGTGTGTTTCTAGTGCCTCATTTGTTTGTTTTGCAACTTCACTTCTGCCTGAAAATATGGCTTTATAAGAAGATCTGATAGGCAGAAGTACCTACATGTGAGAAAATCACCCAAAATAGCTAGTAAAGAAAAGTGATTCTCCCTAAGTAGTTGCATAACATTTCTTAAGAAACCTACAGGATGGAAAACACAGAAAATAATGTGATATCACTTTTTTTCTGGTTATTATTACCATTATTATTATGAGACAAAGTTTCACACTTTTTGCCCAGGTGGGAGTGCAATGATGCAATCTCAGCTCACCACAACTTCCACCTCCTGGGTTCAAGTGATTCTCCTGCCTCAGCCTCCCAAGTAGCTGGGATTACAGGCAAGCGGCACCACAACCAGCTAACTTTTTTGTATTTTTTTAAGAGATGGGGCTTCTCCATGTTGGTCAGGCTGGTCTCTAACTCCAGACCTCAGGTGATCCTCATGTCGGCCTCCCAAAGTGCTAGAATAAGAGGGGTGAGCTACCATGCCCGGCCTTCTGGCTATTTTTATCTAAGACATAGGGGGGACAGCCAGTCAACCTCCGATGAAAGTCTATTGCACAGCAACAGTAAATCAGCCCATTCAGGAGAAGGCATTTTCTGCCGTAAGTATTCACTCAGCCACCCTTGTAGACTTGCAAATGTTCATGACATATTCATGTGATAAATCTTGCCATGCATTTTCCTCTGTCCCTGAAAAAAGTAGTTCTGAGACTGTAACCCCCTATCATCTAATTCCTATTTGTTCACATATACTGACTACACTCTACTGCATGGACTTTACCCAATGCTGCACTGTGATATCCGTGGGCCACTTAATTTTACAACTATGTTGCTATAAAGCTGAGTAGATTCATATATTATTTTCTCCAGAATAAAATATATTTTTCCAGATATTCAAACAAATTAAAACATTTTTTGTACTCCCTAGAGTTTCAGGAGCTCTGGACACACTGTGCCCACTGTGTCTAATAGAGAAATTATCTTTGGGTTCATTTTCTTTCTAGTTTTCAACTTTCATTGTTCTCCAAGCAAAAATGTATACCTTTCTAACTTTGAGAGAAAAATAAAATGCCGTTTTATAATAATTACAGAAAACAAACCTCTTTCACTCAAGTAAAAATATACTTCTTTGAGTTCTAAGTGGTAATATAAAAGATCAGACTTTTTATATGACTAGCAAAGATCCTCTGGAAGTGGAAAGATAAGAAAAATTAATGCATATATTAATAATCCATATTATCATACAATCAGATTTTACCATAAGGATTTACATTTAATCATTTAATTTTGAAATGGTAATTTTATATAATAAAAATGAATATATTTTTAAATAAATCAAGTCTAAGGGAAGGGAAGGTAAAAAGACTGTTGAGGTACAATATTTAATAAATGTAAATATTAAGAAATATTTTTATCAGGAAAAGCTATCATTTACTCTGAATTTTGATTAGAATACTTAGGAAAAACTATTAACAGTCACTTTTGTGTTTTTAACTTCGTGAGTTAATGCTTCTTATGGAATGTTTTTCATGTAGTTCTCAACAAATCATTTATAGATTCCCTTTCCTTAATTGTATGTTTAAATCATCCTGGTCAAGTACCCATATTTAATTGAAATAACTCAAAAGCATATCTGTAATTTAAACTAAATTTGTCATGGCCAATAAATTTACATAGAATTCCGAAGAATACCCAGATTGGAAGAACACACGTGTATGTGTCCATATTTATATATAGACACAAATGTATAACATATGTATATGTACATATACATTTAAGATATAGTATATAGTTGAAAAACATAAGAATATGTAATATATAAAATATAAAAATATGTATGAGTATGTATTCTCATTTATGTACATGAAGTATAGGTTATGTTGGAAATAAAATGCAATATAATTTAGGTGCACCAAATAATGCATATATACACACACATTCATATATCAGTATATAAAATATATGAATATATTATATATAAATATATATTTACATATTGACATATGATGTGTATCAATAAACATATCAATATTTAGATTATGTATTGTGTATAAAATATTAATATATAAATAACATATTTAGACATATAATATATATGTGAAATATATATTATATAGCTTATATATATATGAAATATATATGAGACATATAGTTTGGATTTGAAATATAGCTTAATTTGAGAATACAAAATATCTATGTCCTCACTGTGTATGTACAATGCTCATCTTAAATATGTGTCTATATCTACTTACTCACATATTTGTAGTGATACTGATAGAAAAACACCTACTGCACCACCAGTCATAAAAGTCTGGCACATAAAATTATGTATATATAACATATATATGTACATAATACTTGATAATGATAGTAAACAACTATGTTAATGGTTTATGGATTTACTATACCATAATTTTTATTGTTATTTGAGAGTTTACTCTTATTTATTAAAATAAATATATTTACTGTAAAACTGTATGTTGTGTTAGGCTTGCAGCAGCCTCATACATCTTGGGCTTACCATATCTCCTGATTGCATCAGTTTCTCTGTGCTTGATTTAATCTCTTGGTGTTTTGTTCATCATGACCCTTAAGCAAATGAAATTCACTGTTAATGTTGCCAGTAAGAAGCCATATCAAGTGAATGAACTGGAAATAAAATTAAAAGTGATTAAGGACTAGGAAACTGGAAAATCAGTGATGGTTATTGATCATCAGTCAAGCATGTCCCATTCCACCACAGCTATAGTCTCCAAGAACAAGAAAAAAGTGACAGAAGATGTTAAAAGGTCTGCTTTATTGAAGAAACTAGACCAATAAAAATTTGGGCAGGCCTTTATCAGATATGGATAAACTTCTACGGGTCTGGATTAAAGACAAGATGCAAAAGTTTGTCCCTCTCAGCACCATGATAGCCAAAGCAAAAAGTTTGTTTGTGATGTTGAAAGTAGAGGCTGGACTCAACTATGATGTTGAATTTACTGGCAGCTCCGGGTGGTATGAAGGTTTCAGGAACTGTTACTTATTAGATAATGTGAAATTGAGTGGTGAGTCTGAAAGTGCTGTTATGAGGCAGCTGATGTATTTTTGGAAACTCTAGGTAAGCTGATTGTAGAGGAAAACTACCTGCCACAGATAATCTTCAATGTGGATAAAATATCCATATTCTAGAAATTATTTTCTGAAAAGACTTTCATCCAAAAGGAGGTAAGTCAATGCCAAGTTTCAAGGCCTTTAAGGACAAGATAAGTTTTGCTTGGGGGAATGTTGTGACTATAAATTGCAACTCTTTGTGATCTGACACAGTGGGAATTCCAGGACCTTTGAGAATATCAGTAAGCACACTGCCAGTATATTCCAGGAGCAATAAGCAGCTGTGAATGGCAAGCTCATCTTCCACGATGCCTTCCTACATTTTCTATACCTGCAAAATAGAGAAATACTATTTGGAGAATAACTTATCTTTCAATATTTTGTTTGTTGTTAGCAATGCTGCTGCACATTCTTTCATTCATGATCATTGTCCCAATATCGAAGTAGTGTTGCTTTCTTCAAGCACCACCTCTTTGATCCAACCAATGGGTTGTAACCCTTTGAAGTCAGGCTACTTGCAGCTCAGAGGCCAAAAACATGAGAAGCAAGGGGTAGTGAAAACAAAGAATTAACAAATGCTAGCAGATGGAAGATGACTGGGCTTACACCTCAAGAAACAATCTCAGCCTTCGGAGCTTAGTGACAAGGTTTCAGAAGGAAAACTTGGTGTGAAAATATGTGGGAGTGGTACAGGAGGGTGCACGTCTGTGTGTCTTGTCCCAGTGGTTATCTTGAGTAATTGCCTATCCTGAGCTCCTGTTTGTGTCATCATGACATCAGCCTGGTAGTGGTGGACTAACTATTCATCACTCCCCTTAAGCAGGAAAATTCTACAGCTGGGTCTCTATGCCTGGTTTGTTTCAAAATTAGCCCCTGGACTTTCTAAGAGAGCATATAATTAGATAAATGTGCATGGTACAAGGGAGTGTCTGGTGGGAAACGGAGAGAAACAAAGAGTTTTAAACATATATTTCAAGGCTGAAAGCAAAACAGGAAAAAAGTTTTAAAGTGCATTTTGAAGTTAAACTACTTGGTTACAGGAAGAAGGAGGTATAGCAGCTTTTAAGGCCTTCTACCTGAGGAAGACTCTTGCCTAGGGTATTGCCGCAATTGAGTAAGATTCTTAGAAGACAAATGAAATCTTGAAAGGATTACAACATCTATGACCGTATTAAGAAACTTCTTTGGAAGCCAGGCACGGTGGCTCACGCCTATAATCCCAGCACTTTGGGAGGCCGAGGCGGGTGGATCACGAGGTCAAGAGATCGAGACCATCCTGGTCAACATGGTGAAACCCCGTCTCTACTAAAAATACAAAAATTAGCTGGGCATGGTGGTGCGTGCCTGTAGTCCCAGCTACTGGGGAGGCTGAGGCAGGAGAATTGCTTGAACCCAGGAGGTGGAGGTTGCGGTGAGCTGAGATCACACCATTGCACTCCAGCCTGGGTAACGAAAGTGAAACTCTGTCTCAAAAAAAAAAGAAACTTCTTTGGGCTTGGAGCAACGTTACCAAGGAGCGTATGGTAAAAGATACTCAAGAGGTTTGTCCATGACTTTCAAGGATTTGCCAAGGATGCAAAGGTTGCAAAAGCTAACAAGATTGGGGTTACAACGGCAAACAACTTTAACCTGGTGCAGATAAGGATGACATTGAGGAGGTCCTAGAATTGGTTCCTGAGAAAATGACTAGTAAAGAGTTGCTGAAACTGAAAAAAGAATGCAACTGCTGAAGAAGAGGCAAGAGAAATAAAAACTGCAGGAGAAGATAAGTAACACCCTCCATGAACATTCACAGTGAAGCATTTAGGAGAAGTTTTGCAGACCTCGAGAAAATCCTTATAAAGTGTAAAAACATGGACCTCAACATCAAAAGGTTTTCATTAATAGAGAGGAATGGTCATGAAGCCTTATCTGCTTATAACCAAATCAATGATACAAAAAAGAAACAAATCAAGCAAACCACAATGGATATATTTCTGAAAAAAGTGACCACTCTTTAAGAAGTGCTTCCAACAGGTCCTTCAAGAGGTTTTCCAGGAGAAGGAATTGTTATCATGGAAGATGACAGCTCCATGCATGTTATTTCCCCTGAAGACCAACTAGTGGGACAAGACATGAAGGTGAAAGGCAGTGATATTGATGATCTTAACCCTTTGAAGGCCTAGGCTAATGTGTGTGTCTGTCTTTCACAAAAAAAGTTTTAAAAATTAAAAATACTGAAAAAGTTGAAAGCTTACAGAAGAATGTAAATGAAGAAAATATTTTTATACCATGCATGATGTGTTTGTATTTTAAGCTAAATATCATTGCCAAAAATTCAAAAAGTTGAAAAAGTTTACAAAGAAAAAATTAGGGAGGTGGAGTGAGATAACATGGGGAGAAATGCCAGATATAGGTGATGGGGATGGAGGCGGCAAACCACATTGCCCTGTATGTACATATGCAACAATCCTGCATGTTCTTCACATGTACCAGAACCGAAAGTGCAATTTTTTTTATATATATATATATATATAAATAAAATAAACATGATTAAATACACAAATACCATTGTATTACAATTGCCTACAGTATTTAGTACAGTATCATGCTGTACAGGTTTTTAGCCAAAAAACAGTAGGCTATACCATATAGCCTTAGGTGTGTAGTAGGCTATACCACCTAGGTTTGTGTAAGTATACTCAATGACTCAATGATGTTTACGATGGTGAAATTGCCTAACAATGCATTTCTCACAACACATCCCAATTATCAAGCAACACATGAATTTATATATGTGTGTGTATACAAATGCACACACACACACATGCTATATATATATATAGAGAGAGAGAGAGAATATATATTAAGTATATATATTTGAAATAATTTGAAATAATTTTAGAAAAGCAACGTATCACAAATTCTTTAGGAGTATTAATGGAGAATAGTAGTTTTCAAATCATCATAATAATTTTAAATTTTGAAAATAAAGCTGTACAGGATGCTGGACATGTGCTTATTCATTAGAAATGAAGCCTCTTGTGACTTGTTTTCTTGTTTAAAAACGTTAACTTTTAAATTTTGTTGCCATGTTAATTGCTCACTGCTTTCTTGTCTAGAAGAAAATGACATAAAATCAGTGATGTGTTTATTTTAGTTTCTAAAGCCTAGTATGAGCAAATAAAATCGACTTTGCATGATAAGATCATTTTTTCTTATTTGTAGAAAATAAAACATGGAGTTTTGGTGTCTCAGTTCTTGCTAGTATCATTATGAAAATAGTCAAGCTATAAAGTCTGAATAAACTACATTTATGAAACAAACATGCAAAGAGGAGTACTTTTAAAGTTATAAATTATTTCCTAGAGAATTTAAATACAGGTGAAATTTGATAAGTTAAATCTATCCATTTCAAATTAAAGCCTTTAAATGTCCTTTATGAGGAGAAAATAAAAACTGAATATCCATTATGTCCATTACATGTTGAGAATTACCAAAGGTAACTTATGAGAATAACATACCCTTGAAAAAAAGCTATGTAACAGAAATAAGAAATTGAATTGAAAAGCAAATTTTCAACAGAAATAACTGTAATTATGAGTGCTGAGATTTTAAGCAGTTATGAAGCAAGCCAAACATTATCAAAAACAAAACAAATGACACTGTTCTGATATTTCCTGAAACTGCACAATCGCAAAAGTTTCTTGTAGAATGATTTAGAATTCAACTCTTTTCATCTTTAACCCTACTTTATTTTTCTTCCCTTTTGCTCTAAGGACCCTTAGACATACACAATTTAGGAAAAAACACTTGCTTTCAAATTTATGTAATTGATATTTTTCTAACTCATGACTACTTTTAAACAAAATATATACCGAGGGACCTAATTTATGCCAGTCTCTGTGTCACATATCAATCAAAACTTGAGTAATTAAATTTGAAATTATTTGTTTAGATGCAGGACTCACAGTAAAAAACACAATTTTTAAAAAATGTGATTTCCCTATGCAACAATCTTGCATGTTCTTCACATGTACTCCAAAACCTAAAATGCAATAAATAAAAAAAAAGTGATTTCATCATCTCTATATTAACATATTGTGATGAACAACACTTCAATCTAATTTTTATTTATATACCCTTATTCCTACATAAAGTTTTACTTTAAACCCAGATCTAGTTTTTAAAAATTAAAGTGATAAAGAATATGCAGAAATAGGTTTCATAAATTTATTGTTAAACAATGCAAACCTTTTCAGAAAATATTAAAATAAGAAGAAAATTAATGATTTGTTAAATTAGTGACAAACACAGTGATATAGATTACAATTAAGCCCCACTAAACAATTTCTGAATGAAATAAAAATAAGCCCAATAGTCGCTCAGAAGATACACTGTGACTAGGTGATTGTGCTTGGGGTGATTTGGGAAGAATAAATCTAACTCAACAAACAACTGCAGATCTTGGAAAATATTAGATGAGGCATTTAAAAATTATACATCTCTACTTCTAAGTTTTGATATTGAGAACTATTCAAGAAACATACAGGCACTTTTTAAATATCATAATTATATTAGCGAAATAATGGTAGTGATCATCACTTCTCTCCAGTGGTTAAAATCACTTCCCTCTATTTTGAATATTTCTAGTGTCAAAGACTCTCTCAATTAGCAATAACCCTATTCATAATGCTACTTAATTTCCTAGTAAATTTTTGGAGGTTATAGGAAAGTAATTATTAACTTCCTTTGAATTTGAATTGTGTTCGTGTTTCTTACCAAAAATAAGAGTTTTCACATAGCTGTAAAAACTTACCTTGGAGCTAACCTTTGGAGAATTCCTTTCTGTATTTCCATTTACTTGTGAATGTAATAAACTTCAGTTTATATGTATAGCTACATCTCTATGGTATAGTCTTTACTTAATATGAGAGAAAAGCAGGGAGGTATGTAGGTGAAAGAGGGGTGAGAGAGCAGGCAATGAATGTAGGATAGATGGACATTGGAAACTGGGCTTATTTACCCCATTCACTAATGTCTTAGGCAATTTTCTGTTGTTTATAATAGAGTATGTAAAGCAGGGTAATTTATACATAAAATACATTTTACTTTTATAGTTTTGGAGGCTGGAAAGGCCAAACTTAAGGGACATATCTGGTGAGGGCCTTCCTGCTGATAAGAACTCTGCAGAGTTCAGAGGTGGCTCAGGGCATCACATGGAGAGGGGTCCAAGTGTGCTAAATCAGGTATCTCTTTTTTCTCTGATAAGGCAACTAATGGCACTCCTATGATAATCCATTTCTCCATTATTTATTTTAAATTTTTTATTTTATTTTAAGGTCTGTGATGCCTGTGCAGAACACGTAGGCTTTTTACATAGATAAACATGTGCCATGGTGGTTTGCTCCATATTTCTCCATTATTTATTAATTCATGAATAGATTAATTCATTTATAACCCAATTACCTCTTAAAAGCCCCATCTCTCAATATTGCCACATTAGGGATTAAATTTCAACATGAGTTTTGAAGAAAACACTCAAACTATAGTATTCTGTCCCTGCCCCCCAAAACATGTTATTTTTACATACAAATATATTAATTCAATCCTCATTGCCCCATTGTCTCAATTAATTCCAGCACCGAATCAAAAGTCCAAAGTTCAGTCTCATCATTGCAACTTTTCTCATTTTTAATTAGTGTAATTAAAGTAAGTATCTACTTTCAGTATACAATGGCGGTACATGCATAAAACTGATAATCCCATTTCAAAAGGGAGAAATAGGCAAAAAGAAAGAAAATCTGGAAACCAGAAGGGCAGACATCAAATCTTATAGCTGGAAAATAATCTCTTTTGACTCCATGTACCATCTCCTGGGCAGACTGGGCTGGGAATTTGGCTCCCAAGGGCTCAGTCAGACCAATCTCTATTCCTTTACTGGGTACAACTCATATAGCTGCTCGTATAGGTTGGAGTTTAGTGCCTGAAGCTTTCCCAGGTAGGTGTTGCATGCTTCTGGTGACTCCATAGTTCTCGCGTTACAGTGGCATGTCTGTTCCACAGTTCCTGTAGGTATTACCATAGTTGGAACTCTGTGGAAGTCTTATTTTGTTGGTTCTATTGGACATTGCCCTGGTGGGCACTCTGTGACAGCTCCATCACCACAATACTTGGCTCTCTGGGGGCTCTTTGCAGTGGCATCACCCACGAAAAAATTCTCTAACTGGGCCTCTAGGCTTTCAGTGACATTCTTTGAAATCTTGGTAGAGGCTACAGATCCTGCATATTAGCACCACCTGAATGCTGCCAAGATTATGGCTTGGACCCTTCTGAGTGATGGGTTGATCTATACCAAGCACTGCCTGAGCCATAACTGGGGTGGTCAAGAAGCACAGCACTAGAATTTGGGGAGCAGAATCCAGAGGCAGCCCTGGGCAGCAAACTTGTGGAGCTTACCTTGGGCCTCACCCCTAAATCATTCTTCCCTGGTAGGCCACTGGGTCTATAATGGGAGGGGCAGTCTAGAAGATCACTACAATGTTTTCTGGGTCTTCCATTTTCCTGAGGAATAGCATCTGGCTCCCTTCTCTTTATGTTAATCTGTTCATCTCTTTACCAAAATGTCATTGTGCTACATCCGTGGTTTTCTCTCCTTAACATACTTTTTCACTCTCATGGTCAGTCTGAGAGTTTTTCAAATCTTTCTGCTCTGCTTCCTTTTCGATTATAAACCATGCCTTTAAATTATTCCTTTGTTCTTAAATCTCAGTAAGTGGCCAAAAGTAAACATGTAGCTCCTTCCAATCTACAAAGAACTTAAACAAATTTGTAAGAAAAAACAACCCCTCAAAAAGTGGGCGAAGGATATGGACAGACACTTTTCAAAAGAAGACATTTATGCAGCCAACCAACGTATGAAAAAAAGCTGAACATCACCGGTCATTAGAGAAGTGCAAATCAAAACCACATTGAGATACTATCTCACACCAGTTAGAATGGTGATCATTAAAAAATTAGCAGACAACAGATGCTGGAGAGGATGTGGAGAAATAGGAACGCTTTTAACACTGTTGATGGGAGTATAAATTAGTTCAACCATTGTGGAAGACAGTGTGGCGATTCCTCAAGGATCTAGAACCAGAAATACCATTTGACCCAGCAATCCCATTACTGGGTATATACCCAAAGAATTATAAATTGTTCTATTATAAAGACACTTCCACACGTATGTTTATTGCGGCACAGTTTACAATAGCAAAGACCTGGAACCAACCCAAATGCCCACCAATGATAGACTGGATAAGGAAAATGTGGCACATAAACACCATGGAATACTATGGAGCCATTAGGATGAGTTCATGTCCTTTGCAGGGACAGGGATGAAGCTGGAAACCATCATTCTCAGCAAACAGACACAAGAACAGAACACCAAACACTGCATGTTCTACTCATAAGTGGGTGTTGAACAATGGGAACACATGGACACAGGGAGAGGAACATCTCACACAGGGGCCTGTAGGGAAGTAGGAAGGCCAGGGGAGGGATAGCAGGGAGTGGGGGAATTGCGGAGGGATAACATTAGGAGAAATGCCTAATGTAGATGATGGGAAAATGTATGCAGCAAACCTCTAAGGCATGTGTATACCTATGTAACAAACCTGCACATTCTGCACATGTAGCCCAGAACTTAAATTAAAAAAAGAAAAGAAATTCCTTCTGCCACATACCCTAGTTTATCATGTACAAGTTGGGCCTTCCACAAAGCCCTTGGGTATGGACACAGTTCAGTCAACTTAATTGCCAACTTATAACAAGGATAGCCTTTACGTTAGTTTCTAGAACATGTCCTTAACTTTTTTCTCAGTTTATCTGAATTCTTGTCAGAATAACTTTCACTGTCTATAGTTTTATTAGTGTTCTGGTCATGACTACTTAACCAAGCTCTATGGAGTTCCAAACATTACCAGTTATTGTCTTCTAAGACCTCTTCAGAGTCTAGAATTTTTCTAGCCTGCTTCTCTTTGCCCTACCTCCACCCATTACCCAGTCCTAAAGCTGCTCTTACATTTTGAGGTATTTACTATTAGCAACATCCCACTCCTAGTACCATTTTTCTGTCTTTATTAGTTGTCTGTTGCTTAAAATAGAATACCTGAAACTTTATAATTTATAAAGAAAATAAATGTATTCTTTACAGTTCTAGAGGCTGGGAAGTTCAAGGTCAAGGGGGCACATCTGGTGAGGGCCTTCTTGCTGGTGACAACTCTGCAAAGTCCAGAGGTGGCACAGAGCATCACATGGCAAGACAGACACACATGCTAGTCCAATTCTCTGTTTCTTCTCTTATAAAACCACTAATTTTACTCCAGTGATAACCCATTAATCTATATATAAATTAATCAATTCATGAGGACAAAGCTCTCATGATCTGTTCACCTCTTAAAGGCCCCCAACTTATTTCTACAAGAGTTTTGAAGGAATAAACATTCAAACCATAGCACCAATATAACACAGTTATCATATTTAGTAGATTGAAATACTTGAGTTGAAATTTGCATTTATATATAAGACTGACCACTGAGAGGCTGAGTAGTTCAAATGGACATTGAGTTTTAAACACTTCAATTAATAAAATAGAGATATTTTATTAATTTTGGATGTACATATTTGATTTCTTTATTATAGCCAGTCTTTCAAGAGCACCTGTGCACAGCTCTCATAAAGAGGACACTAAGGGGCTGGTGAACACTGACCCTGCAGGCCAATCATCTGAAAAACTATGTCAGGATCCATCAGGGCAGCAGGGGAGCACATAGAACAGAGAGGAAGGAAGCTGGCACCAGCCTGTCTGGGCTCAGATTTTCCCAATAACCCCATGGCTTTGAAATTATTTTTATGATCATTTTACAGATGAAGAAAGGAGAGTTTTAAAAGGATGTGCAATTTGATAAAGTCACACAGGTTGTGAGTTGTAGAGCCAGGATTCATCCACATGCAATCTGGTTCCAGAGTTTGTACTTGTAAGCACTATGCTGTACCCTCTCTCCAGTTAACTCAGAATAAACTAGTGGTTTTCCTATATAAGATTTTTGTTTCTTCATGCATATTTCTGTTTTTCTTTGTGGATTTCTAGATCTAGGCAAGTCTTCTAACATATCAGTAAATCCAAACAATTTTAAAAAGCTTAATAAATATAAGCATTTATATAACTATATAACTATAAATTATATAAATATGAGCATTTATAGTTATATAAATGCTTATAGTTAGGTATTAATCTAAACTGGTATTTTTGTAAACTAAATGAAATTTAGATAATTTCACAAGCCATCGAAGTTCTAGCTACTCACATGCAGTGACTTGCATCATTGCCTGGCCAGATTTTCTCAGAGCCTTTTCATGGTGCTGAGGGAACTGTTAGCTTGGCCTAAAAGTGTTCATTTGTTACCCAGTGATGACAATTACCTGTCTCCTCCTCTTTCGTAGACTCTTAATCTCCAAATGGGAAGTGCTGCCAGCCAAATTTATAGATAGCCCTATTTAAGGCAAGGACATCAAATTCAGAGATTATGTGAAGCAATGAGTATGTCAGCAAACCAAGCCCACAGCATCAAAAGTATGTAACACAGAACAGTGTCCAAACAGGCAGCAAAGTCAAGTGATGACTGCCAAGCAATGGTTGTTTGGTCAAGGGCAGTGGGCCAGGTTTTCAGGATCAGGTTAGAATTAAATGATTAACTCACAGGGTTGGAAGAGCTCAGTAGGATACCAAATAGAATCCCAGTGCCCTAGGGGGATCCCCACAGACTGAAGCAGCTGCTGCTTCTGCTATAAGCCTAGATGCCAGTAATACAAATACTAAATTCACTTCTATTTCCTCAGCATTCTAACTGTAAGAAACACATGCTATGTTTTTACCCCACGTTTCATCAAAACATACTTGAACTAGATTGCTTCTTTTAATTCTAAAGTTTCATTGTTAATGTTTCAGAATTTCTCAATATGATGCTCTCAGTAGCCTGCCTGTCTCACTCACGTGGAGTAGACTTGAAGCTAGTACATTGTGACCACCTTCTTCACAGGGTATTTCAGGTAATAACATTACGACCTTCTGGAAGAGCAGGGTTGTCTCAGCATATGCCCTCCTATTATTTCCCAAGTTCCACCTGTCTGAGAGTCTATCTTATGCCGCTCAGGCCTGCTCTAAAAGCTCTAAAAACAAGATTGCATTCCTGGTCTATACCACAGTATAAACACAATATAAACAGTGGTTAGCAGTTTTCAAAGTGGTAACACCTTATTTTCACATTTCTGCTTTAAATTCTGCTTTAAATTTAAATCTGCTTTAAATTGCAGAGTGACTGTTATTGTCACTGTAGAGATGAGAAAAGGAAGCTCAAAAGATTAAAAGAGTTCCTCAAGGGCACACAGCTAATAGAAAAGCAATTCTGGACCCCAAGTCATTCATTTGCACTCCCCAACTTTTCTTGTTGCTTTGTGTAGTTATAGAAGTTATATCTTGTTCCTTCTAACTTATATTCTCCAGAATATAAGTTAGAAGATTCTGCATCTCCTCTGGCACTTAATTCAGTAAGATACACATAATACATAATCAACAATCTGTACAGTATCTGAATTACCATTCCCAAAAAGGCTATCATACAAATGGAAAATTCATTTCTTAAGATCAACAAATATAAAAGTTAACTGTAAGTAATGTAAGTGACTTTGATTAGAGAAAAACCACAATGTTAGTGTCAGAGAAAGAGACCAGTTTTCCTTTTCTTTTTAAAATTGAAAATGTAATACATCATTAATGTCCTGCACTTTAGTTTTCTGAAAAACAAAACAACATGAAGAGAGTCTCTCTATACTCACTCATTCAGCTGGCATTTATCAAGAACCTACTTGGTAAAGCCACAACTAAAGCTGGTTATCTGACACATATTTGTATGATGTAGAAGATTCAAGGAAGAATAAGTTCCACTCCCTTCTCTTGAGGGGCATAAACTACCTTGAAATGTGAGCAAAAAATTGACAAAGAACTATCACATGTTATATACCTAAAGTGTACAAGGTATGTTGTTGCATATTTAATAGGACTTACTTTTTTTTTTTTTTAAGACGGGGTTTTACCATGTTGGCTAGGCTGGTCTAGAACTCCTGACCTGGTGATCCACCCGCCTCAGCCTCCCAAAGTGCTGGGATTACAGGCATGAGCCACCACGCCCAGCCAGGACTTTCTTAATTGTATAGATCAGAAATCTGAGCACAAAAATTAAATCAAGCAACAAGCTCACTTGCCTTGTGAGCAAGTCAAAATGGATTTAAATCAAAATATACGTAAGGCAAAACAAAATAATTTGATTAAGCACACCTTACTGGCCCCTTGTCCCAAGTTATTATTATTTTTTGAGACAAAGTGTCACTCTGTCACCCAAACTAGAGTGCAGTGGCACAATCTCAGTTAACAGCAACCTCCACCTCCCAGGTTCAAGGGATTCTCCTGTCTCAGACTCCTCAGTAGTTGGTACTACAGCTGACAACCACCACATCTGGCTAATTTTTGTATTTTTAGTAGAGACGGATTTTTGGCATGTTGGCCAGGCTGTTCTTGAATTCCTGACCTCAAGTGATCCACCTGCCTCAGCCTTCAAAAGTGCTGGGATTACAGGCATGAGTCACTGTGACCAGCCATATGTTTATTTTCTACACAATCAATCATAAAGCCCCCAAATATTTTACTAATAAACTGGTAAGGATCACTACACCAAGAGAATAAGAAATAGTCCCCCAAATATGTACAAAGAAGAGATTCTTTTAACAACTATGTCATTCTTAATCAGAGAGAGCAAAACTGAATCTAATTCACTATATGAAACACTACATGACAAAGATCAAAGGAAAATACTCCTTACCCAATATCACCTGTGTGTGCAGAATGGGGATTATTATGGCAGGGAATGTAGGAAATACGATGGAGAGCAGTGCAAGAAGAGTTCTAAAGGCTGGGCACAGTGGCTCATCCCTGTAATTCCAGCATTTTGGGAGGCTGAGGTGGGCGGGTCATGAGGTCAGGAGTTCGAGACCAACCTGGCCAACATGGCCAACATGGTGAAGCCTATCTCTACTAAAAATAGAAAAATTAGCCATGTGTGGTAGTATGTGCCCATAGTCCCAGCTGCCTAGGAGACTGAGGCAGAAGAATTGCTTAAACCCAGGAGGCAGAGGTTGCAGTGAGCCCAGATCGTGCCAATGTACTCTAACTCTACCCTGGACAACAGAGTGAGACTCCTCAAAAAGAAGAAAAAAAAAGAGTTCTAAGAGTTCTAAAGATCTTCACAGGGATAATTATGCTAGAGAACAAGGACAGGAAAGCAAGCAGCACCATCCCCAGAACTTCTATATCCCATTATCATAACACAGTACCCTCGTCCTGACAGCATCAATAGCTGTGTAGTTGCCATACAGAAACCACTATAAATATAGCCATACCTCATTAATTGATAAGAATATCTGCACCTATTACTCATGCAGAGAATAATGATTTAGCAGCTGTGAATGTTAGAATAAGGTATGTGTGAGAGTTAGAAAAATAGGGATAATACTTATATCATTTTGACAGAGACTCAAAGTTTTATGATTTATTCTATTCCCTCTAGGAATATATACAAATGATCTCTCCTGAAGAAAGTAAATAATTTCTGTTTTCCTTAAGCAATGCACAAGACTGTTAACATTTTTGTGGCATATATTTTGTTAATAAAATAACTACAAAGTAAATCACTTCGTTGCTATAGTTTCATTTAAAGGTTTTCTTTGGCTTCTAAATGTATAACAGTTCAATGGATATTTTTTAATATGCAACTTTTCTGTGATTAAATCTCCAGTGATCTTCCTTGTCTTATTGAGGATCCATGTTTTGAGGTACTGAACAAAGACAAGAGCCAGATTGCTTCAGTTCAAGTTCTACTTCTGCCATTCAAAGCTGTGAGACTTTCCTTTATTTCACTGAATTTTTTTGTTCAACAAAAAGAGAGTGTCTTTACGTTCATTCATTCAGCAGGCATTTATCAAGAACCTACTTGGTATAAGCACAATTAAAGCCTGTATATGACACTTATTTCTTTTTTTTTTAAATTTAATGTGGCACAGATACACCATGGAATACTATGCAGCCATAAAAAAGTATGAGTTCGTGTCCTTTGCAGGAACATGGATGAAGCTGGAAACCATCATTCTCAGCAAACTGACACAAGAACAGAAAACCAAACACCACATGTTGTCACTCACAGGTGGGTGTTGAACAATGAGAACACATGGACACAGGGAGGGGAATATCACACACTGAGTATGTTGGGGGTGGGGGGCTAGGTGAAGGATAGCAGGGGGTTGGGAGATTGGAGAGGGATAACATTAGGAGAACTACCTAATGTAGGTGACAGGGGATGGATGCAGCAGACCACCATGGCATATGTATACCTATGTAAAAATCCAGCATGATTTGCACATGTAGCCTAGAACTTAAAGTATAATAATATTAAAAAAAATTCACAGACATGTATTTATATGATGCAGAATATTCAATGAAGAACAAGTCCTCCCATCTCTTTGACTTTATCATTCCTCAGTTCCTTCACTTCAGTATTTTAAAGTTGTCCACTTTCTCTCTTCAGTAAATTAAACTCATCCCTCCCCCAATTCATGTGATTATACTCTCCATCTCTCTGGATTCATTCACATCCAGACTTTCGGAGTGATTTGTGTTCATTGTTCTTCTTCCTTGGGACTTTCCCAATCCTACTTCGGCAAATCTGTCTTCTGCCACCACCATTTCACTTAAAATATCCTTACACTTGTCCACAAAACCTCCAGGTAAATTATCCAATGGACAATTTTTATTCCTCACCTTATTTTTCATGTGTCACCATTTAGCAAAGTGTTCTATTTCTTGCATTCTTACTCTCTCATACTTCTATGACAATATGTTCTTTTAGTTTTTTCCAAAATTTATTTGTTGTGTTTTTCTTCTTCAGTTCATTATAGATATATTATTGTCTTAGATCTCTCACAGGTAAAGTTCTTTAGAAGAAGACACTGAGATGAAGACTGGAATGAGGTGCTATTTAGGGATCCCTACCTGTGACAAGAAGAGGAGAATGCAGCATTGGGCAGATGGGTGGAAAAGGAATGGCTATAAAAACTATTAATGCACACAGAGGTGAAGGCACAGTATTAAGATGGCACACTATAAGCACCTCACGTGCACAGCTCTCATGGAGAGGAAACAAAAGGACTAATGAACATTGACCCTGCAGGCTGATTATCTGAGAAACCATTTTGGGATTTATTAGGACAGCAGGGGAGCACACAGCACAGAGAGAAATGGCAGAAAGGAAGAGGGACTCTTCCCTAACTCATTCTATGAATCCAGTATCATCTTGATACCAAATCTTGGCAGAGACATAATAAAAATAGAAAATTTCAGGCCAATATTCTTGATGAACATAGATACAAAAATCCTCAACAAAATACTAGCAAACTAAATCCAGAAGCCGATCAAAAAGCTAATCCACCTCAATCAAGCAAGCTTTATACCTGCCATGTAATGTTGGTTCAATATACACAAATCAATAAATGTGATTCACCATATACAGAACTAAAAATAAAAACTACACGATCATCTCAATGGATACAGAAAATAATTTCTATAAAATTCAATGTCGCTTCATGTTAAAAGTCTCTCAATAAATTAGGCACTGAAGGAACATACTTCAAAATAATAAGAGCCATCTGTGACAAGCCTACAGCCAACATCATACTGAATGGACAAAAGCTGGAAGCATTCCCTTGAAAACCAGAACAAGACAAGAATGCCCTCTCTTAACCACTCCTATTCATCATAGTACTGGAAGCCCTAGCCAGAGCAATTAGGTACGAGAAAGAAATAAAAGGCATTCAAATAGGAAGAGTGGAAATCAAACTATCCCTGTTTGCAGATGATCTGATTATGTACCTAGAAAACCACAGTCTCTTCCCAAAAGGTCCTTGATCTGATAAACAAATTCTTCAAAGTTAAAGAATGAAAAATCAGTGCACCAGGAAAAGAAACTATCATAAGAGGGAGCAGGCAATTTAAAGAATGGGAGAAAATTTGTGCAATCTATCCATCTGACAAAGGGCTAATAACCATAATCTGCAAAGAACTTAAACAAATTTCTAAGAAAAAATCAAATAACGCCATCAAAAAGTGGGCAAAGGATATGAACAGACACATGTCAGAAGAAGACATTTATGCAGCCAAAAAACATATGAAAAGAAGCTCATAATCACTGATCATTAGAGAAATGCAAATCAAAACCACATTGAGATACCATCTCATGCCAGTTAGGATGGCAATCATTAAAAAGTCAGGAAACAACACATGCTGGAGAGGATGTGAAAAAATAGGAATCCTTTTACACTGTTGGTGGGAGTGTAAATTAGTTCAACCATTGTGGAAGACAGTGTGGCAATTCCTCAAGGATCTAGAACCAGAAATACCATTTGACCCAGCAATCCCATTTCTGGGTATATGCCCAAAGGATTATGAATAATTCTACTATAAAGACACATGCACACGCATGTTTATTGAAGCACTATTCACAATAGCAAAGACTTGGAACCAACTCAAATATCCAACAATGATAGACTGGATAATGAAAATGTGGCACATATACACCATGGAATACTATGCAGTCATAAAAAAGGATGATTTCATGTCTTTTGCAGGGACATAGATGAAGCTGGAAACCATGATTCTCAGCAAACTAACACAAGAACAGAAAACCAAACACCACATGTTCTCACTCATAAGTGGGAGTTGAACAATGAGAACATATGGGCACAGGGAGGGGAACATCACATACCAGGACCCATCAGGGGTTGGAGGGCCAAGGAAGGGATAGCATTAGTAGAAATGCCTAATGTAGATGACGAGTTGATGGGTGTAGCAAATCACCATGGTACATGTATACCTATGTAACAGCCGACATGTTCTGCACACATATCTCAAGAACTTAAAGTGTAAAAAAAAACTTTTAAATCAGTGCACAAAAATTAGTAACATTTCTAAACAAAAACAATATCCAAGCTGAGAGTCTAATCAAGAAAGCAATCCCCTTCACAATAGCCACAAAAAGCAAATACCTAGGAATACAGCTGATCAAAACGACCTCTACAATGAGAATTACAAATGACTGCTGAAAGAAATCAGAGGTGACCACATTTTTCATGACTGATTGTAGAAATTATTTGCCTTTTGATTGCCAATGACTCAAATGGCAAGATGGAACTTCCTTTGCCACTGGCTCTCAAATACAACAAATTCCAAACTACTCTGTTTAAAATAGTTACTTGAAATAAAGTTATGTATCTTCTTATCTAGAGGTAATGAGAGTTTTCTTTACAAATAAATCTGTAATATAGTTGTAATCATAGTTTAATTAAGTAGAAGCTAAATTTTATGGAAAACTGTTCTCACTTTACAGGATAATTCTTTCCTTCTTTCTTTGTAATAAACTGTATTGCACCAGCAAGCACATTTATCTCTTTGTGGAATAAAGTGCATGTTTTAGGTAAAAAAAAAAAAAAAAAAAATAGTATTTATTAAAAGACCTCATGTGAAATACTGTTTTACATTGGTGCTACAAAATCGTTTTGGATATACAGTGTAATCTATATGTACTACATATTATAATAATATATAATGTGCCATATATTTGGATTATATGTATGTATATATTTTAATAAGCCCTACATTTTAATGCACTAAATTTTTAATAATTAAAACTAAAATTGTGTAAAGTGAAGAACATTTATTGCATCCTTAAATAGCTGTAAATCATAAATCATATACATCTCTACCTGTACTATGTACATTACAAAATACCTATATATTTCAAATAATATCACAGCAGACTATGAAATTTTATCTCAACAAGCTATAAAACCTTAATTAAAAGATGTTGACAGACTATATGCTCTGTTGGCAAAGGAAATTGACAATTGCTTGATTAAAAGAAAACAAATATGATCTGAGATAATGTATTGAGTATAATTTATTTTTATCTTAGATAAAGATCAGTATTTTCATAGAGCACAACAATGTAATTG
Source organism: Aotus nancymaae (assembly GCF_030222135.1). Taxonomy (NCBI): domain Eukaryota; kingdom Metazoa; phylum Chordata; class Mammalia; order Primates; family Aotidae; genus Aotus; species Aotus nancymaae. Next base: position 37,338,219 of record NW_026988413.1, read on the forward strand.
CAATGCTGTAAATGCAATTTAAACAATAAAAGAGGCCATATAATCATTCATTGGATTTTTTAAAAATTTTATATTTTTAAGAGTAATTTTAGCTTCACAGCAAATTGAGAGGAAAGTACAAAGATATCCCATATAGTCCTTCCCTACATATGAAAGCTTCCTTATTATCAACATCCTCCACCAGACTGGTACATTTGTTATAATTTATGAACTTATAGTAATACATCATTATCATCCAAAGTCTATAATTTTTATGAGGGCTCACCCTTGGTGTTCTACTTTCTGCAAATTTGGACATGTTCTTAATAATGTTTATCCACCATTACAGAATTATAAAGAGTATTTTAATTTCCCTAAAGATTATCTATGCTTTATCTATTTATCCCTCCTTTTCCCCAACCCCTGGTAACCACTGATCCTTTCAGTGTATCTATAGTTTTGCCTATTCCATAATGTCATATATTTGGAATCATAAACTATGTGGCCTTTTTAGATGAACTTCTTTCACTATATGCATATGGCTATATGCATTTAAGTTTCCTCCATGTCTTTTCATGACTTGATAGCTCATTTATTTTTAGCACTGAATAATAGTCCATTGTTTGAATATAAAACAGTTCATTTATCCATTCACCTATCAAAGAACATCTCCGTTGCTTCCAAGTTTACTAATTGTTAATAAAATTTTCATTAACATCTGTGTGCAGGTTTTGTGTAAATATTCCCCTGTATCTAAAGAAGACAATGGAATCCATAGATAGTCCTGACCCATATATATACTATGCACAAGTTTTTCTTTCCATTTTTCACAATTTCAAGGATAGAAGACTCATTGTTACTATAGATCTTTGCAACCTAAACATGAAATTATTTTTTCCTTACTATGTAGAATACTTTCACTTAAAACACATTACAGCATATTTTATCCCCATATCTCAATTGTCAACATCACTATTCTTTAGTTTTGGGGACTTTATTAAGTAAAATAAAGGTTTCTTGAACACATGCACTGCAATGCCACAACAGTCAGCATAATAACACAAATGGCTATTAACAGGCAGGTAGCAGATATGATGTGGGTACACTGACAACAGGATGGTTCACGTCCCAGGCAGGATAAAGTGGGATGGCATCATACTGCTCAGAATGACTCACAATTTACAGCTTATAAATTATTTTAAAAATTTGCCAGTTAATATTTTTCAGACTGAGATTTGGATGAACTGAACCACAGAAATTAACACTGCAAACAAGGGGAGACTGCTTTATCTTGGTTTAATTTGTATTTCTCTGATTATATATGATGTGGAGCATCTTTCATATACTTATGGCCAACCATACATCTTACTTTGTTCAGTGTCTGTTAAGGTCTTTGGCTCACTTTTTAATCAGGTTGTTTTCTTATTGTCGGGCTTTATATGTTCTGTGCATGTTTTGGATAATAGTCCAAATATTTTCTTTGCAAATATTTTCTCCCAGTCTTTGGGTTATGTTTTATTATATTGACAATGTCTTATACAGAGTGAAATCTATTTATTTTAACAGAGTCCAGCTTATTTATTTTTTATTTTAAGGAGTGTGCTTTTGTGTTGGAGCTAAAAAGTCATGAGCAAACCACAGGTCATCTAGATTTTCTCACATGTATTTTCTAGTGGGTTTTTGTTTTGATTTTTACATTTATGTCTGTGATTTATACCAAATTAATCTCTGTGAAAGTTTAAAATGTGTGTCTCCACTGAGTTTTTGTGTATGTGCATGTGGATGGATGCCTAATTGTTCCAGCTCCATTTGTTGAAAAGACTATCTGCTCCATTGTATGCCTTTGCATAGTCAAGATGAATTAAGTATATTTATGTGGCTCTTCTTTAGGGCTCTGTATTCTGTTATATTGATCTACTTGTCTATTCTTTTGCCAGTATCCCACTATCTTGATTACCTAACATTTTTGTAGATCTAGCTGTTAGGTAGCATCAATCCTCCAACTTCATTCTACTCCTTTAATATTGTTTGGCTATTCTTGGTCTCTTGTCTCTCCATGTAAACTGAAGAATGAATTTGTTGATATCAATGAAGTAACTTGCTGGGATTCTGATTGGGGTTGCATTATATCTATGGATAAGTTAAGAAGAGCTTACATCTTCACAATATTAAATCTTCCTCTTCATGAATAAGAATTACCTATTCAGTTATTTCTTTCATTAGAGTTTTTGTATATTTTGTCAGATTTATACCTAAATATTTAATTTGTGTGGTGATAATGTAAATGGTATTGTATTTTAAATTTCAATTTTTACTTGTTCATTGCTGGCATATAAGAAAGTGATTTGCTTTTGTATACTAATATCATATCATTAAACTGCTATAATCATTTAGGTTTGTTTTGTTTTTCAAACTTTTTAATGAAAAAATATAGACTAGCACTTACTTTTATAAACTACACTATAAAAAGACATTTCCAGCTGCCTGATAGACATTTAGTTTCAAGCAAATATATTTCTTGACTTTAAATAAATAATTTTCCTTAAAACAAGAAAGAAATTAAACATCCCTTGTTTTGATATAAAGGGCATCAAATTACAGATGACATAAAATGATAAATAAATAAAAGAGTTCATATTTTAGGGATTTAAGAAAATGAACAAGTAAAGTATTAAACATGTAACCACAAAATGTTCTTCTCAACATTCTTTGCAACAACAAAAAATGGAATGCAATTTAATTGTCAACACTAGAAGACTGATAAATTATTTCAATACCTGCAAGGAGTTAAAATATGCTAATAAATATTCACAAAGGTAAATCTATTCACATTTTATTTAAAATATACTTCATCAATTTGAAGTGTGTTAAAAAGTAATGTTTAAAATATAGTGATTCTAAGGCTTGACCCAAGAAGCAACCAAAGTTGGCACCACATTCATGAAGCAAGGCTTAGGCAAATGACTCTGTTATATATATCTAGCAATATGTAAATTTCTTTCAGAGATAACCAAAAAATTAATGATTAACTCTTAAGCAAATATGTCATATTTTGCTTCTACATGGGAGAAAGAAATGACAACATATGCTTCTAATTTATTTAATCTTTGTTCACTGAAAGCATACCTCCACCTTTTCTGAAGGTTATTTTCATAAATAGATTTTGTGGAAGCACCTTATAAGAGATTGTCACCCAATGATTCATTATACTATTCCACTAGAAAAACTGATTCACTTAATCTGTGTTTTCTCCTCTCTGACCATGAACCAGAGATAATTACTATTTTTTGCAAATGAGGTTCAGTCCTAAAAGGGGAATAGTCTTCCCAAAGGCAGAGAAACTTTGAGAGTGCAACATTCACCATTCTGGCTGTGAACGTCACCCTCTATAAGCAAATCTGACAAATAAACCTGGTCTCCAAGCTACCTACTTTCCTGACCATCTGTTTGTATGGCATGGTGCCCTCACTCAAAGGGCACTGCCAATTTTGTTTTGAAAAATAAAATACAGTCAAGATACAGGTGACTAAAATTGCCCCAGTAGAAGCAGGAACTTCACTGCAAAGATATTCATACTTGGTTTTCATTTTGGTTCTGTTTTATTTTGGCACTTGCATCTCCTTTACTAGAGGAGAGTGTATGCTAACTGAATACTCATATAACATGGGGAAAGAAAACACTCAGAACAAAATAAACTATTACTTTCTCAACAAAACTGGAAATGTGTAAAATTACATCCAACAGCATATCAATGTTATGGTCATTCTCAACAACATCATCCACATTACCAACTCATACTTTTTATTAAAAGAAAAAGAATCTTATACCCAAAGGATTATAAATCATTCTATTATAAAGACACATGCACACGAATGCGCATTGTGGCACTGTTTACAATAGCAAAGACCTAGAACCAACCCAAATGCCCATCAATAATAGACTGGACAGGGAAAATGTGGCACATACACACCATGGAACACTATGCAGCCATAAAAAACGAGTTTGTATCCTTTGTAGGGACATGGATGAATCTGGAAACCACAGTTCTCAGCAAACTGACATAAGAACAGAACCAAACACCATGTTCTCACTCATAGGTGGGTGATGAACAATGAGAACACATGGACAAGGGAGAGGAACATCACACACTGTGGTCTGTTGAGGGGTAGGGGGCTAGGGGAGGGACAGCGGGGGGTGGGGAGAGGTTGGGGAGGGATAACATTGGGAGAAATGCCTGATGTAGGTGATGGGGGGATCGAGACAGCAAACCACCATGGCATGTGTGTACCTATGCAACAATCCTGGAAGATTTACACATGTACCCCAGAACTTAAAGTACAATAATAATAATAATAATAAAAACCTTAAAAAAATAAATGAGAGTGAGATTAAGAGAGCCCAAGCTTTGCTTCACAAAACACTTTGCAATTAGGGATTAGGCAATTGAAGAACACATTGGTAGTGTGCCTATAACATAACAGAATCAACCAGCAGGTACTTCATTCAAATGAAATCCCTTGAAAGACATCACCATATAATCTAACATTAACAGAGAAATAAAAGTGATTTCAACCAAAGACCTTTTATACTATGGTTTTTACTTCACATTTTTTTTTTTCATGAAGCTCAAGTACCTGGTTAATAAGCAGTAAGACTACAAACCTTAGTAAATCATTAAATTTGAGTTTGGTTTGTTTCTTTACTCTTTCAGTATATCTGTCTGTCTTATTACAAAAATACAATCACACTAAAATCAAATACATGTTTTCCACAGGTTTACTGTTTCTCCTTATACTATGCTTAAGAATATTGGCATTATACATTTTCATTAATGAGAAACAAGACAAATAACTTCTCACTAATCATTTTTCTCAGAGGTGTGGGAGGTTGTAGGCTAACTATAGGCCGATCCTTACAGCTCTGTCATTCATATGCTACCTATAATAAAATGCATAATGGCTCTTCCTCCAGAATGTACAATAACACATGGACACAGGGATGGAAAAAACACACATGCAGTCCTGTCAGTGATTGGAGGGTTAGGGGAGGGAGAGCATCAGGAGAAATAGCTAATGCATGTGGGGCTTAAAACTAGCTGATGGATTGATAGGTGCAGCAAAACATCATGGCACATGTATACCTATTTAACAAACCTGCCAGTTCTGCACATGCATCCTGGAAGTTAAAGTAAAAAAATAAAAATTAATTTTAAAAAATAGCCATCCTAAAACAAACAAACAATCTATATTGTAAATAGGAGAAAATTTCGTGTTAAATGTTACTTTCTTCTTAATGTACACTTTTTGATATAGACTTCCTCAAGGTCTATATCTTGTGTTATATCTCATTCAGAGATACTCTGAGATAGAATTTTACCATTTATTATTTTTACTTAATACAACTATATAACATATAATCAAATATGTAATATACTTAAATGAAGTCATATGTGGAGATCATATAACAACTATTTCTAAACCTTAACTTTTTTATCAACATTGTATTTGAAATTGGCAAATACCAAAATAACAATTTTTCACTCTGCACCACTTAACTCATCCATTTATCCATCTATCCATCCATGCATCCATCAATCCACCACTTTAAATTTCTTTAAACCCTACTGCCATGGACCAAGAAGTACATCCTGATAGTAAGCAGACCTTATTAAATGCTGATGAGAATGATGCAGTGAAAGGCTGCTGACCCGAGAGAGTTTAGGAAGATTTAAAAAAGTAAGTAGGCCAAGTGCGGTAGCTCACGTCTGTAATCCCAGCATTTTGGGAAGCTGAACTGGGCAGATGATTACCTAAGGTCAGGAGTTCAAGACCAGCCTGACCAACACGGTGAAACCTCATCTCTACTAGAAGTACAAAAAAATTAGGCATGGTAGTGCATGCCTATAAGCCCAGCTACACAGGAGGCTGAGGCAGAAAAATTGCTCAAACTCAGGAGGCGGAGATTGCACTGAGCAAAGATTGTGCCACTGCACTCCAGCCTGGGTGACAGAGTGAGTCCATCTCAAGAAAAAAAAAATGGTTTTTTTTTCCAGTTCTGTGAAGAAGGTCAATGGTACCTTCATGGGGATAGCGTTGAATCTATAAATTACTTTGGGCAAAATGGCCATTTTCACAATATTGATTTTTTCTAACCATGAGCATGGAATGTTTTTCCATCTGTTTGTGTCCTCTCTTATTTCCTTGAGCAGTGGTTTGTAGTTCTCCTTGAAGAGATCTTTTACATCCTTTGTTAGTTGTATTCCTAGGTATTTTATTCTCTTTGTAGCAATTGTGAATGGGAATTCACTCTTGATTTGGCTGTTAGTCTGTTGTTTGTGTATAGGAATGCTTGTGATTTCTGCACATTGATTTTGTATCCTGAGACTTTGCTGAAGTTGCTTATCAGTTTCAGGAGATTTTGGGCTGAAATTATGGGGTCTTCTAAATATACAATCATGTCATCTGCAAATAGAGACAATTTGACTTCCTCCTTTCCTAATTGGATACCCTTTACTTCTTTTTCTTGCCTGATTGCTCTGGCTACAATTTCCACTACTATATTGAATAGGAGTGGTGCGAGAGGGCATCCTTGTCTAGTGCCAGGTTTCAAAGGGAATGCTTGCAGTTTTTACCCATTCAGTATGATATTGGCTGTGGGTTTGTCATAAATGGCTTTTATTGAGATATGTTCCATTAATACCTAGTTTATTGAGAGTTTTGCAGCCATAAAAAATGATGACTTTGTGTCCTTTGTAGGGACATGGATGAATCTGGAAACCATCATTCTCAGCAAACTGACACAAGAACAGAAAATCAAACACTGCATGCCATATTTGAGTGAGAACTCATAGGCAGGTATTGAACAATGAGAACACATGGACACAGGGAGGGGAGCATCATACACTGGGGTCTGTGGTGAGGGTAGGGTAGGAACAGCAGGGAGTGGAGAGGTTGGGGAGGGATAACACAGGGAGAAGTGCCAGATATAGGTGACAGGGGGATGGAGGCAGAAAACCACTTTAACATCTATGTACCTATGCAACGATCCTGCATGATCTGCACATGTACCCTAGAACCTAAAGTACAATTAAAAAAAAGTAACTAGATCCCTGAAAAGGTTAATATGGATGTTCTCCAGAACAGAAGGGTAGGAATTAAGAACCAATTTCTTCATGGTTAAAAGAGAAAGAGAAGCGAAGATGGCACAAAGAATTGTTGGATTACAGATCTGACTCCAGAAAGTTAGGGAAGCAGTTCTGTAATACATCCTATTTGCTCACTGAAGAATGATTGAAGGCCATCAACTAAAATCCACATAGGAAAAGAGATGAGTGGAAAATTGGAATCAAGGGGTGAAAAAGTGTTGTGAAGTATGGCAGAGTAAATTTACTACAGGCAAACAAAAGGGATCTCAGGATAGTATTGAGGATATTATCAGAATAAAGTCAGGTCCACCCATCTTTCTGGTCCTGGTGGATTTCTGATTATGTGTTTTTCTGATAATGTGTTTCTTATTGTATGTTTTTCTGTAGCAACAATTAGCTACGGAGCAGCTGGTTAAACCAAGCTTAGGTTTTGTCAAGTAAATGCAACAGAATTGAGAGTATTTGTAGAAGAGTTACAATAATTATCAATAAGGAATCTAGGCTGGATAGGAAAGGAATACAATAAAGGCAACAAAGGAGTTAGTCTGATGAACTTTGTGCAACATTTTCAATGCCTCTAAAACTTAGTAGATATTGAATAGTAACATAAAATGCATCCTTTTATAGTTGTTTCAGCATTAAGTTCAGTATTGGTTTTTGTCTATATTAATGAGCAAAATGGGTATACTCAAAGGCAAAAATATCAATTGCCTGTCCATACTCTGGGGGCTTTAAGGCACTATAGATAGCTATATGAACACATGCATGTATGTAAGCATGTATATACATGTGTAGTATTTATTTTACATAATCTGTATGCCTCAGCAAACATGTCAGAATGCTATTCAAAAAAACCCACAGTTGTTCATAATGCAATATTCATGGAATTATATATTTTCTTTTTTGCCATTTAGTTTTATTATTTTAATTGACACATAATAATTGTACATATTCATGGGTTACAGTGTAATATTTTCATAGTGTAATGATCAAATGAAGGTATTCAGCATATCCATCACATCAAACATTTATCATTTCTTTGTAGTGGAAACATACAAAATCCTCACTTCTAGCTATTTTGAGATATACAATCTTGTCAATTACTATAGTCACCCTCCTGTGCATTAGGACATCAGAACTTATTTTTCTTTTCTAACTAAAACTTTTACCTGTTAATCATCCTCTCCACATTCACCACTTAAAACTCCCTCCCATTCTCTAGTAATCACTGTTTTATTGACCACTGCTATGAGATCAACATTTTAGATTCCATGTATAAGTGAGAACATGTGGTATTTGACTTTCTGTGTCTTACTTATTTTTTAATGTACTTAATACAATGTTTTCCAGATTCTTCCCTGCTTTTGGCAATTACAGGAAGTTTTTCTTTTTATGGCTGAATAGTATTCCATTGTGTATACATAGTATATTTCCTATAACCATTTATATGTAGTTAAAGATAAAACTCCATTCATCTGGTTTTGAAGATTAATTCCTTAGGCTGATATCTTGGCTATTGTTATAGGGTTGCAAAAAACATAGAAGAGCAGATATCTCTTTGACATATGGATTTCACTTTTTAGCCATATACCAGTAATGAGTTGCTCACATAGAAGTTCTAGCTTCAATATTTGAGAAATCTTTATTTATTGCAAGGTGAGTCAAGTGGTCATGGATTACTTAAGCTTTTTCTTGCTTGAAAGACTTTATTTTTCCTCCCTGTCTGAATAATGACTATGTGCTGGATATGGTATTATTGGTGAACAGGTTTTTGTTGTTGTTTGCCTATTTTCCTTTCAGCACTTCGAATGTATGTTTTTATTCTCTTTTCTAGCCTGCAAATTTCTGCTGAGAAATCTGCTCCTAGTCCAGTGGGGATTCTCTTATTGGCTTTAGCATTCTATTTTGCTTCTTTAGTATTCTGTCTTTGACTTCTGGCAATTTGATTATAATTTGCCTCTGATAAGACATTTTTGGATTGAATATATTTGGAAATCTTTGAGCTACTGGGATTTAGATGTCTACATCTCTCTCAAGACTTGTGTAGGTTTCAACTATTATTTAAAAAATACATTCCCTGTACCTTTCTCCATCTCTTCTCCTTCTCAAACATAAATAATGCAAATGTTGTTTGCTTATTGATGTCCAATAAGTTTAATAGGCTTTCTGTATTTCTTTATTCTTTTTCATCCCTCTGTCTAGGTCATTTCAAAAGACCTGTCTTCAAATTCAAACATTATTTCCTCTGCTTAATCTAGTCTGCTCTTGAAGCTCTCGAAGTATTTTTATTTCATTTATTGAATTATTCATTTCCAAGATTTCTATTTGCCTTTCTTGTAAAATAATATCTATCTCTTTGCTGAATTTCTCATTCACGTCATAAGTTGTTTCTCTGATTTTGTTATTTATTTGTGCTCTATTCTATACACCTGAGATTTCCAAAGATTATTATTTTGAATTCTTTGTGGATATTTTATAAGTTTCCTTTCTTCATGATCTTTTGAGTAATTACAATATTGTGTTTCTTTGGAAGTATTTTGTTGTTGTTGTTTTATTATGTTTTTCTGTGTTTCTACATTGACATATGCACAAGTGGTCAGGCAGTCATCTCTTTCAATTTCATGGAATAGCTTTGGTAAAGAAATGTTTTCCTGATGTTGGGTTCTAGGGTGCCAGTTGAGTAGGATATATAGACTTTGGTTCTATGTGAATGCATTATTGTAGTGTCTGTATAGTTTCTTTAGTTGTAGTCCACAGCAGTGATGGCTATTTGTGTGTCAGTGGTATAAGCTGTAGGAGCATCTGGTGGCAGTGTTGCAGCTTCATTGGAGGCAGTGTACTGGGCTGGTTCTCAGGCCAGAGCTGTATAAACATTATTGTGCACCCAGAACCCTGGCCTGAAAAACAGCCTAGTGGTCCCACCACCTGCAAGCCAGTCCTCAAGTGCCAGCTGTTGACACTATGTTTTTCATTGCCATTTGTTACAAATATTTGTTCTTCCTTCCCACTCCACCACCCCAAAAAAATTTTATGCCAAAGTCCTAAACCACAGTGTGACTATATTTGAAGAATGGGCCTCTAAGATATTAATAGTCATTTCGGTTAAATGAGGTTGTAAGGGTGGGGCCCTGATCCTGTAGAATTAGTTTCTGGCTTGAGCTTGTGCTGGAGGACTGGTTTGCTGCGGGTGGGAACACTAGACTGTTTTTCAGGTCAGGGTTATGGGTGCACAACAATTCAGCAGGCCCAGATTTGGCTTTCCCGCTGTGCAGAACCATCTGTTCTCTGGGGTACAGGGCACTGCATGGTCTCAGGCACAAGCATCACAGCCATTCCACTGCACACAAGTTCTGAGCAACCAGGATCATGGCACTGCAACTACATGTGTGAGCATGGTTGAATGGCAATGGAGCCTCAGGGATAAAGAGACACACAATAGCTACTGGTCCTCAGAACAGTGTGCAATATAGAAGTGACTTAAAATGTTACCATGTTTTAGCATCTTGGGTCATGGAGATTGGGGGTGGTGGTGCACAATGTGGGTTACTATTCTAGAGCAACTCAGTCATGTAAATTCCATGCAGCTCCCTAAATTGGGCTTAACACTTCTAAGGACTGCAGGATTCTCCTGTACTACAAACTGCAAGTGCTTGCAGTGGTAATGGGAGCTGCTAGGGGATCCTTTTTTACCTTTAGTCCACAAGAGTAAGTCCCCCAGGCTCTAAGCATATGCTAATCGGGGAGATAAGGAGTGAGCAAGGCCAGATGCTTCACTCATTTCTCTATGTTGCAATCCAGAGTTTCTGTGCTTCAAAGGGTTTTTGCTACTTCATTGCTGCACTCAAAAACCCTCCTTCGGAAATTCTAATCAAATTTTAGTTCTTTGTTGTTTTGGTCTTTGGTGGGTTTTTTTTTTTTGGAGGGGGGGAGGTATGTGAGCACCAGGCATCCGTAGTCAGCCATCTTGCTGATGTCTCTCTTTAGAATCTCTATATATTTTCTCATAAAGCTTACAAACCATTTTTAATAAACATCCCCCAATTTTTTGCACATAAATTTGATAAATGATCTATTTTGAAGTGCTGGGTAGATGTCCCTTATGAAACTGAACATTTATCAAACTATTCCCCAACAATTCCACAAATACAACTGTAAAACTAATGATCCAAAAATTACTTTGCATGTGACAAAAAATTTAGTAAAACGTATCCCTTTAAGATGAACTTATTATTAAAAAAGCCTTTCCATTCACTGTATTCATTTAATAATTTTGCATATTATCATCAAAAATCCTCAATATATATGAAGGGGAATACGATTGTAAAAGGAAACAGGGTGCTATGTCCCTCTTTTGAAAGGAGCTTCCCTAAAAAGAAATATGGTAGTTCTTCAGAATCTGCGCATTAAGACTCCATATAACTCCTTACAGAAATTCATTTGATGTATTTATTTTATAATAATGGATTTCTCGCAACAATACATCCTTAGTCTATTACAAAAAAAAATTGCTGCAGCGTATAGTTTAGCTTATATATAGGTAGAAAAAAACTCTGTAATGAAAATAGTAAATAATTCAATAGATTATTTTTAGTTTGGAAATCATTTGGAAAACAACCAAAAACTATACTTACAACATTATTATACTGATCCCCATACCTTATCTACTACCTTAAAGTTAACATTGAATTATCTTCTTCTACTGAAACTAAATTCTGGTGACCACAAAAATAATTGGTGTAGTATATAATACAATAAACCTACAGAACTTTAATCATGAAATACTTGATTTTCATAGAAATCCTTGAATTTATAATGACCAAAATACCTGTTTTTTTTCTGTTCCTTTTTGGACTTTAAACATTCCCTCTTTAATGAAAAGAGAAATTTAATGTGTAAAGTGAATATAGACTCAAATAATAAAATATTTATATGAATATTATACCTTTTAAATAACTAGCACTCTATAATGTACAAAAGATATAACAAGAGTAGTACAGTTTACTGCTTAGAAAAAAATTTGATCTTTCTGTGTTTGCAGTTTACATAGATTTAAACATTGAGGCAAGGAAAAAATGTCAGAAATACTTTTAAAAATTGGAAATTTAGTATAAAATCTGATAAAAAATTAATTCAATTCTATGCATATCACAAATATGCTTCTAATGCTAAAATAAATTAATATGTTAGCAGTAGCTCTACCTTTAATTATAAACACAACCTGACAGTTTATTATTTTTCTTTAAGCAACATATGCTGTAAGCAACAACTTTTACCAACAGAGTCTAACCAGATGAAATGTATTTGGAATCTGAACAACACATCAGTATCTGTACCCATTAGCCTCTGCATAGGTATAAGTATCAAGTAGAAACCTCAGAGCGATCTCCATTTCCTCCCACTCTTTGCAGCAACTTTTTGCTTCCCCATATTTTAATCTTCTCTGACGCTTTATCTAGAAACAACATATTTGAGATCAAAACATTAATATATAACATTGAAGCCAACACATAAGTAGTTTGATCAGAACGTAAACACTTTGTTGTGGTGAATTAACTTTTTAACATGCTGTTGGATTTGGTTTGCTTGTATTTTCTTGATAATTTTTATATCTATGTTTATCAGGGATATTGGCCAGTAGTTTCGTGTGTGTGTGTGTGTGTGTGTGTGTGTGCGCGCGCGCGCCATGTTTGCCAGATTTTAGTATCAGGATGTGCTGGTTTCAGAATGAGTTAGGGATGAGTCACTGTTCGATTTTTTAGCATAGTTTCCGTAGGAGTGGTACCAGCTCTTCTGGTAGAATTCAGCTGTGGCTCCATCTAGTCCAGAGCTTATTTTATTTTAAGGTTGTTTATTACTGATTTAGATTTGTTACTAGTTATTTGTCTGTTCATGGTTTTAATTTCTTCCCTGTTTAATCTTTGGAGGTTGGGTGTTTCTAGCAATTTATCCATTCCTCCTAGATTTTCTACTTTGGTGCATACAGATGTAATATAGTCTCTAAGGATTTTTTGTATATTCATGTGATTGCTTGTGATGGCACTTTTATTACTTCTGATTGGGCTTATTTGGATCTTCTCTCTTCTTTTGTTATTCTACCTAGCAATCTATCAATCTTGTTTTTTCAAACTGCCATTTCATTGATCCTTTGTGTATGTTCATTGCAGAACCACTCACAGTAGCAAAGACATGGAATTCACTTAGGTGCTCATAAGTGGTAGATTGGATAAAGAAAATGTGGTATAGATACGCCATAGAATACTACACAAGCATAATAAAGAATAAAATCATGGTTTTTTGCAGCAACATGAATGCAGCTGGAGGTGATTTTCCTAAGCGAACTAATGCAGAAATAGTAAGTCAAATACTACATGTTTTTACTTATACATGGGAGCTAAAACTTGGGTTCAAATCAACATAATAATGTGAATACTAGACACTGGGGACTCCAAAGGAGGGAGAAAAGGAGAGGGACTTGAGCTGAAAAACTTACTATTGGATACTAGGTTCACTGTAGGTTAATGAGAGCAACAGAAGCCCCAACCTCAGTACCACGCAATATACCCTTGTAAGAAACTTGCACACATATGCCTTGAATCTAAAACAAAAATGGAATTGTAAAACATAAATTTAAGAGTATCATTAAGAAAAAAAAAACCATAAAAGCTGAAAGAACTACTTGTGGAGACAGAAGACAATCAGATCCATTTTGCTGGAAAGAGAAGCCTAATATGGAAGTGACTGTATTCCTAGGTAGATGGCAACATAGAATTAACCATTTTTCATGCTCCCTTAACGCCTTACTCTATTATCTTGGATGGCTCGCTTTCTATCGTGCTTGACATGGGGAAGGAAAATAGTAGTACCTATCTCTCGGTCACTGTCAGCTATGAAGTAGTATCAAAACAGTACCAGAGCTAGGGTCTGTTGGCAAAGAGATAATGAACAGAAACACAATTGGTTAAACATACTCTCTTCCATACCTGCATGCCTCACTATAACCATGTTTTTGTTTATTTCAACCTATAACCATGGTTTTGATTATTTGAACCATGGAGAATCATTCTTAGAACATGTGTCATTTCTACATACACAGACAGAGGAAAAGTCTGTGAGGATCAAGAGGGGAAAAGTCTATCTCTTACCCACAGCAAGGATTTTATTTTCCTCTTCACCTAAGATCTCCATCCATTGTTGGCTGAATATTCACAAGCTAGACCCTGAGATTTCACCCCTCCCACTAATTCACATTATCTCACAAAGAAGCTGCCATTTTTAAGTAATCATGTACTTCCAGGGATAAACAGCACAATATTTGAGGACCACAACTACCAGGAAAGAGACAACTCACGGACCAAGTCATGCTAATGTTCCCTTCAGCTTAACCGAACCTTAGACAGACATTTTTCTCCCTGACTTGGGCCCCTGACTTTCCTTTACTTAGAGCAATTACTTTAAGAAACTTTCATTGGAAATTATTTCTCTGTCCCTTTGAAATGTAGTATTTTTAAAAGCCTCCTGCCAGTTTTACAACCCAAGAATTTTTATCTTAAGGATATAGAAGCTATTTATTTGAAATGTGATCAACAGGAAGATTGTGTCCCAATTTCCCAGTTTCTGTGGGAGAGTAGAAGCCTCTTCCATAGAAACTGGGAAATTAGTACTTAAGGCGGTAGCTTGTTCCAAGTTCTAAACTACTTCCTGTCATAAAGATACATCAAAGTATATTTTTCTTTGTATTAATCCAATTAACAAACAAAGGTAGCTTAAGATATCCCTCTCATCCCAGCTATTAATATATTCTACTATTTTTGTTTTAGCAGAGTTGAGTTCAGACTAATATTCTGGTCTCTCTCCCCTATTATAATAGGATTGAATAAAGTCTCCCTTGCCTGTTTAACACTGTCTGATGCAATTTTTGCTTTGACACAATGAATGAAAAAAATAAGCAGAATTGATGGCCTAGAGTGAATTATAATTTAAATAAACATAAAAGTAAATCTAATGGAATAAAAAATGTTATGGGATACATGAAGCAAAAACAATGTCATCAAAGTGACCAATTGGAGTTATTCGGTATAAAAAACATAATAATTGAAATAAATTATTCAATAGAGAGATTAAATAGCAAAACAGATACTGCCTTAGGGCAAATGAAAGAGCAAAATACGAAAATCAAGAAATTCAACCAGAATAGTATCAGGAAGTAGAGTGGAAAAAATAAAATAAAACTTGAGATATAAAGATGCAAGCCTCTGAAGTAGGAAAATAGAGGACTATAAAACAATATAATTAGAAATCCATAGACAAATAACAGCTTAAAATGTCATAGGCTTAAGAATTAACGAAACAAATTATAAAATCAAAAGAGAAATGTGAACCCATGAGAAAGTGAAATACATATATACAAAATGAGTTATATCAAAAATTTATGCAACTTGTTAATGCAGTGCTGAGAAGGGAATTAGAGCTTTAAATACATTATTAACCTAAAAAACAAAAATAAAGCTTGAATATATTATTTATCAAAAAGTACATAAAAAGAGTTATACATTTAAACCAACAACCAGAATCATGGCACAAAGGAACATCAAAGAAATGTGAAAAGATAACAACATATGAGATGGTATATTAATTCAAGTAAAAAAACAAATTTAGAAAACAAATGATGGTAATACAAAAGACTATAAAATTTTAAAAATCTCTGGCAAGATTTATAACAGCAATAGAATAAAAATGCAAATAAAGTACAGAATGAAAAAAATTTAGTAGCTAAAGACAAACATATATTGTCAGCAATAAAGTAACTACATTTCTCGAAAAATATAAGATGCCAAAAGTACATAACAATGAACTAAAATAGTTGAAAAATAGATACTGGAACAAAATGGTTATGGTGGTCATAATCTACCTTACCAAAATAAACGTCATGTCTGCATGATGTTTCAGGTGATTTCTAGTAGACTTTCAAATATTTAATACAATTTATATTAATACAATTTATATGAGTTGATACAGATAATAAAACAAACACACAAAAGAAAATATGAGGGAGATCTGTCCACTTTGGAGTACATGGCCAGTCAAACACCACATGTTCTCACTCATAAGTGGGTGTCAAAAAATGAGAACACATGGACACAGCGAGGGGAGCATCACACACTGGGATCTGTTGGGGGGGACCAGGGGAGGGACAGCGTGGGGTAGGGAGGTTACAGAGGGTTAACATGGGGAGAAATGCCAGATATAGGTGATGGGGGATGGAGGCAGCAAACCACATTGCCATGTATGTACCTATGCAACAGTCCTGCATGATCTGCATATGTACCCCAGAACCTAAAGTACAATAAAAATATGTATTAAAAAAAAAAAAACAGGCTCTGCAGGTTTTTCCTAAAGCCTTCCATATAAGATCAGTCCAGAGCATTGTGGCTCTCAAGATAACTAAAACATTTACTAAAGATGAACATGATCCTTTTGGCAAGAGTAGCAAAAAGAGAAGATACCCACAATTGTGACATTTGGAGAATCTATGTTAATTCTCTTACTCATTGGTGTTTAGTAATTTCTAATTTAAATGCTAATGCTTAAAGCTCAGAATTGATGAGCACTTACAAGACAAACTAAAATGCAAAAAGAGTCCTCCAGATAGTTATTGGATAAAGACAAATGGTATTCAAGAGCAATTAGAAATATTATTTATTAAAATCACATTGCTGTTATGTACGAAATCAAACTTTTATATAGAATTTGAAATGCTTCCATTTAACAAACATTTATTGAGCTTCTCCTAAGTTCCATGCACCATGCCATCCTGGGAAAGTAAGGGCTGGTTTTTGATTTTGGAGACTTCAATTTTTAGTCACTGTTAAATAAACAGTTAAATAATTTCTGAAGTAATTGTGGACACAATTTAATATTTTATTTTAGTACATTTCCTTTAAATAGAATATTTTAGTTCCTTAGTGATTAAATTTTACAGTACTCATATTTGAAATTACTGAAAATAATTTGATATATATTATGATCATGTCAATGTTGTTAACTAAAATTCTTCTTATTTAAAACATATTTTAGTTAAGGTTTATAGTATAGTGTATCATCACATACATTTTTATTTTTATTCCACTGAAGTAAACAAGTACAAAAACGTAAGAGCTTTTTTAGATCAGGTGGGGGTAAATGCCATGCTAAATTAATGAAAAGTGTGAATTAAGAATCATTTTACAAAGAAAGTCACTGCTGTCCTTTCAGTCATATGTGATCACTTGAACTTAGCTCTCCAAGAATTCTCACTACTGAAAAAGGAATAAGATGTGAAAGCAGAGAAGGAATACCAGTCTATCAGGTAGGAAAACAAGAGTTTTATCTCTTATCTGCTAATGATTGGCTAGCAGCGTTCATATTGACTTATCTCCCTGGTAACACACATTTATTCAGCAAATTTATTTGTAGAAGTTTTGACGTTCTAGGGGCTTTGGATAAATCAAGAAGAAAACAAAGTTCTTTCACTTCTGGAGATTTTCACAGTGGGGAAAGCAGTCAATTAACAAGTAAAAATAGAAATAATAAAAGATCTTTTAGTGTTAATTACTATAGAGAAAAATAAAAGCAAGTACAGAGACGTAAAATGATAGGCATGCTCTTTAGAAATTGTGTCTGGGAACGATTTCTGAGAATGAGGTGGCAGAAATTGTATTCTCTGAGGAAGTGGCATTTGAGCAAAGTACTGAATGAAATAAAGAGATGTGAAAGCAAAGTATATAGGAAAACACTATTCCTCCCAGAGGAAATGGCATTTCTTTCCTTTTTTTTTTTACTTTTATCTTCACTTCAGGATACAAGGGCAGTTTTATTACATAGGAAAGCATGTGTCATGGGCATTTGTTGTACAGATTATTTATCACCCAGGTATTAAGCCCAGTACCCATTAGATATTTTTTGTGATCCTCTATTTCCTTCCAACCTCCACGCTCTGAAAGTCCCCAGTGTGCGCTGTTCCCTTCTATGAGTCCATGTGTTCTCATCACTCAGCACCCATTTGTAGTGAGAACATGTGGTATTTGGTTTTTGTTTCTGTGTTTGCTAAGGATAATGGCCTCCAACTTCATCCATGTCCTGGAAAAGGACATGATCTCATTATTTTTTTGGCTGCATAGTATTACATGGTGTATATGTACCCACATTTTCTTTATCCAGTCAGTCATGGATGGACATTTAGTTGATTTCATGTCTTTGCTATTGTGAATAGTACTGCAATGAACATATGTATACATGTATCTTTGTAACAGAATGATCTATGTTCCTTTGGGTATATACCCAGTAATGGGATTGCTGGGTCAAGTGGTATTTCTGTCTCTAGGTCTTTCAGGAATCACTACACTGTCTTCTACAATGGATGAACTAATTTACACTCCCACCAACAGTGTATAAGCATATCTTTTTCTCTAGAATCTTGCCACTATGTTATTTTTTAATTTTTTTAATAATAGCGATTCTGATTGGTGTGAAATGGTATCTCATTATTGGGTTGTTTGATTTTTCTTGTAAATATATTTAAGTTACTTCTAGATGCTGTATATTAGACTTGTTGGATGCATAGTTTGCAAAAGCTTTCTTCCATTCTATAGGTTTGTTAACAATGTTGATAGTTTCTTTTGTTGTACAGAAGTTCTTTAATTAGATCCCATTTGCCATTTTTTGTTGTTGTTGCAATTGCTTTTGGTGTCTACCTCATGAAATCTTTGCCCATGTCTATTTCCTGAATGGTATTGCCTAGGCTGTCTTCCAGGGTTTTTACACTTTTGGGTTTTACATTTAAGTCTTTAATCTACCTTGAGGTAATTTTTTATACGGTGCAAGGAAGGGATCCAGTGTAAATCTTCAGCATATGGCTAGAGAGTTGTCCCAGCACCATTTATTGAATAGGTAATAATTTCCCCATTGCTTGTTTGTGTCAGATTTGTGAATTTTAGATAGTTGTAAGTGTGCAGTTTTTGAAACAGCATTTCAGGAAAGATGATAGCAAGTTAGAAGGCCTTGAGGTACAAATGACCTTTGTGATTTGCAAAAATGGTAGGAAGCCAAGTGTCTTGAGTTCAACGTTCAATTGGATGAGTGGTGAAGAAATGAAATGAGACAAATAGCCAGGAGGCAGATCCTGTAGACCGGGGGTCTCCAAAACCTGAGCCATGGACAGTTACCCATCAGTGGCCTATTAGAAACCAGGCCGCACATGAGGCAGAGCTCAGATCAGCAGCAACATTAGATTCTTATAGGAGTCTGAACTCTATTGTGAACTGTGCATGAGAGGGATCTAGCTTGCACACTCCTTATGAAAATCTAACTAATGCCTAATGATCAGAAGTGGAACAGTTTCAACCTCAAACCATCTCCCACCCCCATTTGTGGAAAAATTGTCATCCACAAAAGTGGTCCCTAGTGCCAAAAGGTGGGAGACTGCTGCTATAGACCCTGCTGCCATAAAATTTATATTTTAATGGTTATTACCAGGTCAGTAGGAAAATAAAGCCTGCAAGAAATCTACTCCAAAAGGATAATGATGGCTAGTTCTTGGGTGGTATGAGGAGCTATTGTGTGACATGATAAGACTTAGGTTTACTGTAGAGTAGAGTAGAAAAAATGTGCTGAGGATTTGAATGTGGTTTATGAGAGAAAGAGAAAAGCAAAGATGATTCCATTGTTTGGGTCTTGAGCACTTTGGTGGGTGGCGAAACAATTTATTGAGATAGACAACTGATCTGAGAGTGATGGAAAAGAAAGAGTGATTTGGAACAAGTTAAGTTTAAAATATTCATTTGCAATCCAAATAGAAATGTGGAGTAGAAAACTGAATATATTTTTCTGGATTTCAGGTGCAAAGGTGTAACAAGAGATACGTGTTTGGGAGTCAGATTTTTTCATTTCTCAATTGAGGGTACTAAAGTCAGAAACTGAAAGCTCATAATATTTAAGAGAGCTATACATCTGCTTATAATTGACATGTTTATGTACAAGTATGTATCTCTACAGTAATCTAAAAAGAAAAAAATAGCTTACTATGAAGAACTTGTGATAGATAGTTATCTCTAAAGAAAAGCGTTTTTATAAATCATCTGCTAGAGATACAACAGATATATTAAAGTTATGAAACTAGAATAATTATTTAATAAGTGTATTCTAAAGAATTGAAAACTGTACATCAGTTCAAAAGTATGAATTTTGAGTATTCAATTTAAAATAACTAAATATATAGCATTAAATACTTGAATTTCAAGTATTTCACCTAAAAGTTACATATTTGTAATTTGCTGGATATGTCAGTGATATTTAAAGCTCATCATGAAGATATAAGCAAAATGGAATATTTTGATAAATTCAAAAAACACCTGAAACCAAAAAATATTAATTGAAAGATCAATTCTTAATGCACCATCAAAATAATTGGTGAACATGTAGTAACTACTTTAGTGATGATGGAAAGCAATGAGAAAATAAATGCAGGATTAATGAATATCATAAAAGCTTTAGCTGAACTGTTTAAGTAATCATTGTTAAGTGAACAAGCAATAGTATTTGAAAAGAGTTGTGCAGTTTTGAAAACAGAAATGGATAATTCCATAAAAAGTTTAGGCTTTATTAACTTGGTTATTTTAACGGCTAATATTTCAGAATTCTTTGCAATGCTACTGGCAATAAATCACAATATTTGCTTTTCCATACAGACATGCATAGGCTAGGCTTCCAGAGGTAAAGTGATGGCATAATATTTCATATAAAATAAGTTGCTTTGCTAATGTAACAACACACCATTAGCTAAATATTACTCAACTATTACTAAACTATGTCATAGTTTAGCCACCTGGAAAAAGTCACAGATATTTTTAATGTAATTGCAATTCGTTTTGCCAACAGAGGGTCAAAAGAATATTCTGCTTAACAACAGATAGATAAATTGTAGGAATATTTGGGTTTAACGTGAAAAACAAATTATAATTATTTGGAAACTTGAGAAAATGATAGAGAACACATATTCAGGTTTACAAATTTTTGTTTTCTTTTGTTATTCATTTTTTAAGTTGTCAGAAAGTAAAATTCATTTTTGTTTTTTGTTTTGTTGTTTTATTTTGTTTTGTTTTTGAGACAGAGTCTCGCTCTTTCACCCAGGCTGGAGTGCAGTGTCACAATTTTGGCTCACTGCAACCTCTGCCTCCTAGGTTCAAACAATTGTTCTGCTTCAGCCTCCCGAGTAGCTGGAACTACAGGCACCTACCACCATGCCCAGCTAAGTTTTGTATTTTTAGTAGAGACAGGGTTTCGCCATGTTGGCCAAGCTGCTCTACAACTCATCACCTCAAGTGATCTACCCGCCTTGGCCTTCCAAAGTGCTGGAACTACAGGCATGACCCACCACACCCAGTCAAAATTCACTGCTTTGATATACAGTTCTATGTATTTTAACATTTAGCTTAATGTTCTATCAATAGAATTAGGAACAGTTTAATAACCTCTCCTAACCAAAAATATTTCCCTCATGCTAACATTTGTAACCAAACCTTTTCCCTAGCCCCATATCCTAACCCCTAGTAATCACTGAATAGTTGTTAGTCACTGTAGAATTATCTTTTCAAGAGTAAATTTCTTTCTTTTCAGAATATGTGTGATTGATGCTATATGTTTTCTTTTAGATATTATCTATTGTTTTCTTAAATTCATAACAAAAATATTCAGTTTTTTTCTATTCCATGGAAGCATTTTCCTGAAATGTTTGTAACCTACGGTCTTATTTTTTTCTGTTTCTTGTGTGTATATGTACTTATCAATATCTATATCTATATATGTACATATATATGTAATATCCTTTTGATTACTAATTTTTAAATGATTATTTAAAATGGGACTATATAAAATATGTTCTTCTGGAGAAGCCTGGGTTCCAGGCTTACAGTAGAGTAAGTATCTTATTTTAATTTAGTCTTTATGTCTTCCCCAGCTAACAAAGCTAGGAAACTATAAATTCTCTAAAAAGAAATATTTTCTTCTTATCTCCCATGGAAATACACTGTTACTTGAAAATATGGCTTATTTTTGTGATTCCATATTTATATTTAACAGCTCATTTCTTGGAGTTAAACAAAGTCTAGAGAAGATCCTAACAGTAATCCCTGCACACTATCCCCATTTTAAACACAAGATTTAGGCTTCCCACCTCAAGTTATGTCAATACCTCAAGTTATGTCAATCCCCACCCCCTCACTGCCTTTTTTGTTTTTTTTTTTTTGTAATGGAGTTTTGTTCTTGTTGCCCAGGCTGGAGTACAATGGCATGATCTCTGATTACCACAACCTCCACCTCTTGGGTTCAAGCAATTCTCCTGCCTCAGCCTCCCGAGTATCTGGGGTTACAGGCATGCACCACCATGCCCAGCTAACTTTGTATTGTTAGTAGAGACGGGATTTCTCCATGTTGGGCAGGTTGGTCTTGGACTCTGACCTCAGGTGATCCACCCACCTCAGCCTCCCAAAGTGCTGAAATTACTGGCATGAGCCACCACGCCCTGCCGTCAATCCCCTTCTTAGAGCATACTTTGTTAAGTTTTTTGGAGTGGTCACTGTGGAATCTTTTCTCTTCTCCCAACCACTGGAACCCCTTTCATTCTCCAAAGCTACAGGCAGCCCTTCTGGTTGTTTGGGAAATTTGTGATCTCTTAGCTTCTGCAGAAAGAGAGAGGTGGGTAGGTGTGTGTGTGTTGGGGGGGGGGTGTCTTTTTATATTTTGGATAATGTTTGAAAAAAAGTGTGGAATCTAGGGTAACTTTATGCCCAGCATTCATACTGAAAAGAACAGATGCAACATTTCTCCAAACAGCTTCTCTCAGCTTCCAAAGTCTCCTCACAAGGGAACTAGAACTCACAAAAATATCATCTACATGATGTAGTCTGACAGATTTTGGTTACAACACAATTATTTCATATTTTTGGCTCATACTACTCTTCAGGAAGAATATGCATAATGTAAGCATTTCCATTTAATAGAATTTTAGCAACACCAGGCTCCCATGTTTTGTTTTGGTTTTAATAATATCCAGAACTAGGAAAAATCAGAGTGAATGCAGAGATGTGTCTTTCTCTTGCTAATCTAAAAGTATTGCATCAAACTCTATTTTCTTAGACATATTTTTCAAAAACAGATATCTGTTACAAATACACTCTCTAAAGCTTCATCTGAAGTATCTTATCACAATTATTCATTCACAGTATGTAGATAATGCCAGAATATTTAGATAACTTTTTAATTAAAAAGTGAATTTAAGTGATATATAATAAGCTAGCAGTTGACACTCAGTAATAAAATTGTTATCATTGTTTTCCCCAAGGTTTTTATGCTGGGAGATACCGAAAAGCCTCAAGAACCCACTTTGTAACAGTATATGCAATAAGAACTAATTCAATTTAATAGAGATCACCACAGCAATTGTTTTCTTTTCAGGGAAATTATATAGTCTTTAAGTTAATATATGAAGAAATCTGTAATTATACTAAATTTTTCTCTGCACAAGTCAATGATGACTTGGAATAATCATCTGTTAGAAGACTTCAGAAATATGTTAAAGAAACTTTTAGGTCATTTGCAAAATTACAAAGTTCAGTAGTTTTCACTAGCATTGGACTCAAATATTCTTTTATAACAGTTCTGAAAAATCTCCTCATCCTGCTTACTTCAACACAAATAGATGCATGTATATACAAACTTGTTCATACATGTGTACACACATATGAAAATATATATTCATTCATACAGGCACAATACATGAGTATATGTTAGAAAACACTGAGTTATATTTCTAATTCATTTATACAGAATGATCCAAGCACTCCATATAAACATAAATTAGTTTCTAATTTCAATACAAATTTCTATCATATAAAATAAAATACTGAGAGTTGAAAAATGTGATTATTTTCTGTTTTGTTAAGTTAAAAATATGTCCATATATCTAGTGATTTTAGTACACTGGCATCTCATGGGATGGATTTTAAAAATTTAAATCTTTCATTCATACTGAAATGTTAAGGATTGTTCATTCTCAGCTCTAATACTGGTGTAATTTTATTCAACTGTTACTTTAATCAGATCATTCTGTGTTACATATATCTAAAGCATCTTCTATGCTATTTTCTATGCAAAGCTCTATGAAAGGAGAATTCCTTTCAATTCTCTTAAAACAGTTTTACTCTGGCTGTTCTCTCTCTACCAGGAAGTTTCTACCCCAGGTCTTCAGTGAGGGCTCCTTTTGCAAATGCTACGAAAATACATTCTAGATACTTTGTTAACTATAATAAAATTTATCTTTATACCTCTTACTTTTTGAAATTTGTTTATTATTATTTATTATCTTCATATATCTTACTATTTGAAATTTTCCTGGTCATGTATTTACTTCTCAACTGTCTCCACTAATAACAGTTAACTTCATAAAAGCAGATACTTTGTTTTTTTTCATTGCTGAATCCTCAGTCTCTAAATTGCATATGGTATAGCATAAGCATGCACTAAATACTTCAAGAAAAATTAATCAGTGAATTAGGAAGTTAGAATTTAGTATTCCACATGAAACATTCAATAAATGGTACCTGTATTAACATACATACAAAAGAATAGTAATAGAATTAATAGTTTCAAGATAAAAAATAATCAAAATATCTATGTTTTAATATGTAAGCCCAATAAATATAATGAAAACTTAGAAATAATAAAGATATTTTATGTGATTCTATTTGGTTCTTAGCATGTTTTCAAATATTTGCTTACATACATAAAAATTTAAAATAAATGCATTTAATTATCAATATATACATGAGTAGTTTTACAAAAATGGTTAAACATGGTTTGGATAAACTACTGAAAAATTATATTTTCTCACAAAATAAAAATATCTTCGGATTGTTAAGGGCAGCCAATGACCTATGAACTAAATATCAGAGGAAGGGTAAGAGGATTGAGCAGAATTCCAGTATGATATATTATGGAAGTGAATGAAATCAAACACTGTTGTATCCTATTGATATGTTCTGTCATCTTCACTCTTTTACCCCTTTGCTATTTACCATCAACTTCTCTCTTGTGATTTATCCTCTTGCTTCATGTGCTCACTGTTATTACCCCTCTTGTAATCTCTGCACATAATCTCTCATTCTCTCTTCTCATCCCTTATTATTATTTTCTAATTTTTTTTTTTGAGATGCAGTCTCACTCTGTCACCCAGGCTGGATATAACAATTACAAAGCATATAGACATCTAACAATAGGTCACCAAAATACATGAAGCAAGAATGGCAGAGCTGAAGAGAGAAACAGATCATTCAACAATAAAAGTTAGATCCTTCAATATCCTCCTTTCAAAAATGTATACAACAATTAGGCAGAAGAACAACAGATAAATAGAAGAGATAAATAACACTATAAACCAACTAAAACTAACAAATAGAACATCCAAAAAGAGCAGAAGAAACAACCTCTCATGTTTATATAAAACATTCTCCAGGACAGATCATATTCTACCATAAAATACGCTTCCATCAATTAAAAATTATTGAAATAATAAAGTATACTTTCCCACCACAGTAGATAAAATTAGATATTGATAACAGAAACAAAATTTAAAAATTCACGAAATGTGAAAATTGTGTAATCAACAGATTCAAGAAAAAGACAAGGAGATTAGAGATAAATAAAAACAAAAACACATCAAATTAAAATTATGTAATGCAGTAAAAACAGTGCTCACAGGAAAATGTATAGCTATAAACATTTGTTTAAAAAAAGGGAAAAAAATCCTCAAATTAATAACCCAACTTTCTACTTTAAGACAATGTGAAAAACAGGAAAATAAACACAAAACAAGTAGAAAGAAAAAATAATGGTTAGAGTAGAAATAAATAAAATCAAGAATAGGAAAATCTATAGAGGAAATCAAAATCAAAAGTTGATTCTTGGAAAGATTCAGTAAGGTTAACAAAGCTACCTAGACTAACCAATAGAAAAAGAGAGAAAAGTTACTAAAATTAGCATTAAGAAGAGAGGACATAACTTCTAGTCTTACAGAAATAAAAATTACTGGAATATAATACCTGCCAATAAATTACATAACTTAGATGAAATAGGCAAATGTGTACAAAGACACAAACTACCAAAACTGACTCAAGAAGAAATAGAAAATCTGTATACACCTTTAACAAGTAAAGAGATTGAATTTGTAATCAAAAATCTACCCACAAAGAAAAGCCCAACGCCCAGAAGACTTCACTGGTGAGTTCTATTAACAATTAAGGAATAATTCACAAACTCTTCCAAAAATTAAAAGAGCAGGGAATACTTTCTAATTCATGCTATGAGGACAGTATTATCTTAATACAAAAACCAGGCAAAAATATCACAAAAAGAAACTATACATTATCTTTAATGACAATAGATGCAAACACCCTAAACAAAATTTAAATATTCAACATATTAAAAAAAAGAATATTCAATGTGACCAAGTATTTCTCCCAGGAGTGGAAGACTGCCTTAATATTAAAAACAAATTACTATACTGTACCATATCCATAAAATAAAGGCAAATCGCATCATTATCTCAACAGCTATAAAAAGTCATTCAACAAAACCCAATAACACTTCATAATAAAAAGACTCAGAGTCAGAATTGAAGGGAAATTCCCCAACTTGATAAAAACCATTTAGAAAAACCTGTAGCAAACACCCTCAGTGAAGAAAGACTGAAATTTTCTGCCTAAGATCAATACAAAACAAAGATGTTTGTTCTTACCACTTGTATTCAGCATTGCACTGCAGAAACAAGGCAGTGCAATTAGACAAGAAAATAAAATAAAGGACATACAGATTTTAAAAAGAAGCAGTAAAAATACCTCTAGTAGCAGGTAGCAAGATGTACAGGAAATCCTGAAGGATTCACTAAAAACCTGGAAGAAAAAATAAACATTTCATCAACGTTGCAGGATACAGGATTATACAAAAAATCAATCCCATTTCTAATTTGCAATGAATCTGAAAATGAAATTAAGAAAATAATTTTGCTGCAGGGCAAAACAAAGTCATTATAGTGAATCAGCAACCAACAGAATGGGAAAAAATTTTTGCAGTCTACCCATCTGACAAAGGGCTGATATTCAGAATTTACAAAGATCTAAAACAGATTTACAAGAAAAAAAACAAACAACCCATTCAAAAGTGGGCAAAGATTATGAACAGACACTTTGCAAAAGAAGACATACATGAGGCCAACAAACATATGAAAAAATGCTCATCATCACTGGTCATTAGAGAAATGCAAATCAAAACTACATTGAGATACCATCTCACAGCCGTTAGAATGGCGATCATTAAAAAATCTGGAGACAAAAGATGCTGGAGAGTACGTGGAGAAATAGGAACACTTTTACATTGTTGGTGGGAGTGTAAATTAGTTCAACCATTGTGGAAGACAGTGTGGCGATTCCTCAAGGACCTAGAAATAGAAATTCCATTTGACCCAGCAATCCCATTACTGGGTATATATCCAAAGGATTATAAATCGTTCTACTATAAGGACACATGCACACGAATGTTCATTGCAGCACAGTTTACAATAGCAAAGACCCGGAACCAACCCAAATGCCCATCAATGATAGACTGAACAGGGAAAATGTGGCACATATACACCATGGAATATTATGCAGCCATCAAAAACGATGAGTTTGTGCCCTTTGTAGGGACATGGATGAACCTGGAAACCATCATTCTCAGCAAACTGACACAAGAACAGAAAATCAAACATCGCATGTTCTCATAGGTGGGTGTTGAACAATGAGAACACACGGATGCAGGGAGGGGAGCATCGCACACTGGGGTCTGTTGGGGGGAAATAGGGGAGGGACAGCGAGGGGTGGGGAGTTGGGAAGAGATAGCATGGGGAGAAATGCCAGATATAGGTGATGGGGAGGAAGGCAAATCACACTGCCATGTGTGTACCTATGCAACAATTTTGCATGTTCTTCACATGTACCCCAAAACCTAAAATGCAATAAAAATAAAGAAAATAATTTTGTTTACAAGAGCATCACAACATAAACTTGGAAGAAAATTTAACAAAATAAATGTAAGACTTTTACTTTGTACTATGACCTAATCGTTTTTGTTACCCCCAAAATGTATATGTTGAAATCCTAACCCACCAGGTATTAGGACATGAGGCCTTTGAGAAGTGACTGGGATTATTATTTTTATATAGGAGATCCCAGAGACTAGTTAGTTCTTTACACTAAGTGACAAGACAGCAAGGAAAAACCATCTATGAGACAAAAGATGAACCATCATCTGACATCAATTCTGTCTTGATCTTAGACTTCCCATCTTTCACAAATATGAGAAATAAATTTATATTGTACATAACCTATTTATAATTCAACATAATCATTACAAATTTCCAACTGTTTTATTTCCAGTCATTGACTGGTATTAAAAATCATACGGAAGTCTGAGTGACCATAATAACCAAAGAATCCTGAATAAAAGGAAGTTAAAGCATTCATAATTCCCAACTTCAAATATTACCCCAAAGCTTCATTTATCAGTATGGTACTGGCATAAAGGCAGCTATATTGACTTTCTCTCTTTTTTAAAACTTCAGAAATATCAACTTGAGTTAGCAGAGACATCGGATATTTAGACACAAAATTAAAATAGTAAACAATAAAGTAAAATTGCCTTCCAAATGCAAAAAGATGTTCTGGAAACAAACTAAATTGACAGGCATCCTCAGAAAAAATATAATAGAACTGTTTGAAAAAAAAGTTTCAGTTAAATAATTTTTTACTCTTTTATCATTATTTGAAATATATTAAACACTTGTAATTAAAAGTAATAGCAGGATATAAATTTTTATTTAATTTTTGATAAATCAAATATTATAATAACTTGGGATAATTTTTCTAAATTTTATTATACTTATATCCTTGTAATTCCTTATACTGCCACCCCTTCCAGGGCCAATGCAGAAGATTTATCTGAAGGGATAGAGATATAGCTAAGTATCAGGCAGGGTGATCTTATTGTGCCTTATAGGTACTTGGAGGAGGGCTTCTTGTTACACAATCACTAGAATTTCTTATCTGGATTATATCCCAAGAATATACATGCCTCGTAAGTTTCCAGGTGATGCCGAAGCTATCAATCCAGGCAACAAAACCTGAGAACGACTAGACTAGGTTATTATTTGAACTCTGAGTCTCCCAGAGAAGGAGCCAGATATTTGTGTGTGAAGCCATGTTGAATACTTTAGATCAACCCTGGATAAATACAGCTCAACTCTGTAAAATACAACCCTGCCAGCTGTATTTTATCCGGTGTTCTCAGTCTATATCATATGGAGGAAAAGCATCATAAGACTGAACTGGGTCCCAAATTCCTGACTCACAAAACTATAAAGTCTAAGAGCATGGTATCTGTTTTAAGCCCTAAGTTTTGTGGTCAGTTGTTACGCAGCAATAGACAGCCTGAATATCTAAGTATGTATATATGAGGACAGGCTCCAACTTTTTGACGCACTAGAATTTCAGCAGGTGTCAGCATTTTTGAGAAAAGTCCAGTAAGGGATCTGGGAGATGACCTAAGAAGATCCAGAACCCTGCTTGTGGCTCTGGCCAACTTGTTAGATATTTTGTTCCTTGTGCCAAGGTGCTGCCACCAGCTCCCTGGATAAAGAAGAGCCCAACTAGCAATATTTTCACTAATCATGATGGTACTTTTATTTAATGACAATGTACCTCTCTATGGGCAGGGGCGAGGTGAAAAAAAGTTCTAGATAAACTTGTACTTTTATGTTTTACTTTGTTTTACTTTATTCCAAAGAAGAAACAAATAAGTTTAGATGACTGTCCCAAGTTGATATTTGAACTCAGAACTTAATTTTATTTAGCACATTTACCTATGTTAATCAAAATCTTAATTTTTGCTACAACATTATCTGTTTTTCTCCTTATATGCCGGATAATTATGTTTCTCTTGTCTGCTTTCATCTCTCTCATCTGCTTTCATATGAAACTTAAGTAAATTGTCCATAGGAAAGATATTACACTCAGATATGCAAATATAGGAATGAGAATGACATCTGATATCTAAACTAAACACTAGGTTCTAACAAGCAAAAGCAAATTTTGTACCAGTTACTGAATTCAGTAATTGTGTAGGGAGAGAAAGACTAGCAGTGCTAGGGAAGGTCATTAATTTCTTAAAGGCCTTTGGAGAGATCAGTTTACCAGCCTAACCTCGAAGGCTGGAGCTGTCTCGTGTGTGTGTGTGTGTGTGTGTGTGTGTGTGTGTACGCGCGCGCGTGCGCGCACCTGTGTGATGCTTTGAATAATTTCTTCTGTAAGTCAGACTCAACTACCATGTTCTACATATATAGAGACCAATTAAAGCCCTCCAATTAGTAAAGACTTGAATTTTTCTTCAAAACAAAACTCAATAGTATTATTTTGTTTTTACTTTTCATTTCACAGCTTTTAGCCTGAACTCAAACTGCATTAGTGAAAACAGGGTCCTTAGAATCTGTCAACAGTGAGTGGCCAGCTGGCAGCTCTGAATGACACATAGACAACAGTAGCCAACAGTCTGGATAATAAATACATACTATGAACAACTACTTAGTCTCTTGATAATGTTTTCCATTTTGTAAAATCAATTATTTATAGAGAAATAGATCATTTTCATTCCTGAATGAATATATATATATATTCATTCAGTGCTGTGTGTAAAAGCCAGTGTATACTGTCATATAAATGGTAATTACTAATTTCAGAATTTAGAAAGTATTGTTAGTTATTATTAAAAATAAATTATATAAGCATACATAAATTTTTCTAAGTATAAAAATAATTGATATTAAAAGCTCATTTCCTGATTATTTTAGCATGTCATAAATTACATATATGCTCGAGATTTACATATATTGCATCTGTATGGCAGAAATACTATATAATGGTGTACTTCTGCACCTCTTTGTCTTACTTTGCTCAGTGATATTACATTTATAACTTGAAATTGGCCAGAAGAGGACTATGTCAACCACCAAAGTCAGCAAACACTATGGACTGAGGCTATTTTTCCTTGAGATTCAATTGTACACCATTGTATATAATTATATGATTATTCTTATT
Organism: Aotus nancymaae; assembly: GCF_030222135.1. NCBI lineage: Eukaryota > Metazoa > Chordata > Mammalia > Primates > Aotidae > Aotus > Aotus nancymaae. The sequence continues at coordinate 37,369,551 of NW_026988413.1, forward strand.
AATTCTCAATGACCATCATGTCAGTAACATCAAGGTAGCTGATATACAAGTCAGACAGATGAAGATAAAAATATGAACTTTATTAATGATGAAGCTATTTGCATAAGCTGCTAAAGTCTGCAGCGAAATGTGCTTTCTAGTTTTTTAATGCATAATTAGATAGATTTACTCCTGCTCTCCAACCCAGCTGACATCTGCAAGCTACCCTTGAGCAACTGATTCTGAATGCAGCCTCTCTTTGGACAGACAATTCTAGGGATCTGGAACAGAGAGAAGAAAGGCTAAGCCAAACATGCTCTGTAACTTCTCTCTAAGTCAGAGTATCAATTAGCTTATGTTTGACTGCTTGGCACTGAAAAAGCCAAAATAACAATGGGTAAACAACACAGAGCCCATGTCATGACAGTTCGGAGGTATGTATTCTATGAGTGTTGGGCTCTGTTTACTTGCTGTTCTGCCATCCTGAAAAACTCACTTCCTGGTCCAAGGTGACTTCAGGAGCACCACCTCATATGCATTCAGCCAGCAGGAAAGATAAATGAAAGGAAACTCATCCTTCCTTTTAATGGGACTTCCTAAAACACCACACAACCTTTTTCCTTCTCATCAGTGAAAACTTAGTCACATGGCCACAACTAGCTGCAATTAAAACTGGTCAATAGAGTCTTTAGTTAGACACATGCAAGCTCATAATAAATTTTATATTTGATACTAAAAATGAGAAAGGGAATGACATATGGTGAATCTTTGCCATACTCCCCAATTACATAATTAATTGAATGGGAAAAGAGGCTAGATATGTCAATGTAGCTGAATACTAACCTAGAAATATAGGGCATAGTAAATGTGTTCTATCACAATATGTGTTTTTTTTTTCACTACTTGAATCTATTACAATGAAGATAATGGAAAACTCATTCCTAAGAAAGCATATAAAATGCAAAGCAACTGCAAGTGACTCCACAAAAATAATTAAAGAACTATATACATAAACTAAAGAATTCTGATAACTTGGTTTGTAACGTAGAGGGGAGAAATTACATATTCCTACAAAGTATACCATATTTACGACTTAAAAGTTAGTATTTTTAATATGTAATTGTGACTCTAATTGTCACATATTTAGAAGAAAAATGTATATTACAAGAGGGTTAAACTATGGTTTATTATAAATAAAAAACACAATTTGATTATACTACATTATCAATTATTACCAAAATTGGATTAAAAGAACATGATACATCTTTAAGAATGGGCTGTGATAAATGGATAAAAATAATATTCGAACAGACTGTGAACTAAAACTGATTTTCTGAAGAAGTTTAGTGTGTTTACAGTGTGTCTTTCCAAGTAGCTCACTCATTATAGTATGCATTTGTATATCAAACAGTTTCTTTATAAAGAGTATAAGTTTTATCATCATTTTAATACTTGTCTAAATTTTGGCACATTCTGAAACACTGATGTCTGGATTAATGAGATTTTACTCTAAATTCTAATTTTTGCAAGGACACAGAAAGTTTCACAGTCAGTAAAATACTTTTCCATCCTTGATAAAATGCCTGAAATAAGTACTGTGTCATTATAAAGTAATTCCAACTAGAAGAGAATATTGAATGTGTCTTAATATTCTTTGGTAATGAGACTTTGCAGTACTTTTGTAAGCATCAATGCAGAGACACTTAACGTTATGTGATTAAGTTAGCATGTTTAAAACATTTATTTCTATGCAACTAGCAATGAATCAGCATGTTTATAGATGCTGCTGTGGAAGAATAATCTTCATCTACAGAAGTTTTAACATTTGCCTAATATCACGCCCTTGCTCCACGACTTCATTTGTGTTCAATTTCAACATATGAATCATTTTTAATCAGAGAAAATGAGCATAATAATCAAATGCAAAGCAGCAAAGGCTGATAGTGAATGTTTGTTCTAATGAGAACTTCTGCTTATGTCAGATAATTTAGCTTTCAAAAATGTAACTGACGATCAAGTCAAGGAAAAGTCTAAGCAAATCTAAAATTACTGCAAGAAGTTAGAAAAACTCCTCTGTATCTTTATGCATTTCTTCATCATTAGAAAGGTCACAGTTCTCTGGTGACACAAGTCCAGCCACAGCATATGCCTCATCAACTTTCAATCTCTGTATATCCCTTCAATTAATATATAGGATCATGTTAAAAACACTAACAAAAATTCATTTGATCTAGCTCTGCTCATTTGTTGAGCCTGCAAGGTTAAAGAATTTTAATTAAACATGGTTGTGAATTTTTAATGTTTTTTACATCCATTCTTCTATCCTCCAGACATTGTTCAAAAGACCTGAATGTTAACAGTCTCTGGGCTCATTTTCAATGATATAAACCATACATAGAGTGACTAAGCTTAGGCAAGAAAAAAAATGGGCAAATTATGTAATATGAGAAATGATTAATTTCTTTTCTTTTTTTTTTTTTTTCTTTTGAGCAGGAGAACAGATAAGCTTTTGAGGGTTGTTAACTGAAGTTTCCTCTTAGTTTTCAGAACCTAAAAATCTGATACTTCAAATCACATATGGTTACAGAAAAAAGACCAATGACGGGTTTTAAAATATTGTAAAAAGTCTACGATTTATTCTTACTCTTAAGTAGATTTAGACTGTGATGATCAAAATAGTAAAGTCAGATACCAAAGAAAAGAATATGACATAAAATTGGGAATTACTTTTGAATTTTGCTAAATTAAAATTGTCAGATTAGGCAGTTCCTTACTTCTCAATTAGAGTAAGTGGGATCCTGAGACACTAAATTTAGACAAAATTTCTGAGTGTTCAGCATGGACATTGGGATGGTACTAAACTGATACCAGAGTTGCAAAGTTGAGTATGGAAAATAGAGAAAACATAGTATCAAAAGTCAGGTACAGACTCCTGGCTTCCACTTAAGTTATAGAAGGCAGGAATTATTGCTCCCAATATACAAAAAGGAAAAGTTCAGCTACATATAAAATCATAATTTTTTGGAGTCTTTCTGAGAGCTGAGATTGCACGTTAACCAAGTAGTCTAAAATATAAGAAAACACAAGCTCCTCCAAGAAAAGACAGCACATGAACACAGACTCATATAGAACAAAGAATGGGAGTAAGGCTAGGCCACCATGCTAGAAGTTAAGAATTGATCTATTTTTTTTTTTTAAACAAATTGCTAATAGTCAAGTGTAAGTTAGTGTGGTAGCATGGAAACACTTGTATCCTAATACAAAAGTATACCAATCACAGGCTCTTCTCCAAGGAATATCATTAAGTACTTAGAAGAAAGAATATGGGCAGATGGGTATTGGACAAAGCCTCCATCAGTGATGCTGGGTTGGGGGGAAGGGAGTGGTCACTACTCAAGAAAGGAATAAAGCTCTGCAGAAAGTCCTTCCTGGATTACTACTTCCACAAGATAAAACCATTAAGCTGCTATGGAAAGGAAAACAAATCTGCTGTACCCCAAGACAGTTGGTAAGACCCACTGTGGCCAGGAGAAGAGGAAACGATATGCCATATCCCAACAAAACAAGGTCATGGAACCACCTTTGTCCAGACCACAGGAAAACACTTACCATTAGGGGAAACTGAGAAAGCCCTACTCCAAAGAACTGGAAACCCAGCGACTGCCTGTGTCTGTCTCTAGATCACCACAAACAATATTCTCATTCTAGCACAGGCTACCAAATGTTAATCTTCTACTGGAGGGGAGGATAAAGCATAGAGACAAACTCTTTGAGAATATAGAGTGAGAAAAGTCCTAAAGCTGAGGGTAGAGAAGCATAAAAGTCCCTTCCACAATCCAGCCCTCACCTTATGCACTAGTTAACATTAAGTAAATTATAAAAACAGTGGTATACCAAGAAAACGTAAATAATATCAACACCCAAATTTAAGGCAACTTCTGGCTATATAAATTCAATTCCCTGGTAAAGTCATAGGGGACAAGAAGTCATGCCCATACTCAAGCAATTAAAATACTGCCTTGGTCTCTACATTCCAATATACAATGTTTAACTTTTAACAAAATATTGTAGGACATGCAGAAAAGCAAGAGGAGAATGACCCATCAACAAGAAACAAGGTACTTAACAGATTCAGACTTGGATATGGCCCAATTGTTGGAACAATCAGATAAAGAATTCAGAAAAAAATATAATTACCATATTCAAGACAACGATAAAAAGATACAATGTGTATGAACAAATAAAAAATACAGATGGGAAATTGAAACTATAAGAAAAAATAAAATTAAAATGCTAGAAAACAATCCACATTAATAGATATGAACAATGTCTTTAAAGGATTCACTGTGTTACTTAAACAGACAACAAGAATCAGTAAACTTAAGGATAGGTCAGTAGAAAATATCCAAACTAGGCCAGGCGCAGTGGCTCACACCTATAATCCCAGCACTTTGGAAGGCCGAGGCAGGTGGATCATGACGTCAAGAGATCGAGACCATCCTGGTCAACACAGTGAAACCCTGTCTCTACTAAAAATACAAAACTTAGCTGGGCATGGTGGTGCGTGCCTGTAATCCCAGCTACTCGGAAGGATGAGGCAGGAGAATTGCTTGAACCCAGGAAGCGGAGGTTGCAGTGAGCCGAGATCGCGCCACTGTACTCCAGTCTGCCTAATAAGAGCGAAACTTCGTCTCAAAAAAAAAAAAAAAAAAAAGAAAAGAAAAGAAAAGAAAATATCCAAACTAAAACACAAACTGAAAAATAATAGTTAAAAATACATTTTAAAATCCAAAAACAATAGCACTGAAGAGTTTTTGGAGACAATATCAAATAGTTTAGCATATATATAATTGTTCTCTGTGAGAGAAGAGACAGAGCAAATAGGTCATAAGAACTATTAAATGAGATAATGGCTTGAAATTTTTCAAAAATAATACATTAAACTATAGAAGTAAGAATATCAGAAACCCTAATCAGGATAGATAGCACCATCCTCCCACTCCAAATTTAAAACCCCAAGATGCATAATATCTAATTTCTAAATATCAAAAATAAAATATTGAAGACAACCAGAGATAAACGCACACTACATACAGAAGAACTGTGATAAAAATTTTATCAAATATCTTGCTAAAAATATAAAAGTCAGAAGACAATAAAGTGCCATCATTAGAGTACTTTTTAAAAAAATCTTTCCACTTAGAATTCTATATTCTATGAAAATATCATTCAAAAATTAAGAAGTCATAATAGCAGTTTCAGACATACGAAACCTCCTAGTATAGTTTGTTACTAGCAGCCTTGCATTTTAGGAATTATAAAAGAAAACTCTTCAGGCATAGGATTATTATTACCAGCATATACATGAAAAAATGAAGATCTTCACAAAGACTTAAAATCAGTGTAAACATATTAAGCCTTTTAAATTATTTTTCACCAGGCAATTATTTCTGACTATAGAAGAATTAGGAGGAAAAATGTAAGTATACATCATTCCAAATTAAAATATTTTACAAAAAGTTGCAAAAGATTGGAAAGAAGGAATTATGTGCCTACTGAGTGTAGGATTCTTATACTACATATAAGGAAGTATAATTTTGTTTGAAGAGAAACTAAAATTAGTCAATATTACTTAATATGTTAAACATAACCATTAAAATATGAAAAAGAAATTAGTAACCATAATAGAGAGTAAATATTTTTAAAAAATCAAAATCAGGCAGAATAAAGGGAAAATATAACAGAGAACTGACAGAACAAATTGATTTTAATCCAACAATGACTGAATTGAATGTAATTGATCTAAACACAGAATGTCAAATTTGTAGAAAGTACTCAGACTCAAATATATACGTGATAGAAAAACTACCTTAAACTTAAAGAAAACAGGTAAAAAGTAAAGAATAAAGTGACTATATGAATATAAGGCAAAATATATTTCAGAATTTAAAAAACCACCAGAAATAAACAGAAACATTGCATCCTGATAAAGAGACAATATGCCATGAACATGTAGCAATTGTAAAGTGTATGGATCTAAATACAGCTTCAAATTCACACACACGTGCACACACACACACACACACACAATTGAGAGAACTCAAAGGAGACATTAAAAAATGCATTTGTCATTGGAGCCACAGCACTTCTACCGCTCTAATAGAAAATGTAGGTTTAAAATCAGTAAGGATATAAAAGCCTGAACACTACTACCAAAAAAATAGACTTAACAGGCAATTAATAATCCTGTGCACAATAACAGGCAAAATAGATATTTTCTGAAGAGCACAAAAATAGACAGTGTTCTGGGCCATCAAAAGAATTCCTCAAAATAATACAAGAGATACTATCTGACCTTAGCAGAATTAAATTAGAAATCAAAACCAGAAATATAGCTAGAAAATTAACAAATATTTTGAAACTAAACAAAAACTTCCAGATAACTTATTATTCACAAAAGCATCAAAATGAAAATTAGAAAACATTTAAATTGAATGAAAACTGAATATAACTTATTCAAATATGTGGGATGCAGTTAACGTAGTGCTTAAAAGAAAAGATACAGCATTAAATACTTATGTTGTGCATATAGTAGAAAAGAAGAAAGGCCTCAAATGAGTTATCTAGGATTTTACCTTAGAAAACTTTAAAAAGAATAACCAATCTAATCCAAAGCAAACAGCAGGAAGAAAAAAATATGAAGAATTCATTGTATTTGAAAAAAATCTAAACAACAATAGAGAAAATCAATATAATCAAAAGCTGATTATTTGAAAAAGAACAAGTGATAAAACATCACAAAAAAAGATAAAACAAAAGTCACCAATGTAAAGAAATAAAGAGTCTACATTCACTGAAAACTCTACAATCATTTAAAGCAGAATACAGACATTTATAGCAAAATGAATAGCAAATAACAATACAATCACAAGAAATGTATGCCTCAAATTTTGACAATTTTGATGAGACAGACAAATTCCTCAAAAGAAATAATCTACTAAACTTACTTAATAAGAAATGGATCAACTGAACAGTAAATTAAATAAACAAATTAAATGTGTAGTTTGAAAACTTCCAAATAAATTTCCAGACCATTTCTGCACAGTGGTATTTAAAATTTCCCCAGGTCAAATGAAAGTACATTCAGATTTAAAAATTCCTGCCCTTGGTGCTACATCTAGAGTTTGTAGGAGTTTTTGGTGAGCCAGAAGATGATTGTGAGGATTAATTAAAAATTCTGGAGCAGCTGGCCTGCTTCATTAATCTCAAACAATGAAAAGTCAAGGTATTTGTTTAGGGTAGAAATTTCAGGCTGAACTGATAAGTGAGGAAAACCCAGGATATTTCCCTGGGTCAATAATTCTCAGCCAAAGCTGAAACTGAATAAGAAACACTGGGGGTGAGACCCAGGCATCAGTAATTTTTAAGCTTTCCATGTGTTATCAATACTAGCCAATTTTGAGAAACATGAGCCTGACGGGCCGAGATCCTTAATGAGATTAGTGTTAAATCTTCATAAACACAGATGAGTAAAGTGTTTTAAAGAAAAGTATTTTGTATCAGAAAGCTATCTTTACCTCAGTTATGAAAGAAATCCACTTGTCTAAATGTTTTGCACATATTAAGAGGGGAACCTGTCTAAATATGTAGTCTGATTACCTTTGTAGCATTCTAGAAATCTCCCTTTCATGTGATTCTTGCCATAGATACATACTCTATAAATATTGTAAGGGAAGCAAAATTTTACATCTACCTTCCTGGATTTTTTAATTTGGACTGACAATTAAATTGACATGAAATAGATAACAGAAACAAAACATACAAATTTATTTAATATTAGTTTTATGTGACATGAAAGTCCTCATAAGAAAATACAGACTCAAAGATAGAGTGTAATGCTTATACATCATATTGCACAAAGAGTAGTAAGTTTAGTTTAAGTGGAGAGGCTAGAAGAGTTATTTTAATAGGTTCTGTATAAAATTATTTTGGGCTCAACTTCCATTGTTATTTTCTTTCTAGTATAAAGAGAACAACTTTCATATGGGAGTTTTACCTCATGTTTTAATGAAATAGTAAGAGGTCAAAGTGATCTTACACTTGCTATTTTTCAAGTGCCTTTAACTCAAAATAGTCAAATGCCAGAGTTATATATTTGGGGGTATTTGGAACATTTTGAAGGGTATTCTTGGCTTCTTCAATATCAGGGATTCCATATCAGATTCAATTTTTTTAAGAAAAATAATAGCAATGCAGTTGTATGAAGAGACAAAACAGATGATCTTGAAGGTAAAAAATAATGCAGAGAAAAAACGAGAACATGCAAATACCCTAATCTGCATTTTCAAAATAAAATTTGTATTGAACATAAAACCATAAACAGGTAATTCAAGTAATTAGAAATGAGCAAGATCCATACATTGTAAACTATATTATTACAGGGAAATGGAAAAAAAAACTAAATAAATGGAGAGACACTATGCCTATAAGTCAGAAATCTCAATAATATGTACATTTAAATTGACCTCCAATTATTTTATAGATTGAATGTAATTCCAGTATAAATCCCAATAGAAATTTTTGTAGAAATTGATAAAATGATTCTAAATTTTTAAATGAAATGCAAACAACCTAGAGTTGACAAAATAACTGTGAAAGAGAACGTTATTGGAAAGCACTGATTTAAAGATGTACTAAGAAGCTACAGTAATAAGCACAATGTCGTGTTGATTTAAAGAAAGAATAATTGAACAAAATATCGACACATACAATTTGAGCAAGATTCTGCGCATAACAAATATTTATTTTATTGTATTAGAGATGGAGTCTTACTCTGTCATCCAGCCTAGAGTACAGTAGTGTAATCCTAGCTCACTGTAATCTCTAACTCCAGAACTCAAGTGATTCTCCCATCAGCCTCCTGAGTAGATAGGACTACAGGTGTGATGCCCAGGCTGATCTGGAAGTCCTGGCCTCAAGTGATCCTCCCACCTCAACTTGCCAAAGTGCTGAGATTACAAACATGAGCCACCATGCCGGGACCAGGAAGACTCTTTTCAACAAATGGTGTTAGAACAATTGTCCATCCATGTTATATTCTCCATGGAATAGAAATCTTCAATGAGTATCTCTTGTTTATGCAAAAATGAAATGAAAATGAATCCTAGAATCAACTGTAAAATCTAAACTATAAACTGAAAGAAAACATAGAGTAAAATATTTTTGACTTAGAGTTTGGCAAATATTTCTTGTATATGATATAAAAGTATAATTCATCAAAGACAATATGGATTAAATGGACTTTATCAAAATTTAAAACTTCTACTCTTTTAAAAGACACCATACAAAATCAAATAGACAAGCTAAAGACTGGGAGAAAACATTTGAAAATTATGTATTTGATAAATAACTTGCAGTCAAAGATCTCTAGCACAGGGAAGTGATGAACGTTTGGAGGAGTGTGTACCCAGGGTGCCCTGGTTTGATCTTTGTACATTGTATGGACTGCACTGAGACATAGCATGTGCCTCATAATAATTAATTTTTAAAAAGACAAACAAAATCAACTCATTTTTTAATGAATAGAAATTTTGAAATGATACTTTACCAAAAGAGATATTAATCCCAAATACATAAAAACTATGCTCAAGAAGGGGCTTAAGAAACTTACGGAGATAACGGATAGGTTCATTCTCCTGATTACAGCAGTGGTTTCTTGGATGCATAAATATGTCAAACTTACCTAACTGCAAAATCGCCACTTTGTAGGGACTAATTTGGTAGAAAAATATTCCATTAACTGATATTAAGAATCCATTTATTATACAGAACTCTGTAATAATATATGTAATAAATAAGTTACAATACAAATTAAATGCAGAGACAAATCAGAGCTACCCTATGATTATAATAGTTCTCAATTCTCTGACAGAACTAGTGAGAATAACATTTTTGCATTGTCTTGAACTGTAAACGAAGTAATCATTTGACATTGGTTATTGTGTCTAATACCTGACATGTAAGATTGTTTGTGTAAATTTTCTTAATTTTATGTAATTATATTTAATGAGAAAAACAGAATTTGGAGAAAACAAGCTGGTGGAAGCAATAAATGTGTGAAAGATTAACTTGGTGCATGAGAATGTTCCTAATATCATCATAGAATGAAGTGTAAATTAGAAAATCTCTGAAAAGTATGATCATGCTAAAGTCATATCAATTATACACAGGTGCTCCTGCCTAGTAGCTATTCCACAGGAGAGTATCTAGAAAATCAACGGGTACTCAGAGTAGCAGCCACTATGAAGGCAGGGGGAATAGGGATGAGGGGTAGGAACTCTTTCCCGCCCTAAACTGACTACAGCTGGGGAAAGAAAGGTGGCTAATGAAAACTCATGGTACTCTAACACTGACCCCACAATAAAGCGATATAACAAGAATCAGTATTGCTTTGGTTGGGTGGACACCTTCTTCGTGCATGTGCAAGATACAAATTGACTGTGCGGGAAGAACAGAGGAGCCTCGTTTGGGCTGCATGCCCCACCTGCATCCTCCCAATGACTTCCCTTCTCTCTGTCTATTTTTTTAGAGACACGGTCTCCTTTTGTTGCCCAGGCTGGTCTCGAACTCCAGGGTTCAAGTGATCCTCCTGCCTTGGCTTCCCAAAGTGCTAGAATTACAGGCTTGAGCCATCAAGCCTGGCCTGTTTTTCTTTAAAAAAAAAAAAAAAAGAAAGAAAGAAAGAAAGAAATATAAAGTTCTCTTTGAAGATGTTATATAATTTGAATCAAGAAAATAGAGCCAATATAATTTGTGTCAATTGTAACCTTACAAGAAATGAGTAAAATGTAGACAATTCAAGACTAAACTTTTAACCAGCCAACTCTTCTTTCTACACCCTCATAAAAATGGCATTAACAAAACGATACAAGAAGGAAAAGCCCTATACAGTGTGTAAATTAGACACCTATCTTCTAAGAAATTTTCTACATCTTATAGCAGCAAATATTTGCATTTATTGATAACTACTTTAAAAGCATCTCAGAAAGTTTCTATTCATGAAATGAGGCTAAAAATATATATAAAAAGTTATTCTTTATTATCTCCCTCCTCTTCAAAATTTTTAAATAATGTAAACTCTGAATTTAGCCTTTTTGGTAAGTCTATTTCTATAGCTAACTTGTAGAATAAAAGCAATTCTGTTCTGATGGGTGCTTTGTGAATTTGTTAAATTTGGAATAGAGCATCTTTCCTATTTCACTTAAACTCTCAAAATGATTGTACTATCTACTTAAGAAAATGCACAGACAACTTCTCAGGGCATTTGTCCCACAGCTAGAAAGAAGTTACTATTATCTAAGTCACCAGAGAACCAATTTTAACCTTTTGGCAGATGTAATACTCTAAGATTGTAAAGTAAAAGTGACAAGATTAAAATTTTATGTTCTGGGTTTTTTTCTTGCCTATATTTAATTAAACATTTCAAGTCAAATTGATTTGGTGAAGAAATTTTTCTTAAACGTTTTCACATATCGAAGATCTATTTGTCTTTCCTATCTGTGATTCATTAAGTCAAATAAACCCAGGCTTATTTAGGTTGCAGGCTAAACTTGCTAATAATAGTATATCATTTTAAAAAAATCAAACAGAATTTTTCTTTTCAAAAGAGCTTAACATAGTTGGCATGCCTACATTATATTGCAGTCTCTAATGCTTATATTATATTTGAAATCTAATTTTCAAACCGCTGACAAAAGTGATTGGAAATATTCAAGATGACATCGTTTCATCATTAAAAAGCAGATGTCACTTGTGCCTCTTACATTTATACAAATAAAAAGTAAATGTTAACAAAAAGGCATCAGCTTTTACCAAAAAACAACAATTTTTGGGGTTTTTGTTTTTTAAATAAATTTCAAACAAAATTTATTAAAGTCAGCTTTGCAAATGGTATTTCCTGTTTCTTCTTCCTTTCACATGTGTGCAAAATATTAATTCAACATAAATACAGCTCTAACATACAAAACTGCTTTAAAACAGGCATACAAAAATGTTTTTACCAGATAAATGAATATCCCCTTTTAAATTCTTATTTAGAGCAATAGTATTTATGTTCCATGTGAACAATTATTCTCTAATGTTGGAAATGTCATTGCATTAAATTTTTTATGCACAGGTAAATAGCAAAAATAATGTGAGAGCTTTAATACAGCAAACCTTAATTGTATTACACCACCAGTAATCATTAAACCATAACTGATATTAAGAATATATTTATTATACAGAACAACCCTGTAATAATATATGTAATAAGTATTTTATAATACAAATTAAATGCAGAGACAAATCAGAGCTACCCTTTGCTTATAGTATTTCTGAATTCTCTGACAGAATTGGTGAGAATATGACAAAAGCCTAAAGAAATATAATATTGAGTCAAATCAATCATTCAACAAATATTGTTGCCATACTCTTTTTAGATGCTGAGATATGTCAGTAAAATGTGCCCTCATGGATGGTATATTCTAGTAGACATAAATTTGGAATATAGTATTAATTAGGGTCGTAAAAAATAACTGTAGAGGATTCAGTTTCAGGAGCATAAGCAGGCATTTGGTTTGAGATTTGTTACACTGATAAAACCTATCAGTCATGAAACTGAAGTTGTTGAATAAATATTTGTGTCTGGAGATCAAGTTTCAGGTAAAGAAAGAAGTATACCTTTGAGAGTCACTCTGGTGAATGAATAAAACTTTAAGTCATGAGATAGGATGAAATAAGGGAATAAATGTGAATAGAAACTGTGGTCTGAGGACCAAGCGAAATCAGGGAGATACGGCAAAACTAGTAAAAGTGACTGCAAAAGCATAGCCAGAGAAATTTAAGGCTGACTGTATTATTCCGTTTTCACGCTGCTGATAAAGATACACCCGAGACTGGGTAATTTATAAAAAAAGAAAGAAGTTTAATGGACTCACAGTTCTACATGACTGGGGAGGCCTCGGGATCATGGTGGAAGGCAAAAAGCACATCTTACATGGTGGTAGGAAAGAGAGAATGAGAGCCAAGAGAAGGGAGAAATCCAGTTAAAATCATCAAATCTCGTGAGACTTATTCACTACCAGGTGAACAGTATGAGGGAAACCACCCCCGTGATTCAATTATCTCCCAACCAGGTCCCTCCCACAACACGTGGGAATTGTAAGAGCTACAATTCAAGATGGAATTTGGATGGGGACACAGCTGAACCATATCATTGAGTATTCCCAAACAGTTTAAAAATTACCCTTTCTCTACTAAATTGTCTTTGCATCTTTACCAAAAATCAGTTTTCATGTAAGTTTGGGTCTCCCTATAGGTGGATCTATTTCCAGACTCTCTATTGTTTCATTTGTCAATATTTCCATCTTGTTGGAAACCACACTTTGATTAATGCAGCTTTTAATAATAATTGATTTCAGATGTTATAGCTTTGGTCTTTTTAAAAGTTGTTTCAGCTATTCCAGAACATTTGCATTTTCATATAAATGAGAATCAGCTTGCCAATTTCTACTAAAAATAAAATTTTACTGGAATTAATTTGAATCTCTAGACCAATTTGGAGAAAATTAACATCTTAATATTAAATCTTCCAATTAATGAACATAGTGTGTCTCTTTATTTAGATATATTTTCAGAAATGCTTAGTAAGTTTGACCATGTAGCTATTGCACATCATGTATAAGATATACCACCAAGTATTGAATATTTTATGCTATTGTGAATTTAAGTTTAATATCTAATTTTTATTGTTTACACACAATATTTTTGTTTAATTATCCTGTGCTATACAAACTCAATAAACTTACTACAAGATTTCTAGTAGAGTCTATTAAATTTCCTGCATAAATTAATACACCATCTGCAAGTAATAAGAATTTTTACTTTTTTCCAGCTTTTGTTTATATTTTTAAAGAACAAGACTATGTTGCACATATTTTAACATATTGTAGTTTTATCTTTGCTTATATAAAAATTATTTCTTCCTCTCCTCTTTCTAAATTCTTTACATTTTGGGTTATTTAGAAATATCTTTCTTAGTTTTAGGCTGGGCACAGTGGCTCATGCCTGTAATCCTAGCACTTTGGGAAGCTGACCTCACTTGAGGTCAGGAGTTTGAGACCAGCCTGGCCAACATGGTGAAACCCCTGACTCTACTGAAAATGCAAAAATTAGCGGGGCATAGTACCAGACACCTGTAATCCTAGCTACTCTGCAGGCTGAGGCAGGAGAATCGTTTGAATCCAGGAGGCAGAGGTTGTAGTGAGCTGAGATCACCCCACTGCACTCCAGCCAGGGTTACAAAGTAAAACTCCATCTCATAAAAATATAAATAAATAAATAAATAAATAATATCCTTGAAGTTTTAAAATATTTTGGGATTTTCCAGATATTTCCCAGTATTCACAAAGCCAAAACTAATAGATCACTAAAGACAAATAGGCAAATCACTCAAAACAGTTGAAAAGTTTACTATCCCTTTTTGTCTGATTGAAAGAACAAGTATACAGAAAGAACAGAATATTTTTAGTATATTTTTCTTACTAATATTTTTGTTTAATTGTATTGTAGTGACAGAATATGCCCTGCATAAAACTAACCCTTCCAGAATATTGGCTATCTATAAATGTTTTATGTTCATTTTAAATACATATTCTGCTTATATTGGGTAGAATATTCCAGAAATTATAATTCTTAATGTTGTTTAGATTTTTTACATATATTAACTCTGTGTCTACTAGTTCTACCAATAATGATGAGAAAAGTGATAAAATGTCCAACTATTGTTGAGGATTTGTCTAATTCCTTGTGTGAGGTTTTGCTGTGTATATTGAAGCTCTATTACATGGTTTGTAACTGTTTATCATGGTTATGTTCACTATCTCTTGTAATAATTTTTATTCTAAAATCTGCTTTGTATGAGTATAGCCATTCCAGCTTTCTTTTTATTGATTTTAACATGGTATATCTTTTCAATACTTTTATTTTCAATATATTTGGTCTCTTGATTTTTAAAATAGGTTTTTTATTAGCATCATATATTTAGTTCTTTTTTAAAATTAAATTGAAAATCTGTCTTTTAATTGCAATTTTAGATTATTTCTATTTAATATTATTACATTGTTGGGTTAAAGTATATCTTGTTGATATTTGTGTTCTACACTTTTTTCCTTTTTATTCTTTCTGACACTTTTAAGTTAATTAGATAATTTTTATGGTATTATTTTAACTCTATTATTGACTTATTAGTTATAAACTCCTCACATTTTTCTATTTTAGTGCTTAATTTAGGGCTTATGAAGTATATGTTTAACTTATCAAAATCTACCTTTAAGCAATACTATACCTATGCATATATTGCATGAGAATCTTACTATAGTACACTTTCATTTTTTCCCTTCCAGTCTTTGCATAATTGTTGTCATATATTTTGTCTTGGCTTATAAGTTCTCAAATATAGTATATTGTCTTTGCTTTAAACACTCAAATAGCTTAAATAGAGTTGTTTAATAATAAGTAAAGATATACTTTGTTTTTACTCACATATTTATTGTTTCTGGCTCTCTTCACTCCTTCATTTAAATCCAGATTTCCATCTGATGTTTTCCTTTTCATAAAGGACTTCCTTTAACATTTCTTATAGTACAAATCTGCTAGTGGTGAAATTTCTTAGCTTTTATATATCCAAAATGGTCTTCATTTCACCTTCAGTTTGACATATACTTTTGCTGAGTTGATTATTATTTCTTTTAATACTTTGAAAACAAGTTTTCACTGTTTTCTAACTGTGCCCTTTATAATGACAAATTAGCTTTCTTTTGTTTCTCAATTTTTATTTTTTACTGGTAATTTTACTGGTTTTAAGCATTTTGATTATGATATGCCTTTCCTCTCATCCTTCTCTTCCTCCTTCCCCCTCCTCCCCCCTCCTCCTCCCCCTCCTCCTCCCCCTCCTCCTCCCCCCCTCCTCCTCCTCCCCCTCCTCCTCCCCCCCTCCTCCTCTTCCTTCTCCTCTTTTCCTTCTCCTAGGGTTTATTTAGTTGTTTGGATCTGTCAGTTTATGGTGTTTATTTAGTTTGGACAATTTCAGCCATTGTTTCTTTAAATATTTTTCTCTGCCTTTTTCTCCTCTTCTCTGTGGTCTTACATATATATGGCTACCTGAGGTTGTCCAACAGTTCACTGATGCTGTTAATTTTTTCTGTTTTCTTCACGAGTTTCACAATTGAAAGTTTCTCTTACCGTCTTCATGTTCACTGTTCTTTTCTTCTGCAGGGTCAAATATGATGTTTTTCTCATCCATTATATTTTCCTTGTAACGTATTGTACCTTTTATCTCTCAGACTTTGGGTTATTGTGATATTTTCCATATCTCTGTTTAACATGCTCAGTCTTTTCTCTCTAGACTGTTGAACATCTGTGTTACATATGTGTAATCATCTGTGTAATTTGTTTGTTTTCATTGAGTGAAAATATGTTCCAACTTTTTCATACTATAACTTGTTTCTTGGATAGGAGATACTGTGACTTTCACCACATGTCAGATATTCTTGTTTTTCTGTAAATAGTCACATGGGACATTTTTTAGAATAGAGTTAAGTTACTGGGAAGCAATTTGAACTTATGTTTGGTTACACAGGATCAAAAAGACCTTTAGTACTAATTTTGCCACAATACTGATGCAAATAAATAAATAAATAAAATAAAAATAAATTTAAATTTTCTATAAATGTTACCCAATGTCCCATAATTTATAATGTTGATCTGTTGGTTAGAAACCTGGCCCTGGCCCTCTGTGATTGTAAGCATGATTTATTATTTCCCCCTGCTCCCTTTGAGTAATTTTTCATGGTCTTGTATACATTTCTTATATATGTGCACTGAGAGTATTTAGTTGAAAACTCAAGAGTGGTCCTCAGCAGACATCCACTTTAAACTCTCTCTCTTGAGTCCTTTCCTTTTCAATACTCTGCCATTTGAATTCTAATTGCTTTGGTCTTCTACGTCCTTTAACTGTTTCTTCAATTAAGGACTACTGTCTCCATCCCCAATGTTTCCTCTGCGACCACCTGAAAACTCACTCTTGTCAGTAACCTGTAGCAATTTTAGGATTCATTATTTGTTTCCTTTCTCTCAGAGATGACTTGTCTACATGGCTTGATATCCAAAGTTTGAAAACTATTTGACATATATGTAGTTGTTTCAGATTCAGGAATAAATTATTTAAGAAATAAACTTCTCACCCATATTTAACTAATTTATATATAGTTATTTTTAAATTTTTATTTCCAAGGAGTGCACTAAATGTGGGCTTTGTGTCTGTGGGGTGATTTTACTCCAAACTTGAGCCTTTCTTCCTTTCTTTTCTCTTCTATACAGTTTTCATTTTACTTCAGACTCTACCTTGTCTTCCCAAAGTGTTGAAGTGAGAAGAAAAAACATTTTGGCTTTAAATGCTGTTTTTTTTTTATTTTTTTTATACTGCTGATAATTTGAAATTTGTAGAGTTCTCTTTCAGCTATGCTGAATTCATTATATGGATTTGTTTATGCTTCCTATTTGGAATAGTTTGGAGGATTTGGAGGATATCTTACAACATTCAGTTTTGTATGGAAATAATACTTCCGCTATCTGGAACTCTTTGTTATATTTTTTAAAAAATTGATTGTAGAAACAGTATAAAAGACACATAGAGAAACAACAGATTTGTTTAATATTAAAATAATATCCTGAAATGTCTGAGCATTTTAGAATAATTAAATATTCAATTAAAGTTAAAATATATAGTTGCATGGTTCTACATTTTGATTTCAAAACCAACAATATGTATATAAAATGGGAAAGACATGATTAGGGAAAAAAACACATTTAATAGGATGTTTACAGCTTTATTTGGCTACAAACTCATACAAAATGGTTATTATAAGACAATGAGAATATTTAAGATATGCCTAACATTGATACAATAACATCATTCAGAGAATGTATCTTTCAAGTTTAAAATCATCAGTATTTAAAGATAAAATCAAGGATGTTTATTTAAAATACACCTCTGAATGCCAAGAACATAAAAAAAGAACAAAAACTACTTAAATGCCTATCTATGAGAGAAATACATTTGAATAAATATAAATATATCCATATAAAATTTTATACAACTATAAAATGAATCATATCTGCATTTTAGAATTTTTTTGGGAGAAACTCAAGTTGAAAATTAAAATGGAATGTCTACTATATGTGTCAGTTTTTATTTTATAAAAATAATTGATTTTATCCATGTTTGTATATGTGAAGAAAGTTAAAGACGTGGGGAAAGTTAAAGATCAATCCTCAATAGGACATTGACATTAACATTAGTTACATACATGCAGAAAGTTGAAGATGAATACTCAATAGGCCACTGACACTAAGTCCAGCAGTAAGATTGGACCTTAGAGGAAACCATATATGTTGTTTTATTGTTTAGTCTGCTAAAGAGTAAGTGGATATTATGTCAGAATTTTTCAAAATACATAAGAAAAAAAGAAAAAGTAAAGAAAGGGACATGCATTAAAAAGTTGCATCTTACAACAAATATTAGCCTATGAAAATCAAAATATAAGTAAAGGATTATCGACAACATGTCCAGGACTCCTATTTGTTCAAAAGCTGAATTAAGTCTCTCTTTTGAAATGAAAGTTTGTCCCCAAAGATTGGCATAACAATACGTCTACAGATCTTTGGCTTTTATCACACTATGAGTATGTGCACTTTCTCATTTTGAATGATACCTTATATTATAATTGAAATAATTTATAAAAATCTTAAAGGAATCATTTCAGGAGGAAAACTATTGCAAATGAGAAAAATTGAAAAGATTTAGAGCTGGTAAGCTTTGAAATAAACAGAAAAGGAACTTAATGAGTTTCCACAAATATTTAGAGAGTGATTAGATTTGTACTTACACATTTTCATTACTTTTCATAGAGAAATAAGCAAGAGAAAATAATGCTAAAACCACAAATTGTTTGGTTAGACTTTAAGTAGGATTTCTTCCCTGGAAAAGCTATTAGCTAATGAAAGATGCTAATTAGAAACTTTATTAATTATTATTCATAATAATAAACTACCCAATCCTTTAGGTTAATATAACTTAGTATTTGTCTTGCACATGTATATATTACATTGTATTTTTGTTTGCTTTTGATCTTCAGAATACTCTATGTAATAAAAAAGGCATTATTATCTCCATATTTATCTATAAATACTTCTGTGTTGAAGGATGTACACTAGGTCATATAATCTCTTTTGGTAACAAAACCAGGTTTTAAATAGATCATTGATTATATATTTTATACAAAACTACAAACATATCTTAACTCATTTTCCAAGAGTGAGATTGTTGATTCTTCAGTAGCAATTACATATCATAAATGGACCCCCAGCACAGTAAAATAACAGTATCTCTTCCCATTCTATGATCCTAATAATGAAATAATCTATTTTAAAGAAAAGCATTATTAAAAATGATGAAATTTCTTTCTTATAGAATACATCTTTCCTGAAGAAACAATACACAGTACAAAGTTTGCTATGAGCATTCAGTATTTTAGTACATTTCTATTTGATTATTTCTCACCACAGATAGAAGGCCTCTCAAATCCATATTTTAAGAAATTTCTGCTGTTATTTGAAATCCGATCAGACTGACTTAAATTCTTAAAATATTTGTATCTGGGTAAAATAATTTTAAAATTATGCTTTGAGAAGAATAAAAATTTTCATGTTTATTTAGGAGAATTAAAATGTTCATATTTTATGTCACCATAATTATCTATAAAAATTATTGTGAATTATCTAATTAAGTTCTGTCACGTATATAGAAGATACATTAATTCAAGAAAATTAGATATGTGTTTACTTTAGATAGCTGAAGTATGCCACACATGCACATTTTTAAAACTAAGATAGCAGTTTAGAGAAAAGAGTATTGTCCCAGAATGGGTTCTCCAGGAAGCAAAATTTGAAATTAAATACAATGTGCAGAAGGTCTGTTAGGGTAGGGTCTTGGGATCAACTGCTACTTATGGGAGAAGCAGCAGCAGATTTGAGTAGCTAGAGAAGTGAAAGGGCAATGCCAACTAGGCAACAGCCTCCTCTGACTTCATGGAAAGACCTGGAGCAAATACGCCTCATTGGAGTTGTCCTGAGCTAGTCTGAAATGATTAAGACTTTATAACCTCTCCTACAAGTCATTAGAGGTGAACTGCTTAGGGAATGGAATGACTTTGAGCAAAGTAATCCTTGACACTTGAGGTAGTCCCTGAAAGGGACTGACACCTGAATGACATCTAGTGCTCCAGCAGCTGAGACAGTAATCCCTTTCAGTAAGATAGATATGGGTTGAGCTTTACCATGTCAACCACAATCAGTTGTAAGGTATACAATTTGAGTTATAAAACACAATTGTATTCACAGAACATTATTCATACACTCAAATATAAACAATAGAAAGTAATTTATTTTACAACTGGAGGTCATTTTAAATGATAATGGTTTTGATGCATAGGTTGTGATAGTATATGGGGGTTTTAAAAATTTTGATTCTGTTTGCTTGGTCCTGAAGGGATGGATCCTATGTGTTGTCATTTTTGCTTTGTTTGGATTTTTCTCCTGAAACAATCTCCTTTATTCAACATGTCAGGTATGTAATAGCATAGGAAAATTAAATAAGAAGTTTATTCAAAGATTCTGAAATTTTTATGTTAAAAATAAGTAATAAAGGCCTTCTAACTGACAATATTTTTATCAGGTATAAAATTACAATAATTACAGTTTTCAAGAGGAAACCTACTACACACATCTTTATGAGCAAACAGGCCCAAAATACATTGATAGCACCGGTTCTCCAGTCTCACAGCAGTCACAGATCTTTGTTCTTTGGGTGGTATAATACCACCTTATATGAAAGATTCATTTAAAGCAGGTGCAGCCATATTCTAAAGATACAAATTAGCTCAACTTTTCTACAGAGTCATATAACAAAGCATGTTTCTGGACACAAAACCCATTTGAAATGACAAACTTAAGACATTATTTCCAATGGACTAGGTAATAGGGCTGGATACATTCTTAAAATTCTGTTCCTTCAAGGGCATGTTCCTATTAAGTATTTCAACAATTCGCACCCCATGAAAACCACTCACTTTATCAATAAAAGAGTCATTTCTATGATACATTAGACTAGCACACTGTAAGCTGCTGACTAGATATCATATTAAATACTTAGTAGTAGCTTACCCTGCATTGTGGGCTTCTAAATAAAGTCACTTAAAGCAGGGGTACCCTACCCCTGGGCCACACACCTATACCTATTTGTGGCCTGTTAGGAACTGGGCCGCACAACAGGAGGTGAGCATCAGGTGAGCAAGCAGTACCACTTGAGTTCTGCCTCCTATCAGATCAGCAGGGGCATTAGACTCTCACAGGAGTGCAAACCGTATCGTATACTGCACATGCAAAGAATCAGGGTGTGGGCTCCTTATGATAGTCTAATGCCTGATACTATTTCATCCCAAAACCATACCCCTCCCCATCTGTGGAAAAATTGTTTTATACGAAACCGGTTCTTTGTCCCAAAAAGGTTGGGGACAGCTGATTTAAATGCTAGCTAGCATCCTCTGGAGAGTGCCCTCCTAAACGGTACAGTTTAGAAATTAGCTGTTCTTGGTGAAAGGCGATAGTTTTCAACTAACTAATGCACAGACATATTTCTTAATCAGGCTGATATATATTAAGGTATATTATATATAATTTAACATTGGCATGAGAACACACAAGTAAGACTAAACAAGAGAACCACAAAACAAAATTAAAAGGCAGAATCAGGTTTAAAATGTTATTTTTAAAGTAACTTTGTTAGCTATAGAAACTACATTTGGACATCATCAAAATGTATCACCAATATATCAGACACTGCTTTCAGTATGCATGCCACCTAATGAATGATACCATATCCAGGATCAAGACAGTCTATTATGGCTCATGCCTGTAATCCCAGCACTTCAGGAGGCCGAGGAGGACAGACATCCTAAGGTCAGGAGTTTATGACCACCCTGGCCAACATGGTGAAACCCCATATCTACTAAAAATTCAAAAATTAGGCGTGGTGGCGGGCACCTGTAATCCCAGCTCTTCTAAGTATGATTTCTCTGCTATACAGGATGGTAGAACTGTTTAGTGCAAAAACAGTAATTACTAGCTTCTGTGAGATTCATGTTATTAAAATGTTGCCTGTGCTTGGAGACCCCTAACAGAAATAACCCTAACATAATCAAATTCAAGACTTTTACCTGAACAAAAAAACTAACTCATCAGCCATGACAGAGCAGCCAGTGTTTTGACTGAGTATCAGAAACTAGCATCTGGGCAAGTCATTTTAAAACCACCTCGAGTTTTTACTCTCCCAGCAGTGTAGCAGAATAAAGAAAAAGACAGTACAGGAAACACGTAACTACAGCCTTTTAGAGATAGAAGGGTCATGTCACCCAGTCTCCATCTCACTGAAAGAACACCTTGCACAGCATCCTTCAGAAATGGCCTTTGGTCTCCCTTAAATGAGTCCCATGGCAGGGAGTATGTCGTGGAGAGGCTTTCTTATTTGGAAAGTTATTATTCTCAGAAAGTTCTTGATTATTTAGAGTAAAAAAATGTGCCTTCCCATTGTTCCTTGTTCAACATTTTGAAAGCACACAAAATAAATAAACTCCCTCTTCCAAATGAAAGTTCTTAAGACACTTTAAGATGCAATAATGTCTCTGGTTAATCTTTTTATCTCCAGGCCAAGACTTTACAGTTTCCTGAACTTGTCACTCACATGGACCTTTCAAATATTGTGGAAATTTGTTTAGAGAGTATTAGTTGATCAATCTTCTCTTTCTGTGTGGCACCTGCAATACAATATAATGTGCTATTTGTAGAAAGCAAAGAATTGTGGTCAGAGATTATGTTCTTCTCATCTGGACACTACACTGTTGAAAATGCAACTGAATGTGGATATAATTAGAGCCATATGTGTATGTCTGCTTGCCCGCTTTCACCAGGAGTATCACGTACTTGTTTCTAAAGAACTTGTTGTCAGAAAAAAGATATCCTATTTGTAATCACGATTTCTACTTAATATGCAAATATATTTTTTACTTTTGAAAGCTTGTTTGGTTTCTGTTCATCATTACAGCTCGTTCTGATCTTCACACTCCAGGTATACTGAATTTCTTCACAGATATGCACTCTTGTTCTCTCGTCTACTTCAAGGTCTGTGCAATTCCTGTTTCTCTTCCCAAAAGACCCTTCCCAATCACACACTGCCTTAATTAGCTTGGCTGCTAGAAAAAAAAATACCATAAACTAAGTGGTTTAAGCAACATTTATTTCGCACAGTTCTGGAGGTCTGAAGTCTAAAATCAGGGCACCAGTAGCATTAGTTTCTTGGTGAGGGCCCTCTTCCTGTTTTATAGACAGCCATTATTGCTGTGTCCTCACATGGCAGAAAGAGCTAACTAGCTCTCTAACTTCTTCTTACAAAAGCAATTATCTCACTGATGAGGGCTCCACCCTTATGACCTCATTATCCCCAAAAGACCCTCACCTTCAAATACCATCACATTGGGATTAGGGTTTTAACACATGAATTTGTGGGGGACATGAACATTCAGTCCCATTATATATACATTCATTTACAATATGTCATTAATTTTTTTTATGAAACAGAGTTTATTGACATATAAGGTATATGTGAATGTTAGCAAGTCATAAGTGTGTGGCTTAATCAAGTCTCACCAACTAAGTATACCGTATAACCATCTCCACATTCATTCTTCTTAATTTCTTTTAGCTGGCTCACTAACTTGCATTTTCTTCAGCTCTATCTTTAAAATCTTCCATGAGTAGTTCAATGAACAGCCAGTTATATGTAATTTATAGACTGAAGTGCTCCCTGTTAATACTCAATATTCTCACCAAACAGCCAGCATTGGTTTCCAGTGTTAAACGGAGCATGCTGTGAGTGCAGCCTCCATGTTTGCCCTCCCCCTTGCTTCAAGCCAGGCAGAACATAGAGGGCTTGGTAACTAGTAAGTGCTCAGTACATATCTACTGAGCTAGGGAGTCAATGTGGCATTTTGATTCTACTATGCAGTATGTTAGCAACCTCTATCTGTTGTCAGTCATCTTTTTTGATACCCACTAAGGTAGTAAAGAATGTATAGAAAAGGGCTAAGGTTATCCTATGAAATTACATTAAAGTACAACTTTTATCTAATACTTTTACATAGTTTAGATAATATTTTGCTTTAGATAATAATATAGCATGAATCCTATTTTATTGCTTTCTCCAAATTATAATACATTTGGCTTAAGACCATAATAAAATCAAAGTATAGTATATCCACGCCATTTTTCTAGTAATGCTACTTGAAAGAACATGACAGTACTCACACAGCTTCTTAGTGAATCCATGAAATGGGTTATGGTGAACAAAATAAGAACATCAAGATGTCAGATTATTGCTAGCTATGTGAATTTAGTATCACATTTTCTTCATTGGCAAAGTGAAGATATTAACAGTTATATCACAGACTTTTGGGATAAATAAGTTAATAGCTATCACCACCTCTCTCAATTTATTGATTGGTCTCAGTATTCAGAAAATCATTTGCCTAAAAATTCACTCTGGAATTTTACAAAGGATCAGTATTAAGGTTACCATCATATAATCCCAGACTGACCATTTAAAAAATAGAAACATAAACAAAAATAGTCATCTTTCTCCAAACTTTAACTCCTCTCTCAAGTTTGATTCATGAAAGATTACAAAAGTAGATACAGAACCACTTCAATAGTTTAGAACTCCAAAAAATCATTTCTTAATGTATACCATGAGTTGGTGAACTTTGTAAAGGGCCATGGAGCAAATATCTCTAGCTTTGCAGACTCTACCATCTCTATCTCAGCCAATCAACTCTGCTATAGCATAAAGGCAGATATGGATAATATATACATGACTGAGAGTGGCTGTGAACCAATAAAACTTTATTTACAAAAGCAGGCAGCTGGCAGGATTTGGCTTGTAGAACAGAGTTTGACAACTCCTTGGCTATGATTTTGAACTCACTTAAAAATGGCAATCAGAATCCATATTTTCTGTCTTGTTTTAGTATGCATGTTACACTTTCATGTTTGAACCTGATATATTTGGCAGAAAAAGGAAGAATATAGAAATTACACATTTCTGCCTTTAATCTAATAAATCTGACTATATTGACACATTCTTTTTCCATCTTACTACTATTCCTTAGGTTTTACACACACTTTGTTGCTTATAGTACTTTTCAAAATTCAATCTGTGCTTTTGACTTACCAAGGATATTCTAAAAAAATTTACAACAATGTATGATATTTTTCAACATTGATATACATTGCCTTTTCTGAAATTTGAGTATTTTCTTTCACAATTTGAGATTATAATAACAGTGTTAATAATTTTTTTTAGATGACTATCTTTTTTCTTCCTCATTGTAATTATCCTCAATTGCAGAGTTGGAATTGTATTTTATAAACTCTCATTATCCTTCCCCTGTAGAGCCTTAACAATTTTTTTTAAAAAAAGAGTTTATTGAAGTATAAGCTATATATGAATGTGAGCAAGTCATAAGTATGTGGCTTAATCAAGTCTCACTAGTTAAGTATATCATATAATCTTCTCCAGGTCAAAAAATGAAAGAAAAAAAAAAAACAAAAAACAGAGAGATCTAGAAATAAACTCCTAGTCTATACATGCCCTAAAAGCAAATTTTATCCTTAATTCTAATACCTTATGCTAGATTTACATGCTTTTTTATATAAATGAAATAATACATTATATATTGCCTTCTCTTGTTCATCATTATATTTGTATCATTCATTCATCATGATAGATGTGGCAGTAGTAATCCTTTCATTCTCATTTAGGTATCTGGTTTTATTTTTAATATAGCACTAGTTATTTATCCTATGTAATTTTGATGAACATTTACATGATTTTCAGTTTGTGAGTATTCCATATAGTTCTATGAACATTCTTGTACATTTCTTTTGGTAAGCATGTAGATAAATTCTGTTTGGTTATGCCTAAAAGACAAATTGCTGGAGAATAGGTTATACCTATGTTCAGCTATAGCCAACCTTTTTTCCCAAGAGATTGTACCAATTCATATTCCTACCTGCAACAGATGACACTTCTAGCTTCTCCAAATCATCACTCAAAATTGGTTTTATTATTAATCATAAAAATTTGAAAAACCCTCATGCATGCTTAATGAAAAATAGAAAAGGGCAGGTTTTTTTTGTTTTTTTTGTTTTGTTTTGTTTTGTTTTGTTTTTACTTACCGACTTCTTGACACTGCCTTGATTTATTTCCACAATGAAAGTCATTTTCCACCTGGCTTTTTTTGAATGATTGCTTATGAAAAGACAGATGCCTTCTCTTCAAGCTCTTATCCCTTAGGCTCTAGCAGGCAAGCTGGTGTGCATTTACAGCATGTATAGTAGGTATCACCTCAGGCAAGGAACCCCTCAGACAGGTCATTATGTTTCCATACTGAATATTGCTATCTGTTGGAATCATCCACTAATTAGCCACTGTTCTGGGTCATAGTCACACACAGAGTTATCTACACATGACGAAAAGCTCAGTGCACCCAGATTCAAGCAAGTGCGAGTTCTTTTGACACATATTGAATAACTTGACTTCGCAGAGCTTAAATTTTCTTACCCATAAAATAGAAATCATACTAATTTCTCAATCAGATACTAATCGTATCTAGGGGAAGAAAACATATATTAAGCATGTGATTAAGCATCCAGTGTTTTATATCTACTAAATAATAGTTATTTTATTGTTCTTTTACCTAACTTTTGTCAGTGCCCTTATGTACTGCTCTTTATTGACAACAAGGAAAAATCTTCAAGGCCAGACTGAGTTTTGGGGTATATAACCTTGTGTTTACTAAATTCCAGACAATCTCAGGGTAAGAGAAGGTAATTTTATTTCCCTCTTCCACAGAGCTGAATCTAAGCTTTCAGAGGACAATGAATTTGTCTTCCACATTCTCAATAGCATCCCCTGTTCTACATGCTTTCCATGAGACTATACAGTCTCTCTCTTTTGCTGCTAAATACACATATCATGTTTTGTTCATATTTTGGGATACATGGTGAACAAGGCAAAACTGTCTATAAAATTTTTCACAGTTCTTCTGGAAAATACACCACATCCCCTAGCAGTGGGCAACTTTTAAGTTACTTCTGTTGTTACTATGTCAGAAATACTTAGCTTCATTGAGATTCTTCTCTACCTCATTCTTTATCAAATACACTGGAACACAGAAAATTGACAAATAGCAAACGGCTTTCCTGACTCTGTGACATTGATAGCTTTCTAGCCATTCAAATGAAACAAGCAAAGCCTTTTATTTTCACTTTTGGCTATCAGCATTAAGTGCAACATTTACTGGGCTAAACACCCATTTCACATTTAATTCATATACAATCTTGGACACTTGCTTAACTTGCTTAAGTGTTTTAAGGTGTGATGTTTCAAGGACAGTAGCCAATTCATATAACCGTTCTTTTGCCTATGCGTCCTAATACAGGAATAAGCTGGTCAGCAAGTATTTCTTGAGGATTATACAATAAATTATTTAATAAAATGAATGGCATACAAATATTCTGGCATAAAATATTTTACACTTCAATAATGTATCCTTGAATGCAGTTAATGCTCTTTACTTATTCAATATTCTCAATGCATTTTCGCTCATCTGCAACAATATTACTTCTATATTTTCATTGAATAATAACCTGCTATCTTCATGGGAATGTTTCCCTAATACACCCAGAATCATTTCTAATATTTATTTATTTACTTATGTTAGAGGTACTGTCCCACTATGTTGCCCAGGCTGGCCTCAAACTCCTGGGTTCAAGAGATCCTCCCATCTCAGCTTCCAGAGTAGCTGGGACTACAGATGTGTGCCACCATGCCCAGTTTGCTAACATTTATTGCATTGTTTATCTGTTAGACCATCTTTTGTGTTTCCTGCTTATTTGTTCATTAACCCTCACTACAACTCTGTGAGATAGGAATTATTATTACAGATGGAGACATAAAGTCCTTTAAATAACTTACCCGAGATCATCTGGTATCCAGTGGCAAATCCAGAGATCTGGTGTAGTGCCTATGATATGAACTACCTTACTATGCTGAATCCTGATCGAATGTATCCCAAAATATTTGAGTATATAAAATACACAGTCAGAATGTTCCTTTCAAAAAGAAATATTGTCTCCATTACTGAAATATTATTAATAATATTGCTGCATACCATCCCCACAATGGCATGCTTTTTAAAATGCAGTAAGAAAAGCTTATAACAGCTTGGCTATCTGTTATTACTTGATGACTATCTCTAGCTTCAAAAGCCTTCAGCCAAGGCTATAACAAAGAATCTGACAGAAAATTCACTGACTGTTAGAGATAGTAAGTTTTTGTTTTGTTTCATTTCTAAACATGCCTGTAAATTTGTCTTTCTCCCACTCTGATTCAATCAAGAGTCATGCTCCCTGAATCAAAGACGTTGAACAATTAGCCAAGCCTGGAAACATGGATGCTCCAAGCCTACTTAAAAAAAGAGATGGGAGGGAAGGGGTTATTCCCAATGGGGTTCTTCCATGTGCTCTACAGCCTTGCCATAGTTTCCTCTGTGTACTAGTAGTATCAATATCACCAAGGAGTTTGTTAGAAATGTACAATCTCAGGCCCTACCCCAGACATATAATAAAAGAACCAATTTCAAGATGGTCCCTGCGATATCCTCCCCTTGGTATAGACACTTTCTGTGAGCATCTCCCCGGATTGCTAGTAAAACTTGTGAACATGATGAGATTTATCCCAATAATTTGGTTACATGGCACAGGTAAAAGGACTTTGGTGATATGCTAAAATTTCCTAATTAGTTGACTTTAATTCAATCCAAGGGGAGATTATCCTGGGTGGGCCTTGCCTAACTGAGTGAGCCTCTTAAATGAGAGTCTACAGATTATTCAGAGAGATTAGAAGCAGAAGAGATACACTGCTGTTTTCTGTGAAGGAAGAAACTGCCCTATTAATATGATAGCATAACAAGAAATGGTGGGATACCCCTAGGAACTGAAGTTCTTGGTTCTGTAACTACAAAGAAATATATTTTGCCAGCAGTCAATGAGATTGAAGGAGGATTCCAAGCTTCATGTGAGATTGCAGTCCCTGGCAACAGCGTGGTTCCAGCCTGCTGAGAGGCTGAGCAGAGGAGTAAGATAACTTGTACCTATAATCCTGACCCAGTAGAAATGATAAGATAATAAATGTGGGTTGTTCTAAAGCACTGAGTCTGTGGTATTTTGTCACATAGCAATATAAAGCATACACATACTAAATCAGAATCCACATTTTTAATAAGCATCCCAGTTGATTTTTATTCCCATTAAAGTTTGAAGCATTTCTCTATAGTCTAGAGCAGAAGTAACACTGTCAGCATCAGCTCCAAAGGAAGAAATGAGATGTAACAGAGATCACAGGAATTATTTACGATGAAACTTAAAAGTTAAAAACTAGCATATATGCTTAATATTTGAATATTTATTTATAAATTTGGTACAGGTATGATTACAAAAAATATTTTGCACATTATAAAATATACATGAAATAAAAATTTTAAAAGTTGAAATAACATTTGACAATATTTTATTTTGTATTTGAAAATACTTTATCTCTCTGAATTTATAAGCAACAATATATTATCATATTATTATAATATTATATCTTTATTTATTTATATCACATGCTCATGGTGGCAATTTACTCAATGCTCAGGGGATATTGTAAAAATTTTTAGACCACATTATCATATAGAAATTTGAATGTGGCTGGGCGCAATGGCTCAAGCCTATAATCCCAGCACTTTGGGAGGCCGAGGCGGGTGGATCACGAGGTCAAGAGATCAAGACCATCCTGGTCAACAAGGTGAAACCCCATCTCTACTAAAATTACAAAAATTAGCTGGGCATTGTGGCGCACGCCTGCAGTCCCAGCTACTCGGGAGGCTGAGGCAGGAGAATTGCTTGAACCCAGGAGGCGGAGGTTGCGGTGAGCCGAGATCGCGCCATTGCACTCCAGCCTGGGTAACAAGAGCGAAACTCCGTCTCAAAAAAAAAAAAAAAAAAAAAAAAAAAAAACAAGAAATTTGAATGTAAGGAATTAAGTTTAGATGTACACTTAATTTATTTAGTTATTCAGTCATTCATTTATTCATTTATTTATTTATTTTGAGATGGAGTCTCACTCTGTCACCAGGCTTGAGTGCAATGGCATGATCTTGGCTCACTGCAACCTCCACCTCCCAGGTTCAAGCAATTCTCCTGCCTCAGCCTCCCAAATAGCTGGGACTACAGGTGCGCACCACCATCCCCAGCTAATTTTTATATTTTTAGTAGAGACAGGGTTTCACCATAATGGTCAGGATGGTCTTGATCTCTTGACCTCGTGATCCACCTGCCTCGGCCTCCCAGAGGGCTCACATTACAGGTGTGAGCCACCGTGTTCGGCCGTACACTTAATTTTTATATGTGTAATAGTTATTCAATTAATATGTTTACATACAATGTAATATGTTTTAATATTGGCCAGGAACAAGAAGCACATCAAGTGCACAAATTTTGCTTTCTACAAATACTATTCTCCAATAAGAGGAAGAGGGATCTTTGAGTAAATGGCCCATTCTAGAACTGGGCAGAAAATACAGAAGATGAGCTTGGAGGTTCTTCTAGACCAGAAAAAAAGAAAAATGGTCAAAAAACAAAAGAAAATAAAGAATCAAAAGGAAATGTACACTGGTGGGCACATTCCTAAGGGATACAAAAGCCAATTGTGTCCCTTTATCAATGGCCAATGCTGGAAAAATTTCTGCAACAAAATAAATAAAGCAGTACTGGATTCTTACCCAAAATATGAAATAAATATCCATGAGTCCATACTAATATAAACAAACATGATATAAATAAATAAATAAATGGGAAGTGTAAGATAAATCTCCACTGCAGAGTAACTCCCCACTCCTCAGGTATGATCTGCACATAGAGAGACTTCCTTCATAGAATTCAGTATAAAAATGGGGGGAAAGAGTGACTTTACAATTTGGTGTGATCTGACAGACACTACTTCAACCAGGGAATCAGAATTAACTACACAGTAATGTCATGTATACAGAGTTTATCCTTGATACAATGTGATGAAAATGGCAATTTTTCCTGTTTTTCCTCACTAAACCCCTTCTCTCGAGTATTATCATAAGAAAATAATAGTCAGACAAGTCCCAATTGAAGATTCTCCAAAATACCTTACCAGTAATCCTCAAAATGTTCAAGTACTACTCAAAAACATAGAAGAAATATACTATTGAATATATGAAAACTCTGTAGTATCTTTCTGATTGTTCTTTAAATTTAAAACTATCCTAAATTAGAATGTTATTTAAAAAGAAAATGAGATGAAAAGTAGACACTAGTCAAAAACCTGATGTATGGGCAGAGAGAAGAATATAGTCCTCAGGACAAAGGAGGCACTTGAAGGAGGAAGTTAGGTCAACACCTTACGTTCTTGTTAGAGAAGTAAGTGATCTATTACCTGGCATTACTGGTGGAATGTATTGGTCTTAATTCTAAGATAGGTAATCAATCAATCTAGTTACAGTTATTTTTGTCTTTGCTAATAAGCAAAGCAAGTTTCTAAGCCAGACCACATATAACAGTAACTCAATTTACATTTGTGGTAAAACTAGGAATTCACAGTCCTTTCCCACGGCAACATTGAACCTTGTTAGGTAGGTAAGGCAAACATATTCAGAAATAAAGTAATCGAGGGAGCCAATAATAATAGTGTTAATTTATAAAACATATCTTATGTGTCAAGAAGAATTTTAGCTGCTTTGCATACCTAATCAAATATCGATTTGGTAAACTGGATATTATTATTCTTATTCTAGTTGTAACCGGTACCCAGAAAGATTAAGCAATATGTTCAAGTTTATGGGTGAACACAGGAAGCAAGAGAGACCTCACTGTTAACCCCCAGTGTACCTATACAAAAGTAACCACCCCAAAAAAATTAACTGCCCAATAAGGGACACAGAAAACAAATGGTTTGAGAATTATGCTGTGAAAGTGCTTTTTTCTTATATAGGGAAATGAGAGCATTATCTGTTTGATAAGCAGAAAAAAATTCTAATGTATCTGCAAAGGCTATTTAAAGCTTTCCTTTGTTCTTGCTGTTGGAGAGGCACAAAGATGAGATCTTGAACAGCTAGAAGCTCATAATCAATACTGGATTTGCTATGAACCACTAGATTCAATGGCTCTGCCTTCCTTTACTTCTCAATGTGTTCAAGGATACAGTTAAATGATATATGACAAATGCTGGCATAAATTGCCCAGATACTATTCAGTTATTTAAAAATTTCTTATCTCTAGAGCACAGGTTTTCTCACCTCACTTCTCTCTCTTTCTGTCATCTACCAACTATTATATTTATTTGTCTTTATCCTTTGCCATTAGAAAATCCCAACAAAATAGAACTAGTTCATTGAATTAGCTTCTGATTTCCATATGGTTGATGTGTGTGAGAAATCCAGTAAATCTACAGATGCATGCTGCTAAACAGCTGCTTTGCTTTGCCCCTACAAGATGACTCTAGGATCTATGTACAAAGTTGTATGTAATTTACATGTTATCCAATCAGATTTTTAAAAGACTTCTTCTCATCAATCATAATCTAAATTCTTAAATCCTTATTGAAAATAATGATAACTTAGAAGAACAACTACATAATAAGAAACAAAATATGGTGGCATGTTTGTACTTTATGGCATATTGCTCTTAGGTTGTGAGCTCTACAGCATCTCCAAGTTAGGTTTTAAAATCTAGTTTTAACAGTGCTCTTCGTAAAGGCAGCAAGACTGAAGGTACTTCAGATATGTGGAATATTTTGTGCTGTTTAAGCATTTTTTCGATGAATTAAAGTGCCATAGAATAAATTAATAAAGATATTTGGAAACCAAACCATATAAAAAATAATGAAGAACTAAGGAAAGATCTGTTTAGTCTGGAAAAGAGAAAATGTATGAGAGCAGTAACAGCCTTCTTTAAACATTTGAATGCCACTTCCATTTACTTCAATCTGTATGCAAATTATAATTCTCTGTGAGACTCATTCTCTTCTTTTGTGTTAGGCCTTCATACTTCTGTCTGCACTGAAGACAGCTGGTCTAGTGAAAAGTCTTTTCCCCTTTGAAGTTTTTTTTTGATATCCAACCTCACTGATGAGTCAGGAGTTCTTTTATTCAGCTTCTGTATGATCTTTGGAGGTACTTTCTTCATAGGATTAATCATATTGGCTGTGTATTTGACTTGTTCAATTTTTAAGGGTAGAGATTTGTAATATTCATTTCTATATTCAAGATCTGTTAGAAATTTAACTATTAGCTATGTGATGGGTGAATGAGCAGATGAATGAATAAATGAATAGCATAAACAAAGAAGAGTAGACTTGCTCTCTGTTGCTTTTATATGTCTTTCACTGGTTGGAATTTATAGAGATGCAGACATAGGGTCAATTTAAAAATGGTATGATTTTCAGAACTGATAAGCAGGGTGCAGAGATCTTTACAAGGCATTAAGCTGATAGTCTTTAGTGCCAAAATAAAAGTCCAGGACCAGATGCATAGTTGAATTATATTAGGTATTCAAGAAATAATTGTTACCAATCTTACCGAAAATATTTTAGAAGATAAAGAAAGAGGAAATCCTCTGGAAATCATTCCATGATGCCAGCATCACCCTAATACCAAGGCCAGGAAAGAACATAACAAAAAAAGAAAACTATAGACCAATATCCCTGATGAACATAAATGCAAACATCCTCAGCAAAATACCTGCTAACAATTCAACGGCCTATCAAAAAGTTAATACACCATAATCAATTTGGTTTTATACTAGGGATGCAGGGATAGTTTAACATATACAAGTCAATAATGTGATACATAACATAAACAGAAGTAAAAACAAAAATCATAATATTATCTCAATAGATGCAGAGTAAGCATTTGACAAAATTCAGCATCACCTGATGATTAAAACTCTCAGCAAAATCAGCATAGAAGGGCATACAAGGTAACAAAAGCCATTTATGACAAACCCACAGCCGACATTATACTGAACCAAAAAAAGATGAAAGTATTCCCTCTGAGAACTGGAAAAAGACAAGGATGCCTACTTTCACTACTGCTATTTGACATAGTACTGGAAGTCCTAGTCAGAGCAATCAGACAAGAGACAGAAATAAAGGGCATTCAAATGGTTAAAAAGGAAGTCAAACTGCTGCTGTTTACTGATGATATGATTGTAAACCTAGAAAGGCCTAAAGACTCATACAAAAAGCTTTACTGAAAAATGAATTCAGTAAAGTTTCAGGATATGAAATCAATGTAAACAAACTAGTAGCACTGCTATATAACAAGAATGACAAAGCTGAGAATCAATTCAAGAACTCAACCCATTTTACAACAGCTGCAAAATATAAAATAAAATACCTAGGAATATACCTAACCATGGAGATGAAATACCTCTACAAGGAAAACTGCAAAAGACTGCTAAAAGGAATCATAGATGACACAAACAAACAAACAAATGGAAACACATTCCATGTTCATGGATGGGTGGAATTAATATTGTGAAAATGACCATACTGCCAAAAGTGATCTACAAATTCAGTTCAATTCCCACAAAAACACCATCAACATTCTTCACAGAACTATAAAAAACAATCCTAAAATTCACATGCAACCAAAAAAAGAAAAAAAAAAAAAGAGCCTGCATAGCCAAAGCAAGACTAAGCAAAAAGAACAAATCTATGGCATCACATTACACAACTTCAAGCTGTACTACAAGGCTATAGTTATCAAAACAGCAGGCTACTAGTATAAAAATAGGCACATAGACCAATGGAACAGAATAGAGAACACAGAAATAAAGCGAAATTTTTATAGCCAACTTATGTTTGACAAAGCAAACAAAACATGAAGTGGGAAAGGACAACCTGTTCAACAAATGGTGCTAGAATAATTGGCAAGCCACATGCAGTAGAATGAAACTGGATCCTCATCTCTCACCTTATACAAAAATCAACCTCAAGATGGATCAAAGACTTAAATCTCAGACGTGGAACCATAAAAGTATCTGAAAGATAACATCCGGAAAACTCTTTCAGACATTGTCTTAGGTGAAGTCTACATGACCAAAAGCAAATGCAACGAAAGGACCTAATTAAACTAACAATCTTCTGCACAGCCAAATAAACAATCAGCAAAGAGACAACCTACAGAGTGGGAGAAAAATGCCCACAAATGTGCATCTGACAAAGAACTAATATCCAGAATCTACAAGGAATTCAAAGAAATCCGCCAGAAAAAAAAAAATCCATCAAGAATGGACAAAGGACATGAACAGACGTTCACAAAAGAAGATATACAAATGGCCAACAAACATAAGAAAAAATGCTCCACATCACTAACTATCAAGGAAACTCAAATTAAAAGTACAATGAGATACCACCTCACTTCTGCAAGAATGGTCATCATTTTAAAAATCAAAAATAATAGCTGTTGTGGATGTGATGAAAAGGAAACACTTTTACACTACTGGTGAGAATGTAAGCTAGTACAACCACTATGGAAAATAATAAGGAGATTCTGTAAAGAACTAAAAGTAGCACTATCATTTGATCCAGCAATCTCACTACTAGATATCTATCCAGAGGAAAAGAAGTCATCATATGAAAAAAACACTTGCACATGCATGCTTATAGCAGCATAATTTGCAAGTGCAAAAGTATAGAACCAGATTAAATGTCCATCAACCAACGAATAAATAAAGAAAATGTGGCATTTTTGTATATATACTATGAAATGCTACTCAGCCATAAAAAGGAACAAAATAATGGCATTCACAGCAACCTGGATGGAGTTGCAGACCGTTATTCTAAGTGAAGTAACTCCGGAATGGAAAATGAAACATCCTTTGTTCCCACTTATAAGCAGAAGCTAAGCTGTAGGGAAGTAAAGCCAAAACAATGATGTAATGGACTTTGAGAACTTGGGGAAGAGTGGGAAGGGGTGAGGCATAAAAGACTACACACTGGGTACAGTGTACACTGCTCAGGTAATGAATGCACCAAAATCTCAGAAATTACCACTAAAGAACTGTCCCATGAAACCAGACTCCACCTGTTCCCCTAAAACTAGTGAAATAAAAATAAAAGTGCAAATTTTTTTTTTAAAGCATAGTCACCAAAAGTAAAAATAAACAAATTGGATTATATCAAACTTTTAGGAAAGGAAGCAAACTTCTACACAGCCAAGGACACAATCAGCAGACTGAAAAAGCAATCTACAGAAGGGGAAAAAATATTTGCAACCTAACCAAGGAGATTTATATCCAGAATACATACAGAATTTAAATATCTCAATAGCAACAAAAATTAAGTTTTTAAAGTGTACAAATAATTTGAACAGACATTTCTCAAAAGTAAACATATAAGTGGCCATGAAATATATAACAAAATTATCAAAATCACTAATCATCAGGGAAATGCAAATCGAAACCATAATGAGATATGATCTCACCCCAGTTAGGATGGCTTATTTCAAAAAGACAATAAATAACAAATGCTGACAAGGATGTGGAGAAAAGGGGACTCATACACTGCTGGTGGGAATGTAAACAAGTACCGAACTATGGAGAACAGTATAGAGGTTTCTCAAAAAACTACAAATAGACCTCCTGTATGATCCAGCAATTTCACCTCTGGGCATTTATTCAAAGAAAAGAGAATCAAAATATCAAAAAAGAACAATTATCTGCACTCCTATGTTTATAGCAGCATATGCACAATAGCCAAGATAAGGAACCAACCCAACTGTCCATCAGCAGAT
Source organism: Aotus nancymaae (assembly GCF_030222135.1). Lineage (NCBI taxonomy): Eukaryota > Metazoa > Chordata > Mammalia > Primates > Aotidae > Aotus > Aotus nancymaae. Next base: position 37,406,666 of record NW_026988413.1, read on the forward strand.
GAATGAATAACCTAAATGCCCATTGATGACAGACTGGACAGGGAAAATGTGGCATATATATACCATGGAATACTATGCAGCCATAAAAAACGATGAGTTCATGTCCTTTGTAGGGACATGGATGAACCTGGAAACCATCATTCTCAGCAAACTGATACAAGAACAGAAAAACACCGCATGTTCTCACTCACAGATGGGTGTTGAACAATGGGAACACACAGACACAGGGAGGGGAGCACCACACAGTGGGGTCTGTGGGAGGGACAGTGGGGATGGGGAGCTGAGGATAGATAACATGGGGAGAAATGTCAGATATAGGTGATGGGGAGGAAGGCAGCAAACCACATTGCCATGTGTGTACCTATGCAACAGTCTTGCATGTTCTTCACATGTACCCCAAAACCTAAAACGCAAAAAAAATACATTTAAAAGAAAAAGAAATATTGTCTGTGTACACAATGGAATACTATTCATCCATAAAAAAGAATGGCATCCTGTCATTGGCAGCAACATGGATGTAACTGGTGGTCATTATGTTAAGTCAAACAAGCCAGGAAAAGAAAGTTAAATATCTCATGTTCTCAACTCATAAGTAGAAACTAAAAAAGTTGACCTTATAGAAGTAAAAAGTAGAACAGAGGTTACTAGAGGCTCATAAGGGTAGCGGACACAGGGTATAGTGAGAGATTTGTTAAAGGGTACAAAGTTCCTGCTAGATTAGAAGAATACATTCTAGTGTTTTATACCACTCTAGAGTGACTATAGTTAAAAGTAATATAGAGTTTCAAATAGCTAGAAGGACGATATTAAATCTTGCAAAACAAAGAAATGATAAATGTTTAAGATGATGGATATGCTAATTACCCTGATGTGATCACTATACTTTGCATCCATCAAAATATTAATATGTGCCCCATAAACATGTATAATTATTACATGTGAATTTAAAAATTAAATAATTTTTTAAACAGGTGAGAAGAATTCATTTGCAAAACTCAGTGAGTTACTAAATGAAAAGATGATTACTGTGAGAGTACAGAACACCAGGAGGCATAAAGCACAAAACAAAGCGGCCCCATTTTCAAGGAACTTTTCTAGCCATGTTGAGTTAAAAAACAATAACAACAACAAAAATACAAAAACACCTCAGTCATAGCTCAGCCTAATTCAGGCCTGGAAGCAGGAAGTGGCTACCGTTATGGAAAGGCATGGAGCTATTCTGGATCCCTGTACAAAAGAAGCCTTAAGCCACTGAGAGAGTCACAAACCCAACTCCTCCAGCAAAAGAACAAAATCCATTGTAGCTCTTGAAAGGAAAACAATAAAAAATAAACACACACAAAAAAGTCCTCTACTTACTAGAGGAAGATCAGGAAAATGTGCAGTTCCAGATTTTTTCCTCCTCCTGCTGTAGAGGAAAAAGAAACTTGTTCTGGCACAAGTTCCTCCAAAGGCACAAGACAACATTTGGCTATTTGAGCAGGGGCAGGGAACCTGAGAAAGCCTCACCCCAGGCACCACAGAACACCGGGCCTCCCTAAGACTGAGGCACAACCAGGTGGACAGAGAAGCTCCTACCTTCTGCCTCTGATACCTGAATATTAATAAAATCATTTACCCTACATGTTACAATAAAGGCTCTTTATCATTAATGTCTTTTAGTAATGTAAAGACATTATTGCCTATTGAAAGATGTATGGAAGAAAAAACATACCATTATAAACCAATTCTGCTTCTACTTGATTAAATTTTAAAAATATTCTTGTATCTTGGCTACAAAATTATTATAAATTTTTTAAATTAAAACAAGGAAAATATTACTTTTACCCAATTAATCTTGATTTTTTCCACTTCCACCCTAAATTCTGATTTTAGAAATAACTTTTATGCTAAATTTGAAATTATTTTCGACTTTTCAGTTACACATCAAACTCTATTTTGCATCTTATTATTTTCAGAAATAAAGTTTTCTAACAATTATGAAAAATTCCTGCTTTTCTTGGTTTTACAGTCTATAAAATGTCAAGGGCACTCTTGTTCACATCTCGGTTTCTCCTTAAGCAAAATCTTAAAGTCAACTATTCCAAATTGAATCTTGTGCTATACATTTACTTGTGACATTTGCTATATTTTTGGACCTTGTCTGTATTATGAGCTATAAAAAAGAATCAAGGGGTCCTTCCAGAAATAAGAAACGAACCACTAGAATATATATGGTCCCCACGGGGATCATCCTCAATGTGTGGTACTCTGTGAATGATGGGAGGCTAGGCACCCACATGGACCATACAGGAGCTGCATGGTGCATGGACACTGACTGAGACACCAAGCATGTCCTCACTGGCTCAGTTGGCAATAGCTGTCATCTCTGGGTCAGGCAAGCAGTTGGCCCTACTCAAAACTGATTGAGCTGTTTAGACCTCTGGGAAGGACTTTGGGGATAATATCACCATTTCCTCCACAGACAAGCAGATGGGCTACCAGTGCTTTGTGAGCTTCTTTAATCTGCAGGATTTAAGCCAGACTGACAACAAATGAGACCTACATGAAAATCCATTACAATGACTATAATATCATTAGTGTTTTTGAGGACCACCCCCCACAGCGGAGTGTATCATCACAGGCCATAAGAGTGGAGTGTCTAGTCAGTATAGTGCCAAGCCTGGAGTGATATTGGTGAATGTTAAATAGCACTCCCAGAAGATCACTGACATCCAGTTATCCAGAGACATGACCACGTTTGTCACTGCATCCAAGGACAACACAGCCAAGTTCTTTGATTCTACAACTCTTGAACATCAGGAGACTTTCTGGACAGAACATCCCATCAACTCAGCTGCCCTTTCCCCAACTATAATGACCATGTGATACCGAGTAACAGAGAGAAAGCCATGGATGTAACCACAACTTCCAACAGGACTGGCAGGTTTGAGGCTAGGTTCTTTCATTTGGCCTTTGAAAAAGCGTTTGGAAGAGTCAGGGATCACTTCATAACTGTCAACAGGGTTGCCCTCCAATCTAATGGCAAGAGTTACAGCAGCAGCAGTAAAGATGGTTATTTCCATATTTACTGTTTAGGCCCACAGTACTTTAAATTTGAGCTTGAGGATTAAGAAGCTGGATCTGCATCCAGACCAGGAAGTCATCTTGCAGAAAGTTTTGAACCCTAAGAAATAAATTAGTTTGGTAATAAAATAAATGATGAAATTTATAGTGCTTTTTATTTTTGGATTTGGGACTGGTGTATGATATAGGAAAAAAACTGTCACCTCTATATTTGAAAACAAATCTATTCTGCTCAATTGCAAGTAAACACAAAACTCAGTAATTACTGTGAAAACACATTTTTATGTCTCATCTTCATCCAATTATTTTCTCTTGATGTATGATCGCCAAACCCTGTATATTTCAGGAAATTATGAGTATAAAAGCCTACAAAACTTGAAATTTTAAAAGCTGGAAAATACAAAAAAAATGCAATTTTTCTTTGTTTTCCTTTTACAGCATTAATACATCTTCATGATTAAATCTGTGTTCAAACTAGCTACCTAACAAAGTTTGCAAGAGTATCTATGGAATATTTTTCATAGCTATCTTATATTCCCATCTTTAAAAACAAATTTTGAGAATTTGTAATAATTATTACTAATATTTAAGTGTTTTGTTTTTCAATAAATGTGGTTGCTAACAACAGGAAAATGGTAAAGAGTTTAAAATAAGAAGCAAAGTGGTCAGGCACAGTAGCTCATGCCCATAATCCCAGAATCTGGGGAAGCTAAAGCAGGAGGATCACTTGATCTCAGGAGTTCCAAACCAGCCTGGGTAACATAGGGAGAACCCCATCTCTATACAAAATTTAAAAATTAGCTATGCAGGTGGTGCATACCTCTTGCCTCAGCTCCTAGGGAAGCTGAGGTAGGAGGATCGCTTGAGCCTTCAGTGATCTGTGATTGAGCACTGCACTCCAACATGAGCAAATCCTGACTCAAAAATAAAGAAATAAAGAAATAAAAATTAAAAGGATACAAGTTTTATTAACTAGGAAGAGCAAGTCTTAAAGGATTACTACTTTTTTTTAATTCTATATTTCTAACAAAGCACTGAAAAGAAATAAATAGAGATCTTCAGGACTGCTGATTTACGTTTTATTTACATAGCACATCATAGTACCGCAAATGCATGTAGAATAAATTTTTTTAAGTGAATGAAAATGTCAAATGCGTTGTATTAGTACACAAATATTCTGTGTTGACTCTGCTCTAAATTTACTCAACACACACTGAATACCACTCAAAATTCTGTAGTCTCCTAAAGCAACTTGCTCAAAACTCTAATTAGAATATACCTCCTGAGATTTACCTTAATATGATTTTTCATGACCACTGGATAGCCAACAATACAAACTATGATTGCCCTTTCATAATAACATTCCTTCAAACTCATCATCTTAGTTTATTCCCTATAACAGATACCTCACTCAATATCTTTGAATCTCTAAGTAGAGGTCTGGGATGGCACCCTTCCTACTAAACTAATTGACAGGTCTGAATATATGAAAATCCTTTGAAGAATGTGCTCTATGTATTCTGCTGATCCTGTGGAAAGAGCCCTGTGACTCAGTTTAATGGCCAACACTGGAAATAAATCCTGCTAATTTAGTATCTACGATATATTATTATTTAGTCTCATCTGTTAGTGAATTTTCAAGGGAAATTTCTTGAATAGTTATACACTTCAGAAATGGGTAATTTGAGAACTACATTTTTAAGAAATTATTTGGAAAATCTATCTGAAATACTATCAAGAAAACATTCATTTAAGAAATTATCAAAATTTCAAGGCTGACACATATAATTTGAGCAATAGCAACTGATTTGATTTTTTAACTTTAAATATCTAATTATTGGCTAATCCTATATCATAGCCTTACAAAGTTCTCAGATCCACTCTCTCAGGATGAAGCACAATAAAAAGTATCCTTGACATATGTTTACTTTCTATAAACTGTAAGGATCCTAACACACATTCAGTCAGGATTCTTTCCTGTGCTTGGTTTAAGATAAAAATTAAGCCTCTAATTTGCGATAAATACAAATTTAGGAAGCCCAATCATCAGCATGAGGCTTTTCATTATATTCTAAAGTTCCTAGGTTTTCAGATTCAATTAAACCTTAGGAATATTTAAGAGTAAAATTGTATATCACAACATTAATATACATGTAAATTTATAAATCATATTACATATTAGCCAAATCACTGGCATTAAGTCACAAATAAACTTACAAAAAGTTATTTCTTTTCCCCAATGTATTTTCAGTGAGATAAAATAAACCTATATTAAATTATCATAGTTTAATAAGAATTTATTGCTCCTAACAAAAAACTGAACTGGAGTCAAATACACTATGTAGTTCTAGAAACTTTATAGTTTCTTGTCTGGTATTTTATATAAATACCATAGATTTTTTTATTCAAGACTAAAACCAATGTATCTGCCAGATTCAACTTACATCTATTTCTTGAGTTTGTGCATTTAGTAATTTATCCAGCAAATATTTATTGAACATTTATTATATGCAGAAAAAAACAAAAACTTGTGATTCAGTCTTTTCTACATCCATCCATTAGTTGACTTGCCTATTACTAAGGCCAGTTACTGTTTACATTTTCACTTAGTAACAGTATTACCAGTCTTTCCAAGCTGATATGATTTCTTACCCAAAGAACTGCCCATCTATGCCAATATATACATACTATATTTTCTTAACTCTGACTTAAACTACCTCTAGAAATTCTAATTCAAAATAGAAACCACTTACACATGCAGAATTTCACAACAAACTTTAGAAGAACATAAAAAATTTTCAAAGTAAAATAGAAAGCAACATAGATCTATAGAACAGCTATAGAATAGTATATAACATCTGTATAATGTATCATATATTATATAACATGTATAGAATATTATTTTATTTGGGAAGCTATAGCCAGCATCCTAGCCATCCTTAATGTCTTTGTCAAAGCCTTTTTTTTTTGGCAATAATTTTTGTGTAAATAAAATTTTTATAATGACAAAAAGTTATTCACAGTACTTAGGGCAAGGGTTGTCCTAAGTGACAGGAACTTAAAACTCAAAGATGTCAAGAACCAAAGTATGACTATTTCTCACTGTCTTCCTTTTCTCCCCCTTTCTTCTTTCCGTGTTTCTCTTGGCATCCCTGCATTATTCTTTTCACTTGTTAATATACTTTTTAAAAAGTCCTTCTGCAGCCAAACTGACATCATTTATGTTCAAGAAAAAAGCCCAGTCAAATCTTTTTCAGGATGTAAGATTATGTGGTATAAACATGGCTGACAAGGACCATCAGTGTGGGAAGTGAGAGGAGGCAGTGCCATTTTGAGAAAAGAAGTAATCATCATGGGGTAAGTATCCACTCAAAAAGTGGCTTTTATGGTTATCAACATTGTGTCTTATAGATTTGTAAGGTCTTTTTCATTTTGTATAAATATTTAGACATGTCTTTCTCTAGTTTAATTGCAACTGGAAGGCAAAAATACATTAATTTTACAACGAATCTCCCAGAATTTAATCAAGGACCATGTAGTTCATGTGATTTAAAAAATATTTAAAAAATAATAAAATTATTGTCAAATGGTCTGAAAATTATGTGGCATGATGAAATATTAATAAATATATACAGAAACAAATATATTAAATGAAAATAAAAACAAGGAATATATATTTATAGTAAAATGTTTAAAAACCACATTTTTAGGCTGGTAAGAAAACATTAATTTAATAAATAAGCAAATGACATGGAAAGATAATTTATACAAAGAAAATATAATGAATAAACGTATAAAGTTTTTATTTATTATAATTTATCAAACTCTTTTCACTGTAAGGATAGAGTTGGTCTCCCGCACAGTTGTTAGGGCCATGTGTCCACAGAAGTTCTGCCCAAAATGAGTCATGAGGACTTGTTATTATTGGATAAGAAAAAAAATTAGAATTTTTGAAATGCAATGTGACTGCAATATTTTGCTTTCACCTGCATTATATACTCACGAAACCAAGATAATAGACTGGAGTTTTAGTCTAATTCCTCTAAAAATGCATTGTCTTGATATTTCCCAGCTTATACAACAACAGAAAAGGTTTGGCTTTGTGCTTATTTTGGAAAAATAGAAACAATTTACTGGAATGACATTTTTAAGCATTACACATTAAAAAAACAGTCAGATCATTTTGTTTTCAATAATGACTGAGCTGACTGAGCTCTTAGTCATATTCTATGTCATACTGCACAGATAATTTTTTTGATGGGACACAGAGAAAACAAATAGCTATCAGATTCTATAAATTATGCATGATTACTGCATGTATTTATTATTTGTTATTTATGAAATTGGTATCTTCTCTTTATAGTCTATTTATATTTTTTCACATATGTATTTTAAGTGCATTTTCTCTAATGAAAGTTTATCAAAAGACAAGATAAAGGCTTGGCAAAATCATTTTTAAAATGTGATTTTCTGAAGTTCAGTCAGACAAAAAATATTTAGGATGAGTGCTCACGATAAGGATAGACATGCGGCCAGGTGCTGGATATACAAAGGTGACAAAGACTCTGCCTGTAATAATCTTATAATGTAGTAAGAGGACAGACAAATAAAATAAAAATTTTGTAAAGGGAGACAAGACAATAAAAGTGTATTACGGTAAAAAGCTAAAAGGAGGAGCTATTGGACTTTGAAGGAAGAATTATTTCAAGGAAATGGGGAGGAAATGTGTTAGAGAAGATGATGCTTGAACTGAATTTTGCCAGCCACCTCATTTGGATAATCAGATGTGTATGTGTGTTTGTGTTTGTGTGTGTGTGTGCGCGCGTGCACGTGCATGCATAATTTTCTTTTGCAAATATCAGCTACCTTTAAGGGTGAAGCATCTATTAGTGACAGTCTAAACTAAGAAACCAAGTGCAGCATGTTAATTCTGGGTATGTGAGACCTAATATATAGGTTTATATGATCCAGGATAGTCAATAGCACCATTTAAAGAATATAAATGTCATTTTTTAAAACTTTTAATATATGAACTAGCTGCACTGGCCACAGTCACATGGAGTTCAACGATCGGTCAGCATTAAATACTAGCAGAATAATAAAATGAGTGATAAACTTTCCAAATGAAATTTCTTCAAAAGTAGAGTCATGGAAATAGTGCTTATATTGCAAAAAATCATATAAAAATATGAATTTCCCAAAATATTTGCAAGTATGACTTCTCTTGAAAAAAAAAGGGAACACAGAACTTGAGCCTTCTGTTTAACTAATGATTGATATACTGGTGAAAATTTCCACCAGCCTTTGTCACTGAAAGATTGTAAGATGCCACCCATGTGTCTCTCAGTGGTTGCCTGCAATGGTTTACTTTGTGTGTCAGAATTATATCTTTTTCAGATTAATTACATTATTCAGATTAGCCAGATTTTTCAGATTTTCTAGAACACAGCTTCCAAATCAATGTGAGAAAAGCTGACGTTCAATTGGCAATCAGGTATGAAAAGAAGCAACAGATTATAAGCAGCAAAAATTCTGAAAACAGCAAAAGGTACCAGAAAAAAAGAATATGAAATAAATGATAGACACATAAAGATCATAAAGTAGAGGCCACTGCTGATGGTGACAGGGCATCCTATTTCACATCCCTGATTAGCAATTCATGTCTGTAATGGAAGAACAAAATCGTCAATAAAATGTTCTACATACTATGTTTAAGGAGACATAATTCACTTCAGACAGACTAAAATTAAATTATAATAATCTATAAAGATTTTGAATTAGAAAAAATTATATTTATATAGAAAATTTACTTTCATGTATTATAATTTACAATTTCAGAAAAACTTCTGTATAAAATTTTATTTGAAATTTAATGTTTACAGTAATTATACTTTAGCAAGCTATGCTTTAACAATTTCTGATGTTTAAATATAAGGACATTTTTAAAAATCTTATAATCAAGCTGACAAAATTTTCTGTCATGTCAAACTGTTTTTACACATACTATCTCTTTGATACAATATGAAACTATTCAAAAACATTTCCAGTAGGTATGCTCCAAAAGTCAATGACTACTTTCATAAAACTCAGTATATTAATAATTTGCCCATCTTGAGTTTCCTGAACCTAGAATGTGTGGCATTTTTTAAAACACTTACTTTAGTATACTTCAATAATTTGTTCCCGTAGTAATTTGCAACCCTTGGCATATAAGTGTAATGTTTCCATTTCTTCTATAAATCAGGGTCTCCTCTAAAATAAGCTTATCAGCACCAATAGAAATCAGAATGGAGATTTCTATTTAATAAACACTTTTAATAAAAAGCAGAAGCATTTAATTGAACACCCTAAAAAAAATTCTCTATATCAAGCTTTCCTTCCTGAAATGCAAAGTATCTTAAATGTTTTTATATTTTACTTCAGCATTACATTATATACTCCCTTATTTAATTCAAATACAATGTCACTTGTGCCTTTATTATGAAAATAGCCATTTGCTCTAATCAATTATTTAATGTTTATTATAGTCTTCAAAAACCATTATGGATTCAATTTTTGTACAGAAAATATACAAAATGATGTTTTAAATTTTGAAAGCATGCCAAGTACATGAAATGGACCCAGTTTATTTCTTCCACTAATATTTCTATATGCAATAACAACCATAATCTCAGGTTTTGTTTATTTTTTTCTCAAAAATATCTTCTTTAAGACCTATTTGATGAAATATCAGATGCTTGATATATCATCTGAAAACTTCCCATTCCTTTTGGTAATATTTTTGAAGTAAATTTTTAACACAGTTAAACCTAGATATTTACCCAACTGATTTAAAAACTTATATCCACACAAAGCTTCCCCATGAATATTTAAAGCAGCTTTATTCACAATTGCCAAAAACTATAACAAACGGAGATGGTGTTAAAAAGGTCAACAGATAAATCAGTTGAGATATATCCATATTATGAACAATGATTCAACATTAAAAATGTTATCAAGCCGCATAAACACATGGATAAATCTTTGAAGCCATTCTGAAAGTGCACATGCTGTATAATTTCAATTATATGACATTTTCGAAAATTCAATACTGAAAACATTATAAACACAGGATTGCCATGGGTGCAGAAGAGGGAGAAAGAATAAGTAGGTGAAACACAGGAAAATTTTTGGGCACAAAAATTATTCTAAATAATACTGTAACGGTAGATACGTGAAACTATGAAAACATTAAAACCTAATGGATACAAATTTTAAAAGTCATTTACAAGGCCGCAGAATCCAAGATAGAATAGAGTTTGTGACAAAGTAATCTAACTGTATCATAAATGGATGAGACAATCTCACCAAAGAAAACAGAGAAAAAAACTGCTGAGCTAAGTAATGTTGGAAATGAGTAGAGACTTTAAGATTAAAGGGGAAGGAGCTATGCATAAGCACTGTACTATACTTGATAAAGTTGTTTTCCATGGGGTACAAATGAACAACTCTGATATTATTATGCATATATACTGGAATTATGCAGCAAGTCCATAACCCACAGTGGTGAAACAGAAAAAGTTATCTCGTGCCCTCACAGGGCATGCAATGGGGTGTGGCTTGTTTGTTCAGTGTCCTGCCAATCAAACCTCTAGGGGAGCACATAGATGGGCAGGCTGTGGGATTCTGAACCCAAGGCAGTGTCTATGGGTGAATATTTACAGCTGAAGCCCTCAATGGGTGGTTACAGTGTGCTCTTTTAGTTTAGCCGACCATAGGCAACTTGTGTTAGCCAGCTCAATTTGACCCCTGCCTTGTCTCAAGTTCAAGTGCTTTCTGTATCCCTGGGTTCTAGCCTTGGTGCACTGGAAGAATTGGATCACACGTGGGCTTGAAGAATGAGTGCTACTGAGAACCAGCTCAGCCATACAGACCCCCACCCAGGCGGAACTGAAGGAATTGAGAAGTAGATACCCAGACAGAACAGCAAAGTGGGACTATAGGGGGCCAACAGCCTACCAAGCTAAAAGCCTCAGGGACTGACAGCATTCCAGGCTGAGGGCCTCAAGTAGACTCTGACCCACATATTTATTCTCTCTGAGCAGGTGATGATTATTAACAAACAAATGTTTGATATTTTCTCATAACACAAAAATAAACCAGGTAGACAGCTGGTGCCCACTTACCACTGATCACAAAAAAACTAAAAAGTATTCTCCACGAGGCAGCCACAGCAGCACGGTCAGATGTTCTGTGCTTAAAGAATTGTGTTAACCAGTGTATGATATTTATATACTGTCCTGCCACTTTAGAATGCCCCAAGTAGTTTTCTACTTGAGGGGGAAGGTGGGGAGTTAGGTTTTCTTTGCCATCGTTCTTCTTAGCAAACAATATATTCTAACATACACTCAGCATTTCTCAACAGAGTGCAATATTTTATTGAGGGGAAGTAGCTCACAGTGGATGAGGGAACCATAAGGGAGATGTTTTTTCCCTAGAGTCAGGTGGCTCAGTGCCTGAGCTCTCCTCTGACTGCCCCAGCAGAACTCTGGTCATTTTGCCAGTCAGTAGCCTGTTGGCATGCAGGTGTCTGCTGATGTGCTCCTCTGGAAGGCCAGCTCCTGTATGTCTGCCTGTCTGGGTCTCAGGGGTTTTATAGGCACAGGATGGCACAGGACAGGGGCATGGCAGGCCAGGGTGGTCTTCAGAAATGCAACATGTGGGCAGGAAAACAAGAATGCTTGTCCTCATCTAGGTTCAGGTACAGCCTGGGGGTGAATTTCTCCTCTACCCAGCACTCCTCTTCCCCCTTCTGTATCATTTAAAGGGACCACACCCTTCCCTTCCTTTCTTCCCTTCCCCTCCCTTCTTCCCTTCCCCCTTCCCTTCTCCCTTTCACTTCTTCCCTTCTCCCTTCCCTCTCCCCCTCCCCTCCCCTCCCCTCCCGTCGCCTCCCATCCCCTCCCCTTCCCTCCAGTTCCCTTCCCTTCCCTTCCCTTCATCATGGGAGCCCATATTGTCACTCTTTTGTGAACTGTTACAGATAAGCAAGGGGAGGAGGTTGAAATTCTCCATGTGGTTTAGAGTTGATACATCAGCATAAACATGTCTTGATTAAAGTAGATACAAATGAATGCATACAGGAATATTTATAGATACAGGTTTATGATCATGTTATTATACATGCACATATCTCCTTGCTCTGCCTACTGAGAGGCCTTGGAAGCAAAGCCACCCCAATAGCAAGGCCACACTTAGCACACAGATCCTTGTTTCTAATAGCATTCTCCAGTAAAAGACACCAGGGATCCTTGAGAAATAACTAATTCTAGGACTGAGACATGAAGTACACAAGATAAGGCTAGAGCATTTTGTGATGCTGTAATGTAAGAGAGTACTAAAAAACCAAAACAAAATGAAACAAATTTTAACATCCTCCTGCACATACATATATAAAATATATATGTATAATATATATATAATAAATAATATATATTATATATATAAGATATATGTAATATATAGTATATATAATTACGTATATTTTTTTTGAGACAGAGTTTTGCTATTGTTGCCCAGGCTGGAGTGCAATGGCATGATCTCGGCTCACCACAACCTGCGCCTCCCGGGATCAAGTGATTCTCTTGCCTCAGCCTCCCGAGTAGCTGGGATTACAGGCATGCAACACCATGCCCAGCTAATTTTGTATTTCAGTAGAGATGGGGTTTCTTCATGCTGGTCAGGCTGGTCTTGAACTCCTGACCTCAAGTGATCCACCTGCCTCAGTCTCTCAGAGTTCTGGGATTACAGGTGTGAGCCACCATGCCTGGTCCATATTTTAAATTAAAGGATATTATGAGTTTTTTCACAATACCCAAATAGTTGATGCAGATAGAATATATCTAACAATGTCATCCACTTATTCAATGATCTTGCCTTTCAGTTGAGTTTTATTGAATGAATAGCATGTTTTAAACCAATATTTTACATATTACCACACGGTAATATGTTGAACATGTATTATTAGTTGAAATGACTATTTTGTTAATGCAGTAAATATATTCAAACTGTGACAATGATTTATATCAAAATACATCAACTTCATTAAGACAATCTGAAAGAACATTAGTTACTTCAAGGTGACATGATTGACAATCACATATTTTCAATCTAGGTATATATACCCTAAATGAGCCCTTTTTTAAAAACCCTAATTTAAAAAAGTCTGTCAATAGGTTCACGTTGTTTAAGAAATATGTTTTAATTTTTTTAGTTTTAAAACTATCTCTTCACAGAAGATGTTACAAAACTGTGCAATCATTTATTTTAACCACAGAAACATACCAAGGACAACTATCTACATACTTATAGACACACTCACATATATCAGCACAAAGACTAGCTAGCCATATACATTTACATTTGTGCACACCATAAAAATTCTGTATTCTGTGAGGCTGAAAATAGAGCAGTTGGAAGTTCAATACATTTCATATTTTCAGGACTCTCTTAGTGAATGAAATCCTTAGACACTAAAGCTAGGCTGTCATTGAGAGCCAACTTTCTCCACTATCATTTGACAGATGTGTTTGGACAAGTAATGTCTACATTTGTTATTAAACTCAGACTATAAAGACAAAAATCTAGACAGGATTTATAGGTAGTATTTGAGGACTCTAAAACAAACATTTAATGTGAAGCTTTCCCTACTACCACTTATCTACTCGTGGGTATAATAATTGCACTCTTCCATCTGTGTCACTTGTTCTATTAATTATAATATGCTATATTTATAATTTTTTGAAACAGTACTTTTTTCTATGCTGACATGATTTACAACTGGAGAAGGCAGTTTATAATAATATTCTGTAACCAGTAGTTCAAACATAAGTTGCAGTTTGTAAAGGTAACCCTTTTAATTTATATATTGGAAGAACAAGTTGATGATTATAGAAACTTGGAAATAATTTATCTATTAATTCATATGCTCAAAAACAAAAATTTTCATGCTATACAATTCAAACTACATTTGTTATCCATTGATAACAAATCTGATTTATAAAATTATTGTAAATCAAGAATTTAAAATCGAAATTAAATCTTTTTTTCTGTAAATCAGATTTGTCATTAATGTATATCTTCTTAATAAAAGCTGCTGAAATCATAATCTTGTTATCTAGGCAATATAACCTTTCCACAATGAACCATTTCACAAAACAATAATGAGCTATGTGACTCTTTATATCCTTGCTTCCTATGCCACGCTGATTTTATTCAGGATCTTTCTTAGATTATGACAACCTATAAGATAACAGAAAGTTAACTTCTCTATAAAACATACATTTTTGAATTATTATTACATTTTTATTGAAAAAGAAGAAGTATGCTTTTTGGTACAACTTCCAAAGGAAACTCTCCTTATAGTAAAAATAAAATTTAGCTCCTTACACCTGTGCTCATTCAGATCAACCACATCAATATCAGCAGTGTGGACTATTGACAGCATCTCCTCAAGATAACCCAAAGATGCTCTAGATATATAGAGAATGAGTTCATCTTTGTAATTATGTAATGAAAAGACTTATTGCACTCCTTCTTAGACATGTTTCTAATTTGAGCACACTAAACTATTATTATGAATAAAATTATTTGATCTGTTAACTTATATATCCACAGACATTTTATCTCTATCACTAATATTGTACAGCAACATCTGCTAACAATTTCTAATGAAGTTTCTTCAGTGCTTACTTTACTAAAAATTTAATTATCTGTTTTTAACACTTCTGTATGCCAATTAGGAGAACATATTAAAGAACTGCACAGTGAATACTTTCAGAAAAAATTATATTTGTATTCTATTAATTTCTTTTTGTAAATCATATTTTTTAAAATGAAGCATGTGATGGTCCTTAAATGGAAATACACTCATTCTCAGACCATTGGTAAACTTAGAAATTTTTAGAATATTTTCAAACTTAGGTTTATGCATTTAGAGGAGATGATCTAAATAATTTTAATGAACAATAGTAAATATCACATGGAATTATAACTAGGAATTGTGTTCATTCTTTCTGCAATAACTTATTTACTGTCTTCTATATCTGACACTATGGAGTTAATGCTGTAGAAACAAAGATGAACAAACTACGAACAATTCTTGTTCTTATGATGCTTATATTAACATAGGTAAAGGAAAAAAATCCAGTAAATTAATTTGTAAAGTTACTTTATTATGCCAGAGAATAAATTTAAGCAATTATTCTAGAAAACAACTTGTCAGTATTCGATAAATAAGATGCATCAGTAACCACACACAGTCAACAGGGAGTCTAATAACTTAGGTGTCCATTATGAGTATATTTCATCAGTAAAATATGGTGGAACTTACCAGAAAAATATAATGCAGTAGTCAGATGCAACATATAACTATTTTAAAAGTATGTTGCCTCGAACAATTAGGAAATACAATAAAAATTATAGCACAATGACACTTATGTACTTGTGCAAATGAAAATATATACTTAATCAAAACTGCATTGCATATGTCCTGATAAAAACCCATATTTAACTACACATACTAAATATCAAAGCAGAGTCTCTGATGAATCAAGCATGGAATGACAGCAGAGATCCAGACACAAAAAGAAAGAGTGATATAATTATAGCAAAAAATAAAACAAGAGGGAACCAACACACAATATTGTTTATAACTTCTCAAGGATTGACAAATATTTTTAACCGACCCTCTGTGTCTGGGATTTAGAAAATGTATAAAGAATAAAATCAGCTGAATATGTGATCAGAAAATTTGCTAAAAAGTAATACAAATGGTGATCAACAGCATCATATGTAATTAGGAAACAGAATGTAAAGCAATGATAGGTTACTTATTTCTTCCTTTATGGTGGCAAAAATGATAAAATTAAACTTCAGAGCTTCTGTACAGCAAAAGAAACGATTATTAGCATGAACCGGCAACCAACAGAATGGGAAAAAATTTTTGCAATCTACTCATCTGACAAAGGGCTAATATCCAGAATCTACAAAGAACTAAAACAGATTTACAAGAAAAAAACAAACTCATTCAAAAGTGGGTGAAGGATATGAACAAACACTTTTCAAAAGAAGACATATATGAAGCCAACAAACGTAAGTAAAAATGTTCATCATCACTGGTCATTAGAGAAATGCAAATCAAAACCACATTGAGATACCATCTCACACCAGTTAGAATGGCAATCATTAAAATATCTGGAGACAACAGATGCTGGAGAGGATGTGGAGAAATAGGAACACTTCTACACTGTTGGTGGGAGTGTAAATTAGTTCAACCACTATGGAAGACAGTGTGGCGATTCCTCAAAGATCTAAAATAGAAATTCCTTTTGGCCCAGCAATCCCATTACTGGGCATATACCCAAAGCATTATAAATTGTTCTATTATAAAGACACATGCACATGTATGCTCATTGCGGCACTGTTTACAATAGCAAAGACCTGGAACCAACCCAAATGCCCATCAATGATAGACTGGACAAATAAAATGTGGCACATATACATCATGAAATACTATGCAGCCATAAAAAACAATGAGTTGGTGTCCTTTGTAGGGACATGGATGAACCTGGAAACCATCATTCTCAGCAAACTGACACAAGAACAGAAAACCAAACACCACATGTTCTCACTCATAGGTGGGTGTTGAACAATGAGAACACATGGACACAGGGAGGGGAGAATCACACTCTGGGGTCTGTTAGGGGCAGTTAGGGGAGGGACAGTGGGGGTGGAGAGGTTGGGTAAGGATAACACGGGAAGAAATGCCAGATATAGGTGATGGGGGGATGAAGGCAGCAAACCACCTTGCCATGTATGTACCTATGCAACAATACTGCATGATCTGCACATATAGTCCAGAACCTAAAGTACAATAAAAAAAAATGATAAAGTATGCTGTTTTTCCATATTGATGAAAATGGAGGAAAATATAAATTCTGTAAAATGTTGAAGGAAGTATAAGACTGAACAACATTCTTGCAGGGCAAGAATTTTAAAGGTACGTGTTTCATGACTAGCTATTTAAATTCTTGAAATAGATCATAAACGTAAACAACTAGCATGGCTTTCAAGAACAATGCCACATTTCTGTTACTGATATAGCTGTATAACTCTCTTAAGTACAGACTATCCTGATAACAGATACAATTCTAGAAAAAAATTGGAAAATTAATTTTTTAAAAGGCAATTTCCTGAGAATTCTGTAGTAGAAACATAAAGAGGCAGATTTTTGAAGGGAGTCAAAATTTGGATAAGTGATTGCCAATTAGTTTCCTGTGTTTTCTCTTTGATAGGTTTTTTTCAGAGAGAAAGTCAAAATCATGAAACAGTATGAAAAGTTAAAACTATGATACAAATAAAGGAAATAGATAAAAGTCTAACATACCTTGGTGAAGTAAATACAACTAGGGAGAAAAGAATCCCCTAGTTCTGTGCATGAACACCACAGGCATACATGACAGACTCAAGGAGCATTGCAAAGCCTTAAGGCATTGAACTGAAATTTTAAAAGAGATCATACACAGTAGGAGAAAGACATAGTACTTAAAGATTAGGCAAAATGAACAAGTTAAATATAATTGTATCATTATAGTGAAATAGATGCATACATATGTAATAATAGTTTAGTGAAATATAAAATAAATCATATTTAATTGAAAATATTTGTAACTATCTCTCTCCCCAAAAATGCACACACATTTATTAAGACCAACAATCTCCAGGAAATGAATAGAAAATATGCTATACTAATGGAAAATCTATGAATTCAGGCAAAAACTAAACTTAAACTTTTTAAGACATCCCTTAGGCATAGGACTATATAGAGTGTTCTATAAAGGCTACAAGATACATAAATAAATAAATGGCTACTCTTCATATATTTTTCTTTTTTTTTTTTTTTTTTTTTGAGACGGAGTTTCGCTCTTGATACCCAGGCTGGAGCGCAATGGCGCGATCTCGGCTCACCGCAATCTCCGCCTCCTGGGTTCAGGCAATTCTCCTGCCTCAGCCTCCTGAGTAGCTGGGATTACAGGCACGCGCCACCGTGCCCAGCTAATTTTTTTTGTATTAGTAGGGACGGGGTTTCACCATGTTGACCAAGATGGTCTCGATCTCTTGACCTCGTGATCCACCCGCCTCGGCCTCCCAAAGTGCTGGGATTACAGGCTTGAGCCACCGCGCCCGGCCTCTTCATATATTTTTCAGGCCACATGTCTTCTCTACACATCACCAATCCCTTAATTCTACATAAAGACTTTTCCCCTTGCTACACATCACCTTGCACATGGCCAAATATAATTACTCCATCCCCTACATGTTGTTTCAAGTTTTATCCATGGGTTCTCATCTGTAGAGTATCAGAATATAATTTTGTAAGTGAGAATCAGATTGTCCTGCTTTACCTGCCTAAGATTGAACTACTCTTGATTTGTCCACATTGATCCAAGCAGATATGGCCAAAGAAAATGTCACGTTATACAACACTAAAGTGGCCCTTCTGTAAACATAAAGACTTTTCCCCTTGCTACACATCACCTTGCACATGGCCAAATATAATTACTCCATCCCCTACATGTTGTTTCAAGTTTTATCCATGGGTTCTCATCTGTAGAGTATCAGAATATAATTTTGTAAGTGAGAATCAGATTGTCCTGCTTTACCTGCCTAAGATTGAACTACTCTTGATTTGTCCACATTGATCCAAGCAGATATGGCCAAAGAAAATGTCACGTTATACAACACTAAAGTGGCCCTTCTGTATTCACTATTGAGGGGTATTTATTCAGGGAAGTGGTCTGGACTAACTGGGAACTTCATACTATGGCTCCTTCATCATCTGAAGAAAATATTGAGTAGAAAATTTTATCCTCCAAAGGCATGTGAGTGAATTTTCTATTGTTTAAAAGGTGAACTGAGACACAGTACAATTATAAGAGTTTATTTGGGAAAAAATGATTCATGAATCAGACAGCTCCAAAGCAGAAGTGGTTCAGAAGCTCTCTCAGGAGGCTTTTATAGAATGAACATGTAAGTAAAGCAAAGAAAATATTTTATTGATTTGCATTCAGAAAGTTGCCCTACTTTGTTCCACTGGAAAGTCTCTAGTTATACATTTATAACTTAGTTGACTGTTTCTGATGGGTTGAGCCTACATTTTGCTTTTTTCCTTTAATATCAGAATTTACAAGAAATAACTCAAGTTACATTTTGCTTATGTTTGCAAATCAAGCAACATTGAGATCACTTATGAGACCTAACTGGCTTTGTTTGTTCAGGGATTCTTCTGGCTTTGCCTCCATTTTAATTTAACACCATTTTTTGTCTCATCTCTCATTTTCTTTACATATACTTTCATTCTTATTATGACTCCCTAATAGACACCCTTATGTTCAATGATTAAAACTTTTCTTTCATTGACTTCTTCCTTTTACATGTGTCAGCTATTTTTTGACATTGTTCTCAATTACAACCTCACAGTACCTATAAGGAATACCAAAATGCAAAGGTACTCAAATAACATGCAAACCCTACCCAGGATAGAAAACTTGTGTGATATACAGATGTGTTTATAATTATAAGTGAAAAAATATCAGAGTTTGCAATGATAACCTCTTCAAGTAGCATTCGGTATAAAATCTAAGATATATACTTGACTAAAATAGTATAGTATTTGCATATAATCTATATACATCTGTCTGTATACATTAAATCACCTGTAGATGACTTATAATGCAATAAAATATAAATGCTATATAGTTATTATACTATGTTTTATTTGTATTATTTTTAATTGTTGTATTTTTATTAATTAATTTTTTTAATTTTACTTTTAAATATTTTTTTAATTGTACTTTAGGTTCCAGGGTACATGTACAGATCATGCAGGATTGTTGGACAGGTACACACACGGCAATGTGGTTTGCTGCCTCCATCCCCCCGTCACCTACATCTGGCATTTCTCCCCATGTTATCCCTCCCTAACCACTTTTAAATATTTTCTATCCACAGTTGATTAAATCCACAGACCCAGGAACTGTGGATTTGGAGGGCTGACAATATCGATCAATGATTTTTTTAGATACCTTGCCATCTATTGTTAGTAGTCATATCTTTCAAACAAACAAAATATATTATTCCCAACCACTAATGCTTATAAACGTATAAGTGTGCAGACAATTGAAAGGAGATGGATTTTATACTAGCAAAGCTCTAGTAAATTGGATTACAAACAACCAAGAGTGCCAAGAGCTGTCAGATCTAAAAGCAATTATCTTGTAAAGTACTTTTACTTTGTCTAATTCAATGCAGTATATCATGCTACCTCAGTGGTGCCAAATAACATGCAAACTCTACCCAGGACAGAAAACTCGTGTGATATACAGATGTGTTTCTAATTATAAGCTAGATAACCTCTTCAAGTAGCATTGGGTATAAAATCTGAGATACACTTGACTGAATTCTCACTGTGGCTTAAAAATAAAAGCAAGAAAAATGTAAAGAATGTGGAAGTAAGAAGATTCAAAGTATGATTAAAGATGTCTGAAATTTTTCAAGTTTATTTGTAAGTTGTAAATATTTTTACAGCATCATTTTCTAAAATAAATACAAATATTTTCTTTAAATAGATTACATTATTTATTTGTATAAAAAGTCTGTTGTTATTTTACATCATTATACCCTCAGATATACGATGTAGGGAAAAAACTAAACTTAAATTTTAGATCCATCTGAAGCAACCTTCATATTTGCATTAATGGCATAATAATTCAACTGAAATTGCTGTATGGCAATACTATAAAATGCTCTACATATAATTTATAAAGTCAAGATATCATTTCCATTTTAAAATTATTTATAAAATTTTCATGACTAATGTAATTAGCTTTCTTGGCCTGTGTCAGTTAATATAGAAATGAACTAACAACAACCATATTTATGATGGAATCATATGTGTTAAAGATGGTATTATTAATATTAGTTTTAGGGTTTCTATTGGCTTTACATTAGCTTTAAGGATTATAAATCATACATTATACCATTATTATTTGATTTCCAGTGTTTTAGTTGTGCTTTAAAACTGATCACTATTAATGTAGCTGTTTCATGTGGCCAATACAGAGATATAGATAAACATGTTTTTTTTTTTAATTCTTCCAGTTGTGTAGCTAGATCTGGAATGGATTTGACATTTTGGATGATGTAATTGAAAAATATAACAGACATGATAGTTAAAGTTCTCTAGAAAAGTCTGGCAGGCCATACAAAAGGCATTTATTATCTCCAACAGAAGCATTTTCATATTTTTATTACATAATCTTCTACTACCACACTATATTCTCTCAATATTAAGTGCAGTTTCCCTATAGTCTTTTCCTTGACACTGTTGACTCTCATGTCACACTTTGTCACAGGTGATAGGTTAGCCTGTCCCCCTTTGTACTCCTGCAACAGCATTTCTTGGAGTACTGAGAGCATTTTCCGGATAAGTTAGCTCCATTAGAGCCAAAGCATTACACTTCTTATAGTCTGAACGCTCTGATAGGGCTCAATCATTCACCAGGAACACCACACTTGAAAATACTTATTTGATACATGTTAAAACAATGTAATAGTAAACTTTATTGCTAAAGCTGGATTGAACTTACTAGTTGCAACAGAAAATCCTTAATTAAATCTTTGTGGCCTAAGACAGGCAAACTCCACTAGGTTTTCTATGAAATATTAGAAATCACTATGAGATTCTAAAGACAGTTGTTTTAAGAATATTTGTGAGAATCATAATCTTGGCTTCTTTCAGTGAAGTTCACTTTCTTCTTGAGATTCCAATCAAACAACAACAAATAATAAATTAGCCAGGATATTTCTTATATTTTACTATATATTTATATGCACGTATGTATACAAATATAAATATATATTGCATTTATTTGAGATGTATTATGATAAAAAGGTAGTTGTTATTTGTTTCCATTTTATTTTTTAATATACAGTGTTTTTTGGCTTTGTTTTCACATTGGTAAGCATTTAACTCTTGAGTTTTGTTTTATTTTATTTTTACTGACATACAATTTTACATATTTATGGGGCACAGTATGATGCTTCAGTAGTTTCATACATGATGTATTTTTCTCTAAAATAGGGCATCTACAATTTTTGTAGAAAAGAAAATAGAAATTTGACTGTCGTGTATCATGATATTCTATTTAGAATGTGTTGTAATAATTTCAAGGAACAGCAGAGCCTAAGGTCATTAAAACTCTGAAAACTGCAAGATGATTACAGTGTTAGTGGTCCCTTTATTGTGGTCAAATTTTCTTTTTTCATAACCATTCACATGACACTAGCAATAATTACTTTAAATTAAATATTTTAAATTATTATATATTACACAATAAAGAAGTATAATGACAAGTGTACTCTGCTCTCTTTTCATACATAGAATGTGTCTTGTTTATGTTAGCCTTTGTGTTATTACATAAATGATGCAGTGTGTGCTAAAAACACAATGTACTGTGATTTTAGAGGTAAAATTTAACACACAAAAAGTTATCTTGACCATTTTAAATTCAGTTCTTTTCCATTTTCTACAAGGACAGTAGCAATTCTGCTATTCTTTGAAGCACATAATTGTGGGAATAGGACAGATCTGTAGGACTACTAATACTTCTTCTCTAAGAGAGAACCACATGAAAATTGTTACAGGAAGTGAAATATCCCCTAATTTTAAAGACTTAAAAAGGAGCTTACACAAACTCTTTAAAAACTCTAAATTCTAGAGTTTTAATCATTCTTTGTCCTAATACCCATCTTTAACGTCATTGTTTAATTTTCTATTCCATTTCAACACAGCATATTTTTATTTTAAAGACTTGGATTTTAACTTTTCCCAGGTAAATGATTCTAGTTCATCTATCATCTTGCTTGAGAAACTAATTCATAATTTAATTTAATATTAGCCTTTTGAATGACTTAATTTTGCCAATTGCTAGGAACTACAGCATGTACATTTGCCTATGAGAAATTAATACTCTAATGAAGGACAGTATGTATACTACATATAAAAATCTATAGAATTCAATACAATCAATTAATATATATATAAATTATATATATATAAATTATATATATACAGATTATTTTCATATATATACAATCAATACTACATATAAAAATCTTTAGAATTCAATATAATCAATTTATATATATATATATTTCACAGTACTATACCCTCAGATATATGATGTAGGGAAAAAACTAAACTTAAATTTTAGATCCATCTGAAGCAACCTTCATATATATATAAATTGATTTATTGAATTCTATAGATTTTTATATGTAGTATTGATTGTGTGTGTGTGTGTGTGTGTGTGTGTGTGTGTGTGTGTGTATATGAAAATAATCTGTAGGAAGAGTCAGGAATGTGAGAAGAAACATGTTGCATGTTGTTAGGAATTACTGAGACTTGTTTCTTGGAACATTTAGAACTAGAAATTATTCTACATTATCCAGTACATAATGTGTAGGTGAAGAGGAGGAAAGGATACCATTCCATGTGTGAGAAGAAAGCAGAGGTACACTTATAATTCTGCAGAGATGAGTAGTGATTTATTTCCATTTTTTAAATCAGCATCTGTAGAATGCTACCCAGCAGCTGAAGTGCAGTAGGACAGCTTCAGAAAAAGGGGACTTAATATGACAAGGATGAAAAGTTTGAGTTTAATCTCACAGGAAATGAGAGCTAATGTCAGGGTTTTAAATAAGAAAGTCACTTCTACAGCAAGGATTTTCGCATCTCTTATAGACTTTATTTTACATAACTTTCAGGTAATTACAGTTAAACTCTAGCTTTTATTAAGTTTTGGTTATGAAAAATAGCCTCAAAAGGAAAATTAATTTCTTTTTCAATTATCCTTTTAGTGATATCTAAATCAAACATACTTGCATAAAGTGAAAGATATGTGGTTCTATGCCAATTAATTTAGCATGTAATCTTGTAAAAAGGTTAAAATTCAAAAATTATATAAGGAAATACAGGATAACATTTTTCTTAAAATCGGCAGAAGACTTGACAAAGTATAAATGTGAATGGTATTATGTAGGAGAAGTAGAAGCAAAATAAACAACAAGTATCATCAGGGGCTTCTCAAAGAGAAAGAACAATCTCCTTCAGAAAAGTTGTATAAACTATGCAGTAGATAAAAATTATTTTGAATTGTCTTTGGATATTAATGCTGTGCTTCTGGGACTATCAAATTTTTATTTAGAAATTATTTTAATAGAATGGTAAATGTTTAGTACTACAGAGAATTTTGGAGCTTTATGGGGTTTTTTGTTGTTGTTGTTCCTTTTGCAAAACTATAGTCCCATATTTTGTCATCATTTTAATCAAGCAATTTATTATTTATTTAAGCATTTTAAATGACAGAAAGCCTATGAACAAAAACATCTCTAGATTTAATGCACATATATTGACATATTGCTAAATGTCTCAATAGAAGCATGTTTCTAATGAATCCTTTCTTAAGATATGGTCCTAAGACTAGCAACATTAACCTCACTTGGAAACTATTGAATCAGAAACTCAGGGAATGGAACCCATAGGTCTGTTTTTCCCACCCTCAGGATACTTCTAGTGGAAGTTATGAGAACAACTTAGAGTAACGCAGTATATTTATATGTTGCTAAATAAGACACTCATAGTTTTACATATAATGATATCTTATTCTTTTCTGAATATTTGTTATACTGTAGTTGTAACCTATTATTCCTTTTTATAATAATAAATATTATCTGCTATAGAAATAACTCATAACAAATTTAGAATAATATAGCACATATTTATTCTAAAATTAAATGAACAATAACACATTAAAATAAGAAAAAAATTAAGAGCAATATGTAAGGTATTAATAATATATAACAATTAATATATTTCCTACATAGAAATGTATGATTGTATCTTACAGTAGAAGGTAAAATTTAGCTTAAGACAGTATATATATTTTATTGTTAATTTTCATTTTTTTAGAAAACACATCTGTTCTTTTCTAACATAAAATAAATATTTTAAAAAATTTGAGTATAAAATACCCTTTCAGAATTTACAAGAGATTATATCAAATTCCTTTAGCTTCTCTCATCGATGAGCTGCTAGAAAGCTATCAGGATTTCTACTTTTGCTTTTCATTCTTCAATTTTGTTTTTTAACAACATAGAACTGCTAAGATCTGAAAAATTAACAGAACTTTTTAAAAGAAAAACGTACCTATCTATAGTCTTTGATACTTTACTTTCTAATCTAGCTAAATTTTTTATCAATGTAAAAAAAGCCCTACCTTACATTCCCCCTACAACAGTTCTGCTTTATGATAGTTTGCCAAATTATCACTAAGAGTTGTGTTTCTGTACTGTTACAGAGTGTGTCTTAATACTAGAGATGACTGAGAAACAATAAACATACAGTCTAAATTAATTTAACATTTGTCATTTTCCTCAATAATCATTTTTCCCAAAGTTTCTATATTCTTTATTATCTCCCCCAACTGTGCTTTCATAATTAGCGTATTTTCTTGTAAGGGTTAAAACAGTGAGCTTACTGAAATTTTGAAACATGTAATGTAAGTAATACACACTATTTTGTGTTATATTTCAAAACAAAATAAAAAAATCTTCATGTTATAAAGGCACTTTACACACAAATATATATCATAAAAATAAAAAAGTATTGTTTTGCTTGCTTTTTATTCATTAAACTGGTATTGGAATTTCCTCCTGTCAAATAATTAGAAAATCCTCCAGATATATAAAATACCTATATATATCCATTGAAAGATAGGCATTACAGGACTTTGGTGTTTGATAACATGAAAACATTACATGAGCCCTTAACTCATGTAAGGTTTTCAGCACCCCCTGCCACCGGCTCCATTACTACAAGAGGCAGCTACCAGACTGCAAAGTAGGGAGTTGACCTATAAAGAGGCCAATGATATTCTGATGAAAGGAAACAGAGATCAATGTTTGAAGAGATTGAGGTGGTTAGAACTTGTACAACAGAATACCAATGAGGAAGCTGAAAAAAGAAGGTAATCCTATACATCCGCAAATTTCAGCTGAAAGATCATTTGTGTACTTCTATGGAGAAAATCTCAGTGGGACTGGGAAAAAGAGAGGACAACAGACAGTGCATGGGTGTTACTGAGCTAACACAGGACCAAGAATAGGCTGCAGCCCCATCAACCAGAGGATAGACCTTGTGATACATGGGGCAGTTATTACAGCTCTAAATTAACTTTAGACTAAAGTCTCCTCTGATCCTGACATAATCCTTAATATTATGCCAGAATGAACCTCAATACCCTTTAAATGAATAAATAAAAACAAAACGAAACAAAACAAAAACACAATAGACAACAATGTAAAATCTACAATGTCCAGTGTACAATTTAAAAAAAAAAAAAACATGAATTATTTCCAGAAAGAAATGTGGAGGCAAAAGTTATTTTGTTAGCCAACAATCACCTTGAAACAAAAATCAGAAAAAAAATTACAAGAATAGAAAAACTAGAAATTAATATCCCTCATGAACACAACACAAAATTCTTAACATTTTATTTGATTAACAAGTAAAATTCAGACATATTTAAGAATAAGATATTATAACCAAATGAGGTTTATTCAAATATTTCAAAATTTACTTTAACACTGGAAAATTATCAAATAGAATTCACTATATTAATATAAATAAGACTATCTGAATAAATTTAAGAAAAACGTGATGAAATTCAACACACATTTATGATTTTAAAAAATTTAGCACACTAGGAATAAGGAAACATCATTGATATAATGAGGCCTCTTTGAGAAACCTAATGTCAATCTATTATTATGAAGACTGAATGCCTTCTCCGTAGAATTTAGAACAAAGCAAGGCGGTCTACTCTTATACTCTATTAAACAATGTTCCAGAGATTCTAGTCAGTGTGATGAAGTAAAAAAAAAAAAAAAAAAAAAAAAAAAAAATTGATGGATATAGATTGAAAAGTAATAAGAAAAATAATTTTTTTTTTCACAGAAGATTGCCTATGGAGAAAATCCTAATATATATATAAAATAAAGCTACAAACTCCAATAAATAAATTAAGCAAACTCTCAAGACATAAGGCCAATTTATCAATTGTATTTCTGTGTAGTAGCACTGAAAATTGACAGTGAATAGAAAAACACTTAAATATAAAAACAACATGTATAATATTATTTAAAATAAAATGAATTAGCTAAGGATAAATTTAAAAGAATAGATACAACTGCTACATACTGAAATTATGAAACATATCTCAGAGAAATTTAAAATACCTATTAAACGTAGAAATGTATCTTCTTCGTGTGTTTCCATAGAAATTACCCTTCACAAGTAAAGGAAGAAAAGAGACTTTTTTAGAAAAACCAAAACAAAATTTGTTGCCATTAGACCTACCTTGCAAGAAACGTTAATAGTTTTTCAGAGAAGAAAAATCATATGAGGAACTTGGATGTACACAGAAAAGGAAGAGGGTTATAGAGGGAATAAATGAAAATAAAATGGTTTATTTTTATTATTAATTGATCTAACATATAGCAGTTTGTTCAAAATAATTATAGCAACAATGTAATCCGACTTTCGTTTATGAATAAGTGAAATGAATGAAAGCAATATTATAATGGATGAAAGGGGGAATTGGGAATTGGGGATTCAAGGAAATACTCATGAATCTACACGGTATTTGAAGGTGAAGTCAGATTAATTGTAAATGTATGTTGCTAACAGAGGAAAGAAATGGAATCATTTAAAATGCTCAGTTTAAACCAGAGAAGGCAAAAAAAAAAAAAAAAAAAAAGAATAGAATAGAATACCAACCAACGAGCAAAAAGTAATAAGAAAACATTTTCAAAATGCTTATCTGGCAAGTGACTTATATTCAAAATATGCAAATAAAGAACTCTTAAAACTCAACAATAAGAAGCAACCAAATTTTAAAAAGATCAAACTAACAGAAACCTCACCAAAAAACATATACAAATGGCAAAGGAAAACGTTCTATATCATAAGTCATATGCCATTAGGAAATTATAAAATGAAACAAAAAAATTGTACAAGCAATTTGGAAGGCACTGCCAGTTTCTCACAAAGCTGAATGCTGTTTTACTGTACAGTCTAAAAAGTGTACTCCTTGATGTTCACCCAAGTGAGTTGAAAACACAAGTAAACACACTGTGGGTAAACACACAGCACTATATCCATGTAATGGAATATTGTTCATTAATAAGAAGAAATTACAAGCCATGAAAAGACATGAAAGAATCTTAAATGATTATTGCTAATAAAAGAGGCCAGTCTGAAAAGCCACTTATTGTATTATTCAACATATACCACATTCTGAAAAAGGCAAAAGTACAGAAACATCCAAAAGATCAGTAGTTGCCAAGAGTTTATGGAAAGGGAGGGCAGGGTGAAGAGGTAGAACACTGAACAATGAATCCTTCAGACAGTGAAACTGTTCTCTTTGACAGTAAGCACTTATTGAAAGCCATAAAGCTGTATAACACCAAGAAGGAATCCTATTGTAAGCTATGAACTTTAATAAATAATAATGCATCAATATCAGTTCATCAATTATAATAAATTGATGTATTTTATTAATGCACCACATTAATGTAAGGTGTTAATAACAAGAGAAATTATGTGGCAGGGAGAGGGCATATAGAGAAACTCTCTGTATTTTCTGCTTATTTTTTTCTGTAAACCTAAAACTACTCTAAACATGAAGTCTACCAATAAGAAAGTAAAATAAAGAAAAACCACAAACACAGACTAATTTATAAACAATTGCATGGCTAAAATTTAAAACTGTGAAATACTAAGTAACAGCAAAGATGTGCCAAAACTGAACTTGTACATTTCTGTGGAAATAATAGGTGCTGCGACTACTGAACAAAACTCTTTGATAATTTCTCAGAAAGTTAAATATGAATTTACCATGATAATCAAGTGCTATCACTTAGGTATTTATCCAAAAGAAATGAAATATACATTAATTAAACAAATGTATATAAAGACACTTGTGCGCCTATAGCCTCACAATGCCAAGAGGAGGAAGGGTCAATGCCAGCATTTAAAGCATTGATTATCTATAGATTTGCATAGATCTGTAGGATAACCCTGACCACCTTGAAGGGTACAGAACATAGCAAGTTCTTATGAGGAAAAAAAAAACAATCTAGTAGTGGTAGCTTCCAAGAACTCTGATTGAGAGTAAGATTAACTTTCAGGAAGAAATATGAAGCTTAAAATGTACTTTGCAGAGTTTCAATTAGAGATTTAAAAAAAAAAAAAGATAAGACAGTCCAGAGTATGAGATTCTACAGTCATCCAAGACAAGAATGTAGGAGTTATTTGGTAAAGTCAGGGGAAAATGAGTACAGGTTTAGCAGCTTGACAATACATTGCCAAAACAACGAATTCTCTATACATGAGAGGCAAGATAAGCAAAAAGGAGCCTGGATCTCCTTGCAGAGGACTTTTGATACCAGGTGGAGGAATTTCTATGATCATAAGAAGCCTCTAAACATTTTTGAGCTTGGGAATGACTTTGTTAAGAAAATCAATACTTCATAACGGTGAGCATACAGTAATGAATTAGAGAATTGGTCATTAAACAAATCTGTAAGAAGCAATAGGAAACAAAATAATTAAGGCCAATCAGAGATGTTTTATATAACATTTAACATACCGTGCAATTTCTGAAGAGTAAATAAAGTTTAAGTTTGAAGAAGTAGTGTCAGGCTCTGGAAACTGCTGACAGAGATTAGCAGTATTGGACTCTCACTAATTAAGGCATTTTAGGACAATTTTAAGGTAACAAAATATAAAATGCCTCATTAATGATATTGTCCACAATATGTTCACCTTTAATTCTGAGAGCCATCATAATGTTTTCGAAATACTATAACTCTATTATAAAGGAACCCTCTAACTTCCTTAGTCAATTGAAAGCTTGTGGCTTGGAAGAACTCACTTGATCACTCCTGGCCTACAGGCAGACTTTGAACTGCGATATTGCCTTAAAGAACTTTCCAGTTCCTAGATCTCTGAGTGTAGTTCAGCATTTTACATTTCTTACATCCTATTAAAGATATGAATTGAATCTGCTCAATTTTTCCATGAAAAGACAACCTAGAAATGGAAAGTAAATTAGAATACAGCATATTCACATGACAAATTTAAAAGAAAACAGTAATTGATATTTTTATACAAACAATTTTTAAAGCAATATTATAAATGTGTAGGTTCAGAAGCACAAAGAGATTTTAAAATATTTTGCTTACTATGGATTATTCTCTCCAGGATGTTTGCACTGAAGTTCTGTATAATGGAAACACTGTAATCCTTATGGCATTCTAAGTAGCAAGTAGTTCAGTATTAAGTTAATCAACTTAAAAATTTTAATTTCCTGACCTGTTCTGTTGTAAAATATTGTGAAATATTTAAAAAGCAACATGTTGCTTTTCAAAACAATTGTAGAGTTTTTGTGACATGGAAAAACTGACTAGTTTTCTTTTTCAAAAATTAATTACCTATTAATTACTTTAAACAGCTTTCTGAAATTACATTCCTTGTGGTAGCTCCTTAGAATATAGGTATATACACAGGCACACTTGGTAATATAAGTCTTGAATAAATTGAATGTAATATGTATTATTTCAAAAAATAGACAACTTTTTAAAAAATAGTCATGATTAATATTCAGGAGAAAATATTTCATAAGATGTTTTGGGTTACTTATGTTTGACTTAGCTGTATATTAAGTTTAGCTGTTAATTAAAGGTAAACAATTTCCTCCATATCATGGGGCTATCATTCATTTAATGTTGCCTAAAACATTTCTGTGTGATTTTATTTTTCAGAAGAGAGATCAAATAGAGTACAATGAAGTGCTGAATATTAATGGTATAACTCAAAGTAAGGACCAAGGCTATTTGTGTATCTTCCTTTTCAGTTCTACTTAGAGTAATAATTTATTTACTTTCAGAGTCTTGGGGGACTTCTGCAGGCTGAGACTCATCAGCACATATTGTTACAAAGGTAAATTTCCCACTAGAAAATTTAAAACACAATTCAACAAATACTTACAGAATTTTAAAGCTCAAAGTGTTTTCCAAGAACTCGGTATATTAAGCCAACTAGTTTTAATAGTAATTAGTTACAAAAGAAGTGATAGATCTGAAGCCTGCACAAATATCTAAGTACCAGATAGCATTTATCTATTATGTTTTGCTCTGTTAGAAATTTGAGGAAAGTTCTTGAAATGTTACAGCCAGAAAATAATAAAGAGAAGTGTTCAGAGGGCTTTTCAATCAATATACTCTCCTTAATTACATGAAATACATATGCCAAAATTATTTCTGGAATCACAGTTTTAAATATTTTATTAAGTGCCAGTGACAATCTAATATACTTTCTAAATTCAGATATGCATCATTTTTTCATAAATTTGGGAGTTGGAAGGTTTTTTAAATTTAGTTGGATATTTGGGTATATTTATCTTCAGTATATGCCAACTTAACTTATATGAAATGAACCCTAAAATTTAAACCATATCAATTAATCATAGTGCTGTGTGTGTGTGTATTTGTATAAAGAAAGAGAAAACCCAGATTTGTCATTAGTTAACTTTATGGAAAGTGTATCATTATTTTCCCCAATATTAAAAATACAATAGAATTATTATGAACAAACATTGTTAAGCATTTTAAATTATTGTAATAAACCATGAAAAGCTAAAATATCTTGTTGGCAAGTAAACAAAACATTAACACAAGTAGTATGTGTTACCATTTTTTTACTAAATTGAGTAATTTGGTAAGTTTACAAGTTTTTAATTTTATCATAGACATTTTCTCTGTACCTACCATCAGGAAGAATTGTGAAATACTTGGAAATAGACATAGTGTTAAATGAGTGTTCTAACTTCCTTACATTTTCGGGTTACTTGATTTAATAGAAGCCTTATAATACAGATAATGCCAATTATTCTTTCCATAGAAATACAAATAATGTCAGCTGGTGATACAATTGGCAATTGTCTTGTGGATATGAACACCAGTTTTTTTGTCATTTGTAGATTCACTTCAGTGTTCATGATTGCCTATATGTATGGGTAAGCATGTTTGAATTATTTGAAATAGTTGTAACATCTCACTGGCTTTCTCAAAAACTAATAAGTGAAATAGTATCTCTTGACATGTTCATTTTATATGTGTATGAGAGTTGTATTTTATACTTTTAAAATATATTTTTAGCATTACAAGAAACTCACTTACCAATAGAAAGTAAGAGATCCCGAGTCCTGATTCTTTCCTAATCCACTACAGGAGAAATGTTCTTTCACTCAAGAATTGGTAATTTTCAGAAATTAATAGTCTTGAGTAGTTCTTTCTCTTATGTAGATATTTGACAGAAGTGGAATGCATTTTTTACACAGTTACAGAAAAAAAATCTACTTTTGATCTCCAGTGCTTCTCAGACATTAATGTGAATGAGTCATCTCAGGATCTTGTTAAGAAGCAGATTCTAACTCAGAATCTGTACTTCTGAAATGTTTCCACACAATACCACTGCTTCTGCCACCGATGAATCATACTTCAGCAAGAAACAGACTATCCCTCTCTTGCTCCCTGGATATTTCTCTAGTCCTTCCACAATGTGTGAGAGTCCCAAGGGCCATGGAGATGTGTTTCTGATATAATTCTTTCAAAACTTACAAGGCTATACCTTTCCTTCAAATGTCATAACTTTATTTTAAATAAAATTTAAATAGTATAATTATAATCATATTACAAAGAAGTGTGTTTTAAATGGGCATTAGTTGACTCTTTGAGATTTATTTATCATTCAGAGCTCTAATTTTATGGAAAGTGAAGTTATTACTTTAAAACAACAAATTTAGTGAACTTTTGGAATAATGCCCATTTATAAATTTAGAGTTGTCTGTAATTTGTAAATCCAAATAAACAATAAACATAGAAATGTAAAATACTACAATGAAACCTACATTGGAACAGGTAAAATGCTCTGATAAAGGTTAAATATACTTGGAAATAAACTACAAATGTACTTACAATAAATTATCATATACAGTGAAATAATTATGGCAAATAATAAAAACAAAAGATAAATGAATTACAAAATAAACCACTAACAAAGCTGGAGTGTATAAAATAAAATTGATATCACTAGACAAATATATCACATTTCAATGCATATTTTTATAGAGATAGGTAGATAGACTTAAATAGATATGGATATATAATAAATATTGGCAATCTAGACATCTAGAAAATGAGGATAAAATTAAAAAGACACACCTCAGAAACCCTAGAAGCACACTAGAAGAAATAAAATTTCACAGACAATATTAAACAATGTAAAACTGTGCTCTGATCTATATGTATAAAGTATTATGCGACTATGTATACAGAAATGAGATATTCTATTTCTGTATACATAGAGATGGTCTCATAGTGAAAGCAGGACATGCATAAGATGATGAAAAATATGTAGTTTCCTTAACTGAAGATGGGAAAATATTTGCAAAAACACAAAGGCTGGAAAAAAACTTTGTCATGTTTAGGAATTAAGGAGTAAGCCAGTGAACCCACAAGGCCAGGCACCTGGGATGGGCTATAGTGTAGACAGGGGCTAGGGAGATGCACTGAACCCTAATCAGGAAAAAGATATGCCACGATAGGGAGTTTAGACTTGAAACTTCATCAGGACTGTCCAATAGAGCTTCTGAAGCAATAAAAATTTCTATATCTGCACTTTGCCAAATGGATAATCCAATGATCGGTCACATGGTTATTGCATACTTGACATGTAACTAGATTAGCAAAGAAAAAGAATTAATTTTATTTAATTTTATAAGGCCCCATGTAACTAATAGCTACTGTTTTGGACAGATCAGCTTTAGACCAATCATCTTACACTAGACAATGTACTCAAGAGGTACAGAACTTCTTTCCAAAGGGATATACATGCAAGTGAACCAATGCTATATATTTTTTTCTTAATACTTCTGGTTTTCCTGTTTCACTTCATAAAAGAAAGAAACTCTTTGCACTCATCCAGATATTGCTATTGTACCTAGCCCCAGGGAATAAATATTTGCAACATGTCTGTTGATGCTAGAATGAGTCTAATAGCTAATCAACACTTATTTTTAGAAAATAATGCTATTTCTGTAAAACTGTTTCCAGCAATTTAAAAAATATCTGGTAGAAATGTACTTGATAGACAATGAAAATATACTTGTAACAGCTTTTTGATATGTTTCACCTGACAAAAAGTCACCAAGATGTGCAATCCAATTGATTTTAGTATATTTAGAGAGTTGTGGCAATAATCAGCACAATTTTTAAAACTTTTATCACTCTAAAAATAAGTCCCATGCCAGCAATGACACCCTATTTCATCCAACACACCCAGCCCCAGGAAAACACCAGGACACTCTCTGTCTCTGTGAATGTTCTTATTACTGGATTTCATATCAATAAAATTATATAACACATGATCTTTTATGATCATTGTCACTTAGTCTAATGTTTCCAGCGTTCATCCATGTTGTATCAATTATCAATAATTCATTCCTTTTTATTTGTTTGTAAGAATATTACATATTTTATTTATTCATTTATCTTTCCATGGGCATTTGGCTTGTTTCCAATTTTTGGCTATTATATATAATGCTGCTGTGAATATTTGTAAACAAATTTTTGTGTGGACAAATGTTCCTGTTTTCTTAGATAAATGCCTGGGGTGGAATTACTAGATCATAATGTAATGAACTCTATGTTTAATTTCTTGAGGAGCTGTTAGACTAACACGATAGCATATCCTTTCAGAAAATCAGGTGATTTTTTAGTGTGTTCATTTTCAACAATATTGAGACATAATCTAATTGACTGACAGGCCATTAAGATAGATTTGATGGCATATCATGATGTGATTTTTGGCATATGAGCTCAAATAAGTAATGTTGCTGGGCAAAAAGTATATAAACATGCTTATCAGCAATCAAGAGAAATAACATTTTCACAAACAAGATTAATGCAATTAATTATTAATAAATTTTATAGTAGAATGATTTATAATCCTTTGGGTATATATCCAATAATGGGATTGCTGGGTCAAACGGTATTTCTATTTCTAGATCCTTGAGGAATCACCACACTGTCCTCCACAATGGTCAAACTAATTTACACTCCCAACAACGGTGTAAAAGCATTCCTATTTCTCCACATCCTCTCCAGCATCTGTTGTCTCCAGATTTTTTAAGGATCGCCATTTTAACTGGCATGAGACACATGCACACGTATGTTCATTGTGGCACTGTTTACAATAGCAAATACTTGGAACCAACCCAAATGCCCATCAATGATAGACTGGATAAAGAAAATGTGGCACATATACACCATGGAATACTATGCAGCCACAAAAAAGGATGAGTTCATGTCCTTTGCAGGGACATGGATAAAGCTGGAAACCATCATTCTCAGCAAACTGACACAAGAACAGAAAACCAAACACCACATGTTCTCACTCATAAGTGGGTGTTGAACAATGAGAACACCTGGACACAGGGAGGGGAACATCACACACTGGGGCCTGTTGGGGGTTGTGGGGGGCTACGGGAAGGATAGCTGGGGGACTGGAGAGGGATAACACTAGGAGAAATACTTAATGTAGGTGATGGAGGGATGGATGCAGCAAACCACCATGGCATGTGTATACCTATGTAATAATCCTGCACAATCTGCATATGTACCCCAGAACTTAAAATATATATTTAAAAGATTAAAACAAATATTACAATTTGCCAAAAGTAAAAAACATATGAATAGAAAATTTGCAGAAGCAGCCGAAATGGAAATAAACTTATGAAAAAAAAATCTTCAAAATAGAAAGCATCCATTAACAGCTATGCAAAACCATATTGTAACATGAAGCCAAAAACATGAGATTGACCCCAGAAATCTGAAGCAGTTACTTTTACTGTTTCTATAATTTACATGGTAATATGATTATTTCTGTAACATAATTTTTTTTTAATTCTTTAACTAGGATCTAACTTAAGTCTATTGTGCAATTAAGACCATATGTGGAGTGTCATGTTTGAATTTATATGGAGCCAAGGTTTACAAAGTCCTGCAGAAAAACTGGCCTAACATTGGGCATAGATGACCCTACCCTTACAGGCGGTAAGGAAGGTCGCTTGTAGGCAGCTAGAAAATTAAGAAAATTATGGAGGCTGCAAGGTGTAATTCACCCACATTTTCAAGTACTGCATTTGAAATCTGGTGAAGAAGGTTTCCTGGAGGGTTTCTTATCAGTCTGATAAAAGAACTAATAATAGAGGCTTTAAAAGTCCCATATAGGATTCCTTACTAAAACTTATGGACAGAAATTTATCTTGTGGCCTTAGAATAAATAGCTTCTGGCTCTATCTTTGCAAAACAAACTCAAGAGCTATATGGATACTAAATTTACTGCATTAATGAAATAACATACAAAAATGAATCTGGCCTTTTTTGTATAAAAATAATTGTTCCAAATAATTTATTGTCAAGGGGAAGGGCATTGCTTGAAAAATTTGTACAACCTTTGATAAAGAACAAAAGAGATTACTGGATGTTCTTTCAGTGTACTTCTGGTAATGTAGAAGATGGTCTTGATATTATCAGATTGTATAAAAATATGGGCACTATGCTGTTCATTTGTTTAAATAAGTAATAAAATTGATCAGTCAACACCTATGCTGACAAGGGTATTTTAAATCTCTGCTATTTTTTTTAAATTTCCAATTCCAGTTGTTCATTGCTGGCAAATGAAAAAATAAATTTTGTATATTGACCTTTGAATCTAAAACCTTGTTATACTTTCTTATTACTTTCAATGGTTTCGCTGAAGATAGAGTTTTCTACATAGACCATCATACCATTTGCCAGTAAAGACAATTTATTCATTTCCAATATATATTACTTTTAAATTTCTTCATTCTGCTATTAACTTCCTGTTTACTTTCTGATCTGACACAATACTTTGTATGATTTCAGTTCTAATGTGTTGATATGTGTTTTATGGCTTAGAATATGGCTTATCTTGGTGAATATCTCATGTGAGCTTGAAGAATTTGTATATTCTGCCCTCATTGAATGAAGTATTCAATAAACACCATTTAGATCAAATTTATGGCTAGTGTTCAAGTTAACTATATCTTTAGTGAGTATCTTCCTGCTGCATTCGTCAATTACTGATAGGTGTTGTAGTCTTCTATATACTGTGACAAAACTTTTAACACATTCTTGTGCCTTTATAACTTTCCTCATCAAACGTACATCTTCCTTCTGTTTATACAGTCTGTACACAGAATTGTTTCTCTCATATATAGTAGTTTTTAGCTTGTAGTAACTTTAATTTCTAGTGAAAACCCTAGAAAGAATTCTGACTCATTTTGTGTCCGTATTTGTAATTAAAAATCGTTTTGTAAGTTTTTTTTTTTTTGGATTAGAGTAAGGGGTACATTCTTATTCTGGAATTTTCTGTTTACAGTAGAAAAACAACAAACCCTAATCTTTTCTAGGAACTATGTATTTCCTTTAACTCCTATTTTGATTATGACACACTTAACATAAGTGACTCCATTTTGGTTTGGTCTGATGCTTTGGGGCCTAGTATATGAACTCAGTCCGAAACAATGGCCTCCTAATTTTGTTTAAAAACTCCCCTGTTTTGGTCACGTTCTCACTTAGGCAAGAGTATGACCAAAACTTAGGGTCTTGACCATCATTTTGGGTTTCTGCTTTCAGCATATCATTGAAAGATTATGGTTCCCTCATGGTCACACATTTATTTCATCTCTTGTCATTCCAGTTGAAGAGAGAACATCTGACATTCTACAGATGGCTGAATGCAAACATTTCAAACTTTCAAGAGAATACAGTGCACAAGGAAGACTACTACTATAACTATCAGGAAGATAATACCAAGAGTTTGGAGTATGCTCCTATGCTAGCATTCCCATAAAACAAACAACTAAAATCAAATAGATCCAAAAATTAGCTAGATAAAAAGTTTACTTGCTTTAACTAAGCAGTCTCTTCATCAGTCCCCTACAATTAAATATTTGTAATACCGAATATGATGTGTTTTTCCATGGGCAACATGAAATGCCAGCAGCTGCACAAATACTTCTCTGTCTAGCCACTGAGTAATCAAGAGCAATTATATTATTCAGCATAACTTACACAAGAGATTTTGAAGTCTGTTGTGTAACCATAGACTTTACAGTAGAATCTGCTATACAGCCTGTTATGAGGGATAAATGTCTAATCATTACCTTATTTACTCCAAACTATGGAAAAAAGGATCTAACACTGACGTCCTTGTAGAAGAATGAGGACCTCCTGACAATATTCTCTTTAACCCTTGGTGTAGGTTAAGAAGAATGGACCAATGTTCTGTTTCTGACTGTGAGGCAACATATGTACCATTAAAATTTCTCACCTACATTGGGCCTTCATATTCATCAATTAAGGCACGAGTTTATCCATGTATAAGGTTGGCTGTAAAACCCTTCACAATATAAGTATACCCCATGGGTGCACAAAACAGACCTCCTTTTCACTTATATATTTCATAGAGGTGTAAGCATTGAAAAAAAATTAAAAGATAAGAGTCTCATCGTAGTAGAGAACTCTTGATCTGTGATTTTGAGAAAGAGCTGTCCACATCAAGAATGCTGTCTTCTTCTGGGAAGAAACTTCCCTGGTTAGCTTTACTGTAATGGTTCTAATAGGTGTACAGTTTGAAGAGCGTTGAAGGAAGCTTCTGAGTTGTGAGATTATGAATACAAGGTTCAAGGTCCTGAAATTTTACTGAATTGTGGATGGCAAGGGAAGTTTTTCTCTGATGTTCTCAGAAGATCCACTTGGGATCTTCTTGGGATCTAGACTGTGAAGGGGTTGATTGTCCTCAGTCAGTGAACCATGGAAAGCTTGCTTTACTTGCTGATAATACACTGTGACATAATGAGCTACTATTATAACATCAGCACACTAGCATGGAAAAGCTTTTTTACAACCAGAAAACTTGAATTAAAAATGACAACTTCATGAAATCCCTCTAGAAATGTTTAAATGGCCCATCAAGTAGCAGAATATACCTGAAGTTATCGTCTTCCAGGATATGTATTTGGCAAACCAAACATTGGTTGTAAACTATTTTAGCAATTTAGAAGTTACCACACTAACATATAAATTTAATTTGGATAATTTTATCTTTCCATGAAGAGTCATGGAATCCAGAACTTTTAATAATGAAAGTTTTAAGGACTCAGGAAGGACAAGGCAGCCATACTAGTTCTTCATGAGCCCATGCTTAACATTGAAATTATGTCCTTTTGCATACCAGTTATTTCTCCAATTTAGGCACATAGCACTGATAATTAATGGGTTATCAGGTAATTTGACTTAGACCTTGGAATTCATTGAAATCATATACATAGATAATGTTAGTACTGGCTGATTTTGCAGGAAAATCTGGCAAAGTATTTTCCTGGTATTATATTACTTTTGTCTTGCTTGGATTAATTGTTTTATAAACCAGGTAATCTCTTCATTCAAATTTTGGAAATTATTAAAGTCCAAATGATATGATTCTAAAGTGATCAGAAATCCATATTCAAGAGTGTTTCTCAGGGTCCATTCATGAATAGACCTCCTCAAAGACCCCATATTCTAGGATTTTGTGTGCTAATTTTAAAAATTTTCTAATTTTTAAAAACTAACTCAGAAATAAGCAGTTAATTGTGGAAATAACTTTAAGTAGTCATAAAGACACAGTTGGCAAGGAAATTTGGTTATTTCTGTGGTCTATAATAACTTAATATAATAACCATAATTATAATTGATAGTATATACTCAGACATATTAGAATTTTAGAAACCCCATACAATTTTGAAATATATTAATAACT
Source organism: Aotus nancymaae (assembly GCF_030222135.1). NCBI lineage: Eukaryota > Metazoa > Chordata > Mammalia > Primates > Aotidae > Aotus > Aotus nancymaae. The sequence goes on from NW_026988413.1 coordinate 37,446,843, forward strand.
TCATTAAAATATAACCTGAAGAACGTTAAATATTATATCTTATTTGATAATGCACCCCATGTAAACTAACATGTCAAATAATCCTGTTTATCTCTATTTTAAATGCTTCATGGACCCTCTGTAGCATTCCAAAGTTAGAGGTCAACAAAGACAATTGTGAAGAGAAAATTTGATTTTAGGAAGCCCATCAAATACATCAAAGGCTTAAAACACTGGACCAAAATAGAATCACAGTAAAACAATAGTCGTTCATTTAAAAGTGATAATTAAAATATTTTTAAAAACAAATACCTATATGCTTTAATAAAGAACACTCAGTTTTCCAATCAAGAAGACTTAAGACAGCATAAAACAGAATCTATTTTTCTTTCCTCTCTTTCTTCTTTAACTTTTTGCAGTTTACTCCAAAGACAAAAATATTTTACATTTCTTGTTAATACTAAACAAAATTTTGTTCAAAAGAGAAAAATAAATTTTACTATGTTATTAGTGTATCAATACGAAAATTATTTTTAATAAAACATCATAAATATTATCTATCATGTTTTAAAAACAAATTTTTCATAAAACTTTTGTTTTACATGTTTCTCTGACTTAGTCATTTTTATTTCTTCAACCTGAAAACTTGAAGTAACTTAAAATCAGACAAAATTTTTAATACACAGTTTTGTTCTTTAATAGCTTTCTTCATCAAAAACATACATTGCTTTTGTTTATATACTCTGATACAGAGCTGCTACAGAATTATTTCTTTCATATCCAGTACGTTTTAAATCCTAGTGAACCTAATATGTCGTGAAAACCCTAGAAAGCAATTTTGAATTGTTTTATATAAGTATTTGTGGGAAAAAATTTTATAATTTCTTACAAAAATAGCTCTCCAAATTATTGTTTATTAACAGATATAAATATATTTAGCTCTTCTACACCATATAAAAATAATATGCAGCAAACCACCATGGCATGTGTATACCTATGTAACATTCCTGCACAATCTGCACATGTACCCTAGAACTTAAAGTATAATTAAAAAAAAAAAAGGATTTCTCAGTGGAAAGTCAGGAAATTAATGCATCCTGCCCTGTCAGGACATTTTGAAGAATGACTTTACCAGTGATTGACAAGAGTATTAAGCACACATATAATGTATTTTGACTTTTCTATATCATTTTAAATTAAAATTTATAATATGATGGAAAAAATTTTATCAAGAAAAAATATGTCAAAGTATATACACTTAAACTCATGTTTAATAATTCATATTTCAGTATCCTAACTTACAGATGACTCGGTCATTTTATAATTATTGATTACTTAACACTTTTCCCATTTAAAAAAGAAGAAGCGCAGCTTGTTGGTAGCACTCATTTAATTTTACAAAAACATGCTCCCTGAAGCTGAAGCAAATCTAACTGATTTTCGACACAACAATAAAATATAAACACTGTTTTTGGAGTTCTTTTTAAACAGATCTAACATGAGAATCATCTGAAAGATCAGAATCGTCTATTTTGGAAACACTGGATTTATCAAATGAATATTTGTTCAACAACTGTTCAAGAACTGTGTTAACATTATATGTAATAATGCTACGTTTTCTAAGATTTGATATTTTCAGCAATTGATAATTACTACATTTTGTAAATGGAAATATCACTACTAAAAACCGCATGCTATAAATAGAACAACTTTTTTGTTTGCAAAGTCAATATGCTCGAGAGATTTGAAAATAATAATAAAAGTGAGATACTTCATGACAAAACTATCTCAGGGTAAATACTGCAGCTACATGCACCACTGGTGAGTATACTTGAGGCGAATGGGAAAAAGGTTAATTTAACTTGACATAACCCTAAGATTTTAAGTTATTGAAAAGAATTTTGATATTATGACACAGGTACCCTCCCTACCGTCTTTCTCCAGTCATTCTGTTTCAAGTAGTCACGTGGCACCCAGGAGGACTATGAACCTCAGGAGTATCAGGAGAGAAGACAGAACTGTGAAGACTATACCTAGAGGATCCAACCCCTCTCAAAATAGCTAGGAGGTGAAACAGGAAAAGCAGAGAAAGAAGCAGCTAAATTTGGCTTAATTCTGGCTTATAACTGCTGGTCTACGCACTAAGAACATGTCTCTAGACTTCATCATGGCCACCTATCCAGAACCCTGAATCCAGAGACTGTAAACCAAAGATGTAAGTTCACAGTCAAATCAAGCAAGTATCTAATTATAATTTACTGATATTTTTGAAGCCATTTCTATTTTACCAATAATTTTAAAACTAGCTTTATTTACCAACTATCACATACGTATAATATATAGAGACATACAAACACACAGAAGCAGATGTTATGCTTTCACAAAGGATTTCCATTTACCAGCTATAAAGTAGTTTTTTTTCTTTTCCCCATTCAGTCTATCAATCTTCAATTTAGTTTCATTGCCATAAGCAATTGTTAACTAGGCAACAAATTTGCATTTCTAAAAGGACAAATCTTAGGTGGAACAAAAAAATGTATATTTCATAAACACAGAGCTAATACTTGAGGCCTAACTATTATATCATCATTTGCTCAAACCAAAGGGGAAAAAAACTGCTCAAGTAAAAGTTCACTTAAGACAAGATGGCCAGAAAAGCACCTTAAACAAATGTATGACTTATGTAAATTTAAAAGAATGGTAAGAGTTTTGAATATACATTGGCAGATATCCTTAAAATTGGAGATTCCCTTGATAGATGTAACTTTATTTTATAAATGAGTTTCCAAATAGCCAATTAATTTCTAGAAAGGTATATTTTAGTTTAGTAGGGTATTCTTTGTTAACTTAGCTACTGTTTCTTAGCTAAAATTACTAAGTTCAGTATGGAGAAAGAAAATATTTTTTATGCCTATACGCAGCATGGATATATCCATAAAAGAAGGAAGCCTATTTTATCTGTGGGGCTACCTTGTATAAACATCTTATGTAGGAGAGCTTTCTTTCCACCTTTAAGATGTGATAATAACTAAGCTAAAAGGTTAGCAGTTTTAATTTTTGTTATTAATGCATTGCTTAAGATTTTTATTTGCCTTTCATAAAGTATTTAAATAAAAATATTCAATTAAAAAAATGAAATGTGTTTTGAAATTTCTGCATATCAATCCCTAGATGAGACTAATTTGGGAGTCTTCATTTTCAAATGTAGTTCTTCAGTGAAGTGTTGTTCATTTGAAATGCTCTATCGTGACTTTACATTTTAGTAAGATTTCACCATTTCTGTAAGACTTGCTGCTTCCAGGGCCAAATACTTATGCATGTAAAAGCCAGAAGGAATTCAGGTCTTCAGAAGTTAAGCATCCCATTTTCACTTAAAATACTGGCTTTGTCTCTTAGGTTCTCTTGATCAACTTAGACAATGATGATTTTTCCTTACCTAAGTGATATGGTTTGGCTGTGTCCCCACCCAAATCTCAACTTGAATTGTAGCTCCCAGAATTCCCATGTGTGGGAGGGATGGGGTGGGGAATAATTGAATCACAAGGTCTGGTATTTCCTGTGCTTTTCTCAAGGTACTGCATAGGTCTCACAAGATTTGATGGGTTTATCAGAGGTTCCTACTTTGGCTTCTTCCTCATTTTTCTCTCGCTGCTGCCATGTAAGAAGTGTCTTTCACCTCCTGCCAAGATTCTGAGACCTTCCCACCTATGTGGAGCTGTAGGTTCAATTAAACCTCTTTTTATTCCCAGTTTCCAGTATGTCTTTACCAGCAGCATGAAAACGAACTAATACACTAACATGCAAGAAAAATAAACAAATGGATAGAACACAAAAATCCCTGCAAATTTCCAAAAGAGAGCACTTACTGCAATCCTCAGTTGCTCTGAGAGAATGATGAACACAATGGCCCTGATGGGTACTTCACTTGGTCACTTGGCATTCCTGAGGGTTGCAGAAAGCTCTACTTTGTATCCCTCTTCTGACACCATCTGCTCAAGAAAAGAAAAAGGAAAAAAACTGTGGCTAAATTAAATTTAAAAGCGCTCAATTGAGCAAACAACAATTTCAGAATTGGGCAGCCTTCCAAGCCAGAGTAGGCTCAGAGACTACAGTGCAAACACATGATGGAAGAATATTTACATAGAGAAAAAGGAAAGTGAGGTACAGAAAACAGAAGTGAAGTACAGAAACAGCTGGATTGGTTACAGCTCAGCGTTTGCCTTATTTGAACATAGTTTGAACAGTTGGCCACCTCTGATTGGCCAAATCTCAGTGATTGGCCCAAGATAGGCTACAGTCTTCTTACAACTCCATTTACGTTGTAGATCATGATGTCAAGAGAAACCGTTAGGCCGAACTCAAAATATGTAAGGAGGCAGCTTTAGGCTAAACTCGATTTAACAAGTGATGTGTCTATTACTCCTTTCAGTTCTATCAGGTTTTTGTTTTTCTCACAGATTTTCCTGCTCTGTTGTTAGTTGTATATACATTAAGAATTATTACATCTTGTTGGAGAATTGACTCATTTTATCATTATATAATATACATCTTTAGTCCTGATAATCTTGACCATTCTGAAATCTGCCTTTGGATTAATTTAGCTCCTCCAGCTTCAATTAGTATTATTAAGGTACACTTTTCTCCAACTCTTTACTTTTAACCTCTTTAATTCTTCACATTAAAGTGGATTTCGTAAAGGCAATATATAGTTTCCTAGTTATTTAATCAATTGTGACAATCTCTGTCTTCAAACAGTTGTATTTATACCATTCACATTTAAAATAAATTTTAAATATTTAAATAAATACCATTTCTAACAGTTTTAGATTTATTGCATTTGTTATCGTTTTTTTCTCTTTTACCCTTTCTTCTCTTCTCTGCCTTGTTTGTACTTAATTGAGCATTTTGTATGCTAAATTATGATATCTCCTCCCTTAGATTGCAATTTTTTTTCTATTACCTTTTAGTAGATATCCTGGAGTTCGCAATATATAATTTTCATTTCAACTAACACTATACTGCTCCAAATACTGCTGTGTATTTTTTTATGCAAGTACCTTATAGAATGCTTCTAATTTTTCCTCTCATTCCTATAATATTGCTGTCATTCATTTCACATGTCTGTTTGAAATAATCATTTAATACAGTTCTTTATTGCTTTAAACAAACAATTATGTTTCAGATCAATTGCAAATATGAAAATATTTAAATATTTTCTTTTTTTCTACTCTGATGCTTTTCCTCTCTTTATTGGATCTAAGTTTCAGGCCTATATAGTTTTCAGTGTCTACAGAACTTATTTTAACTCTGTAGATGAGATCTACTAGCAATAAATTCTCTTTGCCGTCTAGTTTGGAATTTTCTCTTAACCCATCTTCAAATTCACTGATTCTTTTCTTAGCATGCCAAGTCTGCTAATGAGCATATATATCTAAAACATTCTTTGTTTCTGCTACTCTGGTTTTTTTTTTTTTTCATTTCTAGCATTTTATTTTATTCTTTCTTAAGATTATCTATATCTATGCTTACATTATCTATCTGTTTTTACATGTTATCTACTTTTCTCCAGTATAGTCCTTAACATAGTAATCATAATTTTTTAAATACCCTGTGTCATATCTGAATTCTGTGTTATAACTGAGTCTGGTTCTTATGATGTCTTTGTATCTTCAGCTAATGTTTTATTTTTGTTCTCGTTTTTGACATGCCTTGCACATGCTATATTACCCACAAATATGTGTAATAGGTACTGAAATAAATAGATTTTGAATGTCAGGGTTTATGTTAATCTGGCTGTGAGTTGTTCTGTGCTTAATCTTTGTTGTGCATTCTAAAATCATCCGAATAAATCTGTCTTTCATTGTGCCTGTGTCTTGAGCTTGTGACTTTCCCAAGTATTTGTTCAAAGGTATTGCCTTTTTCTCCCAACCTCCTATTTCTTTCACAGCTACAAATTTTTTGATTTATTTTCTTGAAGAAAGACCTCACCTCTATACACTATGATTTTATTCCTCTGGGAAGGAATCCTCTTCCCAAATTGGGATTAAGTGTCAAAATTAAGCTTTGGTAGAGTCTTCTTTTACAGAGAGTAGGACTTTCTCTATGACGAAGGTTCTTCATGTTTATTTCAATGGATATTTTTCCTGACAAGCATAATGACTACTTTAGAGACCCCTAAAAAGTTTTGTAGATGCCTTTTATGTTCTTAAAAAGCCCAAGGAAATCCCCATTTTTCAGGCTTCAGCTTCACACAAAAATTAACAATTTAGTATAAGTTCTCACACCTGCCTCATATAAGACTTGGAGCTCCTCAAGATCAAAGATGTTCTAGTTTTTCTTTTTCATTGTCACACAACTAGTACCTATCATAATGCTTGGTATAGAACTCATGCTTTATAAATATTTTTGTTAGTACTTGGGTGAGAGACTGCCTGGGAATACCGGGTGCTGTAGGCTTTAAAAAAAAATTTAAAAATAAATAAAAAATAAAATTAAAAATAAAAATAAAAATAAATATTTTTTCTGAGACATACTAATAAATTAGCATTCGATTTATTTCATGATGCTTTGGCAAGTAAATACCTATATGTGGCCACATAGTACACTAGAATCCAATAAGAAGAAAACGGAAAGAAAGACTTAAGTATTTAAAAAATAAAAGTTTTAAGTACTGAAAGGGTTCATTCCAAATCTTATTGATGTGAAAGTCAACATTTCTTTATATAAAACTATGTCTGCCTACTAAGTCTACCAAATATTACAGAATAGCAGATAAAATTCCAGGGAATCTCAATATTATTAAAAATGTAAATCATGTTGAATTTCATCATTACTGGAATTGTGGCAGTTTACTATTATCTATTAAGCATTGCAACCTCTGACATTTTGATTCATAAATATTTTAATGTTCTTTATAAGATTAAATTGTTTCCTAAATTTAATTGCAAAATTAAACAGATCATTTATTAAAATTGTACATTATAACACTGTAGTAGGACATGTCACACTTTTAATACAGACCTGGATAAATAATGAATAATCTTAATACATGAGACCAATAATTGAAGATTATATGTGGACATAGAGTGTTTAAATCACTCGATATTATATAGGCATTGCTAAAATAACCTTTGGCTTATAGATTTGCTATCTGGACTATAAAACAAAGTGCTAGAGTGCCATCTCCTGGAAAGTATGATGATCTGGAAGAGGAGGTGTGATTGAATATGAATTATTTATTTAATAAGTACTTCAGATTAATCAAAACAATGAGGAAGGTTAAAGGGAAGGATAAGCCTACAGATTTCTCTTCTCACGGTAATAATTGTGTTTTAATATAGAGTAATATAAGATTAAATATTTCACTCTTATATGTAACATTATTATTTCTTTACCTTTCAGAAGGTTACATCAACATACACCATTACTTTGATTTTAATATTCAGGACATTTGCTGAGCTTACAAAGCACATAAGGTAAATCATCTCAGTCATGAAATTAACTTCCTGTTTAAAATCAGTTAGGACTCTCACTTTATAGAGCCCCCTCACTCATTTTCTAATCTTATGACCATTATCAAAAATTATTAAAATATGTGGCTATAAAAGGTATTCAAGTCATTTAGTGAAAGGTTGTACATTTATTGAGTATACATTTCTGTACCTCGTATCAATTCCAATCTTAAATTCTCTCTTCTTTATTTTTTTCATGTATAACAAAAAGCCTTCAATGGTTTACATCTATTTTTACATATTTCCTATTAGAAAAGTCATTATTGCTCTATAAAGTCCCCTATGCTCAATATTTAACCTATTTCATCTTAAATTTCTATCAGTGGAGTTAATATTTATGAATATATTTTATTTTTCTCATGTTTACATAATTTTTGCTATTTTGTGCTGAATTTCTAAATATTTTAAATTATTTTCAAAAATATTTTATTGCACTATTAACAAATACGTAACAAAATTTTGTCACACAAATTACTATCAGGTTTCAGGCTCACTTTTTTTTTTAATGGCCAGTATATTAGTCACATTATTCTAATGATATTTTTGTAATATTGCATGGGAAATACTATTTTAAAAGCGGTACATTAAACTTACAAAAAAATCATATTAATGATAATATTTATTGATTTACTATGAGTTACTAGTTGACACTCTACAAAGCTATAAATAAATATACTGTAACAATACAATAAAATACAATATACAATGAACGTTATCCCTGTTTTCCACATAAATTATCCACCAAACAACTATAAATGTCAAAACTACACTGTTATTAGTTATTTGCTATATACCAGTTTGTGTTGAGAAACCATGAAAAAGATTACTATGTAAGAATAAGTGGATTAATATTTTTTAAGTTTTAAATCTTTCTTTGAAACTTTATTAAATGTATTGTAGAATTATGTACAACATATTGTATCCATTTAAAGTAGGCAATTCACTGAGTTTTAACAGCTGTGTACACCATTGTAACCATCAGCAAATTGGTAATAGAGAACAGCTCTCCAACCATTGGCTTTAGGCAACAATTACTGGCAATTTTATCATCATAATTCTTTGCATTTTTAAATAAATGTAATCTTACAGTATGTAATTCTTTTTTTCTAGGTTATTTTACTCAACATATTAATTCTGACACTCCCCTATGTGCTTGTGTTTACCAGTAAACTTTGCTATTTTTAATGTTTATTTATTGTACCTAATTTATTTACTGTTAATATAATTTTACACTAATTTTTGACTTGGGTGATATTGTTATAGCTACTGTAAATAAGTAGTGTATATGGTTTTGTGGAAACATAAGTTTTTACTTTTTCTTGGATAAATATCCAGGGATACAATGGACGTATCATAAAGTAAGTTTATGTTTAATGTAACTGCAAAGTCTCTCTTTGATATATCAGGAAAAAGACTCTTCTTTTTCCCCATGAACTCTCACGGCCTGCCTTATATATCTACTTTCTGGAAATAATCACATTGTCTTGTGTATTAGTTATGTGTATGCATGCTTTCTTTACATAAACTCTACTATTAAAAACCACATGAAGACAGAGACTTATCATTTTTTCGATTTTCATATACAATACTCCATCAAAGAAGGTGTTTAACAAGTACGTGTTTCAAAAATAAAAAATCTTAATTTTAATACAGAAATCTTTTCATATATTTCACTTTGGTTCCACTCCCCTTGACATGAGGTACTTACCAGTGTACTTTCTTCTATATTCAATACCTATTAGTATTGTTTTAAAAGATAATTCAGTATTGCTTTTAAGGACATGTGAATGGTAAGAATGCAGTCAAGTTGTTTCTCCCATGAAGAGAAATGAGATTATGGTGTGTGATCAAATCACAGGAATAATAAAAGCCTATAGAAACACAGGTGTTACAATAACAAACGATACTTGGAGAAAACATCGTAAAGGCCTATTTTGAGATGACTGATATGTAGCAGATTTTGTTCTAACTTGAGACAGGAATGAACTCTAAAAATGAGTTCTTGACTGGTGTAAACCATCAGTGGGACTTCAACATTGGTTATTCTTATGGCCTTCTTTGAAGGTCAAGACTGCATGCTGACCAACAAGAGACAAAGGCAAGAAATAAGAACTTAGCCACCAGAAATGAGATTAAATGTGATTTCATGAATATGAAATACCTTTTAAAAAGTCAATGTGCTAATTAAAAGTGTTCTTGGACATGAATAAGCCAGATATCTCAGCAATATTTATAGATACAATCACTGCATTAGACAAGCCAAATGATACATCCAATATACCAAGAACTTTTCTTTCTTCATCAGACATGATGAGTAGTAATTATGCACCACCTTAAAAAAATGTGTTTGTCATGTTCTATAGAAAGATTCTGAATCCACAAGAGTGTTTTAAAGACTTTTTGAGAGGAAAAGACACTAACATAAAAATTTACTATGATTTGAAGAGTGATAGCATAGGGACACAATCATTGGCTATATATATTTTAATCATAGAATTAATTTTCAAAATGAATTCAGTTTTACTGTTTAAAATAGCTTTTTGCTTTAAATCATTTTACTGGAATGATTAAAACTCAGTTGAAAATTGTTGAAAGTTTGTATCATCAAGTATATTAAATTTAGAAGTCAAACAGGTAATTACATTTGGAATATTAAATATGTACTACATGGGTGGCATTATCTAAAAGAAATAGATAACTGATTTTAAAAGATTATTCCTGAGAAAAAGATAAGAGAGAGAAAATGAACAATCTGTAAATACAACATTTCATAGCACTGATTTAAATTATTAAGGTAAATAATTTTAAAAGGCTAATTTTTCTGGAGTATTTTAATTAGTCTTAGTTTTAATCTATCAGTCATTTACATCTTATTGTAAATAAGCTCTACCACAAATCACTTTTCTCTTTATGTATTGTATTTACATTTTTCTCCTATTCCATTAAAACTCACACTTTTCAAAGGAGTATGTCCTGGCTTGAAACGTATACCAACTTCTAAATAAATAAAATTATGAAGCTTTCAGATTTAACTCTTGACAAGAGGCCTGCTCCTATTGGAAAAATCACATGGATCACTATACACAATTTGTGTAAGCTTAAAGGCAAAACAAATAAAGCCTAAGAGATATCAGTTCAAAGCTTGATAATGAATACTTACTAGCTATGTGATCTTCCATGAATTACTAAACCCATTTTGTATTGATACATGATAATCATACATATTTTGGGGCAACATATAATATTTTCATACATGCATATAATATGTAATGATTAATTCAGGGTAATTACAATATTCATTACTTCAAACATTTACTATTTCTTTCTGTTGGTAACATTTTTAATCTTCTAGTAATTTTGAAATGTACACTAAATTTTTGTTAACTATTGTCACCCTACTGTGGTATCAGTAAATATAATTTATTATATATTATATAGTATCAAACACTAGAGCTTATTTTTTCTAATTTTATTTTTGCACCGATTAACCAGTCTCTCTTCATTCTCCCACCCCTTTACCCTTCCCAGCTTCTGGCAACCATCAATCAACTAACCCCTTTCATGAGAGCAATGTTTTTGGCCCCCACATATGAGTATGGACGTGTGATACTTCTCTTTCTGTGTCTGGCTTATTTCACTTAACATAATATCCTTCAGTTTTATCCACGTTGCTGCAAACATTTTGAGCTACAGTTTCTATATTTGTAAAGTGAGACCAGTAACTATTTCTTTGCATAGGTTTTTTTTTTGGTAATAGTTTTTTTTGTAATAGTTTATAGACTATTTATTTAAAAACCCTGAACCCAAGTAATGGCCCAATAAATAGTACTTATTTTATAATCAGACACTTCTAACTTGTAATTAAAAATCTCTAATGTCCTTCAAAACTGCTGAATGTTTATGTCAGAAAATTTTCATGATTTATCCATCTTACTCAATGTCTATTCAAACTTCCTCCAAGATTTATGTAATTAATTTGAGGCTTAAAAGCATAGTTAGACACACACCTTTGTGAATTGCTTTAATAAAAGTGTGGTGAAGCAACACAGCATGTTATATACTGTTTGGACAGTCTCATCAATTTGCCTCTGCAAATTAAATTGTATGGCAGCTCCTGGACACAGTATGCAGAAGTACTCTTGGAAATCTTTACAGATTATCTAGATTTTCCCACATTTAAATCATATGTCTTAAATTTCTTCATTATGCCTAGTTCCCATCCAATTAAAATATAAACTATTGTTATAGTTCTATCTCTCTATTCTCATTGATTTAATTTAAAATAAAGTTGACACATTTCTCCATTGCTTCTATTTTTTGGTTTAAGCAAGAAAATATTGACTCTTAGGCAATGATGTTAGCCCATTAGGTCAGAGTATATTGGAAATCAAGGGAGTTGTAATGCAAAAATATAAATATATAAAATATATATATGCAGAGTAAACAATAAGATTGAACTATTAAATTATTAGTGAATAAGAGCAATTTGGTGTCTTTTAATGACATTAATGTATAAATGGATGTATTTATCCAGCATGTAAATTTTGCTATGTGCCTAACAAGTATGAGATACAATAATAGATACTTGATATATATAAAGTTTAATAAAGTTATTTAACTTTTAGGAGCCCATAGCATAACAAAATGAAGAGATCTCAATAAATAATAAAAAATAAATAAATAAAAACAGAGAAAGTAGATCAGTGTTCTAAATCACAATGCCAAGAAAAATTCTCACATAACATATCAGGGAAAAATGACACGCAATAAAATCAAGCCAAAAGTCTGAAAGAAAATTATAGTACATTTTTGAGACCCTTGATTATGAATTTAAGTTAGGTTCTAAGCAGTAGACAATAAGAAAATTTCAAAAGGTTGTGCAAACAAGAAGAAAATGGTCTGAACTATATTTTAAATCATTAACATTCTAAAACAATAAAAGTTGATCCTGATTTGAGAGAGGAGACAGGAGTAGAGATCAACACAAGGGGATAATTCGAGGTTTGTCCAAATGAGAAACAATCAGGGATTATTCTATGGCAGAGCGGTACAAATCAGTAGAAAGAGATATATTTGAGAGATTATAAGAAGATAAAATTGAGAAGTTTTGAAAAGTAGCTGTATACTAGTTATTAACAAAAACCCTAACTTTGTAATAAAAATTACGAAAATTGGAAGTTCTAGCCAGAGCAATCAGACAAGAAAAAGAAATAAAGGGTATGCAATTAGGACAAAAGGAAGTCAAATTGTCTCTATTTGCAGACCACAAGATTGAATATTTAGAAGACCTTATTGCCTCAGTCCAAAATCTTCCAAAACTGATAAGCAACTTCAGCAAAGAATCAGGATACAAAATAAAATGTGCAAAAATCACAAGCATTCCTATACATCAATAACAGACAAATAGAGAACCAAATCAAGAGCAAACTCCTGTTCACCATTGCTACAAAGAGAATAAAATTCCTAAGAATACAACTAACAAAGGATGTAAAAGACCTCTTCAAGGAGAACTACAAACCACTGCTCAAGGAAATAAGAGAGGACAAAAACAGATGGAAAAACATTCCATGCTCATGGTTAGGAAGAATCAATATCATGAAAATGGCCCTACTTCCCAAAGTAATTTATAGATTCAATGTTATCCCCATCAAGCTACCAATGATCATCTTCACAGAACTGGGAAAAAACACTTTAAACTTCATATGGAACAAAAAGAGAGCCCACATAGCCAAGACAATCCTAAGCAAAAAGAACAAAGCTGAAAGCATCATGCTGTCTGATTTCAAACTATACTACAAGGATACAGTAATCAAAACAGCATGGTACTGTTACCAAAACAGAGGCATAGACCAATGGAACAGAACAGAGGCCTCAGAAGCAATACCACACATCTACAACCATCTGATCTTTGACAAGCCTGACAAAAACAAGCAATAGAGAAAGGATTCCCTGTTTAATAAATGGTGTTGGGAAAACTGGCTAGCCATGTGCAGAAAGCAGAAACTGGCCCCTCCCTGACATCTTACTCTAAAATTAACTCCAGATGGATTAAATATTTAAACATAAGATCCAACACCATAAAAATCCTAGAAGAAAACCTAGGCAAAACCATTCAGGACATAGACATGGGCAAGGACATCATGCCAAGGACTAAAACACCAAAAGTAATGGCAACAAAAGCCAAAATAGACAAATAGGATATAATTAAACTTCAGAGCTTCTGTACAGCAAAAGAAACAATTATTAGAGTGAATCAGCAACCAATAGAATGGGAAAAAATTTTTGCAATCTACCCATCTGACAAAGGGCTAATATCCAGAATCTACAGAGAACTAAAGTGGATTTACAAGAAAAAAACAAACAAACCCATTCAAAGTAGGCAAAGCATATGAACAGACCCTTCTCAAAAGAAGACATATATGAGGCCTACTAACATGACAAAATGCTCATCATCGCTGGTCATTAGAGAAATGCAAATCAAAACATGGAGCTATCATCTTAAGCCAGTTAGAATGGTGATCATTAAAAAATCTGGAGACAACAGATGCTGCAGAGGATGTGGAGAAGTAGGAACACTTTTACCCTGTTGGGAGTGTAAATTAGTTCAACCATTGTGCAAAACAGTGTGGTGATTCTTCAAGGATCTAGAAATAGAAATTCCATTTGACCTAGCAATCCCATTACTGGGTATATACTCAAAGGAATATAAATCATCCTATTATGAAGACATATACACATGTATGTTTATCAAAGCACTGTTTACAATAGCAAAGACCTGGAACCAACCCAAATACCCACCAATGATAGACTGGGCAAAGAAAATGTGGCACATATACACTATGGAATAGTATGCAGACATAAAAACAATTTGTTTGTGTTCTTTGTAGGTACCTGGATGAATCTGGAAACCATCATTCTCAGCTATCTAACATCAAGAACAGAAAATCAAACATGGAATGTTCTCACTCATAGTTGGGTGTTGAACAATGAGAACACGTGGTCACAGGGAAGGGAGCATCACACACTGGGGTCGGTTGGGGGGCTGTAGGGGAGAGATATCGGGGGGTGGGGAGGGATAACGTGGGGAGAAATGCCAGATATAGATGATGGGGTGTTGGAGGCAGCAAACCACCTTGACATGTATGTACCTATGCAACAACCATGCAAGATCTACACAGGTATTCCAGAACCTAAAGTACAATTTAAAAAAAAAAAGGAAATAGTAAACAGTAAATAGTGAAGTTACACCTTTAAAGGCCAAAGTGGTTGCAGATACATGTTATAGAAACAAAGCTGACTAAGTGTACTCTAGAGAAAGTAGTATTATTCTAAAGTGATTTAAGGATTGCATTTACATTCATGAGTTAACATAATACATCTCTGTAGAGGATTTTTTTTTAATTTTGTTTTAATTTTCATGGGTAGTTTTATATAATTTTGGAGCACATCAGATATTTTTGTACAAGATACATAATAATCACATTATGAAAAAGTATGTATTTATCCCTTTCAAGCTTTATCCTTTGTGTTACAAACAACCCAATTATACCCTTTTAGTTATCTGTAAATGTACAATTAAATTATAGTTGACTATAGTTACCATGTTGTGCCATCACATACCAGGTCTTATGCATTCTTCTAACTATTTCTTTGTACACCTTAACCTTCCCCACCTCACCCCTGCCCGCTCCCACTACCCGTCCTATCCTCTGGTGACCATCCTTCAATTACCTATCTCTATGAGCTCAGTTGTTTCGATATTTAGATGTACAAATAAATGAGAACACTTGATGCTTATCTTTCTATGTCTAGCTTATTTTACTTAACATAATAACCTCCAGTTCCATCCATGTTGTTGCAAATGACCAAGTTTTATTTTTCTATGGCTGAATTGTATTTTATAGTCTACAAGTACCACAATTTGCTTTATCCATTCATCTGTTAATGGACACTAACGTTGCTTCCAAATCTTGGCTATTGTGAATAGTGCTGCAACAAACATGGGAGTGCAGGTATGTATTCTATCTGTTGAAATCTATTATTTGGTGTATATACCCAGAAGTGGGATTGCAGGATCATATATTAGCGTATTTTTAGTTTTCTGAGTAATCTCCAAACCATTCTCCATAGTGGTTGTATTAATTTACCTTTCTACCAACAGAGTATGAGAGTTCTCTTTTCCCCCTATTTTGCCAGCATTTGTTATTGCCTGTCTTTGGGTAGAAGACATTTTATCTGTGGTGATATGATATTTCAGACAATTCTTATATACTCAAAAATGCCCAACATATATCTAGAGTTCCCTAATTGTTTTACTAACATTCTAAATTTCACAAGACTCAAATTTAGCTTTTAATTTCCCTGCAATCTGTTCTTATTTCTGCACTCTCTAGCCCAGTTAATGGCTTCACTATAAATCTGCTTCCCACACACATAGACCAAAAAAAAAAAAAACCTCCTTTTCATGAGTGATGATTATTACACTGTTCTCTTTGACTTTGTCTTCCCATTTTAAATAACTCTGAAGGGTCTGAAATTTACCATACTTTCAAGGTAACTGAAGTCATGTTTCATGAAAACCTTCATGAAAACAGGAGACATTAGACTCCTCAGTTAGAGGGAAGACCTGTGTTTCTTACATAAGCAGCATGAGTGTCATGTTCATATTTTTGGCCCTTGCTTTCCCAACACAAGAGGGGCCACATGGAGTGGTCCAGTCAAAAACCGCACACACAGTGAGTTTTTATTACAGCTGAGAAACTACAAACTTAGAAAATCCTAGTTGTATTAAAGGAGCCACTAGAGAACACCCTCTGGATCTTTGCCTTTGAGGATGACATTATCTTTATTATGGCCAGGAATCGTATCTGCCCTCTTCCCTGAAGAGAAATCATCTCTCTATTTTCCAAAGCTGCTTGTTATACAAACATCCTTGACAAAATAGTTCAGAAAGTCGATACACAAATACTGTAGAGAATCATCTCCCAATACTCATTAACTGTCACATCTGGCTCCCAATCTTACCACTAAACCCTTGGGAGACACCATTCTGCTCTCTGTTTCCATGAGCTGAACTCTTTTTAAATTCCACATGTAAGTGATTTTATACAGTTTGCCTTTCTCTGTTAGGGTTATTTTACTTAACCTAATGTCCTCCAGGTTCATCCATGTTGTCAAAAATGGCAGGACTTTATTTCTTGTCTGTGATTCAATAATATTCCAGTGTGTATATATCTGTTTTTACAAATGTCTATGTCTAGATATATCTCCAATCATCTGTTGGTGGACATTTAGGTTGTTCAAATATCTTTGCTAATGTGAGTAACACTGAAATAAACATAGGGTTATGTATATCTCTTTGAGATATGACTTTTCTTTTGGAATATGCCAAGAAATGAAGAAATGAGATTAATCACATATTAATTTTTTGTTTTTTGAGGAACCTCCAAACTGTTTTCTGAAGTTGGGAGAGGTGATAAATCACTGTGGTTTTGATTTGTATTTCTCTGATGTTTAGTTATGTTGAGTACTTTTTCATATACCTATGAGCGATTTGCCTGTCTTTTTTGAAAAATGTTGATTTAATTCCTACATCCATTTTCAATTAGTTGTGTGTGTGTGTGTGTGTGTGTGTGTGTGTGTGTTTTGCTATGGAGTTGCATGTCTTTCTTATATATTTTGGATATTAACACCTTATCACATATTTATGAATGTTCAGCACAACATTGTGACTTTTTTTCTCACATAACATTGTAGTATAAACATTCTCTACCATCTCAATATTCCTAATGAACATATTTTACCAGGTGTTGAATATCTAAGTTATTTATGTGTTTTCCTCATTATATTGCAATTCCTTTGTGTATTTCCTTATGAGATTCCTACAACAGGATTACAGGATAAAAGAAGGAGAACACTTAGGATATTAATGTATATTTCCAAATTTCTTTCATATTAACCTGGAGTGTTCTAATTTAAACTTTTACCAGCAGTAGATATGCAACCAACTCACCACAACTCCATCAGTATCCTTATATTTTAAAAATATTTTTAATTCAGTAAGTGTAAAACATCACACTATTTTTTATATTCTGTTATTCACTTTACTCTTATTACATCTGTAGTTAAACTTTAATATATTTATTGATAATATATCTATCTTTATAATTTTTAAAATTGTCTTTACTTTCTCTGTATTAGTATGCAGGTATTTTCTCCTATTGATTTATAAACTAAATATTAAATTAATATACTAAATATATTAATATTAAATTAACATACTAAGTATTAACTTTTGAAGCACACTGCAAAATTTTATGGATCTACAACTACTTCTTTTACCTTTTGTGATATAAACAAATTAATACATGTTTAGAAAATAGTTCATTAGCCACCACTAAAGAGTCACCTACCATCTATATTACTGCTTGATTACATTTCTTTTGTTCACTTGGAGAATTTTATATAATTCCAAACATTTTTTCTTGGATACTACTCTTTTGTGGGAGGGAGGTATGAGTCCTGATTTTTTTTCAAGTTTCCCATATCATTTATTCAAAAAAAAACTCTACAACTCCATTGCAATTGTTATATGATTCTTCATTTTTTAAAATTAATTTCCTATACATAGCATCCACAAATTAATTTTCATTATTATTATTATTATTATTTGAGACAGAGTCTCACTTTGTCACCCAGGCTGGAGAGTCATGCAGCTATCTCAGCTCACTGCAACCTCCACCTCCCAGGTTCAAAAGATTCTCCTGCTTCAGCCTCCCAAGTAGCTGAGACTACAGGTGTGTGCCACCATATTCGGTTAATCGGTTAAATTTTTTTGTATTTTTAGTAGAGATGGGGTTTCACCATGTTGGTCAGGCTGGTCTTGAACTCCTGACCTCAAATGATCCACCCACCTCGGCCTTCCAAAGTGCTGGGATTACAGGAGTAAGCCGCCCTGTCCAGCCACAAAATAAGTTACTATGCACACCAGAGACTATCTCAGAACTCTTCCATTCAGTTGTTCATTCAATTGTATACATATTCAACAATATATTTTATTATTTTTATCTTTTTAATATCTTATGCTTTTATTATGACAAGTTTCCACTTGTTTCAATCTTTTCCAAAATTTGTATGGCATTTGTCCCTTAATTTTTAAAATAATCACTTTGGTGACAGCATGTATTTTCTCTTGGGAAGGAATATTAACCTAAAACATCACATAATTCCCAGGTGCTATATTTTTATGCATGAAAATATAGTTCTTTCTCCAGAGACCATCTTTAAATCAATAAGCCATCTGTGCCTGATATGAGAGGTCTGTTTAAAGATGTCATAATGAATCATGTCTAAAACTGGAGCAGGGAATATGGAGTCATTTAAGAATTTTTTATTGAATATGGGGTTAATGTACACAAAGAAGCCCCTCTTGTAATAATATAATATGAGATTATAGTGTAAGTTTCTAATATAATAAAATTCTGGAAAAAGACAGTATATAAAGTAACATCTTTCAACAACTTCAATGTTTAATAGTCAGTAGAAGCTCTGAAAAGCTGATCTTGCTGGAGGTCTGGAAATGCTGGAATCTTCACAAACTGAGACATAGCAAGCGTTTGAGCTCCCCTCCTAAGGTTAAAGGCAGTCTAGCCTCGAGCTCCAAAGATGATAACGAGATGGAATGCCAATCACATTTTATTTTGACTTTTAGAAAAATTCTGCCAAGATGAACTATAAAAATAAACACAAATGGGATTTATGATAGTTTTTAGGAGGTGCCTTGGGCCAACTTTCAAGATCAATGAATGTGTTTTTGACTCTAATGCTTAGAATGACTCCATTATATACCTTGGAGTAAATAGTTTATCTAACATTATTCTTTTGGAAAATGCAATAAATGGAATTTTCTTCATCAAAACAAAGTGTATATTGTTAGAATAAAGTTAAAGTTATTGATTCCTCTATAAAAAGTTGTTATAAATCCTGAAATAGTACTGAATTGTGTAGGTCACAGAGGACTTCTTTCTGGAAATGTCATATATCTATTTCTCCACTGGAGCATAACATCTAGAAATAAACTTTTATGAACCAGAAGGAAATGATAGAAGCTACATGATCTAGCAAAGGAATAGTAAATTGCAGAAGTTTAGTAGCACTCAAAGGAGAACAAAAAACAGATGTCACAATCCATTTTCATTTGACAAAAATTTCTAAAATGCTTACAAGCTCAATGAAAAACGCCAAACTTAGAGAAAAATAATTCTAGGGGTATAGAATTAAAATGAACACTTATTTATATAGAATTGCTAACACACATATATTACCACCACATACTTTGCTACACACTCTTTTATGCATATTAGCATAAAAACCTAATACACTGATCTGCATATCACATATGCGAAATCTTGGTGGGAAATGGACTTGGTATTCTTCATAGATTATTAAATCATTGGCAAGAAGATATCAATGATACATTTATAAGTCTATTCACTTATAGTAGAGGAAATTACTAATGACTTATAGCAAACAATTGTGTAAATCTCAAGGTTCCATTGGAAATAAAATGTATTATTTACTCACTCTTTAATAAACATGCATTTTGTACCAGTATCCTCCCAAATACCGAGATGGTTCTATAGATGAAAAGATCTATGAGAATTTGTCTTTAAAAAGACCTCACAGTCCAGGATAGACTGGCGGTGAAGCTTATACAACTGAGAGCCAAGGTTCTTTAATTTTCTAATACATTGGAAATATTTATTTATTTACAAAAGCAAATTTATCTTCAATAAACTCAAAATCATAGTACTGAAAACTGAAAACAACACAAAAGGTCACTTTACATAGAAAAAAACTGACAGATTACATGACAGGTTGGAGACATGAAACCCTAGTATGGGGCCCATCAGACTAGACTTGTATTCTTTTAACTATTCCTTCTGGTGATTCCTATGTTCCAGTCAGTAGAGCAGGTCCAGTTAATTCCAAACAGTATGTTTAGTCTCAGTTATGGAAATGAACCTTTCAGACATAAACTTTTTATCAACATTAAATTTTTGTTTTTACTAATATTGAAATTTTGTTGTTACTAATATTGAAAATATAGGGCTGGTGGGGTGGCTCGCACCTATAATTCCATCATTTCATGAGGCAGAGGCAGAAGGATCACTTGAGCTCAGGAGTTTGAGACTGGCCTGGGAAATATAGGGAGATCCTTTCTCTACAAAAAAATTAAGAAATTCGCCAGGCATGATTGTGCACACCTGTAGTCCCAGCTACTGGGAAGGCTGAGGTGAGAGGATCACTTGAGCCCAGGAGGCAGAGGTTGCATGCACTAAGCCAAGATAACATGTCATTGCACTCCAGCCTGGGCTACCGATCGAGATCCTGTCTCATTAAAAAAAAGAAAACATTTGCTGCCAAAGTATAATAAAAAATATTAAGCAAACCATCACTTAATGTAGAAAAGCATAGTAATATAGAAAAGAATACAACTTTCTGTGAATAAAAATAGTAAGAGGCAAATCTACATTTTTTTGTAGACATTTTTCAGTCCCTTTGCCAACTTTATCTTATAAACTAGGTGGTAAAATGCTGAGTGGGAATTTTTATGCCTTCACAGAATTTCTGCCAAGAACAAAGGCTTAGGGCAGGAGTCACAAGTTATCTGCATGTTCTAAAGAGCATGACAAGAAGTTACAGGCACTCCCACCAGCACTTATTAAAGGTATATTTTCACAACCTTAGGGTAGACAAACTGTGCCAACAAAAGAAGGAAACATCAATAAATTGGATATTTTCAAGTTTAAAAATTTCTGCTCTTCAAAAAATACCAGGTAGATTAGCGAGATGATCAATATGATAATCAATATTAACTTGATTTAATCATTTTACTTCATGTACATAAATTAAACCACCACATTATATCCGATAAATGTATACAATTATGATTTGTCAACTATGAATAACAAAAATACATGAAAAAAACAACAATAAAAAATAAAAAGAAAAGCCATAGAGAGGAGAAAATATTCTCTATATTGTTAGTATAAAGGTAAATTGTTATAACCACTTTGGGAGCTCATTTTCTACAAATGTAGTCATAAACTTACTACATGACCTAGCAATTCCACTTCTTCATATTTGTCGAAGATAATGAAAAGTATGTATATATAAAGATTGTAAATGAATATCCATACCAATTTTATTAATAAGAGTCCCAAACAAAAACAATTCAAGTTCAAAACGTGAATAGGTAAACTAAACATAGTCTATTATACCAAAGTTTATAATAGAATCAACCCAAAACAAACAAAACAAAAGGAATACCAATGTACACAACAGCAATGAAGAACCTCAAAAAATTGTGTTGGGTAAAAGAAATCAGACACAGTATTTTATACTTGCATAGAATTCTTGAAACTTTAAAACTAATAAATAGTGAGTGAATGCAGATCAGGCCTTGCTTGAGATAGAGAGTAGGGGAGGGTGACAAAAAAAACCTAAGGTAGGAGGGGGTTTTTGGGATAATGGAAACATTTGATATCTTGGAGAGGTTATATAGTTTTATATAATTTGTTAAAACTCATTGACTTATAAAGTCCATGTATTTTATTATATGGAAATTATGCTTCAATATCTTCTAGGAGAAGAAAATATATTTGGAGGTAACAAACGATTAACACCTTGAAGTGAGTAAGTTTACAAAATACCTGAAATTCCATGTGACAATCTGAGTGTAGGAGTTTATTATTTAACCATAACAAGCATAGATGACATTATCTTCTTGTTCTAGAATATCCTATTAACCTGAGGCCTAGTTTTGGCTCTGAGAATATAATTAGCTTAATCACTAATAAAAAGGTTTTAGAGGGGTAAGCTGACATATAATTGCTAATTTCTAAATGTAGTTTAACTGCTTGTCTACATAATATTTAAATGAAGTAAAATTATATAGATAATTCTATGATTATTTGTTTGTACATATATCTGCCTGATTGATAAAACTGTTAACTAGAACGTTTTTGGAAGTTTTATCTAATATTGATATTTACTTTCTGATCTAATCACAAAAGACATTGCAGTGTGAGCCTCTTTCTGTGAGCCAGTATTTCTAACCAAATAAAAAGCTATAATACCACCTCCTATATACCTCAAAACTACTGGAAATGTCATATATAGAAACAAACTAGAAATAATAACAAACATTACTTGGAGGGCTTGGTATGTGTCAGGCACAATTCTAAAATTTATATACCTTCATTCATTTAATCATTATAATAACCCTCTGAGAAAAGCATTATTACCATTTCCCAATTCAGTGAATAAGATAACATAGGCTTATGATGTTAAATAACTTTATTCAAGGTCTTTTTAGTAATTAAGAACTAATTTAACATCATAACTTTGTTTGATTTCTTAGGTTTGAAGTATGTATTATTTAGGATAATCCTCTAAGAAATTGGTAACTGTTAGTTCTGTAAAAGATTTTTTAAAGATGTTTACGCAATATTTACCTTGGCTATCTAATCAAGCAGCTTACCAGATGTAAGAGAGGAATTCACAACATGTCACTTTAATGATCTGCCATCTAAAATTTTCCCCCTGGCTGCCTTTTTCCCCTAGGAAACATGCAGTTGATTAATTCTTTCCTTCAAGTCACCTGGGAAACAACATACACCTGGGGAGCCTTCCCAGCAGGTCAAAAGAAGTCTAGCTCAATCATTCATTTCAACATTGGCTCCAAGGAATATGCTTTCTACAGTTTTAGTATGACCCCAACCTAGGAATGAGTAAATTGAAATAACTTATGCAAAATAAAAATATCTAAATAACAGAAGAAAATTCACAAACTTAAATGTGGCCTCTAACTCTTTGATACATTTACTATGATACAGATAGCATCAATGTAATATTGAGAAAAGTATTTTTAAAATATTTATCAACCTTTACTTTGGGATTTTATTGAAAGAAAAAACATGTCACAGTTTTTAAAAAACTAAGAATGTTACACAAACCTATGCTATATATGTATTTGTATTTTGCCCCATGATTCATTTGTTATTATTTTTCCTCATGAAATCATCACTAATTGTGTCTACATATTGGAATGCAAACGAAATAACATAGGTCAAATCAACTTAAAAATGATATCCCCGGGCCAGGCGCGGTGGCTTACGCCTTTAATCCCAGCACTTTGGGAGGCCGAGGCGGGTGGATCACGAGGTCAAGAGATCAAGAACATCCTGGTCAACATGGTGAAACCCCGTCTCTACTAAAAATACAAAAAATTAGCTGGGCATAGTGGCGCATGCCTGTAATCCCAGCTACTCAGGAGGCTGAGGCAGGAGAATTGCCTCAACCCAGGAGGTGGAGGTTGTGGTGAGCTGAGATCGCACCATTGCACTCCAGCCTAGGTTACAAGAGCGAAACTCCATCACAAAAAAAAAAAAAAAAAAAAAAAAAATGATATCCCCTATTCAGATTGAGCTTTGGAGCAACAACTATGTGCCAAACACATTTTAGGTGATTTTTCACATATTTATAATCTATAGGAATTTTTTTTCTCTTTTAAGTATTGAAAACCGTAGTTTATGATCTGTTTCCAAAGGAATACACAGTAGGCTCACTCTAAAATAATTGCTAAGGAAAGTTTTTGGACAGCAGATAAAAAACACCAGAAAGAAACCTGTAGTACCAGTTGGTAAAAATATAGATAAATCTAATAAAATATTTTCCTTCTCTCAAATTCTTTGAAATATGTTAAGAAGTAGAGGGCAAAATTGTAAAATTTCTGAAATTATTTTTAATGTATGCACATGTAATATATGACAACCATAGCATAATATTTAAAGAAGATTTATATGGTGGTAAGATTTCAACATTAAAATTGAGGTGCTAAAATAGCGATTCTAAATATACTGAGTATAAGAGAATATATATTTTTAATTCCTTGAGAAAACACTACAAACATGCAATTAAATAGAGTCAAAACTACTATAGCTAAATTAAAATGAGATAATAAAGCATGTTCAAATAATGCAAAAGAAAGATGAAAAGACAGATGGAATAGAAACAGAGACAGCAAACAGAAAACAAATACTATTTGTACTCAAATTTAAGCATATCAATGATAATAAATGTAATGGGTTTCATCACACCAATTAAAAGATAGATATTTTAGGAATAAAATAAAAATATGACCCAACTATATCATTTTTCAAGAAACTCACTTGAAAAAGTAAATAGGTTGAAAGAAAAAAAGAATGCAGAAAAGCTATTTTATACTAACACAAAAAGAAGAAGTGGATATATAAGTAAGCTAGAGCTACAAAATTGGAAATCTCAATATATATCACAATAGTTCAAACATAAAATAAATTCTTAGATATAAATCTAATAAAACATGTACAGGATATCTATACTGAGAACTATAAAACACTGATGAAAGAAAATTTTAGAGTTCTAAATAAAATGGAAGCATTCCAAGTTCATTAATTGAAAGACAAAATATGAATCATGTGATTTATCAATTGATCTACAGACTTCATGCAATACCAATCAAAATTTGAGCATATTTTCTGTGTATAAAGACAAGTGGTTCTAAAATCTATTTGAGTAAAGAAACTATACAAGTAAGCGTAGATAAATTCAAAAAACATTGTATATCTAGAAGAGCCCATTGTCTCAGCCCAAAATCTCCTGAAACTGATAAGCAACTTCAGCAAAGTCTCAGGATACAAAATCAATGTGCAAAAAATCACAAGGCTTCTATACACCAATAACAGACTTAAAGAGATCCAAATCAAGAACGAACTGCCATTCACAGTTGTTACAAAGAGAATAAAATACTTAGGAATACAACTAAAAAGGAACGTAAAGGATCTGTTCAAGGAGAACTACAAACCACTGCTCAGTGAAATAAGAGAGGACACAAACAGATGGAGAAACATTCCATGTTCATGGTTAGGAAGAATCAATATCGTGAAAATGGCCATACTGCCCAAAGTAATTTACAGAATCAATGCTATCCCCATCAAGCTACCAATGACCTTCTTCACAGAAC
The DNA here is from genome assembly GCF_030222135.1 of Aotus nancymaae. Classification (NCBI taxonomy): domain Eukaryota; kingdom Metazoa; phylum Chordata; class Mammalia; order Primates; family Aotidae; genus Aotus; species Aotus nancymaae. The sequence continues at coordinate 37,472,400 of NW_026988413.1, forward strand.
TGGAAAAAACCACCTTAAACTTCATATGGAACCAAAAGAGAGCCTGCATAGCCAAGTCAATTCTAAGCAAAAAGAACAAAGCGGAAGACATCACACTACCGGACTTCAAACTAAAATACAAGGCTACGGTAATCAAAACAGCATGGTACTGGTACCAAAACAGAGATATAGACCAATGGAACAGAACAGAGGCCTCAGAGGCAACACAACATATCTACAGCCATCCGATCTTTGACAAACCTGACAAAAACAAGCAATGGGGAAAGGATTCCCTGTTTAATAAATGGTGTTGGGAAAACTGGCTAGCTGTGTGCAGAAAGCAGAAACTGAACCCCTTCCTGACACCTTACACCAAAATTAACTCCAGATGGATTAAAGACTTAAACATAAGACCTAACACCATAAAAACCATAGAAGAAAATCTAGGCAAAACCATTCAGGACATAGGCGTAGGCAAGAACTTCATGACCAAAACACCAAAAGCATTGGCAACAAAAGCCAAAATAGACAAATGGGACCTAATCAAACTCCACAGTTTCTGCACGGCAAAAGAAACAGTCATTAGAGTGAATCGGCAACCAACAGAATGGGAAAAAATTTTTGCAGTCTACCCATCTGACAAAGGTCTGATTCCAGAATTTATAAAGAACTAAAACAGATTTACAAGAAAAAAACAAACAAGCCTATTCAAAAGTGGGCAAAGGATATGAACAGAGACTTTACAAAAGAAGACATACATGAGGCCAACAAGCATATGAAAAAATGCTCATCATCACTGGTCATTAGAGAAATGCCAATCAAAACTACATTGAGATACCATCTCATACCAGTTAGAATGGTGATCATTAAAAAATCTGGAGACAACAGATGCTGGAGAGGATGTGGAGAAATAGGAACACTTTTACACTGTTGGGAGTGTAAATTAGTTCAAGCATTGTGGAAGATGGTGTGGTGATTCCTCAAGGACCTAGAAATAGAAATTCCATTTGACCCAGCAATCTCATTACTGGGTATATATCCAAAGGATTATAAATCATTCTACTATAAGGACACATGCACACGAATGTTCATTGCAGCACAGTTTACAATAGCAAAGACTTGGAACCAACCCAAATGCCCATCAATGATAGACTGGACATGGAAAATGTGGCACATATACACCATGGAATATTATGCAGCCATCAAAAATGATGAGTTTGTGTCCTTTTTAGGGACATGGATGAAACTGGAAACCATCATTGTCAGCAAACTGACAGAAGAACAGAAAATCAAACATCACATGTTCTCACTCATAGGCAGGTGTTGAACAATGAGAACACATGAATATAGGGAGGGGAGCATCACACACTGGGGTCTGTCGGGGGGAAATAGGGGAGGGACAGTGGGGGGTGGGGAGTTGGGGAGAGAGAGCATGGGGAGAAATGCCAGATATAGGTGAAGGGGAGGAAGGTAGCAAATCACACTGCCATGTGTGTATCTACGCAACAATCTTGCATGTTCTTCACATGTACCCCAAAACCTAAACTGCAATAAAATAATAAAATAAATCAATAAACAAAGTAGCTAACACATTTTGATAAAAATATATGTGTTTAAATGAGTAATTCAACCCAATTCTAAGAATCACTCTAAAGCTATATTAATACAGTGTGATATTGGTGAAAGGATATACATGTAGATCAAAGAAATAGAATAAAGAGTTCAGAAATAAACTCACACACATATGGTCACTTGGTTTTTAACTAACATATGAAACAAATTCAAAAAATAAAGACTGATCTTTTCAATAATTAATGGTGAATCAACTGGTCATCTCTAAGCTAAAAATGAATCTCAAAGCAAGCCTGCTAGTTTTATTAGAATTAACTTAAAATGAATGACTGCTCTAAATATAAAACAGGAAACAATAAAACATTAGAGAAAAATGTAAGGGAAAACCTTGATAATAGAGGATTACATGAGGAATTCTGAGACATGATAACATAAAAGTAAAAGTGTTAAAAGTATTAATTAATTGGACTTTAGCAAACTTAAAACCTTTGTAAAATACCCTTTAAAGAGATAACATAAATATTACACTGGGAGAAGATATTTGACAAGAACTTTTCTCCAGTATATGTAAAGAATGTTCAGATGCAATAATAAAAATACCCAGTTAATAATTGTGCAAAGGTCTTGAACAAAAACTTCACCTAAGAAAATGCAAGAAGAGTAAATAGGCAGATAAAAGATATTTAACATCATTAGTCATTAGGAAAACACAAATTAAAACCACAATAAGATATCACTACTCATCTATTAGAATGGCTGCAATTTTAAAATATGAACACTATCAAGCACTGATGAGAATGCAGATCAACTGGATTGCTGCTGGTAGGAATGTAAAATGTTACAGGTACTCTGGAAAGTGATTTGGAATTTTCTTATAAGTTATTTCTTATCATATGGCCCAGTGATCTATCTCTTAAATATTTATCCGAGAAAAATCATCAGACAAAAATCTCAAAAAAATATTCAAAGCTTTATTTGTAATAGTTCAAAACTGAGAAGAACTCAAATGTCCTTCAGTAGGTAAACAGATAAACACTATATATCCATACAATGGAATATTACTCAGAAATGGAAAGAAATGAAATATGAATACAACAGCCTGATAAATTTCAAAAGCGTGTTCTAAATGATAAAAGCCAATTTCAAATATTACATACCATATTATTTATATAATATCTCAGAAATGGAAAATATAATGACAAAGACTAAATCCACCTTTGCCAAAGATGTGTGTTGGCAGAAGGGTGAAGAGCAGGTGTAAGTATGAATGGTTGGCATGGGAAAATTTCCTTGGGCTTATATTACAGTTCCACATCCTGATATTCCATGGTTACATGAAGCAGCTATACATGTGCTAAAATTCACAGGAAGAATACCAAATTTTTTAAAAGTTATTTTTACTATATGAAAATTTTAAATCAAAATTAGAAAAAAGAAATGAGGAATGGCTGAATCAAAAAGACTCAGGAAAAATAAAAGTCTTGCACAAGCTGATTCTTGTTCACCATGAAAAGAACTCAGCAGTATTTGTCATGGGGCCTGTCACACAGTAGTCACTTTAAGTTCGAATTGCAAAGATGTATAACTAACAGTAAATTTGAAATGGTTTCCAAGTGTAATAATTGAAAACTAAAAACACAGATGTATAATTTGGGATTTCAATCATTAAATATAAATTATGCTAAAATCTTTATTAAAATAGTTTAATTATATTTTTTTCTAAAATGAAACAAAAATAAATTTTAGAAAACAACATAAAATGGTTTTTGATTTAAGATATCTTTACATGAAGATCACTAGGCTATAAGGGAAAAATTGAGGCATGCACAATAATAAATTCATCCTTTTAAAAATGTTTCACTAACTTGTAGCTGTATAGAGATCATAGTTGTACATACATATATTTTATTTGGTCTTTATAAAGGTATGTTTGTCAAATGGAAAATGCATAGCACCATGTGAGTCAGCTTTTGCTGCAGTAATGCAATTTCACAAACAACTCCAAAATTTCAGTGACTTTATAACAAAAAGATTTATTTCTACTCACATTAGGAATTACAGCTGTGAGTTGGCTCTAGCTCTGCAGCTCTGCTGTAGACTGAAGATGAACTGTGAGTCTGTTGCTATGTGTTTTTATTGTCAAGAGTAGTTGTACATCTGAGAATAAGTTTTTTTTCTGATAAAAATCTGCAGTGAAATTGTATTTTTTTTTACTGTCAGCCATAGAAATCTCTTAATTGCGGATTATACATGCTTTGGGAAATATCTTATCTATCTATCTGGATTGAGTATTCGGAATGAAATAGCAAAGGACCCTTGCAAAGGACCATTTCAAAGCTCCTTGCCAATGTACCAGAAAAGAAAACTAAATTATTTTGAGGTTTCTTTGTTGTAGTTGCTGTTGTTTTGTTTTGTTTTGTTAGGGAATGTGGGAGGGGAAGAAAAAGAATAAAAGGAGGGAAATGGATAGAGGAGCCACTGAGATAATATGAGACTGAGTACTGCTGGAATAAAGCAAGCACTAAAAATATTTCAAAATTAGAGGAATTTTAACAGTTGTCAGGTTGATGTTACATTGTTACACAATAATTACTCTGCAGTCTTTTTAATTTCTCAGTAAAATTTGCTACACTCAATTGCCTCATGGAGAAAGTATTTTGGTGAGGAAGGTGGTGAGTTTCAAACTGAATTGAAGGAGAAACAGCAGCCACAGGATGGAATACATCCCTTATCCCGGACAAACTTGCTGGGACACCTGTTTGATACCAGAAATGACCATGGAAAATAGAAGCTCTTTGGGAATTCTCAAAAATCTAGAAAATGACTTTGAAATTCCAATGGCAATAAAAAAAAAAAAACTTGGGGAATGAAGGTGGCACCACCAGGCAATCTTAACAAGTCACAAATGACAGGGAGGGACACTCCAGCTCAGTTAGGGAAATAATTGACCACGTTTTCTCTAATGTGATCACAGCTATTAAAATCTTGTCTCTCTTGTAGCACACATGTGGCCCAATAGTTTTTATATTTTAAATCCCATTCTTAGTTCTACCTTACAACGCTATCAGAGGTTATGATTTTGCATATGGTCCACTTTTTGTTATTCTTTTTTATACCTTTGAATTGTGCCAACCCTCCTAAAATTGTGCTTGGAACATGATGAGGAAGGGAGAGAAGAAGGAAAGAAGAGAAAAAAATGAGCAGGTTTTTAAAAATGTTGGCCTTGCTGTATCTGCAATTTTTCTGTTATTTTACTCGTTCTTCATCAGACTGCCATCAACAGTTCTTCACCATCTCCATACCCCTTGCAACATGTATATATAAAACATAAATCTTATAATAAATGAATTCACATGTATTTATTCATAAGAATGATGTAACAAATCTATCATATAAGCAGGATCAATTTAACTTGATCTCTCAACACTCCACCAACTTCTTGCAAAGAAGAGCATACATACAAACACGATAAAATCCCATTCAGGACTTAAAGTTCACTTTGTAGTCAGAAAATCAAAAATTCTGTCAATTAGAGTGGGAATAAAGTAATGACTTTGTAATCAGAAGTAACGCAATGTCATCAAGGAAGGTCATTATTCTTACATTGTTCAGAGAAGTCCTGGGTAAAATTTATATTTCTTGTTTTCCTCCTGTTCCTTTTGAACATCTCTTCCACTTTTTGGTATCCTGGTGAATGTTAATATTTTTCTTGTGTTCTCCTCACCTCAGAATAACTAGATGCCCAGTGACCCCAAATGTTCAGCCTTTCCCAGCCTTGGTGCTTCACTGTAGAACTCATCTCTACTGGACTTCCCCGTCTCCCTCCCCACTGACAATACCTGTTATCTCACATTTTAAGAAACTCATCTCAGTTTGTTATAAAATATAGAAGAAAATGAGAAACTTGTATTAGCTTTAAAAGAAAATGAGGTATACGAGACAAATCAATAATGTTGTCTCCCATACCACCCGTACATTTCTTTTCTTTCTTTCTTTTTTTTTTTTTTGTGAGACAAAGTCTTGCTCTGACACCCAGGCTGGAGCAATTTTTGTATTTTTAGTAGAGATGGAGTTTCATGATGTTGCCAAGACTGGTCTTGAACTCCTGAGCTAAAGTGATCCAACCAGCTTGGCCTCCTAAAGTGCTGGGATTACAGGTGTGAGCCACCACACCCAGCCCCATACCCAGTACTTTTCTAATGTAAACTTTGGTTCCAGTAGAAACAAAGCATAAACTAGACAATGACACATAGGGCTTTTACTCCTCCACTCGCAGCCCCAACCAAAAAAAAAAAAAAAAAAAAAAAAAACTGTTGAGGGAATCACAATCATCCTCCTTTTGCTTTGCATCAGGACTTTCCACTGAGACTACATGGAAGCCTACAGGTGGTATAGGCTCAGGTGTTGAAATGGTAATAATGCACCATAAGCAATAATATCCTTGTAGAGCTTTGCAGAAGAGGAAAAAAAGCATAGAAAGGTGTTTAAATAGGAGAAAGGAATAGACATAGAGAGATAATTATAGATGAGAGAAACCACATCATCTCATGAAGGGAGGCGAATGGTGAGCCCAGAGGCCTGGTGGCTCTCTAGCTCCCAGTCATTAGAAACTCAAACAACTCCTCCTACCGTTGGGTTCTACTTCCATCAATCTAATAGAAACTCCTTCAGTGGTCTAGAGTAAAGCTTCCCTTTCTGTGCAGTTAAAAGAATTTTGACTGGAAGATGGTAATAAATAATCCCTGGATTCCATGAGCATCTACCCCGTTTTGCTTTCATAATATCCAGGTCCACTACAGTACTTGCCACCTTGTGTTTATTAGTTGACATTCTCACCTCTCCTACCAGTTTAGAACATGGCGAGGGCATCATCTGTTACATTGGTATTAGTAACAACACTAAAAATTTTAACTTATAGCTAAAAATAAGTGTCTAATGGATTACTGGAAAATGATTCTATTCAAAAATTAGAATCCATTTCCCTGTATCTTCCTATCCCACCATCTTGAGGGAAAAAGAGCAGAATCATTAACAGTACAAGGTCACTCACATCAACGGAGAAAGAATATAAAATGAGATTGCGGTAAAAGTGAAGAGAAAGAAAAAAAATTTAACTTCTCTCATGGCTTGAGGGAATGTTTAAAGGGATACAGGTGGGAAAAGAACACACCAACAGAGAAGCTTTTATTTGTTATCTGCCTAGTAGCCTTGATATTTTAATACTTAAACCAAATGATTTATTTTCTAATAAAATAAATTCTAGTGCAAAGCATAGTGGAAGAAGGAGAGTCTTCAAAGGGAGCAGGTCTTACAGTTAATTACAGCAGCCAAAGGACCTCTCTTTTTTTGTATAAATAGAAATAATATTCTGCTATCAGTAATTCAAGGGTGAAAGAGGTTGTAATCTATGTCTCTTGACCCTCTCAGTACCCAGGACATCAAGTTTTTGCAACTGGGTTGGGTGGCACAGTGCAGAGGGGCGGGTATAGTCCTTAGAGTTGTCAGGGGAGATATAAAAACACCTTGAAATCTGAAGGCACTTTGACTGCCAAGACTTGAAATTCCCTTTACTCAGTAGAATTTCCATCATCTTTAACAAAGTTTCTCTGAAGTGATTTTTTTTTTCTCAGTAATGTAACATCTGCATTACTCTCTTTTGACATCCAAAGAAGGTCTCCATAAATATGTATTTTCTACTGAATTTATGATACAACCACACTGAGTGCATCCTTGACATCATGTCACTTCCTTAGTCATGCATTGACATTATAATGTTATTTACTACAGAGTAGCATTGACAGCATCTTGGGAACACTGTGACAGCATTTTAGTTGCCATAAAAGTGAATATTAAAAGGGCATTTGAAAAAAAATCACTTGGAAGAAAAAAAAATAGAACCTAGAGATAATAATCATAGTTTCCTAAAACAATTTTTGCAACCTGAACACTTGTTGGAAGTCTATTCTAGTTCAATGATAGATGAGAGACTAAATGCTGCTCCTTTTAAAAATATAGAAAGAAACTCTGAAACAGGAGAGTAGATAAAATTCAGAAATTCTCACATTGGTTTTTGAATGCAAGATGCTTTTATTATCCAGCTTTTCAGTTTTTCGATCAAATGATTGTATCAGTGAACTGTCAATTCACATAAAATAGACATTTTACAAGGATGAATTTAAAATATACATTTTAGAAGAAAAGCACAGACTATCTCCAAGGTAAAGAAAGTCTGTTTTTTCCATTACTTTTAGAGTATGCCAAGAATTTATTTAAACCCAGTTATTCATGGCATTGACTATCACTATTATCTTCTACATTTATTAATGATTGCTCTTGTAGAGTCTAATAGATGTCTGCATGTGCTATTGGCAGAAGAGGGGAAGAAGAAAAAGTGAAATGATATAAATAATATTTACTTAGTGCTAACTCTGTGCCAAATGCTGCTCATTAAACATTTTACGTGCATAACTTCATTTAGTCATGTTGAGAGCTCTGTGGGATATGTATAGTTATTACTCATACTCTACTTGGGAGAAATAGCCTTCAAAAGATGAACCACTTTCTTACAAGCACAGAACTAGTAATGGAGTTGGGAGTGAAACATATGTGACCCCATGTTACGGTGCTTCTTCAAAAAATAAAAGGGAAAATACAGGGTCCGAAGTTTGCACATGGTGGGAATGGTTGAGCACACCCACAAATGCTTCTAGCTCATTGAGAAGGCAAGTCCATTCCCCATTCCGGTAGAGAGGCTTGTGGAAGGCAAATGTCTCTGACCCACAGCAATGTTTCATGGAGTCAGGATGGAATTACCAGATCACGTCTGAAAGGGATTGATGAGACTCTTCAAGAGTATGAATGGGCCCCTCTAGCGGCATCCTATAGCACTACCAAGTCCTTTGAGTTTTAGGCTGTTGCTACTGATACTCTGTCAAATAATTTTGATGAATGATTCATATTTAGAGGTAAGCATGATGGGGTATCTACTAACAATTTAGGTTTTAGTTATCATGTTTTTAGAGATGTTTAAGACCTTGTCATGGTCTATTTGAATTTTAGTTGTAGCTTTTAATGGTTTGGTTAAAATTTAACATTTATTTTGATTCTCTTAAACACACTTTATGCCAAATTTTATTAATTTGGTTCAAATGTATTATCACAGTGGCAGGCACAAGTTTATTAACGCTTAAATACTGTGCTCCAAAACAGATTGTGAGAGCAAGGGAGTATGCAATACCTGTCAGCAGCCTTGTAGACTGAGAATCAGGGAAATACGGACACATGGACAAATGTGCCTCTAGATAAATACAAGAGACAACATTAGCTGTCAGGTAATCTATGCAAATTTATTTAATGGTCAACAGAACTTAAACATGTTGTATTTTAGTAAAATTCTCACAGTTTGCTCATCACATGATCTTACATACAGAAAACCCTAAAGAGGCTGGGTGCAGTGACTCATGCCTATATTCCCAGTAGTTTGGGAGGCCAAGGTGGGCAGATCACCTGAGGTTGGGAGTTCGGGGCCAGCCTGACCAACATGGAGAAACCCCATCTCTGCTAAAAACACAAAATTAGCCAGGTGGGGTGCCACATGCCTGTAATCCTAGCTACTCGGGGGACTGGGGCAGAAGAATCGCTTGAACTAGGGAGGTGGAGGTTGCAGTGAACCAAGATCGTGCCACTGCACTCCAGCTTGGGCAATAAGAGTGAAACTCCATGTCAAGGAAAAAAAAAATGGAAAGTAAAGTTCCAGGGTATAACATCAACATGTAAAAATCAGTAACAGTTTTATACACTAACAACAAACTATTTCCACCCCCCAAAATAAAATCCAATTTGTTACAGCAATATAAAAAAATAAATTCTTTGGAATAAATGTAACTAAGGAGGTGAAGGATCTATATGCTGAAAATTACAAATCTTCAATGAAAGAAATTCAAGAAGATATAAATAAATATAAAGACATCCTATGTTTATAATCTGGAAGAATTAATATTGCTTAAATATCCATGTTGTCCAAAGTGATCTACAGATTCAGTGTAATCTTCATCAAAATTCCAATGTTATTTATCAGAAAAATAAATAAATCGATCCTAAAATGTATATGGAACTACAAACACCGCAAGTAGCCAAGAAAATCTTTAGCAAACAACAAAACTGGAGACATCACATTACCTGGCTTCAAATTATTTTAGAAAGCTATAGTCATTAAAACATTACAGTGCCAAATTCTTTACTTAGCATTAGTCAATAGAGTTATCAGGATCTTCCGCACACCATGAAATCTTATCAAATAGCATTCAAATTCAGTTCAGGATATCAATATATTTTTTTCATTAAAATGGGTTATGTAGAGAGCATCACTGAGTAATGTTGGAACTTTTTATACTAACTCCACTTTATCTGGACAACAGATAATTACATTTCTTTCTGATTCTTTCCTTTGACCCTATGATGTGAATTAATTCATTCAACCATTTAAACCATGGCATACATACAAAGATGACTTAAGGTTGTTTTTTGAGGGAGTATTTTTATACATACAAAATCATATTCTCAGTTTTGAAATCAGATTGCCTTAAAACTTCGATTCCTAGATAGCTACTCTCCAAAAAATCACTCAACTAAATTCCTTTTTCAATTTTGCACTTAGGAAGTGGAATAAAATGTGTGTTTCCTGAGGACTTTTAACTGAATGGATTTGCCTGGTAATGTTCAAATCATTCCTAGACATAGGAGCTGGATGTTTTTCAACATAATCTAACTGGCAGCTTGTTGTCTGCAGTTTAAAAATTTTTTAGCTTAAATAACTATTTTTGAAGGTGACTGCTACTTGAATCTCTGAATCTATTATTAGGATTTATTCCTGGAGATTTTTGCCTTTTATATGATGTATAATGTAGAAAGCATATAAATTTTTTTGATCATAGACTGTGCCTCTAACAAGTTATCTATATTGGTAGACCAGACCAAAACATGAATACACATCATGTTTCTAGCAATGTATTGTCCTCTAGTAATTTTCTGCTTCATTAGTTTTTTTCTAAAAGATTGAAGTAACACACGTACATGGGTGGATATTAAATAGTAAAATTATATAGAAATGCTTACAGTGAAGAACAATAAATTCTTATCCCAATCTTTTTCTTTCCACCCCCAGAGTAATATCTTTTCTTCTTTCCTCACTATCAACTTCTTTCAATCTTTGCATTTTTAGTTCATTTGATTACTAACTCCACATCTGTAAATAATATTATTACCAGTATTCTATGGTCTTTCAACTTTAGATATTGCCTAGTGACTTTCTGATATAGTAGCTAAGATTATGTCTCATACCATTCACATACTTTCTCTGCTAATATTGCTTTATCACTAATCTAACTTTGCAACTCTAAAACGTCAAATAATATATTCAAGGCTCCATTTCCTTTGCTATTAAATACAGTATAAAGACATGAGAAGATAAAGGTTTATCACATTTTGGTTAACTCTACTCAAATCAGTGGATGTGTCGATTTCAAATTTCAAAACCAATATAATATTTAAATTATCATGGTTATATTTTTAAAATATTATTATCTGCAAAAGCAAGCTGTGTGTTAGAATTACATTTCCTATTCTAAAGTTCTATGTTGGTCGGAAAATGTTCATAATATAAAGTTTAAATTGACTCTCCATTTTGTGCTCTACCAAGTAGTTTTATTATATTGTGGATTTATGAAATTGTCCATCATATTATATGTTCCATTGAATTCTTTTTATGTCTCATATCTCTATTCTCCCAGTGAATCCAAGCTGTCCTGGGACTTCTAAATCCTCTCAATGTTTTCTTGATCTCTTGTAGTCCTCTTTTTTGATTTATAATTTTTCTTCGCTGAAGTACAAGTAGGTTTCAGTTTTATATGGCATCAGTAATTATATGTCTGAATATTTATTTGTTATTCTTTCACATTTGTTTGTATTTTGACTAGGTTTAGAATTCTAAATTAAACAACATTATTTCCTTCTATACTCCCAAAATCCGGTTCAGTTGTTTTCAGCACCAATTGTTGCTGGCAGAAGATCTAATCCCCCATAACTTAACCCCATAAGGGGCCTGTTTCTGATGTTTGAAAGTCATTAGGATCTTACATTTGTTTGGCATTCTGAGATTTCACAAACTATGGCCCTTTATTTGGATTTTTTAATTGATTAATTGTTCTGTAAGTAGTAGTGTCATCAATTTGGAGACCTTTACTCTTCAGAGTTGCTAAACTAACTTCTATGATTACCTTGATAAATGTATATTTTAAGAAAACATGATTATGAGAATAAAAGTATTTGCAGAAATATTAGACTAGAGATCAAAACACAGTGAAAATCATATTCAACCAATAGAAATACTAGAAAGAGAGAACATATAAAACAAAATTATCAAGGTAGTAATGGAAATTATCAGATGGAAATTATCAAGATAATAATAGAAGATCATTTAGCAACTCTGAAGAGTAAAGTAGTAGTGTCATCCAAACTGATGACTACTACTACTTACAGCACAACGAATCAATAATAACAATAATAAATGATCCAAATGCAGGGTCATGTTGTCTTGAATAATACATTCTACTTCTTTAGAGAACGCCTCCCCTAACCAACCCTATGTGACAATCTGGCATGCAGGATAAGGAAAAGTAGGCGGTATCAAGCCTTTTTTTAATATGGACTTTATATATTCCCTTGTCTGCAGCATCGCTTTCTCTTCCTTCCTACATAGTGCCAACTTCAGAATTCACAGCCTCTCTGAAATTTTTACTTTCTATAGCAGGTCAGCTCCCTTCTAACGTATGTGTATCTGGAACACCCCATAAGATGTGGCTTCTTCAGCTCTGCTTCAGTTCTCAACACACTTCAATCCACTCTCATCTCCCAGAAAAGTTTAAATCTTTCGTCTGTTGATTATTAAATTCTAGTTATTTTATTTGTTAGGAGTTTGTGTCCTTAAAAATATATGTATTTCATTATTTTTATGCTGTATCATGAAGGAAAATAATATATATCTAATCTGCCATCTTAAATGAAAAATTTTAAAATATTTCTAATATAATCAAGAATTTGTTTTAGTATTAATTTTAATTATATCATGTAGCAATCATGTGAAGATTATAGAACTTACTAAACATCTTTGTATATTGCACTGCAATTGGATACATCAAAGTATATGTACATAATTTAAAGAACATTACAATATAAAATTGGCATAAATATTCCTCAAGTTACTGTTATAGTGTGAATATTTTGGTATTTTTTTTCTTTTTATATAAGTCTATGTATATTGGCAGAAGAGTAGAATGAATAGAGCAAATGACTTGCAGTTTAAAGATGTATATGCTAGTCTTGTTGTCATTATCTGGCTATGAGATGTTAAATTATGTCTTGAAATTCATCTATTTAGTATTTGAACATAATAAACATTAAGGCCATTTTAAGTTCTAAATTTTAATATGCTAAAACGGTACATTTCTTCACTGAGTTTTACAGGGCTTTAAAAAAAATTAAACTTTACTTGCAAAAACTTTTTCATCACCTAAATGAAATCTAAAACCAAATGTCATTTTTTTTTTTAGCATTGTGGGATTTCTTCTAAACTGGTTATAGTAACTGTAAGGCTTTTCATTTTCACATCCTTTACAAATATATATATATGTGTGTGTGTATATGTGTGTGTGTGTGTGTGTGTGTGTGTGTGTGTGTGTGTGTGTGTAATTAAGTTGAGCAAGGTTGCAGAGAAAGCCTAGGTGATTCATTACCTCTCTGAGCCAGACTGGGGTACATGTTCTGAACCTTGTTAGACTTTGCCAGTGTTGCTATTTTTAATTAGACTAGGGAACAGCAACTGACCTAAGACAACATGTAGCCTGGCCAGGACTAACACTCTGACCAAACAGGTTTAGGTAATTAGAGAGAGAATTAACACCCAGGCCCGGCCTGAGAGAACCCGGAAAGGGGCTCTAAGAGCAGTGTGAGCGGTCCAGTGGATCCCCAGCAGCCCTCCGCGGAAGGCCCCGCCCTGCTGTCTGCGAGCAGCCACTTACCAGTGATTAGAGTAATCATTCGCACCAGAGAAGGAAGCCAGGTCAAGCCTGGAAGCGCCAAGAAGCCAGCAGACATTTGCAGGCGTCGGAGTATCCACCGCAGGGAGAGTAACCTTCACGTTCAGGGCCCTCTCCTGACCTCTGCTCCCCGCAGACTCAGTCCAGCCGTGGAGAGGCCGGCCGTGGGAGAGCCTGACGCGTCTTCCTCGAAGAAAATGCAGAGCACCGTCTGGCGAAAGGTGGGGGTCCAGGCCCAGCTGCTCAGGAACTGACGTTACAGCGCTGGTACCCTGGGGCTCTCAGGAAGGAAGGTGGCCCAGGAGAAGAAATCCCTAGGGGGTGAGCCAAAACTGGCCCCAGAGGAACCCTTTCCTGCCTGGGGGCAGACACTCTCAACAATTCCGCAGGATCCGGCCAGCTTCCCGCAAGTCTCTGGTGTGGGTCTCCTGGGGAAGTCCGGGAGACCCGAGGAGCTCAAGCACTGAAGCCCTGGGAAGAAATCGGCAGGAAGAAAGACCAGGGAGTCCCAGGCTGCGGCCAGAGAAGATAATGACCCAAATAGAGATGAGGTCCCAAGGGCCCAACTGCCCACACACAAGCCAGAGGTGATTTCCCTGTCCGTGCGTCGTGGAGAATGCAGCAGTGGCGACCCCACCAGAGCTCCCCAAGTTCCAGGAACGTCACAGTCCTCGGCTTTGAGCGTGAGACGTCTCGTGCCCAGACCCCGTGACCAGCAGCGGCCTGTCCATCCCCCAAGACCGGAAAGGCAGCAGCAGACCCGGAAGCCCAGGGCCGTCCTCGGCGCGTCCTGCTGCAGGTGGAAGTTAATGACCTTAGAGACCAACTAGCGGCCGTGCAGCGCCTCATTGACAAGTCCCAGGACTTTTGAAGATGGAGCCAGCGTCTTCCTATAAAATGTGCAGCTGGTACCTCTGGAGCCCCTGAGCTGCAGCCAAGCTGGTTCCCCCCGAATCCTCTTCAACCCAGGCTTCCTCTCTGCCTCTGCGTTTGCCCTCTTCCCACTGCAGTTCAAAGCAGTTTCAAATAAAGTTCTCATTTAAAAAAAAAAAAAAATTAAAAATAAAAAAATAAAGATTTTCTCTTTTGATACTTCTAAGAGAGAAAATTGAAAAGTTGGTATAAGGAGTACAGGCTTAAATTATACATACAGAAAGCTCATGAAGCAACAGTGTGTTATATTGCATTATGAGTAAAATTTAAATTGACAGTGAATAGAAGCAGGTAATTAAGGCAAATGAAGCGACTACGTGAAACTTGTTTAAATAGCAATTATACATACAAAATGTATTTTAGAAAATCAACTACTTACAGGCATTTAAAAGTGGCCAAAACAAGCCGTAACACAAATTAGATTTTATTTTTGAAACACCTCGTCTGCAAAGTAGAGTTGTGAATTTATGGCTTTCTTGCCCGGGCAGATTTTCCAACCACATGCATGATTACAACAGTTGCAAAACCACAGAATTTTCAATTTAAGGTGACAGAAGAGAGAATTTGGGGCTGGAAAAGTAACTGTGAACTTAAGTGAGAAATATTTAAAGCAAAAAAGCAACAAGAATGAGACACAAAATATGAGTAAAAATACTGCACAAATTCCCACATTAATAACTAAAATATATATGTGTAGAGGTGGCACCAGGGGTTCAATGAAAAAGAAGCCATGTCCAGAGTGGAATCTAATCCTGAAGGAAACTGACAAAAGACGAGGTTTCTAAGTTTCCTATATATGTTTTTAAACTGTATGCATTTCCCTAGCCATTGTCATATCAAGCAGCAAAACATTAAAACGTTATTGGCTTGAGGTATCAGAAGACTGAAAAATTCAAGGCTTGCAGAACAACTGGTAATTTAAATAAGTATCCAAAGCAAGGAATAGACAGGTAATCCTTCCAAAATCTAATCACAAAATCTGCCCAAATTGTTGGGTAATTATCAAACCAAACAGTCACAGCAAGGATCCATAGGGCCAGGATAAAATAGCAGCAGCTGGAATCTGTCTGTACTAAGCAAAAGTAGCTGCTGTACTGCATAGGAGAGAAGAGATTGAAGAGCAAGCAAGTTAACTGACTCTAAGACCAAAAAATAACAAAAGTCATCAAAATCATATAGTAAAATCCAGGTTTGACACAATGTATCATCTAAAATGTCATGTTTTCGAACAAAAATTACTATGGATGAAAGATACAGGAAAGTAGGACCCATACTCAGAAAAATATATTGATAGTTAATAGAAATTGATGATGAGCAGTTGAATTTAATGTACTGTGACTTCAAAGCAACTACAGTAAATAATTTTCAATAATATTAAAACTTGTTTTCAAACAACTAAAAAATAAAATAATCCTACTGTGAAACAGATAAGAGATATTAATAGATGAATTATAACTACAAAATGGAAATTCTAGAATTAAAAACTAATACTGAAATTAAAAATACAGTAGGTGTCATAAATAGCATACTGATATGGCAGAAGAAAAAAATTAATAGTTGATAATATGGTTACTCAATCTGAAACACACAGAAAAAGAAGTTTTTTTTAATTAATGAAGACTTACATATATGTAGAAAAATACCAAGAAGCTTAATATACATGTGAATTTAATCTTAGCAAGAACAAAGAGAATGAAAATGAGTAGGAAAAAAGTGTTTGAAGTAACTATCAAACACTTTCAAAATTAGATAAACAATATTAACTTACAGGTCCAAGAAACAAAAAGAAGTATAAATGCTAAAGAGAATTCTTTAGTCTGAAGCAAAATAAAATCAGATACCTCCTTGAATATGTTGGAAGAAATGAATAGCACCAGAAATGGTAATTTTGTGAGGAAATTAAAAGTCTTTATATATATTTTTACTTCCCTAAATTTTTTTTTTATTTATTTATAAAGAAAAGAGGTTTATTTGACTTAGGGTTCTTCAGGATGTACAGCATGGCTCCAGCATCTGCTTCTGGTACGGCCTCAGGAAGAAGGCTTCACTCATGGCAGAAGGGGATGGGGAGCTGTCTTGTCACACGGTAAAAGAGGAAGCAGGAGAGAGAGGGAAGGAAGGTGCCAGGCTCTTTTTAACACTAAGTTCTTGTAGGATAAAACTCACTCATTACTAGGAAGACAGCATAATAGTGGGAGACTTTAACACTCCACTGTCAATATTAGACAGATCAACAAGACAGAAAATTAACAAGGATATCCAGGACTTGAACCCAGACCTGGACCAAGCAAACCTAATAGACATTTACAGAACTCTCCACCCCAAATCCACAGAACTCTCCACCCCAAATCCACGGAATATGCATTCTTCTCAGCACCACATCACACCTACTCTAAAATTGACCACATAATTGGAAGTAAATCACTCCTCAGTAAATACAAAAGAATGGAAATCCTAAATGTTTTTTTTAATGCGGAAAGGCATAGAAGTTTATCATATCATCTGTAAACAAGGATAATTTGATTTCTCTTCCAATTTTTATGCCCAGATGCCTTTTATTCCTTATCTGATTACTCCAGCTAGGACTTTCATATCATGTTGAATGATAGTGGTAAAGCGGGCATCCTTGTTGTGTTTCAGATCTTAGAGGAATGACTTTCAGTGTTTCTTCATTCAGCCTAACACTAGCTATGGGTCTGTTGTGTAGGAGTTTTATTATGTTAAGATATGTTCCTTATATACCCAGCTTTGTTCAGGGTTTTTATCATTAAGGGGTATTGAATTTTATCAAATGCTGTTTTAGCATCAATTGAAATTATCATATGGTTTTTTACTCTGTCATTCTGTCAATATAATGTATCACACTGATGGATTTGTGTATGTTGAAACTTCCTTGGATAAATACCACTTTCTTATGATAAATTAATTTTAATGTGTTGGTGAATTCAATTTGCTAGTATTTTTTGAGGATTTCACATTTTTATATCAGTGTTCATCAGAGATAATGGCCTGTGAGTTTTGGTGTGTTGTTGTTGTTGATGTGTCTTTGTCTGGTTTTGGTATCAGGGTAATACTGGTCTCATATAATTAGTTTGGGAGTGTTCTCTCTATCTCTCCTTTTTGGATAGGTTGTGTAGGATTGGCATTAGTTCTTTGAATGTTTGAGCAGTGAGGCCATCAGCTCCCAGGATTTTCATTGCTGGGAAAATTTTTTATTGCAGCTTCTATCTCATTGTTATTGATCTGTTCATGTTTTGGATATCTTCATGGTTCAATCTTAGTAGGTTGTATGTGTCTAGGAATTTATCCATCTCTTCTAGATTTTCCAATTTATTGGCATATCGTTGCTAATAGTTGCCACTGATGGTCCTTTGAATTTCTGTGGTGTCAGTTACAACGTTTCCTTTTTCATCTGATTTTATTTATTTGGGTCTTCTGTCCCTCTCTCTTTTGTTTGGTCTGTTTATCCTTGACCTTTGGAAGTTAGCTTATTAAATACTTTGAGGTAGTCTTGAATATTGTACTTTAATACTGATATATTTCTCTAGATTTGGGAAGCTCTCTGTTATTATCCCTTTGAACAAACTTTCTACCACTATCTCTCTTTTTACCTTCTCTTTAAGGTCAGTAACTGTTAGATCTGCACTTTGGGGCCCCTTTCCTTAGATATTGTGGGCATACTTCACTGTTTTATATTATTTCATTCTTGTGTCTCCTCTGACTGTGTCTTTTCAAATAGTCACTCTTCAAGTTGACTTTCTTCTGTTTGTTCAATTCTGCTATTAAGAAATTCCGATGCATTCTTTAGTATGGCAATTGCATTTCTGAACTCCAGAATTTCTGCTTGATTCATTTTAATTACTTCAATTTCTTTGTTAAATGTATCTAATAGGAATCTAAATTTCTTCTCTGTGTGATCTTTAAATCCTTTGAGTTTCCTCCACAAAGATATATTTACTTTTCTATCTGAAAGGTCCTATATCTCTGTCTCTCCAAGATTGTCCTCTGGTGACTTATTTAGTTCATTTGCTAAGGCAATATTTTCCTGAATGGTCATGATGCTTGTGGATATACAATGGTGTGTGGGCACCAAACAATTAGGAATTTCTTGTTATCTTTGTACAAGAATTTTGGTTTGTGGTTATTTTTAGTCATCTTGCTTGGGAAGGCTTTCCAGGTATTTAAAGGGAATTGGGTGTTGTGATCTAAGGTTTTGGTCACTGCAGCCATAGCTACATTAGGGGCCACCCGAAGCCCAGTAACACTGTAGTTCTTTCAGACTCATTGTTGGTCTTGGATAAGATCTGGAAAATTTTCTGGGTTACCATTCAGAAACTTGTTCTCTTCACTTAATTCCTCCCAAACAAATGGAGTAGCTCTCTCTGCTGAGCTTCCTGAAGCTCAGGGAGGAGAGACATAAGCAGTCCCTGTTGTCTAGACAGCCTTGTAGGTTTATTTAGCACCCCAGATTACTCTAGCCTGAGGTGGTGAGGCTTAAAGAAACTTAGCTTTCACCTGCTGGTAGAGGCACTTCCCTACCGGCTATGGGTAGTCTAAATGCACCCTCTATAGGCACCAGCTGAGTTCTTCCCAGTGCTGGCAGCACTTTGTTTCAATGCAAAGTCCCCCACTCCATTTTGGGAGAGGGAGTGCACAAATTCTCTCTTAATGCCAGATGGCAGCTGCTGGAGGATGGGGAAGGGGTGTTTTCAGCAATTCAAAAATGTCTTTTCTACCCTCTTCAGTGCTTTCTTCAGCAATATGAAGTTAAAACCGGGTATGTGATGTTAGGTTCTTATGAAAGTGCTTTTCGTGTCGATAGTTGTCAAGTATGATGTTCCTGCAGGGAGGATGATCAGTGAAGCTTCTATCTGGACATTTTGCTCTGCCTCCTCATTCAGAATTGATATTTTGACCTCCTCCCATGAATCACAAATATTGTTAATGGAAATCTAGAATGGTAAATCATTTTCAGAAGGTTTCCACTTTACACAGACCCATAAGAGTAATTACTGTCTATGGCAGCCTTACAAAATGTATTTCTTGATGAGTAAGACTTAAAAGTCAAAATTAAGTTCTGATCCATGGGATGTTGGATGTGTTAGCAGGCATGAAAACAATATTAATCTCCTTGTACAACTCTATCAGAGCTCTTGAGTTTCTAGGTGCATTGCCAATGCTCAGTAATATTTTGAAATGGAGCTTTTTTCTGATCAGTAAGTCTTAACAGTGAACTTGAAGTATTCAGTAAACCATGCTTTAAACAGATGTACTGTCATCTAGGTTTTGCTGTTCCTTTTATAGAGCATAGGCAGGGTAGATTTAGCATAATTCTTAAAGGCTGTAGGATTTTCAGAATTGTAAATGAGCATTGGTTTCAGAGGTAACAGTTACATTAGTCCCTTACAAGAGAGTTAGCTGTCCTTTAAAACTTTGAAGCCAGGCATTGGCTTCTCTCTAGTTATGAAAATCCCAGATGGTATCTTCTTCCAATAGGAGGCTGTTTTGTCTACATTGAAAAGCTGTTTAGTGTAGCCACCTACACTATACACCTAGGTGGATGATCTCACCTAGATCTTTAGAATAACTTCCTGCAGCTTCTATATCAATCTGCATTTGCGGCTTCACCTTTCACTTTTATGTTATGGGGGTAGCTTTTATCCTTAAACTTCATAAAGCCACCTCTGTTAGCTTCACATTGTCCTTCTGTAGTTTCCTTCCCTTTCTCAGCCTTCATAGAATTGAAGAGCATTAGGGTCTTGCTCTGGATTAAGCTTTGGCTTAAGGAAATCTTGTGGCTGGTTTTATCTTCTATCCAATCCACTAAAATTTTCTTTATATCAGCAATAAATCTGTTTCAGCTTTCTTATTATTTGTGTGTTCACTGGAATGGCACTTTTAATTTTCCTCACAAACTTTCTCTTTGCATTCTCTACTTGATTGTTTGGTGCAAGGGGCCTAGCTTTCAGACTGTCTCTTCTTTCAATGTGCCTTCCTCAACAAGCTGAATCACTAGTAGCTTTTGATGTACAGTGAAATATATGTAACTCTTTATTCACTTGAACACTTAAAGACCATTGTAAGGTTATTAGCTGAACAAATTAAAATATTGTTATGTAGCAAGGGATAAGGAGTCCTGAGGTAAGGAAAAGAGAAGGGGGAATGACTGGTAAGTGGTGCAGTTAGAACACACACAACGTGAATTAATAAAATCATCATCCTAAATGGGAGCTTTTTGAGGCAATTCAAAACAATTTCAATAGTAACATCAAAAATCACTGACCATTGGCCAATTTATAGTATGTGGCTTGATATGGCAATGCCTGGGCCAGGGCACACAGGTCTGAGCACCCTGAAGCCAGTGACTTTGATCTCTGGTCTCTAGGGTATGTCACTGATGTGTTCAAGGAGGCTTGCGAGAGTCTAGCCCCCCACCAACCCCTGCTTCTCCCTTCCCTCATTCCCCCTTCACATATTTCTTAGGAGGTTTATCTGCTACTTCCCCAATCGTGGCAACACTTACAACAAAGCCTGGAAGCTTAATGTGCACCTGTAATCACATGGAGAAGAAACCATTTGTTTATGACTGTGAAGGGTGTGGCAAGACCCACCTCAAGGGACTAACATCTCAGTTGTCATGTCTGATTCATACTGCAGAAAAGCCATATGTTTGTGCATCTAGTAACTGTGATCAAGAATTCAACACAAAAGCAAACTTGAAGAGACATTTTACACACAAACATAAAAACCAGCAAAAAAAAAATACAATACAAATGCAATGTTGAAGATTGTAAGAAGACCTTTACAAACATCAGCAGGTGAAAAACCATCACTGCCATCATACCAATGAACCACTAATCAACTGTACCCAGGAAAGATGTGGGAAGCATTTTGCCCGATCCATCCAGCAAGCAGCAAGGCCCATGAGGGCTCTATATGTCAAAAAGCGTGTTATTTTATGGTGAAAACACGAACAGAAGTTTTGAAACGTGAGAAAAACCTGTAAAAAGGAAATAACATATGAAGTATGCCAGAAAACTTTTAAACACAAAGATTATCTTAAGCAACATATGAACACTCATGCCCCAGACAAGGATATTTTTTGACATACAAGAGAAGGCTCTGGAAGAACCTACGCAACTGTGTTTATTCTACAAATCCATATCCTTTCCATGAGGAAAAAGGTGCCACTTTGCATGTGAACATATTGGCAGTGGCAAAACATTAACAGTAAAACAAAGTCTTTCTAGGCATGCCGTTGTACATATTCTGACAAGAAGAAAATAAAGCTTAGAGTAATAACTAGAAGAGTGAATTTTGAATGTTCTTCACACAAAAAATAATAAATGTTAGAGGTGATGGATATGCTAATTACCCTGATTATACAATTTGTATACACATATCAAAATATCACGCTTCACCCCATACATATGCAGAATTAGTGTCAATTAAAAAAATAACAAAAGCAAAAAATAAAACAAATCTCTTTAAAAACCTAGCTTGAATTCTCATCTCAGTGGATATAGCCCTGCTAAAACAAGAGCAAGGCTTATCTTTGTCTCCAAGTAGAAGGTCTCTGAACTGTATGGAAAACAAGGTGAGCTCCACAGTCAGGATACTACCCCTCAACCAAGTATCATATTGCTTTGTTCAAAGGACTACAAACCAATGAGCTTGGTTATTTTCCCTAAGAAACATATTTTTCTTTATTAAAATTGTTGATGCAGAAAAAAGAGTATCACTGACCACAGATATCATAACAGATAGGATAATAATGAACAAGTTTAAATATTGTAAGAATTACTGTAATATAGCAGAGAGACATGAAGTAAGCACATGCTGTTGAAAAACGGAAGCTGATAAGGCTAAATGTAAGTTTCAACAAAACCTCAATTTGTAAAACATGTAATATTGTGAAGCTCGGAAAAGCAAGGCACAATGAAAAAAAAGGCATGCTTGTATGTGACAGTTGATATTTACTTAATCCCAACATAGTGCAAAGACTGGCTGAAGACATTGGCTCAAAAGAGCCATTTTATTTTTTTAATTTTCAGGAATTTTTTTCAATCAGATTTTTAAACTATTGATAGTTTGAATATGGTGATGAGGTAGTTATTCATACTATGGAGGTCTGGACAAATTCTACAAACCAGATTCCCTCTCTAAGGCCAGTTCTTAGACATTCACAGCACATCACTACTTAAAACCTAAAAATTTAATTTATAATTGATATGGTTTGGCTGTTTTCCCAACCAAATCTCATACTGAATTCCCATTTGTGAGAAGGACCTGGGGGACATAATTGAATTATGGGGGCAGGCCTTTCCCATGCTGTTCTCATGATAGTGAATAAATCTCATGAGATCTGACAGTTTTATAAGAAGGAATTTCCCTACGTAAGCTCTCTTCTCTTGTCTCCCACCATGTGAGACATGCCTTCACCTTTGTCCATAATTGTGAAATCTTCCCAGCCACGTGGAACTGTGAGTCCATTAAACCTCTTTTGTAAATTGCCCAGTCTTGGGTATGTCTTTATCAGCAGCATGAAAACGAACTAATACAATAGTATTACTGCAAATGTTGATATTAGTGCCAGTGAAACTAGGTTATCTACAAGCAGCTCTCTTTTACTTTAGTGCATGTAAATTTTACGTGAAAATGCTATTTTATTATTAATCACAAGTGACACTCATGAATATACTGTGAGACAAAGTAGCAAACATAACAAACCATGTTTGCTCATTTCTGCTTGCTAGCAAAACTTCACAACCTCCCTGACTTGTGATCAACTGCAGCTCACTGAAGGGATGCTTTGACAACAAAACAGGATAGCATGCACTGCCCCCAATGTTTCTTGCCTGAGCCACTATTTTTTCCTTAAAAGATAAATGACCCTAGTCTTTGCCTTTCCCTGCACATAAGATAACTTCTGACAGGGGTAGTGATTATGCTTCTGTAATCTATAACCAGATGTACTCTTTACTCTTACACCCAAACCTTGATGTGATTCTGTTTTAATGTAACTCCTAAGTTTGATGTGATTTTGCACATACTGGACTCCCACACTTGTGTATAAGCAGTGGCTGAAACACTAAGCAGAACTGCCTAGGGCTATAGTCCTCAGTAAGACTTCTGAATGACACTAACTTTAATCCTTCCAAAGCTTGATTATGTTTTCTTTAGTGAATAATATTTATATGCTTTTGTTATAATTCTCAAAATTCCATACTGATAGCAAAAAGAGTGTAGACTATGTAGTTTCAAAGTAAACAGAAATATAACAAATTGTATAATTTAAAGAAAGTGATATTAATATAGTATCATTACATTATTAAAACATCAATCAGAATATAGAATATGGCATATGATCCAGGATGACTTGAAGCTTCCAAAGAGAAAAGTAACAACATTTTGTTTGATCACATTTGTTTTTCAGTAAAGTAATAAAGTGAGCAAACAATCATCAACATAGCAATGACTCAAAAAATAAAAATCTAGCATTTTCATGCAAATATTTACAAAAGTAAATTCTTAAAGTTATCCACTGAGTCTAACATATCATTTTTATAAAAGTAGTTTGCCAAAAACATAATTTATTTTCTTAGGAAAAAGCTTTTTTTCTAAGACCTTGAAATCAAAAGCAGTTCACTATAGATGAAGAACAGGACCTGCTAAGAGGAATGGGGGAATAACATTGATTGAGCATGCTAGGTGACATGCAATGTTAGGCTCGTTTCACAATCTGTATAGCAATTTTTAAAAGAATATTACAGCTTTATTGCTTTGAATAGAAAAGGACTTGAAATTTTATGGCATGTTTTTAGTTTTAAATATTAAGTTGTTTGTTTTAAAATGTGCTAATTGGGATAAATAAATTAGTTATAAATTTAGTAGACATTTACTTACAAGTACAATAATTAAAAAAAAAAATTCACCCAAAAGTTTTAAGTAAAATACACTCAGCACATACTTTCTATTTAGAAAATCTTTGAAACTACCCCAAACACTCAGTATTTCCTAGACAGGATCTTTGGCAGAGAGGACCTGAGTTTTGTATTGTCTTGATCTCAAGAGAAGTTAATAATGCCAGCAATGGCCATCCAGAGGTGAATACTCTGGCCTGGGAACTCTCCTGCTTTTGCTCAAGGCTGAGAGAATATGGGAAAAAAAACAGTCCCAGCTCATTTTCTGTCTAAAACATCCAGTAAGTCTACCCCTCCCCTCCCCTCCCCAACCCTCCCTTCCCCTTCCTTTCCTTTTTTTCTTTTTTTTGTTTTGTTTTGTTTTTTTGACACAGAGTCTTGCTCCGTGTCATCAGGCTGGAGTACAGTGGCACAATCTAAGCTCACTGCAACCTCCACCTCCCAGATTCAAGTGATTCTCTTGTCTCAGCCTCCAAGTAGCTGTGACTACCAGCTCGCATGACCACGTCCAGCTAATTTTTGTATTTTTCTTTTTTGACTAGAGAAATGGTTTCACCATGTTGGCCAAGATGGTCTTGATCTCTTGATCTCGTGATCCACCTGCCTCGGCCTCCCAGAGTGCTGGGATTACAGGCATGAGCCACCGTGTGTGGCCTCTTTTCCTTTTTTAAAAATATAGACATACAGCCAGGCGCAGTGGCTCCCACCTGTAATCCCAGCACTTTGGGAGGCAGAGGTGGGTGGATCACCTGAGCACAGGAGTTTGAGACCAGCGTGACCAACATGGAGAAACCCCATCTCTACTAAAAATACAAAATTGGCTAAGCGTATTGGTGCATGCCTGTAATTTCAGCTACTCAGGAGGCTGAGGCAGGAGAATCTCTTGAACCTGGGAGGCAGAAGTTGTGGTGAGCTGAGATCATGCCATTGCACTCCAACCTGGGCAACAAAAGCAAAACTCTGTCTATATATACATATATATAGAAAGAGAGATATATACAAATAAATAAATATATATATATATATATAGAGAGAGAGAGAGAGAGAGAGAGAGAGACATAAATGACATAGGTGGGTTACAATATAATCTTTCCCAGAAATTAAAATTTACCTCTAATATTTAAGGATTCCTTAAATTCACAACTTCTGGAACAGGCCTCACAATCTATGCATAGGTATATGATAAGAAGGCTGAACTAACTTGCCAAACTGATATTCTAAGTGAAGAGCAAGACCAGCAAGATACGAAACTCATGAAAGCCTGACTCCAAAATTCATGCTCTAACAGTCACTGGTAAACTTGAATAGCCCAGAGAAATTATAATGAGACTGTTTAGATAAGGAATAAATGTTTCCCTTTCTCCTGTCATCTCACTGAGTTTGTTATAAGATTGTATCCTTCATTTACACTTAATCTTATATTCTGTTGTGTTGCACATAATGTTTAAAAAATATGTAGCATTAATTCAAATTATTTTATGGTCAGATTCCCCAAAGGAGTGTTTTCTCTGTGTCCATGGCTTCTTTTGAACTCACTCTAAGTCTTGAGAGAGGAAACGGCAGAAGATAATTTCCCTGTGGGACTAAATTAAAATGCCAAGACCTATGCATGAGCAAAGATAGAGAAAAACTAGACTAGGAATAACATAATGATAAATATCTCTATTTTCTGAAAAGCATTGCTTCTAATAACTTCCAAGCACTAAACCTTCTATACATTAGATATTACATTACAGAAGAATGGCAAGTACTTTAAAATTGATCTCTCATCACATTATGAAAAATGAATGCTATAGTATGCATCATAAAGTTGTGCATTCCAGTATTAAATGCTGAAAGCTTGTTCCAAAGAAAAGAGAAGAAAAAAAATATTAAGCAGTGCAAAAATGGCAAGAAAAGGCATGATATTTTTAAAAATATCCAAGGATATATCAATCTCCTGGAGTCAGGGATAATGGAATTTTATAGTAAATCTTCATCCATATCTAGTATACTTAATTCAGGTTTTAAATTTAAACCCTGGATTTATGCCTACAGAACTGACAAAATCTCATTGCTATTCAACACCACTTTCATCTTGGCTACAAAAACACAGTGATACTAAAGACAAGATGCAAACGTCATATTCAAGAAAATTGATTTTCTCTATTGAGCAATGTTGACTTTGAAAAAGTAAAAATGCAAAATCACTTCTTTTGCCTTTTTGTTTAGAATTAATTGTGCAAAAGTGATTATAGACACATGATTGATTATTAAAACTATCATGAGCTATTTCCCTTCCCTTCAGGGGCTTACAAGTGACTAACACAAACCCAAGGCTACCATTGGAGATTATTCCAAAGGTTAGGAGATTCTGTCCTGCTGTCCTCCCAAAGAGAGAAAAGCTCATTATTTAGTTATTTGATGCTATAATGTTCAAAAGTGATAATTTTTGACATACAAATATTATTTTCCTATTATATTTTAAGCTGATAAAACAGAAAAATCTCTCTTTTGTTTGTTTGTTTAAAGGTGACTAACCACATTAAAATAACTGGGAACAACGTTCTAAATAAATAACAATGTCTTAAGGAGTATATATATTAAACATTTATATCTGCCACTTCATTTTTGATCATCCAAATGGTGTCTTAAAAGATTACTGATAAAAATAGGTAGGAAACTTGTTTAATTTTTGTGGAAATCATGTAAGAAGTGGCCATCAAATTATAATACAAAAATGCAGTAGTCTGAGGCTAAGCATTTATTGTTGAAATTCTAAATCTGCTTAAACATTTTTTATAATTTTTAATACTTTATTAAAATAAAATTTGTGGAAGAATCTAACTTTGTATACATATATTTGTTTTCCTTCATTTATGATAGCAATATAGGTTGAGTGTCTCTTATCCAAAATACTTAGGACCAGAAGTGTTTCAGATTTTTAATTGTTTTTTTTTCTTTTTGAGTTTGGAATATTTCCATATACAGAATGATATATCTTTGGAACAGGACCCAAATCTAAACACCAAATTTATTTATATTTTTATTTACCTTATACACATAGCCTGAGGGTAATTTTTATAAAATATTTGTGACAGTTTAGCACATAAAACAAAGTTCTGACTGCATTTGACTGCAGCCTGTCACATGCAGTTAGGTGTGAAAGTTTTTGCTTGTAGAGTCATGTCAGCACTCAAAAAGATTCAGATTTTGGAGCATTTTGGATTTCATATTTTTAGATTAGAGATGCTCAAGCCGTATTTCCATTAGCAATCTAAGAATGCTAAATCAACAGTGAATTGTATTTAATTGGCTTCATTTTCAAATCACCAGCTTAGCTCAGTTAACAAAGGAAATCTCTTCATACAAAATTATTTTTATGTTACTGAAAATTAAAATTATTATAAATTTTTAATTTAGGACACATAAGTGACTTAAAAAGGTTCAATCAAAATATAGGCTACTTTATCTAGGCATAATGTTTTTAAATATAAAAACTACTAATTATTTAATTTTAGAAAAAGAGATGTTATTTTTATCTTCTACATATATATCTGTCAGGAGCTCAGCTGGACTACGAGAACTGAGCTGTCAGATGTCAAAGTAGCCAGTTAAAGAAACAAGGCCGGGCACGGTGTGTCACACCTGTAATTCCAGCCCTTGGGAGGCCAAGGTGGGTGGATCGCGAGGTCAGGAGTTCGAGACCAGCCTGACCCAACATGGTGAAACCCCATCTCTACTAAAAATACAAAAATTAGCCGGGCATGATGGTACACGCCTGTAACTCACCTACTCAGGAGGCTGAGGCAGGAGAATTGCTTGAACCAGGGAGGCATAGGCTGCACTGAGCTGAGATTGTGCCACTGGCACTCCAGACTGGGTGACAGAGCAAGACTCCATCTCAAAAAAAAAAAAAAGAAGCCATAAATAAAGAGTTCAGCCTTTAGTCCCTTACTGTGATGGTGTAAGCAAGAGTCTAAAACAAGAAGAAACGTTCACTCCCTCTGCTCTATTTTTCCCCATAGAATGTCACACAGGGTGAGAGTCAGGAGGATTAAAGGAAACGTACGAATTGCCTCACTCTTCAGGGATCTACACACAAAAGTGTCAGTTTTTTGGATTCAGGTGGGGCTAGGGGGAGGGTGGAGAGGGTTTGAGTATGAAGCTAGGAACAAAAAAGAACTGAGTACTGAATCAGTCTGGAAAAGTATCCTTAAGGTTTCTCCCTTGTCTCCTAAAAAGAGACCTCAGAAACACCTGAAGAGGACCTTTGCTAAGGGCCTCAGATAAAGAAAACTAAGCTAAAAATGCAAATATGTGAAAGATTCTGACCAGCAAAGAGAGCCTGGATTCTCAACTGCAACTCCCTTCAGAGAATGCACTCGACCTGATTGTGCACCAAGTCTGGTGTGGGTAGGGCAGTTTCCTTGGTGAGGCCTGTCTAGTGAAATCTTTGTAGTTGTATCTGGTCAGGCCTAAAAATCATGCATAGCCTTTAATCAGCAGCAGAACTCCTCAGTATCCTCCTACTGAAATTTGATGTGGACAGTAGCCACACTAAAATATCTGCTAGTTTAACACATCTACATGACTAACAAAATAGATCATTTCTACAAATTGACTTTGAAGAATCTTTGTATTGATAAACCCATGTATATGTGGCATATAAGAAAAAAATACATGTAGTTGATGTAATTGTTTTCTTCACTAGGTAGGAGGCTGTTGTCTTGTATAGACTCTCTCTCATCCATGTTCTTTTTATAACATTCTCACTTCTCCAAACTCAGGTAGAATAAATAATCATTAAAAGGAGACTTAGTCTGATGTCAGTGAACATCCATTCACTGGGAATTGGATATACTTTTCCTGCCCTCTCACTGTGGATATATTAATAATACAAATAAATGCAACCATTAAGTCTCAAAAGTAGCAATAGAAAAAAAGGGCAAGAATCAAGAACTTGAAGAGCCATGAAATAAGATCAACAATGTGTTCTGAAGAAATTCCTTTTAGAGAGTTCAGTGACATGACTGCATTGAAGTTGGTGGCTGAAATGAAATTTCAAAGTCCAAAAGTCACAAAATACAGATTTGGGTCGAATCTGAATCAGAAAAATAAAATGCTGATAAACACTACTTGCAGCTACTAAACGTCAGGTGAAAGTAATGGGCGACTGGATTTCCACTAGTGAAAGAACCAAAAAGGAAGTCAAGGCAGGTGAAGCCATAAATAAAGAGTTCAGCCTTTAGTACTTTACTGTGATGGTGTAAGCAAGAGTCTAAAACAAGAAGAAAAGCTGGCTCCCCCTGCTCCCTTCTCTTTGGGTGTAAGAGAAACAAGGGTATATTGTGAAACACATGTGGCAAGGTCAGCCAGGTAGGAAGGAGATAAACGCCTGACACACTGAAAGAAGATGCTTATTTGAAGATTGGCTATTGAGCTGGCAAGACTTCACAAGCTGCCTGTGAGTCACAACATGCATAGAAAATGGATATTCCTGATCCAACCATTTCAGGAATTCTTGCTGAAGAATATTTACTTATCTCTTTGATATACTGATTTCCTCTCTTTTGGTTATATACCCAGCAGTGACATATACATTTCTTAAGTAAATGCTAACCAAATTCTAAATAATACCTATAACTGAGCCAAAAAGACAAAAAAAAAAAAAAAGAAAAGAAAAAAAAAACTAACTCAGTGGGGGGCTCTCATTACTTAGCAGCAAACACATTACGTCAATTAAGTCAGTAAAGTGTTCATTATAAAGGTTAAAGATAGCATGGAAAAGTTATGCAAAGGTTGCACAGACAATAACAATTTGCCCTTTATACTTTTTTCCATATCCCTCATAAAGCTTTATACGGCTAGTTGTTTAAATATTATATAAGTAATGGTAATAAAATACTAATGTTTATTTCCCCCTTTCTAAATACCAGAAACTGTGCAAGGTGTATTAACGTGGTATTTTTTTAAGAGAGTTCACATGAAAACTAACTTTTCTCATCCCACTGAAACTGAAAGACAATAAATAATTTGTAGCAATTCATGATGCAAAAGAAACCTGCACAACGGGATAAATTGCTTGTTGTGACCTTGCTTGGTGTGCCCACCTATCAGACACCCGATCTTGTAAGACTGCCATTAAAAGTCTCACTTTCACTGTTTTCCAGGTCTCTGAGTCCATTCTTTCAGTTTGGACGGGTGAGCTTGTTTCTCACAATTTATATATGCTTCCAACCCTGGCAAACTCTACATTCATTATTCACGAAATCCTTGCTCTTATCTTAGATGCATTTGGGCTATCACTTCTTGGCAGCCAAACGTAAGTCAGGAATGTAAGCAACAAATTAGTTTAGATTGAACTAACTGGTCATGAATTGGGATTAATTAAATTACTTAGTTTTGTATCATCTTAGCAAAACCATGGGGAGTAATAGAGTTAAACACAGCAAGAGAATACACTTTGATTGAAATGGACAATAAGTATGATCATCTATAACCAACGAAAATTGTCTACAGCAATTATGACCAGCTTTTAGTCACAAAATTAACCTTTAAAAGACCTTGCCTTGCTGGGTCCTCTGGATCTGATCCTGAATATTTTCTCATTTGATCCCTGGGCCTCTGCAGAAATGCACAAGGAAGTCTCCTCTTTTTCTTGTTGGATCTCGAATGCTTTCGAGACATTCTGTGTCCTAGGAGTGGACTCTTTAATCCTTCTAATTATTAGCTCTTTAAAGTTTTGTAATAGGACTTGATCTTTGGGGTTATTGTTATCCCATCCAGAATCCATATTTGGAAATTTCTGCTCAGCTGGCAGGACTCCTTGCCCCGGAGGATGCTGTCTTTCTTAAATAGTCATGGCTACCCTTTTAATCATTCCCTCTCTCCTCCAGTAAACAGAATATTCGTGATTGACATTATCTCAGAACAAGTACAAAAACTGGTTCCTAAAAATTTATCTAGCTGCTAAACTAAGGGCGTTTTCCAAGAGTGGCCTCATTTCCTTTTTAAAATTCCTTACCTTGGTACTTGTTAAAGGTGCACTCACAAATCAAACTTCTCCCTGCCCCACAGGGACTTCTCTAGGAGGGTACACGTTAGACACCTGCTGTTTTGAAGGAATAGGGAAATCTCAATGTCCATCTTACATTGTTCTAATTCTTTCCACAAGTTTGGATGAGAATTTAAGAGAGCATTGGGTTTAGCTCCTTCGTGACCCCTAGATTCCTCTTCCTCTGGCTTCTTGTTGCTCCCTCATCTCCTTGTCCTCTATTTTGTGAGATATATGGTTGGGAGCTGGAGGCAACCCTGTTAGGGGATCCCAGGGCTTTTCACTGGGGAAGAGCCCTTTACTCTGCTTTTAGCTTCCTCTTTAAGTGGGAATATGTGGCAAGTTCACTAATCCAACAAAAAGCATAACCCATCGAGGACGGGTTTTATCATTGGCATAGAGAATTAAAGCTTGGCACACACAATTCTCATCTGAGCCAAACTTAGGCCAAAAGACCGAAGGCTGATAAATGGGCTTTTTGGGCCAGATAAAACAGCAATACTTCATCATCTTTTGCCTTTTCTTGTCCCTGGTTCAAGGATTATACCTTCAAACCTGCAACATTCTCCCCAACGGACTATCTGGGAGAATGTCAGAGGGGGTCTTTTTAGTTCCCTCTTTCATTTGTTCCTTAGGCCTAGAATTCCTGTTTCCCATTTCGGTTAGTCTCTGTGTCTGAGCTTTTCCCTGTGTGCTCCAACACCCTTGCTGTAGGTTTCTTGCATACCCCGAGACCTCTGAAAATGCCCAACCACCAAGGTAGTACTTATGGTCCACTTTTCCTACCTTGGCTCATGCACAAGGTTGCCTGGTTGCCACAGTGCCTGCTTTTCTCCCTATGTCACTTCCACTGCCTCCTGAATAACAGTTTCAGGTTTGTCTAAGTCTTCTGCAGGGAGCTGGGACACCAGACAGAGTGGGCCACTTAAATCACTTAAATCAGTTGGGACACACCTCCCCTCTTGACCAGAGTCTCACTCCACTCAGGGAAAGAGATCCCTGTAAGGGCCACCAGGTAGTGAGAAACAAACTCACCATCCAAGCCCAAAGAAGAGATTCAGAGACCTGGAGAACAGTGAGTGTAAGACCATTTTATTTTTTTGAGAGAGAGAGAGAGAGAGTCTCGCTCAGTCGCCAAGCTGGAGTACAGTGGTGCCATCTTGGCTTACTGCAACCGCTGCTTCCCGGGTTTAAGCGATTCTCCTTCCTCAGCCTCCTGAGTAGCTGGGACTACAAGCACAAGCAACCATGCCCAGCTAATTTTTGTATTTTTAGTAGAGATGGGGTTTCACCATGTTGGTCAGGATGGTCTTGATCTCCTAACCTGGTGATTCACCCACCTCAGCCTCCCAGAGTACTGGGATTACAGGCCATGAGCCACTGCGCCCAGCTGAAAGTGAGAATTTTAATGATGGTCTTGCAAGATCCAGTGTCTGAAAGGCAGGCACACCCAGCACAGTCACAACAAGCAATTTATCCCCTAGTGCACAGGTCCTTCAACCAGTTCCTCATCGGCTGAGGACTATGGGGGTCACAGTCTTCCCGGATATTGTCTATTGATTATTGGGTAGAGGCTTTAGGTGTTTTTATTAGGGTTGTATGGCTGCATTTTGTTGCAACACACAATGCATTTCAATCCTAGTTAGATCAAGGGCTCTTTAAGTATTTGACTTAAGACCTAAGTAGCTGGGCAGGCTGATAAGAACAGACAAAAACGAGCTATTTTGCAGGCTATTAAACATAGACTAAATTTTTTGGTTTGGGTGAGGGCAACTAAGGCAGGGGGAAGTGGGTGAAAAGAGGGAGGCTGACAAGCAGGCATCAGCTGTACAAGCTGTTTCTTCTGTAGTTTGCTGACCTAAGCTGATTCAAGACACTTTGTCTTGGAAATGGGCCATTGTATACATTATTTCCTTCATAAATACAGAGATTTTCTACCTATCAGTTAACCAACACAGTTCACATAACCTGTTTGTGAAGTTAAGACTTTCATCCTCAGCTATCTAAATTTGGTTAGCTGTGCATATTTGAAATGTAGTCTGCAACCAATAGCTGTTTTCCCTATTTCTTCACTTTATTTGTTGTGATTAAAAAGAGTTCCTTCATGGTTATATGCTCTGTTGTTACTTGCCTTTTGTAGAAATAAACTTTACCTGCAGATGAGAATGGTGAATCAGAAACTAGGGTTTATTAATCTTATGTCCCACTGAGTCACTTATATAATGCATATCTTGAAAGTCATTATATTTGTTTATATTTATTTTGTACAATATGTATAACAATGCCTTACAATAATGTTTGGAAACAAGTTTTCTTCTTCATCTTTTTACCAGAGATTTTTTTTTCAAGTAAATTCTACACAATTTGTTTATATAGCTAGCAAGAGGGCAAAATAAAATATTTCCAGAAACCACGTAATTATAGACAATAGATTTCAAGGTAGGCTACACATAAGAACCAAAATAAACTATGTGGCTCATATCATTTGGAAGATAACTCATTTTTTCTCTCAAGTACCTTATTTTAACCTCAGAGATTCTTTCTATTTCAGTAATTTATATTGTAAATTCCTTGCCTTCAATGGAAAGGAACAAAAAATACAAGGTGACATCTCATAATACTTCCTTAGAGTTTATGCTCAGCAGAACTTACTTTCCTGAGGCCAACTAAAAATACTTGTTGATAAAAAGAAGGATCTGAGGATAAGGTCTACATTCACTGGATTTGTTATTTTGGGTTTTAGAATTATCTGAATGCTTTCTCAATACTCTTTCTTTTTTTTGGCTTTTAGGATTGTCTGAATGCTTTCTCAATTTTCTTTCTTTCCTTCTTTCTTTATCTTTCTTTTCTTTCTGTCATCTGTATTTCTTTCATCTTTCTTTCTCTTTCTTCATTCCTTTTTGTTATTTCCTTTTCCTTTTTTTTTTTTTTTTTGGAAAAATGCTTTGATTGACCTCTAAATATGATCAGTTACTACCATTGGAATCTCCTGTATGGCCCAAGCTTCATATTGAAAGATAAGGTGAAACAAAAAGAAAAAATGATCTGCATAATTAAAAGGAGAAATTTGAAGTTTTGAGAATAGAACAAGAGGGAGGAGAAATTAGCTCAGTAGGACCAAAACAAGTCCCTGAAATATGGTGCGATAAGAAGGATATTCTAACAGATATGACAAATGACTTCTTTTGGGTTAAAAAAAAATTGCTAAGAATAGTGGTTAAAGATTAAATATTGTTTTCTGGAACTCTCTTTATCACCAAAACTTCAATAAAATTCTGCCAGACATGACAACCTTGGGAATATACTGTGGAAAATAAGAATGTATTGGGATACATGAGTGTAGAGGCACTAACAATTTATTGTTCTGAGCTATCTTTCTAAGGACATTTGATTGGCCCGCAGTTTTGAAGATAGAAATAATGTCTCTCTCCATAGTGGAGGGCAGATTTGTCTGCTGTCTGCTGTAATAAAGACAATGCTATTCTCTGGGGCAAACATTCTGCATGTTTTCTTAAAGTCCACTGAAAAGTTTGGGGTTTTCTAAACGCAGGGTTCCTCTTCTATAATCCACTCTATTTGTTACGTGGCATGACTGGAATCAAAGCTTAGGAAAATGACATAAAATACTGATTATCTGGCCACCGATATTGGTAAGTGATAATGCTTTTTCATTTGTCTCTGACCCAGGAGTCTCATATTGCCTGTTAGTCTTCATGAAGCTGTGGCAAGCTAACCTGTTAGTTTGCAAATAGGATAAATTCTAAGACTTTTCACAGCCCTATAGAAGGGTGATGTTCAACATGGGATGCAGTTGGCCAATAAGAAATAACAGCATCATTTCTGTGCTCAGAGAACCTGTGGCAGGTGCTCAAAGTTACCGCTAAGAAAAAGGAGGGAAACACTGACTGACATATATAAAATGTGACCTCTACTCCATGTTACTCAAGTACAAAAGATATTAGGGAGGATACTAAGAGGATTCGTCATGTAAGTGTTGTGGATGCAGATATATTCTATTTGGATCTTAAAGGAAAAAGTGGCCTGAATAAATTAAGAGGAGTACAAAACACTGGAAGAATCAAATTTACATCTTTCTTCCCTGCCTAATTGTTTATTTTTCAGCATACATTTATATACTATGTAATTAAAGAGAATGTTTCCAAATCTTAACACATATTTGCCATATTTCATTATTTAATAGGTTGCTATTCTCAGGAATAAATACTGGGGCATAGTATAGTTAATACCTATATTAATGAGAACTAAGCAGAATTATAAAACTGTAATCATGGATCATAATTTTCTAATTTTACAAGTTTGGAATTTGTGGTAACTTGGAAAAGGTGTGAACAAAGGTTTACATTTGTCATGCCAATCATAAAGTCACTAAGAAATCAGCATTGAAATAAGAATTAAGAAATGGCATTTATAACAAAACAAGTTCCAGGCATCAAGAAAATATTTTGGGTATTGCAAATTCAAAAATATTCCTGCAGTAGGAATTGAAACCTGATTATATGGGTTGATAGCTTAATATGCTGCTTTATGAATTATTTCTATCTAGTAAAAATAAAGATATTTGATAAAACATATTAAGTTAATCTGAATAATTGTATGAATTTAAAGTGAACGAAGTTGCTATCACTGGCCGCTTTTTAGAATTCAATATTCATTTGAACCAAAGTTCTACCAGTTATCTTTCCTAGCAAGCTTCTATAAATCTTTTTAGATTTGAAGCATCTTTATTTTTAGTATAATGATCACTCTCAACTTTTGCCCATTTTTTAAATGAACTGCCAGGTAACAGCACATCTGGAAACAAGAAAACAGGAAGCTATCCTCTATTAGCACTCTGTGAAGCTTTCATTTCCGTTATAGTCACCAAAAAATTCACCCATTAATATCTTTCTTTCTTTACCAAATGAGTGTCTCAGAATAACAGCTTCTAGAAGTAGTGTTCAGCTTTTCTACTTATTACATCTAACTTGATGTGATAGAAGTGGAAGGGATGTTCCTTGGTGACATTCATTCATTTCCTCAGAACACCATCCTTTCGCTATAAATTTGATTAGAATAAATAAGCATTACTAAGCTTTTTAAATTCTCTTTAAGAAATCAAAAAAGAGAATGGTTCGTTAACTTATGGTTTTTGGTGGCTGGGGGGAGGGGTTCGTGTTTTTCCTAGGAGCTATACGATAAGATGGGTGATCACCTACCCCTTAAAGCCTTCAGTAAAATTGATAATTATTAGTGTTATCTACCCAGTGCTTCCCACTGTCCTCACATCATGGCACACATGGAAAATAACCATATTTTTGCAGCACACACGGATAAGTAGATAAGGCTGCAAGAGACCTAGTCACAGCACAACAATGTACACTTTATCACCCTTTGGAATGGCAAGATCTAAGGAGGCCATTCTATTCAAACTATTGGGGAATACATTGCTTTTGATGTATCCTTAAATCTCTCAAATAAATTAATGAAAAGCAAACTCCATATTATTCCTTCTTTTAATTTCAGCATTTTTCTTATTTAATAGCATTATCTGGAAACAAATAAATCACATACATGAAGTATTATCCACTCTTTTGGTTTATTTTATCCCATTTTACTAAGGAAATGTTGGTATTATAATTGGGAGAATAAACACACACACACATACAAAGACTCACTATGGGACAGCTTAATGTATACAATTTTTTTATAAAAAACAGGATGAGGTGGCAAATCTATTGCAGGATTACTAATTTTACATAATAGTAACTGACCCTAAATAAATCTTGCTTTAAATCATGAATCTTCATGAATATCTAGTCAAAATAGGTATGGCACAAAAAGGAATAGAAAATGCTAATTCCAAGCCAATAACTAGCCTTTTAATTCAATCCATCTTATGAATTAAGTTCCAAACTTCTGTATATTTTCTTTAGGCAAGAGAAAAAACCTTGCTCCAACCAGTGTTAAACACCAGAGAATTCAGTCAATACATGAACTCATCAAATTTACTTATTTCTTATCATTCTATTTCTAATTCTAGCTCATAAATATATACACACAATTCTATCTTATCAATTGTCTCCATGCCAGCATTTAAGAAGCAGGTGATTGAGGGAAGAAAGTGAGAACCATGGTAGAGAAAGAAACATAGAGAAAAGATCAGGAATTGAGGGACCTATGAATAAAATTAAAATGAACTATAAATAAATGTTTATATTCTAAAATATAAAAATATATATGAATATAAGAATATAAAAATATAAAATGTTTATATTCTAAAATATAAAATATATATGGCAATATTATTAAGAAATACTTACGAATATGTTATATAGTTATATAAATATATATAATTATGAAGTTCCTGAAAATATTTTCATGACAGCTGGGCATGGTGGCTCACGCCTGTAATTCCAGCACTTGGGGAGGTCGAAGCACTCAGATCACTTGAGGTC
Organism: Aotus nancymaae; assembly: GCF_030222135.1. Taxonomy (NCBI): domain Eukaryota; kingdom Metazoa; phylum Chordata; class Mammalia; order Primates; family Aotidae; genus Aotus; species Aotus nancymaae. The sequence continues at coordinate 37,510,390 of NW_026988413.1, forward strand.
AGGAGTTTGAGACCAGCCTGACCAAGATGGTGAAACCCCATCTCTACTAAAAATACAAAAATTAGCCAGGCATGGTGCTGGGTGCCTGTAATCCCAGCTAATGGGGAGGTTGAGGCATGAAAATCACGTGAACCCAGAAGGCAGCTGTGAGCCGATGTCACACCACTGCACTCCAGCCTGGGTGACAGAGTAAGACTCTGTCTCTCTCAAATAAAAGAAATATTTTCATGACAGTTTATTTTCTAATAGATAAATTGTACCTAGTATGTTGATGTTCTCTTTCAGATAACTAAATCCATCAATAATATTTTAATATAGAATAAAAATATATGCAATACATTTATAAACACCATATTGACAAAAATTCTCTATACCCAAAAACATGCTCCTCTGCTTTTCAATCTCTCCTTTTCTCCCTTCGTTGGTCTCTAGCTACAGCAACATGGATAGGAATCAGAAGCACCTTAAACACTTTTGAAGATTTCATGTAGAAAAAAGGAAAACTGGTCAACGAAAACTAAGATATTTAAAAGAAACAAGTCAACTGGTCATTGGGTAAATTGGCTTTTGGCTAACTGAATTAGATCCCAGTTCTGCTTAAGCCTGGATCTTCTAAAGATATGATAGCCAACCTTTCATTTGAAGTTAGCTGGAGCCTAGCCATGATAAGTTTACATAGAAAATGATCTTCCCATCAGTTCCCTATTACACTGTCTCAAATATAATCCTTGTTTGTGTCAGTTTAGCTGTTCAATCTACTTTTCTGCCCAGTTTCTTTCTTGTTATAGACATTTTCAGAAATCCACCCCCCTCCCCAAGAAATCATGTACATCTAAAGCAAATGAATAGGATTCACCCATTAAGCATACAGATCTTTGCTTAGAGATTTAAAATTTGTTTTGTTTTTAACATTTAAACTTTTCTCACAAGTCATGCTCTATTCCCAGTTTGCTGAATATCTGCTTCTTAATGGTCCATTTCATTATTCTGCAGAAATTCTGCTGAATCTTCATTACACATAACATTTTATTATAGCCATTTGCACTTTTATATATATCCATCTTTATTTCTTCATCTCTGACATTCATGATCAATACACTACATCCAATTGCTCTAAAAGAAATCCTGTGGGATTCCTTTAAAGCAGCTCTTTTTATACTAAAATACACTATATTAACAAAAACATATTATTTTGATTCTTCAACTAATTTTCATTTGTGTTCTTATATTTTTCCCCAATATTTTAGGTGCCATACAGTTTTTTAAAGTGCTTAAAAGTTAATAGCCCATGTATATCTGTTGTAAGAAAAAATCCAACATGCAGACCAGGGTTTTTTTTTACAGCACAACAATGATCTTCACGATAGTGAAAATAATAAAGCATTTCCATATTATAAATAAATTCTGTATTTTTACCTAAAATACATTTTAGCAATACATACATGAAATTCATAATTTTAAATATTTCTACTAATCTAATGGAGTGAAATTTTAAAGCACATATGTAGCAGTTTCAATATTATGTTTTATAAGGTATTTGAAATGTCTATGTATCATCAAGGAGGATAAATATCTTATCAAATTAGAGGAATTAAAACAACTGTTTGCAAGAATTTCATTCTCAGAATTATTCAAACTGGACTGGCATTCATTCTTTTGCTTCATTTTTGACAGACTTAAGAGTCAGTGCTTTTAAAAAATCTTATTGAAATTTTGTTCTAATTAAATACCCCATTTGTATTCATAAATATGAATAGTTTCTCTATTTAAATGTAATGCCCTTTGGATTGCTAAGTGCACCATGCACCACATCTGTTCACTTTCCAACGTGATAAGTTGCCAGCTTATATTAAAAACAATACAAATGAAGTAATACCAGGAAAGAGCATGTGGAGAGGCAAGCAGTAGACACAATTACTTTCATGTCATTTTTGAATCTCTTTATCAAACTCCTCCTGGAACTTTTGTAGAGATACTTCTTTTCACCTGGGGAGCTATTGTTGGACCATATGTTCCTCATGATATGTTGTAAGTCTCTGCTCATAATAACAGAGACAGAGAGAACCTCAGACAGGAATCAGAACAAGACCTAAAGCAGGTCTGAACCTACAAACGTGAGATGCTGGGCAGACTTCCCTCCTAACCAATATTCCTTAAATGTTTTGTTCAATCTTTATTAATGGGAGCAAGTAGAAAACTGATTTTCCATTTATTAAAACTATATACTTCTTTCTTTATATTCAAAATAATGAGCAGTTCTGTCATATGCATTGGATGCAATATTCCATTTTAACTTACTATATATTTGGAATTAGGTTTCCATAATTGTTTTCCGTTGTTTATGAAATGAATGGCATAGTCACTGAAGCTCATGGTTTAGATTAACAGGCATTTACTTGCTTTCAAATCTCTAGACTGGTCAGAATTCGGAAATTAAAAAACATGATGGCCAATTAAATTTGAATTAAACAGCAAATAATTTTTTGTATTAGTAAATCCTAAATATTGCCCATCCCATATTTTAATATAAGTATTATATGTCTTAATTTTTGAGACATATTTATACTTTGGATTCACTATTTGTCTCAAAAAAAAATGTTTTTTTTTTCTTTCTGGCAACCCCACCGTGCACATTTTTGAACTAAAGAACTCGATTTTAGCTAAAATAGAATAGCCAAACGTGATTATGCCCAGAACTCTTTAGGCAACATACATTTTTAAAAGGATGAGTTTCCTGGGCAAAGAATGCTTCTGAGTAGATGCAGCTGGAGTGTCGAGGCTGTTATGTATTCCAGACAGGAGTTGAAGGAGACTTGCACTAAGATGATAAAAGAAAAGCTAGAGAAAAGCTGATAGAATTATAGGATATGAAAGTGATAAAATCAACATGGAAGGCTATTTGTCTAAACGAAAGGAAGCTGAAGCTTTAGGGTGCTTATGTAACAAGGCTGTATTTCTGGAAAAAACTGGCAGTGTCTAACCAGTCCACCTGCATCACTCTAGCCCCCTACTGTTAGTTTTCACTTAGTAGACAGAACATTTTGCTTTTCAAAAAGCAAATATGATTTTGTCACTTCCAAGCTTAAAAATCCTGCAATGGCTTCCTATTGTTGTTAGGACACATGAAGATCACTCCTCATGAGGTCCTTGTCTCATTCCCCAGCTGCACCTACTTCTCTGCTAGCCCTCTGGCCACACTGGCTCCCTTGGTCTCTAAGATATGGTATGGGTCCCTCTGCAGTAGGGCTCCAAATGGATATAGGGATCTGTTCTCCATACTCCCATCCATTCTTCCAGTCTAATGTTGCATCTCTTCCTGTCAGAGACCATTCTTGACTTCCCTGACTTTATGAATTCCCTCCATCATGTGCGGTCAGCAAACTGGCTACCTTTCCTCTGTACCACCTGTCAGAGTTGAATTTACATGTTTATAATGTTTTTAACAGAAAATATCAAAGACATACACAAAGAGAGAGAAGAGCATAATGAAGCCTTAGGTACCCATCTGAGATCCAGTGCTATGGTCTGAGTGTTTGTGTCCCCCCAAATTCATATGTTGAAATCCTAACTCCTCAAGATGATGAGATTAGGAGGTGACCTCTGGGAATTGATTAGGTCATCGGGGCCTAGCAAACACAATTAGTGCCCTTATAAAGAAGGTCTTAGAGAGCTCTTTTGCCCTTAATGCTATGTAAAAACACACTGAAGAGATGACTGTCTATAAAGCAGGGTTTTCATCAGAAACCAAATCTACCAGCACCTTGATTTTGGGCTTCCCACTCAGCCTCCAGAAAGATGAGAAGTAAATTCTTGTTTCTAAGCCACCCAGCTTAGGGTATTTTGTGACAGCAGCATGAAAGAACTAAGACATCACTGTGGTCTTAATGTTATGTCCTCCCTAGATTCATATGTTGAAATCTTAACCACCAAGGTGATGGTATCAAGTGGCAGGGCCTTTAGGAGGTGACTAGGTCTGGAGGCTGAAACCTTCATGATTGAGATTAGTGTCCTTATGGAAGAGATCACAGAGAACCTTTTCACCATGTGAGGACACAGTGAGAAGGTGCCATTGATGATGAAGTTGACCCTCATCAGACACTGAATCTGCTAGTGCCTCAATCTAGGACTTTCCAGCCTCAAGAATGTGAGAAACAAAGTTTTGTTGTTTATAAGCCACCCAGTTTTATGGTATTTTCTTATAGCAGCTCTAATGAACTAATAATGCAAAACTAGCAATTCACAGCAGTCGTTTCATTATGACATCACCCATTCCCCATCCAGATTATTTTGAGACAATTCCCTTTTCATCTCAAATAATTCAATATGTATCTCTGAAAGATAGATACCCTTTTAACAAAATTTATATCAGAGCTGAAATTTTCAATATATTTGCATGACTATTTGGATGTTTGGATTAATGTCAGTTCCCTACACTGGACTGCAACTATCAAGAGGATTGAGACCACATTTGTCTTTAATTCTCATCATATCATAACATCTAATAAAATTTTGAGCACATAGTGGTTTTTCCAGCCTAGGAAGGGATGTTCATTAAATTCTTTTATATTTGTTGTTTTATCTTCTTCTTTTTAGTCTACATTTTTCATTCATATTATTTCTATTTTTATTATATTTTGCATCTAGAACAGGAATTAATAACATAGGCCAGTGTCAGTTAGTACCTTAGGGGGTTTATTCACATGCCAGACAAATTTGCCAGTGATGATACAATCGTAGCTTAAGAATTCCCCTCAAGAGAAGGTTAATAGATGAACTCGTAATACAACAGTACCTGACATGCAGTGGAGTTCAGGAAGACAGTTTCCTCAAATGCTGAAATAGCGCACAAAATTTGTGGAGTCAATATTAAAACAAAACACAACCTAAAAAAATAGAATTGATAAAAATGCAATGTCCTACACATTGTTAATGATTACTTTATAATTTCCAATAGACACCATGGTTTAACAAGAGCTCTTGTGAAAAAGAATGAAGGGTTTTTACTGCATGTGCTTCACTAAAATGTGAAAGCCCATTGCTCATTCTTTGTTTGCCTACAACTGAAACCTTGTACTCAGTAGACATTCATTAAATATTAGTTGAATGCACAAGTGAAATAAGTCAGTTCTAGCTGCTACAAGACATCATTTAAAGCTTAGGCTGAATTAACAGAATTACAGGCAGTAGAACAAGGGAGGAGACAGTCTTGGTCTGCTCGCTATAGCCAGGCCACAACTATAATAAGATTGAGTCCAGTTCTGAATAACATACCTAACAGGAATTTATAATGCCAGGCTATTCAGAGTTCAAGCATCAGACAGGAAAACCCTAGCCAAAGGTGTTACAGGATCATTAAGAACTTTGGATAAATTGTCAGACTAGAAATCTTTAAGGCTCCTTCAACTCTTAATCTTTTAAACTTTTAAAAGATAATGTCAAAAGTGAAACATGTTAAACACCTCACAAAAAAATGGCAAAGCAGAAAACAGAGCACCTCATGGAGCCAAGATTAGCTGTGTTAAACTAGAATACTGTAATAATCCAATTATATTTTATTTTCACCTGTACTTTTCTAGAAATAAATTCAAACCCTTACAGATAATTGCATATTAATATTATTTTATTATAAAATGCAAATTTTTAATTTAAATGCAATAATAACAAAGTAATAAAAATAAGAAAATTTAAAATATAAGAGGGATTTTATCATTTAAGAGGTGATCTAGATTCATTCTTTATGAAAGTTCATGGAAGTGTCTTTCTAGCTTCTCACTGAACACATACAGGATCCAGAAATATATTCTCAAGAGAAGTAACTGAATCCATTTTGAGATGTGTTCTAGTCATTGGAAATTATTCCATGTTAAATTTTTCTTCCCCATCGTTTTCACCTTTTTTCCTAGTCCTATCATCCAGGACTTCTCAAAATGAATCTAAACTTTCCTACACATATGAATCTTTAAATAATCAAAAAGAGCTATTGAGTTCCTCACACTTTCCTTCTCCAGATGAAACATTCTCAGCTCTTTCAGGTAGGTTCTCATGTCATGATTTAGAGTGACCAGCAATGTTCACTGTTTGTACTAGAACACTCTTCACTATGATTAGAAGACCCGCAAAAGTGAGCTTTCCAGAAAAGAACACAGTGCCCTAGTGAGGTCTTCCCAGTGCAGAGTAGAGAAGGCCCATCCTAACCTCACTTCTATTAATGCAAGAGCAGAGGATGCCATTGGCTTGTATTGAGCTTATTAACAATGAAAGCTAAAATCCTCTCACTAGTCAATATGAACTAGCATGTTAATAAGCAGCACTATTGGCTAGCAAAATAATCAAAATTTGTATGAAAATACTATGAAGTTCCCAGATATCCTTTTGAGAAATAAACAGAGTATTAATCAATAAATAATGAGGATTAGATTTTATTATTTTCCCACTTTATAAATAAGGAAACAAAGACAGATTAAATGGCTTGTTTAGACTTAGAACCAATTACAACCAAGGGGCAACAAAAATTATCCTAGAACTACCCAAGTCTGGTGCAGTGCACATTTTGCTATACCATGCTACCCTCTAGCAAGTATTTTCCATCATCCTTATCCCTAGCACTATGTATAATAAAGTTCTCGAAATAGTAATATATAGAGTAATAAATAAGTGGAAATATATATTCTTTGTTGCTTATTTTTTTATCTCCCTCTGTACATTTAAAAATATGTAAACAAAAGATTTGTGGTTGTCTGGTACTTTTGAATGAGAGGTTTTTCTTAAAGTATTTTTGAAAAACTACTTTTAATTCAAGCTGACAGGTAATTTTTCTTTAGGGCCTAGAATGATGAGCATAGCATTTTATGCTAAGACTCGAGATAGTAAACAAAATAAGAATTATGTGCTTAAACCAACTTATGAGCTATGGATTCAAAATTTATTAGTGTGAACCTAAAAGCCATTTTAAAAATTGAAAATAATACAGTTTTCATCAGCTTTTCAGTTCCTGTCCAGCAGTGAATTGAACAAATCCATTAGAGCTACAAACATAATTTCAGCAGAGTTCAGGTGGGATTCTGCCTAAAAGACTGTAGCTGATTCTCCGGAAACACCAAGGAGGTCCTTGAACTGGGGTGCCTAAAGATAATATATGTAATTTATGTTACATCACTCAGTAGCCCTGGTGAATCTTCTCTTTCTAATATTTCCAGAGACATTTAGCTGCATCTGCACTTAATTATTTCCACAAATTGCTGTGATATATCATAGGATAATGCCACAAGGGCTATTTAACTGAGAAGCTCATTTTCTCTAAATTCACTGGGCGTTCTGAATGTCTTTCCAGTGCAGGTTGGAGAAGAAAAGGTGAAGGCTTGTCATCTGCAACTACTAATTATCTTCCTAGAATGGGGATACCCTGGTCTGACTATGTCAGGGAAATGATCACAGCTGTACAATCAACGCCATTTGGTAATGTGGTCAACTACAACTCAATCTCTCATCTTTCCTGGTAGTGAACACTCTTCATGACCATGTGAAGGTCTGCCCTGTTATCCTGTCATAATTTACTGCATTCTCTTACCTCTTGCTTTCTGGAGCCTCATTAGGCCCTGTTTGGCTTGAATCACACTCTACAACCTGAGCAAGTTTTCACCTATAAAATAGTCATGAGCTCATGGAACAAAATGTTTTCTTCATTCAAGGACAATTAAGAATTTCTCTTCTCTTCCTGGGAAGTTCAACCACTTATCTTTCATCTAAAGACATGGGGCTTGTAGCAACTGCAGTAATACATTTATTATTTATTTTCAATCTATTGTGGATTATTTTAAAATCATGAAACTAGCACCAGGTTTAAAGATTTGCCATTGAATCTAGGCAATGCCACATATTAGGGTGGTAAAGTTACTTCTCTGAGTTTTAGTTTCCTCAGAGGAAATAACGAGATGTCCATCTCCAAAAGGTATTTTGATGGTAAAATTAGGCAAAAAATGTGAAAACTCCTGGCCCAATACGTAGCATTATTAGGAATGCTAAATTTTTGTTAAATCATAAGCAAATGATTCAAATAGTATGATACTTTTCTTACCCAGATATGTAATTATTCGGACAAAGACAGTCCTCTAAGCCCCAACCACATTGTAGGAGTTCATCAAACAAATAAAAATCATTAACTAGGGATGCAAGATATATTATGGTAACAGAAGGTGTTAAAATCTCTACAGAGTAAATTAAATTTGTGCTGCTAACTACACTTTACATATTGACAGCATCATTAAAAAATAATAACCCAGGAGTATTATTACTGCATAGATTTTATTTTCATAACAGCCAACAGCTTTATTTTCAGAGTGATATGCTTCACATTCTTAGTTTTCTAATTTCATATCAGAAATAAAGACTGAAAATATGTAGTAATCAAAAAGACTTAAGTGGAATTTCACACATGTATGTCACAGCAATCTGAAATATGATTTGGAGAAACTTTCTTAGCTCTTGCTCCCTCTTCTGCACCCCATTCTTTCCTTAGTGGTGATCCTTGCCATAATTGGTTCTTGATAGATTAAAAAAGAGCATATTGATATTAAATTTTTGATAAGTTGGCTATATTTTAAATATAGAAATGGAATGTTTTCAAAGAAGAAATGTCTAGCGTAGCTTTCTCCAAGTGGTTCTGCAATTATGCCACTAAAAAGAACTGATTGAAAATGTTTAGATAACTTTTAGATAATGCTCATTTATTTACTTCAATTAATAAAGCTTCTACTGCAATAATATATTGACTATTTTAAAAGATGTGACTATAGGGTTTATGTTATTAAATCCACAGATATCTTTTATCATTTCCGTAACAATAAAAAAGTAACTTCTAGAAGCTGGCACTAAGTTCATGGATAGAATATGTTTCATGAGAGAATATAAATGGAGGTAGTTCTTGGGCCTACTTTTATCAGTTTTTAGAGAAGTCGCAAACTCCTTTTGACAGTGTACCATTTCATAGAAACATATAAATAATAATAATACATAATATATGTAAAACTCTTAATATAAGAATAATCTTCTTCGTGTATACATTTATATAAAAGAAGACTAGCTTGGAGAATTTTAGTGGGTCTAGGCATATTTACAAAATAAATACATTGGCAAGATTGGGGGAAATTTTTGCATTATTTCCATAAACTGTCTTCAGGATAAATTATCATCTTTCTGAAAAAAAAAAAATAAGCAAGAAAACTCCTGAAAACTTCCAAGTCTCCCACAAGTCATACATTAAGTTGGATACCTGATAGGATTTAAACTGTAAAGTGTCCAGGATGAATTTCTCAAATACTCTCATACCTTTTAATAAGTATGAGAGTGACAGAAAACTGAAGTCCTAAGGAACCTAGAATGGGTTTAACTCTGAGAAACTTCCAATGCAAATCTTGTTGTTATTAATCTGGTCTATCCAGCCTGATGGCTGGAAGCCCTTATTACCGCAAATCCATTCAAATTACTGCAAAAAATGACATTTTCATTCAAATTTGAAAGTAATTGTTGTTTTTTCCCCGAAAGTATCATTACCTTTTACTGTATGCTACCTAGAGGGTTGTATCACTTATAAAAAGAGTGTACCATCTGTTGACAACTGACTTTGACACATCTAATGTATGTTAACAGCTCCTCACCAGAGTCTGTCTTTCTCTCCTTAACATAGTTCAACTTAAATAATGCAACCACATGCAGCCTACTTTCTTCTAATTTACTGTAACTCATATGTATCTCATTCTTATGTGTAATTTGATGCAGTTGTTTGCTTTCTGTAGTTTCCTCACTGTGCTATGCCCTTTCCTTAAATTTTAGTGCATGCTTATTTTTCTATTACACACTATCAAGACATCCACAGAGAAGAATGAAATCACACGTCTCTTGTATTCAAGGGAAATGAGTTGATTAAGATGATTTACTGAAACTCATGATGGGTTTGAATACCATTTTTATTATATCTGTTCACATAATACTTTTAGCATTATATTATTTTCCTTATTAAAAGCTTTATCATAATAATTTGGAACAATTTTCTGTTGCAGTGAAAGGTTTTGATAGTAAAATTGATGAAGTGTGTTTCATGTCTGCTTAAATTTTACAAAAAGAAATAGGAACCAGTTAAAATCCCCTTCTAGAAAATGTCTTACTTCTAATAATAGTATAATTTCTACCCACTGGATTTTTTTCCATTTTCTAGGTTGTTTCCTTTAGGGAACTCTTAAATCTGGCAGTCTCAATTTTTATTTGTTAGTTCAAATAACAAAATGTGGTTTGATATAGCAGATTTTGGTCATATGCAACTGGAAAATTTAAAAGGAAGAAAAAAAATCAGCATTTCATGATGATATCCATGAAGATATTTTTCTTTTAATTATGTAAAGCTCAGGATATAACTATAACCTAAATCAGAAAAATGTATATCTATTTGTAAGTATTTTAATAACAAACCTCCATAATATGCCATAATAAATTATTGGGAGCAATTAGCATCTCTTCAAACATTTATACAGGTCATTCAATTCTCCAGGATCTGAAAATGACCCTTATTACATCAATAATAAGTATAATGGGCAGTGCCATTATTTCCCTTGCCCTTATTTTTTCCTTACTTTCTCCTGTGTTCAAATATTTCTGATGATGTCTTTATGTTATATATGTATATATTTCCAATCATCAATGATTTTGAATAAAAAAATAGAAAATGAATAAACAAATGTATGGACCAATACATACAAACTTGAGGACCAAAACATTGTCTAGAATAGTAAAAAATAACTCCAGCTGTCACCTGGACTTGAGAATCACAAGTTCATCAGATTATTTAAAGATTTTTTTTTCCTTCTCCTCTCAGTAAAAGGCCCCGAAGGATTAGGTAGATCTGGGTGGGCAGACATTCTCTGTAAACGTCCAGGTAGTAAATATTTTAGTATGTGTAAGCTACAAACACTGTCAAATATTTTTGAGTTCCTTTAAATCCTTTAAATATTTAAAACATCATTCTTTTTGTGTTTTGTTTTAGAAACTATTAACAGCACAAAAGCAGTTTTCTCATAAATTATATAAATATGTCAATGCTGTTGATAATTATTAAATATCTTACTTTTTTTAAAGGAGAAAATAATTTTTTTAAATTTATTTTTTGACAGCCTTATTAAGATATAATTTATATATAAAAAACTAAGCATATTAAGTATGTACAGTTTGAAATATGGACATATGCATCCACCTGTGGAACCATCACCATAATCAAGGTAACAGACATATTCATCACCTCCAAAAGTTTCCTTGCATCTTTTTTTTTTTTTTGGAGTTAAGAACATTTAATATGAGATCTATCCTCCTAAAGAATTTTTTATTTTTTTTTATTATATTTTAAGTTCTGGGATACATGTGCAGAATATGCAGGTTTGTTACATAGGCATACAAGTGCCATGGTGGTTTGCTGCACTCATCAACTCATTATCTACATTAGATGTTTCTCCTAATGTTATCCCTCCCTTAGTCCCTCATCCCCCAACAGGCCCTGTTGTGTGATGTTCCTCTCCCTATGTTCATGTGTTCTCATTGTTCAACTTCTACTTATGAGTGAGAACATGTGGTATTTGGTTTTTTTTTGTCCCTGTGTTAAGTTTGCTGAGAATGATGGTTTCCAGCTTCATTCATGTCCCTGCAAAGGCCATGAACTCATCTTTTTTATGGCTGCATAGTATTCCATGGTGTATATGGTCCACATTTTCTTTATCCAGTCAATCATTGATGGGCATTGGGTTGGTTCCAAGTTTTTGCTATTGTGAATAGTGCTGCAATAAACATACATGTCCATGTAAAACACCATTCTTAGCTGACAGTTGTAAAAAAACAGGCCTTGGCCTACTTTGTCCAGTAGGCATTATTTTTTGGAACTCTGAGGATGATGCTAAAATACTGTGGGGCTGGTTCTTTCACTTCCAAGGCTGCCTCACCCTAGAACAGCACATTAATTTTCTAGAAGACTGTTCTCCTGACTTGATCTTCTCTCTGACAATCTAGTGGGAGATTTAGTTTAAATTCCCAGCATCTCCTCTCTGAAATGCCCCCTGAGCAGGATTCAGTAAGCTGTGGCCATGAAACGGAAGTGGAAGTGATGTCAACTTGTAAAAGCCAGTGCTGCATGGCTAAGGCTATTTCTTTGTCTCAGCAGCTGGCAGGCTCAGTTATACTTAATCAGAACCCTTTATGCTCACTGAATTCATTATCTGTTAACATTTATCCAGGCACAACTATATGCTAGGGTACTAGGTCAAAATGCCAGAGCATGGCACTAAGGAAACCTACCTAAAAGGATATTCTAGAAGACCCATAATCACCCACCCTGAGACTACCTCTTCCCTAAAGTAATCCTAAGAATGCTTGGTTTCAGTATGCAAACGTAGGGAGATGATGTCAAAATAGTACTCAACATAATGTCAACAGCTGATAATTTATGTCTTTGCAAGAAATAATATTGCACCATTATATTTGTATCAGATTAACAGAAAGTTGTATTTAATTTAAACATTATCTTTAACATAATTTTACACCTTCTTAGATTTCTCTTAAAGCATGGTCATCAAATGTTACAAAGAAGGTCACATGCTGTGCAGATCAGAGCAATAGCACCTAGATATAAAAAAACAAAAAAGAAAAAAAAAATCCCACTTCCTTCATTTCCCTTATTATTGCAAATATACTTGGTTTCTACCTCAAATTATTAGTTTCTAAGCCTACAAAGAAATTCTTTTATGTTGAAATTTCTGGCAGCTAGTTTAAAATGGTGCTAATGACAAGTGTTAATGATTTTAGAAATTATCATATTCTTTCTTCAAACTTATTGCACAAGACACAGTGTGCTTCATGGGTCTTTCCAGTTATATGTTATGACCATGTGCAAAATTTTTTATCACATCTCTCCACTTTATTACTATATAATCAATTAATCAATATTTCATTTATGGAGTCCTTAGTATTACACTAGGCCAGGAAATTTTAACCCTGACTTTTGCATTTGGATCTCCTCTGGGAATCTTTTAGTATTATATAGATTTCAGGGCCCTGTGCTAGATTTTCTTTGGAGTATAACTTTGTCATATTTTTATAATTTTTTTTATATGATTCTGACATGCATCTGGGATTGAGAACCTCTGTGCTTGGCCTTGTGGGAACATAGAAGGGCAAATAAAAGAGACTAATTAGGAATAACCTCTTAAGTGTTTAGTTTTGTGATGAGTTACTATGTTGTAATTTAATTCTCATTACTATTCTATAAAAGATTCCATTTTTCTCCTAGTATCAAAAATTATACCTGAAAACAAAATTGCTTTCAAGATGAAGTAGTATCTCCCAAAGCTCATAACCTTTCCATTAGGCAAAGAAGCAAGCTCACAGCTAAATTGAGGCAATGAAGCAATCAGCAAGTACCAGGATCCTTGTGGCCTGACCTTGCCCAGATCGCGGGTGTCTAGCATCTCAGTTGCTACACTGGCTCCACTCAGCTGCAAGTACTTAACAACATAACTTGCAGATTCAAGTCCATCCAGAGTCACTTTGTTCCTGCCTGACTAAGCCTCACAGAAGTAAAGGAAGACTTATTCTCTAAGTGAGGTATAAAATACATTTTTTTTCTCTCAAGCTTGGTATGTCTGGAAGAAGGATCATAACACCTTTGATTCTAAAGATTAAATAAGATACTCTGTGTAAAATATCCAGCAAGTGCTTGACATAGGTAAGTATTTTAACGAACATACCCTTCCTTTTCCTACTATTCTCTACCCTGAAGGGGAAAACAAAACAAAACTACTTGGAGCCCTGCTAAATGCCAGCCCATTAGGCTGAGACACCGATGCCTTACTTACTTCCACAGGCTGGTGTCCTGTCCTGTATGTATGACTGCAATCATTACCTCTATCCTGAAATTCCAACTACTGCATCACAGCCCAGGATTAGCTTCCCTATATGAATATTAACTGCTACAACTAAGCCTGGTTAGCCTCTCTCTCTTGCATATAATGATTTAAATGTTTGGCTATTTATTTGCAGAGCTATCCTATAAGATTGGAAGCCTTGCCCTGACCCTAACCACCCATTTTTCTCATTTATCTTCGCCTAGTCACATTATGCCACACTTCCATTTTGTGGGTTTTGTAAGTTATAAAGCTATGAGAAGAAGGAAAACTCCTGATGTGTTTACATCTTTTACCAACTTCCTTTAATGGTTAAGATAAAATATCCATTTTACAGAAAACTGGATTATTATTTAGCACTGTGCAATACCAGACCAGATATTAGTGATTCATGTACAACATTCATGTTTTAAAATTTTTTTGAAAAAAAACAAGGTTTTTATTTGCTTAAAATGTTTTTCAGCTCCCAAATTCTAGTGAAACAGCTGATGCCAACCAGTCTGAAGACCTCTCTACAGAGAAACAAAATGAGCATGAGAAAACAGTTAAACAGCTTTCTATCCTATGACTTCACTCTACTTTTCAACCAATCAATGGTTTCCACTCTTCAACCAAGTCTAAAACCCCTAAAACTCCTCTCACCAAATTCCTCAAGGAGAAGGATTTGAGGTTTCCTCTGGATCTTCATCCAGCATCCCTATGATTAATGTTTTCTCTGCTGTTACCCAGTGTCTCTGCATATTGATTTCCCATGTGCTTTGGGCAAAGCATCTATTAAGGTTACAAAATGAGTATGGAAATTAGTGTAGAGGAAGTCACAGAGATAAAAACACTAGGTTGTTGTATGATATAGTCTAGGGACAGAATGTGGAGAAGAAAGAATGTCCCAAAACTGAAACTTCAGGTGTTCCACCATTAATGATTAGTAGACAAGGAGCCAGTAGTGGACTCTAGAAGGTAAGGTCATTTAATAGGAGAATTAAAAAGTGAGAGAAGTGAATAACAGAAACTAAGTGAAAAAGTCATTTTGGAATGGAAGGATGAGCTAACTCTCAGATATGAGAATCTTCAAGAAGGAAGCCTTCAACTAAGGAAATATGATGTTACATAAATGGCCACAGTAATTTTTCTTTCTTTTATTTTTTCCTTTCTCTTTAAATTAAAATTTCAGAGCCCATTCTCAGAAAATTTAATTCAAAATTTCTGCAGCAGGATCTCCAGACCACAAATGATTCTTATTCAAGTGATCTGAACCCCACTGTTAGAAACATTGTCACAGAATTTTTTGAAAATAAATGGTTCCTTGCAAGGAAAAAAGTTTTTTAAAAAATTAACATTAATTGGCCGGGCGCGGTGGCTCAAGCCTGTAATCCCAGCACTTTGGGAGGCCGAGGCGGGTGGATCCCAAGGTCAAGAGATCGAGACCATCCTGGTCAACATGGTGAAACCCCGTCTCTACTAATACAAAAAATTAGCTGGGCACGGTGGCGCGTGCCTGTAATCCCAGCTACTCAGGAGGCTGAGACAGGAGAATTGCCTGAACCCAGGAGGCGGAGGTTGCGGTGAGCCGAGATCGCGCCATTGCACTCCAGCCTGGGTAACAAGAGCGAAACTCCGTCTCAAAAAAAAAAAAAAAAAAAAAAAATTAACATTAATTTTCTTTAATCCCTAGTCCATTCATTCTCTTATTAAGTTCTCTAGAATTCCATGGAAAAGATGATCCAACAGAAAGTGGAAAAAAAAGGAGTCACCCCTTGGTATACACCTTTTAAAAGTTTTAGTCTCTGATATAAAAGTAAAGAGCTCATGTGTATGGACAAAGAGATAGTAAAACATTCGATGAATAAAAGCAAGTCTTCCTAGTCATCAGAATAGAATAGAGTTCCTAGGGTAAGTGGGAAGGAAAGTAGAGAGGAATGAAATTTTTCAGAGCTGAGATGAGGAAACCAGACCTGAAAGCACCATGTGGTGTGAAAGAGTAGAGATAGCATTCACTCTTCCCAGCCCTTACTTCAGTGAGTACATTCTGTTGCTTACCCCTGAGAACAGCTTGCAAACCCAGTTAGGACCAACAGACCACCTAGCTTTTCTTTAAGAGTATCACATATTTTGTATGTCATGTATCATCTGAACTTCCAATTGTGGTTCACCAAAGGTCTTCCTTTGACAATGGCAACATATTGACAAGTATCTCATGACTTCCTGACGGGAGTGATGCTCTGTGCCCTTGAAGTTCATTGGTACCTGTTCTGACTGATCTCAGACAACCTTTGATTTGACAACCCTGGGAATTTTTAGCTCTTGAACACTAAGGGAAGGCTATGGAAATCCATAAATGAGTCTGAAAGAAAGGAAAAGCTACCCACACATGCTTGAGAAGAATTAAGTGAAATTAGCCAGAAACTTATACTCCCCCAATCTGGGAGAGTACAAAAGCCACCCATTGCATATGCAATTACATCCTTTAATCATATAACACATATTTATTGAGTGTTCACAATCCATCAGACACTGTTCTGATCTACTCAGAGTGAGATGAGAAGCCATAATTGATCCCTAAGCAGAGAACTATCAAGGTTGGCCTTACTTTAAGGGAGATTTTCCTGGGCTCTATGTTGAGACAAAACAAAGGCAGGGCTGAGACCAGCTTGTTGGATATTGTCATCATCCAACTAAGAGATGATTGAGTTTTGACCACTGTGGCGAATCTCACTATCTCTGTTAGGTATAGAGAGGTTGTTGGATACTGGATATACTGTAGGATGGTAATTTTAATGAAATGAGGAAGGCTAAATAGGTACGAGAGGAATGGCAAGATAAGTTAAATCTAAGCAGACAGGTTTAGGATGTTCTAGCTGCTGTCAACTTTGGCACAGAAATTGCCTAGCCTGTTTTCTTGGGGTCTTTGACTAAAAAACAATCTCTTCACCCCTGCCCAACTACCTGGACTCATGATAATTTAACAGATCACTCTAATTTTATCTATGCAGGGTCCTATGTCCTAAAGGAAGGAGTCATGAGTAAACAAACGGGTAGATATAAATGCTAGCATAAGTTGTACTGACTATGTGAGAGAAGCAAAGGATTTAAAGAAGGTCTGAACGTTGTATCCAAGTGTTTCATGGGGAAAGTGCTCTTGATCAGGGAAGTGAAGGAGGCATAATTTATGAAACAGGAGAGGAGGAGAAGTTCTGTGGTTGCTCAACAGGCAGGCTAAAACCTCTGAGGCATGAATGGCTAGGGCAAGTTTACTGGACACTCTGCCCTCTCTAAGATCCAACATCTTATATGTCTTTAGAAGAGTAAATTTAAGGGGAATAGGGAATGGAGATTTTAATGAGCAAATCTTCAAGAGAGAGTATATAAAAATTTCTGTCAAAGATGTATAAACTGAAAAAGAAATCTTTCAAATATATATACTCAAGAGACACATATAAAACTATTGTTTCTTATGATTTCTGAAGAGGTACCATGGATTAGACTGAAGAATTAAGGGACTTAGTTTCTATAATTAATAGAACATGCTTATTCAATTGTTTATCAAAGGTGACACTATATAAAACAATGAAGTATAAATTATATCACTTGCAATTTGTAAAGCAACTGTTAATACTACCCTGCTAGGCACTTTACATGTGATGAAAAAATTGAGTTTACATGAGATTAAATAACTTGTCCAGGATATAAATCTTAGATTCTAACCTAGCTGTGTCTTAGGATCTTTTTCATTGCTAATGCTTTTTCACAATAGGCCCGGGTCTGTCAGCATTTATGTAAGATCTTGTTCTCCTGTTTTATTTTCTGCTCTAAAAAATAGATAAATGGACCTATGCTTTCAACTGAAAAAAAACAAAAACAAAAACAAGGACTTCTCCTCTAAAAACAAACAAATGAAAAGGACATATATATTAAATAAAAGTAGACACTAGCCATTGGGAATGAACAGACATCAGGCAATATTCCCTAGAAGATGATAAACAAACGAAATGAGCCATATGATTTTCCCAGCTTACTGCCTTGAGAGAATTTTTAGGCAATGGCTCAAGTTGGAAAATGTCTTAGTTAAGGGTGCAGAGCTGAGATGCCAGGGAGGCAAAGGAAGATAGGGATCATAGGATTGACAATCAGAGAAGAGAAAACTGCACACAGAAAGAACTCCAGAGAACTGAGGAGGAAATAGTAGCCAACACACAACCATGTCTGGGAATAGTGAAGCTGTAATTATTCAGACTGGAAAACCTTGTAAGTCACAAGGCATTTGGCAGATTACAAAGAGGATTTTGTCTCTTAGTGTTAGAAAATAACTAGCCATAGACTGAGTACTGCTCTGGTCCCATTGAACAAAAGGTGAAAACAAGATGTGACAGGATCAAACTGCTTTCAAGTAATGTAAATGAGTCTCAGAAAAACTTAAGAAAATGTATAGTCATACACAATATCTAGCACTAACATGGTAAAATTCACAATGAAGGACATTCAATATGACATGCAAGAAAAGGAGGACAATGTGACCTAAAATGAAGAAAAAAAAGGTCAATTAATTAATTGAAAGAACTGATAGAAATGTTACAATTGGCAGACAAGAACATTGAAACAGTAAGAGCAAGACTCTGTTTCAATAAAATAAACAAATAAAATTTCAAAAAGAAACTAGAAACATAAAAATAAGACTCAAAGTAAGGGGGGTTGAAGTAATAAATAGTATTAGTTTATTAGTCGACATATTAAATTAGTTAATATTAGTTTAATAGTTGACATATTAAATGTGTGTTAATATGAGGAAAAAGGCAAGAGTGTTGGTGCTAATGATTGTACTTAACATTTTACAGAAAATAAACTAGTAAAAGAAAACTAAAACAATAATAGAGAAAATCAATGAAAACCATTAGAGAAAATCAGTATAATTGTTAATTCTGTATTTAGATTGGCTGGAAAAAGATAGAAACACGAATTTCCAATTTAGTTTCCAATGGCACCAAAAGCTTAATAGAGAGATATTATGAACAATTCTATTTCAATAAATTTAGCTACATAAACAAAACTAATAAATTTATGGAAAGATACCAAGTACTAAATGTTACTCATGAAGAAATAGGTATACTGAACACCCCCATATCTCTTTTAATAAAAATAACTCTGTATTTAAAAGCCATTTCAGAGAGAGAACTTTGAAACAAATGGGCTCATTAGTGAATTCTATAAACATTCAGAAAAAAAAATGCCAATTCTACAAAAATTGTTCCAGAAAATAAAAATACAGAAAATACTTCCCAATTCTTATGGAACTAGAATTAATGTACTACAAAAACAATACAAATATTATAAGAGAAGCAAACAAAAGACCGAATGTCTCATGAACAGAAATTTTTAAAAACCCTAAACAATACTTTAGTAAGTTGAATACAATATGGAATAATAAAGACAATATATCAGAGTCAAGTGGGGTTTGCTGCAGCAATGCAAGATTGACTTAACATTAAATAATCAATTAGTGTAATTTATCATTTTAACAAACTAAAAAAGAAAAATAAAACTTAAGATTAATAGATGCAGCACAATCATTTGACAAAATCCAGTATTCACTCCTGTTGAAAATATTCAGCAGACTAGAGATAAAAGGAACTTCCATCAACTTGATAACAAGCATCTTTAAAAAAACCTAGTCATTATTAACTGAATGTTGACATATTAAATGTTTGCTAATATGAGGAAAAAGGCAAGGGTGTTGGTGCTGACCACTTGTACTTAACATTTTACAGAAGATTCTAGTCTCCAGTCACTGTGGTAAAGCAAGTAATTAAAAAAAAGTAGAGCTTTGTCTGTATCTTTAGTCACAGAAAACATAATAGTATAATAGTTTATGTTGCAATCCAATGACTTTTAAAATTAGCCTCTAAGACTAAGTGAGTTTAGCAACATTACAATACAAAAGATCAACATACAAAATCAACTACATTTCTATATATTGGCAATGAAATATCAGAAAATGGAATTTTTAAAAACAGCATCTAGTAATATGAAATACTCTCTGACAATAGATGTGAAAAATCTGTAATCTGCAAACTACAAAAATTTGATGAGAGAAGTTAAAGAATTAATTAATAAATAAAAAATATATACTACTTTTATGGTTTGCAAGTCTTGGCATTCTAGTATGCCAATTCTCCTCTAATTTCTCAAAAGATTTACTGATTTCAAACTAAAATCCAAAAGACCTCCTTGTAGAAATTAACAAATCAATCCTCAAATTCAAATGGAAATGCAAAGACCCAGAAAAGCCAAAAGCACTTTAAAATAGATTAAACATGGAGAACTAAAACTATCTGATTTAAGATTTGTTATACATTTAAAATTATAAAAATAGGGCATTACTGGAACAAAGATTTTTAAAAATACATTAATAGAACAGAGTAAACTGTCTAGAAATAGACCTCTGCAAACTGGTATATACATGTTGAGGTTTTAATATTTTTCTTTATTAATTTTATCCACAATGAGTACTTGTGGTATTCTGGATAGGAGATAGAATACTTATTATTTTTATAATCATAACTGTTTCACCAACCCATTGCCTGAGTTGTTACCCCTGTGGTAATGTGACAAAAGCAAAACAGAACGTTCTCTTTATGCCAGGAATCAGACCCTCCATAGGTGAGGAATGGTTTGAATGGATTCTCTCTGCTTAGATACAAGAGGCAGAGGAGTTACCCTCGTGAAGCAAAAAACAAAAACATTTACTCACTGGAAATGGGGTGGACAAGATTATGGACTCTCACTCCAATCATTTGGAATAAAAATTCATGTTTTTTAAGGGTTAAATAAGCCAGTTTTCTGGCTTTTATGACCTAGAAATGTCTCCAAGGTCCTAAACATCATTTTGTCTTAGAACATAAACAAGTGCCTTCAAAGTTAAGTAAATCTCTCTAGAGCTCTCACTGTAATGCAAAGTTGTAAATTAATTTCCCGAGGTTTCCTTTAGCCCAGAATCCAAAGTGTTCAGCAAAATTTACTTATAAAGCCTAATCTCTGAAGAAACACAAAAATAGGTCCTCTATATCTCACAATACGTACAATGAAATACTACTTAGCAATAAAAAGTAATTATTTTGCAAAGTATGCTAAAGAAATAAGCTAGACAAAAAGGAATACAAAAGCTATAATTCAATTTGTATTACATTTTATAAAATTTAAGTAACCCACAGTGACAGAAAGAAAATCAGTGATGACCTGGGGAAGAGGCAGATAAGCTGAAGAGAACTATTGCAGAAGTGTGCAAGGAAACTTTTGGCATTGATGCATGTGTTCATTATCTTGATTAAACAGTGATAGTTTCATGGATGGGTTCATAAACCCATGCATCTATCTTATATTGGTATATTTCTGTGGGTCAAAACCTACCAATTTTGTACCTAGATGCCTGCAATTTGTTGTACATCAATTATAGTTTCATTAAAATTCTAAATAGATAAAGATCAAGATATAGGTAGTTGAAAATATAGAGATCAAAGTTAGAGTGAATTTTTTAAAATGTGATCTGGGAAAGCTAAGGTACAGAATATTGCAAATCACTACTTAATTTTGGCCTAAAGATTCTGTGAAAGATATCATCCTCTTTTAAATACTATAGGAGTTTATGGAAGACCTCATTTCATCACATCATAGGTGCATATTAGATGTTCTTTACTACCTACCACTATTTGTGTTTTATCTTAATATTATATCACAAATAAGATTTATTACACACTATTAATCATATTAGGGATACTTAAGGGGAGAGGGTTGTCATATTTAGGATAGCCTACTTCATATCATGATTCCCAGAATATGAAATTGAAAAGATGAAATATAATTTAGTTTTATAAAATATTTTGTAAGGGAAAATAATGCCTAGATTTGAGGTTACATTTGAGACAAATGGAGACTTTGCCTTCTTAAAGCATCCTTTAAAAACATGTATTCATCACTAGAAGAACACTCAGAAATGGCACTGCTGTCACTAGAAACACCAATCTACCACTCACTTTTCTTTAATCATCTATCTGTCTTTTTGTTCCAACCTCCTTTATAAATTCCTCCTCATGCCTTGGGCCCAGCATTTCTTTTTTTTAAAACATCTTCTCTCAGAATGAGCTCCACATAATATAGACCTTAATTATATTCAACTTTCCATCTCATTTTCTAGTCCCAATTAATATGTTCAGCATTGAGAAATGCAGGAAAACTTGTCCCTACTTAGCACATATTTTATGAATAATGATATTTTGGTTGCTCAGTTGACTGACCTGGTCCCAATATCCAAAGCTCTCTAAAGACCATGACAAATGTCAGATACTATCATATTTTAAATGTGTTCAGCTTCACTGTAAATGCAGTGACCTTTTTAATCCCCTATTAAAATTGTCCATTATGTGTCTTACTTTATTTTTCATTTTTTTGAACTTAATACATTTTTTTTAAATTTTTTACATTATTATTATTATTACTTTTTTTAATTTATTGCATTTTAGGTTTTGGGGTACATGTGAAGAACATGCAAGACTGTTGCATAGGTACACACATGGCAGTGTGATTTGCTGCCTTCCTCCCCATCACCTATATCTGGCATTTCTCCCCATGCTATCATCTACCATATTCTAGTCTGCTCACATTTAGGAATCTTTCTAGTTTCCATATTCCTTTCCATTACTGTTCTGGCCATGTTATAATGTTCTACATTATTGTTTCATAACAAAATGTTTTTCTAGCAGGCTTAACAATATTAACCATTAAATTTTTTCTAACATTCTCTTTTTTTGTTTCAGGGTGAAACCTTTCTAGCATACATCAAAAATCAATATTCTATGAGGGAAAAATAACCCTGCCTTATTATAATAATGCATATAATTGTAAATATTGTCCTTTTGTATAATACTGGTAAATCATATATATAGCATGAAATAGCATGTTTCTCATTTTTGGGACACAAGATTGACAAAATGATTCCTTGACACTTCAGCCCTAAAAAAAATTAGAGATCAATATTGAGAGATGTTAATCTCAATAGAGATCTATATTGAGTAATATTGATCACAATAGAGAGCTATATTGAGCGATATTGATCTCAATATCAATCTATATTGAGAGATATTGATCTCAATAGAGATCTATGAAGACTGGCCTTTATATGGATTCTTTAAATCACAAAGAGATGGAAAATTCAGCAACCAGCCAAAATAGTTTAAATATTGCTTATTTCACCTCAAAATAAGAAATAATACTTAGATGTTACCTACCATCTTCCTAACTCTCTGCTGAGGTAGGATTCTGCTATGGCCCTAACTGTTCTTGACCTCAAGTTAACAGGACATGACTTGGTTAATGGTAGGGAGTAAATCCAGATTTTGTCTGCAGCTCTCAGTAAGCAGCATAGTTTTACCATGTGAAGGCTTCAGAAAAAGGAGTTGTCCTGTTAGCTTTTTTTTTTTCTTAATTTTACTTTAAGTTCTGAGGTACATGTGCAGATCTTGCAGGATTGTTACATAGGTATACACATGTCATGGTGGTTTGCTGCCTCCATCCCCCATCACCTACATTAGGTATTTCTCCTAATGTTATCCCTCCCCAATCTCCCCACCCCCTGCTAACCCTCGCCAAAGCCCCCACCCCCTAACAGACTCCAGTGTGTGATGTTCCCTTCCCTGTGTCCATAAGTTCTCATTTTTCATTCTTCAACACCCACTTATGAGTCAGACCATGTGGTGTTTGGTTTTCTGTTCTTGTGTCAGTTTGCTAAGAATGATGGTTTCATCATGGCTTCATCCATGCCCCTGCAAAGGACATGAACTCATCCTTTTTATGGCTGCATAGTATTCCATGGTGTCTACATGCCACATTTTTTTTATCCAGTCTATCTTTGATGGACATTTGGGTTGGTTTCAAGTCTTTGCTATTGTAAACTGCCTGCAAGGCTGATTCAACATATGCAAATCTATAAACATAATCTATCACATAAACAGAACCAAAGACAAAAACCACATGATTATCTCAACAGATGCAGAGAAGGCCTTTGACAAAATTCAACAGCCCTTTATGCTAAAACTCTTAATAAGCTAGGTATCGATGGAACGTATCTCAAAATAATAAAAGCTATTTATGACAAACCCGCAGCCAATATCATACTGAATGGTCAAAAACTGGAAGCATTCCCTTTGAAAACTGGTACTAGACAAGGATGCCCTCTCTCCCCACTCCTATTCAACATAGTATTGAAAGTTCTAGCCAGAGCATCAGGCAAGAAAAAGAAATATAGTGTATTCAATTAGGAAAGGAGGAAGTCAAATTGTCTATTTGCAGATGACATGGTTGTATATTTAGAATACCCCACTGTCTCAGCCCAGAATCTCCTTAAGATGATAAGCAACTTCAGTAAAGTCTCAGGAAACAAAATCAATGTGCAAAAATCACAAGCATTCCTATACATCAGTAACAGACAAACAGAAGGCCAAATCATGAGCAAACTCCCATTCACAATTGCTACAAAGAGAATAAAATACCTAGGAATACAACTAACATGGGATGTGAATGACCTCTTCAAGGAGAGCTACAAACAACTGCTCAGGAAAATAAGAGAGGACACAAATAGATGGAAAAACCTTCCATGCTCATGGTTAGAAAGAATCAATACAGTGAAAATGGCCATACTGCCCAAAGTAATTCATAGATTCAATGCTGTCCCCATCAAACTACCATTGACCTTCTTCACAAAACTGGAAAAAACCACCTTAAACTTCATATAGAACCAAAAAAGAGCCTGCATAGCCAAGACAATCCTAAGCAAAATGGACAAAGCTGGAGCCATCATGCTACCTGACTTCAAACTATACTACAAGGCTACAGTAATCAAAACAGCACGGTACTGGTACCAAAACAGAGATATAGACCAAGGGAACAGAACAGAGGTCTCTGAATAATACCACACATCTACAACCATCTGATCTTTGACAACCCTGACAAAAACAAGCAATGGGGAAAGTATTTCCTGTTTAATAAATGGTGTTGGGAAAACTGGCTAGCCATGTGCAGAAAGCTGATCTGAACCCCTTCCTTACACCTTATACAAAAATTAACTCCAGATGGGTTAAAGATTTAAACATAAGATACACCACCATACAAACCCTAGAAGAAAACCTACGTAATATCATTCAGGACATAGGCATAGGCAAGGAATTCATGACTAAAACACCAAAAGCAATGGCAACAAAAGCTAAAATACACAAATAGGATCTAATTAAACTTAAGAGCTTCTGCACAGGAAAAGAAACAATCATTAGAGTGAAATGGCAACCAACAGAATGGGAAAAAAATTTTGCAAGCTACCCATCTGACAAAAGGCTAATATCCAGAATCTACAAAGAACTTAAACAAATATACAAGAAAAAAGCAAACAACCCCATCAAAAAGCGAGCAAAAGATATGAACAGATACTTCTCAAAAGAAGACATTTGTGTAGCCAACAAACATATGAAAAAATGCTCATCATCACTGATCATTAGAGAAATGCAAATCAAAACCACATTGAGATACCATCTCACTCCAATTAGAATGGCGATCATTAAAAAAATCTGGAGACAACTGATGCTGGAGAGGATATAGAGAAGTAGGAACACTTTTACACTGTTGGTGGGAGTTTAAATTAGTTCAATCATTGTAGAAGACAGTGTGCCAATTCCTCAAGGATATAGAAATAGAAACACCATTTGACCCAGCAATCCCATTACTGGGTATATATCCAAAGGATTATAAATTGATCTATTATAAAGACACATGCATGCGTATGTTCATTGTGGCCTGTTAGATTTTTAAATGTAACTTCAGGGCAGAAATTTCAGGGCCCTTGTTGGAACCCTGCCATTATTTTCATGACCCCTCAGGACACTGAGGACTGATCCTCTTCCTATTCACCAATAAAAGTTTAAAACATATGGGAAGTATAATTAAAAACAAAGATTTTTCTTTTTAAATTTTTAAGAGAATATGTTCTACCTATCTTCTAAAACTTGTATATTATTTTTCTATTGTTGCATAGCCAATTACCACAAACTTAGCAGCTTAAAACATACCCATTTATTATCTCACAAGTGAGTGGGTCAGGTGTCACTCAGATTCTAGAGATTGCTCACGTACCTTGTCACATTGTCAGTTCACGTTCAAGCCATTTTCAGTAGTACTCATTTTTCTCAGTTTCTCTGACTTCCTTTTTGCCACAAGTCAGAGAAAAGGATCTGCTTTTAAAAGGTGTGTATGATTAGATTAGTTCCACCTGGATAATCTCCATTGTTAGCTGTTTGAATTCAATTGAATAGTAACCTTAGTTACAGCTGAAAAATTCTATTTCCCATGTTATATAGCACAATATTTAATCTTTTGCACAGTCCTGGAGGTTAGTGTGGGAAATATTGAAGAGGACATTTTAGAATTGTTCCTCCAATGAAAGAAAATGTAGAACTTCCTGAAATAGGATTGAAAACAGTATAGCAATAAATTCATCAGATTTATTCCCATCAATTTCCTGAGAAAATGATAAAGGCTTACAGAATTGTATGGGTAGGCAGGTGTCCCTTATGCTGTAACAAATGACAAAAATCTTTTATATTTGGATGACTGGTTTGGTTGTGATAATGAAAAAGCAAGGCAGAATTACATGCTGATCAAATTCTATAGTATACAGAAGAAAACAACACATATTGAAGATTTTAATGAGGATTAATTATGAATAATAACATTACAGGATCTTCTGATGATCATTTGTACTCTGCATCAATAAATTCATTTCTATGAAACACACAGTTGATGGTTTGTTATTTTGCTTAATTTTTTATAATTATACTTATTCTTTACCTACTTCAGTTTATTTACCTGAGCACCATGGGAAGACAGCATTTCTGTTGTTAAATTATTTCCATTACTTCACACTTATTCATCTGTACTTGTAATGAAGTCACTCTGCAAAAAGTTTTTAAGATCATAGTGAATTTTAAAAAGCAAATGGTAAAATATGTTGATGAAAAGATTAAAAACAAGAGGGTTTAAGAACTAATTTAGTCACTAAATATAAACATGATTAATATTTAAGTTATACTGAGCTTTACATGTATGAATATGCATGTAACATACTTGGAAGAATTTTACCTGTAATACGCAAGTATTTTAGAGCATACAAAAATGTATCAGTGACACAGTTATTAAAATATAAATTAGCACACTTTCTAATCAAACGTTTATGGTATAGCTTATACCTGAGGATAGTGGACAGCAAGTAAAATAAATTTTGAAAGATTTAAAATACTGTTATACCAGATATGCTTTTCCCACCTTTTACTAGACACATAAATATTTATGGTTTTCATACCAAGAATCAATTTAAAAAACATGGTTTATTGGTATTTATAGTCCCATGTTTCTTGTTTGCATATTATGCAAGAGTACAGATTGTTCCAAAAGTATGAGAGATAAATGAAGCTCTCTATAAAAACAACAAAAATGAACATTTGTATAGATTCCTAAAGGCATTTGAGATAACTTAATACTTCTTATTAATCTGAAAAAAAATGTCCTTTTTATGTATGTATTGAAGGATACAAAAGGCCAAGATCAATAGCATATTTAAAAGTGAAATACTGGAGCACAGCTGATTTGCATAGAGGTATAGTTCAAGGAAAGTGCTCATAGGCTTAATCACATTTTTAGAGGGATCCATGAATCACTGCACTACCGGTAATTCCAATAACAAAGAGAAAAGTCACAGCTATCATTCAATATTCATGTATAATTTGTAGTCATAGTAATAAGATGTTCTGTGATTTTAAAAAACATTTTTTCATTCACCCAGTTCCTGGAAATAAAACTATTATGATTTTTATAATATTATTATTTTCTTAAAAAACTAAAAGAATCAACTGTAAATTTACTAGACCTAATAAGAGACCACAGGAAAGTTTGTAACAAAATAATTAAAAATAGATTTCTGTGACTTCTGCTTTAAGCCATGGTAGAGTAACCAGGGCCAAATTTACCTTCTTATCCAAAACAACCAAAAATGAACAACATATATTAAATATTAAGTTTCAAGACACTAGACATCAAGCGGTGAAGAGGAGTGACCCTCAAGAGATGGGGAATAATGAGGGAAAGATGCAGCTGGTTTTCCTTTCACTTCTGAGCCCTTTCCCTAGTCTGGATTCTTTTTCTCCTAAAAATGAGAATTAGAGAGTTTTTGGTATTGTAGGGTCTTTTGGTTTCTTTTATAATGCTTGTTTTAGGTTTTGTTTATTGCATTTTGACACCAAGATCTGATAATATTTCCCAGATTGTTTACACATTTTAATGCTTTAAGAGGAAGAAATACCACATCAAATTAGAGTAGTTAACTTTTCTTTATAAATAGAGATTTTTCTCAAAAGTCACTTGGGATGTAGGCATGCAGCAATTTATTGATATCTAACAATAGTTAATATATTAATAGTCTGTTTTAATATTGGCCATACAATTTTCAACTTGTTTATTAATTTAACAGATGTTACCATAATACTGGAGGGATATTCGAACATAAAAGTAGTAGTTGTTGAACTTAAAAATTATTAGAAAACTAAGGCATTAGCCAGTAACTGCATTTAATCTTTAATTCATAGCAAAATTTTTTCACAAAAAAGGAAGCAAAATTTTAATTCATAGCAAAATTTTTTCACAAAAAAGAAGCAAAATATTTTTCACAAAAAAGAAGCAAAATTTTAGCTAGGAGAACTTAAAATACATATGCAGAATATGAAAGGCTTGAGGATACACACACACGCACACACACACAGAGATATATAGTATATAAATATGTATACATGCACATATATGTATACTACTGTATTTTAGAGTAAACATATACCTATGATTTAGAAATTGCTTTATTTTGGAATTCAGTCAAGCAAATTTTGTTTAAGTAATTAATAACTACACCAAAAATACTAACACTAAAGTCATTTTTTTGTTCTTAAACATGACTACCTTATAACTAAAAAATCCCAAAGAACAGCATTTGTATGAAAAAAAAAAACTGAAAAATTTCTAAAACTTCTATGATCTCAATGAAATTACAGTCATATATAAATATCATTTTTACATGATAAAATAAACATTTAAAAACTATAGGGTGAATAGTATATTTTAATTTTGATGAAAAGAAAATATTTTACTACTCTAAATTCTACTTAACCATAACCATAAGTCCCATTCTTTTATATATTGTTTCTCCAAGTCAGGAATTAAAATAGGAAAAAATATTAGAACAAGTAAATAAATCAGACTTTTGCCATATTTGAATCTTGAGTAATACATTACAGTTTAGGATGTTAGTAAATTAACTTGAGTTATACATTTGGTGGTCTGAAATGTACTCACTTTCTATAAAGGATGGGATTGCTAAAGAAATTAATCAAAAACATCATCTCTCTGTCACATGACCTTCAAGTACATTTTTAGCTATAAAACTGCAAGTGCAGTTTATTTCTTTTAAGAAAATTAAATTTTGTAGACCTAAAAAGGCTCGGCATTTAAAACAAAGTCGATACAACTTCTGACAAATGTGTTTTATCCATAGATTTTAGAAATCTATTGTGATTTATAACTAAAATCATGTTAACAATTTATATTCCTTAATGAGATTAAAAGCAATAAAAATGCATTTGTTTCAAAAGCTTCTCCAATTCTTATTTTTATTTTAAAAATAAAACAAAAATATCCATATCCTCAAAACAACAAATGCTTCTGTAGCCTTATACTAACAGGATAAATATTAAGTATTTAGTATATCATTCACATTAAAAAGTATACTTTTATTTTCAGATATAACAAGCTACAGAGTTTGTCATAAACTTGATCTCTGCTTAAAGAATTTCTTTTTCCAAATTTGAGTACATGGCTATATTCTTTCTGTCAAGAATGAAGATTATAGCCAGAGGGAATAAAGTTTTGGGATATGATTTTGAGAACTGAGTGCCAGATTTTGAGATTACAAACTTTAGGGAAAAAAAAGTATAACTGATTTTAAAGGCATAATATGAATATTGATAATTAGTTGTATAATTATGTTTATCTTCTCTATATGGAAATGTTTCTCAAGAGCATAATTTTGCAAAAGCTTATTGCCTAAACAACTTATTTCATATCCATTTTTTTCTGTCAACTTTAAATAACTATTTTCACAATCATTTATGTGTATACATTATGACATTTGTTGAGAAAACAGTATAAGTATTCTTTATACCCATGTATTCTGGATTTTTTTGCTTTAATTGCTATAGAATATTTTAATCATTATTTTACAGGATCTAAAATTATAACCATTTGTTTTTAATGTACTCACTTCATTTATTTTTTACGTTATTCGTAATTACATATGTTGGTTAAACCCACACAAAAAATAATATCCCTATGTGGTTCTAAACTCCACAACCCCCAGTGCCACACTCTTTCCTCCTATTTTCCCTAGCATTTCTGTACATTATGAATCTTGGAAAATGTTGGAGCCTTCACATATATTTAGCTTTATTATAACTATTAGACTACTTATAAATTTTAAGGCACGCTGTTTCCTCTTGTGGCCCAAGTGCTTCTCAGTACCTCCAGAGATGAGGTGGTGTAATTTAGAATTAACACATATATTTCATATATCTCTGAAGCTCTGAGATTTGTCTTGCTTTAACATTTAAACAAAGGGCTCTGTATAGAGTTGGTTATAATCAGTGCTAAATGAAATCATAAATGAATAATTACATGAAAATACTAATAAGAGAGTTTAATAATTTGCTTTAAGGCTGACGTTTAGTATGCTTGCTACCCTTATATTCAAGGAAAAGTATCAGTTACTATTCAATCATGGAGTTCTATTCTAAATGGAAATATAAAGAATAAATATTCCTGTTGAATTCCCAACTAGGAATACAATAGGAGTACAACTATTTCTATTTAGGAATAGTTGAATTCCTAAGTAGGAATACAATTTTATAGTCTTGTTTCAGGTTTACCCCTTCTAAACCATAGCATATAGTAGCATTCTCCTGCTCTATTTTATTCAATAAAGAAAAAACTCCTTAGTATGCACAGAAGTTACATAGAAGGAATAGGTTACAGATTGAGAGAAAATGTTTGAAAATGTAAGACATTCAAGATATTTCACCCATCTGGCCCCAACATACCTTCCTAAGTACTTTTACTTTCTACCGTACTATATGTCAATCAACTACTCTTCCTTCCTTTTTCTATGCTTTGAGCATTCTACTTCTTACATTACTTCCTAAACCTTAGCTCCTCATCACAAAAAAAAGTTCACAACGAATTATATTGAGAATTAAATGAGATAATATCTAAAACACTGAGCAGAGTGTCTGAGACTCAGGAAGTGCTCCCTAACGAATAGATAGGTGGCTGTTAAAGTTATTATTGTTACTGCAGTTTTTGTTACTATGAAAAGGATTGATAAGACCTTCCCCAACTCCTAGTCAGAAGTAATTCCTCCCTTCTGTGCTCCCTTTGCAAACTGTCATTTTAGTGCAGGTATTTTGTCCCTTCTATCATAACTATTTGTACATCTCATGTTTCTGACTAGAATATAAGTGCCTTAAGAAAACGAGCCATGCTTAATTATATTTTTCTTTTATTAACTCCTCATAACTTCTACCACAGAATCTTGGGCATCTTAGGGGCACATAAGTAATTATCAAAGCACCTCTTTCCTGCATAAAAGAAAACCTTGTCGACTGATTCCTAGGTGGTATGAAGTCGTCTACTTTTGTAAATTAGATCAATTTTCATAAGGCTTCTAAGAAAGTCATGCTGCTAACTATAGCTGATAAGTCAAAACAGAAAATAAAAACAGGAAAAGGTCTAAGATCTATGCTTTTCAAACACATTCCTGATTTATTCTTAGAGGTATGAGGAGAAGAAGGATATTCTCAAAAGGAGATATATGTAGGTAAATGTTATAGACTTTTAAATGTTATGCTCAATTTCAGAAAAACTTTTAACTGAAAAAGTGATCTCTGCTTGATGAAAGAAATTTTTTCATTACTCTACCTAACTTCAATCAATGGGGATTTTTGTGATGCTCTTTCCAAATCAAATACTTCTTACATTCATAGGAATTCAATTAGCACCTGTCAATGTTGAGAGATAAAAATACAAAATAAATTCATTAGCAAATGAATCATGGTTTACTTCACATATTTTTATTAAAGTTTGTTGTTTCTTTTCTACATTTTGTAGAGAATAAAAACATAGCACTACCATTTATTAATTTAAAAATAACTATTGAGCACTGGACTCTCTTGTCTTATAGGAGATAGTAATCTAATAACTATGATTCAAGTTTGTATTTATATATTTCGGAAAAAGGAAAAATCAGTGTTTGACATTTAAAAATTTTAGAAAGAGTACAGTTTACTACATTAATTCTAAAAATTTGAAAATTAATATTAAAATAATATAATTTACATAATATCAATAAGGCCTTTTTTACAGTTTAAATGATATTATTATTAACTCATTACTATCCTTATTAACAATATGCTTACGTTGCTTTTTGAGAAAATATTGGTTGTGACTCCAAGATCATATATAGGTCTCCAGTCCTCTGTACCATCTTTCTTTTAACCAAATTATCATAATAAGAAGAATTGTATGAACCATTGCTAGAAAAAAAATAGCTAGATACAATTTAACTCTATAAAAAGAATGGAGAAGCTTTAATTTTAGTCTGACTCAGGAGTATTTGTCTTAGAGGAATTTCTAAGGATTGTAATCCAAGTTTTAAGACTAGCAAAGTCCTTTAAATGTGTCCTATGAGGAGTAGGGGTAGGTTGCGCCTGTTCTGCGTACTGGTGATCAGGCACAAGTGTTTCTCCAAGCCAACCCTTAACTCATCAACTTATTTCTTTTCATAGTTTTCTTCTGAGTTGAAAATAAAATGCTATTTTCTGTGATTTTTGAGATAATTCTATTACAAACTCAATAATTGATAAATTTTACGATTTTTATGTTCTCAGAAATCAACAAATGAATAAGAGAGAATAATTGGGAATAATAGGATCCTCTTGACCCATGTGATTCAAGTATATGTGAACATCAGGCACTAAGTAAACCTAGTTGATAGACTAGGGTAAGAAATGTGACAGAACAGTAAACTCAGTCAGAATGAGTTTCTCAAATATAAGTATTCTCTCACTTAGAGATCTTTTATTAAGGATAAAATGAAAAAGGAAGCATTACAACTGATACCACAGAAATACAAATCGTGTGTAATCATGATTGCACACGATTACTACAAACAACTATATGTTCAAAAAAGTAGATAAGCTAGGAGAAATGGATGAATTCCTAAAACATACAAAATCCCCTGACAGAATCAGGAAGAAACAGAAAATTTAAACAAAACAATAATGAGTAAAGAATTGAATCAGTAATGAAACACTTCCCAACAAGAAACAGACAAAGCCAAATGGCTTTATAGATAAATTCTACCAAACATTTAAAGAATTAATGCCATTCTTAAAGTATACCAACACATTTAAAAGGAGGGTGCTACGGTTTGGCTGTGTCCCCAGCCAAATGTCATATTGAACTGTAGCTCCTATAATTCTCATGTGTCAACAGGGACCCAGTGGGAGGTAACTGAATCATGGTGGGGGCAGATCTTTCCCATGCTGTTCTCGTGATAGTGAATAAGTCTCACAAGATCTGATGGCTTTATAAAGAGGAGTTGCCCTACACAAGCTCTCTCTTTACCTGCCACTGTGTAAGATGTAACTTTGCCCTTCATTTGCTTTCCATTATGATTGTGAAGCATTCCCAGCCATGTTGAAATCTGAGTCAATTAAACCTCTTTCCTTTGTAAATTACCCAGTCTTGGTAATTTTTTGTTAACAGCATGAGAATAAAATAATACAGAGGGTATACTTCCAAACTTATTTTGTGAGACTAATATTACTTGTGAATCAAATTCACTTTGGACTTGTTACCAACTTGTCTGAATTAGGTGAGACAAAACACATTCTTATTTTTATAGATCTTTTGTCTTTCTTGTCTATTTCATTAATTTCTGCTCTAGTCTTTATTATTGCCTTCCTTTTGCTGATGTTAAATTTAGTTTGTTCATTTTTCAGTTCCCTGAAGTGCAGAGTTAGGTTGTTTAAACTTAGTTTGTTCTTTTTCTAATTCCCTGAGGTGTAAAGTTAGGTTGTTTAAGTCTTTATTTTTTTGTTAACAAACAAATTAATTTTATTAGTCAAATAAAAATTATATCAATTTATGATGCATAGCTTGATGTTCTGTACATTGAGGAGTGGCTAAATTAAGCTATTTAGCATATCCATTACTTCACATACTTATCTTCATTTGTAGTAAAAACTCTTAAATTAAATCTACTGAATTAGGAATTTTCAAGTATGCAATAGCTTAATACGTATAACCACTATGTTTTACTATAGATTGTTTGAATGTTTTCCTTCTGTATAATGACATTTTATATCTTTTAACTAACATAGTCCCAGTCTCCTCCCCATCCACTAAGCCTTGGTAAATACGGTTCTACTCTGTGTTTCTATGAAATTTACTTTTTAAGAGTCCATGCATTAGTGAGCTTATATGGTATTTGTTTCCGTGACTGGCTTATTTCATTAACATATTGTCCTCCAAAAGCGTCCATGTTATTATACATAACAGTGTTTCCGTCTTTTTTATGACTATACACTATTATATTGTGTCTATTCCACATTTTCTTTGCCAATTCACCCAACGCTGGACATTTAGATTGATTCAGTATCTTCAGCATTGTGAATAATGCTGAAATAAGTGTAGAATACAGTATCTCTGCAACATATCAATTTTAGTTTCTTTGTATATACCCTGTAGTGGAATTGATAAGTCACATGATATTAATAGTTTGATTTTAATATTTTAAGGAACTATCATACTGTTTCCATAATGAAAGTACTAATTTATATTTCCACCAATCACCAACATTTACATTTTGCCTTTTTGGCAGAAGCTGTACTAACAGAGCTGAGGTCATATCATGATTTTAGTTCACATTTTCCTGATGATTAGTAAAGTTGGTCGCCTTTTCACTTACCTGTTAGCCATTTGTCTATTTCCTTTGAAAGATGTATACGGAAAAATGACCTTTGCCTATTTTACTTAGATTTTTGTTGTTTTTGTTGTTGCTATTTAGTTGTTTATATAGATTTTGGATATTAAACCCTTATCAGATATGCACTTCGAAAATATTTTCAGTACAGAAGCTTTTTAGTTTAATAGAACTCAATTTGTCTATTTTTGCTTTTGTTTCCTATGCTTTTGATGTAATACTCAATAAATTATTTTCAAGAACAATCCAAAAGAGATATCCCCCTGTATTATTCTAGTAATTTTACAGTTTCCACCTGACATGTAAGTCTAATTTATTGTGAGTTTTTATTTATAGTGTACAATAAGGATCCAATTTCATTCTTTTGCATGTGGATATCTGGTTATCTCAGCACCAAAAGATAATATTCTTTCCTTATTGCTCACTCTTAGTATCTTTGTGGAAAATCAGTTGACTGTACATGTATGTATTCATTTCCTGCCTCTTTATTCTATTCCACTGGTCTACACTTACGTGCCCTTAACATAAGCAAAAATCTTCTCCTGGAACTTAGAAACCAAAGTTTAATAATATAATCAAGCCAACAAGAAACATAAGGAAGAATATTGCTTAAAGGTATTTGTTTGTTCTTCTCTACTAATAGCTGCAAATAGTGTGCATAATAAAATGAGTTATAAAAGGTTCTTGGAACTGGCATATGTAACAAAAAATATATTCAATATTTTATATCTATAACATTATAGTTAGACTACAGTATGCACAATCCCATTTCTTCTGTATAGGAAAAAATAAAAAGATCTGGCAAAAAGGAATAAGGAAAATTAAAATTTATCAAATTCTCCACAAAACTGATTTTATTAAAAGTTGCTATTAAAGAAATATTACGTGAATTTAAAATTAGGATTAGTGCACAATGTCTATACTTGTTGCAATGTAGTATCTGGGAGTCATTTATAATACAATATAAATCAACCAGTAAAAGTACTATTATTTCCTTCTGTTAAATATAATTGGAAGCTTAAAATAAGAGTTCAAAAAATTCTGCTTCCAGAGTGACTATGGAAACTTTAAAAACATATGGCTTTTAGAATAAATATTTCATAAGATGTACAAAAAAAGTCATGTATTCCTGATTGCTATTTTATATTATTTGAGAACTAAGAATCATTTTTAAAAGCTATAATGAGCTATGAGTGTGAAATGTATTAAATGATATGCTTATCACATGGTTGACATGGAAACAAGGCTGTAAAGCCTGCACCTAATGAGAATATGTCAGTCAAAGAAACACCTCGTTCCTCTTCTAAAATTGGTCTTCGTTTCCTAAACCTTTCAATTATTTATTATCACATTATGAAATTACCAAATTAACTTCTTGAATCATTTTATAACCCATAATTTGTATGAGTTGTATGTTTCTATCATCACAACGGGAAGAAACTGTGCTTTAACCTGATTATAATTGCTAAATATTTAGTTAGAACTTAATTCCTGCTGATCTTAAATCACACTGGCTTGTTATCCACTTTAAAATACGATAAAGCTTCTTACATTCAGTGTGTTTTTCCCTGGTGATATTCTGTATCCAGATCAAATGGTACATCACTACTGAATTAGGTCCTACAAAAATATCAGTTTTTACATATGTTAAGCTGAAAAAAGTATCAAGTATTCATAAATCTTGGCTACTTATTAAAAATGTGGTTAAAACATATTCCAGGCTATAGACATACAGAAGTGTTCTAAGAATAGCTCTCTGAAAAGATTGAAGGTGGCCATGTTAAAATAATTGCTCTTGGGTTGTTTTATTTTTTTCCTACGAACATGCTGAATTTAACAACATCTCAAAGAAAGAAAGAATAAGACTTTCACTTCCAGCTTTGGTGGAATGTTTTATATCAGACTAAACATCTGCCAAGAATAAATACACAACATGCATAAAATACCAAAATGAACATAAAATTTGTGGTGAAATAAAGGTTTTCAGACTTTAAGTATCAATCAAGATAGCCAAAATTTGAAGGGCCAGCATACCAGAGAGAAGTAAAGGGTTGGGAAACACTGTGAAGGTTTGGCATGCAAAGCACAGATGTCATTTCCACTTCTTTATAACAGATGCAGTTTTAATAGCAAAAAGTAGCATAGTAGATGTACATAAAACAGTCATTAAAAATGTTTTTCAGACCACACGTGGTGGCTAATGCCTGTAATCCCAACACTTTGGGAGGCCGAGGTGGGCTAATCACAAGGTCAAGGGGTCGAGACCATCCTGAACAACATGATGAAACCGTGTCTCTACTAAAAATACAAAAATTAGCTGGGTGTGGTGGCACACAGCTATAGTCCTAGCTATTTGGGAGGCTGAGGCAGGAGAATTGCTTGAACCTGGGAGGTAGAGGTTCTCACTGCACTCCAGCTTGGCAACAGAGCAAGACTCTGTCTCAAGAAAAAAAAAAAAAAAAAGTTAGTTTAAATGCATATCTTTTACAATAAAGCCTTTCAGGAAATAACTGAGCACATGTTTATAGCATGTCTTTACAGACTTTTTAAAGAATGGATAATTTTATTAGCAGATTAATTTTGGCAATTAAAAAGTTCATTGTCTTAAATTTGAGTAAAACCCTACTTAAGTACATCTTAAAGATTTTTCCATGTGGGGAATCTTATTTCTTTGTATGTGAGACAAACTAATCCAAAATTCTGACATTTTGAATTTTCCTACACAAATTAATTACTGAAAAAAATTACTTAAAAAATGACATGTTGTCTCTCTAGTATTACTCCTTAAACTAGGCTGCACTTACTTATTTGAATTCCTCCTCTTGTATACAATAGAACAGTAAAATATGTTTATACACAAACATATTCACATAGACAATATATGGGCTGTATTTATACGCAGTACTCTTTAAACTAAGAGGTGCCCCCTTTAAAAGATCATCCCCAAGGCTCATTTCAGCAGAGAAAGACATTTCTGTAATACAGAAAACTGCCACTGCACTTTTCCAAATCTAAATAAATTTTCTTACAAATAAGAGAAATCATGATATATAAAGGGACAATACAAAACTCCCAAGATTTGTGGTGCATATTAAAATAGATCTATAAAGAAATGCTACCGTTAGTTAAATTTCAGCATCTTCTGGAGTAAGAAAAAACATGAAATTTTGAAACCCATGGAATCCACTGAATATGGACAATAAAATAACTGATGAAAGTGGTAAAGTACATCATGATATACAGAGTGAAATTATGATGGTACTGACTTTTATAAACCTCTCCACTGCCACATTAGTTTGTGAGCTTCTTAATTCAACAAAACAAGGAATTGAGAATTGTTTAAAAAAATGTTAGTACCATTCAGGAGTTGATAAATTTTACCAAAAAAAAAGAAAGAAAATGTTAGTACCATCTTTGTGTGATGAAGACAAAACATTTCTGAGCTGGCACTATAACAAGAAACATAAACAGGTATGATACTTGTGAGATACTGTTCAGACCCAAATTAACAACTGACTTTCCTTGCTACAGGAAATAGGACAAACAATCTCTTTATATAACTGTGGAGTTTGGGCACTGTATAAAAGCATCCTGCTGAGGTGATGCTGGGAACAGAAATGTAGCCTGGGATCCATCTGCCAGCCACTATAACCTATTGAAGAATTGGGTCCAGAAAGAGCACCCTGTGTGGCCACATCTACCCAGAGATGTCATTTTTCTGAGTCACCAATATAGAGGCTACACAGAGGCTAAAAGACAGTCATGGTGGAATGCTTATTCTCTGTACAAAGACAGGATGCTGAGTGAGGCAGAGAATAGAGACAACAGATAGCACTCAAATTCATTAGATATGACAAACAATTCAGGACGTACTCCAAGTGTTTATGGTCCCTCTCTGGATAGTGAAAGAGGACGGGGTTGGTAGGGGGAAATAAATGGCACCATAGGGCTCCGTATTATGTTGAAAGTCATGATGCTTTGTTGCTACAGTTGCGGATGAATTTTTCTCACTTTTCCTGGCTACTTACTTGTACCAAAAATAAGGAAAAACTACAGAGTGAGCACAGTGGAGGACCATGAGAATGTGCTTTGCACATTTTCAACTAAAGAGAGTAATTGTCCCAGTTACTGCACTCTGAAATCTACTGCTGCATTTATGTCAAGGCCATGCTTTCCACAGAGTGCTCCCAAAGGCAGCCAGCACAGCAGGGATACTAAGAGACCTTGGAGTCCTTTGACAGCCAGCGTTGTCTTGAGAGTTACCAGTGCCTTGCTGAACCTTCCTTAAGCTTTAAAGTAGTCTAGAAAGCCTCCACCCACCTTTATTTCCTTTCTCCTTCATTCTGGGTTAGATATCCATCCCACTCTGATAGCACTTCCAGCCTTTCACTCCCATCTCCATTTTCTATTATAGGCATTTCCCTTAAAATCCTTGCATGTGTAATCCCATTTTCCAGTCTTTTTCTTAGTGGATCTAGAAAATGACACATACTCAAGTTAATATCTTAATAGATTATGTTTTTACATATAGTGTGTAATATGTCTTCAGTATGTGTGCTCTACTAGTTGGTAAATGCAGTTATAGTCCCATCAATATATAATTTTCATTATTCCAACCATCAACTTGTTTGGCTATTGAAAGTTTAACCTTTGTTTCAAACCCCTAAATACTTGTGTGCCTGTGTTAGTCAATCAGAATTGATTTCACTATCCCAAAATAGTACTGAGGGCTATTTCAAATCTGGGCATTACACATAATGTATGCATGTATCAAAATGACACAGGTACCCCATAAATAAGTACAATTGTTATGTAGCAATAAATAAATTTTAAAAATTTAAAAAGCTAAATCTAAGTATTATTCTTTTAAAAATATAAGCAAATGCACATTTTTTACAATCTGGAATTCCAGTTTCATCTTTTACTGTCACTACCATTAACATGGCTCCCAGGGAAGTTGAAATTTTATTACATTTATTCAACTAAGGTGGCACTCAAACACCATTGCCACGATCATCATTAATAATGCTGGCACTTGTTCCTCTTAAAAATTGAAGAAAGCCACTTCTGCATATATTCCCCAAATAACTGAAAGTAAGAACTCAAGCAGACATTTGTATACCTGTGTCTATAATAGCAGTACTCAATAATAGTCAAAAAGTGAAAGCAACCCAAGTGTTCATCTGTGGATAAATAAATATGTGGTATATACATATAATGAAAAATCATTAGGCTATAAAAGGGAGGAATTTCTGACATGTGCTGAACCTTGAAGACATTATGCTCAGTGAAATAAGCCAATCATAAAAACACAAACATTGTATGATCCCACTTATATGAGGCACC
Source organism: Aotus nancymaae (assembly GCF_030222135.1). Taxonomy (NCBI): domain Eukaryota; kingdom Metazoa; phylum Chordata; class Mammalia; order Primates; family Aotidae; genus Aotus; species Aotus nancymaae. The sequence goes on from NW_026988413.1 coordinate 37,550,830, forward strand.
TAGGTAGAGACAAATCCATAGAGACAAAAGGATGGTGGTTGCAGGATCTAAGGGAGGGAGAAATGGGGAGTTAGTGTTTCATGAGAACAGAGTTTCAATTGGAGAAGATGAAAAAGTTCTAGAGATGGATGATGATGATGTTTATGTAAAAATATGCATGTAGGCCGGGCGCGGTGGCTCAAGCCTGTAATCCCAGCACTTTGGGAGGCCGAGGCGGGTGGATCACGAGGTCAAGAGATCGAGACCATCCTGGTCAACATGGTGAAACCCCGTCTCTACTAAAAATACAAAAAATTAGCTGGGCATGGTGGCGCGTGCCTGTAATCCCAGCTACTCAGAAGGCTAAGGCAGGAGAATTGCCTGAACCCAGGAGGCGGAGGTTGCGGTGAGCCGAGATCGCGCCATTGCACTCCAGCCTGGGTATCAAGAGCGAAACTCCGTCTCAAAAAAAAAAAAAAAAATGCATGTACTTAAAGCCACTAGAACTGTACACAAAAATGGTTAAAATGATAAATTTTATGTCATGTATATTTTATCATAAAAATATAAGGATAAAGTGCTTTCTATGTTATATTCAGAAGATTAAAGGAGATGGAAGGGGTGTCTCTTTTGCTTGAGATCCTAGTTATTTTGATGGCTAGTGATTCAGGCCTTTCACTGGTTGACCAGAGTTAAAAATTCACAATCCAGGGTATAACAATCCTCTAGAGAGGCATAACACTGCAGAGGTTCCTTTCTCTGGCTCCAGTATCTCAATTGCCACTGTAGCACTATTTCAGCAAAGATTTCTCTCCCATGCCACTGAAAGTTATAGCTCTTTGGAATCACTATTTTACACTTAGTAGTGGAGCTGACTCAGGGCAAGTCCGTTACCATTCACTCAAATGTATGGTACAACTTACACTGCCCTAAAAACTCAAGCCCTATTGCTAGGTCTGGTTAATTTCATGATACTCCATTTCTTTCTCTCCCTCACCCTCAAGAAAGTCAACCATAAGAATGTCTAAACCTGAGAATAAACAGATAAAAGTATTTTCCCCCTGAGCTCCATTAAACTCTATGCAAATGAAAACTTGGGATTGGAACATCATCCAAGTTCACTTGGTAGAAATATTAGTCTACACTATAACTCTTCAAACAAGTAGACTCTGATTCTCAGCTCACCTAGTTCTTAAGAAACTTTTAAAGTATTCTTAAATAGAAATGTGGTACAATTAAGGTCATAGCTGGTGTCTAAAGTAGAAAAAATTGGATACATAGTATTGATTACAGCAGGCTATTTTGACAAGGCTTATTTTTGTCTGTTTACTTTCTGGCTTTATACATTTTATGTCACCTCCCTTACTCATTCCCCATCCATTCATCCTCTAATCAAGATGTCTCCACCCTCCCTCTACCATAAACATCATAGTAGCTACGGTTTTTTCAGTTTTGAAATTGACATCCAGATTAGTAAATTAATAAAAAATATAAATCATTTTTATCTTGATTTCCTAGATGTTCTCAAATATAAGTTGTCCGTTAATGCCAATAAAATTACGCTTATCTTTGGTCTGGATCATTTCATATGCACACTTATTGCCACTGCTGATGCATTTGTCATATAACTGCTATTCTCAATATGTAGCAGTTCTGGAGATTTATTAGACACTTCCCATTGCTGATAAGATATGCTGAGCTCAGCACTGTGGTCAAACAAAAAGAAACATAATATGAGAACAGCGTTTTTTTCTGTACAAAATATCTAAACATATTTCCCTGTTGTATACATATTCTTGCAGAAATAATTTTCCATCCATAAATGAATAGTAACTGTTTCTTCAGTTTTTTACTACAGTGAAGATAAAAACCATGTTTTCATAAATAAAAGGCAGTGGACTATGATGATACCTTCTTTTAGTCTTAACTTTTCTATGTTTATGTGTGTATACACACACACAAACACACACACACACACACATACACACAGAGAGAGGTATTCTCGGTTCACCTTGTCAGAGGAAGTGAATATTGGTGGAATTTGTGGTCTGTGAGTGAACTATTTCAGAATATAATACATAATCTTATGGTCACTCTAAATTCAGCAGGTTTACTTTGATTTGGCCAGTTAATTATTAATATAGTGGCAATATTTATGATTGCAATTATGGAAGACCCAGAATAGTAAAAATCTACATATAATCAAAATGGCATGGACTATTTATTTCTCAACCATATTCTCTCTGATGCTAGAGTTAGTGCTGGAAGCCATCCCACAATGGGAGAATTATGTAATTTCTTTGGTGTGCAATTCTGAATAAGTTAAAGCAACTTAGTAAAGCTTATTGTTAAAAATATAGATATTACTTAATCATTTGTATATGTGTTTGACTAAAATTTATGAATAATATTAAAATAAAAGCAAAAGGAAATGTCAAAGTGGTTGAAACATAGTTCTGTAAGCCACTTAAAATTTATCTCATATTTCCTGCATAGAGCAAATTCACAGTAAATGCTGAGAAGTTGCTTAAAGAAGCGATTATTCTAACACGGTGTAAAGGATCCTAAACTCAAATTGCACATCTTAGGCAAAACATTTTTCTCAGTGCCCTGGAACTGGCATCTAAAAATATGTCTTAAAGATACCAGCCATCTTAAGTGAAAAAGATCTAGAAGCATCCCCATCTTCTCCTATCTTTCTATTATAATACATTTAATCTTTACAGAGAATATAACTCCTGATTAAGGAAATTTAGGCAGAATAAGTCCTTGAAGAGTATATGAATAACAATATATACAAAATATGTGCAGTGATTTGTATTTTATACTTAAATAAAAAACCATTATGTAATCTAGACCCAAAATGTATTTAAGAATTATTTTTACAAATGCATAGACATTTTTTTTTAAATTGTATGTTCAGATTGTGCTACATACTTGAACGAACACACATAAAATATATGTCTGTGTGTATATATGTACATATATATATATATATGCATACTATACCTTTCATCTAATCTCCCTTAGCGTTCTCATCCATTCACCCACGAACCTCCCCTACCATGAGCATCAGAACTAATTTTAACATTCCAACATCATATTGATTCCTCTAGCTCACTACCTTTTATTTAAGTGAACTTCAGTTTAATCTCTCTCACCTGCTGCAGTAGTCTTGAATAAAGTTGTACCTGCTTGTTTAACTATCTAATATAATTTTTCTTTAGCTTTAAAAACTAGCTTATTTTTAAAAAATATTCTATTTTCAAATGAATGACAAAATCTGAATAGAATGCCTATTATACAGTCTTCACATATGTTATTTAATCCAAAAATATTCCATAACAGATTATGTTATAAATAAAGTAAGACTACCATTTAGAAACTTGGCTATTCAGAGCTAGAAAATGGCAGAGCTGGAATACAACTCAGCCATTAAAGGTAAAACGTGCATTTGTTTCTGCTATGCATTTAAACAAGATTGAGTGTCCTTTATCCTGCTGAACTGAGGGTCCAAAGGCTAAAGGCCAGGGCAGTCAGGTAAAGGTGGAACGTAGCTTTCTTCCTGGCTTTCCTATAAAGGGTTTAGGGGCAGACACACATCATGAAACAATGGCACCAAAAGATATAAATATATTTAGTGTAGCCCTGTTGTTCTGAGGCAAAATAGTTAAAACCTCTTATGGTGAATGATTTTAAATGTGTAATAACACAGACAGCTATAATCTTTATTTATTAATTGATTATAACTGGATTAGGGTTAGTTAACAAAAACAGTAACTGAATACATGAATTATTTGAACAAAACAGTCTCATGAAGAGTGGTTTCTGAGCCTTCAGGTTACTATTATCTTCCAAAAAAACAAAGAATAGGCTTATATCTAGTCTTGGAAATAAGCTTAATAGGGCAGGGACAAGATAGTAAAACAAGAGCAAAGATCACAGATTTTGAAGTAAGGAGTTCAGGACACAAAATCACAGACTTTTTTTTTTTTTTTAATGGAATCTGTTGCCCTGACTGGAGTGCAGTGGCATGATCTCTGCTCACTGCAACCTCCACCTCCTGGATTCAAGCAATTCTCCTGCCTTGGCCTCCCAAGTAGCTGGGATTATAGGTACCTGTGACCACACCCAGTTAATTTTTTGTATTTTTAGTAGAGACAAGACTTCACCATATTGGCCAGGCTGATCTCGAACTCCTGACCTTGTGATTCACCCACCTCAGCTTCCGAAAGTGCTGGGATTACAGGCATGAGCCAACACGCCCAGTCTATCATAGACTTCTTAATTTTGTTTAAAGCACTTTTTATCAGAATGCTTTTGAAATATATTTCTGATAGTTGTTCTGGTTGTTTCCCACCAGAAACGACCTAAATTAAATATTTACCTCGCATGTATAAATGGAAGCATTTCATTAATCAAAGTTTACTTAATATAGAATAAGGAATTCCGAAGCTGTTAAGAGGTATTTTGGATTTAAGATTTGTATTATTGCTATTACCAAACTATTTAATTTTTTGTATGCCTTAATGAGATTATATTTCAGGAATAGAAAAAAAATGCAAGAATGATCCAGGACAGCAATCTCTTTTTGCAAATAAACTTAGGTTCAGATATACTATGTGAGCCATGAAACAAGCTAATGACAGAACAATGTTTAGACTTTGGAAACAGGCAACCTAACTCGCAGCATAGTATTTTTTCTAGTATCTTATACTGCCTTCTACCCATCTGCTAATATAAGTAGGGATTATGAAGAAGAATTTTGCCACAAAATATTATTATGTACTATTTGTAAACTTCATGCTACATTAAATTATTCAACAATTCTAAATAATGTTATCAAATTTTAAGACTAACATCAAACACATTAAAACTTGCTATAATAAGATATACAATATAGGTTTAAGAGAAAAATATTCTTATATATTATATAAATTATAATATAATCAAAGGAACAGAACCACACCATTAAGCCTATAAATGGCTTGGAGTTTTGGATAAAGTGCTGTTTGCCTGCTTCATCTTAAAATAAGTAAAATTATGAAAGTTAATTTTAGAAAAATATGTCCCAATATTAATTAATACTTGAAAACCTTTACATATTATGTGATATTATGTGTGAATGTGTAAATTAAATTTTAAGTTAATTTGAAAGACAAATTATATTTTTAAATAAAAGAGCATGAATCATCAAATTTATTTGTGAAACTCAGATTCCATCTATTGCTCAGAAAAATAAACATACCTTCATTTAAAAATATATATCTTTTGTTGTTGTTAACAACAACATGCCTATAGGAAAGTACATGCAATTTACACATAGAATGGAGCCTTACTCTAACTCACTAGTGTCTGTGGAGGTATTAGGGGTACAAAACACTAAATGAAGGTTTTGGGACTTACCCTAGACTGGAAGATGTATGATTTGGTTCAGTAGCCAGAGCTTCAGAAAGTCCAGTATAGTATGCCTTCTTCTGTTTACTTTTGACATGAGTTTATTGCTCTCATTGAATCAAATGAGAATCCAGCAATTGAGCAGTATTAAAATAAGGCAGTTTGAAAGTAGACTATCTTAAATGAATTTGATAAAAATCAAAGATATATTTTAAATTTGCAAAGCTAGATCAATTTTTAATTAAAAACCTGATGATAAACAAATTTTGTATAAGGAATTAAAAAGACATTTTAAAAATATAAAATTCTAAAAATATAATAGTCAATAAGTCTTTGGATGACACCCATTCTATGGTCTTAAGGAAAACAACAGTGAGTTTGTGTGAATCAATAAAAGGAACATAATCTCAATGATAATGTTTTTATCCAATTCAGACAGAACTTCATATCCCAAAAGATAACAGTCCTTATTTTAAAAATAGGAATATATATTTTTAAGTTTTCAAAATAGAAACTTATAAATGATATAAACTTAGAGGAAGATTTGTCATACAATTCAACTATTTTCATACTTATTGGAATATAAATTTGGGAGAAGTTTTCTGAGCTACAGATTGGAAACAAGTATCAAAACCTTTAAAATCTTCATGCTGTCCAATCCATCAGTTCCACTTCTAGTAATATGCACAATTTTTTAAAAAAGTATTTAGATATTTTAAAAGAAACGTGTGGATAAAGGCTTATGAAAGTGTTATTAGTCATACTGAAAATTTTGAAATAACCTAAATATTTTACAACATAAGGCTGCTATAATTACAGCATATCCATTTATAACATGTAATATTATACAGCATAAAATGCATACTGCAGAAAATAAATTATGACCTGAAAACCTGTTTATAGCAGATTGTACAGTGAAGAATCAGATTTCAAAACAGCACATAGAACATGACATTCATTTTATATACACTTAAATGTACACATAAGCACACAATCTAGAAATGTATGACTATTTTAACAGATGCAAAATAAGACTACAGAATTAATGGTGATTTTTCTTTTCTTTTTCTCATCTTTTTTTCCTCTAATTTTTCAACAAAAAGGGACAGAAATGATATAGCAAATAATAGGGCTACATAAATCCCTAAAGCCCTTAATATACTAGCCTGGTCAGCAAGCAGCCATGTACAGGCACAATTTCATATTTACAATGTCAATATTTAGGATAAAAACATTGAAATGTTGAGGTATCCCATATTAATGGATGCTTAATATTTTCCATTTATTTACCATTATAATTAATTATGTGATAAATGTCTTTGTACACAAATCTTTGCTTTCACTTCTAGTTATTTTCTTATGAAGTATTCTAGGATACAGAATACTCAGATCACAGATTGAGAATATGTTTTCAATGGCAGAGATGATAATATAGGTAAGTCTTAATTTCTGACAAAAATTCATCTTTGTAAAAGCTAATTGGACCACATCAGTTAATATATTTCTTATAAATGTTACAGCAAAGATTCTTTAAAATCTAGTTCAAAAGTAGACTGGGTTCTCCTGGGATGCCATATCAAAAGTGCCTATTCTCAGACTGTAAAATGTCTGGGTTCCAAAGAGTTTCACAAATGCAAAACAAAACAAAACAAATCACCTCATTCAAATACAAAATTCAAATATAAAATTTAAGCCAGAAGACTTTTATAGCACCCCTAAAGTTTTTTCTTCTCACTGTGAGTTCAAAATGCCAGGTACTTCTCTTAATTGTTATTTTGGTGATGTTTGTGATTTTTATCAAGAAAAAGAGTATTGCTCATATTTATATACAATTAGAGTATATCAGTGATTTCATTTCAATCTGGTTCCTGATCTTTTTATAGTAAAAGTGCACCAAAGTATGGCTTACTCATTACCTGGTAAAACACAAATGCAAATAGAAAGCTGAAATGTTTCAGTAAGTAATTTTTAAATGACCTATTACCTATTGGTTTAAATATAGAAAGGCTGCATTCATTCAAAATTTCTGATTTCATCAGGCCTGAGCAAATTAAATAAGATTGTAGCATCATTAGCCAACATATTTGATTTACATGATTACGTGTTTTATTCATTTTTCACCTGACAAAATTTTTTAAATAAAAATAATATTCCCCTAAAGTATTTCAGATGGTAAAGTGAACAATGAGCCAAAAGCAACTCATGTTAATTATATACTAATGCAATTAAGAAAAACAAAAACTTTAACTTTTTACCATTTTGGACAAATATATGATAATTATTTCTGGAGTAGTTCCAGCAGAACATTTGCTGGGAGTATTTTATTGGATGTTCACTTATGATACTGCATGTAGTTAAAATGTTTCTTGCAGATAAACTTTAAGAAATGAGTATAGTTGCAGTTTTAAATACTTTCAATATCTTTTTAAGTAAAACCATAATCAAAGTATCTCGAAGAAATGGCAATTGTTTCAGTAATAAATTTAAACAATATTGGAAATACACTTCTGTATGTAATCTTAAGTAAAAATCTGAAGATAATAAGCAATCACACTAAAAAGTAATATGTTGTAGACAAAAATATTTTATTGCTGTTATTATACAAATAGCTATAAAAACTCCACAAACTCTATTGTTAGTATACAACAGGTAAAAATTAAGAGTAAGAAAGGTAGCAAGAAAAATTTAACCATCTTCTACTGGTATAGAAGAACAAAGAGAAGAGCTAATTAGAGCTATTGAAGTAAAAGAATAAAATGACTATGTGACACCAATAAAATCATACTATATCCCCATACTCTGCCATTTTTTAAGAAAGGATATTATGCAGAAACAAAGAAATAAAAAGGTTTGTCATGCTAGAGATGAGCAAAAAATGAAAGATAAAAGGAAAATAACACCAGAAACAGAACCAGATTCTGCACAAGTAAATGTAAGTTAACAAGAGAAAGAACTCTGTAAAACACTATTTTCAAAGGCAGTATTATAAATCACAGAACCAGATAAAAATGAAGGTAGCTGAGGAAAAAAAAGTAATACAAAATAATATCATCACAGAACTGACAATAAACTAGAAGTATTAAGAAATAGACCTTGCTGAAATTTGACCCAATGGCATGGAGTTAGGAATAAGCACTGTGAATGCAAAGAAAATGTAAAAATAGTAAATAAATTAGAGAGAAGATAATAAAAATGGAAGTCAGGTCAATATAATTACCAGAGAAAATATGCCCCTGAAGAACATCCAATAAATAAAATTTTATTATTCATAATCATAATACAAGAAAATGTCATCCAATTGAAAGTAAGAGAGAATCTGCAGATTGAAAGGGCACCTATTGTATCTAAAAGGTATTAGTATAGATTGCCATCAAGGAATTTCTTGGGTAAGTTATTGGATTTCAAGTATGAAGAGAATCATTCAGGTAATTGTAGAGAAAAAGCAAATCTCCTGGAATAAAGATGATCAGGCAGGCCTCAGACTCAGCAAAATTCAGTGCCACACTGCAACTGAGCAAAGTCAACAATCTTCCGAGGAAATAAAAGCATGAGCCAAAAATGAACAATGAAGTTAATTTCAACAATAACAGCCAAGTTAATGTTAAAATGGAAAGACAAAAAGCAATTAAGTCATTCCTGAAATAAACAACCTGGCCATGAAAACCAACAAAACAATATATAAACAAAAATCGTGTTATAAAATATATTTCCTTGTTAGCAACAAAAAATGAAATACAAATAATATTGGTAACAAAACTCATGAGATGGGGAAGTGAATGAAAGATGAGTGTTAATTACTTCTTAAGGACGTTCACAATCTTTTTATTTATACCCAGCTCATATTCAACCTATGGTTGATAATAAGTACATTACAGCTATTCTGGAATTGTACCTGGAATTACAATAATTATGCTATTACTGAAATATATTAAAATTGTATTGTTGAAATGAAATATAATAAAAGGATATTTCATTGAAACAAGCATTATAGGTTGTAAGGTGTTCCATAACTTAATGTACTAAGGTAAAATTTTAAAACATTGGTAATCACAATTGTAGAAAACCATTGATTTTTAGTACATCCCCAAATTATTAGTACATACCAAGATGCTAAAATGTGAAAAATAAGCATCTTAAAAAATAACAGTATTATCCTGCAATATTTGAATCCTTAATACAACTGTATAAAATAAAATTGTCTTTCTTTTATTTAATTGAATCAACATGTTTGTTAAATAGTAGTAATGGTATTAAAGTGCTGATGTTAACATTATTAGCTTAATATTTACTGAGCATTTAATTGAACAAGAAACTATTTAAAATACATTTCATACTTTCTGGCTTTGTCCTTGCTTCTGAGTCCTGTGGCAGTTATTATCATCATCTTTGTTTAGCTCATCATTGAGGTGGCAATAAGGCAAGGAATAGCTACTAAGTGACAGTAAAAGGAGAATTCAGGAATGAGAAATGGTTATCTAAAATTACTATTCTGTGCTTAATCAAATAAAAAATAAAATATTTATAAATAACAGAAATATTCAGAACTGATAGTGCATATTGATACATTAAATATGCAAGAATCAAGTTGGTTTGATTTACACATGCTGCTCTGTCATCATGGTGAAAGTATTAGTTTAGTAGAGCTGCTTTAACAAAGTTCCATAAACTAGTACCACAAACTTAAAAAAATATGTATTGTCTCAAATTTCTGGAGTCTAGTCTGAGACCAAGGAGTTGCAGAATCGGCTCTTTGAGCCATGAAGAAGAGTCTACTCCATGCCTCTCTTCTAGCTTGGGGGTTTGCTGGCAGTCTTCGGTGTTCTTTAGCGGCTGCTTCATCACCCTGATCTCTGCCTTCAAGTCACATTGTACTCTCCCGATTTTTGTGTATGCCTCTAAATTTCTCTTTTTTATAATGACATCAGTCATATGGCATTAGAGGTCCATCCTACTCCCATATGACCTCATCTTAACTAATTTCATCTGCAATGACCCTGTATCCAAATAAGGTCACATTCTGAGGTACGGGAGGTAAGAACTTTAACGTGAATTTTGGGGGGACAAAATTCAGCCCATAATAGTAAGCAATTCATGCTAACACATTTAAATATCTTCAGATAAAACAGTGCTACTTTAAAGTTTGCTTAGAAATATATTGCTTTGATGCCTTTATCGTAACATAGTGTTTTATGTCTACAATGGATTGAAAAATTGTATCTTCCATCTTGTGAGATAATGCACTATAAACCTTCAAAGGGCACTTCCTTTGGCAGGAATGCTTTTCATCTCCCCTGTGTCAATGGCTATTCCAGCAGTGGTGGCACTCCTGGTGGGGAGAAATGCCAGCTTGACCTCACCAACCATGATGACAAGGGAGCTCTTATGCCATCTCTGCCCTGGAGTAAAATGGGTTTAATTCATCTTCTATAATAAAAGTAAATTTATCCCATTTAGACACTACAAGCGACTTAAAATTTGGCATAGCTACTCTTCATTTCCAGAATTTACTATCTAATTTTCTACATTACCTTAACATGCAGTACAGTGCCAGGAGGGAAAACTACACAGCTATCCTACTAGACATGATGCAGACCCAAATCTCTGTGATAACAAAGGAAATGCTCTTCTGCGTTTTGCTGCCTATGGCCAAAATATATGAGTATCAGCAATGCTGTAATCAGTTTGGGCCCACCTGAATAATCCAGGATAACTGCTTTATTTTAAGGTCACCTGATTAACAATTATTCACCTATAACCTTAAATCCTTCTTGCTCTGTAACACAGAATATTATATTTACAGGCTCTGGAAAGTAGAATGTGGATGTCTTTAGGGCCATTCTTCTGCCCATCACACAGTTTTGAGTTTCCTAATTCTTTTTCTTACTCCTACACATGAAAAGTTAAAAGCAGTTTTCAGACAGGGATAAGGGTTGTGAAAGATAGGTTCACATCTAAATCTTTGGAACCTGTGATTATTGCCTTACTTGGAAAAGGGTCTTTACACATGTGGTAAAGATAAGGCTTTTGAAATAAGGAAATTATTCTGGGTTATCTAGATGATCCCCACTTGTCATCAAAAGTGCCCTTAGTAAGAGAGGCAGGTGGACATTGTACACATAGAAAATGCACATGTGGCCACAGAGGCAGAGGTTGGAGTGTTGTAGCACAGGCCAAGGAATGCTGGCAACCACAGGAAGCTGGGATGAGCAAGGGATGAATTCTCCTCCCGGAACTTCCAGAGGGAGTCCAGCCCTGCCAACACTTTAATTTTGGTTTAATGAAGTGGATTTTGAATTCTGGTCTCTAGAACTCTGCAAGAATAAATTTTGGTTGCCTTAAGCCACTAAATTTGAGCTAATTTTTTACAAGAGCCTCATAAAACAAAAATAGTAATTCTCTTACTGTTTTATTATTTACTCAAATATCTAAGTAATAAAGAGAAATTTGTATGTATGTGAGAGATACCTAAAATCCTTGTCCACCATGCTAGTTCTCAACTAGAACCATGCAATACAATCATCTGACAAAAAAGTAATAATAATTTGAGGTAGTTTCTATCCCTGAATATTCAGTAATGCAAATGAGTCTAAGTCCTAGACATGAAGATTTAGAAATACTACCTCTCCTAATTCAGATAAATAACCTCAGAATGGATTTTTGGCTTTAAAGTTTTAAATCAAACAACTTTCACACCTTAAATAACTTTGACTTTTACAACTTTTACAGTTTATATTGTGAGGTCCTGGTTATGCAACAGGCTACCATTTTTTGCCTTTTTTTTAGCTTTTTTATTCTTGAAGCAAATTTATGATGGCAAACACATGAACACACACTATCTCTTATGTCAATTACTACCATTAAGTATTCAGTTATACATTGGACAAACAGATGTTCATTTGGTGAAATACATTAAATAGCTACTTAAAAGAATTTAAATTTCATAAGGCTGAAACTGTTTCTTACCTTAGAAGTTTCAGGACTTCACTACAACGTAGGCTCATTTCTTCTTGCTTCTTCCACAGCAAGAGCTCAGTTGGGAAGTGCTTTTCCACCACAACAAGTGAAAGCCCCATCAGCACCAGACATACCTCACAGACCAAAAGCATCACTACAAAGCTTTTAAATATCAAATTGTCCCTGAGGCCCCAGCACACGAAGCTAGGGTAAATCTGTATGCTAATACCAAGATGGGATAACTGCCAAAGTCAAATATTTAAATAGGAGAACAAGTCATTCAGCATAATGGCCAAGATATCCATGATACAATTTGGAAATCACCAGGAAAATCCATACTTGAATGAGAAAAAAATGCAGTAGAAATTCAAACCAGGCAGACTAGTTTTGCATATTTGAACTTAACTCCTTTTTCTCAAAGACCATAAAAAATTAGGAATTTGTTGTAGAAGATATATGACTTCACTCAGTACTAACCTGGGAGCAAAAATATGAAAAATTTAACAACAACAAAAAAAGCAAATTAGCGTGCAGAAAACATTTTAACCTAGTCACACAAATGAGTTAAAGTACAAGTTTAATCAAAATTTCTCAAAAATACCAATGTATTTCTCTATTAAGAAAGAGTTATTGAAAGACAAGCAAGAGAAATGGCCAATTTAATCGATGTACTTTCACATTTAACAAATAATGTGACTGTGAGGAAAAAGGCATAAGTGTTGATCTCTACATTATTCCCTTCAGTTTCTGAAAAAAGAGAACTCGATTTCAAAAATACTATTTCATATAATTTGGATATTTGTCTCCACCCAAATCTCATGATGAAATGTAATCCCCAATTGGAGGTGGGAGCTGGTAGGAGGTATTTGGATCATGAAAGTGGATCCCTCATAAATGCCTTGGGCTATGCTGTTGGTGCTGATCTCACCTGCTCCCCACACCAGGCCTACTCTCTTGTTCTTGCATTCTCCATGGGAAGTGCTTGCTCCTGCTTGCCTTCTGCCATAATCGTGTAAGCTTCCCAAGGCCTCACTAGAAGCCGAGCAGATGCAAGCACCATGTTTCCTGTAAAACCTGCAGAACCATGAGCCAATTAAACCTCTTTTCTTTATACATTACCCAGTCTCAGATACTTCTTTATAGCAATGCAAGAATAGCCTAACACACTATTTCATCTCATTTAAATTCTGTGTCTTCGTTATATATCTTCCAGTCATATTTCATACACTTTTAAAATGACAATAAACTAGAATGCAAAAATCAACATAAATCAATACTGAACATATTTTAATAAAATGAAAAGGGTTTTTATAATGATGCAGAATTTTTAAAAAAATTACTGATCCAAAAGCCATTGTAACTGAAATTTTAAAAAGATAAGAAGTATGATATGCAACAAAATAACATATGAACAAAAAAATGCCACCCATTTGAAGATTGATACTGTTGGTGGGCCTCAGACTAGTGATCCAGAAAATCTTCTTAATATGTGGCTTACTTTCCCCAATGACCACTGTTATATATTCTAAATAAGCAGGCATAATCTCTCTAACCAATCTCTCTAATTAAATAATTATTAGTTTTTTAAAAAAGGAAAAACAAACAGTAACTTAAAAAAAGTAACTAAAAACAGTTACTGTTTTTAAAACATGAGAATTTCTCAAAACAAAACTACCAAACATATTTTATATTAATTAAAAACTAACAACATATGATGAGGAATATATTTGACAATATATGTGCAACTATTATCATGGGTAATGTTAAAAATAATACTACTGATTAAAACTGTATTGTAAAAAGTAGCAAGTATCTTATGCTTTAGGGTAAGCTCATCACAACAATATTTTATCAGACTTCCAACAAAAGCGGCCTTACACATATGACAATGTTATCATGGATTGTAGTTTAAACCAAGGATGACCAAATCTCAGTAATTTGTTTTATATTGCAAGAAGGTACTGGCAAGGGTTACCAACAAAACTTAGCTTTAAGTGATTTATAGAGGAAGGCAAAGGAAAGGTAGTGTGTGCAGAGATCATAGGGCAGGAGCAGAAGTAACAGAGAGAGAAGAAAGCAAGACAAAGGGGAAAGAGGTGCCAGAGGATTTTTAAAACCAGCTCTCACGGGAACTAACAGAGTGAAAATTCACTCTGCCAGGATAACACCAAAAAGAATCCACCCGCATCAACCAAACATCTCCCATCAGGTCCAGCTTCTGCCCCTGGGGATGATATTTCATCATGAGCTTTGGGGAGACAAACATCCAACTATAGCACCCACCAAACATCATGCCACAGAGTGCTTGTTGCTTTGTTAGAGTATGAATACTACAGATTTTGGATTTCAAATATTGAGTTCCCTATAATTATGTGATATGGACAGTAGTCACCTGAAATATAATTTAGTTTGAGTATGCCAAAGAGTTTTCTATATATGAAATTGGTAGGCATTGTGGGGTTTAGTTGTTGCCATTAAAACACAAACAATCACTCCTAAACTGACATTTGTTTCAATTTACATTGATAATTGCTCTCCATCTACAAACACATAGTCTATAGGCATTAGGATACATGAAACAATGATAGCCTGGGCACTGAATGGGTTTTCATTGTATTCGGTATCTTTTTAGTAATGGTTATCTGAATTACTAGGTACACAGTACTTCACGGTTGTTTTTTTCATTTTGTTTTGTTTTGTTTTTTGCATGCTTTCAGGAAGCAACAGCTCCTGCATGATATCTCCTAAAAGACATTTATTGTAACAGATAAAACCTGTAAATTGAGAATCAAGACACCATTGAATTATTTTAAGTGATTCTTTAGTATGTATTGTTAGTATTATTGAAAGGCATAGTACAGATGATTTCATATTGAATGTTTTTTTAAATTATCCAAAGCCAATATGAACCTTTAGTCCCACTTAAAAGAGGAGATGCCAAAAATAAATAGCTTCACCCTTATATATATCTGTCAATATAAGTAAGGGTTGATTTTATTCTCCTTTGTTCAGACTCTCATGAAATACCAAAGAAGTGTTTAAATTTTGTTTGCATTTTCTGATTATTTCTCTTTTTATAAGCAATCACTTTTCATTATTTACTTTTCTCATAATGACTCTCCTTCTCAAGTTAGGATTGCCAGATGTAGTCAGAGGACTGATTCAGAAATCTGGCAGAAATATGAGTCTGACCAAGCTTCCCATTTCACTCATTTTCAGGCAAATGAACAAAGGGTAGAATACAGTACAAGTTTCTAAGACTGTCTTATCCAGTAAATGAAACAGGTTTTAAAAAATTGATAGAACTATTTAGAGATAGGACCACTGTTTTATGTTTAGCAATTAATTCTTCCTTTTTTACTTGGTATGGTTTAGCTCTGTATCTCCACTCAAATCTCACCTTGAATTGTAATCCCCATACTATTCATGTGTCAAGGGCAGGACCAGGGGGTAATTGGATCATTGGGGTTGTTTCCCCAATGCTGTTCTCATGATAATGAGTGAGTCTAATGAGACTGGATGGTTTTATAAGTGTCTGGCATTTCCCTGCTTGCACTTCTCCTTCCTACCACCTTGTGATGAAGGTGCCTTGCCTTCTTTCTGTCTTCTGCCATGATTATGAGTTTCCTGGGGCTTCCCCAGCCACGCTAAACTGAGTTAATGAAACGTCTTTCCTTTATAAATTGGCTAGTCTTGGGCAGTTCACTATAGCAACATGCAAACAAACTAATAGAGTAAATTGGCACCACAGAGAGTGAGGCACTGCTATAAAGATACTTGAAAATGTGAAACTGGGTAACAGGTAGAGGTTGGAACAGTTTGGAGAGCTCAGAGGAAGAAAGAAAGATGTGAGAAAGTTTGGAACTTTCTAGAAACTTGATGAATATCTTTGAACCAAAATACTAATAATAATATGGACAATGGAGTCCAGGCTGAGGTGGTCACAGACAGAGATGAAGAACTTATTGGGAACTGGAGCAAAGGTGACCCTTGTTATGCTTTACCAAAGAGACTGGTTGGATTTTTCTCCTGCCCTAGAGATCTGTGAAACTTTGTACTTGAGAGAGATAATTTAGAGTATCTGGCAGAAGAAATTTCTAAGTGGCAAAGCATTCAAGAGGAAGCAGAGCATAAAAATTAAAAAAAATTTGCAGCCTGACAATGTGATAGAAAAGAAAAAAAAAACTCATTTTCTGAGGAGAAATTCAAGCTGGCTGCAGAAATTTTCATAAGTAACAAGAAGCCAAATGTTAATCACTAAAACAGTGGAGAAAAGGTCTCAGGGGCATGTCAGAGACCTTCACTGTGGCTCCTCTCACCACAGGCCTGGATGCCTAGGAGAGAAAATGGTTTTGTGGACCAGACCCTGCCCTCCCACCACCCTGCTCTATGCAACCTAAGGATATGGTGCCCTGTGTCCCACCTGCTCCAGCTCTAGCAGTGGCTAAAAGGGGCCAAGGTACAGCTTGAGCTGTTGCTTCAGAGGATGCAAGCTCCTAGCCTTGGTGGCTTTTACATGGTGTTGGGCCTATGGGGTAAACAGAAGGCAAGAGTTGAGGTTTGAGAGCCTCCGCCTAGATTTTAGATGTATGGAAACAGCTGGATGTCCAGGCAGAAGTATGATGCAGGAGCCCTGATGTGGAACCTCTACCATGCCACTGCAGAGGGGAAATACGGGACTGGAGTCCCCCTCTCCACAGTCCCCACTGGTGTGCTACTGTCTCATGGAGCTGTCAGAAGAGGACCAGTTTCCTCCAGAACCCAGAATGGTAGATCTCCCAACAGTTTGCACCCTGTGCCTGGAAAAGCTGCAGAACTCAATGACAGCCCTTGAGAGCAGTCTGGAGGGGGGCCGTACCCTGCAAAAGCACAGGAACAGAGCTTTTCAAGGCCTTGGAAGTCCACTCCTCGCATCAACATGACCTGTATGTGAGACATGTAGTGAAAGGAGATAATATTGGAACTTTAAAGTTTAATGGCTGCCCTTTTGAATTATGGACTTGCAAGGGACCCATAACTCATGTGTTGTGGCCGATTTTACCCATGTGGAATGGATGTATTTACCCAATACCTGTACCCCCATTGTATCTAGGAAGTAAGTAACTTGTACTTGATTTTGCAAGCTCATAGGAGGAAGAGACTTGCCTTGTCTCAGAGGAGACTATGAACTTAGATGTTTGAGTTAATGTTGGAATGAGTTAAGGCCTTAGGGGACTATTGGAAGGGCATGACTATGTTTTGAAATGTCAGGACATGAGATTTGGGAGGGGCCATGAGTGGAATGATATGGTTTGGCTGTGCCTTCATCCAAATCTCATCTTGAATGTAATCTCCCTAATCCCCACATGTCAAGGGCGGGACCAGATGGAGGTAATTGGATCATGGGGACTGTTTTCCTCATGATGTTCTCATGATAATGAGTGAGTCCCATGAGATCCGATGGTTTTATAAGCATCTGGCATTTCCCCTGCTTGCACTTCTGCTTCCTACCACTTTGTGATGGAGGTGCCTTGCTTCCCCTCTGCCTTCTGCCATAATTGTGAGATCCCCAGAATCTCCCCAGCCATGCTGAACTCTGAGTCAATTAACCTCTTTCCTTTATAAATTGCCTAGTCTTAGGCAGTTCTTTACAGCAGTTTGAAAACAGGCTAATATAGCACTCTTAAATACAATTCATGTTCTAGCAGTACAGGGTGAGTCGGAGAGAAAGAAAACAATTTTAAAACAGAAAAGCTGTTTTTGTTTCTTTAAAATCTCCTACATCTGTTCTGTCTTCCCCCAAATATCTCCACAATTCATTTACCCCTCTATTTCCATACATGCTGCATTATAACTCATATGTATTCAATTGTGGAATCTATCACTCCTAGTCACTTATTTCACCCTAAACTAGTAAGCACATGTTTTGATTACCAAGTCTCAATTTTAATCAGTCCACTGCATTGTAGATGGCAAGGCATAATAAGATGGTGCTATATAATGCTTCATAGCCTAATATTTTCCTGCAGTGCAATAAAATAGGTTGTCATTTCCAAATGTAAATAGTATTTTCTGCTTGTAGGCCTCTAACTATTTTAGAGGAATTTACATTCCTTACTGGATATGCAAATCTAAACTCTGAATAAGTATCTATTCCAACTAAGATTCTTTATTATTCACTTGAAGCTGTGGGTAACTGGCCGATTTAATCCACTGCAAACTAACGGCCAGCACTGATACTTTACATTTTCAGTGAGTGGCCTACAGATGATTTTAGTCTCTGAGATTCTTGTTGAAAGAAATAAATCAATACTGAGTCTCATTTCAAGCTTCTGAAGAAGTTATCAGAATATATCTTTTTCCTGCCCATTTTTGAATTGCTTGAATTCTTAGCTGTCTACTCTTCTCATATACCCAAGAGGCCACCCACAGACAGCAAATGAGGGCAACCACTTGTTTCCGGTTCCATTCTGAATTTAGAAGCAGATTCTTTAAATAATAATTGACTTGCCTTATTGTGAATTTCTCCTTCCAATTCCATAAAGTTTCTATAATATATTGTCCCATATTAAAAAGTTTCCATACTATATTGTCCCTTTCTGCCATATAAGACCATTTTGGGGACCTTTTGCAATCATTCGTTATTGTTAAAGAAATAGTAAAAGTTCATAACAAATCACTACTATTATTATCTAGTTCCTCTTATGCTGCAAGGAGCACAACCACCTCTTGCCACTGAGGGAATTTATCTTTTCTCTCTTCAGTGAAACTGCAACCAACAGGTGGCTGTGCAGCTGATTTCCAGAATTGGTACCAGCCCTTGACTTTGAGCTACCTCCATGTTGCTCATTTGGAATCCTCTGAAAACTGATTCTACAGAGGGACTCATTTGTCTATGGATTTAGGTAACTCTTTGGGGGAATACAATGTAGGCTCAAAAACATGTCAAAAATATATAAAAACATGTTTATACATTCAATCTGTTAAGACATTCAGTGAGTACCAAAATTGGTCACACTATTGCATATTCTTGGTTATACCATTTCTATTTAATAAAGAGACACATATATACATTCCGTTTCCCCTTGAAGTGATTAATGCAGGACATCATAGAAATTTCAGATTTCAAAGTAATTTTATCTTCTTCAAAAGTAGACGCACTATCAACTAATGCCAATACAGGGCAACAGGTCCCTTTTGATACGGTTTAGCTCTGTGTCCCCGCTCAAATCTCACCTCAATTATAATCCACACGTGTTGAGAAAGGGAGATGACTGGATCATAGGGACTGTTTTCCCCATGCTGTTCTCACGTTCCTGGTGAGTTCTCATGAGATCTGATGATTTTATACGTATCTGGCATTTCCCCTGCTGGCACTTTTCTCTTCTGCTGCCATGTGAAGAAGTTCCTTGCTTCCCCTTAGTCTTCTGCCATTATTGTATATTGTAGTTGAAGGTGTACTTTGTTATCCTGTTATTTCCTACTCCAAACTCCCAGTGGTCACACTGCATGGCAGTTATGAGTTTATTTCCAAAGGCTACACTCAGCCTGCCTGCATGTAGCAAAGTTACTTGAGGTTGGGAGTCATAACATCCCAAAGGGCTCAGTTGCGCTTTGGCTCATTTAAGTTCCAAGAGAGCCTGTGTTTGCTAAGAATAGAACTCAGAGTGCTTGTTTTTGTCTTTTTTTTTTTTTTTTTCCTCAGACTTACAGATACACTTTAAACTTAAAGTTTATTTTCAGGTAATTGTAGATACAGAGGCAACTGTAAGAATTAATATAGAGAGATCCTGTCAGGCGTGGTGGCTCACGCCTGTAATCCCAGCACTTTGGGAGACTAAGGCGGGCACTTCAACAGGTCAGGACTTCGAGACCATGCTCTCAAACATGGTGAAACCCCGACTCTACTAAAAATATAAAAAAATTAGCTGGGAGTGATGGCATGAGCCTGTAGAACCAGCTACTTGAGAGGCTGAGGCAAGAGAAAGCCTTGAACCCAGGAGACAGAGGTTGCATTGAGCTGACATTGTGCCACCGCACTCCAGCCTGGGGGACAGAGTGAGAGTTGGTCTGAGAAAGAAAGAAAGAGAGAGAAAAAGGGAAAGAAAAAGAAAGGAGAAAGAAAGAAAGAAAGAAAGAAGAAAAGAAAAGAAAGAAAGAGGGAAAGAAAGGGAAAGAAAAAGAAAGAAAGAGAGAGGAAAAAAGAAAAAGAAAGAAAAGGAAAGAAAGAAGGAAGGAAGGAAGGAAAGAAGGAAGGGAAAGAGAGAAGGAGATCCTGGGTAACCTTTATAGTTTTCCCTAATTGTAATATCTTGCAAAACTGTAGTGTAATGTGTTGATTTGTGTGTGTGTGTGTGTGTGTGTGTGTGTGTGTGTGTATTTAGTTCTATGAAATTTTATTACATGTGTAGACTACTGTATCCACCACTATGGTCAAGATACAGAATATTTCCATCACCATAAAGATGCCCTATGTGTTCCTCTTTCATAACATACTCATTTCCTGCCCTAGTCCCATCCCAACCTTAGCCCCAATTACTGAAAAATACTAATCTATTCTCAATTTCTCTAATTTTATTATTTCAATAATGTTATATAAATTGAAGTATACAGTACGTGACCCTTTTGTGATTGGCTTTTTTCACTCAGAAAAATTCCCTGGATATTCATCCAAGTTGTTACATGCATCAACAGTTTGTGTGTGTGTGTGTGTGTGTGTGTGTTTTATTTCTTAGTATTCCATGGTATGAACATATCACAGTTTAACCATTCACTTGTTGAAAGACTTCTGTTTCCAGTTTTTTGATATTACAAATAAAATTGCTTTGAATGTTCATAAAGGCATTTTTGCATGAACAAAATTCTTATTTATTTGGGATAAATTTTTGGGAGAACAATTTTTGGGTCATATGTTAATTGCATATGTTAATTCCATGTAGTTATATAAGAAACTGTCAAACTATTTTTCAGAATTACTATAACAATTTATATTGCCACCAGCAAGATAAATATGATCTAGTTTTTTCCTATCTTTGACAGCAGTTGGTATCATTACTATTCTTCATTTCAGTGAGTCAAACAGATATAGATGATAGCTCATGATTATATAATTAATAAAAATTTGAAAAACATATTAGCTTGTTTTCCATATTGAGATATTTATGTTAAATCACTAATATAATGACTGGCCATGTTTTCTAATTAAATAAAAAAATCTATGTTTCTACTTATCAGTTTGTGAAAATATATATATAAATGTAAATAGAGCTGTGGGAACACAGTAAATATTGGGGACCATACCAAATGAATGTAAAAAGAGTTGGGATATCTTCTAAAATAGGTATGAAAAGAAGAGTATTATCCAAATCAAACACAGAATACCAGTTTCCCTTAAATTATTTCACAGCTTAAATAGCTAATATGTATTGGACATGTCTAATGCTTAATGGTATTACTATATTGAAAGTTGTATAATTTGCAGTAAATCTCCAGAATCTATCAGCTTTTGAAACAAGCTATACTGGATGATTAAACAAGAGACATTACTAATACATATTAATCTAATATATCTTTAAGCTGAAAATATGTTATGCCCTAGGTATCCTATATTATTTAAATTAGCTTATTTAGCGGACTTAGATAGTTCTGAAGGTTCTTGGCTAGCATGCCCAAATATAAAAATAAGAAAAGCAGATTTGCATCATGCCTTTTTCAATGGTTTGGATAAATAAGTAAACTCCCATTTAGACATGACACCAATTCCAATAATATATCTGGTAAGGATAAGGCAACAGGCATACATAATTTCCATCAGTAAATTCTTACTGTGAGCCATGTTTTTACCGGAGACCCTTTTGCAATTGTCTCACCATTTTCTGCCAATTTAATTATGTTGCCCTTTAACTTTTCATTAGCTGGTTTAAAATTCATTGAGCACCATTTTTCAGTAACTCTAGTGAAATGTCTTTATTACTCCCAGGCCATTTTACCCATACAACTGAAAACAGATTCAGGCCTGGACTTCTCATTATTCAAAGCTATAATCTTCTCTTTTACCTATATTTTTAAAGGTGGAAAATTGAATATTTTAATAGCCTTTTCATATAACTATAGTCCCTAAATTTTTTAATTGACACTGTCTCTAAGAGATCATAGATTTCTCTTTTGTGTAATATATGTGTAAATGTATATATCTATATATACACACAAAAGTGTGTGTATGTGTATATGTGTGTATAGACATTAAATTTATCAAGGCTAGGATAAATTGAATGAGTTCATTATAATCTTTTTATAATTAAAGAAGTTGGCAGGGTAAACATAACTCCACAACTCTTAGCTATTCCATCTATCTCCTCTATTTTATGCCATTTAAAATTAAAATCAGCCACCTAAATATTTTCACCTTGTTTAATTGACCTGAGCTTTTTTACATTTCTCATTCTTTAGTTTGAATAAGCCTAATCTTTTTTTCATCATTTAAACCTTTCTGTAGTATCTGTGTAGAGTTTCATTGGCCTCTTAGTTCACATCATTTTGTCTCCCCAACAAAATAAGGAGGAATCCTGGTTGCATCAGGCATCACTTAGATCCAAGTCATAGAATTAGGATAAGCAGAATAAACTTTAGTATCACCATATAATCACCATATGACCAAGATAATCACAATATGATCAATTCAAAATTGTTTACATTTTCAACATTTTATCAGCCAAATAATTATAATTTTATTTATTATCTAAGGATAATGTTGGACAATTCCATTTTCAATGCATGTGTTATGCACTCCTACATTTATATAAATTAACAAAGAGCTTTCCCCTCTGACAACATGTGTTTAAAACCTGCAGCTAAGAATGCTGATTAAGATAAAGTATCCCTTTTTATCTGGCAGTATATAATGTAAGCAAAATATAGCACCTTGATTTCCCATTCACGAAATATCTTTCGGTAGGGATTTGTAAGTGTACAGGCCAAGAGAAAAACTTCTCCTTTGCCCTCTGAAGATAAAAGTTAGCTCACAAAAGGCAGTTTAATTGGAGGAAAAAAAATACAAGTTTGTTAACATGCACATGAAAGATGTCAATGAAAAGAGCCAAATTGTAAAATATTTGAAGTAATTTATTCTGAGCCAAATATGAGTGACCATGGCCTGTAATAGCCCTCAGGAGTTTCTGAGAACATTTGTCCAAGGTAGTCAGGATGCAGGTTGGTTTTACAGATTTTAGGGAGGCATGAGACATCAGTCAAATACATTTGAGAAATACAATGATTTGGCCCAGAAAGATGGGACAATAGGAAGCAGGAGCTTCCAGGCTGTAGATAAATTTAAACATTTTCTGGTTGATAATTGGTTGAATTTTTCTAAAGACCTGTAATCAAATGAAAGGAAATGTTCAGGTTAAGATTAAAAATTGTAGAGACTAAGATTTTTCCGAAGTCTCACTGGGGCTGCCTTTGGAGACAATAGATGACAAATGTTTCCTAATTAGACCTTCAAAAATTGCTAGAGTCTCAGTTAATCTCTTCAGGATTGGGAAGTCCTGGTATAAAAAGATCTAGCTATGTTAATAGCGATTCTTTACAGATGCAAATTTGTCGCCACATCGGACAGCTTTCCAGGGTCATTTCAAAATATGGCAAAGAAACATTTTTGAGGGTAAAATATTTTGATTTTTTTCTTCATCATGTAATGTTATGCCAGAGTCAGATTGGAAAGTAAGTCACAATATATAGGGTTTTATAAAAACCCATTTGATAAGAATTTATGGTTTGGAGGTCACGACTCCCCAGACTCCTCAGATAGAAATTTGGGCAAGATAAGAAAAAATCAAGGCTTAGTCCTCAGAGAGGACCACAGAGTGATTACTCTCAACTCTCAATGTGGTACAGAAGCTTATACATCATTTTCAGATTATAGAATGAATACGGATTTGAATCATGGCAAAATAGGTTACGGGATGAAGAGAAGAGGAGGCCTGGCTAGCAAAGATGGTCTTAATGACATAGGAGTTAGGAAGAAATCACTTAGGCAGATAGTATGGGTATGGGAGTCCTCAGTAAGGCTTTTCTTTTTAATGAAAACCAGCCCAAAATCATTTTTTAACGAACAGTATCCCATAAATTTGAGCTGCAGACATAGACAAGCAAAGTGGGAGCTTGCTAGGGTGAATACCAGCAGGAACTAGAAACTAGACATGTTCAAGATGGCGGCTCCATCTTCACTTCTTTTTGTCAGGCACGTATACCGTAAGAAGCAGACAAGATGTTGCCAATCAACTGGAAAGCCCATTTGCATGATAAGATTGTGGTGGGGCTACCAGCCTTCCCCACGCACTATTTAAATGTCACACGTGATTGAACAAATTTGTAAGCCCTGTGTAAATCAGACACCATCTCCTCAAACTGGACGTCAAACAGGCATTTACCACCAGCCCGTCCTTGCTGCTCGGAGACCCCTTTCTCTACAGAACAAGCTGTTTCTCTTTCTCTTGTCTGTTAAACCTTCATTTCTAAACTCCTCATGTGTGTTTCCATGTCCTAAATTTTCCTGGCCACACTCAAAGATGAACTCTAGCGTATATATGCGAGACAAAGTAGCCACTTCATTACATAGATAAAATCTCACAGGTAGCATCCCTCAGAAAGAATACATGGTAAATTATTTTTGTTGCTTTTCCTTTTATTTTTCCTTTCCTTCTTTCTTTTTTCTTTCTTTTTTTTTTTTTTAGGACTTTAAAAGTGTCAGACTCTCAGTTAATTTTTTCTAGATCTGGACAATGGAAGACCTCAGAGAAAACTTGACTGCATCAATGCAGATTTTCTCTTCTGATGCAAATCTCCCCAACAAAAGACAGCTTTGCAGGGCTCCTTCTGTTTGCTGGCTCTCTGAACAGCCATCTCAAAACATGTTGAAGAAGTATATTTTCAGGGAAGTATTTTTATTTCCTTCATAAGGTGGCTAATAGTAATACACAAATGACGTAACTCTTAAAATCGACATTTCTATAGTTAAATATCTTTTAATTTCCTCCTCCTCCAATCTATAAAATATTTTGAATAACTTTTGTTAGACATTGATCCCATTCTGATCAAAACAGATAACTTGCTAACTTCATTTTGGAATCACATTCTTTCCTTATAGGATTAATCCATCAATGGTTATAATTGGCTCTTGCAAGCTCTGTCTGGTCTTCTCTTCATGTCATTTTGCTAAAACAGAATAAACTGTCAGAGACACCTTGATTTTGCCTTTGATTTTTTATTTTTTTGTGATCCAATCACCATTTTTTTTCTGGCTCTGGAATTACCAAATTACAGGTAACCAATTACAGGTAATATCAATATGCTCATCAGTGGTCATGGTGTTTCATTGCAGTCACCTGAGGTATTACCATGCAGGCAAACCTTGCAACAAAAGGATCCCCAATCCCAATCTGCCATCGTCAGCTTTTCTTCTCCCAAATCAAACTTTTGCCTTTATTTATAGTGTCAAGGATTATTTTTAAATATCTGCCAATAGCACCAACTACAATGATTACACAGATCAGATAATTAAAAGGTCTCACAAGACACCACAGAACAAACTAATATAAGGCTTTCATAAAGGTAAAGAGTACACGTAGATACAATAGAAAAAAAGAAGATGCAAACAGAATAGGACCTGAGAGACTTCCAGGTGCAGCTTCTCAGCATCCTTTTTTACTAAAACAGGACATGCTTCCTCTCTAAATTATGAATTGTCATTTATGTAAGAAATCTTAATTTTAGAAAAACTCAGGCAAAAGATTTCATTAGAGCATTTTATGCCTTATTGGCCATATAACCAAGCCAGTCATTGTAACTGGTTAAAACTGATTAATATATTACTGTGCTTATCTCTAAGCAATGTAAGCAAGCTGGCCCTAATGCTGCCAGGGGAGTTTTGAAGTTAAAAAGCTCATTAGCCCATTATAGGTCACTAACTCATATCATCTTTATCATGATGACTAATCAGTACCAGACTTCCAAGTATCCCGAGAGATTAGCATAGAGCTTCTTCAGTCCAGTTGTGAGAGGGCTCTAAAATATTCACTATGTTCTTTGGGCACAATAAAATATTAGAGATCAGAAGCAAATGTATATATATATACACATACAAACATATAGATCTAATTGATTCATATGTCATATGAAGGAAATCAAAATGTTTCATCTCAAAATACACTTCTTTGACATATTTCAAGATGATGTAGAAAAGCTGAAAATACAAGAATGCTGCAAAGCTGTCTTTTGTGGGGGAGATTTGTATCTGTGCAGAAAAATCTATATTGACGCAACTAGGCTTTTTCTGAGGCCCCGCCTTGTTCCATCTAAGAAAGATCAACTGAAGGTCTGATACTTTTAAAAGTTTGAAAGAAACATTTACCATCTATTCATCATGAGGGCTGACACCTGGGATATTTCATCTACATAACAAGACCAACTTTGCTAGCAAGGCCCCCTGTTGTCTCCCTCCCATAACCTGTTTTGCCACCATAACCTGATTTACCACCATAATCTGCTTTTGGCTATGCACTCAACCCCATTCTTCCTATGACCTAAAAATGATGTATAAGCTTCTGTATGCCATTGAGGGCTTGGGATAATCACTCTGTGATTCCCCGTTCTTTCTCCATGAACACTAATAAAGGTATATTCCTTTTCTCCTCTTAATCTGCCTTCTGTCAGTTTGATTTTTCAGAAAACCTTCAGAGGGAAAAGAGAAAGTTTTCCCTTGGTCCTTATATGTATAAGAAATCATGTTGGGAATAAAGAGCACTCAGAAGTTAATGATAATATGATTCTGCACATTATGATTTGTGGATTTTGACTAGAATGGTACAAGCATAAAACATAATAAAGAGAGCTGTTATCATCCCTTCACCTCAGCATTGCTCTGCAAGTCCTTGCAAACAAAGTAGAAAGTAAAGACATAAGATATGAAGATTAGAAAGAATAAAAATGTTCATTATTTTTAATAAATATTATTAACATAGAAGTCTAGTATTGAAACTAACTTTGCAAAATTTGACAGTGAAAGCGATAGATGCAGGAGGCAGATTATGGGGGGGTGTTTCCCCAGAGAATCTCCTACATGCCTCACAAGGATTTACATCAGATGCTTTTGTGCAGATGAGGAAACCTGTCCAGGGCCTTGTTTGGGTGTGCCCACAATGAACTGAGGGGCCCACCAGCACACTGGGAGAATGGGGTGGAGCCACTGGGAATTTGCACCTTGTACAGCAGGGAGGAGCCTGGCCTCTTCAGCTCATGTGTGTTGTAACCTGGTATTCAACCTGTGAGGTGGGAGTTTGTTGGCAAGACCCCTTTATTGACTGAGTGCTTTCTTTTCATTAATTCTGCTCCACTCACCTGTCAATGTGTTTGTGTGCCTAATTTTTTCCTGCTCATGGGACAAAACCCAGGTTTTAGCTGAGCTAAGGAACAAACATGTTGTATATCATTTTGGTGGCCTATATAGGAACATAAGAAAGGGTGAGTAAAATCTGGTCCAAAGATCTTTTTCTCTTTCACTTTTGAGCCTTTTTGTCCTCAAAATTATTCTGAGGACAGAGAAAACTGTGCACCACTCCTGTTGCCCCCCAGGGGTCAGGAATGTTGGCCTTGGTCCATCCAAGCCTTTCTATGGCCTTTTACTTCTTTTTGGGGGATAGATGGGGAAGTGGCATCCACACCCCCTCTGCCACCTCCCCTCTCAGTTGGGGCTGGGCACATGGCCTAAAGGCCCCACAAGACAGGCTGGCAAGTGTTCCCTGGCACACATCCAAGGTGTCTTTCCTTCCTCCAGCAGAGGGATCCAGCTCCATCTGAGCTCAGGGAATAAACAGCAATTAAGTTTCTCTCCCTGTTTGAGGAATCATTTGCATAAGAATAAGAGGTTCTTCCCCTGCATCTTTACAACCCTGAACTTTAAGCTATATTTTTTTGCTTTTCTCCACCCTGTGAGCAGTTAACACAACCCTGCACTTTAAGATTTTTTTATTTTCTTCACCAGGTCAGGAGTCAATTTTTAAGTAACAGGCTTTCCATTTTCTTTCTAGAAGACATTTTTACTAGGCCAGGACTCCAACTATCACTGTTTATATTTAAAGTTTTAATTATAAAAAAGGATTTGTGAGGTTGGTCTTAAGCCGTAGCCGATCTGGTGTGCTTTGCATGTCTTTCTGTATGGTCAGTAGCAAACTTTGTTGCAGGTCTCCATCTTGTTTTATGTCCTTGGAAACACAGTGACCTGCAACCAGGTGGTAGTGCTTTGTTTTACCTTCTGCCATCTTACAATGTCAGCCTGGGTTCAATCCTGGCATAAAGAATGAGTCCCCTCTGGTTTGACATCTGCATGACTTTTGCTATTTGTTGATTCTCTTCCCCTCCACAAACCACCTTAGATTTTTCTTTCTATGAGCGCCTTCGAGGTTAAAGTTTGAAAGCCAAAAATACTGGCTACTTGGTGCAACCAAAGTCTGGTAATAAGAGATTTAAAAGGATTTCATTAAGAGCACTCAGTTTAATTAAAAGTAGATATGCAAACTACAGGTGTATTTAAAATAAAATTCTTTTATGTTTTTCTCTCCTTGGATCTTGTTTTGCTGAAAAAACAGGGTTCCTAACCTGTGGTCAGTAAAGAATGAAACTTTCTAATAGGCCCAGGAAACCCATGCTTTTAACCCCAAGAAGAGAGGAGTTTAAGCAATTCATAGGTGAGGGTAAAAATCCATGGCTGGTCTCAGCTTTAGAAAGTCCTATCTTCAATTCCTTGTGGAACAGAGTTCCATCAAAGCCAATATAAAAAAAATTATTCATGCTATACTTTATGCAAATAATTAGGTCAAACATAGAGTAAAGTTTGTTTTTCAAACAACTCAGTCCTAGCATGAATTGTTTTAACAAAAATAAGGATTGGAAGGAGAGAAATTATGTTTCAAAACATACACAGTTGTCATTAGATTCTAGACTTATTAGCTGTTTTTAAGTTTTTGCCTACATTTTAGATTAACCCTACTTATTCTTGTGAACCAACCAGTGACCTCTGATGCAGCTCAGAAAAAAACAAAAGGGATGAGTAATGTGAAAATCTAGATCAATATTCTAGTTCTGAGCAATTATGCTGCAAATCCTGCCAGGTGGTGAGAATAAATAGCATTTCCATGACCCAGTGCCTTGCTCCCCTCTTTCTAGATGAGTGGCCATTCATCTTCAGTCTGTACCCCTTTCAAATGCATCCTTAACCCCTGGGACTTCTTTGAAAAAAATGCTTTCTTTTTTCCTCCTCTGCCATCTCTTCACAGATAGGTAATTGTGTCTCCATATTATAGGATACTTCCTTCAGATACATCCTCCAAACTAGGAAAAGTTAATTTTCTAAACCTTAAACTGGTTGGCTTAGGATTGGGCTCAGGAGAAGGGAACCCAGAAGCCAGACATGCCAGCAGCAAAGTAAAAGATATTTAACAGTTGGGCTTTCGGCCTCCCTCTCCCTGTGCAAACCCATAAAAGGCTTCAGGATTTTTGAGCTATCCTTACTCCTCCTTGTTTTGTTTTGATACTTTGTTTTCTAATAACCCAGTTTGTGTCTTCTCACCTTCAGGCCATCAGACTTCAAACAATCATGCAACCAGAGACTTGGGCAATGGCCTCTTCTGCCAAGAATCCTTAGGCCTCTGAGGGAGATCTGACTGCTTTTTCCCCCAAACAGCACCCCCTGTCAGTAGGAAGCAGTTAGGATTGGTCTTCATCCTTATCTTTATTCTAACAGCAGTTAGATGGGAGGGGGTGGATAATAGATGCAGGAGGCAGATGAAAGAGGGTCTCCAGAGAATCTACAACCTGACCAAGTGTTTACATCAGATGCTTTTGTGCAGATGTGGGAATCTGCCCAGGGCCTTGTTTGGGCCGACCTGCAATGGACTAGTGGGCCCACCTCCACACAGAGAGAGGGGGTGGAGCCACTAGGAATTCATGCCTTGTACAGGGGAGAGAAGCTGGGCCTCTTCATCTTATGTGTTGGCAGGATACCCCCTGCCCCCCCCTTTTTTTTTTTTTCAACAAGAACGTTCTTTTAATAAATTCTACTCTCCTCACCTTTCAACATGTCTGGGTGTTTAACTTTTTCCTGGTCATGGAACAAGAACTTGGGTTCTAGCTGACCTAAGGACAAAAATCCTGCATCAATAAAAATCTGACCTAACCAACTCCATCTTGCTTTTAACCTTTAAGCTGCCCTTGTTTATTCCTGGACATAGGCCAAGCTAACTTTTCAAGGAATTCATACTCTAACTTTGAAATAAAAATGATAATAGCCTCTTCTCCCCAAAAATCACTCCTTAGTTGTGAATCAAACCACCTCTGTAAAACTACAAATTAGCCATAAGATTAGAAATTATGGTTTAGCATTCTTGCAGCTGGAGACCACAAGATTCCCACCTTCCTCAATTGCTCCTATGTATAACATCACTATTGCAAAACCTAAGATTGATGTTCAAAGTATTTCTGAGACCCTGCATTTGATGGATCAGCTGTTAACAATCAGATTGCTAAATTGGTTTATCTTATCTTGTGACTCCCCCCAACAACTGACTCGGCATAAGAGGACAGCTTCAACTCCCTGACCCAACCAATCAGCATCCTTCCTTTCCTAGCACTCTGCCTGCTAAACTATCTTTAAAAAAAACCTAGCCTTTAAATTTATGAGGAGGCTGGTTTTAGTAATGATAAAACTCTGGTCTTCCATTTAACCAGCTTTATGTGTATCAAACTCTTTCTCCATTGCAATTCCCATCATGACAAATCAATTCTATTTGGGTAGTGAACAAGATAAACATTTTAGGGAATTACACTGCCCACAAACAAATTGCTAGGATTAATAAGGCAGTTGTCTATATATAAACCAAAGGTGAAAAAAATTTATAAATGCAAATATTTAGAAAAAACATTTTAGTGAAACTACTAATTATCACAACTAAAATCATGAGGTACATAAACAAGGGATGTGCAAGATATTTCTAAAAATCAGAAATTATTACTTAAGGAAACAAAGGAAGATTTGACCAAATAGGATGATCTATTACACTAATAGGTGGAAAGACTCAAAGTTATAATAATAACAAATCACTCCAAAATAGTATATTTTCAATAAAAATGCTGAAAAATGTCTCCACAAAGATACTTCTTAAATTTATATGGAGACTAATTTTAGAAGAGAATAAGGCTCTTCAGAGAAGAAAATGGTGAAAAGTCTTGCCTTACAGATAAGACTAAATATAATGGGATACTAATGAATAAATGTTGGTTTTTATAATATTATAATTTTCTTGTCTATCATCCACTTCATTAATACACAGCATTTATTTTATGTCTATTATTCAATCAGTCTCTTTTCAGTATCCTAAATGTATTTGCTCCATTTGTCTGTTATTAAATCAATGTTGCAAACGCCTCCAACACTAATATGCTAGTATGTCTGTCTTCCTGCTTTCTCCTGCCTTTACTTGAGCTGCTGAATACACTTGGAGAAAATTACACACAGAGAAAATTTTCTCACCTAAGAAATGGTCATTAACCGTAATTTGACCCTAAATATGTTAATTCTATTATCATTCAAGTCAGGTAATTTTCTGATTCCTCTTAATGACTACCATTTAAAAACTTGACCACCCTTAGGGAATCATTCAACTTACCTCATCCCTAGCTCTTTATCAACTGAAAGCAGAAATTATCCTTTCCTACTTCTCAGTAAAAGAAATGAAACACTCAAGTGTAAACAACCACAATGCAATCAACTCTTTAAATACAATAACATCCAATCTTCCTCTTTTAGGTTCAAATTTAAAAGCAATATATTTATTTGTACAATGAAAACTCTGCCTCTCAACACATTTAGGAAAGTTTTGCTGTAAATAATTTTTTTCTACTGTCATGTTTTTCATCATTTTTTTGAATTATTCCTAGTAGCATTTATATATGATCTTTCATTTTTAAAACAAATCAGGATAGAAACCAAGCACTCTCTTCAATTGTATACCATCATTCATAAACTCCTCATGTTTCTCCTTCACTTTATAGTCAAACATTAAATGAATTGTCATGATTTAACATCTTGAATTCTTGGCAATGGCATCTCAATTTATATGAATCTTGAGCATGGATTGCTAAAGACACAAATAACCTCCAGGCCATTCAATTCAATGGACTATTTGCAACTTCCATCCTTCTTGGTCTCCCAGCAATATTCAACATATTGACTTTTCCTTTCTACTTGAATAAATTTTATTAATTTATTTGTTCAAATAAAAACACCTGTTTAGTGTTTTCTATTTGCTAGGTTCTATCATAATACCTGAGAAATCAAAGTGGTAAACAAAATCACACATGAGTCCTGACCTCATGAATCATTTGGTATATAAGGGAAGAAAGACATTTATCAAATAATCGCAATGAATTAGGTATACCCAGGAGAGTCACATGGAACACATGCAACATTATGAGTATAAAACAAGGCATGTGACTTAGACCAAGAGCTAATGTCAGAAGACAGCTTGAAGAGGGGAAGGATGAATAAGCCACACAGAGACAATCACTTCTGTGATGTCTTGAACTTGGAAATAGCATAATGAAAATGTGAGATTAAAAGAAGATTGGTGTGGCTACAGTGAAGAGAGAGAGAGAGTAGGTGAGAAATGGACAACTAGAACAAAGAGAATAAACCAGTTTGACAGGAGAACACATTGCTAATGAATGCCTTAATCTGATTATCAAAAATGTTAAATTCATAACATAATAAAATATTGTGATTATTTTTATTAATTTCTAATTACACAGATGATGTAGTGCCATTCCTAAAAACTAGAGCAATATAAATAAAGCCAAATTTTCCTTGTATTTTATCTTCACATCCTGTCTCTTTTGGTAATCATTGACGTAAGTTTAGTAAGACATTTCAGAATTCTTTTTTTCTATGTCCTTGGAATGTATTGCAAAACTTGTTTTTCTGAAACCAATCAAAAAACATTTCCTGAAAATTAATGTCCAAAACAACTGCAGCTGAAAATTTCCCAATTGACTTCAAGAGACTTTTAATTGGTGATTTGGGGATTAAAGATCATCCAGTCATGGCTCTGTTTCTCATTCCCTAATTTCCCTTTCCTGTCCTGCAATCTTTGACTTTGTAATCTCTAGCTTTCCAATGCCTTTGTGGAGTGCAAGGCTGCATCTCCCCAGCCTGCAGATTGCTTTAAAAATCAGGAGACAGAGGGAGACACTGTCTCAAAAAAATAAGATATAAACAAAAAACAAATGAAAACTAAATTCTCCCTTTGACTGTGCAGATCTCACTCATCTTTTGTTAATGGTTCGGACTTCAAATGGCTATTTGCAGTCTAGCCATCGTTGGTGTATAGAAAAGTGAAAAATACAAAATTTTTAATGTACATTTTCAACCCAGGCTGTCTAGTACAGAAATTCTAACTTTACTTTTGATTAAAAAAATAAATTAGAGCAGTCTGAGCTGTTTGAGGTATGCAAACAAGAGTATGGGACTTCAGTCTCACTCCCTATGCCTGGAGACACTTGTTTAAAGTCATTATGTTCCTGTCTAGCTGCCTATTATCTTCGTGTTCCTGGAATTTGTAGTACAAAAAACAATGTATAGCCAATTAATGGCATAGTTATTTTAATGTAAATTTTTGGTAAACAACTCAGGAACTGCCTCTTATTTTGCTTTAAAAATTCACTTGTAACTGCTGCTAATTGGAATATATATTCAGGACAACTTAAATCTCTACTGTTGATTTGCTAATCTCAACCACACCACAAATAAATTCTCTACTTATATTAATTTTGCCTCAGCTTCTTCCATTGAGGTCAATATATCTGGTGTAAGTTTCCAGGATTTAGACTGGCTCTCCCCGACCAACCTAGTTTTTCTTTCTGAAATCTGAACTTGGTACTGCATGAACTCTGTCTTCAGAACTCCCATCAGGTGTTTGTGGGAGTGCTTCTTTACTCGAACCTCCCACTTTTTGGTTGGAGGTTGATATTTTATTTGGGCGGTTTTTTAAATGCTGTTTTTCCTTTAAGAGCAAATACTGACCTTTCAGTCTTAGACATGAGATTCTGTCCAAAGACCGGTAAAGAGCTCTGCAGAGAACTGCCTTTTTGCTACCTCTGTCTCGCAGCAGAAAGTTCGGGTTAAAGGATTGATAGTTCGGCATCAGTAGTTTTATTTTACATAGCACACTTAAATAATCACAGCTATTTTGGCCAGGTGGAGTGGGCATACCTATAATCCCAGCATTTTGGGAGGCCGAGGTCGGTGGATCACAAGGTCAGGAGTTCAAGACCAGCCTGACCAATATGGTGAAACCCTGTCTCTACTAAAAATATAAACGTTAGCCAGGTTGGTGGCATGTACCTATAATTACAGCTACTCAGGAGGCTGGGGCAGGAAAATCACTTGAAGCTGGGAGGCGGAGGCTGTAGTGAGCTGAGATTGTGCTACTGCACTCCAGCCTGCATGATAGAGCAAGACTCTGTCAGAAAGAAGACAAGAAAGAAAGAAGAAAGAAAGAAAGAAAGAAAGAAAGAAAGAAAGAAAGAAAGAAAGAAAGAAAGAAAGAAAGAGAAAGAAAAGAAAGAAGAAAGAAAGATTGATTCTTTTTTTTTTTTTTTTTTTTGAGACAGTCTTATTCTGTCACCCAGGCTGGAGTGCAGTGTGTTGCGATCTCAACTCACTGCAAACTCTCACAACCAGAGCATGCTGATGCAAGTAGTGGTCTCCCAAGGCCTTGGTCAGCTCTGCCTTTGAGGCTCTGTGAGGTACAGACCACATAGCTTGTTGCCTGTAGCTTTTCCAGATTCATGGTTCAAGCTGTCAGTAACTCTATCATCCCTTCTCACAGCTTTAATAGGCATTTCCCCAGTGGGGACTCTGGCTCCAACTCCACATTTTCCCTCTTCACTGCCCTACTAGATGTTCCCCGTGAGGGCTCCATTTCTGCATCAGACTTCTTCTTGGACATTCAAGTGTTTCCATAAATCTTAGGAAATCTAGGCTGAGGCTCCAAAACCTCAGCTGTTGTATTCTGATTTCCCACAGGCCCAACACCATATGGAAGCCATCAAGGCTTGCAGTTTGGACCCTCTGAAACAACAGCCCAAGCTGTACCTTGGCCCCTTTAGGCCATGGCTGGAGCTGGAGTGGCTGGGATGCAGGGCACCAAGTCCCAAAGCTGCACAGAGCAGCAGGGCCCTGGGCCTGCCCCTAAAACCATATTTTCCTTATAGACCTCCAGGTCCATGATAGAAGGGGTTGCTGCAAAAGTCTCTAAAATGACCTGGAAGCATTTTTGCTATTGTCTTGGTGATTAACATTTGGCTTCTCTTTACTTATGCAAATTTCTGCAGCAGACTTGAATTTCTCTACAGAAAATGTGTTTACCTTTTTTACCACATGGTTAGGCTACAAATATTCCAAACATCTACACTCTGCTTTCCTTTAAATATAAGTTCTCTTTGCTTATGCAAATGATGTAGCCTTTTAGAAGCAGCCAGGCCACATCTTGAATGTTTTGCTGCTTGGAAATTTCTTCCACCAGATGCCCTATATTACCTCTCTCAAGTAAAAATTGCCACAGATATCTAGAGCAAGGGCACAATGCCATCAGTCTCTTTGCTAAATCATAGTAAGGGTGACCTTTGCTTCAGTTTTCAATCAATTCTTCATCTCTATCTGAGACCACCTCAAAAAAAATCACAGCAAGGATGACCTTTGCTCTAGTTTCCAATAAATTCCTCATCTCCATCTGAGACCACCCAGCACAAAATTTAAACTCATTGTTCATATCACTGTCAGCATTTTGATGAAAACCATTCAACAAGTCTCTAGGAAGTTTCAAAGTTTCCCATATCTTCCTGAGTGCTTTTGAGTTCTCCAAACCCTTCCAATCTTTGCCTGTTACCCAGTTTCAAAGTCACTTTCACATTTTCAGTTATCTTTGTAGCAGTGTCTATTTTCCTGGTATGAATTTCTCTATTAGTTGGCTCTCACACTGCTATAAAAATACCAGAGACTGGATGATTTATGAAGAAAAGAGTTTTAATTGACTTACAGTTCTGTAGGCTGTGCATCAGGCATGGCTACAGAGGCCTCAGGAAACTTACAATCATGGCAGAAAGTGAAAGAGAAGCAAGCATACCTGGGCATGGTGACAGAAGATAGGGAAGGAGAAGGGGCAAATGTTACAAACTGTTAAACAACCAGATCTCACGAGAACTCACTCATTATCATGAGAACAGCAAACAGGAAATCCTCCTCACGTGATTCAATTACTTCCCATTAGGTCCCTCTGCCAACACCGTGGATTACAATTCAACATGAGATTTGGGTGGGAACACAGAGCCAAACAATATCACTTAAAATATTCTAATTATCTTCCTTGTTATATCTACCTATGTCTGCACAATTTGCAGCAGTCTAAAAGTCCAGCAGATTCATAGTGAATTGGAAAGCAAAGCAATGATCAGAATTATGCTAAGAAAAAATTTAAAATTCAAAACAACATTCACCTTCAGGGAAAAGCCTTAAAATATATCTCATCAATAGTGAATGGTTAAATAAGATTCTTTTTTTTTTTTTTTTTTTGAGACGGAGTTTCGCTCTTGTTACCCAGACTGGAGTGCAATGGCGCGATCTCGGCTCACCACAACCTCCGCCTCCTGGGTTCAGGCAATTCTCTTGCCTCAGCCTCCTGAGTAGCTGGGATTACAGGCATGCACCACCATGCCCAGCTAATTTTTTGTATTTTTAGTAGAGACGGGGTTTCACCAACGGGGTTTCACCATGTTGACCAGAATGGTCTCGATCTCTTGACCTCGTGATCCACCCACCTCGGCCTCCCAAAGTGCTGGGATTACAGGCGTGAGCCACCACACCCGGCCAATTCTTGATAAACAATGTACATTTTTCTTAGTGATATATTAATTTTTAAAATTGTTATGATACATCTATTGCTTGAATTTAAAAATGATTAACTTAGTATTATTTGGAAGTTTCTTATGACATCTCACCTAGTACAAGCTTAAGGAGTAGTTTAACTGTTGCACCTGATAAGTGAAATTTAAGAGGTACAGGGTTCTGTTGCTGTTTTTGGTAAGACTTGTAAACCAAGCAGTGACTGAGGCAGGTCTTGATCAAATAGAGGTTTATTTAGCTGATGATAAGGATGCACCCTCAATATGAAATTATAAGCCACAAGAAAAAACAATATAAGCCACAGGATCATCTGTGAACTGTACTTTTTCCAAAGGGGGTTTTGGGACCTTCAATACTTAAAAGAGAAAGAACAAGCAGAAAGGGGTAAAAAAAGAAGGAGAATAGGCCACGAGGCAGTTGGTTCCATTCTTGTGAGGCTATGGGTAGGCTCAGTAAATCTACATTTTACAGGTAAAAAGAGGGACTAGAGAAAAAAGTCAACTATATGTTGTCTTTTCTAAGTAAATATGCATTTTACACAAGAAAAAGTAAACACGAAAAGGAGTAGAGGAAGTGAGGCTATGACACAGGGTTACAAAATTATAGCTATTATCTGGGAACACAAGAAAGGCAGATTTTACATGACTTGGTTTCCAAGGTTAACTTTCTATTATGCCTAGTGATATTGTGGTCCCAAGATTCTACTTTTTATCACAGGCCAAATAAATTTCTCTTGACTTTTCTTTAATGCATAAGTTACAGCACATTTACAAATATAAGCC
Source organism: Aotus nancymaae (assembly GCF_030222135.1). Taxonomy (NCBI): domain Eukaryota; kingdom Metazoa; phylum Chordata; class Mammalia; order Primates; family Aotidae; genus Aotus; species Aotus nancymaae. The sequence goes on from NW_026988413.1 coordinate 37,588,927, forward strand.
TTTTAGTGATGGTTCCAACTTCCTGAATGTTTCTCAGATACAAAATACAAAAACCTCCATAGCAGTTATCCAGCGCAACAATGAGGCACCATTCTAAGTGCAGATTTTATCTCCAGTGTTTAATATATGTCTCTATTTTTTTTTAAATCTTGATTATATACTCATTCTATGGGCTATTTTCTTTGCATAGATACAAGTCAATAGTTATGTTATTGTTCATACTGGGAGACGACTGGAAATGAGATTTGGAAACCATTACAACAGAAAAGGTAACATAACAAATTTATTTCCTGAAAATTGTGATTTTTAAAAAATTTAATATTTTTAACTGACAAATAAGATTAATATATATCTATGTGATACAATGTGATGTTGTAACACATGTAGACACTTTGGAATGATTAAAATAGGATAAATGTGAGTTTAAAGTGATGAAATAACCATAACCCTATTATGAATAGCTCAGCAAGACAGTCTATGAGAATAAGAAAAGTTTGCATTAATAAATTTTATCGGTTGGGTTCAGTTTAAATATTACTGTAAGAATGTAAGTTTTGACTTATGTAATGTAAGAAAATGTAAGTTTTGACTCCTGTGTGGGAACCATAATCTAGTCCTCCTAAGGAGATGGCTTCAGATGACTGAGGCTTATGAGATACTGCAAATATTTATAAAATTCCCATGTGATGGTAAAAATAAAATGACTTTCTCTGTCCAATTTCATGTGCCATGATGTCCTCAAAATAGGAATTATGTGTACTAAGAGCATTTGCCAGTGTCTGAACATCAGCTTTCAAAGAGGGCAACACTTCAGGCTATCCAGATATAGACACAATAAAAAAAAATTCTCATCTTCAGTAGGAAGTATTCACTTTATAAAAGTCAACTGTCACCAGGTTCCTGATGAAGTGACCACGGAGAGCTTCTTGCACTTATCTTGGGAGTACCTTGTAAAGAATTCTGCTGACTAATAGCACATATAGATCAAAATTAAATAAAATTAAATTAAGATAGTTAAAATTAATTAAATACATTTAATAATTTTCTCTCATTGGCAGGCATGGTAAGAGTCAAATGCTTTCAAAATTCCTCTGGTAAAAGATAATTTTATTGATGACCAAATGATACTAACCAAGCAACCAAGGACTATGATATTGTATAGGAATTATTCTGTGAGTTAATTCCCATATTTCAGTCAAATGTCTTTTAGCCCCTTTAATAATCCATTTGTCCTTTATTTTGAAGACTATTTTGGAAAATGAACAAAAGTTTTTTATTTGCACTGGAGTTTGCCATGTTTTAACAGCAGCTTTTCCAGTTCTATCAGCAAATCTATTATTTTTAGAAATTTATCGTCTTGCCTTGTGTGAGCGCTATGATGAATTACTGATATGTAAGCAGGCAGTTATAAAATCTCTAATGAGTCCCCTATGAACCATAAGATTGTTTTTTCTTTTTAGTTATCATTGAAATAAAATAAATTCTATATTTTAAAAATTTTCTCTTTTGCATAAGAGACAGCAAATATGTATTTATTATATAAATATATATGCACACATATATATATTTTCAAGTCCAGAACCAAGAATCGCACCCCTAGTAACAGGTATGAACTCATTTGCTTGTGAAGCCTTAATTCCAGAGATGACATATACTTCTATAGTTTTATAAATCATCACAGCATAAAAAGCCACAATTTCCCAATGTATCCTAAATACATGACCTATTACTATCAGGGATTCAATATGGGCAAAAATATAAGATAAATCAGATCAAGTTTTTTAAAATTTGAAATCCCCAAGGTCAGAAAGAGACCATAACCACTTTTAGTTATTCAAAAGCCTCTTTAGATTCTAGAGACCAAACCAGAAGATCTACAGAATTATTATGCAATTAATCCATCAGAAGTTTTGTCTACCTTGAAAAATCCGGAATTCACTGTCTAAAATGCTATCCTAGCACCCCAAATTGAGAATTTTGTTTGTTTGTTTGTAAGTCCATTTTATCTACAAAATGGACTGACTCCTAGATTGTAACCCTTTGTGGCCTTCAGCTGCCAACAGGTGCCCTAAATATTTTACCTCAGATTCCCTATATTACAATTGTTCTAGTAAGGTCTTATGTCTTGTGAAGCAAAGAAATGTGACAAAGGCAAATTATAGATTTCTTGTGGCTCTCTAGTTTCTGATGCTACCAAATCATCTACATATTGAATAATTATACATTAGTATAATTATTTTTTGTTTTGTTAGTTTTTCATAAATGCATGGGGAAAATAGCAGGAGAATGTAGAAACCCTTGAGGTATCTTTTGCCATAAATATTGAACTCTTTTTTTAAAATAGCTTTTGGGATACAAATAGTTTTTGATTACATGAATAAATTGAGCAGTGGTAAAGTCTGAGATTTTAGTGTACCCATCACCCAAGTAGTGTATATTGTACCCAATATGCAGATTTTTAAATTCCCTCATCTGTTGGCCCTACCGTCTTCTGAGTATCAAAAGTCCATTATACCACTGTGTATGCCTTTGTGTACCCAAAGCTTAGCTCCAATACACATAACTGAGAACATAAGATAATTCATTTTTCATGTTTGAATTATTTTACTTAGAATAATGCCTTTAGCCCCCCCATCCAAGTTGGTATACACACCACATATATTTATACACACACACACACACACATATGCCACATATATATCTGTGCCTGAGCAGTATTCCATGAGGTGAGTGCACACACACACACACATACACATAGTATATACATAGTATATATATGTATTTGTATGTATATACATAGTATGTGTATATATGTATACACATTCATATAGAATAGTTATATATATATATAAATGACATTTTATTTTTTCTCTTTTTTACTTTAACTTTAGTTTCAGGGACACATGTGAAGGTTTGATATACAGATAAATTAGTGTTATGAGGGTTTGTGGTAAAGACTATTTCATCATTCAGGTGTTAAGCATACTAGACAACAGTTTTTTTTTTCTGCTCCTCTTCCTCCTTCCAACCTCTACCCTCAAGTAGACCCTAGTGTCTATTTTTTCCTTTTTCATGTTCCTGAGTTCTCATTATTTACCTCCCACTTATAAGTGAGAACATGTGTTATTTGGCTTTCTATTCCTGTATTAGTTTGCTAAGGATAATAGCCTCCAGTTCAGTCCAGTTCCCACAAAAGACATTATTTCATTATTTTTCTGGCTGCATAGTATTCCATGGTGTATATGTATCACATTTTCTTTATCCAATCTGTCACTGGTAGGCTTTTAGGTTGATTCCATGTCGTTGCCATTGTGAATAGTGTTGCAATGAATACTTGTGTGCATGTGTCTTTATGGTAGAATGATTTATATTCCTCTCGGTATATACCCAGTAACGGGATTTCTGGGTTGAATGGTAATTCTGATTTTTGCTCTTTGAGGAATTGCCATATTACTTTTCACAATGGTTGAACAATTTACAAGCCAACCAACAGTGTATAAGCATTCCTTTTTCTCTGCAACCTTGTCAGTATCTGTTATTTTTCGACTTTTTAGTAATACCCATTCTGACTAGTGTGAGATAGTATCTCATTGTGGTTTTTACTTGCATTTCTCTAATAATCAGTGACACTGAGCTTTTTATCATTCTTGTTGGGCACATGTACGTCTTCCTTAGAAAAGTGTATGTTCATGCTATTTGCCTACTTTTTAATGAAGTTGTTTGATTTTTTCTTGTGAATTTGCTTAATTTTCTTATAGATGCTAGATATTAGACCTTTCTCAGATGCATACTTTGCAAATATTTTCTCCCACTCTGCAACTTGTCTGTTTACTCTATTGATAGTTTCTTTTGCTGTATAGAAGCTATTAAGTTTAATTAAATTCCATTTATCAATTTTTGCTTTTAATGTTTTTGGTGTCTTTGCCATGAAATCTTTGCCCATTCCTATTTGCAGGATGGCATTGCATAGATTATCTTCCAGGGTGTTTATAGTTTTCAGTTTTGCATGTAAGTATTTAATTCATCTTCAGTTGATTTTTGTATGTTGTGTAAGGAAGGTGTCCATCTTCTATCTTGTGCATATGACTAGCCAGTTATCCCAGCACCATTTATTGAATAGACAGTCTTTTTCCCCTTGCTTTTTTTCATCGGCTTTGTCTAAGATCAGATGGTTTTAGTAAACATGCAGTCTTATTTTTGGGCTCTCTGTTCTGTTCTGTTGGTCTGTGTGCCTGTTTTTGTACCAGTATCATGCTGTTTTGGATACTACAGTCCTGTCATATAGTTTAAAATTGGGTAATGTGATGCCTTCAACTTTATCCTTTTGCTTAGGATTGCTTTGGCTATTAGAGCTTTTTTTTTGGTTCCATATGAATTTTAAAATATTTTTTCTAGTTCTGCGAAGAATGTCATTGGTAGTTTGTTAGGAGTATCACTGAATCTGTACATTGCATTGGACAGTATGGCCATTTTAATGATATTAATTCTTCTTATCCATGAGCATGGAATATTTTTTTCATTTGTTTGTGCCTTCTCTGATTCTTTTTTTTGAACAGTGTTTTGTAATTCTCATTGGAGAGATCTTTTACTCCCCTGTTTAGCTATAGTCATAGGTTTTGTGTGTGTGTGTGTGCATGTGAAAATTTTGAATGGAATTGCCTTTCTGATATGGCTCTTGGCTTGGATGTTGCTTGTGTATGGAAATGCTAGTTATTTTTGCACACTGATTTCGTATCTTGAAACTTTGCTGAAGTTGTCTGTCAGCTGAAAGAGCATTTGGGACAAGACTATGAGGTTTTCTAGATATAGAATCATGTTGTCTGCACACAGGAATAGTTTGAATTCTTCTCCTACTATTTGGATGCCCTTTATTTCTTTCTCTTGCCTGATTTCTCTGGCTAGGACTTCCAATACTATGTTGAATAGAAGCAGTGAGAGAAGGCATCCTTGTCTTGGGTCGATGGCCTATTCAGTATAAAGGTGGCTGTAGGTTCCTTCAAAACCTGCTTTGTTGATAGTTTTTAGCAAGAAAGGATGATAAATTTTATCAAAAGCTTTTTCTACATCTATTGAGATTATCTTTTTTTATTTTTAGTTTTGTTTATCAGATGAGTCACATTTATTTGTTTGTGTATGTTGAACAAAACTTGCATAATAGGGAGGAAACCTACTTGATTTTAGTGGATTAGCTTGTTGATGTGCTCCTGGATTCAGTTTGCAAGTATTTTGTTGGAGATTTTTGCATTGATGTTCGTTAGTAATATTGAACTGAAGTTGTTTTCAAGGCTTTCTCTCTTTAGTTTCTTTTAGCTTTTGCTTGTTTGTTTTTAAGTCTCAAAGAACTTCTTGATTGCTGCCTTAATTTAATTATTTACTCAAAAGTCATTCAGGAGCATGTTGTTTAATTTTTATTTAATTGCATTATTTTGAGTGATTTTAAATTATGTTGTTTTTGGGTGGAGAATTCTGTAAAAGTCCGTCAGACCCATTTGGCCGAATGTTGAGTTCAGGTCCTCAATATCTTTGATAATTTTCTGCCTCGATGATCTGTCTAATCCTGTTAGTTTGTAGTATGTCCATGCTTTCTGTTATTCAGGCCATGTTTTCAGAGAGCAGCTGTGTTGTGCTGGGATTCTGCTCCAGCCCCCAGTTGCCTCAGACTCTCCAAAACCTGAGGTACAGAATTGCTAAGTCAACAAAATAGCAAAGATGATGGCTGCCCCTCCCTCTCTGAGCTCCATCCCAGGGAGGTTTGAAATCTTTGTCAACCAGGGAACACTGGTGAGAGCAGCTGGAGACCATGGCTGGGAGGTACTCCTCAGTGAGAAGGAACAGGATTGAGATCGGGCTTTAAAAAGCTGTCTGTCCGTTTTCATAGAGCTTCTGTTCTGTTCTGGGGGTCTGCTTCAGCCCCCTTACCCTATCATGTCAGCCTATCTAAAGCACTAAGACTAAAACAACTAAGTTGGCCAAACAGAAAGATTGCAGCCTGCCCCACCCACTGAGGGCTCTGACTTGGGGAGGTGTAACCCTGCTATTGGTGGCTGACTGGAGTTGTAAGCCAGTGGGGTCTTATTCTGTAAGGTGCCAAGGAAGTGGAGCCTGTAGACTGTTGCTTCTCAGCCCCCTTGATTCAGCCCCTTTCCTAGAGGTATGTATGGGGATCTAACCTTCAGCTTTGCTGGAGTTGCAACTGCTTTTGCTGATAAGCCCAGGAAGCCTGGGTGTCTAAGGTTTTCTGGTCTCTTCATGTGCCTGAGTGACTGTTTTGCCATGACTCCATGTAGCTGTGTGTGTCAGACTGAAGGTCTTGATTGGGTAGGTCCATGAGGGAATCTCTCGACCTGAGAATTGCTAAGATCCATGGGAGAAGCATAGGTTCCCAGGGTCACACATTCACTCACTGCTTCCTGGGTGGGGGAAGAGAGGAGAGGTTCCCCTGGCTCAGTGTCACTTGTGGGTGGGCCATCATCTATGTTGCTTTTCTCTGTTCCCCGTGGGTCGAGTTGTTTCCTTGATTATTTCCAGTGCATGTATCTGAATGTTTCTGTTGAAGGTGCTGTATTTACTTGCCTCTTCAGTTCCTCTCCCTGAGAGTGGCACACACTAGCTGCTTCTAATCTGCCATCTTGGCCACCCCTCTGGACTCTTTTATAAGCCAAAGTAAACAAGAATGTAGACTGATCTGTTAGAGAAACATAAAGAAATAAATAAAATGCAGAAAATTGAACAAAGAAAACTTTGCAGACAACTGTGTCAAAGTCAGAAGAATGTCAAAGTTAGGAATTATAGGGATTAATGGAAAAAAATATTTACTTCTCTAAAATTTTGTATCAATCCATACAGTGGTTAATTATCTTTATCTAATAGGCTTTCCTTCTTTCCTGGAGGTATGGGAGAATCATTGGTTGAAAACCCTTCTTAAAATTGTATCTTATTTTTCTAATTATTTTATAACTGATTTTATTTCTTTTAATTGAACTCCCAACAAATAATATTGTTTTACATATGACCATGGATTATCTTTGGTGAACTATCTGTATTGTTTTTATATTTTAAATTTGGGGCCCAAAATTATACTTTAATCTATTTCAGTTTTCCAGCATGGTGTGAGACTGTCACTATCTGCCTAACGACTTTTCATTTATCAGGTGCACAGTAATCAAATTAGGTGTCTTTTCTCCTTAGGAGCTCCATAGTCACTCCATCCAGAATATGGAATATTCTTAAATATTAGAATATTCTTATTTAAGACTTGCCTTAAAGTCTTACCACAAGTCTCTCTCCACTGGATTTAGAGTAGAATCAGAAGAAAGTAAGAATTGATAGTCGTCAGTCAGAGGAGCTAACTTCATGGAATCCATGAGGAAAAAGAAATAGAAGAAGGCTGATCTGAAACCCCCAAAACCTGTATTGACTTATCACCAAATGGAAAGTGATAAATTATCAAGGAAATTATGGAAGACGTAGCATCAGTATCATCAGTTTCCACCTCTGAAATTATCTAAAGCTATTCATTCTTAAGCCATTTACTAAGTATTTCTTAGCTGAGGGTTCTTTCCTAGGTTCCTCTAATTCTCTTGGTGCTGCAATTCCTGCATTATCCTCCAGAGTCTCTAATATACTTTTCCTGATGTTCTGGCATCTTGTGATAATAATCTGCAGTTTGCTCCTCTTCCTTTGTCTTCTTCATAGGTTGTTTAGAGTTGGGGTCATTTTCTTCAGTAAATATTTCTAACTGAGTCACTAATAATGGTCTTTATTTTTGATTTTTTAAAATCTTCCTCTAAATTGCTTCAAAACTAAGTAACTACTGTTAAGATTAAAGTAATGGCCTATGTTTGTCATTCTTCCACTTTTTCCGTAATTTGAGTTTGGCTAGTCAGCAAGAGAAACAAAACATACATGACTAAGATGAGAGGGCAATTTTGATTTGCCTGTGGATCCATGTCAGTAAATTCTGAGGAAGTCTTAACAAACTGCTGAAGAAAATCAATCAATGGAAAATTTACTCATCTTTTGAGTACATGAATATAATTTCTCCCAACTCACCTTTACAGACAGACTTAACTACCATTGGCAAACCATTGCTAATGTTTTTAAATCTTCTATAAGGTCTCTGACGTGTCTAAATTTTCCATAGTTATCTAGAGAATGGAGGATAGCTGGCTTTTCTTGGCCTGAATCTCTCTTCATGTGCTGTTGATCTTCCAGATCCCCAAATGCTTGCTCCATCAAATGAGCTATGTCTGCTGGTTATAGAATTCCATGCAAGTGCAGTTTGCAGAATTCACTGCAGTAACCAGTGCACATCCACATGTGTGGGGCTGTAAACTGGAAACATGCTGTGGAAAACTTCTACAGCACAAGGAAAAGAAGGCTTTACAGGGGTAACATCATCTGGCCAAAAAAAAAAAAACATGTGAATTACATGAAACTGCTGTGTAGCTATTCAACATAATCAGCTTTGCTGGCCATACACCTAGAAAGGCTAGTTTTCTTCTCAATGAGAAAAGAAAAATGTAAATTATGTGGTGCTTTGGTCTTCTTTGTTATGTTGACATTCATCAACTTAGCACCTTATTCACTCGCCTTTTTTTTTTTTTTTTTTTTTTTTTCAGAAGAGTAGTACCGTTCTCCATTTCATTGCCTTCAAAAGGAGAGAGTTTCTTATCTCAGTTCTCAATGATTTCCTGGCCAGATCTTCTTACCTTGTCTGCTTTTCTAGATAAAAATATGTGATGAGAAGGGACTCTTGAAGGTGGAATCCAGGTTAAGACATAAAGTAAACTCAGGGCTATGCCACAAGGCCCCAAACCTATATCCACAAACAAAGTTGTGTCCTCATCCTTCTTTGCAGAAAAGTCCACAAATGGAGGAAGCCACTTGTATAAATCATGATCACTTCCCCCTTCTGCAGAGTTGGTTTGTGGCAGGGAGTATAAAAAGCAATGCAGGGGAAGCACAGGGAGTAGGGATAGCAGAGAAAGGAGGAGGAGGGTTCTATGAAAGAAAAAAATGCCTTTAATTATCACATTTTTTTCTGACTCTCCAAATCATTTTAAATTTATCCCTTAGAATGACATTTATCCCATTAAGTACAAGTAATTTATTTGTATAAGAACCCTAGCAAATATGTTATTTTATTCAAATCAAAACTATCCTCAGGCTAAAACTGGGTTTTCATATCCACACTCCAAATGCAACAGAAAGATACTGGACCTTTAAAAGAAAGTCCTGAAGAGAACATAACTTGCTTCCCATATGCTCCAACCACATGGTTGTCCTAATGGAATTTTAGAGCTCATATTATCCACGCTTAGCTTGAATTTCCAAATTCAAGCTAAGCGTGGATAATATGAGCTCTAAAATTACCAGCTGGATGGTCTGTCCAGCTAATAATCAAAAACAGAACAAAACAAAACAAAACCCACAAAAAACACTGAGGGCTAGAAGGGAAACTTGTTATTATTTAGGATGTCTTACCTTACTGTGTGACCACAGAACTTCAGTTGTCTGCTGATTCTGAAATTTCCAGATATCCCATTCTTATTGCCAGAAATGTTTGGGAAATATAATTTAAAATAAAATCTGCCAGTCCAGAATATCTATTCACAAAGGAAGGAGAAAAAAAAAGGGAATTTTATTATTGAATTAGCATTAAATCAGAATGTGAGGCATATGACAGGCAATCCTCTAAGAGATTGCAAAAACAGGAAGAAATCTTAATGCTTTTATATAACCAAGCAGACACAATTCATTACGAACATGTTCTCAAGATAACTATAACTAATCTTCAAGTGAGAGAACTTGACAGTACCATTTGTCACACAGTTTGTCCTATATCCACCTGGTAATTGGAGTGACCATCTGCGTTAGCTAATTGGCTTCAACCAAAAGTGAAACTAACATCTCATATCTTTATAATAAGAAGTAATTTTGGAGCTAATATCTAATAAAGTAATACATATATATGCATAGAAACATAGTAATATTTTCTACATTCTTCACATATGCCAAATAGGATGTGGGGAGGTAGGTAGGAGGGTCCATAATGGAATACAAACATTAAAAAATACACCTACTTACAATACCAAATAATCTAATAACAGTGAAGGGAATGGGGAAGCAAATGTAACTGATGTAATTTTGAAAACTGTATCCCTCTTTTCTGCTGTTTTGCTTTCTGCAGTTTCAGCTACCCATGATCAGCTGCAGTTTGAAAACAAGTGAGTACAGAAAAATAAGGTATTTTCAGAGAAAGAGAGAGGCCACATTCACATAACTTTTATTATAGTATATTGTTACATTTGTTTTATTTTATTATTAACTTGTTGTTAACCTCTTACTGTGCCTAGTTTATAAATTAAAATTTATTACTGGTATGTATTTTGTGGCTCATAAATTGATGCCCCAAAATATGACACTTGGACATGCAGGACTAAAGAAGCAGGCTCAAAGTCTCTGTGCTCTTCCTCCACCCACTCCTGCCTCTCAATCCTCTGTCTCTTCCAAAGTACAGGATGAACCTGCTTTCTGAAGTTCCCTCATCTGCTTGAAGTCCAGACCAAAGAAGAAAACAATTACCTTTGGTTCTTCAACTGACTTTTCCTTAACTTTACTTACATTGCAGGAAGAAAGACTTAAGTCTTTCAACATATCTGGACAGACTTTGGTCACAAACCGTTGTCTGCTCTGTAAGCCCAACAGACCTTGTCCTATGCCATCGTATGTTCTCCAAGTCCACTTATTTCCTCTTAATATTCATTCAGTGTCCCTCAAATTACCACATTTTTCCCATTTCCCTTTCTTCTATGAAGAAGGGTACATAAACGTCGGTATTCCATAGGGGTAATGGGTAATCATTCTCCTGTGTTATTCTGTGCTATGAACATTAAAATAAAATATGTATGGCTTTTTCCTATTAATCTGCATTTTGTCAGTTGATGTTTAGCAAACCTTCAAAGGATCAAAGGGAAATTTTCATGTGGCTCCTACAGTTTGCATAGTAAAAAAATGTAGTATATAAGTTTTGGTATTATCTGTAGGTTTGGGCATACACTAGGGTCTTGGAATGTGTCCCCCATGAATAAGAGGGAATTATTGTATCTTACATGAATGTTGTGAAGCTAGAAACAAAATGATCATGAAAGTACTGTAATTTTGTAAGGAAGTTTTCTCACAGCAGTATAGAATCATTATTCTGAAATTATGTGTATACCAGAATTCAACAAATAAGTAAAGATAACATAGATAATGAGAATTGGGTTTCTCACTATTAGAAAAAAATATACTCCAGCCTGGGTAACAAGAGCGAAACTCCGTCTCAAAAATATATATATATATAAATAGGAAAAGGAGAAGGCTAAAATGAAATATGAAGAACTGCATTGGAATGATAGGCATCAGCATAAACTTTTAATTTTATGTATATATTATACTATATATGTATAATTATTTTATTTATTTATTTGAGATGGAGTCTTGCTTTGTTGCCCAGGCTGGAATGCAATGGCATGATCCTGGCTCACTGCAACCTCCGTCTTCCAGATTCAAGTGATTCCCAGCCTCAGCCTTCCAAGTAGCTGAGATTAAAGGTATGTGCCACCACACCCAGCCAATTTTTATATTGTTAGTAGACACAGGATTTCACCATGTTGGCCAGGCTGGTCTCAAACTTCTGACCTCAGGTGATCTGCCCATCTGGGCCTCCCAAAGTGCTGGGATTATATTTTATATATAATATAATCACAGTTAATATATGAAAAAGTTAGTAAACATGCATATGTTCTCTAGCACTGGTAACTGAGAGAACGTAACAGCAATGACACTACAATAGCACTGAACACACAGTTGAAAGTCTTGCTGATTCAGACTGGGCTTAGTTAGGTTAGATTAAAAACTTCAGATTGGTTACTGATTTGCTCTCAACATCTCTCATTTATTCATTAGGACATCTTCTCATAATGAAAGAAATAACACAAGAGAAAGAATATACTCCATAAAGCCATTTGGAGCCCGGATTTGTATCACATCTGTTGGCATTACATTGACCAAGACAACTTGGGTCTCAATGTCAAGGGACAGAAAAATACACTCTGGCTCTTGTGGTAGGAGCTGTAACATCACATGGAAAAGAGCTCAAACAAAGAAAGGTTTTTAAACAATTGGGACAAATAATTTAATGTACTACAAAATCACTTCGTGGGGAGTGTTTCTGGAATCCTTTGAGAGGAGTAATTCTAAACATCTGTAAATGTATAGAATTCCTGTCCCAGAATATATCTACTTGTATAAATGTATAATCTGAGACTTTGAAAGTAGAATTATAGCCTTTGTGCTAATGAAAATTACATCCTAACTTGAGGTCTATTTAAATACAAGATATCCAGGTTAAAAAAAAAAAAGATTGTATTGCTTTATCTGGAGGTTGCCAACCATTCAAATATTTCCAAACAGTGTAACAAGAGCTAATAGTATCTATGAGAAGCTATTGTTTGGTAACTCCCAAGGAGTGTAATGGTGGCACACCACTATTTGGTGCATATAAATTCCTAATTTATACACCATTAGTATTTTTTTCTCCTGCAGTCAAAAGAAAATGCTAATGGCTAAGACCATTAGATTCTAACATGACTCCAAACTATCATGAAAACTAGGATTGAGATAATATGTTTCACACCACATAACAACCATTTTACTTTGAAGCAAATTACCTGGCAGAGGACAGCTCATGGATTCGTGTATATTAAACAGAGAGATATGACTACTCCAACAGTATAAAGAATTCTGTGCCCCAGAGCAAGGAAATTTATCAGTACTACCAAAAGATAGCTTAGGAGAGTAGATCAGAAAGCAAGTTTGGTAATTCAAATAGTTAAAAAAAACACACACACACAACTTTTCTATAGAAAAATAAATGAAAATTTATAATGGAGAAGCAAAATTAGTCTAACTTTTCACCATATGTAATGTGGCATAATATAAATTGCAAAGTTCAGTGAGAGGAAATTGAACTTCAGAATTTACCCTGAAACTTCTTGGCTAAAATTTATTCACTAGCCTTTGACAATACTTCAGTAAAGATATTTGCATGTTACTTTGTAAAGTTTATCAATGTGAAGGAATTGGAAACCTTACCAATAAAAAATGAGGTTTCATACACACACACACACACACACACACACACACACACACACACAAATAAGTGGTTAAGTCATTTTTAGCCTGCTTACAAAACTATGCAAATATAATCACTATCTAATTTTAGAAGATTTTCCATAGTTTCATAAAGGGACCCTATACTCATTAGTGGTAACTCTTCATTGTCCCTCCCCAAACTTCTGACAACCACTAATCGACTTCCTATATGGATTGGCCTATTCTGGATACTGTATATGTACATACAACATGTGGTCTATCTTGACTGGCTTCCTTTACTTTACCTAATGTTTTCAAGATTCATGTATTTTATAACATAATACTTCATTACTTTTTATTGCCAAATAATATTCCACTGCATGGAAATGCTACAATTTTGCTATTATGAATATGCTGCTATAAACAGTCATAAAATTTCTTATGGGAAGTATAATTGCTAGGTCTATGTTAACTATGCAATATTTTCAGAAAATATAAAATTGTTTATAACAGAAGTGGTAGAATTTTACAATCCCACCAGCTCTTTGATGATTCTGATTCCCCTATATTCTTAAAGAACTTTTTGTAGTCTTACGATTTTTATTTTAAGACAGGGTCTCACTCTGTCACCCAAGCTGGAGTATCATGGACAATCATAGCTCACTGCAGCCTCATACTCCTGGGTAATGTGATCCTTCTACCTCGGCTTTCCAAGTAGCTGAGACAAAAAGCATGCATCACCACAGCTGGCTAATTTTTTAAAATTATTTTATAGAGATCAGAGTCTTTTCATGTTGCCCAGGCTGGTATCAAACTCCTGGCCTCATGTAATCCTCCTGTCTTGGCATTTCAAAATGCTGAGACTACTGGCATGAATTCCCATGCCCAACCTCATCTGACAATTTTTTAAAATTATTCTCATTTTAATAGATTTTATGGGTATGTCATTATGATTTTTATTTGCATTTCTGTAACGATTATTATGTTGAATATCCTTTTGATGTGTCTTTTGACCATTTGTATACCTTCCTTGCTGGAATGTATAATTAGATCTTTTGTCAAACTGATACAATGATCTAATCAGATATATAATTTGCCAATATTTCCTCCAATTTGGTGGCTTGTCTTTTTACTATCCTGATGGCAATTTCTCATCAGGTAAAAAGGAAAAAAAAGATTATATTTTAAAGAAATCCAAACTATTTTTCTTGTGTTGGTTTTGACATAATATTTAAAAATAATTGTCTGGGCACGGTGGCTCATGCCTGTAATCATAGCACTTTGGGAGGCCAAGGTGGGCGGATCACCTGAGGTTCGAAGTTTGAGTCTAGCCTGACCAACATGGAGAAACCCTGTCTTTACTAAAAATACAAAAAAATTTAGCCAGGGTAGTGGCGCATGCCTGTAATCCCAGCTTCTCAGAAGGCTGAGACAGGAGAATTGCTTGAACCTGGGAGGTCGAGGTTGTGGTGAGCCAAGATCATGCCATTCATGGCACTGTAGTCGGGGCAACAAGAGCAAAACTTTGTTAAAAAGCAAGAAAGCAAGAATGCAAGAAAGCAAGAGAAAGAAAAAGAAAGAGAGAGAAAGAAAGAAAGGAAGGAAGGAAGGAAGGAAGGAAGGAAGAAGAAAGGAAAAGAAAGAAAAGAAAAATAATTGACTTAGTAAAAGTCATACAAATTAACTCCTATGCTTTTTTTTCCTAACAGGATTATTTTTTGTTGTTTTATCTATTACATATAGATCTATGACCTGTTTTAAATTATTAACTTTTAATCTATTGATTTATATAGCTATCCTTATGCTAGCACCATGATGTTCTGATTACTATAGCCTTGTAGATAGATTTGAAATTAGAAAGCACTAGTACTCAACCTTTTATTGTTTTTGGCTCTTTTGGGTCCAATACCTCTCCATATAGACTTTAAAGTCAGTTTGTCAATTTCTGAAATAACAGATCTGAAAGTTTGATAAAGATTGTGCCAAATCTGTATATCAATTTGGAGATATACAATATCTTAACAATATTAAATATTCCATCTATGAATATTGAGTGTCTTTCCATTTATTTGTCTCCTTTAATTGCTGTCAACATAGTTTTTGTTGTTTCTAGTGTACAGGTCTGAACTTTTTTTTTTGTTACTTCTATATATTGTATTCTTTTTGTTACTAATGTATATGAATTTTTTTTTATTAATTTAATTTTAAGAATTCTTTTTGCTGGTGTACAAAAATACCATTGATTTTTTACACTGACCTTGTACCCTTCACCCTTACTAAAAATCACTTATCAATTTCAACAATTTGTAGTAGAGCCTTTAGATTTTCTATGTACTAAATCTATGTTTTCTAAGAATAAATTGCTTTATTCATTTCCAACATGATTTTTTTTCTTACTTGTTTTTCTAGAATCTTCAGTACAATGTTGAACACAAGTGGTAAGAGCAGACCTATTTGTCTGCTTTTTCATCTTAAAGGAGAAACATTCTCTCTTTCAGCTAATATGACATTAAGTGGAGTTTTTTATATGCTTTGCGTAGGTTGGGAGAGCTGCCCTCTATTTCTAGTTGGCTGAGTATTTCTATCATAAAATAAGATTGGATTTGTCACTTGATATTTCTCTTTCTTTTAAGATTATCATATACTTGTTGTTTGATTTTTGGATGTTAAACTTGCCTTGCATTCCTTGGGTAAATGCCACTTGGTCTTGGCATTCAATCCTCTTTACTACTTGCTGTATTCAGTTTGCTGGTATATAATTAGGGTTTAAGTAATTCTCCTGCCTCAGCCTCCTGAGTAGCTGGGATTACAGGCACGCACCACCATGCCCAGCTAATTTTTGTATTTTTAGTAGAGACGGGGTTTCACCTTGTTGACCAGGATGGTCTCAATCTCTTGACCTTGTGATCCACCTGCCTCGGCCTCCCAAAGTGCTGGGATTATAGGCGTGAGCAGCCACAATTTTTAAAACATTTCCTCTGTTCTATCTCTCCTCTTCATCTTGGAGTCAATTACATGTATTAATATATTGGTACAATTGACAAAGTTCCACAAGTCCTCTGAGGCCTTGTTCATTTTCTTCATTCTATTGTCTTTCTGGCTTTCAGATAAGATAATCTCATTTGATTTATCTTCAGTTATGTTGATTTTTTTTCTTTGGCCAGTTAAGTCTGTTGTTTAACTCCTCTATTTAACTCCTCTATTTTATTTTAGCTATAATATATTTCAACTCCACAATTTCTATTTTGTTATTTTTATAAATTCTTTCTCTTTACTAATAGTCTATATTTGGCAATACATATTCTCATACTTTAACTTTTTACACATGATTTCCTCTGGTTCTCTAAACATATTTTCAATAACAGATTTGTCCACTAAAATTAGCATCTGATTGTTCTCAAGAAAATTCTCTATTGAACATGCTCTCCCTCCCATGTTGACCATTCTTTTATTTTTTTTCCCTTGTGTAATTTTTTTCTGTGTATGGAAAATCATTTTAAATAATACAATGTGACAAGTTTAGAAACCAAATCCTCTTCTACTCATAGTTTCATTTTGTTGATATTCATTATTATGGTTTTATAGCTGCTGCTTTTTTATTTGTTAGTAACTTTTCTTGACTAATTATATATTTATATTACTTGTTGTGTGTAAATACTGTAAGCTCTGCTCAGGCATTGTGGCATTCACCTAATATTTTACCACAAAATTTATCTTCCTAAATGCTTTGAACAAGTAAGTCTTTTGCATTTGGCTGACAATCACTGCTTATGTGCTAGGCCCTTCAATACCCCAGCAGTTTCAATTCTGCC
Source organism: Aotus nancymaae (assembly GCF_030222135.1). Lineage (NCBI taxonomy): Eukaryota > Metazoa > Chordata > Mammalia > Primates > Aotidae > Aotus > Aotus nancymaae. Next base: position 37,605,879 of record NW_026988413.1, read on the forward strand.
TTAAAAACATCACTTTCTACTTGCCCAGAACCTCAGTGTCATTATATTACAGTGGCTTTTGATTACTTTTAGATAATAAGTGCTTTTCATTATTTTTATAATAATACATTTGCTTATTTTAAAATTATAAATGCATCTATCTGTCACTAAAACTGAACTTCAAAATTATAACTGCTTGAGAAAGAAGATATTAGAAGTAAATATGTGCTTATATTAAATATTTAATTATGATCATTCAAACATTAGTGAAATAAACTAATATTCAAATAGAGTTGAAGAAAGATAACTTTTCATTCAAAAGTTATGACTGTATCCACAGAAATTCTACTTCTAAAATATAACAAATAGGAAAATGTGACAGACGGAGCTCAGAGTGAAATCAGTCATTGATAACATTTGGCATCTTTTGCATTTCATCAATGTGTATTATTAACAGGTTATTTTTTTATTTTACTTCCCAGTAGGTAAAAAGACATGAAAAATGGTAAAACATTAATATGCTCATTTTTCCAGTCAAAATTGATACATATTTTAAATATTTTTAATTTTAGAATAAAACAACATTTTAAAGAAGTTGTAAACTGTAGTACAGAGAGTTCATGTATACTCTTTATCCAATTTCCCCAGGCATTAGCACCTCATAATAGTACGGTATATTTGTCACCATTAATGAACCAATATTGATACATTATTATTAGCTAAAGACCAGAATGTATTCTAATTTCTTTAATTTTGACCTAATTCCCTTTCTCTGTTTCATGATTCCAATAAAGATATTACATTTCAATTGGGGGTAGGGGAGGGATAGCAGAGGGTGGTGGGTAAGAGAGGGATGGCATTAGGAGAAATACCGAATGTAGATGACAGGGTGATGGATGCAGCAAACCATTATGGCACCTGTATAACTATGTAACAAACCTGCACGTTCTGCGCGTGTCCCCAGAACTTAAAGTGTGCTAAAACTTTTGGCAAAAATATTGTAATTACATGCTCTTTTACCTTTAATATTCTATATCAATTTTGGCAAGACAAAAACTCTGACATGTTTTTATCTCCATTCCCTTCCTTCACTTATTTCATCACTCATGTTTTTAAAGAAATTTACCACATTTCTACTACCATTTTAAAAAAATCATTTTATACAATTACATTGAATTTCAGAGATTTATGTGCAATAATTTATATACAAATATGCATCTTATGCCTTTTTATGTGTTGTTTCATGTCATATTTTCTTATTTATATTTGCTTTCCAAGAATATGTCCTGATGTAATATTTATTCTGTTTTTTTCTCCAATCATCTTTCTTCCCTTCCTTTTTTCAAACAATGTGTATATGAGCTTATCACCTCTGAATCTTTACATTTTCCTAATTTTGCTCTTTTGCCGGCATGATAGTCGTGTTGGACATAGGTTTAAATCTTTTCTCTTAAAGTTTAGTATAAATTATGTCATTATCCCCCAGAAGTTAGAATCGAGGTAAAAATTCTAATTATAGTCATTCCTATTCTTTGTAGATTACATTTCTTCCCTGTCCTCATTCTCTTTCTTTTTCACTTTCTCTTTCTCTATCTTTCACATATGCTGCATCTCTATTTTCTTTACATTCTGGCTGATTTCCTATCCTTCATTCTCTATATTTTTAATTCAGTTTTTGGTTATGTCCATACAACTCTGCAGTACCCCTATTAATTAATGCATTTAACTTCCAGCAATGATGTTTGATTTCCGAGATTTCCTTGTTACTTTATTTTTAATGTAATCTTAATCTTGGACTGTTTTTATAGTCGCTTGCATTTCATTCTTTCTCTTTCAATCCACAAGATGCCTCTCTCTTTAAAAATTTTTCTCAAATGACTAATGATGCTTCGTTGTCTGAGCATAATTACAAACTGTTGCTGATGTAGAATCATCTGGCAATTTTAAAGAGAGTCTTTGTTCATGGAGTCTCATCCCTCAAATGGATAATTTTCTAGAGGTAATTGTGCAGGATGTTCAAACAGGCAAACTTCTCTTCAGAATGAGTTGGAAGAACATAGGTAAATTTATGGTTTCCTTGATAATAGAAAGAAAAAAGTCTTCTTGTTTTTTCTCCTCACTCTGTGTGTACAATGGAAGTTCAATAAATAATTCTGCTTGGATTCCCTCTGTGGTCCTGATATTATCATCAAATGTTTCCATTTCCAACACTTCCCAGGCTGGTGAATTTGAACTTGACTGAAAATTGAAAACATCTGGGAGCTTTAACAATTATTGCTGCCTGTATCCCAACACAGAGGTGATTATTTATTTGTAGCTATGACTGAAAATCAATGTTTAGAGAAAATCACTCAGTTTTGTTTTCCAGTTATTTTATTCATTCTGCTTGCTGTTTTTCTATTAGGCAGACATTATTTGAGATTAGTGACCAGCCCAGCTGGCCCAAAGGTTTTTGATAATTCTGGTAATTTGGTAATTCTCACAGCTTTCCTGTTACTCCTGAGATTCTCAATGCTAGCTGTATATTGAAATGACCCAAGGAGAGTTCTAGTCATATCTGCATTAGACCAATACAGTCACATCTTTAGGGATAAGGAAAAGTGATAGGCTGCTAAAAGTTCTCCACTGAGTCTATTGTTAAGCAAAGAATAACAGTGTTTGTTACAGTGCCCTAGACAGAGCTTCTTAAACTTTCAGTGTGCCCACAAGAATCACCTGGGGATTATGTAAAAATGCATTCAGATTACTCAGGTGCTCGGTGGGGCCTGACAGTTTCCATTCTAAAAACTCTCTGGCTATGTCAGTGCTGCTGGTCTGCTGACCACGATCAGAAGCAAGGCCTTAGGATTTAATTGAGGAAAAAAGGCTTTATGCCAGTAAATTTTGTTGGATTGTCATTAATCTGAAGCCCAACTGCTGCTATACACTGCCGCACATTCCCTAAACTTTTTGCGTCACTGATAGAACATTTCCCCCATGTCTTTTAGTTCTATAGCCTTTTTATTTATTTTCATTAAAAACTGAAACAAAAACTCGTTTGTCTTTTTAACAGCATTTGGGAAGGGAAGAAAGCAAATGTCTGTGTTTGGTTGGTCAACCATTTTGAAGTAGAACACAATTTTTAAAGATAAATATCCATTTTCCTTCCTAAATAATCTTTAAAAATGTACGTGTGTTACAGTAGGTAGTCAGTTAGACATGAGCAGGGCAGGAGAGGACCCCTACCCAGGATCCATTAGGTGATGGGAGGCAGTTGTTAAAACTGTATCTGTAAAATAATAATGGGTTGCAGCCGGTCCCAGGGAAAAACCTTCTCCCAGCACATAGAAGAAAACCTGAAACTGGTGATCGGCAGCTTCCTGATAAGATCTCAGGAGTTGGGTGAGTGGGCTAAAGCATGCACATACACTAGAAGGAAAAATGATGGTGTTGAACTGGTATATGACATTCTAGGAACATTTGAAGGGCAATGGAAGAACACTTCAAGTGAGCATGCCTAAATTTCCTTAAACACCTGTGCATGCAACCCCTCCCAAACATTGGCAGGCCACTACACATGCTGACCACCCACCCCAAGGGAAGAATCAGGGGAGAAGACGCAGACCCTGGAGGAATGCCAACATGTAAAATCCCAAGTCAAAAGTCAGACTGTGTACTTGATCTCTCAAGTTGCTTGTTTGGTCCTTTTCCAAGTGTACTTCCTTTTGTTCCTTCTCTAAACATTTTAATAAACACAGTAACATTTAATAATAGTTTCCTCTGTTTGGCAAGGCATTAGTTTTTCAGTTTAGAGAGCATGTTGTCAACTGTCATCAGAGTAAAACTGATGTGATACTCCATTATGGACCCAAACATATGATGGATCACAACTTCATGCATCATTATGACATTTGCGATGGAAGCCTGGATTTCTTGGCCCATATAACAGATGTTAGACTTTCTATCAAATGTATCTCCATCCCGTGCAAAAGAAGAGGCACACATTGGATCTTCCTTAACCATTTTTTTCTGACCCTCAACAGCCTATTTGGCTAACTGCCCACTTAAAGACAGCATTCTGGTTCTGGTAATTGGACCTTCTGGCTGACCCTGCTTCTGTCTTCCAATTGCCTCATTTGACTTGTAACTAATAAATATGCCAGGAACTATTCTTACTAATTTTATAATCTTAGACATGGAAGGGATCTTAGCATGCATTAGTTTCCTAATTTTCAACCTGGAATCTGAGGACCTCTGAAAGGTCCTCTCTGAGGCAATTGGCCAGTGGGAAGGATGGCCAAGGAGGCAGTGCTCTGGGTCCCATTCCTAATTCACCAAAGCTGCTTAGCTCTTGGGATTCCATGGACCAATCTAGTTGAGCAAAAAATTTCATGCCTCATATTCTAGTTCATGTCCCTAATTTTACATCGAGACCAAGAAACTTAAAATAGTATTTCCATCTAGCTTCATTACTAAGTGACAGAAGCAGAATTCATATTTTAAGAGTCCAAGAATAGCTTTCTTTCGCCTGAACTGTTGCTTTCTACATTTAGTAGGAATGTAGAAATGCCTATCTGACTCATCTGGGGAATCCATCGAAACTCAGATTTATGAATTACTTTAGACCTACTGAGTCAGGATTTTTGGGTGTCAGTCCTAAGAATTGTCACTTAAAAAAATCTTTCTTGAAGATTCTGATTAATTGCAAGTTTGTAAATTCTAGCTAAAATCCTGTTTTCAGCCAGGCATGGTAGCTCATGCCTGTAATCTCAGCACTTTGGAGGCTGAGGCGGGAGGCATGTTTGAGCTCAAGAGTTTAGCATCAGCCTAGGCAACACAGTGAGACCCTGTCTCTAAATAATAATAATAAATAAAATAAAATCCTGTTTTTTCTCACCTCCTCCTCTGCATATTCTCTATTATCTATATTGTCATCAAATAAGCTTTTAGTTTCTTTACAACCTTATTCCTCTATATTGATTGTTATAGTATCTTATGAAGCCTGAAACATCTTAAATCAGCCAGATCATCTCTGTGTTTGATGTGAAGCTTATACCCATTTTCAGGGATTCCTTGGATAAATAAATCTAAATCTACTTGTTTCCTTCTAGTCCCCACCACTTTCAATATGTTTACTTCCAAAAGGGTCTTTAGCTAATACCTCAAACATCCTTGAAATATGACCTGCAGCAGTCCCAACATCTTACTGATTCCTATGTTTCCAGCTGAAATTGTCTCGGGAAACTTTACTTTGTAACCTCTCTTTTATTTCTGTGTGGCACTATAGTTATGTATCACATTTGGTGGTATGCCATGTTATCCAAGAAATGAAGGTCAGTGGCATGTGAAGTGAATGTAAGATGGGCAGCCTCTCTATTAAAGGGGCTGAGAGTGACATGTGAGGCATTTTGAATCAAAAAGGCCTGTATTCAAGTCACTAGCTGTGGGCCACAAATCTCACTTCTTTCACTGATGAAGTAAAGATAAATGATCTCCTAAATTATGTCAAAACAACAACAGTTAATTAACTTTTATCTAGGCACTAGAGCAAATCAACCTTTTTCTTTCTATGCATGTTTTTCAACGTTTTTTTTTTTTTATTTTTAGCAAAAGGATTTTTTTTATTGGCACAGTTCATTTCTACTTTTCTATTCTAGTATATCAGATATCAAATGATAAAAAATTCTTAAGAGTTTTTGTGAGAAATCATTAAAAAGCAGTTGACAGTGATTAAAATGTGGCCTTAAGTCAGTATTATTAAGAGATTCTTTATAAGTACTGTAAAGTGTACCATCAATAAAAATTAACACAAGAGCTTTCTCTTCACTATTCACCTTCTCCACACACCCACATATACACATATATTTTAGATAGATGTGGGAATGGCTCTCAAGCCAGTGGCTTATCACTTGCTTCTGTGGGATATTTTAAATACATAACTTGTTGACTCCTCTATCCTAGAGATTCTGATTTAATGGAATTGGACTAGGATCTAGGAATATCAGTGCTTTTAAAACTCTCTATGTGATTCTGCAATTTAGTCAGGTTTTATAATAGATAACAGTAATGACATGCAGGACATGAATACCTAGATTCTGAAAGTTGCTATTCTACTGCTGATACAATTTTTTATTGGGAGGATTATCTGGAAAAGAAAATGCTGTTATTGTTATATGACTATGACTATTATGACATTTTATTTTGTTATAGCAATCATATTTGACAATAAAGTTCAAGGCTTATTGAATGCAAAACAACAAATAATTGACTCACAGATTACTGTTGGTATCTATAACTCTCAGTAGTTTTTTAAAAAATAAATTTTTTATTCTTTCCCAATGGAGATATAAATTGAAATATAAAATGTTGCTTGCTTACATTTAACAATTGAATCTGTGAGTAAAAGACTAAACACACATGAAAACAATATTTAAATATATTGAATAGGTCATCATAATTGAAATTATTTTCTTTTGTACTCTTTGAATATAAAATGAACTGGCTCATTACAGAGAAAATCACTACACCATTATAAAATCCTTTACTATTTTAAAATGCAAAAGTAACACTATTTATTGAAAGGATGACAGAAACATACATGATTTGTAAGTTAATTAAATAAAGCATTGCAAATTAAACAACATTTGTAACTTTTCACACTAACATAACAGTTAAATTACCTGTATTAGTCTGTTCTCACACTGCTAATAAAGACATACCCAAGACTGGAAAATTTATAAGGAAAAAGAGGCTTAATGAACTCATAGTTTACATGAGCAAGGAGGCCTCACAATTATGGCAGAAAGCCAAGGAGGAGTAAAGGCACATTGTACATGGCAGCAGGCAAAGAGAAAATGAGAACCAAGCAAAAAGGCTTTCCCCTTACAAAACCATCAGTTCTCCTGAGACTTATTCACTACCATAAGAACAATATGAGGGAAACCATCCCTATGATTCAATTATCTTTATATTCCTCAACTACTTTTGTTTTATTAAAATGTGTTTTTATTAATTCATTCTTTATTTAATATAGTTTTACCTCAGCTTTCCTTCTTTCATGTGTTTCAAAGAACATTTTTGTCTCAGTGGGTTTTACACCCTTGATAAATTTGTTCCGGCCGGGCATGGTGGCTCACGCCTGTAATCCCAGCACTTTGGGAGGCTGAGGTGGGTGGATCACGAGGTCAAGAGATCGAGACCATCCTGATCAACATGGTGAAACCCCATCTCTACCAAAAATACAAAAAAAATTAGCTGGGCATGGTGGCGCATGCCTGTAATCCCAGCTACTCAGGAGGCTGAGGCAGGAGAATTGCTTGAACCCAGGAAGCGGAGGTTGCAGTGAACCGAGATCGTGCCATTACACTTCAGCCTGGGTAACAAGAGCGAAACTCTGTCTCAAAAAAATAAGTAAATAAATTTGTTCCCCATACATCAGCTAGACCACAGATACTCAATTTGAGAAATCTACCCTGGCTCAGCTTGTTTCCTGCTGTTTTGATCTCTCTTCATTGAAATCTATGTCTTCTCAGATATACATTCTTGCCTCAGATTAGAATTCAGTCTCCCTGCTCTACTCCTTCCATACCAAAGTCTCAATGATACTTTGTGCCTGACCATTTTGCCTTCGACTCTCTTTTAGTCTATCCATCATAACTCTGATAATAGTTCAATTCCATCCATGTCCAACTCAAGCACTGATGAGTTCAGTCTAAATTTAGGGTCTGAAATTCCCATTTGTTCAGAATGAGAACTAAAAAAGTGATGTTTTGATAGTTCTCATGTCAGCAAGATGATAAACTGATTTCCAACTTCATGTCCTATTCATCGGTATCTGACTTTTTAATTTTCCATTTTTGTTATCTCAGTTCACTTAAAATATGCATTACAGAATTTTTATAATATTAAAAATTTGACTTTAGTCTAATATTTCTTGATATAACCACAAATATGCTGAAGTATTTATTTCAAGATTTTGAAAATCTAGTAGGACATATATTCTAGTGGTCCTTAATATATTAGGGCAACCAAATGTTTTCTGTCCTCAAGCTTAAAAAAACAAATTGTTCTTCATGTTACATAGTTAGCCTAGTTCTACTTTTCAAACAAAACATCTCACTTTGATGTTTATGCCACTAAAAGTGAGCAGGCAGATGGTGTTAACATTTAGTTATTTTGAAGAATGTGTGATAAATAGAAAAATAGAGCCAAAATCATTTAAAAAGCTATTAACATCTTAATTAGGCTGGTTTAACCTTGAAGTCTCAACAAATGAGCCAAGGTAGATCAAGTTAGTTTTTCTGTTTTCATCATTACTCTTGATAAAAATTCAAGTGCAAAATCTGAGATCCAAAATCTGGGACATATGATTTAGGTGAGCTTGAACTTCTGAAGAAATTATAACCTCATTATGAGGAAGTTACATGAATAATATAGGGAAATTTCTGTCTTGCTTCCTGGAGAAATTTGTAAACAGCTTTATTAAATGTATTTTGTGTTGCTGCATAACAAATTATCAAAGACTTAGCAGCTTAAAACAACACATTTATTATCCATACTTTCAGTGGGTCACAAATGTGGTCATGGCATAGCTGGGTGCTCTGCTTAGGGTCTCCTAAGGCTGCAATTAAAATGTGAGCCAGAACTGGGTTCTTATCAGATGCTTGATTGGGAAAAGATCCACATTTACACTCTCTTGGTTGTCAGCAGCTTCCAGTTTCTTCTGGCTGTAGGATTCATGGAAGCGTGCTTCCTTCACTTAACACAGTATTTTGAAGACAGTCTATGTTGCAATATGTATCAGTATTTTATTTCTTTATATTGTAAGATAGTATTCAATTGTACAGATACACTACATCTTGTTTAACAATTCACCTGGCATTTGGGTTTATTTCTTGCTTTTTGACTACTGTAAATAGTATTTCTGTGACTATGTACTTACAAGTCTGTGTGGACATGTTTTCATTTCTCTTGTGCAGATATTTTCTGGAGAAATTTAACAGAGATTTGTTTGGACTTTTTTTTTTGACTTAGTAGTTCTAACATTGCATGCTAGATAATCTGATGTAACCAAAAGTTAAGCCCTCATTAGAGGAAACATTCACCATGGGACTATGCTGCTTTGCATTTAATTTCCATGGTTGATTTTCTCTGATTAAAAGTGAGTCATATGTCAAATTTGAATGGAAATGGGATCCTGTAGTGAGGGAGTAATTTTCACATAAATGTGAAAACTTCTTTTCCTTGAAAGAAAGTTACTGCTGTTCAGCAGCATTAGAAACATGCTGATTTTATGGCAAGTTCCACAAAGATACTAGAAATGTGAAGACATACAAACTTAATCATATGACGTTAAGTGTTTCTGCATCCATACTTGCAAAAGAAATGAAAAAATATATTAAGAAGAAATATTAAAGTACATTCTATTTGGAATAGTGTTAAAATGACACCATACTTACATAAAGCACTTCTTTAAGTATTGAGATGTATATTACTGATAAGGAAACTTTCTCAATCTTTATGAATAAAGTAATAGAAATTAGACAAAAGCTAATTAATTCAGACTTCAATAATCAGAACTTATAATAATCTACATAAAGGTTAGAATGAGAATAATACTTGTAATACTTATAAATAAAAGTTTTAACATACAAATACATTTTCTAATAATTATTAAACCACTGGTTATGGACTGAATGTATGTATCCCCCAGAAACTTACATAAAATTTATACTCCTGAATATGATAGTATTTTCAGGTAGAGGTTTGGGAAATAGTTAGGTTTAGATGAGATCTTGAAGGTGGGGTTCCCATAAAAGGATTAGATCCTGTTTTAAAAAGCAGAAGAGAGATCAGAGCTCATTCTCTATCCACCACGTTAGGACATAGTGAGTAAGTAATCTTCTGCCATCCAAAGAGAGAGCCCTCACCAAACATGTACAATTCTGTCACTTTGATCTGGACTTCCCAGCCTCTGAAACTATGAGAAACAAATGTCTGTTTAAACCACACATGCACACAAATGTTCATTGCAGCACAGTTTACAATAGCAAAGACCTGGAACCAACCCAAATGCCCATCGATGATAGACTGGACAGGGAAAATGTGGCACATATACACCATGGAATATTATGCAGCCATCAAAAACGATGAGTTCACGTCCTTTGTAGGGCCATGGATGAACCTGGAAACCATCATTCTCAGCAAACTGACACAAGAACACAAAATCAAACACCGCATGTTCTCACTCATAGGTGGGTGTTGAACAATGAGAACACATGGACACAGGGAGGGGAGCGCTGCACACTGGGGTCTGTTAGGGGGGAAATAGGGGAGGGACAGTGGAGGGTGGGGAGTTGGGGAGAGATATCATGGGGAGAAATGCCAGATATAGGTGAAGGGGAGGAAGGCAGCAAATCACACTGCCATGTATGCACCTATGCAACAATCTTGCATGTTCTTCACATGTACCCCAAAACCTAAAATGCAATAAAAAAAAGAAAAAAAAACACAGAGTCTATGGAAATTTGCTACAGTAGCCTCAGAAGAATAAAGCACCACTTCAGGGGGAAAATACTTTTAATTAGTCCCACGAGTTTCAGAAACTTACACTTAGTTAAAGGTAATCTCTTTGTTAATTACAGATTATTTAATTTATACCTTAATATAGCACATAGGTTATAATCTTATCACTTTAGGGACCATTGGCAATATATATTAGATCAAGTGCATTTATGTTATCATATTCTATAATGTTGAATCTCCATAATACTAAATTGTCTTCCTCCAAATTCATCTGAACAACTGAGGTTTATTATAGTTGTTTCTTTAATTAAAGTAGAAGATGTTTTGTAGGAAAACAATGTTTTTCCTCTTGTAGATGGGCTCAGCATATTTTTATATGATCATTTAGAATCTTTCAGAATATCTTCTGATACAGTTTCCTTCCAAGTTGCTTTTGCAGTTATTTTATAAGCACTTCAGTGAGTGCAATTCTATATCAAATAACTATATACAAACTTTGTTTTTTAATACAATAATATACTATTTTATTGATTCATAGTGACTTATCTTTGTACATTTCAATTTATTTAGTATAAACCAAAATTTAAACAAGATTATGAGTAGGAAGGTTGTATGGAATTGTGTTTATTTTATAAAAGGGCAAGGGGAAGTCACTTTTCTAGATTTATTTTTATGGTCCCTTTCATCAGCAATTACATATCATTACATCCTAGGATAATTCCACACATTAGTTCCGTGAATACTGGGTTCCAGGTTTGAAGGCAAATAATATTGTAAGCAGTGCACTGGAAGAATTGAAATGTGTTTTGTTAATCTACATCCAAAATTCTCAACTTTGATACTATTAACATTTTGAACTAGATAATTGTATTAATTAGTTCCTTCTCACATTGCTATGAGGAATTACCTGAGGTGGAATAATTTATAAAGAAAACAGATTTAATTGATTCACCGTTCTGTAGGCTGTACAGGCACATGGCTAGGAAGGCCTCAGGAAACTTACAATTATGGCAGAAGGCAGAGTGGAAGCAAGCACTGTCCTCATATGGCAGAGCAGGAGAGAGAGAGATCCAAGGGGAAAGTGCTACACACTTTCAAACAATCAGATCTCATGAGAACACACTATCAGAAGAACAGCAAGGGGGAAATCTTCCCCATGTTCTAGTCACCTCCCATCAAGTCCCTCTCCCTACATTCAGTATTACAATTCAACATGATATTTGGGTGGGGACAGACAGCCAAAATAAGTCAATAATTCTTTGTTCTGGGGAAGTTTTCTGTGGATTGGAGAAAGTTTAACAGTATCTTTGGCAACTATCTATAAAGTAGATAACTGTGACAACCTCCTGTAACAACCCAGAATAACTCTAGACATTGCCAAATGTCCCCTGGGGAGATGCAAATCACTGCTGTTTGAGAACCACTGATCTAAATGGAATGTTTTCAATTTTTAATAATTGAATAATGTATCTTCAGTGTTTTTGTATATCTACATTTACTTTGGAGGACGTATGTTTATAATTTACAATTTCCTAACTTTTATGAGACTCAGTTTTCTTATTTTTAAAGCACTTGTAAAGTAATAATTTGGATTATGTAAAATAATGAGATTAAATGTATAAATCAGCTAGAGTAATAATTTATACATGCTTGGAATTTTATAATTTTTATTCCTTCTTGCCCTTCATAAGACAAAATTTGAAATTCAGGTGTTAGAGATCAGTTAGACTTTTCTTAGTAGAGGAATTAAAAATTTCAACAAAGTTTATAAAACTCTGTATTTGCATTAAAAGAAAATCAAACCTTAAAAAGTGAAGAAACTAAACAGGTCAAAACAGATACCAGGAAGTGGGTAAACAGCAAGCACTACTAAAAGCTTTCAGACCCAAGCCCTGAAAGTAAGTCAGTGAAGAACCAAGTGTTAAATTGTGTTTGGTCCCTGTGAAGTGAACTGTTGTACTGAGATTTTATACTTTTGACTTAGGGTCGTCAACTCTGTAAACTGAAATGCTGCCTGGCTGACTCTTAGGGCAAATACTGACACCTGTACCTAGCAGAGGAAATTACTAAACAGTTGAAAGGAATATAAAATAGGAAAAATCTATCTGATTAAGAATTAGCATATAGAAGAGTGGCTAGAAATCACTCAGGGTTAGAAATCAGGGTTAGAAAGTTGGTGCTCCAAACTGCAGTCTTGATCCCATGACTTGCCATATAACTTTACAGCTAGCATTGGAAACTTTACCAGTGACATTCTGATTCCAATTTAAGGAATGTGAATAATGTATCAGATAGATATTAGACTTCTTTAAATTCAAGCTACATTTGGTATGTGTTTCATAAATTCTGGTTACGTTGTTAGTGTAAGCACTCTCAGGGTTGCAAGTAAGTTGCATTTCAAATTCTTTTATTTTAGTTTAGGTGGACTGCTGCTCTCAAAATAATTGATTTTATAAAAAGGAACCTTGTGGAGAAATTCAGTAGCTTAGAGGCTGTAGTCATCTAGCCGCTGGCTACCAACTCCAGAAATGACATTCAAATATGCTGGTCTTCTTTTTAAGGTTGACAGTTTCCAGGGGCAGTCTTTGCACTGTGTTGCCGTGAAACTAAAAATATAAGCAAATTTTTACCACCTGAAGGCATTATTTGCTTTATTCTCAAGTAGAGAATAATGTCTGTGGCTATCTTACATAAGAATCTAAGAGGAGAAGCATTACATACATGGTATTCAAAGTAAGTTTGCAAGCTGAACTCATATATGGTAAATGAGCCTGCATATCATGAATCTCCACATTAATCCTGCTTTAGCAGTTGGTACAGGAATCATTTGCTTTTTCTCACCTAGCATTGAGTTCAGATATTAGACACAATTCTCTTTCTTCTATTTCTATAACAATGTGCAGCATCCTTTCCATAGGCAACACACTCAAGTTTATATTATGGTCTAGGGAATTTCATATAAAAGCATAGCTGAATATTGGCATGTCATTTAAAAATATGACAATTTTATTCTAGTAAACTTTAGGTTTTGATGATTTTAATACAGATAAAAATGCTAAATATGAATGATAAGTTTAAATTTGAATACTCACTACAGCTTCATTAGTTTTCTATTTTTTCTTTAAAAAATAATTGAGGTATGTTTACATGAAATATCTTTATACTTTCTGCAAAATATTCCTTTTGGATGGGTTTGGATTGTATCATTGCTATAAAACCCAGTTTTCTTGTATTTTTAAAGTCTTACAACACAGAATTTATTCAACCAACTTGACTATTTGGCTTTTCTTGTATTCTTTTACTTTTAATTTAGTAAAACATTACAAAACCAAAATCAAATTATCATTACAACTGATAAAACTCTTTGTAAACTCTGTCTTGTTCATTTCCTCAGCAGCTGTTGATAGAGCCCCTGCCCTGGCACAAGAAGACTAGGCCCATCCTAAAACATTTTACATTATCTCCCAGAAAACTGAGAATATTTGACTTTTTAAATGCTGATACATATTAAATATTCAGTATATCAGAAGGATGTGACTTGCCTTCAGATATTTAGATGTTCCAACTATACATTGGTGTGCATTAGTTTACTCCAACTTTTAGGACTAGATAACACCTACCATATTGTTATGTACTATCTTTTGGTGGGTCAAGAATTTGGCATTTGTTACATGGTAATAGATAACTAATATATCACTTAAAGTAGTTCTTCAGTGAGCTATATAATATCTTCTGCAAGGGATCTTGTCAATTAAGTTTTAATCTAAAATACTGATCCTCAATATAGAGAATAATTCTATTTCCTCAATATAGTTAGAGAATACTTCTGTTTTTTTTACTGTTTCAGATCTGTCTAGATTTCTGACATTATTCACACTAGCAGTTAGAGCTGTGTATATGATTTCTGCAGAACGCCACAAATGTGAGAAGATAGCCAAAATACATGATTTGGAATAAATGATACTTGAAAATGAATATATCATCTCAAATCACTTAAAATTTATACAAATTGAATAAGTTTAAATATGCAAAATGTAATAATTATAAAAACATTGTGACAATGGAGTCACTCTTGAATAATGTGTTTGTATTACTTCTCAGAATTATTATAAACTAAATGTTAAATTTATGTAATGACATATTTTACAAACTTGAAAGCATTATTATTCATATGGAAACATTTTTATCTACCTGATGAATCCTAGAGAGCCAATAACAAAACATAACATCTTTACAAGGCATAGAGCTCTCACAGATTCATATTTGTAAAATTCATCTGCCAAATGCATTTTTAATATGTGATCTTGCATCAGGTTTTCTAAAGAAAAATTATAATGTTTCTACGTAATTATTTTCAAATATATTAAACACACTAATGGCATCTTTCAGAAAGTTATTTTATATTATTTCAAGTAAGGACTTGGCTGAATACTGACCAGGTTTAACTAGAAAATTAAGGTGAAACAAACAGCTACATAAATTCCCTTCTACTATTTAAATGGAGTTAAAAAATATATATCCAAATTTTTAATTTTACCATAGAAGTGCCATAAAGGTTTAAACCATATAAATGAGTGTCTAATTAATTCTGTCTCAGGAAGAGGTATATCTCAGTCTCACGGGGTACTCCTGAGGGGAGATAAAATTGAGGTGAGTTTCTAAGAATAAGTAGAACTGCTTTGATAGAAAAAAGGGCAGAGACTAGGATGTTGTAGGTAATCAGACATGCACATGATGTGAAAATTTATAACTTGTTAGGGTATATGAAGGAGAACTGTTTGAAGTCAAGAACCAATGTAGGAAAATAGTAGAAGTTAGGGAGGGACAAGATGGAAGATGACTTTTTAGATAGTTCAGCTCAATTCTACAAAAATTTATTACATCTAAGTACGTTCCAGGTATTATATATCTGGCAAGAGAAGAGGTGTTACTGAAATCTATTAGGAAGATATTGAGGACCTGGATTGAGATGGTAGTGTCTCAATGTTTTTTATTTTTTACCTTAGTTTATTATCCCTGTATTTGTAAGCTATGGATTGTGAAAGGAACAAAAAGCTGAACAAATGTTAATCTTCGGACTAACAAGTTGTTAGATAGGAATTTTGTCAAAATGAAAGCCAATAGCATCTGTTAATGACTAGATATAGGCAGAGAGAACTGGGACATACTAGACTCCTATGTTTCTAGTTTTTGCAAATGCAAAAACAATGAAATCAATTGGAAGAATTATGCATTTGTGGAATCAGAAAAAGGAAGTGAGAAGTTTCAGGTGTGGAATAAATGATGAAATCAGTTTGGGATTTTTCTTTCTTTCTTTTTTTTTCCCTGAATTCTAAGTAACAGTAGACTACATTACTGGATATATACAAATACATGGTTTTACCTTGATATGAAATCCAAACAAAGACATCACAAGAAAAGAAAATTTTCTGACAATAACCCTCAGAGATGCAACTGTCTTTCACAAATCCAGCATTATATAAAAATAATATATGACATAGTTAAATGTAGTTTATCTCTGAATATCAAGTGAGTTTAACATTTGAAAATCAATTAATGTAATATAACATATTAATAAAAAGTCAGGACAAAAAGCATGATCACCTGATCAGACAAGGCATTTGACAAAACTCAGTATCTTTCAAACAAACCTGAAATAGATAATAGTATGCACAATTTGATAAAAAGATACCCATGGCGGGGCGTGGCGGCTCACACCTGTCATCCCAGCACTTTGGGAGGCTGAGGCAGGCAGATCACAAGGTCAGAGATCAAGACCATCCTGGCTAATATGGTGAAACCCTGTCTCTACAAAAAATACAAAAATTAGCTGGGTGTGGTGGTGCACATCTCTAGTTCCAACTACTCGAGAGACTGAGGCAGGAGAATCCTTGAATCCATGAGGCGAAGGTTGCAGTGAGCTGAGATTGTGCCACTTCACTCCAGCCTTGGTGACAGAGGGAGACTCCATCTCAAAAAAAAAAAAAAAAAAAAAAGACACCCACAAGAAACCTATGGCTAATGCCATTTTTAGTAATGAAAGGCTGAATGTTTGCATATGTTTGCATTAAGTAGTATTATAGTTTCTGGCTGCTGAGATTTTACCAATTGTTTGATCCTGAGATTGCAATTGTCTTCTACAATGCTCTGTACGTGAGGATTAGCCTACTCTACTCCAACCAAATCAGCTCTCTCTGGCTTCAGAATAGCTACTAATTGCAGCTAACCCTGTCAGGGAGAACTACCAAACCCGAGAAATGAATACACATATAATTTCCAAAAGAGTAATATGAACTTCAAGAATCAAAGGATTATGTGGTAGCCAGGAATTGAGCTTTGAGTTCTGGACAGAGTTTACTGAGAGTCAGTAGTATTTCTGCCAACTCCAGGGCCCCTGTCAGGGACTTTTCTTGCCTAAAGAAACTGATGAGAAATATAACATCTGGCAATTTCAATCAAGAATGTGGTGACATAAAAATTGTCTATCATTTTTTAAGAAATTATCTAAAATTAACAAGAACAGCATAAAACAGGTAATCTGACTTTATAGAAACCAGAGTATCACCAAACCATGAAATTAACAAATAAGTACTATAATGGTCTCCCATTATAAAATGGAGAAAAGGCAAGGATGGCTTTGAGAGAAAGCTGAGAGTTACCATGGTAACTATATCAGAAAAAGACAAAGATATAAATTTCTCTGAGGTTATCAGCATAAGACTTGAAACCTAAATTCATGTTCACAAAAGTAAGAATGGTCTGCATGTGCCACAGGCAGGATGTAACTTAGGCCTTATTAATGTATGAGAAGCAGGAAAAAGAGAATTTGGCTAGGTGGTATATGTGGTTTGATTTACCTCAGTTTACATGAAATTACATATTCACAAACTTTTTCCATGTCTTGGCTATTGATAATAATGCTACAATAGACATGGAAGTGTAGGTATCTCTTCTGGCTACTGATTATATTTCCTTGAGACTATATACCTAATAGTGAGATTACTAAATCAGGCAGTTGCTTTATTTTTAATGTTTTCAAGTAACTTAATACTCAGTACTCAGTTCCATGATGACTATACCCATTTAAATTCCCACCAACAGTGTATAGGGTTTCCTTTCCTCCATATCTCACCAACACTTGTTATTTTTCATCTTTTGTAATATAGCCATGCTAACAGGCTGAGGTGATATATCACTGAGGTTTTAATTTTTACATTATCCTGATGATTACTGATACTGATCACTTTTTATTATACCTATTGGCCATGTGTATGTCTTCTTTGGACAAATGTCTATTCAGATTGTTTACTAATTTTTTAATTGAAGTATTTTGTTTTTGTTTTGTTTGTTCATTTTTGCTATTGAGTTGAATGAATTCCTTATACATTTTGGATGGTTAACCCTTTATGAAATATATGGTTTTAAAATGTTTTATCCCATTCTATAGATTATTTTTTCATTTTCTTTATTGTTTTGGTTTGCTGTACAGAAGCTTTTTAGCTTGATATAGCCCCACTTATTTTTGCTGTTGTTATTTGTCCTTCTGATGCTATGTTCAAAAAATAAATTACTGTCAAGATCAAAGTCAAGGAGCATTTTCCCTATGTTTTCTTCTAGTTTTATGAGTTCAGATCTTATATTTAAGTGTTTAATCCATTTTGAGTTAATTTTTGTGAGTGGTATAAGTATTCAATATCTTTTTTTTTTTTTTGCATGTAGACATTAAGTTTTCCCAACACCATTTTTGGAGACTGTCCTTTCCCCATTGTTTATTCTTGACAATTTTATCAAAAATCGATTGGCAGTAAATATATGGATTTATTTCTGTGCTCTCTATTCTGGTTTGTTGATCTGTGTGTCTGTTTTTATATTAGTACCATGCTGTTTTAGTTACTATAGCTTGGTAGTATACTTTAAAGTAATGTAATATGATGCCTTCAGATTTGTTCTTTATGCTCAAGACTGCTTTGGCTCTTTGGGGTCTTTTGTGGTCCCATTAGAAATTTAAGAAATTCAGATTTTTTTCTATTTTAGTGAAAAAATGATGAGTATTTTGATAGGGGTTGCATTAAATCTGTAGATAACTTTGGGTAGCATGGACATTTTAACAAAACTATTCCTTCAAATCCATGAACACAATATTTATTTATTTATTTATTTATTTGTGTCTTTTTAAATTTTAAAAAAAATGTCTCATGGCTTTCAGAATACAGACTTTTCCTTTTTCTTTTTTGTTTTTTTTGGACAGATTCTTGCTCTATCACCCAGGCTGTAGTATAGTGGCACAGTCATGGATCATTGCAAACGCCTCATCTTGGGTTTAAGCAATTCTCCTACCTCAGCCTCCTGAGTAGCTGGGACTAGAGGTGTGTGCCACCATGCCCAGCTAATAATTTTTGTAAAGGCAGGCTTTCACCATGTGGCCCAGGCTGGTCTGGAACCCCTGGGCTCAAGTGATCCACCCACCGCCTCAGCCACTTCGCACGGCCAGATCTTTCACTTTCTATAAACAACCTAAGTGTTCCTCAATGAATACATTAAAAAATTAGAAACAAAGGGTAGAATGGTGGTCTCTAGGGTGGGATAAATGGAAAGATGCTGGTCAAAGAGTACAAACTTTCAGTTGTAAGATGAATACATTCTGGAGATTTAATATACAGCATGGTGTCTATAGTTATTGTCTGTAACTATAAAATACTGTATTATATGCCTCCAATTTACTAGGAAAAAAATGTTCTCACCACAAAACACACAAAAAATGACAACTAGGTTAGGTGATAGATTTAATAAATAACTGTGGTATTCACTTCACAATGTATAATATACGTCAAATCATCACATTCTAAATCTTGAATGCATACAATTTTATTAGTCAACTTTATTTAAGTAAATCTGGAAAACAAGGACAAAACAAACAACCAAACTAAAAATGAAACAAGTCCAACTCCCCAAACACACTAAAATAACTTCTAAAGGATGCAAGAAGAAAAGTTAATTCAAGAGGAATAAATTGGATGCAAGAAACATGGTGATTTTTTGGTCTCTGAATCACATCTCAGTACAGTTGCCTTAATAAAAAATTTAGGAGGTCAGCATGGAATTCTGCCCTGCTCTTCACCTAAAAAGAATTATTACAAATAATTGTTCCAAATTAAAAATGAATTCTTTCAAAAATGAATAATCAACACAAACAAGTACTATCTAAAGACAGAGAAGGGAAGGAAGGAAGCAAGAAAGGAAGGCAGGAAGAAAGGAAGGAAGGAGGGAGGGAGGACTGGGGGAAAATTACAAGTGAAGAACATTACAGGAAAATATGGTAATGGAGCAGGAAAAATAATGTGAAAAAAATATTTACTAAGAATTTAAGAAAAAAATCAACTTAATAAGAACAATTATATTTACTAAGCCATAAAATGAAGCAGAGCTACATGGAAAGGATATAGAATTCTTGAATACCTAAAAGACTGAATGTGCAAATAGGCAACAGTCACACCATATACAACAGAATCCTGGCACACAGTGTCTCCAGCAACTGGCCTCAGAAACAAATCTCCAACTTATACAGCAGTTGACCCACAAGAGGGAAAACTTGGTCAGTAACTGACAGCTGCCCTAATTTTTGCTCTTACTTCCAACTCAGTGACTCAGCATCAATCAGAGAATGTCTGAAATCTGTAACATTGGATACCCTGCCTTTGGATAACCTACCTCCAACTTTCTGTGTCAACAAACTTCAAAGATAGTATAGCTGATATTTTTTCTTTATTTCTATCAGGTTTTCCCACTTCTCTATCTGCCTTTGAGCCTCTGCCAAACTTAAATGATGGTAGCTGCCCCTCTTGCTAAGACAATCTCTGAATAAATAGACTTTTTCTTCTTATTTGGATAGTCTTTGTTTTCAACTATGCAAGGAATGTAACTCATAAAGCAAATCTTTCTCAAGATTTGTGACAATTTTAAAACTTGCAGAAAAACTGCATAGCTTAGAATTTAAAAAAAAGTAAGAAAAAGTTAGGTATGTCATGAATGCATAAAATACTTGAAGATAATAGTCAATCTTATCATTTAATACCATAAAAAAAGCACAACTCTATTAGAAAAATTTCAAAGTTATGAAAACTTATGCACACTGCATGCATGGTGCCATTCACAGTTGAGAGAAATGTGGACTAATATAAAGATGCAGTACTAAATCGTAACTTCATAACATACTATAGTATACAATGTACTACTGTAATTAATTCATAGCCACCTCCTACTGCTATTGTGGTGCTCTCAAATGTTGCGAGTATCTGCTTAAAATGACATGTGATGCTAATCATCTCTTAGTGAACAATTTCTTTCTCCAACAAACTTTGTATCATGGTAAAAAGTGGTATCTTGCATTTCTTCATCATTTTTAGGGCAATACTGTAAACCTTGAACAACACCATGGAATCTATATAAAGCATCAGAGGTAGTGCTGAATGTGCTCCCAAAAAGAAGGGAATAGTCATCATCATACAGAAAAATAATTAAATTACTTGTCTGGGTATTGTGGGTGCACATGCAGTCCTAATTACTTGGGAAGCTGAATTGGTAAGATCCCTTGAGCCATGGAGTTTGAGGCCAGACTGGGCAACATAATGTAGCAAAATCCTGTTTCTAATTTTTTCTTTTTGAGTTGCATTGCATGAAATTTACTTTAAAGAAAATGAATGCAGTATAAGGACCACTGTAAAAAAAAGGAAAGGAAATCCATTAAGCCATTACTGCAGCTATGCCAGTAGGCATAGAAACCTTTTACATTTTGAAAAATACATTTTAATTTCCTTTAAATATGCAGGTTTCACCTGGGTGAAGAATTGCTATAAGAAAGGCATACCTGTAGACTTCAACATGATGCAAGAAACAGCATAGTCATTACATGCCAACTTCCAGCCAAAGGAAGGTGAAGGATCTAAAGCTACAGAATTTAATGCCAGCAAAGGATGGCTTGATAATTTTAGGAAGAGATTTGGCTTTAAAAAATGACAAGGTAGTAGTAGAATCAGCTTCTATGGAACAAGAGCCAGCAGAGGAGTTCTCAGGTGCCATTAAGAAAATCATTGAGGAGAAAGAATATCTGCCTAAACAAGTTTTTAATGTGGACAAAAGTGCCCTATACTGAAAAAACAAATACCAAAAAGTTCATTTTTTACTAAGGAAGAGGAGTGATCACTAGGATTTAAGGCAGGAAGAGATGGGCTAACTCTACTGTTTTGTGCAAATGCAATCGGGTTTATAATCAGGTTTTCTCATACCTATAAAGCTGCTAACACTCGGGAATTGACAGGAAAAGATAAACACCTGCTGCCAGTCTTTTTGTTGTTTAAAAAAAAAATTTTAAAAAAAGAGGAAGAAGTCCAGATGAATGTGAACCCTTTTTCTGTAATAGTTTCATCAATACTTTGTGCCTGCAATCAGGAAGCACCTTGCCAGTAAGAGACTGGCTTTTAAAGTTCTTTTGATATTGGGTCGGACTCCTGACCACCAGAAAACCGTGAGTTTAACACTAAAAGTTCTGAAGTGGTCTGCTTGCCCCCAGACATAGTGTTTCTAATTCAACCTCTAGATAATGGTATCATGAGGACCTTTAGGTTCATTACATCCATTACTATATAGAAAAGATTGTCAACACTACAAAACAGAATCCCGATAAAATATGAAACTCTGGAAAGATTACACCATTGAAAATGGCATTGTTGTTACAGAAAAAGCCATCAAGCCCCAAACAATAAATTCCTGCTGGAGAAAACAAGGTCCAGATATTGTGCGTGACTTCCCAGGATTTATGACAGAGCTAATCAAGGGAACCTTAAAGAGACTGTGGATATGGTAAAGAAGGTGGTGGGTACAGTGAAGAGTTCAAAATATGGATCTTAAAGGAATTCAGGAACTAATGGACACCACACCAGAGGAATTAACAGGAGATTACTTAATAGAGCTGAGTGCCTTTGAATCAATGCTGAATGATGAGGAACAAGATGTAGAAGCAGCAGTGGCAGAAAACAAACTGACATTAAACAATCTGGGAAAAGGGTTAAGTTTATTCAAGACTGCTTCTACAACATGATCCCTTCTATGATACAGGCACTAAAACTAAGGCAAACAGTGGAAAAAGGACTGGTACTGTACAGAAATATTTTCTGAAAAATGAAAAAACAAAAAAGTCAGACAGAAACTGTAATGTATTTCCATAAAATTCTCCCATGTGTGCCTCCCTCTTCTCTCTCCCCTTCAACCTCCTCCATCTCTTTAGTCGCTGCCACCAGAGACAGCAAGAGCAATCTGACTTCTTCCTCTTCAGCAGATTCAGTGTGAAGATAACTAGGATGAAAACCTTTGTGATAATCCACTTCCACTTTATGAATAGTAAATATATTTTCTCCTTCTTTTAATTTTCCTAAGAACACCTCTTTTGTCTAGCTTAC
The DNA here is from genome assembly GCF_030222135.1 of Aotus nancymaae. Lineage (NCBI taxonomy): Eukaryota > Metazoa > Chordata > Mammalia > Primates > Aotidae > Aotus > Aotus nancymaae. The sequence goes on from NW_026988413.1 coordinate 37,628,813, forward strand.
TTTGTTGGAAAAACAGAGTATATAATATATATAACATACAAAATATGTGTTAATCAACTGTTCATGTTATCAGTAGGGCTTCCAGTCAACATTAGGCTATTAGTAGTTAAGTTTATGGGAGATCTAAAGTTATATGTGAAGTTTTGATTGCACAGTGGGTCAGCACCCCTAACCTCACAATTGTTCAAGGGTTTTATATATATATATGTATTTGTCTGTATGTGTAATATGAATAACACACAAATAAATGTGGTGTATTATTCATATACATTTATAAGTCCACATATAAGTTTATAACACTTGTATATGAAGTTAATATAGAAAATATGAAACAAGGGATAATTGACAGTATTTAAAGTGTTATTCAGCCTCAGCTTTAATTTGTTTTCTGTATTTTATTTATATTTTACAATGATGATAAATTCATAAACCTCAAAAGTGAAAAGACATAAATGTTTAAAGTTTTATAGATGAAATAGAAGTAGCTGATGCCTTGTTTGCACATGGGGGTGCACTATTTGCATTTTTTTGATGTTCACAATTTTTATTTATCTTCTCTCCTTTTGCTGTCTGGATTTGCCAGGTAAGAGTAATGAACCAATTTCCCTGTTCCCAAATGAGACATTTTAAAAAGTCACAGACACTTCAATATATGTATCAATTATGTACTCCAAGTTTCAAAAAAGGCACTTATATTTCACTTTGCATGATAAATCCACTTTCAGTTTATATATTTTGTTTTTAAGCAAGGTAGTACTGTGATTGTGTTTTGAAAATCACATTTATTTAATGTATTGAAAACATCTGTAGCTTATTCTAGTTGTTGCAGCTATGATTAAGAGATATTTACCTATTGAAATTTTTAATTAAAAAAAATTTATTTATTTTGAAAAACACCAACACCCTGCCTCTACAAGTTTAGCCCCTTAAGTTTCTGTGAAAAAAAAAATTCTTGAATTCATTGCAAGCAAATAATAATTCTGAATTGTCTGCGGAAAATAAAAACGGCCTTAAGCCTTACGTAGCAATGAATATATATAAAATAACATTCATTTGTCTTTAAAGAACTGCAATGTTTTAATCAATTTGTGTTTCTTCACATAACAATTATTTGGCCATAATTTAGCAAACTCTCTTATAATATCTAGTAATCCTGCAATTTTCCTCATCATTGTATTTTGACCATCACTAACGAAATCACTACATTTGCCCCAAATTTTGTACTAGTATGTTAAAATTAATTTAAACTCTTCCTATACCCTATTGGGTTCCCAGAATTTACTTGAAAAAAATATTTTTTTCTTATATTTTCATGATGAGATCTAAACTGTCCCTGTTCTTGCCCTATTTTTAAATATTTAATATAGTTTTAGCTTTGAAATGCAAAAAATGTGTCAAATCTTCTTGAAAGATATATAAATAACTTTACATATGAAATGATTTTATATAAATTATATATATCTTTATAAATAAAATAATTATTATTTTTTCATGATCTCGTCCATATTTCATACTCATTTCTGTGTCTATAGTAAAACACATATAACTTGTTTTCCTCCAATAACAAGTGCCTCCCTCAAGTTCATTATAGCTTTTTCTCTTAATATTACTTTAAACATACAACCTACATCAACAAATCAATCATAAGTAGGCATTTGTTTCCCCTAAAGCTTCTCTAGCTCCTTTCTTTTGCACACTCAATTAAGAAATGGGAATATCTGACTCTCACATTTTTAGATCCAGTTGCCTCCTCACACCTAAACTCCAAACTCTTATGAACCTATTTATGGACATCTTCACTTAAACGTCAAATGAACAATTCAACTTAATCTTTTCTGAATCACACCATTTCCCCATCCCCGTAACATTACTTTTTGTATTCATCTCAGTAAGTTTCATTTTCATTCACCAAGGTTGCTCAACCTCCAAACCAGAATGCCATCTTTGATCCTCTTTTCCCTATGACATGCCACATCCAAAATCTCCAGCAAATGCTTCCTATTTCAGTTTCCATAAAATCCCAGATATGAGCATGTCTTAAAACACCCACTGCTAATACCTTAGTCTCAGCTACCATTTTCTCCTTGCAATAACTACTCTCTGATCTCCTTCCTGCATCCTCACCTCCAACAGTATCTTATCCACAGAGCAGATATTCCTCAAACAAATTACATTGTTTCTCATGGCACTACAATGAAAGGCAATGCCTACATACTGACTTTGGCAATCTACATGATCTGTTCCATTTAATTTTCTACCACTGTTATCACTCATTGAGCTCAAGCCATGTGACCCTTATCAAACACTTTAGGGATTTTTTGCATCAGACCCTACTGTATTAGCTATTCCCTGTTTCTGGAATATCATTCTCTGTGCTGTAGTCAGTGTTTTAGAATGCCGTACTCCCACATTACATTCAGATCTCAGCTTAAATGGTACCTCCTCAGAGAAGCCTCCCTGGAATGCTTTTTCTAAGGTACAAATGTTATTCTATATTTCCTTGTCCTACTTCTCCTTTCTTTTTATATATATATATATATATATATATAACTGATATTTTATATAGGGTTATTTCTTTATCATTTATTGTTCCTACACAGAAAGGAAGCAGGATGTCTACCAGAATAGCATGATGTCTGTTTTGTTTCTTGATTTTCTGCAAACACCTAGAACAGTGCCTGGCATGCAGGAAGTGCTCCAAATAAATTTGTGGAATAATGAATGTACAAGAGAGAGAAGTTGATCACCCAAACTCTTATTTTCTCCACAGCTGGACCAGTGCGCTTTCCCTGGTTATGCATATTTCTTTTCTCAAGTAGCCAACATTCTCTTAGACTTGTTTTCAGTTTACTATGCATGCCTGAGAAGATAGTAACAATATTCATCATAAATCATTTATCATTTAGATTGTTTCACTAATTTGCCTGGGCATTGTGCCCTGTATTGTCTGAAACCACTCTGGTTATAGATTTCTCCCTGTTTCTTCCTTAAAATAAAATAAATGGTAAATTGACATCCTGCAAAATAAAGTCTAGGGAAAAGGTGACCTTAAAATGTATTTTTATTGGATTCACAGCCAAATTCTACCAGGTGTAAAAAGAAGAGCTGGTTAACAATCTTATGAAAACTATCCCAAATAATCAAGGAAGTGGGATTTCTGCCTACTTCCATCTACCAAACTAGCATCATCTTGATATTAAAATCTGGTCAGGATACAACAACAACAACAAAGTACAGGACAATATCCCTAATGAATATAGATGCAAAATCCTTGACAAAATTATAGCAAACCAAGTCCAATGGCATGTCAGAAAAATAATTCATTATGATCAAGTGGGTTTTATTCAGGGATATAAGAATGGTTCAATATTTGCAAGTCAATAAATGTAATTAACCATATAGATAGAACTAAAACAAAAAACCATATGATCACAAAAAGAATTCATCAAAATCTAACATCCTTCGTGATAAAACCCCTCAACAAACTAGCCATCAAAGAACATACCTCAAAATAATAGAAGCCATGTATGACAAACCCACTGCCAATATTATACTGAATGAAGAAGAGTGGAAAGCATTCCCCTGAGAACTGGAACGTGACAAGGATGCCCAATCTCATCATTCTTATTCAACATAATACTGGAAGTCTTAGAGCAATCAGGTTAGAGAAAGAAATAAAAGCCATCTAAATTGGAAAAGAGAAAGTTAAACTATCTCTGTTCACTGATGACATGATCTTATTCCTAGAAAATCCAACAGACTGCTCTCAAAGATCACTCCTAAATGACTTTAATAGTTTCAGGATACAAAATCAATGTACCAAAATCAGCAGCATTTCTACATAAAATAACATTCAAGTTGAAAATCAAATCAATTACTCAATCCCATTTACAACAGCCACACACACAAACACACAAAAACTACAAATACATTTAACCAAGGAAGTAAAAGATCTCCACAGGAGCACTACAAAACACAGGTGAAAGAAATCATAAATGACACAAACAAATGGAAAACAAAAAACCCATGCTCATGGATTAGAAGGATCAATGTCACTAAAATGACCACACTGCCCACAGCAATCTACAGATTCAACTCAATTCTTATTAAACTACTAACATAATTTTTCACAGAATTAGCAAGAAATAATTCTAACATTATTTTGGAGAACCAAAAAAGAGCCCAAATAGCCAAGGCAATGTTAAGTAAAAAAGGCAACGCCAGAGACATCACATTATTGGCTTCAAATTATACTACAAGGCTATGGTAATTAAAACAGCATTTTACCAAAACAAAAATGACTCATAGATGAATGAAACAGAATAGATAACCCAGAAATAAAGCCATATACCTACAATCAAATGACAACAAAATTTTTTTAAATGGGACAAGGATACCATATTTAATAAATGGTGGTGGGAAAATTGTCTAGTCACAAGCAGAAAAAAAAAAACAACTGGAACCCTATCTCTCATCATATACAATATTTTAGATTTTTTTTTTTGAGACAGAGTCTCACTTTGTCACCCAGACTGGAGTGAAGTGGTACAATCTCAACTCACTGCAACCTCTGCCTTCTGGACTCAAGCAATTCTTATGCCTCAGCTTCCCAAGTAGCTGGAATTACAGGCATGGGCCACCACATATGGCTAATTCTTTTTGTATTTTATTGGGAGAGACAGGGTTTCATTATGTTACCCAGGCTTGTCTCAAACTCCTGGCCTCAAGGGATCCTCTGGCCTCATAATCCCAAAGTGCTGCGATTACTGATGTGAGTCACCATGTCTGGTCTATTTTTTTTTTTGAACCAGCGTCTTGCTGTGTCACTCAGGCTGCAGTGCAATGGTGCGAACATGGCTCACTACAGCCTTGAACTATTGGGCTCAAAGGATTCTCCTGCCTGAGCCTTCTGTGTAGCTGGGATTACAGGTGCACACCGCCATGCCAAGCTAATTTTTTTATTTTTGTAGAGACTGGTTCTTACTTTGTTGCCTAAGCTGGTCTCAAACTCCTGGACTCAAGCAATCCTCCCACCTTGGTCTTCCAAAGAGCTGGGACTATAGGCATTAGCTACTGCACCTGACCTCTTATACAAAAATTAATTCAAGATGAATTAAAGACATAAATGTAAGACGTGAAACTATAAAGGTCCTAGCAAAAAAAAAAAAGAGTAGAAAAACCACTTCTGGGCACTGGCCTAGTAAAAGAATTTATGACTTACACCCCTAAAACAAACAAAGGATAGTATACAAATGGGACTTGAACTAAAAAGCTTCTGCACAGCAAAATAAATAATTAAGAGAGTAAACAGACAACTTAAAAAATGGGAGAAAACATTTGCAAAGTATGCCTCCAACAGAGGACTAATATCCAGAATCTACAAGGAATTGAAAGAACCTAACGAGGAAAAAAAAATTAAACCTAAAGTGGGCAAATATTTCTCAAAAGGTGACATACAAGCAGCCAAAAACTACATGAAAAAATCCTCAACATTGCTAATCATCAGAGAAATGCAAATTGAAACCACAATGAGATATAATCTTATACCCATAAGAATGGCAATTATTAAAAAGTCAAAAAATAACAGATGTTGGCATGAATGTGGAGAAAAGGGTACACTTATACATTGTTGGTAGGAATATAAATTAGTATAACCATTATGGAAAACAGTCTGAAGATTTCTCAAATAAGTAAAAATAGAACTATTGTTTTACCCAATAATCTCACTACTGAGTACCCAAGAGAAAAGAAATAATTATATAAAGAAGACATCTGCATTCATATGTTAATTACAGCACTATTCACAATAGCAAAGTCATGTCATCAGTCTAAGTGTCCATCAACAGTTGATAGGGTAAAGAAAACGTGGTATGTGTACACTGTGGAATATTATGCAGCCACAAAAAACAGCAAAATCATGTCCCTTGTGGCAATGTGGATAAGCTGGAGGCAGTTATCCTAAGTAAACTAACTCAAACAAAAAATCAAATAACACATGCCCTTAATGTATAAGTGGGGGCTAAACAATGGGTTTACATAGACATAAAGATGGAAACAATAGATATGGGGACTCTAAAAGGGGAGAAAGTTAGGAGGGTGGTGAGGGATTTAAAATCCTATTGAGTACAGTGGTCACTATGTGGGTGATAGGTATACTAGAAACCCAAACCCCACCATTATGAAATATACTCATAAAACAAAGCTGCACATGTATCTCCTGAATCTGAAATTTTGACTTTTTAAAAAAGATTTAAAACTATATAAGTAAAAAAAAAGTACATTTTTCTTTTTGTGGTTAACTATCCCATTATAAAATAAAAGAAAATTATTTATGCACAAAAATAATTAGATTATTAGATTCTAATACTGTAAAATACAAATAATAAAATAAAAGAACATTTTATTTAAATGTGAGGCACTAAAATAAAAGAATGTATTTGGTCCACATGGGTACTTTATGAAATGTGGTAAATACTAGTTAGAAAGTGAGCTCTCTGAAATCAGAAGTCAAGCCTCATTTTCCTTATATTCCTAGCATAATATAGCACTTGGCACCTAAGAACAAACTCAGAAAATTGAAGAATGTTGAAATTATACAAGATGATCTATTTATAATTTTTAAATAACAGTAATAATTTTCACAAATTTAATGCTGGGTGGTATTGTCTTTATCCAACTACTTTGTAAAGTCTTTCTAAAAGACTATTCTTTGTTTTTTTTTTCCTAATTTTTGTTTGTTTGTTTGTTTGTTTTCTATAGGTCTGCCTAATTTCTGATTTCCAAACATTTGGAATCAAATTAAAAACTACTAGGCAGAAAAATAATGTGTAAATGTAGAAGTATAGAATTCCTAAATGTCAAATATATTAGTTTCTTCCCTTTTTGTGCCGCCTACAATGGCACTTTTAGTCTTTATAAAACACTTTCAATCCTGTTATGACACCCACAATGCTCAGGGATGGCATTTCAACTTGTGTTGTAGGAAAGCATCACCCAGTAAATTACTTAACAAGGGGCCACAGGGCTCTAGTTACATCAAAATGTCTCACTCATCAACCTGTTAAGAACTAGGTTTTTCTGTTCATTAAAAACTAATTTATTTGATTTTATTATACTTTCTTTTAACCATATCACAAATGCCACTCACTTATTCTCAAATGGCACCCTAGCTAAGGTGTTTAATACAAAGAAATATCCAGGAAAATGTATGTATTCTTGAAGTATTATGTATGGAGTTATTCGTGATAACTTAATTCACACAAATTGCATTGTGCCATCGACCATGCTGTATAATGATGGATACATAGAATTTGCTAAAATTATATTTAAAATATTCTCTTCTGTGTATATTTGTTATTTGTCATTTTATATACTATTTTTATCAAAGTTATGCTGTCCAGATTATCTTAGATGGGCAGATATTCCTCATGCTTTTTTTTAATTATTCTTTTTTTTCCTTCATAAAAACTTATGTAAGAAGGGTTGTTGACTTGATCAATAACAGAATCTCAGCGCATATTCAGATTAACATTTAAATTCTTTTAATATTTTTTTCTCACTTCATTCACATGCCAGTTCTGATATTCTCTATCTTTTTTTAAATTAGCTCTTCTGTATGTTTATACAGTTGTTGCTATTTTAATTTAATTCGTTAATTGTTTGCTTCTATTTTTCACGTTTTCATTTTTATATTGTTCATTTGTATCACCTCTCTTTTTTCTCATTGAGAGTCTTACCAGAGGTTTGTTGACCTTTTGTTTTCTTTAGTGACTCTTTTCTTAATTTTAACTTGTTTTCTGCCTTTAACTTTATTGTTTTGTTCATTATTGTTTGTGTTTTTCTTTGTTGCTTCTCTATTGCCGTTGCTTTCTATGCCTTTGCTGTTTTATATTTCTTATTTCTGGGGGGCATTAAATGATGCTGCAAAATATACTCAAGATTAAATCTTTAGGGCTGTTGAGAATTATTTCAACTCTAGGCTAAAAAATATCTTTTGAAAGTATCAGTTTTACATTAGATAATACTTTTAGCCTGCAGATAGCCTAGTCTTTTAAACTGAAAGATAACTTGTTTCTTATAATGGACTAAATATGTGTTACTCAATGTTAGAGAATGGAAACATTAACCCAGTTCTTTTAGGACTTAGAGCAGTAGTGTTAATCTACAGATCCTCATGAGTTAGCATATTTTCTTTAGAGCAGGTATTCCTTAGGAGTATTTAAACTAATACCACATTCTCTTCTATCGGTTTGTTTCAATGTATACGTTTGAGAATTTTTTTATCATGAAATGCAATGACTAAATGGAAAATCATTAAACTATTATTATAAACTGAATAATTTTATGAGTGTAAATATGTAAACAAACAACATAAAGACCATAGATGATAACAGAATTTGGCAGTAGCCAGCCCAGGAAGCCAAATTAAAATCTCTGCAGCAATTGGCCCAGAACAATTGGAACATGGCCAATAACTACAAGGTTCCTCCCCTACTTCATCCTCTCCTCCTCTTCCTTCTCCTCTTCCTTCTCCTTCTCCTCTTCCTCCTTCTTTCATTTTCTTTTTCTTCTTATTATTATTACTACTATTAATCATCATCATTATTATTAACCTTGCTTCTAACTCAGGACCAAAGAAGTAAAATATCCCCCTTAAATCAATAATATAATATGCTCTACTTTTAGTTAACCCACTTGCAGCTTCCCTGTGCTTACAACTTCCTATTGAAGAATATCTGAAGCTTTCCTATTTTTCATTTTCCATTATGAAGCTTTTTCACTCCTCTGCCTGTCTTTAACACTGTTAAATGCAAATTATGGTGGTTAATTGTCTTGATATAGCAAGTTCTGAATAAATAGCCTCTATTCTCATTTAATGTCTGTGTTCATTTTCACATTTGCATGTGTCACTTCAAGTTAAAAGAACGAATTTCATTTAATTAATTTTTGTATGTTTATAAAATGATTTCAGATCATTTGTTTTGCAGGTCTCACATCCATGTAATTGATTAGAGAGTAGTTTTACTAACAGAAATTGTAACATGATACACTTTCCCGATAAATTGGTGTTATTCATGAAATTCATATTCAAAGTAAGAGAGATGCTGACTATAAATGACTTATAAACTTTACTTCATTGAAAAATATGGGTTCACAAGTGTTCCATTACCACCAACCACTGTTTCTTTGAATATCAGGCTGGCACATGTGCTGAGACATGACAATAGTGTGAGATAAACACAGAGTTCTACGTCCTGAAAACACATAGTAGATGAACAGAAGATCGAATTCTGGCCTCTGGGCATGTTCATATGGGTCTTTTAAATAGCCAAAAATCAATACTAATCTGAAAGAAGAAAAGAAGATTCTTTCTCCTTTAGAGCTGAATATACTTGAAAAATATAGCCAGGCTCCTTTGTCACAGAGTCAGATAGTGGAACACAGATTAGTGAATTTACTTTCTCTAGTACAGAAAGTATCATAATGAATTTTTGGGTGGCTCTTTATATTCTGCTGCAGGGAACTGCCACAAAATCTATTCATAAAAAGATATTTGAGAAAGACAGAATATCGCTTTCAATAAAGAGAAAAAATTCAGTAACTTGTGAAAATGTTGAATTTTACCTGAGCCCTGGGATCTGGAAAAACAGGGAAGGACGGTGATTAAGAAACCCACCCACTCTTTTTTGTTCCAAGAAAAGGCTTATAGCAAAGAAGCAGCCTTCTCCACATGATTAGATAAGACTCCTGGATAATCACCTGGTTTATCTATGGCAAATCCAGACAGAAACACAGATTCTCCAAATTCCTATGCTATGCCTCATAAATAATTAGCTGAACTGTTTCTATCCACTAACAAATACCTCTGTTAAAAGAAAAACCTTAGGCAAATTAAATTAAACAGAGTTTAATTGTGCAAAGAATGATTGGCAAATCAGGCAGCCCCCAAACCAGAATAGGTTCATAGAGGCTCTAGCACTAATGCATGGTCAAAGAAGATTTATGGACAGAAAAAGGAAAGTGACATACAGAAAATGGAAATGAGGTACAGAAACAGCTGGGTTGGTTACAGTTGAGAGCTTGCCTTATTTGAACAGGGTTTGAATGGTTGGTCACCTTTGATTTGCTGAAACTCAGTGATTGACACAAGACTAGATTACAATCTGTTTACACAATCAGCTAGGATATATAGTTCACTACATAAACAGAACTAAAGACAAAAATCATCTCAATAAATACAGAAAGGCTTCTGATAAAATTCAACATCCCTTCTTGTTAAAAACTCTCAATAATAAGTATTGAAGGAATATAACTAAAAAAAATAAGAGCCATCCATGACAAACTTGAGGCCAATATCATACTGAATGGGAACAAGCTGGAAACATTACCCTTGAAAACCCACACAAGACAAGAATACCCTCTCTCACCACTCCTATTCAACATACTATTGGAAGTTCAGTCAAGAGAAAGAAATAAAGGGCCCAAATGGGAAGAGAGGGAGTCAAACTATCCCTGTTGTAGATGACATGATTCTACATATAGAACTCTATAGTGTCATCTCAAAATTCCTTCAGCTAATAACTTCTGCAGAGTTTCAGGATATAAAATAAGCATACAAAAATCACTAGCATTCCTATACACCAATAGCAGCCAAGCCAAGAACCAAATCAGGAAGGCAATTCCATTCATAATTGCCACACAAAAAAAGAATGAAATATCTAGGAATATTCAATACACCTAGGAATACAGCATACCAGAAAGGTCAAAGATTTCTACAATGAGGATTACTAAACACTGCTCAAAGAAATCAGAAGACACAAACAAATGGGAGAATCAATATCATTAAAATGGCTATACTGTCCAAAGCAATTTACAGATTAATTAATATTCCTATCAAATCACCAGTGACAGTCTTCACAGAACTGGAAAAAATAAACTTTTAAAATTTGTATGGAACCAAAAATGAGTCCAAATGGCCAAGGCAACTCTAACCAAAAAGAACATCATGTTACCCAACTTCAAATTATACTACAGAGCTATAGTAACCAAAACAGCATAATACTAGTACAAAAACAGTCATATAGCCCAATGGAACAGAATAGAGAGCCCAGAAATAAGGCCACACACCTGTGACCATCTGATCTTCAACAAAACTGTAAGAAAAAGCAACAGTGAAAGGATTCTGTATGCAATAAATTGTGCTGAGATAACAGAATAGCCATATGCAGATTGAAACTGGTCCCCTTCCTTATACCATACACAAAAATCAGCTCAAGATGGATGAAAGATGGTTTTAAATGTAAAACCCAGAGATATAAAAAGCCTGGAAGATAACCTATGCACTAATGTTCTGGTCATAGGAACTGGTAAAGATTTTATGACAAAGATGCCAAAAGCAATCACACCAAAGTCAAATTTTAAATAAGCTTCTCTTCTCCCAGGCCCCTGAGCTTTGGCCCCTGCTCACCATAAGCTAGAACACAGCCCCTCCTCATCTCCTTCTGAGAATAGGCTGACCTCAGGGCAAATAATTAAATGATCAACTGTCTAATCACACCACCCACTCTACACTTACTTTTTCCTAGACTTGTTTATTTCATAAAAGTTCTTTCCTGCCTGACTTTTGATATACTTGCAGTTCTTATGAGTAAAGATTTCTTCCTTTTGTAATAGTCTCCCTCCAGCTATTGCAAATGGTTTCTTCCCTGTGCTGCAATAACCCTTTTGAATAAAGTCTTTAATTAGCTAAGTCCAGATGTAATTTTATTTGATAGTTTAATTGAATTATTTCTCTAACCTGAACCAGCACAGTATAATTTATTTGCTCAATAATACATCATTAATTTTCTAGAATTGTTTCTTAGAGTTTTTTTACAAAAGAAATACCATAATGTTGCATGGTAAGTAGAGCAGAGTAGCTTACTTAATCTTTGTTCAGTGTGTGAGGGTACCCCTATGTGGGGTTGCTGCATCAGACTTTACTTGATTTGTAGCCTTGACAATTTTTAAAAATTAGCTTATTTCTAACAGTTCAACTAAAAAATGATGCACATATGCTTAAAGGATATTTTCCTTAAACAGAATATATTTATAATTTGTCCTAATTAGAAATTTTCAACATGTTCCAAGTAATTATATTCATTCTCCCTGTGAGTGACACATCCTTCCATGTTCCAGATTATTATTTTTTTTCACAATTAAGCCTAATGGATGGTTTGGGGCTTGAGGTAAATCACCAGTAAGTATCAGTTGCAGCAGGCTTGAACTCAGAAATAGAAGGCCCAGGAGGTATATGACCACATTTTTTTGACATCTACAAATAATGTCCTTGGGCTGGGATTCAACTGGAAGCACCCTAGAGCATGCTCCAGTGGAAGGACTTTGACACTTGAGTATCTCTCTTTCTATATATTAAAATATTATTATTGTGACTAGAAGAATTATTTTATTTCTTTTTAAAACTCCATATTTTAATAGAATAAAGCACATGTATGCAAAATAGGTAATTGATTTCCAAGAAAGACATTCTATTTCCATCTTTCTTTAGTAAGACTCAGATATTGTTTTATATAGTAAGTATAATGGTGAAATTATGATGGTGAAATTAACATTTGTTTTGAGGTCTCAATTAGTTTCAAATTTGGTGCAAGGTGTTTCAGAGTGCTGAAAGATAAAACCGCCCAAAACTTTCAGCCCCTGGCTTCATGGGGAAAAATGACATTGGATGCAGCTCCCCTTGCTATAGGGAGGATAAAGCACTGGCCTAGGTCAACTTCCAGGAGAATTGTAAGACTTCAAAACTCTTTATCCATGTTCCTTCTTGTTCATGACCTTAGTCCTGAACTCTTCTGCCTCGTCACTCTTAATAAATCTCAATTTCCCTACCAATAACTGCCAAATCACACAAAAATTCTTATCATTCCAAGAAGTATTTTTGGTGAAATAGTTTTAAAACTATCAGAACTTGGGCTGATTCCTGTTAAAGTTCTATGAAATTTCTCCCCTGTTTTCCCAATAAATGACTGAGGTCTTTTGAATAAAGGCTTATGCTTAAGGGTGCTTTGCTTTATTTTCTTTCACATGTACCCCCAAATAACAGAATAACATTGCCTTTTGTTTATAATTCCAGACCCCGGTAAAAGCGGGTGATATGGTTTGCATCTCTGTCCCTGACCAAATCCCATGTCAAATTGTAACTCCCAATGTTGGAGGTGGGGCCTGATGGGAGGTTGTGTGATCATGGGATTAGATCCTTCATAAATGGTTTAGCACTATCCTTATGGTGCTGTTGTCATGACAGAGTTCTCATGAGATCTGTTTATTTAAAAGTATGTGACACAACCCCCTTCCTCCTTCTCTAGCCATGTAAGATATGCCTGCTCCCCCTTTGCCTTCTGACATGATTGTAAGTTCCTGAGGACTCCTCAGAAGCTGTTATCACCATGAGCCAATTAGACCTATTTCCTTCGTAAATTACCCAGTTTCTGGTATTTCTTTATAGCAGTGCAAGAGTGAACTAATACAGAAAACCGGTACCAATGAGTGAGGCATTTCTATAAAGATACCTGAAAATTAGGAAGTGACTTTGGAACTGGGTCATAGGCAGATGTTGAAACAGTCTGGAAGGCTCAGAAGAGGACAGGAAGATGAAGAAAAGTTTGGAACTTCCTAAACACCTGTTAAGTGGTTATGCCCCAAATGATGATAGTAATACAGACAATCAAGTCCAGGCTGATGAGGTCTCAGATAAAAATTAGGAACTTCTTGGGAACTGGAGTAAAGGTCACTTTTACTATGTGTTAACAGAGAAGTTGGCTGCATTTTTCCCCTGCCATAGAAATCTATGGAACTTTGAACTTTGAACTTGAGAATGATGATTTAAGGTGTCTGGCAGAAGAAATTTCTAAGGGGCAAAGCATTCAAGATGTGATTTGACTCCTAACAAGCTATGCTATATAAGTGAGTGAACAAATAATTTAAACTGGAACTTGTATTAAAAAAGGAAACAGCATAAACGTTTGGGAAATTTGAAGCCTGACCATATGGTAGGAAAGAAAAGCCCATTTTCTGGGGAGGAATCCAACCAGGCTGCATATGTTGAATAACTAAAAGGAAGATAAATGCTAATTTCCAAGACAATAGGGAGAAAGCCTTAAAGACACTTTAAAGACCTTCCTGTAACCCCTCCCGTCAGAGGCCCAGAGGTTTAGGAAGATTATATGGTTTCCTGGGCCATGCCCAGAGCTCAGCTGCCATGCACAGCCTTGGGACACTGCTCGCCACATCCCAGTCATTCCAGCTACATCTGTGGCTCAAAGGAGCCCAAGTACAGCTCAGGCTGCTGTTTTAGAGGGTATAAACCATAAGCCTTGGTGGCTTTCATGTGGTGTTATTCCTGCTGGTGCACAGAATGAAAGAGTTTAGGCTTGGGAGCCCCCTCCTAGGTTTCAGAGAATGCATGGAATAGCCTGGATGCCCAGGCAGAAGCCTGCTGCTAGTGTGGCGCCCTCATGGAGATCCTTCACTACAGCAGTGCAGAGGGAAGATGTGGGGTTAGGGGCTCCACACAGAGTCTCCACTGGAGCACTACCTAGTGTAGCCTGAGAAGAGGACCATAATCCTCCAAATCCCAGAATGATAGATCCACAAATAGCTTGCACCCTCAGCCTAGAAGAGCCACAGGCATACAACACCAGCCCTTGAGAGCAACTGTGGGGCCTGAACCCTGCAAAGCCATAGGGGTGGAGCTGCCCAAGGCCTTGGGAGCCTACCTCTTGAGCCAGTAAGTCCTGGATGTAAGACGTGGAGTTAAAGGAGATAATTCTTTTGAGCTTTAAGATTTAATGACTGCACTGCTGGGTTTTGGACTTGCATGGGACCTGTAGCCTCTATTTTTGGTCAATTTCTCCCTTTCGGAATGGGAGTATTTACCTAACGCCTGTAGTCCCATTGTATCTTAGAAGTAAATAGATCATTTTTTATTTTACAGGCTCATAGGCAGAAGGGACTAGTCTTGTCTCAGATGAAACTTTTGACTTTGGACTTTTGAGTGAATGCTAGAATAAGTTAAGAATTTGGGGGACTCTTGAGAAGGCATTATTTAATATTTAAGTATGATAAGCACATAAGATTTTGGAGTGGGCAGAGGAGGAATAATATGGTTTGAATTTGTCTCCCCAACCTAATCTCATGTTGGAATGTCATCCCCAATGTTGGAAGTGGGGCCACTTGGGAGGTGACTGGATCATGGGGTAGATCCTTTACAAATAGTTTAGCACCATCACTTTGGTGCCATTCTCATGACAAAGTTCTCAGGAGACCTGGTTGTTAAAAAGTATGTGGCACCTCTCCCCTCTCCCTTCCTCCTACTCTGGCCATATAAGATATGTCTGCTCTTGCTTTGCCTTCCACCATGATTGTAAGTTGCCTGAGGCTTCCCTGTAAGCTGATGCAACCATGCTTCCTGTGTATCCTGTAGAACTGTGAGCCAATTAAACCTCTATTTTTTTTAAAATAAATTACCCAGTCTCAGGTATTTCTTTATAGCAGTGCAAGAATGGACTAATACAATGGGTAAAATTAAAATCAAACAGTAGGTTCACTTGTTTTTACTTTTAAAACCAAATAGTAATGCATGTTCTATCAGTTGCTTTGGGTCAGAGAGTAGACTCTGGTGCTGATAAACCATGCAGTTAATATTACTACTCTTACAATTTTATCTGGTTTGTTAAATGCTGTTAGTAATCATTTTAAATAATTGTTAAGTGAACCCAATGTCCATCTACATGGACTTAGTAATCATATTTTCTAAGAGTTTTTGTGACTTACACTCTCCCTATTTTATCCTGTAGAAATATTTATTGACACTATATTGTTTAGTTGACTCTGTCTTTCCCTTTCAGAATGTGATCATTTTAAAGGAAGAGATCTGTTTTATTTACCTTTGTAAACCAGCATCTAACTCAGCACCAACACAGATAAATGACTAAACTAATGAACAAATGAATGAGGCTAGATAAACCAAACACAAGTGGAAGGTAAGAAATTCAATAAAAGTGGACATAAGAGTAATAGGACTTCATGAAACCTCCTGTAGGAATAATTGTAATGAATGGTTTAGCATGGAGTGATTACAAAGTAAAGAATAAATGTTAGGGATTATTTTTCTACATTGAACTATTGTACAAAGCATGTGATTTTTCTTTTTGCCCTATTCTATTCTGAAGATTTAAAAAAAAAAATCATTTAACAGCAGCCTACTGGTTGCTCATTAACGTATCTGGTTTCTAAATGTGTAATTCTCCAACCAATGATAAAGCAAAGTTGTTTCAGTGTTGGGAAGTAATGGCTAAAAGGAAGATAAAAGTGCCATTTTCTACCTTCAACTGCATCATTAACTCACCTTGTGAGTTGCACACATTGTTTAATTCTCTTGCCTCAGTCAGCTCAGCTGTAAAACTGGGTGAAAATCTATCACTGCTGGTCCACATGAGTGGTTTGATTAAAGATGTCCAAGAAAATTAAGTGAGATTAAATTAAAGTGCCTCTGAGACTGAAATGAACTCAGACTAAACACTTTATAAAGTTGTTGCAGTCTATCTATAGTTATCAGAAAATTACTCTATTTCTTTTTAAAGTTCCACGATACTTTAATAGGATAAAACAAATTTATAATAGGTAATTTGTTTCCAAGAAATATGCTCTGTCTCCATTTTTCTCTAGAAAGATTTAGATTCTATGGACTTAAATATCATTGCAAATCTACTAAGACTTACAAGCCTTTATTGGGTTCCCTCGTGATTAGAGTTTATTCCTCTCTTCCTCCTCCTTCTCTTCCTCCTCCTCCTCCTCTTCTAACCCTCTTCCACCTCATTTTCCTCTCCCTCCTCTACCTCTTTCTTCTTCTTTTCCTTATTCTCTTATCCTTCTCTTTCTTCTTCTCCTCCTTCACCTCTTTCTTCTCCTCACCCTCCTCCTCCATTTGCTACCATTGTATTTTTAATGAAAATGTTTCAATAGATACTGGTTGCCCATAAAAAGTTTCATTTGAATACTCTTATTTTACTGATGTGGATATTGAGGCACAACGTGAAGGAAAATTATAAGAATGTTATAATTAGTAGGTAGAAGAGAGAACAAATTAAACAGCATAAGTTTTGTATTACTTCTAAAATCTTAAAAAGAAAATGGTAGTCTAGATTTCTTAAAAGGAGGAATTATAAAACTTGAATTTTTGTATGAAGCACATTGTCTCCAATATAACTGACATTAAAAGGACAACATGAATACAAATTCTGGGTATCCCAGTAATTTAAAAGCACAAAATAACATACAATGAGATAAATGACCCAGAAGACAGACAAAAAAGTTCATTTCGTAAGTTTAAAAAGCAGAGACTAATTTAATGCCACATATATCTATTTTATTGAAAAAGTAAGAATGGTTTTAATTTCAGCAAGTATGTGTTTGGATAAACTTTCATACTTAGACATACATTTTAAGGTGGAAATGTGAATCTATTTCCATTTCATCAGTTAATAGAAGCAAATACCACTAGAGAATTGTAGTTATAAACAACCTTCCTATATTGACTAAAGTGAATTCAAAAAATGATTGTATGTTTAGATTTAACTTTCGACATCTAAGTCTTTGAAGAGCCTGTTTGAATTTTAGCTGGTCTTTCTATTGATCACATTGAGGCACACAAAGATATTAAAATGACAATTTTAAATGAGATTTTTTAATTGGCATTTTTTATCATGCCAGCTAATTTTTGTTGTTGTTATATTTCTAAGCCTTATGCATCACTTTGTTTTCTAACACTGATTGTTAGTCAACTTTGCAAATTTAATCTCACATACAAGTTTCAATGAAGTTTCATGTCTGGACTGATATAAATGAGTGAAAGTACAACACATGTTATGGACCCAGGCCCCAGAGATGCATTATGTAAGTCTTTTGTCCTTTAAAAATACTCCAATAAGTGTAATTTAGGAAATATCAATCAGATCTGTGATGGCTTCAGGAATGACTGACATACCAGAAGTATGCCTCTAGGCTCTACTCTCAGACTTGGAACAAATGGAGTCAAAATTAATAATAAGATATGAAGCAAAAGGTCACCTTAGGGGAAATGTTCGGTTAAGTTTATAACTTTCCACTTGACTGACATAGACATTTTACGTATTATTTGGGGTTAAAAAAACTTGTTTATTTTTACTGCAAGATATTTTAGAAATTTAAATTTTTCTAACTTCTAAGTGAATATTAGTAGACCACTTAGTAACCACTTATCAGCAGCTGTCTGCAGATTCTCTGTGTGTCTTATAAACACGAATAGCAGTCTACATAGGTGAGCACACCTTCCATTTTGAAGCTCTCCCTACCTGACTGACAACAGCTTTTAGCTTAAGGTGAAAACAAACTGAGAGGTTTTTTTTCTTTTTTCCTGTTTCTTTAGTAAATTATTCTTATTCTCCTTTCTCAGATATTTCCCTTCCAACCTCACTTAAATTACTGGTATTTTGCAAAGACTTTTGTCCTCTCCCATCTCCCTGTTTGTGAATATCAATACTACGGTTTTTAATATGCACTATATATCCAAATGTATATTTTAAATCCAGCTGTTCCCTTACCATTTTAAATTTCCTGCTTGCTTTTCACTGTTGCATAGCCTACGAACATTCCAATCTTTTGATTTTTCTCTCTTCCTGAATAGCCAAATTCAGAGAGCTCTGGAGACGCATTTTCTCTCCTGTTTTGGGAACTTAGCAAGTTTGGTTCAGCATATCTGAGCTATCACAAAGGAAGTCCAGACAACTGAGCTCCAGAGGTTCCCATTATGCAGCCTTTTTCTTTATCAGCAAATTTACATTATTCAGTGGTCAAGAAAATGTTCCTTGAACCTTAATTACCTATGAATATGTAGAACAACGGGAAAGAAGGCCCCTTTGTTGGAGAATGCTGTTTAGTGAAGCAAGCTATACCTGACCCATGCATACAACTTAGAGGATAGTGAGTAGACAGGGACCCATGCAGTGCGTTACTACTCTACTAGTAAATTTCTCCAGCAAAACTTACCTAACCCTTATATTATGTGCCCCCTTCACATGTAATCCTTCTGAAATACATTTACTTCCTAGTAAATGGCACCCATTACTTAATGTTTTAAGCCATGGGTAAGGAGTCCCTCTTTATTTCTTCCTCTCTTTCACTTCATATTCTATCACTTACCTTGTTCAATTAGCCTCCAAAATATATTTTAAATTTGTCCCCACATCTCCATCTCCAATGCCCTTCCTCTAGCCACAGTCACTATCATCTCTACTTTTAACTGCTGCAACAGTCTCCTAACTGGTTGCTTGGCCTCTGTACTTGCTCACTCCAATCTATTCCCTCCATGCAGCAAGCAGCAAAAGTGATCAGTCCAAACACAAACTGGATCATTTCACTACTCAGCTTAAAACCAGTGGTTTCCAGTGCACTTCAGCTAGGATTCAGATTTCTTACCAAGGCATGTTAGACTTCAGTACAGATCCTACGTTTCTCTTTAACCTCATTTCACACCCTTCAGCTGCTGTTGAGCTTCAGTAACTTTGGATTTCATTCTTTTCTTAGATCAGGTGATAGTTGTTTCTGCTCAAGTACCTATATGCTTACCATCTCCAGTAATGGAGACAACTTGCAAAAAGCACCTGCTCCTGGCCATCTCCCTGCCACTTGCCTACTTCACATGCAAAACTATTTTTAATACTGTAGGTTTCAGAATAAATATTTCTTTCTCCAAAAAGGTATTCTAAATAATCCTATGTAAATTAGCACCCCTACGACTTTATTTCAACACTTTTATTGTTTGATTTTTTTTTTTGTCATACTGGTACTTTTAATTTTTAAATTATCCTTAAATATATCTTTGCAGTTATTATTTAAAAACTCATTTTTTTTTGCCTTCTCCTTCACTGGAATGTAGGTTCCATATTTTTTGTTGCCTTGCCCAGTGGTGACAATTTTTAGACATCTGATAAATTTTTGCTGAATGACTGAAAGTCTGGTTTAGTATAATTTACAAGGTACCATGAATTGTACAAATTTGAGCTAAGATTTAAGTTATAAAAGTAATTTCTGATATTAAGTATTTTGTTAGTGCAGTTTACAGAAAATACTATTCAAAGCTTTAAA
Source organism: Aotus nancymaae (assembly GCF_030222135.1). Lineage (NCBI taxonomy): Eukaryota > Metazoa > Chordata > Mammalia > Primates > Aotidae > Aotus > Aotus nancymaae. Next base: position 37,648,991 of record NW_026988413.1, read on the forward strand.
GAGATAATTTTAAAATTTAATATCAATTACCTCTATTAAAAATTTAAACATTATCAATAGAGTAGTAGGTCTTCAAACACTGAAATTTTAAATTTCTCTGTTATAGATTGAAGAAATCTTGTTTGAATAGGCTCTAGTTGGGGCGAAAAGTAGTTTTTATGCCAATCTCTTTACCACACTATCATTTTTCCCCATTGCTGTCAACACTTATAATTCTAACTTTATAAGCATTGATTCAAATAAGTGATTTTTTTTCTTCTTTTCAGAATAATAATGTTTCTTTTTTTCCCTTTTGTTTCACCAAGAACTATTATGTCTCTTTGTTGTGTGTTTTTAATTAAGCATTCATCTTGTTACAGGTGTTCTTAAGCATTTTTCTGGTGTAGTCTTCTGGAACCACTTGCATATATTTCTTGGCCAACTTAATGGTTACAGAAAAAGAGAATAAAATTAGGGGTTAAAATTAGACTTTTTTTTTTTTTTTTTTTTTTACTATTTTCTCTTTTCTACTCTCCCAAATTTCCTTCTATCTCAGAACTTAAAGCACTCTAGAGGTTTCCCGATGTAGAGATTGAATTTTCATGCAAATAGTACGATATTCTCTGAAACAACAGAGCAGCACAGGAAGGGAGAAACTTGATATACTTGGGATAAGATCAGTAAGACAAGTCAGGAATGAGAATGACTATCTGCTTCAGGAGAATTTATTGCTCTATGTTTAGTGCTTAGTACAGTTCTTGGTTCAAAGGAAATGTTCAATCTCTATTTGCTGTGTAGAAGAATTAGTCTAGAAGACACCTCATAAGTCATTTTAATAAAAAAAACACTAATTTATATTCATGTTTAATATTTCTTTATGGGAGTAATATGGTTACATAATCTGGGTAGTATAGTATACTTTATATTTATTGTATAGAGACAGTTCAACAATTCTCAACTTAACCTATCATTTCTTTATTTAAAGAAGAATCCAGACATACTTGTTTGTAGATATCTGGGAGTTGTGGATTGTTGTCAAGATTTTGGTGGCCAGAATTAATAAACATAAATCTAATCTTCTATTAAGTGTTACCTTATGCAAGCTGATTTCATTTAGACAAGGTGTATCTTACATGAAGCTGTGTACAAGGGGATGGTCATCTTAATCACCTTTAGGAGAAAATATATCTTGTCATAGTATGTTTCAATATAAAATAAAATTTAAAACTTAATAGTAAAATGTGAGGTTTGAATAAAAGTTTATTTCAAGCTAATACTTAAGTTCTTCTGGACTTCATTTTTTTAGTCTTTATGTTTCCTCCAAAAATTTTCTTTGAATAAGACATGTTTGAATATTAGGGTTTGTTTTGCTTTAAGAAAATTTCATGGCTTCTTTCATTATTTTTGCTGAAGTAGACATCAGAAGATCTTAGAGTATGAATTTTTAAAGCCATCTTTGGCTTTTTGAGATTTCTTGGTAAAGAACAGAGCTTATTTTACACTGTAAAATGGGCAGAGAAATGTTCTCATCTCTATTAAAAGTGTTCCTTTTGGAGAATGCCTCAGGAGTGATTCTAATGTTAATTCTGTACCCATCATCTCTCTACATAGGCTGCAGCTTCTGTAAGGGGAGCTATACAGGTTTAAACCCGAGATAATTCTGAAGTCAGGGAACCTGCAGGGAGTGTGTCTTGGATGCTTTGGAGAACAGTGTGAGCAGAGACACAAATGAGCATGGTAGCTGCAGTCTGAAAACTAAGAGAAGGCAGATACAGGAGGGAAGGTGTTCATAGGAGCAATCTAATAAATCTGACTGGTTATTGACTTTGATTGGTTTCATTTTAAAAGGGCGTTTTGTGATATTTGCTTTACAGTGTTTTTAAGACACTTAATATACTTGTTTCCTGTAGAATAGCATCAACTCTGGTATAGCTACCACATCTGGATGATTTCAAAATAAATTCTGAGGACTCATACTCACAAAGAATATAGATGGAAATATATTTCATGAGAACAAAAGTTGCTTATTAATGTGCATCTCTTGTGTGGGTGAGTGTACATACACACACAGAGTTAATATAAAGTACATGTAGAATACATTTTAATATCAATGACGGAGATGACAAACTTGAACATAAACTACAATTATTGTTCACATAGGATACATACATATATGAGATATACAGACATATATTTATATATGTATGTATATGTATCTATATATACATATATAAGAGATGCATACATATACATGCATATACATGTGTATATACATATATATATGTGTCTCAATGTGTATTTATATACACGTATACATGTATGCATATATGTAATATATATGTGTATATGTGTGTGTATATAAGCTTAACCTGAGAGAAGCTACTTGAAGGAAGAAGAAGTGAATTACCTTTGTATGCCAAAAACCTTAATCTCTTTTTTATGATTAAAAATCAAACAACTCTTCACTTTAGATATATTTAAATATTCTCTTACAGTGAAGACGTCTCCAGTGACTAAGGGATGCAAAACATCTCCTTCATGTGGACTTAAGTTCTAAAGTCTAATTCATTTTGAGATGTCTACATTTCTACAGCAAACTTACGTTTTTCATTTGAAGTTCATATTGTCAGTATGCTATATTCTTTAGTACTGATTATAGTGGCCTTTTAATGTTCTTTTTATTTTTTCTTATTCTCTGCCTCCAACAAATGGCTCTTTTGCTGTTTTTGTTTTTTTGCCATCTCATTTTTCCTTAACCAGATCATTTCAACTAGCCTGTTCTAAAAAGGCTTATTAATAAAATAATTTTTTTTAAAAAAATTAGTAAACAAAACTACAAGGAGAAAACACCTCACACTTGTTAGAATGGCTAGTATATCAAAACAAAAGAAAACAAAAAACTAGTGCTGGAAAGTTTGTGGAGAAATTGCAAACCTTGTGCAATATTGATGGGAATGTAAACGAATACAGGTGCTTCAGAGAACAGTATGGCAATTCCTCAAAAAATTAAAAATATAACTACTATATAATTAGAAATTTCACTTCTTAGTATATACCCAAATTAACTAAAAGTCTCAAGGAGATATTGTAGACCTATTATGCACATTATTATTATTGTACAGCAGCATTATTCACAATGGCCAAATGGTGGGAGAAGCTCAAGTTTCCATGGGTGCAGATGAATGAACAAACAAAATGTGTTGTATGCATAAAATGGAATATTATTTATACTTAAAAAGAAAGAAAATTCTGACCTACTACAACATGGATGAACTTGCCGAACATGAAGCTAAAGAAGTAAGTCAACCACAAAGGAATTCCATTTGTGTATGGTATTTAGAGTAGTCAAATGAATGGAGATAGAAAATAGAATGATGGCTACCAGGAGTTAGGGGTAGAATGAGGAGGGTATTTTTTTTTTTTTTTTTATGGAGTTTCACCCTTTTTGCCCAGGCTGGAGTGCAACGGTGCAATCTCCGCTCACTGCAATGTTTGCCTCCCAGGTTCAAGTGATTCTCCTGCCTCAGATTCCTGAGTAGCTGGGATTACAGGTGTGCACCACCATGCCGGGCTATTTTTTTATATTTTTAGTAGAGACGGGGTTTCACTATGTTGGACAGGCTGGTCTCAAACTCCTGACTTCAGGTAATCCGCCCACCTTGGCCTCCCAAAGTGCTGGGATTACAGGCATGAGCCACCTCGCCTGACCAGGAGTTGTTTTTTAGTGGGTATAGAGTTTTAGTTCCACAAGATGCAAAGAGTTCAGGATATTGGTTTCACAACATTGTGAGTATCCTTAGCATTACTGCACTATACTAGGACTGTCTATATTACATTGCAGTGTAGTATCTACAAGGAGCATGCATGATGTTCTCGTTATGAGTTAAGAATGGATAAAATGGAAGTTTTGTGCTTTGTGTGTTTCACTACAATTGAAAATTTGAAAAAGAAATAGGCCGGGCACAGTGGCTCACGCTTATAATCCCAGCACTTTGGGAGGCCAAGGCGGGTGGATCACGAGGTCAAGAGATCGAGACCATCCTGGTCAACATGGTGAAACCCTGTCTCTACTAAAAATACAAAAATTAGCTGGGCATGGTGGCATGTGCCTGTAGTCCCACCTACTTGGGAGGCTGAGGCAGAAGAATTGCTTGAACCCAGGAGGCGGAGGTTGTGGTGAGCTGAGATCACGCCATTGCACTCCAGTCTGGGTAACAACAGCAAAAAACTCCGTCTCAAAAAAAAAAAAAAGAAATAAACATTAGTGAAATCAAGCAATGGACTTAATTCAGAAGCTCTTGCATACATTCTATCAATATGCTAAATTGTATAAGCTTTTTCTTATGTAACTGTTTTCACTGTGACTAGCAATATGCTTTTATATTAATATTTGGTGACTAATTGGTAATATACTAAGTTAAAGGTTTCATTAAAAATGTTTTTCATATCTTAGTATTATAATTATTTATTCCACATAGAGGATGAACATTTCATGAATTTGTTTTGTTATTTATGTCCAAATAAAATACATATAAATGAAGATTCTTCGTATTTAGTAGAATATAACATGGTGGTTGCAACTAGACTTTTTAAAGACTGGTAATAAGAAATACATGGATAAACATGCATATATAGTTTATCATCAGAATATTTTTAGAAAGACAAGGATTTACCAATGCAAATTTACTTAGTAATTTTGATTTCACAAATAGGGGCTTTGAATGGTCTTTTTCAATCATAGCCTTTGTGTAATGTCTATATTACACTGCAGTGTAGGGTCTATAAGGGGCATGCATGATGTTCTCTTTATGAGATTCTCAAGAATTGGGAGTAGAAAGCAGAATCCCAAATTCTGAAATAAATTATTTAAACCTCAAAGGAAATTATACTGACCAAGTATATAGCCATGCAGAGGCACTAAGAAGGGTTGAGTTCTTTAAAAATTGAGCATTATTACTGAATAAAGCTTATTGAAACAGAGAAATCATTTTAGATAGTACAACTGCCAGCGGTATTTTGAAGAAAATGACTTTGTAATCATATGAAGCAATGCTTTTCAGGGGTCATTTGATAAATACTATTCTCAACTTTTTTCCTCTCTGCATTTTTCTGAACCACATTGTTCTTCAGAGAGAATACGTGTCTACTAACACAATACAGCATATTACAAAGGAAGAAGAAAAGATTTATCCTTTAAAATGTACAAATTTTTCTGTAAACATTAGCATTTAATTAATAATAAATATGTTGCCACACTTGGTTACAATATTATTTACAAATAAAGGCCTCATTCTATACCAATTCTTTCAAAATGCTTAAACAGAATAAGTTGAATACATTATATCTTACCCCCATTGTAAAAAGGACTTCACTTTTGTTATTTAAAACCTCAGCAATCAAAACAGCTATAATTTCAAAGCCAATTGTGAAAAATGTGTGTGGCCATTGGAACTTGATTGCGGAAAATAAAAATTTTAGCTAAAGAATTACATTGGCCTACACTAGCTGTATTTCCGACTAATGTCTGTAGAGTCAGACTTGCTCTCTATGAAGAAGTGAACAAAATGCTAACTTTTTTTTCTGGAAAATGATCTCATTGACATAGGTGTCAATAATTAATCTGGTAGTTTTGTTATGTTACAGAAAAAAACCTCCCAAGAATCAAACGTTGATAAGACTATGGAGGCCTTACTCCCTACTTCCTAACTTCCTAACTTTGATTCTTCTTTCAGCAAATGCTTATTGAATATTCCTGGTGTGTTAGGCACTGCTTTAAGTTCTGGGAATATAGACGAGTAAGAAAAACATAGACTGAATGCAGTGAGAAGAACCATGTGCCAAATGACTATATAAGATGTGAGGGACTACTTGAACAGACTTATGTGAAGTAAGTGAGTTAGTGAGCCACTTGGACACTTGTAGGAGGTGTTCCAGACAGAAAGAATAACCTATGTAAAAACCCTGAGTGAGCCTGTGTGTGTCATGTTTGAGAAATAGCAATGGGACTGGTAGGACTGGAGCAGGATGAACAATTATCAGATTACACATAAGGCCTTGTAAACCAGGGAAAGGTCTTTGGAATCCACCCTGAGAGAGGAAATCTGGAATGTTTTGAGAAGAGAAATGAAACAATCATCTTAATTACATTTTAACAAGTTATTCTGGTTTGTGTCTTAATAGCAGACTGCTAAGGATAGAATAAGAGAAACAAGGTAAGAGATTATTGTAATAGTTTCCTGTCATAGTGATTATTTAGATCAGTGTGTTCCCAGTAAAGGGAGTGAGAAGGATTGAGTTAAGGAGTTTATGGAAGGCAAAATTAGCAGGGTTTACAGATAGATTAGTATGAGAATAAGAGAAGAGGCAAGGATGCCCGCAAAATTTTGGCCTGAGCAAGTGGAGATCTTGAGTTCTCAATTATTAAGAAGAGAAAGATGAGAGAGAAGCAGATTGGAGGAGGTAACCCAGGAAATAGGGTTTTGGCATAATGTATTTGTGATACAGTATTAGATCTACTAATCAAGATGTCAAGTAAGCAGTGGCTGATACAATTCTAGATTTCAGGGAAAATAAAGGTCCAATGGGGAGATATGCAGGGTGTAGCTATCAATAGACACATGGTATTTAAGTTAGGAGACTGGATGAGAACATCTTACTACATCTGCCTGAGGGAAATGTATCTTTTACTAATTTAAACATAGTTGTTTTATAAGCCTGCTGCCACTAAAGCTAAGTGAAGAGAGTATTTCAAGACAGATTCAGCATGATTACCATCAGATGTTCTATATTGTCAACAAGGTAGTTTATCAACTGACCATTATACCGATGCTCCTCAACTTATGATGGGGTTACATCCCAATAAAGCCATTATATGTCAAAAATATTGTAAGTCGAAAATGCATTTAATACTGACAACAGAGCAGATGGACCCAAGTTATGATTGTCTGACTTAGGATTTATTGACTTGTACTTGGATACATGTAGGCCAATTGTGACAGACTGATTTGGTAAGATCAAAAGAAAAATTGCTTTTAATTTTAAAAAGGAGATATTGGAAAAGACAAATACATGAAAATATTTGGGAAAATTTTGCTTTAAAAGGACACAAAGAAAATGATGGAATGCCTGGAAGCAGATATAAGGGTTAATAACAGAAATAATTATATTTATCAACAGACACAAAAAATATGATATAAAATATAGGAAAAGTACTATCCATCACTGCTCAACAGGTGATGGGTACTGTACAATATTTGAGCAGTTGACTTCAGAAACAAAAATAAACATATCATCAAGAATAATATGAGGAAGACTAAAATACAGCTGCAACTTCAACAGGATAATGAATGTAGTTTGGGGAGCCTATGGAACTTATCTTTTGAATAATGTTATTTATCAGAGAACTAGAAACCCAAAGTTTAGTAATCTAAATAGGAAAGATTCAGTATTTATAGAGGTTTTCTTAAAGAGAAATGTAAAAATATTTTCCTAGGAAAGCAGAAAGTGAATACAGTACTTATATTTATGGGAATGGAAGAAATTACTGGCTGTAGATGTCAAACAATACCCCTATTGGCTTGGTTCTTTTCTAAAGACCAATTCATCTGCTTTGGTTCAGACAAAGAGTAGGTAGATCAGATTTAGCCAGGGAAATATACATAACAAAGGATGTTTGTAATGGAATGAGTGTAAGAATGGACTGTTGAATCTAAACAGCTGTGTGAAAGGAGAAGTGGATATGCAATGGAGGAGGCACAATGAAAGGATCCAAAGTCTCCATGGGGTCAAAGATTTTCGGGAATTAAAAATTAGAATGACTGATTAGAATGAATTTGAATTAAACTTAAAATTTAGCAGGTAATGGACAGAGACCAGGATGCTGGGAACTGAGATTACCTTTGGAGTGAATTTCTTGGTAGTTTTAGTTCTGGGCTCATTCGATTTACAGTTGTCATGGAATGCACATGTGGAGACAGAAAAACAATCTGAAAAAGATAGGAGCTTATGAGTCATCAGTGTTTAAATGGGCAATGGAGTTATGGGAGTAAATGAGATCAAGATTGTATTAGGAACACAACTCCAAGGAACATCCTTATTTTGAGATTGCCTTTGGAGGAGAAGAGTACTGATGAGATGTAGAAGGTATATTTGCTATTTAAGAAGAAAGCAGTACAAAGTTTAGAAAGCAAATTTTCTCAAATGCTTTTAGATGAAAAATCAGGGCACACAGTTGTCTATTAGATTAAGCTATGAGGAAGATTTGAAGAAACAGTGAAGTGGTTGGGGCAAAATTAGTTTTTTAGCAGTTGGGGAGTGGAAGAGAAGTGGGAAGAAGAGGCAATGAATGCAATGACTGAATTCAAAGCACTCAAAATGTTTGGCTGTGAAGGGATGAAGACATATAGCAAGGGAGTTGGCATGAATTGTGGCTGAGAGAAGCATTTCTTTACAGATGAATAATCTTGAACAGTTAATAAAATAATGTAATTAGCAACAGAAGATTATTTTAAAAAGAATGAAACTAATAGAGAAAAGTCCCAAGAAAAATAATAGTCGCACAGATATCACAGTGGTTGACTTGGAATTTGTGTGCTCTGGAGTCTAGCTCCTGAGTCTGTGTCTCAACTACACACCATAAAATCTAAACTGGAAATACCATTAAAGCATTTGAATGCAAAGAAGACATGTTACTTTTCAAATACTCATTAAGTAGATATGAGTTCAGAACCAAGTTTCTCTGAGAAACCTTCTGAGAAACTACAGAAAACCAAACCAAAACAACAACAAAACACACACACAATTTGTTTTGTGGTTGTTATATTAATTTACAAAATGGATACCAACAAATATTAATAGACATTGCTCAAGGCAATACATTTGTGTCTTCTATCTTCACTAGCAATAATTTGTATTACTTCATGAAGGGAAAAATCATAAATCATATATGCTGGAGCTTTTGTTAGAATGATATATGCGTTATCCCTGTCTTCCTAAATCTTACACAAGTCTTATTCTACCAGGCACAGCTGCTAAATCATTATTCTCTGCATAAGTAATTGTTGCAGATGTTCATAGTGATTAATAGGGAACAGCTATATTTGTGGTGATTTCAGCATGGTGACTACACACTTATGATTGCTCTTAGCACAAAGTGCACCAGATTGCAATGCTGACTCCATTGTTCACTACTTTAGGCCTGCAGGTTTTCTCCAATCCTTACGTCTCCCAACCACTGACATGAACTTCCCCTCTCTATACATATTAAGATACATTTTATAGGAGAGAGATTTTCAAATTGCTTTTAAGCATACCAAATGTCACAGATAAATTTTACTCCTTCTTATCTTGAATGCAAATAACACACCCCAAAAAAGATCACCAAATGATGCTTTGGGCATCTATTTCTCGATGTGGTCATTTGATAACTTTCATGTTTAGTTGTTACATTTATGTTATTTATTTTAAGTGACTGACTAGAAAATAAACCTTTAGTAAAAGATTGATCAGGTAAATAAACTAGGTCAAAGAGGCAGTATAAAATGCTCAACAGAGCAGACTTTTTTTCGTTTGTTTGTTTTTTGTCTGTCAATTTTTTTTATATGAATCCCATTCTGACTCTTAGCAGTTACAAGTTGATCAATCTCCCAGCTTACCTGGAATAAAAGACTTTCAGATTTAAAACTGGGACATTCCTGGGCAAACCAAGACAAGATGATCACTCTACAGCTGGGAGAATTTGCCTTGTTCCTTAATCTTTTATGCTTCATACATTTTCTCATGTGAAAAATGAATTAAATTGGCAAAGCACTCATTACAATAATGGTCAAATGGCACATGCATATGTGATAGTTCCTTCTCTATTCCTTTTGCCAATTTCAAACTACCTTTATCGATAAAGAGTGGAGAACAGGCATTTTTCATTTTTGAATCATTCTTCATGTACACAGTATGCTGACACATAGGTCAGAATAATACTTGGCACTCAGACACTTAGTGGGTGCTTGACAAACACCTGCTGAATGAATGAAATCCCATGATTGATTTTGAGATATCTAACAATCAAAGCAGTTATGTTATTATTAGGAAAGGAAGAACTAAAGAACCCCTCCTAATTGTTTATTTTTTCACCAATGTTTTAATTTCCTCTAAGTTAGGGTTCAATATTTTCATTGTCACACAGTAAAGGGGAAAAATTAAATTAAATTAAATGCTACCTAATAAGAAAAATTAAATACTAAGGAATACAATTTTAACAGATAGTCAATACTAGTCAACAGATAGTCAACAGATAGCCACAAATCATTGTAATATATAAAATTTATTGTCTCCTTCCCCAGGAACTAATTTTACCTCACTGGAGACAATATGGCTCCAGTGGAAGAAAGTCACATTGGCCATTTTAACTAAATTTTATGTGTATTGATTTGTAGGGATTATTTCAACTATATAATAGTATTTTAAGAATGGTAATTCAGATACTCTACTGAGGATTATTGATCACATACTATCTATATCCTGCTGAATTAAGTACCAGAGTGAGATAGAGAGGGCTGTAACATATTCTGGAGACACTATGACTGCCCGAAACAATCAGGGTCAAAAGGAAACAGAAACTATTCCTTGGTGAAAATTCCAGGCTTAGGGACCACAAATGGCTCTTCTATTATTAACCGTGTGTCCATGAGCAAGTCAATTAACCTTTTGAGCCTCCTTTCTTCATCTGTAGAGTGAGAATAACAAGTAATTTATAGTATATTTAAATTAGAAGCAGACTTTAAAGCATAACTGAAACAAAAAGGTGGTATCACTTTGAAAACTTTCAAGTACCGTAGAGGTTTGAGCTATGTACAGACCACGCACACAGTCCTATTTTAGAGCACTATGGATGATCAGAGCAGTGGGACTTGGAGAAGAAAAGCAGGGCATAGGCTGCAATGTCCCTGTTCTTCCAGAAGGTCTCCCTGGAGAGCTGGAAGCAAAAGGACATGTGACAGGGATCTGGAGAACAGCCTAGGTAACTGCCTGAAATGCTTTGGGAATAAGGTAGCCTGGAAGGAAGTGAATTCATTTCTACCACATATGGTAGAGAGATGGAGGCTAGTGAGAGCACCATATTGAGAAAATGTTGAGAATATTTAGGATGGCATTTATAAACAAAGAAGAAATGATTAGGTTCAACTGTAAAGTAAAATGTGTTTCATAGCATTAAGTAGGAAGCTCAGGAAATAGAGTGAATTCAGCCTGTGTGTTGTTGACAAGGTTTATAGCAGAAGTAGCAGCTGCTTCAGTCTGTGGGGATTCCTCTAGGGCACAGGAGTTTAGCTGGAATCCCAGTGAGTGCTTCCAACCCAGCAGTTTAATCATTTAATCCAAACCTGATCCTGAGAGCCTGGCCCATTGCCTTTGACCAAGCAACTATTGCTTGGCAGCTATCACTTGACTTTGGTGCCTGTTGGGCACCATCCCATGTGTTACTTACTCTCTATGTTGCGGGCTTGGTTTGCTGACATATTCACTGCTAAACATAATCTCTGGATTTGGTGTCCTTTCCTGAAATAAGGACATCTATAAAATTGGCTGACAATATTTTCCATTTGGAGATTAAGAACCTGAAAAAGGAGGAGATAGGTCATTGTCATCACTGGGTAGTAAATTATCACATTTTGGCAAAGCTAACAGTTCCTTCAGCATTATATAAAAGTTCTAGAAAAGCTGATCAGGTAATAACACAAGTTGCTGCACCTGAGTAATTAAAATTTTGATGTCTTGTGATATGGCTTATATTTCAATTTTTCCCAAAAATATTAGTTTGTGGTTATAGTACTTGTTTAAAAATTTATTTTACTTTATTTTTTGTAAAGTTAAAAAAGAAGCAGAAGAAAGTGTTTATTGGTAGATGCAGCAACTTACTTAAGTCTCATAAAACCAAGGTTAAAAGCAGAAGAACTGAAAAGAAGAAAACTCTTTGAGTATAACAAGCATAAGCCCTTCCTAAAAGTGGGGAAATGCCAAACGGTGTAGTGATCAGAAACTTGAATCTGAAGATAGTTTCCTTAGGTTTGATCCCCAGCTGGAAACTTAATAGCTCTTTGACCTTGCTCAGTTACTCAACTTCTGTATACTTTCTTTTCTTTATCCATAAAATGGTGATAATATTGCTACCTACCTAATCATCATAGGGCTGCTGCATTATATTAATTTAATAAGGTTGTTGTGAGGATGAAATTGGCTCATTTACATGAAGCTCTGATAAGACTGCCTGGTACAGAATACTAGATCGATTATTCCTAAAACTAACAAATCATCTATAATGTTAGGGTGGATGCATTTTCTGATATTCCTACTATACCAAATATAGTCAAGAAATGTCATTTTAAAGATAAGCAAAAATAGTCCTCTAGCAAAATCCTGGGAATATTTTTAATATCTGTTATGTTTTACTATTTTATGGCATAGTATTATATTTTTCTTGAGGTATAAAGACTTCCTGGGGCTTGTTCCAACTCTTTAAGACTCCTTTTTAAGATCTGATGAATAATCTTAAACAAAAACACTTGGATATAGTGCACCTACTATATTACAACTGTGCTTATCTGTTATTTCATCCAGAAAGTTTTACAAATGGGCACAATTATACTGTCTCACTAACTGTGCTGATTCTGTACTTGGACCATTTATCTTCCTTTATTTATTTATTTATTTTTACTTTGACAAATTTGTCTGCATGGACCGATAAAAAGTCAGGTTTTCTAAGATTATTCTCATATATTCTTACTTATACTATGATTTATTTTCTCTGGTAGCTCTGTGCTTAATGTTTAAGAGGTACATCAGCAACATTTGGTTAGTATGAAAAGTTCTTATTTTGAACAGAAATAACAGTCATCTCATTACATTAATGTACCAATGGCTGAACAATAGTGTTTGGAGAAACTGTGGTTCCACCTAGGCAATCTGCATCTAAACAGACACCTGAAAATCCAGTTTATCTGCAGGCATATGAACTTCTACCACAGTCTGTGGTACTTAATACATATATAGCAAACACATATGCTTTAAAAACAGACAAAGCTTTTCAACTCCCAAATTAGCATTTAGAAGCAATGTTTCCTTTGAATTGTACATGTCTTTGGTGTGTTAGAGGAGGATATAAGAGCATAAGGTTGGGTAAAGATGAATGGCATTGGAATTTGACCTTATTTTGCAACAGTCAAAATACAGAAATCGTTCAGCATGAGAAAAATTAGAAAGACGTGTAGTACAAAATTAACTTTATGTAAAAAGAGCTCTGGTCTTCACCCTTGGCTCCTAGGAGGTGATCTGTAAGCCCTTGGAATGTCATGCCCGATAAAACCAATTTTGTTTACCTGGTGCCGTTGGGCCACATTAGATAGTTTAACAGTGTGTTGCAGAGTGGGGTATGGGAACTGTGGTTAACCTTATGAGTGACCAACCAGGCTCAGAGGACCAACACCCAGTAAAACTCTAAACCCCAAGGCTGTGGTGTGCTTCCTTGGATGGCAACATTCCACATGCATTGTCATACAGCATGGCCAGGAAGTCAGCACTATTCATGACCCACTGGGACAGAGCAACTGGAAATTCATGTGGAAATTTTCTGGGCTCTGTCCCGTCCATCTTTCCCATTGGTTTATTTTAATGTATATCTTTTCACTGTAATAAACTGTAACCAAGAGTATAATCACTTTCCATGATCTTTTTGAGTCCTTCTAGCAAATTATTAGACATGAGCATGAGGTTAGGGACCCCTTGACTTGCAGTTAGTGTCAAAATTGAGGATGGTTTGGGGGACTGTTCTTTAGCTTTACAGATTTTTACAATGGTTGACAGCCTTTATGTACTAAAATCTTCAAAGCAGCACTGAAGTTCAAAATATTGTTTTCTTTTCTATTTTCTACTATTATGCCCATTGTAGATACTGATATAAATTAATGGACTATGTCATGGTAAGTTTCATTTTGTGTCCCTTAATATATAATCAAATGTAATAAATATTGAGAGTTTTTTGTCTTATAGAGGAAAATTTTCTCTTATAAAGGAAATTTAAAAGTGAAGTCTTGCTTTGAATTAACAGAATTGGATTTATTAAATTTCAATAGTAAATAAGAATTAAAAGCCCTCTTTCTAATAAAATATTTTTCTTGATTATTACTAATTTATCAAAATATCATTTTCTATGTGTTTATTTTAAGAAAATTCTATTTAGTCTTCTGTATTGACTATTTTTATATATGCAAGTACTTAGAAAGAAAATACCATTGTTTTGTTTCTATAATCCAAATTTTCCTTTCATAGGCACATAACATGGCTTAAAAATAAAAGCTACCTGTTGTAAAAAGAACCAACTTCATGCTAAGTAGATTTTATTTCTTCACATTAGGCTTTTGGCAACAAAAACAAACACTTCATTGATTTTATATCACCATCTCCCAGACAAGAAAACAATGAGCAAATAACAATGCAAGTAGCCTTAAAAGTTAGTTTTCTAAACAAGAAAGATTAGTAATAAAACAAGGGGATTTATTTCTTCTGAAGTAATCTATCTATTTCAAGGCTTTTATAGTTTTCTTGAATAATTAAAAAATTGATCATTTAAAAATGACTTGTGAATAAAAATTATAGAGTTTTTGATACTATGCTTCTCTGAATCTAGTATCTTAAATATAGCAGTGATTTACACCTCAATTGTGTATGTATGTGTGTGTATTAATTTCCTTTGGCTACTGTAACAAATTACCACAAATTTTATGGCTTAAAAAAACAGAAATTTATTATCTCACAGTTCAGGATGCCAGCAGTCTGAAGTCATTCTTATTGTGCTAACTGCTGTTGTCAGGACTGCATTCCCTCTGGAGGTTCTAGGGTCGAATCTATTCCTTGCCTCTTCTAGTTTCTAGTGGCTCTGGCACTCCAAACCTTGCTTCTTTGAGTGTATTACCATATTTGCTTTGTTTATGTAAAATCCCCTTCTGCCTCCCTATTACAATAACACATGTGATTGCATTTAGAGATCACCCATATACTCTAGGACAATTTACACATCTCAAGATTCTTACTTTAATCACATCTGTAAAGATTCCTTTTAATTATAGAAGGTAACGTTGACAGGTTGCCAGGATTAGGGCATGATATATTTTAGAAAGCCATTTTTCAGCCTACCACAGTGTATATCCTTATAATTCTGTATGCTGTTTGGAATCCCAAATCTAGGTTAAAATTACAGTATTAGTTATTAACTTTTGTCTTTGTTTTTTAAAATCATGGCTCATCATTGTGCATAGGGCTGCAGGAAGGGTTCTATATATCTGAAATATTTCAAATATGTAAAGTAAATAAAATACAAATACCAAGAATTTTAGATCTGAGTTCCCCAAATAATTCTTAATGAAAGTTACATTTTACTTACTTTTTCTAAAGACAGATGATACATAGATAGATGTTAGATAGATAAATGAATAGATAAATTGACTGACCAATAGATTTCCATTAATTCAAAAGGGAAAGAAATGGAAAACAAAAACCTTTCTAACATTTCTCTAAGGGTGTTTGTTGGGAAAAGCAGCAAAGAAGAAAGGACTTACAGAGTGCCTACATAAATTGGTTATGAGTAACATATATACAAGGAACAACAAACTGTGGAGGGCTGCAGGAGCCCTCTGAGGAGGAAGGCCTCTCCATGCCTCATGTTCCAGTGCAGGGTGACCTAGGCTCTGTTACCATAAACATTGTGCTCAAGGATGTAAAACCCCTTCGTAGCACTATGACGTAGCCAGATTTGTAGGCTCCTTGTAAGGCCCGCATTCCACCAGCTGCACATAGATAACAAATTAAAGATAACCACATGTTCTTGTTTTGTGAAACTCCCAAAGTGTTATCTATCCTTAGGATGATACACCAGTTTCGGCTTACTGATTCACTTCTGGCTCACTGATTCACTCCACCATCATGTCACCCTCTCCCCACCATCACTCCACCCCTACCCTAGGATCAAAGTGATTGTAACCAATAAATAGAGTGGATGATCAGAGCTCAGGGCCTTCACTGTCTACTCCAAAGTAATGAGTGATGGCCCCCTGGTCCCATTATCTCCTTTAATCTGTCTTTTCCTCATTCCTTTGTCATCACCAAACACGGGGTATCCATGGGTGATGTAGGGCTGGTTCCCTACAGGTGTTTAGTTAAGTTTTGAAAACATAATAGCTTTTCATCATAAGAAATGATATGAAAATTTACCATTTTTTTTTTCTCATTAGGCTTCAGGAACTTGGAGATGGAACCACAGAAGCAGGAAGCCAAAGCAGCAGGGAACTTTCCCAAACTAGCCAGCAGCTGGAGGATGGGCTTAGGTTGGATTCCTCCTAGAGAGTCTAAACTTTGAATGAAAATACATGTGGGGAAGCTAAGTGTTTTATTTATTCCCTCAAGCCAAATTCCCAAGGGTACTGAAATGGTCTGTTGGGGTACCCTTGAGCTACTAACAGAATTTTTTAAAAGTTCTTATTCTAAATTTTTCCTGCAAGACTCCTTGGTAATACAACTGAGCAATAAACTCATCAACATAGATTACCAAATATACAATAAAGCATAGTACAATGATAAGAGTTAATTAAATTCCAAAGCAACATAGCTTCCAGAAACTACAGAAGTTTCAGTAATCAGATAAAAAATAGAGTATCTACATATGCAATTAAAAAATACATCCTCATTAAAACATATACACATATCAAGAAACTATCAAAATAAACAGAAACATTATTTACTTCCTGAAATAAAAAGTATAATTGTGAAATAAGAAATTCACTAGACACACTAATCCCCAACTTAAACATAGTTAAAGGAGATTTAGTGAACAGAGAGGTGTATGAAAGAGAATATTAAGTGACAAGGAGGTAGATTGAGACTTTCTAAATGCATTTCAACACAGTAGAAGGAAAAGAAAATAAACCTAATGGCTGATAATGTAACTGGGGGAGCATCAACGTCCCCAGCTCCCAGTTCCAAAGAGGTTCTTGGCCTCTCTTACCCTGAAGAATGGGGAAAGGGGCCCCAGAGGGGCAGTGAGCTTACCATTCAAATAAATATCACGGACCCAAAGAGTCTTGCAGAGAGCGATTTATTAGACAGAGAGAGAGAAAGATACCTCCCACCCTGTTGTGGGAGGGGACCCAGAGAAGGAATCCCTATAGGTAAGACCAGCTGGAGTTTTAACCCTTCAGTTATTGCCTCCCCATTCATGTTCTTGTCCAATGAGAGGAGTTCTTTCAAACTTCCTCTGGAGTGATTGATCTTTGACTCTCATACCAGATTGGCTGCTTGGTCCACAACTCTAAGTTGCAGAGCCCCCTCCTTCCAGAGATTTTGGTGGGTTTTTTGGGACAAAGAAGCTTCACTTGGCTTTCTCTACCTAGCTTGTGCATGGGAAACCTAAAGAACTTTACATCTGAAACTCTTCTGGCTCCCAGACAGAGGCATGGAGGGAAACTCTTGCCTTTGAAACCATGCCCCTCAAGGACCAGGAAGAGAAGTCCCTCAATAACTTTTTAGAAGTGATGACAGGAATGAGCCTATAACCATTAGAAGCACACTATCAGTCAGATAAATATGATAAATACACACATAGTGATACTTCAGAACTGTAAAGACAAATAAAATATCTTGTAGGCAACTAGAGAAAACAATACATTTAAACTATAATGGTCATTAGGCAAATAGCAGAGTAACATAGTCCAAAGTAACCATCTTATT
Source organism: Aotus nancymaae (assembly GCF_030222135.1). Lineage (NCBI taxonomy): Eukaryota > Metazoa > Chordata > Mammalia > Primates > Aotidae > Aotus > Aotus nancymaae. The sequence continues at coordinate 37,666,736 of NW_026988413.1, forward strand.
GCTTGATATTTAATTATTTTGATTATAATTACAGTATTTGCTATGGGCATACATGAAACTTTTAAGTTTATCTCACCAATTAAAGCAATTTTAAGATTTTTAAATAACACATTTTTCACAGGTAATGACATTGTTTTAAAGAGTTAGACTTATATTGTAAAATGTAGATGAGTAGCCTATAAGAATAAAACAGCCATTATCTTGAACTTAACTCATATTTTGTTAATTGAGTTATTTTATAAATTGATTAATTTATACATTCAAAAAATGTTGATTGAGCAATTATTTTGTGCCAGGATTATGCTATGCATTGAAAATGCAAGCTGCAGTTGTTGCTCTTAATAATAATATAAAAATGAGTGTATCAGTTATCAGATTAAAATACAGTAAATCTAAATATAAATTTTATATTTCTACACATTATGGTTTATACATTTCATATTCCTTAGATAACTTTTACATCTTATATTTTTTGAATATGTGCATGAAAAATTATTGCATTGTGTATGTTTTAAAGTGCTATTTAGTACATACTGGAATTTCAAACAAGATATTTTAGTGTATTAATCATTTTTAAAAGAAATAATCTTATTCTGGGAAATATTTTTTTCTATAACATGACTTCAGTTAGTAGAAACTGAGTTCAAATCAGAATGTCCTGCTTGATTCTTACACTCAAAATGTAGATCCATTTAAAATATTTGACATAGGGAAATTTGTTTTAAATTCATTCACCCTTTTACTTTTAAAAAATATGGTCAATTTTTCTCCTTAGATGAACTAAATCTAGCAAAATGAGATAGATCAATATATCCCAAAATTAAAATAACATCAAGGTAATCTTTATAGGTGTTTATAATTTGAAATATCTACCAACCACCACACAAATATTTACTGAGCACCGAATATGCAAAAGGATATAAAGTGTGTCAACTGCCTTGCATGCATTATTTCAAGCAATGTTCATAACAACTCTCTGAGACAAGTATTATCAAAGAGCATTGTTTCACATTTGAGGGAACTGAAGTTTAGAGAGGTTGGGTAACTTGCGTTGAGTCACACATCTGCTGAGGTTTTGATTCAAAGTGAGGATGTGAATTTCACTTTCTCTGACCACAGCTAATTCTTTTAAGAGTTATAATGTGATATTTCCACTTTATAGTTAAATGTGGTATTATATTACAGTTACAATGTGGTATTTTCTAAAATATATTTCTCTTTATTTGTTAAGTAAGTCTTTAAAGGTGGTAAAGCCACCACATGCAACAACCAGAATTTTACAGAATGTTTCCAAACATTATGTAACAAACCATTACCATTAGTTCTTTTCAATTTATTTCAACATCACAACCTATAAAATTAATATATAGCTGTGCTGAATTTTATTTTAGGTGGAACAATTTTACTTTAAATACCTTGAAGCCAGAAACTGTGTTTATATACATGTATTTGCCTTAGTAGCTTTCACATTCTGTAATACAATAGATGTTCAGTAACTCTATTCTTAAATATCTTCAGCATATGATAGCTACCAATTCCATGTATGCTGTGTACAAGGCTAAAGGCGGGTGATAGCTCTAAGGTATACAATTGTCCATTTAAAACTGGTTCTATTATAAGACAAGTTCCATTCAATGGTGCTGCTTTTAAGTAGCTCACTGCAATTTTCAATTGCAATTGTGAACAGAAAAAGGATGCCTGCAAAATGAATTTGTGTCTTTTCTTATAAGCATCAGAAGGATTTAAAGCAGCATTCTATGGTTGTTTATTGACAATACTTTCCACTGGCAATACTCTATATTTTTCTGGGCAAAGGATCAGAAAATCAAACATTCTAACTAACAAATACCTTGAAGTGAGAGAAGCAAAGGAACCTAAAGCACCTTGCCTATCTCACTCAAATTTGAACAACTTGAACATCTGTTGAAACTATGAGATGCCTATTTTGATTTTTCTTTGAATTTGAACTACAAGTTTTCTCATTTGGCATTTAAATTGAAAGCTTAGATTTTTGCAAAGTTTTCAAAATTCAGAACTGCAGAAGGCCCGCCCCCGCCCCCCAACAAAAAGAATATTTTCTGTCTTTCAAATTGCTAGAGAGAGAAAAGTCATGCCTGGCTTTGTCTGTCCTTATTTTGTATTGTTCTTTGTATTCTTTTCCATATTTCTAATTGTACATTTATTTATTATGACTCCTTTCTATAATCACATTATAGCTTCTTGCCAAGTCTGCACACGTGCAAGTTCCCTGTGCTCATCTAGTCTTTGTGTTACTCTTTTTATTTGTTATTTTCTCCTTTTTATATTCTCTCAATGTGTCAGTTTCTTATTGTTGATGTAACAAATTACCAGGAACTTTGTTCTTAAAACAACACAAATTTATTATCTTAGGGCCCTGGAGGTCAGAAGTCCAAAATCAGTCTCACTGAGCAAAAATCAAATTGATGACAAGGCTGCTTTCCTTTCTGCAGACACCAGGAGATAATCCATTTACTTGCCTTTTCCAGCTTCTAGAGGTTACTCACATTTCTTGTCTCTTGGACCTCTTATGTCTTCAAAAACAGCAACAGCCAGTTAGGTCTTTCTCATTATGCTATCTCATTGGTTCTGGCAATTCTGCTTCCCTCTTCCTCGTTTAAGGGCCCTTTCAGTTACATTGGACCCACAGGTAAATCAGGCATGATATTCTTATGTTAAAGTCAGTTGATTAGGAATCTTAATTACATATGCAACCTTCCTTCCATTAGCTGTGTAATATAACACATTTACAAGTCCAGGAGTTAAAATGTGAATTTTTGGGGGGGACCATTTTTCTGCCTACCAACACTTGGCAATCAGAATTGCTTATTGTAAGTCCAAGATATTGTCTTTCCTTTATCTCAAGGAGGCTCTAACCTAAGATTGTTGGTCCCACACTTGGTCCTCAGCTGTCTGATAGCAGCATCTTCACAGAACAAAAGGTTAACTTTGATTTCTGTATGGTTAAACCTTTAAGCACTTGAGGGATTCAGTTATAGTCAGAGTTTTGCAAATAAGGGACTTCTTCCACTTACTTATGAAATGCAAGTGCAGGGTGCTTTCTGAGAAGGGCTTGGGAATAAATAAGAAAAATATTAAATTACAATCAAAAGAGAAAAAGATAACATCCCACATTTGTCTTTAAAGTTATAGCTTGTGGGGCAGAAATAGCTGGAATCCCAGGAAAAATTGTATTGAATATATTAGGTTTCTGTTCTGAGAATAGTGTGCTTTAAGTAAATTTTCATCAGAAATTAGTGCCTATTGCAGAATATCTTCTATTCTAGTATTTCTATTTTATTTATGATAACTTTCTTCTCTATTTTCGTCTGTCTTTCCCCTTTCCTTTTTTCCCTTTTTCTTCCACACTGACATTGTTTGGCTGTGTCCCCACCCAAATCTCACCTTGATGTGTCAAGGGTGGAACAAGGTGGAGATAATCGAATTATGAGGGCAGTTTCCCCAGTGCACTTCTCATGCTAGTGAGTGAAGTCTCATGAGACCTGACGGTTTTATAAGGCACTTCCCCCTTCACTGAACTTCTCTCACTTGTCACCATGAAAGATGTGCCTGTTTGATCTTCTGCTATGATTGTAAGTTTCCAGAGGCTTCCTTAGCCATGCAGAACTATGAATCAAACCTCTTTTCTTTATAAATTACCCAGTCTCAGGTATGTCTGCACAGCAGCATGAAAATGGACTAATACACACACTTACCCCACTATTACATTATTTGGGCAAGGCAATAAACTCTCTTCTAAGAAAGGTGAAATCACCTAATATACTGGAGTAAGTGTGGTTATGGGAATAAGAATGTTGATGTTTTCAGTTACTGGTTAGAAATAGCCCTCCCAAGAAGATCTCCTTTCTCTAGGGATTCAGATGCACAAGTGGAACATGTAATCAGGAATGTCTTTTTTAAAAAGCTATTATGATAATAGACTTTTGTGAAACACTTCAGTTTTCATACTGAGCACAGTGCTTAGAAATTTTTAGAATGGTCACAAATGTTTGGTAAGCACATGTTTAATGTTGTTCAACAAAACAATAATGTACTAGATAAGTCCAAGATCAATTTCTGAGATGAAGATGACACTCGTACATCCAAAGTACATTAGAAAAAGCAGTTCTATTCATTGTCTTATGTTGTATCTTTGTTATTCTTATCTCTTTGCTCTTTCTTCATTCCCCATTTGTTTGTATCTTGATTATATGCATTGTTTGTTCTTCCGTATTTGTAAAATCCATGCTCAATGAAAAAGTGTGACAAGCATTTTGCAAATTTCACAAACAAAGAGATGACCAGCTCTCTGTCTTCATATTTTGCATGGTATAAATTCAGCACATAAATCTAGTATTAGCTATATGACTAAGAAACAGTAATAAATTGCTAGTCACATAGCTTAATTAGACATTACACAAGACTATCATTACCTATATATGTAGAGTGACTTCTATATGTTAGACACAGTATTATCAATTCTTTGTCTTTTTCTTTAGTGAACTAATCTCATTTATTTAAGAATAAGAACTTTCTCTGGTATGATACTTGATAATTATAAAAAATTAAATCAATATAGTGAAGTGAGAAGAAAAAAAAGTAAAAGTCATTCAGAATGCAACAACTCAGAATAACTCTTATTAACACCAGGGGAATATTGTTTGAGATGTATATTAATATAATATGTATATATGATAGAAATAATTGAATAGAATATTAAACATAGTACTCTTTAATATTTTAAAGTGATAAATTTATGTTAATAGAATTAAATAGGATCGAATTAAAGAGAAGGAATGCTGAATTTCAGAGAAATGTTTATTCATTTCAAAAGATATTATTTCCTAATACATTCCTTTAATATAATGAAAAACTTTATGAGGTTAATTTAGTAACATTTTAACTGTGTACTTCACATTTTCATACAATGAAAAGATTCAGCCTTCTACGCAGCTGGGACCACAAGCACATGCCACCATGCTTGGCTAATTTTTTGTAGAGATGGAGTCTCACTTTGTTGCCCAGACTGCTCTTGAACTTCTGGGCTCCAATGATCCTCTCACATCAGCCTCCCAAAGTGCTGAGATTACAGGCCACTGTGCCTGGCCAATTGCTTCTTTTATTATATCATAATATGGCACACTTAAGTTTTCAATAAACATATAGTAGTAGTAGATTTTACAATAAAGCAGGACTCAGGTTAATATAGTCCACAATTTCTTATCTCAAATGCAAAAATCCAACATACTGTGAATACTTTTTAATAAAATTATTTGGTGGAACAATAGGAATTAACCTGAGCTGATTTATGGTCTTTATCCCTTTTCATGTGAACATTTAGATGTTTCACTATAACAATTATGGTCAAAATTGTCTTATCTACTTATGTGTTTACCTCATGTATTTGCACTTGTATTTATCTTTCTATCAGTTTATCTCTATTTGAGCTCCATATAGATTATCTTCTCTCTGACTCCCTTAGTTTGCTAGGGGATTTTTGCATTCATTTTATTATTTCAAATTTTTCTTTTTAACGTCAATTCAGTTTCCAACTGGGTCTATGTAATATGCACAGACCCAGCTAGAAATTGAATTGCCAATTTATATATATATATAAAACATATTTTTTCTTGTATTTTCTTGTATTAATTTTATTAATAATTTAATTTTATGTGTATATGTGTATATATATAGCATACATATATTTTTCTTGTATTAATTTTATTCTATATATTCTAACTTATTCAGTTTTCAAAAGTTATAGATGTTACATATTTTATAGCAGTGGAAATAGGCACTAGGTAATAAACTCCCTAAGACCACAATAATATTAGTAAAAGAAATGGGATTCAGTCACTGATTTTCCTAGTAGGAGCCTTCCTTCTCTACTCTTTGACAACCTACATCTAGCAACTTGAATTGTAAACATTTAAATTATGTAAATATATTTACAGCTTTGAATCCATGCCAATATAAAATTTTGGCTTAGCTCATCTACTAGTTGTAAAATGTGATCTCAGCTATGTTTATAGAAAATAATTCACTTAAATATTTACATGTAAGAAGAAAAAGACATTCATTCAGTCTCATATTGTGATCTGTGGCTTGAAATATTAAAGCAAAAGTTTACCAAGAGAGAATATTTCATGGATTGTTTTCTATCATTTTTCTCATTTCAAATGAGTTAAAGTCTCAAGAATTGAAGGTTCTGTATTGCAAAGATCAGTGAGGAGATGCTCAGACATGGTTAAGCATCACTTTGCAAACCATTGTCTAAAATTGGTAAACTCTACCAAATGGCTTTTTCAACATCTTTTAGAATTAATAAGCAGAACTTTTTTGCTTTTCTGTAAAGAAGAATTTCACAAAGAGGAACCCATTCTGTTTAAATGCTGATATATGTTTGTTTTCAAACAATGAAAGGAATTAAAGCAAAGTAAACATATTTCTAAGTACATCAGTGTTGCTAGCAGAAATGGGAAGAGGTACAAACTTCTAGGGGAAGATCTGGAGCATCCATTCAAAAATCACCAGTTCTGATAAGGATACTAATGGAGAAGTCAGAGAATGAGGGACTTGAGCAGAAGTTAATATGATGTCCCAAATTTCAAACTATATATTTGAGGTTACTAAAACCAGTAGGAGGAGCCCAAGAGGCTCTCAAGTACATGGCACCCAGCACTGAGTGAGGAACAGGCAGCCAAACCAAGAGATTCTTGGGTTGCAGCCTGGGAGGAAGATGGTGTCCTCTTGGTCCTCAGGCTCTCCCCACTGCTCAGCCTCTGTCCCCTCCCCAGTGTTTGCGCCTCCTGGAATCCTGCCCTAACAGCTCCCTGTGGGTATAATCTCATCAGGAACTTGAAATATCATGCTGTTTCACAGGATTTTTTTTTTTTATTTCAGAGATCTTTGAAAGCCATTTTCACTTGGTTCAAAATATAATCTCACCATCATCAATTATATAACAATTCATCATCTATTTGCACCAAAATTCACAGTGTATTTTCTCATTTGTTACAGTTTCTCCTGAGACATATTTCTTAAATTCAAGAAGACAGACGTTCACAGCTTCTATGAATGTGAAAGTGGGTCTTTAACAGACACTATATCTGCTGGCACCTTGATCTTGGACTTCCCAGACTGCATAATGACTTATTCAGTCTGTTAGGAATTGACTCTATGTAATATGTGAAAAACAGCTTGCAGAAACACTGGATTCACAGACTGAGGATAAATGCCAACTCTCTGACAAGCTTAGTGTTGCCAAAAAGGAGTTAGATGCTTACAAAAAGGTGAAGAGCCCAAGGCAATGCTGATGGAGGCATTCCCTTCTCTGGTTCAAGAATTGAAAGAAGAGAGATCCAGACTCTCCCAACAAGAGAGGCAGATGTGCTAACAATGCTGGAGTTCTTAGAAGAGGCCATGAGAGTCACCCCTGCACAAGGAGCTTTTCCAAATCTGCCAGGAAGACAAGAGCCAAGCCCTCTGCTCCTTTCCCTGGGAGTGGGCCTAGGTCTTAAAGCCAGACTGTTCCCTCCCTTCCATTCAAGCCTCCCAAGCTGCCAGCTGCATTCTCCCACCTCCACTCCATCAGAGGGTCATTGAGGCAAGTGGATCCAGAGAGCCTCTCTCTGAGCAGGAGTTCCTCTACCTTCACATGGTGAGACCACAACCAACTCCTTCATGGTTGATTCCTCTAAATATAAAGAATATAGGAGATCCTGGACACACCAAGAAATGTGAGACTTTATCTTCATCAAAAGATTAGATGCTCTCTCATTAGCAGGGAAAGAAATACTATACTTGAGAGCTTCATCTTTTACTCAAATTGAAATATCATCACACCACATTTCTCAAGACAATGGTCTATATTTTTATGTATTAATAAGTGGACAATTTATCCTTTACTTTCTAAAATTATTGTATTATACTTTGAAAATACATGCATTTTCTCAATAATAACTTTGAGTACTCAATAGCAACGTTGTTCCTAGACTTATATTCCCAACAGCTATAAGTCAAAGCATCATGTTTTCACTTCAGTATATAGTAATTGAAAATTATTTTGTTAAAAAGATTTGGCCGGGCACAGTGGCTCATGCGTGTAATTCCAGCACTTTGGGAGGCCGAGGTGGGTGGATCATGAGGTCAGGAGTTCAAGATGAGCCTGGTCAAGATGGTGAAACCTTGTCTCTACTAAAAATACAAAAATTAGCCAGGTGTGGTGGCGGGCACCTGTAATCCCATCTACTCGGGAGGCTAAGGCAGATTGCTTGAACCCAGAGGGTGGAGGTTGCAGTGAGCCAAGATCATGCCACTGCACTCCAGCCTGGGTGACAGAGTGAGATTCTGTCTCAAAAAAAAAATTATTAATAGCTTTATTGGAGGATAAAGTGGAAGGTATGCTTAGAAAAAAGTTTTATTGTTGATTATTTACATTCTTCTATAACAATAGATATTTTTAATAAATTTGATAAGTTAAAAATAAAAAATAAATGCCATAGAAAACAACGTCATAGAAATCAGTGAAACAGTTTGAGTGCCCAACTTCTTTCTCTAAATATTGGAATGTCAGTAGCTAGAAAATATGTTTTTAATCAGATTTAACAATATAAATCCTTTAATTCTGGGATTAAGAATGGAACACTGTATCTAATTTTTCCTAAACACTATCTCTTGCACATTTAAGAATTCAATAAAAGCTTGTTGAAGGAACGAAAGGAACAGTGTTCTTAAGAGCAAGCATAGGCCTATATGCAAATGATACCTAGGAAACCATGTATGGGTGCATATGCATACATGCGTATATTTAAACAAGGAGAATAAAAATTATCTGAGCCCCTGCAGGTGAGCTCCATCATCCCTGGGTACCCTGTGGACCTTTTAAGGTTTTTAATTAGCCCAGCCACACAAACAGGCAGACCTTCAATTTCCTTCTCTCACTGTACCAAATCTATTTTATTCAAAAATACAAAGTAAAAAAGCTAAAGTATCAACACTTTGTCTTTAAAGAAAATGCAAAACTGTAATCTTTCTAAGTGCTATTTTCTTCATGTTGTAATGCAATAATGCAATATTACAGAACTGATCATTTGGCTTGCTGAGAGTTTAAAATAATATTTGAAACTAATATTTCATTGGACCATATGTTCTCTTGATTTAAACCTTCTGTCTCCATGGGCAGATGTCTTACTTCTCTTCCCATATCTGTGTCTTACACTCCAGTAGCTTCTGTGGAATATTTACTACCTGTTAATTATATTTTAGCTCATTTACACTGAGCTCAGAAACAGGCCCGATTTGGGCTATGACCAGTAAGTGCCTTGTTTCCTTGTCTCCGGTTTGGCAAATAAATATTTAAGACTTCATATTCTTCTCAGTTATTTGGGGTGAACTAAACTGGTTTAATAATCAGTTTTCAGTTTTTCATTATGTTAAATAGGACTGTCAAGCCTTTGAGCACAATTCATTTTGTCTAAAGAACCAGTTTTATTCTGCAGTAATGAATGGATGTAATATCCCCAAACAAGATTAAAAGTTCTTTGTCTATGCCAAATTGAGGATCAGGGGATTTTTCTTTGGTTTGTATTTTTTTCTATATATTTTTATCTTTTTATTTTATCCCCTTAATAAATGTGGCAATTTTTAAATGTAGAAATGCCAGTGTGTCTTGAATATGTGTATTATACTGCTTTTATTTTTAGGGCAAAATAAATATGTTTTTGATAGAATTGATTCATCTACAGCTTTGTGTAAACTTTGCATAAACATCAACAGCCTGATACATTCTGAAAGGGGACTAGTACCTTAATATTTTGATTTAGGTATTTCCATTGAAGTTCTATAATTCTCTTTTACATCATTTTTAAATTAAAACATTTATCATGCAAAATAGAGAAGGATGTGCCAAAATTAAATTTAATGTTTTCAAAATGTATAGCAATTAATAAAAAAATTATTAATATTATTTAATGGAGACAAAAATCAGGGAAAATATTCTCTCTCAATAATTCCCAAAACTTTTAAGTTTTGAAGCTCTCATATTCCTCCAGAAGCAAAATGACTTTCATCACCCCAATCTTTATAGAAAATAGTCAATCAAATGGCCAGAATGCTCTCTGAATTAAATTAGAAAAGCTGTGTCCTTTGATAAGTCTTGAGTTGCACAAACAAAAGCTTGAGAGCAAGATATGATTATATCAGCCCGATCACATGTTGTGGATTTGAGAATGTCCCATGTGCTAATTTGCAATAGTTAGTTCTGAAAATGTTTCAGTGCATCCTCAGCTATCAAATGACTTTTTGATATTTCACAGAGTTTGGAAAAGATTCTGAACTTCCAAGCCAGATACATTTAAAATCTATTTCAAACTTTGCCACTTAATCACTGTGTAAAAGCCAAGAGTCTTTAATGTTTCTCAGTTAATAAAATGTTGATAATTCATACTGCTAAATACTGGCAACTCAACCTCTGGTAAGATATCTGTAAGGAGGATGGCTACACTTCAGTCAAGTGTAGGCCAAGGTACACATCTGGCACCGCATGGCACAGCAGGATTGGAACACAGACTCACAATCCCATGCAGTATATAATCACAGCTATGTAGCCATAACATGGGAGGGCTCATCACCTGGCTCTTGGCCACTAGTGTTTGTAAGGTGCATAAATGATGCACCAACAGTGTGAGTGAGCTGCTGCTGAATAAAGCCATGTCCCACCTACCTGCGGTCTCTTGAGTGTTCTTTCAGCTGCCTGCCCCTCACCCACCGACTCCCCTGGAATGTTACAATATTGTATAACAATTCTCTTCTCAGCCATTCTTAAAAGAGAGTGGGGAAAGAATTGGCAAGGTAAACAAATTCTATGAGTATTAGAAATGTTTAATTTTCTGTTGGTGATTTATTTGTATTTGTTTCTGATTTCACCACTGGAAGTGTCATGGATTTACACTGGAACCCCACAGTATAGTAAGTTAGGCTTATTAGAAAGTACTTGGAAAAAAGATTTTCTAGATTATTGATGACATTTCTTTTCCATCTTTTGATTATAGCTTGATTATTATTAAAATCTCTAGGAGTTACTTGTGCAATCCACTTGGCAGACTTCCATATAGTTTAAATGGTTTTATTTAGACATTTGCTTTGCCCAAACATTTTCTAATACCTCAGTTACTTATATATTTTTTAAAATACCTAAAACAGGTGGGTATATTTTAAGTATATATTTTTCAGGCATTTTAAAAACCTGAAAAGGCATCCTAAAGCGCTTGCAAAAAAAAAAAAAAAAAAAAAAAAAAAAAAAAAAAAAACCATGTATTTTATTCACAATAAAAAAAAAAGTATTATATTCCCCAAAACCTAAAATCAGAACATCCCTGGAGTTAGTTCTTCAATTTTCCCCCGAACAAATGGCAATTAATTGGAGTTAGACCTTATACTTTAGGCCAAAGGAGACAGTGGAAAAAATGCAGGCATTTTGTTTGTTTGTTTTAGAATGATAGCTTGCTGGCTTAGTTTAGTACACTGAAGAAAAGTTTCATTTACTACAGTAGTTTCTAAAGACAACATCATTTTATTTCCCAGTAAAATATCTGTACACATTTTCTACCAAGTTACTATGTAAAATATTTTTTAAAGGATTTCTGTCAGTAGTTTTAAAAAACTGTGTTCAGGCTTATTTTGCTTGTTTTGCCAGAAAAATGTAAGTTTGGGAATTTTAAGCAACTCTGCCAAAAATGGATTTTCAACTTGAGCATTATGTATAGAATGAGAGTAATGTAAAAGAAACAAAAACTGCCTGAAAAGTAAAATTTTTCTTCATGGAAAATGAAAATTACTTTTGAATTACTTTTAAAAGATACTTCTGAAATATAAATGACAGTTTACTGTTTTTATTATTTATTTTGCTTTATATGCCTCAAATTTGTAACAGCTATTTTAGCATCAAGATACAAAACAAATAAAAATATTAATATGTGTAATCAAGTATTAGAAAGTCTCATATATGCTCTTAAAATACTTGTTAATAGAACTTTTTTCCTGGTTTCACTTTTTAAATGTATATTTTCCAAGATACAAAATCACAAACTCAGAAATTGATTTGAATTGGCATTAAAAAAAAATCTAAAAGCAATTTTTTGTAGTTAATTTTAAAATGTTAACATCTCAATTTTTTTGAACACTATAGATATTAACACAAGGTTTAAAATATTTTGGTTGGCAGATGTTTGTAATTATTTTGAGCAATTGACACAAAGCAACTTCTTCTCCAGTTCACAATAAAAATACTTTATACATCAATAATGGTTTCATTGGTGAGTTTTCTGGTTATGTGTTGTGCAATTCCAAACTTGTTATCCGGTAACAATAATGGAAACTAGCTATTAAACCACAAATCACTAAAAGCATTGGAGGAGGTTTAAATATTGAGACTCAGTTTATGTTTATATGATATAGTCCTATACCTGATTGAGTGATTTTTAATGCGAATCAGTCTCATTTTCAATTTCTCTATAATTCTTTATACAAAGGAATTGTGTTTGTTAGTTCCAGAGATGTTTTGAGAGTAAGGTCTTTAGCCCTTTAGAGTTCTTATTATACCTAAAATGACTTTTAAATGCTTTCTCTACCATTAATTATTATGCCTCTACGATAGCCACCTGTTCTACTTCAGCTTAATTTCTATCTTGCCAGAAACTATGCCCCCATTAAATGGTTTATAATCTTCCTCTGCTTATTCACATCCCCAAATGAAAGTTTCTCAACATCTGGCAGTTCAGGTTATTCAGAATTTTTCTGGCAGTGGCAGCTCAACAATCATTGGAAGGCAGAAATTAAGTAGCCAAGCTGGGCTTTTCTTTTTGTGGATTTTGGAGGAAAAGAAATAGGGGGGTTAAAACATTTATGTTTTCAGGTGAAAATGAGAATGATGTTACTTTACCATGCATCAGCATCACCAGGAGTACTTGTTAAACATAAAACACAGATTGTTGGGCCCCAAATCCTGATTGTTTGATTTAGTTGGTAGGGAATAAATACACAAACTTGCACTTTAACAAGTTCCCAGGGGATCCTGATGCTGTTCTAAAGGACCACATGTTAAGAAATCTCACCTTAGCCCTTATACAGTGAATCACTGTTAATGCTGCTGAGAGAATGTGAGTAGCTAGACTCTCTGTAACCTCCATGGACTAAGTGGCACAAGTCTGTTCTCCCTATACTTAAAAGATAAGTCTGTTCTACCAGTCGACCCACTAACAAGTGTATACACTCTTGAAAATAAGAAATTGGTGGTATTCATCTCATAAATCACTCACATAGATGTATGGCATATGCACCTGACAGCAATAATTTAACTAAAGAATACTCTGAGAATGACCCTATGGTCTAAGAGGAATATGTGTTTGGAATTCTGACCTAAGAAATTTGTGAATGGCCAACACAAGGATTCATTCTTTATCTTTGAGGAACACCTAAATTCTCAGCCCATTCCATGGAATGCAGACTGTAGAATGAATGAGGGACCTTTGTTCTGGGTTAAATAGAGGTTGCTAGGGGGAGAGTGCAAGTGAAAATGCTATATAAACTGCATTTTTATAAGTGGTTGCAGTTCTCCTGTCCAGCCTGCTGCCACTGGACTGCCCTGTATGTAAGTCCCCTAAATAAACCCTATGTCTTATTAACTGGCTCCACGTCTCTTTTTTGGCCTCTTGAACATCATGCCATTCTTACTGAAGTCAGTAGGGGTCTAGTGTGATACCAGCAATCAGATTTTAATTTGAAGCAAGCACTTTATAACTTTCAAAATAAAAGTTTTATTCATCTCTCTGATAGGTCACAAAATTGGCTCCAACTTGATTGTTTGGTTTCCAAAGGAATATCTGCAAGTCATGATATAGAGAGAATCAGAAATGTTCACTCAGGTTGTACAGATTTCCCTTTCTTCGGAATCTGGCTTCACCTGTTTTCTCACAACATGCTAATTTTCTTTAATATCTTTTTCTTTCCAGAATATTGGTTTTCAACTGGGGGCAAATTTGCCCCTCAGGAGACATCTGGCAACTATGAAGACTTTCTGTTTGTCACATCTGGGGGGATGCTTCTATAATCTAGTGGGTAGAGGCCAAGTATGCTGCTAAACTTCCTACAATGAAGAGAACAGCTCCCCACAATAAAGAATTATCCATTTCATGATGTCTACAATTCTGAGAAATCCTGCTCTAGAGCAGAGATTGGAAAACTATGGCTGTGGGCCAAATCCAGCCTCATGAATATTTTTTTAAGTAAACATTTATTGGAACACAGCCATGATCATTTGTCTACATATGGTCTATGTTTGCTTTTGAGTTACAATGGTAGAGTTGAGAAAGTTGTGACAAAGACCTCCTATGGGTCACAAGCCTCAAGTGTTTGATATCTTCTCCTTGGGACAAAGTTTGTAGACTATAGTGTGGTTCCTAAACTGATAGCATTATTATGACCACTTGGGAACTTGTTAGAAATGCAAATTCTGGAGACCTACCCCAGAGCTACTGACTTGGAAATTTTGGGGGTGGGCCCAGCAATCTGTATATAGATAAGATCTCCAAGTAAGTCTGATTTTGGCCAAAGTTTGAGAATACTGCTGTAGAGTATTGTATTCTTATCACATAGACTAATGTATAAACTAGAATGCAGTTCATCATATGATCATTGCTCCTTTTGTTTTCTTTTCTTTTGAGACAGGGTCTCACTCCATCACCCAGACTGGAATGCAGTTGTGTGAACATGCCTCACTGAAACTTCAACCCCCCAGGCTCAAGCAATCCTTCCTCAGCCTTCTACGCAGCTGGGACCACAAGCACATGCCACCATGCTTGGCTAATTTTTTGTAGAGATGGACTCTCACTTTGTTGCCCAGACTGCTCTTGAACTTCTGGGCTCCAAAGATCCTCCCACATCAGCCTCCCAAAGTGCTGAGATTACAGGCCACTGTGCCTGGCCAATTGCTTCTTTTATTATATCATAATATGGCACACTTAAGTTTTCAATAAACATATAGTAGTAGTAGATTTTACAATAAAGCAGGACTCAGGTTAATATAGTCCACAATTTCTTATCTCAAATGCAAAAATCCAACATACTGTGAATACTTTTTAATAAAATTATTTGGTGGAACAATAGGAATTAACCTGAGCTGATTTATGGTCTTCATCCCTTTTCATGTGAAAATTTAGATGTTTGACTATAGCAATAATACTGTGTTTCCTTATGCCCCACTCTTACATATACCACCTGAATCTGAGGTCCTGCCACAAATGTGGCACTGTTTTATAACAGGCTGAAGTCACCAACCAACTGTAGAACTTGTAACTATTTTTCTTCCCAATCTTAATAGAATACAGATTTCTGATTCTCATCTTGAACCTAATGAGTGAAAATCTCTATTTATATGATCTAGGCTGCTGTACTAAGTAGCACTTCACATGATTTGACACAAGCAAGGTCCAGAAAGAAAATAATTTCTAGTGTCAAAAGAATAGAAGTGAAAATTAAATTTTTGGGTTTTTTTTTGGCTTTTTAATGTAGGAATCTGAAATAATCACACATTGTAGTCAACTATACTAGTAAATGGAAAATTCTGAGTTTTTAAAGGATTCCACAAAATATGATATCACTTAAGATGAAAATTCACTAACTTTGGTATAAACCAATGAGAACATTCATGTTGTTCTTTATTTAAGTCACAGTTTAGAGGCAGATTACTCTGCATTGGTTATCAGTAATATCAAGGCCCGAGGCTCACTCTGTCCTTCCCATTGGCTATCCCTAGCATGATAGCTGACTCTCCAGCTCCATTTAACCTTAATATGCCTTCAGAGGCTTAAAGAGTCATGACTTCCTCACATGACAGCAACACCCAAAGGAGCAAAGGTTGCTATGAAAAGTGTGTGTGTGTGTGTGTGTGTGTGTGTGTGTGTGTATGTGTTTTCCTAGGACTCTTTGTGATGGAGGAAAATTCTCTCTAGAGGTTCTCAGCAGATGACTCATCATGTCTTGTTGACTGAAACCAACACCTATGCCAATTTTTTGAGTAGTTACTGACAAAATAGGATGAGAAGGTCATAATTGGTCTATTAAGTAGTTCTTACAATGCTATAGAGAAATAAAGGAGACTGGGTAATTTCTTTTTAAAAAGATATTTAACTGGCTAACAGTTCTGCAGGCTCTACAGGAAGCATGACACTAACATCTGCTTGGCTTTTGGAGAGATCTCAGGGAGATTTTACTCATGGTGGGAGGTGAAGTAGGAGCAGGTACATCACATGGAAAGAGTGGAAGAAAAAGAATATGTGTGTGGGTGGTGGGGCAAACAGAGGCACCACACACTTTTAAACAACAAGGTATCAAGAACTCACTATCATGAGGGCAGCACCAAGTCATGGAGGACCTGCCTTCATGACCCAAACACCTCCTACCTTGCCCCATCACCAATATTCAGGATTGCCTTTCAACATGAGATTTAGATGGGACAACATCTAAACTCTATCAACTGGTTTAAGTTATGATTAGTTTATTTGGACTGGACACATTACTGTCTAAATTCAATCAGAGAAGGGCTGCTGGGCAGGTAAGTCATCAGTAGTGTCTGATACAACCATTAGCACTAATAAATAATTAAAAGTAATTTATCTAATGATTATGAATGTGCATTAGGATGCTGTAGTTCAGCAGGTAACCCACAAGAAAACATTTCCCTTAGGTTTCGTTTAGAGATACTAATTAAATGACGGGCCTGGGATATTTTACAGATGTAAAATACTTCCTTACTTCCTTTAACTCAGCATGTTTACCTTTACTCTGTTCATTTTCTTTCAAACTTGTAAATCTTCTCATTTCTCAGTTCAGAAAACTGTGTTCAGATATTTAACTTACAGGAAAACCAGGTTAAGAAAGAGTATTCTGTGTATATTTTCTAACATGCACATTTCAGAACTTGTTTTACTATCTCAAAGATTCATGAGATTGTTTTAAAACACCATTTATTTAAGAATATAAAATATGGAACCAAAAAAGGCCCCACATAACCAAAGGAAAACTAAGCAAAATGAACAAATCTGGAGCCATCACATTACCTGACTTCAAACTATACTATAAGGCTATAGTTACCAAAACAGCATGGTACTGGTATAAAAAAGGGCACATAGACCAATGAAACAGAATAGAGGACCCAGAAATAAAGTCAAACACTTACAGCCAACTGTTCTTCAACAAAACAAACAAAAATATAAAGTGTGGAGAGGACACCCTATTCAAGGAAAGGTGCTAGGATAATTGTCAATCAACATGTAGGAGAATAGAACTGGACCCTCATCTCTACCATACAAAAATCAGCTCAAGATGGATAAAAAACTTGAATCTAAGACCTGAAACCATAACAACTGTAGAACATAACATCAGTAAAACTCCTCTAGACCCTGGCTTAGGCAAAGACTTCAGGACCAAGAACCCAAAAGCAAATGCAACAAAAATAAAAATAAATAGATGGTACCTAATGAAACTAAAAAGCTTCTGTACAGCAGAAGAAAAATCAGCAGAGTAAATTGATAACCCACAGAATGGGAGAAAATATTCACAAACTATGCATCTGACAATGAACTAAAATCCAGAATCTACAAGGAACTCAAACAAATCAGCAAGAAAGAAACAAATAAACTCATCAGAAAGTGTGCAAAGAACATGAATAGACAATGCTCAAAAGAACATATACAAATGCCAACAAACGTATGAAAAAAATGCTCAACATCACTAATTGTCAGGGAAATGCAAATTAAAACCACAATGAGATACCACCTTATGCCTGCACAAATGGCCATACTTAAAAAATCAAAAAATAACAGATGCTGGCATGGATGTCATGAAAAAGGAATACTTTTACACTGCTGGTGGGAAGGTAAACTAGTACAACCACTATAAAAAACCATATGGAGATTCCTTCAATAACTAAAAGAATTACCATTTGATCTAACCATCCCACTACTGGGTATCAACCCAGAGGAAATGAAGTCATTATATGAAAAACACACTTGCACACACATGTTTATAGCAGCATGATTCACAATTGCAAAAATATGGGACAAGCCTAAATGCCCATCAACCAACAAGTGGATAAAGAAAATATGATATACAGAGAGATGGATAGATAGGTAGGTAGGTAGGTAGGTAGGTAGGTAGGTAGGTAGGTAGATAGATAGATAGATAGATAGATGGATAGACAGACTGACCGACCATGGAATACTACTCAACTATAGAAAGGAATGAAATAATGGCATTTGCAGCAACCTGGATGGAGTTGGAGACCGTTATTCTAAGTGAAGTAACACAGGAATGGCAAACCAAATATTGTATGCTCTCATTTTTAAATGGGAGCTAAGCTGTGAGGACACAAAGGCGTAAGAGCAATATAATGGACTTGAGGAGGAGTGGCAGGGGCAGGGGGAAGTAGGGAGAAGGATGAGGGATAAAAGACTACACATTGAGTACAGTGTACACTGCTCTGATGATGGGTACTCAAAAATGTCAGAAATTACCACTAAAGAACTTATCCATATAACAAAAAAACCACCTGTTCCCCAAAAACTATTGAAATATTTTTTTTTAGTATTAAAAAGTTTTATTCTTGAAGACAAGTGGTTCTTGATATTGGATTCTTTAAACTCTTTAATAATATTTTAGCCTTCTAATAAATACATTGAATAAGTGATACGGGCAAATAACCCACACTGAAATTTTAAAATTATGTCAAATAATTTAACTTCATATTTAAGCTTATTTGTCTTGAAATTGTACTTATGAGCAATTGTTAAAAACTTGTCTTAATTTTTTTTCCTAACATGAGGATGAGTATAATAAATGGCACAGGCTTTCTTCTTTTATGACCAGTGTGACATATTTGTGACACAGATGACCTTCAATAATGATGCAATAAAGATGATCTACAATGAACTAGAAAATGGCTTTTCCTCTCCACAAGAGCTGCTTAGAGACATTTCTGATTTCAATCAAATACAATTTTTTTAATTTATTAAAATATAAAATGTTGGTGATAGTTTCATTTAAGAAAAACATTTTTTAATCCATTTCTCTTTTAAAAAGCAATTATTGTAACCAAGAAACAATTTTCTCTTTCTTCTTTGCAGGACCAAATTCATAATTTAATTACCTAAGGGACTCATTTACAGGTTAAAAGAGATTTTTAGAGGTTATAAGTGATTTCACACTGTGCCTTAACTATGTTATCATCAATTCTGGGTCATATTCGTGAGTGTTCCTACCCTGTAACTGATAAGCATCAGAATTCTGTGTACAGTTTTACAGAAGTTGATAACCATCCTTACCTCTTTAACTTGTTTTAAATTTTTTCTAGTATCATAAGCTTGAAAAAATGGTAAAGTGCTAATATGCTAATTGCTAATTATGAACTGGCTAGGAATCTTTAAATGACTATTTTAATACTTTATTTATAGGATTTCCCATTCCCTTGTTCCCTAACAACAAGAATTAATGAGGATGAACAAGTAATCAAACATTATCTATGTTAAAGTGTGAAGTGAAACATAGTTTCTCCTGCCATAAATCTTCCTGTCCATATGGTAAAGGTATAATATTGGCAATGAAGCTTGCAAGTCCATCTGGACAGATCCTAATTTTCCTGAATAAGGCAAGGCTTTCTAAATCAAGCCATCTGTTTGTATGCCTTAAAAGAATCTGTAAATAAAATAATGCAATATGTACATGTGAAAAGACAGATCAATTAGCTTGACATTGATTAGCACAATATAGAGCAATGATGAACACATATTGATAACAGTCAAATGCACTATTTTTGCTGCCTTGGACCAATAAACATTACAACATTACCTATGCCTATAAAAAATAACTAATGTATGTGTTAATCATTTGGATCCAAAGTTCATAAAACTACAAAGGACTCCCAAGTTTTAGAAGTTACTCCAGTTTTTGTTTCCTGTTGCCCACTGGAAAACCTCCACTTGTTGCTTTTATCACTGCATTTAGTAGAAATCTTTAAGAAAAATGTAACAGGCTACATCTTAATCAAGAAAATATAAGGAATGGGTTGAAATGGATCACCCTGGGAAAAGAGGTGAAGATGTATTTTTAAAAGTATTAACAAATACTTGCCTATTACAAAGCAGCTTTAATATATTGTTGTGGTCAGCAGAATTCTAAAACATCTTCCAAGGCTAGATTTGCTTCTCAGCATTAATCTTGTAATTATATGACTTTACAGGATAAAAGTGCTTTTGCCTGTATAATTTAGGTTACTAAGCAGTTGCCTTTAAAACAAGGCTATAATCTGGATGGGCCCAATTTAATCTCTCAAACTTCTTAAAAGCAGAGAGTTTCCTGTAGCTAGTAGCAGAATAGAAAATCAGAGAGATATACTCAGGTAGGACTGAAACAAAGGAAATATGCGGATTTTGAGCTGCTGATAGGTGCCACATGGCAAGAAAGTGTGCGAAGAATCCAGGAGAAAAGAGAAGTACTTGCTCAAGAACTAGCATGAAAACGTGGGCCTCTATCATCTAATTGCATTATTTAAAGTTTGTCACAACCAGTGAATTAGGAAAAGAACCTCAGAAATCTCATTAAAACTTCAGACCTGGCCAGTACCTTGATTTTACTTGGTGAAACTTGAGGAATCATGCCAAGCATAAATTTCTAATCTACAGAAATTATGAGATAATATATTTGTGTTATTTCAAATTGATAAGTTTTTGGTATTGTGTTATATAGCAACAGAGAACTAATATAATTGTTTGTATGGTAGTTTCCCATATCTTATCTTTGAACTTGTCTGGCAAGTTAGAGTGGGATGATGTGGGCCATAAGGGAACTATTAGCCCTTCAAGATTTAGTTCAAAGGCAACTTTCGCTTGTGCTGGCATATTATATGTTGCTTAACATTAGAAAAATCGATAAAGATGAGAGATTCTCCAATGACAGTGTCACAGAGACAATGAGGGCTCACTGCCTGATGTACTAGGAGCCAGTATTATGACACCAGTTTTAAAAAGAAGAAGAAGAAGGAAGAAGAAGAAGAAGAGGAGGAGGAGGAGGAGGAGGAGGAGGAGGAGGAGGAGGAGGAGGAGGAGGAGGAGGAGGAGGAGGAGGAAAACTTTATATTGCAAGGTGCCTCACAAGGAGGCAGGAGTGTCAAGGTCAAACCTGTCTTCCTGCACTGTCTTTAAGGCAGTATTTTTATTAGAAAAGGTTTAGCAGGTGGATACTGGGATTAGCAGGTGATTAGTGGAAGGGTGGAAGTCCTTGGGGCATGCACAGTTATCTCTTCATGCAAACTCATGGGTCACATGTGCAAATTTTCAGGGGGAGTTAATATGAAACATGTAGTGGAATTCAGGCTGTGACATCAGCAAATTTGTTTTGCAGAAACTCCAGTGGACCATCTTGGTTTCAACTGATGTCAGCCCTTTTTTCTTGATGTTATAAGGGAAGGGAGTCTCATCTCAGCAAGTTTTTTTTTTTCTTGTCTGTTATTTTGCAAACTGAAGACTTTTTGACAGTTATTGGTTTCTTATTATTTGGTGTACACTTTGAGATTCAGCTTTTCAGTGAATTGTTTATTTTTCAAAATTTACTATCCTGTAAGCCTAAGAATTTGGTAGTTGGTTTTCTTAACTCTTTTGGGCATGATTTCAATAGCTTGGCTTTACTTTATTTTTCTGATTGAGGCAGATAAACATACTGAGTAGATAAAGTTTTTCTATGTGATATGATTTATATGACATCTTTAAAAATGCCTTAAGTTTAAATTATTAGAATTCAAGGGATTCTATAGAATCAGATGGCACCTGTAGGATCAGATGGCACATTTTAGTATATTATTTCCTGCTAGAAAAAATTCTCTTATATAATTGCCACAAAAAAAAGCTTTCTTATTCTCCTTTTAGTACTAATATATTTAGTATTGGAGCATATGAATGCTAAATCCTCTGAAAGTGGCTTGACTTTATTCAGACTACATTTTCTCTGTTGTTTAGAAATTGGAAGCAGGTACCTATCTTTAGAAATAACTGATTGTTCTAGAATGGCAACTGTGATGTCAGTAGACATATTTACATATATAATATACTGTTGCAATACTGTAAGTTAAATTATCTGTATTTAGTTATTTGCATAACTATTGTACAACATGGTAATTTAGCATTAATAGTATTTCACATTCTTAAAGCTCTACACAAATGTGATTTTTTTTCTTAATTTTTAAATTTTCTAATATAAAATCAATTGATGTGATGAATTTCTGCAAACTATAGGCATTTAATCATAATAATTACTAATCCAAATATGAACCTTCAAAGACACTTGGACACTTACAGTTGCTCTAGATTGGATTCCTTAATACATAAGGTTCTCGCAAACCTAAACTTTCTTGTCTCCTTCCTGGTTAACTTTTTCCAGTTTCATATTTTCCCACATGCCCCTCCAATTATTTCTGCAATCTGTGGAAATGCTTCATTTTCAGGATTAGGATTTAAAGTAGGATTTTGGGGTCTTTAAGAACTAGAAACTATAAGAGATAATATTGCTGAAGTACAACCTGATTTTTGTGAGGAAATGTGAAAGGCAGAGGAAGAGACCCAGGAGGAGTCTTTGCTAAGATAAAGGGATTGGGAAAAGAGTTTTGTTTGCTTGTCTGTTTTTTAAAAGAAAGGAAGGGACCAGTTTCTTCTTATCATCCTTCCAAAGTGAATATGAGAGCCGGGAATGAGGGCAAACAAGGCATATTTAAAAGGTCCCTCTATCCAAGTAAACTAGAACTACCTGTTACTATTACCGAAACTTTATAAAAACAGAAAACCTTGAACATGATAGTTAAGAGAAGTCTCTAAAAAGGTGAACATATGGGAGAATTTAATATCTAAACAAATATAAAACATCAGAATATTTAATATCCTACCAGATCTGTTGTCCTTTTGATAAAAGGTCTGAAAACCACCAGAGTATTGAATTGGTGAAAGTGAATTTGATTAAAGTTGAAAAGAGAGCAAAATAGGAATGTCAGTGACTCAGAAGAAATTTTCTCACCTTGAGCGATTTGGCTAATTGTTGTAGTATTGATCTTAATTGTGTGAAAAGGAAGGTTGAGTACCGAGGGTGAATAGAAGTCATATATTTGTAGACCTGTCCACCTGTGCAGCTTAGAGGAGGCTACAGTTTACAACCAATCCAGCTTTCACTGAAAATATACCTTTAAACCCAGTTGATAGAGTAGGACACAGAGAGTCAACTTCTACTCCCTATAGTCTTTGCAGATGTCCTCGGAAATGCGTTAGGCCTACATTTTTGTAGGAAAAAAAAAATTTTTGATTCAAGGAGATTCCCTATTAAAGATTGGGAATATAACTGTTGGACATCTTCTTTGGCCATGAGCCTGCTTATCAGGTCATGTGCCAAGGTGTATATGAGAAAGGCACTAGAGAGCCAGGGTATGGTATAGATGGGGGAACAAAACAGAATAGTTATCCCCAGGTTTAGTATATCAAGGACATTTGATCTCTTTCTGAAAAAATTTGACTCAGAAAAGTTGGCTGGGTTAGTGCTGCTTTGTAGGTAGAAGACCTCAATATCAACATGTTTTGGGTTATACTCTATTTGGTAGAGCTGAAAAAAATGTGAAAATACTGACTTGTAGCTAGAACACCCTCATGACAATCTGTAAAATGGAAGTACTTGTAGAACACTTCAAAGTATTCAAACAAGAACCACAGAAGAGAACAAGCTCACAGAGAAGGTGCCAAGGGTCAGCGAGGTTAGCCATAGAGGCAGAAACAACTGAGAAATTTAAAAACCAGTTAAGTATAGAGCCACAAATCCCTTTTCCTACCACAATTCCTCCTGTTTCTTTTTCACTCTAACACAGAAAAGGAAGTAGGATTTCAAAAGAGTAAAGCAGGTATCTGAGAACCAGAATCATTTCCCACTCCTGTCTACAAACAGTCAGCATATCAACTTAAGACTTCTAGAAGGGTTGAAAGCAGATGGAATTTAATGAGTTTGAGCTTGCACTATCAACTAAATGGATCAAACAATGGTGAAAAATTGAGTTTTCTAACTATTAAATACTGTATAATTTAAGGTGATGGGAGAAGGTTAATTTGTGTTTATTCCACTAATTCATGTACATACCCTATGCCCTCAACTAAGCAGAAAATTTAATTTCGTAGATTTTCCTTTTTTCTAGAATTCTTTTTATTTGATGTTTGAGGAAACTGGATAAATATAGAAAAAAGAATTATTTATTCCAAAGATTCATTTATAATAAAGTTAAAGCTATTTGATTATTTGCTTAGTTTTCATAAAATCTATTTTTAAAACATTTAAAAATTATTAAGGTAACTTTAGTACCTAGACAAATTGCTTTATTTATTTAAAAGGAGTATTTTGGAGGTAAGTCTAACAATTGCATTAAAACAAAAGTGCATATTAAGAATCATCAATGTGTAATTATTAATTCAATAATTATATTATCTCTAAGAATTTGATCCGTATTCTCTTACTATATGTTTATTTTTACATCTTAGTTATTTTTGCACTTTAATTCAGAAGCTCCACTTTGGTGCAAAATGCTGTAATCATAAATTGTAAATCTTGATATGGAGGCTTGGAGCAGCTGATTCCAAATTTTCCTCATGTAGTTTTAGTACATTGCTAATTCTAACAATAGGTGAAGACTTGAATGACTGTTGAGTATTTGCAGAGTGTGGGAGAACCAAAACAACTACGTTTTAGTGATTTAGATTTTATTTGTAATTGACAAATTTGGGAGAATAGGCTCTATAAAAATAATGTACTTGGTTTTATTCTTATTTAGCTATATTTTTGAAACAGGGTTTTGCTCTGTTGCCCAGGTTGGTGTGTAGTGGCACAATCATAGCCCATTGTAACCTCTAGCTCCTAGGCTCAATTGATCTTCTGATTCCCGGCTTCCTCCAGAATAGCTAGGACTACATGCACACACCAGTACCCTTAGCTTATTCTTTTATTTATTTATTTATTTTTGGAGAGATGGAATCTCACTTTGTTGCCCAGTTGCTCTTAAACTCTTGAGTTCAAGGTATCCTCCTGCCTAGGGCTCTCAAAATTCTGGGATAATAGGTAAGAGCCACATTACCCAGCTTTACTTAATTTTAAAATCCAATGGTTTTCAAGTAAAAAAAAAAGATAATAGAACATTCTTCACAGGAAAGTGAGATTTCATGTTCTTGTTGAAACAAATCATATGTATCCTCATCTAGTCACTGAGTTTTTCAATGTATGAAATGAAGAAAAGCTATTAATATTTCATAATAAGTTAAAGGCAAATGTCAAAATATTTAAAAAGTGCTTCAAATACTTTGGTGGGCACATTTCTGCTATTTTCAGAATATACAGTGATGAGATATAGATATACTCATCATAGCATTGACATGATAAAAGAAACAATGACTGACAACAAATATCTTTTCGGGAAAAGTGGTGAAGTGTTTGTGAACAGTACATTTTTGAACAAGATTAAAATGAAAACTAAGAATGACATTTTACAGGAAACACCTCCTGACATAGGTGAGTTTTAATAACTGTACCACAGATTCCAAAATTTCAAAAACATGAAAAATTTTAGATGATGTGCTAAAACATAATGTCAACATACTATCAATTTATTATAGCTATATAAACTAGTATTACTTTAATAAAAACTGATTGTGTTTGTACATATGTGTTGTGACTGTGGTATAGTGAGAAGGATGGACAGATGATCAATGTTTACAGTTGGCTACATAAAATTATAAATATGAACTAGTCACAGATCTAATCTGTGTATCTGGTTCTTAATCTGCAAAGTAGAAGGAATAATGACAATCTTCCAGGTTTGTTGGGAGCATTAAATTAAATGGCATAATAGATATAATAAAAATTATTAGTCTTTGAAATAGAAAGACACCAATAAACTTATTTATATCAGAATCCTACTATATACTCATTGTAAATACTCTTAGTTTTATTAGACTCCAATTTAATTAAAGTTCAATAATTGTTAATATATGCAGTATTTTCTAAAATATACATACGCCTAACCTATTCTTTCTAATGCCAGAATACAAGTTATTCTACAGGTGAGTTTGGGGTTTAAGGTTGAATACCTAGATCAGGCACCACCACCAACAAAATCCTGCTATCATATGCTGTGGTGGGAAAGAGCTGAAATTAGGAGAATTTATGTAAACATCAGTTTACTTCTTTCACAATCAGTCCTGCAGCATACTTCTGAGCGCACAAAATGATAACTTTTTCTTCTTCCACTCATGTGACCTGAAAGGGCATAGCATGAGGCAATCTTCCCACCTCAAGGATGCTTGAATTCACACTAAGAAATAAGATTATAGGGGAACACTAACACACACACACACACACACACACACATACACACATCAAATAATGAAGAGCATAATCTTGTTTGTCTGCCAGTTATTTACCATTGTGTCTATAGCCTATAAAGATTGTATGGCTCGTTCCAAAGTGAAGGTCATTATACCGAATCTCCTAAATTATTCTGACACAAAATAATTTTTCTAAACATAATTCTCTGAATAGGTTTAGATCTTTTATGGAGTCAGCACTTCTGATTACAGATGATTCATATGAAGTATATGACAAGACCCCTGCCCTCAAGGGAAACAGCACAAAATACCCAACTAGAAATTGATATGTGAATTAATTTAATCAAGTTGATTAGGTGATCAATGTTCTAGGCCATCAGAAAAAATATATATTAGTGTTGATTCCAATAGCCTCAGAAGCCCTCCTGGAAGAAGGCTGATTAGAGTTGGATCTTGAAGAATGGATATGATTTCTATTGGTGAAGAGGACTAAGAAGGTCATTTGAAGAAGAAAGTTTAAGTACAGTAAGAGACTACTACTTTGAAAGTGAGTTTTGGGGTTTGAAATAGAAAGATGCAGAAAGTAATTTTGGGAAAACCTAGCTTACATCGTGGTGGTGAGTGTTCTAGTAAGAGTATCACGATCTTAGAAAAATAACTGATAGAGTAGAAAGAAACGTGGTCAGGAGAACATGATTCTGATTTTCATGGAACAGTTGAGGGATGAGGGTAAACTGTTCACTTCTCAGATTTAGCTTTCTCTTCTGCAATACACTGGTCTTGGGCTAAATGCTTTGAAAGTTGTCCTCAAATATCTGATCAGAGAACAGCTTCATCAAAATCACCTGCAAAATAGGGCTTCCTGGTGTCTGTTCTGAGATTCTGATTCTTAAAGATTTCAAGATATTTATTTTTACCCATCTTTTCAGGAGATTATGATAAGAATTCCAGATTTGGATGCACTGGTGCTGGTGGCACAGGCAATCCTAGGTTGCCTGAGCCTTGTCCTGGCTCATTTCAGAAAAAAAAAGGAACATTTCTTCTTCCTTTGCTGAAGTATGCAGCATAAGTTATGGTGGTTACGTGGTGCATTGAACTTCTCTGAAATCAGTAAAGTTTCTTTCTCCATTGCTCTTGCTAATTATGGTTCTTGGTTTAATCACTGGAGATAGCATATGTTGGTAGAGCGACTCAGTAATAAGATCCCTTACTTGATGAAATTTCTGCATAGCTATCTCTGCGTGGAAGGATGATGGATATCAGCCCCAACAAAATCTGAGAAAATTTCCTCATCAAGCATCCTGATTTCTGCTTGCATCCCCTATGAATGCGGGTTTTTTCTTTGGTCTACCACTGAATTCTTTTTCAAATTCCATGCCTTGAAAGAAAAATGCAGAAATATAACAGAATCTTTCTGGGGATATACCAGTGTACAATGCATCAGGGCTGCCAGTAAAAGAAACACATGTTGGAATACTCAGGATGGAAATAAAATTGATTCTGAAAAATAAGCAGCTGGTTATAAATCAGAGGGTAGAAAACTATGACCAGTGAGCCAAACCTGGCCCACTGTCTGTTATTCTAAATACACTTCTTCTGAAACATAGACACACCAATTTGCTTACACAGTGTCCATGAATGCTTTTCCATTACAACAGCACAGTTTAGTTGTTGCGGTAGACCATGCGGTCCACAAGGCCTCAAGTATTTACTAACTGTCCCTTTTTAGAAAATGTTTGCCAGCCTTTGCTATAAACATTCTTTTGCCCCTGACATATTTTCATTTCACTGGAAGTCTGTGGATAACACATGTCTGTAGTCGCTATCAAAACTCTTTATCTTCTCTTATTGTGGTACCAAATAAAATAAGACAAAAGTGAAGAGGAGAAAGAATATCATTGGTAAAAATTACAAATTTTAATCATTAACTAAATGAAATTTTTGATGAGCAAAGTTACAAGAAAAGAAATGGATGAGCCACAGTGAAAATTCAGTATTCTTAGAAACTTGTGACTATAAACATTATAAAAAAAGAAGCATTAATTATAACTTCTTTACGAGTATCAGAAGCCTTGAAATATATCTTAGGCCATGGTCTCAAAAACTAAACAAAGATGTAAACAACCCTGAACTCTAGTGGACTGTTTATAACAAAATGCCAAACAATATGGAAGGCTGCATGGTATCCTAAATCAATACCAATGTGCGTTTTGTTTTTGTTTGTTCCTTTTTTTTTTTTTATCACCCAGGAAAATAGAGATGATGATTTATTTGGTAAAGCCAACATCATCCTGCACATTTTCTGGTGAGCTTTGCTGCTGGTTTTGTGAGAGTTGTTTTGAGAGAAAGCCTTGTCAACATTTTGTCAAATGTTTTTATTAATCTGCACATTTCAGAATATATTTGTGCAATTCCTGGAAATGCTGAGTTTCACTGTTCCTCAGTTTCAGTAAAATATAAAGTACTTCTTCCTGATGTAGGTTCCTAAGAATCCCTAGACACACTTAGCCTTCAAAATCAGTCCCACTTCATTTGTTTTTCATCATATCACAGCAAAAAAAAAAAAAAAAAAAAAGCATAGTGTACCACCTGCTTTGACATTGCAGGTTATGAAGTAAAATGTGCTGCTACAATCAAACCACAAAATTTAAATTAACCACGAGGTGAGAGAGCAATTCCCCCACATGCAGTGTAGTTCAACTTGATGGTGCTGGTTTTATACAGGGTGAGGTCACAATTCTGCTCAGGCAAATGAGTACAATCAGAAAACTACTGGGTAAAGGGATGCCACAAGAAATAGAATTGACTGTGCCAAATAGCAGGCAAATTAGAACATTTAAATAAAAAAGTTAATGGAAAAAAATATAGAAATTTTTTTCCTTAAACATTGTATAATTTTGGTTGAGCTCAATAAAGACCCCAACTTACCCTTCTTACAGAGCCTGTCGGAGTTCAAATCTGCTTAGGCTTACAGCTGTTTACCCCAGACTAGATGCCTTGCTCCCAGGCAGCTGCTACCAATTAGAAGCTTCAGCCTGCAGCAAGACCCAGGCGAGGTGCATGGGGATTGACCTCCCCTTCATCAGAAATCATTGAAAAGTTTTACATGAGCCAAAGCACTGCTTCTGTTTCTTAATACGCTTGTATATGAGAATTTTTTGTTGGCTTCTGATGACACTTTTCACCAGTGTAATACCTCCCTGCTTTGAGCCAGCACTGTGTGCCTTGCTCTCTGCTCTAGTGATTGGACCTTTGGTAATGATATTTGTCACCTAATCTATGACCTAATCACTGTCCAGTTATTCCTGTCAGTGGATGCCTTGTAGAAAAATAAATGAGCTCCAAATTGCTTAGTACTTGAGGATTGGGAAGAAAAAGTTAAAGCAGCTGGCCTGTAATCCATTCACTTCTTGTTTAAGGAGAGAAGCATACAGGAAGCAAAAAAGGTGACCTGAAGTACTCTCCTAGTCAATTGAATTCCTAAGAAAATAAACGAATGATATTTTTATTTTATTTTTTTTTTTTTTATTTTATTTTTTTTTGAGACGGAGTTTCGCTCTTGATACCCAGGCTGGAGCGCAATGGCGCGATCTCGGCTCACCGCAATCTCCGCCTCCTGGGTTCAGGCAATTCTCCTGCCTCAGCCTCCTGAGTAGCTGGGATTACAGGCACGCGCCACCGTGCCCAGCTAATTTTTTGTATTAGTAGAGACGGGGTTTCACCATGTTGACCAGGATGGTCTCGATCTCTTGACCTCGTGATCCACCCGCCTCGGCCTCCCAAAGTGCTGGGATTACAGGCTTGAGCCACCGCGCCCGGCCACGAATGATATTTTTTCAGAAAAAAGATATCATATCTCTGAAAGCCCTCATCAAGATGTCCCTGGTTCAACATTAACTAGATTCAACAGAACCCAAAATCTGTGAGAGATGGCTTCCTAGAAAATGTCATGTAGAGATACTACTCTCTAAAGATACAAAATGGAGATTTTTTCATAATTTAAATGTCCCCCACAGCATGAGGTGCTCTTGGAAATCTCTCCTAGAGACACCTTTCTGGAGAAAATGGAGGATCTTGGGAGAGGCCTTTGACATCCCTTTAATTTTACCTGAGCCTTTGTTTGCCTTAGCCTTGATAGTTATTTAGTAACGTTTGATACTGATATGATCTTTGATTTGTTGGATTTGACAGTTCAATACTAAGCACTAGCACAGGACTCTGGTCCTTCTGTGAGACTACCTGGATTTGCCAGAAGAGTCCTTGTCTTTCCAGTTACTACCTGTGGGAGTTTGAGCATATTACCTAATGCTAATCTTTCAGTCATGTAATTTCCCTATGCTTAAAATAGTGATGATAAATAGTTTCTATTTTGAATTAATTGATGTAAACTTAAAACAATGATTGAGTCAAAGTATTATCATTAGTATTCAATTCAAGATGTTCTGCCTAGTACCATTTAACATAAATTATTTGCCGGCTATGTGCCAGACTCTGTTTTAGGCACTTTCTAAGAATTATTCCTCCTCTAATAACCCTGTGAAGTAGAGAGCAGTAGTTATACAAATAAGGAAAAAGAGGCAGATACTGAAGTTTTCCCTATGCACTCTGAAGCCATATATTTCATCTGATATAAAATATAATTACATACAATTTCTTTCATCCAAAATAAAGTAATTTCTAGTATCTTGCTACTCTAAATATGGTCTACAACATCTGTTTCTCCTGAGCCCCAGAGGAGACCTTCTGTATCCAAATCTGCATGTTTAATGAGATCCCTGCACAATATTCATGCACATTAAAGTTTGAAAAGTATTTCCAGGGCACAATCTCTGTCTCCCACTGTGAAGTGTAGCGGGCCCTGCATCTCTTTCCCTAAGCTTCTGTACTCTATACCAGGCTTGCACAAAGAGGAGGTAATATGACTAAAGATTGGAGTCTTTATCTGTGTTAAATAGTTTGCTGTGAATGTAGATGTTTATTTCCCATATCATTAAAAAAAAACTACCCAGGCCCAGTGGCATATGACTATAGTTCCAGTTACTTGGGAGGCTGAGGCAGGAAGACCACATGAGTCCAGGAGTTCAAGTTTAGCCTGAACATCATACTGAACACCTGTCTCAATAAAAGAAAAACAAAACTCCTGTACTTATTATGTACCATAATTTATAATTAAATAGAAATTTTTATTGACTTTAAAATTTTATTAGGCTATAAGGTTTAATCTTCACCTACATATCTGACAGTCATTTCACTGATGATTAGTGGCAATACTAATAATGGCAGAATGTGAAAGAGAAAATAAAGGAGTCACTTTAATTAAAAAAATGTTTCTTAACTGAGCTATTTAATAAATTAATTACACAAATTTTACTGAAAATCAAATAAATGAGACTCTTGTCTTCCATCTTTATTATAGAAAGGGAAAATACAATAACTCCAAAGGAGAAAACATTATATTCACAAAATCCATAAAATGTTCTGGCATAACAGAGATCTGAGGATTCCAGATAATGAATTATCTGAAGCTCAAGGAAAAACAAGTGGCATCAAAGATACAGGAATGTATCTTTGATACATTATGCATGGACCTACCCCTGGTAGAGAATTGATTAAAATGGAGTCTTAACAGAAATAGATAGCAAGAATTTTGCTCATATTTTAAATAAATTACAAAAGGCTAAATATGGTCCTAGTTGGTAGCTACAGATAGAAAAGGAATAAGGAGTTTGTGCCTACTCATAAGGTCTTTTTCACAGATTACCACCAGATGTTCATGAGAAAGACTGTGAGCAGGGCAAGAAAATGCTAAACTTAGTGCTATACAATCAGAAGAGAGGAGCAACTACTGCTGTAAGAAATACATGAAGCCCAACCAAGTCTCTCCCACTCCAAGGAACAAAAATTTTAACTTGCTGCAGGAAGTACAGTAAAATCTGCTAACCCCTGGTTAGAGATGAAGACCCAATGTGACCAGAAAAAATAAAAGGAAGAAATCCCCCTGTTTCATATAAATATATATGTGTGTGTGTGTGTGTGTGTGTGTGTATATAACTTTTTAAAAATCTATTAACATTAACTGTAGTAAAAACAAAACCAAATAATCCCCCAAACTCAGCTTAATTGCTAAATTGACACAACTGCCTACACTGATATGCTAGTAGAAGTGTTTCTATTTCCAAGCATAAAAAAAATTTGCCTCAGTTTTTACTATTCAACATCTTATATATATCAATCAATTAAAAAGCTATCATATGCCAAAAAAGCATATCATAGTTTGCATTGTCAAGGGACAATCAAATTCACACCTCCAGACTCAGAGATGACCCAGATGTTGAAGTTATCAAATAGGAAGTTGAATGTGACTGTGATTAATATCTTAAAGCTTATAGAGATAAAGGTAGACACCATGATATGGTTCTGCTCTGTATCCTCACCCAAATCCTGTCTCCAATTACAATCCTCATGTGTCAAGGGAGAGACCTGGTGGGAGGTGACTGGATCATGGGGATGGTTTCCTCGATTCAGATCTCATGATAGTGAGTGAGTTCTCATGAAATATGATGGTTTAAAAAGTATCACTTCCAGCTCGTTCTCTCTTCCTTTCCTATAGCCCTATGAAGAAGGGTCTTGCTTCCCCTTCTCCTTCCACCATGATTATAAGTTTCCTGAGACTTCCCAAGCTATGTGGAACTGAGTCAATTAAATCTCTTTTCTTTATAAATTACCCAGTCTCAGGCAGTATCTTTATAGCAGTGTGAAAACACACTAATACAGAAAATTCGTACTGGCAAAGTGGGGCACTACCATAAAGATAACCTGAAAATGTAGAAGTGACTTTAGAACTGGGTAACAGGCAGAGGTTGGAACAGATTGGAGGGCTCAGAAGAAGACAGGAAGATGTGGAAAAGTTTGGAACTTCAATGGTTTTGACGAAAATGCTGACTAAAACACACCATGCACAAAATAAACAGGGAAATTTAGACAAAGGGGATGGAAATTGTAAGGAAGAGGAAAGGGTAAGAAATTTTAAGCAGCATGACAGACATAAAGAATATCTTCAACAGGCTAAACTTGAATATGAATCAACAGAAATTACCTAATAGAAGCACAAAAGTAAACAATAAAATAAAGGAGAGTAAAAGGCAAAATGAGCAAGCCATACAAGAGCTGTGGAATAGTATCAAATGGTTTATCATATGTACAATTGTAATCTTAGAAAAATAAGAGAGAAATAATCAAGCAGAAGAAATACTTGAAAACATATCAAGCATTTTTAAATATAAGAAGACATTAAATTAGAGATCCAAGAATCTCAGAGAATACAAACAGTATAAGTACTAAAATGCCCACACATGCATATTCACACACACACGCCATCCAAAATGTAACAAAACCATAGTCTAATTACTGAAAACTAATGATAAATTTTAAAATAAAGAAAATACTGAAAGTTATTAGAAAAAGGACACAGTACCTACAAAAGAACAAAGATAAAAACTACAGCAGACACCTTGAAAGAATCTGTAAGGCAGAAGACATTGAAGTGATGTCTTTAAAGTGCTTAATGAAAAAACAAATCAACCTAGATAATCTACTCCATGAAAATATCTTTCAAACATGGGAGCCAAAGAAAGGCTGTTTTTTCCCCATGGAACATAAACTTGTGTGAAGTTATTACCAATTCAGTTCAGATCTATCCTATATAAGAAATGTTAAAGAAAGTTCTCCATGTAGAAGAGATATAATATCAGGCAAAAAAAAAAAAAAAAAAAAAAAAAAAGTTGACTATGCTAAAAAAAATTTCCAGAAATGGCCAAAATTTAAAAAAACACAGAAGACATTTTTCTCATTTTAAACCTCTTACATAGTAATTGACTGACTACAGCAAAAAGAGTAACAAAGTATTCTGAGTTCATAAAATAAGTCAAAGTAAAATACATGACAATAGCACAAAAAATGGGAGGGTGAAATTCTTGGTATACTGTAGTAAGATCCTTATACTACAATTGAATGTGTGTACAATTATTTGAAACTTGATTATGTGTATATTTTAAATGCTACAGAAATCATTAAAACAGATTTTAAAAGAGGAATAAATAATAATTCCATTCTTGGAAATAATAAGGTATCATTAAACTATGCAATTAAATAATAAACCAGATAGAAAAAGAATACAAATAAAAAATACATGAAGTAAGTAGAACTATGACTATCAAGCATATGTATAAATTGCATCAAAAATTTATCCTTTATCATTGAAATGGTTCTCCAATCTCTTTAATATACTTAATTTCAAATTTCAATATATTAAACCCTAGAAATATTGCTGTATTTGTAGTAAATAGCCAATGAAGACATTTATAGTTCAAATTGACTAAAAGTAGATTTTCTCACATAATTATTATTATTAGTAATAAGATGATGATTTATATAAGATGTTAGTTACTCATGAAGTTCAGTAAAAGACATTAACATTTCTTATTTTTTGAAAACTACACCAGTGATCTGCAAATTTTGCCTCATTTCCCTTTTTGGAATTAAAACAGCATTTCTCAACTTCTTCTTTGGCACAGTAACATATAGGACAATGTGTACTCATGTTGATAGTTGAAAACAGCAAAGATAAGCAAAGTTGTTTACAAAATGAGCAATATTATAAATAGACTACAATAATAATTTTGCTTAATTTATACATACACTTTAATTAGCATAAACATACTTGTCCAAGATGTTACATCTTTTTAAAAATTCTTGTAATGCTAGTGCTCACAATTACTTATGGACTGACCTAATATTAATATTTTGGTATGCCACCTAGAGAAAAAAAATGTAAATGTACTTTCATAATGGCAATATCCTTAATGCGACATTATTGATGTTGCCTTATCGGCATTAAACTAATGGCAAGACTGCAATTACTTTTGTACAGACCTAATAAAACCCCTTAATTTACAAAAATTATACTTAACTTGTATGTCTCCAGTGTTATAAAATCCTAGTTATCTAATTTTTAATTTAATGAATCAAGTTAATAGAGGTTCTCAAGCAGGCATGTTAAAATACATGAGTGAAATGAGAGGCAAAGAGGCCACATGAAAAAGTCTGGGTTTTGGTGACACAGGAATACACCTTCCAGCTTAGTCACTGACACGTGTTATAATGCTGAACATGTAACTTGAAACTTAGTGCCTCTGTTTTCTCACAGCAATTTTTAGTTTGTTGATTAGGGAAGAAAATTAGTATGGAAGGACTTGAGCATTGGATGAATTCAGTTATTTGAAATAACAAAGAGAGAGAGAAGATATGTCTTGTAAGTCTTCAATGTATGATGAATCAAGTCAGGTGATTTTTAGGACAATTAAAAACATGGTATTTATCTTTCTGTGCATGGTGCCTGACTTACTTAACTTAATGTCCTCCAGGCTTATCCATGTTGCTGCAGAATGACAGGATGACAGATTTTCATTCTTTTTTATGGTTGAATAGCATCACATTGTGTATATATATACACACACATATGATACAAACACACACACACACACACATATATATATACACATATACATACATACCACATTTTCCTTATTTATTCATTTGTTTAAGGACAATTAGGTTGATTCCTTATCTTGGCTTTTGTGTACAGTGCTGCAGTAAACACAGAAGTACAGATATCTCTTCACCATACTGATTTCCTTTTCTTTGAAAAAAAAATACACACACACACACACACACATATACACATATGTATACACATGTATATGTATATATTCAAAGAAAAAATATATATATTCAAAGAAAAATAGAATTATCCTAGATATAGTTATATATATATATATATATATACACACACACACACACACACACATACATATATATGGGATGCACATATATATACACACACAGAATAGCAAGATTTCTGGATCATATACTAGTTCTATTTTAAGCTCTACAAGAAATGTCCAACTGTTTTTCATAGTTGTCTTAATTTATATTTCCAAAATGGTGTATGAGTTCCTTTTTCTTCCCATCCTCATGAGCATTTGTTATTTTTTTTGTCTTTTTGATAATAGCCATGTTAACTGAGGTGAGATGATATCTCATTGCGGTTTTGATTTGAATTTTCCTAATGCTTAGTGATGTTAAGCATTTTATCATGTATTTGTTGGCCATCTGTATGTCTTCTTTTGAGAAATGTCTTTCAGGTCCTTGGGACATTTTCTAATCTGATTTATTTTTATTTTTATTTTTGCTGTTGTTTGAGTTTCTCAAATAGGAATAATAATCTGTTATAGAATGAATATAAGAAGATTTCTCCCATTCTTAAAGTTGTCTCTTTTCTCTGTTGATTGTTTCCTTTGTTGTACAGAATCTTTCTAGTCTGATGTGATCTGACTTGTCCATTTTTATTTTAGTTGCTTCTGCTTTTGAAGTCTTACTCAATGAATCTTTGTCCAGAGCAATGTCCTGGAGTGATTCCTCAAGTTTTCTTCTAGTAGTTTCTTAGTTTTAGGTCTTACATTTAAGTCTTTCATTCACTTTGATTTGATTTTTGTGTAGTTGCAAATAGGGGTTGAGTTTCATTCTTTTGCATATGGATACCCAGTTTCTCCAGCACCATTTGTTGAAAAAGGTGTGCTTTCCCCAAAGTATAACTTTGGTGCCTTTGTCAAAAATCAGTTGGCTTTAAACCTACAAATTTATTTCTGCGTATTTTTATTTGGCTCAATTGGTCTATTTGTGTGCTTTTATGCCACTACTTTACTGTTTAGGTTACTATAGCTTTAGCATATATTTTGAAGACAGGTAATGTGATGCCTCAGTTTTGTTTTTTGCTCAGTATTACTTTGGCTATTTAGGGTCTTTTGTAATAACACACACATTTTAGGATTTTTTTTCTATTTCCATGAAGATTGTCATTGGCATTTTGATAGGTTTTGTATTGAATCTGTAGATCAATTCAGTTGTATGGTGATTTTAACAATATTTATTCTTCCAATCAATGAACATGGGATGCCTTTCCATTTTTTGGCATCCTCTTTGATTTCTTTTATCAGTGTTTACAAGTTTCATTGTAGAGATTTTTCACCTCCTTGATTGGATTTGTTTATAGGTCTTTTATCTAAAATTATTTGTAGCTAATATAAATGAAATGGCTTTCTTGATTTTTCAGCTAGTTTGATTTTGCTGTATGGAAATGCTACTGCTTTTTTATGTGGATTTTGTATCCTAGACTTGGTTGTTTCTGTTTTATTTTTAAGCAATTTAAATATGCAACTTTTGAACTTTTTTTGGAGGAAGTATTTACCATTTTCAAAATTGTAAATGTTCATATACAGTCAGTGTGACATCTAGTCATCAGTCATCACTCTAGAAACTTTTATTTCTATGTATGAGAGTTGGAACTGATCTGAAGATTAATTTATTTAGCTTTTCTTACTTTTCTTTAATAACTAATAATTGCTGAAGAGAAAAATCTATCACATGACTATCTCACTTCTTAGCATGCATTGTAAATAATAAGCTTTAACATTAATAGGCTAACCATATATTTTGGACATTCTGTTTATTTTAGGTGGGCAAAATGCACATTTTAAAAATCTACAAATTTTTTGGTCATTTCATTTTGCTTGAAAAAATACCACTTTGTATAGCACATTTTGTGAATCATTCAACTAATTGAAGTTACTTACTCTTGTCTGAAAGAAGGGAATGCAAGTAAAAGAGCTAACAAGTAAGTAATTTATCTATCATAAAAATTATCAGCATTTAATACAGATAAATAGCGCATATTTAAAATTAAAAATCTTGTATATACTTAATATGAAAATCCATTTGTGCTTGACCAACTCATGGCAAGAAGGCATGTGCACTCTTAGCTCCATGGCAAACCAGTAAATGTTGAATGTGATGTTACTAATATCCACAATCTTGCTCTTAATTTCTAAATTTTCTAGGTATCTCATATTTCAAATTCTATAGTAAATCAAATGGTTAGAAACTTGGGGAGTTAAACTTCACTTATATATAGTAGATAGGCTACTAGGTAGGCTACTAAATAGGCTCTTTGTGGCATATAGGGAAAAAAAGCTTTCTTTTTCTTAAAAACATTCTATACCTTATGTTTTCAGAAAATAAGTTTGATAAAATGTTTTTACAGTTTAAAACTTCAGTAGGCATACCTTACTTCTGTTTTCAAATTATATTTGTTCAATTAATATTTATTCTTATTTATTTTATTTTATTTCTGTGAGCCACGGTCTCAACTCTGTCACTCATGCTGGAATGCAATGGTGCTACCATGGCTCCCTGAAGCCTTGAACTTCTAGGCACAAACAATCCTCCCACCTAAGCCTCCCAAGCAGCTGGAACTAAGGGTACATGCCATCATGCCTGACTTTTAAAAAACTTTTAAAAAAAAATTTTGTGGGCTGTGGTCCCACTGTATTTCCCAGCATGGTCTCAAATTTCTAACCTCAAGTGATCCTCATGCCTCACCCTCCCAGAATGCGGAGATTACTGGTGTGAGCCATCACACCAAGCCTGTTTGATGCTATTTAGATGCTTCATTAAGATGCTAATTTATATTTTTCTAAGTTGATAATTTGATTATTTCAAGTGTTCCTGAAATGTGATGATATTCAGACTGACCAATATAAAAGTAATTATCACTCTTAAAACAAATTTCATATCCATCCACAATTAAGAGGCTGATAGTACAGAAAATCATAAAATACAGATTTACTAGTTAGACTATCCTTTTACTTACAAAGATTTAACCTTTTCAAAAATAATCAGCAAAAACGGAGTGAAAGAATTACCAGATGTTTAAGTATAACTATAAATTTGTGTAGTGGAGCTAATTAGTTGATTAATTTCTCCTTATCCATTCAAGTTATGTTGAAAAACTTACTGACTTCCAGCAAACTGCAGGATATGTGATAACTTATTTTAACTAATTAATTAATATCCTAAATATGTAGGTTAGAGATTAGATAAATTGAATTACTTAGTCCAAGTCCCCACAATTGATGGGTACCTGCAAATTAGTAATGCAAATCTAACGGTGGTTTAATCATCAGAAATCTCTGAATAATGTAGCAAACTCTTGTTTTCAAGCATGTTGTTTCTAAAAGGAACAATACAAAAAGGAATATCCATGGAAATTTACAAAATTGAAAACTACAACACCCTAACACTCTGCAGATGAACGTTATTTTTATCATTTTGAAGGTGACTGAGACTTTCCAACTCAGACTAGAATACTGGAGAAATTCTTTCAAGAGTGATGTAACTTGCCTCCTTCAAAGTTGATTATCTAGGCTTTTTCTTGGTCACACAAGCTAAACTCTCACTTTTGCTCATGCAATTTAATTTTGTTCATTTATTTTTTTCAACTTTTTCTTAAAGCATCATTGAATCTAATGAAAGAGACTAGCACACTTATATACATATTTAAATATAAGATATGATTTGAATGCTCCAGGGCTATGTTCGAAAGATTTTTTTTTTCCACAAAATCTTTTCTTCTATATTGTATAATTTTTTTCAGGAGTGCGCTATAGATTTTCAATTATTTCTAAAACTTCACACTTAAATGCACCAGTTATTAATTACTGTCTACTCTTCTCTCTCATATTTTGATACTTCATTATTTTAATAGGAATAAGTTGGTTGTCATTCCTTTACCTATCTGCTATTTATTCATTCTATGCCTTTGCAAGTGGCCATGAGTGGCTTTACCCCTCTTTTCATCTGACTGACTTGTAGTCAACCAAGTAAGAGTAAGCTCAGGTTTCACCACAGCAAGGAGCCTACCCTGATCTAGACTTGTGTTAGATGCCTCCCTCCCTGCTATTATAATGTGCTCTCTTATATTTCCCAGGGTAAAAACACTTAATAGCATGAATATTCTCATCTTTTCCACCAGATAGTGGACCTCCTTGAAGATAAGGTCGTGAATTAACTATATAGGTAGCACCAGTGTTTTGATCACATTACACTCAGTAACAGTGTGTGTAACTGTGTGGAAGAGAAATCAATTAATAGATGAGTAACTGTATGTCTAGATGAATTAATGAATCAATGCAGAATGGCCATGGGTTGATTGTCTATACTTCAACCCATTCTCTTAGTAAGTGGTGCTAACGGCCATATTTTAAAGTAGTTTTGTCATTTTCTGAAACACTCCACTATATAATTTAAAATAACACTTTTGATTTGGTTTGTGTGTTTTTGCAAAAAGACACTACAATTCATTAATATAACAATCATCAGTTTTTCTGATGTTCCACATCACTTGGAT
Organism: Aotus nancymaae; assembly: GCF_030222135.1. NCBI lineage: Eukaryota > Metazoa > Chordata > Mammalia > Primates > Aotidae > Aotus > Aotus nancymaae. The sequence goes on from NW_026988413.1 coordinate 37,707,497, forward strand.
AAACCTGAGCTCATTTCCAGCTGCCAGATGTATTATGCTAACAGATATTTATATGTACTGTCATGGATCATAATTGTTTTGGAAAAAGACCTACGATTTTGATTAATGGCATCTATTGATTGGATATATGTGCTCAATGTAAATATGTGTCTGTTCATATCCAAATGGTAGGCAGATAAGTTACCTTTGTCCTAAAATCATTGCAATGAGTGATTTTCAGAACTCTATATTTGTTTGAAAATAACTAATGATTTTGAAATTTTCCAGACACTGTATATATTTAGAATGCCAATTTTTTTTCTTTTTAGTAAAGCAGTGTGAATACATGCCACCCTTCTTTCTGAGACAAACGAAAATACAGTTTTAATTCACCTTGTTCATGGACTTAAAACAGCTTACAGAAAAAAAAATGTTGATTATTGTTTTGCACCATTGTAGACTTATTTGTTTTATTACACAGCTTGAGATGGTTTCACACCAAATTAAAAATGTAGGTTATTCAAAGGATTAAGGTTGCTAGTTCAGCCTGAAGAATGATTCTACTGTAAACCATTTTTCAAAAGGGTGATAATTATATATACTATCCTTTTGAAAGCATTTTTAATTAAAATGTTAAAATAAACCTAGTATGTCAATGGAACTTTTGACTACACAATGGAACTTTTAAGACAGTAACTGTTAGTGACTTACAAAGTACTTAAAGATTTCAATGTCATAGAGCAGTAATTTCCCAAAATGCATGCTACAAATCACCACTCATTTACTTGGATATTAATGTGCAATATTTAAATAATCATTCAAAAATCAAATAAATTCTGAAACATTTAAACTATTATATGAGTTTGAGTTTCATTAATGCAGAAGTTCTCAGTAATTATATGCAATATAAAATTGGAAGCAGCTGTCAATAAGGGTACTAATGAGAATAAAAGTATTTGACACTATTCAATCATCATTTTACTTTACTCTTTAGCTCTACTTAACATTGCAATTACTCTCTTTTATTTTCCCAATTCATTTATTTAATTACTGAAGAGACAGCACATTCACAAACATCAAATAAAAATGTACAAGCAAGTATAAAGCAAAAACCTTCCTTCAAGCAACCTCATACTTTTATCAACTCTTCCCAACTAGATATTCAATGTCAATAGTATCCAATTTAACCTTCCACTTTCTTTATGCATAGACTAGTGCATGCATATATATATATATATATATATATATATATATATATATATTCCCTGTTTTATACCAAGATTAGCACATAAATACATAGATTAGAATACTCAAACACACCTTGTCCTTTTATTTTTTATGCATAAATTTTCTTTATGTGTTGCCACTTTCTTTATGCATTTATGCATAGTGTGTGTGTGTGTGTGTGTATATATGTATATATTCCCTGTTTTACACCAAGATTAGCACACAAGTATATAGATTAGAATACTCAAACACACCTTGTCCTTTTACTTAACGGAACAATCCAGAAATCTTTCCAAATCAGCACATAGATAGCATTCTTGTTCTTTTTCTTTTTTAGCAGCTGTATAGAATTCAGTTCTGTAGATATAATAAATATTTTCATCTAGAGTTGAATATTAAATTGTTTATAAAATATTTATACCACAGACAATATAAATATTTGTATTTATAATGACTTTGAGACCTTCTGCATTAGTGAAATGCATATAAATACTTTGCATCCATGCTGGTATACTTGAGTGATGACTTCACCAATGTAAAATTTCCAAGCAAGAAAGTATTATATTAATATTTTGATAGATTTTCTTAAATTGCCACTCATAGATGTTACATCAAAAATACCACATTAGAAGCACAGTCTGGCCAACAGAAGATGATGTCACTTATTTTTTTTTCCAATTGATAGCTGAGAAATACTATCTCGGTGTTATTTAAATATGTATTTAACTTAATCTGAGCATAGTTGAATATATTTCCATTGGTTAAATAGTTATTTGTATTTCTTGTTCTGTATTTTTTATGTTTTGTCCATTTCTCTATTAGATTCATATTCATCTTTTATTAAACTTTGATGGACTTTTTTATATATTAGATAAATATATATAGATAGAATTGTCTTTCTCATTAAACTTATTCTATGTTATTTAACTATTTTAGTTTACTATAGATAAAAGGTGGAGCTTTTCCTTCATATTTACTTTTCAATTTTCTTAAGTTTCTCATGATTTATGGTAGATTTTTTATAGAATTTCTCTTATATAGTTATATTAACATAATAAATGATCATAGTTACGATTGTGTTATAATTATATTACATCACTTAAGTTAATATAATGGCATATTAATAAAGATGCTATATTTATAGCTATTACATATCACATGTTAATTTAGTTATATAACATCCATTAATTATATCTTAAATAAAGATAATTTTACTGCTTCTTCACATTTTTTTGACTTAAGACCCAGAAACAATGTCAAATAATAGTTTTGAAAGTTGGAAGATAGATCTTATACTTTTCCATGCCTTAGAAATGACCACATAATTCCCCACTTAGATATATAGTAATATGGAGAACTATATTAATAAATTCCTAGAATTCAAACTTTTTTGTGGCTCCTTGTATAGATTTTAATTAGTCATGGCACATTATTTTTAAGGTATTATTATAAATAATAGTTGTTATTAATTTATAACTTTTGCCTGACAATTCTCTAACTTCTTTTATAATTGTACTCTTCCAAAGCTTTTTTTGATGCTTCTGATTTTTGTTCATCTATACGACCTCAGGTTAATTGTAGATGTTTTCTCAGCTCTAATTTGCATTTTGTGTAGTCTGCCAGGTATAGTATCATGCTTGTTTTGATAAGTTCTGTTTTTAAGTTTGATAAATTAGTTTTTAAATTCTTCATTTTTATTTTTGGTTATGTTCAAGAGGTGAAGAAAATGTACTTCTTTCTTTAAGTTCTCTTTCAAGTGGATTCTAAACCACAGTTTCCCTTGTTTCTTTGTGGCTGGCTCTCCAACTTGCTTGTCAAATTACCTTCCCTTATCTAGCCAGTAACTGTGAGAGTTCCTCTAGCTTTGTTTATCAGCCTCCTTCTCTCTTTATTATGTACTCTTTTCCTGGATATTAACATGCTTTGGGGAGAATACTCACAAATTTATAACTCCAAATCTATATTCCCCTAAACTTTTCAGACATATATAGGAATTGTTGATACAACCCAAACTGATGTCATCATCTTATTCCCCTACATCAAGTGTAGAGGAGAGACTTTCGGTTGATCCTCTGATTCCTGTTTCCTAATGTTCATGCCCTTCTGTGGTTTTTCCTAGTTGAATATGGGTGAAGCTTGCTTCTAATCAATAGAACACAACACGAGTTATATAATGTACATGATCTTGTGTGAATGTTTATGTCAGGTGAGATGTAGCACCCATCTTGTTAGCAAACTATCTTTCCCATGCTGGTTTTTGGAAGTAAGCAGCCATTCTGGGAAGGAACTGAGCCTGACCTCTAGCTGATAGCCAATAGGAAACTGAGGCCCTCAATAGATAGCCATAGAGAAACTGAATACTAACAGCCACTGAGCAAAAAGGTTAATTATTTTGTAGCCAAAGCTTGGATGATACCGAAGCCCCCCTCAACACTTTTATTGGAACTTTGTGAGCTTCTAAAGCAGAGGAACCAGCTATATCATGACCAGATTATTGACACAAAAACTGAAATAATGTGTGTCTTGTTTTTAGCCACTAAGTCTGTGTAATAGATAGTTATGTAATCAGCACAATAGATAACTCATGTACCAAGGATTTTTCCAGATCTCCTATTTCAGTGAGCTTACTCTTCCTCAGTCAGTTATGCAAGCCAGTGACCTAAGATGCTTCCTCATTATTCTCTACCTGCTTTGCTCTGCATTTATTCTATTACCTAAGTGTTCAATAAGTCTATTTAATCTCCATCACTAAAAGCACAGGCCAACCTCAGAACATTTGTGACCTTGTTCTCTTCAGACTGGTTTATTTAGGGTATCTCTAGTTTAGGTCCAATCTTTTCTCTGCACCCAGGATATTCTTAATACAAGAATAGAATCACTTCATGCCTCCTCTAAACATTTCATGAATGGCTTTCCTTCAACAACAGCTCAATCTTTAATTGACTCATAGGCTTTGAAAGCCTGGTTCTTCATCACTCCTATTGTTTAAAATACTTTCTTTGCCTTTGCTGTATAGGTCTGCTTTCTGTCACTGGACACTGCTTATGTTTTTGTTCACTACAAACATCTTTGTTCCTGCTTTTGCTACTTAAATATTACACATCCATTTAATCTCCTTTAAATTTTCACTTCCTTTGTTGGCTTCACAGGCTAATAAGAACCTCATAATATGAAGTACCTTTTGTCGATATGATATTTTACAATTGCTGTTTTAAACACTTATCTTCGTAATTGCTTTATGAATTTCCTTGACGAGACATATCAATTGACTCTCCAAGGCAGTCTTAGGTCACATAATAGAGTGTTATGTAAATGTCCATTAAATGACTGAAGCGTGGTGATTTCCAAATGCATTTAATTTTGAAACCCTCACTTTGAAGTCAAATAGCTTACAGGACTACATTTCTGACAAGTAAGCTTTGGGAATTATTGAATAAAATAGCAAAACTAAAAAGGAAACTTTAAGGTTGAGTTGAATTCCTTCACTGGGCAGATGACAGAACTGGTGCCAGGAAAAGTTAAGGGCTTGGACAAACCCTCAAAACAAGGACTTGACAGAGCTGAAAGTAGAATAGGAATGTCTTGACTAGTTTTAGTTTTATATTTATGTTGCTATAGAATAAAAAATTAAACTTCTGTAATTTTTTTTAAATGTTAGAATTTTCACACAATGAAACTGTTATGAATTAGAAGAAAATAGGCAAAGCTCTGTGATCATAGTTTAAAAAAAAACTTTTAAAAAGACAGTTGAGGAGATAGATGTATTATGAAAAATATTCATTACATAAAAAAGACTTCATTTAAATGCATTTCCAGAACAAAATGCAAATTATCTTTGTAGGAATAAAAATAACTTTTTTTCCCCATCTGATGCCTACCATTCTATCTTAATCATCACTACTGTTTCCTACTAAGAGTGGGAAATCAATTCATTTTTCCTGTTTATTTTTACCTTTCACTGTGATGGATGAGTCTGGGTCACTGGGGCCTTCTACGTGGTCTTCAGAATCACACTTAGAAAACATTCTTGAAACAAATCCCTATGTGGCTCAGGATATATTTTGTAGCATGTAACGACAATCAAGTTAGAAGAAATTTCAGCTTTCTAAATTATTTACAGTATTAATTTTAGTGTTCTGAAGCCAAATTTGTTTAAATAAAAATGGACGCTATTTTTAATTGCCTGAAAAATTGGTTAGTGTCTATGTGAAAAATCATTGGCCCTAACAGTAATTCAAGATCATTAGATAACTGTGCCATCCATTGATTTCATTTGGCTATTCTGACCTATTTTGAGCTCTGGAAACAAACTGGGCATGTTTTCATCAACCCCACTTGACTTGTGCAAAGTTCATTATGGATTTAGGAACAGATGGGCTGCTTATAACATCCAAAAATATCTGATGTTCTGGTTATATCTACTTTCATAATGTGCAATTTTTTAAGTTGAGAGGAGGAAAAATAATTCTTAAAACAAGTTTTTCTAATCTATTTATACAAACACCCATGTATACAAATGTAGACATATGTTATACACATAAACATTTTATATACATATATTTATATACAACACATATATGACAATATTATGTGACAGACAGTACATTCTCCTAGACTTTTGCTAAAATACTCTTAATGTGAATATTGCAATTGCCTCAGGTTTACATATTTTTAGTAAAATACCTGCAAGACTCTCATCGCTCTTTCCCAGGAAGTATAAATGGCAGATACAGGCTATAGGCCAGTGGAGGATACGAGGTCAATAGTCACTGAGAGTTTTAGAATTATAATTGTTACCTTGGAGATGAGACTTGAAAGCGAATTTTGTATAATAAAACAATCTAATGGCATTACTACTAGCGCTAAGTAACAGTATTTTTTGTAATTATGAAATTGATAATAATATAGATCGATTACTTTTTAAAATAGGATAATATGCTGCATTACTAAAACTCTTTGAGTAGGATGCAAGAATTATCCAAAGGAAGTAGATAGCTTTGTGTTTACTGTGGCCAGTAGAGTTTCCCTAAGAAATGTATAAGATACCTTCTCATGTAATACTTGCCTTCTGTCAGGGAATCTTAATGTTTTTCACAATTAGTAAAGATGGCACTTATACATTTTCTAAATTTTTTGGGACTTGGAAGAGTAATTTACATTAAAATAGCTTAATAGTGAATTCTTTAAAGCAGTGCTACTTACCTGTTAATTGAAATAGGATTTCATCCAATGGCAAAAAGGAGCTACTTAAATATGGAAGAGAAAGCAATTTGTTTGGCCCAGAGGGATTCATTGGTGAATTCCACCAAACATTTAAGGAAGACATACCAATTTTTTACAATCTTTTCCAGAAGATAGGAGCAGTGGGAATAGTCCCTAATTCATTATAAGAGATGAACATTACCCTAATTTTCTCCCTTTCTTTGTAGTTGACTCACCATTTCCCTTGTGTTACCTTCCCTTATCTAGCTAGTAAATGTTGGAGTTCCTTTAGGTTTATTTCTGAACCTTCTTCTCTCTTTGTCATATATTCTCTTCCTGGACATTAACATGCTTTGAAGGGTGTAATCACAAATTTATAGCTCCAAATCAATATCTCCCTGGATTTTTCAGATGTATATTGGATACAAGACAAAGACATTTTAAGTAAAAGAAAAAAACTACAGACTAATATATCTCATAAACATATAAGCAAAACCCTCAAAAAATTAGCAAATCAAATCCAACAATATCCAAAAATAATTATTAATTATGATCAAATAGGATTTATTCCTGGTATGCATGGTTAGTCTGTCATCCGAAAGTTAATTAATGTAATAAGCACATCAATAGTTTAAGGAAAAAAATCATAAGATTAAATCAATAAATGCAAAAAGAATTTGAAAAAAATTAACCTTTTATGATAAAACCTTTGAATAAACCATGAATAAAAGAGAACTTCTTCAATTTCATAAAGAATAGCTATGAGAAACCTAAAGCTAATATGCTCAAAAATAAGAAACTAGATGGTTTTCTACTAAGATCAGAAAAAATTCAAGAATGTCCCCTTTCACCACTGATTTTCAAAATCTTACTGGAAATCCTAGCTAATGCAAGAAAATAAGACAATAAAGTAAGAGGCATACAAATTGGGAAAGAAGCAATCAATCTGTTCTTATTTTCAGAGGAAATAATTGTTTATGTAGAAAATTCCAAAGAATTGACCAAAAAAATCCTGTAACTAATAAGCAATTATGGCAAGGTTGCTATAAAAAATTTCTTTAATATATTAGCAATAAACAATTGAAATTTGAAATTAAAAAGATAATACTATATTAGCACCATAAATGGAAATATCTAGGTATAAATCTAAAAAAATACATATAAATAAAATTTATATAAAGAAAAGTACAAATACTGATAAAAGAAATCAAATAACTAAATATATGTAGAGATGTTTCATGTTCATGGATAAGAAAACTCAATATTGTCAAGATGGAAGTTCTTCCCAATTTGATCTGTGGATACAATAAAATCTCAATCAATATCCTAGCAAGCTATTCTGCAGATATTTTAAAAAATGATTCTAAAGTTTATATGGAGATGCAAAACAACCAGAAGAAAAAACATAATATTGAAGAAGAACAACAATGGAAGACTGATACTAACCAACTTCAGTCTTAAAATAAAACTAAAGTAATAAAAGTAATGTGGCATTGGTGCAAAACTAGACAAATAACTCAATGGAACTAAATTAGTCAAGATATAGGGCCACACAAATCCAGCCAACGGATCTTTGACAAAAGAGCGAAGGCAATACAATGGAGAAAAGATAGAAAGGTAGTCTTCAACAATTGATGTTGGGACAACTGGGCATAACATAGTAAAAAATCTAGATGCCTTTGAGTTTGGCAATGTCTTTTTAGATATATACTGAGGGCATAATCTATGAAAGAAAGAATTGATGAGTTGGGTTTCAGTAAAATTAAAAATCCTGCCCTAGGAAGACACTGTCAAGAAAATGAGTAGACAATTCACAGATTATGAGAAAATATTTTCTTTTCTTTTCTTTTTCTTTTGGTATTAAGGAGCAGAGAGTTTAATAGGCATGAAAGAAGACAGAAGAAAGAATGAAGAAGCTCCCCTGTACAGAGACAGAGGGAGGGGGGCTCCAAAGCCAAGAGAGAAGACTCTAGAGAAAATATTTTTAAGGATATATCTAATAAATGACAATTATTCAAAATACATTAATACAAATACCGAAACTCAATGAGAAAAAACACAATTTGTAAATGGACAAAAGATACAAACAGACATCTTGCCAAAGAATATACACAGATGGCAATTAAGTATATGAAATAATGATCAACAACATACTCTGGTATATACTGAATGTATGTGTCCCAGTACATGATATTTTGAAAAACCTAATCCCCAATGCACAGTATTAGGAGGTGGCATTTGGAAAATTATTAGGTCAGTAGTGTGGAGTCCTCCCTCAATCATGGGATTAGTGCCCTAATAAAAAAGATGCAAGAGCTTTTTGCTCCTTCTGGCATGTAAGGATACAGAGATAAGACAGCCATCTATAAACAAAGAAATGGGTCCCCACGAGACACCAGATCTTTAGGAGCCTTGATCTCAGACTTCCCAACCTTCAAAACTGAGAAATAAATGCTTATTGTTTAAGCTACCTAATCTATGGTATTGTTGTTGCTGTTATAGCAACCTAAATAACTAAGAAATACTTTATTAAGGAAATCTAAATTAAAATAATAAGATACCAATATTATCTATTGGAATGACTCAAATCCAAAACACTGACATTACCAAATACTAACAAGGATGTGGAGCAATAGGAATTCTCATTCTTTGCTAGGCAGAATGCAAAGTGATACAGCCACTTTGTTAAACAGTTTGGCAGTTTTTTAAAAAACTAAACATGGTCTTACCATATGATCCAACAATTGCACCCCTTGATATTTAACTAAATGAGTTGAAAATGTCTGTCCATGCAATATCCTTCACATGGATGTTTATAGTGGGCTTATTCAGAATTGGAAAAACTTGGAAGCAACAAAAATGTCCTTCAACAGGGGAATGGATAAGTAAACTGTGATACATCTATACAATGAAGTATCATTCAGTTCTAAAAAGAAATCAGATATGAAGCCACAAAAAGGTAAGGAACAACCTTAAATGCATATCATTAAGTGAAAGAAACATATTTTAGAAGGTAGCATACTGTGTGATTCCAAATATATGACATTCTGGAAAAGACAAAATGATGGAGACAGTTAAAAAAGAATCAATGCTTGCAAAGGGTTTAGGGGGACAGTGGGATGAATAGGTGGAGCACAAGGGAATTTTAGGGCAGTTAAACTATTTTGTATGATACTATAATGGTAGATACATAAATTATGCATCTGTCAAAATTCCTAGAATGTAAAATATACAGAGTGAACCCCACTTTTTAACTATGGACTTTGGTTGATAATCAGGTGTTACTTTTGTTTCAGCAGTCATAATCAATGTACCACGATGGTATGGGGTGTTGATGGTTGGGCAGGTTGAGTATGGTTGGGGAAGGTGTACATGGGGACTGTCTACACTTTCTGTTCAATTTTGCTGTGAACCTGACACTGCTTAAAATATAGAGTCTATTCATTTTTTTAAAGAGCAATTCATTTGTTGTTGTTTCTCTATGGAAGTAGATAGAATGAAACATTTTGAGAATCACAACTTAACATGAATCATTTTTTTTACAATTCTCTTTTTGGTAATCTTGCCACAACTTGTTGGTGTTTTCTTTTGGATGAACTGGATCTGCCTGTTGTTCCATGCTCATGCATAGTCCTTTCCTGCTATCCATCTCTTTTCTTCTAGTGTATCGAATATATCTCTAAAAATATAATTTTTTTAACATAAAATCACCTAGAATACTAAAGTAGAAACATGTATAATTATTGATCTTGTATTGTATCTTTTCTGCTCTACAATAATTTTTATTAACCCTACTGCAATACCTAAAACTCTTAGAGATGGGTATAACATACGTTTTATATAATATAGTCTCTTTGATGACTGATATTCACCACCTATAACTTCTCAGTTTCCAAAAGTGGAAAACTGAATGCTTAATATTTTATATTTTTATCAAAACATTTAAATTATTTTTGTCATGAACAAATTTTCAGCTCTTTGTTCTTTAAATAAACTAGCAATGATTTTAGAGCTTATGGCCTTCATTTTAAACATCTGCACAGTTGAATATATCTAAAATACAATCTTTGTTGAGTTGTGAATTATGAAGTGGGGCCGATCAGAGAAGACAACCTTTCCATTTTAAATTTTTGTGTAAATCACCATATTTTTGCAACAGCTGAGCTTGTAGAACAAAAATGAGTCAGTCAGATGTTTGTTTCATGGAACATGATTATAGAAATTGCACCTGCTATGCCATAGGCATGACTTCTAAAGGAAATTGACTAGTTTTCATATCTAATAGAAATTATACAAGGCATTATTGGAACATAATTTTGGAATAGTAGCCAGTTTTCACTTCAGCATTTCTTGGCCATCTAAAGTTGAATATTCGACATAGAGATGATTAATCTTTTAATAGATAATACAAATATAAGAGATGTAATAAATAAATTATACTTTTCCAAGTAAAAATACAGTTCACAGAAAATGAGAGTATTTGAAAACCTATACGTCTTATGGAGAGACAATAGCCAACAGAGCTTATGAGCATAGAGTCTATAGCCAAACTATTAGAGTCAAGTAGCCAAACTACTTGAAGTGGGATCAGATGTCATTTACTAGCTTTGCGATCTGAGGAAGTCATTTAAATTCTCTGTGCCTCAATTTCTTTATTTGTAAAAGAAGGAAAATTATGCCATCTACCTTAAAAATTAATTATAAGATTAAATAGACTATAATTTGCCTAATATATTGCAAGTAGTCCTGATGATATCAATGATGATGACAAAGAAGATGATAATTATCTATGTCAATTTATTAATGTATAAGGTACTTGTTTATTACTTAGAGGTAGGTATGGAGCAGCCACTTTCAGAGACATAACTGATCTGTTTATAAATAGAGTAAAATATGATCAATTGGACAAGGGGGAAAAGTCTGAGTTAATTTGAGAAAATTATGTCTTATTTCTTTCAATTACCTATTTTTCTATGTATGCACTTCAATTCACAAAAGCACACAAACAAATCATTCATTAATTCTTTCATTCAAATCTGCCTGAAGGAAATAATGATGTAGAGAGAACCATAATCAGAGATATCTGGTGTGTTATTTCAATTCCACTATTTTGACAATTGTTTTTAACAATTTTTTTTAACAATTGTCAAAATAGTGGAATTGAAATAACACACCAGATATCTCTGATTATGGTTCTTTCTCAGTTTCTATTTTTTATTTCCTATTTTTCTCAGTTTTATTTTTACTTTGAGGCTTATAAGTTCTTATAGGAAATAAATAAGATGGCCTGTGTATAACACTTAACCCTGTTCTGGTTCTTTTGGAAGACATTCTGAGGGCATGACTTGTAGTAAAAATTTTAAAAAAATATGTAAGTTAGCATGGGAATTTTGGGGAGGTTGAAAATTTATTTTCTTTAAGATAATAAACATAGAATTACAACTGTCTCTGGCACATTGTGATAAGATTTTAGTACTTTTATTCACTTATTTTATCTTGACAGCAATCACAAGGTTTCTAAATCAGTGGCAAACTAAATATTTACTCACAAAAATGTTTTGGCATTGGTTCCCCATGTTCCATTTCTCCAGCAAGTGACATATTAGGGCAGATGTCAACCTCCATGTACTACAGGAGAGAAGCCCTGAATTATGGACTTCAGCACTTTCATAGGGATGGTTTATAATGTCCCTCTCCTTGTGAGAGAGGCAGAGAATTTTTTTCTCTGTAACTTACATAATCATATTACTTCTGGAAAGACAGAAGGAAGTTCTTTAGGCTGTTAGAGCACTTTGTAACGCAAGCAAATGAAACTGAGATGGTGATGATTAGTACTAGTAGTAGTATCATCCCTTGAAATGTGAACAAATGGCTCCACGGAAGAATTATCTTTAAATCTGCCTGGAATATTTCACTGTCTTTCACTTCCAAGGCTTGCTTATCATTCATTTATCCTTTAACTCAGGTTGCCATTAATTTTTGCTGAGAAAGCTTTGACCATGTAGAAACATGAAAATAGTTACATTGTTTCCTGATTCATAGAGGTACTCAGTAATGACTGAATGATTAGAGAACTGAAGGCTGGGACAAACACCTGTGTTACTGCAGAATAAATGAAGAACATGATGTATCTATATATGGATGAGGCTTTCCTCAGTCTGGTCCTGACCTGTTACATTAATGGCATTTTCTACTAATGTTCCGCCCATTCCATGTGCCAGCTTGCCAATCTTTCGTGGCTCAATACTTTACAGCTAATAGTTCCTTGGTTTTCTCATTTTCTCCCTGGCAATGCCATATATTTCAATCCCACTCAAAGTGTGCCTCCTCTGTGAACTCCTTCCAGATCTTTCCAAGGTAAAAGTGTTGGCCTTTCCTTGGCTTTCCTACAGTACTCTGGTTAAATAGTAGTGAATCTTTTAGACAAGAGATTGTGATATTACTTATTACTATTACTACTTTATGGGCTTAAATTTAAAATTTACTCAACAATGGTCCTGATATGTAAAATTAATGGTATTTTCTAAAAATGTGCAATAAAAAGCACAACAAACACAAGAGCATACCTTCTCCCACACAATGTATGTTAATTTCTAAAAATGTTTACAACTCAAATATTATCTATGTGGCTGTAACTTCTTTGGTATTGCTAAGCAAGTTCCACGCCATCCTTAGAAAATCTCATGGAGAGTATAAAGGCCAGATCAGTGATTCACAACTGGTATGTACACTGCCCTATATAGTCATTCATTCATGTTAAAATGGTATAAAATTTTAAAAAGCATAACCACAAAACTTCAAAGAATTGTTTATTTATCTTCTTGGTATTTAGTTTACCTGATGAATAACATTTTGTTGTGTGTGTTGGAAAACTCACTCTATTGTATTTTAAGCGTCTAATTACTTGTCTGACTCGGGAATTTTTGTGTTTGTTTGCTGTACTTTGTTTTTTATTGTAAAATGTAAAATATAGAAAAGTACATGAAATATAAATGTGACTTAAAAAAAAACAAAATTATCAACCATGTCACTCAATGCAAGAAACAAAACATACCACATATCAGTTTGCTCTCAATTTCTGTAGCTTTAATACATTTTTATCTTATTAGTTTATCTCATCTTTTAAAGATGCTAGCAGTGTATTATTATAAAAATAGATAAATAAACCAATAAAACAGTAGAGAGTGTCAAGTAATAGACCAATACATGTAAAGTCACATGATTTATGTTGAGAGCATCAGTACAATTTAGTGATTAATATGATGGTCTTAAATTTAAAAGTCTGGGGTCAACTATATAGCCATAAGGAAAAAATGTAATTTTAACAATTTTCTCACACCAAACCCAAATAACTTCAAACAGATAAATAAGACCAGGCATGGTGGCTCATGCCTGAAATCCCAGCATTTTGGGCTGCTGAGGCTGGTGGATCACTTGAGGTCAGGAGATGAAGAGCAGCCTAGCCAACAGGGTGACACCACATCTCTACTAAAAATAAAAATTAAAAAAAAAATACCTGAGCATGGTGGCATGCACCTGTAATTCCAGCTACTTGGGAGGCTGAGGCGCACGAATTGCCTGAACTCAGGAGGCGGAGGTTGTAGTGAACTGAGATTGCACCACTGCACTCCAGCCTGGGCGATAGAGTGAGACTCCTTATCAACAACAACAACAAAGAATTATGAGCATAAAGGTAATTTAAAAAATATATAGATAAAAACATAAGAAACATGTTTATGATCTTAGAATAGGCAAGACAAAGAGAATTCATATAGTAGTAAATTTTAAAAAGTATTTAGAAATTAAACATGAAAAGTTGAACAGATACCTCACAAATACACCAAAATCATACAGTGAAAAAACCAAGATCACTAGTCATGACAGGAGTGCAGGCCAAGTCCACACACATGCAAAAATACTACCATATATCCACCAGAATAGTTAAAATAAAGAAGCAAACCACATCAAGTATCAAGCAAAGATATATATAGACCAAATGAAACACATATATTGCTCGTACCACTGTAAATTGGAACAACTACTTGGGAAAACTTTTTGTCAATAATACTAGGTCAACTTTAGTATATATTAACAAAAAGTTTTCCCAAGTAATTGTTTACATTTACAGTGGTACCAGCAATATATGTGTTTGAGTTGGTCTACATCCTTTCTGGATACTCGGTGTGGTTTTTCATGCAGCCTATTATCCCAAACTCCCATTCTTCATATATATTCAATGAAAATTACTATTTATGATCAAGAAGAAGAAAGTAAGACAATGTGTATAAGAGGACTATTTAAAACAAACAAACAAACAAAAAAACCCTAAAATCAATCCAGATGTCGAGCAAGAGTAGTGTGTATAATATATGATGGTAAATGAAACGGAATGTAACGAACAATGCAAAAGACCAAGTCTCTTCTACAAAACCCAGCATGGATGATTCTTACAGGCATAATTTTGACTAAAAACAAGACGAGGCAAAAAGACTATATGGCATAATGTCATTTAAATAAAACTCTCTGTAGCGATAGTGATCATGTTTGTGAGGAGAGTTGCTTAGGAAGGGCTATCTTACCAGTAATGTATGAGAGGGAACATTTGGGACTGGAAATAATACAAATCTTGATATGAGAGATAATTGCATGCACACATAAAAATGAAAAAAAAAATTGGCTACGTTCTTATTAAAATTGAGCTATAACCCTAAAATTTGTGCGTTTTAACGTAGCTAAGTCTTACTTTAAAAAAAGAAAAACATTTTCTTATCTGTGTTTGACTTTTTACTGTCTAAATTAAGAATCACATTATCACGTAATATTCATTACAGAAATTTTCTGGGAGTGCATTGGCTTTATAGATCAATTTAGAGGGAATTAACATCTGTACAATTTTAAGTCTTCTAATCCCAGAATAAGGTGTATATTTTCTTTTCATAAAGTCTTTTTCATTTTTTTAAAAGTATCATATTTATATAGCGTTTTCAAATATTATCTTAGATTTATGTTTTATAATTGTTCTTTTTGACAGTATTACAAAAAGCATCTTCTGTTTGCAGCTGAAAATTCTTATTTCTCTATATTGGACCTTATAATAAATAACAAAGTTTTCAATTCATGTTTATACAATTTGAAGAAAAGGTAATGTAAAAGTCAGTTTCTACCTCTAAAGTTTCACTAACTGTAAATTGGTTCATTAACCACGAATATATGAATATAAATACTTTTTCATAAAATTTATAATTCAAATATTTTTATCTTCTTAAAAAAATAGCAACCATTTATAACCATAGCAAACATTTATTGTTTAATTGCCATATGCTAAGTGTTGTGCCAAACATTTAACACACGTAATCATAATTAACCTTACCACAAACCTGATTTAAAATCCATAATTATGTACATTTCATAGGTGAAGAAACTAACACATAGACTATTAACATCTGTGATACAATATCAAGTTAGAGCCAGAGCTGGATGAATGATCCAAGCCTTTCTGACTATAACAAAGATGAGTTTAAATATGATTTAATTTATTCTAATTAATTGTAGGATCCAGCATGATTATTGATTAAAACAGACCCATCTTCACTATCATCAGCATTAATTTAACAAAGACTATTTACAACTCATCTTGTATGTGGGATTTAATTATTTTAATCAATTGTTGATGAAGCTCAAATATAGATTAAAAACATTTCATTACATTGAAAAAACAATTTAACATCATTATAAATGAGCTAACCATGTATTGCTGATATTTGCCAAATAATATTACAAACTGTATTATAAGTTTAGTGTGGATACAAACATATTACTTCAAATGTGCTTTAATGAGTATATTCTTTGGTGCAAAACAGTGCCATTTTAATGAGACAAAAAGTATCATCTGTATTTCTTAAAAAATAAAAAAAAATTTTGCTATATTTAAGTTAATATTAAGGGTTATAAGTATAAAATGGCCATCAAATGTATCATGGAATATATGTGTAATGGAAGAGTAATAGAGTAGATGCCTGTACAGGAATGTCAAACATTTGACATTCTTGAAGGCATTTGCAAACACATTGCTTACTCTAATGGAAATTTTAATATAAATTAACACAATTAGTTTTAGTTAAATGCAGTTCATAGAAAAGAACCATGTTTTTCACAGAAGGAAAGAACTGGTGCATACATTATTTTAAGAATATCAATAAACCAGCTGATTTTTACTAAGATACAAGGTCATATAACCAAAATAGAGTTTATAATTCTGCACAGTGTGGAAAAGGGAATTATTTAAATAAGAATGTGTGAGGAATAGTGGTATGTAGTTCAGTTTGAAGTGAAATATTTTATGGTAAGAAAAAATCTTCATGGTTTAATTCACTTTTCATCGATAATACAATGAAAGTTTGCCATTAAAATATTCTAGGAAATCACCACTAATTCAGTTTATTTGAAGCCTCTGTCCTGTGTAACAGAAGGAATTTTTTCTCAAAAAGATGAAATTGCAACAGCACAATAAATCTGAAAACAACAAATGCATTGCACTTCCTTTGAAAAATGGCAAAACACACACACACACACACACACAAACACCCACACACAAACACAACACAGATAACACAAACTGATAGGTTTTGAGCTTTGTTTAATGTGGAACTTTTCACCACAATTAACATATTTCAAACAGGTTAAAGACAGAGAATTTTGTGTTTATTTAACCTACCCAAAGTGTCCTGAACTTAAATAGTAATGATGTATAAGAAAGTATCTTATTAATATCATAAAAATATACCTAAAACATCTAATTTAATGAAATTCATCTATATATAAATACTACATAAAATGATTAAATTCTCATTTTTTCCTGTGGAATCATTGGTCTTCTTTGTCTAACAGAAATTTCATTAATGCTTTTAAACTTTAAAAAGTCTTTTCTTTCCCCTAAAATCTTTGAAAAGAACAAGTAACTGACTGTTATTGACATACCTCTTAATAAATTTAGAATTTCTCATTAATTGCAGCACATGGATTTATTCCTATTCTGTTTCTCCCTCTTTGGGGCCATTTCTTTTTTCTTTTCCTTTCCTTGTGAATTCTTCCACTCTCATTAAGAACAGCTCCTTACTAAACCTACAGTTGATATTGATTTTACTAAAGATTTTTACAGGTGAGTAAAGTGAATTCTGACCCAATGAAATAGATAAGTGAACTTGTTTAAAGAAAAAGGAAAGAGTACTGTGAATGAATATAATATACTCTTGCTTTAACTATTTGCAAACTTAAAATTAATGTGATATTCATGTTACTATAGTTTTGCTGTTTTATTGCAAAGGATATTCAGAGGTTTCTTAGAGATCTCATGGCAAACATAGCTATAAGTTGAGAGAGTTTATGTATTATTATAGTAATTCTTTCAGGAGAAAAATGCCATTGTGCCTTGCACTATAATTCCACATAACAGTAGGATTATTGAAGCTGTTGTTCTTTATTTCTCTCCTTGTTTGTGGCTATATACATCAGGGACCTGGAAACACTCAGGACACTAGGATGGAATGCAAGAGAACAGAATTCTAACATGGTTTTGCCACTGATTGTACAAAAAAAAAGAAATGTAGTAGACTTTATTGGGTCTTTTAATGGAAGTAGTAGACTATTAGAAGAAACTACAAAGATATGAAAGGCATGTACCAGACTGCTTTACAGGTGAGTTCTATCAACTACAAAAGGGAAAGTTCACTCCAATCCTGTGTAATACAAGTAGTTCCAGAAAATAGAGAAAAAGCTGTCAAGTAAATTTTATGAGGCTATTTTTGTCATAAACCTTTAAAAACCAAACTGTAGCTAACATAAAACATAAAACAAATGTATACCCCAGTAAATTTTCACAAAGTGAATACCTCTCTGTAACTATCATCTAGTTAGATAAGAAATTCTAAATTTATAAACTAGAAGAAATTCTAAATTTATTAAATAATGGAATATGACAACACTCTCCTAAACTTTGTTTCTCAAAGGTAACCACTGCCCTGCCTTCTAAAACCAATCTATGTGTTGCCTTGTTATGAACTTTAGGTAAATCAAATTATATAGAAAGTACTATGTCTGGGTTCTTTCATTCTATGTTTTAACATGACATTCATTCACAAAGGTATGTAGATTTATATTTAGATGAAGTTCATTAAATTAGATGGTATAGGTATATTTTTATGACATTAATAAGAAACTTTCTTATACATCATCGCTATTTAAGTTCAGTATACTTTGGGTAGGTTAAATAAGCACAAAGTACTCTCTGTCTTTAATCTTTTTGATGTATGTTATTTTTGGTAGAAAGTTCCACATCAAACAAAGCTGAAAATCTATGAGTTTGTGTTGTGTGTGAATTTGTGCATGTGTGTGTGTGTTTTTCATTTTTCAAAAGAAGTGCAATTGTTTTTGTTGTTTTCAGATTCACTATGCTATTGCAATTATATCTTTCTGAGAAAAAAAAAATTCTCCTGATATACAGGACAGAGGCTTCAAATAAAGAGTAATGGTAATTTCCTGGAATATTTTAATAGCAAACTTTTAGAGTATTATTGATGAAAAGTGAGTTAAGCCATTAAGTTTTTTTCTAACTATAAAATATTTCATTCTAAACTGAAGTAGGTACCACTATTCCCCACACAGCGATATAGTCTTATCTAACAAATTCTCTTTTCCTGAATGCAGAATTATGAACTCCATTTTGGTTACATGGCCTTGTATTTTAGTAAAAATCATCTGGTGATTGAGACTCTTAAAATAATGCATGTGCCAATTATTTACCTGCTGTGAAAATCATGATTCTCTTCTATGAACTTCATTTAACTATTAATAATTGTATTAATTTATATTAAAATTTCCAATCAAGTAAGCAATGTATTTACAAATGCTTTCAAGGAGGTCAAATGTTTAATATGCCTGCACAGGCATCTATTTTATTTTCCATTATACATATATTCAATTACACTTTTGATGGCCATCTTATACTTAAAATCCTTAATGTTATTTTTAACTTAAATATAGTAATACATTTTTTTCACTTTTTAAAAATACTCCTGAGGCCTCTGTTGTGTTTCATTTGTCTAATCTCTGTTTTGGTACCAGTACCATGCTGTTTTGATTACTGTAACTTTGTAATATAGTTTGAAGTCAGGTAGCATAATGCTTCCAGCTTTGTTGTTTTTGCTTAAGATTGTCTTGGCTTCGTAGACCCTCTTTTGGTTTCCATATGAAATTTAAGGTGGTTTTTTCCATTTCTGTGAAGAAGGTCAATGGTAGCTTGATGGGGATAGCAATGAATCTATAAATTACTTTGGGCAGAATGGCAATTTTCACAATATTGATTCTTCCTAACCGTGAGCATAGAATGTTGTTCCAACTGTTTTTCCAACTGTTTGTGTCCTCTCTTATTTCCTTGAGCAGTCGTTTGTAGTTTTCCTTTAAGAGGTCATTCACATCCCCTGTTAGTTGTATTCTTAGGTATTTTACTCTCTTTGTAGTAATTATGAATGTGAGTTCACTCATGATTTAGCTCTCTGTTTGTCTGTTACTGGTGACAGAGGATTCAGAAGTAATGCTACACATCTACAACCATCTAATCTTTGACAAACCTGACAAAAACAAGTAATGGGGAAAGGATTCCCTATTTAATAAATGGTGTTAGGAAAACTGGATAGCCATATGCAGAAAACTGAAACTGAATTCCTTCCTCACATCTTATATAAAAATTAACTCCAGATGGATTAAAAATGTAAACATAAGAACTAACATCATAAAAACAACCTAGAAGAAAACCTAGGCAATACCATTCAGGACACTGGCATAGGCAAGGACTTCATGACTAAAATGCCAAAAGCCAAAATAGACAAATGGGATCTAATTAAATTTAAGAGCTTCTGCACAGCAAAAGAAACTATCAAATGAACTGGCAACCAATAGAATGGGAAAAATTTTTGTAATCTATCCATCTGACAAAGGGCTAATAACCAGAATCTACAAAGAACTTAAACAAATTTACAATAAAAATACAAACAACCCCATTAATAAGTGGGCAAAGGATATGAACAGACACTTCTCCAGAGAAGACATTTATGCAGCCAATAAACATATGGAAAAAGCTCATTATCACTGGTCATTAGAGAAATGCAAATCAAAACCACACTGAGATATCATCTCACGCCAGTTAGAATGGTGATCATTAAAAAATCAGAAGACAACA
Source organism: Aotus nancymaae (assembly GCF_030222135.1). Lineage (NCBI taxonomy): Eukaryota > Metazoa > Chordata > Mammalia > Primates > Aotidae > Aotus > Aotus nancymaae. The sequence goes on from NW_026988413.1 coordinate 37,728,138, forward strand.
GATGCTGGAGACGATGTGGAGAAATTAGGACACTTTTACACTGTTGGTGGTAGTTTAAATTAGTTCAGCCATTGTGGGTGGAAGACAGTGTGGCAATCCCTCAAGGATCTAGAAATAGAAATGCCATTTGACCCAGCAATCCCATTACTGGGTATATACCCAAAGTATTATAAAACATTAAATTATAAAAATGCATGCATACATATTTATTGTGGTACTGTTTACAATAGTAAAGACTTGGAACCAACCCAAATGCCCATCATTGATAGACTGGATAAATAAAATGTGGCACATATACACCATGGAATACTATGCAGCCATAAAAAAGGATGAGTTAACGTCCTTTGCAGGGACATGGATGAAGCTGGAAACCATCATTCTCAGCAAACTGACACAAGAACAGAAAACCAAACACCACATGTTCTCACTCATATGTGGGTGTTGAACAATGAGAGCACATGGATACAAGGAGGGGAACATCACACATCAGGGCCTGTCTGGGGGTGGGGAGGGTCTAGGGGATGGATAGCAGGGGGTGGGGGGATTGGAGAGGGCTAACATTAGGAGAGATACCTAATGTAGATGACGGGAGGATGGATGTACCTATACATAGGTACATGTATACCTATGTAACAAACCTGCACATTCTGCACATGTACCCCAGAACATAGAGTATAAGAAAAAAAAAAAGAATGTAAGCACACAAAATGTCTAGGACAAAAATGTTACATAAATCAAAGCGTATTCATTTGATAAACTATTATTAAAATGACATTTAAATGCTTAGAAAACTGTGTTTGCCAATAGTAAATGAAAAATAATAAGCAATATTATGTACAGAACAATCACTATGTAAAAGTCTATAAATGTTTGTGTCAAAAGAAAAAATACTGAAAATATTCTTTGGAATTTTATAAATTAACAAGAAGGAATGAACCACCAGATCTTCAGGGTTCAGGCAGCAGAAATATACCTTTAAGTAACCTGGTGGTGACCCATTGCCCTACATTGGCCACCTTCCTTTAACCCTAAACTTGGGTGGACAACCCAACTCTGGCCTTTGGATACAAAGGAGTTTTACCAATATTATCCAGGCCTTAGATAAACCTAGCCAGGTGTTCTAGTGTGAACAGGACATTCTCTATTTAATTGTGCTTGAATTTTTGTCATAAAGCTACCAAATGTAGGTGTGTGTCCTTCTGGATGTTTGTTCTGTTCCATTGATCTATTTCTCCTTCCTTATGCCAACATCATAGTATCTCAACTACTGTATCTCGAAGTCTAGAAATCTTGTAAAATAAATCTTTCAAAGTTTTTTTTCTCAATTCCTTTGCATTTCCATACAGATTTTAAATCAGTTTATTTATTTCTATAGAAACATACTGGGATTATAATTTGGATTGATTGAATATATATTTCAATTTGAGTGAGGATAATTTTTTTCAGCATTTTAAGTAGGTTATTTCAATATTTTATTGTCTTTTATCTTATAAGAAGTTTTTTAAATGAGTGGGTCAAATATTAAATAGTAATTATGATATATTATTTTTTGTTATCCTTTTCAATATTGCTTCCTCTTTTCCTTTTGAGATTCCAATTACACACATTAGATGTTTTCACTATACCTATTATGGTTTTCAGTGTTTAAATTTGGATGTTTTATATCGATTTGAGTTTCTATTGATCTACTATCAAATGTTCTATTGTTAAGGTTATTTATTTCATTCTTAGCTTTAATTTTTGGTTATAAAATCACCATTTGATTTTTATCAATATATTTTTATTTTATTGTAAAGTTATCTCTTATTTTTTTTCTTTTTTCTTCTCTATTTTATTAAACATGGAAACCATAGTGGTTATAAGGTGACTTTTCCTATTGTACGTTTTCTCATTTGTGTTTTGGTCCCATAGTACTAAGAATGCCTATTTTTACTTGAATATATTTTATATTTATTATTTTAATCCTCGCCATTTGAAAGTTTACCATTTTTTTACTAGACAGGTACACTAGGGACTAATCGGGGACTTTGGTTAGTCAGAACTGCATTTTTGTTCAAGTTCTGTCAAGTTTTTTTGTCCCAGATAATACGGTATAATGGTAGTTTTCACAAGGCTCCTGACACTAATGTGTCCTGACTTATAACCTTTGTTTTTCTTAGTGCAAAGGGCCTTCCCAAGATCTGATCTTTCTGGAGAGCATTTGCAGAGTTTAGTTTTTATTTTCTCCCTGTACCACATAACTTCAGAAGTTGGAAAATATCTTGAGGGAAAATCTGGCAGCATGTCAGGCCCAGTTCTCTTGTCCCATGAAATTATCTAAAGCTCTACTTTTTTCTCTATTTCACAGTAGCAGTTTCTTTGCCCAGAAAAATTCTGAATTCACAGACAACTTGTTCTGTGAATTTGCAAATGTCTTTAGGGAAAAAGTGACTGTGAACCACCAGCTAACATCTCTGATGTTCCTTCCTCACTAGAATCTTGGCTCCCTTAGTTCTGTTGCTTCAATAGTGCTCAGATGTATTTAAGCAGATTATTTTCAGAGTGCTCTGCAATGTTGAGAATGTGCGATGACATCAATGTATAATATTTTAAATTAATTATATTCAAAGTGTTGAAATGTTGCTTTACCATATATTCTAACACTTTCTACAAGCATCACTTAACTTCATGTGTAAAAATTCATTAAAAGTGTTTGAGAAACAAGGAAATTACAAGATATTTAAAAATTAAAATAGCCACTCATAACATCACTAAAATAGTAATAGAATGAAAGGTGAAGTAAATATACCACTTGACATTCAGACTATATTCATTTCTTTTCTTTGATTACATTCATTTCACTTTGCTTTATGTATTTCTGGGCAATTTTAGGTAATATAATTTGTTAATTTGTATATAGTGCTTCTGAATAGTATATCTGGGCTATTTCTTTATAAAAGGGTTACATAACTCAAAATTTTAAGAATCATGCATAGTATAGTCTACTCCTGAAGATTAATTAATGTTTGATTTTAAAATACTTTTTATTATGTCTTTCACTGAGGAACCCTGCTTAACTCTGTTTAACTGTTTTCCAGACTTATTTCAAAACTGCATCATTTCTTTTGCTATATTCTTTCACACTTTGACTTCATATTGAACCAAAAAAAAAACTGTCACTTTTATCTTTCTCATAGCACTTCAAAATGTCATCTAACTATGGTTTCCCTTTGGAAAACACTACTTTGTTATATTTAATAAAACAAATTTATGGATAATAAATATAAACATTTCTCCTGTTTCTTATCTTTCCCAGAATGTCTTTCCAGAAAAATCTACAAAATTATACTTCTCTTCCAATAAAATGTCTAAACAATTAAATATATATTCATGTATGGTACAGTCTAGATTACATACATTTTACACCCAGTCATACTGAACTGCTCCTAAAAGTAGTTTTCCAACAGGCTTTCTCTTAACAGTCCATATTATTTTTATAATTGCTGTACTGTTTCTGCAGAAGACAATTTTCTCTCGTTTGTTTTTCATGTGTAAGGAAATAATATTCAACTTTCAAATTTGCATGACATTAATATTATACTATTAATATTATATTTACACATAATTTAACCTCATCTATGAAGGTTCTTTAAGACTTCAATTGCATACTTATTTTCCTTCGATGATCCCAGACCTGGCATCTTGATTATAGTACATATTTAATCCAGGTATATTATGTTTTTAACATTAAATTTTGTCACTTTTTAAATTTTGCTTATAGTATATGTGAAATGTGTTAGAGAAAAAGTCTCACCTGTTCTCTGCAGTTCTCTCAATTAAGATGATATTTCTCTTTCTGATATTTCTAGTACTTATTATGACTTTTTAAAGTAAGTCTTTGAAGGTAAGGATTAAGTCATAAACTTCTTATAGTATAAACTGCCTAGAATAGGACTCAACAAATAACAGGCCATAAATATTTGTTATGTCGAAGGAATTTAAGGAGGTATTCTTCCCAGGTTTGTGGATAGTTTGTTCAACAACCAGATAACCACTTTATAAACATCATTTTATATATATATATATATATATATATATATATATAGTTTTGGCTGAGCTGAAATTATATATACATTAAATAATATATATTATTTAATATACATTATTTATATATTATATTATTTAATAATATATATATATTATTTCAGATCATTGTCTTAACATTTCCAAAAGAAACTGTAGTGCACTTTTAGAGAATCAATAATAACAGAGAGGACTGTCTGAAGAGTCCACGGAATCTAGTTCTATTCAATAGCATTTCTTTTTTTTTTTTTTTTTTAATAACAGAGTTTCCATTTCAACCCATTTCTGTAATTCCTGTATTAGGGGAGGCGGAGAAGCTGAATCATTCACTGACTCATGAACTTTCTACCCAGAAGGAACCTATGTCAATTCTGTTATTTATTTGTTTTTTGAAAGAAAGAAAGAGAAAGAGAAAGGGGGAGAGAGAACAGGAGTCTTGCTCTATTGCCCAGGCTGGAATGCAATCTAAAAATAGGTATTAAAAACCTCTTTTTTGCCGATAATTGTGCTTAAGAGTGGAGACAGGAAGGAATAAGAGAAGAAAATAACAAATAAACAGCCAACCAGTATTTCATTTAAGTCTGTGAAATGCTATGCAAATGCTGAAGAGTGATTTACTTCCAATTATGTGGTCACTTTCAAAATAGGTGTAATGTGATACTGAAAAAAATGTATGTTCTGTGGACCTGGGGTGAAGAATTCTATAAATAGTCACTGAGTTTACTTGTTCCAGGTCTGAGTTCAAATCATAGATGTCCCTGTTAATTTTCTATCTCGTTGATCTGTCGAATATTAACAATATGGTGTCAAAGTCTCCCGCTATTATTGTGCGGGAGTCCAAGTCTCTTTATAAGTCATTAAGAACTTATCTTATGTATGTGGGTGTTCCTATATTGGGTGCATATATGTTTATGATCAATGACTCCTGTTGCTGCATTGATCCTTTTACCATTATGTAATGTCCTTCTTTGTTTCTTTTAGTCTTTGTTATTGTTAAAGTCTATTTTGTCAAAGACGAAAGTTACAACTTCTGTTTTTTTCTTTTTTCTCTCCATTTGATTGGTAAGTTTTCCACCAACCCTTTGTTTTGAGTCTTTGTGTGTCCTTGCTTATGAGATGTATCTGGATACAGCGTACTGATGGGTTTTGACTTTTTATTCATTTTGCCTGTCTGTGTCTTTGATTGGGGCATTTAATCCATTCAAGTTTAGGATTAATCTTGATATTTATGAGTTTAATATTGTCATTTAATGCTAGCTGGCTATTTTTCCCATTAGTTAATATAGATTCTTCATTATGGAGATACTCTTTACCTTTTGGTAAGTTTTTGGGATGACTGATACTGGTTGTTCCTTTCTGTGTATAGTGCTTCTTTCAGAAGGTCTTGTAAAGCAGGCCTAGTGGTGATGAAATCTCTGAGTGCTTGCTTGTTCACGAAAAATTTTATTTTTCCTTCATTTATGAAGCTTAGTTTGGCTGGATATGAGATTCTGGGTTGAAAATTCTTTTCTTTGAGGATATTGAATATTGACCCCCACTCTCTTCTAGTTTGTAGGGTTTCTGCTGAGACATCTGCTGTGAGTCTGATAGGTTTCCCTTTATGGGTAACCTGACCTTTCTAGCTGCCCTTAGAATTTTCTCCTTTATTTCAACCCTGGTGAATCTAACGATTATGTGTCTTGGGGTTGCTCTACTTGAGGAATATCTTTGTGGTGTTCTCTGTATTACCTGGAGTTGAGTATTGTCCTGCCTTACTAGGTTAGGAAAGTTTTCCTGAATAATATCCTGAAGAATATTTTCCAGCTTGGATTCATTCTCTTCATGACATTCAGGTACACCTATCAAACATAAATTAGGTCTTTTCACATAGTCCCATATTTCTTGGAGACTTTGCTCATTCCTTTTTACTCTTTCTTCTCTAATCTTGTCTTCTCGTTTCATTTCATTAAGTTGGTCTTCGACCTCTGATATCCTTTCTTCTGCTTGATCAATTCGACTGTTAAAACCTGTGCATACTTCATGGAGTTCTTGTATTGTATTCTTCAGTTCCATTAATTTACTTATATTCCTCTCTAAATTGTCTATTCTCATTAGGATTTCATCAAACCTTTATTCCAGGTTCTTAGTTTCTTTACATTGGGCTAGGACATGTTCTTTTAACTCATAGAAGTTTCTTATTATCCACTTTCTGAAGCCTAATTCTGTTAATGGAATGCACTCGTTCTCCATCAGGCCTTGTTCCCTTGTTGATGAGGAACTATGATCCCCTGTAGAGGGAGAGGCATTCTGATTTTGGGTATTCTCAGTCTTTTTACGCTGGTTTCTTCCCATCGTTGTAAATTTATCCACCTGTCATCTTTGTAATTACCGACTTTCAAATTAGGTCTCTGAGTGGACGTCCAACTTGTTGATTCCCAGCGCCGGAATCTGAGCAACCCACTGCGCCAGCTAAAACAGCGGCATTAAGATTGATGGTGCTTTTCTGCCTGGGAATCTGTGGTCTGGCTTCCTTCTTGAGTCCCTTTTTCAATCAGCTAAATAGGAGACTCTGCCTTCCTGGAGCTCCAAACGTCGACCAAAAGGGGACCCAGTCCCGTTTACTCTGCACCAAGAACCACTGCGCCAGGGCACCGGCAAAACTGCCACGCCGGCCACAAGAGTCACGCTGGCAACCCGTGGGGCTCCTCTGCTGTGAATCTCCTGGTCCATGAGCAACAAAAATTCGTCTGAAAGTGTGGCATCCTCTCATTCTCTGTGCTTTCACTGGGAGCTGCAATCCTGACCTGTTAGTAATCGGCCATCTTGGATCTCTCTCATTCCATAGCATTTCTATAGGTAAGCTTAAAAGAGCAGGAAGAAAGACAAATATTCTTTACCACAATTGAAGATCTGTCCTCTAATGGATGTATGGTACATATAGTTCCTTCCTTACTTTGTTCATATTCATGAAAGTAGTGAATTATAAGCTGTATTTGAAAGCAGTTTTTAAGGAAAGACTATTTAATAGCCCATCAAGTTAAATATATGGAGAGTAATGATGTATCTGACCCTTTCCATTAAATTATCTTGGTATAACTTGGAGAATCAAACAAACTGTTTTCATGAATATAATTTTATATTCAACAATTGTTTCCTCTTTAAAGTTTAAAATCTAAAGGTAATACCTATATAACATAGTGACTGTTTTACCAAAGTGAGCATAGAAAGTCAACACCAAGGCAAAAGTATGCCAAATTGCAGTGTCTTTATTGCCAGCGGCCACAGAGGACTCAGATCTCTCCAACCCATGGCCTCGAAAGGAGGGTGTCAAGACCTTTTATGCCCGTAAACCACTGCCTGGGCAGGGGTGGGGACGAGGGGCTTTGGACATTCCAAGGGCCAGTGGACTTTGGACATTCTGTAAACCATCTCCTGGGCGGGGGTGAGGGTGAGGGGCTCTGGACATTCCGAGGGCCAAGGAACTTTGGACATTCTGATTGTTACTTTAAGAGGACTTTAAGTTGGTGGACATTCCACCCTACTCAGGCAATGTGAAAACTAATGCTTATCTTGACTTAGTCACTTATTACAAGTCACAGGGGCCAAGATGGCATGGGTTTGGACTGCTTGCCTGTCACATCAGGGTTACAGAGAGCAATTTCAACAGAAAGCTGAGGTATGGTTGAGGTATGCAGTTTTATGGGGCTTTTCCCATGTCACAGTGACCATCTGCCTCCACCTTCAATATTTATATATAGTTCTTACATTTGTTCAGAGTTTTAGGTGTATCCTCAATGTCATATTCAGTTAACTAGAATTGGTTCATTTTCTCAATTTCATCAGAAGACTTATTATCTGATTTTTTATTATATGGCATAATGATAAGCTTTATTCATGGTGATGAGAATCACTTTACACACAATTACTGAAAATAAAACATACTCATGAAATAAAACTTAGTATTATTGCCATAAACTATAGCTTATTTTTCAATCACATTGATAGCATTTTAAATACCTGAGAATTAGGGTGAAATGGAATCATGTGGAGAGACCTATAGTGCCTTTTTAATTTTTAAGTCCTTAATATTCATTTTTATGTTATGGAGTGGTGGTTGGTGTATGTGAGAAAAGAGAAACCGTTTGTCTCTTAAAAACTCAGGGGCATTAAATTTCTATACCTACTCAGTTATCATGACAGGTGTTTTTCATTTTCCGTGTAGACCGCTGATACCCAGTAAACTCATATTTGTAGTGTACATAACAAATGAACAAATTTGCACAAATTTATTCTTCATTTGAAAGCTCTTTAAGAAAATACACACACATACTTTATAAAGAATGGTCAAAAGCACTTATGACTTATGTGGAGAGGTACCTTTGAAAAACATATTTATGTATTTATAATTTCTAATTAAGAGACAGGAAACCTATATAGAGATTTATATTCAGCTGGTTGGATTCAATTATACTCCATTAGGTATGACTCCCAATTATTTCTCTTTCTCTTTTATTTATGACTTGTCCTCTCATTTGAAGATCTGCATTCTTTGTTTTTAGAGTCTTGTTGAAGAAGGTGTTGTTTTGCTGTATGTTTGTGACAATAACAAATACATTTACAACTCTCTTCTTTGTTCTTTATCTTACTGTTCCTGTAATACTACCCTGTACTTACAAGAATGAGATCTAGAGATACTGATAAATAGTCTCAGTGGATATTTTAAGATACAAATGTAACCCAGTTAAAATCTGTATCAGTCAGGGTTTAGTTATGAAACAGAAACATCAGTAAATTGAATAGGAAAAATGTAATATAAAGAATTTTTAGCTATGCAACAGTTCCTTAACTACTAAAATGGAAAATAAATCACTCTACTATACAGCAGATAGAACAACATCAGAATGTAGTTCCTATACCGCAGGCTAAAGAATAAGTAAATGAGAAAGAAATACAAAGAAGCTACCGAAAGGTTGAGATTCAAGCCACTTATGAAAGGGTATGATTCCCATGAGAATACAATGCCTAACCCTACAGTGAAGACAAAGTTTGTCAGAGTGTGCCCCTGCTGAACAAAGGCTCACTTCCACTGTAATCGTAAAGAAATTCTCTAGAGGACATTGATATCAGAATCACAGTGATTCTCATCATTGTGGTCAATGTTTCCAGATCCAGTGGAAACAAATGACCTCACTATTAGATTACAACAAATAAAAACTTCAAAAATAGTTCCTTAATCTTCCTTTACATATGCAGTGTCCCATGGTAGCCTTAATTGGCAGAGCATAACATCAAGCTAACAGAGCCAAAATGTAGTTTGCAGAGTCTCAGTTCCATAATCAAAAAAATAAGACAAAGCAACATGGGTATGGAATTCAAAGGCAATAAACAATTACTGGAATAGCCTATCTTTTATCACTATTCAGCATGTAGTCACATCTTTCTATACACCTTTGAACTTTTATGCAATAACACAAGTCTATGTTTCCATGTAAAATTATAGCTATCTTTTGTAAAAGTGAAGAAGTTCTCATCCTGTCCCCAAGATAAAGACACACAGTCTCTAGAGTTCTTGTATCCAACAGTGGCTGTATTAACTACACCTCCACCATATCATTGAATATTTTGATATCTAAATACTAAATTATACTTAGTGGTAAATACTAAATATTAAATTTCAATAGACTTGTATAAAATGAGAGTAGAAGATAAAGAACAATTTTATATATTCATATAATAATCTATAACTCTTCATATTATATTCATATAATAATCCATAAGTCTTCAGAAAAGTATTTGAAAAGAACCACATTTCAATTCGACCAGATGCTTCTGGATAGTGGAATATATGGTAAGACTAAATAATTCCAGGGGCATGAGCCTATTACTGATCTTCTTTTGTTATAAAAGGAGTCCCTTGATTAGACACAATTCAGAGTGGAATACCATAAGATGGTGGATAAGGCATTCTGTGAGTATAGATATGGATTTTGAAAGAATTATGGTCAAGGAGGGCAAATATACCCCCAGAACAGTTGTCTATCCGAAAGGGAATGAAACTTTGCCTGCTGTATAATTGAAAGCATTCAATGAAATGAATCTATCATTAAATATTTAGTTGGTTCCACCAGAATAGTGCCGTATTGAAAGGACAGTCTTGTATGCTGCCATTGTTAAATTAAGCACTCAGCTTTCGCAGTAGCCAAATGAGATTGGGTAAGGGAAAGCCACTGAGTTAAGTCTACATGTAACCAGTTTCTCTGCCAAAATGGCCACTTTGTTCATGGGGTTCTTGAGTACATACAACATAAACCAGTGGCTCTGGAGAAAGAGGCTGGCTGACATTCATAAGCTATGCCATTTCATCCACCTGATTCCCCAGCCAATCCATTAGAAACTACACATAAATCAAAGTATATCCATATTTCTGATCATCTCCCTTTCCAAAGTATCACTCAAGGTTGTTTCCACTGAGCAGAACTGGTTTTACTACAATAATTTACTACTACCCCTTATTGGCTTGTAAATGCCAGTCTATGAGGTACAGCCTCTGTAAATAAGAACTTATTTTCCTAATCAGCTATTTGTAATAAATTCTCCATGAGACCTTAGGTACTAATTGAGTAAGCAATAAAGAAATGGTCAATCTCAAAGGAGTCTAAACTGCTTCTATAACTACATGATCCCACTCCAGTCTCTGATATACAATTTTTATTTGATGATAATTCATTGCTGTGTCTTTTCACAGATTTGCTGAACAGTTAAAGGCATCTAAGGTTGTTTGATCACCAATGTTTCATGATTAACCATAAACTCTCTACCTAAACCCAGTAGCAAGACAGAAGCTATTCTACAAAAGAATAGTTATTTGCATAAGAGGACAAGGAATTGCTATAAAATCCTAAAGGTCTAACATTATTTTTGTGTATACTTGAAAATGGATACACAGAAAATTCCATTGGTCACAGACACTTTATTAGATTTGCTGAATCATAAGTTCCAAAAAGAAATAAGTTTTGTACTATAGTCTAGATTTGTTGTTTTTTCTGTGGTACTTCTCAGTACTTGAGGCTTATCGAATGACTCAGTAGACAGAGAGAAGTAGCACAGTGAACTGTTTTATATGCTTCCAAATAAATAAAAATAAAAATAAATTAAATTTATTATTTTAAATAAATTAAAAATAATTAAAAATGAATAAATTAAAAATAAACTGCCAAAATAAAAAAAAATAATAACATACAACAAAATACTATATAATGATAATTTTAAGAATTCCATCAGTATTGCCCCTCATTTTCTATTGTAGAGGTGTGAAGTACACTAAGTTTTACTTTACTGTGCAAAGGTTATCTTGACATGCTACAAACCATTTGGCCCTTAGATACTTCCCTGTGACAGTGGGCCCTGGTACTTTGTGGCTGCATCAAGAAATCTCTTATTCACATGCTTTAATACATTACTTACTACTTTCTGGTCATCACAACCACTTAGCATTATGTCATCCATGTAGTGGACTAATTTGATAATATGTAAAATGCCAAGCTATGAAAGTGTATTACTAGATTTATTAAACAACAATAAAATAATTCTTCTCATGGCCTTTAAAATTACCATGAAGAAAACATAAGATTCATATCCATAGCAGTATACCAGGTGCCATGGTGCATGTTGGTTTCTTTCTACAAAAATATTACATTAAAAACAGAAGCTGCATTCAAAGTTACCATTTGATGAAATTTACAAAAATCCAATGTCCTACAAAACAAATCTCCCAGTTTCTGCACACACAGGCAAGCTAAATGGGGATGTGGCAAGTGTCAATATGCCAATTTTTAAGTCCTGGATGTGGGGAATCACTCTCTAGAATGCCCTCCATGTTGGGTTATTGCTGTGGTTTACTATCCTGGAATGGAGTGGGAGTTCTGTGTGATTCCAAAGATCTCTTTCTACAGTGACTTGGGCTAGATCCCATAGGAGCTAGGGATCCGTGTAGAAATTTTGCCATTTGCCAAGAATATCTATTTGATTATATATTTAAGAACCTGGGAAATAACCATTACATTAAGTGAGTGGAATAACCATGTCCATTGAGTAGAGATTAGGCAACATATCCCCTCACACACAAGAGTCTCCATTTTAATCGTGAACTGGAATAGCATTTTTCATTCCTCAGAAATTAATGTCAACTCAGAATCAGTAATCCCTGAATAGTCTGGCTACTTCATTTCACATGTTAAGTCTGGCTTAACATTTCACATTTATTCTAGTATATGACTGCATATTTCTTTAAAAAGCATTGGAAGAAGATTTAGTTAATTAACTTGTAGCAGTAATACAGAGTCATTCCTCAAGGAACCCAGGTTTGCTTTAATAAAAGAACCCTGGTACACATAGGTACAGACACTGTATGAAGCTCTGCTGCAGAAACTCATCAGATTTTTGACCAACCAATCTTTAAGATTTTCTTTTATTGATCAAACGATATTGTTGTAGGCTATGAATCTATTTAATTCCTGTATAAAGTGTGACCAAATAGCCACAGACAAAAATCCATGTGGATACAACATGATTATTGATGTGCCCCTCCTTCCACTTATGATAAAGTCACCCATTTTGCCTTTACCAGTAAAGTGACGCCATGATACTACACCATAGTCCTCATCCTCATTCTAATCAGGGAGCTTACTCACGATGATAATTTCCATAATCGTATCTAGCCTACACAGGAGATCAAGAAGAGTATTTTAAGAATGAAGGTGCTGGTTTCTGTTTCTGGACAAGATGACAAGCAGGGATACAATCTATCCTCTCAATTTTTTAAAAAAATGGCAAAGTATAGAAAACCGTAATTTTTATACATTAAACATCAGGAAGACTGTTATTTTTGAGAGAGGAAAAACAAACAGCTTGCCTGAAAAAAGGCTCCAGAATGTGGCAAAAGCCTGGAGAATGCAGCTGGAGTCTGGGAGTCACTCTAAACTGAGGAGACAGAGCAGAGACAAGGGAGGCCAAGGTGGCAAATGTTCACAGGGCATAGAAGCAAAGGAGAGAGATGCAGAATGAGGAAGAAAGCTCCATAAATCTACAGCAGTTCCCTCCCCTACCTTTAGCTGAAAAATGATCAGCATATCACACATGTGTGAGGAAACTTCCAGAGGTACTGAATCAACCAAAAGAAAATGAGTGAACAAGTCCCAAGATTTACACAGGGCTGGAAACAGTCTGGGCTGAAAATACTTCATGCTCCTCTGAGCCAGCAAGATCTTGTAACTCCCAGGATGATGGTGGCTTACTCAGCAGAACATTGTCTCAGTAAAAGGGCAAAATTGTCTCTACATTAAAGGCTGTGCTTGTCCTGCATAATGAAAGCTTAAAAGCACATCTTAAACGAATTGAACCATTTTTAAGTAACTCATTTGTATCCTCGTAATGACAGGAGTGATGTTACAGAATTTGGCTTTCTGAAGGCAATAGGAATAATGGGACCGAAAAAACAACAGAGGCCAGGTAGGGTTTCTTAATTATTAGAGGTTAAGGAGAAGGTTGTATTATTGCAATAATTGATGATTTTATAACAACCAGCAGGGCGAGTGGCAGCCAAAATTTGTATAGCCTTTTCCCATTCCCAAATTCTAAAATCATTTCCCCATTTTTAGGTATTTGTTATATCAGTACCCCATTTCCAGGTCCCTAAATCTAGTATTACTTCTCAATTACTTCGTAACAACTTACCACAAACCTAGTGACTTAAAAACAAGCAAATTTATTATCTTAAAGTTTTGGAGTTAGGCATATGAAATAGTACTCACTAAGCTAAAATTAGCGTCAGCAGGGCTGCATTACTTCTGAAGGCTCTCGGGGTAGAGCCATTTTCTTTTTTTTCTTTTTCTTTTTCTTTTTTTTCCAGCTCCTAGAGACCTCCCACACTGCTTGGTTCATGGCCCATTTTCTTCATATTTAAACTCAGCAACATAAACCCAAGTTCTTCTCACACTGCTGTCTCTCTGGTTCTCTTTCTTCTCCTTCTTTCTTTCTTTCTAAGGACCCTTAGTATTACACTGGGCCCATCCATATACAATTCTGTATAACATTCCTATGTGAGGATCAACTAATTGGTATTATTAATTCCATCTGCAATCTTAATTTTCTGTTGTAATGTAATTTAATCTGTTCACAGGTTGGGGGAATTAGGACATCCAAATTGCTGAGGGTCTGTTTTTCTGCCTATGTCATGTGGTAAGATCATAGTAGAGAAAGCCAGATGTTTCAGATCCAGAACATAGAAAGAGCAATAATTTCCTTTTCTTCTAACTTTTTATTCTACAGGGATCATAGCTGATTGAATGGTGTCCACCCATTGAGGGCAGATCTTTCCAACTCAATCTACTGACTCACAAGACAACTTCCTCTAGAGACACTTTCACAGACACACCAAGGGAAGCCCAATCATTCTGATCAAAAGCAAAACACCTGGGTTTCCCTTTCAGCAGAAGAGGGATGGGACACAGTGCCACTGAAGCACTGATGATAATGCAATGATTTAGAATAAATAATGATTTACTAGTTATCTGAATATTCCTAAATCCACTCACACTGACACATGAAATCAACCATCACACACAGTTTTCAGAATAGGAAAACAGGGCTATAACCATATTATTTAAAATATCTAAAAAACCTATAATATTACATTTGAATACGACATATTGGCATGATCTCATGCTATGCTATAGAGATATAAATACAGATTTTTATCTCTGTCTACTGGTAGGGCTTGTATGCAATGTAATCTAGTACTATCTGGTACACATGTCTTTCTGCTCAAAAGACTGGTTGTTCCTTGGAGAAATATTTGATTCTATGTCTGAAGCAGGGAAAGATAAAAAAGGTAAGCTTAAGACATCTTTCTCTGTAAAGTAAAAAAGTGCCCACATAAAAATGAGGTCACGCCAAAAGGACATGGACAAGTTTGGTCAAACTACAGAATCTTTTCTACAGAATGGTCCTGTAAGAATATCCCTGTAGGACTACTGTTGGCAAGCAAAATTAGAATATATTGGAATTCTGAAGCATGACTCCCTGGAAAATGTCATTTAATCTCAGTAACCATCTGAATATAAAATTAAGATGTTTTAAAATCTAAACACTCCCAACAGGTGAGATAACTAATCTCTAATCTATCTCTACTCCTGAGCTAAAAGTAGGTCCATTATGAGAAAGACTTGCCTGGGGACACTGCTAACCCTCTTTCTGCTTTAGCTATAGCTTTTAAATGATTATATCCTTGAAATTATTAGCTAAGCTTGAGACTGGTTAACAGCTCAGGTTTATGCAGGTATATGATCCTTTATGGTCTCATAAATGATTCTGGCCTTCTTCATAAATGATAATCAAAATTATTGAATAAAAAGTTTCTTCGGAACAGGAAAGTCACAGAGATTCAAAGTATCACCTTGCATATTTCTTAGTACTTACAATACCATGACATTCTACAAGAAGACTGATGTAGATTTTTGAGGATAGTTAATGTCATAAATATTTTTTTAATTAAAAAAACTAAAAAGAACTAACAGCGATGAGGTGTATAAATACATTACAAAATAACCTCTTGAAACATAAGGAATACATGTAATCACTTTATTTATATTTATTTACTCCAAAACCTTTTCATAGACATGGCTAGAATTCAATATATATTTGCTAAATTTCTCTATAAGTAAGGTGGGTATCTTCTAAACCATTCAGTCTGTGGCCTTAAGTAGAAGCCAAGGAGACACAGACAATGATTAGTATTTGGACTTTGTTACAAATCACATCAGAACTATAATTCATTCTTAATAGGAAACTCGACTATAGTTAGCTAAAAATACCTGCTGTTTAGGAACTAGTAAAGGACATTGGTTTAGTACTACTAATGTAAAAAGGCTAATATTACATCGTTAAAATGACTGAATTAATTTGGTACATCACATATAACCTCTTTTTCTTATGACAACACCTTGATATAGAAAGTCATTAATGTTTATCTGTAAAAAACTTGGGGTGGCTCACGCTTGTAATCCCAGCACTTTGGGAGGCCGAGGCAGGTGGATCACAAGGTCAAGAGATCGAGACCATCCAGGTCAACATGGTGAAACCCCGTCTCTACTAATACAAAAAATTAGCTGGGCATGGTGGCGCGTGCCTGTAATCCCAGCTACTCAGGAGGCTGAGACAGGAGAATTGCCTGAACCCAGGAGGCGGAGGTTGCGGTGAGCCGAGATCGCGCCATTGCACTCCAGCCTGGGTAACAAGAGCGAAACTCCGTCTCAAAAAAAAAAAAAAAAAAAAAAACTTGGGATGGTCTATCATAGTACATGAAATATATTACAAATGTATCTGGTTAATCCCTTACCAAACTTGTCCATTATAGTAGTAAACAGCAAAAAGAGAATGCAAAGTAAATTTGTTTTATTTAATCTTTCTCAGATTTTCTGTTTGTTACTTGAGTTTGTCAAAGCATCAGCTGACTGTCACTGCAGACTTTTGCTACCTCCTCATTTTCTGTGAGAACATGTAGCTAGCCCTTAACATCTTCTGAAAAGTTTCACCAGGGCCACTATTCCTCTACTCTGAATTCTTTCTGCTCAAAGCACATAAAATTCTAAGTGTCCAGTAACTTGCAACCACATAATCTTTCACTCAGAATTAATTCTAATTGTCTCCTGACCTTTGGCACCTGTCCTTAATACAGTCAACTGTGTGACCTTGCCTGAAAGCCAAATAATCCCAGGAAACTAAATATTAATCACAATCCTCTGCTTCATATTTCTCCAAATAGTACTTGATCTGTCCCTTAACTAGTAATTGTGAAACACTTAACCTTGAAGGAGCAAGGTTCATAGCAAAGATTTTACTAGATCCAGGCAATTACTAACATATGATCTTAATATTTGACCATTTACAGCGAAGATCTAACAATGCTCATTTTTTTTTAAATCAAGAAGTTACTACCACTTCAGATACCTTTTCAGTAATCTTTAATTTAAAAATACACCTATCCTATGACTCAAAAATTCACTCTAGAAAAGATACTCAAAACAGTTAAATATAATCATCTACTGAAAGACATACACAAGAATGTTCGTAATAACTTCATTCCTACTTGTCCCAATAGAAAATAAGCTAGTTGCCTTCAACAGTAGAATGGTTGTATAAACCGTGGTACATTCATATAATTGAACATTATGCATCAACAAAAAAGAGTAATTACTGCTAAATGCAAATAGTGCATAAAAGTCAGTCATACTGATGGTGAAAAAAGCCAACACAAGGATTCATCTGTGTGATTCTATTTTTAAGTAATAAAAGAAATAGACAAAACTGAATTATAGTACTAGAAATCAGAAATAGTTGTTCTGGGGCCTATGACTGGGAAGGGACACAATGAAGCCTTTTAAAACGTTGGGAATGTTCTAGAAAGTGATGACATATCATATTGAGTTATATACTTCCTGCCCTTCAGATTTTGTAAACCTTGTACATCTGTTTAAAAAAAAAAAGAAAGAAAATAGCAGAAAGGACTAGTATGTCAAACTGAGAATTCTTTGTTAACCAAGAAGCACTTAAAATACTTTTTGCATTAAATTTTTAGTACATGTTTAGTGATTTTAGTAAAAGGACATATAAATGTCAATATTGATTCTTTTTGTCTGTTATGGCTTTGCAGATGTATACACCTGTAGAAGTTCACTTTAATTTTTGGGTAGTATATGAGAAAATATGCAGAGAAAGGAAGGAAGGAAGGAAGGAAGGGAGGGAGGGAGGGAGGGTGGGAGGGAGGGACAGAGGAAGGGAATGAGGGACGAAGGGAGGGAGGGAGGGAAGGAGTGAAAACTGGTAAGTCATTATTATATGACAATTCATTATGTGAAACTATACAAATATTATAACAATGAGAATAGACAATAAACACAAAGATATATTTAGGATGTTGCTTGAGCATACAACAAAAAGTGTTTAATAATTAACTCATTAAGTGATGTTTGCTTCAATGTAGTGGCATCCTTAGCCTCAATTGAAACTCCTATTGTCTGTTGGTAAATATTCCCTGACCTGGAGACTCTAAGGAAAGGCAAAACCACATATGTCTAGAAAAATTACATTCTATAGCAAAGTTTTCCGAGTCCAAGTGCTGTTCTTCTGTCTTAAGTTATCTTTGGTGCAAAAAAATTCTTACGTGTAATGAATTCTAGACACTTTCTTGAAGAGTGCTATAGGAGACTTTGATCTATGTTCCTTTCATGGGAGGTGGGAGAAGCCTACCTCTGCTTAGCTTTCTGAAACTTCTTTAAACTTCGATCTGCATTAATGAAATGAGTTCCTTCAGTGCTTATGTTGCACCTATTTTAAAAGCATGTAATAAAAATCTACTACCTAGGCTTTATATGAGTTACTTTATTTTAAAGGCAAAGAGATCGACTCAATTACAGTCTTGTTACTGAGATCTGCAACATAAACTCTAAGAAACCTGCACATCATCACTTCTGAACTACCCCCATGAATTTATGAATTAAGAATAAAATGATTAGGCTCCTGGTTCTGTACCAGTAACCCGGGTTTGTTTTGCATATATAATCTACTCAAAAGGCAAGAGTAGGTCTTCTTGTCAAGCAAATACTTTGCATAAAATATTATTAAGAAAGAATCTAATAAGATGTGATTATATTCAGACTGTATTTATCTAAACTTATTTTTATAAAGGAAATTGATCCTTTTTCTAGGAATTCACACAGCTGTAGAATTTTCTTTCCTCTTTTCTGTCTTTTTTTTTTTTTTTGAATTTAGTTTTCTTGCTAGAAGCAGAGATGTTTCTGGAGGAAGGCACTAAATCAAGCTGTTAGCTTTGCCCCATTATTTTATACACTTTAGGTTGCAACTGGAAATACCTATATAGAAATTTATATGGTTGCATTAAATAACTTCAAGCTCAATGTGTTTTTTCAAGGATGAACTAAATGTTCGTATGCAGCTTGTACTTAACAGTCAAGCAGAAGCACACTGAAGCTACTTAAAGGGTGAGAAAGGGCTGAGATCTATAGTTTTCAGTGCTTGAACTGAAAGTTTTAGTGATGACAAAAAAATGTCCTCTTAAATACATTGCTTTTTATGGCCTAACTTTTCTGGGAGCTGTATTGATCAAAAGTATTTTGGCAGCTGAAACTGGACAACAGAATAATGTCCAAGTTCTTACATGCAGCCAAATCATAGCCCAATGTAGTAAATGAAAAACAAGATAAAGAACCCCTAGGAGAGCACATGAAATATAGTATTATAGAATATTAAATCTACTACAGATAGCCAGTAGCATTTAAGCAATATTAAAATAAAAAATTTGAAGCTAAAAACTGGGAAACATTAATTTATTTCTTACTAATGCTTTCCTAAGGGATAGCTCCAAGACCCGATGGGGAATTATTTTTAAATAATATTACTTTTCCACTAAGTGACTTTGCTTCATCCAAATTATATAAGAAAGAATACTTGAAAAAAAAAAGTATTTTTGCGGAAATGGAAATCTTCACAAAGTCTCTGAAATTCTTCTAAACTGATACCATGATTTTAAAATGGTCTATGTATTAAAGCAATTTTAATATATGATGTGAAGGCAAACACTTAGTGTACACTTTCTGAAATGGGTGACAGAAAGTTTCTGAGCTCATGCTGGCACTTCATTAATTCTGGAAATCCATTGTAATTGCAGAAGCCAAAAGTACAAATGAAATCTCTGTAAAGTCAATATAAATAAATGTACATCTGCTACAGTGTACAAGAGCAATTTACATCACCCAAATATTTTAAAAACATCATGGCTTACTAAATTTATGAAGTCAATGCATTTATTTTGATAAGAGAGAATATCCTCATAGGGAGCCTAGAGAGAATTCTTTTATCATTGCATGTAAACGTAAATGTAGGTTATCTGTAAGATGATTTGTCGTATAAGCTTTTTCGCATATTTGAAGCTTTAACTCAAATCCCAACCCTATTTCCAAATACAGTCTTCTTTGTTGTTGCAATAATATTAAGCTCTCTGAAAATATCATGAAATGTTTTGATATTTATCTAAATTTCCATAGCATCTATGCTTCAACTTTTACTCACAGAACTTACTTTCTATATAGGCTTTGCAAGATCAAGCCTAAATTTACCATGATAAGTTATTATTTTAAAAATCATCCTGATTATTAACATTTGCAAATCTCTAGTCAAGGTTACTAACTTAGTGACAATTTAAGTTAAACATATAGAGGATAGGCTGTTAAAGTGACATGTTTAATATTGTTATTTGCATTGTATATATACATTTATAAACTAACAATATATAGTAGAAGAAATGATAGTTTCACTTTGCATTTCCATGATATTAATGGAATCTTTCAAATAAAACTTGCAGCACTTTTGTACTGTTAAATCTCCAATATTCATAATTTGTAATAATTTGATTCAGACTGCAAAAGTTCTATTTTATGTTATTCATGTTATGAATTCTGAGAAAACATAAAAGAAAAATTGCATGACTGTTTAGTGCATGAGACAGAATACATTATTGTGAGGATTTAGTTTGGTTTGTTCACAAATAGTACTCATTATAAGTGGTTGTTTTCTGTTTGCTACATCAGAAGCAAATGAATTTTAAATGTGTAACATTTAGCATTTAGAATACCGCTTCCTATATGCTACATGTTCTTAAACAAAATTACCTTTCAAAGTACCTTAATTTGCATTATTTGTATAACTGGTAAAATTTTGTTGCATATATATTTCAATGACTCATTTTCCTGGTTCCCTAGTAGAACTGGCAAGGCAATTTTTAAATGTGTCAGTGTCTGGTCACCAAAGATCCTAACTAAATCAGTATAAGGCTTGAGACAGCATCGCTACTTTAAAAATAACTTGTAAGGTGATGCTAGTATACATGAAGGATTGAAAACTCTTGGGAACTGCGATAAATTGAATGTACCCATACTCCACATAAACATTATTCATTTCTCAAAATTCTCACCATTAAACACAAACACAAAAATCAACATAAAATTTTATTAGGAGCCTCATGCTTTAGTTATTCACTTTTAAACAAGCTATCTCTTATCAACTGTTTTTTTTTTCCATTATTTCTGCCACTTTTCTGGAATTTTGTCAGTTGTTGGTCCTGTTTCATGACAGCCATTAACATCATATGTAATATATCCAGGTAAAAATTAAGGTTTTTTTGGATGTACGAGATGCAACTTACTAATTTTGTCCATTGCTTACCAGACTCCTGATTTTTGTAATCAGCATGAGGTCTACCTGGTGACTTTCCTTTTAACTTAGCCTTAAAAATTAAAACAAAGGAATTTTTAAGCTACAAAACTCAGAAATTACTATATTTGGTGTAGTATATTACAAAGTGAGACAAATATACATACAGAAACACTGACTTCTATATCGTGGATTTCAATTTTCTGATACTGTGGATCTATTAAATGAATGAATATTGCTTCTTAATTATGACACCTCATTATTATTACCATTATTATAAAAATACAAATACATATATATTCAGTGCCCTTTGTATAGCATGACTTGTTTTTATATGTAGAATATGAATTATTTAATTTATACAATAATCTTCTAAACAACTGTATACAAATTTATAATTATAGATAATTCAATATAAATTAGATACTATTATCTTCATTTCTCAAAGATGAGGATTACATACAAAGAAGTCATAATTTGCCTAAGTCCAATCAGCTCATAAGAGATGGGACTGGAAATTGAAGCCCAACAACTGGATTCAAGTCTGAAATCTTTAGCCTGCAGACTGTTGTACTTTGTGCTTAATCTTTGTTAGCACTTTATGTTGTATTTCTAATAAAACTATAATATAAACAAGGAAACTGAGAATTAAAGAACTTAAGAAACTTTCCAACGTAAAACAACTAATAAAAGACAAAGCCTAGATTTCTGCCAACATATGAAAGACTCTAAATTCTATTGCACTTTCTACCCACCATGTGTACATTAGGTGATAAATGTTCATTAAAATTGATTAAATAAACTTTCTAAGTTACAACTTTCTGCAAATAAAATCATTTTTTAAAATGATTTATTGCCTAATATATGCGTATTTGTCTATTCTTTGATGTCACATGATTATGGACATGTCTTGACAAAGAGTCTTGCAAGTTTAAAAATTAAGATAAAATTTGATCTAAAATATAAAGATATTAATTCATTCACTTTAAATCACAACATCCAGAAGTCAAATGTTTCTGATTAAAAGTAATGGCATAAACTCCAATTACTTTTGCAACAATTTAATAAATGTCTTTCCTGAAACAAAAATGAAGGCTTAGCCTGGCATTGTGGCATGTAGTCCCAGCTATTTGGGAGGCTGAGGTGGGAGGATTGCTTGAACCTGGGAGGCAGAGGTTGCAGTGAGCCAAGATCATGCCACTGTACTCCAGCCTTGGTGACAGAGCAAGACCCTGTCTCAAAAAAATAAGAGAATGCAAGCTCATCTGAATTTCATACTAATGGTAAGATGTTGTTTTGTAGACTTTGACATAAAACCATTTACAGTGGAAATAATTGTCTATTGTCTAGCATACCTATATACAAAAAGTTAAACTGTAGTGTTTATGTGTGCATATGTGAAACTACAGTACATTAAGGTAATGATTACATTCCAATTTTCTTTTGAAATAAAACATTATCAACTCTTACTTAAATTGCATAACCTATTGTTATGGCATATTGAGTTCACATTATTATAGAAGAATTCAACAAAACATAATGGGAATAGCATTTGGAAAAATGGTGCCACTTCCAATAAAAACACATCACATCAACCCAGAATAAATTCTGATCACACAGTTAAAATAATTGTTACAACATGTAACATTCTCATTTCCACAATGCTGCTTTTGCTATTAAGTTTACCTCCTACTCTGCTGGGATCTGCCCTAACTCAAATCTGTCTAATTAGCAAATGGCCCTTCCTTCCACCTAGTTGCTCAAGTCAGAAACCTAGGGTCATCCTTAATTCTCATGTCTTTCAGCTCACATCACATCAATCACCATATTTTGTTGACTTTATCTCCTTTACACTTTAAATCTTTCCCCTTCTGCCATTTCAATGTTATTATCCTGATATAGGCTACCACCTTCCTTTACCTGAATTAATGGGCAATCTCTTAAAGAGTATGTCTGCCTCAAAAAGCACTCTGTTATCATTTCTTTATTATGCAGCCAGAGTGAGCTGTCCTCAATCATTTTTATGTCTCCCCTCAATTAAAGCCATTGATTTCTCACCATTGTCAAGATAGTATTGACAACATTAGCATAGCAGTGCTTTTCACATCTGTAGGTCTCAGCTGTCGGTAGTGCCACTTCCCTAGACTAGATCTGGAAAAGTATAGGAGTATTTTTGCATGTCACAATGTCTAGTAGCAAAAGTGGCATCTACTTTGTAGAAGTCAAGGATACTAATGATTCTGTTATGCATAGAACAATACTGTAAAATGAAGAATTATCAACTTGAAAAGCCAATAGTGCTACAATAGAGAAATATCAAGGTCTTGATCATGATCACCTTCTCACTTCAGCTTTATTTCTTGGCATTTACCCTAAATAATCCTAATACACACACACACATACACACACACACACACACACACAGGCCAATCATACTACACACAATTATATACATAGTAATCCAGCTTTTTCAGACTGTTTTCTCTAAATATACCACAAGTATAGGTTTTCAATAACATCCTGTTTTTAGGACTACTGTATCATTTATTATCAGGACCATTTTCTTGACTATATCAGGATTAGAAAACTCTTCACCACTAATGGAGTCACAGTACTCAACACAGTGCTTTTCACTGAGTGAGAGCGCTTAATAAATGTTTGTAAGTTGAAGAAACGAATTTATCCCTTCATTTTGTGGGTCAGCTTTACCTTTTATTACTTAACAATATATAGGAAATATCTTCCTAATTTTGGAAGTTATAAAAGTACCAATTATAGCCTCAATGGGTGTTTGACCAGGGCGAATCCACGAACATTAATGAACATTATTGGTTCATGTAGTTTTGATGTCTTCTTTGTAAATATGATCAGTTTTAGTTCAACAGGTTAGGTAATTGGTAATTTAATTTTATTTTTTTTCAATAATAAGTTGACAAATAAAAATTGAATATATTTGTCATACACACGATGTTTTAAAATATGTGTACATTACAGTGGAATGGCTAAATCAAAATAATTGATATATTCATTACCTCACATACTTATCATTTTTTATGGAGTGATCACTTAAAATCTGCCATTTTAGTCATTTTAACAAATTCAATTTAATACCTATGGCATTGTAACAAAACAGAAAATTGAGAAAATAAGCACATTGTTAATGAACAAATCCCTTATGTATTCCTTTTCAAAGCGCTGAGGTCTGAGTCGACGAGAAACAAAGGGAAAACATATTGCCCCGGCCCCACTGAGCTTAGATTAAACTGAGATTGTAAATATGTAGAATATTACAATTAAAACCATAGCTTACATTAGGGTTTGCTCTTTGTATGGTATCGGTCTGTAGGTTTTGACAAATAATGTCATGTATGCACCATGGCCTATACAGTATATTCAGTATCATACAGCGTAATTTCACCACCTTTACCACTCCCTGGGCTCTACCTATTCATCCCTTCCTCCATGCCCCTTAACCCTCGAAAATCACTAATCTTTTTACTGCCTCTGTAGTTTTCCAATTCAAGAATGTCATGTAATTGGAGTCAGACAGTTAGACTGGTTTATTTTATAATACGTGTTTAAGGATCCACTATGTCTTTTTGTGGCATGATAGCTTATTTCTTTATATTGTTGAATAATATTCCATTGTATGGATGTAACAATTTATCCATTCACCTATGGAAGGATATCTTGAATGTTTCCAATCTTGAACAATTATGAATGAATCTGCCTCTCCTGTGTAAAATAATTCCAAATAGTTTTGTAGCAAATCTTCCTTCAAGTAAGTTAAGCCTAATTCCTCACTTCTTAAGAGAAGACTACGCATAGTGACTTCCTTTTTAATAGTATAGTGTGGAAAAGGGAAATAAAAAGGAGTACAATATAAAATATGACATACCCTTATTGTTTTCCAGTTTTTCATTACAGTTGTCCAAAGCCTTTATATTCAGTATCCATGGCATTCCTTGGTGGTAGTTTCTGAGGTGAGGGGGAAATGAAGAATTTGGTTATGATATGTAAGTTAAATGTGCTGCTGATTTCACTTCACAGATACTTAAATTTGTAGTTTTTATATGTTTATACATTTATATGAGAGTAAATACGCCACTTAGCTTTTCATTTGATTCCTAGCTATGAGATTTACTGACTTTCTATTGTCCTACTCATGAGTCTCTGTTTCATTTCTATCATTTTCTTCAGCCTTTGTTTTAGTTTGTTGTGCTTTTTATAATGCCATACCACATACTTAATTCATTAATTTTTGTACCCCTTTTTTAAGATATAATCTTGTTCCTTTTAGGTCAAATTTTATGTCATATATTCTGCTATTTTTATATCCTCTATTCCAAAATATTTTATGAAATAATACTGATTATGTGGAGGTGTGAGCTTTTCATTTTGTATTATGTTGTTTCTTTTTAATTAGTCATAAAATGTACTTCAAGAATTGAGCTTATCTTTTTTCAATATACATGTAGAAAGTAGGTACATTGATATGGTTTGGCTGTGTCCCCACCTAAATATCATCTTCAGTTGTAGTTCCCATAATCCACACAACTTGTGAGAGGGACTTAGTGGGAGGTAATTCAATCATGAGGGCAATTACCCCCATGCTGTTGTTCTCATGATAGTGAGTGAGTTCTTGTGAGTTCTCATTAGATCTGATGGTTTTGTAAGTGGCTTTTCACCCTTTTGCTTGACACTTCTCCTTGTTGCACCATGTGAAGAAGGACATATTTGCTTCCCCTTCTGCCATAATTATAAGTTTCCTGAGGCCTCCTCAGTCATGCTGAACTGTGAGTCAATTAAACCTCTTTCCTTCATAACTTACGCAGTCTCAAGTATGTCTTTATTACCAGCACGAGAACATACTGCTACATACATTCTCTATACTCAGGGTAGAGACTCAGTGTATACAAGTAGTTCTACCACTTTAATTATTTTATTAAGTCTTTTCTTCCCCAAACCTTCTTATTCTTGATCTTTGCATGATTCCCTTTTCCAGGAGAATAGCAAAGTGGCTATCAGCACCTGGAATTGATGGAGCAACTAACCATGGGACATTAAGTGCCCATGGAGCTAGAATAACCCATCTTGGGCTGTGACCAAAACAGCTCAACATAGGCTATATTTTATCAGAAACACCAAGTCATATGTTCAAGTGAGAACAACAGAAATCCATTTATCCTAAGATTAACATGATATATCTGAAATAAAACACTGGAAAGACAAAAGATCACAAAAATACAAAATAATCAGGTAGCCATCCCCAACAACCCATCATTTACTGTCACTGCACTCTCCTTCAGTTCACAGGTATGCTCAAATGGTGGGTCTCTTTCTTTCTGTGAAACTGGGGGAAAAGGCTTCAGGTTGTTTCATGAATGGGTCATCTCAGCATGATGGTGCAAGCTGGAAACAGATGATAAGTTCACATCTGCCCCATTTGGAGTTTCCCTAGAAGTGCTGAAGCCAAATCCTCCCAAAGCAGTGCAGCTGTTAAAATTCTCATGGGAGGGATTAAGCTCCAATTCCTGGAGAAAGGATGATTCAATTATGTATGGATATATTTTAAAACCACTACCATAAATAATCACTATTTGGGAAAAGATATTTTGAGGCTATGCATATATTCTGTTTCTCTTTAAGGAATCTACCACTAATTCTAGCATTCGTCAGTGAATATTGCCTGCAATAAATATTACTGCAATATTATAATGGTTATTTTCTACATTCCTTATTCCTTCTATACTTATTAATTGGAATCATTTTGTAATGTACAATGTTCCCTCCTCCCATGTATTTATTAATTCAATCATTTATATCTCTACACATTAAGTATTCATTTTATTTGGGGTTTTTCAATCAATAGTCTCAGTTTTTATATTGTTGCTCAAATTTGTCTGACTTTGATGATTGAAGCTGCTTACGGTTCACTCCTGAGTTCATCTGATAGGCTTTCTAGGTTTTTTTGGTTTGGTTTGGTTTGTTTATTGGCCCTTTTTCTTTCTGGCAACACAAAATGCTCTAAGACTCATTTTACACTTTTTTTCAGCACCAATTCCAGATGCAGATATTTCTTCAAAAAGCCCTAGCTTCTTTGATTGGAGAAATGTATTTTGAAATTAAGATTTAGTTGCCAGGTGTGACCCTAGCTATCAAGGTGTCAGTTTTGAGGTCCTCTTAGCTGAGAATTAGGGCATATATACAAGTATACTAATCCATTTAAACACACTTATATATACTTGTTACTTAGCTCTCTATCTGGAATATATTAACAGAAATATGAATTCACAATATTTCTGACTCCATTCCAGCAACACAGAGTTCACTGTAGCATTCACCTCTCTATATTTCTCAGACACCTGGCTCTCATTATTTATAATACATTTATGTTTATTACCAAAGAAGAACACAGGTAAAGTAGTTGCAGAATTGCAAATCAATACCCTTGTGAAACATAAATTTACCAAACGAAGTACAGTTTTTTTACAGTTATTTTTAATTTTAGTCTTAGATTATTTAGTCAAAACACAGTTTTACAAAGTTTGTTTAGTGCCTTCCTTATCAGATCCTTCATTTTTTTATAATTAATTTTTTAATGAGAAAATTTCTCCTATTTAAGATATAGACCACAATGTTAAGAATCTTATAAGAGAAACATCTTAAATAACAGGATTAAAATATGAAAATAAAATAGTAGAACAAACTCATAAACTGTGACCAAAAGAACACTACTTCTATCCTAATATCAGAGAAAACTAGACTTAAAGGCAAGAAATTGTGCCAGAAATAAATTTTTGTTATGGCAAAGATTAGTAACATGAAGATAAAATTATAAATTGCTACGTACCTAAAAGGACAATTTTATAAGTTATTTTTATTTTTTTTAATTTTTTCTTTTCTTTTTATTATTATAAGTTCTGGAGTACATATGCAGAACATGCAGGTTGTTACATAGGTATACACATGCCATGGTGGTTTGCTGCATCCATCCCCCCACCATCTACATTAGGTATTTCTCCTAATGTTGGCCCTCCCCAATCCCCTCACCCACTGCTATTCCTCTATTAGGCCCCCTATCCCCCAACAGGCCTTGGTGTGTGATGTTGCCCTCCCTGTGTCCATGTGTTCTCATTGTTCAACACCCACTTATGAATGAGAACATGCGGAGTCTGGTTTTCTGTTTTTGTGTCAGTTTGCTGAGAATGATGGTTTTCAGATTCATCCATGTCCATGCAAAGGACATAAACTCAACCTTTTTTATGGCTGCATAGTATTTCATGGTGTATAAGTGCCACATTTTCTTTATCCAGTTTTTCATTGATGGGCATTTGGGTTGTGCCACAATAAACATACGTGCCACAATAAACATATGCATGCATGTATCTTTATAATTGAATGTTTTATAATACTTTGGGTATATACCCAGCAATGGGATTGCTGGGTCAAATGGTATTTCTGGTTCTAGATCCTTGAGGAATCGCCACACTGTCTTCCACAATGGTTGAACTAATTTACACTCTCACCAACAGTGTAAAAGCATTCCTATTTCTCCACATCCTCTCCAGCATCTGTTGTATCCTAATTTTTTGATGATTGCCATTCTAACTGATGTAAGATGGTATCTCAATGTGGTTTTGATTTGCATTTCTATAATGACCAGTGATGATGAGCTTTTTTTCATATGTTTCTTGGCTGCATGAATGTCTTCTTTTGAGAAGTGTCTGTTTATATCCTTGCACGCTTTTTGATGGGTTTGTTTGTTTTCTTATTCTAAATTTGTTTAAGTTCTTTATAGATTCCAGTTATTAGCCCTTTGTCAGATTGGTAGATTACAAAAGTTTTTCCCATTCTGTTGGTTACTGGTTCACTCTAATGATAGTTTCTTTTGCTGTGCAGAAGCTCTTAAGTTTAATTAGATCCCATCCCATTTGTCCACTTGGCTTTTGTTGCCATTGCTTTTGGTGTTTTAGTCATGAAGTCCTTGACTATGCCTATGTCCTGAATAGTATTGCCTAGGTTTCTTTCAGGTTTTTGTGGTGTTAGGTATTATGTTTAAATCTTTTTTTTTTTTTTTTCGATGAGTGTAAATAATACTTTAGGTTCTGTGGTGCATGTGCAGATCAAGCAGGATTGTTGCATAGGTACATACACGGCAATGTGGTTTGGTGCATCCATCCCCTATCACCTATATCTGGTATTTCTCCCCATAATTTCACTCCACAACATTCCTACCCCCCACTGCCCCTCCCCTGGTCCCCCCTAACAGACCCCAGTGTGTGATGCTCCCCTCCCTGTGTCCATGTGTTCTCATTGTTCAACACTCACCTATGAGTGAGAACATGCGGTATTTGTTTTTCTGTTCTTGTGTCAGTTTGCTGAGAATGATGGTTTCCAGATTCATCTATGTCCCTACAAAGACCACGAACTCATCGTTTTTTATGACTGCATAGTATTCCATGGTGTATATGTGCCACATTTTCCCTGTTCAGTCTATCATTGATGGGCATTTGGGTTGGTTCCAAGTCTTTGCTATTGTAAACAGTGCCACAATGAACATACATGTGCATGTGTCTTTATAATAGAAGGATTTATAATCCTTTGGATATATACCCAGTAATGGGATTGCTGGGTCAAATGGAATTTCTATTTCTAGGTCCTTGAGGAATCGCCACACTGTCTTCCACAATGGTTGAACTAATTTACACTCCCACCAACAGTGTAAATGTAATCCTATTTCTCCACATCCTCTCCAGCATCTGTTGTCTCCAGATGTTTTAATGATTTCTAACTGTCATGAGATGGTATCTCTGTGTGGTTTTGATTTGCATTTCTCTAATGACCAGTGATGATGAGCATTTTTCATATGTTCATTGGCCTCATATATGTCTTCTTTTGAAAAGGGTCTGTTCATGTCCTCACTCACTTTTGAATGGGTTTGTTTGTTTTTTTTTCCTGTAAATCTGTTTTAGTTCTTTGAAGATTCTGATATTAGCCCTTTGTCAGATTGGTAGATTGCAAAAATTTTTTCCCATTCTGTTGGTTGCCAGTTCACTCTATTGATTGTTTCTTTTGCTGTACAGAAGCTCTGGGGTTTAATTAGATTCCATTTGTCTATTTTGGCTTTTATTGCCAATGCTTTTGGTGTTTTAGTCATGAAGTCCTTGCCTATGCCTATGTCCTTAGTGGTTTTGCCTAGGTTTTCTTCTAGGTTTTTAATGGTGTTAGGTCTTAGGTTTAAGTCTTTAATCCATCTGGAGTTAATTTTAGTGTAAGGTGTCAGGAAGGGGTCCAGTTTCTGTTTTCTGCACATGGCTAGCCAGTTATTCCAAAACCATTTATTAAGCAGGGAATCCTTTCCACATTGCTTGTTTTTGTCAGGTTTGTCAAAGATCAGATGGTTGTAGATGTGTGGCATTACCTCCAAGGCCTCTGCTCTGTTCCATTGGTCTATATCTCTGTTTTGCTACCAGTACTATGCTGTTTTGATTACTGTAGACTTGTAGTATAGTTTGAAGTTAGGTAATGTTATGACTCCAGCTTGGTTCTTTTTGCTTAGGTTTGTCTTGGCTATGCAGGCTGTCTTTTGGTTCCATATGAAGTTTAAGGTGTTCTTTTCCAGTTCTATGAAGAGGGTTATAGGTAGCGTGATAGGGATAGCATTGAATTTATAAATTACTTTGGGCAATATGGCCATTTTCACAATATTGATTCTTCCTCATCATGGCATGGAATGTTTTTCCATCTATTTGTGTCCTCTCTTACTTCTTTGAGCAGTGGTTTGTACTTCTCCTTTAAGAGGTCATTTACATCCTTTGTTAGTTGTATTTCTAGTTATTTCATTCTCTTTATAGCAATTGTGAATAAGAGTTCACTCATGATTTGGCTCTATGTTTGTCTGTTATAGGAACACTTCTGATTTTTGCACATTGATTTTGTATCCAGAGACTTTGCTGAAGTTGCTTATCAGCTTAAGGAGATTTTGGGCTGAGATGATGGGGTCTTGTAAATAGACAATCATGTCATCTGCAAATAGAGACAATTTGACTTCCTCTTTTACTCACTGAATACCCTTTATTTCTTTTTCTTGCCTCACTGCGCTGGCCAGAGCTTCCAATACTATGTTGAATAGGAGTGGTAAGAGAGAGCCTCCTTGTCCTTTGCTGGTTTTCAAAGGGAATGCTTCTAGGTTTTGTCCATTCAATATGATATTGGCTGTGGCTTTGTTGTAAATAGATTTTATTTTTTTGAGATATGTTCCATCAATACCTAGTTTAGAGTTTTTGCCATAAAGGGCTGTTGAATTTTGTCGAAGGCCTTTTCTGCATCTATTGAGATAATCACGTGTTTTTTGTCTTTGGTTCTGTTTATGTGGTGAATTACATTTATACATTTGCATATGTTGAACCAGCCTTGCATCCCATGGTTGAAGCCAAATTGATCATCATGGATAAGCTTTTTTGACGTGCTGTTGGATTTGGTCTGTCAGTACTTTATTGAAGATTTTCACATCAATGTTCATCATGTATATTGGCCTGAAATTTTCTTTTTAGTTGTGTCACTGCCAGGTTTTGGTATCAGGATGATGTTGGTCTCATAAAATGAGTTAGGGAGGATTCTGTCTTTTTGTATTGTTTGGAATAGTTTCAGAAGGAATGGTACCTGCTCCTCTTTGTACTTCTGGTAGAATTCGGCTGTGAACCCATCTGGGCCTGGACTTTTTTTGGTTGGTAGGCTTGTAATTGCTTCCTTAACTTCAGACCTTGTTATTGGTCTATTCAGAGATTCAACTTCTTCCTGGTTTAGTCTTGGGAGGATGTAAGTGTCCAGGAATTTATCCATTTCTTCTAGATTTACTGGCTTATTTGCACAGAGGTGTTTGTAGTAATCTCTGATGGTAGTTTGTATTTCTGTGGAATCGGTGATGATATCCCCTTTATCATTTTTATTACATTTATTCAATTCTTCTCTCTCTTCATTTTTATTTGTCTGGCTAGCAGTCAATCTATTTTGTTGATCTTTTCAAAAAACTACCTCCTGGATTCATTGATTTTTTTGAAGGATTTTTTTGTGTCTCTATCTCCTTCAGTTCTGCTCTGATATTCATTATTTCTTGTCTTTTGCTAGCTTTTGGGTTTGTTTGATCTTGTTCCTCTAGTTCTTTTAATTATGACATTAGGGTGTCAATTTTAGATCTTTCCTCACTTCTCATGTGGTCATTTACTGCTATCAATTTCCCTCTACACACTGATTTAAATGAGTCCTAGAGATTCTGGTACATTGTGTCTTTGTTCTCATTGGTTTCAAAGAACAGCTTTATTTCTGCCTTCATTTCATTATTTATCCAGTAGTCATTCAGGAGCAGGTTGTTCAATTTCTAACTGCTATTTCATCACCACTAGGTTTGCCTTACAAGAGCTCCTGAAGGAAGCACTAAACATGGAAAGGAACAACCAGTACAAGCCACTGCAAAAGCATACCAAATTGTAAAGGTCATCGACACTGTGAAGAAGCTGCATCAACTAATGGGCAAAACAACCAACTAGCATCAAAACGGCAGGATAAAATTCACACGTAACAATATTAACCTTAAATGTAAATGGGCTAAATGCCCCAATTAAAAGACACACATTGGCAAATTGTATAAAGAGTCAAGACCCATTGGTGTGCTGTATTCAGGAGACCCATCTCATGTTCAAAGACACACATAGGCAGAAAATAAAGGAATGGAGGAATATTTACCAAGCAAATAGAGAGCAAAAAAAAGAAAGAAAGAAAAAGCAGGGGTTGCAATCCTAGTATCTGATCAAACAGACTTTAAACCAACAAAGATCAAAAGAGACAAAGAAAGGCATTACATATTGGTAATGGGATCAATGCAACAAGAAGAGCTAACTATCCTAAATACATATGCACCCAATACCGGAGCACCCAGATACATAAAGCAAGTTCTTAATGACCTACAAAGAGGCTTTGACTCCCACACAATAATAGTGGGAAACTTTAACACTCCACTGTCAATATTAGACAGATCAACAAGACAGAAAATTAACAAGGAAATCCAGGAATTGAACTCAGATCTGGACCAAGTGGACCTAATAGACATCTACAGAACTCTCCACCCCAAATTCACAGAATATACATTCTTCTCAGCACCACATGTACTCTGAAATTGACCACGTAATTGGAAGTAAATCATTCTTCAGCAAATGCAGAAGAACAGAAATCATAACAAACGTCTCTCAGACCACAGTGCAATCAAATTAGAACTCAGGATTAAGAAACTCACTCAAAAGTTCACCTTTAATATTCAGATACAGTTGTTACAGTCTACATTTCATCTTGGAATTCCTTAACATTCTGGTTGATTTTTTAAAACTGTTGATAGCAAAATTTACTTTTGCAGTTTATATTATTGTTTTGACAAATGCATAGCACTGTGCATCCACTACCATAGTACCATATACAGCAGTTCCATCACACCAAAAAGCTTTCTGTTTTGGTCCTTTTTTCTTCTGTTTTTTTTTAAGCTCTGTTTCTGATTCATTGTACTTACTATTTTTATTTAACATACTATATATTACTTTGCCACAGAATCTATTTGCCCTTGGGCTGTTTTCAGTTTTTTATTTATTTCTGTAATTTGGCGGGAGTAGGGGGTGCAGGAGGATACAATTTTCCTGAATTATGCCATCTGCTATTTTATCCCTTCTTGTTGTCTTCCAACCACTTATCTGAATTTCTGCATATAAATTTCTTTACCCTCTTCCAGAGAGATGATTGTTTCACTAATTTTTAATTAATAGGGGAAACTTTCTTTTACTTCTTACCTGCAAAAAGGCAATATATTCCTCGTTATTTTCTTTTACTAGTAAAAATGTTTTTATTGTTTATCTTCTTTTCTTTTACTATCTTTATAGAAATGCTGAGTTAGTTCTTTTAAATTATTCATTATTGAAAGAATTTGGTTTATCTGTTCAACTTCCCTACATAATATTTCTCTGTGCTATTGACGGTCCAGTACAGCTTGATGTTAGGGACTCAAAGAACCTCTTTTTTGTCAGAGGCCACAAAACCAAATTGCTTCTTGCAAATATTATATGTGTAATGTTTAGTGAAATCTCATTGTCACTGGTCCTATGAAATAAACTGGGTTGCAGTGGCCTCTGCTACTTTACTCCATTGCTGAAGTCCTTCAGTCTATGCTCCTTCCCTTCAAAAAGTGCATTTCTGTTTTATTTGATATCTATTTTCATATCATTTTCTTATTGTCATAGGGCCATTAATTAATTATATGATTCGATGTTGATTCGATGTCTTCATATATATATGGTAAGTTCTGGGATACATATGCAGAACATGCAGGTTTGTTATATAGGTATAATCATACCATGGTAGTTTGCTGCACCCATCAATCAGTCATTTACATTAAGGATTTCTCCTAATGCTATCCCTCCCCCAGCCCTCCACCCCACAACAGGCCCCAGTTTGTGATATTCCCTCCCTGTGTCCATGTGTTCTCATTGTTCAACTCCCACTAATGAATGGGAACGTGCAGTGCTAGATTTTCTGTTCCTGTGTTAGTGTGCTAAGAATGATGCTTTCCAGCTTCATCCATGTCCCTGAAAAGGACATGAACTCATCCTTTTTTATGGCTACATATTATTCCATGGTGTGTATGTTCCACATCTCCTTTATCTACTCTACCACTGATATCAAAGACTTGGGTTGGTTCCAAGCCTGTGCTATTGTGAATAGTGCTACAATAAACATATGTGTGCATGTGTCTATCAGCACGTTGTGAGCCCCACTCTCACTGATTCAACATCTGAAATATTTTCTATTTTCCAAATTTCCCACAGACAACTCCTCAGTAAACTTGGCAGACCATAATTTTACAAAAATAAAGCTTGAATCCTTTTTTCTATTTTTCATGTTACTGCTGAGTAACATGAACAAATAAAAACTGAGTTGATAAGTATCTAGGTTATTTCACTATTTGCCTAGTATAAATAATGTTGATATGAATATTCACACAATTTTTTGTGAATGTTTTTAGTTCTCTAAGGCATACAATCTAGGTGGGGAATTTTAAGGTTATATGTCAATTCTGTGCTTAATTTTTTAGAGGAAGTACCAAACTGTTTTCTAAGGTGACCACATCATTTTACATTTCTACCAGCTATGTATGATGGTGTTAATTTCTACACAACCTTTAAAATGTTTACTACAGTCCCAGCTACTTGGGAGGATGAGGCAGAAGAATCGCTTGAACCCAGGAGGCGGAGGTTGCAGTGAGAGGAGATCATGCCACTGTACTCCAGCCTGGGTGACAGAGTGAGACTCGGTCTCAAAAAATAAAAAAGTGTTTACTACAGTCTCATGTTTATCTTAGCCATCCTACTGGGTGCAAAATTATAATTTATTGTTCTTTAAATTTACATTTTCTAAATAAATGATGTCAGTCATCTTTCCATATTCTTTTTATCCACTTGAATATCTGTTGTAGAGACATGGCTTTTCAAATTCCTTGCCCATTTTAAATTAAGCAACTTTTTAAAAAATCGGTGAATAGTAAGATTCATTACTTACTTTGGGTACTTTTTAGTTATTGGATGTATAATTCACCAATACTTTATACAGTTCTTTGTGTGTTTTGAGTTGTGCTTTTGATGATGTCCACAGAAGCATAAATACTTTTAATTTTGATTGAATTAAATTTATCTATTTTTTAAATTTTATTTCTTGCGATTTTGGTTATCACATTTAAGAAACCATTGTAAATCCAATTTACACTTATGTTTTCTTCTAAAATTTTTACTTTTATGTCTTAAATATAGGCCTTTGAAACATTTTCATTTAATTTTGTGTATTGTAGTGAGATGGAGGTCAAACTTCATTTTTTTTTCATTTGTATATTTAGTTATCCTAGTAACATTTGTTGAAAAGGCTATTCTGTCATTCACAAATTATTTTGACACCCTTGACAAAAAATAAATGACAAAATAATAATGGTTTGTTTTTGGAGTATAAATTCTTTTCCTTAATCTATATGTATATCCCTATTGCAGTAACACACTCTCTTGATTACTGTACCTTTGTAGTAAGTTTTAAAACCAGGAAGTGTGAATGCTTTAGATGTGTTCCTCCTTTGCAAGTTTGTTTTGGATGTTCTGGATCACTCACATTTCTATATGAATTTGGCAATAGCTTGTCAATTTCTACACAGAAGCAAGTTGGCATTTTGATAAACATCATACTTTATATAGAGATCAATTTCGGCAGTATTCTTAGTGTAACAATATTGTCATCTGATCTATGAAACTGTAATATCTTTCCATTTACTTAGGTCTTCAATGCATTTATTTTCTTTTTAAGTATTTTATTCTTTTGGTTACCATAATAAATAATTTTTTCCCTTATTTTTGTTTTTTGATTGTTTATTGCTAGTGCATAGAAGTACAGTTGACTTTTTTATGTAGATCTTGTATTATAAAATTTTGCTGAACTTCTATACTGGTTCTAATAGCTTATATTTTTATGGATTTCATAGGATCTTATATTATTTATAAGATATGTTTTCTGTGAATAAAGATGTTTTTATTCCTTCCTTTTTTAATCTAGATTTTTGTTTTTTTCTGCATGCTTGGCCTGGCTAGAACCTGCATTATGTTATTGAATGGAAGTTATATAAGTGGATATCCGTCTTGTTCCTGATATTAAGTAGGAGTTTTTTAGTCTTTCACTATTAATTATAATGTTAACCTTGAGTTTTTCTATAGATTACTTTTATCATGTTGAGGAATTTATCATGTCCTCACAGACTGCTCAGTATTTTTTAAATAAGTGTGTTGAATTTTGTAAGTGCTTTTTCTCTATGTATTAATACAATTGTAGTTTTGTTTTATACTTTATTAATACAATATGGTACATTAATTAATTTTCTTTTATTTAATCAACTTTTCATTCCCAGAATAATCCATTTGGTTGTGCCATATAATCCTCTTCATATATTGCTGGATTCTATTTGTTGGTTCAATTAAACTTTGAACAAGGTAGAGATTAGGGGTGCTGACACCTGTGTAGTCGAAAATCCATGTGTAACTTTTGACTTCATAAACTCTTAACTACTAATAGCCTACTGTTAACCAGAAGCCTCACCAATAACATAGTTGATTAACACATATTTTATGTTATATGTATTATATATGGTATTCTTAAAATAAACAATAGAGAAAACAAAATATTATTATGAAAATCATAATGAAGAGAAAACATATTTACTATTCATTAAGTGGAAGTAGATAATCATAAAGGTCTTTGTCCTTGTTTCTTCCAGTTGCATGAACTGAGGAGGAGGAAGGTTTGGTCTTGCTGTGTCAAGGGTGGTGAAGCCTGAAGAAAATCTGTGTACAAATGGACCCATCTAATTCAAACTCATGTTGTTCAAGGGTCAACTGTATTTTGTTGAGAATTTTGCATCTTTGAAATGGTATGTTACTCTGTAGATTTCTTGTGATGTCTTTGTCTGATTTGGATATTGGAGTAATACTGGCTTCATAAAATGAGTTTGGAGTGTTCCTTTTCTAATTTTTGGAAGATTTTCTGAAGGATATTAATATATTTTTACACATTTGGTAGCATTCACCAGTAAAGCCATCTGAACTTGGACTTTTCTTTGTAAGAAATTACTAATGCAGTCCCTTTACTTGTTATTAGATTCTTCAGACTTTCTATTTTTTCATCAGTTTAGATAGTTTGTGTCATTCTAGAAGTGTTTCCACTTAAGTAGATTTTCTCATTTGTAGAATTGCAATCCACATAGTATTACTTTATAATCTGTCCCATTTCAATAAAGTCAGCAGTAATGTCTTAGCTTCCATTCCCGATTTTAGTAATTTGAGATGTCTCTTTTTTGTCAGTTTTGCTAAAATGTTGGCAATTTTTGATCTTTTCAAAGAAATACTTTAACATAATTGATTTCATTGTCTTTCTAGCATCTTTTTCATTGATCTCTACTCTAATATTTACAGTTTTCTTACTTTTCCTATGCTTTAGATTTAGTTTTCTCTTTTTCTAGTTTCTTAAGGTGAATGTTTATATCTGGTTAAATTTTTTAAAAGTCCTGGGAGTGGGTATTTTTAGAGAACTTCCAGATGAATCGGATAATTTCAGTTTTCTGGGAGTAGTGCTTTTGGTAAGCTCCAAATCCTTTTGTTACCTGCAGTTCCTGCTCATTTATTTTGAAATTGCAGAGGTATTAGGTTTTAGGCATATTGAGGAGCTAGAAGAGGAAGGTGGGAATAGAGGAAGATGAGAATACAAAGCTTACTGTTCTCATGGAAATTTAGTTACTTTTATTGAATAAATGCTCTTTGTATTATGGCAAAACTTTGGTTAATGTCTAGATTTGTGAAAAAAAAAGTTGATTTTGACGATTTTTAGGAGTATTCTCATGGCTTTAATTAAGTACTAAATATTAAGAAGCCCTTAATTCTGCCTTGATGTAACTTTTATCTAGACTAACCAAGCAAAAAAAAGAGAAGACTTAAATAAATAAAATTACAAATTAAAGGGAGACATTAAAACTGATACCACAGAAATATAAGAGATCATGAGAGTATGATGAACAATTATTTACCAAAACATTGAGTAAATTAAGAGAAATGAACAAATTCCTAAAAACATTGATTGAATAAATTCTTGATTTTGTTCTACAGTATTTATATTCCTATCATCTTCCTCATCTTAAAATGGCAAGTACCATTCTCTGGTTGCACAAGCCATATGCCTTGATGCCATTACTGACTCCTCTTCTTTTTCTCACATGCCATGTAAAATCCACCTGATATTAAGTCTAGCTTCAAAATATATTGAGACTATCATCAGTTCTCATCACTGCTATCACTCTGGTCTGAACTATCATCATCTAACACTGTTTTACTGTACCTAGGTTTCACTGTTTCTGCTCTTATCTTTCTATTAGCATTGTTTAAAACAGGAACTAAAAGGTTTTCATTGACTGAAATTTTAGCCAAATACATTAGTTATTCAAAACTATTCATGTCTCCTTATTTCTCTTTTTCTAATTCGATATGATCCGTCTCCCCATCCATTAATCTACTTTAGCTACACTAGCTATGAAGTTCCTGGTATAAAACACAGTATCCTCACTTCAGGGGCTTTATTTTATCAGTTCTTTCTACCCAGAGTGCTCTTTCTTGAGATATCTGCATTGATAATTCATATATTTTTTGAGTCTATGCTCAAATCTCACTATTTAATATTGCATACTACTACTACTTCACTTTTTTCCTCAACTTTGACAATCCCAATTTTTCTCTTTCTGCTTTATGCTTTTTTCTCTTTGCATAACTCTTACCATCTTCCTAAACAATGCATAATGTAATTATATATGATGTTTACTCTTTATGGTGTACATAAAGTACATAAGAAAAGAAATCTTTGTGTCTTTTGTTCATTGATGTATGCCATTTAGCATAATGGAGGATATATACTAATAATGAAAATGAACTTACGATGAACAAATGCAAACCTCTCAATTTTATCATTCAAAGCCCACAATATCTACCCCATTTTACTTATATGAGATAAGAAGATGTAGGGTATGGGATAATATCCCGTGGTTCAAAAGGGTGATGTCTCTGATCCAACCAGGGAAGCTCTGAATGTTCACTCCAAAGTGACTTCAATCCTTCTTGATCGTATTTCTATCTCAAGGACTTCTTTCACTGAAATCCATCCATTCTAAGACACAGCATCTCAAATTGCCTACCTAGTCATATTAGTCTAAATTAAGTAAAATCTCTTCTACAAAATCATTATACATTTTAAAATTACACTACAGTGATTTCACCAGTCTTTAAACTTTTAGAACAATTAATTTCATAAATGAGTTTTTAAAAGTCATTTTACTATTCTTTGAAAATACATAATTCTAATTACTGGAAACTACTTTTAATAATGGAGATTACTACTAATTTTTAATTTATATTTTAACTACATTTAGCATACAGATTAAACAAAAGGAAAATTCTTTTTTATTATGTTATCATCCTATTGAATGTGAAGTTTTGAGTTATATTGAAAAAATTTTGAAAAGAACTTATTTATCAAATATATGAGTATTCATTGAATTTAATTTTGCAACTTTAGCTTTCTAGGTAATTATCAGTCATTTATATTTACTCATGACTTGGGAATTATTAATAATGTTCCATAACATTTCACTACCAATGACATGAATTTTGTAGTAGCCATCAAAATAAGTTAAATAAGAGTTAAATATTATGTTCATGCCAAAATGTAAACAGATTAAAGATAATATTGTACTGAATAAAATATGATTATAACAAAAAATTTATATTTTACAAATAAGTAAATAAAATTCACCTGTAATTTGTCCACTCAAACTTGCCCATTCTTAGCATTTTATTATCTATGCATCTGGATTTGATTTATGTGAGACCATGCTTAACATACTGCTTTACAACTTCACTTTTTTAACAGTAAAATTGTTTCATTTTTTCAGCCTTTACATTTTGAGCATCTTTATATTTCATTAGCAATTTTCCAGACAGTTGCATTAAACACCTTAAGTTGCATTACACACCTTTTTATACTTGCATTTCATCAACTACCATATTTTTAAAATTCAAATAGCTGGAGATGTAATCATTTTTAATTATTTTTTAAAAAGTATAAACAGGATTGACATAAAATAATTGCAAATCAATTGTTTTCATAGTTTTACTAAAAAATAAAAAAATGAGGGGGAGATTAAATGGTTCAAAAACACCTAAGGTTTTGAAATCTATTGCTAAATTGTTGTTCAAAAATATCTAATCAACTTATCTTCTTATAAACATTGTGTAGAAATGTCTCATTATAAAGAATCTTTAATCAGTGGTAATCAGTGTTACTTTAATTTTACTCTTTATTAGGATGAATAATTAAGAACACTACATATTGACCTAAATTCTGTCTTCTGTGTATTCAGGCTACCTTTACAAAAACATAAGTTTTGGCCCTATTTTCCTTTTGGCTACTTTACAATTGTGTTTATTTTCATTCTTATTAGAAGTCAGGACTTAAG
Organism: Aotus nancymaae; assembly: GCF_030222135.1. Taxonomy (NCBI): domain Eukaryota; kingdom Metazoa; phylum Chordata; class Mammalia; order Primates; family Aotidae; genus Aotus; species Aotus nancymaae. The sequence goes on from NW_026988413.1 coordinate 37,769,581, forward strand.
AAATGTATAAGCCATAAAATTATTTTTTCAAAATTATAATCAGATTTAGGATTTATAATGTATATCCTAAGCATTCGAGCAAAGATAATGCTACCCTAGAATTTCGTATTTGACAGGTTGTTTTGTCTTTGGTTCTTTTATATTTGTTGCATGGTTTTTAAATAGAATTTGTCCATTCATTAAACAAAAGAAGTTTTCTTTGAGTTTGACAACATGGTGGTGATGGGGTGGGGACATAAATAAGTAAATAAAAATACAGACCCTGCTCTCAAAGTACTTGAAAACTTTGGGGAGCTTAGCATAAAGAGTCTTAATACAAGAAGTGCTCAGTGTTCTCAGAAAGATGTTAAGGCAGAATCCAGGAGAATGCTGACAGATACAATTACTATTGTCTCAGGGAGCAGATAAATGGGCATTTTGTAGGACTTTAAATGTTGAATGGAATTACACTTATATTTACCAAGAAAATAAATGTTTGTAAATGTTTAAAATAATACAAAGAAAAATAAATTTCTATAGACAAGTAACATTGCCTTACATTTTCATAGATAGTTAAAATTTCAGAGCTGCAGGAATGACAAGAAGTATATATTCTTCTACCATGTCAGGAAGTAAAGGGAATATTTGGGAAGATGTGGCAAGTTTTACAAAAAAAAACCCAGTTAGGCATAGCCATTTACAATTCTACAAGTGTCAACAGATTTGTCCTGAGCTGCTATTTAAGGCTTGAAGAACTTGATATTGAGCAAAAGTATTTAGACTTAATCATTTGTGTCAAATTAATGGAATTTTTTACTGAATTATAGAAATAAATAACCTCATTAGATGATTCTGCCAGAGAAAATTTTGCTTTAAATATACCTGCATTTTCTATTTATATTTGGCATTTAAATCATAATATATTTCTCAGAAATACTTGTTTGTTAAACAGCACTTTCTACTGAAAGTAGAGAGCTTGGGGTTTAGCTCTTATTTTGATAATAATTAATTGTATAAACTTAGGAAACTCCTTTGACCCTTCTGGACATTGACTTTTCTGACTGGTTAAAAGAGGAGATTCCATCCAGTGATCTCCAATTCCCTTCCTTCTTGTCTTACATTAACACTTTTCCTTTTGGTAAAAGTTAGTTGTATTATAAATCTTAAAATTGGATTTTACTTGACAGAGAGTCTATGAAATAGGCTGTTGGAAGCACAAGTGCACTGTTGTATCGTCAATAATTAGTTGCTTCACTGAAAATGCATTACTTTTTATAAAACTGTATCCTCTTCCTTCAGAGATGACTACATTTCTCAGGGTAACTGCCTTTTCTATTTAATGCATTGTTAAAACTCAAGCAAGTATAAAGGGCTTTTTTATTGTAAAAAAATACTTTATTCAGCTTTAGAACACAGCTACGGAACATAGTACAGACTTATTCTATGTTGAATACAGGTGGGCTGCAAGATGAAACATACTTTCCTGTACAAATAAAGAAAGTTGCAACATGTATGGCTATAATTACAAGGCATAATTATAAGATAAATTGAATCTCTAGTCATCGAATCCATTCATCTCATTTTGAGTGGGAAATAGCAGTTTTCCTGGAGATGTTACTTTAGCTAAGCAAGAGATTGGTTGTATAATAACACACACTTGTTATTTTGTGTGACTAGGCCTATTTTCACATTACTTTTAAAAAATGCTGATTTTTTTCTTCATTCATGGTATATTATTCTTTTTAAACTTTCAGCTCAAGGCTAAAATCTTGTCTGGAGCATGAGAAATAGGTGACTCTTTCTTCAGATCTAATGCTTGCCTCAGCAGCTTTTCCAAGAACCCAGTGGCAGAATCAAATTATCAGAGGTCATGAAGAGGCTGATTTTGGAAGTGTGCATCAAACTGAAGGCCCATCACCAAGGCAGTCATAATTTTTATCAGCGTTACATATTCAGCCAGTGGTGCCAAGAGGGTTCAAGATTGACTGGCCCACCCATATCCAACCTGTAGATACCTGACAGTTCACAAACTTTGAGGTCTCACTATGCACTAGCCTGTGAAAAATAGTCAATTCTAGCAATTTATTTAACTTTGAAAGCATCATTAGCAGAAGCTCTCCATTTTATTTCAAGTAGTTTCTGATTTTAAGCTCATTTTCTTCTGATGAAATACACATATACACACATTTTCTATTGAATGGTTTTCATTGCAATTAAAAAAGGTATGTTTCTTGAACAATATGAATGTTTGTATTGTAATTTTATTAAATGGTTCATCAATATTTTATGACAACTAGATTTTTACTTGAAATATCCATGTGGGTTTGAAATATTGTCTCACTCACTGCCCTTTGAAAGCTCATCCCTGAACATCTTTGCATATATTCAGTAAGACAGTTTTTGCTTTAAAAAAACAAATACAGCCAGACTTAGATTGATCTATATATCTAAATTCTAAGTATAAAAATGTAATAGAATATGTGCACTTAAAATTACATTTGAACATTTTTCTTGTCATTTAATGCTGCACAGCAATAAAAAATGCTTTTAAAAGTAAATAATTTTATGTTTTTTAACAACAAAATAGTTATTTGTTTTTATGACATAGCAAAACCAGTATATTTTGGAATTCACTGAAAAAGAGGGTAAAGAGGCATAAAATAAAAATATATTTCTGGTATGATTGACTAAGGACATATATAAAACTTTGATCCCAGACATATTTTCATTTTAATTAAATATTATTTAAGTAGTTGACTCATTTTATATGCTTTCTATTTTTTTTGTAACTACCCTAGAACACCTTAGACCAGTGCATTTTGCAAGTCACTGTCATCTGTTTAAACAGATTTTGTCAATTCCATTTGTACAAAATGTCAATATACTTTAAGCATGTCTCTTGTATAGGGCTAGCTTTTTGTTCAAGATTAATACCAGCAATTACTATGTTTAAATTCTATGGAACTTAGACCTAAGTAGGAAGACTGGGACTAATAAAATTCAGAGTTGCTGGCAGCTTATAACACTGTGTGGAGTGTCTACACAATATGCTTATGTAGGAAGACATCAGAGGGAGATAGCATAAATATTAATGTAAAACACTAAAATGTAGAATAAATAAAAGGAAGCAGACAGTTCTGAGTTTGCTAGTGGTGTCTCTTTCTTAACAATATAATTAATAATTGCCCCCTAATCTAATGTTTAGTTCTATTGTCACAAAACCAAACAAGAGTCTTAGATAAAAATAAAATTCCCCTATTAGCAGAATTGGTTCAGTAATGATCACTAATTATCTATAATAAGACTGTGATCTTACTTTATATTCAGAAATAGATGTACAAATACTCAAATCATGCAAATTAGCCCTCATATTGTTTGTCACCTCTTGTTAACTAATAGATTTGAGAGATATTTAATAAAGACCTTAGTGGGCTTCTTAGAATATAACTAACACTAATATTTAGTTGATAGGTTAAAGGTTCAAATGCCTTGTATTAAGATTAATTTGGCATAATTATTATAGAGATTTAATTGAGATACATAATTTTAAAAATAGTTGTCTAATTAAACCAGTCTCAATTTGAAAAATGAGTATATTTATTTGTTGAAAGCATGGTCCTCCTATAATAAAATACTAAATATTTTGTCATTCTAATCTAGATTTAATTTGAAACCTTTTTTCATTAACTGTAATTATCTATGCTATCAATTATTCATAAAATTAGCAATGCTTTCTTTTTATGCAAAATTATTAATGACAAGGAGTACTGACATTCATCATATTTTAATAGAGTCATCAGTATCAGTATATCTCGTTGTGATGATCCCATCTAACATCTTATCTCAATTTCTGATTCATACAGTTATTCTGATTCTTCACAAATACAATCAAGACATAGTTTTTAGAAGAGCTAGCAGTGACAAAGCTAAAGAGCAATTATGTATGTTTCACTGAAAACAGTTTTTGGTTACATTGGGAAAAAGCAATGATCTATTCACAGAATTCCCACTGTAATTAAATAAAAAAATTATTAAAATTACCCATATATTTGCATTATTTTTCAATGTTCTTCGATGATAATCCCACAGTCTAACAGGTCTCATTAAAAATTTGACTTCACTTTTATTGACAGGCTGTCTAGAAAGTAGAAATGAGATAACTAAACATACAGCTTTTCAATTACATGAATGCAATTAATTGAACGGTAATAACACATACACTTGTGTACATGTGTGTATAAGCTTTGTTCTTCATCTTTTAGTTTTCTTTACATATTTTAGAATCAGATTGTCAGTTTCTGCTAAAATATCTGCTTAGTTTTCTACAAAAATTTCATTGTCACTTGTATTACTCAGGGTTCTCTAGAGAAATACAACCAACATGCAGATATATGAGAGGAAATTTATCAGGGGAATGGGCTCACATGAATATGAAAGCTGAGAGTTCCACAGTAAGGCACCTGAAAGCTGGAGAAACAGAGAAGCCAGTAGCTTGGCCCAATCTGAGTCCAAAGTCCTCAGAATCAGAGAAGTTGATGGTGTAACTAACCCTCAGTCAGTGTCCAACAGCCTGAGAAGTGGGGTTGGCGGGTATTGATGGTACAAGTACTGGAGTACCAAGGCCTGAAAACCTAGAAGTCTAATATATGAGGGCAGAAGAAGAACAATGTTCCAGCTCCAGAAGTAAGAATTTGTCTTTCCTCTGCCCTTTGGATCTATCCAGGCCCTCAGTCAACTGGATAGTGTCCACTCATACTGGGGAAGGGCAGATCTTCCCCACTCAGTTCATTGATTCAAGTGTTAATCCATTCAGAAAACATCAATAGATACACCCAGAAATAATGCTTTACCAGCTCTCTGGGTATCCCTTAATCTAGTCAACTGAGATCTAAAATTAACCATTATAACACAATAGATCAATTTGGGGATAATTACTGTCATAATAATATTGAGTCTTCAGTTCCAGGAACTTCATATTGTCTCCCTTATTTATATTTTTAATTTGCCTAGCAATGTCTGGTAGTTTTAATTGTAAACTGCTTCAATTTCTTTGGTTAAAGTTACTTTTAAGTCTATTGTTAATGGAATTGATTACTTCTTTTTATTTTCAGCTTGTCCACTACTAGTGTGGTAAAATACAATTAAGTTTTATGAATTGTAGTCTGTGACCTTAACTCTAGTTCCAGTGTGTGTGTGTGTGCGTGTATATTTCTTGGAATTTTCTATAAAAAGTGTCAGGTAATCTGGAATAAAGGCACTTTTACTTTTACTTTTTACTTTCCAATCTGAATTCCTACTATTTCTCTTTCTTGACGATACTGGCTAAAACCTACAATACAGTGTGAAAGTGATGAGAATGTATATTCTTGCCTTGTTACCAATGATAAAGGAAAAAGACTTCCATCTTTCTCGAATAAGGATGATATTATCTGTATGTTTTTCCTACTTTTGTCAGTTTGAAGATTTTTCTATTTTACTTTTTTAAGAGTTAAAAAATTATCACAAGCAAGATTTAATTTTTTTCAACTATCCTGCACCTATTGAAACAATCATGTGACTTTTGTCTTACACTTTATAAATGTTATTGCATTAATTGATTTCAGAATTTTTGCAAATACTGCATTTCTAGTATAAATTTCACATGATTGTGGAATTTTTAAAAAATGCCACTGGATTCAACTTTATTGAGGATTTTTGAATCAATATGAGAAATATTGGTCTGTAATTTTTGTTTATTTTTCTCATGGTGTCTTTGTCTGGCTTTGCGATCAGAGTAACCCTGGCCTTGTGAAATGAATTTAGAAGTATGTTCTCTCTTCCTCTATTTTCTGAAAGAGTTTATGAATAATTAGTATTATTTGGTGTTTATATATTTGGTGGACTGAACTTCTTTGTGAAATTAATTTTAATTATAATTTGATTAATTTACTTATAGATTCACTCAAATTTTATATTTCTTCTTGAATCAGTTTCAGTAATTTGAGTCTTTCTGGAAATTAGTCAAATACATCTAAGTTGCCTATTTTGTTGGCACAAAGCTCCTAACAAAGGAACCTGATTTCCCCATATAGACTTCTCTCCCCATCCCTCTCCCTCCTTTCCCTTTCTCTCTCTCTCCCTCTCCCCCTCCTTCCTTCCCTTCCTCCCTCTCTCTCCCTCTCTGTCTCTCCCCTTCTCTTCTATCCTATTCTCTCCCTCTCTCTCTCGCACTCTCTTGTCTTCTCTCCCTCTCTGTCCCTCTCTCTCTCCCCACCATTTCTCTCCTTTCCTTTCTCTCTTTCCCTGTCCCTCTAAAAAAGAATTAAGAAAAAAGAAAAAAAAAGAAAAAGATTTCCCCATATAAACCATTTGAATTTCTGTAAGCTGTGCTGTGATGAATCTTCTTTCTTTCTTGATTTTATTTATGTGTGTGTCTTCTTTCTGTCAATCTATCTCTCCTTTTTCTCATTAGTCTTTTTTCTATCAATTTAGACTACAAATTTTATTAATCTTTTCAAAGAATCATATTTTAGTTTCATGTATTGTCTCTATTTTTCTGTTTTACATTTCATTTATTTGTACTAAATCATCCATTGTTATTTTCCTCCCATTTCCTTAGGCTTAGCTTTCTCTACTTTCTCTAATTTCTTGAGGTTAAGCTGAGATATCAATCTGAGACATTTTGGTTCTTTCATAACATAATTGTTATAGCCATAAATTGTTCTTCTGCTACTGCTATAACAGCAACCCATAAATCTTAATATGTTGTGTTTTCATACTCATATCAAAATATTTCTAATTTTCAGGGTATTTTCTTCTTAAATCCATGGGATTTTTACAAGTGTCCTGTTTAATTTTCAAATACTTACATTTCCTTAATTTTCTTGTTTCTATTTTTAATTTAATCCTGTTAGAGTCAGAAAACTTATTTTGTAAGATTTAAACACTTAAATTTATTGAGTCACATTTTTTGACTTAATATATAGTCTATTCTGGAAAATGTGTTCTATGTGCAATTAAAGAGAATGCTCATGCTGACTTTGCCTGGAGTTATAGAGACATCAGTTAATGAAACTGGTTGAGAGCACTATTCAGGTCTTCTGCATGTCCTGAGTTTTTGGCCTTGTTTTTCTGTTTATTATTATGATCATGATAATGAAATTTCCAACTACTGTTTTGAATTGTCTATTTCTCCCTTCATTTCAAATGCCCTTAAACTGGTGCCTGTATAAATAAGTTTTGGTACAACTGTACAGTACAATATTACTCATAAATAATGCAAAGTGATACAGACACTTTGAAAATTATTTTGGTAGTTTCCAGTTTTCTCATATACACATGACCCATATCTGATGCAATATGCTGCAACTATCTCATTCTTATAATTTTTAATAATAAAAACATGTCCAGACAAGAAAGAAAACCAAAAATATGTCCATACAAAAACTTATGTGTAAATATCTATAATTGCTTTATTGATAAATGCCAAGAACTGACATCAATCCAAATTTCCCTAAACTGGTAAATGCATAATCAATCTGTAACACATTGATGTAATGGAATATACTCAATAATAAATAAGATCACACTAGTGGTACACATAACAAAATTATAATTCTCAAATTTATTATGCTAGGTTATAAAACGATACACACTGTATTATCCATTTGACCTTCTGGAAAGTCAAATCTACAGGGGCAAAACTAAAATCATCAGTTAGGGAAATGGCTATGGAGGACAGTTCCCTAACTGATGAACTGCAAGAAGGCATGATGTGACTTTTTGATGTGATAGAATTCAGCTGTCCTGTCCTTTACCATGGTTATTGTTACATGATCAAACTACCGGCATTAGTACATACAAAGTGCACTAGTATATACAAAGTACATACAAAGTTCATTTATCAAAGAACATGGAATGTTATGCCCCAAAATATTAATTTTACTGTATGTAAATTATGCTTTGATAACCCTGACTTAAGAAAAATAAAGCTAGAGACAGCCTCAGTTTCAGATGTAGTATAAATGTGACACATCAGAAAATTATCATCTACAGGTAATTGTACATAAATTCTGTCTTTCCAATGTTCGTTCAATAAATAGAAACATCTAAATAAAATGCCTGTTTTAGAGAAGACAAGTTAATAAATTAAAAATTGGACTAATAAATAGAAGTGAGCTCGTGGAATATATGTTGAGGAAATAATTTTTCACCTTTCTATAATTAAAATGGTCTAATGAGAATTATATCTATTACATGAGGTTACACTCAAGACTCAAAAGCTATCATTTTCCTTTTTCACTGTGCATACACACACTACTTTTTATTGTGTTCAAACTGAAAACATTTTTTCTCATGAATTCTTTACCATGGAGTTCTTGTATACTGACTAGTCAATAAAAATTTTTTTAAATGGCAGTGATTAAAACTTTTCTCACATCTCAGGTCACTCAAATATAAGCTCTATTTTAATGTATACTAATTGTAGTATATTCATGTTTTTCATATTAGACTGTGTAACTGTTTCAAAATATTACTTACAGATATAGGGTTCAAGGTTATAATATGCAGATGTAAGGTGGTGGAGAATTGTATTGATTGCCTATATGCATCCAAGCAACTTGTAAGTTACTGCCTTGTCAATAGTATACATTTATAATCTAATAACCTTAACCCAATAATTTATTTCTGTTGCTGTTCTCATGTAAGTACCTATTGCTGAGAAACTTCTACTGGTAAGTTTCCAGATTTATTCCACATAAACCCAGAGTCAAGTAATTAAAGTCACAGAACACAGACAAGCAAGTCCTTATATTGAAAGGGCTGTTCCACAGAGTTTTACTATAGTAGGTCTACTGTTCTCTGGTAATTGCATTTTTATGACTTTCTATAAAATTTTATTTCTGGTCTATATACTTTTGACTTAATTATTTTCTACCCCGGTTTAGGCAGTCTTCATCTTTTGCTACCTTGTATTTCATAGTAGAACATATTACTCAACTCTCACTTTCTTATTTCTATGATCTTTAGTCTTATTATTTTGAGCAATAGTAAAATAATTATAGACTAGCTCTTCTCTTTAGAGAAAAACAATAAAGTAGTAGTTGATAAGTAGATTTTTGTGAATTTTCCAAATTTGTAAAGTTGTATCAACATTAATTTAACAGTAAGTTTCTTGAGATTCACTTTTTTCTATCTTTCCAAAGCATTCAACTCAGTATTCATAAAAATGATTCTATTTTAAATTCAGAATTCACCGCTTTGTAATATTTAATTAAATTATACACTTACAGCAAGAGGTACAACTAGGAAAATGGATTTTGGTGATAAGTACACATTAATTTTAGAGACTTACTGATGGGAATATATGGATAAGATTATCCAGAAATTCTCTGCATCTGTAACTACTACGGAATGAGGATCTGGATTTAATCTAGTTAGGCATTTAAGCAGAGACTATTTAAAGGTGTTCTATTATGTTATTTAATAGACCCCAAAATATTATTTTAAAAACTGAAATGAATTCAATTTCCCCAATTATGCTAGCAATTATTTCTATCACATGGCAGCACTGGCTTCTCTATTAAAAGCATGTAAAAAATTACTATATACTTTATGGCAGTTTATAAATCTTATCAAACATGTTACATAATTACTGTATAATTTCTATTTAACATTTAGTCAATTGTTATAAGAATGGCAAGAAAATATCAGTGAAATGGTCATTGCAAATCACTTAAATAATGTTATATGTAAAAATACGCATTACTACATACACACATTTATTACCCATCTTGTATGCATTTTATACAATATAGTGAAAACATGCATACAAATAAATTATTCAGTGGCTATGCACAGAGACTACTTAATCTCTTCACAGCAGGGAATGTCTGCTTTATACTTCTAAGAATGACAAGAAATAGTGCTATTAAAAGAGATCCTGATAGAAATTTCAATTACTATAAGACAGACTGTGATCTTTTCCTCCACATAAAGCACAACCAAGCAACCACCCCTCAATTTTCTAGAGTTGTTCTGTTGACAATATATGTGTTTCAACACATCATACAGGGCGCTCCTTTAAGGGTCTTTAAACTCCATGATAATTGAAAGAAATGCTTAATAAGTTTTATGGATTGAATTGTATTTCCAAAAATTCATATGTTGAAGTCCTAACCCCCAAAGTGACTATATTTGAGATAGGACCCTTAAACAAGTAATTAAGGTTAAATAAGGTCATAAGGGTGGGTCCCTAATCTAATATGATAGGTATCCTTATAAGAAGAGGAAGAGAGATCAGGCATGATGGCTCACCTGCACTTTGGGAGGCCGAGGCTGGTGGATCACCTGAGGTCAGGAGTTCGAGACTAGCCTGGCCAACATGGTGAAACCCCTTCTCTACTAAAAGAAATACAAAAATTAGCTGGGCATGGTGGCAGGCACCTGTAATCCCAGATATTTGGGAAGCTGAGGCAGGAGAATTGCTTGAACCTGGGAGGCAGAGGTTGCAGTGAGCTGAGATTGCGCTATCACACTCCAGCCTGGGAGACAGAGCAAGACTCCATCTCAAAAAAAAAAAAAAAAAAAGAGATAAGAGATAACCAGGATGCACAGGCAAATGCAGAAAAATGCCAAGTGAGGACCCTGTAAGAAGGCAGTCTGCAAGCCAGGGACAGAGGCCTCAGAGGAAGCCAATTCTGATGTCACTTTGATCTTGACTTCTAGTTTCCAGAACTATGATAAAATTAATTTTTGTGTTTTTAAGCCACCCAATCTGTGGTATTTGTTATGGCAGACCTAGCAAACGAACACAACAGGCTTTGGTGAAAAGAGCATAACAGACTCAAATTTAGTAATAAAAGTTTCGTGAAGTATGTCTGTGTTAAGTTCGCTTTGCTATTGTTTTTAAGAAGGGCTGTAGCGAAATATAATTAACCACTAAGATTTTTGCAGCTTAATGTTCATCAAACCTTTGAGTTGAACTTACTTTTGTAGCATTAATTTATGTGATTTCCTTATTTAATTGCATTCTATTTTATATAGATTTCTACAAAATAAACCTCTCAACTATCCTTTTGATTTATATTGGAGGTGAGAATATTCTTTTTAAGCAAATAATTAAATTTAATATAAACAAATCCTTCACTATATGGCTAGATAATAATCCTTGTTGTCACAGTTTCATTGCTTAGAAACTGACTAGAGAAGATTTGTGGTTGACTGTGTAGTAGGGTACTATTGCTTGGTCCTATTATAAAGACCTCAGAGTAATCTCTTACAAATCAATGTGTTCTCTGTGTGACACTATATTTTTTTCTATTTGAAAAATGTGTTTATACTGAAGAAGTCTTATAAATACGATGAAAATATAAAATAAATTAAAGCATAAGACAAGTTACTGGAAATTAATAATTTCAATTTTACTTAAGCATGAATTTCTATTAAGAAATATAGTTTTGTTTAGAACAGTTTTAACTTTACAGCCTGTCATTTAATTCTGTGATAGTCTTCACTTATTGACACTAATGTATATAATATCTAGGGACTTGTATGTACACCAAGGGCAAAGACTGAGTATACAAGCAATTTTACGGAATAATTTATAAAATGTGTTATGCAGTTATAAAATCAGTAAGGAGTCATAAGATCTCCTGCTAGATTGAAAGAATAAAAAATAAAGGAAAAAGAAGTAAAGAAATGTGAAATTAGATTTATGTGGCATGCTTTTAAAATCATCAGTTTTATGATATCCTGCTGGTATGGGAAAAATTACATTAGACTCAAATATAAGAGTGACATATTTTGGAATATAAAAACTGTCACTCTGCTTGCTAAGTAGGCTGATATTACTTTGTTTTTTAATGTAATATTGATCTATCAAAATATTTTTATTCCTATTACCAATACTGAGGTGTTCAACACTCTGGCAAGGAAATTTAAATCTATAGAAAGGTGTTGCATTTCATGGCTTGGAAATTTTTCCTTCAATAAAGGAGCAATATGATTAGTTTTATTCCTACCTGTAGGGAATCCTTAGTGTAAAATGTTTTTTCTTTGTTTCAGGTGTGTTCACTACCTGAGGAAAAAAATAAGAAATACAACTTGGATACGTGGTCTGTGCAATAACAAAGCAGTCCATGAAAGACTGAAATATTAGTAATAAATATATACAGTATCTCCTATATTCATTTGAAAAGTGAAGGATAAGGCAAATTAGATTATTTGAAATCATGCAGATAAAATCAAGTTTATCTAAATAAATTGTCTTTAATTGGTTGACTAACAACTAAATGAAGGAATCTTTTGACTCAAGTATTGACTCCCTAAAGAATCTTTTTTTTTTTTTTTTATTGCATTTTAGGTTTTGGGGTACATGTGAAAAACATGCAAGGTTGTTGCATAGGTGCATACGTGGCAGTGTGATTTGCTGCCTTCCTCCCCTTCACCCATATCTGGCATTTCTCCCCATGCTATCCCTCCCCAACTCCCCACCCCCCCGGTGTCCCCCCAACTCCCCCCCAACAGACCCCCGTGTATAGTGCTCCCCTCCCTGTGTCCATGTGTTCTCCTTGTTCAACACCCGCCTATGAGTGAGAACATGTGGTGTTTGATTTTGTGTTCTTGTGTCAGTTTGCTGAGAATGATGGTGGCATTTAGCCTAACCCATCCACTTTGCAGGTCAGGAACACATGTGAAAGTGTTAAGTGACTTTTCTAGTTCACGTAAGTATTACATAATAGCTAATTGAGAATATAAAGTGATACCATATATATAACACATTTATAAAAAAAGATGTGCAGATACAGTTATGAAATTTATAGAATTAGTACCTTAGACATGTAATGTGAAACCATTAATTATTTGAGAAAACCATTGAAGTATTTTACATAGTTAAAATTCACTTTGAACCAGTAGATATGGGTATATTTTTAATACTTCAGGACATAATTTTACTGTCTTGACATGTTACAATTGTTTACAATCCCATAAAACACACACATAATATTATAGGAGTTCAATACTGAGTTAATGTGAAACAATTAATATAATTATGGATAAATTAAATCATATTATTGCAAGAGCAGCTTCAAAACCAGACTGAAGGATGGTTTCCTTCCTTTTAAACTCAAATGTATTTGCAAAATTGTAGGACAAATAACCAAAACAGGGCAGGGATATTCAATAAAATTGTAACACAACAATTAACTATAACAAAAGAATTTAAATGTAAGTGTTCAGAGTGAACCTACCCATGCTGGTGGCATTGCTGCTGCACCCTAACACTAACACCAACCCTGACACTTGCCATTTGACTATCGAGCTTCCTACAGGAGCAATGTAGTTGAGTATTGTTTGTCATACATTTTGCATGTCTAGTTTTATACTGTATTTTTTTCTTCTCTATAATTCACTTAATGAAAATTTTAAAACTCTGTTTTAAATTTTAACAAAACAATGGTGAAATTTTCCAAGTAAGTAACCTTGAATTACTGTATGAAGTGGATGAAGTCACCCATCACTGAAGAGGAAACTGTAGTTACCATTTCCGTAGAATTATATGGCATATTAGCTTTAATTTTTCAAAAGGCAAAGTAACTGTATTATTGGAAAACTCTGTGATCATGGATTATAAAATTTTTAAAACCTATAAAGCTTACTATTTATGAAGATAAAAATCTTTAATTTTGTTAAAATTGATAAGACTCAGTGAGACTTTTTTGCTTTTCATTTCCTTCTTTGACATTGTGGAACATGTGGACTGTTTGTTGAGTCTCTGGCATCTGCAGGGGTCCATATATAAATGTTACTAATAAAAATTATATTACCGTTTCTTAAGCATGTTTTCCATTGTCTATCTTTTTTAAATCTTTATTTAATGTTTTGAATTGTCTCATCATTGTTGTATACATTTATGTGGTACAATGTGATGTTTCAACGTATGTATACAATGTGAAATACTTAAATTAAGCTACTTAACATTTCCACCACCTCGCTTCATTTTTTTGTGGTGAGACTTTTAAAATTTATTTAGTTATTTTGAATTATAACATACAATATTATTGACTACAATCTCTGCTATGTTGTCCATCATTCAAAACTTTGAAAACATATATTCTTAGATACACAGACACAGGGAGTATTGTACACTTGATATAATACCAACAACTAAGATAATAACTTGGCAAATAAATTTATCTGTAAACAAATTTTACTCATAATTATCGAAGTGCTAAAGTAAATAGATGGACTTGGACTTGAGCATTAAAGGTCAAGAAATTAAATCTTCATAGTCCTGGTGAGGCAATGTGGAGTCCACTGAGGATTCTCCAGAGGAAACATTTTGCCTTTATCCACCTCCTCCTCTTCCTTCAGTGAAGGTCTAGGGATTGAAGGAAAGCTTTTCAACTAAACTCATTTATAACATACACAGAAGAAGAGAGCCAAATTGTGAATCACAAAGAAGATTGTGCTTCTGATTCAACACCTGTAGCATTTATCTTCTTTAACTTTTCAGTCTCATTTTTCAAAGCTAGAATAATGGATTAAAATAGAAGTATGCATAGGAGACAGCTCGTTCTTTTATTTAGATCTATTTGTTCTCAATTGGAATCGAGGACAGAATGCAGTGGTTAACAAAATCAGCAAGTAATCCATTGAGTTTGACTTTTCTTCCAGGATTTCAGGTTCTCAAAAACAGAAGTTAAAGAACAAGGGAAATGGTTGCAAGAAAATAAGAATACGTCAAGCTTATTTCTCTGTCTGCTTTGATCTAAATTTCATATGTTGTTCTTGTTCTTTTAATTTTTTTCTCGTATTCCATTTAGTAACACTGAAGTTGATGGGAAGAAAAATAGATTTTTTTTTTTTTTTGAAAATAAAGACTTTTCTTTATTTTGGCAAAAAGAAGATGGAAAATGTCGATGATTGAAATAATTTTCAAGCATTTGTTTTAAAATATTCTATTATTAAATCTTCTATTTTTTTATTTAGGTGCATGAATAAGGTTTACATTAACACAGATAATAGCTGTTCTTTTCCAGACTGCTGTGTCCATAGGAAGTAACTCCCATTTTAGCACAGGCAGGAAAGGGGATGCAATTCGTGAAATGAGAAAAAAAATTTCAGAGCCTCAAATTTTGGTATAGAGAAGCCTTACTGCAGTTCATTTTCTCTGAATTGGTCCTTGGTACTTGACTCTGGTATTGCTAACTCCAAAAGTAGTTGCTAACCAAAAAGTAAAAGTACATTAGTTTGTGTATGAGAAAGTCATACAGTGTTCTAGAAATATTAGCCACTAATTATAATTTCACGTGTCTTTCTGACCTATAATTTAAGAATCAGAAGTGTGAAGCTACAGCAGGTTCCCACCATCTTGCTCTGCAGGTCCCTCAGAAACCTGTACTTCTGAGGTGCTTAACAGCAGCACTTTATCAGTGCCTTGCCTTGTATGTTCTCAATGAATATTTTATACATTTTCTGTGGGACTTGAAAAAAAGCCAAGCAAAGTACTGAATCTCTTACTGTTCTCCAAACTTGAACAGTATAACATTATATAAAAGAAATGAGCAGCTTTCTGGAAAGAATTTTCACAGTAGAAGTCACTAACATCAGTGAGCTGGCTTTATTTTTGGCAGCAATGCCTTTGAACACCTGTTCCTTGTCTCCACAGTTTGATTTAAAATTCATTTTTATATTTTTCCAATGTATCAACCTATCTACAAAGGCGTCAGGTTTTCTTGCATTGGTCAAGAACTTTGAAAAAGAGTTCGGCTTATCAGTTTTGATAAGTAGATCAGGAGAAAGTACAGTACACACGAATCAATGACTTAGTAAGGAGTCTAAAATCAGTTGCACAGGCTATTATTTATTTGGTTTGGGCTATTTTCAGTAGAGCATTACTATACGAAACAAGCTGGGTACTGGCGAAGAACAAAAAACACAGTCCTCATTTCTCTTGCTCAGAGAATCTTTCCTGCCCCTGCTATGAATATTAAGGCAGAATACTTGGCTTGTGTGGTCATTCTCAGATACTGAAGTCTTCTGCTCAGTTTGTTCACTAACTAGTATCAGTTTAGTAATTCATATATTTGTTACAGTTTCAACATTCCAATAATTTAAGTATATTTAAAGTTAAAATTTCTCCCTCTCCCAACTCTGATCTGCTTTAGACTGATTGTATATGGAGGAAAATAAAAGAATCAATAGTTGTATTTTTTTTCTGTTTTTCCATTTGGATCATATACTCCCCAGTTTGCTAATTCTAGATTCATAAAAGTGGAATATGGATGGGGTGAATGAAAAGCAGCTGTTGGAACTCTCCGGGCTTGGTTCATGTTTAAAGCTGACACACTCTCACAGTGGATGGTGCTTGGGTGGTGCGTAGGTAAGATCACCAGGTAAAAGGCTCCCAGACAGAAATTTGCATATAGAAAATTTATTGGGGAACACTCCAGAAACACTTTCAGTGAGGTAAAGGGTGCAGGATTAAGTAGATGGAGAGGCTGAGTTGTGATGCAGTAGCAACAGAGGCCTCAGTTGATCTCACAGGAAGCCCTGAAACTGAGATAGCCTTTTAGAGTTGACCAAACTTGAATAAAGGAGGCTAGATGTTTGCATCTCCACATTCTTCAGAAGGATCAGCTATTCCATATGATCTGTCATTGCAGGTCCTTCAACACAGTGCAAATTTTGTAGGGAAACTCAGCTATGAGCCATAATGATACTTTGGGTTCCTTTCTATCCATTAAAACTTTGACTCTCTGCCCATCAAGGCAAAAAATAAAAATAAATAAATTAAATTAAATGCCTGGATTTTCCATTTCCCTAGTATACAGTTACCTGAACAAATAGTCATAGATATCCTTGGGGTAATCATTACTTCAGACAATTTCCACAGTTACAGTGCCCTTTCTTCTTGGAATCTGGCCTCTCCTTTAGTCAATGAGTTTCAAGTATGATAACTGGTTGGAGGCTGGAAACTGATAAGAGATTGTTACTTTTTATTGAAGCATTGTCTTCCATTTTCTGATCATTCATTCTTAATTTCATTTGTTCATATAAAGAAAACAGTATCTTTATTGGCTGTGCATCCATATTGTGCTTTGAAACACTGTGGTTTTTTATTTCTTTTATATATATATATTTTATTGCATTTTAGGTTCTGGGATACATGTGCAAAACATGCAGGATTGTTGCATAGGTACATATATGGCAATGTGGTTTGCTGCATCCATTCCCCCTTCAACTATATCTGGAATTTCTCCCCATATTATCCCTCCCCAACTTCCCACCCACCACTGTCCCTCCTCTATTCCCCCCAACAGACCCCAATGTGTGATGCTCCTCTCCCTGCGTCCATGTGGACTCATTGTTCAACACCCACCTATGAATGAGAACATACGGTGTTTGTTTTTCTGTTCTTGTGTCAGTGTGCTGAGAAAGATGGTTTCCAGATTCATCCATGTCCCTACAAAGGACACAAACTAATCATTTTTTATGGCTGCATAGAATTCCATGATGTGTATGTGTTACATTTTCCTTGTTCAGTCTATCATCTATGGGCATTGGGGTTGGTTCCAGGTCTTTGCTATTGTAAACAGTGCCGCAATGAACATGTGTGCCTCTTAGTAAGACAGGCAATCCTGGCTGTCATTTCAAAAACTTGTCACCTATTGTGTAATTGCATCCACCTTTCCCGTGGCTATGGAATGCTGTCATTTGTCCTCTATTATATTAGTATTTCTTTATTCTCATTACTATTGGGGAGTCTATTTCTAAAACCAAATCACTTACTACCAAGACTAACACTCCCACATCTAACTCTCCTAACATTGGCAAATTCATCTCCTCTGGCAGGTTGCTTAGGATCTTCTAGCCCTTTTCAGTTTAAGCTTTATTAAGAAGGACTCTAACATCTGTTCTATAAGAAACATGTTCTTTGGGCAACTTTCATTTATTGAACCAGCCTTTCCTTCAGCTGATTCAGACTTTCTCAGATAGATATTTGTGCTTTAAATTTGTCAGTTGAGGCCTGAACACTCATCTTGCACTGTTTATATTCCAGAAGAAATATGAATCCCCTTTAACTGAGGTGAACAGGAGGTACTACCACCTCTCCCCACTATGGTGAGGGAACTCTAGACACACTACCAACGCTCTTTATGGAGGTCTCTTGAATATCCATCGCCATCTTGGCCACTCCTGGATGGTTTAGTGGAATTTAGGTGGTCAGCTAAGAATTGAATTGGTCTTGGCAACTTCCTTAGCAAGTTTTCCTTTGGTTATCTAATACATTTTTGTTGAATAATAAAGTACTATTTGGAGCCTCAGATATACCGAGAAAAGGAGAGCCAGGGAGAGAGAGAGAGATTTTAAAAATCACGTTACATGTCTAATGAGAATCTTGAGTAATTAAAGTTTATAATAGACAACATTTTATTTGGTATAAGCATGGAATCTGTGGTATGTTTGAATAATATATTAATGACAGTTTCAAGCACATATTTGTATGGTGTAATATTATAAGTCCTGTAAACATTACAATGAGTAACCTTGCATCCTTAACTTCCTCTTAATGCTTTACCAGGGAAAATTGTAGGCTTTGTAGGGCCTAAATATCATATAAATTAGGGCTCTTTTAAAGGAAAATAATACAAAATTACAAAAAGAAAATTAATTCAAAAAGTGAATACATATTTAGAATGAGAAAAGTAATTACTAACGAGATTTTTAAAAGCTAATCAACATCACACAATCTGGAAAATAAGATAATTTCATTAATTGCTTTTCTAACATGCTTTTATAATTTATATTTTTTACACTTTAGCTGTATCATCTTTTTTTCTTTTTTACACTTTAGCTGTATCATCTTTCTTTTGGTATGATAGTCCCTTCATACCATAATTTTAATACCAATTTCTTTAGAGAGAAAAGAAAGATGATTCAGTGTTTCCTAAGCATAAAACCTTAAACATTTTTTGATATTATTCATCATTTTAAAATTATTCCCTTTAAGTCTCTCAACCTATTATTAGTAAAGTAGTGTACAATTTTAGGATTGGTCTCAAATTTGTAACAAGCTTTATCAACTTTTTTTCACTTATAAGCTGCATGAGCACAGCTTTCAAATATCCTTGCGTACTCATTAACTAGTGTATCAACAATGTCATGGTTTTAGAGGCATATTAATTACTTTCATGTTATCTTGTTGTCTTAGTTCATTCTGGGCTGCTATAACAAAATGTCACAGGCTGGGTAATTTATAAACAGTAGAGATTTATTTGGCTCACGGTTCTGGAGGCCAAGAAGTACAAGATTGTGGGTCTGAATCTGTTAAAGGCTTTCTAGCTACATCATAAGATGATAGAAGCCGTCACATGGTGAGAGAGGTGAGAGAAAAAGAGAGATGGAAGGGGTCGAACTCATTCTTTTAAGAGGAAGCTACTCTCCACATAACTAGCCCACTTCTGCAATAATGGCATTAATCCATTCATGACAGCAGAGCCCTCATGACCTAATCATCTCTTAAAGGTCCCACTTCTCAGCACTGTCACACTGTGGATTAAGTTTTCAATGCATAAACTCTGAGGGACACATGTAAACCATAGCTTATGTCAATGTAGTATTTAATAAATATTTAACCAACATTTTAATTATTTTTGGCAGTGGACTCTATGTCTATCCAAATACTTACACAGTTCTATTATTGGAAAAAAAATAACAGAATTAGAAAGATGTCTGCTTTCTTTAATGTATGCTCACCAGAAAATTTTCTGATCTATAATATGGTGTCTGAGTAGATTTAGTCATGAAAATTGAAGTCCCAGTATAAATGACATATACCTATTCTCTTACCAGTCCCAGTTTCATAATAAATGTGTAAAGATATATTCTAGTACAAGGATCTGTCCATTTCTCAAGAAGAAAACACTTTGAAGTGGAAGAGGAAAAATATTTATAAAATTAAGGAGTTAAAAACTGGACCTTAGATATACATAGCAGTCTAATTGATATGCAAATGTCCTGAACAACGTTTTGAACAACATAGACAAACAGCCTCTCTCTTACACTTGATACATTTGAATTATGAAGAATAGCATTTTAAATGTACTTAGAACAATAAAGTAGGCTATATTTGCTGTATTTATCCTAATGTTAATTAATAGAAAAAATATGATTTGCCAACTCATACGGATGTTATTTATCTATAAATCTTGATGAAAATAAGAAAATTAAGGAAGAAAAAGACAAGTTTGAAGCATCGTCAGGAGGGTTGTTAAGAAGACAACACAGGTCTGAAAGGCTGCTGCCCTACTGAGACTGTATGTTGAGTGAGAGGAAACAGGGTCTTTTGAACCCATCAGCAGTGTGGAAGATGAATAGGGAGAATGCCAAAAGAAATTTCATTGCTGGAAAAGACCACCTGCTTCAGCCTACTCACTAATTGCTAGTATGTCTTTAGCGTTTTGTTAGTAATAACTTCAAAGATTACTAAATGGCAAATGCATAGATGTGCATGTGTGTGTTAACCATTACAAGTCCTTTAACATCTTTTGGTTTCAAAAACCAACAAATAAAACTTTTATATAAATATGCACTTCACTTTATAATTAAGGTCCCTAGAGACAGCTAGTAGGAGCCATAGGGTAGGTGTTTATCAAGTGCCTAATGCGTCCTGCTCAGTGTTAGATAATCAGGCACAGGAGTTTTAACCCAAGTGCCATGCATTTTCCAACAGCAAAATTTCAAGCAAATTAAAGAAAGTTTCTCTTCAGTCTAACTGAGCATAAACATGAGAATCAATTGTCACTGATACAGCTTTCATATCTTCTCCTAAATATAAGAGAATAGCTCTGAATGCCTTTTCAGGACTTGTGCTGCTTTCTCTGAGGAGGAAGCAGCTGTAATTTATCAAAAATAGACCCTTCTTACTGTCCTGCTTCTGCTTTCACTTTCAATGAAAACAGACTAAGAAGAAGTTGTCATGATTTACTCTTCTTTTTACTTCTTGCTTTAAAAGTGGTTGTCATAAATGGGGATTTAGTTCTCCAAATATTTGATTTAGAAACCTCAAATTTTAGTTTCTCACCATTGTGTTGACTTAGAGGACTCAAAGAATTTTTAGAAAAAGGAGTCATTTTATTTCTTTTAACCTCCTTCATATTTGTGGTTAGCTCTTCTTCCTCTTTCTTCATGACATTTTTTCCCTCCATGATATATTGCATTTTTCCTTCAAGATATATTGCAATATTGCAATAGTTTGTGAAATTACTCATTGCTGCTTTCCAATTATTCACTTTACTTTTGATCTCTGCATGTTTCTGATGTATGTATATCTTCTTTTGTCAATTTATTGAGCTATATTTTAAATGCAATAAAACAAAATTCTTAATTGTTAAATAAGTTTTAGCTACTGCATATTTTTTTAAAAAAATTCAAGCTATATGTGACTATTCTAGATTATTTGCATTTTCATAAAAATTTCAACATCAGCTTATCTTCTTTAAAAAAAGACTTTGGCTTTTTTATTAATTAAAACAACATAACAGCATGGTGAGAATAGACATCATAAAAATTGAGTCTCCTAACTTATGTATATGGTATAGTTCCATGTTAATTTACAACAATTTATTCTTAATTTGTAATTTTTTACTCTGAAATCATTTTAGACCTTTAGAAAGTTGCAAAATAATAAAAAAAATTCTGCTATACCTTTCAACCAGATTCCCATAATGCTATCATCTTACATACTTATAGTACAATTATTACAAGTAAGACACTAACATTGATAAAATATTGTTAATGAACTTACAGATGGTATTTGATC
Organism: Aotus nancymaae; assembly: GCF_030222135.1. Classification (NCBI taxonomy): domain Eukaryota; kingdom Metazoa; phylum Chordata; class Mammalia; order Primates; family Aotidae; genus Aotus; species Aotus nancymaae. The sequence goes on from NW_026988413.1 coordinate 37,791,368, forward strand.
TTCATCATTTTCCTATACATATCCTATTTCTTTTCCGTGATCCAATACAGAGTTCCACATTGCATTTAGTTGTCATGCCTAATTAATTTCCTCACACCTGTGGCTTTTTCTTTCATGACCTTGACACTTCCAAAAGGTACACTCCAGTTATTTTTTAGAATGGCCCTGAATTTGGATTTTTGATGTTTTCTCATATTTAAACTGTGGCTATGCATTTTGGCAAGTATAAAACAGAAGTGATACTTTAACATTCTCAGTTCATCTTATCAATAGATATATGTTGTCAATTTAACTTATTATTAGTGGTATTACTTTTGATCACTTGGTTAAAGCAATACCAGTTAAATTGTTTTCCAATACATAGTTATTATTTTACTCTTTGTAGTAATCTCTTGGGATGATTCCTTCTAACTGTGTAAATATCTTATTTCTCATTGGATTTTCATCCACCAATTTTAGCTTCCATTACTGATTAGCATCCACAACAGTTGTTAGCATCATGTTTTTGATTTCCATTATTTATTCTTCATTTTAAAATTTAAATTCTATCTAGAAGAAGAGATGTTTCTTCTCCTCATTCTGTATCTGTCTGTCTGCATTTATTTGCATCAAAATATATTCATAAATACTTATTTTATTGTAGGGGATATATGCCCTTTCTATCATTACTCAATTTGTTGCTCAAATTTTGAAAGCTTGGCCATTGGTAACTCCTTTATAATTAATTCCTGTGTCCTTCTGACATGTTCACATTAATTATATTTTTTTAAAATCTCACACTATCTGGATAAGATTCTTATGTTTTCACTATGCCAGACCTGAATAAAGCCTCTCTCCAAAGAGCCATGATTCTTCTTATCAGAGAATGATATTTAAAAGCCAAGATCTGAGCAGTAGGTGTGCTCATTGTACTGGATTGTCTTTGCTTCTAGGACCTTGGACAGAGCTAAGAAATATCTACATATTCTCAAATACATTCATGTACACAAAAATTATTATTTCTATAGCTATTTGATAGCTATTTTTCTCTTTTCTTATATACTTTTAATTTAATTTCACTATGATTAAAGCACGATTTGTGTCCTTTGAGTTGTTGTTGTTGATTTTAGAATTGCTGTATGTCCAGAATATGGTTTCTGGAATATGCCTATTCTGGAATAGATATTCAAAAAAGAATTCATCTGTTAAGTAAGTTATTTCTATTTTCCATCCTTTATTTTCTTCATCCGTAGAGAGTCACTACTTCATTTCTGGCTCTGCTATTTAATAACTATATGAATCTAGATACTTTACATAATTTCTCATGAAGTTTCTGCATCTTGAAATGATGATTATAATGATAAACATTTCAGAATTGTGAAGATGGCAAGATATCTGAAGGATATTTACATTTGGTGTCAACCTCAGATTAAGAAAACAGACTATAAACTGAAGAAACAAATATGATATGAAAGATGATATTTGAAATGAGAGTTGTTTATGTAAATAATGTGGTTAGAAAGTTGAATAAAGATTAAAAAAATAGAAATATCATCTAAAATTATATTGTGACCAATGCTACTAAAAGGGAGACATCTCTGTTCAAATAGTATCAAAATATATTAAGAACAATTGAATAATTTAAAACCAATATCTGCCAAAGGAAAAAAAAAGGCATACAAGGAAAGAAAAAGAATAAGGGTTGGCCTGTGTGTGTAGTGGGAGTTGGGGGGACTGGGGATAAATGAAATAAGAATCAGCCATCTTAGAGTAAATATTACAGCATTCTGGAGCTACTAAAGAAAGGGCCCCTGCATCTGTTCACCTGCTGATGTGCTCTTTATAATGAATAATTTTAAAGAAGTATATTGGGTGCCTGAAGACACTAATAGCGTTAAGCACTGAATAAAAGAGAATTTGCAGATACGGTTATAAAAATGGGAAAAAATAGCAAATATCATTTTGTGAAGCTATATCTGTGTGTCACGAGAGAACAAAATAGATAGGTAAATAGAAGGAAATTATATTCTGCCATAGTCAGGAAAAGGGAAAGATACTTGATATAATTTGGTCAAAGCTATTAGATACAATTAGATGTCAGAGATTTGCCATGCCAGGTATGAGGTATGAAGAATTTGTATGGAGATGTGTTATGGAGAGAATGTTTGTGTCTTGCCCACAAAATTCCTCTGTAGGAATTGCAACCCAATATGTCTGTAATTGGAGATAGGGCCGATGAGGAGTTAATCAGGGTTAAACAAGGTCATAAGGTTAAGGCCTTAATCTGGTACAATTGGGGGCTTATAATAAGAGGAAGATATTCTATCTCTCTCTCTCTCTCTCTCTCTCTCTCTCTCTCTCCACACACACACAAAGAAGAGGTCATGTGAGCACACAGCAAGCTGGCAGTTGACTCTAAACCAAGAAAAAAAGGCCTCAGATGAAACACCCTGATCTTGGACTTCCCAGCCTCTAAAACTATGAGAAAATGAATTTCTATTGTTTAAGCCACCCAGTCTATGGTATTTTATTATGGCAGTCTAAGGAGACTAATATGGAATATAATGATTAATTCTCCCTCATGGGATTAAGGAAGCCCAGAATGGCAAAACAGCATGGCACAGATGCTGTGCTGAATTGAACCACCCTAACATAGTCACATAATAAGCACTACAGTGGAAATGGTAGAAGGATTACAGGGATAGGCATTTTAAATATACTAATAAATAAATAATTTTGGAGAAAACATCAATAAAATACATTTTGTTATTAACACTGGTCAGAGGATCAAATAAATTATTGGTGATTAAGCATGAGACATTCACTTTACAAGACAAACACACGCAAAGAGGTAATGGAATCCAAAGAAAGTTTTCAGAGTAAAACAATAATAATAGTATTGAGGTTATTTGAGTTATACAAATTTTATTTTGTCAACTTGAAAATGGAGATGATATGATTCTTCCTACTTACTTGAAAAAGGTATTGTATATTTTCAGTAAGGTAAGTTTTTGAAATTTTATTATAAAATATTGAGGATCATAAAAATTCCAGTCATTATTTTATATAAAGGATATGAACAGAAAATGAATAAAGTTATAAAGAGGCTAAATTTAGTAAATGATAGTTATGAATATTTTCCAACAACAGAATGCATAATCCTATTATCGTAGCTCTTGTCAGTAACCCTAGAAAATTATGGGATGTATTTAGTGAGAAAGAAATATACATACTCACTATGGAAAACTTGAGGCATGCTAATTTAAGTGAAATTGTTTTAAATTTGGAATTTCTACATTTAGAAGGCAAATGCTGAGTTGAAATACTCATAATATTATTACACTGAAGCAAAATAACTTTTAGATATGGAGAATATGGAGAACATAACAGTAGTAATGATCAAACCCAAGAATTAATAGGAAAAACAAAAAAGAAAAGAGAAATATGATTAAATGTCTAAAATGATAAAATAGGACACACAGAACATGGGGATGAGGACATTAACATATGTCTATGAGAACTTGCAGAACATTACCACCAGGGGTATAACAAAGATAGTACTTCAGGTGTTTAATTTAAATTTCCAGTAAGTTCAAAATTATCACCACAGACAAGAGCAATAAAAATAATGGATTACGGGGTAGAAGAAATAGAGCTGCATTCAGTCTTTGAGTTTGCCATGGTAACAAAATGTTGAGAGATTTACAATTGAAGAGATCTGGTAAGTGCCTGGACAAGCCCTTGTGCTATGGGACAGTTATCCCTCACAATGGTGAAGTTGAGTACAATGTCTGTAAGTGCACAGAAGAGAAATATGTTTGCTGAAAGTACTGAAATTCATGGTACAGGAGGTGACTCACAGTGAATCTCTGAGTGTATTAACTAGACAAGGGGAAAATAATTATGGGGTAAAGGAAGAGTGCAACAAAGCAAAGAGGCAGAGAAATGAATGGCTTGCTTGGAAAATGGCAAGCAGTTTATCCTAGAGGTATCAGACAGTTTTCATTATGTCAAACAAAAACAAAGGTATAAAAATACATTATAAATTAGTTCTCAGGAATGAATGAAAATAAAAATTACAAAAGAAGATCAGGGAATTTTAGGACTACATGTGAATCCATTTTGGTGTATTAAAAAATGTGAATTATTTCTAAGTGTGAAGATCACAAGGAGAATAACACAGATAATGGATTATGAAATGCAGAATGAAGTAGGAATGTCGAGGACTAAAAATCCAAGGTGAGTGAGCTTATAAGTAAGTGACAGGCAGTATTAAAGTTTACTTTGGTGTTGGCAATGCATATAAATGATCAGACGTTAGAAATCCTGTAAATTGATTAGTGCACTGGGACTGTATCTTGAACCCAAATGGTCAAAGGAAACCTGCATACAAAGAACAGGAAAACACAGCTTCCCATGTTTACTTTTACAGGGTGAATGTGGAGGCCAGAAGCTTTCTGCCAAGGCCTGTTCTGTGCCTCCACTTCCTTTCCATCACAGGAGGCAGCTCTGTTGAGTTCAGCAAGAAAATTACTGATTATACTAAAAAATTAGATGTTGAACTATTGTCCTCCTTCTAGTTCTAATTAACACTTACATGATTTAATACACTTCTAAGCATAGCATTCCAAATTCTTTACAACAATGTTTCATATGCTTTTAATTAAAAGAGATGAAAAATGGAGAATAGATCACAATGAAAATAGTTTAAAATTTGGCTGAAGATGTTATCACTATTTGTTATTTTATATTTCTATTTCCCCATATGTAAAATAGCTAGATTTAACAAAATGATGTATATAGCTCCTCCCAGCTTTAAAATTCTTTTAATATATGGATTTGCAAATACAGAATTTAAAAGCTGGCAGAGCTTTAAAAATATCGAAGTGATTTCTGAATGCCAAAATTAAATTACACATTCATTTCAAAAATTTTAATTTAACTTTTTCATTATTAAGTGAACTAAGTATTACATGACTGTAATGCATTAAGAGGTGGGGTAATGCAACAACAAAGTGAGCTCTACTATATATTCAGATGTGTATCATTAATGCTTTAATATTCACACATATACTTTCTAGAGTCAAAAAATATAGAAAAATTATTGGATATTTTTGTTTCAAGCATCTACATAACCATCTCTGGCACCTAACCTTATGTCTGTTTCAGCCCTGAAGCCAGAGAGATTCTGTATTATAAAGACAGGCTGGCCATGACTATATAAACAGTTACCCAGAATGGAAAAAAAAAGATCTGGTTAATCAAATATTCAAAGTAACAGAGACTAAGATATATCTGCCAAGTAAATCCCTACCCCATCTACCAGCCTATTCTATGCACACACAGTTGGATGAGTTAATATTCTCTCTTCCAGAATAAATGTGGAAATTAGATCTATTTTCAACCATCCCTGGAGGATCTGCTCAGAGGTGCAACTTGTCTGTGCTCCTCTCTTCTTGATTTTGCTCTGCAGAGACTCATGCCATACCGGCTTCTGGCCATCACCTGGACATGAGCATTGCCCTTTCCACAGAGGCCAAAGGGAAACTTACTATCCAATAGCCCACTTCAGTCTCCTCTTACCTCTCTTTATCTTCTGCAACATTACATCAGAAGGTTGTGTGCGAGGGGTTAGACAGAATCTTGTGCAATAAATATACCAGGGTGCAAAATAATAAATACCACATTCCTTTTTAATTTTCTGATCCATGCTAACTCTGTTCCATGTATCCACTTTCTGGATAAAGAGATGAGATAATTTTTTTTTTCAGTCATGTACTTTGGGATAAGGTGAGAGAAATTATTTGCTCTCTAAAATCCATTTAATACTGCAGTACAAAGACTTATTTCTCTCTTATACAACTTCCTGTAGGTATGCTCACTGACCTAGGGGCCCTTGAAGATGGCCACTCTGCTGCCTTTGTGCCTGACTTAGATTCAATTGTTGGCTCAGGAATGAGACTGAAGCACCCAAGTGCAGCTACCAAGAGGGCAGCACCTCATAGTCACCTGCTTCAAGCATCTGTCCCCTACCTGACAAAAGTTATTGGGGAGCATGATCTCCCAATAGGATGAAAGTCCTTCAAAATCTCAATCCCTTCCCAGTCACTGTGGGAAGCTCTGAAAACACTTCTACTCCTGCATTCACACCTCCAGCCTAGGTGTTTTGTTTTGTTTTGTTGTTTTAATTAAAGCAATAAAAGACTGGACTAAGAATTTTCTTTTCAAAAGTCCTGGACACTACTGTCCTTTACCAAAGCCCAGAGGAAATGCAAAGGTTTAATTACCTTTTTAAAAATGAGATCGAAGAATACCTGTTTCTTGCAGACACATAGAGTAATAGGAATAAATCATAAATTTTCAGTAATTATCATGCCACATATAACTCTGTCTTATGTTTCTGGAATGAGGGATGTGGAGAAGATAGAAATGAGAAGACACATCTAACAAACTACATAGTTTACATTAATCAAAACATCGTATGAATAAAAGCAAAATTTTAGCTGTGGAAACTACTTTGAAGAAAAGATGAAGACAAGCAGTACCTAATAATAAGTAAATATAGCCTCTTAAATATCGGGGATGCGGATTAAAATTCCAATTTAGATATTATCTTTACATGGGCCCTTAAGCTATGTTCTTATTCTTTTTTCCTGTGTTATAAAGTAGACATAATGATATTTACATCGCTGTTATGAGGATAAGATACAATCAGTATAAAGATGTCACATAACCTGACACCTAATATGTGCTTAATAAATGGTATGCTTATTGTGGTTATTATCTTTGTGATAGATGTTGAAGATAAAATTTAAAAAATAGTGGAATATAACTCCCTCACACATTGCCCCAGATCATTTTTGCTTCACCTAACCTGGCAGTTAAATAGAAAATAATCCATTAATGACTATACCTATCATTGAAGGCAAATAACGAGACATATATTAGTAAATTTAGAAAAACAGCTTCATATCTGAGGCCATAAAGATACCAATAAATTTAACCATCTGACTCACCCACCTTTGCCTCTTGCTCTGAAATATAAATACACGTCACTGATTGGAGAATATTAAGAAGCAATGCACCTATTTCTATGCATCTCTTTTCATTCTGAAGACACTGAAGTCACTTAATCAAAATCTAGAAGTAATTCCCAAATGACTAGATTATATAAAGTTTATTCAGAAATTCAAGACATTAAGTTTCCCATTAAGTACAGAAATTGGAGATGCATGATGCAAATTAATTTTATACTCCTGAATTTTATGTACTATTAAAATGAAAACCACCATAACTGCCACATATATAACCAGATATTAAAACCAACTAGAAAATACACTGTGATAAGGCAAGTAAGAGTAAAAAGAAACTTTTATTGCCTTGGGAGAAAAGAATCTTTAGAAGGGCAGATGTAGAAACTTTTAGGACTGTTCATGAAAAATGTCTGAAAAGAATAAAAAGGAAATTTTTCACACCCAACTTCAAAATACCTTGTAGACTTTGGAAACTAGACAATGACAGGACCTAAGAGTTCTAGAACATTTTTGAGAGAAAGTGCCGAATATTCCAGCATTGGGGATTTGGGTGGTTCTGGTGGTGATCCTAGTGTTGGTGTTGGTTGATAATGTCAAATCTTAGACAGCATATGTGATAAATAGTTTCAAAAACAGATTCTACAGGGGATGATAATTTTACTTGACTGTAAGATTGGGAAAGTGATTCTCTAAGAAGTCAACTAAAATTAACCTTGAGCTATTAAGCTTAATTACAACGTAAGTCTAATATCTAGTTCAGTCTTGCTATGCCCATTAGGGCTTAATTGGTTGAGTTTACAGAGTTTCTTTCTCAAAGCAAAGCCTGCATCTCTCCAAAAGGCTTTGGAAACACTTTCTTAATACATTTCTGTGCTGAGTGTTAATGCCAGTAGGCTTGGAACTGGCCTAAATTGGTTTTCTAAAGTGGCTACAGAGAACTGTCCCTAGTTAAACATAAAATGTACAATATGACATTAATAGTGCTGCTTTGTAACCATGGATCTGAGCAGTTTGAGGTCATTTTGCCCCAGCTGATCATTCTTCCTTATTGGTAACAGTGAGACATGATTTGCTCCTGGTCTCAGTGAGAACCCGGAGGACACGACACTAAAGATCCTGACATGGCACGAACATATTTACGTGACCAGCAGGGTATTAAAAACCCTGTTCAATAGTTCATCTTGGGTTCCTTGAGTTTAGGGTTCCTCACGTACCTTGAAAGAATTAGATAGATAGATAAATACAGAGAGAAGGGGAGAGAGAGCACATACATCCAATATATCCCTGTAGAGAGAGGACATTTTGAGTTGGCACTGGCCTCTCAGAATCCCTTGCTGTGAGGCAGCCGAGCTCTTATACATATGCTTACTTTAATGCTTTCACTATATTTTATTATTTTTTTCTTCAATGAAGCATCCATTTGTCAGCATGGCTTTGGATTTCTGTGAGTAGTCTCCTTTAGCAATGGAACCCTGGTGAATTGTTACAGTTAATGCAGGTTCTTGAAAGTATGCTGTGATACAATATAGAAAATACATCGTATCACAAATAATGTTGTCTATTACATGAATATAATCTGAATTTTTGAGGAAAAACAGATACGTTTTATTATTTTGATCATTATTTACTGTAATGTCGGGAATGCAGTTCTTGGAATATGTATGATGTTGGCAGGTTAAAAAATGCAACATTTTAAAATTTTCTTAGCCAGGTGTGGTGACTCATGCCTATAATCCCAGCACTTTGGGAGGCCGAAGCAGATGGATCACTTGAGGTCAAGAGTTCAAGACCAGCCTAGCCATCATGGCAAAACTCCATCTCTACTAAAACTACAAAACTTAGCTGGGTGTGGTAGTGCACATCTGTAATCCTAGCCACTCAGGAGGCTGAGGCAGGAGAACCTGGGAGGCACAGGCTGTAGTGAGCCAAGATCATGCCACTGCACTCCAGCCTGAGCAATAGAGTGAGACTCTGTCTCAATAAATAAATAAATATATATATATATAATGTTATTTAAACCAAACTAACCTTATTCTGAGCTCTTATGCTAGAGGATTTTCAGGAAATGTGCTTTAAATCTTGCTGGAACTCCCTCTTCACCTATTGCCAATGTTGCAGATATTAACTAAGTGTTTACTAAATATTTGCAAAACAAAACACACTAGAAATGGAAGCATTTAACTTTGGCCTACATTGATTACCACTGAGGTCCTGAGGTTCTGACACACATGATTCTTTGAAGTGCTGATTCTTCCAGGCTCTGCTTGGAGAATGAGACCAAGAATTATGGTGCTTAAAGTACAGCCTTCCTAGCATTACCATAAATCCAGTCATCCTCTTTGCCAAGTCACCTATTCAGGATACCAAAAGACAGGACCATGTGATCCCAATACCTGCATTACTCATGGACTGCTTTCTCCTTCCCAGTGAGGAGATATATTTCTTTTCTTCCATGTTGCTGCCTCTTCCCCTCACTGCTTCTACTTAATAACCCACTGTAGGACCTCAGGATTAAGAAGAAGAAACTTGGAGGGATATTATCATGCTACTTTCTGCTGGGCTAGTAAATTCCCTTTAGATGAGAGAGGACAAAGTCTGGCTACCTTCTGAAAATGAAGTGGAAGTATGGAAGAGGAATATATATGGAAAAACAAATAACTGATAGCATCTAAATAAGTAATTATCAGCATGTATTTGTACATACTGGATCAATGCTTGTGGAATTACTAAGAAATAAATTAGGCTACAGAAAGAAATTACAATTCCATTTTAATACCTTTTTTGAAATATAGTTCACATACCATATAATTCACTCAAAGTGTACAACTTAATGGTTTTTAGTACATTCATGATGTTAAAGCAAACTAAATATGGCCTGAGAAGGACTCCATACTTCTAGATTTGTGTCCTTGTGGAAAAACTGTAACCTAACTTAATAGGTAGACAAGACTGAATACCTACCTTAGGAGTATGCATCTGTAACAATAGATCAATCTTGGTCAATTCCAGCAGCCATACATCAACCACTCATACACTGCTGAGTGTTTAAACTGTGTTCAAATAAGACAAATGCTGAGCTGTAACCAATCCAGCTGTTTCTGGACCTCCCTTCTGATTTCTATATATCACTTTTCTTTTTTTTTCTATAAATTTGTCCTGACTGCAAGGCATCCCTGAAGTCTCTGAATCTGCTGTGATCCTGGGGGCTTCCAAATTCACAAATCTTTTCTTTTTTTTCTTACTCAATTAAACTTGGTTAAATTTAATTTGTCTAAAATTTTATTTTAACAGTAGATATATGCAACCATCATTATGGTCAATTTTAGAACATTTTAATCAGTTCCCAAAGAAACCTCATACCCTTTAATTATCACCCCCTATTCCCTGCCTCCATTCCTACGCAAACACTAATCTACTTTTTATCTTTACAGATTTCCCTGCTTTATTTATTTATCTAAATGTTTTCAAGGGTCATCCACATTTTGGCATGTATTAGTATTTTGTTCCTTCTTAAGATAGAATAATATTCTTTCATATAGACATATCACTTTTTAAAATCTATTCATTGCTTTATGGGCAGTTGAGTTTTTTCTATCTTTTAACTGTCATGAATAGTGCTGCTATAAACATTTGGTGTGAACATGTTTTTGTCTCTTTTGGGTGTAAACTGGAGTAGAATTGTTGGCTCATGTGGTAACTCCATATTTAATCATTTGATGCCAGTTTTCCAAAACAGCTGTGCCATTTTACATTCTCATCATCAGGATGTGAGAGTTTTGGTTTTTGACCATCTTCACAAACATTGTTTTGTTATATAAATTTTTGTATCTAGCCAGCCTAGTAGGTGTGAAGCATTATCTCATTGTGATTTTGATTTGGATTTCCCTCATTACTGAAGATGTATGGGCAGCGTCATTTCTGGGCTTATTGGCCACTTGTGTATATTCCTTGAATAAATAATTATTCAAATACTTTTCACATTTTTAAATTGGGTTATTTTTAGTTTTATTATTGAATTGTAAGATTTCTTTATTTAGAAATCATATATCTTATACAAGGCTTATCTCTTAATTCCATTTTTATTTTGGTTTTATTTAAGGAGACCAATTTTCTAAATTTCTAGTCATTTGTCATTTTTGTTGGAATTTGGTAGGACACTATACAGTTACTAGTGCTCAAAATTCAGAGACTCTGAGTTTGTTGAGATTAAGCAGAGCAGGATGGGCTTAGAGTCCAGTGAATCTTGTCACAGCAAGCTATGGGGCTGAAGTTGATTCTAGCAGGGAAACCAACAGAAATAAAGTGGTAGGGAGTCCACTACCTGGGGCTGGTGTAATAAAAATATGCAGAGGCCTAATCTGGATTGATAGACTCTGGGATATTGATTGAATATTTCTGCTTCCCTCCTGGTGTTCCCGTCCTCCCTGCCTCAATACAGCTCATCATTTGTATTTACTAATCAAAACCCCATGTGATATACTATTTTATGGCCATTATCAGTTTAGTACGGTAGGTTTTTCAGCAGATCACAATTCCTTTAGTTATTATTTTATTCCTGTTGAAAAAGAACATCTTGTCACTTCAGCTTGTTTGAAGGAAATACCACAGGTTTTCCTATTAGTGCTGCTCCGTTTTCTCCTGATAGTGTCCAAAATAAATTAAATCTATGTGCTCATCTGCAGCTCACATCAAATTCCTTACTTTGCAGGATTTAAATAACTTCAAATAAGTCCCTAGGGTTATCACCAATTGAATTAATAGCTGGATTCCTACCACATAATCTTTTGAAAGGCAGCACAATCTTCCCTTGTGAAATGGTTCCTCTGACACTTTTCACTTAAAGGACTATTTCCTAAATTTAGTGTCTGTTAAAAAAAAAAAAACACCAAAGTATCTTGCTAAATGCGGGTTCTTAGGCCACAATCCCAAAGCTTCTAAATCAACAGGCCTTAGGCAGGACCTGTCATTCTGAACTTTTAATAAGCCTTTAAGGTGATTCTGAGATAAGAGGTCCACAGGCCCTACTGTGAGATGAGAAACCTACCTTAGGAGATTGTTTCTCTTCTTAGAGTAAGAAAACATTTTTTTTTTGCTTGTTCTTTCCATCAACTCTCCTGTCCACATCATGGACAAACCCAAGAACTTACATTGTTTTCTTTTAATCTTTTCATATTATTTTTCCCCTGTCAACTCCATTTTCTCTTCCCATGATATTGAATTTTTCATTTTTTGTTTGATATCATATCATATTTGATCGTTTTTATATTATTAATCATTATATTTGAAAATGTACCTATTTTCCATATTCTAGTTTTCTTGTAGCATTATACACAATGTTTATTCTTTCTTGTGACCTAACCACTTATTCCTTGCATTCAGTTAGTAACAGAGCTTGTGAGGTGTACCCCCATCCACGTTTCAGCGGCTTCATAAAACTTGTCTGCAGAACTTTCTAGGAAATATTGTCTTGTCAGTTTTTAGTATTCTCTGGTCTTCAATGACATAGTAATTTCTTTTGTCTTTCATAAGCTCCTTCCTGTAGAGTTACAGATGTGGCTTTCATGGCTGCTTGTAGTTTATCTCCACTTACATATCAGGGTTCATGGAAATGTCACTTAATTTTTGGCTTTTTACCATTTATCTCTATTAACTTTATCCTGGATATACACATGAAGTATTCTGCATAGGAAGTAATTTCTTAATTACTTTACAGAAAATAATTAATATGTTGACCCCCTCTCCCACCTTGTCCCAGATCTTACCTTTGAAGGGACAGATGAGAGCTAGGGGAATTTTTCCTGTGCAAATGGCTGGGCCTTCCATGGTCATGGGACAAGGAAAAATTATTTTTCTCTGCTTACCAATGGGAGACCTCTGCCTCCCTCTCATCCTGAAAGAATCTCCTCCCTGCTTTATGCTTTTTTTTTTTTTTTTTTTTTTTTTTTGCATTTTAGGTTTTGGGGTACATGTGAAGAACATGGAAGATTGTTGCATAGGTACACACGTGGCATTGTGATTTGCTGCCTTCCTCCCCTTCACCTATATCTGTCATTTCTCCCCATGCTCTCTCTCCCCAACTTGCTCTATGCTTTTATTACGTATAAAAAAGATATCTGGAATCTAGATGGTCATGTGTCTTAGCTTTTATGATCTAGAGATATCTCCAAATTCTAGAGCTACATCTCTTTTGAAACACAAATATCTAGATAAATAGCCTCATAGTCTTCCTGGCACCTAGAGACCCAGTTCAGTAATCATTGGGCACTTTTGGATCAGCGCAATTAACCAAACAAATGTCTACAAATTGAATTCTCAAGTCATGTAGAGAATAAAGTGCTCCCAGGAGAAGTAAAAATATTCTTTATTTTTATATTTTATACATCTCTCTGTCTTAGAAGGATAGGGCTTTTGACAGAAGCATGGAGAAATCCAGGGAAGTTTATTTTCCTACACTAACGTACATTCAAAAATTCTTAGTAAAAGAATATGAAAAGTTTATTATGCCGGAAGTTAAATCAGCAACTCTGGGTTGCTTAAACCCTGCACATTCCAGAAACAAAAAAGAGAAAAAGCGTGTCTCCTTTGATGGTTTTTGGAAGATAAACTATGAACCGTTGGAATATTCTGGCTAAAAGTATGTTTGTATACCTTGAAGCTTTGGACCACATAGTAATAGTTTGAGCACATAGTTTATGGTAACAGTATAATTTATGGTGCATACCTGTGTTTGCTCTGGCTCTATTGAGTGGAATCTATTAGCTGAGGTCAGTCAGGCAGGAGTTGCATGCCTATGTGACTGACTTCCAATAAAAACCGCATACACCAAGGCTTAGCTGAGTTTCCCTAGTTGAAAACACTTCACATATGTTGTCACATGTTGTTGCTGCGAGAATTAAGCACTTCCATGCAACTTCACTGAGAGAGGACATCTAAAGCTTATGCCTGGCTTCTCCTGGACTTTGCTCATTGCACATTTTCTTTGCCAATTTTAATGTTTCCTTTTAGTGTAATAAACTGTAACCATGAGTGTCATAGCTTTTCTGAGTCCTGTGAGTCTTTCTAGTGAATCCTCAAGCCTGAGGTTAATCTTTGGAATCTCTAACACAACTGTACAGGATTAAAAAATAAAAATACATTTTATATGACTTTTAGTCATTCTTATAAAAGTATCAATGTTTAGTTGTATATTAAAATGGGAGTTTAATCTGCAGCTGTTTCCATAGTGAAGTGCTGAATTAATATGCAATTCTCTTCAGTGTTCTAAGAACCAATTGGATGACTTCCAAAACTCTCAACCATTTGGAAGGCACGAGAAGGCAAGTGGTGGAGATAAGGAGAATGAGTAGAATTTCTTTGGAGTGAGCTATTCTGCTTTTCTTCTTGCCCCTTCTTTATTTAAAATCAAGATGATGCTATAAGGAGACTTCCAGAAATCTCTGGGTACATGGTGAACTGATTTCTAATTCATGATAGACAGCTGGCAGAGCCAGGCTAAAGTGGTCTAAGATAATAAAGGTATCATTTGCATTCTATTTTGTTGAAGTAAAAAACACAAGATATTTTTCATTGTACCTGATATAGGCCATACTTTCAAAAAGTCTTCATAGGGTTTTTTAAAGTTCTACACATGATAGACATCCGGAAGAATTAGGGAACTTTAGTAGTAGAATACTGATTGCCTAGGAATATGGGAGAAATCACAAGCAATCACTTAGAATTAGGAAGTATATGCTCTTGTCAAGGGAACTAATAGACATTGGCAGAGATGGAGAATTTCCTTAATAACCCATCAAGATGCTGACAGAGTAAACCTACAAAACATAATAAATGATACATCATCGTGATGGTCGTAGTCAAGTGAGAACTCTCCTGGAACAGTTGTCACTCCTCCCTCCCCATGACTCTAAACACCGAAAGGTGCAGAGGCTCCAAAACTGTGGTTATGGAGGGGAAGAAGTTGAGAAAAAGATCTCTATGAAAGGACAAAGAAAGGGAATCAGCCATAGACATTCCAGTCTCTGAATTCAGGCTTTGCAATCTGTGCTTCTTGACTTAAATGCTTATTGTCTTGTATTGATCCAGCTTCCTCACCTTACTTTTACTTAATGTTTACATCCTATATCTTCTTCCATTTCCTTAAAACTATTTGTTTTCTCACAATTCATGTTTGTTTCAAGCAAGAATCATATTTTGGCTTGTTTTTTTTTTTTTCCACTGGAATCCAGTGACATTAGCAATGAAAGCACTTATACATGTTAACCCAAAATATCTGAGACAGGTCTTAGTGAATTCAGAAAGTTTATTTTGCCAAGGTGAAGGATGCACCAGTGACATAGCCTGAGGAAGTCCTGAACATGTGTCCAAGGTGGTCAGGGGTAAAGTTGCTTTTATGCATTTTAGAGTGACATGAAACATCAATCAATATATGGAAGACATGCATTGGTTCGGTCTGGTAAAGCAGGAGAACTTGAAGTGGGGGCTTCCAGGTTAGAAGTAGGTAAGAGACAAAAGGTTACATTCTTTTGAGTCCTTAATCAAGTGATCTGCCCACCGTGGCTTCCCAAAACAATACATTTACGATTGAGAAATTTACATTTCTGGCCAAGAATTTGATCCTGGTAAACAGAAAGACTAATTTCTATGGGATAAACTTAAAACATGATTGGGAGAGAAAATAAAGTTGCTTCATGATATTTTGTCCTTATGTGATGCTTATTTAGTGGAAATCTGTGTGTACGCGTGTGTGTGTTCACATGCTCTTATTGATGTAGTATACATTTTAAAACAGAAAAAATTATTTCATGGACACATACAAAAAAAGTTTAGATTTCTGTACTTTTGAATCCTGGGTACTGAGTCTTTTTACATTGTTTTTTGTGTTCTCTAAACATCTATAAAGACATCACCTGGTTTTACACTTTTGTATTATGAAAGATTCAACATAAGAATAAATAAAATCACCTTAAAGAGTTAGACTTCATATGCTAACATGTGCGGTGCTCTCTGACAGGGCTACAAACAAGCTCCATACCTCTACTCTGAATCAACACTGTTGGTGTGTACTCAAGTTTGTGGTAATTCATCAGCAATAAAGAATTAATATACTCTGGTATATTCAGAGGCTGTGGTCGGGGCACCCTTCAGGATGACTTAAAAAGTCTACTCTTTTCAATCTGAATTCTGCAACCCTTACTTCTGTCTTTCCCTTATCCTCAGTTCATTCCTTGACCTAACACTAACAGAAAACAGTTCTCTAATCCTTTAACGAGAAGTTGTGAGGTGAAATTTTTATAACATGTTTACTCTGTGGTGTTTTTTTTAATTGCATGTATGAATTATATTTTGGAGAACTGACACATAAGCTTATAGGCAGATCAACTTGCTGCCAAAATGGTGGACAAGATAAGGTTAACTATCATGAAATCAGGCTAACTTGGGGCAACAGGCGTTGTAACCAGACCTGCCTTCTGTGCAGGAAAGTCACCGAGACACAGAATGACTGTCAAGTGCTGGACATGTGTATCCTGTTCTGGAAGTAGAGCAATAAAGGCATCTTAAGCAAACAATTATTTTTGTGGAGAAAGAAAGCAGTTAACAAGGCCTCTTGACATTTCATAATCTTATTGAATTGATTTGATTACATTTGATGGCACTAATCATATTAAGAAATCCAAGCAGACAAGTAGGTGATGTGAAAGATGTTTGTCAATTTACAGCAGGGTCCCGGTGTGTAATTTAGAGACAATATAGACAGCCAGGACAGCTTTCGATTTCAGTATTTGGAAAAAGTAAGAAAGGTCCCACTTTCTTAGACAAGGGTGAGGGGATAAGGCAGTTTATAAGGTTGATACTGGGAGACAGGGGATTCAATGACAAAAACTGAGATACACACAAAAAAGCAAGGACTCAGTGACCAAAGCTGAATGCCTTTTTGAGAATAAGTTTGAGAACAAGCTAGAAGGGAGATTACTAGAGCTGACACTCATAAAATCACAATTCAGAGAAACACTAATGGTAAAAATACTGAATCTCAAGGTGAGGGATTTGCTGTTCACATTACTCTTGAATGAGGTCAAGATTGGTACTAGAATCCTAGTGAGAATAAACTTTCAAGTAGGCCAGATGCTTCTCCAACAGTAAAACAGACAGGAGAAATGGAAAAGTAGTAAATTACCTAATCTCTTGAAAAGATTTTTCCACAAAACTCTCTTGAGAGATTTAATTTTATGAATTAAAATTATCAAAAATCATTTTATTTATTTAAATTATTTTTAAAGTCGATTTGAATCAAAATAGTAGCATTAAGTATAAAAGGTATAAATACTTAAATTTGTTCTGTGACCTCAAATTAACTGTTTAAATATAATATTAAATATTCAAAAACTTAAAATACAGTCATACTCTAAATTTGTCATAAAGTGGTTCATTATGTTAAGCAAAGTTTATATTTGAAAGAGCCAGAACACCTGGATTAAATTCTGTTATTACCTCATAGTGAAAATTGAGAATACAACAAAATATATCTCAGTTGTATTGGAACAAGGTGTAGATACTGAACAAATCTGTTAATAGTGTAATTGCAGGCATATAAAAGTGATTAAATAATAATACAAAATTTTATTGCTAATATATACTCCTCTATTTTAAATACTTCACAATGATCAAGTCCATTGATTTATATAACATTGGTTTTTATGGTTTCCAATATTTAAAACATAGCTAAGTGCCAATCTTGCTATAGTATTCTACTATTGAACATATAAAGTAAAAAAGCAATGTGAAAATAACACATACAGAATTTCAAATAAAATGCTGTTTCAGATAAGAAAGATGACAATTATATTAGTTTATAACCTAAACATCCAAATTTTACTTTAAATATATTAACTACAGAATTAGAATTAATTTATAAAATACACAGACTATTCTTAAAGAAAAGGTATATTTTCAGTAATTTTAATGTGTGCTTTTTTGCAGCAGTAATTTACACTACAAAGGATAATATATGAAGGAAAAGAGAGTAAAGGGAAAACAGTCAAGTGGATTTAGACTACACTACACTGAATTATGTGTTGTAAAACTCCAGGATCCTTCTTAAAATTTAGCTTATGTTCAGATAGAAATCTAATTATCAGGCTGCTAACAGACCTCAGCTCAGGGTCTATACCAAGATAACTGAAGCATCTTCACAGTTTTGGCACTAATTGGTCGTTTAGAGCCCAGGGAATTTTTAGGACTCACACCAAGTAAATGAAAGCCTTTTGCTTAGTCACTGATGTTTAAGTGACAAAAGGCAACAGCAAAGTCAATCTTTCTCCTAGGGAAGATTTGAGAAGTTCTGCAAAAACTGCTAAACTAATGTATCTCTAAATATCTGTGCAGTTGCATTTGCTGCCTTTTCTTTATTGCATATATATAAGGTGCCCAGCAATTTTTTTGGCATACATATGCAGAGTGAAATGATTACTACAGTCAAACAAATGAACATATCTATCATCTCACACCTTTGATTTTTATGCATATATGTAAGTGTGAGTGTGGTAAGAGCACCTAAAGTCTACTCTTTTAATAAATTTCTGGTATATAATACACAATTATTTACTATAGTCCTCATGCTGCATATTAGATCTCTAGCTTATTCATTTTTTTTTTTTTTTTTTTTTGGAGACGGAATTTCACTGGTTACCCAGGCTAGAGTGCAATGGCGCGATCTCGGCTCGCCCCAACCTCTGCCTCCTGGGTTTAGGCAATTCTCCTGCCTCAGCCTCCTGAGTAGCTGGGATTACAGGCATGCGCCACCATGCCCAGCTAATTTTTTGTATTTTTAGTAGAGACGGGGTTTCACCATGTTGACCAGGATGGTCTCGATCTCTTGACCTCGTTATCCACCCACCTCGGCCTCCCAAAGTGCTGGGATTACAGGCGTGAGCCACCGCGCCCGGCCTTAGCTTATTCATTCTAACCCACATATCCCCATGTGCTCCCCAATACCCTGCCCCAGTAATCACCATTGTAATCTTTATTTTTATGTATGCAACTTTTTAATTTTATTTAATTATTTTTTAATTAATTTTTTAAATTGTACTTTAGGTTCTGGGGTACATGTGCAGATCATGCAGGATTGTTGCATAGGTACATACATGGCAAGGTGGTTTGCTGCCTTCCTCCTCCCATCACCTATATCTGGTATTTCTCCCCAGGTTATCCCTCCCTACCCTCCCCACACCTCGATGTCCTTCCCCTAGTCCCCCCAAATGACTGCAGTGTGTGATGCTCCCCTCCCTGTGTCCAGGTGTTCTAATTCGTGTCCAGGTGTTCACCACCTGCCTATGAGTGATATCATGTAGTGTTTGATTTTCTGTTCTTGTATCAGTTTGCTGAGAATGATGGTTTCCAGATTCATCCATGTCCCTATGAAGGACATGAACTCATCGTTTTTTATGGCTGGGTAGTATTCTATGGTGTATATGTGCCACATTTTCTTTATCCAGTCTATTGTTGATGGACATTTGGGTTGGTTCCAGGTCTTTGCTATTGTAAACAGTGCCACAATAGACATAGAGTGAACTGGCAACCAACAAAATGGGAAAAAATTTTTGCAATCTATCCATCTGACAAAGGGCTAATATCCAGAACCTACAAAGAACTAAAACAGATTTACAAGAAAAAAGCAAACAAGCCCATTCAAAAGTGGGAGAAGGATATGAACAGACACTTTACAAAAGAAAACATCTATGAAGCCAACGAACAAATGAAAAAATGCTCATCATCACTGGTCATTAGAGAAATGCAAATAAAAACCACATTGAGATGCCATCTTACACCAGTTGAATAGTGATCATTAAAAAATCTGCAGACAACAGATGCTGTAGAGGATGTGGAGAAATAGGAACACTTTTACACTGTTGGTGGGAGTGTAAATTAGTTCAACCATTGTGGAAGACAGTGTGGCGATTCCTCAAAGACCTAGAAGTAGAAATACCATTTGACCCAGCAATGCCATTACTGGTCATATAACCAAAGAATTATAAATTTTTCTATTACAAAGACACATGCACACGTATGTTCATTCCAACTTCTTAATTTTTAAAAATCCACATATACCTGAGATCATATAGTATTTTTCTTTTTGTGTCTGGCTTATTTCATTTAGCATGACATCTTTCCAACTGATTCATGTTAATGCAAATGACAGGATCTCTCCTTTAAGGCTGAATAATGTTCCAGTGTTGAGATATGTGTGTATGTGTGTATATATATATTTACAATGTATACATACACAAACACACACACACAATGGATATGTTCACCATTGGTCTGTGACATTTTGGTTTTTTTATATCTTGGCTAACACTTGTTAGGATGGCCGTTATCAAGAAAAGAAGCAAGTGTTCGTAAAGGTGTGGAGAAAAGGAAACCCTTGTGCATTGTTGGTGGGAATGTAAATTAGTACAATCATTATGGAAAACAATATGGAGGTTACTTAAAAAATTAAAATAGGATGGGATAAGATTACAGCAAATTATTCCATTTTATCATACGTCATCAAAGTAGAACAAACTGCTATATGTTCTAGCAATCCCAATTTTTAGTGTATACCCAGGGTAATGAAATCAGCACCTTGCAGAGATGTCTGTATGCCCAGGTTTATTGCAGCATTATTTGCTGTTTCTTAAGCTAAAGCAAATTATAGTTGGTTATAGATTTAAGAATAGGAGAGATCGATCCAAGATGGCCGCTTAGGAGGAACTCGGGAATGCAGCTCCGAGAGAAAGCACAGAGGGTGAGTGGACGCCGTATTTCCAGACTGATTTTTACTACCCACAGATCAGGAGATTCACACGCAGAGCAGCCACACGGGTCGCCAGCGCCACTGGTTTGAACGGCGCAGCCGCTGGGCTGGCACCCTGAGGCAACGGCTCAGGCAACGGCTCACTGTACAGAGTGAGAGAGTCTGAATCTGCTATAAGCCAGCAAGGGGAGCTGAAACGGGGAGCCAGGCCAGCGCCACGAATCTCAGAGCCGTGGCTTTAGCCAACGCAGCAGCTCCGGAGGCAGATCAGATGAGACGGTGTCCCCTCTTACCCAGCAAGAAGACCTGAAACAGGGAGTGAAGACAGGAGATTCCCGAGCAAAAAAAAAAAAAAAAAAAGCGCCACTGCAAACACAACTGAAACCTGGACGGTCCAGCTCTGTGGAGGAGGGGCGTTCTCCATAGGCACCCTGCTGTTCCCAGGGCAATCTACCAAGGCAACCCGCCACTACAGAGACTCCGTCACTACAGGGGCGGGCCAACATAGCGGAAGCAGTTCTAACTACACCCAGAAGTTCACACGGAAGCTGGGTGGAGCCCACAGCAGCTTAGCGAAGCCTCTGCAGCCTGAGTGTGACTAGGCTGCCACCTTGTGGGCAGGGAAAACAGCAACCGCACAGGGGAACATCATAAAACCGTAACTCCCTGGGACAGAACACCTGGGGAGAAGAGCAGGGGGTTTATGAGTTCTGCCACAGCAGACTTAAAATTACCAAAATCAGAAAGACAACAACTACAAAGTCAACAGGTGGATAAATCCACAAAGATGGGAAGAAACCAGCGCAAAAAGGATGAAAACACCCAAAACCAGAACACTTCTCCTCCTACAAGGGATCACAACTCCTCACCAGCAAGGGAACAAGACTGGATGGAGAATGAGTGTGATGAAATGACAGAATCAGCTTTCAGAAAGTGGATAATAAGAAACTTCCGTGAGCTAAAAGAACATGTTCTAACCCAATGCAAAGAAACTAAGAACCTTGAAAAAAAGACTTGACGAAATGCTAACAAGAATGGACAACTTAGAGAGGAATATGAGCGAATTGATGGAGATGAAAAACACAACACGAGAACTTCGTGAAGCATGCACAAGTTTCAACAACCGAATTGACCAAGCAGAAGAAAGGATATCAGAGGTCGAAGATCAACTCAATGAAATAAAACGAGAAGGCAAGATTAGAGAAAACAGGGTAAAAAGGAATGAACAAAGTCAACAAGAAATATGGGACTATGTGAAAGGACCTAATCTACGTTTGATAGGTGTACCTGAATGTGACGAAGAGAATGAATCCAAGCTGGAAAATACTCTTCAGGATATTATCCAGGAAAACTTCCCCAACCTAACAAGGCAGGCCAAGATTCAAGTTCAGGAACTACAGAGAACACCACAAAGATATTCCTCTAGAAGAGCAACCCCAAGACACATAATCATCAGATTCACCAGGGTTGAAATGAAGGAGAAAATACTAAGGGCAGCCAGAGAGAAAGGTCGGGTTACCCATAAAGGGAAGCCCATCAGACTCACTGCAGATCTCTCAGCAGAAACCCTACAGGCCAGAAGAGAGTGGGGACCGATATTCAACATCCTTAAGGAAAAGAACTTTCAACCCAGAATTTCGTATCCAGCCAAACTAAGCTTCATAAGTGAAGGAAAAATAAAATCCTTTGTGAACAAGCAAGAACTCAGAGAGTTCATCACCACCAGACCAGCTCTACAAGAGCTCCTGAAGGAGACACTACACATAGAAAAGAACAACCAGTACCAGCCACTCCAAAAACACACGAAAAGGTAAAGAGCATCAACACAATGAAGAATCTGCATCAACCAAAGGGCAAAACAGTCACCTAGCACCAAAATGACAGGATCGAATTCACACATAACAATATTAACCCTAAATGTAAACGGACTAAATGCCCCAATCAAAAGACACAGACTGGCAAATTGGATAAAAAGCCAAAACCCATCAGTGTGCTGTATCCAGGAAACCCATCTCGCATGCAAGGATACACAAAGGCTCAAAATAAAGGGATGGAGGAAGATTTACCAAGCAAATGGAGAGCAAAAAAAAGCAGGAGTTGCAATTCTCATCTCTGATAAAATAGACTTTAAAGCAACAAAGATCAAAAGAGACAAAGAAGGACATTACATAATGGTAAAAGGATCAATGCAGCAAGAAGAGCTAACGATCCTAAATATATATGCACCTAATACAGGAGCACCCAGATACATAAGGCAAGTTCTTAAAGACTTACAAAGAGACTTAGACTCCCACACAATAATAGTGGGAGACTTCAACACACCATTGTCAATATTAGACAGATCAACGAGACAGAAAATTAACAAGGATATCCAGGACTTGAACTCAGACCTGGAACAAGCAAACCTAATAGACATTTACAGAACTCTCCACCCCAAATCCACAGAATATACATTCTTCTCAGCACCACATCACACCTACTCTAAAATTGACCACATAATTGGAAGTAAATCACTCCTCAGCAAATGCAAAAGAACAGAAACCATAACAAACAGTCTCTCAGACCACAGTGCAATCAAGTTAGAACTCAGAATTCAGAAACCAACCCAGAACCGCACAGCCTCATGGAAAATGAACAACTTTCTCCTGAATGTTGACTGGATACACAATGAAATGAAGGCAGAAATAAAGACGTTCTTCGAAACCAACGAGAATGAAGACACCACATACCAGAATCTCTGGGACACATTTAAAGCAGTCTCTAGAGGAAAATATATAGCAATAAGTGCCCACATGAGAAGAAAGGAGAGATCTAAAATTGACACCCTATCGTCAAAATTGAAAGAGCTAGAGGAGCAAGATCAAAAAAACTCAAAACCTAGCAGAAGACAAGAAATAACTAAGATCAAAGCAGAATTGAAGGAGATAGAGACATGAAAAACCCTTCAAATAATCAATAAATCCAGGAGCTGGTTTTTTGAAAAGATCAACAAAATAGACAGACCACTAGCCAGACTAATAAAAAAGAAAAGAGAGAATAACCAGATAGATGCAATAAAAAATGACAAAGGGGATATCACCACAGATGCCACAGAAATTCAAACCATCATCAGAGATTATTACAAACAACTCTATGCACATAAACTAGAAAACCTGGAGGAAATGGATAAATTCCTGGACAGCTGCCTCCTCCCAAGCCTAAACCAGGAAGAAGTTGAAACCGTGAATAGACCAATAACAAGGTCTGAAGTCGAGGCAGCAATTAAGAGCCTACCACCCAAAAAAAGCCCAGGTCCAGATGGGTTCACAGCAGAATTCTACCAGACATACAAAGAGGAACTGATACCATTCCTACTGAAACTATTCCAAATAATCCAAAAAGAGGGAATCCTTCCCAAATCATTTTATGAGACCAACATCATCCTAATACCAAAACCTGGCAGAGACTCAACAAGAAAAGAAAACTACAGGCCAATATCCATGATGAACATAGATGCAAAAATCTTCAATAAAATACTGACAAGCCGACTACAACAGCACATCAAAACGCTTATCCACCATGATCAAGTAGGATTCATCCCGGGGATGCAAGGCTGGTTCAATATACGCAAGTCTATAAATGTAATTCACCACATAAACAGAACCAAAGACAAAAACCACATGATTATCTCAATCGATGCAAAGAAGGCCTTCGACAAAATTCAACAGCCCTTTATGCTAAAAACCCTCAATAAACTAGGTATCGACGGAACGTATCTCAAAATAATAAAAGCTATTTACGACAAACCGACAGCCAATATCATACTGAATGGGCAAAAACTGGAAGCATTCCCTTTGAAATCTGGCACTAGACAAGGATGCCCTCTCTCACCACTCCTATTCAATATAGTACTGGAAGTTCTAGCCAGAGCAATCAGGCAAGAAAAAGAAATAAAGGGTATTCAATTAGGAAAGGAGGAAGTCAAATTGTCTCTATTTGCAGACGACATGATTGTATATCTAGAAGACCCCATCATCTCAGTCCAAAATCTCCTGAAACTGATAAGCAACTTCAGCAAAGTCTCAGGATACAAAATCAACGTGCAAAAAATCACAAGCATTCCTATACACCAATAACAGACTTAAAGAGAGCCAAATCAAGAACGAACTGCCATTCACAATTGCTACAAAGAGAATAAATTACCTAGGAATACAACTAACAGGGAATGTAAAGGACCTCTTCAAGGAGAACTACAAACCACTACTCAACGAAATAAGAGAGGACACAAACAGATGGAGAAACATTCTATGTTCATGGTTAGGAAGAATTAATATCGTGAAAATGGCCATACTGCCCAAAGTAATATACAGATTCAATGCTATCCCCATCAAGCTACCAAAGACCTTCTTCACAGAACTGGAAAAAACCACCTTAAACTTCATATGGAACCAAAAGAGAGCCCACATAGTCAAGTCAATTCTAAGCAAAAAGAACGAAGCGGGAGGCATCACACTACCAGACATCAAACTCTACTACAAGGCTACAGTAATCAAAACAGCATGGTACTAGTACCAAAACAGAGATATAGACCAATGGAACAGAACAGAGGCATCGGAGGCAGCACAACATATCTACAACCACCCGATCTTTGACAAACCTGATAAAAACAAGCAATGGGGAAAGGATTCCCTGTTCAATAAGTGGTGTTGGGAAAACTGGCTAGCCATATGCAGAAAGCAGAAACTCGACCCCTTCCTGACACCTTACACTAAAATTGACTCCAGATGGATTAAAGACTTAAACATAAGACCTAACACCATAAAATCACTAGAAGGAAACCTAGGCAAAACCATTCAGGACATAGGCGTAGGCAAGGACTTCATGACCAAAACACCAAAAGCATTGGCAACAAAAGCCAAAATAGACAAATGGGACCTAATCAAACTCCACAGCTTCTGCACAGCAAAAGAAACAGTCAATAGAGTGAATTGGCAACCAACAGAATGGGAAAAAATTTTTGCAGCCTACTCATCTGACAAAGGGCTGATATCCAGAATTTACAAGGAGCTAAAAAAGATTTACAAGAAAAAAACAAACAAACCCATTCAAAAGTGGGCGAAGGATATGAACAGATACTTTACAAAAGAAGACATACATGAGGCCAACAAGCATATGAAAAAATGCTCATCATCACTGGCCATTAGAGAAATGCAAATCAAAACTACATTGAGATACCATCTCACGCCAGTTAGAATGGCGATCATTAAAAAATCTGGAGACAACAGATGCTGGAGAGGATGTGGAGAAATAGGAACACTTTTACACTGTTGGTGGGAGTGTAAATTAGTTCAACCACTGTGGAAAACAGTGTGGCGATTCCTCAAGGACCTAGAAATAGAAATTCCATTTGACCCAGCAATCCCATTACTGGGTATATATCCAAAGGATTATAAATCATTCTACTATAAGGACACATGCACACGAATGTTCATAGCAGCACAGTTTACAATAGCAAAGACCTGGAACCAACCCAAATGCCCATCGATGATAGACTGGACAGGAAAAATGTGGCACATATACACCATGGAATATTATGCAGCCATTAAAAACGAGGAGTTCGCGTCCTTTGTAGGGACATGGATGAACCTGGAAACCATCATTCTCAGCAAACTGACACAAGAACATAAAATCAAACACCACATGTTCTCACTCATAGGCGGGTGTTGAACAAGGAGATCACATGGACACAGAGAGGGGAGCACTATACACGGGGGTCGGTTGTGGGGGAGTGGGGGGGACAGCGGGGGGGTGGGGAGTTGGGGAGGGATAGCATGGGGAGAAATGCCAGATATGGGTGAAGGGGAGGAAGGCAGCAAATCACACTGCCACGTATGCACCTATGCAACAACCTTGCATGTTTTTCACATGTACCCCAAAACCTAAAATGCAATAAAAAAAAAAAAAAAAAAAAAGAATAGGAGTATTAGTGATTCCCATATATAAATTCAATAGTAATAATATTTTATTTCCTGGAATATTTATCTTATACTCAAGAAAAATAAAAAATACAAAGCCTCACAACATGTGACATTTTAGAATTATATCAATTTGACTAGTCTTAAAATTTCACATGTCAAAATGTTGAATGTGTGCTACAGATGCTTAGCTATGGCTCATCAATTACCTCTCAATCTTTAAATGTATAGTACAAATGTCGGTGAATTCATTGAAAACTGGATTTTTTATAAATGGAAGTTAAGTTAGCCTTATTAAGCAACATTCCTTTCCATGAGCAATTTCTGAAAACTATTAGATATGAAAAGATATTAAAACTTTATATTTTTCTGAGACATTACTCAAACTGAGAACTTTTGCCTGGCATTCTGAAAATAATAGGGTGGCATGACAGTAAATTATGCTGCCTTTCAGTATATTACCAAAGTGGATCAGATATTCACACACCAGACATACTATTCATAAAATGTCGCATTACTTTCTGTTGTATTATTTTAAGGTTACTAAAAAGGAAGACAAATGATTGCTTAAATAATTATCCTTCATTTAAAGGAAACTATTCTTATAAGTATATGTAGGTGATATTTGAGTAGCTATTGTAGTAGAGATTCAAAATATATAAGAACAAAAGAAAATATATTTTGATCATTCAAGAATTCAGAAAAATATATTAAGGAACCAGGATGTTCCTTTTTCCCTTAGATGTTGCGATGTCTTTCTTGGTCTTGTACTATTCCTACCTGTCTACAATTTTTAGTTAGTAATGCCCATGGTTTTCTCTTCATGACTTCTGTTTTAAGGAATTCTGTGCTCAGCTTCCTATCTTTCCGCACATCCCCCTATCTATTGTCTCAGCAATCATTAGCTAGGTAATTAGATAGAATGACAGATTCCAAGTTTATATATCAAAGACAGACATTTCTAGGAGGCAGTTATCTCCATGTATGTACAACTGCCTTTTAGAACAACTCTGAAAGTTATTCAAGATCAACATATTCATAACTGAACACTTTAGCCTTCTCCTTTTTCTATATTTCTTCCATCTATGAATGAAACTATTATCTAACTGCTTACATACTTCAAAATAAACTGGGCATGGCATGGTAGCTCACACCTGTAATCCCAGCATTTTGAGAGGCTGAGGAGGATGGATCACTAGAGGTGAGGAGTTTGAGACCAGCCTGACCAAGATGGTGAAACCCCATCTCTACCAAAAATGTAAAAATTAGTCGGATGTGCTGGCAGGCACATGTAATTCCAGCTTCTCGGGAGACTGAGACAAGAGAATGGCTTGAACTCGGGAGGTGGAGGTTAAAGTGAGTCGAGATAGTGCCACTGTTCTGCAGCCTGGGTGACAGAGTGAGACTCCGTCTCCAAACAAAACAAACAACAGCAATAACAAAAACTGGACATCAATATAAATTCGTGATATTTTTAAGCAAGAATATAATCCTCAATTCTTTGATGGATTTCAATTAGAAAGTAGCTTTTATTATCCATTAATCAATAACATTAATAAAAACCACTGTGAATTCTGTAATGTTTAAAAATAATTTTCAGTTTATCACTAAACAAATACTAAAAAATTAAAAACTCCTGTGTGTGTGTGTATGCAGGATGTCTTATTTATCCAGTTTTCATATGCTTAATTCATATATTACTCCATAAAATCCCCAAAAGCTGATGGTAAACAGGTTGAAAAATACAAACCTCTCTCTTTGAAATTCAAATCCTCCTGATATTGATCTATTTTTAGACCTTCATTATATCTTGTCAGAATTATTAAAATAACCTGCTAAAGGTTCTTTCTCTCCCATGCTGTCACTGATTCTAATATACTTTAATCTTAGAGCTGTTACTAAAATGCAAATATTTATTTGAAAGCCTCTCTTCAATTCCAACAAAGAAATGCCATCAAGTATCTTAGAAAAGTATATAAAGTGATTTCTATTCTGGTGCTATTTTACCCTACTCTTCCCATATGAACACTATACTGTACTCACATCAAAACACTTGTAATTTGACAGTTTTTCTATGTGTTTACTGCTTCCCTTGGAAATGTTCCCATGTTTCACCCTCTGTACACCACTGACACATCACCATCTGTCAAATTTTCCCTGACTTTCATAAGCAGATATCAGATCCTTCCTTGATAGCACCTTGCTAATATCTTGCTGTGACATTCTATTCTGTGAAAATTGTTTGATTTTATGAATTCCAACTAGTGTTTGAACTTCCTGAAAACTGATTCTGCATTATTTACCTTTGCATCCCCAGTAGCTAGCAATGCTAGAAATATAGGAAAGGCTAGATGAGAGAGAGAGAGAGAGAGAGAGAGAGAGAGAGAGAGAGAGAGAGGAAGAGGGAGATGCTTCCAAACCAAAACTTCTATTCTATGAGTCTTCTATCAAACTCATAGGACCACCTATTCACTGATCTTTTTTACCTAGATGTCTGGCAGATTTCTGACACTCAAAATTAAACTTGAAGTTTCTGTTTATTTGCTTTCCCTTCTTTTTTTTTTATTTTATGTTTTTATGTTATGTTATTTTGACCTAGAATGCCCCACACTAACATTTCTGCTTTTCTCAACAATCTTTCTATCTCCAATTCTCCTGGCCCACCTTTTGTCAGAGACATTCCCTGAATCCCCTATGTAGATGAGTTCTGTATTTCTTCAGAGTTTTTAAATCACTTTTTTTATTTTTTCATTTTTGCTTCTTAGCATTTTTCTTCATGACAGAAGAACTTGTTAAATTCACCCTCTCTTTTTACTGGGTTCTAAATATCTATAGGACAAGTCCTAACAGCATTCCATACACAAAGTAGGTCACTAAAAATGCTTTTTAAGTAATATTTCCTGCTGTACATAAAGCTATAAAGATATCATCCTATTATTTTTTATCTGTATATTGACTTAACTTATACATTTGCTCAAGAACTTTACTAAAATAAAAAGATTGAGTGCTAAATATAATATGAAACTGTGAGATTAATATTTTTCAAATTCAAATAACTCATGCTGGGCATGACTTGAATTATTAGGGAAAATTTTATGAAAACCAAAGTAAGAATAATAGTTTTCTCTTTGCAATGTAGACTACTAGTTCAAAATATCATATCAAAAATAATGAAGAGTTAGGAAAGGAAAAAATCTCTTGTTTCTAAACTCATTTTTAGGGGGTTTATTACTGCTTGGCTAAACAAAATTGTCTTTTCATTGAAGGAACAGAGTTTATAAAGTAGATTAAATCAGGCTATTATGGAAACAGGGAGGAGACCCAAAGCCTTCTCTTTCAGCAAGGAAAAAGCATAATTTCAGAGAACAATTATACATTCTAATCTTTATGTAGCAATACAAAGATACATGGTAAAGACTTTTTACGCTGTATAAAGATACATGGTAAGACTTTGTACGCTGTCTGAAACTGTCCATCAGAATTCCACATGTATTCTAGATAAAAATATTCTTTAATCAAATTGAAAAAATGGACACTATGGTTTCCTGTGGCTAAATCTGTAAAATATTACTTACCCAGTTAATACACATGTATATATTTATTCAACTGATACTTTAGTTTAACTAATTAGAATCCACAAATATTTTAATTCTACATAAGGTACAAACTCACGTATAGAAAAGTTTTTGCATAAACTCTGAATTTGTGGATATGCCTTAAATTATTCAAAAAATGTAATGAAAGCATCATTTAGGAGTATTTTGTTCTTTCTCTCTTAAATACAGATTATTTATTCAACATAACATATCTAAAATAAGGAAAGTTAAAAAAACAAAGTCTAAAGTAAGTTTGATCCTGTGCTTATTTTTAGAGTTTATTGTATCCAAGGGAAATAAAAACAGCTTCTTATTTAAATAACTCAATAAAAGAGTAGATTAAGTAAGTCAGACTATTATGGAAATAGAGATGAGGCCCAGAGGCTTCACTTTCAGTTAAATGGTTAATTTCAGGGAAACATTCTAGGGTCTAATCACAATACATAAAAGGACTCACAAAAATGCTTCTTTTCTTAAGCTCTTTCATAATGCCTTTGCACAGATTTGCCTTTCAACAGAGGTTGCAGTGTCAATGACAGTCCATTTGAGCTTAATCTCTGACTGATATGTCAGGCTGGTGTGATGGATAGCACAAAGAACAGAACTATCTTGGAGATATTTGACTGAGAGCTTTCTTCTGGAAGAGATTTTGGGGAAGGGATTCAAGGCCATGGAGAGCTGGAGAAGTATGTGAGGGTTTGTCCCAAGCTCTTGCTGGACTCTATGACCTCGTATCCTCAGGAGAGAACTTATGGACACAGGGTCCTGTTGGGGGTTGGGGGGGCTAGGGAAGGGATAGCAGGGGGGTGGGGGGATTGGGGAGGGATAACATTAGGAGAAATACATAATGTAGATGACAGGGGATGGATGCAGCAAACCACCATGGCATGTGTATACCTATGTAACAATCCTGCACATGTACCCCAGAACTTATATTTAAAAAAGAAAAGAAAACAAAAGAAACTGCAAACAGTATATACAACAGCAGTTTTCATTAAGGATCTTATAAAATGCAAGCACTGCTTCTTTGGGACAATGTTACAAAGTATAAGAGGAATAGAAGAAAACAGAGTATTTTCATCACTTGGAGCACAGTACTGCTTTAAGATTGAGACTCTCAGGGACCACATGTCCTATTTTAACAGGAACATTGGGTATAATGTGGAGGCGGTGGTCAGAGGCAGTGGATATGACTATGACAATGCACCACCAAAAGTAGCTTCTTAGGCCAGGGAGGTCCATAATGAAACTTGAGCCAAAGAACACAGGAAATTTAAGTGTGCAGCACACCAAGAAACATTTAGGAGTAAGTGACAATATTTCAAGATTCTGATGCTTTTCAATCATAGGCTGATAGAAGATCTAGTGAATTTGTCAAGATTCTGATGCTCTTCAATCTTAGGCTGATAGGGAGAAGATCTAGCGACATTTGATTTGTTTCTCTTTTGAGACAGGGTCTTGCTCTATCACCTAGACAACGTTCTCTACACTACTAATAAAGGTAGTAAAACATTTTTTGAAGCAATTGCAGTTAGATTCCACAAAGCTTATGAAGGGACTCTAAAATATAGTTTGTTTTTAAATTTTTTCTATTGATGAATTATAATTTTTAAATGACATATAAGAAATCATAGATCACTGCAGCCTTAACTTCCTGGGCTCAAGAGATCTTCCCACCTCAATCTCCTGAGTAGATGGGACTATGCCACTACACCTAGTTAACTTTTTAAATTTTGGAGATACAGAGCCTCACTGTGTTTCCCAGGTTGGTCTAGAACTCCTGGGCTCAAATAATCCTCCTACCTCAGCCTCCCAAAGTGCTGGGTTTACAAGTGTGAGCCACTGTGCCCAGCTGATTTGATTCTCTTGATACAATTTAATTATACCTATGCATATGATCCACAGGTCATGTCTATAATATGAACTAATTTTCATTAGAAAATATTTCACTAAAGTATCTTCACAAATTGAATGTGATTTGTATAAAAGATCATAAGCAAGCATATCCAATGGGAAATAGTGTCACACACCACAGGTTTTTATCCACCCATCATACTGAAAATGAGTTACCCATTGTGTCTCTGCCTTCTTTTCATATCTATAAAATAAATAAAATATTGACCTCAATTTATTTCATTTACATAACCAGTAAAGACTATATAAGAATCTAATGGTGCCAGACTTTCCTTGGATGTTGGTACCTTGCTCAGTTTCAAGCTCATTGATATGTTTGTTCCACCCATTCTGCCCAGCTGGCTGCACTCAGCTTGCTCTATCAGCCTGGATTCCATGCCCAATGTCTCCATTCAGCCTGCAGCTGGTCTGGGCATGCTGTGACCATCTTCTGCCTTAGGCATCAACATCCGGATGAGGGGGATGTGGTAGTACCCAAAAACTCAGAGATGCCAGCAACCATGGAGCCCCAAGGGGTGTCATGGCTCTCTCCCAGGGAGTCCCGTGGTCTGAGCCTCCAGGACTGTTACAGCTCTCTCTCCTTCTTGCTGCCCGCAGCACAGAAAATGGGGGTCATGTTTCAGTTTCTTCATGTTACAGCTCATTTGGCTCTGCTGCTCAGCAGCTCCAGCCTGCAGCTCCAGAGCTTGCTTGGCCCCACTGCTGCCACTTCCCATTATGTAGGGCAGCTGCCTGGCACCAGCAAATGGCAGGAGGGTTACAGTGTTACAGTTCTTGTTCAGGCAATCTCAAGGTCTGGGCCCCCAGAAGGGTCACTGCTCTTTACTCCCATAGTCCAGTGAATCAGAAAGTGTCACCACTTGCAACCTGGTGAGCCAATCAGGAACATACTATAGACCTTTTCACTCCCACCATTCACTGGGCTCCAGGTTCTTGTCCCACAGCCAAGAAGAATGAGGTTAAGTGGACACTAGACTAGAGTGAGAGGAGTGTGTGCTGATTGGTCATGAGTGGGCCTGAATAAAGCACCATTTGATTTCCTCAGCGGCATAGAGGAACTTCTCACTCTGGTCATGGACTTTACCTGGAACTGGCAGCCTGGCTCTCAGGCCTCAGGCTTTCCTTGGCTTGAAGGACCCACCCCTGTCTGCCTTAGGAATTTGTCTGCCTCCTGGAGCTATCAATACTATACTTTTATGCTACTTTATGAAAGTTGTTTCATGAATCTGGTAATTAAATTTATATATTGTTATAATATTTAACTCACAACAGTGCAAATATTCAGAATTTTCTCTCCCTCATTCATTCACTCATTTATTTGTAATTTTGGCTGCTTAAATGTTAAGCACTATACTTAATCAAAATCAGACTTTTTGAACACCAATGATCTCATTTATTGTTGTCTTTTTAGAAGGAAATAAAAAGTAAGTTTATTTCCTAGGAAATAAAAAGTAAGTTTATTTAGTAGGAAATAAACTTACTTTTTATTTCCTACTAATTAAAAAGTCTCCTTACAATATCTTCTTTGAAAACAAGAAAATCTTCTTAGATTAATACAACCTATTTACTAATATCTGTTAGTAACATGTTCCAGGTCCTTAAAATGTGCTTTTATTTTTCTTTTGTTAAATATCTAATGTGGTAGAGTCCAAAATAAGCTACCTAAAGTGAACAAGTTAATTTTATATAAACTTTAATACTGTTTTCAAATTGATGTTACTTGACATTTTTATGATGAATAATACATTAAACAGATATCTTTAAAATTAACGCTTAATTAAAAATTGATTTTATGTATGATTTCCAAGTGAGATTTTAAATAATTTACATATTTACTTACATAGATAAGTAACAAATTCAAAGTAGTGACAATTAGCAGCTATTAAATATTCAATATCTTTTGATTTGTTAAATGTATTGAATATATTAGTGTGGATCAAAAAAATCTGAAGTAAAGGTAAAATTAAATTAAAGGATAAATCTAAGTACAAAGAGAAAATTAATAAATAGAAAATACATATTTTACTGTATCATTTGATGTGAATAAAATATTTGAATCAAAATTAAAATTAGTTTAATTCCTGATAGAACAGTAAACTAACACATGCTGCCCATTTTATTGACTCTAGAAAGTATTAAAAAATGATAGTAACCTGCAGAGCCATTATTGAAATAAAAAATATGTTAATACGTAATGAAGGTAGTAGCAGCATCTCCGTTAAAGAGGTGTTTAAGTGGAAAGTAAATATCACTGAAACAACCTTTCAGCTATTCTATTCATTTACAAAGATTTTCAATGATATAAACATTTTTTCTAGACTTTGTTTTTTCTTTTATTAAATAGTACTTTTCTCTGACTTATTATTTATGCAGTTTTTCAGTATTATGTAGTTTTTTTAGTCCTTGTGGGAAGTCGTACATAGTGTGTAGCTAAATAAACTCGCATAAAGTGAACACGTTCATGTAAACAACACTCTGATCAAAATATACATGATGAGAATGTATAAAGAATGTTTGTAAATCAATAAGAAAACACAGTAATTAGGTAGTGTCTATGTGTAGTTATTGTATTTTTGTGCATGGGGTTGGTAGAGCTTCTGAAATCTTAATGTTAATATGTATCATCTGTTTGGATAATTCTGGGCCATTGTCTACATAAACTTTTTTTTTTAATTATCTTTCTTTTTTTAAATTTTACTTTAAGTTCTGGGGTACATGTGCAGATCCTGCAGGACTGTTACATAGGTATACACATGCCATGGAGGTTTGCTGCCTCCATCCCTCCATTACCTACATTAGATATTTCTCCTCATGTTATCCCTCCCCAATCTCCCCACCCCCTGCTATCCCTCCCCTGCCCCCCACCACCCAATAGACCCCAGTGTGTGATGCTCCCCTCCCTGTGCCTATGTGTTCTCATTGTTCAATACACACTTATGAGTTAGAACATGTGGTGTTTGGTTTTCTGTTCTTGTGTCAGTTTGCTGAGAATGATGGTTTCCAGCTTCATCCATGTCCCTGCATAGGACATTAACTCATTCTTTTTATGGCTGCATAGTATTCCATGGTGTATATGTGCCACATTTTCTTTATCCAGTCTATCATTGATGGGCATTTGGGTTGGTTCCAAGTCTTTGCTATTATAATTAGTGCCACAATGAACATACATGCACACGTGTCTTTAAATAGAATGATTTATAATCCTTTGGGTATATACCCAGTAATGGGATTGCTGGGTCAAATGGTATTTCTAGTTCTAGATACTTGAGGAATCACCACATTGTCTCTCAGAATGGTTGAACTAATTTACATACCCACAAACAGTGTAAAACCATTTCTATTTCTCCACATCCTCTCCAGCATCCATTGTCTCTGGGTTTTTTTATGATCTCCATTCTAACTGGCGTGAGATGGTATCTCAATGTGGTTTTGATTTGCATTTCTCTGATGACCAGTGATAATGAGAATTTTTTCATATATTTGTTGGCCACATAAATGTCTTCTTTTGAAAAGTGTCTGTTCATATCTTTCACCCACTTTTTGATGGGGTTGTTTTTTTCTTGTATATTTTAGTTCTTTGTAGATTCTGGATATTAGCATTTTGTCAGATGAGAAGTTTGCAATTTTTTTTTCCCATTCTGTTGGTTGCTGGTTCACTCTAATGATTGTTTCTTTTGCTGTGCAGAACCTCTTCAATTTACTTATATCCCATTTGTCTATTTTGCCTTTTGTTCCCAATGCTTTTGGTGTTTTAGTCATGAAGTCCTTGCCTATGCCTTTGTCCTGAATGGTATTGCCTAGGTTTTCTTCTAGTTTTTTTATGGTGCTAGGTCTTATTTTTAAATCTTTAATATATCTGGAGTTAATTTTTGTATAAGGTGTAAGGAAGGGGTCCAGTTTCAGCTTTCTGCACATGGCTAGCCAGTTTTCCCAACACCATTTATTAAACAGGGAATCCTTTCCCCATCGTTTGTTTTTGTCAGGTTTTTCAAAGATCAGATGGTTGTAGATGTGTGGCATTCCTTCCGAGGCCTCTACTCTGTTCCATTGGTCTATTATCTCTGTTTTGGTACTGGTATCATGCTTTTTTGATTACTGTAGCCTTGTAGTATAGTTTGAAGTCAGGTAGTGTGATGCTTCCATCTTTGTTCTTTTTGCTTAGGATTGTCTCAGCTATGCAGGCTCTTCATTGGTTCCATATGAAGTTTAAGGTGGTTTTTTCCACTTCTGTGAAGAAAGTCAATGGTAGTTTGATAGGGATAGCACTGAATCTATAAATTACTTTGGGCAGT
Source organism: Aotus nancymaae (assembly GCF_030222135.1). NCBI lineage: Eukaryota > Metazoa > Chordata > Mammalia > Primates > Aotidae > Aotus > Aotus nancymaae. The sequence goes on from NW_026988413.1 coordinate 37,827,929, forward strand.
ATGGCCATTTTCACCATATTGATTCTTCCTAACCATGAGCAGGGAATGTTTTTCCATCTATTTTTGTCCTCTCTTACTTCTTTGAGCAGTGGTTTGTAGTTCTCCTTGAGGAGGTCTTTCACATCCTTTGTTAGTTGTATTTCTAGGTATTTTATTCTCTTTGTAGCAATTGTGAATGGGAATTCACTCAGGATTTGGCTCTTTGTCTGTTATTGGTGTATAGGAATGCTTGTGGTTTTTGCATATTGATTTTGTATCCTGAAACTTTGCTGAAGTTGCTTATCATCTTTAGGAGATTTTGGGCTGAGATGATGGGGTCTTCTAAATATACAATCATGTCATCTGCAAATAGAGACAATTTGGCTTCTTCTTTTCCTAATTGAATACCTTTATTTCTTTTTCTTGCCTGATTGGCTAGAACTTCCAATACTATATTGAATAGAAATGGTGAGAGAGGGCACCCTTGTCAAGTGCCAGTTTTCAAAGGGAATGCTTCCAATTTTTGCCCAGTCAGTAGGATATTGGCTGTGGGTTTGTCATAAATAGCTTTTATTATTTTGAGATATGTTCCATTAATATCTAGTTTATTAAGAGCTTTTAGCATAAAGGACTGTTGAATTTTCTCAAAGGCCTTCTCTGCATCTATTGAGATAATCATGCAGTCTTTGTCTTTAGTTATGTTTAGGTGATGGATTATGTTTACAGATTTGCATATGTTGAACCATCCTTGCATCCCTGGGATGAAGCCCACTTGATCGTGATGGATAAGCTTTCTGATGTTCTGTTGCATTCAGTTTGCTAGTATTTTATTGAAGATTTTTACATCAATGTTCATTATGGATATTGGCCTGAAATTTTCTTTTTTAATTGTATGTCTCCCAGGTTTTGGTATCAGGATGATGTTGGTCTCATAAAATGAATTAAGGAGGATTCCCTCTTTGTATTGTTTGGAATAATTTCAGAAGGAATGGTACCAGTTTCCCTTTGAACGTCTGGTAGAATTTGGCTGTGAACCCCTCTGGACCTGGACTTTTTTTAGTTGGTAGGCTATTAGTTGCTGCCTCCACTTCAGACTTTGTTATTGGTCTATTCAGGGATTATGTTTCAATTCTTTCTCTCTTTCTTACCCCATTTTATCTCTCTGTGTGTGTCTCTCTCTTTCTCTCTGTCTCTCTCTTTCTCTTATACACACACACACACACACACACACACATTCTTAATTGTACTTTCTCTTTGAACTTATCTTCCAGTTAATTTATTGTGTTTCCTGCTGAAGCTAAATAGCTATAAAATTCATGTAGTAATTTGAGTATTTTCATTACTGTGTCATATGTAGAATTTACATTTAGTTTACTGCTTTACAGGAGTTTGCTATATATTATCTTTGAAAACCCATTCCTCATTTTTTGAGTTATTATGAAGTAGTCAAGGAAGGAAAAACTATAATAAATGCTTTGCTGTAGCATCGTTAAAGAACTACAAAGAATTCTGACAGCCATCAGACACCTAAGAAAGAAACCAACTTTATAGAGGCAGTAGCACCAATTATAAAGAAGAAAATTGTCAGTAAAGGCCTATTTTGAACAAATTTTATTGTTTAAACAGCTGGCTCTGAAGTAACTCTGATAGAGCAATAATAGTTTTCTAGTAAAGCTGTAAAACTGAAAAGCAATTACACCCCAGCCATAATGCCAAATAGTCCTATTAGTGGTTCTATCCAGCCTCTAAGGACCCTGTGTTTGCCTATGTCAGGCACAGTTCAGAGAGTTGAGAACATAAAAGAAGAAAATGTTCTCTTTACTTCTTCACAAATAAACTCACAGAAGCAGAGAACATGGAATTTAATCAGGCCAACTCGACTACTGAGCCTTTCAGAAAGATGACCTAAAATATATCAGACAATCTCCATTAGCTGAGAGAGAACTGGAGCTTTCCCTAATGAAGAATTTTTTAAAATATTTTTTAAACACTAGTTTTTAAGTAACTCCACTATGAACTGAATTGTATGCCCCCACACCCCAATTCATGTTGAAGCTCTAACTCTTAATTTGACTGTATATGGAGAGAGGGCTTTTAGGAGGTAATTAAATGAGGTCATAAGGTTAGGTCCTAATCCAATTCGCTTGGTGGAAGAGGAAGACAAAGAGATTTCTCTTTCTCTCTCTACCACAAGATAACATAGCAAGAAGGCAGCCATTTGCAAACCAGGAAGAGAGAGACCTCTCCAAGAACAGAATCAGCTAATAACTTGATCTCAGGCTTCCAGCATCCAGAACTGAGAGAATAAAAATTTCTCTTGGTCATGCCACCCAATCTGTGCTATTATGTTATAGCAGCTGGGGCTGACTAATTCGAGCTCTATTTATTGAGTTTTTGGCATTTCTCTAGGTGCATTACGGCCATTATCTCATTTTACTCCACACTAATGGTAAAAAGTAAGTGTTTTTCCTCCATTGATAACAATAAATAAATTTATGGCCTGAGAAATAACATGTCTTGAATTATTGACATGTTTCTTTGGCTCCAGTGATCCTTCAAAATCACATGAACAATCCTCTATCAAATGAAAGGCATTGAGGATATTTGGCTCCCTGACTGGGAGACTTGAGGGCTTAGAGTGGGCTCCATATTCAAATAATAATTTTTCCTTATTGTTTCGAAGCTTTGCATGACATGATCTTCATTTCTGACAAATTGCCATTGTAATACAAATATAAAAGCCAATATGGGCCAGCCATGGTGGCTGACACTTGTAATCCCACCACTTTGGGAGGCCGAAGTGGGTGGATCACTTGAGTCCAAGAGTTGGAGACCAGCCTGGGCAACATGGTGAAACCTCATCTCTACCAAAAATACAAAAATTAGCCAGGTCTCATAACCCCGTCTCAAAATAAATGAAAAATAATAAATAAGTAGATTAAAACTTTAAAATTTAAAAATAAAATTTAAAAACTTTTAAAGCCTATAATGAATATAGCAATTCAATAATCAAGATACAAAAGTTAATCTGAATACTCCAAATTGTGATATTTTTCAATGAACTTGTAAACTTAAGTGTAGACAAAGATAGCATTTCATTTGTATTTGTAGAATCTGTAATCTCCATTCTAGTGTTTTGACTTGTCTTTTTCTTTAGTGTTTTCAGGATAATAAAGAAAATAATTGAGTTTATTTTTGCTGACTGCCTCTGGAAGACATCAAAATAGATAATGGGCACCTTACCTGGTGTTTACTATTACTATGTGAAGGATATCCTGCCTGCCTCTAAAAATCTGTTATTTATTTATGAATTATCTAAAGTTGACATGCATACTGTCCTAAAATCTTAACTCCAGCACTTACTATGTAGGTCTGAGATAATACACTTACAAAGAATAGTATAATTTTTAAATGACATATAAAAATAATAGCTTAGTATTGTGTTTAGTTTGTAACTATGTCTTAGACTTTCTGAAATTACAGTGCCTGTACTGGGTTAGAATAATATATTGGGCTTAATTCTTTCAAGTGACTCAGTGTAGTAAGCCTATACCTTATGCATTTACACATTCTATAATCATTTCATCAAACTTATCAGTACACCTATTTTTGGTATATTTTAAAGAGCTACTAGGTCTGTTTATCCAGCTTAGATTTAAAAAGGTCTAGATTTTGTAAAATACACAGTTAACAGATACAGGTATAATTGATCTGTTATTGAGTGGTTAGAGTACTTCATTTAAATGAAAAAAATATTGACTCAGTTTTTCTATGTAACTATTGAACAAGATACATGACAGTGAACATGTTCCTGATCTATTTTACTCCTTTTGCTCAAGATGCTTACTTGAGGACACTCTCCCAGAGAGTAACTCTTTGCTCTTTCTTTCATGAGGTTATGGACACAAATGAACATGCATGGCCAATGCTGCTTCTTTCTATAACAATATATATGAAAATAGAATATTAGTGCTAGCACAGGATACTTGAATAAAATGAAAACACTCCATAGAAAAAAATAAACCATTTTGACAGTTTAAAATTTGTAGTTTTGTAAAAGCAACAAAATTCTCAAAAGTAAGGAGAGTTTATTAATTACAGAAACATAAACTCTTAATGAAATCTCATTGATACACATTTAATTGTTCCTGTATCCAGAGGATGTCTCTGTGAGCATGCCTCCATTATTCAATAGAAAAAAGTGCTTTGTGAATGCTATCAAAATCAATTACAGTTTGTCCACTTTGGGGGGCCAATGAGGCAGAGAATTAACCTCCAACTAATTTCCAAAGTCATTTACCAGCTGATGGCTTAGTACATTTACTGCCACAGGCACCAGGCACTTTGGAACATTTGCAAAATGCATGCTATAGGTTGCAGGAAACGTATCCTCTGGGTCATGACAAACGCATGAGCCACATATATTTATTCTAGATTCATAAAATCCTCTGGAGGTCTGAACAATGTACCTTTAATGTTAATTTATATTTAATACAAATTTAATATTATTATTAAATAAATGCTTAAAATAACAAGAAGTCCTGTGCTCTCTAATGCAAAATAATAATCTTCCAGTCACTTAGTTAAATTATTTTAAAGGACACAACAAAACTAGAGGATTAATATGCATTCATATGAATGTTATGTTTAATTCCTTTTATAATAAGCAGGAACTACCTCCAGGCATTATGGCATTTACAGATGATGAAATCTATTAATGTAATCTATTTCTTCAGGCAAAAAAAAAAGTCATAATGACTTAATAGATTCTGTTGTCTAATTATCTCCTAGGTTTTAACTTATTGAAATAGATAATACAAACATATTAACTCCCAGGGGCACACTTTTTAATTGTTTAAAAGATTCAGTCACAATTTAATCATTCACATTTTTACAGTGATAAATGTTTATATCATTTGAGAGTCTAGTTTGAACATTACTCTAAAATTTGGAAAATCTTGTATCTTCTCTTTAAGTGTATAAGTGTGTTACTGATAATGGGTAATAAATATTGTTTTATGTAAAAGCATTAACGATATGAAATAGGCCAGGAAGAAAATTTCTTCAAAGATGTCAGGATTACAGGATGAGAAAATGTAACAGTGTGCTCAGTGTCAACATGTCTAAAAAAATCCTCCTTCTTCCAGATAGGTAAATTGATCTACATCAGCCTCTGAAAAAGACAACCTAGAAAAGATGCAGTGTGAAAGAAAATTAATATTGGGTTAGGGGAAAAAGAACAAACAAAGCATTTTGGGGGCTTTATTCAGACTACCATTTCCAATACAGAGTGATCAAATGAAATTTTAAATATCTGAATTTTCAAAACACTGATGCTAATAATGTTTTGTTTGTTTTTCTGCTATAGAGCTTAACCAGGTTCAATATTTCCTAATTCAAACTTGATAATTTTTATCTCATTAATACAAAGGACTTGGGCTGATAATTAGCATGTTTTATATATATTTATGTTTATATATTTACATATATTCTATATATGTGTACATATATAAAGAGCTCTTAGAACAGTCACAACATCAGATAAATATATTCAGAGACCTGGTTAATCAAATTGACAATACCCATACAAAAAAAAAAAGGTCAATCTCAGGATTTCTTAGAAATCTACATATCTCCAAATATGTTCTATTCCAAAGCATGAAATGCTCAGTATTAAGAGGTTAGTTAATAATGTTGTGGACCTAACTCTAGGCAGCAGTCCTTGCGATACTTAAAACTGATTATCAACCCATCAGCTCTGGTCCATGGAGCTAGTGCTGTCCTGGGCTGGGACACAGAAGGCAGAGGTTGGAAGGAGGATATGCAGAAGAGGCTGGGCTATTCTAAGACGGGAAGAAGGGCCAACAAGATACATATTTTCCTCATATGTCTTTTTATAGTGCTTTTTGATTTATTTTGGCTTCTTTTAGACTACAGATAATTTTAATAATATACTATTTATTACCACAAAAATAATACTGTGTTATCCACCAAGAAGAATTTATTATATTCCAGACATTGTGCTAAGCATTAGTCTTAGAATGTCTTTAATAAACAAATATTTTGCAGATTTTGATACAGTGGTCCTCTCAAACCTGGGTAGCTAGCAGCTTCCCAGAAGAATCTACCTATAAACTAGAATACAAAATTTCCATATTTTGTCATACAAAAGGAGATATCAAAAGAAATTGTAGCTTTTAATGGGCTTCTTTGGCCCGCACAGCTAATATCACATCAATACAGGACCTTAGCCTCCAGCTAGTTGGCTACTTTATAACATAGTTGAGAATAATTGTCAAGGGAATCAAAAGTACAAAAAGATTTATTTAACAGATTTTAAGAGGGAATTGCCCATGAAGTATTTCAATTGTGTTATCTCCTCATACATGAAACTTGTGCCCTCATATAATGATTGCACCTTATAAATTATATACATATACAACCACACACATCATCACTTAATGATTATAGATTTCTAAATACATCAAACTTTTCTTAGTTTATTCAAATCTCTTCTATTTGACAGTAGTATCATAAGCAACTTAAATCCTGCAAGTGAAGCAGATGGCAGAAATGAACTGCTTGTACCAACATATAGCAAGTGCTAAAGGTTAATTGAACTGCCTCATCATGAATTATATATATTTTTCCTCAGTTTAGCAACATTTAGAAGAAAATGATGTTTTTTCCCATAGCTTAGTGTGATGACATTAATTATAATCACAATAATTCTAGCACTTGTAAAGATAAACTATGAGACTATTGATACATAAAAAGTCAAATGTTAGGACTCCTTAAAGGAATGTATTATGTTCATGGTATTGCAAATGGTTTTCAAATATGCTTTAAAAATTGAAGGGTCACCTAGCATAGAGATGATGGTCTTCCAGTGTCCATGTCCTCTGCAAAAGCCAGAGAAGACTGCAGACCCCAGATGCTTTCTCAAAAATACTTTCCCAGAAGAGTACAATTTCAAAATGGCACTAAGGAACTAGCAATATTGTTGGCTGACTCTGGTTCCCAAACAAATGAAAATAGTTTTGGGAGTCAATACAAGGTCATAGATTTCAACTCTACAATTTTAGAAATCTCAACTGCCACATTTTTTTTTCTATTTTAAACTTGTTTCTCCAAGGGAACAGAATATAAAATAAAGTTTTTCTCTTATTTTTCTTTTTATATGTCATTTTTCCAATTTATTTCAGATTTTTAAAATTAGCTAACTGTAAAACTCTTATATTTGGGGGTAAGATTTGAAGGATGTATAATATTTGGGGTTTCTGTGTGTGTAAGTGGATGCACACACTTGCACCTGTCATTCTTAGGCTCATTATGAGCAGGGTCCTTGCCTTAAATACATTTATATCTCCACCATCTAGTATAAGTGCCAGAATACAGCAGGTGTCTCAAATATTTTTAAAGAAATAAATTAAGACTTTACATTATTAAAACCTAAGGTCAACAGAAATAGTTTGCATTTCTGTAGTCATCCCTAGCTAGGTCACATGTGGAAGCTTCCTCTTTGTGTTTTTATCAACTCACCAGGCATGTGTCCATCTTTAATACTATTGACAACACTATATGGCTGGTCAATTTTTTTTCTTAATCCATGTTGTAAAACAGCACCACTAACAACACACAGAAGTGTCAGGCACGTGATTCACATTGTATGTCTCATTGCTGAAGTTTTATTCACAGACACATCATCGGTCCCGATTATCTATGATGCCAATGTCAAAGTACAAAGAAGAAATCTAAAATAAGAGCTTCTCATAGGAAAATATTATCTTGATATAGCATTTGTAGATTTTTTTAAACTGTCTTTGAACATAATTTTAGGTATTAGCTCTACTCATTTAACCCTTTATTATATAAAATAAATCTAAAATTAATTTTATTAAAACACCAGTCATGTTTCATAAGCTATTTTATAGCTTAATTTGGGGGTATATGTAAAATCTATGTTCTAACTCAAATTAGAAAAAGGACTAATGATATGTTTTTAGTAATAAATAACATGTTTTCTTCATGATTTCAGTGTTTTTTTAATTCTTAATTTCATGTTGGATATTAATAATGAACTGTAAGCATCACTGAATGAGACTCTACCTCCAGGACCTCAAATAATAAAATTTCTGTTTCTGATTCCAATTTCTTATTCTTATGGGCTTTGGACATAAGGCAGACGAGGGTTAAAACCCTAACTGTCATGTACAACATAAATCTGGACAAGTTACTGAATTTCTCTGAGACTCTGTATATGCCACTCCTTCAACTTGAAGGCTATTGCCCTCTCTATAACAAAGGCTTAATTCCTCTTCATTAAGATCTCAGTCACTCTTTGCCTGATTATTCTACTTAATGTTAGCTCATTTTCTTCTTCTACTTCAGCTTCCTCTTTCCTTAGAAATAACAATTTTAATTTATGAGTATTTCACCTGATTTATTTCTATGGCCACAATTAGCACAAAACCGAATTAAGAGCAGGACGGGTTACTTCCCTGCCCTCTTCATCATGTTCCTTAATACAGTTCTTTGGAACTCAGCGGTAATCTAACCTTGTGATTGAAGAAATAAATAAATACGAGGTACTCAATAAATATTTGTAAATTGTGTGTGAGTCCTAATTACATTCCAAAAATGTGGTAGCCATCAAGAGAATAAAAAATATATTTTGAATGAGGAAAATATAGAAAGTAAAAAATTGATTTGTCTTTTATTGTACAACAATCAGTATATTTCCAAAATGTCACTGATGTTTATTTATTAGAAAGTATATTGAGTGCTTCACTTTCATGCATCACAGCTTTACTATAAGGGTAGGTTTATAACATCTGATGTCAAAAACTATTTTGTGCCAGCAGATTTTCACATTTTTTTCAATATTTTTCTCAAGTCTTCTTTCCAATTAAATGAAGATAACATGGAATATCTTAGTAAACAGGAATTTCTATGATTCTGCAATTATTTAAGCAAGTATTAATATTATACATACATAGCATAAGTGTGTTAAAAATGTATATATACATACATATAAATACACACATGCAAATGTATACATATATATTTAAACAATTATTACCAGTTAATTTAGTTACATATGTATAGCTATGATTATAAGCACAACACACCCTACATTTTCATTATTTCTTTTCTTCTGTGCAATGGTACACAAATTATATTAACAGTATTTAAGCATAAGAAATAATCAGAAGGAAACAAAAACTCAGTAGAATTTTTTATCAACATGTCTCTCCTCAAAGAGGAAATGGACAGCTTACCCTGCCAAGTGTAACTAACAGTTATCTTTGTGGCCTCAGATTTGCAGCTGAAACAAATCTTAAAAGCAAACATGCCCTTATGATATAAGCTTTGTAAGTAAACATTCAGTGCCCTGGAATAATATAATTGCTTGCCTTCAGTGAAGTATTTCAATGTTAATCTAAAAACTACTTTTTTTTTTACATTTGCTGCTAAATGTTTCTTTTAGATTTTTCCTTAGTTGCATTGGTCAGTGAAAAAATTATCTATTTATTTTAGCATTTTATCTCCAGTTCCTTTAGATAATAACCTCTTAGTTTTAAATGTGTTATTTTCTTCAAGAAGTATGATTTATAATCCAAAATCAATAATCCAATATTAATAATACCATAATATTTTTATAATGTATAAAATATAAACACATTCATTATGTCATTGCACATATAATTATATAGTGCTTGCTAGACCATTAAAATTTATTTACCCTAATGGAAAATTGCAAATTCACAGAAATTTCAGGAGAGTTCTGAGTTTCCAAACAGATTTAAAACTTTTTTAAAAAAGATTTATGTACTACATATATTCTTGTATTAAACTATTTATCACTGAAGGTAACTACCCAATTTTTCTTCCAGCTTGTTAGTATTGATCCTCTAGTAATTTATGCTTAATTGAAAAAACCCATTTTATTCTACGTGATACTTTACAAAACGTTAAACATTATTTGAAATACATATATTTGTAATAGAGAACCTCAACTGGCATAAAAAAAATCTTTTGGAATGAAGTTTTTTAAGGGATGTGACTTCACAGTCATATTTTTTACTAAAATAATACTTCCAATTTTAAAGCAATGAAAGAGTTGCATGGGAATGAATGAAATCAAAATTCTGAATTTTCAACCTGATGACTTACCACATTTTCATAATATAATCTTTCTGTTTTGTCACGTGGCACACATGTATATTCTGTTAGATATACTTAATATTTATTGAGTTCTTACTGTATGTCAAGAACTTTATATATATTTCATGTAATTCTAACAAACAGCCTACGTGTAGATGCTACAGTTGCACACAGTAATCACACATGAAAACTAAGGTGCAGAGTTTAAAATACATATCCACGATCATTCCAGGGTCTAATTTATTCAAGTAGTCCAATTAGTAGATTCATTCTAAGGGCAGAAGAAGTGAGCATCATTGGCATACCTGAAGCTCTGCCTAACTCATCCTCAGGGTGAATGTCTATTCCTGTTGTTTTAGGATACACATACAAAATGACCCCTTACTGGCTCATAGTTTAATTTAGTTAGTGTTTTTCTTTCCCTGCTTCTGCAACCCTTACCCCGATAGTATTAAAATATTCTTGCAATCAGCACAATTACAGTTCTTAGACTAACTAGTTTGTTACTGAGACATAGAGGCAGAATCTCTGTTGCCCATTAAAGGCAAATATCTCCAATAAAAATAAATAAAATAAAATAAAGTATTAAATTACATAAGTAAATAAATACAATTAAAACTCAAATTTGAAGCTAATTATCTAGTCATTTCTTTTTTAAGCCTGTCTAAGAATTTAATTTTCCAGTTTTCAGCAGTCTGTATCATTTCTTATTTTTTAAAATGAACTTTCTTGTTTATCCAAGTGAAACTTATAGCAGCTGCTTCTTATATACTACTGTATTTTTAACAATATTTAACTTTGGTAAGCATTCTCTTCAGGGATCACCCAGTCAATGATCCCTGAGATGATCACATCACTTTGATTTTGTGAGTTCTGCTCTCCTGATAGTGGAGACATGCCCATTTGACTACACTCTTTTGACATCTAACCTTATCTATTTCCATTCTCACAAATTCCAATTGGTCGTATCTGTCAGTTTTTGTTATTGTTGTTGTTGTTTGTTTTTCAGAAAACTGCCTTTATATTATTTATGTAAACTGCCTCATCTGCCTAACCAAAATCTGAAAAAACAAACTTTCATTATCTTTAGAATATTATAGATACTGACATTTAAAAATTGTATGGGAGACCATGACTAAGTATCTTGTTTTGGATTTCTTCCTTTTCTTCACAATGAATAATTGTAAAGTTGGACAGAGGATAATGGGCACCTCCTCTTATGCGCTGGACTAAGGACAGCAAAAGAGACAGTAAAAGAGAAGGTAAACATAAAGGTAAGTACCACAGTCACACTAGCTTTTTCCTGGTAGAACTTTCCAGACCACAACACAGGGAAGAATAAACCAAATATACTGGGACAACTAGATAGACACATTCAAAAGAATAAAATGGGACGCATCTCACACTATATATAAAAATTAACTCAAATGCACCAAATACCTACATGTAATAGCTAAAACTATAAAATCCCTAAAACACAGGGCAAATCAGCATAACCTGAAATTTGGCAAAAGATTCTTAGCTATGACCACAAAAGCAGGAACAACAAAAGGAAAACAGATTTTTACTTTATCAAAATGTAAAACTTTTTGGTGTTTCAAAGAACACTTCATAGTGCTTGAAAGAATACCATGAAGAAAGTGAAAACACAATCCTCAGGAAAGAATAAAATATTTGTAAACTACGTATCTGATGAGGGACTTTTATCTAAAATACATAACGAAATGTGACAACCCAAAAGTAAAAAGACAAGGAGAGGCTTCAAGATGGCTGACAAGAGGCACCTGGTACTCATCTCCCCCACAAAAAAGAAGCAACATAGCAAATAGGTAATCATACTTCAAATAGATCATCTAAGAGAGAACACTGGAATTGAACAGAGAGGGGAAAGTAAGAAGCCTGGTGATGGCTCCTCACTGCAGGGAAAGGGTAAGTGACAGACTTTCGGTGGTTCCTATTCCACTGTGGACTCTGACAATGGTTTAGCAACTGGAGAGTCTCTCAGCCTTCACAGGCCCTGAGACTAACATAGGGAGCTGACTAAAACCTTGCAATGGCATTGCTCCAGAAAGGGAGCTCACACTGGGTCCCACACACATCGGAGTCCTAAACAAGACAGCAAGGCCATATTCTCTGCTTTAAAAGAAAGAGAACATAATGAATTCATAAACATGAGGAAAGTGGTCCACGATTTAATTGTTTTGCAGAGTTGAAAAGGTGATTAAAGACAGGACATCCAGTGGAATTGCCAAAGGGCATTTATTGGTTCATTTACTCATTCACTCAGCTACATTTACTGAGTTTCTTCTGTCTAGCTCTCTCAAGGACATTGCTTTTTGTGTCCTTTGAGATGTGTACCATTGCTTTCTCTCTTTCCCAATCATCACTCTTTACCTTTCTACTGGGTGTTTCCATAGTCATGTAAACATGCACTACACTAGCAAATTCCATTCCATAAAGGGTTTTTCCCCTGACTCCACCTCCCATTTCAATCTCACCTCATTTTCTCTGCTGCCCATTACAGGCAAATATCTCCAGTTTATAGTAGAACAATCATCAACCATTTTTTAAATGTTAAAGAATTTTTAAACTACCAAGAGTGCAGTGACCCAAGAAAAGGGCTTCAAGATGACTGACTCTGGGCATCTGTTACACAGAAGAACCAAAATAGCAAATAAGCAACTACACTTCAAATAGATCATTTAAGAGAGAACACTGGAATTCAATAGAGAAGTGACAGAAAGCAACTAAATGAAGAATGGAGGAGGGAAGTTCCTGTCCTGCTCCACAAGGATGGGCTGGGAGCCTGGAGAGGATCTCCGATGCAGGAAAAGGGTAAGTGAGAGACCCCCAGTGGTCCACATTCCCACTATGGACATTGGAAATGACAGAAGAGGCCCTCAATCCTGGTGGGCCCTGAGACTAACATTGGAAGCTTCCTGGAGGCTGCATGATGGCACTTCTCCAGAGAGGGAGATCACGCTAAGTCCCACACCCCATGAGTCATAAGCAGCTACAACAAGGTGCCATTCTTTGAGCTCAGACCACACACTGCATTTTGTACAGGGTCCTAACAACCTCTGCCTCTCCACTTTCCTGGAACCCCACTGACAGCCCCTACCCACAGCCAACACCACAGTCGGCTGCTGCTGTCAGGCTGAAGCACAGGACACTGGCAGTGACCCCACTGCTTTCAATAGCAGAACAGTCTCCACTTACAAGAGCCAGCACCTACATGCACCACCCAGGAGCCTGAGGTAAGGTCCACCTGGTTCAGCTCCATGCCCACTGGTACCTGAGTATGCTGTCTGGGGACCAAGAGATCACCCAGCCCCATTCACTGCCATTGGTGTAGGAGATCAGTCAGGGTGGTGGAAAAAAATATAGAATAAATGCAAACCTTCCTGGAAGGCCAGAAGGTTTTGTAAAAGCCTCGGAAAAAGTTATGGCGGAAGGCAGCCTAATACTCTTACCTTGAGCTAATAGCAAAGAGTAGATAACAAGGGAATGTAGAGAATATCTAAATAGCTTGCTTACCTCCTTCCCCAGAAACCAACCTTTGATCATCTACGTGCAGAACTGCTCTCTACTCAGGGGTTAGGCAATGTTAATTACCCACTAATGGTGTTTGCTCAAGACCTTTTGTTATTAAATCTGTTCTAAAAAAAAATACAAGATTCTCTGGCATATCGGGGCTACAGGGCCATACTCCAGCATTCTTTGGGGTCTGTGAGTGGTGGGGTCCCCTGGCCATGCTCTCAAAACATCTGTGTCTGAGCACTTCTGTCATCCATCACCCAGACCAACACATTGTCACCTGGGCAGCCCTCACAAGGGGAGTAAGGGCAGGCCTACCCAACCCTGCTACTCCCATCACAGCTGGAACCTCAACTGCACAAGCCACCTGTATGCCTGGGAACTGGCGTGCCTAGCCCATCACAGCCATCACCAACACCAGCACAGACCACTTGGGAGTCAGACAGCTGTCCCACCACTGCTACTGCCATTGCCCACTCCACCCACTACCTAGTAACTAGAAGACCTGCTCACCAAAAGCACCTGAGCAAATCACCTGGAGACCCAAGAATAGACCCACATGGACCCAGAATCTGAGCATGTCAGAGACATTATGACAGCTATATTTCTAGGAGACACTACCTGTTTGATGGGAAACATTGTCTCAAGAATCTATCAAAATGTGTTTAAAAGGGCATGCCATTAACATCTACCTAAGTTCTTTCTTCTATCAGTGGAGTCAGATCTCCTTTGTGGTTTGATGGCTCTTTGATTGGCTTCCCAGTTTCCTTAGTGGCATTGCCCCAGTCAATCTCTGCATATCTAATCTCATCTTAGCATCTGATTTTCAAGGACCTGAACTAAATCATATGGGAGTCTTGGTGAAGAAATGGAAATGTAAAAAATGATTGACTCAAAATTATGCAAATTCAAAGTATAACGTATACAATTTAGAAAAATACTGGATGCCCAAGCAACAGAATGGGTAGTACAGAAGAAAGACTCCATCTGCTTCTTTAGAAAATATCAATGAAAAGAATTCAAATTGAAAAACAAAAAAATTAAAAGTTAAAGAAAACAAATTGAACTTTAGTACTCTGTGGAACAATATTACACAAACTAATAAATAGATAATTAGAGACCTAGAAGGAGAGTAGATTGAGAATAGAGTATAAAAATATATTTAAAAATAATGGTCAAATTTTCTTCTAATCTGATGAAGAACATCAGTCTAGAGATAAAAATACATCTTGATAAAACCCTAGTATAATATATTTAAAAAAAAACACCTAAGCATATAATAAAGTGTAAAACATACCATTTTTTTAAAACAATCTAAGAAATAAAACTCATTATATGTTGGGGTACAATGACACAATTATGAACTGCCTTTGCAATAGAAATAATGGGGGTCTGAGGACAATGTAATGCTATGTTTAAAATGGCTTTTAAAATGTCAATGCAGATTTTACATTCAATAAATATGTTCATCAAAAATAAGAGTTTATTTAAATAAATTATCTGATAAACAAAAGTTGAGATAATTAGTGATATGGTTTGGCTGTGTCCCCACCCAAATCTCATCTTGAATTGTGGCTCCCATAATTCTCATGTCATGGAAGGTACCTGGTGGGAGGTAATTAAATAATGAGGGTAGGTCATTCCTATGCTGTTCTTATGATAGTGAATAAGTCTTACAAGATCTGATAGGTTTATATAGGGAAGTTCCCCTGCACACGCTCTCTTGCCTGCTGCCATGTAAGATACTCCTTTGCTCTTCCTTCATCTTTTGCTATGATTGTGAAGCTGCCCCAGCCATGTAGAATTGTGAGTCAATTAAATCTCTTCTTTTATAAATTATGCAGCCTCAGGTATGTCTTTATTAGTAGCATGAGAACAGACTAATACAATTAGCCACCAGCAGAATTAAACAACACACAAAAGTCAAAGTTGAAAAAAAAATTGTATGAAAACTCAGAATAGATTGTAGAGCTTCAGAAGTTGTATTTATTTTTTAGTTTTAAAAAATTTATGAAATAAAGCAAATGACTATTTAAAGGAAATAATATAGTCTCATATATAAGATATGTATAAGTTAAATATCCAATAAATTAACAACAGATAATAATTGATGCTTAATGAAATTTTAGTGTTGTGAAATTCTTACATAGTTCATAAAGTGGTATGAGGTGATTATAAGGCTGGGATAGGAGGATAGTTTGAGCCTAGGTGTTTGACACCAGCCTAGCAACATTGTGAGACCCTATTTCTACAAAATAATAACAATAAAAAATTAGCTGGGCATGGTGTCACACACCTGTGGTTGCAGATACTCAGGAGACTGAGGTGGGAGGATGACTTGAGACTGGAAGGTTGAGGCTGCAGTGAGCACCACTGTGCTCCAGCCTAGATGACAGAGTGAAACCCTGTCTCAAAACAAAAGAAAACAAAACAAGGTGATTATAAATGTCATAAGTTATGAATGCATCTATAATTCCCAGAGCAACTACTAAATAGTACAAAGAATACAGCTAAGATGTAAATAGAAGAAAGCTAATGGATCATTTAAAATATTTGAAAAATGAAACAAAAGCAGCAAACAAGAAAGAGAATACAAAGAAACAAATTAAGATAATTTGTTTTAAAATAAGTAAGGTGATAGTTAAATCCAACAAAATCTATAATTTCATTAAATGTTAGAAGAAAAAGTATTAAACTTGAAAGTCAGATTTTCAGATTAGATTCAAAAAGCAAGATTGGAAACAAAGTAATTTTCTTTACAACATTAAATTTAAATATAAAGATACAAATAGGTTTAATTGGAAAGACTGAAAGAGATCTGACATGCAAACCCTTGAGGAAAGCTGGTTTGTTTGTACAAATAGACAAAATAGAATTCTAGAAAAGGGTTATTAATAGATGAAGATAAAGATAAAAGTGTTAATTCTTCATATGTACCAGTCCTAATGTGAATATACCTAATAATAGATTTTCAAGTTACACGAAGAAAAAAATAAAAGAGTAAAGGAAAAATATGCAAAATTGCAATCATAGTTGGAAATTTCATTATTCTTCATTAATTGCTACAACACGTAGTTAGAAAACATTAAGAATATTGAGGACCTAAACAACACTGCCAACCAACTTGACCTAATAAGCATCTTAGAAAACAACTATCTTTCCTACAATGCATTGTATGCTTACCCACAAAGTTCTCTACCCTACTGATAAAAGTGGTAAAACATTTTTTGAAACTATTGCAGTTAGAGTCTACAAAGCTCATGAAGGGACTCTATAATATAGTTTGTTTTTAAAAGATTTCTATTGATCAAATCTCAAATTTTGGCTTTACTGGAAGAGTAAAATTTTAGTAACAACATTCTCCAGGCTGTGCACCTCCTTCAAAGACTGGAAATTCATTTTCAAATTATTGATTCCAAGAATGTGTTTTCCAGTTCATTTGAAAGAGATTCAGTATTGAAATCAATTATTATTAATTTTATTTGCACCATGTCAGGTTTAAACACAGGAAAAGTAAAATTTCTATTTTCAAAAGGAAATCTTAAAACATCTTATGAGTAATTTGAAAGACACTTCTGTTGGTTATTTAATCAAATTATCTAATTACTGTAGGCAACAAGATTAGAACCAATAAGGGAGTTGGAGTCATTAGACTTGATGTTTTTTATCCAAGTGCCCCTTCCCACAAAGTGCTCAAATTCCAGTGGTGAACAGTATGGTGATTATGACAATACTGACTGTATAACATATAAAGAATATCTTTGCACACACAAAAATCATCATGTCTTTCATGCCAAGCTCAGTACATCTGATTTTTCCTGATTACCAAGAGTGACAATGTGAAACATCCAAATTTTGTTATATTTTTCTTCCTCATAGGCATCTTTGTACAGACTACCAAAACTGAATTATGCATACATACTACATATTATGCAAGAGTATGAGAATTGCATCTAAGGTTCACTTTATAAAAGTAAAGTTCCTTAGGCATTATTCTGAGCATTGAAAAGGCAGAAAACTATTCCAGACAGAGTATTCTCATGACAATTCCCCAGCATGAGAATACATTGCTTCCTAGCAATACTATATCTCATTATCCAGAATTATTTAGAAGAGCAAGAGATAAGATATTTGGGAAGTCAGAAGCTATGTCTACTTACTGCAAACATGAAGGAAAAATGCACATGATAGCAAAGAACAATTTTCAGAACAATAGTAAAAACACCTAGCTTGAAACAGAGCTGAAACATTTCCAAAATTTACTAGTATACATGATCTTAACTTTCTACAAAGTAAACAAAAACTATTTATTTATTTAAGCAAAAATATACAAACATTAGTAACCCTAAAGCTTATTCTAGAGTCATGTACAAAGAGGAAAATGCATGTTTTCTTGAATATGTGTTACACTATGTTTCCAAAGTAGCTTTCTGAAACTAATTTTATTTAATTTTTTTTTTAATTTCTGTGCTTTCTTTTTGGAAAGGATGCTACCATTACATTTAAAAATTATTTTTAACAGCTTTATTGAGATATAACTTAATATTATATCTCAAAAAACTGTAAATGTTTTGATGAGTTTGGATACATAGCATACAGTCATGATACTATCACCAAAATCAAACTAATAAACATATACATCACCTCCAAAACTCTCCTTGTGTCATGTGTGTATGTGTATATCTGTGTGCATGTCTGTGGTAAGAATGTTTAACATGAGATCTACTCTTTTAATAAATTTTCAAGTAAACAATAAGTAATGATGTTAACTATGGGTGATATATTGTAGAGTAGAACTCTAGAATTTGTCTTGCTTAACTGACACTTTATGCCTATGAAACAATATCCCATTTTCCTTCCCCTCAGTCCCTGGCAACTACCATTCTAATCTCTGCTTCTAAGCATTTGACTATTTTAGATAACTTATATAAGTAGAATCATACAGTACTTTTCTTTCTGAGACTGGCATATTTCACTTAGCATAATGTCTTCTAGGTTCATCCATGTTATTACAAATGATAAAATTTCCTTCCTTTATAAGATTGAATAAAATTTCATTGTATGTATATATTACATTTTATTTATCCATTCATCTGTTGTTGAACATTTGGGTTGTTTTTATTATATATTTGGCTATTGTAAATAGCACTGCAATGAACATAGGAGAGCAGATATTTCTTCATATACCTGATTTCATTTCCTTTGGATATGTATCCACTAGTCAGATTGCTACATCATATGGTACTTCTATTTTTTACTTTTTGAGAAACCTTCATACTGGTTCCACACTATTTTATATTCCTACCAATGGTGTACAATTGTTCCAATTTCTCCACATTCTTGCCAACATTTGTTATCTTTCGTTTTTTCAGTAATAGCCATATTAACAAGTATGAGGTAGTATCTCATTGTAGTTGTAAGTTACATTTGATGATGATCAATGATGTTGAACACCTTTTCACATACACAATGACACAAAAATAAAATTGGACCTCTATCTTATCCTGAACATAAAAATTAACTCAAACTTAATTAAAGGTTTGACTGTAAGACCTGAAATAATAAAACTTTAAGAAGAAAAGTTTCATAATATTGGTCTTGGCAATGATTTCTTGGATATGACATCAAAAGCACAAGCAGCAAAAGCAAAAATAGACAAGACATATTAGATAAAGTAAAAAGCTCTACACAGCAATAGAAACAATCAAATGAGTGAAAAGGAAACCTGGAGGAGCGGAAAATATTTGCAAACCATTATTCTGATAGTTGGTATCAAAAATGTATAACAAACCCCTATAACTCAATAGCTTAAAAACAAATAACCAAATTTTAAAATGGACAAAATGCTTGGCTAGACATTTTCTCTAAAAATAATTTTAACACAGATAATATAAACACAAATAAAAATTTCAGGTGAAATATAAATGTGGGCAAATTACAAACGACATTTTAATATTACCACAAGACTTTAGAAAACTTGTTCCTATGATACATATAAAGTGGCTATTTGTGTGTGTTTCACCCAGTGTTCTGAAGATACACTGTCGTATCCAAGAATATATAAAAGGTTTTTATGGTTCATGTGGATGTTTTAAGTCCCCAGTGGAATTTCTGAGTTTTTAATCACACTGATATTTATACCATGCTGTTTTAAATTCCTCTTTTTATTGAGATATATAACTAACTAAATCCCCAGACTCTCTTCATCCTACATCTATGCTTGATCAAGCATTTAGACATGTTTTCTCCATCACGATGACTGGCCCTGGATAGTCTAAGGAGGAAATGAGGCCCATCTTCACTTCCCAAACAGGGCTCCCACTACCACCTCCAGCAACAGTGGCTCCTATGAAGTGCTTTGGCAGCAACATAAGTGACTCTTTGATTCTCCACCCGTGAAGGCCATTGGTGCCGAAGATAGCTTGAATCTGCTCTTCATGCTGACAATGGTTTCTCTTGGAAGACTTATTCACAGAATTATAAACTTCTAGAACTAAACATAAAGATTCATATTCCTTCTAGAAAATCCCAGATTCTTCACAGCTGGCAGGCCCAGGGCAACATTCTCAGCTTTTCAGTGCTGAACGAACACTTGCTTATGAAGCTCTAGTTCAACGGCAGCTCTTTAAAGAAAATACGTTTAATGAATTTAGAAGAAATCCTCAGGTTTGCACTAGCAAAGTGAAGATTTGTAATGTGAAAAGACACATATTCTTAAGATAACACTTTATCCCTCTTCTTCTCTACTCTTGGAATGAAGAGTCTGACCACCGGAGCAGATTCTCCATAGCTTAAGGTTAAAATAGTCTCTCATTCCTTATGCTAATTTAGATTGCCTCTCAAAACATGCCGGAAGAGTAGTTGTCTTTTTATATCAAGTATGTGCTGTTTGTATTACTACTAAAATGTTTTAAAAGTAGTTGATTTTTTTATAAATAAAGAATGCTAGGCAGGCACAACTATTTGCCTACACAACAACCATTGCTTTCTTACATTTTAACAGATTGTTAGATTTTATCATATGGGGCAGCAGTATACCTGAAAGATGATGTCTCCCCACTGCAAGGAAATGAATTATATTATTTGCAGACAATAAGAGAATTCCAATTCCTCTTTGCCACTGAGTGATTTAGGAGTAAGGACTTTCTCGGGAGGTGGAGGGAGAAAAACTTAAGAGCAAGTTTTCTCTGAGGATTTTTGGAAATCATTTGCCTCCCCAGTTAGAAAGAAGTAGAAGGAGAAATTCTCCTTTTCCTTTGCCATTAGATGCAGTTTCATGGGAACATAATATCAAGAGCTGCAGCAACTATCATTCTACAAGGAAGGTCAAGCCTGGAGTTGAAAGTCACCATATCGAAAATGTCACAAAACTGGAAAGGACCTTGACCCTTGATGACAACACTGGATTTCTGCAATAGCCTATCTTGTAATAGCCAGCTTCGAGCATGATATGAAAATAACCCATAAAAAGGAACAATGTACAGATATGTGCCACTACATAGATGAACCTCAAAAACATTAAGTTAGGTGAAAAAAGTCAGACACAGAAAAAACATATTATGTAATTCCTTTTATATGAAATATTCAGAATAAGAAAATTCATAAACAGAAAACAAATTAATGATTTCCAGGGGATGGGGATGGGGAAATGGAAAGTGATTACTTAATGGATGCAGGATGCTTTTCTGAGGTATTGAAATAATTTTGAAACTAGAGAGAGGTGGTGTTTGCACAACATTGTGAATGCACTAAATGCCACTGAATAGTATACCTTAAAATAGTTGATTTTATATTAAGTAAATTTCATCTCAAAATAGAAAAAGCTTTGAATAAAAAAAAATCTCTTTCTTTAAAGCCACTTTTAGATACTTATTTTTTTCCTTGCAATTAGAGGCATTCTAATGGAAACTGGAGATGATGGTGAAGAGACTGTGAATACCATAGCAAAGTACTTACAGCAGGTAGAATTCTAAGGTGGCCCAACATTTCTTTCTCTGGTGCTCATGTCTTTGTGGAATCTCCTGACCTTGAGTGTAGAGAAGCCTGACTTGCTTCTAGATAATGATGTAATATGGTGAAGGTGATGGGATGGTTACTCCTTTCAGTTTATTACTTTATATAAAACTGTTGTAGCAGGCTGAAGAGATTGAAAGATGGAGATTTCCTGTTGGCCTTGAAGAAGCAAACCACCATGTCAGGGAGAGGGCCATGTGATGTGAAATTATTGAGAGCCTCTAGAAGCTGAGGGCCTCAATCTGCAATCATAAGGAAATGAATGCTGTGGCCAAGTAAGCTTGGAAAAGAATGTCAAACTGTGGATGAGATCACAATGTTAGCAGACATTTGGTTTGAACCTAGTGACGTCCTGAGCAGAAGACACAGTTTACTCATACTTGGACTTTTAATCAAGGGAAACTGTAAAATCATAAATTGGTGTTGTTTTCCGCCTTTAAATTTGCAATAATTTATTATGTAGCAGTAAAAACAAAAACAACCCCTCAAAGGAAACCTCTCTGGATAAATTGGCAACCTATATTCTAGTAAATGTCCTTGGAGATCATTAGTCACTTTCTCACTGGGTTCTTAATTTTTCCATTAAGTATTTAGCATATTCTTAAAAATAGCTAACTCTAAAATTTAGTCATAGCTTTAATATTGTAATAACTACTTGACTATTTCTTAAACCATCTCTTGGGCATAAAAGTGTTCTAGACCACAGACTTCCTAAAAGTATGTATTTTATATCAATTTTTTCATTAATATATTATTAATATGCATAATTTTAAACTTGCATTTGCTATTTTCAAATATTAGTTTAATGTCTGTCTATGGATTCAAGCTGTTATTACAAAGTACTATAGAATGGGTTGCTTACAATAAAACAGAAATTCGTTCTCACAGTTTGGGAGGTTGGAAGTCTAAGAACTGGGTACCAGGATAGGGGTGGGGGGTGGTGCAGGAGGGATACAGATTGCTGACTTCTTGTATCCTCTCATGTTGTGAAAGAACAAGAAAATTCTCTTTCTTTTTAAGAGCACTAATCCCATTCATGGAAGTTCCACCCTCATGGCCTAATCACCCCCCAAAGGCCTCATCTTCAATTATCATTATATTGGGGTTTGGGTTTCAAAATAAAAATTTGGAAGGGCAGGCACAAACATGCATTCGACAACAATGCCCAAGCTCAAATTATTAGTCTAAGATGAATTAAATTGTCAAATCAATTGTGAATACCTAGCTAAACATAATGGTATCTTTAAAAATAATCTTGTAGAAAAAGATCTCCCCATAGATTATATTATTACATACTTATAAAAGTGAGGAAAGCAAAACAGAAAAAAAGAAAAATGGGAAGAAATGAAAAAAAAAGCAAGACAAGGAAAGGGAACAGAGATGGTAGTGCATATTTTATATAGTCCCTACAGAGCAGAGCATAGGGATAGGTACAGAATAGCTTATTAATACATGTGACATAATCTTTAAAAATCAACAATATTTAATTAATACTTAGATGAGAAAAATCTACCAAAGATTTGTGGTCTTAAATTTCATACAATAATATGGTTGAAGATAATTTTGAGTTGGAAGCAGAAAGAAAAATTTTGCAAACAAACGTAAATTGTGTGTGTGTGTGTGTGTGTGTGTGTACGTGAGAGTATACATGCATGTGAGTGCAGCTCCATAGGAATAGTCTTTGGGGAAATGTCAGCAGAATCTGTGAATATTATTCCTGGACAAATACAGCTATGATAGAAATTTTTATTTAATTTGTACCTCTTAAATTTTTTTAAAAGATGTGATTCTTTTGTTTATTGATTTTTCACAAACCATTGAGTCATGTTAACATGTTACGTGTCACCTTATTTTTCTCAGTGATTGTATTCTTTTTACTTATATCACCTCCTTACAAGATGGTAGGAGAAAGAGGCAAGTGCAGGGGAAACTTCCACTTACACACTTGTGAGAACTCACTCACTATCATGAGGACAGCATGGGGAAAACTGCTCCCATGGAATCCCCACATGGGGATTCCAGATGAGATTTGTGTGGGGACAAATGGCTAAAACATATCACTTACTATTCCACTAAAAGAGCCAATAATAACTTGAACCACAGTAGAGATTTAGAGAACTAAAAAGATGATTTGCTTTAACCATAATCAAAAGTGTTTAATGACACAAGTTTTATAGGCTGCCATCAAAAGTCACATCCAGGTTAAGTAAGTTTCATGCTGCTAGCATTCCTATTGACAAAGTCAAGATAGCACTACCTGGAACTGCCCCATTCAATAGAAATATAATGGGAATCATATATACAATACTACTCAACCTTAAAAAAGAAATAAATTATGTTACTTGTGATAAATGAACCAACTATACGCTGTTTATAAGAAATTCACTTTAAATTCAATGACATGAGCATATTAAAAGTAAAAGCAATCAAAAAAGATATACACATTTACAAAGCATGAGAGACTATAATAATATCAGATAAAACAGACTTCAGAGCAAAGAAAATTGCCAGAGACAAAAAAGAACATCACACAAGCATACTATGATCAGTCCACGAGGAAGACATAATGTATCTAAATATGCACACATCAATTACCTCTTTCTAATGATTGTTAATCCTCTCCTGACCCTCCTATTTTTTATTCAACACATATTGGCAGTAACAGATGAAACGTGAACTGAATACTGTTGGTCATTCTGTTCCTATTGATTGAAAATTCAAGTTATAATTTTAAAACGTATTTTATAAAATATACTTTATTTTCTATTTATATCATATTTATATTTCCAATATGTTTACTATTTAAATACAATATATGTATTAAGTATAATACATATATTATTTATACACACACAGAGAAACAGAGAATGAGAGAGGGAGAAAGAGGGTACCCGAGAATGCTAAAAATGAACAACTTAGATATATCATATAAGGTTTATATAAATATTTGTCATGTTCACTAATAATACCTTACTTTGATGTTATCTGTAACACTCAGGAGTTGATATTGGGGTATATATGCTTCCTAATATTTATGTTCCAGATGGATAGGCCATCAAATGACTTTACAAACTCAGAAGTATATTATTAATTATGGCATCTAAGAAATTTTACTGTTTTAGATTGAATTTAAGTGAAAGACAGTAAGGAAGGATAATTATTAATGACATATTTTGTAAAAAAAAAAAAAATTGAATTACTCATAATTATGCAGCAATTAGCTCTCAAACTTATGTGCCATAATTAAAATCTGAGTATCTTTTGTGTATATTAACAGGGATTAAAATGTAGATTATAACTAAGTGGATAATTCTATTTAAATTTTTTATTTAATTTTAATTTTTATTTAACTGATAAAGACTATCCTCTTTAAAGCAAAAAAACAGGCTGAAAGACAGACTATCATTTTTATTATATGTGGGAACAAAAACAGATTCATTTAATAGTTTTAACATATGTGTATTATTCTATAACTACTCTATGACTATAGGTCTTTGTTCCATTTGCAGCAGATATCCCTTGTATATTAAAACACAATTCTCTCCTTCAATGTATATTAATTTTTAGATATTTGTGAATAACATACAATCAGTTTCAAAGCAAAAGTTCACTCTATGGAAATGTTTATATTTTATTAGAGATTGTGACAATGTTGTCATTATAACTTTTACTACTTTGTTTTCCATCTTTTATTTTTTAGTAGTACAGGGGCTACATTTAATATTTTAGTGAAGAAGTCTTAGGTTGAATATATTTATTATATTACCCATCTATATCCAAATTCTCTGGCTTAATTCCATCTTTCATCTAACTTGTAAAGTTTCCATTAACTTTATACGTATAATTCCAAAAAATGAACTTAGGAAAAAAATGATAATGTCGTGGATGCTATTCTATTAATAATAAACTAGCTTATACTAACATAAAATTTCATTTGCATTTCTTTTATTTGATGATCATAATTTTGTGAGAATCAAATCAGAAAACTGAGCTTTGTAGAAGAATGATATAATTTTTCTATTTCTAAATCTATAGAGGTAGAAGTTGTGACTGAGATTTCCTGGTTCTAACTCTAGTGCCTTCAATCTATCTCTCATTTCACTTTAACATGCAGACATGTCCAGTGGCAGGATCAGAGGGTGAGGCAGTTGCATCTAATGGTTTTACAGTCTCATTCACAATCATGTCGAAACAGTTTTGAATAATTTAGGGTCTCTATAAATCAGCACTCACTACTATTCTCAGGGGATTCTATAATATGAATACAAATCAATGTTCATCCAAGGAAAAGGCAGCACAACAAATCAATATAATCCAGATAAAGTTGTTATGGGCAACGTTAGCTCCCAAAAGGATGTCCCTGAAAGTAATACAATTATTATACACTTAGATAACAGTATAACACTAAATAGATACACAGCGATGTTTCTAACTAGCAGGTCTGTTTGCTCAGATACTCACATCTGGTCATGAGGAATATTTGAGATTTCTATTCTGGAGCTTTTCCTCTTAGTTGAAGCCTTTACTAACTTCTCCAGGAAGATCACTTTAACCCTGAATTCCTAATCAAACCATCATAGCATTTTGTATATTTCTCTATTATAACTTGTTAGCCCATAGGGAAGTACACAGTTATCCCTTTTTCTCAGTCTTTGTTCTACCCACCAAATAGCAGTGCTTCTCCAAATTATTCAAGTACTATGCTCTCCTTTTCATATGGATTTGGTCTCTTAGGAGACTTACATTTTTCCTAGAAGGCCTGGGAAGATGAAGCATTACTATCGTCTGCCTACTGAGCCCCTGCTTTCCATGCTAATATGTAAGCAAACTGATATTGATCCTATTTCCTCAGAGTGCTTGTATCTAGGGCAAAAGCCAAAGGCCAGCTCTTTGCAAGGCATGGGGCAAAACACTTCCTCATCACTCTATTCTTCCATTTGCATTTTCTTTACGGATTGCAGGCTCTTCTTAGACAGATCTTTTATTCACCAGCATGGAGGGCTAAGACTAAAGTCCAGATGTACATTTTAAAACAAATAGGCAAAAGGAAACATCTTGTCCACTTTGATTCTCAGCCTTAAGTTGGCCACTATCCTCAGAAAGAGAAGTTTCTTTGTGGGCCAGTTATGCCAAAATCTAAAAAGGCATTTTATATCAAAGCCTCAAGTGGAAGCAGTTTGGTTTTTTACTTGTTTCTTGACCATATCTTTTGTCCATATATTTTCTTTGAGATCTTAGATAAGTGGTAAGTTATCTAAGATCCTATTAAGGATAACATTCAATGGCTCAGAAATCTAGGTCTTATTTTTTTTGATATCTTTCTATTTCCAGGCTCCCATGCATTTGTCATCATGATCATTGGTTCATATTTTTGTCCTCTGTCAAACTACACTCCTTGCAGTCATGTAGCACTTGTTATTCACATTCTCTTTTCAAGTTACCTCATAGCCAAGCAGGTACTTGATGCTTGCTGAATAAGAGATCAAGAAACCTTGACAGGACACTCAAACAACCTAGTAAGCATTTGACAGATGGAATTTAAAAACTGCCACTTGAAATTTCAACTCACAAAGAAATACAATTTAAATAAAATGCTTGGCAATTAATTTTTGAAGTCACGTTGGTAAAGTATGACACAACAGGATTAATATCAGTTTCTTACAACTTATACTTTCATGCTTCAGAAAAACACTTCATGTAAATGTGTAAAAATTAAGCAAATTCTTCTAGTAGTCCCTGAAAATCTCCTATCCAGCTACATTTCTTAATTACAAGTTATGGACACAATTTATGGGTTAGTTTTTCAAAAAACATTAAACAAAGAGAACTAACATATATCTAATATTTATTTTTAGATGTAAGTTACAGCGGTCCCAGGAACTGATGTTGCTTTTGTCATTCTTTGATACAATATTTTAAGATATATTCAAGCTTTGTTCTAGGCAAAATGCAAGTTAGGAGGTAAAGTGAATATTAGGAAGAATGATTCTAATTTATCATGGCTTTATCTAGCAGCTTGAAAAGAGGAATTCTGGAGAGCTTTGTAAAAGTAAAAAATTGAATGATTTCTCTGCTTGTTTACGTCACTGATTTTATTTTAGTAATATTAATTGTTTTGTACGATTGTGCTTTGCAGCCTTAATTCCCTTAGTAAAAATAATATTTATCTCTGTTAAGGAATCATCTCCTGTTTAGTTTCATGATGTAAATGAAGAATATGAGCTTAGCATAAATAGAAGTGAGGACGCAGTTTAGCCAGAAACAAAGAAAATACTTTGCCAGCCTTAAAAGTAAAGCAGGAATTGTAAGCTGCAGGGGGAAAGAAGCTTTAACTGTCATATTATGTACCTAATTTATATTCAATACAACAGTTATTTTTTAACATTCAGTTCAAGAAAGTGGCTACATTGATCTTTTAAAACATAGTCTCTGATTTTCCTATCATTTGGTTTGGCTCTTCAGCTACAAGTAAAGCAATGAACAATAGATTGTATTTAAAATGATTACCCAGTTGGCCTAGATCTGTAAGTCCAGGTGGTGGTTCTGCAATAATCTGTGGTGATGTTTCCCACCTGATATGTTGTTCTCCCTTTGTCTGATTCAGTTAGTAAATGTTATTTCATGATTGGCGGTTTTGGCCTGGAAGTTGTTGAGTTGGCTCATGTTACTAAACTCTGTTTCACTTAACATTGCTAGGTTGTATTGGTTCTAAAATGACTTGTCCCAGTTTGTAACACTAAATGAGGTTTTGAGTTTGGTGCCATATTAATTTGATCTTACATCCTGGCAATTAGCCCCAGATAGCAATCTTAATCTTATCTCAAAACAGCAATAGTAGTTTAAGTATTTCAGTGTAAGGTACTTTAGGGCAAAGGGAATCTCACTGCTAAGCTATAAAGTCTACTTTCTACTCTTATTTAAAGACCCGACTTCTATATGAGCATTTGGGAAATATTTTCTCCAATTTCTTGCCTGTCATCTAAATTTCTAATCTATTTGTGGAAGCTATCTTGTTAGTAACTGCCATTTAAAACCAATGTATAAATTTTGAAATTATTTATGATATTCTTTAAGACTTGGTCTTCATAAAATATATAGTAGCTAAATTCTATTTTGTTTGTAATAACTACTATGACATTTCATAAGGATAAATTGGGTAAAAAAAAAAAAAAACTTGTCCTTAGATAGGACAAAAGACACTATTTATCAAACATGAACTCTTACTGTCTTTTGTTCTAAAGACCTTTAATTCTTACTTACTCCAAAACATCTTTTAAAGAAAAAATAGATGCAGCAATATCAAGCATAATAATTTTTTTTAGCTTAAGAAGTTCATCCTTCAATTCTTCAATATTTGCCTTTCAACATAAGCATGATAGAACTATGTCCTGAACACAACTTTATTGTTTCCTTTTAGTTTTAGTGTCATAAAAAGGAGGTAGAAAAGGAGGAGGACATAGGACACATTTAGAAGTCAGATGACACAATGATATAAAATCTAACCATTCATCAGTTATACAGTGTGTGTGTGTGTGCGCGCGCGCGCATGTGTGCACACATGTATGCATGTTGGGTATGCACACATGCTCATCTGTAAGTTTGTGTGTACAAGGTTTGAAGTAAAGGATAGCATAGCGATTAAAAATATGAAAAAATTCCCTAGCATTGGTATCAGATACCACACTTGTCAGCATACTATTTCTCTCTGAATTAAGTGCATGATTCCTACAAACATTGGAAAACACAACTGCAGGACTGTCGGCTATAGTTGGAAAGGGGGAGCATATTTGGAACTTCAGATCTTTTCAGGCAGAATAAAAAGGAATATGCCTGGCTTTCCTGTGACCAGTTACCTACTTTATTTCTTTCTTTTCTTTTTTTTTTCTGAGACGGAGTTTCGCTCTTGTTACCCAGGCTGGAGTGCAATGGCGCGATCTCGGCTCACCACAACCTCCGCCTCCTGGGTTCAGGCAATTCTCCTGCCTCAGCCTCCTGAGTAGCTGGGATTACAGGCACGCGCCACCGTGCCCAGCTAATTTTTTGTATTTTTAGTAGAGACAGTGTTTCACCATGTTGACCAGGATGGTCTCGATCTCTTGACCTCGTGATCCACCCGCCTCGGCCTCCCAAAGTGCTGGGATTACAGGCGTGAGCCACCGCGCCCAGCCACCTACTTTATTTCTAATCAAATATATTAGATATAACAATGTATATAATATTTAACTGCATCTAAATAAGTTTTATGGGGCCTAAACTCTGAGACCCTAATTTATTATTGAGTTCAGTGCTTTGCTACCTTGAATTCAATCCAGAACTGTTGAATATTCATAATTAAATATTTTCCAGGATATAACTATAGAATATCTTGAAAATATACATACATGTTTTGGATATATTTTTCTAATGTAAAAATTCTACTACTAAAAGATTATGCTTAAAATGAAAATTCTCTTAACTCAGAAAATAATTTACATTTAAAAATTCAAAATTTATCATAAGATAATTTATATTGGTCTCCTCTGTGCTCATTTATTATAACCAACCAATTCCTTAACAGGATTTAGAGAGCTCCAAATAAATTCAAATATTATTTGTTTTCACAGCCACTTTTACTTTTTTTAACTTATAAATTAAACATGATTTCTGTACAGAAAATGAACTGCTAACCTGGAAGCCTTTTAAAATTATTCTTATCATAGGATATTTAATTTTAATAATTTCAATCCTGTTTTCAAAAGTTTTTTTCAAGTATTTCTATTATTTAGAGAATGTTCATTAGTCTTAGGTTTTAAAATTAATATATATATACATATCATACAGACTGACTACTGTATTGACAATTGATATGTCCATTAAAAAATAATGTTTATAATGCACTTATATATGATTTTAAAACCCCATACATCTTGCTTATGCTACCAAAAAAACTAAAAGTTGGGAAGAAAGTTGACTTAGAAACATTAATGAGACACAATAATAAAATATATAGTCAAAATTTCAAATGGAGATTAAGTCAATGCAAATGTTGAGGAGGACAGTTCTTTTATTAGTCTGTTCTCAAACTGCTAATATATACTCAAGACTAAGTAATTTATAAAGGAAAGAGGTTTAAGCAACTCACAGTTCTGCAGGGCTGGAGAAGCCTCAGGAAACTTACAATCAAGATGGAAGGGGAAGCAAACGTGTCCTTCACAAGGCAGCAGGAGGGAGAAAAAAATGAGAAAGAGTGAAGAAGGAAGCCCCTTATAAAACCATCAGATCTAATGAGAACTTACTATCATGAGAATAGCATGGGGGACTGACTCTATCATCTAATTACCTACCATGAGGTACCTCTTCCAACAAATGTGGATTACAATTCAGATTACAAGATGAGATGTGGGAGGGGCCACAAAGCCAGACCATATCATTCTGCCCATGGTCCCTCCCAAATCTCATCTTTCTCACATTTCAAAACACAATTATGCCTTCTCAATAGTTCCCCAAAGTCTTTACTCATTTCAGCATTAACCCAAAAGTCAAAGTCCATAGTCTCATCTGAGACAAGGCAACTCCTAGTCACCGATGAGCCTGTAAAATCAAAAACTAGTTAGTTATATCCAGGATACAATGGAGGTATAGGAATTGGGTAAATACACCCATTTCAAAATGGAGAAATAGGCCAAAACAAAGGGGCTACAGGCCCCATCCAATTCTGAAATCTACTACAGCAGTTATTAAACCTTAAAGTTCTAAAATAATCTCCTTTGACTCCATGTCTCACATCCAGGTCACAGTGATGCAAGAGTTGGGCTCCCATACCCTTGGGTAGTTCCATCCCTGTGGCTTTGCAGAATAAGCCCTGCACAAATGTGAAATGGCTGCCTTCACAGTTGGCATTGTCTGCGGCTTTTCCAGGCTTACTGTGCAACCTGTCAGTGGATCTACCATTCTGGGAACTGGAGGATGATGGACAGTTACAGGACACTGTGTGGGAGCTCCAAACCTACATTTCCCTCTTGCACTGCCCTAGCAAAGATTCTCCATGAGGACTCCACCCTTGCAAACTTCTGCCTAGTTATAATTTCAATACATCCTCTGAAATCTAGGTGAAAGTTCCCAAACCTCAGTTTTTGACTTTTGTTCACCCATAGGATCAACACCACTTGTAAACTGCTAAGGCTTGGGGCTTGCACTCTCTGAAGCAATAGGCTGAGCTGTACATTGGCTGCTTTTAGTTATGGCTGAAACTGAAGCAGCTGGGTCACAAGGCGCCATGTCCCAAGGTTGTATAGAGCATGGGAGCCCAGGGACCAGCCCAGGAAACCACTTTCCCTTCTATGCCTCCAGGCCTGTGATAGAAGGGGCTAGTGTGAAGGTCTCTGACATGCCCTGGACACATTTTCCCCATTGTTTTGGTGATGAACATTTGGATCCTCATTACTTATGCAAATTTCTGCGGCCAGCTTAAATTTCTTCCCAGAAAATGGTTTTATTTTTTTTTTAATTGTACTTTTTTTTAATTGTACTTTTCTGGGCTACATGTGCTTATCATGCAGGATTATTGCATAGGTACATACTTGGCAAGGTGGTTTGCTTCTTCCATCCCCCCAACACCTGTAACTGGCATTTCTCCCCATGTTACCTCTCCTAGCCTCCCCAACCCCTGCTGTCCCTCCCTTAGCCCCCAATCACTGTACCCAGTGTGTGCTGCTCCTCTCCCTGAGTCCACGTGATCTCATTGTTCAACACCTGCCTATCAGTGAGACCATGCAGTGTTTGGTTTTCTGTTCTTGTGTCAGTTTGCTGAGAATGATGGTTTCCAGATTCATCCAAGACCCTACAGAGGACACAAACTCATCGTTTTTGATAGCTGCATAGTATTCCATGGTGTATATGTGCCACATTTTCTTTGTCCAGTCTATCATCAATGGACATTTGGGTTGGTTCCAGGTCTTTGCTATTGTACTCAGTGCCACAATGAACATATGTGTGCATGTGTCTTTATAATAGAACAATTTATAGTCCTTTGAGTATATACTCAGTAATGGGATTGCTGGGTCAAATGGAATTTCTATTTCTAGATCCTTGAGGAATCACCACACTGTCTTCCACAATGGTTGAACTAATTTACACTCCCACCAAGAGTGTATAAGTGTTCCTATTTCTCCACATCCTCTCCAGCATCTGTTGTCTCCAGGTTTCTTAATGATTGCCATTCTAACTGGCATGAGATGGTATCTCAACGTGGTTTTGATTTGCAACTCTTTGATGACCAGTGATGATAAATTTTTTCATGTTTGTTTCATATGTTCATTTTTCATATGTTTATTGGCCTCATAAATGTCTTCTTTTGAAAAATGTCTGTTCATATCCTTCACCCACTTTTGAATGGGTTTGTTTTTTTCTTATAAATCTGCTTTAGTTCTTTATAGATTCTGGATATTAGACCTTTGTCAGACGGGTAGATTGAAAAGATTTTTTCCCGTTCAGTTGGATGCTGGTTCACTCTAATTATTGTTTCTTTTGCTGTGCAGAAACTCTTAATTATATCCTATTTGTCTATTTTGGCTTTTGGTGCCATTGCTTTTGGTGTTTTAGTTATGAAGTCCTTGCCTATGCCTATGTCCTGAATGGTTTTGCCTAGGTTTTCTTCTAGGATTTCTATGGTATTAGGTTTTATGTTTAAATCTTTAATCCAGCTGGAATTAATTTTAGTGTAAGTTGTAAGGAAGCATTCCAGTCTCAGCTTTCTGCAGATAGCTAGCCAGTTTTCCCAATGGGGTTTTTTTTCTATTACATCATCAGCCTGCAAATTTTCCAAACTTTCATGCTCTGCTTCTTGAATGCTTTGCTGCTTAGAAACTTCTTCCACTAGATACCCTAAATCATCTCTCTCAAGTTCAAAGTTCCCCGTATTCTAGGGTAGGGGCAAAATGCCACCAGTCTCTTTGAATAACAAGAGCGACCTTCACTCCAGTTCACAAAAAGTTCCTTATCTCCATCTGAGACCACCTCAGCCAGGACTTCATTGTCCATATCACTCTCAGCATTTTGGTCAAAGTCATTTGACAAGTCTCTACGAAGTTCCAAACTTTCCCACATCTTCCTGTCTTCTGAATCCTCCAAGTCTCTAGGAATTCCAAAGTTTTCCACATTTTCCTATCTTCTTCTGAGCCCTGCAAATGTTTCCAACCTCTTTCTGTTACCCAGTTCCAAAGTCACTTCCACATTTTGGGGTATCTTCACAGCAGCACCTAACTTCTAGTACCAATTTACTGTATTAGTCTGTTCTCATGCTGTTAATAAAGACATACCTGAGATTAGGTAATTTATAAATAAAAGAGGTTTAACTGACTCACATTTCCCCAGGGCTGTGGAAGCCTCAGGAAACTTACAATCATGGTGGAAGGGGAAGCAAACGTGTCCTTCTCCACAAGATGTGAGGAGAAAGAAGAATGAGAGAGAAGGAAGGGGAGAGCCCCTTATAAAACCATCAGATCTCATGAAAACTTACTTACTATCAGGAAAATAGCATGGGAGGATGGCCCTCATGCTCTCATCACCTCCCACAAGGTTCCCCCAATATTTGGGGATTACAATTCAAGAATGAGATTTAGTTGGGGACACACAGACAGACCATATGAGTTCTGCCAACCTAAAAATGTCACACTAAGCCTAGGTTATTCTCTGTCATCACATTTCTCTTCATTCTCCTCAGCCAGGCTTCATGTTGATCTTCCTCTCCATTCAGTTGTCTATGATTATGTTCAGTAACATTCATCTTTTTTTAACACTCTCCACTGTAAGAATAATAATAAAAAAGTAATGTATATTCCTGGTTGTAATACATTTCTAAATCTATAATCAGATTTAATATATCCTTGAAATCAAACCATAATAGAGAAAAAATAAAATGTCTTTGTATTTTATCTGTTTATCATGAGTCTGATTTCATTTCTTGCTCAGTTGCTGTGCTTGCTATAAGAGAGAAAGCTTAAAGTTTTAGCCAGAGAGTTAAGCTCTAATTCTACATTTTCAAGATACTCTTTTGATGGGTGATATAGTTTGGATGTGTGTCCCTTATCTTATGTTGAAATATAATCCCTAATGTTGGAGGCAAGGCCTGGTAGAGGTGTTTCAATTATGGAGTGGATCTTTCATGAGTGGCTTGGTGCCCTACTCCTGGTAATGAGTTCACACAAGATCTGGTTGTTTAAAAACATGTGACACTCCCCATCACCTTTGCTCCCACTTTCACCATATGATGAACCCACTTCCCCTTTACCTTCTGCCATGATTGTAAGTTTCCTGAGGTCCTCACTAGGAGCACATGCTGGCACCATGCTCTCTGTACAGCCTGCATAACCATGAGTCAAAACAAACTTCTTTTCTTTAGAAATTATTCCATCTCAGGTATCCTTTTATAGCAATGCAAATGTACAAACACAGAAAATTGGTACCCAGGAGAGAAGCTTGGCTATAAAGATACCTAAAAATGTGGAGGTAGCTTTAGAAATGGGTAATAGGCAAAGGTTGGAAGTGTTTGAAGGGCTCAAAAGAAGACAGACAGAAAAAAGTTTGGAAGTTCTTTGAAAGTTATTAATTGGTTGTGACTAAAATGCTGATAGAAATATAGATAGTGAAGGTCAGGCTGATGATATCTCAATTGGAAGAAAGGATTTTATTTGGAATTGGAGCAAAGGTTACCCATGTTACACCCTAGCAAAGCGTTTGGCTGTATTGTGTCCACATCTTAAGTATCTGTGGAACTCCGAACTTAAAGAGTAATGAGTTGGTATCTGGCAAAAGAAATTTCTAAAGAGCAAAGCATTCAAGCTGTGGCCTTCCTGTTTCTAATATCCTAAATCAAATATGGGACCAAATAAAAGACTTGAAGTTGAAACTTACATTTAAAAGGAAGGTGGAGTGAAAAAAATGGAAAACTCACAGTCTGGTGATGTGACAGAGAAGAAAAGATCATTTTCAAGAAAGAAATTCAAGAGGACTGTGGAGCAACCACTTTCTGGAGATTAGCATGACTAAAAGGGAGCCAAGTTCTACCAAAGACAATGGGAAAAAGACTTCAGGGTATCTCAGAGATCTTGGAGACAGGTCCTGTCATCATAGACCTCCTTCCCAACCAAGGCCTAGGAGAAAAGAAAAGTTTCATGGGCCATACCAAGGGCTCCATTGCCCTACTTATCCTTAATACACTACTCCAGCTTCACCTGTAGCTCAAAGGATTTCAGGTAAAGCTTGGTTTGCCACTCCAGACAGCACAAGCCATAGGTCTTGGTGATTCCTTATGATGTTAAGCCTGCTGGCATGCAGAATGCAAGACTGGGAGGTTTGGCTCTTCCACCTAGATTTCAGAGGTTGTATCCAAAAGCTTGTTGCCCAGGCAGAAGCATGCTGCAGGGCAGAGCTTTCACAGAGAGTCTCTGCTAGGGCAGTGCTGAGGGGAAATGTGGAGGTGGAGCCCCACACAGAATTTCCAGTATGGCACTGCATGGAGGAGCTGTCTGAATGGGTCTGACACCCTCCAGACTCCATGGTAAAGCCAAAGCAGCTTGCAACCTCAGCGTACAAAATCTGCATGCATTCAACTCCAAACCATAGAAACAGCCACAGGGGTTGCACCTGGCAAAGACACAGGACAGAGCTGCCCAAGGCCTCAGGAGCTCACCCCTTATCTCAGTGTGCTCTGGATACCAGACATAGAGGCAAGGATTATTTTGGTGCTTTTCTTTAAAATTTAATTTCTGCCCTTCAGGGTTTCAGAGATTTGCATGTGGCCTGATGCCCCTTTCTTTTGGCCAATTTCTCCTTTTGAAATGAGAACATGTGTTAGTCTGTTTTCATGCAGCTGATAAAGACATACCTGAGACTGAGCAATTTACAAAAGAAAGAGGTTTTTACAGTTCCATGTGGCAAGGAAGCCCCCAGTCATGGAAGAAGGTGAAAGTAACTTCTTAAATGGTGGCAAAAGAGAGAATAAGAACCAAGCAAAAGGAGTTTCCCCTTATCAAACCAGGAGATCTTGTGAGACTATCATGAAAAATGTATGAGGGAACCTCCCCCATGATTCAATTATCTCCACCATGTCCCTCCCATAACATGTGGAAATTATGAGAGCTACAATGTATGATGAGATTTGGGTAGAGAAACAGCCAAACCATATCATTCCTCCCTGGTTCCTCCCAAATCTCATGTCCTCACATTTCAAAACCAATCATGCCTTCCCAACTGTCCCTCAAAGTCTTAACTCATTTCAGCATTAACTCAAAAGTCCACAGTCCAATGTCTCCTCTGAGATAAGCCAAGTCCTTTCTGTCTATGAGCCTGTAAAATCAAAAGCAGGTTAGCTACTTCCTAGATACAATGGGAGTACAGGCATTGGGCAAATATACCTTTTCCCAGTGGGAGAAATTGGTCAAAACAAAGGGGCTACAGATACCATCCAAGTCTAGAATCCAGCAGGGCAGTCAAATTTAAAACCCCAAAATGATCTCCTTTGACTCTATGTCTCACATTCAGGGCACACTGATGCAAGAGGTGAGTTCCCATAGTCTTGAGCAGTTCTGCCTCTATGGTTTTGCAAAGTACAGCATCCCTCCTAGCTGCTTTCACAGGCTGGTGTTGAGTGTTTGCAGCTTTTCCAAGTGCACTGTGTGAGCTGTCAGTGGATCTACCACTCTGGGGTCTCGATGATGGTGGCCCTCTTCTCACAGCTCCTCTCAGCAGTGCTCCTGTGGGGACTCTCTGTGGGGGCTTCAACCCTACATTTCCCTTTCTAACTATCCTAGCAGAGGTTATCCATGAGAGCCCCATCCCTGCAACAAACTTACTTCTGCTTGGACATCCAGGCATTTCTATACATCCTCTGAAATCTAGACAGAGGTTCCCAAACCCCAATTCTTGACTTCTGGGCACTTGCAGGCTCAACATCACGTGGAAACTGCCAAAGCTTGGGCCTTGCACCCTCTGAAACCATGACCCAAGCTGTGCCTTGGCCCCTTTTAGCTGTGGCTAGAGCATCTGGGACACAGGGTACCAAGTCCTTAGGCTGCATACAGCAGGAGGCTCCCTGGGCCTGGCACATAAATCATTTTTTCCTCCCAGGTCTCTAGACTTGTGATGGGAAGGGCTGCCACAAAGTTCTCTGACATACCCTGAAGACATTTTCCCCACTGTCTTGGCAAGTAACATTTCGTTCCTCATTACTTATGCAAATTTCTGAAGCCAGATTGAATTTCTCCTCAGAAAATGGGTTTTTATTTTCTATTTCATCATCAGGCTGCAAATTTTCCAAATTTTATCCTCTGCTTCCCATTTAAAACTGAATGCTTTTGACAGCATGGAAGTCACCTCCTGAATGCTTTGCTGCTTAGACATTTCTTCTGCCAGATACTCTAAATCATCTCCCTCAAGTGCAAAATTCCACTAATCTCTAGGGTAGGGACAAATGCCACCAGTCTCTTTGCTAAAATATAACAAGAGTCACCTTTTCTCCAGTTCCAAACAAGTTCCTTATCTCTATCTGAGATCACCTCAGCCTGAATTTCATTGTCTATATTATTATCAGTATTTTGGTCAAAGGTATTCAACAAGTATCTAGGGTGTTGCAAACTTTCCCTCATTTTCCTGTCTTCTTCTAAGCCCTCCAGACTGTTCCAACCTCTGCCTGTTACTCAGTTCCAAAGTTGCTTCCACATTTTTGGGTATCTTTCCTGTAGTGTCCACTCTATTGGTACCAATTTACTGTATTAGTCTGTTTTCCTGCTGCTAAAGACACACCAGAGACTGGGCAATTTACAAAAGAAAGAGGTTTAATGCACTTACAGTTCCATGTGACAAGGGAGGCCTCACAGTCATGGCAGAAGGTGAAAGACATTTCTTACATGGCAGTGGCAAATGAGAGAATCAGAATCAAATGAAATGGATTTCTCCTTATAAAACCATCAGATCTCATGAGATAAATTCATCACCATAAGAACAGTATGGGGAAAATTTCCCCCATAATTCAATCTTCTCCCACTGGGTCCCTCCTATACCACGGGGGAATGATGGGAGCTACAATTTAAGATGAGATTTGGGTGGAGAAGCAGTCAGCTTATATCAGAATGTTTACCCAATTCTTATACCATTATTGTATTTTGGAAGTAAATAACTTATTTTTTATTTTACAGACTCATAAATGGAAGGAACTTACCTTGCCTTTCAAATAAGGCTTTGGACTTTAAGTTAATGCTGAAACAATTTAAGACATTTGGAAACTATTGGGAAGGCATGATTGTATTTGGCTTTGTAAGAAGGATGTGAGATTTGGAGGGCCAAGGATGGAATGATGTAGTTTGAATGTTTGTCCCTCTAAATCTCATGTGGAAATGTAATCTCCAATGTTGGATGTTGGGCCTGGCAGGAGGTGTTTGGGTCATGGGGCAGATCCTTCATGAATGGCTTGGTGCCCTCCTTGTTACAATGAGTACATTCTTGCACTGAATTAACATGAGACCGGGTTATCTAAAAGAGTGTTGTACCTCCTCTCCCCCTTCTCTTTCTCCTGCTCTCACCATGTGATGTGCCTGCTCCGCTTCATCTTCTGCTGTAATTATTAGCTCCCTGAGACTCTCACAAGGAACAGATGCTGGTGCCATACTTCCTATGCAGCCTGCAGAACTGTCAGTCAAAATAAATCGTCTCTGTTGATAAATTACCCAGGTTCAGGTATTCTTTTACGGCAATGCAAATGCTCTAATATAATGGGCACTGAATTTCTTTAAGCTTTAGTGTTCTCATATGAAAAACAGAGTTGACAATGTTTGACTTATTACATAAAATTAAGATTTAAGATGTGACTGTATGTAAAACACTCAGGATGTATATTCTTTATAGTGGGTTGAATTGTGCCTCGCAAAATAAAATATCCAAGTGCTAAACCCCAGTATCCATGAATGTGATCTCATTTTAAATTAGAGAGTTTACAGATGTAATTAAGAATCTCAATTTGAGATTATCTTCAATTTAGGTTTGGCTTTTACTGGTGTCAAGAAAAAAAAAAGAGGGAAATTGGACATACACAGAGAAGTCTATGTAAAGTTTATGGCTGATATTCAAACAATGAATCCCTTAACCAAGGATCATCAAGAGTTGGGGACAGAAGTTAAATAAAAGCATGGAATAGATTCTCCTTCAGAGTCTCCAGATGGAATTAATCCCCGCCAACATCTTGATTAAAGACTTCTGGCCTCTAGAACTGGAGAGATATATTTCTGTTTGTTTTTGCTGTCAAGTTTGTGACAATTTGTTACAGCAACCCTAGGAAACAAATACAGTCTTTAGAATTGATTCTCTTTAATTCTTATGTTTTCTATGAGATTGTATATTTTTAAGGCTGATATTTAGTTGGTGTGCACCAATATGGCCATAGAATTAAATGTAGGGGGCATTGATTTATTTATTGCTCACACTCTAGCAATGAGATTGGACCTGTGCCATATTGTTAATAGATATTTTAAGTGACATCCCTCTATATTTATTGATTAATCCTGAGCACCAAGAAAATACTCATAAATGGTGTATATCTTGAGAACAGAAGTAAATTTAGAAGAGAAGTTTGTGGGAAACGGAATACAACAAAGTATGGAAGGCAGAGGATAGGGTCTAACCAGGGTTAATCTGCCCGGTAACACAGGAAATATTGGGTCTTCAGGTGGAAACAGGGAATATTCATTCTTGCTTTTTAGAGTAGAAATACATGTAAGCCCAGATGCCATCTGCCTGAAAACAAAGAGTATTCAGTGTGCCAAAGTCAGGCATATGAACAGGAGTGTCTCTCAAGGTCTTTTCCAAGACTAAAAATCTGTGACCTTTCGGCTAGATTTCAACTACTTTAGGGCAGCTTCAGACTACAGGAATAATTAAGTTGGCAGACTCAGACAGTGCTCTAGGTATTTATGGAAAGTGAAAAGTGAACAACATTTCATGTTCTTAAGGATTGTAAAGTCTAATTAGAAAACTGAGATGTAATGTAACAACAAGCAGTAGCAAATTATAAATGTCATCCAAGAGGCAGTGGCAGAAATCAATTCCTGATTTCATTGTTTATTATGGATCTAGACCAAGAGCTTGCTGTAGGCTGTAGACATTAAAATGTACCCATGTAATGCATACGGCTTCTCTTTTGCAAGTAAGTATATTACTAAATGTATTTCCCATATAAATACGTGTGTGTGTGTGTATATACATATATACATACATATATATATGTGTGTATATATGTATATATGTATATACACACACACACACGTATTTATATGGGAAATACATTTAGTAATATATACACACATATATATATATATATATATATATCTCCCCCTGAAAATTTGGCTAGAGCTGTTCATAGTGAATTTTTGTCTCTACCTAGATAGTATTGCGTAATAAATAATAATAAATTAAATTAAATTAAATAATATTTTCTATTCTTGAAATGTGTATTTTTTCTCCTAATGAAACCTATTTCTTTACCAACTATTGCTGCCTCAGAAACCAAAGATAAAATTTTATATTTAAAACCATTTTTGGCTTTGCTTTCTTATTGATTAAAATACAAGATTTTAAGGTTAAAATAATTAAAGTCTAGAAGAAATAGACATGATTGCCTGTACAGTTTTATTGTCTTTATTTCTCTCTAAAAACTACTTTTCCAAACTGGGCTTATTTAAATATATTCTGGTTTTATAGAGTAAAGGGAGACAAAAGCAATGGCTTTAATATAAAAGAATGTAGCTCTTACCCACCCTGAAAAAAAAAGTGAGGCACCAAAGGGAAAAATAACAATGTTCTGTGAAATAATTTTTTAAAGAAATATTTAAGTGGAAATTTCTCTGAATATAAAGCAGATAAAACTATTTTTGAGTATTTTTAATGACACGAAAAATAATTGGAAACAGTTATGTTTGCAGTTAGTTATTAATTTTAAGAACTAGCAAATATGTTCCAAACAATTTGTGGTCTAAATATCTGTACAACAGATAAAAATTAGAAATGTATCATGATCTCATTGCACATTTATATTTAAATTTATGTGAAAAAGAAAAAAAACTTCAGAGCAGAAATAAAAAGAAATACCCCTATAGACTTCTGTACTCTTACTTAGGACTAAGTCTAATTTTCAGTTCCTTCCATCACCTTGTGAGACCAATCTAATTTGGCAAAATTGATTCCTCAGCTTTTTAAGCAAGAACTCCTTTATTGGGGTTATTGATTAGAATGAAAAAATGGTATAAGCCATCTCTTTAATAACATCCACTTCAACAGTCCTGAGATTCTGTGTACTTCACTGATGAAGCTTCCCAGAGTGTGGATTCCCTCTTCTATGTAAAGCAACATTGTTCATGATCAAAAACTCTGACACAAACTCTAGGTATACAATTTTCTATAGCACCGACAGTTTTTCATCCACTGGTAATATCCAAAAGCCAGATTTGTCTCAGATGGTGTATTTTGTAAAAATCACATAAAACAGGCAAAAGAAAATACAGCTTAGAGATGTCCCCTGACCTGACCCAGAAGCTCAGGGTTTTCTCCTTTTCAAAGAGGCTGGAATAGGGAAGAGTCTGATGTCTCATCTATACCAAATGCCATGCTTTACTAATTACCCAAAGATTCTTCTATGGACATGCCTAATCTTTGTTCAGATCAGTGGTTCTCAACTCTAAGCACCATATTAGAATTATCTCTGAAGCTTCTAAACCTCTCACAATCCAGGCCACACCCCAAAACAATTAAATCAAAATCTTGGTTGTGATATCCAGCATGAGTTAAATTCTAAACTTCCCACTTCTTTCAGTATGCAGCTAGATTGTTTTCCTTACTTCAGATATTTGAAAGTACTCACTGGACTTACAGGATACACTCACATAAGGCTTTTATCTAAAGATAAAGGATGACGCAAGACAATGACTAACAGTGCAGGTAGGCATTAGATGTCAGAGAGACATTCCAGAATTTGACCTATCCTGAAAAATTTATTTCTTATACACAGGACCACGCTGCAAAACAGTTTATTTACATTTATAACTTTAATTATATTGAAAATCATGACTACTAAACATCATAAGTTTGTTTTCTATATTAGTCAGTTGATTTCAAAGCGTAATATTCAGTACACAAACAAGGTATGGCATATCTGATTTAACTGGAAATAAAATCTGTAGGCTTTGTGATACATATCTCATGTTTTGACTTATCTAATTGTGTTTAATTTTAGTTTGTATAATTGT
Organism: Aotus nancymaae; assembly: GCF_030222135.1. NCBI lineage: Eukaryota > Metazoa > Chordata > Mammalia > Primates > Aotidae > Aotus > Aotus nancymaae. The sequence goes on from NW_026988413.1 coordinate 37,870,891, forward strand.
CTTCCTCAGAAATGCCTTTATTACTAGTTGAAAGTTTTAAATACAATCTAATTAATTTATTGCTTTTTAGCTTCATTTTCAAGAGATTGAGCAGAGTTTCTTGATACTAATTACCCTTAACATCAACAATTTGGTGAGTACAAAAAGAACTTCAAGTCCATGTTTTTTTTTTCTTTTGCATCATTGAATGTAATGTCATTGTAATTACAGAGAACTGTAATCTATTAACTATAATATCTGCCCTCTTGGGAATCCTAGGTATTATTTCGTATTATAGACTTTTTTCTCCTTTTAATAACAATGTCCTATCATCTTGTGGATTAAATCCTATTATCTCTGAACCAAATGTCTCCTTGTTACATTTTAAAACATTTTCCCAATGTGACTGTCTTCTTAAAAAGCCACTTTACTGAAGTTGTTAAACATATCATCCTATTACCACTAGGTTTATTTTCTTGGTATTATCTTTATATGGTAAACTTATATCAACTACATTATAAAGTTTTTGTTAAATTAGTTTGCCAATAGGTTAGTTAATGTATTTTTACATTATGAATGACACTTCAATGAATCATGATAATATTAGAGAAAAAGTACCAGCTACGAATATTTTGTAATCAGCCCAAAATGTAATAATAACCTGGTCATCATTATCCACACATATTATAAGATCTAATAGCAAAAAAGCTTCCAAGTATTTCTTTTTTTTTTTTTTGGAGATGGAGTTTCGCTCTTGTTACCCAGGCTGGAGTGCAATGGCTCGATCTCGGCTCACCGCAACCTCCGCCTCCTGGGTTCAGGCAATTCTCCTGCCTCAGCCTCCTGAGTAGCTGGGATTACAGGCACGCACCACCATGTCCAGCTAATTTTTTGTATTTTTAGTAGAGACGGGGTTTCACCATGTTGACCAGGATGGTCTCGATCTCTTGACCTCGTGATCCACCCGCCTCGGCCTCCCAAAGTGCTGGGATTACAGGCGTGAGCTATCGCGCCCGGCCCCCAAGTATTTCTTACAGAGAAAGTATGCCTTTTATGAATCAATTTTACAAAGATTTTTAAGAGGTAATAACCCAAAATTTTAACAATTTTAGCAGATTTGTTTTGGTGCCAATTTGAATTTAAATGGCACAAACCATTTTCCAACCTATGAATCATCCTTTATACTACTGGCTTTAAAATTCAAATATAAAACAACTCATTACCGTGATAACAAAGTTTTTAAATGTTAATTTTTCTTAACTGATTTCTCTACATATTTTTCTTTGAGAAAGAAAGCAAATTGTTTTACTGTTTTGGTAGTTCAATTTCAGGCATCATTACTAAGATTAGTAATTTTATGTTTATATCTCAAACCTTGAGAAATAACAACAGTTAGTTAAGTGTAATTTATGAATGCAAATTGTGATTAGTTAAAAATCTCATCAATGAATAAGGCATAGATCAGATTTTTCAATAATGGAATGATAAGCTCAGAAAATATATAAAACTTAAAGAATACTTTGTCAAAAGTGTTATGGAAAAGTCTAAATCCTAATAATGAGGTTAGAATTGAGAGAGTTCCTATTAAGAGATTAAGTAGGCCTGCTGTTGACTTTGTCTCACCTGGCTGTATCAATATTCCATCTGGATTGCTTAAGTGGTGAATTACAGTGCTATAGAAAAATAGCATAAAATAATAACCTTCAGTTTTCCCTGGAGTATACTGACCTTTTTCTTAGGCTTTAAGCTCAATTCTTGCTAATGTTTAATTCATAGAGCAAATAAATGAAAAGGTAAAGTTTTCAGTTTTGTAAAACATCACTGAGCACTGCAAAATGAGAGGGAAACATGACTTGCTTACTTTACCTGATTTTAATATTAAGCTTAGTTAATTTAAGAGCAGCAACCATGGCTTTTTCCATTTGTGAAAAAGTAAGGGAAATCTCTTGTGAAGTGTATTAGTCATGTCTTTTAATTCCCAGTTCATAAATATCTGTGACCATAATCTCAAATTATTTTCTTTTCATAACAAGTTAAAAGACTGAGATGTATTTGAGTGTTAACATGTTAGAAAAATATTTTAAATAATGGCAATAGCAGGAAGTATATAATTAACAGGTTGAATTGTGCTCACCAAAAAAGAATTGCTCAGTTTCAGAATATTTTAAGAAGACTAGACATAACAGCATATTTCCGCTATTATGTTCATGAGAAAGAACGGTGAGTGAATTCTGGGAAGCAATTTTGACTGTGATAAAAAATAATTATTTTTTTCATATTATCTGTCTGTCAAACATAATAAATACAGAGAATTTAAATAAATAGGTATTTAAGAACCTGTCATTTCTAAAATTAATTGGCCACTATTAAGTAGTGTGAGCATGGCAACAGTCAGCCCCACCCATGATGAAGTAGCTATGTGGTGCCCATGGCCACTGGCTGCTGCTTAAGAAATGAGGGCAGGAACCAAGTATTTAATCAAGGGTTATTCTGGGATGGTTTTTTTTTGTGAGGTATATTATATGTACTGAATAATTAACTGCAGGAAAAAATCTGTGAAATATAAAATGACCTTCTTTAACACATGATGACATTGAATGTCTCTATGGCTCCTGTAATTTACCATAGCCTAGGAGGCAGAGTTCAAAGTTAAACTAAGTTCTCTTTGTTCCAAAACCATATCATCCAAAACTTCACCTTAAATTAAAATATTGAATAATTAATTAAATGCTAAATTGATTGCCCTAGTGTAATTACTGAGGATGATTTAGAGGGCAAACTTAATTTACACAAAGACTATTTCGTTTCTCCTTTGTTCGTTCCCATAGTTCATCCTAATATTTAATATTGAGCTCTAAAATTGAAAAGAAATATTTTATTTCTTATAGTAAATTTACTAGCAAAAGCAAAACAGTTGCAGTTTCTTCTGCCTTCTACCTGTTTATAGGCGAAAGATTTTCAGAATGTGGATTAAATAGAGCTGTGCTCATTTTTAGGTATTTAGTTTGACTTCCTATTAAAATCCTTAGAGAAGAGTCACAGACATTACAGGAAAGCAACTCATTCTTGGAGCTAAGCCCTTCCATCCTTTGAAACCAGGACAAATATTCATTGGTCCCTGCATTCAAGACTAGTTTCTTCAGAAATTAGAAAGTAGGTGCAAATGAGGCTAAAAGGCTGGTCTTTTTATAGGCAATCAAAGGAAACAAGTCTTGACAATACTATCATTATTTTTTATGGGTTAATTATTTTATTGTACTTTAGATTCTGGGGTACATGTGCAGATCATGTAAGACTGTTGCATAGGTACATTCATGGCAAGGTGGTTTGTTGCCACCATCCCCCCATCACCTATACCTGATATTTCTCCCCACGTTCTCTCTCCCCCACCCTCCCTCCCACTATCCCTTCCATAGCCCCTGCAATGGACCCCAGTGTGTGATGCGCCCCTCTTTGTGTCCAAGTGTTCTCATTGTTCAACACCTGCCTATGAGTGAGAACATGCGGTGTTTGATTTTCTGTTCTCCTGTCAGTTTGCTGAGAATGATGGTTTCCAGGTTCATCCATGTCCCTACAAAGGACACAAACTCATCGTTTTTATGGCTGCATAGTATTCCATGGTGTATATGTGCCACATTTTCTTTGTCCAGTCTATCATTGATGGGCATTTGAGTTGGTTCCATGTCTTTGCTATTGTAAACAGTGCTACAATGAATGTACATGTGCATGTGTCTTTATAATAGAATGATTTGTAATCCTTTGGGTATATAACCAGTAATGGGATTGCTGGGTCAAATGGAATTTCTATTTCTAGATCCTTGAGAAATTGCCATGCTGTCTTCCACAATGGTTGAACTAATTTACACTACCACCAACAGTGTAAAAGTGTTCCTATTTCTCCACATCCTCTCCGGCATCTGTTGTCCCCAGATTTTTTAATGATTGCCATTCTAACTGGCATGAGATGGTATCTCAATGTGGTTTTGATTTGCATTTCTCTAATGACCAGTGAAGATGAGCATTTTGTCTTATGTTTGTTGGCTTCATACATGTCTTCTTTTGAAAAGTGCCTGTTCGTATCCTTCTCCCACTTTTGGATGGTTGGTTTGTTTGTTTCTTGTAAATCTGTTTCAGTTCTTTGTAGATTCTGGATATTAGCCCTTTGTCAGATGGGTAGATTGCAAAAATTTTTTCCCATTCTGTCGGTTGCTGGTTTGCTCTAATGATTGTTTCTTTTGCTGTACAGAAGCTCTGAAGGCAATATTATACATCATAACAATTTCTTGTCAGATTCTTAGAGTGGTACAAAATTATCACAGTTCTACTGTACAGTTAATAACTCCATGCTCATCTAATCTTATCATCATTCACTTCCCAAAATGCCAATCTGTGTTCCCTCTATCTAATCCAGCAACTGCTTCCAATCCTACTCTGTACTACTACCCCTTTCTGATTAATCTCTGTCACCTATTTCTTGACTATCCTTAATGTGCTCTCCGGAAACCCTTTATGTTCTCAACTTCTTGACTCAAAGTTCTTTTCTACACTTCAGCTTAATTGAAACTTGACTTCCTATCTACACACCCCATGACATCTCCCATGTCAGTGTTATTGTACAGTGTCCCTCTACATAAGCATGTTGACCCATTAGCTCTGGTATTCTTCTCTCTTCTTAGTCCCATGAGGATGTGGAACGCTAGGTCAAGATTGAGAAATGTGCTTAAATATGCTAATGAGCAGTCATTGGAATCTTAGTGTTCTCTATATCTTGTATCTTTGCCTTTCTAAATAGTCCTGTACTATTCCATGTTTTGGGCGAGGGGCACAATTTCTTTTTATGCCAGTCCAGTAAACATAAGACATAGCTATTCCATGTTTTCTATCATTTAAGAGATCAGTCAATACTGGAATTGGTGTAATTTTCTAATTCTCAAGGAAGTAACATTAATTCAACTTGGGTGAATGTTCTCTTCTGATCTAATCACTATGACTAGGGTGAAGCAGACTCTCATTTTGCACATCTAATTTTCCAAAACTATATGAACATATAAAGAGTGAGAAGGCAATCTCCATAGGTGGAGTTAGGCTGACATCTTTATACCATCTCAGTACTTAGAGCACATAGTAGTTATTTAGATTTGGATCTCAATTTTTCACATGGTCTCACTATTTCTCAGGGGATAATTCTACTTTACTGATAAATAAAGTTTTCTTCTCTTCCACATAGAATCTATTTTTCAACTGTTGCCATGATATGGAAACAACTCTGCAACAAGCAAAAAATTTGGATAGGTTGTAAATTGAGCTTATGAATGGAGCATTGTGCTGATATAAAACCTGATGAAAACTGCACTAAATTAAAGGAAATGCAGTAAAATGCCTCTAATGACTAAAAAAACCAAGCTGCAAAATAAAATCCTAGTCTATTTAAGATACTTAAATTTCTTCTTTCCCTTTTCAGGGCTTCTTAAATATATATGGGCTTATAATTCCTATTGTTTACTAAATTCTACTTTGGCACTAGATTTCATCTCTTCTAGTCTATATAGGACTCAGGCAATTCCCCTCCACCCTACTCTGCACATCTTCTACTTTTTCTTCTACACAGGACCATCTGATCAGCATAAAAATGTGTTATTTCTCCTACCTTAAAAAGCAAGCAAAAAAAGAACAAATCCATAAATCTCTTTTTAGCCCCACTTTCCTCTCCAGGTACTAGCCCATAGCAAAACCTTTTAAAACAGTTGTATATAACAATCAATGTTCTCTTCCCATTATCTTCTGATACCCACCATGCTATTAACAATGATCTCAGCTAGGGTGTTGGTGCTCTACATGCTGCTACCACTGATGCAAACTCTCAGCCCTCATCTCACTGGCCTATCAGCACCACTTGGTATGGGCTGTCCATTCTGATCCTTCAATTAGCTTCCTTGATGCCTCACTCTGTAGGTCTTTCTCCTAAGCCAATGATGCTCCTCCTCAGTTTCTTCTGCAGATTCTACTTCATCCTCGAAGCTCATATTGTAGTATCACTGGCTCATTTGTCAGCCCTCACCTGTATCTACAGTCACTGCCTTGGTGATTTCATCCCATTTTATGGCTTTAAATACTTTCTATATAATATATAATATTATTATATAGTATTATTAATACTTTATATATTACATACAATATCTAGTAATTAATATACATATCAATTATATATTAATATATAATAAATATATTAATTAATAATATATTACATACATTAATAATATATTATATATAATATAAAGTATTATTATATATAAAACTCCCAGATTTACATTTCTGTCCAGGTTCTCTCCCTCCTACTAAATCAAATTCAGATATCCAAACCGTCTGCACAAAATCTCCACTTAAATATCTAATCGGCAGCTCAACTGTAATTTGTCCAAATCTAATCTCCTGAATTCTACTATGTCCAAACAAATCTGTTGCCTTTTATGTTTTTGCCACTCAGTTAATTCCAATTCTATTGCTGTAGAACAACAGCTTCATATATATACCTCATATGTAATATTTAACTAAATCCTGTCTGCTCTGCTTTTGAAATATTCAAATTCTGAAATTATTCACCATTTCCACAGCTTATAGCCCAATCTGACATCCTCAATATGTGTGTGTGTGTGTGTGTGTGTGTGTGTACAGTAGAGAGTACTGTATGTATATATAGAGAGAGAGACAGAGTCTTGCTCTGTCATCCAGGCTGGAGTGCAGTGGCGCGATCTCTGCTCACTACAACTTCCACCTCCCAGATTGAAGCAATTCTCCTGCCTCAGCCTCCTGAGTAGCTGAGATTACAGGCACATACCACCACGCCCAGCTAATTTTTGTATTATTAGTAGAGACAAGGTTTCACCATGTTGGTCAGGCTGGTCTCGAACTCCTGACCTCATGATCTGCCCACCTCGGCCTCTCAAAGTGTTGGTATTACAGGCATGAGCCACCGAGTCCAGCCTCTACTGTATAACCAAGAAGTCAGAGAGATCATTTTAGAAACAAAATTCAGATCATGACACTTTCCTGCCAGAAACTTTCCAGTGAGTTTACAGCTCACTCAGAATAAAAGCCATAGTTATTTGCTAAGTGATCTGACAGCCTGTTCCCTCTCTGGCCTCATTTTCTCTTACTTTCTCAGCATTTCTTATTCCTTGCTGCTGTTTTACTTCTTCCCATATCAATTTTCAAGTGATGCATTATATATTTTTCTCTTAATTTTGATTGTTTTTAGTTGTCTCTCATCGAATATATTAATTCCATGAGGTCACCTACTTTTGTAAATTTTCCTTTTGGCTGTATCCCTAGCACTCAGAGTACTTGGCACATAACAAGTCTAAAAGTATATGTTGTGTGATAAAATATAAACCATAAAATACATCTCTCTATGAAAAGCCTGAGAATTCTGCTAGTTTCCTTCTGGTTTCCCTTTCCCTACATTTAGTCACTACCTGAAACTTCAAGTAAGACTCTATTACCCTGAAAGTAATGAGTAAGATGAGACCATTGTCCCTTCATCTTACTATGCTATTCCTTCACTCTTTCCATGGTTACCACCATGGAAAGTCTAGGTGAAGAGAATCTGCAGTAATTTTAGAAATAAATTGGAGGGCAAGTAAAAGTAATTAATTATTAATTTATTCAAAAACTATTTATTATATTGAAATTCCTTTTGAGTCTCAAAGGAATTGTTACTAGGCATTTAGACCCTTTACCAGGAAACAGTCCCCTTTGAGATCAACATGTAACCCATCACCCTGGTCCTCAGGTGTTCACTCCCTCCAAAAACCTTTTTATTAAGCAGCCCTCCAAATCATCACAGCTCCCCAAAGAATTTATTTCTCAATGATTTCAATGCTCTGTCACCACCAGGTTCTCAAATTCCTTAAATAAAATGTGAAAATATCTTTAAGTCTGAAGTAGCATCCTCTCAAGGACTCAGTCAGCTATTCTGTAAAGTCATTGCAGTCCTAATCTTATAATATGTGTCTTTTTACTATAAAAGGAAGATTGGGAGTAGCGTGGAATAGGTGAACTTCTCTTGGTTAGATTTCCTTTACAATATTTTTACTAGAGTAATTGGTAGGCAACAGGCATGTTCTACTGTTGTACTTATTAAATTAAATATATTTACATCTTAAAAAGAGAAACAGTTTCAGGGAGACTGCAATCCAAATTGTGAAATAATTATTCAATTAAAAGTTTCATTGTTTTCTTCAGCTATCACAAAATCAGCATGCACATGTGTTGTAATGTCTACCACTATTCTAACAGGATATGGTCTTAAAGAACTTGAAAAAATAATGCAAAACTATATTTGGAGGAATTCATACGTAGATAAAGCTAAAATTATTATGATAAAAATGAAAGAATTGGGTATGATAAAAAAGAAAGAAATACCTAATTTAAAATGTATTTCAATAAAATAAGAATCAAAAGAGTGTGGCACTAGTATGAAAAATAACATATACTCTGACTCACAATTAATATCCCAAAAAAGAAACTCTCATATATCAGACAATTCAGTGTAATCAATATGGAATTTAAAAAACATGAGAATTAGATATACAATAAATGGTCCTGAAATAATTAATTGCATACTAATATAAAAAATAGCTTGCAAATTCATGTCTGAGACAATTTTCAGATATGAGAAAAGAGAAAAATTATTTTGAAAAATTATCAGAAATGTTGGTTGAAGGATCTGCTAAACATGCTGCAAAACACATGAAAAAAATCACCATTTTATAATGAGCAATATATTTAGAAAACTAGGCAATGTTGTATATGATACAGGATTAATAGAAAATATCCATTTCTAAACATGAGACTGATTTGTCTTTGTATATAAACAAAAAAGTCTAGTAGGCCTAAGGCTAGAGAGCTACTGCTAGAAATTTTACTCTCAGAAGTTTTTTGTTTTATTTTTTCACCAGCTCTAAGTTAAAAGGGCACAAAACGAATCTTGGCAGCTTCAAATGCTCTGTCTTGTGTTCCTGAGGTGCCATCTGGCACAGGACTCGACTGCAGACAGCGCTTAATGACCATCGTGGCTGACAGCTATTACGGATGCATCACTGCTACTGTTGCACGATCTGTAAGCAATTCTAACTAGAAGGATGACAGTCACAAATCTCAACAGAGTGTTAGGTTGTTTTCAATTCCAAAAGCCTTTTAAGAATGTGATATTTAGCAAGAGTAAGCAGACTGGTTAACAAAGGTGGAACATGTCCTCATACATAATGAAATAGTCAATAAAAAGAAAAGCCACAATGCAGACAACAGAGTTTTGTTCCGAGCAGCCCTGCTTCAGGACATCATTTTTGGAAGCTAAGAACAATTCATTTGCTCATAATCCAAATTCAGAAGCCAGCATCGCTTTGAACTTCAAACAAAATGAAGACATATGCCATCTCAGACAAGAACATGTCTAATACATATTTCTTATACAAACTAAGACTTAAATATGGGGAAAAATAGAAAATAAACCAAAAGAAAGCTGAAATGAGAATGGGAAATTTATAGCACATAATGAGATGTGGGAAACATATAAAGTATGCTTTGTTGTTAATTATTCCTAAAATAACTACTCAAAACATTACACTGACAGTTCGAGTGTGTAAGAAGACTTATTGATGACCTATTTCACCATAAACTCAGAAATCTCATTTGAAGGAAATCATTAAAGTCTCACCACATCGACTTTCAAGTCTGTGCAGGTGAAGGTGTGTGAGAGCGCCCGAGATGGCAGAACAAGAGCTACAGGTGGTTCTGACGCATCTTAAAATTTGAGAAACACAGTACGGTATTCTGACAACATGAAGTTGCACACCCTTAGCCATTGAAGACCATCATCCTAAATTACGCTGGACATGGAGTTTTGCAACAGACAGGCATAGAGGAGGAGATCCAAGATGGCCGCTTAGGAGGAACTCGGGAATGCAGCTCCGAGAGAAAGCACAGAGGCAAGAAGACCTGAAACACAACTGAAACCGGGACGGTCCAGCTCTGTGGAGGAGGGGCGTTCTCCATAGGCACCCTGCTGTTCTCTACCAAGGCAATCCTCCACTACAGAGACTCCGTCACTACAGGGGCGGGCCAACATATCGGAAGCAGTTCTAACTACACCCAGAAGTTCACACGGAAGCTGGGTGGAGCCCACAGCAGCTTAGCGAAGCCTCTGCAACCTGAGTGTGACTAGGCTGCCACCTTGTGGGCAGGGAAAACAGCAACCGCACAGAGGAACATCATAAAACCGTAACTCCCTGGGACAGAACACCTGGGGGGAAGAGCAGGGGGTTTATGAGTTCTGCCACAGCAGACGTAAAATTACCAAAATCAGAAAGACAACAACTACAAAGTCAACAGGTGGATAAATCCACAAAGATGGGAAGAAACCAGCGCAAAAAGGATGAAAACACCCAAAACCAGAACACTTCTCCTCCTACAAGGGATCACAACTCCTCACCAGCAAGGGAACAAGACTGGATGGAGAATGAGTGTGATGAAATGACAGAATCAGCTTTCAGAAAGTGGATAATAAGAAACTTCCGTGAGCTAAAAGAACATGTTCTAACCCAATGCAAAGAAACTAAGAACCTTGAAAAAAGACTTGACGAAATGCTAACAAGAATGGACAACTTAGAGAGGAATATGAGCGAATTGATGGAGTTGAAAAACACAACACGAGAACTTCGTGAAGCCTGCACAAGTTTCAACAGCCGAATTGACCAAGCAGAAGAAAGGATATCAGAGGTCGAAGATCAACTCAATGAAATAAAACGAGAAGGCAAGATTAGAGAAAACAGGGTAAAAAGGAATGAACAAAGTCAACAAGAAATATGGGACTATGTGAAAAGACCTAATCTACGTTTGATAGGTGTACCTGAATGTGACGAAGAGAATGCATCCAAGCTGGAAAATACTCTTCAGGATATTATCCAGGAAAACTTCCCCAACCTAACAAGGCAGGCCAAGATTCAAGTCCAGGAAATACAGAGAACACCACAAAGATACTCCTCTAGAAGAGCAACCCCAAGACACATAATCATCAGATTCACCAGGGTTGAAATGAAGGAGAAAATACTAAGGGCAGCCAGAGAGAAAGGTCGGGTTACCCACAAAGGGAAGCCCATCAGACTCACTGCAGATCTCTCAGCAGAAACCCTACAGGCCAGAAGAGAGTGGGGGCCGATATTCAACATCCTTAAGGAAAAGAACTTTCAACCCAGAATTTCGTATCCAGCCAAACTAAGCTTCATAAGTGAAGGAAAAATAAAATCCTTTGTGAACAAGCAAGAACTCAGAGAGTTCATCACCACCAGACCAGCTCTACAAGAGCTCCTGAAGGAGGCACTACACATAGAAAAGAACAACCAGTACCAGCCACTCCAAAAACACACGAAAAGGTAAAGAGCATCAACACAATGAAGAATCTGCATCAACCAAAGGGCAAAACAGCCACCTAGCACCAAAATGACAGGATTGAATTCACACATAACAATATTAACCCTAAATGGAAACGGACTAAATGCCCCAATCAAAAGACACAGACTGGCAAATTGGATAAAAAGCCAAAACCCATCAGTGTGCTGTATCCAGGAAACCCATCTCGCATGCAAGGATACACAAAGGCTCAAAATAAAGGGATGGAGGAAGATTTACCAAGCAAATGGAGAGCAAAAAAAAGCAGGAGTTGCAATTCTCATCTCTGATAAAATAGACTTTAAAGCAACAAAGATCAAAAGAGACAAAGAAGGACATTACATAATGGTAAAAGGATCAATGCAGCAAGAAGAGCTAACGATCCTAAATATATATGCACCTAATACAGGAGCACCCAGATACATAAGGCAAGTTCTTAAAGACTTACAAAGAGACTTAGACTCCCACACAATAATAGTGGGAGACTTCAACACACCATTGTCAATATTAGACAGATCAACGAGACAGAAAATTAACAAGGATATCCAGGACTTGAACTCAGACCTAGAACAAGCAAACCTAATAGACATTTACAGAACTCTCCACCCCAAATCCACAGAATATACATTCTTCTCAGCACCACATCACACCTACTCTAAAATTGACCACATAATTGGAAGTAAATCACTCCTCAGCAAATGCAAAAGAACAGAAACCATAACAAACAGTCTCTCAGACCACAGTGCAATCAAGTTAGAACTCAGAATTCAGAAACCAACCCAGAACCGCACAGCCTCATGGAAAATGAACAACTTTCTCCTGAATGTTGACTGGATACACAATGAAATGAAGGCAGAAATAAAGACGTTCTTCGAAACCAACGAGAATGAAGATACCACATACCAGAATCTCTGGGACACATTTAAAGCAGTCTCTAGAGGAAAATATATAGCAATAAGTGCCCACATGAGAAGAAAGGAGAGATCTAAAATTGACACCCTATCGTCAAAATTGAAAGAGCTAGAGGAGCAAGATCAAAAAAACTCAAAACCTAGCAGAAGACAAGAAATAACTAAGATCAAAGCAGAATTGAAGGAGATAGAGACACGAAAAACCCTTCAAAAAATCAATAAATCCAGGAGCTGGTTTTTTGAAAAGATCAACAAAATAGACAGACCACTAGCCAGACTAATAAAAAAGAAAAGAGAGAATAATCAAATAGATGCAATAAAAAATGACAAAGGGGATATCACCACAGATGCCACAGAAATTCAAACCATCATCAGAGATTATTACAAACAACTCTATGCACATAAATTAGAAAACCTGGAGGAAATGGATAAATTCCTGGACAGCTGCCTCCTGCCAAGCCTAAACCAGGAAGAAGTCGAAACCCTGAATAGACCAATAACAAGGTCTGAAGTCGAGGCAGCAATTAAGAGCCTACCACCCAAAAAAAGCCCAGGTCCAGATGGGTTCACAGCCGAATTCTACCAGACATACAAAGAGGAACTGATACCATTCCTACTGAAACTATTCCAAATAATCCAAAAAGAGGGAATCCTTCCCAAATCATTTTATGAGACCAACATCATCCTAATACCAAAACCTGGCAGAGACTCAACAAGAAAAGAAAACTACAGGCCAATATCCATGATGAACATAGATGCAAAAATCTTCAATAAAATAATGGCAAACCGATTACAACAGCACATCAAAACGCTTATCCACCATGATCAAGTAGGATTCATCCCGGGGATGCAAGGCTGGTTCAATATACGCAAGTCTATAAATGTAATTCACCACATAAACAGAACCAAAGACAAAAACCACATGATTATCTCAATCGATGCAGAGAAGGCCTTCGACAAAATTCAACAGCCCTTTATGCTAAAAACCCTCAATAAACTAGGTATCGACGGAACGTATCTCAAAATAATAAAAGCTATTTACGACAAACCGACAGCCAATATCATACTGAACGGGCAAAAACTGGAAGCATTCCCTTTGAAATCTGGCACTAGACAAGGATGCCCTCTCTCACCACTCCTATTCAATATAGTACTGGAAGTTCTAGCCAGAGCAATCAGGCAAGAAAAAGAAATAAAGGGTATTCAATTAGGAAAGGAGGAAGTCAAATTGTCTCTATTTGCAGACGACATGATTGTATATCTGGAAGACCCTATCATCTCAGCCCAAAAGCTCCTGAAACTGATAAGCAACTTCAGCAAAGTCTCAGGATACAAAATCAATGTGCAAAAATCACAAGCGTTCCTATACACCAATAACAGACTTAAAGAGAGCCAAATCAAGAACGAACTGCCATTCACAATTGCTGCAAAGAGAATAAAATACCTAGGAATACAACTAACAAGGAATGTAAAGGACCTCTTCAAGGAGAACTACAAATCACTGCTCAACGAAATAAGAGAGGACACAAACAGATGGAGAAACATTCCATGTTCATGGTTAGGAAGAATTAATATCGTGAAAATGGCCATACTGCCCAAAGTAATATACAGATTCAATGCTATCCCCATCAAGCTACCAATGACCTTCTTCACAGAAATGGAAAAAACCACCTTAAACTTCATATGGAACCAAAAGAGAGCCCGCATAGCCAAGTCAATTCTAAGCAAAAAGAACAAAGCAGGAGGCATCACACTACCAGACATCAAACTCTACTACAAGGCTACAGTAATCAAAACAGCATGGTACTGGTACCAAAACAGAGATATAGACCAATGGAACAGAACAGAGGCGTCGGAGGCAAAACAACATATCTACAACCACCTGATCTTTGACAAACCTGATAAAAACAAGCAATGGGGAAAGGATTCCCTGTTCAATAAGTGGTGTTGGGAAAACTGGCTAGCCATATGCAGAAAGCAGAAACTGGATCCCTTCCTGACACCTTACACTAAAATTGACTCCAGATGGATTAAAGACTTAAACATAAGACCTAACACCATAAAAACACTAGAAGGAAACCTAGGCAAAACCATTCAGGACATAGGCGTAGGCAAGGACTTCATGACCAAAACACCAAAAGCATTGGCAACAAAAGCCAAAATTGACAAATGGGACCTAATCAAACTCCACAGCTTCTGCACAGCAAAAGAAACAGTCAATAGAGTGAATCGGCAACCAACAGAATGGGAAAAAATTTTTGCAGCCTACCCATCTGACAAAGGGCTGATATCCAGAATTTACAACGAGCTAAAAAAGATTTACAAGAAAAAAACAAACAAGCCCATTCAAAAGTGGGCGAAGGACATGAACAGATACTTTACAAAAGAAGACATACATGAGGCCAACAAGCATATGAAAAAATGCTCATCATCACTGGCCATTAGAGAAATGCAAATCAAAACTACATTGAGATACCATCTCACACCAGTTAGAATGGCAATCATTAAAAAATCTGGAGACAACAGATGCTGGAGAGGATGTGGAGAAATAGGAACACTTTTACACTGTTGGTGGGAGTGTAAATTAGTTCAACCATTGTGGAAAACAGTGTGGCGATTCCTCAAGGACCTAGAAATAGAAATTCCATTTGACCCAGCAATTCCATTACTGGGCATATATCCAAAGGATTATAAATCGCTCTACTATAAGGACACATGCACACGAATGTTCATAGCAGCACAGTTTACAATAGCAAAGACCTGGAACCAACCCAAATGCCCATCGATGATAGACTGGACAGGAAAAATGTGGCACATATACACCATGGAATATTATGCAGCCATTAAAAACGAGGAGTTCGCGTCCTTTGTAGGGACATGGATGAACCTGGAAACCATCATTCTCAGCAAACTGACACAAGAACACAAAATCAAACACCACATGTTCTCACTCATAGGCGGGTGTTGAACAAGGAGAACACATGGACACAGGGAGGGGAGCACTATACATGGGGGTCTGTTGTGGGGGAGTGGGGGGGACAGCGGGGGGGTGGGGAATTGGGGAGGGATAGCATGGGGAGAAATGCCAGATATGGGTGAAGGGGAGGAAGGCAGCAAATCACACTGCCACGTATGCACCTAAGCAACAACCTTGCATGTTTTTCACATGTACCCCAAAACCTAAAATGCAATAAAAAAAAAAAAAAAAGAAAAGAAAGAAAAAAAAAAAGTCTCACCACATCAAAAGGAATGTTTTATGTTTTGTTGCACTTCACTTCTATAGAAAAAAAAAAACTTATTGTTTCTGGTTTTAAGAAACTAACTCACCTATATAAATTAATCATTTTTATTTGTAGAACTTTGCCTTCAGCTAAAAAATTAGCAAGTAACAAAAGGAAATTATGACTGTTAGTTCCTATTTTCTATCTATATATTGCACTACAAAGCTACATTTAAATATTTGTGGGGATAGCATCAAAATAATACATTGCAATTGTGTATAAAGAACTTATTTAATTTGTATAAAATAAATGACATGCTTTTATATATAAATGATATGATGGATCACCATTTATTCTTTCAGAGAGGGCTTTCTATATGCCATGCATGTGCTAGATGCCAGGCCTGCTAAGATTGGGAAACAACATCCACTCTTGCCTCGAGGAACATGTTGTCAGGAGATACATACTCTAAATATTTTTCAATAACATGGACTAGATAGACTTATTCAATCACCAATCTTCTCTGGTCCTTTTACTAGTGTTGTGGCTTTGTTAGAGAGCTGGCTGGGAAAGCTATAGCAATGGTTAAAAGATGGGATAAGACAAGAATAGTTGAATATTCTGTGATCAATAGAAGAAATTATGTTCAGGCACATATGATATCCCTACATTCATCTTCAACCATATTAGTGTTCTGGTACTTTCTAAATAGAGTCACATAAAAAGAAGGAAAGATCTCTTACAGATAGAGGTCTAAAGTTAGCTCATCTTGCATGAAGCTGTAGTCCAAATCATCATGTAATTCAGAAGCAGTGTTAGATGCTAAAAATTCACATGTAGGAAACAGTCTTTGGCCACCTTGAAAAATTACTTTTATTTTCCAGCTTTACTGAGGAATACTTGACAAATTAAAATTGTATATATGTAAGGTGTACAACATCATGATTTCATATATACATTGTGAAATGATTACCACAATGAAGCTAATTAACATATCTATCACCTCATATAGTTTACTTTTGTGCGTGTGTAGTAAGAATGCTCAAGATTTACTCTTAACAAATTTCAAGTATACAATCCAACATTATTAGCCTTAGTCATCATGCTGTACATAGATGCACAGAATGTGTTCATCTTATAACTGACATGATACGGTTTGCATCCATGTCCCACCCAAATCTCATGTTGAAATTGTAGTCCCCAGTGTTGGAATGGGACTTGGTAGGAGGTGACTGGATCATGAAGATGGTTTAATGGTTTAGCACCATCCCTCAAGTGCTGTTCTAGTGATAAAGTTCTCACAAGATCTGGGTGTTTAAAAGTCTGTGTCACCACCTCACCCCTTCCTCCTCCTGCCATGTGAGTCTTGCCTGTTTCCCCTTCACGTTCTGCCATGATTAAAAGTTTCCAGAGGCCTCCCCAGAAGCTGAGCAGATGCTAGCATTATGCTTCTTGTACAGCCTGCAGAAGAGTGAGCTAATTAAACCTCTTTTCTTTATAAATTACCCAGTTTCAGATATTTCTTTATAGCAGTGTGAGAATGGACGAATACATGAAAGTTTATAACTTTTGACCTACATTTCCTCACTTTCCTTTCTTCCCTCAGCCCCTAGTAGCCACTATTCTACTCTCTGCTTCTATGATTTTGACTATTTCAGATGTGACATATAAGTGAGATTACTCAGTAATTGTCTTTCAGTGTCTGGCTTATTTCATTTAGCGTAGTCTTCCAAGTTTGCTCATGTTGTTGCAAATGGCAGGATTTCTTTCTTATTTATATGTAAATAATATTTCACTATATACTACATTGTCTTTATCCATTCATCTATTTATGGACGCTTTGATGGATACTTAGGTTGTTTCCCTATCTTAGCTATTGTAAATAAAGCTGCCATTTAAAAAACTTGTAGGCACAAATAAATGAAAAGATATTCTACATTCATGAGTTGTAAGAATTAATACTGTTAAAATGCCCATACTGCCCAAAGCATTGTACAGATTCAATACAATCCTTATCAAAATTCCATGATATTTTTCACAAAAATAGACAAAAATTACAAAAATTTGTATGGACTTACAAAAGGCCCCAAATAGCCAAAGCAATTCTGAATAAAAATAATAAAGTTGGAGATACAGTCCTATCTGATTTCAAATTATATTACACACCTATAATAATCAAAACAGTATTATACGGACATAGAAGCAGACACCTAGGCCAATGCAAGAGGAAAAAGAGCCCAGTACCAAGCCCACGTATATATAGTTAATCTTTGAAAATGGCACCAAGAATATACAGTGGGAAAATAATAATCTTTTCGATAAATGGTGTTAAGAAAACCAAATGTCCACATGCAAAAGAAAATAATTGGATGCTTATTTTATACCATACAAAAAAATTGACTCAAGATGAATTAAAGACCTAATCATAAGACCTGAAACTCTAAAACTTCTAGAAGAAAACATAGAAGGAAGCCTGTTTGACCTTGTTCTTGGTAATAATTTTTTTGCATAAGACACCAAAAGCACAGACAAGAAAACCAAAAATAAAAACACGGGACTACAGCAAACTAAAAAGCTTCTGTACAGAAAAAAAAAAAATTAACAAAATGAAGAAGCAATTTATGGAATGGGAGAAAACATTTGCAAACCATATATCTCATAAGGGGTTATTATTCAAAATATATAAAAACTCATACAACTCAATAGCAAAAAAAAAAATTAATTACTCAATTTTAGAAATGGGACTTGAATAGATATTTTTCCCAAAGACTTCAGAAAAATGCCCAGTAGACATTTGAAAATGTGTTCAACATCACTAACCATCAGTGAATTGCAAATTAAAAGCACAATAAGATATCATCTTATACAAGTGAGAATAAATATTTTAAAAAGATAAGAAACAATAAGTGTTCCCAAAGGTGTGGAAAAAAGAGAATCCTTGTTCACTATTGGTAAGAATGTAAATTAGTGCAGTCACTATGGAAAATAGTATGGAGATTTCTCAAAATATGAAAAATAGAACTACCATATGATTCATCAATTCTATTTCTTTGTGTATACCCAAAGGAAATGTCAATCCTGAGCAATTATTGAATATTAACATGGCTTACATGAAATTAGAAAGTGAGTTTGGAAGTGGAGATGTCCTTTTATCTTCAAAGGACCTCTTTCTTCCTAGCTTCATGCAGTATTTGTAAGCTTCTAGAAGACAGATATGTAATAGTCAAAACATGTCAAGAGGTAATAATTACTAAATGGTAAGGGTAATCTTGTTCAGAAATATACAAATTCTCTATCTTGTAAAGTCAACCTGTGTAAGAATATTTAACGTATATTAAAATGTACATTACCTCACATACCTACTTTGTGTGGTGAGAATATTTATGCGTACTTTAAGCAATTTTCTAATATCCATTATTATTAACTGTAGTTATTAAACTCTATTGTGCATTTCTTTACTCTTATTTTTATATTTGGTACATTTATCTATTATTCCAGGTTTGCATACATACCTGTGTGTATGTAAATCCATGTTTAATTTATATTTTGAATGTCAAATAAATAAGAATTATTAACTTTTTGGCAATGGGTATAAAATGTTAGGACTATAATGTTGCCATTCCTTTTATAAAAATTTATGATAAAATATTATGGAAACATCTTGAACACAATATAGGTAATTTTGATTTCTTAAATAATGAATTCTGAATCTAATATGCTTTTAAAAAATAATGTCCATTGTCTGTATTCCTCTTTATTAATTCTATTTGTTTAATTTGGATCATGAAAATACGGAGTGTCTTTACTCCGTAAACTCTATACAACAGCCTTCTAACTCTCTAGTTTGCCACGTTCTTCCCCATGCCAAAATTTCCTTAGAACTCCTAAGGTGATCTTTTCATAATACAAAACTGATTGCCATTTATTTGTTTAAAATAAAACAAATATTTAAAACCTTTATGTTTTGAACATTGACTAAAGTCTGCATTTTTAAATAAGATACTCAAGATTCTCAATAGTGTTGGATCTTAACTCCAACACATCATTTTTAATTTTCCATTAATCTTTTAATTATGCCTCATGTCCCAGCTACATTAAATGCCTCAGTTCACCAAGTGCATTTCATTATAACAAATATTTATTAGGCATCTTTTAAAAAAATGAGCAATTCCACTAATCATTTATACATGTTCTCTCCTTTGTTTAGAATAATCTTTTCCACCAGTCAATGGCTGGAAACTCCCATTTGATTTTCATTATCCATACTCCACTATTAGAAAAATCTTGCTCAGCTCCCTCCCTGGAAATTTCAAAACATTTTCTCCTGGTTACTTGATGATAATTGTTTATTTACATGTCTGTATCCTTGTGGGATGAAATAACTCTTCTCCTACCAGTTATAACTCATGTTTTTATTATTGATTTGAGGTTGAACTGAGGGAAAAGCCAACTCTTGTATATTGAGGTTTGGATCTTTCCTGAAAGTAAAATCATTCATGGTGTTCATCAGTTGAAGAAATAGCATGTACCTCAGGATGTACAACTAAACTAAGAAGGAAACCTCTAAGTAAACTTAAGAGAAAGAGAGAACTACAAACTCTCATTCTCTCAATAATCAGTTTACAGATCAAAGATGTGTAGCAGATTGCCTTTGCCTGAGATCTTGTGTAGTGGTTACTTCCATGCAGAGAATGGACAGGAGCTAAGAAGAAAAGCAACAAAGTTCCTGAAACTAGGGCTGGAAGAGAGCAAACCCTAATGGTAATTGGATTAATATGGAACTTTCAAGTTCAAAGTAAAAATGTATGTAAGATTAGAAATACATACCTTTTTAAACAGCTTTTTTGGGCATTAACTACATACAATAAAATATATACCCACTTTGTCTAGGTTTAGTAGGTTCTGCCTATGATGCCAGAACTTTGGGAGGCTGAGGCAAAAGTATCACTCGAGCCCAGGAGTTCAAGATCAGACTGGGCAACACAGTGAGACCCCATCTCTACAAAAAAATTTTTAAATAGCCAGGCATGGTGGCTTATGCCTATAGTCCCAGCTATTTAGGAGGATGAGGTGGGAGGACCAGTTGAGCCCAAGTGGTAGAGGCTGCAGTGAGCCATGATGGTGACAATGAACTCCAGTCTGAGAGAAAGTGAGACACTGTCTCAAACAAACAAACAAAAAAGAATTACCCATTTTAAGTGTACAGGTTAATGATTTTAGTAACAGTCATACAACCATTAGCACAATCCAGTTTTGGAATTGTATCACCCCAAAAATACGTTTTCTGGCCATTTGTGGCCAATTCCTGCTTTCATCCTAAGTGCCAGGCAACCTCTGATCTGTTCTTTGTGTATAGATTTGCCTTTTCTGGGGATTTCATATAAATAAAATTATAAAAATAGGTAGTTTTCTGTTTCTGGTTTCTTTCACTTATCATGTTTTTACATTCATATTGTAGCAAGTGTCAGAAGTTTATTATTTTTTCACTGCTATATAGTACTCCATTGTACCAGAGATCACTTTCATTTATCTGTTTAGGTGTTTGGATTGTTTCCAGTTTGGGACTATTATTAATAATGCTACTGTGAACACTCATGTATATGTCCTTGTATGAAAATATTATACTCATTTCTCTTGGGTAGATTCCTAGGAGTGGAATTGCTTGTTGTATGATAAGTTTATATTTAACCTTTATGAAACAAATAAAATCCAAATGCCCATCGATGATAGACTGGACAGGGAAAATGTGGCACATATACACCATGGAATACTACGCAGCCATAAAAAACAATGAGTTCGTGTCCTTTGTAGGGACATGGATGAACCTGAAAACCATAATTCTCAGCAAACTGACACAAGAACACAAAATCAAACACCACATGTTCTCACTCATAGGTGGGTGTTGAACAATGAGAACACATGGACACAGGGAGAGGAGCATCACACACTGGGGTCTGTAGGGGGAAAACAGGGGAGGGACAGTGAGGGATGGGGAGTTGGGGAGAGATAGCATGGGGAGAAATGCCAGATATAGGTGATGGGGAGGAAGGCAGCAAATCACACTACCATGCATGTACCTATACAACAATCTTGCATGTTCTTCACATGTACCCCAAACCTAAAATGCAATAAAAAATAAAATAAAATAAAATAAAATATAAAATAAAAAAATAGCTGTGACATTTTACATTTTTATTGGCAACTTGTGAGACTTCCTGTTTCTCCATATCTTCAACAACACTCGTCTTATTTATTATATCTATTATAGTGGATAAAGTAGACTCTTACAGGAGTTTTAATTTATATTTCCCTTATTACTAAAGTGCAGCATTTTTCATGTGCTCATTAGCCATTCTTATATCTTTTTTGGTGAAAATTCTATTAAAATATTTTGCCCATTTTTAATTTGGGTTGTTTATTTTATTATTGAGGTATAAAAATTCTTTATATAATACCCTGGATAAAAGCCCCTTATAAGATACATAATTTGAAAATATTTTCTCTCACTCTGTGACTGGTCTTTTCATTTTTTAATGGTACTATTGAAGTACAAATGTTTATAAATTTTAAGAAGTCCAATTTATTGATTTTCTTTTATTACAGATGATGCTAAAATATCATTGCCTAATCCAAGTTCACAATAAATTTCTGCTATGGTTTCTTCTAAATATTTTACAGTTTTAGCTCCTACATTTAGATGATGATTCTTTCTGGGTTAATTTCATGTATGGCAGCATGTAAGAGGCTATATCCAGCTTTGTGCCAATGAATATCCAATTATTTCATCACCATTTGTTGAAAAGCCTATCGATTGAAAATGAATTCATCATAAGAGTTTCTTTCAGAACACTTAATTATTTCATTGACCTATATCAGTGGTTCTCCATTGGGAGTTATTTTTCTCCATAAAGGATATTTCTCAATATCTGATATGGTTTGGATGTTTTTCCCCTCTAAATCTCATCTTAAAATGTGATTCCCAGTGTTGGACATGAGGCCTGGTGGGAGGTGACTAAATCATGGGAGTTGATCCCTCGTGAATGGTTTAGCCTCATCCTCTTGTTGGTAAGTGAATTCTTGCTGAATTACTTCACTTGAGATGTGATAGTTTAAAACAGTTTGGGGCATCTTCCTTCTCTCTCTTGGTTCTGCTCTTGCCATGTGATATGCTGACTCCCCTTAACCTACCAGCGTGAACAGAAGCTTCCTGAGGCCCTGACCAGAAGCCAATGAGATGCTGACACTCTGCCTGTACAGCCTGCAAAGCTAGGAGCCAAGCTAAACCACTTTTCTTTATAAATTATCTAGTCTCAGGTATTTCTTCATAGCAATGAAAAAACAGCCTAACACAATGTCTGAAGATTTTTTTTATTATCATTACTTGGGAGTAAGGGTTAGTACCAAAGATGTTGCCAAACATCCTGCAACGTAAGTACGACTTCTCAAAAAGGAATTATATACTATTGAGTAAATATGTATATTTAATAATATGTATATATTATACAACTGTATAATATGTACAATCTAGTGTCAGTACAGACTGTGCTGATTACCATATCTTGTAATAAGTTTTGAAACTAGAAAATAATGTCTCTCAATTTTGTTATTATTTTCAAAATTGTTTTAGTTATTCTGGGTTTTTCTTATTTGCATATAAAGTGTAGAGTCAGTTTATTTATGAGAAAGAAAACAAAAGCCTATTGGGATTTTGCCTGGTGCTGCATAAGGTCATTTTTGAGAGAATTGTCATCTTAATAATACTGGGTCTTTCAATCCATGAATATAGAATGTCTCTCCAGTTAATTACATTTTCATTAATTTTGCTCAGAAATTTTTTTTGTCATTTTCATTGTTCAAGTTTTTCATTTATATTGCTAAATATATTTTTATTTCATTTTTGATGCTATAGAAAATGAAATTGTTTTCATAATCTTGTTTACAGATGTTTGTTGTCAGTACATAAACAGACAGCAATATATTGCTTAACCACAGAGATATATTCTAAGAAATTTGCTTTTAGGCAATTTCATCATGGTGAAAATATCATGGAGTGTACTTAAACCAATCTACATGATATAGCCTACTACATAACTAGGCTATGTGGTATAGAATATTGCTCCTAGGCTACAAACCTGTACAGCCTGCTATTGTGCTGAATGTTGTTGAAAATTGTAATACAATAGTAAGTATTTATGTATCTTATATTTACTATTTATAAATACTTGTAAATACTTACTATTTATGCCTTCTTCAGGAATACTTCCTGAAGGACCTGCCTCAGGCTGTTTCACAGTTAATTTTTTTTTAATACTATGTGTGTTAGTCCGAGAGAGAGAGAGAGAGAGAGAGAGAGAGAGAGAGAGAGAGAGAGAGAGAGAGAGAGCTGGTGCAGGGAAATTCCCATTATTAAAACCATCAGATCTCATGAAACTTACTCACTATCATGAGAATAGCATGGGAAAGACCCACCTGCATGATTCAATTATCTCCCCCAGGACTCTCCCTCCCATAATACATGGGAATTATGGAAACTACAATATGAGATTTGGGTGGGGTCATAGAGCAAACCACATCACTATGTGGTAGAAAATTTTAGCTCCATAATCTTGTGGGATCACCATCATATATGTGATCTGTCTGACCAAAACATCATTATGTGGTGCATGATTTTACAAATAAATTTTGTATATTAATCTTGCATTTTGAAAATTTGTTGAACATATTTATTAGACCCAGTAGTATTTTTCTCTATTTCTTAGGACTTCCTACATACAAGATCATGTTGATTGTAAATTAAGACAATTTTACTTTCTTTTCAAACTGGACACCTTTTTCTTTCTAAGGCATTGTATTTTTTTGTGTGTAAAAGTTTTACTGAAATATAATTAATATACCATCATATGCATCCTATTAAAGCATACGTTTCAGTGCTTTTTTGTATATTCACAGAGCTGTGCCACCACCCCCACTATTAAATTCCAGAACAATTTTGTCATCCCAAGAAGAAACCCCATTCCTATTAACAGTCACTCCTCACTTTCTCTTCTCAGCCACTGGAAACCACTAATCTTATTCCCTGTCTTTATTCATTTGCCTCTTCCAGTATTTCATATAAATTTAATCACATAATATGTGTCCATTTCTGTCTGGCTTCTATTTAAGTTAGCAAAATATTTTCAAGGTCTTTTCATGTTGTAACATATATCAGAAAACCAATGGCTAAAGAACATTACATATATCTGTTTATTCATTTATTAGTTGATGAGCATTTGAGTTACTTGTTTATTATAAGTAATATTACTATGTACATTTGTGTACACATTTTTGTGTGGACATATGTTTTCCATTTTCTTGAGTATTTACCTAGGAGTAGAATTGCTACATTACATGGTAATTTTGTATTTATATTTTTTAGGAACTGGCAAACTGTTTTAAAAGCGGCTGCACCATTTTGCATTCTTACTATCGATGTATTAGTATTCCAGTTTCTCCACATTCTTGTTGACACTTGTTAGTGTCCATGTTGTTTTTATTATGGCCAACACTGTGTATGTTAGGTGACACCTCACTCTGGTTCTGATTTGTATTTTTATAGTGACTTATGATATTTAACATCTTTTCCTGCCCTTATTGGTCATTTCTAGAATTTCTTTGTATAAATGTCATTTAAATCCTTTTCTCATTTAAAAAATCTGGTTATTGTCTTTTTATTACTGAGGCATGTCTTAGTTCAGTCTGCCATAACAAAATATCAAAAACAAGGTGGCTTAAACAACAGTAATTTATTTTTCATAGTTCTAAAGATTGAAAAGCCCAACATCCATGTCCTAGCATGGCCAGGTTTTGGCACAGGCTCTCTTCATGACTTGTAGATAATCACCTTCTTTTTGTGTCCTTACATGCTAAGAGAACTAGCAAGCACCCTGGTATCTCTTCTTATATGTGATCTAATAACATAATCAGAGTCTCACTCTTATGGTTAAAGCTAATGCTCATTAATTCTATATAGGCTTTATCTGCAAATATATTCCCATTGCATGTTAAGGCATCAAAATATGAATTTTAGGGGGATGAAAACAGTTAATTGTTAATGAGATATGAGTTCTTAGCATATTCTGAATACAAGTCACATATCGAATAGATGGTTTGCAAATATTTTCTCCTATTCTGCATATGGCTATTAGTCTAATGGAATTTATTGAAGCACAAAAGATTTAATTGTCATTAAGTGCAATTCAACTTTTTTTGTACCTTGTGCTTTTGCCATTATATCTAAGAAAATAGTGCCCAATAACCAAAATTGAGGAATATTTACTCCTATGTTTTCTTCTAAGAGTTTTATATTTTTTGCTTATATGTATGTGTATGATTTAAGTTAATTTTATATGATATGAGTTACTTTTTGAGTTTACTTTTATATATGACATGAGATGTAGTACAATCTTACTTTTTTGCAGGTAGATAGCCAATTGTTACAACTCCATTTGTTGAAATGATTATTCTTTCTTTCCCATTTGATGAATCTTGACACTCTTGTCAAAAAATGGTTGACCATCAAGACAAAGCAAAAGTTGATTCCTGGACTCTGAACTCTAGTCCATTGATCTATATGTATATTCCTATGCCAATAATGTGTGATCTTGTTTATTGTGGCTTTGTAGTAACTTTAGAAATAGAAATTATAAACCGTTCAAATTCGTTATTCTTTTTCAAGATACTCTGACTATTCTAGATCATGGCATTTTCATATGAATTTTAATATCAGTATGTTTATTTCTGTAACAAAGACAAATGGTATTTTGATAGGAATTGCACTGAATATGTAGATCAAGTTGATGAACATTGCCATCCTGACATTATTAAGTCTTCTGATGTATGAACATGAAATGTCTTTCTATTAATTCAGAAATGCATTAATTTCTTAAATATGTTTTGTAGTCCATAGTTGAAAGTCTTGCTCTTCTGTTAAATTAATTACTATTTTATTTTTGGTGCTATTGTAAATGAAATTATATTCTTAATTTACTCTCAGATTGTTTCTTGCAAGTCTATAGAAATAAAATTAATTTTTGTACGTTGATCCTATATTCTGCAACCTGATAAACTCATTTATTACTTCTGATAGGTTTTATAGTAAATTTTAAAAGTAAATTCTCTATATGCAGGATCATGTCTCTATGAATAGAGATTGTTTTGTTTCTTGAAATCCGGATGCTTTTTGTTGATTGTTCTGGCATAACTGTTCTAGCTAGAACCTCCAATACAATGTTGAAAAGAATTGGCAAGAAGAGATATCCTTGTCTTGTTTTTCATCTGAAGCAAAAAATTTTAAGTGTCTTACTATTCATTATGGTGTTAGCTATATGCTTTTTATAAAATTGCCTTCTTAGGTTATTGAGTGTTATTATGAAAAATACTGAATTTTGTCAAATGCTTTCTCCATATCACTTGAGGTTATCATATGAAGTTTCTGTAAAACTGAAAATATCTTAATTTCTCCTTTTATGAAACATAGTTGTGTGTGTGTGTGTATATATATATATACACACACACACATAAAATTATATATATATATCATTTTTTTAACAATAGTTTGATTTTAACATTTTTAGAATGTCATTCCAATGACTTCTGGTTTCCATAACTTCTGATCACAAGTTAATGTTCATCTTATTGAGGACTTTTGTCTCTGATGAGTTGTTTCTCTCTTGCTGCTTTCAAGATCTTTTGTTTTTGAATTTCACAGTTTGAGTATAATATGTTTAAATTTGGATTTGCTTAAATTCATAGTACTTTTACTTTGTAGATTTTTTTTAATGTAGGTTAATAGTTTTCTTCCATTAGGAAGCTAATGGTCATGATTTATTCAAATATTATTTCTACATTTTTATCTTTCTATTCTCCTTCTAAGAGTCATGTTATATATAAGATAGCACACTGATGATGTCCTTGCAGCTCTCTGAGGTTCTCCAGTTTTCTTCATTCATTATTTTTTTTTCTTTCTCATACTGGATAATTTTGATTAGACTATACTTAAATTCATAGTTTCTTTCTCCTGCCTGCTCAAATACACTTTTGAACCACTCAAGTAAAATTTTTAGTTTCAATTATTTAACATTTTTATTTCAAATTTTCAATGTAGTTCTCTGCTTAAAATGATATTTACCTTTTTTGCTATTGTTTATGTAATAAGACACCATTCTCATACAATCCTTTATTTATTATTTATTTTATTTAAAACAGGGTCTTGCTGTGTCACCCAGGTTGGAGTGAAGGTTGTAATCACCATTCACTGATGCCTCAACTTCCCCAGGCTCAAGCGATCCTCCCACCACAGCCTTCCAAGTAGCTGGAACTACAGGGATGTGCCACTATGCCTGTATTTTATATTTTTTTGTAAAGATGGAGTGTTGCCATGATTTCCCATTCTGGTCTCAAACTCCTGGGCTCAAGTGATCCACCTGTCTCAGCCTCCCAAAATGCTAGGATTACAGGTATGAGTCATCATGCCCAGCCAATTCTTTAATTCTTTATACATGTTTTTCTTTAGTTCTTTGAACATAGTTACAGTAGTTAAAGTTTTTATATGGTAACTCTAATGTCTATACTTCCTCTGGTACAGCTTCTGTTAATCTTCTCCCCACCATGCACTACATGACCATACATTCTGGTTTCTTTGCATGTCTGGAAAATCTTTGAAATTGAACACTTTCTATAACTTAATCTGACAACTCAGTATTAGACCACCCAGCCAGGGTGTGCCATTGTTGCTATTCATTGTTGTTTAATTGTTAATAAACATCAAAATATATGATGTTTGTTTAATTGTTTGATTACTCTTCTGGACCAATTCTGTTAAATTTGTCTCTTTTTAACTTTTTAAACATTTTTAATTGTTATGTATATGTAATTACTGTACTTATTTATGGAGTGTATGTGATATTTTGATACAATCATACAATGTGTAATGATCGAATCAGGGTAATTGGGGTATCCATCACCTCAAGAATTGATTATTTCTTTGTGACAGAAACATTCCAATTCCATTCCTACGGTTATTTTGAAATATACCCCAAGTTATTGTTAACTATATATTTTGTGCATGGCTTCTGACATCTCTGCTTGGTTTGCCTGATGGTCATTTAATAATTGAACAGAGTTTTCATACACACCTTGAACAAGTAAGTCTATGAAATCTTTGCTAAGTGGCTCTATGTTAATGTTGAGACACACCTCCAATGCTTACTTAGGCAGTTTAAACTTTACCTTTCCTTCACTTCCTGTTTTCATGGTTCTTGCGATTGCCAAACTATTGGTTTTTGAGGCTATGATGGAGTAGAGAAGAGAAGGTGGGAATGTGTCAAATTAAACCACCACAAAATGTACTCTTCTAACCTAGATTCAGCATTTTTATCACAAATACTATTCAAATTGTTGTAAGACTTTCATAATTTCCAGAGTTCTGAAAAACACTGGCTTTGATTTTTTTTGGCCAACATTTTTGTTGTTTTTATGGAGGAGTGGATTTTCAGAGATTCTTCCTCCACCCTTCAAGAAGTGGCTCCTTCCCTTATTTCTTAAGGTAAAAATTTAGATTATTTATTTAATATCTTTATTTTTTCTATTATAGGTGCTTATAGCTATAAAGTTCCTTTTACAGTAGTGTTATAACGGTTTCCTATAAATTTAGATATGCTGTGATTTTATTTCAATAACTTCAAAATATTTTCCACCTTCTTTTTTTATTTATTCTTTTATCCATATGCTACTAACAAATATATTGCTTAACTTTCAAATACTTGTGGCTTTCCCAGATGTTCTTTTTTTGTTGTTTCTAATTCTGATATAATCAGAGAACATGGTTTACATAATTTCAAATTTTTAAGCATATTTAGACCTGTTTCATGGTCTAGTGTATGCTCTAGATATGCTCTAAATATGCTTTAAAATTGAGAAATGTTCCACGTGCACTTGACATAAATATGTATGATGATTTTTTAGGTGTAGAGTTCTAGAAATATCAGTCATATCAATTTGTTTGGCACTCTTTTTCAAGTATCTTGTATACCTGCTAATTTTTGTCTTGTTTTTCTATTAATTATTAAAAATAGGTTATTGAAATCTACAACTATTATAGTTGAATTCTCTATTTCTCCCTTTAATTAAGTCAGTTTTTGTTTTATGTATTTAGAGTCTCTATTGCTGTTTTTTAAAAATATGCATATTCCCAATTAACTGACCTTTTTATCAGCATAAAATGTTCTTCTCTTTCTCTAGTAATAGCTTTTACTTAATATCTACATTTTATTATATTTGCATGTACCCCCAGATCACTTATGTTTATTGTTTGCATAGTATATATGTTTGTCCATCTTTTTGATATGGTTTGAATGTTTCTCTCTTTCAAATTTCATGTTCGAATGTGATTCCCAATGTTGGAGGTGGGGCCAAGTGGGAGATGTTTGGATAATGGGGGTGAATCTCTCACAAATAATTTTCCACTATTAGTGATAAGTGAATTTTCTCTCAGTTACTTGACACAAGGTCTGGCTATTTAAAAGAGTCTGGGGTCTCCCCTTCTCCCTCTCTTTCTTTCTCCCACTCTCACCATGTAATATGGTGGCTCCTTTTTGCCTTCTACTATGTTTATAAGCTCTCTGAGGTCTCACCAGAAGCAGATGCCAGACCATGTTTTCTTTAAAGCCTGCAGAGCCATGAGCCAAATAAAACTTTTCTTTATAAATTACCCAGTCAGGTATTTATGGCAACACAAGAATGGACTTTTTACTTTAAACTTGTTTGTGTCTTTCAACCTGAAATGTGTCTCTTGAATATGGTATATACGTGGATCTTATTTTGGCTTAAGTCCAACCTCACACACTCTACCTTTTAATTCATTATATTCAATGTAATTTTTGATATGATTGGGTCTACATTTTGAAAAGTACTATTTGTCTTCAGTATATCTTGTATGTATTTGTTCCTCTTTTCCTTCTTTACTATTGTAATTTGTATTAAATAGATATCTTCTAGTGTGCCATTTCAATTTTCTTGTGGTTTGTGTATGTGTGCGTATAGAAAACTACATACACATCAATATATTGATATGCAAATATGATATTGACCATATTGATATACATATACTTATATCAAACCATATTTTAAAAGGCTGTTGGTAAAGGTAATCACATAGGTAAATATAAACGACAGTATAAATATATTTATCTCTTTTCTTAAGTGATTTAACATAAAATTGTATAAAATGATATTTTTAAACCTGGTTTAAGTCTATATCATAGGTATAAAATTAGAGCAATAGGAGCTATTTTGTTTTAGATTTTTGTTGTTGCTCTTATCGTTTGTTTTGATATCCCAATTTCTATTTTTTAACAAAGATGCTGGGCATGAGGTTTTTCAAGTCTTCTCTAAATCAACTCAGTGCCCTGTAACATTGACATACTTCATTTTGTTGGCCTGCCTTGTCCTGATATAACTACTGCTCTGAAGGAGGTGAGTGGTGGGGAGGAATAGTGGGCTAAATCACAGTAGATTAACTGTGTTTTACCTGAGATTCATTATCTTTTAAAAATAAATGATTATTAATTATTTGTATACCTGTGATGAATTTCAAGAGTTCTATCATGGTCATTTTTAACAATTTTATTTAGTTTTATCATTTTTGGTGGGAGGAAGATGATTTGCTGAGCCCTGCTCCACCAAACTAGAAATTCTTCCTTAGGATATTAGAATAGGGTATTAGATTTAGGATATTGAAATAAATATTAGTGTGTTAAGTCATCATGTTCACTTCTAAGTAATTTTCCATTCATATTTAGAAAGGACTTTGTAATACCTCAATTTTGCCTCAACTATAATGAGGAACCAAGTGAGGGGCTTTTTGTATCTACTTAATTAAAAGCTGCTTTCTGGAACTATTTTGTGAGGGTCTTAAGTTAGTATTAGCAGTAATAGAACTATAAGAAACACAAAGAGAGATAACATCTAAGAGATGGAATTGGAGTCACTGACTTGGAGGCTTTTACTACCCCAAAATTCTACTTTTATGTTTGTTTGTTGTTTGCTTGCTTGCTTGTTTAACTCCCTACTAATCAACACTGATTGAGAAGTTTTCCAAATTTCTTTTTTTTTTTTATTGCGTTTTAGGTTTTGGGGTACATGTTAAGAACATGCAAGATTGTTGCATAGGTGCATACGTGGCAGTGTGATTTGCTCCCTTCCTCCCCTTCACCTATATGTGGCATTTCTCCCCATGCTATCTCTCCCCAACTCCCCACCCCACGCTGTCCCTCTCCTATTTCCCCCCAACAGACCCCAGTTTTCTAAATTTCTAAAGCACCAATTGAGAAGTTTCGACTTCATTTTCCTAATGTGGTAGAAATCCCATTGTCATTCGTACTCAACTATTGGTTTCTCTAGAATATGTATTAGGTCTACTGAGGTTTAATCACTATATTCTTCTCACCCTTTTCACAGTGCCTGGCATATAGTAGCCTCTCAAGAAAAGATTGTTAAATCCATAAGTGAGTACATCAGTAATAAATCTCCAACATGAACATGTAATATACTCTTCACTACATAAACATACTTTGAAAGGCTAATGAGGTTGGTACCAGAACAATGATGTACCACAGATGGCTGTTTTATTAATTAGTTAATTTGGTTACTGCTTTGACTTTGTCTCTTTTCTTATATGTCAGAGTGTAAGTTATCTTTTTTTTTTTTAAAAAAAAAACTGATATTAGGAAACGTTCTCTAATTTACATGACTTTGGAAATGCTGTTGTCAAACTTCTATGAGGAGTTAAAATGTTCCACATGAAGCAAACTTAGAGTGGCAGTTGACTATTTAGAAATTCTACCCTGATCTTATATTTTAGTCTGAATATTTGAGATTGCCAAATTAATGCTATTTTAGTTTGTGATATTTGATGAAGCATTCATGGTTGAAGGTAAATATGTAATATATGCTTCATTAAATTATTTTTTAAAAAGGCCAAATATTAGTAGTGATAGTTGGAGTCATCCGTTGTTTCTCCATTCCTCCTGCACAATTTCATTAGAAGATAAGGCTATTTTGTGTTCTCGATATAGTAAAATTACTCTTTCCAAATGTCAGAGATAGGAATTTAAAAATAATTAACATGAAAAACTCAAAATAATAAATCTTTGTTCTGATTCAACTACAAAGATAATTATTTAATAGTTTACATGTAGATTTCTTTACTTTTTGTAAGTACTGGTCTAACCCTAACCACATCAGACTGTTGGCTCACCGGATAGGCTAGGTTTGCTGAATTCAAGTGTCATTGCTGATCCATTTGAAATATAAGCCACCATATGTCAGCTTACTTATTGGTGATGGAAAAGAATCCTTTACAGGAAAGAATTTTAGAACATTACTTGAGTAGTTTTTTTCTCTCTTCAATAAAATTTTTATACTTACACAATTCTGTTTCTTTTTTCTCTTGCTTTTGTTCATTTACAATGCTGATGACATTTCAGCTGATTCAATGAGGTAGTAGCCCCATGGCTACCATCTGACATTTTTCAAAGTCTGTGACATAAAATCTGGACATTAAAATCTTAGCTGGTGTTATCTTAAAGGGCCAGATTCTTTCACTTACATGCTTATAAGAAGATCCTATGGCACTGTGGATGCTCACTTTATGGTAAATCCTGCCTGTCCCTTTATGTACAGTTCATTTTATTTTCTTGCAGAGAAGTCTAACTGGAATAGTTTGGCCCAGTTATATTCCAGAAATGAACAGAAGCTGCTGATCCATCTATATGTGCCTCTCCAATGTGGAGAGAGCCATTTGAATTTGGAATGACTTATTTTGCCAGGTTCAATTAAGTGTCAGCATATTAGAGAGAGAGCTCAAACAGATTTAGGTGACCAGCTTTTTACTGCAACATTCAAGTATAAAACACATTCAACACTATCAATGCCAGCAGAGGGATACACATTTCTGCTTTAATTTTTCAGCATCTTTTCTACTGAAATGTCTTGGGTAAAGGTTGCACATTTCACACAATGGCTCATTTTCACACCTTCAGCAAACAGAAAAGTGCATTTGAAATAATGTAATCAGTCTAGGATAATTTCTTGGTGAGAATCTCTTGTCTTTGTCCCAGTCATCTGTTTTCACACAAAAAATTAAAGTTTCATCATTTCATAATACTAGCATCAATAAATGTTAATAGAGCTTGACTTGTTCTGGTAACATAGCAGCTGACAGATGCTTTTAAGAAGACAATAAAAAAGTGTTTATTCAAGCAGATAATATATATGGCATTTCTTAAACTTGTGCTCCTCTAGGACAGTGTTTCTGAAGCACACTGGTTTTCAGATATTCATTATAGCCTTTAAGAGATTGCTAATAAAATTTTGATAGATCGCTCTCATTGCAAGTTTTCTAGATCTAGCAACAGACCCTTATTCTTTCTCCTTTCATCTCATTTTTGTAGTTATTTATTTTTCTTGCACCTAGAAAAATAAATAAATCTAATTTATGTCTTAGTAGAAGTATCACACCAATGAAACAATAATTTTGTTAATGATTTATAAACATAGGCCAAGATAAATCTTTGTAGTTATTGTCAAAATGTTCTATTCTAATGGGAATATAAGAGAGATATAAAAATACTACAAAATCCATGTCCAATAATGTCATGCCATGATGAAAATACATTCAGAATAGTAAAATAATGGCAATGTGCTTTCTGGAATTGAATTTGTCTTTAATGATGCAGGCTACATGGATCCTTGGTTGTCTAATTTGCAATGCTAAGCCATGAGTGGTGTTGACATTAAAATTTGAAATAGCTCTGTTATCAATGACAACTTACAGCAGCATCACTGATATGTATTTTCAGTTGATTATTAAAATATTTATTTTGCCAGAGGGTAGGATTTTCATTCCTGATGTTTGATATTAGTAATAGCAGTAATCTTACAGTTCTCCCTTTGGGTATAGTAAAATTCTTCCAAATGAAAGAGAATCAATCATAGATTTCACATAAACTAGGAACATTTTAACCACTATGGAGAGAAGCACTACTTGACACTGAAATTTCTTATCTCTGTACCCTACTTCAGCTGACTTGTGTTTGTTTGTTTTGATTTTACTTTTTCAATCATGTTAATATTAGTATACATTATGGTTATTTTCTTGTTTTAGGAGCAGCTCTTATCCTAGCACCCTAGCCAGTAGATAATTTATTCTCTGAATGCTAAAGAAAAGAATGATGCCTATATCCATTTCCTTTAAAGCGCGATCACTATCTCTACATTGCAGAAGGGGTGATAAACAAGTTGACCACTTACTGTAATTGTTGAACTATCAAAACTCACACACAGTCTCATAATGCACGTACTAGCTTTGTTAACTGACTCTTCCAGAGCATAGAGCATTTACTCATTTATTCATTCATTCATGCACTCATCTCTTCAACATTCATTATACACTTCGAGTGCACACAAATGGTATTTGGATATTTAACTGAGTTGAATAATGATCTTCTAATATATGAGGTTTCCACTTTTTGGTTCATGTCAGGAGGTCATATAGAGATAAATATCACATATGTACCATGTATAGATGAATACCACTTTTTATTTAACCAAATACTACAGGTTCTATGGAACAATATTGTAAATAAATAGTCTCTCACAAACAGCCTATAAAAATTTTCCAAATATAATTCCATAATAAGCAACAATGGTATGCAAATTAATGTATAGGATACAGATGTCCAATTTAAATTTGACAAAAATTCCAGTTTGAATGGGGGTGTCTGTGCTATAGCTAAAAATAAGAGGTAGAAGAAATTTTTAGTGGTTAAGAACATGGGACTGAACTTCTCCTGCCTGGAATTAAGCTAAGGTGTCTGTTTATTGGCTGTGACCTTGGAAATGACAATACTTCTGGGCCTCCATTTGTTAATATGTATAATGGAGATTATTATAACTAGTTCCCTAGGTTTATGTAAAAATTTGGGAGATCATGCATGTAAATCCCTTAGTATCCTGCCTGGCCTAGAGAGTAAATCCTCAATAATGTTAGCTATTGTTTTTATTACAGGTTCACACATGAGAAAATTTATTGGCTTGGAAACCTCAAAACTTTTTTTTAGTTTAATTAATTATTAATACACAAATATGCAACTATAGCATATTAAAAGAATCAGAAACTATAACAATCATAAAAGCAGTGACAAATAGATATGTGTCACAAATGGTAAGCAGCCAGTTAAATTAGACCTAAAAAATCTTTTTTAAAGACATAATGTTGTATTTATTGATTTCAACATAAGTAACTAACAATAAGGATTTATTTCTTTGCTTTCCATGTATGCTAATTATACCTCCATTATAAAATATTCTAAGTAGAATGGTTAAAGAAAAATAATTCCAGGAGATATTCTATCTTGAAATGGCACTTTAATTAAATTTGTTTAGACTTATTAGAAAGTATTACAGTATGTAGGCTCCATGAAAAATTGTGTGATTGAACAGCAGGAAGTGAGAATGTGTTTCCAACAATTGGAAGATGAACTATATCAATGAAATTACATACATTCTTTAAGTTTCAATTCAAATATTATCCTCTTCCTGATGTTTTCTCTTTTTAACTTCTCTTCAAAATTTTCTGTTCCTTCATCTCCACTATCTTTATTGTACATTTTCCCTTCTTTATTTTTCAATACATATAGCTTTTTACTATATATCTCTCTTCCTGGCCTCAAGAGCAGACATCAGTCAAGTCTTATTGGGCTTGTAGCTCCAGTTTTTGATTCTTTGTATGTATTTTAAATATGGTTTGCATTTTTTATTTTTATTTTATTTTTTATTGATATGTAATAATTATGCACATTGGCTATATGTGATATTTTGATACATGCATACAATGTGTAATGATCAAATCAGGGTAATTGGGATCTACATCACCTGAAATACTTATTATTTCTTATTCTATTATTTCAAGGCCACAATAACCAAAACAGCAATGTTCTGGTACAAAAACAGACACATAGAACAAGAGAACAGAATAGAGAACCCAGAAATCAAGCCACACACCTACAACCATCTGATCCTTAACAAAGTTGACAAAAATAAGCAATGGAGGAAGGACACTCTATTCATTAAAGGACTTTGAGATAACTGGCTATCAATATGCAGAAGAATGAAACTGAACCCCTACTGATTACCATAAACAGATATTAACACAAGATGGACTAAAGACTTAAATATAAGATCTAAAACTATAAAAATCCGAAAGGAATTTTTGACTAAGCCCTCAAAAGCAATTGCAACAAAAACAAAAATTAACAAGTGGGATCTAATAAAACTAAAGAGGTTCTGTATAGCAAAAGAAACTATCAATAAATAACATCCTACAGAATGGGAGAAATATTTCCAAATCATTCATTTGAGAAAGGCATAATATCCACGATCTCCAATGAGCTTAAACAATTCAACAAGAAAAAAACAAAAACCCCATTAAAAACTGGGCAAAGGACATGAACAGAGATTTCTCAAAAGATAGAGAAGCGACAAACAAACATAAACATGTTATAAATTGTGAATACAGTGTAGAATTATTAAGTTAAGCTAATTAACACATCCATCATCTCAAATATTTAATATTTTTGTGATGAGAACATTAGAAATATACTTTCTTTGTGACACTGAAATGTAAGGTATTAAATTATTAGCTATATTCAGCATGCTGTACAATTTATCTTCAAAAAATTATACTTATTTCTTCTGACACATTGTAGCCTTTGACTATGAAAATGGATATTTTTTAATTGAAGATTTGATGAGAAATTGAGAGGTACTTGTATGGCTAGAATGATGATAAAATACAGCTTCATTGCTTCTTTGTTGAAAACATAATTTGAATTCTTAAGAGATTTAAAAGTTTCAAAATTAAAAAGTATTCTGAAATATTAAGAAATTTTGTAAGCTGGGCTACTTACTATATTCATGGGATTTATTTATACAGTATTACAACATGAAGCTAAATGGTTGTACATGTGCTATATGAATGTCTATTCAAATGTGGTTATTCCTATAACAGATAAATATGTTTTTGCTACTTGATAGGGCAATGGTAAAAGTGTAAGAAATATGCACATTCAGATTTCCAAAGATATATTTTCTCCACAGCAGATTTAGTAGGCATGCAAATAAAGTTTTAACAGTGCTTCATGGAAGGTTAAAATTAATGCAGAGTGCCTGCTCTTACTGCTAATGTAAGCCAGAAACGTAATCATATATCAAGCCATTGGTAGTTCCCAAACTTGTGTGCCATTAGCTGGAATGCTTCAATAAAAATAAATGTCAAACATATGAATGTCTCTGTCTTATCCTCAGAGATTATATAACTTAATTGATTTGGGGTAGATATTATTATTTCATTGGTCTATGGGGGTAGGGAGTGGAGCTGAGTTTTGAAATTTCTTAAATTCCCCAAGTGATGTTAATGTGCAAAACAGTTTGGGAACTTCTGCACTAAGCAATTATTCTTGTTTTAAAATGTTTGCCCTTATCTTCAGCAAGAACAACTTCCCAGTCATTAGTAAAACTGCTAATTCTGTAATGAAACAAAACCAAACCTCCATTCCTTTCTGTAAATAGAATTACCAGGCCAATTCCATAAAGCCTTACAGTAAGGTTAATGTTGCGTAAACATGTTGAATTAAAGATTTCTTAAAGGGAACTTTATATTTGTGATCATATAAATATTTATTCAGTATTATGTCCAATTTTAAAACTTCAGCAAATTTTGTAGAAAACGAGATCCTATCCAAATTCTATAGAACTGTTTTGATCTGGTAAAGAATGGAAAACTATATAGAGCAGTGTCTTAAGAAAGGCAATCTTTAATTGCATACATATTTAGTTTATTTATTCAGTCATTCACCCATTCATTTATTCATGTATTAGTTTGTTTTTTTATTGTAGAATTTTTTTTTCTTTTTAATTCTTATGGGCACACAGTAGGTACACATAATTATGGGGAACACTAAATATTTTATATAGGCATACAATGTGTAATAATCACCTGAGAGTAACTGGGGATTCGTCACCTCAAGCATTCATGATTCCTTTGTGTTGTGAATGTTCTAATTGTACTCCCTGAGTAATTCTAAAATGTAACAAAATTATTGTTGTAATCACACTGTTGTGCTATCAAATAGTAAATGTTATTCATTGTGTATAACTGTATTTCTGTACCCATTAACCATCTCTATTCCCCCTACCTCAGTACTCTTCCCAGCCTCTGGTAACCACCATTCTACTCTCTGTGTCCATGAGGCTTCATGAGGTCAATTGTTTTAATTTTTAGCTCCCACAAATAAGTGAGAACATGCAAAGTTTATCTTTCTGTGCCTGGCTTATTTCACTTATCATAATCTCCTCCAGTTATATTCATGTTGTTGCATATGGCAGGGACTAATTCATTCTTCTTTATTGCTGAAAAGTATATCATTGTGTGTGTGTGTATGTGTGTGTGTGTGTGTGTGTGTGTGTGTGTGTGTGGTTTTTTTTTTTTTCTTTGAGACAGAGTCTCACTCTTTTACTGAGCCTGGAACAGACTGGATTGCAGTGGTGCAATCTTGACACTGCAAACTACACCTCTGGGTTCAAGAGATTCTTCTGCCTCGGCCTCCCGAGTAGCTGGGCTTACAGGTGTGCACCACCAAACCTGGCTAATTTTTGTAATTTTAGTAGAGACAGGGTTTCACCATGTTGGCCAGGCTGGTCTGGAACGCCTGTCCTCAAATAATCTGACCAACCTGGCCTTTCAAAGTGCTGGAATTACAGGGATGAGCCACCTCCCCTGCCCTACATATTCTTTATTCATTTTTTTGCTGAAGGACACTTAGGTTGCCCTTAAATCTTGGCTATCGTGAATAGTGCTGTGTAAACATGAGAGGGCAGATATCTCTTCAATATAGTGATTTTCTTTCTTTTGGGTATATACCTAGCAGTAGAATTGCCATATCATGTGGCAGTTATAGTTTTCATTTTTTTAGGAATCTCCGTACTTTTCTCTAATTTACGTTCCCAACAAAAGAGTAGGAGAGTTTCCTTTTCTTCACATCCTTGTCAGTATTCATTATTATCTGTCTTTTGGATAAAAGCCATGTTAATTGGGGTGAGATGATATCTAATTATGGCTTTGATTTGCATTTATCTGATGATCAGTGACGTAGAGCACCTTTTCATATTCCTGTTTGCCATTTGTATGCCTTCTTTTGAGAGGTGTCTGTTCAGATCTTTTGCCTGATTTTTAACTGGATTATTCAATGTATTTAATTTATTTCCTATAGAGTTGTATGAGCTCCTTATATATCCTGGTTATTAATTTCTTCTCAAATGGGTAGTTCGCAAATATTTTCTATCATTCTATGAGTTGGCTCTTCATTTGGTAGATTGTTTCCTTTGCTGTGCAGAAGCTTTTTAACTTGATGTGATCTCATTTGTTCATTTTTGCTTTGGTTGTCTCTGCTGTTGGGATATTGCCCAAGAAATTTTTACCCAGACTAATGTCCTAGAGAGTTTCCCCTACATCTTTTCTTAGTGGTTTCATATTTTTCTGTCTCAGATTCAAGTCTTTCATCCATTTTGATTTGATTTTTGAATATGGTGAGAGACATGAATTTAGTTTCATTCTTCTGCAGATGGATATTCAGTTTTTCCAGCACCATTAATTGAGAGAGTGTCTTTCTCCAATGTGTGTTCTTGGCACCTTTGTCAAAAATGAGTTCATTGTAGGTATGTGGATTTATTTCTGGGTTTTCTATTCTTTTAAACTGGTCTATATGTCTGTTTTTATACTGGTATCATGTTGTTTTGGTTACTATATAACTGTAGTATAATTTGAAGTCAGGTAATGTGATCCCTCTTGTTTTGTTATTTTTGCTCAGGATGGCTTTGGCTCTTCGGGGTCTTTTGTGGTTCCATATAAATTATAGGAACGTTTTTTCTATTTCTGTGAAGAATGTCATTGGTATTTTGGTAGGAATTGCATTGAATCCATAGATTGCTTTGTGTCATATGAACATTTCAATATTCATTCTTACAGTCCATGAACAAGAAATATCTCTTCATTTTTTTGTTTCTTTATTTTCTTGCATCAATGTGTTATAGTTTTCATTGTAGAGATCTTTCACTTATTTACTTATGTTTATTTACAGTTAATGTATTTTACTCATACCTACTGTAAATGGGATTACTTTCTTCATTTCTTCTTTAGATTGTTTGATATTGGTATATAAAAATGCTACTAATTTTTGAATGCTGATCCTGCAATTGTATTGTATTTGTTTATCAGTTCTTATAGTTTTCTTCGTTGAGTCTTTAGATTTTTCCAACTATAAGATTATATCATCTGCCAACAAGGATAATTTGACTTTTTCCTTTACAATATGAATGCAGTTTATTTCTTTCTCTTGTTTAATTGCTGTAGTCAGAACTTCCAGTTAATGTGTTGAATAAAAGTGGTAAAAGTGGGAATCCTTGTTTTCTTCGGATCTTAGAGTTTTTCCCCATTTGGTATCATACTGGCTGTGGGTATGTCACATATGACTCTTAACTGTGGTAATGTACAGTTTCTTTTATATCCAGGTTTTTTAGGATTTTCATCATGAAGAAATGTTGAATATTATCAAATGCTTTTTTCATTATCAATTGAAATGATCACATTGTTTTTACCTTTCATTCTGTTGATGTGATGTTTAACATTGATTGATTTGCAAATGCTGAACCATATTTGCATCCCAGAGATGAATCCCTCTTGGTCATGATGAACAATCTTTTTAATGCATTACTGAATTCAGTTTCTTATGATTTTATTGAGGATTTTTGTGTCAATGTTCATCAGAGATACTGGCCTGTAGTTATCTTTTTCTGATGTGTGTTTATCTGGTTGTGGCATCAGGGCAAATACTGGTCTTGTATGATGATTTTGGAAGTATTCTCTCCGTTTTTTTTTTTTTTTGGAACATTTTTGGTAGGATTGGTATAAGCTCTCTTTAAATGTTTATCAGAATTCATCAGTGAAACCATCAAGTACTGGGTTTTTCTTTACTGAGAGACTTTTTATTATGGTTTCATCTTCTTACTTGTTAATTGTTATTATTTCTTCATGATTCCATCTTGGTAGGTTCCATGTGTCTAGGAATTTACCCATTTCTTCCAGGTTTTCCAGTGTATTGGCATAGGGTGGCTCATAGTAGTCTCTAATGATCCCTTGAGTTTCTGCAGTACCAGTAATAATGTCTACTTTTTCATCTCTGCTTTTATTTATTTGAATCTACTTCCTTTTTTTCTTAGTTTAACTAAAGGTTTGTTGACTTTGTTTATCTTTTCAGAAAACTACTCATTTGACTTTTTGTATTGTTTGTAGTTTATTGATTTCTGCTATGATCTTTATTATTTTTTCTTCTACTCATTTGGATTTGGTTTGCTCTTGCATTTCTAGTTCTTTAAGATACATTGTTAGTTTGTTAATTTTAAGTTTTTCTACTTTGTGGATATAGTCACTTATTGCTTTAAACTCTCCTCTTACTACTGTTTCTATTGTATCTTACAGGTTGGTATGTTGTATTTCCATTTTCATTTATTTCAATAAATTTTTAAACTTCCTTCTTAATTTCTTTATTGACCCACTGGTCCTTCAGTGCATATTCTTTAACTTCCACATGTTTGTATAGTTTTCAAAGTTCTTCTTATTACTTATTTCTAGTTTTATTCCATTGTTACCTGACAAGATGCTTGATAATTTCAATTTTTTGGAATTCTTTAAGACTTGTTTTGTAACCTAAAATATGGTCTATCTTTGAGAATGATCTATGTGCTGAGGAGCATGTGTTAGTTTATTATATTCTTTAATCTTTGAACAGTAGCTAATATGGAGCAGGCCCTATATAAAAAGCTAAGTGGGGAAAAAAGAGATAAAAATACTATTTTTAAAAAATTGCAAAATTTTTTTTTTAAATATATATATATATTATTGCACTTTAGGTTCTGGGGTACATGTGAAGAACATGCAGCACTGTTGCATAGGTACATACATGGCAATGTGGTTTGCTGTCTCCATCCCCATCACCTATATCTGGCATTTCTCCCCATGTTATCCCTCCCCAACTCCCTATCCCCCACTGTCCCTCCCTTAGTTCCCCCCAACAGACCTCAGTGTGTGATGTTTCCCTTCCTGTGTCCATGTATTCTCATTGTTCAACACCCACCTATGAGTGAGAACATGTAGTGTTTGATTTTCTGTTCTTGTGTCAGTTTGCTGAGAATGGTGGTTTTCAGGTTCATTCATGTCCCTAGAAAGGACAATAACTCATCATTTTTTTATGGCTGCATAGTATACCATGGTGTACATGTGCCATATTTTCCCTGTCCAGTCTATCATCGATGGGCATTTGGGATGGTTCCAAGTCTTTGCTATTGTAAACAGTGATGCAATGAACATACATATGCATGTGTCCTTATAATAGAATGATTTATAATCATTTGGATATATACCCAGTAATGGCATTGCTGGTTCAAATGAAATTTCTATTCCTAGGTCCTTGAGGAATCACCACACTGTCTTCCACAATGATTGAACTAATTTACAATCCCACCAACAGTGTAAAAGTGTTCCTATTTCTCCACATCCTCTCCAGCATCTTTTGTCTCCAAATTTTTTAATGATCACCATTCTAACTGGTATGAGATTTGCATTCCTGACACATTACACTAAAATTAACTCCAGATGGATTAAAGACTTAAACATAAGACCTAACAACATAAAAACCCTAGAAGAAAACCTAGGCAAAACCATTCAGAACATAGGCATAGGCAAGGACTTCATGACTAAAACACTAAAAACATTGGCAACAAAAGCCAATAGACAAATGGGATCAATTAAACTCCAGAGCTTCTGCACAGCAAAAGAAACAATCATTAGAGTGAACCAGCAACCAACAGAATGGGAAAAAATTTTTGCAATCTACCCATCTGACAAAGGGCTTGTACCCAGAATCTACAAATAACTAAAACAGATTTACGAGGAAAAAAAACAAACAAATCCATTCAAAAGTGGGCAAAGGATATGAACAGACACTTTTCAAAAGAAGACATATATGAGGCCAACAAACATATGAAAAAATGCTCAGGATCACTGGTCATTAGAAAAAATGTAGAATTCTTATTTTCCTTTGGCATAGTTACAGTAAATAATCCAAGAGAAATAATAAGAGATGAGCAGAAAATGTATATATAATGTTAAGATGCACACAAATCACAACAGAATTTTCTGAAAAAGAAAATTTCTAATTTATACTAAATCTATAATTGACGATATGGTGGAGTGTTTAGTACATTTTTTAATAGTCCATATTCACCTATGTGGAATAGTTTATATTTAAGTATATGGAAAACCTCTTGCAATTTGGGAATAACAATAGCTTTCAATTTCAGACCAAATATTATATATCAGGCTCTGTGATAAATTATTCACGTATATAATCTCATATTAATCTTCACAACAACCTAATGATGTCTGTTTTATCAGCTTCCTTTTATATGTCAGATAATTGAAGAAAAGAGAAATTCAGTATGCTGCTCAATGTCATACACCTATTAAATAGCTGAGCTCAGTTTGGAAGATCCTAAGTATATACTCTTAACTATTATTCTGTATTTTTAATAAAGAATAGGATAATATATAATTGTAGGGATAGAGGAATCAACATTTAATTTTAAAGAGTAAATAATTTTTTATGAGGATACAGAGTAATTTCTACTGTCATTTTTTCCTCTCTCTTTTATATTTTATGTAGTGAATATGGGTTAAATTTATAATAAGAAAA
Source organism: Aotus nancymaae (assembly GCF_030222135.1). Lineage (NCBI taxonomy): Eukaryota > Metazoa > Chordata > Mammalia > Primates > Aotidae > Aotus > Aotus nancymaae. The sequence continues at coordinate 37,915,348 of NW_026988413.1, forward strand.
ACAAATTAAACAAAAATGTAAAGAGTACCTGTGCTAGCAGGAGTTTCCCATCAGTAGGAGGGGAAATGACTACTTCAATCTTTTTGGGCCTTGCTCAGCCTAGGGTCTGCCTTTGGGAAGGGCATGTTCTCTACTCTCTCCCTTAGGCCTCATTTCCATTGATCAGTAGTTGATGTGTTCCTAGCCATGTTTAAAATCTCAGGAGGAAGGAAAAATAACTGGGTAAGTCAGATCCTATGCAGCTGCCTGGTTTCACACTCTTAGTCCTTGAATATATTGAAAGTAACTTTCCTGGATCGTCCTAGTATGTGGGAGAAGCTAACTTTCTCTATGAGTAAAATGTTCCTGTGGGCCTTTTCTGAAGAACTTTCTTCAGGTGGGCAGAAAGCACCTCTGATTTGGGTGCCTCTTAGAGCTCCTTCCATAGCCACTGGGCATCAAGATACTTTCAGGCTTTTCTTCTGAGGTCTTCCCTCCTTCTCTCACAACATGACCCTATAGAGATAAAACATAGGCAACAACCAACCCCACATGGATTTCTCTCTCTCAGACACATGTGGTCAACAGGATATATTCACCCATTCTTTGTCCTGGCAGACTTTAGGCAAGCAGGATAATTTGAGTGGTAAGGAGAAGTTATAAATTAAGAAGAAACAATAATAACTTCCCCTCATGTAGAAAGACATACCCCTCCCACTATTTTTTTTTAATTTCAGAGTACTTTCTGTTAAAAATATGTACTTGCATATTCTTTCTCTGTCCCTTTGAGATAGATAGATAGATATATATAAATCTTTTTAAAAGTGAAATAAACCGATTACCAGCTTTATAACCCAAGAATATCATTCTTTAGGACCTGGAAGGCACCCATTTAAAAAAGGAAGATAGAGCACTATCTCCCGCTGATGGGATAGGAGCCTACTAACTTGGTGGGTCACATAGCACAACATTGCAAAACTGTCTTCTGTCATACATATGAGAAATTTATTTTTTTTAATAAAGCCTATTGGCTTTCACAGATCGTCAGCCTAATTACCAAGTGAGTTTGCTATGCTGTCAAGTCCTTTTACTTGAAGATTGGTTATTTTCTTTCAAATACATATGTAATGAATTCTTTCTACTTGTCTATATAAAAAGGTAAGATTTCTTTCTGTCTCTGCAATCTCCTTCGAGATTTACTATTTTTAGTGGATGCCCTGTGATATGCTTTGTATTCTGGTTTAATGGATATTTTACAATAAAACTATTTCATTTCTCTTATCATTTTAGAGAGGTTTTCTGGGTTGAGATTTATTTATTTATTTGTTTTGATATGGATTCTCTCTCTGTTGCCCAGGCTGGAGTGCAGTGGAGAGATCTTGGCTCACTGCAACCTCCTCCTCCTGGGTTTGAGCGATTTTCCTGCCTCAGCCTCCCGAGTGTTGGGATTACAGGTGCCTGCCATCACACTCAGCTAATTTCTGTATTTTTGGTAGAGACAAGGTTTCACCATTTTGGCCAGGCTGGTCTTGAACTCCTGACCGCTAATGATTCTGCTGCCTTGGCCTCTCAAGGTGATGGGATTAAAGGCATGAGCCACCGCACCTGGCTGAGATTTTGTTTGTAACCACACTTCCTCAACACAACACAGCTGCCTTCACTCTCTGGCTCTGTCACCAAAACAACTCACTTTTCCTTTGCCTCTAGAAGTATTCAGTAGTCCACTGTCCATTGACCTCAATTATGAGTTAGGCATCTAAACTTAGAATTTTCTGTGGATTACCACCTCCTTCCCTTCCCCAAAAGTAGGGGTGAGAACTCTGTTTAGGGTAACAACTTTCTCTAAAGAAATTTATTCATCAGTCACTTCGTTTTACTGTCTCTGACCTCTTTTTACAACTGTCATCTGATTTATGGATCTACCAAGAAATAGGGATGACTTTATTGGAAATGTTCTAATTCTTCTAATGAAAGTAAGAAGTTTATAGTTGCTTTGGTGTTCTGAAATGTATACTGTGGAAAATTTATTCCAAAGTGGAGAAAGAAGCATTCTATTTAAACATTCTGCTCTAATTACAATAAGTGGAATAGTAAAATATGCATTATGCTTTGGAAATTAAGGAGAAAGTATTTTTTTCTGTGTAAATTTTAAGCCATGTTCTTTTCACTCATAACCATATTCTCATTAACACATTTCCCCCTGAATATACAAAAATGTTGCATTGTCGATTTTTCATACTCATCTTATCTGTGTACCTGTGAAGTAAATTAATTATAAAAACATACTAAATTTTACTTCCAACAGCCAAGGTGTGTTAACTATAATTTTTAATGTAACAAAAATTTTACTTCAAAATAAATCAGCTATTGACAGTGTTATATCAGATAAAAATTGTTAAAATTACCATTTAAGGAACTGTCCTAATCCGGAATTCATAGTCCAGGGTAGGCAAGTACAGTTTCATCTGAAATACAAGCCTCAGCTATCCTTAACGTGATTAACAATAGAAGCTTTGCTATTTTGCATGATTACAATTGGTTTTCATTTGTAAATTAATGGCTTATTAATGAAGGACTGTTAGCAAGGGGTGCTCACTACTGAAATTAATAATACTACAACTATATTGTCTGGAAAAAAAGATTTGTAGAGACACCATTATAACATGCATTAATAGACATAAGACTCTAGCCAGTATAGTACATGTTCTATACACTGAGGCATTGGTCTCCAGGCTTGATTCCAAACAAACCAGTTCAGAGGAGTCCTGATGCTCCATATATGCAACATGAATACTGCACTATTTATCTTAGGCAACCTTTAAAAAATTTTTTTCAGAGTACTCCCCCCACAAAAAAAAAAAAGAAAACAGAAAGTGAGAATTTTTCAAGAGATTGCTATAGTCTAACTAGTTTCAGGTTATTAACATCCATTTATCTGTTGCCTATCTTATACTATTAGAGATTAAACAAAAAGAACCTAATAGTTTTGCATCACCAAACTCTTAATATTTTAGACCAGTTCAAAACAGCCAGCTGGAGACGGGGCACTAGGGACTATGAGGAGGAGAGTACCTGAAAAGGTTCACAAAGCAGATGATATTTGAGTTGCATATTGAAAAGTGAGTAGGCATTTCTCAAGAAAGGACAGGGAGGTGAAAGGGGAAACATTTCAGCAGGGGACAATTATATAGATTGTCCCAAGATGTGAAAGAGTATGGATTATTTATTCAACTGAAGTATGGCTGAAACTTCGAGGTGTTAGGCTATAGATACAGGCAAAACAAGATTATGAGGGGATCTATGTAATCTAATCAAGTGTTCTTGAAACTTTTTTTAAACACAAGTCATTGTAAAATGCATTATATTACTTAAGCACATAAAAATTAAAATGTCACAAATATATTACATCTTACTGGGAAATGTGTATCCAGGTCTTTTATATTCTATTCCTTTTGGTCTATTCCATTTTCTTTTATTTCATAAAACATGTAGTTTTTGAGTAAGTAAGTTGATTTTTTGACACATCAATCAGTTACTCCTACAGTATAAAAACTTTTCTCTGGAGACAACCCGGTACAAAGTTGAGAGCTACTGAAAGGTTTTAACTGTGTGTGATGTTTGCAAATATCATTGTACTGGTAATACAGAAAATGGATTAGAGACATAGAATTTAGGTGGAGGAAAAAAGTAGGGAATTGCTACACTAGTCCAGACAAGAAATTGTAAGTGAATAATCTAGACATTAGCTTTGTGTATTGGGACAGGGAAAATTTGATAGATAAAATGGAAAAATTAGGAGAAGTTTCCCACTGAATCTAGGTTGTGGTTTGGTGGTAAGGAAGGAGGTGGATGACAGGAAAGATTTGAGACTATGTTACAGACTAATGAATTAAATAACAAGTATGTGTGTGGGTCAGGGAGTAGTCCATAAAATACAAAATAAAATACAGACTATAGAGGAGAATTTCAGTTGAGTTTTCTTTATTTTTTATTATAGTAAGAGAAGTTTACCATATTCTGTTGTTCTCAGTGTGGTCTGGGATTTTCCATGATTCTATAATTTTCTCATGGAGCATATCTTAGGAACCTTAGCAGTTGCTCAGTTTAATGAATGCCAAATCTGATATTGCCTAGGACAGAATCCCTTTAAGAGAAGAATTCAAAGACGTGTTTCACAAACTCCCCAACGAGTTATTGTAGCAATCCTGTGACTGGAATGTTTTCTATCACTGCTCTTTTTCACAAATATAAAAACTGAGTGGCTGGGATTTAGTGATTTCTGAAATTCACTCTATTTGGAGGCTTAGCTGGAACTAAAATCTATCATTTATCACTTTCTCCCACTTAAGTGTTTTTCTTAAAAGCTATATGCATTATTATTCACTAATGACCCTGACTTATACTTTTTAAATTAATAAGATCTGTCTGTTTCACTTTAAAATCTTCCTGTACTTTCACATTTTCAGTTTTCCTTCAAGTCTGTCAGTAAGGTATGTTCTTCTTTATTGCTAATACTCCTCTCCAACTGTTTTCATGGTTCTCACCACCTCTTTTTTCTTCTAAGATCAATGTACTGTTTCATTTGCTTTCTAGGATCAATATTTCTCAGATGCTCCACAGGCCCTTTAAGGATACTTTCTTTGGATTGTTATATTACCCCTATTTCTTTTTTGCTTAGAAACCACTTTTCTACTTTTAGTTGGTGAGGGTGGAAAACAAAATAATCTTTAGCTTTGGATAAAATACATATAAAACTAATCTGACCAGCCTAATTTATGTATTTTAAAAGCTCATTCTTCCCAGGAAATTAAACAGCAATAAAGATACAATTAACAACAATCTAAAATACTAAGGGGAAATACTAAAATACTAATACTGAATACTTAAACAGCAATAAAGAAACAATTAACAATCTAAAATATTAAATGCAATCTAAATACTAAAACTGGCTCTGTTGAGGACTACCCAATTTATTTACCAAAGCTTATGTTTGTTAGAAATCCAGGCTGTGTGTGTGAGAGGAAGGAGAAAAGGAGTTATTTCATTCTATTTGCAATTTCTATTTATTAAAGTGGTAGATTAAATAAATATTAAATAGAGTAAGGGCATAAGTTGTGAATATTTTTGTGGTGTCAATATAATTCACTGTGTTATCTAGTAAATTTAATTTATGAACAAAAATTAATAAAACATTCTGTCCTATCAATCTTAATTTTGGAATAATTAGAGGGTAGTGATGATCTGGAAGAGAATGGTAAAGTATGAGAAATGAAAAGTATGAGAAAAGAAAAGGCTGAGTGCAGTGCCTCACACCTGTAATCCAAGCACTTTGAGAGGCAGAGGCAAGCGAATTACTTGAGGTCAGAAGTTTGAGACCAGCCTGGCCAACATGGTGAAACTTCTTCTCTACTAAAAATACAATTTAGCCAAGCCTGGTGGCAAACCCCTGTAATCCCAGCTACTTCAGAGGCTGAGGAAAGAGAACCTCTTGAACCCCGGAGGCAGAGGTTGCAGTGAGTGAGATAACACCATTGCACTCCAGCCTGGGTGACAGAGTGAGACTCTGTCTCAAAAAAAAAAAAAAAAAAAAAGAGAGAGAGAGAGAGAATTGAGGAAAAAAAAGTGGAACATGTTCAGTTTTGATATCCTAGTTTGGGGAAATTAACTGTGCTGAAGACCATTCATAAAACTACTTGAACTTCTCATTCAAACATTTCTGTCATGATTTTAATTTTTATTTATTGTTAATTGTACTTTGGGCTCTGGGGTACATGTGCATATCCTGCATCCTGTAGGATTGTTGCATAGGTACATACATGCCATGGTGGCTTGCTGTCTCCATCCCCCCCATTGCCTACATCAGGTATTTTCCTGGTGTTATCCCTCCCCAACTTCCCTGCCCGCCCCGTCCCTTCCCTTCTCTCCCCTCCACCCCTCCACCTGCCCCAATGAGTGTTGTTCCCTTCCCTGTGCCCAAATGTTCTCATTGTTCATCACCCGCCTATAAATGAAAACATGCGGTGTTTGGTTTTCTGTTATTCTATCAGTTCTCTGACAATGACGGTTTCCAGATTCATCTGTGTCTCTGCAAAGGACATGAACTCATTGTTTTTTATAGCTGCAGAGTATTCCATGGTGTGTATGTGCCACATTTTCTTTGTCCAGTCTATCATTGAAGGGCATTTGAGTTGGTTCCAGGTCTTTGCTATTATAAACAGTGCTGCAATGAGCAGACGTGTGCATGTGTCTTAATAACAGAATGATTTATAATCCTTTGGGTATATATCTAGTAATGGGATTGCTGGGTCAAAGGAATTTCCGTTTCTAGATCCTTGAGGAATCGCCACACTGTCTTCCACAATTGGAACTTATTTACACTCCCACCAACAGTGTAAAAGTGTTCCTATTTCTCCACATCCTCTCCAGCATCTGTTGTCTCCAAATTTTTTAATGTTTGCCATTCTGACTGGTGTGAGATGGTATCTCAATGTGGTTTTGATTGGCATTTCTCTAATGACCAATGATGATGGGCATTTTTTCATGTTTGTTGGCTGCATAAATGTCTTCTTTTGAAAAGTGTCTGTTCATATCCTTCACCCACTTTTGAATGGGTTTGTTTGTTTTTTTTTTTCTTGTAAATCTTCTTTAGTTCTTTGTAGATTCTGGATATTAGCTCTTTGTCAGATGGGTAGATTTGCAAAATTTTTTTCCCATTCTGTTGGTTGCCAATTCACTCTAATGATTGTTTTTTTTGATGTGAAGTTCTTAAGTTTAATTAGATCCCATTTGTCTATTTTGGCTTTTGTTGCCATCGCTTTTGGTGTTTTAGTCATGAAGTCCTTGCCTATGCCTATGTTCTGAATGGTTTTGCCTAGGTTTCTCCTAGGGTTTTTATGGTGTTAGTTCTTATATTTAAATCTTTAATCCATCTGAAGTTAATTTTTGTATAAGGTGTAAGGAAGGGGTTCAGTTTCAGCTTCCTGCATATGGCTAGCCAGTTTTCTCAGCATCATTTATTAAACAGGGAATCCTTTCCCCATTGCTTGTTTTTGTCAGGTTTTTCAAAGATCAGATGGTTGTAGATGTGTGGCATTCCTTCCGAGGCCTCTACTCTGTTCCATTGGTCTATATCTCTGTTTTGGTACCAGTATCATGCCGTTTTGATTACTGTAGCCTTGCAGTATAGTTTAAAGTCAGGTAGCATGATGTCTCCAGCTTTGTTCTTTTTGCTTAGGATTGTCTTAACCAAAAACAAAAACCATAATTATCTCAATAGATGCAGAGAAGGCCTTTGACAAAATTTGACAGTGCTTTATGCTAAAAACCCTCAATAAACTACGTATGGATGGAACATATCTCAAAATAATAAAAGCTATTTATGACAAACCCACAGCCAATATCATACTGAATGGGCAAAAACTAGAAGCATTCCCTTTAAAAACTGGCACTAGACAAGTGTGCCTTCTCTCACCACACCTATTCAATATAGTATTGGAAGTCCTAGCCAGAGCAATTAGACAAGAAAAAGAAATAAAGGGCATTCTATTAGGAAAAGAAGGAGTCAAATTGTCCCTATTTGCAGATGACATGATCATATATGTAGAAGACCCCATCGTCTCAGCCCAAAACCTCCTTAAGCTGATAAGGAACTTCAGTAAAGTCTCAGGATATAAAATCAATGTGCAGAAATCACACACTTTCCTATACACCAACAACAAACAGAGAGCCAAATCTTGAGCAAACTCCCATTCACAATTGCTACAAGGAGAATAAAATGCCTAGGAATACAACTAACAAAGTATGTAAAAAACCTCTTCAAGGAGAACTACAAACCACTGATCAAGGAAATAAGAGAGGACACAAACAGATGGAAAAACATTCCATGCTCATGGTTAGGAAGAATCAATATTGTGAAAACGGCCATACTCCCCTAAGTAATTTATAAATTCTGTCATGATTTTTTTACCTATAGGCATAACCTCAAAAGACAGGTTCTTTCCTAAGGAATATTAAATTTGTTAGACAGAGTGGAAATAATCTAACTTAATTCTATCCCCTATTAGTATAGTATATTTTTTAAATTATAAGTTATATTCTATAATCCTACATCCTGATATGTTGCAAAATTTCAAATTTCTTCATATGTGTGCATTGATAAGAACAGATTTTGAAAAAAACAGACACTGGTTGAATCTTGGCTCTGTTATTTACTACCAAATTTATTTTAAAATTCGATTAAAATTTATAGAGTTGTTGGATTTACGGGCTATTAATGCAAAATAATGAGGATGACAATAGTCACATATTAGGTGCCAAATAAATGGTGGTATTTATAAGTGACTATTTTCCCAAACTTGCAGTAACTTCCTTTAAGTGTCAAAATGCTAACACTTTAAAAACATTTTGTAGAGAATATATCTACAAAGACCTCATGTTTCACTACCATATTTAACTGTGTAACAGAATAGAAATGTTATTTTTAAGTAGTGCCCAAAGATGTAGCATTTCTTAGAGCTGTCTTAGAGACCGTGAGTTAAGAAACAGATGAGCGTTTGCATGAGTAGACATGCTTCAACCCAGAAAACTTATTATGGCTGTTTATATATCAGAGTTCTCTCTAAAATTTTCTTAGAATATTGACTTCTACTGCTTTAAAATGTACAAAGCCAAGTGTAGTGGTGCATACCTGTAGTCCCAGCTTACTCAGGATGCTGAGGCAGGAGAATCAATTGAGCCCAGTAGGTCGAGACTAGTCTACAAAACATAGAGAGATCCCATCTCAAAGACAAATGCACAAAAGATCAAATAAATATTAATATGTCAATTTCCTAAGACTCTTTTTTGCAAACACGTAACACATACAGAAAAACTTATAGTACAATTAATACCCATATATCCTCACCTAGGTCAATCAATGATTGATAGAAAGAGAGAGAGATCTTTTCTTTTTCTGGATCATTACAACTTATTCCTAAATATTTCAGTGTATACTCCTTATAAAAATGCTATTTTTCTACATAAGCCTGAGCCCAACATAATTATCACACCCAAAAAACATAATATTGATAGAAAACTATAACCTATTATAAAGGCCTTATTCAAAGTTTTTCCAATTATTCAATTACAACCATTGAAGTTTTATTGAAATCTTCAGGATCTCATATTGTTATTTAGTTGCCATGTCTCTTTATTATAAACTGAAACCATTTTCTAATCTTTTTTAGCTGTCTTTCATTGCACATTTTTAAGATTCTAAGCAGCTTGTTTTATAGAATGAGCCACAGATCCGTCTGATTGCTTCTTTTGATTAGATTGGGTTTTGTTAATGTTGGCAAAAAATGTTGCATGATGTCAATTTCATCTCACTATTGGTGATATTTAATTCAATCACTTCGTTAAGGTGATATTCACAACATTTCTCCCCTATAAAGACACCTGTCCCATTGTAATTAACATGTAATTTATGGGAAGATATTCTGAGACTCTTTGAGTATCCTCCCCAAGTATGCTTTAGCCAGTGCTTTTAGTAGTTATCTTAATCCATTTCTTCTACATTTATTAGTTACACACCTTCTGTAGTGCTTTCTTCTTGTGCCATGGTTTAATTTAAAAATTATTTATGTAGATTAATACATTAATTTTAATTCATTATTATAACTCCTTATCATTATTTATTCATGTCCATGCTAAAATTGTCCCACACTGAACCAATGAAAAGTTCTTCAACATTCTACCTCTGTTTATAAATCACATCCTTACTTTCTAGCATAAGTTGCATAGGAAACTGCAGACATAAAAGTAGAATACTGGCTTACTTTTTATCTTTCTGCTCCCACCTTGGAATACATCATTTGTCAAAAGAGTGGTTTATTTTATCTTAGGATGGATTTTAGAAACCAAAATCTGAACACTGGGTTTCCTTATTGACATTCTGATGTCATGTGTGTAGGCCATATCAGCAAATTTTACCTAACATATGTAAATATGTACCTATTGTCATTTTTAATCTAGCCTTTAGACTAAATATGAGTCTATACTGATTCTTTAAGTCTAATTCAGTACTACAAGTTTTATTCTGATCTTCCTTCCTAACTGTAACTTCCATCTATGACAGTAAAAAAGTAACTCCAACCATGCACTGCTCATTTACATCTTTGTTACCACCAGTATACTTGTATGAGTTTACAATTGTTAATCCATAGCACAATGAGAAACAAATTTGCCAGCTTTGGTAGAATCTATGTGTATAGTTTCTTTAGTCTTCAGGGTTACAGTTTCCAATCAAGATATCACTTTACAAAGCTTACTAGGTCAGTTCCCTTTTGATCCCAACCACTTTGGTGTGAATGTATCATACATTTGTAATATAGTTAGATCCATTTGTGAAAGTCTGCATTCCATCAAAGGATCCCTTAACATCCAGGTCACTCTGTTGCAGTTGCTTTTAGTTTGCATTCATCAAAGCTCACTCTTCTGTAATATACAGCTCAATGTGTGTTGACAAATGATTAGAGTTCACTACTTCAGTGACATGTAAACAATAGTTTCTTCAAACTAAAATCTCCCTTTTCTGACAATCATCCTACTCCTCCAGTTCTTGGCAGCCACCAATCTGTTTTCTATCCCCAAGGTTATGCTTATTCTAGAACATCATGTGAATGGAATCAAATACTATGTATAGCCGTAGGCCTAGCTTTTTTCTCTTAGTAAAATATCCATGTTTCTTTACAAATCAATTGCTCATTCCTTTTCTTTCTTTTCTTTTTTTTTTTTTGGATCACTCAATAGTATTCCATTGTATGAATATATGACAGTTTACCCATTATCCATCCTGTTGAAGAATGTCTTGCTTCCATTACTTTTTCTTTCTTTTGTTCTGAGACAGAGTTTTAATCTTGCTGCCCAGTCTGGAATGCAATGGCACAATCTTGGCTCACTGCAACCTCTGCCTCCTGGGTTCAAGTGATTCTCCTGCCTCAGCCTCCCAGGTAGCTGGGATTACAGGCATATGCCACCACACCTGGCTAATTTCGTATTTTTAGTAGAGATGGGGTTTCTCCATGTTGATCAGGCTGGTCTGGAACTCCCAACCTCAGGTGATCCACCCACCTTGCCCTCCCAAAGTGCTGGGGTTATAGGCATGAGCTACCGCAACTAGCTTGTTGCTTCCATTTCTTCCTGAAACTGCGAAAGCATTTGCATAAAAATATTTGTGTGAACATAAGTTTGCCATTCACTTTGATAACTAGGAGTGGAATTCCAGTGTCTTCCAGAGAGGCTTTACTATTTTATATTCTTATCAGCATTGAATGAGAAAGTATCTGTTGTTCCCCTATCAATTTCTATAGATTTATTTTATATCATGGTATATTACTAAATTTTTTTTGTATATATGAGTTTATCATGGGGATTTTATGCATATTATCTTATAAACTGCTAATATAGCTCATTTTACTCCTTTTCCAATTATGCTTTTTACTGATTTTTCTTTAATTATAGCAGTTAATATCACACACAAAAAAGAAATCTCAACAGCACTGTCAGTATGTTGTCCTTTTACTTAACCTTAGTGGGAAAGTGAGAATGTCTCTGGTATTTCCACATTAAATAATTATATATGTGCATATGTGCATATGAAACTATCCAATAACTCCTATTTCAGAAATCATTGTTATGAAAAATTGGCACTGGATTTTGTTGACATCCCTTTCCATTTAAGCAAGACACATTGCTTCCTTAATGTGGACATGTTTGCTGTTATTTAGTTTAGAACTTTTCTGAATTAAAAAAAATATTTACAGTCAGAATAGTCTATGAGTTGGGTAGATTATTTGGTGTCTTCCTTATCTGATTTAATGATCAACTTTATACTGTTTTCATAGAATCTACTTAAAAGTTTTACTTCATTTTCTGTGATTTAGAATGTAACATTGGATCTACTTAGTCTTCGAAGCTTTGGTAGGATTTTCCTGTGAAACTATTTGGGTGAGCTGAGGTTTTATTGTTATTGTTATTTCTTGTTTTCTCATTTTTTGTGTGTAATTTTTTAATAGCTCTTCTGTTTTCCTGAGTTATATTTCCTATGTTCTTCTAAGAAACTGTTGCAAGCTTTAATCAACTATGATCAATCAAAGGTCTTTATTCTAACACCACTTGGATTTCAGATTTGTTGATCTCTTTTGGGAGGTCCCAAAGGGCTCATTCACCATCTCTGATTACCACAGACTGTAGCCTTTATTTTCAGTCTTTTATTATTTACTCTTTATTCTTTGTGTAGGTGTTTGTTTTAACCAATTTAAAGCTCTCCTTCATTTAAGTACTCATCATTGCTATTACTAGAGAGAGTAGCTTCCTCCCATAAGTGATAAAAATGTTTATTAGAGAAAATGGATGCATAATTCCACAATTCTTGATCTCTCTATAATAATGAACTTTCTTTTCCCGGCCATGCTATCTGTGATTGCATTCTCTACTGGATGCCATAAATCAAGGACTGTTTTAAATTCTTGCTGATGGAAAAGTTACGTTTTGGTCAAGGTCTCAGCTGAAAATTGTTTAGATACATTTCATAGCAGCATGACATTCCCTGTGTCCTTTAGAGCTATTAAAAATCAAAACAAAGACTTACTATTCAATTCTACTAAGCCTATTTTAAAGTATTTGACTAATTTATTAAAAACTATCATGTTTTTCTTTCAGAGGCTTCCCCATATTCACTTCAAATAAATCTTGTTACTAATTGTGTCTATGTTGTTACAGTCACTGAAGTGCTCAACCCAATTCACAGTTTGTATTTGTGTGGCCAAGACTCACATTCAATATTCACAACTATCCTATACATAGAAAACTAAGCCTGGACACGTTGGTTTATGTCTGTAATTCCAGCAGTTTGGGAGGCCGAGGCAGGCAGATCACAAGGTCAAGAGATGGAGACCATCCTGGCCATCATGGTGAAACCCCATTTCTACTAAAAAATACAAAAAATTAGCTGGGCGTGGTGGCACGCACCTGTAGTCCCAGCTACTTGGGAGGCTGAGGCAGGAGAATCACTTGAACCCGGGAGAGGTTGGTGAGCCGAGATTCTGCCACTGTACTCCAGCCTGGCGACAGAGGGAGACTGTCTCAAAAATACAAACAAACAAGAACAAAAAAAAAATGCATAGTGAACCTCAGAATATAACAAATAAGACTGGTTAATGGCCAGATTCATCATTTTGAGAAATAATCTATGTTTATCACAATTAATTTCAACAATTACATAATTGTGTGACTTTGGAGTGCTTTGTACTGGTTGTTCCTTTTTATGTTTAGTGTTTCTTTCAGGAGCTCTTTTAAGGCAAGCCTGGTGGTGATGAAACATCCTAGCAATTGCTTGTTTGTAAAGGATTTTATTTCTCCTTCAGTTATGAAGCTTAATTTGGCTGGATATGAAATTCTAGGTTGAAAGTTCTTTTCTTTAAGGATATTGAATATTGGCCCCCACTCTCTTCTGGCTTGTAGGGTTTCTGCCTAGAGATCCACTGTGAGACTGATGTACTTCCCTTTGTGGGTAACTCAACTTTTCTCTCTGGCTGTCCTTAGCATTTTTTCCTTCATTTCAACCCTGGTGAATCCGATGATTGTGTGCCATGGGGTTGCTCTTCTTGAGGAATATCTTTGCAGTGTTCTCTGTATTTCCTGGACTTGAATGTTGGCCTGCCTTGCTAGGTTGAGGAAGTTCTCCTGGATAATATCCTGAACAGTGTTTTCCAGCTTGGATTCATACTCTCCATCACATTCAGGTACACCTATCAAAAGTAGATTAGGTCTTTTCACATAATCCCATATTTCTTGGAGGCTTTATTCATTTCTTTTCACTCTTTTTTTTTCTAATCATGCCTTCTCATTTTATTTCATTGAGTTCGTGTTCAATCTCTGATATCCTTTCTTCTGCTTGGTCAATTTGGCTATTGAAACTTGTGTATGCTTCACAAAGTTCTCGTGCTGTGTTTTTCAGCTCCATTAAGTCATTTATATTCTTCTCTAAGCTGTTTATTCTCATTAGCATTTCATCGAACCTTTTTTCAAAGTTCTTAGTTTCTTTGCATTGGGTTAGAACATGTTCTTTTAGCTCAGAGAAGTTTGTTAATACCCACCTTCTGAAGCCTGCTTCTGTCAATTCATCAGACTCATTCTCCATCTAGCTTTGTTCCCTTGATGGTGAGGAGTTGTGATCCCTTGGAGGAGGAGAGGCATTCTGGTTTTTTGGTGTTTTCATCCTTTTTTCACTGGTTTCTTCCCATTTTCATGGATTTATCTACCTGTGGTCTTTGTAGTTGGTGACTTTCTGATGGGGTCTCTGAGTGGACGTCCTTTTTGTTGATGTTGAAGTTATTTCTTTCTGTTTTTTAGTTTTCCTTCTAACAGTCATGCCCCTCTGCTTTAAGACTGCTGGAGATCCACTCCAGACCCTGCTTGCCTGGGGATCACCTAATGTGGCTGCAGAAGAGCAAGGGTTGCTGCCAGTTTCTTCTTCTTTTATCTTCATCCCAGAAGGGTACCTGTCAGATGTCAGCCTTAGCTCTCCTTTATGAGGTGTCTCTTTGGATATTGGGGGTTGAGGAGCTGCTTGAGGAGACAGTCTGTCCCTTACAGGAGTTCAAGTGCTGAGCTGGGAGCTCCATTGTTCCATTCAGAGCTGCTGGGCAGATATGTTTAAGTCTGCTACAGCGGAACTCATAACTGCCTTTACTCCCAGGTTCTCTGTCCTGGGAAGCTGGGGCTTTATTTACAAGTTCCTGACATGCTGCTGCCTTTTTTCAGAGATGCCTTGCCCAGCAAGGAGGTAGTCTAGTCACAGTCTGCCAGCAGAGGTGTTGCTGAGCTACCGTGGGCTCTGCTCAGCTGCTGTGTGAACTTCCTTGCGGTTTTGTTTACAGAGGTACAGTTAGAACTGCCTCAGTAATGGTGGACTGTCTCAGTAAAGGCAGATTGCCTCAGTAATGGTGGACTGCCTTAGAAATGGCGGACTGCCTTGGTGCCTTAGTAGTGGTAGACTGCCTTGGTAATGGGTGACACGCTTCCCTGCACTGAGCTGGACTGTCCCGGGTCCAGCTGCACTTGCTGGGAAACTCAGTCCAGAGTGTTTCAGATTGCTGGTCTTTGTGGGGGTGGGACCCACTGATCCAGATCACCTGGCTCCCTGTTTCAGCCACCTTTTTTTCAGTTGAATGGGCGGCTCTGTCTCCCAGGTGTTCCTGGCACCAGTTGAAATGGCTGCCTGCATTTGTGTGAGTTTTTGTGCGAAGACCCGCGGCACCAGCTGAAACAGCCATAATGGAAACTTGTGGTGCTTTTCAGCTCTGGAATCTCCTGGTCTGTGGGCAGCAAAAACTGGTTGGGAAATGTGGTGATCACTCATTTTTAGTTATTTATATAAGATAAAGTCTTGATATTAGAAGAAATGTCAGAGAAGTGTTTAGAAATGATTTATACTTAAGCAATTAAAGAATTTCCCCTAAAGGTAGTGCTAGTTTACTCACTTCTTCTATGTTATGTATTGTGTTCAAAGCATCTATAAGAGATTCTCCTTCTCTGTCTCAAATCTCATACACAAATTAGAGTGCTCTAGCATCACCACCTACCACTTACTATAGTTACCATCTTAATAGTGAATACTAGTGACAGACAAAAAGTTCCTTCCAGGCTGTTTCTTTTTTCTTCTCTCTCTCTCCCTGTCTCTCTTTACTGCTCAATAGAGAATTCCGTGGTGATGTTCTGTTTGCTGGAGATGTTAAGAAGCAATGTGCAAATAATGTATATAAGAGAAAATGTTGTCTCTCTTTGGTCCTTTCTTCCCAGTAAAGTGCTAGATAACAAATAGAAATGATAAAAAAATCGAGACATATTTTAGTGATTTTTATATTCTCATTGATGAATGGACAAGATGAAGACATTCCTTGAAAGAGTAAGATCATTATATCAAATGTGTTCCTTATAGCTTTTAAGATCCCTCAGTGTCACTTAAATTATTGCTGGAAGTCTGTGGCTTATTGATAACTGGTTTGTTTTTATTTCTATGAGAAAATATGGCAAATAGTGAATTCAGAGACAGAGCACTTTGACTTTAAGTGCTTCTAGCATCCAGCCTGTTGTCCTGAAATTTTTGTGCACTTCGGAAATGATTTCTTCTTATATATAATCTGCTCTTTCTAAATTAAGAGTCAGAAAACTACCAACCCTGGGCCAAATCTAGCCTTCTGCCTGTTGTTATAAATAAAGTTTTATTGGAACACAGTAATGCCCATCTGTTTAGGCACTTCTGGCTGCTTTCCTGCTACAATGGCAAGGCTGAAAAATTGCAACAGATAACACACATAGCCTGCAAAGCCTGAAATATTTATTTTCTATGCTTCTATAGAAAAAGTTTGCCAACCCTTGCACTAAATAGTTGTACTTTGGTTCACTTGTAAAGTAGCTTCTCTTACTCTGTTTAGATTCTCTGTTCTTTTATGATTTAAATACTGCTTGTAGAAAAATCATTACCAAATAAGGGACAGAAACAGAAAGGCTTTCTATATGGCTACTTACTGTTACATATGAAAATGAATAACAGATTCAGTTATCCTCCTCTATGACCTCAACTTCAAGAGGTCATTAGGAATAGATTCATGATAGATAGATAGATATAAACATGAGCTATATATTTAGATGATTTATCCATATGGATTCCCAATGTGACTTATAAATTTTTTTCAATTAACTTTATAAACAACATCTCATTTCCTAGGTCCAGTCAGATTCTTCTTTAGTAACTCAAGTGCAGCAAGTTAGCTCTTATCCCATTTTTATCTGTTTTATCACCAAACCAGCCTCATATTTATTCTATAATATCTTACATAATTTGGCCATTAGCTGTCCATGGTAGATTGATCACATGTGGCAATTTATCCCCCACCAAGGAACCTAAATTAGATATTTTACAGAAATACAATTGTAAATCAGGAAAGAAACACAGAACAGGAAAAGAGTGACAGTGAAGGGGAAATACAAAAGTATATTTGGAAGACTGAATGTTAGCTTAAGTGCGACTTAGCAGCCAGAAAAAGCTACAATCTGCTAAGTAAATAGAAGGCTAATTTGCCATTAAGAGATCCAAAGTGGAAAACCATTAGGGAAACAACTGGGGAATTCTTAATAAAATCTTTCATTTATTTGTTTTGATAAATACATTATGTTATGAGACAGGTTAACATAAAGAGAAAAGTTGGGTGAACTATTTTTGTAATTCTTTTATAAGCCTAAAATTATTTCAAGGTAAGTTGTTTTAAAGTGACACTTTCATGTCATTAAACAGTTCTGCATCTAGTAGGGAAACTCATGGATAGAAATGTGAACAAAAAAATCAACAGAAATGAATGTTATGCCAAGAAAGCTCTGATGATGGTTCCCTCAAGTACCACGGTAAACCAGGGTAATTACTGATAACCCAACAATACTATGCGAATAGGAAGAACCTAGATATCAGGCAAACCTTCTTGGAAAAGGTCTTTCCACATTTTCTTGTAAAAAATAAGTAAGAGTTATCAAGGGTCTATAGTCTGAATATGTTCCCTAAAAATCCAAATGCACCAGTATTGGGAAATGGGGCCTTTGACGAAGTGTTTAGGTCATCAGGGCTTTGACCTCAAGAATGGGTTAATGCTATAGGGTATTAGAGAAGTGATTAAGAGAGGAAGGTTTTAAATACCATTAATTGAGTAAAACTTGAGTAAAGTATAATTCAGTATCATTTGGATTTGGGGCTGTTGAAAAAGGAAAATCCAGAATGAACCTGGGTGATTGCTTAGAAAACTAGTTGCCAAAAAGTACCAGTCACCAAGATTTAGAAAAAAGGAGCAAGCAGGTTTGGTTGCAGAGAAAGACTGTAGGGAATCAATTCCATTTTTACCTGTTATTTTCAGCTGGACACAAAATTATTTTAATAGGCTGTTAAAACTCAGCAGAGTCACTCTACATTAGCTATAAATTTAGAAATGATTTTCTACTTGATAATATGGAATTAAATATATTTGCATAGGGAAAGTTTAAAGTGAAAAGAACAAACAAAAATAAAACTGGGAATACCAACATTTGAGTAAAGTGAAGGAAGACAACCCTGCAAAGGAAATTAAAACAATCTAACACAGAAAAACAGAGGAGAAACAAAGAAAAAGTTAGTGGTTTTCCAGGCGGTAAAAGAAAAAAAGTTTCAGGAAAAAAGGAGAACCCAAAACTCCCAAATGTTTTGGGTATCAAATTATAAAACAATTAACATATTTGGGGTTTGTAACTAGCAACTCATTGATAAACTTAAGAAAGCTATTTTAGAAGTCAGAATAAGGTATATTGAATTGGTTAAAAAATACAGAAGAGATGACCCTTTTGACTTTTATATGCAAATGATAAAAATATCATTAAAGTGTTCTTTATGATGGTATAAATTGTAATCACATGTATATAATGAATAAAAAGTAGAAGTAGAAAGGCTGGAAAAAGGAGAAAAAGAGAGAATTCATGGTAGAAAAATCTCCTGAGGATCTTAAATGAAATTGAGTCCTTGACCCAAGTGCAAATTTTACTGTTGATCAGGAGACAAGACTTCTTTAAAATATGAAAGCCAATAAAGAAGCGATAATCAAATAAATTATAGAACACCTCCCTGAGCTAAAGAAATACTTCAAACTAAAATGACTTAGTTTGTTGGGCACCTTTAACACTAGAGATAAATATCTATCTGAAACAACTTCAGCAATGTGTTTAAATTGAAAAATAAAAACACTTTTAGGCCTTGAAAAAGATCAAAGAGGTAAACTATTTGCTTCTACTATCTGCAATACAGGAAACGAGAAAGGCTAAAAAAAATGTACAGTTTGTGAGACAAAATTAACTGTGATCTCATTCATGATTTGGCTCTCTGCTTTTCTATTGTTGGTGTACAGAAATGCTTGTGATTTTTGTATATTGATTTTTATCCTGAGACTCTGTTGCAGTTGCTTATCAGTTTAAGGAGGTTTTGGGCTCAGAAGATGGGGTTTTCTAGATATACAATTATGCCATCTGCAAAGAGAGACAATTTCACTTCCTCTCTTCCTATTTGAATATTCTTTATTTCCTTCTCTTTCCTGATTGCACTGGCCAGAACTTCCAATACTATCTTGAATAGGAGCAATAAGAGAAGGCATCCCTGTCCTGTGCTGGTTTTCAAAGGGAATGCTTCTAGCTTTTGCCCATTCAGTAGGATATTGGCTGTGGCTTTGTCATAAATGGCTCTTATTATTTTGAGATATATTTCATCAACACTTAGTTTACCAAGAGTTTTTAACATGAAGGGATGTTGAATTTTATCAAAGGCCTTCTCTGTGTCTATTGAGATAATCATATGGCTTTTGTCATTAGTTCTGTTTATGTGATAAATTACATTTATTGATATGTGTATGTTGAACCAGGCTTATATTCCAGGGATGAAGCCAACTTGATTGTGGTGAATATGCTTTTTGATGTGCCACTGTGGTTTGCCAGTATTTTATTCAGGATTTTTGCATAGATGTTCATCAGGGATATTGCCATGAAGTTTTCTTTTCTTTCTTTTTTTTTCTTTAATTCTTCTTTAAAAAAATGGGATAGGTGTGCAGAATGTACAAATTTGTTACATAGGTATACATATGCCATGGTGGTTTGATGGAACCATTGACCCATACGTTTTCTTATTTTCTGGTATTTCTGCTAGGTTTTAGTGTCAGGATGTTGACCTCATAAAATGAGCTAGGAAAAAGTCCCTCCTTTCAATTGTTTGGAATAGTTTCAGAAGAAATTGTACTAGCTCCTCTTTGTTCCTCTGGTAGAATTCGTCTGTAAATTTATCTGGTCCTGAGCTGTTTTTGGTTGGTAGGCTATTTACTACTGCCTCAATTTCAGAACTTGTTATTGATCTATTCAGGGATTCTACTTCTTACTGGTTTAGTCTTGGGAGGGTGTATATGTCCAGGAATTTATCCATTTCTTCTAGATTTTCTAGTATATTTACATAGAGATATTTATAACATTCTCTGATGGTTGTTTGTATTTCTGTGGTCTTGTGGTAATATCCCCTTTATCATTTTTCATTGTGTCTATTTGATTTTTTTCTCTTTTCTTCTTTATTAGTATAGCTAGTGATCTATCAATTTTACTAACTTTTTGGAAAAAAGGATTCTGGATTCACTGATTTTTTGGAAGGATTTTTGGTGTTTCTATCTCCTTCAGTTTCATCTGATCTTGGTTATTTCAGTCTTCTGCTAGCTTTGGATTTGTTGGTTCTTGCTTCTCTAGTTCTTTTAGTTGTGATGTTAGGGTGCCAATATGAGCTCTTTCCAGCTTTCTGATGTGGGCAGTTAGTGCTATAAATTTCCCTCTTAATACTGCTTAAGCTGTGTCCCAGAGATTCTAGTACATTGTCTCTTGGTTCTCACTGGTTTCAAATAACTTCTTGATTTCTGCCTTAATTTCATTATTTACCCAGGAGTCATTCAGGTTCAGGTTGTTCAATTTCCATGTAGTTGCGTGGTTTTGAGTGAGTTTCTTAATCTTGAGTTCTAATTTGATTGCACTGTGTTCTGAGAGACTGTTTGTTATTATTTCAGTTATTTTGAATTTTCTGAGGAGTGTTTTACTTCCAATTATGTGATCAATTTTAGAGTAATTGTCATGTGGCACTGTAAAGACTATATATTGTGTTGTTTGGGGCTGGAGAATTCTGCAGATAGATATCATGTCCACCTGATTCAGAGCTACATTCAAGTCCTGAATATCTTTGCTAATTTTCTGTCTTGATGATCTGTCTCATATTGACAATTAGGTTTAAATTCTATCACTATTATTGTATGGGAGTCTAAGTCACCCTGTAGGTCTCTGAGAACTCCCATTCACAATTGCTACAAAGAGAATAAAATGCCTAGGAATACAGCTAACAAGGGATGTGAAGAACCTCTTAACAAAGAACTACAAACCACTGCTCAAGATAATAAGAGAGGACACAAACAAATGGAAAAACATTCCATGCTCGTGGATAGGAAGAATCAATATTGTGAAAATGGCCATACTGCCAAAAGTAATTTATACATTCAATGCTATTCCCATCAAACCAGTGACTCTCTTCACAGAATTAGAAAAAGCTACTTTAAATTTTACATGGAACCAAAAAAGAGTACAGATAGCCAAGACAATCCTAAGCAAAAAGAACAAAGCTTGAGGCATCACTCTACCCAACTTCAATCTATACTACAAGGCTACAGTAACCAAAACAGCATGGTACTGATACTAAAGCAGACACATAGACAAATGAAACAGAAAAGAGATCTCAGAAATAACAACATTACATCTACAACCATCTGATCTTTGACAAACCTGACAAATACAAGCAATGGGGAAAGGATTCTATTAAATACATTGCACTGGGAAAACTGGTTAGCCATCTGCAGAAAATTGAAACTGGGCCCCTTCCTTACATGTTATACAAAAAAAAAAAAAACTCAAGATGGATTAAAGATTTAAATGTAAAGCCCAAAACTATAAACATTCTAGAAGAAAACCTACGTAATACCATTTAGAACACAAGCACAGGAAAAGATTTCATGACCAAAACACCAAAAGCAATTGCAACAAAAGCAAAAATGAACAAATGGAACCTACTTAAACTAAAGAGCTTCTGCACAGCAAAAGAAACTATCATCAGAGTGAACAGGCAACAAATGGAATTGGAGGAAACTTTTGCAATCTATCCATCTGACAAACATTTAATATCCAGAATCTACAAGAAATGTAAACAAATTTACAAGAAAGACAAGAAATAACCCAATCAAAAGTGGGCAAAGGACATGAACAGACACTTCTCAAAAGAACACATTTATGAGGCCAACAAACATATGAAAAAAAGTTCAATATTGCTGATCATTAGAGAAATGCAAGTTAAAACCACAGTGAAATACCATCTCATGCCAGTCAGAATGGCAAGAAACAACAGATAAGTCAAGAAACAACAGATACTGGTGAGGCAGTGGAGAAATGGGAACACTTTTAAACTGTTGGTAAGAATGCAAATTAGTTCAACCATTGTAGAAGACAGTGTGGCAATTCCTCAATGACCTAGAACCAGAAATACCATATGACCCAGAAATCCCATTACTGGGTATATACTTGAAGGAATATAAATCATTCTATTATAAAAATAACCTGCATGCGTTTTTTTTTTTTAATGGCAGCACTATTCACACTAGCAATGGCACGGAATCAACCCAAATGCCCATCAATGATAGAATGGATAAAGAAAATGTGGTACATATATACCACGGAATACTATGCAGTCATAAAAAGGAATGAGATTATGTCTTTTGCAGGGACATGGATGAAGGTGGAAGTCATTATCCTCAGCAAAGTAACACAGGAACAGAAAATTGAACACTACATGTTCTCACTCCTAAGTGAGAGCTGAACAATGAGAACACATGGACACAGGGAGGGTAACAATACTCACTGGGGGATGTTGGGGGAGGGCAAGGTGAGAAGAACATTAGGGAAAAGAGCTAATGCATGCTGGGCTTAATACCTAGGTGACAGGTTGATAGGTGCAGCAAACCATCCCATGGCACATGTTTACATATATAACTAACTTGCATGTCCTGCACAGGTACCCTAGATCTTAAATTAAATTTAATTTAAAAAACCCCTGAGATATAATAACCCTATTCTTTCATAGACATATGAAGACTGAAATGGACTTGTATGCTTTTTAGAAAAAGTTGCTTATGTTTTCCAGAAAAATGGCATGCCCTCTGTCATTTCATTCAAGATTGTTCAAATGTCACCTTTTACAGAGTGTTTTCTTAAACATTTTTAATAATGTTTCATTACATCCTATCTCTTAACCTTGTGTGATTTTCTTGATATCACTTTTCATCACCAAATAATACAGTGTATAGCTTTTTGTCTGCATTTCTCACTGCTATTTCTACACTGCCTAAAACAGCATCTGGAATCTGCGTGCCTAATAAAACATATACACCAATGGCAGGTAAATTTTATGGTCTTTACTATCTTTTACAAGTAGAAGGGGATATTCTCTGCTTTAAAAAAGAGATAGAGAATGTGAGGAACTTATAAACATGAGGAAATGATCCAAGTTTATAATTGTTTTGGAGAGTTGAAAAGGTAATTAAATACAAGAAGCTAAAGAAATGCTGGAGGTCATTTATTGGTTCATTTACTCATTCGTTCAGCTACATTTACTGAGTTCTTACTATATTAACATCACCTTTTCCCTGTTGCCCTCTCAAGGACTTTGCTCTCTGAGTTCTTTAAGATTTGTGTCATATCTTTCTCTCTTTCTCAGTCATTATTCTTTCTTTTTATTGAGTGTTTCCATAGTCACAAAAACATTCACTAGGAAATAGTATTCTATAAAGCGTTTTTCCTCTAACTCCACATCCCACTTCAATCTTTACTTATTTTTTTCTGCTGCCCATCACAACCAAGTATCTCCAGTTACATTATTACATCATCTACTATTTTTTAAATGTGGTAGAAGTTTTAAACTTTAAAGAGTATAGTAACTTATGTACTATGAACATGTGCAATACCATAGTTATAATTAACAAATACTAATATTTTGTCATATTGCTTGTCATTTTTTTCTCAGTGGATGGATGAATAAAGAACATATGGTACATATACATAAAAGGATACTACTGAGCCTTAAGAAGGAAGGAAATCCTGTCATTTGTGACAACATGGATTAACCTGGAGGATATTATGTTAAGTAAAATAAGCCTGTCATACAAAAATAGATATACAGACCAAAGGAACAAAATAGAGACCCCCAGAAGTAAAACCACACATCTGCCACCAACAGATCTTCAACAATGTTGACAAAAACAAACAAGGGGAAAGAATACCCTGTTCAATAAGTGGTGCTGGGAAAACTGGCTAGCCATATATAAAAGAATGAAACTGAGCCCTTACTTCTCACCATATATAAAAATTACCTCAAGATAGACGAAAGACTTTTAAATGTAAAATGTCAAACTATAAAACTCCTGGAGGAAAACCTAGGAAATACTCTTTGGGACATCAACCTTGGCAAAGAATTTACGTTAAGTCCTTAAAAGCAAATGGAACAAAAACAAAAATTGACACTTGAGATCTAATTAAACTAAAGATTTTCTACACAGTAAAAGAAACCATCAACAGTGTAAACAGGGAACCTACAGAATGGGAGAAAATACGTGCAAACTATGCATGTGACAAATGACTAATATCCAGAATCTATAATGAACTTAAAAAAACAAATTAAAAAAAAGTTGAAAGTAGGCAAAGAACATGAACAGACACCATTCAAAAGAAAACATACAAGCAGCGACCAAACATATATGAAAAAAGGCTCAACATCACTAATCATCACAAGAATGCAAATCAGAACCGTAAGGAGATATCATCTCACACCAGTCAAAATGGGTATTATTAATAAGTTTAGAAAATAACAGATATTGGTGAGGTTGCAGAGAAAAGGCAATGCTTTTCTGTGGGAAGCAGTTTGGAGATTTCTCAAATAACTAAAAATAGAATTACAATTTGACCCAGCAATTCCATGATTGGCTATATACCCAAAGGAAAATAAATTATTCTACTATTAGACACCTGCACTCAGATGTTCACCACAGCACTATTCACAGTGGCAAATACATGGAATCAACTTAGGTGCCCATCAACAGTGCATGTGGATTAAAAAAATTGGTACATTTACACCATGGAATACTATGCAGCTATAAAGAAGAGTGAATTCATGTCCTTTGCAGCAACATGGATTCAGCTAGAGGCCATTATCCTAAGATGAAAACAATAAACACTGGGAATTCTGAATGGGAAGAAGAAGGGAGAGGGCAAGGGTTGAAAAACTATCTATAGCATTCTATGTTCACTACTTGTTTAATGGGATTATTAGAAGCTTACACCTCTTACCACTCAATATACCCATGTAACAAGCTGCATGTGTACCTCCTGAATCTAAAATATGAATAAGAAGGAAAAATAAATAAATAAAACACACCAGTCACTGAAAGATAAATACTGTATGATCTCAATTATAGGTGGAATCTAAAAAAGTGAAATTCACAGAAGCAGAATTTAAAATGATAACTATATTAGAGGTTGGAGTGGTGGGGAAGAAGGGTGGGATTAGAAAATGTTGGTCAAAGGACACAAAATTTCAGGAATAAGTTCAAAAGATCTATCATACAACGTTGTGACTATGGTTATATAACAATATATTTTATTCTTAAAAATTCACAAGATAATAGATATTGTTATCACCACAAAAATGATAACTATAGGAAGTAACACATATGTTAATTAGCTGAATTTAGCCATTTCACAATGTGTAAATATAAATGTGTATGTTTTTGTTTTTCAATATATCATGTTGTATATAATTATATAAAATTTGATTTGCCAATTTAAAAAAAAATGAAATTTTTATATTCCTATACACCAATAATAGACAGAGAGCCAAATCATGAGTGAATGTCCATTCGTAATTGCTACAAAGAAAAGAAAAACAAGGGATGTGAAGGACCTCTTCAAGGAGAACTATAAACCACTGCTCAAGGAAATAAGAGAGGACACAAACAGGTAGGAAAACATTCCATGCTCATGGTTAGGAACAAACAATATCATGGAAATGACCATACTGTCCAAAGTAATTTATAGGTTAATCAATCTACCAATGACTTTCTTCACAGAATTGGAAATAACCACCTTAAATGTCATGAACCAAAAAAGATCCTGCACAGCCAAGACAATCCTAAGCAAAAAACAAACAAACAAACAAAAAAAAAACAAAGCTGAAGGCATCATGCTACCTGACTTCTTCAAACCATATTACAAGGCTAGTGTAATCAAAACAGCATAGTACTGTTACCAAAACAGAGATATAGACCAATGCAACAGAACAGAGGCCTCAGAAAGAACATCACACACCTACAACCATCTGATCTTTGACAAACTTGACAAAAACAAGCAATGGGAAAAGGATTCCCTATTTAATAAATGATGTTGGGAAAACTGGCTAGCCATATGCAGGAAGCTGAAACGGGATCCCTTCCTTACACCTTACACAAACATTAAATCTAGATGGATTAAAGATTTAAACATGAGGTCTAACACCAAAAAAACTCTAGAAGAAAACCTAGGCAATATCATTCAGGACATAGGCATGGTCAAGGACTTCATGACTAAAACACAAAAAGAAATGGCAACAAAAGCCAAAATAGACAAATGGGATCTAATTAAACTTAAGAGCTTCTGCACAGCAAAAGAAACTATCAATAGAGTGAACTGACAACCAACAGAATGGGAAAAAAATTTGCAATCTACCTATCTGACAAAGTGCTACTATCCAGGGTCTACAGAGAACTTAAACAAATTTACAAGAAAAATCAAACAACTCCATCAAAAAGTGGGTGAAGGACAAGAACAGACACTTTTCAAACGAAGACATTTATGCAGCCCACAAACATGAAAAAAAGCTCATCATCACTGGTCATTAGAGAAGTGCAAATCAAAACCACACTGAGATACCACCTCACACCAGTTAGAAGGGCAGTCATTAAAAAATCAGGAGACAATAGATGCTGGAGGGTATGTGGAGAAATAGGAACAGTTTTACACTGTTGGTGGGAGTGTAAATTAGTTCAACCATTGTGGAAGACAGTGTGGCAATTCCTCAAGGATCTAGAAATAGAAATACCATTTGACCCAGCAACCCCTTTACTGGGTATATACCCAAAATATTATAAATCATTCTACTGTAAAGACACATGCACACATATGTTCATTGTGGTACTGTTCACAATAGCAAAGAACCAACCCAAATGCCCATCAATGATAGACTGGACAAAGAAAATGTGGCACATATACACCGTGGAATACTATGCAGCCATAAAAATGGATGAGTTCATGTCCTTTGCAGGGACATGGATAAAGCTGGAAACCATTATTCTCAGGAAACTGACACAAGAACAGAAAACCAAACACCACATGTGGTGTTTGAACACTTATAAGTGGGTGTTGAAGAATGAGAACACACGGACACAGGGAGGTAAACATCACACACCGGGGGTTGGGGGATGGGGGTCTAGGGGAGGAATAGCAGGGGGTGGGGTATTGGGGAGGAATAGCATTAGGAGAAATATCTAATATAGATGACATGGAAATGGATGCAGCAAACCACCACCATGACACATGTATACCTATGTAATAAACCTGCACGATCTACACATGTACCCCAGAACTTAAATTATAATAAATAAATTAATTTAAAAAAGCATTTCTCAATAAATAAAGTTGTAGGTGACATATCCATGCTAACCTGTATTAAATTTAAATTTAGAACTAAAGATAAATAAAAGTAAATGCTAATAAATCATTACAAATTACTACACACTATAAAATCCCAAAATTAATAGGAGAAATGAAGAATGAAAGTCTAGAACAATCATATAAATTATTTAAATATGTTAAAAACAAAAACCATTCTACATAGAAAGATAATTTTATGAGCAAAGATATCTATAATAAATGCAAACAGATTAGGCTTCATTTTTTATGCTATAATGTTAGTTAATAATCAAGCTTATTTCTGAAATAATGCTTAATTTCAAGGGAAAATAAAAAAGGAAAGAATATAGAAAGCAATGAACTATCAACACAGGAGTGCAGATATCTCTTTGATATACTACATTCCTTGCTTACATATTCACCCAGAAGTGGAATTTCTGGATCATATGGTAGTTCTACTTTTAGTTTTTTGAGAAATCTCCTAACTTTTTCCATGGTGGCGGTACTAATTTACATTCCCACCAACACTGTACCAGGGTTTTCTCCACACTCTCCTCAGCATTTGTTATTGCTGTTTCTTGGATAAAAGCCATTTTAACCAGGGTAGGATAATATCTCACGGTAATTTTGATTTGCATTTCACTTATGATTAATGATGTTGAACATTTTTTCATATGCCTATTGGGCATTTCATATTGCTTCTGTATGATACCAATTGTCCAATTTTTCTTCGGGTGCTTGTGCTTTTGAGGTCTTACACAAGACATCTCTGCCCAAAACAACGTCCTGAAGCATTTTTCAATGTTTTCTTTTAGGAATTTTATTGTTTCAGGTCTTACATTTAAGTATTTAATCCATTTTATTTTATATTTATATTTGGTGAAAGACAGGGGTCTAGTTTCATTCTTCTGCATATGGATATCCAGTTTTCCCAGAACAATTTGTTGAAGACTATCCTTTCCTCAGTGTATTTGTTGAAAATGTGTTGATTGTAAATGTGCAGATTTATTTCTGGGTTTGTATTATATTCCATTTGCCTACATGTCTGTTTTTAGCCATAATTATGCTATTTTGGGTTTGTAGTATAATTTGAAGTCAGGTAATGTGATGCCTCCAATTTTATACTTTTTGCTCAATGTTACTTTGCTATTTTGAGTCTTCTGTGATTCCATACAGATTTTAAGGTTTTTTTTTTTTTTCCTATTTCTGTGAGGAATGTTGTTGGTATTTTTATAGGAATTGTATTGAATCTATAAATCAGTTTGGGTGGCGACATTTTAACAATATTAACTTCTATTTATGAACATGGGATTTCTTTCCATATTTTTTGTGTCTTCCTCAATTTCTTTCATCAATTTTTTATACTTTTCATTGAAGAGATCTTTCACTTCTTTGGTTACATTATTCCTTGGTATTTTATCTTATTTTTTGTAAATGCATTGCTTTTTTGATTTCTTTTCTGGATTGTTCACTGTTTGCATACAGAAATGTTCCTAAGTTCTGTGTATTGATTTTGTATCCTGCAGCTTTACTTAATTATCAGTTCCAGTAGTTCATTAATCTTAGGTTTTTCTAAGTATAAGATCATATTGTCTGAAAACAAGGATATTTTGACTTCTTCCTTTCCCATTTAGATGTCTTTTCTTTCTTTCTCATGCCTAATTGTTCTGGCTGGCGTTTTCAGTACTACATTGAATAAAAGTGATAAAAGTGGGCATCCTTGTCTTGTTGCAGATTTTAGAGGAAAGACTCAGCTTTTCTCCATTCAGTATGATGCTAGCTGTGAGAAATGCCCATTAAGGGATGCATAGATAAAAAAAATGTGGTATAGATACATGATGGAATTTATTCCACCATAAGAATGAAATCCTGTCATTTGTAGTAACATAGATTGAACCAGAGGACATTAGGTTAAGTGAAATAAACCAGGCATATAAAGAAAAATGTCTCACGTTCTCACTAATAAGTGGGAGCCACAAAAAACTGATCTCATGAATGTAGTAAATAAAGTCATGGTTACCAAAGAGTGGGAAGGGAAGTGGGAAGAAGGAGATTAAGAGGTATTGATTAATGGGCACAAAAATACAGTCAGAAGAAAAATGATGTAGTGTTTGGTAACACAGTAGGATGACTATAGTTAACAATAATTTATTGCATTTCAAAATTGCTAGATAAGTAGATTTTGAATGTTTACAAATCAAAAAACTAATAAATGTTTGAGGTGATAGGTATTCCAATTATTCACACTTGACCATTACACATTGCATGCTTTTATCAAAGTATCACATATACTCTATAAACATACATAAGTAGTATATATCCATAAAAATTAAAGTAAGAAAGTGATGATACTAAAACAAATGTGTATTGGAACTTATGAGGTCTACCTAAAATATGCCCTTTGAAGGCAAATACAATTTAGATAAGAGTCTTAATTTTCCCTATTGAAAATAAAATAAGAGTCTTTCTCCTTTTTCCCCTTCCCTTGACTTAGAGCATTCACTTCAGAAAACGTGTGAGTTCTTTCTTTGCCCCTTGAAATGATGTAAATATTTTAAACTGCTAAATAAATAATTGGACAAATAAAAATTACCAGCTTTACAACTCATGCATGGATTTCTCAAAAACCAGAAAGGCATCTCTTTGACATGTAATCATCAAAAAGACAATATTCCATTTTGTGGAGAGAACAACAGCCAGACTTAGTGCAGACACCTTGGTGCAAAACTACTTTAATTCATAAAAAATATGAGCTTTTTATTTTTCTTTTGGATAAAGCCAATTAAGTACCAAAGATAGCCACCCAAATTACCTGGTGAAAATTGGATAAACTGTGCATGGCCAATAGTACTAACCAGTTCTCATATTTGAAGATTAGTTGTTTTCTTGAGAACATGTCTGTAATGGATTCTATCTGCTTAGCTTTATAAAAGCATGAGATTTTATTATATCTGCATTCTTCTTAGATTGCCTGTGATGCACCTCACGTTCTAGTTTAATGCTAATCAATAATAAAATTATTTTATTTCTCTTATACCTTTGTGGAAAGGTTTTCTGAGTTGGGAAGAGATTTTGCTTTTAATTGTATTTCTTCTACACCAGTGGAAGATCCAATGCTTAAGTACTGACATTAAAGAAACTAAAAGAAAAAAAAGACTAATAATTAGAGCTATTTGTCAATGTTTTTACCATGTTAATAAATCAGAAGACATAACTATACAATTATATCCCTTGTTATTATTTTTAATAAGAATTATTAATGTTCACTTGGAATTAATTTTTTATGTGGTTCTTTCTTTGCTCTGCTCTCAATCTTCCCTTTTCTTTAATTCATTTTTTATTTCATTTCAAGCATCTTCTAAGTTATTCTTAGGAGACTATCAGGTAATAACATTTCTAATTCTGTGCACATCTGAAAATAGTTTTATTTTTTATCACACTGAGTAATTTTGACTCTGAATAGGATTTATAAACCAAAAATAAACTTCCAAGCCTCCCAATCAACTGAACCAATCACCTCCTTGGCCAAGGGGATCCCAAAGAAACCTGAAAAACTAGTTCAGGTGATGATGGGACGAGAGGTTGGACATGCCCTTCTTACACCGCCACCTTTGGAGTTTAGGCACAACTGACCAGCAATAACATTAAAATGGAGTTCATAAGACAGACAAAACTGATTCTTTGTAGCAATAAGATAACACATTCCAACCTGATTCTGGTATAGCACCACAAGACAGACAGTGAGTCCTGAGAGAAATCAAAGTATTTTACTCCAAAATATATTTCTTTGACATATTTTGAAATGAGTCTGCAAAATTGTCTTTTTGTGGAGGAATTCTGCATTCTGTAGAGAATCTCCTTCCCTTTGCAGGTCTTCTCTGGATCTTCTTAAGGTCTGAAGAGAGAGATTTACCAACTGCTTTCTCTGAAGCCTGCTATTTGGAGGTGTCATCCTCTTAACAAGAACCTTGGCTTCTACAACTCTCCTTATCTTAACTCAAGCATTTCTTGTATTATTTATTTTTTAAACTTTTATTTTAGAATTGGGGCTTAAATGTGAAGGATTGTTACAGAGGTATATTGCATATTGCTGAGGTTTTGGATATGACTGAATCTGTTACCCTGGTATTGAGCATAGTACCCAGTTGGTAGTTTTTCAGCCCTTGGCCCCATCCCTCTCTCTCTGCTGTAGTACTCTCCATGCCTATTGTCTCATCTTTATGTCCATGTGTACTCCATGTTTAGCCCTAACCTATAAGTGACACCAAAAGTATCTGTTTTTTCTGTTTCTGCATTAATTCAATTAGAGTTATGGCCTCCAGCTATATTCATGCCACTGCAAAAGACATAATTTTGTGTATATGTCTCACATGTTCTTTATCAAATCCACTGTTGATGGGCAGTTAGGTTGTTTCTATGTTTTGGCTATTGTGACTAGCACTGTGATGAACAGACAGGTACATGTGTCCTTCAAAGAAATCACAGATAACAAAAATAAATAGAAAATCATTCCAAGCTCATGGACTGGAAGAATCAATATCATTAAAATGGCCACACTGCCCAAAGCAATATGCAGATTCAATACTATTCCTTCCTCAAGCATTTCTTTCTGCTGACTTCAAGTCTAGGCAAAGCTTAACTCTTTGAACCAAATTGCCAATCAGAAAATCTCTGGATCCACCTATGACCTGTAACTCACTCCCACCTCCAGCTTCCGGATATCTCACCTTTCTGGACCATGTATACTTTACATGTATTGATTTATGCCTTTGCCTGTAACTTCTTTCTCCCTAAAACATATAAAGCCATACCATACCCCAACCACCCCAGGCGCATGTTCTCAGGACTTTTTGAGACTATACTCCAGGTCAGGGTTACTGATGTTTGGCTCAGAATAAGCCCCTTTAAATATTTTACAGAGTTTGTGTTTTTTCAATAGATTCAAAATTCAAATTTTTTTTTCCTTAAAACCCTTCTAAACATTGTTCTATTGTCTAGAAGCATCAGATATTACAAACAAAAAAGGTAGATGCATTTCTGATTTTGGTTTGTAGGTCTCTTTGGAATTTGTTGTCATCGTCAATAATTTTCATTTCATTATTGATGTTGAAAATTCACTGAAATTCAGCTAGATATAAACAGTTGTTCATTCTGCCTGTTATTTAGTGAGCATTTTCACCTAAAAGTTTGTATTTCTTCAATATTAGCAATTCTTTTAATGTTTTTCTTCCCTTCTACTCATTCTTATTTTCCCTTCTGTTATTCTGTTAAATAAATCTTGGAATTTTAGGGTAAATACTCTTGTTTCCCATATTGGGTACTTTAGGCTACCCTGGTCATATTAAAGTCTCATGTGAGAGATTCCTGAGGGCCTTGACAGGCATTTTGTCTTCTGTTTATGGAGGCTTTCCATTACTTGTGAAAATATGTTTCTATACTAGACATTGCCTGTATTTCAGCTCCAGTTCCAACACTCAATGATTGGGAGGGTTGGTAAAAATATTATTGCCTACAGCTCAACAAGAAGGTGGGAGGGAGGAGCCATGGCAGCAGGGGGCTCCCATATCCATGCCACCTTCTATTTGTGATCCTAAGCATTTTCTGCTTCATTTTTCTGCTGTTTCAATGTTTAGGGATTTCTGGAATGGTCCTAATGGTCCAGTAGTCTCTTACTGTAAAAGCTGTGATCTTTCTAGTTTTATTTCTTCCCTACTTATAACTGATGTTTTTTGAAAATTTTTCAGGAATTTGTCAATATTTGTGGTCTATTTATAACATTCTAATTTTGCATGGCTATTATAGTATAGTTTTGTAACATTTATCTCATTTTAGATTACACTGGACAAATACAAATTTTTTAAAGTCTTGCCAGTTTCTTCTTTACCTCTTGATAATTCCTGTGATCAGCAGATTTTAATTTATATAAAGTTGTTATCTTATCTTTCCAATATCATTATATAATATATGATGAATTTCTATATTTCATATATTCTTCAAAATGAAATGTCTTTAAAGCACTTAATTGGAAATTATTCAATATATTTTCTTAAAATACATGTACTTCAGAAATTAATATATTCTAAAACTTTATTATAAGGCAGTAGGATAACCTGAATGTGTTTATATTACAACCCAGAATTTCATTTAAAAAGAAGGAATAGAGGGAGGATGCAGAACAGAAAACAACATGATGGCACTTGTCTCAGATGTATACTTTCTTCTCTGAGCCTTATGATGAAAGTGAGTTGTTGGCTAAGCTAAACAGGACATTTCTACCAGAAACTCTGTGAGACAAAAGGGTACAAGGAGTACTACATTTTTTTCCAGGTATCGAAGTGCTAACTCAAGTGAAGATAATAAATATTTTACATACTTCTTGACTAACCAAAAATGGCTTCAAGGCTTCAGCACATTGAGGAAACCAGAGACCAGAATGGCAAGTTAGTACCTTGTAAGTCTGCAAGCTTGGAAATACCTGCAGCAGCACTGGCAGAGCCATTGTTGGGCCCAGTGGATAGTAGCAGTAATGACAAACAGACACTCCAGCTTCAAACGCCTGCTCAGGTTAGATAATATTTGATATTTAACATTGAGCCTATGTGAAACATTCCCAGAAACTGAAATTTTGTGGGTAAAATCTTATAGCAATTCATTGTGTCCAGAGCCAACAAATACCAATTATAAAATAAAATTATAATATGGTTAGAAGGTATAACTACTAGCAAGATACATGAGGTTCTTTAAGTTGTTTTGCTGCAGAAATTACCATCTTATAAATTTTTACAGTGTTATTCTATCATCATGATTACATAAAAATGCAATTTATAAGGCTTTTTCCAGTGACCTAAATCCTGTCATAAATTTGCAATCAATATTGTACTTAATAGGAACCAGGATGAAAATTATATACACACATACATAAACAAACACACACTCACACACAGGATGGAAATCATATACATACATACATACACAAACATACACAAACTATTTTATTTTAGTGAATGGGGTCATGCAATTATGGGGACTGGCAAGTTTGAAATATATACAGCAGGATGAAAATTCAGGTAAAAAGTTGATGTTGTAGTCCTGAATCATGAATCTGTAGGTCTGGTGAGCAGACTGGAAATTGGGCAGTATTTCTACATTGCAGTCTTGCAGCAGCATTCTGTCTTTTCTGGGAAACCTCAATTTTTACTATGAAAGTCTTCAAATAATTGGAGGAGGCCTATTACCATTATGAAGGCAATCTTTGAAACTTAAACTTAACTGACTCTAAATGTAAATCATATCTACAAAATACCTTTACAGCAAAATCTAGAATAGTGTTTGATCAAAACCTGGGCACCATAGCCTAGCCAAATTGACACATAACCAACACATATATCTAAAATGTAAATCTGCTTCAAAATTGATTGGAACTTAAAATATAAATTGGCCTATTGGCAATCTTGAATGAGTTGTCATTGCTTGTGCATATACAAATAAAAGCTCTACTATCTTTTTTTTAGAATAAATATCCATGCACTGGAGGAATTCTGGAGAAGAAGAACTTTTAGGAACCAAATTTTTGTGGATATTGATAGGGAGATGCAATCATCAGATCATTTAATATTCCCGAAGCAACAGTACAAAGTAGAATACTTCCACTGACTTGCAAAGCGAGTTTAAAAACCAACAACAATGGTTTTGTTATTTTTTATAGATTACTTTGACATTTTTTATTAAAAACTAACCCTCGTAATGGCATGAAAATTATTTTGGGGGAATCACAGATGTTAACAGCTCAAAATTTAAACAGGATTCAAAGGATAACCAATTGCAATTATCTTCCTTTGTAGGTATTTAGAATAAAAAAATACATTAAAATTATGCATAGTCTAAAAGATATCTTTCAAAATTGATACAAAAAATTGTAAAAACAAAAGAAAGCATTGTTATACTTTAATTTCTAGCATTTTTAAAATTTGATACAATATACAAAATACTGTTACATCTTACAGTATTAAATAAATATATCATGATAAATATGACACACTTAAAATATGATGACATTTTGTTCATTGAAATCAAAAACTGTGTCTGCTTTATATAGGTAGTAGCTTCTCTGTCAAGCTAATGTTAAGAAGTCTGATCCATGTCGCCTGTTACAACAGTGTGTCATGCTAAGAAAACAGCCAAGTTATTTTCAGTATATTTTGAACAGTTAATTTGTGTTCTAAATAATTTGGTTAATTAAGCTACTTGAACTACTATGAAGTTTCTGTCAATAATTCTCACGCTTAAGTAGGTGAAACAGAAAAGAAAGAATTTGGGGGTAATAAGATGGTATGCATTGGTTAGTAGAGTCAAACTGAGAGTTTCCTTCATTTCTAAAAATTGTTAAAGAAAATCTTTTTAACATTATGCATTTTAAAACTTAGAAAAAAAATGCTTGTATTACATTTTAGAAGAATGCAATGCATCCATCAAAAATGACAAAAAATTAGTCAAGGAAGGTTCCAATGCAATATAAAAAGTGTAATTTTTAAGAAAATCGATATTGCTTTTTTGTCTTTGCATATTTCTGCTAATTTTTGTTGTTTTATTTAATTTTATATTTTAAATTTTATTGTAGGAAAAATACTGATCTACCCTCTTAGCACATTTTTAAGTATATATTGCATTATTGTTCACTACAGGTACATGTTGTACAGCAGATCTCTAGAGTTTATTTATCTTGCTTGACTGAAACTTTATGCCCATGGAATAATAATTTCCTGATTGTTTTATTTTGTATTGTTTACTTTTTGTATGTGGCTAGTCACTACCTTGGTCCAAAATGGCAACATATGAGTTGCCCTATATGTTATTTTCATTCAAGGA
This sequence comes from Aotus nancymaae, assembly GCF_030222135.1. Classification (NCBI taxonomy): domain Eukaryota; kingdom Metazoa; phylum Chordata; class Mammalia; order Primates; family Aotidae; genus Aotus; species Aotus nancymaae. The sequence continues at coordinate 37,951,576 of NW_026988413.1, forward strand.
CTCAGAAGGTATTTAATCTTTCTGTCTTACCAGATGAATATATTTGGGTACATGTTACACTACAATGAAAAATGAAACCAGACATTAAAGATAAAAGAAAGGAAACGCCATAGAAATACATGTGAATTATTAGTTTGAAATGTTTATGGTGGATAATCATAATTATAACTAAAATATGAATAAGAGTAATAGTTATAAGTTTATTAATCAGAAGAGCCGTACTATAATGGGAAATTCCGTAATAAGCCAGAACAAAACATATTTCTAGAAAGACAAATTATCATTTAAATTTAACATATCACTTGAAAAAAATACAATGAGGGAAACATTAAAAATGTATTGTTTACCTTAATAAACTTGAATGCTTTAAATTTCTAAACCAAAAGATAAAATATTCCACATGAAAAAATAAAGACTGTCTATGTATTTGCTATTTACAGGAACAAAGTATTAAATATTAAAGAATATATAAAACATACCAGGATAAATGTGATAAAAATAAAAATAATATTAATAGCTGATACTGAATATTCAAAGTTAAAACAAGTTCTTCCTATATAGAAACATATAGATACAGAGGATACAGGGATAAAAACAGATACATAGTAGATATTAAATGAAAATCACTAAAAGGCTAGGCACAGTAGCTCAGGCCTATAATCCCAGCACTTTTGGTGGCCAAGGTGGGAGGATAACCTAAGTCCAGGGGTTTGAGACCAGCCTGGCCAACATGGTGAAACCCCATCTCTACTAAAAATACAAAAATCAGCCAGGCATGGTGGCATGCACCTGTAGTCCCAGCTACTATGTGGGAGCTTTCAGTGAGCCGAGATTGCACCACTACACTCCAGCCTAGACAACAGAGGGAGACTCGCCTGAGTGACAGAGTAAGACTCCATCAAAAATAAATAAATAAATTACTAAGAGGTTTAGTATCTTTTTAGTCTAAAATCTATGCTTAAATTTGAAATCCTACCATATGTAATCAATACACAATTGCAAAAAGAATGACAGATTCTATTCATAATAGCTTCTTATCTATTTTGTGGAATAAATATAACAAAATATTTGAAAGTTATTTAGTGAACTAAAACTATGAAACTCTACTAAAAAGCCCAAGAGGTAATGCCCATCGATGATAGACTGGACAGGGAAAATGTGTCACATATACACCATGGAATACTATGCAGCCATAAAAAACGATGAGTTCGTGTCCTTTGTAGGGACATGGATGAAACCATAATTCTCAGCAAACTGACACAAGAACAGAAAATCAAACACTGCATGTTCTCACTCATAGGCGGGTGTTGAACAATGAGAACACATGGACACAGGGAGGGGAGCATCACACACTGGGATCTGTTAGGGGAAAATTAGGGGAGGGACAGTGGGGAGTGGGGAGTTGGGGAGGGATAACATGGGGAGAAATGCCAGATATAGGTGATGGGGAGGAAGGCAGCAAACCACACTGCCATTTGTGTACCTAGGCAACAATCTCACATGTTCTTCACATGTACCCCAAAACCTAAAATGCAATAAAAAAATTTTAAAACAAGATCTGATAGAAAATATAGCAAAACCCAATAAATTCACAAAATATTAAACATAAATGTCTAATAAACAAAAAGAAGGTAAAGATAACTCTTTATCTTGCATCAGGTACCATTTTTGTATAGACTGAAAAGCTCTTTAAGTCTAATAATACTAAAGATCAGGGAAGGTATTGAGAAACAGTTGATAGAGCTTTAAATTTAAAATAAGTATTCAGAGTAATCTGGATTATATTTTTAAATGTTACATGCTCATATAATTCATCTATTTCATTTCTAGGAAACAGCACAAAATGAAACGTGAGAAAATGTAACAGTGAGAAATTTGCAAGTGCCCAATGTTTTTGATAAGGGAAAGGCTAACCAAACATATATTCATACAATTAAATATTATGTGGCAATTAAAAGTATGAGAAGATCAATATGAACTAATGTGGCTATACTGTCAAGGAATATTATTGAAAGGAAAATCAGTCAGAGAGAAAAACATACAGTGTGATAAGCTTCCATACACCTATGTGCTTGTGTGTACAGATTCACATATTTGGATATGTGGATATATATGTTGTGAATATATGTTCACAACACAATAATACATATATTTTCTATGAACACACATATCACACATATGGCTAGTACTATACTTAAGAAAAATTCTTGAAAAACATCTCAAATTGATGTGTTTTTTTAATGAGATTAATACAAAATAATCTGTATTATCCAAATAATTGCAATGCCATCATAAAGACACATATAAACTGTGTCTGAAATATTGACTAAAAGACTTCAAAATTTCTTTTTTCTTAAAATAGAAAAGTGGGAAAATATTCAGTAAGATAGTCAAGTGTTCTTAGATAAAATGTTTCTGTTAAACTGTGATGTCTTGTTTTTTGATAAATCATCTCATAAAATGTATTCATGAATACAGGGCATATATTTCATCTTCCACTGATGGAATTTACCAAGTTATATAATAAAAATGTCAAAGAACATAAAGTTCATTGTCTAAGAGAAGAAGAAACAGCTGGTAAGCATCTCTAAATGCACCTTGTAGAACTACCTTGAGATAGTTGGCTAGATATCTTTATATTAAGTACTATGAAACAAAGTTGATAATGCAAAAGGCATCTCCATCCCTCCCTACACAAACACTGAAAATTTCATATTACTGGACGTTACAACTAATTCTGCTATTTCACCTTTTTACAAATAATTGAGAGAGTAAAAATTCTAACCCCAAATTTGACCTGGCCCAAGTTTTACAAACCTTAAATTTCAAATTTGGGCTGTAACTTTGTTTGAATAAAGGTCGCCACTAGTAGTCAATGGTACTATAATTCAGCCTATTTTTGCAATAAATTTATCTGGAAACTTCCCTAAAAAATAATGTAAAGTAAAAATCTGGAGGGAGGATATGTGCATATAGGAAAAAACACTTTGCCTCTTCAATATGAATTTAGACTGTATTGCCACTAAGAACTTTTTACTTCTCCTTGAGTGCTTTGTGTTGTGTGGGTGTGTTCCCAAAATAACTCATCAAAGTAAACAGTATTATAGAAACAATGAAGAAGTTATCTTTTATCTCCAACAGGAGAAATCATTAAGGATAATAGACTTCAGATGTCAGATCACAACTTGGCCTGTTCTGCTGGATACCACTAGTAAAATCCCAACTTGGACATTGCCATGATGTTAATTTCTAATTGGAAAGGTTAAATATAGGAAGTACTCTGCTTAGGGAATCTCATCTCTCATGGATTTCCCTAATGGAAGACCTAAGTGGTCACCCAAGTAGAGCTGGATGAAAACAGGCAGGCCAACTTGAAGAGAAGCAAGACAAGATTAGAAACTGGGTTATACGCACAGGAATCTGTGCCAAATGATAACCCCACTGGGTAAAAAGTGATACTCATTCCCTGTGAGCTTTTTTTTTTTTCTTTTTTTGATAGATGGATAATCTCTCTCTCACTCTCTCTCTGTTTCTCCCTCTCTCTCCTCCCTTCCTCCACCATTTATCTTCTCTCATTTTCTCCCTTTTTAAAAAAAGTTACTTTTAAAAAATTCCTAGGATAAAAAAGTACTTTTAAAAAGTCCTAGGATACATGTGCAGAATGTGCAGGTTTGTTACATGGGTATACATGTGACATGCCGGTTTGCTGCACCTATCAACTATCATCTAGGTTTTAAGCCCTACATGCATTAGATATTTTCCCTAATGCTCTCTCTCCCCTTCCTGTGAGCTCTTAACATTCAGTTTTCAGTTTTATCTCCTACATTTTTAGTTATTCATTTAACGTCAGATCTTCAGTAAAAAACTATTGTGCATATATATCATCCTCTTCACAATGCGTAGGGGAATTAAAAGATTAATTTTAAAAAGGGAATGAATTCTGCCTTTGAGTTCTGAGTAGTTTCAGCAACATCATAACAAAAGAAAATTAGAGGTAATAGCAAAGGCTTGAATAATAGCTCAAGAAAAACGTAATAACAGAAGACAAGGCCAGGGGATGCAGCTACCAAGCAGGTAATTCAGGAAGGAACAGGAAGCAAACTCCATTTTCTCCAAATATGTTGGAAAAGTAATAGGGATAGAAATATGGTTTACACAACATTATAATACGTTATAAAACCAGAACCAGCTTACTTGTCTTAAACCACCAAATTAGCCAAAAATACTGTATAGTGCCTACAACTAGCTTTTTCATTACAGAATTATCTAAAATAAAATATTGATTCTGAATTAATAGGTAAAAAATATACTTTGTGGTAGAAAAGAGACAGAGATTCTTGACTTTCTTAATTCTACCTGGTGAAAGCCAGAACACTTGGATAATGTAGAAACTTTACAGAGAAAAAATAGGAAAGAAATATAAAATAGATATGTTTGTGTATTCCACATTATATAATGATGTGAAAATTAATATTTCTTGAAGTAAAAGACTTTTTTTACTGAAACAAATAATTTTTTTTATGGCTACAGGTCCTGGAAGATTTTTAACAGTTCAGAATCTAAATGGTTTAAAATTTTTCTTAGAATTCTCAAGTTTGACAAAACTCACTGTAGAATGTTTCAGGTTCAGCTGTTCTATTTCTGGTATATTTCTACCTCATCAAACCAATCTTCAAAACTATTTTGGATTGGCACCTGTGACCCGTGAATCTGGCATAATTCTTCCTGATGGCAGTCATAGCACCCTGACAGGTGGGTCTGACTGGAGCCATGTTAGTGAGCAAGAATGTCCATCAATTTTAATTAAAGTTTGCAGGTTTTCTGAAATGATAGTCATGCTGAAGTTTTTCCTACCTAATTTTAGGCTTCTATATAGCAAAATTTGCCCTAGTTTTTGCCTCTCAGTTCTTCCTTTTCAAAACTTATCTATGTGCAAGCATTGAGTTTTCATGCTGACTTCTGGCTTTATATTCTTTATGTGATTCTGTTCTTATTTCCCCCCTTCAAATCCTTCCACATCATGTTCTTATTCTGTATTGACAATCCAAAACGTTTTAGTTCTCTATCCATTCTACCTAGTTTTACCTGGTTATACTTGGCCTTTCCAGTCAAGACTCCACCATTTCTTATGTGAATTACTAGGTAATAATCTTAGTAAAAACCTCCTGTGCCCCTATTCTCTCTTCTCAACATGGCAGATGGTGAGGTTCATTTAAAAGAAATAACTCACATCATGTAACCCATATGTTGAGATGCCTCCAATGTATTTGAGTGTCTCTCACAGCAAAAGCCAAATTACTTTAAAAAGCCATTAGGACATAAATGATCTAATTTGAGCTTTCTCCTTTATAACTCTCAATATTTATATCCCATAACTTTTCCTGTTTATTGTTGCTTTTTTTTTAACTGAACTCTATGTGCCTCAATCTCCTTGCTCTTCCATGAAAACATGAAACAGGATCTCATCTCAGAGCACAGGACCTGTTCTTCTATGACCTAAAATGCTCTTCCCCAAGTATCTGTGTGATGTATTACCTCTATATATGTTCTTCTGTATATATAGACAAAAATATGTAGAGAGAAATACAAATGGTTATAGTGTATACATGGGTCAGTATACATATGTATATTTCTTAGCTTTGTCTGCTGAAAGGTTCTAAACACAGTAACACCCAGGTGGCAATGAGCACAACTAGGACTATGATCATACTTATTAAATATCATCGTCTAATAAATGAAACCAGAACTTCCTGGATAAATGGCCAATTTTAGAGCTGGTGCAGGAAAAATACCAAGATAAGCCTGGAGCAACTTGTATTGTCAGAAAGCAAGGACATATATACACACATATATATAGTACATAGTATACATATAATATATATGTAGCATTGTGTGTGTATATACACATATTGCTATATGTGTATATATACATATAATGCTATATATATACACATACAATGCTATATATACACATACAATGCTATATATATATATATATATATATATATATATATATATATATCTGAGAAAGGAACCAGGAGCCAAACTAAAATGGTTTCTGTTGGTCAAAGATAAAACAATATGGAAAAAATAAATTATGACAGTACTGGATTATAGCCCAAAGAATAAAATAAATACATTGAGTTATGTTGATATAAATGATTGAATAAGTAAATGTAAATGTGGAAGAAGAGACAAATCTTCCTTATAAAAAGATTTCAAATAAACATAAAAGGGAATGAGTGAAATAAAAAAAATTCATCCTTGGAACACCACAGTAGTAATTGCTATAGTAAAGATCCATCTAACCATGAAACTGTAAAAAGAAACAATGTTTCGGTAGACTTAAATTGTTTTCTCCAATATATTTGTTGATTACTCTAGTGATGTTAACTTATGCCCACATACCCTTTGATACTCCTCTCTCCAGCAAGTGAAGAATAATCCCCTCCCCTTTGAGTGTACACTGGACATAGTGATTCTCTTTTAGCAAGCCAAGTAAGGAAAGGGAAAAGTGGTAACTTTATTCTGGAGAAACCTGGTGGACACCACCTTACCCAGTGATCATGGCTCACACCACCAGTGATGTCTTGGATTTTCTCATATGATGTGATGACAGGGGCCCTTCACCTCTGTGCTATTCTTCATCCAAATTCATCACCCCAGTATAAAAATCAGAAAACATCAGCAAACCCAAATTGAGGGAAGTCCTACAAAATGCTTGGCCAATACTTTTAAAGAGTGCGAGGCTATAAAAAAAACAAAGGACCAACTAAGAAACTGTTATACTCCAGAGCAGACTAAGGAGACACCATAACCAAAAGCCACATAGTATCCTAGATTACATCTAGGAGAGACAAAGCACATTAGTGGAAAAACAGGAAATCAAAATAGTTTGTTGTATTAAGTATTGTAGTAACGTTAATTCTTCATTTTGATAAATGTACTATGGATATGTAAGATGTCAACCTTAAAATAATCTACATGAAAAACCTAGGGGACTTCCTGTACTATCTTTAAAATGTTTCCATAAATTTATAAAGTTATTCCAAAATTAAAACGCCTCTTTGCAGACAGAGCCATATTTTCATTTTTTATTTATTAAAAACAAAACCACATTTTATTGCTTTGGTGGATTTTCACCTGCATCTAAGGCAATGTCTTATTTTACATTTCTGCATATAATCATGTTTCATAATGCCAAAAAAATTTTAGGAACTACATTCATTATAGTAGGTTTTGATTTTTTTTATTTGTTTTAAAGGATGGTTTTATTTACTATTACTCCTCTCCCTATTCTTACTTCCCTAAAATACTACTCTCAACTAGTCTATATCATTTCAAAATTGCTCTGAAACATTTCTTTGATTAGCTCTTCATTAATGAGTTATCACGAGAAAACAGGAGTCAGGAGAATAGGGCTTCCTCCTAATTAGTGGTATGAGTTTAAGTTTGACATCTTTTTCTGTGAACTGTTACTTAATTAGATTAGTGATTTTACACTGTCTTAGGCACTGAGCTTTTTATTCAAAGTATGTATCGCTCCTTCTCTAGAATGTCTCAGGAGTAACATATCGTGTAAGATTCAAAAGTCTTGAAATAACTGTGATTTTGAAGATATATTCTGCTGTTCATTAAGACTATGAATTTGAGGTATCTCTAGGGATGATATCACTTGGCAGTGAACATTTACTGTTTAATCATGGTTTATAGGACTTTATTTCTCCTTCCTCTGAAACAATTAGCAGTTAACGTTTCTCAGAACTGTGTGTAAGGCCATAATGACCCAGTTCAAACCATATTTCCAGCCCAATATCGTCAACTCCCCTGGAAAACTTTGGTCTGGCCATATATGTTTTAGATTTTTCTTAGATCACCTGGAATGCTCTTTCCCTGTTTTCTACCTTGTGAACTCCATTTTCTCTCTCAAGCTTTATACAGTCCCTAAGCACAGAAACACCTTTAATTGTACTGCCATCAGATTTTTAAGTTATGTTTCTGTTTTAGTTACTGTGAAACTTTACTATGATTATATTTTATTTTTGTTTACATAGCTATATTTATCAATTAGATCTTCATTCCCTGAGATTAAAAACTGTGTCTTGTTTAATTTTGTGTCCTTACTCCATCTGGAATCTATCAGTGCCTAGTACATTGTCTAGTACTTCAGAGAGCACATGGTGACTACATATTTATTTAAAATGAGATGCTTGAACTTATAAGGAAAGAAAATGAACATTTAAAATTGTTTATAACCTATACTGGGCTTCATATAATTTATATTCTAAAATATTTAAATTGATTAATTAAAACATTCCGCAGAGCTTACAATCCTGTTACCAGGCAGCTTAACTTCAAAATGCATTTTAAAACATTTTTTTACCTCTCTATTGGGGTTCAAGTAAAACCTTGAAACTGCAGAAGTCTTCTCCCTTATCCTTAAAATAGACTCCACATCCCTGCCTTTCTCACCATGTATACCCCCTTCACATTTAACTGTATTCTAGTACTCAATTAAGTGCCTTCTTAGAAATTCCAGGGGCTAATCTTGAGACAGACAGACCCAATCCTGGAGACCTAGCTGTGAAATTTCAGAGATTACTTCAAAGTGGCTAGTTAACATTCCAGCCATACTTGAGACAATGCCAGCCTGCAATCCAGGTGAACTGGGACCCAAGATAGCTATGAGAAAAAGACACGCAGACGTTGTATTCAGCAAATTCATTGCATGCCTTCCTTAACAAGTTTTCTCTTCTTAAACCCTTGCCCACCAGAAATTGACGTGATTGCTTTGGATAGGAATCCAGACACTTCCCCATTACTAGTTTTGGTTAATAAAAGCACTTTCTACCAAATCTCGCTCTTTCTCTTTGGACTCTGCCAGCCATGAGCATCTTCACCCACATTAGTCACATTTCCAATCACTACTTTACTTTTACACCTTTAGCGATGCTATATACAAGATAAACTATTTTGTGTTAAGTTTTGAATCAAAAGTGCTTAAAATACCATTACTCATTTACATATTTATGCAATGCATATTTATAAGTGTAATGGAAGAGGAGATAAACTAGTGGCCATGAATGGAAACTTCCTTAATAAATGGTAAAAACAGCCAACCTAAACCAGGTCTATAGTGTTAATATACATTAGAATTGTCAGAATGGAATATAGAACCATATTACATTATCTTGAGCAGGAGACATACATGCTTAATTAAGAAACAAAGAAGTTGAAATAGAGTCAAAATTTATTCAAGAGGAATACTTTGTCAAGAGTATCAGAGGAAAAATTTTAAGTTCCTAATGAAATATCACCTGTGCATAAGATAGAAATCTTTCCACTTATTATTTTCTTGAAAATTGCCATGTGTGAAAAGTAAATTACTATGAACTTTCACTTCAAGCCAACATGGCATAGGTTCATTCCTCTCTGCTACTCTCTCTTATAATTAAAAAATCCTGGACAAAATACAGCAAGCAAGGATAGAAAGACTCTGGATGGTGGAAAGAAAGAGGCAGCCTACTTAGCACACCAGGACTTGCAGAATGATATGAGAGCAACTTTGCCAATTTCCATATTACCTCCCATATACCCCAGCCAGAGTGCTGCTTAAGCCTCCAAATGAGAACCACTAATAGGTACAGATTTAAAAATATTAAAAAAAAAAAAAAAGCACCAAGGAAAGCCTGTTTCCCCTAGCTAAGAGAAAACAATTACCTGACAATGGAAAATCTTCTTAGCCCATTCCCAATACAGGAAATAAGTACATATAAAGTTATTCAACTCCCCCAACTCTAGCCAACACGAAAAGAAATGGACTACTCCCAGCTGCTGTCTTCCTTCACATTCTGACCCTCACCTCCCCCTAGTTTCAGCAGAGATGAACAGGAAGCTCATCATAAACCTATCTCTTGTTCCAGAAGCAAAAAGTAGAGCTCTAATTCCCCTGCCCAGTTGTATCAGAGAGGCTGAGCAGGAAGCTAATCTTCCCACATCTGGTGGAATAATACAGTAGTATTATTATTAGTCAGGACAGTGTCAGCAGGATCCAGTGGGAAGATGAATCTCCACCTTCACCCCGCATCAAGGAGAATCAACAAGGTAGTGACAATTTCCTTGGGCTACTCAGTGTTTCACATCCTGATGTCAGCAGGATCTGGCGGGAAGCTGATCTTCCAGACACCCTGCAGCAAACCAATTGAACGGGGTAATGTAAAGCAAGGCTAGTCAACACTCTAGTTCCTACACCCCACCTCTGAAAATGGGGCTCAGTGAGAAGGTGTGCCTCTTATAACAACTGGAAACAAACAGATGGAATGAGGCAGTGTGAGATGGAATACAATGGTATTCTGTGCCTACCACCAAGACATTCAGACCAAAAGGGAGCTGAGCCTTTACCTCCACCCAGCAATCAAGGAAGTAGAATAAGGTGGTGGGAGACTTAACTCTCAAAAGTCAACAGTAAATACAACAACAAACAATCCAATTACAAAATGGGCAAAAGACACCATCATACGTTTCATCACAGAAGGTATGATGGGAAATAAGTACATAAAAAGATATTCAACCATACAGAATGCAAATCAGATATATACACTTATGAGAATACCTATAATAGAAAATAGAAATAACACCAAATACTGGTGAGGATACAGAGGATCATACAGTGCAGGTGGGAACATAAAATAAAGCAGCTACTTGAAAAGCTGCTTAATTGCTACTAAACATCCTCTTACCACATATCTCAGAAATTGTACTACTGGAAAGAATAAAAGCTCCATTTATTTCAGCAAAATGAAAACTTTTTACACAAAATCCTGTACACAAATGCTTGTCACAGCTTTATTTGTAATAATCTCTAAACTGGAAACAACCCAATGCCCTTCAAAGGGTGAATTATTAAACAAAATGTGGTATGTCCATGACATGGAATACAACTCAGTAATAAAAAGGAACAATATTAATACACACAACTTGAGTGGATCTCAAGGGAATTGTTGCTGAGTAAAATTAAAAGCCAGTCTCAAACATTACATAATGTAGGATTCCAATTATATAATAGTTTTGGAATGACAAAATTCTAGAAAAGAGGACAGATTAGTCATTTTCAGTGTTTATGGAGGTGTGGATGGAGTGAGGTGGCTGTGATTATAAAAAGAGTAGTAAGCCAGGCACGGTGGCTCATACCCGTAATCTCAGCACTTTGGGAGGCCAAGGCAGGCAGATCACCTGAGGTTGGGAGTTCGAGACCAGCCTAACCAACATAGAGAAACTCCATCTCTACTAAAAATACAAAATTAGCTGGACATGGTGGCGCATGCCTGTAATCCCAGCTACTCAGGAGGCTGAGGCAGAAGAATCGCTTGAACTCAGGAGGCGGAGGTTGCAGTAAGCCAAGATCATGGCATTGCACTTCAGACTGGGCAACAAGAGCAAAATTCTGTCTCAGAAAAAAAAAATAGTAGTAAGAGGGATTCTTGTGATGGAAAGATTTGTATCTTGACTGTTTATGTTGTCACATAAACCCACACATGATAAATTTGCATATAACTAAATATGCACATACACACATAGGCACTTGAGTGCATAAAAAACCTAAATAAGGTGGAAGATATGTATCACTGTTAATCTTCTGGTTGTTATTTTGTACTATAATTATGTAATACTGATGATACCATTGTAGAACTAATTTAAAGGTATATGGAGTCTATTATTTCTTAAGCTGCATGTGAATCTACAATTATCTTATAAATGTTTCTTTAAAGTAAACTGTGAAGTCTTTAAAGTCGGTGCAACTCAGTAAAGAACACTGCTTTGTTTTACTTAGTAGTAGCACTCTATATTTCTGTTAGAAAGGGATGTTTTTCTGAAAGTTTAAACCATAAGCTATGCCTGCAATTATCACCTTTGTTGTGCAATATGCTTTGAAATATTTTCATGAATTCAGAGTCACACAAGCTGATAGTATAAGGCCCACCACTGCTGAGATAGGAATGTACTTTTAGCAAACAACACAGTTCCTCTAATCTAGTGAAAGATCAATCCTGATATAATCCTTGAATAGAATTTCATGGTGTAAGAGAAAAATGCTAAATATTAACAGTCCTATAAAAATATTATGCACGCTTATAAAAAGTAACACACAGGCACATACACAAATACACACACAGATGTGATGTTACAATGTTCCACTAAGCACTGGTAACCTGTACTTTGTACTTTGTATTTTGTAACCATTTTGACACAGGGTGCACATTCTCTAAAATATAAAAGTGAGTTTTTAAGGAAATGCATATTTTCATGTTCTATTAAGAGGCATATTCTGAGTAAACAATAAGTATTTTTCAAAGCATTGGATAGTTTCCAATGGGCTGAAAATATAAAACCTAATATTATGGTAAAATAAGAAATAAAAGTTTATTTATAAAATGGAGATTGGGTGAGGTGACTCACTCCTGGAATCCTGGCACTTTGAGAGGCCAAGGCTCCCAAGGATTACTTGACTCCAGGAGTTCAAGGCTGCAGAAAGCCATGATTCTGCCACTGCACTTCAGCCTGAGTGACAGAGCAAGACCCTGTTTCTTAAAAAAGTAAATAAAATGTAAATTTTAATTTCCAATGAAGGGATACATTCTGACAAAACAACATTTTGAGAACCTAAAACATCCAATGACATTACAACAAAATATATTGTTGTTTGCAGTGAAAATCGTTATCTTTTTGTATCATTCTTATCAAGGTTGAAACAGGAAGTATCTGTATGATAAGAAATGCAAACGAAACTAAGGACAGGACAGCATTAAAGAACATGGTGACTCCTAAAGAGATATGACTGATTGACATATCATATTTTAAAAGTCTTGATAGTTGAGGTCAAGGAATAAAGATAAAAACTATAGGAAATGTTTCAAAAATAAAGGAAAAAATGACATCACGTCAGAGCCAAAGTGAAAATTATGGATTGAGAAACAACCTAAAAAGAAAGTCTAAATTAAAATAAAAAAACTGTCAGAGGCAAAAATATTGACAGCATAGTTATTATATAAAACTTCACTGCCCGTGGCTCTGTTGACATCAAGACAAAACCAAAAGACACTAGGCTGAACCAGGAAACAAAGTGTAATAATTTTATTGGATTGAACTGCATTAGCCTTTGTGAGTATGGGCAAAGTGAGAGTAACATCTACGTTAGTGAATATAATCACAAGTATATATTTTGAAGAGAGCTCTTTGTTCTGTTCACTTTAAATGGAATCCATAAAATAGGGATGATGGGATGTTATAAAATTACCTTTCTTAATATCCTGCAGGTGAAAAAGAATTTCTGGATCATATCAATAAAATATTTAAATAGAGATGTTGAAAATTTGTGTTTGAATATGAATTTGAAAATAAAAGTCACAATTTTGTACCTTTTTACGTTTACTATTCTAAAGAATCTGCAGACTTAAGAAGATCTGGTGGGTAAGTCAAATTTATGAATAGAGTTAACAGCATTGAAAAATTGTGACCAGGAATAAAAATAGAATGTTAGAATGCCTTTCCACTGTGAAAATGAAGCTTTGTAGAATTTGTAGACATGGCAAAAATTCTATTTCACAAAATCATAAAGAGAAACAGACAAAAAGGCTGGTCATAGGTCAGTTGCCTTGACAGATCTGGTCAGATTGTGAAAGAGGCTCAGGCACTGAAAGGATAAATTACTTTTACCTGCCTGAAGAGGCCAAGGAAAAAAAAGCACCTTTGGGGCTAAAAACTAATAGAACATTGTGGCTGTCTTGTGGAAATTTTTAATATCCAGGACAGCTATGTTAGTTACTTTGAAGAAAAAGTGTAGATCATGAGGAGGATACGGTTGTCGCATTATTGTTAGTAAAAAAAAAAAATAGAGATGATTTAGTACATTAGGGTAAATGTGCTTCTAATTTTAGTCAATTATTAAATATTTGGATTTGATTTGTTTGGGAAAAAAAGTTTCCTGCAAAAAAATACTTAAAAGTCTTTCAACAAAACATGTGTATGTAATATATCCCTACCTTCAGAAAATTTTTATCTGCATGAGTATAAACCTAATGCATAAAAAATTAAATTAAAAACAATAATAAGCACATAATTATGTGTTTCATTTATTTGTAGCTGCATTGTCTTATAGCAGTGATCATTCAACTTGAGCATGCTTGACAGAACACAGATTATAAAGCACACCCCAGAGAATCTGGAAGTAAGTCTAAGGCAGAGTCCAGCACTTTCCATTTTTAATAATTTCTCAGATGATGTTAATGTTGCTAATCTAAGGACTACACTTTGAGAACCACTACCCTGGAAGAATTCAGAAGAGGAAAGTTATCATTGAGAATAGCTGAGCACGTTTTGCAGAGAGATAAATATAGATTTAATTGTTATCAGCATATAATTTGTATTCAGGAAGCCAATGGCAAATTCAATTGTTATTTTTGTTACTGTTTTTCCCCTCCTGCTCCTTTTCCTTTGCCTACTTATTTTCTTCTCTTCTTCTTTGAGCTAAGAACAAATTGTCTCAACAAGCCTTCATTATAATCTTATTTTTTTCTTAAGAAATCATGTTTGTGTTTTAGTAATTTAAACTGGTACTTCCTATCTGGTGCTGACCAATTTCTCAGTGACATTTTCCAGGTTACATGTATAACTGGCCAAACATAGATGTCTTTCCTGTAAACCAATCAATCTGTTTCCACTGACCACAGCAAACTTCATTATTGAAGCAAGGGAGACCAAACTGGGCTACTATAATGAATGCTATACAAAGATGAACTCTGCAGTGCCAGCAATGTTTGCTCAGTATTTCTGAATGCAAAAGCAATTTAAATAGTGAAATGTCAGGGTAAAGATATAATAGGATGTAGGGACATAAGGCCAGATTTTCTTTTTACATTATTCAATGGAAAATTTTACCCACAGGAACTTTCCTTTAACTCCAGTAAACTTACTTTTATTTTTGAGATACATGAACTGTGTTTGTTTGTTTTTTTTCTTGGTTGGTGATTTTTCCAATCAAAATGTATAATATTTTATATATAAAAATGCAGTGTTTTGTGTTTCCTCTCTTCAAATTATATCTTTGGTACTCTATTTGGAAAAGAGAAGGGCAAGAAGATTCATTATTTTTAAAATCGCTAAAATCTGTTTTTTAAAACGACAGAATGTACTTCATGATGCATGTGCCAACATATTTACATTAAGCATTAAAGTATAATCACAGCATTTTTACAGGAAGATGCTGATTATATGTGTTTTCTCTATCACTCACACATAAGCATCTTTCTATGAGTAACAAATTGAAATCTTTAAACTCAGGTTTCTGCTTGGTTTATTTTCTTGAAAAATTAAATAGCCTCCATTTTAACCTGCACATGCTGACCAAAGAGAAATTTAAAGTAATGATATTTTTTACTATAAATTCAAACAGACTTTATGCACATCATTTATATGGATGTAATATCTACCTATGTATCTCTTTTTATTCCATTTCAAGATTCTAGTAAATTCTTTTAAATAAAATGTATTTCTGATAATCTTTATGATTAATGCCACCCACCTATAACTTAACTAGTATATCAATATTGGGTAGATACATACCATGAAGAATTCAATAACTGATTTATTTTAATTTTACTCTATTGTAAATTAAGACATTTTAGTATTTTGATTGCTAAAGCAATTTTCATAAGTAAATGTAGAAACTCAGAATCATTTGAAAAATATAATTACAATCTAATATAGGTAAATGGAAGCTTTTATTTGAAGAAACAGTAAGTTAATATGCCTATACCTAGGTTAAAATGCACTATAGCCTTTAATATTTTAAATATGTCAATTAAAAACAAAGCCTTTTTTTAAAGTATTAGAAGTTTACAGCAACTTGAAAATAAATGTAAGAGCAAGCATTTCAAGTAAATAAAAATGACAAAGTCATTGATGTCTAATGTAACCCATGACATCTCCCTGCTAAGATGAATCAATCCTCAATCTAGTATTTTTTAAACACTGTCAGAAATGTCATATCTAGTTTTTGAATAGTTATTTCACTATTCTGTTTCATCTCATGACTGTCGCAATCACATATAAGCTAGATTTTAATTTTTATAAATTATAACCAATTCTTAACAATAACACCAAAGTGAGTAGGTAGATTCTAATCAAAGATACCCTTATTCATGTCAGAATCTCAAATATCTATGGAAATGCTTTTTGTGTCATACAACTTAATAGTCAAAACAATTACTTTTTATTGAACATTGGAGGCTCTATACTCATTTCACTGCTGTTTTAATTAATGCTGGCTTCAAATCCTGTAAACTAACATTTTCAAAAATAACATATGGAGCACCTGCACAACCTTGGATCTGAAAGCCTAAGTACCTGCTCCAGAAAGAATTCATTGTCTTATGTCTGCAGCTATTTTTTTTAAATCAAGAAAGCCATTAAATTTGACTTCCTATCACCAAATTGGAAGAAGAGTTGCATAATTAATAATGTGCTAATATTTATAAACTGAATTAATTGATTTGTATGAGGAGTCTCATCCATGTTCTTGTTTGTACTTTGCACAAAGTATTGGGTACATTGAGATTACTTTTCAGATTAGGAAATGAAGCCCAATAACTTTAAATGAAAGAACTAATACATATTTGTGGAATATTTAAATATTGTTGAAATTTACTGGAAGAAGCCTTAGTGATCATTTAGTTCAATTGCCCATTGTTGGAGGACATGGTTTCAAGTCTTGAACCAGAATAAGTTATCTAAATATTTCTAAGCTTTAATTGCCCATCTGTAAAATTGAATAAGTATGCCAAATTCATAGCAAACAGATAATGATATGAGTTGAAGTAAAAGTGGTTGGTGATCTGCCTATGATTTTTATTTTAATGCAGGTATGTAACTAGATATCCTAACAATTTACAGTAACCTTTTTGGAAAATATTTGTATATTATTTATTTTTAAATACGTAGCAAAAAGTATATGGTACAGAATTGTAAAAGAAAATTTAAAAAGGAAAACAGTGAAAAGTAAATGTCCACCATATTCCTTTTCTCCATGCATTTGTTTTAGAAACATAATTTTTTCTTTTATTATAACAAATCATCTTTTTGGAAACATAGCTTTTTATTAAAGAAATTGTTTTTCTGCCAGGCACAGTGGCTCAAGCCTGTAATCCCAGCACTTTGGGAGGCCAAGGTGGCAGATTACTTGAGATTAGGAGTTCTAGACCAGACTGGCCAACATGGGGAAACCTGGCTCTACTAAAAATACAAAAATTAGCTGGTGGTAATGGCACACGCCTGTAATCCCAACTACTCCAGAGGCTGAGGCAGGAGAATCGCTTGAACCCAGGAGGCGGAGCTGGCAGTGAGTCGAGATAGCGCCACTGCACTTCAACCAGATTAAGAAAGAAACAAGAAATTATTTCTCAGCCACACACAACCTTCACTGCACACCTCATCAGAATCATCAGTGTTCTCCTTGCCCATACATTCATTCAGGAGGGAAGAAGAGTTTCTGATATTATACCTTAAGCCATGTGATCTGGTCTGGCTGCCCAGGAGCACAGCAGTGATCCTCCCATCATTATCTTTTTGATTCCCTCCCTTTCTCTCATTTGCTTGATTCTCTTATTTTCCTAGTTTGCACTCTTGTTTGAGTAACACTATACTCCAGCAGTTTCTGGAGAAAGACCATTTAGGAAGTAAATTTTTGACATTTAATTATCTGAAAACATCTTCCCTTTTCACTTTCACTTGGCTGGCAAGAAAATTCCAGCTGGAAATCAATTTCCTCCAGACTTTTAAAAGTTTTGCTTACAGGTGTCTTTAGTAGAATCTTCTAACTTTCAGTGTCGCCCATAGTTATATTCTCAAATTCTAAATATGAAAAATTCTAAATTTTCCCACAATATGCTTTGAAGAAAATATATTTTTTAAATTGCATCAACTGTTCCTCAACAGGCAGCTCACCATGAATATACAAATAAATAGGGAAGCTCAGAACGCCCCAGCCTCACCAGGTACTCAGAGCTTTTGCTCGCAACTTTGTTCAAACATTCCTACACAGGAGCACACAAGTGTTGGAGAAATAGAACTAAAAACAAAATATTTTCCTAGCCCAGATAACTTCTCCACAAAGATAAGAGAGAGAGAGAGAGAGAGAGAGAGAGAGAGAGAGAGGGAGAGAAAGAGAGAGAGAGAATTTTACTATTGAACGATAAAACCAGAATGTGATGTGCATCACTGGCAATCTGCTAAGAGATTTTATATAGCCACCCTTTCAGATAGGCAATCAAAAACGACTCAGCGCATACATATTCTCAGGATAAATAATGACGGCCATGAAGTAAGAGGACTTGACAGCACCATTTGTCACACATAGTTTATCCGAAACTCACTTGGTATGCGGTGACCATCTGTGTTAGCTAAATGATTTATTCAAAGGAAAAATAAGCTTCAAGTGTCTTCACGACAGGAAGTAGTTTTGCCACTTGGAGCAGGGCGTCTGCCCAAATTTGGCTCCAATGGAAATAGGGATGCCTTTCTTGATGATTACAGTTGGAAGAGAGGCAGAAAGGTGGCAAGAGGCTTATTTTGCTTTTAAAAATATTTGCATTTTCAAAGAGACAGAGAACTTAGAAGTTTTCTAAAATACATGCAGAAGGAGTGGGGGGTGTTTTTTGTCAGTCAGTCAGTTATTTATTTATTTATTTGAGATGGAGTTTCACTCTTGTTGCCCAGCCTGGAGTGCAATGACATGATCTCGGCTCACTGCAACCTCTGCCTCCTGGGTTCAAGCAATTTTTCTGCCTTAGCCTCCTGAGTAGCTGAGATTACAGGCACACACCACCATGTCAAGTTAATTTTTTTGTATTTTTAGTAGAGACAGGGATTCACCATGTTGGTCTGGCTGGTCTTGAACTCCTGCCCTCAGGTGACCCACCCACCTCAGCCTCCCAAAGTGCTAGGATTACGGGTGTGAGCCACTAGGCCCAGTCTGTCTTATTTTTAACAGGGAGATTTAAGCCTCTTGTTTTCATTAGAATTTACCCTTACTCAAGCAAAAGTTTCCAGACATCTGAGCAAAGCCTCATAAGAGAAAGATAGAATGCCATGGAAGAAAAAAGATGAAGAGGAAAACTTAGACATAAAACTTTTTATATTCCTAGAAAACACTGCACTTATAAAAAAAACAATTTTATTTATAATCACAGAAACAAAAAAAGAAGTCCTCAAAACAAGTAAATAAAAATAGAAAATAAAGAGGAAATCTACTGGATGGTAGAGATTTGGGGAAAATGGTTGGGGGGGAAGAAAGAGAAAGGAAGAAAAAGAAAGACAAGAGAAATAAAAAAATTAGAGAACCAAAATTGAATTATACAACCTCCAGAATTAGAGAATGGAGAAAACAGGAGGAAATTATCAATTAATTTAGGAAAATGTCCCAGAACTATAGTGCTACTCAGCACAATTGTTTTACTAGATATGTGGAGGGTTATGTATACTATCTATACATTACTGTTCCCTGCATTCTAGACATGTTTTCTGTGTTTCTAATGTCAGAAAAATTTGCAAATAACTGAATAGGCCATCTTTAGCAACTCATCTATTTCTCTTGGTTTCAGATTTTGTTTCTTTAATCATTAATATGAAATATTGTCTTAAAGACAATCTTGAACTCTTTCAAATCCAAAATTGAATTAATTCTGGTACAAAGCTTACCTCAACATGTTGCCTTTCCTCATGATATAGCAGCTGGTCATCATTGGCTCTTTAGTACTTTAAATAGAGTTTCTAAGTTGAGTCAAATTTCAAAGAATTATTTAGCAACAAATCAATACCATAGCTGAATCAGTAAGCTCAGTATTTGGAACTGAAGTATGTGAATTCCAAAAAGTGGAGATAAAGGAAGATGAAAAGATAAGTGAACTGTAGTTTGGGGTGGAAACAAAAAATAAAGGGAAATAATACTTTCACTTTGAGACTTCTTTCCATGCTAGATTAGAATGTAAGCTATTCACTCATGTCTTGCTTCCAGCATTATAATAAAATTAAAATGGTTAAAACTACATATGGTAGGTTGATTATATACTCAGTTTGTCCTGGTGATCAATTCATGCTTTCTAATTATTTTAGTACTCCCTTTCATTCACGTAAGTAAATTTTGACAGTAAATTATCTAGTCACATTATTCTTCAAGAAGTTTTTTTTGTTAAGTAGGATATAAAAAAGTAATGATCAGTAGTAAAAACAGCAACCAGCAGTCCTGGGAATCACTGGCATTTAGAATAGTGTCGTCAATTTCTTAATCAATAGGGAATTTAGAGGGACTAAATATTGCCTTTTAGTGCCATTGTTGGGAGTCGTTCACTAAAACAGGGCAAAGGAAATGAGAAAGGTAGAAGGGGGAAAAGAGAAGAAGAATGTGTTTGCTGGGCATATTGAGATGACACCAGCAGATGCTCCAGGTGACTCTGCGACAGCATGATGATGGCCTAGCTGTCAGTAGTCAGCAAACATCACTGAACATGCTTCATGTGGGAGCACCTACTACAAATTTCAAGACAGAAAGCACATTAAACTTATAAAAGTATCAAAACATAGTATGTGTTAACTATACTTTTTAAAATCTTTAAGTGAGGAAAATTTTTCTAAGTTTGACCAGTACTTTAGAAACCAAAATTATTGTTTTAATTGAAAGCTTAATAGCAACAATAAAAATTATTTTGAATGAAAAAATCAAGCAAAGAACAAATTTGGGGAAAAATTATCACCTATGGCAGAAAATTAGATAATTTATTAATTAAACAAAAAAAATACACAATAAAAAATAGACAATATTAGTAGACAAGTTATAAAACCTAAGATACTTTGAGAAAACAGTAACAACAGCAAATAACCAGAAAGGATCTGAATGCCCCACTTCATAATTAAAGCAATATAAAATAAAACAAAAGTCAGATATCTTTTTTTTCAGTTCTCCAATTGAAAATATATATATGTGTGTGTGTAGGTAGCGTTTATTAACACTTTCATGTTGGAGGATGCTACAGTTTGAACATGTCTCCCAAAGTTCTTGTGTTGAAAATTTAATCCCCAATGCAACAGAATTGGGAGATGAGACCCACAAGAGGTAACTAGATCATGAGGATTTTGCCCTTATGAGTAGATTGTCATTATCAGGGGAGTGCATTAGTTATCTAAAAATGGGTTTGTTATAAAAGCAAATTCAAACCCCTCTTGCTCTCTTGTGGATACTCTTGTGCCCTGTGCCTTTCAACCCAGATGATGGTTCTCTCCCTAGGCCTTCAGACCAAGGTGCAGGCACAGCTTTTCTCCCTTCATTTTTACATTTTTCTTCTTTCCCTTTTGCTTTTAATCAGAGCTACCTGTATAAAGTACTTTATTACTTGTCTAAGAGCAAAGGGAAAACTCGATGAACCTTATGTGAACCTCCGTAATGCAACATTAAGCTGAGACTTCACCGAACAAGACATATATGATAATTAATATATTCGTTTCCAGCACATATAAAAATAGCAAAATGGACAGGCTTCAAAAAAATTTATCTATATGTAAGAAAATAATTTTCTTACCATAGTGCTTTCTGTGAAATCACAGATTGTTTTTAACCACAATAAAAAAAAATAGGCCATGCTGTTATAGCCAGGATTAAATTTTAATTGATCCATTAAAAAGTGATATTAATTGCTAATATTTTTAGGTGTTTACCATGTGTCAAGCTTCGTTACAAACACTTGATATTAATTCTCTTTCAAAATCTTCATGGCATTATGACATAAGTCCTCTTATGTCCCCATTTTACATCAAATGGCGGCACAAAGACAATAACTAACTTGATCAAAATTACACAGCTGGGAAGTAGCTAGGTAAGAATTAAACTCCAGCAATCCAAGGCGAGAGCTCCTCTCCTGGCTACAGTTTTGCACTGCCTTGTTCATATTTTGAGATTCATTTCTCATTAGGTTTTGTTTGTTTTTACAAAGAGGCATATCTGTGACATAATTAGAATATGTGTGTGAGTGTATCTACTCTTTTTTTCATAGTAAATATATAGTATATCAGGTTAAAATTGCAATGCATTAAAATGCATCAGATTAGGAAATTTTGAGAGACGTATAGACACATGTACACTTATGGAAACCTACTGGTCTTTTAAGACCCAAAGACATCTTGTAAACATCTTTAAGCATAAATTAAAGCTTATCTTTAAATAAATCTACTTGCATTTATATGCAATACAGATTATTTGAAGAGAAAGAATTAAGGCAAATTCACACTCTAAATAGTATGAAGTATATATCAAAGCTGACTCTGAAAATCATTTAAAATTGACCATTAGCTCATAGAAACTACCTGTTAGATATTAAAATTACCTATTAGATGTTATATTTTTATAGAAACAAACAAAATGTACACAGGAGAGTGTCTTCAACTTGTTAACTTCTTGGAAGCAAGGTGTTTGATGTTTCTAATGGTACTGCTGTTATCACAGACCAAGTATTTTTATGAGTAAGCATTAATCTGCCTCTGATCATGTATTTCTTGGATTATTCTGATATATTCCAAAGTAGAGTGTTAAATTACACCACATTCTAGGCTTCAAAGATTTGTGATGTAAAGCATATTAGTAAACAAAAATTTGGCTTTTGTTTCTTTGGACACCATTTACAACTAAGGGGACAAGTCTTAAATCTCTTTTAGTATGCCAAAAAAATTCATAATTACTTAAATCTGTAATCTTCATTTTTAAAATGTTTATCTTCATTTCTAAGAAATATTACCAGTATCACTGTGAGGTATTGCACTAGTGGAAATTTAGTGTTATCCAAGATATTATATATGCAATAGTATTTGCCAAAATATTTTGAAAGATTATATAATGTTACTATCTTAGAATTAATGATCTAGTAAAATATACAGAGGTACACTATGTTTCTAGATGTAGATCTGTATATTCATACACATGAACCCAGAGAAAAATAGTGAGATTTGCTTCACAACCTCCTCCCACCACCCTTGTTCTCATGTTCCTTGGGAGACTTCTTTTTTTTTTTTTTTTTTAACTAACTTGCTGGTCATTTGTTGAATAAAAATGTAAAAAGTTATTAAGGGAGACTAAAAACTTTTAAACTAACTTACAATAGAAAGCATGGAAAGTTAATGCAAGAAGAGAAAAGACCAGATAAGCAAAGCAGGGAGAAATAGGTAAACAAAGAGATAGAAACTTCAAGGTTTCACTACTCATGGTCTCATTTGATTTTGCTATTTTAACTTATTTCCATAGGTTATTGGGGAACACGTGGTGTTTGATTACATAGGTAAGTTCTTTAGCAGTGATTTCTGAGATTTTGGTTCACCCATCACCTGAGCAGTATATACTGCACCCTATTTATAGTCTTGTATCCCTCAGTCTTTTCCCCGCCTCTCCCTCTGAGTACCCCACTGTATCATTCTTACGCTTCTGCATCCTCATAGCTTAGCTCCCACTTATAAGAACATACAATGTTTGGTTTTCCATTGTGAATTACTTCACTTAGAATAATAGTCTCCAATCTCATCCAGATCATTGCAAATGCCATCAATTTATTCCTTTTTATGACTGAGTAGTATTTCATTGTGTGTGTGTGTGTGTGTGTGTGTGTGTAGATAGATAGATAGATAGATATCTCACAATTTCTTATCTACCTATTGATTGATGGGCACTAGCAATGTAGAAGTGTTCCCTGTTTACTGCATCCAAGTCAACATCTATTATTTTTTATTTTTTGATTATGGCCATTTTTGGTAATTTGAAAGAAGAGGAAGAACTGGAAGAGAAAGAGCAGGGAGGAAAATTTTTTAAAGCACCTTTTGAGAAAAATTTGCCACCTTCATTTTTTTGAGAGACTATAAAAATAATTGCATTAGATTTGGATTGGTTCCACATTTTTCCAATTGCAAATTATGAATTGGGCTGCTATAAACATGTGTGTGCACGTATCTTTTTTGTATAATGACTTATTTTCTTCTGGGTAGATACCCAATAGTGGGAGCTGGATCAATGGTAGATCTACTTATAGTTTTTTAAGGAATCTCCAAACTGTTTTCCATAGTGGTTGTACTAGTTTACATTCCCACCAGCAGTGTAGAAGTGTTCCCTGTTGACTACATCCATGCCAACATCTGTTATTTTTTATTTTTTGATTATGGCCATAATTGGTCATTTGAAAGAAGAGGAAAAACTGGAAAGAGAAATAGCAAGGAGGAAATTTTTTTAAAGCAAATTTTTAGAAAAATTTGTCACCTTCATTTTTTTGAGAGACTATAAAAATAACTTGCATTACATTTGCAAATGTTTTTGGATGACAGATATTCATGTTTCTAATTTGACATAGAGCAAAGATGGGACCATGAAGCATACAATGTATATGTATATATTGGTATGTGTGTGTATCTATTTAAGTGTGTGTGGAGGAGATTGCATATGTTCTCCATAAGTGAGGATCACATGAGAATCCTCAAATTTAAATCTGGTTACTAAACAGTGCTTATTCTTTCAAAAGCTTAAAAAAGTAATGCACATTTATTGTATATAAATAGGTTTTTGTCTAAATTAATATTTTTCTTGTCATTTTGATATTTTTTGCTTTTTATTTTTGTTTTATCTAAAGGATAAACAGTGATTCTAAGCAGATAAAATTACTGTCATATCAGTGATATATTACTCTACTGTTAATTCATTAATTTTCAAGAAATGTTGACTTTTAACTAAATATAAAATAACTTGTAGAATAAAAAAGATGTTACATAAATAAGAATATGAAAGCTTTGGATATTTCTGGCTTATCATCAATCATACCTTTATGCATATATATTAATCAAAATTACAAAAAATATATCTAAAGATTAAATATTAAGAGAAAACTTACACAGGTAGGCTTGACATGATTTTTTTCTTATAATAGTTTTCCTATAAATGTTATGTACATTTCTTTTATATGTAATCTATTGATTTTTAGAACTCCAAAGTCAAGAATGACAAATCATTGAAATCCAATCTACAATTTTATTGACCAACAGCTTAGTATAAATGGAAAATCAAATTTTTAAATTTTTAAATCTTATTGTCATTTTTTCAAATATTATCTCAATAAAATATATGTTAACATATTTTTAAAATTTCTTTAGGAATAATACAAGCAAGAATTTTCATTCTATACCCTGAAGAACTGAATAATTTCTAAGGCTAGAATTCTTTGTTGATTGATATTGTACAGTTTGTTGATACTTCACACAGCTCAAGATCTTTTTATAAACCAGCTGCTTGTGATGAGATGTTTTCTCATTATAACATGCAATGTGTGTTGTCTCCTCTTAATCAAATTTCTTATCACAAAGGTATAAATAAAAGCTTCTCAAATATCAACTTAATGTCTGATGCACATATTCTACTTGTGTTAAGCATGCTATGAAATAAAAATCTGTTCTTTATTTATAATATATACACACTAGATTTGATTTTTATGTTTCTCCCTACTAAATTTAAAAAGCTTCCTTATAAAATCATGGTAAGTAGTCAAAATGCTATTTCCAGAATAGTTGTCTGTGTGTGAAAGATAAGTTTGACATTTATTTACTTATGATTTTCCTGGTGAGATAGACTTAGAAAAAAATGATAGGAATATTGGCTGTCAGTCTGAGGGTAAGCATTAATCTTCATAAGTGTCAGAGGGCTAAGCTCATATATTTCTACAAAGAGATAATTTTTGGAATGAATCTAATATTTCTAATTTTTAGAAATGAAACTTTCTAACTTAGAAACAACTAAACTATAAAGTTACTAGATTGAGAAGGGCAATTGAAATCCAGCTAGCTCTGTTACATGAGCCGTGTCCACTTTTTTGCTTGAGGCCCACTGTGCAAACCTATCTATTAGAAAAAAAATACAAGGAAAATTACACAATGTTTTTTTTTCAGGTGAGGAACTGAATTCAATGTAACTTGAATGTGTCTTGATTCTCATCTCACCCTACTTCATCCCAATATATAAACTGTAAATTTACTTCTGAGAGTATAAAGGAGTGCTGTTTTCTCCAAGGTCATTTATCATGCAAACAATGAAAAAGCTGCTCTCCCTGTACCTATCTCTATGCCAATCCTGATTAATTGTCAGGACTTTGTGTTTCAGAAATCTAGACTGTTCTTATACATAGGGATAATCAACAGCATTTTGCCTGTTTCTATAAGAAGAATAAACTTGATAAATGGAGTATAACCCACTGTTAAGATCCTGGGTAATTTTATGTCTGATTTTTCAAGATATAAAATACAAATGTGTTGTATAATGGTACTAAAGATGGTCTCAGCCACAAACCTGAAAAGCAGAGAAATATCTGAGAGCTGATAGAAAGTCTAAGTTTCTAAAACATTCATGGAGATCTGAGTCTGTTTGAGAGGATTTTCTTGGAGAAGCAGAACATCATATGAAATGTACTATTGATGCCTATGAGAACTAGACAATGGGCACTTTAGCTATGGGTAACTGAGAGAAAATGTCATGCTAAACGTGACATGGACAGCAGAAATAGCTATCATGTGATAATTAACAGCACCTCCCAAAAAGGTTGTCAGAAATACTCTATATAACGGTCTTCACATATAATAAGTGTTCAATATTTCTCGTCATTTTTATTATCACTCTAAATATTCTTCATACATTTCTACTTAAGTAGAAACAGATCGAGAAATCTTGCTTAGTCTTAGAACAATTTTTTTCCATGATGACTGAGGACCCATATGGAGCTTAATTCACCCTCATACTGACTTTATTTTAAAAAACAAAAAATGCACACTCCATACAAGATGGCCAAATAGGAATAGCTCTGGAGTGCAGTTCCCAGCAAGAGCTGTGCAGAGGGTGAGTTATCTCTGCATTTCCAAATGAGGTACCAGGTGCATCTCAATGGGACAGGTGGCACAGTGGGTGTATCCCAGGAAGGACAAGCTGAGGTAGGGAGAGGTGCTGCCTCGCCTGGGAAGTGCAATCTCCAGAGGACCCCCCTCCCTACTCAAAGGAGGCCATTGGGAGCTTTTCCATCCACTCCAGCACTCTGGTTGAGATACTGCTCCTCTCCCACAATTTTTACCACCCACAGACCACAAGATTCCCAGGCTGAAAAGCACCATGAGTTTCCAGCATGGCCAGCGCCTGCCAGTTTTCGCACAAAAACTCACACAACTCTGGATCGCTGTTTCAACTGGTGCCAGGAATGCCTGGGAGACAGAGCTGCCCATCCAACAGAAAAAGAGGGGGTTAAAAGCAGGGAGCTAGGTGATCTGGCTCAGCAGGTGCCACTCCAACAAAGACCAGGAATCTGAAAAGCTCTGACTTGAGAGTTTTGCAGCAAGCACAGCTGTACCCGGAATGTCCAGCTCTGTCGGGTGAAGGGCATCCACCATTACCGAGACAGTCCACCACTACCCACTACTGAGGCAGTTCTAACTGTACCTCTGTAAAAAAAACCAAAAGGAAGTTTACACAGCAGCTGGGCAGGGCCTGCAGCAGCTCAGCAATACTTCTGCTGGCAGACTGTGACTAGACTCCCTCCTTGCTGGGCAGGGCATACTGAAAAAAAGGCAGCAGCACATCAGGAACTTATAAATAAAGCCCAATCTTCCCAGGACAGAGCACCTGGGAAAACAGGTGGTTCTGAGTTCCGCTGCAGCAGACTTACATGTGTCTTCCTGGCAGCTCTGGAGGGAACGATGGAGCTCCCAGCACAGCACCTGAGCTCTGATAAGGGACAGACTGTCTCCTCAAGCAGCTCCCTGACCCCCATATATCCAAAGAGGCACCTCATAAAAAAGGGGCTCTGGCTGACATCTGGCAGGTACCCTTCTGGGACGAAGATGACTGAAGAAGAAACTGGCAGCAACCCTTGCTGTTCTGCAGCCCCCACAGATGATTTCCAGGCAAGCAGGGTCTGGAGTGGATCTACAACACTCCTGCAGCAAAGGGGCCTATCTGTTAGAAGGAGAACTAAAAAACAGAAAGAAATAACTTCAACATCAACAAAAAGGACATCCACTCAAGAGACCCAATCAGAAAGTCACCAACTACAAAGACCACAGGTAGATAAATCCACAAAGATGGGAAGAAACCAGAGCAAAAAGGATGAAAATACCAAAAACCAGAATGCCTCTCCTCCTCCAAGGTATCACAACTCCTCATCAGCAAGGGAACAAAGATGGATGGAGATTGAGTCTGATGAATTGATAAAGCAGGCTTCAGAAGATGGGTAATAACAAACTTCTGTGAGCTAAAAGAACATGTTCTAACCCAATGCAAAGAAATTAAGAACCTGGAAAAAAGGTTAGACAAAATGCTAACTAGAATAAACAGCTTAGAGAAGAACATAAATTACTTGATGGAGATGAAAAACAACATGAGAACTTCGCAAAGCATACACAAATTTCAACAGCTGAATCAACCAAGCAGAAGAAAGGATATCAGATATTGAACATCAACTCAATGAAATAAAATGATAAGTCAAGATTAGAGAGCAAATAGTGAAAAGAAATGAACGAAGTCTTCAAGAAATATGGGATTATGTGTAAAGACCTAATCTATGTTTGATAGGTGTACTTGAATGTGATGGAGAGAACAAATCCAAGCTGGAAAACACTCTTCAGGATATTATCCAGGAGAAATTCCCCAACCTAACAAGGCAAGCCAACATTCAAGTCTAGGAAATACAGAGAACACCATCAAGATACTCCTCAAGAAGAGCAACCCCAAGGCACATAATCGTCAGATTCACCAGGGTTGAAATGAAGGAAAAAATGCTAAGGGCAGCTACAGAGAAAGGTTGGGTTACCCACAAAAGGAAGCCTATCAGACTCACAGCAGATCTCTCAGCAGAAACTCTATAAGCCAGAAGAGAGCGGGGACCAATATTCAACATCCTTAAAAGAACTTTCAACCTAGAATTTCATATCCAGTCAAACTAAGCTTCATAAATGAAGGAGAAATAAAATCCTTTATGGACAAGCAATAGCTGAGAGATTTCGTCACCACCAGGCCTGCCTTACAAGAGCTCCTGAAAGAAGCACTAAACAAGGAACAACCAGTACTAGCCACTCCAAAAATGTACCAAATGATAAAGACCATCGACACAATGAAGAAACCACATCAAATAATAGACAAAACAACTAGCTGGCATCAAAATGGCAGGATTAAATTCACACATAACAATATTAACCTTAAAGGTAAATCAGCTAAATGCCCCAAACAAAAGACACAGACTGGCAAATTGGTAAAAAGTCAAGACCCATCAGTGTGCTGTATTCAGGAAACCCATCTCACGTGCAAGGACAAACATAGGCTCAAAATAAAGGGATGGAGGAAGATTTCCCAAGCAAATGGAGAGCAAGAAAAAGCAGGAGTTGAAATCCTAGTCTCTGATAAAGTGGACTTTAAACCAATGAAGATCAAAAGAAACAAAGAAGGGCATTACATAATGGTAAAAGGATCAATGCAACAAGAAGTGCTAACTATCCTGAATATATATGCACACAATAAAGGAGCACCCAGATACATAAAGCAAGTTCTTAATGACCTACAATGAGACTTAGACTCCCACAAAATAATAGTGGGAGACTTTAACACTCCACTGTCAATATTAGATCAACAAGACAGAAAATTAACAAGGATATCCAGGACTTGAAATCAGATCTGGACCAAGAAAACCTAATAGCCATCTACAGAACTCTCCACCCCAAATCCAAAGAATATAAATTCTTCTCAGCACCACATTGCACTTACTCTAAAGTTAACCACATAATTGAAAGTAAATCACTACTCAGCAAATGCAAAAGAATAGAAATCATAACAAACAGTCTCTCAGACCACAGTACAATCAAATTAGAACTCAGGATTAAGAAATTCACTCAGAACCACGCAACTTCATGGAAAATGAACAATTTGCTCCTGAATATCGACTGGATAAACAATGAAATGAAGGCAGAAATAAAGATGTTCTTCAAAACCAATTAGAAAGAAGACACAACGTACCAGAATCTCTGGAACACATTTAAAGCAGTATCTAGAGGGAAATTTATAGCAACAAATGCCCACATGAGAATCAAGGAAGGATATAAAATCGACACCCTATCATCAAAGTTGAAACAGCTAGAGGAGCAAGATCAAAAAACTCAAAAGCTAGCAGAAGACACGACATAACTAAGATCAGAAAAGAAGTGAAGGAGACAGAGACACAAAAAAATCCTTCAAAAAATCAATAAATCCAGGAGCTGGTTTTTTGAAAAGATCAACAAAGTAGACAGACCACTAGCCAGATTAATAAAACAAAAAAGAGAAGAATCAAATAGATACAATAAAAAATGATAAAGGGGATATCATCACTACTTCTTCAACAGAAATACAAACTACCATCAGAGTTTACTACAAACAACTCTATGCATATAAACCAGTAAAATTGGAAGAAATGGATAAATTCCTGGACACTTGCACTCTCCCAAGCCTAAACCAGGAAGAATTTGAAACCCTGAATAGACCTATAACAAGGGCTGAATTTGAGGCAGCAATTAATAGCCTACCAACCAAAAAACTCCAGGACCAGACAGGTTCACAGCTGAATTATACCAGACATACAAAGAGGAGCTGGTACCACTTCTTCTGAAACAATTCCAAACAATACCAAAAGAGGGAATACTCCCTAACTGATTTTATGAGACCAACATCATTCTGATATGAAAACCCAGCAGAGACTCAACAAAAAAAGAAAACTTGAGGCCAATATCCATGATAAACACAGATGTAAAAATCTTCAACAAAATACTGGCAAACCCATTGCAACAGAACATCAAAAAGCTTATCCATCATGATCAAGTAGGCTTCATCCCAGGGATGCAAGGCTGGTTCAACATACGCAAGTCTATAAACATAATCCACCACATAAACAGAACCAAAGACAAAAACCACATGATTATCTCAATAGATGCAGAGAAGGCCTTTGCCAAAATTCAATAGCCCTTTATGCTCAAAACTCTCAATAAACTAGGTATTGATGGAACGTATCTCAAAATAATAAAAGCTATTTATGACAAACCCACAACCAATATCATACTAAATGGGCAAAAACTGGGAGCATTCCCTTTGAAATCTGGCACTAGGCAAGGATGTCCTCTCTTACAACTCCTATTCAATATAGTATTGGAAGTTCTAGCCAGAGCAATCAGGCAAGAAAAAGAAATAAAGGGTATTCGATTAGGAAAGGAGGAAGTCAAATTTCTCTATTTGCAGATGACATGATTGTTATGTTTTGAAGACCCCATTGTCTCAGCCCAAAATCTCCTGAAACTGATAAGCACTTCAGCAAAGTCTCAGGATACAAAATCAATGTGCAGAAATCACAAGCATTCCTACACACCAATAACAGACTAACAGAAAGCCAAACCGAGAGAGAACTCTCATTCACAATTGCCACAAAGAGAATAAAATACCTAGGCATACAACTAATAAAGGATGTAAAGAACCTCTTCAAGGAGAACTACAAACCACTGCTCAGGGAAATAAGAGAGGACACAAACAGATGGAAAACATTCCATGCTTTCAGTTAGGAAGAATCAATATCATGAGAATGGCCATATTATCCAAAGCAATTTATAGATTAAACACTATCCCTATTAAGCTACCAATGACCGTCTTCACAGAACTGGAAAAAAAACCACCTTAAACTTCATATGGAACCAAAAGAGAGCCCACATAGCCAAGACAACCCTAAGCAAAAAGAACAAAGCTGGAGGCATCATGCTACCTGACTTCTTCTAACTATATTACAAGGCTAGTATAATCAAAATAGCATGATACTTGTACCAAAACAGAGATATGGACCATTGGAACATAACAGAGGCCTTGGAGGCAATGCCATACATCCACAACCAGCTGATCTTAGAGAAATCTGACAAAAACAAGCAATAGAGAAAGGATTCCCTGTTTAATAAACAGTGTTGGGAAAACTGGCTAGCCATGTGCAGAAAGCAGAAACCGGACCCCTTCCTGACACCTTACACTACAATTAACTCCAGACGGATTAATGACTTAAACATAAGACCTAACTTAAACATAAGACCTAACACCATAAAAACCCTAGAAGAAAACCTAGACAGTTCCATTCAGGACATAGGCATAGGCAAGGACTTCATGACTAAAACACCAAAAGCACTGGCAGCAAAAGCCAAAATGGACGAATGGGATCTAATTAAACTCCACAGCTTCTGTACAGCAAAAGAAACAATCATTAGAGTGAACCAGCAACCAACAGAATGGGAAAAAATTTTTGCAATCTACCCATCCAACAAAGGGCTAATATCCAGAATCTACAAAAAACTAAAACAGATTTACAAGAAAAAACAACCCCATTCAAAAGTGGGTGAAGTATATGAACAGACACTTTTCAAAAGAAGACATATATGAGGCCAACAAACATATGAAAAAATGCTCATCATTACTGCTCATTAGAGAAATGCAAATCAGAACCACATTGAGATACTATCTCATGCCAGTTAGAATGGAGATCATAAAAAATCTGGAGACAACAGATGCTGGAGAGGATGTGGAGAAATAGGAACACTTTTACACTGTTGGTGGGAGTGTAAATTAGTTCAACCATTGTGGAAGACAGTGTGGTGATTCCTCAAGGATCTAGCAATGGAAATTCCATTTGACTCAGCAATCCCATTATTGTGTATGTACCCAAAGGATTATAAATAGTTCTATTATAACGACACATACAAACGTATGTTCATCGCAGCACTGTTTACAATAGCAAAGACCTGGAACCAACCCAAATGCCCACTGATGGTAGACTGCACAAGGAAAATGTGGCACATATACACCATGGAATACTATGCAGCCATGAAAAACGATGAGTTCGTGTCCTTTGTAGGGACATGGATGAATATGGCAACATCGTTCTCAGCAAACTGATACAAGAATAGAAAATCAAAACACCACCTGTTCTCACTCATAGGAGGGTGTTGAACATTGAGAATACATGGACACAGGGAGGGGAGCATCACACACTGGAGTCTGTTGTGGGGGATAGGGGAGAGACAACGGCAGGTGGGAAGGTTGAGGAGGGATAACATGGGGAGAAATGCCAGATATAGGTGACAGGGGGATGGAGGCAACAAACCACCTTGCCATGTAAGTACCTATGCAACAGCCCTGCGTGATATGCACATGTACCCCAGAACCTAAAGTGCAACAAAAAAAAGGAAACAAAAGAAAACAAAATAAAATAAAATAAATTGACTCTATTGACAAGAAAAGCTAACTTCCATGAAGGGATATAAGTAGAGGCACAGAAACAGAAAAAAAAAAAAAGGGAAAAATAATAGAAATTATCTGTCTCCCTTATTCCCAAAATTTTTCATTGTTACTTAATGTGTTATTATCTACCTTCATAAATATACCTCCATTTAGGATAAAATTGAAGGAGCTCTTGAAGAATTTATGAAAAACATGGGGCATTTTTAAAGTAAAGTACAATGTACTTTTATTATAACATTTTAGCCTTCAAGGTAGATATAGATAGACTCTATTCAAATCTTGAAAAAGAAGTTTATAATGGTATAAAGTGTGCTTAGGATATGAGACAGAGCTCAGCATATCTCATGGCAATAGAGATAGGTCATTAGGCAATATTGTTGTTGTGTGAACATCACAGAGTGCATGTACTTATATAAACCTAGATAGTATTACCTACCACCCACATAGGATCTATGGTATAGCCTATTGCTCCTAGTCTACAAACCTATACAGATATGCTGTAGTTAAATACTATAGGCAGTTGTAACACAGTAATGGTATTTGTATATTTAAACATGTCTAAACATAGGAAAGATGCAGTAAACATATGGTATTATAATCTTATGCGACCACTGTCATACATGTGACCTGTTGTTGACTAAAATGTTATTACAACATGCCCATTGTCTAGTTTTAATAGGCATCCATAGGGACATTTCATATAATGTTCTGCATCTCCAAGGAGTTCCTCTCAAACAGGCTCAGATCTCCAGGAATGTTGTAGAAACTCTGACTTACTGCAGATCTCAGATATTTCACTGCTTTTCAGGTATCCAGCTGAAACTATCTTCAGCACCAAAAGCTATTACAACATACTAGCATTTCGGTCAATAACAGAATCACATCTATGACAATAGTCCCATAAGATTATAATACCATAGGTTTACTGTATCATTCCTATGTTTAGGTATGTTTAAATACACAAATACCATTACCATGTTACAATTGCCTATAATATTCAGTACAGGTTTGTAGCCTGGGAAAAATAAGTTATACCTTAGACGCTAGACATGTAATAGGTTATACTATTTAAATTTATATAAGTACATATATACACTCTGTGATATGGTTTGGCTGTGTCCACCAAAATCTCATCTTGAATTGTAGCTCCCATAATTCCTACATGTTTTGGGAAGGATCTGGTGTGAGGTAATTGAATCATGGAAACAGGTTTTCCTATGTTACTCTTGTGATAGTTAATACATTTCATGAGATCTGATGGTGTATAAAGGGCAGTTCCCCTCAAACACTCTCTTGGCCTGCCACCACGTAAGATGTGCCTTTGCTAGTATTTTGACTTATGCCATGATTCTGAGGCCTCTTCAGCCATGTGGAACTGTGAGTCTGTTAAACCTCTTTTTCTTTATAAATTACCCAGTCTTGGGTATTTCTTCAAAGCAGTATGAAAATGGACTAATACAGTAAATTGGCACCAGTAGAGTGGGGTACTGCTATTAAGATACCCAGAAACGTGGAAGCAACTGTGGAAATGGGTAACAGACAGAGGTTGGAACAGTTTTGAGGACTCAAAAGAAGACAAGACAATGTAGGAGAATCTGGAACTTCATAAAGACTTGGAGGGCTCAGAAGACAGAAAGATGTGGGAAAGTTTGGAACTTCCTAGAGACTTGTTGAATGGTTTTGACCAAAAAGTCCAGGCTGAGGTGATCTCAGATGAAGTTAAGGAACTTATTCGGAACTGGAGCAAAGATGATTCTTGCTATGCTTTAGCAAAGAGACCAGCAGCATTCTGCCCCTCTTTAGCAAAGAAACTGGCAGCATTCTGCCCCTCCCTAGAGATCAGTGAAGCTTTGAATTCGAGAGAGATGATTTATGATATCTGGTGGAAGAAATTTCTAAGCAACAAAATGTTCAACAGGTGACTTTGGTGCTCTTAAAAACATTGTTTTATATATTCACATAGATATGGTTTGGAATTGGAACTTATGTTTAAAAGGGAAGCAAAAAATTTTCAAAAGTTTGCAGCCTGATGATTCCACAGAATAGAAGAATCCATTTTCTGAAGAGAAATTCAAGCCAGCTGCAGAAATTTCCACAAGTAACAAGCAGCCAAATGTCAACTGCCAACACAATGGGGAAAATGTCTCCAGGGCATGTAAGAGACCTTCCTGACAGCCCCACACATCACAATCTGGGAGGCCTAGGAGAAAAAAATGGTTTTGTGGGCCATCCCTGGGGCCTTTCTGCTTTGTGCAGTCTCAGAATTGGTGCTCTGTATTCCAAACTTGACTAAAAGGGGCCAACATAGAGCTATTGCTTCAGAGGGTGTAAGCCCCAAGTCTTGGCAACTTACATGTGGTATTGGGACTGAGGGTGCGTAGAAGTCAAGAATTGAGGTTTAGGAACCTCCCCCTAGATTTCAGAGAATGAATGGAAACTTCTTAATATCCAGACAGAGGTATGCTACATGGGTGGAGCCCTTATGGGGAACCTCTGCTAGGGCAGTGTGGAAAAGAAATGTGCGGCAGGAGCCCTCACAGAGTCCCCACTGGAGAACTGCCGAGTGGAGCTGTGAGAGAAGGTCACCATTCACCAAACCTAAGAATGGTAAATCTACCAACAGTTTGTACTATGTGCCTGGAAAAGCCACAGACACTTAACTCCAGCCCATGAAAGCAACCAGGAGAGAGGCTGTACTCTGCAAAGCCAAACGGGATGGGCTGCCCAAGACCTTGGGACCCCACCTCTTGCATCAGCATAACCTAGATAGGAGATATGGAGTCAAAGCAGATCATTTTGGAGCTTTAAGATTTCACTGCCTGCTGGATTTCAGACTTGCATGGGACCTGCAGCCCCTTCATTTTGGCCAATTTAGAATGGTTATATTTACCCAATGTCTGTATCCCCATTGTATCTAGGAAGTAACTAACTCACTTTTGATTTTACAGGCTTATAGATAAAAGGGACTTACTCGCCTTCTCTCAGATGAGACATTGGACTGTTTTTGAGTTAATTCTGAAATTAGTTAAGACTTCAGGGAACTGTTGAAAAGGCTTCAGTGGTTTCAAAATGTGAGGATGTGAGATTTGGGAGCAGCCAGGATTGGAATGATATGATTTGGCTGTGTCCCTACATAAAGCTTATCTTGAATTGTAACTCCCATAATCCTCACATATTCTGGGAGGGACCTAGTGGTAGATAATTGAATCACGCGGGCAGGTTTATATTTTACTTTCCTTGTAACAATGATTTTATTTTGTTTTTAAAACAAAACCATTAGTGTCTTGATTTTACTATGTAAACTTGATCATGGGAAAGAAAAACCTCCCTGTAAGTGGATCTAAATGATTAAATATTTTTATCTGAATTCCAGTGATTATAGTTGATAATTATTGAATACTGGGTAAAGCCTGTCAAACAGTAAAGGAGTAACTATTTTACATGTAAAAATTATGTTCACATAAGAACAATGGCAAAAATAAAGCACAAGATGAAATGTTTTAATTTTGGGTATTGTTGAAGTTAAAAGACTTGCTTATTAACACCCAGCAGCATGAAGCAGTTTTAACAGATGGGTGAAGAATCTCTGTCAACAGTGTTATAACCTTGCCATTATCTGAAATGCAGCCAATAAAAATGCACTTCTTTTGTGTGGCTGAAAGACTGTCAGTTTATTCCTGTTCTTGAACAAAAGCTCTGTAAGTGACATTTTGGCATTTGTATCTTACATCAAATATGGCCATAAAGAAATAAACCTTTGATGAACTACTTCCATATGTATTTCATTAAAAATTCATTAAAGATTTTATTTGCCAAATAAAAAGCAAAATACTATCTTCCAGAATCAAATCAAAAATTATAGCAATAAAATGAATTTTCTCTACAATCATTAGTATGCTCACACTAAATACACAGCAAATTATCTATCCTCCCATATCCTCCTACAGAGTTTAACAAAATATTTGAGAAGTGTCAGAAATTAGGACCTAAGGAGATTATTATTGCATCATGCCTCTGAAAATATAGCCAAACATAATCTATAAACATTTCTGCTCATTGTATGACATCTATAAATAAAAAATATTTTTAAAAGAAACAAAATGCTATATAAATGGTAGTATTCCAGTGTCTCAATTTAATGAGTGGAAGATGTCTGAAATATCAATTAACTTATTCAATCCAGTTCCTAATACTAAAGGAAGACTACATCAGAAGGGTATGTGTTACACCTTGCTCTTCTTTCCCTGTCACTTGTTACAAGGAAAGCTTGGCTCAACTCAGTTGCTTTATCCACAAAGCTCAGGTTCTATCACCAGGGCTGTGTGAAATAATCTCTCAGCAATGGCTTTGCTGCTTCAAGGCCATCTTCTCAAGCACAGGACACATGAGGCACTGTTGTCCTATGTTTTAGCTTCCACAGCGCTCCCATTTACCCTCACCTTCTGAATCTTGCTCTCTCCTCAGGATCTTACCAATGGGCTCACCGGGCTCATCCAGCTCACCCTTTAGTAACCCATGATGAGTTCAGGCTTTTAGAGAGAGCCTGGAGACATGGTGTTGTTTAATATTTTCTCTAGGGCCAGCAAATACCAATAAACTAGAAACAGTTTGAATCGGGGCAAAGGTAACATATTGAAAACAAATACAATTTATTATCCCAATATTATAAGCTGCCATGTATGAATATCAAATACGTAGTGAATAATCAGAGCAACCAAAACAAATTCAGGCTGTACTTTCAAAAGTACATAATATCTAAATAAGACTAGTAATAGAAGGTGGTATTCTATGCATCAGGAATCAAAAAGAAACAAAAGAAAATGAAAACAAGGGCAGTGAGAATAATGACTCCACCCTAGTTTTTACTCTATTGGAAGGAAAGCAGAAGTAAGAGAGGAAGTGCCTGATGTCAGGCATAGAAGGGTTAAGTCATTCCTTTTCTTATAAGTAAACTGGAGAAGATTTTACTTGATACAGGAAGAAATAGAAAATATATAACTCTCCCTAAAACAGAAGAAAATTAAAATGTTTTATGAAGATTTGAAAAATAAAAATACCAAATAGAATAAATGTGTGAAGTAGAGAGAAGACATGAGATTTTTTAGGCATTTTTGTTTCACCTTTATCTGTGTGAGAAGATTCTTCTTAGAGTATTATAATCTCTTCTCAAATTGTCTCAGAAAGAGAGCTCATATTGTAACCCATTACCATGGTCATATATTTATACTGAAGCTTTCCATATACAATTTCCTGCATTGTGAAAAAAAAAATACCTGTTTTGCAAATAGTAATTTCTCTTCCATAACTCAAATTAATAATGTTATAAAACTTTTTAAATCATACAACTAATTTAATAAATAAGTGAAAGATATATTCATTCTTTCTTGTATATAAACTATGTATCTCATTTTTCACACTAAAAGTCAAATACCCTTCACCAGTTATTTTCCTAGATCCAAACTTGCCATCTGTCCTCTGATACTAGGGCTAGGACTTGGCAAACCATACTCTTGCTTTGGCAACTGGCTCCCTATTAGATTCTGACAACAAAGAATATTTAAAAAGAGACCAAAAACGCTGGAAGAATCAAAAAGATACATACTCCTTGCTATTTCATTTCAAATCCCTTTTGCTTCCTGTTCCTGTTGTTGTTGCTTCAGGAAAGCTTCTTTACCCTGGAAATGGCAGATGGTTCCAGTGGCAGCATTTGATACCAGTTTGCAGGTTTTCCAATACTCCTAAAATAAGGCTCATGACACTCCCTTAGAGACCACAGCTAAACTCAGCCTCAGATATATGAACTTCATAAATGAAGAGTCACATTCATGCTTCTAAGTTTCAATAATTTCAAACTCTTCCCTTTGTCACTAGTCCTAAGGTTGTCAAATATTTCTTGCAGTTATTACCTACATCTTACTTTGGTGGTCACTTTAGCCTTTTTCATATTTTTAACCTTTAGTTAACAATTCTTTATGTTAAATTCTTTCTGCTAAAATAACTGATGTGGTATATACCTCCCAATGAGACCTCCCTGGCTGATAAAGACATTGATACCAGGAATGAGGACTCAAAAACAGAGCCCTTCAAAGATGGAGGTTTAAAATTGGTTCGGTCAAGTCTTTGTTAGAGACCACAGTACTGAGCTCCTTACAAGTGGCAAATGGATGCAACTAATCCACATTATGTAGTGCCATCATGATTAATCACATTATTGCCTCTGTTTTATGTTGATGAAGGAAGTTCCTTGGGGCACCAAGCAACTGCTTCTCTCAACTGTTAAGTGTAGTCAGGATAACCCCAAGGAGTGCACTGGATTATTTACAGAAACAAAACAACAAACTCAGCCCTGTGACAGCTGAAATTAGAGTCAGATAACTGTAGAAATTCTATAACAGTCCTAAGATAAACCCTTATTCTTTATAGCTACAGGCCTAGTCTTAATTAAAATCAGACATAAATTTTAACTGAGTGGGTTGTAGAAGTATAACAGAAGTTGAATTTGCAGCCTCATCAATTCTCTCATGTAAACGTTAGGATATTGCTTGGGAAAGAATGGGATCCTCATAATTGAAAAGAGTTCATTGAATTGGACACAAATTAAGCTGAGAATCTTCAATGTCAAGTCACCCTGAACCTCCCTTGCCAGTGGAAGCAGGTTCCTCTCGTTTCTGAAATCAGTCTTCCCCTACTGGAAGATCCTGTAGTATAACCTCACCTAGGGGCTCACAAATGGATGCTTGTTCTCAAGATCTTCTTCTTGTTACCCTGTCCACAATGAGATATCCACAATGAGAATCATATTGCAGAATGATCCAGAAAGACAAATGCCAAGTCTGACTAGGGGAGAAAAAGATTATGTATCAAAATAATTGCGCAAGTTTTGTTCATTTATGTTGGCAGAAATCTGGAATGTAATTTAGAGTTAGATTTATGTGTAATTAGAACTAAGCCCAAAACTTAATTCTGTAGTTTATAATAAATTCTACAAACACTATATATTATTTATAGTATATACCAATAAATGGTACCAGTGACTTGTGTAATGTTGACTGCTTTCATATATTATCTCATTTAATTTGCCCCTATCCTTAGTAAGAGTATCATTCCCATTTTATAGATAAGGACACTGACTCACATATGCTTATTATCCAGCCTTAAGTGGTTATTTAATAGCATAGTTGGTGTTCAAACCTACAAACACTTATGTTTTTCTTCTTCCTTCAACTCTACTCTGAAATAAAGCTTTATGATTAAATTTATTTCCCTCATTGAGGCAGTTTTAGTGCAAAGTGTCACAACTAGTAGAACTCAACTAGTTAAATTTAGACTGCTAAAAAAAGTGCAAAATATGAGTATCTTTGGCAGGTGTTATTTATATTTAAAAATATATAGTATGTTATTTAAGGAAATACTTCATTTTCTCATATGAAAAATCATGTTAATAGTCTTGCCTTAGCTCAGAATCCTTCATTCTTATATTCAAGATATAAAATTTATAAACTGTTTACCAAAGGCAAAAGAGAAACCAATATTTTTTAGTATTTTATTTTTTAAATAAATTTAAAAATTAAATTTTTTAAAATAAATAAAATGTGCCATCTTCTTTCATAATTTTACTTTTTAACTTTTAAGTTTTTATCTTAATGTTTTATATATATATATATTTTAATTGTACTTTAGGTTCTGGGGTACATGTGCAGATCATGCAGGCTTGTTGCATAGGTACATACACTTCAAGGTGGTTTGCTGCCTCCATCCCCCTGTCACCTATATCTGGCATTTCTCCCCATGTTATCCCTCCCCAACCTCCTCACCCTCTGCTGTCCCTCTGCTAGGCCCTCCAACAGACTCCAGTGTGTGATGCTCCCCTCCCTGTGTCCTCACTGTTCAACACCCACCTATGACTGAGAACATGTGGTGTTTGATTTTCTGTTCTTGTGTCAGTTTGCTGAGACTGATGGTTTCCTGATTCATCCCTGTCCCTATAAAGGACACAAAGTCATAATTTTTTATGGCTGCATAGTATTCCATGGTGTATATGTGCCACATTTTCCTTGTCCAGGCTATCATCAGTGGGCATTAGGGTTGGTTCCAGGTCTTTGCTATTGTAAACAGTGCCGCAATGAACATACGTGTGCATGTGTCTTTATAATAGAACAATTTATAATCCTTTGGGTACATACGTAGTAATGAGGTTGCTAAGTCAAATGGAATTTCCATTGCTAAATCCTTGAGGAATCACCACACTGTCTTCCATAATGGTTGAACTAATTTACACTCCCACCAACAGTGTAAAAGTGTTCCTATTTCTCCACATCCTCTCCAGCATCTGTTGTCGCCTGATTTTTTAATGATTGCCATTCTAACTACTGTGAAATGGTATCTCAATGCAGTTTTGAATTGCATTTCTCTAATGAGCAGTGATGATGAGCATTTTTTCATGTTTGTTGGCCTCATATATGTCTTCTTTTGAAAAGTGTCTGTTCATATCCTTCTCCCACTTTTGAATGGGTTTGTTTGTTTTTTTCTTGTAAAACTGTTTTAGTTCTTTGTAGATTCTGGATATTAGCCCTTTGTCAGATGGGTAGATTGCAAAAATTTTTTCCCATTCTGTTGGTTGATGGTTCACTCTAATGATTGTTTCTTTTGCTGTGCAGAAACTCTTGTTAATTAGGTCCCATTTGTCTATTTTGGCTTTTGTTGCCATAGCTTTCGGTGTTGTAGTCATGAAGTTTTTCCCTATGCCTATGTCCTGAATGGAACTGCCTAGGTTTTCTTCTAGAG
Source organism: Aotus nancymaae (assembly GCF_030222135.1). NCBI lineage: Eukaryota > Metazoa > Chordata > Mammalia > Primates > Aotidae > Aotus > Aotus nancymaae. The sequence continues at coordinate 37,993,745 of NW_026988413.1, forward strand.
CTTTTTTTTTTTTTATTGCATTTTAGGTTTTGGGGTACATGTGAAAAACATGCAAGATTGTTGCATAGGTGCATACGTGGCAGTGTGATTTGCTGCCTTCCTCCCCTTCACCTATATCTGGCATTTCTCCCCATGCTATCCCTCCCCAACTCCCCACCCCCCCGCTGTCCCCCCCACTCCCCCCAACAGACCCCAGTGTATAGTGCCCCCCTCCCTGTGTCCATGTGTTCTCATTGTTCAACACCCTCCTATGAGTGAGAACATGTGGTGTTTGATTTTGTGTTCTTGTGTCAGTTTGCTGAGAATGATGGTTTCCAGGTTCATCCATGTCCCTACAAAGGACACAAACTCATCGTTTTTGATGGCTGCATAATATTCCATGGTGTATATGTGCCACATTTTTCCTGTCCAGTCTATCATCGATGGGCATTTCGGTTGGTTCCAGGTCTTTGCTATTGTAAACTGTGCTGCAATCAACATTCGTGTACATGTGTCCTTATAGTAGAATGATTTATAATCCTTTGGATACATGCCCAGTAATGGGATTGCTGGGTCAAATGGAATTTCTATTTCTAGGTCCTTGAGGAATCGCCACACTGTCTTCCACAATGGTTGAACTAGTTTACACTCCCACCAACAGTGTAAAAGTGTTCCTATTTCTCCACATCTTCTCCAGCATCTGTTGTCTCCAGATTTTTTTTTAATGATCGCCATTCTAACTGGCGTGAGATGGTATCTCAATGTAGTTTTGATTTGCATTTCTCTAATGACCAGTCATGATGAGCATTTTTTCATATGCTTGTTGGCCTTATGTATGTCTTCTTTTGTAAAGTATCTGTTCATATCCTTCGCCCATTTTTGAATGGGCTTGTTTGTTTTTTTCTTGTAAATCTGTTTTAGCTCGTTGTAAATTCTGGATATCAGCCCTTTGTCAGAAGGGTAGGCTGCAAAACTTCTAGAGTTTTTATGGTGTTAGGTCTTAATTTAAATTGTTAATCCATCTGGAGTTAATTGTAGTGTAAGGTGTCAGGAAGTGGTCCGGTTTCTGCTTTCTGCACATGGCTAGCCAGTTTTCCCAACAGCATTTATTAAACAGGGTATCCTTTCCCTATTGCTTGTTTTTGTCAGGTTTGTGAAAGATCAGCTGGTTGTAGATGTATGGTATTGCCTCCAAGGCCTCTGTTCTGTTTCCTTGGTCTATATCTCTGTTTTGGTACCAGTACCACGCTCTTTTGATTTTACTAGCCTTGTAATATATTTTGAAGAAGTCAGGTAGTGTGATGCCTCCAGCTTTGTTCTTTTTGCTTAGGATTGTCTTGGCTATGTGGACTCTCATTTGTTTCCATATGAAGTTTAAGGTGGTTTTTTCCAGTTCTGTGAAGAAGGTCAATGATAGCTTGATGGAGAAAGCACTGAATCTCTAAATTACTTTGGGCAGTATGGCCACTTTCATTATATTGATTCTTCCTAACCATGAGCATGGAATGTTTTTCCATCTGTTTGTGTCCTCTCTTATTTCCTTGAGAAGTGGTTTGTAGTTCTCCTTGAAGAGGTCCTTCACATGCTTTGTTACTTGTATTCCTAGGTATTTTATTCTTTTTGTAGCAATTGCGAATGAGAATTCACTCGTGATTTGACTCTTTGTTAGTCTGTTATTCGTGTATAGGAATGCTTGTGATTTCTGCACACTGATTTTGTATCCTGAGACTTTGCTGAAGCTGTTTATCATCTTAAGGAGATTTTAGGCCGAGATAATGGGGTCAATTTTAGAGTAAGTGTAATGTAGTGCTGAGAAGAATGGATATTCTGTAAATTTGGGGTGGAGAGTTCTGTAGATGTCTATTAGGTCCATTTGGTCCAGATCTGCATTCAAGTCCTGGATATCCTTGTTTATATTCTGTCTCATTGATCTAATATTGATAGTGGGGTGTTAAAGTCTTCCACTACTATTGTGTATGTCATTAAGAACTTGCTTTATGTATCTGGGTGCTCCTCTATTGTGTGCATATATATTTAGGATCATTAGCTCTTCTTGTTGCATTGATCTTTTTACCATTATGTAATGCCCTTCTTTCTGTCTTTTGATCTTTGTTGGTTAAAGCCTATTTTATCAGAGACTAGGATTGCAACCCCTACTTTTTTTTTTTTCTCTCTCTCTCCATTGTCTTGGTAAATCTTCTTTCGTCCCTTTGAGTCTATGTATGTCTCTGCATGTCAGATGGGTCTCCTGAATACAGCACACTCATGGATTTTGACTTTCTATCCAGTTTGCCAGTCTGTGTCTTTTGATTGGTACATTTAAGCCATTTACATTTAATGTTAATATTCTTATTTGTGAATTTGATCCTGCCATTTTGTTACTGGCTGGTTGTTTTGCCCGTTAGTTGACACAGTTTCTTCATTGTGTCATTGGTCTTTACCATTTGGTATGTTTTTGCAGTGGCTGGTACTGGTTGTTCTTTTCTATGTTTAGTACTTCTTTCAGGAGCTCTTTTAAGGAAAGTCCAGTGGTGACGAAATCTCTCAGCAACTGGTTGTCCATAAATGATTTTATTTCTCCTTCACTTTTGAAGCTTAGTTTGGCTGGATATGAAATTCTGAGTTGAAAGTTTTTTCTTTAAGAATGTTGAATACTGGCTCCCCACTCTCTTCTGGCTTGTAGGGTTTCTGCCAAGAGATTTGCTGTGAGTTCGATGGGCTTCCCTTTGTGGGTAACCTGACCTTTCTCTCTGGCTGCCCTTACCATTTTTTCCTTCATTTCAACCCTGGTGAATCTGAAGATTATGTGCCTTGGGGATGCTCTTCTTGAGGAGTATCTTTGTGGTGTTCTCTGTATTTCCTGAATTTGAATGTTGGCATGCCTTGCTAGGCTGGGGAAGTTCTCCTGGATAATATACTGAAGAGTGTTTTCCAGCTTGGATTCATTCTCCCCGTCACATTCAGGTACACCTATCAAGCACAAATTAGGTCTTTTCACATAATCCCATATTTCTTGGAGGCTTTGTTCATTTCTTTTCACTCTTTTTTCTCTAATCTTGCCTTTTCATTTTATTTCATTGAGTTGACCTTCAATCTCTGATATCCTTTCTTCTGCTTGATTGACTCGGCTATTCAAACTTGTGTATGCTTCACAAACTTGTCATGCTGTGTTTTTCAGCTCCATCAAGTCATTTATTTTCTTCTCTAAGCTGGTTATTCTAGTTAGCATTTATTCTAACCTTTTTTCAAGGTTTTTAGTTTCTTTGCTTGGGTTAGAACATGTTTCTTTAGCTAGGAGAAGTTTGTTACTACCCACTGTCTGAAGCCTGCTTCTGTCAATTCATCAAATTCATTCTCCATCCTATTTTGTTCTCTTGCTGGTGAGGAGTTGTGATCCATTGGAGGAGGAGAGGCGTTCTGGTCTTTGATGATTTCATCCTTTTTTCGCTGGTTTCTTCCCATCTTCATGGATTTATCTACCTTTGATCTTTGAAGTTGGTGATTACGGATGGAGTTTCTGAGTGAACATCCTTTCTGTTGATGTGGAAGCTATTTCTTTTTGTTTTTTAGTTTTCCTTCCAACAGTCAGGCCCTTCTGCTGTAGGACTGCTGAAGGTCCACTCCAGACCCTGCTTCCTAGGAATCACCTGCAGGGACTGCAGTGCAGCAAGTATTGCTGCCTGATTTTTCCTCTGGTAGCTGAGTCCCAGAAGGGTGCCTGCCAGTTGTCAGCCTTAGCTCTCCTTTATGTGGTGTCTTTTTGGTTATGCAGGGGTCAGGGAGTCACTTGAGGAGGCAGTCTGTCCCTTGTCTGCCTGCAGGGGCACTGCTGGGCTGCCACAGGCTGTGTAAGCTTCCTCTGGCTTTTGTTTACACAGGTAAGATCAGCTATGGCAGATGCCCTTCCCCCTACCAAGCTCGATCATCCTGGATCAAGCTTGAACTGATGTGCTGACTGCGAAACTCTCAAGTGAGAGAGCTTCAGTTTGCTGATCTTTGTCGGGGTGGGACCTGCCAAGCTGTATCACCTGTCTCCCTGCTTTCAACTACCCCACTTTCTGGATAGTTGGGAGTTCTGTCCCACAGGGCTCTCAGAGCTTTCCAAAACGTCCACCCAGATCTGTGATGACAACCTGCAGCACCGGCCATAGCTGCTGCTCAGATCTGTGTTAGTAACTTGTGGAGATTTTCAGCCTGTTAGGGATCTCCTTGTCTGTGGGTTGCCAGCATTTGAAATATCTTAATTACATATCCACTTTTGAATGTGGCAAATTTCTTCATAGGAAGTATTCAAAGTCCATGTCAAAGAATTCAGTAGTTAGCATAGAGAACTTTAGAAATAATTTTTATAGACTAATTAAGTAATGTTTAAGAACTGTCATTTTTAGAAAGACGTTCTAGGCTCTAGTACCCTAACATGAATGAGATCTGTGAGTCTGACAATCCCAACTGCCTAACATTCACAAAGCAAAAACATAGGTTTGAAGCATCATATGGTTCCGGTCTCTCCACCTAATAGAAGCTATACCATGATTCTGGTGGCTATGTAGTCTAAAGGTGAGGACATTTCTTACTATTCCAGCTCACTTATATGGTTTTCTGTACAGAATTTATTATTTATATAAAGATAGTGGAAGAAAATTATGTAAATATTCTGAAATTATGTCATCCAGGTCTGTTTCTCTAAACAGAATGTGAGCTCCTTGAATAAGATCCTGTGTGTGTAACTTCTTTTATATTCAGGGGATATTTTCAATAATCCTAATGTACAGTACTAGGAACACAAGTGCTGATCAGTTAATAAATATTATAGATGATAGACAGATGGTAGTATTAATTAAATATTTAAAATATTTAAAATATTAACACCTAGAACAAGAAAAGGTGTGCTAATCTTTAAGAATAAAAATTATTTAAATCTATTGTCCTATACAACACATCTGGCTTTTAACAAAAATTTATTAGGCATATAAAAAGTAAACAACAGATTCTGAAAAGAACAAAGAAATTACTAGAATTTAATTTGGATGTGACCCAGGCATATGAATTATCCACAAGACATTCAGCATAACTGTGAATGGCATGTTAAAGTTTCTACTGGAAAACATTTACAGCACACAAGATCAGAAAGCTAATTTCAGGAGAGAGGTGAAAATTACAAAAAAGAATTAAATGAAAATGCTAGTAGTCAAAAACGTAATAACAGAAATGAAGAATTCTGAGACAAGTAGCGGTAAATAGAAAAAAAAAGTATAAAAAAAATTGCACTTCCAAGAATTACCTGTAGATGTATGAAATGGCATAACACAATCAAAATTATAATTCAGAAGGAAAATAAAGGGGAAAAAATGAAGGAAGAAATACTTGAAGAAATGATTACCAAACCAAACATTATTTTTTTGAAAATTAGTGACAGACACTAAGCCCCAAATCCAATAATACCAGAGGATGAAAGTAATAAATAATTTACCAAGGTCAGAGTATTCAAGACCAACACACAAAAAGTCAATTATATTCCTATAAATGAGAAGTTAACACACTGAAATTTGAAATCAAACACAAATACTATTTATAACACTCCCCAAAATGGGGCACTTAGGTATAAACCTAAACAAAAAATGTGCACAATACTTATGCTGAATATTACAAACTCAAATGAAAGAAATCAAAGAAGACCTCCATAGATAGAGAGGTATACAATATCAATTACCCCCAATTTGATGTATAAATTCGATACAATTCCAATAAAAATTGCTTAAAACTGTACAAGAAAAATCTAAGAGTTGGCCAGGTGACACATTTGAGTGCCAAACATGTATCTGCTTATCCTCATTAAATAACAGCACTGTATCTCAACTGGCAGATCAGGTCCAATTGCCCTTGCTAGAATAGGTAGTCTACTTTTTCCTGCTGATTATTTGTAAAGAGAAAACAAAAGCTCCTGAGCAGCACATTTAGCTTCAAATTTATTGACTTTGTTTTCCTCTGGTAGATGTATTCCCTTTTCTGGAAGCAGAATCATTAAGTCAACAGAGACTCAAGTTGAGGGGAAAATTCCCCATGGGGGTGATTGGGGTGATGGTAATGGGAGCCATTTCTGTTTCTACCCCTTGCTATATTTTATACAATGGGCTTGCAGACTGTATAATGGTCATTGATGTAGAGTGGTTTCATGTCAGATGACAACACATCTTCATGGGCATCATCTCAAAACTGGCACCTTGACTGCAGCTTCATCAGGCTGCTCTACCATTGCTTTGTTGCAGTATTCTGCTAATTTCTGGATGATTCCATATGTGATAAGAACAGCACATTCCATTCTCACGCATCAATTTCTGCAACCTCTGTGCTATTAAGTTTGCCTCTTGATGTGGTGTATTTTAACATATTGTGCTGTGTTGATGGATCAAACATTTTGTGAGTTCATGTTTAGTGGTCTAGATGAAGCCCTATGCATAAGAAAGGTAAAGATATACAGTGAAAAGGGTTGGTTACTGTCAGAATGAATTAATTACTACCTTTTCTAGAGCAGAAAAGATATACTATCAATTTGCTATTATGTAGTTTGTTGTTCTTGTTAATAATGCTATATCAGCGACTCATTGATTTCTATTGATGTCAAGTTAGATATTTGGCAGTAATAGTAGTTAGAGAAATCTTGGTAAATGGGAGCCTGTGGTTTTGATCCCAGGTATAGGCTCCATCCCTGCCACTACTACCATATTCAAGCACCTATTGTGTAATCTGTGCAATTTTGTAGGAGGAAAAGTCTATATTCTCTTTAAAGCCCTAGATAAAGAGACTTGGAATTAATAGAACTGGCTTCATTTCAAGCTCTGATCCTGATCTGGTTTATGTTGTTCTCTCTCTCTCTCTCTCTCTCTCTCTCTCTCTGTCTCTGTCTCTGTCTTTTTGTCTCTGTCCCTGTCTCTCTTTCTCTCTCTCTGTCTCTTTGTCTCTGTCTCTCTCTGTCTCTCTCTCTGTCTCTCTGTGTGTGTGTGTGTGTATACCATATATTAGGAACAGACCACTATGTTTGGTTAAGCTAGGGTCATGGTACATGCCAGCATTTATGGCTTGTTACAAAAAAATGTGCCAATCTATTAGGATCATTCAAATGTAATTGCGTTTTTAGCAATTTAAACAAAATGGCAAAAACAGCAATTACTTTTGCACCAACCTAATACAAATTATATGAGAATACTACTCTAATGTAGTTGTGGCATGCTCTACTTGAGCCTACGTGAGTGCATTCCTCTTATAATTAGGTATATTATTGCTTATATGATACATATAATTTTAGCAGTTTCCAGTTGACTTTTAAAGTATGTGACTTTATCACTTGTGATATGCGACTATATCACTTATAAAATTTGTAACTTATTTTGTGCTAATAGTTAAGCCTCTACTTTTTTAACTCTAAATTGTATTATTTACAGCTTTTGAAATAATGTTAAATGACAATGATGCCAGTGGAAGTTTTTTCATTTAAAAATTAATTTTTTTCCTATTTAAATGTGGAAGTTTTACCCATTCATTCTTTGTTTCAGCCTGATATTTTGAAATAATTTTTACAGAAAATTGTAGACACATTAAAGAGCATTTTCATAACCCATCCTCAACTTTCCTAAAACGTTTAGTTCTGTGAATTTCCACAGTATATTCCAGTATATTCTCCTCTCCTTTTTAGTTTTTTCCTATTTTTGGCAAACATAAAACAATTTTTATAAGCAAGAAAAATAGCATCAGTATAGTAATATTAACTCATCAATGACATTATTCAGCATTGTGCACTTGTCCTGCATATGTCTGTTCCTCCTCAGACAGGATTGACTCTCCAAACGCCTATTGAATTTAGTTGTCCTCTCTCCTCTGTCTCTTCTAATATTTGCCAGTTCTTCAGTCTTCTTTTGCTTTCAGGGCTGTGTTAAGTCTGCTCAGGCTTATAAAACGAAATAGCATAGACTGGATAGCTTAATCAGCTGACACTTATCTTTCACAGTTCTGGAGGCTAGGAAGTCCAAGATGAAGGTACCAGTCAATTTGGTTCCTAGTAAGAGCTCTCTTTCTGGCTTGCTGACGGACACTACTGTGTCATTACATGGTGAAGAGGGAGAGCTGTGATCTCTTTTCCTTTTCTTAGAATGACACTAATTTTAGTAGCGGATCATGCTCTCATGACTTCATCTAACCCTAATTTCCTCACAAAGGCCCTAGTTCCCAATACCTCACACTGGTGGAGAGGGCTTCAATACATAATTGTGGAGGGGAGGGACACAAACTTTCTGTCCATTGCAAAGATCTTGACACTTTTGAAGATCACTGGCCAGCTATTTTGTAAAATGTCCCTCAATTGGACTTTCTCAAATTTTTTTCTCATTTTTATTCAGTTACATGGTTTTGGCAGAAATAGTGATATGGGCCTTTTCTTATTATTCCATTTAGAAGCTTGAAATGTGACTACCAAATGTTTCTGTTTTTTAACAGAGCATCAGAGATTAAAGGTAACTATGGGCTGTGGACCAAGAGAATTAAGGCCAGCCTACAGCTATTAAATGTATATTTTAGGTCCATTAACCATGGCTTCAAATAGATAATGATGGATCTTAACCAGAACAAACACTTATTCTCAACACGGATTTGCATAGGTGGCAAGTGAGACAAATGCCTCAAACTCTGTTAGAGGCCTATAAAGTAAAATGTTATTTTATTTTGTACCCCCTGCTTTTCAGGTGATCAAGGAATCCATTTTACTGGCAATTCAGTGAAACAAGATGGATAGTAAGAGACTGAAGACATAGCTTGTATGATTGAGAGAACTTGTGTTAAAATTTAATATGTACGGAAATAAATGTCAGTCACCATTAGAAACCTTGCTGAAATATTATGGGCTGTGGGAAGGCAGGGAATAAGGATAGGAGGTAACACAAGAATGTATATAATTTACATAAATATCATCCCTACTTCCTCCAATTTTTCTTTTCCTCTGTCAAATATTATAGTGCTGAGAGCAAGCCTGCATTATGTTTTCTAGAAGAAGAATCCATTCACAAATATGACACCATGACAATACATCTGGATATTTCTCTCTGAATGCCTAAAATAAGGATACGATGGGTCATTCCTCTCCTCACCTTTCTAATCTGGGATTATTGGTCCCTGACTCTTTTCTACCTAGTAAATAAAACAACCCTGTATGTTTGTCTGTATGAAGCCTACTTCAAATGACAGAGAATGAGCAAAGGGGAAGCACTGACCCCACTCATGGGGCTTCCAGTCCTATGGATCAGTAATCTGGTTGAACCTGATCATTCCACTCTAGTGGTTAAGGTCTAAAGGAAAATTAACAACAGAGAAATAGGTAGAAAACTTTCCTGACAGAACTGATAAATGAAAAATGACAAAAGAAAAAGTTAATGTAACATTGATAACCCATGAGAAGATCCTCATTTCCTTTTATAGGTGAATTCTAAGCATGTAGAATGTATTCCCACCAATCACACTGAGAATTGTTTCACCTAGCAAGGGCTGCCAGGAAAAATACTTCCTTGTATTGTACAATCTTCAGAGGCCTCTGCATAGCACAGAAAGTACAATAATGTGGAGTTTTGCCCCTACAACCACTTTTAAATCAAAATATTCTCATTCCTTACATCAAACTTCTATATCAGATTTTGTTTGGAAAATATTATTCTTCTGATTTAAAAAAAAAAAGTTCTTAAACCTGAAATAGCAGATAGTAGCATTTAATGAATTGGCCAATAGAATGGAATTCAACTGAAAAGAATTCTATGTTTCAAAATTGTATGAAACATCAGGGCTTATTTGTTTGTGTGTGTCTGTGTGTGTGCGCGCATGCACGCGAACACACAGATGCATGTGTGGTGCTCAAGTGAGCAAAATTCAGTACTTATAGAAAGAGAACCATACAAGAAAGGAATTCCAGCTTGAAATAACCTGAATCTATATGTCTTTATAAAAGAAAATCAACAAAATGAGTTAAATGTAGTCAGCAATGAGTTTACTGTTTAATGACATAAGGAAATAAGCCAAATGCTTGATACTGTTGAGTTGTGGAAAGCATTTCAGATGAAATTCAGCTGAATGACTGTCAAAGTCGTATCGTCTTCAGTTTAATGTGTCACAGGGAGAAAAAAAAATACAATATATGCATCATTACCAAATCAAGTTAAAGTTATCTTTTCACAAAATACAAAAGCAGGAAAAATAAAATAATAATGTTTCCTGGATAGAGAATGATACATCATTTCCTTTATTATAGAGTCTAGTGTAGTTTCTGAACCTTTAAAATAGCACAAAAAGGTAAGTATTCTTCCGCTATACATGGAGAAATCGCCTAAAATTCTCTAAGACATGCTGGAGAAAAAAAGCCATTGAGAAATGAAGTAAAATGTATTGAAAAATAATAATTTCTGTCTGGAAAAATAGAAAACAAACTATTTTTATAATAGATCTTAATAGGTAGAAAGTTAATATAGTAATTTAGAAGACAATTAAATATTTGAAAAATGTGGCCAGCCTATTTAAATAGTAAAAATTTTAATAAAAGGAATTTAAATAAATTGAAATTTCAAAGGAGCGCTATCTTGATTTCACATCAGAACTAACAATTGGAATCGATTTCAGAAAACACAAAACAAGCTACTCTCTAGGAATACACTAAATGACAAGTGGGCAAGTTAAGTCCCAAAGGAAATTAGTGGGCAAAATTTATTTGAAGAAGTAATTATCTAAAGTAAGAAACCCAATAAGATTTGCAAACACTAAAATGAAAAATTTCCCTTGTAAAGCTCTGTTAACAGTGGGACAAATAAATTTCTCTATATTCTGGCTTTTTTTAAAAAAGGAGTTTTTTCCTCACCCTGTCCAGTAGAATTATAAATAAAATGCATCAAACCTGAAATCTGTCAAATGGTAAATTGCTTAAAACATATTGTGCAATCAGAAGTTTCAAAGGCTAAAGAGAAAAAGATACTATGTTTTTCTATCTAATTTACCTCGTCTTGACATTCCACAAGTTCAATTTTTTAATAAATTATTGGTTTTGATAAATATAATGACAAACTGATTTTTCATTCTGACACAGACAGATATACTTGGCTAACATGTTTAGTCAATGGAAAATTTAAATATAGTAATTTATCCATTGTATACTTGGAGTCTTGTTTTCACAACAAAAAATAATTACAATTTTGCACTTCATACCTGTGATATTTCAGAAAAGCATAGTACCTCAAAGAAACTAAAAAATACATAGTTTAAATTTTATACTTTAATAAGTGTATTTTAATAAGAGATCAAGCTCAGAGCAGAGGGTCTTGTATAGCACATTGGGTACTACTGGTGTGAAATACCATTTGCGTCTTTAGCTATGTCTTTTCCATGTCTCTATATCTCCCTAGACAGGATCTGCCTTCATGGCTGTAAGCCCTGGTAAAAGTATCCTTTCTTTGATCCTTATATCCCAAAGAAAGATAGTAACATCTTCCTATTACTATTCTTTGGATTGCTTCATGGCCCCCATATGGCTTTTTAGTTCTTCAGATAGGCTAACTAGTTCTGAGATTCACATGTTCTCTATTTTACTACATGGTATGGGGCTTTGTTCTCCAGACTGAAGGGCATGGGACCATAACAGGCCACAAAGTAAATACCAAATATCACATACAGCATAGTAGAATAACTGATGCTTGCAATGGTGACTTTAAGAAAGCACATCAAGGCAGATTCATTATATTATTATCCTTCTGTGACTGTTTTGTTAGATCAATCAATGTAAGACCATCCTGGAAGCTCACTCAACCCATGTTATGGACCAATCTTCAATGCAGTTAACGTTAATGAAAGATACCCAATATGAGCAATTCTCTAACCCAGTATTTGGAGTATGGTCACTCCTCCAGGGTTTTCTCATACCTGTTGGCATAATTCCAGATGCCACTAATCTGACATTTTCTGATGCATTAACTCCTGAAAGTCTACCTGACTTTCTCCTGTCTATACCAATACATTGGTATTATACTACCATTATGGCTTACGATAACTGCATTTTAATAATTGTTCCATCCTTGTTTAATTGATTTTCTCTTGGATTCATTCTTTTCTAAAATTATATTCCTCTTCTAGATCACTGACATCCAGGCTGTCACTGCTTTTACTCCTTCCATAGACACGCCTGCATTTAACCCTGAATACCTGCATAGATAAGCAGACCTGACCTTCAATCTGGATCATTTGGCTGTTTCCCAACCTCAGTTATGAAAGAAGCACATTTTTTTTGTACTTCCATGAAAAACATTTAATTAAAAAATAACTTAGCTAGACACTTGATGATATAGAGAGATAAGAACACTGAAATTGCCTCAGAGGCTTTGCCAAGCTATGGTCAGAAACTCCTAGCATAGATTTATGAGGTGAGTTTTATTATTTTTTAAACATTTTATTCAAGATAATCCCATTCATCTGTACTAGTCTGTTTTCATGTTGCTGATAAAGACATACCCAAGACTGGGCAATTGGCAAAAGGAAGAGGTTCAATGGGCTTACAGTTCCACAGAGCTGAGGAGGCCTCACAATCATAGTGGAAGTCAAAGAAGAGCAAGTCACATCTTACATGGATGGCAGCAGACAGAAAGCTTTTGCAGGGAAACTTCCATTTTTAAAACCATCAGATCCCATGAGACTCATTCACTATCATGAGAACAGCTCAAGAAAGACCCATCCCCATAATTCAATCACCTCCCACCAGGTCCCTTCCACAACACATGGGAGTTACAATTCAAGATGAGATTTGGGTGGGGCACAGCTAAACTATATTATCATCCCAGATAAATGATTAAGAAAACGTATCTGATACTCCCAAATTTTCAGTTAACACTGACGTGTTTTAATTTAAGCTTACTTATAAGATTCAAAACCCATATTGTAATCCACTTTATACTCCAAATCCAGATATATATTTATTTATTAATTAAATGTTTTCTAAGTGTTTAGTATATGACAGTCTGGGAGAATAAACCATGACTTATGTTATTAAAATAAGTAGTTTAATGTAATACACGTAACATGAATAGGGTACAGAATGTCATAAAAACATAATTTATTTAGGTAAATCTGTTCCATCTCCCATGTTGTCTCTTTTGTATGATTTTAAACTAACAAGGTCATTAAAATATAAATATTTTTTACAGACACATATTTTGTATTTGTGAGAGAAGCTAGAACTACCACCTCTGTAATAATGTATTAAGAAATTCAGAAATATGACCCAAATTTAACTTTTCATTCTTGTCTATCTAATTTACATGAATCTTTTGCAATAATCAATGACCACCTTCTGTATCTTAAAAAAAGACTGGACTTTTTTATCTTTGTCTCTTTATAAATATTATTTGTTCATGTTAGAAACAACTTTATATATCCAAATTCTACCCACCATTCTTAAATGATAAAGTCCCAGTTAAAGCCCTTTTCCATTAAAAGCACTTTATATTATTTTTGCCCAGAACTAAACTCATAGTATTTATTCTCTTTTATTTCCCATGTGTACCCCAGCTATATCCCTCATTATAATACATAAACTATCCTATAGTTTTCTGCATCACTTTTCTATAAAAATAAGTTTCTTTCTATACAGTTTATATAATAAGCTGTTAACTATAATAATTTATTTGTTTGTTTGAGACAGTGGCTTACTCTCTTACCAAGGCTGGAGTGCAGTGTCGTGATCACAGTTTACTGCAACTCCAACTTCCCAGGTTCAAGTAATTCTCTCACCTTAGCCTCCCAAGTAGCTGGAACTAAAGGCCTGCATCACCACACCTAATTTTTTATTTTTTGTAGACACACCCCGAGCTCAAGTGAGCCTCTCACCTTGGCGGCATAAAGGGCTGTGATTACAGGTGTGAGGATTAGTGGTGTGAGTCCACACACCGGGACTGTTAACTATAATGAACTGAGAGCTTCTGTAGTACAAAACACATGACAAGACTTCTTACAATCCTTCATATACAGAAGATGTTACCGTATGTGTTCTTTTTAAATATAATTGTATTGAAATATGGGTACTAATTTTAATTTTTGTATTTTACTTAATCTGTCTGAAGCAGAATGTAAACTCCAGTGGGAAGGAACCAGGTCATATGCAAGTTTATCTATACTACAGTACCTCAGCTAGACTTGAATGAGTAAACATTGGTCATAGGAAGACTAAAAACCCTGGGAAGTATCATAGAAAAAATGTGTAGGGGATTTCTGTGCAAGGAGTTGTAGAAAAACCTAGAGAAAGAGAACATATGGAAAGACTGTGTGGTAGAAAAAAGCATGGCACAGTTGAAGAACTAAAAGAAGCTCATGATAACTGAACAGACATCAAAGGGTAACATGGGCCCAGAGAAAATGCTGGGACCCCTCCATGCCAGACTATAGGACATGGTTAGAGTTTAGTCTGTTTCCCATGTGTAAAGGTAAGTCATCTAAATGTTTAGGCCAGGACACATCACTAGATGTGTGTTTTTTACAATATACCTTTACTGCAGAACACAAATTCCAGGGGTCTTCAGCATGTCTGAGGGAAAAGTTACTGAGGGTTTACTGCTCTAGATTAGGTGGAGGATGACTGTGGCTTAGATTAAGGTGGTAGCAATGCAGATGGATAGAAGCTGAAATATTTGAAAGATATTTAAGTTAAAGTTGATAAGATGTGGCAAGAGGTATTGTTATGAAACATCATATATTTAATCTTAAACATGTCAAATTCCAGGTGTCTATAAGGCCTCCTAGTTGTTGTCTTAGGGATAACAGTTGGACATAAGCTCTGAAGAGAGCTCTGGACAATCAATTAACATTCAATAGCAGAATTTAGACCATGGTGATACATAACGCCATATAGAGTCAGTAAAGAGAGAGAATCAGAGCTTTGAGGAAACCCCCTATTCCATGTCCACGGAAATGAAGAGAAACCAGGAAAGGGGAATAAAAAGAAGCAATGCCCAGAGAAAAACAACAAGAGAAAACACAATCACAAAGCCAATGAGAGTGTTTCAGAAATAAAAAAGGAAGATGAAGACTGAAAGTATGCATTAGCTTTAACAACTTGGAACCCCTGTTTTGAAACATACAAATCATGACAAGTGTGTGCCAAGTGAACAAATTAATTCTGTGGTTTCACACACATAAAAAATGTTTTAAGAAGTTACGCAGTGGATGAAAAACAAGAGGTAAGTGGTAGAGGAAGACATGGCCTTAACAGAGGAGTTTTTTCAGTCATGTTTAAATAGTCATAGAATTAATCCAGTTAAAAATAACTGGTGAATATAGAGAAGAAAGAAGGACTAACTGATAATGCCCAGAAAAAAACGTGCAAGGAAATGCCCACTTTAAAAAGAATTTAATGCACAGGAGATTATTTTGCTTTAGCTAAGGGGAGCCATACCTCCACTAATGAAACCAATCTAAAAAGAGTGCCTGATGTTAGAGATGTGTGAAAGATGGTTGGGTTATAAATGTGATATTGAGGATTTGACAGTGTTATAGCTAATAGTCGTAAATTTTCTCCATGAGGTACACATGAAAAAAGAGAGAGTGTTTGGGATTTTTAAAGATATTGAAAAAGATTTGAAATCATTTTGCAAAGAATGAGAATTTGAAATGACAGAGCAATGTAATAAAATTTCAGAGTAACTAAACCAACAGGGTATATGCTTGGGATATCTTAAAAGCAAATAAAGCAGTTAAAAGTAATGTTACATTTATGATATAGCATTCTTGAGGGAGAGAGATAAAACAATAACGTACATTGCTCTCAGAATTGAAGTAAACAGGACGAAAAAGCTTTTTTCTATGGCAGAATAATATCTGGGCTATTTCTTGATGCAGACATGCACATGTGAACATACAGTTTCCTAACACTCTTCTCTTTCTTCAAAGAATCAGCAGCATTCATTGCCTGATGAAGACAGCAAAACTAAAGGATCTTTTTCTCTAAGGCATCAAGGTTTTTGATTTTTGGGAGTTCAAACTTTTGAATATAAAAAGACAAGAACCTGAAGGACTAAAGGAATACACACTATATTTGAAATAATGTTGGTATTGTTTAAGCATATTTAGGATTATCTTTAAAAAGATACCCCAAAACACAGTGTGGTATAAACAAGGTAAAATGTATGCCATTCTCATATCATAATCTGAGGTTGTGGTCTAGTCGAGCACTGAGGCTTGGACATAATCAGTCTTCACTCTTTCAGAGCTTCCTGATGTCACTGTTTTAATTTGAAGGTACAGAATCACTCATTGTTTTCACCTCTGAAAGGCTTCCAATTATGGATTTATCCCTCAACGTACAGGGCAGGCTACAGGCAGCAAAGAGTCTCCCTTAGTAAAGCTGTACTCCCTTCCTTCTCTGATTTCAAGGTATGCAACTACGGCTTGATTTCTTCTCCCACTTACAGGTCTTTGGTGAGAGAAGAAACTGAAACAAATCAATATTAATTCTGAAGGTACTTGTAAATTCAGTCAGCCTGTGGCCTGGATTCCAATATACTTCAAGCAGTAGTTATACCTTGCTATGGATTAACAGGATTCACCAGTTTTTTAGTACACAATATATGCTTCCTTGCTGCATTGCTAGTCGACTGTTAAAAAAAAAGTTTTTCATTTTAGTGACCAACTTTTGGTAAAAAATTATATTAGTTAGGTTAAAGACTTAGCTATAAAGAACTCAGAACATTTTATCAAGATAGCTGCCCTATCTATATAAAATTCTAGAGTCTTCTCAAGAAAGACCTATGTCTTTGTTGATCTTTCATGCTTCCTTTTCATTTTTAAGACATATCTTTAGAATTAGGATTTTTGCTTCAGCTCCTGGCATAATTAACATTTCGTGAAAAAAAAAAAAGAGGAATGTGACAGAAAAATCTCCTGAAATTTAGGAATAAAGAAAAAAAATGAATGACAAATCTTTTCAATGTCATAGGGAAGCAAAGTCCACACAAGCACTGGAGAATGTACTTAAGTTAACCTCACTGCTATTAATTACGTCTCAGTCTTAGTGAAGTTGCTTGCTAATCTGTTAATCTTATGACCCTGTTAAACACTATTCTGTTTTATATGTAACTCATATAAAACTTATTTTGACACTTTTTGTTAAATTTCCTATAATATTCTTGATTTTCAGATGGTTTTTTAACCTGTCACAGCATCTTGCTTGTTCCCTCATTAATTATTATGTTAAATAATATTTTTGACACATACTTTTTCTATTTGCTTCAGTGCCATCATATTTTATCTTTCTAAAAATTATACTTTATTAAGGGCAAGCCATTCCATTTAGGCACAACTTAGAAGTTGTTAATATCACATATATACATATATATTTGGCCACACCTTGGTAACATGGCCATATCTAACTTCAAAGGAGGCTAAGAAATATAGCTGGCATTTTTTTCATGCTGGCAAGTTGCCCAATTAAAATTTTTAAAATTGCATAATAAAGGAAGAGGGAAAATGGATATTGAAGTTCACCATCAGTTTATAACAGCCATAGTTATCAGGCATAGTTTCCTCATCCTAGAGAAAATAATAGTTTCCTGACCTACTTAATAAAGATAGATATAACAAAAAGGAACACAGAATGTTAGACACTGGAACTTATCCCTCTATAAGAGACTCTTCTCTACCCTCAGGGTTGGGGCTCACACAAAAGAGGAAATGAGGCCAGGCAGAGTGGCTCACACCTGTAAATCTCAGCACTTTGGGAGGCCAAAGCAGGTGAATAACCTGAGGTCAGGAGTTCAAGACCAGGCTGGCGAACATGATGAAACCTCATCTCTACTAAAAAAAAATACAAAAATTAGCTGGACATGGTGGTGAGTGCCTGTAATCCCAGCTACTCAGGAGACTATGGCGGGAGAATTGCTTGAGTACACCAGGTGGAGGTTGCAGTGAGCCGAGATCACGCCATTGCACTCCAGCCTAGATGCCAAGAGTGAAACTCCAACTCAAAAAGAAAAAGGTTGGCGGGGGGTGGGGGCGGCAGGAATGATAAAAAACCTCATAGATATTTGGATAGAACCTAAAAGTGAAAGTCGTCTCTACCTTGCTTTTTGGGCAGAGTCTTGTCTTGTTAGTCCATGTTTCACATTGTGTGGTCATTATATAGCTGAGAGGGCTATAGAGGTATCTACGCTCATAGACCTGAGATTGATCCCCCATTGAACAGGGAGCATGGACATATATCCCGCGTAACCAAAATGTATTAAGATGCATCTAGGAGAAATGTTTGTGATCAGGAAAAAAGAAAAATATCAGCAATATATTCAGACTACCTGACGTGTTAATGAAAAAAAAAATCCTAATATCTAGAGGATGCTTGGGTAGCTCGATGATGACAATCTGTTTCCATTCTTGGGCACTTTGTGAGCCTCTGTGTTGAAGACTGGGCAACTGAATTGACTAAATTCAGATTTCTTACAGGTGGAGGCAGAATTAGTCTAATAAAAAAGTCAAATTCACTAATGAAAAATATATGAAAAAGGTATTTTATTAACTGAGTAATTGCATTTGGTGCACTTTGCATGCCCTTAGACTGTTTTAACTTATATTTGTTTGTATGAATAATACGTTCAGACTCTTTAAGTACTTGCATTCCTCCTTGAACTAGCTACTGTAGTTAGGGAACCAGCAGTAGAGGGGCTGTGATCCTAGGGTGTTACTATTTCCACACCTATTGTTCACCATGTAAGGAATGGATGGGTTCAGGGTCAGATTATCCCGGGAGCTGGGTAGACAAATGATACCAATACTTCATTCTTTTCTGAAGTCCCCCAAGCAAATAATCACAGTGTTAAACATCTTGAATTAAGTAGTTTACATGAAATTTGAGAAACCAAAAAGGATATGTAAGGGAAGACTAAAGTAGACTATTTCCCTCTGAACTTTTCTTTACCTAAACAAGGTTCAAATTAAATAATTTACACTAAATATAACTAGATTTGACTGGCAGAACAGATGTTCTATTTTACTTTTCTATAGACCTAACCAACACCTACTTTCATTGAAATAGGCTGGATCCAAAGCCAAAAATCTTTTACTGTAAAGGGCCAGATAGTAAGTATTTTTTGCTTTTCACACAATACCATCACAAGTCGAGCACTCAATTCTTTTGCTGTAGTACAAAAGCAGGCATAGATTATACTTCCACACATTTTGGGATATAAGTAGAGTGTGTGTGTGTGTGTGTGTGTGTGTGTGTGTGTGTAATAAACCTGAACTGAATTGTACACTGTATAAATTTTAACAACTTGGATTGGGATTGATTCTAATTTAATCAGAACCTTTCTTTTGTATATATAATGCACTTTTTACAAATTTGTACAAATAATTGTTTATTAGCAATGTTTATTTACAAATTAATTTAAATACTTTTGGACATAAAAGACACTATATTATGATAGCCTTAAAGTTCTAATAAAGATTAATATTCCCCAAAATAATTAAATTGAAAGTAAATAAAAAGGCTGAAATTAAATTAAATTTTTCTTGATTGTTTTAATGACAGTTTGTATTTTACATCTTATTACTGTCAATTTCATTTTGAATCAGCATTTCATTTACAGTTATACTAATAAGAAGTAGCATATTTGATGTTATCTTCACTTATAAGCAATTATATGACTCAATAAAATTGCAAGGGTCTGGCCATCATAAGTTATTTATTTTTGAGTTGCTATACTCTACAATATAGTCATTTAGCATATATTTCTCAAGATTTTTCTTGCATATAAGTAAAAATATAATACTCTGATTTGCTTAGGTATTTAGATTAAAACATTACTATAATAATACTAATTTTTATATTCTCCCTCCAAATTCTCAGTAATACGGTAATATTGGCATTAAAAAATCATTACTGTGCTTCTATACACCAGCTTTTATAGATAAAGGGCACCTATATGTACTGCATCCTAATTTTAGAACTGTCAATGTTCCTTAATGAGTAGCTGCCTTGATTTTATTAGTAACATTAAAAGCTATGTTTCCTGTACAGCCTGTAGAACCAACAGCCAGTCAAACTTCTTTACTTTATAAATTACCCAGTCTGAGGTATTTTTTTATAGCAATGCAAAAATGAACTAATAGAGAGATGGTATTGACACCACTAAGAGTAAGAGTTGGCTAGGTCATTCTCTGTAAGCACAAGATGAGAGCAGGTAGCTGTAATGAGAGGAAGTTGCACACTTCCATTGAAACTACGGTTAGGGTAAGGGGACACACTTTCTATAGGCCAAGGGGACGTTTAAATACATGAAAAATATCTCATCTCAGATTTATCTGAAGATGTGAAGAAATTCGGTAGACTAATGGCAGAAAGCGGAGATGTGGTGAAGGTATATAGGGTATAAGCAGAGTATGAAAGTCTCCAATGAGAGATTCCCAGAAAAAAAAGTTATATATTCCCCATAAGAGAGAAAGATACAATAGCTAGATACTAGATATGGCAGAATATGGGACAAAAAACTTTGGCTAAGTAAAGTAGGCCATGTTTCTTTACCATTAACAATTTATTGCCAACTTTAGAGAAACAAGAAGCAATGAAAAAATGAGTAAGAAGGAAAAAACATCCTCTGCTGATCTGAAAGGTTTGGCAGGGCCAGGGGTAAAGAACTACATAGGCAAGAAATCAGAGTTTGGATATTAGACCAGACTAGACTTTTTAATACTTGAAACTATTTTTAAACACAAGAAAGTGACCTTCAAAGTTGTAGCATCTACTGCAAGTATTGGTAAAGTGCAGGGAAGAGAGAATATTTAAAGTAGTTCTGAAAAAAAAAAAAAGACACATGGTATTGACCTAATATATGAGTTGTTAATAGTATTTATTTCTCTTTGAATATGCATGTTTAGCGTTCCCTTGACAAATACACTTATTCCTCCTAATATTAGGGCATATATTTAATATCATAAAAGTAAGTTTTTAGTGACAACTATGAAATACAACTCTATTTTTAAATTCTTCTTGCTTAACCATGTAGAATTCCCCTGACATAAAATGATTTATTGCATGTAACTGCACCATAAATATTGCCACCCCATTCTTCACTGAAAATTGCAGTAAATATGTTATATAGAAAGCTTCACATCATCTTTTATTAAAAATATAAATGACAGATCAATTTAGAAGATCACTTCCTATGTTGCCTATTTTTGATACATTATTGTATATTTAATGGAGATGATCAGAGGATGTTATATATTTTTGTCAATGGACTTCAAAATTATTTAAAATTTAAAGTTTTAATGAAAGAGTCACTTACATCGATGCAAAGTGTCATGTAAGAATTTAAGTGATTAATTCTTTTGTGCCCCATTGGTAAATGATTTTCTTTTCAACATTTCATCTGTATTGTACCATCTTCCACTTCTAAATTGATGTTTTAAAAATACATTTTCTAAGCTGTCTATCCTTAAACAATACATTGAGATCTCAATTAATACATGATTCCCATAAAATGTTTGTGATCATGGATAAGTGTTGTAATATTCAAGTAAGTGGTCAAGGAGAGATAAAGATTTAATGTGGAAAGAAACACTGGACAGTTTCTCCTCATGTACCAAAGTTATGGGATGAAATAAAATGAACATTTGAAGAGAAATAAGCCAGCTTTTCTTTGTGACCTTGATTTGACTTGTAATAAAATATAATATGCTCTATTAATTATTTATAAATGCATATGATCATAAGACACATTAGGAATTTGCATGTATAAGTTTGACTCTTTGAATGAAAAAATTATTGTTCTCTTTTTTTTATTAGTATTTTTATTGCATTTTAGGTTTTGGGGTACATGTGAAGAACACACAAGATTGTTGCACAGGTGCATATGTGGCAGTGTGATTTGCTGCCTTCCTCCCCTTCACCTATATCTGGCATTTCTCCCCATGCTATCTCTCCCCAACTCCCCACCCTCTGCTGTCCCTCCCCTATTTCCCCCCAACAGACCCC
Source organism: Aotus nancymaae (assembly GCF_030222135.1). Lineage (NCBI taxonomy): Eukaryota > Metazoa > Chordata > Mammalia > Primates > Aotidae > Aotus > Aotus nancymaae. The sequence goes on from NW_026988413.1 coordinate 38,015,745, forward strand.
AGTGTGTAGTGCTCCCCTCCCCATGTCCATGTGTTCTCATTGTTCAACACCTGCCTATGAGTGAGAACATGCGGTGTTTGATTTTGTGTTCTTGTGTCAGTTTGCTGAGAATGATGGTTTCCAGGTTCATCCATGTCCCTACAAAGGATGCGAACTCATCGTTTTTGATGGCTGAATAATATTGTTCTTTTAACCATAATTCTTACTTCTTTATTTTAAAATATCCTTTCAATTTTGTTGTATTTTAATGTAACATTTAAAAAGCTGTTAAACTTGCATATTTTACATATTTTCGTTGCACAAAATTGAAACCACGAAAGTCAAATAACACAATTATAAATTTCTGTACATTAACAATGAAACAGGTTATTTAATTTAATAGCCCTACAGTCTAAGCTAGCTACATTCATAAAACATTTTCTACTGCTTTAACACTTTAAAGTACGACGATGTTATTGCTCCTAATTATATGATAAGATGTTAGAAGCATTGCATCTATGTAGAATCTAAGTTTTAGATAAAAGGGTTATATTTGTAACAAGCCAAAGCCTGTCTTTGGGATATAAAAATGTTAAGCTTCAGATACACTGAGGTAAAGTATCAATGAAATAATCAAATTTGAAATTCCCAATACCTTTTTATTCTTTTATTTTTTTAATCCAAAAAACTAATCTAAATTAGACCCCTCATGCTGGAATTAAAATTCCTCCTGCAGAGATTATCCAGTTTTACTTGTATACTGTGATGACAAAGTTCATTATGTAAAGCATATATGTACTTTTAGTATATTATTAAATAGAAATGCATGTGCCTTAGGACTTCTTAGTAAATACTCCAAGTAATCATTTTAGAATTATTTCTGGAATTTGCACAAGGTAAAGCATTGAATGGCTCAACAGATGATCTCTTCTCAACATAAGATTTTTATTAAGCATCTACGGCATCATATATATTCATCTTTTATATTTTCAAATGAAAATATTAAATTCACAAGTCTCTTAACATGTCTGATTTAATATTGTCTTTGAAAATCTTGAGCAAGTAAATTAGTTTTCTACTGTTGACATAACAAATTATCACAACTTTAGTGGCTTAAAAATCACACAAATGTATTATCTTACAGTTCTTAAATCAGAAGTCTGTCATGGGCCTCCACAGACTAAAATCAAGGTGCCAGCCAGGCTGCATTCCTTCGGGAGGCTCTAAGGAAGAATTTGTGTCCCCATCTTATGTAACTCCTAGAGAATTCCAGATACCACATCCCTTGATTCATGGATCCCTTCCTCCATCTTCAAAGTCGGAAGCATAGCAATTCTCTGACTTTGTGTCTGTCATCACAGTTTCTTCTCTGACCATAGGTGAGAAAAATTTCTGCTTTTAATGACTCGGGTAATGGCATTGTGCCCACCTGGATAGTCTAGGCTAATTTTGCTATCTTGTGGCTTTTAATCTTAATCATATTTGTAAAGTCTATTTTGCGATATAAAGAACATATTCACAAGTTTCAGGGATTGGAAGGTGGACAACTTTGGCAAAGAGAAGCATTATTCTTCCTACCACAGCCAGAAGACAATAAGTATCCTTCTTCACATAGACAACAAAAAAGCAATTGAAAAGTGAGGCTTTTAGAATATCATCTAAGAAGATGGGTACAACTTTAGGCTCAAAATATATGCTTTTAAACGCTAAAAATAATTTGTTCATTTGTGAATATATGTAAAAGTCACACTTGCTTTTTCTGTGCCATGTGAAAACAAAACTAGGGAAAAGGGAAATACAAAATCTAATAAATTTCAAGCCATTAAGGACTGGTCAAAAATTTGAGCAGTGCTAACCTCTGTACAACATAATTCGTGGTAGACTCTGCCTCAGTAGATCTCAGTAATAATATCTGAATTACTGAAGAAGGTAATTGAGATGAAACATTATCTGCAGGAGAAGTTTTTAACATTGATAAATTGGTTTTGTTCTGCAATGCCTTTTAAATATATATGCATTAACATATCTGTGTGTCTATTGTTTATATGATCTTATGTGTCTCTACAGATATTTTTCTATCTCAGCCTGTTTTCTTGGATGCCTGTTAGAAGAAAAAATAAAATCTGCTTAAGGAAGCAGATTCTCATTTTTAAAGTGTTTAGAGCAGGGATTCTTAAATATTTGGTCTCAGACACCTCTTTACATTCTTAAAATGGATGTAAAATGGAAGCTCCAATGAACTTTTGTAATAGCAATTATGTCTATAAATACTTACAATATTAGTAATTAAAAGTGATAATTTACAAAATATTGTTGTAATTCATTTAAAATGACAGTAAAACCATTGTTAGTATTGCATTTTATGAGAAATGTAATTTTTAAAACTAGAAAACATAACAAATAGAACACAATTGTTACACATTTTTTTGCAAATCTATTTAAGGAATGAGTCACATAGTTTCTTAGAATTATTTTGAAAATAGTCCAGGTGCAGTGGCTCACACATGTAATCCCAGCAATTTAGAAGGTTGAGGGCAGGAGGATAGCTTCAGTTCAGGAGTTTGAGACCATCCTGGATAACATAGCAAGATCCTATCCCCACAAAAAAATTAATGGAAACTTATTAATTTCACTTTGAGATTGCAGAACCATGACATCAAGTTGTGTTTCATAATTCCAAATCCTATTTGTAAGCTCTAATATATAAGGTATTATATACTGGGTTATTAACTTTATTTAAAGCAAAATAAGAATATGGAAAGAGTTGGAAATGGAAAGAATTTTTCCAATTCCAAAGAAATGAAAAAAATTATACAGGCATGAAAGCACATAGCTCTAGTCCCAGCTACTCAGGAGGCGGAAGTGGGAGAATCACTTGAGCCCAGCAGGTTGAGGCAGCCATGAGCTGAGATCCCACCACTGCACTCAAGCCTGGATAGCAGAAGAATAAGATACTCTCAAAAAAAAGAAAAGAAAAGAAAAGTTTTATATCACAGATTCTCTAAAGATTCTAAAAGACCAATGAACTGGTACGCAAGTATGTAAAAAGCACTTGACTCCCTAGAATACAGCATGGATATGTAGGCTATATGTATGGAGTGTGTTGATGGAAGGGCTGAAATACAATGTAATTTTCTAAGATTCTGTGATCACACTGGTTCATGTTGCCTGCACAAAGAAGAGAAATGTATAAAAGGACTTAAGTAGACAGACAAACCATAGGGACAAGAGACATCCTCCAAGGTTGAAAAGATTTTAAGCCTTCATAATTCTTGGGAAGAGAAAAAAACAAGAGGTTTAATAAGTGTTTCCAATATCTTCATACTTGGTATTACAAAGTAAAAAAAAAAATGTCACTCAAAAATCAAAATTTAGGTTGGAGTAGCACTTCTTTATAACTAAATGATGTTTCCTGTTTGTAATGTGAGAAAATGAGAACTCATAAGTAACATAAAACTCCCTTTCTTATATATGCATTTTTAACTCAATATATCCTCTGTGTCTTTACCTTAAGACATATTCTTATTTTGCTTTAAATAAAGTTAATAACGCAGCATATAATGCATTATTATAGTCCTTAATATTAAAGTCTACAAATAGGATTTGGAATTGTGAAACACAACTTGATGTCACGTGATCTTGGACAAGTTGATTCATTTTATGGTCCTCCTTTCATTGTCTGTAAACTAGAGCTATTAACATATAACCTGCAAGGTTATAGGAAGAACCAAATTAAGTAATACATACATTTGTTAAGTTAAGGCACTAAAGAAAAATGCTAAGTATAGTATTAATATAATAAATTTCGTATGACTATAATTTCATCCTGATTTTTAATATTATCTTTCACTAAGTATTTGCATAAAATAATCCAGTTACATCTTTGAAGATTCACTTATTTTTATGCTGCTTTTAAAATAATAAAAGTATTATTTCATAAGATTAAAAAACCTAAAATAAAAATCGAATTTTGAGAGTTCCATTTTTGATAATGGCAAAATAGCTTTATCAGGATAATTCTTTGCCAGCAACAATTACAAACTATAAGTACTATAATATACATACTTGAAGACGCTAGAGCAACCAAAACTAGACAGATGTTTGGTGGCAAACGATGTTTGAGAGAAGAGAAGTAAATTAGGTAAACTTTGTATTTATGAATCTTTTCACAGAAAGAATTATCTAGTGCATACAGTGTTTGGGGAAAATAGTTCCAGTAAAATATGTACGGCATACTGTCAGGAAGGGTAACACATTGGAAGATGAGGCTGCCAGAGCACAGGAAATTAATAGCGCTGTTTTCAAATAGAAGCACAGGAGACTTTTCAAAATATTCACGCACAATACTTAAACACTGTGGCTGAATCCTAAACTGGGGGTGAACACAAAATGATACTCCAAGAAATACATCAAGAAGCAATAGCTGGAAAGTGAAAAAGCTAAGTAGAAATTTCATCAATTGTAGAGATGAAGCTAATTTAGAGTGCAAGCTCTATGAAGTTAGAGGTGCTTGGACAAAATCTCGAGACTTCAGCAAAGTCCAAGATAAGCCATAACTTAGAAGAGAAAAACATGCATCAGGTTAATGATAGTTCTATAAAACTAAGAACAAACTGAAATAAACAAATTACAACAAGGCCTAAAGATCAAACTGACAAAATTTAATGTTTGAAATTAATTGTTTGCTAGAACAAAATTCAACACTCTTCCGAGAAATATTAAGAAAGAAATCTAAGGTATCTAGAATTAATGCCCAAAACATGTAGTATACAAACAAATTACTAGACGTGCAGATTAAAGAAAAATGTGACCCCTAAAAATAGAAAAACAACTGTATGGATTTGTAACCACAGACAACCTAGATGTTTGAGTTAGTAGTAATCTACTTTAAAATAATTAACTAAACATGTTAATCTACATATAGGGAAATACTGTTGCAATGAGGTAAGATAAAAAAAATTTAAAGAGTTTTGTTGTTGTTGTTTAAAGAGAACAAAGAAAACTCCTGAAAAATGACAATTCAAAACCAAAAGTGAATAACTCACTGAATGGACTAAATAGAAGATTGGATCTTCTAGGAGGAGGAGGTGGAACAAGATGACTGTATAGAAGCCTCCAGCGATCATCCCTTCTGAAGAAATACCAAATTGAACAACTATCCAAAAACAATTATGTTCTAAAGCTCCCTTATAGGGGCCAAAATTTGGGTGAGCAATCACAGTATCTGGTTTTACATCCTATCAAAGAAAGAGTCACTGAAGAGGGTAGGAAAGACAGTCTTGAATGCCAACACCACCATTCCCCTACCTCCAGCAGTGGCTGTATGGCATGGTAAGAGAATATATGAGCTTAGAGGAGAGAGAGCACTGTAATTATGGAATTTTTCATTAGAATTCAGTGCTTCCTTATAACAGTAGAAAGCAACATGGAGCAGAATTAAAGGCAGCACCATGAAGGAAGCATTTAGACCAGTGCCAGCATTTAGACCAGAGGAAAATCATCCATCCCAGTGAGCAGAACCTGAGTTCTGGGTAGCTGCAGTAATGTGAGCTAAAGTTCTCTGGGACTCTAAATAAACTTGAAAGGCAGTCTAGGCCACCAGGACTCAAATTCCTGGGCAAGTCCTCATGTTGTGCTGGGCTCAGATCTAGTAAACTTTGGGAGCATGTAAGCTAGTGAGATAATAGCTGAGATGGCCAAGAAAGTGTTTATGTCACCCCTCTTGCAACACTAGGCAGCACAACTCACAGCTCTGGGAGAGACAGTGGCCCTCTGCTAGAGAAGAGGAGATAAAAGAGCAAAGAGAACTTTGTCATGCAACTTGAATACCAGATTAGCCACAGTAGAATAGGGCACCAAGCAGAGTCCTGAGGTCCCCATTCCAGGCACTAGCTCCTTGTCAACATTTCTGGGCCAGAAGGTTAGGCCAAAAAGGAACCTGCAGCCTTGAAGGGAAGGACCCAGTCCTGGAAGGATTCATCATCTGCTAAATAAATGGCTCCTGGGCCTTGCATCAGTGGTATCCAGGCAGTTCTCACTGCAGGCCTTGGGTGAGACCCAGGGCCACACTGGCTTCAGGTATTCCCACCTCTAATGGCCATGGGGAGAGACTCCTTCTTGTCAATAAAAGGAGAGGAACAAGTAAAGGAAACTTTATGTTGCAGCTCGAGCACCAGTTCAGCCTCAGTGGCATAAAGCACCAAGAGGGTTCCTGGGTTCTCCAATTCCAAGCATGGGCTCCTGAAGGACATCTCTGAATCTCTGAATCTGCCTATAGGCCAGAGGGAAGCCTTTTACCCTAAAGGGAGAGAAGCAAATCTGGCAGCATTCACCAAAGGCAAATATAGACAACTGATCTTCAACAAAGCAAATGAAAACATAAAGTGGGGAAAGGGCAGCTCATTTAACAAATGGTATTGGGAGAACTGGCAAACCACATGTAGAAGAATAAAACTGGATCCTCCTCTCTCACTTTATTCAAAAGTCAACTCCAGATGTATCAAAGACTTAAATCTAAGACCTAGAAACCATAAAAATTCTAGAAGATAACAACGACAAAAAAAAAACCTTTTAGAGGGCCTTTTAGAAATTGACTTAAGCAAAGACTTCATGACCAAGAACTGCAAAGCAAATGCAACAAAACCAAAGATAAATATATGAGACTTAAACTAAAATTCTTCTGCACAGCAAAAATCATCAGAACAAACAGACAACCCACAATGCAAGAGAAAATCTTCACAATCTATACAACTGACAAAGGACTAATATCCAGAATCTATAAAGAATGCAAACAAATCAACAAGGAAAAAACATACAATCCCATAAATAAGTGGGCTAAGAACATTAATAGACAATTCTCAAAAGACGATATATGATGGCTAACACATATATGAAAAAAATGTTCACCATTACGAATAATCAGGGAAATGCAAATGTAAACCACAATGTGATACTACCTTACTCCTACAAAAATGGCCACAATAAAAAAAATCAGAAAAAAATAGATGTTGGCATGGATGTGGTAAAGAGGGAACAATTTTACACTGCTGATGGGAATTTAAACTAGTACAACCACTATGGAAAACAGTGTTGAGGGTCCTGAAAGAACTAAGAGTAGATTTACCATTGATCCAGTAATCCTATTACTGGTTGTCTACCCAGAGGAAACAAGTCATTATATAAAAAACATACTTACGCACACGTTTATAGCAGCAATTTGCAATTGCAAAAATATGGAGCCAGTCCAAATGCCCATCCATCAGTGAGTAGATATAGAAAATGTGATATACATACATACACCATATATATAACATACATATATATGGTGTATGTACACATAATATATATGTATATATATATATTAACTGTGTGTGTGTATAACACACACACACACACACACACACACACACACACCATGAAATACTACTCAGTTATAAAAAGGAATGCAATAATGGCATTTGCAGCAACCTGGATGGAATTATAGACCATTATTCTAAGTGAAGTAACTCCGAAATGGAAAATCAAACATCATATGTTCTCACTCACAAATGGGAGCTAAGCTATGAGGATGCCAATGCATAGGAATGACATAATGGACTTCGGGGATTCAGGGGAAAGGGTGGTAGCCCATCAACAGAAGACTGGACAAAGAAAATGTGGTACATATATGTCATGGAATACTACCCAGTCATTAAAAGAAGAATGAGATCGTGTCCTTTGCGGCAACATGGATGGAGTTAGAGGCGATTATCCTAAGTAAAGTAATGTTGAAACAGAAAACCAAGTACCACATTTCTCACTTATAAGTGAAAGCTAAACATTGAATACAGATGGACACAATTTATTGAACAATAGACACTGGGTCCTACTTGTGGGTGGAGGATAAGTGGAGGATGAGGATTGAAAGCTACCTAAAAGGTATTACTTGAGTGACTACATGGGTGGCAAAATTATCTGTATTACATGGTGATACATTATGCTAATTACATGGGTACCAAAATTATCTGTACAGTAAACCCCATGACATGCAATTTGGCCAAAAATTTTCCAAATTTGATCAAAAGTATAAACCCACAAATTCAAGAAGCTCAACCAATGCCAAAAATTATATAAATGAAGAAAACAACATTAAAGCATATCACAGTCAATTTTCTGAAATCAGTGACAAAGAGAAAACTTAAACACAGCCTGTGGGGGGAAAAAATCAAATTGTATGTAGGGAGTAATGTAAGAGTGATACCAGATTTCTTTTCAAACACAATATAAGCATAAAGACAGTGAAGCTATATCTTTAAATTACTAAGAGGAAAGAATTCTATACCCAGTGAAAATATACTAGAATTCTATACCAAGTGAAAATATACTTCAAAAGCAATGGTAAAAATAACCATTTTCTATCATACAATAGCTCAAAGACTGAAGCACACATAAATACGCACAATAAGTAATTTTTTCAGGCAGAAGGAAAATGATACTACATAGAATTATGAATCTACCAAAAGAGATACAGAAATAAAAAGCATTAGAAAGTTAATTATAAATAAATTATATGGAGAAATTGTATATTACATATTTGTATTTTTAAAAGATTATTAGCATATAAAAAATACATGTAGTATAGGATTTATAACATATACAGAAACAAAATGCAATACAACAGTGGCACCAAAGCCTGAAATGGAGAAATAATGTTCACTATTTTAAGTTTCCAACACTATATTTGAAATGTTATAACGTCATTTGAAGAATACAATAATTTTTAAAATATACATATATTAGAAAATTATAGCAACTGCAAAAATAATACAACCTAGGGTTGTAATTACAGTCAACATAGATTTTTTTAAAACATATAAAACTATATACTACAAAAGAAGGAAGAAAAAAATTAACAGTATAAATTAGACAAATGGAAAATATAACAATTTGTTTAGACTTAAACCTACCCATATCAAATCTCACATTATATGTTAATGCCATCTATGAAAAACACACTTTTGCTATAATGACAGAAAGAAGTTAAAAGTAAATGAAAGGAATACTACATATGCTAATGCTGATCCCAAAAAATTTGGAATTAGTTTTGTATAAAGCAGATTTTAAAGCAAAAAATATTACAAAATGACCTGCCAGGTACAAGGCAGGTCATTTTATAACAAAACAAGTTATCTCATCAAGAAGATGTAACAATTTTAAACATTTATGAACTTAATAGCAGAACCTAAACATATTTAAGGAAAACTGGTAGGACTTCAAGACAGAATAAACAAATCAATGACTTTTTTTTTTTTTTAGATTTTTCAAATTTTCTCTTTCAGTCAGTAGGAAATAGAAAAAATAGAAAACTAATAAGTATACCGAAACCTTGAATAAAACTATCAACCAACTTGACCTAAATGACAGTCATTAGAAACTCCACACAGAAATACTAGAATACACATTATTTTCTAATAGATGTAGACATTTGCCAAGATAGCATAATATGTTCCACAAAACAAGTCTCGAAACATTGAAAGGAATTCAAAACATAAAAAATATGTAATCTGACCACAAGAGAAGTAAATTAGAAACCAGAAAGATTAGAAAATTAGAAACAAAAAAATATGTGGAATATTCCCTGTAATGGGTTGAATAGTGTCAACTAAAATTCCTGTCCTTCCCAGAACCTCAGAATTTGAACTTATTTTGAAACAGGGTTCTTTCAGATGTAACTAGTTAAGTAAAGATGAGGTCATATTGGACAAGGGTGGTCCCTTAATTCTTCATGACTGCTGTCCTTATACCAGGAGACAAGACACATAGACAGAGACACACAGAACACCATGCGATGGCACAGAGATCAGAGTGATTTCACCAAGAAATTCTAAGACCTGTTAGCCAACACTAGAAGCCAGATGTAGGTAAGAAATCATTCTTTTCAGAGTCTTAAAGAAGGAGCAAATTTCTGATACTTTGATTTTGGAATTCTAGACTTCATAACAGTAAGAAAATAAGTTTCTTTGGCTTTAAGTCACCCAGTTTGTGTTATATTTTTATGGCAACCCTAGGAAACTAATACATCTTCCAAATATTTATAAATAAAAGAATATATTTTTAAATTAACTTATGGGTCAAAGAAGAAATCAAAAGGGAAATAAAGTGTTTTTCAGCTGAATGAAAATGAAAGTACAAGAACTCAAAATTTTGATGATGTGGCTAAAGTACATTTGGGGAATAAAACGTAATAAACAGCCATATTAAAAAGAAAAGTTCAGCATCCACCACACATGCAGGCATTTGAAAAAAGAAGACGACATAAAAAGAAAGAGCAAAGTGAACTCAAATTAAACAGAAGATGCAGAATAATAAAGACTAAAATAGAAATTAATGAAACAGAAAATAGAAAATGAATAGAGAAAAATCACGAACCAAATCTAGTTATTTGAGTATATCAATAAAAGAGATAAACTTCTAGTCAAACAAATCATAGAAAAAGAGAAAAGACATAAATTATCAATAACAGAAATGAAACACATGTTCACTATAGTTTTTACATATAATAAGGAACATTATGAACAATGTTGTATTAATAAATGTGAAAACATAGAAAATGGACAAATTATCTAAAGTACATAATTTACAAAGCTCATTTAAAATGAAATAATCTTTAATATCCTATATATTAAAGTAAATGAATTTGTAGTTCAAAACTTTTCCATGAAGCAACTGAAAGGCCCAGATTATCCAGTATTCTACCTAACAAAAATTTAAGAAGGAAACTATTACATACAGTCTTCTAAAAAATTCTATGAAGACAGTATTTTCATACTAAACCAGGAAAAAAAAAAACTTCAGACCAGTATCCTTCATGACCATAGATAACAATTTTTAAGTAGCATATAGAATCCTACAATATATACAAATTATAAAACCTTAAAAATTAAGGTTTAACCCAGGAAGGAAAAATTGAAATAATCTTTCAGTATTGTGGTAAGCTAAATAATGGCACCCAAAGATATCCAAGTCTTAATCCTGTGAGCATGTGAATGTTAAGTTTGCAGATATGATTAGGTTAAGAATATTGATGGGGAGATTATTATGAGTTAGCTGTTGAGCCCTAAATGAAATCACGAGTGGCCTTAAAAGAGCAAGGCAGAGGGAGATTTGATGCAGACCGAAGAGGAAAAAACAATATGATCACAGTAGCAGAGACTGGAGTGATGAAACCACAAACAAAAGAATGCTGGTAGCCACCAGAAATAGAAATAGTTGGCCAAGTGTGGTAGCTCACACCTGTAATCCCAGCACTTTGGGTTGCCAAGGCAGGAAGATCGCTTGAGCCCAGGAGTCAGAGACCAGCCTGAACAATATAGTGACACGATGTCTCTACAAAAATAAAAATAAAAATTAGCCTGGCATGGTAGCACATGCCTGTGGTCCCAGTTACCATGGAGGCTGAGGTGGGAGTATCACTTTAGCCCATGAAGGCTGCAGTAAGTTGTGGTCTGCACTCCAGCCTGGGTAGAAAGAGAAACACTCTGCCCTTTTCCTGCCAAAAAAGTAAAAGAAATAGAAATAGTCAAGAAATTAATTATCTCCTGGAGTCTTCAGAGGGAATGGGGCCCTGCTAACACCTCTATTTTGGCCCCAGGCCCCAGCAATACTGATTTCAGACTTCTTAGAGTAAGGGAGAAAATTTCTGCTGTTTAAGAGGATGTTAATTTTTTACAACAGCCTAGGACTCTGATATACTATTGTATCTTATTAACGAAAAAATGGACTGAAAGTTCTGTGAAGCAGAATGATTTCATCTCTCTAGTTATTTTATTCCAGCATCACACATAACAATAATAATTATTGATAAATGAATGGATACAATGATCAAAGACAGAATTTAAGAGATCTTATATAATATATATATATATATATATATATAATATATATAAATGAAATTACAGGCATACCTCTTTTTATCACTCTCTATTGTGCTTCATGATACTGCACTTTTTACAAGTTGAACATTTGTGGGAACCCTGTGTCAAGCAAGTCTTTTGGAGCAATTTTTCCAACAGCACATGCTCACTTCATGTCTCTGGCTTACATTGTGGTAATATGCACAATATTTCCTACTTGTTTAGTCTTATTATATCTGTTACGGTGACCTGTATTCCGTGATCTTTGATGGCACTATTTTAGCTGTTTTGGACACCACGAACTATACCCATCTAAGACAGTGAACAAAATCAACAAATGTTGTGTGGTTCTGACTACTCTATTGACTGGCCATTCCCCATTTCTCTCCCTTCCCCAGGGCCTCCCTATTCTCTTAGTGACAACAATATTGAAATTAGTCCAATCAATAATGCTACATTGGCTTCTGAGTGTTCAAGTGAAAGGAAAAGCTGCACATCTCAGTTTAAATCAAAAGCTATAAATGATTAAGCTTGGTCAGGAAAGCATGCTGAAAGCCAAGATAGGCTGAAAGTTAGGCCTCTTGTGCTTAACAGCCAAGATATAAATGCAAAAAAAAAGTTACTGAAGGAAATTAAAAGTGCTACTCCAGTGAACATACAATGATAAGAAAGCAGAACAGCCTTATTAATGATAGGAAGAAAATTTTAGTAAATCTGGATAGAACATCAAACCAGCCACAACCTTTCCATAAGCCAAAACCTAACCCAGAGCAAGGTCCGAACTCTTTTCAGTTCTATGAAGACTGAGAGGGGTTAGGAAGATCCAAAAGAAAAGATAGAAGCTAGCAGAAGTTGATTCATGAGATTTAAGGAAAGAAGTCTTCTCCATAGCATAAATGTACAACTCATTTTCCAGGACCCCCCTCTGTAGCAAGAGAGCTTTTCTCCTTCTTTCACCTATTAAATTTCCACTCTGAACCTTACTCTTGTGTGTCTAAATCCTAGTTTTCTATAGCTGTGAGACAACAAATCTTGAGTATTTACCTCCCAGACAACAATGACACTTCACAATCAGCCCAGGATGGATGGTCTGTTCTGTGAGCCGAAGCTTGGGGTTTCCTGTCTGGTGACAAGCACAGGATGAGGGGCATCTATAGGAGACAAACCCCTCCTCTCCCTTGGGTTGACTGCAGTTTGTTGGAAGTGTGGATAAGGTACTTAGGGTCTTTGTTCATTGATTAGTCTGATGGTAACAAGGGAAGTTCCACTGCAGAAGGAGTGGCAGAGGCTTTTAGTTACCCCTGGGGGAGCAGCTCCATCTCCAAGAAACATGGAGCTGCTATTAGTGAGGGTGTTCAGCCAGTGGGCCAAAGTGGCTGTACTCCTGGCATGAGCTTGGGGTTCCACTTGTTGGGGAGCAGGCTGTTGAAATCTCATAGCAAAAGAGATCGGTCTCTTCTCTGTATGGTGGCTGTGGCATACTGTAAGCTTGAGTGTAGCCCTCAGGCTCTTTGTTTCTTCCTCAAACTAAGGGCAGCAGGAATAGAACTATTACTGTGGCAGTGGCAGAGGGACTGTTGTAGGTCTTCAGGAGCCTCGCCCAAGAGAAACTCCAGGCCACTACCAGTGGGTATGCTTGGTCATGGGTGTGGCAGCTGTTCTGCATTCATGAGCCAGGGGCCTTGCCTGGTGAAAGGTGGGAGTGAGGGTTCCTAGGAAAGAGGGGCTGGACTCCTCTCCCTGTGGTGGCTACAGTGTGCTGAAGGTGCCAGAATAATGGCTAGGCCCTTTGTTCCTTTTCTGGGCTGTTAGGGCTGTAGGCCAGTACCACTACAGGGCAGAGGGTTTGTGGGTTGACTTTGGGGTTTCCTCCTTGGAGAAATGCTGGGCTGCCTCTGATTGCAGTGATCATGTCGGGGAAGAATGGTTGTGCTGGAGTTCCAGGTTGAGCAGCCCTTCCCAATTAGGAGAGGTGAGGACCAGGATCTGCATGGAGAACTGTCTGGCCACTTTTCTGTGAGGTAGTTGCTCTGTGCTGGCAGTCTTGACCAGTCCTCGGTCCCTACAGGTGCTACCAAGCCTGGAGACAGGAGAAGTGAGGGCAGCAAGACAGCAAAAATGCCAAGGCATCCCTCCCATTGACAGCTCTGTCCAGGGAGTTGCAGAGCTGCTACTGGCTCAATAGTCCTGGCAGGGAGTAGCTGGAGGTCCAGGACAGGAGGACCTGCCCAGTGAGGCAATATGGAAACAGGCACTCATATAACATGTTACCACTTTTCTGTAGGGCTGCTGCAGTATGCAGTGACTATGCCGCTCCAGGACCTAGTTGCCTTGTACTCCCTACAACTCTAAGGCAACGATGGCTGAGGCTGTGAATCAGCAAAGATGGTCGTCCTTCCCTGCCCCAGGAGCTCCAGTCTGATACCCAGGAGGTATAAGACTGTTACCCAAGGGTGACTGGAGTTCTAAGCCAGTGGGTCATATCCTGTAAGGCGCTGTGGAAGGGGGCCCTGCAGACAGTCACTGCTCAACCCCCTGGATTCAGTTCATTTCCTAGGGGTCTGTACAGGGGTCTAACCTCCCACTTAGCCATAATTGCAGCTGCTTTTTCAGGGAAGCCAGGAAAGTCTGGGTATATAAGTCTCTCGGGGGGTCTCCGTGTGTACCAGAGTAACTGCTTTGCTGAAACTCCACATAGCTCTGTGTGTCAGGGTAAAGGCCCTGATGGAGCGGATTCACGAGTGGATCTCCTGACCCACAGGTTGCGAAAATCTGTGGGAGAAGCATGAGTTCCTACGTCACTCATTTATTCACGGCTTCCCTGGGAGGCGGAGATTCTCTTGCCTCCATGTTGTTCCCAGGTGGGCCATCATCCTGCCTTGCTTTTTTCCATTCTCTTTTGTTCCCAGGTGGGCCATCATCCTGCCTTGCTTTTTTCCATTCTCTCTGACTTGCATTGTTTCTTCGATTAGTCACAATGCACATACCTGGATGTTTCTGTTGAAGGTGCTAGATTTACTCACCCCTTACATTCTTCTCTGTGAGAGAGGCACACACTAGCTGCTTCTAGTTAGCCATCCTGGCCACTCCCCACCAACAAGGATTTTAAACCTATGCAAATTTGAATTCAAAGCCTATGCTTTTGTTTTTAAAGTGAAAAGTTACATGACGCATTTGGACTTTGGAAAACGTTCTTACTCTTATAAAGATGTAAAATTAAATCTTTTGATAGTTTCAGTTATAATTGTCTTTCTAAAATCAGGTTTATTTATATATGATAAACTTTATAAATTTTAATTTTATGGTTAAATATGTTATGCAAAAAATGTATTCAGTCAGTTGACAACCACAATTAATATATAAAACAGTTGCAAAACCAGAAATTTCTCTAGTGGCCTTTAGTCAATCTTCCACCCATACTTGGATCCTGTTAATATTAATCTGTTTTCTGTCACCTACTCGAGTTTTGCCTTATCTAGAATTTTATATAAATGAAGTTATATATAATGTGATCTTTTCTGTTTAGCTTACTTCACAGTTTTTGAGATTCATCTGAAAACTGCATGTAGTTTATTTCATTTTATTGTTAAATGGCATTCTGTTCATATGCATATACCACATTTAGTCTATCTATGCACTTGTTGCTAGACATTTGGGTTGTTTGAAGGTTTGGGCAATTACTAATAAATTTGCTCTAAATATGAACAAGTTGTGTATATATATGTTTACATTGTTTCTTAAATATCTAATTGTAGAATGCCTCAGTTATATGGTAAGAATATGCTTAATTTTTTAAGAACCTGCAAAAAGTATTTGAAAGTTGTTATAAAATTTTACAATCCTTGTAGCACTCCACGGCTTATTTTTAAGTGTCCTTTTTTTACTTGTTTCATAAGAATAAACGAACACAAAGATGACGCAGATTGTTAATAAGTTAAGTTGGTGCTTGCTCCATCTCAGAGAAGTAGAATGATCATATAAACATTTGAAATGCCAGTTTATCTTTGGGATTGATGTGACATTAATCTGAGTATGTAATTAGTATGATTATGTTCTACTGTTTAGAATATACCTCAAAATAGTAAGAGCCTTCGATGACAAACCCACAGCCAACATCAAACTGAATGGGCAAAAGCTGAAAGCATTCCCCTTGAGAACCAGAACAAGACAATGGTGCTCACGTTTACCACTCCTATTCAACATAGTATTGAAAGTTCTAGCCATAGCAATCAGGTGAGAGAAAGAAATGAAAGGCATCTTAATACAAAAGAGAGGAAGTAAAACTATCTCTTGCGGATGATATGATTCTACACCTAGAAAACCTGATAGTCTCGGCCCAAAAGCTTCCAGGTCTGATGAAAAAAAATCAGCAAAGTTTCAGGATATCAATGTGCAAAAATCAGTAGCATGTTATACACCAGCAACATCCCAGCTGAGTGTCAAATGAATAATGCAATCCCACTTACAATAGCCACACAAAAATAAAACATCTAAAAGTACAGCTAACCAGGGAAGTGAAAGATCTCTACAAGAATTACAAAATACTGCTAAAAGAAATCAGAGATGACACAGACACATGGAAAAGTATTCCATGCTCATGGATAAGAAGAATCAATACTGTTAAAATGGCCATAATGTTACAAGCAAGTTACACATTAAATGTTATTCCTCCCAAACTACCAATGACATTCTTCACAAAATTAGAAAAGAAAACTATTCTAAAATTTAGGTGGAACAAAAAAGAGCTCAAATAACCAAGGCAATTCTAAGCAAAAAGAACAAAGCTGGAAGCATCACCTTGCCCAACTTCAAACTATAAGGCTACAATAGTAGTGTCGAAAAGAGCATGGGACTTATACACAGTAGATATACAGACCAACAGAACAGGTTATAGAACTTAGAAACAAAGCTATACACCTACAACCATCTGATAATTTGACAAAGCTTACAATAGCAAGCAATAGGAAAAGGATTCAATAAATGATGCAGGGAAAACTGGCTAGCCATATGCAAAAGATTGAAACTGGACCCCTTTCTTACACCATATACAAAAATCAACTTAAGATGGATTGAAGACATCTATTAGTCTATTCTTGCATCGCTATAAAGAGCTACCTGAGACTTGGAAACTTATAATTAAAAAAAAAAAAGAGGTTTAATTTACTCACAGTTCCACAAGCTATACAGGAAGCATGTCTGTGGAGGCCTCAGGAAACTTATATCCATGGCAGAAGAAGAAAAGCAAGAAAGCCTGTACTATATGGCTGGAGCAAGAGGAAGAAAGGGTAAAGGGGGAGGTGCCAAACACTTCCAAACAACCATATCTCATGAGAACTCATTCTCACAAGAACAACAAGGGGGAAGTCAACCCCAATAATCCAATCACATCCCACCAGGCCCTTCCTCCAACACTGGGGATTAAAATTTGGCATGATATTTGGGCAGGGACACAGATCAAAACCATATTATTCTGCCCTTGGCCCCTCCCAATCCCATGTCCTTCTTACATGGCAAAATACAATTATCCCTTCTCAAGTCTTAACTCATTTCAGCATTAACTCAGAAGTTCAGAGTCCAAAGTCTCAACTGAGACAAGGCAACTTCCTTCCACCTATGAGCCTGTAAAATTTTTTTAAAAGTTAGTTACTTCCAAGATACAATGAGGGTACAGTCATTGCATCAAAACACCTGTTCCAAAAGGGAGAAATCAGCCAAAACAAAGAGACCACAGGCCCCTTGCAAGTCTGAAACCCAGCACGGCAGTCATTAAAACTTAAAGCTCCAAAATAATCTCCTTTGACTCCATGTCTCACATTCCAGCCACAATGATTCAATAGGCAGGTTCCCAAAGCATTGGGCAGCTCCACCCCTGTGACTCTGGAAAGTACAACTCCCTCTGCTGTTTTCATGGTCTGGTGTTGAATGCATGTGGTTTTTCCAAGAACACAGTGCAAGCTGCTGATGGGTCTACCATTCTGGGATCTAGAGGATGGTGGCCCTCTTCTCATAGCTCCTCTAGGCAATGCTCCAGAGGGAAATCTGTTTGGGGGTTTCAACCCCGTATTTCCCCTCCACACTGCCCTATAAGTTCTCCATGAGGGCTTCACCCCAGCAGCAAACTTAGGCTTAGACATTCAGGCATTGCCATACATCCTCTGAAATCTGGGCAGAGGCTCCCATGCCTCAACTCTTGCCCTCTGCAGAGCCACAGGTTTAACACCCTGTGGAATCCACCAAGCCATACAGCTTGAGCCCTCTGGAGCAGTGGCCTGAGACATATGAGGCCCATTTAGCTACAGCTGGAGCTGGAGGATCTGGGAGGCAGGAATGTTGGGATTTTCTCAGGGTGGTTGGCAAAATATTAAGGGAAATATTAGGGATAGTTATAAGTTCATAGTCTCAAACCTTTTGGAAGGCTGGAAGGTTTTTAATGGAAAAGACTGAAGGCAGCCAGTTCTTACCTTAGAGCATTAGGTCATAGGGTGAAGATTATGGGTAATAGAAGCTTCCCCAGTTAAGTCTGTTTACCCCATATTTCTTTGGCTCTACTCTAACTACTTGTTTATTCATGTAAACTTTGTGCCTGGATGGTCCTCTCAGGGGGAGGTCGAAGGGAGATTACCTGTTCATGGTGTTTGCTCTGGGTCCCAGAACCCAAAGCTTTTATCATTCGTAAAACCACTCTTTTAACTATGTTAATTATCCACAAGCGTGTTGACTTAGAGCTTCTGTCATTAAATCTATACTGAATAAATGCAAGGAACAACAGCCAGTAGGGCTCAGGTAGCTGCCATAACCCTCTAAGAGCAGCTGATAACCTCCCTAGCCCACTTGTTCACTGGACTTGGTGCACGAGTATATTTTATTCATCTGTCATGGAGTCAGGGCTTGCAGGACAGATCCCTGCAGGTAGTGATCAACGTCTCACAGGAAGCAGTGTCTCAAGGCTGTGCAGGGAGGCAGAGCCCTGGCTCCTGCCTATCAATCCATTCTTCCCTCTTAGGCCTCCAGGCCTGTGATGGAAGATGCTCCCATGAAGTTCTCTAAAATAACTTTGAGGCATTTTCACCATTGTCTTGGCTACTAACATTCAGCTCCTCATTACCTATGTAAATTTCTGCAACCAGCTTGAATTCATCCCCAGAAAATGAGATTTTTTTTTCTACTACATTGTCATGCTGCAAATTTTCTAAACTTTTATGCTCTGCTTTCCTTTTAAATTAAAAAAAAAGTCCAGTTTCAGCTTATCTCTTTGTTCATGAATATAACCTTACTCTGTTAGAAGCAGCCAGACCACATCTTGAATGCTTTGTTGCTTAGAAATTCCTTCTGCCAGGGAGGGAGATCCAAGATGGCCGCTTAGGAGGAACTCGGGAATGCAGCTCCGAGAGAAAGCACAGAGGGTGAGTGGACGCCGTATTTCCAGACTGATTTTTACTGCCCACAGACCAGGAGATTCACACGCAGAGAAGCCACACGGGTCGCCAGCGCCGCTGGCGCCGCTGGCTTGAACGGCGCAGCCGCTGGGCCGGCACCCTGAGGCAACGGCTCACTGTACAGAGTGAGAGAGTCTGAGTCCCCTATAAGCCAGCAAGGGGAGCTGAAACGGGGAGCCAGTCCAGGGCCACGAATCTCAGAGCCGCGGCTTTAGCCAACGCAGCGGCTCCGGAGGCAGATCAGATGAGACGGTGTCCCCTCTTACCCAGCAAGAAGACCTGAAACACAACTGAAACCGGGACGGTCCAGCTCTGTGGAGCAGGGGCGTTCTCCATAGGCACCCTGCTGTTCTCTACCAAGGCAATCCGCCACTACAGAGACTCCGTCACTACAGGGGCGGGCCAACATAGCGGAAGCAGTTCTAACTACACCCAGAAGTTCACACGGAAGCTGGGTGGAGCCCACAGCAGCTTAGCGAAGCCTCTGCAACCTGAGTGTGACTAGGCTGCCACCTTGTGGGCAGGGAAAACAGCAACCGCACAGGGGAACATCATAAAACAGTAACTCCCTGGGACAGAACACCTGGGGGGAAGAGCAGGGGGTTTATGAGTTCTGCCACAGCAGACTTAAAATTACCAAAATCAGAAAGACAACAACTACAAAGTCAGCAGGTGGAAAAATCCACAAAGATGGGAAGAAACCAGCGCAAAAAGGATGAAAACACCCAAAACCAGAACACTTCTCCTCCTACAAGGGATCACAACTCCCCACCAGCAAGGGAACAAGACTGGACGGAGAATGAGTGTGATGAAATGACAGAATCAGCTTTCAGAAAGTGGATAATAAGAAACTTCCGTGAGCTAAAAGAACATGTTCTAACCCAATGCAAAGAAACTAAGAACCTTGAAAAAAGACTTGACGAAATGCTAACAAGAATGGACAACTTAGAGAGGAATATGAGCGAATTGATGGAGCTGAAAAACACAACACGAGAACTTCGTGAAGCATGCACAAGTTTCAACAGCCGAATTGACCAAGCAGAAGAAAGGATATCAGAGGTCGAAGATCAACTCAATGAAATAAAACGAGAAGGCAAGATTAGAGAAAACAGGGTAAAAAGGAATGAACAAAGTCAACAAGAAATATGGGACTATGTGAAAAGACCTAATCTACGTTTGATAGGTGTACCTGAATGTGACGAAGAGAATGCATCCAAGCTGGAAAATACTCTTCAGGATATTATCCAGGAAAACTTCCCCAACCTAACAAGGCAGGCCGAGATTCAAGTCCAGGAAATACAGAGAACACCACAAAGATACTCCTCTAGAAGAGCAACCCCAAGACACATAATCATCAGATTCACCAGGGTTGAAATGAAGGAGAATATACTAAGGGCAGCCAGAGAGAAAGGTCGGGTTACCCACAAAGGGAAGCCCATCAGACTCACTGCAGATCTCTCAGCAGAAACCCTACAGGCCAGAAGAGAGTGGGGGCCGATATTCAACATCCTTAAGGAAAAGAACTTTCAACCCAGAATTTCGTATCCAGCCAAACTAAGCTTCATAAGTGAAGGAAAAATAAAATCCTTTGTGAACAAGCAAGAACTCAGAGAGTTCATCACCACCAGACCAGCTCTACAAGAGCTCCTGAAGGAGGCACTACACATAGAAAAGAACAACCAGTACCAGCCACTCCAAAAACACACGAAAAGGTAAAGAGCATCAACGCAATGAAGAATCTGCATCAACCAAAGGGCAAAACAGCCACCTAGCACCAAAATGACAGGATTGAATTCACACATAACAATATTAACCCTAAATGTAAACGGACTAAATGCCCCAATCAAAAGACACAGACTGGCAAATTGGATAAAAAGCCAAAACCCATCAGTGTGCTGTATCCAGGAAACCCATCTTGCATGCAAGGATACACAAAGGATCAAAATAAAGGGATGGAGGAAGATTTACCAAGCAAATGGAGAGCAAAAAAAAGCAGGAGTTGCAATTCTCATCTCTGATAAAATAGACTTTAAAGCAACAAAGATCAAAAGAGACAAAGAAGGACATTACATAATGGTAAAAGGATCAATGCAGCAAGAAGAGCTAACGATCCTAAATATATATGCACCTAATACAGGAGCACCCAGATACATAAGGCAAGTTCTTAAAAACTTACAAAGAGACTTAGACTCCCACACAATAATAGTAGGAGACTTCAACACACCACTGTCAATATTAGACAGATCAACGAGACAGAAAATTAACAAGGATATCCAGGACTTGAACTCAGACCTGGAACAAGCTAACCTAATAGACATTTACAGAACTCTCCACCCCAAATCCACAGAATATACATTCTTCTCAGCACCACATCACACCTACTCTAAAATTGACCACATAATTGGAAGTAAATCACTCCTCAGCAAATGCAAAAGAACGGAAACCATAACAAACAGTCTCTCAGACCACAGTGCAATCAAGTTAGAACTCAGAATTCAGAAACCAACCCAGAACCGCACAGCCTCATGGAAAATGAACAACTTTCTCCTGAATGTTGACTGGATACACAATGAAATGAAGGCAGAAATAAAGACGTTCTTCGAAACCAACGAGAATGAAGACACCACATACCAGAATCTCTGGGACACATTTAAAGCAGTCTCTAGAGGAAAATATATAGCAATAAGTGCCCACATGAGAAGAAAGGAGAGATCTAAAATTGACACCCTATCGTCAAAATTGAAAGAGCTAGAGGAGCAAGATCAAAAAAACTCAAAACCTAGCAGAAGACAAGAAATAACTAAGATCAAAGCAGAATTGAAGGAGATAGAGACACGAAAAACCCTTCAAAAAATCAATAAATCCAGGAGCTGGTTTTTTGAAAAGATCAACAAAATAGACAGACCACTAGCCAGACTAATAAAAAAGAAAAGAGAGAATAACCAAATAGATGCAATAAAAAATGACAAAGGGGATATCACCACAGATTCCACAGAAATTCAAACCATCATCAGAGATTATTACAAACAACTCTATGCACATAAATTAGAAAACCTGGAGGAAATGGATAAATTCCTGGACAGCTGCCTCCTGCCAAGCCTAAACCAGGAAGAAGTCGAAACCCTGAATAGACCAATAACAAGGTCGGAAGTCGAGGCAGCAATTAAGAGCCTACCACCCAAAAAAAGCCCAGGCCCAGATGGGTTCACAGCCGAATTCTACCAGACATACAAAGAGGAACTGATACCATTCCTACTGAAACTATTCCAAATAATCCAAAAAGAGGGAATCCTTCCCAAATCATTTTATGAGACCAACATCATCCTAATACCAAAACCTGGCAGAGACTCAACAAGAAAAGAAAACTACAGGCCAATATCCATGATGAACATAGATGCAAAAATCTTCAATAAAATAATGGCAAGCCGATTACAACAGCACATCAAAAAGCTTATCCACCATGATCAAGTAGGATTCATCCCGAGGATGCAAGGCTGGTTCAATATACGCAAGTCTATAAATGTAATTCACCACATAAACAGAACCAAAGACAAAAACCACATGATTATCTCAATTGATGCAGAGAAGGCCTTCGACAAAATTCAACAGCCCTTTATGCTAAAAACCCTCAATAAACTAGGTATCGATGGAACGTATCTCAAAATAATAAAAGCTATTTACGACAAACCGACAGCCAATATCATACTGAACGGGCAAAAACTGGAAGCATTCCCTTTGAAATCTGGCACTAGACAAGGATGCCCTCTCTCACCACTCCTATTCAATATAGCACTGGAAGTTCTAGCCAGAGCAATCAGGCAAGAAAAAGAAATAAAGGGTATTCAATTAGGAAAGGAGGAGGTCAAATTGTCTCTATTTGCAGATGACATGATTGTATATCTAGAAGACCCCCTCATCTCAGCCCAAAAGCTCCTGAAACTGATAAGCAACTTCAGCAAAGTCTCAGGATACAAAATCAATGTGCAAAAATCACAAGCGTTCATATACACCAATAACAGACTTAAAGAGAGCCAAATCAAGAACGAACTGCCATTCACAATCGCTACAAAGAGAATAAAATACCTAGGAATACAACTAACAAGGAATGTAAAGGACCTCTTCAAGGAGAACTACAAATCACTGCTCAACGAAATAAGAGAGGACACAAACAGATGGAGAAACATTCCATGTTCATGGTTAGGAAGAATTAATATCGTGAAAATGGCCATACTGCCCAAAGTAATATACAGATTCAATGCTATCCCCATCAAGCTACCAATGACCTTCTTCACAGAACTGGAAAAAACCACCTTAAACTTCATATGGAACCAAAAGAGAGCCCGCATAGCCAAGTCAATTCTAAGCAAAAAGAACAAAGCAGGAGGCATCACACTACCAGACATCAAACTCTACTACAAGGCTACAGTAATCAAAACAGCATGGTACTGGTACCAAAACAGAGATATAGACCAATGGAACAGAACAGAGGCATCGGAGGCAACACAACATATCTACAACCACCTGATCTTTGACAAACCTGATAAAAACAAGCAATGGGGAAAGGATTCCCTGTTCAATAAGTGGTGTTGGGAAAACTGGCTAGCCATATGCAGAAAGCAGAAAATGGACCCCTTCCTGACACCTTACACTAAAATTGACTCCAGATGGATTAAAGACTTAAACATAAGACCTAACACCATAAAAACACTAGAAGGAAACCTAGGCAAAACCATTCAGGACATAGGCGTAGGCAAGGACTTCATGACCAAAACACCAAAAGCATTGGCAACAAAAGCCAAAATAGACAAATGGGACCTAATCAAACTCCACAGCTTCTGCACAGCAAAAGAAACAGTCAATAGAGTGAATCGGCAACCAACAGAATGGGAAAAAATTTTTGCAGCCTACCCATCTGACAAAGGGCTGATATCCAGAATTTACAACGAGCTAAAAAAGATTTACAAGAAAAAAACAAACAAGCCCATTCAAAAGTGGGCGAAGGACATGAACAGATACTTTACAAAAGAAGACATACATGAGGCCAACAAGCATATGAAAAAATGCTCATCATCACTGGCCATTAGAGAAATGCAAATCAAAACTACATTGAGATACCATCTCACACCAGTTAGAATGGCAATCATTAAAAAATCTGGAGACAACAGATGCTGGAGAGGATGTGGAGAAATAGGAACACTTTTACACTGTTGGTGGGAGTGTAAATTAGTTCAACCATTGTGGAAAACAGTGTGGCGATTCCTCAAGGACCTAGAAATAGAAATTCCATTTGACCCAGCAATCCCATTACTGGGCATATATCCAAAGGATTATAAATCGTTCTACTATAAGGACACATGCACACGAATGTTCATTGCAGCACAGTTTACAATAGCAAAGACCTGGAACCAACCCAAATGCCCATCGATGATAGACTGGACAGGAAAAATGTGGCACATATACACCATGGAATATTATGCAGCCATTAAAAACGAGGAGTTCGCGTCCTTTGTAGGGACATGGATGAAGCTGGAAACCATCATTCTCAGCAAACTGACACAAGAACACAAAATCAAACACCACATGTTCTCACTCATAGGCGGGTGTTGAACAAGGAGAACACATGGACACAGGGAGGGGAGCACTATACATGGGGGTCTGTTGTGGGGGAGTGGGGGGGACAGCGGGGGGGTGGGGAATTGGGGAGGGATAGCATGGGGAGAAATGCCAGATATGGGTGAAGGGGAGGAAGGCAGCAAATCACACTGCCACGTATGCACCTAAGCAACAACCTTGCATGTTTTTCACATGTACCCCAAAACCTAAAATGCAATAAAAAAAAAAAAAAAAAAAAAAAAAAAGAAATTCCTTCTGCCAAATAGCCCAAATCATCTCTCTCAAGTTCAAAGTTCCACAGATCTCTAGAGAGGAGACATAATGCCTCCAAACTCTTTGTTGATGCATAACAATAGTAACCGTTGCTCCAGTTCGGAATAAGTTCCTTATCTCCATCTGAGACCACCTCAGCCTATCACTATCAGTATTTTGGTCACAACAATTTAACAAGTCTCTGGAAAGTTCAAAACTTTCTCTCATCCTCCTGTTTTCTTCTGAGCTCTCCAAACTGTTCCAACCTCTTGCCCATTAACCAGTTCCAAAGCTTTTATCCACACCTGTCTCACATTGCTATAAGAAACTAGCTGAGACTAGGTAATTTATAAAGAAAAGAGGTTTAATTGACTTACAGTTCTGCAGGCTGTACAGGAAGTGTGGTTGTGGAGTCCTCAGGAAACTTACAATCATGGCAAAAGGCAAAGAAGGAAGCACATCCTACATGGATGAAGCAGGAGGAAAAGAGAGTGAAGGGGAGGTACTGCACACTTCCAAACAACCAAATCTTGTGAGAACTCACTCACAATCATGAGAACAGCAAGGGGGAAATCTGCCCCCATGAATCCATCACCTCCCACCAGGCCTGTCCTCAAACACGGGGGATTACAATCTGACATGATATTGGGAGGGGACACAAATCCAAACCATATCAAGACTTAAGTGTGAAACCTAAAACTATAAAAACCTTGGAAGATAACCTAGAAAATACCATTCTGAACATAGGCCCTGGCAAAGATTTCATGATGAAGACACCAAAAGCAACTGCAAAAAAACAAAAACTGACAAGTGGGACCTAATCAAATCAAAGCAATCTGTACAGCAAAAGGAACTATCCATGGAGTAAACAGATAACCCACAGTATTGGAGAAAATATTTGCAAACTGTGCATCTGAGAAAGGTCTAATATCTAGCATCTATAAGGAATTTAAATAAATTAACAAGCAACAAACAAACAATCCCAGTGAGCAAAGGACATAAACAGACACTTTTTAGAAGACATACATGTGCCCAAAAAGCATTTGAAAAAAGTTCAGTATCACTAATAATTAAAGAAATACAAATCAGCCAGTGTGGTGGCTCACGCCTGTAATCCCAGCACTTTGGGAGGCTAAGGCAGGCAGATCACGAGGTCAGAAGTTTGAGACCAGCCTGACCAACATGGTGAAACCCCATCTCTACTAAAAATATAAAAATGAGCCAGGCATGGTGGCACATGCCTGTAATCCCAGCTACTCAGGAAGCTGAAGCAGGAGAATCACTTGAACCCGAGAGGCAGAGGTTGCAGTGAGCTGAGATTGTGCCACTGTGCTCCAACCTGGACAACAGAGCAAGACCCCATTTCAAAAAATGAAAAAAGTAGAAATACAAATCCAAGATACACTGAGATACCATCCCACACCAGTCAGAATGGCTATAATTAAAAAGTCAAAATATAACAGATGTTTACAAGGTTGCAGAGAAAAGGGAACACTTATACACTGCTGGTGGAAATGTAAATTAGTTCAGTCACTGTGGAAAATAGTCTGGAGTTTTCTCAAAGAACTTAAAATTGAAGTACCATTTAACCAGCAATTCCATTATTGAGGATATACCCAAAGGAATATAAATTGTCATATCATAAAGACACATGCACATGTATGTTCATCACAGCACTATTCACAATAGCAAAGACATGGAATCATCATAGATGCCCATCAACGATAGACTGGATAAAGAAAATGTGGTACATATAAACCATGGAATACTACTCAGCCATAAAATAGAATAAGAACATGTCCTTTGCAGCAACATGGATGGAGCTGGAGGCCATTATCCTAGTGAACTAATGCAGGAACAGAAAACCAAATACCACACGTTCTCACTGATAAGTGGGACCTTAACTTTGAGTGCCCATGGAAATGGGAAGAGAAAAACAGACACCAAAGCCTACTTGAGGGTAGAAGGTAGAAGGAGGGTGAGGATTACAAACCTACCTATTGGGTACTGCACTCATTACCTGAGTGATGAAATAATTTGAACAGCAAACCTCTGTGATATGCAAAATACCTACATAACAAATTTGCACATGTACCCCAAAAGCTAAAATAAAAGTTTAAAAAGTTTACCTTTTAGTCAGTTACTCTGCCCAGCCTGAGTTTTGTTAAAATCCTGTTCAATGGTATTTTCTGAAACAAAAAAATGTAAATTATTCAAATGTAATATGTTGTACACTTCAAACTGATGCTGAAGAGAAATATTCCTTAAGACTTCATAATGCAGTTCAACATATCAATGTAATACAGTATTTAAAGACAAAGTTCATGTATTAGTTTGCCTGGGCTATCATAGCAACATACCATAAACTGAATGGCCTAAACAAATAAATGTATTGTCTCACAATACTGGAGACTAAAACTATAATATCAAGATATCAACAGGGTTGGTTCTTTCTGAGAGCTTGGAGGAAAAGTCTGTTTCATGACCCTCCCCTAGCTGCTGGTGATCTGCTGGCACTCCTTGGAATTCCTTGGCTTGCAGAAGCATTTCCCTAATTGTTTCTTTAATTTCATCTGGCATTCTTCTTATGTGCATGATTTGCAAAGAGCAAAACTCCAGATGAGATACCTTGCAGTGTCATAGTGATTACCTATGTGATGGTGGACTTAAGGATCATTTTGTACGTGTGTAAGCAGCTTATATAATTTTAAAAGCAACGATGTGGATTTATGAAAATCTTTCAGAAATGTATTATCAATGGGGGCCGTGGAGCTTGTTTCCCCAAGAGCTTTTGACCATAGGAAGTTTGGCAGCAAGAACAGTTTTAAGATGACCCTGCCCATAGGCAGGATGAGTAATTAGCTGCAGATTCATGTAGTTTCTGCATCACTGCAACAGGACTGAAAAATACAACTGTGGTGCCCACCTCCTAAGAGTTTATAATGTAATCAGAGGCAGGCCACACACTAAGAGTTATCAGTGGTTTTCTACATGCCAGAGACTGTGCTAAATTTAGACATGACCTCACTTACTCCTCACCAGGAACACTGAGGGAAGGACAATTATCACATCTTCAAAAAACAATACAGAGTAAAAATATTTCAGAAAAAACTAATGAGAAGTAGTTATCAAATTTTTTACTCTCATGCAAAGTAAAAGAAAATCATTTAGAGCATTCTACAATTCTTGAAGATAGGTTTTACTGAAGGAAAAAAATGTTTAATGTCACATCATAGATTTTATATTAAATGTAGTAAGCATCTGTTTAGGTGTTTACTTTTTGAAATTGTAAAATCAATGAAATACGAAAAAAATATATATAATTTTAAGTTTTACCGAGAGAATATAAATGTAGTCATGGATGTCATTTTCTGAGATCCAATGTTTTTTACAAAAGTTATGATAATTAAAATGGTACTCTGAAATTGATATAATTATAAAACAACTCACATCTAATTCTAAACTGTAGTAATTGAGCCTAGAGTGAGATTTATTCCGTGGTTAAGAAAGGCAATGGCATTTATAACTAGAATAAATTAAAGCAAATGAAGAGGAAAATTTTGTTCTGTGTAATATTTAGTTGATTATAGTCTTAATTGGCTGTGCCAATCCATGTTCATCAATAGAGGATATGGTGTGTGCAAAAAAATGAACAAAAATTTATCACCAAGGCATAGCCTTTGTTTCATAAGCAGAGAAACTGTTGTAATATAATCTGTCAGAATTTCTTAATGCCATATTGAAAGTATTCAAAAATGTGGATAAAATACATTGCTGAACATTATTTTTCTTATACTTTGATTTGGAGAGAGAATTTGAAAGTATTTCTGTTACTTTGAGTAAACTTATCTCTTCATGATTTCTATCTCTTTAAAGAAATTATATTGTATTTAACTCTATATGTCTATTAAAATTGTAACAATTCATTTGTTTAAATATAATTTTTGAAAATAACTACATTAATACATTTGGATTTCAACTTTGAATGCAAGATTGTTACTTACAAATAGATATGTAGTAGATAGAGTAATGTTCCCTTCAAAGATGTCCATATCAATATCCCCAGAACCTGTGAGTATGTTAACTTCCATGGCAAAAGATGTGACTGATCAATTTGTAGGTATGGTGGACAGGTTTGTAGATTAGACTATGGATGATAAGTCAAGGATCTTGAGATAGGAAAGCTATAATAGAATATTCAGGAGGGACCCAATGTAATCACAAGCACTAGTATAAGTGAAAAATGGAGGCAGGAGCATCAACATCAAGGAAGTAGATATAATGACAGAAGCAGAGGTCAAAGTGATATGATAGCTGGTTTTGAAGACAGAAGATCTA
This sequence comes from Aotus nancymaae, assembly GCF_030222135.1. Lineage (NCBI taxonomy): Eukaryota > Metazoa > Chordata > Mammalia > Primates > Aotidae > Aotus > Aotus nancymaae. Next base: position 38,045,254 of record NW_026988413.1, read on the forward strand.
TGAGTGAGCGGCCTTCTAGAAGATACAAAAGGAAGAAAATAGATTCTCACCTAGAGATTTCAGAAGGAACACAACTCTGCTAACCCCCTGATTTTAGCTTCTTGAGACCCATTTCAGACTTCCGATGTTCAAAATTTAACATAATATATTGTTATTGTTTTAAGCCATTAAATTTGTGATAATTTGTTACAACAGCAAAAGGAAAATAAAACAAATAAGTTTTGTGATTGCAAGAAGCTAATAACAAAAAAAAAATCAACCTTTTAAAAAGTTATTAGAATTAAACATACACTTTGTGACTCAGCAATTGCACCTGTGAACATATATGCTAGAAAAATAAAAACTATGTTCATATAAGCCTTATTTGTAATAATCAAATACTGAAAAGAACCCAAATTCCCTTTAATGTGTGAATGATTGAGCAAACTATGCTATATCTTATGAGTCTTTAGTAATTTATTAACATATAGAGAGATCGCATACATATGTTCTATTTCATCACTATTAGATGCAGAGTAAACTCATTTTCTAATTAAATACAAGAAGATGGGGAGGAAGAGGAAGACGAAGAGCAGGAATAAGGCGGACAAAGAGGAAGAAGAGAAACCACCAAAATAATATAAGCATAATTGCCTATAAAATATAGCTTTACCATGAATTAAGGAAGAATTTGTAATAGCATACTTAAAACATTTGGCACTGAAGTTCAGTATATCGAGAAGGCTTGTATACTTTAAATGTAAGTAAATTTGCAACTCTTTATGTCTTCTATGCATCTTATTTAAGGAATATAAAATTCTTTAGCAATTCACTATCTTCTGAGTTAAATATAAATACTCATTTTTTCAAATAGTTCTTACCACACCAAAGATTCTTCAACTAGGGAATGTATTTTTCTGCAACTCATTCAAACAGGAAACTGTTATGTAGAAAACAACTTTTGTTCAAAGTAACAGAATTGCTACAGAATAAAACTAGGAAAACAAATTAATCTAAAATATTTAGTGCCAACTTGAGCTTGCAATTTACCAGCACAATATTTTGAGACATCTTTATTTTGTCTGGTTTTCTTTGATTTCCAGTAAACTGTAATTAACTTCTGGAAGTTTAATTATTATACTTTATCATTATTATAGAAGAAATGTTAGTTTTAAATAATTTAAATCTTAATCAGTTTGTGTACTTAATTTAAAACCTCATCAGATTATTCTATTCCTTAAAAAACAATTATTTAAATGAGTCTAAAGATTGTTAGTCTTTTAAAATTCTGAAGGAGAGTTAAATGGAGGAGTTAATTTTCTCTAAAAATTATGTAAACTACTTGAAATAACTTGATATATTTGGGGAAAAACTTTTTCACAATAAGATTATATGTTTTACCAATTATCCTTTAAACTTTCCAGGTTCCAGTCTTGTGAAATTAGTTGCATCCTCTCATAGGAACATATAATATCCTGTACAATATTTTAAATAAGTTGTCCCATGTCAGGGTCACCACCTGTGGGGGTCTGTTCCGCAGACCCTGACTCAACAATGAATAAAAGCACTCAACAGATGAATAAAAGCACTCACACACAGATTACAGTCAACGAATGGGCTGAGGGGTCATGAGCCACTCACAGAGAAAGATGGCAGCTACAAGACACTCACTAGTTTGCCCTCTCCCCATCTATTCAGTATAGATTTAATAACAGAGGCTTTAAGTCAACATACATGTAGAGAAAGATTAAAGGCCAGGTTCCAATGCCCAAAGCAAACACCATTAGTGGGTAATATCCCTGGTCAACCTCCTGAGAGGACCATCTGGCCCAAAGGTTAGTTTTAAGAACACATGAGTAAACAAGCCATTCAGATACACTCCCTGACATATCCTAGCTATTTGCTTTTCTTATTAACTAAATGTAAAGGGGATTTAGGCTGCCTTCATCTGAAACTTCAACTGAAACTATGAAAAAAACCTTTAGGCCTTCTAAAAGGGTTGGAGGCTATATTCTATAACTTTCTCTACTATTTTCCCTTAATATTTTTGCCACTACCCTGAGGGAATTCCCATAGTCCCACTTTATAACTATTTTGTTATCTAAACTGCATCACATACACTATTATTGGTGCCATGTGGGCAAGCATATTGTCTTTTCACGTATTTTTATATCTAATGCTTCAGCTATCCCTGAACTGTAGGCAATGCTCTATATATGTTGTTCAATTAACTGTAGTATTAACTTAGTGCATTTGAGTAACAGCATAGCTTAAAGATTACTTTTGAATGAATCTATGTAAAGTTAGGGTGCATATTCTGATAATAATATACACATGAAATTTCTCACTTTTTGATAAGAAACTCAGGTTAAGTATTCAAAGTAAACTGTCTTTTGCCAACAGTTCTTTCATTCATTCCTCTGTATTTGACATACACTCTGCCATAACAAATATTTCTATTAACTAGATCTCCAAAGCATTTTGTTGCCTCTCATCCCTCACTTTCCATATGTCTCCCAATTTTTCTATTCCATTTGTGTACACAATAATTATCCAGTGAAATATTTCCTTGATAACACGCTAGTATATCATTAAAACTAGTCAATCATTTATCTTTAATTGATGTAATTGGATGCCCAGGGAAAGGATAATGAAGCCATGATGTTTAGGTTTCTATACTCCTTTTCCCTCCACTCAAGGTGTCACAATAATAGTTAATTTTCAGGGTATGCTTTCTACATAATAATACATCACTATTAATCTGAATCTTAACAATAACCTTATTAATAAAACAAGAACTACTTATTGCAATTTCTTGGAAATTAGAAGGAAGAAGTGGAAGGAAACCAAAAGTGAAGTTCCCTTGCCTGCACTCAATTGTTTTGTGAAACTTAAATAAAAAGGGTCAAAGAAGACTGTCCTTTCATAGCCCTGGAGATAGTTTTAAGTGTATAATTTAGAAATGGTCATATGCAAGATGCAAATAAGTGTAATGGACACAAATGGTACATAAGAACTGAATCCTCTCTCCAATTCTTATTCAAATAAGACAGTTAATTGGTAAGTGTTTTCATCCTTAAAAGCTAACTCTTGCCATAATCTGAGACCAGTTTTTATGAACTTCTCCAAGTTGTGAATAATCATGTTTTATGTTGTTTAGTTATTCTTGTGTGAATGATTTTGTTTGTGTCTGTGCATGAAGAGAATCAGGGGTAAGAAACAGAAAAATAAATGATATGGAGGTTTAAAATAATTGTTAGTAATTTTGAATCCTTCTATTTTATATTATAAAGAATGTTCAGCTAAAATTCTAGAGTCTCAAAAAGTATTCCAAGAATTTTCTAGGCCCATGGTCAAGTACTCCATTCCAGGAATATAAATTATACGTATATCTGACTGGTAGACTCCACTCACTCCTCAAGACACATGCTTACACTTCCACAGGGCATTCTAACCATCTCTTCCGTTGACATTATTCTCTCCACTTTCTAACCTCCATTTAAATTTGCCTCTACCTCTATTATACCTATTAACAAAAATTCTTGTAATTTTTTTACTTCATATATGCCTTTTCATACTAGCAACTTCTTAAGGACAAAGTTTATTTCTTAGTTATGGTGGTTTCACTAGTACTTAGTAGAGTGTCTGGCACACAGCATTCTCTCATTAATTTACTCAGACTTAATATACTTTTAACTCTGTTTATTGAAGTACTTATTTTTACCTAATACTCCACTATTAAAAAGTGGTCCGTAATGGCTGAAGTTGACGATGATTGCTTTTTCTTAGAAGTAGAAATGTGTCTGTGCATCTATTTTTAAATTCATCATTTTATACCCTTTGTTATGGTTGTACCTATATGTGACTAATCTTCCCTACTAGTTTATTAGCTTCTGAATGTAACACAAACATACATTCAAAAACTCTTATTCAATGGATTTAAAAAAATGACCACATAATATGATTAGGCACACGTCTTATATCACTTTGTTCAGTCAACACATTGGTACTAGCAACTTTTATAAACACAGTAAATTTGTGGCTCCTTAAAATTTTATAAATGTTTTGTTCTTTTTTGACAAAGTTACTCAGAAAGTAAAATTATGTAACTGTCTTGTGCAGAACACATTTATAGTTAGCATATGTTTGTTTTATAGAAAAACTTTCAAAGAATGATTTTGTTTTCATAATTCCTAGTAAATATTTAATTGATGTTTTAATTTTTACTCCATTTTTATTTTATTTTATTTTTTTTTATTTTTTTTTTTTTAATTTTACTTTAGGTGCATACTGTATCTGACATTTCTCCCCATGTGATCCCTCCCCATCCTCCCCACCCTCCCCACTCTCCTCTGTCTCTCCCCTACCCCAGCCAAATGTCCCCAGTGTGTGATGCTCCTCTCCCTGAGTCCACATGTTCTCATTGTTCAACATCCACCTATGAGTGAGAACATGCAGTGTTTGGCTTTCTGTTTTTTTTTTTTTTTTTTTAATTGCATTTTAGGTTTTGGGGTACATGTGAAGAACATGCAAGGTTGTTGCACAGGTGCACACCTGGCAGTATGATTTGCTGCCTCCCTCCCCTTCACCTATATCTGGCATTTCTCCCCATGCTATCCCTCCCCAACTCCCCACCCCTCCACTATCCCCCCTCCCCCCAACAGACCCCCGTGTATAGTGCTCCCCTCCCTGTGTCCATGTGTTCTCCTTGTTCAACACCCGCCTATGAGTGAGAACATGTGGTGTTTGATTTTGTGTTCTTGTGTCAGTTTGCTGAGAATGATGTTTTCCAGGTTCATCCATGTCCCTACGAAGGATGTGAACTCCTCCTTTTTAATGGCTGCATAATATTCCATGGTGTATATGTGCCACATTTTTCCTGTCCAGTCTATCATCGATGGGCATTTGGGCTGGTTCCAGGTCTTTGCTATTGCAAACTGTGCTGCAATGAACATTCGTGTGCATGTGTCCTTATAGTAGAACGATTTATAATCCTTTGGATATATGCCCAGTAATGGGATTGCTGGGTCAAATGGAATTTCTATTTCTAGGTCCTTGAGGAATCGCCACACTGTTTTCCACAGTGGTTGAACTAATTTACACTCCCACCAACAGTGTAAAAGTGTTCCTATTTCTCCACATCCTCTCCAGCATCTGTTGTCTCCAGATTTTTTAATGATTGCCATTCTAACTGGCGTGAGATGGTATCTCAATGTAGTTTTGATTTGCATTTCTCTAATGACCAGTGATGATGAGCATTTTTTCATATGTTTGTTGGCCTCATGTATGTCTTCTTTTGTAAAGTATCTGTTCATATCCTTCGCCCATTTTTGAATGGGCTTATTTGTTTTTTTCTTGTAAATCTTTTTTAGTTCATTGTAAATTCTGGATATTAGCCCTTTGTCAGACGGGTAGGCTGCAAAAATTTTTTCCCATTCTGTTGGTTGCCGATTCACTCTATTGACTGTTTCTTTTGCCGTGCAAAAGCTGTGGAGTTTGATTAGGTCCCATTTGTCTATTTTGGCTTTTGTTGCCAATGCTTTTGGTGTTTTGGTCATAAAGTCCTTGCCTACGCCTATGTCCTGAATGGTTTTGCCTAGGTTTCCTTCTAGTGTTTTTATGGTGTTACGTCTTATGTTTAAGTCTTTAATCCATCTGGAGTCAATTTTAGTGTAAGGTGTCAGGAAGGGGTCCAGTTTCTGCTTTCTGCATATGGCTAGCCAGTTTTCCCAACACCACTTATTGAACAGGGAATCCTTTCCCCATTGCTTGTTTTTTTCAGGTTTGTCAAAGATCAGGTGGTTGTAGATATGTTGTGTCGCCTCCGACGTCTCTGTTCTGTTCCATTGGTCTATATCTCTGTTTTGGTACCAGTACCATGCTGTTTTGATTACTGTAGCCTTGTAGTAGAGTTTGAAGTCCGGTAGTGTGATGCCTCCTGCTTTGTTCTTTTTGCTTAGAATTGACTTGGCTATGCGGGCTCTCTTTTGGTTCCATATGAAGTTTAAGGTGGTTTTTTCCAGTTCTGTGAGGAAGGTCATTGGTAGCTTGATGGGGATAGCGTTGAATCTGTAAATTACTTTGGGCAGTATGGCCATTTTCACGATATTAATTCTTCCTAACCATGAACATGGAATGTTTCTCCATCTGTTTGTGTCCTCTCTTATTTCGTTGAGCAGTGATTTTTAGTTCTCCTTGAAGAGGTCCTTTACGTTCCTTGTTAGTTGTATTCCTAGGTATTTTATTCTCTTTGTAGCAATTGTGAATGGCAGTTCGTTCCTGATTTGGCTCTCTTTAAGTCTGTTATTGGTGTATAGGAATGCTTGTGATTTTTGCACATTGATTTTGTATCCTGAGACTTTGCTGAAGTTGCTTATCAGTTTCAGGAGATTTTGGGCTGAGGTGATAGGGTCTTCTAGATATACAATCATGTCGTCTGCAAATAGAGACAATTTGACTTCCTCCTTTCCTAATTGAATACCCTTTATTTCTTTTTCTTGCCTGATTGCTCTTTTACTCCATTTTTAAACAAGAGATGTTTGCCACATGACTTTGGATAACTACTTCAGCAAGTATGACTGTTGTATATGGACAATTCATATTTTGTGTTTTGGCTCAGTGACTTCACTTTTTATTAAAATTGTTTTGACAAAAATTATACCTTTTATAAAGTAGTATAATCTATGCCAAAAAAAATTATTGATAATCATTAAGGAAAGCTAATAAAAGGAAGGTTAATGGGAGGGAGAGAAAGACAGAAGGGAAACAAAAAGAGTTCCCTATAACACTGGTTCCCAATGTGTAGGGTTTAGATGCGTAGGGAGCCATGAGCTTATTTTAACTGACCTGTTAATACAAGTGATTATCAAGCATTGCCTGTATACTGGTATAACATTTTACAAATATGTATAATTTTTAAGTATATGTATATTTTGATTAACAATTTGCAAATTATTTTTAAAATAATTGCTATGCTTCAATTTATTCTTTTTCAAGATGCATTTTCCCAGTGTGCAAATGCTAAAAAGTAAAACCACATTCTTAAGCATTTTCAGCATGTTTCCTCATACTCAGATATATTAGAAACTGCTGCTTTAAAACACTGATAACAATAAATGCAGCATGTTTGTAAGGGTTTATTTTTCTAGATAAAATCTATGCAACACATTCAATGATATTTTGGGGATTACAAGTAATAAATTTTATCTCAGTTCTTAAACACCTACACATAAACTCATACTATGTTGCTCTAGAAAAAATATTTTAAAAGAAGATTAAAGCATAAACACCTTCCATTTTCTACAAATTATACATTTTTTGCAACTCACTTTGGTTGCTCAGGCATTATTTACACTGAGAGGAAGAATCAAGTAACATTTACACCTATGAGGGAAAATAGACTTTTCAAAGTCAGGAATCAAACTGGAAAATAAAAATAAGGAAGAAATTTTGCAACAATACTGATAAAACCAGATTATACCTCTTTATCTGCTATTGTTCATATTTGTTTTGCACCCAGACATCAAAAATAAAGTCAGTATTTTTCTCTGATTCAGCATGCTAGTATTACTATTAACCCAAGAGAGTATTTTACCATCCTCAGAAGATCTAGAGTTCTGGGGCAATAGCCACTCAGCAAATCAAATGAGGTCTCTCATGCACTTTGTAATAATCATGTTGGAGGATTGTCAAATGCTTCTGAAGGTGATTATAATGCACACAGTTGCAGTTATTTTAATCATAGTTCAATGACTTTTAACAGATATTACTTTTAAAATGCTATAAATACAATTAAATAATCTAAAAAATAAAAGTGTCACATTTATCAGAAATAAAGACCTTATTCTTAAAGTAAAAAGAAGTTGCTGAGAAACTTTCTGCATTGGGGATCTTGATATCTAGTCAGTAAATGACCAGACCCATGTAACCAAGAGTTAAAGCCTAAAGAATGATTCATCTCCTTCTAAGTTGAGTTTTCCATTGCTTTCTTTCCTTGCAAAAGTCAATTAAGTAACTGTAGTTAGCAAAACCTAAAAGATCAAATATATTTTGCCATTTCTTTTAGTAACTAATTTTAGAAATTAATTTCAAGCTATGATCCATGAATTCTCTACAACTTTTTTTTTAGCTTAGGTCCTTCCATTAATATTGTTTCAAACTTATCTGTCTTATAGTTGAGATTCCAAGTAAGATTCATGCATAAAAGCAATTCTTAATTTCTCAAATTAGTCTGTGAGTTCAGTTCATTTCTAAATAAAACCCCACGAAGATTTTCCTTAGGATTTTAAAAGACATTACACATTTTAGAACAGAAATTCTAAAATTTATGTGAAAGAGTAAATACGAAAGGACAGCCAAAAACTTAAAAAAAAAAAACCAAATAAACATTTACACATGTATGGATTATAAGCAGGTGATACATAAGCCATTTTAAATAAATGAAGAAGGACAGTCTATTCAATACATTATGTAGACACTATTTGATGAACTATTTGGAAAAACTAAAATTAGAAAGATATCCAATTTATACTATCATGTAAAATGAAAAAAGTTTCATTATTGCTAAAACAGAAGTACCACAATAGAGAAGGATTTGTCTGGGAGGTTAGAGTTGGAAAGATCTTTTCAAAATAAATTTCCAAAAGAAACATGGATGAACGGATGCATAGAAAGATAAATTTACCTATATTAATATTTATGACTTTTGTACAATAAAAACCACCTTAAGGGAAGTTAAAATGTAAGCAAAAAATAGGAGAACATATTGCAATCTACGTAATAGGCAATAATTTAGCAACTAGAACTTATGTAAGTAATGAAAAATATTTAAAAATGAAATTGAAAACAAAATGGGCAACAGTTTTGAAGAAGAAATGAACAGAAAAGAATGTGCAAATACCCAACAGATATATAAAACATGTTTAAACTCACTATTAATCAAGTTATCAACAGCAAGTTACAATATTCACCCATCAGGTAGTATGTTAGGCATGCATCTTGATGACTTCAGATTCTTTCTATAATTTTATTTATACTCTCTGATAAAACAATGGCTATTGAGAATTTACACAAAGAAGCTTTTACCATTCAACCACTGGGATCCACAACTACAGACACGCCTGCCGCTTTCTATGTTCATTGCTTAGCTATAGGTCTTTCTTCTTCCAGATCCACATTAAATCCTCCACTCTAGGGCATAGGATGCTGCTTTCTGAGTGGCCACAAAAGGGCCAGATGATGTATCTCTAAGTACAAGAGAATTGCCTTCCTGTGGGGTGAATCTTGATGAGTAAGAAAAGGAAGAAAGAAGTTTGTAGGTAAATTTTCCCTCCTTTCTCTCACTTGGTGAATGAATGCAAAATTCACATAATATTTAAAAGAGTACACCTAGATTAGGGTAAGGAAATACCACAATACCTAAAGAGCTGAAACCAACAGTCCTAGGTTTTCATAGTAAGCAGAGGCATAAATGTCATCCAAAAAATAAATTGTCAAAAATCAAGATGCTTAGACCGTGAGAAACTCTAATTAAAGTAATAGTGGAGGAGAGTGTGTTCAAATTATTTCCAAAGTATCCTCATAAAAGACCCAGGCCAGGGATTGTAAGCACAAGCACAAACACAAACATACGAAACTGAAAGCTAACTGCTTTGCTTCATTGCCATGCTTTCCTTCTAAACTCTCTCACAATGTTATTAAAGTACTCTTTGATGTTTTAAGTGATCAATTTAACTGATTTTAACACTTTGTGACACATCTCAGCAAGATTAATAAATAATCCTAATGAAAGCACAAGTTATTTTCTTACAGTGATCTGCATTGAAAATAAAATACAATGTTTGTTCATTCAATATTTTTCTTCTTCCTATGGAAAATTTCTACTTATGGCTCAGACTACTAATTTATACCAAGGGTGGTGCACCTAGGCATATCTATGAAGTTTAATATGTACATGTTTTTCTACAGGAATTATCTCATCATCTTTTCAATTTTTCAGTAGTCAAAAAGCTATAAAAATTCATAATTATATATAAGATACATAATTATATACGTATGTACACACATATCAAATATATAACTATATATATAAGTATATATACACATATATGTAAATAAGTTTACTCTCTCTCTCTCTCTCTCTATATATATATATACCTGTGATTGCTTGATTTTGGTTCTCACCCTATGACAAACTCCTGGTTATACTAACACTTTCATTAAATCCTGAATAAATACCCTTAAGAACAGAAGTGATTATTAGAATATGGCCAATTTACTTGGCTGTTACGAATATAACACTAATTTGTACGTTCATCCCCAACAAGTTTATAAAAGACTCTTGTAATTGCATTGTTGCAACAGGGATTAAAGGAGTTTGCAGCTTATATGGGTGCCATGAAGTACAGGGAACGCAGTAAAGCATTAAGTGATAATGACTGAATCAGGTATGGGGTGGGTGTGTGTGTGTGTGTGTGTGTGTGTGTGTGTGTGTGTGTGTGTTCTTATCCAATGACCAAGATGCTTTTGTGAATGTTTGCTTAGACTACTTTGATATAAAATATAATGTAAACCAAATTTACTTGGCAAACAGTACATAGGTTTTTATTTCCACATATATCTTACCACTCATGGTAGTCTAATACTCCTTCATCAAAAGGAATGGTCAAAATAAAACCATTTTATTAAGTGTAAAACCCTCAAATTTCTTTAAAATTTCCTTAGAACAAATGCAACCACATTTCCAGGTAAAGACATAGATGATGATTTTCTATTTGCATTACGTTTTCCTCAGAAAGTTTTTTTTCAGGATTTCTGTAAGAAACAGCATGCAAATTAGGGAAAAAGAAACAACTTTATGTTGTAATCATATACTAAAACAATTCATCTTTGTCTCTAAGCCAGATGTGAATAAGTTTTAGTAATTATTAAATCTCCTAGCATCTGCATATATAAAAATGATGTTGTCATATATGAGACAGTTATGCATAACAACTAAAGTGATCTGTTGAATATCATTAAATTCATTCTCATATAATTATTATTCCACTTTTATCACTGAATTTAGCTCTAGAGTGAATTAATAGTATGAATTAGTAGTACTTAAGCCATTCTAATTTATATGTTAATATTAATATATCTATTGTTACTATTCAATATGAAAACAAATTAATCCACCTAACACTGCCATAACATTTGCCAGGCTGGAAGCCTGCAGAGTTTGCTGATTGCATTTTTATTTTATAAAAATGTTATTAATATAATTAATAACAAGAGCACTCCATTGATACATTTCATTATCAAGTGATATTGTTAAACTGAAAATTCCATGCTAGATGTCTGCATGGCGTCCAGTTATATAAATTGCCCCTACTTGCCATCTTCACTGTTAAACTAGTTATTGACATAAAAGGGAAGACATTGAGTGATTTCACACTGAGTAAATGAAGCTTTTATTAGTTATCTTAAAACAGCTCTATTACCTTGGACATAATTGGAGGTTTATGACTTGATGACAAAATTATCAAATCCATTACCAAACCTGCCAAGGAAATGTACAATTAATAGTTTTCCTTGGTTTTTTTTTTTCTTTCATGTAAGAATTCCATTTTATAACAATATTAGATGCCTCAGGCAGAGCTTTTGAAAACAGTCATTGGGCCTCTCTGGCTGTTATATGTATGTACTTAACCTTTGGTCTTCTAATTTACTTTACTACTAGAGGTATATTGGAAATCCAAAAAAAAAAAAAAAAATGGAACAATTTGACATATCTGAATGTTAATGTGAACAGATTTGTACATGAGAAATAGAATAAATTATTGCGTATGTACAGAGATTAGGATGGATGAATTCACAATTATAAATGCAGAACAACTTAAATATCTTCTCAAATGTGTCAGCATGGAAACCCACAAGTTTTAAATAGTGCAGGTCTAATATCCAGAGAGATTTGTAAGAAATTTGAGGTCCTCATCAGTGAGCAAGTTTGCAAGCAGATTTTGTTTACAAACAAACTTTGTTTTACTCTCTTCTTGAGAATACAAAGATCCGAAGGAAAGAGCAAAATCCCCCAGGCCAAGTAGTTCAGTGTCCAGTAAGAATAAAACAAAATATACAATTCAATTTTAAAATGTCAAAGAAAATACATATTTTATTTATGTATCACAGTGTTTTACAAATAGAAACAGGAAATAGTAGTTTGGTAAAGCTGGAGTTCAGGTTATAGGCATATGCATTGGGGAGGAAGGAGGTGGCAGAATAAGTAGAGAGATGAGAAACTTAGGTTCTAAACTTAACACTTTTTACATCGACATTTGAAACACAGATAAGAAATGATAAATGATTTATAAAGGGTCACTAAGCTAACTGGTATCAGGTCTCTGTTGTTTTAATCAATTTCTCTTTATATCTTCTTACATGTGAATTTAAAGTTTTAATAATTGGCATTGATTTGTTGTTTTTTTTGGTAATGATTAATAATGCTATTATTTAGTGGATTTTATTTCAATAGCCATTGGTAAGTAGATAATATAATTTGGGGTGAAGTTAAATACAGAAATTTAGAGAATATGCTATTATTTTCCTTAGGTTTAAATAAGGATTTATAAAGTCACAAGAGAACATCATTCATATGCTGACATCAAAATAATCTACCAAACTGTAACTTTTCTTGAGCCTATCAGGGAAATGAGGTCAGGAATCAACCAGATGAACTGAATTCTAAAGGCAGTAAACCCCTCAAGGAGTGAGTAGGCACATGAACTATTTCGCATTTGGCATTACACAAGAAGAGGTGAAAGCAATCAAAGTAGGTAAGAGGAAAACAGGTAAAATTAAAATACATTCTTTAAAAACAAGTGTGGGCTCATGTCACTGTTTAGAATCCCTGAGAGCTCTAGGCACATGTGGGGTTTAAATGTGCTTCAAAGCTGTTTTTCAGACAGTAAAAGAACCATAGATGACCTAATTACTGGGCGTATCAGAGTCAACCTTTAGAAAACCTGTGATTTCTATATTCAAATAAATAACAAGAGGGAAAATTGTACTAGAGAATTTAAACCTCTTAAAAAAGAATCAAAAAGAAATTCTAGAATTTAAAATTGCAAATATTGATATTAAGATGTCAATAGGTGGATTTAACAGCAGAATAGGTGCAGCAAAAAGAAGATTAGAGAATTAGAAGAAGGTAGATCATTAGAAAATGCCCAGTCAGAGAAGCTAAGAGAATGAAATATTCAGAAAAGATTGTATATTTGTTTATACGTGATAAAATCGTGTGTGTGTGTGCACGTGCGTGCGTGTGTGTGTGTGCACACACATATGAACCTCAGAGGGGTTAGAGACAGAAAGAAAAAGTTTGAGCAACTATCAGGCTGAAATTTTCAAAACTGAAATAAGATGTGAACCACAGATAAAACAGATTTATCTTGTTTGGAACTCAGGCAGAATAAATGTACAATCTTCCTTTTGCACTTCAGAGTAAAACTAAGGCATATTGACAACAGAGAAAGCACAAACAGCCAAAAAAAGCATATGATCCTTAAGGGAATAACAGGGTTGTGACTGATTTTATATTAAATGATATAGAAGCCTCAGGAAAATGGAATAACATCTTTAAAACATTGAAAGAAAACACTGTTGACATACATCTTTTTTTTTTTCAAAATATTCTTTTAGTTGAAGATGGAATAAAAAAATTTTCAGGCAATAAATAATGAAATAATGCATTACTTTTTTTTCCTGAAGTAAACTAGTACTAAGGAGAGATCTTCAGGGTAAAAGTATTATAGATAAAGTATGGTAATGTAGGAAGGAAAGAAGTAAGGACAATAGGAAAGTTATATATGTAGGTAAATATAAATAAATTGACTATACAAAAGCAATAATATTAAATCTAGCACAGTATAAATATATGTAAATCTAATATGCAAGGCAATAATAATAGAAAATAATAATAGAAAATGTGGGAAAGTAGGAAAAAGCATTAAAAGGCTTTGACACATTGACTTTCAATAGAATTGTCACCATTATGTAAATGTTCTATTGTGTCCTGTCCAATAGGATAGACACTAGTCATTTGTGCCTATTGAGCACTAGGATAATAACTAAAAAATAGAAAATAATTAACAACTAACAAACCAATAGAAGAGAAGTAAATACCAAAAGGTATTTAGTCCAAAAATGTAAGAAATAATAGAAAAGTAAACAGCAAACTTAATAATAGATAAATTGCAATAGTTATAAATCTTAATAGGTCAATAATTATGTTAAATTTAAAATCACTAAGTCCTCTCTTTAAGAGATCAAATTTCAGGCTATCTTATTTGGCTGATTACTAAAATGGCTTATTTATGTATAATTTTTCTGAATTTTGTCAACTTAGAAAACCAGCCTTGGGATTCCAATAATATTGACAATCACAGTAATTATCTTTTCCTTTAAACACTAATGCTGTATTTTCTGCCTCAGTTTTATCACTTTATTATCATATTTCATTCTTCTTTATATATATATATATACACATACACACACACACATATACATGTGTTTTATGCATATCTATATATACATATATGCATATGTTTCCATTCTTGATTATGAAACAGTATTTCTACAAGTTTTTGCCTTTTTGCATATTGCTTTACTACTAATTTATGCATATTTATAGAATGAATAAATAGATTCCAATAATACAATTAGCATCAATGTTTATAGATCAAAATAAAGCAAAATACAGTTAACATTTACGTAAGTCAGAATATTAGTGTCGGTCTGGGAAGTCACAAGCAATTTTGTTGCTGTTATTTAGAACATTATAATATTAGTCACATACTTTTCAATTTAATAGAGTTAGATAATATTGGTTTCTGATTTTTTTTAAAGTACATAAAACTCATTACACTGTATTTTTTCTAAATAATAATTTCTGGTATTATTATAGTGCTCCTCAGGCTTCAAAGACCTTACAAATATAATGGCTTATATATTTCTTGCCCTACCTCTATAAGGAAAGAGATACAAATCTCTCTGTTTGCTCAATGTCAAAGAGAAAATGACATAATTAGGTCTAAAATTCTGATCACCTAATTCTTAATATATTTATTTCTCCCTTTTCTCTAATCAAATTCAGAACTAGAAAACGAAAATTAAAAATTAAATAATCAAGGCTGGGTGCAGTAGCTCATGTCTGTAATCCCAGCACATTGAGAGGCGAAGGCCGGCAGATCAGCTGAGCCCAGTAGTTGGAGACCAGCCTGAGCCAACATGATGAAACTCAATCTCTACAAAAAACACAAAAATTAGCTGGGGGTGGTGGCAGGTGCCTGTAGTCCCAGCTACTCGAGAGGCTGAGGTGGGAGGATTACCCGACCCCTGGAGGTCGATATTACAGTGAACCTTGATTGTGCCACTGCATTCCAGCCCCAGTGACACAGTAAGACCCTGTCTCAAATAAGTAAAGAAGAAGAAGCAGAAAAGAGTTCTACTGGAAAATCAAATAATCTGTTGATTTTTCAGTTAGAATATTTGCTTTAGCTAGAAATTTATATGAAAGAGCTGAATGACTGGGTGATGATTCTCTGTGAAAGAAAATTTCTAAGTTCAAAGAGTGCATTACTGATTTAATTTCTTGTATGTTTTAAAATAAAGTTATCAAGATTAATATCTGATTAAGTCTGTAAGGAATCTATTGGAATAATTCTCTGGCCCCCAGTAGATTTAGCATTTGGTTCATCTTTCCTTTTGACTATATTAGTCAATATTAACATTTGTGATTAACATTTCTATAATTTGATTTCCAGGTAGTATAGAATAAATAAGTAAATACATTTCTATATATACAATAAACAAAAATACCAACTAAAGTATAATGGTTTGTGGTCAGCTACCACAAAGATTATCTTTTAATTTATTCACATTCCAATAAACCACAAAGGTATTTTAACACAACTGTAAACAATGTTTTTACAGTTTGCTAATTAGGTTACTAATAAACACTAGTGTATATGTAACAAATCCATAATTTTCATCTCATCAAAATAAATTATTATAAAATATACAATCCTTAGGATATTTTTGGTCATTGAAGGCAAGAAATGGAAGAAGGAAGAAAGATGAAGAAAGAAGGGAGGGAAGGAGGGAGGAAATTATGGTAGCCTGCATAAAATAAGAATGCTTCTAAATTCACTGTTACTCCTGGTACTTGAAGTAGCCCAGCCTCAGACCCAGACTTATTTTGATGACCAACATATTGTTCCTTATCCTTTTTTAAATAAAGGCTTTGCCACTGTAGCAGAGCCGAGGACATCACACCTATTAAGTGCACAGACAGGGAGGAAAAATGGAGCTTTGCTCCTTTATGTCCCAGGTGAAGCTACTTTTTATAGTCACATTCTTTCTGATGCTTACATTAAGGATAATTATTTTTGCCATCATTACTTTTTAAAAATAATTTTAATCACACATCTCTTCCTTTTGTTCTCTCAAATAAATAAGCCCAAGGTTTTAAAATTTTAACTTCTAAAGTGGTTAAAAAGTTAATTAATTTAATGGGAACATAGTAGTGGTTTTGTGGATTGTATTTTCTATTCCATATTAAAGCCAGATAGTTAATAGGTCAAGACTCTCAAAGTTCTAAAAAGGCCAATTTTTGTTAAAGGCAAGACTATATAATTACCATTTTTATGCTACAGAAATATAGGAAAAGATTCCTCCACCATCATCACGTTTATACCTCCATTAAAGATGCTAACTTTTCATTTTGTCTTCACATTTACAAAATAATTAGGCTTTGCCTTGAGGAGTCAACAATTCAAAATCTTTAAGAATGGTTCAAACTTCTATTTATGTAAGTCTTCTGCACACTTGTCTGATGGAAAGATGTAATACTATGAAGAACTTAAAAAGATAAATGTAAATAATTTATAACAAGGAAATCTTAACAATTAATTAAAACCTAACAATCTAAGTTTTGAATCTTGACTGGAAGATCGTATGCATGGAAAGACAAATTGTCACTGACTTAGTATACTCATCTTTAACATTAAGGGAGATTGCATAAGAAGGGTAACTTTACTTTGTAACCTTTTAAAATCATTAGAGCAACCTAAATTTCTACAATAACACCACTTCATGATGCATTTGATTTCATGTTGATCCCTTCCTGCCCCCACTACTTAAGTAGATTTAAACACATATACAACATACACACAAACACACACATGGACTTGAAAAACTTAGTTGACTTGTTGGTTGTCACACAACTAACATGGTGGCTAAGTCTAATCTCAAATCTACATCACCATGTCTTCTAATTTCCTTATACTTCCATCATTCCATAATTTCTCCTAAAAATAAATTTCTCTTAGTGAAATCTTATAAGAAAAATTATAGTAATTTCTACTTTCTTTTGATTCAGTAATTCATAAGCCATATCCCCATTTAACTTGTATGTATAAAGGAGAGTCATATCTTCTGAGAATAAATTGGTGTTCTAAAAGATATAAACTCAGATCTAATGTTTTCTCTTCAATTTGTCTGTTTTTTTCCACAATACTATGCCATACACTTTTAAGGACATGAATAATAAAGTAGCAAATAAGCCAAAGAATTTTATAAGACAAAAACACATTTTTCCTTTGTCAATTATTTGAGAAGTTATTCAAATTTCTGGTATATTAATATCAACAAAAACATTTCTTCTTTTTTGTGGTAATATAATTTTTTCATTTTATTATTATACTTTAATTTCTGGGGTACACATGCAGATTGTGCAGGTTTTGTTACATGGGTATAAACATGCCATGGTGGTTTGCTGCATCCATCACCCCAGTATCTACATTAGGTATTTCTCCTAATGCTATCCTGCCTGGAGCCCCCCACCCCCTGACAGGCCCTGGCGTGTGATGTTTCCCTCCATGTGTCCATGTGTTCTCATTGATCAACTCCCACTTATGAGTGAGAAAATACAGTGTTTTGTTTTTTGTTCCTGTGTTGGTTTGCTGAGAATGATGGTTTCCAGCTTCATCCATGTCCCTGCAAAGGACATGAACTCATCATTTTTTAGGGCTGCATACATTTTCTTCATCCAGTCTATCATTGATGGGAATTTGGGTTGGTTCCAAGTCTTTGCCATTGTGAACAGTGCCACAATAAACATACGTGTACACATGTCTTTATAATAGAATGATTTATAATCCTTTGGATATATACCCAGTAATGGAATTGCTGGGTCAAATGGTATTTCTATTTCTAGATCCTTGAGGAATTATAACACTGTCTTTGACAATGGTTGAACTAAATTACACTCCCACCAACAGTATAAAAGTGTTCCTATTTCTCCACAGCCTCTCCAGCATCTGTTGTCTCCTGACTTTTTGATGATCACCATTCTACCTGGTGTGAGATGGTATCTCATTGTGGTTTGATTTGCATTTCTCTAATGACCAGTGATCATGAGCTTTTTTTCATATGTTTATTGGCTGCATAGATGTCTCCTTTTGAGAAGTGTCTGTTCATATCCTTTGACCACTTTTTGATGGGGCTGTTGTTTTTTGTTTTTTTGGGGGGCGTGTTTATTTTTTTCTTGTAAATTTGTTTAAGTTCTTTGTAGATTCTGGATATTAACCCTTTGTCAGATGGGTAGATTGCAAAAAATTTAACCCCATTCGGTAGGTTGCCTGTTCACTCTGATCATAGTTTCTGTTGCTGTGCAGAAGATCTTTAGTTTAATTAGATCCCATCTGTCTATTTTGGCTTTTGTTGCCATTGCTTTTAGTGTTTTAGTCATGAAGCCTTTGCCCATGCCTATGTCCTGAATGGTATTGCCTAGGTTTTCTTCTAGGGTTTTCATGGTTTTAGGTCTTATATTTATGTCTTTAACGATCTTAATTTTTGTATAAGGTATAAGGAAGGGATCCAGTTTCAGCTTTCTGCATATAGCTAACCAGTTTTCCCAACACCATTTATTAAACAGAGAATCATTTCGCCATTGCTTGTTTTTGTCAGGTTTGTCAAAGATCAGATGGTTGTAGTTGTGTGGCGTTATTTCTGAGGCCTCTATTCTGTTTCATTGTTCTATATCTCTGTTTTGGTACGAGTACCATGCTGTTTTGATTACTGTATCCTTGCAGCATAGTTTGAAGTCAAGTAGCATGATGCCTCCAGCTTTGTTCTTTTTGCTTAGGATTTTCTTAGCTATGCAAGCTCTTTTTCGGTTCTATATGAAATTTAAAGTAGTTTTTTCCAATTCTGTGAAGAAAGTCAATGGGAGCTCAATGGGAATAGTGTTCAATCTATAAATTACTTTGGGCAGTATGGCCATTTTCACAATATTGATTCTTCCTAACCATGAGTATGGAATGTTTTTCTATTTGTATCCTCTCTTATTTCTTTGAGCAGTGGTTTGTAGTTGTCCTTGAAGAGGTCCATCACATCCCTTGTAAATTGTATTCCTAGGTATTTTGTTTTCTTTGTAGCAATTGTGAATGGGAGTTCATTCATAATTTGGCTCTCTGTTTATCTATTATTGATGTATAGGAATATATGACATTTCTACTGACTACATATTTAACAGTGGTCCCATAAGATATTACTGTATTTTCATTATACCTTTTCTATGTTTAAATATGTTTAAGTATACAAATGCCATGTGTTACAATTGCCTACAGTATTCATTACATTAACATGCTGCACAAGTTTGTAGCCTAGTAGCAATAGGCTATACAATCTAGTGTAGGAATGTAGGAGACTATACCATCTAGGTTTGTGTAACTACACTCTATGTTTGCACAGTGATGAAATCACGTAATAATGTATTTCTCAGAACATATCCTTCTCATTAAGCAATGCATAGCTGTATTTTAAATCACCTCTGGATTACTTATAATACCTGATTCAATGTAAATGCTATGTAAATAGTTGTACTGTAATGTTTAGAGAATAATAACAAAAATATTTGTACATGCTCATTATAGATGTAATTTTTTAAAATACTCTCTGTCAGAGGTATGTTGAAACAATGGATGTAGAACCCATGGATACAGGGGGCTGACTGTACTTTAAACCATTTCTAGATTCCTTACAATACCTAACACAATATAAACACTGTGTAAATAATTGTTATACTGTATTATTTTTATTATTTTTAATTATATTATTTTCATTTAAAAAAATATATTTAATCCATAGTTGAATGAATATGTGGATACAGAACCCACAGATGGGGAGGGTTGACTTTATTGTTAATTATAGGTACTATGTTGTACAACAGATATTTAGATTTTATTCATTTTGTATAACTAAAACATTATGCCCATTGAGCAATGATTCCCCATTTCCCCTTGATATGGTTTAGCTATGTCCCCATCCAAATCTCATTTTGAATTGTAGCTGCCATAATCTCCACATGTCTTGGGAGAGAGCCAGGGGGAGATAATTAAACTGTGAAAGTGGGTTTTCCCATGCTGTTCTCATAACAGTGAATAAGTCTCATGAGATGTGATGGTTTTATAAAGGACAGTGCCCCTGCACACACACTCTTCCCTGCTGCCACATAAGACATGTCTTTGCTTCTCCTTTGCTTTCCACCATGATTATGAAGCCTCCCCAGCCATGTGGAACTGTGAGTCCTTTAAACTTCTTTTTCTTTATAAATTACTCAGTCTCAGGAATGTCTTTATTAGCAGCATGAAAATGGACTAACACACCTGTTCCCCACAGCCCATGGCAACCACTAATTCTATTCTTTGCTACTATGAATTTGATACTTTAGAAATTTCAGGTAAATAGAGTAACTGGTTCTGTCATGATAAGTTAAATAAAATCTTTAACATTATTTCATATCTGTATGAGAGTCATTATTTTACCTTTTTCTGAAAACAGTTTGTAGCCAAAACATTAATACCCAGCTGTGCTCAGACATGCAATGACAGCAACTCACAAAGTGTTTGGCTTCAGCAGGAGCACAGTGAAGGAAAAAGAGTGAAAGCAGCACAGGCCATCAGTCCATTATGCCTCTAGCAGTAAGAGTTCTGAGTAGCATATTTTCATGGCCACCACGCTATATAAATATATTTATGTAAATGAGGTTCTTCCATTATAAAACGCTTAAAATGTGTCATATTTCAAAAAGCAAGTTAAAATCCCAATAACCTGTTACTAACCTAAAATAAATGAGAAGTATTACAGAAGAATTTATAAGTATTATATACACAATATCTATTGAGGTATTACTAAATGTACATTATATAAACTAAATAAATGTTACTTCCTTTTAAATAAGCAATGAGAATGTAAAAACAGTATACATTTTCTGTCTGTATCCAGCTTTAAAATAATTATATATCCTCAAAAATATAGAGTTTACAATTATTTCACAATGGTAGTGTTTTTGTTGACTGTATTATAGAGGGTCTGTAAGGATATTGTGACAGTTATTATCAGCATGACAATTAATTTTATAGAATATTTTGCCTATTGCTGCCCATGTAACCAATTTCCTACAGCTGAAATCCAAAACGACAAAGCTAGGTAATTTATAAAGGAAAGAGGTTTAATTGAGTCACAGTTCCACATGGCTTGGGAGGCCTCAGGAAACATAATCATGGCAGAAGGCAAAGGAGAAATAGGCACATTCTTTACAAGGTGGCAGGAGGGAGGTAAGAAGAGGGCAGGGGAAACTGCCATTTATAGAACCATCAGATCTCATGAGAACTCAGTATCACAAGAACAGCATAGAGTAAACCACCCCCCATGATCCAATCACTTCTCTCCCTCAACATGTGAGGATTACAATTCTAGATGAGATTTGGGTGGGGATACAGAGCCAAACCATAACAGCCACTGTTGATTTTTTATCATTGATAGTGTAATAAAACAAATTAAAGTATGTTATTTGAGGACATGCTGTAACTTATTAATACCACTAGAATATTAGTATTTCAGATTGTGTTTATTTTCTTGAGAAAAGGCCATATACAAAGAAAGACTTAAAAAAAAAGTTTTTAACAAAAGCTTTGTGTTACCAGTTTGAAATAAAACCCAAAATGTGGCTATCAGAAAGGCATAAATTTTCTTCTGGGAGAAAAAATCACGAGCCATTATTTTTTACAAGTGCCCAGCCCGCAAATGAGCACTTTATTAGTTACTGTAATAGTTAAGGTGTGATAGAAGGGCCAAAGCATGAAACTCCACATAGCAAAAAGTCACTGGGTACCTAATGGTCTAATGGTAAAGAAGATGGAGAACAACCAAAAGCAAATTGCCCCTGCTTTACATTTGTCTTATGAGTAGGACAAGGATGTGATATTCAGTATTTCTTTTCCTTGAAATGTACCAAACAATTATAATAGCAAAAACAATGACATACTGGATAAAGGCATGATTATCAATTATTTCTAATGTTCCAAAATGATATTATAACGATACCAATAAAATATTATTGCAAAAAGTAAATCAAACCTGAAACTAAATTTTAAATCTAACTACCAATTTTCAGGAAATACAGAGAACATTTTGTGACATAAAAGAGATGTAATGAAGCAAATTCAAACAACATAAGATTCAATGCAACATTCATTATTCACAATAGTCAAGACATGGGATCAAATTAAGTGTCCATCAAAACATGAATGGGTAAAGAAAACATTGTATATATACACAATGGAATACTATTCAGCCATTAAAAGAATGAAATCCTATCATTTGTGCAACATAGATGACATGGAGAACATTCATAGTAAGTGAAATAAGCCAGGCAAGTACTACATGATCTTATTCATATGTGGACTCAAAAAAAAAAAACAAAAGTTGATCTCATAGAAGTAGAGAGTAAAATGGTAGTTACTGGAAGGTTTGTTCTGGGGAGAGGTTTGACAAAGGATATAAAAATTCAGTTAGACAGGAAGAATAAGTTCAAGAGACATATTGTACAACATGGTAACTATAGTATATAATGTACTGTATTCTTAAAAAATGCTAAGAAAGTGGATGTAAAGTGTTCTCACCAAAAAATGATATGTGAGGTAATGCATACGTGAATAAGCTAGATTTAGTTATTTCACAATGTATATGTACTTCAAAACATCATGTTCTACACTGGAAATATATACAGTTTATGTCAATTTAAAACACTAAATTAAATTAAAAAAAAAACAGTGGCACAAGAGATTTTCTGGGATGCAGCCTCTGAAATAGTATTTAGTGGGAAGAATGTGTATTAAAGAATCCCCTTGAGATCCATATCTATGGAAGAGAGGGACAGGAAGCAGGGTTAGTCAGAATGATAAGTTATATGCTATGAGGTATGCCAGACAACCCCAAAGAGAGTTCCTAGGCTGAAACTGCTTGTCAGAGTAGTCCTTGCTGAGCCAAAACTGCTTATCAGAGTAGTCCTTTCTGAGCCAAACTGGCTAGGCTATTCTAACCTCCCTTTAGTCACTGGAGGTGGGTTGCTCTAAGAAGGTGATCTTGACTGAAACAGCTCTCTACAGTGGAGCAATCCCTGAAGAACCAAATAGTCAAAGTCAGAGTACTGACAGCACTCTCAGCAACTGGTTCATGTCTTTCCTAGAGGGTGAATCTGGAAGACACATGACCATGTCCACAAGGAAAAAAAGAAGGCTCAAACAAGAAACTATTTATAACATTGTTATATGTCCCAAGAAATTATGATAGTTTATTCTAAGTAAGTATTTTTAAAAATATTTTTATTGTCAATACATCAGGTTGTGGTAAGTATCTAAGTTGTTTTGGGGTTTTTACATGTTTGGTCCTGAAGGAGGAAGATTTGGTTTTGTTTGTTTTTGTCTTTCCCCTAATACAAAGGGGAAAGACATGACATATATATATATCATATATACATATATGCCAAGGTGAGGTTAATATAATTGCATTCTGGAACCATAAAATAACTCTGGCATTATTTTTTAACTGAATTTTAATGATTTGGGTATGAATACATATAAATGAATTACCTCAAATGTACTATACTATTTTGTTATCTTATTAAAATCTACCTGAAAATTTTATATTGGACATATGCTTTTATGTTGTTAATGAATACTGTAAATTGGCCTAAGGCAACTTGATCATTCACAAGTAAAAGACTATTTTTTGGTAAATATCTTTTTCTTCTAATACTGAAAATTGGGACTACCTGCCTTTAGAATCAGCTAAACAGAAAAACAAATACTGCATGCTCTCACAAGGAGGAGCAAACTGATGAGAACACATGAACACACAGAGCGGAACACCATACACTGCAGCCTATAGGAGGGTGGAGGGTAGGAGGGAGAGAATCAGGATAAATAATTAATGGGCACTAGGCTTAATATCTAGTTGATGAAATAATCTGTACAACAACCCCCCATGACACATTTACCTATATAACAAACCTACACATATACCCCTGAACTTAAAAGTTAAATAAAATCAGTAACCAAAATATATGGCCACCCCAGATTTGGAGCTGCTACCAGGTAAACTGTTTCAATGGCTGCAAGTCCCAGATGCATTCTTAACGTAAAACTGTAATTGTGTTTTCGGAATTTATTAGGTTGGTGCAAAAGTAATTGCGGTTTTATGGCAAAACCTGCAATTACTTTTGCATCAACATAATACCTTAACTATGACCAGAAACAGTTATTTTTGTCAATTAATGTCTTTGAAAATAATTTAAACATTTATAATATTTAAAGGGCAGTGAAATACTAATTTTTCTTACAAAATTCAGTATTCTAAAAATATTATTATAAAAGCAGTAGTAATGTGAGAAAATCTAAAAGATTCTATTGAAGATAAATTTGTTGCAAAGAATGGAATTCTATGTTACAACTGGATCCCAGGTACATCAGAGTGTGTATAATTACTGAGCAGACTATATGTTAAGAAATCTGACAAGAAGGTGGACAATCAGGATGCTTCAGGACAAACCGGTGGTTTGGGGTTGCTCCCACTAAATCTGGAAAAATGAACATGAACATCCTTCACCAGGAAGAGCTCATTGCTCAGAAGAAACGGGAAACTGAAGCCAAAACGGAACAGAAAACAAGCAGGATCAGGTGCCCAGCCCTCGGCCCCCACATTCTAGTGAAATCACAAATACACACAAGTCTTCTGGCATTTTCAACAAGTTTGCCAACGATGGTAGGTTCTTGCAACGGTTTCTGAAATTGCAGACGGCACAGACTAGCTGAAATGCTGCACCCCCCACCCCCAGCGCCCGCCCCCAGTGCCGCTCCCAGCATGCCGACTCCCAGCGGAGTGCAGGGAAGAGATTCCTCCTCATCAGCAGGCCGACAGGCCTGGGGCTGGCCAGCCTACGCAGCCCAGTGAAGAGCTTACTCGCAGCTCAAGCAGCTGCCGGCAGCAGACCACCCGAGTGTCATAAGCAGTGGCTGGAAATCAAAGTTTCACCCCCAGGGGGAGCCGAGACTCGGAAAGCGATAGAGAAATTAGCCCGCTTTGTGGCAGGAGGAGGCCCTGAATTAGAAAAAGTAGCTATGGAGGACTACAAGGATAACCCGGCTTCTGTATTTTTGCACGGTAAGAATAGCAGGGCATTCCTCTAAAGAAAAGGTGGCTGAGATAAGAAAGGAAGCGCAGAAGTCGCAGGCAGCCTCTCAGAATGTTTCACTCCCAGAGGACGAAGAGGTCAAGAACCTTGCAGAAAAGTTGGCCAGGTTCATAACGGACGGGGCTCCCCAGGTGGAAACCATTGCCCTCCAGAACAAACACGGGAACCAGGCATTCAGCTTTCTGTACGAGCCCAACAGCCAAGGGTCCAAGTCTTACCGACAGAAGCTGGAGGAGTTCGGGAAAGCCAAGGCGGCTCCACGGGCAACCTCACGGCACCCGACGCCGGCCTGAAGAGCCAGTCCTCTCCTGAGGCCCTGTCAGCGTCCACGCCTGCGCTCACCTTCATCTGCTCCAGCTGCCCGGGGGAAGCCTCCCTCCGCAGCCCCGCCTCCCCGCCCCGTGAAGAGGAAGCGGAAGAGCCGGAGGGGGCCTGAAGAGGATAAGGTAGAGCTACCACTTGCTGAGCTGGTGCAGCTGGACGTGGACGCCTCTCCCTCGCCTCTGTCAGTTCAGTACCTCAAGGGGCTTGGCTAAGAGAAGGAGAAGCCCGTGGGTCCAGTGGGTGTCACGGAGCTGTTGGACGGCCAGAAGGGCAGCTGAAGGAGCCGCAGGAGATGCAGCAGCTGTACGACATGATCATGCAGCACAAGCGGGCCATGCAGGACATGCAGCTGCCGTGGGGGAAGGCGGTGCAGCAGCTGCAGCAAGGATACGACAGCGACACGGACAGTGAGCTGGGCACCTGGGAGCGCCCGCTGCGGCGCGTGGAGATGGACAAGACCAGGGAATGGGCCGAGCCGCTGACAAAGATCGGCCGGGGCAAGCACTGCAGGGGAGACTGCCTGCCTCCAGATCAGCTGGAGAAGTTTATGGAGACCTTCAAGGCCCTGAAGGAGCGCCGCTAGCCTCACTACTTGGAGTACAACTGACCGTGAAGAACATCGGCTCCTAGATGCTGATGAAGATGGTCTGGAGGATAGCGAGGGGCTGGGCTCAGAGGGCCAGGTCATCAAGGGCCCTGGTCAACAAGGGCACCACCACAGCGGACGGCACTGGCTTCGGCACTGACCGGCCGGCGGAACTCTCCGAGGAGGATGATGAGGTCGAGGCCTTCTGCAAGAGGATGGTGCTGGCCTGCTGCTTCTGGCCCAACCTGCTGAACAACTGCCTTACTTCGGAGTGTTCTGGAAACATTTAATTTCTGAATGACCAACCGTCCCTGGATTGTGGAATGTTCTGGCCTGCATTTCTGCCTACCCCTACTGTTGTCGTGAGTGCCATGCCGTGTAATAAAGTCTGAGTGATTAAAAAAAATTCTGAAAATAAATGTGAAAAAGTGATGATAATTGATATTCATAACATATCACATTATAAATGCTGAATTCCAGATAAATGATAAAAAGAGAAAAATATTTTTAAATGATGAGAAAGCTATTAAGAGGAGTCAACTCTATATGGCAACATCAGAAAGGGCAGCAAGATGAAATAGAATGTTGCCTCAAGCCATTCAGAAAATAGACATAAGCCAGGGATAATGAAGTACACGATACATATTGTTAGGAAGAGTTTTCTAAATGGTGATTTCCCTGCCACCATCCCATTATTTTAACTCACAAAACACCACTTAGCATGGTCCTTGTGTTTGTCTCCTATTTAGGGGTCTAAAACAGGACTAACTCAAACATGGTATAACCACATACAAGACATTTTAAGGCTTCTACGTGAACAAATAACCAAACTATCATTCACAAGGCAGAAGAATTCCTCTCCCATTTTCTTTGGTTCCTGATTGTTTACAGAGATGCAACTTCAGCAAGGTTTCAGAGCTAGAAAAATATTTTGCCTTCATCTGGGACTTTGAATCTACTTAAAAATAGGCAGTTGCCCTCATATTATCACCCCTGCCCTACATGCACAGTCTACCCCTTCAAGTGTGAAAAATGATCTATTTAAGGGAGAGGGAAAAAAAGGAAAAGTAAATGTTGTGCAGTTCTGCCTGCAATTTTAATCTGAAGTAGACTAAAGAAGACTAAAGAGCAAATTGGTAATTTTGAAAAATGCTAAAAGCAACAAAATGTGCTTTGCAGATATAGAAGTAATAAGATGAAAAAAGGAAGAATGCAGTAAATGGTTGGGGAACATATTTGATATTAGATTTTTCAGAATCTATTTGTTTCTGAGACATCCTGAAGCTATCCTTAGAGATATACAAAATTATAAAATATTTATCAACATTTATATATCCCTCTTTATAAAATTTGAACATTTTCTTTCACCATTTGAGTTTTAACAAAAATGATGTATAGACTAGCCCAACAATATCTTATGACTCCATTTTATTCTATCTCTTGGTAATTTTTCACAATTGCAGTTTGTATTATATTTTAGAAACACTTTTCTCTAAAAAAAAAAGTTCAATATAATTTTTATTCCTGTTACTTTATAGGTAAGGTGTCTTCCCTAACCCCTCTGCCTTCTTTCAGAATTTTCTCTTTCTCTTTATTATTTATTTATTTATTTATTTTTAGTTTGAATAGGATAAGCTCAGGTATAGATTTTGTTTTATATTTACTACTTGATTGTCTCTAAGCTTTCTGGATCTCTTGTTTAGTGTCTCTCATTAATTTTGGAAAATTCTTAGCCATTATAATCTCAAATATTTCTTCTGTTCCTTCTTCATTTTCTTCCCTATGTTACATCTTCCTAATTGTCACATCCACCCAGTTCTTAAAATGATCTGTTTGGTGGGTGTTTTCTCCATTATTTTTTTTCTTTGCTTTTTAGTTTAGGAAGTTTCTACTGACATATCTTCAAACTAATTTATTCTTTCCTTGGCTGTAAATAGTCCACTGCTGGGCCCAGCAAAGGCATTTCTCATTTTTGTTACAGTGTTTTTGATTTCTAGCATATTCTTTGATTCTCCCTTAGAATTTCTCTCTCTCTGCTTACATTACCTGTTTATCATTGCATGTTGCAACCAAGATTTTCAATATCCATCTCTTCCTCCATTTGCAGGGAATTGTTCTGTCTGGTAACCTCAATTCTCTCATGAATCAAGAAAAGTTGGTTTTCAGTTTTTTCAGCTTTTCTCTTGTTGTAAGGAAAAAGCCCTGCCCCTCCAGATGTACTGAATCTTCATTTTACCAATATCTCAAGTAATTTGAATGCTTTGAGAAGCACTGTTCTACTGACTATACCTGAAAGAGTTCTTCAGTGATCCTTGCAGCATGGAACACTTCCAGCATTCGCTCCAAGTAAATGGGTAAGTTTTAAGAGTTGTCACCACCATTTTTTACCATGTACCACAATTAGCATAACTGTTAGCATAAATGACTGGTTTCTGAAGATTTTTCATAAATTAGATATATATGTTACCATAATATTTTGTACATTTAAAAAATATGCACTAAGTAGAAATGGAAAAGAATGAGATAAAAAAATAAAAAATATTTTAATATTTTAAATAGTTAATTTTAATAGTACTATATTTTTCTTTCACTAAAATAATGAGTAATAATATAAAAATATTATGTGTATTATGTGCATTTATAGTTATAGCATATGTGTAATAAATATAAGTAAATTTTTAAAATTTTTTAAATTACTTGTTTATGATGCAGCCATTGAAAAGTATGATTCTAAACTCAGATTATTTCTACACTTAATTTAATGACTATTATATCTGAGAAATGTATGTTAAAAAATATATAACAGATACAATATACAATATATATTTGTGGAAAAAATGATGTATAATGATAATAGGTATAAATCTCTTCAAAGCATCTTAATCACTTATTTTGAACAGTTATTGTAAAATTAATTAGGTGCAATGGCTCATGCTTGTAAGCACTTTAGGGTGGATCACTTGAGGCCAGGAGTTTGAAACTAGCCTGAAAAACATAGCGTAACCCCTGTCTATACTAAAAAAAACAAAAATCAGCCAGGTGTCGTGGCACACACCAGTAATCCCAGCTACTCAGGAGGCTAAAGCACAAGAATTGATTGAACTTGAGAGGCAGAGGTTGCAGTGAGCCGAGATCACACCACTGGACCCCAGACTGGGCAACAGAGGGTGACTCTGTGTCAAAATAAATACATAAATAAATAATTATTAGTATTTTAGACTATACCATGGCTAATGAAAAACATTGCTTGAAAGAGAAGTGTGCCCTTTGCACTTTTATTTGTTTTCGCATTATTAGTACTACCCTCAATGTGAGGCTTTTTATATGAAATCTTTGAAATCACTCGTTGATTTTATATATCTATAGGTCCATCTACCAGAGCATCTGGTAGATGTAAACTGTAGTATATGCAAGATATTGAAATCAAGTGAACAAATGTGGGTTTTACCCCTATCTCCAGGCTGGGGAGCTCCTGCACTTTTATTTCAACTTACTTCGGGCCGGGAGCGGTGGCTCACGCCTGTAATTCCAGCACTTTGGGAGGCCGAGGTGGGTGGATCACGAGATCAAGAGATCGAGACCATCCTGGTCAACATGGTGAAACCCCATCTCTACTTAAAATACAAAAAATTAGCTGGGCATGGTGGCGCGTGCCTGTAATCCCAGCTACTCAGGAGGCTGAGGCAGGAGAATTGCTTGAACCCAGGAGGCGGAGGTTGCGGTGAGCCGAGATCGCGCCATTGCACTCCAGACTGGGTAACAAGAGCGAAACTCCGTCTCAAAAAAAAAAAAAAAAAAAAAAAAATCAACTTACTTCATGTAGGGTGAGATATGTAATCACCTGTAATATGCATGCAGTGGGCTTGATGGTGTCCTTTCATACATTTTATAGCAGTGAGATTTAGTTTAATTCTTAAGTTCTTGTTAATAAATATAATTAGAAGCTCTGATAGATTTTACCTTTCAATACTCATCCCATTTTAAAGACACTGGGATGAACCTTCCAAATGCTAGAAGGAAAGAAAGACAAGGATAACTGAGTCAAACCAATGTTGGGTGAGCTAATGGGTCAATTTTCATAAAGCAACAGGAATGTGGAGCATCTGACATGAAGAAATACAGCAAGGAACATAGTCAAGGGTCATAACTCAAGGTCAAGTCTACAGAAAGTCCTAGCCTATTCCAACTGGGAAGAAATTCCCTCAGAAACAAGATTGGTAAGAATGGGAACTAAAGCAGAACCTAGACAAGAGATGGAAATACAGATAGGAAGAATGAAAAAATACCCAGGACCTAAGAGATAGGTGAAGAAGCCCAGCAGCTTAGGCTCCTCGTAAGTGCAAATGGAGGAGATGTCACATGATATTATCAGTGAAATATATCTCTAACTCCTCAGGCAGGAAGCAAATCAATAAATGTTTTCTATCTACGTATTGGCAGCAAGACTCAAACCCATTGACAGATAATGAGAGCTCACTGAACATGTATGGAATAATACTGTGGTGTCCTATAATCCTTCCAGAAGCCTCAAATTTCATTAAGGAGAATAGACAAACATACAGTGAAAGTGAAATAACAAACATGTTACTGCACCATAATATTTACATTTCATCAAGAATCTACCACATACCAGGAAGAGTGTTAGCTGCCCTATAACATGATCAAATATGCAGCAACTCAATGAGATTTATGTTATTAACCTTATAGATAAGCAAAACCCAGAGAGGTTAAGCAACCTGCTCAAGGCCATATCCACACAGCCAAATTGGCAAACCTGATACATAAATCTAATATGCAAATAATGTCCTTGCTCATAAACATCAAGTAGTTACATGAGTGACCGACAACAAAACTAGCAACCAAAAAAAAGCAGTATAGAAAAAAAATGCTATAGGAATTGTGATGTGTGAAAGCATTTTTTTTGCATTATTGAAAAATGTGATTATTATATGTTAAGTAAGAAGAAGAAACACCCTAATCAATATGCACAGGATCTTCACTGGTCTTTTCTGATCTTGCTTTTTGTGGGACACATATTGCCAGCACAGATAATGTATTAAAGAGCCAGAAGCTGGTGGTCAATTCAGGGTTTACTATGGACCCCTAGATTCAATGGCTCTACATTTCTTTATTTTCCAATGTGTACAGGGATAAAATTAATGGTGTAGGACTAATGCTAGCATAAATTTCTAGTCACTACTTGGCTACTTGCAAGCTGCTAATCACTATATGTTGGGTTTGCTCGCCACAACTCCCTTTCTTATTATCTACCACCAACTATTTCTTTATGACTTTGTGCTTCATGAGAGAAACACAGCAAACTGTTAATAAATGCATGGAGTTTTCTTCTACACTCAGATGGTTGATGTGTGCAAGGTTTGAGAAATCCAGTAAATCAATGGATGCATGCTGTGAACTATCTCCTCAATCTTTCCCCTACAGAATGACCTTGAGGTTTTTATCTAAAAACTGGTCATAATTTACAGGGTACCCAATCAAAAAGAAAGAAGTTTTTATTCTACCAATTAGTATTTATGCTTTTGAAACTGCATAATAAACAAAACTAATTTATGAGAGAAATATCTCTAGAATTAAAAAAAAATGTAGCTAGGTGCTTGTCTCTGATGTAGTAGTGGTCTTAGTGCTTTAGTGCAATAGTATCACCCAGCTAGATTGTTTAAAACCTAGTTTAAATAGTATTGATATGGAAGGGAAGTGCCGG
This sequence comes from Aotus nancymaae, assembly GCF_030222135.1. NCBI lineage: Eukaryota > Metazoa > Chordata > Mammalia > Primates > Aotidae > Aotus > Aotus nancymaae. The sequence goes on from NW_026988413.1 coordinate 38,077,438, forward strand.
GAAGGGAAGGGTGTGTTCCTTTTAAATGCTACAGAAGGGAGGAAGGGAAGTGCTGAGTAGAGGAGGGCATGGTCCCTGGCTAGGGCTCCACCCCCGGGCCTGTGCCCATGGACCTAGGCAAAGACAGGAATTTTTGTTTTCCTGCTCAGATGTTGCATTTCCCAAGACCTCCCATGACCTGCCACATCCCCATCCTGTGCCTATAAAAACCACAAGTCCCTAGCAGGCAGACACACAAGCTGCTGGACGTCAAGAGGAGCACATCAGCAGAGGAACACACAAGCAGCTGTACATCAAGAGGAACACATCGGCATAGGAGCACACCTGCATGCTGACAGGCTATCGACTGGCAGACTGACACAGAGTTTGACTGGGGCAGTCAGAGAAAAGCCCGTCTGCTGAGAGGCCCAACTCCAGGGGAAAGAAAACCTTCCCACTCCATCCCCTTCTGGCTACCCCCATCTATTGAGAGCTACCTCCACTCAATAAAACCTGGCCCTCATTCTCCAAGCCCAGGTGTGATCTGATTCTTCTGATACACCAAGGCAAGAACGTGGGATACAGAAAGACCTCTGTCCTTATGACAAGGTAGAGAGTCTAATTGAGCTGGTTAATACAAGCCACCTATAGATGGCAAAACTAAAAGAGAACATGGTATCATATGCCCACTGGGGCTTCAGGACCCTGGACACTGCCATGGGGTCAGAGCCCCACAGCCTGCCTGTCTGTATGTTCTCCTAGAGGTCTGAGCAGCAGGATATTGAAGAAGCAGGCCACACCCCCATCACACGCCCTGCAAGGGGACAAGGGAACTTTTCCCATTTCAGTATTATTTTCAAAGACATATTTGAAGGCATTCCAAATCTGTGAGATATTTATTCTAGTTTTAAAACTGTAGTTTAAGCAAATGAGAGTACTTGTAGGAGAAGTAAAGAAAAAATATGAAAATGAAATATAATAAATAATTTTTAAATATTTTTTTCTACAACTTATTTTAATTTCTGAGGTACATGTGCAGGATGTACAGATTTGTTACATAGTTAAATGTATGCCATGGTAGTTTGCTGTACAGCTCAACCCATCACCTAGGTATTAAGCCCAGCATCCATTAGCTATTCTGCCTGATATTCTCCCTGCCCCTGCCCTGACAGGCCCTAATGTGTGTTGTTCCCCACCATGTGTCCATGCGTTCTCATAGTTCAGCTCCAATTTATAAGTGAAAACGGTTGCTGCTTAGTTTTTTGATCCTGTATTAGTTTGCTGAGGATAACAGCTTCCAGCTCCATCCATGTCCCTGAAAAGGACATGATCTCATTCTTTTTATGGCTGCATAGTATTCCATGGTGTATATATACCACATTTTCTTTATCCAGTCTATCACTGATGGACATTTGGGTTGATTCCATGTATTCGCTATTGTGAATAGTGCTGCAATGAACATATGCATGCATGTATCTTTATAACAGAATGATTTAGAGACTGTCTGGAAAAAAGAACACTGATGGGAGAAATGTTCTTTGTCTGTTACTTCCATTCACATCAGTCTCTGTGCAAACCATTCTTTTCTTGGATATTCAAGCTTACCTTTTGCGTTAGATCTTTATTCTCCTGTCTGCATTGGGAATTGCTGCTCTAGTCAGAGACTTTTTCATCTTTGAGGTTTTCTTGACATCCTACTTGTCCATCAGAGTTAGGAACCTCTTTTTCTACTTTCTGTATTAACTATGAATATACTGTTATTTGCTAATGACTGTTTATTTGACTTGCTCACTTTTTAGAAGTAGAGATTTTAATATCATTTCAACATTTAGGATCTGCTATAAACTTTGGTCATCAGATATGTGACAGATGAATGAATGGATGAATAAACAAATGGAAGGAAGAGTAGACTTGCACTCTTGCTATCATGAGTCATTCAGCCAATGACTAGAAAGATAGAATTGACAGATTTAGCAGATAAAATTATCTGAACGTCAGATAAACAGGAAATATTTTTAGCATAACTATGTCTGAAATATTCCAAAGTTATTTTATATGTTATCTAGAAACCTTAAAACTATAAAGACACATATTTCAACATAACATAAGAATAAACTGGCTCATCTAACAGTCAAGCAAATGTAGGCAACTTTTCAAGGAAGCATGTGGCCAGGACTTACTGTTTAAGCATAGGATCAATGCCCAAGAAGCTCTGGACATATCCTTACATTTGTAAATATTTTCTTGTCCTTTTCTTATTAAGCAGGATATTTTTACAGAATTTGCAAACTTTCTTAGTAACCATGCTACTTATGCCATCCAGCAAGGTAAAAGCAAGTTCTATTGTTATTAATAAATTGATAAATTTGACCTGTACTTTATAGTTAGACAGGATTGCCAGATAGACTATAGGATATCCATGAGTTTCAGATAACACAGAGAATATTTTTAGTTAAGTATGCCTCAAATATTTAGGACATACCTGTTCTGAGAACATATTCATAATTTATTTTAAATTCAATTTTGTTGGGTGTCCTATATTTTAATCTATTAAAACTAGAAAATTAAAAATTAGTTAATAGACTAAAGGGAGCCTTGCTATTCTATTTTGCTGATACTGTCTTACTTATAGCCATCTCAGTTAAATAGCATTTCTATCAGTTCAATATCAGTTGTTTTTTCAAACTGACAAACAGATATGCATACCTATATTCATAATTTCAATAAAATCATTTGCCCTGGCAAATGTTCCAAAAAATCATTCTGTCCATCATTAATGTTTTTTAGTTAAATCTCACTCAAAATCATCATTATTAATTGAAATAAGGAATAAAGTAATATTTAAAACAGAAAACCAATCTAGAATTTTGCTATTAAATGAAAACCTTTGTCTGTTAGGCTAAAAATTGAATTTGTAAATACACTTTTTATTTGGAACAGTTCAGATTTGTAGAAATGTTGACAGAATATTTTGAAGTTCCCAAATACATCATGCCTAACTTCCCCTCTTGTTCGCATAAAAATATTTTTTCAGTTAATGAATTAATATTAATACATTGTTAATAACTGAAATCAATACTTATTCAGATTTTCTTTGTTTTTATCCAATGTCCTTTTTCTGTTTCAGGATTTCATCTGGGATGCATTTAACTGTGACATTTCTGTAGGTTCTTCTTGGCTCGGACACTTTTTCAGATTTTCTTTTGTTTTTGATGATTTGAGCCTTTTTATGACTCTAAATCAGACATTTTATAGATTACTCTTCAATTTGCTTTGTCTAATATTTGTCTGATTGTTATATAGAGGTTATGAGTGTTTGGGAAAAAAGACTACAGAGATAAAAATACCATTTTATCACATCATATCGAAGTTACGTACTACTGAGATCACATAATTTATGATGTTAACTTGTGGTAGAGTATACTAGGTTTCTCTGTTATAAAGTTACTGTTTTTTTCCTATTTCCAAACTGTACTAATTAGAAGAAAGACACTATGTATATGCTATATTTAAAGGGTGAAAATTTACACTCTGCCTCCTTGGGATACAGTACCTACATGAATTATTTGTAATTCTGAAAGACAGATTTTTAAATTATCACTTATTTATGTATTTATTTATTTTTTATTTAGTCAGTGATCTATTTTTATCTGTATGGATTCATGATTATTTATTTTATATTCCAGGTTATATTTCAATATTAGGCTATTTATTTTATTACTCAATTTTTCCAGTGTTGGCCATTGGGAGTTTTCCAGTTGACTAATGTGTCCTGTTGACATATCTCTATTATTTTATTTCTTTCAAAGCATTTACTTTCTGTCACAAGAATCTTAAGGCTCAAATTGTTCCAGATTTGGTCACTGGAACTCTTTCAGTTGGCTCACATATTCCCTTGACATCACCCTATCATTGTGGTTTGTTTTGTTTTGTTGTAGCAGTTACTTTCTGACACTACAAGATGCTACAGGCTCCTCTTTTACATTTCCTGTACAAGAATTCCCAGCCTGGAATCAGCCATTATTCCAAGGAGCCCGGTCTCCTTTGACTGGAGAATGGTATTAGGAATGAAGATCTGGATGCTTGGTGTACTTGCTATAGGAGAATCATTGCTTCCAGTCCCTCTCAAGGAACAGAATTAGGAAACAGGTGTTAACACTATCCTATGTATTCACACATATTTATATTTATGTCTATATTCATCTTTTTTTTTTTTTTGAGACGGAGTTTTGCTCTTGTTACCCAGGCTGGAGTGCAATGGCATGATCTCGGCTCACCGCAACCTCCGCCTCCTGGGTTCAGGGCAGTTCTTCCTGCCTCAGCCTCCTGAGTAACTGGGATTACAGGCACACGCCACCATGCCCAGCTAATTTTTTGTATTTTTAGTAGAGATGGGGTTTCACCATGTTGACCAGGACGGTCTCGATCTCTTGACCTCGTGATCCACCCGCCTCGGCCTCCCAAAGTGCTGGGATTACAGGCGTGAGCCACCGCTCCCAGCCTATATTCATCTTTATTCATATTAAGGTAAACATGTAGTTACACTGAAATCTCTTATTTTCATCCATTACCACACAATTCATTTTAGACTCTCCCCTTCCTTTTGTTTATCTGAAACCTCCCACCTCTAGAGTGAGAAACCTGGCTCCAACTATCTGCCTTACACTTATTCATTTATTCAATCCCAGTATAAATGTAAAGTGGGTTCAGAATTAACATATACACAGGAGGATATAACAATTACATATGCTGCAACATTGGATCACACAGCTATATAAAGCATATATTATTAAAGCTGAAGAGATAGACCCCGATACATAATCTACAGACTTCAACACCCCAGTTTCAGCATTGGACAGATCATTCAGACATAAAATCAAGAAAGATATATTGGACTTAATCTGAACTGTAGAACAAATGGACCTAATAGATATTTTTAGAATATTTCGTCCCATAGCTGCAGCATACACATTCTCCTCATCACAAGAAACATTCTCAAGGATAGACCATGTGTTAGGCCAGAAAACAAGCTTTCAAAAATTCAAAAAAATTGAAATTAGATCAAGTGTTTTCTCTAACCACAATGAAATAAAGCTAGAAATCAATAACATGAGGAACTTTGGAAAGTATACAAACAAATGGATATTAAACAATATGCTCTGAAATGAGCAGTGGGTCCTGGGACACAACAAAAGCAATAGCAAGAGAAAACCTCGTAGCAATAAGTGCCTACATCAAAAAAGTGGAAAAATGACAAAACTTCTAAGAAACAACCTACTGATACATCCTAAAGTACTAGAAAAACAAAAGCAAACCAAACCCAAAATTAGTAGAAGAAAATAAATAATAAAGATTAGAGCAGAAATAAATAAAATTGAAGTGAATAAAATAATACTAAAGGTCAATGAAAAGAAAAGTTGTTTTTCTGAAAAGATAAAAAAATTGGCAAACTTTGGCCAGACTAAGGAAAAAAGAGGGAAGACCTAATTAAATAAAATCGGACCTGAAAAAGGAGACTTTACAACTAATACTGCAGTAATTCAAAGGAGCATTAGAGACTACTCTGAGTAACTATATGCCAATAAATGGAAAATCCTAGGAGAAATTGATAAATTCCAGCATACACACAACCTAATAAGATTGAACCATGAAGAAATCCTAAATCTAAATAGACTAATAACAAGTAATGAGATCAAAGCCTTTACAAGAAAATCTCCAAGCAAAGAAGTCAAGGACCTGATGGCTTCACTGCTATAGTCTATGAAATATTTAAAGAAGAGCTAATATTAATCCTCCTTAAACTACTCAAAGAAATAGTAGAGGAGGAAATATTTCTAAACTTATTCTATCAGGCCAGTATTACTTTGATACCAAAACCAGACAGAGTCACATCAAATAAGAAAACTACAGGCCAATATCTCTGACAAACATTGGTGCAGAAATCCTCAACAAAATATTAGCAAGCCAAAACATTAAAAAGATCATTTATCCTGATAAAGCAGGATTTATCTCAGAGGTGCAAGGATGGCTCAACATATGCAAATCAATGTGATACATCGTATCCACACAATGAAAGACAAAAACCACATGATCATTTCAATTGATGCTGAAATGGCATTCAACAAAATTCAACATCTCATGGCGAAAACGCTCTAAAAACTGGATATAGAAGGAACATACCTCAACATAATAAAACCCATATATGACAGACCCACAGTTAGTATCATAATGAATGGGGAAAAACTGAAAGCCTTTCCTCTAAGATCTGGAACAAGACAAGGATGCACACTTTCACCACTGTTATTCAGCATAGTACTGGAAGCCCTAGTTACAGCAATCTGACAAGAGAAAGATATAAAGGGCATCCAAAATGGAAAGAAAGAAGTCAAATTATCCTTGATTGCTAATGATATAATCTTATATTTGGAAAAACTTAAAGACTCCATAGGAAAACTATTACAACTGACAAACAAATTCAGTAAAGTTGCAGGATACAAAATCAACATAGGATCCCAGTAAGGCTGAAAAGTGGCCATCTTCTGCTAAAAGCATGTAGAAGTAAAACGAATGAAGCAGTTATGCAGAGAGAAGCATGGAGGGAAGGAGGAAGTTCCCGACCTTTTTAGGGCTTTCCGGTTTCTGGATCCTGTCTGTCCTGAGAACTTGTCACATTTCTTGGGCAAAGGTCCTGTGAATAATTTTTTATCCCTACATCAAATTCTACCACTTAGAAAAGTTTATTCATGTCTAATTCTACTAATATTTTGCATAAAGAGATCTTGACAAAAACGTTAATAAATATGCCTGTACAGTGCTGTAGTCCCAGCTACTTGGGAGGCTGAGGCAGGAGGATTGCTTGAACCCAGAGGCAGAGGTTGCAGTGAGCCAAGATTGTGCCACTGCACTCCAGCCTTGGTGAGAGAGCAAGACTCTGTCTCAAAAAAATTAAAAAATAAAAAGAACATCAAAATTGATATATTCAATAGGCAAATTTTTACATCTTTATTATAAAAACTACCTAAAAAGAAATTCAGGAAACTGTCATTTAAGAAACCATCAAAATTACAATGTTGAATCAAGTGCCACTCTTCTATAATTGAACAATGACCTGAAACTTAAAATTCTGAATAATAGTTGATCCTGTATTATCTTTTCACAATGACATCAAATCTTTTGATCTAAAGTGAAGCAAAAATAGGGCAAGATAGCCTTATGTAATTTTTTAAAATTTCTTTTTAAACAGTAAGTAACCAAGCACATCTCTAGTCAGGATCTCTTATAGTAATTCTGTGTCTGTTTTAATTACAAATACTGGGAAGCACAGTATTGCTTTTCGTTATATTCTCAAGTTTCTGTGTAAAGGCCATATTCAGTTAACTATTAAGGTTTTTTTTAATAATTTATAAGTCATAACAGCACAATATTTTAAGACTCCAAAAGAAAATCAATAATATTCACACACAGTGAATAAGAAAAATAACTTAATCCCTGTCTTAAGAAGTTTAGAGCATAGTGAGAAAATCAGATAAAAATTTGTTATACTACAATGGTATAGGAGTATAAAAGCTCCCTAGTTCAAAAGGAAACCTAGTCAAAAGCAAATATGATATAAAGTGCCAGTGGTTTAATATAAGGAACCTCAGATTTGTAACTTTATAAAAACACACATAATTTTTATTTTGCCACGAGCCTAATCAGTGTTTCTCTTTTTGTTGGGTTAAACTCTATGGCTGCATTTACTTATTCATGCATTCATTCAGCAAAAATATGTGGAACACTTACTATATGCAGGAAAATAAAGAAACAGACAGTCTTTTCAGTACCCACCCAGAAGTTGCTTTACTTCGCTTATTGTTAAGGCTTGCAACATTTTGCATTTTCACATTTAAAAAAAGTTCTGTCAGTTTTTTATTTCAGGTAGAAATGAATACCAACCTATTTTCTGAAAAGTACATTTTTACTGACCCTGCCTCACATCTATAAGTTAAATATTTATCTCCAGAAAAGGTATCTTGAAATAGAAACCACTTGCCTACTCAATTAGCACAGAATGAAAGGCAATGTTCAGAAGATAAGAAAACACAGAAGTTAGTTGTATGTGGCCAAATTATAAGACGGTAAGAAAACACAGAAGTTAGTTGTATATGGCCAATCAAATTATCCGAATGAAGCAAAACACAATACAAAAAACTCTGTAAGATGTTATTTTAGTTGGGAGTCTGTGACAAGAATGTCATAATTCTTCAACAAAAAGTATGGCTCTTCTTTTGATTTTTTTTTCTTAAGAGATACCATCTCATTATGTTGCCCAGGCTAGACTCGAACTCCTGGGCTCTAGTGATCCTCCTGCCTCAGCCTCCTAAGTAGCTGGGAATACAGGCATATTTTTGTTTTGCTTTGCTTTGTTTCTTTTTTGAGACAGAGTCTTGCTCTCTCACCAAGGCTCAAGTGAAGTGGTGCAATTTTTGCTCACTGTAACCTCTGCATCCCAGGCTCAAATGATCCTCCTGCATCAGCCTCCCAAGTAGCTGGGACTACAGGCATGAACCACCGTATAGGCATATTTCTTAATGTTTTTGTCAAGATCTCTTTATGCAAAAAAATTAGTAGAATTACACATGAATAAACTTTTTTAGGTGGTGAAATTTGATGTAGGGATAAAAGATTATTCACAAGATCTGTGCCCACAAAATGTGATAAGTTCTCAGGACAGACAGGACTCAGAAACTGGAAAGCCCTAAAGAGGTCGGGAGCTTCCTTTGTCCCTCCATGCTTCTCTCTGCATAACTGCTTCATTCATTTTACTTCTACCTGCTCTTAGCAGACGATGGCCACTTTTCGGCCTCACTGGCATCATTTAAGTTCTAGATCACTGGCAGCAGGTGAATTATATGGTTTATAGGTAGCTGACAGTAGAGTACTAATGTGCGAAGTGGGGGAGGTGGTTCAGGTTTTAGAGGAAAATAGTCATCATAGACCAGGCATATTCTCAAAAAGATGACTAATATGGTTATCAATATAATATCTTTAGATATTTAAAGTCTGTCTTAGTGTATACAAGTATTAAGAAATATCTCTTTTCTGTTTTAATTAGAAACAGAAAATAGTGAAAAAAATTATTTAAACCAGCAGCAGTCCTAATTGCAAGTGATTTTATAATATGAAATATAAAAACTTCCTGTCAAATGGTCCTAAAATTCCACAAAATATAATGGAAACTAATGAAACTAATAAATTTATTAATTTATTGATAATAAAAACTCAAATCATCAAAAAATAGGAATGAGTATTTGTAGTAAAGTGATTACAACCTATATTATTTAAGCAGGTTAAAAATACATTGACTCCAATAGGTAAATGAGCCAGTAACATGAAAAGGTAGTAAGTAAAAGGAAAGACAATTAACAAACAAACATGAAAAATGATTTTCCTGCACCAGAAATAAAAACTAAAACAGGAAGATAATATTATATATTTACCAAACAAGCAAAATTATATAATTATACTGTGAATTTCTAAAATGCTTATGGTGAAAATGGTATATTCAAACATCCCTGATGGCACTTTAAGCTGATGAAACTCTTTTAAAAAGCAAATATCATGGTGAAAAAAATTGACTTGTAGTATCATTTCTGGGATTTTCATCCAAGGATACAAATAGCTGCATAAATCTAAAATATTTATAAATAAAATTATCATTAGAATATTTTTATTATAGTAAAAATGTAGAACCATATTAGAAAATATCTACTAAGAGGAAAATAGCTAAGGAAATTGTGAAAATGTTCACTTAAGGAAATACCTAACAGATAAAAGTGGTAATTAAAATTTAAGTGATAATAATTAAAACTGAATAGTAGCATAGGATATTGGATATAATCCTAAAAGAAAATCAAACTGTACAGAAGTACAGGGTTTTTAACCACAAATTGTATATACATATTGATAAGGATTCTATGAAAAGAAAGCAATTTATTTTGGTGTAGCAGTAGGATTATATGTGAATTTATTTTTCATTATGTTTTTTATTAATGTCTGTAATTTTGTGAAAAAAAGTCTGCCTGGGCAGATTTATTTGTATACTGTGACATGTACAATATCCCTTCTGCAGATTTCAAAGTCTTCTATTGCTTTTGCCATTACAGTTTTTTTCCCTGAATATTACTAATCACACTTCTTGATTGCTAGATAAATCTACCAACTGTTGCCAAAATAACAATCTCCTATAACTTTCAGTTATTTCATTAAATTCAACCTTAGACATGTTTAAAGCAGTACAAAAATGCTTCTCATAGAAAGAGAAGTCTGCTAACTTACCTAAAACTTCTACCACATTCTACCAAACAATTTTCAGTCTGATGAATGGAATGTCAATCTGTTGTCCATGTACCAACTCTACATGTTCACTGAAGAACTGCTCAAACAGACTCACAAGCATTTGTTTTTATTTGATAAGAAAAACAAAATGGGATTAGAGATCCAAAGCTTCCCCTTAAAGTGGAGCCCATTATCATGTCTATAAGGCCCTAGGGGTCACCAGGGGCGTTCTTGTTTCACAGCCCCAGTCAATACATGACACTCATAATGGAAATACTATGCACAAAAATACATCATCTACTTTGTTTAAGGGAACAAGGGAGTATCTGCCTACTTCAGATATATTTCTGTTGTAACAGTAAAATGCAATAAAAATGTTTTAATAGAGACAATAGAACTGAGTTCTATTTTGTATTAATTCCACTAAACATAAATTTTACTTGCATTACCTAGCTTGTATAGTAATAAAATAATATTGGCTTCATAGTCATCTTGCACATATGGGATCAATTTTATTAAAATGGCATTTTCAAACATTAAGCAATGCAACTGCTCAGATTATTTTTATTATGTGTAACAATTGAGCTCTGGATTTTGGTTTATCTCATATGCATTAAGATTGTTTTTGACAGGACATAGAAAAAGAGTAGAAAGGAATATCCTTTTCCTTCATAGGTCCGCAGACACTTTAAATATTAATTATTTGCTGTCTCAAAAATCTATAACTACTGCATATAGTCTATCTTTACTATACCCACTCATTGGAGTATTTTTTATTCCTTCCTAAATGTGAGCTTATTGAGAGACAGGATTAGGTCTTGCCAAAACTATAAACAATATCTGATAACCTGGAGTTTATATCAGATGTTATTTTTAATTACTGACGGCTTTTATGAACTGAGCTCTAGGCCAGTCACTGGGAATATAATAACGATTAAAACTCTATCCATGAAGATATTAAAAAGTATTTAGTAGAAGAGAGACAAGAAAATAGACAATAACAAGAAACTGAATCTTGGTAGGGGCCACATTTGCATAACAAAATTATAATTAATAATTTTTGATCTTTTAGATTTTGATTTGTTAATTATTTTCATTGTATATATTTGGAAGCACAACATTCTGCTGCAAACATCAGCTATGTTCAAAGAAAAACAATCTGTCAGTGGCAGTCTCAATTCAGAAAAGAAGTCCTGCAGGTTCATCCCAAGTCTGAGTCCTAATATACATCCTGATAAATGATCAGTTTTAATCAATAGCACCATTTAACAAATATAAATGTCATTTTTAAAACTCATAATACATGAACTAGCTGCACTGGTTATAGCCACCCAGAGTTCAAGGATCGGTCAGTATTACATAGTAGCAGAACAATAATCAGAGGGAAAATATGCCACATAAAAATTTCTCTATAAGTACTTCAAGTCATGAGACAGAGAAACTGCATATATTGCAAATTTTCTTGTGGAAATTTTTAAATACAATTTTTTTGTAAATAATATTAGACATTAAACTCTAGCTTATCAAAATTAAAATACTGGAGAAGTATATCTTACATCTGTATTATTAAAAGAGTAAAAACTGATTTGGAGGATGTCATTTATGATCCACTCAATGAGTGCCTGCCTTTTCTTCCTTAGGCTATTTTTCAGGTTGTTTCTTTTTGTTTTTTTCTTTTCAGTTTGACTACTTGGAACACAGCCTCAGAGCTGAAGTAGGAAAAGCTTAAACTACATACTTGACAACCACGTTTAAAATGATGCAGCAGATTAAAAGCAACAAATGCACTAAATGCAGCAAATGTATAAGAGGGGAAGAAGATGAAAAAATAATGACTGCATTCCAAAAGAACCATAAAAGTGAAGCCCATTTTCATGGCTATACTATTTTCCTAGGGGTCATCAAGGGCGTTCTTGTTTCACGGCCCCAGTCAATAAACGATACTCACAATGGAAGTACTAATGCACAAAAATACATCATCTACTTTGTTTAAGGGAACAAGGGAGTATCTGTCTACTTCAGATATATTTCTATGGTAATAGAAAATGCACTAAAAGTGTTTGAAACACAAAGGAAAATTACAGTCATGTGGAAAATTTATTTTAGTGTACCATCTAATGTTATAACCATTTCAGAAACATAAATTCTATAAAATGATATCATCATTTCCTAAGCCTTGGTATTTGTATTTTGGCAAGCCATCATGTATGCTTTAGAATATAGATGTTTAGAAATGTATCATGTTTAACTATAAAGATCTTTTGAACTAAAAATTATTATCCTGTCAGATCTTCTCTGCATTCACACATAGGTATGTTATGAATCTATAATTAAATATACCCATTAGATAAGCTACAGAAGTTCCTGGCTGGCTCCATAAAACTCAACAGTCAACATAATATTAACATAAGATAAGTTTTCTAGGCCTACAACGTCATATATTTTCAAGAAAACTTACTTTAGTATAATTCACCTAATAAATTGGTCACTGTATTTATTTGTACCCTTTGTCTTTTAGGTATCATTTTCTCCTCCTATTTCTTTTCATAATAAATGTCTCTTTCAAAAAAATTATTATTTGTTAGTATGGAATAGACATCAAAATGAAATAGTTTATTTGCAAAGCATTTTGTTTATTAAAGAACAGAATAATTAGAAAGACAACCTGCAAATGGTAATCCTAACCTTCTTTCACAAAAGTGGCTACATGCTATTGATATCTTATCTTTACTTGACACTATATGCTGAATGATTTTATTAAAGAGCAACTCATGTGTGCCCTCACTTTAAATAAATCCCTTTGGCTCAGGGTATTCAGTAATCAAGATTCTTTTCATAACACCCTCTGAAATTCATTATGGATTGAACATACTAAAGATAAAATGGAAACAGCAATCATTTTCAGAAGTTTTGGGGGCATGCCAGGTATCTACAATGATCCCAATTTTTTCCCTAATATCATTTACCTGGAATAGCAACTTGATATGCTCATCAGAAGCACTTCTTCTTTTTAATATTTAAAGAACGCACACTTACTAAAAATATGCCTCAGATGCAGCCACTACCACATGACTTAGCATTTTGAGGCACCTATGACATTATTATATAAGCCACTTTATATATGCCATCAGGAATTTAACAATCATTGAATTTTCAGGTGAATTTAATTAAGCACTGATTTGTTTTTTAATTAAAGACCTCAATGTCTATGTATTGTATGAGAATCTCACTTTATCATATATTTCACAGGACAAACAAATGAGTAGAACAATTAAAGCAGCAAAGGGTTCTATATAGGTTGACAGTTACCCCAAATTATTTATTTTCATATTTTAATTAGAAAAGTTGATAAGCCTTTGAATAAAACCTAGAGAGTTGAGGTAGATGAAATACTATATATATATATATATATATAAATTGACTCAGTTATTCCAATGACCAGGGTTTTCAGTTGATGCTTATTAGATGACTGTCATGTTATAAATCAATTTATCATGAGGAAGGCTGAAGATTAACTATGATGACTCTTTTGTTCACAGGGTGGACATTTTTAACTGTGAAAAATTATATCCAAATACTCGCTTTAACTGAGTTACGACAACTTTGTTTAAAAGCATGCCAGTTTGTAATGTACATTCTTATTTGTAAGCTGTCTTGAAAGGAAATTTCATGTTTTAATTCAGGCACCCATTCCCAACTAGTAAACCAAAAGAGTCAATTATCAGAGCCCAAGAAAAAAATATATCTGATGATGGGGTTTATATTTTTCAACATTTGCACTCCAATTAAAAATTTCACTTTTCAGAAGATCTCAGAAACTCTTTGATAATTCTTAACCACAAAAGTATTCCAAGGCCTTCCATCATCTGGGGTACACATTGTGTTTCAGCTCTTTATACCACCGTAGCTAAATCCTTGCATAATGTGCCCATTAGCTTGGGTAAGAGGGCAAAAGGAAGATAAATGTGGATAAAGGCCATGTTAAAATAAAATATTCCACAATGTTATCTAGAGATGATTTAGGATAACATATAGTATATTAGTCCATTTTTACACTGCTATAAATATGCTACTTGAGACTGGCTAATTATAAACAAAAGAGGTTTAATTGATTCACAGTTCTGCATGGCTGGGAAGTCCTCAGGAAACTTATAATCATAGCAGAAGGTGAAGGGGAAGTAGTTCCCTTCCTAACAGGGCAGCAAGAGAGACAGAACACAGAGGAAACAGCCACTTTTAAAACCATCAGATCTCATGAAAATGCCTTCACTATCATGAGAACAGCATGAGGGAAACCACCCTCTTGATCCAATCACGTCCCACCAGGTCCCTCCCTCAATATGTGGGGATTACAATTCAAGATGAGATTTGGGTGGGGACATACAGCCAAACCATATCATATAGTCAGCAAGGAAATTATCTTGTTGTTTATCTATACTCTTGTATTCCCTGATTCTCATTATGCTTTTCTATATATCACCCTGGAAGACTTCCTCTCTTACACTTCATACAAAAGTCAAAAGGGATGGATTCATGGATAAATAGCTTGACAGATCAATTGATGGATAAATGAGCATGTATACCTACATATACATAAGTGATATTTATTGTCACTCTATGTTAAGTAAATAAAATGTTATATGTTCTGGCAAAGTGAATTAAATACATCCCAAATGCCTTTTAATTTTCTGTTAAAATACCAAAATATTTACACAAATAATTCATAAAATTCTGCAAAAACTAGATATAGAAAATATATTTAACAAATTTAAAAGCCGGTCTAACAAATACAACTCCTGAAATGATCAGGATACATCATTCTACTAATTAGGGGGAAATCTCCCATTGTTGAAGCTTATAGAATGAATTCCTTTTCTCAGTAATTTAAATGACAAGTGGTACATATTTACAGGCAAGACCATAGAAGTCTTACAGGTGAAAAGATGAACTTTCCCTTTACATCCTTGAAACCAAAAACAATGAAAGTCAAACAGACTTTTGCCATTACAAATACAAATCTGTATTTAGTACTCACCTCTAAAATGTGCATATTTTTATCTTAAGTACCTAAATACTTAAAAATATATTGCATTTTAATACATTCTGTCTGAGCTGGTTATTAAATACAGTTCACTATGAGATTTAGTCATCTAGAAAGAAATTTAATACAAAGACTACACCCTAAGGAGAAAATATCACAACTAAAAGATTTATTTGGAAAGCAAATAAATTGAATCCATATTATTAAAACCTAATTTCAAAGACACCAAAATTTCATTAACACTTGTCATTCATATTAAGACAATTTTAAAAGATAAAGAACTGCATATATTTTAGCTCTTTTTACAACACACACATATTTCATTCAAGCAAAAACAAATCCTGACTTAGAACTGTAAAATATCTTAAAATCTCCCCAAAGGGTCTATGTTTTTAAAAATATAAGTGAATTTCAATCTTCTAGAATATTAACTTTTAAATATATTATAAATCTGAAAGAAGAGATTGTTGTTTACTACTGGAGCTATTAATGAGACTACTAGTAACCACACCTTAGAATGTTATTTGCAACAAAGTATTATAAATTTTCTACTCTCTCTAATGTGTTTACTGATATGTCAGAAATCCTTAATATGAGATTTAAAAAAAAACTATGTGTTAAATATCCATAGGATTATTAGAGAAATTTTGATTAATTATGTATAGCTGGAATTTTTTAAGCTTATTAAAATTATTTTTGTATACATTTCATACTCAAAATTTTCTTGACTTCTACAAAGTTTATTAAATGAATATATGTAATTAACTAAATATTTAAGTGTGAAACTCAATATTTGATAAATTAAATATACACAGAAATTGCAAATAAAGTCCACTGACTTTTGACCAATCAAGGCAGAATCTCTTTCTGCGTTGTAAATTTTAACAATGAAAATGAAGAAAATAAAATTTATGATTAGCTAACTGTTCTTGCTGCTGTGGATGTTATTATATATGTATAATTATATATATATATATATATATTTAGTGAGTTTAAAACTAGATAGATGGATGATGGATAGATATTTAACTCATCACAAATAATATATAGTATGTTTCTATCACTCTAAAAAGTTTCCTATCTCCATTTTGTAGGCAATTGATTCTACTATATCCTTAGCCTCTTTCAAGTATTGATTTTTTTCTGTCTCTATGGTATTACCTTTATAAGAATGTCATATGAGTACATTTATGCAGCATGAAGCCATTTATGACTGTCCTTTTTTACTTAGCTACTTTACTTTTTCTTTACTTAGGCTTTGCGATTTACTTATGCAGTTGAATATGTGGGAAGGGTGTTCCTTTACATTATTTACTAGTGTTCCACTGTACAGATGGACTATATATTGTCTATTCACCAGTCGATGGATATTTGGGTTGCTTCTAGGTTCTGGCTATTTGGATTCAAAGTAATATTAACATTCACATATAGGTTTTGTGTGGACATATGTTTTTCACTGATCTTAGTTTTCTGTTTCTCAGTAACAAGTTAGCACAAACTTAGTGACTCGGAACACACATTTATTATTTCAAATTAATGCCATGATTCTGTGGGTCAAGAGTCTGGTACATTTTAATACGATCTGCTCAGCATCCCACTAAGCTACAATCAAGATGCATGCAGGTCAGGGCTGTAACGTCATCTGAGATTTGGGGCTCTCTCTTCCTATCTCATTAGTTGTTGGCAGAATTTAGTTTCTTGAATTGTAGGATTGAAGACCTCACTTGCTGGCTGTCACCAGGGGCCCCTGTCTACTCCTAGAAGTCACTCATATCTTCTTGCCACATGACCCTATCCAAGATCAGTATTTGCTTCTTTGCAGCAGCAAGAGAATGTACCTCTCATGTGGAATTTCTAACTTTAAAGCAAGTCTTATATAATACAATGTAGTCAGGGAAATTACTATCCCATTACTTTGGCTACATGGTATAATCTAATTAAGAAAGGGAATATGTCATTATATTCACTGGTTTGCCCACAGTTAACCTGTAGCATTTTGAAGAAAACAAACAAACAAAAAACTCATACATGCATTTTTTTTCCCAAAAGCAATGGATGCTTACTGGCATTGGAGCTTCATAAAAGAGATCAGGGACACAAATAGCTCATCCTTCTCTGATTCTTCCTCACCAACCACTTGTTTATGTAGTTGGAAAATGAAACTTTCTAAAATATATAATAGAAACTACAGGAAATAAAGCTCAAAGACATTTTGTTTTATGGTAGTTAAGACCAAAGGTAGACTACTTTCTACCTTTCAGAGATTCTTGAGTTGGGAAAATATCAGGGATGTCACTGAGAAGAATGTATTCAAAACTGAATTTTGACAGTTTTGAATACATTCACATTTAAGCACACATGGCTTGAATGTGAACAATTGATAAACACTGGTCTAAAATCAATAAGTAAACTTTCTGACACTGTAAGTAGGCTTCGTATACTAGAGAATAATTAAAAGGACAAGATAACATTTAAAATAAAACATTAAAAGGACTACACAGTCTCTCGGACACTAAATTTCCTCAAGGTTTTCTTTAAATGTACCAAGTTTTCAAGATTTTCTTGAAAGCTAAAATAAGATTGGATTTTATGTGAATTGACATTAATTTTTAAGTGATATATTTTGGGTACATATAAATTTCAGAATACTTTAGTCATATATGTTCACCTAAAACAATAGAGTAATTGGTAATATATTCCTTGTAGATGTCAGATTTGAGGAGGACAGTTGCATATAGTTAACTCATGATTAAAGTGAATAAAAAGAAAAATATTTAAAAGAAGAGGATGTATTTAAAAGTAAAAACCTATAACTTGAGAATTTTGGAAGTGTGGAGATTTGAAAATAAATGTGGGACATCTTATTAATTTGTGTTTTCTAGCATCTTAGTGACTGGTCCAAAATCCTGTTTTTTTACCTGCCAACATCTAAAGTCCTCCATCTAGTCTCAAAAACTGTAGGAATCCCCTAATTCCTAAGAATATGTTATATGGTTAGTTGCTTCACATAGTGCTTACCTCAAGGAATAAAGTGTGATGCAATATTTAATGTCTGTGCAACCCAGATCAGTTGAGACTTACCTTCCATTTGGAAACTTAAGATAATATAATTTAAGACTACAGATATATTACCTTGAGCAAATCTGGCACACTCTGCAAAAGTTCTACCAATCTCCAAACTTCTAGTAAGTTTAAGATTGTCTGTCTGTCTCTGTGCTTGTGTTTAAATTAAGATCTTGATTCACCTCCTTGAAAGGCACCAGGTTAGCCCTTTTGCTGATTTCATTAAAAGGGCTGGTCATATGAATCCACCTGGGCTCAGGCACAATGGCTCACACATGTAATCTCAACACTTAGGGAGACTGAGGCGGGAGGATTGGTTGAGCCTAGGAGTTCAATACCAGACTGGGCAACAGGCTGGTAGAGATGGTGAGACACCCTCCATCTCTACAAAAAATTTTAAACATAGCCACGTGTGGTGGTATGCATATGTGGTTCTATCTACTTGGAAGGCTGAGGCAGGAGAATTGCTTGAACCCAGGAGGCCAAGGTTTCAGTGAGACATGTTTGTACCACAGCACTCTAGCCTGGGTGACAGAGCAAAACACTGTCTCAAAAAAAAAAAAAAAAAAAGAATCAGTCCATTTGGTAATTTCACTGAAGACTGGATGTTTCACAGAGAAATTAGCTTCCAGACTATAGAACCCTCTGCCATCTTATTGGTTTCAATACCACACTGCCACCATCTGAAGAAATGCATCCTCTCTGCACTGTGCCCAACCCCCAGCAGAGATGCAGTCCCCTTCCTCCCCTTCTTCCCTCTTCCTCCTCCTCCCTCTTTCTCCTCTCTCTCTCTCTCTCTCACACAAACACACACACACACACACACACACAGAGTGTGCTGTACTCCTCTGTCTTCCTTCCTTCCACATGCATTCCCCACCTTGTCAGTGATTCTAACATGTAAAATCATTACTGATTCGCAAAAGTCAGAACCATTTTCTCAGATGAACATCTAATCTGCTTTATAAAGGCCTCTGTGGGAAATAAAGTCTTCAATATACAACTTTACACTCTAAATGGTTTCGCTAGCAACTTTTCCTCTCTTAATAAGTTACAATAAATGTTGATTCTGGTTTGTGACAGATGGTTCATCTCTAAGAGCCCACAACAGTGAATTAGATGTTTAAAATAAATTTGTGAAAAACAGGCACCAAGAGAAATGCATCCAGACCTTGTTCCACAAAGTCTTTTCCTAGATTGTCATATAAGTATGCATTTATGTGTGAATGAAGCAAAAATAATTTTGATCTATCATAAATGAGACTTTCTGCAGGAGTCCCCACCAGAGAATATGTCTGTCCCTACATGCAATTTGAATTGCTACTGAATGTAATTCAGGACATGTTTGTGATATTTTACTAAATAGCTAGATATTTTGTACTTGCTAAAATTGGTATATCATTTTCAGATCACTCTTAAATGGTTACTAAACAAAAAGAATAAATTTAGGTATTATGTTAATTAATCAATTCTCAAAAGAATCCCTGATGTTTTCCACAGTGTTAATGCTATTTGTTATCTCTGATTACTGTTGTAGTTCACCAAAATCTCATTTGGTTTTTAATCCATCTCGACTCTAATATAGGTCACTTGGGACAAAGCTGACTAAAGAGAGGTAATTTACAGTTAATCTCTGGAGGAGTCAAAAAGGTACAGAAACCATGATTTGTTTTTTACCCTATGCAATAAGTTCTCAATCAGAAATTAACTTTACATTACAAAAACAATGGCTTGTGGTTTGTTTCATGTGGGTTTTAACATATTTATTTTCTCTAGGCACAGTTACTTTAGAGCTCTCAGCATATTGAATCATTCTTCTTTGGCACGTGCTGGAGACTGTTAAAGGGAAGAAGAAAAGTATGTGCAGCATAAAAATCAGAAGGAAATTGAATTAGGAGCTTAAATATGATATTATCTCTTACATGTGCTGTGACCTTGGAATAAAAAGAAAAGGGCAGAGTTTATTTAATTTTTCACTTGGTTTCATTAAAATTTCTCCTGCTCAACAAATACAACTCTGGAATATAGTATGGCAAAGAGTCAGCCCACTGATTATTTCATACACTCTCTAATACTTGCAAATCTTTTTGCATTTAGGTGAGGTCATGTGACTAGTTCTGCCCAATTAAATCAGAAGACTGGTAATTAAGTCTTCTCCAGAAGACTGGTAATTAAGTACTTTGCTCTGGAAGTACTTAATTACTTAATTAAGTACTTTGCTCTGTAAGTACTTAATTAAGTATTTTGCTCTGGAAGTACTTAATTACCAGTGCAAGACTCTCTAGTATCTCTTCACCTATTGCATAAATGGGAAAGGCCACATCTTCCAGACAGCTCACATAGAAGATGATAGAGCCTCTGTCAGCCAGGGTCCCTGACTGTGGATCCAACTCCCCACCAAATCCCAGCTACTAATTTGCATTGTATATGTTCCATGGGCCAAAAATGAAATTGTTAAAGTTAGGCCACTAAGATTTTAGAATTAATTAATTACTTCAGCATATAGTAACAAAACTGCAAGAATAATGAAATAATTGTAAGAACAATACAAACAGAAAAGGGTTATTGTCCCTATTCATCCCTCCCGAATAGAAACACAGCTTAGAAAGAAGAGTGAGTGGACACTTTTTTTTTTGTTTACATAGCCTATGAATACAACATTGATGATGAAGGTCAGAAATAACACCTATAAGGGATATTTACATACATATACATTCTCACAACTACACATATTATTTCAATCACATCCTAAGTAGTCTATATTCTGTTAATTTAAGAAAGAACTGCTGAAAACTAATATATACTACATATGGAAGCCTCTTTTTCTGAGTAAATGAAATCCTTAGTTAGTCACTAAAGCCAAACTGTCCTTGAAGGCATTCCGTTTAGCTGCCTATCTTCACTATCATTTGACAGACGTGATTAATTAAAAGATGTCAAGAATTGTTATTAAACTATACAGGTAAGCATCCAGAGAACACTTTCCAGATGGACTTTTGGGAGTCTAACACAAATTTTTCATGGAAAAAAAATCTTCTCTGTCATCAATCAACTATTTCTGACTATAATAAATGCATTCTTCCCTTGTCTCAACTGTTTTATTAATTATTTGCTGCTATATCCCCAAATGATTTTAGTAGATGTTATTTTTCAAAGTTGACATGATTTGTGATTGAAAAAGGCCATTTATAATTTTCTATAGCCATGGATTAAAACACCTGTTGCCTTTGGGGACATGCAGTGTCCCCATATCCATATATCAGAAGAATAAATGAATGACTGTAGCAAAGTAGAAATAACATATCCAAAAATGCTGATGCTCTAAAAATAAAATCCTTCACCAGGCATGGTGGCTAACATGTGTAAATCCCAGCACTTTGGGAGACTGAAGCAGGAAAATTGCTTGAGCCTAGGATTTCAGGACCAGTCTGGACAACATAGTGGGACCTCATCTCTAAAAGAAAATAAAATTACCTGGGTGTGATGGTACACACCTATAGTCCCAGCTACTCATGAAGGCTGAGGTAGGAGGATTACTTGGGCCCAGGAGGGCAAGGCTGCAGTGTGCCATGATCACACCACTGCACTCTAGCCTTGGTGAGGGAGTAAGACCATCTCAAAAATTAATTTTGTAATTAATTAAAATAAAATAGAAATCCCTATACTAGTCTACAATGCAAAGGATACAATGGCACAGTTGGTTGGTGATGAGGAGGTCACGTGAAGTGATCTAGGTCAAGCATAAGCCTACCTTTCCTTATCATTTTGTGATTTGAGACTCAGCAAGACTTCAGATAGCTGTTAGAAGCTGAGTTTGTGACATTGTGGAGAAAGCAAATCTTCAATAAGATGAGTAAAAACTACTGTAACCAGAGAAATTGAGAGGAGTGAGCCACTGAGGAAACTCTTCTAGAATGTTCAGTTTCCAGTTCCACTAATACTGAGGCCTTGGATTTTAGTATCACTGTGCAACTGAGATTTTAACAGGATAACTCATCCCTTAAGATCTAACGGCAAGAATTTTTTTAAAGATATCTAGCTAATGGGCTTAAACCCTAATTCTGCTATTTGTGAACAATTCAAAAAACCTCCCAGGATTTCCGTTAATCACTCAAGATTCAAGAGATGGAGGGCAGTACATGAAAGTGGCTTCAACTTATTTTCACATTCATCTCTGGTGTCTTAATTCTGTTGACATTTCTAACTAACAATGTCCTTCTCTGATTTGTATCAGTCCAGCCATGGAATTCAGCTTCAATCTCTCTCCATAATTATTTCTAACAATTAAGCAAACTTCATTGAAACTATAGGAAAATACTCTAACTCTAAAATTAATTATTTGCATGTATGACAGATTCTACTGAAGATTTGAGTCAGAATAGTATTTACAATAAAGAAATAGAAACAACATAATTTTTATCATTAAGCTTCTGGTAACCCCATTGCAGGATTTTTTTCACTGACCCTGTGGCCCCACTTAGAATTGCACCTTCCCCCATACTGCTGACTCCTTATATTTCTCTATTCCATCTCCCTCTTTTCATCTCCTTTCCAAGAGAACTATAAATTATCCTTAGAACACTGCTTTGAAATTCAGCTCAAAGCTCAGATTTGCATTTTCAAATCCATCAAAGAACTCTGTAGAAAAGAAATTAATTTAACAGTGTCCACCCTTTTTAGACAATTATTATTTTGAACAGCAATTTTTTCCACCATCACTTCTGTAATAAATTTGTTTTTTTGTTTATGGTAGGTCAACCTTCAGAGTTTCAGACACACAAAGGCATAGTGCATTGGAAAAGACCAATGTGGATTAGTAAAATATTTACATAACTTCTAAGTGAAACTGTTTTCAGGTAAATGTTACACACCTGGTTTGGGGGAGCAAACTGGTAGTAACATGACTGTTCCTTATAATATTTTTATCAAATATTTTTATCTTCAAGAATACACAGCACTTTTAGCCAGAGTAACACATGGTTGGCAAGCAGAAGTCTTGGGGGAAATGCTTTAATTAACAAGGATAATAAATACTGACGTAGATGGAAGTGACATAATTAAATGCTGTGCTTCTAGATAGCTTTAATAATAGTTAGATTTTCTGCAGTATTATTGACTAACTACTCATTTAGTGAGTGTATTAGGCTGTTCTCATATGCTATAAAAAACTATCCAAGACTGAGTAATTTATGAAGAAAAGAGGTTTAATTTACTCACAGTTCTGTAGAGTAAGCAGGCTGCACAGTAAGCATCGCTGGAAGGCCTCAGAAAATGTACAATCATGGAGGAAGGCATAGAGGAAGCAAGCATATCTTATCTGGCAGAGGAGGAGAGAGTGAGAGAAAAAAGCAGGAAGTGTACACACTTTCAAACAACCAGATCTCGTGAGAACTCACTATCATGAGAACAGCAAAGGAAAAGACCACCCTCATAATTCAATCTCCTCCCACAAGGCCCCTCTCCTGATATGTGGGGATTACAATTCGAGATGAGATTTGAATAGGGACACAGAGCTAAACCATATCAGTGGGTAAATTTATTTTTTATAAGAGTAAATTAAAAGGTGAAATTTAATAGTCCAGACCTAAATTACTACATTGCCTGAACTACAGTTACCTGGACGGAAAAATATATTCCAGATGTCTAATTATGAGTATTTCTCCATGGAGACTTCCTTAAATAAGTAATGTAGTTATCAGAATTTTTTGTATTTTTATTTTTATTTTTATTTAAAAACATTTAAAATGCTTTATTAATATCTCCTATGTAAGATGTGTTGACATCGTTCAATCCTTTTATTTGAAACTCTGCATTCTCCCTGAAATCAAGGATTAAATGCATGAAATGCAAATAAGAGGCTAGAGGAGAAAACATACATTTAAAATCAGTAAGAGAGAATGACTTAATCAGTACAAAGGGCCTTAAGGGAAAATGCTTAATCAGCATTAAAATGCAGTGTAGCATTGCCAGGTATCTGCCATGTGTCTATCTTTACCTAGAAGAGGTGAAGAGCACTTCTAGCAAAGGCAACATTTGAAGCTTCCAGTTCTAGATTTATTGTCACAATCAGAAACAGATTCAAAAATCAATGTAAAGAGTAATACTTTATGGGAGGTTTGGCGGAAATAATGATGTGGCCTACAGATCCCCTTTTTAGAAGAGACTCACTGCTCAGCTGTGAAGAATGTGGTAAGCTGATAGCCTCAGCTGTTAGTTCCTTGAAGGTCTAACTTAGCTTCTGAGCCAAGTTTAATCACTTACGTTGGCTCCCAGTCAAAGACTGATTAAAGCTAACTAAAATGGACTATACCCAACTCAGCTTTTCTCTAACATAAATCTTTGCTCCAGAGCTCTCTACCAGGCTGGCAGAGACATTCTGAGTGTTGGATAGTACTTCGTTTGCCTCTTTCTTACTCCCTTTTTCTTTCATGGGTTTTTCCATCCAGTGTACTTTATGCATTTCTAGCTTTGTTGCAGTATGTGATTTCCGAATAACTTAGTGTGCATGATTTTACCAGGAATGGTCCAAGACGACAGGCATTAAGATAGGATATGGGACTGTCCCTCACTCCCCAGCTGGCAATGTAGACTCCATCATGAGTGGCAAGTGGAGCATAGACAACCAATTGTTAAAATGTTCACCAGTGGCCACCTGGGAAACTATGCTGGGGAAGGGCTGTTCCCTGAATACAGTGAGGATTCAGACATTTGAACTGTACAGGGGAATTGGTAAATAGAACCATCATGGAATTAAATTATTTTTACTAAGTTCATTGCTTCCTTAAGATGGATATAAAATGCTAAGAGAAATTAACAAACAATCAAAAGCTAACTGTGAGAGCAAGAGAGTTTGTTTAGTAGCTCACAAGAAGCTCATAAAATGGGCAAACAGAAAAAAATAAAGCTCAAGACCAGTATTTAGGAGTCAGAGATGCTAAACTTCAAAGGCAGTTAAATGTTCAAGGCAGGGCTCTCATGCCAAAGTCAGGTTCATAGTCAAGTAATACTGGGATGCCGTCACATGATAGAGGGACATGGATAACCCTGATGATACTGACTCTCCACAATCCTTTGAATCCTCTCAACGTACAGAATGGTCTCACTCTTCCCCACTAACAACTAGCATTCATCCTATGTGTAAAGACTATACAGAAATTTCTCCCATCCTTCCACACAAAACAACATATTCTCTCAGGAGTTTTCCTGGTCTCTCCACATGGCCATCAGACCTATAGCCAAGGTTAATGCAGCTAAGAAGTGTGGGGGCTAATGAAGAAGGACATAAACTATACCCACAAAGGAGATATGCGATGCAGCAGGCAAATACAATAGAGCCCAGGAAGTGCTTATGAAACCGAATCCTGAATGTACTCAAAAAGGTGGGACCACAAACTGAATAAGGAATTTACTGACTTGGAGACGCCCTCTCTAGATATAGGATTGAACATCCTCACACAAAAAATGAGATAATATTAATACAAATTTGCTTCTTGGATTTCTATTAGAAGCCTGGAAAAAGTCATGACCCAGGGTGAGTGAGGTTGAAAGGCCTGAGTTTCTGTGGCAGATGCTGAATGAAGGGATTAAAAGGCTCAGGGATTTAGGACAGCTAGAGGAGTTACTGATATGGTTTGACTCTGTGTCCTCACCCAAATCTCATCTTGTAGCTCCCATACTTCCCACATGTTGTGGGAAGAACCCAGTGGGAGATGATTGAATTATAGGAGCAGGTCTTTCCCATGCTGTACACATGATAGTGAACTAGTCTCACAACATCTGATAGTTTTAAAAATGGGAGTTCCCTTGCACAAGCTCTCTTTTTGCCTGCTGCCACCCACCCATGTAAAATATGACTTGCTCCTCCTTGCCTTCCACCATGATTGTGAGGCCCTCCCAACCATGTGGAACTGTAAGTCTAAAAACATCTTTCTTTTGTAAATTACCCATTCTTGGGTATGTCTTTATCAGGAGCATGCAAATGTTATGTGAGGCCACAAGACCCTCCAAAAAAGTATCTTTTTTGAGAAGAACTAGAAGACACACTGTTTACCAGGATTATCAGAAATGTGCAGACCTGAGTATCACTGGCATCACTAAAATGGTCAGTGATTGCTCTCCTGTACAGGCCAAGGCTGATGGTAAAGGCTATCATAGAAACTGACTTGCTGTAGCAATGTGGTGTGGCTGAACTAGCAGAAGTCAGAGCTTTATAATTATTTTAACAAGCAACAAAATCAGAGTGCCCAGTAGAGCATTATGAAGATGGTAAATAGAATATGGCACTTCCAAGGATAAAATAGACAGGCAATCATCAAGATGCTGCTTAAGATATTATCAAAAGTGAGCAAGACAGAAAGTAGAATAGTGATTCTGTAGTGATTCTGCTGCAGGGAGGAAAGGGAATGGACAGATATTGTTTCATGGGTATAGCATTTCAGTTTGAGATGATGAAAAAGTTCTGGAAATGGGTATGATGTTGGTTGCAAAACAATGTGACTGTACTTAATGCCAATGAATTGTACACTTAAAATGATTAAAATAGTAAATTTTATGTTATTTATATTTTGCTACAATAAGTAACATTAAAAACAAATGAGCAAGAATGAATGAGCAAAAGGCTAAAAGTGGTCACTTCAATAAAATGTCATAATCACTTGCCAGTTTCTGTGTGTGTGTCAGGTTTCAGGACCAGAATCTACTGACTAAAGGTCACTTTTAAACGTTTAATTAATGTAGAAGTGGTGGTTCATATATCATTTAATTCACCAATTTGGCCCCCACAATAGCTAGATGGGTCCTCAAGGATGACTATAGGTTCAAATAGCATCTTTATCACAGCTGTCTTGCCAGGTGTGAAATTTCACTAGAATGGATCAATTTTGATTCAGGTACATGATATGTAGGCATTAATTTTGCAAATTTTGTTCTTTCCTATCCAGTCAGAAAACAAGACCAGAAACCAAATTCAAATGCAACAGGCAACAATACACATATATTGTTTTGGTTCTGGACTAAGCTAACTCTCCTACATTTCATCATAATAAATCTCAAGAGATCTGGGCCATCTGAACATCCCACTAAACATCACATTGATTATTTTAACATAAAATGGTTGGGTAAGGTGAGAAACTGTGGCTAGAACACTGGAAAATGTGATGAAACACACATGCTACCGAGATTGTAAAATGAAAGTTTTGAAGATTCAGGGAACTGCCACTTCTTTAAAGGGTCCAATGGTCATGGGCACTGAGACATTGGGTCTCCAAAGTATGGGACAGCTGCTGCATTTTGCACACCTTACTACAAAGAAGGATGCACAGTTCCTGGTTGTTTGGGTTTTGGAGGAAACACATTCACTCCATACCTAAGAATAGTTTTGGGTTTCAGTGGGGCCTAAAACACCTCTGGAATTCTCTGCTCAGTTTTCCCCTCTCTGGTACTCTGGCTTACAAACTTTAGCCACCTTGGCCTCCCCAGACTGTCCGCTCCATCTTCTCAACTCGTGTCTGCCAGGCTTTGCCTGGGTTGCCCCCTGCACCTTGAAACTCTCTCAAGGCCATAAGCTTGGATAAATTATGATTCATCTTGATTGTTGCTGTTACTCAAGGATCACTGTCTTTGTGTGTGTGTGTGATGTGTATATCATATATATGTGTATATTTATATATATACATGTCATACATATGCGAATATACATTATTAATACATTATGTGTGTTTATATATATATATATATATTTTTTTTTTTTTTTTGAAACAGGGTCTCACTCTGTCACCCAGGATGAAGTACAGTGGCACAATCACGGCTCACTGCAGGCTACACCTCCTGGGCTCAAGCCATCCTCCTGCCTCAGCCTCTCTAGTAGCTGGGACTACAGGCACAAGCCACCACACCCAGCTAATTTTTTTTCATGGAAACAAGGGTCTCACTATGTTTCCCAGGCTGGTCTTGAACTCCTGGGCTCAAGCAATCATCCCACCTTGGCCTTTCAGAGTGCTGGGATTATAGGTGTGAATCACTGTGCCCAGCCATTATTTTGTTTGTTATTTTGGGTAACAGGGTAAATCCAGCCCCTGTTAGTTCATCTTGGTCAGAAGCAGATGTCTTCTCATGTCTTTAGAAATGTCAATTTCTCATTAAGATGGAAATCTTAATGATTCTCTGTTATCTCTTTGTTAAAGTATCTCTCTAAATATTACTTCCTGTTTACATTGTCAAATTAAAATCTCTCCAAGCATAGAGAGATAGTTTCATGATTCCCTATATTCAGACTGTCCTCTTTAAATATTAACTGGATTTTGAGGCTTTACTGCCCAATGCCCATGGGTGGCATAGGAAAGGTTACTTGTGGAATTATTTGCAGTGGATCCATCTTATTTTAAAGAGAGAAAAGGCATTTTCCCAAAAGAATATTTATAAATGTGTTTTCTATGCCAGAGCAGTAATAATTCCAAAGCTCAGTGTATAAATGAAATTTGAAAATCCACGAGAACTTTTGAGACCTTTCCTATAGGACTTAATTTAATCTTTTTAATAAATCTGGATTTAACCAACTACTACCTAGGTTTAATTCAATTAAATAACTGTATATGTATACTTTATTATGTATAAAGACCCACAGTGCCATGAGAAAGAGCATACAAGATCAACCTTTGAGGTGCTAACATCATTACTATATGGTAACTGAAGACAACTTCTATACAACAAAGCATGGTAAATGCCGTAAATGATGATTGCAATAAACCTGTCATTGAGAATTAAATTAGCTCTCATGAAGAGATGGAAAATCCTAAATATGCCTTGTAGAGTTTCAATTAGAGATAACAGGACAAAGCTGTCAAGAAAGTGGAACTAAAATTAACCAAGATTCAAACGTGAGAAAGCGTCTGACAAATTCAAAGGAATATGGATACAGATAATTCAAGCTGTCTAGAGTGTAGCCTAAATGAATGGAGGTAAACTGGAAAAATTGAAGCCAGATATTGTTTGTTGAAGGCTTTTGTCATCAAGCAGAGGAGTTTCTACCTAATGACAAGAAGGAGATTCTGAAAGATTTTGAACTCAAGAATGACTATTGGCAAAATTTTTAAAAACTACAGGAGGGTTAGCATAAAATGAAGTAGAAAATTGAGACAGTAAAAATATATAAGAGATATCACAAAACAGAAAAATTAGACAAAGCAAAGACTTTTTATAGAACATTTTATATAATATTCTGCTTTTAAAAAGTAAATAAAATTCTAAGGTAGAAGAAAGAGCCTCATTATAGGAAACAGATGTGAAGGAAGAGTAAGAGTGGTAGCTGATCTCTGAGGGCTCTCAGTTACAGAAAAAAAAAGGGAAATCTTTAGAATACAAAATACAAATGTTTAATACTCAAAAATGCTCAACTTGAGAAACAAATTAAAATAATAAATAAGAGAATTTTCAAATGTCAAAATATGACAAGACTGAAAATTTTCAGAGATGCACTTGGATTTAAATTGTTCAAATGCATTGGCCTAGAAATTTCCCTTCAAAGAATCTCTTCTAATGAAATAAAAACTCAGAACAACTTTATTGCCTATGTGAAGGCAATAAATGTTTTGAACGCTTAAAGCACTAACAGTAGTTTTAATTGCTCAAGCATGGGAAAATGATACTTTAAACCACAAATAAACCCATTCTTAACCTTTACCCCTAAACCCCAGGGAATTTATCCTCACAGTCACATCCATGTAACCATATTTCAATAAGTTTTATCATCTATACCACTCACATGTTACAAAAGGAGGATAGTCCCTCTCCAACAGATTACATGATGTGAAACATAAAGACTCTAGCACGACAGAGATCTCAACACAAATACATACATGAGACATACAGAAGAGAAAATGACCTAGAAGAAGAAGGATGAATGCAAAAGTATGATTATAAGGAAGGTTTCTTCTGTAAAAGTGAAAAAAAACCTGCAAATTAAGATCTGCCCATGTGATTTCAACATGCTTCTGCTTTAAGAAAGGCAAGGCCGGGCACGGTGGCTCACACCTGTAATCCCAACACTTTGGAGGCCAAGGCGGGCGAATCACGAGGTCAAGAGACCGAGACCATCCTGGCCAACATGGTGAAACTCCATCTCTACTAAAAATACAAAAAAATTAGCTGGGCATGGTGGCACGCACCTGTAGTCCCAGCTACTCAGGAGGCTCAGGCAGGAGAATTGCTTGAACCCGGGAGGCAGAGGTTGCAGTGAGCGTAGGTCATGCCACTGCACTCCAGCTTGGCACCTGGTGACAGAGTGAGACTCTGTCTCAAAAAAAAAAAAAGTGTTGACAATACAAAAATTAATTAAATATGATCTTTACCCTCAAAAAGGGTGCTAGCAAAAGCACAAAAAAATTATCTGTGAAAATATGTTGACTATATGCACTAATTGCTAGTGCATATTTAATGTACTAACAACGAGTACATGTAGTCAACAACTAGCAAGTTCCACTAAATAGATCAACATCACTATACTCTTATTCATACTCATAACCTCCCATCAACAAACAAATCATATGGCATCTGTTTAGAAAAAAAATCAAACAGCAATGTTTTAAGCAAATTTTTTGCAATTATTTTAAAGATTCTTTCATATTATACTTTATTGAGTAATATTATATGAATCAACTTTAAATAAACCGCCATATGTTATAAAGTCACTGACTTAAAGTTTAGAACTGCATTTGGCATGCAACTCAAATTTACGTCTATGTGTGGGAAAATAAACTGCTTTACAAATTCTTTTTTGAGGTTTAAGTACTTAATAAAATTTGGTAGAAAAAAATGTTCTTTTCTCTTTTTTTAGAATAACAGATAGAATTTTGAATGTATTTAGTATTTGTAGTATCAAAGAGCCCCATAAGCCTATCTGTAATTTAAGTTGCAATCTCTATTACGTTACTTAGGTTAGTTAAGGTAAAAAAAATCAATATTTACTGTTAAATTTACTACTAGAAACATTATTCAGATTAATATTCCACATGTAATACTGTCTGTATTAGGAAAAAATAAACATAAACATGTATAAATACACATAAATATATAATGTGTGTTTGTGTGTGTGTGTGTATGTATAGAAATTTCAAAACACTGCTCTCTAATTACAGATCTAAAACTAGAAGGATCTTTAGGATAGCATTTTAGTTCAGAATTTGCCTGCAGGCCAGGAGACGACTGTTTCAGAGCCACAAAGCTAGAAAGTACACAGGAAAATTTAAGGTTGTTTCTTTTTCTCTAATACAGCACTATTTCTACTACATCATGATCTCTCCCGGAAGAAGAGACTTAATATTAGCTTGTTTAGTTTCACTAAACAGATATTTTACATTTTTTGAATAGAAATTCAATGAATTAGGTCCAGAAAAAGAGAAGATAATGTTAATATCTTAGTATTTATTATTTTTGATTATAATTTCTTCTATTATAAAAACATATTCATGCTCTCAAGACATATGTGGCAATACATGATATATTTACTTTAAAGATGATAGCACATGAAAATGTATTTTTTGGAAACTATGGGTAAACACTAAACAATGACTATATTTACTAGCAGTTAGTGTATATAATTAACATTAGTGCAGCTCGGAGGAGATAATCTCCAAAACCGCATTTTCAATCATGCCAGCTAATGGTAATAATAATTGGCACTAGAGAAGAAGACTGGATTAAACAACTGAATTTACAGATACCGTTTACCAATGCTGTTTTGTTCTATTAGTAGTTCTGAAAATGAATTTCAAATGTTAGATCCAGAAAACAGTGAAAGTAGTTATAGAAGGATCTTGTTCATCAAGGCATTATCCTACTTGGTATACAATGAATATAGCTCATTTCTATATATTTAATACATTTTCATTTATATTATTTTTAAAGTGTCATAAACAACCTTATATAATTTTTGAATTTTAGATGTCCATCATATTAATGAATTTCAAGTTTTCATTGTGTTTTTATTTTTTCTATATAGTCATTTGGAGATATTTACTTTGCTGTGCCTTATTTACTATTATATGCCTTAATATTATATTCCAAACTAATCATAGCAGTGTATACATATTTATGTATACATACAGTGTGTTATTTGTAAAGCTTCTATAAAACTTTATCATGTCTTCCCAAGTATTTATCCTACTACATTGTTGATAAACAAGCATTGTTAAATACTTTATTTCAGGAAACTCTCTAAATATAAAATACCTTGTCAATTGATTTTAAAAATTACAAACACATTTAATGTGTATCACCATTGACGTTACTTTTTAAACTGAAGTCACTAATTTGGAATCATGTTTAATATAATGAATTTTAGATTATCCCAAACTTACTTTTCCTTCTTACGAAATAGGAATATAATTTAATGGAGAGCAGTAAAAGTCCTAGGTCCTTTCACAGACCCCTGTGGGAGAAATATTTCTTTTTCCCAAATTAATAATTCCCAGAAATTGGTGATATCAAGTAGTGCTTCCGTTTATGTAGTTGTTTAACAGTAGGGAGATCCCTCTTCAAATGCATATATCAAAAGATAAAGGCCAGGCATGGTGGTTCATGCTTGTAATCCCAACACTTTGGGAAGCCGAAACGGGTGGATCACCTGAAGTCAGGAGTTCAAGAACAGCCTGGCCAACATGGTGAAACCCCATCTCTACTAAAAAAAAAAAAAAAAAAAATACAAAAAATTAGCCGAGCGTGGCAGTGGCACCTGCAATCCCAGCTACTAGGGAGGCTGACGCAGGAGAATCACTTGAACCTGGGAGGCAGAGGTTGCTGTGAGCCCAGATCATGCCATTGCACTCCAGCCTGGGCAACAAGAGGGAAACTCCATCTCAAAAAGGAAAAAAAAAAAAAAGACAAAAAGCCACTATTGATCTCCAGTGCATCCCAATGTTTAGTGTTGATATAAGTCACCTGGGTATCCAGCTAAACTGCAGATTCTGACTCAGTAGGCAGGGGTGAGCCTGAAAGGCTGCCAAGAGCTCCCAGGTGATGGTGATGAGGCCACTCCGTGGGCCATACTTTGAGTAGCAAGAAGTAAAACACATTTCCCTCCTTTTCTTTAGGCTTTCCCCAACTCAGGTGAGTTTCAAAAGCCCTAGAAATGCATTCCTAACATTATTCAGTTAGAAATCAGAATGCAGTTTATTAGGGAAAATTAATAGTTGTCCTTCCTTCTAGTGTTATTTTAAATAAAATTGAAATTTTACCATTATACCATATTTCATGTTATGATAGGTTAAATAGGCTCTGCTTGACTAATTTGCAATTTAATCACCTTTTACAGCCTTACCTCTTTGGGACTATAAATTATAAAATCAAAACAACTGATTTAATAATGAACTCTTGAAACAATACTTGTTTATAAATTTTGATTTTACTGTATTTTATAAACTCAAATAACACCCCAAATCCACCAAGAAAACAGCATGATGGGCCAGGTAAAATACTATGATATATAGTAAGTATTTAAAAATATAGTCCACAAAAGTACTAAATATGATTTATTCATATAATATAGAACAATTATGGAAAATAACAAAAAAAGGGAATTGAGTTATAAAGGGAAATATTGTCAGAGTTCATAAAACACAATTTATATAGCGATTGGAATATATCACATTTCTAACGTATAGTCTTAAAATGTTTACCTTAGTCAAATATATGTATTAATCCAATATTTATTGAATACCTCCAATCTAGATAATACAAATATAAAAATAAGGCACATTCCAGGATCTCTAGAATAAGTCTAATTAAAATTTTAACAAACAATATCAATGCAATGTGAATGGTGTCATTAGATCAGAATGACCAAGACAGATGTGAGGAATTCTGCTTCCTAAAATCAAAGAAGGCTTTATTGTGGAGGTAGAACTGCCAGAATCTAGAAAGACAAGTGATTTCTTTAACTGAAGAGAGAAACAATATTTTCAAGAGCACAGAGAGTGAAAAATAGCTTTTCATGTTTAGGAATTAGCAACTAGGCCAGTGAGCTCTCATCCCTGGGTATCTGGAGTGGGCTGTGCTAGAGAACAGAGCTGGAAGGTAGATAATTGCCACAACCAGAAAGAATCCTATGCCAGGTTAAAAAGTCTAAACTTACTCTTGTAGTCTGAACCATTAGTTTTGACACTGGATATTTTATCGCCTGGAGTACACAAAGACTTTCAAAGGATGCCCAGGCAAAATAGTCAAAGCCGTATTTACACTTTTCTAAAACTGAGCTGAGAAGGAACCTGTATTAGTTGGGGTTCTCTAGAGGGATAGAACAAATAAGATAGATGTATATGTAAATGAGAGTTTATTAAGGAGTACTGACTCACATGATCACAGGGTAAGGTACCACAGTAGTCTGTCTGCAAGCTGAGGAGCAAGGAAGCCAGTTCGAGCCCCAAAGCTGAAGAACCTGGAGTCCAATGTTCAAGAGCATGAAGCACCAGCACAGGAGAAAGATGTAGGCTGGGAGACTAAACCAGTCTAGTCCTTCCAAGTTCTTCTGACTGCTTTTATTCTGGCCACACTGGCAGCTGATTCTAATCTATTGTGCGCACACAGATTGAGCGTGAGTCTGCCTTTCCCAGTCCACTAACTCAAATGTTAATGTCCTTTGGCAGCACCCTCACAGACACACCCAGGAACAATACTTTGCATCTTTAAATCCAATGAAGTTGACACTCAGTATTAACCATCACAGAACCCATGGTAGTTTTCTTGCTCTCCTCCTTTTTTAAAAAAGAAAGACAACTACCTAGATCTTTCCCTGAATCAAAGACGATGGTTAATATAATTCTTTCAATGTTGAGAAAGTGACTGGTAATTCTAATAGCTGTATAACAAAACTGCTAACAAATTATATGCTTTCCATTTCCTGGATTTTAATGATATTAAAGAGAATCTAATTGAGTGGTGTATGGTAGATGCACCTGACAACAAAAACTTGACTTGTGTGTACACTGAAAATGACCTTGTATGGAAGATGCACCTGAATGTGTCCAGAGTTCTTTACTAAGGAATACAGGAGTGGTCAATCTGAGATTCATTTCTTATCTATGAGGAACATCTGAGGCCCTGGCCCTTCCCAAGGAACTTGGGCCATACAGGGCCCTTTGTTTTGTATTAAATGAAGGTTGCCAGGTAAAGTTTGTTACAGGGAGGGTGTTAAGTGAAAATGTCAATATGAACTGCAAGCCTTTTACAAGTGGTTGCAGTTCTGCCTGACTTACCACCACTGGGCCAGCAAGTCTACTAACCAGCCCACTGCTACTGGACTTTCTTTCCTGTATGCCTTCAGTATATCTCCATGTCTCATTTGCTGCCTCTTGGTATCTTTTGCCTCTTGAATCTGGTGCCATCCCCATTGGGAGTTGATAGGGGTTCAGCACAATAAACTGTCACATGATATATTAACAACATATTTGATATTAGATTGCCATGTGATTTTTGGAATGTGACTTTAGGACTCTATGTGGCCCACAACTGGATGATATTGCTCAGAAAATAGAAACAAAATACTTCTCCCATTTCATCTACTTATACATTTGAACAAGTTATCACAGTATTTCCATGATTAAAAAATATAGAAAAGGAAATATACTAGGCCCTGTCTCCTAGCAGCTAGTAGTATTTACCCATAACTGTATTAAATAATTGATAAAGATGAATAAATATCTTTAAAAGACACATGGCCAATAACCAAGTAAATATTAATGACTTTTTTTAAAGTTTGAATACTTTTGTTCTGGTCATAAAGAGCACTGAATGTTTACATGATCACACACTAATTTCAAAAATAGAAGTCTGGAGACAATATTAGTAATAAATGGAGAAAATGAAAACATACTAGCCACAATATTCTTGCAATAATTTGGACCAATTCTACACAGAACTTATTTTCACAAAATTAGATAATTAATTAACTTAAATAACTTGTTTGATTATCTTATTCATTTTAGTAATTTAACTTTTTTTGTTTCCTGATCTAATCAACCTTGTGACAGAAATGGTAGCTTGAGGCTGTTTTTCCAAATAGACAAAAACATGTTAGTATAAAAACTACTTAAGAGTTTCAAAATATTTCTGTTAAATAGGAAGAAAGGCCAATTGATTTAATCTCTTTTCTCCTTGACCTCACTTGGCCTGGCACCCTGATTGAAGGACATACAAATTGTGGCAACGTACAGAAAGTTTTTCTTTCTTGAGCTTGACTCAATAAAATGTCCTCACTTTCCTCCTGAGTTTTTGTGTGGAAAAGATTTCATCAAGGTACTAGTATAGTAATTTGTATCTGTAACTTAATATCTACCAATTTACGTTTAAATTATCTGACAAATTATTTGCTTTATGATGCCTGTAAAACAGTTCTAAGTGGTAGTATAAAACTTAATGGTAATACAAAGCTGAGATACAGTAAATGTAGTACTACTAGTCTACAAGTAACGAGTAGCTGGATTGCAAGAGAATCTAGATTTGCCATCAATTTCCATGTGTAACTAATTTAGAACATTCTGACTTGAAGCAATTGGCTATAGTTCAAATATTCCTATCAACATCAATGAAAAAATTACTTAATGGGGTTTGTTTCACATATCTGCTTTATTACTCTATGGCTTGTGAGGAAAGTTTCAAAACAAGTTATCTGTCTATATAAATTCGGCTTCATTTGAAAAAAAGTTACCCTCAAATGATCATAAACTTGGAAACATGAATAAACTCAAAATCTGCAGCTAAAGTTTTCTTAACTGAGAATCTTATAAGTTCTATTGACATAAACTACAATTTTTAAGAATAACAGAATGTGTAAACTAATTTGCATGAAAAAGATCACAAGCTTCACATACAAAGTAGCAATAATTGTTTCAATACACTCAGTATTGGTTTCTCTACTAGACATTATGCTCCTCTGGGCCTTTATCTTCCCAATAACCTCAGATGTTCAACAAACGTTGGTTGACTTGAATTGTCAGTTGTCAAGAGACAATGCACCAAAGTGAAAGCCCCAGAAGCAGCTTCAGAAGCAAAAGAGTAGTTCTGACCTTCTCCTGCCGTTCTGTCTCTCAGTCCCATTCTTTCCTGAGTCTAGCCATAGAAACTAGAATCCTCTTCCCCAACTTGGGTCACAGAAATCAGACCCCTTTATCCCAAAGCCAGCCATAAAACCTAAAAATACGACTCTAACTGTTCCTCTGCCATTCTATGTAAAAACTGGCCATACCCAGAAGGAAGGAATGCATGCTCAGAGAGGCCAAAAATATCTAGACAGATAGGCCTTGCTGAATTGCCCCACTCAGTCTATCAACATTAAATCATAGCCTTTTCATACAATTATATTTCTGCATAGCTGCCTGTATTTAGTTGAATCTAAGAAGAAAATGTACAATTTTCCTGATATCTTTGGTTTTCCATGCTGAAGGCTCCCATATCACATAAAACTATAATTACATAAATTTATCTACCTTTTCTCTTATTAATCTGCCTCTAGTCAGTGGTTTTTTTTTTTTTTTTCTCAGAAAACCTTTAGAGTATGAAGGGGAAGTGTTTCCTTATCCTTGACACAGAGAAGTTAAACACTACATACAGTTGTTCAAAGACATTCATTCTTTTGACTGGTGCCAATGATGAATATCAGGACAATGTATAAAACAGGTTGGGGTTATTTATAGTCTAAGTCCATAGAAACAGTTCCTTCTACTCCCCACTGAAATGAACAAGATGAAGAATGCCCAACTTCATACTCATATGCCTCAGGTCCTAACCAATAAAATAGATTAAATTCACTAAAGCACCTAAATATCAATTAAATTGTAAATAAATCTGCTGTAAGAAAATAAGTAACTTAAGTATTTAAATTATACTCGTTTATTAAATGCTTTCACTTCTATTTTATATACTCTTAGGGGATTTTAGACTCTCTTGTCTAATTATGCTTTCCTATACAATATCAACACCTAAACTTCATCTAATCAACTTTCTCGTTTTTGTTTTTTTTTTTTTTTTGAGACAGAGTCTTGCACTGTCACCTTGGCTGGAGTGCAGTGGTGCTATCTCGGCTTACTGCAACCTCCATCTCCTGGGTTCATGCGATTCTCCTGCCTCAGCCTCCTGAATAGCTGGGATTACAGGCTCACACCACCTCACCTGGCTAATTTTTTTGTATTTTTAGTAGAGACAGGGTTTCATTATGTTGGCCAGGCTGGTCTCAAACTCCTGACCTCGTGATCCACCTGCCTTGGCCTTCCAAAGTGCTGGGATTGCAGGTGTGAGCCACCGTGCCCAGCCTCAACTTTCTCTTTTAGTCATAAATGATCAAAATCAATTAATATTCACTGAGGATGTGCCTTGTACTTGGTAGTATGTTAGGTTCTAGGACTCAGTGGCAAGACATAATTACTACCAGCATAGTATGTACATCATAGCGGCCAGTGCAGATAATAATTAAATAATTAGTTGTTTTAATCACAGTTGTTATAACTGCTATAAAAGACCACTATTGCAATAAGAATGGGCACATGATATGATCTAGGAATTGTGGAAGACTTTCTTTGGGCATTCTTGGAACTGAAGTCTAAGCTGATATTTGATGGATCAGAAGCTAGCTAGGCAAATGGTGAGGAAAGAAGAAGGTGGGTTCTAAGCAGAGAATAAAATGCCTTATAATAAAATAGTCCCACTTTATGGTTTCCAGAGCCAAAAATTCCTTTCAAAAACATATAATAGAACATATAAGTAAAATGATATTTCAACCAACTTGAGAAATATCAAAGTTATACCTGAAAAAACTTTTTAAAAAGTTAAAATTTTGATTTCACAATAAAAAAATTTGCTTGTCAAAAATTATTTTACCTTGTCATTGATGTGTATGCACTTACGAATACAAATCTGTCTTTGTTAACTATATGTACCAATTAAGCTTTGTACTCAGGCAGCTGCT
Source organism: Aotus nancymaae (assembly GCF_030222135.1). NCBI lineage: Eukaryota > Metazoa > Chordata > Mammalia > Primates > Aotidae > Aotus > Aotus nancymaae. The sequence goes on from NW_026988413.1 coordinate 38,116,785, forward strand.
ATTCACACACAACTAACACTACTTTCAATGGAGTTCTTTTTATAGAAATTTGTCTTTGTTAGTCACTAATAAAAATGATGTATACAGAAAGAATAAAGATAATCAGATATTATTATTTTAATTTTTCAGGGTTTGAAAAGAAAAGTCTTTTAATGGATGTAAGAATAACACAGTTATTGCCATTGAGAAAATTTAATCTCCTTTGTGGTCTGTTTTATACCAATGAAAAGAAGACTTCTAGAGAATTTCTGATATATAGAATTATACAAAAATATCATAATCAGGAAAAGTTTTAAGTAAAAAATTTTAACAGATAAATGGTCAGATTAAACAAATTTTAATGGAATATTATGAAATTTATTTGCATGGTATGTCAGTTTAATGAGAGTAAGATAAAACTTAAGGGAACAAATGAAAACATCTTATTTATAGTCAGTTTTCTCTAGATACCTATGTATTTAAAATATACGATTGAGAATTTTGCAAGTTTTAAGATAATATTTTTTTATATGTACACTTTTTTTTTTTTGAGACAGAATTTCACTCTTGTTGCCTAGGCTGGAGTACAGTGGCACAATCTTGGCTCACTGCAACCTCCACCTCCCAGGTTCAAGCAATTCTCCTTCCTCAGCCTCCCAATTAGCTGGGATTACAGGCATGCACTAACACACCCGGCTAATTTTGTGTTTTTAGTAGAGACAGGGTTTCTCCATGTTGGTCAGGTTGGTCTCCAACTCCTGACCTCAGGTGACTTGCCTGCCTTGGCCTCCCAAAGTGCTGGGATTACAGGTGTGAGCCCCAGCATCCTGCCTACATGTGTACTTTTATATGCCTATACATATAATCACATTTAAAATATTTATACAATGTTAAAATACTTTTAAAAAGTATAAAATTTATTGAATATTTTATTTTAATAACTCAAAAAGATTGGCTTGATTTCTTTTTTAATTAAAACATATCTTTGGCCGGGCGCGGTGGCTCAAGCCTGTAATCCCAGCACTTTGGGAGGCCGAGGCGGGTGGATCACGAGGTCGAGAGATCGAGACCATCCTGATCAACATTGTGAAACCCCGTCTCTATTAATACAAAAAAATTAGCTGGGCATGGTGGCGCGTGCCTGTAATCCCAGCTACTCAGGAGGCTGAGGCAGGAGAATTGCCTGAACCCAGGAGGCGGAGGTTGCGGTGAGCCGAGATCGCGCCATTGCACTCCAGCCTGGGTAACAAGAGCGAGACTCCATCTCAAAAAAAAAAAAAAAAAAAAAAAAAAAACATATCTTTAAGATTTTCCAAAATTTCGTAACTTTTTCTTATTAACATGGGATAAACAAACTTCTTTGTATTCTAATATTCTTCGGTGACTCTTGACAAATGTACAGCTAAAGTTGCAGGTGTCTGATAATCTTGCTCTTTAGATTGTCCCATATAACCTCATATTGACACTAGTATCAGTAAACCTGAGATGATAAGTCTATGATGACCAGCCCTGCCCTCTCAAACTTCCAGTTCACTCAAAAGGTCCCTTTAAGCAGACACACAAAGAAATATGCATAAAAAGAAAGGTATATAAAAGTGAATGTATGACCTTGTTTGATCAGTATTTTCTCACATTTTTACCAATTACCCTAAAAATATAATTAATAAAGCACTTTTCATTCTCAAAAGTGTGCTGGGTTGGATAATAAATCATATGGTCATCCAATCTGAGGTATAGGGATAATTATGCAATTATGTAGGATGCCAACCACATTCAGCTTAAAAAAAGATAAAAGGAAGAAAGTCCAAAAATTTTGGGGATATATACCTTTAATGAATATATCCCTTAATGAATATATCCCTTAATGAAACTGACCATGTCTATAATAATATTAAATGTAATTTGCCTAAATACCCCAATTAAAAGGCAGCAATTGATGTGTTATATAAAAACACACACATACACACACAAAAAAACCCAAGAACCAACAACATGTTGCTTATAAGAAACCCAACTTAAATTTAAAAATTTAAATGGCTAAAACTAAGAGTCTAAAAAATATATACTCTGCTACCGATAACTAAAAATTTGTACTGGCTATATGGCCATATTAATATTAAAGAAAGTTGATTTTCAACAAAAATATTAAGAGGTTCATTTCATAATAACAAGCAGGTTATTAAAATTATATAATAATTCTTGACATTTATATACCTAATAACAGAGCTTCAAAATACATGCAGCAAAACTGATAGGTTGCAAGCAAAAAATAGACAAATCATCCAATATAGTTAGATTTTAATTACCTACCTCAATAATTAATAGAACAATGGAAAGTCTGCAAGAATATAAAAAATAAGAAAAATTCTAACAATCAATTTTACCTAATTTATGTTTATAAAATACTCTATCCAACAGAAGCAGAAGCAAACTACACATTCTTTGCAAGTATATGCAGAAACATATTTTTGTCCATAAAACAAGTCACAATAATTGAAAAGAATTTAAGTCATACAATGTATAATTTCTGAACACAGTGGAATTAAATTAGAAATCAATAAGAAGAATATATCAGGAAAATCTCCAAACATTTGAAAACTGAAAAAAACACATTTCTAAGTAACACATGGGTCCAAGAAGAAATTAAATAAAAAATTAGAAAGTATTTTGATCTTAATGAAAACAAACATAAAATATATAACAATTTATCGGAAGTCACTAAAGTAGAAATTAGAAGAAAATGCACAACATTAAATATCTAGTGAGATATTTAGTGAGAAAAGAAGAATACTTTCAAAATCATGGGCTCATCTCCCACCTTAAGAATGCAATGACAATCAAACTTCTAGCAGGATTTGTTTTTTGTCTTGTTGGGATTTTTCTTGGTAGATATTAAGAAGCTGATTTTGAAATTGATATAGAAATGCAAATGATTTAGAATATACAAAGTAACTTTGAAAAAGATAAAGTTCGAAAAACATACTATGGGATTTCAAGACATTACAAAAGTACAATAATTAACAGAGTGTAACATTGACATCAAGATAAATGAACAGATCAACAGAACAAAGTGCCATCCAGACACAACCTCCAAATATATAAACAAATAATTTTTTACAAAGGTGCAAAGGTGATTCAGCCAAAAAAGAAGAATTTTACCAACAAATGGTGCAGAAACAATTGGTTACCTATGCAACCAACATGAACTAGAATCTAAAACTTAAACCATATAAAAATGTAATTCAAAATGTCATATACACAAATATAAAACCTAAAACTCTACAATTTCTATATGAAAACATAGAACAAAATATTATTCCTTTGGATTAGGCCAAAATTTCTTTGCCATTATACCAAAAGCACAATATATAAAAGAAAAAATTAATAACACAAACTTCAAAATTAAAAACATCTGCTTTTTAAAATACACTCTAAGGAAGAGGAAAAGGTAAACCTCAGAATGGGAAAAATATTTATAATTATATAACCCATAAAGTATATCTACCTAGAACATATGTATTTTTAAAAACCTCAAAACTCAGTAATAAGAAAGTAAACTGTGGAGGGCTGGCCCCCTAAAGTTTTGCTAAAAAATCACTGACATGAGGCACACTGATTAATAGCAGAAAAGGCACACAAATTTATTTAACATGAGAGTGTATACATGACAGTCTTCAGAATGAAGACACAACCCACCAGTAAGGTACAGAAACTTACATACCATTTTGAAGTTATAGAAAGTTACAGAAAAAATGCAGCCTCAGAGCATGACCCAAAACAGGTTATTTTGGTAAAGTAGATTTAATGGCAACACAAGAAAGCAAGGAAATTCCTTCTGGGCCTCAACATCTTTACCCTAAAATAGTTTTGCTGAATTTCACACTGGCATTGAAGTCATTCCTCTGTTCACCCATGACAAATGTACACCTAATTGATTCTTCCACCTAATTGTTTATGTAGAAATGCAGATTCACTAAGCCAGACTAAGCCCTAAGAGACTATTATCTTACCCTCTTCTCACTGATATAAATCGTGTATTCAGTGAAAGGCTGATCGAAGACTCAAAAGAATGCAAGCATTTGTCTTTTATCTACCTATGACCTGGAAGTCCCCCCACAACCCTGCCCCCACTTTGAGGGGGGCCTTTCCAGACTGAACCGAGGTACATCTTACACATATCGATTGATGTCTCATGTCTCCCTAAAATGTATATAAGCAAGCTGTATTCCAGCTGCCTTGGGCATATGTCATCGGGCCCTCCTGAGGCTGTGTCATGGTTGCATCCTTAACCCTGGCAAAATAAACTTTGTAAATTAGTTGAGCCTTGTCTCAGATACTTTTAGTTCATACTTAGAGATATGAAAAGCCAAATTTCTTCACAAGGAAAAAAAATGTATCCACTAACGCTATGGGAATTACAAGTGATGAAGGAAATTAATAGCCACAACAACACTCACATTATCATTATCCCCAACCTAAATTAGGTAGAGTTTGATCTTATTGGTATCCATGCAGGTTTTTATTATTTACAAACCTAGTAACCTCTGAACTTTTCATACATAAATATTTTTTCTTTTCTTCTTTTTTAGGCTAGACCATTTATTAAATTACAAAATGAAATGGCTCGTTTGATTAAAGCATATATTATGCTCCTGACTTAAAACAAATTGAGCTTTTAATATAGACACTAATCTTAACATGCAGCATAAATAACTGAAGGGTAGAAAGTGGAATGAAATAAAATGCCTAATTTACATAATATTACATAATGCATTGCTGAGGTAACCTTTGGCTTACAGAGTTACTTTCTGGAAGATAGAACAAAGTGCATTAGTGCCATCTCCTGGCTAGTATAACAATCCTGAAGATGTGTAAATTTCAAGAAAGTCCCTTAACTTAATAAGTAATTCATATTTACTAACATGATAAACAGAGGGGCAAGAAGCCTATAAATTTTTCCTTTAATGGTAGTATTATTTCTTAAACAGAGTATTATGAAGATTAAATATTTCTATACAAAGCTATTATTTTTATTTTTACTTTTTAGTACCTTACCTCTTACATCATGAAATGTTGTAGTTTTAATATATATTTATATAATGTATATTTATGTAAACATTAGTTATAATTATATAACATGTATTTATATAATTATATTAATTATAAATATATGGTTTATATTAGTAAATAAGAATTTATACTGAACTTATAGGGACATGTATAAGTTATATCATGTTATGATATTAACTTCCTAATTAAACAAGTAAGGATTCATGCCTCATGAAAGCCTCTCTTTTGTAATTTAAAAAAGTAATTAAGTAGAATTGGAGGGAAGCTATTACAATCATGTGCTAAGGATGTGACATTCCCAGCCCTGCATTTTCTGTTCTTATTTAAGGAAATGTTTTCCAGTGGAAAAGCTTTAATGACTTTATTTATTTATTTATTGTGAGTGATTTTTATCAAAAAGATCATTGCTATAAGCTCCACAGTCTCACATGCTCTCATTTGGCCTATTTCTTATATTTTTAATTCAATAGAGATATTACACAGAAGTGCATTTTATCATTTTTCCATTTAAAGCTGTGGATGCTTTTTCCTCCTTTCTCATTAAATTACTAATATTTTACATACATTTTTAAAAATGATAGCAAACATATACTTAATAAAATACTGTTGCCTAAACTACTAATTAAAAATTGCTAAAATTGAATAAGTCAAAAGCCTAGAAAATCATCAGCAAATGTAAAGTTCATGATGTAAAAATGTTTTTCTTTTTGTTCAAAGATGTACCCACAACATCTAAAACAGTATCTGATATAGAGTAAGTGTTCAGTGTATATTTACTGACTTCTTAATAAAAGAGATAATTGGACAAAAAATGTATTAATAAATAATAAAATTAACATAAGTTAGATCTGGAAGTTTTGTTCTAACTTATTTCTTATATCAGAATATTTTAAATAGAATGTACATGTATAAACACATACATACAATTCATAAGCTACATTAATTTACAAACAAGCTATTAATATAAGGTTCTGTGTTTGGTCCTCTTCTTTTTTGTCTGCCCACTTCCTCTTAGTAATTTTGTTTATCCTCAACATTTTAAACAGCTCCTCTATGTAGATAACTCCAAAATCTCCACCTACATTCACATCCTCTCTTCTATACTCTAGACCCAAACCACATTTTTCAAACTTTCTACTGGATATGCCTGTATATATATATACCTAGTATATCTGCTAAGTGTACTTGTTCTACAAACACTTCAACCTGATTATAACATCAAGCCATTCTCCCAGCTAATAAGACTTGAAATTCTATTAAACTTCATATAAATGCCTCCCACTTCAGACACCATACACACACACACACACACACACACACACACATACATACACATACACACACACCACTTTCCATTCTTGCTGTCATATGCCCAGTTAAAATACTAATTAATTTTCACTTAGCCAGATTCAGTAATCAGTCTCATGGCTATGAAGACTTTGGTCTCTCCTCACTGCATCGCCTCCTAATTCCTTCTGCCATTTTAATCATTCTAGAGTAGCATTGTCTCAAAATATCTTAAGCAAAATATTAGTTCATTGTGTCAGGTGAATAAAAGTCTCTGACCAAATAAGTTATGGAAAAACTAGATTTTTTAAAAAGTTAAAAATCCATGTACTTACTACAGAGATTAAAATATGCTAATGTGAATGTGAGCTTTCAATAAGAGAAAATACCATGCAGTTTCTCCCTCTCTTACTTGGACTTTAAACTTTTTAAAGTGAAATCATCTCTTACACCAATGCTCCATAGAAGACGCTTTGAAGAGTACTGCTATATAGCATCATTGTAAGAACTTCTCTACTCTGTTCAAAAAATAAATTTTGGAGAATATACTATGGAGAGCATACTCCAGAACTCTGCTGTTCAGTAAGCCAACTACTAAGCAAGGTGTGGCTATTTAAATTTAAATTAATCAATATTAAAAAACACTTTAAAATTCAGTTTCTTAGTCATATTAGTCACATTTCAAGTTCTCAATAGTCACATGGGGCTAGTGGCTGCCATACAGACAATACAGATACACAACATTTCCATTATCACAGAAAGTTCTATTGGACAGTGTTGCTCCAGAGAAAGACTAAGTTCAACCATTTAGTCATTGTTTGACATAGGACAAGATTCTAAACTATTCAGGATCTGCGTTTCCTTATCTATACACTAAGGATAATTATAGCATCAACTCATAGAGCTAACTGTGGAGAAAAAGAAACTTTGTATACTGTTTGTGAGAATGTAGATTGGTACAGCCATTATAGAAAATAGTAAAGAGGTTCCTAAAGGTAGCACATGACCCAGCAATCCCTCTTCTCAGTGTATACTCAAAGGAAATAAAATCTCTGACTCACAAAGATATCTGTACTCACATTTTCATTGCAGAATTATTCAAAATAGCCAAGATATGAGATATGGTTTGGATGTGTCCCCACCCAAATCTCATCTTAAATCCCCCATGTTATGGGAGGGACCTGGTGGGAGGTAACTAAATCACAGGGGTGTGTCTTTCCCATGCCATTCTTGTGAAAGTGAATAAATCTCACCAGATCTGATGATTTTAAAAACTGGAGTTTCCCTACACAAGCTCTCTCTTTGCCTGCTGCCATCCATGTAAGACATTAACTTGCTTCTCTTTGCCTTCCACCACGATTGTGAGCATCCCCCTACCCCCAGCCATTTGGAACTATAAGTCCATTTAACCTATTTTTCTTCCCAGTCTTGGGTGTCTCTTTATCAGAAGCATGAAAATGGACTAATACAATATGGAAACGACCTAAATGTCTGTCAACAGATGAATGGATAAAGGAACTGCACTACATGTATACAATGGAATATTATTCAGCTTCAAAAAAGAATTGTGAATTGAATTTGTCAATTGCCACAACATACATAAGCCTGAAGGACATGATGCTAAATAAAATAAGCCAGATGCAAAAAGAAAAACATTGCATGATTTCTCTTATATGTAGAATCTAAACACAAACCAAAAACATTCAAGTATACAGAGATAGAGAACAAAGCAGTGGTTACCAGGGGTTGGACAGGTAATGGAGAGATACAGTTCAGTGGATACAAAGTAGCAGATATGTAGGAGAAACAAGTCTAGAGATCTAATGTACAACATGAGGACTATAAATAATATAATCATACTGTACGTGGGATTCATGCAAAATGAAAATTTGGCTGCTCTTGACATAAAACACAAAAAATTAGCAAGCATGTGAGATCATATGAGTATGTTGATTTGCCATACTATAGTAACTTTTTATTATCCATATATACCCCATAACATCATATTGTATGCCTTAAATATACACAATAAATTCATTTAATACAATAAAAAAAGAAATGAACTAATACATGTGAAGTATTTAGAATAGGACCTGACATAAGTAATAATAATTCAGTAGATGTTAAGCAATAGCATTCATTAGTATTATTAAAATTATTCTTCATCACCTAGTGGATAAAAACCAAACTTTTTAATCTGCTATTCAAATCCTTTTTTGATATTTCCCACTTCTCTTTCTTTCTGCTATTTCATTATATTCAGCTTGGCTTCTAATCAAAATCTCACATCCTCGTAAATATAAATAGCAGGCTCAGTACCTTCGATAAAACTGTCTACTTTGCTGGGAATGCCCCCTTTACCTCCTATCATTGCCCCATCTAGATTCTGTTCATTATTTAAAGTCAAGATCAAATATCACCTTTGCCACAAAACAAGAAAGGAACTGTCATGCCCCTTACTCTGATGGCTTGCCTTCTGAATCTGTTTTTGGAAAACCCAATCTTGTTTAATAGTTATGTGTATGTATACCTTATTTCTTTTACATAAATTGTCCTTTACACCATGCTATACCTTATATTCTGTGAAGATAATCAATAAGCATGTTCTAAATAAATTAATAAATCATATTTTAACATAAAGACATTGGCTTTGCAGAGTTCAGCTCCTCACTCTACTAAGTGACATATGCTATTTGCAACTGTATCTTCTATATTTACCATCTTTATATGGTTTAAAATTTACTCTTTAATGGACATGTGAATGCTAAGGAGAAAATGTGTTTTCCAATAAGAAAAAAAAAAAGGAGCTCAGAGTAAGTTATTGGATCAACAGAATATTAAAATCAAATAAACCCTGTTAATATAAACATACATTTTACTTTTAGAAAGTGTTTTATCTTCAAATGATTGTTTCTAACAAATTTTATTCCGAAGTAGAAATAAAAATAAAAGTAGTATTCTTGTTTGATATAAATTATTACTGAAATTTGGGTATATATTCTGCCTGTTTTAAATGCTGGCCATCAAGTGACAGAGGGAAAATGATAAGAACATATTCATCCTGAATGAGCATAAAATATAATTTCATGAATGTAAAACACTTCAAAAAATTTTAAAAAGTCAATACACCAATTAAAAGTGCAGTTGGGCATGAGTAAGCCAGACAGTTAGCAATATTTTTAGATGCAATCTTTATATTGGACAAGTCAAATAATATATCCAATGTATCAGAACTTTTTTATTGTTAGAGATTGATTAATAGGAATTTTCACCTGCTTTTAGAATGTATTCAATGCTTGTGAATGGAAAGAAATACTGTTTCCAAGAGGGCTTTAAAGTTCTCTTAAGGATGAAGACCCCACTATAACTTTACTATGACAGCGATAGGTAGTAAGAGCTTAATTATTGATATAAAGATGTTAATAGTGGTAATAATTATGCAGCTACATTTCCACTGTTTAAATCAGCTCTTTGTTTTACATATTTTGTTGTCAGAAAGCTGCACAGTTTAAAACCATTTAGAATTTTCATGTCCATATATATTAAATTCAAAAGAGAAATGGGTAATTAAAATTGATTAAAGATGTACTCTAGATATGATATCAAAAAAAAATTTAGAGAGACAGACAAAGATGCATTTATCTGAGTTACTAAGGTAAGTAATTTCATATGCAAATTTGTCATTACCTCAACCTATCATTTACTACTTAATGCAAAATAGTTTAATCCAAAGTCATCCTTTGCTTTTCTCCTGTCCCATCAAAGCTTTTACTCATCTTGGGCAAACATGTTGAAGTAAAAACAACAACAACAACAAAAACTCATGTTTCTATGCATTGAGCTAAAATATATATTAAGTCCTACCCTAAATAAAATTGTAAAGTTAAACTTGGCACCCTTCAAATTTCCTAATGCGAAATGACTCTCCTCCATCAGAAACAGCAGCATCAGCATGACACTGAACATAATTTAAACTCTGTTTGAACTTTAAAAAAAAGAGAGAAGCCGGGCGCGGTGGCTCACGCCTGTAATCCCAGCACTTTGGGAGGCCGAGGCGGGTGGAACACGAGGTCAAGAGATCGAGACCATCCTGGTAAACATGGTGAAACCCCGTCTCTACTAAAAATACAAAAAATTAGCTGCGCATGGTGGCGCGTGCCTGTAATCCCAGCTACTCAGGAGGCTGAGGCAGGAGAATTGCCTGAACCCAGGAGGCGGAGGTTGCGGTGAGCCGATATCGCGCCATTGCACTCCCGCCTGGGTAACAAGAACGAAACTCCGTCTCAAAAAAAAAAAAAAAAAAAAAAAAGATAGAGAAACTTCTAATACTCCACTGATTACTTCATTTTGGTGGGCTTAATTTAAAAGATTTAGACAAAATATATCTTTAGCCAACTTTATGAAACACATAAAAGGAGAGAGATGAGTAACTATAATACATATAAGAAATACTACTTTATGCTGACAGATATTTTAACATGACTTACAGAATCCATTTTTATAACTTTAATTATTACAATTACTCCTGTATATAATTTGGAGTAAAAAAAATGTGTGTAATGTGATTCTGTTGGAACATACATCAATCCTTTTTTTAATAAAAAAGATTATTATGATTAAGTAAACATTACAGATTTTCTCTTCCACAAAGTTGGTATAAATTCTGAGACCGTACTCAATTGTATAGTTTACAAAGTATTTCTCTGAGGAAAATAACTTGATATTTGTTTTCCTTGCAGAGTTTAATTTTTAGAAAAACATCATTTACACAACAGTAAATGACTGCTAGAGGCTACACAACCCAGAAAAATGATAGTAAATGCCAGATACCATAGGATTTAGGGAGGTGGAGTTGGTTGAAATACACATAGCAGACTTCCAGGGAGAAAAGAGCTATGCAGAAAAAGAGCTCCAGACATCTGCACAGGGATCCTCCTGAGTATTTGCTGAGTAATGACAGAGCATACATACAGTTAAACTCCAAAAGTGGGATAAAGAAAAACAGAGGAGTCTTAAACTCAACAATTTCTACACATTACATCTTCAACTGCTCAATATGGAGAGCCTTCAGTCATTCTCAAAGACATTCAAACATTCAGTGGAATCGCAAGAATGTTCAAAGACCATAGTATATACATATATATGTAAATATACATTTTATCATAGCATATATTCATTACATATATTCATGATATATATGTGTATATGTGTGTATATATTATGTATATTGATATATAAACATTTTATATACATATATACAGAAAGAGAAAGAATAAGCAGTTATCTATTTAATAATTCAACCTCCAAAAAATTCTCTAGGTTACTGAAATTCTTCCCGAGTTGCTCTTTATTCTACTGTTGTGTTTATGGACTTTTTTTCTTTCAAATGAAAACAGTCCTGGTAAGTATAATTAAGCCAATAATGCCTTGACCTAGATGAGTTTCTCAGATCACAGAAGAAAGCCCTTTGTGAGATGTTGAATACAGGTAAGTATTTTACCCTGACAATCAGGGAGAACCAAGTCTTCTGGTTCCTGACCATCCCTCTATCCAAAGGCATAGTTTCACCTCTACAGATGTGATTAGATTACACTCATTACTAATGAAGACAGCTTAAGAATTGCAACGTGCCACAGAATCAATTGTTAATTCCTAAATGGAATTTTAATAGCATATGGTCATTAAGTTTTTATAATTCTTAAATTAGTTGAAAAGTGAACAAGTCAGTTCATGACCATTTTTTATGTCTATAAGCCAATCAGCCAGACTAATGAATTTTCAAACAGAACTAACCATTTTCTGGTTTCCTACTAATCAGGATATTTACCTTCTCATCATATGTCATCCCATCTAGTCTAATCAACTTGGCTTGCTTCATATCTGAGACTCTATTTTCCGTGAATCAGTTTTTGTATGCCAAAAAAGTCATAAACATCACCTCCAAAATTTTAAAAGGACATCATACAAAGAAAAAAATTGCATAGCATTGCTTATGAAGTCCAGAACTATTGAAAATTGAATAACTTAATAAACAATATTATTTATTGAGTGCTTGCTAGGTGTATGGCACAATTCTAATTTGCCTGATTCACATCTAAATCTATAAGGAAAGCACTATTATTTTAATACACACTTTGTCAATGAGGAAACTGTGATGAGGTAATTTTAAATAAGATTAAGTAAGGTTATTTTTGTATGTAATATCGAAGTAGATACAATCACTCCAGAAAACTCCTCTCAAAACAGAAATTGATAACAACCGTTAATTCTGTAAGAAGATAAAAAAGTAGTTTTCCCACAGCTAATCAAATTGGAAAGTGGGGACTACAGCATGGTGGGTTTTTTTCAATCTGCTTTCTAAAAATCAACTCCAGGTTCATTTTATCCTTTAGGAAACCTACAATCCATGGTGTTCATTTCACTGTCAAAACAAACTTTTCCAGCAGAGTAAAGAAACTCTGACCAATTCTATCAGTTCTTCATCATTCAAGAAGGATTGCTTTCACAAGTGTAGTCTGATCTCTGCCCCAACAGTAAGAATATCAGACTATATTTATGCCAGAATATCTTTAAATAATGTTTCCACCAACTGCAGTCTGATCTCTAATATTTGACACACTTTCTTATAGATAAATATCAGCATACTGTTGAAAAAAATAATGTTGCAAACAATTTAGAATGTTTCCAAATTTAAGACAAAATTAGTCTGAATTTGTTACAGATGAAATGGTCTTAACAGTAGCTAGAGCTCTGATATTCATTGGAGCAACTCAAAGACAGAATACACTATTTTATGGATCTATTTGAAGATGAAAAAATCTTTAGTACATATCAAATTTGACCTCACAACAACTTGCAGATATACAAGAAGAACGCCAACTAAACTTTGCTAAAAGAATTAGATTTAATTTAGTCACAGTGCAAAATAAATTGTAAAAGTTGAGTGGGGCCAGGCACAGTGGCTCATGCCTGTAATCTCAATGCTTTGGGAGGCTAAGGCAGGTGGATCACCTGAAGTCAGGAGTTCGAGACCAGCCTGGCCAACATGGTGAAACTCCGACTCTACTAAAAATACAAAAATTAGCCAGGCGTGGTGGTAGGAACCTGTATTCTCAGTTACTCTGGAGACTGAGGCAAGAGAATTGCTGGAACCTGGGAGGCAGAGGTTGCAGTGAGCTGAGATAGCACCATTGTACTCCAGCCTGGGCCGACAACAGCGAGACTGCGTCAAAAAAAAAAAAAAAAGGGACCACTGAGAACTATCCCAGCAACCCGACCATGGCTGATCTTCCCTGCACACCATGACCCACACTTTCCAAACCTTCTTCACTCCCACCAATACCGACTGTTCTCCAAACTATGAGATGTTGAAGAAGGAGCATGAGGTGGATGTGCTGGGGGAACCCCATAACCCAGCTCCCCCAAACTTCCAACATGATCCACATCTGCAGCGAGACCTCCATGCCCGACCATGTCATCTGGTCCCTCTTCAATACCCTCTTCATGCACTCCTGCCACCTGGGCTTCATAGAGTTCATCTACTCCATAAAGTCTAGGGACAGGAAGATGGTTGGCAACCTGACTGGGGTCCAGGCCTATGCCTCCACTGCCAAGTGCCTGAACATCTCAGCCCTGATCTGGGGCATCATCATGATCATTCTGCTGATCATCATCCCAGTATTGATCTTGCAACTCTATCAATAGATCAAGAGGAATCATCCAGGCCAGGGGCTCTGCCCATGACCTGTTTCCCACGTACTCCACCTTCCATTCCTCACCCTGCCCATGAGCCTAGTCCTGTATCAGTCCTTTATCCTCACACACTTTTCTACAATCGCATTCAGTAAAGTGCACGTGTTCCTAGAAAAAAATAGAGTTGAGTGAAATAACAGAAGATCTTCAAGAAGCAAATTATGGTCTTGGGCATAAAACAAAATTAATTTTGAACTTCCAATATCCAGAGTTATTTGATGTTAATTGTTACATGCTATTAATGTTAGAAAACCCTATGAAAAATCCAAACAGATCTATGAAACAGAAATCTGGGAATTTCTCTTTCAAAGGAATTTAAACTTTAGAGAAAGTGGGTTTTTTAAATCAAAAGAAATATCATGTGAAATATGTAAAGATAATAACCACTAAATAAAATCATTTTGCATTACCATGAAGAAAAGACACATACAAATAATCCTGAAACTAATTTCTACAGAGAACATATTTCTGGAATAATAGATAAAGCAATAGTCTCTACTAAGCAGAAATTCTTTAACAAATTAAGAAAAATTAAGTTGTTTGTCATATCCAACTTTCCATTCAGGTTTAAACCATGATGTTTCAAGTGAAAATAAACCACAGGATCCCCCTGGATCCTGTCCACAACACATGGGAATTCTGGGAGAGACAATTCAAATTGAGATTTGGGTGGGGACACAGCCAAACCATATCAACACCCAAAATAAAGGAAAGTAGTATATTGAAGAGATATCTACACTCCCATATTTGTTTCAGCACTGTTCACAACAGCCAAGATTTGGAAGCAACCTAAGTGTCCATCATCAGATAAATGAATAAAGAAAATGTGGTACATATACATAAATGGTGTACTATTCAGCCATAAAAAAAGAATGAGATCCTGTCATTTACAACAACATAGACGGAACTAGAGATCATTATGTTAACTGAGATAATCCAGGCACAGAAAGACAAGCATTGCATATTCTCACTCATTTGTGGGATCTAATAATTAAAACAATTGAGCTCATGGATGTAGATAGTAGAAGGATGGTTACCATAGGCTGGGAAAGGTAGTCAGGGACTGTGGGGGAGGTGGATTTATGGGTACAAAAACAAATAGAAAGAATGAATAAGACCTACTATTTGATAGCACAACATGGTTATAGTCAATAATAACTTAATTGTACATTTTTAAATAACTAAAGGAGTGTAATTAGATTGTTTGCAACATGAAGGATAAATGCTTATGTTATGAGGATGGATCCCCCATTTTCCATAATGTGATTATTTCACATTGCATGCCTGTATCAAAATATCTCATATACTCCACGAATACATACACCTACTCACAAAAATTAAAAAGAAAAAAAGAAGAAAAATAGAACTAATGATATCACAAGTTCAATTATGCAAAAGGGAAAAGGAGAGGGAATTAAAGGTGAGAGGAGAATTGAACAGAAGGAAAAGAATTCTAGAAGTCCCAGCTTTAGGTCGTAGGTCACAAACTTTAGTGTGCATCAAAGTCACTTGGAGGCACTAATTACTGGGCCATGTTCCCAAATTTCTGAATTAGTACATCGGAGATGGAACCAAGAATGTTCATTTCCAACAAGTTCCCAGATACTGCTGATGCTTCTGGCCAAGGACCTCCAGTAGAAAAACGTAGGCTTAAGGGAGTGAGCCAGGAATAGGGGAAGATGAAGAAGGAAACATGTAACACCAGGAAAATTGTAATTGCCCTCCTAAAGAGGCATTGCATTATAATACTCCATCAAAATAATTGATAAAGCCTGTGATTGGTAACTTACATTAGTAACGTTTGATTGTTGATACTGTTTTAAGCAAGTAGAATTAAGATGACCATATGTCTAGGCTTGTCTAAGAGTCTTAATTTTCTCCAATAGCCCAGCACAATAATTAGTAGCACTCCCTTTCTTTCTTGAGACTACCCCAACTGAAACAATAAATTATATAGCTACCTTACTTATTCATAAGAATGAACTATAAAATGTATGGAAGCTGTAAGGATGCTTCTTCTCTGTCTGCCTGGGTAAGAAATTAAATGAGCTGGTGCAAAGAAGCAACAAAGATCTTTATCTGCTTAATGCCCTTTCAAAGGATCTTTGAAAAATACTGAGTAGCAGACACTGCTCAAGATAGAGAGAGAGTAATTTATAAACCAAGCAGAGAAAAAAAATGAGTACCAGACTTAGAACCAGGATGATTAACAGCTAAGTATTTCTTAGCCCAGAGAAAAGGTATGCCTTTTGGTGGCTGGGCCTTCTCAGGACACGCTTCTAGGCAGGAAATAACTATTAATCTCCAGATAGTCTGACTCTGGGAATCTGAGAGTCAGAAAATAATCTTGTTTTTCTACCAACATCCCAGGGAATTCAGATGTATGGCATCTATAGACCATAGTATGAAGAGCACTTCAATAAACTTCATCAAAGTTTGATGCGTTACTCTCCCTAATAGAAATTACATTTTTAAAGCTTAACCCAAAGGAATCAACTTACGATAAAAAGAAATCCAGAAGTCAACTAAGTGTATACCAGAAGACCACATAGGCACTACTATTCTTCACATAGAGAGGCCTATGTTAGGTCCAAGATCTCAATTCCATCCTTCTAGTACCTAAATAGAAGTGCTGGCTGGAAGAAGAATGTCATCACAGTGGGCAGAACCTGTAATTAGAGCATCTGTAACTACTTCCTTCATGAAAATAGAAGTTCTCTAGTACTATCAGTAAACCATGGTGGGAGAATCCTTGAATTACTTCCATAAAATTCCTTGGGTCCAAGAGCATCAAGCATTGTAATTTGAGTTAGAGGAGTCCTCCCAGTTGTTATGAGAGATATGATAGCCTTTTACAATCTGAAGGCACCTTGACTGCTATAACTTGAAATTTCCTTTATTCAGGAGAATTTTAATAAAGTTGTCTCTGGCTTGATTTCTTTATTTTTCTCAGTAATGTAATACTTGGGCAAGATTCAATTTTGACATCTTGAGTTCTGAATAAATATGCATTTTCCATTGAATTGATGATATAGCTATGCTGAGTGTATCCTTGACATTGTGTCACCTTCTTGGTCATACACTGACATTATAAAGTTATTTATTACAACATTACATTGACAGCATCTTAGGAACACTGTGACAGCATTTTAGTTGCAATCAAAGAGAATACTGAAGCACATTTTGACAAAAATTACTTGGAAAGAAAAAATAACACTACTAAATAGTGCTTCAACAAAATCATCACAGATTTCAGAAAACCATTTAACTATTTGAATGCTAGTTGGCTGTTTCTTCTGGATCAATGGCAGTTAAAGGACTAAACTTTATTAAGAAAGACTTCCTCAAAAAATATAGAAAAGACTTTTGGCTGTCTCAGGAAGCAAAACAGAATTGAGAACCTTTTGCTTCTATTTTCAAGTACAAGGTAATATGATTACCTCCTCTTCACAGATTTTGCCAGATTACTATACAAAATGATAATCTATATTATAATGCATATTTTGTAAGTATGCATCTAGAAACATATATTCTAGTATCTAAAGGTAAGCAGCATGACTACCACAGAGGTATAGCATTTTGTTATTTTAATTTTAGAATAGGCTAGCAACCTATTTAATCCCAGAGCTTCATTTTGGACACATTTTTCAGCCTTATATTGTCAATATTTCCTCTGAGATCTGCATGTCAATTGCCCTCACACTACATGCTACTAAGTATTTTTGGCAGTAGACAGGAAAAAGGAAATGTAAAATAATAAAAACTAGCATTCATAAAATGCCAGCTATATACCAAACACGGTGGTACTAACCAAACACATTACATGTAAAATCTAATTTACTCATGACAAGAAATTTATGAAGAAATACAATTCTTGGTCGGGCGCGGTGGCTCACGCCTGTAATCCCAGCACTTTGGGAGGCCAAGGCGGGTGGATCACGAGGTCAAGAGATGGAGACCATCCTGGTCAACATGGTGAAACCCCGTCTCTACTAAAAATACAAAAAATTAGCTGGGCATGGTGGCGCATGCCTGTAATCCCAGCTACTCAGGAGGCTGAGGCAGGAGAATTGCCTGAACCCAGGAGGCGAAGGTTGCCGTGAGCCAAGATCGCGCCATTGCACTCCTGCCTGGGCAACAAGAGCGAAACTCCGTCTCAAAAAAAAAAAAAAAGAAATACAATTATTATTCACACTCTACAGATAATTAAACTAACACTTGCAAAGGACAAACACTTCTCTGTAGACACATAGCTAGTAAGCAGTGGAGTTGGAATTTGAACAAGTCTGGCTCCAGCTATCACTCCTCTTAGAAAGAAAATAAATGGAAAAAGTGCAGCCAGCAGTATGTAGATGGCGGAAAGGGATCAAATATAGCTACAAATACTTCCAACCCATGCTCATGGTTGCCTATTCATCTTTCTTGTTGGAAGGCTGGTGGAAGGGGAAGGTCTCTGGGCCACCACAATGAGTGAAGCCAGAGGGAGATTTACCAGACCATTACTGAAAGATGTTCCTGAGGTTCATTACCCAAGCAGTGATCTTTAGAGCAAGGAAATACAGTGATTGTACCAGAAATCTAGTGGACAGTCTGAGAGAGAACCAAAAAAGTTTCCAACCTGAGACAACTGGGCAGGAGTCTCTATAAATAAACATCAGAGACAGCAGCAGCTGGGCTTCAGATGTTGGATCACAATCAATAAGTTATGCAGATCCATTTAAGGCTCCATCATTGGTAGCCATATTACCTTAAGCTAATATACTGTTAGCTTTGGTATCAAATAATCCCAACATTTATTTCACTAGGATCTACTTCTAAAAGAATCATTCATCTGCACTATTTTTCAATTATAATCTTAAGGGGGTTCAATAAAATAAGTGATTTTCAAGGGACTTTCAATTACATGAACTTG
This sequence comes from Aotus nancymaae, assembly GCF_030222135.1. Classification (NCBI taxonomy): domain Eukaryota; kingdom Metazoa; phylum Chordata; class Mammalia; order Primates; family Aotidae; genus Aotus; species Aotus nancymaae. The sequence continues at coordinate 38,135,785 of NW_026988413.1, forward strand.
CTTAGTTGTGTTCAAGTAAGCACTAGACATGGGAGATGGGTGATTTCCAATTTAGGAAAATATGCTACCAATGTGTTGCTTTCAGTTTAGGGGAAAAAAATTCATTGCTTAAATAATTAACTTGAATACAGCTGTCACTTGAATCCCTGAATCTATTGCTAGAGATAATTACTGGTGAGTTAGCATTGTATTTGATAATTTATAATATGGAATGTATATTATTCCATTTCATATATATGTGTATATATGTATATTTATACATATATGTGTATATATACCTACACATATATATGAAAGAAAAGAGAATACACACACATCTGTTTTTGCTATGGTTTAATGGCTGTATAGGTTATAACTATATTGACAGAACAGTTCAAAAAATATAATAATAACATGGAAATATGTGGTTAAAGGTCATGGAAAGGTCATAGAAAGAACTACAGGTCTCTGCCTAAAACTTCCCCTTTCCCCAGTAATTCAATTCACATTCTCCATTTTTTTTTTTTTTTTTTGAACTTTTCTTTATCTTTTCTAGTTCTTTAGGTGGTTAACTTCTCTTCCCCAAACGGTTTTGTTGTATCTAAATTTTATTGTGTAATTGGTTTTCATATATTGGCTACTGAGTTTCTAACATGATAAATAAGAATGATCTTCACCACACTCTTTCATCTACTCCTGTTAATATTGTTTTGTCACTGCTCTGATTAATCAAGTACTCAAATTCAAACAAGATTTGTAAATCTACATTTTTAATTCTAAAAACCACAACCCCTTGACTTCTCATTAGAAAAGCTGATTTCACCAGCAAGGGTCAGTCAGGTGGAAATTGATAAGTACATACATTTTCTCCCTGTCAAAGAAAAGTGCTAAAATTACATTTCCTACTCTATAGGTCCAAGACTGTGATTCCTGTACTCCACAAAAGAGGAAGTTTAAGCAGGAAGTTTAAATGGATTATCCTGGTCTTATGTCTTTATCATCTCTGAATTTTCTTCTAAGCTCCCAATCATTCCATATTCCATTAAATTTCCTTTTATCCCTGGAGAACTCTCTACCCAAATCTTCTGATCTACTAATTGGGTCTAAGTTTCCTTGTACTTATATTAACTTATCTGGTTATTTCCCAGAAAGCTTATAGTCCTTTTCAAGTTTAAAAATTTTTGACAGTTCTTTTAAGATATAATTGACATGCAATTTTACATGCAATTAGATTTTCATATTTAAATATTTTAGAATTAGAGAAGAGTTGCAAATATAGAGCAGAGTTCCCCTATATCCTTCTCCCAGAATCCCCTAATATTAGCATTTTACATAATCACCATGCGATGCTAAAAATTTTAAAATTGACATTGGTACAATACTGTATTACTCAGGGTCCTCCAGAGAAGCAGAACCAATAGGATATGTAGAGATATGTAAGAGGAGACTTATGAGAATTGGTTCACTTGATTATGAATGCTGAGAAGTCTTACAAAATGCCATCTGCAAGCTGGAGACCCAGAAATGCCAGTGACATTTAGATTCAGTCTAAATCCAAAATCCTGAGAACCAGGGAACGCAATGGTGTAATTCTCAGTCCAAGGTAGTAGGCCTGAGAAATCTGCTGGTGTAGGTCCCAGGGTTCGGAGGCACAAGAACAAGTTCAGCTGTCCATGAGCAGGAGAAGATGGATATCCCAGCTCAAGAAGAGAGAGGATTCACCCTTCCTCTCTGCCTTTGTGTTTTATTTGGACCTTCAATGAATTGAGAGATGACTGCCCACATTGATGATGGTGCATCTTTACTTGGTCTACTGATTTAAATGCTAATCTTTTCCAGAAACAACCTTGCAGTCACATCCAGAAACGTTTTTACCACCTATCTGAACATTCCTTAATCCTGTCAAGTTGATAAAATTAATCATCACAACTGCCTAATACTACTTAGGTTATTAACCATAACAAATAGTATTTACTAAATTGTGGATTTTATTTAGATTTCACCAATTTTCCCACTAATTCTTTTTCTGTTCCAGTATCCAGAATCCAGCATTGCTTTCACCTGCCATAGTTCTCTTCTAATCTATTATAGCTACTAAGACTTCTCTTGTATTTTATAACTTAGACCCATTTAGAGTATAACTGTCGGGAAGTTTGTAAAAAGTTTCTCAATTTGGGTTTTGTCATATACATACAAATGTGTGTGTGTGTCATCATATATATTATATATATATATATAATCACGTATTTATATGATCAGAAATTTTGATCATTGCATGGTGATTTTGTAAATGCTAACATTAGGGGATTCTAGGTAAATGATATAGGGGAAATCTGCACTATAGTTGCAACTCTTCTCTAAGTCATATATATACATATAGAGATATAATAATCATGATTAGAATGAGCTTAGAAATATGGGAGATAAACATCACAGAGGTGATATACTCTTCTCAGTACAAAATTTCAAAAACTATACGATATATATTACTCGTGACATTAAATTTGGTCATTTAAGGTAGTGTCATTGCGTTTCTTCACTATAGTTACTTCTTTCCCCCTTGATAAATAATATATAATGAAGTCACTTTGAGACTATGAAAATATCCTGTTTCTTTTTAAATTTTGCCCACCAACCTTAACATTCATCAGTTTATCTTATTTGGAACAATTATTACTTTGGTATTTACATGGTGATTTGCTATTTTGTTCTTTCTATCCATATTTATTAATTAGAAATTTTCTGTGAGAAAAAATTTCCATTCCTGCCCATTTATCATTTTATTATGGATATGATAACAAAATTTTGGACCTCTGGATATTTATTTTATTCTTGGGGCATTTATCTAATGTCCTTATTCATTTATCTAAATTGTTTCAGCTTTGACAATTATGAGCTCTTTTAGGTTGGCTTTTGTGTTCTTTGAAATGCCTTACATTTTTTCTTTTCTTTCCAGGGGCAATGTTTTACTTTCTAGCACCATAAGATGCTCCAGGCTCATATATATCTTCTGTGTCCCAGCTGTGAAATCAATCACTTTTCTAAGTGATATGGCTCATTTCATCAGAGAACGCTATCTAAAAAGATCTAAGAACTACATATAGCCATGACTGCTACAGTGTTACTCTCGGAAGAGGAATAAGAAATACGGCCGGGCGCGGTGGCTCACGCCTGTAATCTCAGCACTTTAGGAGGCTGAGTCGGGCGGATCATGAGGTCAAGAGATCCAGACCATCCTGGCCAACATAGTGAAACCCTGTCTCTACTAAAATATAAAAATAAGCTGGGTGTGGTGGCGCGCGTCTGTAGTCCCAGCTACTCGGGAGGCTGAGGCAGGAGAATTGCTTGAGCCCGGGAGGCGGAGGTTGCAGTGAGCCGAGATCGCGCCACTGCACCCCAGCTGGCGCCTGGTGACAGAGCGAGACTCTGTCTCAAAAAAAAAAAAAAAAAAGAAATACATAGATGTATATTACCTCATGTATACACACATACCCCTATATTTATTTTTTATCTATGTATATTAACATATATTTTTTAAAACCTTGAGTTAATACTTATATGTGATTCCAATCCAGTATCACATAGTTCATTTGGACATTCCCCTTTGCTTGTTTTTAACTTCTTCATCTGACAATGAGAAAAGTTAGCTCTCATCACCTTCAACATATTGACATAGATGTGGTAACTCTTCAATATCCATGGTATCAACCAAGAGTGAATTGAAAATATTTTAATTGTGTCTATACCAAACATATATACACTATTTTCTTGTCATTATTTCCTAAACATCTCTTTACATAACACTTACATGATGTTAGTTATAAGTAATGTAGACATTATTTAAAGTATACAGCAAGATATGCATCAGTTATATGTAAATACCTATGTGAATACCATTTTATATCAGGGACTTGTGCATCCATGGATTTTGGTAACCAAGAGAGGTCCTGGAATTAATCCCCCAGGGATACTGAGGGATGAATGTTTATTTACATACCAGTTCAACATATGCTAACCAATATCCATGTAAGAAACAATATAATCAACTAAAGCACAATGTTTATAAACAGATCATTTTGACTTGAGTATTATAAGATGTATCAAAACATGGTTTTCCAAAGTGATGTAGATCAGCTCCTCCTTTCCTCACTCCTTTTGGTGGGGTTAGAGTGTTCATTTGCTATACTGTTAGAATCCTTTTTCCCAAAGAGCATTCCAGTTCATCCTTCTCTTCCCTCCCCTATACACACCCTGGTTATATTTAATTGGCATAAAATAGAAGTTTGTGTTATATAATCCTATGAGTTTTGACAAATGCATAGAAGCATGAATCTACCATCCCAGTACAAAACAGAACAATTCCACCACCCAAAACAGTATAATCAGATATCCCTTGTAGCTAAACCCTTTCACTCACCAAACCTGGAAACCACTGATCAGTTTGTGATCTGTTTGGTATTACCTTTTTCCACTTACGTTGCTATATAAATGAAAAGCATACGATATTAGCATTTAGGACTGATTTCTTAAACTTAGTACAATGCAATTAATATTTATCCATCCCTGCTGTTGAGTGAATATATGGCTTATATCTTTATATTGCTCAGAATTTCTTTATATTGATGCACTACAGTTTGTTCATCCATATTACATTAAGACATTTGGGTTGTTTCCAGTTTTTAGTGATTATTAATACAACCGCTATAAAAGTTCATCTATAATTTTTTAAATTTTTATAGATATATAATAGGTGTATATATGAATTACATGAGATATTTTCATACAGGCATGCAATACACAATAATGACATCATAAAAATTGCAGTATCTATCACTGCAAGCATTTATCCTTTGTGTTACAAACCATCTATTATAATCTTTCAGTTATTTTTAAATGTACAATCGAATTATTTTTTACTATAATTACCCTGTTGTGCCAGCAAATACTAGGTCTTACTCATTCTTTCTAACTATGTTTTTGTACCCATTAACCCTCTCCACTTCCATCTGCCCCCAACTCCAAGCTCTTCATTACCTTTCCCAGCCTCTGGTAACCATCTTTCTACTCTATCTCCATGAGTTCAATTATTTTAATTTTTATCTTCCACAAATACATGATAACATGTGAAGTTTGTTTCTCTGTACCTGGCTTATTTCACTTAACATAACAACCTCCAGTTCCATCCATATTGTTGCAGATGACACGATCTTCTTCCTTTTATGGCTGCATAGTACTCCATTGTGTATATGTACCACATTTTCTTTACCCATTTATCTGTTGGTGAACACTTTGGTTGCTTCCAAATCTTGGCTATTGTGAATAGTGATGCAATAAACAATGCAAATGCAAATATCTTCTTGATGTAATGCTTTCCATTCATTTGGGCATATACCTATGAGTGTGATGGTGAGATTGTAAGGTGGTTCTATTTTTAATTTTTTGAGGAACCCCCAACTGTTCTCCACAGTAGCTATATTGATTTACATTCCTGTTAACAGCGCATGTATACATTTTTATGTTAACATGATTTTATATCTTACATGATGAAACAGGTTAAATTTCTGGGTCATATGTTGAATGTATATTTATTATCTACCTTTATAAGAAACCGCCAAATTGTTGGCCAGAGTGGCTGTATAATTTTCTATTCCAACCAGCAATGTGACAGAGTTATCCTACAACCTCATCAATAATTGGTATTGTCGGTTTGAATAAAATTTTGCTTTAGCCATTCTAATTGCTATGTAGCAGTATCTCATTGCAGTTTTAATATGCATTTCCTAAATGACTAATGATGTTGAGCATCTTTTAATATGTATATTTCACAGTCACATATCGTCCTAGGTACAGTGCTTGTTGAAACCTTTAGCTCATTTTAAAAACTGTTTGCTTTCCTTTGGGAGGCCAAGGAAAGTGGATCATGAGGTCAAGAGATCAAGACCATACTGACCAACATGGTGAAACCCTGTCTCTAAAAAGAAAAAAAAATTGTTTGCTTTCATATTATTGAATTTTAAGTTTATTATATAGTTAAGATACAAGTATTTTAACAGATATGTAATTTGAAAATATTTACCCTTGAGTCAATGACTCATCCTTTCATTCTCTTAAATTGTCTTCCACAGAGCAAAGTTTTAAATTTTGGCAAAGTGCAATATTTCAAATTTTATTTTGTAGATAGTGCTTTTAATGTTTTATCTAAAAACTTGGCACACTCAACCAAATTCAGAATTTCACCTAAGTTTTCCTGGGAAAGCGTTAAAATTTTATGTTTTACATTTAGGTCTGTGATCCATTATGAGTTAGTTTTTGCAAAAATTGTAAGGAACATGTTGAAGTTCATGTGTTTACATGTAGATATACAATTGCTCTGTTTTTGCTTCTTTGTCAAAAAACAGTGAACTATATTTGAATGCACACATTTCTCAACTTGCTATTTTGTTCTATTAACCCATGTGTCTATTCTTTGGTCATTGTCTTTTTTTCTAGTATGGGTCTTGCTCTGTTATCCAGGCTGGAGTGCAGTGGCAGGATTACAATTCACTGCAACCTCAATCTCTTGGGCTCAAGTTGTCCTCTCACCTCAGCCTCCTGAGTAGTGCCACCACTCCCAGCTAATTTTTAATTTTTTTTGTACAGACAAGGTCTCACTATGAGACCCAGGCTTTTCTCAAACTCTTGATCTATTCTAGTGCTTTCACCTCCCAAAGCTCTGGGATTACAGGTATAAGCCACTGCACCTAGCCATCTTATACCTGTAACTTTTCAGTAAGTTTTATAATTGAGTACTTTGAATCTTCTAACTTAATTATTCTTTTTCAAAATTCTTCTTGTTATTCTACTTTCCTTTCCTTTCCACATAAGTGTTAGAATTAGTTTAACAATATCTATAAACAGAAAACCATCTGGGATTTTGTTTGGGACTGCATTAAATCTATGGATCAAATTGAAGAGAAGTGACATATTAACATTATTCAGTTTCCTAATACATGATCATGTTTTATCTCACCTTTTACTTTGATCTTTGATTTCTTTCATCTGCAATTTGTAGTTTATAGTATACATATTATTTAAATATCTTATCTATACCAAGTATTTTATTTAATTTGATGCTAATATAAATGGTATTATTTTTCATTTTCAAATTCCAATTATTTCTTGCCAGCATTTAGAAATACAATTGATTTTTGCCTATTGACTTTATGTCCTGTGAGTTTACCAAACTCACTTACTAGTTGTACTATTTGTACATTCTTTAATATTTTCTACTTAGGCAAAGGTGTTGCCTGAAATAGAGAACATCTTTCTTGCTTTCTATCTTTCTTTTCTTTCCTTTTTTCTTTGCAATCTGCACGTTTTATGTGTTTTTCTTATGTTAATTAAATTGACTAGGGCTTCTATTATCATGTTGAATAGGAGCAGTCTTAGGAAGAAAGTATCTAATCATTCACCACTAAGTATGATATTAACTAAAAGGTTTTTTAATGCCTATTTTGAGGTTAAGGACACTTCCTGTTTTACATACTTCCTTCTGTTATGAATGGATGTTGAATTTTGTCAAACATTTTTCCTGCATTTGTCATACATTATGTATGAGATGATCGTTCAATTTTTTTTTTCTTTAGACCACTAATATGGTAATGTTAGGCCTCCATCTGTAAGCCAAAGTCCACACCTGACCCTGCCATCTTAACTGTTACTATGATAATGTTAACATGAATACTCCTCACTGCCCCCCATCTTAACTACTTTACGCCTTACCCCACCTGCCACTGTAACTGAACTTATGGTAATGTATACTCCTTCCCCCACCCCCACCACTGTAACTGATCTTACTCTAACTTTCCACTGCCCACCCCAAACCTATAAAACCAACTCCTATCCCATGTAGATATACAATTTTGCTAACGCCCTTTGCTAACACTCTTTTCAGCCTTAGCCCACCTGCACCCAGGTGAATAAACAACCATGTTGCTCACACAAAGCTTGTTTGGGGGTTCTCTTCATTCAAAGCTCAAGTTTTAATAGGTAAATTACCTGGTTTGATTTTAAATACAGAATCAGTCTTGCATCTATTGGATGAGCTGTCCTTGGTTGTATCTCTTTTTTATATTGCTGGATTTTATTTGATAATATTTTGTTGACGATTTCTCTGTCCACAATTTAATCTTTTTGATATATCATTTGATGTCTATCATTAATAGTTTTTTTTTAAAACCCAGTCAATAGTTCTTCAAATCTTTTTTTTCCCTCGTTCTCTTTCTCTCTTTCCCTTCTGAAATTCTAATCATGTATATAGTAAGTCATTTAATACTGTCCAAACTTACTGGAATGCAGTTTAGAGTTTTGATTTTAGTTTCTTTGCTTGTTTCCACTTTTCATGTTTGTGTTTCAATAACTTTTTATAGGCCTAATTTCAAGTTCACTGATTCTTTCCTTGTCTGTCTTGAATCTCCTAATGAACCTTTAAAAGACATGCTTCATCTCCTTACTGTTTATCATTTCTAGCATTTCTATTATATTATTTCTTATAGTTTTTCATTTCTTTACTGAAACTACCCACCTGTTAATTGACATAACACCATTACAGTATTTAACATATTAAGTATAGTTATTTTTAATTTTCTTTAAAGTAATCCAAATATCTGTATCACATCTGAGCTCAATTCTTATAGTTGTTTTCTTTCTTTTGATGTATTTTTTTCCTGTCTTTTCATATGCTTTGCAAATTTGCCAGGTATCTTGTGTAGGACAATAAAGACTGAGGTAACTAGCTTTTTATCCCTGAAACTAGGCACATTTTTTTCTTCTGCTATGCCTTTAATGCTGGAAATTCAGGTAATTTAATTAGGAAATGGACTATTTGAGGTTGGTTTTTGCATTGGTTACCCTCATTGCACACTGTCTTTAAATTTTTCTGGAAATATCTTTTAAAAGGCAGTGTCTGATTTGTTTTGTTTTGGTTTTCAATGTCTGGCTCACCCTTAGCTATTAGTCATCTCTCCCTGCCACCTCAAAGTGTACCATGCAAACTAATTGCTGCTTAACACTTCCTTAGCCTGGTGATAAGGAGTTCAAGGTAGTCTTTTTTGTTATGATTAAACTTGTTTTATCCAGATGCAAAGTCTCTTACCTCAATATGTTTGCCCTATTGGTAATTTAAGTATTTCCCTGTCCCTTCACCAAAGAAAGGTTTTTCCGATTCTCTTCACCAACTGCAGTCTGTTTTCACAAGTGTCTTAACAGCAAAAGTGTTTTATTTCCCCTCTTCCCATATATTAAGGTTACTGTCCTAAAGAGTTTGAGGTAAAGTGCTCTAATAGAGTTTAGTGCCGCTTCCACAGAGTCTACTCTTCCCCACCCAGATTTTTACCGTAAGAGAAACTTTTTAAAGTTCTCCAAATCTTTGCTTTGAGTTCTGGCAGGATTCATGGAATGAAAAAAGAAAAAAGTTAAAAAAAAAAAAAAGTGCAATAGGATGAAGTGTTCCTTTATCAGCAATCCCTATAGGCTATATCCTTTCTCATTAGTGCACGCTTCATTAGACCCCACTATTTCACCACTCTTTCTACTTAAACTCTTCTTTCCTATATCTGGCTATATCTTTCCCAGTAAACCAATGCTCATGAATTTTCCATCTCTGAAATCACAACAAATTGTCAGGCAGTAGGCTCCTCTGTAATCTCAGCACTCCAAAGTCATGAACTTACTGTTTGTCCATTGGATGATGATGGTGGTAATGATTAAAAAGATAGTAGAACATCTTTTTCATCTCTCTATATCCCCAAGTGGAAAACTATTGTGGTACTTTTTGATTTATAATTGTGTTTACTAGAGTTCATACTCAGTAACTTAAAGAAAGAAGAGAAGGCCTGTATGGTGTGTAAATATTCCAAATACTTAGATGTCTGAGTATGATTTTGTTCTTTATTCACATTAGATTGCAGTTTGGCTAGGCTTAAAATTTTAAGTTAAAAATTCTTTTCCCTTTAAACTCTGAAAGACTTCCTCAGTTGTCTTCAGCAGCTAGTGTTGCTAATGGCAAATCTGATCCCATTCCAATATGTATTTCTTTAGTAGTGGCCTAATTTGGCCTTCTAAAAATCAACAGAGTCTTCTATTCATCCTTGGAACTCTGAAATTTAACAAAAATGGTTTCAGATTTGCATTTTTTTATCCACTGTGCTTAGCATTTTGTGAGTAGTTTCTTCAATTTTGGGCTGTTTTTCTCAGAGCTGTAAGTTATAATCCTTGATTTCATGTCTTTTTATAAAATTAATTTAGTTTTAATTGACAAATAATAATTGTGTATGTTTATGGAGTACAAGTGATGTTTTGATCTATGTATACATTGTAGAAACATTCAGTCAAGTTAACATATCCATAACCTAATCAACTCTTTATTTATTTATTTTTTTATGGTGATGAAGCAGGAAAGGCCGCAAAACAAACCTCTTGAACACCAAACTGGGAAGGATGGGGTGATTTATTCAGCTGGGAGTAGCAGCAGCATAGTTGCCTAACAGCAGAACTCCCCCACAAAGAAAATCCTTGCCCTTTTAAACGCTTACAACTCTAGAAATTATATGTGAAAGGGTCTTGATCCATAAAGTAGGCATGGGGTAGGTGACTCAGGTGGGGGTTGATTGTGTTTAAGTAAAAACAATGCCTTCCGGAAAGGTTCCTCCATACCATATCCGTGATCTATAGATGGGATTGTAGTTAGCAGTAGGGGTCTTATCCTTAACATGGCTGGCAGCACCAACTGGTCCCTCCTCTGGCTGACTTTTGAGATGTAATGTAGTAGGCTGAAGAGGATTAAAGGTCTCCTTCCTCAGTGAGAATGTTAAAAATCTATTCTTTTAGCAATTTTGAAATATACAATACATTCTTATAAACTTTTGGTTAACATGCAAGGCAATAGATTACTAAAATGTATTCCTCCAGTCTGACTGAAAGTTCATACTCTTTGATCTACATCCTGCCATTCTCATCGCTCCCTGGCTCATACCTCTACCTTACTCTCCGATTCTATGAGTGACTTTTTTAGATTCCACATGAGTGAGATGGCCATGTCCTGGAGGCAGCCAAATGCCTATACAGGTAGAGGTGATGAAAGCCCACCTCCAGGCTGAAGACAGTTTAAAGCCTGAAAGCCCAGCTACAAGTTAAATCCTCAGAGCAGACTGAGAGTTTTTCTTCCCATTTGGTGTGCCTTCCTCTGACTTAGCCTCACCCTTCTTTTATTTTACATACACCTACCCTTTCCTAATTGGCTTTCTACATTGCCATGCCCACCTTTGAGTAGTGTCTTCACTTTAACCTTTTTTGCATAGTCACAATCCAATCAGCACACACTCCCCATTCTGAGTCCATAAGAGGACCCACCCACACAAGAAAAGCTTTCCTGTTTTCAGGTAGAGGAACCACCCACAGCCTCCCCTCTCTGCTGAGAGTTTTCCCTTAACTTAATAAATTCTACTCCACTCACTCTCCAGTGTCCCTGTGCCTAATTCTTCCAGTTCATGAGAAAGAACTTGGACCTAGCTGAGCTAAGGAGCAGAAAGACTGTATCACACATATAAGTGACAAAATATAATATTTCTTCTATGCCTGGTTTATTTTACTAAGGATATTACTAAGGATAGTATCCTACAGCTCTATCCATGTTGCTGCAAATGACAGTCCTTCCTTCATTTTTAAGGTTGTATAGCACCCCAATGTGTGTGTATCTACTACAACATCTTTATTCATTCATTCATTGATAAATACTAACATTTCCTCCATATCTTGGCTATTGTGAATAATGCAGAAATGAACATGGCGATGTCTTCAACATTTCTATTTCCATTTTTTGGCACATATATCCAGAAGTTGAATTCCTGGATTATATGGTAATTCAGATTCTCTCTCAGTTATCTAAGCAGGAGCTATAGAAGAACTTAAAGACTGATAATAGGAGCTGAAAATATGCACAAAAATGGAGGTCATGAAGTATCAGTATTATAGTGGGCCACAAGTAAAAATATGATTATGTGAATGTTAGAATTAAACCAAAACTGAAATAGATAAAAGATGTTTTTATAATAGACTGTGAAGCAAATGATTACAGTAGAAGCAGAGATGAGGAAGAGTATATTCCTCAGTACAGGAAATGGAAGCTCTCCTACTGATGAATGCTAAAGCTTATTAGATTTTTCTGGAGCTTCAACTATTTTCTAGTCTCTATGGTCTCTAGTTTATTTCAGGACAATACTCTTGTCCTCATTCTCACATACAATATAAGCACAATTTTACTATTCAAGATAACCTGAGTCTGATTCTAGCCACCAAAATAACTTAGCACATTTCCTCAAGTAGACCATAAGCGACTCATGTGTCCAATTCTTTGCATGCACTACTACATATGAGGTTTAAACACCCAGAGATTCTTGATGTATTCTTTCAATGGTTCTAGAAACTAGAAAAGAGATGATGCTATGATCTAGAGATTAGACAAGTGGTGAGGGTACCTACACTCTTTCATACTGCTATCAAATATTAAAACATTGCTTTTGTTACACACATTACAAATAGGAGTTTACTTAAAGCACAAATTGTGACAGGTCATAACTTCTTTAACTGGTTATCACAAAACCACCATACTCTGAGACATTCTGAAACATCCCTGTGGTGAGTCAACAGAAATCTATAAATCTAGTTAAGATGCTTGAATTTGTTCTCCCTCAGAAGACAGTAACACAAGACAAGCTTCAGCCTGAGGTCATCATACATTTGATTCATGACATTTTTCTTGTTAGGTTATATCTGCTAGGAGTTAATAGTCTGAGAATTTCTTACATAAATGTAATGAAAAATATAAAATGTTTATACTAGGAAAGGAATAGAAATGATGAATAGAAAAAAAATTTCTACTATAAGCTTGTGATGTCAAAATGTTTATAACAAAAAATAATTTATATAATGTTTTCTGGTATTTGGCTTGAACATAAATGTTTTATCTTTAATATTACTTTAAAATACAACACAAGCGCCAGGAAAGCTGGATTATCAAGTCTATTTTACCTTAATACATAAATATTTTATGTATTAAAACACTTTTTTGTTATTAATCACAAGTGAAAGCTCCTGAATATAGTCAAAAGTTTTGCTTGCTTTCTCAATATTCCATGTGCATAAGAAGGAATTTATATAGACTCTTTTTAGTTTCAAAGTAAAAAAAATTTTCTAATAAATATCATATTTTATTAATTTTTATTCAATATTCAGTATAGATTTTTAGTTTTTAAAGTGATGAGTGGGTTTTTTTCTTATTATTACAATCCACTAATAATACAGCCCATCTGTTTCTTAAATAAGGTTATGCAGTAAATCAACCATCTTTACCTCAAGTATTATCAAGACAAAAATACAATGACTTAATATATACTTATAAAGGTGAATTAATAAAATTTTTAGCTGGTCTAACAAATTGTTTTAATAGTGATAGATTGACTATATCATGATTTTTTTTCTCCAAGGACATGGTCTTTACATTAGAACTTGAAATTAAGAGAAATTCACCATGAGTGAAGAACACTTGTCATGAGAAAAGCAGGAATAGTATTGACTGAATTGTTACGTGGTAAACATTTTTATAGGCCTTCTCACAATCTGCACAGAAAATTTCCAAAATAATATTGTGACATCTTTCCTTGGGAAAAAAAAAATTGAGTCATTACATTTAGATGTTGAGGAAAATAAAGATAAATCCATACTGCTCCAACTGACACTTCCAAAAAGAAGTGTCAGTTCAGAATATTACTAAGTCTAGACTGCATGAATAAGATAAAACAGTCAAGCCAATAATAAATCCCTTCTTCTTTAAGAAAAAAAAAAATTCAATAAAAGGTTTCAATTCTGACATAACTTTGAGGGAGATGCATTGTCTTTCAGATTCATAAGACCAAGGGAGTAAGGAGACTAAATGTAGGATCCTGGTTGTGAATTGAGACTAGAGCTGTTAGCACACTCTTCCAATTTAAAGGAAAGTCTAAGACCACAGAAGTCAAGCTATTTGGTCTTCTAATGTTTAATCCTAAAGAGGGAGCAAGTCCTACAGTCATGGTCCTAAGAAACATCAATCATATACAAGCCACTCCTATCTGGAGGACAAGCAGACCATGAGGCTATTCTGCTTTAATGAAGGATGAGAATTGTGTTGAATGAAACAAAGGATTAGTGCAAGTCATTCTCTCTAGAGCATTCAATAAACCATTCTCCTGCTTTTTAAAAATTAATCCATTTAAGTGAGATAGGGTTGATTAAAATAAGATCTTTCCCAGAACTCTTAAATCTTGCACCTAATTTCAGGGACTCCACACAGCAACAAATTCTAAAACATTACTTAGTACTATCTAATATTGATAGTAGCAGGAGACAAATCCCTAGGAAGATGAGGAGGGTCCCCAGTGAAACCACACCTTCAAACCAAGGACAGTTTAGACTGTAGTCAAGCTACAAGTCTCAGACAAATCCATGGACTAGATTGAGAACTTCTTTTCCCATTTGGCATGCTTTCCTCTGATTGATCCCTACCCTTAACCTATTTTGCATATACCTCCCCTTCCCTAATTGGTTTTTTAACATTATCATGCTCACCTTTGAGTGGTGCCTTTTAGTTTTTTTGTTTACTCATAAACCAATCACCATGCAGTCACTCATTCTGAGCCCATAAAAGCCCCAGACCCGGACACACTGAGAGAGGGACTGCCTGCCTTTGGGTGGGGGTAATGACTTGCCTTCAGGTGGGGGATTACTGCTTCAAGTCCCCTTTCCACTGAGAGCTGTTTCATTGCTCAATGAAACTCTTCTCCACCCTTCTCACCTGTTGGTTGTCATTGTAACCTCATTCCTTTTGGAGGCAGGACAAAAACTTGGAACCCACCAAACATGAGTACAAAAAAGGCTTTAACACTGTGACCGTCTGCCCTCTGCTGGCATGGGGAAGCTGCCCCATGTAACAAGAAGCAGTGGTGGTGCTGGAGCAACCCTGGAGCCATGGCCATAGTGGGGCAGTGGGACTGAATGAGTTGTAATATAAGTGGGAGTTGAAACACCCAGCCCAGCTGCAGGCTGAGCATGGGATCCAGGTCAGGGCACAAGCCAAGCACAGCCTGCATAGCCAAACCTTCAGCAGCAAGCCAAGGAAGGCATGAGCAGGGCTTGGGCAGGGGCATCACTGGCCACAGAGGTCTCTAGCTGGCGAAGCAGCACCAAAAAAATTCCTGCATCAATATGGTAAGTATACTGATGAAAAAATTGAAATAACATGCCCAAGATGACACTCAGGAAATGGCAAAAAAAGATGATTGGAACTCTCAGTAGCCTAATTCTAAAGTTCTTGCTCTAAACTCCTGCTGAGTTTTAGTGCCACAGCATTAACTATAATTATGTGGAGATCATGTAGAGAGGTAAGAAATTTCTCACCTTCTCCTGCAATTCCAGTAAGTTATTTGAATTCTCTGTGGATCCTACTCTTGACTTCAAAGTATTGGGGTTGTGTGTTTTACCCAGCGTGCACATGCAAACACACACAAACATGTGTGTGTGTTTCTGTGTGTATATTTTAAAATACATGCCATTTATTCAAACTATTCAGTATGAATACATTCTCTCAGCATTATTTTAAGTTGAGAGCAACTGAAGAGTAGATGCAAAAAGTATCTGCCTGTCCTCCCTTCTCTATCAGAAAAAGCAAGAGTATTCTTAATCACTGGAGACAATTCTAAACTCGTTAGACTAGAGAAACCACCCCTGGAATCTACATGGCAAACCTCACTAAAATAACCTTCTTTCATTGGTTTCTACCATAAACTTGCCTTCTCACAGCTGCTGTCCCTAAAAAGCAAAAGCATTTTTCTTTCCCTTGTAATTCCTCTACCAATGTATTTTTCTTTTGTTAAGACACTTCACACTCCCCAAGTCCTAACCCCTGTCTTTGAGTTATTCATCAACTGAGTACTCCTGGTTGCACAATGCCAGCTAATAAGCTTCTTATTTGTTGTTTGTTGTTGTATTTTTCTTGTTAATTTGCCTTCGTCAGTCTAATTTTCAGAGTCCTAGTCAATGAAGCCAAGATGAATAGAGAAAAAACTCCTCAACATTGACACTTCTTTTTGAAGTCCCTGGAGTCTTAAACAGAAGAGAGGGCTTGTATGTATGAGCAAAAGGATTTTTTTAAATCTTAGAATAAGGATTTAAAAAAAAAAACATTTCCACATTCAAATAAACATCCCTATAAAAACCTTCAAAGTACTAAATCATGGATACATTCAATCTTGTGTAAGATAAAAATAGGTGAACCCTTTATGATTAATCATTCATCACTATATTAAAAAAATGAGATGCTATAAATATGCTCACAAGGTTATGCATTCTAATACTACATACTGAATGTTTTTCCAGAAAAAAGTAAGAAAAATGAAGCATTAAGCAATAAAAAAAGGAAACTGTAAGAGGAGACATGGGAGTATTAATAATAAGCAAAGATATATCAATCTTTTAGAAGTCTTGGATAATAGAATTTTATAGTAAATCTCCATCTATATCTAGTAAACAATCTTGGTTTTCAATTTAAAACCCTATGTTCATGCCAACGGAACTGACAAGTCCTACCAAGATTAAAAGAAAATTCTTTGTCGTTGAAGACCTCTAATCTTGCTAAGGAAACAGAAATATTGAAGATAAGTTACTAAAAGTTACATTCAAAAACACCATCTATTTAATAATATTGCAGTTGGATAAGAAAAAAAATTAGACTGTGAGATCTTCAAAAATAAAAATTAAGAAAAAAAATTTCTTTTGATATGAAATTAAGAAGTCACAGAGAAGAGGATTGGCCAGTTAAAGCTACTATCTGCCATGCTGCTTTCAGAGTTTAAACAAAGGTATAGGCCAGGTGCTCTGCCTTACAACTGTAATCCCCACACTTTGGAAGGCCAAGGCCGGAAGATTACTTGAGTCCAGGAGTTTGAGACCAGTCTGGGCAACATGGTGAGACTCTGTTTGTACAAAAAATTAAATATTAGCCAGATGTCATGGCACATACCTGTAGTTCCAGCTACTTCGGAGACTGAGGTGGGAGGATTGATTTAACCCAGAATGTCCAGGCTGTAGTGATCCAAGATTGTACCTCTGCACTTAGCCTGGGTTAACAGAGTGAGACTCTACCTCAAAAAATAAAGGAATAAATAAATAAACAAAAAACATAAATCTAATATATAAATAACATCATCAGTATCTGCACACAACAAAATAATTTTACTATTTAATTATAAATTCAAAAACAGGAATTAAATATTTAAGTACCTTCTAAATGCTGAAGAATGTAAGGCTCCAAGAGTCTGGTACCTATGGGGAAAATGGAAAATGACTGTCAGAAACAAACCCCAGGAATACTCAACAGAAACTACACTGAAAGTACTAGAAATGCACATGAACACAGAACTATCACCAAGAAAATTTTATAAAATCATTAAGAAAAACAATAAAATTTAGCTAGGCTTATAGCACAATCGGCAGTAATTATTAAGGCAGCTTGCTCTTTGCCCCACTTTCTTATAGCTAGTTGCTGTTTATTTTATACTCCTTGTCACAGATACTGTGTTATTTTTTTGTTTTATAGATAAAATCTAAAACATATAAAATAATAAACTTTCTCTTTGGGTTTTCCCTTTAGATTTTGCATATTAATAAAAGTTGATTGTCTGAAGGGCCCAGCAAGAAACTGACTCACAGAAGAATGCAATAGCCACATCATGATGATTTTATCCCCCTTACCTCAACCAATCAACAAGCCCAACTTTCCAGCCCCTCACCTTCCATAATCCTCTTAAAGACCCTTGAGCAGCACCACTTGAGGAGATGGATTTGAGGCTTGAGGATTCCTCCCATCTCCTTGCTTGGTGGCCTTGCAATTATTAAACTCTTCCTCTGCTGCAATCTTCACTGTCTCAGTACATTGATATGTTTCCACACAGCGGGCCTACAAACCTGGCAGTTTTGTAACAAACATATCATCTGAATCTCTAGCCTATGAAGAAAACTTTTCTTAGCCATTCTGCAAAGACCAGAGTGTGATGCTTTAATATTAATTTAGACAATAAGCTGGCAATTTCATAAGCATTTAATATCTATTGACTTCCTATTATGAATGAGGCTCAATGCACAGCTCTGAGGAGTCAGAGATAAGTATAGAATGAATATTGCCTTATAGGAGGAGATAGTCTAGTAGGAAAACAAACTCATGGAAAAGATAATGTTGAAATCATAATGCAAAAGATGCTATAACAATCATAATTACTGATAATGGAAATGGTATAAAATACCATCATTGTAATTGAAACATTTATCACATATTTACAGTGTGCAAGGCACAATATTAAAGCAATTTACAAGTATTAACTCACTGAATCTTCTGAGACAAGTACTATTATTATAAATACCTTATTTACTGATAAGGAATGGGAGGTTCAGGAAGTTAAGGTTATCTAGAAAGTAAAGGACAGATTATTTGATCAAACCCAGTCTGAGGCCTAGACTATCAATCAGTTGTTGTTGTTCTGCCAATGAATAGGAAGTCTATGGAAGCCTAGGGCAATGGAAGGGGAGGAAAAAAACATGTACAATTTTTTTTCTCAATTCTCTCAGAGGTATCCTTAGCTGGGATACCTCTGTAACAAAAGACAGATGAATGGAAGGGAAAGGTATACAAATTTATTAAAGGGCATATGGACATGGAAGCCATACTACAAGGTATGAGGCTCAAAGGAGGGGTCAAATAACTGAAGAATTGTTACACCCTCAGGTTACAGAAAGAATAGAGGCTTTGGAGGTCCTGGGGGCAGGGAAAAGTGGTATCACAGGTTATGGGAGAGTAAAGGGAAGAAAGCATGTCAAGCAAAGGCTGTCTTGTTATGCAGATGAAAATATTTCAGGTAATCTCAGAGCTGCCCTCAAAAAGAATGGATGGTAGTTTTTGGTAAAGGCTTCTCTGTCAGACCTTTAAAAGCATGAGACTTCAAGTCTCTTTTTCCTGTGAGTTAACCTTTCCTAGATCCAAGGGGGTCCTCGGAGAAATCCTGTTTTCATCTGTTGTTTACTTCATTTCACTAATGTAGATATCCTCTACAGAGGCAAATTTCCCCACAAACCAGGCAGCTTTTCAGGGCTGTTTTTGTATTTTGCAGCCCCTCTGAATAACCATATTAAAACATGCCAAAGAAGTATATTTTGGGGTAAAATATTCTGGTTTTCTTCACAAGGGTACTTAGAATTAACTGGGGTATGGGAAAGGTTTTCTGGGAAGAGGATATTCTGGGAAGTAGGGACCAGGAGCAAGAGTGTGGAGGTATGAAGTAGTCTCAGAGGTGTCTGTCTCATTACTACAGCATGAGCTGAGTGAGACTGGGGGCCTAGATGGATCAGGGGGTGGTGGATGCTTTACCTCTTTCTTGTAGGCTACAGAGAGTGTATAACAAATTTCTAATGGGGAGTAAATAATATATTTGCATTAAGAGAGATCTGCTCAGTAGCTATGTGTTAGCAGCATGGGAAACAGTTTGAAGTAGTCAAGACTGGAAGTGTCAGAGGTGTTTAAACCACAGCAACTCCATCTTCAATAGGGGATGGGTAAAATAAAGCTAAAACTTACTGGGATGCATTCCAAGATGGTTAAGACATTCTAAGCCACAGGATGATGGCACAAGATACAGGTCATAATGACCTTGCTGATAAAACAGGTTGTAGTAAAGAAGCTGGTTAAAACCCACCAGAACCAAGAGTGACCTCTGGTCGTCCTCACTACTATATTCCCACCAGCACCATGACAGTTTACAAATGCCATGGCAACATTAGGATGTTACCCTACATGGTCTAAAAGGCAGAGGCATGAATAAGCCATCCCTTATTTATCATAAAATCAAGAAATAACCATAAAAATGGGCAACCAGAAGCTCTGTCTATGGAGTAGCTATTCCTTATTCCTTTATGTTTCTAATAAGCTTGCTTTCACTTTACGCTATGGACTCACCCTGAATTCTTTATTATGCAAGATCCAAGAACCCTCTCTTAGGGTCTGCATGTAAGATGAAAGCGAAATAGGACCAACAGCAGAAGACAGTGTTATTAACTTTGAGTTTTATAGCCTAACACATCATAAGTGCTAAGGATATGTTAAACTTTCACACTTCTTCTTCAAATAGCCCAGCCCTTAATAATATGCCATTCATCTAAATATTATGCCTTTCCTTCCCCTCCCACCAATCAACATAACATAAATCTAGCATAGGGATTAGATAATTCTTTCAAATAAGCAAAATATATTAGATATGTCTTTTATCATATTTCCAGACCCAAAGAGAAAAGAAGAAAGTTCAGATGCCCAACACACCAGTCCATTTTCTCAATGCTGGTGCCTGCCTCCTCAGCAAGAAACAAAGCTCCTAAACTCACGGGCACCAGGATTCTGGGGAAATGACTAACATGAAAGGCAGTTGGAAACTTAAAGTGCTAGATAAATATTAATACAAATGATTACATAAAATTCTGCATATAAATTATTTATATTTACCATCTGTTTGATCATTCAAGTTGTTGCTTATAAGATTAGCAGATAAATGGAAAAACTAATTCTTTAATCAGTATATGAACACCATAACAGAGGCCTTGAAATTAAAAATACAAAAATACTGCAGTCAGAGATTATCCCTTTATTCTTGAAATTCTAAAACTTCTTAGATGTTAATAGCATCTCAGGACTCTATTAAAGGTCAAATAAAACTGTTGAAGAAAAGCTCTCCTTTATACATATATTTGTTTCCTTTTATTTATGACAGCAAAATTTTTATTAGCAACACAAGAATGCATTCTCCAGTGGATTCTTTTCACATAGTTTTGTTTTTTAAAACATCAGTCTTAAGTAACTAAATATAATTTTTTAACATTTTTATATGACACAATAAAAACCATCTAAGCGATTAACTTTTAGAAATATAATTCGACCTAAGTACAGACTGGTTTCTCATTACTTTAAAAGAATATTTTGGCCAAAAAGGTAATTACCACAATTGTGTTATTTTAAATAGTCCTATGTCCTGAATGTTGGTGTTTCTCCAAATTTCATATGTTACAACCTAAAACCCAATGTAAGTGTATTAAGAGGTGGGGCATTTGGGATGTGATTAAATTACAAGGGTTCCACTCTCATAAATTTTTGGTACCCTAACAAACCAGGCTCAAGGATTCTCCCCTGCCCCTTCCACCATGTGAAGTCACAGTTAGAGGTACCATCTTATGAGGGAGACAGCAAGCCCTCACCAGACACGAAATCTGTTGGAATCTTGTTCTTGGACTTCTCTGCCTCTAGAACTGTGAGAAATAATTTTCTGAATTTTCTGTTACTTATAAATTACCTAGTCTAAGGTATTTTCTTATATAGTAGCTCAAGTGGATGAAGATACAGAGATTTCCTAATGTGTATATATATCTTTATTGTTTGTCTTAAATTATTATTTGTTTTTTATATATAACACCTTGCACTAAGATTCTTTAATATTTTTTGTCACTGGATGATAACATGCCAAATAAAAAGTTTACTAGTTTAATGTTTTCACATGGTTAACAAAATAGGTTACGTTTAATGCTTGACACCAGTGTATTCACATATTGAAAATTCCCTAGATACACCAGGTTTCTGTGACAAAACATCCAGTTGATGGGCTATAATTTTTATTCTTTAGTTAAAATATTATTCTATCCCATATATACAACATGCTCACTAGCTCCAAATCAAGGACAAGATAACCTCAGTAAATAATTATTGATAAAAATACTGAAACTGATTTCAGTGAAGCACTAGGTAAAATATTCCTTTCTTTTTTATATGTGTTTATTATTCATCACCACCAGAAGCAGTAGTAGAAAAACAGTAGGAATCACCTCCTTTCTGGGCAGGGCATCTCTGAAAGAAAGGCAGCAGCCCCACTCAGGGGTTTATAGATAAAACTCCCATCTCTCTGGGACAGAGCACCTGGGGGAAGGGGCAGATGTGGATGCAGCGTCAGCAAACTTAAACGTTCCTGCCTGCTGGCTCTGAAGAGAGCAGCAAATCTCCCAGCCCAGCACTCCAGCTCTGCTAAAGGATAAACTGCCTCTTCAAGTGGGTTCCTAACACCTGTGCATCCTGATGGGGGGGGACACCTCCCAGCAGGGGTCAACAGACAGCTCATACAGGAGAGCTTCAGCTGGCATCTGGTGGGTGCCCTCCTGGGGCAAAGCTTCTAGAGGAGGAAGCAGCCAGCAATCTTTGCTGTTTTCCAGCTTCTGCTGGTGATACACAAGTAAACAGGGTCTGGAGTGAACCTCCAGCAAACTTCAGCAGATCTGCAAAAGAGGGGCCTGACTATTAGAAGGAAAAACCAACTAACAGAAAGCAATAACATTGACATCAACAAAAAGGATGACCACACAAAAATCCCATCCAAAGGTCACCAACATCAAGGACAAAAGGTAGACAAATCCATGAAGATGAGGAAAAACCAGCACAAAAAGGCTGAAAATTCCAAAACCCAGAATGACTCTTCTCCTTCAAAGGATTACATTTCCTCAACAGCAAGGGAACAAAACTGAACATAAAATGAGTTTGGAGAATTAACAGAAGTAGACTTCAGAATGTGGGTAATAACAAACTCCTCTGAGCTAAAGGAATATGTTCTAACCCAATGCAAGGAAACTAAGAATCTTGATAAAAGGTTGCAGGAACTGCTAACTAGAATAAGCAGTTTAGAGAAGAACATAAATGACCTTATGGAGCTGAAAAACACAGCATGAGAACTTCATGAAGCATACCCAAGTATCAATAGCCAAATTGATGAAGCAGAAGAAAGGATTAAGAAACTCACTCAAAACCGCACAACTACATGGAAACTGGACAACTGGCTAAATAACAAAATTAAGGCAGAAATAAGTAAGTTCTTTGAAACCAATGAGAACAAAGACACAACGTACCAGAATCTCTGGGACACAGCTTCAGCCATGTTAAGAGGGAAATTTATAGCATTAAATGTCCATATGAGAAAGCAAGAAAGATCTAAAATCGACACCCTAACATCACAATTAAAAGAACTAGAGAAGCAAGAGCAAACAAATTCAAAAGCTAGCAGAAGACAAGAAGTAACTAAGATCAGAGCAGAACTGAAGGAGATAGAGACAAGAAAAACCCTTCAAAAAAATCAATGAAATCATAAGTGTGAGTTGAACAGTGAGAACATATGGACACAGGGAGGGGAACATCACACAATGGGGCTATCAGGGGTTGGGGAACAGGGAAGGGATAACATTAGGAGAAATATCTAATATAGATGACAGGTTGATGGGTGCGGCAAACCATCATGGCACATGTATACCTATGTACAAACCTACATGTTTCCAGAACTTAAAGTATAATAAAAATATAAAAGAAAAACAGTAGGAATCATGACCTGAAGTGTCAGGAAATTACATATAGAACTGCTGAATACTCACCATGTGCCTCAGCCTGTTAAAACCTACGAGACAACATGGAAATTTAAAGTGGGGAAAACCAGATTTCAGAGCCTAGAAACCACCAAGTATGGTGTTCGGACTGAGAAAACAATGGCCCAAAATGAAGGCCTCAGATGTGAAAGCTTTCTCTTACCTTCCCCTGTCCTCCTCTCAGTCCCATGCTTCCCCAAGGCTAGCCATAGAAACTAGAATCCTCTTCCTAGGGTGGGTCACAGAACACAGATACCTTTTCCACAAAGCCAGCTATAAAAGCTAAAAATAATATTCTAACTTTCTTTCCACCTTTATGCATAGAAACTGACCATAAAAAATTATCTGATCTGTCTTGTTTTACTATAGTTATATATACTATAGTTATATAGAACCCCATTCCAGAAAAGGTCCTGCCTCACACCCAGAAGGAAGAAACGTATGCTCAGGGAGGCCAAGAAGAATCTTGCTGAGTTTCCCAAACAGTCTATTAGCATTTTTGTCCAATCATATTTCTACACAGCTGTCTATACTTTGTTAAACTGAAATATTAAAATGGACAATTTCCCCTGTATCTTTGGGTCTTCATTCTGCAGACTCTTGTGTCACGTAAAACTATGATCAAATAAATGTATATGACTTTTCTCCTCTTAATCTGCCTCCTGTCAGTGATTTTCAGCAAACCTTCAAAAGGCAAAAGGGATGCTTTTTCTTGGCCCTGACAGTGACTTCAGAGTAAATTTGATTCACAAACAAAGCAAGCCAATCTCCAGCGAATGTGACTACTGAAAGTCAGGAGAAATAACTGGGTTATTACCAGGAAGATGAGCAGAAAGGAAATCAGGGAAAGTGACCAAATATCTTGAAAACTCCCCAAGAACAGAAGTGCATGGAGCAACTCTACTAGCAATTTCAAGAAGATGGGAAGGTGAAGAAAATGTCAGAAGCACTAACAAGATTAATGCTTATTTAGAGATGAGTGCTTAATCCATCTGCCAGCACTACGGGCAGAACATTCAGAGAGCTTGGCATTTCGATTTCCTGCCCCCACCTCTTCAGAAAGTTCTTGTCCATGGGTCTCTTAAGTAAATTAATAACAAATTTAACATTTTACTCATATCTGTATCTGAAAAAAAAACCAACTCAATAGATAACTTATTGTCATCTTAGTTGAGTAATATAAAAATCATAGTAAAACCAACTAATGTAGCAAAAAATGCTCACTACAAAGGCCGAAAATATTCTGAAAATTCATTCAAATTTGCATAAGCATTATTATTTTTTCTGCAGCCCTCATGAAAAACTTTTTTTCATTATCTATGTAAAAACCTTATAAGCAATGTTAAAAGAAAATTCAAGTTGATTGCTCCCCTACTAAATGTTCAAGGTGCTTTACATGTGTTATCCCATTTAAGTGTTCTTACATTACAATATTGAAGAGACTTTCTCTCACTACACTGAATCTAGGAACAACATTTTGCAACAGTTTATGGTGCAAGACAGACAGGAGGTTATAATTACTGTAGACACTTTTATTTGGCAATAGAAAACTCATACTCATTTTCTGTTTCAGTTGCAAGTTATTTTTTTGCTTTGTTTAACTGTTACTCCCTGTGGTTTTGGCAAGATGATGCAAAACTAAGTAATATCATTAATATCAATTCATGACAAGTTATTTCAATCTAAACTAATTTATTATGCCCATATTCCTATTTTACATTTAGCTGATAAGAAATGATAGCTTCTAAACACTTCAGAAACAAGAGTAAGGAGTTCATTAATAATGTACAGTTTTCCAGGATATGGACAACAGAAGATATATAAACATAAAGAAAAATTAACCAATCAGTTAGCTGACCCGCATCACACAATCCATCTGTGAAATAAGAAGACTTTCTTTCTTCACTACTAGGTTTGATGGGTTGGTTATGATCATACTATGTAATTCTTTGCTGCGATGAAAATAGCTCCATGTGTTTTCTCCATTCTTGAAAGAATGCACTTTACTAGAGATAAAAAGAGTGAATCAGAAGCCAGAGTTCATTCACCTTATTTTTCAACTGTGTCATTCATACGATATATGGATGAGAGTATTTCATTACCCAGTATTTTTGTTTATTTAATTGTAAAATGTGAACAATGGCACCTCACAATCACAATGGGCAAAAAACTGTTATATTTTTTACCAGACATTGATTTTTTACTGCAGACAGATTCTGCATAAATTGTTT
Source organism: Aotus nancymaae (assembly GCF_030222135.1). Classification (NCBI taxonomy): domain Eukaryota; kingdom Metazoa; phylum Chordata; class Mammalia; order Primates; family Aotidae; genus Aotus; species Aotus nancymaae. The sequence goes on from NW_026988413.1 coordinate 38,161,548, forward strand.
CTCAAGTAACAAATCAGGACAATTAAAGAGAGTTGCTCATAAGCCATAAACTTCAAAACATTCAAAACCAACTCTTTGTAAGTCTCATGTGGGCCTATCCATAGCTTATCTCTACTTCCCAAATGTCTTGTGTTAAAACATTACAGTTCCATTTTATTCCGAGTCTTTAATGTAAATTTTCTTCCTTCACCCATACAGATCATAAAGTACAGGGAGACACCTCAGAACACTCCCTTAGGGTTAATGCTGGGGAGAACACTTACCAGTTCTTAGGTTGTCAAAAAGGCATTGTTGTCAGCAAAATGTACAGTAGAGTCTGAAGGTAAGTTCAAGGTTCAGTTACTACAGTGCCTCTAAGGGATTTTAGGAAAATGTCAATACTAATATGAGGTGGTACTTTCTCTTATCCATTTTTGTCAGCAAAATGTCTTGATGGACCCCTTTGAGCTTGAAAGATAACTGCTTTATTTATACCTCTACTGCTTCCAAGAGTGTGGTTTGGAAAGAGAGGATCAAACAAAGAAAAGCCTAAAATGTTCTATATATCTAAGAAAGAAAAATATGACATTATGAGAATACTGCAAGAGAAAGGGCATAGTAGAAAAACAAAACAAGGCCCAACAATATGATAGAAGGATGCAGGCATCCAAAGGGACATGGCAAGTGAGAAAGCCATGTGTGAACTGATTGCAGGAAGTTTCTAAGAACAGTGACAATATTTTAGTTGAACAATGATTAATATTTTAGTTTTTTTATAGGCTTGCTACGGTCACCAAAACTTCAATGAAAGATTGCCAGATGTAACAATCATGTAGTGGAAATATAGAAAAGTGAAAAAAGAGAGATGTAGTCCAGCATGAGATGAAGCCAAGAAAAAATAAAGCGGGGGAGGGGAGGGCAGCAGCAAATTCTCAGAGTAATAGCTAAGACAAGAGAACTAACATTGACTGAAATAGATGGAAGGTGATATCATTAGGCTTTGTACTGCTATAAAGAAAATGTGAAAGTGACTTTGGAATGGGTAACAAGCAGAGGTTTGAACTTCCTAGAGACTTGGAAGGCTCAGAAGACAGGAAGATGTGGGAAAATTTGGAACTTCCTAGAGACTTGTCAAATGGCTCTGACCAAAATGGTAATAGGACAATAAAGTTCAGGCTGAGATGATCTCAATGGAGATAAAGAACTTATTGGGAACTGGAATAAAGGTGATTCTTGCTGTGATTTAGCAAAGAGACTGATGGCATTTTGTCCCTGCACTAGAGATCTGTGGAGCTTTGAACTTGAGGGAGATGATTTAGGGTATATGGCAAAAGAAATTTCTAAGCAACAAATCACTCAATATGTGACTTGGGTGCTCTTAAAAGCATTTGGATTTATGTATTAGCAAAAAGATGATTTCAAATTGGAACAGGTTTAAAGGGGAAGCAGTGCATAAAAGTTTAGAAAATTTGCAGCCAGACAATGCAATAGAAAAAAAAAAACTCATTTTCTGAGAAGAAATTCAATCCAGCTGCCAAAATTTGCATATGTAATGAGGAGTTAAATGTTAATCTCCAAGACAATGGGAAAAATGTCTCAAAGGCATATTAGATACCTTCATGGCAGGCCCTCCCATCACAGGCCAGAGGCTAGGGAAGAAAAAAGTTTCATGGGCTGTGCCCATGGCTTTGCTGTTTTGTGTAGTCTCCAGACTTGGTGTCATGCATCCCAGCTATGGCTAAAAGGGGACAACATATAGGTCAGGTTTCAGAGGGTGCAAGCCCTAAGCCTTGTCAGCTTCCACATGGTGTTAAGCATGTAGGTGCACAGAAGTCAAGAATTGAAATTTGGGAACCTCCACCTAGATTTCAGAGGATGTAAGGAAATGCCTGAATGTCAAGGCAGAAGTTTTCTGCAGGGGGAGGAGCCCTCATGAAGAACCTCTGCTAGGGTAGTACAGAGGGAAATGTGAGGTTAGAGCCCTCACACAGAATCCACACTGGTGCCCTGCCTAGTGGAGCTATGAGAAGAGGGCCATCATCCTCCAAACCCCAGAATGGTAGATCCACCAACAGCTTGCACGGTGTGCCTGGAAAAGATACAGAAACTCAATGCCTGCTCATGAAAGCAGCCAGGAAAGGGGTGGTACCCTGCAAAGTCATAGAAGTGGAGCTGCCCAAGGCCATGGGAGCCCACCTTTTATATCAGCATGACCTGGATGTGAGACATGAGTCAAAGGGGATCATTTCAAAGCTTTAAGATTTGATTGCTCTGCTGGATTTCAGAATTGCATGGGGACTGTAACCCCTTTGTTTTGGTCAATTTAACCTATTTGAAATGGCTGTATTTACCCAATGCCTGTACTTTCATTGTATCTAGGAAGTAACTAACTTGCTTTTGATTTTACAGGATCATAGGCAGAAGGGACTTGCCTTGTCTCAGATGAGACTTTGGACTTGGACTTTTCGGTTAATGCTGGAATGACTTAAGACTTTGGGGAACTATTGGAAAGGCATGATCAGTTTTAAAATGTAGAAGGGACATGAGATTTTTGAAGGCACCAGAGCAGAATGATATGGTTAGACTTTATGTCCCTACCTAAATCTCACCTTGAATTGGAATCCCCATAATCCTCATGTGTCAACGGAGAGACTAGGTGGTGGTAATTCAATCATGGGGATGGCTGTTCTCATGATAGTGAGTTCTCACAAGATCTGATGGTTATATAAGGGACTCTTCTCCTTTCACTTGGCACTTCCTGCCACCTTGTGAAGAAGGTGCCTTGCTTCACCTTCACCTTCCATCATGATTGTAAGTTTCCTGAGGCCTCCCAGCCATGCTGAACTGTGAGTCAGTTAAACCTCTTTCCTTTATAAATTATCCTGTCTTGGGTATGTCTTTATTAGCAGTGTGGGAATGGACTAATACAGAAGGTAACCTTTTCTCCCTCTTACCCAGTAACTAGCAAAATATTGGGGAGGGCAGCAGTGGGCTCCTCCAAGTAGGTAGTATGGATGCCACTATACTCTTTTTGGATTTTAAAATAAAGTCAGCCTGAGAAAACTAGAGGACAGGGAGGTAGCAGGGTAACCCAGCGTGATACCATTCAGCCACAGTTTATGATTTATTTATCCAGCAGCCATGATTATTTTGAATATCCACATTAACACAAGAAAACACTTTGATTAAAAAAAACCAACATTTTAGCAATACATATTGGCATGAACAAATTAGATTCATGAGCCATTTAATTGAAGAAAATAACTTTAGGTAACATACTTTCACTGCATTCCCTTTTTTGTTGCATTAATTCCTCCAATAAAATGGGAGTTATTATGTAGATGATGGTTACACTAATGAATTCTAAGTATCATTATGATAAAATCATTTGTTCTAATTTAATACATTTGGAATATGTGGTAATTAAAATAAGAAATGAGCTAAGTTTATATTTATCATATCAATATTAAAGAGTCACAAAGAAATTAGTAATAAAAATATAGGTATAGCAAATGTTGTTTCTTTTGTTTGTTTTGAGACTGGGTCTCCCTCTGTCACTGATGATGGAATGCAGTGGCAAAATCATAGCTCACTGCAACCTCAACCTCTCTGGCTCAACTGCCTCCTGCGTAGCTGGAACTATAAGCATACAACACCATGTGCAGCCAACTTTTTTTTTTTTTTTTTTTTTTTTTTTTTGCAGAGAGGGGGTTTCATCATGTTGCCTAGGTTAGTCTCAAACTCCTTGGCTCAAGTGACCCATCCAGTTTGGTCCCCCAAAGTGCTGGAATTACAGGTCAAATTTTGTTTCTTAAAAAATAATTCCAAGCATTGCAGCTATATTTGCATATGCAAACAACTCATTAGTGTGTGTGGGGCGTAGCTAATTGTCTGGGCTAGTGGTTTACTGTATTAATTATAACAGGTTGAATAGTGTTCCCCAAAATTCAGATCCATTCAGAACCTCAGAATTTGACCTTATTTGTAAATAGCCTCTTCACAGATATAATTAGTTAAGATGAGGTCATACTGGACTAGGGTGGGCCTTAAGCCAATGAGTCATGTCCTTATACAGAAGAGAGAAATTTGAACACAGGGAGACACATGGAGAGAATGTTATGTGAAAATAGAAGCAGAGATTAGAGTGATACATCTAGAAGATGGAACATCAGAGATTGCTGGCAAACATCAGAAGGTGAGAGTCATGAAACAGATTCTCTCTCAAAGTCTTCAGAAGGATCCAACCTGCCAGCTCTTGATTTCAGACTTCTAGACTCCAGAACCATGAGAGAATAAATTTCTGTTGTTTTAAGCTACACAGTTTGTGGTAGTTTGTCACAGAAGTCCTAGGAGGCTAACCAATCATGAATTATTTCAACCTGATAAAAAGTACATTTAATAAGAACATATTTTATTAGGCTTATTTGTATAACTATAAATTTGGAAAGAACTAACTTTCCTTTCTTTGAATAGATTTTGCAATGTAGTGTTTTCATTCATTCAGATCAATATTCTATCAATTATCCATGTTAGTAAGTAATGGTTCTACTAATATTTTCAGTTTTGAGACATCTTTTTTTTCTAATGAAATGGCACCCTGTTGTTTTAACTCTTGCCTACTGCCTTTCAGAAGAATTTTCAGATAATGGAAATCTAGAAATCAAAGCAAGAGACTGTCACCTACTTATCTTTCTAGGACTATTTTATTTCTGGTTTAATTATTATGGAAGTCACCCTTTAAATCCCTGCTTCAGTAATCAAATGAGTTTCTCAGGATAAAATATTTTGTACATGGTTTTCAGGTCATCCACTGATTACATCATATTTGATGGCATTGGAGTGGAGGAGTCATTCCTTAATGGTGTTCATTCATTTGCTTTCCCTGTGAAGTTGACTGAATTTAAAAACTGTTGGTCAGTAGCAATTTTTTAGTCAATTCTTTAAGAAAGCAAAGAACACTTTTTTTGCTGTTGCTAATCTTTTCCCAGAGGCCATCAGTGTAAAGGGGCAGTCATACAATTCCTAAAGCCTAAAGTAAAAATTGTTTTTAGTATTAGTGTTGTCTATCCAGTATTTTCTACCTTCCTTACATTGCAGCACACGTAGAAAAGAACCGCATTCATACAGCACAGCAGAGTAACTGAAAAAGGGTATAACTAACCCGTGCACAGCACAGTATTGTACAGTGAATCACCAGATAGGCAGGAAGCTCTGACTAGGTTTCTATTAAAATTCTAGGAAACATAGTGCTTTCTGTGTATGCTTTTTACTGTGGGCTTATTTAAATACCTCAAATGAGATAATTAAACTAAAAGACAATTCCCTTCCTCCTTATTCAGAAGCATTTGCTTATTTAATAGCATTATGTGTATCCCTATGACATATATCAAATATAAATAACCTGATATAATTTACTTACCTTTTTTTCTCTTTTAACTCAGTGAATATAAGACCTTTTTTACCCTACATTTAATGAAGGGTGAAGCGACAAATCCACTGTAGGACTAAAAATCTTGCATAATAGTCATGAAGACTCTAAATCAATCTTGCATTAAAATCATAAATCTTAACAAAGGTGCAGCCATTATAATAATCCAAAACATGTGTAGAATGTTCATTCCAAGCACTTATGTTAATAGCTATGTGATATAATTTATCCTGCTCTTCTTATAAGCAAAGAATCATCCTTATATTCCTTTAGGAAATACTACAAATTAACCTTCCCTCAATCACACCAAGTTTGCATCCCCACAGAAGACAGATAAATCACTAATTTACCTTATTTATTTATTTATTCTAACTATATTGACTCATTCTTATTTTGTCTTCATGACATCATATTCAAGGGCTAGCAATGAGGGAGAAGGAAGAGGAGGACTTGAGGTTTGAAGAGAGAGAGAGATAGATTAGATTCAAGAATAAAACTAAAATTAAACATAAAATTCCTAATATTCTAAATTATAAGACCAGTTATATATTCATATTCTTAAGAAAAATATGTTCATAACAATATAGTCTCCTAAAGATAAATTCTGCATATATATACACACATAAATTTATATATATAAATGTATGTATATATATATAAATTAAATGACTATATTCATGAAGAATATATTCATATATAGAATATATTCTGAAGAATATATTATTAAGAATTTTTCATAATCAAAAACATGTCTTATGCCTGTCAGTCTTTCCCTCCCTCTGGCCCTTAGTCTTCAGCTGCAGTAAAAATAAAAAGAACGTTATTTAGTAAACTGGGGGAGAAGCAAATTCATCATTACTTGAAAAGTTATCATGAAGAGAAAATGAAAACCGGTTAACTAAAATTAATAGAGTTAAAAGAAACAAGGTCATTTGGCAATTTGGTCACTTGATGAATTGACTTTTGGTTAATTGACCTAGAGCTCATTCCTACATAAGCCTTGCTTTTCTAAAGTGACATTAGCCAAACTTTTAATAGAAATTGGCAGGAGCCAGGTTATGCTTCATTTATGTAGATAATGGTCCTCTCATCTGGTCCCCATTATAACATGTTTTGATATAATCCTCATTTGGGATCAGTTTATTCTTTATATCTTTATTATTTTATCACCTAGATTTTTTTTCTGTTCATTGGGAATGGATTTACAGAGCGACTCACAATAAATAAACTTCTATCCAAATGATAGATGCAAGAAGCAGATAAGGATTAGGGTCCCTAGAGAATTTTCAATCACCAGCACAACTGGGAGAATGGGGTGAAGCTACGGGAAGTTCCTGCCTTGTGCAGCGGGGAGGAGACTGTTCTCCTCAGCTAATGTGTGGTGGTATGGAATTCAATCAATGAGATGAAAGCCTGCTGGCAGGATCCCCTCTTACTTTGCTGACAGTTTTCTCTTCCTTTTTTCCTTTCACCCAATAAATTCTGCTCTACTCACTCCGTATGCTTAATCTTTCCTGGTTGTGTGACAAGAACCCAGTTTTAGCTGAGCTGAGGAGCAAAGTTCTGCATTACAAATAGCCTACTATCTCCAAAGTCCCCAGAGAAATTATATTACACTTAATCTATTTTCTTTGAGGGTGACAGGATCCAACCATTTGACATGTAGATCTTTATTAACAGAACTAACATTTGTTTGCTTTTGGCATTTGAAAGTTCCTTATAATCAGTTTTCTATTGTGTCTGCTGAAATTTTGCTTCTTAATGGCCCATTTATTTTCTCATTTTTTTAAAAGTAGAAATTGGGCTCTCACTGTGCTGCCCAGGCTGGTCTCAAACTCTTGGGCTCAAGTGATCTGCAGTCTTGAGCTCCCAAAGTGCTCAGATTACAGGCATGAGTGACCACACCCATCCTTAATGTCTCATTTGGTTTTTAAGCAAAAATCCTGCTGATTCTTCATCATAACATTCTATTATAGTTTTTAGAGTGGCTATATTCCCCTTCATTCTCTCACCTCTGCAAATCTGATAAACATAATTGCCCTGATAAGAATCCTTGTGGTGTGGAAGAATCCTTCCCCAAAGCAGATCCTTATATGCTTAAGTTACATCAATCATAACATGTTTTCTGAGTTCTCTAACAAACTTTATAATCATCAGTTGTTTTTCTCTAACATTCCAGAACTCACATTTCAAAAGCAAATTTTAAATTTAAAATTAAGTGTTCACTATCTTTTCTTTTTTTTTTTTTCCAGACAGAATCTAACTCTCTAACCCAGGTTGGAGTGCAGTGGGCTGATCACAGCTCACTGCAGCATCGACCTCCCAAGCTACAGTGATCTCCCACTTCAGCCTCCTAAGTAGCTTGGAATACAGACACACAATACCATACCCAGCTAATATATTTTTTTTTTTTTAGAGATGGGGTTCCATTATGTTGGCCAGGGTGGTCTCAAATGCCTAGGCTTAAGGAATCCTCCTGTCTTGGCCTCTCAAAAGTGCTGAGATTAGAAGTGTGAGCCACTGTGTCCAGCCTATACGCTATATTTTGAAAATATATGCATTAAAATGTTTCATATCACATCTCAATTTTCAAATCAAGATGATAAATAATAAAACATAATTTTCACAGGAGCATTAAAAAGTAGCAATATCTCTCTATTTTAAAAATGAATTCTGCATTTGCACCTAAAATAAATAAATGACATCAATAAAATATGTAAATAAAACATTTTTTATTAAATATTCATATTATTCTGGTAAATAAAATTTCAATGTACAATTTGATGTGTAGAAGTTTTAACATTAGCCATCGTGAAGACAAAATAAAAACTGGTTAACCACAATTAATAGACTTAAAAGAAACAAGGTCATCTGGCAAATTAGCCATTTGGTGAATTGGCTCCCGCAGTTTTTATCGTGAGGTGCTTGTAAGATTTGAAATATCACCAAAGCAGAGTAAGTAGCTTCTTAATCTAATCAGAATAGGCAGAGCAGCTGTTTATAAAAATGCATTTTAAAATGTTCTACCACCTCTTTCTCAGAACTTTGCAAACTGAACTAGCATTTTTTACCTCTTTTTTAACAGACAAAAGTAGCAGTATTTTAAATGTTAATACATTTTTAAAGTCCAAATAATATGTCATTCTTAGTCATATATATTTATAACTTCTATATATAAAAAAGACACTGAATTTTTTTAATACTCAACTTTTAGATCAGTAGCTCCAACTCTAGAAAGATGGTGGAGCAAAAGCAAAGAAAAATCTCTTTGATTCCAGAAAATCTCCTGAAAAGAAGGTTTATCAAGCCCTCAAAGCCACTCAAACAAAGCAGGCACTTTTGGCAAAGAAGGGGCAGAGGAAAGGAAAAGGGCTCAAATTTAAGTGACTGGAATCATTCCTACATGATTCCTGGCAGAAAAAAACATGACAAAGTGCATCTCAGATGACTAGAAGTGAAACTTCATGCCTTGGAATTACCAGATAAACATTCCTTGGCCTTTGTCGTACGCATCAAAAGGACTGATGGTGTGAGTTCACTGGTGCAGAGAACTGTTGCAAGACTTCACCTAAAGAAAATTTTTAATGGTGTTTTTGTAAAAGTCACCCCCCCAGAATCTAAAAATGCTGCGTATAGTAGAACCTTAATGTGACATGGGGATTTCCAAATCTGAAGGCTGTCCAGGAACTCATTTTGAAATGTGGACAAACCAAGGTCAAGAATAAGACCATCCCTCTGACAGACAACACCGTGATTGAGGAGCACCTAGGGAAGTTTGGTGTCGTTTGCTTGAAAGACCTCATCCATGAAATTACCTTCCCAGAGAAGCATTTCCAGAAGATCTCATGGTTCTTGTGTGCTTTCCACCTCTCAGTGGCCCGTCATGCTACCAAAAATAGAGTGGGTTTCCTCAAAGAGATGAGCACACCTGGTGATCAGGGTGAACACATCAATCAGCTCATCTGTCAACTGAACTAGACCCAGGTACCAAACTGCAGTAAATTTTTATCAATGAAGTGGAAGCATATGTTTTTGTTTTGGGGGGAATTTTTATCAAGTATCTTCAGTGAATATTATTTTCTGCTTATCTTCAAAAACTGGAAAGAAAGGTTCAAAGAAAAGATAGTAGCTGGCTGGGCACGGTGGCTCACACCTATAATCCTAGCACTTTGGGAGGCCAAGGCAGGTGGATCACCTGAGGTCAGGAGTTCAAGATCAGCCTGACCAACATGGAGAAACCCCATCTCTACTAAAAATATAAAAATTAGCCAGACATGGTGGTACATGCCTGTAATCCCAGCTACTCAGGAGGCTAAGGCAGGAGCATTGCTTGAATCCAGGAAGGCAGAGGTTGCGGTGAGCCGAGATCAGGCCACTGCATTCCAGCCTGGGCAACAAGAGTGAAACTCTGTCTTAAAAAAAGAAAAATAAAAGACAGTAGCTTATGTTCATGGCAAGCACCTCTCATCACAGTCCAGTTCCATGGAAAACTTTCAGCATTTTCTACATTGGCTGCTGCCTCGTCTGAAATCAGCACATTCCATGGAGGGAGGAGTCCTGCTTTGTTGCATCTTCTATCCTAGTGTTTAATGTTGGTAAATGAGTAATTCTAGCATTTGTACAAAGCTCCCTAAGACTCCTGCAGCAGTTGACCAAGCCTATAGACATAATTGAATCTGGAGACACCTGGGGCCTTATTTCGAAAAAGACTTGAAATTACACATAGGAAGAAAGGCACGAAAATAAATTTTCACTTGTCCCTGCTGTCACACACACACAAAAATACTCAACTTTCACCTAATACCAGAATTGAAATTGGAAAGGCCAGTACAAACATTAATTTAAATACCTTTATATTGAATTATTCATCGGTCTAATGTATCAAAGACTTGCTTCCAACTGTGGAACTACTGCTGAGTCATGTTTTTATTGTCTATACCATAAAAATATTGTACTTATGAATATAAGATGCTGACATTCCCCTGTCCACAATGACAGAAAGGGGAACCAACTAGAGACATTAGATCAAACTTACGGTTTAAGCGAGGTATTTATTAAAGACAGGTCTGGACCTAGAGTAGTAAGACTTTAAATGGGCAATCATCTAAATAAATATTCTTCAAAAATGTACTTGATTTGTATTAATGGGAGCAGTTTTAGTTAATGGAATACTACTCTAGCTGATAAATGTGAAAGAAATCCAAGTAGAAGTATGTTAAAAAATAAAGAAAAAGATACTTGATATGATTTCAATCTTCTTAAATTTGTTAAGACTTGTTTTTTGGCCTAACATATGAGCTATAGTGGAGCATACTGTGCTTGAGAAGAATGTGTGTTCTGTTGCTGCTGGATAGGATGTTCTGTGTATGTCTGTTAGTCTTTAACTTTTGAAAATTATAATGTGTCATAGTATGAATCTCTTTGGGGTCATCCTATTTGTTCTCTGGGCTTCCTGAATTTGTATTTCTATTTCCTTCTCCAGGCTTGAGAAGAAGATGGGAAAGTGCAGCCAAGTATAAAAATGCCTCTTAAAACCAGTTGGACTATGATAAAAAGCAGAGGAAAGGTATAGTAACTGGTGAAAGATGTGTGGCCTGAGTCCTGTTTATGATAGGGGTAGTATTATACTAATGCATGAGGAAAAGAATATGGGGCTTTTCTACCCCATCTTTGCATGTAACTTGAAAGAGAGAATATAATACTGAAAAGAAAGGCTTGAGGCACAGGATGAGCAAGGAGATTATAAGAGAGTATCTAGCTGACTTAAATGACTTCAAATTCCCAAGGAGAGGTGCACCATAATTCAGAGTACTAAAACAATTTATCATCAAAGTGCCGTATTGTTGACACCAATTCTTAAAAACAAAAATACCCAAAGAGGAAATCTGGTAAAATGTTCTTTCAATTGCCCATAGTTAAAGATGGATTCTGCAGAGCTGTGAGCTCAAAATCTATGACATGCAAAAGGCTAACCTATAGATTACTGAAAACAGGGTGTGTAAATGTTTTGAAAAGGAATACAAAATCATCAAGCCCCAGCCTGTGGTCACTTAGAATAAATTGTGTAGATTTTACTTTACTTCATTCTTTAATAGAGCACTAGACTAGCAGTCAAAAAACTGTGATACATGCCGACAAGTTTGATAAACTACACTCCACATGCAAAATTCAGCTAGCTGCTGATTTTTGTTTAAATCAAGTGCTATCAGAATAAAGCCATGTTGGCCGGGTGTGGTGGCTCATGCCTGTAATCCCAGCACTTTAGGAGGCCAAGGCAGGCAGATCACAATGTCAGGAGTTTGAGATCAGCCTGGCCAACACAGTGATATCCTGTCTCTACTAAAAATACAAAAATTATATGGGCGTGGTGGCAGGCACCTGTAATCCCAGCTACTCGGGAGGCTGAGGCCGGAGAATCACTTGACCCCAGGAGGCGGAGATTGCAATGAGCCAAAATTGTGCCATTATGATGCTCCAGCCTAGGGGACAAGAGCAAAACTCCATCTCAAAAAAAAAAAAAATTAATAAAGCCATGCTTATTTGTTTGCGCTTATTTAAGACAGTGTGATTCTGTTCTGTCTCTCTGTTTCTCTCTCTCTCTCCTCTTTTGGTTATGGACTGAATGTTTGTGTCTCCCCTAAATGCATATGTTAAAGCCCTGACCATTAATGTGGCTGTATTTAGGCCTCTTAAAGAAGTTAAATGAAGTCATATAGGTAGTTCTCTGATCCAATAGGATTAGTGTACTTAAAAGAAGAGACACCAGAGAGCTTGCTTGCTGTGTTCCCTCACACTCACAAACCAAGAAAGGCCATGAAGACATAGCAAGCAGGTTTACAAGCCAGGAAGAGGCCTCACCAGGAATCTAATGGTCTGGCACCTCAATCTGAGACTCCAAAACTGTCAGGAAATACATTTTTGTTTTGTAAGCCACCCAGTCTATGGTACCTTGTTGTCATAGCGCAAGCCAACTAATTCATTCTATCTCAACCAATGAGGAACTGAGGCCTCCAACCAGATTCTCCAGCCTCAGACAAGCATTCAGCTGACTGAACACCTGGCCAACATTTTGCCTGAAACCTCATGAAACAGCCTCAGCCAGACTACTCCAATTAAACCCCTCCCAGGTTCCTGCCGCTCAGAAACTGTGTGAGAGAAGACTTTTTTGTTTGTTTAAGCTAGTAAGTGTAAGTTTTTATTTCTTATGAATCATGTTTACTAACCTTACAAATAAATCCAAGACTAGCTCATTTGTATGTCTACTCTTTCCCACAAATCACTTGTAAATCTCAAGTTGTTGAGAATAAAAATATTTAGGACATATTTTTAAATGTTTCAAGTCTCTTTTTCCTCCATTTCATCTTCCACACTGTCAGCATTTTTTTTAATACAAATTTTGCCCCCATTGCATTCCTACTTAAAATCCTTTGATAGCTCTCTATTATCTACAGTTGAAAACCCAGACTTTTCAGAAGAGAAAACTATGTTCCTCCATGGTCTGACTCCACATTTTTCCCATGCATCATTCATCCTGGCCATAACATTTCCAGATTCTCATTTTGCTTGATAAAAAGCTCTCCAAGCAAAAGAACATAATCTCATTCATTATTGTTTTTCCATGGCCCAGTATACTGCCTGGCATATTGTTGGTGCTAAATAAATTATTTCTGCTCAGCCAAAAATGATCCATGTTGCTTTCTTCAAATTTCTTTTCTGTCTCCATTTACCAACAATCTAGTATCTAATCACAACCTTTTGACCCCAGTGTCATCTCTCTTCTTGATTCCTAATCTTATAGAAATAGTATAAGATGTTCTCTACATAATATTTATAGCATTTATATTATATTATAAAATTGTGATTACATTCAAGTTTTCCTAAGTGGACATAGTTTAGGTGTCATCATTTATTTTTCTTGTCCTTAAGGATTGTTGAATCAAATTGAAATCCTTAGCCCTATACTTTGAAACTTTGGATTCAAAAATCCAAGTCACATTGTGTTTTGAGTCTCCTTGTATCAGCCCTCTAGGCCTAACTGAGGGGAACCCTCCAATTTAAATTTCTCATTTTCTCCCTGATTTGGCCTACACTATAATATTGTGCCTCTCCAGGTGGCATAACTCCTTAGTTTTGACTACTCGCCTTCTGTGGCTCCCCGATAAGACCCTACCCCTGACTTAAATATCAACCTAGAGAACACAGGCCTCACTTGTAGTCTTCATTCGCACTATCCCTCCTGTCAGGTTAGAGAGCCATAGAGAGAATCAGAGTGCCCACTGACCATTCCCCTGGCTCCCAAGAACTGACCACTGCTTGACTTTCAGCTCACTCACTGTGGTCCACTCACCAAATTTAGTACTAGACAGCAGCTGTAGCTGCATTAAAACTGAGCCTGTGAGTACCTTGAACAATAGGGATGTCTGGCCTTGTTCTGTGGAGAACTCAACCATTATAGTCAGGTCTTCTTATGCTCAGCTCTAAAGATAAGAAACAAAGCAATTTCCTCTCCTTTTTTCTTTTTATCCACCAACTCTGAGCCACAAAAAGCACAGAGCATCCATCATGCTTTGCACAAAGTTATCTCAAAATTTGGCAAACAAGTCTCAGCAAGGCATTTGACAAAGCCTTTTCTGGCATTATCATACATACAAAAAAGGCAGAGATATAAGTTATATGTAGGAACAATCAAGTGGACAAATACATAGTTAAGTATTTATACCCAAAGTTACTAAACATTGTGCTATGTGTCATTCTGGAGTTTTCTAGCCACATGTCACACAGCTCAGTCTTTAGTCTTTCCCCCTTCAATGTTTTTATTCCTACTGAGAATAACATTACAAACTTTATTTTTTTTCACATAGCCAAGTCATTGGAAATGCATTAGAGAATCAGATCATGATTCCATAAAGTCTCTGAATGTTAAAATTATATACCATATATTTTCAAGATGAAATTTAATTAGAAAAATGTAAAATCCTTCACTTAGATAAATGTTAATGCATAATTTCAAGGTGGAGACTATGATTTAATGACAGACCTTATGAAAAGAGTAAAGGGTTTTCATTATATACAATTCCCTAATATGTAAGTACTTTTGTTTGGCCGATGATTTCATTTGCATAGAAGAGACTCCAGTACATAGTAGGCATTCAATAAATACTGCTTGAATGAAGGAGTCAGGTACAAGTTCCAGTTACTACAAAAAGTTATTAAAAGCTTAGGCTGCATTAATAGAAATACAGACAACAGAACAAGAGAGGAGGCAGTCCTGTTCTGCTCTCTATACAGACCATGGTTATATTAGGTTTATGTCCAGTTCTAAACAATATACTTTAGAGTGGATGTATAAAGCAGGATGACCAGAGGAAAGTTGCCAAAGTTACAATGATACTCACTTTGCAGCAGAAATCCCAAGAAACATGACTCCAGGTGACACAGCAGGGTGTCTGTCTTTAAATGTACAAAGATCCATCTATGGAAAGGAAGGATTAGCCTCATGATGGTGGTGCCAATGGGGAGAACTGAAACAAGTGTTGGGAAGAAAGAATTCAGATCAACATAAAGGATTTTCTAAAACTATTTAAAGTCGTATTTAAAGACCTAGACCTATTTAAAGATGCCAGAGATGTCTTAAGAACTAGGGAGTCCCTACCTTTGGAAGTGATAATAGACAACCACTAGTCAAAAATGTTAGAAGGAGGAATAAGGACATCATAAATCATAAGCCTGGAAAATATTTAAGATACCTCTAATTCCTTATTCTTTAAATAACTGCAAAATAAGATAATATCAAAGATGAAACAATGTTCTTACAACTCACAGAAACCATAAAAATAAAGCAAAAACTACAAGTTTATTTACCAGTAGATCATATGTATCTCAAGAATATGGACCATCCTGGCCAACATGGTGAAACACTGTCTCTACTAAAAATACAAAAAAATTGGCCAGGCGTGGTAGCACATGCCTGTGGTCCCAGCTACTCGGGAGGCTGAGGCAGAAGAATCACTTGAACCCAGGAAGTGGAGGTTGCAGTGAGCTGAGATTATGCCACTGCACTCCAGCCTGGTGATAGAGCAAGACTCCATCTCAAAAAAATAAATAAATAAATAAATAAAATAAAGAATATGGGTCTGAAAAAATGTGATGAATTAGAACAATATAGTGATATGAATGTATTTGATTTTCAGCTGATGTTTTCTCTAAATATACTTATAAAAAATAGACAAAACTTTAAAATATTTTATTGTAATGATTAATGTACTAAAAAAAATGGTAATGAAAATGATAAATTTACCAAATATTTATGTGAAAAGTTACCTTGATTGTTAAGATATAACTTAAGCCAATTCTCTTTTTTCTTTCTTTTTTGAGACAGGGTCTCATTGTCGCCCAGGCTGGAGTGCAATGGTGTGATCACAGCTCAATGCAGCCTAGACCTCCTGGGCTCAATCAATCCTCCCACCTCAGCCTCTGGCATGTGCCACCACACCCTGACAAGTTTTGTATTTTTGGCAGAGACAGGGTTTTACCATGTTGCCCAGGCTGGCCTTGATCCACCTGCCTCAGCCTCCCAACTTGTTGGAATTACAAGCATGAGTCACCATGCCCAGCCTAAGCTAATTCGTTATTACAAATCTCCAAGGTGTCTGTCTAGATGCAGATTAAACACCTATAGTGTTGAGATATTTATAACCTCAATCCATTTTGAAATCAGGTATAATTGTTAGAAATTATTTTGTGTTGTCATCCACCTATTCATTCTACTCTTGTCCTCCAGAGCTTCACAAAACTACTCCAAACCTTGCCACACATTGCCTTCTTGCAAATAATCACAGATAGCAAGTCCCTAATTCATTTTCCAAGCAAAATATCTTCAATTCTATCATGGCTGTTGCCAGAGAGTGGCCTAAAAACACACTGCCTAGCCATATGCACTCTTCAATTTGATTAAAGAAACTCCTGAGTTGAGTTTTTCAGAACAGAACACAACACCCTGGTGAGTTCTTTCCAGGATGAAGTTGAGAAGCTCTGTTCCAGTCTTCACCATGGATCTTCAACTTTTATTATGGAAGATCACAAAAAAACCCTGACATATTGAGCATATTTTAAACTAAAATACCTCTCACTACTTAATATAAATCATCATATTACCTGGCAGTGGTACTGATCAACACAAGGAGTTATATAAGTAGTGCAATAGGTCCCCAACATATTGTTTTTAAAAACATGGGAAGTACAACCGAATCAGTCAATAATGTGTTGGAGGCAAATATTATCATCACCATTTACAGAGGAGACACAGATTAAAGGACTTGTTCAAGGTTACGTAGTCAAGAAGAAACAGAAATGAGTCCAGAGTTATCTAAATCTACTGTGCTATATTTTTCACTTCACCATGTTTCTATATGTTTTCCATGATCTCTATCTATAGCATAATTTGTAACAAATAAAATTATCCATAGAGTAGTATGGAATTAGAGTAAGAAATAAGTTTACTTTTTATGTATTTCTTTATTTTTTGAGACAGGGTCTCACAGTATCACCTAGGCTACAGTGCAGTGGCACTATACAGCTCACTGAAACCTTGACCCTCTGGACTTCCCACCTTAGCCTCCCGAGTGGTCTTCCCACCTCAGCCTCCCGAGTAGCTGGGACCACAGCTGAGTGCCACAACATTCAACTAATTTTTTTGTTTGTTTCTCTTTGTAGAGATGAGTTCTTGCCATGTGGGTCTCCAACTCCTGGACTAAAGCAACAGGTTTACAGGCATGAGCTACCGTGCCCAGCCAAGAAATAGGTTTAAACATATAATTCTGTTGCTTGTTTTTTACCTTCCTGCATACATCTTAAAAATATCTGAACAAAAGATTTGGGGCTTGTTTAGTACTTTCCAAGAACAAGATTCTTCTTATAATATTTAAAAAAGAAATGATAATTCAAGTTGTCAGGTGATTTTTTCTTAAGGGTCTAGACTGATGAGAGTAGCATTTTATGCTAAGGCTTAACATGATAAACAGAATAAGAACAATTATGTGGTTGAACTAAAAATTATGAACTATGGATTCAAAATTTATTAGCATTGACCTAAAAGCCATTTAAAAGATTGAAAGTGATACCAGCTTTCACCACTTTTTCAGTTCCTTTCCAGAAGGGAATCGATAGATCCATTAGAGCCATAAACCTATGTAAGCAGAGAGGTTTCAAATGGGATCCTGCCTGACACAGACTGTGCCTGTTGCCTGGAAAGTACGAGGAAGGTCCCTGAACTAGAGAACTCAAGGAACTTCATATGCGTAATTTATACACCACCCAACGGCCCCAAAAGTCCTATTTTCTCGTAAGCTCCGAGACATGTAGGTGCATCTACAATGATTTTCATTCATTGCTGAGATATATTGTGGGATTATGTCACAAAGTTCACTTGAGAGAAAACCATATTCCCTCTGAATTCACTGAGATATCTGTGTCCCATTCTGTTGCAAATTTATAGGAAAAAAAGTGCAAATCTATCATTTTCACATAGTAAGTATTCCCCAAGATGAGGAACTCTAGTCTGGTATGTCAGGGTGACCATCATGGTTAGGAAAAGATGCTTATTTTATAATACAATTAGCTAGAATAGCTCAACCTCTTGCCTTCCTGGATGATGACACTTTCCATGGTCATCTGAAGGTCTAGCATTTTACCTTGTCATATTTTATTGCATTCTCTTTCATTCTGTTCTCAGGAGCCTCATTTGGCCCTGTTTGGCCTTGATCCGCACTGCACAAACTGAAAACAATTTCTCACATAAAATATTTATTTGGCCATGGAAGTAAGTTTCCCCTTATAGTTTTATTCTCTCAAAGACAGTGAAGGAAGCAGCACTCTTGTCCCTGAAATATTTAATCACTGTTCCTCTAAAGATGGTTAGCTTGCAACAACCACAACAATTTATTTCCCCCAATTTATTTTGTAATACTTTGAAGTCATGAAAAGAGCATTTTATTTAAAATCAGAATGTGTGACCTTGAATCCAATCTCTGACATGAGCTTGTTAAAAGTACCTTCACTTCTCTACTCTGAGTCTGGGTTTTGTTTTCTTTTGGGTATGAAAACAATGTAAATCCTCAGAATTACAAACATACATAATGTGTTTATCCAAGAAAAATTATTATCCAGAAAAGTAAAAGCCAATATACTAACAGATAGTGGTAAAATCTCTATTGAGTATATTATTTTTATTAATATTGTTTATTTGGCAGATCATGATTATATACATTTAGGGTGTACAATGTTATGTTTAGATATATTATGCAATGTGACATGACTAAATCAAGCTTATCAATATATTCATCACCTCACTTATCATATTTTGTGGTGAAATATTTGAAATTTACTCAGTTATTTTGAAATACACAATATATGGTTATTCATTATAGTCACCCTGTTCTCCAATATATCACAAAGCTTAATACCCCTGCTTAACAAAAACATTGTACTCCTTGACCAACAACTACTCAACTATTCATTTTGTTTAATATTTTGTTGAATATTTTTGCATTTAGGTTCATCAGGTATATTGACCTATAATTTTCTTTTCTTGTAGCATCATGATCTGGTTTTGGTATCAGGGTAATGCTGGCCTTGCAAAATGAGTGTTGAAGTATTCCTTCAACTGTTGTTTTTTGAAAGAGTTTGAGAAGGATTGGTATTAGTTTTTTAAACATTGGTAGAATTTAGCAGTGAGCCCTTTAGGTCCAGGGCTTTTCTTTGTTGGAAAATTTTTGATTACTGATTTAATCTCCTCACTTATTATTGATCTGTTCAGATTTTCCATGCCTTCATGATTCAATTTTAGTGGGTTGTATTTGTCTAGAAATTTAGCCATTTCTTCTGGGTTATCAAATTTGAGGTCACTCAGTTGTTCATAATAGTAGTTTACGGCCACTTCTATTTCTGTTGTAACACTTTCACATCTCTTTTTTTCACTTCTTTTTCATTTTATTAGTGAGTCATTTTTTTCTTAGTTTAGCTAAAGGTTTGACAATTTTATTTTTTTAATCAAATTTTAATTTTGTTGATACTCTTTTCATTTCTGTAGTTTTAATTTATGTATTAGTATGTTCTCATGCTGCTATGAAGAACTACCCAAGACTGGGTAATTTATAAAGAAGTTTAGTTGACTCAGTTCTACATGGCTGGAAAGGCCTTGAGAAACTTACAGTCATGGCAGAAGGCACCTCTTCACAGGGTAGCAGGAGAGAGAATAAGTGCAAGCAGGGAAAATGTGAGACGCTTATAAAATCATCACAACTCATAATAACTCACTCACTATCATGAGAACAGCATGGGGGAAAACCCCCATGATTCAATTACCTCCCACTGAGTCCCTCCCATGTGGGGATTATGGAGATGACAATTCAAGATAAGATTTGGGTAGAGACACAGCCAAACCATATCATTCTTCCCTGGCCACTCCCAAATCTTATGTCCTCACATTTCAAAATGCATTCATGTCTTTCCAACAGTGCCCCAAAGTCCTAACTCATTCCAGCACTAACCCAAAAGTCCAAGTCCAAAGTTTCATCAGAGACAAGGCAAGTCCCTTCTGCCTATGATCCTGTAAAATCAAAAGCGAGTTAGTTACTTTCTATATACAATGGGGGTACAGGCAATGGGTAAATACACACATTCCAAATGGGAGAAATTGGCCAGAACAAAGAGGCTATAGGCCCCATGCAAGTCTGAAATCCAGCAGGGCCATCAAATTCTTAGAGCTCTGAAATGATCTCCTTTGACTCCATGTCTCATATCCAGATCATGCTGATGCAAGAGGCAGCCTCCCATAGCCTTGGGCAGCTCCACCTCTGTGCCTTTTCAGGGAAGAGGCCCCCTCCTGTCTGCTTTCATGAGCTGGCATTGAGTGTCTGTGGCTTTTCCAGATGCATGGTACAAGCTGTTGGTGGATATACCATTCTGGGGTCTGGAGGACAAGTGGCCCTCTTCTCACAGTTCTACTAGGCAGTGGCCCAGTGGGGACTCTGTGTGGGGCTTCAACCCCACATTTCCCTTCCTAACTGCACTAATAGAGGTTCTCCATGAGTGCTGCACCCCTGCAGCAGACTTCTGTCTGGACATCCAGGTATTTCCATACATCCTCTGAAATCTAGGCAGAGGTTCCCAAACCTCAGTCCTTGTCTTCTGACCACCCACAGGCCCAACACCATGTGGAAGCTGCCAAGGCTTAGGGCTTGCATCCTCTGAAACAACAGCTTGAGCTGTACCTTGGCCCCTTTTAGCCACTGTTTTAGCTGAAGCAGCTGAGAAGCAAGGCACCATGTCCTGAGGCTGCATAGAGCACGGGGGCCCGGGGCCTGGCCCACAAAACCATTTTTCCCTCATAGGCCTCCAGGCCTGTAATAGAAGTGACTGCTGTGAAATCTCTGACATGCCCTGGAGATATTTTCCCCATTTTCTTGGTAATTAAGATTTGGCTCTTTATTACTTATGCAAATTTCTGCAGTGAGCTTGAATTTCTCCCCAGAAAGTGCGTTTTTCTTTTCTGTCTCAACATCAGGCTGCAAATTTTCGACTCTTTCACTCTCTGCTTTCTCTTGAATGCTTTACTGCTTAGAAATTTATTCTACCATGTACTGTAAATCATCTCTCAGTTTAAATGTTCCACAGATCTCTAGTGCAGGGGTAAAAATGCCACCAGTCTCTTTGTTGAAGCATAACAAGAGTGACCTTTACTCCAGTTCCCAACAAGTTCCTCATCTCCATCTGAGACCACTTCAACCTGGACTTCATTGTCCATAGCATTTTAGTCAAAGCCACTCAACAAGTCTCTAAGAAGTTCCAATCTTTTCCACATCTTCCTATCTTCTGAGCCCTCCAAGTCTCTAAGAAGTTCCAACCTCTGCCTATTACCCAGTTCCAAAGTTGCCTCCACATTTTCGGGTATTTTTTTTTCTGAGACAGAGTCTTGCTCTTTCATCCAGGCTGGAATGCAGTGGCCTGATCTCAGCTCACTGCAACCTCTGCCTCCTGAGTTCAGCAATTCTCCTGCCTCAGCCTCCTAAGTATCTGGAATTATAGGCATGCAACACTGCATCCAGCTAATATTTTTGTATTTTTTGTAGAGATAGGGTTTCACCATGTTGGCCAGCTGATCTTGAACTCCTGCCCTCATGATTTACCTGCCTCAGTGTCCCAAAGTGCTGGGATTACAGGAATGAGCCACCTCACATGGCCATTGTCGGGTATCTTTATAGCAGTTCTCCACTTCCTCAGTACCGGTTTACTGTATTAGTCTGTTCTCACAGTGCTGTGAAGAAATACCAAGACTAGGTAATTTATAAACAAAAGAAGTTTAATTGACTCACAGTTTCACATGGCTGGTGAGGCCTCAGGAAACTTATAATCATGGCAGAGGACACCGCTTCACAGCGTAACAGGAGAGAGAATGAGTACAAGCAGGGTAAATGCCAGACACTTATACACCACCAGGTCTTGTGAGAACTCACTGACTATCACAAGAACAGCATGGTGGAAACTGCCTCCATGATTCCATTACCTCCTAATGGGTCCCTCCTACAACATGTGGGAATTATGGGGAACACAATTCAAGATGAGATTTGGGTAGGGACATAGGCAAACCATATCAATTTTATTTATTTCTGCTCTAATCTTTGTTATTTTCTTTCCTCTAATAACTATGGACTTAGTTTGTTCTTTTTTTAGTTCCTTCAGGTATAATATTAGATTCTGTATTAGAAATAGCCTGCTTAATGGAGTTAAGAAGAGCATTAAAGACTTTCATGTATAAAATTTAAATAATGGAAGATTTACTCAGAAATATGTTGGAGCATGCATGTATTTATAAAATAAATATATTTGCAGTAGAAGGGAAAATTTTCTCATTATTAATATAAACTGTCTTGTTCCTGAGGAATAAGTAATAAAGCTACTGAAGATTTTGATATCTCTAAATAGGCATACAGTGAGTTGAATGCTTACTTGAGTTCAAATTAAAAACAGAGCAGCTAAAGATTTGAAAAAGAAACACTTTCTTTTTAATATTGACAAGAAGGATCCATAGACTAAAATCCTAAGGTTATGTGTAATAAAAATAGCTGTGAGGTATATATACAGACTTTTTTGTGTTATTATCCTAGTATTTTCAGCCACCTGGCTGTCTTGTGAGGTCCCCAGTATATTAAACATGCAGAGATAAACAAAATTACCACTAATCCACTTGAACTGAAAATTTTCTTCAAATGTGAAGATAATTGCTTGCTCTCTTCCCTAAGGAAATTTAGTACAATTTATATTTACTGCAATTTGTAGAGTTACATCACTTACCTATCAAGTAATATAGAGAAGGCTCTACAATCTGGTAACACCTGATTTTGACAGCCACTCTCTATGTTCATGTTATTTTGGCAGCTATTCACCATAAATAATGATTTACCTTATTTCTATTTTTTAATGTATGTTATTTTACAATGAATCTCCATGTAGTCTTCCTTCTTATCCAATACATATATTATTATATTCAATTATTAGTTGTCTATATTTACTTCATGTGCTATTTTTTGTTTTTAAATTTTAATACTGTATTAGTCTGTTCTCACACTGCTAATAAAGACATATCCAAGACTGGGTAATTTATAAAGGAAGAAGCTTTAATTGACTCACAGTTCTACATGGATGGGAAGGGCTCACAATCACAGTGGAAGGCAAGTGAGGAGCATGGTGGCATGCAAGAGAGCATGTCCAGGAGAAAACCCTTTTACAAAACCATCAAATCTCATGAGATGTATTCATTATCACAAAAATAGCACAGGAAAGATTCACCCCCATCTTTCAATCACCTCCCACCAAGTCTCTCCTACAACAGGTGAGAATTATGGGAGCTACAATTCAAGATTAGATTTGGGTGGGGACACAGCCAAACCATATCAAATCCATAGTTTTTTCCAGTAAACACTGGCAAAATACAATAAAACATGCCATCATACTTCTCTTATATTCAAAGAAACTGAGTTACTTGGTATGATTTACTTTAAGTAAACCTTTGTTTTAATTTGAATATTAATTTTGCTATTTCTGTCAACATAGTAACTTTTATACTATATTGTATCTGTATTAAAATCTTTAGCAAGGGAATTAATTTGAAACTATTTTTTGTCCCTATTAAAGCTCTATTAGGAAAATCAATTAAGTGTGCTCCCTTTTTTTTCCAACTTTTAAAAGACAAATCCAACTCATTTAAAATTCTTCATCAGAAATTGAATTATTTCAACCAGAGAGCATGATTTCTAGAAGCATGAGAATCATTTTTCAATTTCCTAAACAGTCTTCTTTGGGGATATGTCAATATGGCAGTTTCATTTCTTATGTGCTACCTTACCTAATAAAATATAACACAATGTAACAAATCATATGATATTAGAAAAGTTGTCAAATGTATGACAATACATTTTCTTCTCTAAATATATGAAGCTCGGATCTGGGAAATCTATATCTACTTTAAAAATAGGATTTAAGTAACAGAAACCAATTTTGTTTCACAGTGGAGTAGGAGATGACCAAGAACAGAAAAACGTTCATATATAAGTATGCCAAACTTAGGGCTAATGAATCAACCTAGTTGTCTAAATATGGATAACAAGTGAGAATTAACAATTTCTTTATATTTGAGCACCTCTTGGAATGTTTACACTATTCAATTTCCCACGATTTGTCAAAGAACTCTTATTACAATAGACTTAGGGGAGACAGAACAGGGCACAATAGTGATATTTTGCAGTTTTCCTTTGATCTGTCAAGCAGTCAAGCAATTCCTAAGCAGCAGCACAAGGACTTCTACTGGGCTGGCTTGCAATACTTTCATAGATTTGGCCAGTAAGGAGACAACTACTCCAAAAGGATTTTTTTTTTTTCAGTTACATAATAATTGTATACACCAAGTATACAAACTTAGTCCCATAGCAGATCTCAAAACAGCCCTGAATCTTAGCCCGGCTCCTCTCATCTATGGTTGAAGAATAGTTCTGCCCAGCCAGGAACCTGCTAGGAGACTTGCCTACCTGTGTTCCCATGGCAGGCTTGCCAACATCAGTCCCACGGCATGCCCCAAAACAGCCCTAAATACAAATGGATTTAAAAAGTTTATTACTTATGGCACAGCAAGCATCATGAGCTTTATGTTTGCTCATGTTGCCAACCAACTCCACAGGGCAACAAAGAAGCAGGTCCAGGTGAATAATGTACACATAGTGAATCTGTGATACAACTAGGGAAAATTGAGCTTAAAAAATGCGCAATCTGCCATTCAAGCTCCACCCGGTGTGGGGTTTAAGACCAACAACCAATAAATTGAGGTCTACTCAGGGCCTAAACTGATGCTCCTTCACAAGGTGCAGCAAAATCTAAGAAAGACCCATTCTTTTGGTGAAGTTTAGAACTTATTTTCTTGGTCCAAGCCTGGTGTGCTTAGGGATAACCCCCAAACAATTTTATTCAAAAAGTTAAAATAAGCTACTATATAAAAATTATCCAACATATGGTATGTATCTCAGCATCCTTAGTCTTCTCCTTAATACCAGTGTGATATTTTTCTCCGTTTTTCTTATGATAATTTTGCCTTAATAAATTTGACTATACTCCAATTTCCCCGTAAAACAAAGCACACAAAAAACTCTGGTGGACTGCCTGAACTCCAGTCCATTTGACTAATACTTACCTCCTTCCTGACAGCTCCACAGGCTTAGATTCCAACTTTTGCTAGCTATGATATTATTAAAACTCAGGTAAAGTCCAGGTTTGAAACATCATCATATAGCTAACTATAGCCACTATCTTTTCCTAAGATGCTTCTTGCCATGATACAGCCTTGAATCAGTCCCACTGTGAGACTATCAGCTAATCCTGAACACAGACTGCAACTCATGCTTGGATGCAATGATTTAAATTCCTGACTATTCTATAGGAAGCAATAAGATTAAAAACATTCTCCAACCTTAACTCCACCCCTTTCCCACCTACTTTTTCTCTTCTTGCCAAGTTGTAGTACATCTCAAGTACTGAAGTTTTATGAACTCTAAAGCAATGAGATAAAGGAAAGATACTAATTTTGTCAAATCTCTTCATTGTTTCCTTCATCAATTCGGAGAAAATATCCCTTTCAGGAATGGCTGGTGTAGTATTTGTTTCTGAATAAGCTTCTATTTGATCAGCCTTCCTGCAGATAGCTATAAACACCAGAAAGGGGACTACTTCAAGGTACGGCACAGTGAACATTCATAGAGTCAACACATGGAGAAGGAAGTTCACAGGGTGATCTATTGCTGTAACTGTTAGACTAAAGACAAGCAACAATTGGCAGTTGGCCAAAAATGTGTATTCTTTCTGCCCCAAAGAACCAGAAGACAGCATTTGGAGAAAAACAAAACAAAACAAAAAAGCTGGTATAAAGTGAGTGATAACCCAAGAAAGGAGAAAGCAAGAGAGTGAGCTGAAGGTCTGAGTAAACTGTTTCACTACTGAAATCTCTTGCTGAATCTTAACCATACATGAGTAGGACAAACTCACAGGAGGCCAGATAAAGAGAACTAACTGGAGATTTGAACTTTAAACTGATGCAAAAAATACAAAATTTACAGTTTGAGATAGAAAAAAATCAACAGACTTTAGAAGAACAATCAAACTGGAGTCTCTGTGATACCATATTCAAAATACCCTGAATATATGCCAAAATTTCTCAATGTATGGAGAAACAAGAAAATGAGACTCTTTACAGCAGGTGCCTGGACTAGGGTTGGGCAAGCTAGAGCATAAAATTTAGAGGCACCTACTTACAGCGTCCTACAAGCCTGGGTCGGAACCAGAGAATAAGAATAGCCTTAAAATTTTTGTGCCAGGTGTCTTGTTTGCCTCACACAACTTCAGCCCTAATCAACAGATAGCATTCAATGATAAACCATGTTGTAATTAGCAGACAAGGATTTTAAAGCAAACATTACAAGTATGCTTAGTGTCCTAAAGGAAACCAGAATCATAATTTTTAAAGAGGTAGAAAATTTCAGGAGAAAAATAGAAAATATAAAAAATAACCAAATGGATCTTTTAGAATTGATAACACACATATGAAACAAGCAATTCATCAGATGGAATTAAGAGCAGAA
The DNA here is from genome assembly GCF_030222135.1 of Aotus nancymaae. Lineage (NCBI taxonomy): Eukaryota > Metazoa > Chordata > Mammalia > Primates > Aotidae > Aotus > Aotus nancymaae. The sequence continues at coordinate 38,188,131 of NW_026988413.1, forward strand.
TATTGACGACAGAGGCAAGAATTAGTGAACCCTGAAGATAGTTTGATAAAGACTGTTGAATCTGAAGAACAAAAAAGAAATGTGACCCTGCAGGACCCTGTGATTAAGTGCCTCTACATTTTTATGAGGCACTCAAAAAAAAAATAAAGAAGGGGAGGCTGTCTCAGTAAACTCACCACAAACACTAAAGCCTCAGATGTATGAGTGACCATGACATGTTTGCTGGACACTAATGCCCTTTGCTGAGTTCCAAATCTTCTGTGTCTTTTTTCAGTAGGGTAGGTGTGGGAGGTCTTTAGTGGGTACTTCCCCTGAAAGAGAGTGTCACGTTGTGGAGGATGAGTAGTTTGAAAAAACACATCTGCCAGAGACATCAATTTACATTTAAAACTATGAGATCATATAAATTACAAGACGGTTCAATGAATTAAACTATAATGTTAGAATATTTCATTTATAAGACCAAGAAGTGGGACTTCAATTGTTTAGCAAGAGCGATACTACACCAAAGAGGGAGTATATCATCTGCAATTTTTCAAGAAACTTCGATGTGTAAGGCATTCTGCTAGAATCTGTACACTCTATTTTATTTAATTTCCTCAAACAAGTTAGGAAATATATTTTTTCACCTTGATTTTACAGATGAAAACTAATCTCTGTCAGGTAATGTACCTTGCCCAAGTGATAAAGTGTAGATTCAAACACAAATCTACCTGATGTTTTTCTAAACTACAAATGTTTTTTTCCCACCAGCCTCCTTTTTATCCTAACAGCTTTCAACTCAAGGTCTTTTTCTTCTTTATTTGCTGTTTTAAATATATACAAAAATAAAATTATAGAAATACAGACATACAGGTAAGAAGATAAAAATTAGCTTGCTACTCATATTTTTTAAGTTAAGTGACCTATAATTTAAATTGATTATCTGCAACAGAATATTGTAAATAATTGTTTGCTTTGAACCCTAGCATATAGGACATCTTTTACTGTTAAAATGATCTCTGGAGTTTACAAAGTACTAAGTCACGTAATAGCATATAATAGTTGTTTATCACATTTCATTGTCTATCACCTCTCATTATGTTTTATTTTACAACGTATTGTTTTTCATACACAAGTTATTTGATATAACTAATTATAACACAATCCCACAAGGAGAAATGCTCTTCTCCTTAGAAATGCCTGCTTCACATTGTGTTTTCTAAAAGACTATCAGAGTAAAAAGTGCAGGGGCTGAACACAGTTTAACTTCAGAAAATATCTGGAAAATAAATGTGATAGCTAGCATTAAATTTCTCTAAGACAGTTCCTTCTGAAAGCCATGTAAGTTTCTTTATTTTTATGTGTGCAGCTGCTGCTATCCTTTAAGTATGTTACATATCTTTATCCTTGGGACAGCACTCAGAAATGGCATTGCCATCTCTCAAAACACTCAACAGCCACAATCTGCCACTTGTGCATTTTTCTTTTTTACCATCTAGTTGTCCTTTTTTTTCACCTCCTTCATAAATGCCTTCTCATTCACTGCCCTCTCTACAGATTATTTTATGCTTGTTTCCCAAAGCCTTTAACATCAACTACCCATATGAGTTCAAAGTGATTTATGATTTAATTCTTTTTCAAATTTCCATTCCCTTCTCTGGTCTCTATTAATATGTTCAGTCTTAAGACAAGCAGGAAACCACATGTCCCCTTTTCCATATATTTTGCGAATAATGGCATTTTGGTTGATCACTGCTGTGACCTGGTTTTCCACATCTAAAGCTCTCCAAATGCCAGAGCTCATGCTCAGATGCTCTTATATTTTAAATGTGTGCAGTAGCCCTATAAAGGAAATGACCTCTTTCTTCCCCTGTTAAAATTTTGCATCAAATATCTTACTCCTATTTTTTCATGAATATAATCTAGCCTGCCCATATTTATGCATCTTTTCAGTGTCCATAGTATTTTACATTATTGTTCTAGCCATGTTATAGTGTTCTTATTATTGTTTCATTTCTGAATAAAATGTAATCTTGTCTGGCTTTAGAAAATTACCATTCAGTTCCCCTAACATTCTCTTTCTTGTTTCAGGCAAACACTTTCTACTATAATTCAAGAATCAACTTTCTATATTCTGGATACAAGGTAATTTGCAAGTATTTTTCCTAGTCTGCAACTTATCTTTGCATTCTTTTAATCGTTCTTTTCAGAAGAAATATTTTTAATTTCTACATGTACATGAATGTTTACATCAGCACTATTTATAATTGCCCCCAACTGGAAATACCTCAAATATGCTTTAGTGGGTTAATGAATAAACAGGTACATCTATGCAAAGGAATTTTACTCAATAATAAAAATAAATTAATTCTAGAACACAACATGAACCCCAAAGGCATTTTCCTCATAAAAGAAGTAAGTTCCCAAAAGGTTAGATACCATATGATTCCATAATATGATATTATAGAAGAATACAAACAAACAAAAAGATTGGAACAGAGAATAAATCAGTAGTTGCCAGTAGTTAAGAGTAGGGGAGAGAGTCTGGTTAAAAGGGTTAATATGAGGGAGTTCTTTGGCATGGTGCAATTGTTCTGTGTGCAGGTGGGATGGTGGTTACAAAAATCTATGCATACATTAAAACTTGAAGAACTCTATGCCAAAAGCAGTGAATACTGCTGTATATACATTTATTTAAAAGAGTAAAACAATAAAAGTTAAAAGTAAATTAACTTTGACTTTACTCACAGGCATCAAGCAATCCTCATTGTGTCCTCATGGTAGTAAATTCCAAGAGAGGATGCACTGCTGTGTATGCCAGCTAAACCAGCAGTACCCAATCTTTTTGGCACCAGGGAGTGGTTCTGTGGAAGACAAATTTTCCACAGAGGGGGTGGGGGTTGCAGGGGGAATAGATGAAACTGTTCCATCTCAGATCATTAGATTCTTATAAGGAGCTTGCAACCTAGATCCCTCACATGCATGTGCAGTTCACAATAGGATTTGTGCCCCTATGAGAATCTAATGCCACTACTGATCTGACAGGAGGCAGAGCTCAGGCCTTAATGTTGGCTTTTCTACCACTCACTTCCTGCTGTGCATCCAGGTTCCTAACAGGCCACAGACCAGAAAAAGTCTGGGCCTGGGGATTGGAGACCCCCGAACTAAACATTTTGTGCATTTTTAATTAAATAAAATATCCTTGCTATTGCAATAATGTTTAATTACCAAAAGTCATTCCAATTGAAAAACAAATGTTCATAATTATCACTATTATATAAAGGTCACATTAGAATCAATATTACTATACGACCAATTTAGGATGATATCCACACAAATCATTCTTTTTTTTTTAAGTCTTTGGCCTTCCATCAACAGATTTATAGCTTTTTATCTTATACTAACTTCTCTTCTTCAGCTTGTTTCATCTGACTTCAGTGTTATTTCCCTGGTGCATATTCCCAAATTCAATGATTTTTATTTATATTATTTCTTTCCACTAAATTATCAACTAATTCAGAGAATAAATAAGGGCTCTTCCTAGCTGACCTTCTTTTGAGTCAGGAAGTGAAGTTCCTTATGGCCAAACTTTTTATTTAGAAAAAGGAAGAAGGTGTTAATTGAAAAGTAGCAAACAAGATAAGTGATAATTATTTATTCTTAGCAATATGAATGCAATAGTCTAATGATGGAATACTATGTGTTTACTTCTTGTGTGCAGTACCGAAGAATGGTTATCATGTCTTAGAGATGCTAATATATAACTTGGTAATTTGGGAAGAAAAAGCATGATTTAATTGGACAGTACTTAACATGACAAATTATGAGGCAGTCACTCTTAGCCTTCCAAGGTGAGAAAAGATTAGGCAGAAGCTACATTCTAATAGAAAGTCAATACATGCAGAAATAGTTTCAGACACTTTCTAATTGGGAAATATTTTACCATATCTTTCTGTGAGTTACTAACACATTTTAAATTAAGAAAAATAGGTTGTAACCAATAGAAGATTATAAGTAAAATAATTATTATGCTTTTTTCCCCATTTCTACCAGTACAGACAACTTGTATTTAAGAGATGGATGTTGTTTAAATTGATCTCATGTCCCAAAGAAGCGCTTGTTAAGTTACAACTCTGGTTGTTTCACTGATGCACAGATTACTAATGACTCTTCAGGTACAAACATCCCTATTAAAAGAAGATATGTTTCATTAATCTGGTTTTAAAATTATATTCCCATACCGAAGTAATTAATCTCTTAATGATGGAGTTCCTTATTTCTATAAGGAAGTTTGAAGGAAACATAATGATATTTCTAACCTAAAAATAAATAGAAAAGTATCCACATGTGTAAATGTCAATTGATTAATTAAATTGCAAAGAATAGTATAAACTGTGATCTACTCCAAATGACATGCTCTTAACCAATATTTTTGAAGATATTGAGAAGAAAAAGTAGGGTTTTTTTTTCCCCCAGACCAGAATGCCAGGAATATAGGGTAGAATTAGAGCAGTAAATATTATAACAACATTCCTGGTACTCACTCCCCCAAAAAGGGCTTTCTAAAATCAGAATGCGTATGTTCACTGCAGCACTGTTCCTAATAGCAAAGACATGGAATCAACTCAAATGTCCATCAGTGATAAACCAGATAAAGAAAATGTGGTACATATACACCATGGAATACCATGCATTCATAAAAAGGAATGATATCATGTCCTTCGCAGGGACACAGATGGAGCTGGAGGCCATTATCCTCAGCAGACTAGCACAGGAATGGAAAACCAAACACTGAATGTTCTCACTTACAAGTGGGAGCTGAACAGTGAGAACATATGGACACATGGTGGGGGAACAACACATACTGGGGCCTATAGGGGGCTGCAGAGAAGGGAGAGCATAAGGAAGAATATCTAACGGAGGCTGGGCTTAATACCTAGGTGATGAGCTGATCTGTGCAGCAAACCACCATGGCACACACTTACTTGTGTAACAAACCTACACCATCCTGCACTTATATCCTGGAACTTAAAAGTTGAAGAAAAGTAAATAAATAAATAAATAAATAAATAAACTTCATATTAGAAGAACTTATTTTCAAAATGAAAATATGACAAAGGGCTACTATCTATGATACACAAAGAATTCTCACAACATAATAATCAAAGTAAATACATAAAAAGATAGAATATATGAATAGACAGCTCAAAAAAGAAAACATGTAAATGGCCAATAAGCACATGAAAAAGTGGTTAGTATCATTAGTCATCAGGGAAATACAAGTAGAACCACTATTGGAAGCCTCTAAAAAGAAAAAAAAAAAACCTTTACAAGAAAAAAAATTAAGAATGGCTAAAATTAAAAATATATAGACAATAATAAATGATGGTGAGAATGTGGAGCTACTGAAACTCTCGTATATGATTGATAGGAGTGTAAAAAGCTTAAAACACAGTTTCTTTCTTAAAAAACAAAACAGACTTGAACAAATATATTCATAGCAGTTTATTCATTATACCTGAAAACTAGAAACTTCTCAGGTCTTAATAGGAGAATAGATAAAATGTGGTAGGTTCTATAGTGGAAAACTATTCAACAAGAAAAAGAAAAGTATTAACACATACAACAGCACTGATGAATCTCAAAGCAGTCTGTCAAGTGAAAGTAGCTTTACCTAAAAGAGTAAATACCACATGATTCAATTTATATAAAGTCCTAGAAAAGGTAAAACTAATCCAGTCAGAAAAGAAACAAAAGAATCTTGGTGGAGGAGGGGGACTGAATGGGAAACCGTATGAAGGAATCTTTCTGAGCAATGTTCTGTATCTTGATAGGGTTTTGAGTTACACAGTTACATGTATTCATGTGTACTCATCTCATAGTATACTTAGGATTTGGACATTTCAATTTATGTAAATCTTACCTTAAAATATATAAATGTAAATATGAAAGTCTAATTAATATGTGCTCTTAGATATTTTAAAGTTTTTGAGGGGAAATACTGATGTTTGCAACTTACTTTGAAATGCATTAATAGAAAGGACTGATGGATGGATACAGGGCTGTACAGATGGGAAGGTATGTGATAATGCAATATATAGAATAGAAGAGCCTAGGTAGAAGATATATATAAATTCTTTCAAATCTTCTTAATGTTTGAAATTTTTTTTCAAAAATAATGAGATTAAAAAGGCACTTACAGAAAATGTGATTTTTATGTGATTTTAAAATTTTTCAGTATGACATTTTAAAGGTGATGGGGATTTGGTCACAAATTTAGAATAACTTAGGTTTAAGTAGCAACTCAACTACCTTCCATCTGTAATTTCATAAGCAAGTTACTTTGCCTTCCTCAGCTGTGGTTTTCTATTCTATAAAATGAAGATACTAACACTTGAGCAACAGAATTGTAAAGATATTTACCTAGGAGAGAATACTAGCTAGCCCTTTGATAACTACAGAGTCCTCATCATTCCTCAGTATTTCTCATCAAATACAATTCCAGGAACGTCATGCCCATGGGAAAGATTTTTGCAGTGTGTGAGAATATTTGACCTTGTGGACTTCTAACAGTATCTTTCAACTCTAGGATTTCATGTTTGGACATGTCTCTACAATTATTTTTCTTAAGATTTGGGTATTTTATTGTATATAAATGTTACCTTAAAAATAAAAATAAATATTAAACTCTAGTTAACAATATACGTCCTTTAAATATTTGAATATAAGCACAACTTAGCAGGACACTGTTGAATTTAATGTTATTTACCCATTCCACAACCTAATGATACGAAATGCTGCATACTGCTTTAAAAATCTACAGCAAAATTGCAGCAGCCCCCAAAAGAATGAAGTAACCATACTTATTAATCTTATACTTAATTCATAAACTTTCTTCTTAAGGCTATTTAAGCTCTCATAAGCACTTTGACGAAAATATCATCGCTAGAATGGAGGAAGCTACCTTTAAATCTCCACAAAAAGAAAAAAACTTTTAGATTTATTGGCTGGCAAAAGGAAAAAAATTCTATCAGGTCCAAAATGAATGTTATATATATATGTATAGTTTTTCTCATTCACTATAAAAACTTGACTCTGACACAGAAATGACTGTTCAACACTCCTTTGAATGAGCTTACATGAGAAATACTCACTTCATCCTTCATCATCATTGTGGCCACCGTCAATTATAGCTCATTGCACTGACTGTAAAGACAAAGAGCCTGGCTTGGAAGGCCAAAGCAGCTGGGAAACACTGCGAAGATTTGGCATGCAGAACACAGATATAATTTTTGCTGCTATCAGAAAAGGTTTTATAGCAAAAAGTAATGTAATCGATGTACTTATCACAGTTGTAAAAAAGGTTTAAATTTGAGTTTGCTTGTTTCTGGAATTAAGCCTTTTGGGAAATAACAAAGTACTCTTTTATTGTATGCCTTTTAGAAATTTCTTAAGAATGAATAGTTTTTATTAGCAAATTAAATGTGTTAGATATAAAGTTTATTGTCTTTAAACACAGGAAAATTCTGTTTGGGCACATCTTTTAAAATATTACTGTTTGAGGAAATCTGATTTCCCTGTATCTAAAACAAACAACTTCAAAATGCTGACATTTTGAATTTTACTACAATGTATATTTTGTGTGTATGTGTGCTGAAAATTAACTCACCATTTCCATTTATCCAGCCTTGTTCTTTAAGCTAAGCTCCTCTAATTCATTTGAATTTCTGTTCTCAGATGTAATAGAGCAATACATTTATATATGAACATATTCAAATAGAAAATATCTACAAATAAGCTGCATTTGTAGCATTTCTGCTTAATATGAAGGTTGCCCTCTTAAGAGAGCTTCCCCCAACATTTGTATCTCTAGAGCTAAGAGAAGTTACTATAACACAATGTATTTTTACAATGCTGAATGACTCCTCATATAAACAAGAAAAATTGAGAATATGAAACTTTTAGTATGTGTTGTGTATATTAGGAATGTATCAAAAAAGAAATTCTACCATGAGCCATCATATCAAGTTCTTCCAGAATAGTGGTCCTCAACCAGAGGTGATTTTGGGCCCCAAGCAAATATTGGCACAATCTAGAGACATTTTTGGTTGTCACAACCAGGGGAAAGGGATGCTTACTGGCATATAGTAAGTAGAGAATAAGAATGCTGCAGGACATCCTACAGTGCACAGGATAGTTTCCCAAAACAAAGAATTATCTGTTCTGAAGTGCCAATAATGTTGCAGTTGAGAAACTCTGTTCCACAGGAAGAAAATAAGTCAAATTACAAAGCCCATTTAATCCATTAAATACAGACAATAAAATAATTAATAAAGGTGATAATATACATAACAACCTACACATTAAAATTGGTGACAGAGAGAGCAATAAACCTTCCCAGCTTCACTATAATGTTTAGGCTTCCCAGGCTGACACAACAAGGGGTTGAGTCATGTACACAGAAGATGTTAGTATACCTTCCTTGTAATGATGACAGAAAGCCATCTGCATGGCAGATTCCTTCCTCTGGTTCTAACACCACCACCAACACTACAACACTGTTTCAGCAACAATTTCCCAGAAGTCTTAGAATTGCTGAGAATCAGTCATATAGTTGTAAACTACACTTCTCTGCTAACTCAGGCTCCATTGCTGGATTGACAGACTCCATTTTCCCTTTATTTTTGCAAACTACCATCTGTTGGAGCAGCCCCTTTAACCATTAGATTGAACTACATTGGTGAACAGAGGTCAAAGACTTTCTTCCTAGGTTTCATGACCTCTGTGTACATGAGGAGATGCAAGTGGATATTTGAGTTTGAGGCACCACCCAAGTCCACTTACTAGAAGCATCCAGTCCCCCCTATAAATCTTCACACCAGAAACCACTGAGCCACATCACGGTAAATTCTGATTTAAAGAACCTCTCCAAGTATTGTTAAACACCCATGCCTTACAAGTAAGGCTCTAACAGGTGCCTAAAGCAGAAAAATTCATAATAGAAATAACCATCACAGAAATCTATCTTAATAAAGTTTATTGTTGTCAGAGCTTGCTGGCTATTCACCTATTATCCACCTACCATGCCCCAGATTAATTTTCAGCCTTTCTCTGTACTCTTTCTCTATTCCTCAAGATTCTGAACCATATAGACTGCATCTTGCCAACTGGCTCCCATTTGTATTCAGCCAGTGGGAGATGGCAGTATCAGAGGGTAAGGGGAAGATGATGTTTGTGTATTCCTTGCTCTACCTAAGATGCATTTTCTAAGTGTTTTTATCCTTCTGTTACAGCAGTTTTGGTCCTGCACCCCTTGTCCAAAAACTCCAGCTGTCATTAGGCTACTAATGGCATCTCAATATTGCTAGTCTCTAAATTATTCAATTTCCTTGCTGATTTCCTTAATCCTGACATAACTTTCTAAATTCTTTTTTCCTTAATGTCTCATGTTATCTGAGTTTGATGGTTTCTTTCTGGGACTGTGATTGTTATAATGGATGTTCTACATGTTACACATATTACATACGTTTTTAACCACTCTATTCATGTAATAACTTAGTTTCTTCAAGCTGCAATAGTGGGTGAAATTCTCCATAAACAGCACCTATCAGAAGAGGACCAACCAGGAAGGCGACTCACTGCCAGCCACCTCCAAATATATTACAGTAGCTACAATTTAGTAGTTAAAGGATTAACTTCCATATTATCAAGATTAATAGGGGACATGAATGACAAGATCTCTTATGACTTTCTACAATATAAAACATTCACTAACACCAATAAAATTAAACTAATTTCAGCACTACATCATTTTGCATGAACAATCATTTCTACTGATGATGTGTCTGTCAGATCACTGTGTTATTTTTAATATATAGCAGGACTGCAAATTTATTAGACAGTTTACAGCGCTGACAAGTTATACTGATCTCAGCAGTGTTGCCAAGCAAAAAGGAATATTATATGAGGGCAGCATTTGTTCTATACAAAAAACTCTAAGCATATTTCTCCCTTATTTAAATTTGTTCATGGAAACCATTTTCCACAGTTAAGTGAACAGTAAAAGTATTTGCAATGTGCTACTTTATTCCTATCCAGAGCAGACAAAATGAGAACCATGTTTTCATAAATAAAAAGCAACAGACCATGTTATCGCCCTCCTCTTTAAGTCCTCTACCCATGAATGTATGTGCAATGGGAGAAGGCTCTGCTTCAAAATGAACAATGGAACTCAATATTGATGAAATTTGCTGATGGTCAGTTTTTGGATAAAATGTTTCAGCACAGAACACAAAGGCCATATTTCCTCTAAATACAGCAGCTTTAATTTGATTTGGCTAGTTAGTAATAAATATAGTGATTACAAAAGTAAATCAACTAAGAAAAATACCATACTACAAGGAACTCACGTACTATGTAACTTCCAACTGTGTTCTAACCAGTGAAGAGTTTAGTTAAAATCAGTGCACCAGAAGATTTGCCCAACATCTTTGGTATGGAATTCAAATTTAAAATAATTTAGTATAGCTTACTTATTAAAAAAAATCTGGATATATTATTAAATCACTTGTAATGCTTTGATAATTCATAGAGAGCATAATAGAGGTAAAAGAAAAAAGTTGTTGAGGCATGATTAAAGCACCTAACATTTACCCAATTTCCCAAGGTAAGTCAAATTCATAGTAAATTCTGAAAGGCTTCTTGAATAAGTGATTATGTTATCTCCATTGATACAGGAATTTTTTCCTTACGTGCTAATTAGATGCAAATCTTAGGCAAAACATTATCCTCATTACCTAGACTTTGCATATACAAATATATTTAAAAGATACCAGTCATCAAGAGGAAATAAAGCTAGTGTCCTCCCTATTTTCTATTACAATGCGCTGCATTTATGTAAAAATAAATAACTCTTGATTAAAGGGATTTGGCTACAGTAAATCCTTGAAGAGACTAAAAGGAAAACCTAAATAAGATATATGCATTGATGTGTACTTCAGAATTAAATAAAAATCATTTTATAATCTAGATGTATAGTTTAATAATTTATTTTTACAGCTAGAAAGGCTAACTTAAATCATTATTCATTGAGCATCTACTATGTAGTCAGATTACACATTAATCTGATTAACAGTGCTAGACACTCTTAAGGACACAGAAATTTAAAGCATTACCATTCAAAAAGCTGTCCTTACAGAGATAAAATATAGTCTCATAAAGTTGTTAAATATCTGACAGTATATGACTATGATATGATAGTATATTGCTATAAGATGATGTCTTGTTTAGGTTTTCAACCATACATTCACATTCTTGACTCAGTATTAATAGCCCCCACCCTAGACACAACACACACACACACACACACACACACACACACACACACAACTTCCCAGAGTACCAAAGCCCTGTCAGCATTGCTCGTCTTTCCTGAAGTCTGTCTTTACCTGCTCTCTAGTGAAAATAAACCCTTTTCGTGACTGCTTCTGTTTTTCCAAATTCCCACCTTGAAGATTTTACAGTAATATTTTGATCAAACGGGTAATACTGTTATAATAAAGAACATTTTGGCCAGGTGTGGTGGCTCACTCCTGTAATCCCAGCACTTTGGGAGACCAAGGCAGGCAGATCACCTGAGGTCATTAGTTTGAGACCAGCCTGGCCAACATGGCAAAACACCGTCTCTACTAAAAATACAAAAATTAGCCAGTAGTGGCTATCTACTCAAGAGGCTGAGACAGAAGAATCGCTTGAACCCAGAAGACGGAGGTTGCAGTGAGCCAAGATTGAGCAACAGAGTAAAACTGTCTTTAAAAAAATAAATAAATAAAAAAGAAAAAAACCAAAAACATTTCTACTCTGTCTACTCTGAACACTAACTTTCAAAGTAAAAAGAGATTTTCTTTTTCTGTTTTTTAAAATTTCCTGTAGCTTACCACTGTCAACTAGGTATTACTGATAATTTATATTTAGTACTCTTTTAACAATAGCTTGAATTTATGTATTGATTTCACTTTTAAAATTTTATTTTCTAATGAACAACAAAAAATGAAAAGGGCCCCATTACAGAATGGCTTACAAATGTAATATTTAACCAAAATTAATTCTCACAACAATCATGTAATAGACACAACTGAGCCTCAGACAGGTTTGAAAGCTTAACCGTAGTTTCAGAGTTCAAAAATGGCAGGGGACCAATCCAAATCCATTCTTTAAAGGGAAAACCTTGCATTGTTTCTACCATTCATTTGTTCAGAGTTTGGGCTTTTATCCTATTGGGCTAGGGGGCTGAAGCCTGAGAGCCAGACCCAGGTAGCTATGGCAAAGCTGGCAGGTGGCTTTTACCATAGGGTTGTGTGCTGGCAGACACCATGAAAGGATGAGAGCATATTCAGAGCCAGTATAGCCTAGTGGCTCTTAGGAAAGAGTAAACTCAACAGCTAAGAGAAATAACACAAAATGTTCCAGACTTTTCTTTTTTTAAAACTGGGATAGAGGTACAGAATACCTGAAAACAATAGCAAATGATTAGTCTCACCTTGGGTGGCTGGTTCCTCAGGCTTAGAATAGTCCCCAAGAATAAGTTCCAAACTGTGAAAGGGAGGGAAGCAAGAAAACATTTGGTGCCTGAGGTATAAAACAGTAGTCAAAGTTGATAGAGTCAGAAGGCTGGTATTTTCAAATAATGTAAGTTTTACTAGAAAATAAAGTTATGTTACTCAGATGAATAATGTGAAAGAAAATTAGAAAAATTAACATTTGACGCTCATTAGAATTCACTAAATTTTAGCTAAAACTTCCAGTACAGATTTGAGAGTAAAAGTGTATTCTTATACAATGCATAAATTATAACATATTCAAAAAATATAAAATTGCATTATGAAATCTACAGCTTATTTTAATACTTTCCCTCAAGACTAGTGAAATTCCCAGTGTTGATTTTAGAAAAAAATGTGTATTCTTTTAATTAATCAATACTTGTAAATATATTATAAACTATGATGAGTGCTATGTAAACTAAATTTTAAATTAATTTGAAAAACACAACTGCATTTCCTGATACAAGTATGAATTATCAATTTGTGAAACTCGGATGCCACCTATTGTTTAGAAAAATAAATACATCTTTTTTTGAGTTCTATTTCTGCTAACAACTTACATGTCTCTGGAAAAATTGAATATTTTACCCATAAAACAGTCTGGAGTCTCCAATCACACAGAATAGAGTTTTCAAGGACATAAAAATATAAAGTGCCCCTACATTTACCTTAGGTTGGAAGAAGTAAACCATCTCTAAGTACCCATTTCTTCAGAGGAGTGTGTTTTACCCTAGTAACTTTTTAAATATGTATATAGTTTTTAATTAAAAGTTTTAATATTATTGTCAATCTGCAGGCAGTTATAAAAGACAACATAGAGTAATCCCATTTACTCTTTATCCTGGTTGCACCCATGAAAAATGACTAAAATATCATCATTGACATAGTTGAGATATAGAATATTTTTGTCATCACAAGGATCCCTTATGTTGCATTTTTATAGCCATGCCTACATCCTTCCTGCCCCACACTACTTCCTTAACCCTTTACAACCACTAATCTGTTGTCTATTTCCATAATTTTATCATTTCAAGAATGTTCTATAGATGGAATCTTACAATATAAGGACATTTGGGCCTTGCTTTTTTCATTCAGAATAAGTCTCTGGAAATTTACACAGGTCCTGGTATGTACAAATAGTTTGTTCTATTTTATTGCTGAGTAGTATTGTATGATATGGATGTACCACTCCATCTAGGTCATCTAACAACTGACAGGTCCAAAAAGGGGTGGAGAGTATTGTATGATATGGATGTACTACAGTTAACCAAACTTAGGAAAAGACTACACTGAAACAAACTGTGGCACATCCATATCATACAATACTACTCCCCTTTAAGGACATCTAGGTTGTTTCTAGATTGTGGATATTACAAATAAAGCTGCTATGAACATTGGTGTATAGGTTTTTGTGTAAACATAAGTTTTTCTCTGGTATGAATGCCTAGGAGTGCAATTTCTGGGTTGTATGACAGTTACATGTTTAGTATTTTAAGAAATTGCTAAATTATATTTCAGAGTTGCTGTATTACTTTATATTTCTATCAGCAATGAATGAGTGATAGAGTTTCTTTGCATCTTCACCAGCACTTCACATTAACACTTTTTTATTTTGGCCATTGTGATAGGTATGTAGTGGTATCTCGTTAGTTTTAATTTCCATTTCCCTAATGGCTAATGATGTTGGACATCTTTTCAGCTGTGTATTTGCCATCTATATATCCTCCTTGGTGAAGTGTCTTTTCATTGATTTTGTCCTTTTCCTAACTGATTGTTTCTTACTATTAAGTTTTGAGTGTTCTCAATATAATTTACATACTAGTCTTTTATAATGTATGTAATTTGCAAATATATTCTCCTGTAATATATTGTAGCTTGAATTTTTATTCCCTATAACAAAGTCTTTCACATAACAAAAATTTCCAATTTTAATGCAATCTAATTCATTGAATTTTCTTTTAATGGACTATGCCTCTGGTGTCAGGTCTAAGAGCCCAAGCCCAAAGATTTTCTCTATAACTTTTTTCTAAAATGTTTTATACTTTTATGCTTTATATTTAATTCCATGATCCATTTCTAGCTTATTTGCATAAAAAGTGAGACTTAGGTCAAAGTTCAATGTTTGGCCTATGGATGTATGGTTGCTTCAGCTCTCTTTGTTATCTGTCCTCTATTGAATTGCTTTTCTATCTTCATCAACATTCAGGCATATTTGCGTAGGTCTGTTTCTGGGTTCTCTCCTCTGTTTCATTAATTTATGTTTCTATCCCTCCATCAACACTACTACACAGACTTGCTTACTATAGCCATATAATGTCTTTAAATCAGTTAGAATGATTCCTTCCACTTATTCTTTTTTCAAAATTGTTTTAGCTTTTCTAGTTCTTTTGCCTTTCCATATAAATTTTAGGATAATCTTGTCTATATCTACAAAATATCTTGCTGGGATATTGATGAGATTGTATTAAACCTACATCTCTACTTGAGGAGAATTGTCTTGTGAGTCTTCCAATCTACAAACATATGCTGTCTCTCCCTTTATTGAGATCTTGTATTTCTTACATCAGCATTTTGTAGTTTTCATATAAGTCTTGTACATGTTTTTATTTACAAGTATGTCATAGAAGTGTTTCCTTTATGAAAAGATATATTTAAATTTGATGTCTACATGTTCATTGCTAGTATACATAAATACAATTAATTTTTTATGTTTATCTTGTATCTTGCAACTTTGACAAACTCACTAATTCTAGTAGTTGGTTTTTGTTGTTTGTTTAGGTTTCTTGGGATTTTTTATGTAGCCAATTATGTCATCTACAAATCAGAACAATTGTTTGTTTGTTTTTTTTACAATCTTTATGCCTTTTATTTTCTTTCATGCCTTTATTATGCTATCTAGAAATTATATTACCATGTTGACTAAGTGAAGTCACCTGAATCTGAAATTTTCTTTGTGAAAAAATATTTATTTACATTTCTTTAGTAGGGAGAAGTCTATTTAGTTTATATGTTTCTTCACATGTGTCATAAGAATCTTCAAACAATATACTTCTATATGTTTTCTTTCCTGCTTTGTCCTTTTTGTTATACACGTTGCATCTCCATATTTATATATATTACAAATTTTTAAAAGGTAAACTTCCTATTCCTCTTACATTTGCTATGTCTACAATCCTTTCTTTCTTTTTTCTTTTCTTTTTTTTTTTTTTGAGATTGAGTTTCCCTCTTGTTACCTAGGCTGGAGTGCAGTGGCAAAATTTCAGCTCACTGCAACCTCTGCCTCCCAGGTTCAAGCGATTCTCCTGCCTCAGCCTCCTCAGTAACTGGGATTATAAGCATGAACCATCAAACTTGGCTAATTTTGTATTTTTAGGAGAGACAGGGTTTCTCCATGTTGGTCAGGCTGGTCTTGAACTCCCAACTCAGGTGATCTGCCCACCTTGGCCTCCCAGAGTGCTGGGATTATAGGTGTGAGCCACTGCACCTGGCCTCTACAATACTTTCTTTGTTCATATCTAACTTTCCATCTTTTGTCATACTCCTTCTGCCTAAAGAACTTCTTTTAACATTTCATGTCTGCTGGAAAGGAATTATTTCTGCTTTTTGTTGTGCAAATAGGACTTTCACCTTCATTTTTTAGAGATATTTTCACTGGGTATATAATTCTAGGGTTTACTTTTATTCTTTCAATCTGTGTTATTAAGATGGTGCCCTCTATTGTCTTCTGGATTGCATAATTTCTAAAAAGAGGTCTGTTGTAATTTCTTTCTTGGTTACTCTCTGGGTTAACTTTCTTTTTTCTTAGGCTGCCTTTGCCACACATAAAAGCCAAGTTGAAAAAATATTTTTGAAGTCTAAATTTTCACAAAAGTCAAGTATTCTTAATTACAGCCATTCGTATGTAGTTTTGATCTTCCTGTAATTTCTGATACACAAATACATTGGAAGTAAAATATTTACCACAGAAAATGTACATAAATATGATATTCACAAAGGTGATGAATTTGTTTTACTTCTCTAAAGAAAATACGTCATTATTTTTAATATTTCTAATTAGCCACTCTGTGTGAGAACATAAAGAATCATTGTAATTCCTGCCTATTTTTTAAGATATTTCTTTAAATGTCAAACAACCTGCTTCAAAATGATATAAACTGATTTCCTTTGGTGGTATTAAGCTTTATTTTCTCACTGACTATATCTACCTCTAAAATTAAGGAAGAACAAGGACATTTATTCTTCTGATACATAATTTTGCTATTACACACACATAGCTCAAAATAGTGTGTAAGTCAAGATAGACTGTATTTTGATACGGCTAAATAAACTTCAGTGACTTACGACAACAAAGATTTATTTATGCCCATGCTAGATGTCCACTGCAGGTTGACTGAAGCTCTGCTCTGTGTCATCTACACTCCAAAATCCTGATCAGAGCAAGTGATCATACCAAGCTTCACATCAAGGAGGTGGCAAGGTATTTCTGAAACATACTTCAGTCTACTATGGTTAGACTTATATGTAGACAAAAACTCGAATTTTCAAGTCTGGGTCATCAGTTGTCATATGCTGCAACCTACATTTGCCTAGTTTTTGATCATGTGTGAATAGGTGAAAAATATAAACCTTCAATCAATTAAATTGAATATTTTTCAGAAACTATAGGAAATGAATATAAAGGATGGCTGTGAAGAATATCATTTAAAATAAAACTTTGTAATTATGTGTGGGTTTCAATAATCCTGACATTAGAAACATCCATAAAGATACTAAAGT
Organism: Aotus nancymaae; assembly: GCF_030222135.1. NCBI lineage: Eukaryota > Metazoa > Chordata > Mammalia > Primates > Aotidae > Aotus > Aotus nancymaae. The sequence continues at coordinate 38,205,488 of NW_026988413.1, forward strand.
AAAAATTAGGTATATTTTAGCCTAAGAAATACTCAAAAAGTCACACGATTACTTAATCTTTCCAGCCCAATATCAAAGTAAGAATTTTATACAAGAATAGAGTAATATACTTTTTACTTCTATAAGAATCTGTTTTTATTTTTCTTTTTTCCTTTGCCCTCTTTCTCTGTGTGTAAATTAAATAATAGAATGCTCCTTTTCTCAAGTAACCTCTGAGTTAATGATTCTCAAAATCCGTGGGCAGGGTAGCAGGACAGGGAAAATTTGTCACACCATAATCACTGGCACCTTTTTGAAACAAAATGTCTTCTCATTTTTCTCTCTTCCATAGTCCTCTATCCCCACCATCACTATTCACACTCTAAAACATATTTTTCAGCTATTTTTATGCCTTTCTATAGGAAGAGAGCAAAAGTTAACCAGAGATTCTATACTAACTTCTTTCTACCAGCCTTGTTAGAAACAATGTTACAACCATAGACTCTGTCATGGAATCTGCAAAGACAAAGTAGATATACACCTAAATGTAGCTATATTTGAATACATGATATCTGTCTACAAAACTTTATCTTAAACACTATGGAATATCATTCTTTAAAGCCCTCTGAAATAACTAATTTATATTAGTTACTAAAGATATTTGTAGGATAAACATATTAATTGTAAGCCACTACCAGTCAATTTCACCTAAACGAAAACAGAGCTCTACTGAAGAGAAAAAAAATTTAACTACTCACGCCTGTAATCCCAGCACTTTGGGAGGCCGAGGCGGGTGGATCATGAGGTCAATAGATCGAGACCATCCCGGTCAACATGGTGAAACCCCGTCTCCACTAAAAATACAAAAAATTAGCTGGGCATGGTGGCACGTGCCTGTAATCCCAGCTACTCAGGAGGCTGAGGCAGGAAAATTGCCTGAATCCAGGAGGCGGAGGTTGCGGTGAGCCGAGATCGCGCCATTGCACTCCAGCCTGGGTAACAAGAGCGAAACTCCGTCTCAAAAAAAAAAAAAAAGAAAGAAAGAAAGAAATGAAAGTTTATAGAAAGGAAATCTTTCTTAACTGTAGGGCTTAAATAAGAGGTGCACAATTATTTTTCATTGAAATAGGTGTAAATAAGACAAAAATGTGTCTTAAGCAACTCTGAGTAAAACAGTCTAGATTGTAAGACTGAAATCACTTATAAATAATAACTATGTCTAGAAGAGAAATATTAATGGTCATGTGAAGAGAACCTATTCAAATCTGTAGTAATTAAGTAAAGGATAAATATATTATTGGGGGTGGAGTTGATTGCTGTAAGAAATCACTGAAAAAATCTGTTAAACCAAAGTTAAATCAACTACATACTATGTCATATGCAATAAATGCATATGAATGCATATTTGTAGTCTCCATATTTTAAGTATTAATGAAGGTCATTAAGAAAAAAAAACAGGAAACAGGCAAAGGATAGGCCAGGCATTTTATATTAGTCTCCCAAAAGGAAATCAAATGGTTAATAAATATGAAGATGTTCCCCCACCACCAGTAACCAACTGGTAGATTTTGGAGATTGCTAATACCCAGTGCTGCCGGATGAGAAAAGAGGCACAGGCAAGGGTGATGGGTAAGTAAATGTATTCTCTTAGAAAGTATATAATAAATTGATCCCAAGTTTTCTGAGGTGATTTGGGAGCATGTATCAAAGGCTTTAAAACATTCATCATTTATCCAGAGAAAGCATTTCTAGAATTATACCCTCTGAAAATAATTGGATAAGTATACAAAGTTGTGTGTATATAAAAGCTTAGCAAAATGTTATTTATAATAGTGAAAATTTGAAAATAACGTAAATGTTTGCCACAGAAGATTATTAAAACTAAATAGTGGCATATCCATTCATACCATTAAATATTATATAAGAATTATAATTTTGTTGTAAAAGAATGTTTCATTACTTGGAAATCTGTTTGTAACAAACTGCTAAGTGAAAAAATAGGTTCAAAAACAAATATGACCCCATTATTAAACACACAAACATATATATATATTTATACAAACATGCTATATGTACACACACTATATATACAATATATAGACATATACTATATAAATAGATATGTGATTATATATTGTTATATGGATTATTTATAATGTATTTATAGAGTTACATTTATGTTAAAGGATTGGGGATGCATTTTATTTTATATTCCTTTGTTTATATTTTCTAATGCTTCAAAAGAAAATGTCAAAATAAATGCAGCAAAGAACAGCAATGAATCAGCAGAATCATCACAACAGGATGCTGGCCATCAAGCAGGAGTGCAAGAAACTTATTTTTTATATTTAGCATTAGGAGAAGATCATCTCACTCTAGAAGTCCAAGGCATCCACTGTGATTGAACACAAATGGCTTTTAAACTTTTGCTAATATTTAAATAAATCTGTGATGTACATCAGTGTATATAAATATTTGCCTTATTTTCTAGTCATTTTCTTAGAATATATTCCAAGATGTGGAATGACCAGGTCCAATAACAATAATATACTTTTAATAGTACAGTTGCTGATTTACAGTAGTCTTGAATTATCCAATACAAAAAAGCTCATCTCTACAAAAAGGGATTCTTTTACAAAAATGTCCTTAGAATTATTTTTGAAATGTTGTATCAAAATGTTAAAAGTTATCATCCTTGAAAATATAGTGAGTTCTGAGGCAAACAGTGTTACTAGCTTCTTAGGCATGTTTTTCAGCAAGAGTTTATGTATTTACTGATTATATACACTAACATGGGGAAAATATTTGACTCAGTATATAAGAGGTCCTCTGACCTCTATGTCCACTGCTCCCACATACTGTCTGCCACAATAAATGATCCATATGTGACTTTCAAATGAATAGAACCAACAGCTGCTTTTTGTTAGCAATGGTCATAGTCTCATTCCAAAAAGGGATTATCGTGCATCTTATATATCATCATATGGCTCCAGTGATTTCCACTTAATCTCTTTATTTTTATAGCAGCATAGCCCTATAATGTTGCTAATTAAGGTACCAAGTTAGAGTGAACATTGTTTTCATCCTGTAAAATGTCCATGTTCTAAAATATTTCACATAAGTGGAGATGGGAGAGTAAAATTTAAGCCAGATTTTTTGAGCCCCTAAGTCTCTTCTCAAAAATATTTTAGAATTTAGGCATTTTAAGAAAAATACAGTCTCTTTTTTGATGTTTTATTTAAGTCCACATTAAAAATACCTTGGCATGGGCTAAAGTTTAAACAATCCCACAAGCTGAGAGCCAAATCATGAATGAACTCCCATTCACAATTGCCCACAAAATAATAAAATACCTGGGAATACAGCTAACAAGGGAAGTGAATGACCTCTACAAAGAGAACAACAAACCACTGCTCAAAGAAATCAGGGATGACACAAACAAATGGAAAAACATTCTATGCTTCTGGATAGGAAGAATCAATATCATGAACATGGCCATAGTGCCCAAAGCAATTTATAGATTTGATGCTATTACCATTAAACTACCACTGACATTCTTCACAGATTTGGAAAAAACTATATTAAAATTCATATGGAACCAAAAAAGAACCCAACTATCCAAGACAATCCTAGGTAAAAAGAATGGGAGGTATCACATTACCTGACTTTAAACTATATTACAGGGCTACAATAACCAAAACAGCATGGTACTGGTACAAAAACAGACACAGTGACCAATGGAACATAACAGAGAAATGATACCACACACCTACAACTATCTGATCTTCAACAAACCTGACAAAAAGCAATGAGGAAAAGATTTCTATTTAATAAATGGCACGAGGATAACTGGCTAGCCATATACAGAAAACTGAAACTGGACCCCTACTTTACATTTTATACAAAAATCAACTCAAGATGGATTAAAGACTTAAATGTAAAACCCCAAACTTTAAAAACTCTAGAAGAAAACCTAAGCAATACCATTTATGACATAGGCATGGACAAAAACTTCATGACAAAGATACCAAAAGTAATTGCAACAAAAGCAAAAACTGACAAATGGGATCCAATTAAACTAAAGAGCTTCTGCACAGCAAAAAAAAAAAAAAAGAAGAAGAAGAAGAAGAAGAAGAAAAAAGAAAAAACAAACTATCCACAGACTAAACAATTTATAGAATGGGAGAAAATAATTTTTGCAAACCATGCATCTGACAAAGGTCTAATGTCCAGCATTTATAAGGAATTTAAACAATTTTACAAGAGAAAAACAAACAACCTCATTAAAAAGTAGACAAAGGACATGAATAGATACTTCTCAAAAGAAGACACACATACAGCAAACAATCACATGAAAAAAGCTCAATCAAAACCACAGTGAGATACCATCTCACACCAGTCAGAATGATTATTATTAAAAAGTCAAAAAATAACAGATGCTGGCAAGGTTGTAGAGAAAAAGGATGCTTTTGCACTGTTATTAAGAGTGTAAATTAGTTTAACCATTGTGGAAGACAGTGTGGTGATTCCTCAAAGACCTAAAGACAGAAATACTATTCAACCCTGTAATCCCATTGCTGGGTATATATCCAAAGGAATATAAATCAGTCTGCTATAAAGACACATGCATGCATATGTTCACCACAGTGCTATTCACAATAGCAAAGATATGGAATCAATCGAAATGCCCATCAATGAAAGACTGGATACAGAAAATGTGGTACATATACACCATGGAATACTATGGAGCCATTAAAAAGAATGAGATCATGTCCTTTGCAGGGACATGGCTGAAGCTGGAGGCCACAATCCTTAGCAAACTAACGCAGGAACACAAAACCAAATACTGCATGCCCTCACTTATAAACAGGAACTAAATTATGAGAACACATGGACACGTAGAGGGGAACATACACTGGAGCCTACCAGAGGGTGGATGATGGGAGGGAGAGGATCAGGAAAAATAACTAATGGATACTAAGCCTAGTATTCACCTGGGTGATGAAATCACCTGCACAAGAAATCCCCATGACACATGTTTACCTATGTAACAAACCTGCACATCCTGCACATGTGCACTTGAACTTAAAAGTTAAAAAAAAAAAAAAGCGCTGGGCACAGTGGCCTGCGCCTGTCATCCCAGCACTTTGGAAGGCCGAGGCGGGCAGATCACTTGAGGTCAGGAGTTCGATGCCAACATGGTGAAACCCCATCTCTACTAAAAATACAAAAATTAGCCAGGCATGGTGGCAGGTGCCTGAAATCTCAGCTACTCGGGAGGCTGAAGCAGAATCACTTGAACCCGGGAGGCGGAGGTTGCAATGAGCCTTGGGAGGCTGAAGCAGAATCACTTGAACCCGGGAGGTGGAGGTTGCAATGAGCTGAGATTGCACCACTGCACTTCAGTCCAGAACAGGGTGAGACTTCATCTAAATAATAATAATTAATTAAATGCTAATGAAATAATACAAGAAACAAAATCATGAAATGAGAAGAGGGGTGAAAGGAATGTGAGAGTGTTCACCACCTTATTTCTCACAGCTCTATGCATGCCATTTTAATATATGGTTTAAAAAATGAAAATTAGCTTTACTGGTTTGGAACTGACAATGAACATGAGTTGCTTTGCTGTCAAACATAGCCAACTTGATTTGAAGAGTAAGTAGGGTAAAAATACAGAGCCTTGCAGTCTGAGAGCTGCAGTCAGAACAGATATGGAAATCCTGAAGCTTTGCTAGCCTAAGGCTGCAGTTCTAGACTAAGGTCTGGTTCAAGAGTAGAAGTGAATCAAGTAGAAATTTAACAGAGATTCTGAAAATAAGAGCACCGAAAAAGGACTGATTTAAGCTCTCTGTGCAAGCCTAGCTGAATACTAAAGTGAATGGGAGACCAGAAAGAACCCAGTAAGTTAAAGTCGAAGGAGACTTGAGAACTGGCTGCAACCTCAAATGTAGTCCTCAGCCCACACTTACAAGCTTCAAGCATCTGAATCTAACTTCTGACCAAATAATAAACTCTTCACTATGTTTTTTAGACGCAGAAAAAAAAAAGATTCAGACAAAAATAATAATTAATGATAAAAATAAAATAACCCAGTAGAGACATCAGCATCTATCTCCACATTGGAGGAGAAACAAATTTTAGAGTTTAATTTCAATCAAGCTCCAAAACAGAAAAAAAATCCTCAGAAATATAAAACAGAAGACAGAGTTGCTAAATATATTATTTAGAATGTCCAGTCTTTCACCAAAAAAATATTAGACATGCAACTCTGGGAAAATGTGAACATCAAATAAATTAAGTTACACAATCCATTGAAATAGGAAACTATGAATTCAGGTTCACATAAACAAATGGAAAATGTAACTGAGGAACAGGATCTTTACATTGTTTCAAAGTAGCTCTCCACAAGATACATATTATTACAAATAGAAAAAAGACCAACTTTATGTTGCAGAAGCCTGGCTGACAATACCACCTTAATCCAGTGATCAAAGTAAACTGCAAATTGAAATGATAAGGCACAAAAGAGGATGCAACAACACTTCTGGGATAATTTTACCAAACACACATAACATGGATTCAATCAAAGAATTATCAAACTCAAAATCAGAACATTCAAACAACTGGCTTATAATTCCTAAAGTGTCAAGGTCATAAAAATGAAAAACCAAAGATTTATTGGAAAGTGAAGGAGAATAAATACACATGACAGAGGCAATATTTGATTTGATTCTTTTGTTATAAAGAACATTACTGGATCGTTTGGAAAAATGTGAATGAAATCTGAGAAGTATATGTTAGTATTATATCAATATTAATCATTCCCCAATTTAGATGGTTATATTGTGATTATGCAGAAGAATGTTCTTGTTTGTGGAAAATACACACAAAAGTCTTAGGGGTGATACAACATAAGATCAGTTACTCACTTGCACAAATGGCTCAGAAAAAAATTTGTATTGAGAAGACAATTTTTCTCTAAATTTGAGATTGTTTCAAAATTTAAAATAAAATCAGAGAGTAATCTTCAATCCACTCCACTCCACCTGTGGTTGGCAGAATAATGGTCTGCCAAAGATATCCACATCCTAATGCCCAGGACCTGGGAATATGTTATTTTAGAAGGCAAAAAAGATGTAAAGATATGATTAGATTAAGAGTTTTTAGACGGAGGAGGCTATCATAGATTATCCAAGTGGACTGAATGTAACCACAGCATCTTTATAAGGGAAAATAGGAGGCAGGGAAGTCAGAGGAGATTTGAGGACAGAAGCAGAGGTCAGAGTGATGCAATTGCTGTGGGTCAGGAGCCAAGGATCGTGGGCAGCATCTAGATGCTAGAAATGGCAAGGAAATAGATTCTCCCCGAGAACCTCCAGAAAGAAACACATCCTGCCAACATCTTATTAGCTCCAAGATCCACTTTTTACTTCTGATCTCCAAAACTGTAAGATAATCAATTTGTGTTGTTTCACCGCATATGTGGTAGTTTGTTACAGCAACAATAACAAACTAATACAACTCCTTAGGAAAGAAATATCAGGTATTTCTTTTAAAGCAAAAAAGTGATTATGTAAATGTATAATTTATTACATCTCAGTAAAGACTGTGGAATAAAAGCATCATCATCTATGTAACACATGAAATGATTTTCCTTGCAGCTGGTAAAATAATCTTTTGTAGGGAGAGGCTTGATTTCTAGAGAATGAACACGGGGTAAGCATGTCGCAAGCAAGATGCACACAGTTGAGCTGACAAGCTGACCCCATGATTTCCATTATTAGCCATCTTTTTGCTGGGGACAATAAACCATCTCACAGTCTCAGTGGTTTAGACTCCAAACATTTATTTCTTAATTTTGAGTATTGGCTGTGGCTCTGCTGAGCCTGGCAGGGCTCCTCTTATCAGCTAGGCTTAATTCAGATATGCCTCGTGTGTGTCTCATTTGGAGACCAATGTTGGAGAAGTAGCTGCTATCTAAACATGCTCTCCTTGGGGAGGAGGATGGCAAGAGTGCAAGAAAGTGATGGGCTTCTGATAGGAAAAAAAAAAGGCAACCTGTCACTTCCACTTACCTTTGAAAATTAGAAAAATGTGCCCTTTCTTTGACACAAACTTGTGTCGAAGCACATGGTTTAGCCAGCATCATTCTCTCCACAAGGGTGCTCTAAATTTGCATAACTTTATGCCATAACTCTAAGTTGGTTAGGGGAAGAGATCATTCATGAAGAAATGTATTCCTCCCAGCTGTCCACATGAGTGAGGAAAGTACTCTACTTATATGGTTGCTTAAAGGAAATTTACATGTTTACCTAAAGTTTGGTATGTATTAAATAGTTGTTTTCTGTTGTTAAACTTCTTAAAGGAAAAGTAAACTTGCACACTAAAAAGTAATTCACAACTTGACAGTATTCTAAGAATTGAAATACTTGATAGAATTCACAAAAATGTTCCTAGAGATGTAACAGTAATGGAGAAGCAGAGCTGGCAAAATCAGATCAAATATCTGTGCAACACATCTGCACTACAGCGTATCATTTTAGAGTACACATTTTCCACAATGAGTAGTCAACACAAATTCAGTTATAAAATACACAAAGTTCTTCATCCCACCTAATTTATTTTTTTCTTTTTGTGACAAGGTGAGGCTAGAATACAGTGGCAAAATCACAGCTCACTGAAGCCTCGACCTCCTGGGCTCCAGCAATCCTTCCACCTCAGCAGGAGTCTCCTGAGTAGCTGAGACTACCAGCATGTGCTTGGCTAATTTTTAATTTTTTTGTAGAGATGGGATGTCATTATGCTGCCTTAGCTGGTCTCAAACTCCTGGGCTCCAGTGATCCTCCCAGCTCAGCCTCCCAAAGTGTTGGGATTACAGGTGTGAGTCAAGGTGCCCAGCCTAATTTCTTATTAGAGGTACTGTGTCAAAATTCCACCTGCCCTTCAGGACCTGGTTAAAATCTCATCTACCCCACTAATAACTTAACCTTGTGATGATTTCCTCTCTCCTCTGATTCTTGGGTGTTTTGCTTTAGCCTCTATTATAAATTTTTTATTATGGTTAAGTTTTCAATGGGAGATCTAGAGAAACCCTACTTATTCTACGAGCCCAGCCAAAAAGTTCCTTTTTATCTGAAATCACCCCTGACCCTCCCTAACTCTAGGTAGTTTATCACTCCCTCCTTTTCTGCTAATGGCAAAATGAGAGTTCTCTCACTTACTTACATACTAAGAAAACTGGGAATAGGGAAACTAAACATTTGTGAGCTCAATTAAGGCAGAGAATATAAAAATATCTTTTTCATCTTTGGTCCCCAGCATATAATATAGCATCTAGAACAGAGTTCTCAGCCTTGAAACTGTTGACATTTGAGGCCAATTACTTGTAGTGGGGACTGTCCCATGTATGACAGGATATTTAGCAGTATCGAGTCTCAGTCTTGACAGCCATAAATCTCTGCAGACATTCCCAAATATCCCCTGGGAGACAAAATTGCTCCCAGTTAAGATTCGCTTATTTAGATAATAGCAGAAATTAAATATTTGTTGACTTGAAGTCAAGAATTGTCTGGGTTTTTTCCTCCCTTTTAGCTCTTCAATATCATCTAGCACTAGAAATAAGTGAAACAAACATGCTTAAATAAAAGAGTGGTTTATAAGTTTTAAATTGAAAGAAAATCTTCCTTCTGAGCCATTGAAAGTAGAGCTGGCCAGGCGCGATGGCTCACGCCTGTAATCCCAACACTTTGGGAGGCTAAGGTGGGTGGATCAACTGAGGTCAGGAGTTTGAGACCAGCCTAGCGAATATGATGAAACCCTGTCTCTACTGAAAACACAAAAATTAGCCAGGCATGGTGGCAGGCGCCTGTAATCCTAGCTACTCGGGAAGTTCAGTCTTGAGAATTGCTTGAACCCGGGAGGTGGGGGTTGCAGTGAACTGAAATTGTGGCACTGAACTCCAGCCTGGGTGACAGAGTGAGACTTTGTCCCCCCAAATAAAAAAAAAAGGTAGAGCTTACAAGGATGATATACATTCATTCATGAGAGAAATGGCATGACATATTGGCTCATGGTACAAATTCTGGAATGCAACTGGCTGGGTTCAAATCCAGAGAGCATGGGTTTATACACCAGCTCCCAGTGTTCTAGCTCAGCAACCTCAAGCAAGTCATTGAACCATGTAGCAACTCAATGTTCTGATCTTAAAATGAGGACATAAATGATTCCTACCTTATCAAGACTGTGCAAAGGTCATGAGGTTAAGATATGTAAAGTTATTGGAACAGTGCCTGACAAGTATCACTTATTATTCAGCAAATTGAGTATCTACTATACACCAGGCATTTTACAAGTAATAGGGAACAAAAATTTCAAGCCCTCATGGAGATTTAATTCCAAAACACAAGAGGAGTACATAGTGGTGCATTGTAAGTGACAGAATGACAGAGCAGCTACTGAGGTCCCATGAGGAGTTGTCCTAGGCAATAGCTAAACAAAAAAGGGTCTTATAGGGAACTGTTCTGAAGCCAGACTACACTTGATGTGTTTAAGCTATAGCAAAGAGCACAGTGAAAACTGTGAAAGATGTATTGTATTTTTAAGAAGAAAAATGTACAATTGTAAATTCTCTTTGAGGAAAAAAAACTAAGGAAATTTTAAAATACTACAAAACATGCCAAAAATTTAACAAATGTTTTACTTGGGTAATGAGACTTCGGGCAATGCATTTTCTTTTTTTCTTTTCTATAATATCCAAATTTTGGCTGGACTCAGTCGGTGGCTCATGCCTGTAATCCCAGCACTTTGGGAGGCTGAGGCAGGTGGATCATCCGAGGACAGGAGTTCGAGACCAGCCTGGACAACGTGGTGAAACCCCATCTCTACTAAAAATACAAAAATTAGCTGGGTGTGGTGGTGGATGCCTGTAATCCCAGCTGCTGGGGAGGCTGAGGCACGAGAATCACTTGAACCCAGGAGGTGGAGGTTGCAGTGAGCCAAGATGTGCCACTGCCCTCCAACCTAGGCAACAGAGCGAGACACCGTCTCAAAAAAAAAAAAAAGAAAGAAAGAAAAAAAAACCCACGAGTTTCCTGAATATATATTATAGTACTGTAGTATTTCTAAAAAATCAAAAAGGCTTTACCAGTGAAAATACTTGTAAATAAAAGAGAATTTTGATTTATACAGGATTATTTATAATATTTCCTTCATTTTGTAGCTGAAATGTATTTTCATTTTATTTAAATGTTTTAATACATGCCTAACACAGTTTACTCATTATTATTCCATTCGATGTTTTGACACAAAATTTTTTCTACCTATATATTGAACACAATTATATCTTTTCAGCTGATGGTTCACAATATAGATGTTTATCTTGTAAAATTTCTTCATGTCTTCTAAAGTGAAAAAAAATTCCATCCATTTAACAAAACTTTCTTCAACTGGGCAGTCAGCAAAAATATTATAGCAATTCACTTAATGGCTCTTTCAAAATAGATTTTTCTAATTCAACAAAGTGCCAAAGAAATTGTAGAAATGGGTTCCATATCTAGGAAACAAATGATATTCATAATGTCTTCGCTTATGTCTAAACATTTTCATTCCTATGTGTATTTCTTAAATTATATGCCTCAGCTACAACACAATTATAATTTAGCATTTCTATATCTAATAGCCATTTTTTAAATGATTAAGTTGCCCTTTTGAATTTGACAGAAACATAACTTTTTAAGTTTACCATTTTTGCAGCATCTTTTGGTAATTTTCTTGACACAATAAATCTATGCTTTAAAACATATAAAAATTAACATTTCACTATGAACTATAAACAAAGATTGCCAAAATAAAATTATTGAGCGTGGTTTTAAATGTCTACCCTCAAGAGGCAGTTAAAAGGTAGCAATGATTTTTCTGTAGTTTCTATTGCTTTAGTTCCCTTAAGAAATGAAGTGTTAATCACAGAAATTCTTTACTTCTTAGAGCTGCATAGACATTTAAAAGAGAGAGAAGTACAGGAGAAGAGGAAATAAGTGTGTACATTAAGAGTAATTCAGAGCACTAGGCACAGTGGCTTATGCCTGTAATCCCAGCACTTTGGGAGGCCAAGGCTGGTGGATCACCGGAGGTTAGGAGTTTGAGATCAGCCTGGCCAACAAGACAAAACCCCATCTCTACTAAAAATACAAAAATTAGCCAGGCATGGTGGTGGACGCCTGTAATTCCAACTACTCAGGAGGCTGAGGCAGGAGAATTGCTTGAACCCAGGAGGCTGAGATTGCAGTGAGCTGAGATTGTGCCACTGCACTCTGGCTTGGGTGACAGAGTGAGAATCTGTCTCAAAAAAAAAAAAAAAAAAAAGAGTAATTCAGAGAAATTCTCCCTTAAGTTTATTCACCTGGAATTGATAGGACAAAACATTGTTGTAAGCATTATCACTATAGATTTGCAGGGACAGGGGATTGAGAGATCTTGAACAATTGTGAATGTATATAATCTCCTGTTGCCTCAACACTCCTTCTATGTTCTTTTTATTTTCTTCCATTTTTACACTGCGGGTGAACTGTAGTGCAGGAGTGTGGTTGCTAGTGAATACAGAGGGGAGTTCTAAAAGTTTTTCTCTTTCATCCAACAAAACAAGTCAGTATAAACTTATTTTTATAAAAATAAACAGTATTTTTATTTGTCAATAAAAGCTATGTTTTACAGACCTAAAAAACTGAATATACTCTTGAAAATGAACACCAAAATTTTATTTTAGTTGATGCATGGTAAATTCAATTCTTTACAAATATTGTTACTTTCTTTTAAATTTTATATAAACTATTATCAACAGTGCTTATTTAAAATATTTTTACAATAAAATTAAATTTTTATGATAGTTTTTTATCTATTAAAATATCTATATATGTGTAAAAATTTTGTGTTTTATAGCTAGACATGAGACTATGGATAAGAAAAGATCTTAATCATTAAGCATATTTTTACATTACATCTTTACATTTTCTGCCAACACAGTATCAGAATATTTTAATCACAAATATTCTTAAGAATAGCTCTTAACAATATTCGACATTTCAAAATAATACAAAATTTCTATTTTAAAACTAAATGTTACTTAAAGTTATTTCCTTTCCTAAACAAATAAAAAGCAACAAAAAAACCACTCATCCAGTTAGCAATCTTCTTACCTTCCTTTAGTCACATGTAGTACCAAGAATAAGGTGTCTACTTAACATTTTTCTTCTTTCCATAACTTGCCATTGATTGTGGGTATCTATCCATAAAGAGGAATTAAGTGTGAATGCCAGCATGCATAGAAATGTAATTCATAAAATATAAGTATAAAATCAAAACCTTAGACACCAACCAATGTCATCCCAAGAATGTAACACACTTGAGGACAAGCTTGCTCTCAAGCCAACTCTGTCAGCAGACACCACTTTTATTTCATGTACTCCCTTTCTCTGGCACTTCTTTTCTTCCTGCTATCACAAATATGATATTTTAAAAAGCCACTAGCAAGTTAGTAAAAATGGTTTTAATTTATAATTGGTCTATTCATTTGCTAGGGCTGCCATAACAAAACACCACAAATGGGGTGGCTTAAACAAAAACTAATTTTCTCATGGATCTGTTGGCTGCAAGTTTACTGAGGTGCCAGTGGGGTAGGCTTTCTCTGAGGTCCTCAATAGAAAATCTGTTCCAAGCATTTTCTTACCTTTTAGATAACTGTTTTTCAGATTAGTGATCCCCAACCTTTTTGGTACCAGGAACCGACTTTGTGGAAGACAATTTTTCCACACAAGTCGGGGGACAGGGGTGTTTCAGGATGAAACTGTTCCATCTGAGATCATCAAGCATTAGATTCTCATAAGGAGCCCACAAACTAGATCCCTTACAAAGTGGTTCACAAGAGGGTTCACGCTCCTATGAGAACCCAATGCCTCTGGCTGATCTGACAGGAGGCAGAGCTCAGGCGATAATGCTTGCTGGCCTGCGGCTCACCTCCTGTTGTGCTGCCCAGTTCCTAACAGGCCAAGGACCAGGTCTGGTCAATGGCCCAGGGGTTAGAGACTCCTGCTTTAGGTGACTGCCTTTTAGATGATTGGCCTTTTCATATAAGTCATCCTCTGAGCACAAGCACCGTGGTGTCTCTCTGCATGTTCTAACCTCCCGTGTTTATAAGGACTCAGGTTGGATATTAAGTCAGGGCCCAAGCTAATGGCCTTACTTTAACTTAAACACCCATTTAAAGGCTCTATCTCCAAAAATGGCCACATTCTCAGGTACTTGGGTATGGGCCATCATGAGTAAATTTTAGGGGGAAAGAAAGCTCACAGCACTTGGATTTAATAGTAAATTAACAAAGTGAAGACAAGTAACTCAGTCAGGGACTGAAACATATCCAGTGGCAAATACATTTTTTCTCCATGACAGAAAAGAGCCATATGGCTCCAAATGGCTCTGAATTTTAATGAAAGAAATGAAGAAATACATGGGTTATGGCTAACCATAAAATAAAAACTTAAAATATAATTCCTTCATTTGGAAGTGTTTCACTAATTTTTTAAAACTATATAAGAAATATCGTCTATGCTTCCACTTTACTAAGCCATAAAATCTATGTAGATTTTACATAGAGACCCAACAAATGATGCTACGAAGCAGTACATGATTAAGTACGTTAGATAGGCAACAGCTACTTGAGCAACAAAAGTCACAATTACAGAAAGCTTAGTTCCTACTGCAAAAGAGGGACAAATACTGCAAAAGGACAAGGGGAATTAGATTGTAATTTTAAAGAGTTACTTGCAATATTTATTAAATATTGATCATTTCCACATCCTAGAAGTAACTGCTTAGTCATTAGGAAGTGGCTTCTCTTCCCTTTCAACTCTTTGGAAAAAAAGAAAAAAATTTAATTATCTTAGAATTTTCAACATTGAAAACATGAATATATTAAGAGGACAAAAGCTTTATGGTCAATATGTTTTATTTTAAAATTAATGATGAAGCAATCTACAAAAAGAATTTTCTGTTCTAAAAGCCATTTGGGAGAAATAAAGAAAGATTGTAAGATTTTCTTCTCATCAAACTATCCAATAATGCCTTCATAAGATTTTCTTACATAGATGTAAATAAGTTATCTTAAATATACAAGTACTGCTTTTGACCAATAGATACGTTACTAAACAGATACATGTGTCTCCTAGTTTCATATACCTAAACTTTTTAAGTAATGGGAAAAAATTCATACATGAAAGAAACAGAAGGGATCCATTTTATAGAGTGAAGAATCCTTTTATAGTTTGGATATTCACCAATAATTTACATGTTCATTTAAGTTTTATGCATATGCCCTCCTTAAAACAAAGTACACATGTTCCATATTACAAAGATGAAAAAATTATATTTATTCAATTATGGTTCATACATTTAATAAAAATTCTTTTGTGTCTAAACTTAAGACTAAACATCCATATGTATATGTGATTATTTTTCTTCCTTCTCACCTATGCTTTTCATATAGAATTTATGAATAAAAAATATTTCTAAAATGTGAATAAAGTGATGGAAGAAGAATAACAAAAACTGAAAAAAATACCTACTCATAATTTTAAATTGCTCTTAAAATAAAATTATAGAGAAAATATCTCATATGTTAGTTAACTTCATTAAGCTATAAATTATAAGTTAAATTCATTTACTGTAAACTAAATTTCTGAACATTGTATTTGATTTTCTCATTAACTATTAAAAATCAGAACTTCGTATTTATACATGAAAATAGTTTTTCTCCTGGATGTAGAGTGCACTTAAGAATTCTGAACACTTACCAAACTAAAGCTAGCTAATGAAATGTTAACAATAATATTCAAAACATGAATAAAATCCATACCTTAATAAATCTAAAGACAATGAAAGAGATTTATGTGAATGAATCATCTTTTGCCCAACTCTATCACCTATATGTTTTATTAACGGCTATTTTATGAGTGTTTAAATCCCTGTCCTGGCACACTTCCAATGCTCATGCCTTTGGTAGTTTATTTGTATACTCAGTCCATCTGTAGCCCTTATGTTGACTGAACCCACAAACAGAGAAAATCAAGAATCCCTGTACAGATTTGTATGTGATTACCCGTATATTTGAGCCTATTCCAGCCTTGCACCTTGGGGCTTAGGCTTTGATCCTTATACTCAAACCCCACACAATTGTTAAAAGACATGCAGTATCACTTACACAGTAAAACCATTGAGAAAAGCATATTCCTCAGCTGTGAATCCATACACATCTTCACAAGATAATTCCACACCTTGCTGAAGAAGCCTTCTTTGTACACATGTTGTTCCACCACTGAGAGCAATAATAAGAGCTGTTCTGGAGCAAAAGATAGAAATGAATGCCCACTTAAAGATCTTACACATGCCTCATTTTTTTAAAGTCAGTCTTTTCAGTTTAATACTCAAATGCAGGACCTCTATCAGAAAGAGTCAAGGCAAGAATGTAAAAAGTACTGCAGATCTGCTCAAAAAAGTGTGCCAACCACAGATCATATCATGGGGTCTAAACATGAACAGCACCTAGGAAGCAGCTAGCTCAATCCTTTTCAATCTCTTCTCCCTGGAAGCCCAGTGTTTTCAAAAACATGTCTCAAAATTCCATGAAGGAGTGTGTCTGGGATTTTAGGTCCCCTGATCCCACTTAACTGCAACAGTTGGTCTTCTATGTAAGAATCTAATGTTAAATTCTAATAATAAATGATAAATGAATAATAATAATAACCAATCAACCAGGTCCAACTGTTTGATTTTACAAAAGGAAAAACAAATCCTGAGAGCTTAGGTAATTTATCCAAAAGCATGTGAGCATACATCTTATGGTTCTTATGGTTCTATATTTTCCCAATATCATATATATTTGTTTTGTGTACACACACACACAAACACACATACAGACACATACATACACATACACACATATGCATATAATCCTATTAGGTAGGTATAGTTATGTGCTATTTTATTTAACTTTATTAATTATACCTTTGATAATTATCTGTAGCATTCACATTAGCCCCTTTGTCCAGAAGAAATTTTAGCATTTTTGGATTACTTTTAATAACAGCAACTAATAGTGGAGTATACCCATCCTGAAAAAATTATTTCAAAATGATTAAAATATTGTACCAAATTTTCATGTTTTTTAGATTTAAGTTCAACTTAAAATATTTGTGCATGAGAACTTCCGAATATACACTTTAACTCTTAAAAGATTTTAATACATAATAAAATATGATTTCAAAGACAAAGAAAACAAATCAGTGTTGAGCCAAAAAAATTAAAGTTTCCATTTTAGGCTTAATTCAAATTGTAGGCAAGAGCAGCCTAGAATAAGTAAGTGATGAGCACTTAGCATTTAATGTAAGTATTGCATACCATCAATTCACATTTCATAATGTTGTATGTTCAGATTTCCACTGGGTTTCATTTAAACCTCCAAGGCTGGCACTTATTTTGGCTGTCGTGTAGACAGATATCAGTAAACTAAAGTATCAATATGCTTTCTTAAAAAATTCATCGGGTATGCATAATGCCTCAATAGAAGACTCAGATTAATTTTAATATTATGTGATGTTAATTCAACCATTATTATTAATGAGTATATTAACAAAATAGAAAAAAGGTGTGTTTTATGATTTTTATCAATACCCAGTTATATGAGAATTAAATATTCCTTATTTGTTATGACCCTTTAAACAATTATAGTTGTTAAATATAGTGTTACTTTGTAGGTCAGAATTACAATCTGCAATAAAATAAAGACGGACTTTAAGAGAAGAAAACTTTTATCAGTTTTTGATAATCTCTTCTCTTTCTCCCCAATTTTCAGTTTGGAAAACTCATTTTTACGTAACATATCTTTCAACATAGATGAATTATCTGAAATACTCCAGTTGCTTTCTAAATATAGGATTTTTTCTTTAATAGAAAATCACCTTATTTTTAGCTTCCAAATCAGCTTTGTGTTCAAGCAGTTTTTCAACTAACGAGAAACTTTGACCACAAACAGCATAGTGAAGAGCAGTATTATAACAAAAATCCATCAGATTTGGGTCTGCACCACAGTTTAGAAGAATGTTAGCACAATCCTCCTTTTGACACTGTACTGCCTGTTAATGCAACAAGAGTAGATGAGTAACCAATTTACTATTTGGTATATGATAAATTGATTAATATTATGATAATACTATTTAATACTATGATAAATGAGTTTATTACTATGTTTTAAAATAGGAAAATCAACAAAACTAGGAGAACTCAAACACATTGCAATTGAAAAAGAAAAATTATGACATACCACAATCAATGGGGATTTGTTTTCACTATCTTGGACATTTATTTTGCATTTCTGCTCAATTAGGAAAAGTACAACATTTGTATGTCCATTAGCACAGGCCAGGTGCAAAGGTGTTCTATGTCAATAAAACAAAACACAAAGTTAGAGATAAGTCTTCATTTGAGAAGTTACTTATTTTACCCAAAACCAGACCAGATTGTACATTGGTAAGGTATTTGCTTCATGCACATATTTCTATTTAAACAAATTTACATTAATTACACTTACTTTTTATTGAACTTTCAAGACTGTGCAAGTGTGTTGAAGATCAAATATTTAACTACTGATTTCACTTCAAGGAAAACTTAACTATAATGAGTTGAAAAATAGATATTTTTAAAAATGAACTTTTTATTGAACTTTCAGGGCTGTGCAAGTGTGTTGAAGATCAAATATTTAACTGATTTCACTTCAAGGAAAACTTAAATATAATGAGTTGAAAAATCGATTTTTTAAAAATACCAAAATGGTGTCTGGGCCTTGGAAAAGATAATAGTTAGGTATCACAATAAAATTTAGAAATTATATTTAAAATCTGAGATACATCTAATAGGTAACTGGAGAAAAGGATATAACTTAATCAATGACATGCTATCCATAATTGCATGTTTGCCTTTACTCAGTGATTAAAGTTGACATTTGTATCTGAGAAACAAAAGGTGAATGTCTAAGGACTCTCTAAGTTGTAGATCTTAACCCTATTTTAAGTTATTACCCTAATTTCTACTTCTCAGAGAACCCTATTCTAGGTAGCCTACCAAAAACCAGATATACACTAATGAAGTGTGACAGAAGATGAATGAGATCCATTCAAATTTTGCAGTTTTTAGCCTGGACTGGCCCTCAATAAACTTTTATCTATTTCTAAGGTGATATCACGAAAGCTCTGTTTTTAGATAATTTTATAATACCAAGGCCATATATAAATAACCCATGCTCCAAACAAAAAAACTTAAATATATTTTCCTTGTTTCACTTTAGCTCCCCAAAGTACTCTATGCATACCTTAAATAGACACAGTATTGACACATAGGTGTTGCAAAATGACCCTCAAAAATAACTAATTAAAAATAAGGTAACTTTCAAAAAGATATACTAATAAGACCCATAAACAATAACTTATCATCTCTGGCAATAAACCAACAAAATATAAAAATAAGTCAAAAAAATTGGAGAAACCTAAATTTCTAATTAATTTTACCTGAATGTAACTCTGGAAGGCAAGACTGTAATATAACTACAATATAAAAAGCAAAATTCTAACCAATTACATTATTGTTTAGCTGAAGAGAGAGCACAATCAGGAAGAGGATGGTCACCTAGGATAACAGAATAAAACAAAAGTTATCCGTAAATCATAATTAATTAAATTCAGATTGGAAAAGACAATCTGAATTTAAGGAACTAACAAAGAAGTACTTTGTTATAAGACAAAAATAATTCATTAAACACCATGGTCTAAATAGAGTTTCCCTCAAAACTATCCACCTTACTTTACTGTGATTCCATCCTTACCAAGCAAATTTCTGTGACTAATTTCTCAGTAATCCTGATACAATGAAGCACTGATTAACCCTTCTGTTCACATCCATAATTTGGCTTAAGGATGAAATTTCTTATGTAATAGTGTTTTTAGAGCCCTCAATCCAAACACAACACAGGGCTAAATAGCTTTAAGCCCACCAAAGATAACTCCTTGCAGTAGACAGCAAATCCTGGCAAACATTTTCATGTTTCTCCTTCATCTGTCATTAAATACATCTTGAGAATTTAGTTCCAAGGAACTTTGGTGGTTTCCATCCAATTTTTAGATCTGCTTCTCCCACCAACTCCAGTTTTATCTTTTAACTATATGAGAAGCAAGGAAAGATCTAAAATTGATACCCTAACATCAAAATTGAAAGAGCTGGAGGAGCAAGATGAAAAAAACTCAAAAGCTAGCAGAAGACAAGAAATAACTAAGATCAGAACAGAACTGAAGGAGATAGACACACAAAAAACCCTTCCAAAAATTAATAAATCCAGGAGGTGGCTTTTTTAAAAGATCAACAAAATAGACCACTAGCCAGATTAATAAAAAAGAAAAGGGAGAAGAATCAAATAGATGCAGTAAAAAATGATAAAGGGGATATCACCACCGATTCAACAGAAATACAAACAACCATCAGAGATTACTACAAACAACTCTACCCACATAAACCAGTAAATCTGGAAGAAATGGATAAATTCCTGGACACATGCACCCTCCCAAGCCTAAACCAGGAAGACGTCAAAACCCTAAATAGACCAATAACAAAGTCTAAAGTTGAGGCAGCAATGAATAGCCTACCAACCAAAAAAAGCCCAGGTCCAGATGGGTTCACAGCTGAATTCTACCAGACATACAAAGAGGAGCTGGTACCACTCCTTCTGAAACGATTCCAAACAATCCAGAAAGAGGGAATCCTTCACAAATAATTTTATGAGACCACATCATCCTGATACCAAAACCCAGCAGAGACTCAACAAGAAAAGAAAACTTCAGGCCAATATCCATGATGAGCACAATCCCAAAAATCTTCAATAAAATACTGGCAAACTGATTGCAACAGCACATCAAACAGCTTATCCATCACAATCAAGTAGGCGTCATTCCAGGGATGCAAGGCTGGTGCAACATATGCAAGTCTATAAATGTAATCCACCACATAAACAGAACCAAAGACCCACATGATTATCGCAATAGATGCAGAGAAGACGACCTTTGACAAAATTCAACAGCCCTTTATGCTAAAAACTCTCAATAAACTAGGTATCGATGGAATGTATCTCAAAATAATAAAAGCTATTTATGACAAACCAACAGCCAATATCATACTGAATGGGCAAAAACTGGAAGCATTCTCTTTGAAATCTGGCACTAGATAAGGATGCCCTCTCTCACCACTCTTATTCATATAGTTTTGGAAGTTCTAGCCAGAGCAATCAGGCAAGAAAAAGAAATAAAGTGTATTCAATTAGGAAAGGAGGAAGTCAAATTGTCTCTATTTGCAGATGACATGATTGTATATCTAGAAGACCCCATCATCTCAGCCCAAAATCTCCTTAAACTGATAAGCAAATTCAGCAAAGTTTCAGGATACAAAATCAACGTGCAGAAATCACAAGCATTCCTATACATCAATAACAGACTAACAGAGAGTCAAATCAAGAACAAACTGCCATTCACAATTGCTACAAAGAGAATAAAATACCTAGGAATACAACTAACAAAGTAAGTAAAGGATCTCTTCAAGGAGAGCTACAAACCACTGCTCAAGGAAATTAAAGAGGACACAAACAGATGGAAAAACATTCCATGCTCATGGTTAGGAAGAATCAGTATTGTGAAAATAGCCGTACTTCCCAAAGTAATTATAGATTCAACACTATCCCCATCAAGCTACCTATGACCCTTTTCACAGAACTGGAAAAAAACACCTTAAACTTCATATGGAACCAAAAGAGAGCCCACTTAGCCAATACAATTCTAACCAAAAAGAACAAAGCTGGAGACATCATGCTGCCTGACTTCAAACTATATTTCAAGGCTACAATAATGAAAACAGCATGGTACTGGTACCAAAACAGACCAATGGAACAGAACAGAAGCCTCGGAGGAAACGCCACACATCTACAACCATCTGATCTTTGACAAACCTGACAAAAACAAGCAATGGGGAAAGGATTCCATGTTCAATAAATTGTGTTGGGAAATCTGGCTAGCCATGTGCAGAAAGCAGAAACTGGACTCCTTCCTAACACCTTACACTAAAATTAACTCCAGATGGATTAAAGATTTAAACATAAACCTAACACCATAAAAATCCTAGAAGAAAACCTAGGCAAAACCATTCAGGACATAGGCATAGGCAAGGACTTCATGACTAAAACACCAAAAGCAATGGCAACAAAAGCCAAAAGAGACAAATCGGACCTAATTAAACTCCACAGCTTCTGTACAGCAAAAGAAACAATCACTAGAGTGAACTGACAACCAACAGAATGGGAAAAAATTTTTGCAATCTATCCATCTGACAAAGGGCTAATATCCAGAATCTACAAAGAACTAAAACAGATTTACAAGCAAAGAAACAAACAAACCCATTCAAAAGGGGGCAAAGGACATGAACAGACACTTTTCAAAAGAAGACATATATGAGTCCAACAAACATATGAAAAAATGCTCATCATCACTGGTCATTAGAGAAATGCAAATCAAAACCACATTGAGATACCATCTCACACCAGTTATAAAGGTGATCATTAAAAAATCTGGAGACAACAGATGCTAGAGAGGATGTGGAGAAATAGGAACACTTTTACACTCTTGGTGGGACTGTAAATTAGTTCAACCATTGTGGAAGGCAGTGTGGCAATTCCTCAAGGACCTAGAAATAGAAATGCCATTCAACCCAGCAATCCCATTACTGGGTATATACCCAAAGGATTATAAATCGTTCTATTATAAAGACACATGCACACATACGTTCACTGTGGCATGGTTTACAATAGCAAAGACTTGGAACCAACCCAAATGTCCATCAAAGATAGACTGGATAAAGAAAATATGGCACATATACACCATGGAATAGTATGCAGCCATAAAAAAAGATGAGTTCATGTCTTATGGATGAATCTGGAAACCATCATTCTTAGCAAACTGACACAAGAACAGAAAACCAAACACCACATGTTCTCACTCATAGGCAGATGTTGAACAATGAGAACACATGGACACATGGAGGGGAGCATCACACACTGCAGTCAGCTGGGGGGCTAGGGGAAGGACAGCAGGGAGTGGGAAGAGTGGGGAAGGATAATGTGGGGAGAAATACCAGATATAGGTGATGGGGAGGATGAAGGTGGTAAACCACCTTTCTATGTATGTACCTATGCAACAATCCTGCATGATCTGCACATTTACCCTAGAACCTAAAGTACAATTTTTTTAAAAAAGACATATAGTTAAAGCTTTAACAGGTGCTTTAAACCTAACAATGGGCTGGACATATCTACATTAAAAACTCTCCTGGAAAACCTCCATTTAAATAACAGGTACAGTGCTAAGGGTAGAGGAATTGAAGAAGAGGGAAGCAAATGGGAATGGCCATTATGTTCTTTAGGCTGCTGTAATTACATCTCTGTTTGCAATAAAACTTGGGAACATCAAAAAAAAAAGTAACAATATAAACTAAAGTCTTAAATTGGAGTATAATATATTGACAAAAGTTAAGGATTTTTTGACAAATAGAATAATATCGATTTTAAAATGTTTCTCTAAGATATCTGTAAATATACTTTTTGCATTCAACTGTTCCAAAAAATAGAAACATTTTGTTTTTGTTTTTGACATTAGGTGGAAAAACATTCATACGGGCCTCGAAGTATTTACATTATATGTGTAAACATATAAATAAGTGGCCACAACAAAAACTTTTTTTTTGGCTGCTTGCAAATTGTGAGTTCTAAAATTTAGTCTAAAATTTAAAATAAAATGAATGTAAATGTTAACTCTGTATGTCTTTAAAATTGTTTTGTTTTGTTTTTTTTAAACTAAGATGACTTCTTTAAAAGGATGTCAAATATTCTAAGTAAAATCCTTCTTTGCAAGATTCTCTTGGTTTGAGTGAATACGATGAACCTTTTAGTGTTTCGTGCATGCTCAACCTAGATTAGTTCTTGTTTTCAGATTTTGTGTAAATGACCCCAGGCTATATTGTTTAATACCTCCCTAGAAAGTGGAATCTTTCATGGCTATTTTATTTTACTGAATTTGCAGCTGATTTCCTAAGTTCTTGGAGCTTAATATGGGCCATGAAATTTATGAGATTTGTTACTGAAGACTTTAGAGTCAAGTTGGTGGAAGAGTGAGGTATATAGCAAGATGCAGCAGACGTTTTTGGAGGACCTGTTGGGAATCCATTTACTTCCTTTCAGTAAGAGCAGTGTGTGTGTGTGTGTGTGTGTGTGTGTGTGTGTGTGATTGTATTTTATTTTTTTTTTTTTACAAAATTGAACTTTATTAAGTATTTCCATTTCATTGAGTAATGCCTTAATCTATGGGACCAAGATCAGGAAAAACATTTCTCTCTCTCAGGCCATGTATTTTCTGGGGCTGTTAACACACTACTTTATTTGTATTTTTTTACTTTATTTTTATTTTTATTTGTTTACTTTTGTGTTCTTTCTTCACATTTGTTTTCTCATGTTCATATATAAACTGTCATAGTATTTCTTAGACATCATTAATGGATAGTAATCTTAATCTTTTTTTAAATATACATTTTGTTGCACTTTAGGTTCTGGGGTACATGTGAAGAACATGCAGGATTGTTGCATAGGTACATACATGGCAAGGTGGTCTGCTTATGCTAGTTCCCCTGTCCTTTTTTCTGACCGGAAATTCCAACTTTCAGTATTTTTGTTTTTACTAGAAAAGATATCTAACAATATTTTTCTATTAGGCTATTAATATGCATATATGCTTGCATGAGACCTCAGAGACCTTCAGTGAAATGCTTCCAAAATTAGTCTATGAAACATTTGATAAAACACTGTGATTTACCTTATTAAAAATTCAAACAAAACAAATAGTTCTCAATAACCATCTCACTCGATCCACTTTCCTCTGCCCACATTTCATGTCTCTAAGAAACAGTGATTTAAGTATATGTCCTTTAAGATTTTATCTTTCTCATTTTCAATCTCTCTCTCTACACACACAGACACATACACACACATGTTCAAACAGAAATATACTATGAGATTTTCTTCATTCAGCTTTATTGAGGTATAATTTATAATAAAATTATACAATTTTATGAATTTTGACTGGTCAATTTACGGTCAATAGTCAATTCTTTCCCATCCCCCATATCTAAAACCACTGGTAACTAGTAATTTGCATTATGTCACCTTATTTTTTTTAGATTTGGGGTGTACATATGCAGATTTGCTACATAGGTTTCTTGCATAATGCTGAGTTTCTGCTGAACTCATTACCCAAACAGTGATACCCATAGTATCTCATAGGTAGTTTTTCAACTCTCATGCCCATTCCACCCTTTCCCCATTTGGAGTTCCTAGTGTCTATTATTTCCACCTTTATATCCATGTGATAGAGATAATTTCATATCCTCTGTTTCAATTTGGGTGCCTTTTCTTTCTTTCTTTTGCCTGATTTTTCTGGCTAGGACTTCCAGTACTATGCTGGATAGGAATGGTGAGAGCAGAGAGTAGACATCTTTGTCTTATTCCAGTTATTAGGAGGAATGCTTTCAACTTTTCCACATTCAGTATGATGTTGGTTGTGTGTTTGTTATAGATGGCCTTTATTATTTTGAGGTATGTTCCTTCGATGCCTAGTTTGTTGAGGGTTTTTACAATGAAAGGATGTTGAATTTTATCAAATGCTTTTTCTGCAACGTTTGAGATGATCATCTGGTTTTTGTTTTTAATTCTGTCTATGTAATAAATCACAGTTGTTGATTTGCCTATGTTGAGCCATCCTTGTATACCTGAAATAAAACCCTCTTGATTGTGTTGAATTAGCTGTTTGATGTACTGCTGGATTTGGTTTGCTAGTATTTTGCTCATTTTTGTGTCTTATGCTCATCAGGAATATTGGACTGGAGTTTTCTTTGTTGTTTCCTCTATGCTACTATGCCTTTACCTTTTCTATAATTTCATGTAAATGTAGTCATTTGTGCCTGGTTTCTTTCAGTTAGCATGACACTTTTGAGATTCATCCATATTTTTGCATATATCCATAATTCATTGCTTTTATTGCTGAACAGTATCTTTAAATTATCCTATTTATATGTGTATATATGTATGTATTCATCCTTTCATTCACTTATTTTAAAAATATTAAGCACTCACTATGGCTAAGCAGGGTTCTAGGTGATGAAGATATATCAGCGAACAAAACATATGCAAATGCCTTCTTTTATAAATCATATATGTTAGTAGAAGAGGTAAACAAAACAACTTAAAAGATACAAAATACATCAGACAATATTAAGTTCTAATGAGAAAAGCAGGGAAGAAGTGTAGGAAATGCCAGTGAGGGAAAAAGGGTACAATTGTAGATAAAGAATAGCCAGGGAAGGCCTCACTAGTAAGGTAACAATTGAGTAACACCTAAAGGAAGTGAAAGAGCAAGTCATATGACTGAGGGAAAAGCACCCCAGGCAGAGGACCAGCAAGTCCAAAAACCCTAAATGTATGTCTTGCATTTCTGTGGAACAGTAAGAAGGCAGCGTAGCTGGAGGTAAACGAATGAAAGAGTTGTAGGATGTAAGATCAAAGAAGTAAACAGGGTGAGGATGAAAGAAATTACCTAGCCATGATAAAGGCTATGCATGAAAGTCCATAGCTAACATCATGTTCAATAATAATAATAATAATAATAATAATAATAATAATAATAGAAAGCTTTTCCTCTAAGATCAACAACTAGGAAAGGATGATGACTTCTATTAGCCATAGTATTGGAAGTCCCAGCCAGAGGAAATAGGCAAGACAGGAAATAAAAAACATTCAAATCAGAAAGAAAGAAGCAAAACTGTTTGCAAATGACATGATCTTAGACCCAGAAATGGGAAGTTACCATCAAATGACAAGTTTCAGTCAAGCAACATAAGCTCTAGAGATCTGTTGTAAAACATTGTACCTATAATCAACAGTGGTATATTAACACTTAAAAATCTTTTAAGATGGAAAAAAACATCAAAAGAGAATAGATATCATGTTGAGTGCTCTTATAAAAATAATTGTCCAGCATAAAATTTGCACATTTTTTGGCAGATGAGAATTTGATTAAACATAGAGTTCAAATGCCTGTTTTGCAGCAGCTATTGTGTTCTCAAGTATGCCAAGATAGAGCCTACAAACTGTACTTGTTATAAAGCTAACCTGGGTATGCAGCTACCTGGGGAGTCCCTCTGTTTGTCAACCCCAGCTCAACAGCAACTCTGAGTTTAGAGATTCTCAAAGTCTCTTTTAAATTGTAACTAAAGTAAGGACAGTGATGTAACAGAGTTCATATTGCTGACTGTGATGTATCAAGGCCCAAGGGGCTAAAGGGACCTTTGTGACTTAACAAGTTCAATGGTAATGAGTGTGGTTAATGAACAGTCTGGCTTATTCATCATGTTGTCCCAGAATCTGAAACATTTATACAGTTGTTACCCATATTTGCAGCATATATTTGGAGAGAAAATGAATTCAGATTTAATCAAATTGGTGAAGAGGAATGAATAGTAAAGAAGGGAAAAGAAAATCATCCTCTGTCCAAGTAAGTTTTTTAAGTATCAATAAACTCAGCAAGTTTCTTTTTCAAAACATTAAAAAGTTACTTGTTTTGATGTTTCCAAGTGTTAAAATCTGACAAACCAACGTTCTAGGGAGTTGCCTCTTTTCCTATTCTCCCATTAGCAAAATTGTACAGCTTAGTGCCTGTGGACAATCAATACTAAGGAGCAAAACAGCAAGGTGGGGAGAAGATGGACTGCCCAGTGGAGACTAAGGCGGTGAGAAGAGGGGATGGATTCAGGAAAGGCAGAAAACATTCAAGTAAGCACATTTTAAAAATTAAATAAAACACCAAAAGTTAGAGTGGGACCTTCTGCCAATG
Source organism: Aotus nancymaae (assembly GCF_030222135.1). Lineage (NCBI taxonomy): Eukaryota > Metazoa > Chordata > Mammalia > Primates > Aotidae > Aotus > Aotus nancymaae. Next base: position 38,233,531 of record NW_026988413.1, read on the forward strand.
GTTACCATGCAATCTCTCTTCTCTGAGAAACCCGGAGTGACAATCAGTGTCAAACAGCCCCTACTTGTATTGTTTCTGGTTGGAAGACCCGCCCCAGCCCGTCCTCCCCAACTGGCTCTTCAGCTCTGGTCACCTGTAGTCTTCGTCCTGCGAGTTCACATCATATTTCTTGACCTGAATGTATTTCTTCAGCTTCTTCAAATCCCCGAGTGAAGCAGCTCTGTGAAGTTTCTTTACATCCTTATCTAGAAGCTCGTAGCCCTGGCCTACGGGCAGGTCTGAGGAGGTACGGCTCCGGGTCTCATTCCTCCATTTCCAGTAGCTGAAAAGCTTATTCATGGCGGCGCAGGCTGCAGTCTTTCCGTCACACCAGGCTGTTCTTTAGGCTCCTAGCCGTCCGCTCTGCCCCTCTGCACTGGCACCTGGCTCGCAGCTTTCTCCAGTCCCTGACAAAAGTGGAAATGCTGGAAGGGCCTCGCACAGCCAGCCGTTATGGCGGTTATGGTAGTTATGGCGGTTATGGTAGTTATGGCGGTTATGGTCGTTAATGGCTGTTGGGTCATTATGATCCAGTCCTAGGGGCTCGCAGACCTTCATTCTCACCTAGGACTTGGGCCTCGTGGCCACACCTGCAGTCTTCCTATTAGATCATGAACCTTAGAATAGAGACTTACCAGCTTTCTTACAAATAGCCCCTTCTCCTTCAAAAATACATCTAAAGGCTTGAAGTCTTGCAAATTGATATTTACCTTCCTTGTGATGGGGATAGGGATGGATCTCTTCCAGTGATCTTGCCTCCAACCTACTCCCAGCCTCTCACCTCCCAGGCTACATGCTACAAATTGTCTTCACAGTAACTGCAATTCCTCAATAATCTCAATTTCACATACTTTTTAAACATCACTTCTCATATTCCAGCTCACTTTGTCCAGTCACAAAACTCCAAAAGTCCTTTCAAAATCTAATTCACAGTACCTATACTCAGTTAGTCTTACCTCTTTTCCCTGACTTGGACCACCACACCCTGTGTCTTCACTTTACTACTTAACTAAATTTCACGACCAATCGTCATAATCATTCCCATGCAGATACCTTCAATAAGTTTTCCCCCCTTCCTTTTCTTACCTATCTGTGCCTAAACCAAAACCCTAAACTGTTTGTTCTGCCCTAAGCCACTGAAATGTGACCAAAGGAAAAAATACAGTCCTGCCATCTTTCATTTCCAGTTCATGAAAATCCACCTCAAGTGGTCTGTTATTCTTCCTTTCTCTTCACACCTCCTTAGCTCATGGCCTTTTTCCCTGAACCATTGAGCATAAGATCCAATCAGAAGAGAAACTCTACCAGCTCCCAAGATACCTACCCACTTATCTGAACCTTGCAAAAAAAATAAATAACTTTATCTCTCTCTTTTTCATATATGATGAACATGTATGTTCATGACATGCTCATGTTTCTAGCAAAGGTCAGCACCATTCTTGAATGTACTAGACCCCATCCTCTCTAGCCTATCCAAAAACATTATTCAGCAAACTCTTCTTCCCTGCTTTCATATGTATTTTTAAAGTTTCCTGTTCTGCTAATTCTTATTAGCATAAATACATACTGGTACTTGCCTCATCCTAAAAAAACAAACAGGAAGATTGACCACATCTCCCCCTGAAACCATCACCTCAATGGCTCTCTTTTGTGGCAAAATTCCTCAGTAGGATTGTCTAAAATTTCATAATCTTTGTCTACAATTTTTCTCCCTCTGTTCTCACTTAAAGCAGTTCGCATCATTGCCTTTTTGCTCCTATTAGTCAATTGACCCTACTTTTAAGCCACATTGACCATGATCTCTATTACACGAAAGCAAATGGTCATTTCTGAGTTTTCATGTAAATACAGCAGCATTTGACACAGCTGACCATTGCTTACTCCTTGAAACTTTTTTTTTTTTTTTTTGCTTGGCTTCCAAGATATCATACTTGCCTGGTTTGATTCCTACCTTTTTAAACATTTTCTCTCAATCCAATTTATTGGTTCTTCTTTACCTTCAATTATTGGAAATCCCTGGAGTCAATCCACCAGCAGCTTTTTTTATTCTTTCCAAATCCTTAAAGGCAGTCTCACATTTTATCTTTTATATCTACGTTTAGACAGCCAGTAAATCCTGTCAATTGTAACTACAAAATATATTCAGAAATTTTTTTATTTTACCCATATTCCCTTCTGGGTTACCACTGTCCTATGGCTTTAAATGCCATCTATATGCTACTGACACTCAAATTGAGAGTTCCAGTATGGTCTCTCTCCTGAACTCCCAACTGGTATATCCACTTGCCTATTCAATACCTGAATTTAGTTGTTTATATTATAGACTCAATAAACATCTCACTCTAAACATGTCTAAACTGGTCACCTCACTTTCCATTCTCTTACTGTCTTTCCTACTTGAGATCGAGTAACACTATTCTCCTAGTTGCTCAAAGCGAAATCTTTGATGTCATCCCTGACTTTTCTTTCTCAAAGTCCACATCTAATCAGTTAGCAAACGCTGACAGCACTATTTCCAAAATATAAACAGAATTTGACCACTGCTGCCAATGTAGCCCAAGCCAACATCATCTCTCTCATTTGCAATACCTTACTTTAATATTTTATACTAGAATCCTAACTGATCTTCATATCTTCATGCTTCTGCCCTTGTACACTGCTATTGCCCTGGTCTATTCTCAACCTAGCCACCTGAATTATCCAGTTAACATACTGTTAGATGAAGTTACTTATTTGCAAAAACTCTCCAATAGTTTCTCAAATTCCTAACAGTAAGAGCTAAATTTCTTATACTGATCCACATGGCCCTATACAATCTGCGATCCCAATCCCATGCACCCTGCCCCCACCTTTTACTTTTCTGACCTAAAGTTCTTCTTACCTAAACTCAAATTGCTTCAGCCATGGTGATTTCTTTATTCCCCAGCACACTAGGCATGTTCCTGTCTCAGGGACCCTGACCTTGTTGCTCCCCTTTCCTGGAATGCTGGTCCTGCCACAATAATATAAGCTCTCAGAAGGCAGCCATTTCTGTATGGTTTATTCCAGGCTACCTCTCAGCTCTCAGAACAGAGCTGGGCGCATTAAGGGCTCAGTAAATGTATGTCAAATGAATGGATAAGTATATGAAAAATAACCTCTGCTTCTATTTGCCTTTTCAATTCCTGGATGCAATTTTGGGCACAGAACTGTTCCTGAACTCAAACTTTTCCTACTATGGAACCAAGTTAAAAAACAGCCTGTAGTATTTAATAAAAAACTTGAGGGTGCCAGATGAAATGAGACTACAAAACTTAACATAAAACTGGCCCAACAAATATGCCTGCTTTCCAAGACCCCTGACTCCAGTGCATCTCCATAAGCACCTCCAGAAGGTAGTGTCCTGGCCATGGGAGAGTGACAGTTTCTATTCTACCCTGAGGGTGCTCCTGAGAGCAGGAATCTTTAAAGAGCAATGCATAACACTCAAGTGATTAAAAACAATGATTCCCCTGGGTGGGGAAAAAGTGTCAGAACTTCTTCATACCTATTTTTAAAACTTCCCTTGAAAATAATTGTATATGCTCTACAATAGACATGATATATTAGTGTATTGACATATGAACTCATATATTTAGCATGTAAATCAAAAAAATACAATCATGTGCCTCATAATGACATTTTGGTCAACAAGGGACTGCATATACAATTATGGGCCCATAAGATTGTAATGGAGCTGAAAAATTTTTGTTGCCTGGTGATGTCTTGGATGTATTGATAGTCCTGACCCTCTGTAGGCCTGAACTAATATGCACATTTGTGTCTCACTTTTTGACAGGAAAATTTAAAAAGAAAAAAAAAACCTTGTAGAATGAGGATATAAAAATAGAAAATATTTTTGTACGGTTGTACAATGTGTGTTTTAAGTTAAGTGTTATTACAAAAAATTCAAAAGGTCAAAATTAAACAATTTAAGTTTATAATGTAAAAAAAAAAAGATGACAGTATGCTAAGGTTAATTTATTACTGAAGAAAGAAACATTTTTTTTCTTTGAGTCTGAGTCTCACTCTGTCACCCAGGCTGGAGTGCAGCGGCGCAATCTCAGCTCACTGCAACCTCCACCTCCTGGGTTCAAGCGATTCTCCTGCCTCAGCTTCCTGAGTATCTGGGATTACAGGCGCACACCACCACGCACGGCTAATTTTTGTAATTTTAGTAGAGACAGGGTTTCACCATGTTGGTCAGGCTGGTCTCGAACTCCTGACCTTGTGATCTACCTGCCTCAGCCTCCCAAAGTGCTGGGATTACAGATGTGAGCCACCACACCCAGCCTGAAAAATATTTTTCTATAAATTTAGTGTAGCCTAAGTGCACAGTGCTTATAAAGTCTACAGCAGTGTATGGTCATGTCCAAGGCCTTCACATTTGTTCACCACTCACTCACTGACACACCCAGAGCAACTTTTCGTCCTGCAAGATCCATTTATGGTAAGTGCCCAATACATGTGTAACATGTTTATCTTTTACACTGTATTTTTACTGTACCTCTTCTCTGTTTAAACAGTTTAGATACACACATTGTGTTATAATTGCCTATAGTATTCAGTACAGTAACATGATGTACAGGTTTGTAGGTTAGAAGCAATAGGCTATAGCATATAGCCTAGGTGTGTAGTAGGCTATACCATCTAGGTTTGTGTAAGTGCACTCTATGATTTTCACTCAATGACAAAATCACCTAACAAATATTTATCAGATAATATCCCTGTTGTTAAGTGGCACATGACTGTGCATATGAACGCGTTTTGTTTTGCTTTTCCAAGGCTATCAACTTAGAGAGTATGTCCTCATTCATGTCTTAGAATCTTCCAAGTCCAGGACTAAGAAATTAGTGAATTGTTCTACCATGTGATAATGACCCATAACTCAATCCTTCATTTCCTATTCCAGGATAACTCTTTTATTTGGATGATTGATTTTTAAAAATCCACTATGTTTAGGGCAATATCCGCTCCACCTGACAGAACAAGTCATCAGAATACAGCAGTCCAACATTTATACCAGAGATATGAAGATATATGAAAGGATTAGTTCCCCCAGGAGCTCTCTTCCATCTCTCCTATTTGGAACTACTCTCGCCTATTTCTTCTACCTTTAGTCTCTTTATCTCTTGCCTAGATTACTTCTATGACCTTTTAAATAGCTTCTGTACTTTCACTTTAGACATCATTCAAAGAATGGTAAGCTGGAGGTGACTCATATCATACCTAAGGTCCAACTGCTAAATATACAAAAACTGTTGGAAGCTTACACTCAGAAATGAGAGTAGTTACATAATGGAAATTGGCAAGAACTACAAATCAGGGCTTATGTTCAATATTTATAGTATGCTTCCTTTAAGAATTATAAAAAACAGTATAAATTTAGAAAGAATAATAATTGAAATCAACTGTTTCGAGTATCCATGCAAGATTTATGAAAAAAAAAAGATTCTGAATAAAAATGGCAATGAAGTATGTGTGTTTAAAGTGATAAATGGTTGTTTTTCACATTTATTTATGGTTACTATTTTTGTCTTTTTTCCATCAATTTTCCTATTTCTACAATTAACATTAATACTTATATACAAAATTGTCCTAAAAGTTTAGTATAAAGAAACTGTTCTTGGGAAGTACAGGAACAGAAATCTCATAAACCTAAAGATTATATCTTCTTCATTACAATGTTAGTAGTTTCTTTGAATTAAGAAATATATTATTCCTTTTCCAAATTAAAGACTATATTTTTACTATACCCGGTAGATTTTACAAAGATTAGAACTAAGTCCTATTTAAGAAAATTGAACATTAAAAATAGCAAAATTATGAGCTATTTCTATACCAAAATAATTACTTTTCTTTCTGAATTTCTTTTTAAAATAGTTCTCCAAGGGTTTTTATCCATTAATTCTTTCATTCATACCTACATCAGAGGTGAATTGAGCCCTACTGGGACATTTACTCCCATTTCTCAGGATCCCTCCAGCTATAAACAATTTTTATCTACTTCTGGTCAGTGTGATTGAAAAATGTAAAGGTATTAGTACTAAGTACCAATTGAAGGTTTCTCTGTTTCTCTTCAAAGTAAAGCCTTTCTGAATAATGGCTATTGCACTAGAGAATCAAAACTTTATTTACAATATTATTAAATTATAGGTTAGTCATTGAAAATATCTGATGTGTGTATATTTTATGAAAGTATTCCTCTACTGAGTTTAAATCTCACTTGACTATAATGATAGTTCCCTGATCTACTGACACTTACATCCTTTCGGATCTCTATTTCTTATCTTCTCCATCTATCTCCTACTCTGATGACTTTGTATTTCACTGATGAGAAAAGCAAGCAGAAGGCAACTTACACAGGCTTCCAGGACCACGCTGATCCTCTTACCTGCACCTTGCCTATTGTTCCTTTTTTCCTTTTACTGTGGATGAAATGCTCCTGCTCCTAAGTAGGCCCCCCTCTTTGATGAAAACTTTCCAATAGATCTTCACTTCCTATGAGTCAAAACTCTTCTATAAGAGGAGACAGATCATCAACTCTTAACTTCTCAAGGATATTGCTCCACCAATTCTCCCTTTTCTAATTTCAATACGATGTTTTCTTTTTCCTTTATTCAATAGATACTGTAATTTCTCAATGCTTTATAGCGTGCTCATGCGCACACACACATATACACAGCTGCTGCCTATATCTCATTTTCTCTTAGCATAAAAATTCCTTGATGGAGTTGAGTGGAATGATTTTTCTAGTTTTTCTCTTCACATTCTTTCTCAAACCTGCTTCCACCTGATTTCTGTTCCTTCAAGGAGATAACACTTCTATCCTACAGGACTGCCCATCAGAACCTAGAGCCCAGGAAAGCTACAATTATAGTGAGAGATACACAGACATATAGAAGAGTTATTGCCTTCTATCTCTAAGGAGCTGTTGTTCGTCTTTTCTCTTTTTCCCTTGTCTCCCACTCCTGTTGCCTTAGTCCAGGCTCTTCTTTGTTCTTTAAATTATTGCAACAGACATCTAAATGATCACTGGGCCACAACTTTGACGACTCACTCTTGCCCATCCTCCACACTGCTGCCAGCGTTAACTTTATAAAAACTTTGAAGAAAACTTTCCAATAGATCTTCACTTCCTACAAGTCAAAATATAAACATGTAGCCTGATGTAACATAGACCAATTGCCCCAAACCCTGTAACACATGGCCTTGAAATAACACAGAAAAGAGAGCTAGTTTGGAGTATTTTTCAGATAATCTATTGAGCTCTTGATGTCTGCGTATCTTATAGGACTAGGCTGTGCCTAACTGAAAGAAGAAACCTTTTAGATAATTCTTACATATATACTTCTTTCAAACAGGGATCAAATTGTGCCACTCTCCTTGCTTAAAACTCTACATTATTTCTCCATGGAGAAAAATGAAACATTCTTAGAAGTCTATTTAAGTTTTGACATGACCTATGTTCTGAGTATATCTTTAAACCATTCTCCCCTGCTCATTTGTGCTCATTCCGCAAACCATTTGTGCTCATGCCACAAACCATTTGTGATCTCAGGGCTCTCACACATGCTGTTCTCCCTGCCTGGGACACATTTTAGTTTCAGTTTTGTACTATGAGTGTTTTTTTCTCCATGGTGTAAAAGAGTAAATGTAAGAAGAAGCAGCTTTTCCTGGAGGAGGAGAGAATTTTGATTTAGATGATTTTCTAACAGCTAGCAGCAGTTAGTCTAAAGTGAGGACTAAAAATAAAATCCTAGGCTGGGCATGGTGGCTCACACCTGTAATCTCAGCACTTTGGGAGGCCAAGGCGGGTGGATCACAAGGTCAGGAGTTTGAGACCAGCCTAGCCAACATGGTGAAATCCCATCTCTACTAAAACTACAAAAATTAGCCAGGCATGGTGGCAGCGCTTGTAATCACAGCTACTCTGGAGGCTGAGGCAGGAGAATCAATTGAACCCAGCAGGTAGAGGTTGCAGTGAGCTGAGATTGTGCCACTGCACTCCAGCCTGAGTGACAGAATGAGACTCTGTCTCAAAAATAAATAAAATAAAATAAAATAAAATAAAATCCTAATCCCTGCAACTGACTGAATGGACCAAGGGGACCCCAGAGAAACCTTAACAACTGAGTTCCTAGCCATGACAGTACAGAAGGCTCAACATACCTCATTATACCCTCTCCCTTTTGGGGTGCAGACACAATAATTTATCAGCATTAATGTCAAAATAGAGATCATAAGAATGACAGAATGGACTTTTTGTAGCAATAAGATACCAAATTAGAATAACATATCTAAGAAATGACATATCTATGTCCTGTTTTAAGTTTGGTATCTTATTGCTACAGAGTAATGCCAGGCAAGGGTAAGTGACACACCCTTACACCTAAACAATAAATTCTGTTCTGTCACAAGGCTTTTTTTTTTTCTCTCTCTAGCTAAACAAGCACTGACCTCATAATAAACAATATTTAAACAATTGCAGTTCACCACCTGACAGACACTGAATAACTGACCCCTCTGTTCCACAAGCCATAACCTCTGCTTTGACTGGACAAGAGACTGATTTCAGTAACTTTCTTCTGTTAAGAGATCACTGACCACAGACTGGTTCTGGCCAGTTTACAGAGGCTGTGCGCTTGAGTGCCTTTATATCCCTGCTTCACCTTTTAACATATGGGCCTAACTGTAATGTATTTAAATGCAAAGTTTCCATGCCTAAGTGAACATGGAATGCATGTAGCATGCATGTATGCTCATCACTCATGTGTCAGAACCCGTTTTATGATTATTCACAGCTCTTCCTTTAACCTGTTGAATATGTAGCCAAGGCAACCCATGCAATAGAAAGTTCCTGCCCCAACCCTTCCTCCTTCAATGTGCCTGCTAACAGTCTTTGCTAAAGGCTAGGCTTCCTAGCCTGTCAGAATGGCTACCTTATAGGGTGCAACCTTTTATAAAAAATAAAGTCTCTTTTCTTAATTTATACATTTGTGATTCTTATGTAGACAAAAGTGATGGTTGGACACTTTGTACCTCAGGTCCCCAATCCGATGGTTGACCTGCTCCAAACACAGATTATACAATGTGCCCCTTCCCCAACCGCCTGCCAGGTAACCAGAGACAGTACTCAAACTCAAGATCTTCGGACAAAAAATTGACACCTCATCCAATTTTATTGGTGGCCCAAAGCAAAGTCTGTCAAATAGCATGCCAGCCTGGAGCAGTCACTGGTCTGTGAGACCAGCTGAAACATCAGGCTTATAAAACACTGCATGTGTTTATCTTGTGATTCTACTTCTTCTGACAAACAACACTTTAGATAGCACAATGCAAAATAAAAGCCGAAAAATAGAGCAAGAAGGGATAAAAAAGAATGGCCTGATTTCACCAAGGACGCCAAACAAATGAGACTCAGTAGCAAAATCCAGATACCAAACTAAGAAACCAAGAAAATCGAAGAACAAATAGTAGAGGAACTGAACCTATACACATAAAGCAGAATGCAGACTTGTGCTGATTTAGTCACATCAGCAAAGATTCAACAAGCTGTGAAAATCAAGGTGCAAAGAGTCTCCATGTGAACCACTGACTGAAGGATGGGGTCTGTAGTAACAGGCAGTATAGACCAAATCTTGGTGGTGGTCTAGGGAAACTGTGCCCATAAAGATAACCCAAATGAGAATAACCAGAAACTATTTATTCAGAGTCTGCATAGCAAGGGAGTCAGCCACCATTACTCGCATCTGAAAGAGACTCAAAGGGCAAAAAGGAAAATGAAAAAACTTTAATGGTGAAAAAAAGAAAAGGCTTCTGGTGCACTCTGATTAGGGGTTGCTGGCATGGGGAAGCTGGAATTTGGCTAATGAGAAATGGGACAACTTATGTGATTGGTTTGAGGATCTATTTGGTTTCCTCTAGTTGGTTCTTGTCGGAGTGAGGCAAAATATTGGCAGTCACTGACCATTCTGGGCTGATTGCTGCAGAGGTTGTGGGTCAGAGTTCTATTTTCATACATGGTCTGGCCATTGTCTATTTGTATATTTGCTCTCTAACACATATTCTAATAGCTTTGCCTCCTGATTTTTAAGTTTTAGATCTTCAGAAAATGTGTCTATTTAATGAGAGTTATTAAAGCTTTTAAATTTTGTTCTGTCCTCTACAAACATTATGAAAAAAATTCTCCATATTTTATGCCTCCTTAATATACTACTATTTCCACTGATAATCTTAGTAACAGAATGAAAAAAATGTAGTAGATTCAAATTCCTACCTAGTCACCTAGAAGCATAATGATTTTCAAGTTTCTTAACTGCTATGGTTTGGATGTGTTCCCTCCAAAATTTATGTTGAAACTCACTTCCTAATGCAGCAGTATTAAGAGGATAGGGTCTTCTGGAGGTTATAAGGCTATAAAGACTCTGCCCTCATGGATGAGATTACCGCCTCAAAAAAGGTCTGGGGAGGACTATCTAGGCCCTTTTAACTATTTCCTCCTTTCTGTCATGTGAGGACACAGTATTTGTTCTTTCTAGAGAACACAGTGTTCAGGACGTCATCTTGGAAATAGACACTGGGCTCTCAGCAGACACCAAAACTACTGACACCTTCATCTTGGATTTCCCAGCCTCCAGAACTGTAAGAAATAAATTTCTATTGTTTGTAAATTATCCAGTCTCAAGGAAATTTGTCATAGCAGCACAAACAAACTAAGACATTAACCACAGCTTCATTTCCCTCGATGTAATATAAAGATGATGTACTGGTCACTTCTCAGGATTGACCTCATAAAGGAGAACCTTTTCTCCTTTACCCAATGTGCATATTATTTCAGCATCCTTGGAACCATGTATCTTTGATATAAATTGCATTTGTTGGCTACAAATTTGATTTCTTCGAATCTTGTAAGTATATCTCTGTGATTGAATTCATGACACTCTGTTGACATTAGGGTTAAAATTTAAAGGTAAGGTTTTATGTATGAGACAGAGCCAGAAGAGGAAAGAAGTGATTCTGTAGAATGCTTTTTTCTTCTTTACATCTAGACTGCGTACTTCTCTTCGTTCTTAAAGTTTCCCTTAGATATGTGCTGCCATACTCTCTGCAACCACAGCTGGGACATGGGTTGCTGAATGGGCTGTGAATCATAATAATACCCTTTAACCTCTAGAAACATATGCGGAAGAGCCTAGAGGGACGTGGGAAGAGAATATGCTCTGAGACTAAAGTGGCTATTAAAGTGGGATAAAGAGACGCTAAAAAAAATGTTACGTGCAACGTATCGGGGGAAGCTTACTGGGAGGAGACTTTCAGGGTCCTGGAGCCCCGGTCGGCACTGCCCAGGTCCTGTGCGAGCCTGCTTGTCCACAGGCATCAGCCTTCCTTTGAACGCCTCCCCAAATGCTCTACCCTCAGACCTAGCAAAGACCACCACCAGCACCTAGCTTAGAGCCTAGAGCCTGGCGTGCTGCGTCTGCGCGTGCGTGCACGGTCTGCGCCTACCAAAAAGGCGCGCGCAAGGCCAGACCTGCCACTTCCGGAGTTGCCCGTGGCGACCTAGCCCGCCTCAGAAGTCGCGGTTTGTAAGCAGCAGGGCTTTGGTGCGGGGAGGCCTGGGCGAGACTTGCCTCTGTGGCCTAGCGCTAGTGTAGGAGTTCCTGCGAAAAGCCGAGAGGAGAGTTGCGCGTCCGGACTTGTCCGGGTCATTCTCAACCCTCTCCCCAAAGAGATGAAACGGTTTGTTCTTCTGTAGAAGAAAGGGTCAGGGCCCCAGGCTCCTCCGGGGCTAGAGAAGAAGCCGCATTTCGCTGGCTAGAGACCAGGGATGGGAACCGCGCCCCACGACAGAGCTCGGGAAAATCCACCGGGGTGCCGCGTGGTAACATGGCGAAAGTGCAGCACAGTGTTTTGCCCAACCTAGGAGTCAAAAAGGACAGGTAATAAGACGGCGAGGCGGGGGGTAGACGGGGCCCAAGGGGGCTGCGCCGGGGACAGATTCTGAGAGAGGCGCGCTCCCAACCCCGACTCCGCCCCCTGCGGAGCTGGTCAAGCCCTCAAGTCCTGAGAGGCGTGCTCTGTCCTTCTAAGGCTCCTTCAGTCAGGGATACCAAAGCACCTGAAAGGGTATCCTCACACAGAGTCCAGGCCAAGTGTGCCTGTCAGTCTTTCATGAATCAAATCTTTAAAAACAGCCCAAAGGATGGCAGTTGGGGAGCGGGGTGGGAGTGGAGGGACAGCACTCCTGTAGCTGGATCCTTGTCTTTTCCCAAGGCACCATTATGGGCCACTTGATTGACAACTTTAAAGTGGTTTCACTAAATTTAAATAGCAATAGAAATAAAATATATCTATAATTTTCACTAAATTTAAATAGCAATAGAAATAAAATATATATCATTTCCTTTTTAGTAGACACATTTCTGGTGATCAAATATTAGCATATTGTGGAAAAGTATGTAATAAGAGAAAAAAACTCCCATATTCACTTCTGAATTAAAAGTATTTTTGATAAAGTCAACGTAGTTTTTTTTAATAGACAATTTTTAAAGCAGTTTTAGATTCACAGCAAAATTGAAAAGACAATACAAAGATTTTCCATATCCTGCTTGGTCTCACATATGCATAGGCTACCCTATTATCACCCCTCCAGAGTTGTACATTTGGTACAGTTGATTAACCTACATTGACACATCATCACCCAAAAGTCCATAGTTTACATTAGGGTTCCTCTTGGTCTTGTACGTTCTGTGGATTTGGACAAATGTATAATGATGTATCCCTCTTTATTATAGTGTCATATAGAATAGTTTCACTGCCCTAAAACTTACCTCTACTTCACCCTCTCATCTCTCCCTTTCCCCAACCACTGGCAACCACTGATCTTACTGTCTCCGGAATGTCATATACTGTAGTTGGAATCATACAGTATATAGCCTTTCAGACTGGCTTCTTTCACTTAGTAATATGCATTTAAGCTTCCTCCATGTCTGTATTAGGCTGTTCTTGCACTGCTGTAAAGAAATATCTGAGACTGGGTTATTTTAAGAAAAGAAGTTTAATTGGCTCACAGTTCTGCAGGATTTACAGGAAGTCTACCAGCATCTTCTTCTGGGGAGGCCTCAGAAAGCTTCCAGTCACAGCAGAAGGCAAAAGGGGAGTAGGCATATCACATGGCAAAAACAGGAGCAAAAGAGGGAGAGAGAGGGAAGGTGCTACACACTTTTAAACAACCAGATCTCATGAACTCACTCAGTCACCAGGACAGCACCAAGAGGATGTTGCTAAACCATTCATGAGAAATCCACCCCCATGATCTAATAACCTCCCACCAGGCCCCACCTCCAGTACTGGGGATTCCAATTCGACTGAGATTTGGACAGGGACAAATATCCAAACTATATCACTAGCCATGTTTTCATGGCTTGAGAGCTTTTTAGTACTCAATAATATTTCATTATCTGGATGTGCCACAGTTTAAGAATACACTCAAGCGTCAAAGGACATTTTAGTTGCTTCCAAGTTTTGGTAATTGTGAATAAAGCTTTTATAGAAACCTGTGTGCATGAAATTATAAACCACAAACAATAGGCTACCTAATAAGCAGTGTTAGAATTTATAACATTTTGTGAAAACTGCAGAACTTTGAAATCTTAAAACCTATGTCAAAAGAGAATGGGTTTTATTTGGGTTTCTACAATAGTTTCAGTAATAAAGCTCAAGAGCAAATTCTTCTGTCACTTCACTATCTCACAAAATAGTAGTATATGTTATCTCATTAAATCCTTGCAACAACTATTGTAAGTTAAGAAGAGCAGGTAAGATCTACCCCTGATAGAAGACATTGAGCCTAAAAGAAAGTACTTAACCAAGAAAATATAGCTACCTGTAAGACCCAGGGCAAGAACTACTAATCTCTTTTGACTTCAGGACTCTCCATCATATCATGCCACCTCCAGTTAAAGAGTTGTACCAACCTCAGTTTAGGACTCCTCAGCCATAATTTTTCAATTAAATACTAAAATAAAATTAATACAGCTCAAAAGTTTGAAGTTGATATATACTAATTTTATATAATTATTAATACAGTTATGAGCTGCTATCTCTTCTATCAGAAGTATTGTGTAATATGGTTGCTACTTTATATTAATATCATTATTAAAATAGTAATGTTATTTATCAGTGTTATTTATTTTTTGATCCATGGTTTATTTAAAAGTATCTTAAAATATAATTTTTAAAGATTTGTGGATTTTCCAGAAATACATGTTTTGCTGAATTCTAATTTCAATCTGTTGTGATCAGAGAACATATACTGTTGCATTTCAAATCTTTTAAATGTACTCAAATTTAAAATTTTTTTTACTTAGCAATCACCAAGTAATTTCTCAGGAAAAATAAGAGACACAAATGTACTTTTTCTCAAATACAGCAATCTGGTTAAAAATTCTGATAGTAGATTTTCTCTTGTTCTGCTAATGAGAAAAGTAGGATTATGAAAGTTCTGACAATGAAAGAGCAATTTAAAAATCAATATGTAAATTTATTAGTTTCTTTTTTTTTTTGGACTGTGTCTCACTCTATCGCCCAGGCTGGAGTGCAGTGGTGTGATATTGGCTCACTACGACCTCTGCCGCCCGAGTTCAAGCAATTCTCCTGCCTCAGCCTCCCAAGTAGCTAGGATTACAGGCATTTGCCACCATTCCCAGCCAATTTTTGTATTTTTAGTAGAGACGAGGTTTTACCATCTTGGCTAGGCTGGTCTTGAACTTCGGACCCCGTGATCACCCACCTTGGCCTCCCAAAGTGCGGGGATTACAGGCATGGGCCACCACGCCCGGCCTAGTTTCTCTTAAAATTCAAGAATTTTGGATTATTTAAGAAGTGATTTATGAAATTATGAAATAATATCTGAAGCAAATTCTTTCATAATAGCTGAAGATTTTATCACTCCTCTCTGAATAAACAACTAGAAGAAAAGAATTCAGTAAGTACGTAGACAATTTGAACAACACTACCAATCAACTTAACCTATTAACATATATAGAACATTACACCTAATGCCTGAAGATTGTACATTCTTCTTATATATTCTGAAACATTCCCCAAGGTAGACCATTGGACCATAAACAAATTTGAATACATTTAAAAGATTTGAAATGCAACAGTATATGTTATCTGATCCCAACAGATTGAAATTAGAATTCAGCAAAACATATATTTCTGCAAAATCCACAAATATTTAAAAATTATATTTTAAGATCCTTTTAAATAAGCCATGGATCAAAAAAGAAATCACAAAGGAAATTAGAAAACATTTTAAACGATTGATAGTTAAAGTATAACATACCAAAATGTGGGATGAAGCTAATTCAGTGATTAGAGAGAAATTTGCACCTTTAAATACTTATATACAAACAAAGACAATGAATGACCTAAGCTTCCAACTTAAGCTTAAAAACGTAGAAGGAAAAGAATAAGAATAGAAATCAATTAAATATAAAATGTACATAAGGTAGAGAAAAATAAATAAAAACAAACATAGTTCTTTAAAAAGAGTAACTAGGCCGGGCGCAGTGGCTCACGCCTGTAATCCCAGCACTTTGGGAGGCGGAGGCGGATGGATCACGAGGTCAAGAGATCGAGACCATCCTTGTCAACATGGTGAAACTCCGTCTCTACTAAAAATACAAAAAATTAGCTGGGCGTGGTGGCGCGTGACTGTAATCCCAGCTACTCAGGAGGCTGAGGCAGGAAAATTGCCTGAACCCAGGAGGCGGAGGTTGCGGTGAGCCGAGATCGCACCATTGCACTCCAGCCTGGGTAACGAGTGAAACTCCGTCTCAAAAAAAAAAAAAAAGTAACTAAATTGATAAACCGTATCTAGCCCATATAAGAGAGAGACAGAGAAAGAGAGAACGCAAATGACCAATATCAGAAATGAAAGGGGAGATACCACATAGACATTTTAAAAATAGTAAGATAATACTATGAAAAACTTAATGCTAACAATTTTAACAACTTAGCTAAAATGGACAAATTCTTTAAAATCTAAAATATACCAGAGCCAAGATGAGTAGAAATAGAAAATATGAATATCTATTAAATAATAATTTTAAAAAGTTTTTTTCTACCTCATGCCCTTTTCTTTATTATTTTTGATGCTCTTGTTCTCCTGCTAGCGAGTTTGCCTGGAAGATGGTACAACTTTTGTGCTTTCTGAGGATTTTTTTTTAGTTTTCAATTAACAAATAATAATTACATATACTTACGGGGTACAATGTGATGTTTTGATGCATATATGTATTTTGGAATGCTCAAATCAGACTAATTAACATATCTTCCACCTCAAATATTATCATTTATTTCTGTTGAAAAATTTTAAATCTTCTTTTAGCTATTTTGAAGTATAAAATACATTATTATTAACTATGGTCATCATACTGTGTAAAAGATCACCAGAATTTATTTCTCCTGTTCAACTGAAACTTTGTACACTGACCAACATCTTCACTTTTTCTACCTCCCAACCCCCATGAGCGTGTGGTAACCACCATTCACTGTCTACGTCTGTGAGCTCCAATTTTTTAGATGCCACTTATATGTGAGATCTTACAATATTTGTTCCTTTGTGCCTAGCTTATCTCACTTAGCAGATGTCACTAGCTTATTGCAAACGACAGTTTCCTGCTTTTTAAAGTCTGGATAGTATTCTGTTGTGTATATATTACCACATTTAGGAGAAACTTTTAGGTTCTAAAGTTTACTATGTTCAAGAAGCCCGTATGCTACCATTATATAAGTAAAAAATAAGTATAATTTTTTTACTTAAGTAAATTATTTTAAGTACATATATACTTTAAAAATAATTAAGTATATTATTTGTTTCCCTATAATTATATTGAATTTGTTATAAAATGGATCTACTACTTTTACAAGTGAATTATTACTAATAGATAACCATTAAATATGATATAATGATTTATTAATAATAAAAATGTTTGTCTATTTAAACTGGGACTGTAAACAAACAGAAGACAACATGAACAACAGAAATGTCAGGTTTAAAAAGAAAAAAAGACATGTAGGTTTAGACAGTGTACACTAATACCAAATTATATTTTCAGTTTACTCCTGTGGATTCTTATAGAAATTAAAAGCAATTCTTTACTGAAAATCACAAGTTATTTCACACATGGTTATATTAACAGTCTGCCAGTATCCTTTCCCTTTCAAGTTGAAAGGAATGATATATGTTGACTCCCATTAGAACAAAATACTTTTATTTCATCTGTTGGCTAATTGTCATGATTTACTAATTTTGTTACAACAAAGATATTTTATTGGCATTAGCCAGAAGATTTGCATTTGTGTCATAAATATACAAAGAGACCATCTCTGGACTCTACTCAAGTTTTAAGAGAAGTACAAAAATGTGTCACAAAAACAAAAATATAATACTACAGTGAAAATTGTATCCCTTTAGATGTGGTGACTTGTGTAGTGCATGACCTGAACAACTGCGTGAGACCACCTTGAGTATAATCTACATTTAGTGAAACTTCTATGAGTCAGGCATGTTGCTAGATGCCAGAAATGCATACATGAAATAGGTATACTTCTGATCTTCAACTTACCCTTACAGAACAGTTAGTTTTTATGGTTTTACAAAAATTTTTTCTAAGGAAAACATTAATTTCATTCACTTACTCAACAAGTAATTATTAAGTATCTTTCAAGGGTACTAGATTATGCCCTAATATTGGGGAATAAAACGTATTTTCTTACCTAAATATACTTTTAAAATTACTTTATGTATTATATATGCTTCTACTTTGAGGGTAATATTTATGTTTCCTTACTTAAATCTTTAATTATATTCAACTTTCAAGGCAGCTAAGTTTTGCTACAATATACTATAATAGACTAATCAGCAGATAGCTTTTTAAATAGTTTAAAAAATTAAATGCCAATTTAATGGATTGTTGTCATTCAAGTTTGTTTGTTTTTGTCCTTTGGCATGGGTCTTGTCATAATGCTTGATAAAGCATGATTACAGAAAGGGTTAGAAAAGTGACATCATATGATGCTAATTCTTTGAACTATCATGCTATAAGAGGTAGTCCAGACAGCTTTGTCACCTAAAGGAGATAATCTCAAGAGATTACCACTTAAAACAAGAATCACAAACCCTTTATTAGAAATAGAGTTCAGGGCTGGACGTGGTGGCTTACACCTGTAATCCCAGCACTTTGGGAGGCTGAGGCAGGTGGATCACCTGAGGTCAGAAGTTCGAGACCAGCCTGGCCAACATGATGAAACCCCATCTTTACTAAAAATACAAAAATTAGCTGGGCGTGGTGGTGCATACCTGTAATCCCAGCTACTCAGGAGGCTGAGGCAGGAGAATCGCTTGAACCCAGGAGGCGGAGGTTGCAGTGAGCTGAGATTGCGCCATTGCACTTCAGCCTGGGTGACAAAAGCAAGACTCCGTCTCAAAAAAAGAAAAGGAAAGGAAAGAAATAGAGTTCAAGAGTATATGCTATATTTCAAATACTCCTCACTGATCTTCCTCCCTTGAGGGATGAATCTGAAAAGTTTATACTGCACAATAAGGCTTACTTTCTACAAGTAGTTTCTGTTTTGTGAAAAGTGCTTTAAAAAATGACACAGTTTTGCTTACATGATATGAACAAACATTTATACCACTGGAGAAGGGGACAATGATGATATACTCTGGAAGCCTGGATATGTTGATATGAGTTGTTATTTGCATCTTCAGATGGTCTCACTCTGACACACTGCCTCCACTTCCTCAGTGGTTCCTCTTCAACTTAATTCATTGAGTATAACCTCCAAGTAGTTCAGAATAGATAAATTCTTAACATGGAACTTTTTCATTTGTTCTTTCCAAGAGAGAGAGAAACGGCCACTTTTGCAGGATTCAGTGAAAAGATAGATAAAGTGGCTAGGACTAAATAGGAGAATAAGTAAGGACATTGGTCTCTCCCGCGCACCTCTTCCCTGGCAGCTTGAAAGTTTTTGCAAGTGTCATTCTCTCTTACCTGTTTTCTATTATCTGCTATCTTCCAAAATACAGTGCCTCTAGGCCTTACAGTGGATGCTTTGTGCTATATTCAATGGTGTCTACCAAGATCTCTTCCTTGGACTAAAGAATTAGAGAGCAAAATAAGTATGCTCTCTGACCCTACTGGAATAAACTCAGAAACTTCATATTATTTAAATTTGTCATTCTCCAATTGTGATACCAATTCTGTTCATGATAGCATTTTCTGTTACTTTGATAGGGTCAAGTTAGGATTATGATAACTTTAATTCACTTTTAGGTATCAAATTTTCATAAATCACATTCTCCCTTGCATATGACGATATGCCAGGTGAGATATTTTAATGCATTAATTGCCTACCAAGAGTATAATGACTATTTGCTCTGGAATATTGTTCTAGTATGTTCCAAAGGGGTACTTTGTAGCAAAGCCTGAGAACATTATATTCTTAATGTTATTATATATTTGTCTATTGTTTAATAGAATTTCTTTACTTTTTAGTAATGAATGAGAATTCTGAAGAATAGTCTTTAAGCTGGTACAATTTTATGATTCTTTTATTATCTTTTAAATAAGGGAGTGGGGAGAGATGGAAATAATATTTATTCAGTGTTTTACTCTGGGTTAGACACCATATTTTGTGCTGAGAATATCTTCTCTGCATAATGATCATGACTCTGCAAAGTTGCCATGCTGTCATTTTCTTCTTTTTTACTAATTACAAAACTATGGTTCAGAGAAATTTAATTGGCCCAAGATCCTACAGTTAAAAAAACAGTTAAACCGTAATTTAACTCCAAGCCTGCCAGGCTCCCAAACCCATTCTTTTTCCTCTCCCCATAGTATTTTTACAGCATAGTATCAAAATGTTGGATCCAATAAGATCCACTTGAAAACATTTAGTTATGTTTTCACTCCAGTTGAAATTTATTTTTGAGAAGATTGATTAGGCTTAGAGTTTGTTCTCATATGTTTGATAGTTAATGTAATAATACTTTTCCTAATCAAGTGTTCGAAGGCAGATCTCAGTTAACTATGGCCTCAGGACCATAGATGAGTTAATTGCCTTCTTTATCTTCATGAAACTGACATAAGCAATACCTACTCTGGCAAGTCTGTTCTAAAAATTACTTTACAATACATATTTTACAACAATGTACAATGCAAATATACTATGCATATAGACTATGTTCTACTAATTAGATTCAGCATCTGTTTAGAGAGTGTTTCTCATTGGTTTCTCTACTTAGGAAAATAAGCCAAAGGTAAGGAGATTTACTGTGGATTTAAATCATATTAATTGATTTATATCAGTTATGCCTAATAAAATGTTATTTTCTTGAATTAATTACTGCAGTAATAATGAAATCTTCCTGGTACCTCTCAGTTCTAAAATGAATATACATATATATAGAGATATATAATTATACATATTATTTAAAGATTATATATACATATACAAATGTAATACTATATAATATAAATATATACATACATTACACAAACATTTATATATGTTTAAAGCTAATATATTAGTAATTTTATATATAGAGAGATATACAGAGAGAGAAAAGACTATATATACATAAAGAGAGGTAACTTTATCTTCTCTTCATTACTGGTTCTACACTTCGACTGAACAAAATATTCGAAATAGTGGTTATCTTGTAAGATGAATTTAAATTCTCTTTCCCAGACCAGTATTACAAAGGGATTTCCCTATACTTCCTAAATCAATTCATTAAGAGTATGGTAAAAATTCTTCATCCAAATCCCAGAAGGCATGCTTTTGTAAAATAATTTCAGAAGCAGTAGCTGTTGATAACCACATTCTAGAGCTCCCCAACCTCAGGGATTTTTATATTATAGTTATTTTTATACCCATTTTTATCTCCTGCATTATAATAAGTTACTTAAGATCAGGAGTCATATTTGGAGTTTTCCTGGAGTACCTAGAATAATGGCCAGCACATAAAAGGCATTAAAATGCAACATTACAATAATACAATCTCCATAATATGCCTGGCAATTAGTATTTTTGAATTTCTAAATGTATGGCATACATTTGTATTCCCTATTGATGCTTATGATGTATAAGTTCAATTGAGTTACGTTGAGGAACTATAAATAAGAAAGAAGAATACAGTATGTTCTCTGATATCTTCTAATTATAAGCTTATACAGGGAATTTTAGACTGTAATGTCTCATTTTTTAACCCAGGCCCATGTATCATTAAATATATCTTTGAAACCATATATATGGAGAGAGATGTGTCAGATTTTATTTTATTAATTTATCTATTTTTGCACCTCTCTCTCTCCCTCTGTCCAGTAATCTACAGCTGTCAGGTAGTAGTCATAAGCATATTAAATGTCATGATAATTTATAGTTATAAAATTAAGCTATTAATATTGATTACAATAAGCATTTATAAATAAATAATTTAAAAATAATACACATGAATTTAATTATAAATGTCTATGAAAAAGTTTCTGATATATATTTTCATAGACTTTATTATTATTATCTTTTTCTTTTACTTCCTTGGCTTAAGCTCATACATAATTGGTTTGTCCTGTCACACTTCTGTCTCTACCACTCCTTATTCCTCTTTCTCACTCTCCTCTTTCTTCTTTTTCTCTCTCTCTTTTTCTTTGATAGTTATTACAAGCAAAATGTCCACCTCACGGAATCCATTTCTTCAGTGTCTAACTCTCTCAGTTAATCTCCCCTTTTTCATCTCTATTATCAGAGTGTTTATTTACAGCTTTCTACTTAGTAGCTATGTGTAAGTGTGGACACTCTCCCATTGTCCCCACAGTGTGTGCGTGCTAATTTTCTTATTTTTTTCTTTTTTCTTTTTCTGGGAAGTACCTGAGCTTACACAATCATTTTTATTTAGTTTTTTAAACAAACCAAAGCAACCTGTACCATTTGTAATTTCACTTATCTAAATGACATGCTACTAATTAAATTGAACTAATTTTTTGCAGAAAAGATCATTTGGATGGTATGAAACTGGCATATCAATATATTAGATTTATTTCTAAAAACTAATATTTGTCAATAGTACTCTAAATGGTAATCTAATGGATACCTTATTCTATGTATAGTAAAAATAGGGGGAAGGAATGTAACCTTTTGTAAATTATGTACTTTTAATCTCACTTAATTCACAGCCTAGCCTTATAAAAAGGAGTTAGTAATAGACAGAACATGGAATTGATCTCCAATATGTCTGACCCCAAGCCTGTGCTCTTTGAATTAAATCAGATAGCAAAGATGAATATTATTATTATTTGGCCCAATTTGATACTCATTATTCTTAATATTTTTCCAGAATATACCAAAACCAAGTTTAACAAATTCACAACTACCTCTCAGCCATATAGGAAAATAAGGTATTTGAAATCTGTCAGTTGAGTTATGTAACAATTTGAAATTTCAAATAATTTCTTATACTTTATTTTTTAAATTTTAGATTCAGGGGATACCATGTGCATGTTTTATTACATGGGTATACTGTGTAAAGGAGGAGACTGGGTTTCTAGTATACCCAACACTCATAGAGTGAACATTACCCAATAGGTAATTTTTCAACCCTTAGCCTCCTCTTATACCCGCCCCATTGTGGTCCCAAGTGTCTATTATTTCCATTTTTATGTCCATAGGTGTACCCATTGTTTAGCTCCCACTTATAAATGAGAACATGTGATAGTTAATTTTGTTTCCAAGTTAGTTCTCTTAAGATAATGGCCTCTAGCTCCATCTATGTTGCTGCAAAGGACGTGATTTACACACATACCATACATATATATACACACACACACACACACACACAATATATATATGTATATATCTATACATATATACACAGTATATAGAATTTGTATACAATAAATGTTATTGTGTATATATACAATAAATGTTACATATATGTGTGTATGTATATATATGTGCATTTTCTTTACCAAATCAACCATTCATGGACACTTAGGTTGTTTCTATGATTTTGCTACTGTGAATAGTGCAGTGATAGACATACACATACAGCTGTCTTGTTTATAATTTCATATGCTTTATTTTTTACTGTAGTAAATGAAAAATATAGCCTCATCAAACCAGAAAACTGAATATTGCTTGAGGATAATAATTAAAATTCTTCTTAAATCATCAAAGTCCAGGGCTTTCTTCAAAGATAAACTTTTCTTTTTTAAACAAGTGTGTCCTTGCTATTTTTACATACCATCCCTTATCCCCATAATTATATATCATCCTTAAAATATGGCAAGACTCGGCCGGGCTCGGTGGCTCACGCCTGTAATCCCAGCACTTTGGGAGGCCGAGGCGGGTGGATCACGAGGTCAAGAGATCGAGACCATCCTGGTCAACATGGTGAAACCCCGTCTCTACTAAAAACACAAAAAATTAGCTGTGCACGGTGGCGCGTGCCTGTAATCCCAGCTACTCAGGAGGCTGAGGCAGGAGAATTGCCTGAACCCAGGAGGCGGAGGTTGCGGTGAGCCGAGATCACACCATTGCACTCCAGTCTGGGTAACAAGAGCGAAACTCCGTCTCGGGGAAAAAAAAAAAAAAAAAAAAAAAAAAAAGGCAAGACTCTCAGGAAAAAAATGGACATCCTTAGTAGTCTCTGTAAAATAATTTATTTTTAGGTGTAATAACTGACAGCAATACATCTATAGTGTTAAGATTTATAAATCATTGTTAGAATGAAACAATTCGTAAGCAATAAGGAGGAAAAAAATTAGAAAGCAACCATAGCTATAAAAATATGGAGATATTCATATTCAATAAGGTGAAAAATGTATACAAAAAAGCATAAATATACAGGATGGGTATATCGTAATATAGCACATATTAAATGTTGGAAATCACAAATTATGATTTATTTTCTTGACTAAACTGTTACCACAGAGTCATAAGAAGGAAAATAATTTTGATGATTTTTTCCATTAGAGTATGCCATATTAGATATGGCAGATGACCTTTCACTTTTTATAGTGCTCCAAAGAATGGTACACTTCCCGTTGCCTTTTGGAGACATCACTGACTTTGGTATTCAGGGTTGTAAAATAATGATATAAAAATTCTTCCGCATTAAAACTCAGATATCCTATTTACTTGATTTTTAGTCCCTTTCTTCATTTTCCTTATTTGGATATTAATCTCTACTGAACAACCATGGCTCTATTTTAAAAATTTAAGTCTAAAGCTTGAATAATCATAGCTCTATTAAATTGGATATTGGGACCTCCCCTCAATTTTTACTCCTATGTGATATCAGAGATATTAATATCTTCTTCAAGGGAAATGGGAAAATTATGTGAGTTTTAAAGGGGTTTTATATTTCTTTCTTATTTTAAATTAGTATTCAGAGTGCCCCATAATTCTGTACTTAAAAGCATTTCTCATGTACAATTTAAAATCTCTTTTTTAAGATTATTTAATAAGTCTTTTTAGAACAACTTGCTTTGGAGTTTGGGAGTTAAATCCTTTCATTAAATGTTTAAAAAGAATATATATTCTGATGTATTGGGATAGAATGTTCTATAAATGGCAACTAGGTCAAGATGGATGAAAGTACTGTTCATGTCTTCTATATCCCTACTGACTTAAGGTTACAGTTTTTAAAGACTGATAGGAAGGGACTCAATGCCAGAATCCCAAAGGATAAAGTAAGGTAAAGAAGTGTGTAGACAGACAGTATAGATCAGTGCTCCTCAAACTTTAATGTGCATATGACTCACCTGGGGAATTTTATTAAAATTCATATCCTGCATATTATATCAGAGATATAGAAAGAATCCTGTTTGGACATAGAAGTGTTTTCACCTGCCTCTGAGATACTTGCTTCTACATTATCACAATGGCGGGCATTGTTGGTTGTCCACCCCATCCCCATTCTTCCCTTTTTCCTAACAGCAACCCTTTTTTTATTTGGACTGGCAAAATGTCACTATAAAAGGCAAAAAATCCCTCACCTTCCTAGCCTCCCTTGTAGTTAGGGTGACCATATGACAAAGATCTGGCCAATGGCATTCAAGCAGTATATTTTGCCACTATAGTCTGCTGGTTATAGTTGGGAAAGCATTTGTTTTTCCCATATGATAATCTCACTTTCCTCTTTCTTTATTTTAATTAAATGGAAAATAAGAGTCACCAAACACCACAGACAAATTGTGAGAGCAAAAGGATGGCAAACAAAAAATAGTGGCCTGGGTACTAGGTCACTTCTTTCAGCAGTCCCAGGTCTGAACTGCCTTCCTTTTTACTTTTTGTTCTTTTCTCTTGGGATAAATGTACTCCTGCCTGTTAAAGCCACTACAGTCAGAGTTTCCAGTGCTTATAACCAAACACCATTCTAACTGATATACTCACCAATGATAATCATAACTTCCTTTCATATGACACTTTATGGTTTCTAATGTACTTTGCATACATTGTCTCATTTAATCTTCACAACCACCCAGGGAGACGTCTAGGCATTTGTCTAATTTTTTACAGGTTAAAAATTTGAACATTTATAAGCTTAAATTATTTGTATATTAAAGTGACACAGCAAAGATTAAAATCCAGTCTCCTGTTTGAAGAGTAAACCCACATTTCATCTCTTAAGAGTCCCCTACCTTCCATACATTATATAATCAGAGGAGCAGAAATGATAAAAAGGCAAGCAAGGAATAATTACAAACCTAGACAAGAGTATTCTCACATTAAGGCATCTGAACTTGAGTCACCAGTGAAATGAATGCCACTGAGAAGCTATTCTGGACCTTACTCAAGGAGTACAGATGACCTTCTCTCCAGCCAAGATATCTCATTTAAAGGCTTCTCTTTCCTTACCCCAGAAAAATCCAGAGGTTTGCAGAAATATTCCTTAGTGTGTTTTCAATTCACAGCCCTATGCATGAAGAAATGCATTGGCTGCTGCATGAAATACCACTACCAGTAGGCTTTGCTTGTTTAATAAAACAAATTCCATCAGGAGCCTGAAGATAATTCATCATATTGGTGGAGTGGTGCCTACAAAAGGCTGATTGTCCACTACCCCATAACAATGGCAGGGCTGAAAATGCTAGAGGCCCATTCAGAGGGTTTGCTGACAGCCAGCTGTATTTGGAGACTTTCTACAAAATGTGATCTGGGAAATTTCAGCAATGTCCCCAGAATCAGAAACCCTGATACAGAGTCCTAAGGATAGAAAATTCTTATTTGCAGAAGGCCCTAAAAAGTCTTTGTGTCCTGAAGAAATCTGTGACCAGGAAATTTCATCAGTATAAAAGTGTTTTGAACAAGGGACAAACATCACTGTCCTAGGGGTAAGCTTTTAGATGTCACTGATTACTTCATAGTGCCATCAGAGTCAAAGAAAAACCCAACTGGACTCTACTTTTCCTGTGAAGACAATGCCTCAAAAAGACTGCTCGACTCCCACAAAGAACTTGAAATTAGTTTCCTAGAGAATATTTTATTTCCTAGAATATCTGAGTTTGCTAGAATATCTAATGCACTCAACTTATTAGGTGAGTGCAAAAGTAATTGCAGTTTTTGCAATGTTGGAATTTGCCATCTGATATTTAAATACATTCTGAAATGTTGTTATACATCATTTTAATGGACATTTCTCACTATGTTTTTCTGCTAATGACGTATTACTTGCTGTTTATGTTTATTTAGACTATGGAAATGATGTTAGACAAAAAGCAAAGTCTAGTGATTTTCTTAATCAAATTCAAAATGGGTTATAAAGCAGCAGAGACAACTCACAACATCAACAATGTATTTGGCCCAGGAACTACTAACAAACCTGCAGTGGAGTGATGGTTCAAGAAGTTTTGCAAAACAGATGAGAGCCCTGAAGATGAGAAGCACAGTGGCTGGCCATTGGAAGTTGACCGCAACCACCTGAGAGCAATTATCAAAGCTGATCCTCTTAACAAATATCTAAGAAGTTGTGGAAGAACTCAGTGTCCACCATTCTATGGTCCTTTGGTACATGAAGGAAATTGGAAAGGTGAAAAAGCTCGGTAACTGTGTGTGCATCATGAGCTGAGCGAAAGTAAAAAGAAATATTGTTGAAGTGTTGTCTTCTCTTATTCTTTTTTTTTTCACAACATGCTTTTAATTCATTCTTACTTTTAACATATATACCAAATCTTCTCAGCTAGGTTGGCTATTTGTGGATATCTCAGTATATAAGGTCAATTAGCATAGACAATCTAAAAACCCTGAAATATTTTCTTTCAGATTTCTTTTTATCACATTTTAGGTTTGGGGGTACATGTGAAGAACATGCAAGACTGTTGCATAGGTTCACACATGGCAGTGTGATTTGCTGCCTTCCTCCCCATCACCTATATCGGGCATTTCTCTCCATGCCATCTCTCCCCAGCTCCCCACGCTGTCCCTCCCCTATTTCCCCCGACAGACCCCAGTGTGTGATGCTCCCTTCCCTGTGTCCATGTGTTCTCATTGTTCAACACCCACCTATGAGTGAGAACATGTGGTATTTGATTTTCTGTTCTTGTGTTAGTTTGCTGAGAATGATGGTTTCCAGGTTCATCCATGTCCCTACAAAGGACATGAAAGCATTGTTTTTTATGGCTGCATAGTATCCCATAGTGTATATGTGCAACATTTTCCCTGTCCAGTCTACCATCAATGGGCATTTGGGTTGGTTCTTGGTCTTTGCTATTGTAAATAGTGCTGCAGTGAACATTCATGTGCATATATCCTTACAGTAGAAATATTTATAATCCTTTGGATATATACCCAGTAATGGGATTGCTGGGTCAAATGGAATTTCTATTTCTAGATCCTTGAGGAATCGCCACATTGTCTTCCACAATGGTTGAACTAATTTACACTCCCACCAACAGTGTAAAAGTGTTCCTATTTCTCCACATCCTCTCCAGCATCTGTTGTCTCCAGATTTTTTAATGATCACCATTCTAACTGGCTTGAGATGGTATCTCAATGTAATTTTGATTTGCATTTCTCTAATGACCAGAGATGATTAGCATTTTTTCATGTTTGTTGGCCTCATGTATGTTGTCTTTTGTAAAGTGTCTGTTCATATCCTTCTCCCACTTTTGAATGGGCTTGTTTTTTTTTTTTTCCTTGTAAATCTGTTTTAGTTCTTTGTAGATTCTGGATATCAGCCCTTTGTCAGATGGGTAGATTGCAAAAATTTTTTCCCATTCTGTTGGTTGCCGATTCACTCTAATGACTGTTTCTTTTGCCGTGCAGAAGCTGTGGAGTTTGATTAGGTCCCATTTGTCTATTTTGGCTTTTGTTACCAATGCTTTTGGTGTTTTGGTCATGAAGTCCTTGCCTACGCCTATGTCCTGAATGGTTTTGCCTAGATTTTCTTCTGGGGTTTTTATGGTGTTAGGTCTTATGTTTAAGTCTTTAATCCATCTGGAGTTAATTTTAGTGTAAGGTGTTAGGAAGGGGTCCAGTTTCTGCTTTCTGCACATGGCTAGCCAGTTTTCCCGACACCATTTATTAAACAGGGAATCCTTTCCCCATTGCTTGTTTTTGTCAGATGGTTTGTAAAAGATCAGATGGTTGTAGATGTGTGGTGGTGCCTCCAAAGCCTCTGTTCTGTTCCATTGGTCTATATCTCTGTTTCAGTACCAGTACCATGCTGTTTTGATTACTGTAGCCTTGTAGTATAGTTTGAAGTCTGGTAGTGTGATGCCTCCAGCTTTGTTCTTGCTTAGAATTGACTTGGCTATGTGGGCTCTCTTTTGGTTCCATACGAAGTTTAAGGTGGTTTTTTCCAGTTCTGTGAAGAAGGTCATTGGTAGCTTGATGGGGATAGTGTTGAATCTGTAAATTACTTTGGGCAGTATAGCCATTGTCACAATATTGATTCTTCCTAACCATGAGCATGGAATGTTTCTCCATCTGTTTGTGTCCTCTCTTATTTCGTTGAGCAGTGGTTTGTAGTTCTCCTTGAAGAGATCCTTTACGTTCCTTGTTAGTTGTATTCCTAGGTATTTTATTCTCTTTGTAGCAATTGTGAATGGCAGTTCGTTCTTGATTTGGCTCTCTTTAAGTCTGTTATTGGTGTATGGGAATGCTTGTGATTTTTGCACATTGATTTTGTATCCTGAGACTTTGCTGAAGTTGCTTATGAGTTTCAGGAGATTTTGGGCTGAGACAATGGGGTCTTCTAAATATACAATCATGTCGTCTGCAAATAGAGACAATTTGACTTCCTCCTTTCCTAATTGAATACCCTTTATTTCTTTTTCTTGCCTGATTGCTCTGGCTAGAAATTCCAATACTATATTGAATAGGAGTGGTGAGAGAGGGCATCCTTGTCTAGTGCCAGATTTCAAAGGGAATGTTTCCAGTTTTCGCCTATTCAGTATGATATTGGCTGTTGGTTTGTCATAAATAGCTTTTATTATTTTGAGATACATTCCATCAATACCTAGTTAGAGGGTTTTTAGCATAAAGGGCTGTTGAATTTTGTCAAAGGCCTTCTCTGCATCAATTAAGATAATCATGTGGTTTTTGTCTTTGGTTCTGTTTATGTGGCGAATTACGTTTATAGACTTGCGTATGTTGAACCAGCCTTGCATCCCCTGGATGAATCCTACTTGATCATGGTGGATAAGCTTTTTGATGTGCTGTTGCAATGGGTTTGCCAGTATTGTATTGAAGATTTTTGCATCTATGTTCATCATGGATATTGGCCTCAAGTTTTCTTTTCTTGCTGAGTTTCTGCTGGGTTTTGGTATCAGGATGATGTTGGTTTCATAAAATGATTTGGGAAGGATTCCCTCTTTTTGGATTGCTTGGAATTGTTTCAGAAGGAATGGTACCAGCTCCTCTTTGTATGTCTGGTAGAATTTGGCTGTGAACCCATCTCTCTTATTCTATCCAACAACAGTGAACCATTTTTCGATTGGATTGCGATGTGTGATGAAAAGTGGATTTTATGATAACTGGTGATGACCAGCTCAGTGTTTGAGCAGAGAGGAAGCTCTAAAGCACTTCCCAGAGCCAAATTTGCACCAAAAAAAGATCATGGTCACTGTTTGGTGGTCTGCTGCCATTCTGATCCACTACGGCTTTCTGAATCCTGGTGAAACTATCACATCTGAAAATAATGCTCACCAAATCGACGAGATGCACTGAAAACTGCAGCACCTGCAGCCGGCACTGGTCAACAGAAAGGGCTTAATTTTCCATGACATAGCCCGACTGAATGTCACACAACCAATGCTTTAAAAGTTGAAAGGATTGGGCTATGAAGTTTGGCCTTACCTCTGTATTCACCAGACCTCTTGCCAAATGACTACCACTTCTTCAAGCATCTGGAGAACTTCTTGCCGGGAAACTGTTTCCACAAATAACAGGATGCACAAAATGCTTTCCAAGAGTTTGCCAAGCAAGGATTTTTATGCTACAGGAATAAACAAACGTATTTCTCGTTGGTAAAAATGTGTTGAATGTAGTAGTTCCTATTTTGATTAATAAAGATGTTTGAACCTAGTTATAATGATGTAAAATTTCATGGTCCAAAACTGCAATTATTTTGCACCAACCTAAGAAAAAGCAGTATTCCAACAAGCTTGCTACTACACAAATAGATTGCTTTGCTATTCATATTATTTAATTTCTTAATTCATCCTATTGTAATTTTGATAATTGCTTTGTATTTTGCTATTGCCCAAAGAAAAATAGATGTGGCAAATGGCAATATTTAGAAAATTATATTATTATAAACTTCTAATAAAATGGGAAAATTGTAAAGGTAAAATGATGAAATTTTCTTTGAGGAGAAAGGCTGCCTACCTTCCTCTTTAGGGTGTCTGTTTGAAAACATAGTAGGTCCAATAGGAAGCCTGACCTTGAGATTTTGCAATGCAAAGTATGGACCTTCTGGCCCTTGGAGGAATAATTACATTCCTCCAAAATGAACTCTCAAGGGGTGTACAGGAGACTATCCCAAGGTGCATCTATTTGTCTCTTGAGAAATTAAGAGAAGGTTCAATTGTTCTTCTACCTTATTGCATAAAATTGTTTTGAATTCTGTCCAGACTTGTGGACACCTTTGTGCTACATATATATGCACGTAGACCTATAATTATTACTAGTAAAGAGGAGTTTCCAAGTTCTCACTCTTTAAATAAATAGTCTGTCTCATTTGAGCCTACTTATTTAACCTACCCCAATATAGTCATTAGGGTTTTATTTTACAAAAGATCAAATAAATCTGAGATTATAACCCTTGTTTAGAATCAATATGCATATTTTCTTAATTGTAAAACTTGTACCCTAAACAAATTTCAGAATTCTTCATCAGCATTGTGTGAGACAAGCAAAAACAAAACCAAAAAAACTACCAATGTATGTATTTCAACACATCCCCAGAATTCTGTTATTAAAGAGCATTGATGAGGCAGTCAGCCAGAATATTTAAGCTGTCCTAAATTACTTCCTCCTCTGTGTTTAGGGAGTCTGTTCTTGCTCTTGTAAGTCCAAACCCAGAATATTACCAATCCACATAGAAGTGATCAGGATCTAGAGACTTGATTTATGCCACACAGATTCACAGGGCATTTGTTTATAAAATTTGTGCTAAAAGATTACTTGTGAACTAGGGCTAAACTCTTAATTATGAATAGGAAAACCCAGAAGATAAATTTGCATTCAAAGGCTGCTTGATGGAAACAGAAACACACAAAAGGTGCCCTTACAGGGAAAAAGTTAAGGTGTTACCACAAATGTATACATGAAAATGACCAGTAATTTTATTTTATATTTCAAATAAGTAGAATCGTACAGAGTTTAGGTTTAAAACTTAACTATGATATAGACACATTCTCAAATTAATGAATTTTACTGAGATTTTCATATAGAACTTACTGATATTTAATGCAAAATAATAAATATTAACATTATTGGCTGTACATTATAAAATGTGTCACGGAGCAATTTATTTATGCAAAGGAACCTTTTTGGCTCATGTAAGTTAAAAGTCGTGGAGTAACATCTTCAGGCATTGCTGGATCCAGGTACTGAAATGATGTCATCAGGCCCAAAATGTTTCTTTATTGCTTGATTCTGCTTTCCTGAGTTGGTATCACCCAGGAGACTCTCTCTACATGCTCCATGGCAGCTCCAGGCTTGCACATACTTAGTATTAAGCATTTTCTCCTCTTCTTTAACATAAAGGAAATTCAGCTAGATGATCTTTACCTTTCAGTTCAAAGTTCTGTGATATGTAAATAACTCAAAATAACTGCTAACAGTTAATGAAACATCTCCTGATTCAGTAAAGATAATGGTTAGTTACAATTAAGTACTGCATATTAAAAGTTCACTAAAGGTTTATTCTTATCGTTATATCAAATTTGCCCTCTGCATTTTTAGTAACTCTTTATAAGTGATACAAAGCAAAACTACAACCTAGCCCAAGTTGAAGCATCACGAATTTCAAGTCAATTGCTACCAAATTACAGAGATTTTAATGTAATTTAGATACTAACATTAGTGTACATGTGAAAAGTGTTTGCTAAGGGGAAATTTCGCCCATTAATTGCCAATCAAAAGTCAAGATTTGGAAACCTCCTTTATTATAAGAAACAAGTAGAAACTAGGATGGGAAAATAACATTACCAATTGCAATCCTCAGTTTGTTCCATTAAAATGTTGATTGCCTTGGGAATAGTCTGTTACAGGAGAAAAAAAGTGTAAACTCAAACACTTAAGGAATAAACTACTATAAAGTACATTGTGCTTTATCAATTAAATTTGAATTCCACAGAATGAAATATAAGTTAACAAATATGACAGTTTATGTTTATTTTATGTAAGAATCATTAATAATTTGATAATTAAATGGTCCTCAATGGTTAGCCATGTTCTCTGTATTTAAATAAACAGTATAAACATAAACAAAAATATTAAAGTAATTTCAACTTGATAGAGGCCACTTATTTTTAGTTTGGGTAGAGTTCTAACCTAATGGTAGTAAGATTACAGACCCTAAAGATGTCATGTGAATATTGCTCTTAAAAATCAAAATTAAAGCTTTCTCAAAGATGCTATGTAGGGCTGAGAGGTTTTTCACTTGTACCATTGAGAGCTGCACCATTAATAGTCTTAAGGTTTAGGAATTCTGCCTCTAGAGAGCACCAGAGCAGCTACTTATGATTCATTTCATGATTCTAAAACTATTACTCCCTCCAATGACTGTACAAAACTAATATAATGTGCACTTGGATACCTAATCCTTCATGGCTACTGCACAATGCTTAGACTGTTTATGCTTGTAAGTCAGAAAAACATGTTACCTGAAAGGCATTAAGATCCATGGGGTCACTTAAAGCTATTGATTATATTTTCATTACTTATCTGTTGGCACTTAGGGAAGGCATTTCCAGATAATTGTCTTTGGTATGGCTGGTCATTAGTTTTCTAATCTGTAATTTAGACACTGCTGTCAAGCTAAAATATCCAGTCCTTTATTAAGCTTTGTCTCTTCTCACTTGCCCGAAGCTATGAGCAAAATGCCTACATTGACAATAACACAGTTATCATAATTAAATTGCTCTATCAACCCATTCACCACTCAGTCCAGCCTACTGTTGCTATTAAACTCTGTCTCTTCTATATGCTCTCGTATCACCCAATACATATCTTCACCATGTCAGTATTTACTTGCTGAGGAGGTGGCCTTACCCTACACTTGAATTTCTTAAAGCCTGTCTTAAAGACTAGTATCTTATGTCTTTGGTTAGATGTAAGTTCCCAGCACTTAGCAGTGTCTGGCATTTGGTGCCTCTCATTGTTGAACAGGTTGTTGCAAAATTAGTTGTTTTCCTTCCTTGGCATGAACCTTAAAGGTTAGACTCACCATTCAAAAATTTCCTTTCCATAAATTTATATACATCTTTTGAAATCTATACTTCCAGCCTTTATCATGCCTGAAAATCTGACCTGAAAATGTATCAGCTCAATTTAATCACTGCAATACCTTCCTATCTTGAAATAATCTGCCTGTTTCTCCTTCAGGCTACCAGTTTTGTTCAATGCATCCAAATTAATGTTCCTTTAACACAACTTACATTTTTAATCCCATAAAAACAACTTGCTGCTCTAAGAATAAAGTATTAATTTTACACTAGTAATGAAGGCCATCCTTTCCCTTCTTTTCTCATTAATTTTCAATGAAAACTTTATTGAGTTGGGGGTCCCCAAGATCATACTGAGGTTCAATGATACATTTGGAATCATAAGACTCAGAAAAGCTGCTATGCTCCCAGTTATAGTTTATTCTAGTAAAAGGATACAGATTAAAATCAGTAAATGGAAAAGGTGCAAGGTGAAACTCAGGAGAAATGAAGCACAAACTTCCTCTCCCAGTGGAGCTGCACAGACAGCACCTAACTCAGCAACAGTGTCTGCCAACACATGCAAAGTACTGCTAACAAGAGATAGGGTTCAGGGTTCAGTCACATAAATATTCAACTCCCTCATAACTGACCTTAGCCACTGAATCACCAGTTTCCCAGAGCTTAAACTGGTAACAACACAGCCCATGGTCTAAGGCATACAAAAGCACGCTTCACAAGTAAGATATCCCAAGGACTCAAGAGGTTTTCTTCCAGGAACTGGTGAAGGATGAGTCCTGTCTTTGGAATATAAAGGATTTGAGTGTTTATTGTATAGAAAGATCAGCCTACTCCTTATTCAACCACATCTTACTCATTCCTGCCTTCCTGCCTGCCAATTTGAAGTTTTCCCAACCATCTTTGGAAATCCGTACTATCCTTAAGGTCCGGCACAAGTCATCCATTTCCATGAAGATTCTCCTCCAAGCTCTCCCACATCACTATGCATAGAAGCATTTGCATCCTTGCCATGCATGGGACACTTTTACATAGTGCCTTCAAAC
This sequence comes from Aotus nancymaae, assembly GCF_030222135.1. Lineage (NCBI taxonomy): Eukaryota > Metazoa > Chordata > Mammalia > Primates > Aotidae > Aotus > Aotus nancymaae. The sequence continues at coordinate 38,268,602 of NW_026988413.1, forward strand.
ACCACTTTACTGGGCACATCATCTCTGTTATGGTTGTCATGAAGTAAATATTCAGGAAATGAAGGATTACTAATGAGTTGCTAAGGTTTCTTCTTCTTTAACGTAGAATTTCATTTGACCTAAATTATCCTTCCAATCTTCATAGAATATTTGGTTTTAATATACAAAATTAAATATGCAAGCTCTTATCCATTCTTCAGATCTCTGGCATATTCCCATTTCCCATTTATCTTTTCACACTAAAGAAATCTAATCTTTTTTATAATTTAATTACTTTGACTTTGGTTGCGCCTTTCTGTGCTTTCTCTGCCTCGTGTTATTTTTTTTAATTGATCAAATTTTAAATTTTAAACAATGTGATAAAAACATTACCTTTGCACAAGGGAAACATACTTTCATTTCCAATAAATTTCTAGGTCTGTCCAGAATTTTCAGGTTTTTTTTTCATCAAAATTATCAGATAATGCTATTAATTACTTCTTAGTACTTTTCTTAGGCCAAAATAAATAATCTGGAGTCCATCATTCAATATCAGGATAATTGTTAGCTATAATTAACGTTGACAAATTAATGTTCTAGGGAATGCTAACTGCTTATTTTAATCTTGGCAGTACAAGGAGGCAGGTACTCATTTTCATACCAAGACATGAGAAGATTAATATGCTAAACTCTACAAACTAAGTCTGGATTCCAGAGCCTGTGCCTTTCACTGCTATGCTATACTGGACTAGCCCAAGACTCTAATTTACAATTTCCTTTTAAAACTCATACCTCCTGTTAGTGTGAATTAAACTGTCTCTGTAATTGGCAGAAGCACAATTACAATAAATCTTATCCAAGTCAGATTGAGAGAGCGAAATACTTTTACAAATAAAATTTTTAATTTTAAAATTAAAAAAATTAACTTTTAACTATCATTGTGATGACTTTCAGGTCATTTATTTTAAAATTTTATATAAGCCACAATACAGCATTTTCTGGTAACTTGTATCAGTTAATGAGTTTTCTAGAGTATGATTTATTATAATCATTTTCTTGATGAGGCACATCAGATGAAACATAAGATAGCTTATGCATATTTTCATATATCAAACAGAAATACATTAGTTTCCTGCCTGTTCCCCACCCCAACATACACCAGTTTTTAATACATGACACAATGTATTGTGTCCCCTGGAGATGTCTCCCACCCATCCTGACTCCTGGATTCTTCTTATTTCAAATGTAATAACAATTTGGTACCATTCTAATATGGCATTTGTAAAGCTAGTACATGTGGAAAAAAAAAAACATAAAGGCAAAATGTTTACAGTATAATTGAACATTACCCTAAAGAGAAGAGAGAAGGACTATCATATCATTGAAGGGACATCGATGGGACTTTGATACTAGTTGTAGCAATGCTTGATCTGTGCCACTTCTGACAAGTAATACTCTGTAAAATAAAAGGACTTTAAAGAAAGAAATATACAAAAATAAGGAAGTAAAAAAGCATAACAAAAAACTAACACAAAAACTGGATTAAAAAAAATTAATGTCAAAACCAAGAAGAGGTCTGAAAAATATCATGTAAGAATGATTCTCAGCTCCTCCATTCCCCAAATGATGCCACTAGGAAGCAGATGGCATACTGTTAACTAATGAAAGAAAACTCTACTGGTGAAGTGCTATTTTGCCTTTATCTTTAGAATTATGCAGCTTACACACTTAGCAATCTTAAAACAAAACAAAACAAAATAGATGGGGAAAATGATTGATATGAATTACATTCATTTTAAGAAGACCATTTCTAGTTGTTTTGAATGAATCCAGAACCCATAAATAATATCGTAGAATACTGAAAGAATCTGATGAAGTAACACATGCCCTTGGACGGTAAATGTGAGTCAAGATGATTTGGTTGAGGTAGATACAGACAGACATAAACTTCACAAGGACAAGAATACTGTTCCCTGGCTTATCCATAGTTTTGAGCACAGTGCCTGGCGTGTATTAACAGCTTGATAAATGTCCCTGACAAAATTCCAAAATCTATTTTTTTGAAGTATGTGGACACGTAGAAAAGAAAGCAATGGCCACTAGAAGGCAGCAATGATTCACAAAGACTAACCCCATGTCTCATAGCTTCCTGCTATACAGAGCAATGAAGATCACATCAAAGCATCTGACCAAATTTCACATCAATAATCCCTATAAACAGGATGCAGCGTAAGTACTATCATCTTATAATTAAATGAATTTGTCACTGGTTTAATGAGAGCACTATGCTATTTAATAAGTATCAATCTAAATGGAGATAGCTTTACCTTGTCAACATTTTTTTCAGTATTACTTGTAGACAGAAAGCAATTTTTATCAAATTTGCCCATGACTTAAAACTGAGATTCACAGCGCAAGCATATTTTAAGCCCAAAATAAGTAAAATTAAATTTAAAATAAGTAAATCTATAAAATAAGGTAATGACTATACAAGTACAGAATGGAGAGGTTCCTCTTTGCATGTGAAAGATCTAGGTTTGCACTTTCAAACTCCTTGAATCAAGAGTGTATGATGATATAGAAACAAATTTTATTGTACATTTGTTAAAACAGTGTAAACTTATACATACTTTCCACATAACCTGAACTCTTCATAACTTACATAACCCTTCTCTTTTAGAGATATGGTAGTCAGTGGGACAGACTCTTAAAAAGCTAAGCTGACAAGACCTATGTTTTAACTTTTATACAATGGCCTTTGAATACCTAGAATAGTATTAAATAGCTGTTTACCATTATGTCCTCAAAATCATACCAAATGTTTAAAATGCAGTCTAATGTTACTTTTTGCAACCCAAGAAGACAGATGTTATTATCCTTATCTTGAATAAGATTCTGTTTGAATCCAATTCTGTGGGGTTAGAGACTCATCTCAGCATATAATTGCTAGGTCTTTTAATAATTCCATGCTTTCCTTCGCTGTTATGATAGTGACTATTCCTTTTTGCTTCATTACAGAGCTGCTGAACCACATCAATGAGTAGGGCCCAAAAATATTATTAAGGCACCTTAGGTAATTATAATGAAAATGGCCTACAGTGTGGCTTTGGGAACTGCATTAGATCATCTATCATCAGGCTTCTGATGGATGCTTGACAGATTTTGAGACTATACTTTCTGATAACAGGCAGTATTGTATAAAGACTTGAAAGACCTAGTTGAATTTGAGCCCTGTTACTTACTAGTGCTACCTCTTATAAGGTACTTAATTAACCCTGCTAAGCCTCAATTTTCCCATATAAAAAATGGTCATTAATAGCACTCAGCATCAGGCCTGGCACATGATATGCACTCAATAAATGCTACTTACTAATTCTGAAGATGAAGGCCCAGAATATACTATATTGTCAGTTAAGAGTTGCTTTGCAATCCTGGCTACTAAACAGTCTGGGTCACACGCCATATAAAGGGACCTTACTTTCTCATTCACATGATGAATACTAGGTTTACATGGCTGAGAAAAATGTTGACACTGTTATACTGTATTTGCGTTAAATACCATTTAAAAATTGTTTTTATCATACTTATATCTTACATTATTAGCTTAAAAATTCAGAAGGATGTTATAAAGGTATTACACAGGATGTTTAAGCAAATATTAGTAAAACTTTCTATCTTGCTCTTCTGCAATCAAGAATTGTAATATTTAAGCCCAAACTGTCAGCATGTGAAGCCAAGGTATCAAAGAGCTTTATTTTAGATAGTATCCTGTTGGTTAAAAAGAAAAATAAAAAGTCCTTTTTGCAGTTAATTGCCCTTTCCAAATAACTTTAATGAAAATATCTTGCCAAGAAACATCTCTTTGATTCATTAAGCTGGGCTTAGATTGTGTCCCAGTCACAAAGCACAGAGGTAATTACAGGTTGAAATTGATTTAAGCCTCTTATATAAATAAGAACTGACTCTAGAATAAATGTTGCATTAAATATAAAATCTTGTCACTGTATATTAATTATGTTACTACTCATGGTTGTGGCTCCCTTACAATTCTCAGGCAAAAATAAATCCAACATAAATTGGCTGTCAGCATAAAAAGTCTACCATGTGCATGTATCCAGGAATAAAGAATTACATAGATCATCTGGCCTATTACCATTCACATCCTTCACAACTATTCATGAAAACAGTAATTCATTTTGGGAATGCTTTTTCCAACATCAACAGGAAAATACAACTTTATAAAGGTTTCAGATTTCAAGAATACATCACATTAGAAACTCATTATCGTGAGGGACAAGACTGGTTTTTATTTACTTGTTTATGTGTAATTTGTGTTGATATGTCAAGTATTTTGAGAAAAGATCTGACTCTGGACTTCATTTGTACTGTTAGAATGCATTTTTCTTAGCAACTGATTGATGTGTATTCTTATTTGATTTTTGGAATTATTTTACCAATTAAAAATGCCATACACTAAAATAAAATATTTCATTCACAGTCCCTACTTAAATTTGCCTGTTTGCCTTACCCACCTTGCATCATTTCATTACTAAATTGATTATAAAACATTATACTACAAATGCCAAGTATTTATGAATAGTCGGTATTAGCTAACTTCTCTAATCCTCCCAGAGATAGCCCTTAACATCAACCAGGTAATTCTAGGGATAGTGCTTCTCCCTTTACAAGGCTGATTTTGAGTGAGGATATTTTAAACTGCACATTTAAGTCATAAAATCAGGTTTATGGAACTAATGAATCATGAAAAATTTCTGACAATAATGACTATCACTACTTCAATATAAACTTGAGTTTATTTACTCACATTTATAAATAACTCTAATATTAGAAATTCTCCAATTCTTAAAAATTAAAAATTTAAGACTACATGGAATCAATTTTATTCAGATAATATACTGTCTGTAAAATTCATGTAACATTAATGTGTTCATATTACTTTCATACCTAATCAATTGGGTATCAAGAGACTTTACTAATCATCTCTGTCAATTCTACTATTCCTAGTCATTCTTAATATTCAAGTTGGAATTTTGGCCCAGTCTATTAAAACCTTGTTAGTATTTTAGCTTTTCTCAAGCAAACACATTTGTACCTACCCAACTTCAGTGCTAGGGAGCAACTTTTAGAAGCAATAGCAAACCACCACCAGTGGAATCGGATAAATGTCGCTGATTGAAATAACTCCTGAAAAGATTTACCTTACGGTGACTTTCCTAAATATCAGGGAAAGAAAACACATATATCCTGTACTACTACTGTTATTTGAATGCCTGATTTAAAGTAGCACACAAATTTCTCTTTTCCACTAGTCTCCATAAATACTAAAATATCAAAAAGTACTATTATTTTCTAGAAGTTTTCAAAATGACCATTATATTTTCACACTATTTAATAAAAGAAACCAAACTACCAAACTTATGATTTAGGCAAAAAATTGTTTTTCAATAAAATGCAGAAATATTTTAATTTACATATTATAATAAATCGACAAGGAGTCAAAATCCAGTTACACATTCATAAAAATTCCATACATCATCCTCAGAATAATCAGTTTCTGTACAAAGATTTATAGATGTCCAAGTATGTAGTTTTTCTTCAGTGTGCTACAGAATTTAAAGGTTCTGCTCGAATATTCCCCAAATCAAGTGCAGAATCTGTTTCTTCATCAATTTCTCCAATGACTGCACTAAAAAAGTCAGAGTTAAAACAATCACATTTCTGAAATAAATTTACATGTGTTTCAAAAATCTTACTAATCAAAGCACTAAGTACCATTCTTCCAAAACAGAGCACAGTAAAAAGAACTAATTAAGGTACAAAGCAAACAACATTGGCATGAGTCAGTGAACTGCACATTTAAGTCACAAAATTCAAGAAATAATTTGAAGGAACATTACTACAGGAACCAATATTAAAGGACATGTTGTACATAGTGATTGTATCATGAATCTTTAAAGGAAAAAGACACACAGGGATAGATATAGTACAAAACCCCCAAACTTCCAAATCCTATTATTTCAATTCAATTCTAGGACTATAGTAAAAAAAAAAAAAAAAATTTCACAAAATCAGTCCTAAAATAATTGGCAAGTAAAAGTATCTACTATTTGAGTAACTTTGACGAATTAAACCAATGATAACCAATGATATATATTAGATTATTTTCATAAGTTTTCAATTAAATCCAAAGCCAAAATGTACAGTTCTTCATGTATAAAAACAATAGTAGGAAGAAGTACTTTGGTACTTAACAAATCATTTTTTAAGTGACTGGCTCAGGTTAAAGCTAGAAAATTTTTCCTTGTTCAACACTAACATAATATCTATAACATGAAATTCATTAATACCATGCTAGATAACCAACTCATGGCCCTCTAAATGGAAATATTCAATGTTATCAGACAACAAGATATCTATGAAATATTATTTTTAAAAAAGCATTTGTTGGGTTTACATTTGTTTGGTTTTAATGAGAGTAAGTTCTTTTTTTTTTTTTAGATAAGAGTTTTGCTCTTGACGCACAGACTGGAGTACAATGCCGCAATCTCAGCTCATTCAAACCTCTGCCTCACAGGTTCAAGGGATTCTAATGCTTCAGCCTCCTGAGTAGCTGGGGTAGCTGGGTTTACAGGCACGCACCACCACACCCAACTAATTTTTTGTATTTTAGTAGAGACAGGGTTTCACCATTTTGGGTAGGCTGGTCTCGAACTCCTGACCTCCGGTACTCCACCAAGCTTGGCCTCCCAAAGTGCTGGGGCTATAAGCGTGAGCCACTGTGTGCAGTCAAATTCTAAAGACGAATACTTGTAATAAGAAATTTGCCCAATTTTGCTTTAAACTATATAAAGTCAACTTTTCTAACAAATGAAAAATACCAACTCTGGCAGAATAAATTAAGTTTTCTCAAAATAAACTAAAGGCCTCAATTCTACTCTTAAACATTTAGTATCATTTAAAATCCCTATGGTAAGCAGTGGAATGCTGATAAATGTTTAAAAACTAGCTCTCTGCAGGAGCCTGATTTGCAGCATTTACTAATATTGTACAAACACTCCCACCTGGCCAATTTCAAGCTACTAATAAGACATCAATCAACTAGCTTGAAAAATTCCTTAAAATTAACAATCTGCTTTCATGAGCCAGTACAAGCTGGCTCCAGCACATCATTTTCACTGAAGTTCAAGAAAAAAAAATTGTTTTATGTAAGAGAAACCTTAAAATCAATTAATGCACAGCCCCAATATAAACAGTGTTGTTCTGATCCATAGATGGGGGCCCTATCTGCTCTGCCTCCCTCTCATTACTTACAGCTCACCTTGTAACTCCACCCTAATCATCTCTACAAAATATTTTAGTAACTTGATTTTAATTACAGATCAAAATATTTATTCATCTAAAGGTGATGTTAACATAAGCAACTTAAATGAGTAAATTATTCCTTCACTCTTTATTTTATTTAAGTTATTCTAGGGGACTTATCTGTCCCCTAGAATAGCCTTAAATTTGCTTAATGTATCCTAGCTTAAAATTGCTAATATATCTTTTGCTTCTTTACAACTATATTTTGATTCAATGTAGTACTCACTAGAAAATTCATTCCGTGTTCTTCTAGCCTCTATAACCATACTAATATTGGCCACGTGTAACTATTACAAGTAAAGCCAGATGCAGTGGCTTACACCTATAATCCCAGCATTTTGGGAGGCCAAAGCGGGTGGATCAGGAGGTCAGTTCAAAACAAGCCTGACCAACATGGTGAAACCCCATCTCTACTAAAAATACAAAAAACTTAGCCAGGCGTGGTGGCCTGTGCCTGTAATCCTAGCTATTCAGGAGGCTGAGGCAAGAGAATCACTTGAACCCAGGAAGTGGCAGTTGCAATGAGCCAAGATTGTGGCACTGCACTCAGCCTGGGCAACAAGAGCAAAACTATGTCTCAAAAAAAAATTTATTTACAATTAAATATAATTTAAAATCAGTTCCTCTGTCACATCAGTCACTTTTCTTTTTTTTCCCCGCTGAGATGGAGTTTTGCTTTTTTTACCCAGGCTGGGGTGCAACAGCACAACCTTGGCTCACTACAATCTCCATCTCCTGGGTTCAAGCGATCCTCCTGCCTCAGCCTCCCAAGTAGCTGGGATTACAGGCATCACCACCATGCCCAGCTAATTTTTGTATTTTTAGTAGAAACAGGGTTTCACCATATTGGCCAGGCTGGTCTCGAACTTCTGACCTCAGATGATCTGCCCGCCTCGGCCTCTCAAAGTGCTGGGATTACAGGCGTGAGCCACTGCACCCGGCCCACATCTGCCACTTTTCAAATATTCAACACCCATACATGGCTAGGGCTACTGTATCGGAAAATGCAGATATACGACATTTCCATAATCATAAAAAGTTCTTTTGGACAACAGTGCTCTATATGGTTACAGGCTTTTCTTAAATTGCTACCTTTAATTACTCTTAAACCTTTTTCTTTTTTTTGAGAAGGAGTCTTGCTCTGCTGACCAAGTTGGAATGGAGTGGTGCAGTCTTGGCTCATTACAACCTCTGCCTGCTGAGTCCAAGCGATTCTTCTGCCTCAGCCTCCAAAGTAGCTGGATTACAGGCTTGTGCTACCACGCCTGGCTAATTTTTCTATTTTTAGTAGAGACATGTTGCCCAGGCTAGTCTCGAACTCCTGACCTCAAGTGATCCACCCGCCTCAGCCTCCCAAACTGCTGGGATTACACACGAGTCACCAAACTCAGCATTTTTTTTTTTTGAGAGAGCGTCTCGCCCTGTCACCCAGGTTGGAGTGCAGTGGTACAATCGCAGCTCACTGCAACTTCCACCTCCCAGGTTCAAGTGATTCTCCCACCTCAGCCTTCTGAGTAGCTGGGACTACAGGTGCACACCACCACGCCTGGCTAATTTTTGTATTTTCAGTAGACAGGGTTTCACCATGTTGGCCAGGCTGGTCAGGTCAAACTCCTGACCTCAGGTGATTTGCCTGCTTTGTCCTCCCAAAGTGCTGGGATTACAGACATGAGCCACCACGCCCAGCCAACTACTCTTAAACTTTTATAACTGCCTATCCCAAGTAAGCTGAGGCCACAGAGACATCTTAAGTATGTCAAGTATACTAAAAAATTAAAAGAAAATGAATGGTTAAGTAATTGTTTATAAATACACCTATATGACTGAGCATGAATTAAAATTGTTCAAATGAGAGATTTCATAGACATTTTTCAAACTTTTGCCTTGGACTCTAGAAATACGTTCCTCTAAAATTCTGGGTATTTTTAAGAACATTTTAAGAAACCTCTTTAATCAAGTATTTAATATAAGGTAGGGCCCTTTCTGGACTCTATCCAGGCTACTTATTTAACTAGTAGAAAAATGGGCAAATCTCAGGTAAATGTTTGATTTGTAAAGAGATAGCTTTGGTTGAAACCTGAAGAAATGTTGACATAAAATGTATAGATTTGCCTTACTTTACACAAATATAAGAAAAGCCATATTTATAAAAGAAATGAATGCAAGATTCTATTAACTATGTATGGATAATACAGTAGACTATTCTGGGTAAAACCTCTTCTCCATAAAGCAAGGGAGTATCATTTATAATTTTAACAGATATATTTTACTTACACATTGTCACCTCTTACAATGTATAATCCTAGTACTACTTGCTCTACTCCCTGTGAAGAGCTGAATACTCGTTCATGGCTTTCATCCAAAATCAAATTAATGGTCTGGTCAAAACCTTTTAGTGTTCCCTGTAAAGAAAATATTCAGGAGAAAAAGAGAAATATTCTGGTTTACCTGAAAGTGTAAATTCAACCTCACAATCATTTTAGTTATCAGGTACTCCAATACAAGTACCTATACACTGTCAAATAAAATGCCTTTTTTATAACCAACAGTATTCGAGGATACAAAATTGACCTCTTGGCTGTTTGGTTGGGGTGGAGGGACCTGCACCACACATCTCACTCATTTGCAGAGCTGATGACAGTTACAAAGGACACCTATGTACTAGCGTATTTCCAAGTAAGTAGCATAAAAGCTCATGTAGTCCAACAGCCAAAGGTGTATACTAAAACAAAGAAGATTTAAAATAAAATGATAGATAACTATATATAAATAAGGAAGAATCTTACATACCAACTACAGTAATGTAACAGTATCACTGTATGCTACATACTAGCACTAGGTAGTGTGCTAAACACATTGTACATATTGTCTCAACTCATCTCTACCCTTTAATACTATAATTAGCCCCATTTCAAAGAAGAAACTGAAGCACAGAGTGGTGTCTCTTATGGTCACATGGGCAGTAAGTGTCAGAGCCAGGAGATGAACCACAAAAGGCTAGCTCCTGAGCCAGACTACTAAACCATTACATTCTACTATTATACACAAGTAAATATAATTTGCCATTTTTCAGAGAATCAAATCAGTCCCATAAATATATAAAAAATTTAACTAGTAGTTACAGGTAACACCTAACGAGTACTTACTAGTTACCAGAGTTCTGTGTGTCTCACATGTATTATTTAATGCATATCAAATACATTAATTATTTAATTCTCCCAGTAGATACAAATGTGACTATACTAATTAGAACCAGAACTTGAAGGAAATAATCAGGGAAGGTTTTATGAAAGCTTAGTTTTGAATAAAAAAAGACATGGGACTAGTACAACAGATTAACTCAGATGGTATTCAAGTTTCTGAAGAAATATCAACTAACATTGATTTTGATTGGTTAAATCTCTCAAGCTACTAAACTGTTTTATCTTCTGAAAACCAAAATATATAAAATGAGAATGAAATAAAAAGAAATCTATAATTTGGAAGAGAAAATATGAAGTCTTTCTTGAACTAGTTAACAAATGGTTATCATAAACACCCATTCATAACCTCCTGGCTTCATTTTACACACAACTATCCCATCAAATAAACTATGTGTCAAAGAAATAAAGAACTGTTAAACTTTAGAACTTAAGATGCTCTTTTTATATTGCTTTTCTTTTTAAAATTAAAAATGATTTCCCAGTTTATTATCTACTCTTAACAAAAATTAGAAAATTTAAACTTAAGGTTTTTTCAGAAAATTAAAAAAATTGAAAATATCTATTAATAGCAATAGGCTTCTTAAAGTGTTGAGATTAAAATACGTCAAACTGTCCATATTTGAAAAAATACAATGTGAAGCACCTAAGAAAACATGATTGCTTCATTAAGAAAGAAGCCAGGCAATTTGCCTTGGCTTTGATGTCAAACCAAATTTAAATCCCAGTTCAGTTCTGTCACCTGCTATCCTTGTGACTCCAGGAAAGTGCCTCACCTTCTCCAAGCTTGTTTCCTAACCTAGAATAGAAGGGTACTTATTCTTCACAAGGTTGTGTTGTGCATTAAATAATGTAGCACATATGCACCTGGCACATGATATAAATTTAGTAAATGGCAAAGCCAGAACTTTGACTATTAACAGTCACTAAGGACCCACTGGGGGGAAAAAAAATCACAAGGCTTAAAAAGAAAATGAACAAGAAAATTGCAGAATGGAAAAATACGGGATTAAATTATTTAAGAAACTAGGTAAGGTTAGAAAACAGAGAAAGTTTAGTAGCCTTAAAATTCTTTCAAAAGAATTAAGAGTATTAATTGTAAGTGAAGAAATAAGTAAGTACCCAAATATCTTGAGATAAATTCCTCAGATGAAATTCCAAATAGAAGTATTGCCATAGGAACGTTTTATCTTTGTTATATGACATAAATTAGCAAGGGAAAAACAACTTTAAGGAACAAGCCAATTTCACATATATATGTGTATAGAGAGAGAGTCAATCATCATGTGTCCTATAGAAGACCTGTCATACAACCTAAAAACAAACAATATTAAGATTGCATACAAGCCTTAAACGTTGACATGTAGATATCAATAGTATCTAAATCACAAAAAGTTCCCAAGCATGTGCAAAATTTCAAAAAATTCTGATTCATGTAGTACTGAATGGGGAAGAAAATAAAAATGGAAGAGGAAGATAAGTAAGTTTAATACAGGTCTGCAGACTAGGAGCTCTCTGAGGGCAGAATCTATTATTCTAGCTCCTGGAAGCCTTGTAGGTAAGACACCATGTGTATTACTAAGGAAAATTTGGATTGACAGCAAAGTGATAAAGCGTTAAATTATAATAAAACTGCACTACAGGTGTAATGTGGTGTCTAGGCATTAGAGATCAGAGGTTTCACATAAAACCTTCAACCAATAAACGTACAGGAAAGCAGAGAATGAAAATTCCGAAGACTTACCACAATCATTCTCCCATCAGACGTAATAACGGCAACAGTTCCTGATAACTCAATCAAGGAAAGTGTTTCTTAGGGAATACAATCTGAAAACAGACTCTGGCAAGGTAATGATTTGAATTATTAGAAGATATATGACAATTAGGTAAAAGTGATCAACATAGCCACTAAGTTCATTACATAAAAACGTTACAAGTTTTTTGGGACGCCAAGGCAGGAAGATCACTTGAGGTGAGACTAAATTGGGCAACACAGTGAAACCCCCCCACCACTCTGTTGCTGGGCAACAGAGCAAGACTCTAGACTCAAAGAAAAAAAAAATCTTAAAAAGCTACTAACTGTTTTGTCTTTGTAATAATTACATGATTAAAGAGAAAAAACAGAAAAAGAAAACCTCTTTCCGTACGTAATCACTGTATCCAGTGTATCCTATCTCAAAATATCCTGGGTTTTTGACACTTTTCTATCAGGAATGTTGCCAATCTATGATTTTGGGGCAGGATATTTCGTTACTTAGGCCTATTTCTTCATTTCTAAAATGAAAATTGGATGACTACTAAATTAATCGATGTTGGACGATTTTCAAGCATGTTAAAAAACTGTCTTCCAGGACAGTCTTCTGTAATTAAAAAAAAAACTAATCAGTGTCACAAGGTACAAATAATGCCCACATGATTGAGAGCATTCAGTATTTGTCATCTAGTGTGTACATGAGCATAATGTCGTGTTTTTGTCCTGAGACTTTAAAACGGTAACACTTGCAAAGTCTATTTTAAGATTTCCCATGTGTTTTTTTGTTACTTACTGCTCACTACAGTCCAATTCAATAGCAAGCATTTTTTCATTCTACCAACAAGCTGAGACTTCAAGTGGTAAAGGGACAGAAACCTGGTCTGTGAACCATCGTTAAACTTTTTGCTATCCTCAAACTAATGAGCAAATTATATAAATAAAACAAGACAAAGATTTTTAAAACTGCTGTCGCCGCCCGGACGACTGTTCATCTTATTTACAAACCTGAACACATAAGTCCTACGGAAATAGTAAAGAAGAATCAAGAACGTATTTCTTTTTAAGAGAGAAAAGTTAGGAATAATCACACTGGGTTTTTATCCGGCTTTTGCAGGCAGAAAGGAAAGGACCCCTGGGCCCACAGCAGCTGCAGGCTCCAGCAGCCGCCAGCGAACTATGGGTCTTTCCGGGGTCCTCATCCCCTCGCCCGCCCCCAAGATCCCGCCGCGGCCGGGCATCCCAACCTCCCACCGATCCTGACTGGCGATGTCTCTGTGGCCCCGGCTCACGCCCGCGGCGGCCACCTTGAGGATACGGTTGATGTAGTTCTCCAGGGCGGACGTCATGCTGCTCTGACCGGCAGTTCCGGGTAACAGAGTGGCGCCGGCGGCAGACAGAACCGAATGGGCGCGCCAGAACCCTGCTGTGGCTTGCGCTTGCCGGGCCGCAGCAAATGTCGCAAATCGGAAATTGTAATGAACTGGCCAATCAAACAGAAGCCGCACAGTAGCGAAGATGGAGCGCGCGTACGCAGTGTGTTTTCGCTATAGTTCCGGGCCGTGTTCCGGAAACCGCGCGAGACAAAAGCGAGCGAGAGGCAGACAAAAGCGAGCGAGAGGCGGTAAAAGGAAGAAGCTTCCTAAAGGTGGCGTAAGAGAGAGAGGGTGAGAGGGTGGGTTTTTCTATCAGAGTAAAAGTCTGTGTGATGAAAGTTAACAAGTAAGAATGCTGAGACGAGGCAGAGCAGACAGGAAGAAACGGGATAAGGTATTTTTATTAGAAGTGAAGGAGGAGAAGAGACAAGTACTGTTGTGTGAAATGCAGGTGCGGGTAGGGGAACCTCTAGTTTTCTGCAGGAGGAGACGAAAATAACACTAAAAATAAGTCCAGTTGCCCGGGACAAAGTTGCGCACGTTATAACCACACAGTGTAAATCAACCATGAAAAGCACGTTCATATGTTCTGCTTTTGTTTCTAAAAGTACTCCCAAATAGAGGTGCTGTTACTTTTTAAAGAAACTAAATGCAAATAGACAAAGGTGTGTGATCATCCCTTAGAAAACGAATATCCACGCTTCTACCATGCCACGATGGTCTACCCTTCCTTAGGGTTAAATTAGTAAGTAAAAGGCTCCTGCAGCACCAAGAAAAGACTGATGCAGGAAAGTACCAAACTTGGTTCTTTTCTTGGCTCTGCTAGCAAACTGGTGTCATTGCATGAGTCACATCAACTCTTTTGGGCCTCAGTTTCCCTAGATGCTGCCATAGGGGACATGATACTAGAAAATGCCACTGTGCCTACGTTATTTACTGTGGTGCCCTAATTTTTGAGAGCTGGAAGTTAGAAAAAGATTTATACACAAAACAACTAGCAGGAGTGATTTCTTTTTTTTTTTCTTCAAAATATCTTTATGATTTCAGTTAAACTTGTAATTTCTTAAGAATTGTGGTTTTGCAATAACTCTTGCAACCTCAGCAGTTTTCCTCAGAAAAGGAGGCATTTCTTAATTAGAGCATACCCACAAAATACTTGCAAGATGACTACCAAATAGCTAATATTTTATATTCTGAAACTTATTCCGATCTGGTTGAAATCAAATGTACTCAGGAATTAGATTGTGAATGTCTCATATTCTCAGGGTAACAAATGAAACTGTCTTCCATAAGTGAAAGAACGGAGATAATTGTGTGATTTGCAAATGTTAGGGGTTGAACCAAAATCCACAGACTAATTAATGATTAACGAGGTATTAGTAAGGAGTTTTGTTTTAAAAAAAAAAAAAAGAAAGAAAGAAAAGAAAAAAAATTGCTGCTCGTGGTGGTGCGCCTGTAATCCCAGCTATTCGGGAGGCTGAGGCAGAAGAATCGCTTGACCCGGGAGGCAGAGGTTGCTGCGACTCACACCTTTGCACTCCAGCCTGGGTGACAAGAGTGAAACTACATCTCAAAAAAGAAAACACGAAACGCTGTGTGATCTTATAAAAATGAATACTCCGTACAGCTTTTTCATCCCTTAGAGTGTGCTTATGTTTTGAAAATGTTTAACATTATATGGTAACTTATGAAACTGCTTTCATCATAAATACATTATAAGTCTATGGCCTTGTGTAGCTTTCATTAAGTTAATATGCCAGATAAATAGCAGATGTACAGTGTTTATGGAGCATCACAAAATATCTTGGGCTTTTTACATGTGTCTTAAAGTCACTGTATTTTCTGTAGTCTGTAAGGATCACAGATGTAGCAAGAAAGCCTATGAATAAAGAAAAGTCCATTTATTAAGACCAAAAATGAATTACATCTGGATGCAAACATTACATATGTGATTTATCTGTATTAGCCATATTCCCTTGGGAGTACATGAATGCAGAGAGCTTAGTATCTCATAAAGGAGAATTGCATTAAAGCTCCACCAAGGAAAAACTGATACATATAAACATCTGACTATTAAAAAATTAAGAGTTACAGTGAAACTTTCCCCTTAAGTCAAAATCTCTCAAGGTAATGCTCATTTAAATGACATTATGTCACTTATAAAGTATCAACCAAAGTATGCTTGAAATAGATAATTTTATTCCATTAGTTCTGAATCTAAATCTTGAGCAGAATGCATTAACCTAAAGGATCAGACTTCTAGTAGAATCTGAGGAAGCTGAATTTGCCCTTCTCTGAATAGTTTATGGAAAACTATCACAATAGCAATTTTTAAAATAATATTTTTAACCTTATATGATGGGAACTTTTATTTCTTTTTATGCTTTTGTGCTTTACTTCCCTACAAGTTGCAAGGGTGTCAACCAATCAGTAATATATATTGAATAGATCTAGCTAGGGTTCTAAGCAGAAAGGACATAAGTACATCATGTGTCTCTGCTTACAAGGAAATTCCTGAATAGTTAAAAACCTTTACTTATAAAAATGAAGTAATTATTGCATGGAAAAAATGAATATTCCAGATCATAAATAAAGGTAAACGATAGTCTTCATTTAAACTGTAAATTACAAAGTGCTTTACTTATTTTTTCATTTAGGGTAATAAAGACAGGTAGATTTAACTCTATTTCTTAAGGGATGGAAAATATCAAATATAAGTGATTTGTTCCTTGAGAAGCAGTTTAGGATCATTATTAAGAACACTGACTCGAACTGTCTGGATTTTGATTTGTGTAACTTTGAGCATACTTAACCTTCTGTGCCTGTGTCCCCATCTGTAAAATGGAGAAAACTATACAGAAGTACATCTAGTTGTTGAGGAACTAAAAGTAATACTTGAAGAGTCTTATACATAATAAGTACTCAGCATCATTCAGGGACATAGACTACACCATAAAAAACCTTTTTTGTTAAGTCACAAAGCTTATTGCAATACAATGTTTTGTTCGCTGCCATTTTTTTATGATTAGACAGATTGAGCTGTGTATACTATTTTTTTTTTTTTTTTTTTTTGAGACAGAGTCTTGCTCTATTGCCAGGCTGGAGTGCAATGGCGCAATCTCGGCTCACTGCAACCTCTGCCTCCTGGATTCAAGCGATTCTTCCGCCTCAGCCTCCCGAGTAGCTGGGACCACAGGCACGTGCCACCATGCCCGGCTATTTTTTGTATTTTTAGTAGAGACGGGGTTTCACCATGTTGGCCAGGATGGTCTCGATCTCTTGACGTCGTGATCTGCCCACCTCGGCCTCCCAAAGTGCTGGGATTACAGGCGTGAGCCACTGCGCCCGGCCGAGCTGTGTATACTTTTAAGTGTTTAAGGAAGGGAAAGATGGATATGAGTTAGAATCTTAGAAGGTTTTACAAAAAAGATAAGACTTAAATCAGTGCTTGAGAAGAAGTGCAAATATACTTTAGGAAAATGAACTGACTTTTTTTTTTGAGATGGAATCTCCCTCTGTTGCCCAGGCGGAAGTCCAGTAGTGTGATCTTGGCTCACTGCAACCTCCACCTCCGGGTTCCAGTGATTCTCCTGCCTCAGCCTCCTGAGTAGCTGCAATTACAGACCTGCACCACCGTGCATGGTTGATTTTTGTATTTTTAGTAGAGACGGGATTTCACCATATTGGCCAGGCTGGTCTCGAATTCCCAAACTCAGGTGATCTGCCCACATCAGCCTCCCAAAGTGCTGAGATTACAGAAGTGAGCCATCGCACCTGGCACTGACATTAATATTTAGTGGGAGTAGAAACTGAAGATAAAAAGGCCAGCAGGCATCCTTTTTTCACTGCAAAGACAAGGAAAATCAGGTAAAAAAAAAAAAAAAAAAAAAAGGCCAGCAGGAGTTCAGGTATAAGTTTCTGATTTGTAGCAATAAGAATGGAGAGGCATGTTCTGTGCTCACAGAGGTTAATAATAATAATAAAAGAATGGAGAGGCAGAAAAAAATGTGATTCGAAGATAGATAGAGGATAAGAAAGGTAATGGGGCCAGACCCAGTGGCTCACGTGTAATTTCAGCACTTTGGGAGGCTGAGTTAGGAAGATTGCTTAAGTCCAGGAGTTCAAGACTAGCCTGGGCAAAATGGTAAAACCCCATCTCTACAAAAAAAAAAAATTAGCTGGACATGGTGTCATGCACCTGTACTACCAGCTACTTGGGAGGCCGAGGCAGGTGGATACCTTGAGCCAGGGAGGTCAAGGCTGCAGAGAGCCATAATGGAGCTGCTGTCCTCCAGCCTGAGCAATAGAGTGAAACCCTATCTAAAAATGAAAAAGAAAAGAAATGAGGGAGACAGCAAATCCTAGGTAGCATAGTAATAGTGGTTAGTGAATCAGAGGTTAGCAAATTAGGGAGACACAGGAAAAGGCAAGACTGCTTGGTAAGAAAGTAGATTGGACCAGTCTAGAACTGTGTAAACATGATGCACTTTGCTCATTGGCCAATGGCGAGGTCACAGAACATACTGGTTATACTTACACTGGCATATGCTTTACCTTAAAGATCTGGAGAACGAGTCTGTCTCAGGAGTCCCACTGTTTGACTTCATAAAGGGCAATACATATTAATAAAATATTTATGTATACTTTTATGCATTCTTTATGGTTTTTTAAAATTTATTTTTATTATTAAAATTTTTAGAACAGGTGCAATGGCTCACACTTGTAATTCCAGCACTTTGGGAAGCCAAGGTGGGCAGATTGCCTGAGCCCAGGAGTTCAAGACCAGCCTGGGAAACATGGGGAAACCCCATCTCTACTAAAAATACAAAAATTAGCTGGGTATGGTGGCACACACCTGCATTCACAATTACTTGGGAGTCTGCAGTGGGAGGATCACTTAAGCCCCGTGAGCAGTGATCATGCTGCTGCACTCCTGCTTGGGTGACAGAGTGAGATCTTAAAAAAAAAAAAAAAAAAAAAACTCAGAATGTCTTGAGTAAAAAAAAAATTTTTTTTTAACCAGCCATTTTTAATTCACCAAATCCTCCTCTCTCTTTACATTATTTTTAATTTAGAAACTGTTTGGGCTGCTATAACAAAATACATTAGACTGGGTAATTTATAAACTCAAAAAAATTATTTTTTTACAATTCTGGAGGCTGAGAAATCCAAGATCAAAGCAACAGCAGATTCTGTGTCTGATGAGGGCCTGTTCCTTATAGATGGCACTTTTCTTGCTGCATCCTCACGTGGCAGAAGGGGAGAAGGCAGCTCCTTTCAACCTCTTCAGTAAGGGCACTAATCCTGTTCATGAGGGCAGAGTCCTTATGACTTACTTCCCAAAAGACCCCACCTCTTAGTGCTATCATATTGGATATTAGGTTCTAGCATTTGAATTTTGGAGGGACACCAATATCCAGACCATAGCAGAAGCCAAAAAATGACAAAGTCTCTGGCTATAATATGCTGTGTATAATACATTCCTGAAAATCTTCACATTTTAAGAAAATGGCTCACTTAAAATAAGAGCCTAAGGAAAAAATAAGTCTGGGAAAGCCCTCTCAAACTCTGAACAACAAAGTGGTGGTTCCCAAACTTTGCTACTTAGTGAGACGATTCCCAAACTTTGCTTTCCTGGCTCCCACACTCAAATTCTGAATTAAATGGAATTGGGAGGGAAGCTAGGCCTCAGTATTCTAAAATATCCCTAGGTAACTAATACACAACAAAGTCTGGTAACCACTGAGCTGTAGTGTTAACAGACAATAACATCCCAAATGAAAATAGTAGGTCATTTGAAAGGATGTATAAAACTCCTAACAAATATAGCAATGCCATATTAACTTAAAGAGCTTTACCTTTTTTAAAAAGTTGAAGTTAGCTTAAAGAATGACAGTTTACAGAAGGGTAGACACTGATGAGTGATAGAAACAAGGGCAGGAGATCCTCAGAAGTTGCAGATGGAGAAACAGTTGCAACCTTTGCAGGAAATATAGAGTTGCGAGAGATGGATGGCTCTGACTCATTGTCTGATATTGCTTTTGCAAAGATCTGAGAGTGCTGCAAAATAAGCACTATCAAAATGGAGCACATGGCTGAACCAAGCCCAGGGAAGAATGGGGTCCCACACTGTGAAAGGTCGTTTGAGTGCTATAGTCCCCAGGCCTGGTGAAATCATGAAGCTAACTGCAATACTTGTACTTTAGCTGTTGCGTCTTTGTATTACAAAGCATTAAAGTGCTATGAAAAATTATGTATGAACCAACCCACTTTCCTTATTATTTTACCATTACTCCCCTATTTAACAATCTCATGTGAGCTCATGTTTATTATTAAAAAAAAAAAAAAAGTACTTGGCTGGCTGTAGTGACTGATGCCTTTAACCCCAGAACTTTGGGAGGCCAAGGCAGGAGGATCATTTGAGCTCAAGAGTTCCAGACCAGCCTGGGCAGTGTGGTGAAACCCTGTCTCTACAAAAAATTAGCCAGGCATTGTGGCACATGCCTGTAGTCCCAGCTTATTGAGAGGATGAAGTGGGAAGATGGCTTGAGAGCCTAGAAGGCAAAGGTTGCAGTAAGCCAAGATCTCATCACTCTGCACTCCAGCCTGGGAGACAGAGCCAGACCCTGTCTCAAAAATAAAAAATAAAAAAGACAGTACTTTAGCACAACAGACTATGTTAGTATTCCACTGAGAATCTGAAATTTAAATAACGTTAACCTACCCCTGTTTTACTTACCTCCTTCTGTGGTTCATACTCTCTTTCAGCACGAAATAATTCTTTAGGTAGGCAGTACTTCCACCTCTGACTTTGCCCTAGAAGGATGCTTGAATTCATATAACTTGGGGCAGCTTTATTTAAATAGCACATACAGCATGTGACTAATCAAAATGGAGCACCCACACTTGATCATTTTTCAATATCTTTTTTTTTTGAACAAGCTTTTTACATTTTAATGTATAAACTTATTAAGGTTTTCTTTGAAAGTTTGTCCTCTTTATATCTTTTTTTTTATTATTGCATTTTAGGTTTTGGGGTACATGTGAAAAACATGCAAGATTGTTGCATAGGTGCATACGTGGCAGTGTGATTTGCTCCCTTCCTCCCCTTCACCTATATGTGGCATTTCTCCCCATGCTATCTCTCCCCAACTCCCCACCCCCTGCTGTCCCCCCACTCCCCCACAACAGACCCCAGTGTATAGTGCTCCCCTCCCTGTGTCTGTGTGTTCCCATTGTTCAACATCCATCTATGAGTGAGAACATGTGGTGTTTGATTTTGTGTTCTTGTGTCAGTTTGCTGAGAATGATGGTTTCCAGGTTCATCCATGTCCCTACAAAGGACGCGAACTCATCGTTTTTGATGGCTGCATAATATTCCATGGTGTATATGTGCCACATTTTCCCTGTCCAGTCTATCATCGATGGGCATTTGGGCTGGTTCCAGGTCTTTGCTATTGTAAACTGTGCTGCAATGAACATTCGTGTTCATGTATCCTTACAGGAGAATGATTTATAATCCTTTGGATATATACCCAGTAGTGGGATTGCTGGGTCAAATGGAATTTCTATTTCTAGGTCCTTCAGGAATCGCCACACTGTCTTCCACAATGGTTGAACTAATTTACACTCCCACCAACAGTGTAAAAGTGTTCCTATTTCTCCACATCCTCTCCAGCATCTGTTGTCTCCAGATTTTTTAATGATTGCCGTTCTAACTGGCGTGAGATGGTATCTCCATATAGTTTTGATTTGCATTTCTCTAATGACCAGTGATGATGAGCATTTTTTCATATGCTTGTTGGCCTCATGTATGTCTTCTTTTGTAAAGTATCTGTTCATATCCTTTGCCCACTTTTGAATGGGCTTGTTTGTTTTTTTCTTGTAAATCTGTTTTAGTTCATTGTAAATTCTGGATATCAGCCCTTTGTCAGATAGGTAGATTGCAAAAATTTTTTCCCATTCGGTTGGTTGCCGATTCACTCTAATGACTGTTTCTTTTGCTGTGCAGAAGCTGTGGAGTTTGATTAGATCCCATTTGTCTATTTTGGCTTTTGTTGCCAATGCTTTTGGTGTTTTGGTCATGAAGTCCTTGCCTACGCCTATGTCCTGAATGGTTTTGCCTAGGTTTTCTTCTAGGGATTTTATGGTGTTAGGTCTTACGTTTAAGTCTTTAATCCATCTGGAGTTAATTTTAGTGTAAGGTGTCAGGAAGGGGTCCACTTTCTGCTTTCTGCATATGGCTAGCCAGTTTTCCCAACACCACTTATTAAACAGGAAATCCTTTCCCCATTGCTTGTTTTTATCAGGTTTGTCAAAGATCGGATGGTTGTAGATATGTTGTGTTGCCTCTGAGGCCTCTGTTCTGTTCCATTGGTCTATATCTCTGTTTTAGCACCAGTACCATGCTGTTTTGATTACTGTAGCCTTGTAGTATAGTTTGATGTCCAGTAGTGTGATGCCTCCCGCTTTGTTCTTTTTGCTTAGAATTGACTTGGCTATGCGGGCTCTACAGGCCAATATCCATGATGAACATAGATGCAAAAATCTTCAATAAAATACTGGCAAGCCGATTGCAACAGCACACCAAAAAGCTTATCCACCATGATCAAGTAGGATTCATCCCAGGGATGCAAGCCTGGTTCAACATATGCAAGTCTATAAATATAATTCACCACATAAACAGAACCAAAGACAAAAACCACATGATTATCTCGATGCAGAGAAGGCCTTTGACAAAATTCAACAGCCCTTTATGCTAAAAACCTTCAATAAACTGGGTATCGACGGAACGTATCTCAAAATAATAAAAGCTATTTATGACAAACCAACAGCCAATATCATACTGAATGGGCAAAAACTGGAAACATTCCCTTTGAAATCTGGCACTAGACAAGGATGCCCTCTCTCACCACTCCTATTCAATATAGTACTGGAAGTTCTAGCCAGCGCAATCAGGCAAGAAAAAGAAATAAAGGATATTCAATTAGGAAAGGAGGAAGTCAAATTGTCTCTATTTGCAGATGACATGATTGTATATCTAGAAGACCCCATCATCTCAGCCCAAAATCTCCTGAAACTGATAAGCAACTTCAGCAAAGTCTCAGGATACAAAATCAATGTGCAAAAATCACAAGCATTCCCATACACCAATAACAGACTTAAAGAGAGCCAAATCAAGAACAAACTGCCATTCACAATTGCTACAAAGAGAATAAAATACCTAGGAATACAACTAACAGGGAACGTAAAGAACCTCTTCAAGGAGAACTACAAACCACTGCTCAATGAAATAAGAGAGGACACAAACAGGTGGAGAAACATTCCCTGTTCATGGTTAGGAAGAATCAATATCGTGAAAATGGCCATACTGCCCAAAGTAATTTACAGATTCAACGCTATCCCCATCAAGCTACCAATGACCTTCTTCACAGAACTGGAAAAAACCACCTTCAATATCTTTTTTTAAAAAATAAATTACCATGTATGTGTTATCACTATAGTGAAGCAGATTAGGGAACTTTATTTTAAGCTGAGTACATTTACTTTGTTTTTTATTGTTTTGTTTAGCTTTTAACAATTGTCTTTAGTGCTTGGGTTGCAATACAGGTAAAATTATACTATCCTTTCTATTGGATTTTTGCATGTCAAAATTGGAAAATAATATTGATGACAGAAATTACTTAGGTCACTAGGATCTTCCACCTGAATTCATTCCTTAATATTATAATTGACACTGAAGGAATAGATCGATTTGGACTTGTTGCAGATACTATATGGCAAGAGAGAGCAAAGCTAACTTACTGTGTTTTTTGGAGAAAAATACTGAGGTTAGGCAATAAGAGATGAATAATGTAAGAAGGTATGGAAATGGAAATGAAATAGTGAGAGTGAAGTATAAGAATTATATTGACAAAAGCTAAACATAAATAGCCTTGACTAATGGAAAGCAAATGCCTGAAATGACATTAATACACATATGGGGAGGGGATGAAGGTTGAAAATTACTTATTGGGTACAGTGCTCACTACTCAGGTATTGGGTGCACTAAAAGCCCAGATTCCACCACTATGCAATATATGCATGTAAGAAACCTACACTTGTACCCTCCTAAGTAGCAAAAACAATTAAATTAAAAACATATCAGGTAGAAAATATATCAAGGCTTTCCCCTATTTCTGATAAATTCTAATTATATACGTTTTGTTTCATTTTTGTAACAATCCAGAATGACTTTCCCATGTACCCTTTTTCTTTCAGATCATGGATCACAGATATTTAGAGTTAAAAGGGTACCTAGGAATTTCCAAGTTCATATTCTGTGTCATGTGGATTAGGAACCTGAGTCCCAAATAAGTTCAGTGATTCAATGACTCTTTTAGGGTTACATGGTAGAACACACAATCAAGGCCTCCTGGATTCTAGTTCAGTGCTTCTTATAATAATTAATAATAAAGTAACAGTTTTACTCAAAAGACAAAATTTTGAGTTTATATGTACATAGGATCAGTGCATATCCATAGGTATGTCATTGCTATTGTATGTAGACCTTTTTCAAAAGTCAGAAGGACTATATATACCTTTGAGTCCAAATACTCAAAGGGCAGGTTGACATTTTTCAGATTTCACTACCAATGCAAAGAATAGGAAAGGTAACTAGATATTGTGGAAAGTAAAATAATCTATCCTATCCCCAAGTGATTGTTACTTTACATGTCAAAAGGTACTTTTCAAATGTGATTGAAGGTAAGGACCTTGAGATGGGGAGGTTATTATGGATTACTCAGGTGGCCCCCTCTAATCACAAGCCCTTACAGGTGGAAGAGGGAATCAGAAGAGTGGGTCTGAGAGATGTGACATGAATAGACTTGACCTGCTGTTGATGGACTTTGAAGTTGAAGGAAGAGGGCCATGAGCTAAGAAATGTGGTTATCTTTAGAAGCTGAGAACAGCTCTTAATTTATAGCCAGCAATAATACAGAGACCTTGGTCCTGCAACAGCAAGAAACTGAATTCTGCCAAAATCTAAGTGAGCAGGAAATGGATTTTTTCTTATAGCCTCCAGAAAGGCATAGGTTCTACTAACACCTTGATTTTAGTCCAGTTAGACCCATATCAGACTTACAGAAGTAAAAGATGATAAAGTTTTGTTGTGTTAAGTCACTAAGTTTGTGGTAATTTATTATGGAAGAAATAAAAAGTGATACAGATATGTAACCTCTTAATTTATTGCATTCCTGGATAAAAGTCGTTGACCAGTGTCACTGAGAAAGTGACTATACTGTACATAGGAGATTTTGAGCATTTTTTATTCATTCTAAACAACTTAGGTACTATTGCTCATGACCATCTTTCTCCATGGCACAAAGTCTTTCTAAATTCTAAACTCCCCAGAATTTCCTCTGTGGTGATATTAAGTAAAAGGTGAGTTTCTTCAGAGTATTCTTTAACACGTTTGTGTGTTGTTTTTCTCATTATACTGTCATTCTTACAAGGTGGATGCTCCACTGTCATGACAAGTAGGACTGGTACATGTTCAGTCTTTACCTAAATCTTAAGTCATCTTCGTCAAGTATACCTACTGTGTTCCACGCCTCGGTCACTCCTGTGGTTTCTGCTGCTTTTTTTCTCTAGGTTTTGTCTCCTGCTCAAAGGCATTTTGTTAGTAATTGACAGAGGCAGTCTTTGAACCTAAACAGTCAAGCTCCAATGTACTGAACTGCCATTGAGATTGCTGCCCAAGAAAAACGCACAGTAGTGTCAAGAAATAAAGAACATGTGTAGACAAAGGATCACTTATTCAGATTTGAGCATTTGTGACTCTCTTCAGATTCCTGGACCTAACTGTTTACAAAGAGGAAAAGGCAGATTAAACACTTTTCTGCCTCTGTTGCATTTTTTTCCATTTCTTCTTCAGTATTAAGTATCTGTATTGTTACTATTAAGTTTCTATAACAGAGGTTGGCAAACTACAAACCTTGGGGAAATTATTCTGTAAATAAATATTACTGGCACACAGCCACAATCATTAATTTGTGTATCATCTATGGCTGCTTTGGGGCTACAACACCAGACTTGAATAATTGCAACAGAGGCCCACAAGACCTGAAATATTTATTATCAGGCTCTTTATAGAAAGTTTGCAGACCCCTGTTCTCTAATGTCAACACATGAGATTTCCAGAACTTTTATATTACCAAACTTATTATTCTGACCAGCCTCATGTATTCTCATGATACCCATCTTTGACTAGCTGTGAGATGATTCTCCCATTCTTCTGAACTTGACCTCTTGCATTGAGAATAAACAGACATAACTAAACCTCCTAGGACTTAAGAGAAAGTCTGCATTGTTTCCTCACTACCTACCCTACTTCCTATTGTTTTCTGTCAAGAATATGCAGGAAAAGAAACAAAAAACAACAACAAAAAGAATATGCAGGAACTTTTCCAAGTCTTTACCCTGTGTAATAGTAACTCACATAATGGAAATTTTCATGCATGTGGCATGATCAAAAATAAAGAATGGTCTGCATTTTAACATATGCACCAGAAACTAAATTGAAAATCACCAACATGTCAAAATAATGCAGTGGATTGAAACAAAACCTCAGCAGAGAGATTTTTGGGAAACAAAAATAATTATAATTAAAGACAGCTATTTGTTGGGGACATTAGTCATTGCTTTTTGGCTGTTAATGTGAGAACTGTCTTTTTTATTTCTCAAGAGTTCCCTATTTTACAAGTTTTGGTGATAGAGCTCAATATATTAGGCACTTTTTTTCTGATGTTTCTTGCAGTGAAAGAGACCTAGGCTTTGCTTATGACTACCACAGATACTGAATTGAGGACTGGTACTGCAAAACAGCAAATCCTGTAAAGAACTGACTCTGATGGTCACACCAGTTGTAGCAAGAGCAAGTTCATAAAGGAGCATACCATTGACGCCTGTGGTGACATCCAGGGCACAGTGGGCAGTGCCAGTTGTATTAGGTCAGAAGCTTCAGTCTGATTGTTTGACTGGTGTTCAAAGGATCCTAGCTGACCCAGCTTTACTGTGCATTTGGGGCCTGCCACCCAGCTGCCTAACCTCTGAATCTTATTCTCCTTTTTTTAAAGAATATTGAGTAGCTCACATAATTGTAAGACAATTATGAGCTGTTTTTGCTCATATGGCTTCTAAATGTTTTTAACTAAAAAAGTTTTAAACTAAGACCCTTTTATGCATGCTTACTTTAAAATGCTAAATTTTTATATGCTAAGTTTATTAATTGCAAAGAATGTAACTTCTAGCACAGTATTTTGTTTATGTGCTTTAAATATATTTTCATTAAAATTTTGTAGTTGCAAATTTAACTCATATTTATGGTAGAGCCCATATCCTTATCAAACCCATTAGCTGACTTTATTTTTCTATTTAAATAAATATGTTACCCTGCATCCTGTGAGAGCTGTTGGAGAGTTAATCCACCATGAGCCCTGCAAATCACTGCATATTCTTTACAGGGATGCTGCTGGTGCAAGGCCCTGATTACTCCTTATCTAGGCAAGTTTTATGCCTCTTCTAGGTAAATAAGTATATAATAATATCCATTTCCCATTTCTCTCAAAATGACTTCACTGTGCTCCAGTGTACTTTCAATTTTTGATATGTGCATCTCTGCATTTGAAGGCATTTTCTGAACCCCTGTCCATGTGTAGCAGGCTAGGAATTCTGGGGAATTAGCACTCCCTCAGGGAGCAGTCTTCAGTCAGTGACAGTTTATAAATAACAGTTTGTTTATCAAGAAGGTGGGATAATCCAGGTGCTATACCTCTACTCATTCAACAGTAGCTGGCTTAATAGTACACATTTTATTGGCTCACTTTCTTTCCTTAGAACACTTTTCCACTCCCTTACTGGTTTTCCCTAAATAATCTACTTGCACTTAAATTCTTGCCCCAGGATCTGCTTTTGGGAGAACCCAAACTAAGATAGAGATTAAAAATACTCTCTCTCTCTCTCTCTCTCTCTATATATATATATATATATTTTTTTTTTTTCCAAGTGTACTTTAGGCTCTGGGGTAAATGTGCACATCCTGCATCCTGCAGGATTGTTGCATAGGTGCACGCTTGCCATGGTGGTTTGCTGTCTCCATCCCCGCATCACCTACATCAGGCATTTCTCCCAGTGTTATCCCTCCCCAACCTCCCTGCCCCCTGCTGTCCCTCCTCTCCCCTCCCCCCACACCTTCTCCAGTGAGTGTTGTTTCCTTCCTTGTGCCCAAGTGTTCTCATTGTTCGTCACCTGCCTATGAGTGAAAATATGTGGTGTTTGGTTTCCTGTTCTTGTGTCATTTTGCTGAGAATGATGGTTTCGAGATTCATCCATGTCTCTATAAAGGACACAAACTCATCATATTTTATGGCTGCATAGTATTCCATGGTGTATATGTGCCACATTTTCTTTGTCTAATCTATCATTGATGGGCATTTGGGTTGGTTCCAGGTCTTTACTATTGCAAACAGCGCCGCAACGAACATGTGTGTGCATGTGTCTTTATAATCTCCCTTTAAAAGGGTATGTATCTTGAGTTAGGAGCAGTAGTCTAGCCCCAGTTCTTGTCATCATTTGATTTCACCTGATTCTCTTTTATGTAAAGCAAAGGACAGGATGGGTTTTCTGCCCATCTTCACAGATCTGCACAAGCCTCTCTAAATATTCTTGGGTAGGCAATCATTGCTACCACCAAATTTGGTCTAAAGTGTATTGTTTACTCAAAAACAAAATTCCTGTCTTTAGTAGACCATAGCCTGTCTGCTGCACCAGACATCAACTTGGTCCAATTATGTAGCAAGAAATGATACTAAGAAGTAACTTAGTTATCTGACTGTGGCGCAGCAAACATTTATTTCATGGTGTTAGGATAGACTCTTGATTGTGGGTTGCCCTTTACCTCATCAAGCCAAAAATGTAAAAAATAGAGAACAAGCCCACATTTCAGAGCTGCTCTGATCTACTGATTCATTCCTTTGGGAGGGTGAGAGCCGCAGACTCTGAGAACCTTCTGGTTGCTGCAGCCACAAATCCATATTCTAATCTCATGTATATCCTTTGCCTTGCTTGCTTACTGAGTCAAAGCAAGCCAAGGTGAGAGCGCTGTTAGGTGAATGTGAAATGCCATTCTTACCTGTCCTCCAGCAATAAAAATCGCTCTGTGTGGACTGGCATAGGTGGTCACCACCAAATAAGCCTGAACATCCTCCAAGTATATTGGGCACTTCGAGCAAACATTTAACAAATTTGAGCTTACCTTTCTCCCCAACACCACAGTGATCTAGTTGTGGCTTTCAAGAAGTCTGAGCCAAATTCAGTGTGGTGATGTTAGTTAGTCATGGAGATGAAGCTATAAGCTACCCAGGCCTTTTCCTTGGAGTAATTGGGCATGAGCTCGTGAACTTGCAAGGGCCTAGAGTTTATGGAATGTCACTCTTAACCAATTTGTTAAAAAAAAAAATTTTAAGTATGTTTCCACAGAGCACTGTGTTATGAGCCTGTGATCCCAGCTACTTGGGAGACAGATGAGAGGTCACTTGAGTGCAGAAATTAGAGGCTATAGTGAGCTGTGATCACACTGTTGTACTCTAGCCTGGACGAGAGTGAGTCCCTGTCTCCAAAATAATTAATTAAAAGTGTGTTTCTATTTCTTAGAGAATCTTCATGAAAACAGCTCTTCTTGCTTCTGTTGGCTGGTCCTTTTTTCCTTACCCCAGAGTTTAGACAAAAGACTGGAAGACACTGGGGGATGAGTGAAGAAAAAGATCCTCTTTGTAGTCTCTTTCCATTCCATGCAAATAGATGACTGTAAACACATCAGATATTCCCAGTCTAACCTAAATTCCAACAATCAGCACAACTTTATCTTAAATTTTTCCTCCCCAAGCACACCTCTCCAAAAAAACTTACACAGAAAAACTCTAAATATAGATGTTGCACTGGGCTTTAACCTTTTCTACTCATTCAGAAATCTTTAATGAAAGTTTGACATGTAAAAAAAAATAAAAAGTATTTTCATACAGAATATTAGAAATGAATATTTTCTGTTCATTTTCTTAAAACTTTACCTTTTTTGTTGTGTATGCGTGTGTATACATGTCTCTATGTATGTATATAACATTAACCACCATAGAAAAGCAGAAAGAAAATATGCAGTGGTGTTTATTGCCACGCAGATACTGCTGGGAACAGTATCTCTCTTGGCACAGAAACTTTTCAGTTTCTCTGTGGGTGGTGTCTCTACCCCCTTTCATTTGCCAAGATAATTGGGTATCAAGAGATCACTACTAGACAGAGAACCTTATTTCCTGACCATTGTCAATTCTATAAACGGTGGAGCAGAATGCAAGATACTGAGACAGTTATTGGCTATCTGAAGTTAAATAAGATACTGTTCCTCTTTTTGAGGGTTTGCATTGTAATGGTACCCTTTATAAAATAAATAGAACTAGCTGAGGTGGTTCTCCCTGTGAGTTTGGGTTGGCAGGCAAGGAAATGGAGTTATGCACAATTGGCTCAACTTTCAATGGTTACAAAATCTTAGATGGAAATGAGAATTGGAGTGATCCTGTTTTAGCATTAGTGAATTATTCCTTGTATTCAATAAGTAGAATGATGAAGAAAGGTCTGTCTGGGACTAGTTAAGAGAGACGAAATAAATCCAATTTAAAAGGCTGACTTAGAATTTCCAGATTGGTTTAAGAATCAGCTGAATCAATGAATGTCTCCTCCTGCCTGAGATAGTGGGATAATTTGTCCAACATTGATTTAGAAAAGATTATTGATGTCTCGGTCATTTCACTTCTTGACTGGCTCCTTAATCATGCCATTTTCTCCACTCAAGGCTCTGCAGTGGAATCTCATCTGCTGAGGGGCAAGTTCACACCCATCACAGGATGCCTCAATTACTTCGTGCTGAATTGTAACACCCTGCTCTACCCTATTTGTTCGTAATTCTAGGAGAGCTGCTCTACCCGCATCAGAGTCCAGGTGAATAAGAAATAAATGTTGTATAACAACACATTTAGGAGTTTTAAAAAATAGCAGTTAACTTTAAGATTTTTTTTTTCATTTTGTAAACTAGGTTTAAATTAGGGTCAGGGTTGTAAGTCATGCATAATTTCTGTTTAAATTTATTAGTGAAGTAATTCTGAGGCAGTTTCATGTGTGCAATTAACAAATACTTTATCAATCCAGGATAAGTTTTCTTGGAAGATCAAAAATATATTGGAAAGTTTTCAGAATATTTTATGTTTTGTGAAAAATAGATTGAAAACTTGGAGGAAGTCTAGTAAAAATCAGAGATCCCTGATTCTGCCATCCTCAGTATTCGGCCTGCATAGTCATTGAAGAGACGGAAGAGAGGATTTTGAAATCATATGAAGTAAAAGACCTTAGTGTAGTTTTTGTCACTTTGGTCTACATCCCATCTTTTAGAACTAGATCACAATTCCTCAACTGAACCAATGAGAGGCCAATAAATACAGTCAACCTATACACTCAGAAATATGTGTGAAATTGGTATACATCTAGGCAATTTGTTCTATGTTATATTAATGGAAATCATCTAGAATGAATGCTCTTGTAAAAAGGATACAGTGGTTAAAGGGTTTTGTTATAAAGAACTTGCTTCAGATCACACAAATAATGGCAAAACTAAACCAGAACTCAGACCTCCTGACCACAGTACTTCCTCCAGTGTTCCACATTACCTTCCTACGTTGGCCGGGAGGCTTTTGGAAGTAACAGAAAACCTGAACCAAAGTGGATTATGAAAGAAGAATTTAGGGGAGTATGAGTTCGTGTAATTGAATTGTGTACCCACTCCTCTAATTTTAGGCTTTAAGGGAGACTTAATTCATCAATTTATGTTGCCATCTGGACACTGAGTCCATTTTGATTCTTGTAGCGCTGTCTTCCTCCAGATACTGGACTAGTTTTCATGCTAGATCCCCTCATGGCAGCATTAAGGAACTTCACCTTCTTGTACTATTCATGTAAAGTTCTTGGAACTCCCACAGCAGCAAGGAAACATCGTCCAACATTGTTCACTTGTAGGAGTCCTTAGCAAATCTGTAATGTTATATTGGCCAAAATGTGATACATCCGCATTCCTGGATCAGTAATCACTGTGGTCAGGTGCAAGACGCTCTGCAGGACTCAGCCTGGGGATGAGGTCTGTCCACTTCAACCACATTGCCACTTTATAATGAGGTTGCATAAGTTCTCCTAAGGAAATCAGGTTTCTTTTGGTTAGAAAAAATGGAAATGGATGCTGAGCTAACAGCCAACAAATATCCAGTATTTTCTAAGATGTGTTTGAAACTAATGCAAAAAAGCTCTGAGATTAAGATGTGTATGTAGCTCATCAGTTATATTGAGTTTAATTGTATTTCCTACACATATTTATAGTACCTAAACTATTACTAAGATGTTTATTATTTTATTTAAAATTTGGTTGAGGTTTTCTATATCACCCTAAACTAAGTTTGGAAATAAAGATTTAATGCTATATGACATGTACAATTGCTATCCTTTTAATGAGAAGTCCTAAAAATCTTATAGTTGAGAATACAATATTTACTTTCTGGGGGCTCTGCTCACAGACTTTGCAGACAAAGAGCATTACCCACAGTCACTGATAACACAAAGGGTAGAGAAACTTTTCTTAGGCTTTCCTCCAGATTCTCTGTGCTTAATCAGCTCCCCTGCATATTCTCAAATAGCCTCTGAAAATATACCCTTTGACCCTTTTTCAACAAATCCCATAATTATTTTTTCTTCTTCATGGTTACTTTCAGACATTTACAATGTCTTAGAGTGTTATACACATTGAATAGAATGAATTGTCCAAAATAAACACTATGTTATAGGTCCAAAAGAACTACACCTTTTTGTGTCTGAGAAAATGTTTGAAAATCAGCACCTACACAGCAATAAATGGTTTATTGGTAGCCCTTTGAGTGCACTATCAGAGCTCTTTTATAGAATTTTGTGAAAGACATACTATATAATTTTGGAAATTTGTCTCATTTAAATGATATTATCCTAAGGAACATTTCATATAAACAACTCATATTTTCTTTAAGTTTCTTTTAAAGTTTGAGCTGACATTCACATCAGGATTTGATAAATCAGAGCAGTGCTGATGTTATTACAAGGTAATACTTTTGCAATCATCAATGACAGGCTAGGCTTGCAGGACTGTAATAGAGTTTGCATGAAAAAAATACAAAATAATGTCATTTTTGAGCAGTTGTGATAGTAAGTGATGGCATATCAGTGTACAGGTAGTGGTGAAACGAATTATTAAAGAATATAACTGTATCTTTATTATGCTTATCTTTTTGGTTTTTTTTTTACTTTTGTCAAATATAGACTGGTTGGTAATTGATGGTAGTAATATAAGGTGTCCTTTAAAAAATTTATGTAAAGAAGTAAGTTTACTTGAAGAAAAATAGAATAAACAATGGAATTATAGTTGTCCTCAGAAATGGTAAAAGTCATCATTACAGATGAAATGTTGTCATCTATATGGAGTGATCCTCGATGTCCTCAAAGAACTTTGAAAGCTAAGCAATAACATGCATAGTGCATTCAGTGCAGAGAAAAACAGAACATTTTAAAGAGGTGTGTCTGTTCTTAGGCAGAAAGGTATTAGGAGTGGTAAGGAATGGATATGTACTTCAAAAGGAAATTTAGAAATAAAGGTGCAGAAGCAGCAAATTTATAAGAGCATGCCTTCACCTGAAGAGAGAATGCTCTGTTAGGCCAATTCAAGAAGCCACTCGACAGGAATATAGCTATTTCAAAGACTGTCACATCAAAGCCAGATGCCATTACACATTCCGATAAGTAACTCTTTATCCTACTTCCTTGCTTCCCAAATACGCTAGGGATAACTGGACTCACTAGTCAGGGCTCACTATGTCTAGACTGCTTGGCAATCAAACTCCTTATTATAAATAATTAAAATGGTTTAAATATCACAGCCTGATGAGCTTTGTTAGTATGAATCACCTTCCTGAATATGCTAAGTGTGTTCACATTGATAAAATTAAGTTTCTAAGTCTGAAAGGTTAAAGGACAGATTCTGGACTGGGTGGCTGCTCAAGATACATACCACTTTGTGGGGATCTATCTGGGTGAGCAGTACACCTAGAAAATCCCTCAGTCTCATGACTCGTGTTTTCTCAACTTTTGCAACACCACTGTCCATGTTATGTAATTTGAACCAAGCTCTTAATGTTATTTTTGTGTCATATTAACATATGAGATAGAGAGATAATCCTTTGAGGAAAAAAGATATTTATGTTGCTACTATAAGAATTTGAAGTTTTGCAAAGGAAAAAAAAGTTGAATTATTTGAGTACCTTCCTGGCCTCAAATTGAAGCATCAGATAAATATTTCTCATTTAAACTACTATATATCTTTCTCTTCTCTTTCCTTCTTCATTGCCAGCCTTTTTGAATGAGCCATTTGCTATCACTGCCTCCATTCCTTCAGTGCCAAGTATCTCCTCTCCACCCCTCACCATCTGGCTCCCACCCCCATTATTCTGTTGAAACTATCTTCAAGGTTTCTGACTGATAATAGACAGCTTCTTAACCATTATTTTACTTGACTTGTCTGCAAAGTTGAATAGTACATTCTGTGCTCTTCTTTTGAGGGCATACCTCCTTTCCTGATGTCCAGGACCTGTCTTTTCTTAACTTTTCTCCTAACAATTTATACCTTACTCTCAGTGCCTTCTACTGGCAGCTTTTTAAAAGAGAAATATAATGTGACAGATCAAGCTAGTTCCCCCTTCTTCTCCTCTTCCTCTCCTGCCTATTATCTTAATATTCTGAAGTTGTACTGTCATCATCTCTACATTTGTATGTCTGTATACGATATATGTCATTTTATGTTTTTAAAATTTTCCATATACAGTATTGTAGTGTCCTTTACACCTTGCTTTTTAAAAACTTATTATATATTTTGCAATTATCTATTTTGATATATCTGAACTTAATTTACTTTAACTTCTCTGTAATCTTCTGTGGTGTTAATTAATGACAGTTTCAACAAATGTTTATATATAGATGTTCGGGGAACTTTGTATTTATTTTACGTTTTCTTCCATGTCTTCCTAAAATACCAGCTACTAGTTATAGACCAATGACCCCACAATTACAGTTGCCTTAGAGATCAGTTTGGGAATAATTTGGGCAAGCCCCATGCATTTATCTTACAAGTGTTGAGCTTATCCAAAATGAAAATCATTGTTCCTGGACATATTTCTTTCCCCCACTGTTTTTCTTCTACCACAATTCAGAACACCATCATTCTTCCAATCACCAAAAATAGAAAACTTGGACTCTTTCTCTTGTTTTAACCTTTGTTAATCTTTTATTCTCACCTCTAATTCTGCATACAAAATATCTCTTATTTTTTCCTCTTTTCCATGCCTACCTACTACCATTGCCTTAGACTAGGTCTTTGTCATTCTTATCTGAACTAGCAGTTTCCTTCCAAATATGTTTCATGCACCTAATTTCTCCCTAATATCCTTCATCCAGTTACCAGAGTTATCTTTTTAAAACAGGTTGGCAAATTTTCTGTAAAGAGACAGTAAATATTTTGGGCTTTGTGGGCTATGTGGTCTCTGTGGCACCTATTCAACCCTGCCATGACAGCATGTTAGTTTTCATAGGCAATACGTAAATGAATGGTTGTAGATATATTCCAATAGAACTTTATTTACAGAAATGTCAATGGACCATATTTGGCCCAAAGGCCATAGTTTGCTGACCTCTGCTCTACAATGTAAATTAGGTCATGTATCTCCCTATCAAAGCCTTTCTGTTTTCTTCAGAACATAGTGTTCACCATCCTATAAAATCTGCCATCATCCTTAATTTACCACTTAAGGTCAGTGCCTTAATCGCTCAGATTCTAATCTGTATTCTAACTTGTTTCTGATAACTCTACTATTATCATATCATATAGTTGATACAAAAGCTCAAGATAAATACAACAATTTTTTTTTACAAATTGTTAAGAGAAAATTTAATAGAAAATTTCCACTCTAATTGGAAAAATAGATAAAGGATATGAATAAGCATTTTACACTAAAAAAAGAGAAATGCTTAAAAAATATTTACAAAAAAGTTTAACTTCCTTAATAAATGAATGTAAATTAAAATGATACATCTTTCCTTACGAAATTGGAAATTTAAACCATAATAGCATCCAGATTTGGCTACTATATATATTAATACTATACAGAGAATCCCCAACTTACAGTGGTTCAACTTAGAATTTTTCAACTGTTTCATGGGTTTATTTGGGACATAACATCATAATAAGCGAGTAGCATCTGTAGAGGAGGGGCTTTTGGTAGAAATAGAGGATATGTTTATTCAAAACTTCTAGGGAAAAATTTTATAACAATAGTAAAAGCCCCAGCAATTCAATTTTTAGGGACTGCTCATGGAGAAATTATTATGGAAGTATGTAATGATTTAGCCGCAGGGATAATTATTACAGTGCTATTTAAAATACCATAATATGGCTGGGCACGGTGTCTCACGCCTGACATCTCAGCACTTTGGGAGGCCAAGACAGGCAGATCGTGAGGTCAGGAGTTCGAGACCAGCTCGGGCAACATGGTGAAACCCTGTCTCTACCAAAAATACAAAAATTAGCTGGGTGTGATGGCAAGCACCTGTAATCCCAGGTACTTGGGAGGCTGAGACAGAAGAATCACTTGAAACCAGAAGGTAGAGGTTGCAGTGAGCTGAGATCGCACCACTATACTCCAGCCTGGACAAAAGTGCGAAACTCTGTCTCAAAAAAAATAAAATAAAATGCCAGAATGCTTAGAATAACAAAGGTCCCACAAGAGAGGACTGATTAAAGGATACAAATGTTAAAATTTCTGTAGAAGAAAGGTTTATTCCAGAACTGCAAATCTAATTTAACATTTGAAAATCAGGCAATCTGATTCACCACATGAACAGAATAAAGGAACATTTTCCACCTAAGGTTGGTAACAGGCAAAGATACTGACATGATGTCTGTTGTGCTGGAATTCCTAGTAGGTTTTTCTTTCTTTCTTTTTTTTGAAAAGAGTCTCACTCTGTCACCCAGGCTGTAGTGCAGTATCAGAATCTTGGCTCACTGCAACATCAGCCTCCTGGGTTTTTCTCTTGCCTCAGTCTCCTGAATGGCTGGGATTACAGGCACATGCCACCATGCAAGGCTAATTTTTGTATTTTTAGTAGAGACAGGGTTTTGCCATTTTGGCCAGGCTGGTCTCGAACTCCTGACCTCAACTGATCTGCCTGCATTGGCCTCCCAAAGTACTGGGATTACAAATGTAAGCCACCACACCAGGCCTGGAGTTGCTTAGTGTTATAAGGCAGAATAAAGAAATAAAAAACATAATGATTGTAAATAAATAAAAATACCATTCTTCAACAATGTCATGACTATGTATGTAGAAAATTCAAAGAAATCCATAAACTACCAGAACGAATAAATGCATTTAGCGCTGAACACAAGTTTTAATATGCAAAAATCAATTTTGTTTTTATATGCTATCAAAAAAAATTCAAAATAAAATTTAAAAGAAATTCAGTTACTATTTTTAGCAATACACCAATAAAATTTTCTTAGTTTAACAAAAATACATGAGTAATATAAGATATTAACAATGAAAGTAACTGAGTCAGGAGTATACCAGAATTCTGTACTATCATTCTAACATTTCTGTAAATCTAAAATGTTTCCAAACTACGAAGTTTATTTAAAACAGAAACCGAGAACCAACAAATAAACTAAGAAGTCAATACCAATATCAGTAGCCACAAAGCCCCTCAAACACCTAAATTTTGTTAAAAATTTAACAAAATATATGCAAGACCTCTAAATTTAAAACTACAAAACATTACGGAGAGAAACCAAAGAAGACCAAAACCAATAGAATAGTATATTTTATTAATGTACTGGAAGATTTCATATTGTTAAGATATCAGTAAACCCCAAGTTAATCTGTAGATTCAGTGCAATTCCTTTGAAAGTAATGGCATATTTTTTAATAGGAATTGACACACAAATTATAAAATGGAATTAATATAGAAGTGCAAAAGATGTTGTTGAATAGTTGACAATCTAAAAAAAAAGAACCAGGTTGGAAAATTTATTCTAACTTACTTTATTTTTCTTGAGGTATAATTGATATACAACAAACTGTATGTCATTAATATATACAATTCGATGAGTTTGGAGATATGCATACACCTGTGACATCACTACAATCAAGGTAATAGACATATCTGTCACTTCAGAATTTTCCTGCTGGTGGTTTTTTTCTTTGTTTTTTGTGAGTGTGTAGTAAGAGTACTGAACATGAAATCTACCCCAAACAAATTTTGAAGGAAGTTCACAATACAGTATTCTTAATTATAGGCATTGTATCATACAGCAAATTTCTAGAACTTATTCATCTTCCATAACTGAAATTTTATACTCACCAAACAACTCTCCATTTTTCCCTTTGCCTAGCCCTGGCAACCACCATTTTCTATGAGTTTCACTATTCTCTATGAGTTTGACTATTTTAGATACCTCATATAAGTGGAATCATACAGTATTTGTCCTTCTGTGATTTGCTCATTTTACTAATGTCAATTTTTCTTAAACTCTTCTAAAAACTAAAAGAGAAAACAGTCCCAAACTCATTTTATCAAGCCAGTATCATAGTGATTTTAAAGCCTAACACATCACAGGAAGAGGAACTACAGTTCAATATCCTTGATGACCACTGATGCCAAAATCCTCAATAAAATACTACCAAGCAGAATTCAACAGCACATTAAAAGGATCATAACGCATAATCAAGTGGGATTTATCCCTGGCATAGAAGAATTGTTTAACATACAAAAAAATCAATCAATGTGACACACATTAACAGGATGAAAGAAAAAACTACATGGTCATCTCAATAGATGCAGAATAAACATTTGACAAAGTTCAATATCGCATCATGATTAAAAAAAAAAACCTTTCAACAAAATGACTATAGAAGAAATGAACCTCAACACAGTAAAGGGATATATAAAAACCCACAATTGGCTGGATGCAGTGGCTCATGCCTGTAATCCCAGCACTTTGGGAGGCCAAGGTGGGCAGATCACTTTTGGTCAGGAGTTCGAGACCAGCCTGACCAAGATGGAGAAACCCCGCCTCTACTAAAAATACAAAAATTAGCCCTGTGTGGTGGCACACACCTGTAATCCCAGCTACTAGGGAGGTTGAGGCAGGAGAATCACTTGAGCTGGGGGGCAGAGGTTGCAGTGAGCCGAGACTGCGCCATTGCAGTCCAGCCTGGGTGACAGAGTGAGACTCTGTCTCAAACAAACAAAAACCTCAACATCATAATCAATGGAGAAACACTGAAAACTTTTCTTCTAAGGTGCAGAACAGGTCAAGGAGGTCCACTCTTACTGTTTATATTCAACATAATACTTCAAGTCCTAGCCAGAGAAGTCAGGCAAGAAAAAGAAATAAAAGGCATAAACATCAGAAGAGAAAATTATCTGTTTGCAGATGACATAATCATAGAAAACCCTAAAGACTCCACAAACAAAACTGTTAAAACTAATACATAATTCAGCAAGATTGCAAAATACAAAATTAACATACAAAAATTAGTGGTATTTCTAGAAACCAACAGTAATCCGAAAGGTTGTAAGAAAACAATTCCATTTACATCACCAACAAAAAATAAAATACTTAGGGATTAAACTTAACCAGAAGATGAAAGATATGTTCACCAAAAATTATAAAACAATGATAAAACAAATTGAAAAAGACACAAATAAATGGGATGATGTCCTATTTTCATGGATTGAGTCATGCAAGAAACTGCCTTTCTTTTTGTTTCTAAGCAGATAACTACAGACAAAAGGTTAAATATCTCCACAGGTAGCTACTCTGCGTTCCATTTATCTTATGTAAAGTGCCACTTTAGTGAGTGTGACATGACTATATAATTGACTATTCCCCTACCTGCTCCTTTCCTCTTGCAACATGTGGATTCAGTAATACGACTCCCTCTTTTCCCCTAAGACTGTTTTTTCCCTTTAAATGTTGAAGCTCTAAAAATCATGTTTGGAGAAAGACCCAGACTGCTTTCCTGGACATGTTCTTAAACTTGGCAGAATAAACTTCTAAATTGATTGGGAACTGCCTCAGGTACTTTTTGGTCTACAACTTGGTGGTCATCAGAAGGGACTCTTGAGTGGAGATGGCCCTGACCTTTGGTAACTCTTTGATCAGTGCTTGGGACCAGCTTGAGCTCTATTTATTGCTCTAACCAGTAGGAAAATTTGCTGAGGCATAGGAGCTCCCCAGTCCAGAAAATCTTTGTTCTCCCAAATTTGGTTGGGATCTGAGGTTTATTTTGCTGTACAGTTCCTTTTCTGGAGTTTCACTCGCTAACAAAGAATGTGAGTTTTCCTGCTTACATGATGGTGGAGGGCAGGCAACTCCTTTCTGGAGCTTTAGCTCACTTCCAACAGGGAAGACAAGTTTGAGAGATTTTTCCCTGCTTCTGAAGTGGTAGAGAGCAGTCTTCAGCCTGGGCCCCATTTCTAGGTAAGTAGCTGAATTGGGGTTTTATCTTGGAAATTCTCCTTAATGACTAAAAATTAAGATTAACAACTAGGTGGTCTTAATTTCTATTTACCATTAGAGCACTCAGTAATTGATGAATTGTGTGATCATTTATTTGTTTTGCTTAACTGATTTTTTGTTTATTTGTTTCTGTTTTTGTTATTTTTTTTAGTCTTTTTCCCATTGGGTTTCACCATCTCTACTTGACTTGGTTAAATCTGAAGGAAAGTTCCAAATTATGGGGAACACAGCCTTTGAATTGCCTAACTTCCCACAGCTATTTGAAAAAAAAAAAAAAAAGGCCATGAAAATGAAAAAGAAAGGTTTTGACTACCTGAAGAGCTTTATTTATGTAACAAGGCCACTTTTTACTAGCAAAGCCGAACCGAAAGAGCAACAATGGTGATCATTCCATGCTGTAGGTCAGTAGCTAAGGTTCTGCCCTTCTTTCAACATGGCAGCCTGGGTTTGGTTTGTAAATCAAATCCTTTCTGGATTGGTATTTGTGTTACTTTTGAAAAATCATCAGCTTGTTCCAGACAAACTATAGTAATAAGAGATTTAAAAGGATATTTTAAAGAGCTCAATGGTTAAAAGTCAGCTTAATTAAAAGCTAATATCCAAGATGTACATGTGTACACATATGCATAATACTGCATATGTATGTATTACATACATATGCAGTGTTTAAATATATGTATTTAAAAGGCCTTTTTACTTTCATTTTCTCTCATTATCTTCTTGTTGTTGTTTTCCTTCTCAGTTGACTGAATTCTGTTTGCTCAGTTTACTTCTGCTTATCTCTCCTTCCTCTTGCTGCCCTCTGCTATATAAGGGACCTAAAATAATTTCTAACAGCCTGGAATTTCTTAAAGAAAACAGTGAAGGCCCCAGACTCCCTTCTGGGGATAAATCTCTGTTTTTCATTGTGGAACTCCACGACTACAAACAGACAAGTTCCTCTCAGACCTTAAATTGCTTACTTTTGTGTTATGTTACCTGATTTTTTTTTTTTTTTTTTTTGACTAAAATAGTTACTACATCAACAGGGGCTACTCTTGGGTGTTTAAGATAAGAAATGACACGGTTTAGACAATTAGAGAAATGTCCTTGTAACAAAGTGCATTGTAAAAGCATTACCTGGCCAAGTTTCATGATATGTCTGTTTTTGGAGACCCAGTCTTCATTGTGTCCTCTGCCCAGAACTCAGAGGTCCAGTTAAAAGGTAGAGACTAAATTTAAAACTACCTGTCTAAATAATATTGGCCTCCCTATAAAATCTTATGGTAGATTTCTAGAATTTTATGTTTGACTTGGCATTCATTTTTAATTCCCTCTAACAAACCAGTCTGTCTCTCAATCTCTGTGTGTACTTTTTGTGTTTTAAGATATTTATGTATGCTTAATAAAATTACAAAAGATTTTATTTTTTTAACCCAAAAGTTCAACTTTTATCGTATCTCACTGTTTTCAACTCTCTCTGCTTTGAGAAAGCCTGAGATAATAACTCTCTCCTTTAACT
Source organism: Aotus nancymaae (assembly GCF_030222135.1). Taxonomy (NCBI): domain Eukaryota; kingdom Metazoa; phylum Chordata; class Mammalia; order Primates; family Aotidae; genus Aotus; species Aotus nancymaae. The sequence continues at coordinate 38,310,513 of NW_026988413.1, forward strand.
TTTTTGTCAGCTCCTGTAATTTTTTCCCTCGGCTTCTAACTGTTCTTGTGGCCCAAAGTTAAAAATATTTTATCTTAAAGGTCTAAAGGAAATATTTTCTTCCAATATGACATTCTGTGCCCTTGGCTATAAATTGTTCTACAAAACTGAAAACTTTCACTTATGACCCATGACATACTCTTCCTATATCTAACAAATTCAAGTACCATTTTCATTAGTTTTGACTCACAGGTCATCTAAGTAGACTCCTTATAGAGAAAAGTAATCACACTGCAGAAGATTGGTTTTTATTATTTTGTTTAGTTTTTTGCCTTTTGGTAACTGGCCTAACATTTTACATTTTATCAAAATAATTCCTAGATCATTGTTACTAAATTTCAATTTGCTTAGGAAAACTCAAATTTTTTTTTTTTTTTTTTTTTTTGAGACGGAGTTTTGCTCTTGTTACCCAGGCTGGAGTGCAATGGCGCAATATCGGCTCACCACAACCTCTGCCTCCTGGGTTCAAGCAATTCTCCCGCCTCAGCCTCCCGAGTAGTTGGGACTACAGGCACGCGCCACCATACCCAGCTAATTTTTGTATTTTTAGTAGAGACGGGGTTTCAGAATGTTGACCAGGATGGTCTCGATCTCTTAACCCTGTGATCCACCCGCCTCGGCCTCCCAAAGTGCTGGGATTATAGGCGTGAGCCACTGCGCCTGGCTGGAAAACTAAAATTTAAACATTTTAAAAATTAAGGTTATCTCATCCATGTAACTTTCTGTATTGCTTTTAAAGTCCTTGTGCTGTTAAGTTACAGGGCTTTGACGTATAGGTCTAAAAAGGACACCAAGTCCTGCTAAATCTTAACACCGACAGCAATTAAAGCCTCATCTTCAGACCTGGAAAATATTTGGGGCCCAGGGACTATTGCAGAATAGGTGGACATGTGAGGTTGTAAAGGCCAATTTTGAGAGACAAAATTAGTTCAGTATTTCTCTATAAATTAAACATTAATGTCAAAGGCATACTAGTGCAAGACCAGCATCTGAGCCCCTGTGTCAGATTAACAAGGTTTTCTTGGAGCATTAACCAACTTTTTAATAAAAAATTATAAGCGGTTATAAAAAGGTCTAAGAAAATTATATCTTATGGTCAAGATTATTAAAATTTAATAGATTTGTTTATAAGATTTGAGAGACAGATTTAATTGGCCTCATGCTGTCTTTTCAAGGGCTTATTGTTTGGGAAATTAAGATCTCCTCTCAAGGAATAAAGACTTTTGCCTTTTTTTTTTTTTTTTAAATCCCTGAGTTATCGTTTGGGTAATGAATCACTTACTTTACAATGACCTATGATTCTATTATGTGATATCAAGTTTTAATCTTTTTATATTTGAAAACCTTTCCAAAATCAAATTTGAAATCCAGTTCTGTTAACTTCTTTAATTATTGATGTTAGGTCTTCTGAAGTCCAAAAGAGACATATTCAGCTTATTTGGTATAATAAAAATCATACAGAAAGCATTGTCAAATATGAAAGTGTTTAACCTTATTTGGATTATATTTATATAAATGGGTTATTAGTATGTGTTCGAAAGTTGTATGAGATTCCTGTGATTCTGATATGTCTTAATATATGTTATCAGTAGTGACTATGATTATTATGTAAAATTGTATGCCACAGAAGTAACCAAATTCCTTTGTAAATTGTGTCTTTAACCATGACTGTTCTAAGAATTTTATCATCCACAAATGTTGTTTTGCTTTGATCCTTCTTTGGGGTGGTTTATAATCAGCAATATTACTCTGAGAACTACTCTTACATATAGGTTTCTGATAACTTTAGAAATTGTGCCATTGGAGTAGAGAGAAAATCTTCCAGGACTCTTACGGAGAGCTGATGTATTAATGAGGATTGCTGATCCAATCTCAAGCAGGCTGACCTATAGATGTGATAAAAGCCCTTTGAAAAACTGACCACATACCTTGTCCTTTACAGGATCCTGACTTGTCGTAAGTGAAGAATGTCACTTTCAGCCAGGTGCGGTGGCTCATGCCTATAATCCCAGCACTTTGGGAGGCCGAGGCGGGTGGATCACGAGGTCAAGAGATCAAGACCATCCTGGTCAACAAGGTGAAACCCCGTCTGTATAAAAAATACAAAAATTAGCTGGACATGGTGGCACGTGCCTGTAGTCCCAGCTACTCGGGAGGCTGAGGCAGGAGAATTGCAAAAGAATGTCACTTTCTGATAGGCCCAGGAACCCCAAGTTTTCTTGGAACCTCAAAAAGAGAGAAATTCACCCAATTCAAACAGGTATCTGCAGACATAGCTAAATTGTTGGCTGGGTGTGAGGCTTTTAAAAAGATCTAATCTTTGATTCCTTATGGAAAAGATTCCAACAAAGCCATTTTTTTTTAAAAGAGGGAGCTAGTATGGTAAACGATTATTCTTGCTGCACCTTATGCAAATAATCAAGCCAAGTATAATATGACTAAAACTTATTTTACAGATAAGATTGTCCTATTATCATTTTATCTTTAATAAAATTAGGGAATTAAAGAGAAAAAAATCATTTCAGAATAAACTATAGTACACTTGTTATTAGATTTTAGCCTCGTCTAGTGTTATGTAATTATTTTTCTACAATTTGGACTGAATTCTAAAATTTTTCCTGGTCACAAGTCTCCAAAATTGTCTTCAATTTTTTTCTTTCTTCTTTTCCTTTCCTCCCCCATTTTTTCTGATTTGAAATACTGAAGCTGGACAGCTTATATTTTGGAAGAAAATAACAGCAACCTATTTATAAGCCATTTTCATACCTGCAATCTGAGGTATAGACTTCAGGGTAATATGTACTTAAATTTTCCAGGATTGTTGTCCCTTTTTTGTTTGTGACTTTCTCCGTTTGTTCATTTGTTTTCTTTCTCTCTTCCTCACCCTATTTTTTCTTTGTGGGAGTAAGATTACAACATGGTAAAAATGAGCTTTCCTAACATGAGACCTATTTATCTAGGAATAAATTGCCCTAGCCACAAGATATCAGAGAAAACTTGAGACCAGAGACTCATTTTCTTCCAAAATGCTTTCTCTAAAAGACCTCTTTTTAAAAAAGAGGGAGAGAAACGTGAAAGGAAAATAAATACTTGGGACCCCAACTCACTATGCCAAAAGGAAAAAATTAAGCTGAATGCTGAGTCATGTAAGAAACTGTCCTTCCTTTTGTTTCTACACAGATAGCTATAGACAAAAAGTTAAATATCTTCATACATAGAAAAAGTCTGAAGCAGAGTGAGTTCATCCATGAACTGGAGTTTTTGTAAGATCAGCTCAAGTGAAGCAAAGGAGACTGGGAGTTGAAAGTATTTCAAAGGGGGAGCTATGTTGATGATGAGGGGATTTGTGTTGAACAAGATAGGAAATAATGGATAAGAAAGTGGTGAGATGAAAGGACTGAATGTCTCCCCATCATTAAGAAACTATTTAGTTGCATGGAGTACTTGCATCCATGTCCTGAATGCATAGGAAGTTGTAGAGGAAAGTTGGATGTTATTTCAATTTTTTGAAAGAGTTGCTACTTTTTAAGAGATGAAAACATCCAAGGTGTGACATAGAATGGATGACTGAAGTGAAAAAAAATGAAAATGTCATTGGAACATGGAAGTAAAGAAACTGAGAAGCTGAGAGTTTTTGCATCATCCAGTCAGGTGTGGAAATCGCCAAGAATAAAGGAAGCAAATTTGTTTGAATGGAAGATCTTTTGCCAGGAACAGAAGACTTCAGTGAATGAGGAGGTTTGACTAGGAGGTTGCCAGAAGATAGTGAGAAGGACTAAGAAATGGTGGTATATCCACATGACATAAACATCAAAAGAACAGTTATTTTTGCAGGAGGGAAGGGGTAAGATAATTTGGAAGTAGCAATGGGACGGGGCGAGGAATGCACCTACCTCTAATCCTGGCCCTGACGTTCCCTCAGGGACCAGATAGGTTTCAACTAAGGTAAGGCAAGGAGGCATGGGGAAATGTGAGAGAAAGGGAACTGCTGAACACAAATTAGAGTCACATGATACTGGAAGGGTTTGTTTGGGGAGGGGAAGAAGTGGAGAGGATAACAGTTTGTGGATTATGAGTTTATGAGAAAAAGAAGGACTTAAGTTGGAACACCTGCAGATTAGTGAGATACACAGGTATGTGAAGTATGATGGGCTTGAACCTGGCAGTCTCACCTTGTCATCCTCTTGGTGTTGTGTGCAGCCTAAGGCATTAAATTATGGTGCAACCTCAGGACTAATAGTTATTCTCTTAACAGCTGAGAGTTCTACAGTCATTTGCCATAATTAGATACATTACCTTATAGAAAGTACTAAACCCTTCAAAACCCTCATTTCTTCATCTATACAATGAGGAACTAATCTAAATAATTTCCTAAGCTTTTTTAGACATGTTAAAGATCTGACAGTGAAAAAGTGAGGTCATATGACCGGTAAGTTTGCAGTATTAAAAATAAATATTCATCTTTCAAATCAATGATGTATAAGAGCTAATATTAGGAAGAAAGAGAAATATCTGAGTGTTTATGCATCTGGTACATTTGGCTTCAAAGTATGTTGAGGATCTCAACAAAACAGATAAGTGACAGAACAATTCAGCATATTTTAGAGACATGGTTATGCCTTCCTGCTAAAGCAAATACATTTCGTAACTCATAAATATGAATTAATAATAGACATGATCTTTCAAATACTAAATAGTAAAGTCGAAATTGAGTTGCCAAACTCATCTCTCACCTTCCTTCCATTCTGTGGTATCCCTATCCAATCTGTATTATTAATTAACTGTAGGCCGGGCGCGGTGGCTCACGCCTGTAATCCCAGCACTTTGGGAGGCCGAGGCGGGTGGATCACGAGGTCAAGAGATCGAGACCATCCCGGTCAACATGGTGAAACCCCGTCTCTACTAAAAATACAAAAAAATAGCTGAGCATGGTGGCACGTGCCTGTAATTTCAGCTACTCAGGAAGGCTGAGGCAGGAGAATTGCCTGAACCCAGGAGGCGGAGGTTGCGGTGAGCCGAGATCGCGCCATTGCACTCCAGCCTGGGTAACGAGAGCGAAACTCCATCTCAAAAAAAAAAAAAAAAAAAAAAAAAAATTAACTGTATTACTGTTTTTCTAACAGTAGGAGAATGCATAAATGAGATACTTGAAAGCATACAGTCATAAGTGGTGAAGGCATTGAGTTAGTGAGATGTTCATTCAATCAATAATGAAGATGCTTCTTCATAATTAACTTTATATTTAGACTAATTTCTGATTAACCTTCTTGGTTGAACTAACGGATCAGTTCAGTCAATGCCATAACTACACTAATAGCTTACTGCACAAAACTGGCTATTTCAATCCAAATAGTGGAATAACTCTGGGGTGAATCCAACAACGAATCCTATTATTGGAGGAGGTTTTCTTTAGGTCTTCTTATTTCCCTAAGTTATGTGTCTTGGCAGGTGTTTTGTTAAATGGTTTAAATTCTTCAAGTAAAAAGGTGTCTGGGGGAAAAAGCAGGAAAGGCTGAGCTTGATTAGGGAAGGATATTGTATAAAATCAAAAGGGGATAATGCAGACATTACATCAGCATATATTCACTCATTTGAAAGCCTGATACAGGTGAATTAATTTCACTCAACTAGGCAAAGAGTTAAAAATTGGAATATATCAGTAGTAGAAAAATATATCTGCACATACATGAAAGGAGTTCTGAAGTTTCTTTATCTTATGACAGTGAATGTAATTTTGTATTTGACAAATATGGCATGTTAGCTTATTTCATCCCAGGTATTGTGCCTGTAGTTTGGGTAGTTAGAATAAAGTAACCTTTATTCACATCACAACCCTGCCATCTAAGGCTGTGATGTGAATAAAGCTTACAAACAATCAATACATGGGTATTCTGTAGGCATAGATCATTTAAAAAGCCAACACATGGAATTCTTCCCAACACAGCTTAAAAGTACAAGTTGAGCACATACTATGTATTAGGATATTTGCAAGTGCTGGAGATGCAAAGGGGCTTATTATATGATCTCTGATGCTAAAGAGATGCTAGTCTTGTAGCCAAAAATATGTATGGGATAATTGGATTTCTTAAAGTACTATAATTAAAGGTGATAAATGTTATTATAGATTTATTTATTTCAAAGTATAATGGGAATATAGGGACTATTACAATCAATTTAGACTGAGACTTATCTTTAATTGTGGATAACGTGGCAATATAAAATTCACAGAAAGATTTTCAAAAACTAAAATAACTTTCATCTTTACTTCGAATCTAATGCTTGTAAACCAGGAAAGACTTTGCCTCTCAGAGGACGCTTGGCAATGTCCGGAGCTATTTCTGTTGACACAATTAGGGTAAGGGTACCCCTGGCATCCAGTAGGTAGAGGTCTGGGATGTTGCTAAACAGCCTACTATGCACAGGACATGCTTCCACAATTAAAAAAAATATATCTGGCCCAAAATTTCATAGTGTCAGGATATTATAAACATAGGGAAATGTATTCAAAGGTTTAAAACTGGACAAGAGGACATCAGTAAAAGTTCAGTGTTGCAGAATCAGTTAAGATTGGACAGTGAAAATGAAAGTTTTTGTCCCAAGATCAGGAGCAGATGAGATCTAGTGGTTAGAAAGAAAGACGAAATGACACCTTGGATTAAGGATATTTGGGCAAGCCCACATAACAGCACTTGAATATGCAATAATTAGAGCTGGGACAATGAAAGCTTGATTTTCGTCTTGGCAAATAAGGGCTAGAGAGTGTGAAGCAGTGGCCAATTCTGTGGGGACATGTAGAAAAGAGCTTGGATTTTAGCTTGGGCCTATACTAGCTGAGCAACTCATTTTGCCTTCTAGGTTTTCCTTCCTTTAAGGTGGGGAAACTTGTTAAAAGGATGTTAAATGCCTAGGACATAAAAGGTGCTCAATAAATAATACTGAACATTACTGAGATACTGTTGAAGTTCTAATTGTACCTCTCCTTCCATGATTGTCTTTGCCCCCTTTTGTAAAATTAGTCAGGGTACAACTATACTGCATAACATGGAAAATAGAAAAACATATGAAATGTGGGATGGGAAAGGAAAAGTGAATGACAACGTACAAAACATTTGCAAGACATCCTTGGGCAAAATATTGAAAGCTGAGTCAGAATCACCAAGATATCTGAACAACATTCTTCTGTAGGAAGAGAAAGCAGATATTATTATGAGAATGTGAGGGGGATAAGGGGAGTGGAATCTGCTGCTGTGATTAATTTAGCCAAACACAACCTGGTTAAATCCAACTCTCTGTGGCTCCTGCACCCACACAGCTACATGTTATGCTACACACAATGATACTGACTGTTTCCACTTGCATTCATGACCATTGTCCTTCAATGTCCTCAGTACTGTGCTGCAATGATGTCACATATCCCCAGTCCATACTCTCCTAGCTGATGACTTCATACTTTCTGAACCTCTTTTTGCAAACCTCCAACACCTTTTTTTTACCATAATCACTCTTAGCTAATGACCTTGATTCCTATTTGACTGTCAAAATGGAAGTATTTAGAGAAGAACTTCAATGAACTCTCCCACCTCATCTACTTACCTCCTACATCTGTGTCCATTCACACTACCTTCTTTTCTGCTATGAAGAATTAGCTTAGTTCGTACTCTTAGCTAAGACCAACCCCTCATTAATGCACTATAAGGGTTACCATGGGTAAGTAAGAAATAGGCAAAACTAGAAAATGCAATTCTCCAATGGTAGTGTCATAGAAGACACAGCTGTCCCTTCTAGGGACTTTGGGAACACTATTTTATTCAAGATCCCTTGACTGATATTTTAGTTATTGATTGCTGAATAAAATAAACACTGTAAAATGTAATGGCATAAAATAATCCATCTGGAGGATTGACCAGGAATTTTGCTAGAGCTCTTAGCCAGGGGACCTCCGTATGGAGCTTCAAGTCATAGAGGCTGGGTTCCAAGAGAAATGTTCCAAGAGTAAGCATTTCAAGAAGCAGGAATTGGAAGCTACCAGATCAGTTAAGGGCTGGGCTTATAATAAGCACAGCATCCGTTCTCTTATGTCCTATTGGAGCAGACACAGGCTTAGTCCAGAGACAGCAGAAGGCCTGAGCTTGTGACTGCTCTGATAAGAGCAGCCTAAGAGGTGTGGTTTACCGAAAATCACCACATTAACCATCTACCGCCACATTTGGGTGCTTTTAGACACCCCTGGAACACTGAATTTCATTACCGAGGCCTACCTTTGATTTTAGCTGTAGCTGTGGTATACATGTCTGTGCCAGCTCAGATTGACTTTGCATTTCCCACTTCAAGAGAGCCAGTATGTTTCTGCTTTCTGCCTTAAGTCCTTCTCTGATGCTGGGTAACCTGAAAGTATAAGTGAGTTAATTACCAAAATAGCTTTAAAGCAGTAGAAGATGAAAGCTGGTAGATCGATGTTCCAACCTCTTGTCCTTTAGGAAGATGATTCTGGGAAGCATGATGTGTGCTTCTCAGTAGGTCCTGATGAACTGACCTCCTTTTGCCCACAGTAAGAACTGTGGCAATGAACCTTTATGTCGGTTTTTCCTATTTTCTGAATTAATTTTTCTGGTCGCTCACTCCTGTGTCCTAGGATCACCACCCAAATAAACTACCTGTACTAAAAATCTCCTTTGTGACTCTTTCTCCTGGGGGAAAATAAACTTAGAGAGATATTTTGTCAGATAACAAAAAAAAAAATCTTTCATGTTCCATTTAAAGAACCAGGTCCAAAGTTAGGACTTGTGAAAATAGTTGAACTTGTGACTGTAAGTTTCAGTCCTACGCTTTCAGTAAAAGGGCTTACAGTTAGAGGACTAGACGTTAGCTTCAGTGTATCAAGCTAATGGAAGTGAGGAGAAAAGTTTAGTCTTTTGTCAGCTGGAAGACCAACCAAGAAAGATGATTTATTCTATATTGGCCATTCCTGCAAAGAAGTATGATATCTCCAAATATACTTAAAAATTGTGCATAAAAATTGCATGCAACCTTCCTTTTTCAAGATAAAAGTATGCCTTATTGGCAGGAGAATACTATCTTAGGAAAGATGGCTATTGCAAATTTCCTTTTTTTGGGAAAATAAAATATTCAGTATCCAGAGGTTTTAAATACGGTTTGTAATCTAAGATCTGGAATCATAGAGTCAGTAAACAATTCAGTTGTTCAACTGGGAGAAGAACTTCTTATGCAGATTTTAGAGACATTTCAATGTGTATGTCGGTATGTTTATACCAATAATTGAATTTTTGTTTGAAGAAATATAAATATATTTGAACTAATGTACTGAAAATATATTTAATTTCTTTTACAATTTATTTATACCTCAGTTTCTTCAAAAAGTGATTTATAGTTACTTATAATAAGACGTAAAATGTAACCAGACGGGATATATTAGGATTCGAATTAAAAAAGAAAGAGTAATAAGGGTATGGTGCAAAGCAGATATGTACCCAATTATATGTGCTACTCTGCTGTTCTTTGCCATATCTCTTTCCCTTGAGGCGAGTTAGGAAAATACCTGAGAAGGATAAAGTACTCCCTAAAATACAATTTTAGATTCATTCCAGCATGCAGATTAATATAAAATCAAATGCAAAAGTTCTGCTCTGTGTAGCATGGCAACAATTGATTTAGCTTGAAAACAATTTAAAGCAATACAACCAGATGCTGTATTCAGAAAACAACCACAAAAGCAAAACTATTTTAAACTGTCCTTTTGCCATCCATATATTATCCAACTTTAAGCAGCTCTACTTCCTCACATACTCTTCAAGGAGATGCCCTATTTGTGAAATGTTCACAAAGATAACTTGTTGTATGGGCTTGTTCTTTATAAGCTGGTTAAAAGTTCTGGGACATCCTTCTAAAAGTATTTATTTTCACATTTGAAAAGTTGAGCTACAGCTTGGTTTTATGGCAATAATGAGCTTGCAGAGTCAGTTGTTTGTTCGGGCCACTCACAAATCAAGATAATATAACCACATCATTGGACTATAAAACAATATTTCCCTGTTCTATATGAGTCTGTGTTCAGCTCATCTAAAAGTAGCATTCAATCATTTTGAATCAAGTTATAAAGAATAGTGGGGGAGATAATTTTATTTCACCCTTATGGAAAATTTTAACTCTTCTATCAGAAAGACCATTTTTTATACATTTAAGGATTGTTCTATGATGCTATTCTAGTTGAAGAATAACTTGAATTAATTTTGTTATGTGATTTTAAAAAATAGTATGTTTAATCATCTATCAATTATCTGAGCAGCCTCAGGATAACATAAACCCATAGGACTTTTCCAAATTCTAGTTTATCTAGGTTGCTCCTGCAATGTTTCTCATGACACCAACTCAATAAACTCAATAAGCTCTTTTTTTCCTGCCTTTTAACCTCTAACCACAATACCCTAAACTGTCATTTAAACTCTAGAACTTTTTCCTTCTTTTCCAAGCTGTTCCAGTTTAATAACAATGGCCTTAGCTAAATCACGAAATCTTCCTAGGTCTTATTCTTCAGCTGAAAGCACCTATTTTGTAGTGTTGTATTGAGGATTAAATGAGTTGATTTAATACATTCATACACAAGAGCATGTCACAATAGTAAGCACTCTCTGAGTTCCTGTTGCTGTTATTGTGATGATTGCATGGTGGGATTCAACTTTGCCTGTACCAAAGCCTGTGTCTCCTCCTATCTGCACCAACTGAGAATTGACATAAGAAGGGAGCAGTACTGGATGACACTGAGACAATATGGATAGAATTGGAGCTCAAAGTCTCTGGCTCTGCCTTCAGGGTGGGCACTTGAGATGGCACGACCAGCCAAAAGCTATGCAAAGTACGGGACTCCCCTCTTAGAATCCAGTTATTATCTTTACATTAAAAAAATTAAAACTAAAAGTGTATATGTTGGCACTGTAGAAGCAGAGTGTTTTTCTTTCCTGCAGAAGGTTGTAATTCCTCTACTTTCCTTTGGCTAAGGAAAAGTTGAGAATGAACCAGTTTGACATCTGTGTTAACCTGACATCACTACCCTATTTACTAATTGTGTATGAGCTAAGTCTCATCATAGAAATATATGTAACAGAATAAAATATTCTAGAAAGGTAGCACTCATGTTTGCTCTTTCATTTTGATGTTAAATCTGAATATCCATTATTAACTCCTGGTGGAATAGAGCAAGTGGAAGCAGGCCTCGTGAGCCTCAGCACCTGCAGGTGGGGTCCTGCAGGCCTGCCAGCAATAGAAGTGAGTAGGCACACACAAGTGAGTAGCTCCACCAGGGATGGATTTGTGGAATAAATTAGGACACAGAGTAAACCATGTGTCCAGCTTTTTTACTCTGTGTGTGTGTTTTTGTAAATACATTTTAAGTATCTTCTCTGGCAGCCTCTAGCCATGCTGAGCTGCCTCTCTGAGCAGTCCAAGTTTTCTCTGAGATGCTAATTGTTTTGTTTTCATTGGTTTGTTTTTTAGTGTGTTGGTCACCAAGTTTTGAGTGGTCTGCCCTATTCTGTTTTCTCATAAGCTGGTAATTTTAGTAAGCAGTTTGTTTTGAGCAACACACATATTTTATTATGTAATATAAACATGCACATACACACACAATTATCTCTCTGACATAAACTGTAGCATATCAAGAGAATTTGGAGAATTGGGGGCCTTCCTACTTTGTCTTAAGCTTCTTGAGTCCAAAGGTAGGGCTGACCTAGTAGGTCCTTTTACCATATAGAGGCCAGAGGTAACAAATAATTCTGATTCTTTTTAAGGAAAAGGGTATAAGAGAAAGTGAAAGATGTAGAAGGAAGGCCATGCATGAACTCTGACCTGCAACATCATGATTAGGAATGTGGACACTCTAGTCCAGTTTTCTGAGTTCAAATCCTGGCTCCGCTATGGATTAGCTCTGTGACCTTAGAAAGTAAGCCCCATCTCCCTACTGGAAAAATAGAACTGGTATTGTGAGTACTCATCTTCTAGACTTACGCTGTAAAAATTTAGAGAGATAACCCATGAAGGGACCATAAAGGATTGTCCCAAGAAGATATGTTCACATCCTAATTTTCAGAACCTGGGAATGTTATTGGAAAAAAGGTCTTTGCAGGTGTAATTATGTTGAGAAAAGGTAGCCATCCTGGATTATCTGGGTAGGCCCTACATTTTAATAAACGAGTGTCCTAAGAAGTTTGAGGCAGAGGACTATTAGACAAAAGAGGAAGAGAGTTCTGACTATGGAGTCAGAGATTGGAGTGATGCCGCCACAAGTAAAGGAATTGTAACAGCCACCAGAAGCTGGAAGAGGCTAAGAATTGATTCTCCACTACAGCTTCTAGAGGGAGTGCAGCCTTGCAGATACCTTGATCTCAAACTTCTGGCCTACAGAACTGTAAAAGGATAAATGTCTACTTTTAAGCCACAAAGTTTGAGGCAGTTTGTCACAACAGCCACAGAAAACTAATGCACCATAGAGAAACATGTAAAGTCACTGGCAAAGAGGAAATAATCAATAAATATTAAGTATTACTACTACTACCCTGATCAATTGAGAAATGGGGCCTTATGGATACTGGTTTCTCCCTAGTCTACCCAATCAGTTAAGTCACTCCTCTTTGCATGCAGAGTTGCTAGTAATTGAGAATTGCTAAGAATGGAAGATGCTTTCTTGGCACGTCTGAGAGAGGGCAGAAATGTTTGTCGAAGTTGCCAATGCTTTAGAGAAAGGAAACGATGTAAATCCCTAATTTTGAGCCAAGGCTGAAGCATGCAGTGCACAGATAATGAAGGTTCTATTTATAACAGACTTGTACAGATTTATCCACTCAGAGAAACCAGAGAGTTGGACTATAAATCCACATGTGTGCAACTATATTTTGTGCAGTGTAGCCAGTGTCAAGACTTCCTGGAGCTACAAACAGAAGCATTGTCCTGGCAGGGGTGACACAACAGCTTGTTTACTGAAAGCTGCTTCTGCAAGTTTCCTTTTGGAGAGGGAATGTGCACTTTATGTAGGATGGCCATGCCTGTGCCTTCTAGTTTGTCTGGACTGTCCTGGCATTCTCTGGATGTACTAGCACTCCAACTGGAGTAGCATTTGTCACTCTCAAAAATGTTCCAGGCTAGGTGATAAACTATATGCTTACTTTAACATGGAGACTCACGATATTCAGCCTGCCAAGAAGTAAGATCAAAAATCACAAGAAAATGTTCCTTTCCAAATGTGTTAGGCAATTTTGCAGCAGTAACCCTAAATGTGAAAGAAGTAAGGACGGTGGATTGACCTGTATCTCTGGAAGAGATTTTTTCCCATGATGGCTAGAGAATTAAAAGGCCTAAAAGGTGACACATAGGGAAATGGATGTTATAAAATTCAGAACTTTAGCAGGCAATTAATATTAAAGGCCCTCAACATTTTGGAGATCTTCATGTCAGATTCCCAACAGGTTAAAATCCAAGAGGGGACTTTTGGAGAATGCATATCACGCTCCAGGTCTACCCAGCTTAAAAAGCCATACTCCTTAGTGATGTTGTGTGGCTATGCCCTGCCAGAGTGCCATCTCCTGAAGACCAGGGCACTCCACATCCAACTGGCTTGAGCCCACCTGGGCAGAGGTGGTAGGTGAATCTGCAGGATTTCTGACTGTTTCCCCCAGGGGCTGGAGTCAGCCAGTGGATCAGATCTCTCCATCTGGAGGCAGTGAAATGACTGCCCACTTTCTGAAATTTTGTGGTATGTTTGAGATGGCAGAGTATGAAGATAGGAAGAAGGCAGATGGTTATTTGATATTGGAGAAGTGTTCTTTCATGGGGAATGTCCTTCTCTCAGTGGAGGAAATAAAACCAACAGGAGATAGAGAATAAGGAGGAAACTGTCTGTTAGCAGAATTATCATTATAACCTGGACCCAACTTTCATAAAGTATCCCTTGAGGGACTCTAATGTTCTCAGGATAACATTGTTTGCTCCCTAGGGATAAAGAAAAGGGACTGGAAAAGCCTAGTCCAGTTATTTCCCTGTAATTCTGCTTATTCCAGAATTTAGGGGACTGATGGGATTTGGGAACAGGGTAATAGAGGTAAAGAGGAAACAGATCATTCATCTGAAAGTGGGAAAAAGATACCAAATATGTAAATAATATATTATAAATACTAATACTAATATTATTGGAAGACATGCAGATAATAAAATTATATGAACATGCATGGGAAGAATACATATCTGCTATGGGAAAATAGTTATCCCCAGAAGAAAAAGAGGAAACAAAGATGGGTAATCATGTGTATTTTAGTTGTCTCTATCACTGTTCTCCTAAAGTTATATTAAAAGTGACTGTTTTAAAATAAGTAACAGGAACCTGACTTCTACCATAGCACTCCCAGGGGGTCATCTTGGAACCCCATTACTCCCGGCTCCTCATAAGAGTAAGGACTGGACGGTGTATTATTGAGTATGAAGTTCGCCTTGCTTTTCCCTCCTGGCACACAATGGCTAAGGTTTTCCTAAAATCCAATCATTATATATTTTGGATACCATGAATTCAAAGTAATGGATTTTCTTATAAGGAGGATGGTGTGAAGTTTGAATAGGTAACTTTTCAGTAAATCAATGACCCATATATAAAGAGTGGCTGGGAAGAGTCCACACTGAGCAGGGAGTGGAATATGTTAGGGAGAATCAAATAAAGCATGTTGGGTTTATTTGTTAAATAAACTAACCCAGTTTTAACCACTGGTGATATAAAGCAAACCTCCATGGTTAGGGTTTTCTATAGTATAATAAAGACTCTCCCCTGTTCACACTCCCTCAGACCAGAGGTTCTCAGAATGTGGTCACCAACCAATAGCATCAGCACCATCTGGGAACTTGTTAGACATGTTAGTTTCCAAATCGAAACTCTGAGCGTGGTGCCATCAGTCTGCTTTAACAAACTATTTAGATTATTCTGAGACACATTAAAGTTTACTAATGACTTCTCTAGACTGTTTGTTGATCATAATGAAAACAAAATATTAAAAATCACTACTACCATAATAACAATCCACATGTGCCCCCCGTAACACCAGCACCAATCCAAACCAACCAGAAAGAAAAAGAGGAAAATAGAGGGTGTCAAAAAAACCCTAAGTAGAAGAAAGGCCTAAAACTAGTAATTAAAATAAACTATTAGAAAACTTTAACAGAAAAGCAGACCAAATCAAATATAATGTTTTAAAATAATAGACTTAGCAACCTGACAAGAGAGAGAAAAAGATTAAAGATAATGATAAAATTTAATTCAAGAAAGTAAGTGAAAGTTAAAAATCAGAAAAAGGGAAAATAAATGAAATGTCTTATAAAAATTCTAACATCTGACCCATATAGCACTTCTTTCATACCAGGCACTGTTCTAAGAAGGGTATGTCTTCTATCTCATTTAATCCTCCCAAAAACCCTATGAGATAAATACTGTTTGCCATCTTCATTTTATTGCTAGGAAGGAAAGGCAAAGAGTAGAAACTTTGCTGAAAATCGAACAGCTGGTAGGTAAGTGAAGAGCAGAAATCCAGTTAGCAGAGCAAAAAAAAAAAAACCCATTATCTATTAAGAGAGGTCATATTAAAAATAGAAATAAAGCCCATGAAATTAATGAGTTTAAAATGTAAAGTCAAGAATTAGGCTATGCAAAATATGCAGTGGGGCAGGAAACAGAGGCGAAACAAAGAATGAGGTCTCTAATGGGCTGTGAAGATGGGTGTGCCTTTCCAGGGTCAAGGCAAAGGCCTTACTGTTCCTGGAAGAGAAGTGGGGTGGAGAGATTGGCAGACCCTCACACCTTCCCTTTCACTTAACTCCCTCTCACGTTCAGCTCTACACAAGTCAGATGCAGATTTTCTTAGATTTACAGAGATCTACAGTACAAATACCATGCCTGTTACAGTGATAGGACTTCATTTTATTCTTTTTTACCAAATATAGAAAACCTTTGGTTTGTCCTGGCTAATTATGAGTCAGTTGGCTTTGAATAAATTGAAGATTTGATTTTGATTTGTTTTCACCGAATCTTGTATATGATGGTTTCAAAGTTTTTGAGGACCTAAATTTTCCACTAACTATCCAGTAGCAATGAGAACCCAGAGGCCATTAGTATAACTACTGCTACGATTTGGGGTTAAGGACAATTAAAATGGCCTTCTAAATTTTGTTAAGTTTTTGCCCTCCTACTCTTATTATGACTCTAAAATCAGGAGGCGATACTAAGATGTTCCAAGAACAAGGACAAAATATCAGTGCAGTTCACACTCCAGCAGTCTCCCACTCTCAAAGGTGAAGACAGAAGAATGAGAGTTTCAGCTTTCTGTTTTCAGATGCGTCCTGGGTGCAGGCCGAAGATAAACTGCCTAAAGCTGTGGCTAATAAGAAATAGTTGGCTTAAAAGCCAGTAGGAAGTTTCTTTGTTTTTTCTCTTTGGGGAGAGATCCAGAAGGGAGGTGAATTCTTTCCTAACCTAGATGATCAAAGCTGGGTAAAATGCTTAATCAAATTGGAGGCAATACTGAAAGGGTAGCCACTTTTCTGGACTGAAAAACGGATACTCAGCACTACTTTTGAAAGAAATGTTTAGAATTGAGTCACTGTGCTCTTCTGCTAAAAGGGAAAAAAGAAATGTTGGGAATAATAAAACTGAAAGGGACAATAAATTGGGCAATATTAATATACTTTTAGTTCACTAATAATTCAGAGTGGATATGTTTTAATTAAAAACATTTTAAATAAGTAATATATGCATATAATACAAAAATTTAAAACCACCAGCAAATACACTGTTAAGATGAATTTTCTCTTTTACTCCTGTTCTTTGGTTTTCTAGTTTTTCCCAACTAAGAAGGGTACCAAATAGATACTGTTAAATTTAAAGATTTTTAAATGTTTTAGATTGTCAATTATTTTATTTTTATTGTCAGTAGGGGGTACACTATAAGTTGCCTTTTGGTAAATTTCCTATACTTTTAGCCTATGCTTTATTTGGCAGATGCTAACAAATAAACAAAACCTTTCTTCTGCATTCAGTAAGCACTGTAGGACCAATATGTTCATGTGTGTACTTTTTACTGATGTGTGCCTTTACATTGAAACAGATGCTGTAGATTTTGGCATAGGCAGTGGGTGAAATCTGCAATTGTCTCCTGCTATTAAGCAAAGTTTGACAAAGAGATTTTTAATCAAATATATTGGAGGATGCCATAAAGCCAGTCTTAAGAAAAATAAAATGAGAGTGAGAATAATAATAATGATGACCATTATTTATCCAGCACCTATTGTGTCCTGGATCTTTTAATGCATTACTTCAAACTTTAGGCTCAAATACGCATAGCAACTCTGAAAGATAACCATTAGCATGGCTATTAAAAGATTCAGACATACACAAAGCCTTACAGTTAGTGACAGCCAGAGTTCAAACCTAGGTATTTCCATTTCCAAAATCTGTATACTTTCTCTTATATACTGTTGCTTCTCACACTGGTCCATGCAACTTCTTTTTTTGTTTGTTTGGATTTTAATTGACAAATAAAAATTGTATATGTTTGTCATATACAGCATATTTTTTGAAATATGTATACATTGTGGAATGGCTAAATTCAGCTAATTAATATATGTATTATCAACATACTTTTTTGGGGGTAAGAACACTTGGCTCAGTGTGGTGGCTCATGCCTGTAATCCCAGCACTTTGGGAGGCTGAGGATGGCTCAGGAGTTCAAGACCAGCCTAGGCAGCATGGCAAAAGCCCATCTCTACAAAAAAATGTAAAATCAGCTGGGCAGGTGGTGTATGTGTATTAGTAGTTCCAGCTACTTGGCGGGTTGAGGTGGGAGGATGATGTGAGCCCGGGAGGTCAATGCTTCAGTTAGCTGAGATTACACCAATGCACTCCAGCCTGGAAGACAGAGTAAGACCTGTCTCTAAAAATTTTTTTTTAAATAAAAATACTTAAATTTACTCTTAGCAATTTTGAAGAATATAATATATTGTTATTAACTCTAATCACCATGTTTTAAAATAGGTCTCTTTAAATTATTTCTTCTATTGAATTGAATTTTGAATTTTGTATCCTTTGACTAATATCTCCCCAGCTGCTCCCATTCCCTGGTAGCCACCATTCTACTCTTCAATGAGATCAGCTTCTTTTAGATTCCACTTGTGAATGAGATCATATGGTATTTGTCTTTCTGTGTTGCCTTGTTTCACTCAACATAATGTCCTCCAGTTTCATCCAGGTTGGTGTAGATAACAAGACTTACCCCCTTTTAAAGATTGAATACATTTTCTTTATTCATTCATTTATTGATGGACATTTAGGTTAATTGAATAACTCAGCTATTGTGAATAATACTGTAATGGACATGGGAGTGCACGTATCTCTTTTACATCTTAATTTCATTTCCGTTGGATATACCCCATAGTGGGATTTCTGGGTCATATCATGGCTAGATCATATGGTAGCTCTATTTACTATACTTTTTTGAAGAACATTTATGCTGATTTTTATACTGGCTATACTAACTTACATACTTTTTTTTTTTTTGTACTTTAGGTTCTGGGGTATATGTACAGATCATGCAGGACTGTTGCATAGGTACACACATGGCAATATGGTATGCTGCCTCCATCCCCTCCCGTCACCTACATCTGGCATTTCTCCCCATGTTATCCCTCCCAGACCTCCCCACCTCCCTGCTGTCCCTCCTTTGGCACCCCCCAACAGAACTCAGTGTGTGATGCTCCCCTCCCTGTGTCCATGTGTTCTCATTGTTCAACACCTGCCTATGAGTGAGAACATTTGGTGTTTGATTTTCTGTTCTTGTGTCAGTTTGCTGAGAATTATGGTTTACAGATTCATCCATGTCCCTACAAAGGACACGAACTCATAGTTTTTAATGGCTGCATAGTATTCCATGATGTATATGTGCCACATTTTCCTTGTTCAGTCTATCGTCCATGGGCATTTGAGTTGGTTACAGGTCTTTGCTATTGTAAACAGTACTGCTATGAACATATGTGTGCATGTGTCTTTATAATAGAATGTTGTAATCCTTTGGGTATATACCCAGTAATGAGATTGCTGGGCCAAATGGAATTTCTATTTCTAGGTCCTTGAGGAAACACCACACTGTCTTCCACAATGGTTGAACTAGCTTACACTCCCACCAACAGTGTAAAAGTGTTCCTATTACTCCATATCCTATCCAGCATCTGTTGTCTCCCGTTTTTTTATGATCGCCATTCTAACTGGTGTGAGGTGGTATCTCAGTGTGGTTTTGATTTGCATTTCTCTGATAATCAGTGATGTTGAGCATTTTCTCATATGTTTGTTGGCCTCATATATGTTTTCTTTTAAGAAGTGTCTGTTCATATGCTTCTCCCACTTTTGGATGGGTTTTTTTTGTTTGTTTGTTTTGCTCTTGTTACCCAGGCTGGAGTGCAATGGCGCGATCTTGGCTCACTGCAACCTCTGCCTCCTGGATTCA
The DNA here is from genome assembly GCF_030222135.1 of Aotus nancymaae. Lineage (NCBI taxonomy): Eukaryota > Metazoa > Chordata > Mammalia > Primates > Aotidae > Aotus > Aotus nancymaae. Next base: position 38,330,087 of record NW_026988413.1, read on the forward strand.
AGCAATTCTCCTGCCTCAGCCTCCTGAGTAGCTGGGATTACAGGCACGCGCCACCATGCCCAGCTAATTTTTTGTATTTTTAGTACAGACAGGGTTTCACCATGTTGACCAGGATGGTCTTGATCTCTTGATCTCGTGATCCACCTGCCTCGGCCTCCCAGGGTTTGTTTGTTTTTTTCTTGTAAATCTGTTTTAGTTCTTTGTAGATTCTGGATATTAGCCCTTTGTCAGATAGGTAGATTGCAAAAATTTTCTCCCATTCTCTTGGTTGCTGATTCACTCTAATGATTGTTTCTTTTGCTGTGCAGAAGCTGTGAAGTTTGATTAGGTCCCATTTGTCTATTTTGCTTTTGTTGCCAATGCTTTTGGTGTTTTAGTCATGAAGTCCTTGACTATACCTCTGTCCTGAATGGTTTTGCCTAGGTTTTCTTCTGGGGTTTTTATTCTGTTAGGTTTTATGTTTAAGTCTTTAATCCATCTGGAGTTAATTTTAATGTAAGATGTCAGGAAGGAGTCCATTTTCTGCTTTCTTCACACTGCTAGCCGGTTTTCCTGATAACATTTATTAAACATTTTTTAATGTTTTCCCCATTGCTTGCTTTTGTCAGGTTTGTCAAAGATCAGATGGTTGTAGATGTGTGGCATTGCCTCCAAGGCCTTTGTTCTGTTCCATTGGTCTATATCTCTGTTTTGGTACCAGTACCATACTGTTTTGATTACTGTAGCTTAGTAGTGTAGTTTGAAATCAGGTAGTGTGATGCCTCCATCTTTGTTCTTTTTGCTTAGGATTGTCTTGGCTATGCAGGCTCTTTTTTGGTTCCATATGGCGTTTAAGGTGGGTTTTTTTTTTTTCTGTGAAAAAGGTCATAGGTAGCTTGATGGGGAGAGTCTTGAATCTATAAATTACTTTGGGCAATATGGCCATTTTCACAACATTGATTCTTCCTAACCATGAGCATGGAATGTTTCTCCATTTGTTTGTGTCCTCTCTTATTTCCTTGAGCAGTGGCTTGTAGTTCTCCATGAAGGGATCCTTTACATCCTTTGTTCATTGTTCCTAGGTATTTTATTCTCTTTGTAGCAATTGTGAATGGGAGTTCACTCATGATTTGGCTCTCTGTTAGTCGGTTATTGGTGTATAGAAATGCTTGTGATTTCTGCACATTGATTTTGTATCATGAGACTTTGCTGAAGTTGCTTATTAGTTTAAGGAGATTTTGGGCTGAGATGATAGGGTCTTCTAAATATACAATCATGTCATCTGCTAATAGAGACAATTCGACTTCCTCTTTTCTTAATTGAATACACTTTATTTTTTTTCTTGCCTGATTGCTCTGGCTAGAACTTACAATACTATATTGAATAGCAGTAGTGACAGAGGGCATCCTTGTCTAGTGCCAAATTTCAAAGGGAATGCTTCCAGTTTTTGCCCATTCAGTGTGATATTGGCTGTGGGTTTGTCATAAATAGCTTTTATTATTTTGAGATATGTTCCTTTGATACCTAGTTTACTGAGAGTGTTTAGCATAATGGGCTGTTGAATTTTCGTTGAAGGCCTTCCTTGCATCTATTGAGATAATCATGTGGTTTTTGTCTTTGGTTCTGTTTACATGGTGGATTATGTTTATATACTTGCATATGTTGAACCAGCCTTGCATCCCCAGAACGAAGCCTACTTGATCGTGATGGATAAACTTTTTGATGTGCTGTTGCAATTGGTTTGCCAGTATTTTATTGAAGATTTTTGCATCTATGTTCATCATGGATATTGGCCTGAAGTTTTCTTTTTTAGTTGAGTCTCTGCCGGGTTTTGGTATCAGGATGATGTTGGTCTTATAAAATGATTTGGGAAGGATTCCCTCTTTTTGGATTGTTTGGAATAGTTTCAGAAGGAATGGCACCAACTCCTCTTTGTACATCTGGTAGAATTCAGCTGTGAACCCATCTGGTCCTGGACTTTTTTTGGTTGGTAGGCTATTAATTGCTGCCTCAACTTCAGCTCTTATTATTCATCTGTTCAAGGTTTCAACTTCTTCCTGGTTTAGGCTTGGGAGGGTGCAAGTGTCCAGGAATTTATCCATTTCTTCCAGGCTTACTGGTTTATGTGCATAGAGTTGTTTGTAGTAATCTCTGATTGTAGTTTGTATTTCTGTGGAGTCAGTGGTGATATCCCCTTTTATCTTTTTTTTTTTTGCATCTATTTGATTCTTCTCCCTTTTCTTTTTTATTAATCTGGCTAGTGGTCTGTCTATTTTGTTGATCTTCTCAAAAAAACAGCTCCTGGATTTATCGATTTTTTTGAAATATTTTTTGTAATCTATCTCCTTTAGTTCTGCTCTGATCTTAGTTATTTCTTGTCTTCTGCCAGCTTTTGAGTTTTTTTGATCCTGCTCCTCCAGCTCTTTCAATTTTGATAATAGAGTGTCAATTTTAGATCTTTCCTCGCTTCTCTGGTGGGCATTTAATGCTATAAATTTCCCTCTAGACACTGCTTTAAATGTGTCCCAGAGATTCTGGTATGTTGTGTTTTCATCTTCCTTGGTTTCAAAGAACATTGTTATTTCTGCCTTCATTTCATTGTTTATCCAGTCAACATTCAGGAGCCAGTTGCTCAGTTTCCATGAAGTTGTGCAGCTCTGAGTTACTTTCTTAATTCTGAGTTCTAATTTGATTGCACTGTGGTCTGAGAGACTGTTTGTTATGATTTCTGTTCTTTTGCATTTGCTGAGGAGTGATTTACTTCCAATTATGTGGTCAGTTTTAGAGTAGGTGCCATGTGGTGCTGAGAATAATGTATATTCTGTGGATTTGGGGTGAAGATTTCTGTAGATGTCTATTAGGTTTGCTTGGTCCAGATCTGAGTTCATGTCCTGGATATCCTTGTTAATTGTCTGTCTCATTGATCTGTCTAATATTGACAGTGGAGTGTTAAAGTCTCCCACTATTATTGTGTGGGAGTCTAAGTCTCTTTGTAGGTCATTAAGAACTTGCCTTGTGTACCTGAGTGCTACTGTATCGGGTGCGTATATATTTATGATCATTAGCTCTTCTTGATGCATTGATCCTTTTACCATAATGTAATGCCCTTATTTGTCCCTTTTGATCTTTGTTGGCTTAAAGTCCATTTTATCAGAAACTAGGATTGCCACTCTTGCTTTTTTCTGCTCTCCATTGCTTGAAAATCTTCCTCCATCCCTTTATTTTGAGCCTGTGTGTGTCCTTGCACATGAGATGGGTTTCCTGAATGCAGCACACCAATGGGTTTTGACTTTTTATCCAGTTTGCCAGTCTGTATCTTTTGTTTGGGGCATTTACTCCATTTACATTTAAGGTTAATATTGTTATGTGTGAATTTGATCCTGCCATTTTGATGCTAGCTGGATATTTTGCCCATTAGTTGACATATTTTCTTCATTGTGTTGATGGTCTTTACCATTTGGTACATTTTTGGAGTGGCTGGTACTTTCCTTGTTTAGTGCTTCTTTCAGGAGCTCTTGTAAGGTAGGCCTGGTAGTGACAAAATCTCTCAGCAATTGCTTGTCCATAAAGGATTTTATTTCTCCTTTGCTTGTGAAGCTTAGTTTGGCTGGATATGAAATTCGAGGTTGAAAGTTCTTTTCTTTAAGGATGTTAAATATTGGCCCTGACTCTCTTTAGCTTGTAGGGTTTCTGTGGAGAGATCCACTGTGAATCTGATGGGCTTACCTCTGTTGATGACCTGACCTTTCTTTCTGGCTGCCCTTAGCATTTTTTCCTTCTTTTCAACCCTGATGACTCTGACGATTATGTGCTTTGGGATTGCTATTCTTGAGGAATATGTTTATGGTGTTCTCTGTATTTCCTGGACTTGAATGTTGGCCTGCCTTGCTAGGTTGGGGAAGTTCTCCTGGATAATATCCTGAAGAGTGTTTTCCAGCTTGGATTCATTCTCTCTGTCACATTCAGGTACATCTATCAAACATAGATTAGGTCTTTTCACATAATCCCATATTTCTTAGAGGCTTTGTTCATTTCTTTTCACTCTTTTTTCTCTATTTTTGCCTTGTTGTTTTATTTCATTGAGTTGATCTTCAATCTCTGATATCCTTTCTTCTGCTTGGTCGATTCGGCTATTGAAACTTGTTTATGCTTTGCAAAGTTCTCGTGCTGTGTTTTTCAGTTCCATCAAGTCATTTATTTTCTTCTCTAAGCTGTTTATTTAGTTAGCATCTCATCTCACCTTTTTTCAAGGTTCTTAGTTTCTTTGCATTGGTTTAGCACATGTTCTTTTAGCTCTGAGAAGTTTGTTATTACTCACCTTCTGAAGCCTATTTCTGTCAATTCATCAGATTCATTCACCATCCATCTTTGATCCCTAGCTGATGAGGAGTTGTGATCCCTTGGAGGAGGAGAGGAATTCTGGTTTTTGGTGTTTTCATCCTTTTTGCACTGGTTTCTTCCCATCTTAATGGCTTTATCTACCTGTGGTCTTTGTATTTGGTGACTTTCAGATGGGGTCTCTGAGTGGACATCCTTTTTGTTGATGTTGAAGCTATTTCTTTCTGCTTCTTAGTTTTCCTTCTAAGTCAGGCCCCTCTGCTGCAGGACTGTGGGAGGTCCACTCCAGAACCTGCTTGCCTGGGGATCACCCATGGGGGCTGCAGAATAGCAAGGGTTGCTGCCAGTTTCTTCTTCTGCTATCCTTGTCCCAGAAGTGTACCCACCAGATGTTGGCCTGAACTCTCTTTTATGAGGTGTCTTTTCGTGTATGTGGTTGGGGAGTTGCTTGAGGAGATAGTTTGTCCTTTATAGGAGCTCAGTGTATGTGCTCGGAGCTCCATTGTTCCGTGCAGAGCTGCTGGGCAGGTACCGTTAAGTCTGCTGTAGCTGAACTCATAACTGCCTCTTTTCCCAGGTGCTCTGTCCTAGGAAGGTCGGCTTTATTTTTAAGTTCCTGTTGTGCTGCTGCCTTTTTTCATAGATGCCCTGCCCCACACGTAGTCTAGTCACAGTTGGCCAGTGGAGGTGTTGCTGAGCTGCCGCAGGCTCTGCCCAGCTGCTGTGTGTACTGCCTCAGTAGTGGGGGACTGCCTCGGTAGTGGGGGATGCCCTTTCCCCCACTGAGCTGGACCGTCCTGGGTCCAGCTGCGCTTGCTGCGAAACTCTCAAACCAGAGCATTTCAGATTGCTTGTTTTGTTGAGGTGGTACCCATCAAGCCAGATTGCCTGGCTCTTTTCAGTCCTCTCCCTTTCAGTTGAATGGGTGGCTCTGTCTCCCCGGTGTTCCAGGGGCCAGTTGAAATGGCCACCCAGACTTGTGTGAGTTTCTGTGCACCAATCCAGCACTGGCTGAAACCACCATACTGAAAACTTGTGGCGCTTTCATACTGGTAATCTCCTGGTCTGTGGACAGTGGAAACTTGTTTGGAAATGCAGTGAGCACTCACCCTCTGTGCTGTTCTCACTTGGAACTGCACTCCGGAGCTGTTTCTATTTGGCCATCTTGGATCCTTTCCCTAACTTACATTCTTACCAACAGTGTTTGGTGTGCAAAAGTTCACTTTTCTCTACATCCTCTCTAACACTTATTTTTTGGCTTTTTGTTAATAGTCATCCTAATAGATGTGAAGTGTCTTAATTTACAGTTTTCTGATGATTAGTGATTTTGAGCATATTTTATATACCTCTTGGCCATTTGTATGACTTCTTTTGAGAACTGTTCATTCAGATCCTTTGCTTATTTTTAAAAATAGGGTTGTTTCCTTACTATTTAATTGTTTGAGTTCTCTTTATATTTTGGATAATCACCCCTTAGCAGATGTATGGTTTGCAAATATTATCTCTCATTCTGTTTTTTTCTTCACTATGTTGATTGTTTCCTTGGCTGTGTAGAAGCTTTTTTGTTTGATGTGATCCATTTGTCTATTTTTGCTTTTGTCGCCTGGGCTTTTAGGTTTATGTCCAAAAAATCATTACTCAGACCAATGCCATGGAGCTTTTCCATGCCACCTCTTAAGAAAGAATGGGTATGGAATTGCTGAGTGCAAAGAAAAATTAAACACAAAAAACAGAACTAGTATAGGATAACATGTGAGAAGAAACCACAAGATTCAAACAGAAGCTGGGGTATATGCAACAAATATTGGGTTACATTTTAAAGCTATTCCATGATTTATATAACATCACATCATAAACTAATGTTTTCCTTTTGCTGATGTCATTTTCTGTACTACTTGTAAAAGTTATGTTGTCACACTAGATCTTATGGAGACTCTTTGGAAGGATGTTTTTTCTTTCTGAATTTTTGTGCTATTTTGCTTGCTTAGTTTCCAGTGCAGGTCACCCGGGCCTGGATACTCTAAAACCATTTTCTGGACAATTGGGCTGAAGGTCAACCACATTTAGTGCAAGATCTCCACACTGATTCTAAGTGGTTACTGGACAAACACCTGTGACAGAATATATTAATGAATTTCCAAGAAAAAAACTATAATGGTTGTTATCAATTGTTTTATAACTAGTAACCTTAAAGTTTAATGGCTTAAAGAAACTATATTACCTCACAGTTACCATGGGTAAGGAATCAGGTGTCTTTGGTTCCAGGTCTCTTACAAGATTTAAGGGATTGTCTGAAGCTGTAGTCATCTCAAGGCTTGACCTAGGAGAATCCACTTCCAAACTCATTCATGTGGCTGTTAGTTGGAGACATCAGTTCCTTGCCACATGGGGGTCTCTATAGAGCAGCTCACATGGCAGCTGGGTTCCTTCAAAGCAAGCTAGCAAGTGAACAAGAAACAGTGTTCTACAAAGAATTTATAATTTTATATAATCTAATATTGGATATTGGAAGCGGCATTCCTTCACTTCTATACTATTTTCTATCTTGCCTACACATAAATAAATCCAGCCCATACTCAAGGAGATGGGATAACATAAAAGCATAAATATCAGTATATTAGGATGCTTGGGATATCTAACATGGTGCCAATAAATGTTTAATAAATAAACAGGTAAAAAGATAAATTTTAAAATGTATCATACAAGTGAACATGTATCAAGCTTTCCATTTAACTCATTAATTCATGAGAAAATATTTTATAAACTGCTCAAGTGAAAACAAAGTACCAAACAGTTATTGTCAGATCCGAAATGATGAAATGATTTTTATAAATGGCTATTGTATTAATCTGTTTTCATGCTGAGATAAAGACATATCTGAAACCAGGCAGTTTACAAAAAAAAAAAAAAAAAAAAAAAGGTTTAATGGACTTACAGTTTCACACAGCTTGGGAGGCCTCACAATTATGGTGAAGGCCAGGAGGAGCATGTCACATCTTATGTGGATGGCAGCAGGCAAAGAGAGCATGTTCAGGGACACTACTTTTTTTAAAGCTATCAGATCTTAAGAGACTTATTCACTATCACAAAAATAGCACAGGAAAGACCTGCCCCTGTGATTCAATTACCTCATACGTGGTTCCTCTCATGACACATGGGAATTGAGGTAGTTACAATTCAAGATGAAATTTGGGTGGGGGCACAGCCAAACCGTATAATTCTGCTGCTGACCCCTCCCAAATCTCATGTCCTTACATTTCAAAACCAATCATGCCTTCCCAACAGTCCCCCAAAGTCTTAACTCATTTTAGCATTAACTCAAAAATCTGCAGTCCAAAGTCTTATCTGAGACAAGGCAAGTCACTTCTGCATAAGAGCCTGTAATACCAAAAGCAAATTAGTTGCTTCCTAGATACAATGTGGATACAGGCATTGGGTAAATACAGCTGTTCCAAATGGGAGAAGTTGGCTAAAACAAAGAGGCTACAGGCCCAATGCAAGTCTGAAATCCTGCAGGGCAGGTCAAACCTTAAAGCTCCAAAATGGGTTGGAGTCAAGATGGCTGAATAGACACAATTCCAGTGCACAACACCCAGTGAGAGACACACAGAAATCGAGAGATCTCCTAGCTCCAACTGAGGTACCAGGTTCATTTCAATGGGTCTGGTCAGATGTTGTGCAAAGCCCAGGCAGGGCAGACTGAGGCAGGGAGGTTTGTTGCTTCACCCAGAAAGTGCATCTGACTGGTGAGTCGGAGGCTCCCTCTCTGGCACTCCGGTCCAGAAACAGCGCTTTCCCCAAAGCCTCAGCAATACACAGAACAGGGGATCTTTGCAAGTCAAGTGCTGGGAATTACAAGCTCAGAGTTGAATAATAACCCAGGACAGCATCCCAGATTGGCACACAGATCTAAGCAAATGCATAAGCCCATAAGCCAGCCAAGAGAGCCTGAGGACCGAGCTATCACCCCCTCCCCTTGTCCAGAGAGAGAGGGAGCTGAAAGCGGGAAGACAGACGGAGCAGCTGGGCGGCCCCCTCCCTCATGACCAGAGAGAGAGGGAGCTCAAATTGGGGAGACAGACAGTGCGGCTGGGCAGGTCTCTACCCTCCCCGACAAACCCCAGAGGGCTGAAGCACTAACTCTAGTGGGTTATGCAGCCAGTGCCTCAGTCTGAGCTGAACCCTGAAAGATCCAGCCCCGTGGAGTAAAGACGCAACCCACCATTAAAGAGGCAGGACTAGACTTCATGTATTAACAAAAAACACAGGAAGCCTACTTAGCAACGGGTGGTGTTCTTGACCACCCAGCAGTGCCTCCAAGTCAGCAGAAGAGGCAGGCCTAACCTCCCAGTGTAAACAAAAAAGACACAGGAAGCTTACCTAGCAAACTGAAGGAGTCCCTGGAAACCAAGTAGCACTTCAACAGGCAGACAAGCGACCTCGTCAAGCAGCTCCCTGAGATCAGAACTAGATAAATCAACCAAGATGGGAAAAAAAACAGCACAAAAAAGATGAAACCATCAAGGACCAGAACACCTCTTCTCCTTCAAGGGATCATAACCCCTTATCAACACAGGAACACAACATGACTAAGAAAGAATGTGACGAATTGACAGAAACAGGCTTCAGTAGGTGGATAATAACAAACTTTTCTGAGCTAAGGGAACATGTTCTAACTCAAGGCAGAGAAACTAAAAACCTTCATAAAAGGTTAGACGAAATGCTAACTAGAATAACCAGCTTAGAGAAATACATAAACGACTTGATGGAGTTGAAAAACATAGCATGAGAACTACACAAAGCAAACACAAGTTTTAATAGCCAAATTGATCAAGCAGAAGAAAGGCTATCAGAGATTGAAGATCAACTCAATGAAATAAAAAGGGAAGGCAAGACAGCAGAAAAAAGAGTGAAAAGAAATGAACAAAGCCTCCAAGAAATATGGGATTATGTAAAAAGAACTAATCTACCCTTGATCGGTGTACCTGAATGTGACAGAGATAATAAATCCAAGCTGGAAAACACACTCCAGGATATTATCCAGGAGAACTTCCCAGCCTAGCAAGGCAGTCCAACATTCAAATCCAAGAAATACAGAGAACTCCACAAAGATATTCCTCAAGAAGAGCAACTCCAAGGCACATAATTGTCAGATTCACCAGGGTTGAAATGAAGGAAAAAATACTAACGGCAACCAGAGAGAAAGGTCAGTTCACCCACAGAGGGAAGCCAATCAGACTCACAGTGGATCTCTTGGCAGAAACCCTACAAGCCAGAAGAGAGTGAGGGCCAATATTCAACATCCTTAAAGAAAAGAACTTTCAACCCAGAATCTCATATCCAGCCAAACTAAGCTTCTTAAGTGAAGGAGAAATAAAATCCTTTACTCACAAGGAATTACTGAGAGATTTCATCACCACCAGACCTGCCTTACAAGAGCTCCTGAAAGAAACACTAAACACGGAAAGGAACAGGTACCAGCCACTGCAAAAGCACAACAAATAGCAAAGACCAAAAATGCAGGGAAGAAAATGAGTCAGCTAACGGACAAGGAAACCAGCCAGTAACAAAATGCAGGATCAAATTCACACATAACAATATTAACATTGAATGTAAATGGCCTAAATGCCCCAATCAAAAGACACAGATTGGCAACCTGGATAAAAAGTCAAGACCCCTCATTGGTGTGCTGTATTCAGGAAACACATCTCATGTGCAAAGGCACACATATTCAAAATAAATGGATGGAAGAAGATTTACCAAGCAAATGGAGAACAAAAAAAAACTGGTTGCAATCCTAGTCTCTGATAAAATGGACTTCAAACCAACAAAGATCAAAAGAGACCAAGAAGGGCATTATATAATGATAAAAGGATCAATCCAACAAGAAGAGCTAACTATCCCAAAAATATATGCACCCAATCCAGGAGCACCCATTACATAAAGCAAGTTATTAATGACCTAAAAGGAGGTTTAGACTCCTACACAATAATAGTGGGAGACTTCAAGACTCCACTGTCAATATTAGATCAATGAGACAGAAAATTAACAAGGAAATCCAGGACTTGAATACAGAACTCAAGCGGACCTCGTAAACATATAGAGAATGCTCCACCCCAAATCCACAGAATATACATTCTTCTGAGCACCACATCACACTTACTCTAAAATTGACCACATAATTGGAAGCAAATCCCTCCTCAGCAAGTGCAAAAGAACAGAAATCATACCGAACAGTCTATCAGACCACAGCATAAATTAGGACTCAGGATTAAGAAACTCATGCAAATCCACACAACTACTTGGAAACTGAAAAACTTGCTTCTGAATGTTGACTGGATAAACAATGAAATGAAGGAAGAAATAAAGATGTTCATAAAAACCAATCAGAACAAATACACAACTTACCAGAATCTCTGGGACACCTGTAAAACAGTGTTGAGAGGGAAATTTATAGCAATAAATGCCCACATGAGAAACAAGGAAAGCTCTAAAATCAACACCCTATCATCAAAATTGAAAGAGCTAGAGAGGCAAGATTAAAAAAACTCAAAAGCTAGCAGAAGACAAGAAATAACTAAGGTCAGAGCTGAACCGAAGGAGATAGAGACATGAAAAACCCTTCAAGAAATCAATAAATCCAGGAGCTGGTTATTTGAAAAGATCAATAAAATAGACCACTAGCCAGACTAATAAGAAAAAGAGAGAGAAGAATCAAAGAGATGCATTAAAAAATGATAAAGGGGCCAGGCGCGGTGGCTCATGCCTGTAATCCCAGCACTTTGGGAGGCCGAGGTGGGTGGATCACAAGCGCAAGAGATCGAGACCATCCTGGTCAACATGGTGAAACTCTGTCTCTACTAAAAATACAAAAAATTAGCTGGGCACGGTGGAGCACGCCTGTAATCCCAGCTGCCCAGGAGGCTGAGGCAGAAGAATTGCCTGAACCCAGGAGGCGGGGGTTGCAGTGAGCCGAGATCGCACCATTGCACTCCAGCCTGGGTAACAAGAGTGAAACTCTGTCTCAAAAAAAAAAAAAAAAAAAAAAAAAGATAAAGGGGATATCACCACTGATTCCACAGAAATACAAACTACCATCAGAGATTAATACAAACAGCCCTATGCACACAAACCAGTAAACCAGGAAGAAATGGATAAATTCCTGGACACTTGCACTCTACAAGACTAAACCAGGAAGAAGTTGAAACTCTGAATAGACCAATAACAAGGGCTAAAGTTGAGGCAACAATCAACAGCCTACCAACCAAAAAAAGTCCAGGTCTAGATGGGTTCACAGCCAAATTCTACTGGACTTCAAAGAAGAGCTGGTTCCATTCCTTCTGAAATTATTCTAAACAATACAAAGGATGGAATCCTCCCTAACTCATTTTATGAGACCAACATCATCCTGATACCAAAACCTGGCAGAGGCTTAACTAAACAAGAAAACTTCAGGCCGATATCCAGGATGAACATTGAAGCAAAAATCTCAATAAAATACTGGCAAACTGAGTGCAAGAGCACATCAAAAAGCTTATTCATGACCATCAAGTAGGCTTGATCACAGGGATGCAAGGCTGGTTCAACATATGCAAGTCCATAAACACAATCCATCATGTAAACAGAACCAAAGACAAAAACCACATGATTATCTCAACAGATGCAGAGAAGGCCTTCAACAAAATTCAACATCCCTTCATGCTAAAAACTCTCAATAAACTAGGTATTGACAGAACATATCATAAAATAATACAAGCTATTTATGACAAACCTACAGCCAATATCATACTGAATGGGAAAAAGTTGGAAGAATTCCCATTGAAATCAGGCACTGGACAAGGATGCCCTCTCTCACCACTCCAAGTCAAATAGTACTGGAAATTCTAGCCAGAGCAATCAGACAATAAAAAGAAATAAAGTGTATTCAATTAGGAAAAGAGGAAGTCAAACTGTCTCTGTTTGCAGACGACATGATTGTATATTTAGAAGACCCCATCATCTCAGCCCAAAATCTCCTCACACTGATAAGGAACTTAAGCAAAGTGTTCGTATACAAAATCAATGTGCAGAAATCACAAGCATTCGTATACACCAATAAAAGAATTAAAGATAGCCAAATCAAGAACAAACTGCCATTCAAAATTGCTACAAAGAGAATAAAATACCTAGGAATACAACTAACAAAGGATGTAAAGGATCTCTTCAAGGAGAGCTACAAACCACTGCTCGTGGAAATAAGAGAGAACACAAACAAATGGAAAGACATTCCATGCTCATAGTTAGGAAGAATCAATATTGTGAAAATGGCCATACTGCCCAAAGTAATTTATAGATTCAATTCTATCCCCATCAAACTACCAAAGACCTTCTTCACAGAACTGGAAAAAAACACCTTAAACTTCATATGGAACCACAAGAGAGACTGCATAGCAAAGACAATCCTAAGCAAAAAGAACAAAGCCAGAGGCATCACACTGCTGGACTTCAAACTATACTACAAGGCTACAGTAATCAAAACAGCATGGTACTGGTACCAAAACAGAGACATAGACCAATGGAACAGAACAGAGGCCTCCAAAGCAACACCACATATCTACAACCATCTGATCTTTGACAAACCTGACAAAAACAAGCAATGGGGAAAGGACTCCATGTTTAATAAATGGTGTTGGGAAAACTGGCTAGCAATGTGCAGAAAGCAGAAACTGGACCCCTTCTTGTCATCTTACACTAAAATTAACTCCAGATGGATTAAAGATTTAAACATAAAACCTAACACCATAAAAACACTAGAAGAAAACCTAGGCAAAACCATTCAGGACATAGGCATAGGCAAGGACTTCATGACTAAAACACCAAAAGTAATGGACACAAAAGCCAAGATAGACCAATGGGATCTAATTAAACTTCAGAGCTTCTGTACAGCAAAAGAAATCATCATTGGAGTGCACTGACAACCAACAGAATGAATGGGAAAAAAATTTTGCAATCTACCCATCTGACAAAGGGCTAATATCCAGAATCTACAAAGAACTAAAACAGATATACAAGAAAAAAACAAACAACCCCATTCAAAAGTGGGCAAAGTATATGAACAGACACTTTTCAAAAGAAGACATACATGAGGCCCACAAACATATTAAAAAATGCTCATCATCACTGGTCATTAGAAAAACGCAAATCAAAACTGCATTGAGGTATCATCTCACACCAATTAGAATGGTGATCATTAAAAAATCTGGGTACAACAGATGTTGGAGAGGATGTGGAGAAATAGGAACACTCTTACACAGTTGGTGGGAGTGTAAATTAGTTCAACCATTGTGGAAGACAGTGTGGCAATTTCTTAAGGATCTAGAAATAGAAATTCCATTTGACCCAGCAATCCCATTACTGGGTATATACCCAAAGAACTATAGATCATTCTACTATAAAGACACATGCACACCTATGTTCATTGCAGCCCTGTGTACAATAGCAAATACCTGGAACCAACCCAAATGCCCATCAATGATAGACCGGACAAAGAAAGTGTGGTACATACACACCATGGAATACTATGCAGCCATAAAAAACGATGAGTTGATGTCCTTTGTAGGGACTTGGATGAATCTTGAAACCATCATTCTCAACAAACTAACACAAGAACAGAAAACCAAACACCGCATGTTCTTACTTATAGGCAGCTGTTGAACAATGAGAACATGTGGACTCAGAGAGAAGAGCATCACACACTGGGCGCAGTTGTCGGGGGTTAGGGGAGGGACAGCAGGGGGTGGGGAGGGATATCATGGGAGAAATGCCAGATATAGATGAAGGGGGAATCGAGGCAGCAAACCATCTGGTTATGTATGTACCTATGCAACAACCCTGCATGACCTACATATGTGCCCCACAACCTAAAGTAAAATAACATATTTTTAAAACAAAATGCTCCAAAATTATCTCCTTTGACTCCATGTCTCACATCCAAATCACACTGTTTCAAGTGATAGGTTCCCATGGTCATAGGTAGTTCCACCCCTGTGACTTTGCATGGTACAGCCTCCCTCTTGGCTGCCTTCATGAGCTGGCTTTGAGTGTCTGCAGCTTTTCCAGGTGCACAGTGCAAGCTGTCAGTGGATCTACCATTCCAGGTGTGGAGGACAGTGACCTTCTTCTCATAGCTCCACTAGGCAGTGCCCCAGTGGAAACATTGTGTGGCGCTCCCACCCCACATTTCCCTTCTACACTGCCATAGCAGTGGTTATCCTTGAGGGTCCTAACCCTGCAACAAACTTCTGCCTAGGCATCCAGGTGTTTCCATACATCCTCTGAAATCTAGGTAGAAGTTCCCAAACCCCATTTCTTGACTTCTGTGCACTTGCAGGCTCAACACCACATGGAAGCTGCCAAGGCTTGGGGCTTGCACGTTGTGAAGCCACGGCCCAAGCTTTATGTTGGTCTCTTTCAGCCACTGCTAGAGCATCTGGGATGCAAGACACCAAATCCCTAAGCTACACACAGCACAGGGACCTTGGGCCCAGCCCACAAAACCACTTTTTCCTCCTAGGCCTCCAGGCCTGTGATGGGAGGGGCTGGCATGAAGACATCTGGCACTTCCTGGAGATATTTTCCCCATCATCTTGGGAATTAACATTTCAATACTCATTGCTTATGCAAATTTCTGCAGCTGGCTTGAATTTCTCCTCAGAAAATGAATTTCTCCTTAGATTTTCTTTTCTATCACATTGTTAGGCTGCAATTTTTCTAAACTTTTATGCTATGCTTTTCTTATAAAACTGAATGCTTTTAACAGCCCCTAAGTCACCTCTTGAATGCTTTGCTGTTTAGACATTTCTGCAGTCAGATACCTTAATGATCTCTCTCATGTTCAAAGTTCCACAAATCTCTAGGGCAGGGGCAAAATGCCACCAATCTCTTTGCTAAAACATAACAAGAGTCACCTTTGCTCCAGTTCCTGACAAGTTCTTCATCTTAATCTAGGATCACCTCAGCCTGAATTTCATTGTCCATATCATTATCAGCATTTTGGTCAAAGCCATTCGAAAAGTCCCTAGGGAGTTTCAAACTTTGCCACTTTTCCTGTCTTCTTCTGAGCCCTCCAAACAGTTCCAACATCTGCCTGTTACCCAGTTCCAAAGTCCCTTCTACATTTTCAGGTGTCTTTTCAGCAGCACCTCATTCCTGGTACCAATTTACTATATTAGTCTGTTTTCACGCTGGTGATAAAGACATACCTGAGACTGGGCAATTTACAAAAGAAAGAGGCTTAATGGCTCACATGGCTGGGGAGGCCTCACAATTATGGTGGAAGGCCAGGAGCAGCAAGCTACATCTTATGTGAGTGGCAGCAAGAAAAGAGAGGGTTGTTCAGGGAGAGTCCTGTCTTCATCAGATCTCGTGAGACTTATTCACTATCATAAGAATCTCATGGGAAAGACCCATCCCCCTGATTCAGTTGCCTCCCACCGGCTTCCTCCATCAACAAATGGGAATTGTGGGAGTTGCAATTCAAGATGCGATTTGATTGGGGCACAACCAAACCATATCAGCTGTAAAACTGGCAAAACTGATCAATATCTATAGGGCAATAATCAGTGATATTCTACTGGATGCAATTTACTTTTCTTTGGACAGAAATTATTCTCATTACTCCCAGTTTTCTACAACTAACTTCTATCTCTACAGTGTTGTAAAACAATATCAGCAAAGGCAGAGATAACCTGGATTGCTGAAATAGACAGTATTCCCACTAAATTTCAAAATTTTCTGTAATTTTTTCTTAGAAATGCATGGCACAAACTGGGAGAAAGTGCACAACAGGAAAATCCAGGGAAGAGAATTGTTTTACTTCTTTTTAAATTTGTACAGTGTTTGGATCACGTCACTGGAAAACTATAATCCTTGATCTTTAGAATATAAGATTTTCTGAATATATTAGAGTATCTCAGATGTATCTCTGTACCTTCACAATATGTTCCTGGCTTCTTATACATCATTCTTAACCTTGTAGAATATAGAACATCTCTGATGAGAGAGATTGAAACTAAACCATGCCAATGATCCAGGGAGTGATGGGCTCTTGCAGGTAGATCCCGAGTTCTCATTGCTAAATAAGAACCAGGATTCTATCAGCAATTGCCAAACACAGGTGGGCCAGCTACATCAAAATCCTCTGTGGTAGGAGTAGGGAGATAGAGTGATTGAAACTAAACCATGCCAATGATCCAGGGAGTGATGGGCTCTTGCAGGTAGATCCCGAGTTCTCATTGCTAAATAAGAACCAGGATTCTATCAGCAATTGCCAAACACAGGTGGGCCAGCTACATCAAAATCCTCTGTGGTAGGAGTAGGGAGATAGAGTGATTTTTTTTGTCAAAAATTTTGACTCTTGGACTCTATCCTGGACATACTGAATCAGTATGCTTTGATGAGGCCTGGATAATCTTATTTTTAATGTATTCCTCACATAATTCTATTTAGCCAATTTTATGATCCACTAGCCTAGATCACTTCTTGTTAAAGGCTTTGACCAAAATGCAACTGAAGAGTTTATTGAGGCCTCTGAATCTACCACAGAGTGGTTATAGGTGGCCTTCTTCCTGAATTTCTCCAGGTGACTATGGAGACAAAGATTTCTCCTCTTCTGGGTCATTAATAAAGAAAGCTCAACTTTGAGAAAACATATACCTTGCTATACACTTAGCTCTAAAATCATTATGGAAAAAAATAAAGTAACAAGAGATACAAATACACAAATGTTTTCTTATATCCTCAAACCATAGACTATGGTATTATAGAATTACCTAATTTTCTTCTTCATAGCCTCAATAAAAAAGAGCCTTTTGTTTTTAGCATCAGTCAGTGGGCGTTTCAATAGATATTTGAAGTGTCCTGCTGAATCCTATTGGAATAAGCGAAAAACAATTATGTACACTTTTCCTACTATGCAAATGTTGCTGAATCAGTTCACTACATTTGAAAAGCTGCAACTATTTGAAATTCAAATGAACATTTACCATCTGTGGTCTTCATTAACATTATAATGGCATCATGATTTCAGACATTTCTGTTGATGAATATTAGTTTTCTTGAGTCTTATACTGCTACTTTTAATTTTGTAGTCCATAAAGTATAACAGGTAATCTGTGATTTATTATATATAAATCATTGAGTGAGAAGAGACTTTAGAAATGATCAGTTCCAATGTCACTATTTTACAAGAAAGGAAACCAAGATTCAGAAAGGGGAACTCTTATGGGCTGAATTGTGCTTCCCCCCAAAAATGCATATGTTGAAGTCATAACCTGCAGTACCTCAGAATGTGACTGTATTTGGAGATAGGATCTTTAAAGGGATAGTTAAATTAAAATGAAGTCATCAGGGTGAACCCTCATCCCCTATGATTGATGTCCTTATAAGAAGAGGAAATGTGGACACAGACATAGAGGAAAGATGATGTGAAGACACATGAAAAAGACAGCCATCTATAAGCCCAAAGATAAGCCTCAGAAGAAGCCAACCCCTTCAGTTCAGACTTCTAGCCTCCAGAACTGTGAGAAAAAAACTTCTGTTGGTTAAGCCACTCAGCCTGCAGTACTTTTTTACAGCATCCCTAGCAAACTAATACAGGAACCAAACTGCTCAAGGTTATAGAGCTAATTAATTGTAAAACTGACATTAAAATTCTGGTAGGTCTTTCTGCTTTTCAGTTTGGTATACGATCACATGCTGTATAATGATGTTTTGGTCAATGATAGACCACATATACCATAATATACAAAAGATTGTCATGGAGCTGAAAAATTCCTATCACCTAGTAACATTGTAGCAGTGATGTCATAGTACAACAAATTGCTCACCTGTTTGTAATGAGGCTGGTGTAAACAAACCTGCTGCACTGCCAGTTGTATAACGGTCTTGCACATACAATTAAGTACAGTAACTAATGCTTAATAATGATAATAAACAACTATGTTATTGGCTTATGTATTTATTATACTATACTTTTTATCATTATTTTAGAATATACTCCTACTTATTTTTTTTAAAGTTAACTGTAAGACACCCACGGGCACATCCTTCAGCTTAGGTTAATGTGTGTGCTTGTGTCTTAGTTTTTAACAAAATCGTTTAAAAGGTAAAATATTTAATAAAAAATGTTATGGAATAAGGATGTAAGAAAGAAATTATTTTTGTACAACTGTACAACGTGTTTGTGTTTTAAGCAAAGTGTTATTACAAAAGACTCAGAAAGTTAAAAATTGTTAAGTTTTCAGATTGAAAAATTATAGTAAGTTAAAGTTAACCTATTATTGAAGAAAGAGAAAATTTAAAAATAAATTTGGTGTAGCATAAGAATTCAGTGTTTATAAAGTCTATACTTGTGTAGGATAATATCCCAATCCTTCACATTCACTCACCACTCACTCACTGACTCACCAAGAGCAACTTCCAGTCCTACAATGTCCATTCTCAGTAAGTGCCCTGTACAGGTATACCATTTTTATTTTTTATACCATATTTTTACTGTCGCTTTTCTATGTTTAGATATGTTTGAATACACAAGTATTTGCCATCATGTTACAACTGCCTACAGTATTTAGTACAGTAATATGTCTACACATGTAGGCCGTATGATATAGCCTGTTGCTCCCAGGCCACAAGAAGCAATAGGCTGTACCATACAGCCTACATGTGTAGTAGGCTATACCATCTATGTTTGTGTAAGTATACTCTATGATGGTCACACAACAACAAAACCACCTAACAACACATTTCTCAGAATGTATCCTCATCCGTAAATGACACATGACTCTATTTTTTTCTGTCACTAGACTATATAAAAGATCAATTCTCAAAAAATTATGTTACGCAGAATTATAGTACTATCACAGAGAAGTTTGAAGATTGTTCTTGTTCTTCACTTGCCTTGAAAATTAGGTCATCTCATTGAATATTGTATATTAGCATAGGGTTGAACATTAGTTATAATGCATTTGTGTCCTGAAATCCAAACTAAGGATTCATATCACATCAATACATGACCTGTAAGACATGAAAACCTCTGACTCTCTTTATTATAACTATAATAATCTCATCTTTGGCACGAAATCTCCACCCCAATCACACAGCTATCTTCTTACATACTATGCGTAGTGTCTGCAATTCCCTGTCTCTTTCTATATATAGTTTGATTCCAGCTGTCATTCTACCGTGACAGATAGCTTTTAGCCTACAGTTGTAGCTGAAGCCTTACAATTTGGTGCTAAGAAATTAAAAATCACAAAGTTTTAGAATTCTTTGATAGAGTCAGAATTTTTAAATCTATTTGGAATTTTTCTTTTTTTACACTTCATCTATAATTTGTCTACCAAACTAAAGAAACTAAAGTAACTATTGTATTCAGTTTTATAAAGTGATTGGCATCTTTCAGATTAAGAATAATAAGCAAATAGAAAAATCTTTGTTGTTAACATGGAGCCACAAGTCCTGCAGCACAGATTTTATGTAGGGTTGCTTAATAAGACATAGGACACCCTGGAATATTTGGGAAACAATTATAATTTGAAATTATTTATTGTTTCCTTGAAATTTAAATTTAACTGGCTGTCCTGTATTTATAATTGCTTAATATGGCAACCCTAATTTTATGAATTTTAATGAAAGATTGAATACCAAGATTTCTCCTTTTAATGAAAGGCCCCAGGACTTTTTCTTGCTAACGTGTGCAGAAAAGATCATGTTAAGCACATTCGATCCTTAGTTCTTCAAAACAGAGACCTATTTATTGAAGAGAGAATGATCTAAATATAAAACAGATTGTCCATTACCATCTACCAGACTAACCCATTTATAAAGGAAAACCAAGTTTATTTCTTATTGCACTATGATAGGTCACTAATATTGACTGTGCTCTAGTAGTGACTTAGGAAGAGAAGGTGAAAGAGAGCTGTTGGTTAGAGTTGGAGAGTCTAGTTTAAGGTGGGTCTTTCAATATGGTATGAGGGTTGAATGAGATGCAGCAAAGTTTATGAAATAATAGTTTAGGATTGGTGGACCCAGCAAAGCAAGGGTTTTGAAGTTGGTCTTGAAGAATGAACAGCCTTTGATGAGACCAGTGAATGATCAACCACTAAACATGGGGGCAAGTTTAGTGGTTGAAGATTTGGATAAGCAGATTTCCAGAACACTCTTGTAACAAATTATAAATAACAAAAGAATTAATAACAGTAAGAAAACAAATGCTAAAGTTATTTACAACTTCATCTTCCAGAGCAAGAATTTTGTGGAATAGTTAAGTCATGTTAATACATACTGTCCAATAACAAAACCATCTAAATATAGACAGTAAACTGTGTGGCTATAGATCAACAATTCTCTAAGTGCGGTGTAAGGACCACTCAGATCCTGAAATTTTTTTTTTTTTTTTTTTTTTTTTTTTTTTGAGACGGAGTTTCGCTCTTGTTACCCAGGCTGGAGTGCAATGGCGCGATCTCGGCTCACCGCAACCTCCGCCTCCTGGGTTCAGGCAATTCTCCTGCCTCAGCCTCCTGAGTAGCTGGGATTACAGGCACGCGCCACCATGCCCAGCTAATTTTTTTGTATTAGTAGAGACGGGGTTTCACAATGTTGACCAGGATGGTCTCGATCTCTTGACCTCGTGATCCACCCACCTCGGCCTCCCAAAGTGCTGGGATTACAGGCTTGAGCCACCGCGCCTGGCCCTGAAATCTTTTTAGTGAGTTCACGAGTTTGTTTCTTTTCCAACTATATGTCTCTGTGAGACCAGATTTTCCTCATATATTTCAACCAAAATAACATATTGTAAGAAGAAATTGAATCAGATATGAGAACTCAGCTCTCTACTACTAAGCCAGACATTACAAATTTGCAAAAAAACACAATGCTACTTTTCTCATTACATCATTTTGTTGTTGAAAATATAGTTATTTTCAAGAGCTATACAGAGTATGAGGTTTTACACTATTTGCAAGTTAACAAATTAACTTACCATAGTTTACTGAAGGCTAATGAAAGATGTAAGACTCCGGTATCTGAGTTGAAAGACTGTTATCACAAAACCTGTAGCTAGCATGTCCATATGTTTACACCTGTTTCCCCCAGTCAGTACCAGTTCCGCTGGGGAGGCACAGATGGACCTAGCTAGATGCAAACACACCCAGTGGGTTGCATGATAGGAGAGGAAGTCTGAGTTTGAAGAACCTGCTATTTCTAGCAGGCAGTAAGCAAGCCTGTTCTTTTTCCTGGCAGGAGACCCCACCTTATCTCTCAAGGCTGCCTGCTGCCTTTGATACCATGAGAACACTTGGGTCAAGAGCAAACAGACTGTTGCATTCTTGGTATATATTGCAAGATGTCAGAGCATGAGACACCTAGGCAGACAGGTCACCCAATAGTTATTTTTCATAAAAACATATAATTTATGGCAACATGCCCTAGATATATTCTTGTTATTTTAAGTTAAGTAATATTTAAACTTTTTCTTGGTTTTGTTATTGGTAAATATCAATAGTTATGATGGATTTGAACAAGCTCTCTGGGGTCTCAGTAATTTTTAAGAACATAAATACATCCTGAGCAAAAGTTTGAAAACCACTGCTGTAGATGGTTTCACTTCTTACCTTTATATCCCTTTCAGTTATTTCCCTTCCCCTTAGTCCTGGAGATAAGTTATTACTGCTGGCAAGGGAACAGTGCATGCTCTGGAATAAACTTTTTAAAATGTTCTCTTGATAACTCACCACTGTTAATCATCACTGCACTGTTTGCCCCAGAGTACATAAAGAGTTAGGTGGCTTCTGACCTAGATGGCAATACTTTGCAGAGGGGCTTCTGGTTTTTTTCATTCTCTACTCCTTGATTTCAGGACGGAAAAAGTCAGTTCTGAACCTTGGCTGACTGCTATGTGTACCATTAGTTAATCTTCAGTTATATTTTATTAGAAATCTTCTGAACTGTTTTTTTGTTTGTTTGTTTTTTCTTGAAAATTCATTGTTCTTCTTTGTGTTTATTCAGTAAACATTCCTTTTCTTTTAAGTCTGTCCAGCAGAAACATAGGACATTCCTTGATTATATATGTTTATATTGTGACAGCACAAGGTCTTGGTTGGCTTCACGTCCTTTCTTATTTGTATTTTCTTAGGACAAGACATTCCAGATTCTTATTCCAAAATAGCCACTTAATGATTCTTCAGACTATGTAGAATATGGTCAAACTGAAATATCTTATCATTGCAAACAATACATGACACAAGTACAGAAAATTTAGTTTCTACCTTAGACACTTCTGCAATATTTCTTTAGTAATGAGCAAATACTGCTTTTTAAAATAAAAAATTGCATTTAATTATAAAAGTAGAGGAAGCTAGATCTTTTAATATAATAATTAGTCAGTAGCACAGACTTTAAAGCTGATGCTTCCATTCAAATTCAAATGGAATATAGGCCATTGGACTGCAGGTTCCTTAAGGTCATGAATTACATCTTATTCATCTTTCTATCCTGAACACCAAGAAAGTGTTTGAGCACCCTATAGGTACTCAATAAGTGTAGTATTGAAGAGATGAATAATAACACAAGTGTATTAAGTGTTAATATCATAGAAACTGTAGATGTTCCCATGGAGTTATCTGCTTTCTAGATCACTCAAATGTCCTCATTCCAATCTCCAAATTCCTGAACATATTTTTTTAATAGATTTCTACCATAACTGAGTATATCCAAATTTTCTGTTAAACCACATAAAATTCATGATTTTGTAGAATGGTCAAATAATAGCTATTTACAGTGGCTTATCCTAAATAGATCTAGGTTAATGTTAATCTTTTGTTTTATATATAATTCGGTAGGGGTAAAGTAAAGAAAATGAAACAGGTGGATGTTCCCTCAAATGAAATAATCTCATCATCTTTCTACGTTGCTGGAAAGTGGTTGGATTCAGGGTGAGGGATACTATCACTTGTTAGAGCTACAGGAGGCATTTGTGAATGGATCAGCAAACCCTAATCAGACATATTTTGTTTCTGAACCACTCATGCTCATGTTAATGGAAGTCTAAAGGGAAGAGAATGTGAATTTGGATTAGAGCTCTGAAACGAATGCAGAATGCTATAGAGTTATGTAGTTCTTTCTGAAAATTGAAGCAAATATATACACAGTATTTCATTCTGTACTTGGGATTTTAAAAGATCCTACATATTTCAATTTATCATAGGAAATGCAATCCAAGAAAAGGAAGTTCTAATTGAATCAGTGATTACCATTCTGGCCAACGATTACTTGAGTAACTGGCCAATCTCTTGGTTTTAATTATCCCACTGAAACCTTTTTTTCTGTAAATAATATGCTTTACACTGGCATTGTTTGGATTCTTAGAAATGTTGGATTTTCCTACCTTTTATCTCCAAATAAATGTGTGACTATTTTATTGGTTAAAGCAAATGCTGATACAATATATGCAAGTTTCTGAGTGGCTTGAGGCAGCAAATGTGCTTAGAACAATGTATTTCAAACTTTTTTAGCTGCTAAACCTCAATAGGAAATTTATTGCGTATCATGATCCCAATACACACACACACACACACACACACACACACACACACAACTGAAGCAAAAGTTTCATAAAGTAATATTTACCTTTGATATTCAGGATTCATACTCATAATATTAGTGCGAATTAGTGTTTAGTTTTATTTCATTCTGTTTTATCAAAAAAATAGCCACAACCTACTATATGTTTCCTAAAGCACCATTAATTCCCCACCAATAATTGGGAAACAAGAAACAATTCATATGTAAACCCATAAAATTTGTATTTCAATAAGAGCTGATACAAAAAATGTAAACAGGTACAGTTGTCTACAGA
Source organism: Aotus nancymaae (assembly GCF_030222135.1). Taxonomy (NCBI): domain Eukaryota; kingdom Metazoa; phylum Chordata; class Mammalia; order Primates; family Aotidae; genus Aotus; species Aotus nancymaae. The sequence goes on from NW_026988413.1 coordinate 38,354,295, forward strand.
AATGAAAACTTGTGGGAGAACTTCCTTAGTGGAACAGAAAGCCTCAGCAATATTTTTTGAACAATTGGAGAAAATTTAGAAGGACTGCCTGAGGGTGGGATTTTATTGTTGGTTAATCTTTGGTGTTTGGAATCAGATGCCTTCTATAACTTCTATTTACTATGTTTTAAATCTACATATGCAATGTTATTTTGATTATTTAAAAAATGTATAATCTATTTTCTGAGAACTTGTTATTACTAACCATGGTTTTAATAATCATATTGTTTTTCAGAAATGCAATTCTCATGGCTGGCAAAGGATTACTAAAGATATATAAAATAATCTATTATTGACTGTGTTTGTACATATGTGTACAGTCAGCCCACAGTATCTAAAATGGGATTGGTTCCAGGACCCTTGCAGATAGTAAAGTCTGCAGATACTCAAGCCCCTTTGTAAAAAGGTGTGGTATTTGCATGTAACTTATACCCATCCTCTCAGATATTTTAAATCATCTCTAGATTGCTTTTAATACCTAATACAGTGTAAATGCTATGTAAGTTGTTGTTATATTGTATTATTCTATTTGTATTATTTTATTGTTGAATTATTATTTATTTTTATCTTTATATTTTTAATCCTCAGTTGGCTGAATCTGCAGTGGTTGAATCTGGGTTGGCTGAATTCACAGACCTGAAACCCATGGATATGGAGGGCTGCCTGTATCAATATCTATATTTATACTTTTCTGTATATAAGGAAATATATATGTATATATATCATATTAAATGGTCATAAGTCTAAAGGTAAAGCAGGGAAAGGACATAGGGAACACTGGAGGGAAACAGTTGCAATCTTACAGTGGTGAGAGAAGGTCTCAATGAGGTCACATTTGCATTAAGACCTAAAATGAGAAGAGCAAGCCATGTGAATGAATATCTTGAGGAAGAGCTTTCCACGCATAGGGAACTGTGATTGCAAAGAACTTGATACAGAGGCTGTCTACTGTGTTGAAAGAGGAGCAAAGAGGCCACCTTGGTGAGTCAGAGTGAATGAAAGATGAGTAATAAGAGATATCACAGAGGTCACCTGGACCAATTGTAGAGGACCCCGTGAGACACAGTAATGATTTTGGCTTTTATTTGGAGTAAAATGTGAAGCCTCTGGAGAGTTGGGAGCAGAGGAATCATAATTTGTCCTACAGTTAGACAGAATCTCTCTGGCTGCTGTGTGCTCTATAGACCGAATGAGGGCTAAGGGCAGTATGGGAGAAGGGAGACCATTTCCTTAGCCTTGCAAGAATCTATGCTAAAGATGACATTGGCTTGGCTAGGTGGTAGCAGTGAAGTGGGGAGAAGTGGTAGGATTATGGATTTATATTGAAGGTGCTGCTGAAAATATTTGCTTACAGATTGAAGGTAAGCATAAGAGAAAAAGAGGAGTCAAGGATGACTCCAAGGATTTTGACTTGAATTGCTGGAAGAGCTCTGATAGATCAATTAAAAAATAATGAACACCACAATGACAAAATGGGCCAGAATATAATTGAAATTAAACACAAAGTGATTTTTCTCTTTAAGCAGTATGTTTCTAGTACATTTTAATTGAAAAAAGTGCACAGATCGTAAGTATACAGCTGAATGAACTTTCACAAAATAAATAAAACACAGGCATGTAGCCAGAACCTAGATCAAGAAACAGAACATCACCTGCACCCAAGAAGCACTCGCTCCAAAAAGTCACTATTTTAAAAATTAACTCTGTATTTTTGTTAAACTTTTCTAAATAGCAGTTGAGATAGAGCAACAAACCACAGAGTGGAGGAATTCTCAGAAATCAGGGGAAGAAGTGTTAAGAAAGTCACCCTGCAATCCTGTGATAGGAATTAGTCACCTGCTTCATCTCATGAAATTCATACTGAAAAGTTCTTTCCTAATAATACAATGTGAGACAGACAGATGGTAAAAATAGATACATTTTTCTGAATAGGTTTCAGAGTTAGAAAGTTCACAGGAGTTGCTAAAAAGAAAAGAACGCTGACTTGACAAAAAAAAAAACTTTTAAAAAAAGTGAAGTTGAATATACTAAGGTCAAATGATTTTTATTTTTAAAGTAAAATATTTTCTAGAAAGGTGGTAATGATGAGCATCTGAATAAGAAGCTTTAGATGATGACACTAAAAACAGAACATGCAACACAAAAAACTATGGTTTTCTCAGAAGTTATATATGAAAAAAAAAATCAGCCAAATTGGGTGTGTAAGAGGCTGGGGAGAGAATGACAGGAAAAAAAAGAAATAAAATTATTTCCTAGATGACTCTGGGAGTTTTTCCCACATTAAAAAAAATGTAGTTTGGAAATAAAAATCTTACATTTTGAAATTTAAGATCCCTTCTGTAGATGCTGAAAATGCAAAATGATTATAGGAGTTTATCACTTCCTTATTTTGGTAGCATTGAAAATATTAAGTACATCTAAAAAGTCACTGTTTTTATTTTTGGTTAAAAAAATATGATTGTCAAAATACATTCATGTGCCCTTTCAGCCAACATTGGACTGAATATAGAATGGTGGACCCATAGGGTTATAATACTATATTTTTACTCTACCTTTTCTATGTTTAGATACACAAATACTTAACCATTGTGTTATAATTGCCTTCAATATTTAGTACAGTAACAAGTTATACAGGTTGGTAGCCTAGGAGCAATAAGCTTTACCATGAAGCCTACGTGTGAAGTGAGCTATCCCATCTAGATTTGTGTACATACACTCCATGTTTGCACAATAATGAAATCACCTAATGACACATTTCTGAGAATGTATCCCTATCATTAAGTGATCCATGACTATAATAGAAATTATTAAGAAGAGCAAATCTTGATCCCTTTATTTAAAAAATCTAAGAAAATTACACTGTACAATTATTATATTGGAATTTTTATTTTTGTTTATTTATTTTGGCCTCCCAGTACTAATTAACCCTTCTTTGCGTAAGACATCCCTATTTTGTCCTGAGGAAATTATTTTTTCCTGATGGTGTACAATCTGTAAGGGGGAAGTTAAAGTACTTTAAACTCCCTTGTCAGCAAATTGACTTGTGCCCCAAAGGAAGCAAATTATGCTCTCTCTCTCTCTCTCTTTGGAATATTAATTGTGAGCTAAGTGACCAAAAAGAGTATGTGATTAATGCTGATTCATTGGAGAGACTGTCCCCCAAAGACGGTGTCCCTCATTTCCTGAAGCTGCCCTGATTTCCATTCTTTTTGAGATGGATTCCTCAACTTTTCTTTCACCTCTGGGAGTCACCTTATGTCCTTTTTCTTTTTTGCCCAAGATAATCAGAGTTGTTTTCTATTTCTTGCAATCAAAGAATACCAACTGGTAACATTCTAATGCTATTCATCAGAGAAAGACTCCCTTTTCAAAATTTAACTAACAATAACAATTTGGTTGGATATTGAATGAACATTTAGATGAAGATAAGGAAATATTTTATATTTATAAATAGAAATATTTTAAGGAAAAATATTCATTAGTGACATCCTATTTGAGATACATACTTAAGAATAAATTTGATAATTACTAAAATAATTTGTATGTATACACACGTGTATGGATATGTGTATAGTAAGTGCAGCTATGAAGTTTTTCATTTTAAAAAGACTGTAAGCAGTATGAATTATATTGTTTTTATATTACCACAATTTCTAGAGGGCAAGATCTACTCTGCTGTTTATGCATAAGATTTTGATGTTTATTCTTTGATGGTGATAAAGATAGTGAAACTAAACCATAATCCTGCCAGAAAAAATATCCCTGTTCTATGTTTTTGGAGTCTATTTCTTATAATGACTGAAACTTGATAAATATACTATGAAAGTATTTCAAATAACATGCAATAACTCATTTAAATTGTTGTTCAAAACAAAACTTTTTTGGGCAAGTATATGAATTGTGAAGTAAGAGACTTAGGTTCGGACCCTTATTCTTGTCTGTCCTGGGCCCAAGTTTCCTCAACAGAAAAATGAGAACACCTACCTTATTTCTAACAAGTCCTTGAAAAATGATCACTTGTTATTTTATTTTATTTATTTATTTTTTTTTTGAGACAAAGTCTCACACTGCCGCCCAAACCGGAGTACAGTGTGTGATCTCGGCTCACTGCAACCTCTGCCTCCCAGGTTCAAGTGATTCTACCGCCTCAGCTTCCTTAGTAGCTGGGATTACAGGCGTCCACCACCACTCCCAGCTATTTTTTTGTATTTTTAGTAGAGACAAGGTTTCACCATGTTGGTCAGGCTGATCTTGAACTCCTGACCTCATGATCCGCCCACCTCAGCCTCCCATACACTTGTTATTATTAATAATTATGTTGATAGATAAAAACTAGTATTTCCAGAAGCTACTTGTATCAGAAATCAGTTTATAAAATTTGCATGTTTGGGGGATAAACTTTGAAGAAAAAAGATTTTCATATTTAAATTCAAACCATGGCTATCTAGAAGTTGATTTCTTTTAAAGGAGAGTTTTTATTTTTAAAATAATTTAGAAAATTACTTATTTCTAATTGGAAAAAAAGACATCTGTAAGTATTTCATGCTGACAACACAGGATGCAGCTATGCAAATATAATTTTTTTATCATTCTTCTCAGGCTATGTAGAAATTTTTTTAGAAAACTGAGAAATGACTAGAAGCATTGAAAAGCCAAGTAAGGTCCTTTCAATAATTGGCAGACAGCGATAAATGAGCCTGTGGATTACAGCCAAAGAAAGACTCCTTCATATTCATTTAAATATGTATTGATCTTATTCTGCCTAGAAAGACTACTCTACTTGATACACCTAAATATTCTTAATATTATCCTCCCTTAATTTTTCAAGCTAGTTCTATTACTTTAAGTCTGATACTGTGCCTTTTGATGTCAGTTAACAGACTTGACAATTCAAAACCGGAAAACAGAGACATCAGATATATCATGCCTTGCCAAATCATCTAGGTATTTTATCTTTAAAATGCCAACTTCGAGGGTCATGGATCCAAGATGGCCGAACAGGAACAGCTCTGGAGTGCAGTTCCCAGCGAGAACAACGCAGAGGGTGAGTGAACACCGTATTTGCAAATGAGTTATTACTGCCCAAGACAAGGAGATTCCCAGGCTGAAAAGTGCCACGAGTTTCCAGCGAGGCTGTTGCACATTCATATACCATTCATATACCATTTTATTGCAAAAGCATAATTGTCATCAGATATTTTAGGTATCTTCAGTGAATGTCTACTCACCCTCGGGTATGTTCATGGGTTTATCCAGTCTTCTTTTGTTGTTATTGTCCTAATCACCTTTATAAGAAGGTGACACTAGAATGGCCGGTATGTTCCATGACTGCAGGAACCACACTGACTTTGTTTACTGCCATATTCCAGCTAGTAACCATACAGTCTGGCACACAGTTGGTGCTTAATCACTATTTTTTGAATGATATATTTCAAACTTGTGGAAGCCCATGCACTTGGTGAGAAACCAAGGATGACAGTACCCCTAGGTCTGTCTTTATTTTCCTCAGCAGTTTTCTGATGTTGACACTATCCACTTAACAGCATTCTGTCAGGAGGCCTGTATGCTGACTGGAACGCATGAAGGCTTAAATTACCCAAACTCTGCTTGCCAGATATTCTTATACCAAGTCTAGCAATGTACCTGGTTCTGCCTCAAATATTCATGTGTTACTGCAGACACATAATGGTGTGGGTGGCATTATGTGCGAACATGCTTTTGAAATTGTTGAACTATGAAATATTTCAGTGCAGTTCCTTCAAGTAATCTCAGATATATCTGAAAAAAAGGAGTCTATTTTATAGTCACATAATTTCTATCAAAAATTAAATAAATAAAAGGCACAGAGGGTACCTTACTGTCCCTGGATCCAACTCTATACATTGTCCAATATAAAGAACAGGAAAGAAAAGAAAAAAGAAAAGAAAAGAAAGGAAAGGAAAAAGGGAAGGGAAGGGAGGGGAAAGCAGGGGAAGGCAAGGGAAGGGAAGAAGGGAGGGAGGAAAGAAGAGAGAAAGAAAGTGAGATAGAGAGAAAGAAAGTGAGATAGAAGAGAGAGAAAGCCAGCCAAAATCATACAATGAACTCTTTTTTTTTTTTTTTTTTTTTGAGATGGAGTTTCGCTCTCGTTACCCAGGCTGGAGTGCAATGGCGCGATCTCGGCTCACCGCAACCTCCGCCTCCTGGGTTCAGGCAATTCTCCTGCCTCAGCCTCCTGAGTAGCTGGGATTACAGGCACGTGCCACCATGCCCAGCTAATTTTTTGTATTTTTAGTGGAGACGGGGTTTCACCATGTTGACCAGGATGGTCTCGATCTCTTGACCTCGTGATCCACCCGCCTCGGCCTCCCAAACTGCTGGGATTACAGGTGTGAGCCACCGCACCCGGCCACAATGAACATTGTTAATGTTTTGAATTTCTAATGTTCTCCTGTCTCCCTTCCGCCAATTATTCCTCAAGAAAGGAAAGGGGGATACTCAATATTTAAGAGTCCCTATGTGACAGATGCTTTACGTGTAGGATCTACTTTAACACTTACAACAATGCTGGCATATAGATATTACTTACACTAATTTACACATGAGACTACTGGAAATGAAGTGAACTTCCCAAGGTGCATTTAATTAGTGAACATCAGAGTTAGGATTTGAGTCTTTGCCTGTTTGATTTTAAAACCAGTGTATTATATCTCAGTATAGTAAATGTGCACTGAAATTTACACACCCTGAAAGAACTATCAGATGTTTAACCATTTTTTTCTCACCCGTATTTTAATTACTGTGCTGTTTTCAGACTTTTTCATGGTGAAAGTGGAATAGTATGGGAGACTTCATTAAGGGAACTTTTCAAAAAGGGAATTTATAATGTGTAGCTAAAAACTATGTTTAAGTGTTTAAGTATCACTTTGCTACTTCAGTTTTACAGCTTATTTAGTTCCAAATGGCAGAATTATTGAAGTAAACTTTTCACTGTGTAGAAATGTTCTCTCATGAAAAAAAGTTCCTTGCTTTAGAGAGTATGATGTTGGAGCAACCTAAAGCGTACTACAGAAGCCTGTTAGAACAGATTACCTGAGTCAGCAACTCTGTACAGACACAATCTGAAAAATTTGTGAATTTGGGTAAACACTTCTGGATACCAAACATTTCTGGGTTCCAGCCTTTGGGCGCATATTTTAAATAAACAGATACCATTCACTGCTCTTTTCTATCTGTGACTGTAATTTTTTAAACTGTCGAAAGAATAGGCTAACCTTTGCACAGAGCACAAACATAATCATTCCCCATGAGTTATTTGGGCTGGGGATTAGATATAATTTTGTTGTCTATTATTTCATAAGATTCAGGTTAAAAACCAGTAACAGTATGTAATATGATGATTGCCTGTAAATGTTTTCTGGAAGGGATGGTAGAGGAAGAAAACAGCAAAATTGTGGTAAGTGGGAAACATTTTATGTAAAATCAAACTCTTAACAGAGTAGGATCATAAGTGGTAAAAAATATGTATGTGGTTATATGTTTAATCTATACCCTGAGGGTGAGTCAGTGCCAGATTAGCCATTTGAAAAATGTTTCAATCCTGTAGAAATTAGACATTTACAGTTAAATATATTTTTATTGAATGTTTTATTCTGCACAAGCATGATGAAGCAAGCTTACTTTTTATTCTAATAATAAAATATTATCAAAAATAACTCATTCATATTTATATGTCCACTTTGCATTATTTTTGACTCATAGTAAGTATGCAGTATATATTTAATTGAATTATAATTTCATATTTTGTCGTAGTTGTACACAAACTACATTCTTTTCTACTCTAATCAGATATACTACATCTAAAGCTGAATGAATTTTGTGTATTTCATTAATTATCTTTGCACATATAGCATATAGGGATTTACTTTAAATAAATTCCATTTGGAAACCAAGACATTACTAGCTTTTTATTATTATTTTACCTTCTAGCAAGAGGAAAGGAATGAAAACCAACTTTCATTGAATACCTATTATGTGCTGTTCCAAACAACTTGCACAAATATTATCAATCATAGCATTGTTCATATACCAGTAGATGGTGCTATTATTACCTAACTTCACTAAAACCATAACATCTTGCTTTTTCTTACATTCATTGCAGTGGGTTTTACATTGCAAATCTTATGTATCCAAATAATGATTACCTATTTTGTTAATACAAAATAAAAATTATATTTTAGAACTATGGATTTTAGAAAGTGTCCAAATAGCAACCTATGTCTTGAATTTTCGTCATACAAATTCTTCGTAATAGGAAGAGGCAAGAATCTTCTTCCTCTAAAATCCAGTCACTAGTCCTGAATTTATCCCTGGGGGTCATGTAGAAAATACCTGTTCATTTATTATTGAGTAATTATTCATGGAGCATATTCATTTCCTAGGGTTATTGTAATAAAGTACAACAAACTGGGTTGTTGATAACAACATCTATTTATTTTCTCCCAGTTCCAGAGATTAGAAAAACAAAATAAAGATGTTAGCAGGGCCATTCTATCCCTGAAGGCTCTAGGGCAGAATCTGTTCCATGCCTTTTTCTTAGCTTCTTGTATTCTCAGCAATCCTTGGCATTCCATGGCTTATAGGTACATTGCTTCCATTTCTGCTTCCATCATCACACGGTGTGTGTTTATGCGTTTCTCTTCTTGTAAGGACACCAGTTATATTGGATTAGGGTGCATCCTAATGATATCATCTGAACTTCATTACCTCTGTAAAGATCCTCTTTCCAAATATCACATTCACAGCTATTCTGGATTAGGATCTCAACATATTTTTTGAGAGACACAATTCAACTCAAAACACTGAGCCTCTATTCTACTACAGGATTTAGATTAGTAAGGAGCAAAAGGAGAACATAAAGATGAAATAACTCCACTTTCAAGGATCTCAGGGGAAAGAAAAGTCCATAAATGATTAATACATGTTTAAAACAGATAAGCCAAAATGTTACGAGAATATAGAGAAAGAAGTAACCCAGCTTAAGTAGGTAAGTGGACTAAGACCTCACGGAGGAGGTTCATTCTAGCTGGGTTTTTCTTCCTTTCGTTAATTTTCTGCTTAAGTATAATAAACTTTGTATTCAACATTTATCATTGGAGAATATGAAAAAGATAAAGCAAACAAAAATCATGTATTAAACTTTCACCCAACAATACAATAGTTACTAATTTAGTGAATATTTTTCAATGTTTTTTTCTATGCATATATAAAAACTTTTATGCAAAAGAGCCAGATTTAACACAATGTTTTGTAAGCCTTTCTTTTAAATTTAGTAAGACCACAATAATATATTTTTTAATTTGTAAAATATTCCTTTTAGATGTTTTTTGAGTTACATAGTAGTCTGTTTTGCAGATCTCAATTTACTTAAACTGTTATAGAAGCAAAATATTGTTTTAAATTTTTTATTCTTAAAAATAATGCAGAACTTTTCATCATCATGATCAAAATATTCCATGCACCACTGAATATTTTCTAAGAGTAAACTATAAGCAATTGAATTCTTGGATAAAATATTTTTTTAAATTATTAGATAACTATTACCAAATTGCCCTCCAAAACTATCTCTAATTTCTCTTACTGGTGAAGTTTCTAATTCACTATGTTGTCAACATTGTGTATGTTTTAAAATCTTGGATGTTTGATTGGTCAAAAATTGTATATTGATTTGATTTTCATGTCTTTGATTTTTACTGAGGAAATTTTTTTCATGTCTATTGATCATATGTATTTCTGCTCTTAGCAATATTTCAAAAGATAAGATTCAGAAGTCGAATACTTTATCTGTCTTTCTAAGCTTCTGCACAGAAAAAGAAACAATCAACGAAGTAAACTGACAACCTGCATAATGGAAAAAATATTTGCAAACTATGCATCTGATGAAAAGTTACCATCTGGAATCTATAAGAAACTCAAACAACTCAACAAGAAAAAAACAAATAACCCCATTAAAAAGTGGACAAAGGACATGGACAGATATTTTCCAAAAGAAGACATACAAGTGGCCAACAAACATAGGAAAGAATGTTCAGCCGGACTAACCAGAGAAATGCAAATTAAAACCACAGTGAGATATCATCTTACACCAGTCAGAATGGCTATTACTAAAGAGTCTAAAAACAATAGATGTTGGTGAGGATGCAGAGATAAGGGAATGCTTTATCTACTGTTAGAGGGAATGTAAATTAGTACGACCTTTGTGGAAAACAGTATGAAGATTTCTCAAAGAACTCAAAAAATAGAACTACCATTTGATCCAAGAATCCCATTACTTAGTATATATCCAAAGGGAAAGATATCATTATATCAAAAAGATACTAGCATTCAGATGTTTATCACAGCAGTATTCACAATAGCAAAGATATGGAATCAACCTAAGTGTCCATCAATGGAGGACTGGATAAAGAAAATGAGACACACACACACACACACACACACACACACACACACACCATGGAATAGTACTACTCAATAAAAAATAAAATCGTGTCTTGTGCAGCAACATGCATGCAGCTGGAGGCTATTATTCTAAATGAAATAACTCAGAAACAAAAAATCAAATAGCACATATTTTCACTTATGAGTGGGAGATAAACAGTGGGTACCATGGATATGCAGGGTGGAATAATAGACACTAGAGACTACAAAAGGTGGGAGAGGCCATGCCCAGTGACTCATGCCTGTAATCCCAGCACTTTGGGAGGCCAAGGCAAGCAGATTACTTGAGGCCAGGAGTTCAAGGACAGCCTGGCCAACATGGCTAAATACTATCTTTATTAAAAATAAAAAAATTAGCTGGGCATGGTGGCATACACCTGTAATCCCAGCCACTCGGGGAGCTGAGGCACAAGAATTGCTTAACCTTGAACCTGGGAGGCAGAGGTTGCAGTGAGCCAAGACTGCACCACTGATCTCCAACCTGGTTGACAGAGTGAGACTCTGTCTCAAACAAACAAACAAACAAAAAGGTGGGAAGATGAGATGGCGGGAAGGTAGTGAGGGAGTGAAGATTGAACAATTGCCTACTGGGTATGATGTTACTATTTGTGTGATTGGTACACTAAAAGCCCAGGCCTCACCACTATGCAATATATGCATGTAAGAAACTTGTACTTGTATCCCTCAAATAAATAAAAATTTTTAAAATTCAAATATATGTAAATAGGGAGCTGGAGGCCATTATCCTAAATGAAATAACTCAGAAACAAAAAGTCAAATGTCACATATTCTCAATTATGAATGGGAGTTAAACAATGGGTACCATGGACATGTAGAGTGGAATAATAGACATTGGAGACTACAGAAGGTGGGAGGGGCCAGGCACAGTGGCTCCAGCCTGTAATCCCAATAGCAGGCATACTATGTTTATTGAGCAAGTGCTAAACAAATATTTATTGAATGCATTCAGGCATTGCTTAATTTCATTTTTAAGAAATTAAAAAATATGTTTGGATTTTTAAGTAATGTGTTTATATTTTTCTTATTAAATAGTAAGTTCTGTGTATGTTTTACAAACACTTAAATTCCCAATTATGTTGTGAATATTTTCCGCACATTTTGGTTTGCCATTAAGTTTTGTTTAATATGTTTTTGACTGATTAAAAATTTTTATTTTTTATTTCTGTGTAGCAAATGAAATAATATTTTCTCTATGTATCATGTCTTTGGTGTTTTCTGAAAAAGACTTTATTCTGAGGGTAACTATTCACTATCAATTGTAGGAAGTAATTTAGAAAGTAACAGTCAAACTCATTTTCTCTCAAATTCTTAATATTGTAGGATCATTTCCTAAGTGATTTAAAATTCCAACTTCATTATATCAAAGTAATACTTTGGTAATAGTAATCCTAAAGCTAGGAATTATTGGTGCTTATCATGTTAATCATTTAATATGCATTAGCCTGCTTAAAAATTATAATGCTTTTAGTATCTTGTATTATGTGTTATGTCATCATCATTATCTCTGCTTTACAACCAAGGAAACAGGAGCTAAGAGAAATTAATAAAACTCATATATATTAAGTTTGTTTCTGAAATCATGCTTTCTGGTCATTGTTGCATCAAAACATTGATTATTAGGTGCTTTGATTATTATAGCTTCATCATTTTCACATCAAGTAGAAGGATGGACCAACTTTTTGAATATAGGTTTCTGTTTGACATGTTCTCCATACACAGTCTAACCTAGTCTTCATCCCTGGTGTTTTTGTTCACATTTTTCCAGTTGAAATAGCAGCTTAAAAACGCCAACAGATCCAATCACAGCTACTTTTGAATTTGTTGAGCTCTCGTAGCAAAAGAAATTCTTGGATGTCTGCTTCTTGTCTGTATCATGAGGAACGCCTTGGATCTCCTCGACTTGCTCTCTGAAATACCAGCTATCTTAAAGGAGGAAAGTGGCAGGTTGGTTTTGGTGATTTATCTTTACCTGTGCCCACATGCAGTATATCTAACAGACATCCCTAGAGTTTCTAGCGTGTATGAACTATTCATCCTTATTTTCCAATCCCAAGATATTTGTTTTTTAATTTTTGTATTCTTTTGGTCATTTCAGTGAGGATTTGGGTGTACAATAGGAAATTATATGTTTATATAAACACAAAATTATCTTTTAAGGATGAGTAAGTGTAGGCAGAAAAGAGGATTAAGGCATTCTAGGTAGGAAAATAATACATGGCAAAGTGTAGGAGTAAGAAGGAAGTCTGGAACTGATGTGGTTGCAATTAGAAAGACATAATTTGGAAAACTGGAATCAGCTTGTGATTTTGTATGCCTAACTGAGATGTACGGGCTTTGTTCTTTAAGAAGCCAGGAGCCATCACAATCTATTCTCTCTACAAATGACAATCCTGCCAACACATAGAACAGTTTTCATATTTCCCTTGAGATTGTCTTGGCAAACTAATATGCCTGGTTTCTTTCTTTTTTCATCACATAATATAATTTGATTTCTTCATTTTTTTACAGTTCTCCTATAAACATACTTCAGCTTATATGTGACAGTTGCTATAGTTTATCCTGTATCCCTCTGCATTTTAAAAATTCTGCTTTTCATATAAAATATCTTGGAAACAGAGACTTTTTTCTCTTTTTTTATTTTCTCTCTCCTCTCACCACACATAAAATACCTGAATTATCTTATTAACTGAGTAGACATTTTATTTATTATTGTTCAATGAATAAAGAAGTGTTTTATTGGTAATATTACCAACCAATTTATATCTAGTAGTGATGCTGCAGACCTCTTATTCTCTTTCTCTCTGTCCAACAAAGCAACAGAGTAGATGTTCTTACAAGTGTCTGAAATGAGGTGATACTCAAAGATCAAAAGTAGGAGAGAGTCAAGCTGTCAATTGGGCCTGCCAATTAAATACTGACTTCTAAAATTCCAGATTTTTTACCCTGAAATCAAAATGATAATGTTTTAGAAATGTTAAATATTTTATTCTACTGTTTTCTGAAAGCTGGGCTTATAGCAAAGCTAAATTATTACTGTGCATTTATTAAACCAAAATAGAAAAATTCAAGTTTTCCGAAAAATTTTCTGCTTGTTACATTCCTTAAATTGTCTCTAGCCATGCAGAGTATCTTTAATGACTTTGTGGTTAACTTGGACATGGCATGGAAAAACTTTTGCAGATGTGCCAACTTATTAAGGAAAAAAACACAATGGCTAACTGTGATATAAAAAAGGCGGGATAAAAACAAACACACCCCAAATACTCTAAGCAAATTTCCTGAAGGTCAGCCAATGGAAATTTGGAATGTTGTCTAATTATGTAAATGCAACCATTCTTGTTCAGAGGTAAAATGTAACATATTAAAGTGATTTTTTTGTTTTTGTTTTTGTGTTCTGAGACAGCATCTTGCTCTGTCGCCTAGGCTAGAGCACAGTGGTGTAATCTCGGCTCACTGCAACCTCCGCCTCCCAGGTTCAAACGATTCTTGTGACCCAGCCTCCTGAGTAGCTGGGATTACAGGTGCCTGCCACAATGCCCAGCTAATTTTTGTATTTTTAGTAGAGAAGGAGTTTCACTATGTTGGCCAGGCTGGTCTCGAACTCCTGACCTCAAGTGATCCACCTGCCTTGGCCTCCCAAATTGCTGGGACTAAAGGCATGAGCCACCACACCTGGCCTAATTCTGTTAAAGTGATCTTTTACTGAAATACCTGGATCAAGAAGAACTTGGAGAAAAATTAAAATCTCCTTTCGAAAATTAGTAAGGAAAGACATACTTTAGGAATAGTTGGCAAGTCTTGTATAGCAAAGGATAGCTCCCTGAAATTTCAAGTCATTGGTGACTGTAAGGGATGCTGTGTGAGTACATGGGGGTGGAGAGGAGTCTTGACAAACACCTCACTGTGCTGTCCTATCATGGTTAGTGGGTGGCATCATTTTTGATAATGAAGCTTGTTAATATAAGCAAATGAGAACAGTGATAAGAAAAAATTCAACAAGGGATAAAAGAACATGGTGAAATCTGAATTTTAAAAAGAATGTATATGAATGTGATTATGATTGAATGTTAAAATAAAAGTACTTGAGTCTTAGCTTTGGCTGAGTCCTTAATAGATGTGTGCAAACTACTGGCTTCAAAATGAGATGTGAGATTACTAGATGAGGCTTGCAAAGGACGTGGTCAAAAGCTAGTTTTCTGTAGGTATTCACCCACATTGAAGATACAAAAGGGCAGAAATGGAGATTAAAAGAGGTTTTATTGGAAGGACTATCAAAGAATTGTGAGTCCTCTACCTCCCACCCCCTTATTCTGCCCAGGAAAATAGGCATCAAAAAACAAAAACAAAATAACAACAACAACAAAAAAAAAAAAAAAAAAAAAAGGAAGAAGAAGGAGGAGGAGGAGAGAAGAAAGAGGAAGAAGAAGCAGAACAATAACAACAACAACTACACCACGAGCTTTGTAATGACATTTGCTGCTTGGAAAATACAAGACAGTCTCAGGCCAGACAGATTGAAGGGTAGCTGGCTGACTGTGACTGGTTGGCTGACTGGCTGCCAGGTAAAGGAGCTAACAGAAGCTGATACATTGGGGTAGATTATTCTTCCAGAATTTGTTGAGGAAAAGAATGCATAAGAGTCTCTCATCTACCAGAAAAGAGGAGTGAGATAAGGAGAAGCAGGTTGAGTAACATTGATCTTCAAGAAGATTGCCTGGAGACATGATCGATCTAGAGAAGAGAGAAGCAGGAAGTATAACACAGATTTTTAGGAGCTGAGGGTATGCATTGCCCTGCACAAAAGGAACTTTGAATAGATGATTCTCAGCAATGGGATTATCTCTAAAGAATCGCGAAAAGCATCTCAGAAGAAAAATAGAGCTTTAAACACCTGCCAAGCCCAGAGAATGTCAGTTCCAGTTCTCTATGTCATTGTCTGACAATCTAAAGATTTTCCCTTCCTTCATCTCTTCCCCAAACCCCAGCGACTTCACCTTGAATGGAAACCATGGGTTACCAAGCTGGGAGAAGAGAGATAGAAGCATAAAACACAAAAATGGAGAGGAAGCTGACCCTTGCTTGAGCAGGTTCAAGCTAAGGAAGAGAGAAGAGTTGATACAGATGTAATTGAAAGTTTTTACAACTACACTGAGATTGGTCATGTCAATATTAGAACTGTGACTTAGGAAACTAAAATGACCAGAGGTTTTTCTGAGAGTGACCAGAAGTTAACATTATTTATTCTAAAGTGCATTTAAAGCTAGACTCGAACCAGCCTCACAGAATGGGTTTGAATGAGCAACTGTTTCCTGGTTGCACATGAATCCTTTTTGTTCAGTATAATGTGATTAGCTGCCTGCCTCTCATTAAAGCCTCCTAGGTTCTGGATGTGAGGCCAGTTGGCTTCCATTCATGATCTCAACATTCTTCTAGACCCAAGAATAAAAGGACTCCTGCATTCCTGCATAGTTCAGTAGCTCAGGACCCAGTTACCTTATTTATCTAAGGGAAATACTGCTCTAAGGCCCCTCTAACCTTGTTCCTTACACCTTGTCTAAATAGCTAATCTTTTGCATTCTTCCTTGTCACCAAGCCTCCATCTTGTTTTCCAAATCTAAGTTCAGTTTTTATTTTCTCTGACATTCTCCAGTTATTCTTACTGAGGCCTAAGCTTCAGTCCCCCAGGCTAGACTAACACATGTTGCCAATCCACCTGCCAGTTGGCCCTCCTCACAGCTTGTTTCTAGACTTCTTGAGCTCTGTAGAGTTCACCTACCAGGACATCCTACTCCCTTACAAACCTCCCTGATAAAATATTTCTGCCCAAACTTCTCCCTGGACCTGGCTCTACATTCCATGTCTTTACCAAGGTAGACTCTTTCTATGTTGAGCCTCTCTAACACTCTTTACTTGATACTTAAAAAGCCCAAGTTGCTGTCCCATGACAATGTTTCTACTTCTCCTGGCCCAAGAGCCCCTAATGACCAGGCACAAGCCCCTTCCTTCAGTCTGCTATGCTTTGATTAAGGCCACGTAAGACATTTTCCTTAATTTAAGAAATAATTAGTTAATCCTTTAGTTTATTTGTTTTGGAGTAACAAAGAAACGTATCCTTGAGTGTCTTATATGAGAGATGACCATTTATGCATATGTAAATTGACTGAAAGTTCAATTTAAATCAAAATCTACTTCTTCATTAATTGCTCTTATGCCTTTCTATTTCTTTCTTACCCAACCCTCCTGAAAGACGGTTATAACAGAGAGAAACCTTTTCTATAATAGCAGGCCAATTTACCAAGTACCAGGAAAATAATCCTCTTCCATATTGAAGGCTGTTTCTAGGCAGCAGTGACACATTGTAGAACAGGTATATTAACATGTTTAGATTTTATTGTATACTCAGATTCGTGATTTATTACCTACATCAACTTGATCAGCAGAAGCAATATATCTGTAATACTAAAGATGTCAAAAATGTGGGTTTGGATTTACACATTTGTACCAAGCAAATTCTCCTCCTTTTTGTTCTCTTTCTGTTCCATTCAGATCCTATCCAATACCTCTCTGTGGCAGTTGTACAGTAAAGCCTGCCCTGAAACCATATCCCACATTCTGAGTTCCTTCAGTTCTCATAGCATTCGACAGTAAAGTGCTAGAACGATATTAAGTTCTAAAGATAAGGTTTGGCTGCAAGAAGTGGGAAAACCAAAACAACAGTGGTTTAAACAAGATTTTTTATTTATCTCACCTGTGTTCTCCATGAGTACTATGATGACTCCATGATCATCAAAGATCCAGACTCCTCCTGGATTTTTGCTTTGCCATCTTCAATACCTGGCTTCCATCTTAGGTGCAAGGTGGCTGCTTAGGTTCCAGCCATGAGATCCACAGTCCAGCTGGCAGGAAAATAAATGACAGAGCATATTCCTTCCCTTTAAGGCAATTTTCCAGAAGTCACACAGGACACTTTTGCTAAATTTCATTCACCAGACTTTAATGACATGACGCCATCTGGCTACAAAGAAAGCTGGGAAGTATAACCTTTATTCTGGAGGAACACATGCTTGATAAATTTGGGGGTTTTATTACAAAAATGGAAAGGGAGGAAAGATACTGAGGTGACAGTTAGCAGTTCCTAATACAACTTTCCATTTTACATTTTGGCAGAAATCTGTTTTCTTTAGATTACTCTTTTATTTATATCTACTTGCTTATAAAATACTACAAGACTTTTAGTTCTCTTCTTATGTTTTATTTTATACTCATGAATTGAATATCATGTCAGTAATGATACAATTATTTTTAATTTTATTGTCACCATAATTAACCTTAATATGATATTTTGCCTGAGTTTTAAGTAAGGAGATACTGAATAAATATTTGATTTGTTTGTAATTCAAAACATTGTATTAAGTATGCAGATACATTTATTAATAAAATAAAGCGTATTATGTCACAGTCTAGATTATCCTTCATTATTACTCACTTAGACTCTTTTAACAATTACCCATCTCAAACTGTTTCTCTTAAATATACTGAAAACATGACTATTAGAAAAATTTCCCTGAAATGTAATCATGATAATGTACTTCTCCATGTAAAAACCACAATGCTTTCCTTATTTCCTATAGAATAAATCAATTTTTTTAGCCTAGAATGTGCTGCTCCCCATAATCTGATCCAAACCTTTGCCTTTAGGCTTGTCTTTCATTAAATCCTTTGTAAAAGACTCATCCTTGGTGAAATATTCCTTACTCTCCTTAAGTGCCTGACTCTTATACCCTCTCTAACATTGCTTATGAAGTTTTTTTCTGCTTTGACTAAGCACTCCATCCCACCCCCATTACCAGTTTCTTCTCCCTCTACATATGTTATCATTTCTTTAAGGATCTGTGAAATGCCACCTTCTCCACTATGTCTCTGGCTCACCACCAATACTGCTCTTAAACTTATTACCGTAGGAGTTTGCACATCTCTTGTTCTCCTACCATATCACACGTTTATTAAATAAATAAATTTCATTTAATTTTAATTCACTCCACAGCACTTTGTAGATAAAATTTATGCAGTAAATATTTATTGAATGAATGAATTAATAACATAATTCATTGACTTTGTCCACAAATTAGAGCTCCTTAGAAGCAAAACCTGTATCACAAGCGATAAAGAAGCACATTTAGTCTCTCAATTTGTACTTTCAGTTTAAATTTAGTAACAGACAATAGGAAGCATTACTACTTGATACCAAATGAATGATTCACAGATGAATTCAGAATCAGTCTAGCCTCTTTTGCAAGAACAATAACAACAAAAATACATTTCAAACTCTGAGTATTTTATCCTCATAAATAGCGTATCATTTTTAGTCACGTTATTTCTTCAACATGATAGTTTAAATTTGTAGGTAAATATTTTCTCAACAGTCAAAAAAGAAAAAAGGTGGAAACCATCAGTTTGGACCAACCTGCTTGGTAATCAAATTTGGACAGCATTTAGCATAGATAATTGAACAAATATCTTGTGAACACTTCAAATAGAATGTGGTAGTAATCAGAATCCAACAAGTTACAACAAATTAGACTTGCTTCCTCTTTTGATCAATTTATAAAAATAGAAAATCAGGGAAACATTATGTACCAAGTATATCTTGCTATCATTTAAAAATTATTTTAAAGTGTTCTTTATGTAATATAAAAAACACTATAACAACAATAGATATAAGAGAAACTAATATTACCCCATCTCACCACCTAATAATCACTTCTCTTTATTTTCTCAATTTCTTTCTTGTTCCTAATTCATTGATTTATTTATTGAACAAACATTTGTTGAATATTTATTTATATTACATATAGAATGTTTGAATATTAACAGTTAATTTGACTTCCCAGATATTCATATGGACAATATGGTGAAAGATGAACGTAATAATAATGTAGCCAGATTAATGCCCAATTTGTTAAATCACACCTAAACTGTAGATTAGTTACTGATTCAATATCAGTCTGAAGGAATGCCAAAATTTCTATTCCTAACCAATATGTTCACCATAGTCTCAAATGTTGAAAGAAATAATGCTGATTATGTATGCAGATGTGCAGATGAAACAAAATTTTAAGAGATAGGTAACATTACAGTAAATAAAATGAGAATTCAATTTTTCTCCTATTATCATGTTATAAGCCTCAGGAATTGGGTCTATATTATTATTAAAAATAATATTGGTGGTAGAATGCTTTTAAAATATGACTAATTATGTATCAACCATTGGGCTAAATATTTTATAAATTTTATTTCATCCTTACTAGAAATTTTGGGGTATGGTAACTATTTCATAGATGAGGAAACTAAGGATCAAATTGGTTAGGTAACAAAATTCCCTGCTAGTCATGAGCAAATCAGGATTCCTAGTCTGATCCTCTGCTCAGAAAGTCTATCATACTTTTTCTACGATGTCTTTTTATCTGAGTACACCTAAAAAGTTCTCTTTAATTTCTCAGTTTTTTTTTGCCAATCTTTAATTCATTCTGAAGAGTTTCTGCTCTACCTATATGATATTTACAGATCTCAGCCTTCTTGACCTTTAAAATAAAAAACAAAAGGATGAATTCAGCACAGACCTCTCTATGTAGACACCAATGACTTCAGGCACTTCTCTCTCTTCTCTCTCTCAAGGGATTCTTTTGTAATGGTGTTCTAACTCCTTCCTTCTCTCTTTAATCCATTATGGGCGACCACAGGTGTCAGTCTAGTTTCTTTAAAGTTTTTGACTGTTTACTTTTTCAAAGACTAGTCACCTTAATGCCTATGCCCAATACAAGCTTTCTCGACTACTGTATATTCTAAAATGTCATGGTCCCAAGGTTTCTCTCAGTTTCTCTTCATTAACCCTCTGCAGCCTTGTAACTGAGTTTATTGCTTTCTCTAAAATCTGAAAAATAAAATTGTCTTAAAGACAAGTCATACATTTACCAGATGCACTGATTTTTAGCAGGATGTAGCTTTAGAAAATGCCTGGGCCATTAGCTTTTTCCATTAGGCATACATTTTGTTTCTGGAACAGCTTTGTGATTGCCTTTGGCAGCACCTTCCACGTCTTCCATCTGACTAGATAGTCCCAGTTCACAGTCCTTGCACCATAGCATCATCATTCATTTTTATCTTCATCAAGATGTGGTCCTCACTTCTCTATTCTTAGAGGACATCCAAAGTTTCTTTCAAAACCAAGATTATATTATTTGTGTTTTCTACCATTAAAAGCATATCACTAAGGGGAGATGTCTTGAAAGGATAACTTTGATATTTGTTTATTTGTGGGTTTTCTTCTTAAATAATAGTAATCATTGTCAATTGTATAATTATGGTAGGACAGAGGAGTAGTACCTGCAGACTTATCTTAAATATTTTAAACAGGTTGCTGCTATTTATTAATTGCATCTATACATGTAAATATTTAATTGAATTTTCCTAAATGAACTTTTCAGAGAATCACAAAGCAACCTCTCCTTTATTAAAAAGAGACTAAGGTTCATAATGTCATGAAGGAACCCGGAATTCAACTCCAAACATCCTTGACTCCACACAAAGAACTAATTCTATATCCTTTCGTAATTCCTGTAGCAGAAAGTACAGGTTAGATGTTACTATTGATAAGATCTTTTTCTATGCAATTTGAATAGCCTTACTCAATCAACAATGAAGGAATGAATAGTACCTGGAAAATGAGAATTATTTTTGTTATTTAAAAAATGTTGGTTCAATATCAATTGAGTTCATAGATATACACAGAACTGTTTCCAAAGCAACGGTAACTGAATTGCCCCTAGAAATTCAACTTTTGAATTATTTATTTTTCAGAGAGTTTTCAGTAGGGATAATAAAAACAAGTCCACAATAGCCATCCCATGTATTACAGCAGCTGATATTTGAAAGAAAAATGTTGCATTTAGAAGAAACAAATATACTGAACCACTATGATTTGACATGATTCTTCCTATTTACCTCATTTTAATAGTATAGAAGAGTATGTACAAGAGGAGAAGTAGATGTTGGGCTTTTTATGTCGTGCACAGGTTAAGCAGGCATATTGTGTTCAACAGAGATACATAGCTAATGGGGAGTAAAATATCTAAGCACCATTCCACCAGCAAGCCTCTCTATTTGGGTGGAGAGGGAAGTCTTATTCTCCATGAAGCAGGGCCATTTTGTCCACTCTACCTACTGATGAATGGGCAGTGATTCAGTAGGTATTATGACAACAGGAGTGAGGGAGGTGATTTCACCAGCTGAGGCCAAAAAGATCCAAGTTTTAGATACATTTAAGCAACCTGTGATAGCTATCCACCATCACTGAGAGATGAGATTTTTCTCTATAGTCTTTCCATGAGGTCCCTCAGAATGATTTCTGAGAATATATCTTTTGTTTTTGGGTCTATTTTTGTTTTGTTTTTTTGAGACAGTGTCTCACTCTGTTGCCCAGCCTGGAGTACAGTGGTGTGATCTCAGTTCACTGCAACCTCCGCCTCCCAGGTTCAAGCGATTCTCCTGCCTTAGCCCCCAAAGTATCTGGGACTAAAGGTGTGCACCACCACGCCCAGCTGATTTTTGTGTTTTTAGTAGGAACAGGGTTTCACCATGTTGGCCAGGCTGGCCTCGAACTCCTGACCTCAAGTGATCCACCTGCCTCGACCTCTCAAAGCGTTGAGATTATAGGCGTGAGAGACCCTGCACAGCTGAGAAAATATTTTATTCTCTTCAAGCCTGAACTTTTGTTCCTTTAAACCTGCATTCCCCATATGCAAAGCTGAGTGATAGTGCTAAATATTTAGCATTTCCTGTATTAGCACCCCTTAGGCATAAACTTAAAATGTTAGTCTTATAGCCAAACATCTCCTTTCTCTCAATCTGTAAGTCTAACACAAATTACATTGCAGCATGAGGCTTTCTATTTAGCTCAGTTTTCTGACAAGGACATGAACATAATGCCATGTTTTCCCCAGGCTGTTAAATGGCTCTCATTCAGCTCTGTTACTGGTTCAATGTTCCTAAGAAAAATAGATATTAAAGGCTGATTCAATGGCTTCAGTCTTGGTGTTCTCTTTTGGACAGAAAAAAGCAAAGGATGATGGAAACATAGCATAGCTGCTCAGAAACATCTAATACATATGTTGTCCTAAAAAATGTAGTTGAATCAAGGACTTCTGCCAAGATGGCCAAATAGGAAAAGCTCCAGAGCACAGTTCCCAGGGAGAGCAACACAGAAGGTGAGTAATCTCCGCATTTCCACCTGAGGTACCAGGTTCATCTCAATGGGACTGGTTGAACAGTGGGTGTAGCCAAAAGAGGGCAAACTGAGGCAGGGTGGGGTGTTGCCTCACCCAGAAAGTGCAAGGGACCAGCAGACTCCCTCTTCTACCGAAAGGAGGCCATTGGGGACTTTTCCATACACTCCAGCACTCTGGCTCAGATACTGCGCTTTCCCCATGGTCTTTATAGCTCACAGATCAGGAGATTCCCACCAGTACTGTGCAGGTTTCCAGCACAAAACCGGGTGGCCATTTTAGCAGGCTCCTGGAACATCTGCATCACAGAACCACCCATTCCCCTTAAAAAAGGGGGGTTGAAGGCAGGGAGCCAAGTGATCTGGCTGGGCAGGTCCCACCCCTACAAAGACCAGCAAGCTGAAACCCACTGACTCTAGAGTTTCACAGCCAGCACAGCAGTTTGAGCTTGATCTGGGATAGTCAAGCTCAGTAGGGGAAGGGGTGTCGGCCATTACTGAGGCAATTCTAACCTTGCCTATATAAACAAAATCGAAAGGAAGTTTACACAGCACATGGCCAGAGCCTGTGGCAGGTCAGCAATGCCTTTACAGCCAGACTGTGACTAGACTCTCTCCTTGCTGGGCAGGGCATCTCTGAAAAAAAGCAGCAGCACATCAGGAACTTATAAATAAAGCCCCTACTTCCCAGAACAGAGCACCTGGGAAAAGAGGCGATTGTGAGTTTCACTGCAGCAGACTTAAACATCCCTGCCCAGCAGCTCTAAAGGGAGCAACAGAGCTCCCAACACAGCACTTGAGCTCTGATAAGGGACAGACTGTCTCCTCAGGTGGCTCCCTGACCACCATTTATCCTAAGAGACACCTCATACAGGAGAGCTCTGGGCTGACATTTGGCAGGTACCCTTATGAGACAAAGCTACCAGAAGAAGGAACACGCAGCAATCCTTGCTGTTCTGCAGCCCCTGTAGGTGATTCCCAGGCAAGCAGAATCTGGAGTGGACCTCCAGCAGTCCTGCAGCAGAGAGGCCTGACTGTTAGAAGGAAAATTAAAAAACCAGAAATAAATGGCTTCAACATCAACAGAAAGGACGCCCACTCAGAGACCCCATCCAAAAGTCACCAGCTTCAAAGACCAAAGGTAGACAAATCCACGAAGATGGGAAGAAACCAGTACAAAAGGACTGAATTCATCAAAAACCAGAACGCCTCTTCTCCTCCAAGGCATCAAAACCCCTCACCAGAACGGGAACAAAACTGGGTGGAGAATGGGTCTGATGAATTGAGAGAAACAGGCTTCAGAAGGCGATAATAACAAAGTTCCCTGAGCTAAAAGAGCATGTTTTAACCCAATGCAAAGAAACTAAGAACCCTGAAAAAAGGTTAGATGAAATCCTAACTAACCAGCTTAGAGAAAAACGTAAATGACTTGATGGAGCTGAAAAACGCAGCATGAGAACTTCGTGAAGCATACAAAAGTTTCAATAGCCAAATTGACCAAGCAGAAGAAAGGATATCAGAGATTGAAGATCAACTCAATGAAATAAAATGAGAAGGCAAGATTAGAGAAAAAGGAGTGAAAAGAAATGAATGAAGTCTCCAAGGAATATGGGATTATATGAAAAGACCTAATCTACGTTTGATAGGTGTACCTGAATGTGACGGTGAGAATGAAACCAAGTTGGAAAACACTCTTCAGGATACTATAAAGAAGAACTTTCCCAACCTAGCAAGTCAGGCCAATATTCAAATTCAGGAAATACAGATAACACCACAAAGATATTCCTCAAGAAGAGCAACCCCAAAGCACATAATTGTCAGATTCACCAGGGTTGAAATGAAAGAAAAAATACTAAGGGCAGCAAGAGAGAAAGGTCAGGTTACCCACAAAAGGAAACCCTTCAGACTCACAGCAGATCTCTCAGCAGAAACCCTACAAGCCAGAAGAGAGTGGGGGCCAATATTCAACATCCCAAAAAAAAAAGAATTTTCAACCCAGAATTTTATATCCAGCCAAACCAAGCTTCATAAGTGAAGGAGAAATACAATCCTTTGTGGACAAGCAAATGCTGAGAGATTTCATCATCACCAGCCCTGCCTTACAAGAGGTCCTGAAGGAAGCACTAAACATGGAAAGGAACAACCAGTACCAGCCACTGCAAAAGCATACCAAATGATAAAGACCATCAACACAATGAAGAAACTACATCAACTAATGGGCAAAACCACCTGCTAGTATCAAAATGGCAGGATCAAACTCACACATAACAATATTAACCTTAAATGTAAATGGGCTAAATGCCCCAATCAAAAGACACAGACTGGCAAACTGGATAAAAAGTCAAGACCCATCTGTGTGCTGTATTCAGGAGACCCATCTCATATGCAAAGACACACATAGGCTGAAAATAAAGGGATGGAGAAAGATTTACCAAGCACATGGAGAGAGAAAAAAAATCAGGAGTTGCAATCCTAGTCTCTGATAAAATAGACTTTAAACCAACAAAGATCTAAAGAGGCAAAGAAGGGTATTACGTAATGGTAAAGGTATCAATGCAACAAGAAGAGCTAACTATCCTAAATATATATGCACCCAACACAGGAGCACCTAGATA
Source organism: Aotus nancymaae (assembly GCF_030222135.1). Taxonomy (NCBI): domain Eukaryota; kingdom Metazoa; phylum Chordata; class Mammalia; order Primates; family Aotidae; genus Aotus; species Aotus nancymaae. Next base: position 38,379,726 of record NW_026988413.1, read on the forward strand.
CATAAAGCAAGTTCTTAATAACCTAAAAAGAGACTTAGACACCCCCACAATAATAGTTAGAGACTTTAACGCTCCACTGTCAATATTAGACAGATCAACAAAACAGAAAATTAACAAGGATACCCAAGACTTGAACTCTGATCTAGACCAAGCAGACCTAATAGATATATACAGAACTCTCCACCCCAAATCCACAGAATATGCATTCTTCTCAGCACCACATCACACTTACTCTAAAATTGACCATGTAATTGGAAGTAAATCACTCCTCAGCAAATGCAAAAGAATGGAAATCATAGCAACCAGTCTCTCAGACTACAGTGCAATCAAATTAGAACTCAGGTTTAAGAAACTCACTCAAAATCACACAACTACATGGAAACTGCACAACCTGCTCCTGAATGACTACTGGATAAATAATGAAATGGAGGAAGAAATAAAGATATTCTTCAAAACAAATGAGAATGAAGACACAACGTACCAGAACTTCTGGGACACATTTAAAGCAGTGTCTAAAGCAAAATTTATCTCACTAAATGCCCACATGAGAAGCAAGGAATGATCTGAAATTGAAACCCTAACATCACAATTAAAAGAACTAGAGGAGCAAGATCAAACAAATCCAAAAGCTACCAGAAGGCAAGAAATGACTAAGATCAGAGCAGAACTGAAAGAGAGAGAGACATGAAAAATCCTTCAAAAAATCAACAAATTCAGGAGCTGTTTTTTTGAAAAGATCAACAAAATAGATAGACTGCTAGCCAGACTAATAAAAAAGAAAAGAGAGAAGAATTGAATAGATGCAATAAAAAATGATAAAGGGGATATCACCACTGATTCCACAGAAATACAAACTACCATCAGAGATTAATACAAACACCTCTATGCACATAAACAAGTAAATCTAAAAGAAATGGATAAATTCCTGGACACTTACATCCTCCCAAGACTAAACCAGGAAGAAGCTGAATCCCTGGATTGACCAATAACAAGGTTGAGGCAGCAATAATAGCCTACCAACCAAAAAAAGTCCAGACCAGACAGTTTCACAGCCAAATTCCACCAGAGGTACAAAGAGGAACTGGTACCATACTTTCTGAAACTATTCTAAGCAATACAAAAAGACGGAATCCTTCTGAACTCATTTTATGAGACCAACATCATTCTGATACCAAAACTGGCAGAGACACAACTAAAAAATAAAATTTTAGGCCAGTATCCACGATGAACATTGATGCAAAAATTGTCAATAAAATAGTGGCAACTGAATCCAACAGCACATTAAAAACCTTCTCTATCACAATCAAGTAGGCTAACTCCCGAGGATGCAAGGCTGGTTGAACATACACAAATCTATAAATGTAATCCATCACTTAAACACAAACAAAGACAAAAACCACGTGATTATCTCAATAGATGCAGAGAAGACCATCAACAAAATTCAACAGCCGTTCATGCTAAAAACTCTCAATAAACTAGGTATTGATGGAACATATCTCAAAATAATAAAAGCTATTTATGACAAACCCACAGCCAATATCATACTGAATGGGCAAAAACTGGAAGCATTCCCTTTGAAATCTGGCACTAGACAAGGATGCCCTTTCTCACCACTTCTATTCACCATAGTATTGGAAGTTCTAGCCAGAGCAATGAGGCAAGAAAAAGAAATAAAAGGTATTTGATTAGGAAGAGAGGAAGTCAAACTGTCTCTATTTGCAGATGACATGATTGTATATTTAGAAGACCCCATTGTTTCAGCCCAAAATCTCCTTAAGATGATAAGCAACTTCAGTAAAGTCTCAGGATACAAAATCAATGTGCAGAAATCACAAGCATTCCTATAAACCAATAACAGACCAACAGAGAGTCAAATCATGAGCAAACTCCCATTCACCATGGCTACAAAGAGAATAAAATACCTAGGAATACAACTAACAAAGTATGTAAAGGACCTCTTCAAGGAGAACTACAAACCACTGCTCAATGAAATAAGAGAGGACACAAACAGATAGAGAAACGTTCCATGCTCATGGTTAGGAAGAATCAATATTGTGAAAATGGCCATACTGACCAAAGTAATTTATAGATTCAATTCTATCCCCATCAAGCTACCATTGTCCTTCTCCACCAGAACTGGAAGAAGACACCTTAAATTTCATATGGAACCAAAAAAGAGCATGCATAGCCAAGAGAATCCTAAGCCAAAAAAAATAAATAAATAAAACAAAAACAAAGCTGGAGGCATCATGCTACCTGACTCCTAACTACACTACAAGGCTACAGTCATCAAAACAGCATGGTATTGGTATCAAAACAAAGATATAGACCAATGGAACAGAACAGAGGCCTCGGAAGTAATGCCACATATCTACGATCATCTGATCTTTGACAAACCTGACAAAAAGAAGCAATGGGGAAGGGATTTCTTATTCAATAAATGGTGTTAGCAAAACTGGCTAACTATATGCAGGAAGCTGAAACTGGATCCCATCCTTACACCTTATACTAAAATTAAATCAAGATGGGTTAAAGACTTAAACATAAGACCTAACACCATGAAAGTCCTAGAAGAAGACCTAGGCAATACCATTTAGGGCATAGGCATGGGCAAGGACTTCATGACTAAAACACCAAAAGCAATGGTAACAAAAGCCAAAATAGAAAATGGGATCTAATTAAACTTAAGAACTTCTGCACAGCAAAAAAAAAAAAAAAAAAAAATTTTTTTTTAGTGAACCGGCAACCAACAGTATGGGAAAAATTTTTGCAATTTACTCATCTGACAAAGGACTAATATCCAGAATCTACAAAGAACTTAAACAGATTTACAAGAAAAAAACAACCCCATCAAAAAGTGGGTGAAGGATATGAACAGACACTTTTCAAAAGAAGACATTTATGAAGCCCACAAACATGAATAAAAGCTCATCATCACTGGTTATTAGAGAAATGCAAATCAAAACCACATTGAGATACCATCTCATTCCAGTTAGAATGTCAATCATTAAAAAATCTGGAGACAACAGATGCTAGAAAGGATGTGGAGAAATAGGAATGCTTTTACACTATTGGTGGGAGTGTAAATTAGTTCAACCATTGTGGAAGACAGTGTGGCAATTCCTCAAGGATCTAGAAATAGAAATACCATTTGACCCGGCAATCACATTACTGGTATATACCCAAAAGATTATAAATTGTTCTATTATAAAGACACATGCACATATATGCTTATTGTGGCACTGTTTACGACAGCAAAGACCTGGAATGAACCCAAATGCCCATCAATGATAGACTGGATAAAGAAAATGTGGCACATATACACCATGGAATACTATGCAGCCATAAAAACGGATGAGTTCATATCCTTTGTAGGGAATGGATGAAACTGGAAACCATGATTCTCAGCAAAGTGACAGAAGAACAGAAAACCAACCACCACATGTTCTCACTTATAAGTGGTTGTTGATCAATGAGAACACATGGACACAGGGAGGGGAATATCACACACTAGGGCCTGTTGTGGGGTGGGAAAGCTAGGGGAGGGATAGCAGGGGGTGGGGTATTGGGGAGGGATAACATTAGAAGAAATACCTACTGTAGATAACGGGTGGATAGATGCCATAAACCACCATGGCGTATGTGTACCTATATAACAGTTCTGCACAATCTGCACGTGTACCCCAGAACTTAAAGTATAAAAATGAAAAAAATGTAGCTGAATTGAGCAAAATGCAACCTGTATCTGTCCTGGATCTGTGTACTGGAAATACAGGCAAACCATTAAAAGTAATTTCAATATTTTGTAATTGTTCTTTAAAAAACTGCCTTAAAGATGAAAAATACTTCCTTTCTGTGAAATAGAAAATTGACATTTAAGAAAGTTCGGACTTCCTGTTTGTTTCCTCAGGTGACATTCTGTTTATATTTAATTTTCCAAAGTGTATTTATGGATATTTAGCAATTACTTAATCAGTTGTGATCATTTGAGTAATCAGTCTCCCTAAAATGATGATAAATAGTTGTTCTTAAAATGGAGTATACCAGCAACAATATTCCATTGAAATTATATGACTTTAACACTTAATTAAAAGGTAGTAAATGAGCAGCTATTTCACTACTGGCCTAGAACTCCAAAAATTAAAAACTTCCCAACTTTCAGCATCTAGTTTTCCTATAAATTCTATGGGCTGAGTATCACAACCCAAAATAATAAGTTCTCAAATAGTTGCTATCCTCTCTAGATGTTTCTACTCCTAGACATAGTATCCCAGTATTAATTATAAGAGAGAGCAAAGATCTGAAAACATATTCCAAATATTTTGCTAGCAATGCATCAATATAGACATTGCTTAACAATTGTCATAAATACTTTCCTGTGCTTGTCTCATTCCAATAAGATTTGCATGGATTTTTATAATCACTGAGGAGAGGAAGAAGGAGGAATGAACAAAAGCTGATTACAATTAGTTACCCAATTTACTACCATTAGGCTGCCACGAATATGAAGAAAAATTGTTTTAATTTAATAACCTGAATTAGTTCTGCGCTCAGCTAAGTATAGTATTTGAGCACAGATTAGTGCTTAATGGTAGAAAGAATGTCCACTATTGGGTACTGGAATGGTGGAAAGAAGAGGTAAGGGCTCCTGGAAAGAGAAATGGAGCCAAAGTTAGGGAATGGAGTGGGAGGGTTGCCAAAGGCATACTTCCCCTGCTGAAAACTCTTGGCTTGGGAGAGAATGGGGAGTCGTATTATGGCACATATTAATCATAGTTGTTATGAATGTTTCATAGAAATATGATAAACCCAAATGTAAATGAAAGCCTTATTTGTTCACTTGAATTTCAAACTTTCTCATTTTTCTGTCCACCCTTAAATTTTACTTATTGTATGTTTGCAGTAAATTCATATGTTCATTCATTCATTCATATATATATATATATATATTTTTTTTTTTTTTTTTTTTGAGACGGAGTTTCACTCTTGTTACCCAGGCTGGAGTGCAATGGCGCGATCTCGGCTCACCGCAACCTCTGCCTCCTGGGCTCAGGCAATTCTCCTGCCTCAGCCTCCTGAGTAGCTGGGATTACAGGCATGCGCCACCATGCCCAGCTAATTTTTTGTATTTTTAGTAGAGACGGGGTTTCACTATGTTGACCAGGATGGTCTCGATCTCTTGACCTCGTGATCCACCCACCTCGGCCTCCCAAAGTCATTCATATATTTTAAGAGACTTACTGTGTTTCAGGAATTGTGCTAGACACAGGAAGTAGGGAAACTGTGTTCACCCAAGGTTTTCAGTAGGGTAAAAATGTTATAGTAGAGATGAACAAATAGTGGTGGGAATAGGGGGAGGAATCCAGGAAAATTTAACTTAGGAGGAAATACATGAACTGGTGAAGAAGAGTTAAGAGAGAGGAAGAGCATTCCAACCCAAGAAAACCACAGATGAAACCCCAACTCCACAAACATGATGTGATGGGGGAATACACTCAAGGTACAGTTACTTGGCAGGTTTAGGAGCATAAAAAGGAGAAAGAAAGAAGATGCAGCTGGAAAGCTTGGCTGAAGAGAAAGGACTCTGCAAGTCAGGGTTTAGCATTTTATCATTTGGGCACTAGGGAGACCCTACAATTTTATAAAGCAGAGGAATAAAATGATAAGATTTGTATTTTTGGATGAAAGGTAGACTTGAAAGAGGAGAAAATGAGTGAAAAGAAACCAGTGGTCAGGCTAATTTTTGTGTGTGTCTTATTTGGTGCAATGTATAGACTCAGTGGACGGCTGAGGAAAGAGTGGATACTTACTGGGAAATTAAAAATACAGATTTGAAGCACGGAAGAGAGATGGAGATATATAGGAGTGGCTGACGATATCAGTTGGGTAAGATGCCTAGAAGAGAAAGAAAACATGGAATAGGGCTCTAGAAAACACCAATATATAGCAATAGGCAAAAAATGAGAAATTGGCCAGAGGTCTAGTGGAATGGGGAAAAGTCAGGAGAATTTAGTGCTCCTGAGCCTAATGGAAGCAAATTTTAATAAAGAAAAATGAACAAAATAAAATGGCACAGCAAGGTCCAGTAAGATGAGTGTCAGTTTAGTTTTTGAAGGCCATTGGTGACCATAATGACAGTGGCTGCAGCAGAGTGACAACAGAAGGAAGCAACCTGTGGTGACACAGGTAGGAAAAGAAGGTGAAGGTATGTACAGTGGAGGGGGAGAAAAATGGGAGTGCAGCTGAAGTTGGAGAGAGTGTTAAGTAGTGTGAAGGCTTTTTTAAATTTAACATGGGAAGAGCTGGACTTGTTTACAAACTGAGACAAGTGGTCAATGGAAAAGGAATAACTGAAGAAGAGAGAGAGAGAGAGAGGCAAAGACGGAGAGATGGAGAGAATAATTGATGGATCAAATTTCAGAGAAGGCCATATGCTTACCAAGCAACTAACTACCACTAAATTGATTGAAAGATGTTTTATGAGAAGGATATCAGCTTTAAAAAATGTTGAAAATGGAGGAGGAGTAGGGGGCAGAATTGAGCCATGACAATGTGTTCATACATCTGACATAAAAAAAGTTGATCTAAACTGAATCCCTAATCTTGGTAAGAAGGGTAAAACACTCAATTTGAATGTCTATTTTTTTATCTTATTAATTATTGGTCGATTCGTGGATTTTAGATTTGAAAGAGACTTTAGAGGATCTCTTAAAGCTCCTGTCAGGTGAGAGAGGCATTGGTAATGGAGGGAAACCATGACTTTAGGGTCTTTTTTTTTTTTTTTTTTTGATCTTGCTTCTAGTTTGCCACTGTTAATGGACAGGGGGAGGTGCTCCTCTCTGCTTTTTCCTGTTGCTCTGGTAGCTGCAGGGAGGTCCAGATGGTAGGTGAGAGAGGACAGGGGCTGAGATCTGTCTGGATCTGCTCCTAAGTGCAATGAGGATTTATTTTCACTGCTTTTGGTTAGTGGTCTCTCTGTTGAGAAAGGGTTGCAAGAGTCCTTTGGGCCTCATAGCAGATAATCAAAACCACTTTTTAAAAACTTCAATGGGAATGAGATAATATGAAGTTATAAACTATAAGAAATTTCAGATGCAAGTACAAAGTAATGTCACCATAGCAACTCAGCTTGCACACAGGAAACGGAATATAATGTCAGGAGTTTCACAAACACTTAATATTTTAAAAAGCTAAATATTATAGAGGAACAAAAATTAATTTTAATGTTACTTCATTAAAAAATTGATTTGCATTAAAAAATACTTTTTGTAATATAACTTTCAACCCTGAGAAATAATGAATGTTCAAACTGTTTCAAGATCTGTTCTTCAATTTGCAAGGAAAATAATGTGATTTTTCTTGATTATACACTATAATTAAGACATTAAATATGTATTATAATAATACAAAGAACACTTTTAAAAATTGTATAAAATACCACACCAAGAGATAAACATGATTTTTATTTAGGTGAGTATCTCCTCACATATTTCTCTAAAAGCACACATACAAACATAGAGTTATTATAATTTTACTAAATGATTCTTTAATGTTTAATGACCTCATGAAGCATTCAATAATATAAATTCCTGGAGGATGGAGCCCATAGGTTCTAAACATCCTCAGTGTTACAGTCTATACAGAAATGTGGATATTCAGAAGCATTTGGCATGTATGGACATTTTATGTTGGTCACATTAGTAGACAGTGCTTTTTTTTTTTTTTTTTTGAGACAGAGAATCACTCTGTTGCCCAGGCTGGAGTACAGTGGTGCTATCTCAGCTCACTGCAGCCTCTGCTTCCAGATTCAGGTGATTCTCCTGCCTCAGCCTCTGGAGTAGCTGGTACTACAAACATACACCACCACCCACAGCTAATTTTTGTATTTTTAGTAGAGATGATGTTTCACCATGCTGCCCAGGCTGGTCTTGAACTCCTCAAGAGATCTCAAGTGATCCGCCTGCCTCTGCCTCCCAAAGTCCCATGCCTGGGACTACAGGCATGAGCCACCACGCCTGGCCACCACTGTTTTTAATTAGAAAGTGACCAGTTCAACAGAAGTTCTTTTGTGTTTCAAAGTGATTCTCCTCCATTACCCACCCCCGACTCTTTTCATATAAATCTTTATGATACCTTCTGTTTCCTACCAGCTGTGTTGTTCATCAGTAAACAGACGGAAGGGCACAGCACTCAACAATGATGATATTTATTTTCCATGCCAGGACAGAAAAATTGTCATAAAAATAATTGTCATTTGCTTGGACTAAGAAGTTTTATTCACAGCTTAAAGACATGATGTGGGGATACTTACTCAAAATGAAAAAGGGAATCATATTTTTGTCTATTGAAGAGATTGTAGAAAAAAAAGTCATTATCATGTGACTTAGGAGTTGTTCTCTGCCAGACAAAAGGAAAAACCAAAAGACATCTGAGAAAGGTGGGAGAGGCTTCCTAAATTCCCAGAGAGATAATAGTGCATCCTCTTCAGTGCAGTGCTTCAGTTTAAAAGAGTCAGGAAAATAATGAAAAGTGATGGAGAGCAGGAAGATATAAAAGGAAGGAGAGACAGAGTAAAGGGAAGTAGAGGTGGTACAGGGGAGCCAGGACTGCCAACTCCCAGGACCCCTAGTTCCTTTCTCTGCCTGGCAGGGCCAAGCTCCTTGCTCCAGGATCCAGCCCTGGAAACAATTGCTTTTGATCATTGGGCCACATGGATTTGCTCCATTTCTGCCAGCGTTGACAGTGTTTTGATTTGCTGTCTGTGGATTTGCTCCATTTCTGCCAGCATTGACAGTGTTTTGATTTGCTGTCTGATCTTAGATTCCTATCCGTCACTTGGCCTTTCTTGTGTTTACCCAGAAAAGTAAGATTAAAGGCCTCAAAGATGAGTATCAGGATAAAGATACCTGAGGAAGACCAGATATCATACATGGCCAGGGTAGTGACCGTGTGCATCTCAAATTTTTGCTCAGATTAAGTCTCCTGCCTTCCTCTTGAGCCCAATAAGCATCGAGCAGTGACCTTTAGCCCTCCTAGATAGGATGGTGGCCAGGAACAAAGGGTAAGAAGATCATTGCAAAAGTTCCATCTTGGTTGCATACTTAGGTTATAACTCTACCGCTGTTTTCAGTATTTGGTGTCACATAATCTGGCAATATACACCTGTTTGTACTATTTACTGTTTTTTTTAAAAGAGACTCTTGAAAGATTTTTGTGACTAGCCTGTCCTTTTTCCTATTGCAGTTTCAATTGAATGGCACCTCTGAAGTAGCTTTTCTATGTGGATTTTAATCAAATCAAAACAACAGGAGAAATAAAGTGCTTTTTTAGGGTTTGCTGATATATGAAAAGAACTGGTGATTTTGCTTTTATACAGAAACTAAAATAAAAATTTAACCCTTTGAACCTTTCACAGGCTAACTAAATCATGCTCTACTAAAGTAAACATGCAGTAAAGCTAAAGCCCAGAGTGTAAGATTACCCCAGAGACTGGGGTGATTACACTGGGCTTGATTATTTCTAATTTAAGAGATGATTAAACATAATTTAGTCTACACCCTTTGCCATTCTCCTCCTTTTCTGCAGATATACACAATAATTTTTACAGAAAATAAAATGTTATGAAGTAATATTTTGCTTCAAAAAATGGCTGAAAGTAAATAAGACAATATTAGTTGTTATTTATTCTGGTTAAAGGGAATATAGGCATTGTGCTATTCTTATGCTTTTCTAAGAGTTTTAAATATTTCAAAAGAATTTTTGCTGATTTCAGTGTTTTAACCTTATTTCATAATAATGAGTAATTACAAGAATAGTACAAGTTCCTATATACCCTTTGCTCATGTTCTGAAAAATTAGCATTTTATTACATTACTTTTATCATTCAGTCTTTATACATATACAGGTTTATTTTTCCTGAACCATTTGAGAGTAAGTTGTACATATGCCATCCTTTTTCCCATAAATATGTCAGTATATGTTTCCTGAAGGGCATTCTCTTACATAACAGCAGTACATTTAACAAAATCAGAAAATAAATACAATATTAGTATTGTGTTGATAAAAATATTAGTTGCTAACTACAGACTGTATTCAATTTTTCCAACTGTCCCAATAATGTTCTTTATAAAGAAAGGAAATTCTGGATTGTAAGTGTATTTGACTATTAAATCTACTCAGTCTTCTTTAATCTGGAAGAATTCTCCAGGCTTCCCATGTCTGTTATGACTCTGGCATTTTTGAGGAGCATGGACCAGCTATTTTTTGTATAATGCCCTTAAACTTGCGTTCTCAAAAAAGTTTTATTTTACGGTTTTAGAGACAATTTTTTCCTGTTTCTCAAGCTATTAAAACTGCATTTAAAATTGCATGCACTTACCCTCCACCAGAACTAATTCTCTCTTTTTTTTATTATACTTTAAGTTCTGGGGTACATGTGCAGGTTTGTTACATAAGTATACACGTGCCATGGTGGTTTGCTGCATCCATCACTCCGTCGTCTACATAAGGTATTTCTCCTAATGCTATCCCTCCTCTAGCCCCCCAATTCTCTTCTGTATCTTATTTCCATAAAAGGTTTTATCAGTTACCAGTTGTTCAATCCAAAAACCTAGGAATTACCCTTCTCCTTCTCATTCAGCCCTCGTAGCAGAGATTATATCTTATAAACACGGTTTTGTCATCCTCTCCTCTTCTCCCTCCTCATCACTATTCCTGAGTCAGGTCTGCCTCCTTTCCAATAGCCTCTAGGTCATCTCCAGTCTGCACCAATTCACTCTGTGTCAGTTCTTCATCCCTAGAGCTCTCAAAAAAAGTCTTTAAATCTGAAATAGAAGTCTTTTGGTGTTTTCTTACTATTTAAGATACTTCAAAGATTATACAGAGTTCATGGAATAAATTAAAAATGTCTTTCTAGTGCATCACAAGCCTACCTTGCTGGCTTTAACTCCCAGCCCTCCCTTCATACCTCCGATGCTCCAGTCATACTGAACTTCTTGGAAATTCCCAAACAACCCCATTGGTTTATGCCTCATAGTCTTTGCATATGCTGTTCCTTTGGCCTGAAACATAATCATTCCTCCCTATCCACACATTCTGTTTTATTCAGCTGTTTTTTCTATTAAAACTCAACTCAAGTAGCACTTTCTTAGCCAGGATTTCCCTATCTTCATCCTCCATCTTTAATCCATCCAATGCAACAGAATCTTGTCCTTTTTTCTCTGACATCTGGTGGGGGAGAGGGAGCAAGTTTATGACAAGTACAACCATCAAAAAATACTTCCTAGTAGATGAAACCATTCCTGAACCAAACTAACAATCCAGAAGCCAGAACTAACTCTGTCATCCTAACAAGCTTAAAGGGTTTACTGATTTTATTCTCCCTATTTTGCCCTGCAAAAGTTTGCTCCATTTATGACTACTCTAAGATATTTACCTGTATGTCTGGTTATGTGAAGTTTCTTATCATTTTGCTGTTATATTTTAAGCTCTCAAACTGAGGAGAGTCCTGTTAAGTGGACTCCCGTTTGTCCTTTTAAAATCACATCACTTCTAATTGTCATAGAAACTGGAATTGTAAGAATAGTGAATGGTAGCAATGTTACCACTGTAAAGATTAATTACCTAGGAAAAAAATTCCATGTGATTATTATTGTCAATGTGTTTTGGAAAGTACAGTTGGTTGGTATAAATGGTTTATGGGTACCTGGATAGGCTTTCTCTACTCTAGGTCATTTTGTGCCTAGCAGACTGCCTAGTACACAATAATTATTTGTGAATTAAATAGTGCCTATGTCAAGCCTAAGATACAATTAAGCCTATGAAGAAATGGAGAAACTATTATTAAAGTTTTCTGCGTCAAAGAAAAGACTCAGTGCTGTAGGCATTAAAATCAATTTTGACATACTTTCACCCAGACTCCTGAAACGGTGATCAGAGTCTTGCATTGAGCTTGTGTTAGCTGTAAACTTACCCCAGCTTGTGTTTCATTTCAAATTGTCTTTCCTGTAAGTTCCTGATTTTTTGCTTTCACATGAAAATCATCTAGGATGCTTTGAAAAAATATACTGATGCCTGGGACCACCCCCTAGAGGTTCTGATTTAACTATCTCCAGCACTTGTATTTTTGGAAATTGAGCATTTTGATATAAAGTTCCAGTTGAAAAATGACAACTAGAAAAGAATCTATATTCTTTCTGTGTGATGTTAGAAGAAAAAATCTTTTATAATTTCTTTTTTTTTTTTTTTTTTTTTTATGAAGGAGAAGCATTGGGGGAGACTTTGGACTGACATGCCTCAGCTAAATATTTTTTTTTTTTTTTTTTTTTTTTTTTTTTTAAAGAAAGAGAGAATGGGGAGGAGGAAAAAGGAAGAGAAAGAAAGAGAGAGAATGGGGAGGAGGAAAAAAGAAAAGAAAGAGGGAGAGAGAATGGGAGTATTGCTTTCTTGCCCAGGCTGGAATGCAATTTAATAATGGGTATTGAAAACCTCTTTTATACTGATAATTATACTTAATGATGTAGTCAGGAAGGAATAAGGGAGGAAGATAACAAACAAACAGCCAACCAATATTTCATTTAAACCTATGAAATGCTATGCGATTACTGAGGAGTGATTTACTTCCAATTATATAGTCACTTTTGGAATAGGTGTGAGGTGGTAATGTATGTTTTGTGTATTTGAAGTGGAGAGTTCTATAAATGTTTATTAAGTTTACTTGTTCCGGGTCTGAGTTCAAATCCTGAATATCCTTGTTAATTTTCTATCTCGTTGATCTATAGAATCTTTAGCTATTCTTGTTACATTGATCCTTTTACCATTATGCAATGTCCTTCTTTGCCTCTTTTGATCTTTGTTGCTTTAAAGTCTACTTTATCAGAGGCGAGAATTGCATCTCCTGCTTTTTGTTTATTTGTTTATTTTTACTCTCTGGTTGGTAAATCTTCCTCCTTCTCTTTGAGTCTTTGTGTATTGTTGCATGTAAGATGGGTCTGGATGCAGCATACCGATGGGTTTTGGCTTTTTATTCAATTAAAATATATATAACTTTAATACTGGCGTTTGATGCTAGCTGGCTGTTTTGCCCATTAGTTGATGTAAATTTTTCACTGTATTAATGTTGTTTGCTTTTTGATATATTTTTGGAAAGGCTGATATTGGTTGTTCCTTTATATGTATAGTGCTTCTTTCAGAAGCTCTTGTAAAGCAGGCCTGGTGGTGGTGAACTCTCTAAGTGCTTGTTTGTTCGCAAAGGATTTAATTTTTCCTTCGCTCATAAAGCTTAGTTTGGCTGGATAGGAAATTCTGGGTTGAAAGTTCTTTTCTTTAAGGATGTTAAATATTGGTCCCCACTCTTTTCTGGCTTGTAGGGTTTCTGCTGAGAGATCTGCTGTAAGTCTGATAGATTTCCCTTTATGGGTAACCTGACCTTTCTCTCTGGCTGCCCTTAGTATTTTCTCCTTCATTTCAACCCTAATAAATCTGGCAATTATGTGCCTTGGGGTTGGTCTTCTTGAAGAATATCTTTGTGGTGTTCTCTGTATTACCTGGAGTTGAATATTACCTTGCCTTGCTAGGTTGGGAAAGTTTTCCTGAATGATATCCTGAAGAGTATTTTCCAACTTGGATTCATTCTCTTCCTCACATTCAGGTACACCTATCAAACGTAGATTAGGTCTTTTCACATAGTCCCATATTTCCTGGAGACTTTGCTCATTCCTTTTTATCCTTTTTTCTCCAATCTTGTCTTCTCGTTTCATTTCACTGAGCTGGTCCTCGACTTCTGATATCCTTTCTTCTGCTTGATCAATTCGACTGTTTAAGCTTGTGCATGCTTCGCAAAGTTCTCGTGTGGTGCTTTTCAGCTCCATCAATTCACTTATATTCCTCTCTAAATTGTCCATTCTCGTTAGCATTTCGTCAAACCTTTTTTTAAGGTTCTTAGTTTCTTTGCATTGCGTTAGAACAAGTTCTTTTAATTCACAGAAGTTTCTCATCACCCACGTTTTGAAACCTGCTTCTGTTACTGGAACACACTCGTTCTCCATTAAGCCTTGTTCCGTTACTGATGAGGAATTGCGATCCCCTGTAGAGGGAGAGGCATTCTGATTTTGAGTGTTCTCTGCCTTTTTAGGCTGCTTTCTTCCCTTGATTATATATTTATCCATCTGTCGTCTTTGTAATTACCAACTTTCTAACTAGGTCTCTGAGCGGACGTCCAACTTTTTGATTCCCAGCGCCGAAAACTGAGCAATCCACTGCGCCGGCCAAAACAGCGGTGTTAAGATTGATGGTGCCTTTCTGCCCAGGAATCTCCGGACTCTGCACCAAGAACTGCCGCTTTAAGGTGCCAGCAAAACCGCCGCGCCGGCCACAAGAGTCGCACTGGCGACCCGTGGGGCTCCTCCGCTGGGAATCTCCTGGTCCGTGAGCTACAAATATTCGTCTGAAAGTGTGGCGTCCTCTCGTTCTCTGCGCTTTCACTGGGAGCTACGTGCCCGAGCTGCTAGTGATCAGCCATCTTGGATGTCTCTCCCGCCTCCTATAATTTCACTTTTATGTAAGTTGGGTTTATTTTTTAGAGTTTTCATGGGGCTACCATGCTAGTTATACCTTGCATAATCACGTTTTATGTAGATATAGACATCACTATGTTCAGCATATGATGTTTTAGAGAATAGCAACATGGAAATCCTAGAGAGATTTGACATTTAATCATTTGAAACTCCACATAAGAGTTCTGGAAAAACATCAGTATAATTATTACATTGAAGTTATCAATGCTTAAATAAAGACATATCCTAAACTACTATGGTTTTTTTGAGTTATACTATGAAAAACACCAATGGGCTTTTCTGAGTTCCAGGAGAAATAAAATAGCTAGGAACTCTTAGTAGCTAAGAATCTCAACACAGTTTAAAGTAGATGGAAGGCCTTTAACTGATGAATGATTGTTGAGTCATTTAGTTCTTTTTCAAGTGGCCACATGTCTAATCTTTCATGAAATAAAGAGTTTTCACTGATAGAACAATAAATTAAAAACAGTAAACTTTTAGTTTAAACTATCAAATTGCATAGCAATTGCAAACAAAACTTGTTAAATAACACTGGTTATTTTGCTGATGTAAAGTTTAGATGTCAATCCAAAACTTGAAGTTGGAAAACATTCTTTTTATTAAATGTCATTGTTTTTCCATAGTGCAGTTGCTTTTTTGTTTCTAAAATTCATAGTCTGTTTCAGCTGGGCACGTGAAAAGATTAATGAAAGTCTGAACAAATTATAGTTAAATTTGGCAAGCTTTGACACCAGATTAATGTATTAACAAGTAAAATTAGGGTTATGAAAATGTTTTTACTATGTTTGAAGTAACTGAAACTTTGTACATAGGGAGAAGTGAGAGTGCTTAAAATAATTTATAATGGTCCAAATTCAAGTCCCTGGTTCTAAGACACTAATGGGAAAACCATCTTAAATAATATTATTATCATTTAGGTTTAAGTGAGTTGGAAATGTGTATTCTGTTTAAAAAAAAATACAATTACTAAAAGACGGCAAAAGTGTAGAAGAGAACAAAGGAGTGGCCAGTCTTTAATTGCCACTTGTGCACAGACAGATGCTGGTCTTGATTTGACCTTTTCAAGGGCCCAAACTTCTTAGCATAATGTTTCAGTGGAAGGACCATTTCTGAGTATTCTCTGCCAGCAAAAAAAGGAAAGCGCTGGTTGTAATACACATACTATTTACAAAAATAATGGGAAAGTCTCCAATGCATCCTGTATCACCAAATTGGAACGTAATGATTATAAACACACAATGAAAGAGGTGCTTCAGTGGTTGTGTGACTTATTTGACAATATCCATCCTGTGAGAACACTTTTGCCTGACACCCAGTTATCTTCACCCTTTGGCTCTGACTTTGTGGTTGGGAGGTATAAGAGACAATTCACTACTAGGATTTCAATTTTTAAATCACAGCTCATTTACAAGGGGAATTGCTGTTTCTGTGGCTATTTCTGTGGCTCTGCCTGCAGAGTATTCAAATATCCTCTTTTATTTGAGTATCCAAATAGCCCTTTTACAATTATTTGTACAACAGTGATGATTATAATACAGGGAGTATGAGAATTGGATTTTACTTACCAACGGCTCTAAGAACCTTATTTTATATCATGTAAATATAACTAGCCAAATTGAAAACTTCATAAGCTATGGGGCAAGTGTCAATTGACGTTTATTATGTACAAAATTACAATGCCTCCTAGGCATATGTGACTTTTAAACAACAGTGAGGTCATGCTTACATTTTTCTGCAGTATTTCTGTTGCCTGGCCATGTGAATAATTGTCATGACTCCTACTTGCTGAGAGCTTCTGCTGGAGAGTACCACAGTTTCCTTTCATCCATAATCAGAGAGAATCTGATTGTCTAAGACCAGAAGCAGTATAAGTTAGTGGGTTTTGAGGGCACTCTCAGTAATGTCTTGGAGGGCTCCTCTAAAGTGTTCTGTGTTCATAGGGATTAAATATTCAGACATGACTTGATATGTTGTTGTAGGAGATTTGAAATGAAAATTGGAATTTTTTTTTAAATGAGGCAGTTTTTTTTTTTTTTTTTTTGAGACGGAGTTTCGCTCTTGTTACCCAGTCTGGAGTGCAATGGCGCGATCTCGGCTCACCGCAACCTCCGCCTCCTGGGTTCAGGCAATTCTCCTGCCTCAGCCTCCTGAGTAGCTGGGATTACAGGCACGCGCCACCATGCCCAGCTAAATGAGGCAGTTTTTACCAGCCAGTCTGTTTGTTCATCCCCTACCATTTATAATACCGTGGTGAAGGGTGTTACCAGCAATACATGGACTCATTTGCTTGAGAGAAGTAGGTACAGTTTTGGTAATTCAAATGGAAGTGATTGTGTTGACATTTTTGCATAGTTGAAGGCAAAGCAGACTTGCTACCACTCAAAGAGAAAGAGGCTTAGGAGAACATTGCAGTGGGGGTGGGTTCAAATGCTAGGAGAAGAGAAAGAAACTCCATTTTCTATCCTTCAAATCTGTAAAATGGGGCAGGTTGTGTTTTTTGTCAATATTTTTAAAAATAAAATAATTTCAAAATACAATATTATTTTGAGGAGTCTGAGGAGAAATGTTTTAAGATTTTGTAGAAGAGTTTACCTACATTGGCCGAAGTAAGAAAGTACTCTTTTCAGTGAGTCACCTGAGCTACCTTACATTCATCACCATAAAACACAGCTTCACCAGCACACAGAGAAAGAAGGGCTGAGCTTTCTACAAAACTCCTAGGAGTTGCTATCTGTTTTTTATCGAGTATCATAGAATTTTATTCTATTCAGCAAAGAACTATACTAACAATGGGTACTACTATATTATAAAAAAGATTTTTTAATAGACAAAAGACCATCACCTAAAGGACTTCCATATCTATTGGTTGTCTGCTCACCACTCTGATTTTTAAAAGAAATAAATAAAACTGTTTAACAAAAAAAGAGTGCATCTTCATCTTGGCTGTTTTAAAACAAGCATTTAT
Source organism: Aotus nancymaae (assembly GCF_030222135.1). Lineage (NCBI taxonomy): Eukaryota > Metazoa > Chordata > Mammalia > Primates > Aotidae > Aotus > Aotus nancymaae. The sequence continues at coordinate 38,397,264 of NW_026988413.1, forward strand.
CACAGTGTGTTTTAAGTGTCCTGACTCCTCCCCACATGAAGCATCCAGCAGTATTATGAATTTGGATATGATATAAATTTGGAAATAATGTGATCAGTGGTTGGCCAACTTTCACCAAGCCTCTCTTTTCATTAACCTAGAAAATCATTACCCCTATGTTTGCTCAACTGAAGTTTTTGGACTCCTCAAAATATATGATGAGTTTTACTTTATTGCTAAATTATGTTTCAGAACGAAGCACAAAAACTTAGGATGTTATATGCTGCTCATTTTCCTCAAAAACGTTTGGAAAGGAAGACATAGTCATAAGGAGTGTCAGATAAAGTCATCACGACTTATAGTCATTTTGATTCAGAGGTAGTGCTAGTGTTGTGTAACTGAACCGAACTCTCTCTGAAGACTTTGTTTCCATAGATGAGTGAAGGCTGGAGGGATTGAGGATGGGCATGAGAGTCCTTAATTTTTATTTTTTCTTTTTTGAGACTGAGCCTCGCTCTGTCGTCCACGCTGGAGTGCAGTGGCAGGATCTCAGCTCACTTCAATCTCCCGGGTTCAAGCAATTCTCCTTCCTCAGCCTCCCAAGCAGCTGGGATTACAGGCATGCACTACTGTGCCTGGCTAATTTTTGCATTTTTAGTAGAGACAGGGTTTCACCATGTTGGCCAGGGTGGTCTTGAACTCCTGACCTGAAGTGATCCAGCCCACCTCAGTCTCCCAGAATGCTGGGATTATAGGTGTGAGCCACCGCGCTAGGCCAATTTTTCTAATTAAAGGGAATTTCTTTTTGAAAATGTGTCTCTCCCAGATTAGATCATCGTATTGGGAAAAACACTCAGTTTTTCATAATTCTTTCCTCCCATTTTCCTCCTTCTCTTCCAGCCAGAGACATGTGAACATCAAGAAATTTTGAAACCTCATGGCCTCAGAGGGTTATCTGACACATGCCAGCCTGGGGTGTTCTCTGGCCTCCCTGGGGTATTTTATCCCCAAGGGTCTTTACAATACTTTGTAGTAATGGATGCTACGTGTATTTTGAGCAAGTCTTCCAAATATATCCAGCAGTTGTTGCCTCTGATGTCTGTGGTCTTTGCTGTGGCCTCTGGTAGTAACATCTACACTCTTCATCTTCATCTCAAGAATCTTCCAATATGCATGCCCTCTTGGCATTTTTTAAAATCCTCCCTGGGGTGAAATTCTGGACCTTTCTCTGACTTGGGGAACCCAGAGCAGATACTCATGAGACTTCTCTGCTGTTTCTACTCAATAACAGCTATCCCATGTCATTATTGGGTGCCAGTTGGGAGGTGAGGCATAAATCTTATCTCCCCTTAGATTCCTCTGCCCCTAGTTCCCTCCCTATTCCCAATCAACATTTCCATTCTAGAAGAGGGGCAGAACTAAGCTCTTCTCAGAAGCACCACAGTCACCTCACAGACTCTTCTCCGATCCATCTCCAGGCTGTCATCCCCTGTGTGACAAAACACCGTCTTCAGGAAAATCATAATGACTGTCCTTTCTCTTCCACAGCTTGCAGCAAATTTCTATGCTCTATGATTTTTTGTATTTAAAAGGGAGCTTTAGTGAACACTTTCCTGTCTCAGGTGGAAGGCTGTTACAGGAAGCCTTTGTTTTCATGACCATCTCTAGTTAACTTGTTAGTTTATTTTGAAACATAAAGGTGAACGCTATCTTCTTTGTTCTTGGTTGGTTCTGCTCATGCTCTCAAGTAATGGACACTTGATCTTTGATGAGTAAAGGGCTGAGGACAGCAAACATTACTAGAATGAACAATTGTATCAGTGATGTTTTAAAATATTATATATAATATAATGATTAACAACCTGCAATTATTCCCCAACAAAATTATATTCTTTTCCAGAGATAAGCATGATAGGCAAGTTATAAGCAACGAAAGGACTATTTGGTGATAGATTGAAACCATCATGTGAAATAAGTTTAAGGAATGCAGGGTTTCTGCTTTTAAACCATATGGGCCCAGTTGAAGAGGGGAGCCTAGGAAACAGAGTGTATTAATGTGTTAGCACGTATCACATAATTAGTTACAACAGGAACTTTATATGTTGGTCTAGTTAGTTTATTGACATTACTCTTATTCCCTCAAGACATCTTTCTGGGATCCAAATGTCTGGATTTAGTGACAGATAGCTGAGAGCAGTAAAATAAATGTCTCACCAGGAATAACTTCATTAATAGCTTCAAGCAGAGACCAACTTCCAGGCAACCATCTTTGCCACTACAACCCCAAGGTGCGGGCGGAAATAGCAAAAAACATTTTAATGTCTTATTTCTTAACCTCATTTTCTTTTAAAAGGTAAGCAACTCTGAACAGCAATTTGACTTGTTCTAAAAGAACCACTGATAGGCTGATATCTATGTTCTCTGATTGCTTCACAGGACAAAGTTTTCTCTTTATAATAAAATTAAAAGACTTTAAGAGCAGTGACCATGTTATAGATATATTGTGCATCTTTGGGAATGTCCAACCAATACTAGGTATGTTCTAAATCAATTGTTATATTATACTCAATTGACAGATTGATTTTTTTCTAATTTCATGGCAGATACTCATAGAGAAATCATGGAAATAGTTTTGCATGATATATGGAAAGTAAGATAAGACTTCCCTTGTACTTTGAACATTGATAGGCATTAAGGAGGGAGAGGACAATTATATCCAGTGAGAAGGCTGAGTAAATGCAGTACATTATGAGAACGTGAGCACATCCATTTGAATATAGATGGGACAAAACAGAAGCAGAAGCCGAATGTTGGAATGTTCAAATGTAGACAATAAAGAGTAGCGAGGTGACATGATGGAAACAGGTAAGATTCATATTTCCCACACTTCCACCTACATGGAAGATTAATGAGGCCTCAGTAGTACAAAAGAAACAAAGAAGATGCATTCTGGCTTTGGTATCAGCTTTCCTCTCATTTAGAAAGACCCTGGGGTGGATTATGAGTAACTCTGAGTGGCTTCTTCCTGCCTATCTTGTGTTCCCTCCAACTCCCTGTGATAGACCTTACCAGTGGCTACGAGTGTCCTGCACCATTGCTAAGAGGTCACCTGTCATCTCTGGTGTAGACATTGTGGCACCCAGATCATGGTCATCTCTCATGCTTTTAATGTACTTCTGGTGGCCATAACACTCAGCTCCTCCTACTCCCTTTGCTGAAGTGGGATAAATCCCACTCTGTTACTTGGTCCATGAAATAGCAGGTTCTCTCTTCTCAGAGTCTTATTGAAAATTATTATCACAGGCTGTTGCCCCCTGGGCTCTGACCACAAGTTGTAGGGGATAAGTAGAAGTCCAGAAAGCAAGATACATTTATATATACTAAACTGTTGTATTAGTTATCTATTGCTGCATAGCAGATTATCCTGAAACTTAGCAGCTTGAAACAATAAGCATTTATTATCTCATGGTTTCTGTCAGTGAGGAATCTAGGCATAGCATACCTGGGTCATCTGGCTTGGGGTTCCTTCTAAGGCTGCAGTTAAGGTATTAGCAAGGACTATAGTCATCTCAAGGCTCAAATGGGGGAGGATCTACTTCCAAGCTTACTCACATGGCTGTTGGCAGGGCTCAGGTCTCCTATTGACCAGAGACACCAGCTCCTTGCTACATTGGCCTATCATACAATAGATCAGAACATGACAGCTGGCTTCTGTCAGAGCAAGTGAGGAAAAGAGTGAGTGAGAGCAAGCAAGAAGAAAATCATAGTTTATTTTTTGTAAATTGATCTTTGAAATGACATTTCATTTTGCCATATTCTGTTTGTTACATGCAAATCAGTAGGTCCAGCCTGCATTCAAGGGGAGGGAATTACATAAGGGTATGAATACTGGAAAGGAGAGATCACAGGAGCCATTTTAGAGGCTGCCTATCACAACTATTGAGAATTTCCCTTCTTTTCAGGTGATGGTACCCTTTGAAGATCTGAAGTTCCTTATGTAACCACCAGACAAACTCAGACAAGTCTGAATTTGTCTAGGTGTTCACTCTCAGAACCTGGTTTTACAATTATTTTTCCAGAAAAGGAATCTGGCAACAAGGTACTAGATGGATTAAGGAGGACTTGTGGTTGGGGAAGTAAACCAAGGGACTATTGTAATAGTCTTGACAGGAAGTAATAAAAATCTAAACCAGGATGCTGGTAGGAAACTTGAATGAAGGAGAGGGACACAAAAGAAAAAGCGAGAATCAAAAATACTCGTGCCAGACTGAATACTGAGAGTGGTAACAAAGGAACAACAATAACTTGGATTCCCAGGTAGCATCAGAGTATTGGCGACATTTTGAAAAATGGGAAAGTTTGGGGAAAGAAAATCCAGGTTTGGGGAGAAATGGCTAGATGTGATGTATTAAATTGAGGTTTTATTTAAATTATGAGTGAGCAAATACAGCCTCCCTAGTTTTATACTCATTGGTTGGTCTGAGACATGTGAAGACATAGAACAGAGTTCCATGACCTTGAGGATGTTATAATGTCTAGACGGCTGAGTCGGTGACTGAAACTATTAACAGAAGCCACAATAGGATTTTAGAGTAATTTGTCATCAATACAGAGACTTTGAAAGAAGATAAGGTAAAGGGGATGCTCAAAGTTGGGAGACAGGAGAAAGAAGAGCCCTCACATACTACCTTAGATTCAAAATCACTTTGTGATTTACAACATACTCTAACTTACATTATTTTTTTCTTTGATAAAGCAGTTACAGTTATCTCCATGTTATGCATGAGTAGAGGAAGGATGGATCAAAGGTTAAGGAGTGCCCTCCCTAAGGTCACACAATTTGTAAATAATGAGACTGGGATTTGACTGCAGATCTTTTGATGTCCTGCCCAATGTTTTTTCCACTCCCCTGGAACAACAGTTTTAAAATATGTAGAAAAACAAAAAAGAGAAAAGAATTTTAGCATAATATGGTGTTATGAAAAAAAACAGAAAACAGAGAGGTCCTCTTGTAAAGGAGGTTATTGTTAGTAACAAACATTGCAGAAAATTTGCAGATAATTATTATGAAAAAAGACCATTGATGAAAATAAAGATTTCATTACTTGAGGAGTGAGGAGAATCTAATCTTTTACACATTCAAAAAGCAGCAGATTGGGAGTACATGGTGCAAGCTGTTAGGTCACTCTGATTCTTAGGAAAAGCAATTCTTACAAAAATGTTTTCAAAGCTTTGAGTGGTGAAGCCAGAATTGTGAATAGCATATTCAAGGATGACTGTGGGATTTGATGTTTTACATCATAATAGAAAAAAAATCAGTTATAAGGCATACCAACCAACGGAAATTATATTTCACCTATGTTATAAGTTCAGAGGTTGAAACATGTTCATATGAACTAAATCCATGAATATTTCCCTTTTTTGGTATTTTAGGAACTAGTGTTTCTTTTGAACATTTAATCTTCTCTATGTCCTAACTCTTACACAATTCAAGATTTTTAATATTTAATTCACAAAGAAGCCACCCATTTATTTCTCCATAGTATCAATGTTGTTTTCATATTAAGGCTCTATCAGACCATAAGAAAATAAAATAGAATTCCATGGCATTTCTAACAATGACATAATTAGAAATATCACATAAAAAATAAGCAGGAACATTTTCTCCTTCAGTGCATAAAAAGTTGCATATAGAATTGTATCTATAGTATGAAGAATTAAATGCCCAAGAGTGCTGCATGAATCAGTTTCATTAAGTCGGCATGTCCTGATTTTGAAGGAATTGTCAAAATCTGGAATTCTTTTGTTAGCAAGGTAGAGTAGCAAAACTCTTGACCCTTTCATCTTCTATTGGCCCCTCTCTCTTGCACAGACCCCCACTTCCAAATCCAGTGCAGCTCTAGGAATAAAAGGCCTCCGTCTACTGATTCCTATATGATTTTTGGCATTTCATGTTACTGTAAATTAAAACATTGGTATTCTTATTTTAGAAGTGATAAAAAATATTTCATGATTTAAACAACCCAAAATCTGAACCATTTATAACTTGACTTCAAAGAACATTCACTTAATTATTCAGTGCATGCAAAAAGAGAAAACAAAGCTCCGTGTGCAGCTCTAGACCACTGCTCTTCCCTATGAGCCAGTTAGCATCTGTGCAATGGCGTGGCGAAGCTGCTAGGTCAGGGTGTTACTATGCCTAGTCAGACACTCACCAAGCGAATGGATTATCAACATGACAGTGATGCCCTGAGCACAACCAGTGCTGCCTGGCCATTCCACCTGCCTGCGGGGAAACTAAAGAAGATGAAGAGGGGCAGAAATGCTTTATCTGAAAGAAAATCTCCAGTTTACCATTGATAGAAAGATTGCAGTCCTTGCAACAAAAGGGAAATAAAACAGCCCTTAGAATTTAAAAAGGATTAAAACAACAAGCAAAAATGAAATTAACCAACCAATCAAACAAAAAGACCTAAATGGTTTTTTTTTTAACTACCTCCTTAACAGTATTAAATAATAGATAGGATTAATTTAAAAATCTGAGAACAATATTTGGATGCAGCTAATTTTGAACTCCTCCCTATTTCTCCCCTCTCCTACCTCTTTACCTTTTTCACTGTTTTCTCTCCTGCCCCCTCATCTTCTCTCTTTCTCCTTAATTCTCCTCTCCTTCCTTCCCTTCCTCCCCTGCAGACCTTTCTATCCTTCAGTGTCTAATTCCCACAACCAACTAATTTTGGGGTGGAGCCTCTCAGAAGGGTGGGTGGGTGGGAGGCAGACTCTGGCCCATGAGGGTAAGAATCCTGAGCTGCTCCTGGCAGCTGGCAAGGAGAGAGTTTACAGATATTTTGTTCTCTCTGAACTCATTTACAGCAGAGTTGAACAAATGGTAAATAAAAGGTTTTCTGGAGAAATATAAACTATTATAAACTATAAATATAAAAATATAAAATATTAGAGAATGCTATAAAGGTGGAATGCTTCATTTCCAATTTCTTTTATAAATGGATTGTAAGTATAAGGAATATTCTTTAGAAAGCTTTTCTTAAAAGAATTGAAATCTTATGGAATATGGAAGTGATCAAAAGCATTAACATAAAATGTAATTATGAATATTTTGTAGGAAATAATTCAAAATGTTAAAAGTATTTTTAGTACAGCGTTTTTAGTATAGCAAAAAATGTGTTACAGAAATGTGTAAAAATGGAGCTGTGGATCCATAAATCATGGTGTATACATACAATGAAATCTTGTGCAGCTTCTAAAAATGATTCTTTCCAAGTTTTCAATGACAAATGGAGGTGCCTAAGTAGGAAGAAAAAAGTGTGTGTATACATTATATAGCTCACTAAAAAATGTCACTGATCTACATGTATTGATCTGGAGCCATCCGTCAAGACAGATGATGTAACAAGATTTTCATACTCACAAGCTTTGCTGAGCAAAAATATTATTTTACTTTTCTCATTTCTTGCTATAATATCTGACTCTTATTTACCATTAGAGTTGAGGAAAATATAACCTAGTCATTTCTAGGTAGCCTCCATCAAAAACAGTGATTTCTTAGTCATTTTGAGATCCAGACTCAAGCAAGTCAAGTAACTGGAGGCTAAAACTCTGCCATGGCTAACCCTGAAATACCCAGATGCTTTCACCACTGTACTTGCCACAAGGCATGTGTCCATTCTCTCATGCACTCATGTCTATGTCCAAATCTAACTGTGGGTTCATCTGATTGTCACATTAAGCTACACACCTGCCCAGTTCCAAGGGAATCTCAGAATCTAATTTGTTGTTTTGTTTTACTTTCCAGCATTTCTGGTAAGTAAGGAACCCATAAGAGGTTGGAACCATTTGGCAATAGAACCGTAAGTGACTTCAGCATCACTTCAATTAAAATGGCCATATTGGTCTCCTGTTTGTAGTTACCCAAAGTGTACCAACCCCTTGTTACTTAATAATTGACATTAATGATCAAATTTGGTTATTCAATTGACTGCAGAAAGAATGACTTTAGTATATTCCTTTCCAAATATGTCAGATTTACCTGTGAAATTATGAATCCTTCTTAGAATGATAACATTTGTCAAATGACAAGCTTTCATTTAGCAATCATCAGTATCCATTAAACAGTATCCATGTGTAAGATAATAAAACAGAAATTAATCATGGCTTCTATTTGTACAATGTTTAGATTTCATAGAAAATACTTGTAGTTTTCTTCCTTGACCCTAAAGATAAGTCTGTGAAGTGTATTGGGAAGAGATCCCCATTTTATAGATGAGGAAACTAAGAAGAGTCAGAGTTGAACCACTTACCCTATATCAAATTGCTAATAAATGGTGAAGTTGAGACCAGGAATCATTTGTATGTACATTGAGTACTGTTTCCAATATAACACATTGTCACATTTTCTATTGACACTGCAAAGAGGTTTGTTCAGGAAATAAGAAAGCCTGGGGAATGGGAAAAAAATTATCTCTGGAATGAGGAAGATGAAGGAAGGCACCTTTTAATAAGAGAAGCCAGTAGAGCCGAAGGCTATGCTTTCACCAATGTCCCAACATGCCCAAGACCAGCCCTGCTGGCTCCTGCTGTGAGTAGGTACATTTCCAGCTCAGGCACTGTTCTTTCTTTTATTCTGTTCTTTTTTTTTTTTATGTCTCATTGACCAAAAATAGCCTGATTGTTAACCAAAAAAAAAAGTTACATGATGCAAATATGAGATGCCACAAGATCCCACTTTCAAAAACCAATGCTTATAAAAAGCTGTGGCACATTGGCCTTGGTGAGGGGGCTTTTCTTCATTTTCATAATAACCCAGTGACCTTCTACCTCTGGGATCTGCAAACACAGCATTCTCTTTAAAGCCAGTGATGTCTTTGGAGTGTGTTGAAGGATGATGATAAAGACTGTAAACACGAGCCCTCTAATTCTGAGGACCTAAAAATTACAGTTTCCCTGATATTATTTATATTTTAATGTTTGCCACAGTGGTTGCAAATAATTCAAGAAGGCTTGATTAGATTCAAAGACAGGAGGCTTTCTGAAGTCACAAGTGAGGAGTGGGTGGGAAAAAGAGAGGTGAAAAGAATAAGACTGTCTTTGCAGCATAGTGTAAGCCAAAAGAGAAAAGCAATGCACCTCGTTTGCCTAGTTTTCTATGGAAGCTCAACATCCACTGTCAGCAAAGGAAAGGAACAAAGGGGTGAAACAAGAAACATCCATCTCTTTCATGATAGAAAGGAATGAAGGGAATCCTTATGCGAAATAATTTTAACTGTGTTCCATCAGCCTGAAGATAGAAAGGCGATCTGCCTGCTTAGAAAATCCTCCTGCTTCTCTTGATTGAGCCCCGATGGTAGTGGGGGTTCTTCCCATGCATTTGCTTTGGGAACGTGTTTTCACATTGGCGGTTGCTAAGCTTAGTCAGCACATTGTGATAGTGAAGCCAAAGTTGTGGGTTTGGTTGGTTACTTGTTTATTCATTTACACCTTGTCTTGTCCCAAAAATGGTCTGAGATGGCAGTATCCAATAATTAATTGTGCCTTATGCCTCGTTCATATCTAGTTAGTTATTAAAAGCACAAGTGATCATTTCAAAGGACACTTGGGTGAATAGAAGAGTACAGATTTATCACTATGACTAGGAAAATAAGCCAGACTGAAAAAAAAATTAAACTGATAGTAGGTCTGTAGCAGTTTCAGCAATAGATGAAGGACAGCAAATGTCAGTTAAAAATAATAAACAGTGTGCTGTACTCTGAGGCATCATGAAGGCCTGCTGAGACCAAACCACCCCAGAAATGTACTCTTTGAGCCTCAACCTCAGAGAATTTTAACCCAAACCAGTGCCTCTTATGCCAGAAAAACTGTAGTATAGAGACACTGGATGTACCACTAAGGCCTGAAGTAGATTTTTGTATAATTACTGATAATTCTGCCCAAGCTAATTTTAATTTCATACTAACTCAGGATCTCTCTCTCTGGTTCAAGAACAAAACATTTATTATGGAAGAATTGTAAAATGGTTAAAAGTGAAGTCTCTATCTTTAGAGAGATGAGATTGAGGACTGCTGCACCATTTTCTATTAGTTGTATGGACTTAGACAAGTTACTTAAATTCCCAGTGCCTCAGTTTTCCCATTCGAAAATGCAATAGTAAGAATATCCGCTTCATTGCCTTCTTGTGTCAAATGAAACAGCACTTATAAAATGCTCAGAAAATTGTAAAAGCTTGTTGATGTTGACTATTTTTACCATGTGCCTCATACTATCTTAGGCCTCATGGATGCTAAGATGACTAAATACAAAATACTCAACAAGCTGGTGGCATGATATAGACAGATGTGGACATAAGTTATTATAATTGAATGAGGAAAGTGCGATAATGAAAGAATATACAAAGAGCTTTCACAGTCCTGAGAAAGAAGATGCTAATCAACCTAGGGTAGTTGAACAAGATTTCTAGCAGTTCGCATATTTGAACTTGCAATTTTGGGAGTTGATTTCTGTGTCCAGTGAATGGAGGGCACATAGAATTAATTCTAGGCCATTTCTTGCCTATTTGGTTGTTAGCATGCTAGTCCAAATGACCATCATTTTCATTACCCTGTTTCACTAACTTCTAACTGGCCTCCCTGCTTTGATTTTTGTGCCTGTACAATCAATCCTTCATACAGTAGCCAACAGGAATCTTTAAATCCATAAATCAGCCCATGGTACAACCAGCTCTCAATACTCCAATAATTTTCCACAACACTGAGTAGAAAATTCCTAACACTACAATGCCCTATATCATATGATGCTTCCTTACCTCTCCAACCTAATTTTCTGTAACTTTCCTTCTCTGTTGCTGGCTTCAGCTACATACACTGAGCTCCTTCCTGAGCCTGACAAACTTGCTTTGCTTTCAGGGCATTTGTTTCTAATGTGTAACATTTATCCTATAAATATTCATATGGCTGTCTTCCTCACTTCATTCAGGTCTCTGCGTAAAGTCAGCATCCTTAAATGACACAATATGCCTGTTATCAACTGATCCTTCCTCCTTTTATTGTTTTGCACACATCTGGAAAATTTCTAGCATAAGATGATGCTTGAGTTGGATTTTTAAGGATGGGTTAGTAGGTGAGAAAGGGAGAGAAGAGAATCCTAGGTCAAAGGACTAGCATGTGAAAAGGCTCAGCAGCAAGAAACAGAATGCCACCTTGAGGAAATGCAGGTGGTTCAGCTAGCAAAAAGGGTGCTGTGCAGGTGACTGAATGAAAGGAAGCTGGAGAGCAAGACAGGACCATTTGGTGAACATGCAAATATGGATGCCTACAGGTCCTGCTTCTCCTGCCCATGTCTGCCAGCACCACCACATCCTTCATTATGCTAATCTCATATTTCATGTCTTACAACAGTGTTTCTCAGCGTTTTTTTCATATCACTCCCCATTGAGTTTATTTAAACATTTTTTTCTAATGACATCTTCTATGAAATTTTAATAACACAGATATGCTATATATCTATTTATGTGCTATATATATATCTGTACTTTATACATTAAAATGATAAGATTTTTGACCTCCTCCAAAGAGCCAATTTTCATTCCTGTTGAGAATACATGTCTTGCACATCTTACATATTTTACTGACAGCATTGTTATGTCTCTTTCTTCCTTTCTCTCTCTGTCTCTCTCTGTCCCTTTCTCTCCTTTTCCTGGTCTCCCTCGGACATACACTTTCTAAGGAGAAACTGAATATCACAGAAAATCATAATGTCACAAGAAGTGAGGCTTTTGCATTTAAATTCACATTTTATGGTGTGATTTTTCTTTGGCTACTATAAAAGGTTAATGGTACTTTGCTAATTCTGCCCCATCTCTCATACATAGACCTTATTCTATATCAATGCTTCTTAAGTGGCATTTGGGACTCTGAAACATTCCAAAGGATATCAGACAGCAGACAATTAGAGTTCTACCTTCATCATAACCCATTTATTCAGAGATTATTCACTCTCAAAGTCACCCTCTGCTCCCACTCAGGACAGAGCTGAAGGTGCATGGTACAGGAGGGAAGAGAAAAGGCCTGGGCAAAACCAGCCTCAACACCACACTGTCCATGCAGCAAAGTTTGTGTATTTCTTTTACCCCAATTGTTTACACAATGTTTATTTACATTTACTGCACACACAATCCTATTAAGATTAGTAATCTAAACTCACGATTGAGTTGAGGTAACAAAATAGAAAGGAGAACAAAGGGTTGATGATTCAGGCAAGCACATGACAATGAAAAGTGGGGGCTGATGACAACCTGAAAAATAAATACAGAAACGCAGTGAAAAATCATATCTAAAAATATAAAAACACATCAGTCTAAAGCCAGTTTGTGTAGGTGCAAATGTTCCCAAGGATGTTAATAAATAGAGCTTTACTTGTATGTGTAATAGTATTCCTAAACGATTACCATATTACCTCTAATTTAGGAATATAAACAATGTTAAACTTAATTTCTTAAATTTACAACTAAAATGGTTAGAATGAAGTACATTGTTTAAAAGAATAATGCTGCATCTAACTGGAAGATTTTATTATCTATAAAGACTTATGCAAATGGCTGGTAATCAAAGCTCCCATGAGACAAAATATAGACGTTGCTCATTTTGAATAATGATTTATAGTATATGTCAGTCTAAAATGAAAAGTTTAAAAGTTATTATTATGTTATTAGCTGTCACTAATTCTCTTAGTAGTGATAATGGAAATTAAATGTGTATAGAGATTTACTTATATCAATATATGTAGTGAGTTGACTCGGTGATTGAGCAACGTTATGTGGCTAGCAGAATTGTGTTCAGGTTAAGCACTTTGCTGAGAAGAATGCTGGCTGTAGAGATAATGAGCCATTAGAATAAATTCATATCCAATTAATCTGGTTTCTGAACTTCACTGAGAAAAAAATTAACCAATGGCTTAGAAGCAGGAGGATTGACGGTCACCATAAAGGGCATCAGAAGCAAGAATCAAAAAAAATAAATTTGTTGACTATGGTTGGATGATGGGAATGGTGTTAGGGATGCAGACACATCCTGAGCCCCAGATTATGTTTTCTGCCATGCCTGTATTATCAATAGAAAGAGGATAATCAATTCAGTCACCAAGAATGGGCACTTTCTTTTCTCTTCTCTTTTTTCCTTCCCTTCCTTCCCCTTCCCTTTCCCCTTCCCATTCCCTTCTCCTTTTTCTTTTCTTTCTAGCCAACCAGCTTGTTTGAATTGACTTTTCTTCAGATTGATTGAGTCAGGCAGTATCAAAATAATTAAATAATTTTCTTAGAAAAAATCACCTAAGAGATTTAAAAAGAAAATTGACCAAAAGCGGGGCTTAAAAATCAGTCTTCAGAGGCCAGGCACGGTGGCTCAAGCCTATAATCCCAGCACTTAGGGTGACCAAGGCTGGTGGATCACCTGAGGTCAGGAGTTTGAGACCAGCCCAGCCAACACGGTGAAACCCTGTCTTTACTAAAAATACAAAAAATTAACTGTGTGATAGCACAAGCCTGTAATCCCAGCTACTTGGGAGGCTGAAGCAGGAGAATCACTTGAACCTGGGAAGCAGAGGTTGCAGTGAGCCTAGATTGTGTCACTGCACTCCAGCCTGGGTGACAGAGCAAGATTCCATCTCAAAAAACAAAAACAAAAAAACAAGTCTTCCCTAACATAGAGCAACATGGTAAACACCCTCAGAGAGCCTCAGGGTCTCAAGGGAGAGTGACTGTAGGTGGAAAAAAGGGAACAGACCTAAAGGGAAAAATGAAGTGCCATTGGTTCTTGTCCACTCTTCGAAAGCTGCTGCTTTCCTCTCCAGTCTGCTCTGCTTACTAGACATGAGACTCCGAGGTTCTAAAGAGCTTGTTTATTTGGAGGAGATTAAAAGGAAACTTTAGCCAGACATGATTGTGCATACCTATAGACCAGCTGCTTGATAGACTGAGGCAGGACAATTCCTTGAGTGCAGGAGTTTAAGGCTGTAGTGTGCTTTAATTGTGCCTGTGAATAGCCACTGCATGCCAGCTTGGACACCATAGAAAGATCCTGCCAGAAAGAAAGAAAGAGAGAAAGAGAGAGAAAGAAAGAAAACTTTGAGAGAGAATGTTTGGCAATCTAACGTAAAACCTTGGCAAGTATTGGCCTAAAAGTTTCAACCATGTTATATTGGTAAAAGGCAAATTCACACTTGTCAGGCTAATTGCCCTGACCGTCTCCTTATTTCTATTTTGCTATGATCTTTCTAAATCATAATTTTTCGAAGAAAGTCCAAACTTCAAAATTTTTTAAACCTTGGAGAATCATTCTTGTGTATACAATCCTTGAATTCCAAGCAGTGAATTTTAAGAGGTGATTTAATGAGTTGATGTTTTGAAAATACAGAATTTCAGGCTCTGCTCATTTTTCTTAAAACTTTCTTCTCTCTGAATTACATGGCACCGATTTCTGGTTCTCTCCTCCCTCCCTGACTATTCCTACTGCTTACATTCACAGGTTCCTCATCAGAGCCCACCCGTGTACTTCCCATGTTTCTATCCTTGGCAATTCCTATCTTCTTACTCTAAATACTCTGTCTTGGCAATTCAACTTTATGTTATTCATTGGACTCTTATCCATATTCTATAAGAATTCTATACAAAAAGAAAAAAAGCTTTCCAAAGAATATTCCTTATACTAACAATCACCGGTTATAAGAGAAACTAGAAATGAAATATTTCCCGTTATGACATTCTATAAGATAGAAACTCCACAGTAGTTTTTATTTATATTTATATGTGTCCACAAAGCATTTAATTTACCCTGTGTTTGACTCTACTGTAAATGAGTTCAGAGAGAATAGAGAACCTATAAACTCTGTCATGATGGATGACCAGCCAATGCCCCATATACAAGTTACTCTCAGGGGGTATCCCATAGTAGAACCACATGATAAAGGCATCTGGTCTTTATTTAGATAATACTTTATTATTTTTAAAACTCAGAATCTGTCTTTTTTTTAATCTCAGAAACTAAAGACTTAAAATACTAAAATTTATAACACTTTTACAAAATAAAAATATAAATGTTTAAAAATAGAAGCTCAGTGGTTGAACTAAAAAGGTGCAGACTTTTCTGATCTGCTTACAAAGACAGCCCAGATGGTGGCTCAGTGCCTGGGTCCTGGTGACTTATGGAGCGGGGTCCTCCTAGACCTGCCTACCTTTACCTCCCTGGGTGATTCCTGTTAAACACTGGACCTGCTTATCTTTCAAGTACCAGGGCCCCAAATCCAAGCTGGGAAGGAAAAGGTTGGCAGTTGGTGGCTGCTGGGACCAGATCAGAATTTCTGTCCCCACCAGATTCCTGGGGATCAGAGCCCATGGTTCTTCCTCTCACACGATCCACCCCTGGAGGGGATTTAACCCAATTTCACCCACACCTACCATCTTACATTAGCTACTTGTAGGAAGTAGAGACTGAAAGTAGGGAGAGGAGGTATGAGGAGGGAAGAGTGAAGATCAGGGAAAAGGAGAAAAAAATTCAAGAAGGATAAAAACATAAGAGAGAGGAAAAACAGGGAAGGACTATGAAGAAGAATCCCCTCTCTTGTTTAATAACTTTGAGGATTTCTTGAAAACAGTTTTTGGATTTCTTGTTTGGTTGGTTGGTGAGTTTGGATTTGTGTGTATTGGTTGGTTGATTTTATTTCATTGTAAATTTTAGGAGTTGTTTTATTTCATTTTGTGGCAAGGACTGCAGGAAGCGTTTCCTCAAGCCCCATCTAATCAGATGTCCTTTTCTGTGCTCCACTGGAGTGTACCCCTAATGCTACTGTGGCATTTACAGCTCTCTGTTTTGCCATGTCTGTTGTCAATTTAAACCACCAGGAAAGCAGAGGCTGATCAAGCAGAGGCTGATCTGTAGTGTGTGTGTGTGTGTGTGTGTGTGTGTGTGTGTGTGTGTGTGCATGTTTGCTTTTTGTTTTTTATGTCATTAATTCACCAGAAAATAATCTTTTCTGCAATGTAGAACCCTGCCCATAAAAATCCTCAATACATAATATGTGAAGAATGAAACTACAAATATCTGAGGGTGTGTTTATTATCTTATAATTCAATTCTACTTCATACGAACATGTGGATATTATTGTGGCTCTCTGAAAGACATTCTCATATTATGTCTCTTTGGTCTTCCCTTTGAAACACTCTCTAATTGATAACATATTCGGTTAGTCTCTCTACTAGGTTGTGAATACTTTAAAACTGGAGAATTTTTTAAACGTTAGCAGAACATCTGGGTAGTTGTGAAAATTGATTTGGGCTAAATTTGCAACTGTAGGGTCTCTTTGCTTTGTTCAAGAGTGTTTGCTCCCATACGGTTGCACTTGCATCTAACTTCTACCAAACCTAAATACCAAGGAATTTTACCCATAGCAGCCTTTCTTATTTCCCCTTAGAAACCTAGAAACCTAAACACCAATCTTTCCTGCTTATTTTCTGCTTATTTCCAATCTTTCCTTCTCATTAAGCCCATTCCTGAGCCTAGACATTTATTAGTTTCTCATGCTATAACATTCTAATCCATATATAACTTTGCTTATGTCTGTAAGTTATGTCATTCTCTAATTCATTTATGCATAAACTCATTCACGTGTTCAATAAATATTAAGGAGTTGCCTTGGTACCACCAGAGAAAAAAGTAATGGCTCTTGCTTTCAAGAAATTTGCTATAGGGAAAGAGTCAGATACGCAGTCCATTACAGTACAATACCCTAAGTGCTATTAATATTTATTCAGTCAAGTGGTTTCTGAGCTCCTACTCTGTGCAGACACTGTGCAAAGTAGAAGTTATGAATAGATTGCATACGGAATGGGCATTTAAATGGGGGCAGAGGGAGTCTTCAGAAGAGGTCATCACCATGTTTGGTCCTAAATAATAAGAAGGCTTTAATCATAAAGGTTGGGACAAGGGAGCAGGGGAGGGATGGTCATGTTCCAAACACAGAGAGCAGCACCTGAAAAGTTTTAGAAGCAGGAAAGACCTGCTAGGCGCATTGCAAGCTCTTGGCTGTGGCTGGCCCTTAGAGAAGTAGGAACTGAGTTCTGGGTCTTTCATAGCCACAGTTTTCAAATGTTTGTTGAATGAAGAAATAGGGCAAAATGAGGTTAGAGAGGCAAGCAAGAAGGGAGTCTTACAAAGTCTCATAAGTAATGCTAAGGAGCTTGGACTTCATCTTGACAATTATAGAGGCCCATTGAAAAGAATGGTAGCATGGGTGGAGCTGAGACTGTGGTTAAGAAAGAGGTGCAATAAAACTTGTATTTTAAGTTTCTTAGTTTTTTGTTACTGTCAATAATGATATCGGCAAAGGAGGAGTCGGGGAGCCCAGGAATGAGGTTATTGCTGTAATCTAGATTTTAGTGACCCAAAATGTGGCCCTAGACCAACAGCATCCTTTGAATCACCCTGGAACTTGTTAGAAATGTAGAATTTTGGGCCATAGCCAGACTTAATGAGTCAGATTCTGCATTTTAATAAGTTCCTGTGGTGATTCAAATTCATATTAAAGTTTGAGACGCATGGGTCTCGACTTTATCATGTTAGTGGTAGGAGGGTAAGAAGAATGGAAAGAGTTGAGAGGTGTGTAACTGTAACACTTGACCAGATTTTGGGGATTAATGATAAGGAGAGTAAGATGGGTGGGCCAATATGATGACTCTCAGTGAAGAAAAAGGGATAGGGAGAGAGCTGATACTAATCCCTTGGGTCTATACTTTTTTGAATTTATTTTCAATCTATACGTAGTAGTAGTAGTAAAATTGTTAAATAGCTAGTCTCTGCTCTAAAAACTACAGCCAGGGGAATGTTTACAATTATAACTTATGAAGTATCATGGAGCCAAAACATGTCAGCTCAGTAGGGTAGCATTTTGTACATTACACCTACCTCAAAACATCTCTCTTCACGGCAACACATCAGAGGCTGATATAATACTTTGTCTTGGCTCATCTTAGCATGAGACAAGCAGATCAGAGAGGGTGAAAGAAATGAGAAAGAAATGGACCAATCAAAGTCTTTTCAAAGTCATAGCTACAGCCACCATTTTTTGGAGCATGTTGGAGAAAAGTGAACTTCCTCATACATAAAGTTGACACAAATCCTAAATCTAAGGTAATTTCTCTTTAAAAACTGAAGGGAATTGATAAGATAACCAATGCCTAGTATATCCTCATCACTGCCAATTCACATTTAATCTCATTTATTTTTCTTAACAATTCTGTAAGATAGGAATTCCTCTCCTTCCTTACAGTTAAGGCACTTAAATATCATAAATGTGCAGGTGCTTGCTCAAGGCAGATCAACCAATGGAATTTCAACCCCAGATTTCAATGCAGGGAGTGCAGCCTTTCCCTTCCATGTCACATTGCCTTTTAAAACAACTCTTTGAATTTGACCAAAAAAAAAAAAAAAAATCCCCAAAACACTTACAAGAGCTAACATTCCAGCACAGTCAAAGCAGGACACGGATACTATGTGCAGAGGTACACATCCAGCCCAAGACAAGAAGAAGATGCAAACAGACACAGAAACATTCCCCTTAGCCACAGAACTACAAATTTCATGAGTTCCTAAAAGAGCAAAGGTTAGAAAAGTTAATGCTAGATCCATAATGCATATTACTTGAACTTATATGTAATTGTATTTTGTTAATTATATGCCACTATCATTGCCTTGTACATTGTTAGTCTCAACATTTCCTTTTGTAGGCTTTATATTGTCTCAATGTAACACAATGCTTTTAATTTAATTAAAGCAGGTGAATTCAATTAACACTTATAGCCAGGAATTTGGAAACAGACAAAAGTAGAATGATGCCCTCACAGGGCTAACTCTTGTCTATGCTGGAAGTTACGAATTCACTCAAATTTTGAGCACATTTTAGGACAAGGCATTGTAAAAGATACAAAAATCAATAAACTATAGGTTCTGCCGTCAAAGACCAAGTGATCTAGGATGGGAGATACAACATATTTAGTAATAACAATAGTGAAAGAATAGGTTGAGTACGACATGCAAGACAGAGATAAAATAAGCTAGAAAAGTGAGTTTTCATTATTAAGACTGTATTATAAGTTATTCCAAGACTTAGTGGTGTGCAATACTCACTTATTATTCTGTGGCTCAGGAGTGAGACAGGGTAGAGCAGGGATAGTTTGTCTCTGCTTCGCGCTGTCTGGGGCTTCAGGTGGATGACTCAAAGTCTGAGGCCTGGAGTCATCTGAAGGCTTGTTTGTTTGCATGTCTGGCAGTTGAGGGTGACTAAACTCGAAGAGCTGGTGGGCTGGAATTGCTGAGGCTCCTCAGGCATCTCACCCTGTCTTTTTGTGGCCTCTTCACCTGTTTTCTCCAGCTTGGCATGTGTCTGGAGAGAGTGCCTGGCAAAAGCTGCATGACTTCACACAGCCTTACTTAATAGTCTGACTTTATAGGAACATCTACCATATTCTGTTCATTAATGTCAATTCACTAAGGTTAGCCCATGTTTAAAGGGAAGGGAATTATACTCCACCTTTTTTGGGAGCAGTATCTAAGAATTTGCAAGCATGTTGAAAACCACCACATTAGGGGATCAGAAAAGCTTCATGAAAGTACTACCAGTGGATCTGGGTATTGAAAGATGAATGTAAGTTGAATAAGGAGAGGAGAGATAAGTGGAAGTAAACACAGGGATCTACATCATCAGCAGGTAAGTGATGCATGAACAGAAAGACTAGGTAGGCCAGGGCACTGCGAGTGTAGGAAAAGAGGCTGAAAACATAGATAGGATCAAGCTGTGGCAAGATGTTAATGCCAAGCTAAGGAGCATGGATTTGATTCACCTGGGAATAGAAAGCCATTACAGTAGTGGTTTTCAACCTTGGCTACCATTGGAATCATCTGGGGAACTTTAAAAATAGGCCTGAATCCTACCCCCAGAGATTCTAAATTAGTTGTTCTCAAATACCGCCTAAGCAGCAGGACTTTTTTTTTTAGCCGAGTCTTACTCTGTAACCTTTGCTGGAGTGCAGTGGCGCCATCTCGGCTCACTGCAACCTCTGCCTCCTGGGTTCAAGTGATTCTCCTGCGTCAGCCTCGCAAGTAGTTGGGATTACAGGCACATGCCACCACGCCCAGCTAATTTTTGTATTTTTGGTAGAGACGGCTTTCACGATGTTGGCCAGGATGGTCTTGATCTCTTAACCTTGTGATTCGCCCACCTCGGCCTCCCAAAGTGCTGAGATTACAGGTGTGAGCCACCACGCCCGGCTGCATCAGGACTTCTGAGGGCTTCACAGGTGAATCTAATCTTGGCCAAGGTTGAGAACTGCTGCGCCCAAGGATTTCGAGAAGAGGAGTGATATTATCAGAGATGATTTGGCACTTTCTCTGGAAAACCAGTAAGTAGTTTATCATGGAAGTTTTTTCATTTATTTGTTTGTTTATAAAACCAGACTCCTGAAGGCTCTCATGGCTGTTTGAATGAGGTGCCCCACAGGTCAATAATTCTGAATTCATTAAAATGTAGGCTTCTCCTTTAAAACATTTGACGCTATAGTTTTAATGTAGTCTTGAAGAAAAAAACCTATTTGTGTGTTGCACTTCTCCAGAAGCCAGCACTTCTGAGCAGCTCACTCTATCACCAGGACCCTGGCAGATTTTCTTAGCCCTGAAAATGAAGTGCTCATTCAGTAAACTTTATACCACCCCTTGTATCACTCATGTCAGGGTTTTTAGGAATTTTAATATCCTCAGGCATTTCTTTTTAAAGTCATCAGAATCCTCACATTTCTCCCACTGTATTAGGGTTCTTCAGAGAAACATGTATTATGAGAAATTGGCTCATGTAATTATGGAGGCCGAGAAGTTCCATGATCTGTCATCTGCAAGCTGGTGACTCAGGAAAGCCAGTGATGTCATTCAGTCCAAGTCCAAGGGCCTGATAACTAAGGAAGCTGATGACATATATCTCAGTCTGAGGGTCTATGAGAGGATGATGATGAGATGTCCCAGCTCAAGCAATTGGGTAGGAAGAAAAAGATATAAATTCTCCCTTCCTCTGCCTTTTGTTCAATTCAGGCCCTCAATGGATTGATTGGATGATGCCCACCCACATTTGGGAGGGCAATCTACTGTACTGAGCCCAATGAGTCCACTGCTAATCATGTCCAGAAACACGCTCACAGACACATCCAGAAATAATGTTTAATCTGGACATCCAGTGGTCAGTCATGTTGACACATAAAATTAACCACTACACCCACCTACCTTCCAACCTAGCTCCGCATTCTAAGACTAAAAGGTAACTGTACTAAGTACACATGGAAAAGACGCCTAGTGGTATAAAATAAGTATATTCTTAAAAGACTACAAATTGGAAAGCCGATCAATGGAAACTTCAGGCACTGAACTCAAGAACCACCAGTGTAATATTAGATCATCCTCATATTCTACATGTCAATGGTATGAAGGATATTATTTCACACCTTATGTATAAATATCAGTTTGTGGTTAATATACTTTCAAGTGTGTTATATTTATTATTCAACAATTCTCTAAGGAAAGTCTTAGTATCCTTATTTCAGAGATGAGGAAAATTTAGATTTATAAAGATTATAACTTGGTCAACATCATAGAGGTAAGTGCCAGAATGAAATTTGAGTACAGCTCTTCTGACTTTAAGTTTAGCGTTCTTTACAGCGTGGCATACTTTATGTTTTGAGAGAATTGGAACGTAATTGTTTTACCATTATAGCAATCTCAGAAATGTAGGGACATGAACATTCTTGTTTTCTTTAATATGTTTTTTAGATTAAGTCCTATAAAATTTTATATATATTTTCAGTACATCTACTTTACAAAATAATGAGATACATAAATTTACTATGTGATTTTGTAAGTTCTTTTTATTTGACCTGTATTTATGTCTTTT
Organism: Aotus nancymaae; assembly: GCF_030222135.1. NCBI lineage: Eukaryota > Metazoa > Chordata > Mammalia > Primates > Aotidae > Aotus > Aotus nancymaae. Next base: position 38,419,230 of record NW_026988413.1, read on the forward strand.
AAATTTCAAAAAATACCTTGTATTTATTACACACTGAGTTTTGGGGGAGAGAAAATCCATTTGTGTTATGTGCCGATAACTAGCATGAGTACGTCTGTAAGGCTTTTCCAAAATGACTCTCTTTCTGGAGATAAAAAGACAAGAAATTAATGAGGCAGTTCAGGTGAGGCTAAAGCTGGTGTGGACAAGGAGTTGATCAGGTTTTCTGTCTGATATTCATCCTTACTATACTCATTTCTTAGCCTCTTGATTGTCAAGTTAATGGCTTCAGTAAATGACCTTCAATGCATTTTAGATGATTTTCTTTTAATAGGTCAAACATACCTTCCTGTAAATCATAATTTTACAGTTTTATAAGTTTAATTTTTATTTGATCCCTAATAAGTCCCATATGAAAACTATTTTGTCACTGTGCCCACTGATGCCATCTTGTGCTGTCTAGCAGCCCAAACCCGAAATAACCTGTTGTTCCTTTGAATTGCTAGAGCAGATTATCTGCTCCACTTATTTATTTATTTATTTTTTAAGATGGTTTTGCTCTTGTGGCCCAGCTGGAGTGCAATGGTGCAATCCTGGCTCACTGCAATCTCCACCTCCTGGTTCAAGTGAATTCTCCTGCCTGAGCCTCCCGAGTAGCTCAGATTTCAGGCATGTGCCACCATGCCTGGCCTGCTCCACTTATTTTATACTGACCTTATGTTGCCATTTATTTTTACTCATCTCTTGATGGAAGTACTCTGTCATTCCAGCTAGATCTCATGCTTATTATAAAGAACCATGTCAGGCCAGGCACAGTGGCTCACATCTATAATCCCAGTACTTTGGGAGGCCGAGGAGGATGAATCATGAGGTCAGGAGTTTGAGACCAGCCTGGCCAACATGGTGAATCCCCTGTCTCTACTGAAAATACAAAAAAGAAAATTAGCTGGACGTGGTGGCGGGTGCCTGTAATCCCAGCTACTTGGAAGGATGGGGCAGGATAATTGCTTGAACCCAGGAGGCAGAGGTTGCAGTGAGGTGAGATGTGCTGCTGCACTCAGGTGACAGTGTGAGACTCTGTCTCAAAAAATAAAGAATAAAAAAAATAAAGGATCATGTCTTGGGTTTCTCTCCGTCCTCAGCATCTGGCTCAGTTCCCAGCACACAATCATCAACCAATAAAAACTTATTGGTAGTAATCTTACATAATACCATGAGAATCACTTAAATATTATTGATTGCATATTTAAGAGTTGCACTGTCTGAATGTGTTGACAAGAGCACCATTTCTTCATTCATAAGGAAACCAGCCTTGTGACTCTAAACACTAGCTAATGGATGGCCAGAAGTTGAGTCTATTGAATATTTTGCTCTGGACATGAAAAGGTTTTAGTAATTGTCAGAATGACCAGTACCAATTACCTAGTAGATTTCTCAGAACTTACATGTTTTGTAATCCTGAAGGTATTAAATGCCACCAAGATCCCTAACTGTAGGTCTGCCTTTATGTTAGTAAAAGGAAATTTAAAACAAAAATAGGTTACATTTACAGAATATTATACATATATTTATTTAATATTTACAACAACTCTTCGAGGTAGCTAATAATATTATTGCCATTTTATAGATGAAGAAACAGGATACAGAATAGTTAAGTAACTTGCTCAAGGTAACGCAGCTGATAAAAAAAGAGAGCTGGGCTTTGACTAGGCAGCCTGACACCAGAGTCTGTGCTCCTAACTACAACATACTGCCTTTGAGAAATAAAATCAAGGATTTAATTCCCATCCTTGAGAAACTCATAATGTAATTAGGGTAAAATGAATATGCCATGAAATATTTTGGTTTCTCATCTTCTAGAATGAATGGTCAGATATGAACCAGCAAAATTTATTAAATAAATTTGAGTATTAGGTAGGTGCCTTTTTCAATTGGAAATGAAGATCACGTGAGTGGTAGAAAAAAAACTAAAGACCCTGAGAGGAAATGCATCACACCAGCTCAAGGTCATCCTGTGATACTCAGTTACTTTCCCATCTTTAAGTTATTTTCCATCAGTGTGAAAGCAGAAACAGGAGCCCTGGCTGAGGTGAAGAGAGCCTTTCATCTTCCCAGGCAGGGGACCACTTGGGAAGGCAGGCTGATGAGAGCTGCGGGGGAGCTGAGCCATTTTAAAAACACATGAAAGTAAGAGCTTAAGAGTGAATTTTTATGAGGATGGCAAAGTCGAGGGTGTACGCTTGTGCATGCATGCAGGAAACGTGGGTTAACACTGATCAGTGATTAAAATTCCTTAGACCTTTAAAATGCAAATGATTTGAAAAATGTCATATATTTGAAAAGTAAGCATTCTCGTTTATGGGAGATACAACATGGCACTCTATTTTAGAGAATATTTGAAGTTGCATGAAATTCACCATGGCTCCAGTACAAACTATCAGATAAAAATATTGCCTGCTGGACTTGGGAAGTAATTCTATTAATTTATCATCCCTACCCTTTTTATGCTTCGGAAAGTTGTGGGCAATTAAACTTTTCCTTTTTTAACCTTTATGCAGATAATGGCATGACTGCTTCAGTATAAATTTGGAAGACAATGTCACAGGCCCCTGCTTTTCAAAGCAAATTTCAACTTCCGCTTTGGTTTCTTGGAGATACCAAGAAACACTTTGGCACACAACATTTTCAATGCCACCCATTTTTTATTTGTCCTTCTGTATTTGCTGCTGCAGTTTTCTCTAACTAATGCATGCTGCCAGCCAGGTTCTATGTGAATAGCGACTACTCTCTCTCTCTCACTGGGAACCTCTAATTACAAGGCTAAGTTTGAAGATTTCAACTTATTTTGTCACACAGGGTGGTGACTCAAGATTTAATTCTCTCCTCAGGCTATCTAATTAATAAAACTCTCTAATTTTTGTCAGGATACATTCAGCAGGGGTTTAAATAACTAGTTCTCAAAGAGCCATATTTTGCTATTGTCTAAAACTGTTCTTTAGATCTGCTAAAAATATCTCAGAATACAGTAAAAGGAATGCACAGTTTCTTCCCCTTGTGAAAATATGGAGCGTTTCTTTGCATTTGGCTGTTTTAAATATACGTCAAGAGGAGAGGAAAGAGGAGGTAGGAATTCTGGGCACCAAAATCTACAGGGCTCAGGTGATTAAAGTTGCCCTTCATCCAAAGGAGTTGGGAGAAGAGTTTTGAATTTCTAGGTGTGTCCTTTCTTCCTTTCTCTCCTCTATTTGAAATCTGCACATTCTACCTGAACAAATTATTTTCATCAAAAAACAAATTAAGTTGGAGTTGCATTCTTCTTCCAAGAAATAAGGTAGGGAATTTTCCCTTTGGTTTTGCTTTAACTAGATTCTACTATAATTAGCAGTCAAGGATAAGAAATCAAATCAGTCACTGACCAACAGAAATTACATGTGAGGGTCAAGAAATATACTATTATTTTGAAAATATCTACATTATGAAAAGATTCCAAATCATTATGGTGCTTATGATTCTCCTGCAGAATGATATGCTCCGTGGAATTGCAGTGAAGCAAACAGCATTTTGTGTCTCTGGTTCACTGCAATGAAATTGGTCCATGTATATTTCTTAAAATTCATCTTAGGGAAAGAATTCATTAATTAATATAATGCATATTTATTGAGAATTTTATATGTGCCAACAGTAAAATTTGGCTCTTATGCTATTTTATTTTAGAAAAGTTGTCCATTCAATGAATATCCATCGAACAGCTATGTAACAGACATTATTCCTGGTGCTGAGAAACAGCGGAGAATGAAACAGACAAAAATCTCTTCCTCTGGAAGAGGCAATTAACAAGCAAGCCAAATACAAATTAATATTAGATAGTAACAACTGCTAAGGAGAAAAAATAGGGAATGGGAAATACAAAGTGTCTTAGGGAAATGTAATTATAGATAGAGAGGGTTGCCAGAGAAGGTCTAGTTGAGCAGTTGACATTTAGATAAAAACTGGAAAGAAGTGAGGGGAAGAATGTTCCCTGCAAGGGAACCACTGTAAAGACCATCTGAAGTAGGGGCAAGCTGGGCACTCTCAGATACATCAAGGAAATTGTGATTGGTGCAAAGTGAGCAAGGAGAGGAGAGGGGATGAGTCAGAGAGGTGCTGGGGGCCCTGTCACGAGGGTTTTATACATAATTATGAGGACTTTGTCTTTTGCTCAGAGTAAGATAAGATTTTTGAGCAGATGGAGGTTTGAGGCAGAAGAACAATATGATCTGACAGTTTTTAATAGGATTGCTCTGGCAGCTGTTTTGAGAATAAGGTGAAGGTAGGGCAGGAGCAGAAGCAGGGAAAGCAGATTGGAGATTTCTGCAATAATTCAGGTGAGAGATGTTGATGCATTGGACTAGTGTGGATCAAGGGAGATGGTGAGATGTTGTGTGTGTGTGTGTGTATATATATATATATATATATATATAGTGAAGTTATAGATGACAGGCTCTACTGATGACCAGCAGTGATGAGGTAGAATGAGTTAAGAGTGGCCACGGTAAACTAGAAAGATAAGATTGCCTTATTGAAATGAACTGCAAGAGGAACAAGTTTTGGGGAAAATGTCAGTAGCGCAGTTTTGGAAATGTTAAATTTGAGAGATTCCCATCAGACATCTGAGTGAATGAGATATTAAGACTGGAGTTCATGTCTTCAATATAAAGCCGTAAGATTGAATCAGATTCTCCAAGGGAATGAGTATGGATGGAAAAGAGAAGTCTAAGGACTAAATCCTGGGTCATGTCAGCACTTTGACTTCAGGAAGATAGAGTCACCAGTCAAAGAGACTGAAATGGGGTGATGAGAGAGGTAGGGGTATGTCAGGCAAGTGTGGTGGGTTAACCCAAGTCCTCTGCGCGGAAGCCAAGACAGAACTAAATGTTCAAGTATTTTATTAGGGAAAAGGCTGTGAGAGAAAGTGGAGGAGAGAACACACAAGACGGGGATATCTGAGAGACTGTACTGCAGGTCTGACCATGAGTGAAGAAGAGAAGAAAGAAGGTTGAGCGGATACAGTTTAAAGAAGGTTTGGTGAGATCACTGGAAAGTCCTGAAGCCAAAGTCATCCATCTGAGGAGCGCTGTGCCTCCCAGGAGTGGGTCTGCTGAATACCCTGCCATATGTAGCCATTTGGAAGCTTAGTATTGATGCAAACATGATAGCGTATTTCAGAGGCAGCAGTTTGGGGCCCTTGGCCAATTAAGCTTCCTGTAGTTGGAGGCATGTCTTCATGCCTGCCAAATGTGGTGATCTAATTATTTATTGCTGTGTGATAAACCAACTCAAAATTTTTTGTCTTAAGCCAAAAATTTGTTATCGTATATGAGGGTTCTATTAATCGACTGGGCTCAGTTAGGTAATTGTTGCTTTAGATGCCTGTCATCCAGTTGCAGTCAGATATTGGCTGGATCTGGAGTTATATGACTCAGCTGATCTGGGCTGAAAGGCTAAAATGGCTTCTCTATCCACATATCTAGTACCTCACATGTGACTTTTCCATGTGATCTCTTAGCTTTTCTACATGGCAACTCAGGGATACAGAAGGCAGGAAACAGCATCTTTCAATCCTCTTAAAGGCTAGCTCTGAACTTAAAATGTTATTTCCACTGTATTCTATTACTCAAAGCATAAACAATGCAACCCAGATTTAAGGGAGTGGAGGAAAGCACACCATTTCTCAATGAGGGTGTGGTGTGCACTTATAGGGAGGGAAAGAATTGATCATAGCTATCTTTGGAGATAAGCAACCTCAGCAAGTAAAGAAAATGTTTGAAGGAAGAAGAAAGTAATTAATTATGTCAAACGCTACTGAGAGGTGGTTAACAATGAGGCAAATATGTACTCTGCAATGTAACTTTGTTAAGAAAATATTCCCAGTGATAACATAGGTTAAAGTTGACTAAAGTGATTTGAAGAGAATATGGGAGGGGAAAAATTCGAGGTAGGTAGTATGATGACTTTTTTTTTAAGAATAATTTTTTTTATTGTACTTTAAGTTCTGAGGTACATGTGCAGAACATGCAGGGTTGTAGGAATTTTGTTGTAAAAGGAATGAGAAAAATGAGACAGTGCCAAAAACAGGAAGAGGGATCAAGAGAAGGTTATTTTAAACTTTGAGAAATAGCATCATGTTATGCCCAAAGGGGAAATTGACAATGAAGAAAAAGGAAAAATTACTAAGTAATTTCTTAAGCAGGCCAAGAGGGTAGAACTAAAGTGCAAGTGGAAGGTTTGGCCTTAGGCACAAGGACAGCTTATGAGCACAGATGTAGGTAGTTGGGTAGATGTAGCTGAGTTGCTGGGGGATTTCTTTTCTGATTACATCTATTTTCTCAATAAAATAGGAAGAAAGGTGATCCATTGTGAATAAGGATGGGGAGAAGGTGTTGAAGTTTTGTGGAGAGAAAAGAGGTGTGAAAGTTATCCAAAAGAGTGAGATAAAAAATTGTTTAGGAAATAGAATGATTGCTGTGCAAACTCAGAGACTCTCTGAGGTTCATGAGATTAAAGGGTGACCAGTAGCACAGGTTTGTATTTTACTCATGCAAATCAGAAGGACAGTGCAGGCATGGACTAGTAAAAAAAAAGTAGACTTAACCAGGGTTGTGGCTTAGCCAAGGGGTAAGAAAAAGCTAGAGAGAAGCAAGAGAATTGTACGTACATGCAAAAGGGTGATTATAATGATTGTGCAGTTTAAGATACTGACTTTTATCACCAAAGTCGTGTCCATCTGAAAATGCTATACTTGTTTGCTTGTGACTTTTTACATTTTGCCTGTGTTTTATTTCTTCCTTGAGTGAATTAAAGCCTCCAAACAACTAAATGAACATGCCCAGAAGGCAATGAGTTACTTAGTTTTGGAAGTATCCATGCAGAAACTCAGCAGATGCCTTGTGTGAGATAGTTAAAAGAATTTATATTTCAGAATAATACTTGATTGAAACACTTTTAGGAGTTTCCTGGGGTTCAACTCTGACAGTCTATGTTTCTCCTAAATATTGTGCATCTGTTATGTGTAGTTCTCTATGGCGGGGGAAGGGTGCTACCAGGACTTACAAAGATATGTTGGATATACTGTCTGACCACAGAATGGTAATTATTTAGTATTTTTAAAAGTAAATTTATAATATTGTTATACTTAGGTATTGAGCAGTCGATGAATGTTGATTACTTATCTATTATTTCCACTCATATGCAGCTCGCATGGTGGGTTAACCCCATGTTTGCCCTGGCCCTACCACATTATTAGTAAACTCCAGAGTTGAGTAATTTTGCCTACCAGAAACCTAGATCTTGGCAAGGGAGTTGGGGGAACTGGCTGGTTTTACTTTAAAAATGTATCTAAAAAATCATAGAGTCAAAGGATTTATTCATGCAGAGTCCTTGGCAAATGTGGGGAACCCTGATGACCCTAAGAAGGAAAGAAGATCCTCCTTTTGCTGCCATGTAAACAGAATCATAGTCTTGTTTGTATGGGAAAAAATGTTGGCAGCATCTAGGCCATTTCTATATTCAGCCCCTGCATTGAACTGGGGCACAGCTGATGCATTCATTTCAGACAGTACCAATTGCTGCAGATGGACTTTTCATTATCAGTTGGCATATTCATTAACTTGGCAGAAATGATTGGCTTAATTGTGCCACATTCTGGTTGTTTTATGTATAGAGTCCTGGTGTTAGTTTAGATCCGTTGGAGCTTCAGGCAGAAAACATCATCAATGTAGAAGTTTATTACTCTTGACATTTGTATCATCCAGAAGACCAATTTGGTACTAAATACAGTATATGCTTGTAGAACTGAGGAGCTGTAGAGAGGGCTTTCTCCACTATATAGAGGTTTTATAGTAACAAGTACTATGGCCCAGTTAGGTTGTAATTATTCTCTTTCTGTAGACAAGAAGGATTATCAATGACAGTAACTCAGGTTACTGGAGTCTTCTTCTTTAATAATATTCAGTCTAAATATATGAAAAATATACATTAGGGGGAAATGATTCATAGTATAAAAGTCATTTATAATGTATAAATGTTTACCCTGAAAAGCCTATAAATATTCTATTAGAGCTATATTTTTAAGTTTCCCAATTTACCATAAAATAGATTTTTAAATTTATTGCATAACATGAATTGCAGGAGCATCGAATGTCACCCTTATTACTTGTAATTGAAACTTTAAGAAAAATGAGATGCTGTGGGTTAAATTGCACACTGCAAAGTTCATTCTATTAAAAATCATAACATGTCAGAAGATCAGATAAAGCCAGATCCATAGTTCAGGCAAGCAGGTGGGCAGGCAGGCAGGTCGGTAGGTGAGTGGGCCCAGTAGTGAAGAGGTAGATAGGTAAATTGGCAGACTGTTCCATCCATGTATGAGGAAGGCTTGGTAGGTAGGGTCCAGAGAGTGGCAAGACAGATTGGCACCCAGAGAAGCATCAGAAAATATGGTTGGTGGACATTAATATTAAGACAAAGGTTATTTGCTTTGTGCTTGCTCTGTGTGGGCAAATCACCTGCTATGTGTAGGCAGTCCTGGCCCACAGGGTTACAAAGAGTCAGAAAATGTCAGGAGCTCAAGCGATTTCTACCCATGATAGAGATGCTAAAATTATCCCCAAAATATCTTTGTCACTGTGAAGGAGTAGATCACTAACATAACTCTCCCTGTGCCTCTGGGAGTTGATGATAGCAGAAATAACTGCATTATCTACCAGGGACTTCAGTCGTGCAACAGGTGTGAGGAATTTCAGTCAAACAGCAGGTGTCACCGGACACTGAAGAGAGCATGGCTCAAGAGGCCAGATGGGCTTCCTTGATGTTATAGAAGACCCTGATGGAATTGGAAGTCAATTTCACTTGAGTTTTCTGCTTGGATATGCCTCAATTAATTTACTAATGAATATATAAACCTCATGGCTAATATTTTTGATTTTATGAGAAAAAGATTTATTTAACTAGAAACAATTTTTAAAAAGTGTCAGGTGTCAGGTTGATTGAACTAGAAACAGTACAAACAAACAAAAAGTATCAGGTGTCAGGGAAAGCATTGGTTCCTCAGTAAGGAGGCAGGGAGGATGTATGGGGTAGTTGCTTTTCCTTTTGGGACCAAACACCATCTTTAACATCCTGAGGATGCAGAGGGAGCTCACCACTAAATACAGACATAATAGAAACAGAATCCAGTGGGCCAGATAAGATTAAGTGATGCCTATATCAAAGATTGTCTATATGTTGACAATCTTCAGTGGTTTTGCTGGATGCTCTACTCCCAGAAGTGGTGTATTCCCAGAGTACATTTATTCATTGTTTTAATGAGTTTTCTTAGAACTAGCTATGGCAAATTCTGTGGGGCTACAAAGAAATAAGAGGTTAAGTGAACTAACACATCTCACCTAACTCTCTTCATACCTCTTAGTCTTCTCACTTTCTTCTGGGAACTCTAAATCCTCCACTGGTAATTTAAATTTTGAAGTTCACCAAAGTTTCATATTTTGGCCTACCTTTGCTCTCCTTCCTGAATAATCTCATCCACTCCTATGGGTTCCCACACAATCTTGTGCACTAAAGAGTTCCCAATATAAAGCTCTACCTCAGTGGTTCTCAAAATACAGTCCCTGAACCAGCAGCAAGAGCACCACCTGGGTACTTATTAGAAATTCAAATTCTCACCTCTCTATTCCGCATGCTCCTAGTCATAAAAGAAGAAACTCTAGGAGTGAGGTCCAATGATCTATGTTTTAACAATCTCCACAGGTAATTCTCATGCTAACTGAAGTTGGATAACCATTGCTTTGGTTTGCACTATTTTTCTGAGCTCCATGCTGGTGTAACTTCATGATGTCTTACAGGCGTATCCAAAGTGGAAACCATGATCTTCCTCTATCCATTCCCCAACTTGCTTTACTTTCGGTAATCCATATGTCAGTAAATGGTATCATCACTCAGTTTCTTAAGCCAAAAACCTGTCATCTTTGACACTCACTTCTACCTGACTTCCCACATTCAATTAATCATCATATTGTGTTTAATTTTATCTCCAGGATGTACCTGGCACCTATTTCTCTTCATCACCAATACCAGCCACCATCCTCTCCTACCTACGGGACTACCGAAATTATCTAACTGGTATCACTATTGCCTTTTTTGGCCCACAACAATCCACTCTTCATTTTTTCTTTCTGCAGTTTCTGATCACATCAGTCCTTAATTTAGCAACTTTCAAAGGTTCTTTTTTGCACTTAGAATTAGCACACAAATATTTAATAGGTTCTACAAAGCCAATGTTGCTCAAAGTATAGGCAGCAAACTACTAAATTAGAATCTCTTGCAATAGGGGCTAGGAACATGTATATATAATATTATATAAAGTACTCCAATTATAGTCAATCTTCATAAAATTTCATTTTATACAATGTTTAATATTATAATGTGTAATTACTTTTTAGCAGTAAATATTATTCTCCTTCACCAAAAGCCTAAGGAGGGTTTATTATTCATCTCATTTCAAGAAGTTTTTTCAATAAAATCTTATTTTTATGTTTAATTTATAAAAATTTTAATATTTTTGTTACTTTGAACAAGAGTATATTATTAAAAATTATAATGGTAATAACTCAATGCAGAAAAACATCATAACATTTAAAGTCTTATGGTTAGAGATAATTAAAAAGAAAAATTTAAAACTATGTGCAATTTGTTACAGATAAGCATGGCATGATGATCAACAAAATAGTTTTTAAGCACATAATATATTACATAAGGATAAATATCTGGGGAGTATAGTAAAATAGTAATATGAGTTCACAAAAAAGAGGAAAGAAGGAAAATTTCTAAATGTTAAGTAAGAATTTACAAATATATTTTAAATAAGTTATGGTGATTATCATATTATAGCACTTGATTTCTCATAAAACACTTAGAAGAATTTTGTAATAGTTTTATTTGCTGAAGTCTAATTTTTACAATGTGCCAGAAGTTAAATGCCTTACAGCTACTTAATGTGATGATTTTTTCCTGCAAACAAACTTTTGAGGAGATAAATGATTTCTCAAAATTTTGGAAAGGATTTATGAGCAAAAATATAAAGATCACTATTCTAAGTCAGAGTGGTAGTGTTTGATGTGAATTTCTTCATCCCAGCTAGTTGAGTTCTCAACTGATGTATAAGTGTGTGACAAATTAATTTTATTTGTCATTAAAATAAAATTTTTATTTATCTATCCCAGCTAGTTGAGTTCTCAAGTGATGTAAAATTTTTTGACGAATTAATTTTGTCATTAAAAGCAATAACAAAAACTGCAATTACTTTTGCACCAACTAATAGGCCCACAACATAGAAGACAGTATACTTCTATGAATTATGTGCATAAAGATACTCTTTAAATTGTAAAAAGTCTAATAAGGGCCTCATTCATTTATTTATTTACCCAGAATAAGCCTCAAAAAGAAAAGGCTGTGGCCCCAAAGTTGCAGGTTAAAGGATGGTTATGTAATTGGTCCAATAAAGTCTATTTAATCCCTAAGGGCCTGGAGACATAAGGAAAGGAAATCCTTCCTATCTTGACTTAAAATGACTGTCACCCAGACACATGTCTGAATAGATAAGAATGTGGGACTCTCCAGAAAAATAGACCTAGACAGGAAGTATCTGAAGACTGGGAAGTCTGAGATTTTCTAAGAGTTATGCCACTATTGAGAATTTGACCAGAATTGAAATTCCTTGTTTTCACAGCAGGGCTCTGGAGTTCATCTGTTGTGGTTAGACTTTTTCCCATCCATTTTCTGCATTAAATAAGGTTTCTGCCTCCTTCTGCTATCCTGCATTTCTTTACCTGTTAAACAAAACTACTGTGTAAAAACTTAACCTTTTATCATAGAATATTTTCCTTCCCACTCCTTTAGTAATATACAGGAGAGAGAGAGTGTGTGTGTGTGCGCGCACGCGCGTGTGTGTCTGTGTGTTTCTGATATTTGTTTAGTTTACTGAAGATGTGCCTTGAATCGGGAGAGGGTTACAAGTGATAGCTTTGAGGCAAAAATATCAAGTTGACTGCTTCAAAGAATGCCAGATGCTAATAAGATGAAGAAAAAAAAAATCACAGGGAAAACATGGAAATTAGGGGGAATTAAGCTTGCGTTATAGTGGAAAAGACAATGAACAATATAAATAACTAAAGTATATAGTGATAAATACTAAGGAGAAAAAAGTGCAGAAGAAAGAATTTGCAAAGGAGGAAGTAAGCCATGTGATGCTCAGGGAAATGCAATTAAAACTAAAGAAACAGCCAGTTAAAGATCTGGGTGGTGACAGCATGCCTAGCAAATATCAGTAACATAGGAAAAAAGTAAGGGTTGAGGCCAGAGAGTTGATGGTAGCCAGGTCATAAAACATATAAATGACTCGAGGGACTTCAGCTTTTATTCTGAGTGTGCTGGGAAGCCATTGCTGGATTTTTAAGCAGAGATGTGATAGGTTATGACAGAATCACCCTTGATGCTGGGTTGAGATTAGACTGATATGTAGGAAGGTAGACTCCAAATAAAAGACATTAATACAGGTGAAATTTGATAGTGATTTAGACAATGAGAGTCACAAACAGAGATGGTGAGAAATTGTCGGAGTATGGATAAGATTTGAAGGTATAAAATATTTTACCAAGTAGAAAAAATCATAAACGGTTTATAGGTCTGCTGAAAATAGCACAACATTAATGATATCTAGAGATTTTTCAACCTATGCCCACCTCTTATATTACCCCTGATACCTTAAAGGCAAAATATACTGAAAAAGGAGTTTATCCTAGTAGAAATCAAATGCCTAGAAACAGGTTGTTCACTCTTTTTGTAGGAAATGCTGGACTCTTGCCATTGCCTAGGGCCAGAAGACAGTGCATGATCTATCTGAGCCTGGCATTGGGAACAGGAGATAGGATTATAGCATGACCACAGAAAAGGCCAGGTGGGAAGCACCTGATGCTGCCTAATGCAATTAGCTCAATGATAAAGATGCGCAGACATGTGGTAGGGGTGAAAATTTGAATTTGTAGCCATATGTGTCCCTTTTATAGTGATATTTTCTCAGCAGGCAGGAGGCATGGGGTTGGAGAGGTGAGGTGAGGGGACTGGTGCAGAAAGTCAGAACACATGGAGTTGAGCATTTGCTTCTGAGTCGAAACAGTCAGATTTCTTTCCAACTGACAACACACCCAGAGCTCTCAACATTGTTCCAGAAGGTTCTTTGTTCTCCTAGTTGAACATACATCTGCTAGCTGACAGCTTGGGAATTTGAGCATTTAATTCTCTCTGCTGCCAGAAACCAGCCCTTCCTGCTAGACTCAGGACTAAGTGATTGCCAAAGTAGCCAATTAGTCTTATATCCTTTCCAAAGAGACACCAGCTACAGTTTCACATAAAAGGGAGCATTCCCAGTTACAAAATCCACAGGAAGATAATGACAGTGGGGGTGGGGGGTGGGAGAGAGGTGATTATTCAGGAGAGGGAAGGCGAATTACAAATATCCAGTATAAAAAGTTAGATGGAATATGCCAAGAACCTAATCCGGGTCCCTCTGCTCACATTTTATCTTAGATGATAATAGTTCATCAGAAAACCATAAATTATCTAATAAATGCAGTTTAGGATGATTTTTACCTAGCAGTGAAATATTCATATGTCTAGTGACAGAAGGAAAATAACCTTCCTTTGAATATTACTGATCACTTTTCTTTCTTTCACTTGCTCTCATGACATTATAGAGCAAATTGACCACAAACTCTACCTACCTCTTCAACATTATTTGCATTCTTTGTTTCACCTTTCCCACTTCCCCCTCTTTAGTTCTTTTAATGTAATCACATATAATTGCATAGAATTATAACATTTTATTAAGTGAAAACTAAGCAACAATCTTTACAGTCACTAGGTCAAAGCTAAAGGGCATTAAACACTCTCAGGATATTAGGCTTTTTGAAAAAGATACAAATACATAAGAAATCCTCAGACAAGACTTCTCAGCCATGAGGCCTCTACAGTGCTAGTGAGCTTGGTCAATCTACTGTTAATAGATTTCTACTTTAGGTTCCTAGGTAAACTTTCTGAAAAAGTAGCTCAGGCTATAATCTCCTGAATAGTCCTCCTGAAAAGATAACTAGGACATTTAAAATGTTAAAGCACTAAACAAGGCTATGTAACCAAGAACCTTTCTTTAGATTTTTCATTTTATAATCCCAACTTTTGAGATCAGCATATGAGGCGGGGTTAGGAAGGTGGGTGTGGGGGAGGAGTGGGGGGAGTCAGTATACCTGTCCATGGTTCTGAAAGGGTGGTCATTTTGAAATAATTCTTTTATTTAACAATGTCTACTAATGTCTAATAGATTTTCAATATCCCTTTGTGTAGCATGTATCAATGATTTCCCACAGCTCTTTGATTTAACACTTTACTGTAAGTAATTGATATACAGATCGGTGTGAATTGTTTTTTGGTCATTAAGCTTGTTAGAAAAGATTCAGGGTTTGAAAACTTCCCAGCCCTTGAGAGAAAGATGTTACACTAAGGCTCAATCCCCTGAACTACTGTGAAAATGAGGTTTAAACAATAAAGCATAATCAATAATGAAAGAATGTTGAAGAATGAAGGGTAAAATGATGTGGGGCAAAATTAGTCATACAAGGTATTAATATATTCAAGTTCAAACAGAGTTTTATGAAGAGGAAGACTTTAAAATCTGAACATAAGAAAACTTAAACTGAAAATGGAATCAAAAGTTCAAGGATGATGAAATATTGATATCGATTTAATACAAAGTGATATTATAAGATATAATAGAAAGTAGGGTCTATCTCTTTGCATAATTTAGATTAAAAAAGCATAATACGGTTTGCACACATTTGGAATACAACCAGCTAGCAAGGGAATTACTTCAAAGAACTATGCTAAAGCCGAATGAGATTATCAAAAACAAGTGACTTCCTTTCTTGCAATGCCATATCTGCAGAAGGAAGTGGATGTAAAAACCGAAGTGCAACACTGAATTAGGAACTTTTTCACTGAAAACCTGGGTGGAGTCAAAAGAAAGAACAAAGATTAAAATGACCATGGGTTTTGCATGAATATGTAAATTTCTAGATGAAGAGAAGACTATCCTTGGAGGAAAGCTGATTCAATTTAGTGACAAAGAAACTTCTGAATGATTTTATTCATCAGTAAGTATTGTCTGTTTTCATTGGCAGGGAGAGAGGGACCTATGTAGATCCTATGGTATAAAATAAATCAGTAAATTATTTAATACAAAATAATTCTGCCACCATTAATGTCACTTCCAAGTGCAGGAGCAAGAAGGAGATGAAAGGGTGTGTTTAGGATACAACTGACTAAAATCTTGAACAACATTAATTGTTTTAATGTTTTAAAACCTTACTTTTTGTCTTCATGAAAATAAGGATTACAACAAACCAGAGAACCAGTGAAAAATCCTATTGGATATTTGCTAGGTTGGATCAGATCAGGTATTCTTGGCAATTCACACACCCTTCGGTGTTTCGGATGCAAAATTTAGACACACACCTCATGCAAGGTAGTTCGTGTGCCAGCATACAACCCTTCAAACCTTCAGGTGGACATAATAATCTCCCCGCTAAGATATAGTGCACCAAGTGCCTCTACCCTTTATCTCTATTGGTTGAGTCTAAGCAAAGAAAATCAACTTGTCAGGACAAGGACTTCCTCTCTTTTTGGAAGCCAGAATTTGGAGATGTTCTGTGACCTATGAGATGCTAAAAGGGAATCCCATCTTTTTAGATGAACCTAACCATTTAGCCCTATGGGTTTGTTTCAAATTGAAGATCAGGAGAAAATGTATTCTTGAAGAACTGCACAGAGATGCAGCCCAAATAAATGCCATGCATGAAACAGACTGGGGAAGGCCGTGTACATCTTGATGCTAGAATTTGTAATGCATTGGTGGTACTTACCTGTATTATCCTATGACTGTTTTCTAATATCAGGTCTTCCACGATAAGGGCTCCCAATCAAGAGGTGATGCCTCAACTGCAAAGATTCCTGATCCCCAAATGTAGCCATGGCCATGGTTACTGGTTGACCTATACTGAGTTTTCTCAGAGGAAGTATTATTCCATGTTTAGATTTTCAGAAGAGACCACTGCTTAATGTGTTATTCTGCTTGCTCTGCAGCTGGAAGCCTCCCTTCTGCTGCCCACTTGTGTGAGCTCCCTAAACCCTTCATGGGGAGCTTTCAGGGGAGCAAGCCACCAAGTTCAGGAGAAATCTTGTTTTTAAATTTTAAAAAACACTGTAAAATAATTCATTTAATCCAGTGTAACAATTGTCTCAATTAGAATAGACTCATGAATAGACACCTCAGACTAAATTAGAATCCTCCCAAAGTTATTTTGTTCTTTCTAATACTTCTTACAGTTCTTACTTATCAAGGAAGGATAGGAAAATAATATTTTTTCCACCTCACTCAGACCAAAGCTATCTTAGTAAAGTAATGCAGGTGCTGGATCTGTGTCCATGGCTCATTTCAAATTCATCAGGGTGTGTTTTAACCTATATTCCAGCCAGAGGGTCCATCTGGAACGAGGTTCATCTATCTTAACCAATAATATTGTTTGAGAATAAACAGGACTTATTCTAAGTAGTAGAGTAGGACCACCAACAGGTAGAAAGTTGGTCTTAGAGTTGAAGCTATATGGTTCCCTCAGTGGCAGGTTTGCATAAACACAACCCTACTCTTAATTGTTTTTCAGTACAGGTAACCAAGGCAGTTTTGGTACAGGGAAGAATGATTTGTCTAAATTCTATGCCTGCAAATTGGCTTGCGAAAATGAGGCTTCCTATTTATATGAAAACAGCATCCTCAATGCAGCTGTAATGCTACCACTAACTGTTCATAACAGTGAGATCCTGCAAGCAGAAACACACCTATCCAAAGTTCTATCCTTTGTTTATCAGTATCCTTGTCTGTTCTTTTATGCATGTCAAAAAGATTTTTCACGTTTGTATTGGAATAAATATATTCTGCTAGTGTGAACATCTCAGCTGAGGAGCTGCTAATGTAAGCACAATTACTAACACATGTCTGTAGAATAATTGCTGCTATGTATATGGAATAAAGGAGAAAAACTCAGAATTTTCTATTTGCCCTATATTATATACTACATATATTTACCAGCAGGAATATAATATAACTACAGCTGAAATCTGGGACAAATCTGGCTCAGAATCCTAGTCCCAGTCATTTGCTTGATTGCCTTCAGATCCATCCCCATCCTCCAGCTCTGCAATATATTGCAGGATGCTAAACCCTGCAGATTATGCATCCCAGGATTCCATACCAACTGGCTTCCTGTTAGGTTCAGCCAAGGGAAGGCACAGGTAGGAGACTGAAGAGCAAATGAAGGGGAGAGAGGAAGGTTTTCTTCTCTCAGCTTTAGAAAGCATCTCCAGTAGAGGCTGCATCTCTGTGGTTCTAGCTCCTGTTGGGAAGCAGCTCCTTTGAAGACCGCAGCTCCCAAAGGCAGCCCAAGCTCTTACTTGCTAGTACAGTTGACAGTTGGAGTTCAACCTGAGTTTGAACTATGTGGGTCCACTTATGCCTGATTTTTCAAAAATAAAGACAGCCAGCCCCCTCATATCCTTGGATTCTGCACGCATGGTTGCAACCAAAAACATATCGAAAATACAGTGTTTTCAGGAGGCAGAACTTTCAGATATGGAGGGTCGACTTCTTATATCCATGGGTTCCACAGAACAATTGTGAGAATTGAGCGTGTGCACATTTTGGTATCTGTGGGGGTCCTGGAACCAATCCCCTATGGATACCGAGGGATGACTATAAACATGTTTTCTCCTTCATCCCTCCAGCTCTGCAAGGTGGTATGAAGCTTCTTTTTGTCCATCTCCAATTTGCCTGCCCAGACTGTTTTTCTTTTCAGCCCTTCCAACACTTCTAAACTCGTATCCACATCCAATTCCTTTTGTTGTACTACTAGGCATAAGTCTATTTTCCCTAAGTAGACTCTGACTGTTATCAAGAAGTAGGATGCAGGCGGTTAATTTCTGTCTGAAAAGTCAAAACTCATGCATTTTGCATGGGAAACTGGACGTTTATATATGAACTTTTGACCATTAAGAGTACATTGCTTGCAAAAGTGTTCGTGTGTACGGTAGTTTTTGCTAATCCTCTCATAAAAGAAAGGCATTTTCTGGCCATTCTGAATTATTCCGTAACAACCGACTTGCTAACATGAATGCAGTCTCTTAAGAGGTACATAAAGGTACTAAAGCAATGGTTCAACCTGAGATGCACATTAGCATAACCCAAGCATTAAGAAAATTCCATGCATTAAAAAAAACCACAATGTCCAGTTTGTATCATAGACAAAAAAACCTGGTAATGAAACCTGGGCATCACTACTTTTTAAAGCTTTCTGGGTGATTTCAACACGCAACCGAGATGAGAATCACTGTGTTAAAGGCTGTTGTTTTTCCTGCTGACCCAGTGGTTTGTAGATGTAAATAACTCAGTGTTAGCTGACTCCAGTAGTCACTCTCTCTTCATCCGTGGTCAGCATTGTCACAAGGACTGGTCCTTCGCAGAGGAGACAAGTGGTGCTCACTTCCTTAGTAGTGCTTGTGACTCGATTGAAGTTGTGAGAGCCCACCACCATCATCGACCCACTCTCCTTGATCTTTATAGCTGCAGGAATGGTGAGGCTGCCCAGAGATAAGGTAAACGAGGTTGTCAACACTAGAGAAAAAAGAGCAGGGTAGAATTCAGTTTTGAACAATTTAAAAATTATATTTTCTCACTTTGAAAAAAAAAAGTCTGGGTCTGTTACAAATAATTTTAAAATTTGTTGTTATATATAACATATTTATTCTATTCTATAGTCTATTACTTCCAGAGTTTATAAATCTTCTCTTACTCTGGTATTTTTTATCCTGGCTAGTGGAGTCCCTATCTTCCCAATCCTCTAAATCAGAAACCTAGGATTGACTTCAAAGCTTTCCTTACCCTAGCTTCACCCCCATCACCACCTCCCACATATCCAGTCAACCACCAAGTCTTGTTGACCCTAAGTCCTGTTAAGCCTAATTTCTAGACAACACTCAAGCTTATCTCTTCATTTCTGTCCCAATTGACTTGGCCAAGGCCAGTGGTTCTCAGCTCTAGCTGGATAATAGAATCACTCGGGGGAGCTTTAAAAATCCTAATGGCTAAGTCACATTCCCAACCAATTAAAAGAGAATCTCTGAATGTGGTACCCAGGCATTCTATTCACTTGGCCCTCTGTGTCTGCACTCAAGGTCCACATCCTGGGACTAATATCACATGGATACCTAAGGACCCACTTCAGTTTTAAATATTTCCCAGGTGATTCCAATGAACAGCTGACTGTGAGAACTACTGACATAGGTGTTTTTTCTTCTCACTTGAACCATTGTAATTAAGTTCCTAATTGGCTTCCTAGTCCTTTATCACTCTCAGTTCATCCTCTACATTGCTGCCAAAGAAATCCTTCCAAAATGCGAATCTGATTATATTACATGGCGATATGAAGTTCTCAAATGGCTTCTTATTGTTTATAGAGAAATAATCTCCAAACACCTATATGTGATATAGAGAAGAGAAATGCATGCTTGAAGACCAACCAGATCTGCATTCAAATTCTACCTGTATCCAAGCTATGTAACCTAGGGAAAAATACTTCATCTCTCTGAGCTGCAATTTCAACTGTAGACTCCCCATAGAACAATGTATGTAAAGTACTTGACACAGTCCCAGTCACGTATTGTTAAGTAAATAAAAAATGGTGTTGCAACAGTAGTGTATAAACCCCTGGCTGCTTCTGACTTCTTCAATCTCTCTGTTCTCTCTTCTCCTGTTGCCCACTAAACTCCAATAGGATTTAGAATTTAGACAAAGGTGGGGATGCAGACTCCCAATATCAAGCCATTTGTGACTGCATTCCTGTATATAAGTGTGGTTCCTTCAGCTGAAAGTGCCATTCTCCCATCTTGCTGGCCAGTCTTACTCACTACTAGACCCAGTTCAAAGCATCGCTTCTGTGAGGACTTCTCTGTCCATCTTCACCTTTGCAGACTCCTCTTTCTACTGTGCAACTCCATTACTTTATATTGAGATTATCTACATACTTCTGTCTTTATCACTAGACTATGAGCTGTTTAAGTTCAAAGGCTGCATAATGCCTTTACATGTCCAGTAGCAAATAATGCCTGGCATTTGGTTGGTATACCAGTGTTTATTGCATGCCTGTATACCTGAGAATAATCAATAAATTAAATACATTTAAGAATAAGCTAAAGAACTGACAAGATTGTATAGCACAGACCTTTGAGGGCAATGCAGTGCAATGCAGAGGGACAACCATCTTCTTCTACAAAGAGATTCCAATATCCTTTAAGAGAGAATACTGAGCTATAAAGACCACAGTTCATATATCTTGTGGCACAACCTATATGTTTTTATTTTGGAAAATGAGATTCTTGAAAGAGTTAGTGTCAGAAAGATTTTCTCTGAGATCCACTATTTGCTAGCTCTATGATGGTGGGTAAATTACCTAACCTCTCTAAAACAAAGTTTCATTTTCTATAAGATGAGACAATAATAATAATATCTACTTTGCAGTACTATTATGAGAAATGAATGCCATAATGTGCATAAAATATTAGGTATACTAAGTCCCCATTAAATGGAAGTTGTCATTGTTATAATTATTATCATTATTAGAAAAAAGACTACTGCATCTGCTTTCTTTCCTATTTTGTTTTACATGACAAAACTGGTTTGATTTTCTTGACCAGTTGATTTAATAGAAATATTCAAATTAGTTAATGTGAATACACAAAACCCACACATAGATAGTTAATGTGGGGAGCTACTATGCCAAGTGTTTGAAATTATTTGATTTAGAAGCCTTAGCTAAAACAATCTGAGTTTATACAAATATAGCTAAGAGTATCATTTGTTGGTAGTTACAACTTTTTTCTTCAACTGATGCTTGGTTCTATTCTCTGCCTCTACAGAGACATCTTGTCCTATCTCTGTGGTTACCATGGTAATAGCGTATTTTTGTCAAGAGATAAGGTAGTAGGCCCCTTCCATTTCTACTGCTAATATTCTTGAATTATCTTAATGAGGAAAATATAGTAGTTACTCTCCCCACAGAGATAGACATATTTAACATTTCATGTAACTGAATTTTTCTTTTTTTTAATTCACATATTCCAAACTTCAGACACTAACAAATTTGTGGATGCTTTTAAGACATTAGCAACTTCCGTTTACTCTCCTCTGAAAGGAAGTGGCTAAGGTCTTGAAATTTAGATCACATAACTCAGAAGGAAGTGTGTAATTAGCAATTATATTCTTTACCTATGTATTACTTAAGCAATATTTCCTAAACCTGAGTAATGGACAGAATCAGTTGGGGAACTTAAAAACACATGTAGAGTCCCCAGGCCTAGGTATATAAGAATCTCTAGAGGTATGACTTCAGAATCTGTTTTTAAAACCACTTCAGATAATGCTAGCGATCAGTCAGGTTTAGGAAATTTTGCCCCATAGAATTTAATATGTACTTTGCATATAGTAGATGCATAATGAAGATTTACTGAGCTGAACTGCTGGGCAGCAAAATGGGATATATTACTCAAGACAAAACTATGTTTTTGATTCTCAAGCCCATGATGATATCACATTATTAATTATTCAGACCAAATCAATATGTCCTCATCATTTATCGATCTGGAAGTTTCTCTTCAGATTTAGCAAATATTTACTGAATACCTGGCTTGTGCAAAGCTAAAAATCGAGTCTGGGGATGGGAAATAAAAAGAAGGGTATTAGCTGGACATGGTGGTGTGTGCCTGTAGTCCCAGCTATCCAGGAGGCTGAGGCGGGAGGATCACCTGAGCTTGGGATGTCAAGGCTGCAATGAGCTTGATTTTACCACTGCATTCCAGCCTGAGTGAGACCTTGTCTAAAAAAAAGAAAAAAAAAAGGAAAGAAAAGAAAAAAAGAAGAAGGGTGATTCTTGCTCTTATAAGTTTATTCACTTTGGGAGGCCAAGGCAAGTGAAATGCTTCAGCCCAAGAATTTCAGACTAGCATTGGCAACATGGCAAAATTCCATTCTCTACAAAAAATGGAAAAATTAGCTAGAGGTGGTGTCACATGCCTATAGTCTCAGCTACTTGGGAGGCTGAGGTGAGAGGATCATCTGAGCCAGGAGTTTGAAGCTGCAGTGAGTCGTGATCGTGCCACTGCACTCCAACCTGGGCAACAGAGTAAGAGTTTATTTCATTAAACATTTGTTTTTACTATGTGCTAGAAAAGGAAGCTACATACCTAAGTAATATAAGGCTTATTACAATAAAAGTTTGGGAAATACTAAATAAGGTTCCAGACTGGATAATTGGGTCAATGGTCTGGGTAAGGTCATTTTAAAATCTCATCCAAGCCATGTTGCTCACGAAATGCTCTCCTATGGATAAAACAGCAGGTTGGAGAAAATGATACTTTTGATAAAGAATGTCTGCTCCCTTCTCTGTTTTAACATAGCTTTTTGAACATACTTCCTGCTTGCATTTAACATATTTTTGTTATTTATTTGCATGCTCTCTTCAGTTTTTTTCTATCTATAAAATGAGAAGCTAGACTCTAATTTGTTTTCAGTTTAATTCCATGATACAATTAATTTTAATAGTAAAGACAATCAAACTGAATCACTAAAATACCAAAATAAGTTTTTCTCTTGCTAATGCAAAAACACTAGATAGGGAAGCTAGGAAGCTCTCTAAGCTCATTCAGTATTTTACAGATGAGTTTCTTAGACGTGGAAAGAGCACAGAAAATTTTCCAAAACACTCAACTGGCTTACTTGCAGGGCCATGACCAAAAGAAGAACCTTTTAGTTCTCATTTTCATACTTGCAATCATACTTGCTCTTTCAACTATATGATGTGTTTTGTGTTTATGTGTATGGCTGTTAAGCTAGGCTGAGAAATGCAGAAAATAATTCACACTATCTATAAAATAAGAACTTTATCTAGAAATTCATTTTTCATCTATTTATGGAGCATTTGCATCAGAGGTCCTGAAGATAACAAAAATGAGTGGGTTGGGCTAGATGTAATAGCATAGGAAGTTACAGGGGCTGTGGCATACCAAAAGAGAATATCATTGAGTTTTTTTTGCAGATTTTTCCATGTGAACTATAGCCCCAGGAATGACAGTCACCCAACTTCTTAGAAGAAGTCAGAAATACAGATTTTGTATGAAATCTCTCGCTTTTTAAAGGTATCAAAAACATGTTTAATAGTATACAGGTTGAACAAAATACATTAATATGTTGAAGCCAGCCTCTTGGCTATAAGATTTAAGGCTTCTTGTCCATACACTAATAAAATTGACATACCTCACCAAGTGTGCAGGGCTCTGACCACAAAAGTGACCCCTGCATTGATCACCATGTATTTTGACAACTTAGTAGGAATTCTGCAAACCAAACTGGCTGAAATGCATGGAACTATTCTAGGAATAACCTTCCCTGTCTTTGGCTGTAATTATTTAATTCTGAGATTAGTCAAAGTATATAGCGTTTAGATACATTAGATTATTAGAGTTTACCTACAAATCTCCTGAGGAACTGCATTTTCATGTAAATGATATGGCAATGATAAATAATACAGTGTGTGTGACATGAGGTAAGCCAAAAGACTCAAAGATTCATCCTCAGGGCCTTAATTCTGGTCTTCTCCCCACCCCATGCTCACATATTCTATATCTAAACTACCTGTATAGAGTTTGTTTTTTCTGGCCCTGAAATAATCCAGGCAAAAATCATGTCCTGCAAGGGAGAACTACATTTTGAAGAAGAAAAGGAAGGGGATAAAAAGCCAGATAATGCTCCTTTGCATCTAATATCTAAGATCAAGGAGTTTAAAATTATATTCGAGCACTAGTTATATGGCTGACTAATCCGTGATATCTTTTCTGTGTGTATTTCATCTACCTCCTCCTTTCTCCTGTTTCAAATTTGTCCTCTAGTTCAAAGAAACTGTCTAAGGGATAAAAGATCCCTGTGTTATGAAAGAACCTTTGTAATCCTCAACTCTACTTTGGAAAGCCTTGAACAAATATTTATGGCCCAAAAAGGGGACATATTTTCACAGCGGGAGTAAAGAGATTTCCCAAATTGAGTACTATGACTGTTATGTCCCAAAGCCAGGGGAGTTGAGAAGTAATGACATTCCTACTCTTTTGCCTCTGACTCAGTGAGGAACCAGAGGGCACTTAGCACCATGGCCACGGACTGTGTAATCTCCATCCCTGCCTGTACAGCTGGAATCCCTTGGTCTGGGCCTGATTTCACTTTGTGTTATTACCCTTTTTGGAATATATGCAGCAGCAAAATGCAGGCACTAATTCAGAGCACTCACTCTGGGCAAGCAGGCTAATTAATATGTTTCACTGTGGCACTTTTCCATGATTCCTGAAGGGTTTGACGACATGGACAGAAGATAAAACGGAAGGCCAAGCCAGATCTGATTATCTTTTTCTGGCATGCGACACGACTAATCTGACACAAAGATGGGTGCCCATTTTCTTGTAATGGTGGATGTGGTGTTAATTTGCTTTGTTGGCTCAACCGATATCCATGATCCTAAATATATCTGAAAATTATTTGCACAGATAGGATAGGACGGAGTTTGTCAAAATTACTTAATAAGGGTTTATGCTGACAGTGCAGTCACTGACAGTATTATTTAAGAGGTTTCTGAGGATCTGTGCCAAGCTTTTTGTGTGAAAAGGGTTCAAAAATGCTGTTTTTTATACTTCAGCTATACAAGATGGCACATTTACAGGAAACTATCACTAAAATCTCTGAATTGGTAAAAAGGTACCCTAGACTGAAGTTCTAAAAAGGCAATTTTGTCTTTCTCAAACACAGTAAAGTTAACCTGGCTGTTTTACTAAGTAGAAATCTTAGGCTACATTATCAAACAGATTCAATTAGTATATAATGAGCATGTTCCATGATGATAAATTCTTCTAATGTCCTTAAATACAGTATTTTTTTCCTACTGGCTTAATCAGTCTCCCTATAATCTTTTCCTTAACATCATTTTGAAGATTTTTTTTTTTTAGCATTTGCTTCTTTTATAATTACAAAAAAACTTAGACCTGACATTCAATTGTCCCAAAATTTGAATTCATTTAAATTAATGAGTTTTTGTCCTTTCTTTGCATCAGCGGACAATTATGTCTGCATCTCTCCCTACGTCCTCCATTTATCTCAGCCACACAATGGTCTTCCTTACCACCCAGTGACTATAATAATGGCTAATATTAAGGGACCACAATCAACCATGCACAGAGCTAAATTACCTTTATGAATTATCTTGCTTAATGCTGACAACATCCCCATGAAGTAAGTACTATTGTGATTCCATCTTTAGTGGATCAGGAGCCTGAATTGCCCATGATCACAGAGCCAAAAAAGAGTAGTGATCACTGCCCATGATCTTAGCCCAAGTCCTTGGCTACTCCCTACCCTTTTAACAGCACTACAAGAGGGGAAAAAGTTTAATTTTTCTCCCATGCCACTTCTCTGGGGACTACACGCTGTCTATGATACGTCATGGAAAGTGCTGGTGAGGGACCAGAAGAAATGAGGAGAGATGGTGTCCTGAGCATAGGTCACATATTGGTAAATAAATCTTATGACTGTTTTAAGACTTAGACCTTCACATACACACACACAAATTTGAAACTGCGGAAACAATATAAACTCTTCGGTATATGAGTTACAAGTTATATTCTCTTTTAATTCAATTAAAATAAAGTACAGTTGGTCACTCTTTCAGACAGAAACATACTTGGGAGAATGAAACACAGCCAAAGATCACTTTTCTTTGATTTGCCCAGCTCTTTGTTCCAATCACTATTCCTCAGTGAGTGGTTCTGGAAGGAAAGGCTATTCCCCCACTCCAAGCTCCCTGGCCAGCTGCTCATTTTCTTTAATTTTTTTCATCCAATTTTAACTCCAGGTTTGACATCTCACAATTTGCTGTAATGGAACAGATAAGCATGTTTAATTCCTTACACAATTCAACTAAACTAGCCAGCAGGTACAACCGTTTACACTTTGCAAAGCTTTTTCACATGTATTATCTCATTTAACTGTCACATAACTCAATTAGGAAGAAATGATTGACAAGAAACAATTGAATCTTTGCTTAAAGCACAGATGTACAGGTAAATCAGTAAACAGAAATTATTGCAAAGGAAAAATTATAATATTTATGTGAGCCAGCAACAGATTGTGGATGTTGGTTGAGTCTAACCTGTGCATGTCATAGTTTTCCTTCAGTTTCCCATCAGTATATAAGCACGGTAATTGATCTAGACTCTTCCCTTCCCATAAAGACGCTTCATTTATTGCAGTTGCAGAAATAACTGGCCATCTGTTCACTGTATTCACTGTGCCATGATAAATAATAATGGATCCTAGAGCAAGTTTCCCTTTTACTTTCCACTTCAGGTGAGTTATGCGGGTTGAGGAGATGTAGCTGTTGCTGTACCAGCTACGCCATAGTAATGGTTTCAGAAAATATTCAGGTATATTCTCATCTAATTCCTTTTATATCATGTTATTTTTTCATTGATAATCTATTTTGATTGTGCTTCAGACAAAAGGTACCGTTTTAACCTCATGAAGTGATTCTTATTTCAAATGTGTAGACCTCTGCAGACATGCTTGCTTGGCTATTCTGTGTTAACTCAAGGCCAACCTCAGTGACAGGAGACAATTATCATGCTGGTAACTTTAAGTGCAACATCTCATTCAGTCTTCATAATAATCTCAAAAAGTAAAGAAAGCTCATCATCACTGGTCGTTAGAGAATGCAAATCAAAACCGCATTGAGATACCATCTCACACCAGTTAGAATGGCAATCATTAAAAAATCTGGAGACAGCAGATGCTAGAGAGAATGTGGAGAAATAGGAACACTTTTACACTGTTGGTGGGAGTGTACATTAGTTCAGTCATTGTAGAAGACAGTGTGGCGATTCCTCAACAATCTAAAAATAGAAATTCCATTTGACCCAGCAATCCCATTACTGGGTATGTACCCAAAGGATTATAAATTGTTCTATTATAAAGACACATGCACACATATGTTCATTGTGGCACTGTTTACAATAGCAAAGACTTGGAACCAACCCAAATGCCTATCAGTGATAGACTGGATAAAGAAAATGTGGCACATATATACCATGGAATTCTATGCAGCCATAAAAAAGGTTGAGTTCACATCCTTTGCAGGGACATTGATGAAGCTGGAAACCATAATCCTCAGCAAACTAACACAAAAACAGAAAACCAAACATTACATGTTCTCACTCATAAGTGGGTGTTCAACAATGAGAGCACCTGGACACAGGGAGGGGAACATCACACACTGGGGCCTGTTGGGGGGGTAGGGGTATAGGGAAGGGATAGCAGGGGTAGGGAGATTGGGGAGGGATAACATTAGGAGAAATACCTAATGTAGATGACAGGAGGATGGATGCAGCAAACCACCATGGCATGTGTATACCTATGTAACAGTCCTGCACAAGCTGCACACGTTCCCCAGAACTTAAAGTATAATTTAAAAAATAAAGTAGGGCATCTTATTATCCCCATCCAATGAAGAAAGCCCCTCAGTTTAAGAGTTAAAGGGGACTGATATAACAGTGCTAGGATTCTAATCCATGTCTACATACTCCAAATTTTGAAATAATAATCACATTCTTCTCAGCTTATTAATGAGTTCGGCATTCACCATCACTTAACTGATTGAAAGTATGGAAGAGGCTGGGTGCAGTGGCTCACTCCTGTAATCCCATCACTTTGGGAAGCTGAGGCGGGCAGATCACCTGAGCTCAGGAGTTTGGGACCAGCCTGACCAACATGGTGAAACCCCATCTTTAAAGTCCAAAACTTAGCCAGGCATGATGGTGGTCACCTGTAATCCCAGCTACTTGGGAGGCCAAGGCAGGAGAATTGCTTGAACCTGGGAGGCAAGGTTGCAGTGAGCTGAGATCGAACCATTGCACTCCAGCCTGGGTGACAGAGTGAGACTCCATCTCAAACAAACAAACAAAAAGTATGGAAGAGCTAGGAAGTTGAGGTGTATGAGTCAGTTCTTGTTACAATAATAGTACAAAACAAACCAATAGCTTAAAACAATAATGGTTTATTCTTGCTCACACACTTACAGATGAGCTCACACATGGCTGATTGAAGCTTGGTTTGTCTGGGCTTGGTTCCATGCTGCAGACTGGACCTTTGTCTGTTGCACAAGTCTTTCATCCTATCCTCCTTGACCAATGAGATACCTGGGACATATTCTTCTCCTGGCACTACCAGAAGTAAAAAATTGGCAAGTAGAAACGCATAATGTCTCCTAAGGTCTAGACTTAGAAATGGCACATTGCCATTTCCATCCATGTTCCAAGGGCAAACTAAAGCAACATAGCAAAGCCTACCATCAATGAGATGGCAAAATATACGCCATCTCTAGTTGAAGGAAATGCAATGCCACGTGGCAATGAGTGTGAATACAGGGAGAAATGAGGAATGGGAACAATTAATACAATACCATGAGGAGATAGATAAACAGTTAAGAAAATGAGCTCTCCATGTTGTATGAATGTTTGTACAGAAGAAGAGAAAGGAGACTAACCCAACTGGACAGAGGATAAGATCTAATGTTCTATTCTTTTTTTTTTTTTTTTTTTGAATGTTTATAGCATCTTTATTCATGATTGCCATCAACTAGCATTAACCAAAATGTCCTTCAATAGGTTAATGAATAAAGAAACAAACAGCAGTACATCCATAGAATGGAATATTCATCAGCAATTAAAAACCAAGTCCATAATAGAATACATTTTTTTTTTTAATGAAGGGGAAGAGACAACTCTCCCATGCACAAGAATTCTAAATTATAGATACATAGATACTTTATGCTCAAGGAAGTAGGGTATAATACCCTGCTTATTATTATTTTTTATTGCATATGAAAGCTGTATTTTTATTTCATAGTTTCTTATTTCTTATATTTAGAGATGAAAAAGAATATCCAAAAGATCGCTGGGACTGTTACCTGAAAATCTACCTGCTGAGCAGTGATTTTAAGGCTAAGCAGGTCAGCAGGGAAAATACTATGTTACAGCATATGTGCTTCTAAGAACTGGCTGACAAGTAGGATTATAATATATATGAGAATGGAAACAATTATAATTGGGAATATATGAAAAACTCAGGACTTACAGAACCCATAGTCTACAGAATACTTTTAAATCATGTTTAGCCCCTTCAATTCAAGCCTACAATTCTAGACTCTGAGTTGAAAAGGATCTTAAAGGTCTTGTCAATGCTTGAATTCTCTCTGTAATATGCATCTTATATTTGAACATGTCCTATAACATTACTTTCCAATTCCATTTTGAAAATTTCCATCTTCTTTTTCCTTATCATTGCCATTTAAATGCATCCCATGTCTCCACACTACTCATCAGTGAGTCCATGAGCAAGTAAGAACCACCCAAAAATGATAAACCCCAGAAAACTTCTCTCCTTCTGGTGAATAACCATTCCTATGCCAGGCCAGTTCCAAAGGGCCCTCTGCGTGACTTAATACTCTGCTGTTGCAGTCTTGAAATTCTTAAGTTTTTAACAAGCAACTGCATTTTCATTTTCACTGGGCTTCACAAATTAGGTAGCTGATCTTGTTCCTAAGTCATCATCAGCACTGCCTGTACCTGAATCAAGTCCCTACCTCCTGACACCTTCTTCTAGCCATTCCACTGGGGCAACTCCACTTGCTATCTTACCAGATTTGGTTCTTGATTGATTCTCTGTTCTTCATGGTTTTTGATTTCACTCTTACTCAGTTTTGGTGGAGCAATTTCCTCAATCTATCCCGGCTACTGGACCAGATCTTCACTGACATCTTATTTTCTCCCCTAGCAGAAAGAGATTTTGACCATAACTCTCAGATAATTCTTCCTAAGCTAAATTTTGATTTGGGCCAATTGATCCTATCTCTCCTTCTTGGAGCTATGCAAAATAAATCTTTTTGATTCTTCATCTACTTTGAAGCTAACCCTTCAAAGCAGAATGGAGGAATCACTTGATAAGGAGACATAATTGAACTTTGGAGAAGGAGCTGGTGGTACCTGGTCATTGATGAGGGGTGAATAGAATGTGGTCATGTTGAGCTGATGTTATCCTCATCTTTTTACTTTTTTTTTAATCATACATCAGCTGAACTGCTTTGCTGCCCTCTTGCTTAAGGTTGGATGTGGTGGAATCCATCTTTAAATGCCTGTGTCATACTATTGTTAACAATCTAAATTCAACAATCACAAAACCAGGTAATTTGTATTGAAGAACATATCTTCCCCACAAGTACGTAAATTATTCAAGCAGATCCTTTAGGTTTATGGTAGAAGGAAGTGTGTAAACATGAGAATTTAACAGACTTTTTGAACATATTTAATTTGGGCTTTTATATTTCATGCCAAAATTTTGAAATAATATTCAGTGCTTGGCTTTCTTTTTTTCTTGTTTGCAAAAGTAGCACTTGTTTTTGTAGGAAACTTAGAAAATAATTTAAAACCACAAAGGAAAATAAACATCTTTACAGTTCTACCTATTAAAAATAACTACAGTTAACATACAGTTTAATATCTCTTTATCTTTTATTATGAACATATACACATATATATCTTAAAATATCATATTGTGATAAGTGCAGTTAACATATAGTTTAGTATCTCTTCATCTTTTACTATGAACATATATACATATATAATATATATTAAAAGACACTACTATGAGCACATTATACATAGTATTTCTTTCTTTTTTTTTTTTTTTTGAGACGGAGTTTTGTTACCCAGGCTGGAGTGCAATGGCGCGATCTCGGCTCACCGCAACCTCCACCTCCTGGGTTCAGGCAATTCTCCTGCCTCAGCCTCCTGAGTAGCTGGGATTACAGGCATGCACCACCATGCCCAGCTAATTTTTTGTATTTTTAGTAGAGATGGGGTTTCACCATGTTGACCGGGATGGTCTCGATCTCTTGACCTCGTGATCCACCCACCTCGGCCTCCCAAAGTGCTGGGATTACAGACGTGAGCCACGGCGCCCGGCCTATACATAGGATTTCATAACTTACTGTTTTTTTTAATTTTTATCAAAATGATTTTTCCTTTTCATAGGATAATCAGAAAGCAAACAAACTTAAAGCCATATAGCAATACAATAAGATAGTTCTGTCAAAAATGTCAATTCAGGAGGAAAGACATTAGAGTGATGTACTTGTAGTTATGTAGGCCAAATAACAGGCTGATTTTCTTACTATCTAGTAATACTATAATCCAAAGCCAATTGTCATGCTGGTGATGTGTGATCACAGCCAAGGCTCAGGATTCAAGTTATATATTGTTTTAATAAATACTTAACTGCTTTGGATCCTTTTTACACCTTTGAGTAAATTAAGTTAATTTTTGTATATGGTGTAAGGAAGGGATCCAGATACATGTAACGTCCCAATACTGAATCAGGAAGAAGTCAAATCCCTAATTAGACCAATAACAAGTTCTGAAATTGAGGCACAATTCACAACCTACCAACAAAAAAAAAGTCCAGGACCAAATGGATTCACAGCCAAATTCTACCAGAGATACAAAGAGGAGCTGGTACCATTCCTTTTGAAACTATTCCAAGCAATAGTAAAAGAAGGAATCCTCCCTAACTCATTTTTTGAGGCCAGCATCATCCTGATACCAAAACCTGGCAGAGATGCAACTAAAAAAGGAAGTTTCAGGCCAATATCTCTGATGACCATTGATGCAAAAATCCTCAATAAAATACTGGCAAACAAAATCCAGCAGCACATAAAAAAGCTTGTCCATCATGATCAAGTTGGCACCATCCCTGGGATGCAAGGCTGGTTCAACATACACAAACCAATAAACATAATCCATCACATAAACAGAACCACTGACAAAAACCATATGATTATCTCAATAGATGCAGAAAAGGCCTTCTACAAGATTCGACGGCGCTTCATGCTAAAAACTCTCAATAAACTAGATATTGATAGAGCATATCTCAAAATAATAAGAGCTATGTATGAAAAACCTACAGCCAATATTATACTGAATGGATGAAAACTGGAAGCATTCCCTTTGAAAACTGGCATAAGACAAAGATGCTCTCTCTCATCACTCCTATTTAACATAGTATTGGAAGTTCTGGCCAGGGCAATTAGGCAAGAGAAAGAAATAAAGAGTATTCAGTTAGGAACAGAGGAAATAAAATTGTCTGTTTGCAGATGACATGATTTTATGAAAATCCCGTCATCTCAGCCCAACATCTCCTTAAGCTGATAAGCAACTTCATCGAAGTCTCAGGATACAAAATCAATGTGCAAAAATTACAACCATTCCTATACACCAATAACAGACAAACAGAGAGCCTAATCATGAGTGAACCCCCATTCACAATAGCTACAAAGAGAATAAAATGCCTAGGAATACAACTTACAAGGGATGTGAAGGACCTCTTGAAGGAGAATTGCAAACCACTGCTCAAGGAAATAAGAGAGGACACAAACAGATGGAAAAACATTCCATGTTCATGAATAGGAAGAATCAATATTGTGGAAATGGCCATACTGCCCAATGTAATTTATAGATTCAATGCTATCCCCATCAAGCTACCATTGACTTTCTCCACAGAATTGGAAAACATTACTCTAAATTTCATGTGGAACCAAAAAAGAGCCCACATAACCAAGACAATCCTAAGCAAAAAGAACAAAGCTGGAGACATCACACTACCTGACTTCAAACTATACTACAAGCCTACAGTAACCAAAGCAGCGTGGTGCTGGTACCAAAACAGATATAGAGACCAATGGAACAGAACAGAGGGCTCAGTAACACCATACATATACAACCATCTGATCTTTGACAAACCTGACAAAAACAAGCAATGGGGAAAGGATTCCCTATTCAATAAATGGTGTTGGGAAAACTGGCTATCCATATGCAGAAAGTTGAAACTGGATCGCTTCCTTACCCCTTATAAAAAAATAAGATGGATTCAAGACTTAAATGTAAGACCTAACACCATAAAAACCCTAGAAGAAAACCTAGGGAATACCATTCAAGACATAGGCATGGGCAAGGACTTCATGACTAAAACACCAAAAGCAATGGCAACAAAAGACAAAATAGACAAATGGGATCTAATTAAACTAAAGAGGCTTGGCACAGAAAAAGAAACTATCATCAGAGTGAACAGGAAACCTACAGAATGGGAGAAACTTTTTGCAATCTATCCATCTGACAAAGGGTTAATATCCAGAATCTACAAAGAACTTAAACAAATTTACAAGAGAAAAAAACCCATCAAAAAGTGGGTGAAGGATGTGAATAGACACTTCTCAAAAGAAGACATTTATGCAGCCAAAAAAAAAAGAAAGAAAAAAAAAGCTTATTGTCACTTGTTATTAGAGAAATGCAAATAAAAACTACATTGAGATATCAAATCATGCCAGTTAGAATGCCAATCATTAAAAAGTCAGAAGACAACAGATGCTGGAGAGGATGTGGAGAAATAGGAATGCTTTTACACTGTTGGTGGGAGTATAAATTAGTTCAACCATTGTAGAAGACAGTGTGGTGATTCCTCAAGGATCTAGAAATAGAAATGCCATTTAACCCAGCAATACTATTACTGAGTATATACTCAAAGGATTATAAATCATTCTATTGTAAAGATACATGCACCCGTATGTTTACTGCAGCACTATTCACAATAACAAAGACTCGGAACCAACCCAAATGCCCATCAGTGACAGACTGGATAAAGAAAATGTGGCACATATACACCATGGAATTTCATGCAGTGATTAAAAAGGATGAGTTCATGTCCTTTGAAGCACATGAATGAAGCTGGAAACCATAATTCTCAGCAAACTAACACACAAGCAGAAAACCAAACACCACATGTTCTCATTCATAAGTGGAGTTGAACAATGAGAAGACATGGATACAGGGAGGAGACCATCACACACCAGGAAATACCTAATGTAGATTATAGGTTGATGGATGCAGCATATCACTATGGCATGTGTATACTTATGTAAAAAACCAGCATGTTCTGCACATGTACACCAGAACTTAAACTATAATAATAATAATAATAAAAGAAATGTTAAAAAAAAATAAAAAAAAAAAAAGAAGTGTGCTGGTGGTTTTATTTTAAAATAAAGGGTTCCGTTCAGAAGGAAAGATATTTTATCTTCTTTAATGAGTTGCAAAAAAATGCAAAATAACATCCTGAGCCTGTGAAAATTAGAATTTCTAAGCCTAAAGGGGTTAGAAAAACCCAGGAGTATTTTGAGGCCCTGGGTTTTTTGTTTGATTTGCCTGTAGGTACATGTTTAATAACTAAATGCCCTTTCTTCCCTTTTTAAGCTTCTCATCTTCAAAGATTGTGCAGTATAGGATTATTTGTTTCATTACTAATCTGTTCATTTAAAAATATGTTTAAAAGGCACCTGAATCCATTATTTAGTGAGTATCCTTTAAATGTATAACCACAGATAAAAAAAATCTATACTCAAAAATAATTTCTGTACACATGGATATTGATAGTCTGTCTCTCTCTCCATCTCTCTCTCTCTCCCTCTCATTCATGTGCTGCATTTTAATCATCCCTGGAGTTTTTTCAAAACTTACACTAATAGGCATCTTCCAAAGAGTTATATGTTGTGTTTATTTTATTTTTGAAAGTGTGAAGCAACCTAACATTTGTCTTATCCCATCTATATTCCAAAATCTGTATAGCTTAGTTGATTTTTTACGTTGTTTTTACTAACTTTACACTGGTCTTCAGATTTGATTCTTTCAAAAATAGGCAAGATATAAGTGGTCTACAACAGACTGTTGACAGTGAGTGAACGTAAAAGTTCCTGCAATCTTCAAGATAATCATAGAACAAATGCAAACAAGAACAAAACAAAACTTCAACATTTCTCAACAATGACTTCTACATTTCTGCTTTACCCTATCAGGTTCTGTGAAAAACAGAAGAAAATTGAAAAATATGATAGATTAATTCTGAAACCTTTATACCGAACATATTTCACTTGTAGAGCTCTGTTCTCCTTTTCTCCCTACCATTTATTGTATTCTTAATGTAAGTTTCTTTAATATAATGAGAAAAGCTGCTTTCCTCAATATCTGGATACAATCCCAACTTAAAGTTACAGATTATCACCTTGACCTCTGGCTGCCATGTATAAATTGATTTATTACATTTTTTAGACTAAGTTTTACCCAAGATACCACATCCAATATATCCAGATTTGAAGAGCTTGAGGTATTCTTCAAAACGCCTTGAGATTATAGTCTACTTACTCAAAACATCTCTAGACCTTATTTTGTGGAAGACAAGTTGGTGGCTTGGACTGAGCACAGGTGTGGTGCCAGGTATACCTGGCTTCAAATCCCTGTCCTTCCTTTATGACACTTAGGCATCTTAGCTTCTCTATTCCTATTTGTAAAATGGAAACACAAATGTTACATAAATAATTTGGTATACATTAAATGATACATAAATTATGAAGATTAAATGAAATAATGCACACAAAGCACTTGAACTGATTAAGTGCTCAAATTGCTAGTTCCTATTATTATTACATCATTCCAGATTAGTTCATAAGAGAGTGACCTCATTGCTTCAGAGCCATATTTTATTATAGTCTTGCAGTACTGTTCTTCAGACTTATCAGCTATTTTTATGAGGTTTTACTTTAAATGTCTTTTTACTGTGCTTGAGATGCAAATTTACCCTTGCATTTAAAAAATAGAAAACAAAATGTCACAACGTTTAATGAAAACTCAATGCATTTGAGGCATGACTCAAACACACTCTTCAAGAACAAGCATATCAATAAAGAAAGTAATTGTGATATCAGGAGGTAGAAACTGGGAGTCTCCTTTGGCTACTTCAATTCTGCACGCATTCATTGACTGCAGAGTACCAACCTCCTCCAGCAGCGTATAAAACTCATGGAGAGTAGAGTCCAAGTCTTTTTCAGCATTTTATCCTCAGTATTTAGGGATTATGGAGATAAAAACTTAAGAACTTGGTCTTGGTTCAAAGGCATTTACATGTATTTTTTTTCCATAGGCTTTTCAGGGAACAGGTGGTATTTTGTTACATAAGTAGTTTCTTTAGCGGTGATTTGTAAGATTTTGGTGCACCTATCACCAGAGCAGTATACACTGAACTGAATTTATAGTCTTCTATTCCTCACTCCCTTTTCACCATTTCTCCCTGAGTCCCAAAAGTCCACTGTGTCATTCTTATGCCTTTAGATCCTTATAGCTTAGTTCCCACTTATGAATGAGAACATACAACGTTTGGTTTTCCATTCCTGAGTTACTTCACTTAGAATAGTAGTCTCCAATCTCATCCAGGTTGCTGTGAATGCCATTAATTTATTCCTTTTTATGGCTGAGTAGTATTCTGTTGTATATGTATACCACAGCTTCTTTATCCACTTGTTGATTGATGGGCATTTGGATTGGTTCCACATTTTTGCAACTGCGAATTGTGCTCCTATAAATACGCATGTCCAAGTATCTTTTTTGTATAATGACTTCTTTTTTTCTAGATATATATTCGGTAGTGGGATTGCTGGATCAAATGGTAGTTCTACTTTTAGCTTTTTCAGGAATCTCCACACTGTTTTCTATAATGGTTGTACTAGTTTACATTCCCACAAGCATAGTAGAAGTGTTCCCTTTCACTGCATCCACACCAGCATGTATTATTTTTTTTTATTATGGCCATTTCTGCAAGAGTAAGGTAGTATATCACATTATTTTGATTTGCATTTCTATGATCATTAGTGATGTTGACACTTTTTCATGTTTGTTGGCCATTTGTATATCTTCTTTTGAGAATTGCCCTTAGCCCACTCTTTGATGGGATTATTTTCTTGCTAATTTGTTTGAGCTCAGTGTAGATTCTGGATATTAGTCCTTTGTCAGATGTATAGATTGTGAAGATTTTCTCAACTCTGTGGGTTGTCTGTTTACTTGGCTGACTGTTCCTTTTGCTGTGCAAATCTCTTTAGTTTAATTAAGTCTCATGTATTTATATTTGTTTTTATTGCATTTGATTTGGGTTCTTGTTCATGAAATCCTCGCCTAAGCCAATGTTTAGAAGGGTTTTTCCAATGTTATCTTCTAGAATTTTTACAGTTTCAGGCCTTAGATTTAAGTCTTTGATCCATCTTGAGTTAATTTTTGTATAAGGTGAGAGATGAGGATCCAGTTTCATTCTCCTACATGTGGTTTGCCAGTTATCTCAGCACCATTTGTTGAATACGGTGTCTTTTTCCCACTTTATGTTTTTGTTTGTTTTGTCAAAGACCAGTTGGCTGTAAGTATTTGGGTTTATTTCTGAGTTCTCTATTCTGTTCCGTTGTTCTAAGTGCCTATTTTTATAGCAGTACCATGCTGTTTTGGTGACTATGGCCTTATAGTATACTTTGAAATCAGATAATGTAATGCCTCCAGATTTGTTCTTTTTGTTTAATCTTGCTTTGGCTATGCAAGCTCCTTTTTTGGTTCCATATAAATTTTATGAATTTTTTTTCTAGTTCTGTGAATAATGAAGGTGGTAATTGCACTGAATTTGTAGATTGCTTTAGGAGTATGGTTATTTTCACAATATGGCATGGGATGTGTTTCCATTTGTTTGTGTTGTCTATGATTTATTTCAGCAGTATTTTGTAGGATTCCTTGTAGAGATATTCTACTTCCTTGGTCAGGTATATTCCTAAGTATTTTATTTTATTTTTGTAGCTACTGTAAAGGGATTGAGTCCTTGGTTTGATTCTCAGCTTAGTCATTGTCAGTGTATAGCAAAGCTACTGATTTGTGTGCATTAATTTTGTATACTGAAACTTTGTTGAATTCATTTATCAGGTCTAGAAGCTATTTGGAGGAGTCTTTAGGGTTTTCTAGGTATGCAATCATATAATT
The DNA here is from genome assembly GCF_030222135.1 of Aotus nancymaae. Lineage (NCBI taxonomy): Eukaryota > Metazoa > Chordata > Mammalia > Primates > Aotidae > Aotus > Aotus nancymaae. Next base: position 38,457,423 of record NW_026988413.1, read on the forward strand.
AGCAAACAAAAACAGTTTGACTTCCTCTTTACTGATTTGGATGCCCTTTATTTTTCTCTTGTCTGATTGCCCTGGCTAGGACTTCCAGTACTATGTTGAATAGAAGTGGTGAGAGTGCGCATCCTTGTCTTGTCTCAGAGGGAATGCTTTCAACTTTTCCCCATTCAGTATTGTATTGGCTGTGGGTTTGTCACAGATGGCTTTTATTACATTGAGGTATGTCCCTTGTATGCCAATTTTACTGTTTTAATCATAAAGGAATGCTGGATTTTGACAAATGCTTTTTCTGTGTCTATTAATATGATCATGTGATTTTTGTTTTTAATACTGTTTATGTGGTATATCACATTTATTGACTTGCATATCTTAAACCATCCCTGCATTCCTGGTATAAAACCCACTTGATCATAGTGGCTTATCTTTTTAATATGTTGCTGGATTTGGTAATCTAGTATTTTGTTAAGTATTTTTGCATCTGTGTTTATCAGGGATATTGGTTTGTAGTTTTCTTTTTTGGCTATGTCCTTTTCTGGTTTTGGGATTAGGATGATACTGGTTTCATAGAATTATTTAGGGAGAATTCTCCTTTCTCTATCTTGTGGAATAGTGTTCGTAGGATTGGTACCAATTCTTTTTTGAATGTCTGGTAGAATTCAGCTGTGAATCCATCTGGTCCTGGACTTTTTTGTTGTTGTTGGCAATTTTTAAATTACTATTTCAGACTTGCTGCTTGTTACTGGTCTGTTTAGGGTATCTAATTCTTCCTGCATTAAAGTAGGAGGGTTGTATCTTTCCAGGAATTTATTCATCTCCTACAGGTTTTCTAGTTTGTGCACATACAGGTGTTCATAGGAGCCTTGAATGATCTTTTGTATTCCTGTGGTGTCAGTTGTAGCATCTCCCATTTCATTTCTGATTGAGCTTATTTGGATTTTCTCTCTTTTTTTCTTGGTTAATCTTGCTAATAATCTATCTATGTTATTTATCTTTTCAAAGAACCAGCTTTTTGTTTCCTTTATCTTTTGTATTGTTTCATTTCAATTTCATGTAGTTCTTCTCTGATCTTGGTTATTTCCTTTCTTCTGCTGTGTTTGGGTTTGGTATGTTTTTGTTTCTCTAGTTCCTTGAGGTGTGATCTTAGATTGTCTATTTGTGCTCTTTCAGACTTTTTGATGTAGGCATTTAGGGCTATAAGTTTCCTTTTTTCACCACCTTTGCTGTATCCCAGAGGTTTTGATAGGTTGTGTCACTGTTGTTGTTCAGTTCGAAGAATGTTTTAATTTCCATCTTGATTTCATTGTTGACTCAATGATCATTCAGGAACAGGTTATTGAATATCCATATATTTGCTTGGTTTTGAAGGTTCCTTTTGGAGTTGATTTCCAGTTTCATTCCACTGTGGTCTGAAAGAGTACTTGATATAACTTCAATTTTCTTAAATTTATTGAGACCTGTATTGTGACCTATCACGTGGTCTATCTTGGAGAAAGTTCCATGAGCTGATGAATAGAATGTATATTCTTCAGTGCAGTGGTTGGGTAGAATGTTCTGTAAATATCTGTTAAGTCTATTTGTTTCAGTGTATAGTTTAAATCCATTGTTTCTTTGTTGACTTTCTGCTTTGGTTGCCTGTCAAGTGTTGTCATTGGAAAGTTTCCCACTATTATTGTGTTGCTGTCTATTCTCATTTCTTAGATGTAGCAGTAATTGTTTTATAAATATGGGAGCTCCAGTGTTAGATGTGTATATAGTTAGGATTGTGATAGTTTCCTATTGATCAAGGCCTTTTATCATTATATAATGCATCTCTTTGTCTTTTTTAACTGCTATTGCTTTAAAGTTTTTTGTCTGTTATAATAATAGCTACTCCTACTTGCTTTTTGTGTCCATTTGTACAGAATGATTTTTTCCATCCCTTTAAGTTGAGTTCATGTGAGTCCTTATGTGTTAGATGAGTCTCTTGATGGCAGCAGCTAGTTGACTGGTGAATTCTTATCTATTCTGCAATTCTGCCTTTTAAGTTCAGCATTTATGACATTTTCATTTAATGTTAGTATTGAGATGTGAGGTACTAGTCCATTCATTGTGCTATTTGTTACCTGTATACCTTGGGGGTTTTTTTATTGTATTTTTGTTTCATAGGTCCTGTGATATTTATGCTTTAAAGAGGTTCCATTTGGATGTTTCCAGGATTGGTTCAAGATTTAGAACTTCTTTTAGCCATTCTTGTAGTACTGCTAAAAGAAGCTCTAAATCTTGTACTGTAGTTCTTATAGTACTAGCTTGGTACTCGTGACTTCTCTCAGCATTTGTTTGACTGAAAAAGACTATATCTTTTCTTCATTTATGAAGGTTAGTTTTGCTGGATACAAAATTCTTGGCTGCTAATTGTTTTGTTTAAGGAAGCTGAAGATAGGGCCCAGTCCCTTATAGCTTCTAGGGTTTCTGCTGAGAAATATGCTGTTAATCTGATAGTTTTTTTTCTTACAGGTTACCTGGTAATTTTGCCTCACAGTTCTTAAGATTGTCTTAACTCTAGATAACTTGATGACAATGGGCCTACATGATGATCTTTTGAGATGAATTTCCCAGGTGTTCCTTGAGCTTCTTGTATTTGGATGTCTAGGTCTCTAGCAAGGCCAGGGAAGTTTAACTCAATTATTTCCCCAAATATGTTTTCCAAATTTTAGATTTCTCTTCTACCTCAGGAACACCAATTATTCTTAGGTTTGGTCATTTAACATAATCCCAAACTTCTTGGAGGCTTTGTTCATTTTTTCTTATTTTTCTTTGTTGGATTGGGTAAATTTGAAAACCTTGTCTTCAAGCTCTGAAGTTCTTTATTTCCCTTGTTTGATTCTATTGCTGAGACTTTGCAGAGCATTTTGCATATCTCTAAGTGTACCCCTTATTTCCTGAAGTTTTGATGGTTTTTTATTTATGCTCTCTATTTCACTGAAGATTTCTCCCCTCATTTCTTGTATCATGTTTTTGATATCCTTAAATTGGGCCTCACCTTTCTCTGGCACCTCCTTGATTAGCTTAATAGCTGACCTTCTGAATTATGTTTTAGGTAAATCAGGAATTTTTTTTTGGTTTGGATTCATTGTTGGTGAGCTAGTGTGATTTTCAGGGGTGTCAAAGAGCCTTGTTTTATCATATTACCAGAATTGTTTTTCTGATTTCTTCTTATTTGGATAGCCTATTTCAGAGTGAAAGTCTAGAGCTCAAGGTTGCTGTTCAGATTCTTTTGTCCCACAGGGTTCCCTTGGTGTAGTACTCTCTCTTTTTCCCTAGATATGTGGTTTCCTGAGAGCTTCTATAGTGAATGTTATCTTTCTTCTGGATGTAGCCACCTAGCAGGTCTACCAGGCTCTGGAGTGCTACTGGGGGTTGTCTGCACAGAGTTCTATGATGTGAACCATCTGCAGGTCTCTCACCCATGGATACCAGCACCTGCTCCAATGGAGGTGGCAGTGGAGGGAAATGGACTCTGTGAGGGTTTTTTGTGCTGGTTGGCCTTCTGCCAGGAAGTGGCACTTTGAAGAGAACATTGGCTATGGTAGTACAGGGAGGATCAGATGGAGGGCGGGGCCCTAGAGCTTCCAAGAGTATACGCCCTTTGTATTAAGCTACCATGGTGAAGGACCATCAGGTGGGGCAGGGCTAAGTTTGTCTGAGCTCAGACTCTCCTTGGGTAGGTCTTGCTGCCACTGAGTATTTGTGGTTCTTCTGGGTCCTGCAGGAGCAATCCATTTCCTTCAGAGGGTCTGTGTATTCTCTCAGCTGTCCTGGTTTATTCCTGCAGTAATTCTGGATCAAAAGTTTGAGATGTGAGTCTCCACACACTGCTATGTTTGTCTGTGTGGGCCCTGCAATCAAGTCCTGCCTCTTGTCTGCCATGATCCTAGGGTTTTTATCTCAAAGGCATTTTTCTATTCAGATAAAAAGAGAAAGCACCTACAATTATTTAGAAATTTTGATGGGGTAATGAGTGTAAACTAGAAGACAGGAGCAATCTCTCTGACCTACTCTCAGCAGAGCCTACTTTCTAGGAACACATTCAGTAGTGTTGAGGAATTCAGAATCTATTGTGACAATGCTGCAGATCTGGGTTGGGCTACCCACGTGAGAATTTTGGGATATATGTCACAGACCAACCTAAAAGAGGAATGAACCCACTGAGTTGGCATCTTGTGAAGCATGCATCAAGCTAACATCTGTCAGTCTTCAGCAATATAGCAGTTTTTCACCTTTATTGTCTTTTTTATTAGGTAGTCTCAACTAACAGGCTTTCTGTCTATGCAATGAGGATATTTCCAGCTCACTCATCTGCCATTTTAATGACTTTTCCCTGAATATTCTGATCCTCTCACTCAGCTTTCCCTAAATTCCCAGCTTCACACCTATAAAATCCCCCTGGGACTTCAGAGCAAATTTCAGTGACTTTCATCACTACCAACAGAGCTAGTTAATAGGGAAGACGGAAAGTGGGAAAAGGAAAAAACACATCCCACAGCATACATCTATCTGCAAAAGTTGTCTATTTATCTCTCTAACTTTTAGTGTTACATTTGTGCTTTGCAATGTCTTTTATATTTATTAACAATGTTTATAAACATTAAATTAATAATATAAAGTTAATGAACATTAACATCCAAGAGAATGCCAAGCAATTGGAGGCAGTTAGATGCCCCATTACAGAACATTAACAGCCCTTGGGTTGCTGTAGATGTGGCAGCTGCAAATGAATCGTGGCTTCCAATCTGCAGTATTTTTCAGTCCCCAAGTGAAAATAAACATGCCATTTGAAAAAATAAGATCAGTATTATAGCAGGATAAATTAGAGTGGTTATTAGTATATTAATTGAATACCAGATGGAAAAGCAAAACAAACAATAGCCTGCCAGTCTCTACAGGAAATGTCTTCTAAATATTTTAGAAGAAATTCTAAAACAACATGTGGTAGTGAGGTATATGGGTATATATTTTCAGTTACCCTGAGCTTACTAGTGACCAAAATAGCCCATGTATTATTCCTCCAGGGGACGTGAAGTCGGAAATTATAGAAAACTCTGCCAGCAATTTAATTAGGAGTGACCTTTTCGGATAACAAAATAGATACTAAGTTTTTGGTGTAACTGTTATTAGTTTGATTATCCTGGAAATGTGTTGTCTTTCTTGCCTTGTGCAAAACGATACAATGCGGCCACATTGATCCTGGTGGAAGATAAGTGCAAGTCCAGGGGCCCAGAAGCCTGTGAGTGACTGTCCACACTGGCCTGGCCAGGGCCTTTAAGGTCCTTCCTGTGAGCTGCCTGCACTGTCCCCACCCACAAATGAAGTCTGTGAGTGATAAAGTGTCTAACAGCCCACAATTTAGCAGTGATCATAAACATTGCTTAAATCAGCCATGTGCTATAAAATGTTTTCAAATATAAGAAAGCATTTCTGAGACCTTTCTTAGTTCTATAGGGAATTGCTTTTTGACTTTTTCAGTGTATTGTTTTCTAAAGTATAAAAGACTTTTTGTACAATAAAAGATACTCCTGGAGGTGTTATGTCCCTACAGATGTCCTACTTATTTTAAAGTAGACTTTCAAATGTTAAAGCTGACTTACAATTTTTCTTTGTTAAACTGAATTATTCATCAAACTTGATTGAACATATATTATGTGTCCAATAGGTTGGGCATAGAGATGGATAAGGACACCTTCTCTGCCTTGATGGAGTTCCCAGGTGAGGGCAAGGCCAGTTGTCTTTCCCAATCACTGTGATGCGATGGGATAAGAGCAGTAGCATGGATATGGAAGATGTGCTTCAGGTGGGCTGCAGGTGAGAGAACATTTGACTCTGCATGGGAAGGTTAGTGGGAAGCCTCAGAGAGTAGCCCTGAAGGCTGAATAAAAATTCTCTTGGAAAGGAGAAAAGATCTTTCAAAGGAGAGAAACTAGTCTAACTTTTTGGCATCTTTCAGCTCTTGCCTTTCCCAAACATCTTCGGAAAAATCGACTGCTCCTTGAGGCTTCCAAGCGGAATTAGGTACACTCCTAGGTTATCTCTTGACCATCACTCATAGCTATCATCATTCTGTGTTTTAATCATTTACTTCTCCGTACCCACTCTAGGTATTACTTTTCTAGGAGTATCAGAATTACTCATTGTGGAACCCCTACCCCAATGCCTGGCATGTAGTAGCAACTCATGGAATGTTAAATAAAATAATGTTTGAGATAATCTAACATGATATGAATGTAGGGGACATGGTGGTCTGAGTCAGATTGCAGTGGGACTTACGTGCATCGCTAAATGATGTTACAGACCTTATCATGTGTTGGGGAGCAGAGATTCAGAGACTGCTTTGAGTAGTAGACTGGTGCTTCTGGTGGCAGGGTAGGGTGTGAGTTGGAATGAGGAATGACTGCCAGCTGGGATATGTGTCCCTGATCTCCCTCTCTGAGTGGACAAACACAGTGGGCAGAGACTGGAGCACACCAACCTACAGCCTGGTTTTGGACTGGGGGTTGGGGGTGGTGCAGGGAGAGGATAGGTTTTGAATAGTAACATCCTGTGGGATTTCTAAGTTAGTCACCAAGCTGGCAACTGAATCTAGGTTACTGAGTTCCAGAACATGAAGTGGAGGCATGGGAAGGCCAAGAATAGGAGGTCAGGAAGTAAGGACTGACAGAATCCCCCACACTGAGCAGCACGTGGCCACCATTGTCATTTCTTGGATGTGGCTTGCAGTTAAGTGGTGGTGAAAGATAGGTGAGTAGAGAGGGAAGAAAATAGAAATCAAAAAAGATCTTGGTTAGGGTAACTGGGTGAGTGCTGACGCATTAACAGGCTAGGGAAGGGAGGGGGAGGAACAGCAGCAGCTTGCCAGAGCCACAACAGGAACGTGCAGCAGGGAGAGGGAGGGGCAGGTGGCAGATAGCAAATGATTGCTGTTGAGTTCCAGTTGGGGAGCTTAGAAGAAAATCAAGATTTTGCATTGTTTGAAAGTTGATCCATAAGAATCACTTTATTGTCTGCAAAAGTAGCTTTTTATAAACAGAAATGCCTTTAGCTACATTTCTAATTCTGAGAGAGACTGTTCAATTTTTCTTATACTAATTTTGTTTATTAGAACCAGATAAGGGAGGTCTGAGTCAGTTTCCTATGATACACATGCATAGTCCCAAGATCATAAGGTAGCAGAACTTGGAACCACCTAGAAAAATCATTCAATATAAGAAGAAAGAAAATAGATCCAAACCTAATTTTATAACGATAAGATCTAGAGTAAGTGTAAACTTAAGATATATTTTACGATAACTGATATGTAAATATTCTCAAATATTGTCTCTTATCTAAACAAAAGTTATTTGTTAAGCTAATGCTTTGCATTTTTAAAATTACTTTTATTAACAGCTTTATAAACGTTCTCTCAATTATTTTTGCCAAAATAATTTTGACCCATGAATCTTAATAGAATTTTACAGTTTTGTCAATTAGCTTAGCCAAGGAGATTTGAGGCTTATCATACTTTTGTTATATTGAGTGAAATGTTCTGTTACTCTGCTTCCTCTTCTTTACAGTTGCTTTTTTCCTCTCGGCTCAGAACACTCACTGCCGTGCCAGAGAGTAAGAAAAGTCCCAGGAAGAACTTGTCATTTTTTCCTAGACTATACATTTTACTTGAGGAACTTCGGGGTTGCAAAATGGGTGGGGGGAAGGAGGCTAAGTAATTTAACACATTTTTATGTTAAAATAAATGTGCTATATTATGCTGGAATGAAAATTCACGTGTATTTATACACATTAAAAAAGAACAGCAACACAAGGCTTCAAACAGCGATTATGCTGGCTGCCAGCATTTTCAGCTTCTCATTTCATCTCTTGGTGAGACTTCATGCTTTCTAAAGATGGTCTTGCACACGGGGCGTTTATACCCATCACTCTGGGTGCTGTTCTAAATAGGTCTCAAGAAGATGTTAGGACAACCCAAAGTAGTGCTACATTCTACGTGCACTGCCGCACTCCTACCCGCTCCTCGTCATAGGGTCTGAGCACCCATAAAGATACAGTGCTTACCTCACTGCATAAGAGTTAGAGCATGTCTCTCTGAAGTGGAAGAGCCTTGTGAGCAGATGTGTCCCAATCCCCAAATCATTTCTCCATCCCCAGTTGAGCTGCTGTCACACAGTATTCAATAAATGTGTGTCAAGGGAATGGGTGAATGAATGAATGCTTGAGTGAATCTTCAGAACTATCCAGGACAGACAATTCACAAACTCACACACAGAACACTCTCATAATGTGGGGTTGCCCTCATGTTTAGTCTGAGATGAGACTGATCACACTGTGAGGTGACACACTAGGCTGCAGAATTACCAGGGAACAAATCTCATCATCGGGGCACAGACAAGGAGAGTCTCCTAGGAAGTCAAATCTTGATCCAATAACGAAGGAAACTAGATTTGTTATATTAATGAAGTGTATAGACTGACTGCAAACTCGCTTCAAGGAGAGACCCTGTCAGAAGATTTTCCACTCTTCGGGCAGCTAAGACAAAAGAGCAGAAAAAAAAAAAATAGCATAAAAATTATGTGCTTCGAAGGCTCTGTCTATTGACCACAATGGAATTGCTCTTCTGCAGCCAATGCATTTGTGATCATTCCAGTAATCTATTATGTCCAAATAGATTACACCATTAAGACCATAAAAAACCAACTCATCTTTGCCACATCCCGTTTTATCAAGCATTTAGACATGGTCTGAGAATTAGTGGGTTTTGTAAATGATAAAAAAAAAATGAACTGACAATGAAAATAAGGTGAGTTTTGCTCATGGACAATAAACCTAAACTGTGGGGCAGTTGACTATTTCAAAGCTTGAAAGAGAAGGGGATTTCACTCATTCAACAAATATTGAAATGCTATATACATGCTAAGCACTATTTCAAGCAAAATAAAAGGCAAGATAAAAATATGAGTAAAAGGCCAAATACATATAAAAATATTTTCCTTTCAACAGTGTGTCAACTTAAGAAATCTGAAGTGTAAATAACATACTTTGTTGTTTGTACATTTACAATAGATATCATGGTAGGTATTTAATAAATGATGTAGTAGCTACATACCTCCCTGAAGTGTGAATGTGGACATTTTCCCTATCCACACTGCAATCTTCCGATGAAGCTTCCGATAATAAGGAGGCATCAGCACGGTGATAGAGCAGTGACTTTTACACACTCCTTTTGCAAATTTGAGTTGCAGGCAGTACAAGAATGGACAATGAGCTTAGTATGCCTTGGTTGGAATCCTACTTTCACCAGTTACTAGCTGTATGATTTTTGGGCAAAGTGCTTAAGCTCTTTATGGCTTAGTTTCTTCATTAATAAGTAGAAATAGTCTGTTTATCATCCCACTGATGTGGTTTGGGTATTTGTCCCACCCTAATCTTATGCTGAAATGTGGTCCCCAATGTTGGAGGTGGGGCCTGGTGAGAGGTATTTGGGTCGTGGGAGTGGACACCTCATGGGTTGGTGCTATCCTCATATTTCTGGTTGTTTAAGAGCATATGGCACCTCCCTGCTCTCTCTCTTGCTCCCACTCTTGTCATGTGACATGTGCACTCCTGTTTCACCTTCCATCATGAGTAAAATCTCCCTGAGGTCTCTCAAGAAGCTAAGCTGATGCCAACACCATGCTTCCTGAACAGACTGTGGAAACCTCTTTTCTTTATAAATTACCCAGTCTCAGGCATTTCTTTATAGCAATGCAAGAATGGCCTTATACACCCACCTACCTTCTTATGGTTGTCATGATGAACTGAAATGATCTATATAAAATGCTCAGAGCAGTTCTTGGCACCAAGTTATATGTAGTAAAGGCAAACTGTAATTTACCTGGAATCTTGACAGACTGAAATATTTGACTAAATAGATAAAAAAAATACTTTACTTGAAAGTAGATTTTTTTAAAAACGAACAAATAGAAAATATTCCGGAATGGGAAGTTAAGTCCAGAATGGTTGATCAAAGAGCTGAAATCCACAAATATCACTGGGCATTCATTATGTCCACAACATTGCACAAAGTACTAACAGGATGCAAATGGCCCAAAGGCTCATTTCTATCCTGCAGAAACATTTCATTTGGAGCAACAAGACAATAACAGATGGAAATAGTCAAATAGTAAAAGACTGAAACAGCCTAAGGTCTGCAGTCAAAGAAATGTCACTATATTTTTTAAAAATCTGTGGAATTCCAGAGTTAATTTAAATTACTGATATTGTAATTTAAACTGAAATATGTACAGCCATATACCAGGTATAATCCATATGCTTGTAGTTCTTAATAGCTATGAAGCCGAAACAAATTTATAAATTAAATATAGCAAAATAACACCACATACTCCAGTCAACAGTGATCAGTTTAATGTGATTAGTAACACTGTTTTACTGAGACTAAATTGCCCCTTTTAGGATGAATGCAGTGTTGACTCCATGACACCAGTTCTTTTGAGTTTGATGTGCTTGTACAATTGTGTGCTGAGTAATGACATCATTCTTCAAGTGCTTTTTCTTTTTGAATGGTGAATGGCCATTTCTTTCCAGTATGTACAATACCTTACTCTCATTTAGCTTTCACTTAATGCAAAAGCATCATTTGCATATTGTCTGCCTATGTTTTTTTAACTAGCTTCTTACAATTAAAGTGGTACTAATCAGGACCAAAACAATCACATACACAAATGGACAGTGAAAATGTTAGGAAATTCTTAGTTATAAGGTATTCATCAAGTGATCCAGAGCATACTTATAATATTGTTTAGATTATAATTGAAATGAAACATACAGATAGTCACCTACAAATTCTCATAGAGAACTAATGGTACCTGATAATAGGTTTGAGGTTGAGAAAGACCACAGTAAATAGTTAATTTCCAAATAAAGTTTATGAACAGGAAATAGAAGTGCTATAGAAGAAGAAATGATTATTTTGTGTTTAGGTGATAAATGAGGTAGGGCTTGTGGAAAAGACAAGACTTTGGACTATGACTATTATTGTAGTATAGGACATATTTATGATGCTCTTAGAGACAAGTACTTGGGGATGGGAGGTGTGGTCTTACCTATATACAGATCTTAATTTTTGACCTGTGGATTTCTTTTCCTTTTCTTCTTCTTCTTCTTCTTTTTTTTTTTTTTGGTAGAGATGAGGTCTTGCCATGTTGCCAGGGCTAGTCTGGTCTCAAACTCCTGGACTCAAGTGATCCTCCTGCCTTGGCCTCCCAAAGTGCTGGGATCACAGGCCTGAGCCACCACACCTAGTCTGAATTTCTTAAATAGCACACAGGGTTTATATGATACAGTAAAGAGAAAGAATATAAGACAATGTGATGTTGGGAGATTTATGTTTGTAGGAGGGTATCATAATGAAGTACATAAAGGATTAAGGTTTCCTCACCTGTGGGACTGTTAGACAATGGCTCTGGCTGATTTGTAACTAGTTATATTAGGAGAAACCTTTGTGTTTAAAGGAGAATCCTTGATATGACAAGAAGGATTACACATTTATCAGACCCAAATAACCTTGACATACCCTTGTGATTTTATTATTATTATTATACTTTCAGTTCTGAGATAACATGCAGAACGTGCAGATTTGTTACATAGGTATACATCTGTTGTGATGGTTTGCTGCACCCATCAACCTGTCATCTACATTAGGTATTTCTCCTAATGCTATCCTTCCCCTAGTTCCCCACCCCCAAACAAGCCCTGGTGTGTGATGTTTCCCTCCCTGTGTCCATGAGTTCTCATTGTTCAACTCCCACTTATGAGTGAGAACATGCAGTGTTTGGTTTTCTGTTTTGGTGTCAGTTTGCTGAGAATGATGGTTTCCAGCCCCATCCATGTCCCTGCAAAGGACATGAACTCATCCTTCTTTATGGATGCATAGTATTCCATGGTGTATATGTGCCACATTTTCTTTCTTTAGTCTATCATTGATGGGCATTTGGGTTGGTTCCAAGTCTTTGCTACTGTGAACAGTACTGCAGTAAACATACGTGTGCATGTGTCTTTGTAGTAGAATGATTTATAATCCTTTGAGTATATACCTAGTAATGGGATTGCTGGGTTAAATGGTATTTCTGGTTCTAGATCCTTGAGGAATAGCCACGCTGTTCTTCTACAATGGTTGAACTAATTTATACTCCCAACAACAGTGTAAAAACATTCCTATTTATTCACATCCTCTCCAGCATCTGTTGTCTCCGAACTTTTTAATAATTGCCATTCTAACTGGTATAAGATGGTATCTCATTGTGGTTTTGATTTACATTTCTCTAATGAGCAGTGATGATGAGGTTTTTTTCATATGTTTGTTGGCTGCATAAATATCTTCTTTTGAGAACTGTCTGTTCATATCCTTCAGCCACTTTTTCATGAGGTTGTTTGTTTGGTTATATTGTAAGTTTGTTTAAGTTCTTTGTAGATTCTGGATATTAGCCCTTTGTCAGATGGATAAATTGCAAAATTTTTCTCCCATTCTGTAGGTTGTCTGTTCACTATGATGATAGTTTATTTTGTTGTGCAGAAGCTCTTTAGCTTAATTAGATTGCATTTGTCTATTTTGGCTTTTGCTGCCATTGCTTTTGGTGTTTTAATCATGAAGTCTTTGCTCATGCCTATGTCCTGAATGGTATCGCCTAGGTTTTCTTCTAGGGTTTTTCTGGTTTTAGATCTTACATTTCAATCTTTAATACACCTTGAGTTAATTTATGTATAAGGTGTCAGGAAGTGATCCAGTTTCAGCTTTCTGCATATGGCTACTCAGTTTTCCCTACACCATTTATTAAATAGGAAATCATTTCCCCATTACTTGTTTTTGTCAGGTTTGTCAAAGATCAGATGATTGTAGATGTGTGGTATTATTTTGGAGGCCTCTGTTCTGTTCTATTGGTCTCTATATTTGTTTTGGTACCAGTACCATGCTGTTTTTGTTACTGTAGCCTTGTAGTATAGTTTGAAGTCAGGTAGCATGACTCTAGCCTTGTTCTTTTTGCTTAGGATTGTCTTGGCTATGCGGGCTCTTTTTGATTCAATATGATATTTAAAGTAGTTTGTCCAATTATGTGAAGAAAGTGAATGGTAGCTTGATGGGGATAGCATTGAATCTATAAATTACTTTGAGCAGTATGGCCATTTTCAAGATACTGATTCTTCCTATCCATGAGCATGGAATGTTTTTCCATTTGTTTGTGTCCTTTCTTATTTCCTTGAGCAGTGGTTTGTAGTTCTGCTTGAGGTCCATCACATCCCTTGTAAATTGTATTCCTAGATATTTTATTCTCTTTATAGCAATTGTGAATGGGAGTTCACTCATGATTAGGCTCTCTGTTTGTCTGTTATTGATGTATAGGAATGCTTGTGATTTTTGCACATCTATTTTGTATCCTGAGACTTAGATGAAGTTGCTTACGAAGATTTTGGGCTGAGATGATGGGGTTTTCTAAATATATAATCATGTCATCTGCAAACACAGACAATTTGACTTCTTCATTTCCTAACTGAATACTCTTTATTTCTTTCTCTTGCCTAACTTCCTGGGCCAGAACTTCCAATACTGTGTTGAATAGGAGTGGGGCGAGAGGGCATCCTTGTCTTGTGCTCGTTTTCAAAGGGAATGCTTCCAGTTTTTGTCCATTCAGTATAATATTGGCTGTGGATTTTTCATAGATAGAGCATATCTCAAAATAATAAGAGCTGTCAATACCTAGTTTATTGAGAGTCTTTAGCATGAAGGGCTGTTGAATCTTGTCCATGGCCTTTTCTGCATCTATTGAGATAATCATGTGGTTTTTGTCATTGGTTCTGTTTATGTGATGGATTATGTTTACTTATTCACATATGTTGAACCAGCCTTGCATCCCAGAGATGATGCCTACTTGATTATGGTGGATAAGCTTTTTGATTTGCTGCTGGATTTGGTTTGCCACATTTTATTGAGGATTTTCACATCAATGTTTATCAGAGATATTGGCCTGAAATTTTCATTTTTGTTGTGTCTCTGCCAGGTTTTGGTATCAGGATGATTCTGTCCTCATAAAATGAGTTAGGGAGGATTCCCTCTTTTTCTTTTGTTTGGAATAGTTTCAGAAGAAATAATACCAGCTCCTCTTTGTACCTCTAGTAGAATCTGGCTGTGAATCCATCTGGTCCTGGACTTTTCTTTGGTTGGTAGGCTATTAATTACTGCCTCAATTTTAGAACTTCTTATTGGTCTGTTCAGGGATTCAACCTCTTCCTGGTGTAGTCTTGGGAAAGTATATGTGTGCAGGAATTTATCCATTTCTTCTGTATTTTCTAGTTATTTGCATAGAGGTATTATAGTATTCTCTGATGGTAGTTTGTATTTCTCTGGAATTGGTGGTGAGATCCCTTTATCATTTTTTATGGAGTCTATTTGATTCTTCTTTCTTTTCTTTATTAGTCTGGCTAGTGGTCTATTTTGTTGATCCTTTCATAAAAACAGCTCCAGGATTCATTGATTTTTTTGAAGGGTTTTCCATGTCTCTATTTGCTTCAGTTCTGCTCTGATCTCAGTTGTTTCTTGTCTTCTGCTAGCTGTTGAATTTGTTTTTTCTTGCTTCTCTAGTTCTTTTAATTGTGATGTTACAATGTCAGTTTGGGATCTTTCCTGCTTTTTCTTGTGGGTATTTAGTGCTACAAATTTATCTCTATACACTGTTTTAAATGTGTCCCAGAGATTCTGATACGTTGTATCTTTGTTCTCATTGGTTTCAAAGAACATCTTTATTCCTGCCTAAATTTCGTTATTTACCCATTAGTCATTCAGGAGCAGGTTGTTCAGTTTCCATGTAGTTGTGCAGTTTTGAGTGAGTTTCTTAATCTTGAATTCTAATTTGATTGCACTATGGTCTCAGAGACTCTTTGTTATGATTTTGTTTCTTTTGCATGTGCTGAGTAGTGTTATACTTCCAATTATGTGATCAATTTTAAAATAAGTGTGATTTGTTGCTGAGAAGAATGTATATTGTGTTGATTTGGAGTGGAGAGTTCTGTAGACGTCTATTAGGTCCACTTGGTCCAGAGCTGAGTTCAAGTCCTGACTATCCTTGTTAATTTTCTGTCTCGTTGATCTGTCTAATATTGACAGTGGGGTGTTAAAGTCTCCTACTATTATTGTGTGGGAGTCTATTATTTGTAGGTCTCTAAGAACTTGCTTTATGAATCTGGGTGCTCCTGTATTGGGTGCATATATGTTTAGGATAGTTAGCTCTTGTTGCATTGATCCCTTTACCATTCCATAATACCCTTGTCTCTTTTGATCTTTGTTGGTTTAAAGTCTGTTTTATCAGAGACTAGGATTGCAAACCCTGCTGTTTTTTGCTTTCCATTTTCTTGATAAATCCTCCATCCTTTTATTTTGAGCCTATGTGTGTCTTTGCACATGAGGTTGGTCTCCTGAATACAGCACACTGATGTATCTTGACTCTTTATCCAATTTGCCAGTCTGTATCATTTAATTGGAGCATTTACCTCATTTACATTTAAGGTTAATATTGTTATATGTGAATTTGACTCTATTATTATGATGATAGCTGGTTATTTTGCCCATTAGTTGATACGGTTTCCTCATAACATCCATGATCTTTACAATTTGGTATGTTTTTGCAGTGGCTGGTACTAGTTGTTCCTTTCCATGTTTAGTGCTTCCTTCAGGAGGTCTTGTAAGGAAGGCCTGGTGCTGACAAAATCTCTCAGCATTTTTCTTGTCTGTAAAGGATTTTATTTCTCCTTCGCTTATGAAGCTTAGTTTGGCTAGATAAAAAATTCTGACTTGAAAGTTCTTTTCTTTAAGAGTTGAATATTGGCCCCCACTCTTTTCCAGCTTGTAGGGTTTCTGTAGAGAGATCTGCTGTGAGTCTGATGGGCTTCCCTTTGTGGGTAACCCAACCTTTTTCTCTGGCTGCCCTTAACATTTTTTCCTTCATTTTAATCTTGGTGAATCTGACAATTATGTGTCTTGGTATTGCTCTTCTCAAGGAATATCTTTGTGATGTTCTCTGTGTTTCCTGAATTTGAATATTGTCCTGCCTTGCTAGGTTCACCTCTAGAATGTTATTTGCAGTACAGTTTTCTAGGCTGCAAAAACCTGTATTCACTGGTGAAACCTGGTTCTTGTTTCTGGCACAGTTTGCAAAATTGCTTTAGGTGCCAGGTGAGTTCTTTCACTCTGGGGGAAAAATAAATTTCACAGGTTTTATTTTGCATGTAAAATCTAATTCATCCCTAAAAAACAATAAGATATGGAGCATAAACATAGTCCATCAAGGGTATGAGATGTGAATGAACATCAGTGGAAACCAAATTTGCAAAAGAAAAGAAAATGGGCTGAAACAGAAGCTTTCAGCTGATTTAAATTCTCCTTATTACATTCCCAGGCATCTGTCTGAACAGCAGAATGAAATTCATGACTATGGTAATTGGAAGAACACAAGCATAGGGCATGCTCTTCTGTGTGCCTTCATGGAGAGGTTGTCACAGGTTTGATTGAGCTTTTATCCTGCTGTGGGCGGTCACGGGGCTATTAGAGGAGGAGTCTTCTGAGCACAAACCACAGGAACTTTGTGGAGGAGGAGGGCCAGCACGCTCTTGGAAGGCAAACAGCCTTGGACCTCTGGATGCTTTGCCCAGTCTCACCTTTAACACATTTCAGTGACCTTGCAAGCTTAGGTTCAGATTGTTTTGGAAATTTAAAGCAGGTCAATAGTGTGCAATTTCCATCCTCTTAAAGCAAGAGGCCTCTGGCTCCCAGCCTTAGAGGGCATTCCTGATGATATGCTTTACATTAGGGTCAATGACAATGTGGCAAAAGGTGAGTGTTTTTGTGGGAATGAAAGTTAGTCCATATGCTAAGTTTTTATTGCACTGCAAGGTTTAAACAGCTTCCTTGGCTGAGGTTGTGTCTAATTCTGGGGCCTAATCTTTAGTGCTTAGGCAGGAATTCAGGGGTTGGTAGCTGGTGCAGGATGTCCTTTCTCTATACTGGTGTTCACGTTGATCTTTCTCAGCTAAATAACAGTAGTGTCCACTCAGGAACCCATTCCAAGGCTGCTTGGGTCTGGCGTTCTCTGAGCTCATCATGGTGATCCTCTCAGAGGCACGGCTCATGCTGCTGTGCCTGTGAAACACAGGGCTGTGCACAGGTTGGTGACCCTTCACAGTCCTCATCACCTTTATGCTATGCCTAAGCACACAGGAATTATTCCCCTGCTCCTGGCTTTGGAAGGCAGTTCTAGAAGACTGCTCAGGCACATCACCAGGGTATTTCTATTCTCAGGTCTTGCTGCTTCTCTGATTCTATATTAGAAGATGAGTGTGGTTCTCCTCTGAATTCAGACTCAGAAACTAATCTGTATCTTCTCTCTCTGCCCCATCTCTGGACTTGCAGTTCACAACCCCGGCCAAACTTCAGTGCTTACTAACATGATATCCACTTATTATTCACCTCTTCTCTGTTTCTCCTCACCCTCAGCCCTAGAAAACCACCCATCTTGCTGCTCATGGGTTATCCATTACTGAGACTATTTGGAGTCTAGTTTGTTGTTAGTCAAAGCCTTTTTCTATATGTTTTGTAAAAGTACCCTTCCCTGATACAGATGCCTCACGATTTATCTGATGAATTATTGTCTCATTTTATTATCCTGCCTATATTCAAGCTTTCAAATGGATGAAGTTGTTACCACCTTTCAAAGTAACTCAAATGAATCTCCCAAGTCTCCTTTAAAATGCCACTTCATTTTCTTGGAAAAGAGAAGAGGAGCTGGCCATCAGTACAATTATGGCATTGATCATACTCATCCTCAGTTTTCATTGCCTCCTGTTCCTCACTTCTCTTTCTCCTTGTAGAATTCCCAGGCTCCCATTAAGACCCAGCTCCCTCTCCTCTTGTGGTTTCTCTCTTCTTCTCACCCACGGGTTGCTGTACTACAGAGCAATGCCTACTTTATCCGGAACCCTCAGGTAATGATATGCTCCACACTGACATTAATTTTCCAGGAGATTAAAGCTTACCTGTTTAAGGGAAAACTTTTTAAAGTTATAATGGCTTTGAATAGAAACTTTCTCAGACGCCTTTGCATTATTTCCTATCTGTGAAAATACGAGTTTAAATTTCTCTCTCTTTTGCTTGTAATGTATTAAATTAATAACCATTCATTCAATAAACATACATAGAGCATCTCTTATGTGAGAGACTCAGACATACTCAAAGATGAATACGATAAATGCCCTTCCCTTTAAGGAGCCTACAGTCCAATCAGGATGAGGATGCCAAAGACAAATTCCTACAGTCCAGGGCAAGAGAGGCTAGACTTGAACTATGAACAGGGCAGGGATGGGGCATCTGTGAGACACAGAGGAAGAGTAATTACTGCCACAATGAGTGAAGAGGTGCCCAGAGAGGCTTCTCAGAGGACCGATAATCTTCATTAGGGATTCTGTTCTTTGTGGGGAGTCGAGTCAGCATGCAGCTTGAGTTCTTCTGTCTGGTTGTTATGGTGCTCGCATTTTCCCCTACTGTAGCCAGACCATCAGCTGTCAGGACTTGCTACTGACAGTGTGCTTGCTCCCTACCAGCCTCTTCTCCTTCTAATTTGCATTTTTAATCATCTTATAACAAGCCTTAGAGCCAAGCTCCTTAGAACCAGGGCTGCCTTTGTGTAAATAAGCTCTCAGCAAGGCTCCCACAGGCTCTGCTAGAATAATGGGCAAGAGGGTTGTTTGATTGCTTATTTCCATTGGATTATTTTGATTGCTTTGTGCTTCTGTCCTGATTCTTAGATATTCTTAGATGGCTTGTGCCTTTGGTGGATAAGCAACCTCTAAGAAAAATGAAGAGTCATTATGGGTTCATAATAGGAGGGGTTAGGAGAAGGGGATTTTCTTCTTCTTCTTTTTTTTTTTTTTAGACAGGGTCTCATGCTGTTACCCAGGCTGATTGCAGTGGCTCAACTATAGCTCACTGCAACTTCAACCTCCTAGGCTCAAGAAATCCTCCCACTTCAGCCTCCCAAGTAGCTGGGGGAGTACAGGCATGTGCTATCACCTCTGGCTTCACCCTTTTTTTTGGGGTAGAGATGGGGTTTCACTGTGTTGCTCAAGCTGGTCTCAAACTAGGGGAAGGATTTTTAATCTAAAGGAATTATAAATAATATATCTATTTAATGAGCATCTATTATGTTCCAGATTTTTTACCTTTATTACTTCTTTAATTCTCATACTGGCCCTGAAATGTAAACAAAATGATCCCCATTTTATTGAAAAAGACACTAATACTTAGACTATATGACTTACTTCCTTTGTGATGCTAGACATATTTCCTGACCTGTTTGTCCTACATATCCTTCCCCTGTAACATGGATACAATACTGCTATGGACCTCTCAGACGAGCTGTGAGAACCAAATAGGTTAATAAATATAAAGTGCACATGAGAGGTGCCCAGTGCACAGTAAGATTCAGTGGCAGCTGCTGTGTTGACATCCTCCATTGTTGTTACCAAAACCATGTAGTTACTAAGAAGCCAAACCAAGATCTAAAACCTGTCCCACTGCAGGTACTCTGACATCAGAAAGTAGAATTACTTTGTAGCGGGTGACTTTTCTCAGCATGGCTCATATTACACATGGAGGCAGCAATCAGTCCTGCATGAGTCATATGAGGACAGGGTTATATCCTTACCTCTGTTGTCCTTATCTTGGGCACCTTTCTCTGCCCTGCCCCCAAGACTCACTGCAAGGGCACTGGATTATGACAGCTTAAGAGATGGCTGTAAGCAACTGCTTACTGCTATTTTAGAAGTTTGTCTCAAGGTCAAAGTGTGCTTTGAAGAAGCACAAGATCCACTAATATCTCCATAACCACAGCCTTTCCTCTCTTAGGGAGACACTGTCCAACACCTTTCTTAGACTTTTTGGAACCTGAAAATGCATAATCCCAAGCGGTCTGTTGTTCATATTGGTCCAGTGTATTAGGAAATAAATCTTCACCATGATGTGTGAAATTATTAGTCATAACCCAGATTGACAAATTAAGAGCAAACAGAATATATTTCTAATTATCCCAAGTTTCTATTCTTAGAACTGTTTACATTATGGATAGGACTTGGAATAATCATTTGCCTGGATTTTAGTTGGTTATTCTCTTTAATTTATCAAACCTTTAAGAAGGAATATTTTAGCATGAAGTATGAGTTCCACAAGTAATGCTTTCTTCTACCATTTTTTGTTCCAATTAAAAATAAAACGAAGTACCTTACTTGAAGAGTGTCTAGAAGTTCTCTGAAATATATTAGTTTGAAATTTCAATAAAATCATGATTTGTGGTTGAAGAATAGTGATTATATTCTCTTTTTTCAAAACATCCTATAACAAAAATTAAAGGCCATCCAGCATCATACGAAAGAGGGTTCTCATCAAAAAGCACTTATTAGATAGTATTTTTGCATGATTCTATGCAAAGATGTTACTATGCATATAGCTTTCACAAAGTATTTATTAAAGTGAATTGAATTAAATCTTCTTACCTTCCAGAGATCTAGTATAAATGAATACAGCTGACACGGCATGAATTACATCAACATTTACATCATGAATTTAACATGGAGTGTTTTCACAGCCCTGAGTTGCAGACATGCATGGAATTTGTCATACTCAAGTGTTCAGGAATATTACTTTTTTACTAGTCTGTGAAGAATTCTAAGGTGAAATTAGACTTGAAGCCATGTCTGAATGAGGCAGGGTGCACTCCTTGGTTAAGAGGATGAAAGGAATGTGTTGGGGAAGGGTGGCACTTGAGGGAGGCAGGGAGGCCGAGTGCTCTGGAGAAGGCCTAGAGACTCCTGCAGGAAGGACAGACTGACCAGTCCTCAATTTTGTGATGTGTAGCACATTTTCAACTTAAAAAAACCCTGGGCTGCCCATACGAACCAAAACAGTCATTTCTTGTTTTGTACCTTCCCACTACAGATACCAACATTCTCAGGGCAGAGTGGGAGTCTGTATAGTTATTTTCAGAAGAATTCAGCCACCTGTAGAAAACAGCTGACTATTCCTAAAGTTCCTGGGAGGTGGAACCTGACCTTTCTGAAGGTCAGTTTGATGTGTGGCTTTTCTCCGAGTTATGGGGCTGCTTGATGTTAGACGCTGATTCAGTGGGGAGATAAGAGAATGCACAGTGGAGGAAGCAAAGAGGCTTTTCATGTCTGGAAATGCCTGGTGTAAAACTTTAGAAGAGCATTTCCCTGGAGCATCTGCCACGGAAGGAAGGGTGCCTCTCCATGGAGGTAGGATGCAGAGAGAGGGGTGCTTCAGACAGAGCCTCTGCTAGTCACTTCCTCAGCAGCTTGAGCCGTGATAGGAAACTGTGTGGGGGTGAGAAACAGACCCCCGCAAGGCTCAAAGCCAGCCAAGAGGAAGCTAAGTCAAAGCAGAGTGTGTTTTCTGTTTCCTTGTAATCACTTGCTTTGTTGAAAGCAAGCCAGGCTGAGGACCCAGTTAGGATTTGTGGTTTAGTTGGTTGGGAAACATCATTTGCATTTCTGAGGAATATTGCCTCTTTGCAACCACCTGAAACATTAACCAGCACCAAGAACTTAGGAATTAGAGACTAAGGAACATGAAATGAAATCAAGACACCTTTTCACCTTAAAAGACACCTGGGTTGAGCAGGCAGAAACGTGGTACATCTTTGGACGGAAAGAATTGTTGGAGACAGCTGAGTGTAGCAGGTAAAGAAGAGCCAGGTAATAAGCAGTCAGGGTGTGTCCACTCAGGAGCCTCCCTGTGTTAATCCCTGATCTTCTTACTTTCCCAGGCAGAGGGGCCTGAGAACACAGCACTGCTCCCTCATCTCCCTCACAACCATATCTTTGTAATGAGTAATCAGGAACATCACACTCAGCCAAATGATTTAGAGTGCAAGTGAGAAATCCCAGAGTAGCAGACTGCAAACAGGTCAGCATATGACAGGTTCTTGCTTGGCACCACTAGACGTGTAATTTAATTTTACCCAATTGTACTTCTCTGTCCTTGAGCAATCATCTCTACTTTGATGGTGTAAGGAAAGCAGACTTTCTAAGACATTCTCCCCCAGAGTCGGGCTGAAACTGCTTTCTAGGTCCTTTTCCAGCATCCTAAGCTGTATGCTCTAGTTCATGTGGTCCTCATGCCCTCAAGTCTCTTGAAAGTTTTGTTTCTAAGAACTGAATCTGATTCAGCTTTTTAATCTACTCGCTTACAACCTTTATTTTAACGAACCCAACTCCCTTCCTTCTGTATGCACTGGTCTTTTTTCCTCATTCACTCTTTTTTCTAGTCTGCTTCATCTTTGGCTTCCCACTTTCATTTCCTCCCCAGAGCCTTTCCTTGTACTCTGTAAATTTAAAACAAGAGTACACCTGTCACACATAAGACATTGGAGAGGCGGATGTTCATCACAAAGATGGGGGGTAAGTCCATGAACAAACCAATTCTTGGTAGTCAATGGCAAGACATTTATGAATGAGGTGCTGACATAGAACCAAGAACTGTAGAACTGGAAGACAGTTAAATTATCTTTGTAACCATGGTCTAATATTTGCTCCCTCTCTTTGAATGTCCCCTCCCAAAGGTCATTTAGCCTATGCTTGAATACCTTAAATGATTGGGAACTCATTACCTTTGACTACACTTATTTGATGTTTGGGGAGCTCTGGAAGAATAGTCTTTTATAGATAGCTGAAATCTGTCTCTCTGTGGCTTCTGTATTTTGGTCTTTGAGAGTTGAGTGTGAAATCCTGGAGAAGGGGCAAGATCCTTTTTTCCACTTTACTAGATGTAGGAGATGGGACCTTCTTTAAGAAGTCGGTGAATGAATCAATGAATGCCAACAAGTGGGGAAGGGAACTGAGAGGCTCTTTGGGAATCTAGCCCAGGCTCCTATTATAACACAGGGGCAGATTACCTGTTACCAAAGGTATACCTTATTAAAATTTCTGCTGCATGGCCTGCTTGTGTTCCCTAAAAATTCATATGTGGAAACAAGGCCTTTAGGAGATAATTAGGTCATGAGGATGGAGCCCTCGTGATGGGATTAGTACCCTTATAAGAACAGACACAGGAAAACTTGCTCCCCATCTCTCTCTATTCTCCATCATATGAGAAGAAAGAAGTCAGCCATCTATCTAAAAATCAGGAAGAGAGCCCTCATCGAGAACCTGACAATGTCAGTGCCTTGGTCTTAAACTTCCAGCTTCCAGAACTGTGAAAAAGAAATATTTGTTTTTCAAGCTACCCAGTCTGTGGTATTTTTGTTATAGAAACCTAAACTGTTAAGACTAAAATAGCTGCTTTGTTGGAACATTTGCTTTTTCTTTTATTTTTATTTAATGAAATACTAATTTATTACTTTATTACTGTTGGTTGGGTTGAATAGTAGTTTACATTCATTAACCAAAGACAATGGGTCTGGCTAAGGTTCCATGTTTAGAATTCTATTGATCACTGATGATCATAAAGGGATCCAGTGTGCTCTCCCTTGCTGTCTGAAGTGTCTAAAGATGAAACCATCCTTAGATTACACTCATCAGGAAGCCTCAAGAGATGCTCCCAACACTTTGGTAACTATGTTTTTTTTTCTTTTTTTTTTCTTTTCTAACTTGTATTATGTTTGCTTTTAGTTCAGTTAGAAATTAGTTACATTAGGGACCTAATTTCAATGTTAAGCAACTGACTATGGTGCCTAAAGCACATAAGTGTCTATTTTTATTCTCATGCAACAAGAAGTCCAGAGGTAATGCAGGTGTTTGTTACTGGCACGGGCACTGAGGCACATTGATGTCAGGACAGGGTCTCTGCCACTCTCTGGGCCTTTCCATGGTGATCCCAGGATGAACGCTGAAGCTCCAGCTGCTTTATCTACATTTCGTGCAGAAAAGAGGCATAAAGAAGATGGTGCTTATATCAGGGAATCAAAGTTTACTCAGATATCCTTAGCTGACATCCTTTGGGCTAGAATTATGTCTGTAGCCATGCTTAATTGCAAAAGCAGCTGGGAAATGTCATTTTTTTTCACTGGAGACATTGCCCATCCCCTACAAAATGGCATTCTGCTAATGATACGAAAGATAAAAAGGCCAGGTGGATAGGCAAGTAGTAGTGTTTGTCTAAGTGTATCAGTAGATGTAAGTCCTCACATTAAAACCCTATGTAGCATTCATTATAAATCCCTGGACTCTTATAGGCAACAGAATCAGCTCTGGCTAGTTTAAGCAGAATAGAGTTAATTAAAGAATGTTAGGTAGTTCACAAACTTCTCTGCAAGGGCCAGAAAAACAAGCTTGCATGCAATCAACCACAGAAACAACAAGTATAAAAAATGCTCAGTTGTCTCACAGGACTTTTATTGCTAAAAGGCTGCTGCCACCCCTACTTCTCTCTACTTGCGACCCGACACTCTAGAACCAGACACTGGAAACTCCACCATGGCCACCACAAAGGAAGCAAATACCCCTGTACCTGCCAGCTTGAAGACCCTCTCTCTCCTCACATCGCTCACTTCCACATCACTGTCTCTCCCAGGTGGATTTCACAGAGGACTGAAATGTAGTCCTAAGCTTCCCAGCCTCTCAAGTACACAAAGCCAAACTAATCAGGGATTGGGATTGGTGCTGAATGAGCCAACCCGGTGTATCTATCACTAAACCTTTAAGGCAGGAGGAACGAAAAGACCTACTTAGTTATGCTTTATCAAGGACTGATCAATAGTTTCCCATGGCTCTGAGATTTGGTGGCCAAAATAAAAGGCTTTGTCTGGAAAATAATGGTTTACTGTGAAAGAAAGAGAATGACACAGTTTTTCCAATTCTATTTTTTCTTTTGCATTACATGCTGCATTTTTGTAAAGGTAACAGATGGGAACCCTATATCATTAAAAAGAAAAAAACTCTTCATCAGCTAGTGTTTTAAATAAGGGAAATATGTAGTATTTACTGCTACCCTTTGAAGACCCTTTAAAGGTTTAATCAGCACCGAATGTGTTATTCCATCTGCTTAAATGAGTAGGCTACATGGTCACGAGGTCTCTCATTGCAGGCTGGTAAACCAACCCATGGGATTATCTTAGTTGGAATTTATAGAAAAACCTCAGTTAAAAAGACCCCATAAATTACCCAAAAGTTGTCTTCATTTTACAAAGATTTATTTTAAAATAGCATATATATATATACACACATACACACATACTCACACACACACACACACACACAAATACATACACAGAGAGGACAAAAATTCAACATGGCCAGTCATATACATGCATGTTTGAATTCAACAGTGCAGTGATTCATGTTTTTGTGTTGACATGACTTTTTTTAAAAAAATACTTTTCTGGTACTTTAAATTTCATGGAACACTTTCACATATTGTATGATTCTCTCTATCCTGTAAGGTAAAGCAGGGTAGATAGTATTTTCTCTAATTAAAGATAAGAAAATAAAGGCTCAGAGAGATCCAGTGACTTACCCTGGCCCAGAAAGTTTAAAAGAGACTTGCCTGACCCTATAACAGAAATCTTTTGATTTCTCTCCTGGCACTGTATCCAGCAATGAAAGCTTAATCATCAAAGGAAGAATCTTTCCATCTTTAGAAGGATTGTTTTATGCCAACTAGACTTGACTCAGGCGAGATCTGAAAGGTAACGCATGGTAGAAACATGACTTTAATGACCTGGCAGTATGACAAATTGGTTATGACTATTGAGAGGAGACAGACAAATGTGGGGCTGAACTCCCATTTCAGCCACTGAGTGACCTTGAGCAAGTAAGAACTTAATCTCTACAGACTCAATTTTCTCGTTCACATATAGATGATATGAAGGAAACCTACTCGTACAGAAATGCACACCCATTCTGTATTCTCTAGAAAATTAAGTCACTCTTGCTACATATTAATTACTGTGTATTAATATTGCTGTAATAATATATTGAGGTTTATTTATTCAAGAAAATCAAATACCTTTCCTGTGAGGCCTATTTGATCTAGACACTGAAGATACAAAGGTTAATAAAATAAATTCCCACCCTTATGGCACCAAAGAGAGTGTGGCCAATTTTACTCTGGTTAAGTGCATGCTTGTGATGCGTGTGTGTGTGTATGTGTGTGTGTGTGTGTATATGTGTGTAGCGAGGGAGTACTAGAAAATCTCTATAGGTGATTTATTCCTTGAGCTAAGTTTTAAAAGTTTGACTGTACACATCTCCCAAGAGTCCTGTCGTCATTATCTTATCAGTTTATAGGAAAAGGAGAAAACTGGCACATAAAGCAACCTACTGAAAATATTAAAAGCCTCTTATAAAAGAGGCTGAAGGGAGCACTCGAGTGCCTCTCTTGCCTTTCTGTGCCTTCTGCCATGTGAGGATGACGTGTTCAAGCTGACATCTTAGAAGCAGAGAGGGGGGCCCTCACCAGATACCAACCTTGCCAGAGCCTTGATCTTGGACTTTCTAGCAACCAGAACTGTGAAAAATAATTGTCTATTATTTATAAATTACTCTATCTCAGGTATTTTGTTGTAACAGCACAAACAGACTAAGTCTATTATGCTGTTTATACAATATACTTAGGAAAGTCAGGTATTATTTCCATTTTATTGGTGAAGAAACTGAGGCCTGGAGAAGTTCAGCCTTCTTCAGATTAACTCAAGTACTTCAAGCTAAGAGCCAGTCCAGGCACTGAGCTAGATGCTTGAGGCACAGACATAAACAAGAAAAAATTCCTACCCTGTGGAGCTGAGAATTTCACAATTGCTCTCATGGTAGGCATATTGGTTAACCATATATGAGGTTTGTTATAACTTAAGGACACAATTTAATTCATATATCTGATTATGTATATTAATGACCTTTTTTTATTTTTTTCCAATTTTGATGTCAAGTACATTGGGGAAAACAGGCATGTTTTATTTCTGATGCTGTTAAGAGTATTTTCTTGACAATGAAAATTATTGGTTTACACTTCTGATGTTTTTGATTATTGAGTCATAATTTACCTAACTTCAATAATGCTTTCACAGATCTTAAGTGTTCCTTCAAGGCATTTTTTTTACGAATATATATACCCACATTGCAATCACCCAAATCAAGATATAGAACACTTCCTTAGCCTCAAAATGTTTCCTCATGGTCTTATCCAGTCAATTCTTCATCGTCCCCTCTCCAGAGACAACAATCAGCTGTTCTGATTTTTAGCTTAGAACTATAGATTCATTTTGCTTGTTCTTGAACTTCATTTAGATGAAACCATAGAGTATGATTTTTTTTTGCTCCACATATTTGTGAGATTCAACCATGCTGTTGCTTGTATCAGTAATTCCTTTTCATTGCTGAGTTATGTTCTAATATAAAATATTAGTTGTGTTCGACTATAAAATTTTCTGGTTCTTTATACCTATTCTCCTGTTGATGGACATTTGGGTTGTTTCCAGTTTGGGGCTATTAGGAATAGGGTGAGTATGAACATTCCCATAACAGGTCTTTTTGTAGAAATATGTACCTGTTTCTTATGGATATATACTCTAGGAATAGAATTGCTGGGTCTAATGTAGTTTAAATAAAAGGAATATTACTAATAATATCAACATGGCTAGTTATCAGTTAGTTATACTAATGTGCTTATACAGACCACAAGTAGAGAGTCAAAAGTAGCCAAAAATTCCAATGATTTTAGATTTGGATTTGGAACTTTCTCTAAGTGTTTGGGTTTGTTTTCTCTAACCCAAACCTAGAAGTGATGAGTTGGAAGTCATCTTGCATTTTATTTAGCATTAAAAAAAAGCCCAAGATCAAAATTTGTTAAAGAAAATATATATGGATGCATGAGAATTAACCACCGTTTCTTATCTCCAATAACAATAACTATTTGCTACTTTAGCTAAATTCAATAAAGTTTGTGCATTAGAAGAAGTTATTAGGCCTAAATATAGCTAAAAAGAAAACTTTTTATTCCATTCAGACCTTTAATGAGATGATCCTCACCTTTTTTTCCTTCCAAAGAGAGAATACATTTTTTTTAGTTTGAAATATTTATGTATTTTTTTCCTATCCTTTTTCACATTTTGGTTGTAGACACCTTATGTTTTCTAACCAAAATGTTTTCTTACTCACTTCATTCAACAAATAACTTTTGAGCATCTGCTATGAGCAAGGCTCTGTAGCACATTCTGAAACTCAAGCATCGATGAAAGATGGATAGAATCTCTTCCATCTTGTGAAGATTTCAATTAAATGGAAATAGACACTAAGCAACTAATTACATTATCAAAATAAAATTATAAAGCCCTATGAAGTATGGTATGTTAGAAGAGCATATAACAGGACTGCCAAATAAGAACGGAGAGGTGGGCAGGAGTCCATTTCAGAAGCTCTGTCTTCATCCTCAGAACAATCAGAAGCCACTGAAGTAAACAGAGGAATGTCATGGTTGGAGCTGGACTTTCAAAGGTTTACCCTGGCTGCAGAGTGAAAACATAAAAAACTTGGAAAATAAATGAAGGAGTGTTCTGATGACTTTCTGGGCATCACGTTTCATTGCCACGTTCCACCAGTGCTCAAAACCAGGAGCCCATTGTTTTCATGTTGCCCCAGCCCACCTAGTAGGGCTTGCTCTTCCAGAACTACCCTGATTCTTCTGCATCAGAGCGCATCCAGGTAAAGGGACCTAAAATGACCTAACCAGCTTTAAGCTATGGCTTTAATGGCAGAGAGTAGACTAAGGTGTTACCACTATCCCCTAACCCCTTTCCTTTGCCCCAAATAGAGTAGAAATCTTGCTTCAGTAAAAAGGAGAAAATGGGAAAATTTAGTCATAGAGGTCAGCCCATCTGGAAACGTATTTTGAATATAGGATGTCAGGATGTTCATCATGCCATATATTCTCTCAAAATTAACAGATGAGGTATTTAATATACAACTTATGGTCCTGGAACATGTTTCTTTGTTGTTTCTAGGAGGGGTTTGAATGACAGGATCAGTTTCCATAGTGAATGTTCATCATACAACTGGCTGCCTAGTCTTCACACCATTTAGAAGACAAGTGGCACATTTCAGAGCATGTACAAATTCCATTTGTGATACTGCACAAGGGCATCTGCTTTGCTTGATTATTGGAAGTAAGGACAGCCCATGTATTAGTTCGTTTTCATGCTGCTGATGAAGACATACCCGAAACTGGGAATGAAAAAGGTTCAATTGGACTTACAGTTCCACATGACTGAGGAGGCCTTAGAATCATGGCAGGAGGTAAAAGGCTCTTTTTTTTTTAATTGCATTTTAGGTTTTGGGGTACATGTGAAGAACAAGCAAGATTGTTGCATAGGTACACACATGGCAGTGATGGATTAAAGACTTAAACATAAGAACTAACACAATAAAAACTCTAGAAGAAAACCTAGGAAAGGTTCTTTTTACATGGCAGCCACAAGAGAAAATGAGGAAGAAGCAAAAGGAGAAACCCCTGAAAAGCCCATCAGATCTCATGAGACTTATTCACTGTCATGAGAATAGCATGGAAAAGACTAGCCCCCATGATTCAATTACCTCCTCCTGGGTCCCTCCCACAACACATGGGAATTCTGGGAGGTATAATTCAAGTTGAAATTTTGGAAGGGGCACAGCCACATCATATCATTTTGCTCCTGGCCCCTCCAAATCTCGTGTCCTCACATTACAAAACCAATCATGCCTTCCCAACATTCCCCCAAAGTCTTAACTCATTTCAACATTAACCCAAAAGTCCACAGTTCAAAGCCTCATCTGAAACAAGGCAAGTCCCTTCCAACTATGAGCCTGTAAAATCAAAAGCAAGCTAGTTACTTCCTAGATACAATGGGGGTACAGGCATTAGGTAAATACAGCCATTCCAAATGGGAGAAATTGGCCAAACCAATGGGGTTACAGGGACCATGCAAGTCTGAAATCCAGCAGGGCAGTCAAATCTTAAAGCTCCAAAATGATCTCCTTTGACTCCAGGTCTCGCATCCAGGTCAGGCTGATGCAAAAGGGAGTTTCCTACGGTCTTGAGCAGCTCCACCCCTGTGGCTTTACAGGGTACAAACTCCCTTTTGGCTGCTTTCACAGGCTGGCGTTGAGTGTCTGTGGCTTTTCCAGGTGCAAAGTGCAAGCTGTTGGTGGATCTACCATTCTGGGGTCTGGAGGGATGGTGCCTCTCTTCTTACAGCTCCACTAAGTGGCCCCAGTAGGGACTTTGTGTGGGGGCTCTGACCCCACATTTTCCTTCTGCACTGCCCTAGCAGTGGTTTTCCTAGGGCTCTGCCCCTGCAGCAAACTTTTGCCTGGGCATTCAGGCATTTCCATACATTTTCTGAAATCCAGGTGGAGGTTCCCAAACCTTAATTCTTGATTTCTGTGCACCCACACACTCAACACCATGTGAAAGTTGCCAAGACTTGGGCCTTCCACACTCTGAAGCTATAGCCTAAGCTGAACATTGACTCCTTTCAGCCATGGCTGGAGCAGCTGGGACACAGGGCACCAAGTCCCTAGGCTGCACACAGCATGGCGACCTTGGGCCCAGCCCACAAAACCACTTTTTCTTCCTGGGTCTCTGGACCTGTGATGGGAGGGGCTGCTGGGAAGTTTTCTGACATGGTCTGGAGACATTTTCCCCATGGTCTTGGGGATTAACATTAGGTTCCTTGCTATTTATGCAAATTTCTGCAGCTGGCTTGAATTTCTTCTCAGAAAATAGGTTCTTCTTTTCTATCACATTGTCAGGCTACAAAACTTCCAAACATTTATGCCCTGATTCCCTTATAAAATTGAATGCCTTTAACAGCACCCAAGTTACCTCTTGAATACTTTGCTGCTTAGAAATTTCTTCCACCAGATACCCTAAATCATCTCTCTGAAGTTCAAAGTTCCACAAATCTCTAGGGCAGGGGCAAAATGCTACCAGTCTCTTTACTTAAACATAACAAGAGCCACCTTTTCTCCAGTTTCCAACAAGTTCCTCATCTCCATCTGAGACCTTAGCCTGAATTTTATTGTCCATATCATTATCAGCATTTTAGGCAAAGCCATTTGACAAATCTCAAGGAAGTTGCAAACTTTCCTACATTTTCCTGTCTTCTTCTGAGCCCTTCAAACTGTTCCAACCTCCACCTGTTACCCAGTTCCAAAATCACTTCCACATTTTTGGGTATCTTTTCAGCAGTGCCCCACTCTACCAGTAACAATTTACTGTATTAGTTCATTTTCACACTGCTAATGAAGACATATCCAAAACTGGGAATAAAAAAAGGCTTAATTGGACTTACAGTTCCACATGGTTGGGGAGACCCAGAATCATGGCAGGAGTTAAAAAGCTCTTCTTACATGGTGATGGCAAGAGAAAATGAGGAAGAAGCAAAAGCAAAAAACCCTGATAAACCCATCTGATCTCATGAATCTTATTCACTATCATAAGAAGAGCATGAGAAAGACCAGCCCCGTGATTCAGTGACTTCCTCCTGGGTCCTTCCCACAACATATGGGAATTCTGGGAGATACAATTCAAGTTGAGATTTTGGCGGGGACACAGTCAAACAATAGCAGCCCATGATTGTATTTGTGATCTTATTTTCTCTGCCTGGATCTTTTCTTTTTTTTTCCCCCGCTAAGGTTTTGAAATGATTTATCTATGTTAAACTAATAGTAACATTCAAAGATGGAAAATAAGAATCAGAGAAGGAGATAGCCAGGAATAAATCTACCCAAACAGTAATTATTCTCCTGCCTTTTAAAGGAGTGACTACAGCTGAGAATTTCAACTACTAAGGACAGGAAGGGGAGAGAGAAGAGCATCTTTGTTGAGCAAGTCCTTGCTGTGTCCTTCAAAAACTGCTGCTGCTGCCCCTACAGGAAAGCCATTGAAGTGCACACCAGTTAGGCCCCTGTGATATGGAAGGAAAGCTCTCCAGGGCACCCCGGGTAGGGGAGGAGATTGCAGGCACAGCCGTTTCGGCCAATGTAAAGCTGTAGCATTATTTCTCTGTAAGGTCTGGGAGAGTGATTCATTATAAAGAATAATAGCAGAAACAAGTCTGAGCTACAGAATTAGCATCCACCCCCCAGTGGCAGCTTTTGGTTTATTTGTTAGAAACTCTATCCAAGGGAAGGCATAATTCACTCCTGAGCAGCTTGAACTAATATCATTGTTTCTGTCTAGCTTGTATATCAACTTCACACTAGAATTAGAGGAGATGAGCTTTTCTTTTTTCTCTAGCAAGCCAATCATGACAGGTCTCCCAGTGCCTGAGCATTCTCAGCATGACAACATGTGTAAGAATGGAGAAGGATGCACCTTGCATTCTGAGAGTGGTGAGGTTTCCAGATGGTGCTAGGGAGGAGGTGCAGATAATAGTGACACTGGGCTTCCAGCAGAAGACTCTTCACATGCAATGCATGGAAGCTCATCCAAGAAAAGACAGGCATCCCCTAATTTGATTGGTCAAGTCATTAGTGACCCACTCCCTGGTAAATTAAAGGAAAGCAAATGTATGTGCTAATCTGTTACCTATAAAATCTAATAAATAGCCTCTCCACTTTGCCACCTTTGAATTAGAGGTGCAAGTCATGGAAGTGAAAATAGCTCGCTTGTCAAAACACTTAGTGCTATAGTGACAGGAACAAAATAAATGAGGCTGAGAAAGAGAATTGCTGGGGCAGCAGTTCAGGAAATCACACTATTTTTTGCTCTTCTATCTCTGCTATGACATACTTTCTCAATAAGGGCTAGTAGAACAAATTTATCCTAAGGTTTTAGTAGAAAGATGTGCATTGAAATCAAACCATGTGCATTCAGTTCTGCAAGAAAAAGTCATTCCTTCATTGCATCACTTATGTAATTGGTTGATTATGATTATTACTAATTATTTATTTGCTGATTCAAGTATCTATTACACCTTCTAGGTCAAAGATACTGCAGACTATTTGGATACCAAAGAGCAGTCCTCAGGGACTTTATTCTAGAATAGCAGTTTTTAAACTTTATCATCCCTCAGAATCACATGGAGAGATTCTAATTCAAGGTGGCATGAGGTGGAGCCAGGGATTATGCTGATACTATTTTTGGGGGATGACACTTTGAAAACCAATGTTCCACAGCAGTGTTTTTCAATCTTAGCTGCTCATTAAAGTCACCCAAGGAGCTATAAAAAACTCTTGATGACCAGTCTGCAACTCCAGAACACACAAATCAAACTACCTTAAGTAGAACCTAGATACTCATATTTTAAAGGCTCTGAGAACCAGTGGCATTCTGGGAGAGACAGACAAACTTGAAAACTAGCTGGTAGTTATAACAGAGTCAAAAGACAATGGTGGAGACTGGAAATGAGAGCCTAGCATGATTAGGAAAGACCATTCTGTTGACCTGAAGCGAAAGACAACAAAAATATCATGAACTGTGGAATGAATACTTCAGGTGGAAGAACCAGCAAGTGCAAAGGCCGTAAGACTGGAGAAATGTGCATACTTAAGAGATTGAGAAAGGGCTAGCATGGGGATGGATTGTCTTGAGTGAACTCCAGAGCTGCCAGGTTGTATCTGTAGAAGTAAGCAGTGATATGGAGACTTGTAGGACATGACCAAAGTTTGAGGAAGAGTAGGAAGCCATTCGCTAATCAGATTTACATTCCAAGAGTGCCCAGGGATGAACATAAATTAAGAGGAAATTTGGACATTTATAGGCCTAGAGTTAGGTGTTTAAAACAGTCTTTTCTATATCTTCATCTACTGATGCCTAGATAACATTTTCATCTCAAACAGAGGATGCAAGAAGGAAAGATGAGTGAAAGCCATACTTGGGATGGAGGGAAGTGAAGTGAGTCTCCCATGCCTGGTATTGGTACTCCTTTCACTCTTTTCTCCTACACCTGAGCTCTGAACCTCACCCTGGAGTGCCTCTCTTCTCTCCACCTTCAATGCTAATAACATTTCTACCAAGTTCTGAAGGGAGCATTACCTGTAGACTTTAATTTTGTTTTGCGGCATTCTGAACTTTTCAGGTTAGATTTCTTGGAGAAGCTTCAGAGAATAAAAAGAGGCTTACAAGGAGAAAGACAGGGCGCTTAAACTCTCAACTACCAAAAAGGCATGCCCAAATCAATGGTGTGAATGAGTTCCAACCCACATTGCCTCCTGGATATCTAAGCAAAACCAATGTACACATATACTAAGTGAAACAGGCACAATGAGTTATTCAGTTTCTAAGTACTTGCCTATTCAGTGTCTTCAAGCCAATAGACAAATTCCGTGGAAAGAGAGTAGAAAAGCTCTCTTTAAAGTACAGGGGAACTTTTAATAATTCCTTGTCCTTTTCTGACAATGCAATATCCAACATTTTCAACTGCAATGAACTCTCTAATTTGTTTTTCCACTGGAGCTTCGTACTACTCTACTGGTATGATCAATATTCTCTTCAGATTTGAAATCAAGACCTGAACTAGAGGCTAGTTGTTTGTTTTAGTCAGTTGTTTGACTCCAAGGCATAAAGCTCCACAAATAACTCTATGATTCATGTAGCTGAGATATTAGAAGCTTATCCACATCCTCACACAAACCCCATACTCCAGCAGCACTGAAACATGGGCTATTTCCTAAACACTAAAGGGAGAGGGACAATAAAGGGATTCTGCCCCATCTCCCTATTCTGTCCCACCCTCCAATATCACTCTTATTTGTTCTTTAGACATGGTTCATGGCTTATATTCCCCTAGAAACCTTCCCTTGTCCCTTTACACCCCTTCAAGTCAGATGGTTTCCTTCTCAGATTCTCCCTTATATTACTGTAACATCCTGTGCCTGTGTCTATGACAGAATTTATTTCATGGTAATGTAATTTCACTGTAATGATATTACCATCTGTCTATGCTACTAGACTATGTGCTCATGGAAGACAAGTATGTACTAGGTATTGCTCATTTTTTATATATCTACTGCCCAGTATATTCTATATATTAAAATATCACAATAAATAATTCAAAGGAGAATTGTGAATTAGCTAGGATATAAATAATGGATGTTTATTTATGTATTATTAGAAAATGCTAGATAAACTTTTACAATAGGTTGATCATTGGTAACAAACATTTTTATTATATTCTCAGTCTAGAATTAAATGCTCAGATACCACAGTTGATGCTTGAATGTCAAGGGTTAGGAGTGCTGACCCTCACACAGTCAAAATTCCACACATAACTTCTGGCTCCCTCCAAATTTAACTACCAGTAATCTACTGTTGACTAGAAATTTTACTGATAACATAAAAAGTCAATTAACACACATTTTGTGTGTTGTGTATATTATATAGTGTTCTTACAATAAAGTAAGCTAGAGAAAAGTAAATGTTATTAAGAAAGTCATAAGAGAGAAAATATATTTATTATTCATTAAGTGGAAGTGAATCAATATAAAATTCTTTATCTTCACTGTCTTTATATTGAGTAGGCTGACAAAGAAGAGGAAGGGTTGGTCTTACTCTCTCAGGGGTAGCAGAAGCTGAATTCCACATTTCTATGTATAAGTGGACTCACACTGTTCAAACCCATGTTGTTCAAGGGTCAACTGTATAAGTTTATTATCTAAAGTTTAATTCAATACAAAAAACATGAATTAAGTCTTTATCTGTCAGATATTATGGTAGACACTGGGGAAACAAAGACTAATGACACATACCCCTGCACTCGGAACAAGTAGGTGAATTTAAAGGTGCAAAGATGATGTCAGGAGCATCAGGAAGAATATGGTATTCTGAAAGAATTGCTTGTCCTTTGCTGCCAGTGCAATATCCAACATTTGCACAGAGATGGGAGGGGTCAGAAGAATCTGGGCTTGGAAAACTCCCCAGAGGAGGTGACACCTGAGCAGGTGATGGCAAGAGCGGGCAAAGGGCAGGGTAGTGCGGATCAGGGACGTACCTGCTGACAGAGGGCATTCTGTCTTGCATCTTGGATTTGCCATAGAAAATCCATCATTATCATTGTAATAATGCCCACTCAGACATTTTGGGAAATCTTTCCTTTTTATGATTACCTCTTTCCTCTCATGACCCAACCATGCTCAATTTTCTTTTGTCCTTAAAAATGAAATAAATACCAAGTGTAAATTGTTCCCTGGCTCTTAAAGCATAAGAAATGACACATTATTTTTCTAAATCAAATTAATTTCAACTGGAGGCCTTACTATTAAAGTTGGGGAGAAGTCCAATACCAGTCATTAGGTGCAGCTCCCCCTTCCATCTCAGGTCTAGAGGACTGGGTGGTCCATTCACAGGCCAGTGCCTGCACTAATGGCAGAACTCTTTCCTTACTCAGCTTAGCCACTGAAAACTCAGCTTTTCAAGGCCTTAGTTCCTGGTGCTCATCTCTTATGTAGGCTGCACCATCTTAGGATGTTGCAACTCTCTTTCTGACTTTCAAGATCCAATACCTCCTTGAAGTTAGAGTTCCTTCTTTCACGTAACCCTCAAAGAATAAAACTTTCAACTGTGCTTATTGACCACCCGAATCAGAATTACCTGGTATGGTTGTTAAGATGAAGATGCCAACATCACCTCAGGTCCATGCCTGCAGATTCTCCATGTGAAATCTGAGCAAACCTGCCCTCAGTGATTTCTCTGGGTGATTCTTCAGGTTCCACTAACCTATATTCTGACACCAAAGCCTGTCCTCCCTCCACCCTCTCCAACTATTATTTTATTATCATATATTCACATAACACATCTGTTTTTTTTCCACGGGAAAAATCTTAAAACTGGGCCAGACTGACTGTCTTGAAATGTTTGGTATTAGCAAGGAAAAGGAAAGATATGATATTTCTCCTATGATAAGCATGTGGTAGAAAACAAATAAACAACAACTACAAAAACAAACCCAAGAACCCAAAGCACCAATAGATTTCTTAGCAAGTCAGTCTATAATAGGGAAGTATATAAACCCTCTCTTGACCTTCATCTCTCCTCCCCCATCCCACACCATCTCCTTCTCTCCATACCCAAACTTGCAGAAAGAATAATTTACACTCACTCTCTTCACTTGAATTCACTCCTTAACGTATCTCAGTCTGTCTTCTGATCCATTACGACATCTTGGAGTGAAAGAAGAGGCTGTCCACCTTTGAAGGAGTCATATGGGCCTAAAAAATGACCACCTCCATGGAAATTATAATGAACTAAATACTAGAGGCCCTTCCGCCAATTTTTGGACGAGATATAAGCCTCCAAGAATTCACTGCGGGCTTTCCTGAATTGACTTTTTTAAACTACTCTGCCAATAAGAGGTTCTGAAGAAAATGTAATCATTTAATTCAATGTAAAATAAAGCAATGTGATGCTTTTATTTCCAAGCATTTGTAAAGTAAGGTTCATATTCAAAACAGTGGTAGGTGCTGTAATATGCATAATTCACATTTGGGAGTCAAAGAAAGTTATCACCACTAACTACTTAACAGAGAAAAAGAAAGCTTCAAAAGAAAAAGGGCACTTGGGGAAAACATTAAAATTTGATTACCTATTCACTATTGAACTCCTGGTTGGAAAATTCATTGTTCTTTTTTCATTGTTTATCATTCCTGTCTTTACTACAGCATTTGTTATAGCCTATCCCACTTTTCCTCTTTTCACTACTTGACATTCTTTCCTGTTCATTTTTATGGCGCCAGTATCTTTTACAAGCACTTTCCTCAATTCTACCGTTGATCCTCTTCTCTTCTAAAGCTCTATTATTTCAAAATAATTTCATCTAAAATTATAGACTTATCTAATAGCTGTACAATGATTCTCAAATCTATGTGTCTAGATCAGGTAACTTTATTCATGACCCAAGTATTCACCCAGTCACCAAGCCAGAACTGGAACTCAGCCAAGACTCATTCCTTCCATCCAATCAGTCATCAAATCCTGGCAGTTTATCTTTGAATTATTGCTTGAATTTATTACTTTCTCTGTTGCCACGACAACTGACTTGCTTCATGGGATTTTGGGGGGTGGTTTTGTTTTGTTTTGTTCAGTTTGTTTGTTTGTTTGTTTGTTTGTTTGAGACAGTCTTGCTCTGTTGCCTAAGCTGGAGTGCAGTGGCACAATCTCGGCTTACTGCAACCTTCACCTCCCAGGTTCAAGGGATTCTCCTGTCTCAGCCTCCTGAGCAAATGGGAGTACAGGCGCCCGCCACCACGCCCAGCTAATTTTTGGATTTTTAGTAGAGACAGGGTTTCACTATGCTGGTCAGGCTGGTCTCGAACTCCTGACCTCATAATCCATCTACCTCGGCCTCCCAAAGTACTGGGATTACAGGCATGAGCCCCCACACCAAGCCTTGCTTCATGTCTTCATCATTTCTCTCCTTATCTGCCGAAGTCCCTTTCTAATTCATCTTGCTAATTCTAGACTTGCTTTGTTTCCAACACATTTCCATGCCAGTACCAGTTATTCATTTATTAAGTAAAAATTGAATGTTGTAAGTCCCTTTTAAAAAGGCTTACTTGTTGCTTTATTTCTCAAGACTCTTAGTTGTACCATGAGAAATGCATTTCAAACTGGCTTCTAGAGAAATGGGAATTTGCTGGCTCAGGTAACTAGAAAGTCCAGAGGTAGAAGCACGGTCATATCCAGCTGCTCCTACAGTGGACAACAGGATTCCCTCCCTCTGCATCCTTTACTTTGTGGTCTTTCTGTTGACTTTATTCTTAGGTGGGCACTCGCAAGTGGTAGCAAAATGAGTACGAGCAGCTCTACAATTAACATTTCCACCATTTTAGTTCTCTAGCAAAAAGAGGGTACCTCCTTCCTAATATTTCCAGTTTAATGTAGCGGCTGTTTTAGTGGCCCATCTTGGGTCACATGAACATCCCTGTAGTGAATAGAATAACGGCCCCCAAAGAAATCAATATTTAAGTCCCCATAACCTGTGAATATGTTACCTTACATGGCAAAAGGAACGTTGCATATGTGATTAAGTCAAGGACCCTGATATTCAAAGCTTTTCCTGGATAATTCAGATGGACCCAATGTAATCACACAATCCCTGTAAGAGAAAAACAGGGAGGCAACAGTCATAGCAGGAGATGTTATGACAGAAGCAGAAGTCAGGGAAAGATCTGAAAGATATGCTGAAAGATACCCCAGAGCCAGAAGGACACCTTGATTTGGGGGCTTCTGATCTCCAGGACTACAAGATAATAAATTTATATTTAAGCTACTAAATTTGTGTTAATTTGTTACAATTAACAATAGGGAAATAATACAACCCCTGAACCAATTACTCTGGTTAGTATAATGAAATTTGACTGGCCAAGCCTAAGTCATATGTCCATGAAGTTAGGATTGTTTGATTTATTCAAACCTGATAGCCAATGTGGGAATGTATGGTTCTCTAGGGAAAGTCAGAGTGCAGTTACCATCAAAGAAAATGCCTGACATGTAAAAATCACAAATGTCCTTTACAGACCCTCACTGTCTTCCAGGTAAAGATTCTCAGCCAGGCGTGGTGGCTCATACCTGTAATCCCAGCAATTTGAGAGGTTGAGGCAGGCAGATCACCTGAGGTCGGGAGTTTGAGACCAGCCTGACCAACATGGAGAAAACCCCATCTCTACTAAAAATACAGAATTAGCCAGGTGTGGTGGCACATACCTGTAATCCCAGCTACTCAGGAAGCTGAGGCAGAAGAATGTCTTGAACCTGGGAGGCAGAGGTTGCGGTGAGCCGAGATCACACCATTGCACTCCACCCTGGGCAACAAGAGTCAAGGGTGAAAAAAAAAAAAAGATTCTCAGTGCGACAGAGACAACAATGGCACCTAAAATCTGATTCTTCTTTCTCTACTATTTTCTTATTCCTCTTTTATTTCTTCTGCCTGTGCATCCCTTCCTTCATTCTACACCTAAGTCTTTCTTGTCCTTGAAGGCAACTCAGGCATCACCTCTTCCAAGAAGCCTTCCTGGATAGTCTGAGCTGCATGATCCTCCTCTGTGCTCTCAGCACACTTCTACCATAGCATTTATCACACTTACTTAGAAGTGATATTAAGTCCAATGCTAATTCTCATAACTAATCAATCATAGTAATAGTGCTGGAGAAAATATGTAAACTTGATATCCTAAGCAAAACAAAATATTAACTATTTCTGTAAACAATGTTTCCATGGAAACAAACATCAATATGGCAGGAGGGATTCATCATCATTGTATTTGATATAGTTCAATATCCTGGTATTTCTCTCCCATTTATTTCTCTAAAAAGATTTCAGATTCACTTAGAAATCGACTCCTTATGTGATGATTGATAGAATTATTACTTGAGCTTAATGGAACTGGAAACTTGTTTCCCATGGATAAAATATCTTTCATTTTCTGCCATGG
This sequence comes from Aotus nancymaae, assembly GCF_030222135.1. Classification (NCBI taxonomy): domain Eukaryota; kingdom Metazoa; phylum Chordata; class Mammalia; order Primates; family Aotidae; genus Aotus; species Aotus nancymaae. Next base: position 38,497,890 of record NW_026988413.1, read on the forward strand.
TATCTAGACAAAATTGCTACTTGCTTTAGAATGAAATTTAAGAAAAAAATAATTCTAATGCTAATATTAAGGGTTCTAATTAGATATTACTTTAGTCCTCTCTGCTTAGAACAGAATATAGTAGGTCACAAACAGGATGTTTTAGTTTTTGTTCCTATTTTCTAATAGAAATTGATCTACTTCATGCCAATAAATCTTCCTGACATTTTACAGTCATGGCACTAAATCACTAAAGCAACATGTCAAATGAAAAAGCTGCTGAATGTAATGGTATTAAATGATGATTTTTAGGTCTTCCAACTTTAAAATGTATTATTGATAAGGCATTGGATTTATATGTTAATGGCTATATTTCACCAGTCCTGCCTAATATGTCTCTGCTACAGTCTATAGCAAAAAAGTTATTAAACCTCCAGGGACACTTTGATTGAGAGAAGTTTTGAAATCAATAAAAATGAGCACGGCCTATTTTTTTTTTAGCATGGCACATCACGCTCAGAACAGCATGGCTGTTTGACAGAATGAGCACAGTGTTTGCTTGTTTTTAATCCAATAATATCCCTTAATTTTTGCAAGCTGTGGAAAGCAGTGTGACCGACCCTAGGAAATATATTCAGTTATTTCATGCAGAGAATGAGGCATCCAGGAAAGGCTAAAAGAAAGGAAAACACATCTTGAGGAGTCAGGTGTCCTCCTTTTTGAAAAATGAGGCTTTCCTTTCTTTTTTTATTTTAACATCAAACCGAGAGTTCTCTGAGGAGTGTTATATAACAGCAGTGCCAATCAATCAGTCAGATGTAGCTGTTACTGGACTTAATTGTTCTACATTATTATTATTTAATTTGTAAACCTTAAAAAGTTTAAAGTTTAAGGAAGTGAATGAGTAAGCAGCGATATTGCATCATGTTAGCTCTGAAGGACTTCTAAAGAACATAAAGTAATTCTTTATAAAGTTACTCAGTGCTGGTACCTAACGATGGCATGAGAGAATTGACCTCCCATTACAGTGTCCTACCTTTTCTCCCATCCTTAAGCCTGGCCCACTTGCCCTAATCAGCCGCTGTGCACACTCTGCTCTGTACCTCTGCTTCGGGAGAGAACAGCTTGACCTGAGCTGTGACACAGCTTCCTCAGCCTCCTGATAATTATTTTGATGTTTAAATGCTGTGTAAAGTCAAACAGGAAGGGTTTTATGATGTTTTGCTGGGAGGATTTAGTGCAACTGCAACACGCTTTGCAGATTAGCCTGGGACTGTCTGTGTGGTTCTTTGCCTAAGGAAGGAAGAATCTAAGTACGCAGACAGATCTTTTAAATGCAATTTCCAGAAACTTCTACCGGTAAACACTTTGTAACATTTGTTTATTCAGCCAGGGAAATACTGCTAGAAAACCATGCTCTGATTGTCATAGGAAACGTTACATTTGATGTCAAGAATAAGTTCTTCCCAGAGGAGGGGAATTTCTTCAATTCAGGGTCAGCATATTCTCACAAATAGCAACTTGATCAAACCCATTATTCTTATTCCTCATAACATGAAAATATGCTTAATTGTTGGTCGAAAGTTTAACTGATGTGCCCTAGGTCAAAGCATTTCAATTTCATACATAGAGAGATTTTTAGATCAAAAGTTGTTTATCCAAGGGTCACATTTCCCGATGTTACAAAACAGACATCATTTTAAAACGAGGGAAACCAGTTTAACAAAAGAATCCACACCATTTGAGGCATAATTTGGGAGGCTGCCTTGCTGGAGAGCTCTAGTGTGGGTAGAAGCAGGGTCTCAGTCAACACAAAGCTGGAGCTGCTCTGATGATCCGCATGAATCCAGCAGGGGTCACAGGGGGATGGCCAGTCTGGAAAGGGAGCTGCACAGCCTTAGGAAGGACACTGAGCCTTGAGAGGGGGCCCTGAGTGAAGGCCACATTCATAAAGCTGTAAGGAAAGTTATTTCAGGAGCAAGTGAAACTCTGTTATTTCGAAACTGGCAGAGTCCCTTCAGACTGAAAAGAGCAGGCCTGAAACATTGATTCCTACTCCCCAGCAGCACAGCTGCAACCCCTTCACCCAGGACCCTCTGCCCCACTGGCAGGAGCAGGGCTTCCAGGAGAAATGGCAGAATACACCTTACTGGATGTCCTCCATCTGGAGTTCCACAATCCTGAAGGCCCAGATTTAAGGAAAAGAACTTTAGTTCAGGCAGAGAGCACAATGTGAGTAAAGTGCTGATGGCAGGTAACATATGAGGTGGGGGAGGATCCCTTGAACTGGGGCAGCTGGAGATGGCTGGAATGTTGGGCACCAGGGTGGATCAGGGGTGAGGGGATGTTGCAAGAAGAGCCTCGGGTGGAAAACAAGGCAAGAACTCTGTCTAGTATTGCCAGATGAAATACAGGGTGCCCCGTTAACTTTGAATTTCAGATAGACATTAATGTTTTAGCGTAAGTATGCCTTAAATATTTCACAGGACATATTTATAAGTTTAAAAATCCAATGTTTAAAATTCTAACTTAACTGGATATCCTGTATATTTTAGTTGCCAACCTGGCAACCCTACACACATGCCACGTGGAGAGTATGGACCTCTCCTGCAGGGAGTGGAGAAGAATTGGTAGATTTTAAACAATGGGACCTCAAGATCAAATCTGAGCTCTTTGTTAGCAGCGGGGATTGAAAGACTGAAGGTAAATCAGAGACTCTGAGACTAATGTTAGTGTGGAGGATCTTGAGGAAATTTTTTTTAAAGTGAAAAACTTTATCAATAAGAAGTAAACCAAAAGATATGCTATTATAGATCAGAGTAGTTACCTATTCAGTCCAATATTCTGTCTCCCAGTAGTGACAAGTAATGCTTTGTAGAAAAGAATGACATGGTGGGAAAAACATCAGTCTCAAGTCTGGAGACGAGCTTTCAGCCCTTTTGGGCCATTTTAACTCATGCAAATTGAATATAAGTCATCCAAGGAGCTGAGCATCCTCAGTATACATAGGCTTCTATACACAAGTTTCTATTTTATTCTCACATATTATGGACATTTTCCCAAAATCCCCTAACATATTAAGGTTTTCTGGTCTCAAGGCACAAAAGAGATAAGGTTAAAAGAAAGCAACTTATTCTCACCCTCAGAATCCTCTCTTCTTCGTCTTCCGTATCAAATCTCTTCCTAACTCATCCAGGACTCTGCATTAGGCTGCTGTTTCTACTCCTCTTCCCCCTCCACTTCACAGTTGACCTGCTCCTATGTGATCCTGCCTGGTAAATCCATTTACTCTTAATTTCCTGGAGATTTAGGCCTCTGTGTGTGCTTTTCCCTACCTGGAAATGTCATTTTACCCCACCCTCCCCACTAAAGCTGCTTGGTTCCTTTCTTCTGCTTAAAGCTCACTTTGTTTCTTAGCCAGTCTTACCTGGTTGTAATATCAGTCCATTCACGTGATTCATCTCATGATATAATGTGCTTATATAAAATTTAAGCCTAAATTTCTCTATGTGACTGCCTTTTCTTCTATGGTAATTGCTCATATCTTTTTGTATCTTCAGTCCTTGAAAACCAAATGGTCCTCCCCTCCCTACCTACCAGGTAGGGCTGCATGAGCCCCTTCATGTTTCTGTTCCCATAATATGTATTGCAAGCTATAGATGGTAGTCATCAAACAGCTTTTGTTCATCTCCCAATAGTAATGGTTCATTTATTAAGTCAAAAGTGTGCCCTGGCTTAAATGAGTTAAACAAAGTCTAACATAGTCCAAAAAGCCATTTTTCTTTGAAATTGACTTACAAGAAGATCACTCATTAACAAAATGAGCAAGAGAAGCTTGGGCCAAAGATGAAATGGCCATGACGATAGCTTAAAACATATGAAAAAGGCCAGGCATGGTGGCTCACGCCTGTAATCCCAGCACTTTGGGAGGCCGAGGTGGGTAGACCATGAGGTCAGGAGTTCAAGACCAGCCAGGCCAAGATGGTGAAACCCTGTCTCTACTAAAAATACAAAAATTAGCCGGGTGTGGTGGCAGGTGCCTATAATCCCCGCTACTCGGGAGGCTGAGGCAGAGAATTGCTTGAACCCAGGAGGCAGAGTTTGCAGTGAGCCAAGTTTGCACCACTGCACTCCAGCCTGGGTGACAGAGCAAGATTCCATCTCAAAAAAAGAAGTATGAAAAATACAATGTCAATTTTTGTAATTCCTAGGGAGTAATAAAAAAGCTGGTATAAAATTTTAATGTTGTGAACATACTGTTAAGAGAGAGCAATGTCAAAAACATTAAACAATAGATGACAAAAATAGAAAAGTTTTGAGGTAATTTTAATTTCAGATTCAACAGATTAAACAAGCGAATGATGGCATTTTAAAAAAGTGGTGATTTTTTTCCTTTATTCATAAAAACATACATATCCGGAAGAAATGGAATCATTCCATTATTTAGGTCTTTGAATAGGTAGGATGTATTTGTCATGATGCAGCCATGAAGCAGAAACCACTTTGAATATCAAAAACAGATGGAATGAAACCTAGGGAACTTGTTCCACAGGAGGTAAGACCTGGAGGGACCAACAAGGCAACCGAGGAGGCGACTTTCAGGAAGCCACTCTCTCCTCTAAAGGAAAAGAGGGAAGCCACAGTGTTAGCAATGCCCCATGGGAGAGGATGCCCGGAGAACCCTGGGACTATGGTGGCCTGTATGGTGGAAACCGGAGCCATGAAAGGAAAGTGGGACAGTAAATATTGAGTGTCAACTTGATTGGATTGAAGGATGCAAAGTATTGATCCTGGGTGTGTCTGCGAGGATGTTGCCAAGGGAGATTAACATTTGAGTCAGACCCACCCTTAATCTGGGTGGGCACAATCTAGTCAGTTGTCAACATGGCTGGGATGAAGGTGGGCAGAGGAACATGGAAAGACTGGACTGGCTTAGTCTTCTGGCCTCCATCTTTTTCCAGTGCTGGATGCTTCCTTCTTGAACATCAGACTCCAAGTCCTTCAGCTTTGGGACTCTTGGACCTTCAACCACAGACCAAAGGTTGTACTGTTGGCTTACCTACTTTTGAGGTTTTGGGAGTTGAACTTGCTTCCTTCCTCCTCAGCTTGCAGACAGCCTACTGTGGGACCTCACCTTGTGATCATGTAAGTAAATACTCCTTAATAAACTCTCCTTTATATATACATCTATCCTATTAGTTCTGACCCTTAGAGAACCCTGACAAATACACAAAGAGACCTCTGTCCACCTGCATTCAAAGCAGAATGGGTAGAGAAGAGAAATACCCTGGCTTCTTCCTTCCTTCTGTCCTCTAGGCTCCTGCCACTGCCTCCCATTGCCCAGATCCATCCATAATCCAGTAAAGACAGGAACCTAGCAAACATTCCCATACGTGTGACAGAGGTGAGAAGAAAAGGACTGGGGAATGAATCCGAACACGAACAGGCCATGACTGGCTCACAGAGTTTCTAGTGTAGATAATAATCTCTTAATTAATAACTACTCATTTGTTTACTTCATTTCTCATTTCTCTGAGGATTAGAGGTAGAATCAATACCTTTTTTTCTATTTTCATATGGACATTACAGAGACATAGCTTAAAATCCTAAGAGGAAAAAACAAATGCAGTCATGCATAGATAAAGCATAAGTACTTTGAAAGAAATCCTTGCACAAAGAAAGTATAAAGCATAAGTACTTTGAAAGAAATCCTTGCACAAAGAAAGTATCTGTATGTGTTAGGTTTAATTTGTACAGTTACTTAAATTCGAAAATATATCTTTAGCTCTTTAATCCTCTGGCCGCTTCTATACAGAGATTGTGTTTTGAATGTTTTCTTTCTCTAAATTTGTGTGCGTGCATGTGTGAGGGGGAGAGACGGGGGGATGGTAGTAATACAGCTGGCTTTCAAAAGCAAAGGAAATATAAAATTCCATGGAATGTAAGCAGTTCGACATAAGTGTTTCTTTGTCAATGGTAAGATTATTTTTTATTCTGTTTTCATGAAGCATCAATAATACATGAAATCCTGAAAAGAAAAACTTCTGGCTAAGAGAGCAGAGAACCTATCAGATGTATGACTCAGACACACATGACGGGGCCTGTATAATTAGGGCATACAAAGTTCTGCTCATATCATGTGATGGTTTATAAGGGTGCCTTCAACTGTTAGGCAAAGATTACTAGAAAAAGTCACATTTCCAACTGGTGACCAGATGTTGAGCAGAAAAGTTTCCCCAAGTGCCACAGAAGTTGATTATCAGTAGACAGAGCAACATAAGGTGGGAAGGAGAAAGAACAGGGTAGAAGCAAAGAGAATTCCCCATTTAAAAACAGTCACTTATTTCTAAGATGGTTAAAATTAACACTATTGGGGAAAAATAGTCTGCAAATATTTATTAACCTTGAATACTCTTTTTAGCACACAGCAGCTACTCAGTAAATGGTGGCTGTTGGTATTATTGCAGAGAGAAATTAGGAATAATGAGAACTGATAAAGAATAACCAAATTTATTGATTCAGATAACGAATACTTCAGCAGTTTGTGCAGGAAAGTGGAGCAGGCCACAATCTAAGATGTGAAGGGCAGAAGAGATGGTAAGAAGTGATAGACAGCCCCTGTAGGTTATTTATTCTAAAAATGTATTACGCTAAGGAGGAAGAAAACAGAATAATAGTCAAGCACTAGCAGCAAAATCAAGAGCTGTTGTTCTTTTTTCTTAAGCCTAGGAAAACAAGTGCATGTTTGAAGGCAGAGTTGAAAGGTCCCACAGAAAGAGTAAGAATGAGAGAGGGAATAAGAGAGATCAAAACCCTAGATAAGCTAAAAGAAGTAGGATGGAAGGGGATTAAGGGCACTGGTCAAGCATTCTAGGAGCTGGCCTTGGAATGATGTGAAATCACTTTCTCCTCTATACATAAATGAAAAGTAGGGGTGGAGGGGGGATGAGCTTATAGCATCTAAGCTTTCAGAACAGAGCTTATCACCTTGATGACATTTGGCCTATTGAAGAGATTGGAGATTGAACATGATGACCGGGGTAGGGAAGGACTGTGCATCTGGGCCAGGTACAAATAGTGGAAGGAAGTCTACACAGGATGGTAGGGCATGGTACCCAACTTATGATGACAAGATTGTCCACTACATGGCCACTGTCAGGCAATGTAGGGGAGGCGACTAGAGTTCAAGTATACAAAGAAGTCATGGAAAGTCTGGGGGCAGGTGTTAACTGGCAAGATATTTTGCAGCATTAGGGATCTAGAAGCAAATGACAAGGTTCTAGCAATAGGACAGTGATTCAGACACAACCTTAGTAATTGAGACTGGTAGGGAGAAGCATATTGCTGAGTAAGACAATGTCCACTGTGAATCAGAATAACAGAGCAGAAGCTCAATTATTAAAACTAGCCATAATATCAGAGCAGGATAACCAGCACATTTATCCTGGTGAGCAGCTTACTCTACTTCCTTTAACAGGGAGCAGGATCTAGCTTAGAGCCTCAGGTTGGGCTGAGCTGGGATCACGTGACTCTTCATGAGGGTATAAGGGGTTGATAGGTGAAGTCAGATGATGCAGGAGTGAAAGAGTTCAGAACCTACAGCTTTCATCTGGTCAGAAAAGTAAGAGGAAATGCCAATTCTTAAAATCTGGGTAAGTAGGTAGGATTCAGCTTTGAGATCAGAGAAAATCTGGAATAGCGCTTATGGCTGGAAAGAACAAGCAGTCTACAAGAAAGGCCTGACAGGACTGCCAGACAGCAGAGACCATCCAGTTAGGATAAGCTGCATGAATTCCTAGTGGGCCAAATTCATCATCCTTTCACAACTTGAAAAAAGTCATTTTACTCTCAGACAGCCTCTACTCATGACCTCTTTGAGGAATTTTTTCAGCTTTAGTTTAAATCCTTTAGTTAAAATCCTTTAGTTAGATTACATGTACTTAATTCAAATTTTTAAATATTTAAAATCCTTAAATGGTTCTAATATTCTCAGTGCAAGGCTTCATATCACTGACAATAATACCAAAACCTTTCAGATTTTCAACTTGTTAATAAATGCAATATAATTTTATTTTATTTCCTAATTGGTATTCAACCTAAATTACATTTTTTTTCTTTCAAAAAGTAGATTCTGTTTGTGAGAGGGCAGAGAGCAAGGGCATGATGCTTGTAAACAAAGGATAAAGAATAATGTGCTAACATGGAAATAGAGTGGAAAGAAATTAGTGAAAAAGAAATCAGATGTTAGATAAAAGAATGCCAAGAGCTCACAGCCTCACAGTTTAAGAAACACTTGGCTAGATCACATCTTCTAACTGATTGGTTTGAATACAATAGGAACTAGAATTTAATTACTTTCAGGCTTAATGGCTCACCATTCAGAAATAGCAATAAATAAATTTGGTTGGGTATGGATTCTTCTTTACAAAGTCATGCCAATTATTACTATAGGACATGACCCAGTTATCATTTCCTTTCCAGCAAATGATGGAATTATGCCCAGCCACTTTGGTCCTCGTGGAAATTGAGCAATGAAATTTGATATTATTATTATTATTTAATTAAGCAATGACAAAAACTATCAAGGCTGTGGTAGCACCAAGTCACTAATTGCCTATATTTATTAAACATAAACAGAAAAATAGTTAACTCAGTCACGTTGAATGTTATATACATACAACCTACATCTTGATCTTTTTATTATTAAATAAGCAAAGTGGCACTTTATCAAAACATCAGTGAAGTCTTTTTAAATCATTTCACACAGTCTGTGTAAAAATGCCAAAATTTGTTTTTGTGAGGAACTTACAATTTGGACTGTCCTTCAGAGTTTTCAATAACAACACTTTGTACTTAGGTCAAAATGTCCTTCTGGGGAAATGGGAAGCTAATAAATAAAAATTTGCCTATTTCACAAAGAGGGAAGTGCACATAAAATTACTCCTAATTTCTTGTGTCAACTCAGTTAACTAAATCTATCATTTGGGAAATGACCCAAGGGAATATTAAGGACAAAGATGAGTATTAAATTGAATTTAAGCTATCATTCTGTGGTAAATGCCAGGAAATTCCTTTTAAGGGACACCAACAGACAGAAAAGAGAGGGTAATATGTCACAAGGGCCTTTTGTCTCATACACTAAATGCTCTAAAAATATACACATTTTCCAAAGTGAAAGTTTCAGTAGTTAATACAAATTTATATTAAAAGTGGGCTTATTTTGATGCAGAAATGATTTATTTTCTATATCATATAAAGATGAGTATGTGATTATGAAACACTTTGAACATAATTCTGAAAATTTCAAATTGTTCTTGGTATTACTTCTATGCCTGGCTTCTCTGAAATGTGTTTGAACTTTATTTTCTTCACATGGTATGAACATTCTGTTCCATTGCTTAAACACCTCTGCGGTTTCCTGTTACCTATCAGACAAGGGCTAACATATTTAGCTTTGTATTCTTCATGGTCGGTCCAGGACCTACATGTCTAGCGTGTCCTCACACCACTACTCTCCACACATACTGAGTTCTCCCAATACCCTTCTCCCCTTCTCTGGTAGTAATAGAACCCGGATTTCTATCTGTCACACGGCGTCTCAGCAGTCTTCCAATCATAGCAACTAAACCTGTTGTAACATTTAACTAACTGTTTTTAAGATAGAAACAGAAGTGTACATAGAGAAAAAAGCTCTGGGATTTTAACCCAAAACTTACCTACCACATTCTTACTACATTGCCCCAGGATCAGATCATGGTCTTGTTTCTCCTCCAACAAAACCCAAAAAACGATCATAATTCTTTTCATTATAACAATACATGGAAAGCATTTTGAATAAATGGAATCACGAGGGTGAGGCAGCTGCGAGTTTATACTCTTTGAGCACATGCACAATATGTGAAGAAACAAGAGCAGCAGAACAGCCAGAACTTTGGCCGCAAATCAACAGAGACCAAATCAGATCCTGTACAGACATAAAGACTGCCAGTTCTCAGCAACTGAAATCTCTTTTAATAATTGAGTCCACTTGTGTTGACCAGAATTATTAAAAGAGAAAGCTCAATGGGCACTATAGGATCAGGATGATGACTAAAGAATCTTTCAGCCACTCCTAGGTAAGAGTTCACTGTGGGATTGATTATTTTGTAGCTTTATCTGTACATTTTTTAATTGTTTATATTTAACCTAAACATTTAGAAAACACTTTATAGTTAATCAATCTTCTTATATTTGTCAAGCCCAGAGTTGAAAACTTCCCCATTAGGTATCATTAAGAAAAATGTACCTGACACATGGACATCAAGATGAGACTGATAGACACTGGGGCAAAGGTGGAAAGATGACGTATTTGGTACCACTCCCAATACCTGAGTGATGGGCTTACTCATACGCCAAGCCTCAGCATCTTACAATATACCCAGCTAACAAACCTGCACATGTACCCTCTGAATTTAAAATGAAACCTGAAGTTTAAACATGTTAAAAAATAATTTTTTTAGACAGAGTTTTGCTCTTGTTGCTCAGGTCAGAGTGTAATGGTGTGATCTCAGCTCACTGTAACCTCCACCTCCCAGATTCAAGAGATTCTCCTGCCTCAGCCTCCTGAGTAGCTGGGAGCGAGATCTTGGCAGAAAAAAGGGAGAGAGAGAGAGAGAAAGAGAGAGAGAGAGAGAGAATGGAGGGAAGAAAGAAGGGAGGGAAGGAGGAAGGGAAAGAAGAGAAGGAAGGGAAGGAAGGAAGGAAAGAAGGAAGAAAGAAAATGGGAATCACAAATTGGAAAATAGATTCTAAAAATTTTTCCAGAATGCAGCACAGATAGAAAAAGAGATAAAAGTCATGAAGGAGAACTTGAGACACGGAGAATAAATACCTAAAATATGTTCCATTGGCGATCCAGAAGGAGAGAATTAAAAGAAAGAGGAAGAGACATTATTTTAAAAGATAATTACTGAGCCCTGCAGATAATTGAAAACACATCTATCTTTAGATTGAGTAGACCTAACGAATTCAAAACAGAATAAATTTTTAAAATTCAATATTAAAACATTACAGTGAAATCCAAAGAGAAAATAAAAGTTCCTAAAAGCAGCCAGAGAGCAAAGATAGCCTGACTAAAAATAAACTATATTTAGTCTAATGGTTGCTTTCTCGAGAGCAAAAATGAAAGGCAGAAAGCAGGAGAATGAGTAGCACCAATCTGCTGAGAGAAAATAACTGTTAGTTTACATGCATATACTCAAAACAAACACTCAAAAAGTAGAGTAAAATAAAGAAATTTCCAGATGAACAAAAATGGAGTTTAGTACCAACAGATTCTCAGTAAAAGAAAATCGAAAGGATGAATTTTAGAAAGATAATTTTTTTCCCAGAAAAAGATCTGAGATGCAAAAAGAGTGAATCAAGAAAGCATTAAGGATGAGAATAAATCTAAATAAACATTGAACACAGCAATAATAACTATTGATTTGGAGAATAAAACAATTAAGCATTGAAAAGAACTGTAAAATAATGAACAAAATAGCATGAAACCTAAAAGGTAATGTATGTGGTGAATGGAGTTAAATATTCATAGGTCCTGGACCTATTCAAGAAGAGGATAAATATAATTATTAACTTAAGTCTTGTGAAGTAAGCACAGTAAAATTTCAAGGGTTTGACTAAGAACAAAAATAGCATCAGGAACACCCAAACCAGTAGAGGGAAAAAAACTGAAATGATAAAACTCTATCAACTTAAAAGAGGAAAAGAAAAAGGGGAGGGGGAGGACAAAGAAAAAGCTCATACTGCTGGTAGAAAATAATTAAAATAAATATAAATGGACTGATTTCTCTCCTGTGAAATGCATAGATTGTCAGAGTAGTTTGCTTTTTTTTGTATTTTTTTTTTTTTCCTAAAAAATAGCTAGATGGCACAGGGCACAGTGACTTACACCTGGCACTTTGGGAGGCTGGGCAGGTGGATTGCGTGAGCTCAGGAGTTTGAGACCAGCCTGGTAACATGGTGAAACCCCATCTTTACTAAAATACAGAAAACTAGCCAGGTGTGGCGGCATGCTCCTGTAATCCCAACTACTTGGTAGGCTGAGACAGGAGAATCACTTGAACCCAGGAGGTAGAGGTTGTAGTGAGCCAAGATCACGCCATTGCACTCCAGCTTGGGCAACAAGAGCAAAACTCCATCTCAAAAAATAAAAAAGCTAGATGCTGCATATTAGAGTCATATCTAAAACAAAAAGGCACAGAAAAGTTGCAAAGGGTGGAAAAAAGATATACCCAAAAAGGGCTCATTAAAAGAAATCGATGCCATTAATTTTGAATACAGAAATATAACTTCAGACAAAAGTTACATTACTAGAGATAAAGATGTCCACTACATCATGATCAAAATTTCAATTCACCAGAAAAATATAACAATTCTAAGCTCTTAACAACTTGAATTATATTATACCACTAATAAAATACATTATATCATTAATAGACTAATTATACTATTAAGAAAATAAAATAAGTAAACATAACTTGGCTTTAAAAAATCAGTGGATCAATATTCCTAAGTGAGACTGGCACCTAACTGCCTTTTCATATCATGCCTGTTTCTGATTTGGTCATCAAAGTTATTTTGCTTCATAAGATGAGTAGTAGAATGTTCTCACTATGCCAAATTTAGAATTATCTCCCTTCAATGTCTGGAAGAATTTATCTCTAAAAACACATGTGCATGATATCTTCCTTCTGGAAACATTTTTAAAAATACTTATTTAATGGCTTTGATAGTTACAGAGATACATTTTCTATTTCATCTTGAGTCAATTTTGATAAATTTTGTTGTTCCATGAAAATATTCATTTCTTGAAAGTTTTTGTAATTTTTGGCATCAGAGCATGTTTTTTTCTTTTGTTTATGTAGTATCTGTAATTTCTCATCTTTTAAGTATTCCTGTGAATCTTATCTCTTTTCTTGATTAAACTTCCCAGAGTTGTCTGTTTTTTTATCTTTTCAAAAACCAAGCTTATTAATTTTCACTTTCTTCTTTTATAATAAAGCATTTAAATCATAAAAGTCCTCATACATACCACTAACCTACCTCTCTAAAGTTTCAAGTGATAGTATTTTCTTGTTAAAATTTGACTATTTTTCCCTTTCTAATGTTTTATTAAGCCATGAGTTATTAAAATACGTATATTTTTAATTTCCAATTTTTTTGTCCTGCACATGTATTAATGAATATAAAATTTAAGTTTATTTCCTAATTTAATCTAGTATGGGTCAGAGGTGGAATTCTATGCAAAATTAATTCTTAGGCGATCACTCTGACTTGCTATATGGCCTAAGGCATTGTTATGTTTTGGTAAATGTTTCAAAGTTTTGGTAAATGTTTCTTGTAACGTGAACTGGGTCCAGAGTTCTTTATGTTTCCATTAGATTAGTGTTTACTAAACCTCCTATATGATAATCGCCTGAGGAATACAGCTTTCTAGGTCTCTTTCCTGGAGAGTCTCATTCAATAGGTCTGGTATTAGGCCATTAGAGAGGTTTGGGAAATTTTGCAGTTGACCAAGCAATTTCATTGTTCCATTCAAATTTTCTTTATTTGTACTGATTTATATCTATTTGATCTATCATTTATTGAGAGAATTGTGTTCAAATCTTTCAGTTTAATTGTAGATTTTTTTACTTTTTCTTTCAGTGTTGTCATACATATATAGGTATATACATATTTATACCACACCTATGACAGGTATATTAAATTCTTCTCAGTTCTGCGTCCTCATTTTATAAAATACAGAAGAGGAAAGTAATGATAATTATTTCAAAGTCTTAGGACAAATGGAATAATATATGTAGACAAAATACCTGGTCCATAGTAACTGCTCAAAAGGTCATCACTAATATTTTCTGTAAGATCACTTCCAAAACTAGAATAATCTACACATATGTGCATGCAGTCCATCTTTTTCTTTCTTTTATTTTATTGAGCCAGAGTCTCACTCTGTCACCCAAGGTGGAGTGCAGTGGCATGATCTCAGCTCACTGCAACCTTTCCTGCCTGGGATCAAGCGATTCTTCTGCCTCAGCCTCCCAAGTAGCTGAGATTACAGGCACCTACTACCATACCTGGCTAATTTTTTTGTACTTTTAGTAGAGATGGGGTTTCTCCATGTTGGCCAGGCTCGTCTTGAACTCCTGACCTCAGGCGATCTGCCACCTTGGCCTCCCAAAGTGCTGGGATTATAAGTGTGAGCCACCGCAGTAGGCCACAGTCCATCTATTTATGTACAGGCATAGTGTGTTTTATTCTTACATCAAACTGCCCATGAATGTGTGAAAAAGAATGTTTTATTCTTACATCAAAACTCTTCCCAGGAATGAGTGAAGAACTGTTTTCCTGAATTGAAATGAGATTATGCTCTTGCCTCTCCTCAAAACACACTACTAGATGTGCATTTGTTGTGGTGATGTTCCTGAGAACATTGTCCTTTATTTATTATTTTCATTTTTTGTCGAGACAAGGTCTCTGTGTGTTACTGGGCTGGACTTAAACTTCTGGACTCAAGTGATCCTCTCGCCATGCCCTCCTAAAGTGCTGGGATTACAGGTGTGAGCCACCATGCCTGGCCAGGACATTGTCCTTTACAGCCAATAGTGTCCCCAATACAAAGACCTGTGAGAGAATAGAACCTAACTGTTAAGTAGAAGCTGTGATTCTCCTAAGGACTTTCTATGCCTTTTTTGTGACATTCATATATAATAAAAACAATTTAATGATCTATTTTTATTGTTACTTTGTCAGTCGTAAAGTTTAGAACTAAGTGCATTGCTTAGCTCTGGGAACTAAATAGAAATTTACAACTTTCTTAGAATAATATATTCTCTCTGATACTTTGCCTTAGCCCATTTACATCTCCTATGCTAATTTAGGAGATGTCCTATTGTTATATTTCTCTGTCCTGTTGTTTTTTGTGTGTTTGCTTTGCAAATTTATTACATGTATTTACTGGTAGCACCTAAAATCTTTATGGAATAAACCAGGATATGAGCACATGCATAGATACAAAAATAATAAATACTTGTATAGATAGCAGCATGACTTTCTATATATGTATGAATGTAATTTAGAGGCCAAATGGAGAAAATAGCTGAGTCTAAGGCCTTCATGTCAGTATCAAAGACCCTCTACTAGAAAAGACAAATCAGAGTGATATTACATAAAATATTTATATTATTCAGAGAGAGAGAAAAAAAATGCCTTCCTTAATTCAGTGATATACTAATATGATTGTAGTTTATATAGCAAGGTTTAAAAAGCACAGGATTTATGGATTTTCTAGTTCTGTCATCTTGCTTCTAGAGTCTTAGGAAGATTACATCACCTTTTGTATTGAAGGATTCCTTATGGCTCTGTGTTTAGTCAAAATGTCATTTTAAAAAGAAATGGCTTGTTTTCAAAGCAATATCTTGCTTGCATAAATTCGCCTTCTGGGAAAAAGAAGAAAAGCTTGTGTGCATTGGTAGAGTCTGCATTATTCTGGCAATTTCTCTAAATACATTTTTAGAGGACTGTGGAACTTGCTTCTCTTATTCCAAGACTAAGATACTCTCCTCCAAAATGTCCTGGTGCTGCTTCTGGAGGTCCAGCTGTTCAGGGTGGTTTACTGGAAACATTTGTAAAACAATTAAAACTTCCTTTATGCCTGCTAACCTCCTGTCTTCTTAACATTAAAACTACCCTTCGTAATTTCCTTGTTTTTCTCACATTGACTGGATCTGAAGGGAACATTTATTTATGCCGTAGCAAACACAGCCTAACTGGTATTTTGTCTGACAGAACAGCTTTGTTTATGTGCTTGTATAACCTCCTCTGCTGATAGCAGAACTTGGGGAGTTAGCCTTCTTAACAAACTGCCTATGCAATGCCAGCAGAAGACGTAACAATCCTGTTATTACAGGAACACAAAATTGGTTGAGTTTACTTCATTTTTCATTTATTGACTTAAGCAAAAATAACTCAGTGTTAAAACCTGAATATTATTTCAGGAATCACGAGAGATCACACTCTAGTTAGCTTTCAAAATTAAAGACAATTCTTTCATTTGGTAGTAATAGCTTTAGGGCACTGTAAATTTTCTTCAGTTTCTTTATATGGTCCACAAAGACTGAGAAGGGTAATGATGCATGTCAGTCCCCGGGGAGGCTAGATAAACATAGTTTAAGATCAAATTGTTTCCTAGCAAAACAAGAATCATTAGATTACAGCTTGCAGAATCAACCAATTATGTAGATATATGAATGGAACAGATAAAGCAGTGGGCATTCTTCCCCAACGGGAAACAACTGTGGTTTTCAATTTCTGCTAAAAAGGGTCTTGACTTTAAAAGGAACAAAAAATAAAAATGCTAATAACCAAATGAAAATTAGGAAGGCAGGCATTGCTCTTCTTCAGTGAAATAATGCTGTTTCAGATATTTCTGGAATATTTCTGGGGAACAATATTCTGTTTTGAAAGTGCATTGTGTTAGGCTGTTACTCATCTTGTTTATAACTCCCCTCCCCCTTCCCAGGGAGTTCAGATGACTGCCCTACGAGCAAAAGGGAAGATATAACAGCTCTTTTAAAATGACATCTTCTTAATTCCCTGTTATGCCCTAAAATACATATATTATACTCTCTTTTTTATACTTTGAGCAGAAAATTAATTAGAAGGAGTCAATGGTCTTTGAGCCCCTCAGTGAATTAAGATTTGAAATTTCACATGAAGCCACTGAGAGCCCCTTTGGTAGCCTTCCTCATGGCAAGATGACAAAAGATTGGGGAAGAGAGGAGGAGGCCTCTAGGTTCTTCTCAAGAGTACATGCGCTGACCTTACAGGCAGAGAGCAGAGCTATGGGTTCATTTAGTCCCTGTTTTCCCCATAACTGCACTGCAAACTTGCTATCACATTTGTCATGTGGTTGATGAGTGTCTGTCTTTATACCAAAGGTACTTAATAAGATTCTATATAAAGACAGATGACCCTGGAGACAGATTCTACTAACTTAGGAGTCTGCAAGTTTGGCCAGGTCCTGACTGCTCCTGTGCAATCTTGAGTCTCAACTTCTCCAAACACAGGGAAATTAATCCTTACCAGCTGCTTACAAGGAAGGGAAAATCAAATTCACAAAGTAACTTGAATTTCTTGTTAACAAAAATCATCTATCAATGTATGTTACTCATTATGGAAAAATAACCTGTCCACAATTTGCTTTCATTTTGCTTTTGATTAATTGTGTGTACCATGCATTGTCAATCAGGACTCCACAAGGAAGTACAATAAGCATTAACTATGTTAATCGAAGCTGATGGTTAACAGGAAGCTAGATGTCTATGCAGAATTCAGGAAAAAACTTACCGACTGTACTAGTATGATCTATTTTAAAGAAAGCAACAATTGCTCAATTTCCCTAAAATTTTTAATTTCAAAGAGCTAGCGTAGAAAGCAAACAAAAATGAGAAGTAAAGATGATGAAGGAGCAAAAAATATATGTAGGAGGAAAAGTGAAAAAAATAAAATGTTTGCCAGGGGAAGTGCAGAATTGAGACTGACCTCATAATAATGGTTTGCAGGATTCTAATGATTCCATACTTTAGGCCAAAGTTAAGTCACTGAGCTTTTTTTTGTTTGTTATTTTCATCCCATGTTCATTCTTTTGATTAGGCTCAAACCACCACCTTCAGTTTTCTATTTATGTACTCATTTTATACATTTTTATTATCTACTGTAAAAACTATGCTAGGTGTTATGCAGGATAGAAAACGATATAAGACAGTTCTCAAAGAATCCAGATTAAGACATAGACACAAATGACTCCTATTTAAGGAAGAGTGATTAAAAACAAACAACCAAACCAAAAAAAAAAACTAATATAAGAGCACAGAGAAAGGAAAAAGATTTATATCCAGCTAGTGTGATCAGGAGAACCTTCTGAAGAGTGTTTTTTCTATCTGACTCATGCTATTTCCCATTACTACTAGAAAAAAAAACACTCATTCCCTCTTCTACAGATAAATTGAGTAATGCAGAAATTAAGATAAATTGGTATGACAGCATCAAGTCTCAGACTATCTCTACTTCTTCCAAGCAGCAAAAAACATTCCGTCCTCTTGGCTGGTTTCTATTTTGTGAAGTCAGTCTTCAGGTCCACTAGACATGTCTCAGTAAACAATGTTGCTTCTGGCACAGGGAGTTGGGTTGTTGCCCTTTTAGACCTGGATGTTGAATGACTTCTTGCTCCCTACTGGATCTTGTTTGGGAGCTAACTGGCCCAAGTTTAGTGCTACTGGCCATCTGTAGTTATCATTACTTAGGGTTGTGCTGGATGCCTAAATGATACAGTCAGATGTTTAGAGAGACAAAGATAATCATTTAGCCACTAAGCATCTGAATGAGCATAAGACCTGATAAAGTACCTCAGCGATGATGAACTAAGATTGCATATCAAGTATCTAATGTGTACAATTTTTTCTCCCTTAAAAAGGTCTTCCTCCTTGTGTGATGCTCCCCTCCCTGTGTCCATGTCTTCACACATACCCCAAAACCTAAAATGCAACAAAATAGATATAAAAATAAATAAGAAAAAAGAAAAATAAGAAAAAAAGGTCTTTCTTCTTTTTAAAAGGAAGTATATGGCAAGATAAACAATTCAGTGCAATGATCTTTCTAGAGTAACAATAACACGGTTTATTGGAACTTTGTTCATATTTTCACTCATGTCAACAAAACTTAGTCAATAAACACGAGTTTATTCCGATGGTGATCAGAAAGGTGCTGCTTAAGATGTCAAAAAGGCTGAGAAAATTATGAAACAAGGCTTATCACCATGACTATTCAAACAGGGATTTTTTTCCCATAGAAAGATTATTCCTTTTCTTTCTGAAGTTAATATTTTTTCTCTTTGATTGAAGAAAATAAGAAACTTTTGATATCTTAGTGATAAGGAGCTACTTTTTATAGAGAGTCTACTTTATGCTAAGCACTTTATATACTTCATTGAATTCTTATATCCACTGTACAACATTATCTTCATTTTACAGATGATGAAAGAGAGGCTCAGAGAATGCGTGTCTCAGTCAGGGAATAAATGCAGCTAGTAAGTGTTGGAGGCACCCCTTGAAACCTGTCTCACTTAACACCTGCACATGTTCCCGTGGGATGCCAGGCCACAGAAGCCCTTCTGGGGAACAGCCATATCTAGAAGTTGCCTTGCCAGGAAGGGCATTCTGCCAGATCAAAACTCTGATAGCATCGTCTTTTGCTAAGTGTTTATAATGGGATTAAGATTTGACCATGGAGAAACATAAATTAAAGAATCAAAGAAAGCCGAGCCACACCTGTAATCAGATGGATCACCTGAGATCAGGAGTTTGAGACTAACCTGGCCAACATGGTGAAACCCTGTCTCTACTAAAAATGTAAAAATTAGCCAAGCATGGGGGCACATGCCTGTAATCCCAGCTACTCAGGAGGCTGAAACAGGAAAATCACTTGAACCCAGGAGGTGGAGGTTGCAGTGAGCTGAAATTAAGCCACTGCACTCCAGCCTGGGTGACAGAATTAGACTCTGTATCAAATAAATAAATGAACAAACAAACAAAGAAAATAATTCAGGCCACCAAAAGTGGAAATAAAACCAGGGGAATGGCTTGCTAGCATACAATAACACTTAATTAGGTAGGAGATATTGTACAGCATTTTTATGTTTTTATGTGCCTAAAATGTGTTGAAGCGTAGTGTTCATGACATCCTATATTTTCATGTGGCATTATATGTTTATTCTGGACGCCTTCTAGGCCAAGCCAAAGAGCCTCTATATTTGTGATGTTTCTGAGGAGTTTGGCAAGGATGAAGTTCATGAGCAGGCTGTTTCAGCTGTCCTTGCTCTGCTGACCTGCTCTTTTTCTGACTGGCTTTCCAATTTCCAGCCTTGAGCTCTATCTTCTTCGTGGCAGATGTGTAGCTTTACACAAGTCACTTACCCATTTATGATTTCAACTTCTAAATTGTAAAACAGAATGAAAATTCTCCTGCACAGTTTTTGAAGCTCTTAACATTTGATTAATTGCAACTTAAAGTTCTCTTTACATTTTTATAGAACAGATGTGTATGTATGTATTAATTTCAGTTAAATAATGTTTTTAAAAAATTATTAGTGAAATTTCAGCAGCCATGGAATCACTGTGAAGATTCTCAACTTGGTTATTCATCAGTTATCCAAAAAATTATTTATTCAATGGATTTAAACTCGGTTTATTGTTTTAAAATCAACTTGTATGACTACTATGTATAAAATATTGTGTTAAAATTAAGGCACTTTTTATGTCCATAGATATTTTTCTGCATGCACAAATCTACTTTTCTGAGGCTAAAAGACAGCATACTTTAAATTGCATGTTATTTATTTAGCCTAAATATAAAACCATGGGCAATTAAGAAAAATAGTATGAGGGAATCTTTATGTAAGGTCCTGTTTTTCATCCTGTTTTCTTCCTTTTTATTCTATTTCACTTTTCCTTCTAAATGAAAATAAAATATTTAAGATGTCGTTAACATCTTACACATGCATGATTTCAAAAACACTTTCATATGCAGCAGAGTTACAGCTTATGTGGGGATTGTATTGTGAAGCCATTTCACAACGTAAAAATCACATATGGATAACATTACCCATAGCCCATAAAGAATACCATGAATAGTTTTATAAAAACAACCTTTTAAAACATCCATATGTATGAAGACAATATCTATAGAGTGAAGAAAGTGTAGTATACAACAAAGAATAGAATGCAAAATTTATTTCTCAAAATACTAATTGTATAAAAGAGGACATATAGCTATGTATTTTAATTTCATGGAGAATGCACATTATTTATATAACTTAAATGCAAGCATGATGCTATTCCACTGTAGAGTTCTTACAGCATCTCTTGTAAGCTAGAATCATTATTTCCCTTTATCAAAGAAAATAATGCTTGGGGCAGTTTTAAAACTTGTCCAAAGCCTCAAAACTATTTCCAACCTTCAGAACTGCAGGGACGGTTGTCTTTCTACTTCCTCATAATTGGCTCTGAATTTATGCTTCTCTCCTGCTGAAGTATTTTTATCAACTTTGCTAAATAATTGAGCAATGTTTTTCAAAACAATTAATTTTCCTGGATAAAAGTATCTCCTTCAATTTATTGATAGAATGAGGAAAATGCTATTATTGTTTATTTTAACAGTATCGTTAATTAAAGGTAATCTCACCAGCTCATGAACTAATATTCGAAATCTGCTACTAATTTGCTTTAAATGTGTGAGACTTTATAAGGAAGAGGTTTTATTGATAATCTCCATTTTAAGAGAAAGTAGATATTTAACTGCCAACAAAAAACGTCACTATTTTCTTTCTTCTTTCCTTGACTCTGACCCAGAAACGAATTTTAAAATTTCTAAGAAAATCTGCATCAGTTGATATAGATCATGGTGATTCATATCTTGATTTTTATCCATCTGATACAAGAAGCCTCATTGCCAGAGACACTGTATAAAATCTCTATACTGAGCCCTGTCCAGTGCCGTTTGTTTTCTTGGTCATTTGCTTGCTTTCTTTGCTGTTTCTTTGGGGAATAACAGCAGCTTGTATGCTTTAGGGGTGAACATTCTGCTGAAAAACTCAGAAGAATGATGAATTTTAGTCTGCCCAAAGACCAAGACATGGGGTTACAAACCTTGACCTCATTCTCCAATTAACAGCCTGGATGGGAAACCAGATAGTTATACCCTAACGTCTTTAGCCACGTCTTCCACACAGGAGCTAGCATAGTGATAGATTTGGACATGTAAAATAAATAAATAATGCAGCTATAAGCATATGATGTGGACCTTATAAATGCATACATTAATTGATTGTGTATTCAAAATTAAGAAGTCATGCTTATATAATTTTTCCTATTCTAACAGCTTCTAATATTGCTTTTCCAAAGCAAAAAAATTCCTGCTAGAAGTAAGCCCTTACCCTCTTCTCAGCTCTCTTTTAAAATCTTTCTACACATTGAACTACACAAACATTTTTAGACTTGATAGCTACTTCAATTCTTTATTCTTCAGAAGAGAAATTGAGGCCTCCCAGTGTTAAATAATTTCCGCAGGAACATTTAGAACTGAGACTAGAATGAAATTTGTATTAATTCATTGATATAAGAAGAGGTATTCAGAACCAACTGCATGCAGGAATTTTTGCTCTTTTTACTACACTCACTACTGTTGTTTTCACGACAACAATCAGGTTGGAATACAGTTTTATTAGAAAATGTGAAATAAGACTGGGCATGGTGGCTCGTACCTGTAATCCTGACACTTTGGGAGGCTGAGGCAGGAAGATTGCTTGATCCCAGGAGTTCAAGACCAGCCTGGGCAAGGTGGTGAAACCCCATCTCTAAAAAGAAATACAAACAAAAAAATTAACCATATGTGGTAGTGTGCACCTGTAATCCTAGCTACTTGGAAGGCTGAGGTGGGAGGATCATTTAAGGCCAGGAGATCAAGGTTGCAGTGAGCCATGATCATGCCACTGCACTCCAGCCTATGTAATAGAGTGAGACCCTGACTCTAAATAAGTAAATAAATAAGTAAGCTAATGATATTTAAGTCCTGTATATGAGAGATTTCAGATCCCAGTCAATGTGAGTCTTGCTAATGGTGATTCTCAGGAAGAGAATTTGCAGAAGCTACCTTCTAAGCTGCCCAGCTGAAGTAAGACCAAGGTAGGTGGTAAGCAAAGAGATTTGGGGCAAGTAAGCCTTTATTGTCTCACCATATCCTTCCTTTAGAAGAAAAGAGTCATTTTCCCCAAAAAGTCAGCACTAAAAGAATAGGAAAACATGCAGGAAGACACAGGAATTCTAGACTGTGGTCTCCCAGTCACAGGCATGTCATCTATGCAGTCACACATGATCCAGCACTTAGAAGGGCCTGACATATGATTTAATGCTCTCCAGTTGCCATCTTGGAACTCTTAATAAGTCTTTAACAAGGAGTCCCTGATTTCCATTTTTCACTGGACTATGTAGTCTTCCTTGCCCTTGCTTCTCTTAGCAGGATCTGTGCTACCTTGCCCCACCACAACTCTGACTTTCCTCACCCTTTCCTGCTTTCTTTCCACTTGGGGGCCACTGCTAGGACCTGTCTCTTTTATCTAAACACATCCTTAATGTAGATCTGGTTTGTGTAGTAAATTCTCCCTCTGGAATTTAACTTCCAGTGGATTCATTTGGAAAAATGGGATACTGTTATACAACTTGCTTTTTCTATTTAATAGACATGTTTTTATATCAGTAAATACAAATCTGCCTTGCTTGTTTTTGTAGCAGTAAAATCTATATATAGCCCACCTACCACTCTGGGGGGTCCCCTGAGACCCTAGAAATCGGGGTAAACTTAGTCCAAACCCCAACTCCACAGTCCTGTGAGAGAAATTCCATAGTTACTGCTGGTTCCTGCCCTGACTTCTCCAGGCTCCTCCACTGCCATATGTATGCCATCTGCACATGTGATACCTCTATTTGCCCTATATGAGTCAGGATGAAGCTCTCCGCTGCTTCACCAGTTCCACAGGATATGTTATAATATGCATTTTGTGTGTACTTTACTGAAGACTTGGAGATACCCAGGCTGAGGGGAGAAGTTCCTATCAGGGATAGATGGTTCTGTACAACCTATCTGATCTCTGTTCTCTTTCTCCCTCATCCTCCTTCTTTCTCCAAAGTAACAAGTACATTTTTATTCTTGTTTTGCATAAACATTTTCAACAGTATTAATGTCTTGTCAGGGTCTCACACTCTACCTGAAGCATTTTCCCAATCAGATGTAGTTCCCATCCTAAGAGAAATGTTGATTAAAACCACTTTATAACAATAGTTTAAATTGTTAGCAGCAGTTTTACCAAAAAGGTAAAAATGCAGAGGCTTTCTTGTTATAATTTAGACTTCATGATTTTTGGAATTTTTATACAAAAGATAAAGTCATATTAAAATGATCTACATTTTTCAAACTGGGCATGAATATAGAGTCCAGATATTACTGCCTCATTCTAAAGTCCTTTGTTTGCCTTTGTCTCTAAAAATATTTGTTAGTTATAAAAGAAACTTTTTTCTCTAGGTCACAGAGGAAACTTATTTTCTATTTGCTTTTTTAAAAAGTATAAATAAAATGCTGCATTTTTCGATCTTAGAAGCTTGGTGGGAAAATGTATTAAGGTTCAAAACAAAATTAGAAAACCCTTTACCTGTCAGTTTCTATCATAACATGTACACTAATTATTTTTCATAAACGTTATATTTTGAAGAGATGCTTTCATCAGCTGGTAGCATATTTTTAATTTACTAAACATCTTTGAACTGATTTATTTAGACCTCGTTGATACTTACTACTTAATTACAAATAGACATGTGATAATATATGGGTTTGATCTCATTACGCAAATAGCTTTTCCAATGCAGTTGTTTAGGAGAATCAGGCAGTCTCTTGAGAGAATGATTTACATAACTGTTCTCCATTAGCCAGTACTTCATGCATGGCCAGTCATTTCCTTCTCTTAATTGGAAACTAGCCAATTAGCCTGTATGTAATTAGTTTGCATATCAAACAAATGAACTATTGAATGAAATGCTATGTAATGTAGTACCAGTTAGGGTCAATTTTCTGGAGTAAACAAGCTCATCATCAGCCCCACCTCAGCTCCAAATAAAAGAGAAATACAATATTTTTAAAGACTAAAAATGTATGTTAACCTCACACCGTATATAAATATTAACTTAAAATGAATCATAGACCTAAAGTTATCAGACTTTTTGAAAAAGAAAAAATTGTTGTAACTTTAGGCTAAGCAGAGATTTCTTAGATACAACATTAAAAACATACCTATAAACAAAAAAAAATTGGACTTCATCGAATTTTAAATTCTGTTTTCTGAACAACATTAAGAGAGTGAAAAGACAAGCCATAGTTGGAGAAAAATATTTGCATATCATATAGTTGACAATGGGGCTAGTATGTAGAGTGCAAGAGAACTCTAAAATCACAATAATAAGAAAACAAATAACCCAACTTTTAAGAATTGGGCAAAAGATTTGAGCAAACAATTCCCCCGACCCCAAAAAAGTATACAGAATGCAAACAAGCACATGAAAAGATGCTCAACATCATTAGTTATTAGAAAATGCAAGTTAAAACCACAGTGAGCTGCTGCTATGCACCTATAAAAATGACTAAAATTAAAATGTGCCACTTATCTATGGCCCAAGCAGAAACCCTTCAAGATAATTATAACTGAAGCTGTACTATAAGAGGTCTAAACATCTACAGTTTTTGTACCCACATAGTACAAAAACTCAAAACTCCTCCCTCAGAATTCTTAACTAAAGGTCTAAGTACCCCTACAATATGTAAGACTGGCCTTTGAAAGGCCCAGTGGTATGTGTACATGTGTATTTGTATTTCTTAGGGAAAAGGAAACAGGGACATCATCAAGTTTTCAATGGAGTAATTTAACAAAAACAGCAACAACAAAAAGTTTAAGAATCCGCCCCAAACAATAGCTTAATTGGGCTAAACAACACAGAGAGTTCAATGAAGCAACCACGAAACCACTTGATAGGAAGAAGTGTAGGTAAAAATAAGCACTGGGAACATAAACCCATCACTGAAAATTATAAAGCCTACAGGAAAATTTCTGCTATGTGAGATAGTCAAAAGACCATACATTGGTAGAATTCACAAATGATAAAATATAAATAAGACAGCATTCCTTATTTAAAACAAATGTCTAAATTTCTCAAAGAGAGATTATAGTAAATAGCATCCCAAAAAAAGAAACATAAAGTTATCAAACAAGAGCAGGAATGCATGAAAATGGGCTAATTGGAAATCATACAAATGAAAAAAAAAAAAAACAAAGTAAACAATCTTAATAAATAAAATAAAGAATAAACTAGACATATTCTTTTTTTTTTCAATTGTACTTTAGGTTCTGGGGTACATGTGCAGATCATGCAGGATTGTTGCACAGGTGCATACATAACCAGGTGGTTTGCTGCCTCCATTCCCCTTTCATCTATATCTGGCATTTCTCCCCAGCTTATCCCTCCCAACCTTCCCCGTCCTGCATTGTCCCTCCCCAGCCCCCACCCAACTGACCCCAGTGTGTGTTGCTCCTCTCCCTGAGTCCACGTGTTCTCATTGTTAGACACCAGCCTATGAGTGAGAACATGTGCTGTTTGGTTTTCTGTTCTTGTGTCAGTTTGCTGAGAATGATGGTTTCCAGATTCATCCATGTCCCTACAAAGGACACGAACTCATCATTTTTTATGGCTGCATAGTATTTCATGGTGTATATGTGCCACATTTTCTTTGTCCATTCTATCATCAATGGACATTTGGGTTGGTTCCAGGTGTTTGCTATTGTACTCAGTGCTGCAATGAACATACATGTGCATATGTCTTTATAATAGAACAATTTATAGTCCTTTGGGTATATACCCAGTAATGGGATTGCTGGGTCAAATGGAATTTCTATTTCTAGATCCTTGAGGAATCACCACACTGTCTTCCACAATGGTTGAACTAATTGACACTCCCACCAACAGTGTAAAAGTGTTCCTATTTCTCTACATCCTCTCCAGGCTCTCTTGTCCCCAGATTTTTTAATGATCGCCATTCTAACTGGCTTGAGATGATACCTCAGTGTGGTTTTGATTTGCATTTCTCTAATGACCAGTGATGATGAGCATTTTTTCATATGGTTGTTGGCCTCATATATGTCTTCTTTTGAGAAGTGTCTGTTCATATCCTTCACCCATTTTTGAATGGCTTTGTTTGTGTTTTTTCCTTGTATATCTGTTTTAGTTCTTTGTAGATTCTGGATATTAGCCCTTTTTCAGATGGGTAGATTGCAAAAATTTTTTCCCATTCTGTTGGTTTGTTGGTTTGCTCTAATGATTGTTTCTTTTGCTGTACAGAAGCTCTGAATTTTAATTAGATCCCATTTGTCTATCTTCGCTTTTGTTGCCATTGCTTTTGGTGTTTTAGTCCTGAAGTCCTTGCCTATGCCTACATCCTGGATGGTTTTACATAAGTTTTCTTCTAGGCTTTTTATGGTGTTAGGTTTTCTGTTTAAATCTTTAATCCATCTCGAGTTAATTTTGGTGTAAGGTGTTAGGAAGGTCCAGTTTGTGCTTTCTGTACATTGCTAACCAGTTTTCCCAACACAATTTATTAAACATGGAGTCCTTTCCCCATTGCTTGTTTTTGTCAGATTTGTCAAAGATCAGATGGTTGTAGATTTGTGGTGTTGCTTCTGAGGCTTCTGTTCTGTTCCACTGGTCTATGTCTCTGTTTTGGTACCAGTACCATACTGTTTTGATTACTGTAGCCTTGTAGTATAGTTTGAAGCCTGGCAGCATGATCCCTCTGGCTTTGTTCTTTTTGCTTAGGATTGTCTTGGCTGTGCGGGCCCTCTTGTGGTTCCATATGAAATTTAAAGTGTTTTTTTCCAGTTCTGTGAAGAAGATCATTGGTAGCTTGATGGTGATAGCATTGAATCTATAAATTACTTTGGGCAGTATGGCCATTTTCACAATATTAATTCTTCCTAAGCATGAGCATGAAATGTTTTTCCATCTGTTTGTGTCCTCTCTTATTTCCTTGAGCAGTGTTTTGCTCGAAGAGGTCCTTTACATCCTTTGTTAGTTGTATTCCTAGGTATTTTATTCTCTTTGTAGCAATTGTGAATGGCAGTTCGCTCTTGATTTGGCTCTCTGTCTGTTATTGATATGTAGGAATGCTTATGATTTCTGCACATTGATTTTGTGTTCTGAGACTTTGCTGAAGTTGCTTATCAGTTTAAGGAGATTTTGGGCTGAGATGATGGGGTCTTCTAAATATACAATCATGTCATCTGCAAATAGAGACAATTTGACTTCCTCTTTTCCTAATTAAATACCTTTTATTTCTTTTTCTTGCCTGATTGCTCTGGCTAGAACTTCCAATACTATATTGAATAGGAATTGTGAGCAGGGGCATCCTTGTCTAGTGCCTGATTTCAAAGGGAATGCTTCCAGCTTTTGCCCATTCAGTGTGATATTGGCTATGGGTTTGTCATAAATAGCTTTTATTATTTTATGATATGTTCTGTTGATACCTACTTTATTGAGACTTTTTAGCATGAAGGGCTATTGAATTTTGTCGAAGACCTTCTCTGCATCTATTGAGATAATCATGTGGTTTTTGTCATTGCTTCTGTTTATGTGATGGATTATGTTTATGGACTTGCGTATGTTGAACCAGCCTTGCATCCCTGGGATGAAGCCTGCTTAATCATGATGAATAAGCTTTTTGATATGCTGTTGTCTTCAGTTTGCCAGAATTTTATTGAAGATTTTTGCGTTGATGTTCATCATGGATATTGGCTTGAAGTTTTCTTTTTTAGTTGAGTCTTTGCCGGGTTTTGGTATCAGGATCATGTTGGTC
This sequence comes from Aotus nancymaae, assembly GCF_030222135.1. Classification (NCBI taxonomy): domain Eukaryota; kingdom Metazoa; phylum Chordata; class Mammalia; order Primates; family Aotidae; genus Aotus; species Aotus nancymaae. Next base: position 38,526,405 of record NW_026988413.1, read on the forward strand.
TCATAAAATAAGTTAGGGAGGATTCCCTCTTTTTGTATTGTTTAGAATAATTTCAGGAGGAATGGAACCAGCTCCTCTTTGTATGTCTGGTAGAACTCGGCTGTGAACCCATTTGGACCTGGACTCTTTTTTGTTGGTAGGCTATTGATTGCTGCCTCAACTTCAGCCCTTGTTATTGATCTATTCAGAGTTTCAACTTCTTCCTGGTTTAGTCTTGGTAGAGTGCAAGTTTCCAGGAATTTATCCATTTCTTCCAGATTTACTGGTTTGTGTGCATAGAGTTGTTTGTAGTAATCTCTGATGGTAGTTTGTATTTCTGTGGAATCAGGGTGATATCCCCTTTATCATTTTTTGTTGCATCTATTTGATTCTTCTCTCTTTTCTTTTTTATTAGTCTGGCTAGTGGTCTGCCTATTTTGTTAATCTTTTCAAAAAACCAGCTCCTGGATTTATTGATTTGTTGAAGGGTTTTTTGTGTCTCTGTCTCCTTCAGTTTGGCTCTGATCTTAGTTATTTCTTGCTATCTGCTAGCTTTTGAGTTTTTTTGTTTTGATCTTGCTCCTCTAGCTCTTTCAATTTTGATGATAGGGTATTGATTTTAGATCTTTCCTTGTTTCTCATGTGGGCATTTATTGCTATAAATTTCCCTCTCGACACTGTTTTAAAGGTGTCCCAGAGATTCTGGTAAGTTGTGTCTTCTTTCTGATTGGTTTTTAAGAACATCTTTATTTATGCCTTCATTTCATTGTTTATCCAGTCAACACTCAGAAGCAAGTTGTTCAGTTTTCAAGTAGTTGTGTGAATTTGAGTGAGTTTCTTAATCCTGAGTCCTAATTTGATTGTGCTATGGTCTGATAGACTGTTATGATTTTCATTCTTTTGCATTTGCTGAGGAGTGATTTGCTTCCAATTATGTGGTCAATTTTAGAGTAAGTGTGATGTGGTGCTGAGAAGAATGTATATTCTGTGGATTTGGGGTGGAGCATTCTCTATATGTCTATTAGGTCCACTTGGTCCAGCTCTGCCTTCAAGTCCTGTATGTCCTTGTTAATTTTCTGTCTCATTGATCTGTCTAATATTGATAATGGAGTCTTGAAGTCTCCCACTATTATTGTGTGGGAGTCTAAATCTCCTTTTAGGATGTTAAGAACCTGCTTTATGTATCTGGGTGCTCCTGTGTTGGATGCATATATATTTAGGATAGTCAGCTCTTCTTGTTGGATTGATCCTTTTACCATTATGTAATGCCCTTCTTTGTCTCTTTTGATCTTTGTTTGTTTGAAGTCTGTTTTATCAGAGACTAGGATTGCAACCCCTGCTTTTTTTTGTTCTCCATTTGCTTGGTAAATCTTTTTCCATCCCTTTATTTTGAGTCTATGTGTGATTTGCACATTATATGTGTTTCCTGAATACAGCACACTGATGGGTCTTGACTTTTTATCCAGTTTGTCAATCTATGTCTTTTGATTGGGGTGTTTAGGCCATTTACATTCAATGTTAATATTGTTATGTGTGAGTTTGATCCTGCCATTTTGTTACTGGCTGGTTTTCTTGTCCATTGGTTGACTCATTTTCTTTATTGCATTTTTGGTCTTTGCCATTTGGTGTGCTTTTGCAGTGGCTGGTACTTGTTCCTTTCTGTGTTGTTTCTTTCAGGAGCTCTTGTAAGGCAGGTCTGGTGGTGACAAAATCTCTCAGTAATTGCTTGTCCATAAAGGATTGTATTTCTCCTTCACTTATGAAGCTTAGTTTGGCTGGATATGAGATTCTAGGTTGAAAGTTCTTTTCTTTAAGGATGTTGAATATTGGCCCCCATTCTCTTCTGGCGGGTAGGGTTTCTGCCTAGAGATCCGCTGTGAGTCTGATTCGCTTCCCTTTGTGGGTGACCTGACCTTTCTCTCTGGCTGCCCTTAGTATTTTTTCCTTCGTTTCAACCCTGGTGAATCTGACGATTATGTGCCTTGGGGTTGTTCTTCTTGAGGAATATCTTTGTGGAGTTCTTCATATTTCTTGGATTTGAAAGTTGGACTGCCTTGCTAGGCTGGGGAAGTTCCTCTGGATAATATACTGGAGAGTGTTTGCTAGCTTGGATTCATTCTCCCTGTCATATTCTGGTACACCAATCAAGCTTGAATTAGGTCTTTTCATGTAATCCCATATTTCTTGGAGGCTTTGTTCATTTCTTTTCAGTCTTTTTCCTCTTGTCTTGCCTTCTCATTTTTTTTTCATTGAGTTGATCTTCAGTCTCTGATATCCTTTCTTCTACTTGATCAATTTGGCTATTAAAACTTGTGTTTGCTTCATATGGTTCTTGTGCTGTGTTTTTCAGCTCCACCAAGTCATTTATGTTCTTCTCTAACCTGGTTATTCTAGCTAGCATTTCATCTAATCTTTCTTCAAGGTTTTTAGTTTCTTTGCATTGGGTTAGAACATGTTCCTTTAACTCAGAAAAGTTCGTTATTACATACTTTCTGAAGACTGTTTCTGTCAATTTGTTGAACACTTTCTTGGTCATGTTATATTCCTGTGTTGGTGAGGAGTTGTGATTCCTTGAAGGAGAAGAGGCGTTCTGGTCTTTGATGGTTTCATCTTTTTTGCACTGATTTTTTTTTCCATCTTCTTGGATTTATCTAGCTCTGATCTCAGGGAGCTGCTTGATTAGGTCACTTGTCTGCCTGTCAAGGCAATACTGAGTTTCCAAGGACTCCTTCAGGTTGCTAGGTAGGCTTCTTGTGTCTTTTTTGTTTACACTGGGATGTTAGGCCCACCTCTTTAATGGTGGGTGCCCCTCCTACTGCTGACCTGGAGGCACTGCTGGGTTGTCAAGAACACGTCCCATTGTTACCTAGGCTTCCTGTGTTTTTTGTTAAATCATGAAGCCTAGTCTGCCTCTTTAATGGCGGGTTTCCCCTTTCCTCCACAGAGCTGGATCATTCAGGGTTCAGCTCAGAGTGAGGCACTGGCTGCAAAACCTGCTAGAGTTAGTGCTTCAGCCTGCTGGGGTTTGTGGGGGAGGGGAGGGACACACCCAGCCGTACCATGTGTCTTCCCGCTTTCAGCTCCCTCTCTCTCCAGGGAGAGGGAGGGGGCCATAGCTCGGTCCACAGGCTCTCCCGGCCAGCCGGCTTATGGGCTTATGTGTTTGCTTAGATCTGTGCGACAATCCAGGACACTGTCCTGAATTATTATTGAACTCTGTGCTTGTAATTCCCGGCACTTGACTGGCAAAGATCCCCTGTTCTGTGGATTGCTGAGGCTTTGGGGGAAGTGCTGTATCTGGACCGGGGTGCTGGAGGGGAGCCCACGACTCACCCATCAGATCCACTTTCTGGGTGAAGCAGCACCCCTCCCTGCCTCGGTCTGTCCTGCCTGGGCTTTGCTCACTGTCCGACCAGACCCATTGAAATGAACCTGGTTCCTCAGTTGGAGCTAGGAGATCTCTCAATTTCTGTGTCTTGCTGGGTGTTGCACACTGGAGTTGTCTCTATTCAGCCATCTTGTTCTCAGACATATTCTTTAATACTGCACACCAAACTATCTTAGAGTCAGTTTCTCAGGGAATACAACCTGTGACAGACAGCAATCACCAAACGTGCCTGGTTGCTCAACTATCATAGGGCATAAAGGAGATTGTAAGAAAGGACTACACTCAGAATAGTCCATGAGAAATAAAGGGAGAAGAGGAAGACAGAGCACTTTAATTGCTAGGATACACTTCTCTTTCATTGGTCAAAATCTGCTGCATTGGGCAACAACACCTCCACACTTCTAAGTCAGGTCATTCCACCATGCTAGGTGGCCACTGGGGAAGGCAGATCCTTCTCTTGTTCATTCAGGCCAGTACATAGGTGCAGAGAATTCTTGCCAGGCAAGAATTCACAAGGGGGCTCCTAAATGGTAGTGGCAACAGTAGCCAGAAATTCTGACCATAGAAATGGCATGATTGATATTGTTACCCCAGTCAGAAAGAACAGCAGGTGACTGAGTAGACAGGACTGACTAGAGGTGGGATGAAACCTACACTATGAGTAGGAACGTGCCTATGCATATACTGCTTTTTCTGAACAATTATATATTTATATATATATGGTTGTATAGAGACCTAGTTATATATTTATCCTAACATGAAGTACTTACATCTCCCATCCAATTGTGGGAGATAGAGAAAACAGAATAGTAAGACTGGTAAAAATAATACTCGTAATAATGACAATAAGTTGTATACTTGTATAGTGCTTTGCAACTAACAAAAATGGAAAAAGATACTTTCATAGAGGCAGCATGTGAGACATTTTCCCTCTATTCACCCCAAAGCATTTAATTTATTCTTTCTCTCAGCAAATGGGAGAATTTGATGACTGGGATAAATAATTTTCCCAATGGAAAGCTAGGAAGAAGCCATAGAAACCCAGATTTTGAAGACATTGGAGGGGAAACATAAGCTAACCACCTCATCTTACAAATTAGGAAGCTAATCCAGAGACAGAAAATGAGTTCTGTGTCAGCTTTTGATTTAGGAGGAAATGATTATGAAAGAAGTGATTGTATTCGTGTTAAAATTAAGTGGTGTCCTCATTAAAACTCCATCTCTTAGGACAGGACAGGCATGGGTGGAGACTTACATTTACTGAATATCTATTATGTTCCATGGATTTCACATTCATTACATCCTCTAATTAACTGATTAATCTTCACAAAATCCAAGGAGGTAGATATCATTTTACCTATTAATTAAGAGGTTTAGTGGCCTGTACAAGGCCAGATTAATAATTAGCAGCTTCTGGAATCAAACCCTGATTAAGAACCTCACACTGACTCCAGAGGTGAAGCAGTTAAAGAATACTGAAGCTAAGAACAATGAAATAATATTTTCATTTTAAAATGCTGTTTCCATATCCCTTTCATTTTAAATGTGTTAGACACATCAAATATTATAGAACAATGGCTTGCCCCAAGTAAATAAAAGCTCAATTTTCTGTTTGAGTCAATAAAATGCTGACATATGTATGAGCAAAAAAACATCCAGGAGAGACAGATTTCTAAATCTCCTCACCACTGCCTGGCTCAGAGGTACCAAAGTCCTCCTACCTTAGTATCTGTCTGTGTAAAATGAGGGCATTCTGCTCCTGGTCTTCAGGCTCTAAAAAAACAAAACAAAACAAAACCCCACTACAGGCCTGCGTGGTCTCCCCCATCCACCCCTCAAGGCAAACCTTTAAAACATCCCAGAATAGAAACACAAATAGGTGGTGAGCACAGACGCATTGAAATATGACCCAATTCAAACACAGGAAGTACAGTTGCTTCAGTGGGTTGGAGCGAGTCACAGTGAGCCTTCTGACCTGTTTGCCTCTGGCGTTGAGATTAATTGGTGTATACTGGCCAGTTCCACTGCCCATGGATACTACTGTTTAGCATAGTCATAACTCAGGTATTCCTTGGAAAAAGGATGAAACAATACCTTTAGTTATGACTGTCTGATCACTCACAGGGAATATGTAATTTTTCTCCTTGCTGACTCACTGGCTTTTTCATTCCTCCTGTCTTCCGTCTCTTCTCTTTTTCTCTCATGCTTAACAAGTATCAAGCATAGTTCTAAGTACTTCACATATAGTAACTTACTTAGTCCTCACAACAACCCTGAGATAGGTATATTGTTATCCTCATTTTAGAGATTAGCAGTGGTATACAAATAAGTTAAACATCCTTAGTCACACAGTAAGTACTTCTGGGGGCCATGATTTGACCCATGCAGCCTGCTCCAGAGTCCATGCCCGTAACCACATATGCTATTCAGGTATCAGTTAAAATCATAAACTGCATATGCTTCCTGCTTCCCAGTCTTGGTTAACAATGTGCCGTGTTTATTGATAAAGGTCACTAAAAATACTTGGTTTAATCCAAAGCACCTTAGTCAGCTTTTAGCTAATTTACAAGTCTGTAAGATAGTTGTAGGTGAAATTGCTAGTTCCAAACAGCACTGCTTTACTTTGGACTGGGTTTCAGTTGTGGCTGGCATTGTGGACCTATTTGATTGACGCATTCTTCATCTCCAGCCTGAAGTTCACCTGCAGCCTTTCAGCACTCCACGTTCCAGCCACACCATGTAACCTGCTCCGTGTTTCTGCCTGTGTGCTTGACCTGTGCTATTCTCACTGCCCATAGTGCCCTTTTCTTCCTTCTGGACCTTGGAAACATATTCCCATCCTTCCAGCCTTACTGTGCCAGCCACTGGGGAGTGATGGTAATGTTACAATAACTTACTTATGCATCCTTTGCCCCTCCAGATTGAACTTCTCTTGAAGATATAATGATGTTTTATTCTTGTAGTATTATTTCCCTATTTAATACTCTAGTAATTTGGGAGGTCAAGGCAGGTAGATTGCCTGAGCTCAGAAGTTCGAGACCAGCCTGGGCAACATGGTGAAACCCTGTCTTTACTAAAAAACAAAAAATTAGCTGGGCATGGTGGCCCATGCCTATAGTGCCAGCTACTCAGGAGGCTGAGGCACATGAATTGCTTGAAACTGGGAGGCAGAGGTTGCAGTGAGCTGAGATAGCACCACTGCACTCTGCACTCCAGCCTGAGCAACAGAGCAAGATTCTGTCTCAAAAAAAATACCTTAAATGCGATGAAAACCCTTTTGAAGGTATCTGGCATTAAAACACATTAATAATTCCTTTTAGGAAACAGCTGTCCTGAGCTGAGGTCATAATCCTCTTATTTTCACTGTAAGACCTTCAACCTCTAAGGTAAGAAGCAGTGTGAGCAGTTAAATTAGCTGGGTTGTGATACACTCTCAAGTGACACATCAGCCACACCCACAGAGAGCTTTGCAGCTTTGATGGCCCTCTGTAATGATCCTGGGTTGGTGCACAGGGGCTGGATAATTTTTACTCCTTCATCAACCAGCCATTGAGTATAGGCTGTCCTAAGGGAGCATGACATTGACAATGACAAATGCTGAACAAAGGTGACATTGAGGGCTGTTTTCTGATAATAATCACAGCAGGCAAGGGAGTAAGTCTGCATCATTCCTGAAGGGGGATGTGGGGGACACATCACAACCTCTGCTGCAATGTGCCCCTGTACAGTTCAGATCTAATTCTTTGTGTAAATTCTAGGGGTCTCCTTCAGGACACTGGTGCACTTCTTTTTCTGAAGGAAATTTAAAAAGAGAAAGTTAATAGGGTGAACTACAGCTCCACTGCTGCTGCTACTCAATTTATACTCTTCATCTCCCTTCACATTGGCTCCTTCAGCGAGCATTTCTGCTGGTCTCAGTGGCTCCCCCAGTGGTATGACTCACTCCCACATCCTTTAGAAATCTGAGCCCTTTGAGCACTATGCCCTTTGCAGACCATGGTTGCTGTCTAAAGAGACACTCAAGTGAATCATGTAAGAATGAAACATATTTCTTCCTGCCCTCGTTGTGAAGCATTAGCCTAACCAGTTTCAGTTAACCCTGACAAGATGATTACTTCCCAGTGCCCGGGTGGCAGTATGTTAGAGTTCAGTGTGATTCTTGATATTTCCTCTGGTGGAAGGGTTCCTCCTTTGGAACTGGGACCTCTAGACACACAGAGCTCAAAGTTGTGGGGATGGGAACCACAGACTCCTCAAGTGGGTGCTGGGGAGTGCTGGTAAACAAGCCACTCCTGCTTCCACCCCTCAGTCCTTGCCCATGCATTCTACCTGTTAACAAAACAATCTCATAGTATACTTGCTTATTCAGTGTGTGCACTGTATCCTGGAGGATGGCCATCTAGCCTCTGAGCTGGTGCTTTAGCAGGGTTATCCTCTCAGCTGTGCTTTCAGACGGTGAGCCATTGCTCTTCCAGGCCAGCACCTTCTAGGTGGTGAAGAATGTGATATGCCCTCACCCTCACACCTTTTTTGCTGTAAAGTAGGTCCCTTGGTCTGATGCAGTGTTCTCTGGAAACTCATGCTGGTGGATCAAACACTCTGTAAGACCGTGGATAGGTCCTCTGATCAGGAAAAAGAAACTCATGCCAGGAATATAGGTCTACTCTTGTCAATATAATCACCAGCTCATCCAGACTGAAGGGGCATAATGTAGTCAACTTGTCACCAAGTAGCTTATTTAGTGATGATGCTACAATAAAGACATAGCATTGTTCTCTGTTGCTGGCAGAAGGGACATTTGGCAATGGCAATAATAGACCAGCCAAGGTAAGCAGAAGTGGATGCTATTGGTCCCACGTTGTTAGGCCCTGCTACCATGACAACGCCACTCCTGTGCTCCTTATGCTAGTGTTACATGGCCATTGACAGTAGCTAGTTGTCAACTGTCTGAGTTGTTTTTGGCTACCTGGCTGTGAAGTGCCTCTTCAGTGATGGATACTTTCTAGTAGATATTGCATGTGATAAAAAAAAAGTCTTCACACATGTGCTCACTCCCATATATTCATCCACATGCCTCCTTATTTCCAATCTTACAAGCTTTTTCTTTCTGGACCTCTTAGCTGGCCAAAACATTTTCCACTGCCTGTGTGTCTTGTGCCCTTGAAATAGTTCTTTTTGCTCATAAAGTTGATAACCCGTTGCACCAAAGTGCGGCCCATTGACCACATCCAAGTCAGGCTGTAAAGCAACCACCATCCAATTCTGACTTATACCTACATGCTGAGCGATTCCACATGTAAACCTCTTCTATCAGCTGAGCATGAGATGTCCCCTGAAGCTCTAAGAGTAAACTCAGGGGTCAAGCACTGTGGCTCATGCCTGTAATCCCAGCACTTTTGGGGGCCAAGGCAGGTGAATCATGATGTCAGGAAACTGAGATGGATTAAAGTGCAGGAGGTATTTTTTTTTATTATACTTTAAGTTCTGGGGTACATGTGCAGAATGTGCAGATTTGTTACATAGGTCCTCTAAATATGCAATCATGTCATCTGCAAATAGAGACAATTTGACTTCCTTTTTTCCTTTTTTTTTTTCTTTTTTTTTTTTTTAAGACGGGGTTTCACCATGTTGGTCAAGCTGGTCTTGAACTCCAAACCTTCCTTTTTTCCTAATGGAATACTCTTTATTTCTTTCTCTTGCCTGATTGGCCTGGCAGAACTTCCAATACTATGTTTAATAGGAGTGGTGAGAGAGGACATCCATATCTTTTGCTGGTTTTCAAAGGAATGCTTACAGCTTTAGCCCATTAAGTATGATATTGGCTGTGGGTTTGTCATAAATAGCTCTTATTATATTGAGATACATTTCATCAATAACTAGTTTATTGAGAGTTTTTAGCATGAAGGGCTGTTGAATCTTGTTGAAGGCCTTCTCTGTATCTATTGAGATAATCGTGGTTTTTGTCATTGGTTCTGTTTATGTGATGGATTAAGTTTATAGATTTGCATATGTTGAACCAGCCTTGCATCCCAGGGATGAAGCTGACTTGATCGTGATGGATAAGCCTTTTGATGTGCTGTTGGATTCGGTTTGCCAGTATTTTATTGAAGATGTTCACATCAATGTTTATCATGGATATTGGCCTAAATTTTCCTTTTTAGTTGTGTCTCTGCCAGGTTTTGGTATCAGGATAATGTTGGTCTCATAAAATGAGTTAGGGAGGATTCCCGCTTTTTATATTATTTGGAATCATTTCAGAGGCAATGGTACCTGCTCCTCATTGTACATGTGGTAGAATTCGTCTGTAAACCTGTCTGGTCCTGGACTTTTTTGGTTGGTAGACTATTAATTGCTGCCTCAACTTCAAACCTTGTTATTGGTCTATTTGGGAATTCAACTTCTTCCTGATTTAGTCTTGGGAGGGTGTAAGTGTCCAGGAATTTATCCATTTCTTCTAGATTTTCTGGCTTATTTTCATAGAGGTGTTTATAGTATTCTCTGATAGTAGTATGTATTTCTGTGGGATTGGTGGTGATATCCCTTTTATCAATTTTTATTTGCATCTATTTGATTCTTCTCTCTTTTCTTCTTTATTAGTCCGCTGGTGGTCTATCTATTTTGTTGATCTTTTCAAAAAACCAGCTCCTGGATTCCTTGATTTTTTAAAGGGTTTTTTGTGTCTTTGTCTCCTTCAGTTCTGCTCTGATCTTAGTTATTTCTTGTCTTCTGCTAGCTTTTGAATTGGTTTGATCTTGCTCCTCTAGTTCTTTTAATTGTGATGATAGGGTGTCAATTTTAGATCCTTCCTCACTTCTCATGTGGGCATTTAGTGCTATAAATTTCCCTCTAGACACTGCTTTAGATGTGGCCCAAAGATTCTGGTACATTGTATCTTTGTTCTCATTGGTTTTGAAGAACATCTTTATTTCTACCTTCATTTCATTATTTATCCAGTAGTCATTCAGGAGCAGGTTGTTCAGTTTCCATGTAGTTGTGCAGTTTTGAGTGAGTTTCTTAATCTTGAGTTCTAATTTGATTGCACTGTGGTCTGAGAGACTATTATGATTTCCATTCTTTTGCATTTGCTGAGGACTGTTTTACTTCCAATTATGTGGTCAATTTTAGAGAAAGTGTGATATGGTGCTAAGAAGAATGTATATTCTGTGGATTTGGGGTGGAGAGTTCTGTGGGTGTCTATTAGGTCTGCTTGGTCCAGATCTGAGTTCAAGTCCTGGATATCCTTGTTAATTTCTGTCTCATTGAGCTGTCTAATATTGACAGTGAAGTATTAAAGTCTCTTACTATTATTGTGTGGGAGTCTAAGTCTCTTTCTAGGTCTCTAAGAACTTGCTTGATGAATCTGGGAGCTCCTGCATTGGGTGCATATATATTTAGGATAGTTATCTCTTGTTGCATTGATCCTTTTACCATTATGTAATGCCTTTCTTTATCTCTTTTGATCTTTGCTGGTTTAAAGTCTGTTTTATCAGAGACTAGGATTGCAACCCCTGCTGTGTTTTGCTTTCCATTTGCTTGGTAAATATTTCTCTATTCCTTTATTTTGAGCCTATGTGTGTCTTTGCATCTGAGGTGGGTCTTGTGAATACAGCACACTGATGGTTCTTGACTCTATCTAATTTGCCAGCCTGTGTCTTCTAATTCGGACATTTAGCCCATTTACATTTAAGGTTAATATTGTTACATATGAATTTGATCCACAGTGCAGGAAGTTTATTAAGAAGTGATCTTGAGGGTCGGGTGGGGTGGCTCACACCTATAATCCCAGCACTTTGGGAGGCCGAGGTGGGTGGATCACCTGAGGTAAGGAATTCGAGACCAGCCTGGCCAACATGGAGAAACCCTGTCTCTATTAATAATACAAAAATTAGCCAGGTGTGGTGGTGAGCACCTATAATCCCAAGTACTGGGAGGCTGAGGCAAGAGAATCGTTTGAACCCAGGAGGCAGAGGTTGCAGTGAGCCAAGATAGTGCCACTGCACTCCAGCCGGGGCAACAAGAGTGAGACTCTATCTCAAAAAAAAAAAGAAAAAGAAAAAGAAGTGATCTTGAGAATGAACGGCAGCAAAGTCAGGCAAAGGGAGAAGTTGGGCTGTGATGAGCCACAACAAAGTCCTCAGCTGACTACACAGGGACCTCTGGAATGGAACTGGTCTTTAAAGGTTGTGTTGAATTCAGGCAAGGGAGCCAGGCCTTTATGCTTCTGCATTGACAGGTCATTGGTTGAGGCTGCTCTGGAAAGTACATGTTACCTGAATGAGGCATTCGTCTTCAGCCAAGGCAATTCCAAAAAGGGCTAGCAGCTTGTCTCCCAGCAACAGTTCCTGTAGCTAAGGAAGTGATCTCATCATTCCTGAGGTGAGGCCTGAATGATGCATTGCAGAATCCACAGCTTTTCTTCCTTCCCTGCCTCAATCCTTCTTTCTTTTACTCTTAATTTCCTGGGGTTGTATCCCCAATAAAGCATTAGCATGTGAGCTTTTGTCTCAAGTTCTGTTTTTCTAGAAGACTTGGGCTAAAATAACAAAGCGTTGTGTATGTTTGTTTTGGCTTCTATTTCACAGCCTTAAATGAACATGTGCCAAAATGGAAGTCTCTACTAACATGAAATGTACAGAATTATTACCACACACACACACACACACAGGCTTAATGCAAGATGAATTTGGGGCCAAGATACTTGATTTCTAGTGGAGCTCAACTACTTGTGGATATTAGGAACATAGTTTGGTCTCTCAGATTTAGTTTCTAATTTAATATAGTGGGCATATAATGCCTGATTTTTCCAGTCCCCAAATAACATCAAGTCTGAAAGAATATAATGTATGTCAGAGCACTATGCACCAACACAAGATCCCTACTAACAAATTCTCATCTTCCCCACTTATACTCTCTAGTAAAGGTATTGAATGATGCAGCAGTGATGTCATGCTCCAAGGATCGTTGCCGGGGCCTTATGATCCACAATCACTTACAAATGTGTTGATACTAGAATAGCAGGAAGCTACTAGTTCAAACGTGTCTCTTGTCCCCTACCAAATTTCTGAATGCTCTACCACTGGACACTGAAGTTCTTCTCTCTTGTGATATCTCAGTGAAAGCAAAAAGGCCATAGTGTTGCCCAAGTCCTAGCACCATTGCCCTTAAATCTCAAAATGGGACATTGTAGGGTTAGGCTTGTTGACAGATCCCTGAAAATGAGACAGGCATCTTCTCTGCAGGGAAGAGAAAAGAGTGGAAGGAGAGATACTGAGAATCAAGGCAATGAAAGGGGAAACTGAAATATGAAGTCAGGGGAAAAGATTTCACCTACTTCTTGATTTCAACAAGGTCTCATTCTGATTAAATATAGGTCTGGATCTCTACCAGCGACCACAACAATATACATGACTGCCACAGGATAGCTAAACCATAGCTGCACACTCCTGCCTATGGCCACTTGCCAGTCTACCCTTTTCCATCTACTTCCCTCTGAAACCATCAATGGCTTCCCTCAGTGGGGCTCTCACAGGTCTGTCTTTTGACCTGTGTATGAGAGGGTGATGTTCACAATTATTAGAATAAAAATTTTAGTTCCTTAACTTGAGTCCTACAATTAAAAAGACCTTCATTCTGACTAAGAACGGAAAATGAGAACATGACCCACTCTTGCTTAATTAGCCCCCTCTTTTTCTGCCAAGATTTAATTCTACAAGTCTTTTGAAATGCAGCATATTAGAAATTAAATAACACAGAGTCCTCAAGCACTCTCAGGGGAGGAATGGAGAAAAGTCTTTGAAAAATAGCAAAAGTAATGGGAAAATAATTAAAGGAAACATCTCTGACATATTAAAACTGAAACAAACCATACGCTATGACAGAAAATTATTTCCTATAGCTCTGGATGAAGGCTAAAAGGGAAGGTCCAGTCTGGACCTAGAGGGCTAATCTGGGTTGGCTCAAACTGGAAACTCAGGGCCTTACTCCTCCTGACTCAAGGGCTCTAGGTGGCTGTCCCGCTCCTAAGTATCTGCCACGGAGCCTGCTACAGCACTAGCAGCAATTACTGGAATGTTGGGCATTGACCTACTTTCCAATTTTGTGAACCAGTAAAGCTAATTTAGTGCTCTCTTTTCAATTGCACAGACTTCATTGATTTTTTCAGATAGATAAATGCCAGCCACCCTAGACCTAGACAGCATTGAATAGTCTCTAAGCAGTGCTGCTGTGGTGAACTGAATTGCATAGACAACTACATATGTGCTTCTAGAGAGTATTCTTTATTTGATCTATGCATTCACTCTGAAATGAAATATCTCTAGGCAAATCAACAGAGTTACAAGTGTCACTTATAATCCATCAACTGAAAGGAAATGGCAAGACGCCAAGGAGCCGAGCCTGGGGCCTGTCAGTGATGCCAAGTTGGTGGCTTCAAACTTCAGGTAATTTGAAGAACACTCAAATATTAATTCTGCTCAAATCAGAGAATTTAAATGGAAGGGACCATTGAAACAATGAATGGTAGGGACCATTGAAACAATAAGGAAGGGACCATTGAAATGGAAGGCGCCGTTGAAACTATAAGTAAGGTTCAGTGATCTTCAACTCTTAGGTAGGCTGCAGGGGCAGAGCTGTTCACTGGAATCATGAGGGAGTTTTTTCAAGATATAAGCAGGCTACCTAGACCCTGCTAGCTCAATCTGAGAAAATATTAGAGTCTGGGAGCATTGTGGGGTGGTCTCACAAGTGTTTTAGAAGTTCATCAGGTAATTCTGATAAATGATTTCCCTCACCTCCCTAGAGAACCCACTATTTTAGAGACAAAGAAACTGAGCCCCAAAAGGCATGGTTTATCAAAAACCACTTACCTAGTAAGATGTAGAATTGGGACTCCCTACCCAGATGTTCTGATTCTGAATCCAAAACTTCTTTTATAAATTTACTTCATTTTGTTAGAACATAATCTTTTGTTTAATTTAGGAAGAGGCCAGGCCCGGTGGCTCATGCCTGTAATCCTAGCACTTTGGGAGGCTGAGGAGGACAAACTATCTGAGCTCAGGAGTTCAAGACCAGCCTGGGCAACATGGTGACAGCCACCCTAGACCTAGACAGCATTGAATAGTCTCTAAGCAGTTCTGCTGTGGTGAACTGAATTGCATAGGCAACTACATATGTGCTTCTAGAGAGTATTCTTTATTTGTCTGTCTCTAATAAAAATGCAAAAAATTAGCCAAATATGGTGGCGCATGCACGTAGCCCCAGCTACTCAGGAGGCTGAGGTATAAGAATGGCTTAAGTCTGGGAGATGGAGGTTGCGATGATCCAAGATCACACCACTGAACTCCAGCCAGGGTGACAGAGAGAGACTCTGTCTCAAAAAAAAAAAAAAAAATAGGGACTGTGTGCATTGAGTAACTGTTGATCTGAAAAAATTGATTATAATGTTTTTTCAAATATTAAGATTTTGTATGCAAAGTGGGTTTCTTTAAAGCAGCACATAGTTAGATCCTTCTTTTAATCCATGCTGACAATCTCTACCTTATATTTGGAGTGGTTAGACTATTTACATTTTATGTAATAATAATATGGTTGGGCTTAAATGTCCTATTGGCACTAACCATTTCATTTTCTCTTCTGTTTCTGCCTTTTTAGGGGGTAATGAAGTTCATTAATTCATTTTCAGTTCTATTTCTGTCTATTTCTTTCTATTCTCTATTTCTTTCCATTATTGGTTTATTATCTGTACTCCTTGCTGCTGCTGTTATCATTGTCATGTCTAGGCTTTACAGTACAAATTATTATTTCCACTTTAGAAAGCCAATTATCTTTTCAAGTAAAACATTTTAAATAGAAAAAGCATTTTATATTTGCCTACATATTTTCAAATGCTAGTGCTTTTTTTTTCTTTACATAGATCCAAATTTTCATCTAGTGTCATTTTTCTTCTACCTGAAGGGCTTCCTTTAATGTTTCTTATGGTGCGGGCAACAGTGTGCTAGAGCCAGCTCACAGAGGTTTGCAAGAACAGTGTGTGCATCTCTTCCATACTCTGTCTTCAGAAATGACAGGTTGTTAGCATAAAATTGGTCACTGTAGGAATATTTACAGCACAGAAGTCACAAAATGCTAAAAGTCTAGGTTTATTTTCCTGGAAAGCTACTTGTTAAAGATTTACCATTACACAACTTAATACAGGCCTATTTGGTGATACATTCTCTCAGTTTTCATGTGTCTAAAAATGCCTTGATTTCATTATTATTATTTTTTTAAGACAGAGTCTCACTCTGTCACCAGGCTAGAGTGCAGTGGCACGATCTCGGCTCACTGCAACCTTTGTCTCCTGGGTTCAAGCAATTCTCCTGCCTCAGCTTCCTGAGTAGCTGGAACTGCAGGTGTGCTTCACCACACCCAGCTAATTTTCGTATTTTTAGTAGATAGGATTTTACCACGTTGGCCAGGATGATCTCAATCTCTTGAACTTGTGGTCTGTCCACCTCAGACTCCCAAACTGCTGGGATTAGAGGCATAAGCCACCATGCGCAGCTGATTTCATATAAATTTTTTGAAAAAAGTTCATGACCCCAAAAAGGAGACATATAAAGAAAATAGCATAATCAAATTGCTAAAAACTAGCAATGAAAGAAAAGCTTTAAAATTCCCAAAGAAAAACAGATACACAATATATGGAAAAGTAAAGATGAAAATGACAGCCGACTTCTCAGGAGAAACATTGCAAGCCTGAAGAAATGAAGTAACATCTGTAAATTATTGAAAAGTGTCTGTTCATATCCTTTGCCCACTTTTTGATAGGGTTGTTTGTTTTTTCTTGGAAATTTGTTTTAGTTCTTTGTAGATTCTGGATATTAGCCCTTTGTCAGATGGGTAACTGGCAAAATTTTTTCCCATTCTGTTGGTTGCCAGTTCACTCTAATGATTGTTTCTTTTGCTGTGCAGAAACTCTTAAGTGTAATTAGATCCTATTTGTCTATTTTGGCTTTTGTTGCCTTGCTTTTGGTGTTTTAGTCACAAGGTCCTTGTCTATGCCTATGTCCTGAATGGTATTGCCTAGGTTTTCTTCTAGGGTTTTTATGGTGTTAGGTCTTATGTTTAAATCTTTAAGCCATCTGGAGTTAATTTTTGTATACGGTGTAAGGAAAGGGTCCAGTTTCACCTTTCTGTACATGGCTAGCCAGTTTTCCCAACACCATTTATTAAACAGGGAATCCTTTCCCCATTGCTTGTTTTTGTCAGGTTTCTCCAAGACCAGATGGTTGTAGATGTATGGTATTACTTCTGAGGCCTCTGTTCTGTTCCATTGGTCTATATATCTGTTTTGGTACCAGTACCATGCTGTTTTGATTACTGTAGCCTTGTAGTATAATTTCAACTCAGGTAGTGTGATACCTCCAACTTTGTTCTTTTTGCTTAGGATTGCCTTGGCTATGTGGGCTCATTTTTGGTTCTATATTGAAGTTTAAGGTGTTTTTTTTCCAGTTCTGTGAAGAAGGTCAGTGGTGGCTTGATAGGGATAGCATTAAATTTATAAATTACTTTGGGCAGTATGGCCATTTTCATGATGTTGATTTTTCCTAACTATGAGCATGGAATGTTTTTCCATCTGTTTATGTCCTCTCTTATTTCCTTGAGCAGTGGTTTGTAGTTCTCCTTGAAGAGGTCCTTCATGTCCCTTGTTGTTTGTATTCCTAGGTATTTTATTCTATTTTTAGGAATTGTGAATGGGATTTTGCTCTTGATTTGGCTCTCTGTTTGTCTGTTATCAGTGTATAGGAATGCTTGTGATTTTTGCACATTGATTTGTATCCTGAGACTTTGCTGAAGTTGCTTATCAGCTTAAGGAGATTTTGGGCTGAGACAATGGGGTCTTCTAAATATACAATCATGTCATCTGCAAATAGAGACAATTTGACTTCCTCTTTTCCTAATTGAATACCCTTTATTTGTTCTTAACTGATTGCTTTGACTAGAACTTCCAATACTATGTTGAATAGGAGTGGTGAGAGAGGGCACCCTTAACTACTGCCAGTTTTCTAAGGGAATGCTTCCAGTCTTTGCCTGTTCAGTATGATATTGGCTGTGGGTTTGTCATAAATAGCTTTCATTATTTTGAGATATGTTCCATTGATACCGAGTTTATTGAGAGTTTTTAGCATAAAGGGCTGTTGAATTTTGTTGAAGGCCTTCTCTGCATCTATTGAGATAATCATGTGGTTTTTGTCATTGGTTCTGTTTATGTGATGGATTACATTGATTGATTTGCATAATATGTACAACCAGCCTTGCATCCCTAGGATGAAGCTGACTTGATCATGATGGATAAACTTTTTGATGTTGGATTCGGTTTGCCAGTATTTTATTGAAGACTTTCACATCAATGTTTATCGTGGATGTTGGCCTAAATTTTCCTTTTTAGTTGTGTCTCTGCCAGGTTTTGGTATCAGGATGATGTTGGTCTCATAAAATGAGTTAGAGGGGACTCCCGCTTTTTATATTGTTTGGAATCATTTCAGAGGCAATGGTACCCTGGTAGAATGTACCATCTGGTACATCATTGTACATCTGGTAGAATTCATCTGTAAACCTATCTGGTCCTGGACTTTTTTGGTTGGTAGACTATTAATTGCTGCCTCAACTTCAGACCTTGTTATTGGTCTATTCAGGGATTGAAATTCTTCCTGATTTAGTCTTGGGAGGGTGTAAGTGTCCAGGAATTTATCAATTTCTTGTAGATTTACTGGTTTATGTGCATAGAGATATTTGTAGTAATCTCTGATAGTAGTTTGTATTTCTGTGGAATCAGTGGTGAAAACCCCTTTATCATTTTTTATTTGCGGCTATTCAATTCTTCTCTCTTTTCTTATTAGTCTGGCTAGCGATCTAACTATTTTGTTGATCTTTTCAAAAAACCAGCTCCTGGATTTAATGATTTTTTTTTGAAGGGTTTTTTGTTTCTCTATTTCTTTCCATTCTGCTCTGATCTTAGTTATTTCTTGCCTTCTTGTAGCTTTTGAATTTGTTTAATCTTGCTCCTCTAGTTCTTTTAATTGTGATGATAGGATGCAGATTTTAGATACTTCCTCACTTCTCATGTGGGCATTTAGTGCTATACATTTTCCTCTAGACACTGCTTTAAATGTGTCCCAAAGATTCTGGTACATTGTGTCTTTGTTCTCATTGGTTTTGAAGAACATCTTTATTCTGCGTTCATTTCATTATTTATCCAGTAGTCATCCAGGCACAAGTTGTTTAGTTTCCATGTAGTTGTGCAGTTTTGAGTGAGTTTCTTAATCTTGAGTTCTAATTTGATTGCACTGTAGTCTGAGAGACTATTATGATTTCCATTCTTTTGCATTTGCTGAGGACTGTTTTACTTCCAATTATGTGGTCAATTTTAGAGTAAGTGTGATGCGGTGCTCAGAAGAATGTATATTCTGTGGATTTGGGGTGGAGAGTTCTGTAGATGTCTATTAGGTCTGCTTGATCCAGATCTGAGTTCAAGTCCTGGATATCCTTGTTAATTTTTTGTCCCATTGATCTGTCTAATATTGACAGTGGAGCATTAAAATTTTCCACTATTATTGTGCAGGAGTCTAAGTCTCTTTGTAGGTTGTTAAACACTTGCTTTATGTATCTGGGTACTCCTGTATTGGGTGCATATATATTTAGTATAGTTAGCTCTTCTTGTTGCATTGATCCCGTTACCATCATGTAATGCCCTTCTTTGTCTCTTTTGATCTTGTTGCTTTAATTTCCATTTTATCAGAGACTAGGATTACAATCCCTGCTTTTTTTTGCTCTCCATTTACTTGGTAAATCCTTCTCCATCCCTTTATTTTGAGTCTATATGTGTCTTTGCACATGAGATGGGTCTCCTGAATACAGCACACTGATGAGTTTTGACTCTTTATTCAATTTGCCAGTCTGTGTCTATTGACTGGGACATTTAGCCAATTTACATTTAAGGTTAATATTGTTATATGTGAATTTTGATCCTACCATTTTGATACTAGCTGGTTGTCTTGCCCATTAGTTGATGCAGTTTCTTCGTTGTGTCAATGGTCTTTACCATTTGGTACATTTTTGCAGTGGCTGATACTGGTTGTTCCTTTCCATGTTCAGTGCTTCCTTCAGGAGCTCTTTTAAGGCAGGTCAGTAGTGATGAAATCTCTCAGCAATTGCTTGTCCATAAAGGATTTTATTTCTCCTTCACTTAAAGAAGATATTTATGAAGCTGACAAAAATATGAAAAAAATGCTCATCACTGGTCATTAGAGAAATGCAAATCAAAACCCCATTGAAATACCATCTCACACCAGTTAGAATGGCAATCATTAAAAAATCTGGAGACAACAGATGCTAGAGAGGTTGTGAAGAAAGAAGAACACTTTTACACTGTTGGTGGGATTGTAAATTAGTTCAACCATTGTGGAAGACAGTGTGGCAATTCCTCAAGGATCTAGAAGTAGAAATACATTTGATCTAACAATCCCATTACTGGATATATGCCCAAAGCATTATAAATCATTCTATTGTAAAGACACATGCACACGTATGTTTATTGCAGCACTGTTTACAATGGCAAAGACTTGGAAACAACCCAAATGCCCATCAATGATAGGCTGGATAAAGAAAATGTGGTACATATATACCATGGAATACTACACAGCCATAAAAAATGATGAGTTCGTGTCCTTTGCAGGGACATGGATGAAGCTGGAAACCATCATTCTCAGCAAACTGACACAAGAACAGAAAACTAAACACTGCATATTCTCATGCAGTGTTTAATAAGTGGATGTCGAACAATGAGAACACATAGACACAGAGAGGGGAACATCACACACTGGGGCCTTCTAAAGGGTTGGGGAGGCTAGAGGAGGAATAGCAGGGGGTGGAGGTATTGGGGAGGGATAACATGGAGAAATACCTAATGTAGGTGACGGGCAGGATAGATGCAGTAAACCACCATGTCATGCATGTATATACCTAGGTAACAATCCTGCACGATCTGCACATGTACCCCAGAACTTAAAGTATAATTAAAAAATAATAATAATGATAAATAAATAAATAAATTCTTGAAAGAGATAAACTATCAATCTAGAATTTTATACCCAGCAAAAAATTCTTTTAAAAATGAAGGTGAAATAAGGACTTTTAAGATTTACAAAAACTGAGAAAGCATACTAATGTCTAAGGAGGAATTCAGAAATATGCTCGTGAATTTGACCTGCTTGTGGGTAGGCCATCCAAAAGTCTATGTACCGGAGGAACTGAGGTATCTTTTGGTAGAAAAGACATCTTAAAATAAAAGGGAAGCAGACTGATCTAGTAGTAAAGTTTAATGGTAATGGAGGAAAGGAGAGTGTTATTACATAAGGGAAGTACAAAGTCATTTAGATTTTGCACAGAGCCAGGTCCTGATGGGATTTATATGTGAAGCCAGGAATAAAAACACAGACCTGACTATAATTAAAAACTGAAAGATATTTTTTCCAAAAATTCTATGAGATTTTATGGAGTAATCAAGAACATGTTGACATTCTTTTAACAGACTATAGCACCAGAAGAATTGAGAAACACTCTGTCCAAATTTACACCCATGTGATTATATCTAGATTTGTTTAAGAATGTGGAAAAGACTCATGTGGAAATCACCCAAAATATTAAAGGTATCTTTGCTGAGGGGAAAGAGAAAGTAGCATTTTATTTGATAATGCCCTTTTGTCATGGATGTGGCTAGCATCTTTTGAATTCTCCTCCCATTACTTGGAGTCTATCCTTTATCATGTTTCACCTCTCTGGGGTAGAAGTCAGAAACTCTTTTTTAGCCTCTTTTGCAGCTTGTGTGCAGTCAGATAAGCCATTGTGAAACCTTTATATAGAAAGAAACCAACCTGAGAAGCAGGTACCAAGAGGAATTCATTGTCTGGAATGAATGACCACAGTGACAGGTGGCTGGCCAAGATAACAGAGATGAAAGTTCTGGAATCAAATGCCAAGTAACAGTGAGGCAAGTTATATATCTGTGCTAAGTAGCAGCAGTAGCAGCAGCAAGATCTGTGTTGGATTAACCTCAGTGTGTGGTTTGGTTTATTATTGTTCCTCGTTCCATAGCTTCCAAGGCCCATTCTCTAGACCTCTCAGAGAGTCTGTGAGTTTCCTAATATCTTTAATAAATTTCTTTACTGTGTAAACCAATATGATAAGGTTCTATTGTTTTCATCTTAGATGACCAGCTGTTACAATTTCTATCACATCCTGATACTCAGGGTCATAATCAGTACTTCCTAAAACATTCCTATACTCTCTCATTCCCCCAAAGTGCTAAATTTTCCGGATTTGACTTTGCATACTCATGTGCAGTCAACTGGCAGATAAAATATTTTTCCAATGTATTCCTGACACAGCTCCAAAGAGCCTTGTAAACCCCACAAGACCTCAACTTGGCAAATATTGAGTATCTTTCAAGGGGCACCAGAGGAATATTGAATAAAAGGACTTATTCAGGCATATCTTCAGGAATCAGATTGTTTCATTTCCTTTTTTAATGGAAAGAGGACCTGTGATGGGAATTGTATATTCTCTTGTACACCAGGATACGTGGTGGAACCCTCATTCTCAACGTGAAGACTCTGCCACAGGTACTTGGAAGAACAATTAATGTTTTGGTCATCTAAGCAGCCACCAACTGTCTTTTCCACCATGCACACTTTACAAAAACAGCAGAATAATTTATTAAAAAATCAATCTGGAGTCCTCACTACAGAGCAGGAAGGGATTTTGACCAATTAAGAAATAGTGTTGAAAAATTTAGCTATTCGAGTTTTTGATATAACTTAAATTCCTCCTCTGTTTTTAGAAATATAAAAAGATAATCTTGAACATGCAAGTTTTTCTTACCATGTTTAAAATAATTTTGTAATTGACCATGATTTTATATATGTAGTGGCACAATAACTGGAATTAACATAATTTTATCTTTTAATAGCTTTTATCTCCTAGTGCTCCTGAGATTGTCTTTCTGTGATCCTTCTCGCTTCCACTCACCCTCCTTCCCTTTTCCAGCATTCAGTAAACCTTCTGCCTTTTGATACATTAGTTTCTGGCAGAAGAAGAGCGATGCCTTCATGCATACAAATGCGATTGATAACAAGTAACAACTAACTCTTTGACAGGTGTTTGCATTTCAACTTTAAGCCAAGAGGATGGATTGATCTGAGAGTCTGCTTGTGGCTTTCTTGTCAGTTCTGGATTTATGTTCTTTGTGAAGCTGCCGACCCTACTCACAGCCAGTATACAGAACAATACCATAGGTTGGCCCTGCCTGTCTACCTCGGAAGCTGAGTGTACATTTGTAGGTGTATATTTTCTTTCTCTATGGTTTTCTAAGTAATGTATACAAGAAGTACAAAAAATTTAAAAACTAAAAAAGCAAGTCTTAGAAGTCATTATAATGCCTGTGGGGTGTGCTATTTTGTACACAGCCAGAATGCACCTTCCTGTAATGTTATCTGCCTCCTGTAGGGACTAGACCTGCTGCAAGGAGCATTTGCCTTCAGGAGTAGTCTGATGGCTCTCGTTGGTGAGGCTAGCGGCACACTTAGTGGTCAAGAAGGTGCACCAAACTCTGTCAGGAGCAGAGCCATTTCACCCACTGTGACTCCAGGCATGCAATA
Organism: Aotus nancymaae; assembly: GCF_030222135.1. Classification (NCBI taxonomy): domain Eukaryota; kingdom Metazoa; phylum Chordata; class Mammalia; order Primates; family Aotidae; genus Aotus; species Aotus nancymaae. The sequence goes on from NW_026988413.1 coordinate 38,549,466, forward strand.
ACAGTTATTTGCATTTGTTATATTGGCTAGTAATTTCAAACACTTTCATACACAGCTACTTTGGGAGGACAGCAGGAGAGGAACTTTTCCTATTTGGCAGGCAGGTTTCAGAGTGAATGCAGTTACTCAGGTGACACATATAGGAATGCTAGGGAAGGAACTAAACTGATTGTAAATCTAGCGCTTTTTCTCCCACATCCTACTGTTTGTCATGCATCTCCGTTTCTCTCTCTCTTGTGTTTCTCCCCCCTCCACACACACACACACACACACACACACACACACACACACACACAGTATGAGAGGCTGATGAATATCAAACTAGCCCTTGTATGAAGAATATGTTTATAAGGATCTACAGAAATATCACACTGGCTTGATAAGATAACAGAACTCCTTCTGCATAGGGAAGAATTCAGCCCTTCATCTCACAAATATTTATTGATATCGCCTATTTTATATGATGCATTGGAAGAAGTACTGGGATACACTAGTACATAGAGCTGATAGGATCCCAGATCTCCTGGAGCTAATTTCACCATAAAGAAAATGAGAGCAGTTGATTATGTTAACAGTAAATGTTTAGGCTCACGTTTGCTTATGAGCCCAGCTGATTCCCTGTATGACTCACCCATCACCCATCACATTCTGCCTTATGCTGTAATTTTCTTATTAAAAGCCTCTTTTCTAGCTCGTTATAAATCCTACAGGGCAGAGGTCACAGATTTTTATAACCACCAAGTCAAGGGAGGGGAAGGGAGGATAATACTTGAAAAATTCCAGGGATAGCTCTCTGTAAAAGGAGTTGACGGCCATTGGATGAATTGTTAGTGTTTAGATTCTAAATAATTCCACCTGGTCCCTCTAGAGTCAGATGTTTTCTTTATGTAAAAAGAAAAAAAAAAACAAGTTGCCCACAAAAATGTAGCAAGTTTGGACTTTCAAACTGTGTTTGGGTCTATCAAAATTGCTTGAGCAAAACATTAGAGTTACCCGTTTTATGTAGGCAAGACATAGGTATCTAGCAGCTACTATCTAAAGAAAGATGTCTGTATGCTTCACTGTGGTATACATGGTACAAAACACCTGCATGTGCAGCCTCCATTTCTCTGTAAGCAGGTGATAGTGAATAGAGTGCCCAGATGCTCCATCATGAGGGAGGGCTAGCTTGCCTTCTGCATCTTTTCCTTAGCTCTTTTTCTGGCATCTTCCATATTTGTTTTCTTTAAAAAAATAGGAAATAATATGATAGGAATATTTTAAACTTTAATATTTATGTTCAGCAGACATTTATGCATATATACCATGTGCCAGCAGCTATGATACTGATCACTTTTCATAAAGAGCTTCTAATCTGTATGTGAGTTAAGAGACCTGCACACAAAAGTATAGCTTAAGGTTATTAAGAAAATGACACAGAGACACATAAGACAGGGATGGGAACATTGTAAGAGGAGAGTAAATTGAGTAATTAGTAGATAACTGATTAATTTGTTCCAACAATAATATATAATTAAACCACGTTTTAGGAACTTTGGAAGTTTGCTGGGAATATGGAAGAAAATAAAATAAGCTAAGTCCTTGAACTGATAAAATTTAAATTCTAGTGGAAGAGACAGGTAATAAATAAGCAAGAAGCAACTAATGTCACAATATATTTTGTTTCCAACCAACCCTAACATGTTCTCTATGCCACAGCCCTCCTGAGTAACTTGTTATGCTACATATGAGCCATCTTCATTCACATTTCTCAGATGGTGTGTCCTCACATACAAAAATTTCCTATACTTCTTGTTTGACTTAGATGGTTCCTTCCACCCTTCAAGGCTCAGCAGCTATCCTTCCAAGCATTTCCTCATAATTCCAGAAAAAGTCAACACTCTCTCCTCTGGGTTGCCATGATACTCGATACATTGGGACTTGATTTCTGTAAGTATAGCAATGAAATGCAAGTAATTGCTTATATTCCTTTCTACCATTAGACAAGGAGTCTCTCAAGAGAAAGGGCCATGGGTGATTTATTCTTTCCATGCCCTGTGCCTAGAGATCACCTGCACATGGGGATGAACTATACTGTCAACCACAGTGACAGCAGTGACACAAACTAAAAGTACCAACAACACACTGGGCATTCCACAAAGTAAGTGAATTCCACACATTTCTCTGAGTTACATATTTTATTATTCTCTTTGTTTTATAAATGAGAAAACTCAGAACCATGGAGGTTATGTGATTTGCCCAAGGCCAGAAAGCTAGTAAGGGAAAAACACCTGATGAGTGACTAAACAAATTGAATTTTAGTTTATTATTAACAGAGAACTCTGTGCACATGTGCTGATCCATAAAACTTAGATATTCATAAGTACCTGCTTAAAATTTCTTCAAGATTTGAGAAATATTGATTATTATTATTATCATAGCTGCAAAATCCAGTTATGTAGAATGTTTCATGAACCTGAACAATGTATATAATTTTAAAATTTAGAGAATAAATCATCTACATGAAGGAACTCTGATGCATACAATTCCCAGAGAAGCAATTGAAAATCTTAGCCTTTATTTTTTTTCCTGGACACATATTTTCTCTAATTCTCCAATTTCTTGAAGACAGCTGTTAGAAGGAAATGAGGCAAGGGATTTAGGGGTAGTCATGAGACTTAAAAATAGAAACTTGCATTTTTTAAGCATGCAGTGTCTTTTTTTTCTTCCATTGCACAATATACCATGTCTGTGACCACATAGCTGATAGTCATTATATCCGGGACAATCATCGTGGACACAGTAGCTCATTTTCATAGTTTACATAGAGAAATTGAATCAGAAATATTGACATTGTCTGCCTTATTCAATTTGCCTATATTACAGAGGCCCTGGGTTCATTGGATAATTGTTCACTCTTGTGCTCATGAGCTTCAGTAGGGACAATAAAGACCAAATCTGAACATGTTTATTCCCATTGGTCTGAAGTACTACACTAAATTTTTGTTTGCAAAAGCTTTGAGATCTGTATAGTAAGGATATCATGAAAAGGTAGGATGTTCTTTTTTTTTTTTTTGAGAAGGAGTTTCACTCTTGTTGCCCAGGCTGGAGTGCAATTGTACAATCTCAGCTCACAGCAACCTCTGCCTCCCAGGTTTAAGCGATTCTCCTTGCTTCAGCCGCCTGAGTAGCTGGTTTTACAGGTGCCCACTGCCATGCCTGGCTAATTTTTGTATTTTTAGTAGAGATGGGGTTTCACTGTATTGGGCTGAATAGTCTTCATCTCCTGACCTCGTGATCCTCCAGCCTGGGCCTCCCAAAGTGCTGGGATGACAGGCATGAGCCACTGCACCCAGTCGAATTTTTTGTATTTTTAGTAGAGATGGAGTTTTGTCATGTGGGCCAGGCTGGTCTCAAACTCCTAACCTCAGGTGATCCACCCACCTCAGCCTCCCAAAGTGATGGGATTATAGGCATGAGCCATCACACCCAGCCAGATGTTCTTTTTAACAATGTCTTCCTGATATCTGTTTTCTTTGCCATAAAAGTATCTATCTTGATAGATGGAGAATAAAGAAAATTTTGACCATTCTCTCCAGGGTCATTTTAATCAGCCTACTGCCTGAGTACTCATAATACCAACAGCATTCATTTTGAAAAATTCCTTTCAGTCATCCTAAATAAATGAACCATTTGAAATGCAATCAGGGAATGAGCTTGGGTATTGTAAACATACATGCTTACAATCTTGACATTTTTAAAAATATTCATATTATTGAGCTAGAAAAATATTACTAGCAGTATTAAACCGGATATCATTTAAAATTCATATACTTTTTCCTGCCACTAAAAATGTGAGATAATCTTCAGGGACTGAGCCATCTCTGGGCAGGAAGGAGGTCTGGCCTCACAAAACAAAGAGGAATCCATGGTTTGCCTTGGGTCCAACTTCAAATTATTAAGGAAGGCCCTAGAGAAGGGAAAGATTCTTAGAAGGGGTATTTATGAATTCCTATCAAATAAATAGAAGCTTTAAAGGATTCCATCTTGTTTCAGAAGAAGCCAGGACCTTAAGTCAAGGGCCACAATTGTTAAGATTTTGCAGCCTTCAGGAGAATGTCAAATATGTTAGTTACATTTGTTATCCCCTGTTCGTTTCATATTCTGAGTTGTGGTGAAACCCTTAAAACTAAACGGGAGACATGAAGGCAGCTGGAAGGCTATGGAAGAGCCTGCAAGAGCAAGTGGTGGCAAGGAAAGAATGTAACTAAAATTTATAAGGCAGACCTTTAGGAAAGGAGACTGGAAACTGGAGCATGGGCTTATGCTGCAGTCCACAGGTGGAATTTCTTCCTCCTCAGGGAGGCCTCAGCTCTGCTCTTAAGGCCTTTTAACTGACTGCATCAGGACTGCATCAACTATTAAGGATAATCTACTTTACTTAAAATCAGCTGATTATACATATCAATCACATCTACAGCATACCTTCACAAAAACACCTCATTTAGTGTTTGATTGAAGAGCTGAGTATTACAGCATAGCCAAGTTGACACACCAAAGTGTCCTTCAGCTGGGCGCGGTGGCTCACACCTGTAATCCCAGCACTTTGGGAGGCCCGGAAGGGCAGATTACCTGAGGTCAGGAGTTCAAGACCAGCCTGGGCAACATGGTGAAACCCTGTCTCTACTAAAAATACAAAAATTAGGCAGACATGGTGGTGCACACCTGTAATCCCAACTACTGGGGAGGCTGAGACAGGAGAATCACTTGAACCCAGGAGGCGGAGGTTGCAGTGAGCTGAGATCACGCCACTGCACTCCAGCCTGGGTGACAGAGCAAGACTCTGTCTCCAAAAAAAAAAAAAAGTGTCCTTCACAATGCACCCCTTGTCGTCTCAGCACCCATACACATTGCCTTAAACCATACCTAACCTTCACATAAAGATAATAACAAAGTCGTTTTTCTACTTAACATGATAAAACTATCCTACATAAAACTGAAAACAAAATAATCTTTTTCCAGAAGAGGATGTAAATTCCTTGGGTGATAGTCATTCACTTTTCTCATTGATATCCTGTTACTTAAGTACAGTGATGTAAAGTTAACTTATTAATGTATCTTATGTTAGATGTTAAGGGAGGGAAGAAACACACACACACACACACACATATAAAAAGAAGAAAAAGTAGGGTTTTGGTGTTTAAATTGATACTACATTTCCTGTAGCCTGATAAAATATATCTATTATTATAACATGTTTCTGAGAGCTTTAAACTACTTCCCTATTTTTATGCAATCATTTTAAAGATTATGGCTACATCTAATTTAGATGATCATTAAATCTAAATTCAAGAGAATAAAGCACCATTAATTCCAAAGGAAAAATTTTATATTAAGAAGTAGAGGTATGAGGGATATTTTATTATAATGTCCTTGTTATCAAAAAATGTCTTTATTTATGTGGGTGCCACATTGAACACAGTGTCTCTCAAAGTTTGTCAACTGGAAAAAAAAGTTGAAATCTATTTTTCTTGAGGAAATTGGAGATGTCATTAATAATTTTTGATTGGTAAAAGGTCTTATTTATTTGTTGAGGATTTGAGCTCTCTTTAAGAATTTATTTCAAAGGAACAAATACTTTGAATAATAATTATCTGAGTATGTTTAAACTAGGTAAGAAAAACATGGTGTTGTTTAATTGTCAATAGATTGGTACAAGATTGGATCAACAGTTGATGTGTTCAATTTTAGTATGTAGAGGTTTTGTAGGTTTCTTAGGTTTCAGTTTTTCTCTCCAAAAAAAATACCTAAAATTGCGGAAGTGCCTCTGGGTAGAAGCTGGAAAAATTTTGAGGACAATGATAGGAAAAAACCTAGAATGGTCAGGTGCAGCAGCTTATGCCTGTAATCCCAGCACTTTGGGAGCCTGAGGCAGGCAGATCACTTGAGGTCAGGAGTTCAAGACAAGCCTGGCCAACATGGTGAAACCCAATCTCTACCAAACAATAGAAAAATTAGCTGGTGTGGTGGTGCATGCCTATAGTCCCAGCTACTTGAGAGGCTGAGGTGGGAGAATCTCTTGTAACTGGGAAATGAAGTTTGCAGTGAACTGAGATCTGGCCACTGCACTCTAGCCTGGGCGACAAAGTGAGACCCTGTCTCAAAAAAAAAAAAAAAAAAAGAAAAGAATAAAACCTAGATTATGTTGAACAGACTATTGATAGAAATACGGATTTCAAAGATGACAATGGTGAGGCTCAGAAGGAAGTGAAGAACATTGTGGAGATAGCTTGTATTGTCTTAGAGAATACATATACAATCATGAACAGAATATTCGTAAAAAATATGAACCTTAAAGGCACTGCTACTGAAAACTCAGTCAGCAATGAAGAATATATGATTAAAAACTGGAGGAAAAGAAATTTTTGTTATACAGTGGCAGAAACTGTAAGTCTGAATTGTGTTCTATAGTTGTGTGGGAAGCATAACTTGTATGTGATGAATTTGGATATTTAGCTGAGATGTCCAAGAAAAGTGTTGACAATAGGACCTTGTTTCTCCTTGCAGCTTTTAGTAAAATGTGTGAGGAAAGAGAAATTTGAGGCAGGAAGTATTAAGCAAAAAGGAACCAGCACTTGGTGATTTGAGAGGTGCTCAGCCTATTCAGATTGCAAAGGATGCTAAAATTAGGAAATTCACTATTGAGAATGCGTGCTATGGAGAGAATTCTAAGTTTGGCTGGACAATCTTTTGCTGAAGAGATTAGGTGTGTGACTCATGAATCCACTCAATCATTCAGAAACAGCCAGGAATAGAGACAGGATTATCCAGGAAAGATCTGCGAAGTACATTACTCTCTAATAATGTATGTCTCTGTAACATACACAGGAGACCCACGTTTTTGATACTGTTGTATAAGCAGAAACCTTGCCAGCATGGATTGAAGGGAACAGAGGTAAGGCAAGTGAAACAGGGCTGTTGGACTTTTAAAATTCCATACTCAGAAAATGAGTTGATAGAGCAACTCAGCTTAACTTTGTTTAAACATGAATCCTTAAAAAAAAAAAAAAAAAAAGGAATGATGACTCTTGAGTGCAGCAGCCTGAGTACAGAGGCAGAGGCCAGAGGTGTAGAATTAAAGACTAGAGCTGTAGGCACAGACATCTTCAGAGCTCCTGAAGGCACAGAAGACAGAGCCTTGAGCCACAGAAATGGAACAGAACTTGCCTTGCTGGATTTCAAACTTGCTTGGGGTCAATTATCCCCTTTATTCTTTCTATTTTCTCCCTTTTGAAATGGGAATGTCTATTCTATGCCTGCCCCACCAATGTATTTTGGAAGCAGATAACTTGTGTCCTAGTTTCACAAGTCCACTGATGGTTAGGAATTTTGCCTCTAGATCAATAATACTTAGAGTCTCACCCATACCTGACTGGAGGATTTAGATGATGACATTTGGAACTTTTTGAGCTGATGATAATTAGATAGGATTTTGAACATAGAGTAGATGCTGTAATGGGTCAAGACATTTGAAGGTATTGGGATGAAATGAATGGGTTTTGTGTATAGGAAAGATGTAAATTTGGAGGGGCCAGAGAGTATAGTGTAGTTTGGGGTTAAACAGTGGCTCCCCAAAAGTTATACCCATACCATAATACCTGAAGTCTGGGAAGGTGATTTTATTTGGAAAAAGTGTTTTTGCAGATGTAACTAACATCTACCTGGTTATCCGGATGGGATCTAAATTTATTGACAAATGTCCTTATAAGAGACACACATAAGAGAGAGAGAAAAGAGGAAGAGAGCATGTAAAGACGGAGACAAAGTAGATGAGGGCACCGCAAACCCAGGAATGCCAACAGCCACCAGAAGCTGGAAGAGGCAAAGAATTGGTGCCTCTTCCTAGAGCCTCTGGGGGATCAGCCTTACTGACATTTTGATCTCAGACTTCTTGCTTTTATAATTGTGACAGTGTAAATGTTTGTTGTCTAGAACCACCAAGCCTGTGGCAATTTTTTTACAGCAACCCTAGGAAACTAAAAAGTCATCACATAGTAGAAAATGTGTGTGGGGTTCCCTCATGCAATTTTTCAATAACATTCTAGAATATACACAAAAGAGTGATTTCCTCTTTTCAGAAGTCATCTTGGATCTCAAAAGCATTATGCTAAGTAAAAGAACCCAGGCTCACTTACAACATACTGTGTGATTCCATTAAGGTAACAGTATGCATTTTATCTGGAGAAAGCTAGAAAAATTATAGTGCAAGAAAAGAGATTAGTGGTTGTCAGGGGCTCAGGGAGGAGGGAAACAACTCCACAGAGGGGTTCAAGGAATCTATTGAGGATGATGAACATAGTCTATATTTTGACCATGATGGTAGTTATACACTTGTATAAGTTGGTCAAAACTTATAGAACTGTATACCTAAAAAGGGTATATCTTACTGTCTATACAGTATACCACAATAAATCTGACCTTAAACATTTTTACCTTCTGCTGTTATAGGCTTATGTAACTCTTGTTTTAACTGCTTGGAGCAAGTAATATGAAAACATATAAATATCAGTCTCACATTGTTATTTATTTATAACTGCAATAGACTTGGTTTTACATGAATTTTTTAGTTTTTTGATATGAATCTACTCACTTCCAAAGGGCAATGATTTTCCTACCCTTGAGGATATACTAAAAAAAAATACACATATTCTGCCCTTAGTTCCTAAATAAGATTTTTAAAAATGTTTTGCTAATTAAGTATATAACAGCCAACAGTGACTACTTTGTTTAGTTTAACTTAACAAATATTTATTTAGTATCTTATGTAGAAGGCACTATGCTAAGTGTAGGACTGGAAGTAAAAGTGGTTACAGAGAAAATTAAGAAACAATTCTTCAATACGTAGATGTATAAAATAAGAAGCAAGTAACTCTAATTTTAAAAAAAAATTAAAAAAAAATTCAGGTCAGACACAGTGACTCACACCAGTAATCCCAGCACTTTGGGAGGACGAAGCAGGCAGATTACTTGAGGTCAGGAGTTCGAGACCATCCTGGCCAACATGATGAAATCTTGTCTCTACCAAAAATACAAAAATTAGCTGGATGTGGTGGTACACACCTATAGTACCAGCTACTTGGGAGGCTGAGGCAGGAGAATCGCTTGAGCCTGGAAATTGCAGTGGAGATTGCAGTGAGCTGAGATCATATCACTGTACTCCAGCCTGGGTGTCAGAGTGAGGCTCTGTCTTCAAACAAACAAACAAACAAAACAGATTCAAACAAAATGTTTTCAGGTCTTTGAAGAGAAAGCAATTACAACCAGTGAAAGTGTCTCTTTTAAATAGGTGAAATGATTTTAAAAATGGTTAATGGAGGATGTGAATTTCAATAAGATGGGGCATTTCAGGTAGAAGGAACTGCTTGGGCAAAGGTGCAGAAATAGTAACATACTCAGGGAATGGTGAATAGTCTCTTTGACCAGAAATTAGAGTACATGCAGAGGAGGGAGAGAAAAATGAGATAGTGGATTTAAAATAGCGTTCTGCATGTCTTAAATATCAAGTTGAGGCATTTATACGTAACTAGGTGGTGAGTGAGGAGTTATTAATGTATCTGTTTAGAACTTGAGAATTTGAAGAATCTGATAAAAGCTATGAATATATTTCCCTAAAAATGTGCACGGGTATATAAAATGTTGCATACCATCTCAAGAGGTTCACAGACACCTGGAGGTTCTCCAGACTCTTCCCTCACTGGTTACCCCTGGATTTAAAAATGTTTGAGAAGGAGCTGATATAAGGGAACTATCATTTCATGTTATTTTATTTCACTCCTCCATACATGATCAGAATGGAGAATTAGAGACAGTGACACAACTTAAGTTGAGAGTTTTAAAGTATGTACATTAGAATTACCTACAGGGGGCCGGGCGCGGTGGCTCACGCCTGTAATCCCAGCACTTTGGGAGGCCGAGGCGGGTGGATCACGAGGTCAAGAGATCGAGACCATCCTGGTCAACGTGGTGAAACCCCGTCGCTACTAAAAATACAAAAAATTAGCCGGGCATGGTGGCACATGCCTGTAATCCCAGCTACTCAGGAGGCTGAGGTAGGAGAATTGCCTGAACCCAGGAGGCGGAGGTTGCGGTGAGCCCAGATGGCACCATTGCACTCCAGCCTGGGTAACAAGAGCGAAACTCCGTCTCAAAAAAAAAAAATAAAAAAAAAAAATAAGAATTACCTACAGGGTTTATAAAACATCAATCTCCCTAAGTCCCTCCCCAAATATACTAAATGTCTCCAGTGGTGGGGCCATCTGAGATACGTTTTTAAGTACCTACCTGACTGTGATGCACATTGAATTCAGAAAAATGCTGATTTTGTGATGAAGAGGGCATTGTAGTGGACAGCGTGTCTTTTGACTTTCCAGCACCACATGGAAGGAACAGGAAGAACTCAAGCACAAAACTGTAAAAGATATTTTTTTCAACTACACTGATTCTCAAGACAATCCTATAATCAGTACCAATTTAGGACAAACATAGGAACATCTTCAGCTACAGTGTGTTAGACAGGACTGAATTTACCCTGGAGAAAGCTGTCACCTTTACATTAGCCAGAACATTTAAAAAGAACATTAGCATCATATATTCATAGTGTTGAAAGCTACTGATGGGTCCCAGTAGACTAAGATAAACAGTAATCATCCTTAACCTTAAATGATCACCTGCCACAGCAGCCAGAGAAGCTTCTGCTCTGTGTCTTGATCTGAGAAAAAGATCCACAGTTACACTTATGTATCAGTCAATCTTTCCAGGAAGGATTTTGCAAACTGACAGTAATTGGCACGGTCCTGGAATCAGTAGGGTCTGTTGCTTATCAGGGTTTTGTGGGATTCTGTTATCTTTTCATTTTTATAAAATAATCACCATGACTGTATTCTTAAAAATACTATTGATCCCTGACATTTTTTTCTTCTGACATTCCACACATTCATTTCTGGTTAGGAACACATTTTATGATTTAATATTAAACTACCAAATCAAGGTATTATACATCCTGATTATTTTTTAACCACAAACACAAAAATAAGTGTGAGAAATATGCTGATTAAGGAGTTAGTTGTTAAATGAAGCTGTCATTTTCATTTTCTAGAAATTCCAAGCTTGCTCATTGAATATTTACATAGCAAGCAGATATACTAGTATCTGTATCTGAGTTTTCAGTTCATCCAACAATAGTCATAGTACCTGCGTAAACAGCCATTTTTATTCTTCCTTGGGCATGGGAGAATGTATACATTTATTGTTTCAGAGTTCCCAGTACCTCTTTTCCTCTTCTTCTTGTTACAGAAACCCTGCTTCTTTTGGAGAGCTCTTCCTTCTCCACTCTAGTCATAAGGACTTTTTTTTTGAAGCTGTCAGTCACAGAACCCCACTCTGTCCTAGACTAGACCAATTGTGTTACCTCGCCTAATTAATGAGCCATCTGATTGACCTGAAAGTGGGCACAGTCAGAGTTTCTTCCCAAATATTTTTTGAGTGGAAATTGGAGTAGTCAGGGGGATCTTGATGGGAGGATGAAGAGTTCTCTCCTCTGTGATGAAGCTGAAAATGTGTGATTCTAGAGAGGCTAGCAGCCATGTGCCCAGGCACACTGAGAAATCAGAAGTGTACAGTAATGAAAGCATCACACAGAAAGAGAGGTGGTTCTTAAGGAACTCTTTTAGTTCTAAGAGCCACCCTAATATGTTTTAGTACTGTGCTATTTAATACAGTAGCCAACAGCTACTGAACTTCCAGTACGATGTTGAACAGGAGTGCTGAGAGTGGGCATCCTTGTCTTGTCCCAGTTCTCAGAGGGAATGCTTTCACCTTTTCCCCATTCAGATTTATGATGGCTGTGTATTTGTTATAGATGACTTTTATTGCATTGAGGTATGTCCCTTGTATGCTGATTTTGCCAAGGGTTTTAATCATGAAGGAATGCTGGATTTTGTTGAATGCTTTTTCTGCATCTATGGGAATGATCATATGGTTTTTGTTTTTGATTCTGTTTATTTGGTGTATTACATTTATTGACTCACATATGTTAAACTGTTCCTACAGCCCTGGTATGAAACCCATACGATCATGGCGAATTATCTCTTTGATATGTTGTTGGATTCGGTTAGCTAGTATTTTGTTAAGGATTTTTGCATCCATGTAGATCAGAGATATTGGTCTGTGGGTTTCTGTTTTGGTTATGTCCTTTCTTGGTTTGGGGATTAGGATAATACTGGTTTCATAGAATTATTTAGGGAGGATTCCCTCTTTATCTGTCTTGTGTAATAGTGTCAGTAGCATTGGTACCAATTCTTATTTGAATGTCTGGTAGAATTCTATGTGAATCTATCTGGTCCTGGACTTCTTTTTGTTGGTAATTTTTTAACTTACCACTTACATCTCAATGCTTGTTATTGGTCTGTTTGGGGTATCTGTGTCTTCCTGATATAAGCTAGAAGGGTTGTATCTTTCCAGGAATTTATTCATCTCCTGTAGGTTTTCTAGTTTGTGCGCATACAGTTGTTCATAGGAGCCTTGAATGATGTTTTGTATTTCTGTGGTGTCAGTTGTAATATCTCCCATTTTGTTTCTAATTGAGCTGATTTGGATTTTCTCTCTTTTTTTCTTGGTTAATCTTGCTAATGATCTATCAGTGTTATATATCTTTTCAAAGAACCAGATTTTTTTTTTCATTTATCTTTTGTTTGTTTTTTGTTTTTGTTGCTAGAATTTCATTTAGTTCTGCTCTGATCTTGGTTATTTCCTTTCTTCTGCTGGGTTTGGGTTTGGTATGTTCTTGTTTTTCTAGTTCCTTGAGGTGTGACCTTAGATTGTCTGTGTTATTTCAGACTTTTTTATGTAGGCATTTAGGGCTGTCTTTGCTTTTAGCACTGTCTTTGCTATATCCCATAGGTTTTGATAGGTCGTGTCACATTGTCTTTCAGTTCAAATAATTTTTTAATGTCCATCTTGATTTCATCATTCAGGAACAGGTTATTTAATTTCTATGTATTTGCATCAGTTTGAAGGTTCCTTTTGGAGTTGATTTGCAGTTTTATTCCACTGTGGTATGAGAGGGTGCTTGATATCATTTCAATTTTCTTAAATATATTGAGGCTCATCTTGTGGCCTATCATGTGGTCTAACTTGGTGGAAGTTCCATGCACTGTTGAATAGAATGTAGATTCTGCAGTTGTTGGGTAGAGTATTCTGTAAATATCTGTTAAGTCCATTTGTTCCAGGGTATAGTTTAAATCCATTGGGTCTTTGTTGACTTTCTGCCTTGGTGACCTATCTAGTGCTGTCATTGGAGTATTAAAGTTTCCCACTATTACTGTGTTACTGTCTCTCTCATTTCTTAGGTCTAGCATTAATTGTTTTATAAATTTGGGAGCTCCAGTGTTAGGTGCATATATAATTAGGATTGTGATATTTTCCTGCTGATCAAGACCTCTTATCATTATATAATGTCCCTCTTTGTCTTTTTATTTATTTATTTTTTTAAATATGGAACGCTTCACGAATTTGCGTGTCATCCTTGCGCAGGGGCCATGCTAATCTTCTCTGTATCGTTCCAATTTTAGAATATGTGCTGCCGAAGCGAGCACCCTCTTTGTCTTTTTTTAACATCGGTTGCTTTAAAGTTTGTTTTGTGTGATAGAATAATAGCTACTCCTACTTACTTTTGCTGTCCTTTTGCATGGAATGTCTTTGTCCACCCCTTTAAGTTAAGTTCATGTGAGTACTTATGTGTTAGATGAATCTCTTGATGGCAGCAGATAGTTGGTTGGTGAATCCTTATCTATTCTGCAATTCTGTATCTTTTAAATGCAGCATTTAGGCCATTTACATTCAATGTTAGTATTAAGATGTGGGGTACTAGTGCATTCATTGTGCTATTTGTTGCCTGTATAACTTGTTTTATTTTTTAATTGTATTTTTGTTTTAGGTCCTGTGAGATTTATGCTTTAAAGAGGCATCTATTTTTATGTGTGTTCCAGGATTTGGTTCTAGATTTAGAGCTTCTTTTAGCAGTTCTTGCAGTGCTGGCTTGGTACTAGTGACTTCTCCAAGTATTTGTTCAACTGAAAAAGACTATATCTTTTCTTCATTTATGAAGGTTAGTTTTGCTGGATACAAAATTCTTGGCTGCTAATTGTTTTTTTTAAGGAAGCCGAAGATAGAGCCTGATCCCTTCTAGCTTGTAGGTTTTCTGCTGAGAAATCTGCTGTTAATCTGATAGGTTTTCCTTTCTATGTTACCTTGTGCTTTTTCCTCACGGTTCTTAAGATGGTATTAACTTTAGATAACTTGAGGACAATGGGCCTACGCAATGATCTTTTAGTGATGAATTTCCCAGGTGTTCTTTGAGCTTCTTGTATTTAAAAAGCTAGGTCTCTAGCAAGACCAGGGAAGCTTTCCTCAATTATTCCCCCAAATATGTTTTCCAAATTTTAGATTTCTTCTCTTCTTCAGGAACAGCAATTATTCTTAGGTTTGATCATTTAACATAATCCCAAACTTTTGGAGGCTCTGTTCACTTTTTCTTATTCTTTTTTCTTTGTCTTTGTTGGATTGGGTTAATTCGAAAACCTTGTCTTTAAGCTCTGAAGTTCTTTTCCTTGTTCAATTCTGTTACTGAGACTTTCCAGATAATTTTGGATTTCTTTAAGTGCATCCATTATTTTCTGAAGTTTTGATTGTTTTTTATTTATGCTATTTCACTGAAGATTTCTCACTGCATTTCTTGTATCATGTTTTTTATTCCCTTAAATTGGACTTCACTTTTCTCTGGCACCTCCTTGATTAGCTTAATAACTGACCTCCTGAATTATTTTTCAGGTAAATCAGGGATTTCTTCTTGGTTTGGATCCATTGCTGGTGAGCTAGTGTGATTTTCAGGGATGTCAAAGAGCCTTGTTTTATTGTATTACCAGAATTGTTTTTCTGATTTCTTCTCATTTGGATAGCCTATGTCAGAGTGGAAGTCTAGAGCTCTAGGTTGCTGTTCAGATTCTTTTGTGCCACAGGGAGTTCCCTTGGTGTAGTTAAGTAAACCTCTGTGAGTCAATTTCCTCTTCTATAATATAGAGATAATTTTTGTCCTTCATCCTTCATAAAGTTATTTGGATAAACATTAAAACTACTTATAAATTGCAGGTTGATATACAAATGTGATATATTTTTATTATGTAAAGAAACTGCTAGTAATATTTTGCTACTTGGCACACTAATCAGAAGACTTATAAAAATAGCAGGCAAGATAACATCAAATTTAAAAAAAGTAGACTCTATTTCTGGCAATTTGACAGACTAGATACACTGCACAGCCATCCCAATTGAAACAATTAAAATCTTGGATAAATCATCTAAAAAGAAATATACTTTAAATGTATTTCTGATGGAAGATAGAAATTCTGAGCAGAGAATTAGGAAATACAAAAAAGAACAAAATGAAAATTTGAGACCTGAAAATTACAGTATCTGAAATTTTAAGTCATTTGGGCTCAATAGTAGAATTGAGAGGAGGAAAGAAAGAGCAAGTGAATTTGAAGATTCACTAATAAAAGTCAAATAATCTGAAGAATAAAGAAGAAATTATTGTATCCCTTGATATGGGAGCAATATTGTCTCACCAGCCCCTATGGTTCAAACTATTTTTATTTCAATCATATGATTAGAGTCCCTGAAAAAGAGTGGGTGGTACAAAGGAGGAATTGATACAGAACATTTGAAGAAAAATCACGCGAAACTTCTCAAATTTTGGCAGAAGCCATGAATTTACAGACTTAACAACTTCAACAAATTGGAAGCAAGATAAAATCAAATAAAGTCATATCCAAATATTATAAATAATGAAACTGCTGAAAACTAAAGACAAAGAGAAAAATATTTAAAGCAGTCAGAGAAAATTGCACATTACATTTATAGCAATTCAGATGACTGGGTTTCTCATTAGGCAACAAGCTAGAAGACAGTGGAACAACATCTTTAAAGTGCAACATGAAAAAGAACTATCAGTCAAGAATTTCATAATCAGTAAAAATATCCTTCAGGAATGAAAGCTAAATAAAGACAGTCTCAGGTGAAGGAAAACTAAGAAAATCCATTGCGAGCCAACCTGTTCTAAAAGAATTACTAAAGGAAATTCTTCAGGCTGAAGGAAAAATGATTAAGGAAAAATGAGCCTTTAGAAATGAATAAACAGTAACAGAAGTAGTAAATATCTGGGTAAATATAATACACTGTGTTTCTTCTACTTTTAATTTCTTTAAAATAGTTAATACTGTGTAAAGTAAAACTTGCAACATCACCTGGAGGGGTTTCAATATACATAGACAAAATGCATATGACAACTAAAGCATAAAGACAGTAAAGGTAAAAGCCCTACATGGTGCTAAGTTTCTTATGCCTTACTAAAATGACAAGATATTAACTATTTATAGACAGTGAAAAAATATATATCTATATATAAACATATGTTTCAATTGCTAGAGCAAATATTAAGTAAATTCAAACACGGATAGCAATAGACAAGTTGCACTGGAGTCATAAAAATAAGTAAATAAATAAAAGTTGACATTATGCAAAAGAATGCAGAAAATGAATAGCAGAAGGAAAAAAATAGAGAAAACAAAAAATGGTAGACCTAAGTTCTACCGTTTTCTCAATAATTACATAAATGTAATGATATGTACACATTAACTAAAAGATAAAAATTAACACATTGAGTTTTTAAAAGAAGATGAAGTATATGCTGTCTATACAAAATCTACTTTAAATATAATTACATGGATAAGTCAAAAGCAAAATGATAGAAAAATATAAACATAAAACTAATCAAAAAAAAGCTAGAGTCACTATATTAATATTACATGAAGTATATTTCAGTACAAGAAAAATGACAAGGAACAAAGAGGGCATTATATAATGATAAAAGAGTTAATTCACCAAGAATCCATAGAATGAGTTAATTCACCATGACCATCCTATATATGTCTGTACTTAGTTACAAAATATATAAAGCGACATTTGATGAACTGAAAAGAGAAACAGATCATTCTAAAATTGTGGGTGGAATTGCCAGGTAGAGAGGAACTTGGGAAGGATGTGGAAGACCTCACCAGTATCAGCCAACTTGACTTAATCAACATTTGAAAGTCATGTTGGCCAACGATAACAAAATATGCATTATTTTCAAGTGCATCTCAAATATTCAACAGACTAGACCATATTCTGGACCATAATATAAATCTTAACAAGCATAAGATAAATTAAATCATATGTACCATGAAACTAAAAATGAAACTAGAAATTAATAACACAAAAATACCTGGAAAATTGGAAATTAAACAAAACAATTCTATATTACCCATGAGCTAAAGAAGGAGTTTCAAAATACATTTGAAAATATTTTGAATTGAATGAAAAATAATGCAACACATCAAAAGCTGTAGGTTACAGCTAAAGCAATACTTAGAGAAAGTTTCTAAAGTAATACTTGAGGAAATTTTATGGCAATAAAACCTTGTATTAGAAAACAGGAAAGATTCAAATCAATAAGCTTCTATCTTATGAAACTAATAGAAGAGCCAATGAAACACAAAGTAAACAAAAGAAAATAAAGATAAAAGCAGAAATCATTAAAATTGAAAAAAGAGGAATAATTGAGGAAATCAATGAAAACAAGCTTTCTTTGATAAGATAAAATTTATAAGCTTTTAGATAGACTGACCAAAAATAAGAGAGAAAGAATATGCAAACTACCAATAACACAAATAAATAAGCAGAAACCGCTATAAACCCTGAAGACATTAAAAAGATAATAAGGGAATGCAAGAGCAACTCTACACCCATAAACTTGACAATGTAGATAAAATGTACCATTTTCTTGAAGGAAACAAATTACTAAAACTCACTCAAGAAGAACTAGAGAGCTGGAATGGTCATATGTTAATTAGAGAAATTTAATTCACAGCTGACAATCTTCCAAGAAAGAAAAATCCATTTCCAGATTGTTTTCCTGGTGAACTCTACTAAACATTTAAGAAGAAAAATGACCAAATACACATAATTTGTTCCAGAATAAAGAAGAAGTATTTCCCAACTCATTTTATGGAGCCAATATTGCCCTTTCTATACAACCTAACAATTCCACTCCTAGATATTTACTCAAGTAAAATGAAAATTAATGTTCACTTAAAATCTTGTACCTAAGTGTTTATAGTATCTTCATTAGTAATCATCAAAAACTGTAGACAACATACATGTCCATCAGCTGAGGAGTAGGTAAATAAATTGTTATATTCATATAATAGAATACTACTAAATATGCAAGATTATGGACGAATCTCAAACATATTATGCTAAGCAAAAAATCAGACTCAAAAGGCTAGATAGTGCATAATTTCAGTAGTTTCTAGGGGATTAAGCTGAGATGGGATGTGACCATAAAGGGTGACCATAAGATAATGGGAAGTGGAGTGGGTAATGTGGGTTCTGTGTCTTGATTGTGATGGTGGTTACCCAACTGTATGCATTTGTCTAAATTCATTGTATACCTAAAAGGTGTGAATCTTACTATGTGTCAATTATGTAAATCTCACCAAAAAATATAAAGATTAATATATATATATAATTTAAAATATATTTAGGCCAGGTGCAGTGGCTCACTCCTATAATCTAAGCACTTTGGGAGGCCAAGGTAGGTGGATCATTTGAGGTCAGGAGTTCAACACGAGCCTGGTCAACATAGTGAAACTCTTTATAAAAATACAAAAATTAGCTTGGTGTGGTGTCATGTGCCTGTAGTCCCTGCTACTCTAGAGGCGGAGGAAGGAGAATCGTTTGAACCTGAGTGGTGGAGGTTGCAGTGAGCCAAGATCACGCCACTGCACTTCAACCTGGGCAACAAAGCAAGACTCCACTAAAAATATAAATAAATAAATAAAAATTCAAAAACATCAGTCAGTGTAATTGATCACCTTTATGGTTTAGAGAAGACAAACCATACATCACCTAAGTCATTGCAGACCAAATTTAATAAAATTCAGCAAATTTTTATCATATTTTTGCAAACTGGAAATAGAATTACATTAACATTAGAAAGAGCATCTACAAAAAGCATATCACAAGAATCATACTAAATGGTGAACAGTCAAAATAGTTTATTTTAAGATCAGGAAAAATACAAAATGCTCACTGTCACCCCACTTGAACATTATACTGGAGGTCTTGGCCAGTACAGATAGAGAAAAGTAAAAAGGAAGGAAAAGGTATAAGAAATGACAGGTATGTAACAATGAAGAAATTCCAAAGAAAATTACAGCTATATCATTACGACTAGTGGAGAGTGGCAAGGTTTACTAAATAAAGATGAATGTATTAAAGTCAAATGTATTTCTTATACATCGGCAGTAATCAGTAAGAAAAATATAATTTTTAAAAGTACATCATTCACAATAGCAACAAAACAGAAAATACCTAGAAAAACTGGTATAATTTTGTACAATTTTTTTGTACCTTTTTTTTTCCAGGTACTTTATGTTTTGGTACAAAATTGTAAAATTTTATTGAATAATATAAAATATATAAATGGAAAAATGAATGTAATTCACTTGAATAGGAAGACTCAACATAATCAATATGTCAATTTATTTATTTATTTATTTTTTGGATCAAGTCTCACTCTGTCGCCCAGGCTGGAGTACAATGGCTTGATCTCTGCCTTCTGCAATCTTCACCTCCAGGGTTCCAGCAATTCTCCTGCCTCAGCCTCCAGAGTAGCTGGGATTACAGGCGCATGCCACCACGCCCAGCTAATCTGTGTTTTTTTAGTAGAGATAAGGTTTTACCATGTTGGCCAGGCTGGTCTTGAACTCCTGACCTCAAGTGATCCACCTACCTTGGCCTCCCAAAATGCTGGGATTACAGGCCTGAGCCGCTGGGCCTGGCCAAGATGCCAATTGTTTTTACATTTAGTCCAAATCCAATTTGGACTGCAATTCAAGTCCAAATCTCAGTAGGATTTTTTGTTGAAATTGATGGGCTTATTCCAATGTGCATTTGAAAAAACAAAGGACAAAGAATAGCTAAACATTCCTAGAGAAGAAAAATAGAGTAAGGTGGGAAAATTATCCCGTCAGTATAAAGATTTAGCATAAAGCTATAGTAGTTGTTAACATGATATTGTACCATAGTTGGAAAAAAAATAACCTAGAAATAAACCACAAATATATAAACCCTCTACTTGTGACAGAGCAGGCTTTGTACACCCATGGAAATAATTGAATATTTAATATGATAGTGCTAGAACAACAGATGAAAAAATGAAATTGCATCCTCACCTCATACTGTGCACAAAAATTGGGGTAGATTAAAAACCTAAATACACATAAGAATATGGTAAAAACTTTTAGAAGACCATTTAATTTTATAACCTTCAGGTAGGGAAAGATTTCTTAAATAAGATGAAAAAAGTAAAAATCTATATGAAGATCAGCAAATTTGACTCATAATTAAGAACTCAGTTCATCAAAGGACACTAAAAAAAGGAGTAAAAAGACAAGCCACAAACTATGAAAGATAGTTTTGATACCTAAATCTGAAAAGAATTACCCAGAATATATCTTTGTTAAAAATTCATATTGAACAATAAGTAAAAGACAAGTAATCAACTGAAAAAAAAATGAGCAAAAGACTTTGACAGTCATGTCTCAACAGAAGAAATGTTAAGTGTCTTAGATGAAACATTTGTATTACATAATATATTTTAAAATCTGTATTATATTTCCATATAACATATAAGACCTATATGCCCCATTAGGGAATTAAGGAATGCAAATTAAAATTACAATGAGAATCCATTTCAAACCCACAAGATTGAAAAAAATTTTGAAGTTGAACAATTTAATTTCCTTTGAATATGCGCCCAGGAGTGGGATTGTTGGATCATATGGCAATTCTATTTCTATTTCATTTCTATTTTCTTGATGATTAGTGATGCTGAGCATTTTTTTCAGGGGTCTGTTGGCCATTTGTATGTCTTCTTTTGAGAAATGTCTCTTCAAGTCTTTCACCAGTTTTTTAAATCACATTTTTAAATTTTTATTTTCATTTATTTTTTTCTATTGAGTTGTTTGGATTCCTTATATACGCTGGATATTAATTCCTTATCTGAATCAATATGTTGAGGAAGCATCTCTACTCCATGTTTATTGCAACACTATTCACAATAGCCAAGATATGGAAACAACCTATGTGGCCATCAACAACTGGATGGATAAATAAAATGTAGTATATATACTCAATAAAATACTATTCAGCCATAAGAAAGAATGAAATCCTGTTGTTTGCCTCAACATGAATGAAACTAGGGAACATTACGTTAAAGTGAAATAGACCAGGCACAGAAAGACAAAGACCATATGATCTTACTCATATGTGTAATCTAAAGAAGTAGATCTCTTAAAAGTAGAGAGTAGAATAGTGGTTACCAGAGGCTAGGGAGGGGAGAGGAAAGAGAGTATAGAGAGATGTTGAGCAACAGGTAAAAAGTTATTAGGAAGGAGGAATATGTTCTGGTGACTATGGTTAAAAATGTTGTACTGTATATTTCAAAGCAGCTAGAAGAGAAGACTTTGAATGTTCTCATCACAAAAACTAATAAATGCATGAGGTGATGGATATGCTAAGTACCTTGATTTTATTTTTACACAATGTATACATGTATCAAATATCACACTGTACCCCATCAATATGTATAACTATTATGTGTCAGTAAAAACAAAATTTAAAACAGTTTAATAATTCCAAATCTTTGTAAGGATACAGAACCAGGAAAATTCTCATCCACTGTTAATGGTAACATGTTATAATTTATTAGAAAAAGAAGTATGGCGTTATGTAGTAAATTTGAATGTGCCTAAGGATCGTCACACCTTTTCTTTCCCTTTCTCTCTCTGCCTCTTTTTTCCTCTCCCTTCCTCTTTTAAGCACACACACACTAAAGGGTGACATGTTTCTTTTAAACAAAGTATCAATGCACACAATAGGTTTATGTGTGCATTATGTTTTAATGATACCAAAATGCCATAAGATAGAAATTTCTTTTTTTTTCTATCACAGGAAGGCTGGGGTACAGCCTTACTGATAACGAATTCAGTGAGCATGCAATTATTTGGAATAATAACTAAAAGGCTTCTACCTTAGTATTCAAATCAGTGTTAGAATTTGACATCCAGATTCAGTTTTTATTTTTAGTAAAGTAGAGATCTACACCTATAGGCAGAGAAAGTCAGGGGAAAGAAGAATATCATCATTTTTGCAAACATGTGTTGTAAGTTACTATGTGCCAGGCCTGTGCTATATATTTTATGCCCAGACTTATAGATACTTAAGAATTTGTGCACACAGCTAGGAAGTGACAGAGTGAAACTACCAACTCAAACATTTAGCTTCCATAGGCTTCCCTACCATTATACATCTATCTAAAAGTCAGTAATAGCATCTTAAAATAGGCTTGACATTTTTGTTCTTTTTCGAGACGGAGTCTTGCTCTGTCACCCAGGCTAGAGCGCAGTGGTGTGATCTTGGCTCACTGTAACCTCCACCTCCTGGGTTCAAGCGATTCTCCTGCCTCAGTCTCCCGAGTAGCTGGGATTACAGGTACACATCATCATGCCCGGCTAATTTTTGTATTTTTAGTACAGATGGGATTTCACCACGTTGGCCAGGCTAGCCTTGAACTCTTGACCTCAGGTGATCCACCCGCCTCAGCCTCCCAAAATGCTGGGATTACAGGTGTGAGCCACCTCACCCAGCCTTGCCATTTTTTAAATAAAGAAAATGCCATAAAGATCCATGAAGTTGAAATTTGTATATAAGGTCTGTTTTTCCTTGTTTCTATTATTTTTTTTAGAAAAATTGCAGTTTATTAGTTTGGATAATAAAACTGCTATGCCCAACTTTGTTAATTACACTACAAAGATTTATAATACGTGTTTGTATTATCTGTATTGAGTCCAAATCTAAATCCTCCCAACTAAGATTGCAATTCCAAATTGCATGAACATAGTTCCATAGCTGTCAAAAGCTTTTCTAAGACTTCACAGTTCAATGTCATAAATTGTCAGACAGCCTGCTTCTGGAGTTTAAATAGATTATCTCCCTTTGAACTTTTATAATATACAGTTTAAACAGTAGGACTTTAGCTACCTAGCACAAAAGTAATCTTGATAGGCTTCAAATGCTATCATTTCCCATCATCTAGGCATTTCCAAATATCTAGATGGATAACACAATATAAGGAATATAGTTGGATGCTCTAAAGAAAGCATCAACAAACTATGGCTAGTGGGTCAAACCTGGCCTGCTGCCTGTTTTTACAAATTTATTTATAAATAAATATATGAATAAGTGTTCCACAGCCACACTTATTCATTTACTTATTCTGTATGGCTACTTTCACTATACAACAGCAGAACCGAATAGTTGCAATAGTGGCTTCAAAGCCTCTGCAAAGTCTAAAATACTTGCCATCTCTCAAGAAAAATTTGTCAATGCTGCTTCATCTGAAATATCTCTGCTTTCTTGGGTTTTGTTTTTATTTCTCAATAATGTCATGAAGAAGGAGAAAACTTCCCTTCCTGCTCCCTTCATTTTCTTTGGAGCATCTAACCCCTCTGAACCAGTTATTATATCCTACAAACTGGAATCAACATCACTAGCTGTAAAAATGTCTACTTTATAAAGTACATGTGAAAGGCAATATAATAATAATGAGACACTTGGGATTCTTATTCAACAGAGTGTGAGGTGATTCAAAACAGCCTGGAATAATTTTCCACCTCACAAATTTTACCTATGTTTTGGGTGACTTGGGCCACTAAGGATTGCAGGCAAGGTTTTGTAATCAGACCTGGGTTCCAGCCTTGGCTTTACCAACTATAAGCTGCATGGCTTACCTTCCACCTGCCCGCATTTCCTCCTCTGTTACGTGGAGATGATCATAATAGTGTCCATTTCCATGGGTTGTTAAGAGGATTAAATTCTATGAAGACAGCATGCTTAGCCTTGTGCCTGGCACATAGTAAGTCCTCACATCCTGCCATTGGCAACTTTAGAAGGGAACTAAAGAAAGGAATGCAGGAAGAAGGGAAGAAAGAATTATCACTAAAAGAATGTGGGCATTTTTCTGCTCTATTGCCTTACATTTTAATTTCCAGAATTAAGTAAAAAATTCTCTATTTAGAAACAAGAGCAAATGCTTCAAATACGAGATGCCTTTATAACTCAAATTATTTAGAAACTTAAGAATTGGCTTACTAATTTGACTAAATGGAATTCATGAAACCATGAATGTCTTGCTCATGCTTAGGGCTGATTTCAAACTTCAGGGATCCTGAATGAGATGTGAACTCATCCTCAATGCATGTGTACACATAAGCGAGAGGTGATTTTGTAAGCTCAAGAAGCATATTTGCTTTCAACTAGAAGTGAGCTCTTGCTTGGAAAATTGGCCTGAAAACCCGTTACTGCAGTGGATTCATTTTCATTTATTTCCCAACAGGTAATGGAGTTTATTTGGAGGAGTGAGAGATAGATAGTACTTCTGTGAGGTTGGATATTGTCTCATTTACATGCAAATATTTTTATCTTCATCTTAGGAAAAAACATGATCATGCTCTATAAAGTCTGTCCTGCACCCAGAATTTAATTAATGATGTATCTATGCAGAATCAAGATGAAAAGCTGAAATGAAAAAAAGTTTATGCAGGTATATTTGGCATCACATAGTTTCAAAGCCTTCAATTGTTTTAGTAATTTCATTCATTTACTCATTCAGTTATCCATTGATTTAATGAACATTTACTGAGTTCCTACTATATGTTAGACACTTGTATGTGATACAGACACTTAGTTGGAAAAACATAACTTTGCCTCCAAGAAGGCTACAATGTAATAGAGAGACAGAAGCAAAGAGAAAAGATCCTTCCTGTTCTGATGAAAGTAAGGCTTAAGTACAATGGCAGCATATATGCCCAGGGACAAAAAGATAAGCTTCACAGATAGGTAGTTTCTGAACAAGCCTTGAAAAATGAGCAGACATATGCTGAGGGCATGCCGGGCAAGGAACAGCAAGCGCCACATCTAGCAGCGTGCAGACCATGCAGTGTTTGAGGCACTAGAAGTGGCTCAATATTAGCAGAATGTACAATGTTAAGTGGGAGGGGCTAAAGGTATGAAGAACGGGTGAATGTGGAGGCTGAATGGACCTTGATTATGGAACACTTCTTCGAGCAAAACACTGCAGATTTTATCTGAAGATAATAAGAAGTCACTGCAGATTTTGGGGCTGGAGAAGGAGAATCAGATTTTCACACTGGAAAATTTCAGCAGCTTTGTGAAGGATAATGAGATAAGGCCAAAAGTGGCACAATCAGAAAATGCCCTATTATGACAAATGGGCAAACAATGCCGTTTGCATGGGCGTGAGTTATTCCAGTGACCATGGAAACAGACATCAGGGATGGAAATGATAATTCTTTAGGAGATGGAATCAATGGAGCATAGAGATTAACAAGATGTAGGATTTAAAGGAAAAATTGTAATCTGGGAGGATACCCTTGTCTCTGGGTTGGGCAGTGGGATGAAGTGTCATTTATAAGATAAGAAATTCAGGAAACTATTTATGGAAGCAGGGTGTGAGATTATTGTAGATGATGAATTCTGGCTGGGCCACCATTGCTATGGATTATCAAAGCAGAGACTCCTGGTAAACAAACAGAAATAAACATTTGAGGCTAAGAAACAGATGTGGACCAAAGTTCTAAATCTGAGAATTATGGATATTTGAGTGATATCTGATGTTGCAGGTATGAATGAAAACATGCAAGGAAAATGTACTGCAAGAAGAGAAGAAGAACTAAAATGGAAAACTGAAAGGATTTGGTGGGGGGGGAAAGGGAAGATTGAAAATTACCTGAAAGATAGCATCTGGGAGACCGTTGTTGGCTTTCCAGAGGAAGATTTGAATGAGAGGTGAAGTCAATATGTGGGAGATGGGGAGTAGCAGCACGGGGCCGTGGAGAGAGCAAGCTCAATTGTGAAGAGAAGATCTGGGGGAATAAAGAATGAAAAGAGGCTTATTGTGGAGAGGAAGAAAGAAAGAATGAATAATGGGAGAGAAAAATGAAAAGGGAGAGGTTGAAGGTTAGGAAAAAACAAACAGCTATTTATTAGATCAAGTCCTATGCATTTTGTTTAACTCTTTAAAAAAAGATACATTCGCTTTAAAAATAAGCATTTTCATGGGGAAAAAAATGGTGGGTGGTTCTACCTGATGTTAAATAATTATGTAGAGTGCATTCTCACTTTTAACTGGAATTTTTTTTGCCTGATATAAATAACTCTTTAAAGTTAATTTTGATGTGAGGTGATGAAAAACAAGAGTTGACTTGCTAAACACCAGGAGCATTTGAATGGTAGAGTCTCCTTGAGTTGAGAAGGAAACAAATGTGTTCTTTCTGAAGCTCATAAACTCTTTTTATGGAACACAAGATCCATTATAACCTTGTTAATGCATGATGAACTTGCTTTCAATTAAGGATTATCCTTTAATGAAGTGTGGTGTGTAACGTGTGTGGGACGCTTACCAAACACCAGAGGCGAGGTCTTCAAGAAGCAACTCTACAAGCCACAATCTTCTAAGAGAAAAGCTTTCTCAGGGAACCTAGTTTTTCAGATACACTGCTGCTGTTGCTGCTGCTACTCCAAGCGGCTCAGTGCTGGTCTTGTTCTTGGAGTGGAAGTGCCCAAAGTACAAAGCAAAGGACAGAAGCCATGGCTAATGACTCTCTCCCCTGGGGCCAGGCCTAGATAGCTTCACACCCTATGACAAATTTGAGCCAGCAATGAATGGGTTATGGTAGGCAGTAGAAGAAGGCAAAGGAAGCAGTACACGGGGAAACAAACCTATAATTCCCACACATCAGGAAGAGGACAGAGGATGTAGCTGAAGGATGGCTGAATGAGAAATCAAGCAGAGCACATTTAGCCACAGTTACCAGAAAGCTACTGAGTTAAATAATTTGCCTAATAAATACAACTGCCTAAGACACAGTTCCTAGCCTAGAGAATA
The DNA here is from genome assembly GCF_030222135.1 of Aotus nancymaae. Classification (NCBI taxonomy): domain Eukaryota; kingdom Metazoa; phylum Chordata; class Mammalia; order Primates; family Aotidae; genus Aotus; species Aotus nancymaae. Next base: position 38,576,629 of record NW_026988413.1, read on the forward strand.
TAAACCTACACTCAGAAACGATGTCTAAAATTTTAAGTAGCAATGCATTTGTATTTTGTTCAATATATCCTATATATTACATGGCCAACCCAACAAAAAACAGATTGCCATATTAACTAAAGGTCTACATGTATTTTAAAATATTCTTGATGAGCTTGGTATTTCTGTTAACACTTATCTATATTACCTGATGCATTCTATTAGTAATTGCAAAAACATTTCACCACAAATAATGGAATCTGCTTCTAATTTAAATCAGATTGAATTAATATCTCCAACTAAAATCTCTTCATATGTACGTTATTCATGAAAGATTTAATAAAGATTAAAAGGGATTCCCAAATCACAACCTAGTTAATATTATACTTTACAGCAGGTAAAAACATTTTTTACTACAGGAGCAGAAAAATAAAATATCAACCAAAGTGGAGATCCTACTGTTTCTTTTTAAGCCTGATTGAATTAAGTTTTTGAAAAATTGAATTCAAAGCTGTAAGGAGAATATGAAAAATCTTTAGATGTTAAGGCTAGGTCCCAAGCAATGTAAGAATCAAATTTATATTCCAGTTATACATTTTTGGAGGGCAGATAGCATATATTATGCCAGTACCTAGAAAAGCAGAAGCAACTAAAATGGAAACTGAGGTTTTCTAGTCCTGGGGAAACTAACTTGAATTTTTCACATCTATTTTTCTGAAAGCTTGGTCATGAAAACCAGAAAGAAGTATAAAAGGTCTTTGCCATTTTCTTCTGAACACTCTGTGCTTCTGCAATAAATCCTATCATTAAGACATTTCTCTTATGCATACTCTGACAATTTCAGTATGTTGAGAAAATTGATCAATGGGAAAACTGTGGAAATCACAATAATATTAAGTGTAAAGAAGTAGGTTACATGTGTCTCTGTCTTCTCACAAATTTATCAGACTAAGGGTATAAAATGAAAAATATTTTTACAGCCATGTGTTGCATTTTAATTCTCACCAAAGGTCACCCAACCAGTTTACAATGCCAGCATGTCTTGTTTGCTAAATTACCTGAACATTATTTTCAGTATGTCAAACAGCCTTCCTGCCCTTTCTTATTCAACTCAGAGAGTGCTGAGTGGATAACTTCTCTAGCCTCATTTATTTTTTTACCGTGAATATTTGCTCTTTTCCTAAACATGCCTGTCTGTACCTCTCCCTCTACAACACATAGCCTAATAGTGTATTTCAGGTCCTTTGTTAGAGAATCTCCTTTACTGGAAACCACAATTTCAAGAGTAAAGGGTCTTGGAAAGACAGAGAACTGAATTTTTAAAAAGAGAAGAACAGCAAAGAGAAGAAATAAAAAAATACAAATGAAAGAATGAACAAAGCCAAGAGGAAGGTACACGCTCACAGAGCAGCAATACTGAAAAATACTGAAATTGAATTTATAGCATGACACCTGCAAGTATTGTTATATGGCATAAAACATTTTGAGTAAGCATATTACTCATGCCAAGGGCCATATTTGGTACTACCTTTAAGTCATAACGCGTGGAGAATTATAGAGTTGTCTTGGTCTAAAGGAAATTAGCTTCTATGTAAAGAAACTAGTCATTTTGTAGACAAACATGCCTAACTCTGTATTAGGAGGACCCCAGTTCAACCTCAATTAACCCTTCTCTTTGGTCAGTTGTCCAAAACAACCAAATAGTACTAAAGTCTTACATATTCTATCACTACTTCAAGTAGGTTTTTATTGTACCTAATGCAGTTAGAATCATTTTTAAGATTTGCATTATTACCGACCGGTAAGTTGAAAATAGTATTGACAATGAGTTGGTTTCTAATGATACAACTTATTGACGAGATATCTAAACCTCCTTTGAGGAGGTTAAATGTGGTACCTCTTACCACATTTAAACAGAACAAAGAAATTGCATGGGTCCAAGGTCTATGTGATAATTTCGGTTTTTCTTGATATTGACAAGTTTTATTCGTGCAGCGCTTCACAGTTTACATAGCAATTACCATGCTCGATCGTATTTGTGCCTCACAGAAACCCAGTAAGAGAAGCATTATTATGCCCATTTTCCTTATGAGGACTTTGAGGTTCAGAAAGGGATGCAAGCTGCCCAAGTTCATAAAATCAGTAAATGAAAAAGCCTTCATTCAAATCTATAATTCCCAATATTTTCTTCCTCCCAGCAAAGCTGGTTTCACTGAACAATGAGGCCAGATAACCAGATAAGGCTTGCTCCTGGGTTACATAAGTCGCTGAAATCATAGGAGCATGTTCTGGTCCCTTCAGGTACCCTCAGTGTCTATAAATTGAGACATTGCACTTATAATAATTGCATCATCAAATATCTTTAAATATGCAGTGTCCACATGTGGACATCTTTCCACTTTCCACTTCATAAAAGGCTATTTTCCTTTGGATCTCTCATTATGGCATTTTTCTGCTCTACTGTGCAATTTCACTGCAGAGGCTGCAAGGCAAAATTTTCTCTGTGGGAATCTTCTCAGACCTCACCTGGACTTGTCCTGGTTGTTTAAGTCTGCTGTTTTGTTGACATCACTGCAATTCAGAAAACACTCACCCTGGGGCAGGATGGGGATAGGGGAAGAGAGGCATGAGGGGTTGAACATCACCATGCAGTGACATGGACTTCCATCTCCACAGAGCTACCATGTGTGATAAAGAATGGAGGGTGGTGGAGGTGGCAGAAATTCGTGGGAAGCACCACCTGGCAGAGGGGGGAGCTGTGATATGGATCACATGAAGGGAGATCCTTTATGATTTCTAAAACTCCATACCATGTATTCTTTCTGCAAGCTCAGAGCTACGCAGACAATGCAGGTCTTTCTAGGATTCCTGACTCCTGACAAGATGACAAAAGCACAAACAGCCACAGGGTCCATTTTTTCTTAATGCATATCATTTAACTTTTGCAATTTGACTACTGTAAGTAGATGCCATAAAGGAATTTTCAAAGCTGTGAGTGGGAGCTGTGAATACTGGAAACTAAAGAATCAACTCACACACTTAACAATTCTATTCTAAACAACCAAGGTGTTTGGAAAGGAACACATAGCTCTGCTTTTAAATTGCCCAATTTTACATAAACATACAATTTTATTAATAGTCTATGTTGCTGGACTGTTCCAGCAACAATGCCAACACACTGGGCCTGACTCTGCACCCTAAATGCACTGCATTCATTGGACATGGGACTCAGGGAAGGAAGAAAAAGACTTCTCTATGATTAAGAAGCTTCTAGAAATCTTTTATTCTTTCCAGGAGCCCTTCAGGTACACAATGTGCAAAATCACCCCCAAACTCTCCATCTTTTAGCAGTGAATAATGCAAAATCTCTGAGCAGGAGAAAAAGAACTAATATATGCAAGACAAAATAAAGGCACTTCTGGTAATCACTACTTTTCTTAAAAAGTTGTCAATCAAATATCAGAAAACGTGTGTGTGCACACGCACGTGCCAGAGAAACTTACTATTATAAGAAAGCTTTGGATAATCTTTTGTTAATACAGAGTGTCTTCTCAAGGCACAAATAAAGTCCCATTTGTCTGTTTTGAAAATACATATTAGTCTGAATCTCTCTTTTGTTGTTTGATAGCAAGGTACATTTGCAATATTGTATTACTGTTTTACAGATAGTAAACGTGAAAACAAAAAGGTTACCTGGCTTAATTTTAGTTACATTCCAGTAATGTAACTAAATTTAGCTGCCTAAACCCTTAATTTTGTTGTCAAAAGGGAAACTGGTAGGAGGGCAGCTAATTTGGGTCTTGCTCCTTGTGCTGTCACACTGACATGTGGCTTCTGAGTCACAACTGAAATAGCGACTCGGAAGGATATTGATATTTTCTCTAGCATCTTCTCACTTCTCTAAACCAGAATCATCAGATTTAGTTCCTTATTTACTCTTTGAGTTATAGTTAACTTTTCTGAGCCTCAGTTGTTCAACCTTAAAAACAAGGCAATAGCACCTACTTTATCGGGTTGTTGTATGAATTGAATGAGCTTATCCCATGCAACCCTGACATGGCCTCCTGGGCCCTGTACACCTGTCCTGGCCCGCTACCCTCCCTCTGATCCTTCTACTGCCTTAATTGCCCTCTCCTTCCAGTCTGGACACACTCATTACCATTCTTCAAGCGTGTCAAGTCAACTTGCCCTATAGGGCTTTTGCATTCGCTTCTCCCAGTGCTAGAACCCCAAGCCCCTGATAGCTCCATGGCTCCCCTGCACCTCCATTCGGTCGTTGATCAAATAGAACATTGTAGGAGAATCCTACTGTGGTAGATAGAATAATGACCCCCAAAGATGTCCATATCCTGATCCCTGGAACCTGTGACTGTGTTCGCCTATATGGCATAATAGACTTTGCAACTGTGAATAAACATGAATAAAGAATATTGTGATGGGGGGAATGTCCTGGATTATCCAGATAGGCCCAATATAATTGCAGGGTCCTTATAAGAAGGAGGAGTGAGAGAGGGAGATTTGAGAATGTTACACTACTGGCTTTGAATGTAGAGAAATGGACCATGAGCCAGGGAATGCAGACAGTTTCTAAAAGGCAAAAAAGGCAAGAACCCTCCCCTAGAGCCTCCAGAAGAAATGTAGCCCTGCTAATCCATTTGAGACTTCTGACCTCCAAAGCTGTGAGGTAAAAAATTTGTGTTATTTTATGCCTCTAAGTATATGGCAACTGGTTGCAGCAGCATTAAGCAGCTAGTAGACCCTTCTCTCACTCTCTACATAAAATTGCTCACAGCTGTCCTGCCATACCATCACTTTCTATCATGCTTGCCTGCTGTATTTACCACTGTAGCACTGTCACCACCCAACATAGGTTTGGTTTTCTGTCTCACCTTACTAGAATGTAATCTTCATGAGAAAGGGGTCTTTGTTTTATTGTTTTGTCCCCTGCTTTGAAAAGTCCCTGGCACATAGTAGGTGCCCCAAAATATTTATGGGATGCATATAGAACCTAGCATAATATAAGCCTTCCGTGATTGATGAAAAACAAGATCACATCTGCCAGCGCAGAATTTCTAAACAGTGGGCTGCAGACTAAATGTTCCATCTCAAAAGAGTTCCAGGTGTGCCTGACATACTGCTCTCCTCTGCCCCCGAGTTGGCAGGTGTAGCAGCCATGTCTGCTTATTCAAGTGTACCATGCAACTATTGTAATTTTCTATGTGAGATGTGATACACAAAAGGTGTGGTAAAGTGTATTTGAGAGCATCGGTGATACAGGAGTTAAGAAGAAATCACTTAGGCAGATAGTAAGGGTATGGGAGTACTTGGTAAGGCTTTTCTTTTTAATGAAAAGCAACCCAAAATCATTTTCTAACAAAGAGCAGTCTGTAATGTTGAGTTGCAGACATAGAAAGCAAGCTGGGAGCTTGCAGGGGTGAATGCCTGCAGGAAGGAGGGACTAGACATGTTCAAGATGGCGGCCTGCTCTTCCCTTCTCTGCCAGCCACGTGTATAGTAAGGAGAAAACAAGATGGCATGGGCCAAGGAGAATTCATTTGCTTAATAAAATGAGGGTGGGGCAACCAGCCTCCCCCACCTGCTAGTAAACATCCTACCTGATGGAACCAATGTGTGAGCCCTGCATGAATCAGACACTGCCTTCTCAAACCACAGTATAAAATTCAGGGCATCTGCCACCAGCCAGTCCTTTCTGCTGGGAGACACCTCTCTATGTAGAGAGAACTGTTTCTCTTTCTCTTTTCTTCTGCCTCATAAACCTCTACTCCTAAACTCCTCATGTATGTCCAAATCCTAAATTTTCCTGGCGCGCGATGACAAACTCCAGGGTATATGCCCCACACAATGTAGCTGCTTCGTCGGCAATGATTACCCTGTGAAAATCAGGTTCTTACTTGTTGAGAGTTAAGAATGCAAGGAGGCTGTCCTCCCCACCACACACAGTTGTATAGTGAGCCTGAAGCAAGTTTTAGTTTGAAGGTCGTGATGTCAGCAGATATCCCTTTTTTTAATCTGGAATCTCTCTATGATTGGGAGTGACTTCCTAGAGTACAATACCTAGCACTGACAGTAGACAAATGTGAACTTCAGGGATAGGACCACATCTGTGGTTTTCATTGGGCTTTCTAGGCTCACTCTATCTCTTTAGACTGGGATTCTTTGCCTCTGTTATTTTCTCACCAGAAGCCCACATTTCTTAGCCTGCAAGACTCTCTGTTTCACCTACATTGGCCAACAATTTCAGTGAGCTTCCCTGCCACTAATATATGTTTCTTTTCTTCTTTGACTTTTAAAAAATTCTCTTCAAGAGTAACAGGATTATTACTCATTAGCCATTTCATTTGTTCTATTCTTACTACTGTCGCAGGAAGAGCTGACTGCTCTTATAATCAGAGCTGTTTATTCCTGGAATTTGCTGACCCAAATGTCTATGCTGATGGTGAGTGTGCTGTTGGAGAAAATGGCTCATTAGATTAAAGCCTTCTAGTGCTGGCCTTCTATTTTGATTCACTTATTCATTCATAGATCTATTAATTAAATAAATTGTGTTTAAGTATTTACTACATGCTGAAATAAATAGAGAATAAGGTAGACACCATCCCTTCCCTAATGAATGTTACAGTCCAGAAAGAAAATTAGACATTGATGACTAAGAGCAAGCATGTTGATCCTACAAAGGAAGAACGTATAATTTATTCGGTATTCAGCAGTTATTTAATTAATGGCTTCTATGTATGAGGACATATTTTTGGGAGCTGGGATTCAACAGTAAATAAGACTCGCAAGATTCTTGAACTTCTGGAACTTTTAATCTAGTAGAGGAAAGAGAAACAACAGTAAGGAGGTACACAGTGTCAGGGAATGATAAATGTTATGAACAAAGATAAGAAAAAGAGATGAAGGAAATGGTGAGTGAGTAGTCATAAAAAGACATTCGGAGATTATATCTGAGCTGGTCTCTTAATTATGAAGCATATTTTCTCAAGCTGCTTGCGATGTAGCCTTAGGAAGAGGAGTATTCAGAAATGTCCTCAAATTTTCACATTTGCTTGCAATGCCGGTATCATCATCACTTTAAGATGGGTCTCTGCCCCCAGCCTGCAAATGTTTTTCATGTTCCCATTAATAATCTTAAGAGCATGTTGAGTCCTTCATATTCATACAATGATCACACAGTAATTCAACTTTTACAGAGACCTATGGAATAGGTTTTAAAAAGTCAACAGACATCAGACAAGAGTATGAAAGTTAATTCCAAGGAAAAAAATTAAGAGTTAAATCTGAGACATAGGGGACTTAAATGAGATACAAATATTAATCTATTAGCAATCTTCTTGCCTAGGCAAACCTTTTTCATATCCATTTGAGGATAATACTCAGTGTGCAGAATCACTGACTAGAGAGCTCTATAATGTAGGAACAGTGGGTTTAAGGTTGACCAAAGAATAGGTATTTATTGAGCACTTACTACATGCATGGCTATATAGGCTAGGCATCTAGAAACAAGATTATTTTCTCCTGTTGATTTTCTCTACCTGAAATGTACTTTTATACCTTGTACTAGTTGTATTTATGCCTCAAAATCCAAGATAGATATCATCTCCTACATATGCCCTTCTCTGAGCTATGCCTCTTCAATCAAACTAAGTAAATTACTCCATCCTATATGCTACATGCTGGGCTTCTACACACTTATAATTTTGCTTTTACCATCATGAATTATCACTACTTAATTACATGTCTTCTTGAGGAGCTCTGCCTTATTCATCTCTGTATTCCCTTTATCTTACCTAATATTTTCCAAACTTCCCTGGTGATAAAAATTACACTTGTTAACTATCTGAACTATCTGGCCTCTCCCTAAAAATTTGGATTCAGTAGTTTTGGATTAGGGCCAAGGAATCTGTTGTAATTCCAGGTGATTCTTATCAGGTAAAATTGAGACATACCAGTACATAATACCACTAAGGAAATGTAATTGAGTAAATTAAGAAACTATGGATGAACACAAGTTTCTATCTTCCTTTAGATTAGATAATCATCAAATTTAGGCTCGCTCCTAATTTTGATGAAATCGGGAAAAGGTAAAGATGATGAATTATTTTATTTCTTTGGCCATGAGTGGGGTAAGTTAAGAAGTGAACAAATAAACTACAGTTACTGCTGATAATGTAGTTATTTATCAACCATTCACAACTTTGGCTTTATAACATGCAGTACTTTTCAATGGGGCAATTTTGCCCCCTAGGGAAGAATTGACAATGTCTGGAGGCATTTGGTTGTCACAACTGGAGGAGTGCTACTGGTGTCTAAAGAGTAGAGGATAGACATGCTGCTAGACACCCTACAATGCACAGGACAGCCCTCCTCAACAAAGAATCATCTGTCCCCAAATGTCAACAGCATTAAGCCTGAATAACCATATTTTACTCACCCAAACGCTTTAAAAATCCTGATTCCTAGGTTACTTCCCATACCAATGACCTCAGAATGTCTGAGGGTGGGACCCAGGCATTAGCATTCTGCAAGCTCTTCCCATGATCTCAATGTGCAACCAGAGCTAAGTGCGATGGCAGAGCATAGAGGATGCTAGAAAGAGAAGTGAACTCAGAAATTCAGTTTTAAGTCTGAAGTTTGCCACCACCTAGTAGGCTAGGAAATTAGACGTGTGACCTCCAAGTTTCTGTTTCTTCATCCATAAAATAAGAATAACTCTTAATCAGATGCTTATTAAAAGGATTAAAGGGATAATGCATGTGGCAGTGCTTTGTAACTATACAAACAAAAGTAAGGTATCATTACTGCTCCTTGTTTAGGCACCAATCCAAGTGGCAGAACTGGGTAGGTTACTTGCTCAACACCACAAATACATGCCTACATACAAATTCAGTCTTGTCTTTTTGCCTGAAATATGTTCTACATATGCCAAAGTGAGAAAACTCATGTGCTTTAGAGTATTTTTTTCATGCAATAAACAACCTTCTCCCATTCTTCCTACGTGTTCTGTTTGATATATTTGAATTTATGTGAGGTTTCGATAAAATAATGCCTATGTTGTTTGAAAATAATACCATTGGGCCGGGTGCAGTGGCTCACGCCTGTAATCCCAGCTCTTTGGGAGGCCAAGGCAAGTGGATCCCCTGAGGTCAGGCATTTGAGACCAGCCTGGACAACATGCTGAAACCCCGTCTCTACTAAAAATACAAAAATTAGCCGGGCATGGTGGTGGTCACCTGCAGTCCCAGCTACTAGAGAGGCCAAAGCAGGAGAATCACATGAACCTGGGAGGCAGAGGTTGCAGTAAGCCAAGATGGTGCCACCACACTCCAGCCAGGGTGACAGAGCAAGATTTCATCTCAAAAAATAAAATAATAATAATAATACAATTAGACCTGCAGTCCACCAGCTACTACACATAACCTAGTGACAGACCTCACTTGGAAAAGCTACCACAGATCTAATATAGCTAAAGTTGGACTAAGGGTAGGAGAGGCTATAGAGTTACAAAGACTCCACATGTTTAAGGAAAGCAAAGATGACATTAGCTTTGGTGCATGAGTTAAGATAGCTGAGTTATGGTAAGAGTCCTCTAGAACTGGATTGCTTTAGAGTATGGTCCACAGACAGCAGCATCCACATCCGAGGGTGATTATTAGAAATGCAGACTCTCAGGACACATCCAGATATATTGAACCAAAATGTTAATAAACTCCCCTGGTGACTTGTAGGCGTGTTCAGTTTACAGAAGCATTGTTCCAGCAAATCCTTCATGGGAAATTAGACAACTCAGTTCTCAGCAAACACCTAGCTTGCTGCTGCCCTTCATGAATCCATGGCAATTTCAGTTCCTTGTGCCTCTCAAAGGGAGTCAGACTGCATACTTAGGGATGCTCGTGGCTTGCTAATTCTTACATCCTTTGCCACTTGTGAGTTTTTAGAAGCCATTCTATGTTATTAGATAATGATCTTACAGTTTCCAGCGTATGTTTAGCCAGAAAATAATCACAATTTTCATCATTAAATTATTTGAAATGTTATTTCCTTGTTTTCATTATCCTGGAAAATAGTTTGCCTGGTAAAAGAAGGGTTAATTCATGAGCTGCAAGACTGGTTTCTTTTGTGCTGAGAGAATGAGGTGGATCATCCCTCTTGCTGAGAGAGGCAGTTAATCAGTATATAAAGGCCTGTGATTGATGTGGCATAACTTCAAAAGGTGCATGGTTTATTTCTCAATGCAAGTGCCTACTGCCTGAGAAGCAGGCCAGGGGAGAGCTGGAGTGGGGCTCTGGGAAGGCCACACTCTCTCATCTTTTCCTCTGCCTTTGTTCTTTTATTGTTCAATCATCTACAGCTATATTCCTACAAGTTTTTTGGCTTCAGATTCACAATATCTTTTTAAGAATATGTTTACATTGGTGAGGCAGCTTATTTTAAAATGACACTGGTACCTGTAAAGGAAGAAATTATCGATGACACTTGTTGAAGGCAGTAAGAAAGACTTTCTTCAAGGGAGTACTATTGTGAATGATTATAGGGACTACTTCAATGGGGTCTTGCAGTCGAGAAGAGAGTTTCGACTCAATTCTGATTCCAATAAGGACAACTGGGGATTTATAGCCAAGGAGCAGAATGGGGGTTAGTGGATAAGAAATTACTAAAAGGAAATATCAAGGGTGAGAAGGGATTCTACCTTAACCGGCCTAACAGGATTTTTACTGAAGGAAGGCCAGGGTGATCAGACATCACCTGGGGGATGGTGGAGGATGAGAAGTCTGATCAGATATCGAGGGTGATCAGCTATGGAGGGTGAGAGATTCTGGCTAAACTGACTTAGTGGGTTCTTGCTAAAACTGGACAAACACAAAAGTCCAAAATTCAAGACCTAGTTGAAAAGAGTTCAGGAGAACCTGAGTAGATTTTGCTCAAAGAGAGAATCTTTGTCACACCCAAACTTCGACTCGCTTTTAATGAGCTAGGAATTCCTTCTATTAATTCCTATTTCACCTTTTTTCAAAAGTTTTCCTACATTTTCAATCACATGACTTAATATTGTAAATTATATGCAGTCATTCAAATCTCCATCCAAGAAATTAAAACAGTTTCTGAGCTATTTGGTAATTTGTTTGGAGAAAGAATGATTCTGATGTGAGGGGAAGACACATATTTCACATGAAAAACCAAATCTAAAAATACTCAGTTCAGGAAGAAAAATATAAACCCCTAAAGAAGATTTGGGAATAAAAATAAGATTTACCTTGTCAGCAATTAAGTACTAAAAACCAGACTAGACCCCTTAAAGTGGAGATTAGCTTAGAGAGCCTAGAAAAGAGTTGTGTTTTTTTTTAAGTGTTCCAACCTCTTGAGTTAGGAACCCAAACCTTGACTTAAATTCCTAGCTAAACCACATTTATACTAAATATCAGTAAGGTAACCGCCTATGTAGTATACACGATTTAGGGTTCCTACAGTAGTATACATGATTTAGCATTCTTACAGTCCATTAAGCAGAATAATCAGCTCCTAGTCAAATAAATAATTATGATGTAACAAATACATTTCAAATTCAGTGTCTTTCATCTTATTAGCAATGCTAAATGCAACACCATGTATAAGATGTGACCATAAAGTTACACTTGTGTTTGTTATAAGAGCTCAGTCTCATTATTGTAAAGCCACAATTCATATAATAGTTTTGATAAGTAATTATTACTAAACTCTCTGAGGTCCTTTGAAACACAGCCACTAAATAGTTAAATAGAAAGAGTTTATATTTTATGAAATACCTAAATGAGACTGTCTTTTTAGAAGATCCTGAAGAGAAGATACTGAAAACAGTTTTGCCATGGACTTCGGGGAGTTGGGGAGAAGAGTGGGAGAGAGGCAAGGGATAAGAGACAACAAATATGGTGCCGTGTGTACTGCTCACGTGATGGGTGCACCAGGTTCTCACAAATCTCTGCCAAAGAACTTATTTATGTAACCAAAGACCACCTGCACCCCAATAACTTATGGAAAAATAATATTTAAAAGAAGAACTCAAGTGTCCTACGAGGGATTCAACAACAAAAACGTGACTGTATAAGCAAAATGAACTTTCACCCCCTGAAGTTTCAATAATTTCAGTCTATAAAACCACCTGACAATAGGCAGATTAACAGAGAAAGGCATACAAATGTATTAGGTGCAAGCTCAAGGGAATCCCCCAAAATATGAGATTCAAAGAAGGGCCAGATGGTTGAGGCTTAAATGACCTCTTCATAAGAGAGAAAAGTGGGGGATGTAGGCAATTCTCAAGGAAGAGTTAATGATGTTTAGGGAAGATAAATGGACCCAAAGAACAGACAACGGCCTGGGATAAAGCTTGTCTGGGCTCTGGGTGTGGGGTAAGCTCTAGTCTTTCTTTCTGTGATAGGCATCCATTTCCTCCAGTTGATGTCCTGTCTGGGGAAGGGATTCACAGCAATTGAATATCTTCTGGAGGACCTATAATAGCTTTCAGGTAGATCTGGGAACTTCAGAGAAAGCCAAAGCACATTTTGAGGTATTATTTTCTATGCCCCACATGGCATGAATATAGCATAATTTGAATTTTTAGAAACAGATGTTATGTTATTGTGTATGAGAAAAAAAGTGTTCAGAGAAAAGAGAGATCATGATAATTGGAATTTTCAGAGTATGTTTAAGGAAGAAGATGGAATGTAAAGCTGGAAACTAAAAAAGTTAAGTTTAGAATAAGAAGGCTGGAGGGAGCATTTTGGGCAGGGAAATCTGTATGCAAAAGCATGGAGCCAGAAATTAGTTCACCATGTATGCAACAAGCCATGTTGGATTGTTTATCTAACACACTTTGTACCCCATCTGTCCTTTTTGGCCTCTGCTTAGGATCTAGACAATCTATATACTTGTTCAGCCTCCTTTGCAGTTAGATGTGGTCATATGAACATAGATTTACTTCTGACCAGTAAGTCATATAAATAGAATTCTGCTTGAAGTTTTTGGCCAAGTGCTTGCTTTCTTGATAAAAGGGACAGATATAGTTCACGCTCTCCTTTCCCTTCGCCTTTCTTCATGAATGAATATGATGCCTGGTGCTATAGTACACATCTTGTGACCATGAGGGGAAAGCCTAGACAATTCTAAAAATACAAGCCTTGACACTGGTGAGTTACTAAATCAACACCAGCAACCACTTACCTCCCAGTCTCTTACAATGTGGCGGAAAAATTAACCCTTATTTGCTTAAGCTATTGTATCAGGTTTACTTGCAGGCAAGTTCATTTCTCCCTCATACAGTATATGAGAAGAGAAGTGAAAAATTCTGACTGACAAAGAAAGAATGTCATGGAGTGATAGAAAATAAGACTGTCTTAGATAAACTGGTTAGATTCTGGAGAGCAAATGAGTCTGTTCTGGAAACCATGGATGATAGGAAGTTACTGAGTATTATCAAAGGTAAGAGTATAAAAGAGCTACAATGTGGCAGATGCACCTGACTGCAATAACAAGCATCCTCTTTACCCTGAGAATGACTCTATGGTCTAAGAAGAGTGTCTGTTTAAAATTCCAAGCTAAAGAATCTGGGAGTAGCCAACCTGGAGATTCACTCCTTATCTATGAGGAACTCCGGAACCCCCTGCCTATCCCATGGAATGCAGTCCATGTAAGAGATAAGGTCGTTTGTTTTGGGTCAAATGAAGGTTGGTAGGTGGAAGTTGCTAGCGGGAGGAGGCTATATGAAAATGCTACATAAACTGCATGCATTTTACAAGTGGTCATGGTTCTCTTGTCCAGCCCATCATCACTGGACAAACCTATATATAAGTCTCCTCAGTAAACTCTATGCCTCATTTGCTGACTCTGGCTCTCTTCTTTGGCCTCTCAAACACGGTGCCATCCCTACTTAAGTCATTATGGGTCTGGAATGACAGCTACTTGTTGGAAATCTTACCAGTAAATATAAAGATTATCCTGACAATAACTTGCAAGATAATTTGGAAGAATTAGAAGCAGCACTGTCAATATCGAAGATGAACCTATAATAGTAAAATTTAAACTATTAACATTTTTTATTCCTCTAAGTCAGAATTTGATGTAACCAGACTAGGTGTTGTGATTTCATATTCTATGTATGGTATAGGTTCTAAAATAAGTGTGTTAAGATGAAAATTGCATATAGCTAAAAACGCCATGGGAAATTCCTTAGGAATCAAAGGACAAAACTACTTTTGTTTCTTTTTACATTTTTGCTGTGGTCTCATTTTCCCTAGAGTAGTGGTCAGCAAGTTTTTTCTATAAAGTTCTAGAGAGTAGGTAATTTAGGCTTAGCAGACTGTCTGTGTTGCAACTCATCAACTCAGCTCTTGGACAGCAAAAGCAGCCATAGACAATGGTATGCTGTGTTGCAATATAAGTTTATTTACAGAAACAGGCAGCAGGCTGGATTTAGCCTGCAAGGTATAGTTTGACAGCCCCTAACCTAGAGCATTGGAAGCTAATCTTCTTTAAAGTAGAGAAGAGCAATGAAGTAAATTAAGAATGAAGCCTATGTAATTTAATTTACATAAGGTACATGCACATGAAAATCAACCCTATTGTTTATGATGTATATGGTTGTGTGTATTTTCTATCATTTTTAGGGCCTCACTGAGAATAAAATAAATTCTTCCCAGGGTCAATAACTTTTTTAAGCAAAAGGCATTGAGTTTTAAAGAATGCTTAAATTCACTTTCAATTTCTAAAACTGTATTGTTTGGATAATTGTTATGCAATGAGATATTTTGATTTTCTTTATTAACATACTTCATTATCCCTACATAATGAATATCACAGAATGTCTGCATTTCTTTTAACATATTCTCTAATTCAAATTTAACTATGTTTTGTTTTTATAATTTTTCCCAGTAACTTAAATATCAAATTAGTTATTTCATTTTCAGTGTCAGTTTGCATATTAGTCAAGATAGGCTAGATGACGCTTTGGTAACAAATTACTGCTCACATCTCAGTGGTGTAACACAGTGAGCATTTTTTCTCATGCCAGGCAGCTTTCTAGGCACTTGTCATCCAGGCACTGACTCAAGGGTCCATCTTATAGCTTTGCCATCTGGAATTGTTGACGTTTAGGTCCCTGAGCAGGGGAAGAGAGATCACCACTGTTCTGTGCTTCAGCTGGAAGTTATATATGCCACTTCTGTTTATAGCCAAGTACCCAGAACTAGTTACATGACCCCAACTGAACTATCTGGTGACCTGGGCAATGCCATCTTCCTGTGTGATCAAATGGCATTTGGAGAATACACAGCATGGCCTCTACTGCACTTTTATTCTGTTGTATAAAAGGCCATCAAAGAGCCAATGTTTAGTGTTTTGGCTGAGGTTTAAGATTTAGGTAAATATCCAACATGATATATTATAACACATAGAGACACAGAATGAAGGTTGTTAATGGTCAAATGTTATTACCCAGTTTTCTTCTCCAGTTTAGATAGGTAACTATGTGAGAAACCTTTCATGAATTTCAAAAGAATTAGGTGAGAAGTAGAGAACCTACGAGGTGGAATTAGATTTTTTATTCCAATATCATGTTACTTGACAACCGCAAATAAACAAGTGGCAGGGTAGTGATGGTTATTCCAATACATTCTTTATAAGGATTTAACGAGCATCCTGAGCTAGGCATAGTTAAGAGAATGCCCTTTGTTACATGCCATCTTTCTGTTTTGCCTCTCAATTCCGTGAAACCAGTTGGGAATCTCACAAAATTATTATCCCTGATCTGCCCTGTAGTGCTGTTTCTTCAGAGGAAAGCCCTGAGTGCTATTGCTGGATACCTTAAATCTTTGATTATGCACATATTCTGAGATTACTTTATGCATCAAAGCTTTGTCAGTAGGGGCACCAAGGATACTTCACTTCCCTCTAATGAACTATCTAAAATTGGCTGCCTGCTTTGCGTATGACTCCCAAAGTAGCAGAATGTTACCATAATCTGTCTGTTCTCTCTAATCTGAGTCTTCTCACTCTGTAAATTTACCCTGGGTTTTCTGCCAGAGTTAGAACTATATTCAGCATCTTTTGGCTCAGGAATTCTCACCACGGATACGTGGATTTCTGGGTCTGAAAATGAAAATTAGAATCTCTGGAACTAAGAACAGTGGGTGTAAGGTGTTTATAGTAAGAAAAAGCATATTTAGCATGACAATGCAGTGTGATATTTTGGAAAACAATTGTTTTTATAATTCAAATGCCTAAAAGTAAAATTCAACCATCTTCTTGGCTGCTGCTAATACACAAATATTGATGACTTTCGTCAGGATTGCAGAGATGCATTTCTGAATCAGCAGGGAGTTGTTTTTTTAAATTTAGCCAAAAGGGAATTGGGTTGAAGATGTGGAGAAATTTTTTATCAAGGCAAAAGCTGAGCATAGATTGATCCTCCAGTGAGCAGTAAAAAGAAAACCAGGCCATGACTGAGAGATCTGAGGGTAAGTGGGTCAAAAAGGAAGAATTCAGAGCAGCAAACGAGGGGATAATGTCAGGAAACTGAAAACAGCTCTAGGAAATCTTTCAGAATATAAAGGCAGGCACTGGACATGACATGGTTGTGTGGATGGAGCTGAAATTGTTTCATTTGGATGTTAATAGAAGGCTGTTAAAGTTGGGATCCCTAGAGTTGCATTTATGTTTGGAGAGAGAACATGTGACCTACTGTACAGCCAAAATAATAAGCCCACCTGGGCTATGGTTTCACCTCCAAGGACGGGTGACAGACAAGGTCTTCTCCATTCAAAAATTCCATCATTTTCTGATACTTTTCCCCTACCAAATTCCCCCCTATGCTCCCGCCACACACAATAAAACAATTAGCTAATAGTCAATGAACATACATCAAAATCATATAATGATCCAAACATTGTGGCTAAGTTCTATAGGTGTTGCAAAAACAGAATATAGACTTTCCTGTCTGCAAGAAACTTACACTGTATTTGGGAAGATATTATTGTAAATGATGCAAAAAATACATAATTTTGTATTGGAACAGGGGTAGGCAAAATATGGCCCGCAAGACAAATCTGGCCCACCACCTGCTTTTGTTAATAAAGTTGTATTGGAACACAGCCACACCCTTTGTTTACATTTATGACTGCTTTCAAATGGCAAGGGCAGAGTTGAATAGTTGAAACTGAGACTGTTTAGCCCACAAGCCAAAATATTTACCCCTGGCACTTTACGGAAAAAGGTTGCCAACACGTATTTTAGAATAGTCAGATAACATCATAAGGTAAAACGAGATCAATTCCAAGAGGGTAACAGGGAGGTTGAAGGTATTGGAGTTGAGAGACCCAGGGTGTGCAAACTTCAAATGATTCCCCAGCCAGGTCCTGGAGACAGACAGGAAGGCAAGGACTTTGCTTCTATAAAAAGAAGGTGGGAAATGGGGGATTCTTATAATTAGTAAGAACATTCTGAAAGTAATTGCATATTGTTTTAATTACATCCTTTTCCTATCACTTTTACTATGCTGGCCCTCAAAATAATTAATTTGGAAAAGTCTAATCCTTTTAAATATTTTTCACAATGTTGTTCCAAAATCAACATTGATTAAAAATTCACCACCCCTCTCCTGAGAAGCAGGAAATATTTCTGTGTAGTTACTTATAAATAAGTGAAATTTTGTGATTCACTCTACAGATAATAAGAAGAATGTATAAAGGAGTTGCACGAGAAATTAAGATAGGAAAATCTAGAGTTAGAATTAAAATATCAGTATTTCTTATATTTTGATTGAGAGATTTCTATTACTATTTGTCCCTAATTCACAGATACATTTTCTTAACCACCATAATTTTTACAAATGAAAAGACAAAGATAAATAGTCATTGCTACAGTTTCAGGGTCTAATTATTTTCCACTGTTTGAAACTTTGCTGTTGTGGTGAAGCAGGTACTTTTAAAAATTTCAAAAGTTTTGGAAGAACAGGTGGTGTTTGGTTGCGTGGAAAAGTTCTTCAGTGGTGATTTTGAGATTTTGGTGCACCCACCACCCAAGCAGTGTACACTGGACCCAATGTGTAGTCTTTTATCCCTCACCCCGCCTCCCATATTTCTGCCCAAATCCCCAAAGTCCATTATACCATTCTTACGCCTGTATCCTCATAGCTTAGCTCCCGCTTAGAAGTGTGAACATACGATGATACCAAGTCTTTTCCATTTCTGCATTACTTCAGTTAGCATAATGGTCTCCAACTCCATCTAGGTTGCTGTGAATGATATTATTTGCAAGTGTCTATTTCATATAATTACCTCTTTTTTCTTAGTGCCTTTAAACATTTCTCAGTGCCTTAGAGCTCTTTAGATGTTATGGGGTCAGTCACCCACTGTAGGCCACTCTCAGGCCAGCCCCCTCCACATAACATCCTATGTTCCACAATCCTTACTCCAATCCAAATGTATTTTCCTCTGTTTGCTTAATATCTTGTATCTTGGGGGCCTTGCTCCTCGAGGACAATGATATATTTTTATTAAATATCGACTAGTGATATGATACAGTATTAGGATATGGAAGAATTCATTCACTCCTAAAACTTCCTGTGCCTGGCAATGTGCTAGGCTCAAGAAACACGAGGATAGATGTTAGCTTGCAGGAGCTTGCTGTCTCCAGCAGTGTGTCCCAAAAGGTGGTCCCTGAATGATCTCCAGATGAAACTCCTGGGCTACCTATTAAAATATGAAACTGTTTAGGCTCAAAAAGGGACTTACTCAGTGAGGATACCTTAGAATCCACTTTTAGCACGTTTTCATTTTCTGTGCATTAAGGATAGAGGGAGATAATTTCTGGATTTAAGGCATCCATTGATCAGCAGTTGAAAACTGGCAGCCATGGGCAGCTTTGTCTTACAGATATACTTTTTATATTAGAAAATATCACATAAATATTTTATTTCTTCCTCCTTTTAAAAAATTAGAAGTTCTAACATTGCTGGGTGTGTAGTTTTTTGACTCAGTGTGAGGAATTTTTTCCCTTTAGTTGGACAGAGGCTGTGCACTGCTGTTGGCTCAAATCTTTATCATTCTCTATTGTCTTCACCCTAGCCAGCCCTATTCAGATATCCTGCACACTTGGCCCTTATAATCATTTAATACAATGACTCTATGATCTACATTCAAGAGGATAATTTAAAAGAAAAACTCTGCCAATGTCATCCAGTTTCTCTGTGTCTCAGATAATGCTAGGCTAAGACTTAATTTCATGTACAACCTCTGAAAGGCCTTAGGAAGTGAGAATTTAAGGTTTGGAGTAGGGAGGGTGGTCAAGATATATAGGGCAAATAGTCATTTTCAGTCTTATAGCTAGCATGGGCTTGATTTAGACTGTTAAACATGGATAGCAGAAACAGAATAGAAATCTCTTCGTTTCTTTCCAAATCTAGCATTTCTATAGCAATTGTCACCATGGTATCTTGATGTGTTTTGACAGAAGAAATTTCACTTTTTGAAAAATGTGGTAATGAGGGAAAGAGAAACTGCTTCTATGCTTAAACTCCAGAGGCATTTCCTTAATAAAGAACTCAGAAATGTGTGTATATAGAATAGAAGTTCCAACATGGTCTGACCCAACTAAGGGCTGTTGGGGTTTCTTAATGATGAGGCTTTCTAGATCCAGCTGAAAGAACCCTTGAGTGCAAGGACTGGAAGGTAAATCAAGTCTATAATACTACTAGGGTAGCTCTTTTCAGTATTCAAGCACTTATCCATATTAATCTCATTTAATCCTCACAACAACCCTGTAAAGTGAGTATTGAAATTATCATCCCCATTTTTTAGAGACAAAACTAGACTCACTGAAGATCAGTGACTTGCATCAAGTCACAGAGAAATCATGCTCAAACAGGTCTTCAAGACCAAGTCCCTTGGACTTTCACCATACCAATGTTTTCTGAGTTTTCCTATTCAGACTTCTGTGGAGCATGAGGATGCCATTTCCATACACTACCAGATGAGTGGCACCCTCTGGAGTTGTGTAGCGTGGGTGATTCTAAGCCCTGAAACACTGTTGGAAAAAGTTTGCATGTAGGGTACACCACAGGCATAAATAAAACATGCGACTGCTTTGCGTAATTCATGACGGGCTGGCTGTGAATCTTCTTTTTCTCAGACTCTTTAAACTTGTTCAAAATCAAGTAAATGAGATGGTACAGAAATGACCTTGAATCTTGTAGGACTGAATGATCATGTCTTCCTAAAATTCATATGCGAAGCCCTTACACCAGATGTAATGGTATTTGTAGACACCTCTGAGAAGTAATTAGATTAGGTTGTGAAGGTAGAGTCCTTATGGTTCTACTATCAGTGAGTGGCAGAAGAGAAAAATCTCTCTCATTCTCTCTCTCTCTCTGCACATGCACTGAGGAAAGGCCATGTGAGGATGCAGCAGAAAGCTGGCCATCTACAAGCTAGAAAGAGGGCCCTCACCAGGAACCACGTGTGCCAGCATCTTGATCTTGGACTGCCGCTGGATTTTTAAAAAATGTCTAATTTAATAGTGCAGCATTTCTTTTTACCAATGGCTTGTGTTTCACAGAAGCTTTTAAAGATTGCTTGTCTAACTATAGCTGCATACTATATTCTAGCTATGAAAAACAAGTAAATCTTACTTCAGTTTTTGCCAGTTGTTTCTGTATTTAAAAAAAGATCACACTTCTGCTGGGCAGGATTTAGAGGTTTATTATCAGTCTATGTGTAAAGTTCAAAGCAAACTCAATTTTGCTTAAGGGAATGTTGTAAAGTAACAATTCTTGGTATTTCATGTCTCATATGATCCATTTCAAACCATAGAGATTACACCTTTGCGTGTCACTGTTTCAAGAGACAAATTTGAATAACTAAAACATCTTAAAAATAATACAAGTTTAAGAAGTCTCAAAAAAACTTGAATTTTCTGTACATACTCCTGTCAAATGAAGTAATTTCCTATACACCACTTCTCGAGCAAATTGGTCTTGTATTTCCTTTCATTTGACCTAGATCTGCTATGAGATCTAGAGAAGGATCGGGACAGCTTGTGATTTCTCTCTGAAGACAGTGGTCTCTCTCTTCTGTGTTTAGAAAGAAACCTGCTTCAGCTGTGATAGAAGCTTCTCCTTCTTGGAGATCTGCGGTGAGGTGGCAGACTCCTTCTGTGATAATCATCTTGAGGGTGAGGACCCCAAGACAGAGATAGGTCATGATTTCTATTTGTTACTTTGTTTTTCACCATTTGACAGTTTCACTCCTTTTTTTTTTTTTTTCCTCCCAGGTTGGAGTGCAGTGATACGATCTTGCTCACTATAGCCTCCACTTCCCCTGTTCAAGTGATTCTTGTGCCTTAGCCTCCTGAGTAGCTGGGATTACAGGTGCCCACCACCACACTCAGCTAATATATTTTTTTAAATAGAGACGTGGTTTCACCATGTTAGCCAGGCTGATCTTGAACTCCTGGCCTCAAGTGATCCGCCCACCTTGCCTCCTAAAGTGCTGGGATTACAGGCAAGAGCCACCGTGCCATGCCAATTCCATTCCAATGTGGTAGTCACAGGCTATTCTTCCATCGAGCTCTCAGACAGCATCGGCTGCATCTTGGGCTTCTCCAAATTCAAGAAAAGCAACCCACACACTTCGGAGTGGTCCATAGTAGCCTAAAGCCTGTTCCCATTTGGTCTTACTGCCATTGTTTCAAAGATTACCTACATAAACTTTACTGTCCGATGGACAGGAATCAAGATGTATTTCCCGATCTAGGGCAGGGGTTCTCACAGCCTGAGTGCCTACCAGTACTGGCCCATGGCCGTTAGGAACTGGGCAGCCCAGCAGGAGGTGAGTGGCTGTCAAGGGAGCAGGCATTACTACCTGAGCTCCGCATCCTGTCAGATCAGCCACAGTATTAGATTGTCGTAGGAGCGCCAACCCTACTGTGAACAGTGCATGTAAGGGATCTAGGTTGCAGGCTTCTTATGAGAATCTAACTAACACCTGATAATCCAAGGTGAAACAGTTTAATCCATGAAACCATCCCCCACCTACCCCATGAAAAACTGTCTTCCACAAAACTGGTCCCTGGTGCCAAAAAGGCTTGTGACCATTGGCCTAGGGTAAAAAATGTACAGGCTGAAATCCACACCCTCTGATTTGTCTTCCCACTTCCCTATGCCCCAGAACCCACTGATGCTGTCACTCACCCAGGATCCACGAAATGGCAGTGACTTTCCAATGTATATGCTTCATGCTGAGTTTCTCTATTAAGACTTTTGCAAGCACTTATTGAGAGTGTTAATATTTAATCTAAAATCACGGAATATTTGGTTTAAAATAAAAAATTTATACAAATAGCCTTGTTGGGACTGTTGTGTAGTTGTAGGATCATTTTTATTAATTCAACAAGTTATTTGTTTCTGAAACTCCATGCATGTTAGCGTGATTCTTAATTATTTAATAGGTATATGAAGAGTACGAAAATAGTAATAAGAGCCAAAACTTACTGAGGGCCTGGCACTGGTCTAAGTGTTTTAAATAAGTTAATGTAATCCTCTCAACAACCCTGTAGAGACAAGAGCCATTATGATTAACCTCATAACTGAAGAGATAATTGAGACATAATACTTGCCTAAGGTCACAAAGCTAGAAAGAGGCTTTTAATAATATAACCTTGAACTTAACCGCTAACTCTGTAGCGTATGACCTGAGTTGTATTCACTTGGAGGACAGAGCATTTGGTGATCTTCTAAGCTCTCTCTTACTTAGCATACCCTAATTGGCCTATCACACCTAAATTGTAATCTCTCAATAGAATTTAATTACTATATTTAATATGTACATTTTATAAACATAAATTTTTTTTAAACATAAAGTTTTTTACAAATTAAAAACAGATATTTTCATGTTTACTAGTCTCTCCTAGTGAGCATTTATTTCAATTATGACTTAAGGCAACAGGCCATAAGAGACCTGGCAGTGTCTGTGACTGTGTCACAGTAGAAGTTACAGACATTTAAATCTTGATACAATTGCCACAGATATCTCAAAATATAATTTTCAATCGTGGGGTCTGGTGCAGTGGCTCATATCTGTAATACCAGCACTCTGGGAGGCTGAGGCAGGCAGATCACTTGAAGTCGGACGCTCAAGACCAGCCTGGTCAACACGGCAATAACCCCTCCTACTAAAAATCCAAAAATTAGCTGGGCATGGGGGCTGGTACCTATAGTTCTAGCTACTTGGGAGGCTGAGTGAGAGAATTGCTTGAACCCAGAGGCTGAGGTTGCTGTGAGCTGAGATCATGCCACTGCACTCCAGCCTGGGCAACAGAGTGAGACTCTGTCTCAAAAAAAAAAAATTACAGTCATAGAAACTTCAAAATTATATCAATTATGGAGTTCACCACTGTATCTTGTTATTTACTATGCTAATAATCGCTTCCATTACTACCTTATAAATTTGTTTTTATATGCCTAATTTTGGTTACTGGATTTTAATATAACTATTTCCTTTAAGAGCCTATGTGTTTTATTTTATATACTTAAAACCTTTTTCTGAGAAGAAATTATTAGGCTTCACCACAATGTCAAAGGGGTCATTAGAGAAGGAAAGAAAGCAGTAATATTTACTTGATCCATTTGTTCATCTGCCTTTCCATCTATCCACACATCCATTCCATTCAATTAATATGAATAAATATTTCTTGACTGCTTGTTATGTGTTTGGCTAGTGTTAGATATTAAAAGTGTAGAGTTAATGTTCTTACAGACCCACCAATCTTCATTTGACCTTGAAGTTCAGAAAATCTGCCAAAAGTTTTCAGAATGTACTAGAATCTTCACATTTGAGATGGCTTTGTTCTATGAAACACCCTGTTAGTCATCAGTCTCTTAACTGGGTAGAGCTCAGGGCCACCTTCACTCTATTCCTCCTCTTCTCTTTTCAATCTCTGCCACTTCTCTTGTTTTCTGAAACCCATGCAGGCATGCCACTTTCTAGAAATGAAAGGAACATTACTACAATTTAAAAACTGTCAATACAGTCTGTTTTGCATAGTTATCATGTATTATAGTTTATGTATATATCATGTATTATATTCCATGAATGCAATGTGATCCTTTGTTGCCAGCCTGGATTTCATGTCAACTACAGATGAAGTAACAGATTCGTGCCTGGGCTCTATTTGTCAATGGTAAATAGAGAGTCTAAACTGGGTTCACCCCACTCCCAGGATACAAAAACAAATAATACAGTCCTGTTTATAATCCAATTAGGCAAGGAAACATTAGGAAGTTTTGTTATACTCTCTAAAAGTAAGTGCGGTTTTCAGTTCCAATCATGACAGAGAAGCTAGTACTGGCCCAACTCTAATACTGAAACAAAAAAGTAGAACAACATATATAAAACAACTGTTAAAAGGCATTGGCAAGCTGTGAGTGCAGGCAGGACTTTAGCAGCTATGATTCTTTTTTTTGAGACGGAGTCTGGCACTGTCGCCCAGGCTGGAGTCCAATGGTGTGATCTCGGCTCACTGCAACCTCTGTCTCCCAGGTTCAAGTGATTCTCATACTTCAGCTTTCCAAGTAGCTGGGATTACAGGCACCCTCCACCATTCCCAGCTAATTTTTTGCATTTTTAGTAGAGATGGGATTTTGCCATGTTACTCTAGGCTGGTTTCAAACTCCTGATCTCAGGTGATCCATGTGCCTCGGCCTCCCAAAGTGCTGGGATTACAGGCAGCAGCCACTGTGCCTGGCGCTAAAAGCTATGATTCTTGAGGGAAGAGCTAGGATGGAATTGGGGCAGCTGGGGAATAAAGACGACTTTTACTGGGCTAAGGAGATAGAGCTCAGGCCTTGGTGGTTGCCCAAGAGTCTTGGACTTGAAGGACAAAGTTCCAGAGGAGGAAGAAACTTCAGAGAAAGAGCCCCCAAAAAAAGTATGCATGCAATTTCCTCTCAAAATTAGGCAGAATTCTAAGCTGGGCATGTGTGGGATGAGACTCCAAGAAAACCATCAGAAAACAGCATCTTGGTGACTTAGGAGCTAAGCAAAAATTTCATAAACAGGACACAAAAACACTAACCATACAAGATAAAGATAAGTTGGATTGCACTAAAATTAAGAACTTATATTCTGATTACAAGTTCATGAAAATATTTTTCTTCTAGCAGCTTTGTTTCTTTACCACTCATGTTTAAATCTGCAATTCTAGGCTGGGCACAATGGTTCATGCCTGTAATCCCAGAACTTTGGGAATCTGAGGTGGAATGATGGCTTCAGCCCAGGAGTTTGAGACCAGCCTGGGTCACATAGTAAGACCCTGTCTCTACCAAAGAAAAAAAAATTACCCAGGTGTGGTGGCACACACTTGTGCTCCTAGCTATTCAGGATGCTGAAGTGGGAGGGTCCCTTGAGCCCAGGAAGTTGAGGCTGCAGTGAGCCGTAATCACATCGTTGCACTCCAGCCTGGGTAACAGAGCAAGAACTTCTCTAAAATAAATGAAAATAAAAATAAAAACCCACAAAACTATGATTCTGGTTATGTTTTCTTCTATAGTTCTAAAAATGTTTCTGTACAGAAAATATAACAAGACAATGTGGTATTTTAATATGGGGTGCCTTTACCAACTGTTCAAAGTCAGGCAATGTTTAGCAGGTTCAGCTCAATTCCTAACCTGTTGCCACCTCAAATTTTAAATTCTAGGAATGAGGTTCCCCTCTGCCATTCTAATGGCATCTATGGCCATGTTGGGTGATGGGAGAGGGCTGGTCAAGGCAGAAAAGTGTCAATCAAATGTGTTTTACGACTCAAATGGCACGGTGTCCTTTGGATGGTCAACTATCAGGAGGTGGAGACTGCAAGCCAACAAGGGAAGGTCCTTAACAGATGTCAAAGGAAGGAAAAAGCAGCAGTAAAATACATCCCAACTGAACTGATTCTTAACAAAGACGTTACTGCTGAAACAGATAGATAGTGGCATTAAGTGAGGGTGTCATAATGATGATGATAGTAATGACCAGTATGTGACTATCTATCTTTTGCCATAAGAAAAAAACATGTATAGAATTGCTAGCATAAAACATTTTCAGTAGTTAAATTTTTCTTTAATTGCCAGAATAAAACATTTCAGACTGGTTAAACCTTAATGGTGGTTTGTCAGAAGTATTTTTCCTTATTCTAAAAGAAACTTCACCTTCCCCAGAATGAAAATAGCAATACCAATGCTTTTTTTTCCCTTCAGTTCTTAAATCAAGAAGTGAAATAAATTAATCCTTCAAGTCTAGCCATGACATTGTTTTATAAATATTATGAATTAAATTATATGGTATGCTTATTGGTTAATTGAACAGCTGCTGCTGCATATACTTATATATTTTTAAATAATGTCATCACATTTCCAGGTGATTTTAAAATAAGCCCAACTAATTTGGATTAATGAAAAAAGTCTTGATGGACCAAAAAAACAAAAAGCAAAAAACAAAACTATTATCATCAAGTGGGATTTGGGGCAGGGTAAGGTGAAATTTACATCTCAAAAATTTCAAATGTAAATTTAGTATGTGACAAATGATTATGAGGAAGTGTTAATGTATTGGTTTATTTCGCAGTTTGACACAGGAGAGATATACATGTGCAGCTTTTTTCCTGCTTTTTGTATCCTAAGTAAATCCTGACTGAGTCAATCATAAATGCCATACGCATATTTATTAAAATCAAAAGACATCATCTTTAGTGTTCTTATTAATTCTTCAAACACTAAATTTCCTTTTGTGTTGAACAGTACTACATATCCCCAAGTGAAAGAAAAATCTCAGCTGTGGTTTTACAGCTGGCTCCATACTTCTAATCAGAGGAGGAAACGGTCTGATCTCACAACCTATTTATATAGTTTTTAAACTTTCTAAGAAAAATGAAGCTCCACTATAATTAATGCCTAATGGTATAAACACTCCTGCTTTAATATGGTTGCCTAGTAACTATATACGGCAGGCTTGTGACGTTGCTAAAGAGGCTGAATAAACAGAAATATTCAGGTCCATTTCCAATTCAGGTGGATAAGGGGAAGAGCAGGCCAGATTTTTTTGTTGTCAAAATTGTTTTTCCATAATGGTTTTGCACTAAAACATCTTTCTGCACTAAAACTTACTCTTGTAAATGACTTCTGCAGATAAGAGTCCAAACCAAAAAGTAATGATTTAAAATGTAAAAAACATTCAAGAGAATGGAACCAACACTATCTCATTGTTCAGTATTAGCCAGTTTCTGTTCTTAGAGTGACTGCACTGGGGGATGATTTTCTTAATGTGGCTCTAACCTTGCAGTAAAATGTTATATTTGGATATTACTTCAGCAATTGAGTGAACAGATACAGTTCCCAGTTAAAGGTGATGTTAAAAGGGGCTGGGAGTGATTATGTTAATTATTTATGTTTCCCTTTGGCTTGCTTCCTACATAGCAGATTTTATTTCCTAATTATGTTTTGCTTTAGCTTAGGTAAAATTAGCTTGCATTCCGTTGGCACACACCAACTGCAGTTGGTGGAGGAGGCCTTCCAAAAAACCATAGATTGTTGACAAGAGTGGCTAACTAGATTAGAATTAAATTTACTGAGTAAAATCCACAAAAAGCCTAAGGCGCATGTAGATAGGTTGACTATAAGGGAATGTAGTTAGGTCATAGGAAGATCGTTTCTGGCAATGGACACTCAGCTCCTCTGTACTCTTTGTCGTGGAGTTCCTGATGTCAAGATTTGGGGCTTCCTAGGTTGGTCACCGTGCTGCCGACAGGGATAAGCATGGTTTGCAGTATTTAAATTGTATAACTATAGGCTTGCAGATACAGTCAGAAATGATTTGCTACTATGTAATTCTGTCATTTGGCAATACTAAGACATGCTGACATACGGTTTGCTCTTTGGAATTAACATAAATGTTGTCATTTTACCAAAATAAAGAATTCTCTTACTCCATGATGGAAACAGTTTTAGGCTATGTGTATATTTCTTTATCTTTTCACATGGAAGGAAGCATCCTGTTGTATCATTATGTATAACTCTGGGTTTTTGGTTTAGTGGGTTGGAGGATGTGGCTGATGAGGCCAAGGACATGGTTTAATCAGAAAACCACTTGGCTCCCAAACATTTATCTGCATTCCTACCTTCAAGAACTAATTTCCCTGGTCATTTCACCCTTAGAGAGTGTGCTATAGCTCAGCACAAATATCTCTATTCCAGGGTTTGGAAAATAATTAGCCTCAAATTATTTAGTCAGTGGGTCATCAGCATCATTATTACATTCCAAAAAAAAAGATGTTAATTATAGTTTTCTCTATTTGCAATATATTCAATATTACTCCTTCCATTTTAAAGCTGAAAGGAATTTACTGATTAAGATTCACAATTCATTTTTGTTGAAGGGATTTATTTTCCCCCTGTTTATACTTCTATCTCACTCCTTTTTTACCCTGCCTTTCAGTAATTTTCACTGTAGCCCTGGGATGTCTTTTTAAATTATTATTATTAATTATCATTATTATTTAGCTGTTTAATGAGGCTTCAAAAGATTTAATTTCTGGAACCATCCAGTCACTACCCTTTCAGATCTATCTGCTTTGACTGTAATAGAGCCTGCCTTTGTGCAAAGAAAGTCTTAGAAAGAGTTAATTTGCAGTAGTAACAGAGGCTTATTCTCAAGAGAGAATTTAAACCAGCAAGTGTCTTCCTGGTGGAGAAGCAGCCTCAGGCCAGGCTACTGGTGAGGAAGTTAACTCCTAGTGTACCACTTCTGTGCAGTAGGTGAGATCCTCAGCCAACCTTCAACAGTGCCAGTTTTAAGGTGGAAACAGAATGCTGT
Organism: Aotus nancymaae; assembly: GCF_030222135.1. Lineage (NCBI taxonomy): Eukaryota > Metazoa > Chordata > Mammalia > Primates > Aotidae > Aotus > Aotus nancymaae. The sequence goes on from NW_026988413.1 coordinate 38,605,491, forward strand.
CAATTCTCCTTCCAAGGTCCTGGATTTTGGTGGTTAGAGAATGTGGTGTCCTGTGATTTTTGTCTGTTTGTTTTCTTTCCATTTCACAAAAACAAACAAAAAATGCTGGGGGTGGGGGTGGGGAACAGGGACTGATTTCCATGTGGCATGATCCTGCTTTAATTGTATTTAGGTGAATACAAGCTATTTTTACTGAATGATTTTTTTTTAATTGGGCTGCATGTATAAAAGAGATTTGCTTCCCAGAGATAGTGTCATTTCATATTTCTAGCTCTTAACCCTGAGTAAAATTTATTATCTTATTCTTTTTTTTTTTTTCCAGAAGTGTGCCAGTTAATTGCTTGGGGAGTATTCAACATCAGAATCAAGAAAATTGATTGTCTTGCAATGTGTGAAAATGCATTTTGAAAAGAACAAGAAATGCTCTTGGACTTTAAATTTTTACTATCAGCTTGACATCTAACTTTTACTGTCCAATGCTTTTCTTTCATCTTAAAGGAATCTAGTAATTCTAATATTGAGCAGTTTTAGAGAGTATACTTAATAAAGAAAAGTGGTATAATGAACACGGATGATATTAAAGGGATAAGAGAGGGAGTAACTATCAGAGCTAATAAAAATAAATTAATAAATAAGTAAATAAATAAATAAAATACCTCTACTCACAGGATAACCTGGAGAGGATTTCTAGTCTTCTGACCTTTAGCCCCAGAGTTCTAGGTAAAGTTCTTTCTTCACCTCTCTTCTGGGACAGACCTTTTCACAATTTATTACTCAATCCCTTTCACGGTCTTTGTAGAAAAGGTTTTCTCTGCCCTGGTTTGTGTCATATTTGGATCCAATTTGGAAAGTGGAGCACTTAAAGTGTCAAAATCTTTCATTAAGACCTGCCATTAAAAAAAAAAAAAATTTGATCTGTAACTCTTGGACTGAACATTCCAGTCATTCATCTTCCAGAATTTCAAGTGCAGGATTTGGTTGTGGTTTGATTTTACTTCTTTGAGACAAAGCTTGAATGTCTCAATTTGATTTTATGCATTCGACACATTTTTAGGGATCTGGTGATTTGGGAAGGGCTGTACCATATGGTCTTGGTAAGGTGATAGATTTTCACATTCTGGAAATTGGCAGCAAATGGTAGGAAATGAGTTAGATGTGGGAAGGGAAGATTAAGTGTTTGGGCCTAATTCACTCATCTCATGAAAAATCTTCTGAGATGGGTAATTCCCATAAAATCTATGTTTACAAAGATGGCTTTTGATTGTTTTTTGTGTATATGTACACGTGTCCTCACACGAAGGGAATAATTTTTGTAAACTCTCTCAAAAGTAGAGGGCATAACAACATTTAGCTTTTAAAGCTATGACATTTAACGCTTCTTGGTTAGTCCTTCAGAAGAGACCTCAGACTTGAGGGGTCAAAGAACATACGACAGCCCACTACAAGGTCCCTGAAAAGGAGATTACAAAGTTAGAAGCTGAGGGGCCGGTGCCACGCACTAAAAGAAAACAGAACCAGACACATCGTTTTCACCTGAGGACTGTTTTTGGAGAAGGACTAGGGTCAAGATAGAGTAAGTAAATCAGAGCCAGGTGTATATACATATATATTGGGAGGGTAAAAACACCCTGGCGGCGGTGAAATTTAAGAAAGCAATTTAAGAAGAAAGGGGTGCCTTGTGTGATTCCTCGGGGCGGGATAGAGGGAGCTGAAGTGTAGGATTTTCCCTGATCTTTCAGAGAATTCAGGTTCAGGAGGCCTGACATTTAATCCGGTCTGTGCAAGGATTTCTCCGGCTTGGTGGGGGTTCTGCGGCACGCATCGCTTCTCGGGCGCTTTCTCCCTTTACCTCTTCCCTGGTCTTTGACCCCAGCCCGCGCGCAGGGCCGCAGCACGGTCAAGTCTTGCGCCCATTTCTCGCACCTCCACGAGCCCACGGCTGGCCCAGCCAGGCGCGGGGCACGGGGCGCGGGGCGGGACCGAGGCGGGGCGCTCTGGCACGCAGCGGGTTAAGCGGCGAGGGCGGCGGCGAGGGGCGGAGGGAGCGCGGCGGCTCCCGGCGCCCGCGTCCCGGACAGCAGCGGGTTAAGCGCCGCCCGCGCGGAGAGGGCTGAGTCCGGAGCCGCGGCTCCGAGCTCGCATTCGGATCCGCTAGAGCAGGAAGATGGCGACGGACGGCGCGAGCTGCGAGCCCGACTTGTCCCGGGCCCCAGAGGACGCGGCCGGGGCAGCGGCGGAGGCGGCGGTAACCGAGTTCCCGGGGCGGGTGCGGGGCGAGTGTAGACGCGGGCCGGGGGCGGCGCTGGGGCCCCAGCTGGACCCGGCTCCGCACCGCCGGGGCGTTCTGTAAGCCCGGGACCCTCGGGTGCCCCTTCCTCGGGGTGCCCGCACGGCGGAGGCCGGTGGGAGCGGAGCGGCCACCCGGGCTGGGGCTCCGTCCTGCCCCTTCCGCGCCCCTTGGGGAGCGGCCCCAGGTCGTCCGGTTCTCCCAGCCTCCTGCGTGCGTCCCGCGCGACCCCTTCGCCCACTCCCTCCGCTGCGGTGGATTCTGGCTGGGGGCGAGGCTGGGACGTGTTTCCTGGCGAATTTGACCCCCCATTGTTCACCTCTCGCTGCGCGCGTGGTTGCGAGCGCGTGTGTCGGGGGTGCCTGGTACCTCAGCGGACCTGGGAGAGCTTCGAGGGGGAGGCGGGCCATCGCCCAGCAGGTGTGGGGATGCCCATTGTGTGCATCTGTTCCTGTGCCTTCGGGAGGCCCTTTGGGAGAGGCCCCGTGTCCAGCTGTGGGCGCTGCTGCCGCTGAGGCCAGCGCTTTAGGTCCTAGCAGCCTGCTGCCCCATCACTTGGTGGTGGTGATTGGAGTGGGGTGGAGGGGTTGGTTCTTCCCGAGGCGATGCCCGGGCGAGGTGGAGGTTCTGCACCTGGTTTCAAGACATTGTTCTCCTTCTCTGGGGTCTAGAAGCCCAATGCGCTACCATTTATAACTGGTCCTCACTTTCACCCCCTGAATATCTCCGGGCAGATACTCACTGGTGGTTTCCAGCCTCTACCTTGTGGGAGGGCTGGACCCACATTTCCCGGGTGGAAAACGTTCTCAGTGTTTGGGAAGCAGTTTCGCAGAAGCTGCAAGGATCTGCAGAGAAAGGCAGATCTGTGAGCGCCTCCCACTCTTGGCCCGATCTAGCTGCTCCTGCCGAAGGATCGGGGTGGGTTGGAGCGAGCGGGGCGTGGACGCCCCCTCCCTTCCTCTCAAGACCTGAGCAGAGTCCGTGCAGAAGCGGGAGAGGGCAGGGCCAGGCATAAACAGCCAGGGCCGCTTTAACTTCCTCCCACCCTCTGGAGGTAGGGCTTTCTGGAGAGGGAAGAGGAGAGATGTGGAGGAAGGTACTTGGGGTGAGAGGAGCTGAGCCTGGGAGTGGAGGGAGAAACAGAGAGGGGGAGGAGGACTGCTGATTTCCACTTGTAAAACTGGCAAGTTTTGATTTGAACTTTTGGGAAAACTGAGTTTCCATTCTTTGCATTGAAAATCAGAGCTTTAAGATTTCCAACGAAACCTGCCCACTTAACGTGAATCAGCTCCCCTCTGTGGGGCACAGTAAGGAAACTAGCTATTAAGACAAGGCTCTCTGGGAAGTGGAAATGATTTGGTGCCTTCATCCCCAAAAGGTGGGAAGGAGAAGAAAGAGGAAAAAGAGGGTGCGGGGGGTGTGTGTGTGCAGGTGTGTGTGTGTGCGTGTGTGTGCGCGGGGGTTCGTGCAGGGGTGTGTGTGTAGGGGTGTGTGTGTGTAGGGGTATGTGTAGGAGTGTTTGCAGGGGGATGTGTTTCTTGTTCCCCAGGTTGAATTTGTTTACTTAATCTACTCAGAATGGGTTTCTTTCTATTACGCTCAGTATTTTAATCACCTGACAATTAACTCAAACACAAACATCTGATTGATGGTCTGTAGAGCTGATAGTTTTGTTTAGTTAGATCGTAAACAAAACCTTGGTCGCCAGGAAGATTTCTGTGTTAACAAGGTCAGTGTTCCCTCTCTGCTGTTTAAAATTTTCAAGTCTGATTTTCACTGTTGATATTTGGGGATTTGATAATTTCACCGTTGTTAATGGGCAGAGCCCTGGAAAATCTTCGAAAGTGAACCTTCTTTGCCATTTCCATGGAATCCTTTAGGGTTGCGAAATGCAATAAGGATTCTTCATCTAGTAGTTAAAAAGAAATAGTAATAATTTCTGACATTTTAGTAAAATTTCGATGATGGCTTCTTATGTAGTAAATTGGGCATTTTATTTTACTTCTCCAAACAGTTTTGACTTAATAAGGCATGGTTCTCTCATATCAGCCACTTGACTTGTAGATTGATTTTTAAATGAAAGGAAAGCTAGTGTAGAGGAGTGATATGTGTCATCACAGTTGCTCCTTAAAAATCAAAGGCGTTTTAATGCACGTTGGGTTCCTGTTAACTGAGAACTTAATTTTTATCCTAGTGAACAATTCACTTTGCATTTTGCAGATTTATTGAATTTCAAATTGGTTTACATATTGTGCATTTTTATGTATACATTTGGCAGTAAGGAGCCAATGGAAGCTCTGAAGCAGTAGGCTATTTTTGAAAGTGAGTGTTTTCACTAAGCTTTGACTATTTAGATTGTTGCTTAGAAACAAGCTTAATTTATAGTTTTCAGTTTAATATCATTTTAGTGGAATGTTTTAAATTTAGTTTGTGATTCTCATTCTTAGCTGTTTAAATCCTAAAAGCATACCAAGTTTAAAGCTGGGTAACAGTTACATTATTTAGTAGGATCGTATTAATAGTCTTTGCCATGAACCATGCTGGGAAACCTGGGTTATTTTCAGTGCCTTAGCCAAATGTGATGACTTTTATAGGCCATATTGTTGTTTCTACTCTGAAAATAACTCTTAATGGATAAGGCAGTATGGAAAACAGAAATCTTCATACTTTTTATTGTCACCAAATAATTTTGGAGTGAAAGGAAAATGGAGATCTTTTTAGAGTTATATTTGGGAAGCCAACCAACATTCTTGCCAGTCTGGGCTTTTCTGGAGCAGCTAATATGCAAGAAGTAGGTATAAAATTTGTTGTCATGGTGACAGTGACAAAGAAAAACTTGGACAGTGATTTAAAATGCACAACAGTGATGTAAACAAATTAACAGCTGACACCTTGAAATTTTTGTTTTCCAGGTGACAGTATTGAATGTAAATGCACAGAAAAGAACTTTCGTAGCCAATTTCACTATGTTTTTTTTTTAAAAAAACTAAATTATAGATATGTGGCAGCTATAGAATGTTGAAAGTTTTACAACTTAATGTTTTAAATGGGAAATAACATAGATTTAACACGTTACTGAACATTTACAGAGATGCAGGCATCGTGAGTATCATCTTTGCTGCCCTGAAGTAATACATCCCAGTGATAGAAACTGACATACACCAAGGAATCAAATCAGAGATGATGGTGTCATGAGAGGCACACGTGATTTTGCGTTAGAAGTTTGAAGTGCAACAGTCAGAGAGAGGAGCCCCAGTGGATGGATCTAGAAACTTCCATAGAAGGATGGCATTTGAGGTAGGCCTTGAGATTTAAGGATGATTTGGACTGGCACTGCAGGAAGGAGTGTGCAAATGTGGCCATATCCTCAGGAGACATATGCGAAGGGCTCTCAGTGATGAGCGTGGAGGTTTCCATTCTGGTCTCAGCTATGTGGTTTGGAAAAATAGCTCGGAAGTTGAGGAAACTGACTGGAATATTTTTCCAAAGACGAGAATATAACTGTTTTCAGTGTCCTGCTTTTCACTCTTTGTTTTTTCCTTCTTAAATAATAGGCTGTACATTTCTGTTTGCACCAGTTTTTGGACTTCATTATTATTGTTGCTGTCGTTGCTACTGTATTTCTCATAGGAGCAATTTTGTTTAGAGAACATTTGTCCTCTCAGTGATTGAACCCATGCCTCGGCTAGACTGCCAGTTGGTTCTATCCTGGTGTGCTTCACATAACTTTATGAGGTGAGAAAATGTTTCACAGCCTTGGTACTTAGATTTGCAAATAGCTGCTGTTGATCATGTGGACAGCAACGCTGTGGCTGGGAGAGAGTGGTGTGAAGTTTGTAAAAGAAAGCAAAGGTGCTAGCACAATGCCAGGCACATGGTAAGTGTTCCCCAAATATTTACTAAATGAAGAAAATAAAAGGAAGCTCACCAAGAAGTTGTGTCATAAAACTTAATGTTGATTGGCTAATTAGAAAATTCACTGTGTGTGTTACCAGCTAGCTTATAGTGAAACTATTGGCCTGCGACTTGTAATAATTAACATTATAGATATTAACAGATGTTGATTCAAAAAGATGACCCTAATTCTTAGTTTTAAAATTTTTCATCTTAATACTCCCCCTTTCCAAGCTACTTTTCTCAATAACTTCTTAGATTCTTCATAGGGGTTTTTTAAAAGTTTAATTTCCAACACTATTAGTTTTCTCTTTAGATTCTCTCTTTTCAAAATGATGATTGAGGCTGCACACCTGCCATCCTGCATCCTTCCAATAATAGAGTCAAGGCCACATCACCCACTGGGTTAGAAGAGAAGATGATTGATAGGGGGTTAAGAGAAACGTGGAGAAGTTTGGAAAGAGGAAAAGGGAATAAAAGGAAAGATTGGGCAGGAAAAAGGAGATTAGACAAGGCTTTAGAATAGTCTGCAATTGCACAGAAATGTAGGACTGGAGTAGTATCCCCCAACTCTGTTTACTTTGCCACCCAAGCCCCTCTGAGTATTGCGTTAGAAGGAGACTTTATTTAAACATGTTCCATTACATTATTCTCTCTTGGTGCTCCTTTGCAAAGCTTATATAACATGGAAAAGAGATTTGTCTTTTTTCTTGGTAGTTAGGTAAAGAATCAGAGAACAGGTACGAGAGAGGATGATGATAACACTGATAGTAAAAGATTTTTAAAATGTTAATGTTTTAAATAACTTACATAAGTAATGAGATCATATTATTAATGCTGTGTACAGCATGATGCCTTCCATACAGAAATCCTGATTTTAGAGGGGGGAGATACTCTGTTTAAATAAATTATTAGTAACCAACTAATAGGTTGGGGATCCATTTAATAGGTCATAGAAATGTAGTGTAGTCTAGGTAACATTGCTATGTGGAGTGGATACTTGGTTGCAAAGATTTGGTTTTGACATATTATATTTCATTGAAAAAGACAAGATGGTTCCAAAGGCCTGCCTCTTCTTTTGGCCCAGCCTCTTCATTTGAAAGTCAGCATGCAGACATTTGCCACCTACAGATAATCAAGACGATATTCTTTAATGCATTGTAAGCTTCTTAAAGGTTGGTTATTACATCTGAATGTCTGCTTGCCTGTGGAGCTGATCCACGTCCTGTGTTGGGCTGATGTAACATTGAAAAGCTGAGTTAGGGTGAAAATAGGTGTTTGTTTTATTTGAGATGTTGCCTTTTTTTTTTTCTAAGGAGGAAATAGAAACTGTGGGGAGATCTGAAAGGAGGAAAAGGGAGGTAGTTAGGCTTAATTATTAGAGGCTGTCACCCCTGACTGAGCCACTTTTCTGCCATTCTTTTCAGCTTTCTCTTAGTTAAAATTAGTTACACTCATTACCAGGTTTCCTTCCTGACATTGTTTCTTTGTCCGTATTACCTCCTTTCAATACACTGAGTTTCTTGTCTTGCATGAAAGACCCCAGACAGTGTGGTTGATTTGAGCTGAGGTACATGGCTTTGGAGAGCTGACACCAAATAGACCCTATCTTCTCGGTACTATATGTTGTCTTAAAGGCAAACGTCAAACTGCTTCCCTAGTTTAGGTTAGTCTAAATATTTTTGAAACACTGAATGATCTAGCACAGTTACTTAGTTGCCTCTAGAGTGGGCTGAAACATTGTATCTTAGTAAGATGGTTGTACCCGAGACATCCTTTGCACATTTCTGTTTTCCTACTGTGTGCAGTAGACATTTTATACCAAAGGTGTATATGGTGGGGTGGGGGCAGGGGTAACATGTTGGATAAAATCAAGTGAAGAAGTAATATTCTTACTGTCCTGACACATCTAGTAGGGGTGAGAAAATAATTAATAGATTTAATATGAGGAAATGCACAAGGCTGGACATGATTAACTGCCAAGTGAGGATTTTAAGACTGGAGAGAACAAGAGATTTCTGGAGTCTGGAAAGGCATTCAAAGGTGAGGTTTGAGCTATGTGCTAAAGAAAGCTAGGACTCAGATGAATCAGAGGAGAAGGGAGGATTAGGAAGAGCATCATCAGAGGTATGCAACCTCATCACGAAAATTATTTCCTCCTTGCAGAGAGAGAAATCAGGAAGATAATCTCAAGGTACGAAGTAGCTTCAGAGATTTGAGAATAGTTTGAGATCTTGAGAAGCCTGTACTTTTCTTCATGAAAACCCTTATAATTAGCTAAATTCTTAATATAGTCCATGTTCTTATGTACCCAGAGAGGTGGATTTAATTTTTTGCATGCCAGTGTTACAGCCTTCGCATTGTGATCGGGAACTTACAAGATGATTTCATTGCTTCTCCTTCTTTATAGCCCTTTTTCATTCCCAAAGCATAAATCTTGCTTACATAGAAATTTCTAAATGCATTATTAATTATTAGCATGTCTATTAAACTAGGAGGAAAATACATTTCTGTAACTTCTGAGCAAAGAGGCAAAACAGTTTTCCTCAAGTACCTCACAAAGGCTTTTAGGCTCAGGAAATGACCTAAATAAATTTCCTCAGTCCAGTAATCCAGTTACCCTGATGTTACATGAAATCAGGACATTTAGGGGCTGGAGGAGATTTAAGAGATCACTTGCTCCAGCATCCTTATTTTACTGATGGAAACCCTGAGATTCAAACAGATGAAATGATTTGTCCTACTTTGCTGATTGTTCCCTAGCCACATCTCTCATCACCCAACCTTCCAGTCTGCTTGCTTTCTCCTGTGTAAAACTTACTGATGGAAAATAGGCACAACCTGCTGGATTTTAAACTGGAAAAGAGGCTCCTGGGGTTGGTGGAAAGAGCCAGAGAATGTGCCTGAGTTTGTGTTTGGTCACCAGCATATCCCCCAGCAGCCCTGATAGGACGGATGTGTTTGAGGAAAGATCTGAGGGGTATCTGTGGCTCATTAGGTCTCCTGAAGGCATTTTGATAACTGATCAATGTGCTGCCTCCACTAATTCTTAAAGGATATGGGCAAGACTTTTCTATTAATATTTAGCTGTGTCTACTGAATTTCCCACATAAACCTAGTATTTTAGATTTGGGGAACTGGCGGGGGGGATGGTAAATTTGGTATTGGCCTGTGTTCAGTTCTGGAAATTTAAGATGACTTGATTCAGCCAGGGTCTATTTTATGTGTTCTGCCTCTTTCTCTTTCTCTCAGCCCGAATGAGAAAAAATCCTAAAGAATGCCCACCCCATGATTGCCCCCTGTAATTCAGAGCTGTTCAAAACTACTGTGTTGAACAGTTGAGTGTGGGATTATTTCTCCTCATTTATACATAATATATATCATATATATGTATATATGATATATAAGTATAATTTTTAATTTTAAAATAAACTATAATTTGTAATATACAATAGATTAACATAAAGTAAATTAATGTATATGACTTGTATCCCAAGCAAGACATACTTTGTATTTGATGACCAGATTCTGGATTAGTTGAAGCTGCCATGCCAGATAGGTGTTAAGCGATTTTTCTGGAATACTTTTCCTGGCAAATGTAACCGGCAGAAGGGTGGCGTGTGAATTTGAAATCTAGCAGGTCTGGTTTTGTTTTGTTTTGTTTTGTTTTGTTTTGTTTTTAGTTTCTTTTCATCACTAAAAATTAAGAGCTGGATTTTTCTTTTTTAATTGGGAAAAGCAACTTCAATAGTGAACCTTAGTCTGTGAATGTGTCTGCTGTGGTTTTTTTTGGGGGGGGGGCGGGTCGAGGATTTGGGGGTCATGTTTTCATGAATGCTTTGATAGAGACTTTAATTTTTTGTGTGAATAGCATTTGGATATGTTCTGTCTTATATCCAATTTGAAAATTAGTTTATCAAGGCAGTCTTTTATAAACATTATATGATTAAAAACAATTCCTTTGGCTCCTAAACCAAGAAACTTAACAATTTTTTTCTACATCTAAGTACTTTTGTACCATATGCACCTAAGATTAATGCCACTTCTTACATATATACATATATGTATATATCGTTTTTTTGTAGAATTTTTGCTTCTGGGCTTATTTTTCTAAAAATACCAAAGTGCTTTGTATTTATTTATGAAATACTTGGAGTCTTAAGATCTTCAGCATCTTTTCATGCTTTTTTTTTAAACCTGTTTTGCCGGAATAGAATGGAAATGAAAGGTGTTGAAAATTTGAAATTATTATAATATTTGTACTATGAAAGGCCAGAAATTAGTAGTTTTAGTGGAGAAATAGGGGTGGAAACATCGAAGAGAGACAAGCAGACAGATGCACTGTATGTTTCAAACAGTATATCATACATTGTGATGGGAAACAGATTTATTTTTTTAACATTCTGTGTGACATAATCTATGGTTTAGCACGGACTTTTGTACCACTGTTTTTTTTATTTTAATGAATTTCCCTCTTTATTGATGATAATATATAGAAAAACAGAAGTTTGGGCTGTAGGTCACATGTATTGCTGCTGCTGATGGAAGCAGGGCAGGCTCTCCTGATTCTAATATGAATCAGGATCTTGGCAATGTCTTTCATAATTTATTAGTTTTTAAAATGGAGCACTTTGCTTATAAAGCTTTGGAGAAACAGGACAATAAAATATACAATTAATTAAAATCTTTAGAGCAACCAGCAGCATCATTAATAAAACATTACCCTCTAAAGCACACAAGAATTGCAGCTTACTCTCCCATCTCAGTGGGAAAAAACAGGATAAAAGAGCCTGTCTTTCATCATAGTCAATAAACTGAGTTTATTGGACTTGGGCTGGTAGATCTTCAAAGAAATAGGCTCCTGGCCAATACCCCACTCCTCTCTACATGAAACATCTGGGTTAATAATAACAATCGCCTGCCTTCTTTTGCCACTTACTTCATTGATATGTTCTTGTTTAATCCTCAGAAGAATGCAGGGTAGATGTTAGGATTTCCATTATACAGATGAGAAAACAGAGAATGACATAAGTTAAAGAAATGCTCCTCAGAGTGTAATCTTTGGACCAGCAACATCAGCAGGAGCTTTTTAGAAGGGCAGATTCACAGCTGCACCTCAGACTCACTGAATTACAATTTCCAGAGGTGGAGCCCTGTGGCTTGTTTTTTCACAAGGTCTTCAGGTGATTCTTATGCATGCCAAAGTTTGAGAACAATTGGCTTATAAGACTTTATGGACACTACTGTGTAGTGGGAGCAGAAATTGAGACGTGGTATATTGGATTTTACTATTCGTAGGAAGCATCTCTAAGAAATCTTTGTAGCAGGCATCCCTGAGGACTACACATGATTTATGCATAGGTTTTCCTTTTCTCTTTATCCTCAGTCTTTGCCTTCCCAAATAACTTCTCTGTCTAGTGTATATGCAAAAAGAAATGATTTTAAGAGAGAGTCTTTTTAAAATCTTTCTTGAGAGAACACCCTAGCTCTGGTCTCTTTCCCCTTCGTGTCATCATATCTCTTTCCAGAAGCTTCTTTTGAAACTTAAATGTGACCATTCTGGTCATGCCTGTTTGAAAGCCTTTGAAGTAATTTATTGTCTTTGCTATGTATACTTTTGTGTCTTCACAGAAATAGCCTGGTGTTCATGTTGGCTGATTGATAGGATGATACCTTTTTTATCTAATCTCAAAGAGCTTATTCTAGAATGTTGGTGCCATGCTGGTAAAGTGTGAAGATAAGTCATGGCATTTGGTCATACATCCTGGTTTTACTGTTTACTGGTTGCACAATCTGGATACATTAGCTGACTTTTCTGAGTTTCAATTTTAAAAATGGAGATGACAATATGGTGTAAATTAGAGTTGATTCTTTGAGAATACTTTGGAAGTCATTGGGTGCTATGCAAATGTGAAGTAATGTTCTGGCACATTTTGAGCAATTCTAAGGGCAAGTGTACAGAGAGATTTGGGAATGAATGTTGCGTTCCCCTCCACTATGATGGTGACTGGGCTTGTCAAATGAGTCTGTCTACCGTAGGGAGGAACAGAGTGTGCCTGGTGGAAGGAGCACAGGCTGACTGTGAACTTACCAATGATGATCTCTCAGCTTTATCTCTAAAACGAATGCCAGAGGACCTACTTGTAAAAGTTCCTATGAGAAAGGAGATTGGAGCAGAAGACAAAAGAATCAAGAGTCAGTGGTATATCAATGGGATTTAAAGCCTTGAGAGGTTGGCTGCAGTCACTCAGGGAAGAAATGTACAAGAGAAGACAAGGGCTGGGAGAACCTTGTGTGAGAAATTATAACCGCCTCCCCTCCCCAGCCCCCATACCTAGGACCCTGGTGCTGACTTCATGTTGTAGCTGGGTCCCTGGAAGGCTCACTTATTCCAGCCTCAGCTCCCTCCCAGGCCTGCCAAGAAGCTACAGAGGCATTCATAAGAAGGCACTTTGATAACCAAATAGCAGAGGTTCCAAACTCACCTGACTGTGGCAGCCCAGATGACCACATATGGGTGGCAGTCCTGGCTTCTTAAAAGTGTGTGTGCCTGTACTGTGTGTGTGTGTGTGTGTATGTAGGTATGTGTTGGTGGGGGAGGGTTGGCAACATGAGGAATGTGTTCCTTCTTGAGGGGCAACTACTTCCTGGCTCTGTGGATTATCACCCTGAGGAAATGTGAATCTGGGGTTACCTAGTCATCTGACATTTGAAGACAAGCCAGGGATCTGGATTTTTTGGTGACATCTTCAGATTTTTTAAATGTTGGCTAAATAAAAAACAGCAACGACGACAAACCCACTTTGTGGCCCAAGTAACACACATCTGTGGGCCAGATTTGGCTGCCAGCTGGTGGCCTCTGCTGCAGAGTATATAAACATGACCTATTATTATTGGATGTTCTGGAATTTGTAATAACCTCCCCGGAGCCTTTATGTTGGGGGCCTTCTAGGAATACATCCATGCTTTCTTTGCTACCCTTGAAACTCCCCCACTCCCCTAAGATATACCAGAGCTATTTTGCTCCAGACTCCAGGGACTTTAAGTTTGTGCTGTGTAATTTGTAGAGATTTTGAATCTGGGTGTGTAGGCAGACTGGGGAACTGTAGCTCTTTGGAGGGGAGAGTGGAGAGACTGGCATTATCGTTTTTACCTCTCCTCCTAGAAGGTCAAGGCATAGATTGTCTGCTGCAAATAGTACCCCATTCCTCTTGGATCTGCTGAGCCACTAGAATAAAAATGATCCATTGTATACCCTTAGAATGTGTGTGTCTTCCTTAGGAAAAGATTTTTCATTGTCTTGTTTTTTGTGTGTTACAGAAAAAAGAGTTTGATGTGGATACTCTCAGTAAATCCGAGCTGCGAATGCTCCTCAGCGTGATGGAAGGGGAGCTGGAGGCCAGAGACCTTGTCATCGAGGCCCTGCGGGTAAGAACAACACGGGACTGGGTCTCCGTGCTGGGTCATTTGCTTTTTTCAAAGAGCCATTGGCAAACCGTCTTTCTCTTAGTGTTTGAATAAAATAGATTTAAAATGTTACATCAGGTCAAAACGTGTTCTTCACCCCAAACTCTAACCCATAACCTTTATAAGCCCAAACAAACACTGAAGTCAGATGGTCGTTGAGATGGTAGAGGCTGAGAGTAAACTGTTCAATACGGGAAACTTGAGAAGTCAGCTATACTCGTTCAAAAATCCTTTCATGTTTCACATGTTTAATTGGTTAGAAACATGTGTTTTCAGAAAATGGGTAATTTGGGATCCTACATGTTTGTGAGGGCAGTTAGGAAAAGTTGAGATTTATAAAAAATATTGCTGGTAGTGGATACTTTTTTCCCTGTAAAAAATTATAATCATTTTTTAGAAACTATGAGTTAAAAAGTTAATGTTTATATGTCCCTACCTTCAAATAGTGTTAATTTTTTCTGATCTTCCAGTAATTTTGAAATATTTCTGTAATAGCTTACAAAGAATATATTACTTAAATGTCTCAATAAAATTTTCTTTTTGAAAAAACAATGGCAATTAGACTTTCTTGGTGCAGTTTTCCAATTGAATATTCTAGATCTTGCATTTGTTTTGGTGTGTAGATCAAACATAATTTGGTGCTTGTTTGTATTTTTATTTTTCCCTCTTTTCTATTTAATCCTTTGTATGTGATTAGTTATTTTTTGGCTCTCGGTCATTTGGTCAAGGATATATTTATTAAGTATGGGTTTTTCTTATTTCATCAGGGAATTATTTCCTCAAACCTTGTCTTAGGAAGTTTATTTTAATGTACATATGAAAATCTGTGGAATGTTAACAAAGTGTTGCCTGTGACAGGAGCTTATATGGTAGAGGAGGGAGGTGGTGGTGCTGGATGGTCAGACATAATAATGGAGAAGGTGGATATGGGGAGAACCCGGTTGTGTGAGAAGAACAGATAGTTCCTGAAGTCATGTCTTCAATGTATTTTCATAAACCCGAAGTTGGCATAGTAGATGTGATGATTAGCCCTCAATTTGATTACAGGAACAAACTGCCACAGAAAAGTGGCACTTCAACGCTGTCGGCAAGCCAGTATTGAGTTGAAGGTGTCGCATTTTGAGTGAAATTAAAGTTCTGCTAAGTAGACATTTGCAGTTTGGTTGTGTTCCTCCTGTTTCACATTTAGAACATCTATATTGCTTGCAAATGTATATTTTTCTGAATAAATTGTTTGGGAGAAATGCTGAGGCAGCATATAACTAACATATGTGACCCTTAGCCCAAGGACAGAACAAGGGCACAGTCAGCTCCTGAGGCCAGTAGTGTAGCCTCCTGTGGCCAGACTGAAGGGCTCCAGCTGTGCCTTAGGTATTTTTTTTGTCCTTCTATGTTAAGCTGTGAAAGGCATCAGAACTAGGAAATTCCCCCCCGCCCCCCGCTCACATCGATGTTTGAACATTTAGTGAAGTCTGTGTTTTCATGTATCACCTTAGCAACCACATGTATTTCGCTTTTTAATTTAATTGCAGTACTTTGAAATGTAAGAGTAGAGGTAAAGGCTTGCTAATAATCAGCACTTGCCAAATGAACATTTTTCGTAGAGTCAAGAATGTTAGAATTACAGAGAGCCTTAGATTATATTGTAGGTCAGCCTTTTGCATCCCTATCAGATCTAGTGTCTCCTTTTCATAAAATATTTTATTACCTTTTTACTATCCTGCAATGAAATTTATGGACAATTGCACGTATAAGTAGGTTCTGTTAAAAATTACAAAACCAATACAAAGATAACAGGAAAATATTTAAAATATGATATACTCAATATATAAATGCTCAGACATGACTGTACTGTCAGATGTGGTAAAGCACATGGCTATTTGAACCTCTTCATGGTATTGACATGAATACAATAGTTGCAAAAGAATCCTGATTCCATCCTGCTAATGTTGTTTACTTTGAGTCAGCAGATTTGTGGAGGGTGAATTGATTTTTCTGAAATGGTGAATGACTCTTACTAGAGTTCCAAACAAAGTACACATGTGCACAGGAGTTGAATCCCTAGAAAATTCAGTTTGTTAAAACATTAAGGGCCTGGCGCGGTGGCTCACGCCTGTAATCCCAGCACTTTGGGAGGCCGAGGCGGGTGGATCACGAGGTCAAGAGATCAAGACCATCCTGGTCAACATGGTGAAACCCCTTCTCTACTAAAAATACAAAAAATTAGCTGGGCATAGTGGCACGTGCCTGTAATCCCAGCTACTCAGGAGGCTGAGGCAGGAGAATTGCCTGAACCCAGGAGGCGGAGGTTGCGGTGAGCCGAGATCGCGCCATTGCACTCCAGCCTGGGTAACAAGAGCGAAACTCCATCTCAAAAAAAAAAAAAAAACATTAAAATGACTTGTTTAATAAGTAAAAAGGAGTTACTCTCCAGACTGGTCATACAGAGGGTTCCAATGAAAGGAATGAACAGAGAGACATTTGAAAGTGGTAGGGAACATGGCACAGTTCCTGGATATGTGGCAGGGAACCACATTTTTGCCCTGCCTCCCTAAGTGCCAATCACTGTGAAAACCAAAAATGCTCTTGTCTGTTTCTAAAACAGATCCTAAGGTACTGCTCCTGTGGAGAACCATTGGCCAAGATCAGTCTCCTTTGTTTATAGAAAAAAATCAAACAAACAAAAAAGCCTGGAGATTTCTGACTTATCTAAGGTCACAGATATGGCATGCATAAGAGCTTCCAGTTCATTTTCTTTTTCTTTGCTTTTTTTTTTTGCTCTGTTGCCAAGGCTGGAGTACAGTGGTGTTATCTTGGCTCACTGCAATGTCTGCCTCCCAGCTTCAGGTGATTGTTCTGCTTCAGCCTCCTAAGTAGCCGGGATTACAGGTGCACACCACCACACCCAGCTAATTTTTGTATTTTTAGTAGAGACAGGGTTTTACCATGTTGGCCAGGCTGATCTTGAACTGCTGACATTGTGATCCACCCACCTTGGCCTCCCAAAATGCTGATATTACAGGCGTGAGCCACCACACCTTGCCGCGTCCAGTTCATTTTCACACAGCCTCCCATATGGAACTCGGTGTATATGGAGATTCTTAAAGCTTCTTGGTTTAAAATTAAGAATTGTGATTTCTTTATTTAGATGATTGTTTTTTACAGCAGGTAACATCATTTTCACATACATGTGGTAGCCATCATGGACTCACTGCAGTGATTTACCGATTGAGTGTTCCCTGGGACATTCATTGCTCCAAGTGTGTCATCTGTTTGCCTTTTCCTATAGTGGTAAAATGTAACTGAGTGACTAATGCCCCAGAAAGAAATTGGGAAGGAGAGAGATTTTGAAACTGTCATTTTAATTTTGTTTTACATTATGAGATCAATTTATTCCTAAATCAAGAATCAAAATCTCCTCCATGGGTAATCAGTGTGCTGCTATTCAACTGGGAATGAAGTTCATCTTGTGTTTCTTTCAGCCAAAATTAATATTCCACTAAAATAGTAAATAATTTTGAACTTAATATATAAATTGTAAAGATATCTAATTTGTACACTGAACTTTATTAAATTTAGAAATGATTTTGTTGTGAGACCTTCAAATTCTTTAGAATTTAAAAATCTTTAAACATATATTTCAGATGAAGCTATTTTACTTTTTAAATCATGCTATGTTGATGCTTTGATTTCAAGTTATTAAAAATTGCATATATCATTGGATTAATGGCAATGGACTTTTCAGAACAATCCAGAAATATAATTTGGGATGGGGAGGATGTTAAGAGATTGCAATATATATCATGGTACCTTTGTTATTTTCATATATTTAAGGTATAGATACTTCCCAGTATAAAAAGTCCATGATAGTATGGAAGACATTAATTTCTATTTATTTGTTTATTTATTTATTTTTGAGATGGAGTCTTGCTCTGTCACCCAGGCTGGAGTGCAGTGGTGCGATCTTGGCTCACTGCAACCTCCGCCTCCCAGTTTCAAGTGATTCTCCTGACTCAGCCTCCAAAGTAGCTGACATTATAGGCATGCACCACCACACCCGGCTAATTTTCATATTTTTGGCAGCGTCGGAGTTTCACAAAGTTGGCCAGGCTGGTCTTGAACTCCTGACCTCAGGTGATCCACTTGCCTCAGCCTCCCAAAGTGCTGGGATTACAGGCATGAGTCACAGTGCCTGGCCATTTAATTTTAAAAAGAGCAATATTGAAAAAATCTGAATTGCATAAAGCTGCTTAACTGAAATATATTTTAATTGATTCCCATGGGAAGTATTTAGGTTTTCAAAAATTCCTCCATATTCACATAGAGTAGGAGTAAATCTTTGAATAGATAGATACATTCCAATAAAGTCCAGAGAAAAATACTTTGTAGTTTAATAAGGAATATGCCCAAAGAGAAGCAGCTGCATTTTCTGAACACCAGGACAGGCACAGAAGCTTTTGAATTAAATTTAATTGGCTATTCAAAATCTGAGTATACAATTTATACAGAAATTAGTGATTCAAGGTTAATTGTTTACTTTTTGGAGTCTTCTAGCTTTTTGTTTTTGTTTTTTGTCTTTTTTTTCTCTTGTTACTGGTATTCTTACAGTATCTTAGAGACACAGTCAAGATGATGAAGATGCTATGATTACAAAATTTTAAAAGTCAAAATTACATGATTAAACCTACATTTTACAGGGCCCAGCCTGCTAGCTGAGTTTACATAAATATTATATCATTTAAACAATGAATTTATTTGGCAGTTATCTTCAGATTTCTTCTGTGCCTTTTTCCTTTAGATTGGGTAAATGAGATTGACCATATTAAATCCATGGCAATTCTTCCTCCTAACCTTCATGTATAGAGTATATAATCTAGACTCTCAAATATTACTTGCATTGAAATTTTTTAAATTTAGCCAGTTTAACATTTCTTCAGATAGAATGCATTTATAACCCCAGTAACATAGGGGATTATCAGTTCTAGAATTGCTTTGTGCAAGTGACTGTAACAAAGAGACTCAACGTACGACAGATTAAATAAGTTCATTTCTCTCACGTAACAAATCTGGAGGTGAGTAATTCCAGCTGGAGAGGCAGCTCCATGCCAAGCGG
The DNA here is from genome assembly GCF_030222135.1 of Aotus nancymaae. Taxonomy (NCBI): domain Eukaryota; kingdom Metazoa; phylum Chordata; class Mammalia; order Primates; family Aotidae; genus Aotus; species Aotus nancymaae. The sequence goes on from NW_026988413.1 coordinate 38,624,252, forward strand.
TCATTCAACAACCCAGGTTATTTTTGTTTTACTACTACTCTTAGGGAGTTAGCTTCATCAGCATACTTGAAACAGGATCGATGCCTGCTCCACATCCCAATACATGGTAAGGGGGAAAGAGGGGAAATGAAGGGCAAGCACTTCTCTAAGCATGGGCTTTCTGCTGCAGAGTGCACACAGGTGTATCCGTGAGACCTTTCATAGACATGCAACTTTTCCTAGTTGCATAGGAGCCTGGAAAATGGCCCTGGCTGGCTGGCTGGCTGGCTACACTGCAGTACTATGGAAGAAGGGAGGACTTTGGAGAACTTTAACAACCTGCTGAAGTCCAAGAGGGAGGGGTCCTATCTTGATTTCAATATTATTTTTCAAAATATCCTGGGCTAAGATATAGGAAGATAGAAATTTCCTTCCTTCCTTCCTCAGTAAGTGTCTGGTGAGTACCTACTATGTAGCAGGCATAAAAATAAAGTTTGAAGTACATATAAGTGAAGATATGTTATGCCAAAATTGTATCTGTTTAGAAAATTCTATTTCTTGACTTTATGTATTTAAAATTGTTCTGTGTAGTGTCATTTAGGCCTAAGTTTTACTTTTCTCAGACTGCGACTCAGTACGTTGAGTTTACCTAGAATGATCTTCCTTTTCAAAAGCTTGACCTGTTCATTGGGTTCAAAATTCAAAAAAAATTTTAAAGCTTTTTAGTAATTTTGCTTTAAAGCAGGTTTTCTCAACCTGAGCACTGTTGATATTTGGGACCAGTTATTTTTTGCTGTTTGCGGGGAGCTGTCCTGTACCTGGTAGGACATTTAGCAGCATCCTTGGTCTCTACCCACTAGATGCCAGTAGCAACTCTTCAGTCGTGACAAGAAGGTTTCTCCTTGCCACCCCTTGGGAAATGCTGCTTTAAGGAGGTAATACTGGTCAAGGAAGAATTATTCTTAAAACTGTTTTTGCTAAAATTGGCCAGGTGTGATGGCTCACGCCTATAATCCCAACACTTTGGAAGGCCGAGGTGGGCAGATCACTTGAGGTCAGGAGTTCAAGACCAGCCCGGCCAATGTGGTGAAACTCCATCTCTACTAAAAATACAAAAATTAGCCAGGCATGGTGGCAGGCTGCAAATTTGGGAAGAAGTCCCTCTGTTTATGGCTATTAATGCAGATAGTCCACCTGAGGCGACAGCTGGTTGACACCCATCCTCTCTGTAGAACTGAGCCCTCCCACGTGCAACAGTGAGCTCTTGCTTTGGGACAGGCAGATTTACTTTGCCAGTGATTATAAGATGTATCTCAGGCTGGGTGCTGTGGCTCATGCCTGCAATCCCAGCACTTTGGGAGGCTGAGGCAGGCAGATCACTTGAGGTCAGGAGTTTGAAACTCTCTGGACAACATAGTGAAACCCCGTCTCTACTGAAAGTACAAAAATTAGGTGTGGTGGCACACACCTGTAATCCCAGCTACTTGAGAGGCCCAGGCAGGAAAATTGCCTGAACTTGGGAGGCAGAGTTTGCAGTGAGCCAGGATCAAGCCACTGTACTCTAGCCTGGGTGACAGAGCAAGACTCTGTCTTTAAAAAAAAAAATTGTATTTTTGCTAAAATAAATGTAAAAACACTATTCATATACATTGCATTATGATACAGTGATTTTTCTTGCAAGGGATACTTCCCTTCAAGCTAAAAATAATCTGAAAATGCCCATTTTAACAAATATAACAAATTTCAGGACCGTTTCAAAATGCATTACATATTTTACTATTTAAAATTGAATTACAGTTTCTTCTGCAGAAATTAAATGCCTTATTTTCCAAATTAAAAAGCCTTTATGGTTGTATGGCTCAGTGCTAGAGTCTTGACATAGAACAAAGGCAATCACTTTAAGTAGAATAATGGTTCCACTCTAGTTTTAAAAACAGCTACAGAGTATGCTACAGAGTATTGTGAATGTTTTCCTCATATGACACATCTGCTAAATCCTGATAAAAGAATAACAATCTGTTTTTTTATTGGTTTCAGCTAAGTAAAACATGCAGTCTCTTGTATTTCAAAATTCTCCTGTGAATGCAGGCATTTGATTGACCAAAACATACCCTTTTTGTGCTGTTCATTATAATTAATGAATGAATTTGCTGAGCAGAGCTAAATTTATGAAAACATAAATTAATTTTAGTTTCCTTTCCTGTCTGTTGAGATAACGCTTTTGTGCCATGCTAGAGAAAGGAAGAAGGGTGTTGACCAGATTTTGTGTTGTTTCTGCAAGCAAATCAGTTTGCAGAAAGAACAAGTAGCTGATGATTTTTAAATAGCATTGTATTTGTTCCAGTAGGACAAACACTGAAATGAGAAACTGATTTTTCTGGTAAATTTTTTTCTCTGATAAACATTTCCCATTAATAACAAAAAATAGATGAATACCATGCAAAACATTGCTTTTGCATATATTAGAAAAAGATGGTGATGAGGTGATGAAAGCAAAATGTTTATGATCACTATTTCTGGACAATTTAATAAGCAACTGAAATAACTGTGTAGCATTTGCCTGCCGATTATTATTAATAAGTTATCAAGATATCTGTAAGGAGAACAAATTAAAGATGAAGCTTTCCCCAGCTCAATCCCACATACCATTTGATCTGTTCTGGCACAGGATAGAATCAAGGTTACAAATAAGATGAAACCGGGAATATATTTTTGTACACTTCAAAGATGATCACAATTGTGGGGACTGTCAGTCCAATTAACAGTTCTTTTTTAGAATTCCATGTATTCTGAAAATACAAGGTGTTCCTCTGAGGCATTCTGATTACATTTTAGCCACCTCATCCTGACACTTGGTGGCTAAGCTACAAGTCATGGGTTTTTGCAGAAATTTCTTTTGCCACATTTATGATTAATTATATGTTTTGATTATAATATAAGCAGTGTGCTTATATTCAGTGTGCAGCTTATTCTTTATTAAATAAATTTTTAAATTTTGTGTGACATTATTTTCAACTTTGTATAAATAATTGTTTGCAACCACCTCCATTCACAACCATTTAAAAGTAAACTAAAAATGAAAAAAAAAGAAAAGGGTGGTTTTTATCATTTTAAACTAAAACAATTTCTTTTCTTTACCTCCATCTGTCCCATGATGGTGAGCAGTAACCAAACCAAAATCAAGAAAAGGGTAATTCCATTTGGCGCATGCTTTGCAGGAATCCTAAGGTTAATTGCCGTTTACAACAAGCTAGAATTTGAGCAGGGGATGGAGATAGAATGGGGCTTAATGTTGTTAGGTTTTGGTTATGTGTCAGGCATTTCATAGGCATTATTTCTTATCTTTATGAAATTTTTTGAGATCAGTGGTGGTACCTCCACTTTAGGAACAGAGAAAGTAAAGCTAATAGGATATATGCCATTTTCTGTCTGACTCCTAACCTTAGCTCTCACCATGTCTCTGCCCCAAAGGCAACATTAATGAAACTAAGCATTTTCCTGGAGCTGAAAATTGTCATTTATGGATTCTTTATTTTACTTTAATTGCTACGAAGTCTGAGATCATTTCTACACACCTGTAATCAATTGTAAATTTCAAAAGCTACACAGAAGTTGAAGCTACAAAGAAATTGTTAGTCTTCTATGTTTAATCATTCATTTGCTGTTCCTTTGCAATTGAGCACAGGTAATTATAAACAGAAGTAAATCCTTGAAGACTTCTAAGATCCTATTGAATGGCAAGTATGATAATGTAGAATAACATCATTGATTTTTAATGTGTCCTCCTTATTATCATACCAAAAGCTTGTACTTTTCTGTAATTAGGATATAATTCTGCATCCTCTGGATGAGAGAGAACATGCTGGTGCATGTGAGAATGCTGCATGACCTGAGTTTAGGGACGTGATGGAGATTTCTGAAGTTTACAAGGACACAGTTATTAAGGAACTGCTCTTTCCATCCTGACCATCTTTGCATATTTCAGTCATTAAGTCTGTCTCTTATAGTTGCATTTTGTTTTTAAATTTGTAAATCTATTTTAGTTTATCATATTTGATCTTTTTTTTTTTTTTTGGTTTTGTGTCTCCAAAACATCATCAGGTAGTAAATTGAGTCTTTAAATAGAAATTTGGTTTGGTTTCCATGAAAGGCTATTGTATAGATTTCCTTAATGTTATGTAATTCTTTGATTTGTTTTTTCTAATTGATAAAAGTTAAAGTGAATTTTCGAAGTTAGATTATGTAAGCCAGGGTCATGATAGAGGCACTAAGAGGAAGAGTTCAGTATTTTGCATAATTGGTATATTAAAATGTGGCTGTGCCATTGGCCTTGTTAGAAAGTTCAGGTTTCCTTTCACGAAGCCTGAATCAACAGAATCCAGTTTTAGATTTTTTTTAAGACAAACTTTTAAGTAATCCCTACAAGTATTTATAGTTGATTCTTTTTTTTTTTTTTTTTTTTAAGAGATGGAGTTTTGCTCTTGTCGCCCAGGCTGGAGTGCAGTGGAGTGATCTCAGCTTACTGTAACCTCTACCTCCTGGGTTCAAGCAATTCTTCTGTCTCAGCCTCCCAAATAGCTGGGATTACAGGTGCTCACCGCCATACCTGGCTAATTTTTCGTATTTTTAGTAGAGACGGAATTTCACCATATTGGGCAGGCTGGTCTTAAACTCCTGACATCAGGTGATCCACCCACCTCGGATTACAGGCATGAGCCACCTCGCCCAGTGGAGTTGATGATTTTCTATTGATGAGTCTCTTTCCATGAGTGACTGGGAATACATTTTTCATAAAAAGTCTCAAAAGTGTATTGGGCTTCCTTCTTCTGGATAAAATAGAGACTTCACTAGTGTAACTGAGAAGCAACCTTTCATCATGTTTGCTTGGCTACATCAGAGATTCCATACATTTTTGTGCCTGTCTGGGAATAGTAACAAGTTGTTAAGTTTGGTTTGGTGGACTGTAGGTAGAACAACTAATGGAAGAGCTTTAGAAACTCTTAATAGATATTGAGAGTATGTTAAACTCTTAATGAGTTTAGATTTCAGACAGTTGACAGTTGAGATTCACTGTAGGCTCTGAGGTAGGAAACTGATGTGATAAAAATGCTGTTTAAGGGAGATTATGTTAACCACTTTTGGAAATAGATTGACAGTAAAAGGGAAAGAAAGAATCTGAGGAAGCAATTACAGTTGACGTTAATTAAAGTATGGTTCTATGAAGCTCTGAATTTCTGGGTAATGGCTCTAAATGTGAGTAATTTGTTGTGTGTGTGATGGGGTTGGGTATTAACAGGACTTGAATAGATGGAGGAGATTGGGAATAAAATTATCTCCTCCAGCATGAGTGCATTATTTTCCTTTATTTCCTCTCTTCCTTTTCTTTCTCGATTTTATTTTCTTTTTGTCTTAAATAGAGACAGGGTCTTGCTATGTTGCTCAACCTGTAATCAAACTCCTGGGCTCAAGAGATCCTCTTACCTCAGCCTCCCAAGTAATGGGACTACAGGTGTATACCACCACACCAAGCTTAAGAGTACATTGTTTTCTAACTGGTGACAGCAAATCGTTGTTCCTAATGCAATTTCAGTGTTAAGGTAGAAACTTTGTTTTTTAAGGACATTGTATTTATGCTCCATGTAAATTTATGCTCAATTAATTCAGGCATTTATTCTAGTTCTTCCAGCGGCCTTTTTAGTGCTAGCTGTTCAACATTCACCTAGCAAGTATTTTCTCGGTGTATATTTATGTCAGGTGTTGCACTGGGCACTGGGAAGAGAGTGTATACTAGACAGTCCTGGTACTTCTAAAATGTTTTGTCTGGTGTAGAACACTAACCATAATTTACAGGTTCCATGTATGATAAGTGCAATAATGGAAAAGTACCGGGCTTTTAATCTACGCTAAGATTATGTACCATGACTGATGGGGTATTTTTCTGAGACCCACTGTGGATGGAGGGCTGTGTAAAAATAGGGCCAAGGTAAGAATACAAAAACTTTGCAAAATATTTATAATATATCGAATAAAATAAAAATAACCATGTTTCTCGTTTGGTCTCCACCTACTTAGGTTTCCCTGGATTTTGTGTAACTCCCCCAAAGTTGTTTCATTTTGTGCAGCTGCTTTGCCGGGTCTCCTTTTGATCTCTCCTTATATGCAGATGGTGACCTCATGAATTTCTTGCTTTTCAGAGTGAATATTAGTCTCTCTTATTTATCTGTCATTCTTTGGTTACTTGAAGTTACAAAGCAGTATGGCTGTAACAAACTTCTTAAAACAAAACAAGGTCATGCCATTGCATTCCAGCCTTGTTGACAGATGACTTTATAGAGGTGGTTTGTTTGTTTGTTTTGTTTTAAGAAGACGTCTCTGTCAACCAGGCTGGAGTGCAATGGCATGACCGTAGCACACTGCAGCCTTGAACCAATCTATATATATATAGGGTTTGGTACTATCTGTGGTTTCAAGCATGCACTTAGTGTCTTAGCACGTATTCCCTATAGATACAGGAAGGCTATTGTATATTCTATTAATCAAGCAGTCACAGAGCTTAGATTCAAGGTGAAGAGACATAAACCTGACACACGAGAAATGTTGAAAAATTGGAGGATGTTCTAAAACCTCCAGGAAATAGTTGCCCTTGTTTGCTGAGCCTTAACTGCTAGGTATGCTATTTAGTATTTCATGTGGATTATGTCATTTAACCTTCATGAATACCCCTGGAAGTAGGTACTGTTGTTATCTCACTTTAAGGCTCATGGTTAAAGAAGGTGTTCTGTATCACACAGCTAAGTGCCGAGCCTAAGTTTGAAGCCAGGTCTTTCTAACTCCAAATGCATCTTCTTAACTATTCTTCTATATAATCTCGTGGAAGAGAGCTAGGTGATAGCTACTAATGATAATGCAGGGCTGGCTTGTGTATGTGTTTAGTAAAGCCCAGACAAAAGAGTTCTAATGAAGATGAATTATGGATGGCTTCTGGGAAGAGGTGGCATTCCTGCAGTCTTTTGAAGAATAAGTACCTTAATGAATAGAACAGGGAGAAGTATATTCTGATCAGAAAGAGCCAGAGCACAGGATCTGTGTTTGCTCTGGGCAGAGTGAGGAGGTAATGAATGAAGGCACAGGGGTGTGGACTGATGGAGTAGGAGTTAGGATGGACTCTATCCAGGAGGTTTTGAATGCCAAGCTGAAGCATCCATGTCCTTAACCTGATAGGCAGAGAAGAGTCCCTGAAGATTATCAAAAAGGAAAATGGAATAATCTGAGCCTTTTGTTCTCCAAGTGTGGTTTCCAGACCAGCAGGATCAGCTTCATCTCATTAAAAATGCAAATTCTTAGAGCCCTTACCCTAGATCCACTAACTCAGAAACTCTGGGGATAAAGCAAAGTGTTCCATTCAGTGTTTCCGCAAGTCCTCTGGGTGATTCTGATGCATGCTGAAGTTTGAGAACCCGCTGATCTGGACAGTCACTCATAAAGCTGATGTATTTGTGTAACATCAGGGTGCACGGTGAAATCGCTGATGCTGATTAGGTGTCAGGGCTGGAAAGGCTTTCTGCTCACTAAGCATGATGGCCAGCAAATTGGTCTAGCGTTTTTCTTTTTCTCATCTGCTGGATGCAATAAAGAGAGGCAGTGGCTCTTCTCAGGACAGCTTTTTCATAAGCCATCAGCAAGTGCCTCAAAGTGACTCAGCCTGGATACTTTCTTAAGGAAGCCTGTGGAAATAGCACTAAAGGAGCTTTCTTGAATTGTTGGATTAAAAATAAAACATGAATTACTAAGACAATAAGAACTGTATGCAATAGACTGAATAAAATATAATTATGTTATTCACTTATACTTCTAATTGTTCCGCATAGGAATTAAAGTGGTTTACAGGAATAAAAACAGCAAAATGGGAAAATCTAAGTATATAAAAATTAGGACTAGAACAATGACTTTAAAAACCTTTTAATAATAAGACCTCTTATTCAAGTGAAATCTTACTTGAGTCCCAGTACGTAAAATAGAAGCTGAGCTCTTGGGGTGGAGCAAATGATTAGAGTCCTAAGTTTCCTGAATAAACTAAAAGGGAAAATAAAATAGGAGCAGGTTGAGTTACATATGATTTGTTGTTGTTAATAAGGTAGAAAAAAGCTGTAGCAATTACTTCCTCAGGGAAGGCAAATGTTTCCTGATACTGGGCTCTAAAATTTCTTCTCTGCCTCTTCAAATTGGAGGTATTGGGTAATGTGGTCATGTTTTCAACAATATCAACCTAAAACTGTAATGGCTGGGTATAAATGGGTGCTTTTGCATAAAATTCATTGACATAAGTGAGAGGCAGGATGCTTGGGCGAGTAGCTGGGGTGGAGGTGATGGGGTGGGGTGGTGAGGCGTGGACAAGACAGTTGGATTTAGAGAGGGATGGGCACCACGGCAGGGTGGTCTGCTGTGAACTGGATCTTCAGCAGATCATCTCAAGAAGCAGATGGGCTGTGTGACCTTCAGATCATTTGCCAGTTTGATCTCATAACATTTGCTAATGTTCCTTGTTTAATCATGTTATGTACATGTTTTCCAGACTGAACAAATATTCAAATATGTGTAGGCAGGCCGGCCACAGTGGCTCACACCTGTAATCTCAGCACATTGGGAGACTGAGGTGGGTGGATAATGATGTCAAGAGATCGAGACCATCTTGGCCAACACAGTGAAACCCCATCTCTACTAAAAATACAAAAATTAGCTGGGCGTGGTGATGCGCACCTGTAGTCCCAGCTATTCAGGAGGCTGAGGCAGGAGAATTGCTTGATCCCAGGGGGTGTAGATTGCAGTGAGCCGAGATTGCACTACTGCACTCCAGCCTGGTGACAGAGCAAGACTCTGTCTCAAAAAAAATATACATATATATATATATAAATACATATATATATATATATCCACACACACACACACACACACATGCACATACTGGGCTTTTATATATATATATTTATGTATATAAATATATATATGGTTAGAAAAGCAGTATCTAAAAATTTGAACATGAAACAAAAGCATGGAAAACAGTTTTATCAATGCTTCCACAATAAAATGAGAGTTGATGTCAAATAATTTTAGCTTATAACACTCTTTCTCAGAATGTATGATGACTGTAACACAAATTATGTTACAAATTTATGAACATACTTTAAAGTACTAGTAGTTGACAGTAAACAATATTTTTCTATGATACGGAAATAATTTGTTGAATTATTTTTTCTAATCAACTTATTTCAGTTTAGAACACTCCTTTTTTTTTTTTTTTTTTTTAAAGAGTCTTGCTCTGTTGCCCTGATTGGAGTGCAGTGGCGCGATCTCAGCTCACTACAACATCTGCCTCCTGGTTCCAGCAATTTTCCTGCCTCAGCCTCCCAAGTAGCTGGGATTACAAGTGTGCCCCTCCACGCTCAGCTAATTTTTGTATTTTTAGTAGAGACGGGTTTCACCATGTTGGCTAGGCTGGTCTTGAACTCCTGGCTTCAGGTGATCTGCCGGCCTCAACGTTCTAAAGTGCTGGGATAACAGGCATGAGCTACCATGCCCGGCCCAGTTTTCTACGTTCTTGTTTTTGGACTTTCCAACTCCCTTTATTGTCCTACTTTTAATTTCTTTGAAAACCAGTTTGTGCGTTTTTTTTTTTTCCTGGATGCCCCTGAAATGGTTTAAATGTTAGAAGCATGTTGGTAACCCTGTAATCTAAAATTTTGTTATTTAGCTCTTCTTCTTGTTGATGAATTGAATATCAATTTTTTTTTTTTTTTTTTTGAGACGGAGTTTCGCTCTTGATACCCAGGCTGGAGTGCAATGGCGCGATCTCGGCTCACCGCAACCTCCGCCTCCTGGGTTCAGGCAATTCTCCTGCCTCAGCCTTCTGAGTAGCTGGGATTACAGGCACGCGCCACCGTGCCCAGCTAATTTTTTGTATTAGTAGAGACGGGGTTTCACCATGTTGACCAGGATGGTCTCGATCTCTTGACCTCGTGATCCACCCGCCTCGGCCTCCCAAAGTGCTGGGATTACAGGCTTGAGCCACCGCGCCCGGCCTTGAATATCAATTTTTGCAGGGCATTGTTCTTTCTGTGGTGTCTCTTAACAGTCTCAAATTGTCGCTAAGTCAGTCTGTCTTTACATTGTAACTAACCAAGTGTAACTTCTGGTAAACATTCACTACCATTTTTTCTTCATAATAAGTTAAGCCACCCCTTTGACATGAGAGTATTTTTTTTTCTTTTAGTTACAAGATGACATTAAATTATATAAATGTTGGTTTAAGAAAAGTCACAATGTTCAAGAAACCAGTTTTTAAATCTTGATACATTTAAGGAATGAAGATTAGTAATAATAATGGAGCAGCTTTTAATATTTTTATAATTATTTATGAGCATTGAGTTTATATCAGTTTTGTAAAATATAACAATTTAATTTACAGGCAATTCAAATGTTTCTTCATTAATCCTTTTCCTAATGCTATAAATAGCATTATGTGATATTTTAAAGTATTTTTTTTCTTTTGGTAGGTGAACAATGATTGTGGGATCCCTGTGGGATTAGTCCTCCTCCATGAGTTATTTTTCTCACTAGTAACAGACTTCTAATTATTTATGTAACATAAAGTTATACTTCCTTTTCTTAATGCAAACATGTGTCATTTGATTATTAAATTACTGACTTTTTAACCCATAAACCTACTGCCATAACATAGTTGTAACCACATTATACAATAGTTTTATATTCTTCATTTTTTATCAAGCATTTTAACTGTTTTTAGTTTTTCTAGTATTCATAAATTATAGCCTGCTTGAGTATACGGTATTTCACATGGTTGAAGGACCAAAACCTTATTATTACTCTATATTCTGTCATCAGCTGTTTTTCCATTAGCTATGAATAGGGATGATATTCAAAATATTTAACAACAGAAACCACACAGGCAGGAGTAAATCAGAAAGGATGCCTAAATTACCAGGACAGATTACATTCGTTACACCATCTTGATGTGTACTGACTGAACCACAGCCCTTGCTGTGGATATCATTTGGTAATGTTTTAATCTGCAAAACCCTCCATAGAGAAGCACAGCCCAGTCAAATGTATTTGCTTATAAAAATCTGTGTCATCTTAATGAGCATTGGTAGTGCCTGCTAGATTTTGGGGCAGCTTGAAATGTGTAATTTAGGTAGATACAATTTTAAATGACATAATCTGCAAGACATTTTAATAGTTGTGCTATTTAAGATACGATTTATAGATTTTTTCTAATTATTAGTGTAATAAATGTTCTTCATTGAATATCTTCAAAGGCACAAAAGGAAATTTTCCCATCACTCAGAAGCAACCGTTTTTCTCTGCATTAATGAACACATATAATACAGAGCTCTCAGAAATGGGAACATGCTCTATACAGTAATTTGTTCAGCCTGCTTGCATTCTTAATATATTGTGAGTGAACATATCCCTAGCTATTCTTCAACTTTGAGATTTTCAATCACTGCGTATCATTTATTTACTCAAACCTCTGTGCTTGGACATCTCTTTACCCGTCTTAAACCCCATGAACTATTGCTGCAATTCCTCCTTTGCAGACGCCCCTATTCCCTTGGTCTTCATCTGGCAAAACCCTGGTGCCTATGAAATTAAATTCTCTGGCTACCTCTTGCCCATACCAATAGGCTTGCACAAGGCTGAAGAAAACCCATCCAACCTTGCTGACTGCCCTCACTTTAAATTCACCACATCCTCTTGGTGGTCCTTTTTGCTGCTTGGCAATTGTATGGCATTTCTCAATGCTTTTACTCACCTGTGTTCTCCTAGACTCTTTTACACTTTCTTCTCTCTTCTGAGGCCTTCAGTACCTCTTTGCTTTACTCCCCTCTCAGTTGCTTTTAGTTTCATCGAGAGCATAGAAGCAATCAGAAAGAGCTTCCCGACTCTCCCGTTAGCACATCAATCCATGTGCTCACTTTTTCTCCCCTCACTCTGGCAAACCATCCATGTCTGAGGCTCAGGTCCAGCTGGCCATTGTGCATTCAGGTCTGTCCCTCTCACACATTCAGATGTCATCAAGTTTTTCCTCTCATCCACCCTGCCTCCCCTTTAGCTGTTGTGACATTATTTCCTTTTGCCCTATTGCAGCAAAAGTCCTTAAAATAGTTGCCTGCTAGTTGACTGCAATTCCTTTTTGTCCATACTCCCTTGAACCTGCTGTAGTTAGATTTTTGCCAACACTGTTCTAACCAAAAGTTGCTATATTTTTGTAGTTTTCAGGAACAAAAATAACATTGGACTTGATTTCTCTTTTTCTCCCATTCCCTACATCCAGTCTCTCTGTACATCTTGTTGGCTCTAAGGTTAGGATGTACCTTAAGTCCTTCTGCTTCACCCCGTCTCCACTGACACCATCCTGTATTAGCTTCCTATTGCTGCTGTAACAAATTATCACAAATGTCCTGGCTTAGAAAGAACACAAATTTATTATCTTACAGCTCTGGAGATCAGAGGTCTAAAATGAGTCATCAGGGCTGCATTTCTTCTGGAGGTTCCATGGGAGAATCCATTTCCTTCTCTTTTCCAGCTTCTAGAGGCTGCCTGCATTCCTTGGCTTATGATCCCTTCCTCCATCTTCAAGGCCAGTAGGGTGGCATGTTCTGATATCTATCCCTCCCACTGTGTGTGTGTGTGTGTGTGTGTGTGTGTGTGTGTGTCTGTGTGTCTGTCTCTCTCTCTCTTTCTCTCTCATTTCTTCTTCTGTTGTTCTGCCTCTTTCTCTGACTCCAAGTCTCCTTTCTCTCTCTTTTGATGACCCTTGCTGTTACATTTGCCCACCCCATATCTGAGATAATCTTCCCATCTCAAGATCTTTAAGTTAATCACATCTGCAACATCCCTTTTGCCACGTAAGGGAACATATTCACAGATCCCCAGGGTTAGGATGTAGACATCTTCAGGGGTCATTATTCTCCCCACCACAACCCTCTTGTCTGAATTAAGTTAATGCCTTCCTAACTGGTCCTCCCACTTGCATGGCTGCCCCACTCCAGTTTCTGTTTTCCATAGCAATTGAGTTATCCTGTTAAAACAAGGCCAGGGTCATATCACCCTTCAGCTCACAGCCTTCCAGTGGCCACCATCTTGCTCAGAGTAAAAAGCCAAGGCCTTTCTGTGGCCTCAAGGCTGTATAATCCACCTCCCTTATGTTTCTGAATCACTTCTTAGTATCATCCCTTTTATTTTACAGCCCTCCTGGCCCCTTTGCCTGTTCCAGCCCTAAAGCTTTGGTATTTGTTTTCTCTGTCTGGAAAGCTCTCCTAAATGGACCTGTAGCTCCTTCCCTCACTGTTTTAGATGTTTGCTGAGATGTCATCTTAGTGAGGCTTACTCTGACCATCTATTTAAAATTGACATTCTTGTCTACACGACATGCAACCTCCATCCTTTCTGGCTTTATTTAGCTCCTCTACACTTAGCACTATCTGATATTCAGTCACCCCTCAGTATCTGTGGGGATTGGTTTCGGGACCCCCTGGAACACTGAAAATCACTGATGTCCAAGTCTCTGATATAAAATGGCCTAGTATAATCTATACATACCTTCTCATATACTTTAAATTTTCTCTATTTATAATACTTAAGTCAATGTAAGTGCTATGTAAAAAGTTGTTATACTGTATTATTTAGGGAATAATTAAAAGAAATCTGTACATGTTTAGTACAGATTACAATCATTCTTATTCCTCCCTCCCCAAATACTTTTGATCCTCTGTTAAATCCGTGGATGTGAATTTCCAGCCCATGAATACAGAGGGCTGACTATACTACATATTTTTAAATGTTTATTGTTTGTTTTACTTTTCGCACTGTAATGTAAGCTCCATGAGGGCAGGAATTTTATTCTGTTCACTGCTCTATTGTACCTGGCTCAATAAGCATTTGCTGAATGAAAGTATATTGACTCCAAATTTCCCTTGTTAAATATAGATGAATCTTTATATCAAGGAGTTTAGATTAATGAATACTGTATAAACATAGAAATGATTTCTTCCTTTTATCTTTTTCATGTTATGCAGAAATATCCACTTTCTGATTTTAGGTTAATATATTTTTTCTATCTCTATTTGCTTCTTCCATAGTTGATATTGGAGCCAGTGGGGGGGCACTTTTTATACATTACCTAGTTCTGTTTTATTGTTGAGTACATGTTTCTATGGACCCTGGAGTACTTTACCTTGCTTTACTGTGATTCATTCTTTCTTTTCTTTCTCTTTCCCTTTTTCCTTCCCTCCTTCCCTCCCTTTCTTCCTCTCTTTTCTTTTCCTTTCTTTTTTCCTTTCTTTTCCTTTCCCCTCCCCCACTTCCCCCCTTCCCTCCCTCCCTCCCTCCCTTCCTTCCTTCCTATTTTGCTGGGCACAGTGGCTCAGGCCTGTAATCCCAGCACTTTGGGAGGACAAAGCAGGCAGATTGCCTGAGGTCAGGACCAGCCTGGCCAGCATGGTGAAACCCTGTATCTACTGAAAATACAAAAAATTCGCTGGGCATGGTGGCACATGCCTGTAATCCCAGCTACTCAGGAGGCTGAGGCAGGAGAATTGCCTGAACCCAGGAGGCGGAGGTTGCGGTGAGCCAAGATCGCGCCATTGCACTCCAGCCTGAGCAACAAGAGTGAAACTCCGTCTCAAAAAAAAAAACCAAAAAAAAAAAAACGAAACTCTGTCTCAAAAAAAAGGACTATTTTTTAGAGAAGTTTTAGCTTTATATAAAAATTGAGCAGAAAGTAGAGAGGGTTCTCATATGGCCCCCTCCACCAGTTTCCTCTATGGTTAACCTATTTTTAACCCTATAGTATGTAGAGTGGTTAGTGGTTAGTGTGGTGCCATGACCCCTGGAAGAGCTTGTGAGAAACTGGGTTCCTTTTTCCCACCATCTCTCTCATGCTCTCCTGCAAGCCAGGGAACTGTTGCTTCTTTTGTTTCTAGGTTCTAGTGCATTTCAAGTAGCATCCCTGCTGTTTACTGTCCTGATTGTGGATTCTAATGGCAACTACTTCTGGTTGTTACTGTTCCATTTTTTCTCTTTTATGTTTTGACTTTCCATTCTTTTTAGTACCTCATCATTTTTCAGCCATCACGAAAAAGAGAAGTAATCTTTTATCTGACCACACCAGTTAGTAGTGTCTCTGCGTGTGTAATCATTGTATTCATTGCACCTATTTAATTCCCCTGCATTCCTATGCATGCAGTTTCTGATGGAGAGATGAGATTTAGCTGAAAGGTCATAGCTTTCTATCTGAGACTGACTTTATCTTTGGAGAGGTATGGGGAAGACTCTTTGGGTCCAAGGGCAACAACCACATTGGCATTTGATGTGTGGGGGATGCTGTACTTTCTTTAACTTTCTGGATGCTTCATTCCCTATAGCAAAGCTGATAGAAGGCTAAAATGTTCCAAATGGCTTAATGAAAGGATGGACATGAAAGAAAAAAAAGAAAGAAAGTAATAAAGTCTAGTCTCTCAAAGTATGGGCCATGATTCAAGATCTCTAAGACCCTGCTAAGCAGTCTATGAGTTCAAAACAGTTTTCTTAATAATAGTAAACATTATTTTCTTTTTTCACTCTCATCTGTCATACGTATACATTGTAGCTTTCCAGCAGCTACAATGACAGATGATTTTTTTTAACAGATTAGATGAAGCAGCAGAAACCAGACTTCAGATGTTTTCTGTGAGGCCAGATAGTAAAGAAATTGGCAGAAATACAAAACAGTGCCATTCTTCTCACTTATTTAGGTTTGAAAAATACAGTGATTTTTCTATAAAAATGTTTAAGTTAACACATAAGTGGATTTATAATTATTTTTAAATTAATGCATTTAAAATTTCTGTTTTAATTTTTAATAACTAGCAAAAGCTGTAACACAAAATCTTTGTGTTTTTAATAATTTTTAAGAACATAAAGGGGTTCTGAGACTAGAAAGTTGGAGAACTGCTGAATTTGGCTTTTGAAGTATAGCTTGTTGCACTGCCTAGACTCATTCTTCCTCCAGAGTCCATGCCGGGCTATTTCAGTCCCTCATGAGAAGATGAGCAGCCTCTCTACTTGAAGTTTGCCCTCACCATTCAGATTTTCTGCTGGAGAACATAGCTTTTCCCAATGATACTGAAAAAAATTGCCTACAGGAGAGACCAGACTTCTTCCTGAAGAGATAATAGTCATTTGCTTCACAGCCACAGCTAGCTAACTATATCACATGACACTTGTGTGCTTTTACATAAGGCACTTGTGTAATGATTTACATGTATTGATATGAGAGGTTTACGTGAGAGGACATTGGAGGAAGCAGGGAAATAATTTTTGTTGTTAAGACATGTCTTAAACTCTGTCACTCAGGTAGGAGTGCAGTGGCACAAACATGGCTGAATTGCAGCCTCAGCCTTGGCTCAAGTGATTCTCTCTGGGTGGCCTCTCTAGTAGCAGGGACCACAGGCATGCCACACAGCATCTGGCTAATTTAGGATTTTTTTTTTAAGATTCTATTTACCTGACCCTAGCTTGATAATGGGGATGCTCACAGGTATCAGAAATATCCCCTTACTTTTCAACTTTTTTGGACAGGACTATTGGTTGTTACCAACTGTCCTGCTTTTCCACAAAATATATTTTTCTCCCTTCTAGGCTATTTCTGGAACTAGCAGTGATTCAAAAGCCCATGGGTTCAATAAAACTGTGATGCTTAGTTATGGTTTTGTACTTCGTAGCCTTCAAAAACCTTTAAAGTATACCCTAGATATTTATGGATTGTATGAACAGGTGTGCGTGTATATATAAGTATATATTTGTATGTACATACATATAAACATATGTGTATGTATTCATTAATCTGTATACCCCACATAAATTTGGAGTAGTGAATCTTTCAGAATCAGGAAAATATTTTGAGACTTCAGACATTTATGTTAACCAGATTTGGTTATTTGGTGGTTTATTATTATTAGGGAGAATTACAGTCATGAAGAGTTTTACAGATAAAGCCTACTTTAAAACTATTTTGGGGAAATTTTGGAGGAGTAAAGATGAATTACTCCATGGGGTCCTGTAGATAATAGAGCTAAAGTAGAGAGGTGGGACAATGTGTGTGGAGTCCTGAAAGCTGGTCAGGACCACAGCAGGAAGTAGAACTAAAACTAGGCTCTGGTTTCCTGCCATTCTTCAATCCGAAGTCAGAGACTGGACTTTGATTCTTCCTTAGACAGAAGGAGCATTTTTGTTAAATTCGCCATGTGGCCGAAATGCTCCTAAGAATGAATTTAAAAAAGTACCTGTTTTAAAATGAATAGTCACTAGCATATTAAATATAACAATTTGTCACATTACAAGTGTGTTGAAGTTTTATATTTATTATGATCCCTTAGCTATAACTAGAGGATTTTGCCAAATTACTAGATGTATTATTAAGGCAATTCTGTGGTTCTGACACAGGGCTTTGGAACTAAGACCAGACTGCTATTGTCAGCTGTGTGACTTTAGGAAATTTATTCCTGTTCCTTAAATCTCAGTTTACCACTCTTGACTAATGGCATATAAAGAGCTATCTTAACATGATTGTCAGAATTTAATGAGACTACATATATACTTTAATAGTTGTAGGTAACACTTGATGACTGGGTGCTCATCTGCCAGACAAGGGATCGGGTGAGGGGAACACACTATGAAAATAATTACAAACTGTGTTGAAATTTTGTACTAAGAGAATTACAGGCAGGTTCCTACTTTAGGTAGGGCAGTTGGGGAATGCCTTAACTTGAATATTAATGTTTCTGGGAAAAAACAGTAAACCTGTGGAAATTGTACTTTGGAGGATTTTTTTTTAAAGCTCCCCTTTGCAATGTTACTATACATTATTAAACAAAAATCTGGAAAACAGTTTAAAGAAATGAAGAAATTCCAAATAAAATGGTACTGTGGTTTCTAGCTGCAGCTAAATAAATGCATGTTATTAAAAAGATGAATAAAAATAAGCCCAGGAAACTATAGTAAATCCTGAAATCTTCATTTTATGGCAGGTTTCTTTCAGTATTTTATATGTTGCTAATTTTATTAACATTTTTGTAAAGGCAAAATCAAAGGTGATGCATGACTTGCCCCTCATAGATTAAAAAATGTAGATTTTGGAGATTCAGCTGTCTCAAATCTTCCAGACTGGATCATTTGTTAAATAGCTGGTCATTTGTAAAAATGGCTGAATTCGTCTATTAATCTTTTGAACATCTGGGGTGGTTTTCACAGATTGAGCCTGTGATTAATGCAGAGTTACTCTGTTAATGAATTTTTAAATTTTTATTTTTCTTTTTAGTAACACTTAGTGTCTAAAGAGAAGAATTGTTTATAGTCTAAGTTATCCTCCAAAACAAGGTGTTACATAACCACACATTCTTTTTTTTGAGATGGAGTCTCGCTCTGTTGCCCAGGCTGGAGTGCAGTGACGTGATCTCAGCTCACTGCAACCTCCACCTCCCGGGTTCAAGCAATTCTCCTGCCTCAGCCTCCCCAGTAGCTGGAATTACAGGCATGCACCACCATGCCCAGCTAATTTTTGTATTTTTAGTAGAGATGGGGTTTCGCCATGTTGACCAGGCTGGTCTTGAACTCCTGACCTCAGGTGATCCACCCACCTCAGCCTCCCAAAGTGCTAGGATTACAGGCGTGAGCCACTGCCCAGCCTAGACTCCTTGATGATACTAGCATTAGAGACCATGCTCATGTTTTGTGCAATGCATTCTTTATGACAGGCCACATTTTATGAGATCAGAAATTGCAGCTCAGCAACTGAAACCTGCACGTGGTGTTAGTGGCAGAAATACCATCTTTGGGCTCAGAATTTAGTGTTTTTGTTTCCCTGGTGATTGCTAACACCAAAGATGGGCTCTGCTACTTGGGAAGGGTTTTATGGAAAGCATTCAAATATTCAGCCCTGTCTTGCAGCTTGGTCGGTGGTACTTATCTCTAGGTGGAGACTATCTCACCTTAGGAGATTACATCCTTGAGGCTAACGTTTCGCTTATCTATGGTCACATAACAAATTACACTAGCATTTTGTGACTTTAACCCATGAGTGGTTAACTTTGAGATCTCTGTCTCTGGGCATTGGCTGGGCTTAGCTGGGCCAGTGTAAGGGATAGGGTAGTAGGTGGTGAGGCCATGAATGCAGATGGGAGCCAGATGATGAAGGGTACTACACGTTACAGTGTCAGGTGGATGTCACTTTTCTGGCGTATCTTGGCCGTCCTTTATAGACAGGTATGGGTTGAGCATCCCTAATCTGAAATTCAAATGCACTAAAATCCAAAACTTTCTGAGCATCAACATGATGCCACAAGTGGAAAATTCCACACCTGGCCTCATGGGATGGATCACAGTCAAACACAGACAAAACTTTGTTTCATGCACAAAATTATTTAAAATATGACATAAAATTACCTCCAGGCTATGTGTATAAGGTGTATGTGACATATAAATGAATTTCATATTTAAACTTGGGTCTCATATCTAAGATATCTTATGTACATGAAAGTATCTCAAAATCTGAAAAACTGAAATTCAAAATGCTTCTGGTTCCAAGAATGTTGAATATGAGATCCTCAACCTGTAGTTGGCATTTTCTTAACTGAGGGAGGCTGGTTAGGGCAAATGACAGGGAGGAAGAGAGGAAGAGCAGAGAAGGTAGCAGGGGTATACTGAGAGAGAGGCAGAAATCAGAAAATATGTGCAAAGAATGCTGTCAAAGTTAGTGGTAGTGAGAAAAGCAGTAAAAGTTTATTAGACTGGTAGATGTTAGCAAGTGAACATTTTGTTATTGGTGGTTTTGTTGTTGTTATAATAGTCTGGCATTCAGTGGCTTAGTAGGGGAATTTTTGGTTGCAAGTGACAGAAACCCTTACCTCTCAAGGGACATATTGGCTCATGTAACTGAAAAATTGTAGGACTAAGTCTAGATTTTAGGTTTGGCTAGATGTAGGGGCTCAAATGATGTCTATCAGAACTCAGTCTCACTCTCCTTGTCTCTCAATCCTGATTTCTTTGGATTAACTCTGCTTAGGCAAAACACTGACCCTGGATTCTTTAAAAAGTACAACATTGGGTCTGGGCACGGTGGCTCACATCTTTAATCCCAGCACTTTGGGAGGCTGAGGCAGGTGGATCATGAGGTCAAGAGATCAAGACCATCTTGGCCAACATGGTAAAACCCCGTCTCTACTAAAAATACAAAAATTAGCTGGGTGTGGTGGCACACACTTATAATCCCAGCTACTCAGGAGGCTGAGGCAGGAGAATCACTTGAACCGGGGAGATGGAGTTTGCAGTGAGCCAAGATTGCACCACTGCACTCCAGCCTGGTGAGAGAGCGAGACTCCATCTCAAAAAAAAAAAAAAGTACAACATTGGTAGAATTGGATGGTGATACGGTTTGGCTGTGTCCCCACCCAAATCTCATCTTGAATTATAGCTCCCATAACTCCCACATGTTGTGGAAGGGACCCCATGGGAGATAATTGAATCATGGGGCCACTTCCCACCATACTGTTCTCGTGGTAGTGAATAAGTCTCATGAGATCTGATGGTTTTATAAGGGGTTTTCCCTTTCACTTGGTTCTCATTTACTCTCTTGCCTGGTGCCGTGATTGTGAGGCCTCCCAAGCTACATGGAACTGTGAGTCAACTAAACCCCTTTCCTTTATAAATTACCCAGTCTTAGGTGTGTCTTTATTAGCAGTGTGAGAACAGCAAGTGACATATTTAATAACCCTCTCAGTATTTTTAAAGATCACTCTCTTCAGTTTTATATAAAAGAAACTTGAGGTGGGAGGGGACTTGAAATGATAACAAGGTAGCAGCGGTTCTTAATTTACTAATCCAAGAATGGGCTTGTGCTTAAAACTTGAGAAGGTGGAAGCAACAGTCTTGGTAATGAAGCCTCCTCTTTCCAGCCCTCCAGCTCAGACTTAGTCTGGGTAGTTCATAGGGGGATGTCAATTATCCTATTCTCTCTTCTTGAAAGTGACAGAACTCGACACTTTTACTTGTGTCAGACAACAATGCTTGTGCCATACCATTACTTCTTTGAACTTTACAGTAATCCTGTGACTTAGGTGTTAGTTGTAGGTATTATTACTAATACTAGGTATTACCTAGTTTATACAAACTGAGGCTTAGAGTGGTTAGCAACTTGGCAAAGGCCACAGAGCTAGGAACTTTAGAGCCCAAACTCAAATCTAGGCAATTGAAAACCAGAACCCCCAATGTGGACTGAATTATGTGGCTCCGCGTCCTTATAATCCTCAATCTCTTTCCAGATGCACAACCAGACTCTCTGGCTTTAATCAAGACAAACGCTTGTTAAAAGGAAAACTTTAGACAAATTAAATTTTAACAATTCAATTGAGCAAAGAATGATTCTCAAATTGGACAGCCCCTGAACCAGAATAGATTTGGTACAACTCCAGGGTGGCCACATGGTCAATAACATTTATGGACAGAAAAAGGAAAGTGACTAGAGAGAGAAAAGGGAAGTGAGGGAAACAGCTGGATTGGTTACAGCTGAGTGTTTGCTTTGTTTGAATCTGCTTCTAACAGTTGGCCCCCTGTGGTTGACTGAAGTTTGGCTGCTGTGATTGGCTGAGTCTTGGCTACTTGTTAGAAAAGTAGATTCCAGTCTGTTTTCACATCAAGTTGGGTCACAGTTCACTACAATTAGAGAAACCTTTAGGCTGAACTTAAAACATGTAAGATGTCAGCTTTGGGCCAAACTTAATTAAACATAAGTTAGTGTGCATATCTTTCATGTGGACAAGACACACTGACAACTCACCATGGCGTCCTTAGGGCTCAGAGAGAGGCTTGTTCCTATTTCTGCCAACACTTAAACTGCAACTTCAGCTGTCCCCTGTGGGAGGCTTGGTGTTGAGAGCGTCCATTCATGTGTGGCAGCTGAGCTGCTTGGGTTTAGAATTCCACCTACGGAGGTGTGCACTGCAAGCTGTTTTTGCTTTTATTGATGCTGGCAATTATCTGAATAGTATAGGAAAATTGGAACACTGCTACATCACTTTAAGGCATTTCCAAGAGGCAACTCTAAGTAAACAAGTGAAACCTGAAGCATTTTTCTTGTGTGGCTTTGAAGGGCCAGAATTATTTTGTTTTGAATAAGTAAACCCAACCTAGCACCTTTGATGTGGACTAAAGAACTAGTACATGCATTTCTATCCCTATGTTTAAACAAAATAGAATAAATTACAAAATCTCATCACTTCTTGAAAGTAGTATTGAATGGACTTAAATGAGACTTCTCTAAACGTTAAATGGAGAAGTTTATGACTCACACTAAAAAGTAACATGTGTTCCTTCATCAATATTAAATGTATTAGAGTTCTTTTCAAAATGACTTAGATACATATTTTTTTCTTTAAACTATGTACTTACATAGAATTCTAGCAATTTATGATTCAAATACTGAACTGCCCTTCTTGAGGATAAAAAGAGAGATTAGCTTGTTTAAATCTGTACTTTCCCATCATTTCCTAACTGGGGTGATTTTTCTCCTAAGTAGGGAGAAAAAAGCAAATTAGCATAAGTTCTCAGTTCAGAGTCAGATTATCTTCTCTGATTTTTGCAGATACTGTATTGCAAATTCCAAAATTGTGCCAAATACCCTTAGTCAAATATACATATGAAAATACATTCCAGGCCGGTGTGGTGGCTCACGTCTGTAATCCCACCACTTTGTGAAGCAAGGGCAGGTGGATGACCTGAGGTCAGGAGTTCGAGATCAGCTTGACCAATGAGGTGAAACCCCATCTACCAAAAGTACAAAAATTAGCCAGTGTGTGGCAGACACCTTTAGTCCCTGAGGTTGCACCACTGCGCTCCAGCCTGGGTGATGGAGTAAGACTCTATCTCAAAAAAAAAAAAAAAAAATTCGTTCCAAAGTCAATATATATTTGACTGGTTAAGCCACCATTAAGATGTTGTCCATCTATCTCTATATATTTTTGGATAGTTTAAAGAACTGTGAGTAAGGGGTGTCTAAGGTTATTATTGATTGATGTCTTTTTTCTTCCAGCTGGGAAATTCTTAATGGAGAAGCTCTATTTCAAAGCAGCAATGCTGATCATTAAGTACTACTCAATACTGACATTAGCAGTGCACACTCAGACTAATCGATTGAAGAATTAATTGAGTGCTTGTTGTATACTAGGCAAAGTGCTCACAATAAACATGAGTATGGCTTGGTCCCTTTCTTGTAGCTCCCAGCCCAGCCTTGGAGGAGAGAGAAGAGATGGAATTATAAACAAATCACTAGGTTGTAGTGGAATGTGAATTCGGTGAGGAGCTATGTACAAAATACAGTGATCACAGAATAGACTCAACATTGGGGTGGTTAGGAAAGGCTTTTCAGAGAAAGAAGAACTAGACTCTTTGGCTCTTGTAGGATGGATGCAACTCACCAGCTTCACATACACAGGCATGAAACCACATGGTGAACTCAGGACTCAGAATTGTTTTGTAATTGGAACTTGTTTTAAAATGCACTCAGGATTTGTTTTAGTCAGATAAGACAAGACACACAAACACAGAAATGACTTTCATGAAGGAAGATGTTTTTATTCTGAGAGATTGCTAGAAACAGGAGGCACAGCATGTCAACAGGACCACATGGGAAGTCCCAGGGCTGGTCAGGAGGCAGAGAGAGTGAGGGGAAGCATGGGCCAGCACCTTCATTGTGGTTTCCATGGGAAGGAAGGAGTGAGGCGGAGGAAAGCAGGTTTGAGATTAGCTAGTTTGAATAATTTCGGCAGGTTCCTGCGCTGTAGGGACTGCCTCTGGTTGTGGGACTTACGATACCTGGACCTAGGGGTGATTAGTGCAGGGAGATGGTGGCTTGATGTGTGAGTTCAATAAAAAAAAAAAAAATGGCTGATGAGCAAACGTTATGGGATGTAGGTTGATTAGTAGTCATTTGCTGTCTCTAAGAATTGGCTTGTCTCTCCCCAGTCTATGATGTCCCAGATACTAGAGCATCAAGAGTATAGAAAACAAACAAATAAAAACATAGTTAATCCAAAGCTTTGCAGAGAGAAAGGAGGAAATGAATTGTAGTATGTAAAAAAAGAAAAAATGAGAGTAGAGCGAGAATAAGGAGTCAGATCATGGAAGAACTTGGTGAGGGTTTGGGCTGTATTTTTAGGTATTGGAGAACTCTTGACAGATTTGGAGAAATGTGGTAATACCTGAGACGTACATTTTAGGGTAGTCCCTCTTAGCAGCAGAGAGGAAGGTTGACTGAAGGAGTGTCAGGTCTGAAGATGTAGGGACTGAGCAGGAGTCAGCTGCAAGTGTTAGTGTGAAAGATGCTGAGGGGTAGAGTCGCATGGTGGTGGCTCGGATGGAGAGGAGGGGATGAGGATGAGCAGGATTTATAATAGGATTTAGCCATTATAGTCCTTGATGGACTAGCTGTGGGCAGGGGGGAAGTGATGTCTCTGTGGGCACTCGGGTTTCAGGTGAGTTGTAGGATGGCAGTGCCACAGCCAGGGCATGGAATGTGTGAGGTACAAGGTGCTTGGTGGGAAAGATGCAGAGTTCACTTTAGTTCTTGTTGAGTTTTAGGGGCTTGTTGAAACATCCAAGCCAATTTATTCAACAGGTATTTGAATTTAACAGTTTGGAACCTGTCATTTTGGTCATAGAATACTGTTTCTAGAAGCACAACACAGAGAGAATTAATAACCTGAGAGGAGCAAAGAATTGGTTTCCTTTAAGAAAGAGAATAATGTTGAAAGCAGAATGTTGAAAATACTTGAAAAAGAAACTGATCCGTGGTGTGAAGAAGACAGCAAGATTAAATGTCATGAGGAGGATGAGGGTGGGTTAGGAGTGCAGTAAGGGTTTGGAATGTCCACCTCTAGCAACAGACACAGGAGAGAATAGGCTCCTGGCCAACACAATTCATTGAAACTGTCATAGTCTTTGCTCCTGGGACCCAGGTGTGTTTGGAGACCTCAAATGTACACAGTCTTTCAAATGTGCTGTTGTGTACTTGAGAGAGAGCACAGATGGCAGATTCTGGATGGACCCAAGCTCACAGTATTGAGAAATAAATGGCTTGAATCATATTGGCTAGCAGGAGCCTATTCTCTCCTGTGGCTGTGGCTCAAAGAGGACATTCCAAACCTTTACACTCCTAACCCACCATTATCCTCCTCATGACGTGCAATCTTGCTTTCTTCTGGAGCAAGAGATGATTCTCCAGAATCATCTGGAGAAATGTTAAGAGCTCTACACTGGTTGGGGAGTGGGAGATGAAGTTGGGGAAGATGCTGAGATCTTTGTGTAGTTATGATGGAGCCCACAGACATGAGGTGTCGGGGAGTTCTAGTGAAGGCTGTTGGAGCCAAGGATATTAAGAAATAGTGAGCTCTTGGTATTCCTTTGCTTATCCACATGGTTCGAGGACTCCTGGGTAATGACAGAGTTCTCGGTGAATGAGGGGACTTAGGGCTTTAGATAGCCATGTGTATGTTTTATCTCTAGGTGCTCGAAAAGTTTTAAATGTAGGTTTAATAGCCAATAAATAGTTGTACACAGAATTACACTTTAACCCTGAGGTTTATTTACTTTAAGAAACAAAAAATAATAATAAAAAAATACTTACAGGTGAAAACATTACCTATTTTCTAGCCAGGAGTATTCTTTGACCATTTGGTAGTCTAGGCTATTCATCCCCAAAGTGGAATTCAAATATAAATCCTTCTTATGACCTTGTGAAACAAAAACAGTCATTACTTTCTCAGTTAATTCAGCCAGAAGTGTTTATTTTCTGTGTGGCAGGCAGCTTTCAGAAGTGCCAAATAGCCAGGGAAGGGTGGCATTCATTCTAGAGAGGGAGGCATTCCTAGTAAAGAAAGAGCAGACAAACAGGGTTTCAAAACCATTAGCTGTTTAGTGACTCTAATGCCTTCTTGGGTCTCTTCTCCCTCCAAATAATATATCAGCTTTAAGGATATTTCTCCCGATGGCTATATATTTTTAATTGTTTACTTTCATTTCCAAATGAGTTTGAGTGTTCTTGACACTCAGAGCAAAGAGGAAAGAATAGGAGTGCCAGATGCGTTGATGGTCAGCATGTCTTTGGCTGTTCATTCATTCAAGAGCTAGCAGGTTAATTGATCTTGGGGTAGATTCTTAATATATCATGGTGCGAATGAATTTTTTGACCTTAGAAGGTCTCCATGGAGCCCTTGTTGTTGGCATCGAAGTGTGACTTTGTAACTCAACAGAATTGTAGTGAAACATTGTAACGTAGGTCACCTGTAGAAGTATATTCAATTAAAAGTAACTTGATTGCCTATTGTACACTTGGTACACGTACTTGTGCATGTATTTTAAAAGTCTGTTATCATTAGAGTCATTTTAAGACTGAAAAATAGAAATAAAATTAAGACTGTTGCCAATACTAAATTAGCTTCCAAAGTAGTTATTTCGGAACTTGGCTCTCAAGATATTTACTTGCATTAATTGGCTTTTTAAGATCATTTTGGTGGACTCTTCTGTTGATACTCCTATTTCTATGGAATGGAGTAGGAATTGTTTCTATGGATGCCAGGCTTAATTCTCAAGTACATGTTATTCTTTACTTCTCAAACACAGCTGCAAGCATCCATGTGCTTGGTACCAATATTTAAAAATAGACTACACAGGCAAAACCATGCATTCACAGGCAAGCATGACATTATTTTAGAGGGCTCTTCTAGATGTATGGCTGTTCTGAGACAGCTCAAACTATCAGGATGCCTCATATGTATTCTGACACCTCCTCTTGTATGAATTCTGATGTGCAGTTGCTCAATCGGTTTGGGCTATTGTGACTAGAGCTGTGGTTGTAATTCCTCTTTGGGGCGCTTACTATAGCACAGAGGTAGTTATTTTATACCTGGGTCCTTTTCCACTGGCTGGCCACGTGGGGAGATAGTGATGAGGAGGAATAGGGCATGAGCATATGTGGATCCCTTATTCCTAGTCCCATTGTATCCTGAGAAAGTCCACAGCATCATCTGCCTAATACAAAGAAAAGGTGCAGGTGAGAAGGAAATGAGTACCTTTAGTCTGAACTCGTAGTGCTGCCTGCCCTGGCTGAGGGTCTGACACAGGCTTTAGCTTTGCCTAAACCAACACTTCGGTGTAACTGATGAGTTTTAAGAACAGACGTATTTGGGGCAGAAGCTGAAGACCTTAGTCTTATCCTAACTAACTTTATTATTTTTGCCATCCTTGTGTTCTCTAGGAATATTAATGATAGATAAAGGACATTAAAGGACAGAGACAGATGCCTTCAGTAGCTGCTCCAGAATAGAGGGGGTGGGAATGGTCAGGTCCTGACCTCCTTCCTGCAGCAAATTCCAACAAGCTCTGTTATGTGCCACCTACACAGAATGGTGTCACATGCTCTGAGGCCACTGAGGCCTGAAGGCTTGTGCTCCACTTTCAGTGAGAAAGTGGGTGGCATAGCTTGGAGAAGAGAAAACAGATTCCTACAAGAATAGATTTTAAATACATAATTCAGGTTTAGTCTTTTCAGAAGTTGATCACAGCCAGTCATAAATAAATCATGTTGGAGACTCAGGAAATGATTTACATCCATCTTGGTCTAAACTCCTTTGGAGGAGATGCTACATTTCACTGTTTTATAATGTGTAACACATGTTTACAGTATTCTAGCATTTATTCTGTATTAAAGACTATTTAATAGATCGTACCCACGTCCCATTCTGCCCCCAAATGCCCAACATAATAAGAAAGACAAGGGAAGCTGATTGCTGGAGAAAAATTGTGTACACATAGACAATTCTTGATGAATTTTCTTTGGATAAATGATGTAATATTAAAAAGTCTAGCAGAAATATAAATAGTTGAGCATTTTTACCAATATGAATGAACAAAAACAGGCTTGTGACAAATGGCCTGTTCAGTTTTATATTGCTGATACCAATTAACCTATGCACTACATTTGATGGTTTGTAAAGCATTTTTTTTACAGCAGTTAATATATTACCTACAATGAAGGAAGACAAAATTGCATGATCTGAAATAGATTCTTACCTGTTCCTGCAAATGATACTTGTCCTGATGAGATGTGCTTACCCCTGAGCAAGACCAGCTTTTCCCTTCACCTCTTGCCTAGGTCCCTGTACCTCTGACTTAAGGGTAGCCAGGAGTGCCCTATCCACTGTTTGCACATTTGCCGCTCATCTGAGGGGTACACATGTTCTTTATTGCAGGGATAAGATGGAGTTACCCTCAAAGGACTCTGCTTTCTTTCTGGGCTGCCCCATGATCCTTTTCTGTCAGCCTCCAATGTTTTCTGGTTTGCTCTGGGAGTAGCAGGAGGTATACATTCTCTCAGTGACTAGGGAACATTTATTTAATGGTGGTAAAATCACTGGCAGGGTTTGAATAAAGACTGCTTTCAAACTGTTGACGTTCCTTTTCCCTTGATTGTTTTTGATATGGAGTGAGTCATCTTCAGCTGGTAGATGGTGAGAATGTTAAGATCTTTCTGTTTATTTTTTCCAGATGCTCAGTGGTTCTTGCAATTGGCAAGTTACTCGTCAGTGGCCAAGACTGGTTCTGCAGGGAGTTTGGGGCAGGGGCGTGGGGGGAGTACAGGAAAACAACTGTCTCCACCAGTCACTCTTAGGGTCCTGGGGAATTTTATTTTTAACCAAGCCAACTTATGTTTCTTGGAGCCATAAAAGGGACTGTATTTAAAATTTTTAATCACAACTTCTGCCCACAGAAATTATCTGTTGTTATTTTCCCTAGTAGACAAGACACTAAGTTTATTTCTGTGTTTTTCACTCGGTAAATTTTGTGTGTGGGAATGCTTCTGTTAACTCTGTTTCCATATCCACTACTATTTCCCCATTTCTTTTCTCAAGTCACAGAGAAGTAGGCATTTCTGGAATTATACTGTAAACTGTATTCTTCCCGAAATATTGAAACACCTCAGGGAAACTTCCTGCATTCTCTTAAGGTTTTTCATTTGCTTGTTTGTTTGTATACCTGCTTATGTGTTTATTTTATGTGAGAAGTTTAATATTGAGAATTTTTTTCTGTTATGAGTTGAAATGTCTTAGATGATTAAAATAAAAGCAAAAACCCACAAACATGATTAAAGCCAAATAAGAAAATGCTTCTGTGCGGTCATAATGATGAGAACAACCTGCAAATGGGGGAAACTCCTGTTTGAAAATTTCCAAAACAGGAATTTAGTCTAGTAAACATGAAAGCAGAACCTGCTGAATCCTGCGCCAGCCCCCACTCTCAGTGTGTTTGCTACGGTGCTATTCATCCCCCAGAACATGATGACTGTTTCTTTGGACAATATCAAACCCTCTTCAGAAGCCTTATTTTCTAAACACTTACTTTAAAAGTAATGGTCAATTGGTCAGTTGCAGTGGCTCATACCTATAATCCCAGCACTTTGGGAGGCTGAGGCAGGTGGATCAATTGAGGCCAGGAGTTCAAGACCAGCCTGCCCAACATGGTGAAACCCTGTCTGTACTAAAATTACAAAAATTAGCTGGGTGCAGTGGCATGCTCCTGCAATCCATTACTCGGGAGGCTGAGGCAGGAGAATCGCTTAAACCTGGGAGACAGAGGTTGCAGTGAGCCAGAATTGTGCCACTGGACTCCAGCCTGGGCAATAGAGTGAGACTCTGCCTCAAAATAATAATAATAATAATAATAATAATAATAATAATCAATTGAAAATTTAACTTTCTTTTAAATTATTGAAAGAATGTCTTATAGATCTTCTAAAGTCTTTATAGGAGCTATTACTATAATTATCTAGTTTATTGTAATGTCACAAACTTGGTTCACTTTATGATGGGATTAGTATCACAAACATTGATAAGTTTTATGATAAGATTGCTTAGAAAATCATATCACTCAAGATTTAGAAGCTTGAGAAAACTTAACATAAAGGATATGATTTAGAACTTCAGTAAATGAATAGATTTTGTATATTTGTTATTTTAGGGCTACAGACAATATTTATACATTCACATCTAAATTTACCCTGAAAGCTGAAAACATTTATTAATAGGGACAAGACTTATAAAGTTAATGATATAATAATAACTTTTTTGTTCCTAAATGTTATGCTTTAGAACACATCATTTGACTCACATTAGACCTGAATTCATGTATTAAAGAATGACCTTGAAACAGGATTCTGGTGCATTTTGTTCTAAGCCCTTTTTTTCTCTGTAATCCTTTAAAAACTATCACTTGAAAGGATTTATTTATATTTTCTCACTACATGGAGTGTTATGTTCATGCATGTTTATGTAAGTGTTGGATCATGGTGAGTTCATTTTCATCCTTGGGCACGTGGATACATTCGACATAATTAGCTGTGTTTCATGAGTGCGCCCATCATTCTTGGCTCTCCCCAGATGATGAGGGGCTCTAGAATAATAGGTGGTTAGGAGCGCCAAGGTTTTTTCTTCTAGAGTGTGATGCAATTGAAGAGAAAGAACAGTTATGACTGTGTGGACACACACATGGAAACAGTCACCCAGCATGCTAGATACCTGATAAACTGCAGTTGGGAGTTCTAAATAACACGGAAACGTTGGCACTGGCATCTGGCTCCCCACTTCCCTTTTCTCTAATGAGACATCCTAAGGATATAAAAACGGGGGAAAACTTACACCAATGCTACAAACTGGAAAGAGCATAATCATTATTGCAAAGATAACTGTGATTTGTCACATGCTTCCGTTTGTTTAGGCACCCAGCTAAGTGCCTTGCCTGCATTATTTCTTCTTCTTCAAAGCAACGACGAAATTCTGGGTTAGGTACTCTACTGCCTTCATGTAACTGCTGAAAGCCCAAGGGGAGTAAAGTAACCAACCCAAGTTTACATAACTTGGAAGCAACAGATTCTATGTCTAAATCCAGTTTGTCTGACCTCTGAGCTCACCCCTGCACTGTTGCACTACCTGTAGCCTGAAAAATAAAGGAATGCCTGATAGATTTAATGTCTGTATGACCAGGCTGAGGGATAAATGAAAACCGACTCTTCCTGAGACCCTGTGATGCTCTGGAAAAGAGCTAGCCAACGCCTACCCTCTTGTATTTGGAGAGGCCAAAGCAGAATGTGGGATAGGTAGGAGTTGCTGATTGAAATCCCTTCTGTGACTGTGAAGGAGAAGTACCAGAAAGCAGCATTGCAAGCGTGCATGGCTCAGACAGAAGTAACAACCGGAGAGCTGGTCATTCCCTTATACTCTGCAAGGACTGAGGATAACACAGACTTTTTCTTGTGCCTGTAGGTAGACACAGCCAAAGAGACTGCATATCCTTAACACAGATGAGAAGAAAAAAACCTAATTAGGAGTCCATTTGTCTTGAAGGGCCTGCCATTGGCTTTTACTCTCTCTCGCTCAAATGAAAGGTGCAATAAAATGTAAATTTGTACCAGTTTATCCATTGACTCCTGGTATTAAAGAAGCATTTTAATGGCAACCAGCTGGACCATAAAGATATTCAGGAAGAGTCTACCCGCATGACCTGCTTATGGATAAACACCAGATCTGGGTTAACTCCTACTGGTCTAAGGATGGAGTAAACAAGAAAAAAGAAAACATAAGGCCCATGAAAGATTTTGCAGGATAGAACAAGGAAGATAACGTAACATTTAAAATGCAAAGGAACAACTTACATTTGAGAAAATTATTATAAGAAACAAATTTTAGAGTGTCATTTTTAGATACCATCTGTTCTGTGTCTTACAATTTGAAGAAACCTAGGCTTTGAAGTGAAGGAAGCCAGATTGTGAAGGGTGGACTAGCTGTGAAGCTGGGGAAGAGAAAGCATTGAATGGGGCATAGATCTTGGAGGCAGATTGCTAGGAGTGAGTCCAGGCTCCAAAACTTCTAGCCATGCAGTTGTGGGCAACTGCTTACGCTTTCTTGGTGCTACAGTTTTCCTATCTTTAAAATGAGCATCTTAGTACCTAGGTAATATGATTGTTATGAGAACTTAAAGTACATTAGCAGAATTAAAGCATGTATTGGAAGTAGTAGAAAAAATCAACACTGTAAAAAATTGAATCAGTAACAAACTTAAGAAGATCTCCCAGAACCCCGAACCTGGTGGAAAGGAATAAAGTGATAAAGTAGAAATGAAGATTCATGTAATGTGCAAGATGCAGAATGGAGATCCACCAGGAGAAAAATTGATGTTCCTCAAATAGCCTGGAACAAGTGGAATAAATGCTGCTACCAAGATTTCACGGAATTTTTATATAAAAAACACTATATGCCAGAAAGATAGCAGCTGACACCAAGAATAACCTTAAATATTATGTATTTTAAGGTAAGAAAAAGAATTGGCTTAACAAGGCAGAAAAACAGAAGGTTTACTGAAAAGGAGAAAAATCCACCTTACCTCAGGCTTGCTCTTGCATACTCTTGAATTCAGGAGATGTTGAAATTAATATCTGCCGTTGTGAGGGATACTACTTAAGCATGTTTTTTACCAGACAAGGCAGTGTTTACATAAGAAGAAAATAGAAATCTTCTTCAAATTGGAAAGGATAGAAAATATTCCCATCTAATGGCTGCTTGGAAAAAAAAGACCAGACAGATTCCTAGTTGGAAATAAGCATAAAGAAATTAGATGAGCCTGGGCAACATGGCGAAACCCCTTCTCTACAAAAAATACAAAAATTAGCCAGGAGTGGTGCGTGTGCCCATAGTCCCAGCTACTGGGGAGACAGCGGGGAGGATCGCTTGAACCCAGGAGGTTAAGGCTGCAGTGAGCCATGATTGCACTCCAGCCTGGATGACAGAGCAAGACTCTGTCTCCAAAAAAAAAGTGTCCAAGAAGAGCAAGAAATCAGTAACTAGGTCTTATCCTTGGCTGGGGCATCCAAGGACTTAGGAGAATCAAGTGGACTTGCCATTGAGTGTTGACCCGACTCTGAATGTTTGCAGAGTTATGCAGGTGATTCTGCTGAGCGGTCAGGATTGAGAACTACTGCTTTAGCAATTTTATTCAAGATAAATAAGTACAAAGAAAATTAGGCAAATGAGGATATTACAAAAGATATCTGAAAATATTTTTATTTTCAAATTTATGCAAATTCATTTGAAAATATAAACCTTTCTAAGCTATAAAAGCAAATTTTAGTATATTAAGGAACAATATGTTTTTTTAACAAGACTTAATTTTATGAAGAAGTCTTATTTTAATTGTATCTCTAATTTACACATAATTCCAATCAAAATTATGATTGTTTATTTTTAGAAGCAGATCAAATAAATTGCATCTAGAAGAATAAGCTAGTTGTATAGCAAATTTTAAGAAATGAACAGAGTTTTGTCCTACTGTAGCAGGTAGTACTTATATTTTCCCATCTATTATATAGTAATGTGTAATAATATACAATATATAATATATTTAAATATATATGAGTAAATGGTAGCATTTACTAATATAAATTAAAATATTTATATTGGTGAATTACGAATAGACAAAGGAAACAATAGAAGATTCAATAACAGGCCCAGTGTTACAGAGATATTACAGTTCATAATGATAAAAGGGACAATTCATCACAAAGATGAAGTGTTTATGTGGCTAATAACAGAGCCTCAATATACATGAAGCAAACATTGACAGAATTAAAAAGAGAAATAGACAATTTCATAATCATACCTTTTATACCTCTCTCAGTAATTAGTAGAACAGCTAGAAAACAACTCAGTAAGAACCACCCTCTACCACCTTGATTGACATTTGTGGAGTATTAGATCCAACAACTGCAGAAAACGCATTCTGGTTAAGTGCATGTGATACATTTATTGAGGTAGGCCGTATGCTGGGCCATGAAACAAGTCTTAATTTAAATAATAGAGTGTATTCAGTGACCTCAATAGACTTAAATGAGAAATCAATCACAGTTAGCTCTTTAGGAAAATTCCAAGTATCTGTGGATTAAAAACGAAAACAAAACAAAACTCATGTGTCCAAGACAAAAGGATTTAGACAGTAATTTGAACTGAATGGCAGCAAATATGCAACATGCCAAAACATTTGAGATGCAGCTAAAACAGTGCTTAGAGGAAAATTTAGAGCTCTAAAGGTTTATATTGAAAAAGGGAAAGATATAAATCAATGACCTATGGTTCTACTTTATGAAATGACAAGGGCAGGAAAGTCAACTCAAAGTAAGTAGAAGGGAAAAAATTTTTGTTAAAAGCAGCAGTCAATGAAATGCAAAATAGATATACAATAGTAAAAATAATAAAGCCAAGAGTTGATTCATTGAAAAGATCAACAAAACTGACATACTCCTAGCTAGAATGAACAAGAAAAAAAGAATGCAAATCACCAGTATTAAGGATTGAAAAAGGGATTATCATTATAGATTTAACAGATGCTAAAAAGATATTCAGTAAATACTATGAACACTTTTGACAACCTAGATAAAGTAGGCAAATTTCTTGAAAAAATACAACGTATAAAACTAATACAAGAAGGAATAAAAAATCCAAATAGCCTTGTATCTGTTTTAAAAATTGAGTTCACTATCAAAAACTATTCCCAAAAGAAAATTTCAGGCCTAGATGATTTCCCTGGTAAATGAGTGAACTCAATTTATGAGGTCAGAAGTATCATAATCCCAAAACTGCCAAGGTATTAACAACAAAAAAAAGAAAATTACAGAGTAATACTCTTCATAACTATAGATGTAAAAAATCCTAAACAGAATATTAGCAAATTGAGTTCCAAACAACAATATAATCAGAGTTTAATATTCAAACATCAAACAATAAAATTCACTGTATTGACAATATAAAGTATAAAAGCCACATATTCTCATTAACAGATGGAGAAAAATATTTGAAAAATTTCAACAGCAAACCAGAAATAGTAGAGAATTGCAAAGTGATAAAGGGTACAGCTACAAAAAAAAAAAAAAAAAAAAAAACCACAAAAAACAAAACAAAACAAAAAACCTGAAAAAGAAAAAAACCCAGACTACTAACATAATAATTGAGGGATGCAATTTAGACAGGATTAAGGGAAGCACTTAGCACTTTCACAGCACATTTGTTCAGTGTCAAGCTGGAAATCCTAGCCATTGCAAGATGGGAATAAAAGAAATAAAAAGCATAAAGAAGTAAAATTGTCACTTCTGCAGATATTACTGCTTGTGTAAAAATTCTAGGTCATCTTCAAAAACAACTGAAACCAAAAAAGGAATTTATAAAATGTGTGGAATAAAAACTTTGCATTGAAAAGTCAGTTATATTCCTACATACTATTAGAAAAATAATTAGAAAATGAAATTTAAGTAATTTCTTTGCAGTAGCATCAAAAAAATACAATACTTAAGAATAAACCTAACAAAATATAAACATAAGCATAAAAAACACATAAGCATAAAAACAAAGCTTTTATGCTGAAAACAAAAATAAAATTGCTGAGAGAATATAAAATGAGTTACCAAACTCAATTAAAATTTCAGGAGACTTATTAAAAAAAAAACTTTACAAATGGATTCTAAAATTCATGTGGAAAAACAAAGATCCTGGAATAATGAAAGCAGTTTTTAAAAAGAAGAATTTGAAAGACTTAACCTACCTGATGTCAGTACTTATTATAAAGCAAAGATACATACATATGCCTCATGGACTAGAATATAGAATCCAGAAACAGAGTCCCATAGGTGATCAGTTGATTTTCAACAAAGGCATCAGAGATATTCAATGGGGAAAGACTAGTCTTTTCAGCAAATGATTGAGAAATTGAATCTATATGTGGAAAAGGTGAACATCAACCCTTTTTTTCCAACACCATACACAAATGTTGCCTCAAAGGGGATCATGAACTTAAAAGCTATATACATAAAACTTCCAGAAGAAAATCTTTAGACTTCAAGTTGGGCAAAGGTTTCTTAGCTATTAAATAGAAGATGAAAAACATGACACTTGAAAAAGTGGTTGAATTGGATTTCATCAAAATTAAAAACATATTCTCTAGAAGTAAAGATCTAGCTAATGATATTTCAGTGCCCAGGGCAGAAATGGTAGGTTGGTTCATCTGTGCTCCAGTGATTACTAATAAGTGGTGGCTGTCTGGAGTCTTAATAAGACAAAGTTGGAGGTTGTTCTGGATTCAGCTTTAAGTGCACTGATAATTTAATAACGTCTACCCTGGGCAA
The DNA here is from genome assembly GCF_030222135.1 of Aotus nancymaae. Lineage (NCBI taxonomy): Eukaryota > Metazoa > Chordata > Mammalia > Primates > Aotidae > Aotus > Aotus nancymaae. Next base: position 38,660,553 of record NW_026988413.1, read on the forward strand.
GAGAGTGGAACAGTGCAGCACTTGTATACCATTCTTGACCTAGTTAGGGAATAAAAATGATGTTATTTTCTACAGATGAGCATGGGCTCCCACATCTGACTGAGAGAGTACTGATGAATGTGTACAAGGTAGTAAGTGGCATACAAGGTCAAAAGAAAGTGGTGGGAGATTTCAGAAAGGAGAGAGGTTACTTCTGGCTCTGACTTGTGTGAAACCAAGCCTTTCATGAATTCTGTTAGAATTGTCTACACTTTGAGAAAAAATTGGTGGTTTATTGAAGTATGCCTTCCACATTTTAGCTTTGGGAACAAAATAAATCAGTCTTAGTATGATTCACAGTATGCATTATGTATATTCTGGCATGACAATTTCTGCACCTCCAGATTATGATGTCTATGAGCAGGTAGGACATTGTAGGAGGCAGAAAGGTTCGGGGGATGAAGGTGGGAGGCGAGAGGGAAGAGGAAAAGCTTCTCTCTTCTCTGACATTCTCAGCATTGCACGGAAAATCATGTGATGCCATGACATTCTCCTTCATTTCTGTGGCTTAAGTATATCTTCACACATAGATGTGTCTGAGATGCAGACACTGAAATGAACTCTTCAGTTCTTTTGGCATTTAAGTCATAATTCCAGAAGTTATTCTTCATTTCTGGCCAGTGAATTTCTAAGGCTTTAAAAATGTGTGTGTGTGTGAGAGAGAGAGAAAGAGAGGAGAAAAGAGAAAGAGTGTGTGAATGTGTAAACTCACTCCTATGCTGTTCTACCCCTCTTAGAGTGAGAATGAATTTTGGGGACTGAGGCTTATCTCTGGCTTTCCATTCTTTTTTATTTACAAGTAGAATTTTCCCCCTTCCTTCTTAAAAGAGCTTTTAATTTTAGTGTTATTTAATGTTGGTCTACTTGAACTCCTTAACACTAAGAGATTTATAGCTGGATAGATAAATTTTTGTGTTGGCTGTTTGGAAAAACTGCTATGTATTTTCTATCCTTTTTAATTTTGAGTCATAGAATTTCGGGGTTTGAGAGGGATATAACAGTTTAGAAGCCAAAGACCTTCCTGACTTTTGAGACTCCGGAATTACATTTCTAGCATGTGTTTTTTCAGCCTGCATTTGAAACACAGCTGAAGGCAGAGATTTTGTTCCAGTCAAATTCAGCTCGTTTTATCTGTGGAAAAGCTTTGACCCTTAAAAATTCTTTATTATATTGACCATAATTTTATTCCTTAGGAATCATGTAAATAAATCATCGAACATCTATTTAAACATAAAATGCTTTCAGGTATTGAAAGAGCGCCATCATGCACCTGGAAGTCTTTTCTACTTTGAAGTGTACTTTCTGCTCTTTGTCTTCAGTCTTGTCTTCAGATTTGCTATTGATCGTTCTTTGAATACCTCAGCCAAAAATGATTCCAGAAGTCCAGTTCTGACACCTGTTCTCTACTGAATAAGGAAGTCTGGGGTGGGGTTGCTGGTTTGGAGGAGGGTCAGTGTCCATTTCACGGTTTGCTGGTCCAGTATTTTGTTGATTGACACCCCTATGTGTTTTTCATGCTTGCTTCTGTGCTTGTACTCAAGAACTGACTCATTTCTTCCTGAAAAACTCCATCTTGCCAGATTGGACTCACCATTTCAACCATCCCCTATGACTTTTTGTATCATTGGCACCCAAGATAGTGACAGTTGTGTTGAGCAGGTTAGAGCAGAGTACAGAATTCCTTAGTGGTCTTCTTGCAGTTAGATCTGTATTAATGCTAGTTTTTTGGTTATTTTTTTGTTATTCTTAGGTAATCAGTGGTTTGTGAAAAAAAAATCTGAAAACCATTTTTATTGTTGGATTTTATACTTAGATGATATAATATATTCTGTGCGGAATCTTGAAAAACCATTTAAGCCTGATTAAATCATGTTAGCATGTGGTCAGTAATAATGGAAGTACAAATACAGCATATAGAAAACTAACTTATTGAGAAACTGTCATATTTTTGTCTTTCTTTTAAACCTAATTTCTTTATAGTGGTTTAAAAAGTGTTGTAAACAGCAGTTATTTCTGAAGCCTTTTCTAGTGTTCCAAAATACTACAGTCATAATTATCTTTTAGTGCTTAAAAATGTGGGCTTTAGCATAGTGCTTGCCTGGGTTCAGTATCAGCTGTTGAAGTGACCTTAAGCAAGCAAGTTAATTTTTCTAAGCCTCAGTCTGCTTATCTATAAAATGTGAATTAAAATAATGGATATCTCCTGGGCTTATTTTTAGGACAAAATAAATATAAAGCACCTAGCAATAAATAATGTCAATAAAAGTCATCTTTTGTTAGTATTATCTTTAAAATTGTTACAGAATCATTCTGGCTTTTCATAAAATGAAGTTATTTTAGTTATAAGTTTGTCAGTACGTTTTAAAATTGGTAATATGTTTTATAATGTTTAATTATGACTCACAGTGCCAGTTCTAGTTTCTGTTTCTCAGAGGATTACATACTATAGGAAAGGTTGGCTATTTTAAGTATGCTTTCTTTTATTTTTACTAATCATGTCCAAACTAGATCAATTGATTATATCAAACAAGGAAAGCCAAAGTAGAAACCTTATGTATGTTAAATCCTCTGGTAATAATGGTCATCTTTTAACCTCCTGCTGGTGACATTCCCAACAAAAAACTTCACATTCTGATGAAATTATATTTTTATACACCAGTGTGGCTAGGTTTAAGAGTTCTTTTAAGAGTCTGTTTTTATTATAAGTAGTTCATGTCTTCATAATGACTCATTTCCCTGAAGTGCATTTCATTCTCAATTAATTCTGATGCATAAACCAAGACATTCTCTATACATTCAGGTCTTCCTTTTTTAGGATCAGGCCTCCTCAAACCCAGGATAATAAACATTCCAAGTCATTTTTTGTTACATGGTCTCCTTCCATATTAAAACCATTTATAGTGTTGATCTGCCCTTATTAAACATAATGTAATACATAACAAACAAGAACCTCATTGAAAGTAAAGTTTTAAGAATAGTAAACTTTTTACAAGAATGTTAGAAGGAATACACATTTTGTTTGTTGAAAAGTAGGTACACTTAAGAGACTTTAAGTGGCTTGGACATGTGTTTCATTACGGATGTTTTCTTGAGTCCAAATTAGGCTAAACTCTGAAGCTTTTGACATGAGCATGAAAAGAAGAGGTGGCAGTGAGGGCTGGCAGGTCATGGGGAGATACACGGGTAAAGGAGGGGAAGCATCCCAAGCAACGCAAAAGCCTGGGGCAAAAGGGTGCTGAAAGGCTTTGAGCAGAGAAATGACTGAGAAGGTTTCCATTTTAGAAAGACTACCCCGACAACTGTGTGTTGTACAGAGTGCCTCCATGCAGCACAATTCAGGGGGTGCAAAGTTACCATTACAAACAATGGTGAACCATGCAAAACCAAACCAATATACCCTGTTGTTCTGGAACTGCTCTCACCTGCCTTTAGGTTGGAAAGTTGATGAATCCTTCCTGGGATCCCTACTTTCTGTCTTGGGCAGTGGGTGAACTGATCCTTAGCTATCATTTTCTCTAGAATTAGTCCTGCATAGAGGAGTCTGACATTGGCCCAACTTTCTCTCCAGATTCCTGGGAAGATTGCTCCCTTGGAAAAGAGACTTCCCTCCAACAGGGAAATGTGGTCTGAGCTCTTTCTTCAAGGATACATCTGCTATTTTCCTAAGTCTGTTAGATGCTACCTTTGTTCAGTCAACCAGTGTGCATTATGCACCAGTTTTTTGCCCTGTAGGGGATTGGATGTGTCAGTTAAATAACAGTACCCCTACTTAAAAGGAACTCAAAGCAAAATGCTTAGGAGAAGATATAGGCTAGTGAGTCTCAGAGCGACTGGACTCTTCCCACAAGTCACAGATGATAAACTGGCTGTCCAAACCAGGCCTGCCAGTTGTATTTTGTTTCACTGGCAAAGTGTCATGATTTTTTACAAAACTTGAATGTTTTTTGTTAGAGCAGATCATGTTTAGTTCACCGAAAGTCTGCCATTTCACACTGATTAATAGCAAGCTAAACATACACACTGATGTTGGCTACCTGGCCCCTGCATGCATTTGTGGGAGTCAGCACTGCCCAGCATCCTAATAGTGGGGAGCCTGTTGTTGGATCTTGAAATTTCCAAGTCACCAAAAGTTCCTAGGTGGATACTTTTGTCTGCTATGTTTTCTATTCCTCTATCTGGGAAAACTCATCCACTGGAGGTAGGATATATTTATATAGAAAAGTAACTTTCTATTTATCTCTGGTACTAATCAATTTTAAAAAATACATGGATATATATTCAACATTAAATATATCAAAATATATTTTTTAATTAGTTGTTAGTGGATTATCTGTCTATGTCATGAGTGCACTGATTCATATTATAGCATCTTGTCTTCATGTCATAGTCTTATTTAATCTATGACTTTTCACCATGGAATCAAAATGGGCAACTGGATTCTAATTTATAAGCCTAATAGAAAGCTGTAGACCAAAAAGCACATTTTAATTGTTAGAATTATATATTTCTAGAAACCCTTGCTATAAGACAAGAATATCAAAAGTACATGTTGAATATATGTAATACACATAAATAGATGCATATGTGGTCATAGAACAAGATTATTAGCTGGCATCGCTGAAAATAATATGAATTTAGGAGTCAGTTTAATGTTAATTAAGAACATGTGATCTTTGACATTCATTTTTTACCTGGTTTCCATGCTTTTAAGGACTTAAAAATGAAAGAATGAAATCAGGTTTTCTGTCTAAACTCAAAGTGTCTTAAGCAACACAGGCTGCTTCATTTCTCTCATTTCGATAACTAAAGATAACACAGTTGCATAGCTAGTTAGCAAAAAACACAAAGCCACTGTTTCTACCCTTGAAGGAATCTAATATACATATTTTATACTCCATAAAGGCTATATGTTAGTCCATATTTGTGAAGCAAATTAATTGGCGGTTTTAGGCTGGCATGGAGGCTCACTCCTGTAATAACAGCACTTTGGGAGGCTGCGGCAGGAGGATTGCTTGAGCTCAGGAGTTCAAGACCAGCCTGAGCAACGTAGTGAGACTTCATCTGTACCAAAATTTTAAAAAATACCTAGGTGTGGTGGCACATGCCTATAGTATCAGCTATGCGGGAAGCTGAGATGTGGGAGGATCAGTTAAGCCCAAGAGTTCAAGGCTACAGTGAGCCGTGATCACACCACTGCACTCCAGCCTGGGTGGCAGAGCAAGACCCTATCTCTAAATAAATAGGCAGTTTTATGTTTATGAAACTGTACATGTATCACTTTACGACATTTTCAGCAGAAAAAAAATTTGCATTTAACAATGTCATAATGTGATTATCAGTTAAAACTAGTAATTTTAAAACAAAAACAATCACAGCAAAAATACACATATACAAAACTTTCACACCAGTAAAAAAAAAAAAAAAAAGACATACTTTCTGACCATAAAATCTGTTGGGCAAAACTGGAAATGGGTCTGTGATACATATATTTACCTCTTACATTATACAAAAAATAATTTTAACCCATTTATCAAGATAAATTTACTCAGGCTTAAGAATAACTTGTGTGTTAACAAATTGCTTGATCAGCGTTAAGTATTGTACATCATAAAATATGTTGTATGGGTGAGTAGACATCAGGTAATTACAATGGGTTGTTAAAATGTCCGTTTCAGCAGAGAACGCATTGTGATAAATATCAGATATTACAGTGAGGACCAAGATGCAAATTTTCAGAAGAAATATTTAAAAGCTAGTGTTGACTTTTAAACCTTTCATCCACATTGAGAATATAAAATAATGTAGTTTTTGGAGATTAAAGAAAGATTTCTGTCAGCGAGCATTTCTCTGCAGATAATTGTGCTGTCAGACTTGCCTCATCCAGTTGCTTCTCCCTTCATCTCAAGAGAAAAGGGCTTCAGAGAGACTTTTGAATGACATGATAGATTTTTTCTGCAGATCTTGGTGGGCTCAATGGAGGTGGGGCTGAACAAGCAGCCATTCTGTAGAAGTGAGAGAGAGATAGATGTGGGGATCATCTTGCAGAGACTCCCAACTTTGGTTTAGATAAACATCCATGAATGTTTCTTGTAGACCAGTTTGAGCCACGGTCATGAAATGGTAGGAATGAGATCGATTCAGGCCTTGTTCAATAGGGAAGTCTGGAGAGAACATGGGACCTCAGTTAACAAAAGGTGGATTCCAAATGCTAATAAGGAGAGTATGCAAGGCTGGGCTTTATGGGTGTGCAACCTGTGCAGTCACAAAGGCCATGCACTTAGAAGGGCCACTTGCCTGGTTAAATACTGTGCTGTTGCCATCTTGAAATGCTTAATAATTTTGAACAAAAAGTCCGTGTCTTCATCTTGCAGTGGGTCCTGCAGATTATGTAGCTTGTCCTATGGCCTACATTGAAGAAACTGTAGATGAAGGAGTCCCAGCAGTGCAAGAAGGGGTGTTCCTGTAAGAAATCACCAAGCCCTTCATGGGAAAAGAGTAGGCTTTAAATATTCTGCACATTCTGTTGGCAAACCCAGCTGACCAACTGAACCAATCAGGTACAGCGTTCCTGCTCCCTTCACCTCTCCTTTATCATCTACCTCCAATCCCTTCCAACCCAGAGGGAACTAAAACAGCTTAGAAAGAGGGGAAGAAGGTCTTGGGAAAAAGAGAGAGGTTGTCATATAAACCCCTTTGCCGGGTGGTGGATGTTAGCCTGCAGTAGATGCTAGCTGAGGAAGGGAAGTTGCCATAACTCTGAATGAAGATGGACATTTTAATAACCAAATTGAGACTGTTTTGACGCAAAGTGACTCTAGGTCTTTTATTAAATTAAATTGATTAGAAAAAACAGAGAGCTAGCCAAGTGTTCATCCAGGGGTGGGAAAAGAACTATATCAAATAAATATTAAGAAAAAAGTGAAGGACAAAATGAAATTGCTTTTGAAATTGCATCTCTCAAGTGATACTTATTTGGTGTATTGATTACATAATTGAATTTAAAGAATCTAGAAACACCAAATGCTTTTAACTCATAAATGTTATCTTTAAAGTTTGAAGTGGTCTTCTGAAAGCTAGCTTAAATTTAATGATGAAACTGGACTTAAGTTGATAATAGGGAAAGAAATGTTAGCTTTTTTCCAGTTGTCATAAGACTTGTGTTTATCTAGTTGTTGGCTTACTGATAATGGCCTAAAATGGAAAAGTGTAGTTTTTCAAGTAAGGAACTGTATGGATTAATAATATTTCTTTAGAAAACATGTTTAATGTTTTGAACAAATAAGAGCTTGATTTTGATTTTGATTTTTTTTTTTTTTTTTTTTTTTTTTTTCCGAGACTGTGTCTTGCTCTGTCACCCAGGCTGGAGTGCAGTGGCATGATCTTGGCTCACTGCAACTTCTGCCTCCAGGGTTCAAGCAATTGTCCTGCCTCAGCCTCCTGAGTAGCTGGGATTATAGGCACACACCAACACACCCAGCTAATTTTTGTATTTTTAGTAGAGATGGGGTTTCACCATGTTGGCCAGGATGGATTCGATCTCTTGAACTCGTGATCCGCCCGCCTTGGCCTCCCAAAGTGCTGGGATTATAGACGTGAGCCAATGCACTCGGTCTAATTTAATTTTTCTACTGGCAGTGACATAGATATTTTTTCTTTCTAGTGGCTATTCTAAAATGACCTGAATTAGGAAAATGTTGCTAGGTTTTAATACATTTCTACTGCTATTTTCCATTTTTATGCAATGACTTTGTAGGCTAATTATAGAAAATTGCATTTGGTCCTCATTATGTGGGTGTGAAATTAACTTTGTTGCTGATGGACTGACATTTAGTGTATAATTAGGTTGCATTCTTTCCTGGGATTCTGTGAACTATATTTTAATGCCCTTCAGTGAGAAGGAGATAGATGCATTTTTTAAATTTTCTGAAGGCTGTTGTGGTTGATCAAACTTTACAGACTATGAATATTGTGATTTATTTTTACGTTAAAAATTTTAGTTTTTTTAATTAAAATTTTTACATTAAAAATTTTGCAAGGAATTTTCTTCTTACTAGTTATCCATATGACTTCCTTCTGGCTATAAAAAACTTGTAGGGGATTTTTTGTGTGCATGATTTAACCTGATATTTATTATTTTAAATATAAGTTCCATCAACATAGAGATAATATTATTTTTAAACTTGCTAAAAGTTATTTTAATTGTCAATATTTCTGATTTTACTTTAAATTAGAAAAGACTAAGTGGGGTGTGGTGGCCTCACAGCACTTTGGGAGGCTGAGGCGGGGGGATTACTTGAGCCCAGGAGTTTGAGACCAGCCTGGGCAACAAAGTGAGATTCCATCATAAATTCAAAAAAATCAAAAAAATTAGCTGGTTGTGGTAGCATGCATCTACAGTCTCAGCTATAAGGCTGGCTGAGGCAAGAGGATTGTTGAGCCCAGAAGGTTGAGGCTGCAGTGAGCTGTGATTGCGCCACTGCATTCCAACCTGGATGACAGAGCAAGAACTTGTCTCGGGGGAAATAAAGACTGGGCCTTAAATTCTGATCCTTGAATGTAGTACAGCATGCAAACTATATTTGCATCATTTGCAATGTAAAATATGATATTCTTAAAGGAAGAAAATTTGAAAGCAGATGGAATGGTATTCCAGGCTAGTCAGCGATCGGGGGTCACATTTGCCTCTCACTCACCACTGACATCATGTATAAGCCATTACTCACAGCAGTTGGGAATACCATTTGGAAATGTAATCACAAAACCTTATAAATATCTTTCTGTATATTTTCATTTCTTACTTCAATACATTTCTCTAATTTTGTTCCAGGCTCGCAGGAAGGAGGTATTTATCCAGGAACGGTATGGGAGATTTAATCTAAATGACCCGTTCTTGGCACTCCAGAGAGACTATGAAGCAGGTGCTGGTGACAAAGAGAAGAAGCCAGTTTGTACCAACCCCCTCTCCATCCTTGAAGCAGTCATGGCCCACTGCAGGAAAATGCAAGAAAGGATGTCCGCACAGCTGGCTGCTGCTGAGAGCAGACAAAAGAAGGTACTGAGACGTTCAAATGGTCATTTTCCCCTCAACATGGTGTCAGATGAAGAGATCATCTCCAAGGTTGTTGTTTGTTCTTAAGTACTACATTTTCAGGCAGCATTGCAATAAGTACTTAGAAGTGCAAGAGGCTGAAAGATTCTTTAAGTCAATGTAACTTCATGTTTAAAATGTAGCTCAAAATAACACTAAACTATACAGGAAGTATAACAGAAAAATTAGGTTTCTAATAATGGTTACTTTGGTGCTTTGTTTAAAATCTCTCTCTCTATATATATGTTTTTGGACTTCTACTCCCTTCTAGAAAACATGCTTAGCTGCTAGGTAGGTTAATCCAGTGATGCAACCAGGGCTCTCTGATCATATGGTAACATCCCAACTTATTTTATCCAGCTTCTGTCTAAAATAGTTATTTGCAATTAGAAATTATTATTTTTTATTTTTGGTGGGGGGAAATGAAAATAATGTGAAGAAAATGGAATGCACGTTTCCATGGTATATCCAGTCTCACAGTGTGTCATCTTAAAAGTCCTGGTTAGTGTCAAACTCACCTCTGCGATGTGATAGTTGTGTCAGCTGCAGACCTCAAGCCTCCTGCTCACATGTGTTTCATTTTAACCAACCTCCTCCCCCCCCTTCCCCTACCATCACACACATATTCCTTTCACTTGAGCATCTACTTCAAAGAGTACAAAGTTCAATAAAAACTTACCTTGATCAGCCAGAAGGAAATAGAAATTTAAATTTTGTCCTTCCAGTACGCTGCCAAAACTATTGATTCCTTTTATTAGAAAAGAGAGGAAGTTAAAAGTTGATGCTGTGTGGTATGATTAAAATTAAAACTAATGGGCCAGACGCAGTGGCTCACGCCTGTAATTCTAACACTTTGGGAATCCGAGGCAGGCAGATCATGAGCTCAGGAGTTCAAGACCAGCCAGGTCAGCATGATGAAACCTGTCTCTACTAAAAATACAAAAAATTAACTGGGCATGGTGGTGCACACCTATAATCCCAGGTATTTGGGAGAATGAGGCAGGGGAATTGCTTGAACCTGGGAGGCAGAGGTTGAATTGCTTGAACCTGGGAGGCAGAGGTTGCAGTGAGTTGAGGTCACACTACTGTACTCCAGTCTGGGTAACAGAGTGAGACTCCATGTCAAGAACTGAAAAAACAATTAAAACTAATATGTTCTCTTCACCATTATTATTAAAGCATAAATTAAAATGTTTCTTTTATTTGGCCTTTTCAGAGAACTTCTAATATCTCATATGTAACACCTGGTTGATGATTAACTTGAATGTACTATACCTATAAATATTTATGATAGATATTGTCATTTCATGTGTGTCTTTTCCCTGAAATTTTATCTTTACATTAACATAAATGCCACTGTTCTGGTATGGGTGCTGCATAAAAGGAAACATTTTTCTGAGTAAGTTACATGGTAGAAAACCAAAGCACTGAGTAAAATAGTTAAGAAAAATAGAAGGCTTTCCATAGCTGTAAGGCAAAATCAGACAGTTTAACTCGGGATTTTGAAAGCCCTTTACAAAGCCCTGCAGACAACCACTGAGATACCTGGAGGTTTTCAAAACTTTCCACATACCGCATAAACAAGAGCCAATGAATTTCAGCTGATGTCACTGAAACTCATTTGTATTTCTTGGATAGGATACATTTCAGTTATGCCTGTAATGTGTCAAGTTAGTTATTTCACATAAATTATTTCTGCTGGATTTTATGCTGCATTATAAAAAATTAAGAAAACATTTTGTTGTCCGTGAATATATAAAAAATACTTTCCTAAATTTTACTTCTGTTCTGCCTTTAAAAAAACTCATTTCTCTTTTAGGAGAAAAAAAGTACATTTCTAGTTGGATCAAAGAGTTTATTATCTAGCTGATTTTTTTAAAAATCAACTTACATCCTGTTTGTTTCTGAATGACTGGGTCATTTCCAACCTGGCTGACAGTGAAAGGAAATTGTTTCTGTCCTATGGGTCCTGAGAGTCTAACATAAAATGAGCCAGTGGTGAGTCTCCCATGTATAATGGGAATACAGGAGTCCTTTATGGCTAAATTCATTGGCTATGTAGTCTCAGCGAAGGGTTTATCTGACACAGTGCTACATTTTATTCTTAAAAATATTATATTTTAGTAGATTATAGTGTATGAGAAGTTAATAATTTGTACTCTTACCCTGTGTCTTAAAAGGAAAATATATCAGCTGATGCAAGCAAAAACACCAAAATCATCTCTTTAACAACAAAATTATCTGTCACCTTTAGTCCTCTGAAAGCAAATATTTTAACCAAATGTCTTCAGTTCCCTCGCGTATAAATTGCCGCTTTAGAAATCTAAAAGCCATAAGGAAAAAAAATCCATTATTTTAAATGAGTCCAGTTCTTTAAATCACTGCCAGAGAAAATGTCTGGAAAAGCAAAGGCTCCATTATCTATGATTTAAGTATTTATTATCTGACACCAGGCATATCTCTTTGCTAATTCTAAGGCACTTGGCCTGAGTGCTGCCCTGGTTGGCCTCTCAAGGCAGGAGAACAGGGTCCATGCTCATTCATGCGTTGGCTCCTGCTGTGACTACTAATAGGCAGGTTAACTGTTTGGTAATTTGTGTGCCAGGGAAATTTGGGCAAGAGTCAATTTGGCAAATGGACTGAGCCTGTAAAGCCACTTTGAATAAGCTAATGAGTAATCATCATGGGGAACTTTGCCTCCGGTAATCCACTTCCCATTTTGAGCCAGTAACCCAGGATGAAATGATATTTGGAGGTTTTTTTTTCTTTTATAATCTTGTCTATCATCTTTTAATGGAATTTCCATTCTAATTTATTTGAACAGTAGGGAGGAAATCTATATATTTTCAAACATTTTCTTCACAGTTAGAAAACGTAAGTTCTAGCCCTGAAATAGGAAAGACCTTTTAATTTAATCAGAACCTTTGAATATATGTAGCCAAAATAATAACCAGGAAATTCAGAGGGGGAGAAATTCTTTTCACCAGTGAAAAACCAAAAATAGCTGTGTATATTAGATACAGCTTCTTCTACATGGCAGCACATCATAAATAGGTGAGTTGCATGGCAATAGATGCCTCAGATGGGATTCTTAGTTGTGAACAGATAAACCAATGTTCACTGAGAAGGCAGAAAGGGCATTTATTGACTGGTTTACAGAAATAGTAGTTGGCTTACAATGTGGTTCATCATGGCTGGCAAAGCCTAGAGGACCAGCTCTTCCCAGCCAGCATCACAGACAAGTACCCTCTGCAGAGCTCATCTGCAGCAGAGGATGCTTCTGCTGATGGGAATTGGATGCTGCAGCTTGCTTTTCACCCTGTTGATGCCAGACAGCACCAGTGCCCTCACTGCTCCAGATCCTGAGTGGTCCTTCCCCAGGCCCTTGTTTATATCACGAATTTCCTATTTGAAGCCTAAAACAAGTGCATGTCATTAACCAAGCTTAGGCGACACAGAAGACCAGGAAAGCAACTATTGGACATACTTAGCTTCTACAGGGGAGAATCATAAAATAGAGAATTCTTCTAACATAGGAAGGAGTTTCCAGTGCTAGACAACTAAAGAAATGGAAATGGGTCAGAAAAGAACAAAGTATTTGCTTTGTTTCCTTGATTTCATATGCCCTTTTCTTCTTATAAATATTTGCACTTTATTCAGCCATTTGTATTCCATGCTCTCTACTTCATTATATATTGCTTATCACATATATAAAGATATTTTCATTTTAAATTGCTTTCTAGACTTTGATTCAGTAATAATAGGGTAGAGAATCATATGTAATAAAATTATGCACATGAATGATTATTTAGCTCATTTCTGAGTCTTTTTTGTTGCATTGCTACATTACAAAATGCATTGATTCCCCAGGAGCATTGCAGAGCCATTATCAAGGGGGATTTGGAGATTGAGGTCTGTGGCTCTGAGTAGAAATTTCAAGGACAGAGTAGTTTGCCTGATCCACATAAATAGAAATGATCCGGCCGGGTGCAGTGGCTCATGCCTGTTAATCCCAGCACTTTGGGAGGTCAAGGGGGGCAGACCATGAGGTCAGGAGTTTGAGACCAGCCTAACCAACATGATGAAACCCTGTGTCTACTAAAAATATAAAAATTAGCTGAGTGTGGTGGCACACGCCTGTAATCTCAGCTACTCAGGAGGCTGGGGCAGGAGAATCACTTGAACCCAGGAGACAGAGGTTGCAGTGAGCCAATATTGCATGATTACACTCCAGCCTGGGTGACAGAGCAAGACTTCATCTCAAAAAAAAAAAAAAAAAAAAGCCAAACCTCTGCTTCCAGGGCCACTCTTGAAACTCTAGATTAAGAGGGAGGGGCAGATGAGAACTGTATAGCACAAATCACTGAATTGTAGCCACAGCCCCTTTGAAATTAAGAAAAAAAATGAAAAGATCTATTAATATATCTTGTTGTTATATATTTGTTTACCAGTGTGAGCATATGGGTTGAGTTTCCCAGGGGGAGAAGAGCACAATGATGTAATGAGCCTTAAAAGATTTGGGGGGAGCAGTAGAGAATATGGTTAAATGTTGTAAGAGTGTTTTGTGGTGTAGCAGATATGCACTCTGCTTTCTCAATTTATAAATGGCCATAATTGCTTTCCTCTCAGTTTTCCACTTTGAATTAGAACTAATTGCCTTTACATAGCTGCTGTGCTCCCACCTACATAGTTTTCCCTTTCATTCTATAAAAACATGTGCTTAGTGCCTCTTCATTCATAGCTTTCAGTTTGGGTGCTATTCTTGGAGCAACCACCCACTTTCTCACTACCAGGGAAGCTGTGTTCATTCTTCTGAGCTCTTCCACACAATCCACTGCTTTTTGCAAAAGAGTTCAGTGATACTGCTCCATGCAAAGTTACCCTCAGCCCCTACTTGAAAGTGTTAGAAGGAGATAGAAATTTGACAATAACATAACAAAGTCACCTGGAACTCCATAATTTATGTATACTGTGGTTCGTTTTTAGTATGTGGTCCTGCCATCTGATCATCTCTCTAAAATTTGTGTAAAGTGCTACAATCAAATAAGTGGAATTAATGAATTTTCATAGCCTTTGTAGTTTCTAGTGTGGTTTCTTATATGCAGTTCAGTACATACTTTCTCTCCAAAAGTTCTTTAAGACATTGCTTGTGATCGGAGGTGAACAAACTTATACCAAGGTGACTCATATTTAAACAAGTGTGCATTCACTGCTGTTATACTGACCTGAAAAATTCTTTAAAAAATTATTATTGGAAACTACTTTATTGATGTTAAGAAAAAATATAGGAAATAATGAATGACTCGGTGGCTATAATGACAGGAGGTTTCAAAATTATATGATGAAACTCAGAATGCTTAAGGGATTCTCCTGAGATGTAATGAGCTCACAGTGCCCTACGCCCTATTAAATCAACTCATTTGATCCTTAGGATATTATTATTACATACAGTAGAGGCTATTATTATTGCAGTTTAAGCATAAGTAAGTTAAGATCACAGAGAAGTTGAACAACTGTGCCTGCTGGTTTGAAGACAAGCAGTTGGCCTTTGGAGTCCACATACTTAGCTGCTGTGCAAGGGCGACTTTCCTATAGCCACTTGGTGGGAGAACTCGGATCTTCTGCTTCTCAGGCTTCCTCTTATATGTACGGCATTTCTTTCTTACTGCTAAAAAAGTTGAAAATCTTTAATAGTTTGGATTCTTTGTGATTTTATGTCATTCCTTCAAGCGACTTAAGATTGAGAGACACAGATTTTAACACATTTATTCCCCCATAGCTCTACAATTAAGAGAATATCCCAAAGTTTCGAGGGAAAAAATGCCTATCTGATATTGGATCAAAAGAGCAGCTCTAAAACCCTTATCCTTAAATGTGTGGTCGACCTAGATCACGCTTCAAAAAGAGCTAAAAACATGAAGGATGGGTATTCAAAAGACATTCAAGATGTATAAAACAATCAAGAACGGAGTCCACAGGAAAGATTTTGCTTGAAATGGGTTTTTTCCTACATATTATGGAAAATGAACATGCAGGAAATTTTTGATTTTAAGTTCCAGGGTACATGTGCAGGACGTGCAGGTTTGTTACATAGGTAAACATGTGCCATGGTGGTTTGCTGCACCTGTTAACCCATCACCTAGGTATTAAGCTCAGCATGCATTAGCTCTTCTTCTTGATGCTCTCCCTACCCCTGTCCTGCCCCAACAGGCCTCAGTGTGTGGTGTTCCCCTCCCTGTCTCTATGCTTTCACATTGTTCAGCTCCTCTTACAAGTGAGAACATGTGGTGTTTGGTTTTCTCTTCCTCCATTAGTTTGCTGAGAGTAATGGCTTCCAGCTCCATCCATGTCCCTGCAAAGGACATGATCTTGCTCTTTTGTTTGGCTGCATAGTATTCCATGGTGTGTATGTACCACATTTTCTTTATCCAGTCTATCACTGATGGGCATTGGTTGATTCCATGTCTTTGCTAATGTGAATAGTCATATAGGAAATTTATAATAATGAGTTAGGACTTTTCAGTTTGATCACCAGAAAAAAAATGTTTATTGTATACATGAATGGTTTGAGAAACTTAGTGGGCTCATAACATTTATTAAAATTGAAGCCAGGCTTGGCTGGGCACAGTGGCTCACACCTGTAGTCCCAGAACTTTGGGAGACTGAGGCAGGCATATCACTTGAGATCAGGAGTTCAAGGCCAGCCTAGCCAACATGGTGAAACTCTGTCTCTACTAAGAATACAAAAATTAGCCAGTCATGGTCGCATATACCTGTAGTCCTAGCTACTCAGGATGCTGAGGCAAAAGAATCTCTTGAACCCAGGAGGCAGAAGTTGCAGTGAGCTGAGATTGCGCCATTACACCCCAGCCTGGGTGACAGAGCGAGACTCCTCTCAAAAATAAATAAATAAGGCCGGGCGCGGTGGCTCAAGCCTGTAATCCCAGCACTTTGGGAGGCCGAGACGGGTGGATCACGAGGTCAAGAGATCGAGACCGTTCTGGTCAACATGGTGAAACCCCGTCTCTACTAATAGAAAAAATTAGCTGGGCATGGTGGCGCGTGCCTGTAATCCCAGCTACTCAGGAGGCTGAGGCAGGAGAATTGCCTGAACCCAGGAGGCGGAGGTTGCGGTGAGCCGAGATCGCGCCATTGCACTCCAGCCTGGGTAACGAGCGAAACTCCGCCTCAAAAAATAAATAAATAAATAAATAAATAAATAAATAAAAATTGAGTCCAGGTTTTTGAACATCAAAAAGCAGTTATTCAAATATTCACCATACTAAATTACTAAAAATCATGTATCATGATTTACATATATTATTTTTTTATTTTATTTTTGAGATGGAGTCTCGCTGGAGTGCAGTAGCGCAGTCTTGACTCACTGCAACCTCCACCTCCCTGGTTCAAGCGATTCTCCTGCCTCAGGCTCCGGAGTAGCTGGGACTACAGGCGTGCGCCACCACGCCCAGCTAATTTCTGTATTTTTAGTAGAGACCAGGTTTCACCATATTGGTCAGGCTGGTCTTGAACTCCTGACCTCGTGATCCGCTCACCTCAGCCTCCCAAAGTGCTGGGATTACAGGCATGAGCCATGGCGCCAGCTTTTTAATTTTTTAATGACAAAAATGTAGTTCCTTCTTCGATGCCATTTGGTATCCATTTCTTCAAGAATCTTATTGGCTCTCTTTTATTCCTTGCAATAGCCTTTTCTGGCTTTCTGTGGTAATGCTTTAAATCTCCCGGTGCATTCTTCTTTATTTAGAGAAGATTCTCACCCTCTCTTTACTTATGTCTTTTGATGGATTCCAGACATACCTTTTTAGATGAGTCAAAACTCCCTTAATACATAAAAGCCATTCTTCCTTGGTCTTTCTTATTTTCATTTTTCAACTTTATTTTGAAGCTTCTTAAAAAATAATTTCAATTTTATTTTAGATTTAGGGGAAATGTGCAGGTTTGTTACATTGGCATATTGTGTGATTCTGAGGTTTGAAGCATCATTGATCCTGTCACCCAAGTATTGAGTATGGTACCCAATAGGTAGTTTTTTGGTCTCTTCCCCTCTCCCCTCTTTTGGAGTCCTCAGCATCTATTGTTCCTGTCTTTTTATCTATGTGTGCCCAATGTTTAGCCTCCACTTGTAAGTAAGAACTTGCGGTATTTGGTTTCTGTTCTTGCATTACTTTGCTTAGAATAATGGCCTCCAGCTGCATCCATGCTGCTGCAAAGGACATGATTTCATTCTTTTATATGGCTGTGTGGTGTTCCATGGTGTATATGTACCACATTTTCTTTATCCAGTTCACTGTT
Source organism: Aotus nancymaae (assembly GCF_030222135.1). NCBI lineage: Eukaryota > Metazoa > Chordata > Mammalia > Primates > Aotidae > Aotus > Aotus nancymaae. The sequence continues at coordinate 38,677,993 of NW_026988413.1, forward strand.
GCTGGTCACGTAGGTTGATTCTGTGTCTTTGCTATTGTGAATAGTGCTGAGATAAACATAGGCATGCATGTGTCCTTTTTGGTAGAACAATGTATTTTCCTTTGGGTGTGTATACCCAGTAATGGGTTTGCTGGGTTGAATGGTATTTCTACGTTCTTTGAGAAATCTCCAAACTGCTTTCTACAGTGGCTGAACTCATTTACATTCTTATCGGCAGTGTGTAAGTGTCCTCTTTTCTCTACAGCCTCTCCAGCATCTATTACTTTTTGACTTTTTAGTAATAGCCATTCTGACTGGTGTGAAATGGTATCTCATTGTGGTTTTGATTTGCATTTCTCTGATGATTAGTAATATGGAGCATTTTTTCATGTCCGTTGACTACTTGTGTATCTTCCTTTGAGAAACGTCTGTTCATGTCCTTTACCCACTTTTTAATGGGGTTAGTTGCTTGTTATTTATAGATTCTGGATGTTAGACCTCTGTCAGATGCATAGTTTACAAATATTTTCTCCTATTCTGTAGGGTTTCTTTGGTCATATAGAAGGAATTTAGTTTAATTAGGTCTCACTTGACAATTTTTATTTTTGTCGGGATTGCTTTCAAGGTCTTAGCCATACATTTTTTTTTTTTGCCAATGCTGAAGTCCAGAATGATATTTCCTAGGTTTTGTTCTAGGATTTTTATAATTTGAGATGTTATGTTTAAATATTTGATTCATCTTGGGTTATTTATTTTATATGGTGAAAGATGGGGGTCCAGTTTTGCTCTTCTGTATATGACTATTTTGAAGCTTTCAAAAGAAATCCTTCCTCCTCATATTCAAGTGATTACCATATCTATTTCTTACATAATTGTAATTTCCCTCTATTGTAGTGCCGCTTACATTTTCCAAACTTTTAATTTTGATATAATTTCAACCTTACAGAAAAGTTGCAAGAATAGTACAATAACAGCGTTCTTTACCTAGATTCATAGTTGTTTATATTTTATACCTGATCTGTTTTATCATTTTTTTCTTCCCCTCTTTACACACATACACATGTGTGCACATGCACACACACACAGATTTGTTTCCAAACCATTAGAGAATAAATTAGAGACATAGTGCTTTTTTACTCCCAAATATGTTGATGTATATTTCCTAAGAACAGGGACAATCTTTTATATAATCACCATACAGTTTTTTAAAATCAGGAAATTTATCATTGAAACAGCATTTTTTCTAATTTACATATTTATTTTCCCCCAGTTGTTCCAATAATGATTTTTGTAGCAATTATTTTCCTAATTCAAGATCAGGCATTGCATTTAATTGTTGTTTCTCTTTTGTCTCCTTTAAGCTGCAACAGTTCTTCAGCCCTTCTTTGCTTTATTTACCTTGATATTTCTGAAGAGCATGGGCTAGGTATTTTGTAAAACGTCACTCAATTCAAATTTGTTTAATGTTTCCTGACGATTTTATTCAGCTTTTGCATTTTTGGTAGAAATACCATGTCTGTGATGTTGTGTTTTTGTTAGTTCTTAAAATTCAAAAGGCATATGATGTTGATTTTTTTCAAAACCAAGTCATGTGATTGATAGTAGCATTGATCACCTGGTTAAGGTGGTGTCTCTCCGTTATCCTCACTGTTTAGTTGTTACTTTTTCTTTTGTGTTAGTAATTTGCGGAGAAATATGTTGAGATTCTTTAAATATCTTATTCATTAAATGTTCACCTGCTAGTTTTAGAATCCACTGATGATTTTCCAACCCCCATTACTCCTTCTACATTTTTTATGTGGCATTCTACTGTAAGGAAAAGCTTTCCTTTCTCCCCCGTTTACTTGTTTATTACATCAGTGTGGAGTCACAGATGCTTATTCGATAAGTTAGAAACTTACCATCACTATCTGTCCCAGATTTAGCCAGTGGGAGCCCTCTTAAGATGTCTCTTTCTATATATTCTCATCATTTTTGAGCACTTGAGCAAGATACTCCATGCTCATTTTGTGTTTTCTTTAACCCGATGATTGGAATTAGCTGTTTCTTCCAGGAGCATTAAGTTTCCTCTTTGATGGGAGACGGTACTTAGCAACAAGTCTGGAGCTAGGAAATTATATATATTTATGATATTCATAGGTACCCCAAAACATAGCTATATTTTGTCTGTCTCTCTGTGTATCAAGCTGTCAGTATAGTGACACTGACATTCCTGACTCTAATTCCAAGCTATAGAGTATGTGCCAGTCCTTTTACTATTTATGACTCCTTTTTTCCACCAGTGAGAAACCCGATTTTCACTGTACTTCGGTATATTTACTCATTTACTGAAGCATGGAACACACAGAGTAGTTTCAGAATTACTTACTCATATGTCTGTATAAAGCCAAAATAGAAACCTGGAATTCAATATTTATTTACAGATTTTTAAGGCAAAGTTTACAGGAAGTACAGTTCACATATCTTAAGTTTAAAAATTAATGAGTTTTGAAAATGCATACACCTGTGTAATCTGTACATACCCCGACCCTACCAACAAGATATAGAATATTTCCATTGTCACATAAAGGTTCCTGGAGTATCTCTCCAATAAGTCCCTTCCCCAGCTCAGGCAACTACTAAGCACTATTCTTATTTTTTCATCATGGATTAGTCTTACCTGTATTAGGTAAACGATGACTATTGTTTTATAGTTAGTATGCCTTAAATTCAGGAGCTGTTAGTCTTCTGCCTTTGTTTTGCTTTATCAAAATTGTTTGGCTGGTCTAGATCCTTTGGTCTTCTATACGAAAAAAAAAAAATTAAAGGCAGTTTGGTTTCTCCAAAAGTTTTCAGGGGTCGAAATTTCACTGAATCTATAAACTAATTTTGTCAGAACTGACATCTTAGTAAAATGTAGTGTTCCAATGCATGATTGTAGTATATTTCTCCATTCATTTGGTTCTTTTATTTCTCTTAGCAACATTTGGCTTCTATCAGTGTAGCGGTCTTAGAAGTCATTTGTTGCTATTATTTATATTTTATTTTTTGATGCTGTTGTAAATCTCATTATTTAAAAATTTTGAATGTTTGTTGTTAATGTGCAGGTATTCAGTTGATTTTTGTACGTTCATATTGTATTCTGTAATCTTGCTATATTACTTAGTTCTAGCCATTATCTTGTATATTCATGATTTTCTAGGCTAAAAATATAAAACCATGTGATCTATAAATAGAGAACATTTTACTTCTTCATTTCCAAATTGCTTGCCTGGCTTCCTTTTTCTTCTTCTTCCCCACCAGTGCCCTGGAATTACAGCAGTCACTAGAACCTCCGGTACAATGTTGAATAGAAGTATGAAAGTAGACTTTATTGTCCTTTTCTCTTTCTTTGGGAAAAATATTTCATGTTTTATCATTAAGTACAATGTTAGTTGTGCTTTTTATACATGCCCTTTATCGCATTTGAGGTTTCATTCTATTCTTTTACATTGTAGAAAGTTTTTTTTTTTTTTAAGTCATGAATGGTTTTGATTTTAAAAACTGGTTTATCTGCATTTGTTGACATATCCTGGTGTTTCTCTTTTTTCTTTTAATATAATGAATTACACAGATTGATTTTCAAATACTAAACCAACTTAGATCCCTGAGGTAAATCTTACATGGTCACCTTTTTATTACTCTTTTTATTTATAGGTGGATTTCATTTCCCTGTGTTTTGCTAAGGAGTTTTGTGTCTGTGTTCAAAAGAGATTTTTTTTTCTGTAAACTTTTAAAATATATCTTGTTATATATAAAGGTAATGTTTTGTTCATAAAATGAATTGGAAGTGTTTACTCCTCTGTTTTTTTGAAAGGGTATGTATAAGTTTGGCATTTTTTTTTTTTTTTTTGGCATTTTTTTTCACGTTTGCTAGAATTCATCAGTAAAACCTTATAAGCAAGGAGTTTTCTTTGGGGAAAAGTTTTTAATTGTGAATTTAGTTCCTCTTTAAAAAAAATGAAGCCATTCCAAATTTCTGTGTCATTTTGCAATTTCTGAAAGTGTATGTTTCAGAAGAATTTGGTTTTTTTAATTTATCGAATTTATTGGCACAAAGTTATTATCTTTTAATATTTGTTTATTCTATAGTGATATCCCCTCATTCATTTCTGTTATTTGTAATTTGTGTTTTTCTCTAATTCTAAATCTGGTTCTCTACATATTTAGCAGTATTATTAATCTTTTAGATGAGACACAACTTTTGGCTTTGTTAATTTCTCTATCATTTATTTCTTCTGTTTCATCAATTTCTTTGGTATTTGCTTCCTTCTACTTACTGTGGATTTAATTTGCCCATCTTTTCCTAGCTTCTTAAGGTGAAACTAGGATAACGGATTTGAGGCAGCTCTTCCAATGTAAACATTTAAAGCCATAAATTTCTCTCTGTCCTCTGCTTTAGCTGCTTTTAGATGCTCTGCTTTCACTGAGTCCCACAAATTTTGGTATGCTGTGTTCTTATATTCATTCAGCCCCAAATATATTCTAAATTACTTTGTGATTTTCTCTTAACCCGCTTTACTGTTTAACAATATTGTTTTACTTTTGAATTTTGAGGTTTTCTTAATATCTTATGATTTATTTCCAGTTTAATTCTGCTTCAGTCAGAGAACACGTTCTATAAAATTTTAGCCTGTTGAAATCTATTGGTTTGGCAGTTCTCAATAGCTCAGCAAGTGTGTTTGAAAAGCATGTCTTTTGTAGCTTTGGTATATTGTACCCTATAAATATCAATAGCCAGGTGATTTTTGTAATGTTTTCAGACACACTATTTATATTTTTGCTGAGCTTTTTAATCTAGGTTTTTAAAATGAGATATTGTTATTATTGCAGATTTGTCTATTTTCCCTGTATTTCTGTCAAGTTCTGCTTTGTTTATTTTAGAGAAATTGCCATGATTTTTGTTGTAGGTTCTCTATATGTAATATGTCTTTAATTTTTTGGCTGATTTTAAGATTATTTACCTTTCTTTTCAGCAGTTTTACTATGATGTGCCTAGGTTTAACTTTCTTTATATTTTTTTTGCTTTGGGATTGCTGAGCTTCCTGGATTTGTATGTTTTCTTTTTTATCAAATTTATAAATTTGGGGCCATTTTTTTTTCTAAGATATTTTTCTTCCTCATTCTATCTTTTTTCTCATTTTGGATCTCCAGTTCATGAAAGTTAGACCAGTTTATATTGCCCTAGATATAAATAAGATGCTGTTCATTTTTTTTTCAGTCATTTTTTTCTGTGCTCTTCAAATTGGATACTTTCTTTTCCTTTATTTTCAAATTCATTATCCTTTATATTCTCTTTCAAATCTGCTATTAAGCCCATTCATTGAACTTTTTGTCAGTTTAGATATTATACTTATCAGTTCTGTTTGTACATCTGGTTCTTTTTTACAGTTTTCATTTGTATGCCAAGATTCCTCCAATTTATTGTGACCATATTTTCTTTGAAAATGGCTGGCTGCTTTAAAATTCTTGTCTGCTAATTCCAATGTGGATAATCTTGGGCCAGTTTTTATTGACTACTTTTCTCTGGACTATGACTCACTTTTTCTTAATTTCTTTGTATGTTTAGTAATTTCTTATTGTATACTGAACACTGCAGATGATATGGTACAGACTCTGGATCCTGTTACCTGCTGAAGGGTTGTACTTTGTTCTAGTATTTGCAGTTGGCAGCATCTGAGGTCTTTGCTCAGCTCTCTCAGCCATTCAGTAGCCACCTTCTGTCATTCTCTGGGGTCTCTCCCATGAATGTGTAATTCAAGGATCAACCAAGATTGCTGATAAATCACAGCAACCCCAGTTTCATCTTCTGACTCTTAAAGCCCATATGATCAGTGCATTGTATTTGAGCTTCACAATTATGAAACATATCAGAGAAAGTTCCACTACCAGTAATGGAGAAGCAATGTTTATTAGACCCCATCTAACTTATAAAAACATTCATCTACATGTTTAATATGGTGTATTCTCTAGATCTTTGTATGCCTCTAATGTGTTTTCAGAGGAAGAAATATAGTGCAAAGGCACACATTTTAAAATAATACAAGTAGCTATTGTATTATGAATTGAAAATTTAGTATTTTTTAGTGCCAGGCACTATACTATGTGCTTTACGCATCTTGTCTTATTTAAAAGCATAAAATAACATAAAGATTGGTTCTGTATGGTCCTAATAATTAAAGGGAGAACTTACCAAAGTCACACAGCTAGTAAGTTTGAAATCAGAATTTAGTACTACATCTCTTATGCTCTTAAGTACACATACTTTGCCTCTGAGCTTAAATGGTCAAGGAGTTTTTAATGTAAAAATTATTTTTAAAATATGGGAGTATGTTTACATGCTGACTGGAAGGCTCCTGTAGAGAAACAGGAGTTTAATATTTTAAAAGAGCAACATGATAACTGATGGAGTGAGTCCCAGAGGTGATGGGAGAGAATGAAGTTAATTGCTGAAGGAAAGTTCAGCATTGAACAGATGGAAAGCTTTCTTCCTTAGATTGAAGGGAAGGACATATGGATTGATGTGGCTATGAAAAAGCTTAAAGGAGGAGATAGGATGAAAGGGAGAGTGAGTTAGTTTGAATGTTTTTGATAAAAGAGTCTGTAAAGAGAGACTAAGAGTCAGTTGAGTGGTCATTGGGTCAAGATTTGGGGAAAGGCAAAGGTTTGAAATATCCCTTGTAGTAAATGGCAGAGGAAGCTAAATAAAGTTAGGTAGAGTGATTGATGGTTGGGGGTCAAAGGTTAATTGAGTTTGGAGCCATATGTTTATATGTATGTCAATTGTGAGGTTTCCTCTGCTCGGCTATCTGTGGTAAGATTTTTTTTTAAGTCATGCATTAGTCTGAGATAGGATTTACAAAGCTCAAGTGATGGAGGACAAAGAAAAGAATTACAGATGCTTTTATAATAGTATAGTTTTCTGTATAAATATCTGACATTAGCTGAGTTGCTCTCCACTTGGAACTCTTTTTTCAATTTGATTTTGAAAGATGATCATCCACAGTGCAGAATTACTGTGGACAAAATGTGAGATATGGTGAGAAAAACTTGAGACAAGCAGAACACAGAGTGATTACCATGACTCTGACACTTATTAGCTGGATGACATTAGAAAAAAACGCTAATAAGGCCTCTAGTAATTGTTTTGTAAAATGAAGGTAGCTCTTAAAATTCTCTACCTTCAGAGGCAGATGATAAAATTTGTATTTTAATAGCAAGCTGAAAATTGACCTAGTTTATGTTTTTCTTACATTGCTGTAAATTTTTTTTTTGGTTGGGGTTAGTATAAAATATGATTTAAATTTTCTTACTAGTTCTAACTTTGCATATGCCTTCTAACACCAGTCTGTTATTTGGTGCATTTAAAAAGAGTTCAACGTGTTTTAGTTAATATGTCAAATTTGTGCAAGGCACCCACGTGAATAAGATACACATGAATACAGTATATGACACTATTGTTCCCCAAATCTTACCTAATCTACTTATGAAATTACTCCTAAAATTTCATACAGTAGAATAAAGTATATGTGTAATTATTCTTGAGGAATAATCTATATTCTTGATCATCTATTTATGGGACACATCCCAGTGCTATTTAGCAATTGTTCGTCAAAGCAGGAAGCATCCCAGAGTAAAGAAACAATATCTCTGACCACCAGTTGGATAGCAAGCCATTTTCTCCTTTTGGTCCCATGACTGACTGAGGGGAATATAGTTGTAGATTTTTATAACAGAGTAAGGAACAGGAGTACATCCTCATGACTCATAGATCATGAAAGTGTCTTCTTCCTCTGTTATTGATGACAAAAATTTGACTCAAATAAGTAATGACTCTCTTGAGAGTATATTTGTGTTTAACATCTAGAGGAGAAGGTAAATCTATCCATGTCTTTATAATCAGGTAGATCTACTTTAACCTTTAGAAACCATAAGGCCCATTAGACTGCCAGGGGAATATTTCACTAGTTGGGCAAGGGAGGCGTGTGAGCCAGTCTGGCTTCTGCATACCAGCTAGGGGTGTGTCCTTTGTCCTTCATGAGCCCCTCATGGCAGATGCTCCCCTGGAGAGAAGTGAGAAATCTGCAAGAATATGTTAGACTAGTGTTGCTGTGAGGTTGCCCACGTATCCGGAAAGCCCATTAGTAACTGAAGTTCATTGTTATCAGTGGAACTGTGTTAATTTCAGCTCATTCATTCAATTTACAATTTATTAAGGACCACTGTGTGCCAGCCACTGTTCTTTGTCTAAAAGACACAGTCCCTGCCCTCAGTGAAGTCACATTCTAGGTTGGGGGTGTCGGGGGTGCAGGCAGGTAGTGAACAAAGGGTGATAAACACAAGGGTGGGAGGGACTGTTATTTTCCACAGGGTGGTGATGGAAGCCCTCACTGTAAAAGTGACAGCTGAGCAGAAGCCTGGAAGAAATGAAGGAGCCAACCTCTTATGCTATCGGGAGCTTTTGTGTATATTAGAAAGCCCCATCTGGAGAGAAAAAGGCTTTAAAAACTCCCTCTCTAGGTTGATCAGTTAGAAAAAAGGATTCTGCTCTGGAAAGCACCAATCCTAATGGCCTGTGACTTGGTGAACAGACAGTGCCTTTCTGTGAAGGAAAAGGCACCCCTCTCTACATGCCTGGGCAAGTGGCTGAGTGAGTAGGGAAATTTGCAGGAAGGGAGGGAGGGCTGGAGTTTTGCTCCCACTCACCCTCCTGCTTGTCACTCCTGTGCCGTGCTCACGTGGCTTTCGGGAGTGCTATGGGAAGGTGTGCGATGGGAATTCTACACAGAGAGAACAGCAAGGGCAAAGACCCTGAGGCAGGACCATGTTTAGGAAACTCCAGGCATCCAGTGAAGCTAAGGGAGCAAGCGGGATCAAAGTAGGAGACAAGGTCAGACTCCACGGACACCAAATACAGTTCTAATAAGATCATTCTTTAGCTCCTTAGAGTTTTCAAAAAACTTTCATGTATGATTTGGTATGATTTCCACAACAACTCATCATAGGAAGCTCAGAGAAGTTTCATTACTGAGATAGGTAATACAATTAGCAAATATAGGGGCTTAGAATTTCACTGAAGTCCTCAGTCTTCAGTACACTCCATAATACTTTATCTCAGGGATTAATATTAAATCATTAAACCTTTTTAAAAAATATCACCAATTCCATCACAGAGCTGTGTTTTTACAAAAATAGACCTTTTCAATCCCTGTGCTGTGATTTAAAGCATCTGGTTATTGCTCTCCTTTTCTGTAGTTAACTTCAATAGATTTTAAAAATTCTCTATTGTTGTAATTTAGATTTTTTTAATAAAACCGTTTACATGTATTTTCTCATTTTAATGAGCCTTTAAAATATTTATCACAACACTTTTTGAAAATGTGGCATTTTTGCTAACCCAAATTATGTAATTGTTAGAAAATTAATAAAAATCTCACAAAAGGCATTTCTCTGGTGAAAAGAAAAATTCTGTATCTTAATCAGGGTTTTCCTGTGAATTTTTCAGCTGGAAATGGAAAAGCTTCAGCTACAAGCCCTTGAGCAAGAGCACAAGAAGCTGGCCACCCGCCTCGAGGAAGAGCGTGGCAAGAACAAGCAGGTGGTCCTGATGCTGGTCAAAGAGTGCAAGCAGCTCTCGGGCAAAGTCATAGAGGAGGCCCAGAAGCTCGAAGACGTAATGGCCAAACTGGAAGAGGAAAAGAAAAAGACGAATGAATTGGAAGAGGAACTCTCTGCTGAGAAACGAAGAAGCACAGAAATGGAAGCTCAGATGGAAAAACAACTCTCTGAGTTTGACACCGAGCGGGAACAGCTTCGTGCCAAGCTGAACCGAGAAGAAGCACACACCACTGACCTCAAAGAGGAGATAGACAAGATGAAGAAAATGATTGAGCAACTGAAAAGGGGAAGTGACAGCAAACCAAGCCTCTCTCTTCCACGGAAGACAAAAGATAGGCGTTTGGTTTCCATATCTGTGGGAACAGAAGGAACTGTGACGAGGTCTGTTGCTTGCCAGACAGACCTAGTGACAGAAAGTGCTGACCACGTGAAAAAGTTGCCTTTAACCATGCCTGTAAAACCTTCCACAGGGAGCCCCCTAGCTTCTGCAAATGCAAAAGGAAGCGTGTGCACCAGTGCTGCAATGGCCAGACCAGGTATTGATAGGCAGGCTTCCCATGGTGACTTGATTGGCGTTTCTGTACCCGCTTTCCCACCTTCAAGTGCGAGCAGAATTGAGGAAAATGGACCAAGCACTGGCTCAACACCAGATCCAACCAGTAGCACACCCCAACTTCCCAGTAACGCTGCCCCTCCCACTGCTCAAACACCAGGCATAACTCCTCAGAACTCGCAAGCTCCACCTATGCACAGTTTACATTCACCATGTGCCAACGCCTCTTTGCATCCAGGTCTAAACCCACGAATCCAAGCAGCTAGATTTAGATTTCAGGGCAATGCTAATGACCCAGACCAAAATGGAAATACTACCCAAAGTCCTCCGTCAAGAGATGTCTCGCCTACAAGTCGTGACAACCTAGTGGCCAAACAACTGGCTCGGAATACTGTGACCCAAGCACTGTCAAGATTTACAGGACCTCAAGCAGGTGCTCCCCCAAGGCCTGGAGCGCCCCCAGCAGGGGATGTCGGCACCCACCCTTCAGTCGGTCGGACCAGTGTAAAGACTCATGGCGTAGCACGAGTTGACAGAGGAAATCCTCCTCCTATCCCTCCAAAAAAGCCAGGACTCTCCCAAACGCCTTCTCCACCACACCCCCAACTCAAGGTTATTATAGATAGCAGCAGGGCCTCGAACACAGGGGCCAAAGGTGATAACAAAACTGTGGCTTCTCCTCCTTCCAGTTTGCCACAAGGGAACAGGGTGATCAATGAGGAGAACCTTCCTAAGTCATCCTCCCCTCAGCTGCCACCAAAACCATCCATAGATTTAACTGTGGCACCTGCAGGCTGTGCCGTTTCAGCCCTGGCCACGTCTCAGGTGGGTGCCTGGCCTGCTGCAACCCCCGGACTGAACCAACCTGCATGTTCAGACAGTTCCCTTGTCATTCCTACCACCATTGCCTTTTGCTCTTCCATAAACCCCGTTAGTGCCTCATCCTGTAGACCAGGTGCCTCAGACAGCCTCCTGGTAACAGCATCAGGTAAAGGGATTGAAATGTTATACCCTTTTTAAACAATGTGGCCTCTCCTCTCACTTGCCTTGATTTTCTTCACAGTGCCTTGAAACTGTTTTTTTTTTTTAATTTGATGCTTTTTTCCCCTATTTCTTTTCTCTCTCTCTCTTTTTTTGTATTTTTTAAAGGCTCCAGGGTATGGTGATTCATCTTGCTATATGAATTGTGGTTTTGCTATGCTAAATGCTTTCTTCTTTTAAAATAACCTTGAAAATTGTGGCTTAAAGCACATGGAGACCATTAATTTAGAGAGACTAAAATATTTACATGGGAGAAAAGGATATTCCTTCTTATTAAATATTTATCTCACAAGACCTCAGTATTAATGGGTCATCATCAGACAGTATAGTATGTGTTCAATTATGTTCCTTCTGAGATGACATTTTTAAAGGCCTTTCAAGTAATTATTAACACTACATTGGATTATCACATTTACTAGATTTGTTCTGTAATTGGTATATTTTAAGTTCTAAATATCAGTTGGGTGTTTAGGGTTTTTTTTTAACCTTCAGAAATGGAGTGTGAATATTTATACATCTCTGTTCTAAGTTTAGTTTATTTCAAAAGCCATGTACCCTATTTAGTGCTGCTGTCTTCCAACACTTGGGCACAGATGGTTAACATAGCATGTGGTCTGTGTTAGAGAAGGTTTCCATTGCAGGTGTGCCTTATGAAGTCACTGAATCTGGGACTCTTGAACAAAGAAGAGGTGGATTTTCCCCTTTTGTTCTACAGTGCTAGAAAAAGCATTGCTTCTTTTTATTGACGTGACTGGATTAGTTCTTTACTAAGCAAATGTGGCTCTAAAGTAATGTTACCAAAAACGTAATTGTAAATGGCAGAAACTAGATTCCAACACACGTCTGACTAACTGAAAGGTCCATGCTGTTTCCAGTTTGCAATTTTACCCCTCAAAATGTGGATGACAACGTTCTGTTGAAGCTTTGGAGAAGTCTCTCCTACTATGAGATCTTAGTGGTTAGTGGAGATTGTTGGTTCTAATGGGAGGGAACTTTTACAATTACAGGAAGGTTTGAATTGTTGTTATATTTAACCCTTTGAGGGGAGAGAGAGAAAAACAAGTAGCATCATATTTGCTAATTATCAGGTGATGAGAACAATATACCAGGATTTATTTGTCCAATTGTAAACTATCAACTTGACTTTAAGGTCTTTGAGAGGCTTTATCCATATTTTGAGAGACAAAATAGGGAATTGGAAGCAGCATGTACTTTGAAGTTAGATCTGTGTTGAAATCTAGTCTCTGCCATTTACAGTAGTGCATTTTTGGTGACTTCTTATGCTACTCATATGGGGGAGGGTGGCTGTTAGGAGGATCAGATCCTATAACCTGTCAGAGAGCTTAGTATTGAGCTTAGAACAGCATGAGTAATCAATAAATAGAGGTGATATTACTGCTTCAATGATGTTGTTGCTTACAGTATTTTTGAGAATTTGCTTTGGAATTGACTTTGGTATTTTTTTGAGATGTCTTTACAGGCATTCAGCATTCTATATTTTTGATCCAAAATGGTATTACTGAGCTGAACAGCTCTTCTCGTGGCCTAAAATAATTTTGGCTGTTTCTCACAAATTAAATCCACCCTCAGAAGACAAATTTTGCTACTCAGGAAAATAGAGAATGTACTATAAGATCTTTGGGCAGTCACAAAACACAAGTTCCAGAAATGTGTGGAGCAGTGGCAGTGCCATTGCTGTAAATGCATGACTGTAAAGTAGAAAATGCTTCCTAGGATATAGAAGTTTTGTCACTTAAAAAAAAAATGCAAAGCCATCTTTACTTTGAGACCTTGAGGCTTTGCCACTTGTCGCCTTGGTCATTACTGTGGTCCAGGGTTTAGCTACACATGCCCTTTTGTTTTAGCAGAGAAGCTTTAAAACCAGGATCTATGACTGAGGAACGTTTTGTCAGCAGGATTGAAAAGTTAATGGATTAAAATCTGTTAACTTTTAAAGACAGAGATTTACTAATCCTAGGGCAGGATGTCCTGCCCTAGGATACAGTGAAATTTTGGATAAAAGAGCTATAACTCCTCTGAAAAATGCCTTTCACTTATGTCTGGAGAACAAAAGACAATATAGACCAGAGACCAAAGAAATAGCAGCCACTGAAGATGCAGAAAACGATTCCTTCTTTGTTTCTTTTTTTTTTCTTTTTTTTTTTTTTGAGACGGAGTCTTACTCTGTTACCCAGGCTGGAGTGCAGTGGCATGGTCTTGGCTCACTGCAAACTCCACCTCCCGGGTTCCAGCGATTCTCCTGCCCAAACCTCCTGAGTAGCTGGGACTACAGGTGTGTGCCACCACACCCGGCTAGTTTTTGTATTTTTAGTAGAGATGGAGTTTCACTCTATTGGCCAGTCTGGTCTTGAACTCCTGACCTTGTGGTCTACCCACTTCAGCCTCCCAAAGTGCTGGGATTACAGGCATAAGCCACTGTGCCCGGCCAGATTCCTTATTTTCCACTCTGATTTTTGCAATTTTGCCAAAGTATTTTATTTATTCCTCTCAGAACTGCATGATTACCTTTGGTAGAATAACAGGTTTCTATGTCTTTGATTATAAGATGTGGCTTGTTATGGGAGAATAGAGGCACTGGAGGCCTTTAGTCATTCAGCAAGTGTTTACTGAGCACCTAGACTGGGAAATGGAAGTGTTATTACACTTGCACAATGGGGGTGTATAACTTTACAACTCAACTATAAATGTAGGTCAGCTGAACTTCTCAAATAAGATATAGGATTTCAACTCTGTTTTGCATTTGTACTGCCCCTATTTTCGCCACCATGCCCGTTGCAACTAAGAAGCACAAGAGCTGCCTCCACCCTGCTTACTAACCTGTCTGTGCCTGGGTGAGCTTGTGCCTCTCCAGGTCATGATGCCTTTGAAGGGTATTAACCTTCCAAACAGCCACTGATTCCATTGTGGTTGCCAAAAGCCAGGCACAGGGACAAAGCACATCTGTCAAATACCTGTCAGGTATCTCTTCCAGTTTCAGTGATCAAACAAGCACTGAACTAACTATAGTAAGGCAGGATTAGTCCATTCCTGCCCCTTTATAAGTATCACCCTAGAGAGCTAATTCCCTCTGAGCCATTAGCTTTTTCATTTAAAAACAAAAGCATTGCCGGCTACAGTGCTCATACCTATAATCCAAGCACATTGGGAGGCGGAGGCAGGAAGATCACTTGTGCCCAGGAGTTCAAGACCAGCCAGGGCAACATGGCGAAACCCCATCTTTACAAAAAATACCAAAATTAGCTGTGCATAGTGGTGTGTACCTGTGGTCCCAGCTGCGCGGGAGGCTGAAACGGGAGGATCACTTGAGCTCAGGAAGTCAAGGCTGCACTAAGCCATAATCATGCCACTGTATACCAGCCTGGGTGACATAGTGAGACCATGTCTCAAAAAAATAAGCAGTGAATCAAAATTATAATATTTCTAGACAAAAAAATATTTAAACTCGCCTGATGAATTTTCAAACTACCTCTCCGTCCTTGGACAGCTACTGGCCCATGATCTTTCCAACTCTAGAATCCTGTGTTTCTATGTCGCCTTCTATCTATAACAATTCTGACTAAGTTAAAGCCCCAAGGAAAATTGGAATGACAGAAGTTACCATTTTAATGAATCGTAGCATAAATTACCCAAACTCTATTTGGCAACCTTTATAGCCAAATGTCAAAATTTTAAATAACATTCCTAATTCTAAATGAACTAGAATTTCTTGTTCCTCCTGAACTTGCCAAATAAACACATTTCAAATGTTAGGTGAACGGAAGCCTAAACCAGAAATCACTCCAGGCAACTGAGTTTCCATACCCTTGGACATTTTTTTTTTCTGTTTTTTTTTTCCTTATACATTTGATTTAATTTGGTTTATACGTTTTCCCTATTGACACATATCTTTTAAAAATTATTCTCCATGTATGATTGGCTTAAAGGCTACATCAGAAAACAAGAATGATCTGGGCTATGACATTAACCTTCTCCACCCTCTGAAGCTGATGCCAGAAGCTGTTCTCATGCCTTCCCTCTGCCATTGCATGATCAGTTGTTCCCTTCCTCCTGGCATGTTGTGCAGGATGCTTCCCTTACTAATGTTTGCGTATGATACTGCTAAGCTGAATGACCTTTTGCTAACATCATTAGAGTAGCTGTATGAATACCGGTCTGTTCTGTCTTAACCATTATTTAACCACTTAACTAAGCATTACCATTTTTATCATTGTCAGGAATTTCAGATGAACAATATAGTCTCATGGTGAAGTCTTATTTTTCCCATATTTAGGCAGGATTTATTAAAATAAGCTTGTCTGTGCTAGAGAACATTGGAAATGTTAGTGAAGATGTAAAATGTATTTATAGTTTTAAATTACTTGGTATTTATAAAGCATTTTTCCTTTGTAAAGATTTTTAAAATATATTTCAGACCTCTAAGAAAATAAGGCAACTGACATATCTTCTGAAGTTCTGTATAATAAGACCCTTGTGTGGTCTAAATATTGAAAAAAAAAAACAGAAAATAAATTATCTTTCAGATAACTAATTAAAAATAGAGTTTCCCAGGAAATTACAGCTGCAATTGAATATTTCCATGTAAAGCAGTTGAAAAATATATTTAAACTGTCTCCTCCCCTCAAAATCCTAGATTTATGGTGAAAAAAGAAAAATGTTAACAAAACCCAAAAGAATAGCAAACCATTTACATATGTTGGTATTCATAAAGGAATATCAATAACCAAGACCCCTTGGATGAGATCTAAAGAGAGAGAGAATGAAAGAGAGGCTGAGTATGAGCCCCATTCCCTCCTGTTCCACAGAGGACGTAGTGTGATGCCTTCATATTGCCTGTATTTGCTTTGCAGTCAAGGTTTTATACCTTTGTGTTTATAATTTCTCTGTTTATCATCCATTTCTAATAAGTACTGATTTAATTTTTGTGGGCCTGTTTTTTGTTTGTTTGTTTGTTTTTAAGAAAATACAAAAGGTAAAATGTACCAGAGAGGAGCCTTCTTGTAAGTATGAAGTAAAAATATTACTTTTGTAAGAAGAGCTAATGAGTATCAGTAGGAAAATATCATAAAGTTTAGATATTGAATTTTATGAGCATTTTAATTTCGTATGTCACTACAAGTAGGATTAAAAATAGTACATTATTCATAGACCCAAATAATTGATTATGAAGATATAATGTCCAGCTTTTTATAAGCAGTGTAGCTTCACTTGTATACTTGGCTTTGTTTTGCATTTTTAGTAAAGAATTTTTAAAATACTGAGAAATTCCTTTGATATGTACCCTTTTAATATTTATTAAGATAATTTAAGGCCAGTAATTTAGGATTTAATCATAATTGAGTATTACATATGTATTACTATGACACACATATGCTTAGACTATTATGCTAATACCAGTGTACAGAGAATGTAAAACATACATCTGTTGTATCTTACTAAAGGGATGTTAGCATGTATCATAATCAGATGGCCATTCTGCCTTGTATTCCCCTGCTAAGAATGGACATACAGGTAAATATGGCAAGGTCTTATCTCATGATAGCACACATTTGCAAAAGGATGGAAAGTCAAAAGCCCGTGTAACCATTGTTATGAACAGAAGGTTCAATATGGTTTTAATTTTCTTTTACAGGTGGTAGTGGATAGTTATAAACATTTTGAAAGCCCAAATGATGTAGTTTCTTAATATAAAATTTTATTGCAGCTAGTAAAAAATAATCTTTGTTTTATGCACAATGAAATGCATTGTGCATATAGAAATTCAGGGTCTAGTCATTGTGAAGTGCTATTTAGAATAAAGCCCTCCATCTGTGATCACTTTGGTCAGGACCAAAAAGTCCTAATTGGTCTGTGAAAGTGTGCCCTTAGGGATGAATATATGTACATATGCACAATGATGTTACAGGTATTAGAACCCTATAAGAAAAAAGGAACATTTCTTATTTTGAATATTCACTGTATTTAAGTCTAAAATACACAAATACCTGTATATCACATTGAATGAACATTTTTACTTTACTGTTTTTACAGCCTTTTGATCAAGGAAGAATTCAGAAAATTTTTCATGCTATATGCAGCCGACTTCACACACTTAACAGATTCTCTTCTAAAGCTGCTAAATACTGATGAGAAGTATCTAACTATATAACTCATTATTTTTGTTAAAATTATATAGTTGAGTGTCCTCTTTTGTTGGCTGATTGAAAGTTTGTTAGGCATTTTGTAAAGGTGGCCAGATGATGCAGTCTTCACAATTGTATATTGAATATTTGTGCTGGTGAATTCTAGATCCAGTTATATATGTTAAGTTTTATTAGCTCTGAATACTGAATAGCAGTTGGTTTCCATTATTTCTATTCCCAAATAAGGGAATTCAAGGAATATAAATAAACTCTTTGGTCCATCTTAATGGTTTACATAAAATTTGTAGTTAAACAACTTTGAAACCTTGTTGAGAAAGAAAAATGTGTTGCTTACAATGATTTCTCTTATACCTAAAAATATCAGTTCACTTTTCCAGATTAATGTTGAACTAGAGGAAACCTTTACATTGTAAAACCTTTACATTTTAAAATTCGAAAATTTTTTTTAAATCCTGAAGAGGAATTTGAACAAAAGTTCAATTTTAAAAAATGAGACAGCCATCTGAGTTTTTCTAAAACCAATTACCACTTTAACACTTACCTGTGCAAGACTCATGACTAAAAATAATTTTTCACCATGTATGTTGATTTAATTAGCAGCAGATAGAAGATCTGAAATAACAGTCCAGATTCATGCTAAGTAAATATTAACAGATTGATAATGTTAGACACCACATAATCCTCTAAGGACACATGTTCATATGTTTGTGTGTGTGTAATTCAGAAAGGAATGGGTAATATCTGTCTCTTGTCCTTACTCCTACTCTCTAATGAGGGTCACTTTAACCTACAGGCTGGTCACCCTCCCTAACCCCTTTGCTAATGAGTGGTGGTCCTGCCCCCCTGGCTGGCAGGCCCACCCTTCTTCAGCAAGCTGCTGCCCAGGGAAATGTCACTTTATTATCAATGCTGCTTAATGAAGAAGGACTGGACATTAATTACTCCTGTGAAGATGGCCATTCTGCCTTGTATTCTGCTGCTAAGAATGGACATACAGGTAAATACGGCAAGATCTTATGTCATCGTACCACGCACTTGCAAAAGGATGGAAAGTCAAAAGCCCACGTATCCATTGTTATGAGCAGAAGGTTCAATTTAGTTTTATTTTTCTTTTACAGGTGGTAATGGATAGTTTTTTTTTACATGAGATTTAAAGTTTTTATAAACATTTAAAAAATACAAATTGTACAGTTCCTTAATATCAAATTTTACCACAGCTAGTAAAAAGTAATCTTTGTTTTATGCATGATGGAATGTATTGTGCATATAGAAATTCAGGGTCTACTCATTGTGAAGCACAGTTTAGAATAAAGCCCTCCATCTGTGATTACTTTGGTCAGGACAGAACGGTCCTAACTGGTCTGTTAGAAATACCTGATGTGTGAGAAAGTCTAAGTATCAGAACTTTAGGGCTGTATGCTACAGTGAGGGAAAGTTTTAGTAGTTAGGAAAGGTCATCGGCCTGAAATTGTTCCATGGTTGGAACAATTTATAGTTATTTGAATGTCTTAAAAGAACCGAGAAATTGTGTAACTATAAATGGTATATCGATGAAGACTGGGAATTATTCTTGTTCTTTAAAATGCAAATCCTGTAGTCAAATCTACCAAAACATATGGTAGTGCAGAAAAAGAGATGATTTGACCGCAAATGCAAAGTCAGATGGCATTGCATATGTGAGCCCATATGATTGTCGATTAATTCAGATAAATGGAGGATTCTAGTGAGCTACGAGAGCCCATTATTTAAAAAATATTCTAGAATTATTTATTTCATAAACACTATGGAGATTTTCTTTAATATAGAAGTAAATCTAGTAAGTAACATGAGGAATGTGACATCTAGGTGATATTTATTCCTGAGTTAGGTGACTTTCTATGGGCTCTCCTTTAGCCTCATTCGTGGAGTGAAGTGTAGGATGACCACCATCCAAAAGCAGTTTAAAGATTAAACATCATGAAGTAAGAATTTATTTAAATACAAAGAATGGTATTTCAATTTGGTAAATGAATTTGGTTCTCCATCCAGGAACATTGTTTTCTGGGATAGGCTGGTGGAAAAATCTGGTAAAGCATTTTCTGGCACATGACGTTCCTTTTACTCAGCAGCAACTCTTCCCAAAATGCACATGCACATGGGCACACACACACACACATACACACACCCCCTATATCTTAGTCGGTGAGTCTGGGGTATTATACTCTTTGAGAAAAGAGGCTGCTTTTCCTGTAAAGTAGTCTGCAGAGTCTTATGTCTGCCATGATGGAATTGTGAGATGAACTGTGCAGGGGAGAGGCCCTTTGGGTTTAGAATCTATCTACAGCTTGTATAGAATTTGGCACATCATAACTCCAAATGGGGAATTTACATGGCTTTCTATTAAAATCCTTAGACTGTGTGAGATTGCTGCTGAGTGCAGAAGCCCAAGTCAATGCTGCTGATAAAAATGGCTTCACACCCTTGTGTGCTGCAGCTGCTCAGGGACATTTCAAGTAAGTTGCTCTTAATTCTTTTTTCCCCACTATGAAAGGAGCCTGTTTTTATAATTTGCACATGTATTTTAGTTCTGGCTGAATGTGTAAACTAGTGTTTAAAATCACTGGCAAATAAATTCACTAAATATATTTTGAGGATTTAAATGCAAACCAGGATTCTAAATTTGCTCCTAATAATAGTTATGTTTGAGGGAAGTGAAGAAGAGAACTGTGCTGGGTCCCAACTGAATGCGACTGAACTTTCTTTGGAAGATAATCTATGGCATATCAACACATATGTCATGAGATAAAGGACTGTTGAGAAGTTTGTTGTTCACTGTTTTACACCATTCCAACCCCTCAAAAGATTTTTTACTTATGATGTCGCTAAAGTAGAACATAGAATTATATTGGTTGTAATAATCTGAACTTCCTAGTGGTAATGTATTCTAATTATTCATCTTGTTTTACCATTTAAAACAAAATTGAAGCATGAATATTACATGCTGAAAGTAGTTTGAGCATTAAGCCAAAGAGACCATATTAATTAAAATAATACATAACTTTAGCAGTGATTTCTTTAATAGCTTACTAAGGCAGTTAGATATAGGCATGACTTTGTAACATTAAGTTGCTTTCTCTGCCTGTGCTGAAATGGCAGATTGTGGGAAATGCAGGTTACTTTCAGCTTTTGAATCTAACTGTTCCAATAGAAATGTTCTTTAACAAATTCCAGAATTATTGAAATACGGGGTTTTAAGGTTGACCTCCATGTTATTAATCATAAATATAAAATTTTAAAAATTCAAAATGAATTATTTATGTATAGCATTATTTACTTTTCTGCATATCTAACACATATCTCATTACCCTGAGTTTGTCAAAGAACCCTAGACCCTGATTTTGCTGTTACTCTTTGGACATATCCTGACTCCTTCAAAAGGAATTTCTCCTTCTAGGCTGTGCTTTTTACCTTTACTTTCACTAGGCAACCTGTAGGGCCACTTTCTTGGAGAGTATAGCAGTCACGGGAATGGAAGCATGGATAACTGCAAAAAGGAAGAACCCTGGAGAAATCTGGGGACTGGTTAATTTAAATGTATCTGATACACACATATATCGACATGTCACTTAATTTTTTAAAAAATATATAAATCAGATACTACAAGGGAAAACTAGGAAAAATGTTCATTGGAGTGAAAAAAGAGGAAGTGGATTGCTTCGTACTTTGATTATGATTTAACCCTCTTTTCTAAGTTTATTTTCACCTAATTTTACAACTTAAACTCTGCATGTTTAGCTAGGAACTAAGTGTCACAAATTCTTGACTTTGCCTCATTTCTTTTCTCCTTGATTCTCAGGGCAGTGAGTTCCTGCTTAGCTATCTTTTTCCTCATCAACTAGACTGCCTTCAGGAGACAGGACAACCTCTGCTATCTTTTCTCCCCAAGGCAACCCTTTTCTCAGCCTTTCTGCTGCCTTTTATAGAGAAGGCACATGGTGCCCTGCTGTCTATGCTATTTATAATTATTTTCTCAAGTGAAAATCTCAGAATGACTCAGCAGCCTTTTTTCAGTGTTCAAACTATTTTGAACCAAAATAATGTATACTTATCAAATACAGTTAAACTGTTCATCCCAGCAAGTTAAACAAATTCTAAGGACTCCACACAAGTCGGTTATAGGGAAATGTCATAAAGCAGATATTAGCACTTTTCAGATTTTCATGGGAGAAATTAAATTTTATGATTAGAATATATTTTCTAGCCTTGTGAAAACACAGTATTGATGTAATAAAATCCATAATAGTTGATATATAAATAGAAACAATTGATGTATATAAAGATGAACCATTGCCTTCTTTTCTATATTTAATGTCTTGGTTAGGTGCTGCTTCAAACGTCAAACCCAGGTTTTGTGTAATTCTAATCTTGTGTTTAGGTGTGTAGAATTATTAATTGCATATGATGCTAATATTAATCATGCTGCTGATGGAGGACAGACACCTCTATACCTGGCCTGTAAAAATGGAAATAAAGAATGTATTAAACTCTTATTGGAAGCTGGAACCGATCGAAGTGTAAAAACCACAGTGAGTACCAGTCAGGGTTTTTTTTTTTTTTTTTTCCTGTATATATAATTTGCACTATATCTGTAAACTCTACAACTAGAAAAACACGTTAAAATAGAGGTTACTTTATTTTGTTTTGACTGTAGGATTTGGAAAGTGTCTGACCCTTGTTTGAGTCTCTTGCCTGTTAATTAAATGCCTTGTTAATTAGCCTAACCAGTCCTTTAACCTCTGAGCTTCAGATTCATCTGTCAAACAGGAAAACAAATACCTATACTTTGATTGCTTTTAGGACTAGGGCAGACAAGATGTAACTTTTTATTCATTCAACAAATAATAGTCTCAGATCCCAGGTTTTCTTAAGTAAAAGAGAACCAATAGTTAATAACATAAGCAGATATGTAATAAGCTAGATATAAACATTTTTATTGACTCTTGTTGCTAGAACTTTTTTTTAACTCTTCCTATTTTTTGAAAATCTGAGAAAACAGTTAAGTTTTATATTTTCATGTTATATATATTACTTGGGAAATCTGTGGTGTTACATATATTCAGGATAAATTTCTATAGTGAAAAATAAGTGAATTTTATATCTCCAGGCTGAATGAAAAATATGTAGTACAGCATAAAAATTAGCCACACCTTAAGTTAGAGAACAAAGAAATCCATGCGTTCCAGCTAGTTGCTGATGAGCTGAACAAAACCTTTAGAAGTATAGATGCTCAAAACAGTGTAATTGGGAACAATTAATTATGTCTTGTGCCTTATAATAAGAAAATTTCAAAAGAGAATGGAAGATATAAATTTTCTTTTTCCAGAAATGGTTGCATGACATTTGTAATATAAATTCGGAAAGGCCAAAAGCACTTACACTCTTTGGTAGTAGACTACTTGTGTAGTATGCTGTTATACTACCCAAGTAAAGGTATCTACAACCCAGTGAAGAACACGTCTGAATGGAGCTGATTGAAGCACCATATCTTGTCTTAGCCAAGTGGACTGTATTTACTTGATTGGAGCACCATTGTCTTATCTTAGCCAAGTGGATTGTATTGGTATGAGATACCAACCCAGAGAAAAAGCCACGTCATAAAGGGACAGCTTTTGCAAATGATCAGATGACTTAGCCTAAATTTAGATTGTTTTTTGTCTATTTCTGTCTTCCACTCTATTATTTTTTTTAAAGTGTGCTGTAGCTTACTGAAATATACTTAGTATAACAATGTGAAATACTACATGAAAAAAGTATGTCAAGGGGAAATTAAAGGTAGAAAAATAAAGCCAAAATACAAATCACTAAAATGAGGCCTGGCTCTTTTATGAAAATTTTTTTTTTTTTTTTTTTTTTTTGAGACGAAGTTTTCGCTCTTGTTACCCAGGCTGGAGTGCAGTGGGGCGATCTCGGCTCACCGCAACCTCCGCCTCCCGGGTTCAGGCAATTCTCCTACCTCAGCCTCCCGAGTAGCTGGGATTACAGGCACGCACTACCATGCCCAGCTAATTTTTTGTATTTTTAGTAGAGACGGGGTTTCACCATGTTGACCAGGATGGTCTCGATCTCTTGACCTCGTGATCCACCCGCCTCGGCCTCCCAAAGTGCTGGGATAACAGGTGTGAGCCACTGCGCCCGGCCAAAATTTTTAAAAAGTAATGAAGATGGGTGCCTGAGTAGAAGGCAGACCCATCTCTATATAAAGATGGAAGACTATAGATAGAACCTCAATATTTCCAAGAATAATGCTGGTTAAACTTTAGCGTATCAGAATCTCCTGGAGGGCTTAAGTCAGATTGGTAGACCCTATCCCCAGAGTTTCTGCTTCAGTAGATTTGAGATAAGGTTTAAAAATTCACATTTCTATCAAGTTCCCAGGTAATACTGATGCTGCTGGTCTGAAGACCACATCTGAGAACCACTGCCCTAAAAAGGACTTGTATTAATACCGCTACTCTAGCAACCAGCTAAGTGGGTAATAAGGCTCCAAAGTAATATATTCTAGAAAACAGACCCAACAATTTTAGTTGAAACATTTTCTAAGCTTGTAATGATCAGTATCCCTCTGCAGTCACGAAACACTCAATAGGGGCCCATAAACATCCACTGAAATTATTTGGCTTTGTTTCTCCTTCATGTCTACCTTTTCCCTATTATCTAGGGTCTCTTCTTGTGGAATGGTTCACATAAAATTTTAAGATCACAGAGTTAGGTCAGTGCCCTGTAAGTAACACTGGCTTGTAACTATATTCTTTCAGTACTCTACTAATAACATTATTCTTGCATATACATTTTTTAAATCCCTTTAAGCTAAAATTCATTCTCCTTCATAGTATTAAATTGAGATTTTGATTGACCATACATAACGCCCAGTTATGCCCTGGACAGTACTGGCTCACCCCAAATGTTTAACTGGTAGGTGGAAGTGATTGCAAAATAGCAAACATGAGTCATAACAGTTGGAAATACTGTTAACTGACAGAGGTCAGAGAACTTTACCCAGCTCATCAGTGGTGATGTTCACGATTGGAATGCCTGCTTTTCCCAGCTCAGTGGTCCATGCCCAGGAACATTTAGAAGTGAACTTTCAGTAACATTATCCTTGACATTAATGTTGTTATCAACCCCTTTCCCCATGGTCATTTTATTTTCAGGATGGCTGGACACCAGTTCACGCAGCTGTGGACACTGGTAATGTGGACAGCCTCAAGCTTCTTATGTACCACAGAGTACCAGCTCATGGAAACTCTTTCAGTGAGGAGGAGTCCGAGTCAGGTGTCTTTGACTTGGATGGAGGAGAAGAGAGTCCTGAAGGCAAATCCAAGCCTGTTGTTACTGCAGACCTCATTAACCATGCCAACAGAGAAGGCTGGACTGCTGCCCACATTGCTGCTTCCAAAGGTTTTAAGGTGTGTCTGGTAGCAGCTGGCCTCATCACGCAGCTGTAATTTGATGAGCAGCAAACTTGTCTGCTATAGATTAAGTGTACTTAAATTGAATAATTGGAGACTGAGTAATACACTTGCAGATGTTATTTACCAATACAAATCGACATTATTCCTATGCAGCAGTTACGGTCAAGGGTATGAGACTTTTAATAAAAATCACTTATTTGTAGTTTGTTAATAAATATGGGGGTAATTTCAAACATTTTATCTTGTTTACGATGGGAGCAAATCATTGGTGTTGATTTAGTCCATTGGGTTGCTTACTTCAGCACCAACGCCACGCTGCTAGAGGCAGGGCCAGGATTCACACTCATGCTGCAGCGCTCATTCTCTTGCCCTGTACCCTCAGCTGCCAAACTTACACCTGTGTGTGCTGTCTTACCGTATCTAAGAGGGAGCTCTAGATGCTCAGATAGAGTATAGAAAGATTCTGAATATTAAAGAAATAGTGTAACATAGTAGTCAGTTCTCACGTTCTGATGTCAATCACTTTAGCATTAATATGTGTTAGCAATAAGATAATAGGAAGTTCCTGACTGCAAGGCACTGTGTGTGCTAACATCTGCAAGGATCATTTCTGCCATTAGGTAGCTCCTAGTTCAATGGCAAGTGTGCAGGATACACAACAAATGTAGGATAAGAAAAGCACGAAAAAATGAGCACAAGGAAATTAGAAATGCAGTTGGAACAGTATAAAAATGCAGCAATTATGGGGGGGGAAAAGAGAACACACATATTTCAAAGGACAGAGCTCCAGGAATGTTAGGCTCAGGCATGGCTCATTCTGAGGAGGTGGAAATTATTTCGAGCTTTGCAAGGAGGGTTAAATTCACCATCACCACTGAGAAAGGAGAGTGGTTCAGGTGAAAGGAGCAGTAAAAACAAACACATGGAAGTAGACAGGTGGATAACAGGTCCCTGTTAATCATGGAGAGTAGTGAGAACTAAGACCTGACTGGGAGTTTCACAGCAGGGCCTGGGGCCTTCAATGACATATCAAGGCATCTGGTGTTAATTTACTAGTCAAAGTGAAACCATTGAAAGGTTTTGTACAAAGGAACAAAATAATCAACTCAATAGTTTAAGTAGATTCATTTAGCAACAACATCGAGAAGATTTGGGATTATGAAGAAACTGGTATCAGGAAGAGATACTACATGAAAGACAATTAGAGCAGTGGAAATAATGAGAAACATTAGAAATGCCCAAGGAATGAACATGAATTAGATGTGGGAAATGGGGGAGCTGAATAAAAAGATAATAGTGACATTCCCAGAAAGAACATAGAAAAGACATCATTTTGATCAAGAAGACTGAATGCGGTTTTAGACATGCTGAATGTAAGTGCTACGATTTGTTCATCCAGTTGGAGATAGCTAAGGATGTGTATTTAGAGCTCCTGGTTGGGTAACTTCCTGTTACTGTGATCTTAGCAGAAGATACTCATTTTGGACTTTGGTTTTTTCCAAAATGAGAAAAGAGCATAATTCAATTCAATCTGGAGGTGTTGTTTGTTAGTAGTAGTTTTGTTTTTCCCACTTTACCCTTTGACAAAAAAGACACAAAAATTCTGGGAACTTGATTTGTATGTATGATTTGAATGGAATGCAATAATATTTGACATAAAAGTTTTTAGGAAACAGGAAGATAGGAAATGTGAATGGTTTAAACTTGAATATGCACAGTTAATTGAGGACTGTGAATCTCTTTTGCTGTTGTAGAGGTGCATGGAAAGGGTAGTTTGCAACCTGCTTCCACCCCTTTAAAAGAACATCTCTGAATGTAATATGAGATGTTAATGATAGGACTGTGTTATGCCTGCACTCAGCTTAGAGGCAAAAAAGAAAAAACCTGAACCCCCTTTTTCTAGGATGTTCAGCTACTGAACCTCTCAGGCTAGGCAGAGAGGAACACACTCCCCAGGGCGAGTTACCCTTCAGTGTAGGGCGATTGTGATGCTGCTTAGCTTCTTAATTATGAACTGTTTATTAGTTCTGGTGTTTTTATGATCAAAGATGGCATTGTCATTGATTTCTGCACCTCTGGCCTTTTGTCCAAGGGAAATGTGACCTTTTTCTCCCATAGACTATGACTCTACTGTATTCTTTTACTTTAAGAAGCACAAGACGAATTTTGGAGAAGGAAAGAGAGATTTTTTTTAAAGTGGACATTACTGACAACATTCACACACGGCTAGACTATTAATATCTCTTTTAAGTCCTGTAGTGGCTATTTAATCTTCTAGTCTAACCTCTTCATTTTATGATTAAGACATTTAAACCCCAGAGGGTTTAGTAGATAAAAGTTGGGAATGAAGCCCAGATTGCCTGAGTCCATTAGTCTTTTCACTATACCATACTTCCTTCTCTCCTAGTTAAGGATATTGCAAAATATATTTTTATCATTTACCTAATATTTATATTCTGGCTGAGATCATTCTTCAAAAAGGTAATCCATTTATAAATACAGCTCTGAGTTAGTCATTGTATTGGTAAAAAGATTCTACGCTGACCACAAGTAGAGCTTAAAAATAGATTGTTTTTTCTTTAGCATACATTTGTCTAGTCTACACAGGGTAGTAGTGTCATTGCAACCCAAGAAGATGACTTAAGTTTTCACATGGTTTTCAGTAGAGAATTGCGGAATTTCAGAGCTTGGAGGGACAGAACGTAGCTCAGTGGTCTCCAGCATTTTTGTCAGCAGGGACGGGTTTCTTGGAAGGCAGTTTTTCCTTGGATTGGGCTGGGGTGGAGTGGGAATGGTTTCAGGACGAAACTGTTCTACCTCATAAGGAGCACACAACCTAGACCCCTTGCATGTGCGGTTACAGTAGGAGTCACACTCCTATGAGAGTCTAATGCCACCTCTGATCTGAAAGGAGATGGAGCTCAGGCAGGAATGCTTTGCCCCTCCCTTTACCTCCTGCTGTGTGGCCTGGTTCCTAACAGGCCACAGAATGATGCTGCTCTGTGACCCGGGGTTTGGGGACTCCTGACATAGTTCATCTAGTCAATTTCCCATGTGTTGTAGATAAAGAAACCAAGTATGTATCTACAACAAATGGGAAATGGGTAAGTAATTCCTCAAGCTCAATTCATTGAAGATCAAATTCCCAAATCTGTGCTTTTTCCATTTTAGCCCTTGGTCTTTTTTCCCAATGGTTAAGAAATTTGTTGCAGACCACTATTAAGTGTCATTGGAAAACCTCTCTCTGCAGCTGGCTGACTATCCAGAGAGGCTGCTGAACTAAGGATAAGTCTTTGTTTCCATCACTTCATGTGAATAGATAGATGAGTTTCTTAACGAAACTTCCTGTTGTATCATGAAACCATTGGCATGTTAGTTTCCTGCAACAGAATCAAATTAAGGAGATTGTCTGGATTTGAGCATCTCTGTTGTTGAAGCTCATATACCCAGAGATTGTTTTCACTGGGGGGACTGCATGAATTTTTGACTACAGGAGGAAGTTATACTTTTTGCTTGCATGTTGCTGAAGCCAGTGGCTTCCTGTCACTTCTGCTCTTGCTCAGTCTCCCTGGGTGTTTTAACAAGTTGATGATTTAGTGCAAACTTTTTCCTCCCTGGACTTCCAGAACATTGCCCTTTTCTCACTTCCCCTCCAACTTTGCTGACCAGGCTATTTGTTTTTCTCTCTCTCTCTCTGTGTGTGTGTGTGTGTGTGTGTGTGTGTGTGTGTGTGTGTGTGTGTGTGTGTGTGTGTGTTAACTCTAAGCAACTACCAAACTTGATTCTCAGCTGCCTACCATTTTCTAAGAGCTTATCCACTCTTCTCAGCTTTAACTATGACTCCATCAGTAACTAGTCCCAAACCTGTATCTCCGTATCTGCCTTTTTACTTATCCTCCAGGCATTTATCTCCAGCATCCTAGAGGTCATCTCTGGGCAGACCCACTGTCCTCTGATCAGGTGGTAGCCCTTTTGTTACTCTCTTTAGGTCATTTTTATGTGTTAGGATTGCAGTCTGCCTGATGCATTGTTAGCTTTTAGCCATAGGAGAGTCAGACGTTTGCACTCACACTGTAGTAGCCACCTCAGTCCTCCAAGAGGTCTACGTGAGGTATGTGCAAAGGTCCACATAATTTTGATTCCTTCTTCCTAGGTATTGGATGCAACAGGAACAAGACAATAGGAGTCACTAATGTTATTCATTGTCACATGGAATTGGGTAACTAGAAAAGAAAATATTAGATAAGGTTGCCTGTAAAGGCACAGAGTTACTGGAACTAGATTTTAATCATGACAAATAGAAATCTGGTATTTGAACTGTGTTGTAATGCTTTTGATTATCTTTGATTATTTCCTTTTTTCTTTTAATTTTTGAAAAATTATTTTGGAAAATGCCTTTTTATACTCATTCCCGATAACGTTCAGTGAAGAGTACTGAATCCTTTCTTCTTTGGGCGGCAGTGACTGGCAGAACCCTAAAGGGAATGTCAACTTGGCCGACCAGGGTCATGCTCCACCTCTTCCAAGACGTGGGCCTTCCAGTGTGTCCCACCAACAGCTTTCATGGACCTGGGTTTTGAGCCTTTTTCTTATCTCACTCTGAACTTTCTCACTTGAATGATCTTGTTGATCCCCAGAATATAATCTATAGGGATTCTAAAATCTCATCTCTAGCCATACTTAAGCATTTTCTGAGTCTGTCTAGGCAGGTCCTTTTCAGGAAGGAGAGGGTTATCCTCTCCTTGATAACAAACTCTCTCCCTCTCCACCTTCTCTGAATAATTACTTTTTAATCCTTACATATGCTGTGTCCAGCAGAGTCTGTGGCCCAAAAGTGCTAAATGTTTGCTGAATCAGTAAGAGAATAGACTAGTTCATTTTTCTTAACTGGTCTTCTTCCTGTCACTCTCTTTCTTTCCAATGTAATTTTCTAGTACAACAACTGGTTTTCAGAAAAGAGCTGAACATGGAACTTTCCTTCCCAAACACATCCCCGTGCGCACAGAAAAGCATGCAAACTGCATAACACTCAGTCCTTCACAGCTGACAGCAGCCAGCTTCATCTGTGCCATGCACACCTAAGTCTACCTTCTTGCTCGTGTCATCATTTCCCACATTAACAGCTTCCATCTCCCCAGCCCTGTAAAGCAGCAGGTACACCCCAAGGTTGTTCTCAGCACTTGAGCTGGGTTATAAATGCATAAATGCAAACTGTTTTCACTTTCTTTTCCTCTGCTCAATCTCAAACTGTTGGGTCCCTGCTCTGACTTTGATTTTTAAGTCTAGTTCTCTGGACTTTAGGTTTCTAATGAATTTCATGGGTGCTGGTACCTTGTTTCTCAGCTGTGTTTAAAGGAGCCTGGCAGTTCCATCACCCCTCAGCCTCTCCTCTTTCCTTGGTTTATAATAATGGATCCCTCATTTCAGTGGGACCCATGGGTACCCAGCATAAAGATGCCATTCTCCAGTCCCCATCGCAGGGAACTGTGGCCAAAACTTGAGTTCTGGCAAGCGGAATGTGAGTGCACATGAAAGCTGAGGCCTAAGCTACTACTTTAAAAAGTCTCTGTAATAGCAGATGTCTCTATGTCCTAATTAATAGGAATTTAGCTTAAACTCATCCATCTAGATCCCTCTCTTCTTATAACTTGGATAGGATATCCTGCCCAGTTTAGGGCCTTTGGAAATCTATTTCCAGAAGCAGGAACTGGTATCACAGCATTTGTCCTCTTCACACAGTCGCATCCAACAAGGAGAGAGTGTAGATGCTTCTCTCCCTCTTTACCTCCTCCTGCTCGTCTGTAAAGTAAAACTGTACTCGTTGCTTCACCAGCCTCTCTTCTGAGTGTATCAGGACACTTTGCATTCCTCCCTGAGACATGGAACTGCTCTATCTTATTCAGGACCCTCAGCCTTCATAATAGCCCCTGGCCCAAAGGGGCTTTGTGCCTTACTTATAAAGTTGCTGTGAGGGCTAAATGAACATTGAATACTTGCAAAGTGTAGAATGTGCCTAGAACTTAGTGTGCGCTCAAGCCATTGTTGTAGCTGTCGTTAAGTGTCAGTGGGGCCAAAGTTTTCACTTTCTTTGAGTTCCCCGTGCAGCCAGCATAGCACTGCAGAATTTACACTTGTAGTAGTGTTTGGCTATGCAGTACTCTCATGGGGACTGACATTCATGCTTCCTTAAAGAGAAAGTCTCTGCTTCATGTTCTGGCCCACTGTCCTATCTGAATGTAATAAAAATTAGAAATAACCTACTTCGAAGGTCAGAAATAAAAGATGATCAGTTCAGGAGGACTGCAAACTTATGTTGCACCTTTTATCATTTCTGTTCGCAATTTGAATTAACACTTAAATTGTCTTGAAATTAGTGACGTTTGTTGATGTGTTATAGTACCTCACCAGTTAATTGGATATTTGGACTGTTTTCTAGTTGATGATGATGATGATTATAATAATAATAATAGCTGCTGATAAATATTGGGAGTTTAGTATAGGCCAAGAGTGTAAGAACTTTGTGTGCATCTTTCATTTAAGTCACATTAACAACCTTACAAGATTATAGATATTTGAAATACAGATAGGGAAATGGAAGCAGAAAAATGTTAAATGATTCAGCAACATTGGTAGATAAAGTCATTTTGATTGGCAGGATTAGAATCCAGGTCTGCTGTGGCTCTTACCTACGTTTACTGCAAGTTCTAACTTGCAAAATAAACATGATTTTCGTCTCTTATCTTGAGGACTCATTAAGTTTAGTTCTCAGATTGCTTTCTATTTAAGTTTCTAATTAGAGTTCATTTCTAAATCAACACTATCTTATTTACTTTTTGTCCAAATTAGTAATAACAAATTGATATGAATTGACATTTATCTTTGTTTTCTGTTAATTTCTTAGCTTAGTGATTTCTTAAATCTGAACTGTAGACCTATGAAAGCCAACTTCTAGACTTTTCTTTAAGATTTATTTTTTTTAATGGCCACATAATAATTGTACAGACTGCCAGATTTAAATGACAAGTTTTAGAGAGATCCCTTCAACCTGAACCGGGGCAGGCAGTGAGAAACAAATGTCCTAGTTGTTTCCCTTTGCAAGCAGGCAGGTTTTCTTTACTTAGGAAACCAAGACCCGGTTTCCCATTCTTCCACCATCCAAGAAAGTTCTCTCTGTCAGCTTTACCCTCAGAGAAGCACTGGCTTCCTGTTAAAATTCCACTGAATTGGTGGTTTCTGCTTACTCCTTATTTTTCTTTCTAGCCCTCAGGGACTCCCTGTACTTTCTCGTGAACTCATTATTGCATTTAAAAGTATGTTTCAGAGGCAACATGAAGCAATTGGAACTCATGTATACTCCTTGTGGAAGTGCAGATTGGTGTAGCCACTTTTGAAAACTCTTTGCAGTATGGACTAATGTAGATCATATGCATGCCCTGTGCACAGCAATCCAGCTCTGCTATGTACCCAACATGTTCCCACCACAGGAAATGTACTAGAATGTTTATAGCAGAACAACAATGTCCGTCAATAAGAGAATGGATAAGTAAATTGTGGTTTACCACAATGGAATATAATGGAATCCCACATAGTAATCATTTTTTAATGAAGATGAATTCTGACTACTCCCAACACATAGATGAATCTTAGAGACATTATGTTGAGTGAAAGAAGCCAAATATAAAAATGCACGTGCATACAGTATGATTCCCTTTATATAGAGTTCACAAATAGGCCAAACCAATCTCTAATATTAGAAATCAGATAGTAGTTGCCTCTGAGGGGGGAGAGAGGAGTTAATTGTTGAGACGGAGTACAAAAGGGGCTTCCAAAGTGCTCCTTTCACAGATGTGTCTGCTTTGTGATAATGCTTCAAGTTATACACTTCTGCCTTTTTTTTTTTTTTTTTTTTTGAGACAGAGTCTTGTTCTGTCACCCAGGCTGGAATGCAGTGGCATGATCTTGGCTCAGTGCAACCTCTGCCTCTTGGGTTCAAGTGATTCTCCTGCCTCAGCCTCTGGAGTAGCTGGGACTACAGGCACCCACCACCATGTCTGGCTAATTTTTATATTTTTAGTAGGATGGGATTTCACCATGGTGGCCAGGTCAGCCTGGTCTCAAACTCCTAACCTCAAGTGATCCACCTGCCTTGGCCTCCCAAAGTGCCAGGATTACAGGCATGAGCCACTGCATCCAGCTGGATATTGTATTTCTTTTAAAAATATATTAGGAAAAAAGTATATTTTAAAAGTGGTTAAAAGGGTGTGTTACAGAAAGATTAGAAAAGGCTATTCAAGATGACTTGATTTAATATGTTGTTAGAACTGCAGGACAGCCCCATGCCTCTGAGTGGGTGTGTTTACATGTGCGTGTGCATGCACGTGTGTGTATTTAGGGGAATGATGGGCAGGGCATTGCTTGTTTTGGTTATTAGTTCCTTGTCATGCTTTCTGATCTATTCATTTTTCTGCTTAGCCTTGCAGGAAATCAGTAAACAAATCATCAAGTGGTAAACATTGATATAGGAAAGTTCCTTGGTAAATATCCTGATATAATATCTTGTCATGTGATTATTTATTAGAAAATGTGTGTGTGTGTATAATATATAGTATATATGTACACACACATATAGTATATATATATATAGTCTCTTTGCATTTGAAAAAATATGGAGACCTAAGACCTTTCAGTACATAGTTATATTTTTTGAATGGAGATTTCCTTAAGCAACACAGAAGAAGAAAAAGCTGAAAAGGAGAGGAAACATAACTTTAATATCTATAGGGAATGTTTTTCTAAAATCTCAATAAACATGATATGCATATTTTTCAAATAAAATATGGCAAGGTAACATCTCAAATACCAATATGCTTATGAGGACTCTTAGAATTGTTAAAATTAGAACCCTGCACTTCTTTTACCAGGAAAGCAGTTTATAGTCTAGAAGACAGCAAAGTACATCCCATTATAGCAAAAGTCTTTTTGCTTTATATTGCCAAATTACCATAAAAGGAGAAAGTCTGCTGAAGTTAATTTTGTTCTTAATTTCAATCTGCAGATGAGTGATTAGTAAGCTATTTTTTTTTCTTGGAAACCTAAGAAGCAGTTCTGTGGAACAGTGTTATGATCGTATCATTTGCATTTAAATGAAGCACTTTGTTTTGCATTTCTAGACATTGTTTAGTTTAATCTAAGATTAATCTGTATGTTGGGGTTGATGGAATTGAAACAAGATTTATAGCTGTGAATTCTTGATTTGATTGTAATAGGCAACTGGCTTTTCTTTTGGGTTTTGCACTCAAGTTAATTCATTTGGATTTGGAGGTAATAGAGCCCTTGTCTTTACAGAATTGCCTAGAAATCTTGTGTAGGCACGGAGGGCTTGAGACAGAAAGGAGAGACAAGTGCAATCGGACCGTGCATGACGTTGCCACTGATGACTGCAAGCATTTGCTGGAGAATCTGAGTGAGTGATGTTCAGAGCTTATTATTTATCTTTCCCCTGTGCTACTGGGCCTCTAGTACAACTATTTACAGTTTTCACATCCCCTTTTTAACCTTTTTGGAGCCCTAGCTATGGCAAAAATATTATGACATAATATTTAAGTGTCATAATAAATTCTTTTTCCATGTAGAATGACTTTTTGCAGAACTAATTGCTATTCAAGTAATGCTGGCTACTCCTTCTATTTTACTAACCTAGGAGAGCAATCTAAGTACTTTTTACATTTTTCTTCTGACTTACGTTGTCTTTCTAGATATTAGACCAGCAGGATAGGAGAAATCCAAGCTATGTACTCTGCATCAGCTGATTGTATGAGCCAGGCAAGTTGATTTGTCTCCCAGCACCTGGTTGCCTACTTTTCTATGAAGATAATTGATGATTTGTTGGGTTCCTTCCAGCTCTAAGAGTACATGCTCCTCAGCACATTTTGTAAATGCTCACTTGTAGGTTCATGAGTGTGGAGTATAGACCTTAGGAAATATTATGACCTCTTATATTAATATTATCATCCAATCCATCCAGTCAGCCAAGTATATCAGTAATTCAATTTTAGGATAAACAGGATTTTAAAAATTGAAATAATGTTTTTATCTTTAACCTAATACATAGATTCATGTTCTTTTATTTTGTGAAGAAAATTTTAGAATGGTCAGGAAGCATATATGCAAACTGTGTAAGTATACTTTAATATAAAAAGATAGAATCATAGAAATTCTCTTAAACCTGAGTGGGTTTTCTTTTTTTGTTGACAAAAGTCTTACCTTAAACTTTGAATCGCTGCTCATTGTCTGAAACAGTGCCTTGTACAGAATTTCTCCAAAGTGGTTCTCTTATTACAAGCTGATGCTTACCTAATGACAAACATGGAAAGCTTTCTGTTGGGCTAAAATTTTATTATGGAATTTAAATGCTATAATTTAATTGTATTTCACTTTTTGATATTAAATATTTAAAAAATAGAAGGAATAAATATGTATAGATATGGCATCTGAGATGTGAAAAATATGAAGCGTATTTGCATGGCTGGGATAGAGGTGTGATTAGAGGTAGGGAATTGGAAGGATGAGGCAGCACAGTTGATGCTTTGGGCAGTTTCATGCTCATTTCAGTAGTTTTGACTTTATATGACAATCAAAGATAAGCCAATGAGATTCTTGATAGTGCATAATATAATACAAATGGCATTTTGGAATTTTGTAGGAAGCTCTATGTGGGACAAATCAACCTATAGAGAGTCTGGAAACAGATCAAGCATCAAAAAGTTTTAATGATATGTCAGCAGTTGGGCCAGGGTAAAGGAGAGGGATAGCAAATCCTAAAATTGAGGATGAAGGAGGACTTTATGAAATAAAAGACTGATATGGGAGACCTGAGTATAATTTCTGTCTCAGACATGATGGCAGGATTTGCACATGCATATGCCGTGGAACACGCAGGTAGTGTGATTTAAGGGAAAGGACAGCTGAATCCCAGTACCATTTTTTGAGGTCTATGTAATGTCAGACAAGGTGCTTCACCTTTTCTTACCTCAGTTTCACCTGTTAATAGGGTTAATAATTATTCATATACCCGAGTGCAAAAGAGTGGATTGTTTCTTAGGGTTTTTCTAAGATTTGCACATCTGACAATCTGAGAGAAGTAACAAAGACAGGATATGCATTTAGATTGTGATTACTTCCATAAGGCTGATGATAAAAGCTGCGAATGCAAATGAACTATAGGAAGTTATTTGAGATATTCTGTCAAATATTTCAAAGAATATGAATATGCCAAGCGCAGAGATGCATAATCATTTTCATTTCTTTAACAAATTATCTCTTGCCTAAGCACATAGCTAGAAGCAGTCCTGCACATGTGTACCAGGAGACATATGAAGATGTGTGTTGCAGCATTGCATGTAATACTAGAAAACTGAAAGTATTCTAAAGGAAATCTATTAGGGAATAGATAAATAGAATAAACTGTAGAAAATCTGTATTTTAAAGGTACCAAATAGCACTTAAAAATAAATTTTATCTAGGCCGGGCGCGGTGGCTCACGCCTGTAATCCCAGCACTTTGGGAGGCCGAGGCGGGCGGATCATGAGGTCAAGAGATCGAGACCATCCTGGCCGACATGGTGAAACCCCGTCTTTACTAAAAATACAAAAAAATTAGCTGGGCATGGTGGCGCATGCCTGTAGTCCCAGCTACTCAGGAGGCTGAGGCAGGAGAATTGCTTGAACCCGGGAGGTGGAGGTTGCAGTGCCGAGGTTGCGTCACTGCACTCCAGCCTGGCGCCTGGTGATGGAGTGAGACTCTGTCTCAAAAAAATAAATAAATAAATAAAATTAATTTTATCTATATAAATCACCATAAATACATTAAAAAATGTTGAGTGAAGAAGTCAGTTATAAAAGGACACATAATATAAAACCATCTGTGTAAAAGTTTAAAAATACAACTCCAAGCCTATATTTGTTATAAGTACCACTAAATGAGGCAAAGTGTAAAAATATGCACTTTTTAAAATAGGGGAGGTAAGAGCTTCCCCGTGGAAGATTGAAGTGAAAATTGAAGAGCTGAGCCAAGAAAGAGTGGAAAATCGAGCCATTCCAGGTGAACCAGCAGCATATCAGGAGGCACTGAAGGGAATGTACTTAGGAGTCTCTAGAGGTATTCAGCTATATCTGCAGTGCTAGGGAGAAGAGGGAGATGAGTGTGGAAAGTCAGATCATAAAAGGCCTCGTATTCCTTTTGACTCAATCCTCCATGTAAGTTTTGATGCAATCCTGTGGACGTGAATGAACAATTGATTGATTGTAAGTGAGGAAGTAAGATGTAGGTAATGTGGAAATAATTGTCTTGATACATAGGGTACCAAAGATGGGGAGCATGACTGTTACCTAGTAAGAGGGAAGGAAGCCTGAACAAGCCAGGGAGGAACAGGGCTGGAGGACAGGGTCACAGTTCAAGTCACAAGTGTGCTATGAGACATGAATGATGTATAGGGTGAGGGCAAAAGGGAACTGGAGGCCAAGCCCAGAGAAACCCCTATTCTTAGGTCAGAAAAGATAAAAAATTACTCTAAAAGAAGTTCGGGAAATAGGAAGGAAGAGTCAAAAAAAACAATGGTGTATGGTCAGGCATGGTGGCTTACGCCTGTAATCCCAGCATTTTGGGAGGCTGAGGCAGGAGGTTTGCTTGAGCCCAGGAGTTCAAGATCAGTCTGGGCAACATGGCAAAAGCCCATCTCTTCAAAAATTATGAAAAGTAGCCAGGCATGGTGGTGTGTGCCTGTAGTCCCCACTATTCTATACTCTGGGGACGTTGAGGCAGGAGGATTACCTGAGCAAGGGAGGTCAAGGCTGCAGTGAGCCAAAATGGTACCACTGCCTTCCAGCCTGGGTGACAGAGTAAGATCCTGTCTCAGAAAAAAAGAAAAAGAAAAAACAATAGTGTAATTGGACTCAAGTTAGGAGACCTTTCCAACAGGAAGGAGTGATTTAACAGTATCTCATTCCCTAGACTGTAAGAGTTAAAAGGAGAGTCGATTGCATTTGGCAAACAGGAAGTTACTGCTAACAGGGGGGCAAGCTTCATGCAGTTATGTAGACAGAAGCTGATTATTTTAAGCAGAGAATAATACGGAAAGGCAGTGGAAGAAAATCTCTAGTAGAAGAGTGTTGTTCACTCACTGAATACCCTTTTATTAATTCATTGAGCACATGCTTATTGAGCTGCTGTCTGTGCCAGTCACTATCTTTGCCACTTGAGGTAAGTCAGAGAATTTTTAAGAAGATTGTTCTCATCCTGAAGCTCATAGTCTAATATTAAGAGAGAAAATGAACAATAGACATAAGGAAAAGGTTTTTTATGGCATTGTGAGATGGTGAGATGTGCTGTGGTAAAGACTAAGGGGGATTGGCATTGCAAGGGTGGGTTTCAGCTTTTAAAATGGTGGCCAAGTTTGCCTCACTGATAAGACATTTAAGCCAAGGCTTGAAGGAGGTAAACAGGGTATCTATGAGGATATCTGTGGTAGGAGCTTTAGCACCAGTTGGGCAGAGGCCTGAGTTAGAAGCATTCCTGTTCTGTCTGAGGAACTGCAAGGAGGGCAGGGTGACTGGGTTAAAACGAATGAGAAAAGAGAAGCAGGAGGACAGGGCAGAGCAGTAGCCATTTCAGTGTTTAAGTGTAGGAGAGCAGTTACCGAGTGGAGTGGGGCCTCATATTGTTGGAATGTGTAGGCCGTCATAAGAACTTAAGGTAGACAATGTAGGGTTCGTGTGTAGGATAGAGGGGATCTGATGCACATTTTAACAGTAGCACTAGATGCTTTGTTGAGAATCAACTATAGGAAGTCATAGGTAAATCAGGAACACTTGTTAGTACATGAATGTAGTATTCCGGGTGAGAGTCTATGATGTTGACTCAATGTAGGACTGTAGCAGATAAGGTAGTGAGAAGGACTTGGTTTCTGGATACAGTTGAAGGTAGAGTCAACAGAACTTCCTCATGGGTTGAATGTGAAGGATGTGGGGGAGATTCATAGATAATTGAAGGTGTTCAGTCTGAGCAACTGGCAGGATGGAGTTGCCAGTACTTGTTAGGGGAAAGGCTGGGGGTGACAGATTTTGCTCATGAAGTTGCAGAGTTCAGATTAGGATGCAGGAATTTGAGATGTCTCTTAGGATATCTGTTTAGAGATGGCAAGTCAGCAGGAATTCCAGAGGCAAGTGTGAGCTGGGTGAATAAATCTGAAGGTCAGCAGTCTATCAGATATTTAAAGTCATGAGACTGGATGAGATCACTAAGGGATGAATACATACAAAATAAATAGAAAAAGAAGCCCCAAAACACACTATCATTAAGAAGTCTGGAAAACTTGGAGGGGACATCAATGGAACAAAATTAAAGAGCAACCGGGGAGGTACAGGAGATCCAGGAGGAATATATCCAGCAGGTACAGGAGATCCAGGAGGAGTGTATCCAGCAGGTACAGGAGATCCAGGAGGAGTGTATCCAGCAGGTACAGGAGATCTAGGAGGAGTGTATCCAGGAGGTACAGGAGATCCAGGAGGAGTGTATCCAGAGGTACAAGACATCCAAAAGGAGTGTATCCTGGAGGAGTGTATCAAGGAGGTACAGGAGATCCAGGAGGAGTGTATCCAGGAGGTACAGGAGGTCAAGGAGGAGTGTATCCAGGAGGTACAGGAGATCCAGGAGGAGGGTATCCTGCAGGTACAAGAGATCCAGGAGGAGTGTATCCAGCAAGTACAGGAGATGCAGGAGGAGTGTATCCAGCAGGTATAGGAGATCTAGGAGGAGTGTATCCAGGAGGTGCAGGAGATCCAGGAGGAGTGTATCCAGGATGAGTGTATCCAGGAGGTACAGGAGATCCAGGGGGAGTGTATCCAGGAGGAGTGTATCAAGAAGGTACAGGAGATCCAGGAGGAGTGTATTCAGGAGGTACAGGAGATCCCGGAGGAATGTGTCCAGGAGGTACAGAAGATCCAGGAGGAGTGTATCCAGGAGGTACAGGAGATCCAGGAGGAGTGTATCCAGCAGGTACTGGAGATGCAGCAGGAGTGTATCCAGCAGGTATAGGAGATCCAGGAGGAGTGTATCCAGGAGGTACAGGAGATCCAGGAGGAGTGTATCCAGGAGGTACAGGAGATCCAGGAGGAGTGTATCCAGCAGGTACAGGAGATGCAGGAGGAGTGTATCCAGGAGGAGTGTATCACGGAGGTACAGGAGATCCAGGAGGAGTGTATCCAGGAGGTACAGGAGATCCAGGAGGAGTGTATCCAGGAGGAGTGTATCAAGGAGGTACAGGAGATCAAGGAGGAGTGTATCCAGCAGGTACAGGAGATGCAGGAGGAGTGTATCCAGCCGCTATAGGAGATCCAGGAGGAGTGTATCCAGGAGGTACAGGAGATCCAGGAGGAGTGTATCCAGGAGGTACAGGAGATCCAGGAGGAGTGTATCCAGGAGGTACAGGAGATCCAGGAGGA
The DNA here is from genome assembly GCF_030222135.1 of Aotus nancymaae. Taxonomy (NCBI): domain Eukaryota; kingdom Metazoa; phylum Chordata; class Mammalia; order Primates; family Aotidae; genus Aotus; species Aotus nancymaae. The sequence continues at coordinate 38,718,311 of NW_026988413.1, forward strand.
GTGCATCCAGGAGGTACAGGAGATCCAGGAGGAGTGCATCCAGGAGGTACAGGAGATCCCGGAGGAGTGTATCCAGGAGGTACAGAAGATCCCGGAGGAGTGTATCCAGGAGGTACAGGAGATCCAGGAGGAGTGTATCCAGGAGGAGTGTATCAAGGAGGTACAGAAGGTCAAGGAGGAGTGTATCCAGCAGGTACAGGAGATGCAGGAGGAGTGTATCCAGGAGGTACAGGAGATCCAAGAGGAGTGCATCCAGGAGGAGTGTATCAAGGAGGTACAGAAGATCTAGGAGGAGTGTATCCAGCAGGTATAGGAGATCCAGGAGGAGTGTATCCAGTAGGTACAGGAGATCCATGAGGAGTATATCCAGGAGGAGTGTATCAAGGAGGTACGGGAGACAGGAGGAGTATATCCAGGAGGTACAGGAGATCCCGGAGGACTATGTCCAGGAGTTACAGGAGATCCAGGAGGAGTGTATCCAGGAGGTACAGGAGATCCAGGAGGAGTGTATCCAGGAGGTACAGGAGATCCAGGAGGAGTGTATCCAGGAGGTGCAGGAGATCCAGTAGGAGTGTATCCAGGAGGTACAGGAGATCCAGAAGGAGTGCATCCAGGAGGTACAGGAGATCCAGGAGGAGTGTATCCAGGAGGTACAGGAGATCCAGGAGAAGTGTATCAAAGAGGTACAGGAGATCCAGGAGGAGTGTATCCAGGAGGTACAGGAGATCCAGGAGGAGTGTGTCCAGGAGGTACAGGAGATCCAGGAGGAGTGTGTCCAGGAGGTACAGGAGATCCAGGAGGAGTGTATTCAGGAGGTACAGGAGGTCAAGGAGGAGTGTATCTAGGAGGTACAGGAGATCCAGGAGGAGTGTATCCAGCAGGTACAGGAGTTGCAGGAGGAGTGTATCCAGCAGGTATAGGAGATCCAGGAGTAGTGTATCCAGGAGTCTCAGGAGATGCAGGAGGAGTGTATCCCGGAGACACAGGAGATGCAGGAGGAGTGCATCCAGGAGGTACAGGAGATCCAGGAGGAGTGTATCCAGGAGGAGTGTATCAAGGAGGTACAGGAGATCCAGGAGGAGTGTATCCAGCAGGTACAGGACATGCAGGAGGAGTGTATCCAGCAGGTACAGGACATGCAGGAGGAGTGTATCCAGCAGGTATAGGAGATCCAGGAGGAGTGTATCCAGGAGGTACAGGAGATCCAGGAGGAGTGTATCCAGGAGGTACAGGAGATCCCGGAGGACTATGTCCAGGAGGTGCAGGAGATCCAGGAGGAGTGTATCCAGGAGGTACAGGAGATCCCGGAGGAGTGTATCCAGGAGGTACAGGAGATCCAGGAGGAGTGTGTCCAGGAGGTAGAGGAGATCCAGGAGGAGTGTATCCAGGAGGTACAGGAGATCCAGGAGGAGTGTATCCGGAAGGTAGACGAGATCCAGGAGGAGTGTATCCAGGAGGTACAGGAGATCCAGGAGGAGTGTGTCCAGGAGGTACAGGTGGTCAAGGAGGAGTGTATCCAGGAGGTACAGGAGATCCAGTAGGAGTGTATCCAGCAGGTACAAGAGATCCAGGAGGAGTGTATCCGGCAGGTACAGGAGATGCAGGAGGAGTGTATCCAGCAGGTATAGGAGATCCAGGAGGTGTGTATCCAGGAGGTACAGGAGATCCAGGACAAGTGTATCCAGGAGGAGTGTATCAAGGAGTTACAGGAGATCCCGGAGGAGTGTGTCCAGGAGGTACAGGAGATCCAGGAGGAGTGTATCCAGGAGGTACAGGAGATCCAGGAGGAGTGTATCCAGGAGGTACAGGAGATCCAGGAGGAGTGTATCCAGGAGGTACAGGAGATCCTGGAGGAGTGTATCCAGGAGGAGTGTATCAAGGAGGTACAGGACATCCAGGAGGAGTGTATCCAGGAGGTACAGGAGATCCAGGAGGAGTGTGTCCAGGAGGTACAGGAGATCAAGGAGGAGTGTATCCAGGAGTTACAGGAGATCCAGGAGGAGTGTATCCAGCAGGTACAGTAGATCCAGGAGGAGTGTATCCAGCAGGTACAGGAGATGCAGGAGGAGTGTATCCAGCAGGTATAGGATATCCAGGAGGAGTGTATCCAGGAGGTACAGGAGAACCTGGAGGAGTGTATCCAGGAGGAGTCTATCAAGGAGGTACAGGAGATCCAGGAGGAGCGTGTCCAGGAGGTACAGGAGATCCAGGAGGAGTGTGTCCATGACGTTCAGGAGATCCAGGAGGAGTGTATGCAGGAGGTACAGGAGATCCAGTAGGAGTGTATCCAGGAGGGATGTATCAAGGAGGTACAGGAGATCCAGAGGAGTGTATCCAGGAGGTACAGGAGATCCAGGAGGCGTGTGTCCAGGAGGTACAGGAGATCCAGGAGGAGTGTATCCAGCAGATACAGGAGATCCAGGAGAAATGTGTCCAGGAGGTACAGGAGATCCAGGAAGAGTGTATCCATTAGGTACTGGAGATCCAGCAGGAGTGTATTCAGCAGGTACAGGAGATCCAGGAGGAGTGTATCCAGGAGGCTCAGGAGATGCAGGAGGAGTGTGTCCAGGAGGTACAGGAGATCCAGGAGGAGTGTATCCAGGAGGTACAGGAGATCCAGAAGGAGTGTATCCAGGAGGTACAGGAGATCCAGGAGGAGTGTATCCAGTAGGTATTGGAGATCCAGGAGAAGTGTATCCAGGAGGTACAGGAGATCCAGGAGGAGTGTATCCAGGAGGTACAGGAGATCCAGGAGGAGTGTATCCAGCAGGTACAGGAGATCCAGGAGGAGTGTATCCAGCAGGTACAGGAGATGCAGGAGGAGTGTATCCAGTAGGTATCGGAGATCCAGGAGAAGTGTATCCAGGAGGTACAGGAGATCCAGGAGGAGTGTATCCAGGAGGTACAGGAGATCCAGGAGGAGTGTATCCAGGAGGAGTGTATCAAGGAGGTACGGGAGATCCAGGAGGAGTGTATCCAGGAGGTACAGGATATCCCTGAGGACTATGTCCAGGAGGTACAGGAGATCCAGGAGGAGTGTATCCAGGAGGTACAGGAGATCCAGGAGGAGTGTATCCAGGAGGTACAGGAGATCCAGGAGGAGTGTATTCAGGAGGTACAGGAGATCCAGGAGGAGTGTATCCAGGAGGTACAGGAGATCCAGGAGAAGTGTATCAAAGAGGTACAGAAGATCCAGGAGGTGTGTATCCAGGAGGTACAGGAGATCCAGTAGGAGTGTATCCAGGAGGTACAGGAGATCCAGGAGAAGTGTATCAAAGAGGTACAGAAGATCCAGGAGGAGTGTATCCATGAGGTACAGGAGATCCAGGAGGAGTGTATTCAGGAGGTACAGGAGGTCAAGGAGGAGTGTATCCAGGAGGTACAGGAGATCCAGGAGGAGTGTATCCAGCAGGTACAGGAGTTGCAGGAGGAGTGTATCCAGCAGGTATAGGAGATCCAGTAGGAGTGTATCCAGGAGGAGTGTATCAAGGAGGTACAGGAGATCCAGGAGTAGTGTATTCAGGAGGTACAGGAGATCCAGGAGGAGTATATCCAGCAGGTACAGGAGATGCAGGAAGAGTGTATCCAGCAGGTATAGGATATCCAGGAGGAGTGTATCCAGGAGGTACAGGAGATCCTGGAGGAGTGTATCCAGGAGGAGTGTATCAAGGAGGTACAGGAGATCCAGGAGGAGTGTGTCCAGGAGGTAGAGGAGATCCAGGAGGCGTGTGTCCATGATGTTCAGGAGATCCAGGAGGCGTGTATCCAGGAGGTACAGGAGATCCGGTAGGAGTGTATCCAGGAAGGGTATATCAAGGAGGTACAGGAGGTCCAGAGGAGTGTATCCAGGAGGTACAGGAGATCCAGGAGGAGTGTGTTCAGGAGGTACAGGAGATCCAGGAGGAGTGTATCCAGCAGATACAGGAGATCCAGGAGGAGTGTGTCCAGGAGGTACAGGAGATCCAGGAAGAGTGTATCCATTAGGTACTGGAGATCCAGGAGGAGTGTATTCAGCAGGTACAGGAGATCCAGGAGGAGTGTATCCAGGAGGCTCAGGAGATGCAGGAGGAGTGTGTCCAGGAGATCCAGGAGGAGTGTATCCAGGAGGTACAGGAGATCCAGGAGGAGTGTGTCCAGGAGGTACAGGAGATCCAGGAGGAGTGTGTCCAGGAGGTACAGGAGATCTAGGAGGAGTGTATCCAGAAGGTACAGGAGATCCAGGAGGAGTGTATCCAGGGGGTACAGGAGTTCCAGGTGGAGTGTATCCAGGAGGCACAGGAGATCCAGGAGGAGTGTATCCAGAAGGTACAGGAGATCCAGGAGAAGTGTATTCAGGAGGTACAGGAGATCTAGGAGGAGTGTATCCAGTAGATACAGGAGATCCAGGGGGAGCGTATCCAGCAGGTACAGGAGATCCAAGAGCAGTGTATCCAGGAGGTACACGAAATCCAGGAGGAGTATATCCAGCAGGTACAGAAGATCCAGGAGGTGTGCATCCAGGAGGTACAGGAGATCCAGGAGGAGTATATCCTGCAGGTACAGGACATCCAGGAGGAGTGTATCCAACAGGTACAGCAGATCCAGAAGGAATGTGTCCAGGAGGTACAGGAGATCCAGGAGTAGTGTATCCAGCAGGTACAGGAGATCCAGGAGGAGTGAGTGTATCCCGGAGGTACAGGAGATCCAGGAGGAGTGTATCCAGGAGGTACAGGAGATCCAGGAGGAATGTATCCAGCAGGTACAGGAGATCCAGGAGGAGTGTATCCAGTGGGTACTGGATATTCAGGAGGAGTATATCAAGGAACAGAAAGTAGTCACTTGTGTCAGATACTGTGGATAAGTAAGATGACTGAGGGTCAGCAATTGGAAAATAACGTAATCCAGCAGTTGGTTAAAGAGAGAATCATATAAATACATGTTGTTTTAAGGCATTTAATTTTAATTTTAAAGCATAGAAAGTCATTTTTTTTTAATCAACATTTAGATAGAGGTCTTTAGTATTAGTTCTACCAATTAAAATTCCACATACTCATTTGAAGACAACATACCTTTAATGCATCATCCATGATTTGTAGTGTTTGAATGTTTAAACACGTTTATGAAGCAAACTAAAGGTAATGTCTGTCCAGAGATTATTAAACTGTTTCTAATTCCATATAGGCGTCCCATTTATGCCTCATTAGCTAACCTTTAATAGCAATCCCTAAAGTGTCTCTAAAGGATTCAGCGTAGTTTTCATAGGAACAGTAACTTGTATTTCATCAATTTATGGAATATTTAATTCACTAATTATAGTCATCAGTTCAATGGACATAGAATATTTAGAAACAAAAACAAGTAACTCAGTATACAGCCTGGTCATGAGAACAGCAGAAGTGCATGAGGGTGCTGCCCACCGCCCTGGAGCCTCAGTCAGAAATCGGAAAGACCATTTCCAAAGCTCATTCTACTACTCTGTTAACCATTTCTCAAATATTTTATGGTATTTACCATATAAGAATATGTAAAAGCTGTTACAAAAGTAAGTTCATTTATTCTTCATACCAACTTGATGTACATTCCCGAAATAAATTGGGATACAGAGATCAAGGAAATTTACAAGTACACATAGCTGTAGGAGGCTGCTCCTGACCCTGAGGCTCAACCCAAGGTCTGTATGATTCTCAGCTACTGTCCTAAGCGTACCAACCTTTCCAACTATAACCTGCCCCATCCATGACATTATCTGTGAAGAAAAGTAGAATATAGAGAACTCAGGGTCAAGGGAGGGTTATAGTTCTCTCATTTTTTTTTTTTAACTTGGCAGTCTTGCTGATGGGAAAGAGTTAACGTGTTTAAGCAGTCAAATACTAGAAAAAGCCAAAGATACAAGGAAAGAGACAGTTCGTACAACATGCTTCTAAAGAAACTGGAAGAGATTGGGAGACAAAAGTTTACTCCAGTGTAAGAACGTGCAATGTAATGTTATTTGAGGAAATAAAATAGCAATCCTTTTGTTTTATTTTAAATGTTTATATCTGCTGATTTTACATAATAATTTTGCAACATTTTTCTACCTAGATTTTTTTTAACTCCTAATTCTTTTATTCTTCTAACAGATGCTCTTAAAATACCCTTAAGGATTTCAGTGGGTGAGATTGAACCAAGCAACTATGGTTCTGATGACTTTGAATGCGAAAACACAATATGTGCTTTAAATATCCGCAAACAGACATCATGGGATGATTTTTCAAAAGCAGTGAGTCAAGCTCTGACAAATCATTTCCAGGCAATCTCTTCTGATGGATGGTGGAGTCTGGAAGACGTGACTTGTAATAACACTACTGATTCCAACATTGGCCTCAGTGCAAGAAGCATACGATCCATCACGCTAGGTATCAGCAGTCCTACGATGAAGAGAAAGTGAAATTTCGGGGTTTATTTATGTTTGTGGGTTTCATAACATGATTCTTAGTTCATTGATTAAGCACATTCAAAGCTTACTTGTGGCAGCTGCCGGTGCTGAAAAACTTGAGTATTCACAATGTACCCATTATGTAATGTTGCCTGTTAATATAAAAATGCTTTTATGCCTCAAATAATACTCAAAGAATAAAAAACATGAAAGCCTTTGATGAGGCTTTGTGATTGTGCTTGCTATTCTAGATAAATGTAAGAAACTAAACACCCTGCAGCTGCTTACTTTTGCACAAGTACTAAACACAGCTCAAAATATGTTCTTGAGTTGGGCCAGGAGCACTGTAGTGCATTAGTACCTTACCTCTAGGACAGGTTTTCTGATGAAGTCTAGACTTGAAAGAAGCACTTTAATGAAGATATATTCAATGCTCCCACCTGGGATGAATCAGGGTGATAATTGGTGATTTCAATTTGATAGACACCACAAAACAGATTCCAAAGAACTTATAAAAAGAAAGAGATTTGCTTTCTGCTGGGCATAGTAAGTACTCTGTAAATATGAATTGTCCCTGGTTAGCTCCTTTCTTCTTGGTCCAGGAGAACTACCATCTATGGGAAGTCTGCTCCTTTGCAAGGACTGTGTTGGGTGCTTTATAAATGGTCCTGTCAGTGGTGTCATTTTACAGATAACTGTGTACAAGATGACTTGCTTGAGGTCACAGAACCAATGAGCAAAGCAAAAGGATTCAAATCAGATTCTGTCTGATAGGAAAGCTTGTGCACTTTCAATGGTACTATACTGGAAAAGAATGGCCAAGGTTGAGGGAAAGGTGGGCTTTTTATCATTGCTATTTATCTGTAAGATTATTATATTGGAAAGCAGTTTATTCTGTTTACTCAAATATGCTTATTCACTTTCAAAAAAATGTTACTAGTTTTTAGACAAAAGTATTCATGACAACTTGATTTTATGCAACTTTGGCATGATCCTTGAAATTACTATTATTGGCTGGGCCTAGTGGCTTATACCGGTAATCCCAGTGCTTTGGAAGGATGAGGCAGAAGGATCACTTGAGCCCAGGAGTTCAACATACTGAGACCTCATATTTACAAATCAATTTTTTTTTTAACTAGCTGGGTGTGGCTGCATGCACTTGTAGTCCCAGCTACTCAGAGGCTAAGGTGGGAAAATCCCTTGATCCCAAGAGTTTGAGGCAGCAGTGAGCTATGATGGAGCCACTGCACTCCAGCCTGGGCCACTAAGTGAGACCCTGTCTCTTTAAAAAAACTAAGATTATTATTATCATAGAATTGTTATTATGTACTTAAAATTGCATTAAGAAATTGTCCAGTTCTTAGGAACACATTTTGTCCACACATCGAGTATTATTCAAAATGTGGTTCTGCCCCAGGGTCTGATAAACAAAGTCAGCACAACTGTGTTTTGAAGGGAATGGCCCTCCATCAGCCTTCATTCAGCTAATGTGGAAAGTGACAAAGGCAGATGGATATTCATTGCCAACAGATAAGTTTACCTCTGTGAGCAATGCATGCTAAGGCTTGATTCTTGCAGTGTTCATGCTTGTCTAAGGTATAACGCACCCTAGTAGCATTTCACATCCAAAAATCATTGAGTTTTGTGGATAAAGGGCTTAGTTTAGTGCCTGGCTGTAAACGCTTCATAATTGGTAATTACAACATTAGTATTATTGTTGTGTATACGTAAGTGAGTTTGCTGGATTCATAACTTAAGCTACATGGAAGGAACTTCAGGTCAGCAGATAAGCAGAGTTCCAGGTGTGTGTGCGTGTATATTCTCAGGCAGGCTGAGAATAGATGTTTAAGAATTGATCTGTGGAAGGAAGAGATGAAAACAAATACTTATTATCAATCACTCCCTAGAGAAGATATCTATGAAGTAGAACCCTTTCAGAACCAGAGTGAGCAAAGGGCCCACAATGGGAGAAGGCTTGCCTTATTCTGAGCACCTGAAATTATCTTTTTTGTTTTGTTTTGCTTTGTTTTTTTTCCTGGAATCTAAAAATTTGCTGGCAAGAGCCTCAGGAACCAGTTCGTAAATGATCTAATATCTCATCCAAAGTGCTTCTTAGGCTTTGAGAAACAAGCATTGGAAGAACCCTGAAACAGTTTTTGATTATGGTCAGCTTTGTTCTTCAGAGCTTAACCCTAGAAATATTTGAGTGGATATATTTGCTTTCTAGATCTCTCTCTTAATCCCTCCTCTGGGCTGCTTTGGAGAAGTCTGTAGACTGAACGCTTTCCTTTCGACCTTCAGCAAGAATTTCATTAGGGAGCTAACCCCTTTTGTAGCCTTATAGGTATTCTGTATGTGCCTTGGACAGTTTAAGCTCTGCATTCCTTAGAGTTCTCACAGAGGAGAGCGTATGTTTACCCTTGTGAGAGAAATCACTCATAAGCTGCCCTTGACATTTTATTTCATTTTTCGGAACTAGGAAATGTGCCATGGTCAGTGGGTCAGAGCTTTGCGCAGTCCCCGTGGGACTTTATGATGAAGAATAAGGCAGAGCACATCACTGTGCTTTTGTCAGGTAAGGATGTCTCTACCTGAGGTGATGTTTAAATTAGAGTGTTTGCTTCATGGCTGCCTCATAGCACCAATTCTTAAAGCTTCACGTTTTGTTCCGTGTCTTCTAGCCACACACTTGTGACTTCCACCACTAGGTCATTAGATGTTTTTTGAAATGTTTGATTAAGAGGAGGAAAACTCAAAGCTATGTTCTTGACACCCATGGTGATGTCTGTCTGGATCATTGATTCCTGCCATTCTGATTGCATCCTTCATTGAAAATAAACCGGAGGCCAAACTGACATGCTGATAAGAAAGTGACAGAGACTGTGTTAAAAGAGAAATGTCTTTTTTTTTTGTTTTACTGTCAAGTACAGCCTATGCTTAATATGATTATTATAATGGTACAGGCTAATATTTAGTGAGCACCTACTATGTGCTAGACTCTGTTGTTTATAGCATAAGTATCAAATCATTTAACTCTCATAACAGCCCAATGAGATATGCATTTCTGCTTATCCCCATTTTATATCCAAGGACATCGAGGCTCTGAGAGATTGATATTCTTGCCTAAGGTCATGCTACCACTATGTGGTATAGGAATACTCAATTTCTCAGCCCTCGATTCTGAACAGCTATGGATTTCATCATGTATTTCCCATACTTGGGAATGGAGTCTTTGAAAATTCAATCTTTACTAATAAAAGTTTATTTTATTACTTGAACTGGACTTACTGAAGATTAAAGAAAAGTGTTGAGGCCACCCCAGAACATTGCTTTAGGCCCAAATAATGTATTGAGAGAATGGCAGAACTTAGGGGTGGGCAGAGTATTGCCAGTGGACCTGACACTGGCGAAGGCTAAAGCTTTCTGAGGTTTGCAATGATCTATGATAACTTTTACTTATGAACTGTAAAACATTGAGCCCAGCAATCAGCAGATACCGGGCACAGTGTTGGGGCTGGGATCTGGAGGCCCTGGCTATAGTTGCTGGGAGGTGAGTGGGCTTCCCAGGGGGCAGGGGGAGGAGCAGCTGGGAGCTCTTGGGAGGTCAGGATCAGTGGCAGTTTATCAGCCAGAACAAAGCGTGGTCATATTTTCACAACAGAAAGGCACATTGGTGCCTCCTGGCCAAATGTTACCTCTGCCTACATAAGTCAACAAACACATTTTATCTTTTATGATGGATTCTGTGGTGTTTTGATCATTTATATTTAATAAGGGAGCACGCATTTTTCTTCTGTCTCTCCTTTCCTACAGGTCCTCAAGAAGGCTGCCTCAGTAGTGTGACTTATGCCTCCATGATCCCTCTTCAGATGATGCAGAACTACCTCAGGCTGGTAGGTGGACACTGCTGAGCAGAGGCCTGTGCTTCCCGTCCCTGCCACTGGAAAATTGGGTGGCCCATTTTTATGTTTAGAGGAGGCGTACAGCCCCCACCCACCCTGTGCTCTGACACCATTACCTTCCCCATCAGCCCACTCCCTGGCAGGCTGCCTGTTACATAGTCTGGATTTCTGTCACTGTCATCAAAGTATCTATTGCCTGGATCCAGAGACCACCTGTGACCTGTGAAGTGTTATAATTTGGGCAGGAGGAGGATGTCTTCCTTTAACAAAAACTTGATGTCAAGTAAATGATGATCAATGTGGAAGAGAATGGCCACAAATATCAAGATGCCTTACTGTAAACTTTTATAATTTAAAATTGAGTAAAGATGCTAGCATTAGTGAGAAGGTTAATTTGGCCACTTTAACAGAAACCAAATAATTACAGCTTAAACGGGATAGAAGATTATTTTTTTCAAATATATAAGTCCCAGCAGGTGAGAGGGCTGGGGAGGGAGAAGTGGCAGGTGACCTCCCCAGGGTCTCGGCACCCTTGCTCCCTGCTCCACTCTTCCCTGGGATGTTGTTTGTGTTGCTTGGTCAAAGGTAGTCACCACTTCCACTCCCACTTCCTAGCTGGAAGGAGAGAGCCTGGAGGGCGAGCTTTCCTTTCAAGGGAAGCGCCCATATCCTTCCTGCCCACATCCCATTCAGCAGAACTTACACACCTGTCGGTGCCTAGCTGGGAAGTGGGGCTTTTGCTGGGCAATCGTGCACCCACCTAAAACTAGGTGGTCTGTTACTAAAAGGAAGAAGAAGAATATGATCATCAAAAGAAAATAGCAAATTATAAATGTAAAATGGATAAATGTAATGCTTTGCATTTGTTAAATACTTATTACATGCCAGGCAGTATGCCGAGTGCTGTTATGATCTATTTTATTTTATTCTTCAGAACATCCCTATGAGATAATTTCATCCATTTTATAGATGGGGAAACTGAACAGAGAGAGGTAAAATGCTCAAAGTCATGTCTCTAGTAAGTGATGAAGCCAGAATTGTGCAAGTCTCTGATGTGTATGGGATCTATCTAAAACTAATGCTACTAGTGTAAAACATAAGGAAACAATAGTTTTGCTTGCTGCCTTAATTTAGATGACCTTTTAAAATAAATGAGTTGGAACTATGACACTTTACAAAAGTTGTTTCCATAGACTGTGAATTGATGCCTTTGTTTTCACCTCTCATGAAAAGAAGTATTCAGAACCATTCCATTGATCATCTAGCTAGGCTCAAAGTTAGGATTAGCCTTTGTACCAGCAGCCACAGTAGCAGAGAAACATTCAAAGCCTCACAGTGTGGAAAGAGTGGATTCTCCTGAATCAGATCTTTCACTTCTTTGCTTTACTCTTTGTCCCCCTTTCCCTAAAGCATCAAAGTAAGCCTGTGATGGGAAGGAGATCTGTCTCTTTACTTGGCTTAAGTGAAGGTAGAAGGGCGTGATCAACTGGTTTTCAGGAATGTTAGCCTCGGGCTTTCAGCAGAGTCAGCTGGTAGAACCACTTCCTTCTCTCCCTTTCCCTCTTCTCAGCTTCTCCATACAAGGCAAGGCTCCAACCCAGGACTTTTCCTTAATCCATTAAGATGATAAAATGCAACTGCAAATTATCGTTGACTAGCAAATCTGTAAAACGAAATGTTTGCTAGTCACATTATATGTAAAATATCCCAAGTACACCTATATATGTGACTCCTTTTACCTGAGACTTAGTTTGACTACCAATGACCAGGAAACCAGAGAACAAACACTGTTGTTAATTGTATTCTGAATTCAGTGAGTGTACATAAAAGGCTTTTTAATCCAACAGTTAACTCTTGAAGGAATATAATAAAAATGTGTCACTTATTTCAGCAGTCTGCAAAATGTAAAGTGACTGAGACAATACATCACAATGGTTGTGAATGTTTTCTCTTCCATAAACAATTGTAAGCCCCTTAAGAGCATAGACCATGTGTTATGCACTTTTGTGTCATGTTAGTTATTTCACTTGTTTGACAGCTGTTTATTGAGAGCCTCTTAAATGCAGGTAATGTTTTAGAAACTGAGGATAGAGTTATGTATAAGATGCATTCCCTGGTCTCATAGGGTTTACCTTCTAGTGGTAAAGAAGGCAGATTTTTAAAAAATCAAATGAATAAATGCATATGTATCGTGATGACCAGCACTAACACAAGTGTGTAGAAAAATAAAGCAGTCAAGGAGGTAAAGAGTGGGTGGAAGGGGAGGCAGCAAGCACTATTTTTAGATGGAGTTTTCAGGAAAGATCTTACTGTAGTGACATTTGGACTGAAAAACAAATGAAGTGAAGGGAGTAGCCTTGTGGAGGGTGCTTGAGGTACAGGGAGCCACAGATACAAATGTGTTCAGGTTGACAGTGAAGTCTGGGAAATGTTCAGAAACTAGATCATGCAGGAATATGGCAAAAACTGAATTTTATTCCAGGTGGGTAGGAAGCCGCTGGGGGAATTTGAGCCAGAGAGTAGCGTAGCTTCCCAGTTCCACAAATAACTACACACATGTTGATGTGTGTTGAATTGTTGGAAACCTGTACAGTAGATAAACAAATGGAATAATAGTTGACTCTGTTTACCTTTAACTTTTATGTTACAGGGTACATGTGCAGGATGTGCAGGTTTATTAAATAGGTAAATGTGTGCCATGGTGGTTTGCTACACAGATCATCTCATCACCTAGGTGTTAAGCCCAGCCTCCATCAGCTGTTCTTCCTGATGCTCTCCGTCCCCCCACACCAACCCTGACAGGCCCCAGTGTGTGTTGTTCCCCATGTGTCCATGTGTTCTCATCATTCAGCTCACGCTTATAAGTGAGAACATGCAGTATTTGGTTTTCTGTTCCTGCATTAGTTTGCAGAGGATTATGGCTTCCAGCTCCATTTGTGTCCCTACAAAGAACATGATCTCATTCCTTTATATGGTGGCAGAGTATTCCATGGTGTGTACGTACCACATTTTCTTTATCCAGTCTATCACTGTTGGGCATTTAGGTTGATTCCACGTCTTTGCTATTATCCGTAGTCCTGCAGCTAACATATATATGCATGTATCTTTATAACAGAATGATTTATATTCCTCTGGGTAAATTCCCAGTAATGAGATTGCTGGGTCAAATGATACTTCTGCCTCTAGAAAGAAATGAGGAATCACCACATTGTTTTCTGCAGTGGCTGGACTAATTAACACTTCCACTAACAGTGTGAAAGTGTTTCTCTTTCACCACAACCTTGCGGCATCTGTTGTTTCTGGACTTTTTAATAATCACCATTCTGACTGGCATGAGATGGTATCTCATTGTGGTTTTGATTTGCATTTCTCTAATCATCAGTGATATTGAGCTGTTTTCCGTATGTTTCTTGGCCACATGAATGTCTTCTTTTGAGAATTGTCTATTCATGTCCTTTGCCCACTTTTTAATGTTTTTTTTTCTTGTAAATTTGTTTAAATTCCTTGTAGACTCTGGATATGTGAGACCTTTGTCAGATGGATAGATTCAAAAATGTTCTCCCATTCTGTACGTTGTCTCTTCACTCTGATGATAGTTGCTTTTGAATAGCTAACTTTTTATTGTGCATTTATTATATACCTACCTCTGTTCTAAATATATGGATAATCTCATTTAATCTTTCTATGAGATAGACACCCCATACAAGTTACATTTTACAGGTAAATAAACAGACTCAAAGTAATTTACCCAGTGCTTTCAGTGATTAAATGATGGGACCCCCAGAGTTGAAAAAGCCTTTCTGCCTATTCATGCGTATAATCATAGTTATGCTAGTTATTAGCCTCTTGATTAAGCATTGACGTACCAGTCATTACTATGTATGCAAATGTATTGTATAAAATGCATGTGTTAAAACCCTTATGCAGAACACCACATGTAGTGAAGATTTTAAATCAGGATTCTGCTTCTGTTTTTTTTAAATGATGTTATTTTTAAATACTTTTATTGTTAAAAATAATACAAGTACATTTTAAATCTCCACCCTTGATTTAATAGGGAAAATATTCAACCTAATTGAGTTTTGAATCGCTAGTAGTTTATTGTAATTGTGGAATTTTTTGGCATTAACATAACTCAGACATTTCTCTTAGCCACTTTGTAATTTTTTATTAGGTTATTTGAAAGCTTGTGTTTTAATAATTTACAATGAATAATTATTTTATTAGAAAAAATGCTGGAGTTCAATTATCCTGATCTGAGCCCTACTTTAAAATTAAGACTCTGAATGTTCAGGATGGGATCCTTGAGATTCTTCTACCTGTTTTTCATTCACTCCAATATGTGCCGTGCCAGTCATTAAGAATCATCACTAGGAGAATCTAATTATTCTCCATACATTCCCAAAGTAAATTCACTACTTTCCCAGAAAAATAAGGTTGTAGCAGGGCACAGTGGCTCACACCTGTAATCTCAGTACTTTGGGAGGCTGAGGTGGGCAGATCACGAGGTCAAGAGATTAAGACCATCCTGGCCAAGATGATGAAACCCCATCTCTATTAAAAATGCAAAACTTAACTGTGCATGGTGGTGGGCACCTGTAATCCCAGCTACTCGGGAGGCTGAGGCAGGAAAATCGCTTGAACCCGGGAGGCGGAGGTTGCAGTGAGGCGAGATTGCACCACTGCACTCCAGTCTGGCGACAGAGCAAGACTCTGTCAAAAGAAAAGAGAGAAAGAGAAAGTTGTAAGTGGTGGTTATGTGTGTAAGACATCCCACGACCCTGTTAGCAGAGAGTCAGCTCTAGCCTGATGTTTCTCAGGAAGGAGCAAGCCTGGGTGAGGTCCTAGTGGAAGTGGGAAGCAGCCGGTTGCCTAGTATGAGGAAGAGGTGCTCTGCCACCAGCGGAACATTTGGCTTCCACGGCAATAATGGAAGAGGATTCTGGGCAGTAAGTTAGTGTCAGACCAGAAAAGGACTAGAGCAGAAAAACTTCATGAATTCCAGAGGCTGGCTGACAAGGGAGCAGTTATGTCCAAGAGTTCCATTTTATGTTTTCTGTTTTTAAAATAGCTGTAGTACCCAAGTTATTATGTCTATGTCAATAAATGGGGACTTGTCTATATTTGAAGTTAGTAATCAAGTCTGATGTTGGCTTTTAAGTTTCAATAAGCTGATTTTAAAAATAGTGCATGTATGTCTCTATGTATGTAAACCGTAATTTCTCTTAAATTTCTATTACTCTCTTATACCTATTCTTTAAAAGGGACCTCAGCAAATGATTAAAAGCTCTCTAACATGAAGAATTCCAATTTTTTATATTCCAAATGCTGGATGTTCCAATATTGTTTGAGAAAATTTTATGTTAATGAATACACTGTAATTGTGTCATTAGTGGCTCTAAAGTTACAAGTAAATTAGTTATTTAAAATTGGGTGTCAGAAGTGGATGGAATAAAATTTGTAGCTATAAAGCATGTGATTTTAAGCTGTGACCATCCCGATTTTATTGGCTCTATAATGCCCTTTTCATTTTTATTTATTTATTTATTTTTAAGTCAGCACAAGCTGGCCTAGAACCGTCTCTGGACAGACACTTTTTTTCCTCAGACTGTGTATGACGACTGAAACTCCAAACAAAACTTGTGATTTACTGCTTTAAAATGCCACACACACAAAATTAAAGTGCCACAACTCTGCAGACACATTACAGGTGCCACATCAACAGTAGTGGAGACCACAGCTCCTCTGGTAAGCCCCATTCTGCAGGAAAGCATTGTGGAGGGGAAAATAGAGATGCATGATCCATTGTTGAGGTCGCTTGTTTCCATTTAATCCAGAATCTCTTTGCCTCACAAAGCACTAATTGACATGTGATGAGCTTCCTGAATAGGCTGTGAAGACACTAGAATAAAAGGGATTGGTACCAATTGTGATAATGAGGCCAGTGTCCCTTTACTAATAAGCAGAAATGTCACACTATAAATGTGCACTTAGGGGATGATTCTGGCAACTACAATTAAGACTGTAATTTTAAAAGTTGTGTTCTATCTTTTTCAAAGAACAGATCTCCTTTCAGTACAATTAGAATTTTTATACCCTTCTTTCCCCAAAAAATCTGCCTATGTATCTATCTTTAGAGCCCTCTGCTGGAAGCATGGAGCATATATATTCATTATATTCAGATTTTGGTGTTTGGAGAAATATAACATGATAACTTCAAAACAATATGTAATGTCTCAGCAAAACTTTACATGGAGTAACAGGTTCCCAGTAATTAAGCTATTTTTGCTGTTGTTCAGAAATTAAATGGTAACCAACACGACTATATCATTTGATAACAAAATGCCTTTTAGAAAAAAATTGGTAATATCTGAAATGAAGAGAAACCTAATGAAATGCATGCATTAAAATATAGGAATATACATTTGTTTTTCTCTTTACCTATCTAATTCACTTATTTATGTATATTTTTACTTTATCTCATGAAGAACATTAGACTAGGTAAAACAAAGGGCTTACTGCTAGTGAATGGCCTTTCCAATGAAATTTTAAATTGAATGTTTCCTGTATGTATTTCCTAAAAGCCTATAGTCTGAGAACAAATGAAGTTTTGAAACTAAAGATAGCTTCTTTATGAAAGTGGGTCTCTATCTGTTACTTGATTTCAAAATCAGTCTTAAGAAAGTGTAGGCAGTTTGACAGAATGGCCATAATGAATAGAGCACTCTTATTCTCAGAAGTGAGACAAGATTAAATAGCCACGCTAGTTGAAAATCTCAGGGGTAAATCTTGAAAATCTTTAGCCTGTTTGTTTTCAATAAATCTTAAAAATCGGTGTTCTGTTTCACCAGTATGAAACAATTCGTTACTTGTGAAAAGAAAAATTCTACCTAATAAATCATAGCAATTTGGGATTAATTTGGAAAGCTCAAGAGCTCTGGTTTAAAATTGCACCTGGCTAGCAAACTGTGTACCTAATACGCAATTTCCCACTAAAGTACTTTTGAAAATTGACAAAACCTCATAGTAAGAGAAAAATAGAACTGAGGTCTCTCTTTGGTAAGAATCTGGAAACATTTTCTACGATTGTTAAGGGTAATAGAGTATTAGGCCCACTTATGTGAGAACTCCCTGAAATTAGGTAGGAAATCATTATCATCCTTCCCTTACCCATCTTCCTGGTGATTCAAAAACCAAGATTTATACCAGTTAGAAAATTGGGCATTTATCCTTTACTTCATAGTCTCTGCTTTTTATCATAGTGCATATCTGCACTGTGATACTCTCCTCCACTCCCAGGAGGTCCTTCCACATCCATCTGAAGACTACAGCTCCTAGAAATAACTGGACAAGAAGTTGGTGTGGATTAGTGAGACTGTGCTGCATCCCAGGAGGTGGATTCTCCAGAAGCACTCAGCAGGGATGGAGACAGGAGCTGCTGGGTTGCAGCACTTCCTGGGACTATGGTTTATCCTCATGCTGTTCATCCTCATTGGACAGCAGGAGTTCATTCCACTGAAGCCATTGCTAGACCCCGGAGTTTAGTAACTGCAGACACCAAGCTGTCATCCACCCACTGACCCAAGAAGGAGATTCAGCCACACAATTTGTGGACAGCGAGTGAAGCCAGTGGTGGGCCACACATCCTGCTTTCCTGCAAAATTCTTTCTCTGGTTTTATAGTATGTAAACAAATAATAACAAATTAACCTCATACCTATGGAAGAATACTGCAGAATAGTTTTCAGCCTGAGAACTCAAGGAAGAACACACGCTTAAAATTATTTACTAATGTCTTAGTCCATTCAGGCTGCCGTAACAAAATATCAGACTAGGTGGCTTATAAACAACAGAAATAAATTTCTCACAGCTCTAGGGTGTGAGAAGGTCAAGATCAAGGTGCCAGCAGATTCAGTGTCTGGTGAGGGCCTGTTTCCTAGTTCATAGATGGCACCTTCTCATTCCATCTTCAAGTGGTGGAAGGGGCAAGGAGTTCCCCTCACCCTCATTTATAAGGGCACTAATCCCTCCCAAAGACCCCAACTCCTAATTCAATCACCTTGGGGGTTAGAATTTTAACATATGAATTGGGGCCAGGGGGAAGCAACAGAAACATTTTGACCACAGCAACTAGAAAAAACAGAAGTTTGGAAAATTATGTTCTTTGTCTACAGAATGCAAGGTGGTAGACTATGCAAGGAGTGCAAGAAAGTCATAGTAGAGTCTGGGCTTAGATTACAAAAAATAGTGTTAGAAAGGAGATGAATGAGGTAAGGCAATATTAGAACAACTGAAAATGCAATGGCATCAAGTTGCACTTGACTGTAGAGAGCAGAAGTGAGATCATGAATATTCTGTTGAGTGTTGTGCAAGACTAATTTGAGGAGCTCTCTCTGAATGCAAAAGAGGAAAAGGTTATAATGATGAGATAAGATGATAGATACAGAAAACAGAAATTAAGCACTGTAGGTGTTCCTTATAATTAAAGAGACCTAGAAGAGGAGAAATCACCAAAAAATTGGAGAAAAATTTCCTAATCCAAAATTTCTGACTATGCATATCAAAAGGACTTACCATGCTCCACTGAAGACTGGGAGAAAGAGGCCATAACAAGATATATCTGGGCAACGTTTTTTATTGATAAGTACAATCTGTACATTGCATGGGCTTCCCCATCTCATAACTATAAATGGAAACGTATTATTCTTGAATAATTATTTAATAATAATGTACCTCTGCAAACCTGTGGCCCCACTGCCTTACTCCTAGAGGCAGAACCTCAGCAGCGTTTTCTAGGGCATTCTTCTTTCCTGTGTCTCTGGGGAAGTTCCTGCTTCAGCTTTGGTCCTTGCCTGTACCTCCACCGTAAGCCTTTTACTAAAGGTGTGCTAATAATGGAATAGTATTCCAACTCAGAGAATATTACTGCAGGCTTCCAGACATACTGTCTTTCAGAGCCTAAAACTCAGTCCCAAGCCCAACATCAAGGAACCCCTTAAAGGACCACTGCCCCGTTAGCTCATGGTCTGATACCTGGTTGTCATGTCTGGCTTGCTCCACTTTCCAGAAGTGCCCACAAACCTTCCTTAGTCTCCTTAGAGGCCAAACCTCATGTCTTTTTGTTGTTGTTGTTGTTTTCCTTGAGATAGTCTCACTCTATTGTCAGGCTGGAGTGCAGTGGCATGATCTTGGCTCATGGCAACTTCCACCCCCCCGAGTTCAAGTGATTCTCCTGCCTCAGCCTCCCAAGTAGCTGGGATTACAGGCACCCACCACCACACCTGGTTATTTTTTTTTATTTTTAGTGGAGATGGGGTTTTACCATGTTTGCCAGGCTGGTCTCAAACTTCTGACCTCAAGTGATCTGCCCACCTCAGCCTCTCAAAGTGCATGAGTCACCATGCCCGGCCCAAAACTTAAGACTTAAAGACCTAGGATAAGGAAAAAGTTACCTTATCTTTTATGCTAAGAGTTTTTCCTCAAGCCTTCCTTTTATATCCCACAATCTGCCTCCCTGTAATCATGTACTGGGTCATATTTACTATCTTCACAGAAGTCCACCCCCGCTACCATAAAGGGTGAGCCTTTCCCTGTGATCACGAAAGAACAACTACAATAGAAGACAACACAGAAATATACACACACATTCTTACATTGTCCTGTTCTAGGTTATAGAGAGAACAAACCCAAAACTTCTCTAAGTCTGGGTGGCTCAACCTTCACATGTGAGCAACATCAGCAGTACCAGTTAGGTTGGAGCCTTGCCTGTCCAAGTCCTTTCCTGCAAGACCTTGCTGCAAGGCCGGAAAAGCCTCTCCCAAGCATGTGTGCTGGGAGGGGGCAGGGGTGTCAGCCCTGGGATGACAGAAGTGGGGAGCTGACTTTCCTCTCCACATTTTTCTCAAGACCGTTATCGCTGCCTTTGCCTTGTGTAGATGATAATTGCCTTTCCATCCAAGTGCCTGCCGAATCTCCATGTTCTCAGGAGATATATTTTTATACACAAGGATAAAGGTTAAAAATAAAATCTATAAGCATCCAAGCCAGAGTTTTTCTTTTGACAAAGCAAAAGTGATCCATCTCTACCTAAATTTCTTTGAAACACTGAATTCCAAAATGAAATAATATATAAAGTTGATCTGAGTTTTATACTTTCCAAAGCATATTTTACCTAAGAAGTCAACACAAAGACATTCTCTTATATACAACAGCTGTAAAAAGATTACACTCATGTACCCATCTTTTAAACATACACACACACACACACACAGCCACTATGGAAATAAAACACTGAAGAAAACAAAAATATTTATGGTGACTGTGGGTGCTGACACTCAGTAATTTTTTATTCTTCTTTATTTTACCAAAATTTCCATAATGAAATACATTACTGTTTTAACCACTAAAAAGTTAAATAAACACTGAGAAAATTCAACATAAAGAGCATCTGCAAAGGATAATAAAGAAAAAATTACAGAATTTCTGCAAGGGACAAAGTGTACTTGGAACTGTGTTTCTCAGCTAACCTGCTGAACCTCACTGTAGAAAATAGAGGGAAAATTTTGTTTTTTAAATATCAGATCTTGCTAAATACTTTGCCCATGTTTCATATTCAAATGAGAGTACACATGTCCAGTGAATAAAACTAATCTCTAAAATACTGTTTTTAATCTTTCAAAAGTATGATGACAAAAGAGAATTCCACACATGTGTACCACTTTTTTTTTTTCCTCTTCTCAACTTAGCATCTTCACCCTAGGTCTCTTCTTGGTTTGTTAATAGGTTGAGCAATATCATAATGTCATTTTCCACGGCCCAGAAGGAAGCTTGCAAGACTACATAGTACATCAGCTTGCGCTCTGCCTGAAGGTATTGATTACTTGTATACCATCTCCTTTTCTTTGAAAATTGGCAAGTATGTAGAACTAATCACCATGTTTTCTTATCACAGCACAGACAAATGGCTGCGGGATTCTCCTGCGAAATAGTGAGAGCTGAAGTAGATGCTGGTTTTTCCAAGAAACAGCTACTAGACCTGTTCATCAGTAGCGGTAAGAACATTTTAGCAAATTGGCAGTGATAACCTAAAGGCATGCTTTTCAATGGTGCCATTAAAAGGAAATACACTGTGTTGCTTGAGAATACACTTAAGATAACTTTAATTATTCAGCAGTTATGGGATAAACACTTGCAAAAATTATCTTCATGTGTATATTATTGCATTTGTTGAGCATCCTGCATTTTCTTCTTTTTGTTATCTTTTGTTATGAATCATTAATTTTTGCTAGCATACTGTGTTACTGGCACTAGTGGTCTACCAAGGAAGGATGTGGTAGGAGCAGTTCACCCTAGCTGAATTAGGTATTGAATCTTTGATGCTGTTTAGAATTGCTGGAGCATGGTGGTGATAAACAGCAGATCGATTTTTTTAGTAAATTTTATTACTCATAAATTCTCTACAACCAATACATCCCTTAGTGCTGCACCTGGGGTCAGCAGTCTGCCTGCCTTGGGCCTCCCAAAGTGCTGGGATTACAGACGTAAGCCACCGTGCCTAGCTAGCACTTTCTAAGTCAACAGATGAATAGATAAAGAAAATGTGGTACATATACACAATGGAGTACTATTCGGCCATAGTAAAGAATGAGATCCTGTTATTTACAACACGGATGGAACTGGAGATCACTATGTTAAGTGAAATAAGCCAGGCACAGAAAGACAAACATCACGGGGTCTCAATTGTTTGAGGGATCTAAAAATCAAAACAATTGAACTCATGGAGACAGAAAGCAGAAGGGTGGTTACCAGAGGAAGGGAAGGGTAATGGGGTGTTGAGGGGCAGGTGGGGATGATTAGTAGGTACTGAAAAAAGTAGAATGAATGAGACCTACTGTTTGATAGCACAACAGGGTGACTAGAGTCAGTAATAACTTAATTGCACATTGTTAAATAACTAGAAGAATGTAATTGGATTGTTTGTAACACAAAGGGTAAATGCTTGAGGGGATAGATACCTCATTCTCCGTGATGTGATTATTTCACATTGTATGCCTGTATCAAAACACCTCATATACACATAAATATACACACCTACTATGTAGCCACATTTTTTATTTTAATTTTTTAAAAAAGAAATGAAATTCAGAGGCAGGTTTAAGGAAGCACAGAGGATTTCACTGAGAATACCACAAACCTAGAAGCACATCTTGGGGGCAGAAAAATTCCAGTAGAATCTGAGTATCACTGTACTACACAGGCCGGCCTTGGGCTAGAAACTAGTGAAAGTTAGCTACACAGAAAGCTGTTTTTTCTGATAATGTTACTAATTGTAGCTAACACTTTTTAAGCTCTTACTCTGGTAGGCCCTGTTCTGAACACTGCATTTATTAACTCACAACTTTATGGGGCAGGTACAATCCCATCCCTGATTTATAAGCATGAAAACACTTGAGATAAAAGATTAAGTGTCCTGCCCAGAGGTCCCCCAGCAGGAACACAAAACAGAACTCCAACCCCAGCAGTCTGGCTCCTAAGCCTGACCTTACTCACTACGGGCCTTAAAAACTCCCCAGTGCCAAAATATCCTTTTTCCCCCATTAGTTATCTAACAAAAGTTCCCCACATTTTTTCAACTTTCAGTCTTGCTTCTTCTCAATGTAAGAAGCTAAAGTATTTTGTGCTCACCCTATGAGGGTAGATAGCAAAGACAGACTGAAGTCTACTCTAAGCTTAGAGAGTTAAGAAGACTGGAATGAGGTCATGAAGGATGCAAAGGTGACCAGCTCAGCATTTCTAGATCTATGGTGGCATCTTCTTAGAAACAGCTCCTCTTCCTCATTTCCCAGTTTGGAGAGTGGCCCATGTTTCTTGGCTCCCACACTGGAAACTCAGATCTCGTTGGCAGGCTTGAAAACTTCAATGCCCCCAAGTAACAACAAGCCACAGGAAGAGGTGAAGCAGGCTGGGCGGGGTTGCAGTAGAGGGGAGGAAGAGGGGAGGCATGCCCCAATCCCCATGAGGCGCAGTAGCTCTCAGAGCCAGCTGTTTGTTGCTGACAGAACTGTAGGTCCAGTGTCGTCAGGTCTTGTGACTTTTAGGAATTAGCCAGAAATCCAGGTTTTTATGTAAAAGCTTTGAGGTTTTGTTCCTTCAGTATTACTAACTGTTCTAATTTTTTAAAGCACTGTGAGAACCACATAGAACCCCAGGTTCTCTCATTTGCAGACCCTCACCCTTGTCCCACGGTTAGTCTCAATCTGCTTTTAAAAATCCATTTCCATCGGCACCATCTTACTTTAATGCTCCCCTTTCCTAGAACTCCTCGCTTTTATGTCAGTGGTTTTTCTGTCTGTCGTTTCTCCTCCCTGAGCATTCTTCACAGGCCAGCAGACCTCAGGTTAAAATCCCTGTGATATCTGCCCCTCCCATCCTGCATCTCTCCATTGCCCAATAGACTAGGTCGATGCGTTCAAGGCCTTCTATTCTGGGGCCTTCCAACACCTGATGTGCCTATCTCACCCTTTTAAAGTAGATACCCATGCTCCAGCAGATTATGACGTTTCCTCCCTACGTATCCTTTGCTTTCCACTCTCCATGTCTTTGCTCATGCTGCAGCTCCCACTAGAATTAAGGAGTAAACACGTCAACGCCTCTCATCCCACACACACCATGGCTACCACATAGCAGGTATGATGCCAAGTAGTCGGTTATTCACTGGTGATTAAAGTAGACACAGTCTCTGTCCTTCTGGAAACTGTCAAAATACTTGAAGGACACCTCAAATGAAGCTTCTGTGATTCCCTCCTCCTGGTAAACAGCAGGGGACTTTGTTTATCCTTCTGGGCACCACCCAACTGTTATGTCAAGTCAGTGAGGGTATTATTTGGGGTTTTGCCTCGTCCCACACACGTGTTACATCATGAGCTCCATGAAGGCTAGCATTTAACTTATTCTTCTCTTAGCCTTGTAGATAGATTCTCAATGATTATTTGTTGAATGAATTGGTGAATTTTCTGATACAAGAAATAGCATAGGCAAAGAAAAGGGGAATTCTTAGCCCAATTCAGGTGTCAGCAAGTAGAAGAACTTGCTTAGAGTCGAGGTAGAAAGAAGTAAGTTTAGAGAGACAGGAGTCGGTAAGGGAGTCATTGATGACCTGGCACAAAGATAGAATAATTTGGATTTTAAAAAATGAAGTGTTTAAACAATAGACTAAGGACAAAAAAAACTTCACTGTAGGTTCAAGAAGGAAGAGTAGGAAATTGTATGTCATCTCCAAATACAGAATAAAAATCCTTCTATAGCCTTCATATCACATGAATGTGATTTGGTAAGGAGGCTGTGAGTGCATATTATAAATGGATTAAATATTCCTCAGTGCAAGGTATGGAATTAGGTTAGTAAGACAGATACATTTTTAAATTACAAGTGATCATAAGCAGTAAAGCAGAAAAAAAATTCATACAGAAGGATTTTTATTCTGTATTTGGCTTAGTAATTTACAAGTATCAATATCTTTCTTTACTTTTTTTGGTTTGCTTTTTGAGATGGAGTCTTGCTCTGTCAACAGGCTGGAGTGCAGTGGCACGATCGTGGCTCACTGCAACCTCTGCCTCCTGGGTTCAAGCAATACTCTTGCCTCAGCCTCCCAAGTAGCTGGGACTACAGGCGCACGCCACCACGCCCAGCTAATTTTTATATTTTTTTAGTAGAGACAGGGTTTCACCGTGTTGGCCAGGATGGTCTCGATCTCTTGACCTTGTGATCCACCCACCTCGGCCTCCCAAAGAGCTGAGAGTACAGGCGTGAGCCACCGCGCCCAGCCTCTTCACTTTTTAATAATAAAACTATGATAGAAATACAAGGTTCATCTGCTAAGACCTTGACTGCGGTTCCCCAAGTTAGCAAGATGGGCATTATAACTTCCTGTCTGCCTCATTCCTCATGTCTAGGCAGTCCCTAAGCTCTATGGAATGTGCTTCCTCTATCTCATCTCCTCCTCCTGCTCTCCATTCCCCCTATCACCTATCATTTCTTGTTCAAGGGATTCTGGAGGCCTCATCATTAACCCTTCATATTTCCTCTGGTCTCACTCCCTCCAGGGGCCCTCCACAAGGCATTCGGGGGCTCACTGGAGGATACATAACCATTCAGACTGTTCCCTGATATCACATTCCCAAGGCTCCAGAATGAAAGCTAAAACTCTCAGAATCTACATCAGGAACATTGTGGGCTGGCCTCTCATCCTTCCCTTGCCACGGTTCACCCTCATCTCCTAAAACCCACTCCACCTTCACCACCATCTTCTCAGTAGGACCCATGCTGTGGGCTGGAGGCTGATGAAGACAGCAGAGAACTAGAATCAGTGAGGGCACCAGAGATTTCAGAGCAGTGCAGGGGAACTCCCGTGAGCCAGAGAGAAGGATCCATCAACGGGCATGGTGTCAGCACTTTCACTGTGCAGAAAGCATGCAGCAGGGAATGATCTTTCAGTCAAGAGGTGATGGATGAGGCCACAGGGTAGAGAAGGCAGAGATCCGGATGGAGGAAAGCGGTTTTCTAGGCTGTTCCACTCAAGCATTTAGAATAGTGAGTATATGGGGATTATTTACCAGCTACTCTCTTTTTTACAAAGAAATTAATCAAATGATAAGTACCACAACTGAAGAGTACATTGATTCCTGAGGTATTCTACATGTATTCCTGATGGTTCACCTTATTTTCTCTGAAGAGAGAGCCTTAACCTGCGTGGATTGAACTGGGGTCAGAATGCTGAGTTCTGTCTTCCACTGAGCACAGCACACATTGCCTTACTTGTTCCTCTCTACGACACTGCAGAAGAAAGCCAGTGAACAGCCACAGAGAAAGCATTAAAGAAGTGTGTGAGCAAAAAGGACAGAAATGAAGAGTAGCAATAGTAATTTAAATAATTAGCTTTAAGAATCTAAAGCTTAGAGATTAAAATGGTGCCAAAGAAGAAAAGAACAGAGGACTTAAGACCACTTCAAAGAGAATGACACAGCAGTTATTCTAAGATAAATTACTTTGTGTTTATTTTTAAATGACATTTCCTTCTCATATTCCCTTTCTTGAGAGAGAGTCACGTCATATGACTCTGTTATTTGGTAAGGAGGCTGTGAATGCATATTAGAATCAGGTCAAATTTCTTCTCAGTGTAAAGTATGAAGTTGGGTTAGCAAGACAGATACTTTTTAAAATGACAGGTGACTGGAAACAGTAAAACAGAAATTTAAACACTAGATGGGTATTTTAATCTTTGAATTTTTCAAGGGAACTTTCCTTTGTAAAAGTAATGAGGATGGGATTACTGTAATAACAATAAGAGACTATGACAATTGGAGTCTCCAGAAATGAGTTTACGTCCTTGGACCCTGCATTCCAGGAGGCTAGTTAAAGACTTGCCCTATGCTTCCTGCTTGGACTCTCAGAGCATCATTCCTGCAGAGCCGTGGTTTACAAACACATGGAAAAGAGGGGCTGTTTTCTATCCTCAAAGGGTAGATTATAGTCTTGGAGTCACCTAAGACACAAAGCAGTTTGGGTTTAGCTATAAATGTGATATGTTAATTATATTTAAGCTGATAAGTTTTGCTGCAGAATTTACTCTCTGGGACTTTTAATATAAAAATGTTCAAAACTGGGCTGTAGTCCTGAGTCTCACAAAGACTGTCCAGTTAAAATTACCAACCTGCAGGAGAGGAGCAGGGCTGATGGAACCTATAAAGTTGGAAGAAAAACGTCAAAAAGAGCAGACTGGTTTCAGAAATACCATTTTGAAGTAGCACAAAGCAAAGGGAATTCAAATGGCTGACTTTCTGACCACAGGTAAAAAGGAACCTGCAGCTGTAACATGGGGTGTGTGGCCTTCATTCTCACCTCTCCATCATCCTTGATCAGAGACTGGTTAATCCTTGAAACTGTAATGAGTTTTTGTTCCACCTTGACTAAGGATATTGAACGTAAGTAGTCAGAAGGAAAAGTAGGTACTAATGAAAAACTGAGGCAATGAGGCAAGCGGATGAAGACAAAGCTTTTCCCCAAAGAAACTCTGCTGTTTGACTTGATTGCAGCTCATGGGAAGCCAAGATAAAGATGAAGTGGAAGCATAACCCAATGGTTATGAATAGCATCCCTTCCCCGTTTTTGTCTGGGGCACAAGCTCCATTTCTTTCTTCCTCAGTCCATTGAATGTGAGATGAATTAGGTCATTAGCAATATAGTCCTTGCTTGTGGACCCAGGAGAATGAGCATACTGCCTCTTTCTAAGAGACCCCAGCATGCCTGAAAACTTATTTATTTTATCTCCAGCCTAGACCCTTCCTCAGTGCCCTCACCCTCATGCCCCACCACCTGCTGGACATCAGAGAAGCAATGCTTCACTCATCAAACACGTCAAGCCTGAAGCATAACCCGTCAGCACCGCCCCCTCCTCAAGTACATGCTTGGTCGTCTGCTCTCTGCCTCCATTAACTGCACAACCTCTTCCCTGGTGGGAACTTAAGAGTTGTTTCCAGTATTTCCTCTCTGCCCCTCTCTCAATAAGTCAACCACTGAGATTTACTGATTCAGGCTCAAACTGCCTTTTCAGTCTGCCTTGGTCCTGAATGAGGCTCCCATCATCTCTTTCCTTATTAACCACAGCATAAGAGTCTAGGAGATGTGTTCTTCTATTTCTTTCCTCCTCAGCCAATTCTCTGCACCAGTGAGGATCTCAGAGCAGGAGTCAAATCCTGTTTATCCCTCTACTTAAAGACTTCCACTTATTCCCACAACTGGTAGCTCCCTTCCAACAAGACATTCTGGGTCTTCTACTTTTCATTTTTGGCTTGGTCCTGAGGCTTCATATCAGCATGTCTCACCCCTGGTTGCACATTCCGGTCACTAGGGCGCTTTTATGAAATGCCAATGCCCCAGGCCCAGCACGGAGCAATGAAATCAGAATCACTGAGAATCGCTGCGTATGGATCCAATGTTCATGCAGCCCAGGATGAAGACGCATCCTGCCTTCTGCCACTGCCCACAGCTGTGACTGCTGGATCCCATGCCACTCCTGTGGTTCCACCCCAAGTTCCCAGCCCTGCCCCAGCTTTCCATATGGATCAGCTTTGAGCTCACCATCATGCCACTTTTGTAATTATTCTGACCTTGATGTGATGCCCCATTTCCTTCTAGAATTGAGTCCTGCCCAGCCTCCATTCTTCAGCCAGTGCCATTTCTTAAACTTACTTTAAAATGCCACACACCCCCAGTTAGAATGAGTGACTACTGGCATGCCATAGTATTCAGCATACGGTACCTGTAGCAAAGAAGCATTGGGTAAGCATTTGTTGAAATGCAAGGAAATATTCCTTCCTTCAGATACATTCTGGCTGGCTGCAGCAGCTTCAGAGCCACTTAAACTAGTGATGCACTTAAATCAGGGAAAATCTAGAGACCTTCAGTCCTCAGTTACAGAAAACCAGATACATCAACCATCAATCCTGTGTTTTTTTTAAATCACTGAATTAAAAGGGTTAGTTTTCCATTGTCATTTTAACTAACTATGGATTTCTCATACTTCCACAATACATCTATTTCTGAAATAACATTTGAACCCAAACAAACACACAGAATTTTAGCATTCTTTACTGAATAGCTGTGTTGAAAAGGATCTGACACTCACTAGATGCTAGTGTTAACGGCCCTCTACAAGTACAACTAGATTGAGAGGTGGCTGTGATTGTTTCGAGCCTTCTAGTTTTTAAATTTTCATAGCATTCAGAAAAGCTATTTCTGTCTGAGAGGAGATCCATTTACAATGTTCAAGGAGTTCTTTTGAAAATGAAAATGCATTGTGTCTATAGTAACAAGGAATTGACAATAGACTATCATGAGTATTTATAAAAAGTCAACTATTCGGTAATGTTATTCTCAAGTAGTTTAAACTGGTCTCTTTTCAAGGTTAATTTGGCTAAAATTGTGGCATCTTAGAATTTTCGAGAAATAAAGTGCTTTTATTTTTTAATTGATTGGTATATAGGAAGTGCCATATATAATACATTTTAACTAAAATATTAATAGTTTTTGCTTAGTAGATGCCAGGTACTGTTTTAAGTGTGTTTTGTGCTCTGACTTATTCATGTCCTATATATAATAATAATTTTTCCTTTACTTTCCAACTTTCATTTTGGGTTGACATGAAGTCAGCCCTTCCCATCCTGAGTGGAAGGAATATGAAAATATGACTCAGAAGTTCTGGATTTCACTCCTCCCTTACCATTGTTTCTGAGACCACTTCAACCTCTCCGAGATCTGGAAAATGGAGAGAGGGACCTACTTATCTCTCTGAGGTCCTGTCTACATTTTTTTTTTGAGACAGGGTCTTGCTCTGTTGCACAGGCTGCAGTGCAGTGGCACGATCACAGCTCACTGTAGCCTCAACCTCCTGGGCTCAAGTGATCCTCTCACCTCAGCCTCCCAAGTAGCTGGAAATACAGGCACATGCCACTATGTCTGGCTAACTTTTTGTAGAGGCCAAGTTTCACCACATTGCCTGGGCTGGTCTTGAACTTCTTGGCTCAAGTGATCGGCCCACCTTGGCCTCCCAAAGTGCTGGGATTACCAGCATAAGCCACACACCTAGCCTTGATTATATAATTTTATGAACATTTTACATATGCAGAATTTAAAGGTAATTTAAGGGCATTTAACCTTTTATATTGTGAAATAGATACGCTAAAATATATACTACTTACGTTTACAGGTTAATGAATAATTTTAAATAACCATTTGACCACTGACTAGGCCAAGAAATAGAATATTCTCAGCTCCCAGAATGTGACTGTGTGGTCTTTACCTTTATCACAAACCCTTCCCTTTGGAAATAAGCACTACTCTTATCTTTCATGATAATCATTTCTTAGCTTTTCTTTATAGTTTTACTCCCTGGGTATGAATCCCTAAATTATAGATTTAGTGTTACCTGTTTTCAGTTTTACATGATGAAATCACATTTATATAATCTTTTCTGATTTGCTTCTTAATATCTTGTTTGTGAGTCTTCCATGTTGTAAAAGTTGTCATTTGTTCACTTTCTATTTGTTGTATGAACATACTCTTATTTACGTATTTATTCATTTTATTGTTAATGACATTGGGTTGATTCCATTTGAGACCTGTTGCAGAACAAGACATGTTGCATCATTGTGAATGTATTCAAATATATCAAATAATTCCAAACAGTTTTCCAGAGTTGTTCATTCTCCCAGCAATTTAAGAACTTCTCCTTATACCACATCTCTGCCAATGCTTTATAAATGCAGACTTTTTGATTTTTGCCAATTTGGATAAATTTTTGTCAAAAGCTTGAATCAGTGAATTTACTTTTATTTTACAGCTTGTCTGATCCCAGTGAAACAATCTCCTGTTAAGAAGAAAATCATCATCATTTTAGAGAATTTGGAAAAATCTTCATTGTCTGAGTTATTGAGGGACTTTTTGGCACCTCTTGAAAATCGCAGCACTGAAAGTCCCTGCACTTTCCAAAAAGGTAACGCTAATAGAGGGAGCATGCTGAGAAGCAAGCTTCCATAATATTCTGATCTTTCTGTTTCCCAGAGTACCAGTTATACTTCATATTCTTTTAGTTATTTGAATTTGAATTTGTCCCATAATATAACTCACTGAGGATGGGCCATTGCTTTTGGTGTGTTTCAGGAAATGGAATGTCTGAGTGTTACTACTTTCATGAGAACTGCTTTCTGATGGGAACCATCGCCAAGGCCTGTCTCCAGGGCTCTGACTTGCTGGTGCAGCAGCATTTCCGCTGGGTGCAGCTGCGGTGGGATGCTGAGCCCATGCAAGGACTGCTGCAGAGGTTCTTACGAAGGAAAGTTGTGAATAAGGTAACAAACAGCAACTGCAGCCTATTGCCAGGACAGCAGGGGTTTTAGTTGTCAGGAGAGTTGGACTTGAGTTCCACCGCTTACTAACTATGCAGCCTTGGCCAAGTAAAATATTTTGATATTGAAGGGCTAAATAACATAATGAATGTGAAACCCATAACAATTTCTGCACTATGGCTGGGCACAGTGGCACACGCCTGTAATCCCAGCACTTTGGGAGGCTGAGGCAGGTGGATCACGAGGTTAAGAGATGGAGACCATCCTGGTCAAGACGGTGAAACCCCTTCTCTACTAAAAATTAAAAAATTATCTGGGCATGGTGGTGCGTGCCTGTAGTCCCAGCTACTTTGGAGGCTGAGGCAGGAGAATTGCTTGAACCTGGGAGGTGGCGGTTGCAGTGAGTTGAGATTGCGCCACTGTACTCCAGCCTGGTGACAGAGTGAGACTCGGTCTCAGAAACAAAACAAAATGAAAACAACAACAACAAAAAAAACAATTTCTGCACTATATGAAGTACAAGAAAAAGTAAACTGGCTTTACTGTTGTCAGCTGTTGTCAGGGAATCTCCCCAAGTTCTAAATGCTGTAGAAGGCTTCATTAGAAAATTAATCACTCTTCTTAAGGAAAAGTTACTGCTTTCTTGGAGCCTTCAAAACATACACCACTGTGGGCACATTTTAAAATAGGACTTTTACACTATGCTATGGTAAAATTAAAAAGCCACATGAAAAAGTTGAATTCTATATCTTGTGACACATTTTCAAGAGTAATACTAACTTCTGGCGACTTTCACAGAATAACAAAATAAGTGTTCTGTATTCTCCCAAATGATAAAAATAATTGAGAGCTGAGCAGATCTAACGCATCATTATTTAATATTTTAAAATTGGGCCAGTAACTGAGCATCAGGGTAGATTAGAAATAATAGAGCTTGATTTAGTAAGATTTCTCATTTAATTTTGCACAATGGGCCACATTTGCAGAACCGTCTTATCATTGCATTATTGCAGTATTTTAAGCTGCTAATAACAGAACACCCCAACTGCTAGCTGCTTCTTAGAGGATTTTCTCCCTCATGTAACCAGATATCTTGTGGTAGGTGTTCAACATCTCAGCCTCCAGGTCCAGGGGAGTCTGTTGACCTTCCCTTCAAGACTGCAGGGTACCTACTAGGCTGCAGACGCCATGCCTTTATGAAAACACGTTCAAGGGCAGAAAGCAGGCTGTAGCGAAGAATAGAGAGCTTTGGCATCCTCAGTCTCTTTATCAGGGAGGAAAGCACTTTTCCAGAAACATAAGACTTCTCTTTAATGTTTCATTAGCCAAAACTGGTTTCATCTCAGACCATGGCCAGGCCTGCTTTTGCAAGACTGAAGCTCTCCACCAAGGGCTTGAACAGATTTCTGTGTCTGTTGTGTTAGAGTGTGTGCACACATGTGCGCTGGGGCGGGGGAGATAGGCGGGGGAGAAGTGTTGGGTGAGAATGGCTTTTGGGAATTCATCGAACAGTCCCTGCCATTGGTAGTTAGAATTAATATATGAAATCTCCAATTTAATTAGAGAATTCTGCCTCATGTTGTATTTAAATCAGTGACCTGGTCATAAGTATATGTTTTTGGCCAAAGCCCAGCCACTGTATGATCTCAACAAGAAGGAAGAATGGTGAGGTAAAGACAATCATAAGTCTTAGCTTTTCAAATTACTGATGCGTGCATTAACTTTATCACTGTCAATATTTAAATCTCATTGCCCAAGATAATTCACATAAATAAGCAGAAAAGATACAAGTTTTATTATGTAGGATTGATCCTATTTCAGGTAAAGGGTACCTCCCTCCCCCTAGGTCTCTGATAAAAATTAACTTATTTTGAAAGGAAAGTTCCAAGCTTCAGGTTCACTCTCTTTTCCATTATATTTGAGAGTGGGGTGTGCTGCCGATAATAGAACGGGAAGAAAGGGAAATGCCTGTCCTTCACCAAGAAACACTTCAAGTAGGTTAATAAAACATTCCCTGGGGTGTGTGTACAAGGGAATGAATGACTCTTGCGAAACATCAGAAATCTTGTAATGTCACAGAACCTAATCTTTGTGGGTACTTAAAGCACACTGGCAATTGATCACAATTTCTTCTTCCAGTTCCTTGAAGAGATAGAAGAAAATCGAACTTTCAGGATGATACTAGGCTTTCTACTAGTATTAAATAAAAAATAATTATACCATTTTTAGTAGGAAATGTTAGACTGTCATTAATTGTATAATACATGATCTGAGGATTGTCACTGAAAACTATGAAAGAATTATATAATGATCA
This sequence comes from Aotus nancymaae, assembly GCF_030222135.1. Classification (NCBI taxonomy): domain Eukaryota; kingdom Metazoa; phylum Chordata; class Mammalia; order Primates; family Aotidae; genus Aotus; species Aotus nancymaae. Next base: position 38,751,820 of record NW_026988413.1, read on the forward strand.
TTACTCTTTTGAAGAGAAGGAAAATTGTGACAGATCCCAAAGCCTCAGATAACACAGTGATAACAATTTAATAGAGCTGCTGCTATCACAGAATCAGCTTTTTTGGGTTTCCTTGGCCAAATTATTTCCTTCATGTAAAACATACCAACATTCCCAATTGTCCCCTGTCTTAATATCATCATTACTTGAAAAAGCAAAGATTTATATGAATCTTCTTTTTTTTGAAATGGAGTCTTGCTCTGTTGCCAGGCTGGAGTGCAGTGGAATGATCTTGGCTCATTGCAACTTCTGCTTCCAGGGTTCAAGCGATTCTCCTGCCTCAGCCTCTCAAGTAGCTGGAACTATAGGCAGATGCCACCACACCTGGCTAATTTTGTATTTTTAGTAGAGACCATGTTTCACCATGATGGTGATGGCCAGGATGGTCTCGATCTCCTGACCTCATGATCCACCCTCCTTGGCTTCCCAAAGTGCTAGGATTACAGGCGTGAGCCACCACACCCAGCCAGACTCTTCTTTCTTAGAAAATACAAAGTTAGTTTCTATGCCTGACTTTTAATCAAGGGATATTTCTCCTAATAGTAAATAAATATTTATTTTTGTGTGAACCCTCCATACCACCAAAAAAGGGATTTGGTTTTTGTAAAATATAATTCTAAAAAGAATTGCTTCCTTTAGGTCATGTGTGTTATGTGGTATTATTTAAAATGGGCACATTTTAAATTTTGGAAAAAATGTCTTTATGCTGAAAGAGCTCTGTACATTTTGGTGACATTAGCATTTTAGCTGAGACCTTACTTTTAGAAAAATGAAATTGTTTTTCATTACCATTAATACCAGGTGAACATACTAAAATTCAGGTACAGCATCTTTTCACTTACCCAGAATATGAAGTATTTAATGTCATTAAGTCAAAAAACTTTTTTAAACATTTATTTGTAAGACCTGGTGAGTTACTATATATACATACATGTAAATAATGTTCCTTCCAGAATTCATGTTTAAAAATTCATCCAAGTTTCTCCTTTGTCTACGTACCCCTTTATTTTGTGTCAGTTTCATGTAATCAGCTACAGATCTGTATAACCTAGTGCATCTGCCACTGCACACGTAACAGACTCAACACGTCCTGTCCCCGGACCTAACTCTGGGCTTCCCTCCAGTCCCCGACTTCCTTTTTTGTTATCAGTCATCCAGACTTAGAACTACTCAGCCTGTTCTTGTCGTTGGTCAATCACAGCATTTTATAAGTCCTCACTTTGTGGCACACTAAGGAAAATGCAGTACTAAGATTGAAAGATGTCTAGCCATGGAAACTGATCATCAGAACACAGTGTGATACATGCATCAGAACAGTGTTAGCTGGTTATTCTGTAAATATTTGCCCCTGGCCTGGGGACTCTGGGACAAGATGGGGGTCCTCCCCACCCTCAGAGAGCTAGTGTTCTCGTGGAAAGATAGGCCTCAAAAAAGAAACTATCTTTGTGGGAATTGGGACTTAGAGGACAGTTTTTATTCAGGAGATATTATTCAAGTGCTATTTAAAAAAATGTATTCAGTGTATTAGAGTTGCACATCCAAATACCCCGCTTTCCCTCAAGCTTTTAAGTTAATTGTATAAGCTTTATCTTTCTATGTATAAATCAAGTAAAGTTTAACAATCATCTTTGAAGGGACTCATAACTTAATTACATTTCTTTACATAGATTCTAGGTCTTTAAAACTTTAATATATTTTATTTCTCTTTTTAAGAACTTCTTCTGTCTGACAAATCTTCCCAAGTACTTAATTCTCACAAAACCAGAAAATTAAATTTATAAATCCAGTGGCTCAAATGTTCTCTTAATTCTTTTACCATTTACATACCCTTCATAAAATTCTCTTACCCCTTCTTTCTTAAGATCACAACCCTAAATCAATAACTCGTTACCATTTTAAACTAGACATGAAGTTTTTCTAATATATGAAATGCCTATAAACATTTCAAGTATTTAAAAATACCCAGTATATGATTCTCTCATCCTAACCCAAAAAATAATGTTTGATTATATTTAATTCTGAATATTAGTGAAGATAAAAATATACCCCATACCCCTATACCCACCTCCCATTTTTTGCCATCTCAAGAAACCTGGGTTCTTTTTCTATGAAAATTTAGGGTTATTTTCTTGGCTGGCCAAGTCTGTGTGTTGGCCAGGCTTGTTGAGGACTTATGATCTGACCTTAGACTTTTCTCAATAATAGAGAAAAAAACAGTAGAGTCTCACTAATAGTCACTGTGTACAAGTGTTTAAGTCCATGCCTTCCAAGTAGAGTAGATTCAGTTTACATTTCTAATCCTCAGCTTCAGTTTGAATCTGTAACCCTTACCCATGCTATTTCAGCATTGGACTGGATTCAACTATTGAAGCCTTGTCTCTTCCTGAGTGGCAGGGCCACAAATCTGATAAATGACATCAGATTAAACTCTGTGTTCCCACTTCTGATTCTGTTTGACTTCATGGGTACAACACTCAAATCATGCTAATTTAACAGGTGGCTAATATGTGCTGTGAAAGAAATAGGTAACATACCACTATAGAAACTCTGGCAGAAGTGGGGAGGCGTACTTGTTTTAGGAACTGGGGGGCGGAAGCCTCTCTGTCTGTGGTCACATTAAAGGATTTGTAGGTCACTCTAATTTGTTATCTAAAGGAAGAAGAGTTTGCTGAGAATAGGGAGGCAGGGGGTGTAGGCAGAAGGAGCAGCACTTGCAACACATCTCAGGCATAGGGAAGAGGAGGTTGGTGTGTGGGAAAACTCAAGGACAACTGCGTGGTTGTATAGTCATTCAGGGGACGTGCGAGGTCGGGACCAGGTCCAGCACCTTGAATCAATAACAGTTACATAGATTGTTTACTTGTAGAAGCCTGTCATTTATTCATCCCTTTTCTTATTTGCAAACATCAGCATCCATTTTGACTGCTCCTCCACAGTTTCTTCCCTCTTCTATATTTGGGACACGCTTTCCGCCTCCCCTCACCAATCATGTGTCCTGGACATCCTGTGAGAGACCCGGCTGAAGTCCCACCTCATCTATTTGCCTTTCCTGACCATGCTGTATTTAGTCAATTCTTCTTTCGAATTACCATAGCAGCTTGTGTCTGTCTGTACTTCAAGACTGCCAGTCTGGAAGGTATATCTGAAGGATAAAGGGCCTGGCCCAATTTCCTCATTTTTCCAGTTGGTAAAATTCAAAAGAAAAAAATGGAAGGCAATTGCAGTACCTGGTGGGTGGCTTCCTTAGCTCCATCAAACTGCACCAGGACTGATTATTTGCTCTTCAATAGCTTTTCACACCCTTTCTTGTTGCCTCTGTATTTCATAAGTATACTAACTTACGTGGAATTTTCCTTCTTAGCAGCAATAACAAATAGGCATAGAATACATAGTAGGAATACACACCTCTAGGCAAAATTATCCATTAACACTGAAGGAATATATCTCTAGGGAAGGAAATAAAAACGTGGTTACTGGAAAATCTATTTATCAGCTAGTCCCTTTAATGAAACACCAGTTTTTAATGTACTGCCCAATAATGACCACTTTTCCCATAATACAGCCACCTTGCAAAATAAGAAATTTCATATAAACAACATCTGTACTTTGGCGAGAAGGGGTGCTCACCTGTTTGTTCAGGTCCTTAGGAAAGGCAGATTACATTCTGCCTTTAGGAACTGTGAAATGTGATTCTGCTACAATGTCTAACAGTCTGATCTTTAGAAGGAGTTTATTAGACAGTCATTAAGAGAATAATTCAGTCTTCCCAGAAAAAAGTAATGTTTTCCTGGGGACCGGTTATAATGAGAGCTCTACCCTCCTTCTTCCTTCCTCTACATTGGTCTTGATGAGACAGCTGGAGAGACTCCTCTCCCTCTATCAGCTGCCCACAAAGCTAAGCCTGTTCTTTCAGCCCTGGCTGACCAAGAAAGTGAAGCTTAAACAGAGAGCTTCAGAAATGGTAAGCCTGAGGACGAAGAGGAAGTTCTTTAGCTTAATAGTGATTACTGAATTCATTTTAAATGTGACAAATGACTCCTTTGTTATTTCAGCTATATGCTATATCCTATTTCTCTATTAAAGATAAGCCCTATATAGTTAATATATACTTGCAGATTGCAGAGAGTAGATCTTAAATGTTCTCACCATAAAAAATAAGTATGTGAAGGGATGGATATGTTAATTAGCCTAATTTAATAATTTCACAGTATATACATACATCAAAACATCATGATATACACCACAAATATGTATAATTTTTGTCAATTATACCTTAATAAAAAATATAAATAGACTCTAGCCCTGGCTTTGCCCTGTTGTGGGACTTTGGGCAAGTTGTTTTTTCTTCCTGGCTCGGGGTCTTGATACACAAAATGGGGTAAAAATGCCTAACTCAAGCTCCTAGTGAGAGTTAAAGGAGAAAAAATGCTGATCACACTAACACATTTGCACAACCAGTAGTATGTGTTATCTGTCCTTCAGCCATCCCAAGTAAAGTTAAATAAGATTCAGCTAGTTTTCAGTTTTGATTTGAAGTATTATATTTTTAATTTCGGGCTTCTAAAGACAAAATGTTCTAAACCAAGCTCCTGTGTTCCACCTCCCTGCCTCTCTAGTTCAGAGGTCAGGTGCCTCCTCCCTGCGATCCTGTGTGCAAGACTGTCGACTGGGCTCTGTCTGTCTGGCGTCAGCTTAACTCCTGCCTGGCCCGCTTGGGCACACCTGAAGCACTTCTTGGACCAAAGTATTTCTTGTCTTGTCCTGTAGTCCCTGGACATGCCCAAGTGACAGTGAAGTAAGTGCCATTTTTCCTTGTTTTCCTGCTTATGATAGAGACATGGCCAATTCAGGATGTTTGAGAGTGAGAATGCTGTCCAGGCTGCCTTGCGCCACCTCCTGTCGCTGACGTGGAGTGCCAGTGCTCTCTGCTCTTTCAGAGGACGGCCACAGCTTGTCTATTGCGTGCTTCCTTCCTAAGGCACCTGCATTTTTGCTAAGAGCTAGGTGGCAGTTTTTTCTCCATTAGAAAACTCTCATCCAAGTCATGTTCGGCTTGCTATGCAGAGTCTCCTGAATGAGGTACCACATAAGAAGTTTCATCAATTATTCTATGCACACCCTCCAAAAACCTGCCTTCTTTTAATGAATTGAAAAGCTTCTCCCTTTATTGGGACATATGTTCAGTACCTACCATGTTTTCCTTTGAAGCAGCTTATGAGAACAGACATATATACAATAAGGTTAATGAAATAGAAAATCAGGAGAAAAATGAAAGGAGAAAAAAATTGTCACTATCCAGCTTAATAATGCTTCTGTGACCAGCAAGCACATTTGATACTGCAGTTTCTGGTGTCATGGGCAGAAGTCTATTTTGGAAAGCAGGAGATAGACATAATATCTTCTCAGCTGGGTATGGTGGTTCATGCCTGTAATCCCATCACTTTGGGAAGTTGAGAGGGGAGGATCACTTGGGGCCAGGAGTTAAAGATCAGCCCAGGCAACGTAGTGAGACCCCAGCTCTATTAAAAAACAAAAAAAGTGGCCAGGCATAGTGGCATGCACTACCTGTAGTCCTAGCTACTTGAGTGGGGAAGCTAAGGCAGGAGGATCAGTTGAGCCCAGGAGGTCAAGGCTGCAGTGAGCTTTGATTAAGCCACTGAACTCCAGCCTGGGTGACAGAGCAAGACCCTGTCTCTATAAAATATATGTATATCTTCTTTATTGTAAGACAAACCACCATTTTTATAACAGCTAATTGGAGGGAAAGGAAGAATTACCATATTAAATATATATTTAGAATTTTGCTACAAAATAAATAGTTGTTGATATAATTACCACTTTCTTCATTATTCTCTCAATTAAATTATTTTTTATATCCAGAGTCTCAGGATTCTTAGTAACCAATCTTGACCTCTCCTATATGGAGTATAGTCTTTGTCAAGAACTGTGGAGCTTCCAAGATTTTTACCTTATTTGCAAGCTACCAAGTTAGCCTGCCATGGTTCAGGATGCTAGGTTAAGGACACAGGACTTCATCACCCACAGCACAGCAGGCAGCCTGAGCTTCACTTTTACGTAGGTTCCCTTTACCCCTGAAGTCCCACAGGGTGATACATAGTAGCCCATGTGGATGCTGGATTTTGCCTCACAGCAGTGGAGACCCCCTTCCCATCCCTCCAAGGCTTCTAAAGAGGGATGCTGCAACTCTGTTGATCCTTGGCCCTGGAAGAAGATGTTATTTTAGTATCCTGATCAGGAAACAATTCTGCCCTCTGCTCCTGAAGGAAACATTTATCTCTGTCTTCCAAGACTGAAAAGATAGTCCAGAACAAAACCTGACACCAGATGTGCAGAAATGCCGCAGAGACTTGTCTACCAATGGCTAAGTTAAGGAATTGATTTTTTTTTTTCAAACCACAGCTTATCATATTTATACCTTTAGCACTTTTAGGAATAACTGCATAATTTTGATTCATGCTGTAGAATACCAGAATTGTGTCTGTGTTCCCTATCGTACTTTTATTTTTCCCCCTGATTACACAGCCCTAGATGTTAAGAGAGAAACTTAAAACAGATGGATGCTTAATACCTGGGTCATAGTGTTTGACAATTCTCGGACATTATATGCAATGTCCAATAGCTTTGAAAACATTCCTAACCTGGGTGATGTGGTTTTGTTTCTATGGCCTTTAATCATGTAAGTGTTTTTAAATACTGCAACAAAGCATAATCTTTTTTTGAAAGAATTTTAATTGGCATTGAGTGCTGCAAATTTGGGCTGAAGTCCCACCGTTTATGGCTATTCATGCAAACAGTCCACCTGAGGTGATAGCTGTTTGATCCCTATCTCTCTATAGAACTCAGTCCACCCAGGTGCTACAGTGAGCCCTTGCCTTAGGACAGGTAGATTTAATTTGCCAGTGATTATAAATTGTATCCCAGGCTGGGTGTAGTGGTTTACGCCTGTTAATCCCAGCACTTTGGGAAGCCAAGGAGGGCGGATCACTTGAGGTCAGGAGTTCGAAACCAGCCTGGCCGACATGGTGAAACTCCATCTCTACTAAAAGTACAAAAATTAGCCAGGCATGGTGGCACACAACTGTAATCCCACCTACATGGAAGGCTGAGGCACGAGAATCTCTTGAACCCAAAAGGCAGATGTTGCAGTAAGCAGAGATTACACCTCAGCACTCCAGCCTGGATGACAGAGCGAGACTCTGTCTTAAAAAAAAAAGTATCCCAATTTCAGAAATATTAAAATACAATATATGTGTACCTTATTAAGGAGATGTAACAAAGAAATTGAAGCTATTTAGACATGGACTGTTAGGACATCTTTTTTCCAGATTTCTTCAGTCTTTAAATTTACCTGTTTTTCCACGTATTGGTTCATGCGTTCGTTCACTCAGCACTCAAGCTTTGATTCTGCATTGAGAGATACATGTAAACAATCAGTTTCATTTGAAATACACTGTATTTTTGAGGCAGATTACTTTTGTATTGGATAATTTCACTTCTTTGAAAACTACCTGGGAAAGGTAGCATATGTATAGAAACACATTTTTTCCCCATAGTCTTCAAACTGTCCTTTCATAGAATTGTGTATAATTATTGAGAAGCCTGCTCCTAAGGGATGAATCGGCCCCTCTCTTGCTAGATGGATGTCTAAGCTGTGGAATGGCGTCATCACACCCAGAGTTCAAGAAGCAATATTGTCAAGAGCTTCTGTGAAAAGACAACCTGGCTTTGGGCAGACAACTGCTAAAAGACACCCTAGCCAAGGACAGCAGGCTGTGGTCAAAGCTGCTCTCAGCATCTTGCTAAACAAAGCTGTACTGCATGGCTGTCCCCTCCCTAGAGCAGGTATGTGGGTTTCTGCAGAGAGGAGAGGAAATTCACACCCTTATAAAATATCTTTTAAAAGTTGTTTTTAGAGAGCTGGCTATCTTCTCTTTGTAATTAGAAAAATATACATTTTATAGCAGTGTTCCAGAACTGTGAATTTAATTACTGGTTAATGCTTGAATTCTAGACCTCTAAGTAAAGTTTGTGCTGGTTCACAAAGCCCCAGCTTGGATATTAAACAAGTGCATGATTTTGAAGAGTCCATATCTTTGAGAAATGGAAACGTATTTTACTTTAATCAAGGAAACTGCATTATCCCTGTTGTGATTCATGTTGTTTCAGAGCTAGAACAGCATACAGCTGATTTCAAAGGAGGAAGTTTCCCTTTATCCATAGTTTCCAGTTATAACAGTTGTAGCAAGAAGAAAGGAGAGAGTGGTGCCTGGAGAAGGGTGAACACCAGTCCTCGCAGGAAGTCTAGCCGCTTCTCTTTACCCACCTGGAATAAGCCAGACCTAAGCACCGAAGGTAAGGGGCAGGGGTTGGCATGCTGCCTGCAAGGAGATGGACATTCCCGGTCCAGTGTCTGAAAGCAAACCTGCTTTCATTTTTATCCACTCTGCATTTGGCAAAACAAAGTTTAAGTATTTCAATGCACATTTTCTTAGAATAAACTATATAGAAGGTACATTTTCAAAAATATATGGGAGATCCCTACCTGAAAAATACCACTTTCAAACTAGAATTCCAAAATTAATCTTCACCTTATTAATGGCCATTTATTAATTTGTTTTTCTTGCTCTTCATAATTTGCATAATAAAATCATCGCATTATTGTATAATAAAATCATTGGCATATTTCTCTCCTATTATGTCACTCCTAAGTTAATCTTACATTAAAAAAAATATATGTAGAGACATATTTAATACCCACTTAAGGCCTTTCCAGGTGAATCAGGTGTACACATTTCTTTCTTATGTATGATGTGTACCATGTGCCAGGTTCTGTTCTAGGCACTGGAAACAGAGTGGTTATATATATATATATAATATATATATTCCTGGACAGGCACGGTGGCTCACACCTGTAATCCCAGAACTTTGAGAAGCTGAGGCGGGTGGATAGCTTGAGGTCAGGAGGGTGAAACCCTGTCTCTACTAAAAATACAAAAATTACCTGGGCATGGTACCACATGCCTGTTATCCCAGGTACTTGTGAGGCTGAGGCATGAGAATTGCTTGAACCTGCGAGACAGAGGTTGCAGTGAGCCGAGATCACGCCACTGCACTCCAAGCTAGGTGACATAGCAAGATGCTTGGCTCAAGAAAAAAATTCCTGCCTTCAGAGTTTATATTCTAATAAATTAGACAGATTTCATATGATGGGACATCATGTGAAAAATAAATATGTAAGCTTTCATTCTAACAAAGAAGATATAACACATCTGTATCTTCCTGTGTTAGACCTATTCCCTTTGGCATTGATAATAGGATAATCAGCTATTATATAAATTATAAATGTCCTTCCCAAATGAAATCCAAATTGGAATAAAAATGAAAAAAAAAAATCCACCTCTTATGCACTGTGGACTTCAGATTATATAATTCATGTGCCTCCCTTCTCAAAGTATTTGTTTTGTGGAATTTTATGCCAACTTTATAGCAGCTGGTTTCTAAATTAGATGCTTAAAATCTTATATATTTTAAAACATAAAGTTGTTTTTAGTTTTGAGTATATTTTCATTCTTAAGCTTGTATTTTGTTAATTTTAATAGAAGTTTAATGTTTTTTAAGCCTATCAATATATGCTAGGGTTCTTTAATTACCCCAAGTGCATGATAGCAAATTGTGACCCCCTTTTTTAAGTGACTGAATGAAAATTTATGGAATAAAATGAATTTTCTTTATAATTTTAAAAAGATAAATATTTTATATTGATAAGATACTGTTTTGATGTTAAGAGCTTGTCATTACTTCCCAAAGTTGTCAGAGGGTTTGATTCAGGGAGGGAGAGTCACTAGACTCCAGCCCACCAATTTAGTATAGACCCCCCAGATGACTTTCTGTAGCAAGGATTATACCTTTCATTTGCTCTTCATCCTTTCGGTATGCAAGAAAGCTCTAAGACAATGACAATGGTCTCCATTTACAGAGAACACTGAGGTTCAGAAACCCAATGATCTCCATTTACAGAGAACAACACTGAGGTTCAGAAACCCTTAGATAGCTCCAAATTGCCTCTTCTGGAAATGTGGGGTTCTGTAATTGGCTCTTGCAAGTCCAGTGCTATTTTCTGTAGTCCATGCCACCCTAATCCTGTTAGACATGCAGTGATCTGTGAGCACTCAAATAACTGGAAACCCACTGAGGCTCTTCACTGTGTCATTTCTAAGCTTATTAGAATCTCTACATAAAGTTTAAGATCAACTTTTTGAGCTAATAAGTGTTGTTGATATATGCTTTAGAGTGGACAAACAGAATCAAAATGAATATGAATTTAAAGCAGTATCATGGAAAAGTCTAGCTCAGAAAACTATATTATGCTAAATGTAAAAAGAAAAAGATGAATAGATTTGAAATTATATTTTAATAATTTTAGTTTTAGAACTATTTGATATCAAATGTTATGTTCCTTAAAGCATGAACTTCTTTGACAGAATAAAACTATAAGAGTTTACACTGACTTCTAGGAGATTTCTAAAAGGTAATTTTACAGAGTATATAATTCGTGAGTCAGTAGTTGGGTTAAAAACCATGACTGACAATGCCTCTCATTATTTTTATAATGGTAAATTTTTCCAATAATTGCATTGCATATATGAGTATTACAATGGTTGAGGTGACTTTGGTTGTTTTAAAAAAAATACCAACACAGGAATCCTTTTGCATGCAGATCACTGTGGAAGCTCATAAAATTTTATAAAGACACAGCCCATTTCCTTCCTCACCTAAAACAGAAAGGCCAGTGATGTCAGATCCCAGGCCTTTAGGGCAGTCTGCGCCCAAGGCTGTGTGCTATGTAGTAATTAGTAGAAGCCACTAGTTGGTGCTTTGGGACAATAATGACGAAAGTAGGAGTAAAGAAACTCAACAGTGATTTTCTTTGATCTGCTTTTAATGAGGATATATTTACTTTTCAAAAACATTCTTTAGAGAAAACTTGTGCTGGCAATATTAATATTTTATAATTCACTCAAAAGCAACTAAGTCTTTTAATGCATTTATAACATTGAGTGTTTCTCAAACTTTGACCATAACCGTAGTGAGAAATACATTTTACACCATAACCTGTATACACAAGCCTTTGCATTTGTGTGTATATAACTGATACAAATCAGTATACCTACAGCAAGCAATACAGGCTATTTTCTCTTTTTTTTAATTAGGTCATAATCTGCAGTTCATAAGACATTGATATGATTTTCAGCATTTTTTAAATTCCATGACTTTTTCTATACTGTTCATATTTTCTTTACCGCATAATGCAAAAGCTGTTATTTCTACAAATGCATGGCTAATGCCACATATAAAAAACTATGCCTGACTACATAGTAATGTTGGATTGCACACAAAGGTAGAGAAAGGGTGATTACCATCACCAAAAGGCAGGTATTAAAATCTTTAGGTACTTTGAGAACAAGGGCCTAAGGAACTAGGAACTTGACTAGAGAGAAGGGCCATCAATAAAAGCGAAGTTCAGGATTCTTGACTTGAGATTCAGATAGTGTTAGTTGTACCAAGTTCCATCAAAATGTACTCGAGGGAGCTGGCTATTCCTTGACCTTCCCACAATGCCTGTGCAGGAGGCTATGCCCGGAGCCTCTGTCCTGGGAAAAGTCTCCTCAAGTCATGGATGCTAACCCAAGGACAGTATGAAAGTGTTGGAGAGTCCACAGTCTGTTTCTTTTAAATACAGAGTTCAAGATGCACAGGGACAATGATCTATTGAAAATGGTTCTGTTTTTTTAACAGGAATAAAAAATAAGACCCTGTCACAGCTGAATTGTAACAGGAATGCTTCTCTGTCAAAACAAAAGTAAGTCCCCCTTTCAGATTTCACTCATAGCAAACAAAGATAAATCAAGTAACTTCAATTACTATTTTGAATGTTCCATATTCTCAATTATTTGTATGACTATTATGCTGTTAATAATTTTTTGAAAAGTAATAGATGTCATTCAAATGCTGATATTAAACTGAAATCTAATGAATGGTATCCGTGGATGACATCTAAACTGTTCCTTAAGATTAATATAAACACTATTTTGCTTATAATTTGTTGAATAAGGTTAGAAATATTACAGATTTCATTTCTGATCAAATTGTTTATGCATTTATGAACTTTTAGACAGTCATTAGATGACTTTTCCACAGATTTACAGAAACAGCATGACTAGTTTTAAGTGCTATATAGTTACAGTGATAATTTATTATATTGTTCCTAAGAAGTTGACTATTTCAGCTTACAAATACTGATATATAAAGGATGATTTGGACGATTATAGAAATGTTTAGGCAGTTTGTAAATAGGTCCCCGTGATAGCACAATAAATTGTGCACCCTGTCACTTGGCAGGTAACATTTAGGATCCTGTCCTCTGGTTTGTAGCATTACAGAAGAGGAGAGGGTGAAGAGAGAGAGAAGGGGGAGATGAAGGAAACCGCATGGCCTGCTATTTTCTGCCAGGACCACTGCTACATCCATGACATGCAACAGCCTGTATCATTTTTCCAGTAACCCTAGGATGTACACATAAGGGTTATTTACAGAACAGGGAACCCAGGAACTAAGGTGTTAAGGAGGGAAAAAACCTGATGCATGGTCATACTGCTAGTTAGCAGTAGAGCCAACTTTGAAATTCGTGTTTGTCCCGTTTTATCACACTGTCCCCTATGCCACAGTGTTTGGCATCTTAGTTTTATTTGGCCTGGAATATTGGACATCAAAGTGAATGTCTTTGTGAAACAAAATTCTATCCTATCAAGAAGTTTTGAGTAGGAGTTATCAAAATCCTGTGGAAATTTCTTACCTTAGTATTCTAATCTCAGGGTATCGGAGTGGGTTGCTGCATTAAATGACATTTATGAAATACTTTAAAGGATATTAAAAACGTTTTCCCTACCCCACACCAAATCCTAGAAAAGGTACAGTGTCTAGATTTCCAAATTGGGAATTGTTCTCACTTTGAAAAACATTTTTCTGAACTTTGTGTTAGGTCTTTAGAGAATGATGTATCACTGACGTTGAATTTGGATCAGAGACTCTCTCTGGGTTCAGATGATGAAGCAGATCTTGTCAAGGAACTTCAGAGCATGTGCTCCAGCAAGTCTGAGTCTGATATCAGCAAGGTGAGCAGTACAAATATCGGGCATTGAATGGCTCTACCCAACAGCTGGGAGACTTTTGGGGGACCACAATTTCCTAAAAGAAATTCCTTATTGAATAGCATGGTTAATACTCCAAATCAAACCATCCCTCACGTTGCTTAGAAAAGCTGTTTCTTCCGAAATACTATTTTGACAGTAAAAGAGCTCTACTTTGTAAAGCCTGCCTATCCATACTCCTTCTAGACCTGAGGTTAAAATTGTATGCTGTGGAGTGCAGTGCCATGATCTCAGCACACTGCAACCTCCACCCACCGAGTTCAAGCAATTCTCCCTGCCTCAGCCTCCCAAGTAGCTGGGATTACAGGTGCCCGCCACAATGCCGAGCCAATTTTTGTATTTTTTAGTAGAGACAGGGTTTCACCATGTTGGCCAGACTGGTCTTGAACTCCTGACCTCAGGTGATCTGCCTTCCTCGGCCTCCCAAAGTGCTGAGATGACAGGCGTGAGCCACCATGCCTGGCCTGGGCAGCTTTTTATATGAGCCTAAATTTCAGTTTCCTCAGATCTTTTTCCTTTCCATATTCCTAACTAACTTTGGCATCTCAGTCATCTATCAGTAAGAAAAGTACAAGCATCACAGCAGACTTACAGATCAAGCAACAACTTTCTTTGCAAATAAGAAAAGGAATTAGCTTGTATAATGCATATCATCATAATCTTTAAGCTGTGAAATTTGAGATCCAAATATGGAAACCAGTGACCTGAAATCTCAAAGAAAACATGCATCAAGTTCAACCTGTTTTGGCACTCACTCTGGTATCCGCAGCAGGTTTCACTGAGCTGCCTTGATTGATAGATGCCTTTTGCCTGAAAGGGAGCATAAGAAAGTGGTTGAAACTTGTTCGGGTTCCCCTGAAACACTCAACTGTGTTATTTGAGTCATCATAATATCTACAACAAAGTACAATTCACTAGCTTTTTTAACTTTCTTGGAAACAAAATATGTATCCACTGGAAAAGTAAGGTAATGATTAAAATCTTGCAAATTTTATATCCTTTCTTTACTTGCCAAGTAACGTTTTTTTTCTTAGAGAGTTCGTCTTCTGGTCTTCTTTTGACTTTTCACATGGATTATTTTCCCTTAGAGGATGTTTCTCATGCATTTGCTGTCAGTTTTACATAAAGACTTCAAGTATTTCATGTGAACAGTTCAGGATTTGAGGGGCAGGGAAGAGGATAAGGGTAATATTTCTGAGTTTCTCTGCCATTTAGCTGTGCCCTGAGTATACACAGTGTGACTGTGGAGATATGACTGGGCAAATTCTGTATTTTCCAGATTGCTGATTCCAGGGATGATTTAAGGATGTTTGATAGTTCTGGAAACAACCCTGTATTTTCAGCAACTATTAATAATCTGAGAATGCCAGTGTCACAAAAGGTAAGTGTCCTTTTCTCCCCAAAATGAGCAAAGGAGGATTGCTCTGGAATTGACTTCACAAAGCATCTTTCAGTGTGAATCACAGAGTTATTTTTTTAAACCAAAGCTAAGAACTGAAAAATGTGATAAAAGTAAAAGTGTTCATTAGTTTTTCTAATCTTGATAGAGTTTTTATAGAACATTTGGAAAAAATGACATAGAAAAGCATTACTTTTTTCCCTTCTATTTGATTCCTAAAATTTTATTCCAAAATTTTGGGTGCCTGTTGAGCTCTCCTTTTTTTTTTTTTTTTTTCATTTGTATATGACAAAACTAGAAATACAGTAGTTCTGCTCTATCCTCAGGTGATGCCTGAACCCAACATAGTACCAAAGTTTATATATGTTTCTTCAATCCAGTAACCCAGGGACTAAACTGGGTGCTGGAGATAATGTGGATAAGTTGATTCACATCCTGGGCAGGACAGAGTAGGATGGTGCAAGATTTCATCATGCTACTTAGAACGGCCTGCAAACTTAGGAATTGTGTATTTCCAGGCCACAAGTTAACTGAAAACACAGAAAACAAAATTGTGGATGAGGAGGGTACTCCTTTAACAAAACTTTGGTCATCTTGGTGGTTCCCTTTTTTTTTTTACATGTATTTTTAAGATTCCCTGCATTTTAGAAAATTGGAGTTAATTATAACAAAGCAAAGCACTGAGTGATAGCATAAAGGTCTTATACATTGCAAAAAAATCTCAATTTTATCTTATCCTGATTTTTCATAACATGTATTACATTTCAATGCGACTTTGAAAACAAGTCTGAATGGCAACTAAAAGAAGAACCAGGATTCCAATAGACTTCCTTAACCTTTTGAAATAGCTTCCATGACTACAGCACTGAACCATTATCAACTGGTTAATAAATGGCAAGAGCTAGCACAGCCTGGTATTCCCAGGTGAGCAGAAACAATAAAAAACATCTCACCCATTAGTTATGCGGTGACGATGCAGACTTCACAGAAGCACTTTGTAATATACGGTTTGTTCACCAAACCATGTTGATTGATTGCCATTTGCATCCTGTTCTCATCTACTCCCAGCGTGGCTTACAAAGACCTGTGTGTGGGTGGGAGGGTGGGGTGCAGATAGCAGGATTATAAAGTAAGCACAGTGAGACTATTAAGTTATTAAGCCTTATCTGATCACCCAGCAGCACTGGGCCCCACAGCCCTGCCCCCTCACTGCTTCGTTAGGTTTTGATCCTGGCTATTACATGTGGAACTATATGGGCTGCATGCATTGTGGGGAGCAGGTGTGGGAATCTGCATGGCGGGGAGCCCTAATACAAAACATTTAACATGATATCCTGTGAAGAAATGCATGGCTTTCAAGCTCACTCTACCATAATGTCTGCCCTTTTTTTGTTCAATTGGAAACAATTTAGAAGCCCAGCAAAATTTGGATGACGACCTAAGGAGGTGGCCTGGAGTCAGCACTGAGCATTCTGGTTTGTCCAGGGCCCATCCCTTTACCATCTTTAAAGCCTCAACTCACTGCCCCTGGATTTATGGCTTGCCCTGAGCTGTGCTTGACTGGAGGTCAGTCTCTAGGACCTAAGAATTTAGGATTCCTTGTGGAACATGGTCAGTGGAAGGGGCCAGGAGGATCCAGGTAGAGGAACAGTGAGCCACCTTCCCCACAGGGCCAAATCACTTTCTTGTGTAAAAATGTTGTTGACTGGTAGAGACTGGCTGTTGAAATGTCTAATGGAGAAACATGGTCATACCCCTACTTCTGTGTCACAGGACCATATTAGGTTGCTACAATAAGGTACTGTCCACAAAATAATAGTACTGAAAATCAAAGCTCAGGGCAACTTTGTTTAAAAGATCTTTTTTAAAACGGGTACTTTTATACTATCTGGACTCTTATACAAAAAAAAAAAAAAAAACCCTCACACACTGTTATTATTTAAATGTGCAATTTGATGTGGGGATTAGGACCACTGTCTCCTACTCTTCCTGAAAAGCTAGATGATGTTTTTCTCAGAAACTGCCAGCAGAGGGCAAAGTAGTACTGTTGGCAGCCTTCTGAAACCTTGGCTGGCTCGTTCCTTTTCTCTTCTACTCAGCTGGTATTTCTTGGTTAGATGCCCGGTTTCTTCTGTCATCAGGAAGTATCTCCATTTAGAGGTTCTTACCTCCCTGGGTTAGTCGAGCTCACTTTCTCCTTCATGGTTAGAAGGCTGGCAATGCCTCCATTGGAGAGGGGGCCTGCAACCATCATTATCTGTTGGAAAACAAAAATGAGTAAGTTATCTTTCTTTATTATTATTTGCCAAAATATAACTCCTCACTGCTCTAACAGTAAGGGAGTATAATTGGGTTTATGAATCAAGTGGCATTTAGCTGGCCTTCTAAATTAGAAACAAATACACATAAAGCAACAGGAAGAACGAATGCTAATGAATGTTTTCCTTTCATGTAAATCCTCCTGAAGCACACGTTCACATCTTTGGTTGCATGATAAAATCCACTTGAGGATTTTTTTTTTAATCCTCAGAGCCTGGACAATGGGTTTCTTACAGCTCCCGGACAATGGGTTTCTTACAGCTCCCTGGTGATTCTTATGTGCAGCCAGGGTTGAGACCCACTACTCTAAAGTATAGCTCTAATCTGTCATCTTCATTTTCCACCCATTTCTTTCTTTCCAAATATATCTTTAGAGGGGTTGATATGCCTTCATGTAGCTTGTTTTTTACAAGTTTCTTTTTACATGTAATTTACTACTCCCCCACCCCTCACTCCCCCCTACAGAACCCTCTCTTTCCATCTGTCAGTCCTGTGCCTCTTTAAAGAGCCACCCCCACTGCCATCTTCCTTATATATTTTTCTTTTCCTCCTGCCCCCTAGTTTCCCGTTTAGAGAACTTATAGTATCCTCTTAGCTTCTAGCAGATGCTGCATATTGAATGAGTTGCACTGAATGAATTGCTCTAACGATAATTCTTAAAGGCTAAATAAAACTTACTTTAGGTCAGTGCCTTCCTATACAAATTAGAGTTTTTCTTTAACATGCACAGCAATGTAGATAGTAAACGTTATACATTTAATACAGACTGTGGAGGTTTTATCCCAGGAAGCATTAAACACCCTTAACTCTCCTGCTCCAAAATTCCGCTACCTCCTAGTCTTGACTTCCAGGGTGTCAGGAACACTTTTCAGGCAGGATGCAGTACATCGGTCACTTGCTCTATTCTGCACGCCTGGCCTAGAATTGCTGTGGCTCACACTAAGCCCAGGTGATTCTCCATGCTCTCATCCTGCCTCCTCACATTCTAGCCTCGATCATGTTACCTGCACTGTTTTTACAGTTATGTCTCAGTATGTGACTCTTTCACCATCCAACAACTCATGACAAGCAATTTAACTTCTCATTTTCTTTCTGGTAACTTGAAAGCATAAGCATCTTTATAAAGCAAAAGCAGAACATACTAAACAGATTCACCCTTAACCTACCATCAGCCACACATGGAGGTGACAAGGATGGACTTGGATGTGGGTCCTCACCAGACGTTGGCTCAGCCTTTTTCCAGGCTTCCTTGGATGTCGTTAAAACTGAGCCCATCTGCTTTTTGTTTTGTCAGGAAGCTCTTGCCTTTCTAAGCTAGCTTCTTGCAGTCTCAGCTTCTCATTTTCCTTTCCCTGCAAATGCAGGTGTTCTGGACCCCATATTTGTCCCGTCTTTATTATTACATATTTGATATTTCAGTGCTTTTATGTTTCCCCAAACCTCTAGCCAAGTGTGTATTAGAGTTACATTGCTGTTCCCTTTAAGATTAGCTGAGTCTGAAAATCTGACACCAAGAGATGTCACTTTGGTGATTTGGGGGAAGTTTAATGGGCATGTTGTGTTGGGCTTCAAAGAATTATTAGGACTTTAATAGCAGGAAATAAAGGAAAAATGGGACTTAAAGGGGATTGGAGCCAAACTTTAAAAGAACTTTAGTGACGTGCTTAAAAGCTTGGGGCTTGTTCTGTAGTTAGTGAGGACTTAATTATCCCTTACCTTCCTATTTGCACCAATACCACTGTCATTCTCTGCCCATTTTTGTGGGTAACACTGGATTAGGTTGGTGAGGAGGAGAGAGAGAGGTAGATGCTAAAGATAACTGAGGGTCTCCTGCTAAATTCACTGGGAGAGCAGCATTAACCAGTAATAAGACCAGAGGAATGGCTTCAGGAAATAAGTAGTATTGAAGAAATGCAATAAATACAGTTTTAGAAAGAGTTGGAAGTGTGGCTGGACATAGAGATGAGTTAGTAGGGTGAAAATCAGTTCTTAGATACAGGAGATAAATGAGGGCTAAAGAAAGAACTTTGGGAGATATCTAATTAGAGATCATTGAAATACTCTGAAGGAAAGATCATCAAATGTGTGACATAGAGGGCTAAGAGAAATGGTACCTTTTAAGACAGCAGTCCCAACCATTTTGGCACCAGGGACTGATTTCATGGAGGACATTTTTCCATGGATCTGGGTAGAAGGTATGGTTTCCAGATGAAACTGTTCCATTTCAGATTACCAGGCATTAGATTATCACAAGGAGTGGGCCACCTAGATCCCTCACTTGCACAGTTCACAACAGGGTTTGCACTCCTGTGAGAAGCTAATGCTATTGACCTGACAGGTAGCAGAGCTCTGGTAGTAATGCTGGCTCACCTCCTGCTGTGTGTGGGCCAGTTCTTAACAGGCCATGGACTGGTCCACAGCCTGGAGGCTGGGGACCCCCTGATTTAATTGGTCACTGGAGAAAAAGGATATTGAGGAATTAAGCTAGGGGTTCTCAACTTTGGCTGCATATTAGAAAGATTTTTAAAAATCGTATGTCCATGCCACACCCCAGAACTATGAAACCTGAATCTCTGGGAATAGGGCCCAGCCAAGGACTCTTAAAGCTCCAACGTGATTCCAATGTCATGGTCAAGGTTGACAGCAACTCCTGTAAGAAGATTCCCAGGAGAATGCAACTGACAGCTGAGGCTAAATTTTGCCTGTTACGTTTTCATTTTGTTTTAAATCTTTCAATGGTTATATGGCTGTTAGGCCGCATTATTACTTTTGGAGAGGGGACATTATCAGGGTCAACTCCTTCAGAGGCATTCAGAGCAGCTCACTTAGTAGGAGTCATATCACGTTAGTTTGCAGAATTTAATGCAATATAGGGGAAAACACCTTGAGTGAAAGTTGGGAGACCTGAGATCTTGTCCCAGCTTCACCACTCGTTCACTATGGGCAAGACATCTTACCTATCCAGCTTTCAGATTCTTCATGGACAAAATGAGAGACATTGACCAGGTAATCATAGGACTTCTGAAACACTGGAGAAATGAGAACATGCAGCTTCCAAGTATGGAAGATCTTGAGCCACCTAATCATAGATGCACTAGAGTGCAGACTCTGCTAGGGAAGGAATGCTTCTCTTATGTTTTCTGCTCTATGCCAGTTTTTCTTATGTCTCCAAATTATTTGATTATTAATAGTTCATTTTTAAGACATGAAAGTAGAAAAGTTAGGTGACTTACCCAAGGTGACAGTTTGTTTGTAGAGCCGCCTACAAATTGGATACTCCAATTTGGTGATTTCCTCATGCCTGTAATTGAGTGAAGTTTCTGTTAGTAAAGAGATCGATACTTTAGCACTTGATTCACTGACTCCTGTATTTAGGAATTTTGTAACACCAGTAAGGGATTAATGAAAATCATGCAGTAGCCTACAGGAAATTAATTATTCAGCTTCTCCTCTCCATTTTTTTATTTTTTCATGAGAATCTATAGTTTTAGAGAGAAACTCCTGTGCATTTGCTCAGACACAAAGAGGAGGCAGGGGTAGGGCTCATAACAGGAGAAGCTGGTGACGACATTGACAATAACAATGGCAAATGTGATAAACTTGTTTGGTTTCTCTTCTCTTACAGGAGGTCTGTCCTCTCAGCAGCCATCAAACTACTGAATGCAGCAACAGTAAATCAAAGACTGAGTTGGGTGTTTCAAGAGTTAAATCTTTTCTTCCTGTTCCTAGAAGTAAAGTCACCCAGTGTTCCCAGAACACCAAAAGAAGCAGCAGCAGCAGTAATACAAGGCAAATAGAAATCAACAACAACTCAAAAGAAGAGAATTGGAACTTACACAAAAATGAACACCTAGAAAAACCTAACAAATAGGCCTGCCTACAATATTCTCACTATTAACTTCCTCTATTTCACACAGAAACCAAGGACAACAAGATATAAATACCTTTAAATGAATAAAATGTTTTCACTGTAATATAAATTATGAGTGCGGGACCACTATTCAATTTTTTTGTAAAGAATGTATTTATAACCAACATTTTGTTGCTTTTTTTAAAATTCAGTAGGATTGAACTTCAATACCAAGAAGTTATGCCAACTTTTCAAGTAGTTTTATAATAGAAAAATTGTAATAGTTTTAATCAAGATGTTCAGGGGTATTAAAACAGAACTGTCTGTGTACTGTATATCTGTATATATGTACATATGTATGTATATTTAAGGAAGTCCACAAATCATATTGCATACATGCTACAAAATGCATATAACTTTGGCTTAGATAACATTTGCCATTTTAAATGGAGATCATAATTTTATGTTCACTTGATGGGGAATGACTAGAATGGGGCAATAACAAATCATTTCTAAACAGTTATTTTCCATTAAAAGCCATATTAAGTATTTTGCCTGTTAAATTCTAATTTTATGTTTTAAATCTTTTAGTGGTTACATTGCCATTTCATAGCATCATGTATATATTTATGCTTATGAGTTTGCATTATGACTCCTGTAAAATATGAAATTATAATGCAATAAAAGTGTTATCTTTCTTACAAAAAGTTTTGTACCTAAGTGGATATAAATTACATAAATGCTTCAATAAATTAATTCAGAATTAATTCCTTCAATATTATTTCCAGAACTGGTAAAACTGATATTTTCTAGAAATGTTACTTCTAAAATTACAAACAAAATTACTTATACAACTCAGTTAAGATGCTTTGACATTAAATAAAATGCTGATTTAGTGAAATAATTTTGCTGTACATTTTATCTATAGCTCTTTGTAGTCTATATAACAAATAATTTGTGTTCAAGTTAGTAAATGCTAATAAAACTTGCCCTCCATGTTAATATTTCACTAGCTGTTCACAACAAGACTCAACCCTATTAGAAGAATAATCTTAGTTTAAAAATACTTAAATGGAGCACCAGGAATTGGGTGCTCTCTGAGTTAAAACACCTTTTTTTCCATAAATACCAAAAAAGTACAATTTTGTACCAAGAATCATTTACTTGCCTAAAGTCATTGAAAGCGGGTTTTTTTTGTTTTTTTTTTGGCCAGAATAGTTATTTACAATGAAGTACACACACCTGCCTTGTCTTGCTAGTACAAAACTGCACATATCTTAAAATAAACAATGTCTAGTGGAGATTCACTAATCTTGGGAACAAAACTGAATGCTCTCAAAATCATAGATAATATCTAGATTCAGGTAGCTCTAATGTGTTTTATTTCCTGCTTACATACACCTGCTTAGATTATATCTAATTTGATTTGTTAGTGCCAAGGCATTGTGTTTTATATTAGCACCTTTCTGAAAATAAAGATCCCATTAGTGTACTCAAGAACTAGAGGTGAGAGAACAAAACCAAATTTGTAATGCATTATTAAGATGACCTGTAGTAAGTTATCCATGTTACTGTCAGTAACATTCAACACGTACACTTTTTGTAATTGATGGCAGACTACAAGATGTCTAAAGAGGACATTTAGAACAGGGCTTTCAAAATACAGGTAGAGACCTACCAGTGGGTCATTATAGCGATGTAGTGAGTTACAACTAGCATTAAAAATTAGAAAATATCGGAGTCATCTTTTATTGTCTCACTGTCAATACAAGAACTGTTTGCGACAGTTTCTATCAGGTGGTTGTAGGAATGTATGTACATGTGACGCAAAGTATAACTGTGGGACATGGTCAAAAATCTTTGAAAGTCAATACTCTATAATGGCACCTAGGGGTGGCAGTGGGGCTGCATTGAGGGGTCACATGGTCTTTGATGGTAAACAGCCTTGGGGATGAATTAGGCACAGCCATTTGTTAGCTGTGTGGCATGCGACTTGTTTTGTTTTTTTTTTTGAGATAGAGTCTGTCACCCAGGCTGGAGTGCAATAGTGCAATCTCGGCTCACTGCAACCTCCACCTCCCAGGCTCAAGCGATTCTCTAGCCTCAACTTCCAAGTAGCTGAGATTACAGGCATGCACCACCATGTTCAGCTAATTTTTGTATTTTTAGTAGAGACAGGGTTTCACTATGTTGGCCAGGCTGGTCTTGAACTCCTGATCTAGTGATCCTCCCACTTCAGCCTCCCAAAGTACTGGGATTACAGGCATGAGCCACCGTGTGCAGCCAATCTTTTTTATTCAGTTTTCTCAGTATTAAAAAAAAAAAAAAACCTACAGGTCATCCATGAGTGTTAAAAAAGATAACACAGTAAAGCATTCCTAATTGCCTCACACATTCATAAAATAAGTAATCGATTTCTCAGAACTTTTTGTGGTATTCCCTATGAAGTACATTTTAAGGATCTGAAGTTAAAGACAGACAGCAATACAATAACAGTAGGAGACTTCAATATCCTGCTTTCAATAATTGACAGAGCATCCAGACAAAAATCAATAAGGAAATATTGGACTTAAACTACACTTTAGACCAAATGGACTTAGATATACACAGAACATTTCATCCAACAGCAGCAGAATATACATTCTTCTCAAGCACACACACAGCATTCTCCAAGACAGGTCATTATTAAGCCACAAAACAAGACTTAACTTTAAAAAGATTGAAATCATATCAAATACCTTTTCTGACCTATGGTATGAAATTAGAAATCAGTAAGAAGTTTCAGAAAATTCAGAAATATATGGAAGTTAAACAATATGCTTCTGAACTACCAATGGATCAATGAAGAAATTAAAAAGCAAATTAAAAATATCTTGAGACAAAAATGGAAACACACCAAACTTTATGGGGTGCAGCAAAAGCAGTTTAGGAGGGAAGTTCATGGTAATACACATCCAAAAATGACAAAGATCCCAAATAACCTAAATAGCACACCTTAAGACATTAGAAAAAAAGAACAAACTAAGCCCAGAGTTGGAAGAACGGAAATAAAGGTCAGAGAGGAAAATTTTTAAAAAGGCATGGTATTCAAAAATCTTTTCAAATTGTAATAATCCACAAATACTGGCAACTATATTATGAAAGCTGAATTTTAAACCATGAGTGTATGAAACAACTAATTCACAGAAATATCTAACTGGAAATTAGTAACTGTAGCAACGTTAGCAATTTCCAATTTCATTCTATTTTAAGAGTTTCTCCAAAATACACTAATAAATTTTGTAGTTGCTTATGTAAAACGGAAAACAAGTAGATTTCATAAAAGCTACTTATTAGTAGAAGTAGCCAATTTTGATAAACAAGGTCAATTTTTCACAAATACAATATATTTGTGAGCAGCTAATCCTTAACATTAGATTCAGTTGACTAGCCCTAGACATCACCTTATTAAGGCATCTGTTCTTAACAACTAAGACCCATTATAGAAAAGTCACTCTCTGAAGTAATGTGAAGCTTTCTAAATTCTATCCCATCCTTTGCAAAATCATTTTATTCAGATAACATTCTGCAGGTGTCAAAGGAAAAAAATGAGTGAATAGATATCCTCTATTTGCCTGGTTTTGACCATGAATAAATATGTTTAGTTGTGTATCAAGATGCCCATTAAGTGTTAATTTGAAAGAGAAGACTGGGAAACACACTGAGAAGAAATGTGCAGTTACGTGCCATATCTAGTCTGCCTTTCATGGTGAAGCACTCATATCAGGAGTCGTGAGCTCAGGTTCTGGCCACGGAGCTGACTACAATGACACTTAACATCTCTGGCTTTAATGTCATCATGGTAAAAATTCAGAGGGTTTTTCTGCCTCCCAGAAAGGAAACCAATGGAAAAATTAAAAATCCTGCCAGCTGTTTCTATAAATCCTGATACCTTATAGTAAGGGCATAAGCTAAACATACCATAAAAGTTATTTCAGTTGTAATTTAAGGAAATCAAGAATATATCTCTCCTGAGCTAATTCAAATGTTCACATATGCTCAGAGTGACTTCAAACCTTACTTATTCATTAAAGTAACATCTACTAGGGACTAGGAATAAAGCATTAAGACATGCCAGGCACTTTCATCTTCATAGGGCTGAGATAGTAAATGAAGCAAATAAAGCAAGGTAATACAGAGCACTTGGTAAAGATTGTGGAAGGATTACTTTAGAACAGAATGGTTCAAGGAAGGGTCTTCAGGGATCAAGGTATGTAGCGGCCAGGGTAAACAGCATTAGCAACTCTTCTTATGGAAAAACAGACAAATGAGATTAAATTATATTAAATTCAAAAGCATCACACAGCAAAGGAAACAATCCAAAAAGTGAAGAAGCAACTTACAGAATGAAAGAACAATTTTGCAAACCACATAGCTGATAAGGGTTAATATCCAAAATATATAAAAATTCAACTCAATAGCAAGAAAACAACCCAATTAAATGAGCTGAATAGATATTTCTCAAGAGAAGCCAACAGGGATGTGAAAGAATGTTCAAATATGAATCATCAAGGCAATGCAAATTAAAACCACAAGGAGACATCACTTCACACCTGTTAGAATAACCATTATCAAAAAAGATAAGTGCTGAAGAGGATGTAGAGTGAACCCTGTACACTGTTAGTAGGAATATAAACTAGTACAGCCATTGTACAAAACAGTATAAAGGTTCCTTTAAAAATTAAAAATAGAACTAACATAGGATCCAGCAATCCTTCTACTGGTAGGGATATTTCATTTCCAAAGGAAATGACATCAGTATGTCAAAGAGATATCTGCACTCCCATGTTTACTGTAGCACTATTTAAAATGTCCAAGATATGGAATCATCCTAAGTGTCCATCAACAGATGAATGGATAAAGAAAATATGGCACATAATGTTCGTCCACAGCATGAAACTGGAGGACATTATAAGTGAAATAAGTCAGACACAGAAGGACAAATACCACATGATCTCACTTACATGGCAGAATCTTTAAAAAATATCAACTCATAGAAAGAGAAAGTGGAATGGAGAGGAGACTGGGAAGGTATTGCTGAAAGGGTACAAAATTTCAGTTAGAGGCTAGGCGTGGGGGCTCACACCTGTAATCTGAAGCAGGTGAATCGCCTGAGCTCTGCAGTTCGAGGCCAGTCTAGGCAATATGGCAAAACCCTATCTCTACAAAAAATACAAATAATTAACCAGGTGTGGTGGTATGCACCTGTAGTCCCAGCTACATGGGAGGCTGGGGTGGGAGGATGGCTTGAACCTAGATCATGCCACTGCACTCTAGCCTTGGCAACAAAACTAGACCCTGTCTTAAAAAAAAAAATCAGAAGGGAGAAATAAGTTGAAGAGGTCTATTGCATATCATGGTGACTATGGTTAATAATATATTGGCCGGGCACGGTGGCTCATGCCTGTAATCCCAGCACTTTGGGAGGTCAAGGGGGGCAGATTATATGAGGTCAGGAGTTCTAGACCTGCCAGGCCAATATGGTGAAACCCTGTCTCTACTAAAAATACAAAAATTTGTGGTGGTGGGCACCTGTAATCCCAGCTACTCAGAAGGCTGAAGCAGAATTGCTTGAACCCAGGAGGTGGAGGCTGCAGTGAGCCGAGATTGTGCCACTGTACTCCAGCTTGGGAAATGGAGAAAGACTATGTCTCAAATAGTAATAATAATAATGCATTGTATTTTTGAAAATCCCCAAATTTACAGATTTAAAGCAATCCTAACCAAAATCTATGCAGGAACTTTTATTGTTTTTAAGAAGTCAACAAG
Source organism: Aotus nancymaae (assembly GCF_030222135.1). Lineage (NCBI taxonomy): Eukaryota > Metazoa > Chordata > Mammalia > Primates > Aotidae > Aotus > Aotus nancymaae. Next base: position 38,778,464 of record NW_026988413.1, read on the forward strand.
CTCTTTAAACACATGACTTCCCTTTTAATCTGGATTTTTTGGTGTGTCTGCTTGGTTTTCTGAAATAAACATAGCACACGGCTATTCAACTTATTCTGACTTAGAGCTGAATTATTCCTATGGTGACCACCCATTCATTTGGGGCCTTTTATTCTCTTTAGGAAGAGAAAACTGACTGACCAAGTTTATTTGACTTCTAGGTTTCTGTGCTAAGGGACCTAAACAATGTTCTATTTTCTTCCTAACAAATCCTTCAAGGGGTATTTATGTCCAAATATTATTATATTTCCACCAAAATATTTTTTGAGGTAGAAGCAGCATGAGTTGGTTTTATCAAACCAGTTTATTACTCAGAACTTCCCGACAATTTACCAGGAGATTTCAAGACTGGCTTTGTGAGTAATGAAATTGGAACTAGTGTAGTATGCAGCCCCTGTGTGGTGTAATTTGAGAGGCAAGGTGTGGTGTGCCTGCTACGCTATCCCTCTCTTCCTTATTTCTTGTTTTATTAAAATGTGATACATTATTTTGTGTTATGGTAAATAGAGAATTGAAGTAATGAAACTCCTCCCTGTGCTGCCCATGAGTGATCTGTATCACTGACCATGCGACCCTTCCCTGCACCTGGGTTTTTAACTTGGAGCTAAGGTAGCTTATAACTCCTGAACTCTTCTATAATTCATCAGGCACATTTCAAATAGTTCAGATTTTATTTTCCTGCCCAAATGCTGAGGGAATGGAATCAGAACCCCTGCATTTAGTTAGAGAGAAAGAATCAGATACGATTGAGGATCTGGGCTTTTAACATGGGGTGATATCCCACGTGTATGTTGTTATGAGGGGGACAGTGACTAACGACCTGCTGGAACAGGAAGTGGAGAGCGACAAAGCCAAGAGAAAGATGCGCTGAAAGCCAGAAAAGCGGACACGAGGGGAAACAAGGCAGCACAGGCTGAAGTTTAGCATTTTGGTAAAGAGATATTCCATCTGGCTTGTCTTAGCTGAGTCCAGGAACTTTAAGGGGGAAAAAAATGTTCCATGTATTTGCTACCAACCAAACTCTGTCAACTGCTTGAAGGCAAAGTCCATTCATACCTTACGCATTTCTTTTGGTTTCCGATATCTAGTACTACCATATACAAGTACTATAGGAGATACATGTTTGACAAGAACTATAAAAATACGATGATCATCATGACGATCATCATGATATAATGGTGGTGTCCTAGCCTAACCAAGAACCCGAGTTCAGTTCAAGTTCCTCTCAAGTAAATTTGTGAGAGTTTTTCACTCTCACCACCTCCTTCACCACCATAGGAATCTATCATGTAGGCTTTTAGAACTCCTGCAGTCACATTACATGGAGTAAGTGGATAATAGGAGGGCAAAAAACAAAGAAATAGAACTGGCACTGTGGAAAGTATAGGCAATCAGCTAGCAAACACTGTATCCTTGGGGGTCCTGAACATCTAAACAGGGCCTCTTGCTCTGGATATTGGCCAGCACCCATGGAGTAGCTTCTCTCTTGAACCATGTTTTCCAATATTTCCCAGTATTTCAGGCTTTGGCATTACCCAACCCCTTTTTTGGTCTTCCTTTTCCACCTCCATTATTTCATACCCACCAACCCCCTTCTCCCTTGCAGAAGGTGCTTGGGTTCCTTTGATGCTTATGCTGTATTCTCTCTCAAGAGTGTCTTCAAAATATTTTAGCCAGGCTACAGAACTTGAATACTTATTTAACCAAAGAGACCATATTTCTAACTTCCAGTAAGCTGTCAAGTCACTAATTTCACCAATAATAACTCATTTCTGACATTTATTACACTAATTAGCAAAGACTCTAATGTCAATCAATAATAAAGTTAGAGAAATGCTTGTGGTAGCCGCCTCTGCATTTTTCTAGGATGCTCCTGTGACATGGATTTGTAATTAAGAAGTACTAAGTGATAACAGAAAATCCTGAAAGTAGCTAGAAAAAAAGCATGTTATAGGAAAGAACTACTTCAGGTTTATCATAAACTGTATTCTGCAGAAAAAAATAAAATATTTCTGAAGTGACGGACTAAAAACACTGTCAACCTAAAACTTCTATATCTAGTAAAAATATCTTTCTAAAACAAAGATGAAACACAGGAGAAGAAAACACATGAACATTTCAATACAGGCAGAAAAACATAAGACAAAATTTAACATTTATTTGTGATTAAAAAATAACTCTCAACTGACCAGGAAGAGAAGGCACTTAACCTGAAAAGTGCATCTGTAAAAAAACAACAAATGAATAAAAACAAAATAAACACAGCTAACATTATGTTCATCCCTAAGATCAGAAATAAGACAAAAATGACTACTTTTGCCTCTTCTAGTCATCATTGTACTAGAGATTCTAGCTAGTTCAAATAGACAAGATAAAGAAAATAAAACTTTGCACAATGAAAAAGTAGCAAATTTTTCTTTGCGGATGTAATTGATGTTACAAAAATTTTAAGGAATCTAAAAGTAAGCAGCTAAAACTAATAAGTTAGTAAGATCATAAGATACAAGATCAATACATAAAAATAAATTGTAATTCTACATACCAGCAAATTGAATTTTAAAGATATTTATAATAGCATCAAAATTAAGAAATATCTATGGGCACTTTAATAAAGTATGTAAGATGTGTACCCTGTAAACTAAAAATCACAGAGGTGTACCATGTCAATGGATGAGAAGAATCAATATTTTTAAAATGTCAGTTCTCCCCCAAATAATTTATAGATTCAATGCAATCTCCATCAAAAATTTTTGTAGCATTTTTCTTCTTTTTTATGAAAATTAATAAGCTGAATCCAAAATTTATATGGAAATACGAAGGATATCTAATAGCCAAAACAATTGTGAAAAGAATAAAGTTGTAGAATTGGCATTAACAGTAAAGACTTTACTATAAAACTACAGTAATTAAGATAAGGTAGTACTAGCACAAGGACAAATATACAGATCCTGGGACAGAACAGAGTTCAAAAATCAACCCACTCACACATGCTTAATTATTTTTTTATAAAGTGCCAAAGTTGTTCAATGGAGAAAAATATAATCTTTACAACAAATGGTGTTGAAACAGTTGTATATCAATAAATACCAATAAAAGAAAATGCTAATCTTTAATTTATAACATATATAAAAATCAACTCAAATGGATGACAGAGCTAAGTGTAAGAGCCAAAATTATACACCTTCTAAAAAAATAGGAAAAACTTTGACTGCAGATTAGGCAAGATGTCTTAGGACACAAAATACTAACAGCCGAATTTGCCTGCTGGCAACTCAAGCCACATCTAAAGAAGCTGATGAGATGCTTGGATGCCCCAACTTTTGCATTATTGAGAAATTCAAACCAAATAAGCCCCAGCTTACACAAGAGAACTCTCTCTCCAGCCATGCTATTCCACCACATAAACCCCAAGTCAGTTCTCCCTCCCTGCTCTCTCAATCCATTTTTAGACTTGCTTGGGAGCCTGGCCTGCTTTTCTCAGAAGACCTCATTATATGAGTAATAAACTTTTTCATACCATCTTGAGGTGTATGTGTATATGTATGTGTATGTGTGTGTTTGTGTCATATTAGCTTTGATAACTGAACCAAATTTTGGTTGGGCAGTTCCAGTTCCTTTGTGGGATGACCACAACACTATCTTCCTTCTCATCCTTTGAGACACTAAATATTATTTTATACCTCACTTAATCCTATAAATACTTATAAGTATCTTGGCCTTTAAACCTAATATTTATCCTATGTACTTGACAAGCATTACTCTGCCAGCTTATCCTTTATACAATGTTCACAACTGGGCAGTCACATCAGTCCTGTGGTTTGTATTTATTTATTTATTTACTTATTTCAGCACAAGCCTACACCCTGTTAGGGTCACAACTACCAACTTCCCCATTCATTACAGCATTTGCACTGCCAAGATGGATCATTTTGTTTCTTTTCATGCCTTTCTTGACAGACCTACTTCATTTTCACTGTAGACTTTTAAAAAATGAAGTCCAGAATCACAATCATACAGTACCTTGGGAGCGACTTGAGAATAGTCATTCGAATGTCTGCCTTCTAATTTCAAATCAAGCCACATTTCTCGCTGGATATAGTCAATCTGCATATTGTAGAATCTAATCAGTATAGTCTCTTTAAAGAGTCTTCAACAGACTTATGCTTCAGGGGACACCATTGATATACATTTACATAGAATTCCATGTGAATGATACCTCCCTTAGACTGAGAAGTGTCCACCTTCCCAGAGTATATACCACTAATGTCCAAGCTGAAAGACAAAAGCCTGCCCTAAATTAAAGAGTTATTGCAAATCAAAACCACAATGAGATACCATCTCACGCCAATTAGAATGGCGATCACCAAAAAGTCAGGAAACAACAGATGCTGGAGAGGATGTGGAGAAGTAGGAATGCTTTTACACTGTTGGTGGGAGCGTATATTAATTCAACCATTGTAGAAGACAGCATGGCAATTCCTCACAAATCAAATACCATTTGATCCAGCAATCCCATTACTGGGTATATACCTAAAGGATTATACATCATTCCACTATAAAGACACATGTACACATATGTTTATTGTGGTACTGTTCACAATAGCAAAGACTTGATACCAACCCAAATGCCCATCAATGATAGACTGGATAAAGAAAATGTGGCACATATAAACCATGGAATACTATGCATCCATAAAGAAGGATGAGTTCATGTCCTTTGCAGGGACATGGATGAAGCTGGAACCATCATTCTCAGCAAACTAACACAAGAACAGAAAACCAAACACTACATATCCTCACTCATAAGTGGGAGTTGAACAGTGAGAACACATGGACACAGGGAGGGGAACATCACACACCAGGCCTGACAGGGGATGGGGGACTAGGGGAGGGATAGCATTAGGAGAAATACCTAATGTAGATAATGGGTTGATGGGTGCAGCAAACCACCATGGCATGTGTATACCTATGTGACAAACCTGCACATTCTGCACATGTACCTCAAAACTTAGAGTATAATAAAAACAAAAAATGAAAAATAAAAAGTTATTGCTTTAAAAACTCAAGTGAGTGATTTATCTATGCCGAAGACAAGATGCACATTGCCAAAAATTACACAGATGAAGTATACAAGGTTTCATAGGACTTTCAGAACAGTCACAATTCTTGACTTTTGAATTGGCATATAAGTCTTAAAATTCTATAGGGCACTTAGGTATTTGCCTTTTTATTGAAAATTTTTACAAAAATTAAACACTTTTAATATCCAAAGCAAGAATCTCTGAGGAAACTAATATGCCACACCCAAATATAAATAACTCTTCTCCAATTCTACCACCACCACCACCACCACCACCACCACCATCTCCTCCATCTCCTGTCAATCATACTGTGAGCTAATCCAGCTGCTTATGTTGCCTGCTAGTCATGGCACTAATGAGATGCTTTAGGAATCTTTAGGGCAGGGCAGGCAGCGAGGGGGGGGACCTCACTCTTTTTCCAGCTCACTTCTGTACTTCCCAACTTGAGAAGACAGCCTTTTTTCCTTTTTTTTTTTTTGAGACAGAGTCTTGCTCTGTCGCCAGGCACCAGACTGGAATGCAGTGGAGCAATCTCGGCTCACTGCAACCCCCGCCTCCCGGGTCCAAGCAATTCTCCTGCCTCAGCCTCCCAAGTAGCTGGGATCACAGGTGCGTGCCACCACGCCCAGCTAATTTTTGTATTTTTAGTAGAGACGGGGTTTCACCATGTTGACCAGGATGGTCTCGATCTCCTGACCTTGTGATCCGCCCGCCTCGGCCTCCCAAATTTCCTTTTTTTTTAAAAAAAAAATTGTATCGAAAGGGTCAGTTACGCTATCTTATTTTTTTCCTAATTAATCCCTGCTATTTTCAAGAATTTATCGGTTCTCTAAGCAACATTACAAGGGTTCATGTAAACATAAAGAAAGCACTAGAAGCAACTCGATACCTAATATGATTAAAAATACATAAATAAATAAATAAGGATTTAAACTTTTGTGAACACCCTTGATAGTTCAAAATCGCATCAGAAACCACGCGCTCACCTGGCCAACACTCACTATCAAAGACAACACACAACTTCATGACTCCAGATAAAACTACTTGGCTGTAGGATATAGTACTATTCCATGAAAGCCACTGTATTAAATTCAAAGAATATCGGGTTTAGATATATCAGTTTAATACCAAAATACCTAGCCAATTCATCTCTGAATTAGAACTCTAGACTAGCAGAGAACTTTGAGGACTTTTTATGCAAGTCTGCAATTTTATAGAATTGGGAACCAAGGCCTACAGAGATTAAATAATTTGCTTAAGGTAATAAAACTACTTAGTGACACTATTAGACTGAAGCCCAGATTTTTATGACTCATGGTGCATCACTCTTTAATCCTGATCCTTTGTTTCTGTCTGCCCCAAAATCCATCCTTTTAACCACTACTGGTGACACACCATTGCTTTTTTTTGGGAAATAATTCCTTCCCTCTAGTCAAGAGCTAACTTCCTCCCCAGCTCCAAGAGTTAGCATGTGGCCAGTCCAGGCCAATCAGAGCCCAAGACACTCAACTCTAGGACTATGTTTCAGCTTTAAATAGAAGCCTTTTCCCCACTACTAGCATCGTTGAAAGGATGGATTGTAAGTCTGTCACGAGAGGCAACCATCCTGTCACCTTGAGAGTCAAGACTCCCTTAGAATGGAGTCAGTCCAAAAAAAAAAACAAGTAGAACAAAATTGAGCCTTAATGGTAGACTGAAGCAGTGAGATTTGGCAATACCTACAGAACCCTAGTTCCATGTGAGCCAATACCTTCCCCTTTTTTTTTCTTAAGCCAGTGTGAAACAGACTTCTGTCTCCTGTGACTGAAAGTCTTGAATACCCTAACTTTCCACTATAGCATACCAAATTTAACTTAGTCATGGAAAAGGAAAGAAAGCCTAACCCAAACCTGTCAAAGATATTCCCTAATCATAGTGCAGCTGAAATATTTCTTTTTCCTTTTCAATGGCGTGCTTTCACATCATGAGATAAAGTCTTAGAAAATTACACTTTGTTCTGCCTTAAATTTTGAAGAAAATTGTGTGTTTCGTTGTGGTCACTAGATCAAATGGAGGGTAGAGAACAGGACTCAGTGTGTATTTCTCCACATCAATGATCTAGAAAAGGAAGAAATCCAAGCTAGAGAATATATGTCAAGAAAATGATATATAACAGATATAAACCATATTATTGTGAATACGTTAACTTTTAAAAATTCTTCCAATTGAACACTCAATCTTTTTTTAAAAAATTACAAATATATAGAGACAGAAAGTAGATTAAGTGTTGCTTAGGACTGACTGAGGGAGATGGAAAGGATGGAGGCTGATAGCTAAAGGGAATGAGTTTTCTTCTTGAGGTGATTCTAAAATTGATAGTGGTGATAGTTGCACAACTGAATATACTAAAAGCCACTGAACTGTATACTTTAAATGGGAAAATTGTATGACATCCTATGTGTATGTTAATTATATCTCAATAAAGCTGCCATACCAAAAAAAAAAAAAACCTAACAAAAAATTGCAATGGACAGTGTTTAGCCATGTTTATTAACCTGGCACTTGCCTAATGGAAAGGGATGGTTTTAAGAACAATTTGGAAAATATTTGGGAAAGGATTGCCAAATCCTGGTGCTAGAGGATTATTGGATCAAAGATACAATTGCTTGTTGAAATGGAGCTCTGAATGGCCTCTGTATGTAGACAACCAGAGTCTCTGAGAACTGTAAGCCAAAAAAGTAAGAACCTTAAGTCAAAGGAAGGGCATCTCACCTCCCCACCTCTCAAAGAATAATATAAAGTACAAAAGAAAAGAGCTGAGAGTTAGGCTTATGGAGAACGGAAAAAATGTTCTCATCTGAGTTAGAAAATGTTCTCACATGAAGTTTCTACCACATCTGAGAGAGAAGACTAAACCTCCCTAAGAGAACTTTCTTAACCACCCTGAGGTACTGTCCATTTACATCCTTTTCTTTATGACATTAAGTTTCCTGCCTATTCTCCAACTCTAACAGACCACATTTTTTTTTCAAGTGCAACAACCCAGCCTGCTGCCTGGAAGGATAAATACGTCTTCGTAATCCTAAAAGTAAATACTGTTAATACAAAAGGATTATTAAAATGAGAGCGTGTTTTATTGACCTTGACAAGGTTTCCTAAAAGATGATGTCTTCTCGTCTGAAGAAAAGGCACTCTGATAAACCAGTAGTAGAAAACTAGGCAAAAACTGGAGAAAAATTTATTACCAGAGTTTACCTCTAAATTGAGAGCAAAAAACCTCCGGAAAGGATATAAAAATTACTAATCATGATGCATCTAAGCACTGGCTATGTGAGTAAACTGCATCAGAGGAGTCTCTTGGAGGGGCTTATTTAATTGGACAAGGGTTCCATGACTTTTATTCACAACTATTAAATATTTACTGGTACCTCTGCATAACACTGCAAAGCCTCAAGTATATCAGTCAAGTGTCAAGGGTCTTAAATGTGTTTTCTTGACTGGAGTTCACTGTGTCACATTTAAAACGAAGATAAGGAGGCTAAGCATAGCTAGTTGCTGGACTGTGTTGAACTCATCTGAAAAATTTAACAATAGCAGTGAATAATCTCCATACTGTTCAATAGGCACATTTCCCAAAAATAGTAGCAAATCAGTTTTTAAGATAGAGGCCCTGATTATACAACATTTTGCATATCTTGTAATTTCCAGTAGTTTTTATCCCAAGTAACTGGAAAGGTGGAAAAGGAGCTCGTTATAGAATTATTACTGAGGGTTGAAAATATTATTACATGTTACAATTCCATATTATAAAGAACTGGAGTCTCATCCAAGTGAAGAATCAACATTCAGCATTAGCTTGTTTACTGGTAAAATTGGATTAGATAATATATCAGAGCTACCCCGCTCCGTCTCTAAACCAAGAGCTTGACTATGATTTACAAACTCATTGGCAGATGAGAAAACTAAGCAAATACCTAAGACCTTGCCCTAACACTACCATGTACCAAGCATATGTAATTTCCTACCCAAAGTTATAACTCAACTAGTTCATCACAGTCTAGAGAGCACTTATTAGTGAAATAAGACATCACACAAATGTGCAAAAAGTACAAAGTGCATTAGCATCAGTTATATTTGAGAAACAGAGGAGAGGGCCCCAAAATGTCTAGGTTATATGAACAACATAATTTACCCAATTGTATTTGTAATCAAATACATGAGATGGTAGATTTAAAGAGGGACTGAGCAATTCATTAGTAATCTGGGCATGAGGTGGTCGCCATCAAGCCTAGATGAAGGCCTTGAAAAGGAAGATTAAAAAGGAAAAGAAAGGTCTCTGCCTGGTACAACAGTAGACATAGATGATAACAAACTTGTCACAATTATACTCACTTTATGAATCCCAAACCAAAGCCACCTCCATAAAGTCTTTGAGTCTCTCCTCTCTTTTACCCTCTCACATACTCTATTCCTCTTCTGAAGTTCCATAGACTTTATTTCTGCTTCTCTTATATCACGTATCATAGTCTGCCTTGCATCATAGGTATTGCTATTAAGTTACACATTACTTGACAGCAGAAATCCATTCTTATATTTCCTTCTTTGCTTCATACATAAGGCTCAATAAATGTATGTTTGTGTTAATCAGATAAAGTACAAGTTACTAATAACTTTAAAATTATAAAACTGGGGCAGTCTTGGAACCAGGCGTGACATTAACGGTAAAGAAATAAGTCACAAAATGTACCTTCTCTATTCTTACATCCTCTTAGAGGAAAATCATAATCCTGCTGTGTTAATGCCACTACACATCACAGTCCTTTATGGTACCCATTCTTAATGAGACCTTGTCAGGTCAAAGTCTCATCCTCTTTGAGTTTCTGTTGTTCTAAACCATCACTCAAGTTCCTTCCCCAATTCCATTCTCTCTTCCATTTCTAGCTAGAATAATCCTTATACTTCATACTTCAAAAATAAATGAGGCGACCACTTAGGAACTCCCTGGTCTTCCTGTTCTGTCTTGACATCCAGATCAGCCACAGTTCTATCAGGGTTTTACCATGAAAGTTCACTGCACAGATGTCCTGATGCAACATGCATAATTGCTGCTGACTTCAGCTGCTACACTCTGGGTCCTCCTCTCCATCTGCTCTGGGACCAGGCTTCCAGCATGCTTCTCCCAGCTGGCGACTGAGTATGGAGGGGACAATTCCATGCCCATTTCTGTGAGACATGCATCTTCTTTAACTGAAGGCTTTGTAACTCCATAGGCCTTTCTTGGAACTGGGTTACAGCAAGAGACACTTCCTACATAGTCCTTTCTTCCCCTCTCCGTCACAAGTGTCAGACTTCTCCTAAGGTCCAAAAGGTCTCCCCACTTTCTCTTGCTCTCTTCTTTATTCTTCACAAGCATTATCCCAACGAATCTCTTGCACATCTAATCATATCTTTATACTGCTTCTTAGAGAAAATGAACTACTTATTACAAAAGATAGTAAGAGGAAGCTTTTCCCTTTCACCTACACAATTAATTACTCCAGGACTTCGCTCTCTCAATGATCTACTTGGTTGCCTTCATCTTCCCTTGCTGTGGATCTTTCCCTTGAGCCTGCATGTCACTCAAAAAGCCCCTCTGAAGAGACAAAAAGGAGTACCTTCTAACAACCGACATCTCCTCCCAGATTGTCTAATCCAGCCTTGTCTTCCTCTCCTTTATTCTTTAATCAACTAAAATTTGCTCTACGCCTACTCCATTAGTGAAAATGCTCTTCCTAAAATCACCAATGACCTTCTGGTCTTCAGAAGCAACAGGTAGTTTTTAAAGCCTTCAATTATTTTTTAAGTTCTGGGATACATGTACAGGATGTGCAGGTTTGTTTCATAGTACAAGTGTGCCATGGTGGTTTGCTGCACCTGTCAACTCATCACCTAGGTATTCAGCCCAGCACACATTAGCTGTTTTTCCTGATGCTCTCCCTCTCCTCACCCCCCTCCCCACAACAGGCCGCAGTGTGTGTTGTGCCCCTCCCTGAATCTATGAGTTCACATTGCTCGGCTCCCACTTATACGTGAGAACATGCAGTGTTTGGTTTTCTGCTCCTGCATTAGTGTGCTGAGGATAATGGCTTCCAGCTCCATCCATGTCCATGCAAAGGACATGATCTGATTCCTTCTTATGACTGCATAGTGTTCCATAGTGTATATGGACCACATTTTCTTTACCCTGTCTATCACCGATGGGCACTCAGGTGGATTCTATGTCTTTGCTATTGTGAATAGTGCTGCAATGAACATACATATGCATGTATCTCTATAATAGAATAATTTATATTCCTTTGGGTATATATTCAGTAATGGGAATGCTGCGTCATATGGTATTTCTGGTTCTAGGTCTCTAAGAAATCACCACACTGTCTTCCACAATGATTGAACCAATTTACATTCCCACCAATGTTGTAAAAGCATTCCTATTTCTTCACAGCCTTGCCAGCCTCTGCTGTTTCTTGACTTTTTAATAATCACCACTTTGATTGGCACGAGATGGTATCTCATTTTGGTTTTGACGTGCGTTTCTCTAATGATCAGCGGCGTTGAGCTTCTATTCATGTTTGGTGTTAAAGCGTTTGATTTTTAAGCGTCTCCTGCCCCCATAAAGCCTTTCTCCTTCCATGGCCCCCATGACACCAAGCACTGTCGGTCTTTCTGCTCTGACGGTGCTTCTCAACCTCCTTCACTGGAATGTCTTCTGTTCACTCCAAATATCCAAGCACAATTTGCCCTTGAGAAATCCTCTTCAACTCAATGCAATTTTCCTGAGGGATCTCATCCACTCCCATGGTTTTAACCACTTATATGCTGATATTTAGTAGCACTATAGATGTATGTGGTGGCTAGTAAATTTGATCTAATTGGCTTGAAGTAGAAGTCAGACAGTGACTTCAACATTGTCATGTCCACATCTGAACCTGTTTCTTCTTTGCTTTCATGAGCTCCTATCCTTGGTTTCCTGTCTCAGTTGTCAGGAGAGTAAAGACAAACATGCAAGTCACCCTGATTTTGTCTCTCTAAAAGTTAGGAGGTACATGGATAGTAGTTTCTAACATAAAATTCTGAGCTTGGTTCTCCATATCTCAATTTAAGGTGATGACGTCTTATGTATAAAAGATAGGACAACCAGAAAGAAGCTGGCAAGAGAAAAGCAGAAAAATATAAAATTGGGTGTAATAAAACTTAAAATTGGAAGGACCATCTGGTCACTCCTCTGCCTTTTGACAGATATGGAAATAGTATCCTTATCCCCAGTTTACAGATGCATAGCTTGGACCCAGAGTGATTAATGTAAAGCTACCTACCAAGTCTGCTGTAAAGAGGAACTGAAACCCAGGATGATAGTGTAGTACACCTCATGCTGCACTGACAGGGGGTATGAAAGTCCCTGTTTAGCTGTGGGGAATACGTTCCAAGACCCCCAATGGATGCCTCAAACTGAATATAGTACTCTACCCTATATATATATATATATATATTTCCTATACATACATATCTATGATAAAGTTTAGCTTGTAAGTCAGACACAGTAAGAGTTAACAACACTAATAATAAAATAGAATGTGTATAGCAATATACTTTAGTAACAAGTATGTAAATGTTCTCTCTCTCTCTCTCCCTCTCTCTCTCTCACTGTACTATATTCAGCTATTTTCAGACTTCGGTTGACCTCACGTTACTGAAATCATGGAAAGTGAAACCATGGATAAGGAGGGTCTACTGTAAATGCAAGAGAGGTTAGGTCTTGCAGCAGAGGCTGCTCCACAGTAATGGGACACAGAGATATCCTTCATATGTCATCCTCACGCCATGCATCTCCTAGCTCAGGACATAATCTCAAATACCATCTGACAGTGTGGCATGTGTATCAATAGATCAAAGGGCAACCTAATCTCTTCTGCTTGTCACCAATGTGACAAGGAGCAATGGTGTCTCCCTGGGTAATAGACCACAAGACCACCAGCATTGAGAGGCCATTTGGGGTGAGTCATCCTCCTAATATGAACATCATATAAACATCTATGACCATCATTTCAAACCAGAGACATTTCACTGGCTGAAAGGGAAGAGAGTTCTGGCTGCCTTAAACTTGGCATAGTAGAGCTCAGAAAATCATGTACAATCTGATGAAACATGATGATTCCACTGGGATATTGGAGAGCAGACTGAAGTCATTACAGATTCCATTTTTTAAAGTTTATCAGATCACAACAATATTGTATAGTGGGCTTGTAACAGGGTCTAGAATTAGTCCTTAGTGAAGAATAACATCTAGGCTAGCCATGTAAATAAGCACACTAAATAAACTCACTAATCCTCAGAATAAGAACTTCACAATCCTTTCTTCCACAGTGGCTAATGATATCAAGTACTGACATTCCATAATGTAGAAGGCCCTGTGACCATTTTATCTGATTTAGTCTTTACTATAACACTCGGGGAGTTATTGTTTGCATTTGAGGAAATGTGGACCATGTAGATTAATTTTCCAAAGCCACACAAAACTTGTTCTACCAGGAAGGGACAACGCTGGAGTTAAAATTCAGGTATTTCTGACCTCAAAGATCTTGTTCTTCCACTGTGTTCCATGATAGACTGTAAAAGGATAATTATCCTTTTGTTGATGCTCCCATCACTGGTTTAAGTTTAATTTTAGCTGACTGCCATCATGCTGGAGCATGTCCTTGCCACCTCTCCCCAACTCCCATGTGTCCAAAAAGTGCAGAAGTGACATGAGAAGTATTTTCCCTACTTAGCCAGCCTAAATGTTTAGCTACCTCTGCTTGACGGACAACAAAGGTATATCTTCACGTTGAGATATTTTGGTTGGACAGGAATTTGGGGCTAAGGACACTATAGGGTTATAAAATTAAGTCCCATTCTTTCCAAACCCATCTCTATGTAATCACTGTATCTTCCTATATTTTCTTCCTTTGCTCATAGAAACTTACTCAAACGTAGATACACACATAAAGGATAGAAGACAGACACTTTTTAAGATATATGTGTGTTCAACTTTGAGAAACTACTCATGTTCAAGGAACTGCATTTACTTAAAATATAATTCCATGCGTTTTGACAGTTTGTACACCTATGAAACCACCAACAAAGTTAAGTTGCAAAACACTTCCATCACCCCACAGTGGGTGTTTTTGTTGTTGTTTTGGTTTGGTTTTTGAGATGGAGTCTTGCTCTGTCTCACAGGCTGGAGTGCAGTGTCAAGATCTCAGCTCACTGCAAGCTGCATCCCCAACCCCAGACCCTGGATTCAAGGGATTCTCCTACCTCAGCCTCCCAAGTAGGTGGGACTACAGGCTTGTGCCACCACACCCAGATAATTTTTGCACTTTTAGTAGAAACAGGGCTTCACCCTGTTGGCCAGGCTGCTCTCAAACACCTGATCTCAAATGATCTGCCTACCTTCTAATGTGCTGGGATTCCAGGCGAGAGCTACCACACCAGACCACCAGGGTAAGTTTTTAAAAATAATTTTATATTTTATGTATTAGAGTTTATTTATGTATTATTTAGGTAGGTCAATATATCTTGCAAAATATGAAGTGTGGACATTTTTCTAAGTCAACAACAAATACAGCTCCCACACATTCTTTTAATAGCCAAATATATGTGCACTTATACATACACCATAACTTATATATCTGTTTCCTTAACAATGGACTGTATCCAGGTATTTCTGGTCATTTTTGGTTACTTTTGCTATTGTAGTCAAGGCCACAGTAAAATCTTTATGCTCTATATTTAAGTATTGTTAATTTTGTTTCTGTAGGATAAATTCCTAGAAAAGATTTTGCTATATATAAGGCAATAGACATTTTTCAATTGTGACCTGTAATACTTTGTAGAGAGACATCCTCTAACTCAGTGCACCTCAGAAAGTCATCACTTCCTTCTCTCACACTGGGCAATGTTATACCATACAAAATAGCAGGTGCCAGCAAGCTATGGACAGAGACTGTTCCTTCTAGTACTCTCAGGAAGCTTACAGTACTGGGAAGGACCACAGGGGGCCCCTGACACTGCCTGGCCTCCCTGTTTTCCTTCATCCCCTACAGGACATCTAGCTTTTTAGGTTTCAACTGTTCTCCTCTCTTTTCTCCAACACACCAGGGCTAGAGCTTTCCAATTTTCTTTTTCCAATGTTTGTTTCTACTTGAAAATATCTTCCAAGATCTTTACAAGGCTGGCAATTTCTAGTCATTCACATATGAAGGAAAACATCACCTTCTTGGGGAAGCCTCTCTACCTACTAGCTACCCAATGAATGACCTTCCTTCCTACCCTCCTCTCCATCATGCCATGTCTACTTCATAGCACTTTCCACTACCTGAATACCATAGGCTCTGTAGTCAAAATCCCACCCAAGTGTGAGTCTTCCCCACCCACTGCCCCTTACAGTCCAGTATTCACACAATCGCCATGGGGTCCCCCTTTAAAATTCAAGTACATTCATGTTGCTCTCCTGCTCAAAACTCTCTGCTTGCTTTCCCACAGTACTTGGAACAACAGCTCTTGTTACATTTTACCAGGCTCTTTGAGCCCCAGGCTACCACTCAATCCCTTTCTTTTTCCTGGTTCACATCAAGAGGCCTCACTGGTCTCCTGTTCTTCCCAAATACACCGGGAACTTGCTCTCTTCAAGGTCTTTGTATCTGCAGTTCCTCCCGCTAGAACACTAAACCCAAACTTCGCAAGACTCATTCGCTGGCTTCCTTCAGAGCTCAGATCAAAAGATACAAAGCTCTCTGACGCTGCAACCCTTTGCCTGCTTCCTATTTCTTGACAGCAGTTATCACTAGCTAATGATATTTGTTTGTATACGTATCTACTCATTTATGCATTGTCTCCCTACAAATAGAATGTAAGTTCTATGAAGTCATGGACTTTATTCTTTTCACCTTTTCTTCATTCTCAGTGACTTACCAGGTCAGTTCTCAATAAATATTGCTTTGTGAGAACAAATGAAATTACACTTGTGTATCTATCTCCAAGCCAGAACATAAACTCTCTGTAAACAAGGACCTTGTCCCTTTGGTTCACTATTTTGGCCCCAGCACTGCTCATGACACATGATAGACCTTTAATATGTATTTGTTAAATGAACAAATGAATGAATATAAACATGGAACTGATGGAGCTTGGGACGTGGTGGTGATTATTTATGTATAAGTATTTATTTGAATCACATTTGGTTTAATTTAAATGGATTTAGTATATTTAGAAGCAAATCTTCAAGACTACTTGTACTGAGGTGAATAGTATGCCCCAAAATTCATGTCTATCCAAACTTGTGAATATGGCCTTATTTGGAAATAGGATCTTTACAAATTTAATCATATCAAGATGAAGCCATACTGGATGAAGGTATCCTTAAGGTTAAGAAGAGAGAAATTCAGCCACACAGAGGGAGACCACCACGTGATGGAGACAGAGATTCAAGGGATACATTTACAAGCCAATGAACACCAAAGATTGCTGGCAACCACCAGAAGCCAAGAGGAAGCAAGAAAGAATCCCCCACTAGAACCTTCAGAGAGCACATGGCCTTGCCAATACCTTGATTTCAGACCTCTAGAACTTTTGAAACTATGAGAGAATAACTGTTTTTTAATCCATCTAGATTGTGGTCCCTTGTCACAGCAGCCCTAGGAAGCTAATACACTATCTCTTTTAAAAATGCTGTTAATCCTAATTTATAATGGGACTAATGTTGAAAGGATGCTAAAGCGTTTGATCATGATCTGCAAGTTCCTCATTTTGAATGTTGGAGATTCTGTAAATGACAAGATTGTTCACAGCAAGGAACTAACCATGAGCTTGTATGGCCTGTTGAACCTTTGCCTGAAGAAATTTGAAGTTATTTCCCCATGCCAGGTAATGTGTGCTCAGTTAAACAGCAGATGAGGTGAGCAAACACACATTGCTATGGCCTCTACTGACAGGAAGCCAAAAACATAAAAGGCGTTGAGCCATATGAATATATTCTGAGACAGCCTTCAAGAAAGCTAAAACTTACGTAAGTGTAACAAGAAACACGCCTAGACAGGTATAATACTCATTGAACAGCATTCTATAAGGGATGAGGCTTATGTGGCCTGCACTCATTGGGTACCAAAATCTTAATTGAGATAGTCAGTTGAGGTTATAGATACATATCATGAACAATACCTGAAGTAGTTCTTTACT
This sequence comes from Aotus nancymaae, assembly GCF_030222135.1. Lineage (NCBI taxonomy): Eukaryota > Metazoa > Chordata > Mammalia > Primates > Aotidae > Aotus > Aotus nancymaae. Next base: position 38,795,815 of record NW_026988413.1, read on the forward strand.
CCAAGAAATTATGAAAACACAAGAATTGACAATAATTAAAACCTACCCTATGGCAAAATTTTACACATATAAAGTACTCCCATATCCGTCCCACTCACCCTCTGCTCCAGCAAACTTAGGCGGATTAATTGAGAGAGAACTCTGAGGGCTGAGCTTGGTGGCTCACACCTGTAATCCCAGCACTTTGGGAGGCCAAGGTGGGTAGATCCCTTGAGTCCAGGAGTTTGAGACCTGTCTGGGCAACATGGCAAAACCCCATCGCTACTAAAAATACAAAAAAAAATAAATTAGCCTAGTGTGGCAGCACATACCTGTGGTCCCAGCTACTCAGGAGGCTGAGGTGGGAGAATAACTTGAACCTGGTAAGTTGAGGCTCCAGTGATTGCACCACTACATTCCAGCCTGGATGATAGAGTGAGACCCTGTCTCAAAAAAAAAAAAAAAAAAAAAAAGAAGTTGGAGGCTAACTAGGGTAAAGAAGGCTGGATGGCTGAATCCCAGGAGAAAATAGGAATAATGTTCATTCATTCATTCATGTATCTTGGGATATTTTTTGATGTTGCAGAAAAATGGAGAAAGAGAAAACAATTTCTTGCCTATTCTAGAGGCAGAGCAAGTTTTATTCCCTTCTGGAAATTTCTGTTCAAATATAGGAGACAGGAAAAAGTGAAAAAGGCCACAGCTCCCATTATAGAAATTGCTAATTCTATTGTGTCAATCTATATGAATTTGATGTTTTCTTCAGCAAAATGGTCAAATAGTAGCTGTTTCATATGGCTCAAACTTGAAAGTTCTGCCTGGAGTTTTATGGAAGGTGCCTTCCCTCTCTGCTTCTTTTGGTGAAGTCACTTCCACGTTCAATTCAAAGTGAGCAGGATTCTTCAATATGCATAATTCTATTAAACAAGTCCCTTGATTCAGAGCCTGGTGGTTTAACTCCTTCACCTTTTCATGCCTATTCTTGGGGTAGGGCACATTAGCAGAACTCAGTTAATTTTAGAAATGAAGATGCTCTAATCAGACTTAGGAAATGGCATTTCTTTATCTTTTTTTCTCTAACTTGTATATGACTTTATTTTTAATATAAATTATATTTATGGTATCACTTAATTAAAATGACCCTTTTAGTTCTAGAAGCGTAATGGATTTTTTTATTCACTCCTAGCTGTTCTCCAACTAATGCAGGCCTAAACAAGTGCCACTGTCCACCTAGAGCTGTACTCCAAAGACAGCCTATGTAGAGAGAGGCCATTTCCGCAGACATCCAGTTACACTCTGTCTTAGTCCATTTTGTGCTGCTATAAAGAAGCAAAATACCAGAGAGTGGGTAATTTATAAAGAACATAAATGTATTCCTTGCAGGTCTGCAGATTAAGTCTAAGGCTGAGGTTCCCACATCTAACAAGGGTCTTCTTGCTTAGTCATCCATGGGAGAAGGCAGAAGGGCAGGAGAGCATGTCTGTTGTGGAGGAGAAGAGGCGAAGTAGGGAACTTATCTTTTTATCAGGAACTCACTTGCTGGCTAATTAATCCACTCCCATGATAATGACATTAACCCAGTAATGAGGAAGGAAGCCCTCAAGACATAATCAGCTCTTAAAGGTCCCACCTCTCAACGCTGTTGCATTGGGGATTAGGTTTCCAACAAGCTTCAGGGGACACATTCAAGCCATAGCACCTACACTAACCTAATCCAGTGATGCAAAGTCACACTGGCCTGACGGTTTGTCAGAGGAAATCAAACTGGTTTAGAAAATAAGGAGCAGGAGGCATAGCTGTTCTGTTATTGTTGTCTTCATAGCAAAAAATCTTGAAAGCAATAACCCATTTGGCTTGAGGGAAAAAGGAGACAACTTTCTAGACTCTGAGAAGATGTGCTAGAGCGCACTGGATAGAAATCAGGACAAACAGCAGCCAAGAAATACTTGCAGGACAGTTGCTTATTTCACATTTATTAATAATATTCTGCCAGCCTGTCAGCTTGATAGCAGTCATTTCCTGAGCTGCTCTACATGGCTACTCGAAAGAAAAATTCATCCATTCTGAGAAACAATGCAGGCTAACCCACCTTCTCCGTGCTGCTTTCTGGAGGCAAAGAGCTCAAAGGATCCAGGACAATAATATTTAAAGAGGATCCCAGCACACATTCCTTAGGGGCCTCTCATGTTTGCCATGGGTTTTTATAACCCAGACAGCAAGAGCTGTGAAAAAAAAATTTAGTGAGAACTGACAAGATAATTTAATGGAAGTTCTTCCAACAAATAGGATGTGTCTTCAAATAAAAGAACCGAGCCTTTCTGAAAGCCAAATGAACACCAATATAAAAGCCAAGGTCAGAAGTAGAGCCAAAAAGTTCTGTTTTGTTTTTATGCTGAGAAGATAAATATGATGCCAGCTGGTTGTGTCAACCTGGCCTCCTTCATAGGGGTATTGTCCCTTTTGTTTTAAATTTTGTTTTAATTTAAGCATGATCCCAACCTCTTCCCATGGCAAAGTTAAATAAAATATAATCACCCTGCTTTATGTGTCTTTCCTAGAATTGATTCTAGGTTTATATGGAACTTTAAGGTTTGTATAGCACATATTACTGATATTAGCTTTTTTTCTTTTTCCTTTTTGTTTTTTTTTTTATTTTGTGTTTTTTGTGTGTGTGTTTTTTTTTTTTTTTGGAGACAGGGTCTGGCTCTGTTGCCCAGGCTGGAGTGCAGTGGCACGATCTCAGCTCACTGCAACCTCTGCCTCCTGGGTTCAAGCAATTCTCCTGCCTCAGCCTCTGAGTAGCTGGCATTATAGGTGAACACTACCATGCATAGCTAATTTTTTGTATTTTTAGTAGTGAAGGGGTTTCACCATGTTGGCCAGGCTGGTCTTGAACTCCTGGCCTCAAGAGATCTGCCCACCTCAGCCTCCCAAAGTGCTGGAATTACAGGCATGAGCCACCACGCTCAGCCAGCTTTGTTTTTAACCTCAAAGGATAAAATATTGTAATAAAGACTATTGATAAACATATAAAAATTCCCTAAAACAAATGCAAAAGTATAAATAAAAACCTTAAGTGTCTTTGATAGAAATTAATTTTCATTCCCTTTTTATAAATGAATCCAGCTTTCTCCAAGGACCCAAACCAAGGGTAATTTGTTACAAATTACTTTGATCTTATCATGGAAAACAGTTTTCAAGAATTAGAAATGATTCTTGATGCTGACAGAATAGTGATCATCCCTGTTCTCAACATATTTGTTTTTAAAATTGTAAGACTCTCACATTATATTCACATGATCCAAGTCTCCAGAGCGTTTCAATGTCAGTGAACTGAAATCTTGGGTGAAATAAAGTTTGTTTTCTATGTGTTTGTTTTGGTAGGTACTACTAGGTAATTCGGTTACAGAGTTAATGAGATCAGGTTGAATTTGAACCACATATTGCATTGCTCCAAAGCCAAACAGCACAAAAATCACCTTTCTATTTTCTCTAACTGCTGTCTGAAGCCCAGGCAGCCCCCAGCTATGAAGATTATTGATTATATTGAGAGGTAAATGGATTTGACTTATAATAACCAACTTTAAAGAGCAACACATGTTCACATCAGCTGTCTTTTTTTGTGACTGGAGAACAGTATTCAGACTCTCTTTTCAGACTCGATGTTCATTTGTTTTGATATCGCTGTTGACTGAAACTGAGTCAATGCTGAAAATACTGAAAAGCTCACTGGAGATGGCTAAAAACGTACCTCTGCAAGAGGCTTGGCCCAGAAAAACCTTTAGGATCGCCTGGAATTCTTGAAGTTTGCAGTTGTAGAATCTTTGCTACTAAAGAGTAGGAGATTGATATATAAACTGTCTGCTTTCTAAGAACTAAAAATCCTGAAATGCCTTTCACTTAGTCAACCTCGATCATTTTAAAAGAAAAATAGAACTGAGTGCGGCACTATGAAACCCATTGTTATGGGTCTATTTGAATAGCATGAAAGAGACTTATTTGGCAATAGAACCATGCGAGAAAACTTTTCTACATTGTCACAGAGTCAGGGGTGGTGTAGCAGCACGTGTATACAGCCAGAAGACAGGGGCATTTCTGTGACTTATAGAATGACCAGAGGAGGTATCAGAAATCAGTGGGAGGAAGTAACGGGATTACCTCATACAACATTCTGATACGTGACCAGCTGCAGGAGGAGTCCCTCGCTGCCAGCACATGGATTCCTTTTGAGGATGGTGGGTCAAATGGGCTTATCCCTGTATGCATTGTCACGGGCCATGAGTAAAACACAAATCTGTTACACTAGCCACATCTAATTGAAGCAAAGATTGAGGCCCCTTTAGAAACAGAATCATATCTTCTCGCAAGAAAATGCACACATGGACAGACCCTCATTGTGGCATAAAATCCCAGGTAGTTATGAATCCCTGAAGCCTCCGTTAAAACTCAGAATGCTAGAAAAGCTGACCTTCACAGAGGTGACTTGGTAACCACGTCCAGTTGCAGAGCATCATAATGAGAGGCCAAAAACCAACTTGATTGTACAATCTCCGTTGTGTGAAGGGAACAAAAAGAAGACAAATTACCTGCCTGCCCTTTGATTGCAGGTAAGAAGTCTGTTGTGTGTTATTCTAGCTCCAAAGCCCTGGGACCAGGAGGAATTTAGCAGCTGATGAGGAAGTTTCCCATCCTTCCCCTCCTACCCACTATTCTAACAATAAACTCCTATCACTGCAGGTGACATGTATAAGATTCCTTCTTGTGACCTTGAAAAGCCCAACGAATTCAACTACCAGGATGTGAGATGGGGTGTCTCGCTGGGGTTACTCAACAGCCTGTGAGAAAGCTAGACTCCTCCCTGTAGCTTCACAGCAAAGATGGGACCAGCCCACATGCCAGCCCTTATCCTAGATACTGTTTGTCTTTATTGCAAAAACCTCTTGTTTTGCTTCTTATTGTGGGCATGGAAGTAAGTGGTTTCTGGGTAACTGAACTCTGAAATGAGTAATCCAGTAACTTGGAAAACAAGTGTCAACAAAGATTGCCCAATAAAAGGCTGTGAAGGTAGAAAATTGCATCTAATTAGAACCTGGACAGACTCCTGGAATTTTCTAGGTGTCCTTCAGTGTACAATGTTTCAAAAAGAATATTTGTCAAGATAAGTAACAACCAGAATCACACAGGTCATAGTAAATAGAAATATCATGGTGATTCATAAAGATCAGGTTGAAAGAGCATTCAGGATTCCACCGTTCCCTCACATATACACCAGTATACACCCAATCTCACATCCATGATACATAACATTAAGAGGGAATGAGGCTTGTTTATGATTTGGATCAATGTTCAAATCAGAAGGGAGATTCCATAAACAGGTTTGATGGAGAGGGCCTTGAAAAAAATGGATAATCATTTTTCCAGGATGAACTGTCTTAAGACAAGAATCTCTTATTTCGCATTTCTGGAATTGATAATTTTATGGAAAGTTTCAAGAAAGGGTTAAAAGAAGGCCAAGCAATTTTCTCAGCTGGATTATGGGGAAATTATTTTCTGTCTTCAGAAGAACTATGATCTCTGAAAAGTGATGTTAGGTAACTTGTAGTTGCTTGGGTAGAAAACTCTGAAGCTATCTGGAGTTGTTTGCTCACCAGCAACCATAAAGCAGCAGTTTCAGTAACAAGAAGTCTGCCTCTTCAAGCCAGGGGCACTTGAGCTCTCATCTCCTTAGGCCCTCACACATCCCTCAATGGGCTCTCATCTCTCAAACCTTCCCAATTTCCCCGGACTATCTCCCTGTGCCCTCCAGAGTCACCACCTTCTCAGCAAAACTTCCGGCATCTTCAAACAGCCGGTGAATGTTCCTTTCACCACATGGTCCTAATGAAAACCTGGTTCCTTTTAGGGGACACTGTTTTTCCGGGGGCCTTCTCAAGCAGGCTGCTTTCCTCCCCTAACATCTTTGATAGCCAGACATGTAGGTGGAGGATGACAGCCTCCTTGCTCCTTATCGTCACTTTCACACGTTGTCCCTCCCCAACAAATGCCCCTTTTTGAAGCTCTGACCTCAGACTGTAACACCAGACTACACTGGTCCTTCTTTGGACACTCATGTCAATTTGTTGGGGTTATGCTACTAAATTTGCTTCATTTGTTGAATGAAGCAAATGAATTGTTAAATTTTATTTCCAGGTTCACTGTCACCCTCACCTGGCATCATTCTTAGAGATTCTAGTATCAATGTAAATAATTCCTCCAATACCGTGACCTCTCAGTCCAACAACCTCTTTTCCTCCACAGTGCCTCTGCTTCTCACTCCCATATAACACCCTGACTTTGTCATTACCAACACCTGCATCTCATCCATGATCAATTGCACGCATTCTATTCTCCAGCCATCTCCTTCCCTCTCCTACCTCCAGAAACAGTGAGGCCCCACCAAATTCAGAATCCATCAAGCTGCCCTTTTCAATACTCCCCTCCTATTCCATGTCCTAATATCTCTTCTCACCTGGTTTATATTACATGATAATTAGTCTACACTTGGCGTCTCTCCTCACCTTCCTCATCCCCTCTCTTTCTATCATACTTGCTAGGCATAACCCCAAACTTAGTTAAATCCAGTTCTCCCTCTATTGCACGACTATACCTGTGTAGCTGAAGTGGTTAAAAATACAACTATCCTGTTCTTGTGTCAGTTTGCTGAGAATAATGGTTTCCAGTTTCATCCATGTCCCTGCAAAGGACATGAACTCATCCTTTTTTATGCTGCATAGTATTCCATGGTGTGTATGTGCCACATTTTCTTTATCCAATCTATCATTGATGGGCATTTGGGTTGATTCCAAGTCTTTGCTATTGTGAACAGTGCTGCAATAAATATACATGTGCATGTGTCTTTATAATAGAATGATTTATAATCCTTTGGGTATATACCCAGTAATGGGATTGTGAACAGAAAACCAAACACCGCATGTTCTCACCATAAGTGGGTGTTGAACAATGAGAACACATGGACACAGGGAGGTGAACATCTTACACCAGGGCCTGGGAGTAGGGGGCTGGGGAGGAATAGCAGGAGGTGAGGGGATTGGGGAGGGATAGCTTTAGGAGCAATACCTAATGTAGATGATGGGGTGATGGATGCAATAAACCACCACCATGACATGTGTATATCTATGTAACAAACTTGCATGATCTGTACATGTATCCTAGAACTTAAAGTATAATAAATTTAAAAAAATACAACCATCCTGACCAATTTCCTCTTTAAATTCACAAATTCTACTTCACATGGAGTATTTCCTGCTACCTGGCTACCTTTCTGCCTGTCTCTGCTTCATTCATTTCCATCTCCTCTTTCAGAGCTCCCCAATTCATGTGTCAAAACAGAATCAGGATGCCAGAAGGTATTACTTTCTTTAGCCATCTGGGCAAGTGGCAACCAGAACTCCTGAGCCATTTGCCTCCCGCCCCAGTAAACTTGGCCAGGGCTCCAAATCCCCTTCTAGTGGCCACTCAAATATTCTCATTTTTTATGTGTGTCATGACTTTAAAATGATGGGGGAAACTGTCTTAAGTGATGGTGCGTTATCTTACTCTCCTTAAATACCTAGTATCTTCTTTCCTATCCTCATTCTTAATTAAAGACATTCTTCCCTTCATATTGACAACAACTGTGTCAATTGAAAGGTAACTCACAATTTTCTATCCCCACATCTACCAAGCTCCCTTTTCTCCTATGTCTATGAGTGACTTTCCATCCTTCTCACCAAAGGTGATCCCTTCTCTTGTTCCCGGGGTTCCTTGCCCCTCACCTTTTCAAGGTATCCTGGAAAGACTTTCAATACTCCCCTGTTCTGCTGTGGGTGGGTATATGCAAACCTACCCCAAAACTTAGAAGCTGAAGCCAAAAAAGAGGCAGACATATTTAGTTTCTCAGAAAGAAATGTTTAACAGGGACTTATAAACAGAAGCCACGTCTGTATCTCGGTGGCAGGGAGACAAGATGGTGGCTTTCCACACCCTTACTTTCCATACCCCAGGCTTACACACCATAGGGAAAGGGTATATATGCACTTCAGAAAGGATGATAGGACAGTTGCTTGAGGGCAGCAGGATTTATGCTAAGTCCACGCTCTTACACACAAACAGTAGATAAAATAGAAATCTTAGAGGCATTACCCGAAGAGGGGTTAATCAGAAGTCAACATGGTGAATTACCATCCAAGAGAGAGTTGCTTTAGCCTCCCAGCTCCACCAAATGCCCCACCCCTTAATTGGTTATTTACACATCCGCTATACAAGTAGGATGTTATTTCTCTCACCTTTTTTGTTTGTGTTTGGGGTCTCACTCCATTGTCCAGGCTGGAGTGCAGTGTCATGATCAGAGCTCGCTGCAACCTCAACCACGTGGGCTTAAGCAATCCTCCCACCTCAGCCTCCTGAGTAGTTGGGACCACAGGCACATGCCACCATGCCTGGCTAATTTTGTTAAAGTTTGTAGAAACGGGGTCTCAAACTCCTGGCTCAAACAATTCTCCCGTCTCAGCCTCCCAAAGCGCTCGAATTATAGGCGTGAGCCACTGTTCCCAGCATTCTCCTACCTTAAAAACAAAAGCTTTCACCTGCCCTCAGTTTCCCATCCATTTACCAGCCATTTCTCTCCTTTCGCTTAGAAAAAACTCATGAAGGTCTTTCCTCAGTCTCTAATATTTCTCTTCCCAGTATCTTGAATGCTATTAAAATGCTCTTACAGCAGTGACAAGTGACATTCAAATTGCTATGTCCAGTGGTAAATTAGCATTCCTCATATTAATTAACCTATTGCATTTGACTCCCTCCTTCTTGAAACACATTCTTAACCTGGATTTGAACACCATTCTCTCTAAATTCTCCTTCCCTATATCATCTCGGTCTCCATATCTTTTCCAAGGCTTCCAAAGTTAGATTGTCTCAGGTTCTCAGTGTTTCTCTTCTATATTCATTCAGACCCTAGGTAATCTAATCTAGGAAGGTTCGAACTCTAAAGTACCTGCAGATCACCTGAGATCATGACAATAACCTAATACTGACTCAACAGTTCCCAGGTGGTGTCTGAGATGCTGCAGTTCTGAGATGCTGCAGTTCTAACAAGCTCCCAGGTGATGTTGATGGTGCAAGTAACAAGAATCTAGTTCACACTCGTGTTAAATGCAGTCTCCGTTTTGATGACTTTTATAATTCTGTCTCCAACCTGAATCTTCCTCCTGAACTTCAGACTCAGATTCCACTGCTTGCTTGTCATTACACCAAGACGCCTCAAACTTAACAGTGTCTAAAATGTCCTAAATCCTTCCCATCCCACCAACTTCTTCATTCTTCCCAGTCTCAATAATTTCATCCTTATAACGCCTCAGAACAAAATCTTTCACATCATCCTTGAGTCCTCTCCTTCTTTCCTACACTATGTACAATTCATCAGCAAATTTAGATGCTTCTGTTCTCAAGACAAATGCAGAATCTGACCACCTCTCAGATACCTTAGTCGTCATCTCTGGCCCAAGCCGCCGTGGTCTCTCACCAGGACTATTGCAGTAGACTCCTAACTGACCTCCCTGCTTCCACGCACCACACCTTTCAGTCTGGCCTCAGCACAGCTTCAGAGTCACCCAGCTAGAATGTCACTCCAATCACATCACTCTTCACTCAAAACACGCCAAAGGTTTCCCTTATCACTTAAAGTAAAAGCCAGTATTCTTACAGAGGCCGTAAGATTCTTCCAGAGGCAGTATTCTTAGAATATCTTCTAACCCTCTTTTCCCCCAAGATTCACAGCACCTCCTTGCTGCTCCTCCAACATCCCAAGCATGATTCTGCCTTTACATTTGCTCTTCCCTTTGTTTCAAATACTCTTTAAGACACCCACACAACTGACTTCCTCCTTCATGTTTCTGCTCAATTGCCACCATACCAGTTACTTTTTTCACCACGCTACGGCAAATTATCTAATTCTATGCTTTTTCTCTTTAGTTACCATGTGCTGTGTATTTTTTACATTGACTTATTCTTGTCCCCACCCACTAGAATGTAAGCCTCATGACACTGAGAACTTTGCCTTGTTTACTGCTGTGTTCCTAGCACCTAGAACCCATAGACGACACTCAATTTGTTGAATGTCTGGTTACAAATTCTCACTTGATGTCACCACCTCTTTTTTAACGAGCACCTCTGACGTACCCTCAGGTGCCAGGCACCAGCCTACCGTTGTCGTTCCCGTTGACAAGCTTCAGTCTCCCCGGGTCACACTGCTGCTAGGCTCCCCTGGTTTCCTGATCATTGCAGTTCTTTCAGCCAGCTGAAAAGCCCAATCAAAAAAAATCCGTGGTTCTCGACTCTCTGCATATTAGAATCACCTGGGAAGCCTTTCAAGCTCTCAGTAACCTAACCCCATCTTCCAAGATTCTTCTTTAATTGATTTTGGATGGAGTGTTTTCTCAAAATCTCCAGGTTTTCGTCATGGTCATCCAGGTGCTTATCTTCCGTAAGCAGACCCTAAGGGATGGCAGATGGAAACAGTGTTGATATAAAAACGTATTCCAGCTGAAAGGATTCAGAACCTGTCATTTTAGAATATTCCACTTCAGCATATTGATCATTTTAAGCTAAAAGAAACTGAGAACCAGCCAACACAGAAAAGCTCTACCGACTTCTCCACTACATAAAATAAATTATAAGTTCCCTCTTTTGTAAAGGAAATTTATATCTATAAAGAAAATCTTCATGAGTAAAATATCTGTACCAGGAAGAGAACTAATTTTTGGAGACAAGTTTATCACCTGAGAGACTTTTATCCACACGAGGCAACCTTTATTGACCATATATTTCCTTTACTCACCTTCCCCAAATTTGCCTCCACATCCCCCAAAAGCCCCAAACCCCTATTCCTTTCTGTAGCTCAGGGTAATATATAGGTCTCAATAATCTGGCCGCTTCCTTGAGTCTTATATTTTTGTGGGACTCCCATGTATATACACATAATTAAAGTTATATTTCTCCTGTTAATCTGTCTTATGTCAATTTAATTTGTAAACTAGCAAAATAACCTGAATGTGTAGAAGTATGCAATTTTTCCTTCCCTACACTGCCAATGCTAAGGATTTCCTATGCCCTTTCCATTTAGAATAAATGTTCTAGGCCAACCTTCCCCAAAACACAGGATATAAACGGCACAAGGAAATAGGGTTATGTAGCCAAACAAACTGAGAAACATTACACATGATATTCCACTCTCACCAAGTCAAAATGTACCTTTGGATATTGGAGACCTTGAGAAGTTTTGCAATAACCTATAGTAGCTCACTAACCAGATCAAGAAACTGCTGATTTAAGACAGTCTCACCCCTTGTTATTACACCTTTACAGACTTTGGGATGTGTGAGACAGAATCACTTTGACATTAGCAAGACTATTAAAAAAATCAAAGACAGAGGCATAAGCCTGAATCGTAGTAGTGCTAGAAAACATGAGCTTTATCCTGTGGTAAGCATTCTTATTTTCTCCGATTTCTGGAGTTTCACACCCCCTGGGAAAGTATAGCAGGGCTGGTTGGCTTTCTAGAGAGGAAAACATCACTAGAAGGTAGTTATCTGACTCCCTGTGTGGGGTACTGTAAAATCGCTTCCCTCTGATTAAAAATGAGCTAAATTTTCCAATACGCATACAAACTTTCTGAAGTTTCAAAATCTGGGAGTGTTGTGCAATTTCTAGGAATACCCTTCCTTTTCTAAGCCTCTTAGTTTTTAGAACCTCCTTCACAGAGATTGTGTGAAGAGCAAAATGATAATTATACATAAATGTTTCAAAGTCAATAATTTAAATTAGAGTTGTTTCAAAGAGTCATCCTGGAGATAAAAGATCAGAAAAACTGAAAAGTGAGGGAATGAATACTAAGCTAAAAGATAATTTCTAGAACAGTGAGGTGAGGAGCTCTGTGGACCAACCCATCAAAATAACCATTACTGGTAAAAAAAATTATCAATCATTTAAAGTCTCTGAAAATGGCCCAAAGGACATACAGCAAAAGAAGCAGTGTTTTCTCTAGAAAATATACTGATCTCAGTAAGAACAAAAATTTATGGCACTTCACCCACAAGCTGCTCCCTCTTCCCTCCCCCAGCTTGGTGTGATAGAAGCGCTACTTTAGGCTGATGTGGCCAAGATGATGGCATTCCCTCTTTCTTGAGTTTATAGCCTGGTAGTGTAGTATCACCCTGGGAAGTGCAGGTAAATAGCAATTCTTATCCCCTCAAGCCCCAGCTCTTCGTTGTAGTGGCTAAATTCCAGATGAGTGAAACTAAAAGGTCAGGGGCTCCTTTCCTGCCTGCAGTTCCCTTTGTCTTGATCTATTTTGTGCTGCTATAACAGAATGCCACAGCTGGGGTAATTTATAATGAACACACGTTTGTTGGCTTACAGTTCTGGAGGCTAGGATGTCCCATATCAAGGGGCCAGCATCTGGTGAGGGTTTTCTTGCTGTGTCATCCCATGGCAGAAGGCAAAACGGCCAAAAGAGAGCAAGAAAGAGAGAGAAGGGGGCCAAACTTGTCCTTTTATAATGAACTCACTGCCATAATGGCATTATTCCATTCATGAAAGCTGAGCCCTCATAGCCTAATCACCTCTTAAAGGTCCCTCAGGTCCTACTTCTTGATAATGTTAAAATTATAAGTAAATTTCAACATGAATTTGGAGAGGACAAACACTGAAACTGTAGCCCACTGTAGGACAGCCTTTCATCCCAAATATAGCAGGCCGAGAATACTGGGGCCTCAATTGCTCTCACCCCAGCTTGTTCATTGGGTAGAGGCTCTATGTCAGGAGAGGCAAACTTACTTAGCAGACCAGAGTCTCCCACCCCTACCCAGAACCTTGCTTTAAAGCATGGGTGTTACCCCAAGAGAGGTGGGAAATTGTACTTGCTCTTAGTTCTGAAGCAGTGGCTCAGAGATTTTACCAAAGCTTAAATAACACCAGTCCTTCAGCAACACAGTTTGAATTTTAGTTACCACAGTATATTAACTGTGAATAATTGCATAAACTATACACGCTACTAGCTCTTCAGTCCACAAATCACCATATAGCAGATGTGCATCATGATCAGTGGCCAATCACATCACTTTTTTCACAGTCTGTCAGTGATTGGCTGAGGTACAACTACATGTTCATGCACAGACAGAAAAGCATGTGGTTGTGTTGCCTCCTGGTCTCCTAGTGTTAAACCCACCTAACATTTTACAAAAACGTATAGTCAAAAAAGAGAAATGGCCAACAAAGTTACAAGTGTAGCAAAGAAACAAAAGGGGATAATGTTGGAAGTGAAATTCTAATTGAAAGTGAGTGGAGTTATAGAAGAAAGAGCTGGTTGTAGGAGTGTTGACACTTCTGCCATTGAAGAGACTATATACACAGCCTGAGGAGTTGAGTGGAGGTGAACTTAATGACACAAACAGGAAAGTGATTTTGACAAAATAGGAAGATATAAGAATTGGATGAATGGATTAATGTATTTATAGTGGGAATGAGTTTGTTATAAAAAGGCAAGTTTGATCATCTCCTCTTTCTCTCTTGCTCTCTGTTGGCCTTTGCCTCTGCTATGGGATGACACAGCAAGAATGCCTGCAAGATGCCCCAAAGGAAGTGACATCAGCAAAAATCATTACCTTAAACAAACACATGGAGATATTTTACAACATTGAAATCAGAAAGGATAAAATGTTGGAAGCTGGTCCTAAATTAGAAAGGAGTATGACAACTTGCCCAGGCATAGAAAAGATGCTTTCTTCGTATTGCAAGTTACATAACCAAAAGAAACCAAGTATTCCTCAAACTACTCTTGATAAGTACTTTCAAAGAAACATTTTAATTCTCAATATTTTTAACGTTTCTAATTTTACTAAATAAATATTAGTTTCACTGTTCTTGTACCCCTATTATTTATAACCAACAGAAGAGAGTTTTTAATTTTTAATATTTTTAAAGGTCATGGAACACTTTTTTCCCATTAATTATTTAAATTACCTTGCATGGTGATTTTCACAGTGCCATATTAATGTGCAATATGAGGATTATCTATATTTGGGAAGAAATTGACAATGACATTTTTACATGGAGTGAATATTTGAGGATATTAAGGATGACTGTTTTTCTAGTGTGCTAATGATAATATGAATCTGTTTCAAAAGAAAAAGAAAAAGAGAAAGCCCTGTCTTTTAGAGATACATGGAGCCAAAGTTACATGTTATTTGGATTTGCTCAAAATAATATAGGAAGTAAGTATGAGGGAACATAGCTGAAATAAGATTGGCTATGAGCTGATAACTATTGAAGTTCAGTGACAGGGATGTGAAGTTTATTATTCTCTATGTCTATTTTTGTATCTATTTTAAATGTCAAAAATTAAAGTTTTAATCGACCAGAAAATGTGAAAGAAGGTAATGGTTGTCTCAGGCTCACTTGGAATGTTTAACTTCTGTGGCTCAATAGCCTGTCAACATTGTTTGCTTCAAGTGCAAATGTGTGGTGTAAGCTCCAAGCAGGAAGGAAGCTGCATTTGTGCAAGGCACATGGGCTCCTGCTTTGGCTCCTCAAGGACATTGGAGCATCTGACTCAATTGGGAGATAAGAGAAAATAAAAGTCATAACTTTTTCCTTACAAGAGGATTGCCTACAATGACAAATTTGCTCACACAACTTTTCTTTTAGAATATTAATAAGCCCATGGTACCTGCTGCCAATGGAACAAAAAAGAAGATAGTTATATTTAAAATAGTCTTATTTTTAATTAGCTTACAGAACACTGACAAAAATGATGGCCAATGAATTGTGGCCAAATGTGTTAATCGTTTCTTTTAATAAATCAGAGAAAGTTTATTTCTCTATAATTTTTGGTAAATTATGACTTAAATTTCATAGAGATTAATTGCAAGGTTGATTTTTAAATTTCCTTTGTAACTATTTGTGTCAATATTTGTCAGTTCAGTTTTGGTTTCATTTATCAGCACATCTACCATTGCTGATAAAGTTTGTTCCTTCTATTATTCCATCACTGACAAAGGTGGATGGGAAAGATCGTAAAGAGCAATTCGTACTCCAAAAGTATTCAGGCTTAATTTCTATTATTCAAAATGGCTTAAGGCTAAAACGTCTTCGGGATTCACTTACATTAGTATGTGAGGCTCTGTACTCATTTCTGTTGTTGACGTGTGTTCTTTTGGGAAATCGGCTGTCTTAACAATAGAACCAAATCTCCACAAGGCAGCAGTCTTTGAAGATAAAATTGTATTTTTTGTACAGAGTCTGTACTTTAATGAACAGAAGATGTATTGGAAGTATATCATAACTTTTGATCCAAGTCACTTTTTAAAATTAAGGCCAGCATTAGCATATTCATTTAAAAATTGTTGACCACCTACCAAAATGTACGTTACCATTTTACAACTAGAGAAACTGAAGCAGGCTATTTCCCTGACCCCTTCACGGGACATGAGACAGGGGTGCCTCACTGACTTATCTCACCCTATCTATCCCTTGTGAGAGGGAGTGTGTGAATGAATGAGTGCAGGAACCAGAATCAATGAGTGCAAGAACCAGCCAGCCACTTCGGGGTGCCAGCAGGAGCAAACGCTGTGCCAGCCTGTGGCAGCATCCAAGTAGGGGTGCCTGTGAGCCTGAAGGCCCAGAGGGCATGCTATAGTGTTCTTTTAGCTCTGCCATCTGAGGATGGCTTAAGTGTTAACAGCTCAGTGGGTTCTTTGCCTTTTCATGTGAGGCAGCTGCCTTCCACCAGCAAGGGAAAAGTGCCAGAATGACAGCCTTTTGTATCCACACTCATGGCTCCCAAGCTGGTCTGGCATCCAGGAAAAATGAAGTCACATGAATGAATTGAAGGATGGTAAATGCAGGGGATCTTATTGCTGATGAAATTGGCTTTCAGTGGGAAGGGGAGCTGAACAGGGTATGGGGCAGGTAGGTGATCTTCCCCTGAAGTCCTGCCATCTCCTGTCCAATTCTTCTCCAAAGTTATGCTGTCAAGCTGTGGGTCTTAAGTCAAGCTACTTCTTTCCACTGTCCAGTTATGGTTCCATCTACCAGCTGAGTCTAGGATTTTTATAGGCACAAGATGGGGTGGGTCAGGCCAGGAAAGGTGACATTCAAATGGGAAAATGGGGATAGAATTTCTCACTTTAGGCTGCAGTTTCAGGTTTTTCGGACTGAGGGTGGGGTTTTGCCAGGGACCCACCTTTTTCTGCTTAGAATTTCTCTGCTTCCTGTCCCTATCAAAACTGAGTTATTAATGAGCAAATGAGTATTCCCACTGCATGGAATTAAGGATAAACCCAAAATTTTGCCAAGACCTCTCCCTTCTCTGAGAAAGTACACAGATATATTGAGAAAGTACACAAGTACACATGAGCCACCTCACATGAAAAGAGAAAAAGCCCACTGAGCTGTTAACACTTAAGCCTTCGGTAGACCGCAGAGCTAAAAGAAAACTGTAACATGCCCTCTGGGCCTACAGGCTTGCAGCTCCCTGTTCCCTGTCAACTGACAATGACTTGGGTCTCTTAGCTCTACACACTGGGAGCAGCTTCTAATTCCTAACCTAACAATTCGGAGTTCTTGTGCTCCAGTGTATTTGTCTTGCATTTGTAGGTTTTTTCACTGTATTTTAAAATAGGGAATTGTGATTGTCCATACCTGTTTTAACAGGTCAAACAGGTTTTTATATTGAGCTCTTTAAACCTCATTTTATATTGTCTTCCACATAGTATTTGAGGTTCTTTCTTTAGTGAACTACAAAAATATTTACTTTGGGGGTTTTATTAGCCTTTTACTCTAATGGGTAACAATTTCCCAACCATGGAAGGTCCCTGGTTACTGGAAGGAAGCGTATTCATTTCAGGTTTTGGGTTTTTTTCCTCATAATGAAGATAAACAAAGTGAAACAACTAGGAAATAAGAAAGTGTGTGTCAGATAGGAGTGGGCATAGACAGGAACAAGTAAAGCCTCAAATTCAAGACTTCAGTACGGAAAACAATTAAATAAAAATAGAAAGTCTGTAGCTAAAATATTTTATTTTTTTAAATGGGAAAGAGGAAAGAAAATTTGATATGATGAAAAGTCAAGTGTTGGGATGTATATAAGCTAATATATAAATGAAATGAATACCAGCCACGTAAAAGAGACAGAGCTAGAAATTTGTTATTTAAGGTACTTGCACTAATATGAAATGGAATATTGTTATTTATAGGGACATAGTTTACTTGTAAATGTTTATTGCAAACCGTAGGGCAACCACTAAAAAAGATTAAAAAAAAGTAGAATTGCTATGTTAAGAAGGTGAGAAAATAGAATCATGTAAAATGTTCAGTAAAAGTCAAAAAGGCAAAAAAAAATTATGGGAAAGTAAAAATAGAAACAAAGAACAAAGGAAACAAACAGAAAGCAATAATAAATGTGGTAGACATTAATCCAATTATATTAGTAATCACTTTAAATGTAAAGAGCCTAAATATACCAACTAAAAAACCAGATTGTAAGAGTGGATCAAAAAACGAGACTTACATGATGTCTATAAGAAACCTAGTTAAATTTAAAGCCCCAGATAGATTAATAAAGGGATAAAGTTATACCATGCTAATACTAATCAAAAGAAAGAAATCCAAAAACGGAACCCACCAGTAAGAAATAACCTGATTGAAACACAGGCCAAAGACCTTGACAGATGCCTTGCCAAAGAAGATGTGCAGCTGGCAAATAAGCCTATGAAAACATACACCACATCATATGACATTAGGGAAATACAAACTGAAATAACAATGAGATACCACCACAAAACTATTAGAACAGCTAAATTCTAAAACACTGACATTACCAAATGCTGGCAACGATAAGGAGCAACCAGAACTCCCATTCGTTACTGGCGGGACTGCAAAATGGTGCAGCCACTTTGGAAGACAGTTTGGCAGTTTCTTAAAAAACTAAACTTTGATCCAACAATTGAACTTCTTGGTACTTACCCAAAGAAGTTAAAACTTACATTTACACAAAAACCCACACACAGATGTTTTAGCAGCTTTATTGAAATTTGCCAAAATGGTGAAGCCACCAAGATGTCCTTTACTAGGTCAATGAATAAACTGTGGTACATCTGACAATAGAATATTATTCATCACTAAAAAGAAATGAGCTATCAAGCCATGAAAAGACATGGAGGAAACTTAAATGCATATTATTAAGTGAAAGAAGCCAATCTGAAAAGGCCACATACTGCATAATCCTAAGTAGATGACATTCTGGTACAGGGAAAACTATGGAGACAATTAAAAGATCAGTGGTTGCCAAAAGTTAGGGGAGAAAGAGGGATGAATATGCAGAGCACAAAGTATTTTTTGGGTAGTGAAACTACCCTGTATGATGCTGTAATGGTGGTTACATGTCATTATACATTTGTTCAAACCCATCAAATGTAAAATACCAATAATGAACCCTAATGTAAACTATTGTGTTTGGGCAATAATAATGTGTCAGTGTAGGTTCATTGGTTGTGTTAAGGAAAAAGTGACTGAGGCAGGTATCTCAACTGATAGAGATTTATTTAGCCAAAGTTTGCAGATGCACCCAGAAAAACACAAGCCAGAAGAGCATCAGCGACCTGTGCTTTTCCACAGAGGGTTTGGGAAGCTTAATATTTAAAGAGTAAAGAGCAAACAGGAGGAGGAAAAGAAGGAGGGAGGGTAGGCAGTAAGGCAAATGGTTCTATTCTGGTGAGGCTCTGATTACTACTCAGTAAATCCACATTTTATAAATAAAAAGAGGGAGCAGAGGAAAAGTCAGTTATGTGTTAATTGCAGGGAAGACAGGGATGATTTCCGGTCTTTCCCTCATCCTGTGCCTATGAAGACGAGCTGGTAATTGCCATTGTCAGGGTGAAATTCAACAGCACTCAGTTTTAGGGCTATTGTATAGGAGGGATATGTATCCTGAAAGATGTAGGGGCTCACAGGCTTTTCCTTGGGAAAAATAGTGAGGGAGGCCATTTGGGGAGATACGTGGCCTTCTATCACTGTGGGAACCTGGTTTACAGATGAGGCTATCACACAGGGTTGCAATGTTACAGCGACCTAGAGAACAAAAGGAAGGCAATGTTGAGTGACTCAGTTCTGAAGCTTAACTTCCCCTTTGGCACAGTGAGCTTGGGGTCTTGAGATTCTATTTGCTTTCACAGTTGTAACAAATGTACCATTTTAGTGTGGGATGTTGAGTGGGGGAGGCTATCATATGTGGAGGAGTTATATGTGAACTCTCCATACTTCTTGTTCAATTTTGATGGAAACCTAAAACTGCCTGAAAAAAAATAAAGTTTAGTAATTTTAAAAAAAGAACTAGAGTAGAACATGCTCTGAGACTGCCCTCTTGGGGCTACATGTGAAAACAAACCTCTCCGAGAAAGAGAACACAGGGGCCGGAGGGCCTGGCATTCAGTAGGGATCTACAGTCCATCCACCACATTGCTAGCACCTGCACATTTCATTAAGCAGCTCAACAAGGAAGGAAAGGGGACCAAAGAAGCCTCATCAATTAAAAAGAGGAATTTGGACAAAGAAAATCCACGCAGGTGCCAATGCAGAAATAGTATTTTCCTTGATGAAGATTTTTAACTTATCAAAAGCTATGAGATAGCTACAACTCTTTGAATAAGCTTTAAAAGAAATAGATGGACATTTGCAGAATATAAATCTTTTGTGTTCTATAAGCCTCCATTTTAAAATAAAAATAACCTCAAACATATCCTAAGTAATGAAAGCAGGGACATGAAGAAATATTTGTATACCCACATTTATAGACTCTTTATAGATTGATATTATTCACTATATCCAAGAGATAGAAGCAAACCAAGTAGCCAATGACAGATGAATGGGTGAGGAAAAATAGGGCACATATTCATAGAGTGGTCCCCCATCCAAGGTTTTGCTTTATGTGGTTTCAGTTACCTGTGGCACAGTATAGTAAGATATTTTGAGAAAGAGAGAGACTACATTTGTATCACTTGAATCATAATATATTGTTATAATTGTTCTATTTTATGATTATTGTTGTTAATCTCTTATTGTGCTTAATTTATAAATTAAACATTATCATAGGTAGGCACGCATGTATAGGAAAAACCAGAGGAATCAGGTTCAGTGCTCTCAGTGATTTCAGGCATCCATTTGGAGTCTTAGCTCCCAAGGATAAGGGGGGACTACTGTATAATGAATATCATTCAACCTTGAGAAGGAAGAAAATTGACCCATGTTGCAACATGGATGAGGCTTGAAGACATGATGCTAAATGAAGTAAGCAGAAAAATACAAATACTGTATGATCTACTTAAGAAGATCATCTTCCTTCTTCAAGCCTCATTCAAAAAATACAAATACATAATGATACTGAACTGAACTTTAAAATGGTTAAACTGGAAAATTTCATGTTATGTATATTTTACCATAGTTTAAAAAGATAACTGTAAAATTTGTGTTCTAATTCACATGAGATTCTCAAAAAAGGCTATATCTAAAAGACAGATTCATGTTTCATGTTCCATGAAGCTTAGAGATTGGAGTAAGAGATTGAAGAGACATGAAGAGTGAACACATCTGAAAACAACGAAGTTTCACACAAATGTATGCATTTTATTGACAAGTGATATTTTCTTACAGTAATAAATATAATACAATCTTCTTAAGAGTCAGTTTGGAGTTTGGAAGGCAATGTACCCTTGATGGGAGCACTGGTGGTACCAACTTCTTCAGAACTGCATCTAAGAGGGAACCTGTGTTGGTCGGGAATCACACAGGTGTGGGCAACAACTCTATCGGCCCCAAGCCTTCTCTCCACACCTAAAGGTGATTCATGGCCCCTGGTTAGTATCACCCTAGGTTCTCCCCCTTCCCAGTTTTAGCATAATATATCATTAAAAATAGCTAGTGCCATAAAAAGTCAACATTTCAAATATAAAATTATTTTATACAAATATAATTCATAATCATTCTTTTAAAATACAGCATTGCTATATATGTTTGAAATATTATTAAAATAAATATTTCCTAGAGAAAAAAATTTGCTTCACAAAATTATAAAACAGAAGCATATAAAACTAATTCATGATTGGTACTTCTTCAGGGTGTCTCTCATTCTCTCTTACTCAGTGTAGACAGTATGAAGTACACACATCTTCCTGAAAACATACCACCATCACCCTATATATCTAGATGCTTGGACTTCATGTGTATCTACCCACAGTGCTTATGGCACCCTTTACCTGGAGCTTCTGTGGAAAGAAGGGTTTTCCTGTGGCAATCTGCACTAACATACTTTTCCAGCCAACCTCTAGTTCAGAGGTCTTACGAGCTTGTCACTTTCTGGAGTCTGGGAAAAAGCCAGTCAACTTCTTTATCAAAGGAACCATCCTGTCCCCTATGTAAGACTGTAATAGCCCTTTTCCCAGGTAAGGGATGTACTGTGATTATCCGAAATACTGAGATTTTTGGTAGACCTGGATGGTACTAACGCTGATTTCCAGGATCTGAAGTTCTCTTTCCTGACTGCTCACTAGATGTTGAATGGGGCATATTTTGATGGGCAGTCTTGTGGTTCCTGCAGTATTCTAATACTTGCTTGGAAATGAGATAGTTGGAATGCTCAGCAGACAATGTAGTTGTGTTTCTAAACATCATGGGGTGAGGAGAGGAAAAGGAATACAAGCTTATACAAACCACTGAAGTTTCCAGTTATCATTACTTAATCATAACCCTAAGAATCATAATTTCAGTTCTTCTCCAACACTACAAATTAACAAGTTCACTAGACAATAAGCTGATCAACTAGGCTGATTGACATTTATAGCTGCCTTTCCAATTACTACCAGAGGGCAAGGGTTTTTAGGAAAATCTGGCTTGCAAAACACAAGTGGTAAGTGTTCAAGGATTTGAAGTACCTTTCACACAATTTGACCATTGCCAGAAAGCCATGTATCCAGACCCATATCAATGTCCTCAATTCCCCTTACCAAAATGTTTCCCTTTTTTAAAAAATGTAATTCATCCTTGTTGTCTGAGGCAGAGGTGACTGTTCCATGAGCTCCAATTCCATGAGCAAATATCCCATGCCAACATTTACACCTTTCTCTAAAGCCTTGTTTCTTGTACTTCTTCTTCTGTCTCCTCTTTGAGAGAAGCAATTTGGGGCTGAGACTTGTACTTGCTTGAGTTCCGGTGGGGAAAGAGCTTCACCCTGTCTGAGTGGCTGATGGCTTGCCGGAAGAGGCTCTTCTCATTCAGCAGTTTCTGGATGGAATCGTACTGCCGCACTTTATTCTCTTCTATGACCTAGGGAAGTGGCTGTTAGTGAGATCTGGGACAGAAGGCAGGTCAGACCACAGCAGGGACAGAAACTGGCACAGGCTCAAAGGAAAATAAAAGCCAAAAGAATGCCATGTCCAGAGCCTTGCATTTTGAACAATCAGGTATATAACATTTAACTGCTGTATCCTCTTGCTCTAAGGAGGTTCTACCTTCTGTGAAATTAGCTGTGATTTTCTATTTAGCAGCTGGAAGATTCTTCAGGAAAGTTTAGAGGAACTGAAGATACTTTGAAAACAAAGTATTAGGTCCCTTATGTATTACCTTAAAAATGAGTGTAAGTCTACAGCACCATAAAGAGTTGAACCTCTTAAACAGTGATCTGAAGCTTAATAATTCCAAATTGGTCAGGATGTGCCTGAGTTTAATACGCCTCCCTGGCTTGTTCAGGTTGAGCGAATCCAAGATCAGACAATAGAGGATGTTACTTAGATTCTTGATCTTGTGCACGGCAGTGCAAGAGGTTGTGAGTCTGCCCCCATAATTTGTTACTTCAAGCTTAGTGATGATCATGGTAATAACAAGCCTTCAGCAAGGAAACCATTTACCTCCAGGAGGCTCAAAAGCCTGAACAGAAATGACGTGATACATCATCCTCAGAACTTCCTTGTGACTAAACCAGAGGGAATTTGTAAACATCACTCTGTGACAGTTTTGTTTTGTTTTAATAAAGACAGATGGGAGCCTCACTGTGTTGCCTGGGCTAGTCTTGAATTCCTGGCCTCAAGTAATCCTCCCACCTCAGCCTCACAAAGTGCTGTGACTACAGACGTAAGCCACTGTGCCTGGCCCTGTGACAGTTTTTTAAGAACAGTGAGTAGGTGGTAGAGAAAGGTACTACCTGAGCCCAAATAATGACTAGAAAAATTAATTGAGCCTTTCAACTATGTCATTGATACCATAAATCAGATTGTAAGACAACCAGACCTGTCCCAGACCACATCCATGGGAGATTTAGTTATTGAAAGAATGATAAGGACCTTTTTTAAAAAAATTTTAAATAGTAGTGTACTTGTATGACTTGGTCTCCAAATAAAGGGCTAAAAAGTATATATATGCTGTTTATTAATGTAACTTAGTAATATGCTGCCATTTTGGATTTATTGTATTTCAACCTCATCACAAAGTGAAAAAGTTATGCAGCTATTTTGAGCAAAGCTGTATGACACATATTTTAAAAAAGAACTTGTACATTGTCGCAATTTGCAGGAACTATCACATGTGAGATTGTTATCAAGAATTACAAGGGAAACAAACAAGATCTTAAGTTATAAAGACTCACCAAAAATTGCTGGCATTCCAGCATTGCTTCTATCCTGTGTTCACAGAGGATTACTGTGCAATCAGCAAATGCTTGTTTTAGAGCTCTTCTAATTATTTGGTATGTTCTAGAAAAGAAAGAAAATACCACATATAATGTCACAGAAGAGGAATGATCTGTATTTACCTTGATAATATGTCTATTGTTCTATTATCTCTTTAAATTACTTGTTTCTTTAAGTACTTTCCACATAATGTTGATACAGAGTTAGCCACAATCAGCTTTTCAATGATGGGGTAGATTCTAAGTATCCATAAATAAACAGGACAAATATTTCAAAGAAAATTTTATAAATGAGTATACTTTTCATTACGTAGAATCACCAGTAGTTCTTTATTTGGGGCTATAAACATGCTTATGGTATAAATGGGATATAAAGGCAATCATAAAGATCAGATTATGTCCATTATTTGAAAGCTTCACGTGTTGACAAAGGGGAAGAGTTTGTATGAAACTAAAAACTATCTTCAGAAGAAAACACAAGGCTCTTAGACAAGGAAATATGCATTTACGTTCATTTCCACTGGGCAATTATTTCATATCTTGGGGGAGGCCTCCACTCACAGACATGACAGCCTAATAGAAATATGTGTCACTATGAAGCAGGCATAATGATTCTGTTCCCACTGTGTTACTAAGTAACAGAACTTCTGAAACTCACACTGGATCCAAATGAGCACTGGGTTCATCAAGCAGCAAGATCTTCGCCTTACTGAGAACAGATCTAGCCAAGCACATTAACTGCTTGTGGCCATGGCTTAGGACACAGCCCCCATCCACAAGGACAAAGTCAAGCTTCCCAGGAAACTGTTCTATCACAGATCTGAGCCCAACCTGCAGTTAGAGAGAGTAGTTCAGATACCACAGAGTTAAAAACACTCAAGCGGTTGACATTCTAAAAATAAACACAGGAGTTCTGAAAGCTTACATTTCTCATACCAATCCCTCTACCCCCACTACCTGCCACTATTTGAATTTGATTGAGCAAAAGTCTATTTATAATCTCGACAGCTCTAAAGAATCAGTCTACGACTTGTTTTCTCTTTGTACTTCATTCATCAGAAAACTTTCAATGAGTGCCTATTAGGTGCCAGGGATCCCAAAAGGTAGTGAGGAAACAATGCATGGTACATGGCTCTTGTGAGGCTCGGGGTTTACAAAGGTATAAATAAATTATTGCAACACAACTGAATCATGCTGGAAAAGGTAATATGTATAGATTGCAGGTATGCCTTCTACCATGACATCTATGTAGACAGAAGATAGAACGTAGCATAAAGGATGGAGTTATGACATCATCCTTGATGCCACTTCCCATCTTCTACTCTATCATGATTGAGGACAAAAGATAGCATAAAATAATCAGCTGCGGTTTTTTTTTAATTACATATGGAAAATTGCTATTCATGTCTTGAATTCACGAAAACTGTAACAAATAGATAAAACTATGAAGTAAGAAAAAAGCCACACTCTCTATGACCATTCCTTCCCATTGTCATGTGTGGACAACTCTCCCTCTTTCTGCCCCTTTGAATATTAGTTTTCGCCACTTCCGACTCTCCTCTGAGATCCTGGTCATTTTCAGGGTATTCAGGGTATAAATGACCACCTATAAGCTAATAATTTTCAAATCTTTATCTCCATCCCTAGACTTCTTCTAATTACTTTTTAAATCATTCTCCTCCTTACCAACTCTATTACAGTTACCCCCATCTGGGTCATCATCATCTCTTAAGCATCATCCTACAAATCTCAATTAGTCAAATTGTGAGTCCACCATACAAACACCCCAGGGATCTTCCTAAGATGTAGGTTTGACCATATCATTTCTGTTTTAAATCCTATGGTAGTTCTCTTCCTGGTGGAATAAAAGACTGAATGGAGCTCTAGAGTCAAACAGAATCAGCTTTGAATCTGCCCTCCTCAGCTCATTTGCTGACGATATCAGGCGCATTATTTCAAATCTCATTTATCTCATACATAAAAAATGGAGAAAATAATAATATTGATGTCGAAGCGTTGTTCGAAGGATTACCAGAGATAAGTTGTGGAAAGCAGCTGCCACAGACTATGGCACGTGCTAAGTACCTAATGTACCGTAACTATTCGTATTATTGGAGCCTGGGAAACCCCAAGGACATGGGTTTGGTTACTGAAACACTACCTAGTGTGACACCAGCTTTGTAAAAATTTTCTTTCACAAGTTGCCTTGGGAAGTAAGTTAGCAGAAAGTACTGCAATACTGTGAAGTTAGTCACGCCCATAGTAACAAGGTTGAGATTTGGGTCAGAATGCAGTACTCTCCGCCTAGATTCACACCAGCTATACACTAATTTCCTATGGCCATACGAGGAGAGCTATTAGACTGTGTTAAACGTTGCCCTCGTGGCAAAAAGATGAGCAAAGTGTGTTTTTCCCCAGATGAAATTCTTTATTAGAAATAAATAATTAGATAAATTTATATATAACTGTCAACATTTAGAGAATAGAATTTTTAAAATGAATGACACTAAGACTGACCAATACAGGGGATATTTTGCAATATTCCTATGTTACTGTTTTATTCACTATGAAGTATAGTAAAAAGATTTTTAGAATCATATTCATTAGAGAAAAGTCAACCTAGTTAATAAAACTTAAAATTTGAAGTCAGTAAACATTTAAGAACTTTATTAAGTACCTATTTTCTGCCAGACATGGTATAATAGGCTTTTGCAAGATAATGGAAAGCAAGATAGATTAGTAATTGTTTTTGAAAAGATACAAAGTTATTGTTACCAAGCATATGTGCCGATAAGAATTCTCCTACTGATCTTTTGGATGTAAATGACTGCTTAGTCATTAGTATTCCTTCAACTGGCTCTTAATGAGAGTTTATTAAATTCTAGGTACTCTGACAAACCCACGATTCAAAAATGAATGACACTAGGCTCTGCCTTAAAGGAAATTATGGTCCAAACCGGGAGAAAAAATTAATAAGTGGAAAATGACTGTTCAAAGAGATAAGCACTATGGGAAAAAAAACCAGAAAATTGAGATGATCTGATTTAGTAATCATTAGCAGCAGAATCCTTTATCCTTTAAATATGTATATATAGACACACAAATATATATATCCAATATAATCTTTCTTTCTTTCCTTTTTTTTTAATTTTTTTTGACAGAATCTCACTCTATTGCCCAATCTGGAGTGCAGTGATGCAATCTGGGCTCACTGCAACCTCTACCTCCTGGGTTCAAGCAATTCTCCTGCCTCAGCCTCCCAAGTAGCTGGGATTACAGGTTGCCTGCCACCACACCCAGCTGATTTTTGTATTTTAGTGGAGATGGAATTTCTACATGTTGGGGCAGGCTGGTCTTGAACTCCTGACCTCAGGTGATCCACCTGCCTTGGCCTCCCAAAGTGCTAGGATTACAGGCATGAGCCACTGCACCCAGCCCTCAATATAATCTTGCTAATACTATCATTGGAAACCACTCTTCAATAATTTAAAAATAAATATGTATAAACTTCAGCTCAGTCCTGTCCAAACTAAGATAACTTCAAATTTACTAGAATCCAAAGTTTTCAAATTATTTTCATTACAACCTAGCATTAAAAATAAATAAATACAAACATCAACAGTTTGTAGATATAAAGAACTTTAGGAAAAAGAATTTGCCAGCTTTATGCTGATGAGCTAATAAATAGCATGTACTTTGCAAATTGCTGTCAAGAAAGAAGAAATTTTGTTTTATAACATGTTAAACTAAAAAAAAAGGTCTAAGAGTTTGTAAAGGATTCAAAATGTTGACTTTTGCTATTGCCGTACTCTGGAATGTTATTATGGAGCAAGAGTTTGCTCTTGTGACAGAGAAACAAGAAAAAAAATCAGAAAAGTGAATTGTAGTTTGACTGAATAATCCATAAGTGGCAGTTACAAAAATAGACACAATCAACTCCTTTTGCTACTCTGTTTGCTACTCTGTAGATCTTTCAGGGTAAATTTTCAACTTAAAAAGCCACTATTTCTGCTATTTAGCTTTTCTAAAATAACTTACCTAACTATCAACGAGTAAGGATGGAAACTATTTTATAAGTAATTGAAAAAGCAAACAATAACCCAAAAAGCCTTCATTCCAAAATCAACAGATGTTGTACTTAGATTACGGATGACCCTGAGATAGCCCGCTGGGGTGAAGTTGCCTATGAACCACAAGGCAGGGATGCAGCTCTGCTCCCACATCTGCCAGCAGTCCCAGTCAAGGCCTTCCAACATCTCAAGGTTCTGTGTCCTCATTACTAAAATACCTGCTGTGCATCGATCACAAGGCTGTTTCCATGATCTGTTACATATAAAATGAAAGAACCCTTTATTCATTCAACCAATATTTATTGAACACTATCTATGTGCGCAAGACTACTCTAGGCACTGGAAATACCATAATTAATAGGATATAATCCCTGACCTCCAGGAACGTCCACTGCAGTGGGGAACATGGACAAGTTAAAAGGTAAATCTCTAGCCAGAGTGAGAAATACTATGAAAGGGGTGGAGTTATAGGGTACACCTAAGAAAGGTCCCTGAGTCCTGGAGCATCAAGGCAGATTTTTGGAAAGAAGTGATGTATAAGAAGAGGCCTGAAAGATGGTAGAAGCAGGCAGTGGAGGGCTAAGGGAGTTTCCTCAGGTAGAGAACAGCAAATGAACAAAAAAGCATCTGCAGAACAGAAAGCACATGTGCTTTAGAGATCCGACGAAATTTAGTATAACTGAATAATGGGAAGTAAGGGGAAGCTGGGGAGTGAGTTTAGAGAGGCAAGCAAAGATGAAATCACGAAGGACCTGGTAAGCCACCTTAAGTAATGTGGACTTAGTCCAGAAGGCATTAAGGAGCCATATGAAGGAAAGAAACAAATGATCAGATGTGGGGTTTAGAAAGATCAGCAGAGCTTGCAAAGAGCAGAATGAACTATTGGGGGTCAACAAGGAAAATGAGCCAGGAACCTATTTCAGAAATTCATGCAAGTGTTAGTAGTGATGTCAGGTGGAAATGAAGAAAAGTGAATAAATTCCAGATACTCTGCAGGGACAGCATTGACAGGATGTGACATGTGGGTACCCGTGGAGGAACTTGAGAGTGAAAGATGAGTCCCAGGTCTCAGCTTTGGAAAACTGGAGGGTGGGATGCCATTCACTGGATTTAGGAACACAGGACAGGTATCTGGTGGAGCAGGGAAGAAACTCAGTTATTGACATAAGGTGCTTTTCATATGCTGAGATATCAGGTGGGGAGCTCTGGGAATAGGCAGATTTGGAGGTCATCAAAGTAGAGGTATTAGTTAAAGCCAAGAGGACACATGAAATTTCCCAAGGAAACTAAGTAAAGTGAGACAAGAACCAGGATTCTGTCAAACACCATTTAAAGGATGCGTAGGTAAGAAAAACATGATTTTAGTTACTTTTACTTAATACCTGTATTTGCCAGGCACTGGGCTAAGCCCATTTTACATGTCATAACAACCCTACCAATTTACTGGGCCAGAATGCCAGAAGTCTATTTTTTTCCCTTGGGATTCAGTTTCTTTTGAGATTCTCTTTGGTCTACACAGCTGGTAATTTTAGTTTGGCACCGAAGAAGCTGTCTGGGCCTAAGCTGTTTTGGGATGGGTAAATTAAACTATCTAAGTTCTAGGTCTTAGAAACTCTCTTACCCTCCCTTGGACTTGCTTTAAATTCGTCCATCAAACGACAGGGCAGAGTGCCAAGGTGAGGGTCTGGACCCAGAAAATAAGGAGAAAGGAGCTGTCTAGGCAAGCTTTGGTTCTAAGCCTTCCAGCTAGTAATGAGGCACAAGTCCTCATGGCTTCATGAGACACAGTCCGGATCAGCAAGGATAAGATTCCACACTGGAATTGGGAGCCAAGTCCAAGCTAAAAATTAAAGCATTTCTTGGCCTGGAATTGTCACTATATATATTTTTAATTTCCACTTGGGATAATGGGGAGTTACGTATGAAGTGCTGTTGGGATAAGATTCAGGTGTTTGGCTATTTGTCATTACTCTGTTCATTTACCTCTAGAGACACAAGTCACAGCAAGGTGACAGAGAGGACTAAGTGAGATGACATACATCCTGGTTAGCCCCGGACAGTCCTGCTTTATGGCATTTGTCCTAGTGTCCTGTCCAGTTTAGAGTCTGACACACCCAAAACTGTCCTGTTTGGATAAATTACATGATCAACTATATTAGACTAAAGCCTAGGCCTTGTAACTTTTAAACCCAAATGCCTTTTCTGCTTCTCTAGGCTGATACTTGCTTGTTTGTTTGCATGCTGCTAGCAGGCTTCCTCATCAAAAACCTATCACTACTACTCAAAAAAGCACATTACTACTCAGCAAAAACTTAGCACTACTACTCAAAGCACTCATGACATTAAAATTAGACTAACATCATCAGCTTTGTGAATAGCAAATTATTAAAAAGGAGAACAGTAAAAACATAAACCTAAATATGAACTGATTAAATAAAAATCAAAGCAGGTAAACATTTTGCATTATATTAATATTTAAAATCATAACCACAGGTTCTGAGATTTTAGATTATTTTTATGATTCTGCTTTCTCATACATTTACTTTGATTTTGGCCAGATTTTATAAAGGCTAATGTCTTTCTTCCCAAGTTTCTCTCCCATTGCATTGTGTTCCTATAGTGCATTCTCTGAAGTCACATCAAAGATTTAAAAATGTGTCACTTGCAATTTAGTTAATGTTTTCTTTAAAGCCCCTGTTTTGTTGGGCAATAAGGAAACTTTGATAATGAAAACGGTTAATCTAAGTACATTTTATTAGGGGCATGTTAAGGTTGGGCACTCAACGGGTAAGTGTTCAACACTCACAGTCATTTCAAAGCTCCTGGCAAGGTCCACTGTGAAGGGAGGCAGAAAACAGAAGAAAATTTGGGATAAACCGAAATTGGGCTACAAGCACCGAAAGTGCTAATGGTAGAATACAGTTGTTCTCTAAGAAGACCTTTGAGGCTAACATTTTAGGTCCCCTGATTCTATTCTGCCACAATCCAGACCTTTGAACTTAAGTTTAATAAAAACAAAATAATTTATGTTCCCTTTTTCTTTAATGCTTATATTCTTAAAATTATAAGTTTATAGCTAGAGTATTCTGTTAAAGAGACTGAGAATTTCACTCTAGCTCTCCTCCTCACCAAATTATTCTGTATAATTCCCTCAATTATAATGAACCACTTGTTGGATAAATATAAGGTGTTATTTAGAAATTTTTATTCCATTTTAATTAATATATTTCCTACATAATGTCCTAATGGCTTCAAAGGATGGCATATGCCTCATCTAGGTCAAGTGGCATTTTGCCTGCCATGTGCTCACAGCCACATACCCCAAAGGCAGATGACTCCTGGTGACTTCCAAAGAAAATTATTGTCATTTGTAGGTGCTCTAGAATGAGCATTACCCTTCTGTGCTAAACCTGTGTTTCCCAGGGAAGTATATCAAGTCAAATCAAAGCCTCCTCCTTGTAGTGGAGAGCTTCAGAACTCAGATGGGGAGTAGATGAGAAGGTGTGGAGATGATACCCTATACTGGGATTAATCCCAGTGTACTGGAGTTGCCTGGGTCTCTTCTAACTCACATTTCATTGATGCAGATTGAGTAGGGAAGGCCAAAATCGTGCTATCTTTGGGGTTTGGTATAAACTGAATGCTTCAGTCCCCCTGCCAAATTCATATGTTGAAATCCTAACTTTAAAGATGATGGTCTTAGGAGATGGGGCCTTTGGGAGGTGATTAAGGTCACGAGGGCTCTACCCTAAATCCAGATTTGGATTAGTGCCCTTATAAAAGAGATCCCAGAGAGCTAGCCTGCCCATTCTTCTGCCATGTAACAACCCAGTGAGAACACAGCCATCTGTGAAGAAGTAGGCCTTCACCAGACACAAAATCTCCTGGCACCAGATTTTGAACTTCCCAGCCTCCAGAACTGTGAAAAATAAATTTTATTGTTGTTTATAAGATATCTGGTCTATGGTATTTTGTTGTAGCAGTCCCAATGGACTAAGACAAAATATTGGTATTAGGAGCTGGGTACTGCTGTAACAAATACTCAGTGTGGAAGCAGCTTTGGAACCAGGTAATGAGTAGAGGCTAGAAGAGTTTTCAGGTACATGCTAGAAAAAGCCTACATTGCTGTGAATGGACAGTTAAAGGCAATTCTGGTGAGGGCTCCAAAGATGAGGAGAGCTGTAGAGAAAGCTACTATGTTCTTACAGAATACCTAAGTGGTCACGAGCACAATGTTTGCAGAAATATGGATGGTAAAGGCCAGTCTGACGGCTCTTCAAATGGAAATGAGGAACATGTTACTGGTCAATAGAGGAAAAGCTGTCCTTGTTATAAAATGTCAAAGAACTTGGCTGAGCTGTTTATGTCCTATTGTTTTGTGGAAGGCAGAATTTGAAAGTAATGAAATTGAATATTTGAGGAAATAATCTAAGCAAAGTTGAAGGAACAGCTCAGTTACTCTTGACTGCTCATAGTAAAATTCAAGATGACAAATGACTTTAAAATGGAATTGTTGATCAAAAGGGAAGCAGAACTTCAAAATTTGGATGATTTTCAGCCTATCCATATTGTGAAAAATGAAAGCCTGCTCAGGAGAGAATACAAAGGGTGTGGCCAAACTTGATAAGGAGATTACTACGGACTAGCCATCTCAACAGAAACTAGGTGCTTTGCATCAAGACAATGGGGATATTAGTCAGCCACCTAAACAGAAGCCAGAATTTATAGTCCAAGACAATGGAAGAATGATTCCAAATCCATTTGGAGATCTTCCAAGCTTCCACGCCCATCACAGGTTCAGACTGTAGAAGCCTGGGGTAGGGCAGAAAGATTTCAAACAAGGGGCTACAGCTGCCTTGTGCCACCTCACATTGCCACCTCACACTGCAGACTTTGCTCCTGTATTAGTCCATTTTCACACTGCTATAAAGAAATATCTGAGACTCAGTAATTTATAAAGAAAATTTAATTGACTCACAGCTCTGCATGGCTGAGAAGGCCCCAGGAAACTTACAATCATGGCAGAAGGAAAAGAAGATGTCTTACATGGTGACAGGCAAGAGAGAGGGTGCAATAGCAGGGAAACCTGCCTTATAAAACCATCGGATCTCATCAGAACTCACTATCATAGGAACGGCATGGGGAAACCACGCCCATGATCCAATCAGGTCCCTCCCTCAACAAGTTGAGGGGAGAGTTATGGGGATTATAATCCAAGATGAGGTTTGGGTGGGGACACAGCCAAACAATATCAGCTCCCCATACTCTACTGCCATGCATCTCTACCACCCCAGGTGTAGTTCTAGCAGACCGTAGTGCTCACGTACCACACTCAGCAAAACTAGGGGCGTGGCTGCCTCCACCTAGATTTCAAGAACCCAGAGAGTCACAGGGTCCAGGTAGAGAACCACCACAAGGGTGAGGTAACCACATAGAGCCCCCAGTAGGGAAATGCCCGGTGGAGCTATGAAGGTGGGGCCACCTATGCAATCCCAGACCAGTAGAACCACCAGGCATGCAACTGCACACTCAGGGAGCTACAGGCATGGGACTGGAGCACAGGCCTGCCACAAAGAATGAGACACTCAAATCCATGAGGATAGAGCATCCACCCCAGTGTGTCTAGAGGTAAGACACCACCCCAGTGAGCTTGGAAAGCAAAGCAAAGCAAATTATTCTCAAGCCTTAAAGTTTTAGACTTATAGAGACCTGTTACTTCTTTTTTCTTTTCTATTTCTCTTTTTTGAAATGGGACTCTCTAGCCTGTGCCTGTCTCACCGTTTTATTTTGAAAGCACATAGTAGGTTTGATTTCACAGTTTCATAGCTGGAGAGCAATCTGCCTAAAGATGAATCACACCTTAAGTCTCACTCTATCTCATTTAGCTGTTTGTGCTGATTTAGCTGATATTTAGATTAGACCTTGGACTTTAACCTTGTAAGTGGATGCTGGAACAAGTTAAGACTTGGGGGCTATTGGGATGTAATGAATGTATTTTGCATGTGAAGACGACGTGAACTTTGGAGGTCAGGAGTGAAATGCTATGGTCTAAATGTTTGTGTTCCCCCGTCCCCCAAATTTATATGT
Source organism: Aotus nancymaae (assembly GCF_030222135.1). Classification (NCBI taxonomy): domain Eukaryota; kingdom Metazoa; phylum Chordata; class Mammalia; order Primates; family Aotidae; genus Aotus; species Aotus nancymaae. The sequence goes on from NW_026988413.1 coordinate 38,829,715, forward strand.
TAAAATCCTAACCCCCAAAATGATAGTATTAGAATGTGGGACATGTGGGAGGTGATTAGGTGATGAGGACAAAGCCCTCATGATGGGATTACTGCCATTATAAAAGACACCCCAGAGAGGTCCTGACCTTTCCATTACGTGAGGACACAGCAAGAAGGCACCATCAATGAACAAGGAAGTATGTTCTCACCAGACAACAAACTTGCTGGCACCTTGGTCTTTGACTTCCCAGCCTCCAAAGATTGCTTATAAGCAGCTCAATCTTTGGTATTTTATTTTAGCAGCCTAAATGGATCAAGATAGGGCCTGATGGTTGGAGCCTTACCACTGAGGAGAGGAGTAGGTCCAGTCAAATGTACCTGTTGCTCCAGTATGTTAGGGTACTACATTTTAAAGTTGTGTACACAAATACATGCACACAAAGTGTATAGAATGATCTCAGCTATATCAACCATTTGTGTTGGTATGAGTTACCTGTTTGAAAATCATTTCAGTTAAGGGTAGGTCCAGTCAAAAGTACCTGCTGCTCCACATATGTTAGGGTACTCCATTTTAAAATTGTACACACACACACGTGCACACAAAATGTAGAGAACGAGCTCAGCTATATCAACCATTTGTGTTGGTATGAGTTACCTCTTTCAATATCATTTCAGCTAGCAGCCTTACCTCATCTGCAACTTTCCAGATTTCTTGATCACTCCACTGTTCATAGGGATCCAAGTTTTTTCTAAATGTTCCAGTAAAGATAAATACTTTCTATAGCAATGAAGAAAAGAAGAAAAAAGTATGAATAACCCAAATTTTTTTTATTTTTCCCTTATTGTATTATAAAATATGTCAAGCAGAAAACATATTTTAAAATAAGAAACACTCATGTACTTACCATCCAGTTCTCTCAAATTTTGATATTTTATCATGTCTCCTTTGTATCGTTTTTTAAGAAACAAAATATTACACCAATATTTGAAGTGCCTTGTGAACATTTTTCTAATCCCAATGTCTTTAAAGAAATTGAGATAATTGTAAATTGTAGAATATTAAAAAATTTTATTCCTAGCAATATTCCTTATTATAAGCAAATGTAATATAAAATTTAAAAGTTAAAAAACAGTAAGTTTATGAGTTATAATTAACTTGTTAGAACAAATTCCTATTTTCTTAATGTATTTTCCTTGGATTTCTCTGATAAACCTAGCTTCCTAAGGGATTTTGAAATTTCTTTAACTTAGGCTTATTCAAATACATATGTTCATTTCATCTATAAACCAAGGCACGATTCTACTTATCTGACCAGACAGGCACAGCAGAGAGCCTCAACTTAGAAATCAGTGGAAAAGCAGAAGTCAAATATTTGTTTAACTGAATGCATGTTCCTGGTAAGGAATAAAAAGACAATCTAATTCCCTACATGGAGCACAGCACAGCTATCACCCTGAGATGTCTACTTACCAGATCACCAACTACTTAGGTCTGCCTATATTATTTAAAAATGTCTTCAAAGAAAAATCACTGTCTCATTGGGGAATGCTGATGCAACAACAATAATAATATTTAGTTCTCTGTGCATAGGGGTGAATTGAAGAAAATATTTTTGCTATTAACATTTAGAATTTATTTTTACTCTTTTTTCTTTTGCCTTTGGTTAATAACATTCACTTAGGGGAACTAAGAATGAAATTTCTTGAAGTGTAGTTTTTACCAATAGCCTAGAAATGAAAATGTTCAGTGCCCATCTGGTCCAGAAGGAACAATACAAAGCAAGTCAATCCCGAATTAATGGTGTCTGTATCTCTCAGGCAGAAGGAGAGTATCCTCAGCAAGACAGACAAGTTTACTGAGGATCACGTAGAAACTTGATACCCCAGGGCATAATTTATGACTTAAAGAAAAAGTTGTTGTCAAATGTCTCAGAAACTCTCTCGACAGGTCAACCAGGACCCCCATGCTGATGTTTCTTAATCTACATCAAAATCACCATCCTGAAAGGTACCTACATTGCTTTACAGAAGTGAATATAAGAGATATCTGAGCATATGACTCATAGGATCATAAATATGTGATGGATATGTTTATGTATCTCCTCAAAACTTCTATGTAAATAAAAGTAATGTCTGAATAAACTGAAGAGAGTAGACAAAGGGCATTACTGGAGAATTCTGACCAATGAAAGAGAATTAAACAAGAAGCAGCTCTGAGAACTTAAGTCAGTTCACTATTTAAGCAATTGGATTTATTTAGTATATAAAGTTAAAATGCCTTGCCAATAGAATTTTGCCATTTGCTATTTTTTATATATTTTTCTTTTTATATTGTGGTTCTTTAAATAAAAAGTTTCTAGCATTATTGAGAAGAACAGGAAATGATAACTGTAAGGGTTAACCAAGTATCAAACAATGTATTGTTTTCTGCTACAGCAGTTATCTCCACCAAAAGGATGGGACACTTAGCTCTCATTTATGGCAGACTTACAATGAACCATGTCCTAGGACAGGCTCATTCCATATGTTATCTCTTTCAATCTTCATGTCAACCTCATGAGGTAAATTCTATTATGTACATGAGGAAACAGAAGCTTGGAAAAGTTAAGTGACTTGTCCAAGGTCACTTAGCTAGGAGATAGTAGGAGCTGGAATTTAAACACAGGCGTGTTTGTCTCTAAACTTGTGCTTGTTACCGCAGCAAAATGGCTTGAGTCCTTTGTGGACCATTTTTCCTTCCTGTTTAAAGCTCAGGAAAGATTAAAGGTTGGGCAGCAGCAGGCTGATGGGTGCATAAAGAGCCCATCAGTGCTCAGCAGCATATTCTTTATTTAAACTGTTATCCATCCCTCTGGCCACAGGCTCAGTTCCTGGAGAGGTCAGCTTCCTCATCCTACACAGGCCCTGAGTTGAAGGGTTTCATTTGGGCTACAGCCTCTTTATAACTTTCAAGGAGACTTACACATCCAATGAAAGCACACAAATCAAAATGGAAATAATGGCATTATCATGGAGGACTGCGGGAGGATGGTGGGGGAAAGCCAAAGATTTTATGGCATCCACACACACACAGAGTTATGAAAGGCAATGCTTTAGTAATGCCTTTCATAAAGATGCAAGAGTAATACGGTTTCAAAGATGCTGCAGTAATGCAGTTCTGGCCTGGAAGGTATGTCTACACACAGGAACCCAGCCTCTGATCCTCCATGTTTTATGAAATGGGGAAATGCTACCTTTCTTCTCAAAGCTACTCTACCCCTAGGCTTTCCCATCTCAGTGTATGGTACCTTCATTTCCTCAATCCAGAAACTTGGGAGTCATTCATGACTTATCATTCTCCCTGATCTTTCCAAATAAAATTAGTCATCAGTCCTCTCTGGAGCAGGGCAACAGCCTCCTAACTGATTTCTTCCCTTCCACTCTTGTATTTCTTCCCACCCATTCTCATTCAGCAATCAATGCAATTCACTGCAATAGAAATTAGATCATTTCACTGACCTTTTAACAAACCTTCAAAGGCTTTCCACTACACTCAAGCCTTTAAGATGTCCTACTATGACCCTACATGATTTGGCCCCTCCTACTTCTCTGGCTCACTTAGTGCCCTTCTCCATTCTCTTCCCTTTCTTACTACCACCACACTGGCTTTCTTTCACTTCTTCAGCTTCTTCACACAATGGATTCCCCTTGCCTAGGAATCTCATTCCCTACCTTCTTTCCATGGTCAACTGCCTTTAGGTTTCAAGTTAAATATCACTTCCTCAGGAGTATCTTTCCTGATTCTCAATACCAAATAATGTCTCCCAACATATGGTCTCATAACACTCATACTCTGCTTTCATAGCTTACAGTGAGTATTGATTATATGTGTATCTGTAAGCATTTGTTTTTAACATCTATCTCTCCTACTAGACCATAACTGCTGTATACCCTGCCCTTATCATAAGCTATGTTCATAATATATGCTCAATAAATGCTGCCTGAATGAATAAATGGACTGATGTGAAAATAGGAAGTAAAATACAAAAACATCAAACTCAGAGTTCAGCACATGTGATTTTTCTTTATTCTGAAAGAATAGCTATTACAACCTACTGTTTTGTTTTGGCTCAGAAAAAAAAATATATATATATACACACATATTATATATATACATAGATATATGTATGTATATATACACACAGATATATGTGTATAGACATATGTATAGATATACATGTATATATCTATCTAGATGTGTGTAGATATATATATATATATATATATACTCTGCCATACATATATATATCTAATACACACAACATGTGTAATTCTATTAAAATGTGTCCTAATGTTTATCAGTATCACAGACTTTAAAGAAATAATACTAACAACCCATTAAAATTTTGATTGTTCTTTATAATTGCTTAGGAAATGGAATGCCTAACTTTTACTCACAATACTATAGTCCAATAGTTTATATAAAATATCTCTCAAACATATGTTGATATATATTAATTTAGCTAAAGTAGATATAAATTCAACATTATGAAGAAAGAAAACTGTTGGTTGAAACTACACATCCCAAAGTTTTAAGTGTGGTGAATTTGATACCATTCAGAAATTCTGTAGGTCTTTTGTCTGTGGTTTACTGTCTAGCATTAGGTACTGAAGTAGGTGCTCTAATTGAAAATAAATTTAACTGCACGAACTGGTTCAGTAAGAATTCAATTTCATACAATTAGGCATTTCATTCCTGCGTTATAAATAGTATCTGGCACTGTATTGTTTCCAGGGGTGCCAGTGGGTGTCTTAGTTCTGTTTTCTAAACTGTTTGAACTTTCCACAAACTCATCTCTAAATTTGAAAGGTCCTTGGAGGTCACTTAAGTCCTTTTCTCTGGTTTACAAATGAAACATTCAAGGCCCTGAGAAGTTAAGTGGTTTGGCCAACATGGTACACTTGGACTGATGGTGCAGCAAAAAATATACCTGAAACTGTCAATCACACAATGGCCCTTTATCTCTCTTTAAAGAAAGTTTTCCAATGGGAAAGTTAGGATGTGCAAATATCTGATATTTATTTAATGTCATATATGTCATAAAGAACACTTCTTGAGACTCGGAAGAGTAAGAGCACCATTACTCACTTTGTGACAAACCTCTTTTCTACAGTTTGATTCCTCAACTCAACTCGGTGGCAACAGGTGAGCCTATATGGAGTTCTCAGAGTTGTTCATGTATATTTCACTGCAACTGGCATTATGCTTTAGCACTGAATGTCAAACAAAAAGCAATAAAGCAGTTTGGCTTGTGTGGTGACTGGATGTAATATGAATTACATAAGTGGAAAGTGTGACTGTTTTCCTTAAGCACACAGTGCCGTTTCGGTTTTGACTCAGAAGGGAAATATATATATATAAAATATAAAATATGTATATTGTGTATAATATACATAATATGGTGTGTATATTATATATATTATTGTATATATATTGTGTATATTATACTATATATGCAATATAGTATACTATTTTTTTTCCATTTTCCGAATTTTATTCCCAAAAAAGGGGATGTGTGTGGAAGATTAAGATGTCCACAGAAAGTAACCCTCAACGTTACAATAAAGTATTCAATTGAACAGAAATGACAATGACTCAATTCAGTATGTAATGTCCTATTTTCCCACTGCACCAGTTATTGTATATATATACACAATATATATATACACACAATACTTATGTATGTATATGTGTATATATATACAATATATAGTATATTATATACAATATATACAAAATACATATACTATATATTGTTTATATATACTATATAAAATATATATTATATATGTTTACACAGTATACATAAACATATATACAATATATATTGTTTATGCTATATATAAACAATATATAGTATATATAGTATAAATACTATATATTGTTTATATATACTGTATAATTACATTGTTTATATATACTATATACTATATTATATATAGCATATATACAATATATAGTATATATACTACATATAGTATGTACATATGTTACACATATATAACATACATATATGTGTATATGTAACATACATATATGTATATATAACATATATAACACACTATATATACAATGTATATATATATAGTCTGTTACAAATATATTTTATGTTATAGATGTAACATATGTTATATATAACATACTATATAGTATATGTATTTTGTATATAGTGTGTTATATATGTTTTATATACACATATATGTATGTTATATATGTATATAGTTACGTAGTTATATATAGTAGGTATACATGTAGTAATATATAGTAGGTATATATGTAGTTATATATAGTAGGTAGGTAAATAGAGTGTATTTTATATATACACACACACACACTCCATGTATAGTTCTATCAAAATGTGGCCAAAATGCTTATAAATATCCCAGTGGTTTGGATCTCCCTTTTTGACAATGTCTGCAATTTTTTTAAATAAATTGAATTTGTATAATAAAAACTGTTCAGTGTGAACAAATTAAGGTCCTAAGTTTATGTTAGAGGATTTTTTTTTTAAATTAGCTGGTGGTATGGTTTGGATCTGTGTCTCTGCCCAAATCTCATGTTAAATTGTAATCCCCATTGTTGGAGCTGGGGCCTGGTGGGAGGTAACTGGATCACGGGGATGGATTTCTCATGAATGGTTTGGCACCATCCTCTTGGTGCTATCCTCATGACACTGATTGAGTTCTCATGAGATCTGCTCATTCCAAAGTGTGTGGCTCCTCCTCCCTCACTCCCTCTTGCTCCTGCTTGATCATGTAACATGAATGCTCCCTATTTGCCTTCTGCCATGATTTAAAACTTCCTGAGGCCTCCTCAGAAGTAGATGCTGCTAAGCTTCCTGTATAGCCTGAAGAATTGTGAGCCAATTACATTTATTTTCTTTATAAATTACCCAGTTTCCAGCAATGAAAGGATGTACTAACACAGCTGGGCATAGTGGTGTGGGCCTGTAATCTACCTACACAAGAGACTGAGGTGGGAGGATCACTGGAGCCCAGGAATTCAAGAAAACACACTCAAGTTTAGGTGACAGTGCAAGAATCTGTCTCAAAAAAAGTGTGACTTTGTTTTAAAAAATATCTATTAGCTAGAACAAAGTAGCTATAAGTAGATGAATAAAATATTCTCCAGTCAAAACTATCTAAGGTTTATAACAAATACAGAATAATTTTATAATATTAACATACATATATTTGCATGCAAATGATTATAGGTAACCCAAATTATTGTTTCCTCTAAAATTACTTCATGCTTTACAAACTTTTTATACTACAACTTTTTAGTATATACTTTTTCAGAGATAGCATAAAAGAAAATACTTTCCTGGTCTGACCAAATAATCAAAAGTTTCACATTTTTAGGCTCAGAAATAATAAAATTGCATTGTACCTACTTCCATACCAATTATTTTTCTCTCCTCCCTTGAATTCAGACTCCACCCCTACTGTCCTTATTTTAGTCCAGACTCATCACATCATAGCTGGAGAGTTTCCTAGCTCATATCCCTGCTTCTCCTGCCACCTACCCCATGCCACCAGCAGCAGCAGGGTCCTCCACTACCCTTTCACTAGCTTCTTCCTGAAGCCATCTTGGTACTTGTCAAGTATTAACTTATTTCTCCTAATACTCCCTAACATGTGGCTTCCTCTGACCTTTTGCCCCTCAACCCTTTCTAGTTCACATCTTAGTACTTGTCCATAATCTGTCCTCTGGCCTGGCATCCTGGAACACCCTCTCCACATCCTCATGCTCTTAACCTTTCTAAAATCTACAAGCTTTATGACCCTTTATGAACCACCTTAATTATCACTTTCCTTGTCAAACTATCTATATTCTTTAGTTCATTTCTATGGTATATACTTCCAATAAAATACAAAGATGGAGACATGATTTCTTGTGCTCAAGGAACTATAAATAATAATAACAACAACCACAACACAGCAGATTGTACTTACCACGTGCCAGGGAGGAGTACTAAGTATTAACTCATTTAATCCTTACAAAAACACAAAGCATTCATTACTACCATTATGCTCATTTTACAGACAAGAAAAACTGAGGCACAGAAAAATTAAATAACTTGCCTAAGATTACACAGACTAAAATTCAGATACTGATAGAACCACAATCTCTTGTTAAAGAGATCAAGCATTTAGTGATTCAGCACAAAACAATGTATATTGAACTCTTACCAAGAAGCTACTGTATTATTCACTCTATAAGAGAGAGAAAAATTAATAAGAAAAAAAATCTATGTTTTATCTAGCATTTCTATTACATTCTTTTATCTGGTCTGCTTTAATCATTGATGATTTTGTGTTTAAACTTTGCTTTCTTAACTAGGATACCTGCAAAGTATTTACAATGCTAAGTGGAAATTAAACAAATACATGGATTACTCTAAGATAAGATATATTAGAAGTGCTGGGTTTATAAACAAGGTTCTAAATCCCATGTGGGACTGGAATGTGGGAGTGGAATGTTGGAATTAGTAAAAAACCCCAAATTTGCAAAATTTACATGTTGCTTTGAAAAGTCTACTTTGTGAATCATATAACGGAGGGATGCAAAGGAAAAGATGAGAAAGGCACTGCAGGGGGAGTAGGAAAAAAGGAAGGATCACAGATGTGGGGGAGTAGCAACAACAGGGCTTGGGAGCTGGCCCTTCATAATTACCCACATCACACTCCCTAACTAGCCCATACCTTGACCCATGACTATATTTAATCACCTATATTTAATTTATCATTTTGGCTAAATCCTTTCTTCCTTTGATCTCTGACTTATGACAATGAGTGTAATTTTGAACTTTTCATTTGAAGCTCATAGGTTGGATTGGGCACTCACTGTGATAGATCAAAGAGAAGTGCTATCTATACCATTTATGTAATCACAGAAGCTATCATACTTATAATGTTAAGCATAGAGGAGTTTAATAATTAATTATTAAGTTGTTAATTATTATAAAATGAGTGAGAAGTGCTCTACTGCTGAATCATCATTCAGATCTACAAATACATGTTTTGGTCCCATTTGATATCTCCCAGAGCAAAAGATACCCCAACTTTGTAGTGGGAGTCATGTGTGGACATAGATTCTCTTCAGATCATAAAGGCTCATTGCAAGAATAGGCCTAGTCATTTCCTCAGAATAGTGTGTCACCTTTCAAACTTGTAACTGAAGCGTTAGAAATAAATTTTAAAATTTTTTTCCTGTTTTTTTTTTATGAATTAAGTCTTTAACACATTTCAAGGCTAATAATTCATTTTAGATCTTGTTCAAAGTGCCTAAGCCAATGGGGCTCTGGTGATAAGCCCCATTGTCTCTTCTTCATAACCTCACAGCTCACAGGTAACACAGAGCAAATTAAAGGAGTCTCCACCTTGAAATTTACACAATAGTCTTCCAAGGGAAGGAAGAGAAGAACATTAATAAAATAAGGGAGGGAAGAACATTAATAAAATAAATGCTCTTTACATTAGTAAAATAAATATTCTTAAAATAAATAAAGAAGGAAAGAACATTAATAAAATAAAATAAAAACACCTGCAAGGACCTGCCAAAACTGACACATTGTGATTCCACAGCTGATGTCTCAGGATCACTATGAGAAAGTGAGGGGAAATTTCTTGTTCAAAGTTCCTGTTTCACATGTCTGAAAACAAATGTCCCATTGATACAGAGATCTCTAATGTCTCAGTGTCAGAGATCTTCATAACTATACCCTTGCAAGGTCTGGGAGTTGGAAAGAAGAAAAAAATAGAAAAGGAAACAAACATAATTCTTTCTGGATTTTTAATTCCTTATTTCTCTTTTTTTTTCTTTTTTAAAGTTTAAACTTTAGGAAAGGACAACATTACTTAATTTGAACTTTCAAAGAAAAGTTAGGGAAACAAAAGCATCTCTCGGTTTAGACAGCAAAACTATATGAGGAGTTTGCCCTCTTTTGCTCTTTCTTGGGCATTCACATAATGTTCAAAAGTTGTCACAAAGAAGAAATAGCATATCCTGTTTACGGACATCTTTGTGATACTGAGAGACAGCCCTAGAAACCAGTGTCATAAACCCATATACGAGAAGCATCTATATCAGGATCGTCCAGCACTTCTGAAGGAATCTCTGAACACATATTTTTGTTTGGTTTATATAATGCTGGAAACCATAGAAGAGTGAAAATGAGAAAAAAAGAGAAGACAACCTTGGAAGACTCACTTTGGCAGAAAGGCAAGATAAAGAATTTTCGTATCTCTGACCTACTCTGTTTTTTTCCATGTCTTGCATATGTATGAGCATGCAATACAACACAACCTCTCTACTACATAGTCGATAAATTACAGGATTCTCAGTGAAACTGAAATTAATTTTTAGACCTTGGCTTATTCTAATGGGCAGATTTGTGTGAACAAGAACAACAAAAAACAAAAAATTTACTATTTTTCATTAAAAATGGGACCAGAAGACTTAGGTTGAACTGAATAACAACACTTCTCTGTCAACCAGTTCTATTTCACTTTTCAACATTTTTATTTTGCCTGATGCTATCACCTCGGGATACTTGTATTTCCAGTGTTTCTTTATCTTTCGATCATCTGACAATCCCTTTTTTTTCCCTGAGGAAACAATACTGTTTTCAAAACTCCAACCAGGATAAAGCTTCTGGCAACATGACAAAGAGTAGACAAATAAAGTAAAAGCACCAGTTGAGCAGCTGCAATATTTAGCGCCTCATTAGTGGAAAGGAGCGAATGTTCCACAAAGGTAATCTATTAGGAAATACAGGGTCTTTTCTCAATCTAGATTTATAGTCAGTCTACCTGGAGATGCTCCTGGCATTTTAATTTTGTGTAAAAAGTAGAGTAGTGTTAAAAAGAACTATGGTAGTGGAATGGATTCAGTGCCCATTAGTACAAAGGGAGAAAAATGATCATTAAGAGTGAATATATTCAGAAAGACTAGAGAAAATACCAGCAAAAATACAGTAGATGCCTTCAAGATTTGGTCCCAGTGAAGACATTTCTTGGTTTCCATTTAGATCATTTTAAACTGGAACTGTTGCTATTTCTCTCAGATACAAAAAGTGCTCTTACACAATAACACATTCTAATTAGTAGAATGACACTAAGCCAGTGAGGCTAGAGATCCTTTGTTACCCAAATTGAAAAGTGACATTTAAGGAAAAAAAAGCTACAGACTAATCTGACATGGTTCATCCCATCCAAAGAACAAAAAATAATCATTACACTTTCTGTTTTCAATTCAACTACCTCGTGATTCCAAGTGTTTGTTATTTCAGGAGCATCTTTCATGTCTTGCAAAGCATTTCTAAACCTGGTGGTTGCTAAATTGGAGGTCAGACCACTGAAGCAGGAAGAAAAAGAGCTGTTAAAAACAAAAGCCCAAGACTCCCACTGTAGATTGGGTTTTCTGAAAACACCATCAAAGCCATGAACATTCCAATAACCAGAATTTGAGAATTCCAAACTTTTAGAGACATTTTTTCTGCCTATGAGAAAAGTGCACTGGAGAAAAAAGACAGTAATGCATAGCAAATAGATTTTGCAGAGTTATGTGAATTACTGGAGCACAAGTGTCAAATAATGGTTAAAAATGTAATTTAGTTGCTTTTTTTACTAAGTCCTTTTGCTTACCTGTGGTATCACTCCAAAGGCTTTCCTCCACTGTTGCAAAGTTATTGAATCCCAAGACACACCATCAATCTGGATTTCTCCTTCAGTGTTCAGTAGTCTCAAAAAAGCTGATAACAAAGTACTCTTCCCTGATCCAGTTCTTCCCAAGAGGCCCACCTATAAGGTAAAAGTGATGGGATAACTCCTGTGACATACAGATACCATGCAATAAACATAATTCAGTATTGTACTTCAATAAAAACTATTGGAATATTTTCTCCTGTCACCAGTGGAAGATTTTCACGTTTTCATTCAAAACTTTTTGGCACAGTCTCAATTCTGACCAATGTTAATATATGGAGAACAACAACCTTGGAACAGAATAAAGAAACTGGCCATAAGGAATTGAACCCCTGATGCAGGCTTCCTTTATCACTGACCTTTACTAATGATAAAAAGATTGAAAATGCCCATTTTGCATAAAGGAAAAGCAAAGAGTGTCTTTATGCACATCATCTCTAAACATAGACTTAAGCCGGAAGCAGAGATCTGCAATTTGATCTACTACCCAAAGTGGACACAACTTAAAAATTACTTAATCTGAAATAGATCTAATATTTAGATATTGACCCTAATAAATTAATTAGGTCAAGTTCAAGCCTGGCAATAAACAACATGTTCAGGCAGCAGTATATTCACAGAGAAGGCAGGTTGGGCAAAGGCCTTGCCACTCCTCAGTGAATGAGCACTTGGGACAGTTGTCAAATCACATTCTGACATTTAATCAGATTGGTGAGAAGGAAATTTCAGGAAGCAAAAAGTATATCAAGGAAAACAAAGAAAATTATTCGTGTTGCCTAAAGACCATGAGAACATAGCATGGACGTGAGAGTACCATGCACTGCATGAGGAGATCAAGTGCTAGAGGTGACCCACAGAGAGCCCTAAATCTGTTCTGATGTCAGTTCAGATGCCAGAACTTGAGGAAGGTGCTTTGAGAGAGGTAGAACACTCTTGTGGTCATTAACTGACCACTGAATAAACTGACTGACATTAGGAGCATTGAATAAATGTTTGTTTCCTTCCCCTTACATTTCTTTTTTCTTTCTTTTTTTTTTTTTTTTGGCCTTTCTATAGTATAACTGAGCAATGGTCTTTTACTAGAATGCTTTTCAATCTGTAGTGAAGGACAGTTTTGTCTTCTTTTTATATTTCTAATTCACTACATATCAATACTTCAAAATATATAAAAATGAATTTCTAAATATTCACTCTCAATTTCTATACTATGTCATCATAGACAAGTAAGTTTCTAAACCAGAACCAGTGAATGGATCACAGTAAATGTTCTAGAGTACATAACAACCCTTAATGAGAATTACTTATCGAACACTATTTGCAACCTGGTAATAAACTAGCTCTTTGGGATAAGCTGATAAGCAATAATGACACAGTTAGCCTCCTATCCATCATAAGAACTCTACAATGAGACCTTCACAAATGTTTATTTTCTGACAACTGAGAAAACTAGGTTAATCAAATGTTATGTACAATACTCTGTTGAGTTTCTTTATAGTATTAATCACAATCAATACTTATTTTATTTTTTCTTGATTATTGCTTGTGTTTGTACCAAAAACATAAGTTTAACAAGGACAGGGGACTCTATCTTGTTTTGCATTTAATTCTTGGCACCTGGCTTACCCAAAGTGCCCCATAAATATTTATTTGAATTGACTAAGGGACAGCCAGATGGAAGAATGGATGGATTTATGAGCAGATGAATGAACTCATGTAATTTAACTGATCTAACAAATAATGGATTTAATCAATTTTGTTCAATTGCCAGAACAACTCCTAATTTTAAAATATTATGGAATTTAAAAGCACATTTTCATTTATGAATCAGCTAATGTTGCACAAACACATTTATCATGGGTCATGAATTTTCAAACACAATAGTAAAATTTTGTATAAGCAACCTGAATATGTCCAGTGCAGGTGAGGTGCAGGGGAAAGTGATTTGCTATAAGGTCATGTTGAGAATTTTGTTAAGAAGTGCTTGAGATCTAAATCCTTGTTATCATTAGTCAGGTTTCCAATGAGGATTAGATAAATGGACATGTTTCCTTTTCTTCAGAAGCAAATACTGAAATTTTTAGAGAACTTAGTTTTTAGGTTGGGATAAGACTGGATGAAGAAGCAATTTGTAAATCTTTGGTTTAGCTTTAAAGGTCTTAGCTATTACTGTGGTTTCCTTATGTCATTAAACTGCTGGTAATGCATGATGTCTGACACATTTTTCAAAAGCAAGGAATCATTGGTTTGTACCCAACAATGTCTTCTTGTTTATATAATTGACACAAAATAATTAGTTTCCGGGACTTGTTTTTCCAGGCTTCTCAGTGATCTGTTGAAGAAGGCTAGAGAACTTCTCACAAATAAGCTTTTAAGATAGTGTTTTCTAGTAACTTCAATGCATCTCCTCCCTGAGAATGTCGGATCAAGATAAATCAAAACAATATGTGGAAAGTTAAACAGTGTTGAATTTGGTGCTAGTTGTAATTGCATTGTACCATGAATAGAACGGTCTCAGTACATTCCTTTCAGGGTATCTTACTTGCCATTTTAATATTACAACAGATGGAAAACTCTTGTAATTATTTTTCATTACCTTGTGGTCTCCAGAGATTAAGATGACAAGTCAACTGAAATTTAGATCCACAAGATGATTATAATTGAATCTTTTATGTGTTCATATATCTCTATTAATTATTAATAAAATATAGTATACACTCATTGAATGATTCAACTACTTTACACTAATTTTTATCAAGATAGAAAATGGGATATGTGTTTGACAAAGCAAACAGGTATTTAGGTGTTTGCGCTGATATGATCTGAACCCTTGATAGTCTTATGAATTATTTCTGGCATTTCTGTATTTTGAAGAGACTATAAATGGAGAAAGCAGCTAAGTTCATCCAAAAGTTTAGATCTTGAAGTACTATTAAAGATCTATTTAATCAGAGGACTGTCCAGTACTGTGATATATACAATACACCATCTGAAGAATTTTGATAAGTCCAGATTTATCATGAAGTATCTGACTCCAAATTAAGATCCAGTCGGCATGTTGAGAGGAAAAAGAAATGACAAAAAAGGATGAGATACTCTATTTGGAGAAGGTAATCTGGCTATTACAATTTAGATAAAAAGCTTTTAAGAAAAACTATTTGAGATTAAAAAGAAAAATAGATTTTAAAAATAACAGTTGTGGCCGGGCGCGGTGGCTCACGCCTGTAATCCCAGCATTTTGGGAGGCCGAGGCGGGTGGATCACGAGGTCAAGAGATCGAGACCATCCTGGTCAACATGGTGAAACATATAAAAAATTAGCCGAGCATGGTGGTGCGTGCCTGTAGTCCCAGCTACTCGGGAGGCTGAGGCAGGAGAATTGCTTGAACCCAGGAGGCAGAGGTTGTGGTGAGCCAAGATTGCGCCATTGCACTCCAGCCTGGGTAACAAGAGCGAAACTCCGACTCAAAAAAAAAATAATAATAACAGTTGTAAAATAGCTGCTACATTTCTCATGCATCAACGATAAAAACTGGCAAAGTATAGGTTCGTTAAATTAAAAGCCTCAGTTAAGAGCAAAGAAAGTAATAGCCCATCTTTTCCATAAGGTAACTGCTATGGACAAAGTGTTTTCACATGAAGATTGAATAATATTTCTGCACAGAATATTTATTCTTTTCATCTATTCACCATAATTAACACCACAGAAATCAATTAAAAATTAAATGAGATGCCCACTTAAGTCCTAAATTTCAACTTTTTATCACCCCCAAGAAGAGTAGCCCAAAGCTGAGCTGGCAGTGTTTTTGGATATCCAAAAATATTACTAGTATACTAAATTTGAGTCAACTTCTTAATTCAGCACATAAGGAATATGTTTGGAGCATCTTGTGATACTCTGCAAGATGTTGTTATAAGTTTTAAAGGCAAGGCAGTAGAAATTATATTCTTCAGAGACTGCTCAGCATAACTTTTTTCTTTTGAGACAGAGTTTTGCTCTTATCACCCAGGCAGGAGTGCAGCGGCGTGAGCTCAACTCACTGCAACCTTTGCCTCCCAGGTTCAAGCAATTCTCATGCCTCAGCCTCCCTAGTAGCTGGGATTACAGACGCCCACCACCATGCCCAGCTAATTTTTGCATTTTTAGCAGAGACAGGGCTTCACCATGTTAGCCAGGCTGGTCTTGAACCCCTGACCTCAAGTGATCCACCCGCCTTGGCCACCCAGAGTGCTGGGATTATAGCGTGAGCCAAATAACATTTTAAGAATCAATTCCTAAGAAGCATATGACCTAGAAGTAGATAGAAGCTATGCTTTCATTTATTTAAAATATATTAAGATAGATGACATGCTAAACAAAGGGATAAAAAATAAAAAACAGGACTTTCAGATTGTGGTCTGCTTTGCAGAAATCCTGTAAGTGGTCGTTTTATCCTGACAACAAGTAAAAAGCAGAGCATACTGAAAAATCAACAACTTCTCTTAGATCTGTCAGAGAGATGAGATCACAGGGCAAACCACTGCCTCCCAAAATGGGAGACAGAGAAGTAGGTACTCAGATGTTTCTGCTTATTGGTTTCTGTTCTTTAAGTTGTGACAGAGAATCACAACTTAAAGAACAGAAACCAATAAGCAGAAAACTCTGAGGGAACAAGTGCTAGGGTACGAAACCTAAACTGTAAGTGAAAAATTGCTGGAGATTCAGTGTGAAAAAAGTATGAGAGCAAGAAAATTCCAAGTGGGCCCAGTCATTGGGGGATTTCTATAGTTTTATGAATTTTGTGGGTAGGATCCTTACCCGGTTCTCACAGTGAAAATCAGAGGAAAAAACCCTCATGCTTCCAGCAGAGGGAGGGGATAAGTAACCATTTTGAAATATGCCAGAGCATTCTATTCTTTTTCTTTTTTTTTTGAGATGGAGTCTTGCTCTGTCACCCAGGCTGGAGTGCAATGGCATGATCTTGGCTCACTGCAACCTCCACTTCCTGGGTCCAAGCAATTCTCCTGCCTCAGCCTCCCAAGTAGGTGGGACTATAGATGTGTGCCACCACACCTGGCTGACTTCTGTATTTTTAGTAGAGACGGAGTTTCACAGTGTTGGCAAGGCTGGTCTTGAACTCCTGACCTCAGGTGATCCACCTGCCTTGGCCTCCCAAAGTGCTGAGATTATAGGCGTGAGCCACTGCATCCAGGCCCAGAGCTCTCTAGTCTTATAACAAGGCCTGCCCTCGAAAGAGACTATTTTACCATGCCTAACTTATCAGGGTTTTTTTCAGAGCCTAACTGACCTAGGGGAAGAGAAATACTCAATTCCCACCCACACTAGTCACTATGTCCCACCAAAAGGGGTAAAAAAAACACTTCACAAGTGTTTCTAAGCTACAGGGACACAGGCTCACTGAAAGACTAAACCTAATCATAGGACTATAGAATACTTCCCTCACCCTTTGCTACACATACCACTACATTACTAAAGGCCTATTTACTACAGTTCCTTTTACCCAGTACATCACGTCCACCTTTCAATAAAAAATTGCAAGGCATACTAAAACACAAACAAACACAGTTTGAAAACACACAGCAAGCACCAGAACCACAGTCAGATATGACAGGGATGTTGGAACTAACAGATTGGGAATTTAAAACAACTATGATTAATATTCTAAAGGCTGGGCATGGTGGCTCATGCCTGTAATCCCAGCACTTTGGGAGGCTGAGGTGGGTGGATAACTTGAGGTTAAGAGTTTGAGACTAGCCTGGCCAATATGATGAAACCCCATCTCTACTAAAAATGCAAAAATTAGCCAGGCATGGTGACAGGCACCTGTACTTCCAGCTACTCTCGAGGCTGAGGCAGAAGAATTGCTTGAACCCAGGAGGTGGGGGTTGCAGTGAGCCAAGATCATATCACTGCACTCCAGCCTGGGCAACAATGAGACTCCATCTCAAAAAAAAAAAAAAAAATTCTAAAGGTTTTCATGGTAAAAGTAGGCAACATGCAAGAACAGACAGAAAGCAGAGAAATGGAAATTCAAAGACAGAATCAAAAGGAATTCTATAGGTCAGAAATACTGTAATAAAAATGTAAAATGCCTTTGATGGACTCATCGGTAGACTGAACACAGCTGAGGAAAGAATCTCTGAGCTTGAGGATATGTCAACAGAAAATTCCAACACTGAAATGCAAAGGCAAAATAAATAAATAAATAAATAAAAAACCCTGAGAAAATGGAAAATCCAAAACAGTGGGACAACTATGAAAAGTGTAACATACATGTAATGGGAATACCAGAAGGAGAATAAAGGGGGAGAAAAGAACAGAAGAAATATTTGAAGCAATAATTACTGAGAATTTTTCCAAATTAGTGTCAGATACCATACCACATATCCAAGAAACTCAGAAGAAACCAAGCTGAATAATGCCAAATAAACTGACACATAGGCTTATCATATTCAAACTGCAGAAAAATCACAGGTAAAGACAAAATCTTGATAGAAGCCAGAGGAAAAAACATCTTACTTATAGAAGAGCCAAGGTAAGAATTACATCTAACTTCTCAGAAACAATGCAAGCAAGAAGACAGTGGAATGAAATATTTAAGGGTTTGAGAGGAAAAAATCACCAATCTGGATTTCTGTGCCCTGTGGAACTATTCTTCAAAAGTCAAGAAGAAATAAAGTATCTATCAGACAAACAAAAATTGAGGAAAATTGTCAGTAGGTCTGGCTGGTAAGAAATGGTAAAAGAAGTTAAAAAGAGAAAAAGAAAATTATACAGGTCAGAAACTTGGATTTACATAAAGAAAGAAAGTATATTAGAGAATGAATAAATGAAAGTATTTCATTTTATAATAAAATTAGAACTTCTATTTTCTTACTCTTAATTGATTTAACAGAAAACAGTTTGTCCAAAATAATTTCATCAATATATGCAATCATCTATATGATAATGTATATACTTAGGTATATACGTATATGTAAGTGAACTAAATGATAGCTACAATACAAGAGACTGGAAGGTAGAACTGGGAGCATTTTATTATTATAATGTACTTGCACTACACATGAAATCATTTAGTATTATTTGAAAATGGAATTAAATTAGTTGTAAATGTGTATTGCAAACTCTAGGGGCAACCACTAAAAATTAAAGAAGAATTACTATGCTAAGGAAAGAAAGAAAGTGGAAACATAAAATGCTCAATTAAAACCACAATGGAAAGAAAAAGAGTAGACAATAAAAATATGAACAAAGAACAAGTAGTTTAACAGAAAACAGGAATAAATATGGTAAATGTTTATCTAACTATATCAATAATCATTTAAAATATCAATAGTCCAAATACACCAATTAAAAGACAAAGATTGTCAGAGTGGATCAAAAAACAAGTCTGAACTATTTGATGCTTGTAAGAAACTCACTTTAAAACCACATATAGACTAAAAGTAAGGGGATGAAGACAGGCCATTTTAACACTAATCAAAAGAAAACTGGAGAGGCTATATTACTTTCAGAGAGAACAGACATGTAAAAGCATTTGGGAAGAGATTGCAGAGGACTGGTAAAATTAGAAATGTTAACTAATTTCTAACTTCCATTGGTAAAATCAGAAAATCATTAGCTTAAAACCATAAGCAGACAAAGCTGTCACAAAAAAACCTACACGCCAATATTTTTCATGAACACCAACGCAAAAATTCTTAAAAAGTATTAACAAATTGAATTCAACATGTATACAAATAATTATATACCACCACAACCAAACTGAATTAATCCCAGGTATGGTATACAAGGTTGATTCAGCATTTAAAAATCAACTAATGTACTTCACATCAACAGGCTAAAGAAGAAAAATAAAGTGTTCAAATCAATAGGTGTAGAAAAGCATTTCACATAATTTAACACCCATTCTTGATTCTTAAAAAAAAAAAAAAAAAATCAGCCAACTAGGAATAGACTTCCTCAACTTAAAAAACAACAACAAAAAAAAAAACTTCTATGAAAACCTTACAGTTAAAATCACACTTAATGATAAGAAACTTGAAGTTATCCCTCTAAGATCAAGAACAAGACAAAGATATCTCCTCTCACCACTACTTTCAACATCATACTGGAAGTCCTAGCTAATGAAATAAGAAAAGGAGATAAAAGGCATACAGATGGGGAAGGAATAAATAAAATTAAGTTCAGATGATGATCATCTACATAGAGGATTCAATAATTGACAAAAAATTCTTGAAACTATCAATAACAAGTGATTATAGCAAAGTTAAAAGATATAAGGCTAATATGCAAAATCAATCATTTTCCTATATAACAGCAATGAAAAAGTGGAATTTTAAATTAAAATCACAATACCATTTACACTGGCATTCCTTGAAAATGAAATACTTGAACAAAATATGTAAAAAACCTATATGAGGAAAACTAAACTCTGATAAAAAAATCAACAAATCAAATAAATGGAGAAATATTTCATGATGATGGATAGGAAGATTCAACATTGTCAAGATGTCAGCCCTTCCTAACTCATCTATAGATTCAAGCCGATCACAAAATCCCAGCCAGTTATTTAACCTATATTGGCAAACTGATTCTTAAGTATATAAAGAAAGGCAAAAGACCCAGAATAGCCGACACGGTATCAAAAGAAGAAAAAAGCCAGATAACTGACACTACTCAGCTGGGTGTGGTGGCGCATGCCTGTAATCTAAGCACTTTGGAGGCCAAGGCGGGTGGATCACCTGAGGTTGGGAGTTCAAGACCAGCCTGACCAACATGGTGAAACCCCGTCCTAAAAAAAAAAAAACCTAACACTACTCAAGTTTCATGAGTTTAGCTTATAGCTGAATTAAAAGATTGAGGCAGCACAACACAAATACCTTCAGTTTCCCAATTCTTTGCTCAAAGGTTCTCTTTAACTTCACTTATCTCCTTTCCTCCTATCTTGGAGAAGATAGATTTCTCCTCAGTGCAGAGGCAAATGCCTCCATATTGCATTTGATATGGCCATCCCCCAAAGACCAGTGCTCTTGCTTTCTACTTCCTACCACCACCAATGGTGTTCTACATAGCTTCTTATTTCAGTATTCACCCATTCCCTAACCTTTTGCAACTGGCCTTTTACCATCAGTCCTCTATACCTAATGGCTTTCTTTTTCATTTTTCTTCTTTTTTTTTTTTTTGAGATAGTGTCTCATTCTATCGTCCAGGCTAGAGTGGTGCCATCACAGCTCACTGCAGCCTTCATCTCCTGGGCTCAAGTGGTCCTTCTGCCTCATCTCCCAAGTAGCTGGGACTACAGGCACACATCACCACATTCACCTAATTTTTGTAATTTTTGTGGAGACAGCATTTTGCCATGTTACCCAGGCTTGTTTAGAACTCCTGGGCTCAAGTGATCCTCCCACTGTGTCCTCTATAGTGCTTGATTACAAGCATGAGCCACCACACTCAGCCCTAATGGCCTTCTTAAACAAGGGCTTTCATGGTTGGGCAGGAGTGCATCAGCATCATCTGGAAGTTGTGCTGAAAGTCAGACCCCTGTTCACTTTGTTGGGGCCCAAGAATGTACATTTCTCATAAATTCTTAAGTGATACAGATGATGCTGGCCCAGGGACCACACTTTGAGAAGTCCTACTCTTGAAGATGACCAAAGACCACACACACAAAAAAAACAAATTGTTTTCCCTATACTACTCACAATACACATTGTAAATGTATCGTAACATCAACAATGTGGGTTTTCGACACCAAGCAATGCTGACAACTGTCTGGAGTTAGCATAGACCTCACAGGATAAGGGCTCATTCCCATAAGACTGCCTCCCAACATACTTCAAATGCCAATGGCAAGCCCAGATTGTCATCTGTGCTTCTGACTGTGTATCTGTAAATCCATGAACTCTTCAGATTTGATAATTTGCTAGAATGGCTGACAGAACTCAGGGAAACAGTTTACTTACTAGGTTACCAGTTTATCATAAATGGATACCACTCAAGAACAGCCAGATGGGAGAGATGCGTAGCAAAAGGCATGTGAGAAGGGGCACAGAGCTTCTGTGCTCTCTCTGGCATACCATCTTCAGAGCACCTCAATGTGTTCACCAGCCTGGAGGCTCTCCAAAAAACTTCCAGTTAAGACTTACAGAGTGACTTAATTACATAGGTATGGTTGATTAAATCACTGGCCATTGTTGATTGTACACAATTTTCAGCCCCTCAAGGGTCCCTGGAGGTCAAGGGGTAAAGCTGAAAGTTTCAACTGGACCCCCTGGCAACCAGCCCTTCCCCATTCCTGTCCTTAGGGACTTTTCAAAGGCCACCTCATAAATACAAACTGGGGCATAGTTGAAAGGGGCTTGTTAGGAATAACAAAGGATGTTATCTGCTTTTATTGCTCTAGATCTATTTCAGGAACTAGGGGGAAAAAAACAGAACAAAAGATGCTCCTGTCGCTCTTATCACTTAGGAAATTCCAAGGGTTTTAGAAGCTCTGTACCAGAAATCAAATAGCACCTAACAGCAAAATCTACCTGGATTATCTGAGTTTTCAACTATATTGCTTTAGCTTTCAAATCCCAAAATTGGAGGTCAGGCACAGTGGCTCATGCCTGTAATCCTAGCAATTTGGGAGGCTGAGATGGGAGGATCACTTATGGCCAGGAGTTTAAGACCAGCCTGGACAAAAAAGTACTTTGAGACCAGCCTGGACAACATAGTAAAACCCTGTCTTTATATTTATATTTCTGTTAAAAAAAAAAAAAAAAAAGGGATCCACAATCTATCACCCATCTTGCTCCAGTCTTGTCTTCCATTACTTCCTTTGCCATCCCCCAACCTGACTGAACCAGTCACTGTTTTCTGTGTATGCCCCTTGCCTCATGTTATGCCCTCTGCCTCGACCACCCTTTCTCACTCAACTAACTCAACCAAATGCCCAGGCAGATGGCAACCTACCTAGGGCTTGTCTGGGCATGCCCACAGCAGACTTGGAATCCCACAGGCAGGCTGAAGGGAACTGGGTGGAGCCACAAGGAATTTGCACCTTATGCAGGGGAGGAGGCTACTCTCTTCAGTTCCTGTGTGGTGGCCTGGGATTCAATCTGTGAGCAAGTCTCCATTTCAGTTTGCTGAGGTTTGTTTTTTTTTTTCTTTTTGCCCAATAAAATCCTGCTCTACTCACTTTTCAATGTGTCTATGTGCCTAAATTTTCCTGGTAGTGTGACAAGAACTCGAGTTTTAGCTGAACTAAGGAGCAAATTTCTGCAACACCACTTTTACTTGTTCAAATACACAGCTCAGTTCTCAAAGCCTTATTCTAAATGCCACTTCCCGTATAAAACCTTCCCTGAATAGACTAACTCTCCACCAATTGGTACTAACTGCTTCCTTCTCTGAATTCCCATAACATTCACCTGTATATCTCTTATTCAAGAGCATTTCAAGGATTTGGGGGCCCCAAAGCTTGTAAATTTGGAGGGAGGGCTCTTTCCAAGAATAAAGATTATAGAATTATAAATACAAAATTAGATACAGGGCCTTCAAAGTTGGCTCAGGCAAATGAAGTTCTGTGAAATTTAAGCTTTGTTATCATCACAATAAATCTGCCTCAGGTTTCAGTGGATCTTATATTTCCCCTTTCAGATTATCATCTCCTGGGACAGAAACTTTCTCTCTTCCCCAGCCCCATGTTTTCTGTTCTTTCACCTTCTTTAAAGAGACGCAATGGCATCTGGTCAAAAAGTACCTTGAACTCAGACAGATCTGGGTTTAAGATCCCTGCTTACTTACTCACTTAATTGAACCTCAGTTTCCTCCAGTGTGGAAAATAAAAGCAAACTATCTGCCTTTAGGGTTATAATGGGATAAAATGTAATAGTAAATCAAAGTGTTTAAACAGCGCTTAGAATATGATAAGCTCTCAATAAATATTAGAGTCCCTCTTTGGATGTGTCAAACAAAAATTCTAGGAAGTCATTGTTTTGGATTAAGCTCTCTCATAAGGCCTCAACAGACCAGACTAAAAATAAAAATGGAGTCACCCATGTTCACCAAAGCAAAACTAAGCTGTTATCTGTCCTTCTAAGAAATCAACAAAGATGACAGCCTGATTTCCCAAACAAGTCAGTTTCAGACTTCCATCTTAAAGTTCCCTCTGTTTTAATTCTTAATCCAATGTTAACTAACCAGTGACTTTTCTATTATTCTGTCTCTTTGTCCCCACTTTTCAAGAAAAGTAACTTTGAAATGACCAATTCACTTCTTATTCTTTGTTTCTGTTTCCTTGGCCCTTTTTTTGGTCTATAAACCAATCTCCTTTGCTCAACTTACTGGAACACTTATTCCAATTTGTGAAATGAAGGATTGGCCAAATCTAGAATAGAAAATAAAGCTAACTGAGATATTTAAACTAAATTTGTTGTCATTTTGTCTTTTGACAAATGGCACCATCCATAGCCTTGTGTGAGTAAATTTCAATTCCCCCAAAGTACCTAGAGAGTGCCTTTCAGTGAATTGTTACTGAACACACATGGCCTATTTTGTATATACAGGTTTAGAGAAAATGAAATACCTGAGCATATTAATTCTTTCTCATTTTGCTACATCTCTAATTACTAATCTCAAATCAGGGAAACTTTCCATAAGAATGAGGATCCACAAATTCTATTACTCTAGGGCTTGCTTAAATTTAAATAAGTGGGCAAATGAGCATCAGCAAAGCAAAGGGGTGGCAGGATGTCAGGAGGAGAGAAAGTCAATTTACCAAGACTTTCTATCTAGGTTTATACCCACCTATTCTTGCTATTGTTTATAATAATGATATTACTTTTGGCATTCATCTTGGTGACCCCAAGAAAAAAATACTTTCAGCTATGGTATTCATCGATATGTAAAGCAAAACAGAGTATTAATTTTACTTTTTCCAGTGCAGGAAAGGAGCCAAGACAAATCATTAATTCTACATAGTTCCAAAGTACAACTAACATCTCTGCAAATTAAATAATGAAGCAAAAATGCTAAAAATTGTAGAGGTTTCATTAGGGCTCAAGTTATAACTCAAATATCCATAAACATACTCATCCTAACACTTAGGGGCAAATTCAATATGAAATGGAAAATCTTTCCATTTATGCCCATTTAAAACTGTTTTCCCTTAGGAAAATAAAAAATAAATCAAATCTTATTCTTGATGAACACAAATATAATAGAGTTCATTTTAGTGGTATGTGAATTTATTTATCCAACTATAAGGCAAAAAGATGTGTCAAAATTTCCAGTGTTCCATTTTAAGCCATTTCACATGGTACACAGAGACTTTTTGCTCATCCTATATATATGTTTTTACAGAATTTGTGTAATGCATTAAATGTTTATCAAATGCTCTAAAATCCATGGGCAAAAATTAATAGCATATATTCTGAAACTCATGAGCAAAACTATTTCTACGTCAGTGTTAAGAACGGTGGCCTAACATCTTTACTAACTATATCTCTCTATATATTTTTGTATCTGTATTTGCAATTAACCACAAAGAGATAAAATTTTAAAATTCAGTTTTCAATTCAGTTTTCAGCTCCCTTTTATTTTATCTAAATAAAAAAGAAAATCAATCAAAAATATATAATACGCTGGTCTAGATTTATAGAGCAGTCTAGAATTACAGATTTGAAGACAATGAAGAACTATGTTTATGGAACCTGAAGTCTATGGATAATGACCATCCCTGTCTCCAGGAATCAATTCCAGAAATCAGTATATATTAAGTTCCTTCTATGTGTTCAGCCCAGTGCTGGGATCCATAAGAAGTATTTCAAAATAATGCCAATTACTTATGCTTAATAAATGTAGTAAATAACTAGGAAAAAAAATTTATATCTCAGTGAAAACTTCAAAGAAAACCAAAACAAACAAACTGAAAAAAACCTAGGAAAAAAAAAAGTGTCACTTGTTTTAAAATTTAAGACATTAGATTGAGTCAACAATAAAATATTATTCTTATTGGAAGATATTTTCAAGATGGAAAATCTACAACATAATTTTCATTTTTTAATGGCTTATTTAGTTATTAACCTAGCAATTAATCAGATTCTGCAAGTACAATCACATTTAAAGTAAACCTATTATATAGATTCAGGTCTCTGAAAATTAAATTTTATATTCAAAATAATGACTCCATATAATAGCAAAAGATGTATGTTCAATATTGATTCTACTCTGCAATAATAATGTTACAAATAGATTCTACTAACACATTGCTTCAGGCTACTGGGATTCACTTATTCAACACAAGTCTAACAAAGCAAGCAATGTTCAAATCTCACCCTCTGGCCAGGACTTATTGAGAAGGAAATGTTCTCTAATATGGCATTTCCACCTTCTATGTATTTTGCTGTAAGGTCTTTGATGGTCATTTGACCCCCTGAGGGCCAGATGTCATCTTTCTTCACGTGTGAATTCTCAATAATCATAACTTTTGAGAGCTGGCCATTCCTGTATGCTTTGGTTGACTTGGTAGGTTTACCTTCTTCTGTTGGCATGTCAATGAACTTAAAGACTCGGCTCACAGATCGCATCTGAAATAAAAATAACAACATTTTTGTTTTTAAGATTGGCAAACCATTTCATAGTTTGATGTTTCCTAAAAAATGACTTGTAAAATGGGACACTTGCTACTCGTCACTTGGTTATTGTCAGGCTTTTCAATGAACTAACAGGAAATAATTGGATATAATTAAAAGCTTAACTGAAGAGAATTAACTAGGACTTATATAAATGGGCTCTGTATAGGCCTGTTTATTTTTGTGATCACCTAATTCTCAGTTATGCAAGCCACACATAAATAGCCAAACTATTCTCAAG
This sequence comes from Aotus nancymaae, assembly GCF_030222135.1. Lineage (NCBI taxonomy): Eukaryota > Metazoa > Chordata > Mammalia > Primates > Aotidae > Aotus > Aotus nancymaae. Next base: position 38,856,303 of record NW_026988413.1, read on the forward strand.
GGAATAGATGACATCAAAGAGAAAATTTATTTCTACTATGAACAACACTGCGCAATGCTGTACAACTGGTATATTATAATAAAATGTACCGCAACTCAAAACCACTACTGAAGATTCTTCTCTTTCTCTCGAACTACCTTAGTAACTAACTATAATTCTGTGTGTCAACCATGTGGTTAAGTGAACTCTTGATCATTAGATAATTTTAAACAACTTCACTCTAATCTTCAAACAATTTAAGTCATTGGCATATATCTGCAGTTAAATAATTATGCTTTTAATCTAAATTACTTAAATATTCATTTTTAGTGCTAAGAAAATGTAATTGCTTATAAGGGTTATATTTAAAATTAAATATGTAACTGCTTTATAAATCTATTCATGTAATATTTAATAAAGTATACCTTTAACACACACAGAAAGAAAATGACTTCATAATTTTTAAGGTGTTCAATTTTTTAAACAAAAGCATACTTCTCTGAATAATTATGACTTATTGGAATGTGGAATATGATTTTAAAAACAACCTGGCATATAGTAAGTACCCAATAAATATTAGAACAATAAATAAAGAAATGAATATACTAATGAGTAAATAAATATAAATGAATATGAAGAAAGAATTTGAAGACTCTGAATTCATTCAACTTCTTTTTTTTTTTTTTTTTGAGATAGAGTCTTGCCATGTCACCAGGCTGGAGTCCAGTTGCGCGATCTCGGCTCACTGCAACCTCCACCTCCCAGGTTCAAGCGATTCTCCTGCCTCAGCCTCTCAAGTAGCTGGGACTACAGGCATGTGCCACCATGCCCAGCTAATTTTTGTATTTTTAGTTAGTTGAGACAGGGTTTCACCATGTTAGCCAGGATGCTCATGATCTGACGTGACCCACCCGCCTCAGCCTCCCAGAGTGCTATTTGTAAAATATATCATCCTTGATCCTGTGATTCAATCTTTCCCAGGCATTAGTAGCTGACTAGACACAATTTTACTGCTCTTATTTTTAGTCTTACTAAAATTAAGTAAGTCTTACTAAAATTATTGATGCTGGCTTTATTCAGTCAAAGAGTTTATTAACTTTCCTTTAAGATATTAACATATCTTATTTATACCAAACGTTTAGACTTTAAAAATTATCCTTTTTGGAAAAAAATGTGGGCAAAAGTTCATTTGCTTCTATTATTTCTATTTTTCATTATCAAAAGGTGGAATGGGAAAAATTCTTCATCTTTAGTATGGAATGATTGGTAGATAAAGCAGAGAAGTTTAGACATAGATCCTTAATTGAACATTAAAATTCCATCTTAGCAATTCTAATTGTATTGCCTGTTTTCACATGCCATTGATCAAGCCTGTTCTGTTTGTGAAGTTCTTTTTCATTCTGGCAATTCTGTGCTTCAGTTTCCTTATTCTTGAAAATATCTTCAAATTGTCTCCAGTAATTATTCAAGATTCAAGAAAAGAATCCTTTGAAGTCAAGCCCACTATTAATGGATGTGAAAAGGACCCCAAAGCCTATACACTAAACAACAGTAAAGGAAGTAAAAGGCATATAGTCATGACTGTACACATGTAATACTTTAAATTCTGAATTGTGAGTGACTTTCAGGGTAGATAAGTCTTGACTCAGTTATTCTTGATTAACTTTGAATTAAAATACACTCTTACACTGTCATTAATTTTCATAGAGAGCTGCTAGTCTATAATAAGGTCTGGGAGATAAAATTGCAACTACTATTGAGAAGAAACTGCCAGAGATTTAGTTCTAATGCATTTAAAATTTCTTAATGTATTTATCCTGCGTAAGAATAGCATCCCTCTCTTAAAATAACTGAAGGGTATACACAAATGTAGATTAGCTGCATAAAGTTGAGACTTGATATTTATGCCTGTTAATTCTATACACAATTCTAAACTTATTTTTTATTAAGCAAGACAGGAAAGACACTATATAACAAAAATACTTCACATTTTAATACTTCCAAACAATCAGTAAAACATTTAACTACTGTTATCTAAATGACTCAGAATTACATATAGTATTATTAGAAAATAAGGGCTTTCAAAACCACTATTTTGGCAGCACTGGAATGTAACATACAATGTTTTCTGTTTAGGACTTGTGTTTGAGCATTGCAAATTACATTCTCCATTAGTGAAACTCACCTAGAGGGTGAATCCAGAACTTCTAATGTCAAATGTAACAAATGGAATGTACCAATCAAATTTAGAGAATGTCCCACTCATTGTCTTTCTTACAGCCTAGCGGCTTAATGTGACTCTAAGACGGGCTATCATGGTTCCGTACGGCATGGTCAACTATGCCTAGCCAAGAACATGTAATTTCATCTTAACACTGGGCACTCAGTCATAGCATATGAACAGACAGTCATTCAATAAAGTGGGTTAGAATACTTTCTGACAGGAAGAAAAAGTGGCTTGTGCAGACACTTCCACCATGGTCAGTGTGTAGCCACTGAAATGCCATTATTAAATAAATGTGGACAGATAACAAATTAGATTATGCATTACTAACCAGTTCCTTGTATTTGAGGGCTTTCCAGCTTGGATATTCTACCTCCAGTACTTCTGGCAGGAAAGGCCACATCAGAACCAGAGCAGAACAAATCAATTCTGGTCATTTAAGTTTCAAAAACTGGCTTTTGAAATTCAAGTCAGATATTGATCATTTGAAAATTTTGAACCATGTGAATATTGGCCTTTAAGCTCCAAAAGCCAAAGCCTAAGGACTCAATGCACAGTGTTTATGCAAAAACAGTAGCCATAGACAAAGTTATGATGGATTAGAAGCAGTCACTCGCCTCTCCCCACAATCCGACTCAAGAAAGGCTGTCCATAAATGGGAGTAACAAGAGGGTTTAGATACCAGGTCCTCTAAGAAAAGTTCTGCCTTGCAACCAAATCCTGGTTCTGTCCTCAAGGTGATTTGGAAAATTTAGAACAAAGGAGGCCTATGCCTAAATTCCAAGGCAAAGCCCAGGAAAGACTCATGCCCTAGTGAAGCTTCCTGTGTCTTGCATGATGTGGGAGCAGTAGAAGGAACATGGTTGCTTGGAATGTCTATACACAGATGACTTGACATAGCTTCAGATTTGAATCTTTTGACCCGTCAGGGGCATGGAAGAAGCTGAAGAAGGCTCAGCAAGGGAGAGCTCACAGTGAGAACAAGAAAGACAAAGACTCCATCTACATGGACCATGCACCTCTAGGTCAGATAGGAACATCAGTCCTTCAGAGACAGTGAGCACAGACAAAAGACGATGCAGGTCAAGACACACCTTAATCCCTAATATTATGGTATTCTGCACACTCCACTTAGAACCCAGCAAAATCTCTGAATTTAATTCTATTATTTCTTTCACTCAGTGAAATGCATGCTCAAATAGAAAATAAACTCAACCACAGAAAAAGTAAAGTCATATTTCTTGCACACTTAATTACAGAGCCAAAGATTCATAGCTGCTACCAGGGATGGATCCAGGTTTTGTAGAGGCTGAAGTTTAAGTAATTTGGGGAATTCTTAAAGAAAAAAAAATCGAAATCCAAATTATGCATACAAAATTAAATATAGGGCCTTCAAAGGAGTTCATGCAAGTGAGAGGACCTGCAGCTTATATCTCATACGCTTCATGTTAAACCAATTCTGCCTATTATAGTAACCTCATTCAAAGCGTTCCTTGTTGTATTCAAACAATGGACAGTTCAAAACATCCCTCTCCATCTAGTGCTTAGTACCATGTAGTCACTTAATAAATCTTTGCTAATAATGAATGAATCCATTATTCTACCTCCTATGCAGAAAGCAGTGTCTGTGCAGTAAGAATGACAGTGCTGCAAGTACATTAGCAAGTAGTGCAGGCTGCAGTTTTACCCTTCAGCTCCTCAGCCTCAAAGTATTCATTGCTATTTGGATTAGAAGGAAGTTACAACATATCAAACTATTTTTAGTCTCATCTATTTGTTTTCATTGAGCTTTTAACCTCACTTAACGTTTTTTCTCATTTAGAGTGCCTACTAAACATTTTCATGTGATGCATAAAAACTACTGTGCCATTGTGTAGCTACCTAGATTGTGCTGGATGGAAATTTGTATTCAGCAATTATCAGAATGACTGGATTGGCAAACTCCTTAACACCAGCCTGCTGCTTCCTGTGCATAGAAAAGAGTTGCCTAAGGAGGGTGGAGGGATAGCTCTGTTTAGAGCAGCAAGTCTGCCCTGCCAGCAGCAAAATCCCAACATCTGCTTCAGTAGGAGCACTTCTCCTAGACTTTGAGAAATAGGAAATGAAGCCAAAATGAGACCCAAGTACAGACCCAATGAACCCCATTCTTCATTTGTGGGGAAGAAAACTTGACAGAATTTGTGCAGACTTCTGTACATTAGAATTTAGCCGAAATTTAGTGGGATTTTTGCTTAAGGATCTTCATCTGCTTTAAATCCTTGGTTTTATTATTTAATTTTGTTATTCTTCAAAACCTCTTCTGAGCCCCTTGAGAAGGGATCAGTCCTTAAAACTGGACCTCATTATCTTTATAAGAATGTCTAAAGTTACTAACCTAAGCATTAGAAGAACAAAGTCTTTTGGGATTATGACAGTCTTGACAAAAATATAGCTTCACAGCCTAATCTCAATCTTACTTTATAACGGATGCATTTAAGCCAAGAAAAAAATAATTCTTGATTTTCCTTTTCTCTTTGTGTGACAAAGAGGCAAGAGAAGGCTTATAGGCTTATTCTAGAATAAGTCAAGAAGCCAGACTCCTCTCCTTCACAAAACTATTTGTTCGATTTCCTTTCATCCTTTTGGTTGTTCAGAAGCCAGCACATCAAGATTAGGCATTAACACCCAAACTATGTGCCATCATAGAAAATACACTTCACACACCAGAGATCTGGCAGGCAATACTATAAAGAGACTTCATGACTGGTAGTTATAGGAGGATTGCAAGAAATAAATATGAAGAGAATCATCTAGAAAGCTGGCACAATGTAAAAAAAATCACACATTTTATAGGAAAAGAATTCTAAGTATGAAGTACTTGTAAGGGGAGATTTAGGGCTTTTAAATCATAAATCCTTCCCAGTAGGCACAAACTATACTTTTCAATACTCACTAACACAGACCTGACACCCAAGGCCAAGTTAGATCAATTAGCATAATCTTTAGGCCATGCACATAAACTTAAGAGACAAGTTAGCAAGAAAACAGACTCTGCCCAAAACATGTTCTTTTACTTACATCTATTACTTACACTCCTAGAGCACATAAAAAGTCAGTCAATTGCCATGTTGTTATAAATTATTAACAGCATAAATGAGTTACTTATTCTGTACTATAAACCTAGCCCTTTAGTATATTATTATAGCTTGCTCTCTACAGAAATGGTTTACATATTTTTACCTGTGGCAAATCACTTGAGAAGTCAGTGTCACTTTTCCTATCAGAAGGGACAGAGATGGTGATCTTCACACAAAAGAAAGAAAATCTATTTGCAGCATGACAAAAGGCATATCCCAAGTTAACACTGAGGTTTCAAAATATACTGGTGCCCATTTTCAATAGCTAAAAACTTTGATAAACATGGTACTAAGTGTGCCAATGGGCAAAAGAAGACTCAAACTTACCCTTCCATGTAAAAGGTCAGACATTGGCCAGGCATGGTGGCTCTTGTCTGTAATCCCAGCACTTTGGGAGACTGAGGCAGGTGGATCATGAGGTCAGGAGTTCAAGACTAGCCTGAGCAATATAGTAAAATCCCGTCTCTACTAAAAATACAAAAATTAGCCAGGCATGGTGGCACACACCTGTAGTCCCAGCTACTCAGGAGGCTGAGGCAAGAGAAACACGTGAACCCAGGAGGCGGAGGTTGCAGTGAGCTGAGATCATCATGCCACTGCACTCCAGCCTGGGCAATGTAGCGAGACTCCGTCTCAAAAAAAGAAAAAGGTCAGACCTCACTCATCAAATCTATTACTTACTCTGAAGCTTAATTACAATCTAGCTTGATGAATGCAACTGGATCTATGTGGCTTCCACTAAAAATATTTCAAAATAATTTGCAAAAAGAGAAATCCAAAACAACAAATCAAAACATCTTCTCACAGTTTTCAGTATTTTAATAAGATTTTTTTCCAAGCATCTTAATTTTGAAATATTGTGTCTTCCTCAAAGTACTCTCTTATTAAGCCTCATTTTTCACATGTCTTGTAGAGATGTATATAGGTATCATTGATTGATATAGGACAAAAATTGTTTGCTGGTGGTCCATCAATTCAAAAGGAAATTCTATGACGTAGACCAGGGGTCAGCAAAACTATGGCCCACAGGACACATCCAGCTACTCTCATTAGTTTACATATTATCTACAGCTGCTTTGCCCTCCAAAGACTGAATTGAGTTGTCATAAAAACATTACAACCTGTAAAGCTGAAAATATTTACTATTTTAGCCTTTATAGAAAAAGTTTCCTGAGCCCTCTGCTTTGACTCACAGAGCATCAGAGCTAAAATGAATCTTAGAGAGCATATAGTACAGTGATTCACAAGCTTTGCTTGATACACACTAGCATCACCTGGAGCACTTTTAAAACTACAAACATCATGCCCAGTCACCCTGCTTCCTACCAAGAGAACTGACTTCACTGGTCTTAGTGGACCCTGAGTAATCTCTGTTTTTATTGTTTTGTTTGAGATGAAGTCTTACTCTGTCACCCAGGCTGGAGTGCAAGGGAGCTATCTCCGCTCACTGCAACCTCTGCCTCCTGGGTTCAAGAGATTCTCCTGCCTCTCAGCCTCCCCAGTAGCTGGGAGGCATGTGCCACCATGCCTGGCTAATTGTTGTAATTTTAGTAGAGACAGGGTTTCACCATGTTGGCCAGGCTGGTATTCAACTCTAATCCTCAAGTGATCCGCCTGCCTCAGCCTCCCAAAGTGCTGGGATTACAGGCTTGGGCCACCACACCTGGCTACTCTGTGTTTTTATAAAGATTCTGCATGTGCTAGTAGGATGAGAATTTGTGATCTAATCCATTCCTTCATTGCATAAATGAGATTATCTAAACCCAGGAAGTTAAAGTGATAGGCATGAAGCCCAGTGAATTTTTTAGTTTTCAACCTGTTTTTGTTTTTAACATTTCAGCAATCCCTCAGGGTTCTCATTAAACCTCGTCTACTAGTTCAAGACTCTAAAACATCATAATGGCATTTTCTTTGTTGGTTCTAGTAACGCACTGGTTCAGAGTTCTTTGATCAGCTTTGATAATTGCAGCAGTGAATAACTTAATCAATGGACTCTAGCATTCAAGAGTTGAAATTTTTCATAGGAAAAAGATCCAGAAGAGAGAGAGCTGGAAGGAACTTTAGAAAACTTCTAACCAAACTGTTTCATTTTACAAATGAGAAAAATAAGGCCCTCAAGGAGGCCAGGACTTGCCCAAGGCCACATGTAGCAAGGCCAGAGTGAAATGCAGGACTCTCACCACAGACATTCTACAGGATGAAATGAGAAAAGATGGGTGGAAAAATGTCTTGAGGCAGAGGTCATGAGAGGAAAATTTAAAAGACTCGTGAAGACAGAAAAAGATAGACATGGTCAAGAAACCATTGAAAGGAGACCAGAAAAAAAAAAATTGAAGAAATGACTCCTCCCCTCAGATTCTTACAGCAAAAGCTACACTCAGTACAAGAAAATTAGACATCAGGTGTAATGCAGAAAAGCCACGTTCCCCTTTCTCCGCATATCAGGCTTCTTGTTGGTCACTGTACAATCAGTCACTTGATCTTTACTGGAACCCAAAACAAACACAGGCAATAAAAGGACAAAGGAGAAACCGAGGGAGTTTCTATTGACAGAAAACTCTTCTCAGATTGCATCAATCTTGCAAGAACTTTCTAGAGCCTCACTAACAGGAATCTATCCATAAGCCCTGCAGATTCACTGCCTTCCCTGCTCACCCTGGTGGCTTTCTTCCTCTTATGTTATTAGAAACACCCAGTTGAACAGGGTAGACAGCTAACATAAACAGGGATGGTTTATCTGCTGCTTCACTTGGAGAATTAAAGAGGCAGAATAATATTCACATAGGAGTAATGCAGAAAAGCCAGGTTCCCCTTTTCTCTAGGCATCAGACTTCCTGATGGTCATTGTACAATCAGTCACTTGATCATTACTGGAACCCAAAACAAACAGTAAAAGATAAAAAGTAGTCTTTTAGTTGTGCTCACTATGTGGTAGGCAGTCCTGAAACAAACTGAATTGTCAATGGCTTCTTTCTGACAATGTGACTATGAGTGTGCATAGTTTATCAATCACTAGATGGCTTGATATGGTTCAGTTTGAAGCATCACCTTGTCACCCTTTCTAGATCTTATTTATTTAATCTTTATTCATTCATATAGATAGCAATCTTAAGTGCTTAAGTTACATAACGCTTAAGTAGTTAAGAATAGGAGAAAGAGAAGATTTATGTTATTAAAAATGGAAGGAAGGCATCTTATGAGTCCAAAAAATAAATAAATAAACCAGTACACAACTTTGTTTTGGAGGAAAAAATATAAGATAATTGCTTTAGCAATAACAGCTATAAATCCATATATCATTTAAGGATGGAGTTTTAAAAAATTAACACTTTTATTTTCACCCCATCTACAGAATGGTAGGAGAAATACAACTGAAAAGAATAGAGACAGCCATAATTTATGTTAAAATAAAGAGTGAATTATTAATATAAATAAACAATTTTTAAAATATTGAGATATCAATTTAAATAACTGGAAACCCCCCTAACATGGGGTTTTCTAATAGGAATTATTAAATTATATTCTGATAATTTTACTATTTTTTAAATTACATGGGTGATTCACAAACTATTAAACTATATTATTCATAAAGCGATGATGTTCAGATGACTTTTTTTTTCCAACCTGCTAAATAAGGCCAGACACATTAGTAAGTAGAATAGAAGTTTTGTCCTGTTAATAGTCTCTTGAGACCCTGGGTATATTTTAAGGAGATACTAAACAGAAACTCATGCCTTAAAATGTCAAGTCTACTGAAAGACATTCTATAATTATGTTTTATGAACATATGGTGGTGTCAAGATGATAGTTGGATACACATTTAGAGAGCAGGATAGAAGTCTAAACTAGAGATATGAATTTATGATTATTCAAGAGATGGTTTCTTTTCTTTTTCTTTCTTTCTTTGAGTCTCCTCTGGTGCCCAGGCTGGAGTGCAATGACATGATCTTGGCTCACTGCAACCTCTGCCTCCCAAGTTCAAGCGATTCTCGTGTCTCAGCCTCCTAAGTAGCTGGGGTTACAGGTGCATGCCACCACATGCAGGTAATTTTTATATCTTTGGTAGATACAGGATTTTACCATGTTGGTCAGGATAGTCTTAAACTCCTGACCTCTAGTGATCCGCCCAGCTTAGCCTTCCAAGATTCATCAAGAGATGGTTTCTGAAGCATGGGTTTAGAAAATAACAGCTGGAGAGTGTCCATAGAACAGGGCTGGGATATAGGTGATATTTAGAGATCTGAAAGAGAAAAGAGGCCAGCAAAAGGGGCAAAGGAGGAGCCAGAGAGGTAGAAGGAAAATGAAGTGGGAGTAGTGTCATGGAAGCAAGAGACAAAGTATCACAAGAAGAAGAATTTGTCCATGGCATAAATACTGCTGGAGCTGTTCAGGGAGACAGAGAAATTGGCTCTGGCAAGATATTGGTCCCGAGTAATGGGGGTGATGGAAATAAAATGAAGTAGGTTGTGGAAAGAATGGGTTGAGGAAACAATGGAATGAAAGTGGATTCAGGAAAAGAATGGAATGGAAGCAGGTTGAGGAAAAGATGGAAAGTGGCCCTTTCTCAAACAGTTAGCTATATATAGGCCAAGAAATGGGGTAGTAGCTGGAGATCAAGGGGAAGTATCTTTACGCTAATGAGAAAGGTCCTACAAAGGGGAAGGTATTGCAAATTACTTGCTCCTGAATATAGGAGCAAGAACATGGGCAGAACGTGGTGCATGAGGAGAGGTGCAGTAGCCTGGTGCAACTGGTAGAGAGAAAAAAGAAAATTCTTTCTGGTTGCATCAGTATTTTTAGATTTTTTAAAAAGATATAATAAAGTCACTGGCTGAAAGTGCAGGGGGTGGAATTATTGGAGCACCTGAGAAGGGAGAAGGTGGGAAAAAGCTACCTTTGGGAATATAATAAAAAATTTCATAGGAAAATCTAATAAAAATGTTACTGTACAGTTTTGTGTACCAATATTTGAGATATGTGATCATAAATGCAGTGCAGTTTGAGGCTAAATGTTATCATCCAAACATTACCTTTACTAGTTGAAAACTAAAGAAAGCTAGGCACCTGGGCATAAGCAGCAGGGGGAAGCTAAAAAAAAAAAAAAGCCACACTGTAATTTTTATAACTTCAGAATTCTGTCAACATTTGATTCTGTGTTCTTGTCCTAAACTAGGCCAAACGGGGGAATAAAATATTCTTTCCATGTATAAACATTTTTTTTTTCTGAAAAACTAAAAGTATACATCAAACTAAAAATCTTGTTTATTCCATTATAAACTCAACTCTAAATTCAGTTAACAACTCAGTAAGTAAAATGACAACACTTTGAGTTTTTACTTCAGAAGTCACAAAGACCTTTAGGGTTAACATCATATAAACATGGAATTTGAGGGCATAGCCATATCTATTTCCTACTCTCAACATATGCCAAGGTGAAAACAAAAAAGTTACTGTATAACTTTAGCAATGGCATGGTTAACAGCAATATGATGGGAATCAATAACCAGATAAATGCCCATAAACACCCAGGAAAAGGCTACTTGTGCTATTTGGCAAGGAAATAGAAACTCACATATTCACTCTGATATTCAAACAAAAGAACGTGATTTTTTAAATGTGATCAAATGCAAATATTGATACTTTTCATAGACTGTATTATAACATAATAGGTCCTTGCAAAGATCCTTTTATTGCACAAGATGAAAGACACGATGTCAAAGCACAGATCACAAAGCTCAGAATGCACATGTGAAAAACTAGAGGAATGAAAACACCTTACAGAAACTTTCATAGAGATTGAACAGGCAGAATAGAAATGCACCAAACAGAGGTTTTGACATCAATGGGTAGAGGCTATTATGTAAACCAAGAAAATTAATACAGCAAAGAGAAAGGAATTGTACATATCCATGGTGAAGAGATGTTTTTAGGTAAAGAAACATGTAAGTGCATGAGAAGCTTAAATATAAAGTCAGAATTGTAGAAAGTTGGACAAAGAATTAAATAAATGTAAGCAAAATATTTATTTAATATTTTCCTGCTATTTTCCAACAGAAACATATCTATACATTTATAAGAACCAACTCCAAAAGCATACTAGAATGGAATTAAAGACAGGACTGCAGAAGCTAAAAAGAGCTGATCAAACTAAAAAAAAAAAAAAAGTTAAAGGTAAAGGTAAAGAAACGAACTTTAGTGTAAATCATTTCCAGTTTAAATTACAGCTCAATGGGTTACAAAAATGCTTAAAGAAAATAATAAGACATATGAACCAGAAGAGAGCATTAAAAGGTTTTCTTTTCCCTGGAGATATATTTTATAATGATGTTTGTTCTAACAAGAGTTGATCACATGAATTTCATAGCTGAAATGAGTGTGGTTTGGGAACACAAGCTCTGTCTCAGAGAACAGGGAAAGAAACTTAAGCAAAAAGTATAATTTTAAAAAGAGTATAATAATAGTGTTGTACAATCATTCTTAACCTGGGTTTCTAAACCTTCTACAAAAGCAGTGGTGAAAGAATGATTTTAAATACAGTAGTACAAAAAGACTTTAAAAAGTCAGTGATGAAGCTATCCAGACTAACCATTTAGTCTGATTGAAAATCATGCATTTGGTTTTTTTAAATAAAAATGGGGAAATGTGCATCATTTCCTTTAATTTCTCAGTTCTACTTCAATGGGATTTGTGCCCCTGATATGGTATTAGCACATAAACATTACTATAATATTAATGGCTCTGCGTTCTAGGAAACCAAAACAAGAGAAATAACACAATTAAAATGTGGTCTTTGTACACATGAATAAGGTATACAAATGTGTGGCAATATTTATCAAGCAGGAAGAGAGAAGACAATGATAAACACTTTAGGAACAAGACAAGAGCTATCACTAAATAATGTGAAAAAATTTAAATAATATCATGAAAACATCATGCTGCTAAAATTGAGAGCCTGAGATAAGGAAAGAGTTCTTAATCAAGATACCAAAAGCATAAAACATAAAGGAAAAGACAATAAATTGAACTTTATTAAACTTAAAAACTTTTTTTCATCAAAAGGCTCTATAAGCCAAGCCACTGACTGAGGGATTATGTTTGAAATGTATAGAACTGACAATCAATCCGGAATTTATAAATTACTACAAATTAATTAAGGAAGAAAAAAAAATCTAGGTAACAAATTCATGAACAACATGAATAAGAAATTAATGTTAGAGAACACCAAAAGCCAATAAATATGTATCAAGCTGCCCTATATTTTTAGTAATCACTTCACTTCCATCAGACTGCCAAAATGACAAAGTCCAACAATATCAAGTATTGTTGAAGATATGCAGCTATGAGAACTCTTGTACTCTCTTGACGGGAATATATGTTGGTACAACAGACCTGAGGGCAATTTGACACCACCCAGTAAAGTTAAGCATGGGTGGATTCTATGATCCAGCAAAATCACTCCTAGGTATTTGTTCTAAAAAACCCTGAACGAGAAAATAGCTGAAAGAATGCTCAATGCAGTATTAGATCTTCATGGTGGCTATCTATGAGGAGGAAAGAAGAGATATGGGTTTAATGAAAGATACACAGTAACCCTCAATTTATCTGTAATGTTTTATTTCTTAAGCTCAATATAGAGTATACAGCTATTCCTCATGCTATTACTCATACTTTTTTCCTGTCTGAATTTTTTTTAATAAAAGTTAAAAAGATGATAGTGACTTACCAAGCTATCCACATCTATGCTGGAGTTTACAGCCCACTGCAATGTACTCATGATATTCATGGCTAAAGTCAGTATAATACCAACTGTTCCTTCTCCTTCTCCTATAGATGAACAAAAGACATAAATGAACCTCATGTTATTTCTCTCTTCTGTGAACTACTTTATTCACACCTCTCCAAGGGCACATATCACATTAAATTTACATTTCAATTTTATGCTGATTTTAACAATTTTTAAGTCTCAGTTCACCACAGCATCTACTAATAGCAATAATGCTCTGCATATAGTAAGTATTCAACCAAGGCTTCAAATCAAAGAGTGATTAAATATTAGGAAAGTGTTGCCCTTTTTAAAAAATGTTACTGGTATTGGAGGTGTTGTTGGTATTGGGTAGGTACCATATTGGTCTTCTCTATTATTACTCTATAAGTAATAACTGTAACAAATATTAGAATAGGCAATGGCGAATAAAGGTCCTGTATCCAGATGAGCTCCCCTACAAAAAATACAAAAGCAGGGGAGGAGTGTGTCCAAATAGCATCTGCAAGATGTTTAGATGTACTCTGTGCCTTTGCAAGGAGGACCCTTGCTAATTGCATGCTGTTAGGAAGTAAGTATACTTAGCACTTCACCAGAGAGTCAGAAAACTAACAGGTCTGCTATTTGGAAAGAGAAAAGATTGCCCTTTATTTAAAAAAAAAAAAAAAAAAAGATGGTTGCACCTGCGAAGAACAATAGTTAAGTGTTTAATTATAAGGACCACTAATTAAAATTCGTAAGTATTCGGTATTATGGCCAAAAAATTCTCTAAGGAGAATGTTCTTAAATTATTAAAAATTAGGCTATCAAGTCCCAGTCGAGAGTTCTTACATCTATAATGCATGATAAAATTGTCAAAAGGTTCTACAATTGTGAGAAACAATTCACATTATTATTAATTGAAATTTTCGTTTCTACAATTCCTCTAACAGAAGGCATAATATATACAGCATACACCTGCATGTAGTACTAAATTATTTTGATATAGGTAAGATTTATTTGGGCCCCAATATATTGTTTGTTCTTAAGGTTAAGATGAGAAGATAAAATTTTAATAATAAGAAGTCATATAACATTTATTTGGTATTTACCAAGGACCAGGCACTATACTAAGTGTTTTGCACAAATTATCACATTAATAGTCACCACACATATATGGAATAGGTGAGATTATTGTGTTTATTTACACTTGAGAAAAATGAGGGTCTTAGAGAGTTAATTAATGTTTGCAAGCTAATGCAGTTGAAGACTAGTTGAGCCAGGGATAATAATAGCTGGGTGGCCAACATCCACTCTGGCTGAGCATCTGATTTGACTGATAAGTTCTGTATTATACTGATTGTTAAATGTTTTGATTATTGACCCTAGTAAATCAAGACTCAGCCACACTCAACCATGTTATATAGCATGTGTAATACTAGTTTGAATTAATTGTTAACAAATCTTTATTTATGTAATTCAGCCTTCTTTGATTTTATTTTCAAATAACTTAAAAAAATTTTTAAAGTTACAGTACCGATGAGGATTAGTACATTGCCTGCCCATGTATATTCCTTTCGTAGAGTCACTTTCCACTGCCCTAGCTGCGAGAACAACAAAGGTAGCAAACCCACTATCCTCAGAGCAGCAGAGTAGACTGCAGGTGGACCCCTGAGCCAAAAGGAACCTGTTTTCTGTTCTCTCCAGGACTTTGTGATTGTATAGAGGAACTCTGCTGTTAATTCAGGAGGCAAGAATGGAGATACTACATAAAGTCAATGTGGAATAGCCCTGATACACCAGGAAAACTAGTCTTCAGAGAGAGAAATGAATCAAACTGCCACAGAACAGAATGGACCCAGAGCAGATATGGACTCAAGAAAAAGAAGAGCTGTAGCTGACTCTCTTGTGCTTGTTCCAGCTTCTTTAAGGGCCAATGGCACCACCTTCTCGGTACTCCCCGAGGCCTTCCTGTAACTCCAACAAATGCCTCCTTTTAGTTTGAGCAGACTTCTGTTCCTACAATCAAATGAGCCTACAGATTTGGCATTGATTTGGCATTTTCTATGAATATTCACTGTCACATATAACAATTTACTTCAACATTTACCATAAATACTCAGAAATTCAAATTCTTAAATTAAAGGAACAAATTTACCTACATAGGTTTTTATTTTACTTATTAAATATTTTGTTTTTGACTAAAGATCCTAAAATCCAGAACATTTGTATCTGAAAAACATGGCACTTTCTTTCTTTTCTGTGTCAATTTGATTTGTGCAAAACTCACATTAGATAACAAATTTTACCAAGAAGAGATCTTAGAAAAACAAAACATACTGACAAAGGGAACTAGAGTGTGTTCGTGTGTGTGTGTGTGTGTGTGTGTAAATGGGAATGTTTCATTTACCCTATTCAGATAGCTCTTTACAGATCTATTAATTTTGAGGCCAGGACTCTTCATCAATATGAGTATGAAGAAGTGACTTTTTTTCCCTTCAATCACAAAATTGCTATCTGACAATCTGTGTGTCTCAGTTTTTAAAACTGTGAAAATAGGGATAACACAACATATATCTCCAATTTCAAAGAAATTATTTGTTCAACAATAAAACAATAAAAATTCAAAGAAATCATTTGTTCAACGATAAACCAATAAATTTGTTAATCATTAAACTCCCAAAAAACTCTAAAGATATCTAAAATTGTTAACCTATAAGAATGCAGCATTTTATTCACTGACAAAGCTTTGACTTAAATGCTTAGCTAAAGTTAATGAGTTCATAGTACCTGTTGTTAAAATGGAAATGAAGGTAACAGCAATGAAGAAGATGACAAAAATCATTTCTATTCTCATTTGGAACCAGCGCAGTGTTGATAGGTACAAGAACCAGTTGGCAGTATGTAAATTCAGAGCTTTGTGGAACAGAGTTTCAAAGTAAGGCTGCCGTCCGAAGGCACGAAGTGTCCATAGTCCTTTTAAGCTTGTAACAAGATGCGTGAAAATTGGACTCCTGCCTGTGAATATTCCCATAGAAAACATTGCAAATAACATAAACACAGAATATAATTTCATAATACTATGTACCTGAAAAAGGCTAAATTAATCATATCACAAATGTCATTGGTAAAAGAAGTTTTTTTCATGATGATGCCATACTTTGAACAGATATGATTTATTATTTTATCAATGAGTTACCCTTCTTTTTACTTGGCTACCATAGATATGAACTTAAAAAATCATGACTGCTATTTATTCGTTTTTCTTGGCTACCACTGGGAGTTGTTTTTTTGGGTAATTCTAAATTAAAGACAATTTTTTTCAAGTATCTAAATTAAGAAAGTTTATGTGATTTGATTTAGCTAATAACCTACAAAGCCAAAACATACTGAAAATTTATTTATTCCCTGAAAATGTACCCATATTAAGGCTGGCACTGCAAAATGGGATTACCTAACAGCTCAAGTAGAGTTTGGGGGCACACGAAATGGCAGCTCCAGCACATGAAAAAAGGGGGTCTGAAGACAACAAGCCAAAGGAACAAATTTGGTCAAGTATCATTTGGGAACCCAGACAAACCTTTAGTAAGAGCAGCACTATCATTTTCTAATTTAATTGATATAAGTACATTATAAATGAATCTCCTGTACGCCAACCATGGGAAGACTCTATCCACTTATTTAAAAACCAAAATGAAGTCACATGGTCATTAATTACGAAAAACAATCCACGTGTACTTTGTAATGTAGTTTCCTTTTATATACACAGACATGTAGAAAAAAATTAGTTATATGATGTAAAAGTTAAAAAGAAGAATTTTTTTTTGAAGAGTAGATTAACAATAAAGAATCTCAAATGGCTCTTGTGGCTTTTTTCCAAGATGAGTATCGCACATTCACTGTCATACCTGCAGATTCTAGTTGTTTGAGTTGCTGTGAGGTTTGGAGGAAATATGCTCTCAATAAAATAAAAGCTGCTATCACTGGCACTGTTGCAAGAAAGATGTAGGGTTGTAAAACCGAGACAACTGCTATAGCTCCAATCACAATTAATAACAACTGTAAGATCAAAGAAAACATGTTGGTGAGTAAATGTTTTCACATTGGAAAGTGGACAAAATGTGTCAGTGATTTATTTCTAAATACTCTCCCTATTCTGTTCCTAATAGGAAAGTAGCCATTTGCAAGTACATTTTTCATAGGCTTTATGAAAATTTTAAAAACTGTTTAGGTCACTGATAACATTTTTGAGGTTTTGAAACACAGTGTTCTTTGATCTTGGAATATTTTCATTTCCTAGACACTTTAAAGTATTGTATGATAAATTTTAATTGACTATTAATTTAAAATAAACTTTTCAAATAATTTTAGTATGAAGGTGAATTTTAGGACTTACTTTGGTTAGACAATTTTTGAAAGCTGGACTTCCATCTTGGAGTCTTTTGATTCAGAAAGTTCTGCTTGAAATATAAGCTTGTCACATAGGCAAACTATCTAACCTTTCGGAGCCTATTTTCTCATGCTTAACATTGAAAGAAATCATACTTAATAAATTTTATATTTCTACTTTACACCAAATACATATGTTTTTAAAAGGTACGAAGTTTGCTAACAATTACTTCACAATAACCCATTTGAATAAAGTAACTGTCAGCAGAAAGTATATTAAAAAAAACACTTTATAACATCCATATGCTATTCAGTGAGGAAACTCACCAGTTTCCATGAGCAACACATGCATTTTCAACTGATATAACTTTAGAACTGAAAAGGACCATTATCACGCTTATCTTCTCCATTCTACATGTGACAAGATAAGTGACTGAGACCCTTTAAGGTAAATGTCTGATCAAGGTAAAATAGTGGGATCTGTAGAAGAGAACCCAGATTTTCAATTTTCATTTTACAGTGCTCCAATCCAGAAAGCAAATTTGTCAGAACATTGTCAAAAGTTAGAAAATAGAAAGAAGAATTATATGAGATATCAAAATACTCAAACTCACAGAAGCAAAGAGCAGAACCATGGGTAATAGGGCAGGGGAGAGAGGGATCAACAGGTAGAAAGTCTCAGTATTACAAAATGAATAAGTTTCAGAGATCTGCTGTGCAACATTCTGCCCGTAGTGAACAATATTGTATTTTACACATAAAAATCTGTTAAGAGGGTAAATCACATGTTAAGTGGACTTGCCACAATAACATTAAAATTTTAAAGAGAAAAAAATAGAGAATAGAGTCAACAGAAATATTTTTAAAAAATTATAGATAAGCTTTATTTTGTGCAACAGATCTGCTTCTGAAATATCATGAACAGAACAAAATTTCATTTGTTTGAAATTAAGTATAACCAGAGGTATGACACAATTAAATATAACCAGAGGAGCTCACAATTTAAAGGACCCCTGTGATTAATTATTTAATAAAATCAGAATTCATCAAATTTGTGCTGTATTTGGATTGTCATATATTATGCTTCCTTAATATGAGAGTCATTTACAAACAAAATAGTATAAAAGTATAAAATAGTATAAAATTAATATAAAAGACCTCTGCCTAATCACTTGTGAAGCAACGACAAATGAATCAAATGAATCTCAGCATTAAAAGTTGAGCAGGGCCAGGTGCAGTGGCTCACAACTATAATTCCAGCACTTTGGGAGGCTGAGGCGAGTGGATCACTTGAGGTCTGGAGTTCAAGACCAGCCTAGCCAATGTGGTGAAACCCCGTCTATAATTATAATAAAAAATTAGCCAGGCATGGTGGTGGGCCCCTGTAATCCCAGCTACTCTGGAGGCTGAGGCAGGAGAATCATTTGAACCCAGGAGGCAGAGGTTGCAGCGAGCCAAGATTGTGCCACTGCAGTTCAGCCTGGGCAACAGAGTAAGACTCTGTCTCAATTAAAAAAAAAAACAAGTTGAGCAGAAATGATTCAAATTGGCATAAAAGAAAAGAAATTTGAGAGCTGTCACATATGTCAAAAATGTTAGCTTATAAAATAAATATTCAAAAATTAACTCTTCCAGAGGAGTTCTGAAGTGAGTCTTAAATAATTATCAAGAAGCACCATTGGCAAAGACTTTTGCAATCAGGTCAAGAGGTTCACATTCCAGTTTTTATCTGATTTAATAATACTATATTTGGGACTAGTTATTTATACTCTTAACATTATAAACAAATATCCAGCATTTAGTGACACAGTACATGTTTCTTTGAATGCATGAATTCAAAGCGTGGATTTAAATATTCCATCAGCTGCTTCTAAGTTATATCTTTAAACAAGACAACTGAAGGATATCCAAAATGCTAAAGTTCACTTGGAACAGTAAATATATTTGATTGTGTCAATCATTTCAGATGAGGCAAACTGACAGTCTGGTTTTTCTGCACCTGCCAATCTTGGTTATATATATACAGTATGTGGTAATCCTTCTTTTGTTTTATATGTTCAGTCAAATACAGTGTTATTATTTTGCAGGGGTGGGGAAAGAGCAAGAGGGGACAATCACTCATCCCAAGATGGGCAGCATCCTATTCCAACTGTTTCTCCAAGGAGATCACTGGGATTGTGGCATTTGCTCTCTGGAGCTTGACCTAAACCAGTCAGGAAGCTCAGGAAGCTGTTCTCAAACCTAGTCCAACAATCACAGCTTACAACACTCCTTAAATCCTGTCACTTCTGGAGACCTAATGTCCCAAGGTCACTTTCACCTCCTCCACCCCCTTTCCTTCTCCTCCACTCTCACCACCGGTCAGTCACCCCGACCCAGAGAATCAGCCTCTAAGCCAGGCTTCCCTGGAGGCCTATTCATATCTATCACTCAGGGACAGCCCTCATAAAAACCTAGATGTTTCTTTCCCCTCTCTCTTGTTCAAAAACTTATCTTTGCTTCTGTCCCTTCCTTATGGTCCTTTTTGTGGGGGAATGGGCTAGCTACTCTGTGCCAAAGTGTTCACCGGTGAGGTTAGTCTCAAGTGTAACCCACCCAGGGAATCCATCTTCATTCTAACACAGGTCTTTTGGGGGTAGGTTGGTTTCCATCAAATAGTGATGCCAATGCCAAAATGTCACACTTTGTGGCCAATGATTTGAGGGAAGATGGTCCTCTGTGCCTCTCAAATCACTCCCAGGTAGACAACTGTTACATTTAAATGTGGGATTGCCTCACGTTTGGGCCAGGTAAACAGGTAAACAGTTCTGACTTATTGAATTTGTTAAATTTATGTGTTTTGAAGGCTTTGGATGATCACAAACTTCATGCAATAGACGGGACTTCAACTCTCAATCAAATAAAAAATGAAAACAAAATCACATTTGCTTCTTGTTATTATTTTAAAAATAACATGGCAAATACAAAGATACTTAACAGTACTAATTTTTACATACCTGGATGAAGTCAAATATGGTAAGAGGCAGAAGATCATCCAAAATTGCTATATCTTTGGAGAATCTATTAAGAATCCCACCTATAATATACAAGATGATAAATTTCTCAAAAACCAGTAATTTTTAAAAGAGGTATCAATATTTCCAATACTAAATTTGGATCACAGTAGACGCATTCAGATCCTAAATAAGAATTAGCATGTAATCAGATAAATAAGGACTTAGAAAATTTTGGGTTCAAGTTATTGTCTTGTACTCTTAAACCTTTTTAAAGTATCAGATTCCTGTAAGATTCAAAGATGACTTTGAAATAGCTTTTACTACAAATTATGTCAGGAATGGGTAGGTACTCATCCTGCTATTACAATCTTATTTTTCCAACCTTGCATTTAATGACAACTTAATGGATATGCTGTCATCATTTCCCTTCCATTTGTATTCCATAACATAGGGTTCTCCCCCTCCTGACCTCCAAACCTTTTTGACATACCTCTACGGACACCGTGGCTGCTCTCTCTCCCTGCCTGTCACACTATCTGGTCCTCCTTTGTCATATTCTCTTTCTACCCTCTTCGCTGACAGTCTACATTTCCACCTGCCATCTGAATCATGGATTAACATTTGTAAGTTTGATAACTTGTTGCTTCAATTAAAAAAATGTATATACAAATATCTACTATGTACCAGGCACAATGCTAGGCACTGAGATAACTGAGGTGAATAAGCCATGCTCCTTGCCGTTGAGGAATTCATTGCCTAGAGAGGAATTAAACTAACAATTAGAGAAAAGGAAACATAATACTATACAAATAAAGTGATATTGAATCTTATCATTTATCCCCCATAAACTGCAGGATAAAGTCCAAAATTCTTAGTTTAATATTTAATGCCTTGTATAATTTGGCCTCAACCTGCCTACCTAGTATCAGCTTCATCTGCCCAAATATCCCGTTTCAGCCAAAAACTGACCTATTCTTTAAACACACTTTACACTTTCCTACCTCTCTGCTTTCCCCATGCGGTCCCCTCCACCTGAAACTCCTTTCCCCTCATCTCTCATTGTCAAAATCTATGTTTCCTCCCTTGCTCAACTCAAATGCCCCTCCTGCAAGAAAGCATCAGTGTTTCCTCCAGCTGGAATTAATCTCTGCCTCCTCTGGACATACTTAATAAATCTTCTTTGCACCTCTGTTATAATGACTATATGCAAACGTATCTTAACTCTTTTTCTAGGATGTAAATTGATAGAGGTCAATGGGATCAGGCCGCATTTATTTTATATCACCCATAGCCCTAGGCAAAAAGGCCTTATATGTAGTAATTATTTAATACATGCTGATTGATTAATATGTTCTTTAGCATATTTAATTAAACATATTTGTATCTTTTCATGATAATCAAAACTTGAAAAAAATAGCCCATGGTATTTATAAACAGTGAAAATGAACATTTATAAACAGAAAATGAAATTTGCTTTGGTGAAAAGAAAAACCATCCTGCTGCTTATTACATTTCAAATGGTTTGGAACCAACTGTGAACAGTGTTAAAGGGAATGAGGAGCTTGAAAAAGAAGAGGTGGAATGACCAGTGCATCCTCTGTGAAAACAACACCCACAGAAGGGAACCATGGAGAACTAATATTGATTTCCCATTGGCTTTGTAGCAGGCAAGTAAATTGCCTCATTTCATTTTCACAAAGATTCTCTGAGATATTCTTTTCCCCACTTAACAGGTGAGGAGGCCAAGGCTCAGAAGAGTCACTTGCCTGTGATCACTGCTCTTATGGCGTCAACTTGGAGCTCAGGCAGTGCTCATGTTCTTTCCACTGTGCCTCCTGGCTCATGTCTGACTCTTCTAGAAACTTGGACAAATCCCCTGCCTTGTCTGGGTCTCAGATTTCCATGAAAAATAAAATCACTGGATCAAGTTAATTGGACATACTGAGTCTAAAACTCCTAGCTCCAAAACAGAGGACGGTGATGACTATATTCAAATGAGGCAAGATTTCAGCAACACACATGGGATTCAGAATAAATATCAAGATCTTCCTACATACTAATTACACTGAAATTTTGTTATCCAGAAAATATGATGGGTTGTTCTTGAGTTTTTTAGATTTCTGAGAAGTTCAGTCTTGGAATTTAATCTTTGCTTCATATCAGCTATTTCTGTGTCAACTCCTCCTCTCACCTCTGACTTTCTCCAGGGCAAGAACTGTGCCTGATTCCCTGATTCATCTTTTCATACCACAGAGTAAATGCCTCAACAGAGAAAATGCTCACAGATTGCTGTGAAAAAACTTGGGGGAAGCCTTATTAACCTGTCTTTAAATGCAAATCTATCTAATGAGGAATCAACAGAATTGATTTCTTTCAAAGTACCTTATCAGTTTTTTTAATTTTTAGGACCTTTATTCTACTATTCTGACTTTCTATTTCTTCAAATATGATGATACAAAAATAGTTTAAAAATAAATGTGGGATCCCCCCTACTATATAACTTTGAGCAGTTACATGAAACTAGATTATTCTACTCCATCAAAAAACTTAATCAATAGAAGAAAAATCACATTTTCCTTGATCACTTCAAATCTCCTGCCCTTTGAACAACACTATATATTGGCAACAAGGTGCCCAGAAGAAAGCTAGAACAAATATTTGAAAAGAGAGGTATGTCTGACCCATAAGGGCCTTCTTATTCTGCTACAGTCTCACCATCACATTCTTACAAACTGAGCTACTCTAATTATCTAACACAGAAATATCAGGAGCAACAATATATGATAACCTATAATATCTGGGAAATGTGCATGCCAGTCAAAAGTAGGTTTAACAGAAGGCAGATGCCTCTGTACAAAAGCCAGCACTGTCATTAGAAAACCAACAAAACTACAGGCCCTACTGATGGTGGGTCACACTTCCATTTCTTAGACCTAGTAAAGTACCTGCTTTCAATGTGTTGAGGGTTGACATAGGTGCTTGAAGAACAGAATGTAACATTTTGTGGTGTAACATTTTCGACACTGTGATTAGAGTATGCACCAGTGGTAGACCTCTGAAGAATCCCAGAGCAAGCAAAGTGTCAGCAACTCCCACATAAATGTAAAACACATAATACGAACTGGTGTTGGTGATAATCACTGCATAGCTGTTATTTCTACTATAAGTACTATTCCCTTTGTCTTGAAAAGGAGTGCTGTAAAGGAAAATGGAAATTGTTATTTGGCAGCCAAACTTACTTATTGAATTTCCAATACATGTAAATGGAACTAAATTTGAGTCTAAAGAAATATAACATATTGCATTAACAGAGCATGTATGCTTAATCTCAAAAACTTACTATTTACTGCAAGAAAATGGATATGTTTTCTTACCATTGATAAAGTTTATCTTTATTAAATTAAAATATTTAAAGAAAATCCTAAATGTGTAATGTTATTTCAAATATTTTTATTGCATTTCACGGAAACTGAACAGAATTATATTCTTTAGAAACTGCAGGAGCTGCACATGCTCACAATTTATTTATTTATTTATTTAATTTTAGATATAGGGTCTCACTATATTGTACAGGCTGGAGTGCAGTGGCTATTCACAATGATAGAACACTATAGCCCTGAACTCCTGGGCTTAAGTGATTCTCCTGCCTCAGCTTGTGGAGAAGCTAGACTATAGGCATTTGCCACCTTGTCCAACTAATGGTTATCATTTAAACAAAAAATCTTGTTTTTCCACTACCATAATGCTTGGGAGAAGTGAAACAAAGTGGATTACAATTCATACAAACATAGTGGATTAAAATATTTAATCAACAGAAATAAAACACAAGCTACACAATAGGACATGGAATACTCACTTTCCAAGGAGCCACAACACAACCAAAGAAGCAGCCACCTGAAATGGAAGAAGACACAGTTGATTTATTTCTGACATCTTCACCTATTCCTCCCATGGCCACACCTAAATTTACATCACACCATTTGATGTGTGTACCGACATCAATGTACACATAATTTCATTTTCCTTTGCTTTGTGTTCCTGGGTCCAGCAGCTGTAATAGTTGTTCTAAGTACCATTATTTGTGATGAGAACACATTAAGTTAATAAAATTCAAATTTCACTGAAGTAAATTCTTTGTCATTTCTCCTTTATTCAATAGAAACTATTGAATCTCACAAGAGAGCCAAGATCACAGTTGAATGTTTTAAATAATAAACGCAAGAGATAACACAAATATATAGATCTATATCTATATATTTAGATATATCTGTATCTATATCTATAGATAGATAACACAAATATCTATATCTATATATTTGTGTTATCTCTTGTGTTTATTATTTAAAACATTCACAAATACATATTTCATAAATATGTTATATAAAAATAATAAACACAAATATAAGCCTGCTGACAGATAATTAATCTGTTTATTTGCCATAAATAATTTCATTTGCCATTCAATGATTATAGGGGACTAATACCTGGAAAACAAATTAATTATTGGAAAAGGTGAGATTAATATTAATGGAAATGAATTAAAAGTTTCAGGCCAGGCACAGTGGCTCACACTTGTAATACCAGCACTTTGGGAGGCTAAGGTGGGCAGATCACTTGAGGCCAGGAGTTTAAGACCACCCTGGCCAATGTGGTGAAACCTCATCTCTTCTAGAAATACCAAAAAAAAATTAGCCAGGCCTGGTGGCACACATCTGTGGTCCCAACTACTCAGGTGGCTGAGGCACCAGAATTGCTTGAACCCAGAAGGTAGAGATTGCAGTGAGCCAAAATCACACTATTGCTGTACTCTAGGCTGGATAACAGAGTGAGACTGCCTTAAAAAAAAAAGTTTCAACAATGTAAAAAGTCACAGTTTATGAATAAAGATAAGGTGCATTCAGGTTAAAACATATTATTGTTACTAGGACAACATTGAACCTCTATAGCTTTCTCAAGGTGGAAACATTTGGCTGAGGGAGAAAGGTTCTACACCATATATAAACAAACCAAAAAACCTTTTTAAACAACTGTGATTTTTGTAGTCCTTTTTATATTTAGATCATCTGTGTTCTATTCCATTTCAATGTGGCATTCCATTCTTGTAAACCCTATAGAGAAATATAATCTTGTGTTGATACCATCACAATTGGAATATTAGAAATGACCCTGAAATTACACAATTAGCCAAATAATACCTTTACCATAGAATGAAATAGAAAAAACAGTTGTGAGTAAAACAATTTTAGAAATGAACACAGAATAAAAATAAATAGGAGAGAAACAAAGATGCTTAGAATAAGATATCTACAAGTCTTATTTTATACTGGAATTTGCCTTAAATATTTAACAGTACTTAAGAATATATAAACCATATAGGGAACATTTAAATTAAGAAATTACATTAGGAAGTATTATATTTTAATGAGGTATATGTTTTAGTTAAATTCACATATCAGATAGAAGTATAATGACAAAAAATCTAATGGCATTATTCTCAGGTTCCTAATTTTCTTCATTGTACGCAGAGCTTCTATGCACTGTATCAATAAAAAAACTACCCTTACTTCCTCAAAATTCAAGTTAATTCAAAATGAAAAGAAATCCAGAAACAATCTAGCTATTTTAAAAGTCTTCTGGTACAAATGTCTATTTCCTAAAAATAATCGAATTACTCAAGATCCTAGATAAGGGTATACATTCTGAGTGACTCTTTATTTGGCTATTATCATATTTTGTTATTATATTTCCTCTTTGCTCTAATTAGAGGAGTGTCAATAATGCCGCCATTGCCAACATTCTTTGATGGTGAGTAAATCTCAGAAATAATTATTTTATAACATTTACTAATGGAACAATAACCAAAGCAATGTTCTAAGGACTGGTCTAGTCATCATAATATAAAGTTGTTTCCTGGCTGTTTCCACATAGAACTACCAACCTAAACTTCTTATATTGACTAGAACAAAATATTTTCAAGGACTTAACATAACAACTTTAAAAAATATTTGGTGCATATAGAAACAATTGAGTAAGCAAGTTCTGTCATTTCATTTCCAAAATGTTTTGAGATTATAAAATTTATGCAGCTTATGATAGAGTGATAGTCCTAGATGATTAAGGTGAAAAGTAAAAATATTTTTATCTTCCATTTTCTCAGGGTTTTAAATATAATTCCATACCACATGGAAAACAGTATGCTTAATACACAGATTTCAATGCTTCACAAGTCAAATGACACCCTAAAACATAAACCAACTGTCATAACGCTGCTCTAAAATGATTACTATCAGTCAATAGCAGCAGTGGTTTTATGGGAATATACTACATCTCTACCGTACTAATAATGTAAAGTCATTCAGGGATTTCTAATCAACAAACAGAAGGGAAGTCATAAAGAAACAGGATACAGCAGTTCTATGACATATTCTTAACAATCAGAATGAAAGCATTAAACAGGATCTTCAGATATTCTAGTCAACAATAAGACTCTGGTTGTTGAACCAGGATTCCAGCTTCACCCATGTCCCCGCAAAGGACATGAACTCATTCTTTATTATGTCTGCATAGTATTCCATGGTATATATGTGCCACGTTTTCTTTATCCAGTCTATCATTGATGGGCATTTGGGTTGGTTCCAAGTCTTTGCTACTGCAAACAGTGCTGCAATAAACATATGTGTGCATGTGTCTTTATAATAGAATGATTTATAATCCTTTGGATATATACCTAGTAATGGGATTGTTGGGTCAAATGACTTTTCTATTTCTAGATCCTTGAGGAATCGCCACACTGTCTTCCACAATGGTTGAACTGATTTACATTCCCACCAACAGTGTAAAAGTGTTCCTATTTCTCCACATCCTCTCCAGCATCTGTTGTCTCCTGATTTTTTAATGATTGCCATTCTAATTGGTGTGAGATGATATCTCAATGTGGTTTTGATTTGCATTTCTCTAACGACCAGTGATGGTGAGCTTTTTTGGAAACTATCATGCTCAGCAAACTGACACAAGAACAGAAAACCAAACACCGCATGTTCTCATTCATAAGTGGGTGTTGAACAAGGGGAACACAGGGACACAGGGAGGTGAACATCACACACCGGGGCCTGTTGTGGGGTGGGGGGCTAGGGGAGGGTTAGCAGGGGTGGGGAGGATTGGGGAGGGATAGCATTAGGGGAAATACCTAATGTAGATGACCAGTTGATAGATGTAGCAAACCACCATGGCACGTGTATATCTATGTAACAAATCTGCATGTTCTGCACATGTACCCCAGAACTTAAAGTATAATAAAAAAGTATAATAAATAAAAAATAAAGATAACCAAGAAACTGCTTCCTAATGTATTGTCTTCATTTCTTCTTCATCTAGTCAATGATGCACTGCCAAGCAGGGGTCTAAGAATTAACATAATTTTTTGCCTATTTCTTTGTTGCTAATGTCTAAGAATTTACAGAAGATACTGTCCTATAGCGGGGAAAATGGTACAAAATACAAAAGTAGACTCATTCCCTTTCAAAAATGGTAAGTGCTAACAAACTGAATAGACCAAATTATTTTTTTCAGTTTAATAGCTTTGAAGAAATATTTTAAAAAACTTTGTATTTCATATTGCAAAAGGGAAGCATAATTTGCCTAACCTATAAAAACATAAATCTCAATTGAAATATGACCCTTAGGAAAACTAAAAATAGACAAATCACTTACATCAAGGAAGAAATATATCTTAACCTTCCTTTAGGTTCTCTGATCATGAGTATAAGGTTCTCAATTGAATTTAAAAGAACTAAACTGTCATCTTGGATTAGCAGTTGTACCAGAATGTGACATGCTAATGAGACATTTCAATGGTAATGAGAAATGGGCACACTGGTCTCATAAAGGAGCTTCATCTAAAAGAAAAACTGTAAATTTTGATTCAAAGAAGGCAATAGAATTGTGAACACTGGTGAATAAATTGTTTAGTTGTATAATGGGGTGCATAGTTTTTTAAAATTACTATTTTTTTTCTATTATCACCAAGTTTTTATTATTCAAAATTTTGAGAACCAGTTAATTGGCAAGGCCTACAGAATACTGGCCAAAAATATGCATAGTATATTATATTATTTCTTGCCCAGAAAAGGTTAAAATAAATTGTTTTGTCTACTAAAAGGTCATTTTTTGCAATAATTGTGGCAGTTCAACTAATAATAGATATTTATATGGCATTTAAATTCTCTGTTATAATTTATTTTCTTGCCCTAAAGGACCACTGTTTTCTTGGTTTAGTGAGTACATAATATTGTACACATGTGAAGCAGATCAACACTCAATTAATTAAGTACATACCATTTTAAAGGTGCATAAGTTCAACCCCATGGAGCTGCATGAGACAAAGGTCCTATAAATTTACAGAAATCACCACCACATTCAGGTAAGTTGAAGATAATTAAGTAATGTGATCTTTCAAGGCAGAGGTTCAAGTCATTAACAATTATAAAGAGCTGGTTGAGATTAAGTGGGCACAGACTGGGTTTTATTCACATTCACATTGGTCATTTGGCACGACTGGCAGAGACTAATGTAAATTTTAAATATATTTTAATTCAATATTTATTACTCACATAAAAGTAATAAATTACCCAATCTCATATTTTGTTAAAGTATAAAAGGAATCATTAAAATTTTCATTATATTACTATTATGAACTTGTTCACCTCATACTATCTTAAGTATTATAATAATGATAATTAAGGATACTAATGATAACAGCAACAAACCTTGCTCGTTATATATCAAGCCTTACATTAAGTGCTTTATAATCATGATGTCTTTTAAATCACAAAATGGCCTATGTAGCTGTACTATTAAAATCTCCATGAAATAATGAGAAAATGAGCCCAGAGAGTTTAACTACCTTGCTCAGTTTCATGGTTAGAACAGTGTTAGAATTCACACTCAGAGTAGTTGGATTCCAGAGTTGGCACTATGCTATACTGCATCTTGCATCAAGCCTCCATTTGCTTTGTTAATTTACAACAGTTGTATGCACAACTTTTTGGTACATATCTTTAGATATTTCTTGACCATTCAGATATTACTGGACCATGGTGGAGTGATGATACTTTACAAATATCATCAAGCCTTCTTAATTGAGGTTAGCAACAACCAACAATGGGAAAAATGTATAGTTACAAATTTAGGTCTCAGTTATTTATACATTTATACTTCCTTAGGAGAGGTGGCTCTTCTTCTGGGTCATTTATTCCCTGAAGGTAGCATGGGCCTTGAGTTTAGATTTAGGTTTTATATTGGGACATACCCAGGGTGTCCTCTGGAACAAACATCTGCAGTAATCGTTCACAGGCTGAATCCAACCCACAGATGTGTTTTGTTGTGCCTATATGGTATTCATTTTTTTTTTATTTAATCAACTACCCATATTTTAAAATAGGAAAATATTACCAAAAAATAGCTGGATCTCTGTCTTATCCTGATACACAAAAATATCTGGCAAACCTGATCCCCAATTCCCTCATGGCAAGGCCTTCGCTGGTGCTGAGTGACAGCTGCCTTCTATAGATAACTGAAGAACAAATGCTCTCCATTCAGCCTCCCAGCCACAGCACCCACTGATGCTCCCTGCCAGGCCCTTTTAAGCATTTATGTGGCTGCTCCTGATCCAGAGAAAAGCCTCATCCACTGCTTCAGGCACCTCTTGTGCTGATGAATATCTGAACTTGTGGCCTATCATGTGATTTTCATTCTTCCCTTTTTTTTTAACTTGGTGATGTAAAGAACAGTAAAGGGTTGGTAAAGGAACCACAATGAAGACATTGAAGACAACAAAATTTCTGTAAGCAAGTAGGTTATTTGAATCTCTAAAAGGATTGTCTAAAATGAATGCTAAGCCACTAATATATATTTAATCTCATTTTGTGAAGAAATCATCATTTAAATAGTAATTGCCTGCATATTTAATAATAAAATATCTTGAGCAGCTGTGTTCAACTTTTTGCATGAGAGGACTTTTTTGCTTATCTGTGGTGGCAGATATCACAAAGATTATGCATGGATCTTTCTTTTCTTTTCTTTTTTTGTTTTTGTTTTTGTTTTTTTGCTCATCTGCTATCATAAGCATATTTTATGTGTGGCCCAAGACAATTCTTTTATTTTTCCATTGTGGCCCAGGGAAGCCAAAAGCTTACCTGTGATCTAGAGTCAAATGAATTTAAAATTTAGTACAGATTTGTTTCAGTGTTTTATTTATTTATTTATTTATGAGATAGGGTATCTTTCTGGCACCCAGGCTGGAGTGCAGTGGCACAATCACAGCTCATGCCAGCCTCAACCTCCCAGGCTCAAGAGATTCTCCCACCTCAGCCATACAGGCGCATGCCACCATGCCCAGCTAATTTTTAAATTTTTTTTGCAGACACAATGTCTCACTGTTTCCCAGGCTGGTCTTGACCCCTGGGCTCAAGCAATCCTCCTGCCTCATCCTCCTAAAGTTCTGGGATTACAGGCATGAACCACCGTGCCTGGCCTTTAATTTCAATCCAAATAAAAGCCTTCTACTTTGAGCTTTTGACTCTTTTAACATTTATTATTAAAATCTATTAAAAACTCTTCCTATGTTTCTATTTAAATGTATTTTATATGTAATATGAAATATCAATAGTGTTTCTAATTGTTGATCTTTAGAAGCTAAGAACTATATGAAACTATACCATTATATACTGTAAAATTACAAATATATGTAATATATACATATATACATATTTATATGTATAGTTATATATGTGTGTATATATGCATACTTATACATGAATACACATATATGTATGTATATATACATATTTATATGTGTGTGCATAATATGTAAACATCCTTCCCAACTATTCTTAATTTAACTTTAAATCATAGTAGTATTTTACAATAGAACATTCTTACCTCAGCCAGAAAAATTACTAAGCACCAAATTAGCACAAAAATTAAGCTCTTGTGGAGAGTAATGTATCGAAGGTATGTGTTCCATGTAGTCACTGCTGGTATGCTCTCCATATCATCAAAAAAGCACTCCTGAATAAAAGAATTATGGTTATTATAATAAGACAGTACACTTTCATGCCACCACTGTGGTTTTACTTTTAAATGTGGAAATAAAGGAATATTATTACTTGAATCTAAGTGTATTTTAATAAATATAAATCATTATAAATTCTATGAATGATGTCATTCTACAGCCAGAATAACGTCTACTGGAGCAACACGGCTTTATTAAAGTTGAGAAACACCATAATTTTTCAAAATTATAGGACAATTTTACCATTTTAAGGCTTAACAGTGGCATATCTTTTATCAAATAAATGATACCATCTAAATGAAGTTTCCCAGAACTCTCCTTGATTTAACCTGTTTCTTCAGGAGTCCATGGACAAGTACAGTTCAATATACTACTAGCTATAAAGGTCTTCCAATAGACTGAAAGCCCATTTATGTTTGAACATTCCTTAGTAGCTTAGGACTATCTCTCTTTCCAGCTATGATTTAAATTACATAATTCCGATCCTGGGCATATTCCTCTAGAAATCTTTGTCTCTTGGCAAATAGGTACATTTCAAAAATTTGAAAAAGAGAGATTCCAGATAGTCCAAAGGAAAAGATAGTTTTGTTTCTCACAAAATCAACAAAACTTATAGGAAAGCACTATGAAACATAAAGAACGGTCCTATGGAATTGGGATACAGTGCACTGGTTAGGAGTATGCATTTTTTGAGTTAGACAGATCTGGATTTGAACCCAACCTCCACCATTAACATGCTAGGGGCTGCTAGAATTCAAACATATTGCCAAACTTTAGTTTTCTTATCTGTAAATGTGAAAAATGGTAAGTATCTTCCAGGGTAGTTGTGGGGACTAAATATAAGGTGCCTAGCACTAGAAGAAATCCACAAATAGTAACAATTATTAGACAAGGATATTATTCTTTACAACTAAATTTTAGGCTCAGGATTGAGAAATTCATTTAGATTGATAACAAACTATATAGACAGGCCAGACTCAGTGGCTCAGGATGGGCGCCTGTAATCCCACCACTTTGGGAGGCCGAGGCAAGCAAATCCCAAGGTCAGGAGTTCAAGACCAGCCTGGCCAACATGATAAAACCCCTTGTCTACTAAATATACAAAAATTAGCTGGGCACGGTGGCACACACTTGTAACTCTAGCTACTCAGGAGGTTGAGGCAGGAGAATCACTTGAACCTGGGAGGTAGAGATTGCAGTGAGTCAAGTTCACGCCATTGCACTCTAGCCTGGGTGACAGAGCGAAACTCCATCTCAAAAAAAAAAAACAAAAACAACTATATAGACAAATTATCATTAAATTATACACTTTAGGGATATATTTTATTCCCTCATTTTACAAAGGAGGAAACTTCAGCCTAGAGATGTTAATGACTTGTCTCTTGTCAAAGGTCACATTATTCTCAAATGATCTACACTATTAAACATACCAATTCATTACAACTCTGCCTATGGCTCATTTCATCCAAGGCATTAAGTTTTCTACCAAAACAATAAAAACTTTCCTTATTATATTTTTTCCTCTTTTAAGAATAAAATGCTTTTATACTTGAAACCTAATATAACAAACTTTCTGTCTGAAGATTGGCACTAGTACATGTTGAGCTTCATATACATTTTTTAAAAGAAATCTTTTCAGAAACCCAATGTATAAAGCAAACTTACAAGATACAAAAAGCCCACACTAGCTAAATTCAGGCAAGACTGATATATAAACCAGAATGTGAGTTAGTCCTATTAAGAGGCTAAATGTTTATATACCTTATATAAGCTACTTCCATACAAATTATTTTGTGAGCTCTAAATAATGAAAGCTACTATTTGTTTACACAGTTATTTAAACTGCACCTCTTTCCACAGAGGGTTCAAGATGGTAATAAAGCAGGTGCTTTCTAACTTACAGTCATGATTACCACTGGCTTGGTAAAGGACTCCAAACTAAATCCTTCCCCATTTCATGGGAAGAGATATGTCCATTGCAAAAAGAAATTATTTGTTATTTTACATTTTAAAGTTGCTTGCATAATTAATAAACTTCATACTTTCTGAGTTTTAAGATAAACCTTATCCTAATCTCATAACTTGAGTAAATTTTGTTACATGCTACATAATGCATTCTACTCAACTGCACTCTGTGGGGTGAAGTACCCGCAAGCGATTTATACCGACCTTTAAGTCTTCTTCATTAATTTCTTCACTTATTTCCAAGCCAGTTTCTTGAGATAACCTTCTTGAATATATATCCAGTTCAGTCAAATTTGCCTGAGGGGCCAGTGACACTTTTCGTGTGGATGCTGTTGTCTTTCGGTGAACGCTCTGACCTTGGTTAACTGAGTGTGTCATCATGTTCAGAACAGACTGTCTCCTTCGTACCTGAAGTGCGGGGCCAGTGTTGATCATGCTGATGCGAGGTAGTATTGCTTCTCCCTGCTCAGAATCTGGAACTAAGGACAGCCTTCTCTCTAAAGGCTCATCAGAATCCTCTTCAATGCCATTCATTTGCAAGGGAGTCTTTTGTACAATGGAAAATTTTCGTATAGAGTTGATGGAATTGAGAATAGAATTCTTTCTTTTTTCCCCAAACTCTCCAGTCTGTTTAAAAGATTGTTTTTTTGTTTCCGTCCAGGAGACAGGAGCATCTCCTTCCAATGAGAAACGGCGTAAGGTCTCAGTGAGGATTGAATTTCTTCTTTCTGAACTAAATTGGTCAAAAGAATCATATCCCATGAGTTTTGAGCTAAAGTCTGGCCGTAGATTTTGGAGTTCTGAAAATGTCCCATAAAAATAGCTGCTACCTTCATGTAAAATTAGTATTTTGTCAGCTTTCTTTAAATGTTCCATTTTGGAAGTGACCAGAATCCTAGTTTTGTTAGCCATCAGTTTACAGACACAGCTTTAGGAATATAAAAAGATATAAATATCAATTTTATAAATACTTTATTATAATAATGTCTTGCATTTTAGCATTTTATTAATGTTTTATTGCATATAATCTATTATACAATTTTATTATATTTTAAATGATTCTGTAAGTACTCTGTAGTAATTAAATTAGTACCTTGTGAATTCTGATAGCATGAAATATCACGCTATATTGAAAAGTTACATGTTAACAGACTGAGAATGAAATAAAATTTCCTATATTAAGCAGATATTTGACTTTGAGCAAATCATTTATCCTCTGGGTCTCAGTTTATTTATCTAGAAAATGAGGAAAGTATTAGATGATCTTTAAGGTCCCTAGAGAGTCATATCTTTTAAATGTCAGAGTCCTGTTGTTCTTTACATTTTCTATTAATTTCTTTCTTTTTTTTACATTTTAGATTGACCAACAATTTATTTCTCAAGTGCTTACATTAAGACTAATCTGTTTCACTAAAAATAAAACAGCAACAATAACTGAGAATTTGATAATTAATTTGACTTTCCTCTAATAAAATTTTCATCTATTCTAGAAGTAAATCTGGACTAGAATCATCTAAGAAATATCAGGTTTTTTAGGCATTAAAGTATTATATATCATACAGAAAGATACATCGTTCTAGATTATTCCATAACACACTAACACAACAATACAAATGCAGAAAGGTTTATATTGATATAGAAGTTACTTATCACAGTCACAGGGTTGTAAAAATAGTATCTTGGATATTAAGTTTAACTAAATTTTAAGAAAGGTACTTCTAAGAATAATCCAGCCATTTTATATACATATCCATCTTTATAGCTTAAAGTCTTTATTTCTAGAAGAGTATAATAACTGTTCTCCCAATAGACTACCTTATAGTCCATGAAATCATTTTAAAATTTTGAAATCAGGTCCTATAATTAACTGTCTGTCTAGGGAATTTCACGTATATTGGACCCTAACGGGACTTCCAAGGAAATATAAGTCCTGAGCTCTGTGTGACTGAGAAGGAGGTCTCCAAAGAAGTATTGAGGTAGATGAATAGTCTAAGCATTCACCTACATTAAACCAGTAAAACACTTGGCATATGTATTTTCTTAAGAAGTATACTATTTAAGGAGAAGACAGAATAAAATACTAACACAAAAAAGTAAACGAAAATGTTAAGTATAATAAACAATTAAAGTAATATATGTCACAAGGCAATAATACTGCAAAAACTACATAGATGGCAATTGCTATAACAGTATAGCAATGGGAAAAATTGGTTTAGCATGAGATGGACAGAAAAGGGTTTAATGGAAGTGATCTTGAATCTTGGCTAGGTAGGGAAGATCAGGTTTAAGTTAATACCATGCTACATTTTGCTATACCAACAAGGGTGAACATATTTCTTAAGAGGTAAAATGCAGGGCCAGGCGCGGTGGCTCACGCCTGTAATCCCAGCACTTTGGGAGGCCGAGGCGGGTGGATCACGAGGTCAAGAGATCGAGACTATCCTGGTCAACATGGTGAAACCCCGTCTCTACTAAAAATACAAAAAATTAGCTGGACATGGTGGTGCCTGCCTGTAATCCCAGCTACTCAGGAGGCTGAGGCAGGAGAATTGCCTGAACCCAGGGGGCGGAGGTTGCGGTGAGCCAAGATCGTGCCATTGCACTCTAGCCTGGGTAACAAGAGGGAAACTCTGTCTCAAAAAAAAAAAAAAAAAAAAGAGGTAAAATGCAGTGTATGATGGTATAGTCTTTCTTTCTTGTATTTAAGCATGAGCATTATAAGTAAGTCATTCAAAGAACATACCTTTCAAATATTTCTTTTTCTGTTAAAACATCTAGGTATCCAAAAGGAGAGTCTAATAAATACAAATCAGCATCTTTGTATACGGCTCTAAAAGGAAAATGGAAATTAAATTACATTTCCTCACTATTTCATGTATCTTTTAGTGTAGATGATTTTCCTTAAACAGTTCACTACATGCATTACAATATGGTCACCACATCCATTCACTGAAATAACACTATTCTCAAAAGTGGTGCAGAAGTAGCACTTTTATACGTGTCTTTTTACTAGGGTAGATTAATTTAAATAAGGAATAAAGGAATAAGTTGAAAAGATTTTTATCACTTTTCACAACATTCCAAGAACTGCTGACATGGTTTTGTTAGATGTAAGTGGAATAAACTAGCAAAAGTCACAAACTGAATTGTACCATAGCATACACTTCAAAATATTACCTTAAAAAAGAAAACCTTTTATCAATAGTATCTATTTAGAGGCCAGTACCATGCTATGTGCTCAAAATACAATGGCAAAAATTATACAGTTCCTGCTCTCAAAGATCTTGCATTTTGGTGAGGACACCAAGAAGAAAACAGACTATTTGAAACTGTAAAATGTCAGAGATAGCTAATAAATTGCAGCACTTATGTGAAATTATTTTTAAAATGTTTTTCTAAGTGTTAATTGCTATCAACAACTTGAGAGCAGTGCTGCCACAACTGTATAATCAATATTGCACTTTGTTCCTGTAGTTTCAGTCTCTGTATCATATTCATAAAAGTTCCAAATAAGTATGAGTACTTCACAACAAAAGCTATACCCATAATATTTTACTATTTCACTAAAATATGAAACTATAAGCAAGTAAAATCTACATTGAGTTGATCTTAGAACAGTAATAAAGATGAAGACATAGTTTCCATATTAATAGAAATGGGATAATTTCTTCATAACATTTAAATTTTCCAAGTGTGATTGTCAGTAGCCTTACTTATATCTCAAGTACATCGGATTCTGTGTTTATACATGTAATTATTGGTACTTCTGTAGAAAATTGTATTCAACCAGCACACGATTAAGAAATTTTTTAAACCAATTTAAAATTTTTTTAAAAAACCAATGGCAAAACTTTAAAATAAAGTCTAAAGCAATCTTCAAAGTGTAACTTATTTTTGAAAACAGCATGCAAGAGCTAGATAATGGATCCCACCAAAATGTACACAGTTTATTTCCCCCACACTCAGTTCTTAATTCTCTCCCTCACATCTATGACCAGTTCCTTATGAGATCAGAAATAATAAATTCATCATCCAACACTGGACAACACATTACACATTCTGATGAGAATATGAATAGACAATTATTTTTAGTAATTCCTTAAAGGGTGTGCTCCTTACAGCAAAACCAAATCTAAACTGATAACACAAACTCAATTCTATGTGGGATGACTAGAAGCGATATACTTTACCTTATCTAAATCGTGGAATGCTTAGAATAGGTCTTACCTTGGCTCACAGATAAAAATAACCAACTTCCATTTATTTAGAAACTATTTTCTTGTCTGTGAGTTATCCATATCTATTGATTTATTACTTTACAGTGTAATTCTAAGATCAAAGCATGGTTTAATGGAAAGAATCAAAAATATATGGTTCAATTGTGACTCCACTTGCTTTTGTCAAGTTAACATCTAACAGCCTGTTATCTTACGATCTCTTCTGTAAAGAAGGGAGAACAATTCTTACTTTGCAGAGCTGTAAGGGGATTACACACACACAAAAATACACACACGCCTAGGATACTATGAGGCAATTGCAGGTGCTCAGTGAGGGTGTTTCCTGTCTCAGCTTTTGGAAGCAAGAGAAAGTAAGGGAAAGGAGCCAAAACATCAATGAGTCAATGTGATTTCTTGGTA
Organism: Aotus nancymaae; assembly: GCF_030222135.1. Classification (NCBI taxonomy): domain Eukaryota; kingdom Metazoa; phylum Chordata; class Mammalia; order Primates; family Aotidae; genus Aotus; species Aotus nancymaae. The sequence goes on from NW_026988413.1 coordinate 38,894,421, forward strand.
ATGACTTTGGCAACAGAGTGAGAAGAAATTTGTTCAGATAAAGCTTGAGAAACATTTGACATCCGCGTCACTGTCACCAATAATTGTTTAAACTGAAAGTTACAGTTTAACCACAAAGCTCTCTCCTTGACATACATTAACTATATTTACATGTCTTTGACAGCTTTAACATGCTTGGTCCAAGAGTGTTTCTACTAAGGGAGCTCCTCCCCCAACTATGTTAATGTGTTTGTCCTCTTTATTTTAAAGATTACTGATTTTAAGCCAAGGGACATCATTTGCCTTCCTACTTTCGTTATGAAAATTATACTCAAAAATTTGGAAAATGTTTGTTTATCTATACCAAGAAGGCAAAACAGAAGCCTAAAGCTGATATGTGCATTGTAGTGGCAGGGTCTGTGATGGAATTAACAGATATTCATACCTTCTCTTTCCAGTATTACGCAAAATCCTAGAGTTTTCCATTTGTATTAAACAATACCATGAGGCAAGAAAATATACAGATGCTAAAATGTGGGCACAGATTTTGAATAAGCCATAATCTCTACCAAATCTGGACAGGATACCATTATTTATAGTTCTTAAATGTGATTCTTAACCCACTAGCTATAAAATCTCCAGAACTTTTTCAATTCCAGAAACAGAATATAAAGCAATAGAGAAATGTCTGTAGTTTTTTACAGGAATGACATTTGCAGCAAATGCTTGCTAGACCAATGATCAGTTACTCACCTTGCTAAAGAAATTCTTGCTCGTTGACCTCCACTCAATGTGATTCCACCTTCTCCAAGAACTATATTGTCTTTCTCTGCAAATTTGGAGATGTCCTATTATCAAAAATAGAAAATTAGAGGGTGACTTTTATTATGTTCAATCTGAATTTGAAAGACACATCTTCCTTCTAATGAATCACATATCACACTATTGTTTTAACCACAGCTGAAATTTTGAACATTGCATCTCCATTATTTCAAATGCAACTTATTTCATTGGTCAAAAACAACATTGCTGAAATTTTAGATGTAAATTTTTCTGTAATTTTTAAAATGTCATTCATGATCATTAAATAATAATTATAAAATACAAAAAGTAAAATATGGGTATATAAATACCATAGATCATCCATAGGCCCATTTTGCAAATTCAAATGCTATCAACATACTAAAATGCACTTCTCTCCAATTTAAGTTCACTCTTTTCAAAAGAACTCTCCCAAAATGAAGAAACCTCCAAATAATAAAAACTAAAAGAACACTATTCACACCCCTGCAGGACCTAAGCATCTTCACCAGGCTTCCTGGGTGCAAGGCAATTCCTTTCCATACTTCTCTCACCTATCCTCCCAACTAAAACAACTTTCTTCCTCATCTATCCTCAGCACCTCATTCCCATGTCCTCTTTCTACCCATTCTGCCCCTCCTGTCATCCTTTCTCCCAGGTAATGAATATTTCTGTGACAACAACCATTCTAGGCATTGTAAAACAAGACTGGAATTTATGAGAAATCGTCCTTGACTCCTAGCCATTGTATGTCTAGTTGAGAAGGTATGTCATAATCCTGGAGAAAGCTAAATACCACCCCAAAGATTTAATTAACCATTTTAAGATAGTTTATAAAACAGTTCACAATTCATTGGCAAATTAATTTTGCACATAACAGAAGTATAAGATAGATAGAATATCCTAGAGGCTTTCAAACAGACGGGATTTGGTCTGAGACTTGAAGAATGAGAAGAGTTAGATAGGTAGTAAATTCTCATTAGCCTTTAAAAAAAAAAAAGGCCAGGCACGGTGGCTCATGCCTGTAATCCCAGCACTTTGGGAGGCAGAGGCGGGAGGATCACGAGGTCAGGAGATCAAGACCATCCTGGCCAACATGGTGAAATCCCCATCTCTACTAAAAATACAAAAGTTAGCTGGGTGTGGTGGCACACGCCTGTAGTCCCAGCTATTCAGGAGGCTGAGGCAGCAGAATCACTTGAACCCCAGAGGCGAAGGTTGCAGTGAGCCAAGATTGTGTCCCTGCACTCCAGCCTGGCAACAGAGCGAGACTCTGTTTAAAAAAAAAAGAAAGAAAAAGGCTCTCTCCCTTTTCTCCTCCCATCCTTATACATCTATTCTTTTGTTTTCACCCCCTTCTTTCTCCCTTCTACTAAAAATTCTCTTTCATATGTTTCTTCCTTCTTCTTTCACAATCCAGAAATAATCCAATATTATCTAAATCTAAAGTGTCAAAATGGTTACTTCTGTTATTCATTTGTTTCATTTATCTACCATACGGACATAAATAAGACTTTACACGCAAAACTCCAAACTCACAAACTAAATAGATTAATAAGTGGTCGTTTATATTAAGAGCCATTCGGCAGTGCCTGTTGGCTGGAACCATGCTAGCCACTGCCCTCAAGGAACTGTTGCTAACAACATTTCTGATCTAGAGTGACCAAAAGCCTGGGGAAAAAAATGCTGACATATTGGAGGAGACGTACCACGACTCAGTGGACGCTGCTACTCAGGCACTGGAGAAATAAAACATAAAGGGGTCATTAATACCCATAATAAATACTGCTTATGGGGAGGATCTTCAGTGTTGCGAGACATGTAAAACATAGCTCTTTATTTCTTTCTATTTGGACTAAATGAACACGCTTTTGTTCAACTCATGAACTGGACCATGTACCTAGGGTTCCATCCAAATAACAAAAACTGCAGTAGATTTCATTTGTAATTTAGAAGGTAAATTTCACACCTAATTTAGAAGGTAATAAGATAATTAGAGGTGTTCATGGAAGTGCTCCTTTCGCAAGGCTAAAGATTTCAGTTTTATAGCAATTATCAAGAGAGTTCACATGTGTATTTATTCTCTCTCACTTCATATTTTCCTTTTTCAAATCCTATTTTATTTTTAAAAACTAATTTTGGCTGAGCATAGTGGCTCACTTACAATCTCAGCACTTCAGAAGGCTGGGTGGGAGAAATGCTTGAGATCAAAAGTTTGAGACCAGCCTAGGCAACATAGCAAGACCTATCTGTACACAATTTTTTTTCTTTTAAATTAGTTGGGCATGGTGGCATGTGTCTGTAGTCCCAGCTAGTTAGGAGGCTGAGGCAGGATTGCTTCAACCCAGGAATCCTGGGTTCAGTGAGCTATGATCACACCACTGCACTGCAGCCTAGGTGATAGAGCAAGACTCTATATTAAAAAAAAAAAAATCTTGTGGAGAGAAAAAGAGAATGAAGAGAATGGTTTGTTTTTGCCTTATATGAATAGATTCATTGTAGGCTTTTGAAAAAGAGGCAAATTTTCTAATACATTATTAAAAAGCAGGAGGTTGCTAGAATTATTAGAATTTTCCATTTTTTTTCCAATTTGAACTCAACATTGTATTAATTAAATTGGTTAAAAATTTAAAATATCTTAAGTATTAAAAATAAGTAGTTATCGTGACAGTATGATTATAACACTGTTGGCTATAGAAAATAGATTACAGGTTTAGAAGGTATAGAATCCTATCCCAGTGCAGGAAATTAATAAAGATTTATGGAAAGAAGGAAGAGAGACAGGGAAGGGGAGTTAATCAAATATTAACCTAGAGAGAAAGAAGTACATATAAGAAAATAAATAAATGTGTGCAGAGGAGAAAAAGAAAAAGCAAAAATTGTCAGAAAAAGTAGATATCTGTATATTAAAAAAAAATCAAGAAGATAATAGAAGGAAAAAAAGGACAAGAAAAATGAAGGGGACAATAAGAAACAGATAGAAGATAAGAAACCACAGTCTACACTTTAGAAAATGTCCCTGCTGACAACGACCAGGCTGAGAATCAAAACAAGGACTCAATTCCTTTTACAACAGCTGCAAAAAAAAAATCTAAAATACATGAAAATATATTTAACCAAGGAAGTTAGGTCTCTACAAGGAAAACTACAAAACGCTGCTCAAAGAAATCACAGATGACACAAACAAATGGAAATACATCTCATGCTCATGGATGGGTAGAATCAATATTGTGAAAATGACCATACTGTCAAAAGCAATCTACAAATTCAATACAATTCCATTAAAATACCATCATAATTCTTCACAGAACAAGAAAAAAAAAATCCTAAAATTCATATGGAACTAAAAAAGAGCCCACATAGCTAAAGCAATACTAAGCAGAAAGAACAAGGCCAGGTGCAGTGGCTCATGCCTGTAATCCCAGCACTTTGGGAGGTCAAGGCAGGCGGATCATGAGGTCAAGAAATTGAGACCATCCTGGCCAACATAGTGAAACCTTGTCTGTCTCTACTAAAAATACAAAAAGTAGCGAGATGTGGTGGTGCATGCTTGTAGTCCCAGCTACTCGGGAGGCTGAGACGGAAGAATCATTTGAACTGGGAGGCGGAGGTTGCAGTGAGTAGAGATCACACCACTGCAATCCAGCCTGGTGTCAGAGCGAGAGACTCTAAAAAAAAAAAAAAAGAACAAATCTGGAGGCATCACATTTCTCGACTTCATATTATACTCCAAGGTTATAGTTACCAAAACAGCATGGTACTGGTACACAAATAGGCATGTAGACCAATGGAACAGAATAGAGAACCCAGAAATAAAGCCGAATACTTAAACTCAACTGATCTTTGACAAAGCATACAAATACATAAAGTGGGGAAAGGATATCCTTTTTAATAAATGGTGCTGGGAAAGCTGGCAAGCCACATGTAGAAGAATGAAACTGGATCTTAGACACTCACCTTATATAAAAATTTACTCAAGATGAATCAAAGACTTAAATCTAAGACCTGAAACCGTAACAATTCTAGAAGATAACATTGGGAAAACTCTTTTAGTCATTGGTGTAGCCAAAAAGTTTATGACTAAGATCCCAAAAGCAAATGTAACAGAAACAAAAATAAATATATGAGAGATAATTAAACTAAAAAGCTTTTACACCACAAAATAAATAATCGGCAGAGTAAACAGACAATCTACAGAGTGGGAGAAAATATCCATAAAGTATGCATCTGATAAAGGACTAGTATCCAGGATCTACAAGGAACTCAAACAAATCAGCAAGAAAAAAAACAAATAAGTCCATCAAAAAGTGGGCAAAGGACATAATAGACAATCCTCAAGATATACAGACAATCAACAAACAGAAAAAAAAAAAGCCCAACATCACTGATTATCAGGGCAGTGTAAATTAAAATTAAAACAATAAGATACCATCTTACTCCTGCAAGAATGACCATAATTAAAAAGTCAAAAAATAATAGATTTGGCATGGATGTGCTGAAAAGGGAACAGTTTTACACTCCTGGTGGGATTGTAAACTTGTATAACGACTGTGGAAAACAGTATGGAGATTCCATAAAGAATGACCATTCGATCCAGCAATCCCACTGCTGGGTATCTACCCAAAGGAAAATAAGTCGTTATATGAAAAAAAAAATGCACACACATGTTTATAGCAGCACAATTCATAATTGCGAAAATATGAATCCAACCTAAATGCCCATCAACCAACAAGTAGATAAAAATAATGTGGCACATATACATCATGGAAGACTATTTAGCCAAAAAACAGAATGAAATAATGGCCTTTGCAGCAACTTGGATGGATCTGGAGACCATTTATTCTAAATGAAGTAACTCAGGAATGGAAAACCAAATATTGCATGTTCTCACTTATAAGTGGAAGCTAAGCTATGAGGTTGCAAAGGCATAAGAAATCTATAATGTGCTTTAGGGACAATAGGGAATGATGGGGCAAGGGGAGGGATAAAAGACTACATATTGGGTACAGTGTACATTGCTTGGGTGACAGATATACCAAAATCTCAGAAATCACCAATAAATCAGTTATCCATGTAACCAAAAACCACCTGTAGTCCAAACACAATTGAATTAAATATTCAATTGTGTCTGGAATTAAATCCCTGCTGGATTTAAATGTCTGAGGACCACAGATGCTATTTTATTACACTAATTTTTAAGACAATAAATAAGAGGCTGTTTCAGTCAAATTTCTATCTTAGGTGTCTATAACATTTGTATTTTAAACAAGTCAAGGAAATAGGAGGAAGGAGAATGAAATTAAGTATTCCCTTCCTTCTTTTCCATATGAATAAGGTGGAAAAATATGAAAGAAAAAGATTAGAAGATCTCTTGTGAACTCCGGCTTTGCACACTTAGATCAAATGGAACAAAATTCCTTCAAAGACCAGAAACAGCCCTCCTTTTAGTCTTACCATTCTTCAAATCCCAATTTAAAGCTTATTGAGGAAAAGGAGAAAATGCTTCAAGAAAATGAGGGATTCAGGGAAGGAATTGCTAACAGTTTCTTGGTATCATGTAACTCTATCCATTTCAAGTATAACCACAAGCTACTCTGATTCCTTTTTAAGAGTAGTGTAGTGTGCCCCAGTGCCTGGTCTTTTCAACACTCAGTCAGTAAGCCATGGCCTGCATCCCAGGAGTTCCCCAGGCCTGCCTGAGGAGATGGCTGATGAGAGACAGTACTCTCCTTCCCCTTGTCCCAGTTTAGAGGGAATAGGATTCCTCAGGGTGAAACCTTCCCCCATACTCGAGAGACCTTCCAGGTTGTGTGTACCCTGGGAAAAATGCCATAAAGAAATGCATCCAAGTGTCCTTGCTCCTGAGTCACTGCTGAGTTGAAATCTGAATTGTGTTTGTGAAATCCATTTTGAGAGCTATCAGATGTCATGTAACCTGTGCTTGTAGTGGTTGCTCAATAAGTAACAAAGCTGGAACACTGAATTGGATAATGTAAGACCCAAAATTTGAACCCTGCTCTGTCTGGCTTCTTGTGAAATCGCAGCTACTTAACAGCTCTGTGACTCAATTCCTCTAATCAAAACCTGGGTCAAATAATAGTTTATGTTTCATAAGGAGTGCTAAGTATGAAAATTAAGAAAATGGCATTTATAAAGCAATTCCCTAAATATAAAGCAATGAGATAAAATGTAACAATCCACATGGAATATTTTTAATTCTAAAATAAACTTAGCCGGGCAAGGTGGCTCAGGCCTGTAATATTGGCACTTTGGGAGGTCAAGACTGGTGAATCACTTGAGCCCAGGAATTTGAGACCAGCCTGGGCAACACAAAAATTTCAAAATCTAGCCAGGCATGGTGGCACATACCCGCAGTCCTAGCTACTCTGGAGATTGAGAGATGAGAGGATCGCTTGAGCCCAGGAGGTCAAGACTACAGTGAACCGTGATCATGCCACTGCACTCCAGACTGGGTGACAAGCTCAAAAAATAAACAAAGTGAAATAAAATAAAGTTTTAAACAAAATAGAAAACATGAGTGGTAACATTAGTCAGAGAGCAACATGACCTGTTTTCTAACCCTGTCTTCATTACTGCATAACAGCTTTGAGGAAGTATTTTCTATAAAATGTCCATCTATAAAATGGGAATAATAATATCTTCCTTTAACAGTTACAAAAATTTGAAGTAATGTAATATAAAGGGCTGGTCCATAATATACATTCAAACATTGGTAACTCTCATAATTTTGTAATGAGATATTTATCAATGATCTATGTATGACATTCATTTCCATTAAGCCTTGAATAGAATGTTTACCTGATGTGATAATACGCTCCATTCTGCCATTAGGGAAAAAAAGCAGATTTTTAAGCCCTGATCATATAGCTTTTATTAGCATATCATCATAAGGAATGCACAAGAGAAGATATACAGAAAAACACTGGACTTAGAATTAGAAGCTCAAGTCCCAGGTCTGCATGACCTTGCCAGATATACTGTGGTTGAAGTTGATATGTATGTAGCCATGTGATTTCAAACTAAAGGTTAGGATTCTTAAGGGTGAGGTCAAGGTAGACACGATGTTCCCAGACAAGATCTTGACTTCTTTCACCTTCCAAGCACAACCACACTAGAGATGACCAATTAATTTTATTTTATAATGCTAAATTGTGCCATGATATTTTTATTCATCTTATTACCTTATAAAAGAATTGAGGGCGGATATACATGTTCTTTATATACATGTTCTTTACCTTGTCTTTTCTAAAAAAATTTATTTTGCTTTTAGGATGACTAATCGTTTTTTGAAATTTCCACTAAATACGTTTCAGCAGTAAAAACAAACAAGAATATATTTAAAACTCTATACTTGTTGCTAATTGAATAACATACTACTGAACAAAAAATACCTAGAAACATAAATATTTTAATAATCAACACCACAGTAATCTTCTTAATAAGTCAATATCAGCATACTCTAAGAAAGTAGATTGATACAAGCTGCCTTCAAGCAATTCTGTGCTTGAATTCATTTGCTCAAATTTATTTGCAGTCTAGATTAGACTAGACTGAAAGCGTAAGCTTTTGTAGTTCATAAATATAGTTATTAGATGCTATGTGATTTTTCCTGGCATTTACTACCAATACCCCTCCTCATAAAAAAAAAAAACCTACCAATAATATCACTGCACATAAATCTCTATGCTTTTGTGATATTATTTATATAAGATATATTCTCATGAATGTGATGGCTAGGTCAAAAGTATGAATTTTCTTTATTTTCAAAAGATATTGCCAGGTTCCTTTACAAAACAACTGAAAGAATTATATTTACATCAGCAAGTTTTGAAAGTATCCCTTTCCCTATAATCACCACCACCAATAGATATTACCATAATCACATCTTAATTTTTGCAAATTTGCCATTTTAATTTGTATTTTCCTTAATACCTATGAAATTGTAAATACTGGACATGTGGATTGCTTTACTGTGAAATGCCTATTTTTATTGAATTCTGCCTTATACAGTCACTTTTATTTGTATGTAATAGATGTTAACAATATTTTTTGCTGCATATATTAAAAAAACATTTTTCCTTTTCTCTTTTTCTTTTACACTATCCATAGACCATCTATCATGTGCACAATGTTCATGAAATCATTATACCTGTTTGAAATTGGAATTCCTGTGTTTGTTTGCTGTCTTTTTTTCTTCTAGTATTCCAAGTGACAAATTCCTATATTTGTTGAAAAGTACTACCCAACCTTCAGTTTATACATCGAGTATCCTATCTTTCTTTTCAAATATTATTGTTCTCTTTTAATTAAAAAATTTGGCCGGGCGCGGTGGCTCAAGCCTGTAATCCCAGCACTTTGGGAGGCCGAGGCGGGTGGATCACGAGGTCGAGAGATCGAGACCATCCTGGTCAACATTGTGAAACCCCGTCTCTATTAATACAAAAAAATTAGCTGGGCACGGTGGCGCGTGCCTGTAATCCCAGCTACTCAGGAGGCTGAGGCAGGAGAATTGCCTGAACCCAGGAGGCGGAGGTTGCGGTGAGCCGAGATCGCGCCATTGCACTCCAGCCTGGGTAACAAGAGCGAGACTCCGTCTCAAAAAAAAAAAAAAAAAAAAAAAAAATTTAATGAAGATACCATTTATGGTTATATTTGGTATGAGACACGAATCTAATCTCATTTTTTTATTTGGATAGCAGACATGATTTATTAAATGAATTTTTTATATTGAATTCATTTAGTATCTATCATATTCTCATATTTACTAAGATTCATTTCTGGCTTTTCTGTTTGGTTCCTCTGATCCATTTTTCATTCCTATTTTAATATCCTGCTAGGTATTTTGGTACTTTGATTTTTTAATGGCTCTAATATCTGAGAAAGCACAAAATCTTACTCATAAATTTCTTGACTCTCTTTGGTCATTTAGTCTTCCACATAATAACAAATATTAACAATACTAATAACATAAATAATAACAAGAATAGCTAATCCATATTTAGTGCTTACTATACGTCAGGCACTATTTTAAGCATATCTATAAGAAAAGATGCATGCCATTCCAAAGATAACACAGCTAATAGATGATAGGGCCAGGATTCCAACCAAGGCAATTTATCTACAAAGCATGTACTCTCAACCATTTTTTAATTTTTTCTTCCCATATGAAATTTAAGTTCCATTTAACAAAATTTCAAAACCAACCTCATTACAATGTATTTATACTTTTATTAAATGTGCATAAATCTGGATAGGGTTTGCATTTTTAAGATGCAAATTTTATTAAAAATCATGATCTTTCTATCAATTCAAGTCTTGTTTTAGGTACTTCAATAAGGGTTTATTTAATTCAATTTTCTCCATATATGTCTTATAAATTTCTTACTAGATTTATGTCTAAATATTTGATGATTTGCTACTATTATGAAGCAAATAGTTATTAGTTTACCATTTTAATTCCTAAAGGGTTATTGCTGATAGAGAGAAAAGCTAAATTTTCTATATTTATCTCTTATCCAGTCATCTTATTATATAGATAACATGCTTAGTCAGACAATTTCAATAGCAACCTTGTTGAACTATGACTACTTAGGAAGAAGCAAAGAAATTGTCTAAAAAAAAGGTTTGACTGAGAGAAAGATGAGTTATATTAGAAGGGTTCTACATATATCTTACATTTTTAACAGAAATTTAGATATCTTCATTAGTGGAACGTAAATATTTGGCTATCTGGTTGTGTTAAATTTAGCTTAAAAGATTTTTGCAATTACCTGAAAAAGATCTAAACTGACAGGAAACAGAAGATATTTCAAGCATTAGACAAGATTTTACCCTTTAGCAATGTTTTCCTCAATAATATTTAATAGCCTATAAAATGTGGCTTTCATTTATAAATATAGTACATCTAACCAGAATTTACCACAGCTGCTATCCAAAATACCAATTACAATTGACCCTTGGACAATTCTCTTGGACAACAAGAGGGTTGGGGTGCTGACTCCCCATGCAGTCGAACATCCACATGTAACTTATGACTACTATAAACTTAACTAGCAATAGCCTACGGTTGACTAGAAGCCTTACAGATAACATAAGCAGTAAATTAACACATATTAGGTATGTTATATGTATTATATACAATATTATTACAATAAGGCAAGCTAGAGAAAAGAAAATGTTATTTAAAAAACCCATGGAGAAAAAGAAATGTAGGTACTATTCATTAAGTGGAGGTGAATCATCATAAAGGTCTTCATCCTCATAGTTTTCATGTTGAATCAACTGAGGAGGAAGAACAAGGGAAGGAGTTGGTCTTGCTGCTTTAGGGATGGCAGAAATGGAAAAAAAATCTATCTGTAAGTGGACCTGTATAGTTCAAACCCATGTTGTTCAAAGGTCAACTCTACAATAACTTGGTTATATATACATATACATTAGAATATACATATATATGCAAGTATATATACGTATATGCACATATATGTGTGCTATATATCCATATATATGTACATATGAATGTATTCATAGAACTTGATCCCCATCATTCACTATTTTGGTGCTAAGATAGGCTTGGTATCCTGCATAAGTAAAAGGGGATGATTATTTTCTTTCTGAACTAGGTTACCACTTCTTATCAAAAAAGTAAAACATATGTGGAAGATATGGAATTTTAAGAATTTAGTTGCCCCACTTTCCAAAGATTTATCATCTTCAATCCCATTATATAACATAATAACACTGGTTATGTATTATGTTATATAACATGTTCAACTGCATAGGGAATCAGCACCCCTAACCCCACATTGTCCAAGGGTCAATTGCAGTTGGTATTTTGGATAGCAGCTATGTAAATTCTGGTTAGATGTACTATATTTGTAAATAAAAGTCACATTTTATAGGCCATTAAATTTTATTGAGGAAAGCACTGCTAAGGATAATAACAATGGTTATTATGTTATGTAACAGGACTGAAGATGATAAATCAAGAATGCTTATCATATATCCCACAACCCAAAAATTCAAGAAAGCCCTTTTTTCCCTTAGTTAATAAAGAATATTTTGGTCAAAGAATAACTTTAAAAATAGTAGACTGTGTGATCCACTTTAAGCAATTCAAGTTGTTCATTTATTCAAGCTGATCATGTCACACTTCTGCTTAAAACAACACAAAACAAAATTATTGGATCCATGTGTACTTCAGAATAAAGTCCAAACTATTAAAAATGACTTTTAAGAAGACTTTTCCCAGATAATTTATTCAGCCTCACCTTCCAGCACTCTATAACCACCTTACCCTTCAGCCACATTGAAGTTTTATAGTTCTCCAAACTCATCATGCCTTCCATCACTTTGTGTTTTTGTGTCTCTTGCTCCCTCTGTCTAAAATGCCTATCTTCTACTTCCTCTCGCAAGCTCCTTCAAGATCAATAAAAATTTAATTTCCTCTATAAAGTCTCCAATGACTTCTCTGACAGTCATGCCTTTCTGCTCTGTGTCATTCATTTTCTTCTTATCTGTTCACATATCTCTACCCTTGAAGACTGAGCTTCTCAAAGGTAAGGGAAGGAATGTGATTTGCTCTATGCTTTGGGTGCCAGGGAAGGCTTAAATTATTGCAGACATATAGGTTCCAAGCAGTGAGTGAAGTATTGTAGGTAACATAGAGAGAGGTATAGTCTCTGATTTCAAAAGCTTACAATCTAGTGAGGGTATAGAGGATAACCTAATGACAGAGCTGGCTTCCGAGCTGCACTTTTGCTTCATGCATAGGAGATGTGTTATCTTCCTCTGCCCAGTCTTACTGATCCTAACCCTCACTTGTCTTTATGGGCAGCTTAATGATGCCTCACCAGAGGAAACTCTTTAATCATAAATAATAATAAATAATAAAGTTATTATTATTTTAAAAGTAGATATTGATGTGAGAATAAATAAATAGACGATAGAATAAATATAGTTATGCCTTGGTATCTGTGGGGAATTGGTTCCAGGACTCTATGCAGATTCCAAAATCCATGAATGCTCAAATCCCTTATATAAATTGGGTAGTATTTGCATATAACATACGCACATCTTCCTGTATACTTAAAATAATCTCTTGATTACTTATAATACCTAATATAAATGCTATATAAATAGTGATTATACTGTATTGTTTAGGGAATAATGACAAGCAAAATGTATGTATGTGTTCAATTCTGATGTTTTTCTAAATATTTTCTATCCATGGTTGATTGAATCCATGGATTTGAAACTCACAGATACAAAGGGCTAACTCCTCCTATAAAGAATCAAATGCATAGATTGGAACCTAGAATAAAGATATCAGAATGACAATAGGAGAAGAAGGGACTACTCAAAACCTTACCTTGGGACAAATGGCTTTCCATATGGAAAACAATAAAATTAGATTCTTAACTCACACAATATACAAAAATTAATTCTAATGATTGCAACTTTAAAACTTTTTGTGATATAGAAGAATATATTTATGATTTGTTAGAAAAGATATCTTAAAGAAAAGACACAAAAGTACAAACCATAAAGAAAAATATGAATAAAACTGACTATATAAAACTTTTTAAAACTCTCTACAACAAAAGATCCCACTATAGAGGATGGTAATGCAATGTATAGAACTGTGTTAGCCCAGGACCTCCAAGTTGTGAATGGAGGTCCTGAACCAAATACTCATATAAAAGGAAATAAGGAGAGAGGCAGAGGAGGCTATGAGACCTCAATGTAAATTCAATCCCCTAGTAAAGGAAAGAAAGGTAGAAGGCTACATGGAAGACGTTAGAACACTGAGCAGTCTAAGGAAGGTTTGGCAAAATCATTTGTGAGCCAAAAACCAGCCAATATGGAAGTCTCATACCTCCAAAATACACCACTGCTTTAGTATCCCAGTTGTACTCATTCATTCACGTGGAAGGAGAATCATGAGACAAACTTAGCAAAGGATTTTAACACACAGCATCTGGGGCTGTCATTCAATTATATTTCCTCTAGCAAGGCCTCTGGAAGGCACATCTCATGGCCACCACAATAACTTACCAAAGTATGTGAAATCAGAATGATTAACAAACATGAAAATGCATAGCATCATACAAGTAATTGAGGAATTGCAAATTTGAACTAGAGATAGAACAATAGAGATTCTGATTTACAAATCAGAATGCCAAGAGTTAGTATGTCTGTTAATAACAAGAATTTTCAATGATATAAGGACATGAGAACTTTCATAAGTGGCTGGTGGTACTTTAATTGTATGGCTATTTCAAAGGGTAAATTGGCAGTATCTAGTGAAATTTTAAAAGTATGTATGTATCCTATGACCACACAATTCATCTATAGATACATATGTCAGAAAAGTCTCTTGTATATGCGCAAAGGAGAAAAATGCAAAGATTTTCATTGCAGTATTGAGTAAAATCCTGGAATAATCTAAATGTTTATCAGTAACAGAAGGAATAAATAAAATGTGATACATTATGAGTACAAAGCAACAATGAAAAAGAATGAAATAAAATTCTACATACCAGTGCCATAGCTAGATCTCAAAAAGGTAACAGTAGCCAAGAAGGCAAGTTAAAGAAGGATATGCACAAATTATACCTTTTATGTAAAATTTAAAGCCACATACACAAAAGCTACTAAATATTGTTCTTAGATACCTATATGTATATATGGGTGTAAATTTATTTAAATGGATTGGAAAAGCACATGTCAAATTCATAACAGCAGTTGTCTGAAGCTGGGGGTTTTGTGAAAGAAGGATAAGGAATGGGGTAAAAGTTCTATTTAGAATTTGTCTTAGCCCCTAACAACACAGTTAAGAATATAGAAATGTTGTCATATGAAAGTTTTCTGTCTATAAAAGACACTAGAAATACAGATTACCTTTAAAAGTGTGAAAATAAAAGATTCCCACGTCAGAAAAGATTTGATGTTCTGAGCTAATGTATTTGGCCTCCTTTTGTGGACTGAAACATTTATATAAAGAGAAATGTATACATTTGGATATCTTTAATAATAAGTGTTTCAGAGATCATAATATGAAGCTGCTGAGACTGAAATAAAATACAATTGCGGAGGTAGGCTGAAGAGAATTGTAATTAAGTTCATTATTTTAAAACAAAATACATTAATAATACCAATATCCTGTTATTAATGTCTGTATCTGTTCTGATTACCTAATCTGTCATTCATTTGTATTAGTGTTTGGCTTTCTCTATTTAACATAAAACACTTCATTTTGTATGTACTCTTAAACATTTATCTTTGCTGATTACTAAGGGCACTCAAATATGGTAATATGTTTATCTTAAGGATGTTGGTTTTCCAGCTGTCACAGCAGATTTTCCCTTCTGTGAATCTAAAAAAAAAAAATCAATTCCACTTGGTGCTATTATAATATTTTTAAAAAGCAGTATAAGAGCCTGTGCTGCTTCTTGCACACAGAGACAAATTCTACTTCTCTTTGTTCACACTATAGCTTCCTCTGAGGTCCCTTGGAGTTACCCACAAAAATTGTTGTGGAAAATCATTCACTGGAATTAAGACACTGGGTATGACATAAAAATTACAGAGATTAAGAATAAATTAAAGCCTTAGTCTTAAATCAAATATAGAGTTTTTAATATTGTGTTCAATTAATTTTCTTACTGAAAGGGCCCTGAGAAACCTCTTTCAAACCATCCTCCACTGCCATGTTAATTTTAAATAATTTCCTCAGGTGTTAACAATTTCATCTGGTTTATCTACAGATAAAAAATCAAATTATTTGGATGATTAGTTCTTAATATGTAGTCCTTGGACCAATTTCAGAATTCCTGGAGCACTTATTTAAAAATGCTTCACCTGAGCCAGGTGCAAGGGCTCACGCCTGTAATCCCAGCACTTTGGGAGGCAGAGGCAAGCGCATCACCTGAGGTCAGGAGTTCAAGACCAGCCTGACCAACATGGAGAAACCCCGTCTCTACTAAAAATACAAAATTACCAGGCATGGGTGGCGCATGCCTATAATCCCAGCTACTCGGGAGGCTGAGGCAAAAGAGTCGCTTGAACCCGGGAGGCGTAGGTTGCAGTGAGCCAAGAGCACGCCATTGCACTCCAGCCTGGCCCCCAAGAGCAAAACTCTGCCTCAAAAAAAAAGAAAAGAAAAGAAAAGTAAAAAGCACCTGGCCTGGCACGGTGGCTCAAGCTTGTAATCCCAGCACTTTGGGAGGCCAAGGCGGGCGGATCACCAAATCAGGAGCTGGAGACCAGCCTAACCAACATAGTAAAACCCCATCTCTGCTAAAAATACAAAAATTTAAAATTAGCCAGGCATGGTGGTGCATGCCTGTAATCCCAACTACTCGGGAAGCTAGGGCAGGAGAATCACTTGAACCCCAGAGGAAGAGGTTGCAGTGAGCTGAGATCACAGCATTGCACTCTAGCCTGGGCGACAGAGGGAGACTCCGCCTCAAAACAAACAAACAAAATCTTCAACTACTCTTAGGAAAATTCGGGCAGAGTAAATTTATCTGCATTTTAAACTTGTGACTATTAGGTGTACTAATGTTTGAGCTACTCCTCTAGATACTTGTTTTACTGGCTGATTTCCTTTACAACAAGCTGGTCAGAAAGGCAAAAGTCAATTTCAAAGGATTCTGTGCATACAACACATTGGGTCTGTTTGAGATTGTAAAGCACTTGAAAATACTTAGATAAAGAGTACTAGAGAGGGTCAAAGTAATATTATAATAAGTGTGCAATAAAGATTAATTTACTTTATTAAGGAGTGCATAACATACCCAATGTGATATATGCACTTTTCACATAAATGTTCATAATTTTATTAAGTGACAAAATTTCATCCTCCTAACACTATTCAACTGGACCAAACAAACCAGAAGCTGTTAAGGAGTAATTGCTAATACAAAGCTTATTAACTCTGATTTGCACATAGAACAGGGCAATAATATAGGGTGTTGCTATATTGACAGAGAGAGAGAGGACTTTAAAGGGCAGAGTGTTACATTTAATGGTCTTGTGTAATTTTGCAATATTTACTGAGTACATTTGAGCTTCCTGTGACTTTGTAGATAGGAAAACACCATAAACCTTTTTTTTAATGGCTGGCTTATCACTCTTTATAACAACCTTGACAATATAGATGCTTGTGGTAAGGGAGGAGGGTGAGAAGCTTGGTTGGGTAAAGGAAACATGAACTTTAGAGGTAATGCCATTCAATAAAGCATGTCTTTAAAAACCATTGGGTGGCTAGTGCCATTGTTATTAATACTTAATAATTACTAAGCACTGTGTTGTGCTTTATGCACAAGGAAAATAGACAAGGGGGGGGACTAAAATAAGTGTGGTAAGAGCAGAGGGAACAGGTAGAAAGAATAGAGTAAGGGCAGAGTAGAGTGTGTGAGAGAATGTGAGAGAGCCAAGAGTATTAGAAAGAGAGAGAGAATGAATTAAACATTTTTTCATACAGCTATTATAAGTGTGAATATGTAGCTGAAAGTGTCACATGGCTCTGTATGATATATATAAACAGAATTCCACTTCCACAGCAGAAAATAGATACTAAATAATTTGGAAATTAAAATTAGGGTTCTGATTTTTTAGGAAACATCATTTGTTGACCTAAGTCAAACATGATTACAAATAGCTGTATATAGAAATATTGGCTAAAGATTAATCACCACTAGAAAGTATGAGAACTAAGAGTCTTCAATCAGCTTAAAAAATAAAAAGGGCTGGGTGTGGTGGCTTACGCCGGTAATTCCAGCACTTTGGGAGGCTGAGGCAGGCAGATAACCCAAAGTCAGGGGTTCAAGACCAGCATGGCCAACATGGTGAAACCCCATCTCTACTAAAAATACAAAAATTAGCCGGGCCTGATGGCAGGTGCCTGTAGTCCCAGCTACTCAGGAGGCTGAGGCAGGAGAATCTCTTGAACCCGGGAGGCAGAGGTTGCAGTGAACTGAGATAGTGCCACTGCTCTCCAGCCTGAGCAACAGAGAAAGACTCCATCTCAAAAAATACAAAAATAATAAAATAATAAAAAAGGTTTTTCCTTCACTGATAGGTACTGACCAAATATATAACAGAAAACTCAAATTCCAATGCAATTTTTAATAGAATCAACAAAAAATACAAAAAAACACTAATATAATAGATGTTACAGATTTTGTCACTAATATCAAACACTTGTTTAATACTCAGTTTTATATATATGAACTTGTAAGTATATATAACTGTTTAATATCTTTATGTCTCTTTAGTGTTTATTTCTATATGTGTATAGATCTATCTCAAGTATTTTTAAAAGAATGGCTATGGAGTGCAGTGATTTAAGGTGTTTGGGGTAAGGGAAGTAATATTAGAAAGGATATTTGAAACAAACAAATTATTTTATTTCTAATTCTAGCTCTACCGTAGACTCATCTGGCTATTGATTTCTGGACTCCAGATTCGAGAATCTCTGAAATGGCCCTTAAAAAAATCTGGTTTCTGAAAGCTTTTTAGATGATTTTGATTCAATGGATCTAAAAACTGACATTTAGGAGCTGCTAATTCTTTAACTATCTCCTCTAAGTCTGCCCACATAGAAATGCCCAAATGCTACCTAAAATGCTAGAATAAATCCAATCCCTGAAAAATAACTCTTTTCTCAGTACTTCATTGCTATATCGCTGTGTTATCTAGAACTTCTTCCTGCTCTGGATTTCCTAACATGCTTTCCAGCTCCCTAGTAAACAAGTCTTCTGCTTTGTAATTCAGATCTTAGGAGCTGGCCTTCATACTTACCTACCTATTACTTCTGAAGTTTCTACCTTGATCCTTATTCTGTCAAGAGTTGGCTTTGTAACACAAGCTTCCCATCTTTCCCTTTGCTGACTGTCCACCTACCTGGACTTCCACAGCTTAAATTTGAGATTATGAGGCATCAAGAAGAGATTCTTTCCCAAGGGGAAAGGAAAAAGGAGAAGATAATTTGGGAGAAGATCTGGAAAAATTTTTCCTGACTTATTTAAATTTCAAGTGTGCTAGAATAGGTGCTTTTCCCAAATATACACTTATCAAGGATTATGGTAGCTTGAAAGCATCATTGTCTTTCTGCCTTTTTTTGTTTTTTTTTGTTTTTGTTTTTGTTTTTTGCAAGTAAGGAGAATGACACCTTCACCTTCATAAGGTAGATGGCTCTATAGCAATAATGTGATGAGTACTACACTAGAAACATAAACAAGGAGAAATGGCAGCATGGATGAGGGAGTAGCTAATGACACCAGGAGAGGAGAGAATGAAGAGGTCCATGAAAGCACTTTCCCTGGCACTCTATATATCACCCTATTTTTCTTATTGTTAACACTGAAAAAGAGTATTATTGATTTTTAATCTCTTTATAATCTGTCTTCTTAAAGTAGAATGTAAGCTACACAAGAGTACAAACTGTCTTATCACTGTGTCCCCCATTTCTAGAATGATGCTTGCCACACAGTAGTAGCTCAATTAAGTATTTTTGAATGAATAACTAAATATGAACTCACTCAACTTCCCATTACATCCTACTTCATATTTGCATCCACACACATTACCTGTATTCATCCTACTCCAGAAGACGGTTTCTTCTACCTGTTTGAGTCTCATCCTCCAAACATTTTTTATGGTTTCTATCTCCTTGTTCTCTAAGTTACCTCTTTTCTCTTCTGTACTGAAATTTCAAATGCTTCCTCTCCTCGGCCTTCCTCATATTGTTATTTAGGCATGCCCATTGTGGTTTTAATTTACTTTTCTTTCATTATATATCAGATTGAACACATTTTTCTATGTTCAATGTGTTTAATATTTTTGATAAATTTTCTGTTTATATGCTTTCTCCATTTTTGACTATTGGATTATCATCTCTTTATTGATTTGCATAAGTTTTTATAAGACTAAGGAACTTGATCTAGTGGGTACTTAGGAATCTTACTTGGCCTCTCTAAAGCAATGCCATTATTGAGCATTTTGTATCACTTAAAATATTCTCTCTTCTTCCCTTTCATGATGCAATAATCTCCTGGAAGTTTTCCCTCCTGGCTGTTAGTCTCCTGCTTGGTATCCTTCACAGCCCTCTTTTCTCTGCATATCTACTAAGTATTGAAATTCCTTGGAAATCTGTCCTCAGTGCAGTCTTCTTATACTACACTCACCTTTGGTGATATCATCCACTCCTATAACTTTATTTACAACCCATATACTCGATTACCTGATGTCTGTCTCCAGCTCAAACATCTCTTCTAAGCTCTAGAACCAGACAGTTTCCCTTGAAAGTTCCCTGGTCACCTCGGCATTTCCAAAATGGAGCACATTGTTTTCACCCTACCAAACTGCCTCAGCAAATGGTACTACTATCCACCCAACTGACCAAGATAGAAACCTGGCATGGAGAGAGAGACGAATGGGAAGATGTTGGTCAAAGGGTAAAAGGTTTTAGTTAGGCAGGATGAATAAGTCCTGGAGCTCTACTGTAAGGGCCACTATAGTTGGTAATAGATGTATTCTCTACTTGAAAATTGCTAAGAGAGTAGATGCTAATGTTCTCACTGCACACACACAAAATGATATTTTTGCTAGTGATACATTAATCAGCTTGACTATAGTAATCATTTCACAATGTATATGTTTATCAAAACATCATGTTTTAAATGGCATACACCTATAATTTTTGTCAATTATACCTTAATAAAGCTGAAAAATACTTTAAAAATAGGTTGAATTATTTTTAAAAATTGGCATCATCTTTGACATCTCTTTTTTCTTCCCCTTCCATACCAAATAGTGACCAAATCCATCCATTCAATCTTCTAATTATCCATCGGGAAGCACTTTACTCCTTCCTACCTAACAGGTCATTACTATCCCTCTCCTAAAGCCCTGTGACAGCCTCCTAAATGATCTCCCTGCCACCAGCCTTGCTGCTCCTCCAATACTCCATACTTCATGTTGCAGCCAATGACAATCTTTATAAAATGCAAATCTAGTCATATCACCACTCCCAAATTTAATGCCCTTTGATGAGTCCCAGGGTCCCCAATGTAAAGTTCAATCTCCTACCATCTCACACCAGTTAGAATGGTGATTATTAAAAAATCAGGAGACAACAGATGCTGGAGAGGATGTGGAGAAACAAGAACACTTTTACACTGTTGGTGGAAGTGCAAATTAATTCAAGCATTGTGGAAGACAGTGTGGCAACTCCTCAAGGATCTAGAAATAGAAATTTAATTTGACCCAGCAATCCCATTACTGGGTATATACCCAAAGGATTATAAATCATTCTATTATAAAGACACATGCGCATGTATGTTTATTGCAACACTATTCACAATAGCAAAGACTTGGAACCAACCCAAATGGCCATCGATGATAGACTGGATAAGAAAATGTGGCACATATATACCATGGAATACCATGCAGACATAAAAAAGATGAGTTCATGTCCTTTGCAGGGACATGGATGAAACTAGAAACCATCATACTCAGCAAACTGACACAAGACCAGAAAACCAAACACCGCATATTCTCACTCAAAAGTGGGTGTTGAACAATGAGAACACACAGACACAGGGAGGGGAACATTACACACTGGGGCCTGGGGGGTGGGGGTCTAGGGAAGTAATAGCAGGGTGTGGGGGGATTGGGGAGGGATAGTATTAGGAGAAATACCTAATATAGATGATGGGGTGATGGATGCAGCAAACTACCACCACAGCATGTGTATACCTATGTAACAAACCTGCACAATCGTCACATGTACCCCAGAATTTAAAGTATAATAAATAAATTTTTTTTAAAGTTCAATCTCCTTACTGGAGTATATAAAGTTCTTGATATAACTGTCCTCTCCCAATTAAGATCTCACAATATACCCCTTTCTTTCCAGACTCCAACCTTACTGTAATACCTACAGCTTCCCCAAAGGGCAAAGTGTTCTCTTGGATCCAGGTTCATTTCATTCCATAACCCAGCCACACAGAACTGGCTATAGTTCCCCAATGCAATGAATGTTCTCTCTTGACATCAGGCTGTGCATATTTTGTTCTCTTTCTGGAATGTTCTCCCTGTTGTTCACTTAGACGACTCCTAGTTATCCATCCTCTCTTAGATTAAATGTCACTTCCTCTAGGGAAACCTTTCCTGATCATCTAAGACCAGATTAAATGCTACTTCTCTAGACTTACATAAGAACCCTACATTAACCAATATCATGTAACTAACCAAACTGTACTGGTTTTCATCCTCGCTACTAGAATGAAAGCTCTTTGAGGACAGGGATTGTATCTCTGTCATCAAATATGTTTCTAGAGTTTGGCCCAGTCCCTAGTTGAAACTTTGCACTCATTAAGTATTTACTAAATGAATGCATATATTCATATATATATACACACACACACACACACACACACATATATATTCTTTGCAAAAATATCTGTAAATCATAAACTCATTACAGATATGAACTCCTGTTATACTTGCAGGCAATATCCCTGATGCCAAACACAGTGTGTCCATACAGGAACTCAACAAATATTTGTTAAAATTAATTTCTTCAATTTTTAAATCTAATTCAAGATAACTAAATCTGGTCAATAAAAAGTAGGTATTAATGTCTTGTTTCTACAATATAATGGGAATACAATCTGCCATTCCAGGAGCTGTTTTGTCTAGAGAATACTTGTACTCAATTTTTAGAAATATCAACATCCCTTTCCTGGAAGGCCTTCATGAACATTTCTCTACGGCTACAGAGTCAGAAGCCTGGTAAGATGCTCATCTGCAGATGTTAAGATTTACTCAGAGATTTCTGAGGTTCCTTCTGTATGTCTAAGGTACTATTACAAAATAAGTGTAAGATCTTCTCTTGACTTTTTAAAAGTAGACATCTGTTCAATATAGAAAACTCTAAGTGTAGAGTCAAGAATCTCAATTCTTCAAGAGGGTTGAAACATCAGGCATAAATATATCATGATACAGTACAGCTTTTACCTTTGGAAAACAATGATTTTTTACTTTGTATTTTAATATGAAAACATGATGTAAGTGTCTTAATTTTATTATCTATTCATAGGATTGTTTGATCCTAGATAGCTATAATTATATTTGTATACTTCTGTTCCACTGAGTGGCCCAAATCTTATTGGAGGGACAGACTTAGGGATATTTTGGTTTGAGAGACATAAGAACTCTCATTTTTTAAGCTAATAATTAGTTCCAGAATTGTGATTTTCAACTTCTAAAACCTAGCTCACATTTTTGGAATTCAGCACATTTTCACTTTGGGTGCAAACTCTGGGGGAAGCTGTCACCAGATAAATGGAAAGTGAGGCTTTAATGACCAAATCATGAAAGGTGCTTAGCACAATGCTGATGTGTATGTTCTGTTCACAGATGTTAACTAGAATTTATTTTCTAGTTCTAGGGCTCAAATGAAATGAAATAGCAGTTTAGTTCATAAAATGCTATCGCGTTTCTGTTTGGTTCTGGTAGTTTTATTTTTTTAAAAAAGTTATTTCTTCATATTACAGTAAATACGTGTCAGTGCTTTGAAGCGTAATTACCTATCAGTAGAAAATTACAGGTAGCTCAAGGTACAGTCATTTAGTATGGCTTATTCTTGCTTAAGGGGCATAGTTCAATGTGTTTCAAATATAGGTTTTGTTTTATTTTTGAGACAGAATCTCACTCTGTCACCCAGGCTAGAGTGCAGTGCCGTGATCTCAGCAGACAGCAACCTGTGCCTTCTGGGTTCAGGCTATTCTCATGCCTCAGCCACCCAAGAAGCTGGGGCTGTAGACATGTACCACATGCCTGGCGTGTGTGTGTGTGTGTGTGTGTGTGTGTGTGTGTGTGTGTGTTTTAGTAGAGAAAGCGTTTCACCATGTTGGCCAGGCTGGTCTTAAACTCCTGTTCTGTGATTCACACACCTAGCCTCCCAAAGAGCTGGGATTGCAGGCATGAGCCACTGCACCAAGCCTCAAATACCTGTTTTAAATGTCCATTATGTCTTGGCTACTGAATGCAAATGTTAATATCTATGGTACCTTTTTATTTTCAGTTCTCCCAATTGAACATTCATAAATTCTCCTACAGTGGTGGATTGACCATTCAAAGGTTAAGTTTCAAGTTCTTACAGGTTAGTTTTTACCAGACCTGGAGAGCAAGAGGTCAGATTCAAATTTAATCAGTCATGTGATATCTGCATGATATAATTTATTTTCCAGAACAGTCATTAACTCATTTCTTTGCTTACTTCCCTCCCAAGCTTTTTCATACTTCTTGCCAATTTCCCTCCCAAGTATTTTTTCTTTCAGTAAATTTTTTCCAGCTTCCCTCCCAATTTTTTCTTCTAGTGACTTGAATATGAAAAATGCCAAGCAGAGTTTAGAAAATACATGCAGATTTTACCTTCTTTAACTTACATAGTAAATAAATTTTTATTATAATGCATATATAATGGCTGCCATAACAGACACTTACTTAATGAAGACGATTACACGGTTCCAAAAGTATTGCAACAACTTTGTGGAAACCAATTACGTATCCTAAAGCTCTGACCTCTTTCTCACTCTCCCCACCCCAGCTCTCCACCTCGCATCCCTCGTAATAGCCAATTACTTCTCTAAACCCAGGTACGTTTACGAAATGTAAATGAGTCGCTGAGTAAAGACAGTCCAATTACTTGTTACTCAAACACTGGTCTACCTAGAATTCTCCTCCTGTCAGCCATGGGACTACGTGGTAGACTATGGTATTGTCAAGTGCAGGAGACGTGGTAGTCTGGAAATAAAAAAAGGCAAGAGAACAGTGTACTCTGTTCCTCTTTGAATAACAAAACTGAATTATAATCTCATAAGGGATAAGTAAATTAAGGGCTTAATTATGTTGATTTCGCCTTTTAAACTAGCAAAGTCTCTGGTGCTGTTTACAATAGCTACAAATATTTAGGAGATTCTAAAGGTGGTTTGGACAGGGGGAGAAAAATGATAGGATAAGTTAATGAGCACAAGGAGACATAATAATATTTTAAAGTAAGTGTCACTTTGCCTAGAACGTCATTCTCCTATAATCTAGATTTAAAGTAGGATATGTAAAACAGGACATGGAGCTGTTTATGAAAGAGGAGGACTGAAGGTGAAGAATCTGAACCTGACTTCTCACTCATGGCTGTACATTATGAGTGTTCTATCAACACAGAACTATCTCCATGCCCTTCCCTGTGATAACGTCTTTACGCTATCTCACTGAGTGAATAATTTGCAAAAACAAACTGAAATCAGAAAACTATGTGAAATATGCTGTGCGTGCTTTCTCCTATCCAGACAAATTTACACTTACCTACCTACTCCTATGACACCAAGCATCATTGCATATGCAAGTGCTTTGCAGACATTAGAGTTGAACAAAAACACAAAAATGAGGAAGAAAATATTCTGTTCTCATCTCCAGTTCCAAGTCTAGGTGTAACACATTAAGAAAGAGATCAACTTTGGCAATCAAAATGAAAACATACTGAATCATGAATGTTTGTATTTGGTGATTGGGGGTTCATAGAGAACACACTGAGGAATTCTAGTGCTGGGACCAGCTGCTTAACCATCAAGGATTCTGAAGGTATCTCAAGTTCTCATGAACAAAACTTGTCCACACTTTTTTTTAAAAGGCACCTTCTTTTGGCACACAGGCCTTATACTGTATTGAATTCTCATTGGCCTTTTTCAAAGGTGAGAATACTTATTTAACAATACCAAAAATACAAAAATGGAAACTCTTAAGTCACTGAAAATATAGAACACTTTTGATTTTGACTGTCAAGATAAATGAGCACTTTCAGTTACTTTCGCCTGTTACCTCCCAGCAATCATGTGCCGCCATGTAATCATCTGCTCAAAGTCTGAGACTGTGAGACAGAACATTTGCTGAGCAAAATTTTTGCAACTGACATGCCTACTTCAAAACACTTTTGAAACAGTCATCCAGCAAGAATTTAATACTCTGTCAATGTGCTAGGTAGAGTACACCAAAATAAAGTTTTTGGAGTTGATGTTTTCAAGGAATCGACCATGTCGTTGTATAGAAAAGAACATGTCTGAAACATTCAGCATAGAGAAAAAAACAGCATATACTAAGTTACTCATTGTATTCATTACATTTGTCCATTTAAAATACAAGAAATGTAGGAAATGCCTGGGCAATTTTTTTTCTATCATAAGATAACTAGAAAAAAAAAAAAAAGAAAGCCTAAACCAGTTCCAAAAGTCAGCAGGACAAAAAGGAAAACAGTGACTCAGGGATTCTTTGTAATAAAAAGCTGAATGTTTTATGTGACACTTAGGCAAAGAAGGATAAACTGTTTACTTTTTTAATGGAGATTATTATCAACAATTATTCATTAAATCTCACCTAGTGGCATCCTCCACTAGTACTTTGTTAGCAAAAGCTGTGATCCCTCTGCCTTGATCAGATGTCTCAATTCTAAGTAGTTCACCTCTGCATTCTTCCTTCCTAACCCCAAAGCATTTCTACCTGTCTTCCTTCCCAATTTCTGTTATGCATGGAGTCCTTAAATCCTTAAGAGGAGAGAAACCATTTTCCCTCCTTTTCTAATTTCTTGAAGAAAAAAAAAATCACTCTTTCCTGAGGATTATTTTTCTTGATACCTTTTCTGATGGATGCCAATAGTACACAAACATGACATTTCTTCTCTTCCCAAAATTCCTCTATGTAATTCTTGTCTCTTCTTGTCTATCATATCTGGATTCCTGAAATAGCTTCCTATTAGTCTTTCTCCTTCTAGTCAGAATAGCAAATAGTATCATCAATAATAATAATAATAATAATAATAGTTGTTTTATTTATTATTTTCTATTATATATGCCAGAAGAATCCACAAAACTCTATAAAATAGATAGTATAGTAACCCAGGTATTTTAGATTTCAAAATCTATGTTCTTTCTGCTATTCACAAAGCTTCTAATCATGTCCACCTTAATTCTGCTCCTCACTATCACAGTCAGTGATTTATCTACACTTCAAAGCTGATTATGTCATTCCCCTAATGAAAGCTCTCACAATCAAATTCCTGAGACTGGTATACAAGGCCTCCATGATATGGCCTTCTGGCTTCTTACAGTCTGGTTCTACCTGGTTCTATGCTGATGATTCCCTACACCAACCAAGTAGTTTCATGTCCTGTGTTTCTGTTCATACAATTTCCTCTGTCCAAAATACATTTTTTGTCTTTGACTCAGCCTTCAAGGTGTCTGCTTTTAGAGACAACCTCCCTGAACCAGGCTAAAAGCCATCAGCTAGGCTTCTGTAGTACCCTAAGGGTACCTCTGGCTCAGCACTGTATATTGAAATGGTCTGTTACCCCCAGCCAGCCTACAAGTTATTTGACAGAAAAGACAACAGGGCCGGGCGCGGTGGCTCACACCTGTAATCCCAGCACTTTGGGAGGCTGAGGCAGGTGGATCACGAGGTCAAGAGATCGAGACCATTCCGGTCAACATGGTAAAACCGCGGCTCTACTAAAAATACAAAAAATTAGCTGGGCATGGTGGCGCGTGCCTGTAATCCCAGCTACTCAGGAGGCTGAGGCAGGAGAATTGCCTGAACCCAGGAGGTGGAGGTTGCGGTGAGCTGAGATCGCACCATTGCACTCCAGCCTGGGTAACAAGAGCGAAACTCCATCTCAAAAAAAAAAGAAAAGACAACAAAGTTTTTATTTGATACCTACCATGCTCAATCCACAGTGAATAGCGTATTGCACAAGGTACTCACACAAGTAATGTTTGTGTGTCTGAAAGGGACGCAAAGGAGAATCACCTCCCAGCCCCATTGCCATTTCTTGAGCATGGAGCCAATGTGCCCACACTTCAAACCTTCAGGATCTTACACTGTTTTCTTCCATACAATACACCAACTTCTATAGATTGTGTCACATAGAAAAACTGCCATATTTATAAGTGACCATCTTTATAATTATCTTTTATAACCACTTTTGTCAACATGAAAATTCATATTGATGCTTTTTCATCATTCTTTGGCTTCATGGCTTTCCTTCCCCTTAATTACACCAACCTCCATCTTTTCTGCACAATAGTCACTAACAAGAACTGACTTTCAGAGGTATTTCTCCTATGTCATGCTTTCTAACAGTATGCTTCACCTCAAAGGGAGGTGTAAGTAGGAGAAATACTATCAGTAGTAGAAATACTACTTCTAACAGTATTTTTCACCTCAAAGGGAGCTACTGCAAACTAGTATCTCCTTGTACAAGATGTTGTGTTAGGTACCTTATATGTACATCTCATTTAATCTTCTCAACAAGCCAGTGACCATTTACTCATTAATCTCCCACTTCTTCACACAATCTAATCTTTACTCTACTTTACTGGCAGCTCTTAATCAAAATATTCCTTTGAAGCCCTAAGTTTCATTCATGACACCCTTAGAATTGCATGGTGAATCATTCTATTAGACGATAATTAGTCTTCTGCCTCCTTGTGTAAGGTCACTCCTCACATTATGCAGACCCAGATAGAGTCCATGCTACCTCCTTTTACTCTTATAGAAATTACTCTGTCATTTTCTATTATATCACCAATTCGATTTGCTATTGATATGTTTATCTTTCCCACTAGTCCATGAACCCCTGAAGTATATGGATCATGTTCAACACGTATTTTCATCTCCAGCTCCTAGTACACTGTATAAAATATAGCAAGTCTTAATAAATATTTGCTAAATGATGACTCCTTACCTTTTTCTCCTTTAGAAGCTTATTTAGGCACACACACACACACAAAAACGCTATTACATGATTTCATTTAAGTGAAATGTCCAGAAGAGACAAATTGATAGAGACAGAAAGTAGATGGGTGATTGTTTAAAGCTGGAATGGGGGAGAGTTAGCTACAAGTTAGCTACAAGAATGCTAATGGGTACAGGATTTCTTTTCAAAGGGCCAAAAACATGATGATGATTATACAACCCTGTGAATATGCTAAACAAATACACTGAATTATACACTTTAAAAATAATTTTGGTAGGGCGCGGTGGCTCGCGTCTGTAATGACAGCACTTCGGGAGGCTGAGGTGGATGGATCACAAAATCAAGCGATCAAGACCATCCTGGCCAATGTGGTGAAACCCCCATCTCTATTAAAATACAAAAAATTAGCCGGGCATGGTGGTAAGCACCTGTAGTCCCAGCTACTCGGGCAGCTGAGGCAGGGGAATTGCTTGAACCGGGGAGGCGAAGAATGCAGTGAGCAGAGATCGCACCACTGCACTCCAGCCTGGTGACAGAGCACTCTGTCTCAAAATAATAGTAATTTTAAGGCTGGCCATGCAATCCGAAAAAAAAAATATATATATGTTCTTTCTCTTCTCCTTTTTTCATTATTTTTAACAGCCTTTTTGAAATATTATTCACATACTATACAATGCTTCATTATTAACACATGGGACTCCACTATAAACCCTTCAGAAAATAGACCATGTCTTATTCAAGTTGATATTTCCAGGACCTAGCACAGTGTTCAGAAATTAGTAAATGCCCATTTTGAGAATGAAAGACCCAAAGTCCTAAATTTATTACTAGTAATATACTTAAGCTATATTTCAGCTAAATATACTTTTAAAGGTTGACTAAAGGAAATCAAACCACCATTTATAAATTCATTTCTATTGGAAAACACATACTTAGGGAAAAAAAATGTCTGCAAGTCACCTTCCAAAACTTTCCACTCATAAGTAAATAAAGCCCATGATTTATCTTGAAAGGCACTACCACTCTTGCATCCTAGTCCCCGCTAGACAAATACCTGTGTTAACTAGAAACATTCAGGTTTTTTCGGTAACAAATCCAGATTTTTACAACCATGAGGTTATGAAATACTATTCCTGGAAGAAGACCTTTTGAGGAGTGAAGTATATCCTCTTCAAGGTAAGTCCAAACTTTTAGAAGATAGCTTTTCTTTTCATTATGCTCTCAAAGTGTATACAAAATAAGCATGGGGCTATTAAAAAAAACTGTTGAATGAGTGAGTATATACATGGAGAACCATTCATATAAGCATGCAATCCTTTTTATAAGAATTGCCATTTCCATCTAATCCACAGTTAGCCCATTTCCATTTTTGGGGATACTATATTTTAAGCTACATTTTACTTTCTGTGCAATTTTTTTTCATAAAAGATTATATAAAGGAATTAAAAATGCCATCTATCAAAGACATTACTCTTAAATCAGAATCACTATTTGGGGAATACGGCCAATAAACTTCATAATTACATATTCCCTGCCCTAACATTTGCATCTATCATTACTGAACCCACCGTCACACAATTTACATAGTGAACAATGTTCTCCAATACTGTTGTGAAATGAGTAATAGCATCATCTTCATTTTGCCTCTGTATCAAAGAATTGCAGTCACTAGAAGTTATATGGTTATTTGTTCAAAGCCAGAAATAAAATATCTATCACCACTATTTAATTCCTCTGATTCTCTGCTGACAGATCAATGCTCATTCCATTAGGCTATGGTATTATTAAAATTATTAAAATCAACTTAATAATTTTGGAGTATCTTTTTAAAGATACATATATCATTTATATGCATGCGATATAAATAACCATTGAGGACACTTGTCTCACTAATGAGTGAACAAAATTTTCACCATTCCATAAAATGCATTTATTGTGATAAAATGAATCTATGATTTAAAAATAAATTGCATTTATTTTATGTGTTTGCAAGCCTCTTAAAGCATAGCTTATGTGTTTTATTAATTGATCCATTCATTGTAGCTTACCCTTAGAGGAAACATAAATGTATGTAAACTAACTGATTGAATATGGAGGCAAATATATAATTTGGGTAGTGTGAAGGGTTCATATGCATAATCAAAATTTTTTCACATAATTTCTTACCTCTTCTAGTTGGCATGCTTTAATGACACTCCTATATCTGTATTCATCATAGGAAACACCAAAGATGATATTTTCTTTAATGGTTCCAGGCATAATCCAGGAGAACTGAGAGCAGAATGAAATTCTTCCACTGTGCTTAATTTTACCCTCTGAAGGCTCCAGTTCTCCCATAATCATCATTAGAAGTGAAGTCTGGAATTAAAAACCATCATTATTAGATCACTATCAAATTACTCTAAGTATTCACCTGCCCCAAATTACCATCCTAAGCAGAAGAGTATATTCTTATTTTTAAAGATTCTATTAACTCATTTGATTCAAAATATTTAAAGAACTTCCTGTTCTACGTACTCTGCTATGCACAAAAGATACAAGGGGGGATAAAAGAGACAATTACAATACAGTGTGACAAGTATTATGATAAAGGTTCACAGAGAAAGGGTGCCTGATTCAGACAGTTGGGATAAGTTTGGAGGAAGGATGGGAAAGGTTAGTAAGAGCTAACAGTTGCTGAGTGCTCACTCTGTGTTGAGTGCTGTTCTATGTGCTTTAACTGTATTAATTTATTTAATCTTCACAGAAATCCTACAATGTAGATTCATTATCTTCATCTTATTAGGTAGAAATTAAATAATAGAGACATATTCAGGTAATATTGTTCCCATGAGCTATTCTTGGAGTATAAAGTCATCTAAGTGATGATAGTCCTAAAGTACTATCAGTGAACAAAAATTTATATAACTGTGAACAAAAATTAAAACTAATGGTAGAATTAGAGTTGAAGAGCAAAATTTGAATGTTATATGCTCTGACAATAAGAAAAGTTAGAAGTAAAAACCAAATAAACAAATAAAGGAAATGGGGTATAAGTGTGGAGTATAAAAGAAATTTGCTGTTTGTCTTATCAAGAAAAGCTGAAATTCAAAAGGTATCATTTAAAGCTGACACACTAATAGAATCATACACAGATTTAACAATACAAAGATAAATCTGAAGAAAGATAATATTACTGACTAAAGTTAAGTAGAAGAAAAGGAGGTACCAGAGGAAGAAAAGGCATTGATTTTATCAGAGCTCATATTAGTGAACTAAAGACACATAGAATGAAAATTTTAACATAAAGTTATTAGTATAAGTATACTCACTGGAACAAAAATACAGACTTTTTTAAAAAAACATAATACACACATATACACACACATACTCACAGATACACATAGCCTGCAGGTAATACAGTGACTTCATAACAAAGGAAAGAAAAACATAAAACAAAACATTATAAGACAGAACTCAGATGAAGCACATTTACAAAATTAGTAAATAAAAATCAAAAGGAAGTGGTAGTTGCACAACTATGTGAGTATACTTTATGCCACAGAGCTATGCCCTGAAAAATGATTAAAATGATACATTGTATGTTATGTGTTTTTCACCACAATTATCATTTTTTTTAATTGTACTTTAAGTTTTGTGGTCCATGTACAGATCTTGCAGGATTGTTGCATAGGTACACACATGCCATGGCGGTTTGCTATCTCTGTCCCCCCGTCATCTACAAAACCTTTTTTTAAACAAATTCCAAAGTGTATTCGCTAATCTATCCAAAAAATATTTGTGGAAGACATATTTGAAATAAAAGCATATGTCAGTTTTATTTTTCAACTGGCTTAACCCATCTATTAAGAGGAAAAGACTTCAGATGAAATTAAAGAGAAACCTAACTTTATGCTAACTAAAAGAGACACACCTAAAGCAAAGGATGCATAAAGGTTGAAAATAGAACTTAAAACTATAAATACAAACAAAGAAACAAAAAAAGGACTATAATTTTCACGTTAGGCATATATAGGCCCAAATACATTCAATAAAAAAGAGAAGTCCTTTATAATGCTAGAGTGTAATTTTAAGTATCTACACATTAAATTTAAAAAGCAATATTCCTGAAGCAAAAATTACAGAACGTACAAGGAATAACAGGGAGAAACATTCGTAGGAGAAGCCTTTAATTTAACTTTATCTATTAATAACAAAGCAAGTAGAAAAAAGATAAGTAAAGATGTAGAAGACCTAAATGTCATGAATAATGATGTACATTTAATATCCAAGTTGAACTCTAACCTATTAATAGAAACTACACAAATATACTCTTTTTATGTGGTCAGACAGCAACTACAAATATTGACTCTTTATTGGATACATAAAAATGATAAAAATTCCAAGCAGTAGAAATAATTTGAACAACATTCTTGGAAAACAAAGAAAACTTATTTTCTTTCTGGAAAATGTTAAACTTTCCCTTAGGAAATCTTAGGTCAAAGACGAAATAAATATAAATCAAAGGTATAGATTTTCTAGAAAACAATATAATAGAAACACTATATATCAGAATCCATAATATATAGCTAAAGTATTACCCAGAGGAAAATGCACAGCTTTTTTTTTTTTTATTGCAATTTAGGTTTTGGGGTACATGTGAAGAACATGCAAGATTGTTGCATAGGTGCATACGTGGCAGTGTGATTTGCTGCCTTCCTCCCCTTCACCTATATCTGGCATTTCTCCCCATGCTATCTCTCCCCAACTCCCCACCCCCCACTGTCCCTCCCCTATTTCCCCCCAACAGACCCCAGTGTGTAGTGCTCCCCTCCCTGTGTCCATGTGTTCTCGTTGTTCAACACCCGCCTATGAGTGAGAACATGCGGTGTTTGATTTTGTGTTCTTGTGTCAGTTTGCTGAGAATGATGGTTTCCAGGTTCATCCATGTCCCTACAAAGGACGCAAACTCATCATTTTTGATGGCTGCATAATATTCCATGGTGTATATGTGCCACATTTTCCCTGTCCAGTCTATCATCGATGGGCATTTGGGTTGGTTCCAGGTCTTTGCTATCATAAACTGTGCTGCAATGAACATTTGTGTGCATGTGTCCTTATAGTAGAACGATTTATAATCCTTTGGATATATTAAAAAAGCATCAAACATCTAACTCAAAAAACAAAAAAGCAGAAGAAAAATAGAATAATTAATAAAGATAAAATTATAAATTAATGAGTTACAATACAACAGAATAGTTAAATTAATAAGTAAATCTAAAAGCTAATTCATGGAAAATTTGTTTGGTTTTAGTAGTAATCTAATCAGAAATAAAACTATGATCAAAGAAGTTACAAAAATACAATATAAGAAATGATGAAATAAATAAAAAATAGAGAAAACTTATAAGGGACTGCTTTGAAAAGAGATTAAAAACAGATAACGCCAGTGCTATTTAAACTGTTACAGAATCAAGGGAAAAGAAGAAGATAAACTTCCAAATTGTTTTTATTGGGTAGGAATAATATTAATGGCCAGGCATGGTGGCTCACGCCTGTAATCCCAACACTTTGGGAGGCCAAGGCGGGCAGATCATGAGGTCAAGAGATCAAGACCATCCTGGCCAACATGGTGAAACTCTGTCTCTACTAAAAGTACAAAAATTAGCTGGGTGTGGTGGTGCGCACCTATAGTCCCAGCTACTCAGGAGGCTGAGGCAGGAGAATCACCTGAACCTGGGAGGCAAAGGCTGCAGTCTGCCAAGGCGGCACCGTTGCACTCCAGCCTGGTGATAGACTGAGACTTCATCTCAAAAAAAAGAAAAAGAATAATATTAATAACAAAATCCTATGAAGATTGCTTTAAAATATAGATTTAATCTTATTTATGAAGATAAATACAAAATTTTAAAATAATACACAGTTGACCCTTTATCAACCTGAAGGTTAGGGACACCAACCCACTGTGTAGTCAAAAATCCATGTATAATTTTGACTCCACAAAAACTTAACTACTAATAGCCTATTGTTGACTGGAAACCTTAATGATAACATAAACAGTCAATTAACACTTATTTCATATTTTGTATTTTGCAAAAAATGCAAGGTCTTCACACCTGCGCATAGCTGCAGTGATGGTTTCACAAATTTCCTTTTCTTTTGTTATAATAGTCTTTGTACTGGATTCATTTATCTCAAAATTGCGGGCAAGTGTAGTTGCAGACCTCAATCTATGGTAAATACCAAGCAATTCAACTTTTTCTTATAATGTTACAACTTCTCCGTGCTTCTTGGGAGAAGTTGTAACTTTAACAACCCTTTTATTGGCTGAATAACATGCCAGCATCACTAGTGGCACTTTGTATGGATTGCTTGATGTTATTCAAGGTTTATGGCATTGCACTAAACATGATGAAAAATGTGTGAGAACCACTAGAGATCACCTTTTACTGCAATACACAGTTTACTGGAGAGACAATTGCTCACATGGAGATGATTAGCATCACATGGTGTTAAAATGTATACCCACAACACTTAAGCTTACCGTAATAGCAACAGGAAGTGGCTACCAAATTATTACAGTTGTACCACATGTACTACAGTTAGTTTTATGCAGTTATGATTTAATACTACATTTTTACATTTGTTTACATTTCTCTTGACTGTGAATGGTACCAGGTAGGGTAAGTGCTAGTGTGTGTTAACTTTTGACAAATTTTAACTTTTTATAATAAATTGTGTACATTTTATAGTAGTAAATGATAAAATAGACTAGTGTCTACATATATTTTATGCATTCATGGCATATCTTTTTCTTAATTTTCTCAATATTTGTAGGCTACACAGTTTGTCAGTGAGTTTTTTCAAATTGTCAAAACTCTCCAAAAAATTTTCCAATGTATTAATTGAAAAAAAAGTCCACAAATAAGTAGACCCATGTAGTTCAAGCCTGTATTGTTTAAGGGTCAATTGTATTAGCAAGTGCACTCCAGGAGTATATAAAGAGAATAAGGCATCAAGGGTTGACTATATTTGATCTTTTGTTTCCTCTTATTCTTTCTTTCTTTTTTTTTTTTGAGACCGAGTTTTGCTCTTATTACCCAGGCTGGAGTGCAATGGCGCAATCTCGGCTCACCGCAACCTCCGCCTCCTGGGTTCAGGCAATTCTCCTGCCTCAGCCTCCTGAGTAGCTGGGATTACAGGCACGCGCCACCGTGCCCAGCTAATTTTTTGTATTTTTAGTAGAGACAGGGTTTCACCATGTTGACCGGGATGGTCTCGATCTCTTGACCTCGTGATCCACCCGCCTTGGCCTCCCAAAGTGCTGGGATTACAGGTGTGAGCCACCACCGCGCCCGGCCTCCTCTTATTCTTTCTAGTTTCATTCTGGTCAAGTTTGACCTTCTCCACTATTGCTCTCATTAAGTCACGAATGATCTCCATACTGCAAAAGACACTGGTTAATTACAGCAGTTTCATCTTACTTGATGAATGAGCATTTGACCTAGTTGATAATACCCTTCTCCTTGACATCAGTTGGGTTCCAGGATACCACATTCATTCACTAGCTTTATCTTCTCAGACTTTTATTTTATTGGGAAAAGCAAGAAACAAAACTCCACACATTGTTACATAAAAAGAGAGGTGGGAAACAATAAAAATTATATATATATATATATATATAAATTATATATTATATTATATATTATATATTTTATATATATAAAAGTTATATATTACATATATATAATTTTTATGTGTGTGTATATATATATGTATAAAATATATATACACACACACATCTCTAGAAAGATACTAAAAAAAAATTACCCAGATTGGCTACCTTGGTTGGATGAGGGAAGGGAGGAGAATGGAAAATGGACCGATGACAGAAAGTAAAGAGAACAAGAATTTTCAACTCTATACATATTTTAATTTTAATTTTTAAATTTTAATAAATAATATCACCTAAAATATATTCAGAAGAAAGGAAGGCCATACACTCTATATGAGAGTGCTGATTTCCCCACAGTATTACCAACAGATGATATTCTCTAATTTAAAAAGTTTCTCACCTTATAGGGAAAATAGGAAAGAAAGGATCTCTTTTTAATATTTGTTTTAGTAAATTTTACAATTTTTATTATATGGGAAAAAAAACTGAATTACTTCATTTCAATGTAAAATTCTTTTTTCAAAATTAAAAGTAGAAGTGATATTTTCACATAGAACAGCTTTATAAACCCAAACAAAATATAGCTCTGATGATCCAGGTTAAAAAAAATTATATATATATTGGACCAGGTACAGTGGTTCATGCCTATAATCCCAGCCCTTTGGGAGGCCAAAGCAGAAAGGTCACTTGAGCCCAGGAGTTCAAGGTTACAGTGAACTATGATCATGTCACTACAGTTCAGCCTGGATGACAGAGCAAGACCCTTTCTCTAAAAAAAGAGAAAACTTTAAAAATTAAATAAAATAAATCATGTGCCATGTATACATATGTGTGTGTGTATTCAATGATGTTTTTGTTTAACTTCATATCTCCCCAAATTCCAAAATATTGATAGAACTCTTTGCAGACATGTATTCCGTATAAAAAGCAAGCAAAAACATGAGCTAATAGCTTCTTCTATATATACAAGTCCCAGTTATTACAAGTGTAAGCTAAAACTCAGTACCATAGTGAGGCAATGATAGATTATAGAGACAAGGTGGTGTCAGGGATTGTCAGCAACCCAGCATTGCTTTAGCTGTGATGCAGACAACAGAGGACTGAAACTCCCCATACACTGGGGAGATGCCACAAGGCAGCCTTCAGTCAAGGGCATCCAGTGATGCAAAATTCTACACTAATACTGCTTTATTCACTAAAATAATTCAAGGAAGTTTCATAAATGTAAGACACTTAATGTAGACTAGAACAACTACAAACAAAAATCTATTTCCTAAAGATATTCAGTTAAATTTCTACAATATACCTATCAAGTGTTAGGCACTTGTTGACAGCCCTTGGAATATAAAAATGAAGAAGATATAGTCCCTTTGCAGTCTAGATGATTATTAATAGGGGATAGTGATAAAAGTCAACAATGTTATTACTTTATCAGGAAAGTAATATATATACATTGTTAAAACTTAGAAAATCCAGGAATATAAAATATACCCAAAATTTCAGAGATAGCTTGATAAATTTGTCCTTCCAGACACACATATATACATACACGTTTTTATGAAAATGAATCATAATGTACATAACATTTTGTAACTCGTACATAACATTTTGTAACTCTATTCACTTAAGAGTGTATCATATACATCCATCACAGTCATTTTTTTTTTTTTTTTTGATGTTTATAGCAGTTTTATTCCAAAACTCGGAAGCAACCAAGATGCCCTTCAGTAGGTGAGGGGAAAATTATGGCACACTCAAACAATGAAATATTATTCGGCACTCAAAAGCAATGAGCTATCAATGAGTGAAAGACGTGGAGGAAACTTACATGCATATAAGTTACTAAGTGAAAGAAGCCAGTCTGAGAATGCTACACATTGAGCAATGCAACTATACAATATTCCAGGACAGGCAGAATTACGGCAAAAGTAAAAAGATCAGTCATTGCCAGAGGTTAGAGGGGAGTAGAATAATTAGGCAGAGCACAAAAGATTTTTAGGTCAGTGAAACTATTTTGTATGATGCTATAATGATGAATACACATCATTATCAGTTTGTCAAAATCCATAGAATATAAAACACCAAAACTGAGCCCTAATGTAAACTGTGGATTCCAGGTGATAATGATGCATCCGTGTAGGTTAATTGATTGTAACAAATGTTCTACTCTTCTGAGGGATGTTGACGGTGGGGAGGTTGTGCTTGTGTGGCACACAGTCATTCTTAAACAATCCTTTTACTGGCTGAATAACATGCCATTATAGAACTACACCAAAATTTATCTAATCAATCCCCTATTACTCAACATTTATGGGGCTCCCTCCACTCAATTTTTGGCTCCTGAAAGCAATGTTATAATGAAGATCTTTACAAAAAATCTCTGCAAACATATTAGGGTAAGTTATAGAAGTAGAAGCATCATTAGGTTATCTTTTAGGCTTCTGATATAAATTACCAAATTGTATTGAGTGGGTAAGATTTAACTTAAAATGTTAATATTTTCAATTATTCAATCTTATATTTTAGCTAGATCTTCTGTCCAAAAAAATTATAAAGGATTCCATTCCTAATACTATTAAAAGGCAGCCTCCTAGATTGAGTTGGCAAACTCTATTTCTCAGAAGCGTTTAAATATTTCCAAGAGACCACTGCCTTCCTCTGACTCTGCCTTCATAACTGCTTCCCATAAAATGCAATTGCAATGTCAGTCAGTAATTATCTGCTCATCAATTTTTAATAAAACTGCATGAAATTTAATTGCAAGACTTGGAACTTGCAATTCCAAAGCTATTTTTGCACATCTATCATAGAATTGATCCTGAAAATATACACAGAATTAATTTAAAAAATTCTATGAGACACAATTACAACCTTTTCACAAATAAACATCCTTGTTTAGATCATCAGTAACTTATTTAGTATCAGCCCCTCCTATGGTATAATTTTTTAATAGTGAAAACTGCTAGTAATAGTATACAAGATATAGAAAGAAAATAATAACAGTCTAAGAAAGAAAATGTTTTTGTAAGAAAAAAAGTACAATTCCAGCTACTTTACTTGTTTTATGTGTAGGAAAACAACTGGAGAGGGAAAAAACCAAATTGTATTATCAGCATTTTGAACACCAAATTTTTTTTTATTTTTGAGACAGGGTCTCACTTTGTCACATAGGCTGGAATGCCATGGCGCAATCATAGCTCACCAAAACCTCCACCTCTCAGGCTCAGGTGATCTCCCATCTCAGCCTCCCAAGTAGCTGGGACTACAGGCACATGATATTACATCCAGCTATTTTTTGTTTGTATTTTTTGGACAGAGGGGTTTGCCATGTTGCCCAGGCTGGTCTCGAACTCCTGTATTCAAGCAATTCACCTCCAAAAGTGCTAGGATTACAGGTGTGAGCCACTACACCCAGCCTGACACCAACTTTATTGACTGAAGATTTTTTGTGGCATTTTGTTTTCCAAGTCTCATATTAAATTCTTCAAAATATGATTCTCATCATCTTAGATATTGATAAATAATTGCTTTTCATGAGTTTTTCTTAATTTCTATTTTCATTTACATTTTTACCTACAGCAGCAGCACTGTTTTCCTCTTACTTCTTTCCTTCGTTCCTCCCTACTTCCTTTCTTCCTCCTTTCCTTCCTTGCTTCCTTCCTCTCTTTCTTTTTCTGTTTGTCTTAGATCCTTGGGTATAATTCCATAAAGTATTTTGAAAAGCTTCAAAGACCACCAAACTTTTTCTTGTATTTCTACAAAGTACCATAACTAGAATGACAGTTAAATGGGAAAAAGGATCCATTTTATAGACTTCTGAAGCAAATTCCTATTGCCCTTTAGCCCATT
Source organism: Aotus nancymaae (assembly GCF_030222135.1). Taxonomy (NCBI): domain Eukaryota; kingdom Metazoa; phylum Chordata; class Mammalia; order Primates; family Aotidae; genus Aotus; species Aotus nancymaae. Next base: position 38,934,539 of record NW_026988413.1, read on the forward strand.
CTAATCTAGAAAGCTCTTTCTTATCTCTAATTTATTATTTCATGTTTTTAAAATTTATTTCCTCAATAGTTAAAAGAGAACAAATGTTTATAATTATCTACACAATAGGTTATGTTCTTGAAGATCACTACAAAGTCTTCTCCTCTCCTGACATTAAAGTTTAGTCCTTTCACTATTTTTCTTTTTAATCTACTGTTTTTTTCAGATGTCTCTCCAAATATGCCAGGTTAAGTTGTTCTTAGAGTGGAATATGGAGAAGAGGGTGACCCATTGAATAAATCAACATTCCTATGTATTTCCTCAAAAAACTATCCCACTAAATAATTTTTCCTTATAATATATCGTAAGCAAATCTAAATCTATTCTCCAAAATTCTAGCATTAACAAAAATGGGGACCTTTTGCTTATATGGTTATTGAGACAAAATGTAAGTCATGATTTTCCTGGACCAGCTCTGAAAAAATGTCTGTTCTGGTTAAGACTGGTTAAAATGGATTATTTATTTATTCAATAAAGTTACTGAATGCTCACCATATGCAAGATACAGTGTTGAATGTGATGCAAAATATAAAGATGTAGAAGAAAAAGCTGCTGAAAATAATATGAAGAAATTAAAAGCTAGAGGAAATTATCAGAGGAATAATTTCTATTATACAAGACACTATACTCATACATTCTCCTAATACTCACGTAAGAATTTCTCCAAAATGCCTTCCTATACCACAGACAAACTAGAAAAAAAAGAGACATGGATACCAAATTAAGCTCTTAATAATGAAGAATAAAAGACACTACCTTGCCTGCTCCAGTAGATCCAGCAACCGCCAACAACTGTCCTCTTTCTATCTTGAAATTAATATCTTTCAGGACAGGAGTACCAAGAAGTGAGAAATTACTGAAGAAGAGGTTGTCATCACCATTAGAAGCTTTTCTATTGTTATTGTTTTGCTTTGCTTTCTCAAATAATTCCCCAAATCCCTGTTTAAAAAAACGCACACAAACATCAAAAATAAAAGATGAGCTTGTCAGATATTTTCAATAGATGTTTATTTTATGTATGATTATTTAAAAAGCACATGATCAATTATACTGTATACATTATTACTTTATAGTACATAATTATATAGCATATGGTTTCTAGAGGACATGATCCAAAACTCAGATATTTGTCCATTATCAAGTTAAAGATTTTTTAATTTAAGACTGAATATATACAAATATACATACACACATACACACACACACACACACACACACCCCTTCTTCTCCTATAAGCCGGGTACATAAACCCTATTATTTAATCTTCAGCATTAACATGAGATAGATTTTATAATCCTCTGCCTTCAAAGCCGTAGACTGTGACTCAGCGGTTAAATGACTAAAGTCACGTAGCTTTAAAGTCACAACCCAAATCTGAATTCTACCCCATCACACTGGTAGCACCGAACATTCTCACTCATAAGAGAGAGCTGAAAAATGAGAATGCATGGACACAGGGAGAGAAACATCACACACTGAGGCCTGTAGTGGGGTGGGAAGCTAGGAGAGGGATAGCATTAGGAGAAATATCTAATGTAGATGACGGGTTGATGGGTGCAGCAAACCACCACAGCACATGCATACCTATGTATACAAACCTGTACATTCTGCACATGTACCCTAGAACTTAAAGTATAATAATAAAAAAAATTCCTTGCCTCACCATTGCCCCCTTGAGAAGCTTTAGCATAGTGGTCTTCAAATCAAAGTAAACAATCCTAAATATTGATCAGGAGGAAGCAGATGATGCACCTTGTTTTAAGGGACTCTGTTTACTCTTTCCAAAAATTAACCTGCCTGAGAATCTATCATTTCTCCTGACCTACTTCCCTCTCATGAGTCCTTCCCTTATTTTATACAGACAGTCTTCTCACTTACCATGCAAGGGAGTACAGTACTAGTCTTACTACATTGCACTTTCTGGAGTAGAAAAACCTCTGGGACTCAAACAAGGGGACCATGAGAGAATGACTTTTTCTTGAAAGAGGCTCCAATAAAAGCAAAGGCAGAAATACTGAAGGAGACAGTATCTTATTTCACCCAGATTTCAAACCTAAGGCAATCTATGTGTCTTACCTATCTTAGAGTGAAATTGCAGAAATGAGTTGAGGAATAAGACATTTAATTAACAATTATTTAATTATTTTAACAGATTTCAAACCTAAGGCAATCTATGTGTCTTACCTATCTTAGAGTGAAATTGCAGAAATGAGTTGAGGAATAAGACATTTAATTAACAATTATTTAATTATTTTAATTTTAATAAGTTAATAATAGTCATTAATTATCTGTATTTTTAAGTCTGACTTTTTCTGACAGAAAGCAAGTTATATTTAGCTGAACTGATTTCATAAATTCCTTTCTTTTCCACAAATTTAATGCACTGAAACTACAGCTTCAAGGTTTTGACAAAAATCCATGTAGCATACCAAGTGGTATAAAATAAACAAGAAACTACATCATTTGCCACTACTTAAAACTATGTTGAAAAATTTATAAGTTAACTTAAAAGTGTGTTGGGGCACATAGGTTTTCAAAATTCTTTTAAGGCATACATAAACAATCAAGCTTGAAGACTACTGTTCTGAGTTTTTATTATGTGGGTAGCTAACAATGAAAGTATTTTAAAATGAGACAAAGGCATTTGTTATTCCCTTATGCATTTATTTATCTAATAGATATTTATTGAGCATAATCTCTGTATTAGAGACAACTTCAAGCATCCTACATGGGAGAATGATAAATGAATGAATATTGCAATGTGCTTGGTGCTACAATTGAAATCACACTACATCCTATGGGAGTACATTCAAGAGAACAACCAACTCACCCTTGAACAAGTAAATGACATACATGCTAGTCTATGAAGAATGTAAGTAGGATTTCACAAGACCAAGAAATGGTTATAGGTGTTCTAGGAAGATGGTTCTGCATGCACAGTGATTTAGGCACAAAGGAACAAAATATATCTCAGGAATGGTGTGACTGGTTGGGTCAGATGTATATGGCAAGGTGACAAAGGCTATTAACCTAAAAGTTATGGGTGCTATGCTTAGAAGTGGGACTTTTATCCAATAAGCACTTGTATGAATGGAAGATTGTTGTTACTAATAACTTGTATTTCTGATTACAGAAGACACATTTCAAGAAATTTGAAAAACATAGAAAATCAGAAATAAGGAAATAGAAATCACCTATAGTTGTACCACTGAGAAGTAACTATGTTTAACATTTCAATGGATATCACTCCACATATTTATATTTATATTTACACATAATAAATATGTATATTTGCATACATTAAAAATCATGTACATGGGCCAGGTGCAATGACTCATGCCTGTAATCTCTGCCCTTTGGGTGCTGAGGCAGGAGGATTGTTTAAGAACAGGAGTTCAAGACTAGCCTGGGCAATGTAGTGAGATCTTGTCTCTACAAAAAATTTAAAAATTAGCTAGGTGGCCAGGCACAGTGGCTCACACCTGTAATCCCAGTACTTTGGGAGGCCGAGGTGGGTAGATCACAAAGTCAGGAGTTCAAGAGCAGCCTGCCCAAGATGGTAAAACCCCATCTCTACAAAAATTACCCAGATGCAGTGGCAGGTGCCTGTAATCCCAGGAAGATGGATCTGCATGCACAGTGATTTAGCTACTCAGAAGGCTGAAGTAGGAGAATCACTTGAATCCACACAGCAGAGATTGCACTGAACCAAGATCATGCCACTGCACTCCAGCCTGGGTGACAGAGTGAGACTCTTTCTCAAATAAAAAAAAAATTAGCTAGGCATGATGGTGTGCACCTGTAGCCCTAGCTACTCAGCAGGCTAAGGCAGGAGGATCACTTGAGCCTAAGAGTTCAACGTTACAGTGAGCTATGATTGTGCCACTGCACTCCAGCCCACATGATAGACTAAGACTCTGCCTCTTAAAGAAAAAAAATCATAGATGTGATTAAAAAAAAAATAAGTGACAATATGCTGAATGAGGAACGGCTTTGGAGTCACAGAAGCATAGCCTGACATTTTAGCTCTGCTCCAGCTAGTTGTGTAACTTAAACTGTTTGAGTTACTTAAATTGTCTAAGTCTCAGCTTCCTAATACGTAAATAGCAATTTTACTTACTCTCAGGTTTGGAGCAAGGGAGGAGACATATATAACTCATCAGGGACTTGCCTCTCAGGCATGCTATCAAAGGAGATGGAAAATACACTAAAATGAGTGGGTTTATGAAGCTTGGGGAGTGATGAATCAGAACCTTGAGGTACATACAGGAAATCTGGAAACATAGGTATGAAGTTCAAGAAGGAAACCGAGGCCAGAGATGTGCATTTGAGAGTCATCAGCACACTGATATCACTTGAGCCTGAGAGATGTCATCCACAGAGAACATAAAAAACCAGAAGGAGGCTGACATGGTTTGGCTGTGTCTCGACCCAAATCTCATCTTGAATTGTAGCTTCCATACTTCTCATGTGTTGTGGGAGGGACCCAGTGGGAGATAATTGAATCAAGCGTGGGTCTTACCCAACCTATTCTCACGATAGCGAAGAATTCTCACAAGATCTGATGGTTTTATAAAGGGAAGTTTCCCTGCACAAGTTCTATTCTCTTGTCTGTAACCATGTGGATGTGACTTCCACCATGATTGTGAGACCTCCCCAGCCCCCTGGAACTGTGAATCCCTTAAACCTCTTTCTCTTGTAAATTGCCCATTCTTGGGTATGTCCTTATCAGTAGCGAAGAAACAGACTAATACAGAGGCCTAGGTGGGGGCCCAGTGGCCCATCATCACTTAAGTGGCAGGCAGGGCAGACTTAGAAGTCATGGTCTGAAACTAAAATAATCTGGAAAGAATGGATCACTGAAGCTAAATTAAAGAATAATTTCCACAAAAGTTTTAATAGATTGGTGATAGCAGAATCTATGTTGTGGGGAGAAGCCCACAAAAAGTGAAGAAGTGAGAACAGGCTTGACAGCAAAGAGAAGAAGAGTAATAAGGTTTGGGGCATGAGATTGCATGAGCAAAAGTCAGGAATGAAATTGTTTAAGTTGAAAGTATTTAAACATGAGAAGGAGTCTTTTGACAAAAGATGTTGAAGCTTCTGGAGGAAGAATAATTGCTGGTCCCCTGTTCTGAGAAGATGAAGCAAAGTAGAATAGTTCAGACAAGGATAAGAGGAAGCATACATCTTTCTCTTAGACACAAAAGAAGAAAAAGATAATCCCAAGGATGAAGAGAGAAGTTGGAAACATTCAAATATGATGGTAGCCTCTATTTTCTCTAAGTATTGTGGGAGACAAGGTCATCTATTGGGGGTGAACAGGTCCTGGGAGAAGATGGAAATTTTGTGAATGTGGTAAAAATCTGGAATAGCCTTTAGGGAAATGGTAAAGGAAATTAAAGACAAATGAAAGGATTTTCCCAAGAAGGATTATAGACCCATTTGAGGTTGAAACAATAAATGTATAAAGCTTACAGTTGACTAGAGTCAACAGATAGCACTATTGTTTCCCAGATACCACTTCCTTCTTGAAAACTGATAAAGTAAATGTTTGGCAGAGAAAAAAAAAAATCACCAAAAGGAAAAGGGATTTGAGAGTGCAGCTGGGAGAATGAAATTACTGTTCTTTGAATAAGCAGAGGTTAAATCAGGAGGAGTCCAAAAGGAAGAGTTAACAAGACTAGAAATTTTGATGAAATGGAAAGGCAGTAAATGTAGAATTAAAAGACTCAAAGAGTTGGAAGATTAGGAAATTCTAGGCTGAGAAAGAGATTTCAGAATGCGACATATCCAAAGTGAGGTAAGTTCAGGTGCCAACAAAACTCAGGATATGACTAAGAGAGAAAGATTTTGAAGAACTCACTACAAAATATAAGTTCTAAGGACAGTACTGGAAGACTATGTTGAAGTCTCAAACAGGAAGTTTAACAAGCATCACCATCATAAGCAAATGTCATCAAGGGGTGTCCAGAGTTTAGGTGACTGTCAAAGACTGGAGGACTAGGATGCCATCAGATAGAAGATAATAGTTTAGAGAAAAGGGCTCTAGCCTGTGACATTTGGGTCCAAAATCCAGTTTCCATCCTTGCCAGTTGTGTGAGCTGAGCCAAGTTGCCAAACTTTTTGAATCTTCCATTTTATTATCAGTGAAATGAAAATATTAATTTTATTTAGGTCATAGAATGCTGTGGGAATTAAGTGAGACAAAACACATAAAGTGCTTATCCTAGTGCCCGGCTCATAGTAAGGGCTCAAGCATGCCACCCATTTGATTAGATGGAGTGAGACAGGAATTGAGGATTTTTGCACCAGAGTAAGAAAATAATGACCTGAAAGTTGTAGAAAATGTCAAACTTCATATTTTTCCTTCATGCCTAGAAAGATAATTGAAATTCCTAAAATCAAAGTGAAATACATCTGATCCACAAACTTTTTCACAAAACAATTTTGCTCAGCAGATGGGAATTATTCTCTTACGTATGTCTTTAAAAAGGAAGTAAAATGAAGCTCTGATGCTCAAGTTACTTACATAAATGAATCCAAAATAAGATACTAAGATTTAGACCCAGGACATTGGTTTTGTACCTCCTACCTTTACTCAACCCATATAAGTGAGAAGAAACTAAAAATTCAACAGTTGTTCTCAATAATCAAATATTGCTCTTCAGAGGCTAAAAATCATTGATAATATTTTTTTCTGATGTCAAGCAATATAAGAGAATTTTTAATAGTGGATGAAAAAGGTTAAAAGTGGTAGAAAACAATACACTGGTCTATCTCTCCCACATCCTTTTACTGACTGTATATATAAAGCACTTTTGACTGGAACTTGCGATCAGAGAAGCTGTTTATTGAGGAACCACTGTGTGCATGGTACTCTGATGAATGTTTTACCTGAATTCTCTCCTGCAGTCTTCACAACAAACTTGCAAGGTAAATATTAATATTCTCCATTTTTCAAATGGAGAGCCAGAGGGCCCACAAAGTCAAGTAACTTGACTTAGATTACACAGAGAGTAAATGGCAGAGCCAGGATTCAAACTCAGCTCCAAAACCTATGATCTCTGTATTATTTCCTGATCTGTTATGTGAAACAGATTATATGACTTAGAAAGAAATAAAAGAGCTTTCATAATGCATTTCCTTTTTTTTTTTTATTGAGACAGGGTATTGCCTTGTTGCCCAGGCTGGAGTACAGTGGTGCACTCTCAGCTCCACTCCCTGCAACTTTCACCTCCCGGGTTCAAGTGATTCTCCTGCCTCAGGCTCCCGAGGGGCTGGGATTACAGGTGTCTGCCACTACACCCAGCTAATTTTTTGTATTTTTAGTAGAGACGGGTTTTCACCATGTTGGCCAGGCTGGTCTTGAACTCCTGACCTCAGGTGAGCCACCCGCCTTGGCCTCCCAAAGTGCTGGGATTACAAGCATGAGCCACCACACCCGGCCATTCCTCTACTTCTTAATCTAGAAATTAAGGAAGTGATCCTCCTTCCAGTTCTACCAGTTATACTATCATTCTTATTTTATTTGCCATCAGGATGAAATCTAGATTCACCAAGAAGAAAATGCTTAAGTGTTTAGAGCAAACATTTTTAAAAAAATTCTGACCTCCTCCCAGAAGGCTGTTACATTCTCCATCACTACTTCTGTAGTTGTTAAGTTGTATTCCAATGTCTTATATTCTTGCTTTTGTAAGAAATCCTATTTATAAAAAAAGAGCAAAAGCATAATACAGAATCAGAATAGCATTAATGTATTATTATATCTACTTTATACTCTCATCATGCTACATCTTATATATGAATTTTAAGAATGAAATAGTAATTATTTCTTAATAAAATAATTTTATTACAGTGTTCTACAGTTAATTTGTCAAGCACTAGGATTCATCATATTTGAAATATACTCTTTAAACATGTGATACTTTATAAAACTTTTTATACATTGGATTTAACATACAATTGATTCTTCCTTGTACTATTACGTGCTAACCTTAGTGAAGAACTTATAAAGCAACCCTGAATTACCCACTAATGTGTCTTAATCCAACATTGGACAGAGAAAAAAGTGAATGTCTTCATCTTAATAGCACCCTCCTTATTAAAGGCCTCATGAGCATCACTTCAGTGGGTTAAGGAAGGATGTGAAGGTATATAACTAGTCTTAAGGCATCAAACTGTGATTCTAAAAGAAAGGCTCTATTAGAGACTCTAAATCAGTTTCTTTAGGGAAGGTAGGAGCATAAGGAAGAATTAAGTCCACGCATCCTGAGGTCTTGGCCATAAGAAGTAATGAAAAAAGCCTGGTCCTTGCCTTGCTTCTTCATTTTCTTCTCTGCTTCTCTCTACGTCTCTTTTGGTTTCTCTCATTTGCTGTCAGTTTGGTTTCCAAGATCTATTTCTCTGTCTCTATGCTCCTGTTCAGTGACTCTCCCCAGGTCTGTTTCTTCTTTCTTTCTTTCTTTCTTTCTCTCTCTTCTCTCTCAGTGGGTTAACAGAAGGCAAGATGATTCCTAGAGCTACTTACTATGATTCAGAGCTACATTCACCACTTTGTTTAAATCACAGATCTCAAACTCACTTAGTCTCAGGGCCAAACAGGTGATATAATTAAGGAATGGGGCTGAGAAGAAAGCGTGATGAACTGGATGGGGCAGGCGCTCTGCAAGTAGGGAGCTGCCACAGTTTGTGGAAGAGGAGGACCCAGTGACTAGTTATTCCAATTCTCAAAAAAAAGGCTGAACACATGAGTGTGAGTGTGTGTGTGTGTGGGTGGGGGGAGGTGTTCTCCTAAGTTTTAATTTATGGCAACCAATTCAAATGTTTTTAATTAAAGTTTAAACAAAACAAGTCGAGGAGCCAAAATTAGGTGTATGGCCACCATTTGCAACCTCTGGCCTAGATTAAATAATGGCAGAACTACCTAAAAGTGGTTCACCCTTCACCCTCATTTTTATTTCTGTCACAGAGACATATTTTCTGGGTTCAATATTTTAAAAAGCAGCAAAAAAGCATTATAACCATTTATTTGCTTCTTGATCATACACAAGTTTATCCAATTAGTTTTGTATAAATTGAATCTTATCACCTAAAGACTTTAGAATTTCTCAAAGCTGCCAGCTACATCAGCATTATTGGGATTTTAAGGTGATTTGGCATAAAATGCCATTCTCATCCATCATACTGACCAGAGAAATGCTAGGAAAAGTTTAAGGTGAACATTCCTATTATTAGCTAGCAAATTTTATAACTTCCTAGTAAAGGAAATTTTTTTCTATCTTTTTGCACATTTGCAAAGTTCCTTAGAACTGATCTATTGACTGATTACTTAAATCATAGTATATGATGCAACATTATAGTACATTACCTGTATTTTGTTTATTGCTCCAAGAGAGTCATACCATGTTTGTACAGCCCAGGGAAACTGTCGAGTGACTGCCATGCGCAGAACAATGCAGAATGAGATGGTTGTAAAGATTTTTCGGAGGACGATTCCTTTGATTAGTGCATATGGAAGCACAGATAAAAACACCACAAAGAACCCTGAGAAGAAGAAGGCTGAGCTATTGAAGTATCTCACATAGGCTGCCTTCCGAGTCAGTTTCAGTTCTGTTCTACAAAAAAATAATAATAATAAAATTTGAGATGTTATTTATTTTTCAAATATCAGGTATCTTAGCATGTAAGATCTGAGCATGGTTTCCAGAGTGTTTCTGCCTATACTTTTATCCTGGCTCCATATTGTATCACCTGTGTGACCCTGGGCATGTGATTTAATCTCTCTGGGCCACAGTTACCTTATATGAAGGGATAACAATGAAAGTACCAGTGTTTTGCACATACTTATTAACATTATTATGACATTATTTTTATGCCTTTATTCACTTCATTATTAACTTGTAAGATTAGTTAGACTAATCATTTTTTGCTTGTTGGTTGGTGTTTTTAAAAAAGTAAGTGTTCAAATGAGAATAACATTGCAAGATTTATTTTAAAAAAGACAATTCTGTGATTACCTAATGGATTTTTAACACTGGAAATTCTAACTTGGCTTTGAGGAACATTGAAAGTAACATATAAGCTACAGAGAAGTGATTCTCAAACCTTACTTAGCATGTGTAAAAATCACCTGAGATACTTATTCAAAATACAGTCTTGGCTGGGCGTGGTGGCTCAGGCCTATAATCTCAGCACTTCGGGAGGCTGAGGCGGGCAGATCACCTGAGGTTGGGAGTTGGAGACTAGCCTGACCAACATGGAGGAACGCTGTCTCTAATAAAAATAAAAAATTAGCCAGGCATGGTGACGTATACCTGTGATCCCAGCTACTCAGGAGGCTGAGGCAGGAGAATCACTTGAACCTAAGAGGCGGAAGTGGCAGTGAGCCAAGATCATGCCATTGCACTCCAGCCTGGGCAACAAGGGCAAAATTCCATCTCAAAAAAAAAAAAAAGGTAAAAATACAGTCTCAGGCCTGCCTCTCAGAGCTACTGATTGAGAGTCTCAGTAGGTTTCCAGGATTTGCGTTTGAAAAAAAGAAAAAAAAACCCAAGTGATTCTTTTGATTCAAGTTGCAGGTGGGTTTTGAAAAATTATGAAAGTAGATACTACATTCTCACTGTCTTATTTCAATGTAATTATTTGCAACTACATTACACAATACGTTCAATCTTCTAGTCTAAAATGCAAATTGAAAATATTTTTTTAATACACATGCAAGGCTTAAATGATCTAGCAGGCAGAAAACAGAGAAAGCAGAGGGTAACACTGCCTTCAACTCAGTTCCAGTCTTCCAGAAGCCACACATTGGAATCACTTGTGAGCCTCCCCATCCAGCTGTTGCACAAGGAAAGGTCAACCAGAATACAGACAAGGGGCTCTGGTGGAAGGGGACAACAGCTGTGCCATGGCATAGTATATGGGTACCTGGCATTTGTGCATTAGTTCTACTTGCTTGTATAATTCAGAAAAGCCATTCTCATTCTCAAGTGCAGAATTAAGAGAGAATCCTTTTTTCTGTTTTTAGTCTGAAAGCTAAAATGTAATCTGAGCACACTGATGAAGAAAATGGAGTTCAGTGTGCCCAACACAAATTGCAATTCAGTCTTTTTAGGTCTAATATTTACTGATTTCAGTAATTTGATACTGAAATCAGATTATGATTTTGGAATCTTACTTGGCTTTGAATCCTGGTTCTGCCAGTTATAGCTACGCCATCTTAAAGTCACTCTTCCCTCTAACTTTACAGAATCCACCTCTATAGAAGGAAAACACATCATCTCCTTTGTGGAGTTGTTGCCAAGATTAAATAGCACAGTAGAGGTCTATATACTTTGAATTTACAATGTGTGTTCTTTATCCACAACAAGAAAAGGAAAAACATGGACTAGGCTGGTATTAATAAAATGATAGAAAACATCTTTTTAAATTAGTTGAACTGTTACTGAAATATATTAGAAAGAGTTGAAAAAAACACGAAGAAGAGGTACTATAAGAAAAAAAAAATGGATCCAAGAATATTTATAAGAATCACCCCGAAAGCATATTCTCCATAATATAATCAGTAACATGTTATGAATCATAAAAATATTTTAGGCCGGGCGCGGTGGCTCACGCCTGTAATCCCAGCACTTTGGGAGGCCGAGGCGGGTGGATCACGAGGTCAAGAGATCGAGACCATCCTGGTCAACATGGTGAAACCCCGTCTCTACTAATACAAAAAAAAAAAAAAATTAGCTGGGCATGGTGGCGCGTGCCTGTAATCCCAGCTACTCAGGAGGCTGAGGCAGGAGAATTGCCTGAACCCAGGAGGCGGAGGTTGCGGTGAGCCGAGATCGCGCCATTGCACTCCAGCCTGGGTAACAAGAGCGAAACTCCGTCTCAAAAAAAAAAAAAAAAAATATTTTATCAGTCTCTTATTTTTAAAATTGAAAGTAACTTTATTACTAAAGAGCAATAAAAGAGTAGATTTTCAGAGAGCTTTGCACAGACTTTTGACCAGTATAACAGTGGCTCAGGCTAGGGTAATCACTCCTTTGATGTGAATTCTACCAATCTCTTCCAGAACATTATATTTGCTCTCTTGAGTAGAAGCAATTCTTGCTCTCCCATATTTATGTAAGCACTTTCTAGCCTTTTCAAGTGACAATTTCATGCCAGATTATACAGGTTGCAACCAAACATTTGCTATATATCAAACAGAAATTCCAAGTAAGGGGATAGATTCATCTTTTGAGGAAGAGGGAACAAAAGCAACAAAAAACAAAGTAAAGTCAGCACCAAGAATGACCTACCCATGAGTTTATCATGAGTTTTGAGAAAACCAGACCTTCGAATATCCTTGTCATCACCCTTGCTATACATGTGTCTGCAGGCAGAAGAGTGATGCAGCAAGCAAGTGTAATGGAGCACTCACTTGTTAATGAGAAAAACAACTTTTACCAATTGAACAATTCCCCCAAGATCTTGTTTTCTGGAAAGAAAATGCAATTCCTTTCCTGGATTTATCTTGAAAGACATAACAAAAACAGGTGACCAATAATGTTTGGGAAATAAATGCCCTTTTACTCTTTCTATTTACATGGCAAAGGACTTCTTTTGTTTTTCAGCATTTCTTTTGTTGTTCCAATCACACACCTGCAGCTCAGTTATCATTGTATACTGGACTCAGCAGCCTGAATTCCTCATAACCCATACTGACATCATCCAAAAGCGTACTTCTCTTTTTAGTATATTTTCCTTGTGAAATTTTCATGTGCTGAAATTATTTGTCCCTTCAACAGTGTATCAACTTTCACTCAGTCTCCTAGAACCTTTTTTGATTACAGCTTGTAGAACATGGAGCTCAACTGAAGAAAAATGGTGTCATTGCTACAGAAATGCTGTAGTTTATATTTTGCCCAAATTTATCTCAGTAATCATATCTCAGTCTGTGCTGTACTTTCTTTGTTGGACATAATCTTTGCTAATCAGTGAAAGGTTATATGAGGTGAAAGAACACTGGAGATGGGTGCCAAGTACTGATTCTATCTCAGGAGGTATCTTTTATTACTTGAACTGACTTCACTTCAAGTGGAGGATTATAGGAACACAATTTATGAATTTTATCCTATGTCATTCCCAAGTTAAGGAAGAACAAACATATTGTAATCAAATATAATTTTTCATTGTTAATGTACCATAACACATAAATTAAGATATAATAATAGAAAATCATTTATTTGGTTCAGAATTGTATATGCTACCAGTTCCATCTGAGTTAATAATCACCCTTCAGTATCTTGATCATTTCAATGAAATAAATGTATTGAGCAGCAATGAACACATGTAGCAGATTCTTTAATAAGGTATAAATATAATATACTTGCAGTGCAAAATAACACCCTGGACCAACTACATAAACCTATAGCCCATGAAAATGAATTTAAGGAACTAATGCATGAATACTGATATAACTTAATTTGATTGTCAGAAACAACAAATACGAGCTGAAAGTCTACAATCACAAACTTATTTTTTTTAATTAAGGATAGAATTACTAACAATATTAAAATTATTAGAACAACTTACTGTCTTAGGTTTTCAATTATTTTTTCCATTGCTTCTTCCCAGCAGTATGCCTTCACAGATTGGATATTTTCAATCATTTCTGAGGTAATCACAAGTCTTTCATTGATCTTTCCAGCTCTTTGATCTCTGTAAATCAATCAATCAATCAATCTCATAGGAAAAACAAATCAAATTATCTACTAAGAACTGCTCAAGGTTTTAAGTCATATTTCTTTTGTTTAACAGATGGGCATTTATTTTATTATCAAATAGATGGTAGCAAAAACAATAACTACTGTTTAGTAAATACCTCCTATGTGGCACTGTCCCTGTCCCTTATGATAGTCTATGAGTGGTGGGTATCTCAATTCAGAGATGAAAAAAACAAAGACAGTGAGGTGAACTGGCTTGACTAAGGTCATATAATTAGTAAGTATGCAATCTGGGATTCAAACAAAGAGCTATTTGACTCCAAAATTTTTATACTTTATGTCATATTCTACCTGACTCAGGAAGCCCTTTATCACAAGCAGTGACTGGTGTAAGTCATTCATTCACTGGTATTAGTTATTCTGTAATACAAAGTGACTAAGGCTCTGGTGTGATGATCCATAAACCAGAGTCATAAAAGCTAATAAACTCTACACAAAAATTAGGTATTCCTTTTAACTCACATAAATATTTTATCCATTTTTAGCTGTTTTATATCTTAAAAAATGAACTGAATCAACATATTTATAAAGAAATTCTAGAGACTGACAAGCAAAAAATTTCCCATTGATATAGGAAGTAATATTTATACCACTTTAAAAAGTCTTTTTTAGGCCAGGCGCAGTGGCTCATGCCTGTAATCTCAGCACTTTGGGAGGCTGAGGTGGGCAGATCACCTGAGGTCAAGAGTTCAAGACCATCCTGAGTAACCTGGTGAAACCATGTCTCTACCAAAATGTAAAAATTAGCCAGGTGTGGTGGCGTGTGCCTGTAACCCCAGCTACTCTGGAGGCTGAGACAGGAGAATTGCTTGAGAGTGGGAGGCAAAAGTTGCAGTGAGCCGAGATGGTGCCACTGCACTCCAGCATGGGTAACAAAGTTAGACTCTGCCTCCAAAATAGAATTTAAAAAGAAAAAAAAAAGGCTTTTTTAATGACACCGAAGATCACAGTTCTATGTAGAGAGCAGTCCTGGTTTTATTAAAGTGGGCTTTTTGAAAACATAATTTTTAAAATTTTCAAGCTATGCAAATAAGTTGCTACCTGTACTTCATCATCATTCTCCCCAGCCCAGCCTGAAAAAGGGCAAGAACTATCAGGAAACCAAGTCCACAGAAGGCAGAGGCCTGTAACAACTCCCAGATTAGCCCCATGAGGAGTGCCACTTGCAAAGGAGCGATCCACACGAAATGTGCCAATGCAAGTCCCTGGAAAATAAAAGCACAGCAAAAACAGGTGGCATTTTATCTTCCACCCCTAGAAACAAACAATCATATATGAAAGAAAGAGAATACAGGGAGCATATGACCAAACACTTCATGGTTCTGAGCACACTAAAATCAAGTAATCATTACATGGAGCACATAGCAATGTGCTTAAACATTCTACATATAGACTAGGTTTTCCCAAAGAACAAATTTCAAGTAAGTGCATTTTAAAGTATATTTTTATTCAGTGGAATTGAGACTGGACATCTTAAGTATCATGTCCAGGTTTTTAGTAACTTACTTCTTTTTGGATTAAGCAAGAACCACAGCACAGGACGTGAGAGAACAAAAAACTCTCTCTAGAGACTCAATCCACACAACTGCACATCTCTGTCAATTGACAGAAACATTAGGAATAAATCGTTGCTCAATTCAACAGTAATTAATTTTGTACTAGCTGTGGGTCCAATGCTATTTTAAGTACTGGACATGCAAAGATAAGTAAAACACATTATCTATCCTCAAGGAGCTTGAATTTGTCACATAAGACAATATAGAACAAAAATTGCTCCGAGTATCATATTCAGCCAAAGTATATAACAGATTTAAAGTATTAAAAAGAAGCAAGATATGATAAGAATTGTTTTGAAAAATCTTATTAACAACAGCCTGAGATGCCTTTGAGTTGGGTTGTTCTACCCAGACCCCAGAACGGTGCTATGCTATACAATTTACCTTTCTCAGTTTCCAGGATAGGGAAGCTGGAGATAAGCAAGACTTAACCACTAATTACTATTATGTGACCCAGGAAAACTCTACCTTTTCAATTGTATAATTTATAAGAATAGTGCATAAAAGATTAAATCAATAGGTACATACTTCATCAAATTTGTTCAGGTTGTTAGAAAGGAGACTAACAAGTTGTCCAATACTTATTTTGTCTAGAACACGACTTGACAGCTTTAAAGTCTAAAAGAAAAACAGGAAGTTAGAAAATTTCAACAAACAAAATACAAATATATTTTAAGTAACATTATAATATGACTGAGAAATTCAGTTATTATGCATTCATTATTAAGCAAAGGTAATGAAAATTATGTTCTATTCATCTAGCTTACTATCTTCTCGGATTCATAAATATTTCTTTTAACAGTTAGTATTATACTGGCATGCTTCTAGCTGTTTTATTTTCCAGCATCTAGAGAGAAATAATTATTTTTTCTTCTCACAATGAGAATGATATTATACTTAAATACCCATTTATATGTTATGGGATTTTTTTGTTTGTTTTGTTTTAAAAGATAGAGCCAAAGGGAGGGAAATTTGAGATTAAGCCTTGGCCTTGAATTTTTCATGCAGTCCTATACTAACTCTTTTGAATAAAATTACTGTTAAAGTCAATAAAAGTATGTGATGAATAGCTGAGTAATTAATACTTTTGTGAAAAAGTATATTAACAACAAAATCCTTAAATTTTACAAAGAAAAATGCAATGGCATATGAAAAATAGTTAAGCAGGTAAATTATTTTTTATCTACTTATTTATCTACCAATTAAATTTACTTAATTAAAATGATAAAGTTGACTATGATTATGGAAGATCAGAGTCATACTTTGCTCAATTTGACTTCAAACTGAAAAAGAATTGATTTGCTATTAGCTCACTTTGGGAATTATCTAATTCTAGTTTCAAGTGAATCTCTCACATATTTGTTGAGCATTTAGTAAATGCAAATCACTCTACTTGATGCCTCAATGATTATTAAGATTTATTAAAACATAATTATTTCTTCAAAGTGAATTATTATATAAATAACTAAATATAATGTGATAGATGAGTTAAGGAAAGTAGAAACTAATAGGGTAGTTAAAGGAAAGTTAAAACTTCTGGTTAGAAAAATCTGGAAGGATTTTCTTGAGGAGTTAGAATTTGAGATGGTGTGCAATAATAAACAGTGTGTAGATAAGCAGAGAAAAGAAGGAATCAAGGCACTTAATTCCAAAACATTATCAGAGCAATATGAAGGGGGAAAATCCATTGAGCTAAATTGCACATGACTTAGTAACAGGCTTAGTCTCAAGCGACTTTGAGTCCTGCATAAGGCTTAACATGGAGCTTTGTGCACAGTGAGGACTCAATGAATATTTTTAAATTATTTCTGCATTCTTGAAAAGTATAGGCAAAGCTCAAGTTTGTTTGTATTTAAATTCATTATTTAAAGTAAAATGTTGCAGAATTTGGAACAAAGCAGAGGAGAGCTCTGTTACAAACTTTGGAACATTGTAGGAACCATCCCACATATCCTGGTCATGAGGCCAAACAGGTCAGATATGGGAAAGCATGAGACCTGGGAACAGTAAACACAAGGTTCACTTTAGGAACCAAACCAAAGCCACAGAGATGGGATTGCCTTCTTTGGTGATAATGCCAATGTAGGCCAATAAGGGTGGCTAGAGAGATAAATCAAACTGGCCAAGAACAAAGATACTCACTGTTGAGAAAGGAAGACAAATACAATACCATTCAACTTTTTATCAATGCATCTGGGTCTGAAAGCACCTATATCCTATATTTGTGCTAAATGTTACATATGGACTTGTTTACAAACTAACCTGCCCCGTATTTGATCTCTGTACCCCTTCAGCCCATGCCTCTCTCTCCCTGCAGTATAGTCTGCCCACTAAATATCAGTACTCTATTATCCCTAGTGGTTGGAAAACCCTCCAGTTCAAAGATTGTGATTTAGCTATTTTAGAAATTTTGAAGCAGTGTCTACAACACGTTCTGTACCTTTTAAAATCTTAGTTTCCTCATCCATATGATAGGGATAATAGTACCTACCATTAAGAGTTGTGTGGAAGATCAAATGAGATGGTGTACCTAATCACTTAAAAGTTTGTCATGTACATCCTGAGCTATTAAGATAACAAGCAATTTTTATAAATATTTATTAAACTGAATTCAACTTTCTCTGATATGCCAGCTGTGTAGAGTCTACATTCTAAATGATACCTAACAATGTCCTCACTTATGTAAAAGGTTTGGATCAAAATAAAACTTTTGTTGATTTATCACATGTTTTCCTGGTACTTGTGAACTGATGAGATTGCAGCTGAGGTGATAACTGTGAACTCCGTTCTTTTTTTTTTTTAACTTCTGCCTTCATAAAAGGCTTTTTTTAAACAATAAAGTACAGTTATTGAGGTTTTACAACACAGTCGACCTTGCAGTTATATCTTGGAAGTGTTACAGGTTATTTGCTAGAGGCAGATTTCAGATCAATGTCCCTTATAAGCCAAGTATTTAATATATAACATTTTTACAGTGGTAAAAGAAGAAAGAGAAGGGTAAAGCAATACCCAAATTAGTCCATCTAAAACAGCTTTCTATAATTACTTTGCAGATCAAAGTTAGTCACACATGGTAGTGAATCAGGTTGATGAAAGCACATGCCTTTGAGACAAACTTAAATTGTTTGTAAGGTGCCTAAATGTTAATCTGAATTCACCTAAATGATGCCTCGGCAACTTGGGCCCTTGTCTGGACAACACATGCAGAAAAGCAGAGTAGTTTCCTATGGTTTCAATGCACATGCTATTCCAAAAACTTTAAATTTGTAGGGCTCACAGGATGATAAAAATCCAATTCAAAATAAGCCATGGATACTACTACTTCTGACAACTAGTAGGTGAAAACTTTTATTGCTTGAGTTATCATTAACAATTATATATTAAACTCTTATTACTGAACATAAAGCTATGTAGCATTTTACCATAAGATGATATTTTATCAATTACTTTTATGTAGGCTGGTGAATCATCTTAACAGGAAACCATGGATTCCAATAACATGATAACATGATTAGGAGAAAAAAAATCCTACAACACAGGCAGTTTACAGAAGATGTTCAATAATTATCAGTTGAATCAATTAAATTATCAAGGATAATTAAGAGTATTAATTATCCCTGTTGTTTGTTTCATAGGCATATGGAATTAATTTCAGCGTGTATCTCTTATTTGTACCAGCTCAATACCTAATTTGGCATTTAAAATATTTACAATACAGAATATATGTACCATGGAGCCTGTGTAAGGAAGTATTACCTTCTTATAAATCAAACTAAACATAGCTATTCTCATCTGCATTCCAATGTGATGAAGGCCAAAAATGGCTGGGTGTAGGAGCAGTGTCCTCACGATAAAGAGAAGGCATAAGCCTATGCCCAGGTAAATCGCAATAGAGCGTTCTGTCTTGTTATCTGGGTCATAGGAAGCTATGATTCTTCCCAGTAAGAGAGGTTGTACTGCTTTGGTGACTTCCTGCAGAAGGAGAAAAACAGGGAAATTAAATTTCATTTCTTTCTCATAAAACACCCTGATAATTTCAATATAAGATGTTTCATCTTTAGAGGAGACTTAAATTGAGTTTACATAAAGGGTCATACCGTATGTGAAACACTTAGCACTATTTTTAATATCTTGTTACTTTGAAATAAGACTGGGGATTTGTTATAGCAAAAGTCATGGGGAGACAAGTTTACATATGAGGTATTTTTAATTAAACAGTGAGTAGTGGCCACAAAATAAAAAGTATGGTTTCCAAAATGGTTTGTTAATTAGTAACATCTACATAGCACTCACCTAACAGTTTCTAAAACATTTCCCTCTTTTTTTTTTGGTAACAACTTTCAGTATCAGAGTACGCGTTATTATTTTTTTATTTTTTCACTATAGGGACTTTCTTTGCTACAGAGTAGGCAGTATTATTTTCAACTGGCAGATGAAGAAACTGAGGCCAAAGAGACCAAGTGACTTGATGTAATTTCAAACTAGAACTTCCAAAAGTGTTTTGGGGAATGGCATTATTTTCAGAATGAACTTAGCTTCTCAAGGCAACTATATAAGGCAGAGCTGGCTATGGGAGGGAGGACCACACGAGCACTAGCAGTACTTAAAGTCAGCCACTTCCAACACTAGTACCTTCTCAGTCAGCAGTAGGAATAGACTTTGGCGAAGGGGTCTGCCAGCAACCTCAACCTCAGGCCAGATTCCAATGACTCCTGGACTCCTCAAAGGCTTGTGAGTCAATGAGGGAGAACAGAAGTTATGTTTTCCCAAATATACCTCATCAGAGTCCTCAATCAACTACTAAACCAAACTGTCCACCGAATTTATTACCACCTCTCCTGAATATACAGGAATAGATCTGAATCCAGGGATTTTGAACCCAGGATGTCTAATTCTTACACATCTTGCTAAATTGACTTCAAAAGGGTAGGACACATAATTCCCCATTTTGTTTTATAATGACCTAGTAAAATAAGGATCAGAGGGTAACCCTGCAAGGAAATGATATTATGATAATTGGTTCTATTTTAAATATGTATTACCAAGCATGACTGCCCCCTACCTGCTATATTGCCAAGCATTATTCTGCCTCATCCCTTAATTTGTTTTTTTTTTTTTCTATTTTCTACAATGTATGTTCTAAACTTCAAGTATCCAGTACCTCCAGCCCCCTCATTCTCAATAGATGACCGTACTTTCTACAACAGTGGCACCCCCACAAGAAATCCTAACCCACATAGAGCTGTCATTGATTGAGTAGCTTTGTGTAGCTGCTCATTCTGTGCTTTATATACAATGTTTTATTTTGAATTAACTGTGTCAACCAAGGCTCCGAATGCAAGAAAACATTCAAACTTTTAAAAAGCTTCCAAACTAATCACAAACTTGGAATATTATGGTTCTATCAACTCATATAGCCATATTTTAAGTGTGAGTTTGAATGACAGCAGACAGGCAGGTGCTAAAAAGAAAATCACTAACCTCCTACCCAAATATTACATGTTAACAGTTTGCTATATCCACTGAAAACATTTTTTAAAAAGTAAATAAGTATACAAATGACTATATAGTGTGTATTATTTTATGTATGTTTTCTACTTCTATTACATATATGTGGATTTTTAGAATATATATCAAGAGAGAATGGATTTTGAGGTTTTTAAAATTTATATAAATGGCATCCTACTGTGCTTTTTCCAACTTTTTAAAAACAACACTGTGTTTCTCACATTTATCCCTATCAATACTTGTATAGCCAACTCATTTATTCTAAGTGCTGCATAACATGCCATCCTGTGAACAAATTGGGTTATTTGCCCGTTTCCATACATTGGAGCAGTTGTGTTGTTTTTACTCCTGAGCTACTACAGTCAGAGAAAGTGCTGCCCTGGATGGTTTTACAAAGTTCCACAGGTGTTTGCCAAACTTTCTCTAGATTCAAGTATTTTTTTTCAAAATAACTCCTTTAAATTAGAAAAATGTACAGTTAAGATAAATCTTGGATTTAAAATTATAAATATATCTGCACTACAAACTTAATTGTTTAGAGTATGCTTTCAGTAGCAATATTTAATCCTTAAAATTATTTTAGATTAATATTTTATCCCAGAAGTTTTCTATATTATGTTGTTTGTCATAGACAAATGTCAATACCATCAATTTACTTTGATTTGATTTTTTTTTTGTGACTAGTGGGTTTATACTTGGCCAAAAATGCTTTCTTGAGTTGCAGTCAAGGACACTGGATTTATATGTGCTACTCATGTTAGAAGTATCACATGCGGTCTTGAGGCGGAGAGCAAGGGGCATTATTCACCATACATACCAGATAAAGCATCATTTCTTGTTCATTGTAAGACAATAACTGGAAGAGTATGACCTGTGAACAGTGCTTATAAAGTCAAATTGCTTATATCATGATTAGCATAAACATATTTCTCCCCTTTCAGAACTCATTTCTCTCCTAATATATATCTATACATATATGTAAGATAGATATCAACAGAGAGAGAATGGGTAGATTATCTCAAAGAATGTAAAACTACTGATAAACAATACATTGCAAAGCAAGTATGTCAACATTTTAAAAAGTAACTTCTGTCTGTGGAATGCTAAAAATAACCTTCTGAGAAAAAAGGGAAATATTTTAGCAACCAAACAAAATTTTAGCTCAGAATTTTTCACATTAGAAATGTTAAGACTTCTATAAGATTTTTTCCTTTTGAGTAATGTGTACTAAACTCTCTTCCACTGGATTTCTCCATTATATTTTCCAGAACTTGTTTTCTCTATCATGATAGACTTATTTGCTAAATTGTTATTCAGTTGTAATTTATAACAAAACAATTAAAATGTATATTAAACTGAATGGAATGCCTTTTTTTTTTAAATTCAGAGACAGGGTCTTGCTTTGTTGCTTAGGTTGGTGTTCAAGGGCTATTCACAGGTGCAATCATAACACACTACAGCCTCAAATCTATAGATCAACAGATCCTCCTGCTTTAGCCTCTCAAGTAGCTGGGACTATAGGCTCATGCCACCATGCCTGGTTTGTAATGCCTATTTTACATATTGTCATTACTGAGTTAATTGTCATCTTTCCTTAACCAACGTGAACATAGTCATCCTTTGAACAACAGTGGCTATGTTACAAAGAACTGGTAGCATTGCTCTGGACGGGCATATGTTTACAGACTAAAATGCAGTTTATTTGCAGTATGAAAAATTCTAATAATAGGATCATCTGCAAACAGAAAACCAACATAAATCCCACCACCACATGGAGCTGTTACCATTCCAGGACAAAATCAGCACTCTAAAATCCCTCCCTTTCTATAGTTTTCCTTAATCTGTTTTAAGCAGCATGTTCTTTAATATTTACAATGGAACCATTTACAGATATCACCTGATTTTTTTATTTGGAAAAAAACACTGGTAACTGTTACCTAGCTTAATCCATGAAGTGCAATCCTTTACAAAAATTATCCCCAGAATGACTGGGAGAAACATAGACCCTATATTCTTGGTAGAAGAAAGCTGCCTGTACTCTGTTGTTCAGACTATTTTCAGAGACACAAGAAATGTCCTGATTTGCTACTACATGAAATAATACAAGCAAACTGAGGCTTGCATGTAAGAAGGAGGAATGTACAATTATTTGGGTATTTAATAAAATAATTTATTACTCTTTATCAAACACAAATCAAGATGGAATTCACTTAATGGTTCACTTCAATAATAGAAGAAACCTGATACCAATGTGTAAGCCAGTGTGATGGTAAAATAAACACTGAATTCAAAATCATGAATTCCAAATTCTTATCTAGCACATTACCTACACTGGCTGTGTTACTTTAGTCACTTCCCTGCTCTGGACAGTTTTCCTCACTGATAAACTAAGAGGTGGAGAGAGTTAATTGTGATGTCCCCTCCAGTGCTAATATCTCTGATTACATGATCTGAATCTGCAGACTCACAAGGCAGAGGCCAAGAATTCCTTGGGTAATTGTCCTAGCCCTCATCCTGCCATGACTATGGCTCTTTTCTACTCAGATGGATAAAAGTCTGAACAGTGTGTGAGTTCAGAAGACCATCTGGGTAGAGGGCCTCAGGTTAGAAAACAACTCAAGTGATTGCATTCCTGGTGGGAATCATTTGGGGATTCAATTTAGATCAGTCTTCCAGGGAAAATTTGGAAGCCTAAAAATACCTCCTTATTTTCTAGGAGTTATATCTCATTTCTCACAGGACCTTAAGATCAGAGCTTCAAAGTTACTGTAGATGAGTCTAAATTCTTTAACCATTTCTGGTTAAAAAATTGCAATGCATACCTAGGATAGGGTCAAATTTTTCTAGAGATAGGAAAGTCTGCTTTTCCTAGATATTCAGACCATGAAGGAAAGTTCAGGTGAAAAAATAGAAAACTGAACTCAGGTTTGCAATTACATTAAATGAATTAATCTCAAGATAACTTTACTTTAAAAATTACAGCTCTGATCCCAAAGCAGTGTTGTTTCTAAGTAGAATGATCAGTTGGAAAACTTCTAAGGCTACATTGTTTTCTGTTGTGTGAGGTCACTTAATAAAATCATCATTATGCTTTTCACTGGTTTTAAATATACAGTGCTTTATAAGTCTTTATCCCAAGAATACTAGGATAGTTTAATTTTGAGAAATTAATTAACAGAATACAGAAGAACCTATGATTATCTCAATAACAACTGAAAAGGAATCTGATAAAATTTCAGTATCTGTTTCTGATAAATGTTCTTAATAAACTTGAATATAAAGATATATTTTTAATCTGAAAAAGAATTTCTTCTTCAAAATAACAATCAATGCCATAATTAATAAAAGTCTAGATGCATTACCTTTAGAGTCAATAAAAAACCAGAATACTAGCTATTTCTACCATTTAACATTTTTCTGGAACTTCTAGCTAATATAACTTAACAAGAGAAATGATTGAGGTACAAATATTGGAAAGAAGGAACAAAAAGTATCAATATCAGCATAGAATATGGTTGTGTAACAAATGTAAATTAATTAAGAGTTTAATAGGCATAGATTTAAAACATAACTATGCTAAGAAAATAGATTCCTGTATACCAAACATGATAACTAATTAAATGAATATCCCATTCATAGTAACAATATAACCAAAGATACATTGTAATAGCAATAAGATATATATCTTAAAACACACATCTCACAAAACATTATTGGGGCATATTTTAAAAGTGTCAAATAAAGGGAGAGACTTAAAACTTTCTGAAATAAAAATCTTAATATTACAAAGATTACATTCTCCCCCAAGTTATAAGATTAGTGCAATCTTCATCAAAATTTGAAGTAGATTTTTTGGAAGTGAATTTTTAATACCATAAGAGTAGGGACTGTCAGTCTCAATTTTTGCAATAATCCTAGCACCATGCACAATACCAAGCACAGAATATCCACTCAACAAATATTTGTTGAATCAATGAATGAAATGATTCTAAATTTCATTTGGAAAAAAATCTGTCAAAAATATTTGAGGAATAACAATAATGTGTCAGAGGGTTTACATTACTGGATATTAAATCATAAAGCCATAATAATACATGAGATGAAAAAGAAATAGACTGATTTATCTGGAAAGTCCAGAAACAAGTCCAAGCACATGTAATAATTTAATATATTATAAAATATGGCATTTTAATTCAGTGGAGAAAGAATAGATCATGCCATAAATGATGGAAAAACTGGATACTTATCTTTTTGAAATTAGATTTCTACCTCATACATGCATCACAATAAATTCCAAATAGAGTAGATATTTCAATGTAAAAGATGAAGTAATAAAAACATAGATGCATGCTTACATAATATTTGGGTGGGATGGCCTTTATAAAAGAATAATGTCAAAGCAGAAAACAAAGAAAAAGATACATAGATTTGCCAGCAAATTTTTCAAAAATTAAAATTTCTAATTGTTAAAAAATATAAACTCACTAGAAACAAAATTACAAGGCAACTAACAGGCTAGGGAAAATATTCTCTCATGTATCAAGAAAGAGACAAATACATCAAAATAAAAACACACAAAGAACATGAAAGGCAATTCACACACACAAAAGGAAATATAATTGTATAATGTACAAAAACAGTTTAAACTCACTAGGAACCAAAGGTAATGCAAATAAAAATAGTAATATGCTCTTTTTCACCTAGCATTTTGAAAAACATTTTTTAAAATATCTATTGTTAGGAATGAATTTTTGTAGTTTAGTATAAGGAAAGTAAATTAGTAGTCCATCTTTTCTGGAAAACAATTTATTTGTATTTGTACATTTAGGTAAAGAGTCAAGAAAATCTTCTAAGAGTCAGCTTTTAAAGAGGTGTGTACTGAAGGGCTTTTTATAGCAGTAAAAAAATTGAGGCAATTTAAATATTCAATGATGAGGAACTGATTAAATAAATCATGGTACAGCCATATGAGTCATGCAAGTAATTAGGTAGAAAACATCTAATGACATGGAAAGGCATTCGCAACACATTAAAAGGAGAAGCAGATAAATAGCATATTATGTAATGATCACCTCTCCCCTTTATGAAGTATAAATTCCCATGGGAAAAGAAATGGAAGGATTAACATCAAATTTATCAATAATTATCTGATCATTCTGATTATTCATCAGAAAAAATACCTAAGAAAAGTTAAAATTTGGATAAAAATATCTTATTACTTACAATAACAAAAAGAAAACATGTATACAAAAAATTTTAGAAAGCAAACACACCTACACTCAGAACTTATCATAGGATACAAGAATGCTGGCTTATATATTAAAGCAAAAGTTTACAATTTTGCTTTTCGTAGGGTAAACATGAGTGTCAATTTTTTTGTTTATTTTGACACAGCAGAGTCTCATGATAGTTTTTGGCTTCATACAAATTGCTAAGAAAAAGAATTTTTTCATATTTATCATAGATAATAAAAACATATTCATGCTTAATCCACTGAAGTATTGTTTAAGAGGTTTATTTTTAAATATTTCCTTCACTTTGTCACAATTGTTTATAGTTTTTGCATAAACACACATATACTACACCTAGAACAGAATCTCAAAAAAAAAAATCTGCCTTTCAGTCATGCTTTTAGATTCAATGACTAATTCAAAATGCTTTGGTTTTGGTATTTTCCTTTTAGTGCTTACTGATTTCATAAATTATTACTGGTAACATCTCCACTAGAAATCTAAGCTATATTCATCATATTTCATAAGAAAAAGCTCCTGGATTTGCTGAAATAGTAGCAATAATAGGTTTGGTTGAGACAATATGATAATGAAAGATGTATTAAAATATCAATTTTAATTTCTAAAATAATACTAGAATCTAGCTATCATTTTAAAGCATTAGCAAAATATATTCCTGTGCCTTATAGAAATCAAACTGATGCTTCAAGATTTGCTTATAGCATATATACAGAAATAAGTAAATGTAAATAATGAGTATTTGTGCACTTAGGTACAGAGTCTATTTAAAAATATAGGGACTGGG
The DNA here is from genome assembly GCF_030222135.1 of Aotus nancymaae. NCBI lineage: Eukaryota > Metazoa > Chordata > Mammalia > Primates > Aotidae > Aotus > Aotus nancymaae. The sequence continues at coordinate 38,961,438 of NW_026988413.1, forward strand.
TACAGTGGCTCACATCTGAAATCCCAGCACTTCAGGAGGCCAAAGCAGGAGGATCACTTGAGCCTAAGAGTTTGAGACCAGCCTGGGCAACATGATGAGACCCTGTCTCTAAAAAAGAAAGGCAGAAAACATAGCTATATAGATAGATAGATTTTCTGTATATGTGTGTGTGTGTGTATGTGTATGTGTGTGTGTATATATATATATATATATATGTTTTCTATTTTCTTATCTATTATTGTTGCTATATATGTATATGAAAGGCATATATATACACATATATGTATATATTATAATATAGCCTATTATATATTAAAATTATATATAGTATATTAATTATAGTAATATATATTTATTTAGAATATATATTACTATATTATAATAAATTAAATATGTTATATATTATGTTATATTATATATTATAATAGGTTAGACAGAGACATATATATGTGGCATATATATATAGGTTTTATATATATATATATTCCTTTCATATACTAAGATTGGTGCAAAGGTAATTGCGGTCTTTGCCATTACTTTCAATGGCGAAAACCACAATTACTTTTGCACCAAATATATAGAGAGAGCACTTGCTATGGGCCAGAATCTATTCTATGTGCTTAATGCATTTAATTCTCACAACAACTCTATAAAATATGTACTATCATTATCTCCACTTTACAATAATGAAATTGAGATAAAGAGAATTTAAGTAACCTGCCCAAAATCACATGGCTAGTAACTGACAAAACTGTGATCTGATAACTTAAAGAGTGTAATTGGATTGTTCGTAACTCAATGTTTGAGGGGATGGATACCCCATTCTCCACGATGTGCTTATTTCACATTGCATGCCTATATGAAAACATCACATGTACATCATACATGTACTACTATGTACCCACAAAAAATTAAAAATAAAAATAAACAAAAACTAATATTTGAACTGGACTAATATTTGAATTGGATTTTGGAATTTAGATTCCAAAGTCCCCTCCCCATCACCACCCTTATTCATAACCCTAAATCAAAAACAAAAATGTTATAACACAACCTGGTTTCTTCTCAGATGCTCATCTGTTCACATATCATTATCAGTTCAACATGACCTAGAAAATTAAGTTATAAGCTAGTACCACTGTAACTTAAGAAAAATACTATTTCTCTAGACCCCATGTCATAAACACAAAATTTAAAAGATGGAAGTTAAGGTAGCGATGTTACACTGAACTATAGCTATTCTATACAGTTTCCTTCAATTTTATAGTTAAGGAAACTGAGGTCCAGACAAATTTTTTTTCATTTGTTTAAGATTATAAAATAAGCTCATGGTATCAGTGCATAAAGCAGATCCCAACAGAGTTACACAAAAAAAATGCTGAAGCTTTGGAGAAAATACAAACTTAGTGCATCATAAATATTTTACTTTGTTTCACCACATCATAATCATTAGTCATTAAAGGATAGTAGATAGCAATAAAAATGAGAGATGCACCATATTCCTACAAAGGAATGAAAGAGCTAATACCTCATCTTCTCATATCCAATCTAAGTTGCAAAACTATGATCACAAGCAATTTCTAATTTGCAAACAGATTTGATTCCAAAATTTCACAAATAAGAACAGGAGATGAATTTTTTTTACAGCAACAATAGGCAAGCAGAGAGTCAAATCATAAATGAATTCCCATTCACAATCACTACAAAGAGAATAAAATACCTAGCAATACAAGGGATGTGAAGGACTCTTCAAGGAGAACTACAAACCATTGCTCAAGGAAATAAGAAAGGACAAAAACAAATAGAAAAACATTCCATCCTCATGGATAGAAAGAATGAATATTGTGAACATGGCCATATGACCCCAAGTAATTTATAGATTCAATGCTATTTTCATCAAAGTATCATTGACATTTTTCCCATAATTAGAAAAAATTATTTTAAATTTCATATAGAATCAAAGACTCCACATAGCCAAGACAATCCTAAGCAAAAAGAATGAAGCTGGAGGCATCAAGCTACCTGAGTTCAAACTACACTACAAAGCTACAGTAACTAAAACAGCATGGTACTGGTGCCAAAACAGACATATAGACTGATGGAGCAGAACAGAGACCTCACAAATAACACCACGTATCTACAACCATATGATCTTTGACAAACTTGACAAAAAAGCAATGAAGAAAGGAGCTCCTATTCAGTAAATGGTGGTAGGAAAACTGTCTAGCCATATGCAGAAAACTGAAACTGGACCCTTTCCTTATACTTTATACAAAAATTATCTCAAGATGGATTAAAGACTTAAATGTAAAACACCAAACCATAAAAACCCTAGAAGAAAACCTAGGCAATACCATTCAAGACACAGACATGGGCAAAGACTTCATGATGAAAATGCAAAAGCAGTTACAACAAAAGCCAAAATTGATAAATGGGATCTAATTAAACTAAAGATCTTCTACATAGCAAAATAAACTATCATCAGAGTGAACCGGCAACCTACAGAATGGGAGAAAATTTTTGCAATCTATCCACCTGACAAAGGTCTAATGTCCAGAATTTACAAGGCACTTAAACATATTTACAAGGAAAAAAAACCCTATTAAGGTGAGCAAAGGATATGAACAGACACTTCACAAAAGAAGACATTGATGTGGTCAATAAACATATTTTAAAAAGCTCAATATCACTGATCAACAGAGAAATGTAAATCAAAACTACAATGAGATACCATTTCAGGCCAGTCAGAATGGCGATTATTAAAAAGTTAGCAAACAATAGATGCTGGTGAGGCTGTGGAGAAATAGGAAGGCTTTTACACTGTTAGTGGAAATGTAAATTAGTTCAACCATTGTGGCAGACAGTGTGGCGATTCCTCAAGTGTCTAGAATTAGAAATACCATTTGACCCAGCAATCTCATTACTGAACATATGCCCAAAGGAATATAAAGCATTCTACTATAAAGACACATGCACACAGATAGACTGGATAAAGAAAATGTGGTACATATATACCATGGAATACTATGCAGCCATAAAAAGGAATGAGATCATGTCCTTTGCAGGGACATAGATGAAGCTGAAAACCATCATCCTCAGCAAACTAACACAGGAACAGAAAACCAAACACCGTATGTTCTCACTCACAAGAGGGAGTTGAACATTGAAAACAGGTGGACACAGAGAGGGAAACAACACACACCAGGGCCTGTAGGAGAGTCAGGGGTTGAGGGAGGGAACTTAGAGGATGGGTCAATAGGTGCAACAAACTACCATGGCACACATGTACCTATGTAACAAACCTGCATGTTCTGCATGTGTATCCCATTGTTGGATTTTTTTTAGAAGAAATAAAAAGCAATTAAACTAAACAGTTTTTTCTATGGTTACCACTCTCCAATGCCCTCACCTTAGATCTAGCAAAAGTCAGATTATTCAGTCATTGTGCTGGTGCCTGTCTACAAGTGGTTCTCAACCTTAGCTGTATAATTAGAATCACTTGGGGATCATTTCAAGAATGATAGCAGGCTGGGCGCAGTGGCTCAAGCCTGTAATCCCAGCACTTTGGGAGGCCGAGGCAGGTGGATCACGAGGTCGAGAGATCGAGACCATCCTGGTCAACATTGTGAAACCCCGTCTCTACTAATACAAAAAAATTAGCTGGGCATAGTGGCACGTGCCTGTAATCCCAGCTACTTAGGAGGCTGAGGCAGGAGAATTGCCTGAACCCAGGAGGCGGAGGTTGCGGTGAGCCGAGATTGCGCCATTGCACTCCAGCCTGGGTAACGAGAGCGAAACTGTCTCAAAAAAAAAAAAAGAATGATAGCATCCCAGGTTTTATCCCAGACCAATTAAATTACATTTTCTGGTACAGGGCAGAACTGCATCATGGGGACTAAGGGGAAGATGTACAATGCAGTAGGTAGCACAAGAAAGTGCAGCTGTGTTAGAGACAGGGTTTAGGATGGGGTAAAAATATTCGGGACATAGGAAATTGTGGGGAGTGCAGCATGTAAGTCACTGCTGGGGTTAGAGAAGCAGCTAGATAAGGAGGTGAGACAGAGAGATGAGAAAGGAATTCTACATGGCAGACATCTAGAAGACTTGCTGGAGATAGCAGTCCCTAGGTAGCCAGTCACGGGAAGAGACATATATAAATTAAAGTGCTAAGGCACGGGCTCTCTATGCACAGAATTCCCGAGAGAACACCATCCCTTCTTTAGTGAAATAAATAAAAATAGTTTACCCCTACATATATTTCATTCACATATTTTGAAATGGTTGCCACAGGCCCAGCTGGTAGAAGTGGACTTGCACAGCTATATTTTGTGGGAGAAATTTGCATTTGTAGAATATCTGTTAGTGCAGCCAGGTTTTCCCTTTCTAAGGGTCTTTTTTTAATCTAGGAAAGATTAACTGAGAGTCTGACACCTGCCCAGGTCTGAAAAGAAACATTTACCATCTATTTTCTCTGTGGGCTGCTAAGGATTTATCTACAAAACAAGACTCCCTTTGCTACCTAAGCCTCTTCCTTTCTGCCTCTTATAACCTGTCTTGACACTGAAACCTGTTTTACAACAATCCAAATCCTCATTCTTTCTGTAACCTCAAGATGGTATACAAGCTTCTGTACTGCACTGAGAGGGTGGGTCTTCATCCTGAAGGCTCCCATCTATACACGTTAAATACATTTGTGTGCCTTTCCTTCTATTAATCAGTCTGCCTCCTGTCAGTAATTTTTCAGCAAACCTTTAGGGGGCCAAAGATCTTGGCCCGCACATTAGCAGTAGACTTGTATTCAAATGCATACCCAGTGTTTTTATCCAAACATAAGAAACAGAGATCCTCTTTTTCCATATAGACTGCGGTCTGGCAGCATGAGTACCAGGACTTCTTCATGTCCTTAAATTTTGTGAGGTTTAATGAAAAAAGGTAGTCTGACCTAACCTGCACTGACATATGCCTCAAATTGTTGGTAGAAACATGCCCAGAGCTGCCTAGGAATCAAGAATATTTTTGAGTGAATGCTTGTGAATTTCTTATCATAATAAATGCATTGTGATAATCATATTCTCTCAGCAATCTGCTTACAGAGCTTCCTCTACTTGGCTTCCCTCAAACTATCCTAGACTGACTCTCACCTTCAGTTTTTCAACAGCCAGTTTCTCTTCCATGCTAGGAGTCAGAAATGTTAAAGACAATGTTGCATCTATCTGGCTTCTGAGTCAGATGAAAAAAACAAGTGCATAGTTAATGGTGAGAACCATAGCTAATATGATTTAAAATTACAGCAGAACTTCAGAAAGATTAGTTCCTTCATGATGGCACTTCCTTTTTCTTAACCTTTCACAGTTAACAGCAAATTTTATAGTACTTTTCTCATCAGTCCTGAAACCAACCAAATATTTTTATGCCAAAACTATCGTTGTTTAGAGGGACTAAGAATGTGTAGACATTCTGAAAGTATGACCATCTATTTCTAAGAGTAATGTTATAGCAGTTTCAAGAATCCCTGGCTCATTTATCCTTGCTCAATGAAAGGAAAGAAGAAATGCCTATAAATAGGAAGGCACTGGTATAAGTTATTTAAAAGGACAGAGAAAATTTAGAGAAATGCTATAATGGCTAAATTTTCTCCCCCTTTTATTTTTATAAGAGACAAAAAGAATGAAATCAAGAGATCAAATACCCTGAAAAAACTGCACTCATCTAAATGGTCACTATGGTTATCTAAATTATTCAAGACCTAACAATTTGCAAATTTCTCCCTATTTAAAACTGCATGGTCTCAGCATGGCTTTTTCTCCATGACAAGGTTGAAAGACCTACAACCTCATCACACTTGTGCTGTTTCCAATATAAATATTCTTCTCTCTGTTTTCTCACCATACACATTTCAGCTGCTTCTTCCCCCCAGAATCCTTTACTTAACAATATTTCACTGGTTATCAGCAGGAGTTGAGCTGGTGAAAACATATTTTGCCTTTCAAATGTGCTGCTAGTTCCAGAGCTGTAGCCTCGGGTTCAGGAATACCTCTCCACTCACTCCCGTGCATGGATAATTAATACTCCATGAAGGGCTTTAATATCTCTTTTGCTGGGATATTTTTAATCTTGAGAAGTTCAAGAACAATTTAGTCTTTCTCCATACCTACTCCATTCTCCTATCCCTTATTTTGTCTATAGGTTTGACCCTTAGCATGACTGGTTCTCGGGTAGATTTCACACAGTTCCTTCCCTGGGGTATAAGTGAGAAGATCTCATCAATTCCTGTCCTGCTACCTGTTGTGAAGTTTCTTCAGATTTGCCCCTGAAGTGACCCTGGAAGAATCCTCAACCTTCAAGCTCTGTAGTCTGTTTCTCCTGAGAAGATGCAGAGAAGCTCAGCAGAACCAAGGCTGGTTACTAGAGTTACCATTCTGTTGAGTATGTAAATACAGTCATTATAATTATAATTATATATTAATAGCAATCATAATCTGGTTCAGTGAAAGGGTCAAAGTCTTTGGAGCTAAAGAGATTTGGTTACACTCAAATTTACCATATGTGTGACTTTAGAAAAGTTACTTAATTTCCCTGATGTTCAATTTCCTATTATGTAAATTAGAGATAATTTCTGCTCCATAGAGTTACTAGGAAAAATAAATAGAATAATCTGCATAAAGAGCTTCATATTGAACTGGAATAGGTTAGGTACTCAATAAATATCAAATTGTTCTATATCATGTTTATTTTCTGGCATACATCAGACAAAACAATATTCTATAGATATGTCCATGTATCATAGAAACTTTGACATTTAGGTGGGCACTTTTGCTCATGTGAAACTACTATGTTGGGGGTTCTAGAGAAATAAATTATTTTACAAGCCAAGCAGAGCATAGAAAGGGGCCTCCTAATTAGACCCCTCATCCAGCTTCTACTCAGCAGCGCTTATGTTAATCAATAGAAGTAGCATGCAATGGAGAACACGACCAGGGGAAATTTTGAGTTTCACTGAAATCTTAGCTATGACATAACAATTGCTTGAAATATCATTCACTTCAATCCAACAATCATTTATTGAAAATGTTACATACTTACATGATTTATATGATAGGATCAGAGTGAACTGTACTCCACACCCTGATTCAAAGCACCCAGCAAAACTTATTTTCTAAAAATTATATCAAATAGAATCAGAAGCTGTAAATAAAATAGTTTATCAAAGCTCTGGGTGGTACTCTGATTGAGAAAAATCATCTCAAAGGGAACCTAAAAGACATTTAATTCTCCAGCTACCTCATTTAAATTTATAAAATACTTTTTACCTCCAAATTCCCAAATGGTTGCAGATTTTCATATGAATATATATTAAGGATCTATGATTTCAAAAGTCAGAAAAATTTCTTCTAGAAAATTGTCAAGTGCATTAGAGAACATTCTGGATCTAAATGTAGTCATCTTTGTTAAGATAAGTTTTAAATGTATTTTTCATGGGGTGTATGAACTGAAATTTTTTAAGAATGTAACTCAAATGGCATTTCTTTGGGAGACACTGTAGTACTGCTTAACTTCCTGAGGCATAAAGACCTATATGAACACAAGTCAATCCATATGGGAAGTAAATACCCCAAAGTGAATATTGTGCACAGCCTTAACTTGAAGACAAAATAAGTCTTGAACCTGTTACCTTTTATAGGTTACAACCAAGGATTCAAATAATGCATGGATGATGTAGAAAAATAATAAATCAGGGTCACAATGGACACCAGCTGGGGAACACGCAAGGCACTTAAGCACCACAAAGCCCTGATTTTCAGGTGTGCAACTCTTCATACTAGTGAACACATAAGATGTTAAGAAAATATATTGCAAGGGAACTTTGCTACTATATTTTAAATTTCTAGTATTTTTCTTTGAAACAATTCAGCATGTAGATATGATTTCAAAATATTACAAACATTTGTATGTGTAATTAGATGCATTTGACCTAATTCTGCTAACATTGTCTCCTGACATTCTCCTGTTGAATACTGTAAAATAAAGGTATCAGTAATCTCATATAGATAAGATAATGTGATTTGGAATCATAACAGTAAATAATTTTGTAAGCAAGGAATTTATTTTGCTGAGCCCATTGAGATTGTAAATTGCCACTTGTGTCCCAGGATATTTTAGTTCCAAAGGATTTTTACTCGTCCTTACTAGAGTTTTAGGTGGTTTCTTAGTGTTTGGAGTTGGTTTCATCCTTTATATTTTTACACCTATTCACCAGATTTCCTAGTCCTTTAAGAATCACAAAAATTAACATATAACTATGTGATACATAATGAATTTCAAAGGAGATCCTTACCCCTAAATATAACAAGATTCCATAGAATGTAAATCTCCAGAAAAAGCATCGCCGAAGGGCATTAATGAGTTTGGGATTTTTCTTTGAAGCCAGCTCTCTATCCCATTCTCTGCAAAAGAATAAAAAGTGGGACCAGTAAGTTGCATGTGCAAACATTTTACTTGTCCTATTTCCCTTAACATAGTTTGATTCACACAAGTATATCCAAGGAGACTAACCCAAGTAATTATAGAGACAAAACCTCATGGAGACCCTCCAACATCAAACACTTAGGCAGATATTTGGCAAAATTAAATGCTCTGCCATATATCACTGTGCAGGGAATTTATTTCATGAAAAGGCCACATTGTATGTGTTAAAGAAAAGCGTGGGGCTTCTAAAGAGCAATGGAAAGTGTGGACAAAGAAAGAAAGACTTTTACGAATACTCATTGCTGTGCTTAGAACAAGGTGGAAAAAATAAACACATAAATATCCTATATTTTTCCCTCACACCTTGATCTTTATCTGTTTAGAGCTGTGGCAGATTTTACAAGATTTCACTGTCAAATCAAAAACAAGTTAAAATGTCAGGTGGCTTTTTCTGTGATTTATCATGAGAAAAATCTGTTAGACTTTGTTTTTAAAAGTAGGAGCATAAGATAAATATAATTAAACTTCATTTTAAACTACTGAAATCATTTATTAGAGTAAAAGTCTTTGAAAATGAGCACAGGATCAAATTATATATTTTCTATTATAGTAAGAATAGACATCAAGTAGTCTGAAAACTGGCTGAAATCTAGTAAACATTCTATTTTCTTTTAAATACTATAGGAATACCAGCTGATTGTATTTATTAAATTATTGCCACTGATTTCTGTTAATAAAAGCCTTTTTTCTCTTCACAAAGGAATAAAGTATCTCTAAATATTATCATCATCTTAATTTTGAAACTGTACAGAGATGAAAAATTTCATGAACCACAAGCAAGAAAGAACTAGATAAATGATTAGATAAAGGCTACATTTCGTCAATGGTTATTCCCATTACTATCAAGTTACCATAACCAAACATAGCTCTAAATCACTCTAAAGGAGTAATAAGCCAGGAGCAGTGGCTCATGCCAGTAATCCCAACACTTTGGGAGGCCAAGGTGGGCAGATCGCTTGAGGTCAGGCGTTCAAGACCAGCCTGGCCAACAGAGCAAAACCCTGTCTCTATTAAAAATACAAAAACCAGCTGGGCATGGTGGCTCACACCTATAGTCCCAGCTACTCAGGAGGCTGAGGCAGGAGAATCGCTTGAATCCAGGAGGCAGAGGATGCAGTGGTCTGAGATCACACTATTACACTCCAGCCTGGGCAGCAGAGCGAGACTCTGCCTCAAAAACAAACAATACAGACAAACAAAAAATATAAAGGAGTGATATACAACTGATATTTGAAGACAACCTTGGCAATCTCTGAGCATGGATCTTGGCATCCCCCAGAAGCTTGCTAATAAGAGCCTTTCTATAAAGCTTAATTACCTTTTCCCATCTATTTACCTCCCCACACTCTTTTCCACCCTTTCTCATACACCGAGCTAACCTCCCATCCATAACATTTGGTGACTCACAATACAGTAAAAAGCTAAAGCAGACTCACCTTCTCCATCAAAGGAGAAATGGGTTGGATAGGAATGCCAAGGAAGGCATAAATCAATGAAATGGGTTCAATGTGAAAAAGTGCTCAACACCGAAGTAGACAGGTGTCGTTATATTTCATAAGAGGTCTCTAATGACCCTGGTCAGTGTAGTTTTAGGAACATGATGGAAACCACATTTCAGAAGCTGAGATGTAAATGAAAGTGAAGAAGTAGAGAGACCAGGAGAGCAGAGAATGTTAGCTATGAAAGAAAAAAAAAGAAAGGGGTAGTTACCTGAGGAGAAGGCAAGATCAGGGAATTTGTTTAATGGGTGAAACTTGAACAACTTGGTGCCACAAATTGTTAGCACCAAGAGTTGGTGGTGTGGTTCTAGTAGCACCACATACCAGGCCCAAATCAGAAGGGAAGAAGTTTTATTCTTATAAAGCTCATATCCTGACTACAATCTTGGAATGGATATGTGGTTTGCACACTGAAGTTATGTACAGGATTCAACCCATGGTCACAAAATTGAGCCAGATGGGTTAATATTCTTCAACCATCTGGCAACCACTTGAGGGCCATGATCACAAGGCAGTTATGAAATGTGAAGCCAGGGTCACTTCCCAAGGGTGCAGAGATACAAAGTACTATAAATGATATGTCACTCTTCTAAAATGTTTCTATCAATTCCAAATACCAATTTTGTAAGAAAAGAAGTAACAGGGTGAGGAAGAGATACAAAAAACAAAACAAAAATAATAGAATTTACGGGTTTGTACTGGCACAGCATTGTTGAATCGAAATAAAATAGGCATATTTTTAAAATTGAATCAACATGGGGACACAGTGAAAACGAAAATTAAAAAATGTTAAGCCAGATAATTCTGCAAATTCAGATGGATGTCCTCTATCTGGCCATAAATAAAAATGTATCTGGAGTACACATTTTTCAATTAACCCAGACTTACTCTGATTAATTATTCCCCTAGCATCCAATTAAAACTGAGATGTTTAAGGACAGGCATGGTGGCTCATGCCTATAATCCCAGTATTTTGGGAGGCCAAGACATATGGATCACTTGAGGTCGGGAGTTTAAGACCAAGCTGGCCTACATGGTAAAACTCCATTTCTACTAAAATATAAAAATTAGCCAGGCATTTGTGCCGGGCACCTATAAAACCAGCTACTCAAGAGGCTGAGGCAGGACAATCACTTGAATCCACAGGCAGAGGTTGCAGTGACTGAAATCGCACCACTGCACTCCAGCCTGGGCAACAGGGTGAAACTCCGTCTCAAAAAAAAAAAAAAGATAGATATTCAATATCCATTATATTATTTTGAACTTGTCAATATATCTGCAATGAATTATGTTTATATATTTTATCTCTCCAGCAATGCTATAGGTTTCTATGTAATGTCAGCCATTTCACATTCAATCATTGATTCATTCAATAAATATTTATTGAGTATATACCATATTCCAGGCCCGATGCTAGGCACTTGGGGATACATCATAAAAGAGATCAAATTCAATAAAAAATAAAAAACAAAACAAAGTATCCCTTCCTCATGGCACTGGCACACACCAAATTTCCAATAATAGAAGCTGGTACTTGGTCTTAGAATTGTGAATCTGTTATTCCCACTAGCTTAATTCCTTGAATAAAATCAATACAAATAAAGTTTAATATCTTACTTTGCCTTCAAAATGCCAAAAAAAGGAAATGAATTTAATTAAAATAAACAAATTGCAAGTCGACTCAACATTTTTACTTTGGTACAATGATTTAATAGTTATGTTTTATCTTTTATCCCCATTCATTCTCCCTTTTATCTGGCATCAGACCTATGCTGTTGGCACGAGATTCGGCCTAGCTCATTCTAGACTATGAGTGGCCCAAGGAGTAAGCATTGTGACTCAAGAGTCTCCAGGATTTTTCACATTGAGCCAAGAACAAAGGGCTCTTACTTTCATGGTCCTTGAAGATAGGAGCAAAGAGTTCTAACCAAGGACCCACTGTATGTAGAAAGCTGGCCTGGTCTCAAAAAATAAAACCAGCATAAGGGAAATGCTACCAGGTAGCATTTGAGTCCTTGGTTCCACTGAGTCCCTAAGACCAGTTCTCTACCTAGGTCTTCACACAGTTCAGGCTTCATGAGCCAATAAATTCCATTTCATTTACTTAAGCTAATTAATTGGGTTTCTGTCACTGGCAATCAAAAGGGTCCTAACCTTTTGATTAGAAAGGAAACTGAGAAATTCTTCATGGTGGGGACTACCATTTCTAGAAAGCAAGGCAGTACAGATCTCAGCTGGAATCATGGCTCCATCATTCATTAACTGGCAAAATATATCATCTCTCTGAGCCTCAGTTTGCTTTTCTGTAAAATGGAGATAATGATGCTTTCCTGTGGCCGAGAGGAGATATTCTACCTGGCATGTAATAGGTACTCAAAAATACACAATTTTTACATTTGTTTGATAGCCAGTAGCCATTACCTTAAGACTTCCCAGGGAGTATATTTGTATTCAAGTATTAAGATTTTGAAAGCAAATATACACAATTTGCTTCATAATGGTGTTACTTCAGTTTTCACAAAATTCATCTCATGATCTCTAATGAGATAAATTCTCTGAAACTGAATGTGTATTTTTCAGGAAGAAAAAAAATCATTTATCAGGAAAATGATTATTTTTCTTTTATGATTTCATTGTTTAATTCTTCATTTAGTCAATATTTCAGCATGAAAATCAGATTTTTTTTAAGAGAGAGAGGGTCTTGATCTTTCACCCAGGCTGAAGTACAGTGGTGCAACCACTGCAACCTTGAACTCCTGGGCTCAAGTGATCTTCCTGCCTCAGCCTTCTGTGTAGCTGGGAATACAAGCATGCACCACCATGCCCATCTAACTTTTTTCTTTTGTGTAGAGATGCAATTTGGCTATGTTGCCCAGGTTAGTCTCAAACTCCTGGTCTCAAGGAATCCTCTCATCTCGGCCTCCCAAGTAGTTGGGATTACAGGCATTAGCCGCCATACATGTCTCCTAATTTTAAATATAAGAATTAAGCCCATGAATATGTTTGCTTTCTCTTCTCTAAATAGTAATATGAATTTCTCTCTTCAACTAAACAATGTACATGAACATACCTTTCCAATTTTTCAGATAGATTGTCAGCAGAATCAGCAGAAGGGATTTGGTATATGTCTGACAATTCCAGGCGCTGTCTGTATCCTTTCTTCAAAATTGGTCTGGTCCAGCTAAAATAAAGAGAGAAGGATCAGATATTCAATTGATTTGGTCTCCAATACAGATTTGAAGTCTGATACCTATTCAAATTTACTGGCATGTAGAAAATAAGGTACACGCGAATATGATAATAAAATAAGTCAACTTCTATAAATACCAGGCTTCATCTCTTACAGGCTACACCTGTATAAAACATCAACATCTCTGAATTAATGTGACAGTCACTTTGTCAGAGGGATTGGGAATAATGATACGATTTTTCCCAGGGAAAAAAACAAGCTGCTGAACATTCCATATTTAAATTATTTTTTTAAAAAATAACTTCCCCCAAATCATCATATACTAGCAGTTTATAGCAAATTGCTGAAATCCAGCCTCTTCCATTTCAAATATAAAATGAACTCTGAAAGATAAGACAGGCACTTAATCAACAGCCTTATATAATTTTCTTACTGCAGCATAGCATACTCAGCAATGAGCTATTTGTTGAAGGAACTGAGTATAGCCAGAGTTAGTGACTAGTTTCTATCAATTTGTTGACTTAATTATCATGTTTGAATCATTACTTGAGGATAGGACTATAACTTTCTTGTGTTTTGCCTTCTTACTCCATAGCAGCTACACTCATCTGACCTCTAGGCACCAATAAATAACAATTTATAATGGAAACTAGTAAAGTTGTCATGGGAAATCACTATGCAGTATACCCTAGTGATTTTTACAAATATTGTTTCTAACTATTGAGGATAAGGCACAATAATCTGTATAAAGAGAGGAAAATCTAGAAAGAAGAAGGGGGAAGAGGGAGCAGAGGAGGATTGTGAACTCAATCATATACAAAGAGAAATTTCTAAATAAAATTCAAGAGCATGATAGCATTCTCAGGTAAAATTTTATGTATTTATTAAAGAAAGGAATTGAACTTGGATTTAGAGAGTCCCAAACCTATGCTTTTTTCCTCAGCATCTTTCTTTTCTCTGGAGAAATCTAAAATTTGGCATAATTCAGACCTTATTTGGTAATGTACCAAAATGCACTTTAAACCACCAAAAATCAAAAGGGAGTGTCTTAGCAATATTTGAGAAGCAAGATAAATCCATAATAGAAAATATATTCTAGCAAAGCCATTCAAACAAAAAGAGAAAGTTCTATGCCAAATGCAAACATTTGACATTGTTCTGGGGCAAAACTTTGCAGGTGGCCCTCACGTCCAACCTCAATGCTCCCACCCTAAAGGTCCAGGTCCTTCTTTACATTTCCTTGGTCTGGAACTTCTTCAGGAGGCTCCTGCCCTGGGTTCCCAATATCTCTACAACTTGTTCTTCATTGAAACTTAACTGAATTAGGGCTTCAGGGTTAAATGACTTCATTAACTATTTCTTACTAAGATATTAACGAGTGACTATAATTTACTATGTCCTATTTTTCTCTTAATTTGCAATATCTGCATTTTAACAAGAGCTTTCTTTAATAAAGAGTAATAATTAGGTTTAGTCTTCGTTGCCCAATCTGATTCATTTGTAATTTTTCCTGGAGAGCAATAATGAAAATTGTTGAGGCCAATCTGAATACAGCAGGAAAATGAGTGCCATGATCATGCAGGGTCTTCAGTGGGCATCATCTGAGAAAATGATGGCACACCTATCTGGTGCACACTATCCCAGTATCTAACATGAAGAACAAAAGGAAAGTTGAAAATATAGGTAGCAGTTAGGCTGTAAAAAAATCTGGGACATCAATTTATGATATAATTTAGATTATGAGCCCTTGTAAACAGCCAAGAAGTGAAAACGTGAAGTAGTGTGTATTAATAATAAAAAACAGCATATATTTAGCACTTTCCAAAGTCCCTTCATAAACATGAGCAGGTTGTGGCTTTCACTGGAAAATCTTCTTAAATGGGTAGAAAAAAAAGGGATCATTGCCCAATTTTAAGGATAAAAAAATGGAGGCTTAGAGATGCTAAATTTGTCTAGACTACTAAATGGCAAGCCTAGATTTTTCCGCATTTTTCTGACATCATTCATTCGTTAACCATGTTCAGCTTTCCCTATTTAAGAAAAAAAAGTATGCTGGGTTGTGCTAGACAGACAGCTGGGAGAACAGCCTGAAAACAGGAAGAACAAAAGATAGCAGACTGCATGTAGTGATGTTGCATGTAGGCAAATATTTAACAATCCCCTCTCCCGAAAACAAAAACAAAAACTGACTTACAGCATTTGCTAATTTCTATGGTGTAAATACTCTCACCGTCACCATATTAAACCAACCAAATATAAAGTCATTGAACACAAAATCAGGAAGAGATACACAGTTGTATATTAGAATATACTACAATGAAAGTACAATAGAATATAGTCCACCTTTCAAAGACAATGAACACGAATAACCTTACTAGCATAGATAATAGTAAAATGTAAAATAATTAGGAAGTCATAACTTTTGAGTTTTTTAATACATTTGTTTTAATAAATTTATTTAATTATAAGTTAAAATAATTTAAATAATGGCCATGTCTAACAATCAGCTCACAAATTTTCCGAAAATTTAACAATCAGCTCAGCTGGAAAGAGCCAAGTCCAGCAGATCACTGACTGCCAGATGTCTGAAAGGCTTAAAATGAAGGTAACGGCACTGTGGATGGAAAGAAAAGAACCTGTAGAACATTTAGTAAAAAAGGAAAATGTGCTCCCACTATTAATTAATAAAGTCTGCATTTTCAATATGTTTGAAATTATTAAAATATGACAGTATGTTTACAAATGAACAGAAATTCACTATCTGTCAATACCATACAAAAAAGGCATTTTCATTAAATTTAAAAATAAATCTCCTCAATCTCTTTTAAAAGATATGGACCATAACTCTTTTGGTCCATATCTACAACCCAGTGACCATTCCCATAAATGGACAGTTCATTTCAAAGAAACACAATTTGTGGGCTGCTTTTATAAAAAGCTTCCTGTGTTATCTGTGCCCATTTTTATAAGTTATGTTACACCATGACACACAGTTTGGGTTAGCAAGAATGTCATAGCCCAGCATCATCAAACCAAACAAATTCAGTAATATAAAGACTTAAGTTCACCATCTATAATTATTAATATCACTTAGTATTTCCTGGAATGTTGACTACAAAAAACCTATAGTTGTGTCCTGAAATATAAATTTGGTTTAAGGTAAATAATGATAACTAAAATCCATTAAGCATACGCTGCCCAACAATGACCACAGAGTCATCTTAAGAAAATATTTTATTTTGTGAGGTTAAACCAATAAAATTGAATGAAAATTCTGTCCCATCAAGGAGTTCTCCATGCCCACTTCAGGCCAGTCTTAGAAATAAAAAAATAAAAAATAAACAGACATCTATACTTAGACACTTTATGAACTATTAATTAGTGCAAAATTCCAGTCACCCTTCCTTTTGAAAAACCGTGAGTATATTAAACAAATCTAGAATTTTAAAGTGCACAGTCAGGACTTTTACTTCAGTATTTCTTCCACTAGAAATCAATGGTCATCCAGGTGTTTCATGAGACAAAGCAGATACACCTGGAATAACCAAAAAGCAATAAACTTGGCTCTGCCTTTCACTTGCCCCTGCTGTCTTCTCCTCTCACCTCTAGTTCATCTTATCCTTCTCCTCCATTCATAACCAGCCACTACATATTGACAATAGACTTGTAAACTGGTCTACTTAGAAATTTTGTTCAAAGTTCTGGCTCTTTCTTTCTTTCTTATTGTCCTTCGCTTGTTTGTTTGTTTGTTTTTGTAGAGACAGGGTCTCACCAGCCTGCCCAGGCTTGTTGCAAATTCTGGGCTTAAGAGATCCTCCTGCCTTGGCCTCCCAAAGTTCTGGAATTACCGGCATGAGCCATCACACCCAGCCTAGTTCTGGCTATTTCTAACAGAAACTAACTAATCATTCATTATGTGGTAGCAGACAGAGATCTATAAGGCATATGAATTTTTACTATTTTTAAGTTTTAAACTAACTTTGAAAATAAAGTGTAGCATCCTAGATACACTGTTCTGTTCATTTAACTATAAGAGATTTCAGATTTTATTAAGGAAAAGCCCTATCACTTGATTTTTAAAACACACATATACACACACACACACACATACACACACATACACACACACACACACACAAAGATGTCACTATATTTAGTAAATTTCGTTTCTTAGGACAAAACTTGCAATTTTCATATAAAGTGACTTGTAATTCCTTACAAAGAAAAGAACTTGCCAATTATAATCACTATTAAAGCTTTGATTTTCATACAACATATCCTCCTAAAGTCATATAATTAAACCTTATAATCATTTTTTGATTTGACATTTGCCTTTTATTAATTCAACAGAGACATCTGACATTTTCATCTGCTAAAACTTCAGATGAAGGTCAGATATCAGATCTTTTCAAGTCAAAATGATTTTTAGTGTAGAAAACAACCATGCTTCCATGTATTTAACATTACTTTTTATTCAACTAGGTAAATAAAGTAAAATGTAATAAAATAAAATATCAAATTAAAACCACTAGTTGCATGACACTTCTCCCAAATACTGACATGTTAATACACTTAGACTAATAGCCTTTTTCCTTTCTGGATGAAATAACTAATACTTGAGGAACTAAATATAGATTAAACTAGTTTGTGTAGACAAATTCGAATACATTAGAAATTTTCTCAGCATCAAATGTATTTGCCATGAGTTTGAAATAGGCCACGTGATCTGGATAGTCCTAACCAAAAAAGAAAAAAAAAATGTTGAAGGGAGGGAAAGGAAAGAGACTCATTGGAAGAGATTATGATCATAAATCCCAAACTCCTAGAGCACAGCTCTACCACTTTGCTTTAGTAATTCTGATAAATCACTATGATGGGGAGGGTTGATTTGAGACTAAAATTCATCTAGTGTCTATAAGGATATTTTTCTAAAATCATAAATAATGTTTTGAATGTCACAATTATTTTACCCAATTTAGATTCAGTGTTATTTAGTCAGATGTATTTTTCTCAAAGAATCATAATAAAAATAAGACTTGACAAAGTGATAGCATCCAGCACTCAAAAAGTCCTGTGTAAAACTTGTAGGCTTCAAGAATTCAATTTAAAATCACAGCATTGGGATCAAGTTGCTAATTTCCCCTCCTCTTATTCCATAAAGTGTTTAGCAGTGTTTGCTGCTTCTCCATAAAATGGTGAATTTATAAGCAATAACCACTTGGTCAGCTTAATCAACTTTAGAGAGTATATGCTTACTAAAGAGAAGCCATGTGTGTGTTTGAATTAATTGTTCCCAAGGCTTAATTTTATCAAGGGACTTGTAGAAGTTCTTTTTCTTTCTCTAGATAAGTAAACAGCATTAAAGTGGTCAATTAATTTCAGAAGCTCTGCAGAACTAATTATTTGCTGCTAAACAAAAGATTTTAAACCAATACTGAAAAATCTTCTGGAGGTCCAGGATTTACAACCGTACAGGCACCCTAATGGAAATTAATTTGTTAACTTCATGCCTAATGAATCCAAACATTAAATAGAAAATCGATCTACTCATTTCATAAGCTGCTTCTAAAATATAAATATTATTAGGAACAGAAGCATATTAAGAAAATATCAAAAATATATTTTCTTTTTTGCTTCTCTAGAGGCTCCAATATTTAACAATAGTATGCATAACTTTGGAAGGAAGAAATTCTTTTTCATTAAAGAAAAGGTACCTATAATTATAATGCATTGATTGCTATGGGTAACTACTAACATAAATTTTCTGGTCAAATATATTCTAACTCTATGATTTTCATGTAATGCTATCAATATTAATTTTCTATAAAATCACTTTTTCTTTCTCAACATGATTGTCAGAGTAATGTTTCACCCTGAAGAATACAAATCCCTGGTCGCCTGATGCCTACAACAAATCTGTTACTGAAAAAAAAAAAAGAAAAACTGAACTAAAGATTTTAAGAAGAAACACAGCCCTGGCTTGTAACCTTTTCTCTATTATTTCCCATCCATGTAGCCTTGGAAAAAGCTCTTAAGATCTCTCAGCTGCAGTTCCTACTGGAGATAATAATTACCATGACTACTATTGCTGATGTTCATGGGAGCCAAATTCAATGTTGTCTGTAAAGCATTATGACTGTACATTTTTACATGCTTCTTCATATCAACTCCTTGGCTTTGGTTTAATTTTCAAAGCACCAGAGATTATTATTGGGATTATAACAACAATGATAGCTCACATTAGTAGAGTATTCATTACCACGGACCTGCGTAATTTTAAGTATTTCACATACATTATTCCATTTAATGTCCACAACAATTCAAGAAGGAGGTCTTGGTCATATCTCCATCTTACAGTTGAGAAACTGAGGCTGAGGAAGCTTAATTAATTTGTCAAGAGCAGAGTTAGAATTTTTAAAAATAGAATTGTGACACAAAAGCCCACATGTGTATCCAATTTGCCATATTATAATTAATTTTTTTAAGTAGCATACACTTAGATACACCACTAGAAGCGCAAGCAGCAATAACAAAAAATAAATAAATTGGAAATTATCAAAATTAAATACTTTTGTGCTTCAAAAGACACCATCAAGAAAAATTGAAAGAAAATCCACAATCATTGGTGAGGAAAAGAAAAAACCCACGATGAAACACCACTTCATACTCAGTAGGATGGCTGTAATTTTTAAAAGTAGATAATCATAAGTGTTGCAAGTATGTGGAGAAACTGAAACCCTCATACAATGGTGGTAGGAATTTAAAATGATGCAGCCACTTTGGAAAACATTTGAAAATATTAAACATAAAGTTACTATATGGCCCATCAATTCCACACCTAGGTATATGCCCAAAAGAAATGAAAATGTATGTCTGCACAAAAACCTGTACACAAATTTTCATAGCAGCATTATTTATGATAGACAAAAATTAGGAACAACCAAAATATCTATCAACTGGGGAAAGGATAAGTAAAATATATATTCTTATAAATGCAATATTTCAACAATAAAAAGAATAATGCAAGCCAGGTGCTGTGGCTCACACCTGTAATCGCAGCAGTTTAGGATGCTGTAGCAATAGGATCACTTGAGCCCAGGAGTTTGAGACCAGCCGGGACAACATAGTAAGATCCTGTCTTTACAAAAAATTATAAATTAGCCAGTCATGGTGGCACATGCCTGTAGTCTCAACTACTCAGAAGACTGAGGTGGGAGGATTGCTTTAGCCCATGACTTCAAGGCTACAGTGAGCCATGATCACGCCACTGCACATTCCAACCTGGACAACAGAGCAAGGCCCTGACTCTAATAAAATAAAGAAGAATGACACACTGATACATGCTACAACAGGGGTGAATCTTTTTTTAAAAAAAAATATGCTAAGTGAAGGGGGGTGCGGTGGCTAACGTCTGTAATCCCAACACTTTGGGAGACTGAGGCAGGCGGATCATGAGGTCAGGAGATCCAGACCATCCTGGCCAACATGGTGAAATCCCATCTCTACTAAAATACAAAATACTAGCTGGGCATGGTGGCACATACTTGTAATCCCAGCTACTCGGGAGGCTGACACAGGGAAATCACTTGAACCCAAGAGGCGAAGGTTGCAGTGAGCCGAAATTGCCCCACTGCACTCCAGCCTGGTGACAGAGAAAGACTCCATCTCAAAAAAGAAAAAAATGTGTGTGTGTATATATATATATATATACACACACACACACACACACATATATATATATATATATATGCTAAGTGAAATAAGCCAGTCACGAAAGAACACTTTGTTCCATTTACATAAAATTTCCAGAATAGGCAAATCTATACAGATGGAAAGTACATTTGTAGTTGTCTAGGGCAAGCAGGGTAATTTGGAATAAGGAATGACTGCTAATAGGAATGGAGCTTCTTTTCGCAGTGACTAAAGTGTTCTAAAATTGATTATCGTGATAGACAACTCTTTGAATATATGAAAAAAATTATTGAATTCTATGTGTTAAATGGGTAAGTTGTTTTGAATATGAATTATTTCTCAGTAAAGTTATTATTAAGAACAACAGCATTAGAAATCAACTGTCAGTGTTAATATTAGAAAGTTTTACAAAACATTTGATTTTTCACTCCTAGAAATCAAAATTTTCATTATAGTGACTTTGATAATCTAAGCTCTTTTAAATATATTAATAGCTGGTTGGCTACAGCAAGTGATTTAAGATTGCATGCATAGCTCATGAGAAGATCTAAGGATTGGTGACATGCACTGTAAGTTGTGTAAATTGTTTTGTTTTTTTGTCCTCCAGAATCAATGAACTTCACTTCTGGGACTACTATGAATTCAAATAAAAAGTGGTAAAGGCAATAGTATTGTAAAGAAATCAAGAAACATGTACCATTGGCATTGAAAGGCCACTTCTAACAGCTGTATCTAATTCACTCACATGACTTGGATTTCAAAGACTCAAGCACTTAAGAGGCAATAATAAGAAATGCCCCTGCCCCCTCCCAAAAAACCTGACCCATCTTGAAAGATAACAGAAGAAACAAAGCATTGTGATTTATAGTTGATGCCCATCTACTTTAGAGAAGCATCCACAGAGTGCCTTTCCATAATTTGGGGTAGATTTTTATTCTATCGAGGCATTATGCCACCAATAAGAGCCATGAAACTGTAGCTGGAACAACTGGCTAGAAAGAAGAATGATTACCCTATAAACTGCTGCATCCTGTGTGAGTTCATATTTAGGAGCTCTTTGCTCACAAGACAAGGGATACCATTGCTCTCTAATTAGAGATTTTTATTTCCATTGGCAATAAAAATATATTTGAAACCAAGAAAATAAGGAAGAGGGGAAATGGATTGGCCTTAAGATTTTACGGTAGAAATGCCACTGGGTTACTGGCTGGCATTTTTAAAGCTTAAAAAGAGAAACTTGTGCAACTGTCAAAATTTCATCACTATTACTGTTAGACAATCACATTCTAGAGAACAGAAGCAGAGAAGCGGTTTCAAGCATGTCCATTCGTAGCTGAGAGGGAAAAAGGAAAACAAGTTCCACCTCTCCTCTGCCTAATACAGAAACAAAATAGACATTACATGAGTGATATGAGGAGATCTCCCATATGATATATTGATTTAACTTTGCTGGTATTTGTTTTATAATTATTCCATTTATTTGGTATTTCCTCTCTTTTTCTAGTCCTCAAAATCCCTTATTGAAGCTCTTTGTTTACCTAGCTTGTTCAGATACCATCAATAGGACCTAAAGTAAACACTCTCTAATGGGTTTCTCTGTCTTTTGACAGAGAAATACTCCTGTCTTTTCTGAGCCATGGTTGTCTTTCTGGAATTAACTCAACATTTGGAATTAAAGGCATTTGATTTTTCTCTGCTAAAGTGTTTATTGAAAGGTGGAGATGACATTTCTCTTTGGGGACATAAATCCTTTGATAAGCTCCGGGCTATAGAGTCAGGAACCTGTCTGGCATGAACCACTACAGGCAAAGCGCATACTAGACTTTTTTATGACCTTTAAAAACGAAATGATTTAATGACCTCTCACTATGTGTACAAAAAAATCACTGTTTATTAAATCCTTTCTAGCACTTGCTTGCAAGTTACTGCATTGAATTGACTTTTCCCAAATTTAAAAAAAAAACACTGTGTAATTCTTCCTGATGCAGTTTGGGGATTTTCACTTGTTTGTTCATTGGTAAAATAGAGACTAGAAGTGACCTCAAAAATGTTCTAAGATGAAGATGATTAACAATACTCCAAGGATAATACTAAAACTGATGCTGCATCACAATGACAAAGCTGGTGATTTTCAAAATTCAATTGTGATAAAGTTGGTCTCTAGGATTCTGTCTGAAATCATCTAAACAGATAAAATGGTCAGTCAACTCCGGAATTTTTCTCATCTGTTGTGATCTTTCCTTCACCCTCATCTGTTTATGTTCTTTGCTCTGTTATGCTGTTACGTTACGGCTACGCATGATTATTTCTCAGAAGGATTCCAAGAACATCATGGCATTGGATTCAGACTTCCCAGTGGCAGCTGATTTCCCATTTTCAAACTAAACATGGAATTAGGTTCTTGGTGGCATTTTAACCCTTTTTTTCTTCCACTGTTATTACTTAACCCTCAAGAAAACAAATTGCGAAGTACTGCAAATTAAAAGGTAGAGCTAGCATCTTCTTTACTTCTCCTTTTTGGGAGCAGGAGAATGTAGGTAAACACATTGTGTGACTCACGATTTAAGTTTCATCTTGTTCTTGAGTTTGAGGACCAATACTACTAAAGCTATTTTCATTTTCTTGAAGCCTTGTTATCACTGGGAGGGAGACCAATGGCAAAGCTTGAGAGAGGCAGGATTGGTCAGAAGCCCCGGATTCCCACAGTGAATCCCAGAGATGAGGAACAAGACAGAGGCAGAGAACATAGACAGCAATTGAGTCAAGGTTTACCAAGGAATTAATAAAACTGTACTGCAACAGCCTTGCTTTAAATCCCTTTTACTTCATATTTACGTCTTTTTTTTCATAAAAGCAACATATACTTAAGTAAAGGTCTGCAAAACACTTAAATAGCTATTTTTCCAATAGCAAAAACACAATAATGGATAATTGATTCATTAACCAATTCTAATAAGCAATTTAAGAATTCAAAATGTTCACCTTTGCAATCAGGTCATTAAAAGCACAAAGCATGATAATTTGGAGAAAATACATTTTATAGGCATTTCAGAATTTTTTTTCTACCTCAAAATGTTATAATCTCTTGCATCCATTCACGCTTTAGGAAAATGAACTTTAAAAGCAATGTGCCAGATTCTCTTCTTTTTGAACTCTGTAGGAGCTCCCTTTGAATGAAACTATTGACTTATTAGGCATGAAAAAGATTATCCTATTACTATCACTGGGCATGGCATTCTTTGGTTCAGCCACATCGCACCGAAAAAAAATGATAACTTACTTAAAATAAAACTTAGCCTCTATTTTCAAGAAGCCTCAAATGCATGGAAATAGTCACATATAAATTATGTATGTGTGAGTCTCTCTGAAGTCTAGGTTAATTCCCTGCGGTGTGCTCTATTCTATCCTGTACTTCTTCCATCTGAGCCTTTACCACAAAATGTATATTTACTTGTCTACCAATCCCCCATGTTTCCAAGCACCCTAGACTATAAGGTCCACAAGAAGAAACACCTTATAGATCGTGTGTGTGTGTGTGTGTGTGTTTTTTAACTACTGAATCCCCTGCAGGAGGCATGGAACATAATTGATATTACAATTTGCTAATTTCTTTCCCTCAGAAGACTCACTTCTTGAGGACAATGTAGATGTAATATCTATCTTTCTATCTCCTTCATTTTGTTCAGTGCCTGGGACAGAGCAGAAATTGAACAAATTAATGCCTCAATTAATTAATTACACAAACGTGGTATTTTTATAGCCCACATAAGGACACTGATTGCAAAAAGGTGCTGCTTAGCTGTTACTCCTGTTCAGAAATATTAAAACCCCAAATAAAAGAGGTAAAACATTTTTCAATTCTATAGTAAACAGGATGCAAATGTGAGGGTGTCTATACCTGTCCAGAGACCATTCTTTAATAATGTTTCTTCTCTTTTTCTGAGTCCTAAAGTTGATCATCCTAAAGCTTCCAGTCAACATTATTTAATTCTCAATAAAATGTTTTCATATGCAACATTCTCCATTATCAAAATATTCTTCCAAACGTGTGGCCTTCATCCTATTGTTAGTGGACATGTACCAAAATTTCATAAATGGAAAGTTATTCTTCAATCCTCTCAAGAGTAAAAGGTCCTTTTTCTTATGATCCTCTTAGATTGTTCCTGTATCGTGTCACTTAACATCCTCTGCAACGTCTCCATGCTATTCATGGACTACTATATATGAAGTACATATAGCTTTTAAAAGCTTTCATAAATTACATGTATTATACTTTATGGTTTCAAATTACTTCCATATGTCATTCTGCTCCTAAAGACTGTTATTGATTGTTATAGGTTGAATTGTGTTTCCCCCAAAAAAGATATGTTTGAGTCCTAACCCCCAGTACCTAAGGATATGACCTTATTTAGAGATAGGATCTTTACAGAGGTAATAACATTCCAATGAGGTCACTAGAGTGGACCTTCCTCCAATATGACTGGTGTCATATTAATAGGAAAGAAGTCTGGACACAGAGACAGGCACACAGGGAGAACATCATGTGAAGACAGAGATCAGCATGATGCCTCTGCATGTCAAAGAAGGCCAAGGATTTCTAGCAAACCACCAGACGGTAGGTAGGGGAAAGGCATGGAATAAACTCTTCCTCGTGGGCCTCAGAAGAAATCAAACCTGCCAAATCAAAGCTGCCAACCCCTTGATCTTGCACTTCTAGTCTCCAAAACTGTAGGATAATAAATTTCTGTTCTTTAAGCCACCAAGTTTGTATTTTTGTTATGGTAGCCCTAGTAAACTAATACGCTGGCCCTAAGTAACAGAGAAATTCCATGTTAGGACAATGCATACAAGGGGACAAATGAACAAAGGTTATACTCTGAGTATATAAGATACAGTCATGTTCTGCATGACGTTTCAGTCTACAGCAGACTGCATATACAATGGTGGTCCCATGAGATCATTACATAGTATTTCTAGTTCACCTTTTCTGTGTTTAGACATGTTTAGATACACAAACACCACTGTGTTACAACTGCCTGCAGTATTCAGTACAGTAACAAGCTGTACAGGTTTGCAGCCTAGAAGCAAAAGGCTACATCATATTGCCTAAGTGTGTAGTAGGCTATACGACATCTAGGTTTGTATAGGTATACTCTGTAGTATTCTCAGAACAATAAAATTGCCTAAGGACATATTTCCCAGAATGCATCCCCATTGTTAACTGACATATGCCTGCAAATGTAAAAGCTGGGGATAAAAGTCAATGGCAAACCAAAGGATACAAATGTAGAATTGGGGGCAGGGGCATTTGTAGGAGGAGTGTGACATCCATAATTCAGAGAAAGCACTGGGTATAATTCATAGGAGAGCAAGGTTAAATTTAGAGAAGAAAGGTACTTTTCTCAGCACCCAGACAGAAAGATGAAAAGGTGCTAGATTATAATAATGCTGTTGTTGCTGGTAACAGTGCTTACCATTTATTAAAGACACCCTATGTCTGGCATTATTTGCTATCACTTAATGCATAGAAAGTGCTTACATAGAGCGATGGTTAATTTTATATGTCAACTGGGAGGGTGTTTCTGGATGAGATTAACATTTAAATCAGTAAACTTTGGGTAAAGCAGATTGCCCTCTCTAATAAAGATGAACTTCATCCAATCAACTGAAGGCCTGAATAGAACAAAAAGACTGCCTTCCAGAGAAAGAGAGAATTCCCCAACAGACTGCCTTTGGACTTAAACTGGAACATCAACTCTCCTGAGTTTCCTGCCAGCTGATCCATACTGCAGATTTTGGATTTGTTAGCCATCATAATCATGTAAGCCAATTCTTTATAATAAATTGTGTGTGTGTGTGTGTGTGTGTGTGTGTGTGTGTACCATTGGTTCTACTTCTCTGGAAAACCTTGACTAATATACAGAACAAATGCTCAATGAATTTTCCATATCACAATACTATGCCATGTTAAGATAAGGATAACTCATTGTACTGATGAGAATAGCTGAGGTTGAGAGAGATTAAGTAAATTGCCTAAGATCACATTGTTAATAAGTGACAGAGTTAGGATTCCAGCCAGGTCTGTCTGATTCCAAAGTGCATGCTCCTTCCATCATATATTGCTAACTGAGAGTTGACAATGAAGATAAAAATTAAGTAGAATATGAGATCATTTTCTAAGGATACAAATGAGTGAAATGAGGGATATAAGGGAAGATCAGGAACAACCAATATGGGGGAAGAATTAGGTCAGTGGTTTTCACACTGTGAGCCCCAACATCCAGTGTTCTCTAGAGATATTTCAGTGAATTCAACAACTTCTGATTTGAAATGTATATGTTTTAAAATATTATTTTATAGATAGGAACAAAAAAAATCACCCATTCTCAAATGTGTGAATATATGTTAATTATAGCACACTAGATTCATCCAGACATTATCCTGGGCTGTCAGGCTAATTTGTTTAGTATCCACTATGTAGGAAAGCTTCTGCTGACATCTCTTTGCATATATTTAGACCTGTTATGATCTGTTATTGGTTATCTCTGCACTGCATTAGTGAGCATGTCATTACAGCATACGTGGGCCAAGCTCAGTTAATAGCCCATCATATCTTGGACATACCTGTTTGCACAAGGTCTCATCACAGCATAACAGAGTTGTACAACACCCAGGGAACAATAACAAGCCACATATGATATTACCATGGTTTTATAATACTTTATCATGCTTACTTGCTTTAAAGTGATATTGGTTATAGGATTCACCATCAATTTAACGATAGCCTTTTCAAAAAGAAGCACTATATTAACTATACACAGTTTTTAGAAATTAACAATATTATGCACTTGTTCATGCAATCACCTACCCACTTTCTTCTTCAGCATCATAATTAAAGTTTTAGTCTAAGCGTTCTTCATATTCAGACCAAAAATATTCTTCTGAGTCACTCTCAGCCTTTCAGAGCTATGAATAGGGTTACAGTGACAAGCTGCATTCATAACACCTCCACCTGTAGGACAGGCAGTATAATTTCAAGGCATAATAAAGTGCTGAGCTTAGGCAACTTCTACTTTAATTACATTGCTTAGCATGCCAGACAAACTTCAGACTAAATATTATGTTTTATTTTTTCCAAACTAGATCACAAAGTAATTTATCCCAAGAAGTTTCAAGCAACAAACTAACTTTAAGTCAGCCTTGTGGTATGCAACCAATGCAAATAATTCAACTGAGGTCACAGGAATATATACATTTTATGTATTGATAAGTTCCCATATTACAACTTATTCCTAGGCCTGGTGGTGGACAAGTTTCTTTTGACATCAATTATAAAAGGCGTCTCAATTTCAGAAACATAACACTGTGAAAAATACAAGCATGGAGGATCAAGAAAATTGCACATAAATGTTATACAAAATCACCGTAGCCTTTACTTTAGAGCACTACATTAACTGTTTCTTTGTACATATGGGAGCGTTATTATCTTTTATTGCCGCTTCTGTTTTTATGTACTGCAGTCCCATGGAAGATTTCCTTTGAAAATTGATGAAAATATTGTTTTTTAAACAACTGTGAAAAACATTGCCCTGGGAAAATGCAAGACACAAGATAGATAAGATAGAGCCTTTGCCTTGAAGGACACATTAAAAGACGCATAGTCCAAAAAAAAAGAGGCAATGAAATGGTCAACAAATGCTTGTAAGTCAAAAATTATTCTGGAAAATAATTTAATAACTGTTAAGCTACCATTTTCTTCTCCTGAAAAGTCCATTTTGCATGTCTAAATGTTTCACTTACTTCTAAAATTATTCAATTACTGAACACAATAATGTTATAAAAGCCTTAAAATATTTTCTAGATCTTTATTTTAAACTAAGAAAGACTAAAAACTGTATCATTTTAAAACGTATTGCATTAGAATTTAAATAAAGGTATTTTGCAACATGTGACAGTTACATGAAAATCAAATTTTAATGTTCATAATAAAGTTTAATTGAAACACAGCCATGCTCATTTGTTTGTATATTGTCTATGGCAGAGACTTATGTGGCCCATAAAGTTGAAAATATTTACTATCTGGTCCTTTACACATAAAAGTATAGCAATAAATTTTGGTTGAAAAAGTGATGCTTTTGTGTTGGTATTGTTTTAATTTCTAGAGTTTATAAAGATGTTTAAAATAAATAAAATGTACAAAGGGAGTCCCCCATATAGTTTCTCCACCTTGCTTCCTCTAGAACTGTGGTTGCTAATCCCAGTCAACATAGGCTTCATTTTTGTGTCACACCCATAACCAATGCTGGACTCCAAGGTCTGGCCCTTGAATCACCTCTAAACACAGCTGTCAGTACCCCTGGGATTCCACCTATTATGCCTAATTTTCACGTATTTGCCTGACTGGTACCAAATGAAATTCTAGAGTCTCTTTTCGAAATTCTTAAGCCTTCACTAGGCCTTTGGAAGTAGATATAAAGTCAGGTAGGAGGTAGCTGCACTTCTAGGCAGTGCTGAGAAGGAACTCTGCATATTTAACAAAGATCAAAGTTTTAACATAAAACAAGGATATATAACCTTTTCAAAAGTAATGAAAACCTTCTTTTAACACACACAAAAACCTCATCATAGTAGGTGAGGTCCTATTTTTATTCAATCACTGGAGACAGCATCTGAAGTCCCAAGCAGATTTTCATAACTCATTAAAGTTCTATGACCTCTCATATGTTGTGTCCCATGATGTGAAAAGCACTGCCTAAAGAAGTGAAGTTATCAGGAGGTTCAGACATCAGTTAGCAGGTTATATAGGAGGGTTACATAGGAGAGTTCTAAGTAGAACTTCTAAGTAGAATTTAACCAGTACCATACCTAAAACTCAGCTGCTTGTTCCTATTACTCTCAGGTCATGCTATGCCACAATAAGGTCAAACCTGTGGGCACACTAAATATTTATAAAACTGTCACCTCAGACAT
Source organism: Aotus nancymaae (assembly GCF_030222135.1). NCBI lineage: Eukaryota > Metazoa > Chordata > Mammalia > Primates > Aotidae > Aotus > Aotus nancymaae. The sequence goes on from NW_026988413.1 coordinate 38,991,315, forward strand.
CTTATAACTCTTACCTAAGGCTAAGCTCTAAATCACTTTAAAACATTTTCAAATAACCATCTTACCTGACCCTGAGCCAAACACATCATTTCCTTTTCTGTTTTTGACAGAAGTAGAGTCTCATAGGTCTCCACTCCTACTCCATACTTTCTTCTCCAATTAAATTTTCTCATTCAGTAAGCAGCACCACTATCCCCTCCATTATCCAAATCAACAAATCTAGATGTTATCTTTAACTCTTCTCCTTTCCTTTTCCACTGCTAATTAATTACCAAACCAGTTGATTTTACCTCCTTTTAAATCTCTCTCGCTCTCTCTCTCTCTCTCTCCCTACTGCCACTCTTTCAGTTCATCTTTTCTTTTGCAAAACTGCAACAGTATGTGAATTAATTACGTCCCTCCCCTGTTTAAAAGTCATGGCTTTTCACTTCCAGTATGATCAAGCCCAAACAAAGCTTACAAAGCCCCTTATGTTCTGGCCCCTTTTAGAGTTTCCAGACCCATCTCCCACAAATTTCTGTCACACATTTTATGTTCCAGTCATAGGGAACTTCTCAGGGTTCTTCGAAGGTGCCATGCTTACTCATCCTGACATTCCTCCACACTATCTGTTCAAATTTTTCCTAACCTATCCCTACCCTCTTTGGATAATTCCAATTGAATAACCTCCTTTAGATGTGACTGCAAAAGACACTTCCGCCAGCAAGCCTTCCTTGACCAGCCTTAGATTAGGTTAAGTGCCCCAGCTGAGTGCTTCTATGAAGCCCTTGAGAAACCTGGGTTTCACATAATTTGTTTCATAAAGGGCAGCAACAATTTCCTTCTGTCTACTTCTACCTTCGTAATGTTTCACTTAGAATACGGAATTCAAATCAGATTATCTTCCAAGTTAGCCAGAATCATGACCACAAAAGAAGTACTGCTCTATCTCAGCTCTTTGGAGCAAGCTATGGGAAAATTTTCTGGCTATATCCAGGTATAGTTTTAAGGCTGAGAGTTCTAATAATCCTATGGACCTAGCAAAAATCTTCATTTCCTTACCCCATGAGCAAGGAATTAGTAAGCCTGCTATCCCACAAAGGCTAAGTCAGAAGGGACACAAGAAAACTTCGATGGAATAATTGTTTTAAGTATTAAAAATCTGCCCACGGTCTCAGTTGCTTTGACTCCTTTTTATCAAAATGATGCCAGCACTGCAGGACTGTTGAATGTCATCAATCTACAATATACATATGTCTCCAGGGTTGATCACCATGAACTCATAACCATCACAAAAAGATCTTTATTAAATTGTTCCATGGAAGAGTCTCGAAATGGTCTGAATATCGTACTAAACAAATTATAAAAGGCCCTGACATACAAAGTTTTTGAATCTGAAATTGTAATTTATGTCAAAAGATAGTAATAATAGAGCTGCACAGAAAATAGGAAATTTGACACGCCTTGCAACTTGAATACAGCTGTGAAAAACTCTGAAAAAAAGATTTTTCAGAGCTCTGTAGGAATGTAATTCTCTACATCAAGCAAGCTAATAGTAAATTAAATTTGTACAAGCTTCTTGCTAAAAGAAGCCTAAGCTCTTTGCTGACACAAAGCCCTACAGTAAAGCCACTTCGTAATGCCAGTTTCACACTGAAACAACTATGTGGTACATTGATTCTAGAGTGCTGAAGAGAACCAATTGAAAGAGCAATGTTTTCTTCCATGATAATGCACTTGACATATTTGTAAATTGATCTTTCTGCCAAGATTTCCAAACAACCAGACCTTTATCATAGTCTGTTTTCCCCTCTTGACCTCATTGCATCTCAGAGGTTTTGCTCCAGGAAGATGCCCTACACAGATGCATTGGGATAAAAATTGCCAAAATTGCTGCTGAGTCAGAGAAGTTTTTAAAGTTTGACAACCAATATATAACTGCATGCTAAATAGTTAACATCCTTCCCTGATGGTTTTGCAATACTGTGCTTATATTATAGCTCTATCATACTGAAATTACAGGCTCTTGTGAAAGACACTAGCAATAATAACGCATTTTATAGCAGTGTTCACTCAAGGACCTTTAAACAAGTGTTAACGTTTATGTATTGAATATTATTACACTGTTCCACTCCCTCCCATAAAACATAACTGGAAAACTGTGATTTCCCTAGTGTAACAGTTGGCTCTGAGGGATATTTTGACTGTCACATCAAACATAAAATATTGATGAAGCAGCTAAGAAAAATAGATTCCACTTCTCTCTTTAGCAAGGAATTAAATATTAAAACTACACTATGCCTTATAAGTATATAAGAATATTCCTTGAGTCAAGTGATTAATAATTTAACTAGCATATATAAACTATTGGAATAAACTTCAAAACAAAGAAGGACTTTTTAAAACTTGTGAAATTGACTAAAAGAAACTTAATTATATAATTATACATACACAGATATTTTATATATAAACATAAGTAATTATAATTTTAGTCACGTATCATGTACAGGAGGTACTTTTAGAACTCTGAGAATTAAGTTAATCAAAATTGACACAAAATTAACACATATTCCCAGCTGAAAAAACTCAACTGTGTAATAACAAAACACGGTCAGCAAAAGGAAGATGAATGGAAGAGACTACTGAGGGACTGGTGTAGAAAGTCAACATTTGTTAGTGTTCAGGCAACATTGTTCAAGACAGAAGGGCTCCTATTCCAGAGGTGGCCTCCTCCAATTCCTACAGGATATAAAGCCAAAAGAGAATATGGACACCCTGGGCTGTCCACATTGTTGGCATTTGCCCATGGACTGACTAAAAGGACTTAGAGTAATCAGGAATCTTGGCAGCTGTACATCACAACATAATTGTTCAACACATATTGGCCTTTGTTTTATGCATCTATGTTAGTTTGATTTGGACAGCCTAAGGTTTGTCTGAGAGACAAACCTAAGATAATGCATATGTATTGATCAGAACTAGACTAAACCCTTGCTTGAGTAGCCAACTAGTCTCCCACGGCAACATTTTTACAAACACCCACAACAAACTGCAAAAATATTTATGGCTCAGCCATAATTTTAGCTTTCCTCAAAAATTGCAAACGTAAATAAAATGTAAATATAAAATCATCATGATGAATTCGTAATAGTGTATTGTAATTTATATAACCAAATAAGTGTGGTCCCATTAAAAATGGTCATCTTTACAAATCTTTCATAATATACTTATTATTATACTTCAATTGCTCGGAGCACTTAGTTCTCTTCATTAAGCACTGTCTTTAGGCTGACAGGGTGAGGTGACTTATGCCTGTAATCCCAGTATTTTGGGAGACCAAGGTGGGAGGATAACTTGAGGGCAGGAGTTCTGAGAGCAGCCTGGGCAACTCAGTGAGACACTGTCTCTATAAAACTTAAAAAAAAAAAAAATTAGCCAGGCGTGGTGGCACACACCTGTAAACGTGTAGTCCCAGCTACTTGTGAGGCAAGATAGAAGGCTCACTTGAGCCCAGGGGGTGGAGGCTGCAGCGAGTTATGATTGCATCACTGCACTCCAGCTGGGGCAACAGAGTGAGACCCTGTCTTTTAAAAACAAACAAAAGAATTGTCTTTAAAGTTTGCAATGCAGTTTTTTTGATGAAAACACCTAAAATTAGGTAGCACTTGGATGTTAACAAAGGAAATTGTGATGAAAAATCTTCATATTTTCAGAGTGAATTTGATTTTGTTATACAGTCAAAGTCACTTGGAAGCAAGTCCAAGAAACTAGTCTGAGTAATATAATTTTTAACCTAAAGCAAGCTATGAATATAAAATAATAACTATAAAATAATGAGGCTAATATATACTAATGAGAAGAAATTTATGCATTATTTAGAAAGGCAATTTCATAAGAAGAGATTCAAAATTATTTTGACCAAAGGCAGAATGTTTAGGATACGAGTGTGGTTTTCATTAGGTAGCTATTTTGAACCAGCATACCTATTCTGACATATAAATTCAGGTGTATTTGTTTTAAAATCTCTCATTACTTTTTGTTTAATAACTACAAAAGCATCTCAAATTATCTTACTGTTAACTTGTGACTTATACTATGTGATTCTTTGATGAATTTCCACCTTAAATCCTAACAATATTTTACTCTTTGGTCTTATTTGAGACTTATCAGCAGAGTTTACAAGAGACCCCATATTCCTTGTAAGAAATCAGTGGCATTTGTATACTTGGATTCTGTGAGGTTCTCATAATTCCTCAGTATAGACCTAGACTTGTAGCACAGATAACATGACCAAAATTCAAATGATGTCAACTGATACACAGTTTGATATACACTCTCACAACTAAACAAAACATGAAAAATTCAGGGCATGAGAGAGGAGACAGAGAAGAACAACTAGAATAACTACCTTAAAAGTTGTGAGAAAACGTAAACTTTAAAAATTGCTCCAAATTAAAAAAGCACAATCTCTGTTAGTGACCATTTATAAATCAATCCCACTTGTATATGAATTATAAATTCTATGCTAATATATTCTGGTTTAAAAATAGCTTCCTATTTCATAAATGTTATTTTCATAAAAATTTCAACTTAATTCACTTGTTTGCCTTGACGTTTACAAACTACCTGAATTTTTCATGGTGAAATTCTCTTAGATTATGTTTATTTTATACATATATGGGTTATGACAGTTCAGATGTCTTTCAAAATTTATACTTGATGTGAAATCCATGCAAAATTTAAAAAGTAAGAAATAACTTATATATTATTTTCCAAACTGTTTTGGTTTTCCAATGACAAAACCTAGACATACAAAGAGATATTCAATACAATCTATAACCCATACCATAACAATTTTACTCTTTTGTGACTCTCAAACTGAAGGGATCCTATTCAGAAAGTTAAGTTCTAAGGCATTTAATACCATATGATAGAAATATGTGATGTGTTTCCTGTATATCCAGTAAGGCCATGTGAAACAGAGTTTTTCATAAATTAAATTCTCATACGGGCCCATTCACTGCATATACAGATTGAGAGTCACAAAATTATACTCAACAAACATTAATTGAGCATATTCTATACATAAGGTATAAGTACTATAATGACTGTAAAAATATAGTAATCCATAATAATAGCAGTTAACATTGGGTTAACTCCTCACATTCCTTTTCTCAAGGGATTAATTCCTATGATATAGATCCTATTAGTCTCCAAATTTTAAAGGTCAAGTCACACAGAGAGACGTTATGGGACCTGCCTCAGGTCACACAGCTACTAAACAGTAGATGTAGGATCTGAATCAAAATAATCTGACTTCAAAGCCTACCACTCTTGAAGACTAAGCAGTACTGCCTAACTTAATGCAGAAAAATACGTTTCCTATACTTTTAGAATTGCAGTCCAGAAGGCCAGAAGGAAATCTGTAATCACTGGTATTTTAGGTGATTGTCAGTTCCTATAAACAGTAGGAACTTAACTTTTAAAAACATACCTATTCTTAGAGCAACTTATGAAATATTTTGGAGAACAGAAATGAGTATGCTCTTAACAAACTTAGTAGGCTTTATAATATATTTTCTTTGCAAACCAACCTGACAGCATTTTTAAAACTACATTAATCAGGTGATTTGTAAAAAGAAAATTATATAAAAACCCACTTTGATAGATCAATAGTAAGTTATTTTTAAGTTAAATAGTATTTAGAATTATCCATGGAATATTCACTCTTCTGAATACTGCATTTTTAGACTGATTGGCATTTAGGTTCCTCAAAGTTCTCTGCTAAAAAAGTCTATTATTTATGCCAATTAACATTCTGATTTATAAGTAGTAGGAAAGCAGATCAATAGATAAGCCAATTTTAAAGATGGAGTAACAAAAGGTGCTATAACATCAACACAAAAAGATAATTCCAAAGAGTAAAGTCCTTCTCTCTCATCCACAGGGAGGAGCTCTCTTTCAAGGGCCAATGGTCCCTCCTTAGCACCGGAGTTCCAGGATTAACTGCACATGCAGAGAACTAAACATAAGAGAGATATGAAAGCTAAATTCCTTCCCCTCTACAGACATATATGAGCTATTTATAATATATTTGACTTTTTTGATACATCTGTATGCATATTCATTGGGTAATTATGAGTCAAGTAAGGTCCCATGAGAGAGCTGTACCTATTCATTCATTCACACAGGTAAAATAACAGGAACAAAGTAGATGCAATATTCAAAGAACACTTCAAATATGAAGTGCTACATCTAATAACACTTCGCCTAAGATTCCAAACTTAGACACTATTTTAAAAAATAATTAAAGTTTGCAAGCTTCTATGGCTCATCACATTAGGATATGAATACAATTTATTAAATGTCAGTTGGATATAACTTCAGTATCTATTCCTATGGTTTTTAAAATTTATAGCTTGTAAAGTTAACTTTTTCAAGATAACTATTTCAACAAATTGGCTTTCAATTTTTAAAGGAAGCATAATTTACTTGTGGCAAATACTAAATTTACTCAGTCTCATAGCAATAAATACTTTAAGCATATATTTTCTACCTACCCCCCAAAAGTTTCTTTTGCAGAATTCAGTCAAGAAACGTTTTCTGAACACCTACTATATGCAGGTATGGTACCTGTATGTGCCAAGAAGACAATCAAGTGTTCAAGGCTTGAGGGGGGGAACCAATAAACCACACGTATTTGTTATTAACAAGTTTTTTAGTTTCTTAGAAAAATCAAAGAAAACCACATAGAAGCATATCTGGGTCTTGAGATTCTAACTTTTCAGTTGCAAGTAGATGTGGCTCTATTCAATCAGCTTAACTTCATTCTTCCATCTCTTCTTAATGCTGTTTCATGCCACTATACCCACATTTTCTTTCAAAACAATGAATGATAGAGCATCTTTTTAAAAACTGCTTGTTCCATTTCCCCAAACCCAGCCCATACACACGCCCTCCTCTTTCGTGGGCACGTGTCCTTCCAAAGCTCAGTTGGCCACCCTCTCACCTGAAAAAAAGTTTGGAGACAACGCTGGCCTTTTCCAGAGGCGACCTCTGCATGGTCTCTCGGGCGCTGGGGTCCCTGCTAGGGCCGACTGGGCTCAAGCTCCCAATGCCAAAGGACCTACTCTTCTGGGTGCCTGCCGATCAACCCTTTTTCTCTGACCTGCTGTGATGTCATTTGCTTCCAACTCCCCCCACCCACCCCTACTCCACACACCTCCCCTTCCTCTTGCTCCTTACCCCGCCTCCACTGCCCAGGTTAAAAGCCAGCCGAGTGCAGCCTGGTCCGGCCCCAAATTTGCTCTAGCGGCTTTCTCCACCCACTCCGCACCCCCCCCACCCCGCCCGGGGCCGCACCCCCGCCCGCTCCTTCCTTCTCTCCTCCTTCCCTTCCTCGCCACCCCGCACCTCCCTCTCCTGATTCTGACTCCCAGGCTCCCTCCCTCGCGCGGGCTCCTTCCAGGTCCGTGTCCTTACCGTCCAGCACCAGGCCCATCCCACAGGTGGGCGACAGTCGCGGCTGCTCTTCAGGTCCAGTAGGCAACGTTCCAGGACGCAAAAAACTGCCAGCAGGAGAACTGGCTCCCCGGGGAGCTTCCTGGGCTCTCCTTCGCGTCAGGGTCCGCCAGACCCAGGACCAGCTGCCACCAGCTTCCCCGAGTCTTCCTCCTCCTTTTCCAGATGATCCTAGCTGGGTTTCTGTTACGTTTGCAAGGTGCATTTTGAAAAGGGAAGGAAAATATGCCTTTCATGCATCAAAATACAGCCTTAGAGAGCCAAAAAGTTCCGCGGCCGTGTGGATCTGATGCATTTACCTTAGCGCTTCCTTTGCGTGTCGTGTCGGAGAAGAGAATCAAGCATGGTTAGTTTCAGGCTTAGGTGAGCAAACTCCAAGTATGGCACAGAAATCTTAGGAGACATACTTAAAGGACAAAAAGATCTACAAGGAGGTAAGAGGAGATAATGCTTTGCCTAATTGCCGGCCCAGGATTTGTTCCTTGTCTGTCCTTTTTAGCCCAGTGTGCATTTTTAACGCAGGCTTTGGTGTGTTTTAGCGACAATGACAAAGAACAATGTAAACTAACCCGCCCTCCTATAGATTTCCTAGTCTCAGTCAGCAAAACATCTTGACTAATCCACTGAAAGGAATCCAAGCAGTCTTTGAAGCGTAGGTAATGTGTCAACTTTGACCTGACTCAGAGAAACGCCGTCTTCAACCCTCTGAGGGCATCTGGGCATTCCCAGGCGTAGTCACCTTCCTTCTCAGCATTTGGTGTGAGGATTGCGTGTGTCTCTGGTGGTTTTTAAAGAACCCACCCTCTAATCAATCCCTAAACTCTTTTGTGTAAAAGCAAGCGCACATTGTGTCTGAATTGTAAAATTTAAAGGAAAGTAAAAATTTTGGCCTGATTACTTTATTGCCAACACATCTAACGCAAGGGTCTTGTGAATTTATTATTGTTGACTTGTTATCATCCAAACACAGTACAAATAAAACGGTGCATTTCATAATGGTGGAAAGACAGGCACATGTGTTGAAAATAAAGAATGTGTTCAGTAGGTTTTCATAACTCTGCTTTGGACTTCAGTGGACAAAAGCATACCTTTTTTTCTTGATATTGTAAAGTAAGATTTAGAAACATTTAAACTTTATTATCCTAAATTTGATTAGTAGAGAAAAGAGGAAAGAGATAAACCAAATTGCATTAAGGTAGACACCAGGAAAGAACTTCAGCGTTTTTAACTCACTATCCAATCTGTTACTTGAAATCCTCTGCCTGTGTTTTCATCTCTCCAGTATGACAAAAATTGAGACTCTGTCTTCACTATTGACTTTTCCCAGACATGTGATTGAACTCACTCCATCCACTTCCCCATCCCCCAACTGTTGTTTGCTTGATACCTATTAGTGTGGCCCATCAAATATAATAGATGCATTTTGAAATAAATTTAAAATTAGTTCTTCTTTGTGATCAACAAGCAAGTGAAAATAAAGGAATTAAGAATTAAGTTCCAAAGAGGATTGTAGAAGCTGACCAAGGGATATGGCTGGAGGAGACCCCAAATGTTTTTCAATCAATCCTCTTCTTCTGGAAAGAATTAAACAGTTACTTGAGTTCCTACTATTTGCCAGACATTATTCATATAACCCCTACAACAACCATGTAAATAGGTGTTATTATCTTCAGTTTTCAACTGAGTAAGCAAACAAGCAAAGTTAAGTAAATGCCTATAATGATAGAGCTAAGATTCAAACCTGAGTCTAGTTCTAAATCATTACTCCTATAACTGTGCAATACTGCTTCTAATCAAATCATCCCTCATGTATTTCTATACTGTCACTTATACATCCACCTAATTTTTCTCCTCACATTAGTTTCATGAAATAATAACTTCTAGAGCTGTTCAACAATGAAACAGGAAAACATAAATCTACAAATTAAGTAGCCACTGGAGTAATGTACTTTTAATGAATGACATTTAACTGTAATATTCCATTTTAAGCATGTACATACACGTGTACATAGGAAGACCCTAGATTTTTATCGTAAAACATTACAGCCCAAATTTGTTTTGGTAGAAATAAAACTTTACCATTATTCAGAGCTTTAACACAGTTAGCAAGCATGTCCAAAGGCACTAATTGAGACATGATATTCAGGATTTGCATCTAGGTACATAACTAATTTGGGAATGAGGACTTATCTACCAGAAAAGTGTTCAAACGTGGCTTAAGGTTATCACTGAAATCCTAAACGTGTCTTCGAAATGTCAGGAACAGGAAACAGATTAATGGGCCAGGGTGAGAGCAGGTGAAACAGTGAAGCTCTTCTCTCCAAGCTGCTCAATAATAGCTCATATCATTTTATAACAATTTTATAATCACTTACGGTTGTTGGGCACTTACCATATATGCCAATTATAATGACAAATACACAGCCTGATTTTCCTTTTTTAATCTTTACGATACCTTCATGGGACAAGTAACTTCTTCATTAACTATATATTACAGATAATGAAACTGAAGAACAACAAGTTTAATATTTTCCCAAGCAAGTTGTACAATTAATAATAACAGAGGAAACTAGGATTTAAACCTGAACAATCTGTGGCCTGAGCCCAAGCATTTAATGACTACACATACTTCCCCTATGGAATTTCCTAATGTTTTAAGCAAGAATGACCTTAAACATAGAAGACTGGATGACCATTTGTGTGGCATCATTTTTAAGGTATATTAAAAAGAAGAGTGAGGAGGAGTAGAAGAAAAGGAAGCCAACATTTATTTAGAATCTACTTTGTGTTCAGCAATGTACTGGGTGCTTCTTACAAATGATCTCAATATATGAAATATATCTCAATATATCAATATAAGTGATAACCTTCCCATCAAACATTACTCACCCTGCCAGGTTTGTGAACTTTCACAACACTTTCCTTATCCACCATGTTCAACTTAATTTGAGAGTATTTCTCAGATTCTCTCATGAGTGGGCTTTAATAGTGATAAGTGGGTAGCAATCCCAAGTGCACTAAAATCTGAAAAAGTAGAAGAAGAAAAGAAATAGTCACTCCTATAGGAAAGAAAAACTCATAAAAAAAAAATACAAGGACTTGTCAGTTTCACATATGTATTCTGGTTGTGCTTATAAGTTTATCTAAGCTAGAAGGGTAAGAAAAGCCACAGCTCTTCAACAGTGGACCACAGTGATTACCTAGGATGTAAACACATATTACAGTCTCACAAAGATGTTTCAGGACTAGAAAGAGGTGTCCTGGGACATGAGTAGGCCAGATTCTAGTTTACTTTTACTGCTTCCAAAATAATGTTTGGTCTGACAATTCTGTTTATAAACACACATGCACACCAACTTCTATTTATATACATACATAACCCCTCTTCCCTACAACCTCCTTGGAGGCACGAATTGCATCTTCTGTTTTCCTTTGAATTCACCACTTATTTTGTAATACAGTATATGCACTCAAACAACCATTTTCTCTTGGGGTTACTGACCTAATAGTTGAAATGTCATTCTAAAGGGCACATCTGAAGATGCATAAGAGGTGAATGGTTACCACTAATTTTTCACCAAGCAAGACCTTTGTGCTAAAGCAGATGCACAGAATAAGGCAGTATCTTCACCCTTCAAAATTCCAAATCTAGACATCAACATTCTCTGAACATGATAGAGTATAGTGGAAATAGCTTGGGCTAAAGCAATAAAGAACCAGGTTTTCAATCTGGCACCACCATTCACTTAGCTGTATGACCTTAAGTAAGTTATTTAACCTTTCTGTATTTTGTTTCCTTGCCTGAAAATGAGGTTAAATATACCCACCTTGGTCAGGTGTCATGGCTCATGTCTGTAATCCCAGCACTTTGAGAAGCTGAGGTGGGAGGATTGCTTGAGCTCAGGAGTTGGAGATCAGCCTGGGCAACACAATAAAACCTCTTCTCTACAAAATAAAAATAAAAAAATTAGTCAGGTGTGGCGGCATATGCTTCTGATCTCAGCTACCTGCGAGGCTGAAGCAGGTGGATGGCTTGAGCTTGGGAGATGGAGGCTGCAGCGAGCCATCATGCCACTGCACTCCAGCCTAGGTGACAGGGTGAGACCTTGTCCAAAAAAAAAAAAAAAGGTACCCACCTTATACAGTTGTTGAACAGATTACATTATGGTCGCTCTACCTCAGTACTATTGACATTTGAGTGTGGATAATTCTTTGATGTGGGGGTTGCCCTTGTACTGTAGAATGTTCAGCAGTATCTCTAGCTTCTACTCACTAGATGCTCAGAGAACCACACACATATCCTAGGTTGTAACAAACAGGACTGTTTCCAGAGATTGCCAAATATCTTGGGGAGAGAGGTACAAAATTGTCCCCAGTTGAGAACCATTAAATGAAATAAATTAAGTGTGATAAATATACCAAACTTAAAGGGCTTAAAACCTAATAAACACTTAATAAATGTTAGAAATTATCATTATATACCACTGGTTATAAATTAGAAATTTGTGTAGTATTGCAAAATAGAATGCTACAGAAAACTGAACTCTCTAAAAGCTGTCAGAATTCTCAGGAACATTGGAATCTCTTGTTCTCTAAGAGATTGTTCGTATTTGAATTAGATGAAAAGGGGTAAATCAAGTACACTTGCAACTGTAAATAATTTTTATTGAGAGGCAAAATTCTATTTGTATATGGTGAAAATGTCCCATTGTATTGAAATAACATTTTAAAGCTCTGTTGTTTGGTTGCTCTAATTTTCAGCTCATCATCAGTGGTATATTTGTAACTGTGTCCAGATGGAATCTGGCACCCTGATGGGTCTTCTATAACTTAAAGGTAGTTTCTCATTAAGGAAGTCTTAAAGATCTTTGAGCTGTATTAAATGGGAGCTTATTAATGCTGCTAATAAACTGAAATAATTCTGAACAATATCAAAAATACAACTTTGTCATAAATATAAAAGCTACTAAATTCTCTAGGATTTTCTAAAGCTACCATTCATGAAATGTTTTATTGTTCATATGGGTTCTCTTCTCATTTTCCTACTGAAGCTTTTCTAGAAACCAGGGAATTCATAACACAGATTAAATTTTCATTGGTGATATCATGCTGAAAGCCAGATGCTATATATAGAATTAGATAATTAAAAATTTGAATTCTAAAATGAAAAGTAGTTATATGTTTTCTCAGATGAGTTCTGTGATAATTTACATGCTACATAGAAGAGTTATATTTAGAAAGGCAGGGGTGCACAGTAAATAGAACAATGAATTATTTATTTATAACTCTTTCCCTCTAAATAGATAATTAGTAATCAAAACAAGTAAAACAGAGCATTTGAAATAATAATAATAAGAGAGATAGGATAGAAATATTTTATTCCACATGGGTACTAACATCAATTCTGAAAGTCTTGGCTATCAAAACCCAGTCCATTGTATTATTCTCATAGTCTGATATCTCATAGAAGGCAACATGCAAGTTCACCTGGAAATAAAAACCATCCCCCTTCCATCCCATTCATGGAAAAGTTTGCTGTTTAGAGACTTATATCACTGAATGGCATCATGGACATTATTTTCAGCTATATTTTTTTCAAAAACATTCATTTTATGGTCATTCCTTATACCAGTCTATGATCAAAAACCAAGGACAGGACATAAAGTCACTTAAAGAAGGCTTTTTGGCCTAAAAAACAAAAATTCAAGAATTTACAGGTTTAGGGTCTCCTTTCCGATTTAACTTCCACCATACAGAAAGAGTCTATGAAATCTCATTGTTTTCAGGTCATTTATTGATCCTCAAGTTCAATGTGATTGGTGAAACTATAGTGATTAACTGCCTAGTCAAAAGGACAGCCAATTCCCAGTTTGGTGACTATGGCTCATTGGCCTCCATAGCCTGCATCCTTGTGTCTGAGACAGTGACTGGAATCTCCTCACTTCAAAGGCTGTTGAGAGGCAACACTGATGAAATGATAGCAAAACACTCTGAAACTCTTATTTACATGTGCAAAAATTATATTTAAAGAAATGTATGAAAATTGCCTAAGTCCTTTCTAGAACAAAGTATATAATGCTAATGAAGCAAAATCAAATTGATAAATTTGTATCATGTTTTTCATCCAAACAAATTAACTTACCAAGTTTTACCTAAAAATATAATTTTTCAAAAAAAGCAAATTTAGTATATTACTATCTTTGCAAAAAAAATATGTATACTTATACTTGTATGTTGTATAAATTGCATTATGTGCCTCAAGGAAGACCCTATAAAGCTGGTATATTTTATTATCAACATTCCATTTTACAAATGAAGAAACTAAGCACAAAAGGTCAAATGCCATGCCCAAATTCAAGAAAAAGTGCTAGAATTTGAACAAACCCAGTGGTCTGGATCCAGAGCTGAGTAGCTAATCACCATGATCTCTGTTTCACTAGACCACATAGAACTCTTTTGTTTGTTTAACTAAGAGAAGGTGCCTTATATAATCTGTGTTCTTGCTTCTCTGTTTAGGTGAAAACAAAGACTTATCACAAACTGGACTTGAATTTTTTTCTCTTATTTCTTCTGAATTCATTGAATGGACCCTCTTCCTTAGAGGAATGAAAAGTATGTAGGTGTTTAGGAGGAAAAGAAAGAACAAGCTCTTTTCTGTGGCTTGACAAAGACTACTTCTAATTCTTTTGAGATTCAGTGTAGTTAGAATCTATTTGATGCACTGAAATGACCCCAATTGGAGTATGCAAACAGAGACATCAAAGATCCCAAGGAGAACACACCACACCATGAGAAATAAGGTTTAATGCCAACACCTACTATGTGGTGGGAGATGGGTTCTTGTTTCTGCAGCTGAAACTGTAACCTTGTCTTAACCCACCCATCCTTAGGTGCTGGGTGGGCTTTGGAAACTACTATAACGACTTTCGAAGTCCAAGAATAAAGTACTACTGGCTGATATTAAGGCTGGGAGAATGAGTTTCATCTTCCTCCAGGAACTGCTGTGACCTGTGCAGGGATCTGTTCCAACAGGGTGATAATAGTAGCAGTAGACTTGGATGCATCTGACACTATGGGAGGACCTATTTTCATCAGTGACACAATGCTGTGGTGACAGAGGCTCTTGCAGCAGAAAATGGGGTGGGACATGTGACAATGGACTATTCAGATCCTTCATATTCTCCTTTTTCTAGTGTTTAGAAAAGGAAACTACTTCTTTGAACCAAAACAACCTTGGAGTTCTTGGACAATTAGGAGTGGAAAAAGGTCTTTAAAAAAAGTTTCTAGACTTCTTGCTAACTTCAATGTTTTAAACATTTAAAGCTAAAAAGAGATATGACCTTATTTGTACTGCAAAAACTGGGTGAAAGGAGACCTCCAGGTCACATATATATGTTTGCATAAGCATTGAAAAAAGCCTGGAAGGATGTATGTCATGATCATGTCATAAATTATACATTTTTTAAATAATTTTTTTTCAAAATAAAGAACTGCATCTTAGGAAGTAAAGTGACTTTCTGATTCCATTTCACAAATGTTTTTGGAAAGCCTATAGTGTTCCATCTCCATGCCAGGCAGTGGACAAGTAAACAAAACAGGAATCTGCTACAACTTCCAACAAGCTTCTTGGATCTAAATTTTACTACAACTCTGGCAAAGCAAAGCATTACTCCTCTGAACCCAAAGACAATTACCAACATCATTGTCTCTTTTATTTATTCTGACCTTCTTCAGCACTGCAAAATCTACAGTAACTCCCTAGTCTCCTTCAGTTTCCTTTTTTTGTACCCACCCAGGTCTGCATTTCTCCTCCATTCCTGTTTTAAGACTGAAAACAAAATCTTCTCAGGAGTCATTATAGTCACAAAGATGCCCTGTTGGGAGTAGAAGAAAAACACTTCCCTCAGGTAAATTTGAATGTTTAATCCATAACTAAATCCCTCTACTATTCATTAGCAGTTAATATTCTTATAAATATTGGAAGTTGTATTATCTTGTTTAACTGCCACAGTTCCACTGTACTTTATTTTTCACATGTTAAGAGCATTAATTTTGGCTGGGTGCACTGGCTCATGCCTATCACAGCATTTTGGGAGGCTGAGGCAGACGGATCACGTGAAATAAGGCGTTTGAAACTGGCCTGGCCAACATGGTGAAACCCCATCTCTACTAAAAATACAAAAATTAGCCAGGCATGGTTGTGGGCATCTGTAATTCCAGCTATTCAGCAGGCTAAGGCAGGACAATCGCTTGAACCTGGCAGGAGGAAGTTGCAGTGAGCTGAGATCACACAATTGCACTCCAGACTGGGCAACAGGTGCAAAACTCCATCTAAAAAAAAAAAAAGCATTGATTTTTTAATGTAAATTTGAAATCTAAAAATTTTACATTTTTAGAACTCATTTTTTTCTTAACAAAAGATACTAGGAAACTAAAAAATGAAGTGCCTCAGTGCTGTTTCTCTAAAAGGAAACTCAAACTCCCTACTCATCTCAAAAGCCAGGCCAAGACATGTGAGGTGTAAGAGCAGGTTCATGAGCCCCTATCAATGCAGATTCCTTACCCAAAGCAAAGCAGGAACTTCACTTCTCATACCCCTCATGTCAGACGACCTGCATGCCCTCAACACTAATGGGGAACAGAAACCTTCATCCTTTCTGCACCTGCCTCGTGCTTGGCACTGTGGGAACCCCAGCGACTGACAGCTCCCTGGACAACAGCCAAGCCATGGTGGAACACCCAGTCCCATGCTGCAGGCTCATCGCCAGCCACCAAGACAGCCATCAACTGTGATTGCACTGCTGTTTTCAAGACCCAGTTTGGTCATGATTCTAATTGCTTTTAGGAATTCTTTTTGTTAATTACTTATCCAATAACAAAGCAAATGGCTCTTGGAAATTATTTATCTGGTCTAATGGGGTGGGGGAGAAAAGGCTTTTTGATTATTACATTCTATCCTACTTTCCTTGAAGAAAGTAAAGATGAAAAAAAGGTGATGTGAAATAAATTTAAACATCTGGGAAAAACTATATCTAAAAGAGTTTGCATACAAACAAAAATGAATTTGAGGCTTGTAACAATTTGGATAATTCAAGAAAGATGGACTATTTCCTGTAATCCATTTCTATAATCACTCATTATTAAATTTAAGACATACTTTCCTTTAGCTCTGTAAGTAAACAAACCTTCGATCATCTCATTTTAAAACATATTTTCTATCAGACAGCATGGCATAGGGGTTTAGAACTCTTCCACTGAGTGTGATCTAAGGTTTCTTCATTTATAAAATGGTGGAAAGAAGAGCTTCCATTACCCAGGGCTGCAGTGAGATGTAAATGAGTTAATATAAAAGTAAAAAATTTAGCACACTGACATAGGATAAGTGCTCAATAAATTGCGTATCAAATTTTACATCTTCATATTAATGATTCACTGAATATTGAACTGACTCTTCCATGATTTTTTCCTATGAAAGAACTGAATGTGTATCATTCAATTCATTGATTTTTTTAAAAATGTGTATCTTCTCAACCAGTTTTATTTTATTTACTTCATTCAAAAATAAAGGAAGATAAAACTCAACAATAAGATAATAATCGGCCAGGTGTGGTGGCTCACACCTGTAATCCTAGCACATTGGGAGGCCATGGCAGGTGGATCACCTGAGGTCAGGAGTATGAGACCAGCCTGACCAACATGGTGAAATTCCATCTCTACTAAAAATACAAAAAAAAAAAAAAATTAGCTAGGCATGGTGGCAGGCACCTGTAGTCCAAGCTACTTGGGAGGACGAGGCAGGAGAATTGCTTGAACCCAGGAGGCGAGGCTTGCAGTGAGCCAAGATCACGCCACTGTATTCCAGCCTGGGTGAAACAGGGAAACTCTGTCTCAAAAAATAAAAATAAAAATAAACCCAGTTTAAAAAAATAAGCAAAACATCTGAGCAGACACCATACCAAAAAATATATACAAATGGAAAACAATCATATAAAAAGAGATTCACCATCATTTGTCATTAGAAAATTACAAATTAAAACAATGAGATACCATAACTTTTTGAATGGCTAAAATCCAAAAAACTGACAATACTGGATCACTGGCAACAGTTGCTTGTGGCAATATGGTACAGCCACTTTGAAATACATTTAGCAGTTTCTTGCAAAGCTAAATATAGTCTTACTACACAATGTAGCAGTCATGTTCCTAGGTATATTGCTATACTTCAATCAGCTAATGGATAAAGAAACAAACTGTGGTACATTTCTATGATATAATACTATCCAACAGTAAAAAGTAATGAACTACAAGGCACATAAGGACATGGACTAATGTTAAATGCATATTGCTAATGAAAGAAGCCAGGGTGAAACGTCTACATATTGTATGATTTCAATTATATGCATCTGGAAGAGGCACAGCTCTATAGAAATGATAAACAGATCAGTGGTTGCCAGGAGTTTGGGAAAGGAGGGGAAGGGTTGAACTGGGAAAGGAGGGGAAGGGTTGAACAGGCAAAGGACAAGGAATATTTTTAGGGCAGTGAAACAATTCTGTATGACACTGTAATGATGGGTACATGACACTTTGTTTTTGTCAAAACCTAGAAAACTTTACAGCACAAAGAATAAACCTTAACATATGTGAATTTAAAAAAATAATAATTCAGGAGATTGGAGAGGAGGGAACCCTAAAATGGAATGCAGACTGCAAAGAAAGAATCTGTGTTACTAACATATGAAACAACTTCACTAGGAGAAGTAGTGAAATGTTCTGGACTAAGAAACTTTGGAAATGAGTAGAGTCAGCAAAACTAAAGATAACCTACATAAACACCACTAATTGACAAAGTTGTATCCCACAGGGCTATATGTAATAATTCTGAAACCATTATATAAATAAACTGGAAATGAGAAATTAGATAAGTAGATAGTGGATGGTGGAAGACAGATTTTTCACTATTTGAAATGGGGAGTTAAGAGATAAGTAAGAGGAAGAGACTAGAATGATCTATACAGTAATTAATTAGAATTGAACTCATATTTAGCTTAATAAAGATACATTTGTTACATATAGAAATAATTATAGATACATGTGTACACATAGGTTAATATACACACACATATTTCTTTGCTCTGTCAGCTGGGAGAGAATCTAAAAGTAATGACATCTCATAGCAACTAGCATACCACAGTGTGCAGACCTTGGTTTCTAATACCACTCAGTAATAAAAGGAACCCTGACTTTAGTTAACACTAATGTATCACTATTGGTTCACGAATTGTGACAAGTGTAACATACTAATGTAAGATGTTAATAATACGAGAAACTGGGTGTGGCATGTACAGAGCCTCTTTGTAGTATCATCACAATTTTTCTGTAAATTTTAATTTAAAAAACAAGAGTTCTTTAATTTACTGACATTCGGCATATTTTCTATGCAATAAATAACAAGTTAGTAACAATATAAACCTTTAATAATTTTTAATATTTAATATCTCAAGCCCAGTGAAATCCCTTTATGTCATTTTAGCACTTTCAAAATTAATGCTCTTCATATTAATGTTTTTCAATTAGATATTTCTCCTGAAAGGGTGACTATGTGATCTAGGACTTACATCATGAACCACCTAAATCTGAAAAACTGGCTTCAAGTTGGGTTACTCTGTGACTTAAAAAAAAATTCTATCTCCAGTGTCAATTATTTTCCAATGGGAAATAAATCATGTAAAAAACAAAACAATAGTCAATAAATATTTCTCAAAAATTTTTTTAAAAACTAAATTTCTTCATCCCAAGAAAGCTCACAGGAAAAAGTAAACCTTCTTGTTCTCATGCCAACCCGGGACCCTCAAACTGGTCTGCAAATGTTCAAAAATCTGTAGCGATTATTAAAAGGATAGAATTCATCAACCATACCAAACTTTCAAGGTAATATTAACTACTTGCTATGAGAGTTGCATTACTTAAAAAGTGTTAAATTAAAAATAACACATTTTTTACTATGTAACAAACCTGGACATAAATTAAATTTTTTTAATGTAAAAATAAATTTTAAAAAAGAGGCCAGGTGCAGTGATTCACGCCTGTAATCCCAGCACTTTGGGAGGCTGAGGTGGGCGGATCACAAGGTCAAGAGATCGAGACCATCCTGGCCAACATGGTGAAACCCCATCTCTGCTAAAATACAAAAAATTAGCCAGGCATGGTGGTGCGTGCCTGTAGTCCCAGCTACTCAGGAGGCTGAGGCAGGGGAATCGCTTGAACCCAGGAGGTGGAAGTTGTCATGAGCCGAGATCACACCACTGTACTCTAGCCTGGTGAAAGAGCAAGACTCTCTAGCCTGGTGAAAGAGCAAGACTCTGTCTCAAAAAGAAAGAAAGAAAGACAAAGTGAGTTTGTCTGCTGAGTGGTGACAAATTTCCACTCCTATTGTATGGTGTAAAAACACTTGGATTCTAGAAAAATATTACATTTAAAGAGATTCAACCTCGAAGTTCTATTGTCTATTTTCTCTAGGAAAATATTTTACTTAAATAATTATATTCAATCTGTAGCTTTCCATCTCTCTACTCATTTTATTCTCTGATTCTTTTATATTTACCATTACTGACTTTCAACTTTACAGATTTAAGTAGTATTGCAATGAACTAATAAAGAAATGTAACATTTCATTCAAAATACAAAAGCATTTTAGAAGTAGTCAAAGTTGACCAATAATAGTTTTAACACCATTATTGAAAAACTTTTAGTAAACTATGTTTTGAAAATAAAATGTTTTTATTTGTAGAACTAATATACGTGTGTGTTATTTGTGTGTGTGTGTGTGTGTGTGTGTGTGTGTGTTTGAGACAGAGTCCCACTGTGTCACCCAGGCTGGAATACAGTGGCATAAACAAGACTCACTACAGCTTCAACTTTCTAAGGTCAAGCAATCTTTCTGCTTCAGCCTCTCGTGTGGCCGGGGTCACAAGTGCGCACCACCATGCCTGGCTACGTTTTTTATTTTTCGTAGAGACGAGGCCTCATTTTGTTTCCCAGTCTGGTCTCAAACTCCTGGGCTCAAGCAGTCATCCTTCCTCAGCCTCCCAAAGTACTGGGATTACAGGTGTGAGCCACTGCATCTGGCCAGAACAACTGATATTTTAAGTCACTGAAACATGAAACATGGATCTTTGTTGCTGTCTTGTTTTCCAATCTGAAGCAAACCCATGGTATATCCAGGATAAGCAAGATGCAGGAAATTGATTTGTATTAAGTCTCTAATGTGCTAAGCCTTCTATGTGGTTTTTATTCCCCACTTAATGCTCCCAATAGCCTTATGAAATAATTATTACTACACATACCATTTTACTCTTGAGTAAAATAAGATTCCAAATAATCTTTAACATACTTGCCTCACCTCTAGTACAGGTAGTCCTGAATTAGGTCTAACCAATTCCAAGACCACACTTTTTCACTATATTATTGTAGGGTAAAATGTCAGTCAAAAAATCAAAATCATTGAAAATAGGAAATTGTAAAATTAATTTTGTTTAACAGGAGACCTCAAACTGAGAAAAAAAGTTTTTTACTATGTAACACTTGTGAAATAATTTGGACTGAAAAATTCAACTGGCTTCTTTATTTTGGGTATTTAGCAAAAGAGACTGTATGGTCTGTCCCCTTGAATCCCAAGACAGCCATGTTATAATGCAAAGGGCAAGAAAGGAGTGAATAAAGAAGCAAAACCCTCTTCTTACCTTTCCAATACTCAGGAGAAGTCCAGTAGATAGGGCACCTCTCATTCAAATACTCAGGCTAGACCTCAAATCATTGTCCAGCATCTGTGGTTGGCAGAAACAGTAAAGGATAAATTATGGGTGTGAAGGGTAATGGAAGTTTTGTTGGGCTTCAGTATGGAATTCCATGTGATTATATATATAAATCAAGCCACATACTACGTTTTGTTTGGTAACATTGCACAAAAATGTTAAAAATTACAGTCCTTTGAAATAAGATAAATTTTAAATTTTTGATGGAGACTTTGACATCATTGGGACTATGTTGCATGGTTCACAATTAGATAATTAACGGGATTTTGTCCACAAATAAGTGTATATTTTCAGATGCCTGTTGGACATGTATATGCCTACCCAACTTGAAAGTACTGGGCAGTATGGAAACTATCCTTTCAGGCATATTTTTTGTTTGTTTGCTTTTTGAGACAGGGTCTCACTCTATCATGCAGGCTGGAGTGCAATGGTGTGATCTCAGGCCACTGCAACCTCGACTTCCCTGGCTCAAGTAATCCTCCCACCTAAGTCTCCTGAGTAGCCGGGATTACAGGCATATGCCACCACACCCAGCTAATTTTGTTTACTTTTTGCAGAGATGAGGTCTCACAATGTTGCTCAGGATGGTCTCAAACTCCTAGGCTCAAGCAATCCTTCTGCCTTAGTCTCCCAAAGTACTGGGAGTACAAGAATGAGCCACTGTGCCTGGCCTCAGGCATATTTGTATATGTACAAAGTGTCCTCTTGAAATTCTTCCTTAGGTTTTATGAAACTGTCTTCACTTTTTTCCATAAAATCCTATTTTAATCACATATGCATATTGATACTCAGTTTCCTAAGGTTAAATTCTAGTGTGATTTATTTAAAACATTTTCATGTATTTTACTTAAAAACAAATTCAAAGTTACAAAATGCTTTTTACTTTTGATGAATATAAAAATTTGTGAATAAAAATGAGAATAAGAAAGAGGCATGACTATGGGTTATTCAAATTGCAACTTCCAGTCATAGAAAAACCTTTAGTGCTATTATGGATTTTTAAATGTTTTTAGATAAATGCAAATAAATTAACAGATTTAAAATAATCAATAAATTTCACAAATAACTTAATCTTTCAAGTTTTTCTATATCTAATTATATATCTCTTATAACTAATTCTTGCAGAGGACATTTTAGAAGCAACTGCATTTAGTATGTTAATTAATTCAAACTTCATCACCCCTTAGGTCCAATCCATCTCTATCCTTGCTCCTTGAAAAATCATCACATCTCTCAGCTGTATGGATGTAGGAGAAAAAGCTGATACCTAATGTTTAAACAACCACATTTTTTTCTTACTGCTGAATTATAATAACTCATTTCTTGTTCTCCTTTTCACTATAAAATAATTTTATACAAAAGATTGGGTTCATGTTAACTTAGGAAAATAGGGCTTGAAACATATCATTCTACTAACTAGTCTAAGAGAATGAGATTATATCAGAAAAAAATCTAAATACATACATGTCAAAAAATAAACAATGGTAATTCTTATGATGAGTTCTCACTCCAGGTGTGCCTGATTTGTATGCTCTATACTAGAAGGAGAATCACAAAGATACATAATTCATGTATTTATGTTCCTCGGGATAGGGATATCTCTAACTAGGCAAAATTAAGCTATATTATCCAATATCAAAGAATGACTGAGTATTGATATCGGTTTGCACTCTTATGTAATAATTTCTAAATACACATTGAAGTGATAGAATTCTTCATTATTTTCTACCTGTAAGCCAGTTTTGAAAAAAAAATTAAACTAATTCTCATGAAGCATTCATCTTTGTTACTAACTCAAGAGAGTCACAGAGGATACAATTTGACTCTTCATGCACCTCATAGTGCAGGGAAATATAAAATTAGTTAGTCAGGTAGTAAAAATGAGTACTTTTTTTGAAAAGCGTCTGTTCATATCCTTCACCCATTTTTTGATGGGGCTTGTTTTTTTCTTAAAAATTTATTTAAGTTCCTTGTAGATTCTGGATATTAGCCTTTTGTCAGATGGATAGGTTGAAAAAATTTTCTCCCATTCTGTAGGTTGCCTGTTTACTCTGATGATAGTTTCTTTTGCTATGAAGCAGCTCTTTAGTTTAATTAGATTCCATTTGTCAAGTTTGGCTTTCATTGCAATTGCTTTTGGCGTTTTAGTCTTGAAGTCTTGGTCCACGCCTATGTCCTGAATGGCATTGCCTAGATTATCTTCTAGGGTTTTTATAATTTTAGGTCTTACATTTAAGTATTTAATCCATCTTGAGTTAATAACGTGTAAGGAAGGGGTCCAGTTTCAGTTTTCTGCATATGGCTAGCCAGTTTTTCCAACACCATCTATTAAACAGGGAATCCTTTTCCCATTACTTGTTTTTGTCATGTTTGTCAACAATCAGATGGTTGTTTGTGGTGTTATTTCTGAGGCCTCTGTTCTGTCCCATTGGTCTATATGTTTTGGTACCAGTACCATGCTGTTTTTGTTACTGTAGCTTTGTAGTATAGTTTGAAGTCAGGTAGCGTGATGCCTCCAGCTTTGTTCTTTTAGTTAAGGATTGTCTTGGATATATGGGCTCTTTTTTTGTTCCATATGAAATTTAAAGTAGTTTTTTCTAACTTTGTGAAGAAAGTCAAAGGTAGCTTGATGGGTATAGCATTGAATCTATAAATTACTTTGGGCAGTATGGCCATTTTCACAATATTGATTCTTCCTGTCCATGAGTATGGAATTTTTTTTTTTCAATTTGTTTATGTCCTCTCTTATTTCCTTGAGCAGTGGCTTGTAGTTCTCCTTAAAGAGGTCTTTCACATCCCTTATACACTGTATTCCTAGGTATTTTATTCTCTTTGTAGTGATTATGAATGGGAGTTCATTCATGATGCGGCTCCCTGTCTATTTTTGGTGTATAGAAATGCTTGTGATTTTTTGCTGAGACTTTGCTGAAGTTGCTTTTCAACTTAAGGAGTTTTGGGCTGAGATGACGGGGTTTTCTAAATATGCAATCATATCATCTGTAAACAGAGACAATTTGACTTCCTCTATTCATATCTGAACACACTTTATTATGCAACCAACAAACATATGAAAAAAAATTCATTAGAGAAATGCAAATCAAAACCACAATGAGATACCATCTCATGCCAGTTAGAATGGCAATCGTTAAAAAAGTCAGGAAACAATAAATGCTGGAGAGGATGTGGAGAAATAGGAATGCTTTTACACTGTTGGTGGGAGTGTAAATTAGTTCAACTATTGTGGAAGACAGTGTGGCAATTCCTCAAGGATCTAGAACTAGAAATACCATTTGATCCAGCAATCCCATTACTGGGTATATACCCAAAGGATTATAAATCATTCTGCTATAAAGACACATACACATATATGTTTATTGCAGCACTATTCACAATAACAAAGACATGGAACCAACCCAAATGCCCATCAATGATAGACTAGATAAAGAAAATGTGGCACATATACACCATGGAATACTAGGCAGCTATAAAAAAGAATGAGTTCATGTCCTTTGCAGGGACATGAATGAAGTTGGAAACCATCATTCTCAGCAAACTAACATAGGAACAGAAAACCAAACACTGCATATTCTCATTTATAAGTGGGAGTTGAACAATAAGAACATACGGGCACAGGGAGGGGAGCATCACACACCAGGGCCTGTCAGGGTGTCGAGGGCAAGGGGAGGGATAGCATTAGGAGAAATACGTAACGTAGAAGACGAGTTGCAGCAAACCACTATGGCACATGCATATCTACATAACAAACCTGCACGTTCTGCACATGTATCCCAGAACTTACAGTATAATTTCTTTTTTTAAAAAAAAGAGTACTTTAGTTCTCTGACCTTCGAAGTATAAAACAATTAAAAGTTAAATTTATACATTTAATTAGACTTTAACAACTTTCAAGCTTATTTCGGAATAGCATGATCACACAAAAATAGAAATTTATGGTATAATATTTATATATAGCATCGTTTTGGTGTGTAATTAAACTGAACTCACTTCAGTTAACATTTCAGAGATCCACATGGGGGGGCCCTCACAGAGTCTAGAGAGTCCTCTGGTCAAGGCCTCAGATTAACAGTCCTAGAAATAAACTGACAAGACAGAAAGAAGAAAATCAACATACAAAACATGCAACATTACACTTGTGTCCAGTTATTAGACTATGCCAACTGAAAAGTACCATGAGTTAAATATTTTAGAAATCCTATAATTATCTTATAAACAGCACAATTACATTGGGGATTGTTGTGGGCATGTATGTGTTTTCATCACACCCATTTGTTTGATGTAACATTTAAAATATGCCACAATTTTCTAACCCTGGCATTTCTTCAGTTTTTAATATACTGAAGGTCTGAAAAAATACAACTAGCCCTGGTCTCTCTGAATGGCTCTGCCAGTTGCAGGACACCATGATAATCTCTGGGGACACCAAGACACAGTCCCTGCTCTCAAGGACTTTATAGTTGGCATATAAAGAGAAACAAATATATGAATACCTGTAATAGATGATAGAATATAATGAGGGCCACTCTAGATGCAAATAACCATGAGACTTATGGGCACCAAAGATCATTTCCAGTTAAGAATAAGATATGTCTTCAGGAGAAAATGTCATTGACAATGGGTCTTGAAAGACAAGGGGCCACTGACGGCAGAGACAAATGAGAAAGATTTGAGTGGAAAGGGACATACTTTAGAAATAGCACTGTTTGCATGGTTTGTGAAAAGCAGAGGAAGGAATAAATGTGGAAAATAAGATTGGGACCTTGTTCAGAGTCTCAAATGGCAGAAAAAGAAGCTCCGTGCCTACTACCATTGGCAAAAGGAAGTCAGTATGGGGTTTTGAGTAAGGAAATAACATCAATGTGTTGCATTTTAGAAAGAAAATAGCAGAATAAATATACATGGTGGCCTAGTGGAGAAAGAAGGCATATGAGAAATCAGTAAAGAAGCTGTCACAGCAATCCCAGGCCTGAAATTTCATCACTCTGCTTAATTGGAAGAATTTCTTTTTTGTTTAGTCCCGAGAATCATTTCCTTGTGTTCTCTGATACACCTATGTCCTAAGCTATAATAACTATAAGGTTGTATTCATTAGATGACCAAATACTAGACAATCTTTTGTCTAGTATTTGGAAATACTCCTTAGAATGACCAAGGGGAGCCCTCATACATAATCTTGCTTGACAGTTTAAAAAGGATTCAAGGAAAGAAGTAATTTCTAGTACTTGGAATAAGTGTTATGGGGATTTATCTTCCCAGGACTTACTCAATTTCTCTCTGCTGCATTACTTCCAGAACAATGGCATTATTCAAGCTGAAAAGGCAGAAATCCAATTGCCACCTGACCTTTGATTTAACAAAGGTTATGTGAAAGCTATTCTGAACTGCTGAATTACATAGTTTATCATATCATCTAATGTTCTAAAAAAGATGTTTCATTATTAATTAAACAAATTTAAAGTTTCAAGAGAAAACATCCTAATATACCTACTAAAACTGTATTTAAACATTTCTGTAAGGTATACTGTTGCAAAAATGAAAAAAAAAAAAAAACTCTATCACATCCCATTTGAGTTTCGTTCAATTATGTTTACAAGATAGATTACTTGATCAATAAAACTGAATACCATGCTTAACAACTCTGCATGTTGAAGTAAATGACCAAATGGCTATATTAAGCTGTCTATGGAAAATATTCACATCATTGAATTAGAAAACCAGCAAAGGAAAAAGTCTAATTAATTGAATTACCCAAAATAAAAGGGGACATTTTAGACATATCACTTCAAAACATAGAGAATATTCAGACTTTTCAATATAATTCAAAAACTTAATTAATAAACTTAATTAAAAATTCAAAGTACTAATTTCATTGGTGATTCATTAAGCCAAATATACATAAGAAATTAAAATTTATACTTAGATCAATTATTTTCAAAATAGCATAACTAAAGAGAAAACAAAATAGATCACTTTGTAAATATATCAGAGAAGTGTTTTAAATAGTTGAATAGAGGATGAGGTACTTTTACAGTATTTTCTTTTGTCTTCCTTACCTGCCCTCTGCTGGTGAAAAGAGAAAAGTGAAAAGTAAAGACGCTTCAAACATCCTGGAAAAGCACACTTCATACAAGAAATATTTAGTGTTACAAAATTTTTCATAAGACCAGATTAATTAGCCTTCATATTTAATTAATTTGCCACCACTCTTCTTGGAAGCAATATTCATACATTAAATATTGCCTGTGAGTTAGGATTAGAGTAAAAAAATGAGGAAGATTTAGAAATATTTCACTATTTTATATAGTTTATGTTAAAATAAGAATACAAACATCTAAAAATATTATGAAAGATATTTTATGCCATTTTTTTTTTAAGAAGGAGTTTCGCTCTTTGTTGCCCAGGCTGGAGTGCAGTGGTGTGATCTCAGCTCACTGTAACCTCCCCTTCCCTGGTTCAAGCGATTGTCCTGTCTCAGCCTCCTGAGCAGCTGGGATTACAGGCACCCCCCACCATGCCTGGCTAATTTTTGTATTTTTAGTAAAGACAAGGTTTCACCGTGTTGGCCAGGCAGGTCTCAAACTCCTGACCTCAGGTGATCCACCCGCCTCAGCCTCCTAAAGTGCTGAGATTACAGGTGTGAGTCATTGCACCCAGCAATTTTATGTTATTTCTATCTTTACATCCTCATTGACAAAATAAGCATGGACTAGATGTGAGTTCCATTAGCAGTAGTCATAACTGATTGAATGACCATATCCAAAAGGGTCTAATGGATCACTGTGAGCCAAGATAGAGGTTAATAAGGATGGTCTACAGGGCTTTATCTTTAGTCCTCCCTGACCAACATTTTCACCAATGTTGAATACAAAATTAAGTAAATCCCAATCCATGAAGATTTCAACAGACTGAAAATTGAACAAATTCTATCAAAATAAAATGCACAAGCATGAGGTTTGTAGTGCTACCATTTGTGAAAGAGATTCTGATATTTCAGTTAGTAACAAACTCGAGTAAAATGGGATGCAAATATAAAAAACTTAATAGTAATTTATATCTTAGGTGCTTGATATGTGCCAAATCTACATTGAGCAGTTCACATATGTTCTAAAAACCCAGACTAAAACAAATTAATTTGGATCGGTAATTGACTCATTTACTGCCCAACTCCAATTCTCAAAAAGGGATGAGCTAGAAATCTTTTACTGGGGGAGAATGATTAGGAAATGACTGCCTCTATGTATTTTTCAGATTCTCCCAATACAAAACTTAATTTGTTACGTGCCACATAAGTTTCAGTATCTTTACATTGTGCTTATTATGAAAGCACAGGCTTATCAATTGCACAATATGGCAGCCCTACATTTTAGGTAACTAGAATTTTTAGACCCACCTGTGGCCAATTTTTCCTTCTAAGGTTAATTTTTTGAAATTTAATATATATGCAAAAAAGTATACAATTCATATATATGAGCTATATATGTATATATGAGTTATATATACAGATATAGACAGATAGATATATATACAGATTTAGAAACACAACTCAACAAAGTTTTACAAAGTGAATACATCCAGGTAACTATCACTAGATCAAGAAATAGAGTATATCAGCAAAACAGAATCCTACCTCCTGTCATCTTTCAATCATTATCTCCTCCCAAAAGAAACTACTCTGACTTCTACCACTATCAATTTGTTTAGCATGTTTTTGAAATTCAGGTAAGTGAAATTGCAGTATGTACTCTTCAGTGTCTGGCTCCTTTCACTAAATTTGTGTTTGTAGGATTCATTCATGTTATTGTATATAAAGGTAATTATTTCCTTACTACACAGTATTCCACTGTATGTATACACTTGATAAATTTATCATTCTACTGTTAATAAATATCTGGATTGTCTTCTTTTTGCATTTTAAGGTATATGCCAGGAGGAAAAAAAATCTGTG
This sequence comes from Aotus nancymaae, assembly GCF_030222135.1. Lineage (NCBI taxonomy): Eukaryota > Metazoa > Chordata > Mammalia > Primates > Aotidae > Aotus > Aotus nancymaae. The sequence continues at coordinate 39,020,589 of NW_026988413.1, forward strand.
TCACAGGATTTGCATATGTTCAATTTTAGTAAATATTTCCATCATTTTCCAAAGTGTTAGTACCAATTCATAATTCACATTCTACCAAGAGCATATGGGAGTTCTAGTCATTCCACCACTAAGACAATACTATGTATTATCAGGGATTTTGTTTTAATGTTAGTCATTGTGGTAAATAGAATTCTTTTGTAGTTTAAAATTAAATGTTCTGATGATTAATGATTTTGAGTACATTTTTATATGTTTATTGGCCAGCTGAATATATTCATTTGTGAAGTACCTGCTCATTTTTCTGTTATCTTGCATGTTATCTCTCATTGATTTTTAGGAGTTTCTTCATATATTCTGGATATAAGTTCTTCATCAGATATAGTATATTGATTGCAAATATCTTCTTTCCCTCTGTAAGTTGACTTTTCATCTCTATTAATAGTATCATTTCATGAAAATAAGTTCTTAATTTTAATGAAGTCTAATTTATTAATATTTTCCTTTATATTTAAGTGCTTTTGTAGCCTATTAGAAATCTATAAGCATCTTAAGAGCAAAACATGAACTTTAATCTCTAGTATCTTGGCCTCTCTAGTCATGGCTACTAATCTTGAGCCATGATGAAGAGGAAGAAGGTAGGAAATATTTTGACATTGTCTTCAAATATTTGAAATGCTCATAGGGATGAAAACATTAGACTTGTTCTGCATAGTCTCATGAAAGGAATAAGACCCTAGGCTAGAAAGTAAAAGGATGAAGATACACTCTTAACATAAAACAGTATGTCTGAATAGTCCAATGATGAAATGAGACAGTGTTCTTCCTGACACTGGAAGTGTTAAAGCATAGATTAATGGACAGTTTAACAGATAACCTTTAAGCTAATTCATCTGGCTTTACAGGTGTGACTACAGCATGTGACGTGGGACAGTATAGTTGCCTTATATGCCATCAGCTTAAGGACTGCTTAAGGCCAGGAGTTCAAGACCAGCCTGGGCAAGATAGGAGGACCCTGGCTTTACAAACAAACCACCAAATTAATGAATTAATTAAAAACAAATTACAGCTGAAGTCTCATAATATCCTTATTTTTTTCTTAATAGAATACATGAACCTATATAAACCCTTTTTTACAACTATCTATATTTTCAGTCTCTATGACTTCTACTTCTTAAATAATATAGTAATTCTCTTCAAAATTTTTCTTTTGAAATTTTTAAGGGACGATCTCTACTTCTAATATTCCAGGATTTATCAAAAAGGATTCTATTTGTCCTAAATATATCCTTCAAGATTTAACTCCAATCATTTTGCCTTTCTACCTTCATCTATTCAGAAGAAAAATTCTCTATTTGTTAGTTGATAACATAGCAACAGCAAAATCCTTCACTTCTTTGTTTACCCTAAAATGTCATTCCCCACATGTTCTCCTATAGCTTTATATATTTCTTCTTAAAAATTTTTTGTGGGTTCATAGGAAGAGATATACTTATAGAGTACATGAGATATTTTGGTACAGGCATGGAATGTGTAATAATATTATGGAAAATGGGGTAACCATCCTCTCAAGCATTTATCCTTTGTGTTATAAACAATCCAATTATGCCCTTAGTTATTTTTAAATGTATAATAATTATTATTGACTATAGTCCCCATGTTGTGCTATCAAATTCTAGGTCTTATTCATTCTTTCTACTTTTTTTCGTACCCATTAACCATCACCACCTCCCCCCTTACGCAGGCTCTAGTAACCATCATTCTATTCTCCATCTCCATGAGTTCAATCGTTTTGAGTTTTAGATCCCACAAATAAGTGAGAATGTGATGTTTGTCTTTCTGTACCTGACTTACTTCACTTAACATAATGACCTTTATTTCCAATGATGTTGTCACAAATGACTGAATCTTGGTTTTCTATTGCTGAATAGTACTCCATTGTGTATAAGTACCACATTTTCTTTATCCATTCATCTGTTGATGGACATTTAGGTTGCTTCCAAATCTTGGCTATTGTTAACAGTGATGCAACAGCTATCTTTTTGATATACTAATTTCCTTTCTTTTAGGTATATACCTACCAGTGGGACTGCTGGATCATATGTTAGTTTTAAGTTTTTTGAGGAACCTCCAAACCATTCTCTATAGTTGTTTTACTAATTTACATTCCCACTGATAGCATACAAGGGTTCCACTTTCTCCATATCCCTGCCACCATTTGTTATTGACTATATTTTAGATAAAAGCCATTTTAACTGGGGTGAGATGATATCTCATTGTAGTTTTGATCTCAGTGCATTTCACTGGTGATCAATGATGCTGAGCACGTTTTCATATGCCTGTTTGCCATTTGTATGTCTTCTTTTGAGAAATGTCTATTCAAATCTTTGCCCATTTTTAATCAGATTATTAGACTTTTTTCCTATAAACTCCATACATATTCCGGCTATTATTTTTTTTGTCAGATAAATAGTTTGCAAATATTTTCTCTCATTCTGTGGGCTATCTCATTGTCTCTTCACCTTGTTGATTGTTTCCTTTGCTCCACAGAAGGCTTATAACTTGATGTGATCCCATTTGTCCATTTTTGCTTTGGTTGCCTATGCTTGTGGGGTATTGCTCAAGAAATTTTAGCCCAGACCAATGTCCTGGAGATATTCTCCCAATGTTTTCTTGGAGTAGTTTCATAGTTTAAGGTCTTAGATTTAAGTCTTTAATCCATTTTGATTTGATTTCTTATATGGTAAGAGATAGGGGTCTAGTTTCATTCTTCTGTATATGCTTATACAGTTTCCCCAATACCATTTATTGAACAGACTGTATTTTCCCAGTGTATGTTCTTGGCACTTTTGTCAAAAATGAGTTAACTGTAGGTGTGTGGATTTGTTTGTGGTTTCTCTTTTCTGGGTTTTCTGTTCCACTGGTCTATGTGTCTGTTTTTATGACAGTACCATGCTGTTTGGGTTATTACAGCTCTGTAGTATAATTTATTTGAAGTCAGGTAATGTGATTCCTCCAGTTTTGTTCTATTTGCTCAGGATAGCCTCGGCTATTTTGAATCTTTTGTGAGTCCATATAAATTTTAGGATTTTTTTTTCTATTTCTGGGAAGAATGCCATTAGTATTTTGACAGGGATTGCATTGAATCTGTAGATCACTTTGGGTTATATGAATATTTTAACAATATTGATTCTTCCAATACACAAACATGGCATATCTTTCCATTTTTTTGTTGTCTTGTTCAATTTCATCAATGTTTTATAGTTTTCATTGCAAAGCTCTTTAACCTCTGGTTAATTCCTAGGTATTTTATTTGTGGCTTTTTTAAATGGGATTACATTTTAAATTCTTTTTCAGACTTCACTCTTGGCATATAGAAATGCTACTGATTTTTGTATGCCGATTTTATATCCTGCAATTTTACTGAATTTGTTTATCAGTTGTAATAGTTTTTTGGTGGAGTTTTTAAGTTTTTCCAAATATAAGATCATATTATCTACAAACAAGGATTATTTGACTTCTTCCTTTCCAATTTGGATGCCCTTTCTTTTTTTTGCCTGATGGCTGTAGCTAAGGCAATATAATTCCAGTACTAGTTTGAGTAACAGTGGTGAAGTGGGCATCCTTGTCATCTTCCAGATCTAAGAGAAAAGGCTTTCAATTTTTTCCCATTCATTTTGACACTAGCTGTGGGTCTGTTGTATGTGGCCTTTATTATGTTGAAGTATGTTCTTTCTATATAAAGTTTTAGAGTTTTTGTAATAAAGGGATGTTGAATTTTATCAAATGCTTTTTCAGCAACAATTGAAATGATCATATGCTTTTTGTCCTTCATCCTGTTAATATGATATATCACATTGATTGATGATTTGCATATGTTGAACCATCCTTGCATCCCTGAGATAAATTCCACTTGGTCATGATAAGTGACCTTTTAATGTATTGTTGAATTTGGTTACTGGTATTTTACTGAGGATTTTAGCAGCAACATTCATAAGGGACATCTGTCTGTATTCTTTTTTTTTTAATGTGTATTTGTCTGATTTTGGTCTCAGGGTAATACTGGCCTTACAGAATTAGTTGGGAAATATTCCCTCTTTGTGTATTTTTTGGATCAGTTTAAGTAGGATTGGTATTAGTTCATTAAATGTTTGGTAGATTTCAGCAGTGATGCTATTGGGTCCCAGGCTTTTCCTTACTAGGAGACTTCTCATTAAGTCATCCATCTCATTACTTATTATTTGTCTGTTCAGGTTCTGGATTTCTTCATGGTTCAATCTTGGTAGGCTGTATGTGTCTAGGAATTTATCCATTTCTTCTAGATTTTCCAATTTATTGGTACATAGTTGCTCACAGCAGCCAGTAATGATCATTGAATTTCTATGGTATCAGCTGTAACATCTCTTATTTATTCATCTCTTACTTTATGTGAGTCTTCTATTTTTCTTAGTCTGGCTAAAGTTTTGTCAATTTTGTTTATCTTTTCAATAAACCAGCTTTTGTTCCATTGATTTTTTTGTATTGTTTTATTTCAAGTTCATTTATTTCTATCCTGTTCCTTATTATTTCTTTTCTTCTTCTAATTTTAAGTTTGCTTTGCTTTAGCTTTTTAGTTCTTTAAGATGCATCATTGAGTTATTTACTTAAATTTTTCATCATTTTTTATGTAGGCACTTTTAGCTATAAATTTCCCTCTTAGTACTGCTTTTGGTGTATTCCATAGGTTTCAGTATGTTGTGTTTCCATTATTATTTGTTTCAATAAATTTTTCAACTTCCTTAATTTCTTCATTGAACCATTGGGCATTCAGGAGCATATTGTTTAATTTCCAAGTATTTGCATAGTCCAAAATTCCTTTTGTTACTGATTTCTAGTTTTGTTCTATTGTGGTCAGAGAAGATGCTTGATATTAATTCAATTTTTTTCAGTGTTTTGAGGCTTGCTTTGTGATCTAACATATGGTCTATCCTTAAGAATGATCCATGTACTGAAGAGAAAAATGGATATTCTGCAGACATTGGATGAACTGTTTGGCCCATTTGTTCTACAGTGCAAATCAAGTACAATGTTTCTTTGTTGATTTTCTGTCTGGGAGATCTGTCCAATGCTGAAAGTGGAATGTTGATGTCTCCTTCTATTATTGTATTGCAGTATATCTATCTCTCTCTTTAGCTCTAATAATATTTGCTTTATATAGCTGGGTGATCCAGTGTTGGGTGCATATATATTTACAAACATTATATCCTCTTGCTGAATTAACCCCTTTATCATTATATAATAATCTTGTCTCTTCATACAGTTTTTGTCTTAAATCTATTTTGTCTGATATAAGTATGGCTACTCCTGCTCTATTTTGGTTTCCATTGGTATGGAACATCTTTTTCCATCCCTTTATTTTCAGCCTATTATGTATCTTTATAGCTGAAGAGTGTTTCTTGTAGACAATAGATTATTGGGTCTTATTTTTTTCAGCCACTCTCTGTCTACTGGTTGGAGAGTTCAGTCCATTGACATTCAACATTATTGTTGATATGTAGGGACTTACTCCTGCCATTTCATTATTTGTTTTCCAGTTGTTTTACAGTCTTCTCTTCCTTCTTTCCTTCCTTCCTGTCTTCCTTTCAGTGAAGGTGATTTTCTCTAGTAGTATGCTTTAATTTCTTGCTTTGTGTGTGTGTGTGTATTGTTGTTTTTCAATTTAAAGTTACCATAAGGCTTGTCAATATTATCTTATAGCCCATTGCCCATTATTTTAAACTGATGACAACTTAACACTGATTGCATAAACAAACACAAAAAAATTAAAAGTCTACATTTTAAATTTGTCCCCCTGCCTTTTATCTTTTGTTGTTTCCTTTATGTCTTATTGTACTGTATAGGCCTTAAAAAGTAGTTGTCATTATTTTTTATTCATTCATCATTTAGTGTTTCTATATAAGTCAAGAGAAGTTTACATACCACGATGACAGTGTCATACTGTTCTTTGTGTTTCTGTGTGCTTGCTATTACCAGTGAGTTTTGTACCTTTAAGTGATTTCTTCTTGCTCATCAACATCCTTTTTTTACAGACTGAAGAATTCCTTTTAGCATTTCTTGTAGGACAGGTCTAGTGTTGATGATATCCTTCACCTTGTGTTTGTCTGGGAAGGTCTTTATTTCTCCTTCATGCTTAAAGGATATTTTCACTGGATATACCATTTAGGGTAAAAGTTTTATTCCTTCAGCATTTTAAATATGTTGTGCCATGCCCTCCTGGCCTGTAAGATTTCCACTGAAAAGTCTGCTGCCAAACATATTGGAGGTCCATTACATGTAATTTCTTTGCTCTTGCTGTATTTAGGATCCCTTTTTTTTTTTTTTTTTTTAATCCTTGAGCTTTGGGAGTTTGATTATCAAATGCCTTGAGCTAGTCTTCTTTGGGTTAAATCTGTCTGGTGTTCTATAACATCTTTTTTTGGTTTTTTTGAGATGGAGTCTCACTCTGTCACCAGGCTGGAGTGCAGTGGCATGATCTCGGCTCACTGCAGCCTCTGCCTCCTGGGTTCAAGCGATTCTCCTGTTTCAGACTCCCAAGTAGCTGGGACTACAGGTGCATGCTGACGTCTAGCTAATTTTTGTATTTTTAGTAGAGACGGGGTTTCACCACGTTGGCCAGGATGGTCTCAATTTCTTAACGTCAGGTGCATGCTGACGTCTAGCTAATTTTTGTATTTTTAGTAGAGACGGGGTTTCATCACGTTGGCCAGGATGGTCTCAATTTCTTAACGTCGTGATCTGCCTGCCTCAGCCTCTCAAAGTGCTGGGATTATAGGCATGAGACATGACACCTGGCCTCTATAAATGTATTGTACTTGAATGTTGATATGTTCCTCTAGGTTTCAGAAATTTCATGATATTATCTATTTGAATAAACTTTCTACTTGTATCTCTTTCTTATCTTTGAGGCCAATAACTCAGATTTGTCCTTTTGAGACTATATTCTAGATCCTATAGGCATGTTTTGTTTTTTTATATTCTATTTTTCTTTTGTCTCCCGTGTGTATTTTCAAATAACCTGCCTTCAAGCTTACTCATTCTTCTGCTTGATCCTTTCTGCTATTAAGAGACTCTGCTGCATTCTTCAGCATGTCAATAGTATTCTTCAACTCTAAATTTTCTTCTGGATTCAATTGTTTCTATCTCTTTGTTACATTTCTCTATATAATTCTGAATTCCTTCTCAGTGTTATCTTGAATTTCTTTGAGTTTCCTCTAAACAGCCATTTTGAATTCTGACTAGAAGGTTACCTGTATGTTTCTAGGCACTAGGATTGGTCCCTAGTGCCTTATTTAGTTCATTTAGTGAGATCATGATTTCCTCAATGTTGTTGATGCTTATAGATGTTTATATGTTTCTGGGATGTTGTTTATACATGTTTTCTGGATATTGATGGTTGATGCTTATAGATGCTTCCTGGATGTTGTTGATGCTTATAGATGTATAAATAAGGCACTAGGTTTGGTCTCTAGTGCCTTATTTAGTTCATTTGGTGAGGTCATGTTTTTCTGAATGTTGTTGATGCTTGTAGATGCTTGTCGGTATCTCGGTATTGAAGAGTTAGGTATATTTATTGTAGTACTCATTGTCTGGACTTGTTTGTGCCTGTCCTTCTTGTGAAGGCTTTCCAGGTATTTTAAGGGAATTGGGCCCAAGACCCAATAATGCTGTGGTTTTTGTAGACTCATAGAGGTACTACGTTGATGGTCTTGGAGGAGACCTGGAAGAAATGTCTGGATTACCAGGCAGAGACACTTGTTCTTTCTCTTACTTTCTCCCAAACAAATGGAATATCTCTCTCTATGCTGAGCCACCTGGAACTGGGAGTGTAGTGATATAAGCATCCTTGTGTCTACCACCACTGGGACTGTGCAGGGTCAGACCTGAAGCCAGCACAGCACTGCACCTTGCCCAAGGCCCTTCCCTTCAGGGTGGTGAGTTCTCCCAGGCTGTAAGCATGTCCAGAGATGTCACTGGGGTGCCAGGGATTGGAGTCAAAAAACCTTGGCAATGTTTTACTCTACTGTGACTAAGCTGGCACTCAAACCATAATACAAAGTTGTTCCCACCCTTCTCTCCCCTTTCTATAGGCAGAGGAGCCTCTCCTTGTGGCCACTAGCACCATTGCTCCCCAGGGCGTTCTGACAGGCTGCCACCAATGTTAAAAGCCCAAGGGCTCTTCACCCAACTTGTGGTGAATATTGCCAGGCCTGGGACTTCTCCTCCAGGTCAGCAGGCTCCTCTTCTGGCCCAGCACAGGTCTGTAAATGCTGCCCAAGACCCTAGGCTTGGACTCAGGGACCCCAAGAGCCTGCTTGTTGCTGTAGCCCTCCTGTAGCTGAAGTGTTGCCTAGGGTGCAAAATAAAGTCCCCTTTACCTTCCCTGCTGCTTTTCTCAAACAGAAAATCTTTTGCCATTGCCACCACAGCCAAGAATGTGCTGGGTCACCCCTGAAGCCAACACATCTCACACCCCAAGGCCCATGGCATCCTCCCTGGTTATCACTGGTGGTTATTCAGAGCCCAAGGGCTCTTTAGTCAGCAGGTGATGAATCCTACCAGCATTAGGACCTTCCTTCAAGGCAGCAGATTCCCTTGAAATATCAAGAAATATCATCCAGGAGTTAAGGCTGGGGTTGGGGGGGAGGGATGGCTCAAGCATTCCCTTAACTGCACCAGCTGGTGTCTCCCTAGGTCAGCTGCCACCCTAGTTCACTGGCTTTAAGCCCAGCCTAGCATTAGGAGTTGCCTAGGAATTGTAGTCCTGTGCCCTAGACTGCCTTTCTAGTTTACCTAGACCCCAGAGCACTTCAGCCCACAGTGGCGAGGCTTGCCGAGAAACTCACATTCCAACCACCGGGATGGTGATTCGCCTCTGGGTAAGGCTAGTTCAAATGCTTCCTGCCTGTGCGGGCACTGGCTGAGCCCAGCATGGCTTTATTCTCTGCTGTGATGGGGCAGCACTGAGTTCAATGTAAAGTCCCCCAGGCACTGTGTTCTTCCCTCCCCAAAGTGCACAAATTCTCTCCCTGCACCACACTGGCTGCTGCTGGGGGTTAAGGGAGGGGTGGCATCAACTATTCAGGACTGTCTTCTTCAGTGCCTCTTTTCACAATATGAAGTTAAAATCAGGTACTGTGATTGTTCACCTGATTTTTGGTTCCTGTGATGGTGCTTTTCTGTATGCAGACAGTTGTTAAAATTTTGGTGTTCCAGTGAGGGGGATGAACGGCATAGGTTTCTATTCTACCATCTTGCCCTGCTCTCATACAGTTTTTGAAGTTCAGGATTGGTAATTTAACAGTAGAGATAAACATATCTAGTTTAAATCCATCTCTACCACTTACTATAACATGTAATTTAAACTTTCTAGGGCAAAGTATTCTCATCTATAAATTGGAGATAATAGTATTATCTACTCTATTAGCTATTGTGAGGACTAAATGAGATATTGGCCATAAAATACTTAACATAGTGCATGGCTGATAGTATACACTTTCTTATTTTTAAAGAAAACATATAAGCCAGGCATGGTGGCTCACATCTATAATTCCTGCGCTATGAAAGGCCAAGGCAGGTGGGTTGCCTAAGGCTAGGAGTTTAAGTTATAGTGAGCTACAAGAGTGCCACTATAGCTTGGCCAACAGAGCAAGATCCTGTCTCCAAAAGAAAAAAGAAAAGAAAACATACATACAATGAAATATTATTCAGCCATAAAAAGGAATAAGGTTCTGATACATGCTACAACATGGATGAACCTTGAAAATATTATGCTAAGTGACATAGATCAGACATGAAAGGACAAATATTGTGGGATTCCACTTTTAGGAGTACCTTTAATAGGCAAATTCATAGAGACAGAGAGAGTAGAGGCTACCAGGGGATAAGGGGCAAAGGGGAATGGGGAGTTACTGTTCAGTGGATACAAAGTTTCTGTTTGGCATGATGAAAAAGTTCTGGAAACGAATAATGGTGAAGGCTGTACAATATTGTGAATGTACTTAATGCAGCTGAAATATACTTAATGCCACTAAAATTGTTATAACGGCAAATTTTGTTATATATGTTTCACCACAATAAAGATAAAATTAAAAATGTTTTAAATGTGAGCCATCATTTTTAACTTCCAAAAATCTGTAGGGAAGGTCTATACTCTCATAAGATCATGTCCCCACAATTAAAATTTGAATTATTTTTACCCATACATCTTATCTTATACTTAGCCACACCAAAGTTCAATTCTCTTCCTTCTGTTCTCTCTCCTGGCATCTCAGACTTTTACAATCTTTTTGTTAATTTTTTTTCACATATAAAAATCACTTGTTTAATACAATTGTGAACTCAGGGATTTAATATAAGTGCTTGATCTGTAAAAATTTTAGATTAATGTCAGCACTTCTTACTGAGGAAACCAACTATCAGTTTTCTTTTTTAAAAATCAACTGTTCCAACTCTTCATTCCTGATTTCTTAGTCAAATTCTAGATAAAACAAAGCATTCCCTCCGATCTTATAGTGTGTCTTTTTAAGATACAGTCTGCGGGGGATATGTGTGTGTTGGGATGTGTGTGGGGATGATGTGGCACAGCAGGGAAAAGGGAGACTTTGTCAAAGGTATTTTTTCTAATGTTAATAAGTTACATCTAATTGTGCCTCTCTTTTTTTCAAATAGCTATTTATCATTTTATTAAACCAAACCTGATTGGTTGGCATGATTTCCCATTACGTAAATCATACTGTTCACCTCCAAATAGATTGTGTTTGTTTAAATGTTCAACAATTATACCATTCATTACAAATTCTATCCGCTTCCCTGACCTTGAAGTAAAAATGAGCAATCTAATCAACAAGGACCTCCACTGGAATGCCTCATGTGGATTGAGTACACAGAAGTTATTTGTAATGATAAGATGTACATTTCAGTCAGCCAATGGTAGAATATTAATGTGCGCTTGGAAAAATAAAGTTCTTTGTGAATATCATCTTGCTAAATAATTTTGTCTCTTAATCTTCTTCTGTTTCCAATTTCTACCCAGACATTTCATAGTACATTCTTATTACTATAGAGTATATATTTTTAACTTTGGATGTACATGTAATTTGTTTCACAAAAACTACATATTACTTCCAGTAGTTAAAGAGCTCCTAAAAAGCTACAGGTAAAACCCATAATACTCTGGAATAGAGAAAATATATGCTCTTTCATGGAACCTGGTATTCTGTTATGAAAAAGTATTAAAATTTTCTAATTATGCAATTTTTGCTATCAGAAAAAAATGTGAAGTATTAAACTTAATTCCATCCAAAGGAATACAGTCTAAAATTTCCACTAGAAATCCTTGGGCCAGCAGTTCACAAGACTGATTACAAATATTTATCTATGTTCAACTTTAGAATACTGTCCATGAAAAGAATATAGTGTAAGAACAACTAAACCCTATCACAAGATGCATTCATCATGGAGATTTACTCTATTGTACTTTCCATTTACATGAGCAATTGAGGCACTTTATAGTAAGGAAAGAAAGAACTGAGTAAACCCTCTTGGTCCTATTAAAAAAAAAAAAGAAGGCAGTCTACTATGGTAGTTAAAAAATTGGATTATGGGTCTGGTTTAAGTCAGGTTCCCTAGGAAAACCTGAGATGAGTTAAGCTGTACTCTCAAAAGAAGAAAAGTGAAGGAAACAGTATAGGTCAGGAGAGGGAAGAATGTGGCTCAGTTAGAGAATAGTTTCAGTTTGATCCCACAGGAATACTCTGCAGAACAAGTTGCACCACAGAATTAGCCCTACGTTGAAGCAAGTGGTTAGCCCATTGGAACTCCCTATCACTGTGTCATTGCTCAGGATCTGCTGGTAGGAATTGGAGGAATCATAGTCTCTCAGAAGAGAGTAATTCCCTGAATTACCAGCCTACAGTCAGATGAGCCGGAGGAAGAAATGGACAGCAGGGTAAAGTAGATATAGTGGCACATCATCTTCTATAGGGTTTAATTATTCTAGCTTTTAATCCTACCACATAGCTATTACCTATGTGACACTTGGCAAATATTTAAGTTCTCTGCTCTTGGGATTCCTTATCTATTAAATTGAGGAGAATAACCCTTGTTTCTCAAGGTTGTTTCAAGGATAAAAAGAAAATAATGCATATACAACACTTGGGCTGGTGCTGATAAATATGCTTAGTATATAGATGCTCTTAAAAATGTTAAACGGCTAGAAGGCAAGAATGATTTAATAAATTATATGGTTTCTTTCAATAAGACATTGTCCTTGGCAAAACTCCACAAATAAAGAAATATTTCTGGGTCCCCTTCCAGCAGAGAATTACACAAAAAAGACATACTTGCCTATTTTTACAGATGTCTGTGCAATTGCCAAATCTCCAGCAACTCAGTGGTGGTACTTAGTGAAAAAGCCCAAGTGACAGGGAGAGTACGTGATTCTCATGAGAGCAGTAGCCTTGCCAAGAAGATATGGAAGAACTTGAAGAAGTCATACCCATTTAGCATAAGGGAATGAAAAAGAAGAATGGAAAGAAAGAGAAAATGGTTGAACCCCTGCAGTATATAACTTGTTTGTGAGTATATAAGACACTTGGTGGTGGTGGCTGGGCAGGGAGTAGGGGGTTAATATACAAGACTTAGACCAAACTTGTTTGTGAGTATATAAGACACTTGGTGGTGGTGGCTGGGCAGGGAGTAGGGGGTTAATATACAAGACTTAGACCCTATAATAGTAAAGACGGGTAGTGGTGAGCTAAAGACTAGCAATAGGTGCCTAAGGACTACTGCTTTTTCATTTTATTTATGTGATGTATATTAGACTAGCTTAAAGATACAAGTACAGGCTCACAGGTGACATTTTTGATTGGCATTAACTTGGGCTGGCTTGCCTAGAGCACTATTCTAGGGTAACAAAACATATCAGGGAATAAAACACAAATGCCTGCCACATGAGCTTATGCTTAGAAGAAAATAAACATAATATATAAGCATATAATACACTGTAATATGTCAGAAAGTGGTAACCACCATGAATTTTGAAAGTAAATAGAGTAGGGTAAGGCACGCCGGAGGGTGAAGGAGCAGTTTGCTGTATTAAATAGGATGGGCATGATAGGCCTTACTGAGAAGGTAAGAGCTGAGTAGACACATGGAAAAGGTAAACGAATTAGTCTGGTGAAGATCATTGGGAGAGCATTTCAGAAAGAAGGAACAGTCACAGCAAAGGACTTAAAATAGGAGAGAATCTAGCATGTTTAAGGAAAAGCAATAAGAAGAGTGAGCAAGGTGGAGAGTGGTATGAAATGAGGTCACAAGGATAACAAGATGAAGAGAAATGAGTGAAATAGGGGGATTAAAAGTAGAGGGATGCTTTGCATGGTTGGTGCTGACATTCTCTTTTGTGGCCCGGCTCCTGTTCCCCATACCTCCCAGACTGGAAGAAGCCACCACTGTTCACTTCTTGAGTGTCCTCTATTGTCTGCAATTACCTTTCATTGTGCCTTTCCTAAGTACAACAAACTTAGCACTCTCTCCCCTAGCTCCTGGTGCTAACTCCTACTCAATTTGGGAGCATTCTTAGGATTTTCCTACAACTGGGATATTTTTCTTCTTAGCCTTTTCACCTCACCCCTTTCAACCTCACCACCACGACCACCATCACCCTCCTACCCTCCTCGGATCCAGAAACCTTTTGTTTTGAGACAGGATCTAGCTCTGTCACTCAGGCTGGAGTGCAATGGCACAATCATAGCTTATTGTAACCTCAAACCCCAGAGCTCAAGTGTTCCTCCTGCCTCAGCCTTCCAGTGGGCTGAGATTACAAATGTGAGCCACCACTTCCAGCCCCAAGAGCCTTTTTCTGTTATATGCATTTCTATGCTACTGAGTGGATCCAGTCATTTGACTCTTTTTTTTTTTTGAGACGGAGTTTCGCTCTTGTTACCCAGGCTGGAGTGCAATGGCGCGATCTCGGCTCACCGCAACCTCCGCCTCCTGGGTTCAGGCAATTTTCCTGCCTCAGCCTCCTCAGTAGCTGGGACTACAGGCACGTGCCACCGTGCCCAGCTAATTTTTTGTATTTTTAGTAGAGATGGGGTTTCACCATGTTGACCAGGATAGTCTCCATCTCTTGACCTCATGATCCACCCGCTTTGGCCTCCCAAAGTGCTGGGATTACAGGCGTGAGCCACCGCGCCCAGACCAGCCATTTGACTCTTAAGGTCAATCCCGTTAAAATGTAAATAAGTTTTTCAAAGTTTTTATGTTTCTTATAGATATCTTCAACCAGCACATAACAACTCACCTTTGCTGTCTAAAAAAATTGAGAATTTGATGGAATGACTATATTCCGACAGACGATGTTTAAAGCACAGTAAGACATTTTCAACACAATATTCCTTCTTTGTCTTTCTCAAAGCCTAGCTTGGTGTCAAGAAATATTTGTTGGATGATTGTGGAACAAAACAGACCTGGTTGCAAATCCAAGCAGGTATTCTAGGCAAGGTAATTAAACTTCTTGAACCTCAGTTTTCTTCTCAATTGCAAAATCATGATAACATATAATTCTCAGGGTGATTTTCAGACTTAAATAAAATTGCATGAAAAGGCCCCACATTTTATAGGTCCTTAATGATCATTCAATTTCCATCTTAAATATGCTTTCCTCTTCGTGTTGCTGCTTTCAGTTTACTTTGCTCACAACACTCAGCAAGAACGTATGAAACTTCAGAAAATCTATTCTTTAGCTCATTACAGTTTAATAACTCAAATAAGTCTGTTCAATCTGGTGACTACAAAAATGTAAGAAAATGTTGGCCATAAAGCCAAGCCAGAACAAGGGGACAACTGCTCCTCTTTCCCAAAATACAAAAATATACCATTTGAATAGCCCCTTTTTCAAGATGTTTATTATCCATTTAATAAATTTTGAGAGACAGGTTTCTAAAATTTTTCTTGGAGGTCAAAAACATCCTATCTATATTACTGTTTTATTTCAATATGACAATTCCAAACATGGCTTTAAATCAAATACATGCGGTTATAATTAGCTTAAGTTACTGTATACATATAAATAAGCACAAACTTTTCCAAACAAAATGGTATGTGTCAGAGGTCATTTTCTTCAGGTTCATAAAAACTGTTTTAAGAGCATTCTATGGCAGCAATAACTGCAAAAATCCATTTTCTATAACCTTGAAACACTGAAAAATGAAAGCTATTTTGACATGGTAGTAAACAATCAAGTCTACTAAAGAGAAATAATCATCTCACTGTTTATTTACAAACATTGTAGAAATGTTAAAAATCGGGGCCTCACTTCCTGTTAGACTCTCACCATCTAAGAACTCCTAGATCTGTAGAGGCAAGTGACCTGTCCAACTCAGGCCAAGCCCTGCAGGTCAGACCCCATCAGGTTTGGTGAAAGTGGTTTTTCCACTCTTGGCTGTTAGGAAGGCTGCAGGCAGAACTCCTAGGCCTATGAATGACCAGCTAGTGGCACAAGGCTGGAACTGGATGCCCTTCTCCCTTACTCCCACTCACAAGACCCTCTAGTTTACCGGTTTTTATTATCTACTTCCCCTTACTGTTGCCCCTGGATCCTTGGGTTCAGCACATCTCTATTGCTTTGTGCTTAGAGCAGTAAAATGTTGTGCAGTGAAAAATAATGTGTAACCTTTGAATCAGAATATCTGGCCTTTCAGTTTCATTGAAGGGTCCTTGATTTAGGGCAAGTTGTTTTAAGGTAACTTCACCTGTTGATATGGTTTGGCTCTGTGTCCTAACCCACATATCATCTTGTAGTTCCCATAACTCCCACGTATGAATCATGGGGATGGGTCTTTCCCATGCTGTTCTCATGACAGTGAATAAGTCTCACAAGATCTGATAATTTCAAAAACAGAAGTTTCCCTGCACAAGTTCTCTCTTTGCCTGCTGCCATTCATGTAAGATGTGACTTGCTCCTCCTTGCCTTCTGTCATGACTGTGAGGCATCCCCAGCCCAAGTCCATTAAACCTCTTTTTCTTCCCAGTCTCAGGTATGTCTTTATCAGCTGTGTGAAAACAGACTAATACACCTGTAAAATGCAGTTTACAGCCCCACCTGTCACTGAGTTGTTTGTGAGAAATTAACATGGTTCACATCTCTCCCAAAATGGAATATGCCCTTTAATTTAGGAAAGACATCCTATTAATTACTGATAGAATACCAGGAATATCATCAAATCTTGATGAATAAAGTAAAGTAGATGTAACACATCTCTAGAAATATTACTTATACTATTTATACCCTGGCATTTGAAGTACTTTTTATTTATAGTAGTAGTAAAACTGGATAAAGGAAGTGAATGATGATGGAAAACCAGAACAAGAGAATTCCTTGGACTTTTTTGAATACCTTAATCAAATTGAATTGTTAGAAACACAAGGATAGGGAATGCTTCCAGTTTTTGCCCACTCACTATGATATTGGCTGTGGGTCTGTCCTAAATAGCTTTTATTATTTTAAGATACGTTCCATCAAAACCTAGTTTATTGAGAGTTTTTAGCATAAAGGGCTGTCGAATTTTGTCAAAGGCCATCTCTGCATCTATTGAGATAATCATGTGGTTTTTGTCTTTGGTTCTGTATATGTGATGAATTACGTTTATAGATTTGCGTATGTTGAATCAGCCTTGCATCCCCAGGATGAAGCCTACTTGATTGTGATGGATAAGCTTTTTGATGTGCTGTTGCATTCAGTTTGCCAGTATTTTATTGAAGGTTTTTGCATCAATGTCCATCATGGATATTGGCCTGAAGTTTTCTTTACACCTTACACTAAAATTAACTCCAGATGGATTAAAGATGGAAACATAAGACCTAACACCATAAAAACTCTAGAAGAAAACCTAGGGAAAACCATTCAGGACACAGGCATAGGCAGGAACTTCATGACTAAAGCACTAAAAGCATTGGCAACAAAAGCCAAAATAGACAAATGGGATCTAATTAAACTAATTAAGCAAAAGAAACAATCATCAGAGTGAACCAGCAACCAAGAGAATGGGAAAAAATTTTTGCAGTCTACCCATTTCACAAAAGCCTAATATCCAGAATCTACAAAGAACTAAAGCAGATCTACAAGAAAAAAACAAACACATTTCAAAAGTGGGCAAAAGATATGAACAGACAGTTTTCAAAAGAAGACATTTATGCAGCCAACAAACATATGAAAAAATGCTCATCATCACTGGTCATTAGAGAAATGCAAATCAAAACCACATTGAGATACCAACTCACGCCAGTTAGAATGGCGATCATTAAATAATCTGGAGACAACTGATGCTGGAGACGGATGTGGAGAAATAGGAACACTTTTACACTGTTGGTGAGAGTGTAAATCAGTTCAACCATTGTGGAAGACAGTGTGGCAATTCCTCAAGGTTCTAGAAATAGAAATTCCATTTGATCCAGCAATCCCATTACTGGGTATATACCCAAAAGATTATAAATTGTTCTATTATAAAGACACATACACACATATGTTCATTGTGGCACTGTTTACAATAGCAAAGACCTGGAACCAACCCAAATGCCCATCAATGATAGAATGGACAAAGAAAATGTGGCACATATACATCATGGAATACTATGCAGCCATAAAAAATGACCAGTTCATGTCCTTTGTAGGACATGGATGAGTCTGGAAACCATCTAACACAAGAACAGAAAACCAAATGCCGCATTTTCTCATAGACGGGTGTTGAACAATGAGAACACATGGGCACAGGGAAGGGAACATCACCCACTGGGGTCTGTTGGGGAGTGGGGTGGCAGGGGAGGGACAGCAGGGGGTGGGGAAGTTGGGGAGGGATAACATTGGGAGAAATTCCTGATGTAGGTGACAGGGGGATGGAGACAGCAGACCACCATGGCATGTGTGTACCTATGCAACAATCCTGCAAGATCTGCACATGTACTCCAGAACTTAAAGTACAATTTAAAAAAAAAAAAAGAAAGAAAGAAACACAAGGATACCTTACTCCCACTGGTATTCAAAGTCTCTGAATAGGCAATTCTGATGAAGATGAGGACCAAGATGAAGAAAAAACGAATAGCGATATCAACTGCAAGGAAAAAAAATGTGAAAAGATTCAAGTAAATTGGCGATTTGGGCTACTGAAAAAAAGTCTACTTTTTAACCCAAGAGCACTCCATAACCCATCAGACATCCATAGAAAAAACTGAAAATCATGAACTGAAGGCATGTTTCTAAGCTTACTATAATGTGAAAACTACTTTCTGAAAAAGCCAATCGTGAACACTTGGGACAAAGATGAGTATAACCTTCTTCATCAAGCAGTCTACAGTGGACACTTAGATATCATCCATGAGATGACTGCACAGGGGCAGATGTTCATACAGTGACTGTGGATCGCTGGATAACCCTGCACAATGCTTGTAAGTGGAATAACACCAGAGTGGCTTCTTTCTTCCTTCCACATAATGCAGATGTGAATGCCCAAACAAAAGGCCTCTGAACTACATTGCATCTTGCTGCTGAGAATAAAGATAGCAAAGAAACCCTAGAACTTCTCCTGATGAATGCTTACATCAAACCAGGTCTGAAAAAAACTTGGAAGAAACAACATTTGATATCACTAAGAGGTCAAGTATCTATTACTACCTCTTTGAAACTGTGGAAAGCTGTACAAATTTTTCACCTCAATCTTAACAGTTCTAGTAATTTTCATAAATTTGTAAGTACCAGTGCCTCCTTTGTGTGAGATGTAAAATATTTCCATCGTACAAAGTCAAGCCTACTTGAGGTGGAGAATGAGAGGAAGGTGAGGTTTGAAAACTACCTATCAGGTAACTACACTCAATACCTGGGTGACAAAATTATCTGTATACCAAACCCAGTGACCTGCAATTTGTTACCCATGTAACAAACCTGCACATGTACCCCTGAACAAAAATTAAAGTTGAAAAATTAATAGAAAAAGACCAGTGTGGATAGAAACAAAAAGCATAAATATAAATATTCAAGAAAAATAAAGTATAGCAAAAAATAAATTTTTAAAAATCAATGTTGCCTATTATATGAAAAACGTAATAAAAAACTACTTAATTTTATTGTAAAAAACAAAATAAATTCCAAAAGAAAAACATACTTGCCATGAATCATAGCTGTAAGTTTTTAATTTCAGAAAATAACAACAAAATGTATATTTACTTCCTGCGTATAATTTATAATTACTCAGTGTAATACATTTTATAATATAGAGCTATAAAAATGTGTCAGAATTTCTAGTAACCAACAGAACTAGCTTTCATAAAATTTGGTATCTCAGAGACCATTGTTAAGACATTAAGAAACATTAAATGTTGAGTTTTAAAGCTTTAAACCTTTGCCGAGGTGAGAAATTCGAAATGTAACACTTGTTTCCATTCTTCTGCAATTTAATTAACATTTATCCTAAAGTAAATATATCTATACTGACAGGTATCTGATGAAGTACAAATGGCCTGGCTCTATGTAAATCTAGGTTTAAGTTCCAGATCTTTTTGACATAAGCTTGATCTCGTATTCCCAATTATCAAATGCAAATAATCATGTCTACCTCTATTTCTCACAGGATTTATGAGGAAATCTGAAGTATATATTTATGAAAATACTTAGAATTCTTTGAAAGCGTGACTTTACAAATTCAAATTAACCATGTGGTTTGTTATTATTGGTATATTTAGAATACGAGCAATAGCACACATTTATTTAGTTTTATCATTAGATAATGCATTGCCTATTATAATAAATGTATCATTCATGAGAATATAAGGAAGTTATATGGAAGATCACTCACACGAGAAGGCTCAATGTTAACTCTGTCTGTGGCTAATTTCTATGCTATAGTAGAGTGGCTGAGAAGAAAGTAGATTCTGGAGACAGGCCACCTGACTAGACTTCTGGTTCTACATTATTTAGTTGTGTGACCATGGTCAAATTTCTTAACTTCTCACTGTCTTAGTTCCTCATTTGCAAAATGCTAATAAATAAAAGTACCACTTTGAGAGGGTTTGCAGAAGAAAGACATGAATTTGTGGCAGTCACTGTTGGCTGCATAATTCAAAACCCATTCTCAACCTTCTTTTCCTTCCTCCTGTTCTGCTATAAAGGCAGAAAAAAATGTAATAACCTGATTTTCCAACCTCCCTTGCAACTAGGGGTGCTAAGTAATAGTGCTAGCAGAGAAGACCTAAGCAGAAATCCGTTGGAGCTTCTAGGAAAGCTCTGGCTTTCCTGATAAAAGGAGACAGATGTTCCTGGGTCCATCCTTTCCTTCCTTTTTCTTGTATTTTAACACAAACATGCCTCCTGGACCTGGGAGTGACATCTTACAACCATGAGGATGAGGTCAAGAGAGCAGCGTAGATGCTACGAGAAACCATTGTGCCACTGAACCAATACCAGTTTCTAGACTCCTTTTAACATGAAAAGCAATGAATCATAGGTTTCTAAGCAATGAATACTGAAATTGTCACTTGCAGCTAAAAGTATTCCTTAACTGATAGAGTTAATATATGTAAAATGCTTGGAATAGTTCTTAGTCATTATAAGTGCTCAATAAAAATTTTAACTTTGAGTATTATTTTCCAGTTAATGACATTTTAGATTGCATTGATTTGATGTTACAACTGAATTTGAATATGTGATACATATTTGTCTAATTGATGTATTTTTTAATTTCAACATAGAGCTATGCTATTTAAAATTCACTGTATTTTAAACACATGATAAAGGATCCTCTCTTATAGTGATTAATCTATCTAAAAGCCCATTTTTTTTGCTATCTACTTTAATTCAAGAACCCGTTAAATCTGTTGAGCTCTTTTTAGTTTTCATCAATATATTACTAATTTTAAACTGCTCTGGAGTGAATAAAGTTTTGGAAATAATGTTCTAAAATTTCATTAGTTATCTTTTAAGTCATTTTTAAAAACATAATTTTGCAATGTTGTTAACACTAAAATGTTTATGCATTTATAGGTTATTACTCTTTCCTAGCAGTCTATTAGGACTACAGTTTACAAAATTGTAATGTAAAGAAATTTTTGATTTTATTAAATCAAGAAACAAATCATTCAAATTGTGAATCTATATCTCACTCTCTACTTAACATTCATTTTAGAGTTTAATTAATACTCTTTACATTATGAAGTCCAAACTGATACTATTAATTTCAATATTTGACCTCCTCCCCCACACAGATACATCTCTACTTCTCTACCCACTTTCCCCCAGTGAAGTAAATGCAACAATTAACCCAATTGTTCAGGCCTAAAATTTGAATGTCATTCATGACCTGTCTTTTCTTCTTATCCCACTTCCAATCTATCAGTGAATCTTACTTGCTATCTCTACAAAATGTGTATATCCTGAATCTGACATCTAGCCACCTCCATAGATCACTGCTAGAGACCAGTCTTCTACATCATCCTTTCACAACCATTTTCAACCATGGACTCCACACTAGAATATGTGAAGAAACAAACATGACAAACATTTTCATTCACCACTACTTCCTTGTATTATATTAATGCTTCTTAGCCAATATCTATCTTCATCATTTCCTGATAAATTTTTTCCTGTTTAAGAATTTGTTCTCTGACCTAACTATATTCCTTAAAGAAGAAAACAAATCCAAATAAGAAGCCAGTCCTGTTTTAACAGCTTACATGTTCCTACTAGATTTAGAAAACTGCCCTAGACTTGTTGCCCTGACATCTTTCTTCCACAACCTTTTCCAACCTTGGCTGTGTTTTAAAATCACCAGAGGACCCTTGAGAAATATCAACTCCTGAACTCTACTCTCAAAGATTTTGACATACGGTAACTGGTTTCAACTGGGGCTAGCTAGAACTATCTCCAGGGAATTCTAAGGAGCAGACAAGGTTGAGAACCTAGACTACTGGAATCGACTCTTAACTGGTGTTCCTGATTCTACACTTGCTCCCATACATACAGTCTTTTCTCCTTGTAACCAGTCAGATCCTTGAAATGTTCCATCATGGTAAGAATAAAACGTCAAGGAGGCCTTCTCTGAAGTTCTTATTTTAATTCCGATTTGCTTCCATTATTCTCTATCTCCTTTACCTGGTTAATTTTTCTTCATAGAATTTATCATTACCATTTAATTATACATTTATTCTCTTGCCAGACTATAAACATTTGAACGTCAAGTATCTTGCCTTGTCTTCCTCACAACTTTATTTCTTGATGCTTAGAAGAAAATAGGCTAGCAGCCTAGTAACTATTTGTGGAATCAATTAATGCTATTAAAAAAAAAAAAAGTAGTTGCTAATCTTTCCCCGACTGTCTTGTGCACATGAATTCTAAAAATTGAAAAAATTTGATTTACTATTGATGCCTCTAAAATTATCTCCAAAAGATGTCGGTCAAAATTAGGAATTCAGGATCCCAACAGAATTTTTTCAAACTATTGAAAGTAATACTGCATGTACTACTATAGAAAATAACAATTGTAAAAATATGATAACATTAACTTTAAAACAAATTCCCCGCAAAATGCGCCATTGTCATTTGTAATAGTAAAACAACTGTATTAGCTAATTGTTGCATATTGTCTGAGTCAAAGCTTGAAAGTTAAAGAAAACAAACTGAGGAACTAGGAAGAAGAACCTAAATCTGAGTATTATTTATTACTGTGATACACCTGGTTTCTCACCCTCTTTGTTTTACCAGTTTCCTGTCATCAGTGAACCAAGCAGAACACTGAAGTCATTAATCCAGTGTGTAGGTGGCATTGTGACCCACTCCAGGAAATCATCTTGGGGGAATTCCCAAATCTCTTCAGACAAAACCAAATTACTGGTTTCTTATCTGGCCAGGAATAAAGCTTGTGATTTACCTGTAAATGAATCATAGCTCATTCTGAGTCTGATTTACTGGTCAGAAGATGAAATCTCCTTTGGAAAGGAATGTTTCCCTCTACAGAGTGAGAGTGAAACAAATGGTGGAAACAAGTATTCCCATAGGGATAGAGCGCTTTTGTAAGCATTATACTCTCCAAGTAAAATCTGAGCACGACTGTGGAGCCCTATAGTCTGGCATTAGTTTAGAATGTCCCACCTCTATGACCTTGGGCAGTTTATATGGCCTTCCTGTTCCTCAGTTTCCTCATCTATAAAATGGAGATGATAGTAATTACCTTAAAAAGCTATCATAATAATTATATGAATTAGTAAACAGAAAGTGTTTAGAAAAGTGTCAAGGCACATGGAAATGCTATTTAAGTGTTAGTAATCACTAGCCTGGTGCAGTGGCTGATACCTATAATCCCACCACTTTCAGAAGCTGAGGCAGGAGGATCACTTCAGGCCAGAAGTTTGAGATCAGCTTGGACAACACAACGAGACTCCATATCAATAAATTTTAAAATTAGCCTGGCATAGTGGCACACACCTGTAGTCCCAGCTACTCAGGAGGCTGAGGTGGGAAGATCGCTTGAGCCCAGGAGGTTGAGGCTACACTGCACTCCAGCCTGGGCAGCAGAGTGAGACTCTGTCACAAAAAAACAAACAACCAAACAAAAATTACTAAAAGCATGGACTGTGGAGCCAGCAGTTTCCTGCCCTCCTGGGTAGATGATCTTGGGCAGGTAATATTACCTTTCTGTACCTCTAATTCCTTCTGTAAAACTGAGATAACGTATACCTCAAGATGATTGTGTATTAAGTGACTTAATATAAGAAAAGTCCATAGAAAGTCACTGGCATAGAGGATGTACTATAAAATGCATTTATTATCATTATAATTGCTGTGGTTGTTATTATCTTATATTACAGTTCAGTGAAAGATTTTTGAAGCATTGACTTCTTCCAGGTCTCCTGCTTCTTTGGTCACTATTTCTTAGGCCCCTTAAGTGATCCCTTTCCTTTGGTGACTTTCTAAAGAAATCATCAATCCCTAAGAGTATATTCTTGGCACTCTCATCTCATCCTATCCCTTCTCCCTTGATAACATTATTACTTTAATATGTCCCTTATGACTTCTTAGATGACTTCTAAAGCTGAATAACCCAGGCCTCTCTAGGGGAACTTTGGACCTTAACTGGACATGGATGTTCCTTAGCTTTTAAGATATGCTTCTGCAGAACAAAACTTACCTGTTTCCTCAAAAAGTTTTCCTCTTCCTTGTTCTTGTCTTACTAGTTTTGACTCCTCTCTCCCCCTCATCTTTTATATCCAATAACCAAATCCTATTTTTTTTTTAGCTTAAGATTTAATTTATTCAGTTAAGAGTAAGTATACCCTCAGGGTTGGATTACATCACTGTAATTCGGAAATGAGAAATGTTGGCTGGCCTTTTGAACATACAACATATAAACTTGAGAATAGTCAATTGCTTACTATTATCCACTATTTGGATTTGGAAACAGAGAAAATGAATATTCAGCAAGAGAGCAAGGCATGTAAAAAGCTAAAGAGACAAAATGTATTTTGAGTTCAATAATGCTTGCCAGTTCAAGGCTTATTCCTGGAGGCTTGCTGAATGTTGAATCCTTTGCTTGGTGCCTAGGAAATGTTTCTTTCTTTTTTTTTTTCCAACTTTTAAGTTCAGGGGTACATGTGCAGGATGGGCGGGTAAACATGTGCCATGGTGGTTTGCTACATAGATCATCACATTACCTAGGTATTAAGCACAGCATCCATTAGCTATTCTTCCTGATGCTTTCCCTCTTCCCAACCCCTACCCTCTAACAGGCCCCAGTGTGTGTTGTTCCCTACCTTGTGTCCATGTGTTCTTATCATTAGCTCCCACTATAAATAAGACCATGCAGTATTTGGACTCCTGTTTTTGCATTCGTTTGCTGAGGTTAATGGCTTCCAGCACCATCCATGTCGCTGAAAAGCACGTGATCTCATTCCCTTTTATGGCTGCATAATACTCCATGGTATATATGTACCACATTTTCTTTATCCAGTCTATCATTGATGAGCATTTAGGTTGATTCCATGTCTTTGCTATTTTGAATAGTGCTGCAATAAATATACATGTGCCTATATCTTTATAATAGAATGATTTATGTTCCATTGGTTATATACCCAGTAAGGGATTGCTGGGTCAAATAGTACTCCTGCCTCTAGGCCTTTGAGGAACCACCACAGTGTCTTCCATAATGGTTGAACTAATTTACACTCCAACCAACAGTGTAAAGGCACTCCTTTTACCCACAACCTCACCAGCATCTGTTGTTTTTGACTTTTTAATAACAGCCTTTCTGACTGGCTAAGATGATTTCTCATTGTAATTTTGACTTGCATTTCTCTAACGATCAGTGATGAGTTTTTCTCCATCTGTTTGTTGGCCACATGTATGTCTTCTTTTCAGAAGTGTCTGTTTATGTACTTTTGCCCACTTTTTAATGGGTTTTTTTTTTCTCATATATTTGTTTAAGTTCTTGTAGATGCTGAATATTAGACTTCGGTCAGATGGATAGATTGCAAAAATTGTCTCCCATTCTATAGGTTGCCCGTTCACTCTGATGACAGTTTTTCTTGCTGTGTAGAAGCGCTTTAGTTTAATTAGATCTCATTTGTCAATGTATGCTTGTTGCAATTACTTTTGGTGTCTTCATCATCTTAATCCTAATCCATCTCGAGTTGATTTTTGTATGTGGTGTAAGGAAGGGGTCCAGTTTCAATTTTCTGCATATGGCTAGCCAGTTCTCCCAGCACCATTTACTAAATAGGGAATCCTTTCCCCATTGCTTGTTTCGTCAGGATTGTCAAAGATTAGATGGTTGTGGGTGTGCTCTCCAGCAAGGGCTCAGAACTAAGCTGAGACTGAGATGGCTGAAATGGCAGAAGTAAGCTTCAGAAAGTGGGTAATAATGAACTTTGCTGAACTAAAGGAACATGTTATAACCTAATGCAAATAAGCTAAGAATCATGATAAGACAATACAGGATCTGACAGCCAAAACAGTCAGTTTAGAGAGAAACATAACCAATTTCTTAGAGCTGAAAAACATATTACAAGAACTTCACAATGCAATCATAAGTATTAACAGCAGACCAAACCAAGTGGAGGAAGGAATCTCAGAGCCTGAAGACTATCATTCTGAAATAAGACAGGCCGACAAGAATAGATAAAAAAAAAAAAAAAAAAAAAGAATGAAAAGGAATAAATAAAACCTCTGAGAAATATGGAATTATGTAAAGACACAGACTCTGTGACTGATTGGGGTGCCTGAAAGAGATTGTGAGAATGGAACCAAGTTGGAAATCATACTTCAGGATATCATGCAGCAGAACCTCCCCAGCCTAGCAAGACAGGCCTACATTCAAATTCAGTAAATGCAGAGAACCCCAAAAAGATACTCCCTGAGAAGATCATCCCCAAGACAAATAATTATCAGATTCTCCAAGGTCAAAATAAAAGAAAAAAATGTTAAGGGTAGTCAAAGTGAAAGGCCAGATCACCTACAAAGGGAAGCCCATCACACTATTAGCAGACCTCTCAAGGAAAACCCTACAAGCCAGAAGACATTAGGGGCCAATATTTAACATTCTTAAAGAAAAGAATTTCCAAGTCAGAATTTCATAACTGGCCAAACCAAGCTTCATAAGTGAAGAAGAAATAAGATCCTTTTCAGACAAGCAAATGCTGAGGGTATTTGTTACCACCACCTTGCCTCGCAAGAGCTCCTGAAGGAAGCACTAAATAAGGAAAGGCAAAACCATTACCAGCCACTACAAAATCACACTGAAGAACACAGACCAGTGACAGTATGAAGCGACCACAAAAATGAGTCTGCAAAATAACCAGCTGGCATTATTGTAAGTGTAAGGTTGGCCGTGTCGTGGAGAGTTCGGACACGCCTCCTCCCCTCGCCGGGAGCTCGGACATGCCTTCCTCCCCTCGCCGGGAGCTCAGACACGCCTCCTTCCATCCGGGTCCCACTCCCCTCCATTTTTGTCCCACCCACCTTGGCCACAGCCAATCGGATGCCTCCACTCCCTATAAAACCCCGTGCCTGAGAGGAGTCCATGCGACTTCTCCGGCCCTTCCTGTCTGGACCGCAGAACCTCGTCCGGGAGCCTGAATAAATTCCCTTGCATTGGATTATTTGCGTGCAGTTTCTCCGTTTCGTCTTCGGTGAAAACAGACCTTACAGTAAGGTTTGTTCTTGGGTTCTTGCCGCGTTTAAAATGAAGAAACTGAGGCCAGCACGGAAATAATCCAATGCGAAGGAATTTATTCAGGCTTCCGGGTGAGGTTCTGCGGTCCGGACAGGAGGGGCCGGAGAAGTCGCATGGACTCCTCTCAGACAGGTGGTTTTATAGGGAGTGAAACAGCTCGATTGGTTGTGGGAGAGCAAGACTGCTATTGGGTAAGTTACAAGCCTTGACCTAGGACTTGGCTTGTTGTTGGTTGGAAGTACTCAGCTGCTATTGGTTGTTAAGACTCGGCTGCTATTGGTTGTTAAGACGCTAGGGTTACCGCACCTTGTTTGCATACTGGGCTCTTTTAAGGGAAGGTCAGGCTGTGCAAGCATGGGAGAAGGGAACAAGCCTTAGCATGTCTGAGTTTGCCTGAGCTCGTCTGGGCTTGTCTGAGCTTTTGAAAAAAAAAGGGAGGGGGGGTCCGTGCTCCCGGCGAGGCAACCGGCCTTACAATTATGATGACAGGATCAAATCTACATATAACAATACTAACCTTAAATGTAAATGGGCTAAATGCCCCAATTAAAGACACAGAATGGCCAACCGGATAAAGAATCACGACCCATCAGTATGTTGTCTTCAAGAGAACCAGCTCATATGCAAAGACATACACAGATTCAATATAAAGCAATGAAGGAAAATTTACCAAGCAAATGGAAAACAGAAAAAAGTAGGGGTTGGAATCCTAGTTTCTGACAAAACAGACTTTAAACCAACAAAGATCAAAAAGACAAAGAAGGGTATCACATAATCTTAAAGTATTCAATTCAACAAGGAGAGCTAACTATCCTAAAAATATATATACCCAGTACAAGAACAACCAGATTCATGAAGTAAATTCTTAGAGACTTTCGAAAAGACTTAAACTCACACACAATAATAGTGGGAGATTTTAACACCCCACTGACAATATTAGATCATCAAGACAGAAAATTAAGATATTCAGGATATGAAATCAGCTCTGGATCAAGTGGACCTGATAAATATCTACAGAACTCTTCACCCAAATACAATAGAAGATACATTCTTCTCATCATCACATGGCACTTACTCTAAAATTGATCACATAATCAGAAGTAAAAGACTCCTCAGAAAATGTGAAAGAACTGAAATCATAACAGTCTCTCAGACCACAGCACAATCAAATTAGAACTCAAGATTAAGAAATTCACTCAAAACCACACAACTACATAGAAACCGAACAACCTGCTCCCGAATGACTGAATAAATAATGAAATTAAGGCAGAAATCAAGAAGATCTTTGAAACTAATGAGAACAAAGAGACAATGTACCAGAATCTCTGGGATGCAACTAAAGCAGTGTTAAGAGGGAAATTTACTATAATTCACAATAAATTTTGAAAATGCCTCCTCCTCTCCATTTTCCCTGCCACTTCTCTAGTTCATAATTATAGTCACCTCCTAATGGGTCATGCTACCCACTGAAATCACCCTCTGAAATCAATATCACATGTTACTTAGCACAAAAAGGAATGAAGTACAAACACATGCTACAATTGGGTGTTGAAAACATCATGCTAATTGATATATATAGTGTACGGAGTTGAATGGTGTCCCCCAAAATTTTGCATCCACCTGAACCTGTAAATGTGACCTTATTTAAAAATAGGGTCATGGCATCATATATAATCATATAAAGTAGAGATCATACTGGATTACTGTGGACCCTAAATCCAATATGACTGGTTTCCATATAAAAAGAGAGAAATCTGGACACACAGAGAATCAGAGACACAGACACACAGGAGAGACTGCCATGTAAAAACAGAGGCAGAGATTAAGGTGATGCATCTATAAACCAAGGACTGCCAGCAACTGCCAGAAGCTGGGAAGTGGCAAGGAAAGATCTTCCCCTACAGCTTTGAGAGGAAGCATGGACCTGCTGACAACCTGATGTTAGATTTCTAGCCTCCAGAACTGTGAGAGAATAAATTTGTTGTTATAAGCCTCCCAATTTTTAGTAATTTGTTTTGGTAGCCCTAGGAAACTAATTCAGATGGTATAGATACACCAATTTTGTTTATCCATTCATCAGTTGATGAACATTTGGGTTGTTTCTACTTTTAGCTAATATGAATAATGCTACTATGGACATTCACATACAACTAATTTATGTACATTTATTATGTATTTGGAATCAATTTTGTAAAAGGCATGAGGCTTAGATTGAAGTTCATTTTCTACCTAAAGATATTCATCTACTTCACAACTATCTGTTAAAAAGACTTTCCTTCCTCCATTGAATTGATGTTGCACCTTTATCAAAAATTAGTTTGCCATACTATATGTACTTGTGTGGTGTCATGTCTAGGTTTTCTCTTCTGTTCTATTGGTCTATACCACAAAATCCAGAAATCAAGGCTACACAGAAGTCTTGAAATCAAGGAGAGCAATTCTTCCTTATTTATTCTTCTTTTTCAGAATTGTTTGAACTATTCTACTTCCTTTGCCTTTCCACATACAATTTGACATAATCTTATCTATATTTACAAAACAATTTGCTTGGTAAATCCTAAGGTTTTTAAAAACCAATTGTACTTGGATAACTCCCACATTTATACCTCCAAGACCAGGCTCCCTCAAGGTCCACACATGAATATCCAATTAACCACTTAACAGCTACACTTGGTTATTTGGTTTTTGAATATGTTAATTTTGGGATGTTTATTAAATCTTCTCGTTTATCCACTGGTCTTCCCCCATCTCAGTAAATGGAAGGACTCCTTAGCCAGCTGCTCAAACCAAAAACCTTCTCTACAATAGACCTAGAGTGTCTTTAAATACACACACACACACATCAGAACATGTCTTTCATTAGCTTAAAATATTTCACTGTTCGATTGCTTTGAGTAAAATCCAGATTCCCACTTAAGGCCTACAAGGACCTCTTATCACACATGTCTATCCTTATGAAGCTCTAGCCTCAGGCCTTCTTTTTGGTCCAAGCAGGACAAGAACTAAAGTGAGTTAAGTGAGGTGACCTAGGAGCAAAATTTGAGCCACTCACTGAATTTGCAGGACCCTGAGAGTACCTCCTTAAACTTTGCTCCTTAGGGGCCTCACTTGCCAATCCTGGTCCTGAGTCCTTGCTTTTTACTTGCCTTAGGGCCCTGGTACTATTCATCTCCACTGCCAAGAAAGCTCTATTCTCTCATTCTTTATGGCTTGTCATTTAGGACTCTGTACAGGTCTAACTACCCTATCTAAAATCTACCTCTTACATTGAGACAGACCTTACTCCAAGCCTATTACTTCGTTTAGTCCCCATAACAATTACATTTGGTGGGTACTATCATCACCTCCATTCTACAGACAAGTTAGCTGGTACCCAGATGGATGCTAAATAAATTGCCTAAGGGCACACAGCTACTTCTTGTAAGTGATTCTCCCAGGAAACACCAAAGTGGTTTGATTCTAGAAACTGAGCACACTTGTTTCTTTTAAAGCTTACAATCTGCAATAGTATTGTTTATTTGTTTCCGTGCATATTATCTAGCTCTCCTTATTAAAGTATGAGTGCATGAGGCTCCATGGTTTGACGTTGTCTCCCCAAACCCAGTTGCACTTGGCTGTACTAAATAACCCCTAACATTTATTGAATGAATCCATTTAGAAAGACAAGTGTGGCTCCCAAATAGCTAAACTACTTAAAAATACTTACCTCTGAGCTTCTGAAGTAAATAATTTCAAAATCTTTTATCAAAGAATCTGCAAGAAAAAAAAAAAACTTATCACAAAAGTTTTCAAATAATGGTGCATAGCTATTATCTTGAGATACATACAATGTGCCCTGCTTCTTGGTGGATCTACTTTTCTGTACTAGCAAAGAAAATCACTGCGTTACCAACATCTAGAAGTTCTACCATCTAGAACCTTTCTACCATGCAGAAAGGTGAGTCTGAGCTTGGACCACTTCCATCTGGAGTTGTTTGTATTATTTGCTCTCTGGACGTATAAATCATTTCTTTCTTTCTGGCTATTTGGATCCACTGTACCCGGAAACTTCCTCCTTCCATATTTTCCTCTAGGGCATCTACACTTCATAGAGGGGAAGTGTTTTGATGGCCTGAAGCTTCTAAACCTAAGGTGGGATCTGAGATCCCACGAAATGTAAGGGAAGAATTCTTTGGGGCAATTTTTCCTGGCTCCTTCGGCGGCTATTTGTGTGAGGGCTCCTTGAATGTCTGAGTGGTGCTCCTGAGAGAGGTGTTCCGACGAAGAGTCCGTCTCCCAGGGGATACAGATTTAACAGAGGTTTGGCTCGGGGCAGACGAAAAGGATGGCGGGGAAAGTCTAGTCTTACTTGCCATTAAATCCCAGTGTGCTCCTGTCACAAGTAAGGCATTCCTTGCAGAGCAAGACTTTCATCAAGCAAATACTTTAAAGAGGTCGAGAGGTAAATTCCTGAGAAGAATTGGAACTACCAACCAGAAGCCTGGCACACGAAATTCGTCAGCAGTGTTAGACTCGCTAGGTTTTCACCTCGAGAAGCCTCAAGGTTGGGGAGGCAGCAGGGAGGTGAGCAGCAGCGCGCAGCTATGCGCCTGCGCTGGAGGGCTCCAGTCCAGAGCGCTTGCGCATAGTTCCTTCCCGCGCATCCCTACGCACTTTCCCTGTGCGCAGGCGCCGGGAGAGCCGGAGGGCGAGCTTTTGCCATAGGGGGGTACCTGGGCGAGCATGGCGGCGAGCGCGCTACGCGGCCCGGCAGTAGCCGGTGGAGGCGAGAGTAGCGACAGTGAGGATGACGGCTGGGAGATTGGGTATCTCGACTGGACGTCTCAGGTAGCGGAGGAGGACTTGTCTTGACCACACCTGATTTCGGCCTCCCCGGCCCTCGAAGGCGAGGTCCAGCCTGGTGAAACCTCTAACTTGCTCGCATGTATTTCCTTTTTTCCCATTGGAAATATGGGTGTTTGGACTTAAGCAAACGCGCACAAATTTCTCCTGTTCCCCAGCTGTGGTTTCCACCAAATACCCTTTTTAAGGTCATAGTAGCTCTTCACTTGGGTTTGGATCCATCATTACCTATTCCCTTGAAAGATAATTTTTGACACGAATTCTTTTCCAACTTTGTATCTTCGTCAAAATAAAACCAATAAAAAACTTATGTATTTAACCAAATATTGTTCCCTAATGTGGTGAAAACAAAAAAATATATAACAAGAATTTTTTTAACTGTTTACTTTTCTAGAAATTGAAAGGGCAAACGTTACCCATTGAAGAAAAGAAAGAAAAATTTAAGAAAGCATTGACCACCGGAGATGTTTCATTGGTCCAGGAGCTCCTAGATTCTGGTGAGAGATAAGGAATAGTTTCACCTGAACACAACTGTCTTAAGTTCACAAGGATTCCTTATTTTTAAAAGGTTTATGTGCTTTTCTAATGGAAACACAACAAATATTTATGTATCAGTTGTCCTACATAATCTTCGTTGACTCTGAGTTCTCTCTGCCTTATTTTCTTCCTCTATCCTTATATTTGGAATGCCACCCTGATTATCTTCCATCAGTTCTTCCATCTCCTTCAAGAGGCCTACTCTAATCCTGCCCCATTCTGATCATTCTTTTCTCTTCATTTACTCTGCTCTAATGCTGTATATTTCTTAAGAATTGTTTCTAGTCATGTACATTTTAGTTCTTTCTCGCTACGGTTTTTTGTTTTGTACTGGTAGAATGAGGTTTGAGCTAAAAATCAGAATAAATATGTGGATAATTTCTTCTCTTATTGCCTACTCTGGTTTCTTGGAAGAGTCATTTAAACTTTCAGAGCATCAGTTTATTTTTGGGGGGTGGGCATGGGATGGAGTGTCACTTTATCGTCCTGCTGGAGTGCAATGGTGCCATCTTGGCTCACTGCAGCCTCCACCTGGGGGCAGGGATTCAAGCGATTCTCCCACCCCAGCCTCCCAAGTAGCTGGGGCTAAAGGCACATGTCACTAAGCGCAGCTAATGTTGGTAGTTTTAGTAGAGACGGGGGTTTCACCATGTTGGCCAGGCTGGTCTTGAACTACTGACCTCAAGTGATCAGAAAGTGCTGAGGTTACAGACATGAGCCACCGTGCCCAGCAAGAGAGCATCAGTTTCTTTATGTAAAGCATCATAATTCTGTCCTGAGCCTCATGATGTTTTTTTATGCATTAAATGAAAAAAAATTAAATTACCTTCACATAGAAATGTAAATTATTGATTATAATAATTGAAATTACTCAAAGGAGTAACAGGCATTTACTTTAGATTGGTGCAAAAGTAATTGTGGTTTTTGCCATTGTAGATACAAAACATTGACACACAGTGTAGTTAGATGCGATTATATATAGCATAATGTTTTTCTTCCATGCTAGAATCAATGAATAGTTTAGTGAAAAGTAAATAATTTTGGAAACAAGACAGATCTGGGTTTAATTGCTAACCATGCCACTTGATGGCTTTGTAACCTTGACTAAGTTACCAGATCTTCCTAAGCTTAATTTTCTACCCATTTTAAAGTGAGGATTATTGTTATCAAAAGGTTGTTGGCAAGGGGGAGAATTAAAATACACTTTTAAAGAACTTCGAACACATAGGAATTATGTAAACATTAGCTGTTATTCTTGTAAGAAATGAGAAAGATCTGTATGACTTTTTGGACAATGGAACTTGAGTTTGTAATTAAAGAATGATATTGAATAAACTCTGAATAAGTGGAAAGAGGCCTGAATACCTAGTACTAATATACGTGTAGTATACATAGCATGGGGTGGAATAGGCAGAGATTTGTTTTAGAAAAGAAAATCTGCCTTGGGAGTAGTGGCACTAGGTACAATGAAGGCAATAGAGGCTTTTGAAGGATTAAGACTTGATATAATTGATGGGCAAGTGTGAGTTTTTAAGTCTCTTGATCATAGCCTGCTGCTAAGTAGGTATTTAGTCAATGATTTGAAATTTGTTTTTAATTACAAAAATTTTTTAAGTAGCCAGTAATAAAGATATAGGTAGAAGTAGAAAGATTTATTTACCATTGTCCCCACTTTCATTCCCCTTACTGCTGATGTCTCACTTTCACAGGTTAACTCCTGTTTTAGGGTATTTCATTTCAGATGTCATTACATAACTTTTTTTAAAAATATTTTTAATTTTTGCCTTTCAAAGTCATTGTTCTTGAAACATGTTTCTGCACCAATTGAAAACTCTAAAAATAAAAGCACATTTTGAGTCAGCCACTTTTAACCTTTTGAAGATGTCTCCAGTTTTTGTTATTCTGTGTACTATCATTTTAAGTTTTCTTTAAAGTATGACATATTTTAGACATTCAGAAAGGTAAGGTATCCCCTCTGGAGATTGCGACTTTTACTGTATGTATCTCTATCCCTAAACACTATAGTATTATTTTGAATGTTTTTGAGCTCTATAAATATACTGTGTCCATCCTTTTAAACTTAACCTTTTTTTTGCAGTAAGCCTGGAACATAATATGTGTTTAGTAGTTTATGTTAAATATTAGAGGTTAAATATTAAGTTAGAATTTTAGTAAGAATTTTTATACTAAAATGCCACATTTCCTTCTCTTTTTCTTCGCATCTTTTCCTTTCTATCTTTGCTATCACAGTTCGAGCAGTATTCTCAATTAAATGAGAAAAGAATGATTTTTTTATCTGATCTCATTGATATGCTTTCAATGGAAGCAGTTTAAAGAGGAAAATTTGTGAGAGAAGACAAGTTGGGTTAGCAGTACATGTATATACTAAGATGGTTTAATGCTTTCTCCCAGTGATTATTATGTACCTTATATCAGTTAGACGATTAGCAATTAGACGTATGTAGTCTTTTAGTGACCCAGTGTTTATACAGCCAAAAAAGTGACACCCCCCTGACCACCAAGTTTGCATTTCTTCTGTGATGTGACCTTAATCTGTGTAAGGGGGACATTTTATAGCCAGAGACTATAGAACCTGTAAATTACAAGGTATTAAAGGCAGGCCCGTGTTCAGTGGTGTTTCGCATACAAGTTTTCCTTGTTTGAAACAGAAAAATTTTGTTTCCTTTCTTGGGATTACCAAACATTTCTTAGATTTAAGAGAAAGATTGCTACTTAAGTCTTGATCTCTTGGCCAGGAGCAGTGGCTCACACCTGTAATGCTAGCATTTTGGGAGGCTAGGGTGGGAGGATTGCTTGAGGCCAAGGGTTTGAGACCAGTTTTGGCAACATAGTGAGACTCCACCACTAAAAAAAAAAAAAAAATTAGCCCAGCACAGCGGCACGTGCCTATAGTTGGAGCTAGTTGGGAGGTTGAGTATTATGTAAGCCATAATCACACCTGTGCTCCAGCCTGGGTGACAGAGAGCAAGATCCCATCTCTAAAAAAAAAAAAGCAAAAAACTTATTTTCAACATCTGGTATCTCCCTTTATTTTAGCTCACTGCTTGTCGTTTGTTTGTCCAAGATAGAACTTGATGGTCATTTAAAATTTTTCTTTTCCATCACGCCTCCTCCTCAAAGTAATTTTAAATTCTGACCCTGGCTTTGAAATGTGCTTTTGTTTTCTTTCCTTTCTCTCTCCACTGCCCTTGCTCTGATTTTTGTATAAACTCCCTGCCTTAAAACTAGTTTTTTTTTTTGCCTCCTGTCCCATTCTCAATAGTGGTATCTATGTCGTCTTTATGATACATATGTAATGATATCAACTCCTGGATCACAAAATAGAGTCTGCATTTCTTAACAGAGCTTTCATAATCTAACCCTAACCTATATTTTTAGCTTCACGTTTGGTCAGTCACCCATGGGTAAGTTCAGTATTAGGAATAAAGTTAAAGGTATTTGAGGGATATGTATGGTATTTTCAACCATAGAGATAATTGATATTGCCTAGGGATAATATTCTAATTTAAAAGACATTTTACCTCTGTGAAACCTTTTTTAGCTCCCCTAGAGAAAAAAAGGTAGCATGTAAAAACGTGTTAAAATATACATACTCAACTACATATTATATGATAAAACATCAGTCAAATCTGTCTCTTGGAATATAGTGCCTGTAGTGAAACTGAAGTTAGCAAATTGTATTAAAGTCCTGATACAACTATTTTCTATTTTTTGGAAGCCATTTTTACCTAAAAATTCCCATGGTAGAATAAAGTACATGATATATATGTCACTTTACACAGTACTTTAAGCACATAAGGTGGTTGATTATTTTCTTTGGTGGTAGTGGGCTTTTAAAAGCTTGTTTTTATATTGACAGGCATTATTAGTGTAGACGATACCTTTCGGTATGGATGGACTCCCCTTATGTATGCTGCTAGCATTGCCAATGCAGAGCTGGTTCGGGTCCTTTTGGACAGAGGTGCTAATGCAAGCTTTGAGAAGGGTAAGATGTTTGAGGTAACTTAAATGATTATGCTTACT
Source organism: Aotus nancymaae (assembly GCF_030222135.1). Lineage (NCBI taxonomy): Eukaryota > Metazoa > Chordata > Mammalia > Primates > Aotidae > Aotus > Aotus nancymaae. The sequence continues at coordinate 39,057,248 of NW_026988413.1, forward strand.
GTGATTCTTTGATTTCCAACTAGCTATTATATAAAGTGGAAAAAAATTAAAGCAGTTTGAAGTAAGCTTTTTATTCATTATATTATGTAAATAATACACAAAATCAAATTAGAAACCATACATATTCTGAAAAACTCTTTCCAAAAAGATAAATTCCAGTTATAGTATCTTTATAACTGGTTGTTATTATATACCTTTAACTTTAAGGTTCTGCTTGTTTTTAAAGGAAAAATTCCTTGAAATAAACATTAAAAAGCTTGTAGTTTAGTGGAAAATTACTTGGAAATCAGTCTTTGTAATTTTAAACTGTGAATTCTATTGCTTAAAGTTGTTTCAAAGATGCTTAATGAAATCCATCTTTGTCCTTGTTACTAAACAATTTCCATTAAGTAGTGCTTTGAGTGTAAGAAGAACAAGAGTATATGAGCAAATCCAGTTTAATTATTACATTGAATTCTCAATTACTTATTTTTAACATACTTTCAATATACAATTAAATTTGCTTCATAATTTCAGGTATAGGTTTCATTTTATAATTGATTTTTAATTTAATTTTATACCTACAATTTTATTCTTTTTTGTCATTTATATATTTTACATCAGTTTCTGTCTTAGCCACAGTTTTATGTTTAATCTTCTCTGTTAAGTTTTTCTTTTTATTATATCATTTAAAAATATCACTTGGCCAGGTATGGCGGCTCATGTTTATAATCCTAGCACTAGTACTTTGGGAGTCTAAGGCAGGAGGATCACTTGAGCCCAGGAGCTCAAGATCGTCCTGGACAACATAGTGAGACTTTGTACTAAAAATAAAAAATATTAGCCGGGGGTGGTGGCATACACTTAGAGTCTCAGGAGGCTAAGGCAGGAGGACTGCTTGAACTCAGGAGTTCGAGGTTACAGTAAGTTATGATTATGCCACCACTCTCCAGCCTGGACAACAGAGAATTACTCAATGAAAGCTATGCTTAGGAATCAGGTTTTCAAAAGTATATAAAATGTTCTTCTCAAAAATTACTAATTATTATTTTTCTACTTCTCTCTCCTGTAATCAGAGGGATACTTAGAGTCATAAAATACTTTATATTTTTCACAGAATGCACACATAAGTTCTTTTATGTGTCCCACTATAGCCCTATCACATACCAAGGGCACATATTAGGTTCCTATCTATAAATTAGATCTAATGAGATATTAAGACATCACGGGAGTGACAGTTTTTTAGTGGCAGGACTAGGACTAGATTATGCTCTCAGTATTGGGCCACTAACGTGAATCAAAGCTGTGGTGACCTATTTTGAAGTCTTAATTCAAAATAGGTGTTTTTGTTTTTAATTTACTCTGATCTTTGCTGACATCATGAGAGCCAAGGCAAGAAGAGTTTTAGAAAACTGGGTTCAGAAAGATCCAGTACAAAAGGAATGAAAAGAAACCAAACCAATGTATGTGGCAGTTACAGCAATTTCAATAGGGTAGTTTACAAGCCAGATTGCAAGAGTTTTCAAATGACTAAGAAGTGAAATCAGAGAAAATGGATCATTGTTTCCCAGACATGAGTTTAGCAAGGCAAATTTTAATCAAACACTCTTCAAATCCAGACAACATGGCTATGTCCATGTGCTTAACTACTTTCTGTTCTCTTGAAGAAATGGGAACAAGAAATGGGAAGAAATGGAAATAAGGAAATTAAGTGAATTATAGATAAACTTTGGAGGCTAAAGGAATTCATGTCTAATCTCATCTTTTGATGAAGGAAGACAAAGTTATCTGCTAAGAGTGAGAGATTTGGGAAGAGGTTATAGAGTTTTAGAGTGCAATAATAGATTGTTTTGAGTGGCAAAGACATCAAATAGATGCACCTCTTGATGTATGGGGGTTTTTCTTCCCTTTTCTATTCACTATAGATAAGCAAACTATTTTGATAACTGCATGTTCTGCTCATGGCTCAGAGGAACAGATCTTGAAATGTGTAGAGCTACTACTTTCAAGAAATGCTGATCCAAATGTTGCTTGTAGGTAAGAGCCTTTATATCTGTTCAAAAGTCAAGTTGAATAAGAATTTTTCTTTGGTATCAGCCTGTTAAAAATCATGAACAATGTTTACTTGGTCAACTAGTTGATGAATGAAAATAGTTCATAAGTTCGTGGTTCCGATTCTGTGAGATTATCAAAGGAAGGGGATATCATGAAGGTAGTCTTTCAACTTTACATTTTGAGGAGAATGCCATAAGAATTTAGAATGAGAAGAAAGAAGAACAATAAACTATAGTATCATTTCTTGTGATTTATACTACTCAAAAGAATACAATTGACCTATAAGAGTTAAGCCTCTTAATGTTCTCTCTGTATAACATTTAACAACTAAATAATTTTATAAAAATACTAAGAAAATATACTGATTTTCTGTTTTCCTATTTGTTTCCATTTTCTTAAGACTTTACCAATTAACTAGGTAATAACATGTATGTAATAGTGCCTAGATACATAGAAGACAAGCAGTAAATGTATCTTGCATATTTTGAAATATCAGTAATAATAAAAATTAGATTGCTTAAAGTTTCTATCACATTGGCTTCCTTTCTGACTCTATCTTCTATTTCATCTTCCTATTAAATCTCTCTTTGTGTTTCACTTAATCTTTATAATGAATAGAGTAGGAAGTAGCCCATCTAACAAAAATGTCTAGCACAAGTAGAATTATTATTCATAATTCATTAGCTCAGATAATAATGATCTAGTACCTGATATATAGATAGAATTATGTTTGACTTGAGAAGTTTTTTTCTAAATTAATTTAGTTTCTATGATACCTGGACAGCAGCCTTGGAAGGTACTTTACAGCTTTAGATAATTCCTAAATCTTTGTTGAAATTAAAAAAATATTTTGATCTAGTTGTAATGGTTCTCAAGCAAGGTCTATTTGGCCTTTCAGGGGACATTTGGCAATGTCTAGAGACATTTTTGATTGTTATACCTGAGAGATACTACTGGTACCTAGTGGGTAGAAACCAGAGATGCTGCTGAACATCCCAAAATGCATAGGACAACCCGTCAAAACAAAGAATTACAAATCCCAAAATGTCAGTAGTGCCACGGTTGAGAATCCCTGATGTAGTGTGAGAAGGGCCAAGATTTATTGAGTGGATAATTCATGTTTAAACAAAGATAAAAACGAACTGGCAGAAAAAACTACCTATAAACCTTTAATTTTTTTTTTTTTTAAGACAGGGTCTTGCCTGTTACCCAGGCTGGAGTGCAGTGGCACTATCATGGCTCACTATAACCTCTGCCTCACAGGTGATTCTTCCCCCTCAGCCTCCAGAGTAGCTGGGACTACAGGCACACACTACCACACGTGGCTAATTTTTATATTTTTGTACAGATGGGGTTTCACCATGTTGCCCAGGTTGGTCTCAAACTCCTGGGCTCAAACAATCTGCCTGCCTTGGCCTTCCAAAGTGCTGGGATTAGAAGTGTTAGCCACCATGACTGGCCTACCTGCGAACTCTTTTTTTTTTTTGAGATGAAGTCTTACTCTGTCGCCCAGGCTGGAGTACAGTGGTGTGATCTCAACTCATTGCAACCTTCACCTCCCAGGTTCAAGCGATTCTCCTGCCTTAGCCTCCTGAGTAACTGGGATTACAGGCATGTGGCACCACACTCAGCTAATTTTTGTATTTTTAGTAGAGACAGGGTTTCATCGTGTTGGTCAGGCCGGTCTCGAACTCCTGACCTTGTGATCCACCCATCTCAGCCTCCCAAAGTGCTGGGATTACAGGCGTGAGCCACCTTGCCCAGCCTTAAACTTTTAACAGAAACTTTTATCCTGTCATATATAGTATAATCCTTAATAAAATGTAACTTTTGGATCTGGTTATACCTTGGAATTACGACATGTGCTTTAGGATTCCTCGCTGAAGTAAACTTCCGTGAGTGTTGTAATTTTTATATATACCTTTAGAAATGGCATAAGATAAAACTTTTGCTTGGTGCTCTTCACCTTTTTTTTTCTGACTGCCTCTATGAGATTTTATAGATAGTGAAGTCTTTACCCTCCTAATCACTTAAAATCTTGTAAACACACTGAAGGAGAAGTCAGTCAAGCCAATGTCACAGGTTCTAGAATATTCTGTCTCCTCAAGAACTAAAAGATACCCATTAGGTACATAAGATGTATTGGGAAAAACAGATTCCATTTGAGTTAAAATGATACAAGATTAGCATCTTATGCTAAAAACTATAAGGCAACCACACTATAAGGCAATTTCAAAACTGAAAATCCTAGAAAAGCAGATGAATTAGAAGGAGCACAAAATTTAGATTGGTATATGATCAACTCTCTAAAATAATTAGAGAATTTATAGAATGGCTGAAGAAAATAAAGCAATCTGCATTTAATTAAAGGTGTGAGAAATAACCTGAAAAACTATTCAACTGCCTCTTTTTTAATGGTCAAAGCATAAAGCAATAAAATTGAATTGTGTTTTCTTGATAGAGCTGAAAAGAGGATCAGTTATGGCAAATAGTGCTTTTGAGGCTGCAAATTTTATAAGAAAGATAGCATTAGTGGACATACAGGGATAGCATGCTATCAATGTAAGAGACAAAACATATCAGGACACAAGGGGAGTGCAATGAAATTTGCAGACAATTTTATAGCTAACTCATTAGCAGTGACAACACTCAAAACCTATTAGAAGATTGGGAGCTTTAGATTCTTGTAAAAAGTGCCAGAAGGTACCAGCAATATATCTGGGAACGACTTGTCAGATGTCAGAGAAAAACGTATCTTTAGATGAATTTACTTTCAAGCTGTTGACATAGCCCCTTTTGTTGAGAAATGCCTTTGCTAACTTACCTCTTAAGAAAAAAAGCACAAGGAAAGAGTCAGCTACAAAACATAAATGGCTAGATTTTGCAAAAGCTAGGTAGATGGTCACATACTTGATAGTTGCAAACAAAGTTGACTTCTAACGTTTTTTTTAACTAATATGGATCAGTAGTCTTATCTCATGAAGTGAAAGTAATAGCAAAATCTTAGAGATCAACCTTTAAGCTTGAGATTGAAGTTTCAGTTTCCATATTTACAGAAGCATGGAAACTCTTCTCCATTCTATGGAATACCTCGAAAGACAGGATTTTCGTTTATAGATAAAGTAGGGAAAAAATTAGTTACTGACTTGTATTTGGAGCAGGAAGATAATTTCAAGGGGTTTATAGATCTTAAAGTGAGTCACTTGAATTATTTGGTTGTTTTTGCACTAAAAATGGGTAGACAGAAGAATAAAAATTAAGAAGAAGCTGTTGAATTTCCTCTACTTAACTAATTAGAAGTCTTGCTCAATGGTACTGAGAAAATTCTGTAATAGTTTAAATTTTTTAACTTGTATATAATTTACATGCACATAATTAAAATATTCAGATTTTCAGTGTACAGTTGGAACAGTTTTGATAAGTGCATTCATTTGTGTAACTCACACCCCAAGATGGGATATTTCTATCACTCCAGAAAGTTCCACTGTGACCCTGGACAGTCAGGCTCCCTCTCCACCAGAAGCAACCATGTGATTCAGATCTTGTTTCTACCACTATAAATTTTTTCTGTTCTAGAATTATACAGTATTTTTCTGATTTATTTAACTGGGTATAATAAACTTTAAGACTCATCCATGCTCTGTGTGTTAGTAGTTTGCTACTTTCTCTATGGCCTGAGAAAAAAAGGTGTCCCAGTAAGGCAGAAAATCAATTGGCTTAGAAATTAAAAGAAAAGACAAAAAAAGTAGTCATAACAAGACTTGAGTAGACAGAATTTTTAAGTATTTGGGCTCTATGCTAAGGCAGCATGAGTGCTGACAATATAGTACATTTTTCTAAATCCCTAAACAAAGACAACCGTCTTGCATCAATGCTTTAAGTAGCAAGCACTGACTATCCACTTCTTTATTTTATTTCATTTTATTTATTTTTTTGAGAAGGGGGCTCACTCTGTCACTCAGGCTGGAATGCAGTGGCAAATCTCAGCTCACTGCAACCTCCACCTCCCAGGTTCAAGTGATTCTTGCCTCCGCCTCCCAAGTAGCTGGGCCTACAGGTGCACCACCACTCCTGGCTAATTTTGGTATTTTTAGTAGATATGGGTTTTCACCATGTTGGCTAGGCTGATCTTGAACTTCTAACCTTAAGTGTTGTGCCTGCCTTGGCCTCGCAAAGTGTTGGGATTACAGATGTGAGTCACTGCACCTGGCCCACTCCTTTCTTTTATCTACTGAATTGCTTATTGGGAATCATGTTTGGTGTATATTGTGGTTGTTTCCATTTGTTTTGCTTTAGCAATCCATTTGTGTGTGTGTATTGAACTTTAATTAATCACTAAGTACCTTTACTTTTTTGTTTTCTTTCTTTTTTTCAGTTGTTTTTATTCTTTCATTTCATTTTTTTCAGTTTTCTTTCAAAGTTCCCCTTTATGTGCAGGGGATACATTTCAAGACCCCCTAGTGTAAGCCTGGCAACATGGATAGTACCAAATCTATAAATACCATTTTTTCCCATGCATACATATATGTGATAATTTATAAATTAGGCATAGTAAGAGATTAACAATAACTAATAATAAAATAGGACAGTTATAACAATATACTGTAATAAAAGTTGTGTGAATGTGGTTTCTCTCAAAATATCTTACTGTACTGTACTCGCCTTTCTGGGTGGTCTGTCAATCTGATAATTGAGACAGATCTGTCAATCTGATAATTGGGTGAGTAGTATATATAGCATGGATATACCGGACGAAAAACAGTTCACGTCCCAAGTGGAGCAGTTCAAAATCTCATCATGCTATTCAGGACAGTGTGCAATTCAAAACTTAGGGATCTTTTATTTAATATTTTTGGACCATAGGTAACTGTGGAAAGCAAAACGGGAGATTAAGCTTTTTTTTTTTGAGTCAGAGTCTCACTCTGTTGCCCAGGTTGGAGTGCAGTGACACAACCTTGGCTCACTGCAACCTCTGCCTCCTGGCTTCAAGCGATTGTCCTGCCTTACCCTCCCGAGTAGCTGGGATTACAAATGCCTGTCATCCTGCCCGGTTAATTTTTGTATTTTTAGTAGAGACAGGGTTTCACCATGTTGGCTAGGCTGGTCTTGAACTCCTGACCTCAAGTCATTTACCCACCTCAGCCTCCCAAAGTGCTGGAATTATAGGTGGGAGCCACCGTGACTGGCCTGCGGTACCTCTTAGCCATTCTAGTTCTTTTCTATGTAGTCCTTTTTATTTCCAGTCTGGTTTTATTTATTTTCTTTGTTGGCTGCTTAGAGCCCTTACATGGATTGTTGTTTCCTTTATTGGCTCATGGAGCTCAGTATGGTTGTTGGTGTATGATAAATGGTGGAAATCTTTTAGGTGGTAGGAATTAGAGTGTTTCTACCTTTGTTGTTCTTTGGCAGTCTTTCTGCACTCTGGCTTCTTTGTATTCTTTTAGCTACCAAGGGAAGGTAGGGAAAATTGGCCCACTCATTTCCCAAATTCCTAGTATCAAAGAACCTTTAATATTCTTAATAAGGTTTTCCATTGTTTCACAGATCTATGAATTCTAGCCTTTTCTTAGAGTCCACAGTTTATTTCCTTCTTTTCTCCCTTTATTCCTCTCTCTCTCCCCTTTCTTTCCTTTCTTTTCTGATTTCTGAAAATATTCATCAGTCACCTGTTCAGTCCATGGAGGAGAAAGCGCTCCATCAGTTCTCCCTCAGAAAAGCCTAAGAAAAGCATCCAACATTTTGAGAGTTGGCTTTTTAAAAAAATAATAATTAATTTTTTATCATTTGATGGTGAATATTTCCAAACTTATTAACTAAGTAGACACATTAAGGGTGTAATTCTCATTTGCTTTGAAGTTTATGTTGCTCCCAAATTTTGTTTTAAGTAAACATTTAAATCTACTAATACCATTTGGATTCCTGGATGTAAGTGTTTTTTGCAAAAAAATTGTAGCTTCTTCCAGCATTCTTCTGTTTCATCTTGAAAATGGCTTCTTGAAAAGGAAAAAACATCACTTTAATGTGGTACCATTAACGTATCTACATCATGATATAATGACAAGTGTCTTCTACATTTTGGGTTGGCACCTCAGTTCTAGGAAATCTCTCATCTATCATTTCTTCAAATATTATACCCCTCTGTTCTTTACTGTCCTTCTGAGCCTCTGATTGTATATCCATTAGATCTTCTCACTGTATCCTCAATATCTTTCTTTCATTTTCCATTTTCAGTCTCATTGTGCCATATTCTGGATTATAGCTTCTGATCTACCCTCTAGGTCACTAAATCTCACTTCACCTTCTAATCTGTTGTTAAAATAATAGATTCAGTTTATAATTTCAGTTACTTTTTTATTTTTAAATTTTCTATTTATTGTTTTTAAAGATAGGGTCTTCCTCTGTCACCCAGGCTGAGGTGCAGTGGTGTGATCATAGCTCACTGCAACCTTGAACTTCTAGACACAAGCAGTCTCCCGCCTCAGGCCCAACAATAGCTAGGACTGTAGGCACGTGCCACCATTTCTGGCTAACTTTTTAAAAATGTTTATAGAGATGAGGATCTCGCTATGTTGTCCAGTTTGGTCTCAAACTCCTGGCCTCCAGCAGTCCTCCTACCTTGGCCTCCCAAAGCACTGGAATCATAAGTGTGAACCACTGCATCTGACCACAGTTATTTTTTTAATTTGTAAAACATTTATTTGATTCTTTTTAAAATTGTAGTGTCACTTTTTATTCCCTGAAAATATTTTCAAACTCTAAATTAAAGTGTCTTTAATATGGGAAACACATCATCTAGATGGAACAGTTCCAATGTCTTAAATCTTTATAGGTTTGTTTCTGCTAGCAGTTCTTGGGTTCTCATTCATAACTAGGTGCTAGTCATTAGATTTGAAAACTTACTTGTATGAATAATATGAGACCTAGGATGATTTATTAGAGAGGATTTTGTATATTTCTAAAAGATATCTGAGGAACTATTGGTCCAGAACTCCCATAATCTTAAATTCAAAAATTTTGTACCCTGGACCATTTTGGGGTTGTAAACATGAAGAGCTGGTTTATGCTTACCCTGAGGGTGTAGCCCCTTGAATCCCAGTTTAAAGTGTTTTAAGTATGATTTATCAAACTCTCTATCTTGTATAGGCCCAGGGCTTAGAATGCTATTCCTCTTGATATTCAAGGTCACCAGAGCCACAGCTCACTTTCCCATTGGGTTCTTCTGGACTAGAAAATGCCCTCATGGCAAAAGCAACTGTGAATGCTAAGTTTACCTCTCTGGCTTTTTGCCATTCAGATTTTGGTTCACTGGTTTCTTGATAATTTAGTTCTTCGGTTTTTAAGAAATTTTAAAGAACTTCTAGATTCCCTCACAATTTTGATCCAAAATATCTAACTTGCAATTACTAGAAATAGAAATAGCATCTTCTAAATTTTTAAATGGTTTATTTATAACTATTTTTGTGTCAGCTCTGTAATTCTTTCATTCCCAGGCAAACTTTTTTTTAAAAATCTTATTTAAAATAGCTTTGGAAATAGCATTGATTTAATTCATGGACACCTTTCCATATTATATGTAGATTGACTTTGTTCTTTTATTATTTTTTAAATTTTCTTTCATTTTTCATTTTCCATCTGTGGGACTTATGGTAAACGTTGACAACTTGAAAGACATTTTTACAATTAAGCCTCTAGGATACAAATTACATCTTATGCTTCTCTTGGATCTTGATACTGACAACACTTAACACAGTGTACTGTATCAGGCAAATATGGAAATTTAATGCTGGTTTATTTATTTTGGATTTAAAATTTGTTTGGGGGCTTTATAATTTTGAAATGAAATATTTATTGAATATTTGCTGTGTAATAGGCACTGTGGTAATTGCTTGTCTGTGTTAATACATTGTCTAATCTTTACAACTCACTGGTAGATGGTATGTTATTTTTCACAGAACAGACAATTGATGATTAAGTATTTAAGTGCCTTTGAATATAACAGAGGTTTGATAAGGGTATTTACAACAGTTTAATCTGAACAGGATCCACCAGTATAATGTATTTATATTCCTCATCTTGTCTATATTTAGGATGTTTTCACAACAGTTGAAACAGCATGACTTTTTATATTGTTGCAAAACATATGTTTGTGTTAAACTTATTGTGTCTTTGGGTTTGGGTTTCTCTTTTTTCTGTCTCGTTCCCTAATTTATAGTTCAATATTGTGACTTAAAAAGTCAACAAACTACAAAGGAAAGTGTGGAAACGGAAAAATGTTATCACTTTAATTTAGCTTAATCACATTTAGGTCTGAAAACAAGGTGGCCTTCAGTCAAATTAACTGGAACTTGGCACAGTAAATCTTCAATTTAACCTTAAATTTGGAGTTGACATTTTTATTGTTAGAATAAGCCTTTAAAAAATATGTGTGTTTAACATTTCTGTTTTTAGAAGTTATGGGTTTTTACCCCCCAGTTTGCTGAAACCTTCTTGTATTTAAAATATATATTTACATTTAGAGGGCAGTTTTTCTAGCATATATATTTGTTATATTAAGATTGCTCAGTCATAGGATAAGGGTTTTGTAAAATGATGTGGCATTTTAATTTCAATAGATGCTTTATTACAATTGATAAGGCAGAACACATTAATTAATGCCCAAGGTTTTTACGTAATCATTGTGTAATTGTTAACTTGTTGAATTTTATTGCATGTTTTAATAAACAGAAGATACCTTGGGAAAAATATTGCCTACTTTCTCAGAACATAAATTTAGTTGTAAATGTCACCGAAGCGGATTGGTAGATAAAAATGTAATTTTGGCTTACAATAGTAACTTGTTTTCTAGTTGTAAGTAAATGTGTGACATATCTTTTCTCTAAAAGCATAGACTGGAATTACAAAAATAATATTTTAGAAAGAATTTTTAGAATACCTTATTTAGAAAACATTACTTAAAAACATTAATAAATATTGTCATATATGTTGTAATTTTTCTTTTTAGCCTTTTTAAACCTATAAAGAATCAAGACATTTTTGTCATAGATATTATAATGTAGAAGTCTATATAGTAAATGATGAGTCTTTCTTGATTAAAGAAATTCCTTAAATTCTGTGCCTCAGGATAGCTACTTTAAGTATTATAAAGTACTTAAATGTCCCTAATCCTTTTTAAAAATATAGAGTTTTGTATAAATGCATACCCCCCCCCCACACACACACACTCTTCACTTGTTTGGGATCTTTTCTAGTCAATACATAATAAGTTTACCTCCATTTTTTAGCTGCATAATCTTTATTATTAATGCACTGTAATTTATTGAACCATTATCATGTTGACAGCATTTAAGTAGTTTATAATTTTTAGTCTTATGTTGTATGGTGGTTAAGAGGACTCTCTTTCTTATGAACCAGACTGCCAAGGTTTGAATCCCAACTTTATTATTTACTAGCTCTGTTATTGGGCAAGTTATTCATCTTTTCAGCTTAAGTTTTATAGTAAGGGATAAAAATAACCATTCACATCATAAAATTGCTTTGTGTTTAGAACAGCGCCTAGCCACGGAGTAAGCACTCAGATGTTTGTTTGCCATAACAATGATGATAATATCCTTGGTACATGTTAATTCTGTAGATGACTTCCAGAAGGAGAATTGCTTAAAAGGTTTGCACATTTAAAATCTTGCAAGTTATATCTAAACTGTCCTCCAGAAAGTTGTTTCCACTTTACATTTCTAATCCATGTGAGAGTATCCTTTTTTTTTTTTTTTTGGCATTCTTGCCAACATATTATTAGGCTTTGTGGTTTAAACAATATCATGGATAAAAATAAGCATATTATAGTTTTGTTATTTTTCTGATTTTTAATTAGTTTGACATCATTCCTTAGGTTTTTAGCCTTTTATATATTTTTTAATAAATTGCCCCCATTGTCATTTTAAAATTTATCTCTTATCTACACATAGGAGCTGATTTTATCTTTGTTAGTAGTTTTACCTATATGCAAACAGTGATAAATATCTTTGGGTTATCTTGCATATTTAAGGCATATGTTAATATTGCTACTTAAATACCTGGAAATCTGCCTGGTCCTTTTGCAAACTCAAAACAGGATGGAAGTGAAGAAAGCTAGTTGATGAAAAGCTCTTGGCATTAATTTTTCAAAACACATGCACAAAAACCAAGATCTCACACACACACACACACACACACACACACACACACACACCTTTCAAATTCTGGCTTGACTTTTATCTTATTAGTGTCTGGTACATGGTAAGAAATTACAATTTCTAAATTGAACTCAATTCTCCATCAGATAGATTATCTTTTGATAAGTCTTATTGATTACAATAATGTTATACATACTGATTGGGTTAAAATTATATCACTCTCTCCTTATAAAATTCATTTGAGAATTTAGCTTTTTTGTCTTTTGCTATACTTTAAATTCTAAATTTGAAATGACAACTGCTTTCATTTAAAAATGTAATTTTTTTTCCTCTTACATCTTTCAGGAAAAAACTTTCCATAAAAAACTTTCCATACTAATAGCTGATATCAGAGAACTAGTATATGAGTTTATAATTTATTGTTTATAAGTTGTCTAACTTTAGTCTATTGGTTTTCAGCAGTATAATGGTAACCAGAAATTCTCAGCAAGAATCCTTCCAAAGGGGGAAAAAAAAAACAAAAAAACCCTGCTAATGCGTGAATAAAAACTGTTATGATTTCTTTGTAATTTTTTACATCGTTTCATCTGCCTTTTTATTGTAAAATTGTCTTACAATGGTAAAATAGAATTTTCACTGTTAAAATTGAGCAAAAATATATTTTGAGTTACTCTATTAAGAAAAATTGAAAATTACTTATTTGTGAATGATCTTGGACTCCAAATTTATGTCCCAGGTCCTATTATTATAAGCTTCATGACCTTGCTAACTTCTGAAACTGAACTTTTATTTCTCATCTGTAGAATAAGATAAGAAAATTTATTTCATTGATTTTGCTGGGTTCTTGTGACAGTCAGATGCAATATCATGTAAAAATGTTTTGTAAAGGCCGGGCGCGGTGGCTCAAGCCTGTAATCCCAGCACTTTGGGAGGCCAAGGCAGGTGGATCACGAGGTCAAGAGATCGAGACCATCCTGGCCAACATGGTGAAACCCCGTCTCTACTAAAAATACAAAAAAATTAGCCGGGCGTGGTGGCACGCGCCTGTGGTCCCAGCTACTTGGGAGACTGAGGCAGAAGAATCGCTTGAACCCAGGAGGCGGAGGTTGCAGTGAGCCGAGATTGCGCCACTGCACTCCAGCCTGGTGACAGAGCAAGACTCCATCTCAAAAAAAAAAAAAAATGTTTTGTAAAAAGTATTGCATATAAATATAACAAGTTTCTAAAAAAAAAGGTTGATGCCATTAAAGAATTACACATTAGTTATGAGTGTACTACTAAGCAGATGCCAAGAGTACCTATTAATAATTAGGGACAGTATATTTTCAAGGAAATAGTAAAAATTATCTACATAAAAAATTTATGCATAAGGAATATGTTACACAAAATTATAGAAGAATTTATAATAAATGTATAATTCCAAAAGAATTAATGAGAATTTTTCATGTTCCTAAAGCAGACAGTAGGATGATTAACAAGCAAAGTCATAAATATGGTCTTTATCCATTCTTCAATTCTAAGTTAGTTAAATACACATTTTCTAGGTGAGAAAGAACAATATTTTTCTTTAGTGAAAGCCTCACTTGGATTTAACTCTTCTTTTTAATCTTTTATGGAGAGGAAGTAATGAAGTTTCTTCTTTCACATAATAAAAATATCTGTTTTTGAGTATTTTAGCTCATATATATGTGTATATATTTGTTTTCAAATTTTGCTAAATTGTATGCATCCTGGTCATTTTTAAAATAACTGACAAGGTCCCCTTAACTTGTATGTTATTTATTTTTGTTAAACAGATAACAGTGTCATGAAATTTTGGAGTATCTTGTAATTAACATTCCAAGTTTGAATGTGTTCTTCCTGAACATATAGTTGAATTCATTTTTCTTTATTCCCTTTTGGCTGACTAAAATATTTTATTTAAAATAAAGCAAGGGTCTTTTATGACACCTTATTTATATTTTCAGTGATAAACTGTAAAGGAACACTGACTTAAAGCAGATTTCTTTTTTAAAAAATATTTTTAACTTTCAACTATTAGAATTCTGAATAATTTTTAAAAATAATTTCCTTGTTTTACCTATTCTTATTAGAGCTGATAGCATATCAAAACTGTAATTCATGCAGTCTTTGAAAAGCCATGTTTTGCCTAATTATTCTAATTTTGTTTTAAATAAAATAATAAAATGTGGTTAAAGGACCTTTTATATCCTCCCCAATCATATTCCTTTTCTTCTTTCTTTCTTATAGAAGCAACCACAATCTTGTAATTTGTGTGTATTTTTTCTGCCCAAGTTAAATTATACGTATGATCATCCATCTGTGCATGTGTGTATGTAATCATCTGTAAACATTATATAATGACATTTGACTTACTTTTTATTCCACTTTCTTATTGAGATCTAATTTACAAAATGAAATGCACAGATCTTTGGTGTAGGGTTTTTATTGTGACAAATTTACATGTCCATGTAACCCACATTCATTTCAAAATATAGAACATTCTTCCTTACCCTAGGAAGTTCCCTTAGGCCCCTTCCAAGATAATCCCCTGAACCCAAAAGGCAACCACTTATTTTTTTCCTACCCTGCATTAGTGCTTTGTATACTACATCATGCAGTATTGTACTTCTTAAAGTCTAAATTCTTTTGCTCAGCAGGTTTCTGAGAGCCTATATTTTGTGTATGAGTAGTTCATTTCTTTTTATTGCTGAGGAATGTTCTAATGTTTGAATATATTACAGTTTGTTTATTCTCCTAGTTTGCTTTTCATTACTAATATCTAGCTTAATTCCACTGTGGTGAAAGAACATATTCTACCTGATTTCAGGTCTTTGAAACTTGTTGAGATGTTCTTTAGAGCCCATAGATTCTATACACACTACCTATGGTCAATTTTTGTACTATAAAAGAATGTGATTTGGCAATCGTTTGGTATAATGGTCTACAGTGATACTGTGATATAATAAATATACATTTCATCTTTACCCCTGGTTCCTAACACAGCTCCTTAATGCTTTGTAATTTCTTGAATGATAGGGGTGAATATAGAGCATGCTTGGTTAAAATATTTGGTCTTCATCTCTGGTTCCTGACACTAGAACTTCTGAAACCCTTGGAATCTCCCTGGTGATAAGTGTCTTTTGACATCTCATACTAATGAGATTACTGATTGTGGGGGGAGAGGCAGAAAGACCAAGGCATGATTAAAAGGTTGAAATTTTTAACACCATCCCCTGGCCTCCACAGAGAGAGGAGAGAGGCTGGAGATTGAACTAATTACCAATGGCCAATGATTTAATCATCCTTTCACAAAAACCTCTAAACTGTAGGATTTGTAGAGAACTTCTGAGTTGGTGAATATGAAAAGTACTGACAGAGTAGCATGGTGAAGTCCACACCATCCCTCTCCTTCCCACCTGGGAGGTAAATTATCTCTTTGTCCAGCATATCTGGACATATCTAGACAAAGACTCTATACACACTACCTGCCCATTAGTCATCTACATTATCTTCTCCTGACATCCAACCATTGACATTGTCATGGCTTGATAATGCAGGATCACCAGAAGCAGATGATCCTCCTTCTAATGTATGATCAGAAGGTCAAAGTAGCTTAATACTACATCACAATGCCTGTCATTCACCCTGCTTCATCTCATCACATAGGCATTTTATCATTACATATCATCACAAGAAGAAAAAGGGTGAATATAGTATAATAAGATATTTTGAGAGAAAGATTGCATTTACATAACTCTGATTAGAGTATATTATTGCAGTTGTTTTATTCTATTATTCCTGTTGTCTCTTGCTGTTCCTGATTTGCAAATTAAATTTTTTCATAGACACATACTTATAGGAAAACTATGTATTTAAAGGATTCACTGCTATATGTGGCCTCAGGCATCCAGTGGAGGTCTTGGAGTGTATCCCCTATGGATAAGGCAGGGACTACTGTACTGACATTTTTATTTCCATGTTCTATCAGTTACTGAGATTTGCATTTGGTCAATCTTTTAAGCCTACCATATCCCCATTGCATTGATCTTTTGCTTTTATGAAGTATGACCCTTGGTATATAGTAATTCTTACTTATTGTTAATATACTTAATCTAATATTGGTATAGCTATATTAGCTTCCTTTCACATTTGTACAGTGTTTTTCCATCTTTTTGCTTTCAGCCTTTCTATGTGCTTTTATTTAAAGTAAGCAATATATAGTTTTCCTTTTTTAATCCAGATTGATTGACAATAGTTTTCTTTTCATTGAAGTATTTAGTCTACCTGCCTTTAATATGCACACCGATTGTATTTCATTGGTCATTGCTCTTTTTTTTCCAGTTCTGATTATTTTTTGATTAATCAAATATTTTTTTATTCCATTTTATGTCTTGCTGTAGTTATTCATTCTTTTATTGTTCTTCAAGTGGCTACCCTAGAGATTATAACATACATTCTTTACTTATTAGAATCTACTTTAAATTAGTACTTTTAACAATTACTGGACAATACAGGAGTCTTAGAATATTTTAACCTCATTTGTGCCCATTCCACCCCTGCATTTGTGCTGTTGTCATATATTTTAAATCAATTTCTCTCTCTTTTTTTTTTTTTTTTTTTTTTTTTTTGAGATGGAGTTTCACTCTTACTGCCCAGGTTGGAGTGCAATGGCGCAATCTTGGCTCACCGCAACCTTTGCTTCCCAGGTTCAAGCAATTCTCCTGCCCCAGCCTCCCAAGTAGCTGGGATTATAGGCATGCACCACCATGCCCAGCTAATTTTCTATTTTTAGTAGAGATGGGGTTTCTCTATGTTGGTCAGGCTGGTCTCAAACTCCCGACCTCAGGTGATCCTCCTGCCTTGACCTGCTGGGATTACAGAAATCTATCTATATTTTAAAACTCACAATTTATTACCATTTTAGTATTGCTATCAATAATGTTATTATTACCTACTTTTATTTGGATTTACCCACATACTCATCCTTTCTGGCTTTCTTCATTCCATCCTCTATTTTCATGTTTTAATCAGGGATTGGTTTTCTTCTGAAAACCTTTCTTTAAAACATCTGCTGGTGACTGTGTTTTTGTTTGAAAGCATTTTTATTTTGATTGTATTTTTATATTGGTTTTCATTTTTGAAAGTTATTTTCACTGGGTATAGAATTCTAGGTTAGCATTCCTTTCTTTTGGTACTTTAAAGCTATCATTTTGTTGTCTCTTATTTCTACTGAAAATTTGTGTGGCCGGCACACATGACAGCATTAACTTAAGCGTACCGTGATAATGACCCTATGGTCTAAGGAGAATATGTGTTTGGAGTTCTGAGCTAAGGAACCTGGGAGTGTTCAACCTAGAGATTCACTTCTTATCTAAGAAGGGCATCTGAACCCCTGGCCTGTTCCTTGGAATACAGGCCAAACAGGGGATCAAGACCCTATTTTGTGGGTTAGATGGAGGTTGCTAGGTGGAAATTGCTAAGTAAAAATGGTATGTAATTTGCACACTTTTTAGAAATAGTAGCAGTTTTCCTGATCAGCCCATTGCTCCTGGACCACTCTGTATATAAGTCTTTAATAAACCCTATGGCTGGTTCACTAGCTTGGGCCTCTCAAACTCACTTCAGCCTCTCAAATATGGTGCCATCCCTATTGGAGTCAGTAGGGGTCCCACACAACAATTGGCAATCCAGCCAGGATGGTGGAAAGAATCCTGTAAGCACCAAGATGATGCCATTGTGAAAAGGAAATTTGCAAGGGAAACTCTGGGATGGCCATCCACATCCGTGTAGGGCCCAATAACTGCTATCCTTGATGGATGAGGTCCACTGCATGAGTATGGGGATGCCCCCAAAACACTAAAAGGTCTGGAAGAGCTGGAGCAGGGGGTAGATCCCACTAAGTGAAAGTCACATGCCCAAGCTGTGACAGCCGTAGTTCACTGGCAGCTCCTGTGTGTTGAGCAGCCACTGAGGCTGAGGTCACTGCACAGGCAAGGTTGCATCTGTTATAAGACAAGATGTGATTAGAAAGAAATGCTTCGTTAGCTCACACTTAAATGTTGGAGACGTTACTGTCCTGCCTATGGGAAGAGAATAACAGAATGGACACTCTGGCTTGCCAGGTAACTCATTTGAAGAGTCATCAACTGTCAAGCCAACAAGTTAGGGCTGTCATGAGTAAATCATCCTGGAACACTAAGTCTTGGGACCTCTTGGAGAGCTCTAGTGGAAGGAGGAAGAGGACTGGGGTGAGTCCACAGAGATTCCTATTCTCTGCATGTACATTGGCCACCACCAAGGTAAAAGGACCCCACAAGAGGAAGCCCTGCAAGACTTGCCCTTCCTGAAAAAGGACAGCATACCACAATGTAGGATTATACCACTGTGGAACTGGGAAATAGGTTCAAACAGAAGAGGAGAGAGTCAGTCATGGGGTGATTTCTCTGTCCATGGGACATGAGGGCAGAAAATACTATACTCTTTAAAAGATTTGAGATGAATAAAATGACATCCATCAAAAACCACCTGGTCCTGAGGCAGCACTTCTGTGGCACCAATAATGGGGATCAGGCCACCCCCTTCTTAGCTGAGTGGTTGTGGGCTTCAAGGGGGCCTGACCAAATGAGGGAGATATCTTCACATCTCTTTTGCAATGACAGACTATGAAAATGTTGCAGGATGTCCTCTGGGAATTGGAGATGAAACATGATATTAATATTTATGTTAAAAATCTTCATGTTTCCAACAATGAATTGGTTATGTCAGAATAAAAGAGAATTCTGCAATTGACAGCTAACTAGTGGTATAGCATGCTGGTTTTCCATCTTAAGCACCCTAATATGGCAGCCAGTATCCCTGGCAGCCCAAGTGACCACTGACTTAAGGGAAACAGAAAAACTGCATAAGCAAGAGGTATGCACTACTAGATGAAAGACAAGGGAGCCACAAAAAAAGGAGACAGTCAAGAGGCTAGTCAGAGTGACTTGTCGATAAATGTAGGCAACCTGCTAATAGATAAAAAGCCTAAAGCTGTTTTGGTTAGACTGCAATGCAATAGAAACTCAAGCCAGAATAGCACTTCACTAAGAAGCCTCAGGCTCAGCCCACCACCCCTCCCACAGAGAGATAGCAGGCACCAACCCCTTTAGCCTAAGATAAAGGCCAAGGCCTCAGGATCTCAATAAAAACAATGATGGCCAGGGACCAGAGGCCTCATGTAAAACTATATATAGGTCACCTAAAAATAAACAGACTGTGCTTGCTCTAGTGCAGAGTCGTCCCTCACCTTTTTGGCACCAGGGACCAGTTTTGTGGAAGACAGTTTTTCCAGACTGGGGGCGGGGTATGTTTTGGGATGAAACTGTTCCACCTCAGATCATCAGGAGTTAGATTCTCATCAGGAGCATGCAACATAGATATCTCACATGTGCAGTTCACAGAAGGGTTCGTACTCCTATGAGAATCTAATGTCACCACTGATCTGACAGGAGGTGGAGCTCAGGTGGTGATGCTTGCTTGCTTGCCACTCACCTCCTACTCTGTGGCTCAGTTCCTAACAGGCCACAGACTAGTGTCAGTCTGCTGCCCAGGGGTGTGGGACCCCTGCTATAGTGGATACTGGAGCCAATTGCACTCATATAAGGTAACACCTATTGGTTCCAAGGTCCTATAGCAGCAATAAATAGTAATATGAGGGGCGGGGGGGTGAGGGATGAGGTATAAAGGTTAAACTAGTATTACAAGTTGGGAGACTGCCACAAAGACCCTATTTAGTGCATATAGCTCCTATCCCAAAATACATCTTGAGAATGGGTATCTTGTCAGGCTTGACCCTCCAAACAACTGCCAAAAAATTCCAACTGGGAGTTAGGATGGTAAAACATAATCAGGGGAACACACAATGGATACCAATACAGCCAATACAGTTGTCAGCCCCATAGCAATTAGTAGTACTGAAGCAATACTACTTGTGGGTAGGGGTTAGGGGCATGATAAAATCACAGAAACTGTTAAGGAATTAGCCCAGGTAGACATTAAAAGGTCAGTAGTACACAGCCCATACAGTAACTGTATAGCCTGTGCAGAAGCCTGACGGGATATGGGAAGTAACAATACATTACCAAAAATTAAAATATCACTTCCTATCTAATGAAAATAGATACTTGGCATGTAACATTTTGTTACCAATTTAGCCAAAGCCACCTTCAGCATCTCCATTGCCCCAAAGTTAAGACAAATTTGCATTCACCTAGAAAGGAGAACAATGGACCTTTACCATCTTACCCCAGGGATATTTACATAGCCCCACTATCTGTCAGGGTCTAGTAACCACACACCTCAATCGATGGACTACCCTAGAGAGGGTAACATGTTTTCCATTAAATTGATGATATCGTGCTAACTAAGTCTTTTTCCAGCTTACAAACTGCAGCCCCACCTTTGGGTTAGTAATGGAGGTTGCTAGTCCCCACCTTTCTCTCTCACGTGGCAAACAGCATATGGGCAGCACAGACTGTTAAGGGTCCAGGCTTATGTCATCCTGTTGGGTAAGACTAAAGTTGTTCTTTCTGCCATTATAGATAAGGTGTAGGCCTACTCAGGTCCTACCACACCAAAGCAGTTGCAGACCTTCTTAAGCCTTATAGGGTATTGATGTCCTTTTATTCCCGACTTGACCCAACTCCTCAGGCCCCTATACCTCTTGGTCAAGATGGGGGCCCACTGGAACTGGTCCACAGAGGAAGATGAGGCCTTTAAACAAACTAAAGTCATAATGAAACAAATATAAATTCTGGAAAGTCTAGTACAGGGACAACCTTGTGAATTGGACATAGCCAGTTACCCTGAGGGGTGTGCCATTAAGGTTCTAGTCCCAGCCATGGAAGGGGGCTGAAGCTAAATATATCATCCCTTACAACAAGTGGACAACATGACAAAGGGGCTCCCAGTGCTGATATGCACCCGGTATCCCATAGCAGGTTGGTAAAGAATACCTTCCAGAAACCAAATTCTGGGAATTCCCAGACACAAATGTGGCCAAATAGCAGACATACCTGCAACATTAGGCTCCAAACAAGAGGAGCACATCAACTAATAGCTCCTTAAGCACAGAGTTCCATTTGGTACTCAGCTCTTCACCTGTTTGACAACTGAAGGACAGTCTTGGTGGAGGCTACTGAGCCTGGTTTAATCAACTCCAAAGTGCCTAGAAAAACCTTCAATACAGTATGATTTCTATTATGTTTGTTATTCTCTTTTGTTATAGTTTGTATTGCTGCCACAGCATTTGGCTGCACATACTGCTTCTCCACCTACCTGGCCCCCAAAAATCACACACACAAAAAAATTATTAAAATGTGAGGGTCATTCAGGAATATGCTGAGGTGGAATGTATGGCAGATGCACTTGACAGCAATAACTCAAGCATACCCTAAGAGTGGCTGAATGGTCTAAGAAGAATGCGTGTTCGAGCCAAGGAATCTGGGAGTGGCCAACCCAAAGATTCACTCCTTATCCATGAAGGACATCTGAACCCCTGGCCCATTCCTTGGAATACAGGCTGTACAGGGGATTAGAGATCCTTTGTTTTGGATTAAGTGGAGGTTGCTAGGTGAAGGTTGCTAGGTAGAAATTACAAAGTAAAAATGCTATGTAAGTCTGGGCATGGTGGCTCATGCCTGTAATCCCAGCACTTTGGGAGGCTGAGGCAGGCGGATCACCTGAGGTCGGGAGTTCAAGACCAGCCTGACCAACATGGTAAAACCCCATCTCTACTTAAAATACAAAATTAGTGGGCATGGTGGCATGTGCCTGTAATCCCAGCTACTTGGGAGGCTGAGGCAGGAAAATCGCTTGAACCTGGAAGGCGGAGGTTGCAGTGAGCCGAGATTGTACCGTTGCACTCCAGCCTGGGCAACAAGAGTGAAACTAGGTCTCAAAAAAAAAAAAAATGCTATGTAACGTAATTGCTTTTTACAAATGGTATCACTTTTCCTATCCAGCCTGTCATTCCTGGACTGCCCTGTATGTAAGTTCTCAAACTCTATGTCTCATTTGTTGGTTCTGGGTCTCTCCTTCAACCTCTTAAACACAGTGCCATCCCTATTGGAGTCAGTAGGGGTCTAGCACAACAAAAGTCAGCTGCTACTCTTATTGTTGATTCTTTGAAGGTATTAGATTTTATCCTCTGGTTGTTTTTAAGATTTTCTGTTGGTCTTTTTTTTTTTAATCAGCTTTGCTGTGATATCCCGAGATATAGTGGGGTTTTGTTTTTGTCCCACTTATAGTTCACAGGAATTCTTAAATCTGTTGTTTGATGTATTTCATTAGTTTGGGAAATTTTTCAGGCAGTATGTCTTAAGATACTGCTTTTTGGCCAGGTGTGATGAGTCATACCTGTAATCCAAGCACTTTGGGAGGCCGAGGCTGGCGGATCACAAGGTCAAGAGATTAAGACATCCTGGCCAACATGGTGAAATCCTGTCTCTACTAAAAATAAAAAAATTAGCTGGGCATGGTGGCACAGGCCTGTAGTCTCAGCTACTCAGGAGGCTGAGGCAAGGAGAATCTTTTGAACCCCAGAGGTAGAGGTTGCAGTGAGCCAAGATCTCGCCACTGCACTCCAGCCTGGTGACAGAACTCCGTCTCAAAAAAAAAAAAAAAAAAGATACTGCTTTTTCTTCATTTTCTCTCTCCTCTACAATTGATATTTAGACCATTATACCTATACCCATTTTTTTCTTAACACTATTTCTTTCTTTATCGTCTTCATATTTCACACTGGGTATTTTCTTTTGGTCTATCTTCCAGGCCATTAATTCTCTTCTGTAACTAATCTACTACTAAACTCATCTATTAACTTTTTTATTTTATCAGTCTTGTTTCTTAGTTCTACAATTTCTGATTGCTTCTTTTTTCTCTAAAGTTTAGGTCTTCAATTAATTTTTTCTTCAACAGTAATCACACTTACTTTAAAGCATGTTTTTAATAACATCTATAGGTCTGTTTTTGTTTGTTTGTCACTTAGCTCTGTATCCTAGAATGCTTGGTAACTTTTGATTGAATGCTGGATATTATATAAAACTTTTGTACAGGTCTGTTTGCTTCCAGAAAATATTTAATGTTCTTCTGACTGATAGTTAGAATAAGGGCAGATCACCTCAATTTAATCAGGGATTAAGATGGTTCAAGGCTGGATTTCAGGATCAGTATTTTCCACTGTCCCAGTTCAAACCTGGGGATCTCTAATCTATCAGGCTTCCTCAAACTCTCCCTTTGAGGATCATGAAGTTTTTTATTTCCTCAGCTGTTTATGGGAATGCTGAAAGCCCTCTTAGCATCTAGTTTCAGCTTGGTCTTCTTCAGCCCCTGAAAATACTTTGAAGGCAGAAGTCCAACAGAAGATCACTTCTCTGCAGGGTCACCTTTGTTACTCCCTTTTTTCCAGATTCTTGATTCTTGAAGTTCTCAGTGCCTTGGTAGACCTGAACTCCAGTTTTAGTGCTGGAGTTCCCCATCCCCATAAGAAGGCCTAAAGGTACTGCTTTCTGCTAATGCTACCCAGGAATTGGCAGATGTCTAAAGGGAAAAAGTGGAAGAGGATATAAGACTCAATTCAGCAAATGTTGCTTTTCTCTCCAGGAGCTTGACTTCTCCTGTTTTGGCAGACTTGGTTTTTCTACTGTGTCTCCAGGCATATTTGTATTTTATCAGCTTTTACAGTCTTTTTCAGTGGGAGATTTGATCTAACAAAACTTTTCTGATAGCTGGAAATGGATATCCAATTCCTAGCTTTTTATCATGGTCAAAATGTCCTTTATCATAGTTGTTTCATTAATCTCTCAAGTATAAACTGAGTGTTTTAAGCAGAAAATACTGGACTGTATATAAAAATATGACATGAAGACCAACCATTTTACCCTCAGTACAGATAATGACAAATACATCACTGTGAAAATATATTATTTTTGGTCAGACTGATCTTTGCTTTCTGCTTTTCTTTGAATGCCCTCTAGTGGAAATTTTATTGAAACAAAAAAAAAAAAACAGAAATTGAGACTAACAAAAGGTTCTGTATCATCCAGAAATAAATTTTAATTATGGATACATAATGTACATAAACTTTATTCTTTTTAACTATTTTTAAAAGTTCTATTGAAATACAATTACATATTATAAATCTTAAAGTATACCGTTCAATGGTTTAAGCATATTTACGGCATTCTGCAACCATCACCATAATCTAACTTTTGAACAATTTTATCATTTTCAAAAGGAACTTAGTATGCATTGGCAGTCATTGATTCCCACCCAAACCTCCCAGCTCCCACCCACCCCTTAGCAACCACTAATCTACTTTATAACTCTATAGGTTTGCCTGTTCAGGAAGCCTGGTAGATGAAGAAAAAAAAAATCACTTAATATCATTAGTTTTTAAAATTTATTTCTGTTACACAGTTAATACATGCTAAACACTAGGAGATAGAAGATGAAAGACCCAGTCCTTGTCTCAAGAATTTGATAGTACAGAAGAGATTCCAAGGCTATAGGCATTTACAACATAGGAAGATTAGAGGTAGTAGAAAGTGTCTCTAGGAACAGAAACTGGGAAAACTTAAATGAGATGCAGATGACAAGTGAAACCTTCCTAGAGGTTCATTTCTCAAACTTAGTTGTTTTTTACTGTTTGGCTTTTGGGGCTTTTTGTTTTGTTTTGTAGTTTTTGTTTTGAGACAGTCTTGCTGTCGCCCAGGCTGGAGTGCAGTAGTGTCATCCTGGCTCACTGCAGCTTCAACCTGGGGTCAAGCCATCCTCCTGCCTCAGCCTCCTAAGTAGTTGGGACTACAGGTGCATACCACCATGCCTGGCTGATTTTTAAAATTTTTTTTGTAAAGACAGAGTCTCACTATGTTGCCCAGTCTGGCCTCAAACTCCTGGGCTCAAACCATCCTCCTGCTTTGACCTCCCCAAATGCTGATATTACAGGTGTTAGCCACTGCACCCAGCCTCAAACTTGGTTTTGAAAAATGAGTAGGAGTTAGCCAACTGAAGATCGTAAAAATGAATATTCAGTTTAGAGAGAGGTGTATGTCCAAGTGGAGAAGGTTGAAAAAGACTGTTTCATTTGGGCAGTTGTAAATACTGTAACTAGAAATATTGTAACCAGAGCATGCAATATTAGAGTAGAAAGTGTTCAGAATTGACCCACTTTGGCAGAGGCTAGATAATAACCTGTGTAATCCTACTGAGAGATATGAATTTTTTTTCTTTTTCTTTTTTTTGCAATGGAGTTTTTGCTCTTGTTGCCCAAGCTGGAGTGCAATGGCAGGCTCATGCCTGTAATCCCAGCACTTTGGGAGACTGAGGTGGGTGGATCACCTGAGGTCAGGAGTTCGAGACCAGCCTGGCTAACATGGTAAAACCCCATTTCTACTAAAAATACAAAAAATCAATTGAGTGTGGTGGTATGCACCTGTAATCCCAGCTACTTGGGAGGCTAAGGCAGGAGAACCGCTCAAGTTCGGGAGGCAGAGGTTGCAGTGAGCCGAATTTCATGAATTTTATCATGAAAGCTACTGAATAATTTAAGAAAAATGAACATATTAATATTTTGTAAAGGTTATTCTGACAGCAGATTGAGGATGAATAGAAAACAAGAAATACAGTTAAAAGATTATTACAAGAGCAACTTAACAATGTTTCATTGACACTATACTTGCCAGTATGTATAGATATACTTCTCTCCTTATAATGACTATACAGTATTCCACTGTATGGATGTGATATCTTAACCCAGTATTTCATTAAAGAACACTTGAATTGTTTCCAGTTTTTTACTTTCACAAAAAAATACTACAGTGAACATCTTTGGCAACTTGGATAGATTTTTTTTTTATAGAACACATTCCTAAAGTGGAGTTGCTGAGACAAAGTTATATGTATATTTAAATTGTGATAGTGTGGGAATGCAGGCCTTGAGCATGAGACATCCAGGTTCTTGGTGTGTTGAACAAAGAGTTGAACAAAACGCACAAAGTAACAAATGAATGAAACAGCAAAAGTGGGGATATATTGAAGTGGAAAACACTCCACAGGGTGGGATTGGGCCTGAGTCAGTGGTTCAGGGGCCCTGCTTACAAGGTTTTCTGGAATTTATGTACCTCTTTTGAGGTCCTTATTGGCTACCCACTATATGGATGAAGAATTTGGCCTGTGGCCAATTAAAAGCTGAGGTGAGTTGGCCTATGGCCAACCAGAGGCCAGAGTGGACTGGTGCCCTATGCAGACAAAGGGATAGCCCGTGCTTGGCCCACAGCCAATCCTTGGCACTCCCTTTCCACCTGAGTCTTAATGGAATGGGGAGGCTTGTAGCCTCTGATCCTTTGTTACTAGGGGGTGGAGAGATGGGGATTTCTTTTTATTAGAAATAAATGTTGGATTTTGTAAAATACTTATTCTGCATTTATTGAGATAATCATTTTTTTTCATTTTTAGTTTGTTAATATGGTACAATATATTGATTTATGTTTCAAATATCAAACCAGCCTTGCATTCCCAGAATAACTGCCCTTAGTCATGGTGTATTGTATATTTTTGGATCTGTTAAAATTTGTTCAGAACATTTTTATTTTCAGTGAAGATTATTGGTTTGTAGTTTTCTTTCCTTATAATGGCACTCTCTGCTTTTGGTAGAAGAGTAATTTGTGCTTCATAGAATGATTTGAGAAACATCTTCTCCTTTTCAGTTTACTAATGAGTTTGTTTAGAATTGGTGTTGTTTTTCATTAATTGTTTGGTAGAATTCACTAGTGAAGCCATCTGGCTTGTTTTCTTTGTGGAAAATTTAATTTAATTTATAATTACTAATTAAGTTTTTAGAAAAATAAGTCTAGGGCTATTCAGTTTATTTCTTTTTTAGTGAGCTGTGATAGTTTTTGTATTTTGAGAAGTTTATCCATTTCATCTAAGTTGTCTAATTTATTGGCATAAATTTGTTTATAATACTTCCTCATACTTCTAAAATCTGGATAATCTGTACTGAGGTTACTTCTCTTTTTCCTGATACTGGTAAGTTTTTTCTTCTCTCTTTTTTTCTTAGTCTAGCTATAGGTTTGTAAATGTTATTGGTTTTCTCATAATAAGGATCTGAACAAGAATAAGGAGTTAGCAAGATGAAGGTCTGAGGAAAGGGAAGAACACTTTCACAGTTCCTGCAAAGGGGAGAACTTGGCATTTTCAAAGAGAATAAACTGTTAAGTGACCAAGAATGGAAGCATGGAGAGCAGTTATGAGGGTATGGCAATAATATAAGTCAGAGTAAGATGATGTTGGCTTGGACCACTGCAGTGGCTAATGAGGTGATGAGAAGTGATCAGAAGCAGATTATGAAGGTAGGGCTAATAGGACCTGCTGATGACTTGTACTTGGAATGATAGAGAAGAGTCATGAATTATGTACCTAGTCTTAAGCCTGAGCAATGTGGTTAATGGTGCCTTCATGAAATAAGGAAGACTGAGAGGAGCAGATTTGGGTTATTATAGCGGTAAGTGCAGTGGAGATGACACATCAAGAGTTCAGATTTAGACGTAATGAAGAAATTGAATTGGAATGGTTAGTTAATTCAAATAATTTGTTGTTGTCACATGTGTGTGTGTATGTGGGTTTTTTTTGTGTTTTTTTGTTGTTGTTTTTGAGACAGGGTTTCACTCTGGTTGCCCAGGCTGGAGTGCAGTGGCATGATCTTGGCTCACTGAAGTCTTGACCTCCCAGGCTCAGGTGATTCTCCCACCTCTGGAGTAGCTGGGATCATAAGTGTGCATGACAACACCCAGCTAATTTTTGTTGTTGTTGTATTCTAAGTAGAGACAGGGTTTCATCTGTTGCCCAGGCTGGTCTTGAACTCTTGGACTCAAGCAGTCCGCCCTCTTCAGCCTCCCGAGTACTAAGATTATAGGCATGAGCTACCACACGTGGCCAGTTGCATATATTTTTTTGTGTTTGCTTAAGTTATCTATGAAATTCAGTCTTTACCTCGTAAAGATTGTCTGTCTAATGAAGCCACTAAGATACTCAAGATAGAGGAGGTGATGTTGTACAACTGCCTTAGCATATAATTTCACATAAAACATTCAAATTATAATATACTATGAAGTAGAAGAAACAGATATATATGAATTGCTTTGTGCTAATAAGGACATTGGTGTGAAGTTATCAGATTCAGGGTATCCCTTTTACTAACAACCTTACAGAGGAATAGTCTATTTGTAGGTAGTATATGTAACGTGAATAACCAATATAAACTTTCTTGGTAAGATCAAAACATAGAACTCTGAAATTATTTATTTTTCTTTTCCAAAGTTCTTTGTGTGTAAATCAAATATATTTCAGTGACTCATGAAGATTGGGCTCAGAATGTCAGACCTCCTTTAAAACAGACCGTGATGTTAACGTTCAGCCCAAGTAGAGCAGATAAAATGGGGTCTCCTTGGAATAGGCCCAGAAGCTGACTAACTTTCAGGAGTAGAAGGATTCAGTCTCTAATTTTGGGAAATGATAAACTACAGAGAAACCACTATCCTCTCCCAGAAAGTACTCTTAAGAGAGTATTAAACTGTTTAATCTATTGGACTTATCTCTTTTCTGATTATATATAGTAAGTCTCCAAGTTAGAATAAAATTCCTTCAGTCTCCAACTAAAGTAGAATCATAATATATTAAGGAATAAAGTTTTTTAATTTACATTTTTGTTTCAACAATCCTCTAAATAAAATGTAATAAGCATTTGTTTTAGCAAATCCTTTGAGCCCAGAGCATAAGCATAGTGTGGGTACTCTGAATACGTGTATTAGTGAAACTTCATAGTAGAAAGCATGCCTTATTTCATGATTGTTTTAATACATTTCTTCACTAGAGGGTGCTGTGTAAGCATTCAGCACTTTAAAAGTGTTACCTCTTTCACTTGTACTTATTTGTAGGAAGATTGGATTTTTAAATCACCTGATTTAGCAAAAGCTTTCATTTATTTTTGTTTTCAAAGCAGTACTGATGGTATTATGTATGGTTAAATTAATGAAAATGACAGATTAATGGCAGCATTAACACCTATTTTTTTTTCCCTCCTCCTTAGGAGACTTATGACCCCAATCATGTATGCTGCTCGAGATGGTCACACCCAGGTTGTTGCTCTCCTTGTTGCTAGTGGAGCAGAAGTTAATACCCAGGATGAGAATGGTTACACTGTGAGAATCATTTTTACAATGTTTCTTTTTGTTTCTGAGACACTAATACCATGTTATTATTATCACTAATCTGCAAAAAAGTTTTAAGAAGTTAATTGGCACAAATAATTACAAAAGGACTGGGATATAATTGCTATCTGTTGAAAAAAATGAACAGTTGAAATAGAAGGCCAGGTGTGCTGGCTCATGCCTGTAATCCCTGCACTTTGGGAGGCTAAGGCGAGTGGATCACCTGAGGTCAGGAGTTCGAGACCAGCCTGGCCAACATGGTAAAACCTCATCTCTACTAAAAATACAAAAAATTAGCCAGGCGTAGTGGTGCGTGCCTGTAATCTCAGCTACTCAGGAGGCCAAGCCAAGAGAATCACTTGAAGCCGGGAGGCAGAGGTTGCAGTGAGCTGAGATCGCACCACGGCACTTCAGCCTGGGCAACAAGAACGCAACTCCGTCTGAAGAAACAAAAAAAGAAAGAAAAAAGAAATAGAAATAAGGAATTAACTAACTCTCTTAGTCCTTAATCTTGACCAAAAAAAAAATGTAACTCACAGCAAAATTTGAGCTCTGAAATACACATAAGAATTCTTTTTTGTAGAAAACCCTTCAGTGATTAGCAAATAAATCATTTTATTCCATAACATCAGTTAATTGTATAAAACACTGCCTTTAAAAAAATCAATGAGCTTTGCAGTCAGCTTTGCAGTTACAGCTTTGGAAATATGTTTACATTATATTGTGAAATGAAGAGATTGCATCATTCCATTAATTAACTATGTTCACTTTTTTATTTTGCCATAAATACTGTTGAAAACTTTTCCTATCTGTCTCATATACACTCTTTCTCTTTAAACAATCTTCTTTTCTCCCCAACTTACAGGCTTTAACGTGGGCAGCACGTCAGGGTCATAAAAGTATAGTTTTGAAGTTGCTTGAACTTGGAGCTAATAAAATGCTACAAACCAAAGATGGAAAGCTGCCCAGTGAGATTGCAAAAAGAAACAAACATTATGAGGTATCCTTCTCTATATATTAAACTTATTTTTTTGTGGCATATCACATTATAATTTGTAGAACTTTTGTATTTTTCGTTAGAATTTACAAGTGTAATTATAGTGTATCTGGCAATTATTAAATTGTTTATATATGTGTATTTCCTCCAGCCAGGTAATGAAAACTATTTTTCTAGAGGATTCATCTTCTACTAAACAAGACGCACTTATAATACACTAGTTTAAAAGCTCTATAAAATAGTAATAAAATCTTATTCTGGCCCCAGGAATAAAATTGTAATATACTATTTAAACCTTTTTAACTGGTCCGGAATTTTAAAAGTTATTTAGTGAAAGCTAGTAAAATGCCAGAGTTTGAACATGTAACTAAAACATTCTTTTGTAAGTTTAATTAATATATTAAGCAATTTAAAAATTAAATTGTTTAAGCAGCATTTACTCTTATATGTGTGACAGGGCATACAATAAAGTGATAATATAGCTGGATGTATAATCTGTCATTCAGATGTTAAACTCAATAATAAATACTTGCCATACATTAAGTTACTTTATCAATATGAACTTTTGGTCTGAAGATAAAGCTTTAGCCACAAGTCTGTAATGTCTAAGCAAGGACCAAATATAGTACAATTATAAAACTAAGTTATTTAGTTTAAGAGTTTGTAACACTGAATTCCTGAATTTGAAAACACATAAAATTCCAAAGATTCCGTCATGTAATCATCAGACCAAGCCACTTTTACTGCATATAAAGTAACTTCTTCTAACCTTTTAAGCAACCTGATAAACATGCCTATCATTTTCCAAATGTTATTTTAATATTTTCAGAATTATAATAAGGTAAATGGTAATCACTAAAGCCCTGTAGAACTTGAAAAAGGAATTTACCATTTTTCTTCTAAGCTTTGAAAATTCAAAAACTTAAATTTATTTTATAACATTGTTAAATTTAGAGTAGATGACACCAAACTTGAAATAAGAAGTTTATAAACATCAAAGGTTATTTTGAGTCATAAATCGTTTATTGAAATGAGATTTGATCTTGCATTTTGACTGATTACATGATATAACCTTGACTTCCAAATAAGTTAGATTTTAAAACTTAGAATTTCACCGTATCTTTTTGAGGTATTCAGTTAGGATTTGTATACATTTAGTCATGCTATTATTCTCTTTCCATTTAGCAATGTTTTTAAAATACTACCTTAATATTTAATCTGAGTCATTTATCCAAATGGAATTTTTAGTTTTGCTTTATAGCTTACCAAAAATATTAATTACTCTCTTCCTTTAATCTTTACTATTTTTAATTAGATGTACTTTTTTTCTTTTCTGACTATTGTTATAGGTCAAGGAAGAATTTACTTGATATCCCAGTTACCCTGATTTGATACACATTGTATATATGTATCAAAATATATGTACCCCAAAAATATGTACAGCTGTCATATATCAATTTTTTTAAAAAGTTGCTATCAGGGTAGTAAATTGTGAAACTTCTGTCCCTCTTACTTGCTAAAATTTTCTTTCTGGATATGAGATAATTATATGGTTTCTTTTAAGTGTAAGTTATATTATACAATGTTAATTATATTTGAATGGTGTTAACTTTTTTCAGATCTTCAACTTACTTTCTTTTACTTTAAATCCATTGGAAGGAAAACTTCAACAGCTAACTAAGGAAGAAACTATTTGTAAAATATTGACAACAGATTCCGATAGAGAAAATGACCACATTTTTAGGTAATATAACATGTTTTAGTTCAACAGAATACCTATAAGAAAGTAAAAAATGTGTATATTTTGCTGTAGTAAATGTGGTGACTTACTTAAAATATCTGATATTTTAAATGTTTATGAGCATTTTTAAATGTCTGGGTTTTTCATATTCTCCAGAATTTTAGAAAATGTTTATTCATTTTTATGTACTAACTCTAATGAAAACTTTAAATGTAAACTTTAAGTACATTAAAATATTAACAATAAAACTTATTTTTAAAAGGTTCCGAAATTACATTAGTGTTCGAACAGTATTACGCCTTGTTTTCTAATTATTTTTAGTACGTTTCTAATTTTATAAGCTAAAATTAAAAATACACTTTTCCCCCTGGAACACTGCTGTTCAGTCCATGCCCAAAAATAATTCTCCCCTTACCCCATTTCAAGTTATTTACATTTTATTTATTGCAATAAAGAGGTGGTTTGTTTTTCGTTTTTTGTGGGTTTGTTTGTTTGTTTTTGTCTCAAACACCTGGGCTCAAGCAGTTCTTCCACCTCAGTCTCCCAAGTAGCTGGGACTATAGGTGCATGCCACTGTGCCAAGCTGAGGAGATTTTTATGTGCAGAAATTTCACAAGAAGTACATACTGGCATGTATTTTCATTTTGGGGAAAGATAAGCTACATTCCTCATATATCTTCAGTCACAAAACTTCACTCATTCCTTTGATATAGCATAGGTCTGGTGTGCGGATTGCAAATATATTCTATATTAATTAATTCTTATTCTTCTTATCCATGTTCTCTTACAATATAAATATATATTTATTGCTTGTGCATTTATAGTCTATTCTGAAATTGACATTGCTATAAATGTATATAGTTCATGTGCAGCATTTGGAGATCTGGAAGTATTTTTACATGGTCTTGGACTTGAACATATGACGGATTTATTAAAGGTAAGATCTTATATAACCTACAGTGAGTTATGCATATCTGTTTATTTGTTGGTTAATATAATATTAGATATTAATTCATAAACATGTCTATGAATAACTTCCAATTTACTTTTCTCCATAATTTTTAGTACATTCTGATTTTAAATTTGTAATAAATATTTCAAAAATGTATTATTCTAGAAATTTACATACATTGGAATCTGAAATTAAACAGTTCTTACCCACTGTCTAACCTTCGTATACGCCTGAACCCTTAGATACAAATCTGTATTTGCTCATCTTGAGTAGAATATAGGAAGAGCATGATTTTAAACCAAACACACCTGGTATCAGATTCTTGCTCTAATGTTTAATCATTGAAATATGAGACTTAAATATCTCATTTTCTTCATAAGGATAATAATACCTAGTGTAGGGTTGTCATGAAGGTTAAATCAGATCATATGCCAAGCACTGTCTCGGTGCTTTAAGTATACATTCTGGGGTTTGAGTCCATGACAGTTGTTAGCACCTAAGTGGGGATACTGCAGTAAAGCACTATTTAAGATAGACTTCTCTTGGGAGTATGCACATGCTGTTAAAGTATTTCAGAGTTGAGTTTCATTGCATAATCTTGAAATTTCTCCCTATGTTGAGAAATCATGAGTGAAAAAATACATGATGGTTTAATGTGATACAGTCAGAAATTTAAAATACTAATAAAATATTTCTGTCAAATTTTATAGAACTGCTTTTCTTTTAATGTAAACAAATATGAATGGTAATCATTTTATTTGAATCTGGAAAACTAGCTATGTTTATCCTTTTTAGGTGAATATAGTTATTATGATACTCACTACTATCTACTCAATAGTATAGTTCTATATCTACATATCCTGTCCCCTCTAGAAAGTTGGAATTTGCTTAAGAATGAAGCATGTAACTAACTTATGAATACTTCACTACTTCCCCTTCTACTATTTTAATTACATGGAAAGATGGCCTTTTTTTTTTCCTTTTATACAGGAAAGGGATATAACTTTAAGACACCTTTTGACCATGAGAGAAGATGAATTTACAAAGGTTAGCATCAGTTTCAAAAATTCCCAATATATTATTTGATGCTTTTTAAATTGTGGATCCTTTTCTTTTCTCTGTTTAAAATGCTCTGTTTAAAATGATTACAGATAACCATATCTAAAATTTTGTGTTAGTATATTAGTATTAAGTTACTTTAAGAATATGTGAAGACTTAACAGTTTGGGTTTTGTTTTGTTTTTTTTTTTAGATTGTTATGATGTCTGAGCTAAAACTGATCCTTCAGTTTCAAACATGAAATAGATTTGTAATATAGGGCACTTAGAAATAAGAGATCGTCCTTTATGTATATGGGTATTAACATGTCTTCCAAGACTTTCGTTTGGTTCTCAAAACTATTGAGACCTATTATTTTGCCATCTTGTATTATCTCATAACATATAGCTGCAGGATGTATTAGAGATACTTTGATAAATAGGATATGTAAAAAGCAGTGATCTGGCTTCACGATCCCATTGGAAACTTAAAATTTTTAATATCACTAAAAATCAATAAGCATACTACAAAGCTAAATCTGGTATAGAAAATTTAGTTTAACACTAAAGGTAGAATACAAAGATAGGGCTTAATTCTCATTTATCACTGATAATATTTTAAACAAAAATTTGAAGGAAAATTTGTTTCACTATTTTTTTTGAAATATTACATATTCAGTTCTAGTAATTTGTTGTGGGAGTCTATCATAATTGCTATGTATTGCAAAAAATTGACTATAGTTATTATATATAATATCTAAATATTTTAATGCTGTAACTAACATCAATCACAGTTATAAGAAAGCCATATATTTTTTAGAAATGTTATTTTTCCAATATATGTCTATTTTTTCAAGATGTGAATTCATCAAGTACGAAAACATCTGTAGTGATTTTGAGTTTTACATTATTCAAGTATAACTAACTTACTGTACCTTAAAATTATTTCTGCTCAGTATGGATTTACTAGTAAAGACCAGCAGAAAATTCTGGCTGCTCTTAAAGAACTAGAGGTAGAAGAGATACAGTTTGGAGATTTGTCTGAAGAGGCAAGGCTGGAAATTAGGTAAAATTAACTTACTTGTTTATATTAACAGTGTTAAGAACCAACTGTTCTATTTTAGTTTAATTTTCATAATGTCTAAGTCATTTTACTTGATACCATCATTTTCCTAGGGTAATAAATTTTGGAATATACCGTGTTCTAAAATTGGATGTGCTTTGTAAAGTTAATTTTTATAAAGCCATTTACCAAGAAAAAAAATGTGTCTTCCTGTTAACTCACATAGAAATATTTTTGTTTTATTTTTTCATTGCATCTTGCTAAATTGAACTTCAAAAACAATCCCATGCTTTTTATAGTATAACTTTTACTCTAAAAAATCATTTTAGAAGTTAAATTGAAAATTCAAAGTAGTAATATTTTTACTTAGGGCAATAAGAAAACATTTCTCATGTAGCTCAGTTCTATTTTCAGCCTTACTGTATGAGAAATTATGGTACCAATATGTAAGCTTCATTTTCAGTATTATAAACTTGTCAAGCAATGGTTATTAATAATCCAAAATCTATTTTGAAAATAATGATATTTGATTTTAACATATTATAGAGCAATAAATGATTTTTTTTATTTTTGAAATGTAGATTCTTGGGGTATTTCAAAGATTTACATAGGGACGTCCCATACACTCTTTACCTCGCTTTGTCCAATATTAGTATCTTTTATAACTGTAGGACAGAATCAAGTTAGAAAATTTACATTGGTACAACCCACAGAGCTTACTTGTGAGTTATGCACTCATTTGTGTGTGTGTGTGTGTATAATTTTATCACATTTGTAGTCTCATGTAACTACTTCCATATTCAATGTACTTAACACAGGGCTCCCTCATACTACCCCTTTATAGCCACATCTATCCTTCCCATCCCAACCCCTAGCAACCAATAATTTGTTCTCCCTCTTTTTAATGATGTTATTTCGTGAGTATTGTAGAAATAGAATCATACAGTATATCTCCTTTTGAGGTTAACTTTTTTCAGTCATCCTCATTTTCTTGAGGATCATCAGAGTTGTTGCATGTATCAGTACAATAGTTAATGCCTTTTTATTGCTGAGTAGTATCCTATGGTATGTGTATACCACAGTTTGTTTAACCATTTATCCATTGAAGAACATTTGAGTAGATTTTAGTTTTTAGCTATTCCAAATAAAACTACTATGAACATTAATCTACAAGATTCTGTTAGAAAATACAATTTCTTTCTCTGGGATAAATGCTGAAGAGCATTTTTAGAGCATATTTAGTATATTTTAAAACTGCCCAACTGTTTTCCAGAATGGCAAGACTATTTTATATTTCCAGCAACAGTGTATGAATAATCCAGTTTGCTCTCCATCCTCACCAGCATTTGGTGTTAGCATGATTATTTTTTAGCCATTTCTGATAGGAATATAGTAATAGCTTGTTGTGTTTTTCTTTGTACTTACTAATGGCTAATGATGTCAAACAGCCTTTTACTTATTTGTCATCTTTGTACTTTTTGTGGTGAAATGTCTAACAGTATCTTTTGCCCATTTTATGTTGGATTAATGGTTTTTTAATGTTGAGTTTTGGGAGTTATCTACATTCAGATCTTTTGTTGGATATGTGATTTGTAAATATATTTTTCCACTCTGTAATTTTTCTTTTCATCCTCTTAATGGGGTTTTTCACAGAGCAAAAACTTTTATTTTGATGAGATCTAAGTTACCAAATTTTCCCTTTACAGAATATTACTTTTGGTGTATTTTTAGTATCAAGTTAAAGAACAGTTTAAGAAATTAGGTCTCGAAGATTTTCTCCTATACTTTTCTCCTAAAAGTTTTATAGTTTTACATTTAAGTCTATGATACATTTTGAGTTCATTTTGTAAAGGTACATGGTTTAGGCTGAGGTTCATTTCTTTTTGCCTAGGGGTGGCTAATTGTTCTAGCACTATTTATTGAAAAGGCTGTTCTCCTCCATTGAATTGCTTTTGATTATTTGTCAAAAATTAATTGGGCATATTTGTGTGGGTATAATCTGGGTTCTCTATTTTGGGTTTTTTATGTGTCTATCCCTCTGCAAGTGCTACATGTTTTGATAACTCTGTGTGGTAAGCCTAAATATCAAAAAGAGTGATTCCTCTCATTTTTCATTCTTTTTCAAAATCATCTTGGCTATTCTAGAACATTTTTCTTTCCATATACATTTTAGATAAAGCTTTGTTATGTCTACAAAAAAACCTTTCTGAGATTTTGGTAGTAATTGCATGAATCCTATTGATTAATTTAGGCATAACTAACATTTAGCTATGTTAATTCTACTAATTTATAAACACAGATATCTCTAAAAGTTTTAGGTTTTCTTTTTTTTAACTACATTTTTTGAGACCAGGTCTTGCCCTGTCACCCAGGTTGGAGAGCAATGGAACAATGATGGCTCACTGCAACCTTGAATTCCTGGGCTCAGGTGATCCTCCCACCTCAGCCTCCTGAGTAAGTGAGACCACTGGCATGCCCCACCATGCCTGGCTAATTTTTAAAAGTTTTTGTAGAGACAGGGTCTCATTTTGTTGCTGCACTTGGTCTCAAACTCCTAGGTTCAAGTGATCCTCCCCAGTTGTCCTCTGAAAGTACTGGGATTACAAACATGTGCCACCATTTCTGACCTTCTTTTGTTTTCTTTTATCAGCATTTTGTCATTTTCATCACACAGATCTCATGCATATTTTGTTAGATTTATACCTAAGTATTTCATTTTCTTTGGCACAGTTGTCAGTGGTATTTCTCTTTTTGTTTCCATGTGCAATTGATTTTTGTGTTGTCTGTATATTTCAACCTTACTGGACTGTTATTTGTTCTAGGTTTTTGGTAGATTGTTTGAGATTTTCTATGTAGATAATCATGTAGTCGGCAAAACAGAGGTTAATTTTTTTCCTTTCACATTTGTATGCCTTTTTTCTTCCTTTGTGGCAGTGGGTAAGACTTCCAGTATTATGTTGGATAAGAGTGGTAGATAGTAGACATTCTTGCCTTATTCTCAATCTCAGAAGAAAACCATTCACTTTTTTAATATTAATTAACTGTGATATTAGCTATAGGTTTTTTGTAGATTGTATTTGAAGATTGGGGAAGTTATACTCTACTTACTTTTCTGAAAGTTTTCATCACGAATGGTTGTTGAATTTTTCAAATGCTTTTTCTATGCCAACTGATAAGACGTTTTTCTTTAGCCTGTTGATAACGGTAGATTATTTTGTTAGATTTTTAATTATTGAACCAGCCTTGCATAGCTGGATTAGTCCCATGAATTACAAAATGAATTGGGAAGCATTCCCTCCCATTTTATTTTCTGTAAGAGATTGTGTAGAATTGACATTAATTCTTCTTCAAACATTTTGTAGATTTCTCCAGTGAAACCATCTGGGCCTAGATATTTTTGTGGGGGAAGCTTTTAAATTATAATTTGATTTATTTAATGGTCATAGGATTATTCCAGTTATATCTATCTTGCTTTAGCTGAGTTTTGGTAATGTGTGGTTTTTCAAGGACTTGGTTCATTTTTTCTAGGTGATCAGGCCAAAATAATGCCCCTAGTATTTCCTGCTATTCTTTGAATGGCTGTGGGATCTATTGTAATACCCCATTTCATTCTTGATAATGATTATTTCTGTCTTTTCTCTTTTTTATCTCTGTTAGTCTTGCTAGAGGTTTATGAATTTTTTTCAAAGAACCTGTTCTTTTGTTTCAGTAACTTTATTGTTTTTGCTTTTAAATGTCATTGATTTCTGCTGTTATTCTTACTGTTTCTTCCTTCTGCTTACTTTGAATTTATTTTGCTCTTTTTCTAGATTCTTGAGGCAAAAATCTAGATCATTTTTGAGACTTTTTTTTCCTTATGTAAACATTTAGTCTTTTACATTTCCCTCTCAGCACTGCTGTAGTAGCATTCCGTAAATTGTGATATGTTGTATGGTCATTTTCATTCACTTCTGTGTTTATTTTTATTTTCTTTGAGACTTCCTCTTTGACCCATGGATTACCTACATAATCCATGGTGTATGGTGTTTAACGTCCACGTTTGGCGATTTTTCTGTTATCAATTTCCAGTTTGATTCCCTGATGATCAGAGAATATACTCTGTATGATTTCAAGGGTTCAATAGCTACATGTAACTGATGGCTAGATGGAGATATAGAGAATTAATTAAGATTTTAAAGGCTTTGCCAGGTTGAAGTACATCTCCCCAAAATTAATATAAGGGGTTACTTGAATAAGGTTAAATGGAAAGTCCCAAGATTAACTATATTACTATAGGATGGGACCTAATATGCCTGAAGAATCACTAAGAGTTTTTAAGTTTATTATTAACTCAGTTTAGGTTAACAGTGTTACATGAATAGTCATGGAAAGCTAGCACTGTTAAGACTGCATTAATAGGAATATAATGTTCTGAAGAAATAAGATAACAGCATTATTGTACATAATACTTACTTGTAGAGATTTTTGCTTATGGAAAGAATTTAGCCATAGCATAGACTACAAATCCTGAAATCCTCTCCTGCCTTTTAGATTATATGATTGTTTTTTACAGTAATTTTCACCTAGATTTTATAATCCAAAATAACCTGTAATAATTGTTTTCCTTCCACCAACTAGATAATTTTGAAATTATGTCACTTAGCTACACCATCTTATAACCAGCCTATGAATTTTTTTTTTTTTTACAATGGCTTTCTCTCCCCAGCTTTGAGGATTTGTGCATCAAATGTTTTTCTCTACCTTCTACCTCTCATTGCACTTGGTCAGGTTAATTACATTTTACCCAGTCTCTTGCTTATGTAAGCTTCTCTTAACTCATTCTTTCTGTTCTTTTATTGCTTAGGAAACTCTTTTATTTTCTTTCTTTTGGTTTCATATGAGTCCAAAAGTAACCATTTACTGGTTACTAAGGGACTAAGAATAGGAATAATGTGGAGAGGATGTGGAGAAATAGGAACACTTTTACACTGTTGGTCGGAGTGTAAACTAGTTCAACCATTGTGGAAGACAGTGTGGCGCTTCCTCAAGGTCCTAGAAATAGAAATTCCATTTGACCCAGCAATCCCATTACTGGGTATTATACCCAAAGGATTATAAATCATTCTAATATAATGACACGTGCACACGTATGTTCATGGTGGCACTGTTTACAATAGCAAAGACCTGGAAGCAACCCAAATGCCCATTGACAAAAGACTGGACAAGGAAAATGTGGCACATATACACCATGAAATACTATGAAGCCATAAAAAACAATGAGGTTGTGTCCTTTGTAGGGACACAGATGAATCTGGAAACCATCATTCTCAGAAAACTCACACAAGAACAGAAAATCAAACTCCGCATGTTCTCACTCATAGGCGGATGTTGAACAATGAGAACACATGGACACAGGGAGGGGAGCATCATACACTGGGGTCTGTTGGGGGGCCCAAGGGAGGGACAGCAGCGGGATGGGGAAGTCAGAGAGGGATAACATGGGGAGAAATGCCAAATGTAGGTGACGGGGGGATGGAGGCAGCAAACCACATTGCCATGTATGTACCTATGCAACAATCCTGCATGATCTGCACATGCACCCCGGAACCTAAAGTACAGTTAAAAAAAAAAAAAAAATTCAATAGCCCATGGATCCAAAAAAAAAAAAAAGAAAGAATAGGAATAATGCCTGTGCAGAGGACAAATCAAATTTTTTGCCTCTAGAAGCTTTTAAAACTACATACAAGTTCCCTGTAAGAAACCTTCAGAAATACTTTTTTAGTTCCTCAGTTTCCTCTAATCTCACTTTTAATATCAGTTTAATATTATTTTCTAAGTTTTCCTTTTTTAGTTTAGTATCATATTTTATTTTTCCATTGATAATACAAATACTGTTTTTTATTTCAACATATTCCAGTTTGATTTTTTCCTAAAATAATTTTATAAATGATGATTCTATATCTAAGATAAAGGTAGCCTACATGTTAGTAGAGACTTGGATGTTAGTAGATAATTGGTTTCTACATACATACTTTTAAAACGTACTAGGGTTTGTAACCACGATTTATGCTAGTGGTTCCCTTACCTGGCTAAGTTATCAGAATGACCTAAGGAACTTAGTGTACATACTGACCGTGTTATCCATTGCCTGGGACATGACTATATAGACAAATTTTATTGACTACGTGGATAAATGAGTTAATGAATTATATCCTGTATTTGCAAATGCTATGGTATTATCAGTAGCATAGTCAGTCTAAAACTAATATTGTAATTATGATAAACATTAATTAAACATACAAACAATAGATTGTGATGTTACTTTGGAATTCAGAGAAATATTCTAGGAAACAATATAGAGGATCCTAATTTCTTAAAAACTTTATTTCACAGCTTAAATTATAAACATTCCCCATAGTAAAATTCCCTATTCCTATATCTCCATTCTTATTCCTTAACATATCTCCTTATAACAGCAAGATCTATATTTAAAATAACACCTCCTCATTGTTTCAGAATTACATAATAGCTCTTAAACATTTAAATGCATTGTGAAGGATTTCAGTTGTGAGGACTTAAAATCAGCACACCTTATTAAATATCATTGTTCATTTTCTTGCTTTTTTTCATTATTGTTTCTCTGAAGGAGTATTTTAAGTTCTAAATGACTGACTTGCAAATTAAATGTTTTTATATATCTTATTTGTATGGTGGCAGAGTTGCCTTTATGAATTTACTTTATGGGATTTAACAAACTTAAAGAATGTGCAGAATCTTGAATGGTTCACTTATTAAAAGCTACTGAATTTTTTTAAAAAAATAAAACTGGCAGACATATATTCTAGGAATTTGACCTCGTTATTAAATCACAGACTTTGTTTACATGCTGTTATGGAAAAGGTTTTACTTACCATTTGTTCAAAGTCATTCTTTAAAGAAGAAATTAGTCATTAAGTCATAAGAAAACTAACAGCAGGAAAAGTTGAACTGATTGATTATAATCTCCTGGTAATGTAACTTCAACAATTTACTGATTTAAGATAGTTTTCTTCTATGTGCCAAAATCTTCTAAAATAATCTGTTACAACAATGCATACACACACTGCGTTTACTTTTTTCTGCCTTACTATGCTTGCAGAATTAAAATATGCAATTTAAAGCCAATGCAATGGGGTGTGCCTGTAGTCCCATCTACTTGGAAGGCTGAGACAGGAGGATAACTTGAGGCCAGGAGTTCAAGGCCAGCCTGGGCAGCATAGCAAGACTCTCTTTTTTTTAAAAAAAAAAGAGTGCAATTTAAAATTTTAATATCCATTATGTTGCTAATTTTAGCTATTTTGGACAGAAATAATAAATTTTCATTCACATTTGAAATTTTTAACAGTTCCTGTTTAGACCCTTTTTCTGAGCTAAGTGACATCCACTTGAATGTGTCAAAAGCATCTCAAAAACTGTGTCCATCAAGGAAACTGCTACACCCCAAAAAATCTACATTTATGTAAGATTTTATGTAAAAGTGTGTATTGTTCACCCCTGTCATTTATAAACATTCTAAAATTGGAAACTCTAAATACTGAACATAAGGAAAATGGTGAATTCCATTGCATCAATATAATTATTTTTTCATCATTAAAATGATTTTGAAACTTAATGTCATGGAAAAATACTCAAGATAATTATAAAAGGCACAATATAAAAGGTCATGTGAAGCACAATGTCAGCTATACATATATGTCCATAGGAAAAACACTGGAAAAAAATGTGTATTATAAGAAAATATTCTGAGAGAAAATAGTACCAGTCATTGTCTTTGAGTGGTAAGATTGTTGATGATTTTAATTTATTTCAGATATTCTACAATGAGCACATAATACTTTTGTTTATAATACTTTTATTTAAAGTGTAAATTTTATCTTAATACTTGACTTCAAATTTTTTAAATGGCCTGTTGTTTTAGTTTGCTTATACTATGGTATGCTGTAGTAACAAATAATTTCTAAATCGAAGTCACTTATAACAACAAAGTTTATTTCCTAATCATCTATATCATGGGTCAGCAACAGTGATCTTGTTATTCTGAGAATAGACTGAAGGAACAGTCTCAATCTGGGACATACTGCTCTCATGGGAAAGAGAAGAGAGAGATGGCAGGATCATTCAGTGGCTCTTGAAGCTTCTGTTCAAAAATTACCCAGTAACTTCCAATCACATTTTATTTGCTAAAGTAAGTCATATGGTCAGGCCTCAAGTTATTGG
This sequence comes from Aotus nancymaae, assembly GCF_030222135.1. Classification (NCBI taxonomy): domain Eukaryota; kingdom Metazoa; phylum Chordata; class Mammalia; order Primates; family Aotidae; genus Aotus; species Aotus nancymaae. Next base: position 39,100,725 of record NW_026988413.1, read on the forward strand.
GGCATGAATTATAGTCCCCTGGCAAGGTTCAGGGGACTGGTGGTAGTTAGCTTAGTAGAAAACACATGAGAATTTGACAAATACCTACGTCATATCTGCTTATTTGGAATTTTTTAAATAAGCACCAAGTTATCAGAGCTGCCATGTGAAGTTGTGTAGGTTGTATACTGTACAGCTGTAATGGAGAGGCACCATTCACATAGTGTGAATGGCAAAATGTAGAGTTTTGTTTTGTATGACTTGTCTATTCATATTCAGTGGCTCTGGAAATTATATGTCACAAGAAAGGTATATATATTTTGTATTCATTAAGACTAATTTTGCTAGTAATAAAATTTGCTTATTTGGACTTAGTCTTACTATCTTAAGAATAAGAGCTGATATATTTATATTCCACATATGTATGTGTGAATCACTATCTAGAATTACATACCTGCTATCAGTTGATACTTTAAATGATAATTCTCAGTGGATCTTAATTTCCTTGAGGTCATAAATTAAATATGTATGGCATTAGTGAATTACTCATTTAGCAGTTATTCTTTTTATTGATAAGTTAAATTTGAGTATTTAACGAACACTGAAATCTAAGTTGTAAGTGTACTTATATAAATAGTACATGGAAACAAAATACAAGTAATCACTGCTGTTGCTTTTGCAGAAATGTACCATACACTCTGTGCTTTCTAGAGTAAAAATCAGAAAGAAAATAGAATAAAGAATTATATATTTTTTGAAAATGGTTTTGTGAATACCATTTTTATTGATAAATAGAACAAGAGTTTTTCTACATTTTTTAATTTTAGGTTTGCTTGTTGAAAGCAACCATCAGGTACTCTTTATTCTAAGTGACTTGATTATATGTATTATGTTTATAAAGTTTATATTTTATAAAACTGCTAAAGGGAAATTGTTAATTTTTTCATACTGATAGCTGGGAGAAAAGACTTGTTGTCTTAAATGAAAATACTATATACATCCCAGTAATGTGTCTTAGAAGTTTGCTATTCATTTCATTGGAGGCTAACATTGCTTGCTTTTTATAACTTTTTCTTCTAGAAATAGAGTGAAATTTTGTATAGTGTGTAGTCAAAACTTCTATGAATAAGAATTTCTGTGTGGGCTTAGAAGTACATTTTGAGGGCTAGGTATGGTGGCTCACGCCTCTAATATTAGTACTTTGGGAGGCTGAGGCAGGTGGATCCCATGAGGCCAGGAGTTCAAGACCAGCCAGGCCAACCTGGTGAAACCATTGCTACTAAAACTACAAAAATTAGCTGGGCATGGTGGTGAACACCTGTTATCCCAACTACTTAGGTGGCTGAGGCACAAGAATCACTTGAACCAAGGAGGCAGAGGTTACAGTGAGCCAAGATTGTACCTGCACTCTAGCCTGGGCAACAGACTCTGTCTCACCAAAAAAAAAAAAAAGTACCTTTTGGTCCAATAATAGTAGTTTTTATTATATTTTTATTTTAGTAGATACTATTAAAGGACTCCCCAGAAAGTCATCTAATGCACTTGTCAACTCTTGATATTAATGATCTCCTTAATTTTTGTCATTCTGCTAGGATGTGGCATCTTATGGTTATTGTATTCCCATATTTATTATCTACACAAATTTTGTTTTTTTCTTTTTCTCTGAATTCCCTGTTAATAGTCTTGACCAACTTTTCTGTTGGGTTAAGTTTCTTTGTTGTTTCTACTGTAAATTGGCTTCTGTCACTACAGCTAATCTAGTTACCAGTGATTTCTCATTGCCAAAATCAATATACTTATTTATTGTGCTTAATCTTTTCTCCTTTGAATCTGTCCCCTTCATTGCCATCCATAACAACACTTAGCTCCTGATTTTCTTCTACTTCTCAGGCTACGTTTCCTTTAGTGGGTTTTTTGTGCCACTACTCTCAACCCTCCCTTCTTCACAATACGTCCTGTGGTCTTCTTTGTGATCATAGTTTTGATTTCTATTGGAGACATTGCTATACTACTGTGTTTGTGCTACCTTCACAATTAAAGGAAAGACTGAATCTTGGTTATAGGTTAGTGAAAATAAAGACATTTTTTCCCCTTTGAGGTTCACCAAGTCTGAATTGTATCTATCTTCATAAGTCTTTAGAGCCCAGAATAAATGCCCTTGCAAGACCTTCATTTTCTACCATCTACTGGTTGTTGCCATCCACATGTCTCCTCACCACTGCAGTCATCATAATTAGGTTTGCTTGAACACTAGCCATGTGCTAGACACAATCCTAGGTACTTTATGTACATTGTCTTCTTCAGTCCTGCTGTCTCCATTCTAGAGATTTGGAAACATTTGACTTAAGACTAGTCTCGCCCCAAATCATGAAGCTAGTAAATGTGGAAGCTGAATCCAAACTCACATTGACTCTTGACTCAAGAGCCTGTGTTCTTAATTATCATGCCATAAGGTTTTATTTTATCCCAACCCACTGTTTTCTCCACCATCCGCCACCAAATTCACCAAAGTGGTGCTTGCTTGCCAGCATCACTTCCATGGAAACCAAAAAACTGAGAATCATCGTAGATTCTTCCTTTACGTGCAATCCATCACCAGGTTTTTCAGTTTATTCTCCTAAAGGTTTCTCAAGCCACTGCTCTACCTCCTCCCCACAGTAAGACTGCCACTGCCAGATACTTAGTTTAAGCTTTCCTTCGTCATCTCTTGGATATATTTATCTGTTGGTCACCTAATTACTCTGCTTCCATTTTTGTGTTCCTTTTATCCACATCACTCCCCAAATAAACATTCTCATTTAAAAATCTAATTTTCAAATTTCCTATTGAAAATCTCTTAGTAACTCTACATCATCAAAAAGATAAAATTCAATTTCTTATGCTGACACAAATTTCTTTTAATAAATGATTATATCCAGTCTTTTCTCTTACCACTTTTCTATAATTTGTATTTTAATTACACCTTAGTGACCTTTACCCCTGTACTCTTGCACTTGCTATTCTCTTTATCCAGAATCTCTTCCTTACCTCTTGGCAAACTTATTCTTCAACCACAGACTCAATTCAAGTATTATCTCTGTAAAGTATTTCTAATTCCCTACTCCCTCCTTCTCATGTGATACTAAATTCATTCCCCCTGAGTTGTAGATGTCTCAACTATAAAATAGTATTAACAACATCTATCCTACAGGGGTTGTTAGGAAGAATCAAAAGAAATAACAAATGTAAAATAACTAGTTCAGTGTCTTCGCATAGTAGCTACTCAAATATTGATTCTTTTATCTTCCTCTTTCATGTGTCCCCGTGAATAATAAAGCTGTAATTGTATATCTGCATCTTATCCTGAACTTTAAGATCCTCGGGACTGGAGGTTTGTTTTTCATTTATAACCAATGCCTGTTTCGGTACCTAATCCGTATTAGCTATTCAATGAATTCTTTTGGAAGAATCTAATTTTATGACTAGATATTCAGTAACTAGCCTAGTAGAATGAAATAAATTGCTCTTATTAGTGATTCCTGTTTGTTTGATTTGTTTGTTTCCTTTCTTTAGTGGTGATGAGTTCCTGAACTTTCTTCTCAAATTAAACAAACAGTGTGGCCATTTAATAACAGCTGTACAGAATATTATTACTGAGTTACCTGTAAATTCTCAAAAGGTATTCTACAAAAGTTATTAAGTGAAGAAAAGTATGAACACTGAAGAACATTCCAGATAAGTTCGTAATTCAATAATTAGTACTGATTTGGTAAAATTATATCATTTGTTCTGCAAAATCACATAAGATCTAAGTAAGTCAATTTATTTAATATTACTCCTTTACATACTAATCTTAAAATTTTGTATTCTTGCCCTCAAGAAAAATAAAATCAGACCAAAAATTAAACTGATCCATGTATTGAACCTATCATGTGTTCTTAAAGAGGATTTAACTGTTTAAAATGTAAAGTGACAGGAGACCCAAGTCAAAATGGAAACAACACTGTGTGTTATTTAAAAACTGTATCAATAAAAGATTTTTTAATAAAGGAAATTTAGAATAGGAAGAGCATAAATGGCCAGGCATGGTGGCTCACATTTGTAATCCCAAAACTTGGGAGACCCAGGTGGAAGAATCACTTGAGGCCATGAGTTTGAGACCAGCCTTGGCAACATGGTGAGACCCTGTCCCTACAAAGAATTTTTAAATTAGCTGCGAATGATGGCATGTGCCTCTGGTCCTAGCTGAAAATTAGCTGGGCATGATGGCATGCACCTGTGGTCCTAGCTACTTAGGAGACTGAGGTGGGAGGATCATTTGAGCCCAAGAGGTTGAGGGAGCAGTGAGCCACGATTGTACCACTGCACTCCAGCCTGGCCAACGGAATGAGACACTGTCTCAAAAAAGAGGAAGAAAAAGTGTAAGTGGCCTGCAAAAGCAACTTACTTCATGTGATTAGGTTTTAGTGAGAATTTTTAAAGGCACTTGTTTTCCGGTGATTTTTATATAACATTAATTAATATGGGAATCATGTCATTTTTAAAACCTTCATCAACTGATTTGTTCATCATAAATATTATTACTAATATTAATCTCCATATAGAAAGTTATATATACCTATATTCAGGAAATGCATTTGGCAAGCTCATTTGATTATTTTATAAAATTACTTATTTTTGGTGTCAATATCCTAAACAAAAAAATGCTTTTCAATTATATAATTTAATATTTAAGAGTGTTGTATAATCTTGGTGGATGTAAAGTTGTGAAAAGTTCCTTCCATTCTTTAATGTGGGATTTTTGAAAATATTAACAGATAGTGCTGGAATGGGCTTCTCCCCAGAATTTTACTTCAGTTTGTGAAGAACTGGTTAATAATGTTGAAGATTTGAGTGAAGAGGTCTGCAACCTAAAAGACTTAATTCAGAAGGTATATATTTAACATTAAAAGCAGGGGGGAAACTAAGGGAAATGATTTACAGCAAAAGGTGTTAGACAATGAAGCAATTCTGGTAAGAGCAACAAATGGAACACTTAGACAAGTGGGAAAAAGACAGCTTCCAAAGGAAGAAATATACATAGGAAACAGACTTTGTTAGTCATTAAATAAATGCATACTAAAAGAATATGTCATTTTTATCTTTTCAATTAGCAGAGAAAAATGTATTACTACCAATTTCTAGTTAGAGGTCACCAAACTTATATTCTTATGTGAGACTGGTAACACAAGCCCTTTCAAAAACAGTTTGGCAAGATGTGCCAACTACCATAAAAAATTTCTATATTTTGATAGTATTTTATCCCAAATTATATGTGCCATAGTATTCTCTATACTAGAATAACTTAATAAATCATGCTATACCTTTTGTTATAATAATATGCAGTTGAAAAAATCATGAAAATTAAATATCAGCTGGTTAAAGATATGAAATTATATTTGTACATTATTACTTATATGTAAATGTGCAGATAAAATAATATTAAAATGAAGTATTTATTGGTTCTGTTAAAGAGACAGGATTGTGGGTGAAATACTTCTTTAATTTTCTAGACTCTCTGTAATATTCTTATAATTTAACTGTTTTCTAAAGAGTATGGACTTTTTTGGTTCTGGTTTTTTACACATACAGAAGAAGTATATATCTGTATTTAATGACAGGTGATTTTTTTCAACTTTAAGAAAATTGGCTATAATAAAACCTAAGCTGTTGGAATAGGAACCTCACTTCTGAGCTCTTTATCTGTTTAATAAATAAATTTGATGTCTATAAAGCTTTTGTGAAATATTTCATTTGAAGGTTAGATTATACTATGTTATTTATACAGCATCAACCCATAATTCATTTAATATTTTCATTAATATTTTATCAAACAAGTTCTTTTCTTCAAAATAGACTTTATACATGTTCCAAGTATTAATAATTTGTCATTCTAGCTATTAATGGGTTAAATCAAAAGGAGTCTTTTTTTCTTTTTTGATACTGAGTCTCGCTCCATTGCCCAGGCTGGAGTGCAGTGGCATGATCTTGGCTCACTGCAACCTCTGCCTCCTGGATTCAAGCAATTCTCCTGCCTCAGACTTTTGAGTAGCTGGGACTACCGTCATGTACCACTGCGCCCAGCTAATTTTTGTATTTTTAGTAGAGATGGTATTTCACCATGTTGGCTAGACTGGCTTTGAACTCCTGACCTCAAGTGATCCACCCGCTTCAGCCTTCCAATGTGCTGAGATTACAGGTGTGTGTCATCACACCTGCCCCAAAAGGAGTCTTTTAAAGTGAGAAGAAAGTTGTGAAGCAAATTCTATTATACAAAATAATAGCTGAGAAAGGACATTTTAAATGAGGAAATTAGTACTGTTCCAGAAGTCTTGTAGAAAATAATTTCTTTCCAAAGAAAGGGGCATCTTAGAAATTGTATTATCTCTGACATTTATTCTTTCAACAAACGTTAAGACTGCCTGCTATATGTCAGGCACCTGTGTTACACAAGCTACATCTTGAACTTGCTGACAACCCAAAAAGTACAGCACCATTCATCTTTACTACCTCCATCTCATCTAGAAGAATCAAAGGAAAGGAATTGATTTGACTTAAAAATGCTGTTTTTCATGGGGATCCCAGGGACGTTTGGAAGCATATGTATAAAGATACTTCTTGCAAAACATCAACCTTTAGTGTAGGAAATTTCCTAAAACATATTTCCTTCAGGGTTGTTTACTAATTTGGTTTCTCTAAGATAAACTAAAAACATGGGAGTGAGGGGTAAGGGTGTGTGTATAGGATTAAAATGAAATTAGAAAAGCATATTTTTGTTAAATGAGTGAAATTAAGAAACTTTGCTTTAGGGACTGACTGACTCTAAAGCATAAACAATTCAATCAAGTACCACAATATTTATTTTAATAATGCATACGTGTTAAGAGGATTTTCATTGTTCTTTAGCTGAATAGAAGATCTTTTTCCTGTGACCCTTCTCTATTTAGAATTTGTGCATTTCTGTGTAAGAACTACCCTTGAAAACATTTATTAGTTTATAATAATGGCAAATACAGTTCTTTGGGCAAGAAGGTCTTAATTTTGGAGCAAGCTAGTGAGTGGGTTTTTCCAGATTAGTCTTATACAAGCAGTAATCATCGTAATGAGATTTGATTTAGAGAATTATGAAGGCTTCCAGATTTGGAAATATGCTATCATGCCTGTTAAGCTTGTATTATTTCAGAGGTTTACCAATAATAATTGAAGGGGATCTTTTTTTAAAGAAAACATGAGTTATCACAGATAAGTATATGGAGGTAACAAAGAGAGGGTGGGAGAGGTCAAGGCTAGACTTTAACACCACATCACTCTCTTTCAAGCCAGCACACTGACAGGCTCCTGTCAGAAAGGGTCATTCTAAGTAAATGGTTAATAAAAGGAATGACTGTCTCAGGATTCAGTAAATGGAGCATCAGTGTCAAAAAGGAATCTGTTGCTGAATGAAGCCATTTGGAAGTTAGACCAAGAATATGGTATTAATGAGATTGGCGTTGGAGTCTGGTTTTCTGCTATAAATTTAAAATTAATTTTGTAAGCTTTTTAATTAAATATTTACACTGTAGAATTTGGAAGTCGTTATTCCTGCTAATGTTGAAAGTATTTATGTCACCACTCCAGCACAGGATGTTTCTAGTAAATATCACTCTATAAATGTGCCTGATTCTTTTTATCTTTCAAGGATCTTTGCTTTCTGCTTATTCTCTCTCCTGCCCCACCCCCAACAGCCATCCCTCTCCTCTCAGCCCTCCCTCTCCTCTCAGCCCTCCCTCTTTAAGTCTTTTCTCTCTCTCACTTCCTCCCTCCCCGCCTCCTGCTGCCTACCAACACACACACACTCACAGATACACACAGTGGGCACACACACACAGGTAGGGGAGAAAGGAGTTTCTTTAGCAAGAAATTTGTATCTGGCAATTTAGAAACTGGGTACTATACTTTCATTGCTGAGAAGTAGTAAAAGAACCACTTAAGTTTTTGTCGACATTTGTTACTGCAACTATGTTTAAAGTATTCAGTTTCTACCAGTAGCATCTGATCTTCTCCTTTTTGCTAAATTTCATCTGGTGTATGTTTTCTATAGTTATGGTTCACTTTTTTGTAAGATGTTAATTGATAGTTAATGAACAAGCACATCAATATCAATTGTCATTCCTTATAGGTAAAACAGAAACTTTTTTTTTTTTTTTTTTGAGACAGAGTCTCACTCTGTCACCCAGGCTGGAGTGCAGTGTCTCAATCTCAACTCACTGCAACCTCTGCCTCCTGGGTTCAAGCAATTCTTCTGCCTTAGCCTCCTGAGTAGCTGGGACTATAGGCCCGCACAACCATGCCTGGCTAATTTTTTTTTAATTTTATTTTTTTAGTGCATTTTAGGTTTTGGGGTACATGTGAAGAACATGCAAGATTGTTGCATAGGTACACACATGGCAATGTGATTTGCTGCCTTCCTCCCCATCACCTATATCTGGCATTTCTCCCCATGCTATCTCCACAACTCCCCACCCCCTGCTGTCCCTCCCCTATTTCCCCCCGACCCTGGAAACCATCATTCTCAGCAAACTGACACAAGAACAGAAAATCAAACACCGCATGTTCTCACTCATAGGCGGGTGTTGAACAATGAGAACACATGGACTCAGGGAGGGGAGCCTGGCTAATTTTTGTAATTTTTAGTAGAGACGGGGTTTCACCATTTTGGCCAGGCTGGTCTTGAACTCCAGACCTTGTGATCCACCCGCCTCAGCCTCCCAAAGTGCTGGAATTACAGGCATGAGCCACCAGGCCCGGCTGAAACAAACTTTAACATTAAAGTTGCTTTATCTCATAACATAAAAACACCATTTTAAAATGTGATCATCTATGAAAGCATATATTTTTAATGTAAAACTAATAATTTACAGTGATGGGATTCTAATGAAAGACTGTCTTTCAAGACATATATATATATATATGTCTCATATATATATATATTATATATATGTATGTTTATTTAAATCTTCCAAGGGAATCTTAAGTTGCCTACATCTAAATGAAGTGAATTGAATTAACATGGATATTATGATATTTTTTAAATCAAACTGTTTTTATTATCAGTGTATTATACAGTAACTTTTCTTTTTCCATACTAAATATTAGTTGCAAAATGAACGGGAAAATGATCCAACTCATATACCATTAAGGGAAGAAGTATCTACATGGAATAGTAGAATTTTGAAGAGGACAGCTATTACAGTATGCGGATTCGGTTTTCTTCTTTTCATTTGCAAGATAACTTTCCAGAGAAAATAATCCAAATATTTGTTTTAAGTTATATATATACATCTTATTTGAAACATCCAAAAATCGTTGCCCTTTTAACTATTTGGCACAATATAACCTTACATTCTTTGCCAGTATTCCATAGGAAACATTTTGACAATGTAATGTAATTTTTTTCTAGAAAGTGGTTTGTTACTCTGACTTACAAATACCAATTTGTTATGTTTTATGTTCATTTTGATCAGGCAGCAAATTATAAGTAATTATTTGATCATATGTAAATCACATTCAAAATTAAAGTTATATCTAATATCTTTGACATTTTAAAAAGTGTGCTTATTTGTCATAGTGTCTTACAGAATTAGTAAAGTGTTCACAAATTAAGAGCTTTCTTTTATTCCTTATTTTCCTCCTTCATTATTATATAATAAAGAATTTTATTGGATTTTTTGTTACATTATGAGGAAATTATTAATTTTGAAAGTATCCAAGAGAATACAAGGGATAAAGGCAAAATGTTAAAAGTTTTGAATTGTGGATTAAATCCTTAGGAAAAGTATTTTAAATACAAATTAGAACAGCAAAAAATTAGACACTAGTGTTGAAAGTACAAAGTACATTAGACTCTTTTATGTAAATTACTTTGAGGAACATACATACTATATAACATTCTTAGGAATGTTATAAAAGTGAATGACATTCGACATCATATCTAAAAAAGTAAGATTTACAAAATCAAACTGATGATATTCAGATTTTTAAAGTGAAGTTAATAAAAAGGCAGGCCCAATTTCACAGGGAGTATAGGATTTAAATCTTGCCTGACTTAGTGCCATACTTAAACAGATGCAGTTGATCTGCACTTGTTTGAGAAATAAACAAAGCAAAGATAAAGAATTGTGGAAAGGAAGAACATTACAAGGAGCTATAATTCGTAGCAGTTTCTGCTCTTGCGTATACCAAAACAAGATTTGAATCATTCTTTTCCTGAGAATATGGTCAACCAGCTATCATTGGAAAGTAATCACACTATGAATTGGTGCCTGACATTTTAACCTAACTGCAAAATAGCAAGGCATATTTTTTTTCTGGTATTTCCTCATTTAAATGAGTCTTAGAAGTTTTAAAGGAACTTCTTTTAACACGTGGTGTTTCACTCCCAGCACAGTGCTTGGGTAAATAGAAATTATTGAATAAATCTTAGTTTTAGCTTCCTTTAAAAAAAAAAAAAGCGCTCTGGGAAAATGACAGACATACTGTCAGATTATCTATTTATTGATGGTCTTTTTCACCTCAGTTCATCTTTAAGATAATGATGTTTCTCCTGTTGGCTGGATAGGTCACTATTTTTTAATCTTCTGACAAAATCAAAACATCTTGCAAATATTAGGACAAACTGTGAAGATGTTAATTTATAAAATATTTGCTTTCCAAAAGAATTTGTCACAGAATTCCATAAATGGTGACTTTTTTCTTTCCTTGACAAATATAGTATGATTTTTAGATTACAGACTGAGAATAACTATAGCAGCATTGTTGTGATTAGTGAAGTTAGTTCTATGGGCAAAGTATCAATAGAATGAATATTATTTTTCTTGTAACTTAAAATTGGTTATTTTATCTAGAGCGTAAGTCTCTTCCTACTCTAATTATTTCACCTGATTACAGTGCTTTCTTGCAGGAAAGGAGGCATTTATTGCTTCTGGAATATCCATTCTTTTATAATATGTAATTCAGTATAAATCATTTTTCTTCTCTTCTTCAAACAAGAAGAGAAGAGGACTTAAAGTAAGTCTCCCTTAGAGACTTCCCTGACCACAGATACGAATGTTTTCCACCAAGTTTTGATTCTATGCACTTGAAAGTAGTAAACCTTTTTTAAAATTAGTTGGTATATAATTTTTAATTAATCTGAATTAGAAAATGTTCCTATGTCTTTAGAACCAACTTAGGAACAAAAATAATCTATTTTGGGGATGTAAGTATCTTTCAAAGAGAAACATGCTTATTTGTCCCATCTTGCCACTATCTTTAAGTGGATGTTTAGTGCTCTTTGGCAATCTCGTTACATTTCTCTGATACATCTATCGCATTTCTCTGATATATTCAGTAATTTTTTATCAGATAACTGTTTTGCACTCCTCTTTCCTCAAACTTCTGAGACCTCCCCATCTCACTTTTAAAATGGTGGCCATGCTTCTTATTTCCCTGGGAAATAGAATCAGTTTTAAAAAAGAACTTGCATACTGGGTTTCCTCTAGTTAAGAGGTCAGCAAACATTTTTTTTGTAAAGTTCCAGATAATAAATATTTTAGACTTTGCAGGACATGTGGTCTGTGTCACAGTTTCTTAACTCTGCTGTTGTAGCACAAAAGCAGTTATAGACAGTACATAAATGAATGAATGTAGCCAGGTACAGCAGAACTTTATTTATAAAAACAGGTGTTGTCTGGATTTGGCCCACCAAGTTGTAGTTTACAGACCTATGTCTAATGTCACAGGGTTACAAATGTGAGTTATTTTTTATTTTTATATATTCTCTTTTAATCCTTATATTCTAGACAGAGATTTATCCATTAATATTTTTTAGAGAATCAGCTTTTGCGTTTGTCGGTCAACTACATTTTAAAATTTTTATTTCATTAACTTTCACTTTTATTATTTCCTGTCTTAATTGTTTGGGTTCTTTTTTTTTTAACTCAGTTATGTTAAACACACTTGAAATATTTTTTGCTTTCTGAGAAAAGAATTAAAGGTCATATATTCTACATACTGTAATTTCATAATTCATTTTAAAATACACTTATTTTTCCCTATTGTATTATTACAGTATCTATGTATTGACATTTCCCTATTGTGTTATTACAGTATCTATGTATTGACATTTATTTCATAAATTATTTTTTCCAAATTGCTTTTGGAAAAAAAACACATTGTGACTTCAAACTTACATGTCTGCAACTTTCTCTTTTGAAAAAAGAAGTATTGCTCAAAAATAAACTGATTATACTGTAAATAACTATTATGGTTTCTTAGGCTCAGGACAGAGATGGACAGATTACCACTTGAATGCCTAATATATGGCAAGCATTTCATAAATGTTACATTTAATTCATAGGCCAGGGCCATGAGGTGTATATTCCTATTTTACAGAAAATGAGTTTCAGAGACTGTTGAAGTAAATTGTTGAAATTCACACTGCTGATAAGAAATCTGGGATTTTAATCCAATCAGTTTAACTTCAAGTCCCGTGTTCTTTCCAGCACTCATCCATGCATTCATTCATTCATTCATTCAAATATTTACTGAGCACTTATCATGTACCAGGCATTTTTCTAGATGTTGAGAAATAAATTATCCCTGCCCTCGTGGAACTTACATTCTAATGGAAATAAACCAACAGATAAAGCATAAGATAATAGATGTGATAAATGCTATGAAGACAAAACAGGGAAATAGGAGGTGCAGGGTAGAAGTAGTACTTTGAGTGGTCAGGGAAGACCTCTCAAACTTTAGATCTTTTTGAGAACATAAAGGATCAGAGAGTAAGCCATACAGATATCTAGGGGGAAACTATCCCAGAACAAAAACTATGAAGCAAAAATATCACTGCACCAAGAGACTGTACTATAATTTTTAAATGGACTAGAGGCACCACTGTGGATACTGAGACTAGTTAGGAGGCTGCTGCAATATTCCAGATGCAAGGTGATGGTAGCTAGAGTTAACATTGGAAACAGTGAAAGTAGTTGAGCTCAAGACACATTTTTAAGATAAAACCAGGAGGATTTACTTACAGATTGAATGTGAGTTTTAAGTGAAAAGCAATAGTCAAAGATAACTTCAAGTTTTTTGGCTTGAGCAAGCAGAAGAATGGAGTTGCCATTTACTGAAATAAGGAAGTCTCTGAGAAGACAGAAACAGGAGAGATGAAAAGGGAGTAATTTTTAATAAACAGAACATTTGAGTCAGAAATTCAGAGGGGAGAGACACAGGCAGAAGATAAAAATTTGGATGTTGTCACTTTAGAGATAAGAAGACTCCACTGGATCTCTAAGGGAATAATGTAGACAAATAAGGCAACTAAGTCCTAGGGCACCAACATTCAAAGGAAGGGAGACAGGAAGAATCAGGAAAGGAGATTAAAAGAGTGGCCAATAAGGCTAGGCAAGAGCACGGATCAGCATCCTTCAACCCATGGGCCAAATTTGGCCCAGAGGATGGTCAACAGCATAGTCAGTAGGGAAATGTAAATTAAAACCACCAGGAAATTCAATACCATTACACACTCATCAAAAAGACAAATTTAAAAAGAATGACACCAAGTGTAGTAGGGATAAAGTACTTGAAACTCATACATCACTACTTTAAACCGCAGAGTGGAAAAACCATTTTGGAAAAATCGTTTGGCAGTATCTACTAAAACTAAACACGTTTTCCTGATGACCCAGCAGTTCTGAATATATGCCCTAGAGAAATGAGTTCATGCTTCCCCAGAAAGACGTATACAGGAATGTTCACAGTAGGTTTATTAATAGCCCAAAACTGCAGCAGATAAAAAAATAGTTGGACAATGGAATACTGCATAGTAATAAAAAAGAACAAACTATGACTACACATAAAAACATGGGCAAATCAGACAGACATAATATTGAGCAAAAGAAGTCAAACACAAGATTTTGTACATACCATATTATGAGTTTATACATAAGTTCAAAATAGAGAAAACTTCTTTATGGCAAAACTTAAAGAAGTGATGGTAGTGGCTATGTCTGAGAAGTAGGTATTGACTGGGAAAAGAAGCAAGGATACTGGAAATATTTTATCTTGATCTGACCAGAAGTTGCTTAGGTATATACATAAAAATTCAATGATATGTATAATTTCAGGCCCAAAATCCCAAGACTTCAAGAGGTAAAAAAAATTGGCATATTGACAAAAGCAGATTATGAAAAATAGAACTATAAAATACCTACTCTACAACCTAAGTTTGAAAACAAGTTTAAATGTAGATATTATTTTTAAAAACTGCTAAATTTAAAGAGAAATTAAGAGAGTTTTAAAATCTGGTATTAGGATAGTTTTCCTAGGTATTTTACTTAAGATAGTAAATTTGGAATTAGAAGAGCATTAATATGAGCAACTTTGTCACATTTTTGGTAAACAGCAAACACAAGGTTATAAACATAAGAATAAGGGATACTTTATAAAGATTTGCAAATTAAAATATTTAAAATTAGTAAATGCAGTCATGCATCACTTAAAAACAGGGATGCATTCTGAGAATGCATTGTTAGGCAGTTCTGTCACTGTGCAAATATAGAGTGTACTTAAACAAACCTAGAGGTTTAGCCTACTACACGTCTAGGCTATACAATGCTCCTAGGCTACCCTGTACAGCATGTTACTGTACTGAATATCTGCGGCAAGTAAGACAGTGGTAAATATTTGTATCAAAACATATCTAAACATATAAAAGATAGAGTAAAAATACAATATAAAAGATAAAAATGGTACACCTGTATAAGGCATTTACCGTGAATGAAGTTAGCAGGACTGAAGGTTGCTCTGGGTGAGTCAGTAAGTGGTTAGTAAATATGAAAGCCTAAGACCTTGCTGTTTAGTACTGTGGACATTATAAACACTGTGCACTTAGCAGCTACACTAAATATATTTTTTAAATACTTTTATTCAATAATAAATTAACCTAAGCATATGATAACATTTTTACTTTATAAACTTCTTAATTTTTTAAAACAGGTTCTTTCGTAATAACATTTAACTTAAAACACAAAACATATTGTACACTTGTCCTTATTTTATAAGCTCTTCTCTTTTTTAAAATATTCTTTTTTAAAATTTTTAAACTTCTTTGTTAAAATCTAAGACACAAACATACACACATTAGCCTAGGCCTGTAAGTACCACTGCCTTCTACCTCCACATTTTGTCCTGCTGAAAGGTCTTCAAGGCAATTACATGCATGCAGCTGTCATCGGTGATAACAATGCCTACTGAAATAATTCCTGAAGGATCTGTCTGAGCTATTTTACAGGTTTTAAAAAAAAATAAGTAAAAAGAGTACACTCTTAAACGATTTAAAAGTTTAGTAAATACCACCAAGGAGTCTGAGCTCAGACACACCTAACTGCTAAGCTGTTTCGGCATGGGGCTGGAGATATGGTGACAGTGAATCATGGGTTCAAGTGCTACAGTCTTACTGTTCATGCTGGGTTTTAGTAGATTTTCTTGAATAAATGTTTCTGCATTTGTTCTTTGACCTTAGTATATTTTCTAAAGACTTTAAATGGTTGCATGTTTATAGTTTTCTCCAGCTTTCCTTGTTTCTCTGGGGAGTACATTTATGACATTCCTCATACTACCATCCTGGCAGTAAAACTCTTTAATCAGTATTTCTGGGGTATCTGCTTTGTGCTTAGTACAGCGCTTAGCCCAGAATACTGTGCAGGATTCTTTTTTAAAAGCCAGAAACACTAGCTTTTGTATAACCTTATCTTTTGTATAAGGTTTAAGTTAATACTATAGGATGCTGAAAATTTTAAGAGCACCTAAAATCTATTTGAAGCAAAAGGAAAAGACCACCTAGGTTTGACAAGAATACATTAGGGCTAGATAAATGATACCTAAAGCAAGGTTATGCTGTTAATTTTAATGGCTTTCCTATGGAAGGTATTTCAGGTAATACCTAATTTAAATGAATTATATTTATTAAATATGGGAAACAAGATTTAAATGCCTAAAAGGGTATCAATCCAAAATGAATGCAGGGATAGCAGGGAAAAAATGGTAGCTAGGAGGCAGGGCTAAATTGCAGCTTCCAGTCGTATGGACATTGCAGCATGTGGAGACACACATGAACTTTTGCTCCAAGAACTACCACAGGAACATACCAAGAAAGCCAAGAGAATCCACAGACCCTCTTAAGGAAGCAGCTTGCTGCTGCAGGCTCCATGAGACATCCAAAAACATTGTGACTGCCCAAAGTGTGAGAAGGGGAATGTCTGCCCCTGAACACACATCCTTACTGGGGAGCTTGAAGGTCCAGATCACAGGAGAAGGATTTGACCTTTCCTGGAGCTGAGACTAATTTTAGGGAACTGAGCAAAATACAGGGGTAGAGGAAGCAGCAGGAAGGGACCTGTGGCACTCTCATTCCCCAGGGAAGCCATTCCTGACTTTGTCTCACAGGGGTTCTTAGGGAGGATGGCCAGTGGGATTGGGGAAAGACCACAGGGGAAGGAATCTTCCAGCTGAACTTTGTAACAATTTTGACAAAACAGGAAGTTTCCTGGACAAAATCTAGGGGAGGGGGTGCATGGGGAGTGCAGATATGAGCACAGAAACCAGGGCAGGTGGAGAGGTGTGAAATGTGAAAGCCCTGCTTGCTTTTTCAGCAGGGAGGCATGTAGTCTGGGGCAAGTTCTCAGCCCTGCTCACTGGCTGCCTGGAAATAAACTTGGAGGGGCACAGTGGGAGTGAGACTAATCTTTCAGGCTGCATGGGAGCTGGATAAGGCCTGTCACTGCTGGGTTTCCCCCACTACTCTGGCAATTTATATGATGCAGGAGAGGCAGCCATAATCTCCCTGGGAATGTAACTCCATTGGCCTAAGAAACACACCCCAAACCCCTAAAGCAGCCACAGCAAGCCCCACCCAAGTAGTCTGAGCTCAGACGCACCTAACCCTGATGGTCTCCTAATGGTCTTTCTCTACCTGTCCTGGTAGCTGAAGACAAAGAACTTGAGAGTGCTATGTCCCTGCCCACCACCTAAGAAACCCAAATACTTTTTCAGGTCACCCTAGGGCAAGCTTATTTCCTCCCTATACTACCACAGCTGTTGCTGTCTTGAAAGAATCACCTCCTGGCTGGAGACCAACACAAAACCAGTGCACTAAATGAAACTACAACCAAGGACCCTCATAGAGTCCATTTCACTCACCTGCTACATCCACTGGAGCAGGTGCTGGTATTCACAGCTGAGAGACCTGAAGACAGATCACATCACAGGACTCTTCACAGACACTTCTTGGTATAAACCTGGAGCCTGGTAGCTCCATTGGGTGGCTAGATTCAGAAGAGAAATAACAATCACTGAAGTTCAGCTCTCAGGAAGCCCCATATTAAGGGGAAGAGGGAGAGTGCTACATCAAGGGAGCACCCTGTAGGACAAAAGAATCTGAGCAGTAGCCCCTGAACCCCAGATCTTCCCTCTGACATTGTCTACCCAAATAAGAAGGAACCAGAAAAACAATTTTTAAAACCCCCAAAAGATCACACTAGCTCAACAGCAATGGATCCAAACCAAGAAAAAAATCTCTGAATTGTCAGAAAAACAATTTAGAAGGTCGATTATTAAGGTACTCAAGGAGACACTAGAGAAAGGTAAATACTAACTTAAATCAAAAAAGTAATACAGGATATGGACAGAAAAATCTCCAGAGAAACACATAGCATAAATAAAAACAATCACAACTTCTGGAAATGAAGGACACACTCAGAGAAATGCAAAATACACTGGAAAATCTCAGCAAACAAGTAAAAGAAACTTAAGAGCTCAAAGGCAAGAATTTTGAATTAACCCAATCTGACAAAGACAAAAGAAAAAATGAACAAAGCCTCCAAGAAATTGGGACTATGTTAAACAGCCAAACCTAAGAATAACTGGTATTCCCAAGGAAGAAGAGAAATCCAATAGTTTGGAAAACATATTTAAAGGAATAATCGAGGAAAATTTCCCTGGCCTTGCTAGAGACCTAGACATCCAAATACAAGAAGTTCAAAAACACCCAGGAAATTCATCACAAAAAGATCATCACCTAGGCACATACTCATCAGATTATCTAAAGTCAAATGAAGGAAATAATCTTAAGAGCTGTGAGGCAAAAGCATCCAGTAACCTAGAAAGGAAAACCTGTCAGATTAACAGTAGATTTCTCGGCCGAAACTCTACAAGCTAAAGGAATTGGGGGGGTCCTATCCTTAGCCTCCTTAAAAAAAAAATTAGCCAAGAATTTAGTATACAGTGGAATTATGCTTCATAAATAAACCGTTTTTTTCAGACAAACAAATGCTAAGAGAATTCACCACTACCAAGCTATCACTACAAGAACTGCTAAAAGGAACTCTAAATCATGAAATAAGTCCTCATAATGCACCCAAATAGAACCTCCTTAAAGCATAAATCTCAGAGGACCTATAAAACAATAACACCATGAAAACAACAGGTATTGGAACAACAACTAATATGATGAATAGAATAGTACTTCACTTCTCAATACTAACATTGAATGTAAATGCCCTAAATGCTCCACTTAAAAGATACAGAATGGTAGAATGCATAAGAATTAACTAACCAAGTATCTGCTATCTTCAAGAGACTCACCTAACACACAAGGACTCACATAAACTTAGGGTAAAGGGGTAGAAAAAGACATTCCATGCAATGGACACCAAAAGCAAGTAGGAGTAGCTATTCTTAGACAACACAGACATTAAAGCAACAACAGTCTAAAAAGACAGAAGGACATTATATAATGATAAATGGACTAGTCTAACAGGAAAATATCACAATCCTAAATATATATGCACCTAACACTGGAGCTCCCAAATTTATAAAACAATTACTGCCAGATCTAAGAAATGAGATAGCAACACAATAATAGTGGGAGACTTCAATATTCCATTGACAGTACTAGACAGGTCATCAAGAGAGAAAGTCAACAATGGACTTAAACTACACCCTAAAATAAATGAACTTAACAGATTATTTGCAGAACATTCTACCCAACAACTGCAAAATACACATTCTGTTCATCACCACATGGAACATTCTCCAAGACAGACCATATGATAGGCCACAAAACAAGTTTCAACACATTTAAGAAAACTGAAATTATACCAAGCACTCTCTCAGAACACAGTGGAATAAAATTAGAAATCAACTCCAAAGGAACCCTCAAAACCATGCAAATACATGGAAATTAAATAACCTGTTTCAGAATGATCATTGGGTCAACAATGAAATCAAGATAGAAATGCAGAGTTTTTTGAACTGAATGATAATAATGACACAACCTGTCAAAACTTCAGGAATACAGCAAAGTTGGTGCTAAGAGGTAAGGTCACACATTAAATACCTATTACAAAAAGTCAGAAAAAAGCACAAATAGACAATCTAAGGTCACACCTCAAGAAACTAGAGAAACAAGAACAAACCCAAACACAGCAGAAGAAAGGAAATAACCAAGATCAGTGAAGAACCAAATGAAACTGAAACAAAAAAAGATGCGAAAGATAAATGAAACAAAAAGCTGATTCTTCAGATATGCTCAATTAGAAATGAAACAGGAGATACTACAACTTATATCACAGAAATACAAAAGATCATTCAAGGTTACTATCAACACCTTTTAGGATAAGTTCCTGGAAATACACAACCCTCCCAGATTAAACCAGGAAGAAAAAGAAACTCTTAACAGACCAATAACAAGTAGCGAGATTGAAACAGTAATTACAAAATTGCCAACAAAAAGAGTCCAGGACCAGATGGATTCACAACTGAATTCTATTAGACTTTCAAAGACACTTCTCATCCAATGAGGTACCAATCCTATTGACACTATATGAAGGCTGTATCAACCTAATACTAAAACCAGGAAAGGACATAACAAAAAAAGAAAACTACAGACCAATATCTCTGATGAACATAAAGGTAAAAATCCTTAACAAAATACTAGCTAACCAAATCCAAGCAGCATATGCAAAAGATAATCCACCATGATCAAGTGGTTTTCATACCAGGAATGCAGGGATGTTTTAACATACACAAGTTAATAAATGTGATATAACACATAAACAATTAAAAACAAGACCTCAATAGATACAGAAAAAGCATTTGACAAGATCCAGCATCTTTTTATGATTAAAACCTTCAGCAAAATCGGCATAGAAGGGACATGCCTTAAGGTAATAAAAGCCATCTATGACAAAGCCACAGCCAACATTATACTGAATAGGGAAAAGTTAAAGCATTCTCCCTAAGAACTGGAACAAGACAAGGATACTCACTTTTACCACTTCTATTCAACATAGTACCGAAAGTCCTAGCCAGAGCAATCAGACAAGAGAAAGAAATAAAGGGCATCCAAACTGGTAAAGAGGAATTCAGACTGTTACTGTTTGCTGATGATATGACTGTATATCTAGAAAATCCTAAATGCTCGTCAAAAAAGCTCCTAGAACTGACAAATGAGTTCAGTAAAGTTTCAGGATACAAAATTATTTTACAGAAATCAGTAGCACTGCTATACACCAACAGTGACCAAGCTAAGAATCAAACCAAGAACCCAAACCCTTTTACAATATCTGGAATAAATAAAATAAAATACTTATGAATATACCTAACCAAGGAGGTAAAAAGACCTCTTCAAGGAAAACTACAAAATTCTGCTGAAAGAAATCACAGATGACACAAACAAATGGAAACATATTCCATGGTCACATGAAAATGAGCATACTGCCAAAGCAACCAAAAATTCAATGCAATTCCCATCAAAGTGTCACCATCATTCTTCACAGAACTAGAAAAAAAATCCAAAAATTCATATGGAGCCAAAAAGCCCACATAGCCAAAGCAAGACTATGCAAAAAGAACAAATCTGGAGGCATCCTTTAACTTTAAACTTTACTATAAGGCTATAGTTACCAAAACAGCATTGTACTGGTATAAAAAATAGGCACATAGACCAGTGGAACAGAATAAAGAATCCAGAAATAAAGCCAAATACTTGCCAACTGATCTTCAACAAAGCAAACAAAAACATAAAGTGTGGAAAGAATACCCTATTCAACAAATGGTGCTGGGATAATTGGCAAGCCACATGTAGAAGAATGAAACCGTATCTTTATCTCTCATCTTATACAAAAATCAAGTCAAAATGGATGAAAGACTTAAATCTCATACCTGAAACCATAAAAATTCTGGAAAATAACGTCAGAAAAACCCTTCTAGACATTCACATAGGCAAAGACTTCCTGACAAAGGACCCAAAGGCAAATGCAACAAAAACAAAGATAAATACATGGGACTTAATTAAACTAAAAAGTTTCTGCACAGCAGAAAAAGTAATCAGCAGAGTAAACAAACAACCCATAGAGTGGAAAAAAATCTCGCAAACCAGGCGTCTGACAAAGGACTAATACCCAGAATCTACAAGGAACTCACAAATTAGCAAGAGAAAAACAATCCCATTAAAGAGTGGGCTAAGAATATGAATAGACAGTTCTTAAAAGAAGATATGCAAATGGCCAACAAACATGAAAAAATGCTCAACATCACTAATGATTAGGGAAATGCAAATTAAAACCACATGCAATACCATCTTACTCCTGCAAGAATGGCCATATTAAAAAAAATAAGTAGATGCTGACGTGGATGTGGTGAAAAGCAAACATTTTTACACTAGTACAACCACTATGAAAAACAGTGTGGAGATTCTTTAAGAACTAAAAGTAGATCTACCATGTGATCTAGCAATCCCACTACTGTGTATGCTTACCCAGAGGAAAAGAAGTTATATGAAAAAGATACTTGCACATGCATGTTTGTAGCAGTACAATTTGAATTTCAAAATCATGGAACCAGACCAAATTCCTATCAATCAACAAGTAGATAAAGGAAATGTGGTATAGATATGCCATGGAATGCTACTCAGCCATGAAAAGGAATGAAATAATGGCATTTGCAGCAACCTGAATGGAATTGGAGACCATTACTCTAAGTGAAGAAACTCAGGAATGGAAAACCAAACATCATATGTTCTCAATCATAAGTGGTAGCTAAGCTATGAGGACACAAAGGTGGACTTTGGGGACTCAGGGAAAAGGGTGGGAGGGGGATGAGGACTAAGACAGTACATTGGGTATGGTGTACACTGCTTGAGTGATGGGTGCACCAAAATCTCAGAAACCATCACTAAAGAACTTATCCATGTAACCAGATGCCACCTGTTCCCCAAAAACCTATTGAAATAAAAAATTAAAAGTACTAAGGAAACAGAATGAGAAAAAAATGAATCCAGCGACAATTCCAAGGATCAGAATCGGCCGGGCGCGGTGGCTCACGCCTGTAATCCCAGCACTTTGGGAGGCCGAGGCGGGTGGATCATGAGGTTAAGAGATCGAGGCCATCCTGGTCAACACGGTGAAACCCCATCTCTACTAAAAATTCAAAAACTTAGCTGGGCATGGTGGCGCATGCCTGTAATCCCAGCTACTCAGGAGGCTGAGGCAGGAGAATTGCCTGAACCCAGGAGGCGGAGGGTGCGGTGAGCCGAGATCGCGCCATTGCACTCCAGCCTGGGTAACAAGAGCGAAACTCCGTCTCAAGAAAAAACAAACAAACAAAAAAAAAGGATCAGAATCAAAATTGAGTTTTTTTATGGGAAGTTTTGTGCTAATCTTTTTTTGATCCTAACACTATGATGATAGTTAATCTTTCAGAACACAGATAACCATGATGACATCTGTTTTGCACTCCAAGTCACTATCACTAATTAATAAATAATCATTTTTAGCTCTGCAGGGGTGGAATTTGGGTGGATATTTTCTTTTTGGCATATCCACTAGTGAATAATACATTTATTTTAAGTGTCAACAAAAATGTTACACTGCACTTATGTGACACTATTCATTAGTTATTAGAAAAACTAATTCTAAACCATTTGAGCAATGCTCTATTTCTTTACTTGTGAGTTAAGATTATCTTCTCAATATTTTATATTAAATAAACAAGTTTTTAATACAGTATAACATTTTTGAAGGGAGAGTAAATGAAGACATTTTCAAGAATGGTACTCATCTATAAAATGAGAATAACAATAATGCCATGTCATCTATGGAATGAGGACAATAATAATTATACTAAAAATAACACCTTTAATTGGGCATTTACTATATGCCAGTCATTTAGCTAATGTAATCAAACCTATATTTTAATAAGCTTATTTAATAAAATATGTAAGTTTGCTATAAGGATTAAGTGAACTAAGCAACATAAAGGATTTTCTACAATACCTGCTACATGATATAAACTGAATAAATGGTAGCCAGTAAAATTTCTATAGTTGTTATTCATAATATAGCATATGTTATAGTGCCTTGCACTGAAAATTATACTCTGTGTGAGAAAAGGAGTCAGATTTTTTTAATTACCATATTTTTGTTTGAGAGAAATATTTTCTATAATGTAGTGACATAATTAAAAATACTTAAATTATCTAAACTGGCACAGACATAGTCACAATCCACAAGACAACAGTTAATAGTCAAACAGAGAATAAATTATCTGATAAGACTCCCTCTATTTCCTGTCTTCCTCTTCAACAAACTGTACCTACTCAAATGCAAAAACATGCAATCAGTTGCAGGTTAGAAGCAGAAACCATTGTCTCTAAAGCCAAACTTATTAAACCCTCCCGTGATAACAGAGAGAACTAGAGATTACATTCTTATTGTTCCATAGATGAAGATCAGTGGTAGTATGGAAATGACTCAATCTTGTTCAGATTGTCTATCTGGTACTTATCCTAATACCTACATACACTATCTCCTCCCTAAGTCACACAGAGGACCTCACCTTCCTGAAACATTTTACTTACCATCATAAGCACCAGAGTTTATGCACTTGAGATGTACATATTTTCTCAGCTTCTTCTTGATTTGAATTCACCTGATTTTAAAAGTATTTACTCACTTCAAGTCTATTTGAAAACTAATACTATACACATGGAAAAGCCCAGTTTAAAAGAATTGCTACATAAACTGAAATGTTCTGTTTTAAGCATTGAGACTGCTACCAAATACCTCAAAGCCATAAGATGGAGCCATACACTAAGAACAGCGAGGCAGAAAGAACCTCCTTGTATATATCCTAGAGCAGCTGCACCAGCTCTGGACAGTCTTAACTCTGGACTTCTTACAGCATGAGAAAAGTAAACCCCTATTTGATTAAGCCACTGTGGCTAAGTTATCTGTCAGTGGTGCTAAAGACACTCCCAACTAATATGGGGTATGCTAATGTTGCTTCATTCTGTTGTTTCCTTTTGCCATCAACATGTTTTCAGAGTCATCCATGTTAAAAAGTGAAGATGTAATTAACTCCACATAACTGCTCTATAGTGTGCTATCACATGTTCATCCCATAGTTTACCTCTCTATTCCCTACTGATAGAATGTTATTTTTCACTTTTTCTTCTCAATAGTATTGTACTAAACATACATATATATCCTTATGCACAGCACAATTTCTTTAACTGTATTTAGCAGTGGAATAGCTAGTTGCAGGGCACAAATATTTTCAATTCGTTAACTACTGATGTTGCCACTTATCATCTGTTTGCCCCTTCAGAGACCCCCTTTCTCCATCCTACCATGCCCTGGGAGGATGACTCTATGAACAACAGCAATGGACCCTCAGCTCCTGGTTAGATTTATCCAATGAGGAAGCCCAGCAGAATATCTAAGGGAGAGTACAGTGTAGGTATTTATACACCAGCTCCTTCCTACAAGATTTCTTGTGCTGTGTCCCTCAACCAAAAATCACTGCTTCTCTCAAAGCAATCTCTTCAGGATTTTCCTTTCTGGGTTCCATGAACCTTTACTCCTTCTCCTTGTCCCTTTGGGTCTGGAGGTGGTAACAGTTCCTATGCTCACATCTTCATCGTCTCTTTGTAAATCGAACCTCCTTGAATTATCCTCCATCTGTTTCCAGGTGAGAGCCCGACTGCATCACCACTATATTCCTCTTCAAGGAGCCTATATTAATTTACAGACCTACTAGCAGTGCACAAGACTGTTCACTACCCCCACACTTGCCAACACTTAATATTAACTCACTTAAATTTTCTTCTATCTAATGGATTCAACATAGTTGAGTTTTTTGTTTTATTTTGTACTTTTCTGATTACAAGTGAGATTGAGCCCTTTTTCCCCTGTAAATTGCTTTTTACCTTCGTCTATTTTTCTACTGAATTGTCTTTTTCTTGTTGACTTTTGTTCTTCAAATATTTGAAATACTTATTTGTATAAGTTATATATGTTTAAATATCTCTTATCAATTCTTACCTTTTGTCACTGGTGTTTTTTGTTACCCAAACCTTTAAAATGTCTACCTATATTTTCTTCTGTTTTAAAGTTTTACTTTTCATATTTTGGTCCTTAATATACCTGAAAATTATTTTTGTGCACAATATGAAATTCATCTAATAGCATTTCTTTCTTTGTAAATACTTGTTCATTAATACTTTTAACTTTTCCATGTAGATGTTCATATCATCTGCAAATAATAAAAATCTTTCCATTTCTTGTAATTTATATTTCTTGATTATCATAACATTTTAGAATCTCAGTCCCATAGTTTATAATAGTGGTGATAATGGATGTTTGTGTTTTGTAACTTTGAAGATACTTGTAAGCCAATTTTCACAGCACCATTATTGAATAATCCATAATTTCCCCTTGATTTGAAGTGGTGCCTATTTCCTATAGCTAATTTCTAATGTACTTGTGGATCTGTTTCTCAATTTTACATTCTATTCCATTCAACCATTTGCTACCAATATAGTAAGACTTTATGAAGAAATGGGGTCTCATTGTGTTGCCCAGGCTGGCCTTGAACTCCTGGGCTCAAGCAATTCACCCACCTCAACCGACTGAGTAGCTGAGACTCCAGGTGCATACTACCATGGCTAGTTTATTCTAATAGTCTTGCTCATTAATACTTTTAAGTTTTCCATGTAGATGTTCACATCATCTGCAAATAATAAAAATTCTTTTTTTCCATTTCTTGTAATTTATATTTCTTTATTATCATAACATTTTAGAATCTTAGTCCCATAGTTCATAATAGTGGTGATAATGGATGTTTGTGTTTTGTAACTTTGAAGATACTTATAATATTTCATTATTAAACATGATACATTTACTGTAGGTCTGGCAGATTTCTTTCAAATATTAAAAAAGTTTTTGGTCAGTTGCAGTGGCCCACGCCTGTAATCCCAGCACTTTGGGAGGCCAGGGCAGATGGATCACCTGAGGTCAGGAGTTCGAGATCAGTCATGGCCAACATGGTGAAACCCTATCTTTACTAAAAATACAAAATTTAGCTGGGTGTAGAGGTGGGTGCCTGTAATCTGAGCTACTCAGGAGGCTGAGGCAAGAGAATTGCTTGAACCTGGGAGGCAGAGTTTGCAGTGAGCCAAGATTGTGCCACTGTACTCTAGCCTGGGTGACAGAGCAAGACTCCATCTCAAAAAAAAAAAAAAAAAAAAAAAATGGTTTATCCTATTGCTCTTGTTAAAAAGGTTTAAAAAAAAAATACAATTCACATCAACTGCTGAATTTTATCAAATATTTTTTCTGCACATTTTGGAGTAATCATTTCTTCCCTTTCAAAAATATTTATATATTAAATGACATTGATAGATTTTCAGGGTTTTTTTCCCCTGCAGACACTATGGTGTTTTATTGGCAGATTTTTAAAAATGTTGACGTATTCTTGAATTCCTTGACCATGATTTATATACACACATGGTTTTATCATATTTTATTTCTTATCGTTACATCTAGATTCATAAATATTTTTTCTTATATTGTCCTTATTTGGTTTGTTTAAATGAGTTCAGGGTCTCTATTTTATAGATCTTACTAAATCTATAATTATTCTCCTTTTTTCTTAGTAGTGTCTGCCTTTGTCATTTTTTTCCGTTATTTGTCTTGTAAGAGACATGTCTATTTTATTAATCTTTTCAAAGACGAGCATCTGTTTTTGTAGAACCTATCAAATGACTCTGTTTCCTATTTCATTACCTTATGTCCTTTTTCACTTTCTTCCTTCTGCTTTCCTGAGTTTATTCTGTTGTTCTTTTTCTAATTTGAGGAAATATGTACAACTCATTAGTTTACATTGTTCATCTTTTCTAAAGTAAATATTTAAAGCTAGAATTTTCATCTAAAGGTCCCTTTAGCTGTATTTCATAAGTTATGCCACAGTCTCCCCAATATTTTGCATTCAAAATATTTTATAATTCCTATATGAATTCTGTCTGATCAATTTTTTAAGAAACATTAAAAAAGTTCTAAATATTCTTTTTAAAAAGTTATCTTGTAACTAATTCCTAGCTGAACTGAGTTTTGTCCTGAAAATGGGGTTTATGAAAGAGCAGTTCTTTGGTTTTTTGCTGAGACTAGTTTTGTAGCTTTGTATATTATTAACTTTTTATGTGTGTATTTAGAGGACAAGTTTTATACATAAAACATACAAAACTTTTTAAATTGTTCAAAACTTCTTGTAGCCTTACTAATTTTTTGTCTTCTTGCTCTATCAATATGTAGACTATAAAAAATGGTTACAAAATCTTTTCCCTCCTGAATCTATATCCTTGAAATGAGATAGCATCAAAAAAATGGAATCTCTCCCTCCACCCCTTGTGTCCAGGTTGGTCATGTGACCTTTTTCAACCAGTGGGACATTAGCAAATGTGATAAAGCAAAGGCTTGAAAAGTGCTTGTGCATTAACATTTGTTTCCTTCCTACTTTTCTGATTTCCCATCACATGAAC
Source organism: Aotus nancymaae (assembly GCF_030222135.1). Lineage (NCBI taxonomy): Eukaryota > Metazoa > Chordata > Mammalia > Primates > Aotidae > Aotus > Aotus nancymaae. Next base: position 39,128,620 of record NW_026988413.1, read on the forward strand.
AAAGTCCATTAACTTAATAGATAATGGGATAAATATGGCCCAGTTATCGCTCACTTCAGTAAACTCATAGACACCTGAGCAAGGCCATCAAACATGGCCCCAGTTAAGATCAACAGAGGAATTACCCAGGTGAACTCAGTTTAAATTTCTGACCCACTATACAATGTGTTAACAAGTGACTGCTGTTTTAAGCATCTAAATTTGGGGGTGATGTATTACATAGCAAAAGCAAACTGATACAGTCAATTAGTGAGAAAGATGAGTTAAAATTCTAAGATATGGATTTGTCAGTTTAACCTAATATTTCTGTTCATTTTTGGTATGAATATTTGAGACTGCATTAAGTGAAATTAAAATCGTTGTCTTCCAGGTGAATTGTATCTTTATCATTACATCTCCAACCTTTTTGTCTCTACTAATGTTTCTGCATTAACATTAGTAGAGATTCTAAGATAGTTATACTTTCATCCTTTCTGTGTCCTTAAGTTCTAATATCTCTTTGAATAACATATAATTGGTTTAAAAGAAACCAATCTATCAATCCCTGTCTTTGAATAGAGATGGAAAGCTCAACTAATTCACATTTATTTTGATTATTGATATATTTGCATTTATCTCTACGATCCTTTCTGCCTTCCTTTTAAGCTCTTCTTTCCTACTCTCTTTCCACTGAATGTACATTTTTTATCCCTTCTCCATTTTTTTGTTAGATTATACATTTATATCATTTTTAAAATTGTTTTAGTGATGACGCTTAACATTTCAACATAATACCAGATGAAAGTCTAAAGGGAAGTAGTAGCTCTACCTTTTTTCCTTAAAATTAGAAATCGAAAAACTTTTATCATTCTCCTTTCTTTTTCATTAAATTGCTTGGCACTTTTGCTGAAAATGAAGTTGGCCCTATATATGGGTCTATTTTTGAACTCTTATTAGGTTTCATTGGCCTATTTGACTATTCTTGTGCCCTACCACCTTCCCCTAATTATTATAGTTTATAGAAAGTAAGCTTGATTTCTCATAATGTAAATCTCCCAAGTTGTTTTTCTCCAAAATTGCGATGACTGTTCTATGCCTATTGCATTTTCATAAAAATTTTAGGATCAGCACCTGAGGAGCCTTATCTGCATTTATAATTGATTTAGATGACAAGATCCTGGACTTCAAGCCAATGTCATACTGGAGTAAGACGTTAGGGGACTTAGGAGAGAGAATGGGTTTATTTTGCCCATGTGGTGGGAATGCGCATTGTTGTGTCCAAAGGGAAGATTGTAGAAGACTGTGTTTTCTAGTGGCGGCAACAATAATATTTCCTATTGCCACATGCTCTCTTTTAGTGTTACTTTATCACTCTCCTATCAAGAAGCAGAGTTGACTTCTGTCTCTCTTGAATCTGGGCAGGTCCTGCGACTGCTTTGATGAGATCCAGGTGTAGTTCTTAACTAGTTTGGCAACTTTTACTTCCTCCACCTTGGAGACTTATGCCAGCATGGAAGAAGTCCAGGCCATGAAGAGGATGACAGGGCTGCAAGACGTATGAATTAAAAAGCTACATGGGACTCCAGCCCAGTCAATCTTTCAGATGAATCCAGTCCCAGCTGCAACCCCTGAAACAATATGAAGGATCCCAAGCATGAACCACCAAGCTAAGTCTGGTCAACACACAGAACTGCGAAAGACAATAATAAATTGATGTATTGAAGTTTTAAGTTTTGGAGTGGTTTTCTACACAGCAATAGATAATTGGAACAGTTATATATTTTGTTATTTTTAGTGGTTACCCAGGAGATTACAATATGTATTCTTGACTTATTAGAATCTACATTAAATTTAGTTTCACAATAATGCATTTTTATTCAGTTTTAATATTTTCTAACATCCCTTTAGACATCTTTTTTCATCCAAAGATTATTAGAAGTATATTGCTTAGTTTCCAAGAGTTTAGAGATTTTCCTGTTCTTTTTCTTTTATTGATTTCTCATTTAATTCTGTAATGAGTATGAAACATACTTTAAATGATTTTGATCTTTTAATTTGCTAAGATTTGTTTTATTACCCAGCATATGATCTATCTTAGTGAATATTTCATATGCACTTGAAAAGAATGTATTCTGGGAGAGGTGTTGTATAACTGTCAGCTAATTTCAGTTGGTTGGTGGTGTTGAGTTTTTCTGTATCTTCATGATTTTTCTATTTGTTCTGTCAATTACTGAGTGAGGAATGTTGACATCTCTAACGGTAATTGTGCATTTGTCTGTTTTTTCCTTTCAGTTCTGTCAAATTTTTGCTTCATATGTTTTGAAGGTCTATTGTTTGGTCTATACACACTTAGGGACAGTATGTCTTCTTGGTGAATTGACCATTTTGTCATTATGCTATGTCCCTTCATTATCCTAGGTAACTTTTATTTTGCTTAGATGCCTACTTTAATATTGATATATCAACTTTGCCTTTCCTTTGTTCTTTTTTTATTTTTATTATTTATTTATTTATTTATTTATTTATTTATTTATTTATTTATTTTTGAGATGGAGTCTTGCTCTGTTGCCAGGCTGGAGTACAGTGGCGTGATCTCAGCTCACTGCAACCTCTGCCTCCTGGGTTCAAGCGATGCTCCTGCCTCAGCCTCCCAAGCAGCTGGGACTGCAGGTGCCTGCCACCACGCCCAGCTAATTTTTGTATTTTTAGTAGAGACGGGGTTCCACCATGTTGGCCAGGAGCCCTTCTTTTAATTAATGTTTGTATCATGTATGTTTTTGTGTGCTTCTTTTTACCTTTCTGTATAATTGTATTTGAAGTGAATTTCTCATGGACAGCATATTGTTTGGTCTTATGTTTTTATCCATTCAGACAATCTCTGTTTTAAAACTGTTGTGTTTGCATTTTGGTTGAGTACATTTTAATTAGAGTAGACTTGTTAAACAATATGAATGCATTGGTCAGAGTTTGTAGATTCTGTCAGTTTTCCAAATGATTTTACCACTTTTACTTCAACTAGCAAGGAGTAAGAATTCCATTTCTTCCATATCTTAACAGTTGGCATTGTCAGGCTGATTGATAAAATTTTAGTTATTTTTGTGGGTAGGTGCTAATATCTCATTTCAAACTGAGCTATCACTCCTTTCTTTATCTCCTCTCTTCACAGATTGTGGTTTAGTATTAATGATGTCTCATGGTTCTAACTGCGTTATTGCCCATTTTCCTGTTTTTTACCACTTCTATTTTTTAAGCCTAATTTCTATTACCAAATACCACCTACTACTGTTGTTCCTGAATTTTATATTTATTATAATAAATACATCAATTTTGAAAAGAAAATTGTGTTTGGATCATGCATATTTTATATAATTATGGGTATATTTGGATTTAGTTCATCATTTTACTACTTGTTTCCTCTGGGTTCTCTTGGTTTTTCAATCCTGTTTCCCCTTTTCTGCCTTCTTAAAGAACTGGAAAGGAGTAGAAGAATCTGCAACTTTTTTCAGATATTTACCATTTCTCTTGCATTTCCTTCACACTTTACAGGTTTTCTTTTTATATCATTTCCTTTCTGTCTGAAGAATTTCCTTTAACAAGTCTTTTAGAACAGGTCTACTGACAATGAATTGTCTTTGTTTTCCTTCATCTGAGAATGTCTTTATTTCACTTTCACTCAGGATATTTCCTTTGTATATAGAATTCTGGGTTGATGGTTCTTTTTATCAGTGCTTTAAAAAAATGTTGTTCCACTTTCTTCTGCTTTCATAATTTATGATGGGTAATCTAAAGTCATTTAAATCATATTTCCCTTTGTTCTCCATAAGTAATGCATCATTTGTTTTTGTCTGTTTACAAGACTTTGTCTTTGCCTTTAGTTTTCAGCAATTTTATTTTGATGTATCTCTGCATTAATTTTTTTGTGGTTATCCTCTTTGGGTTTGCTGAGCTTTGTAAATTTCTAGGTCTATACCTTTGGCCAAATTTACTAAGTATTTAGTCATCATTTCTGCAACTATTTTTTGCTGCAGTGGACTGTTTCCCCTCTCTTTCTTGGATTCCAGTGACATGATGTTGCACCTTATAGTATTATTATTTCCCAAGGATCTCTTCATTTCTTTTCAGTATTTTTTTCCTCTGCTGTTAAGATTAGATAGCTTCCATTGATCTGTTTTCAAGTTCATTCACACATTCCATTGATCTGTTTTCAAGTTCATTCATTCATCTCTATTTTGCTATCACCCCATCCATTGAGACAGATTATTCAGTTAATAAATTTTTCAGTTCTAAAACTTGTGTGTTTTCTCTTTACATTTTTTATTTACTGAGACCTTATATTACCTATTCGATTCAAGAGTATTCATCCTTACTTCTTGAAGAATTTTTATAATAGGTGATTTTAAGTCTTTGATAATTTCAACATCTCTGTCATCTGGGCAGTAGTGTCTCTTGACTGTCTTTTTCTATTTGAGTTGCAATTTTCCTAGTTCTTTGTATGTCAAGTAACTTTTATTGTATCCTGGATATTCAGAATAGAATGCTAAGAGACTCTGAGTCTCGTTTAAATCCTATGTATGTGGAATGTTGATATTCTTGTTTCAACATATGATCAACCTAATTGGGTTCAGGCCACAAATTCTGACTAGCCTTATGTGGGTTCTGGTTCTGATATTAGTTCAGTTTTCAAAGGCTTTGTAATGCTATTCATGCCTGTCTCATGTGTAAAACCCATTGTCTTGTCTTGGACTTAGATTGTGGTCTATCCCATAGTTCCATTCACAAAGTTTTTGATGTGATCATTAGGGCAGTCCACATGTACATAACTTAGAGGGTAAGCACAGGACTTCACATATAACTTTATATGATTGCTTTCCCAAGATTTTCATTCTCCCTGATTTCCTTAGTACTTCCTGATTTTCAAGGACACCTCTTTTTGGTCCTCTGGCTAGAAACTTTGGCTTTAGTCATATCATTCTGCCATACATTTCCTGTACTATCCCTATGTCTGGGACCACATGGCAGAAGAAAAGAGGGGGAAAAAAGCTATGGAATTTCATCTCATCTTTTTGGGAACACAATTCCTCTGGAGATAAAGTTTCCCATCTCTCAGAGTTTTAAGCACTTGTGGACTCTCACTGCTGCCAACATTGATATAGGTTTGCCTACAGGTATGGGATGTGAAAGAATTAAAAGAGGGGAACCCAGGAGATTTCTCCCACTCAGTGTGAGTATGTTGCAAATCTCTTTCACTCTCCTTGAATCCAGATAACTTTCCTGCATGCCTCTCTGTCCATGTTAGCTCCCACTTCATGGTTTTGCTGCCTTGTGTCCAGGCTGCAGGACAGCAGAAGAAAAGCAAAATGGGAAACTCATCACCATTCAGTAGTACTTAAAATGAACCCAGATGGAATTGTGGAACTGCAAAAAGGAATACAAATATTGGGAAAGGTAGATTAATAGAAAAATATAAAATAGTATTTATAGTTAAAACAATAATAACTTTTGAAGTTTAAAATGTATAGAAGAAAATATATGACATCACTAATACAAAAACTGGCAGGGGACTCTGATTCCATAATTCTGTCTGGGATCATTGTCCTTCAGCCTAAATAACTGCCTTAATACTTATCAACTCTGCTAATAAGGGATTTTCTTACCTTTTGTTTGAAAGCGTATTTATTTTGTCTTCATTTTTTAAGAATCTTTGCAATGACTAGAAAATCAAAGTTGACAGTATCCTTCCCCACTACACCTCCTTTTTAAAGATGCCATTCTACCATCTTCTGACTGTTGAAAGTCAGCCATATCTTGTGATTTCTTCCCTCAAATTAATGTTTTTCCCCATCTGGCAGCTTTTAATATTTTCTTTTTGCCTTTGTCAGAAATGTATGTGTGATTTGCCTAAACATAGTTTTCTCTGTATTTAGCCTGCTACAAGTTTGTAGATTTTTTTTGAATATATGGCTTGATTTCTTCCATCAGTTTTGAAAAATTCTCAGTTGGTAGTTTTTCAAATATTTCTTTAGTCTCATTCTCTCTCTTCTTCCTCTAGATCTCCAATCGCAATTAGCTTAGAACTTTTCACTCTATCATATTTATCTTTTTCTTTTATATATTTTCTATCTTTTTAATAATCTCTATGCATTAATCTGAACATTTAATATTGACCTCTCTTCTGGCTTAGTAATCCACTGTTCTACTGATTATAGATAGATCCTCAACCCATCTATCTTTTATTTTATTTTATTTTATTTTGGAGACACAGTCTTGCTCTGTCACCAGGCTGGAGTGCAGTGGAGCAATCTCGGCTCACTGCAACCTCCAGCTCCCCAGTTCAAGCGATTCTCCTGCCTCAGCCTCCTGAGTAGCTGGGACTTCAGGCATGCACCACCACACCCAGCTAATTTTCATATTTTTAGTAGAGACGGGGTTTCACCATGTTGGCCAGGATGGTCTTGAACTCCTGACCTCATGATCTACCCGCCTTAGCCTCCCAAAGTGCTATGGGATGACAGGTGTGAGCCACCATACTCAGCCGCATCTATCTAATTCTTAATTGCAGTCACTGCTTCTATTCTCCTCTCCCTAATTCTGGATTTTTGGTTAAGTCTTCCATCTGGATTTCAACTCTCTGTTAAAATTGTCTGTTCTTTTTATTTTTATTTTTTAATATTTTAAATTATTTTGGAGTCCCTCTCAGATAAGTCAGAACTCTAAATTACTGGTGGGTCCATTTCTATTTTCTGTTGTTTTTCTTCCTAGATTTTGTTTTGTTTTGGCTTTTAAAAAATAATTTTTAATTTGCTAAAAATTTGTGGAGACCCTGAATGATATGATGGTCCTTTAAGGAGGGTGAGGTGGGGTGGGCTGGGTGTGGTGGCTCATGCCTGTAATCCCGGCACTTTGGGAGGCCAAGGTGGGCTGATGACCTGAGGTCAGGAGTTGAAGGCCAGCCTGGCTAACATGGCAAAACCACGTCTCTACTACAAAATACAAAAATTAGCTGGGTATGGTGGTGGGTGTCTGTAATCCCAGCTACTTGGGAGGCGGTGGCAGGGAGAATTGCTTGAACTAGGGAGACGGAGGTTACAGTGAGCTGAGATTGCACCACTGCACTCCAGCCTGGGCGACAGAGCAAGACTCTAACTAAAAAATTTTTTTTAAATGTTTAAAAAGGGAGGGTGGAGTTTTCTTTTGAATAGCAAAAAAAGTATCACTGGGAAATCTTTATCCTATCTAGGGTTGGCTTTAAACTTTATTCAGCTTGCTCTGTTTTCATTTTGCTCTTATTAATGCAATGTGGCTCTTATTCCCAAGGTTAAGTGAAGAAGAAGAAACAAGAGAAGAGTTCCACTTCATTTTCAGAGGGTATTTTCACTGATTATAGATTTCTATGTGGACTTTTTTTTCCTTTTAGCGTGTTAAAGATGTCATTCCATTGTTTTCTGACTTTCTTTGTTGCTGGTAAAAAGCCAGGTGTAATTCATATTCTTGTTCCCCTATATATAATGTATCTTTCTCTTTTGGCTGCTTTAGAGATTTTTCATCCACGGCTTTAAATAGTTTGATGTGTGTCAGTGTGATATGCTGAGCATTTAGTCTTTTGGAAATTTTCCACCTTTCTTAGATTGGTAAATTTATGTTTTCCATCATGTGGGCCAAATTTGGGGCATTATTTCCAAATATTTTTTGCCCCATTTTCTTCTGCTTTCTTTCTGGAATTCCATTTCAGAAAGTACAAATTTTGGAAATTAGATAACTGTATTAGTAGGGTTTAGAATTTTCATTTCTTTCTTTTGGCTTCTATTTTTTCCACTGATATTCTCTATCTGTTTATTGTCCACTTGTTCATTCTATTTTCCTTTAAATACCTGAATATGTTTATAATAGTTACTTTAAAATTTCTTTCCTACCAATTCATTTTATATCTGGGCCATCTCAGGGTCAGTTTCTATTGACTGCTTTCTCTTAAGTATAGGTAACTTTTGTGTACTTTACACTTGTCCATTTTTGTTTGTTGGTTAGTTGGTTTAGAAACAGAGTCTTGCTATGTTGCCCTGGGCTGGATTTGAACTCCTGGTCTCAAGTGATCTTCCCTTGTCAGCTTCCCAAGTGGCTGGGACTATAGACATACACCACTGTGTGCAGCATATTAAATTTTTTATTGTTGATGATCCATTGTAGGGAGTCTGTATCATGTTGTTTTCTTTTAAGGGGTGTTGTTTCATTCTTATAAATTTTCCTAGTCCTGTCTGTTTTGTTATTATTCTTTATTTGAATATGTGCTATGGGGAAACAAGATTTTGAATTTTGCTCTAAGACATGCTTTTCAGCCTATTACTTTTAAGGCAAGGCCTTTCTAGCACCTCAGTTGAATGTCTGAAGTGCTCAATGAGGTCTGTCTGCCCTGCTGCAATGGAACTTCAGTGTCTCTCAGCAATGCACTACATGGAGCAGGTAATCTCTGTTAGGCCTTGCAGAGTCTTGTCATGTCTATATTCAGCTTAGCTTTCGGCCAAGGACTGATGGTGAATCTCCATGTAGACTTGTGGGGGGGTCCCTTTTCCATAGCTACCTATCTTCAGAAATTTCAGCTGCTTCAACAGCCCAAAACTCCAGTCTCTCCCTCCTTAACTGAAACTACCGCCTTGCCTGTGTCCCACCTTCCTCCATTCTAGAAAAACGTCTTTCTCTTCAGCAAAAAAAAAAAACTTGGACATTATAGGATAGTTGTGGAGCAAACCTAATGTGTTTCCCTTCTCTCAAGGATCACAGCTGTGTGCTGCCTACTGTCCAATACCTGAAAAGAAGAGCGAGTCAGGTACTTGTTACTCTCTCATGGCTGGAAGGAAACGTCTTTGGTGCACATTGATTTAAAGGCACACTGACTTAAATAATTGATACTAGAATGTATGCTTTGTTTAGTGAGTGGCTATCTTAGGAGTCACTGCCTGAGCAAGAAGCCAGTTCAGACTGAAAGACAAATGACTATTTGGTTGAGAAGTAACTCTCCATTTTTAAAGGGTGGAGATGGCTCATAGTAAATGACTTCTCTTACTCTGCCCTGGGAGATTAGACAAACAATGGATCTAACTAAGAAAATAGACTGACTCATTTGGCTACAGTGCTATACTGAAGTAACAAGCAAACTAACATTAAGCTCCAGAAAGAGAACCGGGTTCTGTATATTGTAAATGAATTTTACAGTCAATTGTGAGATTTCTCACTGAAGAAATAAAAAAAATCAGATGTTTAAATTCATCAATCTAAAGGCACTCTGACCCTCTCTTTCCTTACCTCATCATCTGCTATAGCTAGGCTGAAATTATATGCAAGTTACTTCATTATTTATTAACTCTTCTTTAGGATGGTAGTTTTGATTATAAAAGAAGTGAGGTTTGCTGTAACCTTCTTTCCTCCTAATTTTCTTGAGCATTTCCCAACTATGTCTACTAGTGAACACCTTATCTTCAAAGTGAAGGGGTCCATCCAAAGAATAGGTACAGACAAGAAGGGAGTAAAGGCCTTCTTGGCAGGAAAATAAGTCATACTGGGACTAAGTAATGGTTCATAAGTGAAAGGGGTGGAGAATGGGAGGGAAATGGAATCACAGATCTGGAAGAGACAAGTCATTGAGTCCAGACAGTCTCTAGACAGGTCAGGAAGGGGTGTTTGGGTGGAACCTTCTTTCACATCTGGATTTAGCTTTCTTTGCTCAAACTTCTTCAGCCTTTTGCCTTTCACCAAAACCAATTTCTTCTCTGCGAGACATGTGGCACTCCTCCTCCTCCTGCCCCAGGATGAAGTCCTCTGGCGTGGATTTAATTAGCTTTTGGGGATGGTTCATTCCTTTTCCAGGAGGTCTGTTTCAGGTTTAGGTCATTCCATTGGCCTCACCATCAACTGAAGGGCAGGTCTCCTGGCCACTCACTAATTCCCCGGGCGGAGAGGAAGGGCCTGTAAGCTGATGGTCACATTCTGTGTCCTTTAACACCCCTTAGCTGTCAGGACACGATGTGCTGAGATGGGTGGAACTTGAGTTGGAGTTTTTTAGCTGGTTTCAAATCGTATTCTCCATGAGACAATCATATGACTGCCTACCTTTCCCAACACACACATCCACACCCCTACTTCATTCATGGTAGAAGTGAAATTTTGGCAATGTATGGTTCCTTGGAGCCAACCACCTTTTCTTTCCCAAGTGTCTGGACTTGAATTTCAAGAAACTACGGGACAAAGGAGGGTAAAGGTAAGCTTTAGTTTACTCCTCTGCTTCATCAGGGAAGGAGTTTGTGAGCATAAGCATGGAGGTGCATGAAAGACGTGTTGCTGTTTGGCGCCTATCATATCCTCCCCGTGGCCAGCGCGCACACACAGTGAGCAGAAACGCTCCCCCGCCCCGCCGCCTACCTCCCCATGAGCCCTGCCTGCACCTCCCACCCAACCAGCGCAGACCGAGCAGAACTTCCCTGGGTCGCGGCCCAGCGATACGGAGCGGCCCTGGCGAGGAGCCCTGCTCTTCCCGAGTCGTGGGTGGCGCGGTGCTTGTTTCCCTCCCCTCCCTTTCCGGACCCAAACGGGGATGTATCTGGGTCAGCCTGGGAGGGGCCGGACCTGCCAGGGACCAGCGTGGGGGAAGGGGTTGGCGATGACAGCATCTTTCAGGTTTTTGGCTTCTCAAAGCTTCGCTTCGTCCAGCCTCTCACGGCGCTCTCGGCCAGTGAGGGCTGACGCTCTGGCCAGTCCAGGCCCGAGGGTGGGCGGGCGAGAGGGAGAGCCCATCCTTCCGATCTGGGCGGCACCCCCTCCCCCATGCCCTGCCAACAATTCGCCTCCCACACACGCGCGCGCGCGCGCACACACACACACACACACACACACGCACACTCTAGTCCCCAGAGCACGCTCCTCGGGCGGGCAGCAAGTCCCTCCGCCTCAGGAAAAGAGCAATGGAACAGTTCACGGCCGCCACGAGTTCCTGGTCTTCCTTCCTTTCCGGTGATAAACGGTGCGGCTACAAGCCAGCTACTGCTCAAAATGCTCCACCCACGGGCCCGAGCCCCTCTCTCCTGGCTAGGCAGGGGCCCGAGTCCGGGACCAAGGGTCCCTTAACCTCCCCAAGGTGCACAGACTGAGCGCCCGGGCAGCGGGAGGTGCAAGGGCACACGCTAAGCCTGGCTGCCTCGATTCCTCTTATGTGATCTTCTGCGCTCCGCAGTGCCAGGGAGGAGCTGGGTGTGCGGAACAACTGCGTCTTTCCCGGGTGCTTTGGCAGATACTGCTGGGTGAGGTCCGAGGGGTCATGGACCCTCCACATTCCCCTCCCTATGGGCTCCTTAGATAAGCCCAGCACCAAGGAATCAAAGCCAACAGGTCAATTCGCCAAGGTTTGCCCCTCCCTCTCTAACCTTGCCCTGCATAGACGCGGCAGCTCCAAATTTACAAGTGCTAGCTCTTCATCCCAGGGTCAGGGAGAGAAGCAAAGCAATGAGTTGAAAATCATCACTGGATTCTTGTATCCCATGCATAGGAATCTCCTTATCCCGCCCTGCCTCCCCTTATCGTTTCCCCGCATTGCACGCTTAGGGACTTGTTTGCCAGCGAATGGCCTCGGCAATCCGGGACGCGCGCTCCTGGAGCCCACGGATGCTCTTTGGCCATCAGCTTCCCTAAAGGTGCTTGTGTTCGCGTGTGCTCGAAGCCACGCAGGGGTGTTCCCCCTTCCCCGCCTCACCTCATCCCCAGACATCTCTTGCCATCATTTATGCACTGCTGTCTAAAACCCCGCGCTTCTCTCCACCCCCACCAGGCGCAGCACCCCCACCCTCAGGCGCAGGGGAACAGAGCGGACAGGGGCGCGCCTGAGGCGCGCACAGCTTTCGGGCTGCAGGCGCTTGTTGCGCCTGGGGAATTGGGCTGTGGGCGAGGCAGCCCAGGCTGGCCTTTATCTCTCGCCGGGCCCATCGTTTGAAACTTTATCAGCGAGTCTCGCCACTCGTCGCAGACGCGAGCGGGGGGCGGGGGCGCGGCGAGGCGCCGGGGGCCGTGACGAGGCGCTCCCGGAGCTGAGCGCTTCTGCTCTGGGCACGCATGGCGCCCGCACACGGAGTCTGACCTGATGCAGACGCAAGGGGGGTTAATATGAACTCCCCTCTCCGTGGAATCTGGCTCTGGCTCCCTCTGCTCTTGACCTGGCTCACCCCCGAGGTCAGCTCTTCATGGTGGTAAGTACATGCGCACCGGCGCGGGGGGATTTTAGAGATCGGAGCGGGGACCGCACTGGCCACATAGACCTTTCCTGGCTGCATTTCCTTGACGCCGCAGCAATCTCGGATTCTGGTCCGAACCCTGGCTACTGCCTTCTTATCGCCCCGTGATGAGCTCCTTCTCTTTTTTCTGGAAGATCATTTCAGCTTTGACAACTCCAAAAAACCACATTCCCCCTCAAATGAGAGCTCTGATGTTTGGTTTATTTGGATCCAGCTGAGCGACAGCAAAATCAGCCAATTTTTTATCCTGTTGAGAGAGTGCTAGCCCATCTCCAGCTCTAGCACAGTCGGGTGTGTGTGTGTGTGTGTGTGTGTGTGTGTGTCAATTCACCTTGAAAACTACAACCGTCTCCCCCGCCCCCCAAGGTAAATCGACGGGCCAATTCAGGCAGTCAGGAGTTGTAGAGCCCAAAGCGTGTGATTTTGTATTATTTCCCGTCCTTCCACATTCCTAATGCTTCACCCCAATGGGGCGGAAGAACGTGTTGCTGCCTCCAGGTAGAGACTATCGCTTTAATGCAAAGCTACAGACCCCGGGGTCTAAGACGTTACCCTGTACACAACCGTCCCCGCAAAGAGTAACTTTGCTGCTTTCCTCTGTACGTTGATCTGCAATTTATTTATTTATTTTTGCATAGTGATGGAATGTTGAAGCATAACAGGTCTTAGCATCGCTAAAAGTCCCAAAGGCAGATTCTCTCCCCGTCTAGAAACTGTTCTCCATCTGCCGACTTTCTGGTCTTGGAAAGAGACAGAGTTGACAGCCCTATAATGTCCTTGCACCTAAAAGTTTCAGAACAGACATTAAAATACTGATTCAGAGAGATCTGTTATTGTGGGCTATTTTCTAAAGAATCTGGCAAACGTAAGGGGTCTCAGCTAAATTACAGACTAGAGCAGGGAAGTTTTTAGGAAGACACTGGAGCTCTTCAAAAGAGCAAGGCAATGTGCTGTTGCGAAGAGGGGTTCAATTCCTTCCTAAGCCCGCTTTGAACAGGGAGGCGTTTAGCCTTGACACTGCTGACACAGGATCAAAGATTGATTTATCAGACTGACCATTTTTCAATAAAATGACTATTTCTGTTTCCATGGGTGTATAAACATTATTTATTGCTCAGGCTTTTTGTCACATTGTCTCTCAGCTGTCACTTAAATATATTTTTTGGAAGTCACAGCTGTAACGATTTTATGATCATATAAAATAATGAAAATACAAGAAAAAGACATTCTCCTTGTTTGATCGCTTCAAAAGACACCTATGGCAGCTTGGGTTATATAAAAGGTACCTTTCTAAACATTTCACGACTAATAGAGAACATCTGGGTAGAGATGATGATGTAATTTTTTGTTAAAGTTTCTTTTCAAAAAGTACTTTATGGAGCTATAACACTGTTTGATTCTTCCAAACATTTAGTGTCCTTAATAACAATAGAAAGAATTTTTTCCAAAGGATCTTTATAAAAGCCAAAAAGAGCTACAAAATGGAAATATTTAAAAGACTCTTCAGTAAGGAAAGAACAGCCTGTCTGTGAGGAGAGTGTACATCAGATACCAGCAGGTGTTGATGAGACAGATACAGACAGTTCTTAAGACATTCTGTCAAATAAATGGGAACGAAGAGCTTTAAGGTCAGCTTCCCCCAAAGCCAAGTCCAGACACATTGTGTCACTGAGATCTGAGCCTTCTTGAGAAAAGTCTTCCACACGTTCTCCTCAAGATATGTTGCTTCTTACCTGTCATTCACTTCCCCAAATGCCGACCTTGGCTCTGTCCCCCTACCTGGAGCATCATCTGGTGAACCTAGCTTCATGTTCAACAGTCATCACAACATCTTTGGGGTGACTTCTGCAAGATCACTCACTATGACTGCCTGCCTTGCCCGTTTCTCCACTAAATTAAAAAGTAAATATCCTTGCTTTCTAATAACACCAAAAGGATAAGGAATTCATATTTGAAAAGTGCTTTGAACTCCTTAGTCTCCCAGGAACACTAAGCCTCCTTGTTCATGTTGCCCTCACCTCTGTGTTGGTTGGTCCCTCATAGGTACATGGGAGCTACAGGTGGCTCCGCCAGGGTGATGTGCGATAATGTGCCAGGCCTGGTGAGCAGCCAGCGGCAGCTGTGTCACCGACACCCAGATGTGATGCGTGCCATTGGCCTGGGCGTGACCGAGTGGACTTCGGAATGCCAGTACCAGTTCCGCCAGCACCGCTGGAATTGCAACACTCTGGACAGGGATCACAGCCTCTTTGGCAGGGTCCTACTCCGAAGTAAGTCTCCTGCCTTCACCCAGCCCTACGGCTCTCTACTCATGCATGGCTCCCTTCACTCAGTCTTCAAAGACCCTGCTCATTTCTATTGCACTTTACTCCATCAGAAGTTTGTCCTGATGGGTGTAATTGTCCCTGTTTTATAGGTGAGGACTAGAGAAATCAAGGAACATGTCTGGAGGCTTACAAGAGGTGAATTACAAGGAAGAAGTAGAACCCCAGGCTGTTGTCTTTTCACTCTTTGCTCTGTCCATTACTACAATACTGCACATCCTCCAGGTTCAAATTTCGTCTTTAAGAGATGAGAGAGAAGGAGCCACAAGTCTCTTTTGACTTTTTCCTGGTCTTTCTGGGGCTTCCTCCAGAAGAATTTGAGCAGATCATCAGGATAGAATCTTCAAATCTTTTCTCAGCAAAAGATTATCAGTATTACAAAAACACCACGTAAGTGTTAAGGAGAGACAAATCTCTATTCACCACCTTTGACCTTCTATTCAGCAATTCGGCCTTGGGTCACCCCGCGTCTAATTTCAACAGTTTTCCTCCCAACAGATTGTAAATTCTATAAGGGCAGAAACTAACCCGTATTCCCTGCACCTTGCTTGGTGCCTTGTGTGTTGCAGGCCCTGTTCATTCATTACAATGAATGAATGGATAAACTTGTAGTGGGTATCTATCATTTTCCAGCTACATTTTAAGCAATAAGGGTAAGTATGGGGGATAGAGGTGGGAAACATGAATACATAGAGGTTTTTTTCTTTCTTAGCAGAAACCTTAAACATTTTCTAATTACATAATAAACTTCTTAAAAGTTCTGCATATGTAAAGTAGCTCACTAGCTAGTATACAATCAAAGAAAATTAATTGAAAATCGTATTTTTTTTTCAAATAATACCCATCTGCTAACCTGGCATTATTAGCACTCTCCAAAAAATACCACAGCCCATTTGCTATTAGAAAATCTGGCTGAAAACACAGCAGTTCATGTGCGAACCCCCGAAATAGGAAACTTTGTACTTGTTTTTGCCTACCCCCCCATTCCTAAGAAAATCATCCGGACTGTGCACTTGGTAATGCTTAACAGAGGGTGTTTCTATCATGTAATCATCACAGCCCTAGGGTTTTATGAGGCCAAATGCATAACTGAATGTCTCTAAAATCCCCCAAGGGCGTAGTACTCTCATTCTTAGAGTATCCCTAAAGTTAATTTACTGCGATATTCTGCAATTTTATTCTCTAGTTTGAGAACTATATTCTTCTGCATTCCTTTTGGAGTTTCAATATGACATCGCAAATTTTTGAAAGGTTAATAATAAATTCAGCTTCATGGAATTTTAAGACTTCACCTATATGATCTTGCCAGTGAATCAATTAAAGAAACTGGACCTTGTCAAAGAGAGTTTGCAAATATCTAGCACAAGTAATCTTTGGATATATTATGCATGGTTCTCAGTGTTTAAAACATATCAGGATTTTTTTTCAAAGTGCTCACAACCATTTTCCAATGATTTCAAATTAGATATACATTTGTAAAATGATCATCTCTGGATCTATTAAAATGTCTACATATTTGAATAAGATCTTTAGATCGCATATCAAAGGAAGCAATATTGACCAGTGATCCTAAAGAAAATATATCCACCAAAGCTAGGGATTCATTCATAAAATACTATAACTTAATATTGATACTATTAGTTTCTTCTGAGCTATAGAATTGCTGAGAGGAAGGAGGTTAGAACTAGAGGCAACAGCCGGGTTCACTCCTGTAATCCCAGCACTTTGGGAGGTCAAGGTGTACAGATCACTTGAGGCCAGGCGTTTGAGACCAGCCTAGTCAACATGGCAAAATCCCATGGGTGTGGGGCACATTCCCTTAATCCTAGCTACTTGGGAGGTGGAGACACGAGAATCACTTGAACCTGGGAAGCGGAGGTTGCAGTGAGCCAACACCATGCCACTGCACTCCAGCCTGGGTGACAGGAAACAGAACTAGGTTGACTTAGTCTGAGCTTCAGAGAAATAAGAGATTCTAATTTGTACTTCCTTCAGATTTTTTTCAGATAAAGCAGAATGCTTTGCCAAAGTACTCAGAATGTAAACCACTCATGCTACACAATTTCTTTCCATTCTTCACAGAAGGCCAGATTCCCTCCCAGACATTTATGCAAACTCTTGTGACTATCAGTGATGATTTTGTGTTGGTTATAGGAGGGCTGAATTTGGCCTAAAGGAGCTTATACTGGAAATAATCAAGAAATTCCAATGAAGCTATCCAAAGATTTCTACAATTAGTTGCTTAGAGAGAAATGTTACCTCTTAGAGTTGTGAGGAACACTCCTTTGGATAGCTAAATATGCTAGATAAAGAGGAAAGGCAAAGGGCAAGACCATTTATAAGGAGAACATAAAATTACCAAAATGTTCCATGGTCGTAGAGAAATGGAGAACATTTGCCTGTCTGGCTTTACAGTGTCAGAGTAAGACAGAACAATTTTTAGAAACATTTGTAATTTACTCATTCAACAGTCAGTTCCCAGTCACAGGCAGAGAAACAAGGACAGAACTAGCAAACCCAAAAATACACTTGCAAGAATACACCTCCAAAATTCTCGAATTAGCCTTAGAAAACACAAAGGTAATTAGGTCTCATCTTTGTAAATATTTTTTTATAAAGCAAATATTTTAAAAGAGAGTTGAACAACTCATAACCTTCAAGAAACCCTAGCTTCTAGAGTTTTGCCTTCCTAGGTAACAATCTCCCTATCCCAGATAAAAAACTGTGCCTATGTACTTGATAGACTTTGCTTGATTTATCTCCATACAAAAATTAGAGAAACTTCAGTAGCAACACATTAGGAAATATAGATGTCACCATTTAGATTTGGATTTTGTTTTATTTTGTGATAGCTTTAAAAAGAATCTTTCTAAGAAGAGGCCCAAGATCAAAATTTGCTTTGTTACCAAGCCAGCTCTTGAAATGTACTACTACTTCACACATAACATTTTAGTGATTCATCTAAAACACTTAACTGAAAACATCTTAGGGCTATATCTACATGGTACCAAACCGTCTGGAGGTAAAATGAAAAACTAGTCAATGTGCTACATTTTTAATATAAACAAAGGAACATCTATATAGTAATGTGTTTGAATAATAAATGACAAATATTTAGAAAAGTCATATTTTTGCTTTGGAAATTATTTCTCAAATGAAGCAGATTATGATTTGTTTTCTTTCAGCCAACAAGTTAATGTACTTGTTTGCAAGTTATACCAGGATGAATTCTGCACCTAGACAATTTATTTCTCTTGTTGCTTTCAAAATACTGTCTGGTTACCTGATATACTATCATCCACATCTTCCATGCCTTTACCATAAAAGATCACCTCATAAAATGTCTCTTCTTTCTCCTTAAAAAATAAGACTAGTACTACATACTTAAGCATTTGAGAATTTCCTCCTCTATGTGATCTCTCTAAACATGGGCACTGATTTCTAAATCCCAAACCAAGCTTTAGGAGATAAATGGCGTAACTGTGAACAAGGTATTTTCCTAAAGTGTAAAATGGATATAATAAAAATTGTATTTATCTGAAAGCCACTACCTGAGATTAAGCCACATTAGCATGTATTAGTCACCTTCTTTTACAAAACATCTCAGTTCCACTTAGAATATCTGTGATCTATATCGTATAAGTGGGGACTCTTTAAACAGCTCTGATAACCATCATATTCCCCTCTGGAGAGCACCATCTGCTACCTATGGCAAATAGTCATAGAATTGATTTTACCTAACTACAGAGCATGATTGATTCCCTTTTTTGTTGGTTAGAGGTTTGTGGGGTAAATATTTTCTGAGGGCTGAGGTAAGTGCCATTTAATATGGTGTAGATATGTTTTCCTGATTTTTAATAATGAGACTAGCAGAGCAAATATTGCAAAGGATGTATAATAAATTTTAACACGGAATGACAAACGGAAACAAGCAGGGCTTCAATGCGAAAAGGTGGTTTGCTCTCCCAGCTGTGTGGTTCAAAAAGTCACACTCCTCTTGACATATTGAATCACCGAATGGTTCTGTTTTCTGCCTTGCATTGGCATTAGGTTGTCCAGCTTCTATTTTGATTGTTAATATATTTGCCGCAGCAACCATTAATAAAAGGGCATGCTAATAACAATGAAATACAGCTCCACTTGAAAAATGAGGTGCACACGGACCCTAAAGAGCCTTATATCTGTCACTATACCACAACACCGTGTTATGAGTTACTACAGATTATTAAAATAATTTAATGTAGTTATTGCACTGAAATATGTACCTTTCAGCCTGTAAGTGAAAGTAGCCTGTGCTCTAATAAAGAACAATTCTAAGAAAGCACCCCAAAGGGTTCTTGCCCAAGTCTAATTATAGGCGGTAAATTTGTTTCCTTCCAGAAAAACCAAAGAAAAGCTTTTCACTGTCCTTTACCCAATACCAGTGATTAGTGCAGGTGTTCCAGAAGAAAGTAAATTCACCTTAATAGTTAGACATATAGTATGTAACTCGAGGATATTGCATATTGCCTTCAGCAATCTCTCAATTACTTGTGAAAGTCAATGCCAAGCCAAGCTCGCCAGTGTTAATGCAAGGGGCTGGTTACTGCCAGAATTCTCTTCCCACCTTAGTCCCTAGATTTCTTTGAATTCAGTATTTCTTTCTCAATAATTTAAATGCACGTGAGTATCTTCAGTAAGTCCTGGTTTGGAAGGATTTTTTGAGGGAAGCTGTGGTGTCATGAGTACCCAACTATATTATGGAATGATAGAATTGTGGCATTCAGACTCTAAAGTACAGAAAAAGGCCTAGAGATGCTATACTTCTCTCTTCTAGGGCTTCTAGAGCTCTCTGTTGAAACAGAGCAAGCCTGTGTTTGAAACTAATGTGAAACCAGGAGCTGAGCAAGGCCATTTGATACTCTTCATTTAAGAAGAGCTGCCATACAGATATCTAAATTGACCAAAACCTTTATTAGATGGAGGTTCAAAATATTCTTTAATTCATATTAAAGAAAGAGCCTGGGCTCTAGAAAAGAATCCTTCAAGAATATCAGTACCTTGTTGTCTAGTGGCAAAGGTTGTCAGCGACAGAGCAAGTATTAAACAATTACCATATGAAAGTTATTCAAAAATAGTGCTACCGAACCACTTTTAAGAAGAGCATTTTTGTTTCAGGTAGTCGGGAATCTGCCTTTGTTTATGCCATCTCCTCAGCTGGAGTTGTATTTGCCATCACCAGGGCCTGTAGCCAAGGAGAAGTAAAATCCTGTTCCTGTGATCCAAAGAAGATGGGAAGTGGCAAGGACAGCAAGGGCGTTTTTGACTGGGGTGGCTGCAGTGATAACATTGACTATGGGATCAAATTTGCCCGCGCATTTGTGGATGCCAAGGAAAGGAAAGGAAAGGATGCCAGAGCCCTGATGAATCTTCATAACAACAGAGCTGGCAGGAAGGTATGGAAACGCAACAGTGCTCATTTTGTAGGCCGCATGGCTTTGTAAATCACTTATGCAGAGCTTATCTTAACTTTTCTTAGAATTGATAAAATGCTGTGTAGTCACAACTTGCTACTGTCCCCCAGCTTTTAGCCATTTGCTCGGAAGAATACCAACAACTAGGTTGAAATATTCCCACCCACACTCCACCTTCCTCCCCATAGTAGTTGAAGGAGTCCACCCATTGCATTTGGCATTGTGTTGAGTCAAGTCTTTCATGGTCCCTCTGGACACTGTGTTATTTGGGGGGAAGATATTATCCGTGGGTTAGGATAGTGCTTCATCCCACATAGCAATGGTGCATTGAATGCTTACATCTAAGGGATATGAAGACCCAGAACATCTTTTCTTACATGTATCATGAAAACAACTCAACAAGCATGGTTTGTTGGCTTTTTCTAGATTTAGGGATGCCCTCTTTTGGAACCTGACCCAAGTCTCACTCATAAAAGCCCCACGTTGATTTTCTGGTGTTGGATGAGTAAGTGGACCAGGGAAAGACAAGATCCCCAAAGGGTACTCTGGCCCCTTCTCCTCTAGACCTGATTAACTTCTGGGCTCCAGTCAGTATTCACCTCCTAACCACCATTTGTTAAATGAGGAAACTGAGACCCTCAAGGTGCTCAGGGTTACAAGGAAGTTAGTAGAAAAGACTAGAAAGTCAGGTCTCAATACCTAGTCCAGGGGTGCTTTGCCCTAGGATTAAACCATTTCAGTGCCAATGTTCAGGTCCATCGATGACCCATGTCATTTGGTACGGTGGTATGACCAGAATAACTAGAGAATCTGATGCTGTACTTGATGCTTTTGGGTGGAAAGCATATACCGGCTGGGTAAATCAAATATTTGTTCAGAACAATTCTAGAATAATCTAACTGACAATAGGAAGAGATAACCATAATTTGTCTTTTATCAGCACTACATAAAAATGTGTTCGATATTAATATATAAAGAAAGATCAGCATAAAATTGAAATGTCCCCTGAGGGGCTTTAATAGGAAAAATAATAGAAAAGAATGCTGATCTGTTTGGATGAAAACCCCTTTACTAAGGCTCCTAGAGGGAACAAATCTCATTTAAAGGAAGTTGGAAGAACTCTTGCTTAGCACATGGAATAAGATGAGTGTGACCTGAACTATTTACAAATAGTACCTTTCTTGAACTTTAAAAATCAACATTCCTAATTTTCATGAATTTATGAACTTACAGCCACTATTGCCAAGAAATAGACTATGGTTGTGCAATCCTACAACTATTGGTAATTACTGTTTATGCAATGATTTGGATTTAAAAAAATTTACACTGACCTTTGTCCTAACATCGATAGTACATGTATAAGTTATAAAGTGTGATGTCTTTGATAGGAGCGTGCTGCTTAATTGTTCAAAAGGGTATATAGTTAGATTTCTCTATTTGAAAAGATAAAAGCATATGGTCAGACATTGTATCCAAAAGAACATTGACTTATCAAAATAAATGTTAATTTCACTAAATAGGTCAGTAGATATTGAATGTTTCAACTCTTCAAGACAATAGATCATAGCTATTATATTTTAGGCCCTGAATAAACACAACGTTTAGTGTAAATCACATGATTCTTCACCGTGTAGAGGTGAACAGCTGTCAGGCCTCAGATATTCTCCTGCCTGCTCTGCAAAACTTAGGAGGCTACTTTTGATTGGAATAAAAGTGCATACACTGACTTTTTAAAATGTGGCTTTAATTAATGGTGGGTGGGCAGACTTTTTCAAGGAGATGCATGATGTCAGTGAATATGAACTTTAATGAGAGTAAATGTATTGAGATAAACATGCGTCTCTAATTCTCTTCTTGCGGTCATTAGACCCCCAGTCTCTACTCCCCCTTTGTACTAGCAGAAGGTCTGTGGAATCAAAATGAGAACAGGCTGGGTTTGTGTTTGAAGGCAGGCCTCCTGAGCTAAGCCTCCAACTGGCTTGGCTCTAAAGCTCTAGAAAGCCCCCGCCTCCCAGTGCTGACAGTAACATCAGTCCACTTTTTTCTCATTCTTTGTGCTTTTTAGTATTTTTCAAATTGACCGATAAGAACATCTTCTACTTTCTAAACTTGGAGGGGTGGGAGAGAACGATACATTTTATTTTTTAAAAAACCATCTATTCTAAGATTGTTCTGTCTAGCTAATGATAAAAGTCAGAATTCATCACTGCCATTCACGATGGGCCTTAATTTTTCCCCAATATTTGAATAATTTAGTTATTATAGTAGTTGGTTAGAGCACCCTCATGTGTCTCTGTACTGTAATATCATTTTAGATCCTCTGTGCTTTATCATTTATTTTAATCACAGTTTCAGCAGAATTTATAATGATTTTTTTCTTCCATGTTTACTTGAATGCTCAGCCTCGATTGAGTCTAGTTTCCTTCCTCCAATTAGGATTATGAATAAGTACTAAAAAGATAAGTCTGCCTTGTTCAAAACAAATATTCTATCAAGAAGGAAAGTCTATAGCATCCTTCAGCAGCTCTGTTTAGGTCTAAAGAAGCCATGCTATAAAAACTTTCAAATTCTATTTTAAGATAGTTTTTGGTAAATTACATGCAAAAGATCAATATCTGCCATGTGTTTCCTTTGATGAGCTTGCAAACAAGCACCTTTTAAATTTGTCTACTCTTCTAGCCTGAGCAACATGATGGAACCCTGTCTCTATAAAAAAAATTAAAAAAATAAAATTAGCTGGGTTGGTGGTGCATCTACAGTCCTAGCTACTTAAGAGGCTGAGGTGGGAGGATCGCCTAAGCCACGGAGGCTTAGGCTACAGTGAGTCTTGATTGCACCACACTATTCCAGCCTGAGTGACAGTGCAAGAGCCTGTCTCAAAAAACAAAACAAAACAGAACAAAAGTTAGTTCATTCTTTCTTCTAAGATGAAATAATGAGATAATCACAACTTCTTTAAATGTTCCTAAGGGAAACTCTATCAAAATAACTCATATATCCAATCTTACTGCCCTTCCATCACTCTGAAAGTCTCTATAAGAGTAAGAGTTTCCATAAGAATAAGAGGAACTCCATGAAAATACTTTCCTTAAAAGGTCCCTCTAACTATAGTGAAAATAGAGGCACCTTGGTTTTAATCTTACAATATGGTGGCTTTGCTCATTGAATCTCAGTTTTCTTCATGTATAAAAGGGCATTTTGTGGTGCTACAGGAAGATAGGCAGACAGCACAGAACCTGGCATATAATAGATGCTTAATAAAAGTTCCTTTCCCTTTTGTGAAGTTAAGGTTATTTGTAACTCAGGTAACTGAGGTAGGCAGAAGTCCATCCAGCTGGAACTATTATTTAGAATTCAATCTGATCACTCCATCTATCTATAGAGTCATCTTCTGTTCAGTTAACGTACTAATAAAACCAGACATATAGCATTTTTTAATTTACAAAATATCGTCAAATGTTTTATAATTTGATCATTCCCAAACCTCTATAGGAATAAAAAATAGGATTCATATTCGTACTTTTCAGATGAGAAACTGGGCCTGAGAGGGATGGAGAGACTAAGCCAGGGTCATAGAATCACGAAGTACCAGACCCTGGGAGCTCTCATCCGCTCCTGTTCTCCCACATGCCCTTGTCTATATTTCCATATTGCCTTTGTTGAGAATTTCTGAGAAAACAAACAGTATTTCCATATGTATGGGGGCAAAGCCAGCAGCTACTGCCCTTGGAAGGTAGTTTACTGATGACTTTTTCCTTTGTGTGTGTCTTCACACATTTTCTAAAATGAATGTCTATCAGTTTTTAATGACAAGGAAAAGTTGTTTTAAGTGCTGAAAACATGACCTGCCAGTCATTGTGAGCAAACTGGAAGCAATTTAGCCTTCTTTTTGGAGGATTTGCAAAATTTCAACAAACGCTACTGCAAGTTTCAGAGCTCTGTTCTTATATTTTGGGACTAAATTTGGTTGAACAGATATTTCATTAAGGAATGACTTTAGGAAAGGCATTGGTTTTGGTACTAAATCAATGCGGAAAAGAATGAAACAAAGCAGCCCCTGACCATAAGAAACTAGATTTCAGTCAGGGAGACAAGTGTAATACAATTGCAAGGCAAGCACTGCTATGTGATATAATAAAATAACCAGCCCCAGGGCCAGCTAGCTGAGGAGATAATGGTTGTATCATAAAAAGAACTGGGTGTCTGAGCTGGAAATAAAAGATTTCCCATGGTTGAGATAGGGAAAGCACTTTCCAGGATGACGGGACTTCAAGGCAAAGACAGATACTGGAGCAGGAAGTGTATCACTAAGTTGAGGAATGACAAGAACACTAGGGTGGAGTTCAAGACTGAGAGTTAATAGGAACTGAGGCTGGAAATTTGAGGCCCAGCCAGATCTGAAGAGTCCTCTTTTTTTTTTGAGATGGGGTCTTGCTTTGTTACCCAGGCTGGAGTGCGGTAGCGCAAACTCAGCTCATTGCAGCCTGGACACCCTGGGCCCAAGCGAGCCTCCCACCTCAGTCTCAGTAGCTGGGACTACAGGCGCATTCCACCATGCCTAACTAATTTGGTTTGTTTGATTTTCTTTCTTTTTGTTTTTTGGGGTTTTCTTAGTAGAGATGAGGTTTCGCCATGTTGCCCAGGCTGGTCTTGAACTCCTGGGCTCAAAGGATCTGCCCACCTCAGCCTCTCAAAATGCTAGGATTACAGGCCTTGAGCCACTGCACTTGGCCTGGAGAGTCTCAGATACTGTGCAGAGACATTTGAATGCCACTGGGAAGGCAAGAGGAAGGCATTGAACAGTGGGAGAGAAAATTAAATACTTAAGTTTAATATTCATGCATTTGTTAATTTCTCTAGAGTCCACTTTGAAAGAGTGATAGCGATGAAAGTTCAAACCTTTTGTAATATGTTTGAATTCATAACTTAAAAAATTAGCTGGGCAAAGTGGCATGCACCTGTAATCCCAGCTACTGGGGAGGCTGAGGTGGGAGGATCACTTGAGCTCAGGAATTTGAGACCAGCTTGGGCAACATAGTGAGACCCCATGTCAGAAAAAAAAAATAGATTAACTAGGAAAATTAGGAGAAATTTGCATCTCTCTGAATTTTATTTTTAGCCTTAAATATACATATAAGTACTAATATAATAAGCTTCTGGATGTTTGTTAATATTTAAAAATTAGCATTTGGCAACTGTGTTGATATTTACATTTTCAACATGATGGTTAATATTATTATTGGCTACTCTACTCAAGAGTTCTTGACTGCGGCATTATGGAGGATAGGGCTCTGGAATCAGAAAACTGACCCTAATACTTGAGCAAAACCTTACACAGATTACCAAACTAGGGTTGCCATATAAAATAAAATATGTATGCATATACACCAGGCAGTAAGCAAGCGTAGGGGTGAGGTACCATTGTTATACACATTTTGCATATGAGGAGACTGAGGTCTAGCAGGGTGGCCAGAATCAGAAAATATATTGAATATATTTGCTCACTGAAATCAACTAAAATTCAAACTTAACTTGGCATCCTGTATTTTATATGGAGAAGCTCAGAGGGTGAGGGGGTCCAGAATTTCTAGTTCCATTCATTATCCAAACAAGCACCATCCAAGGTCAGTGCTATGGAGCACTAGGGTCTTGGAGGCAAGAAAGTGCCTCCAAAGTAAACAGACATGGATATTATACTACCTGTAGGTAAAACCTTACAAGCAAGCAAATCTAAATTCTAATAAAGACTTAAATTTTTTTTTTTTTGGTGACAGGGTCTCACCCTCTCACCCAGGCTAGTGCAATCATGAATCACTGCACTGAGCTCCAGTGATCCTCCCACCTCAGCCTCCCAAGTAGCTCAGACCAGAGGCATATGTCACTGTGCCAGACTAATTTTATTTTTATTTTTATTTTTTGTAGAGACACGTTCTTACTAAGTTGCCCAGGCTGGTCTAAAACTCCTGGGCTCAAGTGATCCTCTTGCCTTGGCCTCTCAAAGTTCTGGGATTACAGGCATGAGCCACTGCGCCTGGCCAAGACTTTTAAAAATTGATTCCTTGATGCCACTTAAAATAAATAATAATAAATAATTAATGGGTCTGACCTAAGAGAACTGGGGCATGATGGCAAGGAAATCACACTCTTAGAAAATAAGGAATATTGACCAGGCCTGGTGGCTATAATCCCAGCACTCTGGGAGGCCGAGGTGGGCAGATCACAAGATCAAGAGATTGAGACCATCCTGGCCAACATGGTGAAACCCCATCTCTACTAAAAATACAAAAATTAGCTGGGCATAGTGGCACGAGCCTGTAGTCCCTGCTACTTGGGAGGCTGAGATAGGAGAATCACTTGAACCCGGGAGGCAGAGGTTGCAGTGAGCTGAGATCACACCACTGCGCTCCAGCCTGGCGACAGAGTGAGACTTCGTCTCAAAAAAAAAAGAAAAAAAGAAAAAAGAAAGTAAGGAATATCAATAGGAAAGAAAATGGCAAAGCCATACTGAACTGCAGAGCCATGCAGTTTAATATGCTTTAACCTCCTATGCATCCTAACCCTCCCTTCAACAAGCTTGAGCATCTTTATGGGACATAAACTCCACTTAGTAAGTATTTGTTTACTTACTAGTCTCCTTAGTTCATAAAATGAAAAGCATTTTGAAAAGTTAGATCAGTTCTGCCAGCCTCACCTCTGTCTTTTTGGACCCCAAAAATATCTAATATCTAATATCGCTTGATATTAGAGATCTTTATTTATCATATGAATCAAAAACGAACCAGAAGTAAAATCCCAAGACATGGAATAACTCCTAAAAAATTGTTACAGTTCCATGTAAAGTTCTATTATTAGTGGAAAATGTTTTTGAGACTTGCCTCATTAGTCAATAAGAATTATTATACATATGGTTAGTCAATGGTAATGTTCTTGAATTCCACAAATGTAAATTCCACACCTTATATTTTCTAGCTAAGCCCACCCACAGTCACTGGTTTTAAAAAATGACAGTGCTCAAGAAATCACAGTGTCTTACTTAAGTTAATAAATGTTTGTATAAGCAAATCAAGTGCACAGTTTTTAAATAAATATTCCTTTTCTTAGTTCCAGAGTGTGTATGTTTGAAAGGTGTGAGTTGGCCCGATTTTCAGTAACTTCTATCTTAGAGATGTGGGCCTGTCAAAAGGATTTAATTGTTAATAAATGTACTTGGCTTCAAGCCAGCAGCTGAAAATTAAATTATATGTTTTTAATGAGTGTTTCCCTCAGGAAAACTGATACAGAACCAGAAATATATTAGTGACTTTGTAGAATACACCCAACTAAAAAGTGAAGAACTAACACTTCTTCAAATGCTCAAGTTGAACTAAATAATTTAGTTAAAACACAGTATATGGGGACCTAAAATAAATTCTAACTAGGATTTCTAAGGCAAGTTGTTAAGTTGGCAAATATTTTACACAGCATGAAACGGAATGCCTTCTTTCTGATAGGAAGAAAATCGGTATGATATGATACAGGGTTCATAAACTTTGCAAAACGCAGGTACCTCAAGAAAAAAAATCTCATGTTCTGCAAAGAAGTTTTACAAAGACAATGTAAGGGCTGCTTGGGCTGAGTCTTCAGAACTGACTTAAGGAACCACAACTTCATTCTCCTTAGGAGAAGTTTGTCTTCATAACTGGCAATATAATTCCTTTTAGACTATAATTAGATATGCAAACACTAAGTGTAAAAGCTTATAGAACTCACCGAATCCAAGGAACGTGAGCCCCAGAGACTGGCAAACCCTAATATGAAAAACACCAGCGGAGTGATGTCGACTTTGGTGTCAGACAGGCTTGGCTTATATCCTGCCTGCTCGGGTAATCTCACTTACTGCGTGTGAGATCTAGGGCAAGCCCCTCTATCCTGGGTGTTTCAATATCCTTATCTATAAAATGGGATAATAATAGTATATACCTTATGTGGTAGTGTGGACTAAATAAAATAGTGAATATCAAGTGCTTAGCATGATATATGGTAAGAACTTAATGAATGTGATGCCTCACTATTATAATCTGACACAAAGTTAGAGCGGATAAATATAAAATAGAATTGTTCTAGCCTACACAATGCATGTATTTTCTTCTTCCATAGCTCTTTTTTTAACAGACTTCTGTCTCTGTGGTATAGAATGCTAACATCTAGAAGTTTGTTTAAAAGAAAAAAAGAACATTAAAAGAAGAGAAGTTTCTTAAAATTTAAAATTAGAAAATAGCCTCTGCAGGTCAAAGGCTTAAATGCTCAAAATCAAAAATTTTGATTTTGGGCCACATAAAAAGTCTGCTAAGATTTTAGCACTGAAGCAGTTATGAGCCTATTGAAGAATTTTTGTTGAGAATAGTTACATATTAAGCTAAAAATGGTTTCTATGAAGCTAAACACCAAAAGAGTCCTGCTGTCCTTAGAAGTTATCAAAAAAACTACTTTTTTAGAGTAGCCATGTCACATGAGCAAGTATTTATTGGCAGGATGCCACAGAGTAAAACCTAGATGGGATTAAGGCATATGGGGAGGAGTCGGGGCTGATTACGAATTGTGCCGGCCAGTTGGTGATATTAAGAGCTGTGGGGGCTGGGAGAATTGAAAACAAGAGCATATGAGAAAGCTGAAAATGAAATCTTGACAGTGACCTGCATTAAAAATCAAAGAAGAAGGTAGAACAAGAGACTTTTTAGGAAAGATTCAAGAGACAAAATAGAAACCAGGATGTCACTGTGTCACGGGCTACGGCCTTGAGGTTCTAAAGGAAGCTTTCAGTATCCCACACTAGCAAGAGACAGCGAATCATTGTAACTGATTTTTATTCTAGTTCTTTGTCCTTCCATTGCAGAAAGAGGGCTTGCACATAGTATCAAAAGCAACAGCTTGAGCAGGGCAGAAATGTATGTCATAAAATGGGACCGTTTTCTCCCCGTCTCCTTCCAGAACATTTCAAAGTGCAAACTGACTCAAGGATGTGAACAGGACATGTAATGTTTCCCCTCTTCCTCCCAAACTTCATTACAATTGTAGTAATGGGGGAAAAATGGTTTAAATTGACACTAAGAAGAATAGGAAGAGAAATGAAAGAGCTTAATGAATTTCTGGAAGGTGGAAAGCAAATGAATAAATTGTAACTCATAAAAAGGATGGAGAAGTCACAGTCTAGAAGAATAAAAGCAAATGGGGCAACAGCCAACATGGGAGGGAAGAAGCCCTGAGAATGCCTCAGATATAGATAAGTCCTGGAGAGAAGCATAGGCCTGAAACTGAAAATTCCATCCATGGAATAGGGAACCCCAGCGCCTCCCTTCTACCCATGATCAGAACTCTGGAGAAGTCTGGCATTTAACATCCTAGGCTTTCTGGAGTTAGAGTCCTCAGCATAAGAGCCAGTGTCCTGGGTGCAGTGGCACCTGCCTGTAGTCCCAACTGTTTGGGAGGCCGAGGCAGGAGGATCCCTGGAGCCCAGGAGTTCAGGGCTGGAGTGCTCTATTATGGTGCCTATGAATAGTCACTGCACTCCAGCCTGGGCAGCACAGCAAGGCCTCATCTCAAAAAATAGTCAGTGTCCTGCAAACTCACCAAAAAGCAACATTTTTTGGTCCACAGGCTCCACTTCTACAACTAGAGTTCCTAAATGCCTTTTTACTACTTCATTCTTAAATATGAAGAGACTGTCCAAGGATGATCATATATTTGATTCAATACAGCAGCACGAAAGGAAAAAACAAAAGAAATTGCAGGAAAATGACTCCAGCGAAAAAGCAAGGATGATAAGAGAAACTTTTTACAGCCTAATCAGTCTGTCTCCTCACAGTGATACAAAATATTAACACCCACAAATAAGAATCGAAGCTTTGAAAAAGTGAAATTAGAGAACAAGAAAGAATTTGGAAGAAATAAACTCTCAGAAAGTACATCAAAAAGCCCAAAAGATAAATGTTTAAGGAGGCCCATAAACGCCCCTTGCTGTTTTCCACTTGAGTTTGAAACCAACTGGAAAATGGACAAATGGATGGACTAAAAGTGTCAGTTTCGTGATTGAAGAAAATGCTGCCCTAGAGGATGTGGCCTGAAGCACAGTGCTCTCTAGCAGCCCAACCCTGAGCCAGGCAGACTCACCTGTCACAGACTGGCCCTCAGAGCCCCTGCAGCAAGGGAGCCACGTGCTGGTTGGTAAGAGCTGATCATAACTCATTTCCACAGGCTACCAGATCCCCAAATAGAAAGAAACTAGGCACGCAAGCCCTGCTTCTTCCTTCCAGTTGGACAAATCACTTCTCTTCCTCTGGGGAGATGTAAGTAAGGGGGAGGAAAGAGCCAAGAGTGTTACTCTGATGGAATTTCTTCCTCAAGAAATCAGGAAGAAAGTATTGAAAACAGATGAGAGAAAACATAAGTGACATAGAGGACCAGTTCAGAAATTTGGCAACCTGCTAATTAGAATGCCATTAAAAAAAATAATAATGGCTGGGCAAGGTGGCTCATGCCTATAATCTCAGCACTTTGGAAGGCTGAAGTGGGTGGATCACCTGAGGTCAGGAGTTCAAGACCAGCCTGGCCAGCATGGTGAAACCCCAACTCTACTAAAAATACAAAAAATTAGCTGGGCATGGTGGTGGGTGCCTGTAATCCCAGCTGCTGGGGAGGCTGAGACAGGAGAATCGCTTGAACCCAGGAGGTGGGGGTTGCAGTGAGCCAAGATCACACCAGTGTACTCCAGCCTGGGCAACAAGAGCAAAACTCCATCTGAAAAAAGAAAAAGTAGAGGAGAGGAAAATATTAAAGAGAATGTCTCAGTGCTGAAGACATGACGGTCCAGATTGAAAGGGTCTGCTGAGTACTGAACAAGATTAATGGGAGACAATATTATGATATTTTAGAACCCAAGAATAAGGAAAAGATTCTGGAAACTTTCATAGGGGAAAAAAAATACAAAGTGAAATGAAAACAAGAACAAATTTATTTTCAAAGAATCCACCAGACTTCCCATATCAGACTTCCCATCTGCAACATTAGAAGCCAAAAACCTGAGGAGATATACTTTCAAAGTTTTTAATCCAGAATTCTATACCCAGCCAAGCTATTAATCAAGTGTGAAGGCTGAAGACATGTCAGACATGCAAGAATTCAGAAAATGCATCCACCTTGAAGGAGTTATTCAACACTGTACTGCAGCAAAAAGGAGGAATACATCAACAGAGAAAACATGGCATCTAGGATACAGTGTGTCCAGCTAGGAGGGCACGGTGTTAAGTCTGGGCTGTGGAGCCAATCCTGGTTGGAGCAAGCGGATGAAAGACTGTGGATGTCCCCAGGAAATGAGGAGAAGTGACGGAGCAGGTGGAACAATTGTGAGAGTGGAAAACATGAGGTGACAGTCAATGCAATTGGTAGCAGATAAAATTAGAAAACACCCAACTTCACTTTAAGAACATCCTTCATTGATACAAAGGTTTGTGATCTTGGGCCAGAGATAACGAACTGCAATCCTGGCACAGTTCTCGGCTGTGCAGTTAATAACATTATATAGATGTTTATTGACTTAAAATTTAGAATCAAAATTTACTTAATTATAATTACAGAACAGAGGTCCTCCACTTTAGTCACTCATTCTTTCATCATCCAAATAAAATGTCTCCAGCCTCTCCTTCAGCAGCTGTGCATGGGAAACCACTGCCCCACCTCAACCAAGCTCCTTGCCCAGTGCCTCTGAAGACCCAGGGGGAGTCTCCTGCTGCTATAGCCTGCTGCTCTGGTGTGGCCCACTTATCCACTGATCCATTGCTGCTTGGGTTGGACACTGGCCACCACCCATCTTTCATTCCCTCCAAAGCAGCACTAGCAGAGATTATCACTCATGGCACATTTTCCTGGAGATTCCGATGTTTTGGAGGCATAGGGTAAGAAACAATTTCTAGTTGAAAAACAATTTCCCCATTCTTAGAAACGTAATGCCCGCTTCTGTCCCAGGAGTTTTTCACTACTGTAACCCTTCATAGGCTCCAGACTCCTGCCACGGTGCACAGGTTTCTCACCTTCTCCTCTGCATCCCCGGGTCTGGATGATTCTGAACCCTGACTGCATATTAGAATCAATCACCTCCAGCACTTTGGGAGGCTGAGGTGGGCAGATCACGAGGTCAGAAGATCGAGACCATCCTGGCCAACATGGTAAAACCCCATTTCTACTAAAAAATTAGCCAGGTGTGGTGGCATGCACCTGTAGTCCCAGTTACTCAGGAGGCTGAGGCAGGGGAATCACTTGAAACTGGGAGGTGGAGGTTGCAGTGAGCCAAGATCATGCCACTGCATTCCAGCCAAGATGGTGCCACTGCACTCCAGCCTGGTGACAGAGACTCTGTCTCAAAAAAAAGAATCAATCACCTGAAGAACCACAAGTACCTTGTACCTTCAAGGCCCAGGCCTCACATCCACCCGAGGTTCTGATTTACCCAGTCTGGGGAGAGGCTGGAAATGATTCTCAGGTGATTTTAATGTGTAGCCAGGAGTGACACCCACTGACCTGCCCTCTCCAGTTGCCAGGGAGACATCCTCGAATTCCTGTTATTTTACTATGTGGAGTAGTTTCACTCTTTTTGTTTCCCCCTGTCTTTCAAGACCATGAGATGCCTCAAACTGCAGCCAGATTGTAAAAGAACATATTTTCCCTTTTTCCGCCAGCTACACACACATATGCAGGCCTTTAAAAAGGGGATCATACCACGTATATTGTTCTGCATTTGGCTTTTATCACGACTTTTTTTCCTGCCTGTAAGACTGATCTACTTCATTGTTCAGAGACCACATAACATTCCATTATTAAGCACATACCATAATTAGCAATTTTCCTATTGATATCATTTGGGTTTTTCCTCATATTTTGCCATTATTAATTATGCAATAGCTGCATGAAGATCCATGTAGGTGTGTATCCTTCCAAACTTGTGCAGATGTTTCCAGAGTAGAATCACCAGGTCAAGATTATGTACATTTAACATTTTTGCAGGTAATGCAAAAACACTTTTCATTTAAATGATGTTTCACTATACTCTCCAACCAATGGTTTGTTAAAGCATCTCTTCCCCTGGACTCTTACTAACACCAAACATTATCAGTCTTTTTACTGTTTTACTATTTTTTTATTCTTAAAATTTTTAAAAATTGACATTTTTACTATTTTTGCTAGGCAAAAAAAGGTGTATTATTTCAGTTTGTATTTCTCTAATTACTAATGAAATTGAACATCTTGCTGTCCTTTTGTTAGTTCTTTCTATTTCTTCTGTGAATTGTCTAATAAATTTGTAATGATTAGTAGTTTGGATGCAATGTAATCCCCCACTATTTCTCTACCTCTTCTTCCTCCTCTGCCCCTTTATAACAACTATGTAATATTTTAAGTTAATTCTTGATTATTCAAAAGAATGGAGGGGGCCAGGCACGGTGGCTTATGCCTGTAATCCCAGCACTTTGGGAGGCAGAGGCAGCCAGATCACCTAAGGTCTGGAGTTCATGACCAGCCTGGCCAACATGGTGAAATCCCGCCTCTACAAAAAAAAAAAAAAAAAAAAAAAAAAAAAAAAGCCAGGCATAGTGGCGTGTACTTGTAATCCCAGCTACTCAGGAAGCTGAGGTAGGAGAATCACCTGAACCCAGGAGGCGGAGGTTGCAGTGAGCCGAGATCACGCCATTGCACTCCAGCCTGGGTGACAAGAGCAAGACTCCATCTCAAAAAGAAAAGAAAAGAATGAAGGGAAACAGAATGCATAATTCAAAATCACGATGTGATTTATAGTAAAATTTTAAGTGTATTTTTAGAAATAGCACAGATCTGAGAGTCACATCTTTGTTCTACCTCTGAATAGCTGTGTGACTAGGGATTTTACTTTCCTCATAGAGCCCTGGTTTTCATAACCATAGAACGGGAATGATAACTTTCTTTGCTTATGGTGATAATTAGATAATGTGTGTAAACCCCTGGTGTGGAGCCTGGCACATAGTTAGGCACTCAATAAGTGGTTGTTATTGTTACCATGTTATAACATTTGAATACTGGAGTTGTTCTAAACTAGGAATCCTCATTGTGAGTTTCTTGCTCCCATATCCTTACTCTTCCCTCAGTTACTCTTGAAAACAGGCTGCCTTGGCTTACATTCTCCTCCCTCTGCCTCTCTGACTGAGTGCGGTTTTATCCACTTCAAGGTTAAAGGTTTGAATTTCAAGTCTGCAAACTCAGTAGGTAGAAGAAATGAACATAGCCCCAAACTGATTGAGCACTGAACACACTGTGCATTAACAGTGGGTGCTGGAGACGTGAGCAAGCCCAATACCGGAGAAGCTGTCTCACTTTCCCCCCGGGTTAATTGTCAAATAAAGCCTGTCATTAATCCACAATCAAGAACTGCCCATGGTACCTGTCGAAATACTTTCTACCACAAGTAACAGATCCCAAAGGCACTAAAACAAGGAGGAAAGTTTACTGACTGGATCACAAAGTCTGGTGGTAGGGCAGGTCTAAAGTGGGCTCACTGAGCGGCTCAGCAGCATCCCCAGGACCCAGATCTTCACATCTGTCACGTGTGTCTGCAGCTTGCTGCCTGTCGGCGTTGCTGCCCTCACGTCCCAAGAGGCTGCTACAGAAAACGGCATCTAGAGACGGAGACAAGGTGTTTCTCCTCATGTGCCTCTTTCATTTTATGTTATTTTTGAGACAGGGTCTCACTCTTTCACCCAGCCTGGGGTACAGTGATGCAATCATGGCTCACTGTAGCCTTGAACACCAGGCTCAAACGATCCTCCCACCTCGGCCTCCCAAGTAGCTGAGACCATAGGCGCATGCCACCACCTTTTTTCTTTTTTTTAGAAATGGAATCTCACTATGCTGCCCAGGCTGTTCTTGAACTCCTGGGATCAAGCGATCCTCCTGCCTCAGTCTCCCAAAGTGCTGGGATTACAGGCATAAGCCACCGTGCCCTCACCTCACATGTCTCTTTTAAAAAGTGAAGAAACATTTTTTGACAAGACTCCTAAGAGATTTCTCCTATCATAGGATTGGCCCAAATTGAATCGCCACATGCTCCAAGCTGGAAAAAAATTACTGTCAGGACAGTGAAATTACTATTAGTGATTTGGACTACTCTGGGGTCGGGAGTCCTTTATAACACAAGGCTAACCAACACCTGAACAAAATGTTAGCAAGGAAGGGAGGAGGTTACACAGATGACCCTGTCTGTCACCACATTATTTTTAAGGATTTATAATGTTATTTTTTAAGATACAATTTTAAATTAATATGCAAATTCTTCAGTTAATTACGTAAAAATGTCAGCTTTGAAGTTTATGATCTGGAAATTCAGCATTAGAAAGAGAGGGCAGACCAGGCCCATTGGCTCACACCTATAATCCCTCAAGAGTTAGGGACCAGCCCCAGCAACACAGTGAGACCCCCATCTCCACAAAACATTTTTAAAACTTAGCTGGGCATGGTGGCATGCACCTGTAGTCCTAGCTATGCAGGAGGCTGAGGCAGGAGGATCGCTTGAGCCCAGGAGTTCAAGGCTGCAGCGAGCTACGGTCACACCACTGCACTCCAGCCTGGGCGGCAGGGTGAGATTCTGTCTCAAAAAAAAAAAGGAAAGAAAGAAAAGGAGGAATAGTAATATTTCCTGTCATTTTTAAAGTTAGAAGTATTACCTATGATTAAATACCTAGATTTAAAAAGAATAAGCTTGGAAGAATGAGCATTCATATCTAATTCCCAAGTACTTGATGTGGAGTGAGTTTTGTGTGGTGCTCTCTAAGATTTTAGGAGGGGCAGCTCTTGGACAGGTGAGAGCCACATGGGGCAGAGTGGTAGAGCTCAGATGGCACTCCAGGGTTGTATATGTGGCAGAGGCCTGCCCTCCAGGCCATAGTGTGAGCCTCCTACCAAACACCCATAATATAAAGATGGGGGTGGGGTGCATGGGGCAGTGTAATTCCGAAGAGGAAGTTCATCTAAGACATCCTTTAAAGATGCCTGGATCCCTGCAACTGGGAGAGCCAAGCTAAGCACATGCCTCCTGCTCACTTCTCCATCCTTGCCCTCCAGGGCTGGCTCGTGCTGAGAAGGATAGATTTCAGATGTACTGGGTGCACCATCCACAATGGAGCTGGGGGTAAAGTGGGAAAGATACCTAGTGCCAAGGCCCGACCCGGGGAGAGTGGGAGTGAATTCCTATTACTGAGCTTGGGCAAGTCAGCTGCCTTCCCGATCCCTGGTTCCTCATCTATAAAACAGGAAGAGCAATAGATCAAAGTTGCTGTGAGGACCATGAGCAATAATAATCTCTTCACTTGGGTGAGCGAAGGAGAAACGGGCCAGGGCGGGATAACTCACCAAATTGCTTTGGGGAAAGTGCTGCTCTGCTGGCTCATGAAGACAAAGCAGAAGCTCCCCTGGAAGTTTCAGGCCCACCTGTCCCCTCTCCTCTCCACACGCCTCACACCCACAGAAAAGGGGTCTCCATATTGGGAACCAGCCGAGATGAGCTTGTCCCAGTTTCCTTTGCTTCCTCTCTAAGAAAGATCAGAGCAAACCTAGCCCTGTCATCTAAGCTGAATCTCCCCAGGCTACTGTCAGCCTCAGGGCTGCTAACCGACTTTCCAGTACAGCCTGGCTCTGTCTTTTCCTGGCTGTGTAACTTTGGGCAAGTGCTTCAGCCTCTCTCAGTCTTGCTTCTCAGTCATCTGCAAAAGAAATACGGTAGCACAGGACTGCTGTAGTACCAATTACTATGATTGGCTTATTGAAGGATTTGGACTTAGCAATTATTTTATTAATCTAATATGCATAATGGCATGCATTTTTATTTTCTTTTCTTTTAAACTGGACAGCATTAATTAAATAGTATTAGAAAATAATTCAATCCCTCACTCTTCAAACTGGCCACATGCCCTATTAAATAGTGAGGTTTCCATTATACCGATAGCCAGTGGGGTACACAGTTAGGCGCTATCCCTCCCCTCTCTACCCACCGCCCTGGTCTGCTGTCGTCAGGACAGTGGCTGATGTGGCTAGCAAGTGACAAGCAGTGGATCAACATCTCCCAGGCACTCGCCCCAGGATCCAGCATCCTGAGGGTCACTTCTGTATTGCTGGGAGGTAAGGAGAGTTGTAGCATGTGTCACCTGCTCCAAGCCACCTCACTGAACTTGCCCCTGTCTTTTCTGGCAGTCTGTAAAGCGGTTCTTGAAACAAGAGTGCAAGTGCCACGGGGTGAGCGGCTCGTGTTCTCTCAGGACATGCTGGCTGGCCATGGCCGACTTCAGGAAAACGGGCGATTATCTCTGGAGGAAGTACAATGGGGCCATCCAGGTGGTCATGAACCAGGACGGCACGGGTTTCACTGTGGCTAACGAGAGGTTTAAGAAGCCAACAAAAAACGACCTCGTGTATTTTGAGAATTCTCCAGACTACTGTATCAGGGACCGAGAGACAGGTAAGTTCATACATTTTCTTCATAGCACCCAATTCTTTCAACAATTGATACTCCACAATTTAAATGAGATTCTGTATTTTCAGCCTGCTCCCTTTAGGTTTGAAGCTCATGACCCTTAACATTCTTATTGAAACTGCACAGGGCTGAGCCCGGCAGCTCACACCTGGAATCCCAGCATTTTGGGAGGCCAAGGTGGGCAGGCTGCTTGGGCTCAGGAGTTCAGGAAAAGCCTGGGCAACATGGTGAAACCCTGACTCCACCAAAAATGCAAAAAATTAGCTGGGCATGGTGGTGCACATCTGTGGTCCCAGCTACTCAGGAGGCTGAGGTGGGAGGATCGCTTGAGCCCAGGAGACAGAGGTTGCAGTGAGAAGAGAGCGTACCACTGCAGTTTAGCCTGGGTGAAAATTTGAGCAAGAAAGACAGAGAGAGAGAGAGAGAGAGAGAAGGAGGGAGAGAGGGAAACAGGGAGAGAGGATGGAAGGAAGGGGAAAGAAAGAAAAGAAATGAAACAAAACTGCACAGAGAGCTCTCCTAAGCAACTGGAGAAATGGGTTGACAGTGCACAGATTCTGGAGAAATGGAAACTCAACAATGTCTGGGGCAAAACATCAAGATACTCAGATTAGCAAAATTCTTCAGCTTCGGCAGATTTCTAATTAGTAGACTATGTACACTGGGGAGAGCAGTCCAGCATCTCTCATATGATCCTGAAGCTGAGAGCAGGATACATTAAATCCCACCTCTGTGACTATGGAACATGGTCCCAGGGCTTTAAATGTACTCTTCTGAAATCTGCCCTACTTCACCTTCCCTGCTCTTTTCAATATGCTTACAAATTGCCAAAGATAAAAAGCAAGAATTTATCCTCACCCTCTTGGCTGTAGGTGGACAGTGTATAATAAAGGCTGTGTCTGAGGCCCTTCATTTATTAAAGCCACACCATTCCCTTCCAGACAGTACCTTCTCTATCCCTCAAAGAACAGCTCTGTCAGCTTCAACACCGCAGCTGTTCCACCTATCCGGCTTACATATGCTCATGCTCCACCCTTCACTCCTCCTGATCAATCCTGAACTCCAGGTTTAGCTCATTCTTTGTAAAGATTCTAGTGCAAAATAAGAATGAGTACAAGTCTAAGTTCATAGGAGGCGATAGGAGTCCACAGCCCAAGTCAATTTCTAAAACTTGGTAGGAAGCAAAGGAATTCATTATCAGAAAAAATAAAAGTCCTCTAATATAGAGTCTGAGTTTTTTTTTTTAAATTTCAAAATAATTGCAGAGGCACCAATAAAACAGTGTAGATGGCAGCTAGCTGTCAATTAGATTGACCAAGAGGCAAGGTTACCAGAGCATGTCACAAGGAGGCCAAAGCCTTTTTTCTTTTTTCTTTTTTTGCCCCTGAGTGGTTGAATTACCTTCATGGTTTGATGAGCTAGTGCTCTGCAGCATTTGAGCAGGTTGCTACATGCAATCCAGGGATTAATGACGATTGAGCAGAGGACCAGATGCTGTGCCCCACTGCATTCCTGACATGCTTTGGGACCTCTAACAAGTCATCCTACCTGTCAGGCCAAAGTTATAGCCGAATCACCATGAAACCTGTGTTTGGATACAGGATTGTCCAAGGGTTCTGACCCCCCTCTGCCAGTCACTAGCTGTTTAACCTCAGCCTCCTCACACCAAGCATGGAGATGCTGCTGTCTTGATCATTTAAGTCCTATGCATTGACTTCTGTGCACTGGGTACTGGGCTGAGATCCTTGCACATTTGGTCTTATTTTATCCTTCCAGAAGGATCCTTACAGCAGCCCGATGACATCAATGCATTGAAACTTGTAACTGACCAAAAATAAATAAATAAAAAGAATAAGAAGTTTGCTCCTGGATGACCAACACCAACCAAGAACCACATTTGTATCTTATTTTTTAAGTCAGACAAGCAACCCTAGATACCATCTTCTCCATTGTACAGATAAGAAAAGTGAAGGACCCACTCACGATCTCACTGGTAGGAGGGGGTGGATGTCTGACCCCTTGGCCTGTGCTTTGACCCTGTTATTACACACTTGCGCCTGCCTGCCTCCCAGGACACATATGTGGAAAGGCCTTGCGGGGGGAAACAAAACCTTATTTCAAATATGAGAGGAACTTCTTCCCCAGCACATCTTTTCTGCTTCTTTGGATGGAAGAAGTTTGCACAGGGAAGCAAGCTGGTATACCTGAGGAATATGTACTGCGTTAGGTGTAACAGGCATGACATTTATTGTCAATGAAATATAGACCATATATTTCTTTTACCCCACAGAGGTGATGCTGAATCTAATCCCTGCTGCGTCTTCAAGTTACTCAGTTATTCTTGTGTACTCTGCTTTTTCTCCTCTTTGTATTAGAAAGAAATTCTGTTTCTTAATCCTAAACAGTAACTATACCTGTAGTACCCATCACATGCCAGGGCTGCAGCTACCTTCTCTCGTGGATTCTCGAACAAAGTCTATAAGGTGAGTGTGTTATTATCTTATGGGAAGAAACTGAAGCTCTGAGGGTTAAAGATTTTCCCCAACCACTTGTGGACGGTAAGAGGCAGAGCAGGGACTTAAACCTGAGCCTGGCTGTATTCTCTCTTTTCTTTCCCTTCTTTCCCTTCCTTCTCTTTCTTTTCCTTCCTTCTTTTCTTTCTTTCCTTTCCTTCCTCCTCTCTCCTTCCTTCTCTTTCCTTCCTTCCCTCCCTCATTCTCTCCTTTTTCTTTCTTTCTCTTTCTTTCTTTTTTCTTTCTCTCTCTTTCTTTCTTTCTCAGAGTCTTGCTATGTCACCAAGGCTTGAGTGTAGTGGCGTGTTCTTAGCTCACTGCAACCTCAGCCTGCCAGGTTCAAGCAATTCTCCTGCCTCACCCTCCCGAGTAGCTGGGATTACAGGCATGAGCTACCACGCCTAGCTAATTTTTGTATTTTTAGTAGAGACAGGGTTTCACCATGTTGGCCAGGCTGGTCTCGAACTCCTGACCTCAAGAGATCCACCCGCCTCAGCCTCTCAAAGTGCTGGGATTACAGGCATGAGCCACCGTGCCTGGCTGTGGCTGTCTTTCTGTCTTTTCAACAACCATTTCACTCCGCCTCTAGCTGCACCAGGTACAAAGCACATAGCCGCAGGTGCTAGCTTTCTGAAGGAAGCTATATAACTTATTTTCTCTATTAATTTATCTCCCTTCTATCTGAGACAAATTTTAGCTTATCTGACTTTAAAAGATATGAAATTGATTCTCAGTTGGTGTTGATTAACCAAGATCTACCCTATTCTTTTTTTTTTTTTTAAGTTGCCAGTTCCAATGTATTGGATCAGATTTCCAGTAAGATTCCTAGATTATTTATAAATTATTTGAACTGTACTTAGTTAATGTAGCTTTTGGCTGAGCCTAAGAAAATACCAAAGTTGTCGATGCAAACCTTGCAATACTTCTTTTTAATGCTATTGACCATCAGATGATTATTTTAGTAAAAATATGATTTAGGATATTCGATATTATGTAAGCACAAGTCCAGATTGTTAAAATATTTTTTTCATTGTATATATTAGGAGTCATGTGCAGATAGCCAAACGTATGAGATGCAAATTTTATCTGATAAAACCCGCTTCCACACATATGGCTACTGAGGGCCTTGCTCTTGGTTATGTGACCAATGGCCTTTTAAACATGAGTCTTGACCAGGCATGGTGGCTCACGTCTATAATCCTGTACCTTGGGAGGCCAAGGTGAGAGGATCACTTGAGGCCAGGAGTTCAAAACCAGCCTGGGTAACATAGCGAAACCTCATCTCTAAAAAATAAAAACGAAATAAAGTTGAGGCTTTATCCTGGCCATTTTCCACTAGAAACTTCTGTAGCATGTGCTCTAGCAAGTCAGTCACAACAGGTGCAGAAGAGAACACAGTCATCCTGGAATGGCCTCTAACCTCTGTTAGTGGAGGCGGGGGTGTAACAGAGAATCTGAGACCTGTAAGAAGGGGGCTTTCTGCCTTTAACTCACAGTGGGATCTGGGAGCCTCTCTCTTCTCAGAATGACAGTGTTGGGTCAGTGTGTCATCTTCTCAGTCTGCACTGAAGAGCCACCCAGCACGCACACATAATTGAGTAAGCACACCACTGAGGGTCCCCCTCCTCACCGTGCTGAAATCCCACTGCATTAGGAAAGGCCTGTTTTCTGGTAAATGGAACTCTCACATGCTCAAAATGGGCTATCATCCTGGGGTAGCCAGACTCCAAAACAAGTCAAAAGTTTGCAGTCATATTTAAATCAAGTAATTAATATAGAATTTCTTGTTTTTCGTTTTCTCTTTTAAAATTGGCATTAACCTTTCCTG
The DNA here is from genome assembly GCF_030222135.1 of Aotus nancymaae. Lineage (NCBI taxonomy): Eukaryota > Metazoa > Chordata > Mammalia > Primates > Aotidae > Aotus > Aotus nancymaae. The sequence continues at coordinate 39,170,501 of NW_026988413.1, forward strand.
ACATTGCATCGCATACTGCTCGCCCTGCTTTGTTGTGGTTATTTTGTTCGGTTTGGCTTCTTTCTTTGCTTTCAATCATTGCTTTTGTTTTTAAATCACACACACTTAATATTCAACTTAGTGGGCACCTTCTACTTGCCGGCACTGGGGAAGCAATGGTGGTGAGCAGATTGAATATTATTAGGGAATCAGTATTTGGAACTGACTGGCTTGCTCTTGCTGGTCAGCAGCTGCTTTCTGTCCAAGGTAGCTTGTTGACTGATGTGAGCTGGCTCATTTTTACCAATTAGGTTTGTGCAATTGATGTAGTTTACAGGTCTAGTCTACTTTTTCCAAAGAAAGTGGCTCTTCAGAAACCTATTGAACCAGCATCTCAGGGAGCTGTTCCTGAAATTCTATATGTTTTTCTTTCTTCATCATTTTAATTTTTTATCATTGCTCTGTTGCCCAGACTGGAGTGCAGTGGCACCATCGTGGCTCACTGCAGGCTCCAACTCCTGAGCTCAAGTGATCCTCCCACCTCAGCCTCCTGAGTGGCTGAGACCACAAGTGCTGCCTCTGCAAGCAAGCTTTACAAACTTGTACACATCAAAGTTTGAAAAAAATCAATGATTTAGGTAGCCTGTGATTCCTTTTTTTTTTCCTAATAATTCCTAATTTTCCCTAAGCATTAATTCAGGAATTCAGGGAAACATACCTTTTTTTTTTTTTTTTTTTTTTTAGTACCTGATTTCTTGCTAAGGAAAAAATATTTCCTCATTTGAGGAACTCTAGATAAATATCACCCCAAAAAACATCACCCACCATGCCCAGTATAAGAGTCATTCTTTCACTTTCAGGCCCTGCATCCTCAGGAACACTCTTTGACTCCAAATAAACAAAATTATTTCAGCCATCGAAGCTTTCACTGACAACAGTTACCAAGTCAGCCTCTAGAGAAGTCCTGAAATAATCAGGCTAGTGAACTTTGATGAGAAAAATTGCAGAGTTGAGACCCCAGGTTACTCCTGGATGGGGACAAACATAGCTGGAGACAGATGATGGGAACATTTATTGAGTTTCTACTGCAAGTCAGGCCCTGCGCTACACATCTATGTGCATATTCTATGACTCTTCAAGGTAATTACCTCCATTTATAAAGAAGGAAAGTGAGGTTCCAAAAAGTTACCTAACTTGCCCAAGATGGCATGATCTGTAAGTGGGAATAAAAAAATAAAAACAAAAATCCATACCTTTTCCACTGTGCCACTTAACCACCTGGGGTGTGTGTGTGTGTGTGTGTGTGTTTGTGTGTGTGTGGGGTTGGGGGTAGGTCCTATGTGATGAAGAGGCAGCATGAGGACATGGGAACTTTATGGGGTGAGATGCCCACAAAAAGGGGAGGTCAAAAGTAATCAGAATCAAGGTTTGCCCACATTTTGGTCAGGTTGCCTTGAAGTTCTTTTCAATTACAAGCCCCTCAAATTTTCCAAAGTGTAAATGTCTTTGATTGCTTCTAAGAAATAGTAAGCTTAAAAACCAATTAAGGAAGATATTATTACGGCAAGAACAACAGCAAAAGACATCCTCCTCTAAGTCTTCAGTGGAAGAAAGTGAGTGCTCTAAGGTTCGACTATAATCACTCCCTCATGCAGCTCAGATCTGAAGAGTATGTACAACTGTGTGATGTTGTGCATGTGACATTTTGCAGGCCAAATTGCAGGCTAGATCTCGGAAGCCGGACTTTCTGGGATGAGTATCCTGGTGGCTCTGTGGTTATCTACTCTGGTTATTGCTTCAGGCATCTGTAAATCAAAGAAGCCCTTAAGTTATAGATAGGTTCATCTCTAACTGAGGAATGCTGCTGCCCTCCTCTCCAGAGAATGTGTCTGCACCTAATCACAGGCCACTTTCACTGGTTATGATGTCAAAACCCCCACCTGGGCCAGAGGTCACCCTGAGGTCTCCTCTCCAACCGCAGGAAAAAGCAACCCTCCACCTCTTCTCCAGTCAAGTTCAAAAAACACATGGAGCTCAATGTTGTTTAACTTGTTGCCTTTGGAAAACCCAAAAGCCTGGCTGACAACTTCAGGCTGTGAATGGTGTAAGCGTTGAGGTATCACTTTTTCTCCACATAAATCTTATTTGGCAAACAGAACTCAGAACCCATGGGAACACAATCCTGATTATGGTTTTCAGAACCTGGGGTTCTCTCATGCCCAGTAGTGTGACCTGCTTTGCAGAAGCTCACGAATGCCGGGATTGTGTCCCACCAGCTGATTTTAAAAAAAGGGAACATGTTTTTAATGATTAAACATGATTAAAAATATGTTAGCCAATAGCAATGCGTGGGTCTTACTTAGATACTGATATGTGAAGTTCTAACCGGTACACCTTATGTCCCTCATTTCTTCACTGCATAAATATTCATGGACATCCTCCCATGTGCCAGATGCTCATATAATCCCCGGGAATGCAGGGTTGAGGAAAACAGACTCAGTCCCTACCCTTGTGGCTTCATTGACTTCATGGTCCTTGAAGCAGTATCCAGGCAATGGGACACAGGCTAGGTGCTGCAACCCTCACACTGGGACAGGAGAGTGGTTTTGCTTAGGTTTCAGTCCTGTTGCATTGCTCTGTTACAAGGTTTTATCTTATATATGTCATTTTGACAAGGTAAAGAATAAGTTATTCATCTCTTTCTTCTTTGAGACATAGAAATTCATGAATTGATATCTAAAAGGTCTTAAGATAGCTAGACCAGAAGAGAATTGTAGAACACAATGTTTCACTGAGGCTTATCAGTCACCATTTTCATGGCTAGTTATTGATTATGCTGTATAATTAGTATTAATTACTATCCATCGAGGCCTCTTTTCAAATTCTTTAGTGGCATATGGTAAAATTAGCCTTTCCCTCCTTCCCAAAACACTCTTATTTCCTTGACTTCTACAACACCTTACTCTTCTGCTTTTCCTCCTGCTTCAATAACTGGTCCTTTTTGATTTCAGTTGCTAGTTTCTCCTTCTCCAAATTTCAAAGATCTTCCAGGCTGTCCGAATCCTCTTTGCTCTCTCTGAATTTTCTCACTGGTTTAGTCTCTCCATTTCTGTGGCTTTAAATGTTGTCCCTGTCCTTGTCTGCCTTCTGTAGCATCATCCTATATCTGATTCCCTGCTTGACGGCTTCACCCAGATTTCACATAATTATATCAACCTGCTTCTGCTCGAAACTGGACTCCTTATTTGCCCTGTCCCCTGAAACTTGTTTTCCCCCAGCCCTCCTCATCTCAGAAAATGGCACCGCCACCCACTTCTGTGGTCAAGTATCAACCTGAGAGTCATTCCTTACACTCCTTCCTTCCCACCTCCATCATCCCGGGTACCACTGGGACCTCTTAAATGTATCAAGGACCTGTCTGCTTCTCCATCCTCACTGCCACCCCCTAGGGGCCAAACAGAGCTATGTTCTTTTGTTCATAGCATGTGCCATAGTGTGTATAGTGCATTTGTATAAACGTGAGCTTGTGACCTGCCCCTACCATTGGAGTCCACTGAGGATCCTGTGAAGGCAGGAATTGTATTTACCTTGCTCACTAGTTCCCCAACTCCTAGCACACAAATATGTGTTGCACTGATTATGAACAACATAAAATAGTTTCATTAGATGAGCTGCATTCTTAAGTGTGTTGCTGTTGCTTCATAGCTTAAAGATAACTTGGTTCCTTTGAAAGGAATTACTAAGCACATCTCCACCCATCACTGATACCTTTTAACACACAGCCTATGGAAATTCCCATTTAAGCTTACATGTTCAGTGGAATTTTTCCTCATATTCAAGTGCATTTGTGAAGCATTTACAGAGCTTAAGATGTTGCTTGCCTGGCTATTTCCCTGGAGATAAAAAGTCTCACATGAACAAATGCATCAGCAGACTATATCTATTGCTTTTAACTGGCAGCAGATACTCAGTTCTTTCACTCTTGGAGGGGCATTTTTCATTCACTACTATCAGTGGCATCGCTGGGTAGTTCCTAATTCTGGTATTAACATAGCAAAAATACTTTTCACATCCAATGCTCTTTGATGTTGTAGGCATAATCTATAAATCTGTGTTATTTTTCAAAATACAAACAGTAGAATTACTATATTTTTAGGATACACTAAAATGCACCCTAATTTGAATTAATTGACAATGGTATCAGATTGAATTATGAATACTGAAAAAAATTTTTTTTCTAAAAAAAGAAACTTTTCTTTTAGAAAAAAATGTTTATTTTCTTAATTCTAATTCTTTGACATAGTTTGAACTACTGACAAATACTTTACCAAACAGATGTCCTTTTATTTTATTTTTGGAAATAGAAAGTACTCATTTCAAATTACCATATTAGTGTGTTGCAAACAAAAGGATGATGTTAAAATACCTCAAAATTTGCTCACTTCATTTAAGCTTTCCCCATGACACCTATTTTGTACTGTTAAATCTCTTTTTTAAAGATATGCAAATTTCATATTATTAGGGAAGGAGCCCTGCATAATCTATAAGGAGACTCTGGTGCTACAGATTGCTACATATTACTATTTCTACTGATTACCAAGTGGACTAATGGGCAAATTAACTTCTCTGGGTCTCTTAAGAAATGGTTGTTTCATCTAGCACTTTCTAAGGTTTCTCCAATTCAGTAAGTGAATAAATTATTAATTAAGTTTAATTAAGTTTGCAATAGCAGAACCTTAAATTGATACCGCAAACTCCCTTAAGTTGTCATTTTTAATTTCTATCATTTAAAAATGTGCCACATTTTTTTGTATGTGTTTTCTATATACCAAGCAAGATCATTTGAATAGAGCCAAAGTTTAGCTGGTCTGCTGCCACCACAGTGCCTGAAAACTAGGTGACCAGTCCCTGAGAAATGTGCCCTCAATGGGCAAAAAGAAGGCCAATCTTAATTTTTTTGTTGTTGTTCTGGAGACAGAGTCTGGCTGTGTTACCTAGGCTGGAGTGCATTAGTGTAATCTTGGCTCACTGCAACCTCTGGCTTCTGTGTGCAAATGATTCTCCTGCCTCAGCCTCCCAAGTAGCTGGGATTACAGGCACCCATCACTCCCTGCTAATTTTTGTATTTTTAGTAGAGATGGGGTTTCCCCATGTTGGCCAGCCTGGTCTCGAATTCCTGACCTCAAGTGACCCGCTCACCTTGGCCTCCCAAACTGCTGAGATTACAAGCACGAGCCACCATGCCTGGCCTTGATCTAAATTTTTAAGACACTGTTTTTAATGTAATATTACTAAATCAGCACATATGTGTTGACCACCTGAGCACTACACAGTATATAGAAGAAAGCGTAAGACCCAACCCCTGTCCCTGGGGAGACAAGATGCATGAGAAATGCTCAAATATTTCTAAACAGTGCATGAGCCCTGTGGCATGACGTGCATTGCAGACCTTATGAAGGAAGTCAGCTGGGCTTGGGGACCAGGAGTGCTCCATAGAAAATGTTGAAGTAGGCCTGAATTTGAAGGATGGGAAGACTTCCGAGGGAAGGAGTTACAGGAAAGGCCAATGCAGCAGATGAAAGTAACTTCTTTTTTGAGACGGAGTCTCGCTCTGTCGCCAGGCTGGAGTGCAGTGGCGCGACCTCAGCTCACTACAACCTCCGCCTCCTGGGTTCGAGCGGTTCTCCTGCCTCAGCCTCCCAGGTAGCTGGGACTACAGGCACACACCACCATGCCCAGCTAATTTTTGTATTTTTAGTAGAAACAGGATTTCACCACGTTGGCCAGGATAGTCTTGATCTCTTGACCTTGGGCTCCCAAGGTGCTAGAATTACAGGTGTGAGCCACTGCACCTGGCTGACAGTAACTCTTATGAGGAAACAGTCTACATAACTGTGACATCAGAAAGTCACCTCAGTGGAATCTGAAGAGATGCCCTGGTTAGCAGGTACAGGAGGAGGACCGTGGGAAATAGCTTTGAGTAGGCTATGCAGTGCCAGATACGGAAAGGCTCAGAGTCTGCCCATAACAACTTTAATTCCATTATAAGATTTGCTAATTTAATGGGACATGCTTTCCTGTACCAGTCAAACTTTTCCAGCTTATGAAAACACTGAATCAAATCATCTGAGATCAGTGAAGATACTGTCTTTCGTAAGTAAGGGGTGAGCCTGGCCAGTAGACGAATGTGCGGTCTCTAACATTTGCTCTTTAACATACTTTTGTTCCCTCAATAAATCTGTGTCATTAATGACAACGTGTAAGTCAACCAGAGGAGAAACAGCCTATTGGATGGCAGGCTTAAGTGAATCTTGCTTTATGCCCTAATAGTCAACATATGGGCCTCTGTCAGCCTGGAGTAGCAGGAATTTCCAGACACAGGCCTATCCAGAGAGGGGGCTGGGGACAGAAAGGGGGTGAGGAGGAAAGGGAGAGATAGAGAGAGGCAGAGAGGAGAGAGTCAGGAGAGAAGGAGAGAGAGAGAGAGAGAGAAGGAAGGGAGCCCTTCCTCCAGGTCCCAGAGGTATGGGTCTGGGAACTATTAGCAAAAGCCCCTCTGTTCCTCCTCTGCTGTCAGCAAGATGCATGTTAGTGGAGACAGAAATGTTTTTACACTGGGAACCCTGACTCCATTATTAATTTTATAGCTTTAGAGATGGGATGCTCAATTCTGTAAAGTTCCCTCGACATTGCCCCACCAAAAGTGTTACATGGTCCCAAACTTATATGATTTAGAAACTCCACTTCTTTGTTCTTTTTAAAATCTCATGAATTTGTGAGCTCTTGCGCAAGTCAAGATGAGGACAACACATATGGGGAAGCAAAAGGTCCATCTGGCTGGAAGCAGCTCCTTCCCACAGCACAGACATTGCCAAACCTTAACGACTCTGCCTGGATCTTATAGACACTGGGTTTAGGAAGATGATCTCACCATTGTTTGGTATAAAGATGACAAGAAGTTTCAAGTCTGAGTGTGCAACCTTCTGTGTCTGGGGGTTGGGCTCTGAATCTAGGCAAGACACACATCTTGGGCACACTTCACAGATACAAAGCAAAAGAAAGTCAGAGAAACGAGTTTCCGACTTGTCACTTTCCTCTTACGTGAACTATGTAAATCAAACTGCAATAAGAAACAACATTATAAAGGAATATGAATGATTTTGTAGAACAAACATGTTAAATGTGAAGCACCCAAATATATGTTCACCCTTTAAATTATCAATTTGGGAAACTCTAATGAGAGGACCGGTAATTGAGAATATTTTTTGAATGTCTCTTTTGGAGTATTTTTAAGAACCAGCCACACATGTTTTGTAGATGCAGTGCGGTACAAATATTCGTCCTATAAACATCAAGATGGCTGTTGGAAATGGCTCAGAGAATCTTCAAATGAAGTATGAAGAGTTAGGTAGATGATCAACCTGAGTAATTATATTCTTGATGAGATACAAATTGATGCTATTGGCTTCCCTGAACCAGAAGGTTCTACTTGGAGGGCTCTTCCTAATGTCCTCGGCCTTGGCCACATCTATGACAGACATTAAAACCACCTTGAGGGCTCACATGTTTTGGAGACATGCATCCTGGCATTGCAAACAAGTTATTCTCAGTTCTCCGAAAGGTTACAGAAATCCAGTAGGAATATCAATGTAGCAAAAACGCACATGAACAACTAACACCACGTTAACCAGCCCTTTTTTTAGTTTCTCACATAACTTTATGTATTTTAATTGTCTACATCATATCATGAGCTGGAGAGAAAGGCTCTCTCCCCAAAAAGTTACATGTCAGGACCTTCGCAAGTTATTCATTTGATAAAACAATTAGAAGAGAGTGCAGGAAAGATGGCAGCATGCTGGTCACATCCTGTTATAAAGGAGGCTGCTTTTTGGTACTTGGTAGGGCACCAGGACAGGGTATCAGCAAAGAGGCAGGATGTGACAACAGTTAAGCGCCTGAGCTCTGGAGTCAGGCAAGCCTGTTTGCAAATCCTGTCCATGCCACCAGCTGGCTGTGAGATCTCGGGCAAGTTACTTAATCTCCCTGAGTCTCCATTTCCTCATTTCCAAAATGGTGATAATAATAATACCTTCTTTATAAGCTTATGAGAATTAAATTAGATAATGCAGGTAAAATGCTTAGCATGGGCCTAGCTCACAGAAGTGCTCCATAAATATTGGCTCCGGTTGTGAACAAAAGGAAAAGAAAGAGAGTAAAAAGAAGGTAGAAGGAAAGGAAGAAAGAAGAAGAGGGAATGAGAAAAAAAAACAAGAAAGGAAAGGATGGATGAACTTTCACTCCATTCAGCTTTGAAAATGTGAAAACTTACCCTTGTGGGATTGAGGCTGATAGATATAGCTGGATTTGTTTCCCCAGTGGTTCCTATTGTGGCCCAAGCAAGGGTGAGTGACTCAGTTAACAAGTTTGTATATTATTTGAGAAAAAAGATCTACAAGTATGTGTCCCAAATATTTAGAACTAAACAAATAGGCAGATGATAAAATTCAGTGGCTCCTTTTCATTAAACACACACACACACACACACACGCACACTAACATATACTTCTGATTCTTATATTTTATGGGAAACATAATGGTGAAGCTTTCTGTTTAGGAAAGACCAGTGGAACAGTATGGCCCTACTGCTATTGATAATAATGAGTCTTTATTATAATTCATTAAGGGAAAGTAATGCCAGCAATTTTGTTTAGATTCCACACTCTGGAAATGCTCTTTTCAGAGCTTTGATGAAATGGCTCTATGTTCTGCTAAAATGATAGTAAGTGTCAAAACTGCCCTTCTGCCCTGCAGCCTGTCATTAGATCTAATTAGATCCAAACCCCAAAACAGGGCCAATTTGTCCTCCACTGCTAGGCATCATCCTCCCTTCCAGCTGCAGAGACCGCTCTTCCCTGCCCTGATGGCCCATTCCCTGGTGCCCCGATGCCTCAGGGTGGTCCGTCACAGCTCCAGGCTGTGACCTCACTGCTGTTCTCTCATCAGTGGCTCTCAATCCACAAAAACCCTCTCTCATTTTCTGTCTTCTGGGCCCTCATTATGCCCTGTTTGGGCAGCCAGTGGGGAGTGGCATGTTCAGTTTGTGTTTTCCAGCATTTTGTAACTGAGCGTTGAACTACTGAGACATTTCATTGCCAGAGTTTTTGTTTCCTTTACTGAAACCACTTCTGACTATGTCAATGGTCTTAGCTTTGTCTGCTCCTGTCTCTGAGTTCTGATGCTGTTGGTCACTTCACTGAGCAATCCTTCTGTTCAGACAGTCTGGTTCAGTTTTCTGCATCTGGGGGACTAAAAACTCCATGACCATTACAGAAGGTTGAGTCAGACCACAGGTTCAAACCTTGCTAGACTATAAGCCACTCAGGAAAGAAGGACCACCCAGTTAGACTTCAGTGAAAGGCCAACAACCTGAATCAGAAACGAGACACTTCTCCTCCTTATCCTAGCCCCCTTAAGCCCAAAGCCCTAGAGCAGATAAAGAATTCTAATGCATGGCACTCTATTCCCATTTTGATAAATGCAGGTTAGTGGAAGGGAAGAATGTTTACTGGTGCTCAGGGCATATGAACAGCAACAAAAAAGGAAAAATGGAGAGTCACTTCTGGGAGGCCAAGTGAGAGTACTTTTCACACCCACTGGGGGTCTCATTCACTTACCACCGCTGTACAAAGATTTCTAAACCTGAGTCTTCATCCCCACTTCTCTCCTGAGTCCCAGAGAGTTATTTTCAGCAAACATTTCTACCTGAATGACCCAAAGTCACAGCAAACTCAACATGTTGAAAACTAAACTCATTATCTTTTCTCTAAGGGGCCCCTAACCAAGTGTCCCCCATGTCAGGGAATTAACAGCACCAGTAGTCACTTGGGCCAGAACCTCGAAACCCCCTTGACTTTTCTCATCCCCCCGCCAATCTCCACCCAGTCACCATGTCCCACAGCTCCTGCCTCCTCACCTTCTCTTGACTCCAGTAACTGCTCCAATTCCCACTACCACTGTCTTAATCCAGGCCACTCATGTCCCGCCCAGAGTCTGTATTGGTCTCTAACTTGTCTCCTTGTCCTCACTCCAGCCCCCTCCACTTCATTCCAGCCCCACACCCATGGAGATCCTTCTGAAACACAGATCAGAACAGGTTGCCCTTTTGTGTGAAAGCCCTTGATAGCATTCTGTTGGCTTTAGTTCAAGTTTGAGTTTAAACTCCTTGACCATTCCCAATGCGGCTTCGCCTCACCACTCCAACCTCATCTCCTGACCCCCTCCCCTTTGAGTACCATATTCCAGCCATGGGGAAACACTTTCCTGCTCCTCACACACTGCGGAGCTTTGCTCATTTCCTGGCCTTGGCACGGGCCACCACCGCCTCCTCCTTATCTTCCTCCCTCTCCTCCTTTTTCTTCTTTCTCCTCCTTCCCCTCCTCCCTTTCTTTCTTTCTCCTCTTCCTCTTCTCTTCCTCCTCCTCATCTTCCTCCTCCCCATCCTCTTTCCCTTCTTCTTCCTCTCTTCCTTCTCTTCATCCTCCTCCCTTCTCTTCTCTTCTACCTCTACCACCTTTTTTAAACTTGTTACTGAAATATGAAATGATGCAGAAAATACCCATATCCCATGTGTACAGCACCATGAATTTTCACAAATGGACACACCCACATGACCTGCACCCAGATCAAGAACCTGAAGGAGCTCAGTATTCCAGAGGCATCTCTCACGCTCTTTTTCTCTATTCCCCAAGGGAAATCACCTCCTTGACTTTAATAGCAATGACAAGCTTTTCCCATTCTTATACTTTATGTAAATGAAAACCTAATTGGAAATGAAAACCTTGTGCAGATAGCTATTGCTGCAAAACATACCACCAAAAAAGATGATGACCTAAAACAATCGTAAAGTCCCACCTTTGCTCTCATCACCACTCTCGGCTCTACTCTCTTTCGTCCTCTTCATCACCAAGCCTCTTGAAAACTTTACCTACACTCGCTGTCCCCGTGTCCCCTCCTCCACCACACTCATCTGTATCACTGAAACTGCTCTTATCGAGGGCGCCAGTGACCGCCTTGCTGTGCCGCCAAATGAACGTATTTTTATAGTTTTCCTACTTGACACTCCCTCTACTCCTTAATTCAATGAGTCATCAAGTTCTAGTGGTTCATCCTCTTCAGCCAATCACGTATTTGTCCTGCGTGTTTCTTCACTCAGTATCTCTTGCCTGGACTATTCCAACCGCCCTCCTCCCTGCCCTAAGCTGTTCTTCCAGGCTTATCATCGTGACATAGTTTTCAGAATTAAAGGTCTGGACAGGCCCACCACCCATCTTGTACTAAAAATCAAACTGTGGCATGGCATAAAGACCCGTTAGGCCAGGTGTGTGGCTCACGCCTGTAAACCCAGCACTTTCAGGGGGTCAAAGAAGGAGGATTACTTGAGCCCAGGAGTTTGAGACCAGCCTGGACAGGATGGTGAGGCCCTGTCTCCATAGAAGATACAAAAATTAGCCGGACATGGTGGTGTGCGCCTATAGTTCCAGTGACTTGAGAGGCTGAGGTGGGAGAATCCCTGGAGCCCAGGAGGTCAAGGCCGCAGTGAGCCATGTTCGCGCCACTGCCCTCAAGCCTGGGTGACAGAGTGAGACCCTGTCTCAAACAACAACAACAACAAAAACAGACCCTTTAACCTGTGGCTCCAGCCTCCCTTTCTATGCCCATTGTCCCTAATACCCTCCCTGAATCAGCAGTCTTTTGTGAACTTGCCCTCAGAATTTTTGCCAGAAGGTTCTCTCTTCCCCAGGATGCTGTTTACCCCATTTTTTATCGGCAAATCTTTACACCTATCTCTAATGCTACCGCCTCTGTAAAACCATGCAGTTGATGGCTCCTTTTCTGATCCTATTTGCTACTATTAATATCAATACCAAGAAATATCACTATTATAAGATGCTTGGTTCATGCTCTTAGAACACAAGCTCCTCAGGGCAGGATCGGCGTTTTGTTCTCTGATATATCCCAGGTTCCCAGAATTGTGCCTAGCACATAGTAGTCACTCAGTAAACACTTTCTAGATAATACATGGATAGTTAACATTTATTGAGCACTGATTTTATGCCAGGCGCTTTCATGCATTATCTCATTCTGTTCTCACCAAAAGCTCTATGATGAAAGAACTATTTTTATTCCAGTTTTGCACTGGAGGAAACTGAAGCTTAACAAGTTTAAGTAACTTGCCCAAGGCCACACAGTTGATACATGGCAAATCTAGGATTTGAACCCTGATTGTCCAAGCTCTAAATAACCTCATTTGACTGTCTCTGAGCTCTGTCTGCTGTGGTGCTTTGCACATGACTGTACTGTGGGTTACGGTAGGTCCTTAGCAAATGAAACAATTAACCCAAAGTAGTAGAAGTATCTCTTTACATGTTTATCTCTGTGCCATATAGTGGGTTCACTGAGAAAAGGAACTTGGTCCTATTTATTTTACTCTCCCTTGTCCTTCAAACCCCAAGTAGCTGGCACAGTGTCTTACAGATGTTTGTGTTCCCGAAATGTTTACTGAATGAAATAATGGGTGTGCTGTGAAGAGGCAGCATTTGGCAACGAGTCCCTTCTGCATAATCAGTAAATTCTGAGGACTGTCCTGATGGCTGCCTGGAATCCGAGCTCAGCTGCTGCCTCTTCTCACCCTATGCTTCTTCAGCACGATGCATGCTCGGAGCCATCCCTGGCTGACCCACCCGCCACCCTGACCCCGGCCTTTTGCCATCCTTCCTGTCCTCATGAAGTTCCCCGGCCAGCCTTCCTGCTCTCCGCTGCCAATCATTCTGACCAAGCGCTGCCCCACCCTCTCCTCTTCTTGACCCTGCGCCCTGCTTGAACCTTGCTGCTTCCCTGGTCATCCTGAACAGGCAGGGCAAAATGACATTTCTGTAGATAATTCCAACACAGAGCGGACTATGATAAACACAAAGACAGTCACGAGGCATTGTCAGAGCTATCAAGAGGAAGACATTCCTAGTTAAATGATGGAGAAACTGAAAATGAATTAAGTCACTGTCTTTATCATCCTGATATAAATTGTTGTTGTTGTTTTTTTAATAAGAGTTTAGCTTCTCTAGGTTTGTCAATTAGGTAGGAATGTTGAGAGCAAGCAGTAAAAACTGGGACAATTTAAGCCACAAGGGGAAGCTTCTTATAAGGATACAGTCTCTAGGAACTGAAACGTTAGGCCTCAGGGAGAAATGGAAGCAGAACCAGAAAAATAATTCAGGATCTGAGGAGCATTCTCATTCCATGTCTTGCCTTCACTGTCACTGTACATTTGCTTCATTTCTATCTCTCTGTGGACCTCCTTGAGTCCACAGACTTCACCATGGTGTACAGCTGCCAACAGCAACTGAGTTTTGAAGCGGCATAACGACCATCTCTGTCAAAATCACAAATCTCCAGGGAATTTACCTGATTGGCCCAGCACGAGTCAGGTGGTTTCCCCTGGTCCAGTCATTTGTCACCAGCGAGCAGGGTGATGTTATACAACATGGCTGCCAGGTGCCCGTTGCTGTGGAGGAGGAAGTAGAAAGGATCATGATAAGCCCATCATACCCTCCCAAAATGTCTACTACGTTTTGTTCTGTTGTCTGATAATGCGCTTATAAAAGAATTCTGAGTGCTCCCCCAAGAGTAGAGCAAATGAATAAACTTTCTATCTTTAAAATTCTTTTTTAGACACAAATACCTAAGTATGGATTGTCATTTAGCAAACATCACCCTGATTAACTAAGACGATGTTCCACTGGTAATTCCTAGCAGATTTTCTATGCCAGTTTTGTTTATTGAAGGCCTAGAATCCTGGCTTCACCCAGGACCTCACACACATCTGTATGCTCTGCTAGACTGCAGCAGGGGAGACAGTTAATATGATAAACCTGGCGGACCCTTCTCCCTCCTCAGGGCCTCACACAAATGATGCCCACGCCTCCCCTTCAGAACCAGAGTGCTATTCTCTTTCTAATAAGCAGGCCTAGGGAGATAGCATTCCCTCCCTTTGAGGGCTCCATGCCCTGACAAATTTCAAGAGAGCTAACTATGGTCGCTGCTGCCTTATTGTGGTTTGAGGTAGGGAGAGAGAACCAGGATAGATTCTTCTTTTATTCTGATCTGACTCTGCTCAATCAAGGATCCTTAAACTCAAGACTGGGTAAGGATAATCTGAAAAGTCGATCCAACTCAGAAGTGGCAAAGCTGGATTCAGGTTGTCCAAGGAAATCCAAGGTTTCATGTTAACCCTTCTGGGACTCGGCCCTCTCAGCACCACTGCACTCCCTGCAGCTGGCACAGAGGGATTAGCACACACGGCATGGGCCCACAGAACACATACGACAGCCCCAGGCTGTGGGGAGAGAGGGCCAGGGCTCTGTCCTAGAGGATGGACCTCGTGACTCCTCCTCCGGAGGCATATTGTATTCCACCCAGACCTTTTCAGTAACACTCCCTGGCTTGTCTTCCAGGCTCCCTGGGTACAGCAGGTCGTGTGTGCAACCTGACTTCCCGGGGCATGGACAGCTGTGAAGTCATGTGCTGTGGAAGAGGCTACGACACCTCCCATGTCACCAGGATGATCAAGTGTGGGTGTAAGTTCCACTGGTGCTGTGCCGTGCGTTGTCAGGACTGCCTGGAAGCCCTGGACGTGCACACGTGCAAGGCACCCAAGAACGCTGACTGGACAAGCCCCACATGATCCCAGCAGAGGTCACCGTCCACCTTCCCTTCTACAAGGACTCCGTTGGATCTGCAAGGACACTGGACCTTCGGGTTCTCTCTGTGGGGATATTTCCTAAGGCATGTGGCCCTTGTCTCAACAGAAGCCCCCTCTTCCTCCCTGGGGGCCTCAGGACAGGGGGGCACATGCTGCACCTAAAGCCTACCATATTCTATCCGTCTCCCAGCATTCTGGGGTCATCTCCCTTCCTGGTGAGTTCTCTTTGGAAATAGCATGACAGGCTATTCAACCGGGAGGGTGGTGGGCCCAGACCGCTGTCTCCACCCACCTCGACTTTTCTTTGTTCTAGAGCAGTTGCCAGGTAGAAAAAAAGAGTGTCTCAAAGGAACTTTCTCAATGTCTTTCCACCCACAAATGCTCCTAATTAAGAAATTCCATACTTCTCTCTGATGGGTAAAGAAAGCAGAATCAATTGCCACTGACTTAACTTTAATTTTTGAAAAGACCAAGACTTTTGTCTGATTAAGTGATTTTACAGCTACCACCCCTAGGGGTAATTGGTAATTACCTGGAGAAAGATGGCTTTCAATACATTTTTAAGTTTAAAATGTGTATTTTTAAGGCATTTATTGCCATATTAAAATCTGATGTAACAAGGTGGGGACATGTGTCCTTTGATACTATAGTGTGTTTTATCTTTGTAAGAGCAAAACCCTCAGAAAGGGATTGCTTTGCATTACTGTCCCCTCAATATAAAAAGTCTTTAGGGAATGAGACTTCCTTCTCACGTAGAACCTGAAGGGAATTAAAAAGAAGATGAATGGTCTGGCAATATTCTGTCACTATTGGGTGAATGTGGTAGAAAATAATTCAGTGAATGGAATATTAGAAATGTATCTGTACAGATGAAGAAAAAGGGGAGAATAAAATTCCTATCTGGTGTTATGCATGTGACCCATGGAATTTCATAACTGAAATGACTTTAAGGATGAACATTTTGGGTATACAGGATTGGTGAACTAAAATGCTGACAGAGAGGTTTCTAGAGCTAACTCATGCCTGGGGCAGCCTTACAATAAGCAGATGTCTGAGAGAAGTCAGCCACGTGCACCGTCAGCTAATGCCCATCACCCTTCAAGCCCAGTTTAAAGACCTGTCATATTTAATTGTATTTATTTGATTCTTACAAGATGATGTGATACTGTAGCCTAAAGCAAATGACACATAGCATTGCTTATAAAGTTGGTTACCCTGCTATATTATATTGCAAACAAATCATAACTTGGAGACTATATTTAAGGAACTCAGCTGTAATTATGGGAACATCAGTATACAAATAGTCGTTGGCTTCTGCCATCAACCAAAAGATGACATTCAGGGGAAATGGAGAGGCTGCTTGCACCATTTTTTATATTAAATGAAAGAAAGGTGAAATAGCTACTTCTAGTGGTCTTAAAAACTTTGGTTCTTATTCTGTATATGACTTCCTTACAGAGCTACATTAACAGGGTACTTCATTGCATGCATCTGGTATCAAATTGTTGATGCTCCCTCATTCTT
This sequence comes from Aotus nancymaae, assembly GCF_030222135.1. Lineage (NCBI taxonomy): Eukaryota > Metazoa > Chordata > Mammalia > Primates > Aotidae > Aotus > Aotus nancymaae. Next base: position 39,186,762 of record NW_026988413.1, read on the forward strand.
TCGTACTGTGCAGTAGGTCATTTAAACTGAGGCTTGTGGAAAACAACCTACTGGAGTACTTTGTCATGGTTGACATTGGCCTCCAGCCCTCTTAAAAATGACAGAATTCATCCTCCTTCCCTCACTTCCAAACCCCCAAATTACTAACTTTTCCAAAGTGACCCTTTCCTCCTTTTATTTTATGGATTCAGAAGGTGGGAGCAGTGGAAAGACAGTAGCTGCTCTGAGTTTGGTGTGAAGGAGGCCAGGCATGTGAGCAGCTGCTCATCTTCAGTTACACTGAAGCTTGGTGTGCATGCCTTCATGACAGTGCGAAGGCACTTTCATGGGGGTCCCACAGCCATCAGCCCTTCATCCTGCTAGATGAACTGTGAAATCATCAATCCAGGCTGCGTTTAGAATTGGAAAGGATCTTAGGAGACATCCCAGCTCCCTTCAGTTTGGGGAAATTGAGATCAGGAGAGGTAAAGGGATCAGTGCACATATCAGCCATTGCCCAGTGCTCCATCACAAATAGGACCATACTCTGAGTGTTTGAGATAGTGTAGGACTTTATCCATTAAATCAAAATAGTTTCTCCCAGAATTAACTCAGTGGATTTTAAACAATTTTAGCTTCAAATGGGGTGTCAATGGGGTGTTTGCTGGTTTTTTTTTTTATGCCTGGGAGGTTTAGATCTGACATTCTTTCTGTGCTGAGGTATATCCCTCCTGGTAAGTAACAAGGAGATGAGGCATATCCATATAGAAACCTACATAAATTATCCTAATCCATAAGGGAGACTCTGGCAACCATCGCAAGTGGCAATGGGTCCTGCCACTGAGGAGGGAAAAATAAGAGAATGAAATATTTTTATCCATTTTTACTTCTGAAAGGAAATGTCTATTATTTGGGGAAAAAATTAGAAAATAAATGAAGGTAATTTTAAGCTCCTTTGCCTTAGACCTTGGTAGAGGATCAGTATTCCGGGAACCTGAAATACACCATAACTCTGAATTATCTGAGGTTTTTAAGGGGACTGTATGGCATTAACTAGCCGAAACAAAATAACTGGGAAATCCCCTTACAAATTTCCTCCTTATGAAAATCTTATTATAAATGGAAGTTTTCTAGGTCCAAGATAATGTCTATTAATTTTCTACAATATCTGAAAAAGTGCCTGCAACAGGACATAGACTAGTTCACTGGAGTTTTCTGCAATAAAGATATAATCTGCACATGACTCTGAGACTGAGCTTATAAATTGTTTTCTTTAACAGATTTGCTTCTGTAAGTTGGTGTGTGGTGCTGACTGATATTTGTCTGTATTCTTGGAACACACTTTGTCAATGTGCATTCAGTTTCAGCATCCTGGGTAGCCCTCCATGGCCTGAAAGAGTTAACGCTCTGCCTTAAGAGACCAATTTATCCCCTCAAGTGACTTAAGCTCAAGCACACTAGTTCCCAGTGCCACGACCACACCAAACTCTGGCTCTGTGCCCCTCAGGGATGATGAAGGGCTCTGCCAAGTTACTGGACTACAGATGCCTCAGAATGGAAGCGGAAGAGGCATAGGGCACCCCAGAGTGCTACATGGGCTCCCTTCACCAGGTGTCACCAGATTGAAATAAACATCTGAAAAGAGGGATCTATCCTGTGGCATCTGGGTGGGGCCGGATGATGGGAGGAGACGTGAGAGGGAAAGAACCTGGTGACTTTTTGCAGGTGACTGGCCAAGCTTGGTGATCAAGGGTAATGGCTTTTTCCAGGCCGGGCACAGTAGCTCACGCCTGTAATCCCAGCATTTTGGGAGGCCCGGGGCATGTGGATCACTTGAGGTCAGGAGTTTGAGATCAGCCTGGCCAACATGGTGAAACTCTGTCTCTACTAAAAATACAAAAATTAGTTGGGTATAGTAGCAGGCACCTGTAATCCCAGCTACTCAGGAGGCTGAGGCATGAGAATTACATGAGCCCTGGAGGCGGATGTTGCAGTGAGCAGAAATTGTGCCAGTGTACTCCAGCCTGAGCAACAGAGTGAGACTAAGTCTCTTAAAAAAAAGTGGGGAGGGGGACAGTGGCTGCTTCTGCTTTTGTTGGTAAGCCCCACCCTTCTTCCTGCTGTCACTTCCCTGTCCCCACACCCAGCACCTACTTCCTGAGCCATCATGAGGCCCGCCAGGCTCAGGGACCCAGGCCATGGCTCAGATTGTCCACACCTATTATGTAGCTCTGTTTTAGGCAGCCAATATTAATTTCAAGAGGTGTTTTGAAACGGTCAAAACTATATTCTTTTTTTAACTAGAATTATTACAAAGTCTGAAAAAAAATCAGGCATCGCATTTCTTTTTCAAAGAAGGTAGCTTTAAAGTCAGAAAATCCAGTTTCACATCGACGTTTCTAGGCTATATTAATTTATTAAGGAAACTCACATCAACTCTAACAGACCTAAAGCAGGGCTGTCTCAGAAGCGGACAACATGACCGTGCATGCGCTCTCCTGACCGGCTTGTTCACGCCAGGGTATTGTCCTTACTTCTCGGTTATTAAAAGCTGGCCTGGGGCTGTTGTTGTCTCGCTCAGCTGAAAAACATTCAGCTCTCCTCTTGCCGATTCTCAAAATAAAGGCTCAGAGCAGTGTCCAATGGACCAGAACCATTCTTTTGTGTCTATTTACTGTACTTCAACTTGGGTTTCCTTATCTTAAGAGCAAGAGTTGTACTCAACAAATAAACCTCCCCAGTTCCAAAGCTGGTAAATAGCTTATGTCAGGTCTGCATTGAACCTCTGAAAAGCGATCCGCCGGTGCGAGCTGACAGCTAAGACATGCGTCTTGTGACCTTCTCCTTACCTAGGCAGAGAAAATTTTCACTCATCCATGAGAATGTTCTTTACATTTTTCTGGGGATCAGCAAGGTGACAGGTGGTTTGCAAAACCCAACATGATTATTATTTTTCTAAATCATAGTACTTCCAGCTGTAGCTTTCTTCCCCCCGATATTCACATGGATTTCTGTTTAACCAAACCTCCCACTTGCACAAGCTAATAAAAGTGTCACGCAGATTGTTGCAAAGAACTATTGTTATTTACAAGTCCACGTTTTCTGTGAAATCAAAACATAATAAAGTGAATTTTCAGTGTTAACTTTGTTATTTTAAACTCATGGTAGTCTTGCCAAACCCTAGAGTGAAAAGATGTCCCTGCAGGTTATGGGAACGATTCCCTCGTCTTTTCTCAGGACCATACTTCAAACAACTCAACTGAGAGGCATCTTTCAAGTTTGTAAAGATGTTCAGGGAAGGCAATTGACTTGCATCACTGACAGCTATTCTTGAGAGTTGATGGGTAAGACTTATGTTAAAAATGGAGAAATTACGCCACATTTTACCCTGTGTGTTCCTGTGTGCACCAATCTAAGTGCTTGCCCTCTCTCGATGTTAGCATGTTTCGTCAGTGTTTATAAATCCGGTGTCTTTCCCCGGCAGCTAACTCACTCCATCAAATTCTCAAATTATTGCGTTCCCTACAAGTGCTGACTCTGGGCTGAAATGGCATTTTCTCTGCTTGATCAGAAACATGCAGCATCGCTTGCCCGGTTACTGAGATCTGAGCATCCTGAGTTTATGGGCTATTTCCATCAAGCAGTAAAAGCTCAGAAAATGGGAATAAACTCTCCTCTAGAAAAGGAAGTCCACCCTCCCCACTTTTTCCTCCTGGATGAGCTATGTTTTGGGGTGACCTGGCTAATCAAGGCACTGGTTTTGCACTTCAAGCACCGCACTCTAGCCCTGTGGTTACACTGCACCCTGTCCCTCTAGGATTCCACCTACCCATCTAGAAACTCTCACACCTACTTGGATGATCTGAAAAAGAGAGAGCAGCTGGTGTGGTGGCTCATGCCTGTAATCCTAGCACTTTGGGAGACCAAAGCAGGAGGGTCATTTAGGGCCAGGAGTTTAAGACCAGCCTGAGCAAAGTAGCAAGATCCCTCTCTCTACAAAAAAAAAAAAAAAAATAGCTGGACGTGATGGCACACACCTATAGTTCTAGTTATTTGGGAGGCTGAGGTAGGAGGATGACTTGAGCCCAGGGGTTCAAGGCCATAGAGAGCTATAATGGTGCCACTTCTCCCAAGCCTGGACAATATAGCAAGACCCTATATCTTAAAAAATTAAAATAAAAAGAAGTGGTGGTGATTCATGTGTCTAGGTATGTTTTTCAAAGGATATCTCCCCCCAGTATTTTTGCTCTGAAATTGTCAATGAAATTTTCTGATTTTTCAACTTTTTCTGTGAGAGGGCTGTCCTATATATTGTAGATGTTTGGAAGCACCCCTAGTCTCTACCCACCCATTATATGAAATTGTTCTCCGTTGAGAACCACTTGTCTAACACTTTGGGTTAAGCCCTCTATTAAAATGCAAGCCACTTTCAGTTAGGAACACCTCATTGGGACCATTAGTTGAATGGGATTGCTTCTCAGTATTAATGTATCAGACTTGCTAGGAAGGAATCTTTAGGAAAAGGGGTAGTTGTGAAACCCCTCAGCATCATGGGGCAGAATGAGAAAGGCTAAGACTTGACTGGAAGCTCCCGGAGGCCCGCACTGTGTACCTCTGGAGTCTGTGCAAGTGTGAGGCTCCTGGGTTTCTAGGATGGGTATTAACTGAGGGAATCAGACAAACGATAGAAGAATAACAAAGAGAAACAGTAATGTGGTTTTAGAAGCTGGAGGCAGAGCTCTTAGGAATTCTTCAGTTTCACAATACTCTCAGTGGGAAAAACAAAAACAGAAAACCCCAAATCCCCAAGATATGTATGCCCGGGAAGGTGGAGGAGTGAGAACATCAGACCTCTGCAACAAACAATTGAACACTGTTGAGCTTCTCCAGGCAGTCAGCAGGGAGAGTAATAACAAGGAGGAGACCCTGCAAAACAAAGAAAGTCTGGGTTTCAAGTGAAGAGAGAATTTCCAGTTTAAGGTCAGGACGGATCTCATTTGCAGGTTAGTCATTGAAACCCCCCTCCTCACTGCCAGTTGCCCCACCACAGGTACCACAGGTACAGGTACCCTTGGCATGGTCCAGCTGGTATTTTAGCAGAGAACAAAGTGAAATACTGTCTAATGTGTGCCAGTAAAGGGTGGGAAAGGGGCGCATGCTGGAGGTAAAATGAAGTTGAGTGCAGGAAAAAAACCAGTCGGGGTGGTCGACAAGAAGGGTAACCCTGGGCCAGGCGAGGTGGCTCCCGCCTATAAAATCCCAGCACTTTGGGAAGCCAAGGCAGGCGGATCACTTGATGTCAGAAGTTCAAGACCATCCTGGCCAACATGGTGAAACCTCATTTCTACTAAAAGTACAAAAATTAACCAGACGTGATGGCACATGCCTGTAATCCTAGCTATTCCGGAGGCTGAGACTGAAGAATCACTTGAACCCAGAACCCGGGAGGCGGAGACTGCAGTGAGCTGAGATCACACCACTGCACTCCAGCCTGGGCAACCGAGGGAGACTCTGTCTCAAAAAAAAGAAGGGTAACCCCTGCTGACTAGAGAATTTAGGGCAGATGACAACTGGCTGACAGAAGTAATCAGAAAGCCTGTCTTTGCCTTGACAAGTTTTCATGAGCCAAACTGAATTTATGTTTTACGCTGCTCATCGAAGTACCCATCAGACGAGAACCACCTGGATGAACAAATAGCTCATGATCCGTTCCTTCATGGTATTATCTAGTTCTAGATAAGAGCATGATTCGAATCTGATCAACACGATCAATTTAACTTGTAGACTATCTTTGGACCCTTAACTTGATTTTGTAATTTCCGGGTAGTGTCTGACCCTGTGAAAGCCCCTGTAACTGAATCACAGGCCCTGGATTTCCCCAGGCAGTTTACCCAGTCCTCTTTTAATAGCATTGTAGGCTTTCCTAAGTTCCACAGACAAGAGGAATCACATTACTGCCCGTAAACCCAGCTCAAATAATTAAATGACGAAGATGCATCCAGGATTCACTCAGCTGGACTGCTCACACTGGTGACTTCAGCAGAGGCTGGGGAGCGCTGCAAACCCATCTGTAAATGTTTAGGTGCTTCAAGTTACAGGTGGAGGTTGCCCACCAGTTGAAGAGATAGCAGGAAATGTAGAAAACAAAATCTGAATCGGTGTCTCCAAAAGTCTACCCGCCCATATAATCTTTGGCATCTGCCCCAGATCATTATTTTCCAATAGTAATGAAGGCTTCATCAAAGGCCTTGAACCCTGAATTGTCATTTTGGAATCGTGCTTAATCAAGACAAATCTTCCCAGCCTAAGAATACGACTTGAAGGAGAAGGGAGTATGGGTTTAATTTTCCTATATATTGCTGTAACTATAAACAATGCCTTATCTTCTCAGCAACTCTCATGAAATAATAAGCACTTGTGTTTTTAAAAGTATTTACGCCAGCCCTTGGAGATTTTATTAGAATCATGATTCACAGATGAGAAAATTTTCCTCTTCTACAGGATTTAGTAACTTGAGTAAGAATTACTCAGTAGACTATACAGACAAATGAATTTGAATGCTTCCTCTGGCTATTAACCATTCATTGGCAAATTTCTTTTAATTTTTCCGAACCAACATAATGACTAAGCCAAGATGATTCCTGTGGTCTGCATATTGTAGACAGATGATTAAATAGTTCCTGAAATTATTATTGTTCTGTCATATGGATATGGGCCTTCAACAGAGCAGTGAGATTACATGACACTTCAGGATCCGGAGAGTAAAAATTCCCAGCATCACAGAATGTCATCTTTGGAAGGAACTTTGCAGACATTTATTCCAACCTCTGGATGTTATTCATGGGAAAACAAAAGAAATTTCATGGTTTGAACTGTGATATGAGCAAGATACTCTGAATCATCTTCAGGGAAGGACAGTTATTATTCATTCAGTATGGCTGTACTGAGCGTCTCCTGTGAGTCAACCACTGTGCTACGTCCTGGAAATGCAAGCGTGATTAAGACAGACATAACCTTGCTCAGAGCCTTCTGGAAGGACTAGCACCAAACACTTTCCTTTTTACTTGACAAAAGTATTTGGATTGGATTTGGTGCTTAGAACCACCCTTAAATATAGATACAATTATCCCCATTTTTGAGATGAGGCAAATTTCAGATATAGTAATTTGCTCCAGCTCATAAAAGGCTTGTAAGAGGCACAGACTGGACTCAAGTATTTGTCTTCTAACTCTCACTCCAGTGTCCTTTCTGGTACACCAGAACTTTCTGTGATAGAACTCAATGAGTATTTGTCCAACTGGCTATTGAAAATGAGCAGTTCAATGATCATATTCTCTAAACAAAAATGAGGATACATGGATGGCAAAAAAATTTCTATGATTTGCATTTAATTTATATGAAATTTAGATAGCAAATCATATGTAGGTACACATTGAACAAAACTCTACCAGAAAGTGACTTTGGATAATACACAACAGGCACTTTTTAAAAAATAAAATAGGCCAGGCACTGTGGCTCATGCCTGTAATCCCAACACTTTGGGAGGTCGAGGTGGATGGATCACTTGAGGTCAGGAGTTCGAGACCAACCTGGCCAACATGGTGAAACCTCATCTCTACTAAAAATACAAAAATTAGCTGGGCATGGTAGCAGGTACCTGTAATCCCAGCTACTAGGGAGGCCAAGGCAAGAGAATTGCTTGAACCTGGGAGGCAGAGGTTGCAGTGAGCCAAGATGGCACCGTTGCACTCCAGCCTGGTGACAAGCATGAAATTCAGTCTCAAAAAATAAAATAGTTTTCAGATTCTTGCAGAAAATCTGAGATTTCTGGTCATGAGAGATCTGTTTTCTCTGTCATGTAGAGTCAATCCACAGTTGATAATCATTCTAAAATATTATTTATGAACTTAGACAATAGTGTGAATCATATTTTAAGAGTTTTCTCCAAGCCTCTGCCTAATGTTTAATTACTCAGGTTGAATTAACATGTCAATAATTTAAAAAATACTTTTCACAATAATCTTGCTCTCTCATTGAAGAAGGAATAATTTTCTTAGCAACAATATCTAAGAAATAGTTTTTCACAATTGCATTGAATGTAATGATGTATTTTAAAATATTTTAAAGACACAAAGTACATATAAATATAATATTGGCATCTTTTAACAATAAGATTTTTGCCTCATTTAACACGAAGTATGGGTGTTCTTTCTCTACATAAAGCAAACTGGGAAGATTTGTACAATACTAGATTACTAGATTACTGGATAATGCTTCTAGAAACAAAAGGTAATCTCTCCCCTTCTGATATGGTTTGGCTGTGTCCCTACCCAAATCTCATCTTGAATTTTAGCTCTCATAATTTCCACGTGTTGTGGGAAGGACCCTACGGGAGATAATTGAATCATGGGGGCAGTTTCCCCCATTCTGTTCTCATGGTAGTAAATAAGTCTCATGAGATTTGATGGTTTTGTAAGGTTTCCCATGTCACTTGGTTCTCATTCTCTCTTGCCTGCCACCATGAAAGATGTGCCTTTTGCCTTCCACCATGACTGTGAGGTCTCCTCAGCCATGAGGAACTGTAAGTTCATTAAACTTCTTTTTCTTTATAAATTACTCAGTCTCAGGTATGTATTTATCAGCAGTGTGAAAACAGACTAATATACCTTCTAATCTAGAAACAGTCAAGCAGCGATGAATATAGGTTCCCAGCACTGACCTTCAATTGATCTCCAATTGACTGCTCACTTAGTCCAACCTTGTGATTGGGGTTGTTTCTGATGGTGGCCAATAAAAGAAAAATCTCTTCAGAAAGTAAAGGAACCAAGGACAGGTCCTCACATGACTATCTGAAGAGTAAAGGAAGGTGAGAGAATCTTTATATAAATAAAATCTTAAACAGGGGGAGAGGGTGGAAAATTTTTATTACAATTATTCTAAAAGTGTATGGAATAGATTAACACTCATGTTTATTCATGATGGGGAAAACACTGTCCCCAGATATGCATTTTAATCTGTGAGAAAGCTGTTAAGAAATGTGAGATCATGAAGAAGGTGGTACTTTAAACAAGTAAATAAAATCTAGGGAGTTTAATCATGTCTAGCATTTGATTCATTCTTTCTTTTAATCAACTTTTATTGTATTCAAATGATTCATTCTTTTGGAGCAATAAATAGAGTGAGATGATGGCCAAAAGAAATTTTTCTATTCCTTGGACACATAAGCCTTTTTCCTAACAGCAACTATAACAGAATCAGACCCCTAGGTAGAATATATTAACACTCATGACGGGGAACAACTCATCTCCAAATATCATTTTCCTTTCATTGTCCTTGAACAGTCCCTAAAATTCCCATCCTTATAGCTGCTGCCTGGAGTTAAGAATCAATCTTCTGAAATTTTCTTTTAAAATACATGGATGTTATTCAGCCTTGTTTCTTAATTCAACAATTATTTATTCAACAAATATCTGGTACAACTTACTATCTGCCAAATATTTTTCCTAGTGTTTGGGAAACAGCATAGAATAAGATAAATGAAATAAATGAGACATAAATATTTCTGGTAATATGGCAAACCAAATATCTCTGAAAAAAGCCCCCAGCTACAAATACCTAGAAATTTTATATAAAGTAAAATAAACATCTTTTGAAATGTATAAGTGAACTCTCCTAACCTTTAGTCTAAAATACAGGAAAGCTCCAAAGACCAAAATGAAGAGAAAGCTGAAAACTCAAGATTTGGTACCCTGATAGAAGTTTACTAATTTTTCTATCTAGATGTTTGAGTTTTGAAGACCACGTTGGTGCAGGAAATAAGGTTAAAGTCAGACTCTTCAAAGGGCTATGTATTTAACAAAGGAAAAACATGGCCACAACCACAGAGAATCAACAAGGAACTAGTCTGTGGTAAAATAGAATTATAGTAGAGAAAATGTGTCCTCTGACCATTTACAGCTGACCTCCTCTTCTCACCTTATTCTGATGTTAGAATTTACATAACTTGTATGTGCCAGGAATTGTTTAGCCAAGGAATCAACCTTTAAAACTTTCTGGATTGAGCAGACGCAAAGGCAAAACCTCCTTGAAGCTCACATTTTTAACCAGGCTGAAGGGGATTCCCACAGATAAAAATTTCACCAAACCTGAGCTCGTACTTCAAAATTACGAAACACACCACAAAATAAGCCACCATGATCAAGAGTCACAGAACAGACAAACTATACACTTAGACTCCCAAGAATATCACATAATAAAATTATTACAGACAGATTATATAAATAAATCTGCTTAGAATAAAAGAAAATTTAAAATGAACACTATGAATGCTGATAGAACTCGGATCCAAGATGGCCAAATAGGAACAGCTCTGGAGCACAGTTCCCAGTGAGAACAACACAGAGGGTGAGTGATCACTGCATTTCCAAACAAGTTTTTACTGCCCACAGACCAGAAGATTCCCAGGCTGAGAAGCAGCATGAGTTTCCAGCATGGCTGTTTCAGCCAGTGCAGCAGGTCTCCACACAAAAATTCACACAAATCTCAGCAGACGTTTCAACAGGCACTTGGAATGCCTTGGATACAGAGCCACCCATTCAACTGAAAAAAAGGGGGCAGAAACAGAAAGCCAGGTGATCTGGCTCAGGGGGTCCCACCCCCACAAAGACCAGCAATCTGAAACATTCTGGATTGAGAATTTCACAGCAAGCGTAGTTGGACCCGGGACAGTCCAGCTCAGTTGGGGGAAGGTGGTCAGCCATTACCGAGGCAGTCCACCACTACCGAGGCAGTCCACCATTACCGAGGCAGTCCGCCATTACCGAGGTAGTCCACCATTACCGAGGCAGCCTGCCATTACTGAGGCACTCCGCAATTACTGAGGCAATCCGCCTTTATTGAGGCATTCTGCCATCACTGAGGGAAACTGCCATTACTGAGGCAGTTCTAATTGTACCTCTGTAAACAAAACCACAAGGAAGTTCACACAGCAGCTGGGCAGAGCCCAGGGCAGCTCAGCAACACCTCTGCTGGCAGACTGTGACTACAGTACCTCCTTGCTGGGCAGAGCATCTCTGAAAAAAGGCAGCAGCACATCAGGAACTTATAAATAGAGCCCCACCCTTCTGGGACAAAGATAACAGAAGAAGAAACAGGCAGCAACCCTTACTGTTCTGCAGCTGCCACAGGTGATCCCCAGGCAAGCAGGGTCTGGAGTGGACCTCTAGCAGTCCTGTAGCAGAGGGGCCTATCAGAAGCAAAACTAAAAAACAGAAAGAAATGACTTCAACATCAACAAAAAGGATGTCCACTAAGAGACCCCATCTGAAAGTCACCAACTACAAAGACCACAGGTAGATAAATCCTTGAAGATGGGAAGAAACCAGCCCAAAAAGGATGAAAACACCAAAAACCAGAATACCTCTCCTCCTAGGGATCACAACTCCTCACCAGCAAGGGAACAAAGCTGGATGAAGAATGAGTCTGATGAATTGACAGAAACAGGCTTCAGAAGGTAGATAATAAAAAACTTCTCTGAGCTAAAAGAACATGTTCTAACCAATGCAAAGAAATGAATAACCTTGAAAAAAGGTTAGACAAAATGCTAACAAGAATAAACAGCTTAGAGGAGAAAATAAATGACTTGATGGAGCTGAAAAACACAACACAAGAACTTTGTAAAGCATACACAAGTTTCAATAGCTGAATTGACCAAGCAGAAGAAAGGCTATCAGAGATTGAAGATCAACTCAATGAAATAAAATGAGAAGGCAAGATTAGAGAAAAAAGAGTGAAAAGAAATGAACAAAGCCTCCAAGAAATATGGGATTATGTGAAAAGACCTAATCTACGTTTGATAGGTGTACCTGAATGTGATGGAGAGAATGAATCCAAGCTAGAAAACACTCTTCAGGATATTATCCAGGAGAACGTCCCCAACCTAGCAAGGCAGGCCAACATTCAAGTCCAGGAAATACAGAGAACACCACAGAGATATTCCTCAACAAGAGCAACCCCAAGGCACATAATTGTCAAATTCACCAGGGTTGAAATGAAGGAAAAAATGCTAAGGGCCGCCAGAGAGAAAGGTCGGGTTACCCACAAAGGGAAGCCCATCAAACCCACAGCGGATCTCTCAGCAGAAACCCTACAAGCCAGAAGAGAGTGAGAGAGTGGGGACCAATATTCAACATCCTTAAAGAAAAGAACTTTCAACCTAGAATTTCATATCTAGCCAAACTAAGCTTTATAAGTGAAGGAGAAATAAAATTCTTTATGAACAAGCAATTGCTGAGAGATTTCGTCATCACCAGGCCTGCCTTACAAGAGCTCCTGAAAGAAGCACTAACCATAGAAAGGAACAAGTACCAGCCACTCCAAAAATGTACCAAATGGTAAAGACCATGGACACAATGAAGTAACTGCAACTAATGGGCAAAACAACCAGCTAGCATCAAAATGGCAGGATCAAATTCACACATAACAATATTAACCTTAAATGTAAATGGGCTTAATGCCTCAATGAAAAGACACAGACTGGCAAATTGGATAAAAAGTCAAAAACCATCGGTGTGCTGTATCCAGGAAACCCATCTCATATGCAAGGACACACATAGGCTCAAAATAAAGGGATGGAGGAAGATTTACCAAGCAAATGGAGAGTAAAAAAAAAGCAGGAGTTGCAATCCTAGTCTCTAATAAAATAGACTTTAAACCAACAAAGATCAAAAGAGACAAAGAAGTACATTACATAATGGTAAAAGGATCAATGTAACAAGAAGAGCTAATGATCCTAAATATATACACATCCAATACAGGAACACCCAGATATATAAAGCAAGTTCTTAATGATCTACAAAGAGACTTAGACTCCCACACAATAATAATGGGAGACTTTCACACTCCACTGTCAATATTAGACAGATCAACGAGACAGAAAATTAATAAGGATATCCAGGACTTGAACTCAGATCTGTACCAAGCAAACCTAATGGACATCTACAGAACTCTCCACCCCAAATCCACAGAATATGCATTCTTCTCAGCATCATATCACACCTACTCTAAAATCAACCACATGATCGGAAGTAAATCACTCCTCAGCAAATGCAAAAGAACAGAAATCATAACAAACAGTCTCTCAGACCACAGTGCAATCAAATTAGAACTCAGGATTAAGAAACTAACTCAGAACTGCACAACTTCATGGAAACTGAACAACTGGCTCTTGAATGTTGACTGGATAAACAATGAAATGAAGGCAGAAATAAAGATGTTCTTTGAAACCAATGAGAGCAAATACACAACATACCAGAATCTCTGGGACACATTTAAAGCAGTGTCTAGAGAAAAATTTACAGCAATAAATGCCCACATGAGAAACAAGGAAAGATCTAAAATCCACCCCCATCATCAAAATGAAAATAAAGAGCTAGAGGAGCAAGATAAAAAAGCTCAAAAGCTAGCAGAAGACAAGAAGTTACTAAGATCAGAGCAGAATTCAAGGAGACAGAGACACAAAAAACCCTTCAAAAAAATCAATAAATCCAGGAGCTGGTTTTTTGAAAAGATCAACACAATAGACAGACCACTAGCCAGATTAATAAAAAAGAGAGAATAATCAAACAGATGCAATAAAAACCGATAAAGGGGATATCACCACCAATTTCACAGAAATACAAACTACCATCAGAGATACTACAAACAACTCTATGCACACAAACCAGTAAACCTGGAAGAAATGGATAAATTCCTGGACACTTGCACTCTTGCAAGCCTAAACCAGGAAGAAATTGAAACCCTGAATAGACCATTAACAAGGGCTAAAGTTGAGGCAGGAATTAATAGCCTACCAACCAAAAAAAGCCCAGGTCCAGATGAGTTCACAGCCGAATTCTACCAGACATACAAAGAGGAGTCGGTACCACTCCTTCTGAAACTATTCCAAACAATCCGAGATGAAGGAATCTTCCCAAATCATTTTATGAGACCAACATCATCCCGATACCAAAACCTGGCAGAGACTCAACAAAAAAAGAAAACTTCAGGCCAATATCCATGATGAACATAGATGCAAAAATCTTCAATAAAATACTGGCCAACCAATTGCAACAGCACATCAAAAAGCTTATCCATCACGATCAAGTAGGCTTCATCCTGGGGATGCAAGGCTGATTCAACATACGCAAGTCTATAAACATAATCCACCACATAAACAGAACCAAAAACAAAAAACACATGAGTATCTCAATAGATGCAGAGAAGGCCTTAGAGAAAATTCAACAGCCTCTATGCTAAAAACTCTCAATAAACTAGGTATCAATGGAACGTATCTCAAAGTAATAAAAGCTATTTATGACAAACCCACAGCCAATATCATACTGAATGGGCAAAAACTGGAAGCATTCCCTTTGAAATCTGGCACTAGACAAGGATGCCCTCTCTCACCACTCCTATTCAATATAGTGTTGCAAGTTCTAACCAGAGCAATCAGGCAAGAAAAAAAAATAAAGGATATTCAATTAGGAAAGAAGGAAGTCAAATTGTCTCTATTTGCAGAAGACATGATTGTATATTCAGAAGAGCCCATTGTCTCAGTCCAAAATCTCCTGAAACTGATAGGCAACTTCAGCAAAGTCTCAGGATACAAAATCAATGTGCAGAAATCACAAGCATTCCTATACACCAATAACAGACTAAAAGAGAGCCAAATCAAGAGCGAACTCCCATTCACAATTGCTACAAAGAGAATAAAATACATAGGAATACAACTAACAAAGGATGTAAAAGACCTCTTCAAGAACTACGAACCACTGCTCAAGGAAATAAGAGAGAACACAAACAGATGGAAAAACATTCCATGCTCATGGTTAGGAAGAATCAATATTATGAAAATGTATACTGCCCAAAGTAATTTATAGATTCTATGCTATCCCCATCAAGCTACCTATGACCCTCTTCACAGAACTGGAAAAAACCACCTTAAACTTCATACGGAAACAAAAAAGAGCCCGCATAGCCAAGAAAATCCTAAGCAAAAACATCAAAGCTGGAGGCATTACACTACCGGACTTCAAACTATACTACAAGGCTACAGTAATCAAAATAGCATGGTACTGGTACCAAAACAGAGATATAAACTAATAGAACAGAACAGAGGCCTTAGAGGCAACACTCCACATCTACAACTATCTGATCTTTGACCAATATGACAAAAACAGGCAATGGGGAAATGATTCCCTGTCTAATAAATGGTGTTGGGATAACTGACTAGCCATATGCAGAAAACAGAAACTGGACCCCTTCCTGACACATTACACTAAAATTAACTCCAGATGAATTAAAGACTTAAACATAAGACCTAACAGGAAAAAAACCCTAGAAGAAATCCTAGGCAAAACCATTCAGGACATAGGCATAGGCAAGGACTTCATGACTAAAACACCAAAAGCATTGACAACAAAAGCCAAAATAGACAAAGGGGATCTAATTAAACTCCAGAGCTTCTGTACAGCAAAATAAACAATCATTAGAGTGAACTGGCAAGTAACAGAATGGGATAAAAATGTTGCAGTTTACCCATCTGACAAAGGGCTGATATCCAGAATCTACAAAGAACTAAAACAGGTTTACAAGAAACAAACAAACCAACCCATTCAAAAGTAGGTGAAGGACATGAACAGACACTTTTCAAAAAGCGACATATATGAGGCCAACAAACATATGAAAAAATGCTCATCATCACTGGTCATTAGAGAAATGCAAATCAAAACCACATTGAGATACCGTCTCACACCAGTTAGAACGGTGATCATTAAAAAATCTGGAGACAACAGATGCTGGAGAAGATGTGGAGAAACAGGAACACTTTTACACTGTTGGTGGGAGTGTAAATTAGTTCAACCATTGTGGAAGACAGTGTGGCCATTCCTCAAGGACCTAGAAATAGAAATTCCATTTGACCCAACAATCCCCTTACCGGGTATATACCCAAAGGATTATAAATCATTCTATTATAAAGACACATGCACATGTATGTTCATTGCAGCACTGTTTACAATAGCAAAGACCTGGAACCAACCCAAATGCCAATCGATGACAGACTTGACAAGGAAAATGTGGCACATATATACCATGGAATACTATGCAGCCATAAAAAATGATGAGTTCATGTTCTTTGTAGGGATATGGATGAATCTGGAAACCATCAGAAAACTGACACAAGAACAGAAAATCAAACACTGCATGTTCTCACTCATAGGCTGGTGTTGAACAATGAGAACACACGGACACAGGGAGGGGAGCATCACACACTGGGGTCTGTCAGGGGAAAATAGGGGAGGGACAGCAGGGGATGGGGAGTTGGGGAGAGATAGCATGGGGAGAAATGCCAGATATAGGTGACAGGGGGATAGAGGCAGCCAACCACATTGCCAGGTATGTACCTATACAACAATCCTGCATGATATGCACATGTACCCCAGAACCTAAAGTACAATAAAAAATATATTTAAAATAATGAACAATAATAAGGCATATAATACTTGAAAAAAAATTAAGCTAAAAGATATTTGAAAAAGGACACCCAGGGCCAGGTGTGGTGGCTCACACCTGTAATCTCAGCACTTTGGGAAGCCGAGATGGACAGATTGCTTGAGCCCAAGAGTTCAAGACCAACCTGGGAAACATGGTGAAACTTTTTTTTCTATAAAAAAGTAGAAAATCAGCCAGGTGTTTTGGCATGCACCTGTAGTCCCAGCTCCTTTCAGGGGCTGAGGCAAAAGGATTACTTGAGCCCCAGAGGTTCAGGCTGCAGTGAGCTATGTTTGCACTACTACACTCCAGCCTGGGTGACAGAGCAAGACCCTGAAAAAAAAAGGAAGGAAGGAAAGAAGGAAAGAAGGAAGGAAGGGAGGGAGAGAGGGAGGGAGGGAAGGAAACACCCAGAAATTCAAAATATAACCACTGATATGAAAAACTCTGTGATTTTCTGCATGTGGCCACAACAGAGGAGACACAGCTAAAGTCTCCTCCTGTTTCTGTCATGTCTTAGTCAATGTCCCAAAAAGCCCAAAGAACTGCAGAAGCTCTTCATTAAAATAATCATAAGAGATGGAAGAGCCATTTTCATTAATGGAAAATGCTCACAGATTGTGTGGTAATAAAATATTCACAAACTAAGCACTCTAGAATCTTAAGGTTTGTCATATATGCCACTGCGGTACAAGCAGATTCAGTCATGAATAGACATCCACACAAGGTGGAAGAGTTGTGAAATCCAAGAGGGATATTTTTAAAAAATGTTTACCAAAGACCAGGTGCCCAGTTACCTATGAAAAGATCTTTGTGGCACTAAGGAAGACACTAAAGAACAACATGTAAGAGAGAAGATTGAAGTGAAATCATCACTAACTGGGGGAGTGATGAGAAGAGAGTCTTTGCTTCTATAAACTTTAGTGACCATAAGTTCATGGAAAAGATTGTCATTCAGAAACAGCATACTGTGAATGGCCATAACCATGAAGTAGGGAAGTCTGTGGCTTGAGAGTCTTTGCTTCTATAAACTTTAGTGACCATAAGTTCATGGAAAAGATTGTCATTCAGAAACAGCATACTGTGAATGGCCATAACCATGAAGTAGGGAAGTCCGTGGCTAAACAAGAGATTCTAAGTGCCTCATCTAAGTCAAAGTGGTTCTGAAAACTTCGGCGGTAGTTGTAGAGGTTAATTTAGAGGGAATGGCAACTTTAAGTATGGAGGAAACTGCAATGGTTGTCACAACTTTGGTGGCAGCCATGATGATGGTAGATATGATGGCAGTGGGAATAGTTATCATGGTGTTGGTAAAGAGGGAAGCAATTTTGGAGGTGGTAGAAGCTACAGTGGACAATGGCAATTACAATAATCCTCAATTTCTGGAACAAAAAAGGAAGGAGACTATGGAGCAGAAGCTCTAATTCTTATACTGGAAGAACCAATACTTTGCCAAACCACAAAACCAAGGTTTATGGTTGTTTTATCATCGGTAGAAGCTATAGCAGTGGCAGAAGATTTTAATTACTGCCAAGAAAAAATGCTTAGCAAAAGAGGAAAGCCTAAGAAATAACAGGAAAACTATCGGTTACAACAAGTTTATGAAGTCAGCCAACTGCAGTGGCAGGATCTACATGCTACAGGAAGAGATGTTTTAGAACATACTCCTCTGAGGAACAAATCATAAGAATAGTATTTGTGACTAACTATATAACAGGTAATTTAGTTTTTGTTCTGTGGAAAGTGTGAAGCATTACAACAAAAGTTTTATAATATAGTTATTTTTTGTACACATATTGATTGCTAAATGTAAAAGTCTGATCTTGATGTTGATTAAATATGTCTTTTTTAAAAAACTCAGTAGATATTTTTCTGCTGAGCAGAAAAAAATAGGTTCAGCTAAAGAAAAAGTTAATGACGTAGGAGATAGATCTAAAGAAATTACCCAGGATGTTATCCAAGATATAAAGCAAGAAAAAATACAAAAGGGATTAAGAGACATGGAAGATTGAATGAATAGGCTCCTCATATACTTATACTAGAAGTTCCAGAAAGAAAGAAGAGAGAAAAAGGGGGAAATGAGTGTTTTCCAGAATGTATGAAATATATAAACCCTGTTTCAAGAAGCATAACTACAAGGTAGAACTAACAAAATAAATCTATAACAAACCATATTGCTGAGACACTGTAGAGAGTAGAAGAAAAAGAGAAGACACAAAAAGTTACTAGAGAGAAAAGTAAAGTTGTCTAAAAAGAACAATAATCAGACTAATAGCAGACGTTTTCAAAGCACTGATAGAAAGCAGAAGGCAATGGAATCATTTTCAAAACCTTGAAAGAAATAAATGTCAATCTGTAGCTTTATATCCAGCTGAATTATCATTAAAGAGCAATGACAAAATAAAGATATTTTGAGACAAAAATCTACCAATAGCATACTCTATCTAGGAACTTTAGGAAAAAGGAAATATATTCCAAAAGGAAGAACTGAGACACAAGAAGATATGATGAACAAAGAAATGTGTATTTGTGTTAAATGTAGACAACAGCGAATATTTAGAAATAACAAGTAGTTACCAACGTTGGGTAATAAAACAAAGTGAAACAAAGTATTGGCAACAGTAACAAGACAGAAAGGGAGTGATCAATTTTAAACAGTTTAACTTAATTGTTTAGAAGGGTAGAAGTACTGATAAACTTTAGACATTGTTAAGTAAGCATGCTAAAAATTTTAAGATGGCCAGGCGTGGTGGCTCACAGCTGTAATCCCAGCACTTTGGGAGGCTGAGGTGGGTGGATCACAAGGTCAGGAGTTTGAGATCAACCTGACCAACATGGTGAAACCTCGTCTCTACTAAAAATACAAAAATTAGCTGGGTGTGGTGGCACAAGTCTGTAATCCCAACTACTCAGGAAGCTGAGGCAGGAGAATTGCCTGAACCTGGGAGGTGGAGGTTGCAGTGAGCCAAGATTGTGCCACTGCACTCCAGCCTGGGCGACAGAGTGAGACTTCGTCTCAAAAAAAAAAAAAAAAAATTAAAGATAACCGGTATAACAAAAAATGAATAATGTCTTATCTCATAGAAAGATGAACACAATTTTTACACCTCTTCACTCAACCTAAAAGAAGGAGAGTGAATTTGTAGGTGTGGATGTGGGAAGAACTTACTGAACGCTGGGAAACTGGTTAGGGTAGTAGAAACTCATAGCACAAACAAAAACACTTAGGAGTAAACAATAATCGCTGTGCAGAACTATTAAGAAAGAAACCTACAAAACTTTAGTAATGAAAATGAGATGCTTTGAATGAATGGAAAGACTACAATAGACCTAATATTATAAAATGTCAACGTTTCACTCAAATTAATCTAAGCTATACAGCTACAATTCCAACACACATTAGCCAAGGATGATCAGGAGTATTATTTCCTTTAGGCAGGCTCCCTCCCTTCCTCCCTTTCCCTACACCAGTTTCTCTTCTCACTTTGGATTCAACGATAAAGTATCCAGGCATACAGCAAGTATTCAATACATTCATATGCTTTTTAAAATAAATGAATGAATAAAGACTCAATTGTTTTTCAAGTAATTCTGATGTACACTTTCAAAATAATTCTCATCAAGCCTAGTATAAATTCATACCATAAAGGCAGTACCCAGCTTTGAATCTCTCATAAGTATGCAAACCAACCTCTTGCCAAGATTGTTTTATAAACTGGTTACAATTGGGAAATAATTGTAGGTTTTCTGAGAGCCATGAATAGATTACAATATTGACTTCTTAGTGTTAATCTAATAAAAAATAACCTGAAACAATTAAAATACAAGAATAGGAGAGCATTAACTATGCTTACTACTTTCAAAACACTTGTTAAAGTCAAGAAAACTCTGATTTTATATAGTAACTAATAGCCTGCTATTTATCATGTGGCTCAGAAAGTGTATTTAATGAAGTCCTTTGGTGTATATATAAAGACCCATCCATGAAAGCATCAGAAACTCACACTCTGATTTCCTGTAGGTGATTAAAAAGATCCCAAAAGCCTAATGATCCCTAAGAGCTGGTTGTCTTAAAACATATTAATATTATCATATTCCTAGAATTTTCTTTCCCCATACTCTGTCCCTACTCCCATTACATATGACTAGCTAGAACTTAAAAGCTAGTATTACTGGCATAACTCTCTTTTCCAGATTTACACATTTTCCTCCAATTTGTTTCTTGTACATCCACATATCCTAATTAGTAGAAATCCAAGATCTCTCTCTTGAGGCTCCCATTGCAAACTGTCCAAGAATCCCCAGGGCTCACTGAATCTAAATGGGTTAGTATTCCCAAGCAGTCCAATGGAAAGCCTCTTCAGCCTACCAGCATCACTGCTTCTGTTACTTCCATAGGATCCCATCATTGAACAGCAGCCCTGCAGAGCTGCAAGGACTCTAGCTCAAACATCAGGTATACTCTTGCCAATGCAGATCCCTGAACATCTCAAAGCTAACACTTGGGTCCCAAGGGTATAGCTCTTTTATTTTTCACTCACACATTCAGCCATTGTTCTCAGAGTGACAATATGTCTTGGTGGGTATATCCAGGGTTTCCTCAGCCTCACTTACATGTTTGCTAAGACTTCTCCTTCCCAAAGAACCTCCATGCTTTTATGTTGAACGGGAATCATGAGCAGACTCTCTCACAATAAATTCCCCTTTGGGGACCTTGAAGTCCTTTCATGCCAGCAGATATTTTTTAGGGCCACACTCTTAAAAACAGATTTCTCTAATTCAATTCTCAGAAAGACGAGGGTGGAGTCTCACACTCATTCCATACTATAAGCCTCCAAGGATCTTTTTGCAAACTGATAAACCACAGGAATTTCTCAAAGATTCTGCTACATCCTCATCCTAGGGTAAGGAGAGTTTAGTAGTGTTCTTATATTAGCACAGCTAAGTCTGGGTACACAAATGACTCCTTTCACAATGACATTCTGCTCTAAACTGATTTCTGTCTTCATTTTATACCTAGTATTTACAGTACACAGACTCACTAGCTTAAAAGCCTCCCATTCCTTCAGGTAAGATGGAGTAGCCTGGAGAAGACCAATCCTCCCACTGTCACAATTAGAAAAAACAATTTTCAAAAACTTATTTTTTAAAGACATTGGAGAGTTGTAGAAACAACTGAAGCAACTCAAGGACAAGAAACACTAAATTTCCCTGGAAATTCAGTTTAGTCTTCTTGGGTAGACTTTCTGCTGGCCATTTTCTCCTCTGCTTGCCAATTCCAGGCACAAGTTGAGGTTTGGGCCAAGCAGAGAGTGAAACCAGCAGTCTCACTTTAAGTTTCTATTCTTTCCTCTGCATAACCTACCACAAGGATCCCAAGATGTGAGTTTGGTGTTTAATTACATCGTACTAAGAATGAGGGGTGATTAGAAGCCATTGACAAGAGAAGTGGTGTACACACACACACACACACACACACACACACACACACAGAGTTTACCCTAAGGACAAAGTGATATAGATTGGTGATGCTAATTTAAGGGTGGGGTGGGAGTGTAGGAAAAGTGGGAGGAGGCAGGGATGTAAATACAATCTTCACGCTCCAAAATGCTGGCACCAGGCTCCCTAATGTCAAAGCCAATGCTTCAGTAAGAGGATTTCAGCCCATCTGGATGAGCCTGGGGTTGCAGGTACAGTAGTCCTCACTTATGCTTAGGTGATACGTTCCAAGACCCCCAGTGGATGTCTGAAACCTCGGGTAGTACTAAACCCTATATACACTACATTTTTTCCTATACAGACACACCCATAATAAAGTTTATAACTTAGGCAAAGTAAGAGATTAAGAATAATAATGAAATAGAAAAATTGAAACAATATATGGTAATAACTGTTACGTAAATATTGTGTTTCTCTCTCAAAACATCTTATTGTACTGCCCTCACCTGTTTTGGGGCCACAGTTGACTGAAAGTAGCTAAAACTATGGAAAGAGAAATCACAGATAGGATGTGTAAACCAAAAACAAAATTCTAAGCTCCACAACCATCTGAATAGAATCCTTGGCTCAGCAAAGGGCATTCCAGAGTTAACCTGGAAAACTAGTTCAGGCCATGATGAGACGATGGGGTCAGACATGCCTTGTTATATCCTCCTTCCTTTTGGAATTACTGGTAGAACAGATTCTTTTATGTCTGACTTTAAAAAACAAACAAACATCCAAACAAAAAAACATTTACAGTCTATTCTCTCTGAAGCCTGTCACCTGGAGAATCCGCCTGCATGATAAAACCCTGGCCTCCACAATTCCTCATCTTAACCTAGTGATTCCTTTCTATGAATTCTAAGTCTCTAGATAATAACTCTTTCAACCAATTGCCAATCATAAAATCTTTGAATCTCCCTGTGACCTGAAAGCCCCCACGTCCAGTTGTCTCTCCTTTCCAGACTGAACCAATGTACATTTCACATGTACTGATTGATATCTTGTGTCTCCTTAAAATGTATAAAGCTAAGTTGTGGCCCAAACTCCTTGGGCACATGTTCTCAGGATCTCCTGAGGGCTGTCACCAGCCATTGGTCACTCATATTTGCCTGAGAATAAATTTCTTCAAATATTTTACAGGGTTTTACTCTTTTCATTGACAGGGGACTGCGGTGTGCCAAACATGAAGATGTCCTCAGGTATGTGGCATGTGTACTGGGGAATTAGCCCCTTCTCTGTCTCACTGACTTTCAATCTACCATCTAATGTGAGTGCTGTCCAACAAGAAGGTCTTGATGACCTCTATCACAAACACAACACTCGTAGCATTTAAGAGACAGAGAGAAGGGGTTGGGGGAGGTATGGTAAAAATATAAGCCAGTGAGGCCATTGCCTCAATGAGCAGGCCTCCCTGAGTGAGAATGGACTGAAAACTTCGATCTGTGCTTCCCTCAGTTACTGTCCAGCCTCTGGGTACAACCTGTCTCTCACTGGAGCTCCTCAGCCTTCTAGGTATGAATTTTGTATTTAGAGATATTGTTGTTAGATACAAATGGCCCTTTTAAAACACCAACCAACCATCCCTTAAGGGCATGGGGAAGAATAAGCAATGTGTTTTAACACTAGAAGAAAAACTAGGTTGAACTGTGGGAGCAGAACTACACTATCTTAAGATATTCACAAGGGAATTTCAAGCATGGTTTGGATTACACTTTAGTAATTCCATGCCCTCTGGGTAAACTGGGTCTCAACTTGGCTTGGACCCCCCAAATATAACGTGCTGCCTCTCTAAGAACTACAGCCACATGCATAACCTATTCCTCTCAGAATGCCCACGACACTCACATAAAATTAGGAAGGCAGAGTAGCAAATTCTTGCTCTTCTATAAGTCCAGTTGAATTTTCAAATGTGTTTTCATTGGTTTGACTATGAAAAGCCAAAATGCCCTACTGGGCTGTGGCTATACTGGCAAGCAGAGATCTTTTCTTCTCTGGCCCCTTTATCTTGCAAGATGCCCACACCTTCCTGAATGTGGTAAACAAGTTCTGGGTGAGTTCTCTTGTGCTGACAACCCTTAGGCATTAGTGAAACCCTCTGGAGTCGCTGAAAATGTATGTGAGAGAGCATTCAAATAGATAATCAGAGAGGCTGGTTTAAAAAAAAAAAAAAAAGACTGGGTCCCAGCCACCCTCTCCACCCTGCCCCTTTGGACCCACCCTGGGTTGATGTAGGGGAGACTGGGCCCTATCCCAGATTAAGTCAGAATTTCTGGAGATGGGCCAAGGTGTTTGTAGTTCTTAAAAGCTCCCCAGGGGATTACAATAAAACCAAAGGTTGAGAACCACTGATATACATTATCCCAATGCATCCTCTTACCCATACTGTTAAATAACTTGGATCAAGTCAAAGCTAGTGAACAGCAGCAAGCTGGTGACAGTGAAAAACAGCAGTTTCCAATCTCCAAGCGCATACTTTCCCTGACTACACAGTAAACAGCTATCTCTGAATTAGTTCGACTTATCAGTTCTGCTGATGATAATCAATGGTGCAGCTCAGAGCTTTGGGAATCCTATACCACTGTGATGCGTTAGGGGCAGGGGGCAGTGCAGGGAGACAGAGGCCACATTTGAAAAGGAAGAACATTCCAGAATTCCCAGAAGTTCTGTTTCTGAAGGCAGAATCACTATTCTACTAGTTATCCAGACCCCCGAATCTCAGAATTATCTGAGTCCTACTTTTCATGTAATCTCTATGTGCAACCATTTCTGTTTATTTTTTCTTCCAAATATTTTCCCTTCCTCTTTTTCTCATTGCCACCATCCAAAGCAAGGCCTGTAACACTTCATTTCTAAATTATTAAATGTAATGCCCAACAAGGCTCACTGGCACCAGACTTTCTTCTCTTCAATTCATCTTGCTCACTTTTTCCAAATCACTCTAAAAGTGTTTCCATCGTTACTCTGCAGTCATCCAAAATCTTCATTGGTTCCTATTGCCTAAAAGGTACACACCCCTTACTCTTCCACAATCTAGCCCATACTCCTGCTTCCAAATCTGTTTCCCACGAATCATTGCAGTCTAACTACTCACTGCTGCTTAGACACGCCAAGTGCATCTTCAGCATACACGGTGCATGCTGTGATGGAAAGAGCTTTAAAGTGGGACAATTCTGCATTCTGATCCCCATTCTGGGTAAGACTGGAGAGTTATTTAACCCATCTGAGCTACAATTCTTCCTTTGCCACAGTTGAGTAACAACAGCGGTTTCACAAAGTGATTGTGGGGATTAGCGAGTGAAGGGGTACAATGATACAAGCGGATGTGGTGGACATTGGACATGGTGGATATTGTTACTGCTTTGCTTAAACAAGCTCCTTAGCTAGTAGCGACCCCGTTCCCCTTTCTTCCTGGGCTGGGTATGAATATACTGTCTCTTATCTCAAACCACCACTCAGTGCTCAGCTCTGGCCACTTGGCTGAAACTGCAAACCATATTTCTGCTTTGCCAGCCACTCCTTGGTTGGCCCCTCAAGAAGGAGATGACAGAGGGGACTACAGGCTGGAGGGGGAGACAGGAGGGAATGCGCTCTTTCTGTCTGCTGGAGGCTCCTGTCTGTGTTATTTCAGCAACAGTTTCTCCTGCAGCAGCAGCAGGTTCTAGTTTGCCGTTTTCTCACCCTACAGACCAGCCGCATTGTGGCTTTAAGAGACATCAACGCCATCAGGCCAGGACTGCCGCCTTAGCTTCAAGTTTCTAAATTCAAATAATCCCAACCTTTTCCCTTTGTTCCTCTACATCTAAGAGTGCTAGCTGCTTCCTGTACCTCGCATTTCTGTAATAGCTCAGGGTTCCCTTGATGTTCTCCAGTTCTCTATATTGAATTGTCCGTTTCTGTAACCACTGTTTCCTGACCAGGTCCTGGCTAGTCCGCTTCCTGTCTCCCCTCCTCCGTGGTGGGCATACACTCTGGAGTTGGATACACACCTCCCTGCAAGAAGCCCACCATGGGCATCCCATTCTCTGAACTCTACAGACCCTCAGACTCACCAGAGAGCTGGCATGAACCTCAGAAATGAATGTTACTTTTTTCTGAGATGAAGTCTTGCTCTGTCGCCCAGCCTGGAGTACAGTGACGTGATCTCAGCTCATCACAACCTCCACCTCCCAGGTTCAAGCAATTCTCTGCCTCAGCCTCCTAAGTAGCTGGGATTACAGGCACCTGCCACCACACCCAGCTAATTTTCGTATTTTTAGTAGAGACGGGGGTTTCACCATCTTGGCAAGGCTGGTCTTGAACTCCTGACCTCGTGATCCACCCACCTTGATCTCCCAAAGTGTTGAGATTACAGGCGTGAGCCACCGCACCTGGCTGAATTTCTAATATGACTCTCTTGTCTTGCACTTGAAAAAGCTGAGTTTCAGAAGTTACCATCAAAGGCACAGCCTCCACCTGGTTCTCTTACCTGACTTCCATGACAAGTTGCCCACGGGAACCATTCACTAAGAACTCAATCATCTGAGGCTCTGAAGCACCTCCTTAAATACTGTCTAGAGTATCATCCAACTGCTACTGTTCTGCTAGGCATCTTTCTAAAGGAACACAACTGTGAGTCACTGAGCCCCACAGAGAACTTGGTCCCATATATACACCGTGTATGTGGGCATGTAGAGAAGACTCCAAATAAAGTCTGGTGAATGAACTATTTAATCCAGAACTCTGAGCATACAGAAGGGATGTCCATGCTCTCATGTGTTCTAGATTATTGCTAGCAAGAACCAACACCTGTATCCAATAGCATCTGGGAAGTGTAGTTTTATGACCTTCATGGATGCTGAAAGGTCTTCTGAGTTGTTTTCTCTTTAGATGCAACAAAACAGAAGCTTTACTAGAATTTTATAGGAATACATATCCTATTCACTGGACAAGAAGTGCATGTAAATTCACAGCACAGTTTTATCAGGTGATGTTTCCTCACTGACAGAATTTAATGTTAAAAGTTATAAATAAAAGTTATAAATAAAGTTTTAATGGGGCCGGGCGTGGTGGAGCATGCCTATAGTCCCAGCTACTCAGGAGGCTGAGGCTGGAGGATGGCCTGAGTCCAGGAGTTCTGGGCTGTAGTGCACTGTGCCCATCGGGTGTCTGCACTAAGTTCGGTCCCGGGAAGAGGGGACCACCAGGTTGCCTAAAGAGAGGTGAACCAGCCCAGGTCAGAAACGGAGCAGGTCAAAACTCCCATGCTGATCAGTAGTGGGATCGCACCTGTGAATAGCCACTGGACTCCAGCCTGGGCAACATTAGCATGACCCTGTCTCAAAAAAAAAAAAAAATAAGTCTTAATGGGACAAAACATTTTAAAGAGGTTGTCCACTTTTCAAATTTCCTTCCATAAATTTGGCTGTAATGTGATAACCTCACATTATGCAAAGGGAGTAACTGACCCAGTGAGATGTTTTTTTCTGTCAGTTACCAGGGCCGTGCAGGGCTGTGTCAGCCTGACACAGGGACCACGTCTAGGACTCAGAGAGTGTGACCTGATCCTTGTCATGGTCCTCCTCTTCTATACATGCCTCCTCTGCAGAGCTTTGCCTTCCAAAGAAGTCAGGTTCTGCCTTGGGATCAATTTGTAAAACTACTTCTATCGCTGTGCAGCTGCTGAAGGGATGGAGCAGAGTGGGGACTGGAGGCTGCCACAGAAGCAGGCTGCTCTGCCAGAGGAAGGCAATGGACGATCCAGTGAAATGAGTTAAAATGTAACTTTGGCCTATGCTTCCTAATTTATTTATACTGATTTGGAAAATTTCATGGAAAATGAACTTGGGGGCTCATATTAGCCAGATAATTAATTTCTTTCTCTGTTTTATTTTCTCTTTTGAATTATTGCCAGCCTTAGATTTGAAGAATAAGTGTCCAGTGGATCAGAAAAGCATATGGAGAAAAGATTGAATGCAAACATGTACTAAACACAGCGTGTGCCAGACACTGGGGGAAGCGCCGAATAGCCTATGGCAGAGGAAGGCTACACATTAGAGTCACCTGAGGAATATTTTTAAAAACCCAAAGCCCAGGTTACACTCCAAACCAATCAAATCAGAATGTCTGGGAGGAGCAAAAGTTTCTGCAGATTCCCCAAGTGATTTCAATGTACCATGGAGGCTGGGAGCCGTTGATCTAGGCTCTAGGGGGAAAGAGAATGAGCTTTGGAGTAAAGCAGACCTGGGTTCATATTTCAATTCTACAGCTTCAGGCTGTGTCATTTTAAGAAATTTAAACCTGCCAGGCGGTGGCTCACGCATGTAATCCCAGCACTTTTGGGGGCTGAGGTGGGCCAATCATGAGGTTAAGAAATTGAGACCATCCTGGTCAACATGGTGAAACCCTGTCTCTACTAAAATACAAAAAATTAGGCCATGCGTGGTGGCACGCGCCTGTAGTCCCAGCTACTTGGGAGGCTGAAGCAGGAGAATTGCTTGAACCCAGGAGGTGGAGGTTGCAGTGAGTCGAGATCGTGCCACTGCACTCCAGCCTGGCGACAGAGCAAGACTCCGTCTCAAAAAAAAAAAAAAGAAATTTAAACCTTTTTAGTCTGGCCATCTTCCTTAGCCAATGGGGATAGCAATATCAATACCACTCTGAAAAAATAAAAATACAGTCATGCATCACTTAACAATGGAGATACAGTTGGAGAAATGTGTCCTTAGGCAATCTTCTTGTTATGCTAACATCGTGGAGTGTACTTACACACACCTAGAGGGTGTAGCCTACTATACACCTAGGCTGTGTGGTACAGCCAATTGCTCCTAGGCTATAAGCCTGTACAGCATGTGACTGTACTGAATACTGCAGGCAATTGTAACACAAGGGTAAGTATTTGTGTATCTAAATATAGAAAAGGTAAAGTAAAAACACAGTCTTCTAATCTTATGGGACCACCATTGTATATGCAGTCCGTGGTTGACCAAGATGTTACACAGCGCATGACTGCAACCATTTACAATTGAAGGCAGAGTCCATGAGGAACTAAAGGTAGGGCAGGATGGGAGACAAGAGGAGCAAGCTGGTTCTGTCCAGGAGCATCAAAGAATGCTCAGAAGAGCAGCCACAGATCTGAGCTCTGACCTATGGGAGCTTTTGGATGAGCAGAAAATGAAGAGAAAAATCTTCCTAACTGAAGGAACAGTAAGTGGAGAGATGGGATGAAAAACAGCAGGTTCAGAGATCAGTGGGGAGACTCCTGTGGCAGGAGCCAAGGGGCTTGGAGGGTATGGTGGGGATGTGCCAGGGACACCATGGAGCCCTTGGGTCCCCTCCCAGGAGCCAGGGCCTTTCCCTTTACACAGTGAGAAAACAGTGCAAAGTCAGCAAAGGAAATGGTAGGATTAAACTTGTGTTTTAAGCTTGAAAAGAGGGGAGTTTGGAGGCAGGCAAGCCAGGCAGAGGGTCATGAGAACAGATCAGGGAGGGGACTTAGGCCCTGAATTGCAGAATGGGTGCGAAAGTCTCCGGCCATCTGGCAGTAGAAGCTACTGATTCACTGTGGGAATTCATCCACCAGGGTTTCTGTGTGTGTGGCTGATTGATGATGTCATTTACACAGACAGGGGCTTTTTAGGGGAAAGACACTGAGTTCAGTTTGAAACTGGAGCAAGATATCAGATAAGCAGTCGGAAATGTAGGTCAGCAGCTCAGCAGGGATGGGGTGGCGTCAGGAGTGGGCGGGTGGGAGAGAGTGAAACAGTCCTGGGAGAGTGTGCAAAGTCAGGGGACCCTCCAGGACCATGTGAGAACTTTGAGAGAGGCCTCCATTTATGGTGGCAAAGGAAGACACGGACCAGACAGCTTGAAGAAAACCCTCTCCAGATACTCAAGAAAAAGAATGTCTCAGAGGCCGAAGGAGGAGAGTTCCCAGGGCTTGGTGGTCAAATTCAAACTAGGAAATGGGCGGTCATCCTTTTCCTTTAAAATAAAAAAAAAAAACGGTCCATAACAGCAAGCTTTGTGGTATTGAAAAAATAATAACAGCAAGAACAAGAAGCAGGACCTGTCAAAACAGAGTTTGGAAGGTTAAAGATGGAATGCGTGAAGAGATACCAGAGGCGGGTTTGTTGCGCAGAAGCCCTACAGAAAAAAGTCAGTAGGAAGATGCTGAATGGCAGCTTAAGGGAGAAGCAAGATTGAAGAGGACTAGTTTCTAGGAAAACATTTGGCTATTTAATTAGGTCAAGGAAAAGGGTGCCTGGACCTGGAGATGGTAGAGAAAGAGAGGAAACATGGATGTGTTAACATTCTGGAGTAGATTGAGCCAAGACAGTAAGAGTGCAGGTCGAAGGAGAACTTAGACTTGGAAAGAAAAACTGGAGACCAGTATTTCTTGAAGGATTAGTAAGATATTTTCAGCCGGGTGTGGTGGCTCACACCTGTATTCCCAGCACCTTGGAAGGCCAAGGCAGGCAAATCATGAGGTCAGGAGTTCGAGACCACCCTGGCCAACATAGTGAAACCCTGTTTCTACTAAAAATACAAAAAATAGCTGAGCATGGTGGAGGCACCTGTAGTCCCAGCTACTCGGGAGACTGAGGCAGGAGAATTGCTTGAACCTGAGAGGCAGAGGTTGCAGTGAGCCAAGATTGCGCCA
The DNA here is from genome assembly GCF_030222135.1 of Aotus nancymaae. NCBI lineage: Eukaryota > Metazoa > Chordata > Mammalia > Primates > Aotidae > Aotus > Aotus nancymaae. The sequence continues at coordinate 39,217,393 of NW_026988413.1, forward strand.
CTGCACTCCAGACTGGCGACAGAGCAAGACTCCATCTCAAAAAAAGAAAAAAAAAAATTTGAAGTGGCATTAAAGGCCCAACTTCATAAAAATGACATCCAGGTTTGGGAAATGAAGCAGTTATGAGGGGAGGAGTCTATGGTTTGCCTTTGGGAATGGAGTTCAAAAATCAAAACAAAATGAGATCGTGACGGGAAAGTATTTCCTAAGCTATAAAATACAAATCATTTTTTAATGTATTGTTTTCACTCTTTTTGAAATGGATGGGTGGAGGGACTGTGGGGCTGATGGGGCACATAAACCATCCGTGTGGACCCGGCGTTGCCCGGGATGATGGCAAGGGATACAAAGGGAGAGTTTTCTGTGTTTACTAGGGAACGTGGAGAAGGGGCCAGATATCAATGGATGACGGGAAAGAGGAAGATACCTCCCCTTGCTTGACATGGGCCTGTAAAGAAGGATGGTTAATAAAAGTGTCACAGGGACTTCTGGGTGGCAGCACTGTGCAGTGAGAAGGAATGCTCACCCTTCTTCCAGGGCTTGGGAGAACAGTCTCTACTTGATAGGTCTTGAAGACAATGTAGTCAACAAGAATGTTCAAGAAGGCCGGGCAAGGTGGCTCATGCCTATAATCCCAACACTTTGAGAGGGCATTTGCAATCCAATCACTTTGGGAGGGTAAGGAGGTTTGTTTGAAGCCAAGAGTTCAAGATCAGCCTTGGCAACATAGCAAGACCCCATCTCAAAAAAAAAAAAAAAATTAGTTGTGTGCACCTGTAGTCCTAGCCACTTGGGAAGCTCAGGTGGGAGGACTTCTTGAGCCCAGAATTTTGAGGCTGACAGCGAGCTATGATCACACCACTGTACTCTAGCCTGGGCAAAAGAGTGAGACCCTGTTTCTTAAAAAAAAATGTTCAAGAAAGCCTTTTTTGGTGGCAAGAAAGAGAAAACCACCACCAGGTACAGTGGCTCACATCTGTAATCTCAGCACTTTAAAAGTCTGAGGTGGGTGGATCATGAGGTCAGGAGATCGAGACCATCCTGCCCAACATGGGAAACCCGCACAAATTCAGAGGTTTAACTCATTGTGGCTACGTTGCCAGAAGTCCTGGAGCCAGCATTCCCCAGGCCTGGCCAGTGGGTTGCCCAACACGTCCGCCTATAGCAGCCAGCCTTTCTCAGAGCCAGGTTGCTGTTGTGTGACTGCTTGTTCCACAGAGTTAGTGCTTCCAAACATGCACACAGAAATAGAATGGGATGTGTGGAGGCAGGGATGGGGGGAGAGAGGCGCACTGGTGATGTAAAAGCAGTGTGTGGAAGAAATGAGGGGTGAAGCAGGACTGAGGAGATATCAGTCTGGAAAATGCACAAAAGGGAACACAATGGTGCTTGAAACACAGTCCATTTCCCAGTAAAAGGGAGCAGAGCTTCTCCTAGGGGCAAAGAAAGTACTAAGTAAGTATCTTGCAGCTCCAAAAAGCAAGGAAGTGATCAAAGAATGATGGGACATGTCAGAAGGACACAGAGTCAGACATGAGGGCTCATCTGGCCAAATGTGACACAGTGTGAGCCTCAAAACAAATAATGATAGCAACAGATTTTGAATAAAATAGGAATTCATGAGTCCATTCAGATACAAATGAACACATTAAGAAATGGAAAGTTAGGTGAGGAATCGGATATTTACATCGTTTCCAAGTTCCTCCTTACAAAATATTTATTAATTACAAGGGCAGAGAGGGAAGAGTCACCTGGCAGAGACACCTTAATTAAGAGATCAGCCTTCATTGCTAGGAATTGTGCAAATCAAAAACGTATGTTACCTAATAGCACGCATGGAGAAGAACACAGATTACTTTTGGGATTGTCGTGAGAAAGACACATAACTTGAATCTAATCATGAGGAAATATCAGACAGGCCCAAACTAAGAAGCATGCTACCAAACAACTGATCCTGAATCTTCAAAAAATGTTAAGAATTTGAAGATCAAGGAAAGACTAAGGGTTGGTTTCAAAGTGAGGGAAAGTGAAGGCACTGCTGAATGCTCTGTGTTATTCTTTTGCTGTGAAAGAGCATCAGGACAATTGGAGAAAGTTGCAAGGGATGTGAGCTGTGGAGGGGAGGTCGCGCCTGCTGCCAGTGTCCTGGTTTTCATGGTTGCACTGCGGTTAGGTAGGGGAATGTCTTTGTTTGCTGGAAATGCACACTGACGTAGTTGAGGGTAATGGGGCATCATGTCAGCAACTAAACAAAAAAAAAGGCTTTAGGGTTTTTAAACTACACTTACAACTTTTGTTTGTTTCAAAATGTTTTTAAAAACCTTAAAGTATAAGGTCAGTCTCTACATTTTTCCTTAAACGGAGCTTTGTTTTAGAGTGTTAATGGGTTGAATGGGAGGCCCCAGCAAAGTCTATCCACATCCCCAAACTTGTGAGTGTGAGCTTCTTTGGAAGAAGCGTCTTTGCATATGTGAGCAAGTGAAGGGTCTCTAGATGAGATCACCCTGGACTATCCACACAAATCCAGTGACAAGTGTCCCTGTGAGAGACACACAGAGGGGAAGATGTGAAGACCGAGGCAGAGATTAGAGGGACGCAGACTTAAGCTAAGGAATGCCTGAAGCCACCAGAAACCAGAAGAGGTGAGGCAGGATTCTTCCCTAGCGCCTCTGGAGGGAACGTGGCCCTGCTCATCTGTTGATTTTGGACTTCCGGCCTCTAGAACTGTGAAAGAGTAAATGTCTGTTGTTTTACGGCATGCAGTTGGTGGTCATTTGTTACAGCAGCCCAGGGAAGCTAATATGTACTTTTCTCCTTTCACTTCACTGGAAATATAGAAAACTAGGTGAAAACCAAAAACAAGATGGCTTTGGATGTCCTCATGATTTTAGGCTGTCAGAGCCGGGAGAACAGTCATTCACCTTCTCAACGGAACATGCTGCTCTGTGGGAAAAACACTTCATCTGGTCACAGTGCCACCAAACACTCCGTTGGTATTTGCACCACTGACACTCAGAGTGCCTAAGCTCTAGGCTTGTTGGGGCTCTTGAAGGGAATGGTTTTCAACCAGGAGTGATTTTGGCCCCCAGGGGACATTTGACAATATCTGGAGCATTTTTGGTTGTCATAACTGTGGGATGGGGTTTGCCACTGATACTGAGTGGGTAGAGGTCAAGAATGCTGTTAAATATCCTATAATGCACAGCGCAGCCCCTCACCACAAAGAAGTATCTGCCTGCCCTAAAACATCATTAGTGATGAGTCTGAGAAACCCTGTCCTAAGGGAACAACTTTTTTTTTTTTTTGAGATGGAGTCTAGCTCTGTCGCCCAGGCTGGTGTGCAGTGGCGGGATCTCGGCTCACTGCATCCTCTGCCTCCTGGGTTCATGCGATTCTCCTGCCTCAGCCTCCCAAGTAGCTGGGATTATAGGCCTGCACCACCATGCCTCGCTAAATTTCATATTTTTAGTAGAGATGGAGTTTTATCATGTTGGCCAGGCTAGTCTCGAACTCCTGAACTCTGCTGATCAGACAACCTCAGCCTCCCAAAGTGATGGGATTACAGGCGTGAGCCACCGCGCCAGGCCTGGGAACAACTTCTTTCTAAAAGAATCTTAACACTTCTCTATCAGGGTAGGAAAACAAGAAGAAAGAAGGAGGCACTCCACAAACCCTTCAGGACTATTTTCTAAAATTATTATTGTGGTAAGAACATATAAGGTGAGATCTATCCTCTTAAGCACAATGTCCTGCAGCCAAACTTACTTATCTTGCATAACTGACATTTTATAGCCATTGAAGAGCAACACTTAACTTCCTCTCCCCAGCCTCTGGCAACCACCATTCTACTCTCTGCTTCTATTGACTTCTTTAGCTACCTCCTATGAATGGTGGAATCATGCAATATTTGTCCTGTGCCTGGCTTATTTCACTTAGTGTAAGGTCCTCAATGCCCATCCATGGCAGGATTTCCTTCTTTTTATGGCTGAATAATATGCCATTGTATGAATATAGGATATGTTCTTTATCCATTTGATATGGTTTGGCTGTGTCCTCACCCAAATCTTATCTTAAATTCCCAGGTGTTGTGGGAGGGAGCCAGTGGGAGGTAATTGAATCATGGGGGCAGGTCTTTCCTATGCTGCTGTCTTGACAGTAAGTCTCATGAGATCTGATGCTTATTGTAAAGAGTTTTCCCGCACCAGCTCTCTCTTTGCTTGCTGCCATCCGAGACATGACTTGCTCCTCTTGCCTTCTGGATGATTGTGAGGCCTCCCGAGCCATGCAAAACTGTAAGTCCAGTCAAACTTCTTTCTTTTGTCAGTTGTCCAGTCTCAGGTGTGCCTTTACCAGCAGCATGAAAACGGACTAATACATCGTTCAACTGTCATTGGATACAGGTTATTTCCACCTTTTGACTATTGTGAATAATGCTGCAATAAACACGGGAGTGCAGATATCTCTCTGAGATCCTAGTTTCAATTCTTTTGGGTAAACATGGAGAAGTGGGATTGCTGGATCATATAGTGATTCTATTTTTAATTTTTAAAGGAAGCTCAAAACTGTTTTCCATAGTAGATGCAGCAATATACATCTGCACCAACAGCATACAAGTATTCCAATTTCTTCACATCCCACCAACACTTACTTAAATTATCTTTAAATAAATTATCTTTTGATTTTTTTTAATAAGGTCCATCCTTACAAGTGTGAGATGATATGTCATTATGGTTTTGAATTATGTTTCCCTGATGATTAGTGATGTTGATATCCTTTTATATAATAGTTAAGCATTTGTATGTCTTCTTTGGAGAGGTTTTTATCCAAGTCATTTGCCCATTTCTTAATCAGGTTGTTTGCTATTAAGTTGTAGGGATTCCTTATATATTTTAGATATTAACTTCTTATTAGATGTATGGTTTGCAAATATTTTCTCCTACTCTGCAGATTGCCTTTCACTCTTGTTTCCATTGCAGAGACAGAAGCTTTCTAGTTTGATATCATCCTGCTTGTCTATTTTTGCTTTTGTTGCTTGTGCTTTTGGTGTAATACCCAAGAAATCATTACCAAGACTAAAGTCATAAAGCTTTCCCTCTGCGTTTTGTTCTAGGAATTTTATAATTAACTTCAATCCATTTCAAGTTAATTTTTATATGTGGTATAAGAAAGGGGTCAAATTTCATGCTTATGCATGTGGCCAACCAGTTTTCCCAACACCATTTGTTGAAGAGACTACCTTTTTCCCACTGTGTATTCTTGGCAATCTTGTGTAAGATTTGTTGACCATATATTTATTGTTCAGTTTATTTAAGGGCTCTATATTCTATTCCATTGATCTATTATATCTGTCTTTATACCAATACCATACTGTTTTAATTACTGTTGCTTTTTAATGTATTTTGAAATCAGGAAGTGTGATGCCTTCAGCTTTGCTCATCTTTCTCAAGATTGTTTCAGCTATTCAGAGTCCTTTGTGCTTCCATATGCATTTTAAGACTGTGTTTTTATTCATGCAAAAAATGGCATTGGGATTTTGACTGGGGATTATAATAAATTTGTAGATTGCTTCTAGTAGTATGCACATTTTAACAATATTAAATTTTCGATTCCATGAACACAGGATGTTTTTCTCTTATTTGTGTCTTCTTTAATTTCTTTCATTAATGTTTTCAGCATACAAGTCTTTTACCTCTTTGGTTAAGTTTAGGCATTTTATTTTATTGCCTGATTGATTGATTGACAGAGTCTTGCTCTGTCGCCCAGGCTGGAGTGCAACGGTGCGACCTCTGCTTACCACAACCTCCACCTCCTGGGTTCAAACAGTTCTTCTGCCTCAGCCTCCTGAGCAGCTGGGATTACAAGCATGCCCCATCACACCTGGCTAATTTTTGTATTTTTTTTAGTAGAGACAGGGTTTCGCCATGTTAGCCAGGCTAGTCTCAAACTCCTGACCTCACGTGATCTGCCTGTCTCAGGCTCCCAAAGTGCTGGGATTACAGACTTGAGTTACCATGCCTGGCCTATCCTTTTTGATGCTACTATAAATGGGATTGTTTTCTTAATTCTGATAGCTTGTTGTTGACCTTCTGGACTATTTATATGTCTTCCAGTCCCAGAAGTCTGTGGTTTGCAGTAGGATATGCACTATGGATGAGGTGCGGATAAACAAGCAAAGAGCTGGGATTTCTAGCCTCCGACCTTCTCTTCTAGCTGGTCTTGCTCTTTCACACTCACACATGGAAAGAATTTTCAGAAAGTGACTATGGCAAATTGGCTCTGAACACACTTGATGAAACATTTCAGTCCTACCTACTGAACTACATTATGCAAAGAGTGTCAGGGCCCCAGCCATACACCCTGCAGGCTTTAATTCTCCCACTATTCAGCCTGGGGAAGAAAACACCTCTAGAGCTCTAACCACCCCTCTCTCTCTCCCTCCTTCCTCCTTCCATTTTCCTTCTGCTCAGCATTTACTTACCACTATCCATGCAAATACTGTGCTAAACACTGGGAATGCAAAGATGAATATGTTCATAACTGATAGAAGGAACAGAGAGAGATGCTGAAATAGGAAGTGTTGAGTTCTATGACAATGGTATCCACACATGGAGAGCTTTTTAAAATGTTTCCTATACTTGACAGGGCAAATGAAATCAGATTTCAGGATTCATGTTTCAGAGGGGAGAGGGAGAAAACAGCCTGGAAAGATAAAGTTGAAACAAATATCTCAAAGCTTAGTCCAGTTGTCTCTCCTGTGACAGAAAACTGGCTATAGGATGAGTATGCGTCCTCATTTTCAAAAACTCAGTGTGTTTCTTAATATCTGGTTAGACCTCTCAGAATTAAGAGGCATCTAGAGATATTTTTGAAGTCAAATATATGAGTCCTGAAAATCTACATATATGAAAATGTTTCCTAGCAAGACCCAAAAGGAACTTACTGGTCTCAGTGTGGGTGCCATAGGGCCCCTTGGGTTTGGGGTTTTCAGTGGATATAATCACATTTGTCTCAGGCGAAGACATTAGGCCTGGGACAGCTGTCATGACTCAAATTCTCTGTTCCTATTGGGATCATGTAGAAAAAGCAGACAGATTTCCCAAAGGATCTTTTTAACTTGTCTTTGGCTGTGGTGGCCTGTGATTATGGGCCAGTCTCATTTGACATTTTGATTAAAACACCTACTTGCCAATACCTTGGCAATTTTTAAATGCTAATATTTTCTAAAGTTCCAAGATCCTAGGTGAATATAGGCAAAGATGCTCAAAGGAGTTGATGAAGGAAAGGGGGCACTTTGTAACCTTTGCATATGAAAGCACAGTAACAGTGCCACTCGAATAGTTGATACCCCTTCCTGGTGACAGCTGCAGGCACATCAGAGCTGGGGACTGCTCAGCTAATTGAAGTGCCCTGTAGGTTCTTCTTTGCCCTCAAGAACCTCTCTGATAAATAGCTCTTGACCAGCTCCTTATATGGCTACAGACAGCCCCAAGAGGCTGAGATGTATTTTGGACACAATCTGATTCTCATTTGTCAAGGGTCTCAGGCCTTCAGCTTTGCAACCAAGGGAGACAGCAGTGGGCTCCAGAGACCCTTGTGCCCTGGCCCTGTTGCAGTCACTTTTCCTCTGAAGATTCCCCCTTATCTTAAAAAAGAGAGGTGCCTGGGGCTCGTCACACCGTGTTGGGCAATGGCTAAGATAATCGAAAGTATGAGGGGAAATCAGAACTGGCAAAGTTGCATAGGAGGAAAGTGGCTCTTGACTTATTCACCTTTGGAGAGCCTTTGGGGCCCACTGAGAATCATTTCATAAGCCCCTTTGGGTGTGACACGCAGGCTATTTTTGCTTGTTTACCACTTAGATGAGCCACACCAGAGGGAAGGGTTATTGGTGCTGCCTGGCATCTGCCATGTGAGGACTGCATCTGGAGACGGCACAGGAAGACTTTGTCCTAAGGACAGTGGACCTTGCCACAGGCCACAAGGATGATGAGCATATTGGATTTTTTTCTTTATCACTGATGAACTGGATGAAACCCAATGCATAATATATATTAATGGAGTGAATGAATGAATGAAACAAAGAAAGAAGCTGGTGGGTCATTAGAGCCTTACGCTTGGATCCGGCAGCAAATGGAAATAAAACTAGGTTGTCATGGTGGATTCTGTTGAAGTGACTAAAAGGACTACCTCCCACAGAATCCCTGAAACTGTCTGTTAGTGACCCTACAACACAGATGGTCAAGCCCATGATAGCCACAGAAGACGAAAACTCGTTTTGATATTCATGTTGTAGTAGGAAGAAGATTTTGGCTTTTTTCCAATGATCTTGATGGTTCCTGGCATCCCACATCCCCCAAGTCAGGGTGTCCACTCATGTGCCAAACCCGTGCTGACCCCGGGAAGACTGCAAACACTCTGTCAAACAGCTGCCACTTCTCACCTCCCTTCAAGAAAACCCTAGAGCAAGAATATTTCCTACTTTCCCCAGATAGACTTTCCTTACGGGAGGGCACATCTTCCCTGAGGAGTACAAAATAGAAGGGGAATATACTTCCAGGGAAAACAAGAAGCGGGAATGGAATGGACAACCCTTTCAGGCTCCACTCATGGCAGCCCATATTTAATGTGGAACTGGAACTGTGGAGTGAGAGCTATTCAGAAATGTATACCCAGGAGTGGGCCGAGCTGTAATATATGAACTGACTTTGGAGTAACATGTAATATGCTTAACATAACATTGCAACCAAGGGAGCCATTCTTTAAGAATAAAACAACGAGGGAGAATAAATATCATTAATGCAGAATGAGTGACGTGGGAGTTCCCAAGGAACAGGGGATTTTCTCACTCTGACCTCAGGCTGTAATTGCGGAGAGACTGTCTTAGTTGTCACTAACATGTTTTTTAAAAAATAATGTAAAATATAATTTGTTAGATATAAGATCCAAAGGCCTTGGGGTTGGTGAGAAGGTTTCTGAAAAGCCCACTGGGTGGGGTTTCCACTTGGTCTTGCTCTCAGAGGAGTGGTCATGACTGACTGTCACCACAGCCAAAAAGCCAGCCCTTAACAGGCGCTCTCAGGAACAGTCACTGGCGTTTTTCTTGGGTGTCTAGAGAGAGAACAGAACACTTGAATTATGACAGCTGCCCCAGTCCTTCACGTCTCCACTTTGTTCTGCTGCGTAGGTGTCACGGGCAGTTAGAAGGCCCTGAGGCCCTCCTGGGGGTCCATGGCCCACATTCAAACCCAGCACCAAGGGGCCTTGTAAGCAGGCAGAGCTTACAAGGGAGTGGGTGCAGAGCACACGATGCCCACTTAGGAAGCACAGCCATGCTTGGCTGTTGGATGCAGCCAGGGATTCCTCTCCAAGTTCTGTCTGGCAGGTCCCCACCTGGTCAGGATAGATGAGACACTCAGAATGACCACACCGCATGCCTTGTATGTGGAACCCTCCTTTTGGTCAGGATTGGTCTAGTCTGATGTTTTCCAAAATAAATGCTATGAGATGTTAAAAGTCTTCTTTATAAAAGGAGAGAATGTCCCATGATCTAATTGGGAGGAGAAGTGCTAGGTTAAACAGGATTCTTTATTATGAGATTTCTCAGGGCTTTCAACATTGGGAATTTCCAAGAGAATGGTAAAGGTTGCAATGCATCCCTTAAAAGGCATTTCACTGAACTAACATTTCTCAAAACCCATTGTGGGAACCCCAGTCTGTATTTATTAGGGGAGCCTCTTCCTGTTTTGAGTCCACAGCATTACACTTGTTTTTATTCTTAAATCATCTAATCTAGGAAAATTAGTTCCTGATCTTCTGGAACAACACACATGGTTGGAACATGGAGAAATGTCCACCTTGTCTTTTGAGACCTGCTCAGTTCTGCACTTTTCTGGGGCATTTGAGGGGCAGCGTTCCCTGGTGCACCTTCCCAGAGGTCAAAGATCCGCTGAAGAGTAATCTGCTTCCAGCTAGAGAACTGGGTAGGCAAGCAGTGGAAACAGGTGGGCAACATCCCACAGCAACCCTGCAACGTGGCCAGAGCCCAGGACCTCAGGGGCTCACGCCCCGCTCCTGGACTCACTGCTTGTTCAATGGGGATGATGGCATTAGTACCAACTTTACAGAGTGGTTTGGAGGATTAAAGCAGTTACACACATGTGATGGTTAATTTTATGTGTTAATTTGAGTGGGCCACCGGTTGCCTGGATTAAGCACTGTTTCTGAGTGTTTCTGTAAGGCTGTTTCCAGCTGAGGTTGGCATCTGGATTGGTGGACTCAGTAGGCTGCCTTCCCTTATGAGGGTGGCCATCATCCTGTTCACTGAGGGCCTGAATGGAGCAAAAGGCAGAGCACGGAGGAATTGGTCCCTTCTTTCCTGCCTGTGAGCTCAGATGTCCCATCTCATCTTCTCCTGCCCTTGAACTGAAGTGAACATCATTGGCTCCCCAAGTTCTCAGGCCTTCAGCTTTCCTGGGTTTCCGCTTGTGAGCGAAAAGGATGTGTGTGTGTGTGTGCGCGCGCATGCGTGCATGTACGTGTGTGTGTGTGTGCATGAGTGTGTTTGTGTGTGAGTGTCTGTGTGTATTAATATCTCCTATTGTTGGTGCTGTTTCTCTAGAGAACCAACAAAGCAGATTGAGCACCTTGCACAGTATTAATAATACACGGCTAGACACAATACACATTAACAACTGTCATTTAGGGAATGTGGAATAAGAAGAAACAATATCTCCCAGACACAACCTTATTGGCAAAGTTTGCACAAAGGCTCCTCACTCATTAAGCTGTTCCAGGAATAGAATAAATTTCATTTCATTTTAACATGATTTTTCCCTGGACTTCTGGAGAACAATGCTCCCTTCTGGTTGAGTGCTGCCATCTTCCTTCTCTTGGGAGCTCATCTGTCCTGTCTGCCTATCAATATTTATTGTTTTATATTCTAGAATAAAGAATGTCTAGTTCTAGATCATAAAGGAGTGTAGATGAATACCACAATGTGGAACTCAACTCCCCTGTGGTCCAGAAGAGCAGAGCAGGAGAGAGGCAAGGACACATACAAGTGACGCCCAGTGGGAAAGTGCTACACTGAGAGTTCAGCTGGGAGGACGTGGCCACCACCCCAGCATGCAAGAGGCCCTCAATACATTTCAATTGAATGAGGGAATGAGTGAACAAGGGAATCAAATTTGCACTGGATGCGAAGGAGGTTGTCTGATTTGTAGGGCATAATATTTGTGAGATGTTAATTCATATTTTCTCCCTTCTTTTTGCTATTTCAAGTAGGATTTTTGAGTTTACAGCTCTTTATCCCAGAAAGTTGTCAAGGAGAAAAACAGAAGCAGCCTGGAAGAAATTGTGGCTGTGGCAGGGGTGGGGGGTTATTGTGGGGACTGTCCCCACTGCCGAGATGACCCTGGGTGTCTAGGAGGCAGGCTGGAGAGGTGAGAGGCTTAACAGGTGGTCTGTGGACCTGCAAGTGTCACGCAGACCTCAGAAGAGGTGGCTGGGGACACACATGGGGAGCCTGGCATGGGGGGGGCCCTGAGGTCCCGTGGCCTGAGCAGAAAGCAGAAAGCAGAAAGCCGAGGACTTTAGGGATGTTCTGGGCCTGGACGATGCTATGCTGTCAGAGACATCAAGGATACAAGTGTCCCGAAGGCAGATCCACTCTGGAGGTGGAGAGCATCCCAGTCAGAACTCAGGTGACATTCTCCGCTGACTCGAGGAGATGGGGCTCAGAACAGGGAGGAGGCGGTTTTAAAGAACATTTTACATATATATATTTTTTTCTTGCACACTCTCTAAAATTCCTTGCACACTTCTAAAATTGTAGGCTATGCCCCTTCCCTGAACAAACATAAACCAGCTTCAGGCTTGTCTGCCCTTTTACAGTGGCCACTTGAGGTTTTCAATTCCAAAGGTTTTCTTCCTAAGGTTGGTCACGCACAAGCTGAGGACAAACGGGACTGTGAAATTGACTTGAGCTGAACAGAACCAGAGACAAGCTGGAGAAGGAGGAAAGAGAATTTCCTTCTTATCTTCTTTGTTCCTGCTGAAGAATTATACATATGACTCTAAGAAGAAACAGAGATTCCCTGAAGGTGTCCTGTCCTCCCAGCCCCTCTGGCTCTCCAGAGTATTCCTGATAGGGGGCTACGCTGCCTCTGCTTGAACATTTCCATTTTGGCCAGTTCCTGTCTGCTTCGTCTGTTATCCCAGATCCTCAACATCCAGAACTGCAAGACTATTTCCTTCAAACACCTCCACTGCCGCTACCCCTTTTTAAATTTCATTTCCTAGTACAGCCAACAAGAGCTTTCACTACTGCAAAACAGAAGCCAAATAGGTGATGTGCACATCTTCGAGGCACCGCATGTCCCTCATTTTCAGTGCTTACTTGGGGTACTACGTCCCTGCGTTTACTCAGCTCTCCAGTGACCCAGCACACAGATTTGTTTCAGCTTGATGAAGTGCATGGTCATAGGACAAGAAGAGGGAGAGGAACCAGGAGAACAGTGGAAGAACATGAACATTTTTGTTGTTGTGTTGTTTTGTTTTTGTTTTTGTTGTTTTTGAGATGGAGTCTCTCTCTGTTGCCCAGGCTGGAATGTGTTAGCCTGACCTGGGCTCACTGCAACTTCCACCTCCTGAGTTTAAGTGATTCTCCTGCCTCAGCCTCCCAAGTAGCTTGGATTACAGGCATCCGCCACCATGCCTGGCTTTTTTTTTTTTTTTTTTTTTTTTTCGAGACAGAGTCTTGCTCTGTCACCAGATGCCAGGCTGGAATGCAGTGGCACAATCTCTGCTCACTGCAACCTCCCCCTCCTGGGTTAAAGCATTTCTCCTGCCTCAGCCTCCCGAGTAGCTGAGACTACAGGAGTGTGCCACCACGCCTGGCTAATGTTTGTATTTTAGTAGAGAGGAGGTTTCACCATGTTGGCCAGGATGGTCTTGAACTCCTGACCTCAAGTGATCCACCTACATCAGCCTTCCAAAGTGCTGGGATTACAGGCTCAAGCCACTGTGCCCAGCCCACAAACATGTTTTAAATGTTTTAACTTGCCCCTAAAGTTTCACATGGAAGAAAGATGTAATTAAAAAAAAAAATTATAGAAAGAGTGACTGAAACGTAGAAGTAATGCATGAATGTGAGGTATCATGGTTTACTGCACTTACGGGCAGGCAGCTGAATACTTAGATATTTTCATTAGATATTGCAGAGTAACAAAAAAAATAAACTCACTGAAGTCAATAATGGAGAAACAATTACTATTAAATGTCCAAAAGTTCACTCCTAAACAAAAAGAAGCCAAAACAGAAATTTCTAAATTTCTAGAAAAGAATGACAAGGAGAACACTTTAATAGCAAAGTGTACAAGACAAGAAAGCTACTCTTAGAGAAGGATTTATCAGATTAAGAACCTGACTTTGAGAAATAAAAATGAACTAATTATTCACTTAAGGAAATTAGAAAAATTGTAATTCTTACTAAAAAAAAGAGCAACTAGGAAGAATAAATACACAGATGAAAGCTGAAAAATAAAACATACAGCACAAAGAATGTTTGAAGTCAATAAAGAACTTGTTTCTTTTAAAGAACAAAATAGATAAATCTTTTGAGGCTGATTAAAAGGAGAAAAGAGCAAAATTATAGAAAATTAGAAATGAGAAAAGAGAAATAACCACAAATACAGACTAAATTAAATATATAAATTATAAAGCCATGTCACTCTGTGAATAATGCATTCAACACATTTGGATGCATTATTTCCTATATAAGTATACAATCAACTGAGCATAAAAAGAAGTGAAAAATTTGTGTACAATGATCACCACAGAAGACAGTAAAAAAAAAAAAGTGCTCAAAAATCAGCCGTTAAACCCTCAAAAATTTGGGTATAGAAAGGAGATACCTCAACGTAATAGAAGCCATATACAACAGACCCATAGCTAGTATCATACTGAATGGTGAACAACTGAAAGCGCTTCCTCTAAGATCTGGAACACGGTAAGAATGCCCACGTTCACCACTGTTATTCAGTATAGTACTGTAAGTCCTAGCTAGAGCAATCAAACAAACAAATAAAGGGCATCCAAAATTGGAAAGAAAGAAGTCAAATTATCCTTGTTAGCAAATGACACAATCTTATGTTTGAAAAAACCTAAAGACTCCACCAAAAAAAAAAAACAGAACTGATAAACAAATTTAGTAAAGTTGCAGGATACAAAATCAACATACAAAAATCAGTAGAAGTTCTATGTGTCAATGGTGAACAATATAAAAAAGAATTCAGAAAAGTAAACCCACTTAAAATAGCCAGAAATAAAATTATAATAAATTCCTAGAAATCGACCAAAGAAGTGAAAGAGCTCTATAATGAAAACTATAAAATACCAATGAAAGAAATTGAAAAGGACTCCAAAAAAATGGTAAGATATTCCATGTTTATGATTGGAAGAATCAATATTTTTTAAATGTCCATACTACCCAAAACAATCTACATAGTCAATGCAATCCCTATCAGAATACCAATGACATTCTTCACAGAAATAGAAAAAAAAAAAATCCTAAAATTTATATAGAACCACAAAATTTATATGGAACCACCAGAATAGCCAAGGCTATCCTATGCAAAAAAAAAAAAACTAAAGGAATCACATTACCTGATGTCAAATGACACTGCAGAGCTACAGTAACCAAAACAGTATGGTACTGGCAATAAAAACAGACACATAGACCAATAGAATGGAATAGAGAACCCAGAAACAAATTTATACACCTACAGTGAACTCATTTTCAACAAAGGTGCCAAGAACATACACTGGGGAAAAGACAGTCTCTTCAATAAATGGTGCTGGGAACACTACATATCAATATGCAGAAAAATGAAACTTGACCCCTATCTCTCGCATATACAAAAATCAAATCAAAATGGATTAAAGACTTAAATCTAAGAACTAAAACTATGAAACCAATACAAGAAAACATTGGGAAAATCTCCAGGACATTGGTATAGGCAAAAATTTCTTGGGCAATACCCCACAAGCACAGGTAACCAAAGCAAAAATGGACAAATGGGATCGCATCAAGTTAAAAGGCTTCTACACAGCAAAGGAAACAAGCAACAAAATGAAGAGACAACCCACAGAATGGGAAAAATATTTGCAAACTATCCATCTGACAAGAGATTAGTAACCAGAATATATAAAAAGCTCAAACAACTTTATAGGAAAAAAAATCTAATAAACTGATCAAAAATTGGACAAAAGATTTGAATAGACATTTCTGAAAAGAAGACACACAAATGGCAAACAGGCATATGAAAAGGTGCTCAACATCGCTGATCATCAGACAAATGCAAATCAAAACTACAATAAGATATCATATCACACCAGTTAAAATGGCTTACATCCAAAAGACAGGCAATCACAAATGCTGGTGAGGATGTGGAGAAAAGGAGACCCTTGTACACTATTGGTAGGAATGTAAATTAGTATGACCACTAAGGAGAACCATCTGGCAATTCCTCAAAAAACTTAAAATACAGCTACCATATAATCTAACAATCCCATTGCTGGGTATATATCCAAAAGAAAGGAAATCAGTATATCAAAGAGATACCTGCAATCTTCTGTTTGTTGCAGCACTGTTCAAAATAGCTAAGATTTAGAAGCAACCTACGGGTCTATCAACAGATGAACGAATAAAGAAAATGTGTTACTTATATACAATGGAGTACTATTCAGTCATAAAATTGAATGAGATTCAGTAATTTGCAACAACATGGATGGAACTGGAAGTCATTAATGTTAGGTGAAATAAGCCAGACACAGAAAGACAAACATCACATGTTCTCACTTATTTGTGGGATCTAAAAATCAAAACAACTGAACTCACAAACAGATTAGGAGGATGGTTACTAGAGGCTGGGAAGGGTAGTGGGGGTTTGAGGGGGAAGGTGGAGATGGTAAATGGGTACAGAAAAATGGAAAGAAAGAATAAACATACTACTTGATAGCACAACAGGGTAACTACTGTAGTCAATAACTTAATTGTACATTTAAAAATAACTAAAAGAGTATAACTGGATTGTTTGTAACACAAAGGATAAATATCTGAGGGGATGGATACCCTATTTTCCATGATTATTATGCAGTGCATGCCTGTATCAAACATCTCATGTACTCCATAAACATATACACCTATGTATCCACAAAAGTTAAAAATTAAAAAAAAATTAAAAATCCACCATTAGTGCCCTAAAATCAGATGTTTCATGTCTTTTACCTAATCCTATAAGAGCAAATAATGTCAGTGTTTAGTTTAGGCCATATGAAAATATGGAAAGCTTCTCAATTCTTTTTAGAAAATATTTTTAGAGACTGGGTCTCAAACTGTCACCCAGGCTAGAGTACACTGGTGCCGTCATAGCAGACGGCAGCCATCAGTGCCTGGGCTCAAGGGACCATCCCTCCTCAGCCTCCCAAGTGGCTGGGATTATAGGTGCGTACCATCATAGCTAGCTAAATTTTAAAAATGTTTTATGTTTTATTTTGTAGTCTTACTATGGTTGCCCAGGCTGATCTCAAACTCCTGGGCTCAAGAAATTCTCCTGCCTCAGCCTCTCAAAGTGCTGGGATTACAGGCATAAGCCACAGTGCCTGGTCTTCTCAATTCTTTTGTAAAGCCATAATAATTTTGATGCTGATAAGTACTGATAAAGGAAGTGTATTAGTCCATTCTTGCATTGCTATAAACAAACACCTGACACTAGGTAATTTATAAAGAAAAGAGGTTTAATTGGCTCACCGTTCGGCAGGCTGTACAGAAATCATGGTGGCTTCGGGGGAGGCCACAGAAAACTTACAATCATGGTGGAAGGTGAAGGGGGAGCCCGTATTTCACATGGCTAGAGCAGGAGGAAGAGAGAATGGGGAGGTGCCACACACTTTTAAACAACCAGATCTCATGAGAATTCACTCACTATCGCAAAAACAACACGAAAGGGGGAAATCTGCCCCCAAGACCCAATCACCTGCACCAGGCCCAACCTCCAACATTGAGGATTACAATTTGACTTGAGATTTGGGTGGGGACACAAATTCAAACCATATTACAAAGTTTAAAAGAAAAACCAAACAAACCTGTAGATCATTCCATTTGGTCACATTGTTTTATTTCCTGTATCCATTGCTAGATTCAGTTTGCTGATATTTAGAATGTTTGCATTTTTAGTCCAATGCACATAAGTTGAGACTAAGGAACACTTACTGTCCTGCTGGAAGGAGGGCTCTTTATAAAGGAAAGCCCATCAGAATGGATTTTGATGCACCCTCACATAGAAATAAAAGCAGAAGGCAGAAGACGACCTGGGTTCCAGTTACCATCTCCGTAGGAAGTCAGTAACTGTGGACCTTGGTCAGGAAGTGTAAGAATGATGTATTAATGATCATCTTTAAAACTTCTGCTGTGTTATTTGAATTGCTCTGGCTCTACCTCTCCACATATTTGCATTAAATCCTTTAAAAATAAGAGGGCCTTAACGCTTGTCCTCAGGGGCAGCAAAACAAGGCAAGACCTGGGAAAACAGCAACCTTCCTGGCATCCAGGCCGGGGAAGGCGAGAGCTACTAGAGTGAGTTGTGGGTGGGCTCAACAGTTGAGCAGAGTAGTTGAGGAGGGGGTCTTGACTCTGGGACACACGGTGCAAGGTCTAGGAAGTTCGCATCATTTGCTTCCCTCAAGTTCAGGGAAGGTGTCTATCTCCTCACCTGATTAGCCCCTTGATAGAGTTTGGATATGTGTCCCATCCAAATTTGATGTTGAATTGCAATCCCCAGTGCTGGAGGTGGACCTGGTGAGAGGTGTTTGGATCATGGGTGTGGATCCTTCGTGGCTTGGTGCTGTCTTTGTGATAGCAATTCTGGTCATTTAAAAGATGTGGCACCTCCCGCTCACTTTCTGTCTGTTGCTCTTGCTTTCACCATGTGATGTGCTGCTCCCACCTCACCTTCTGCCATGATTGGAAGCCTCCCTGAGGCCTCCCCAGAAGCAGATGCTGCCATGCTTCCTGTACAGCCTGCAGAATCGTGAGCCAATTAAACCTCTCTTTTAATAAACAAATCAGTCCTAGATATTTCAATAGAGCAATACATGAATAGACTCATATATTCCTATTAGCCAATGGACTCATTCCTTCAACATTACTCACCCCGTCATTTCCTTCAACGGTATTACCCACATCTGTCATCTGATTGTGTCTACATGTCACCATCTTTTTCCTATCTGTACTTCCCATTAACTCCTCCTACCCTTGAAAGCCTCACCTCTCCATGAAATGGCTCTGAAATCCTAATTATTAAATGCATTAGGCACTTTTAAATCCTTATCTTTCATAACTTTGCTGTATTTTCTGCAACTTGGGTTTTTTTTGTTTTGTTTTGTTTTGAGACAGGGTCTCACTCTGTCACCCAGGCTGAAGTGTAATGTAATCAGGGCTCACTGCAGCCTCGACCTCCTGGGCCCAAGTGATCCTCCCACCTCAGCCTCCCAAGTAGCTGGGACTACAGGCATATGCCACCATGCCCACCTAATTAAGAACCATTTTTGTGTGTGTGGAGATTGGTTCTTACTATGTTGCTCAGGCTAGTCTTGAACTCCTGGGCTCAAGTAATCCTCCTGTCCTAGCTTCCTAAATGCTGGGATTACTGAAAACTTGGGGTTTCTAACAATGATGTATTTGGCCATTTCCATTTCCCACTGCCTCTGAGCTCTTAAACTTTCATTCAAGGCTTATCACAATCTGGAGCCCCAACCTGGGCAGGTCAAAATCTCTTTGGACTTTGTTTCCTCATCTATCAAAGAATTAGATTATTATTTTTCCTCTGGCTCAAAATTACAATTCTAAGCCTTCCCTGGTCCTTCTCAGCTGGAACCCGTCTTCCTCCTCTGAATATGGGTCAAAGGCTAATTGTACCTATCATGAATTGCATCAATTCATCTAAGAAATCATCTGCACATCCCCTTTATGTTGAGAGTTGTGTCAGAGGAAGGAGAGGAAAAGAGATAGACCTGGCCCCTGCCACCAAGAGCAGTGCTACTGGTGTGTGTATATGGAGCTTGTCATATGAGATACTTTCTTTAAGAGCTGGAGTTAGCTACATATCCCATCAGGCCTTGTACAAAGTAGATACAAAGAAGGGTTTGCCAAAAGCATAAAAAGCCCTTGTGCACCTAAATGTTACCTGCTCACCTGACTATGCTCGTGGAGCTAGCAGGAAGTTCCCCAGGGAAGATGTGGCAGGGTGCTTCTCCCGAATACTGCCTACTTTAACACTAGTAGGGAAAGACTTCAGATTCTCAATAAAGGGAAAAACAAGCTATGTAAAAGACAGACCCTTTTTTTTTAGGCACTGGAAATTTTAAATAGTGGTACTTTTCACTTCAGATAGAGGATTCAAGTTTATTTATTTTTCTTCTTTTGCTTAAGTAAAGCCAGATGCTAAGCAAGGTATGAATCATGTGGAAAGCTTTTAAAGGTGGTGAGGACAAATGATCGCTTTGGTTCAGATCACTAAAATACTCAAAAAATGCTCACACTGAAGTATCAGGAATGCAAACATGATAAAAAGTTAAAAACTACCCTGATGAGAAAACATTTTAAAAATGGCAATGACGGTAAACTGGTCAGCTTCTACTATAGACTGTTGGGTCTACGGCTTCTTATCAGAAGTTTTCTCACAAGAAGTTTTCAAACAGCAAAACCAAAATGATTCCTGGAACTACAGTGTTGAATACTATTTAGTAAGTAGAGTCTCTGAACTGGAACAACCTGCTATGGCACATATGTTTTGTTTCATTCATGATTCCAGTGATTCCTCTTACAAGCTTTTTCTGTGCATTTGGCCTAGAAGGAAGGACAGTGTGGGGTTGACAGTGATGGTACTTCTGAACCCAGAAGATTCCATTTTCCAAGCCTCTGACTATAAGGGGTTCTCAGGGCCTGCTGAGATGTGTTCCATCACCACAGAAACCATGATGTGGCATTCAGCAGATCCAGGTCCCCAGGAAACTCAAGGTAAATCCAAAGGTTTATTAGGGACATCAACAATTTTAGGGTTGGAAGACAAAGGAGGATACAAATAATTGCTGCAATACACAAAAGTTTTATTTTTGACTTTTTTCTTCTTGTCTGAAGGCAAAATAAAATAGAACTGAACATCAATGAATTTTGTACAACAAAAACAACTTTTAATATGGAATAGTCCATGAACATTTTAAAATCTCGGAATGGCTTCCCTTTTTCAAAGTCATGCTTTCTTGCAGTCCACAAGGAGTTGGCACGGAGGAGACAGTGGCAGCGGCGGGTGAGGTGAGTGGAGGAGGGGGCTTCTCTTAGATCCGTGTTAGCTGGTGCCACAAACTGGATGGGAGGATGCTCTCCACTTTCTCCATGACAAAGTTTAAGGGGGCAAACAAAGTGCTGAGGAACTGAAAAAAAACCAAAAAGACACAGAAGTCAGCAGAGACCTCGTTCAAGACTGTAAAACAAACCTCTCCTCCCACGCTTGCAGCTTAAGTCTCTGCATTACGAAAGTCTAAAAAGGCGACCATTTCATCTTTATGTTTACAGGAAACATCAGCTGATGGTCAAAACTGCATTCCAGTCCTTGGCCCCAGACAGCACTGTTAGATAACAGGAAGAAGTGTCAGCTGACAGCCCCCTCACTCCCCTGACAGGTGGTCCACGGTCCCGAGGTCTTCCTGCTAGTCTTCAGCATCTACTGGCTGCCATGCAGATGACTGGTGTCATCAAACAGGAATGACGGATTGGCGGCAAGTGGGCATAAGAGTTAAAAAATTGTGACAACTTAGACCAGCTGCTCATCTAGCTGGGTATAGAGCTCACTTAAAATGGAAAAGGCAATTTTAAAGATCAAGTGTATTGTGTATGAATTTTTTGCAATCCCACTGCCTCTCAAACACCAGTGCAGCCTGGGCTCCTTTCTGAGCCATGTGTTTAGCAGCATGCCTGGGACCCTGGGGGAAGGCGGCAAACTGGCGATTCCATGGAGGACAGGTCCTTGTTAAGAGAGGCTGTTCCAAATGCACCTCTGGGAACTCTTTTATTTGGTTACTAAATTCCTTTCTGCTCTTCATGTAGAGAATAAAGCTCCTTAGCTGTGTCTTTTAAGAAAGCCAAATGCTTCACATGAGACTCTTTTTAACATATTCTCAAATCCATTCTAATTCTGTTATTGTGAAGAATCAGCTTCATTCCACAACCCATCCAACATCTGGCAGAAGAGGTGCCCGGTCTCAGGCAGGTAAGAGAGAGGTGTTTGGATGGTTCCATTGCCCTCTGTCTGCTCAGAACCCAGGTATTGTCTCACTGGGGTTCGACACTTGGTTCTTGTACTGTGGAGCCCTTTGTCCTAAGCCCTTGTCCGTTACACAGCACCATCTACACCACTAAGAATTTCTTGTAGAATTGTAGTGCAGCATGTGTGTATATATGCAGAGGGGATCGTAGTTCTGAGGTCAAGCAAGTTCAGTACATTTAATGAAGCTAAATCAGGCTTCTTCACTAGGTATATATTCTGTGGACTGTGGGTCTTCAAGAATAGATATGGTGGGCAAGTTTCCCAAATTTGCTGACCAGAATTTTCCCTGTTTTTTTTTGTTTTGTTTTGGGACCAGCAGAACACACACTGGGAAGGCCTGCACCATATTATAGCCAGATCATCAAGTGTGAGATCTGTATAATGCAAAATCAAGAGAGCATAAAATCTAGGATCCTTCTCCAATCTGTCTTTTACACCAATTAAATCTATTTATTTAGTAAGGCACTTAAGTGCTGGGTGAAATATAAAGGGGTCTAAGACAAAACTAAGCTCCCACTGTCAGGGAAAAAAAAAAAAAGCCCAGTAGGGGAGGGGGCCACAATGATCTGGACCAAGCAAAGTAATAACCAGACAGACTATGACAGCAATCAGGATAGAAGCCCAAACAAAGCACTGGGACTGGAAAAGGGAGAGAATTCATTCTGCTGAAAGGAGCAGAAAGACTTCTGAGAATGAGGCAAGTGAAATGGACTCCAGTGGATGCCTGGAATGTCAAGAGAGAGAGATGGGGTAAGGATGGTAAAGGAAGAAATAGGAGCAGGGTGGGCCCTTCAGGCTCAATCAACAGTCAGAAGAGAAATGAAAAAGCAACAGTATGAGCAGAAGGTGATAAATGCTTCAGTTTAGCTAGGATAGTTAGAAGAAGTAGAGTTCAAAAGTGGCTAGAAGGACACTGGGGAGGGTCCTGCATGCCAGGCTGGATCTGCAGTTAAGAAACAGGCAGCCATGTCAGTGCTTGAGCAGAGGAGATGGTGCTGTCCTCAAGTGGGCGCCAGGTACATGGCAGTTTCTGATAACCTGAAATTATCCTTTGTTGAGTGCACAGAGCCACTCTACAGAATAGATGGCCTAACCTTTTCAGTTTACAGCTGGACTGGGTGCATCCACGAATGCAGTTGGAAAGCATCATGGGAGATAATGGGCCTGGGAATGAGCAATTACTGCCAATGACTCTGAAAGCATTTGTAAAAATCTAGTTATAAGAGGATAATATGGAGCAAGTTGACTAATTGTATTAACCCAACATGATATAAAATATACACATATATATAATTATGTATGTCTGCATGTGTATATATACATACACAGACACATACATAATCAGAGACCACCAATGCTCCATAAACCACAGCATCTGTCTATAATACTCAACTTCATAAAGAGGAGTTAAAGTGTTACAATGGTCTGGATAAAGCAGAGATTCTGACAGGTGGTAGAAGATCGGGCTCAATAAACAAGGTGATATTGCTGGCAACATTATCATATCCTAAAGACTTGGCCAAAAGCAGATTTAGAACTGTTGAAGCTGTGGTTGAGTGGGGAAGGAACTGCTGAATATTGAGCCATTGCAGCCACTGAGCTATTATTACAACTGCTGAACGTGAGCCAGTACAGTTAGATAGCAGGCATTGCTCACAGTCTGTACTCAGGGTGATTCACACACACTAAAATGTGGGGACCTCAGGGAGGCTCACCTTGAGTTGCAGAAGGAATGGAGATGTAACAGTGCTGGCTTAAAATAAAGGCCTTTTTTGTTTTTTTGTTTGTTTGCTTTGTTTTGGGCACTAACCTGACTTGGATAAAAAGCACAAAAGTGAGGCCTCTGAAAATCAAGAGGAGAGCTTCATCCTGTTTGATGTCCACAAATGCCCTCTTTTCCCATGCTGCATAGCAAAGTACAGTGGTCCCTTTTTCCTGGATGACACCTGCCCTTCTCAACAAGCTTCCACAAGAAAGTCGTAATGCCTCCACCGTATAGAATGATTCACTTCTATCCCTCCTATCTAGAATGTTCTATCCCTGGGAGACTTCACAAAGACTCCCTTGAGCTCTTTCCTAGAGGGCCTAATTTACTCTCTCACAAACCCTAGTTGAGATGTGCTCCCTTCATTACTAAGCCACCTTCTTATAGCATGCCTCCCATCCCATACCCGCAAGGAAGCAGCGGACAATGTAGTGAGGTGTCTGAAGCTGCTAAGCCCTTTTACTTAGTAACCAAATAAAGGCTAGTGGCTTGCATCAGGAGGTATTAAAAAAAATGTCTGCTTTGGGAGGCCGAGGCAGTGGATTATGAGGTCAGGAGATTGAAACTATCCTGGCCAACATAGTGAAACCCTGTCTTTACTAAAATACAAAAAGTTAGCCTAATGTGGTGGCACGTGCCTGTAATCCCAACTACTTGGGAGGCTGAGGCAGGGGAATCGCTTGAACCCGGGAGACAGAGGTTGCAGTGAGCTGAGATCACGCCACTGTACTCTAGTCTAGTGACAGAGCAAGACTCCATCTCAAAAAAAAAAAAAAAGTCTGGAGGTGCATGACTTGCTTGGGATGCTCAGTTATATTTCTGCACATGTTTGAAAATTAGTATTTTTTAGTTTGAGACCCAAGCAATAAAGCAATACACAATGAGAAAACAGCAGTTTTCACTTGACTTAGGGGGAATTTATTGCTGAAAAGTTAAGTCTGAGTGAGCAACACCAAGAAAACCTGGAAGAGCTTATTTATCTCAATGTCTAAAACTGTCCAGAAGGCAGAGGTACCTGGTTAAATCTTTAACCAAAATACACCAGGATTCAATGAGTGTCTTGTAGTGAGAAAAAGCAACTGAATTAAAAAAGAGAGAGACACTTCAATTGCCTGATCTTCCTTTTCCTGAAACACCACCACTTAGAAGGTCACAGCTCCCAACAGGCTTCATTAACATTCAAAACGCCTCTGCTTATCTGAGTAAGTTCCAGGTGCCCCACTGCAATCAGACAATTGACATTTCACAGTAATCAATATCAGGCTTCAAAGAGGTCGAGGCCTATAAGTGAAGAGAGTCAGAAGTCAGGAGGCTCAGTCTCAGGGAAGGAGAGAGACTAGAGAAGGAAAGACAAAGGGGTCAGAATGCTGACCTTCCCACATTCTGGGAGGAGGTGGGTTTGGAATGATAACGTGCACCCTTATCTCTGTAACTAAACATTCTAGGAAGAGTTAGTCCTAAATCACCGAGGTAATTAGATTAGGGGGAAATGCCGGTGGAAGCTGCTCCTTTCACTATTTCCCAGTGGTTCACACTTCCCTGTAAGCTTCCTTATGGGCCGCACATCATGATCACCATGTAAACACACTGTAGAGTTCCCAAGCCAGCAGCTGGGGGTGGCAGTGCAATCTCTCTGCATCTACTAAAGGTCACTGTCCCAGGGACATTATCTCAGGGAAGGGCTGAGAAAATCACTTTCACAAGCTGCAAATGGTCACAGGCAGCCTCTAAGGCATTTGTGATAACCTGCTGGGTGTGGGGTGGGAGCTTCGGGAGGGGCCTGATGAAGTGACTAGGGTGAAGATGCAGAGAAGACTCAGGAGGCAGGTTGAGGAGGAGGCGGGAGAAGGGGCTTGTCTCATTCAGGCCATCCATCTTCCTTCCCCACAAAGTCTCTCCAGACGTTTTGGAAACTGCTAGACCTTAATGAAGGGCAAGATAAATGTGATTCTCCAGACAGAGGTTTACATGCAAACTTATCTAAAGAACATTTGAAAACTACGGGGAGCTGACCAAACTATCACACCTTGGTAGAGCAAAATATAAGAGGACCCTAAAGGCAGATATATATTTTCTTCAATCATTTGATCCTATACTTAAAACCAAAGCTTTGAAAACATTAAATGAAGAGAGTGGCGTCCTGTCCCGCATCCGTAATGAACACCCCTCTCCGATACTCTGGAAGCACAGCTACATAGCCATTCACATTCTAGAGAATGCCCCAGTGTATTCTAGTTGCTATCCTTCCCTCTGCATTCCCAGTCCCCTTGCTGGTTAAAGTGGACTCAGGCAATTACTCATTCCATTCAATACAGTGGTTGTACATCCACACCACCAGCGCTTGACAACTCAGGTGGCCATGCTGATCCCAGACCAATTAAGTTCACGTTGTGGGGGCAGGCCTGAGTAATTTTTAAGTTTCTCAATGATTCCAAGGTACAGCCAGGGAAACCATTAATTCCTGAAAAGCTTCCACCTGAACAGCTCTGAGGGCACACCACTGCAGCTGCAAATAGGTGCTTGAAGGTTCAGCTTTCTAAACAGTGTCCCTGGAAGGAGACGGGGAATCCCCTCAATCTCCATCCTCGGAATCTGCTGGGGGCTTTGTTAAAAATACAGATTCCTCCTGCTAATCAATACTCAAGATTTCGGATTTCTGGTGGTGCGGCCAGGTGACTATATAGACTAAAGGCTGGGAATCTCTACTGATTCAAAACTCCCACTAAGTGCTATTACAGTTGGTTTAATGAAGAATACTGGACTAATGACATACTTTTACAAATATGCGCTAGAAATATTTAACAGAGAAACAGAAAATGTAAAAGAGCAACAATTGTTTAATGTTGTAAAAATATTCTTATTTTAAATTTTACTAAGTTATACTCAGAGTTCTGGCAACTACTTTTACTCAGAGATTGGCTAGGGAGTAGAAGAAATTAATAAATAGTCTAGGCCCATAAACTAAGGAACATTCAAGGTAGCAATATGGGTGATAATGGATGTAGAAATCATGTCATGCACAGAAGACTTAAGGAAATGTAAGATATTCTACCTGGAGGAAAAAGCAGGTAGTCGGTTAGAGGTGGCCATGAATGAATGAGTATCCTAACAATTCGCAAGAGAAGGAGGGCTGTTTGGTGTACACTCAGAGTACAGAACAGGAATAAGTGGAAATTAAAGGGAGGCAGATTTTCACAGTATAAGGCAAAGTTCTGAGTAATCCAATAATGAAATAGGCTTTGATGTTTATAAATATGTAAGCACCTCATCACTGAAAGTATTCAACATGAGTCTAGGTGACCTCCTCTAAAGACTGCTATTAAAAGCAATTTGCTTCATGTCCCTTTCAACTCTAAGAGGCTATAAGTATAAAAAAGAGAAAATACAATGCTAAGCTGTATCTGATTTTTCCATTGACTCTTTCTGCAGAGACCACTACCATTTATTTATTTAATAATCATTTATTGAAAACCTACTACGTGCAAGGCACTGTGCAAAGCCTTGGGGTTACAGAGATAAGGAAGACACCATCCTGCTCTCAAGGAGCTCACATTCTAAATGGGGACAGACAAGTTTTCCACAATTATAACACAGTACAATCAATGTGAGAATATACGTATTCATGGAATACTGTGGGCTCATAGAGGAGAGACGCCTAACTCAGCTTAGAAGCACTTTGAAGAAAGCTGAGTATGAAAGAACGAAGAGGCATTAGTAGAGTGGACGAGTAGGGTGGTGACAATGAGGGCATTCCATGCACAGCAAACAGCATGTGCAAAGGCACAGAGGTGTACAAGAGCCTGGTGCATCTGGGAATGGTGAGTGATTCATTATGACTGAAGAGCAGTGACTGTGCAAGAGTTGGGAGAGCTGAGGCTGAGAGGTAAGCAAGGGTCAGATCATAAAGAGCCTTAGATGCCATGCTGAACAACTGGGACTTGATCCTGAAGTGACTGGGAAACCACTGGAGAAATTCAAGCAGGGAAGTGACATGCTCAGAAGTGCAAGTCAGAAAGACCATTCTTGTGTCAGTATAAAAGAAAGATTGGTGGAGGATAAGACTGGAAGCAAGGAGACCAGTTAAGACTATGGCAGGAGTTCAGACAAGAAACAACAAGGACCTAGACTAAGAGGGATGCTTTGGGAAAAGAAGGAGGGAAAGAAGAGGTGAATCACATTTACTGAAGGCCTAGTTGCTTAGGAGGTTAGAACTGACAGACTGCAAAGGCCAAGACAGATGGGATGTGGGGAGTGAGAGAGGGTAGAATTTGGGAGGGCTGCCGAGTTTCTGGCTTGAGCAACGGGTGGATGGCGGAGGTCAGTAATATAGGAGGAGGAGCAGTTTTGGTGGTGGGGGAAGTGGGGTGATGAGTTCAGTTTTGGAAATGTTGAGATTGAGGTGCCGGAGGGATTTCCAGTTCATCTTCAACACGCATGAAAATACTCTTGCAATTCCAATCCCTGAACTCTGCCGAGCAGAAAATGTCAATCATCTGGAAAGGGATTAAATCAACCCAGCCAAGTTAGAAATCATCCTTTCTGATTGCACTGGCCTTGAAATCTGAATGGAGTTCCAGGGAAACAACTGATACTCTTTTTCTTATTCCTTCTGTTTGAAACTCATCTGTGGCAAGATTAGTAAACTTATCCTTTACTGCATGTGCAGGTTGAAATGGTCAGTTTTCAACAAAGAAATAATGGTTCTTGGCTGTCAATGCAGATGGCTTTTCTTATTGAAGCTCCTCTCCCCAAGCTCCTTAAAACTCTTAATGGATTTCCATATTTCTAAATGTCATTTCAGTTTACTTCTTAATAAGCCCTTCACGCCCTCTGTTCATTCCTTAAACAAGCCAAAGGTTTGCAGCCATTAAAAAAATTATTTAAATCATCTCTGAAAACGTAAATCTCATCCTTCACTAAGGAAAGAACCACGATAGCCAAAGATTAGATATAATGTCATTCAATTATAGAAAACCAAATAATTTCCCACACATTTTTCATTGGCTAGAATTCCCTAAATCATTCCATCCTTTTGGACCTCCTGCATTTTTTGGAAACTGCGGAGAATTTGTTTTGTGAAACGAGGCAAGACATGCAGTAATAACCTGCACTTTCTCATTTGACCCTTAATGCTTTGATTCCACTGATGATCATGAAAATTAAATGGTGAGCAATGATCTTTGCAGGCTCGTATCTGTTTCTGCAAGGCAACCTTGTTTCTCTTATGCTGCTTCCCTTGACTTTCCCCGACCATACCCCAAGGCCTCCCTCTGGGCAAACACTCACAGCTTTTGCGAAGACCCCCATAAGTTCCGGGAACTGATGTGTCAGGAGGGCCAGCATGGCTGTGAAGGAACATAATCCAGCAGTAAAGAGAATAAAGAAGGGAAGCTCCTTCTTTGGGTAAACTGAGACTTCATGGAAAGCTGTGGAGAAGACCAAAAGGGAAATATCAGGGCTGGAATAAAATGCATTCTCAGGGATGGTCTATATGACGGCACTGACTCCAGAGCTTTGGAAAGAGTTGGAAGACTATTGGAAATGAACAAAATAGTGCACCTGACAAACCGTAGCCAACATCTGACCCAGCCTTTGGAGGCCCATCTGCTGGTCGCAAGTGTTCGTTCAACCTTCAGCACTCTAGATTGAGGCAGGAGGGGGCTAATTTGGGGTTGCCTTCATGGGAGGGAAGAGGAGCACTGCTGATGCCTAATGTATAGTATTTCTTTCTCAAAAGCAAACACAACTAAAACAATTACAAAACATGTGTTCATTGTACAAAACCTGGAAATCCAAAATCGAGTATACATGGTAAAAAAAGTGCTCCTGTCTATATTTTTTCCTTCCTGTATTTTAAAAATCATTATAATAAGGTGATACTAGTTTATTCTGTATTTTTTCCTGGCACCCTCTAAGTATGTCAGTGGAGGGTGCCACCCTAATAGAGAGATATCCAGCGAGGACCTCACATGTAGGTAGATCTATTCAAACTGCAAGAGGGGAAGGTCAAGGCTGCTAGGGTTATGCAATCATCAAAAAACAAGAAAAGCTGGTGCTCTTTAAAGTACCCTCTATAACTTTCACATTTCAAACAGTGGGTTTGAGAAAACCAAAAAGCTGTGGGACAAAGGTCAAGAGAATCACCTCCTTCTCTGTGCTCATTACATGGCTGCCTGAGAGACTGCCTGGGTGGATGGGGCTGGCCTGCAGGAGGAGAAAGAGCCAGGGGCTGTAAAACTGCACATGAGCAATAGGCCACTCTAACCAAGAGGACCAGAGGGTCTCATGGTCCTCAGGGAACACAAGATCTAGAGGCCTTTCCTCTACCTTTCAGCTCCTGTTCCTCAGAGCCCTCAACAGTAATCCACAATGCTGAATGCTTAGGGCAGAGGGGATCCAGCAGGAACTCCACACAGACAAACATGCCTACCATGTCCAGGTAGGTCAGCCTGCTGGGATTCAAACATCTGGAGCAAGTGTGCTCAGGGCCTCGTGTGGCTATAATTACACTTTTAAGGTGCGAATTATGGGTAGCACTTAACCTGCCTTCTTCATATCCTCACCCTCAATGTCCAACCAAAAAAGATTTTGGAGGGAGACCAGACTTGGAGCACTGCATTCAATTAAATTAATGTGAGCCACAGTTTTCTGTTTTGGGCTTATAAAGATTATCCCTATAAGGTTTCTTGTAAGAACTGTAATCTTGTTCTAATAACTAATCTATTCCCACAGAAACTTAATTGAACTCGATTAAAACATTTAAAAACATTGTACTTTTCAGAAAACTGCCTTTCTTACCAGAAAACCAAAACTTAACAAGGATCTCCCTGAAGGGGGAGTCAAAAGGTAAACTATGGGCCCATGGTGAGGATTTCTGAAATCAACTATAATGTTGTGTGAGGCACCAGACTCTCTTCACAATCAAACTCAAACAATGAGGAACACATCAAGGAGATCTCGCAGTTCCCTGAGTAACAAATCTCGAACTGGTCTGGCTGGCAAGGAGGTGAGTGAGCACCTCCTGCTACCTCAATCTGATGACAGCCGTCGAGTTCTACACCCAAATCCCACCATGCTGGAGACTCATGACTGGCTTCATGATGCTGGTGTTTGAAAATTTACTATGCACCCAGGACTCTAAAGTTACACTATTCCTCTGGGCAAAGTATTTATATATGTCACAGCTATAAGATATTGATATAACTGGAGCTGATGAAAGGGCAGAAATGGCAGGAGAGAGGACAGAGAAGGGAGAAGAGCTAAAATTTGGAGCTTATTATCTGAGGGAGAAAAATATATCCTAAGTCAGGGCCACATGAAGAGCCTGACATGATCCTTGTACACAGTATGATTTGATAATAACCATTTAGCCTGAACTGTCAAAACAATGTTGTATTACAGCAAAGCAAAATAATATTTTCCACATGTGGTATGGGCGATTAGACTGCTAGCAGTGTAAGGTAGTCGAGGGCAGGGTTTTCTTTTGTGTGCTTTCATACAGTGCTGAGGCTGCATGTGTGCTCTGCACATGGTACTGAGCCACTACGTGCAACCCACGAGGCACTCACAGGAAATCCCTCTGGCCAGAGCACTGTCCCACCACAGAGCACACTGCCCTGTCCCGCAGCTCCATGTGGGGCTGTGGTGCCAGCATCCTGGTGCTGCCCTCCCACCCATGACTCATCTGCAGCTCCCTCTCCATCAGCAGCTCCTCTTCAAACTCTGGTCTGTGCAGACCACATCTGTCCAGCTGAAGAGCCCAGGCAGAATCCTGCCAACAGACCAGCCCAGCAGATACCAGCCCAAACCCGGGCCTCTGTGCTCAGGCCAATCGGTACATGGAGTTTCTTCATCTACATTTCAATCCTTTGGCATCTTTCCCTTTGATAAATTTGGAGAGACTTGGAGGAACAGGAAGCCAAACCCACTCATGTAATTCACTTTAATACATATGCTATCAAACAAGGACAGGGGTTTGGAGAAAAGTAATAAAAGACGAGGAAGGTTATGAACATTGATATTCCCACCTCTTCCAATCCCCACCTTTCGCCACACACCCTTACTGGCTGAAGAGAGGTGAGACTTACATGGAAGCAGCTCTCGGTCTGCTGTTTCTGTACAGATTGGGTAAGGATAAAATAGGTGCCCCTTTTCCAAGGGATAAGGGATCATCCGGAAAGCTGAAAAGGAGAAAAAATATGTCAGATATGTCCAAAATTTGTGTCATAACTTTCCAACTGCAAAAAGGGACGTTTGAGCATTTTTATAACAGGGAACGCTTCTCCAAAGGAGGCAAGGCTTACCCGACCAAGCTATGTGCCAGATAAAATGTCAGAGATGAATTATGATGTATTACTCACACATTCATCTCACAGTATATATTCTGGGCAAACCTCACAAAACTGGGTGGGGACAGAGGTGCAGAGGGGTGGGGAAGCCATCAATATCAATGGCCAGGGTTTCATCATCTACTGAATATTAGTAAAATGTTATAGGCACTAATTCAATATAGCTAAACAAATAGTAATAATGCAAACCTGGATTAAAATGCTTCCCCAGGAAGGAAATGTGGGTTGACTTGTTGGAGTTTGTATAGATGTACAAATAAGAAAGGCATTCTACCAAGTCGATTTAAAAAATAATGTGTAAGTGGATTTGAATTCCAACCAAAATGAATAAAAACAAAAATCTAAAAATGTATAACTTGGGAGGCATTCTAAACTTTATGAAATGTTTAAATCTTCAATATCATGTGGGAAAATTGATCTGGAGAGATTGATTATCTGTATGTTGATGACATTAGGCCACATAAATTCTACTTTTGTAGCATCAGATGACATTAGGGCTCACACTAAATTACAGCTTTCCAATCAATCCATCCTTTCCCATGATCAGGCGTATTACCCTCCCTGTTGCAATGTCATCGGCATGTTAGTCTCACTGTTCCTATGAACAGTACTCATGGAGGTAATTTTTCTTCAACAGATGTCCTCTTACTACAGGCTGCTGTAGATATAAAATATAAAAGCTATACCCTACTCTGGGAATGTCAGATAACAATCCTTGCCTTCGTGTATGTGAGGGATGGTGGCAACATGCAGGAATATTTAGTTTTAAATGATACATTTCAAGGAATCATAGCCATATCCTCAGCTGTGTAACTAACTACCAGAGCCTTCTTAAAATGCTGTCAATGTACATATTTATCTTTTGCATACTTATTTCAAACAGGAATCAGAAACAAAGAATGTTCTCCCTCACAAGAAATGACAAGGTTCCATTGTAACCAGCATCAGTGCACATATGGTATTTATTCTGGTGTCTGAATATTATTTAAAAGTAAAAACATTATGTATGTGATTCCAGCATTTGGAATGCAGTCAATCTACACCGCAGTGGTATCACTCTGAGGTTACAGCACATTGCCACGGAGAATATAAATCACTATAAATGTGGGATTAGAGCAGAGCCAGTTTGCTGGCAGTTTGCTGAGGTAAAAATGTTATCAATTTTCCTCTCATAACAGAAACCTCTTAAACAGAGATTAAAACATTAAAAACACCCCAGACTTTAACTCTGCTTAAAATGAAAAGCTCACCCTAGTTCAATCAGATCTTTTCGTTCACGCAAACAAAGATGACTTTTGCCCGCCAGAACAAGCAAGAGAGTTCTTTGCACAGGTTGTTAACACACAAAGATCATTCCAAGGAAGCAATGTCTCTCTCATTAGAACCAGACTTTCAAGAGAACAAAACGCCCCCCACAAAAACAAACAAAAACAAAAATAAGCCTGTTAGTGCCTTTATAAGATACACTAAAATCTCTTCTGGGAAGTACTGAATTTAAACTTAAACTACATTATGGCAGGATTTTAATGCCATTTCCCATAAATGATGGCTGCTACAAAAGCATCTGAAAAATGTGGAAAAACCTACGTGGGAAGTTTTTTTTGTTTGTTTGTTTTTTAATCCAGATTCTCCATGTGCAAAGGGCTGCTGTAATTAAGAATCTGTTCAAGTTTGTAGGATATAAAGAAACCCTCAGTTTTCGAAGTGGCTATAAATTTGAATGCTAAATTTTATTCAAAATTGAAGTCAGTTTGCACTTCAGGGAGTAATTTTTTAAATGAAATACAGGAGTGCAAGATCTTGAGAGTGTTCAACCATAGAAATCTATGGTTGGTTGGTGTCTTTTCAGTCAAATGCTACATACTTTTTACTGTAATATTTGGCATGCATACAGAATTTTGTGCGTCAAGTTAGTCTTTTCCTTTTTCTAATTGGTTCTGGTCTTTTTTGGAGAGGTTAGAGACACAGCACAACTTTAAAAAGAGTGCATGTGTACACACAACCACCCACCCACCCACACCCTCTTCCCGGATTGCCCTCCACCCCCATGATTATAAAGATGCTTATGGTGCATTTAAAAATCTCTCCCATGTCATTTGTCATTTGCATTGAGCTCATAAAATAGTATTAAGGCTTTTGGCTTCACTAAACAAAAGCAAATACAATTTCTGCTTGCAATTCTATCCTTAACCCACCCTGCAAAGCAGGGCCCAGTCGGGTGTGAGATAAGCAGGAGAGGTCCAGAGAGAGGCCGGGAGAGGCACTGCACAAGCCTTGCCAGCATCACCTCCCACCTCCTGGTCCCTTTCGCTGCTAAGACACGCAACTGCTCCATGACAGCCTTGTGCTTTTGCCAAATGTCCAGAACTTTTGCGAATCTAAGTATTAAAAACACACTGATTTGGTGGTAGCAATAAGAATAGAAAAAGATCATTTGAACAGATCTACTTTATGGATGAGTACAGGCCTAATCTTTGAGAAAGCACAAATTTCAGATGAATTAAAAAGATACATGTATTGGGTTAAAAACAAAACGAAAAAGCTAGGCCACTCAGAGTGAATACATGGTATATAAATGATATTTCTGCACTTTCTTCTGTGTGCCATGCCCTCCCCTACATTGATTTTGGTTGTGAATCTGTTGAAGGGTCAAAATGAAACTGGGAATTAGTGAAAGAACAGATCATGCCTTCACAATCAAGTCTATGGCATGATGCTGACTTCTTCTATCCCTGATCAGACACATTTTCTAGGTGCCAAGTCTATCAGTGCCGTTCCCATCAGAGATTCTCAATTGACACTGGGGAGAAAAATCACCAGAACCAAAGAATGGACAAAAGGATGGATATGTGAACAAGTTAATTCTTGATTTTCCCAATGACTTCTAAATGACCTCTTCTTACTCTGCCTACTACATAGGCAAAGCTAGAATGTAACTGCAGATATTTTAACAGTCCATGATACCTTTTCAAAGAGTATCTTAGAGAACTTTATACAGATTATTTGCAATAGAGGGAACTGAGTTTGAATCCCAGCTCTACCTCTTATAATCAGTCGCTTGTCAAAAGGTGAGCGACTTCTTATGTGATGAGCACAAAGGTGAGCCCAGCACACACTGCCTCTGCCCTTCCCCAAGTGCCAGAAGCAGGATCCAATCATCACAAAAGTAACAGTAAAGGTTTCCACAGTGATGAGCACCTCCAAGGGAGTCATGGTGCTGTGTGTACATAATGGCAGAGCAGCCCAAGCAGCATCTAAAGGATGAGCAGGACCTGCCTAGGCTCATTAGTGTATGACTGTGGATGGGTCATTAATCTGTGTCCCTGTCTCTTAGTCTGTAAAATGAGAATATCACAGGCCTCAAAAGGCTGGTAAAGGAACTAAGTGTAACAGTAGAGGTCAAGGCGTCCACATATAGTGCCTGGCTGCTCAATAAAGGTTGGGTTTCTTTCCCCCATATCCCTCTCTATTAAACCTAAAGTTCCTACTTTCTCTATCAGGCCATATTCTAGCTTATAAGTAAAAATACTGCTTATTTGTTAATAATTAGAAATGCAAATGATAGAACAGGAAATTATCACCAAATTGCAATATTATATCCTCACTTTTAAGTTCAATGTAGTTAACTGGCCAGGAAGGCCATCTGTTTTTAGTGAGGCATTTGGGTGCAGCAATAAAGAAAATTCAAAAGTCAAAAGGCTGCGTTGGGATCCACATGCTTTCACTACCTAATTATGTGGCCTTGGGAAAAACACTTTCCCTTGGTTGGATTAAATGATGTTCTACTCTGATTTTGAAGAAAAATTCTACAGCAGACTCACTAACTTCTTAGTGACCCTCACCACTCTAATAACTCAATTCCTACCTTTATGATAGATAGTGTGCATACAAGCATTACTATCTATCTACTTGATGTGGGGTAGATATTCCCCTCTCAAAGGAAATACTCTGCCTTAGTTCCCCTAAAAAGCACCACCTTCAAATCTTCTATTATTTAGTGGATTCTTTGGGGTGGGAGATCTCTAAAAAGAAAATAAAGAGCCTTACTTGGACAAGTAGAAAAAATATATACTGTACATGTGTGTACACACTCTCTCTCTCTCTCTCTCTCTCTCTCTCTCTCTCTCTCATGTTCCTCCCAAAGCATTTCAGATTCTTATTCATCCTGATATCCTCAACACAACATCTGGCACAAAGGAGGGACTCAATAAATGTTTGTTGAATAAAGTAATGAATGAATAAGTGGACAATCAAGAAGAGATAGAATTTTCCTTTTAAAACCTCAGGTGGACCCATATGATAGCCTATCATCAAGACTGAATAAAGAAAGGAGCAACTTGGTTCTCCTGGGCAGTAGGTGGGGAAGCATCATATGGTATCTGGAGTCTGGCTATTAGGCTAACTTAGCTATGATCAGGGACTTTAGCCAGTCATTACTTTCTCCCAAATTACAAAATTTAGCCTTCGATCTATGGAGGACGGTGGTGAAATTTCTCTTTAGTATTTCAAAAGGTGCCAGCCTTATGAAGGAAAGGTTTGGTTGAGGAAATGCCCTAAGAACCACATCTTACAGTGAACAGCATTTGCCATTAGGTTCAAAGAGAATAAATTAGAATCAGAACCTCATCCTATGCTTCAACAATGGGTCATTTTCCCCTCTCAAAGGGAATACTCTGCCTTAGTTCTCCTAAAAAACACCACCTTCAAATCTTATACATTATTTAGTGGATTCTTTGGGGCAGGGGATCTCTAAAAAGAAAATAAAGAGTCTTACTTGGTCAAGTTGAAAAAAAAAACAGAAACAAAGAAAGGCTAAGTGATTTACCCCATGGAAGACTAGCCCCCTGATGTATAGAACTAGAAAGTTAAAGTTCACAGTTGTGGTCGGCAGGCAACCCTGCTTTCTAAAATAAATACAGCCAAAACAGAGCCTTGAAAAGATAAAGATAGGAGGGATAAAACCACATCTGCATTAATACAGGTAAAGTGGACAATGTGCCATTTAAAATATGGCCCCAGCAAAAAAGAAAAAAAAAAAATAGGGTCCCAGAAGGCATAATACCCTTGTAAAGAAGACCCAGTTCGAATGAGAGCCTTCAATTCTATGTTTTTTATATTCAACTCATACTTCCAGTGGTGCATATATCTGAGGATAGCCAGAACTGACAGTGTTCAAAATAAATATAATTCAGATAAGGTGGCATGGCAGTTGTGTAATGAACTAGAAACATATTATAAAATCTTGTAAATTAAAACTCTTGCCCTTTCTTAATTATCTTGACTTTGAGGAATATATTGTGTAATTTCAGGGGCTGGGACCGGTGATGAATCAAACATTTTGGAAACCTTTGAAATGCTGATGTATTTGTGGTTGAGAATTCTTTTTTTTTTTTTTTTTTTTTTAAACCACCATATGTTTCAAACCCAAACAATCTCTGCCATGCATCAGCTGGACTTTGGGGCTTTATCAAAAATGGGAGGTTTTCTTTTTTTCAGCTTGATTGGTGGAAAACTTACTTAATTCCACTAATTAAGGATGACTAATGTTCTAACATAACAAATTCATTAAAAAGCAAAACAAAAACACCTCCATCCCTACCCCCAACACTTTTGACAGATACTAAGAATTTGTTTTAAATTTCCAAAAATAAATGTACTAACAATCATTTTAATGGAACCCAGGATAATTAAGTACTATTACCTTCTTCCCTGAATTTTCTTTCTAATGAAAAAGGGAAGTTGGAAGAAAGTTGGGGAATGGTCTTAAATTTCAGAATGAAGATAAAAATGATTCAAAGGAGAAAACCTAAACTATAAGGCTGGAGATATCAAAAGGCACCACCAAGTGGTGTGCTGGCGGAAGTGCAGCCTCCTTTGCTCTGGCACAGGCTGCCCACGCTTGGCCAGTGGACCTGAGAGGGAGCTGCGGCAACTGCCCTGAAATCAGCAATCTGGGGTGGGTGGGGTATGGCATTCAATATAATCAGTGCTTCACAGTTTTTAAAAATTAGTAAAATAAATGCTACTGTAAGTAGCTGAGTCAGAATTCTAATCCAAGTCATTTGATGGAAAATCCAGAGGGCTGAACCTCCCTTTAACTTAGAATGAACACAGATCCAGAAGCCATGTCAAAAGATTGGATAAGATTGTCTTGGTTTGGAGAGGTAATTCTTTCTTCTAAATTGCATGTTGTTTACAGCTTTGTTTATTTTAAAAAAGACCAAAAACATCCGTAATGAGATACTATTTTTTAAATATATGTGTATATAAGTATATATGTACATATACATATTTATGCTTGTCGAAAATTTAACAACACAAATATGAAGAAAAAAGAAATTATTTAAAATCCACAATTGAGTGGCAATCACTTAATACAGGCTTATTTACTTCCAGTGTCTTTCATTTATTTATACATACCTGTTATTTATTTTATAAAATTGGTGTCATTCAATATTTAAAATGTTTAAGTAAATATTAAACAACAAAATATAATTTTGTATAGGATTGGTAACTTTCTAAACATTACAGAGAGATCAGGTATAATAAATACACTCTAACCCTGTAAATAGTGATGTAAATTTCTCTTGCAGGCTTCCAAACAAATGTTTCAGAGATGACTGATCCTTGTATTCTTAATCTGTACAGTGCAGTGAAGGAAAAGTGAACTTGGTTTTATATCCTGGATCCCCAATAGTGGCTGTGGTGTCAAAAGGGCACTGATTTCAATGAACCTTTTTCCTCTCTTGAAAAACTGAGACGGCCACCTCTGTCTAGCCTAACTCAGAACATTATCAGGGAGAGTGAATGATGTAAATGCAAGCCCTCTGTAAGTTACCCAGTTATACAAACACTCTTCAAGGTTCATGGCATTCTCAAGCATTTAGCATATAGTAAGCACTTCCACAGTCCTCTTTTCTAAAATTGAATGTTATGGCTCCATGTGAAAACTGAATGGCAGTGTAAGTGACTTTGGCTGGGATCACAGTTACCTGATTTTCACCAACACTTCTCCAGAGTGGTTCCTGCTTATCTGTAAGGATCAACTGCAGAATTTTCCTTTCTTATAGGTACCTGGCCATACTGTGTTATATCTGAAAACCCACCCCCTCTTTTTATCCTAATAAAGCATTCTGCCAATTTAATTCGAGAAAATTTAATCCCCATACAACTATGCTGGTTGGTTTTGCAACTCCCTGTTTCACTTCATGTTTCTCTCAATCTCATTATCCTTCCAGTTGATTAGAGCATCTCCCCATTGTTATTTGACTACATGGATAACTAACTAATTTCCAAAGAGAGTTTCCAGTTATTCTTCGTAGATTTTTATTTTTTCTATGGTGATGCCATTTTTCTGTGGTGACACCATGTCTTCATCACCCTTTGTCCCACCCCTTTTTTGGTACTTTCTACAGGACAGGTAACTTTCTTTCTATCAGACGCAATGCATGAGCTTCTATTATTGTTTCCAAGATGCCAATCTACAGATATTTGGTAAGCCAACTTGTCCATTTAATTTCTCCACAACTGACACTAGGTAAGGCCTCTCACGTTCAGTCCTGCTGGGCTTTTCTGTCTCTTTCTCATGCTTAAATAAAAATTTATTTTGTTCCTTCTGATAGAACAGCTTACATACAACAGGAAGCACAAGCCAGAAGGGATTATGACCATGCTCACACACACTGCGTGGAGTGTGGTGTGTTTTAACCCATTTAAATACAGTTGCTGGTGCCACCAGGCCACCTGAAGTATGCTATTGCACTTACTGAGGAAGGGCGGAAGCACCGATCAAATCATCCTTTAAGTTATAACAGTAATCTATAGAAGCAGACCCACAATTAATTTGTTAAAGAAATATTTTCGGCTGGGCGCGGTGGCTCAAGCCTGTAATCCCAGCACTTTGGGAGGCCGAGGCGGGTGGATCACGAGGTCAAGAGATCGAGACCATCCTGGTCAACATGGTGAAACCCCGTCTCTACTAATACAAAAAATTAGCTGAGCATGGTGGCGCGTGCCTGTGATCCCAGCTAGTCAGGAGGCTGAGGCAGGAGAATTGCCTGAACCCAGGAGGCGGAGGCTGCGGTGAGCCGAGATCGCGCCATTGCACTCCAGCCTGGGTAACGAGTGAAACTCTGTCTCAAAAAAAAAAAAGAAATATTTTCAAAACTAAACAAAAATTTTCAATCAACTTTGAGTTCCATCTCTAGCTTATTTTTACACAATCCTATTTTGCTCCCCCAACCTCCCTTCCTGCACCAACTTAGATTTCTGCTGGGTTAGGGAAGGGCAGGAAAAGGGAGGAGCAGATTATCAAAATGAAAATGGAAGCCGCAAAGATAAACAGAGCGAAAGGATTAAAAAGACACTTATTTGTGAGGCTGATCAGAGTGAGGGTGAGTTAGGAAAAAACTGTCAGAAGATTCTAATATTTATTGTTTTAGTTTCCCATGGGTGAAAAAAAAACCCCTATGCTTCACATTGTACTTGTTTTGCTAACATTAATGCTAGTAGAGTGTCAATGCACATGTTGTCCAGTAATTCATAGTCTTGAGCTTTTTTCCTTAATTTACATTCTCTCAAACAGCCCCACCACTTATCATTTCTTCATACAATCCTAGCTTATAATAAACTTATAATACTGTCCTACTTGTTCAAGGCTTGGTTCAAATCTCATCTGACTCATAATGTTATCCATGATCACTCCACCCCACAGACCTCTCCCTTCTGAAAAATCAATAGGCAGTTTCCACATGCTGCTGGTTCCTCTTCCCATGTAGATGACACACTTCTCCAAGGCAAGGAGCATATCTCACCCACCATTACAGCCTCTTCTCCTTACACTGAATAATAATATCTATGGAGAACATGCCCACAGATTTATTTATTCCTACATTCATCTACCCAGCATTTATCCATTAATACATGAATGCTACACCTCTTAGCAAACACTAGGGTTCCATGGCCATTGTCCTTGGTTTGAAGCATAGCTGCCACGCCTTTGGGTGTGGCCAGTCTGGCTCCAGTGGAGGATAACTATGGCTCTTAGCCAATCCTCCTAGAAAGGCCATCAAGAAGTGGTCATCAGTGTCCAGCACGAAGCCTAACCCCATGCCAAAGATTACCATGATGCCGTAGGGCTCTACAAGTTTACAAATAGGTTTTCAGGGTAGCAGAGTGCCCCTCTGAAGAACATCTGGGTTCACCCCATCTATAAAATAAATTTACCTTTCTGAGCTGTGGAAACAGCCTTACCACAGGAATACCCACCACCACTGGTGGATGGGAGAACCTAGGTCACTAACTGTCTTAGATGGGCCATCATAGAACACAAGAGTAATATATATGTATATCTTCATCATTCATCATAAACACTCAGTGCAAAAACATTTTAGCACCTTTTCATGCTTTTAAAAATGTTTCAAAAAAAAGAAAATTACTTACTGCCTTCCCATGTACAATGCAAAAGATTCAAAGCCCCTTCCACCCTCTTCCAGTGTGCAAGATGAAAGAATGCATATGCTATTGCTTCACTGTCTCCTCTCTTCAGGATGTGTTCTGGGGGTAGGATTAAACTTTTCATTTCTAGTAGGTACTGAAATAAAAAAGGCAGAACACAGTTGTGTTAATACATAGTAAGCTGGAATTTAGTATTGAAAATAGAGCAGTTGATTTCCCTAAAGCCACCATTTATAAGCATTTCATTAAACCTGCAACCTCGTTACTACATTTGAAGGCAATTACTAAAACATCCAGCAATACAAAGTTTGCTGACAGATGATTAGCCTTGTACTAGTTTCCTATAGGGAAGATCCGAGGTTTTCAGGCTAAGACACTCTAATCAAAGAAATACATAAAACTCAAACAGCATAAAGGAAAATGAAGAAGACATGATAATTTGATATAATTTTGGAAGCAGAATGAAACCATATAAAATGGACACATGAAGGTTAAGAAGTTATGTGGCTAAACCAAGTGCACCAGAAAGATGTGAGATTGAGTAGCACTGCCCATGATTTTTTTCTATACACATCTGTCAAGGAAAAGAATCTTGTCCTATAAAAAGAGCTACCCACAGTTACTCAGGTGCTACAGGGAGGAAGGGTGGCAGTCAGAGCATAGGAAGACCCAAGGGAGGAGAGCATTACAGACCCCAAAGTGTAATACTGTTTTAGATCCTTTCCCAAAGACTCGTAGGGGGTTGGGGCGGGCGTTTCATCTTAACTTCTTCATTGCTATCTTCTGCAAAGCAGGTAGGAGTACAGGGCAAGAATGCACATACTTCCTGGGGGCTGAGAAAAGACTACGTTTCCATTTTTATTCTTTTGTTTTACTATAGGATAGAAAGGGAGCAATTTTAGAAGGTTATTTTATAATTGCAAATGTTAACCTTTCTTTTCTGGCTGGCATTCTGCCATTACCTTATTACCTCCCCTCCTTGATCCATCCCTGAAACACACACACACACACACACACACACACACACAAATACACACACACACACACACCCCACCACCACCACCACCACCACCACCACCACCACCAAAGACAAACATAACAGCAGCCCATGCAATCTCCTTTAAAATGGAGACTAGTAGACTACAGAGAGATATGGACAGCAAGAGTAAGTACTAAAAAAGGTGTTCAAAAATTTTAGTATCAGAAATAATTGCCTATGTATTTTTCTGTCCATGGAAATTTATGAAACACAGTGAAAGGTAGAAGAGTCCTGGTATAGAGAATGGAGACTATTGCACAACTACCAATGTTTCCCTGCATCTAGCTAAGGATTTGTACCCTTTGGGCATTACCCAGTTACCCTTAAACTTTCTCTCCCATTGGCACACTTGGTGTTGAGGTTTATGGCCCAACAGCAGCCAGGAGAACACATTCAGGCATCTTGGCTCAGTAACTGGAACTTTCCTCTCTCTGGTTCTGATTTTTGAAGAAACCTCCAAGCCTCTGGCCTCAAAGCAGGAAGAGTAGGGAAGTGAAAGACACCCAGAGAGTAGCAGGAGGAACAGTGATACGGTCATCACACTTGCGAGGAGGTCGGATAGAAACCTCACTCGACAGAAAGACCCGGGATCCCTTTCCAGGCTGGTCCATGGAGAGGTGTTTGTTATTTTGGTGGAAGTCCTCAAGCATGAGTTCTAAAAGGACTTTCTGGCCATCTGCCTTCTTGGATTCTATGAACTACTGCTTTCTTCCTACCGCTTTCCTCCTTTTTGTCTTGCACTGTCTTCTTTTAAAACAGTGCAAGACAAAAATCTTTTTGGAAGAATAACAATAGAGAATTATCTAGCAATCCAATTAGCACTACGTTTATAATGAATATCAGCCTTAATATAAATAGTTATGTTATATGATGTGATAGCCATAATATAAAGTTATATTTATATTATTTGTATTATGGTGGATTTTATGTTCGGAGTTACCTGGCTATTCTCTTGTGGTTTTGTTACCTTAATAGGAACCATTAAAATGTACATTGCTCCTGCCAATGATAGTCTTAAAAGACCCCAAGGCTATGAGTCATGAGAAAAATAAATAACTTGTAAAGTATTATGAACTGTATTAATTGTTTCACAGTAAGTTGGAGAACGAAGAGCATTTGGTTATCCATAATAATCATCATCAGAAAAACAAAGGAGAAGGGAAATTTCTGGCCTAATAAGAGCCCTGGAATAAGATTTTGATCTGACTTTCTAATTATTTATAGCCACCACATCTGTCAAACAGTGAATTTTTTTTTTTGAGACGAACTTTCACTCTTGTTGCCCAGGCTGGAGTGCGATGGTGCAATCTCAGCTCATTGCAACCTCCGCCTCCCGGGTTCAAGTGATTCTCCTGCCTCATCCTCCCGAGTGGTTGGGATTACAGGTACGCACTACCATGCCTGGCTAATTTTTGCATTTTTAGTAGAGACAGGGTTTCTCCATGTTGGTCAAGTTGGTCTCGAACTCCTGACCTCAGGTGATCTGCCCACCTCGGCCTCCCAAAGTGCTGGGATTATAGGTGTGAGCCACTGCGCCTGGCTCAAACAGTCAATTTTAAAAAAAGGATCATGCTATATAAAATTTAAAACAAATAAACTATGAAAACAAATAACTCATGTGTCCCAGGTATACAGAAATCTCCTTAAAGCCCTTGACAATCAGATGGTGGCTAAAAGAAAAGTATAAACTACCATTCTTTTCGTTTCTATGATTAGAAAAGGCTTTTACATTTCATTAAGCATCTATGAAAGAACTCTTCTCTTAACCTAAAGAAACTTCAGGAATAGGGGCATCCAAGAAGTGGGCCTGGTAGTCACCCATATTTGTGGGTATCAAATAAACTAGCAAGGTCAGGCACAGTGGCTCATACCTGTAATCCCAGTACTTTGGAAAGTGGAGGCAGGTGGATCGCAAGCTCAGGAGTTCAAGACCAGCCTGGCCAAGATGGTGAAACCCTGTCTCTACTAAAAATACAAAAATTAGCCGGGCATGCTGGCAGGTGCCTGTAATCCCAGCTGCTCAAGAGGCTGAGACAGAGAACTGCTTGAACCTGGGAGGCAGAGGTAGAGGTGAGCCAAGATTGTGCCACGGCACTCCAGCCTGGGCGACAGAGTAAGATTCCGTCTCAAAAAATAAACAAACAAGCAAACAAAGTAGCAGGAGGCAGGGCAAGGCAACCTGGCAGGGGAGAGGAAGAGTTCAGAAAATTCGGAACAAAGGGACACTATAGATCTGTGCTATCCCTGTTCAATATGACAGCTTCTACCACATGTGACTATTTATATTTAAATTAATTAAAACCAAACAAAATTAAAAATTCAGTTCTTCCATCTCAGTAGCCATATTTCAAAAGTGCTCAGGTGCTGCATGTGGCTAGTATTGGACAATGCAGGGAATATTTCCATGATCACAGAAAGGTCTTTTGGACAGCATTGACTGCTGTAGGCAACAGTTTGTCATCTTTGGATAACTGGACCAATTTTTAACATGAAAAAATTTCAAAGGTGCCCATGATAGGAGTCATCAGGGTAGTAGCCACTGACCAAAAATATACAATATGACAAAAATCTATAATAAATGTAATAAAACAAAAATTCATTTAAAAGCATTGTTGGCTACCAGGGCATCTACATATAATACCTTTGAAAAATAGTCGTACATGTCTGAGAGACAGATGGCTTACTCAGCCTGCAGGCTCAACGGGATGCATATGGCCTCAAGGACAACATCCGCAGCCCCAAACGTAGGCCGTGAGGTAATGCTATTTCTCCTCTAAGCTCTCTCTAATCTTTGTGTATGCATACTATTCACATGCCACCTTATATTAGTTATCATGTATCTTGCATCTCTGCTGAATCATTAGACCCTCAAGAGCATGAACCTTGTC
Organism: Aotus nancymaae; assembly: GCF_030222135.1. Classification (NCBI taxonomy): domain Eukaryota; kingdom Metazoa; phylum Chordata; class Mammalia; order Primates; family Aotidae; genus Aotus; species Aotus nancymaae. The sequence continues at coordinate 39,262,272 of NW_026988413.1, forward strand.
ATCCGCATCTTAATTTCTCCTCCCACACCTCCTACAGAGCCTTGCACATCAAGGTAATTTTTTTTTTAAGTTAAATTAAATTGAAATCTTATTTCCCAAGAAGTCTCTCAAAGTGAACATCCCTGGCCTAATCAGCCTCATGAGGCTAACCAAAGCAACACATCAAGGAAACAACTCTGCCTTCTCATCTTCTCTCTCTTATGGCAGAAATCAGCTATGACTATAAAAGAGATTTATACTTCTTTATAATTCTAAACAAAATGTTGGCCCTAATCAAATGATGAAGACTAGTAACAACAATGTGTTATGTTTTTGGCCAGGCTTAAAATGGCTGGCAAGATCAGTTCTCAACATGTGCAACATTTAAATTAGAAAAGCATGGAACAACATTTCATGTCTTACTTGTCAAAAGAAAAATAAATGGAAGAGGGCAGATCCCTATCCACAAGTATGCAGAAATCAATTAGAATAACTGTAGCTTGCAAATCAGAGAACAAGCTTTATCCATCTATAATAATGACTCGGTTTCTATTAGCTCAGCCAGCATTCTGTGCTATCTTGCCCGCCATCCTGCCTCTAACTTCCTTCCCAGATTCTCGAATCAGTCTGATCTTGCAGTGCAGTGATTCTAAAAATTTCGGAAGCAACTTTTCAAAATCTATTTGTGTCAGCATCTAGCTCCTTACGTCCACTGCAGGAGCATCTAAAGTCAGGGCATATGAAGAGGAACAGAGGGCTGTGATTTTTGGGTGTGAGCAGCACCTACTCATGGAGGTCTCCGAGCAGAAATTGGCTCACCTGTCAGGGAAGCTGCTGAAGAGATGTGGCTTACTAGAGGCTACCCTGAGTGGCTGCTAACACCCCTTTTGCTACAATCTTAAAATTCTATAATCATTTGAATGAAAATGATCGCACAGCTATCATTCACATAAATGTTAATGTCAAAGAATTAACTCATACACCTCTTTTTTGGGATTTTCAATACCAACAATAGCATAAGTTCTACGAAAATCATTTGCAAAAGTATGGGAATAAACAAAATGTAGAAAAAAAATAGGTGGCCAGGCGTGGTGGCTCATGCCTGTAATCCCAGCACTTTGGGAGGCCGAGGCGGGCAGATCATGAGGTCTGGAGTTTGAGACTAGCCTGATCAACATGATCAACATGATGAAAACCCATCTCTACTAAAAATACAAAAATTAGTCAGGCGTGGTGGTATACACCTGTAATCCCAGCTACTCGGGAGGCTGAGGCGGGAGAATTGCTTGAACCCAGGAGGCGGAGGTTGCACTCCAGCCTGGGTGACAAGAGCAAAATTCCATCTCAAAAACAAACAAAGAAACAAACAGGTAAATTAACTTATATCATAGTTAAAGATGCCTATTAAGTTGCTCCCCAAAACCAGGTAGTGAAAGAATTTAGCACAGGGAAATGTTCATGATACATTGCTAAATGGAAAAAAAAAATCAATGTACCCTAACCATTTACATAGCAGATTATTATTATTTTGACAAAAATGTATATGTAAGCATTAAAAACCATTGGAAAGTCACAGGTTTAGTGTTCACGGTGGTTAAATATTTGATTTTAATGGGAGATTAACTTCTTTTGTACTCTTTCTGTGATAAGTTTTCTATAATAAGCATTTTCTTAAGGATAGGGTCTTGCTCTGTTGTCCAGGCTGAAGTACAGTGGTGCAGTCATAGCTCACTGCAGCCTTGAACTCCTAAGCTCAAGCGATCTTCCTGCCTCAGCCTCCCAAGTCACTGGGACTATAGGCACATGCCACCATGCCTGACTTGTAGTAAGTATTTTTATTTTTCTCTCTCTAAATATGTGTGTATGTATATATGTAATACAAATCTATTTTCTAGACTTGCATCAAACACACACACACAAAAGAAAACAAAACCCACACAAACAAAATATAATTGGAGATAGCAATTTTTTTTCATGCCCACAATGCTTTGGTGCAACTGGCTCTGATAAAATGGACTAAGACCAGAAAAAATGTTTTTAAAACAACAATAAAGAATTCTGAGAATAAAGCTAGTGTTATTTGGGAGAGACACCACAGAGTCTGAGTTTCAATGTTGCTTACTCCCTGGACTCAGTAAGACACAAAGCAAGCACAGGACAAAAAACACAGCAAGTAGCCCCAGCTCACTAAGATCACATGGTGATGGAGAAGAAGGTATACATCACCAGGATTCCCCGCCTTACCTCCTCTCATCTACCATCTGCCACTGTGAATCACTTACTGGAATCCTGGCTCTACTCTTTAGCTATGAGACCCTAGACATGTTATTTAACTTCTTTGAACCTCATTTACTCATCTGCAAAACTGGAATAGTAAAAACACATCTTGCTGGTTTTAACTTTTGAAGATTTTTGTAATATACGTAAAGCATTCATTCACATAGTGCTGGCACATAAGTGTGCATTGAATAGTAGATACTTTTCTACCAAAAAAAATTAAGTGTTTATATTACTGTAGAGGTAATTTGTGTTTTGTGTGTGTACATGTCCCACAGATAACTGAGTTTGTTTTTAGGTAAAATACTTGAGCACTTTTATTGTAGTAGCAGATCTGTTGAAGAGACCTGGCTACCAAGGGTCATTAACCAACCAATACAGAGGCAAGCATAAAGCAAAGCTGAATTGTCAAATTAAACCTGGTGATTTCAGTACCACTCAGGGGTTCTCATCACAAGGTACTTGCGTCTTCCTGGTTCACTTTCTATTCATTGGTTACTTTGCTTCATTCAAAAAATATGCGAAGGCACACAGTGTATCCCAAGAATATAGATATGGGAGCACCCACAGCCTATCCAAGGACATGGTTATGGAAGAACCCTTTGTGTATTCCAAGGACACAAATATGGATGCAACCATAATTTACCTCAAGGGCATGGACATGAATCAGGTCAGGTTTCCACCTTGATGATCCACGGTCTTTGTAGGAATAGAGGATGGAGAGAGAGACAGTGGGAGGGAGGGAGAGAAAAAGAGAGTGTATGGAGAAGTAATAAAATTCAACACGGTAAGTACCTTAGTAATATGTATAAACTTAGCACTGAGGAAGCGAATGGAGAGCACTGTGTCTGAGAAGGCTTCACAGAAAAATGAAAATATCAATCTTACTAATTAGAGTTTATACTGAAAAAAATGAGGAAGGGGGATTCCAAACCAGCATTAAAGGGCAAAGTAAACCAAAAGCATCAAAGCCTACCAAAAAGCAAACCACGGCATCAAAGGGCATGATGTGTTTCTAAACTGGTGGGGCCTGAGTACTAACATGATGGTAATTGCCAACACTGATTACGCACTAACACATGTGCCAAGCATTATCTCAGTAACTCCATAACACCAACTCTGCAGCAGAGCTAATATTATTATTCCTGTTTCACAGATGGGAAAATGAAGGCTTTAGGAAGCAACTTGTTCAGGGTTGCACAGTTGCACGTGGCAGAACCTGCCTTTGAACTCAGGCCACTCTCCAAGGGAGTTGAGTAGAAAAAGTAGGCTGTAAAAGGCCTTCATGACGTGCTCTAGAGGGTGCCCTGAACTTCAGTTACTGTGGCTTTCAAACGTTTAGACACAGAATACAGTTGGCTCTTTGACAATATGGGTTTGAACTGCACAGGACCAATTTATACAAAATTTTTTTCAACTCAACATGGATTGAAAATACAGTATTCATGGGATGGGAAACCTACATATAGAGAGAGCTGACTTTTTGCATAACACAGGTTCTGTTGGGTTCTGCAGGGCTGACTGGGAGATTTGAGTATGCGCAGATTTTGGTATATGTGAGGGGTCCTGGAACCAACCCCCTGCAGATACTGTGGGATAACTGTAATTTGTACAAAGAGGAAAAAAACACACTGAGAATCTGTGAAACTGATGAAAAACAAAGCTGTGGGGAAATCTGAGGGAGGGACCCAAGAGAGGTGTGGAGAACCCTCCTGGCTCTCCTAAGAGGACAGTCTGGAAACCACTGCCATAGGCAATTGGGAAGTGAGTTGTGCAGTTTGCAATTTTGAGAGAAATGGTTGAATCAGGTGTAGGATCAACAGACAGGAAAGAGATGGAAATTAGTAAAGTCTTAAAAAGCTCCTGTTAGAGTCCAGGTGACGGGGACAAATTGGGGGGTGGAGGAGGAGCTTCTCCAGGACTTGGTGCCTGACTAAATGTGAGAGTGAGGGGAGGAACCAAAGGTGACAATTTTTTAGCATAGGAAACTAATAATGTGAGCTCCTTAGCTAGGGTGAAGACACCAGAGGAGAAAGAAGCTTAGCAGGGGAAGGTAACAAAAACAGTTCGAAGAACCTGCAGAACATTCCTGGAGAAATGGCCTGAAGGCAGCTGGGTCTGCAGGTCTGGAGCTTAGGAGAGAAGCTGGAGACACAAATTTGGGTGTTCTGGGTCAGAGGTGGAAGCTGTGCAGTAGGAGCACCCCAGATCTCCCAAGACAGCTTCGAGCAAGGAGGGAGAGGGCAGTGAATGGAGCTCCCTGGAAAACATGAATGCGTGGCAGGACAGGAAAGAAGTAGGAGGAGAGTGCTGACATGCAGGAGGGGCACAGAGAGAAGGCGTCATGGAGTCAGGATGGCCTCAGGACAAGAAGCAGGCTGGGGGCAGTGGCTCACACCTGTAATCCCAGCACTTTGGGAGGGCCAGGCAGGAAAATCTCTTCAGCCCAGGAGTTCAAGACCAGCCTAGGCAACATGGCAAAACTGTCTCTACAAAAAATTCAAAAATTAGTCAAGTGTGGTGGTATGCACCTGTGGTCCCAGGTACTGTGGAGGCTGAGGTGGGAGGACTGCTTGAGCTTGGGAGGTTGAGGCTGCAGTGAGCCATGATAGCACCACTGCACTCTAGCCTGGGTGACAGAGCAAGACCCTGTCAAAAAAAAAAAAAAGAAATACATAAAAAGCAGTCCATCAGTGGGACCAAATGCTGAGGAGAGATGAAACAGGAGGAGATTTGAGAAGAGGCCAACAGATCTAGTGGCCTAGGTGGCAGCGGCCTTAATAAGAGTGACCTTGGTAGAGGTGACGAGTCTGGTGGGGGTGGCCTGTATGGAGATAGTCTTAGGGAAAGCAGCTGCAGTGTGTTTTGTTGAAGAGACTTACAAACTTACTAATCCTGAGAAATGTGGCTAAAAACTGGTTTCTGTTCATTTTCCTCTGGGTCATATTTCCACAATACGTTCTCCTTACTCTAATCCAAAAAAGATTTGGAACAAAATATGACACAATTCATAGAAACTTATATTGAAATAATATTTCTGAAATGTGCTGTTGATATACAATATCATAGACGGTCTGCCAGGGTATTTTGAATTTCTGCTTCCACGCTTCAAGCATTTTAAAATGCTAAAACCCACTACACATTTTGTTTCCTAAATTGGATTAAAAAGCAATTTTATACTCTGTCAATCAACTTTGCCAAGATATAAGGGAGGATTGCTTCAGTGTTTGCATAAAATAGAATTTCCATCACTATAACAATGTCCTGTAGGTACTCCATTAGCATATACAATTACCACGATGTTTTCTCCCACAAGCGTCTTGAAATCCCCATGAAATTAGAGTTTCTAGATTAACATTAGATGAGCTTTCTTTAAAAAAAAAAAAAAAAAGTACATTTTTAATGGGAATGCATTTCTGTCATAACATTCTTCATTCTTTCCTCTCTATTTTCTCACAACTTCCCACACTCCTAGACTTATAATTTGAAAGCTAAATATCTATTAGGCTAGGTCCTCACCTCCACATTCTGTCAAGCCCAGTCTGCCCGCTGCTGAAATGAGTGTTGGGAGTGTGGCAGCCTCCTCCCTTCGGTGCCTTCAGGGACTGCCTGTTGTGCCCTCCGCTACCCCTTGGGCGGGCGCAGTGAAGAAGACAGCAGGCAGTTTACTGGTTCTGGGATTTGAGGCAAGATTAAGATGAAAGCTATCCCCTATTGGTGCTGGTGAATTTTCTCGACTTTTTTCCCCTTAGCAGGGCTGCCTACAGTACTCGGATATGCTAACGAGATGGTGATACTGGCTCGGCAGCCCCCTCCCCACTGCTCAGAGTGGGGGTGAGGCCTCTTGCTCTATGGATGGGACCTCAAAAGCTTGGGACTTTCTGGTGGTGATGGGTCACAGACATCTGTTATTTTCTGAACTGTATGCAAAGGGGCCTTGGGGCTGCTGGGCTACCAGACTTCTCATCCCAGTTTCAACCAGAGCAGTCCTGCATTTACTTGCTTATTTATTAAGATTTCATGTAAGACTGAGTTAAGAGAGTAAAAATGCTTACTGCTTTTAAAAAAATTAAAATCGTTTGTTTTTGTAGAAGTAAACACTAGATGGTCTAAGCACAAGCTGGCCAGTGGAGGCCTGTGTGTGGTGGTGAAGAGGACCCATGACTTGGGAAGCCCTCCTTGGTGATATTGACCAGGTCAGGCTTTCCTATCTGCTAGGGCTCAATTCTGGGGACTACCACGTCCAAGGTTTTCAGAGTTGAGTGGGAGGTTTGGGCATTCTGTATACAGCCAGGCCACTCCCCTACCACTGCACACTTGGAGAATGTTTATAACTGCAAAATACAGGATCTGGCTTCTAGAAGTTACAGAGCACCCGGGTTATCTGCCCCAATTCTGACTGAGCCGGCTGCCTTGCTCCTGGGGGCCCAGCAGCACTCTGTCTGCCTCACAGGGGCACAGCCCGGTCTGTCTTCTCAGTGACTGGGCACTTCTTGAGAGTACGCATCATGTTCTGACCAGCGTCCCAGTGGCTGGCACATAATTGGTATTCAATAAGTACTAGCTGAATGTGCTGCTGGGAGGGAAAAGAGGACTCTGGTTCAGAATTGTACACCTTTGGAAACTAGAGAAGCTCGAGGACAGCAGCAGGAAGGTTAGCCCCTCCAGGACGAAGTTGCGGGGGATGTCCTGGTTAGTCTATTAGAGCACAGTGATCCTGCTTAAGTAAAAGTAGTTCAAATATGCTGTGGTTGACAGGAGACCTAGCAAGGTGTGTGGCTTCAGTCGAGGGAAGAAATGGAAGAAATCCTTGTTCTGAGGGCATGAGAGCCTTACTAACTCTGATAATAAGAATAGGCACCAAGCCAGAGGATGCAGGGGCAGGGAGGAAGGAGATATAAGTAATCTAAGCTGGGAGACTCCAAACCTCTCAAGCCTGGTCTGAACAAAGCATCTGGTGATTTTCAAGTGGGCCCCTACCTCCTCTATGACTGTGGGCACCTGGGACCCCTGACCACACAGCCCACACTAAGGGAGATTTCCCTGACACCTCTCTCTTCCACTCACACCGTTCCCCTTTGCCTGGTGGTAGGCAGTGGAGATCATTCCAACAGCCCAACTCCAATTGGTAGCAAAACTCCTGGGAATGAAACAAATAGCTGCTTGCTTTTTATGGGCTGAAGAAGAAAAGCTTCAGAAGGAGCCAAAACTTAATAGAATCTGGGAACATTTTGCTGGGGGAGCCAATGATGATGGGTTCAGTATATGTATGTGTGTATTACAGACTGTTAAGGTAGTCCCACAATCTGGTTACTCAGACAGGGAAATATGAGTTATATAATGGGAAGACAGGGGTAGCCTCAGTCTCCCTAAGAGCTGGGACACTGCTGCCTCTGTAATCAAGAAGACACAATGACGCTTTATGAGGCAACCTCATGCATGCCTAGGACAGGTTTTCAGGCCTGTTGCACCTGAGGAGGCAGGCGCACCAGGGAGAGGAAGGGGCAAGTTTCTTACCAGACATGATGTGAAGTGTTGGGGTGGAAGACCTGATGGGAGTGGGTTGGCAGGGAGCAGGGATAGTACCAGGCTCAGAACAAGAATTTAAGACACAGGTCGGAAATGGGTAACAATCAGCCACAAGCAAAGAACTTACCAAGCAGCTACAAGCTGCAGAATCCCTGAAGACAGCAGCTGTAGCCAGAACATGCTAGAGCCTCCCCTCAAATCTGGAGGCCTAAAGGGACCCTAAGGGTCCTCAAGGCCAAAGGCACTGAGGTGCCACTGTTATACTCTCTGGTTGTCCTTCTTCAGGCTAGAGTGGCCCAAGAAGCACCTGTTAATGCATGTTTCTAGGCAGCCTCTATTTCCACCCCTAGCCTGCAAGCACAGAAATAGAACAGGAAGTGAAAAGGAAGAGATAATAAAGGGGCCAACAAGTATTGAGCAGGTGCTGAATGAATTCCACGAAGTAATTTCATTTACTTGTCATCAGTTCTGTGAAGCCATTATGTTTAGCCTCATTGTATCAAAACAAGAATGGGCAGGAAGTTAATTAACTCCCTCCTCCCATACTTTACTCCAGTCCTGTGGACAGGAAGTAACGGGAGTCATTGTTCTGAACACTTTTGGGCTTTTTCTCTTTTTTAGAGCCAAAGTCTCCTTCTTTCAACCAGGCTGTGAGTGCAGTAGCACAATCATGGCTCACTACAGTCTTGACCTTTTGGGCTCAGCCTCCTGAGTAGCTGGGAAAATAGGCACATGCCACGACATCCAGCTAATTTTTTGTTTGTAGAGATGGGGTCTCACTATATTGTCCAAGCTGGTCTCAAACTCCTAGACTCAAGCAATGCTCCTAGCTCAGCCTCCCAAAATGCTGGAATTACAGGCATGATGAACCCTTTAAATAATACTTCATAGCTCTCTTTATCTCTAGGTCACTATTCATTGCTGTTGTTATAATTAATATATTTTGCATGATATTTCAGCAAAGAATAAATACAAATGGCTAACAATGTTCTCCCATACTAGTAGTGACAAGGAAATGCAGACTAAAGGAACAAAATTCCATTTGTACTTAATAGGTTCATAAAAATTTATTGCTGTTCCCCTTCTTTTTTAAACAAACTGCTCAATGACAGTGAGGATATGATAAAATGGTGAAGAAGGAGTTGTCTGCTGATTTAAACTGCTATAATCTCTTTTGGCAAGTAGTCTGGCAACATCAAGAACCTTAAGTGCTTCTACACATGACTTAGTAATTCCCATTCTTTAAATCTACCCTAAGGAAATAATCCTGACTAAAAAATCTTCTTGCCCCAAAAGGTTCATTACAGAAGTTGACCGGTCGTGTCAACTTGATATCAACTACAGAGGACTCAAGAAGTAGATTAGGCTGTGTGCAGTCCCTCACACCTACAATCCCGCACTTTGGGGGAATGAGATAGAAGGACTGCTTGAGGCAACAGAGACCTTGTCTCTACTAAAAATTTTAAAAAGCTGGCTGAGCATGGGGGCACATACCTACAGTCCCAGCTACTCTAGAGGCTGAGGCTGGAGGATCCCTTGAACCCTGGAGCTTGATGTTATAATGAGCGATGACTATGTCACTGCATGCCAGCCTAGGTGACAGAGTACCACCCTGCCTTGGGTCATGGGGTGGGGGAGAGGGAAGAAGTAGATAATTATCTTCAACAAAATGTAAAAAAATGAAATTGGACTGTTATCTTACACCATACACAAAAATCAACTCAAAATGCATCAAAAATTTAAATGTAAAACCTGAAACTATAAAACTTCTAGAAGAAAGTAGAAGAGGGAAAAACTTCACGACATTAGTTTTAGCAATGATTTCTTAGATATGACACCAAAAGCACAAGCGACAAAAGCAAAAATAGACAAGTGGGATTATATCAAACTGAAATGCTTCTGGGTAGCAAATAAAACAATCAACAGAGTGAAAAGGTAACCTGTGGAATAGAGACAATATCTGCAAATCATATACCTAATAAGGGGTTATTATTGAAAACATATAAGGAACTCCTACAACTCAATAGCAAAAAAAAAAAAAGAAAAGAAAAAGTCCAACGATCTGATTTAAAAATGGGCAAAAGACTCATAGACATTTCTCCAAAGAAGACATACAACCAACTGGTATATGAAAAGATGCTCAACATCACTAATCAGCAGAGAAATGCAAATCAACACCACAAAAAAATTTTATCTGACATGTGTTGGGATGGCCACAATCAAGAAAATAACAAGTGTTGGCAAGTTTGTGGAAAACTGGAACTCTTGTGCACTGTTGGTGGGAATGTAAAATGGCTCAGCTCCTAGGGAAAATAGTTTGGAAGATTCTCAAACAATAAGAAATAGAATCACCACCATATGATCCAGTCATTCCTACTTCTGAGTATTCATTCAAAAGAAGTGAAAGCAGGACCTTGAAGAGATGTTTGTACTACTATTTTCACTGCAGCATTATTCACAATAGCCAAGAGATGAAAATAACCTAAATGTCCATGGACAGATGAACGGATAAAGACAATGTGGCATATACATACAATGGAATAATTTTCAGTCTTTAAAAAGAAGAAAATTCTGTCATATACTAGCTATAACATAGATGAACCTTGAGGACATTATGCTAAATAAAATAAGCCAGTCACAGAAAGACAAATAATACATGATTCTACTGATATGAGGTATCTATAGTCAAATTCATAGAAGCAGAGTACAATGGTGCTTGCCAGGGGCTGGGGAGAGGGCAAAACGAGGAGTTGCTATTCAATAGGAATCGAGTTGCAACTATGCAAGATGAAAAAGTTCCAGAGATCTACTGTACAGAAATGAGAATACAGTTAATGATATGGTTTGGCTGTGTTCCCACTCAGATCTCTTCCCATGTGTTGTGGGAGAGACCTGGTGGGAGGCAACTGAATCATGGGAGCAGTTATCTCCATGCTGTTCTCATGATAGTGAGTTTTCACAAAATATGACGGTTTTATAAGGGGCTTTCCCCCTTTTGCTTATTCTTCTACTTCCTGCCATCATGTGAAAAAGGATGTGTTTACTTTCCCTTCTGCCATGAATGTAAGTTTTCTGAGGCCTCCCCAGTCATGCTGAACTATGAGTCAATTATCTTTATAAATTACCTAGTCTTGGGTATGTCTTTATTAGTAGCATGTGAATGGACTAATACAGTTAACAAGATTGTACTGTACACCTAAAAATTTGTTAAGAGGGTAGAACTCAGGTTACATGTTTTTTACCTCACACCCATAAAAAAGAAGTACCCAGTTATAGAAACTGTCTTAAAAGAGTCTGAAGGCACATGGATAAAATACTTGAACTTAAGTTGGAGGATAACCTTTTTAAGGTTAAAGAATTCTGAGCATCTGTTAATCTTCCCTCAGAAACAAATATACCCCAATACCCAACCATAAAGTCCATGTTAAGAGCCCTATGCTATTTTTTTTATAATAGTATTTAAAATGCTTAGGACAAAAAGGCTAGAGTCTGAAATATGAGTAAATTGTTTTTATACCACTATAGAGCAAAAGACATATCTGATACTGCCCATAACAAAAAATAATTTAGCCCACCTTTCAAAAACTTGTCAGAAAATGAAAGTTTAACTTTGGTGCCCTGAAGGAGTTAATGTAACATCTTCCAAAACAAAAATGTGTCTTCTTGCAGTGAAAGGCTTGTGGTGTGGCTGCAGCATACTAACAGCACATAAGCTCTGGTTAAGTCAGATCTGTGTAGTTGATGGGTCACTGATAGAAATGCCTCCCCTCACCCCCACCCCAATGTAAATCTCCAGACTGCTGAGGAAGAGCAGGCTGAGCAGAGGAGCATATCTGCAGAAAGAAGGCCCCAAATCCAGTAAACTATAGCAATACAAAGATGAAGGTATAGAACCGGGATGAAGACAGTCCTTTGTCTGTTCAGCATTACATGAATGAAAATTTGTTTAAATGCAAAGCTATTTTAATCCCATTAAACAGAAAACATCCTCTAATGGATTCGAGATTTCTTCGTCTTCTTGAGTTTTGTTCTCAGTTGCTGAAAATCACCAGCATCATTAACATCAAGTACAGCATCATAAACAGCAAGTACATAATCAATGCATTATAGTGAGAGACCACGGAGGAGAAAGACTAATTCTGACGAGGAAGAACAAGCTTCCTGATGACTCTTAATGGTAGTGATGGTGGTGAAGGAGGAACAGGGTTTCCTCAGAGGAAGTGAAGAAGGAAAGGGAAGAGAATGTTTCTGGAATGATGAACGAACGGTTGCAGGTGGAAAAAAAGAAAAACAAGTTGGGTCAGATTACGAAGGGTACTGAAGAATCTCCCAAGGAATTTATGCCTTTTCCTATGGGAGCTGGTGACACAGCTACAGTTTCTCAAGAGGGAGTGACAGTTCTGTTGGTAATGATGAGCCTGTGTCTGCTTCCTCTTTACTAGTTTGCTGCAATCTAATACTTCAGAAATTCTAGTGTTTTGCATCTAAGTGACCACTTAAGGGGCTCTTGGTCAGAACAGAGACAAGGGGTTTCTTATTGTTCTAATTTATCTCCCAGTCCTGTGATGTGATAAGGAGCAACCTTCCTCCCTACTCCTCATGTCTGCAGGCAAAGAGAGTTCCTAAGAGTAACCCTCCTAAGGTAAATGACTAGTATTTATCATTGGATGGTGAAATATTACCTATGTATCTTTGCTTAATGGGATACCAGATGAAGCAAAGCTGGAAATGTATGGAAGGCAGTTCTCAGTTATTATATTTGGTTTTTTTTTTTCCTCCCTCAGAGAAGATGGTAATTACATAATACAGCATGTAGATACTGAAAATTCCTGTGGTGGGCCACCGACAACTTCCTGTGATAGAGAAAAAGAAGTCATGGAAGTTGTATCATTTAAGATATCTTGAGGAAACCTGAATTGTCCTTAAAGGATTGAATGCCTTGGGAAGCAATGTGCCTGCCAGCATTTGACGGGTCCAAGCCTAAGCTGGTCTGTTCCCTGGTGTGATGTGAGACGCAGTAGGGGGCAACATTTAAGAGCAGATAACCCAGAATTGCTTCAGGCTCTGTCATTTATTTGCTGTATGACCATGAGCAGATTATTTAACCTCTCCAAGTCTTCAGTACCCTCATCTATGTAATAGGGATAATAACGTAATACACCTCATATAGTCATTATGAAAAATAAGTGAGAGGGGTTTATGTACTCCAGTTAGCACTGTGCTTGGCACATAACATTCAAAAGAAACCAATAATAAAAATGATTATCACAGTATCATTATAAGGAGAGTGTCAAGGTTAGGATGGAAAGGTGACCTAGATGATCTTTAAGGCCCTTGTTATGCCAAGAGTCCACAAGTTTATATCCTTTACTGATGTCTTATCAGAACTAAGGCTATTATTCTCTGCCTCCAAGGCACCAATTGTGTGTGCATGTGTGTGTATTTGTGAAAGTATTAGCAAGCGGCCCAATAAACAGCACACACTTGTAAAAGATGTTTAGAGCACACTGCATACTGTATATTAGAGGTTTGTGGCTAATTCTTGACAGATGGGGCCAGTGAATCCCAAGACCCATTCCCCATCTGGAAACACATCTCTCCCTCAGCACAATAACCAACAAAGCAGGTACTTTACCTTCTCTCAGTTTCATGATTAGAAAGTAGAGTGCAATCAAATATTTGAAATGTTTCCACTTTTAGAAGAATACTATTTTGCAGGTGGAATCCTAGTTAACTGTGTCAAATTCTTCCATGGCAGCTTTAAAGTGTTTCTTAGGGCTTTTAATATTCTTCTAGAGGCCCAAGTAACCATTTCAGACCAGTTTTATAGCATTAAATGACTACTACCATCAAAATATCTAACCAACAAGTACTGTAGTGACTTTCTGTCTTGTGCCCCAGGATTGCAAGGCTCTAGTTAGGATCACAATAAAAGATTTGGTTCCCAGATACGAGGAGCTGCCAACAAGTCAAATATCAAAAAGTTTAATAATTTACAAATAAGTGGTGCTCAGGTGTGTTCAAAGAACTTCAAATATATAATCTCACTTGATCTTTACCACAGAAATAGGCAGGGCTTATATTTTTATCTTCATTCAAAGATGAGGGACAACTTTGAGCTGAGAGATGCTAAGCTCAATGTCCAATGGCTGATAAATGACAGAGCCAGAAGTGGAACACAAGCTTTTGCCTCAGAATCCATGAGTTATTGCTCAATACTACTCTAAAAGAGACTTATTTATGCTTACTGAATAGCTCTGTAGAGAATGGCATTCAGTAAGTATTAACAGATGACCTCAGTTTACCATAATTCAGGATAATCTTTTCATGATTAGTTTTAAATTTTAAACTTTGACTAAAATTTAAATGTTTTTATCTTAGGTGAAAATATTATATAACAAGATATATTTATAGCACCATATGTACAATATATAAATCTACAAATACTATGTTGGTCATTACCCATTAGAACTAATGAATCAATACATCTTTATGCAAATGTGGCACTTAGTTTCCTGCTAAGTGAAAAAAAAAATGACCTAGACTTGAGTAAAATCCCAGGTATGATATTAGATCACTTATCTCTGTCACTCTGGATAGCAACAAAATAAAGTAGTTAACTCCATAAATCATCACCCTCTCTCTCACTCATACCCCCAGACCCTTTTACTATCATACTATAACACAAGTAAAACAGCCTCCTTCGTCATTTTTCACCAGTTAGTATTCATCAGACATTTTGCCAAGAAAGTTATGGCTTGTCATACCTGAGGTAAATTACAGTAAGTTTCTTAGCGGTCAAAATGTACTTAATAGCGAGAGTGAAAGTGCCTCTTGGCTTCATGCCTATCATAGAGCAGGTAGTTAAATATAGGTAAATAATAAATACACATTCATCTCCTGAATAAAAGATTACAGAAATATCCTTTGCTCTGATCTGACTCCCCTGAAATTAATTTCAGAAAAAAAAATGGGAAATATTGGGTATTTATAAATTGTTCAACCATGTGGTTAATAATCAAGAAAAATATTTTCTACTACATATACTTATTAAAACAGTACTCGCAAAGCAAAATACTTCTTTATATTTTGAGGTTTTCTCTATTATTTTCTTGCCAATACTGATTAACTATCATTTATTTATAGAGACATGGAATGCCACATTAGTTGTTATTTTTTTTTTTTTACCAGTTTTATTCACAACAACATTTATTTCCTGAGCTTGGTCTATGTAAGACCATAACTGGTGTGAAATTCTTAACAAATGTGTCGACACTCCTGGGACATCTACTACTTTTTGCCAATCTCAGACTTCCTGGCCTGCCTCAGCAAGGTCTATCAATTTACCCTTATTATGTGAAGTCTGGAATCTGCCCCAAAGCCTCTTGAGTGTAGCTTTTGCTTAAAATGAGGCAAATGCCCATATACTATACAGGGCCTCAACATTTGTTGGTTGCAATTCATTTTTTTATAACCAGTGTACTTGAGATATGACACCATGGTCAATGAATGCTTTCTCTGCTATCATAACGAGTTCCTGTGGGGATTCCACAGACTCACTTTTGGCACATGAGGATTGAATTCCACAGCTCTATGAATGGTCTCTACTGCATTCATCTCTGCTGTGCTCAGCCCCCGCCGAGATGCAGCCTCAGGAGAGAATCTGAAAAGTAGAAAGACAAAAACCATCGAGTTGGGACCACTGCTTGGGCATCAACCTGAAAGCATCTACATATCAAGGGCCCATAAAACCACAGCGAGCCAATGGCATGAGCTCTCCAAATTTCTACTGCATGGAACCTCTGAGTGACCCCTCAGACCGAGGCCAGCAAAAACCCCAGCAGAAGCAGAAAGCGTGCTTGCATTCTAATCATGGCAAGAGTTAAATTCAGCTGTCAAGTCTCTGTCTAAATAGCTAATCTAAATCTTCTACGAGGTACCTGTTCAGGTCAGGGGAAGAGGTAGGACTGACAAGGGCAGATAGTGTAGGAAAAAGAGAAAACTAGGTTACAGAAGCGCGTACTTGGTTAAAAACATAACTGGGGAGGATTTGAAAGGAGGTCTCCCACCCAATGTCAGTGCTGCAATGGAAGTTAAATCGTTGCAGCTTCAGCAGCAGGTGAGTCTGCTTGGGGCCATTCCGGCAGGGGGCGTGTGCATGCCCAAACTGCGGGCGAGACACCTGCCCGAGTGAATGAAAAAAACCAGACCATGCAATCTCTTTCTCACCTCACACCCAGGGCTAACTCCAGAGCTGTGCTTGGCAGGCAGACACCACAGGGGAAGCTGTGACAACCCTGGCCCTGCCCTCCCAAGCTGGAGTCGCTGTGTAGGGAGAAAAGATGTTGCAGTAGGTACTGGCGATCTACAGGATAAAAAAGAATGAAAGAAAATTACTTCGATCTTGAAGTGCACACACACTTAACAGCAAACCTGTCTGACACAGCAGAAGCTGTTTTCCTGTCCTCTGCTTTCAATGCCACAGAGGGATTGTACCAGGGACGTGTAAGAGTTTACGAACTCAAAAGCAGTTAAGCCATCTATGCTCTTTTCACCTGACAGGCATCCTTGGAAGCTTATGAAAATTCTATATGCCATAGTCACCTGCCTGAATAAAATAGGCAAACATCCCATTGAGATGGCAACTCAAAGTTAACAGATCCTGGGTCGGGGGGTGGCTAATTTGGAGTTGATGAGGGAAAGGATGAGAGATGACCATCCCCTCTGCCACATTTTACGTGTGTATGACACTACCCAGTCGTGGACTGCTGAAAGGAGAGGAATGTGCAAAAAACAAATAGAATGATGGCATTCTGTGTTAAGTCCCAAGCAGGTGTTTTAGTATCTACTGTCTCACACACAAAAAAAGTCATCTCAAAGGTATGGAATTTCAAATAAATCCCTCTTTAGGATTGCTTTACACATTCTTATAATACCCGAGGATATATATTCCCTCCTTCTAATAGTGAAAGAAAACAACAGCAGGTTTTGGAAAATGCATGCTTATAAGCAGGGGTCTCATAGACTAAGAGAAACTTCCAGAGAAAGCCCTGAGAGGCAACACATCTTAATTCCAGTCAGGCATTAGTACCACCCAAGTTATTATTCACTTACTTGTCAGAAACAGCCCTTGCTTTGAGCAAAGCAGCTGTGTAGCATATTGTTGCTGACTTTGGTAAGCTTATATCTGTTGGAGAAAAAGAAAGTAGAAACATGTAAGTTTGCAGGTAACAAAGAGCAATAATTTTCAATATACTAGCATTTTAATCACATTTAAGTGCAATAAAGCATAAATTAAGAATATTTTATTACATACATTACAGAAGAACTTCAGCTATTCCTTACTGTATCAACGTGGCATGTGAAACTAAGGGTAGTTTGTATTTTTGTGAATAATTCATGTCCACCAGGCTGACTCTTAAGCAATCACCTTCTATTTTAAAACATGAATTTTCATATGTTGAGTTTGAGCAGAGTATAGCTATAAATATATAAATTTAGATATCACATGAATATCCTTGATGTGAAAGACATGAAAGCATCTTTGTCCCTTACAAAAATTTCTCAACAGGTGTATGAAATACTAATTGAAGAAAAAATTCTAGACACATAGCCAAATGAATGATTCTTTAGTGGTCAGAGTTAAACTAAATTTTCTTTGCATTAAGTTTCAAGTTTACATTCAATTTTTAATAGTGCTTGTTAAAAATGTAAAAGTCAAAGTCAAGGAGATATACATATATATCTAATATATAATATATATAATTTTTAAAAGGCATATGTATGAAATCTTTAGAAAACTACATAATTTTTGCTCATGCAAATCTATCATAAATCTCCTTTTATATGAAACCTCACTGGTCACCAGGAAAAACAGTTCATTTCAATTTTACAGAAATTTCAGAAGGGCCAGGGTGGGGGTGGGGTTTACATAATGAGTTTACAGGAAAGTAAAAGCACAGAGTACAAGTGAGAGTAGATAAACTCAAAGAGGGCACCGCTTTGGGTGAAAAATTTGTTCTTAAATTATGACTGCATTCTTTCTAGAATAGGAGTTAGTATTTAACACTTGGAGCCAAATTTACACTATGACACAGAAATACCTTAAATCAGAACAGGCGGCCGGGCGCGGTGGCTCAAGCCTGTAATCCCAGCACTTTGGGAGGCCGAGGCGGGTGGATCACGAGGTCGAGAGATCGAGACCATCCTGGTCAACATTGTGAAACCCCGTCTCTATTAATACAAAAAAATTAGCTGGGCACGGTGGCGCGTGCCTGTAATCCCAGCTACTCAGGAGGCTGAGGCAGGAGAATTGCCTGAACCCAGGAGGCGGAGGTTGCGGTGAGCCAAGATCGCGCCATTGCACTCCAGCCTGGGTAACAAGAGCGAAACTCCGTCTCAAAAAAAAAAAAAAAAAAAAAAAAATCAGAACAGGCAAAAATATGCCATTCCCAGATGCTGCAAAATTCATTCTAGGTTAGAGGAACTCTTAGCACCTGGAATGCCCCGCAAGCTTCTTTGCAAAGCTGTTTCCAACTTAGAAAGGATTATATTACAGTAGGAATGAAAAAGGGAGGTCCCATAGTTAGCCAACAGACAGAGGCAGAAAAAAAAAATTTCATAAAAGAAAACTAATCTCTCTTTCAATAAAGGGTATTTACTGCCAATTCCAAGGAGATTCCTAAGGAATTTCTCTTTGAGGGAAATTTCAATGACACTGGTAAAACACAATGATAGAAAATATCAGCACAGGATTGAAAGGAAAAGAGGTCTTTGTATCCTTGATCTCATAAACTATATTCAAGCAAAATGTCACCACCACACACACTATATAAAATGGCGTGCTTACAACTAAGAAGAAAAAAATGTCAGACACTCATGGATTTGTCTTGTTGCTTTTCTAGCATCTAAACATTTAACAGCTTTCCAGTGTGGGGAATCAATACAGAAACACAATATCTTGTTTTCTAGGGTATACTCATTGATTGTTATTTGAAGCTAATAAAATAAAAACTGATGATACATGGCCTACTTGAAAGTTCAGCCTTTTTATTTTAATTTCCGAAAACTGATCATAATTATTTGAAGGTGGCAGCACAAGAAGGAGCCTTTTGTTAAGGACTTAGCTTCTCAACAAGAAACTGCAAGTTGTGTTTGATGGTTACCGAATCAATCAAATGGACTCTTTCACCTGGATAGAAATGCAGAAAAAGATACAATCAAGGTGCTCCAGCAAATGACTGGAGATGCCTAATCAAAGGTGATCTTTAATCTAGAATCCTGACCCCCATTCCCACTAGCATAGGGCATTCACAACTAGAAAAATGCAACAGCATTCAGCAACCTTATGACTACAGTACATTTTCTCGATTTTAAAAATGTTTGCACCTTCTCCTTTATTAAGTAGTATATGTGTACAAGAAAAATGCTTAAAAATAACCAAAAATATATTTTAATCAATATCAAATGGAGAAAGAGGAAAATGTAGCTCTATGAAAATACCCCATTCCCTATTAGTGGCATGTCATTCTATTTATCTTTTTATGCTAGTAAGTTATTTTGTTCTCACTGATTAACGAAAATAGCAAAATATTCTTGCATAGCTTGTTTATTTAGATATTCTCAATGTTATTCTTTTTTTCTGTAAAAACATTACATCTATTTGGTAATGGCAATTGGCTCTAAGGAGGAATGAATCACTCTGAAGAAACTGATACTAAATTTTCCTTCACATAGAGAGTCTTGTTGTCCAAACAGGTTTTGGTTTACAATTTTCATTTTTGAAAATGATGCATATTTTTCTGCAGACCATTTAGGCAGTATAAATGGAAAGCTTTTACATTTTGCCTACCCAGCAATTCCACTTCTAAGACTTTATCCTAGGAAATAATCATTAATGTGCACAAAGATTGTTCATCACAACATGGTTTCTAATGGAAAACTGGAAATAGCCCAGTGTCCAATCATAGATTGGTTAACATGCTGTAAGTTCATTCACAGGGTACAATTCCATGCAGTCATTAAATCATGTAGTGGAAAGGTACTGAATGATCTGGAGGAAATAAATGTACTGTGCACCTATCAATAGGTTTATAAGTTTATAAAAAGTATGCTTTAATATTCATTTTTAAAAGCACTTATATGCACAGAGAAAAAGATTGGAATAAGCACCAAATATTGTAGACTCCCCTTATCAGTAGTTTCACTTTCTGTGATTTCAGTTGTCCACAGTCAGCTGCAGTCTGAAGATATTAAATGGAAAATTCCAGAAATGAATAATTCATAAGTTTTAAATGGCATGCCATTCTGAGTAGTGTGATGAGATCTTGTTACTGTCCTGCTCCTTCCAACCCAGGATGTGTGAATCATCCCTTTGTCCAGCGTATCTGCACTGTAGATGCTACCCGCCCATCAGTTACTTTGTGGCCATATGGGTTATCATAGCTATCACAGTGCTGTCATAATTATCACAGTGCTTGTGTTCAAGTAATCCTTATTTTATTTCATAATGGCCCCAAAGTACAAGAGCAGTGATGCTGCCAATTTGCATATGCCAAAGAGAGGCCGTAAGGTGCTTCCATTAAATGAAAAGGTGAAATTTCTCAACTTAATAAAAAAAGACAAAATTGTACACCAAGTGTGCTAAGATCTACAGTATGAATGAATCATGTGATATTGTGAAGAAGGAAAAGAAAGTTGTTAGTTTTGCAGCTGTTATGTTGTTAGTTTTGCCGAGTTATGGCCAGAATGTATAGTAAGTGGAATGACAAGGAGGGGCAACATTCATATAACTTTTATGACATATTGTTATAACTATTTCATTATTAGTTCTATTAATGTTCTATTTCATTATTAGTTATTATTAATCTCTTACTGTGCCTAATTTGTAAATTAACCTTTATCATAAGCACATATGAAAAAAATAGTGTGTATATAGGGTTCAGTATTCTCCATCATTTCAGGCATCTACTGGAGGTTTTGGAACATCCCTTAAGGATAAGCGGGGACCACTCCATCAGTGGTGTTTATTTCTGGGTGGCAAGATTACAGGCAATTTTTTCTATTGTTTATCTATATTTCCAAAGTTTCCTGTCATGTACATGCAATAACTATTTTTTCTAACAGATAATGACACTAGAGGGAAGAATTCTGTTCTATAAACTGCCTGAAGCAAGTTCATGGGAAGATGCATTGGTGGAGCCAAATACCGACAGCATAGACAAAAGTAGAATATATCATATGAGGTGCTGTCAGCCTGCAGATCTATCAGATGTAACTTTCACATACTCTTGTGAAAGTTAGTGTGTTCTATTTACAGTGTTCCTGCTATAGTACATTTACCTTATTAGCTATATTTTAATGTAATATCTGCCTAACATCCAAACCAGAGGCAGGACCTGATGTTTTGGCTTAGCATTAAGAAAAACCATAAATACTACCCTTTAGGAGAAATTATCTATGCTGCTTGCCCCATGAGCACCTTCTCTTTCATTCCCACCTTACCCCACAAAAAAAGGGTGAAGTTTGGTTACTGTTGCTTGTTATAATTTTTAAACTTAATATTTTAACATAATTACAGGTTCCCAGAAATTTATAAAAATAGCACACAGAGTCCTGTACGTGTTTCATTCAGCTTCTCCTAATGGTGACATTTTATATAACTGTAGCATAATATCAAAAAACAAGAAATTGACATTGATAGAGTACTATTAGGTAGACTACAGACCTTGCTCATTTTCATCATGTTTTACATACAATCAAGTACACATGTCTCTACGTTCATGCAACCACCACTACCAAGATACAGAACTGTTCCATTACCACAGAGGAACTCCCTAGTGCTACCCCTTTATATTTGTAGCCTCCCTGTCCTTCCTCATACATGTCCCCTGGTGATCACTAATCTGTTCTGTACAGTTTTATCTGCCGGCTATGACTTCATGCTTTTATCACTACGGAAATGGATAAAATGATAAAATGAATAGAGTGGCTGCCAGTAGTGATTGAAATGGTGGCAATAAGAACAAATTGTCTGCTTTCTAATACCGCCTGTAATTTATTCAGAAATTTTATTTTGAGAAAGCAACTCAAAATCATTCTAAGTTAGTCTGATTTTGTGTGAACACACTGACTCTGCAGTGCCCTTCTGACTGTTGTACGTGGCATTTAGCTACATTATTAGGTCTTATGAATTAGAATCCAAAGAGGAAACAAAAGGAAAGGAAATAATGAGATATCACATAATTCCATTACTCATTGCAGAAACAAGGAATGCTAAGTAAATGTTTCTCACTTAGGCAAAGCTGAACTGCTAGCATCAATTTTTATTCCACCTCTTTGCCATCTTATGTTTTATAGAAGTGTTCTGAAAGGAAAAGAAATTTCCCCAAACATCTTAGGCATGCAAAATCAAATTGTCATGAAAGCCTTTCATTAAAAGTTATAATCCTGAACTTCACACAAATGGAATCAGAGAGTATGTACTCCTTTTTGTCTGGTTCCTTTCACTCAGCACATTGTTTTTGACATTCATCTATGTTGTAGCATGTATCATTCATTCTTTTTCATTGATGAGTAATATTTCATTGTGTGGATACACCACATGTTTATCTATTCTCTTGCTAAAGGACATCTGAATTGTTTTCCCACTTTGGACTATTATGAAGAAAGTTGCTGTGACCATTTTTGTGTAAGCTTGAGAAAACTCATTTCTCATGGATATGTAACTAAAAATGGGATTATTGGATCTGAAGATAGATGTCTGTTTAACTTCACTGGAAACTGTTAGACAGTGTTCCAAAGTGGTTTCGTGAAGTTTGCAAAACTAATATATGTGATAAAGGTCAGGAAAGTGGTTACTGCTGGGCTGGAGGGCAGTTATTGGGTGGAAGGGAGTATGAGGCAACCTTCTGAAATGTCAGAAAGTTCTGTTTCATTCTGGGTAGCAGTCACATGAGTATATACGTAAGTGAAAAAATCATCCCTCTCTGCACTTAAGAGTTATACATGTAACTATATGTAATTTATGCCTCTCTCTCTCTCGATTGATTGATTGATTGATTGATTGAGGTGGAGTCTCACTCTGTTACCCAGGCTGGAATGTAGTAGCACAATCTCCCTCACTGCAGCCTCCACCTCCCAGGTTCAAGCAATTCTCATGCCTCAGCCTCCCAAGTAGATGGGACTATAGGTGCACACAACCATGCCTGGCTAATTTTTGTACTTTTAGTAGAGATGGAGTTTTACAATGTTGGCCAAGTTGGTCTCGAACTCCTGACCTGAAGTGATCCGCCCATCTTGGCCTCCCAAATGCTGGGATTACAAGCATGAGCCACCATACCCAGCCAATAAAAAATATTTTTTTAGAGAAAACCTAAAATCTTGTGGTCACCTGAAGATATCTTACCAATCTGACCTCCATAACATTTTACTTGCCTTTTATCATATTGCCCAACTCCATTCTCTCTACAAATCTTTATCTAAAAATCACGTACATCTTCCATAATAAAACAGAATCTGATTATTGTTCGTCAACCTTTCAAGCATTAAGATGGTTTAAATATCTCTTCTATAGCAGTCTTCAACAGGATAAATAACTCCCATTCCTCAACTGATGTATTCTTCAGAACTTCTCACCTACCTATTTTTGTTATCTGGCCATGGGTGATTTTGAAATATGACAATTAGTAATGAAAACAATACTCTAAATCCCCTAAACCTGACCAGTAGAGAGCTCAGGGGAAACACGCAATCTGAGGAGGTACGGCCACTACACATCTCTGAATACCAGCTAGAACAGCCCTGGTGTTGAGTAGCTGGGACTCCTTGTCTGTTCCTATGATTGTTGTCAACAACTCCCTCACCGTCCAATTCTATTCAAACAGACTTCAGCTAAAGTCTAGTCTTTTCTCCCTTTTTTGTAAGCCATGAACATTAAAAAATATATATGAAAGACCTATAGGCAGGATTTCACATCTGATGCCATTAAATTTCAAATCTTAAAATTAAATCTGAGCCATTAAATCTTAATAGTTTCAGCACATCATTCCAGCCTATTAGTCATTTTTCTGATTCAAGCTACCACCCACAGCTTTGCTCCCTCCATACCTTCTTCCCCAAATGAT
Organism: Aotus nancymaae; assembly: GCF_030222135.1. NCBI lineage: Eukaryota > Metazoa > Chordata > Mammalia > Primates > Aotidae > Aotus > Aotus nancymaae. The sequence continues at coordinate 39,286,181 of NW_026988413.1, forward strand.
CATAATCATCATCAAAATGACTGCTAACACTTACCAAGGGCTAACTGCCAGGCACTGGTGTTAATCACTTATATACATTATCCTATTTAATCCTTATAGCAGTCCTATGAGGTAGGACGGTTAGCCCTGTTTTATAGATGGGGAAAATGAAGCAGAGAATGTTTAAGAAATATGCCAATATCACAAATCCAGAACAAATCTCCAGATTTGTCTCCAGAGCATATGATTTTAAACTGTGCTATGTTGTTTCCAAGATACGATTTTTAGAAATACTGACCATGGCAATACCAATGAGAGAATCTGGAAAGAGACTCTATAGATCACCCTCAATTTGCAACAGTCTGCAATGACATGTCTGCAACCACCTATTAATTAGGTGTTATATCCACATTGCCCCATGGTGCCTGAAAGGACAGCATTTAAAATACTACCAAATATTTTGCTTAAATAAAGATGTAAACACATTTATGGTTTTCTCCTCTTTCAGAAACACGAAGAAAAGGGCCATTTAAACTAGTAAGATAAACATTTAAATACTATTAAGAATATCAGTATTTTCACAGCCACTATCTCATCTGTGTTTATTTGACACAACTTTCTTAAAAAATCCATGTCAGATCCCCAATTACTTCCTTTTTTCCTGTGGTCAAAAACCACATAGTCATTGCTAGAATTTGGTTGGGATTGACTTATTTGACAAAATTCTTTTCAAAAGTAAAAATTATAAAAGGGAAATATAAAATAGGAATGAATAACTGTACCTCAGTAACATATTAATACAATACTTTCTGCTCAAAACAGTACTACCACAAGATACAGACAAAAAACTGAACAACAGTACAGGACTGCCAAGATCAACCTCCCTAAATCTTTTTCTTTTATAGGTGAGAAATATGGGCCCAGCAAAGCCTAAATGATTTTCTTAAGAGTCATCCAACAAATTAGTGGCAGAACTGACCCTGCAATACCATGTCCTTGTCACTATCCCATATTGCTAGTGTGATACTTGCTTCTGCTTTCCCTATCATCATTCTCCTATACTTTCTTCACTGTTTTGTTTGGACAATAGAGTCATACATTAAATCCTGTAATGTGTGAGATTTCTGCTTCCTCTGGTCTTTAACCACCCTAAAAACCTGCTTACAAGTTTACACCTGACTTGTATGTACTTACTTAGTTATTTGTCATTCTGATCTTTTCATACACTTTAATCATTTATGTTTCCTTACACTTTTATCCATTGGGAGTAACTGCATTTCAACTTTTAGTCTTCCATCCTTCATGAACCATTTACCTGTTTTAAAAAACCCTCCATATCCCCTAGGCCAAATAGTCACAGCACAAAGTAAGTTATATTAATTGAAACTCCATTTGTGGGTTCATATTTATATTTCCTCTGAATTAAAATAAACAAATAAAAGGCTGGGCATGGTGGCTCACACCTGTAATCCCAGCACTTTGAGAGGCCAAGGCAAAGGATCACTTGAGCCCAGGAATTCAAGATCAACCTAGGCAACTTAGTGAGGCCTCACTTCTACAAAAAAATAGAAAAAAACTAGCCAGGCGTGGTGGTTCAAACCTAAAGTCCCAGCTACTTGGGAGTCTGAGGAGGGAAGATCACCAGAGCCTGGAAAGTTGAGACTGCAGTGAGCTGTGATCATGTCATTGTACTCCAGCCCGAGCAACAGAGTGAAAGAGAGAGAGAGAGAGAGAGAGAGAGAGAGAGAGAGAGAGAGAGAGAGAGAGAGAGAGAGAAAAGAAAGCAAGAAAGAAAAGAAATAGCATGGCTTTCACTTTTTGTTACTTTTGTATGTTTCAGATTCAAGGTCCACCTCTGCCTAATAGTCCTTTTTTTTTTTTTTTTTTAACTATAGCTACAGCATAACATGGTCTCCTTCTCTTAAGCTTCTTCGTTTTTGGTGAGAATTAAATCCATGGTATTATTCTCATGCTTTGTCTACTTTAGTAGCAACTGAATTATCAACAAGGCAGGAATTTTTCAGATGGTTTGATTTTAGCAAGTGATAGTTATACAGTCATTCATATCATGTCTTCTACTATCTCCAAATTCACAGCTTTTACACAAAATACAGCTGGACATGCCACCTGTTCCCCTCTTCCATATTTTTTCTCCTCATGTCATTGTTATGACTCAGCAGAAGTAGGTAAGCACTGATGGGTTGCATGGGTCCTGGCAGGTTCTTCACCCTTAGTTACGCTCCCTCGAAAGATTATCTGTGGGTTATGGTGAATCTACATAGGGCTCAATTTCTTGTAGTTAAGAGATTATCAGAGAGCAAATGAAATAAAGTGGCTATAGTTTAAGAAGTTTTGTCACCCTAGAGACAAAAGTTTCTGCACTAGGATTCCCATTTGTTGCTTAAGGAAGAAAAACCAAATTCTAACTCTTTTATACCAATGTTCAGAAAAGCTCACAACTGTCTCCCTCCAGGACAGAATGTGCTCCACTGTAGTGTCTGAAGTCACCTCACCAGCCCTCTGCAGTGGCACTCCACTCTTCTACACCTGAGTGCTTTCACACCGATCTCTCAAGTACCTCCAATCAAAAAGGGACATGGTGTGTATGTATTGTGCCACTCCCTTCACTCTAGGCCTTCCTCTGCTCAAATTGCCTCCAGCCTTTTTAGGGCCCATAAAATAAAGTCCAAGCTTGAGGCAAAGCCCTTACAGGTCTGCTCCTACTACGCACCTCTACCCACTGCTAACTTACCCAAGGCATCGTCTGCCCTTCACTGCATCCCTCCTCATCCCTCTGCTCTAAGGGATACAGACAATTCTCCAAATAAGCTAGGCCAATTGTGTCTCTGCACCTTTCAATATGCTTTCCTTGCCTCAAGCACTTTTATTGTCCAGTTCAGACACCACTTACAAAGGGAAGGCTCCTCCCACTCCACCTTGCTGTGAGTGCAGTGCCCCTTCCATCTTGGGTTAAAGTGCATCACAGTCTTTATATTTTATAACAATTGTTCTCTTATTTCCCTGTCCTATGTACATGGTGTGATTTAGGAGTAAAAGCTGTGCTTCTTCATCACTTTGTACCCACAACAAAAAACAATGTCTGAAACATAGTTGGTGCTCAGTGTTTGTTGAATAAAATCCTAAATTAATGTACTAACATCTCAAATCGCTTGATATTGCTGCCTTCGATTTGCAAACATTTACATCTAATTTAGCCCCTGGAAGCTAAAATTGATCAATGTTGTATGTTCTAACAGGGAGTCAGAAACTTGTTATTTCTCAACATGTGTACTGCATTTAACTTTGCTTACAGTGTTCCAGCAGAGTGCATGAAATTGTATTGGTGCTCTAATCTAGATGTCTATTTGAAACAGCAGTGGAATGAAATTGTGAGGCAGGAAGGAAAAAACAATAGAATAAAAACTGAAACAAGGTTGAAGAAAAGTAGAAAAAAACAAGGAAAACCACACCTCTCTGACTCCTTAAGGACTCATTATTAGAATGATGCTGCTGAAAGAAAAGGTCATCTTAGGGAGAATGACTCTTGAATTTTCAAAAGTCATAAGTGGTTCATAATAGCCAAACTTTAATTCAATAATCTTGGAAGAAATGTCTGTAATTATGAGTAAAACTATCAATTAGATGGGCCTCGGAAAACTTACGGGGCAAAACTTTAGACAGGATAGAACAGTTTTTCATGATAACTTTTCGACCTAATATCCTTTTGTTCATCTCCCAATAATAACAATCAAGATGTAGTTTTAAAAGGATCATTACTATTCTTACGCAGAAGATAAGTCAATTGAGGGTCAAATTCTCATATATATGATTCTACAATTTTTTCAAAGGTGGCAGCAAGTAGATATATAAATCCCAAACCATCTCACAAATGAGAACACTTTGTCATAGTGAGATCTTATTTACCGATTCACTACCCAACCACAGATGTTCCCAATGACTACCCTAGGACACAGGGGTTGAGATGAAAGAGGCACAAGGTTGCTCTCAAAGGCTTTCTTTCTCTGCACTCCCCACAGTTTGTTTCAAACAGACTCACTGAGCACTGATTCATCTCGCTTCACCTTAGTGTATTTTTGGATTTTTGTTTTTTAACATCTTCCTCCACTAGACTGAAAACTTCTTGGTGACAGAAAATAGAATATATTTACCTCTGAATCCAAAACACCTAAAAGTTAGTACTTCAACCTAAGCATTTGATAAATTCTTGCTGAAATAATTTGAAAAAAATTAACCTATTTACTTTCTGTTATCCTTTATGATTATGAAGTACCAAGTATCCCTTTTCTTGGTCAGGCAACAAATTGATATTATTTCTCCCAGATACACTTGAAGCTCCTATAATCCAACATATTTGGCCTACACAAATGCTCTTGGAAGCATGAACCAATCAAACAAACAAAAACAGAAAACAAATTTAAACAGCAGTCCATTTCCCTTTCATAACCTGTTTGTGAATTGTGATGTGTTCTTACATTATGTGATTAATTTCTCAGTTTACTTGTTCATGATATGATGCAAAGAAAACAGAAATACAGGATTCTGTCCTTAAATTTTTGTTGTTATTTTTTGTTCCAGGCAGCATGAGTTCTTTCTGCCCCATTTTCAAAAAGCCAATCTAAGGTTCCCTTCCAACCAAATGGAAAAATTTCACTGAAGAAATAAAAGGGATTGATACACAAGAACCTCAAAAAGATGTGCCACCTGGGAGTTCAATGATTCAATTGGGAAATTCTACATGACCTTAGTAATTTTGGGCAGGGGGAGGGACAGGCAATACACATTCAACTACACCCAGAAAAATTTGTCTTACGCTACAAAGCCAAACACCAGATGTTATTTGCAACTTTTGGACTGGATTATCCTAGAAGTGTCAGAGGGCCCTTCTGTGGCTGGTGCCCTGAGGCCAAACACAATAGTTTCTGTGATGGTAATGGCTGGCTGGGGAGGGATGTTACCTTGGTAAATTATGATAACTGGGCAATAAGGATTACCAAACCCAACATAAATTTGGAGGGTTTGTGCATGTGCCAACTATGTGAATTACAGATGTATGCATTCACCAAAGGTCTTCCATCATCAGAGACAGAAGTTTGTCATGCATAGAGTCCTCATTGAAATGACATCTATTATCAGAACTTCTGCTCAATGCAATATATAGTCCATCCCCCAACAGTCTACAGTCTATCATTTGTTCTAAAGTAACCTCAAAGGCCCAGTCCTCTTGGCAGATCTACCTCTTGGTGTCCAATGTGGTTCATTTGCCCATCTTTTATACAAGGACTCTCTTAGAGCACTTGACTGGTATCTGTGATCTTTTCCATAACAACCAGCCCAGGGAAAGGAGCTGAACTAGGTTTATAGTCTGTCAATAGAAACGGATAGCATACCAACTCTTCTTTATAATATGCAGCCTAATTTTGTGATGGGTATTTTCAGAAGCTGCTTGTGCCTGTGGCATCAAAATTCACATCTATATAGTTGACTGAAAAGTACTGTTTTGGAAGTATGGACAGCCTGACACTTGAAGTGTTTGACAAATACAGATTTTACTCACTGGACATCCAGACATCTCAAATCCTTCCTATTTTTACTTATTCCTCAAACATAAATGGAAAACAGCCTAACCAAAATGGATATGGGGTATCTGGTAACCATTTCAAATGAACTATGATGATAGCTGAATAACTTGTGCTGGTTATAAGGCCTTGGGCAATGAACAAGGTTTACAAAATTTTTAGTTATAACTACAAGCTGACTCTGCAAAACAGTATCAGCAAAAGGCTTTTTCTCTGAATAGTCTCAACGTAGAGTGATTCCCTAATGACTTTCCTTAGAACTTCTGTTTTCAATCTACTGAGATGAAAGTATTTCCTCCAATGTTAGAAACATGTCCTGTTCTAAAAAGCATACCCTCTGCAAATTACCAGATGGCAGATAATAATGCTAGTTTAGGATGGGCTTGATGGCATCAGTAAAAATGATCTTGATATAGCGGTTGCATTTATACAACTTTTGTGACTGTAAGAAAGACCAGCTGTCCCTAGTTCTTTTGAGAAAGAAGGGAAGAAAAGGGAAGTTTCTGCCCCAAATTTAGGGCAATCACTAAATGACTTAATGGAGTAAATATCCAAAAGCGCTTAGATCTTTATTTCCACAAGGACAAACTGTTCAGAGGCTGAAGTTGCTATGAACCCAAAGAAGTAATTTTTGTTTGATCAGGAGTAAAAATCCCTGGCATTTCTTTTTTCGGCTTTCCAAAAATATAGATAAAACTAAGAATTTTCATTCTTATCAATTATCTATTTATATGTCCTATTAGATCCATAATTAATTTTAATAAAAAGTCATAACACTGTCTTTTTGCAATGCAGAAGACTGGGCTCTTATTCTCTCATTGCAACATTTTATATATGGTTTTCCATTTGAACAAGACTAATGAACAGTGGTGAAGTTTAGGAGTGGCACTTTTGGCTCTTTATAATAGTGAATAATATCTAAACTCTCACTATGTGTGCCACACTGTTCTTAACACTTAACATAGATTAAACTACTTTAATCCTTACAACAAATGACCCACTGTGTGATGTTGGGCAAGTTATTTAGCCTTTCTAAGCCTCGATCTCATTTCCAGAGAAAGAAACCAAGGCTTGGACTACTAAGTAATTTGCTCAAGCCCCCTCAGTTGGTGAAACGCAGAGTTGGGACCTGATCCACCTCTTCCCCATCACCCATGACTGCCTTCTGGTATCCCCAAGGATCACTAACTGGAGACAGGCAGAACTAGATGCTTCCAAACATAACGGCACTCAGACCTGCATTCACTTGCTCTATGAGATTCTTCTAAAATTGAAATGCACAAATGACAATGAATAAGAAACACACAAATTCTTTTTCACATTCCCACCCTAATCTTTGAGACTTAAATTTTCAACCTAGGTGGCCTATAAACTTCTTTGAAAGGCAATCCAAAGCTTGTAACAACTTTTGCAATGGTTTCTAAAAGAAGGTTCTCATGACTTAATGATCTTGAAAACACTGCTGTCTTTATAACAAATGTATGACTGAAGAAAAAGATAAATCTCAAATTAAATGAACACCTTACATCAAATCCCCTTTGTGAGTAAAAAAATCAGATACAAGTTGATTGAAGATGGGAAGCTGTATTTTGAAGATAGTTTCAGAAAGACAAGCAAATAATGATACACTCAGTTCTTAAAGAATGATTAGAAAGAAATTTTAAAAGACAATGTGGCATCACCGAAATTCTGCACCATGGCTTCAGCCCACCTAATTCATGCCTTTGTAAGAGGAGTGAGAGAGGCCCAGCACATCACTTTTGGAAGGCTTACATTTATGGAAAACACATGGGATTTAGAGCCAGCTGGATCTGGATTTGAATCCCAGCTCTGCAGTTTTCTAAGAATGTGGTCTTGTAAGTTATTTAATCTCACAAAGCCTCAGTTTCTGCATCTGCTAAAATGGTTAACCGTCCTTGCAGGGTTATTGTAAGGGTAAAGCTAATTCCAAGCTAATAACATGCTTGGCACAGGGTAGGTTCTCAATAAAGTGTGGCTAATAACAACAAGAAGAACAATGGTATTAATAAAAACAAATAAATACTTCCAAGAGCAGAAAGAGTGTAAGTGTGGTGGTTAAAAGCATGGGTTTGGAGTCAGACGACCTTGGTTTTAATTCTGGCTTTCTTTTCCTTGTAGAATTCACATCATATTTAACGAAGTTGTTCTCAGTCGATCACTTTTCTCTCATAACATAAAACCTGTATGACTTTACTTTGATATTATAGGCTTTTCCTGTGAGCAAGTTAATTACCTTCTTTTTGTACCAGTTACCATATCTACAAAATGGGGCTAACGATAGCATCTACCAAATATGCTTGTGGTTCAAATCACGTCTGATACTGACACATTATAAGAATTCAATAAATGCTAGCTGTTGCTGCTGTTATGTTAGTCACTGTGTGAAGAACATTATAGAACCAGGACCAGCCACCTGGAATAAAACTGCCCACCTATAATGTTGATTCACAAATTGCAAATACAAGAGTATGAAAACTCCTGAGGACAGCAAACAGTATTTTAGACTAACACCTGGAATAATAAAACATTAGAAGTTATCTCAATGGCAAAATCAAAATCAGACTACAGACTACAAGGAGATCTGACCAATCAACTGGTAATCCTTGTGAGGACACAGGAGTATACGATTGTCACTGATTTCCAAACTCAAAGCCAAACTTTTTTTTAAGGTGGTGAAGAACAATGAGACAAGGGGAATATATTTTGCCTCCCTTCTTTACCCCAAAATATATTCTTCACCACCCCAATCCCTGGCCCCGGTGCCTTGCCATTTTTCTAAATCTTTTTACAAAGGTCAGAAAAGCAGAACTAATCCCACTGTGTTCCCAGCATACTACTTAAAAAACTCAGCCACCTAGCAAATGTAATAAAAAAGGGCTGCTGTACCTATAACCCATCCAAAAAACAGCTACCCAACCAGAGCATTCCAATTAGCAAAAATGACATATAATCCTGCTGCTTTGGGTGTGGATCTACAGAGAGGGATGAAGGGGCTGGGATTCTAAGTGCTGTCTCCAGCATCTCACGGATTAGACATCTGAACCAGGGTGAAGAACAGGATGCCCTAAAAGCTGTCTGTACTCCAAGACCTCTAAAGCACCCAATTCTTTGCCCAGAGCCAGATAAGGAACCAGCAGCTCAGTAGACGTCTCCAGGAAAAGCAGCAGGGATGAAGTTGAAAGACTCCATTTCATGATATGGGGTGAGAAACAAGAGGCATGTTTTTCCACAATCTCAAGAACAGTAACTTCAGCAGCCACTTCATTATATTTCTACTGTAAATGATACAGGCCTGAGCCAAGTCAGCACCAAAGCTCCCTTCAGAATTCAGTCGGTGTTAGGTCATCTGTACTCTATTGACAACTGCTGAACTCAAAACCCCTAACGAGGCATCTCAGCAACAAGATGTGTCCTGCCACTAATGAGGCTCTTTTTCCATGAATAATGAACAAGAACATCATCTCTGTTGCCAGGTATACAACATAAACAAAGCTCAACACAAGGGCCTTGGTATGGTGAGTTTGTCCATTTGCAACAAAGGAATTTTTCAAAGTGTGAGCCAAGTTTTAGCAGAGGGTGTGACGGGCTGTTGTAACAAATAATGTGAACATATGTTATCAGAATCTAATAAATCAGCTTTTGGTTGTTGTGGAACAGAGGCTGCGCAATGGGATAGTTAGAGACAATGGAGAGTTCCATTTCTTTATTTTACAATCAGTCTTATAATATAAGGCTGATGATTTCTGTAATGAACTGAGACCTTCATGAAAAGAGCCTTAAGAGGCTTGCCATCCCAAAGGCTCTACTCATTAAAGTTTTATTTCTTAAGGCTTGATATATCAGATTGAGTACAGATCAGCATTAGGAATTGCTAAGACATTGATGGTTACAGAGTGGCATTTGGAAAAGTGCACTGCTACCTGAACCCATGGCCATGGGACTGAATTCCTTTGGTACTAAAAGAATGTCAATGTATGAGGATTTTGCCTACCAGGCAGCCCAACAGTTTAGACCCCTAAACTTGGACCACTGTTTAGCCAAACAGTGAGTGAGATTTTAGCATATAAACAGAGAATACAAGTGAGCTGACATGAAAGCCAAACAGTCTTTATTTTGTTTACTTTAAAGTGCTCCACAGATACTTTTCTCTATTTCTAAAATCAGTTCCATACTAGGTGACATATATCTTGTTACACAGGGTACTTATGTCTGCACAGGCAAAATGATGCCATCATTGGCTGAAGGCTTTTAGTTTCCATAAATTTGAGCAACATTTTGAAGAAAAGGAAACAAAAACAAAAACAAAAACAATCTCATAATGCCTGAGTTCCCCCAACTACAGGAGATAACTCTCACCCATTTCAGAGATTCCTTATGAAGAATTGTGTCAAAAATAAGACCCAACAGCCAGGTGTGGTGGCTCATGCATGTACTCCCAGTGCTTTGGGAGGCCAAGGTGGGAAGTTCAGTTGAGGCCAGGAGTTTGAGACCAGCCTGGGTAACATAATGATAACCCGTCTCTACAAAAAAAATTAAAAATTATCCAGGCATGATGGCACACTCCTGTAGTCCTTGGAAGGCTAAGGTGGGAGGATGGCTAGAGCCCAGGAGTTCAAGGTTATAGTGAGCTATGATCACACCACTATATTCCTTCTAGGGTGACAGAGGAAGACCCTATCCCTAAAAAAACCAAAACCCCAAATGGTATAGTTTGCTCTATATGCTCTGTGATCTGAATAATTTTTTTTTTTTTTTTTTGAGACAGTCTCGCTCTGTCATCCAGACTGGAGTGCAGTGGTGCGATCTCAGCTCACTGCAACCTCCACCTTCCAGGCTCAAGCAATTCTCCTATCTCAACGTCCCAAGTAGCTGGGATTACAAGTATGTGCCACCACGCTCAGCTAATTTTTATATTTTTGGTAGAGGTGGGGTTTCACCATGTTGGGCAAGCTGGTCTCGAACTCCTGACCTCAAGTGATCCGCCTGCTTCAGCCTCCCAAAGTGCTGGAATTACAGGAGTGAGCCACCACGCCCAGCCTGAATAATTTTCTAAACACACTGAAGATGCTTACTAAAGAAAAAATACTTTATAGAGTAAAAAATGATTATACAATGTGTAATCACTCCCTATATGCATTTTACAAGCAAACACTTTAGGAAGATGGTTACTGAAATAAGGCAGAATAGTATGAAGTTCTGCAGAGATTTTAGAAACTATGTCATGACAGGTAATTATGTGGATAATTTTTGTCCAATTAATCAAATAATGAATTCATGGATAACAACAATATGAGCATTAGGGTGTTTAAATATCTACGATGTACCAGTTTATTTTTCTGATTTCTTAGGAACAGGCAAAATGGAATAAGTTCATGAGTGAGTAACCAGAATGGTAAAGGGACTTCAAAGCCTGCCATTTAAAAAAAAAACAAATGAGGATATTCTGCTGCTAATGAGAAGAACTGGGATGAAGGGGACATGATTTCATCTTCCAATATTTACTGAGTTGTCACATGTGCAAGGGATACTAGCTGTTCTACATTGCTCCAAAGGGTCAATGTGACCAATAGGCAGTGGTCACATTGAACCCATGTGGAGTTGTCGCAAGAGCTCTAAGAGTCAATGCTGCCCCAACAGGATAGGTACTGCCTGTGGGGTTCTAGGTAACTGATGACCACAGAGGTAATAGAGGAGAGTAGACATAAATGCCTGATGGGGTGAGCACGAGGAGAGTCTGTAGGGAGGGAAGGAGAGGAACAGGACACATGCTATGTCACATTTCTGGCCCTTGCTAACCATGAAAAGCTAAGATTCTGCCAAACATCATCATAAAACTGTAGGTGAAAATCCTCTAAGAGATGGTTACCAAAGTGCTGTGCTATTTACAATGACCCTTCCAATCTAATCAGGGAAAATACATTGAAAGAGGAATAGTCAAGTAAATAAAAATAACCAAGGACTTACCATCATACTTTGCTAAGACTGCCTGAACATCAGCATATGCTTGTAGTTCCAGAAGGGCTTCTAAAAGGTTTTCATGGATATTGAACATGCTCAGAAGAGGGAACTCCTTCATTAACTAGGACAGAAGAAACCAAGGAATAATTGGTATGTATTTCTTATCCTTTTATTGTATATGTAACGTTTTGATATTTATACACACTAAAATGATTACTAGAGTTAAACATCTTAAGAAATAAGTATTTTTTTTTTTTTTTTGAGATGGAGTCTCACTCTGTCGCCCAGGCTGGAGTGCAGTGGGGTGATCTCAGCTCACTGCAACCTCCATCTCCCAGGTTCAAGTGATTCTCCTGTCTCAGCCTTCCAAGTAGCTGGGACTATAGGAGTGTGCCACCATGCCCGGCTAATTTTTTGTATTTTTAGAAGAGATGTTGTTTCACCATGTTAACCTGGATGGTCTCAATCTTCTGACCTCGTGATCTGCCCACCTAGGCCTCCCAAAGTGCTGGGATTACAGTATTTCTTATTTTTGAAGTATAATACTGAATTGTATTTACATAAAAGTATAATTCAGTTCTTAAAAGCATAATTAATATTGGGCTATAAGCATTCATATCAATTATTATTTTGTAAATCATTGAATGCTTCTTGTTTTTCTGGTAAAGTGGGATAAGATTCAAAGACAGAGGTTTTCATAAAAGTTGAAGAAAATGCTCAATAAAGATAAAATGCCATGGAGAAACCAAACAAGGTAAAGGGTGAAAAATGTCTCACAGGCATTACCAGGTAGGTCACTGGTAACTTTGCCAACAGCAGTTTGGATGGAAGGCAGACAACAGAAGGGTAAACAAGGGGGTACTACTCTTTCAAGCAGCCTAGTGGCAAAGTTAAGGAGAAATGGTAGAAAAATAGCTAGCAAGTGACATAGGCTAAAAGAAAATTTGTAGGTAGTGACGGGGGTGATAATAAAGACGGAAGTTTATGAGTTCCTGCCTGATGGCCTCCGTAAAACAGGGACCAAGGTCATCTTCTGAGACTAAGAGAATAGGTGACAGGGAAGAAGTTTAAAGATGGGGTGAAAGTGAAAAATAGCCACACAGGAGAGAACTGCTCAGGAGGAAAAAAAAAGGATTGCTAAGCTGTCTTGAGGGCCAAACAAACTAGAGACTATGAATTTATAGAAGTGTAATTCCCATGGTTGTTAAGTTTTACCTAGCAGTGGTCAGCAGCCCAGGTATAGTAGCAAGATGTCAAATGATTAGGTTGAGCCTGGATAAATTGAATTAGGTTCAGTAAAAATCAAGGAGCAAGAGACCAGACTGTCGGTGAACAAATGATTAAAGGAATGGTCCAAGGGTTTTAGACTGAATGAGGATGAAGAGAGGCCCAAAGAAAGTCAAAATATATAATATTGAACTTCACTGGGAAGCAAACAGAAAGCAGACAGACCAAGAATTTCAGAGTAAAATTTTTATCTTCAAGAAAGGTAAAATCTGGCCAGGCATGGGGACTCATGCCTATAATCCCAGCACTTTGGGAGGCCAAGGCAGGTGGATCACCTGAGGTCAGGAGTTTGAGACCAGCCTGGCAAGCATGGCAAAACCCGATCTCTACTAAAAATACAAAACTTAGCCAGGTGTGGTGACACACATCTGTAGTCCCAGCTACTCGAGAGGCCAAGGCAGGAGAATTACTTGAACCCGGGAGGTGGAGGTTGCAGAGAGCTGAGATCGGGCCACTGCACTCCAGTCTGGGCAACAGAGTGAGTCTCTGTTTCAAAAAAAAAAAAAGAAAGAAAGAAAGAAAGAGAAGTGAAATCTTATATTAAAAGAAAGGTAACCAGGTTCTTTATAGAGCAAAATCACAGATATATTCTCCTCTAATCCTCTACATGGATAACTGCTATCTATTATAACATAATAACCTCTAAAATGTGATAACTGTTTTTGTGTCAACATATTCAAAGTAATTATGCTGAGAGAAATAATATTCAAAAATAGGCTAATTTACTGCTAAGCAAAAAAAATCAGTGAATACACTGCATTAACTATCCAATTCTTCCTCCATAAGGAACATTTACCATATTGTTTTGTTTTTTTTAAAGCCAAGAATCACTTACCATATCTTTAAAAATAATTTTCTAAAGGATTATAAATCATTCTATTATAAAGACACATGCACACATTATGTTTATTGTGGCACTGTTCACAATAGCAAAGACTTGGAAACAACCCAAATGTCCATCAATGATAGACTGGATAAAGAAAATGTGGTACATATACACCATAGAATACTATGCAGCCATAAAAAAACGGATGAGTGCATCTTCTTTGCAGGGACATGGATGAAGCTGGAAACCATCATTCTCAGCAAACTGACACAAGAACAGAAAACCAAACACTGCATGTTCTCACTCATAAGTCAGTGTTGAACAATGAAAACACATGGACACAGGAAGTGGAACATCACACACCAGGGCCTGGGGGGTGGGGGGGCTAGGGGAGGAATAACAAGGGGTTGGGGGATTGGGGAGGGATAGCATTAGGAGAAATACCTAATATAGATGACAAGGCGATGGATGCAGCAAACCACCACCATGGCACATGTATACCTATGTAACAAACCTGCATGATCTGCACATGTACCCCAGAACTTAAAGTATAATTAAAAAAAATTATTGTCTGCAGCCCAAAAGAGCATCATATTACTAACAAAAAACACCTATCAAAATTATTATGCATTCAGTAAGACTGACGGTCTGAACTTCCCTAGAGAGGCCTGCAGTATTTTCATTGTTGATAAAGGAAGTCAATAAGACTATACCACACATTGCTGATGTTCTGTAACCAATAAAAGTATTTCTTGTTCTGGTTCATTTTGATTCTAGTTGACATTACTCTTTGATTTTTTTTTCCTCTTTCTAATTAAAGCTATTTAGAATTAAAGCTCTCTGTCATTCAGCATTTGGCAACACAATAAAGACATTCTCTAAACTGCAACATTTAAACATGTATTGTTTTCAGCCAATTCTTCAGGTAATGATCAAACTTCAAGGACACAAATCATATTCTATAATTTGAAAAGTGAAATTCCAAATATTAGTTGCTGAAGCTTAAAAACTGAGTCTTATTAAAACTCAATGAGACCACATATACAAACATGAGGTCTCTCCTGGTTCCAACAGAACTTAAGATGCTAGGAGACTGAACAGCAGTACTTTCATTGGAAGCTTGGACAGAGTATACTGTGTCCAAAAAAAAAAAAAATCACCAATAAAAGGATTTTAAACATGGCAAAAAGTAAATGTTGGAGAGGTAATTGAAATCATATGACAATGAGCAAATCTAGCTTTCCTAATTTAATATAAACAAGAAGAAAAAGTGAACCCTCTGCTGCCTCCATTGCCCTCTCCGGCCCCTCCAACAAGCTATCTTACAGAAATGCCTGCTACTCCCTAGGCTCAGTTTACCCCTCACTGCTTCGCTATGATCTGGCTTGCCTCCCCATAATCTGAATCTGCTTGTCGCCATCTACAGGTGACTGAAATTGCTCCTATGGATACCCTCCGCCCTTTTCTTGTTTGACTTCGGCATCATTTGAAAGTCTGATTGCTAGCTGGGTGCGGTGGCTCACACCTATAATACCAGTACTTTGGGAGGCCGAAGCGGGCAGATCACGAGGTCAGGAGTTCGAGACCAGCCTGACCAATATGATGAAACCCCATCTCTGCTAAAAATTTGAAAATTAGCTGGGCATGATAGCGGGCGCCTGTAATCCCAGCTATTTGGGAGGCTGAGGCAGGAGATTCACTTGAACCTGGGAGGTGGAGGTTGCAGTGAGCAGAGATCGCCTCATTGCAATCCAGCCTGGGCAACAAGAGCAAAACTACATCTTAAAAAAAAAAAAAAAAAAAAAAAATCTGATGGCTTTTTCTTTGAAACACTTGCCTCTCTTGGCTTCTTCAACAGCAGTCTCTTCTGGTTTTCTTCATACTTACCTCACAGCTCCGTCTCTAGTTCCCCCTTGTCTGTGACTTAGGAGTAAGTCTTGCAGATTATGTCCCACATCCTCTTATCTTAAACACCTGGATCTCCAGAACTGCTGTCATGTCCAGGGTCTCAGCATCAGCACCTCCACGGGAATGACTTCCACAGCCTAACATCCTGCTCTTGTCAACTATCTTCCTGACAGTTTTACCTTAGTGTCTTAAAGGCAACACAGCTAATACTGAGCTGACAATTTCCCTCTTCCCAGGCCAACCCTTCAAACATCTTCCTCCTTGATATTTCCTATCTCAGAGAAAAGAATCATTAACCTCTTGTCACCCTCTTCTCCCTACAGCCACTTTGGAGGCCCTGCAACCCCAAGTTAATATGTAAAACATGCTGATACCTTTCATTATGTGCACTGAAAGCTCTGTTATTCAAACAACACCTAAATAGCATCTGCATTGGTCCCTTTGCCTCCAGTCACCTCTTTCCAATCCATTCTTCAAATGCTGTCTTATACACAAGAGTCCAAAGGCTTTTATACACACAAGTCAGTCCATCACACTCCTGCTTAAAAGGCAATCACTGACATGGCAAGACTTATCCCAAGGAAATAATCAGATCTGAATACAAATTTGCAAAGCTGTTTATCACAATATTATTTGTAACAGTGAAAAAAAAATGCAAGCAACTTAAAATTTAACCCATTATGAGACATTTAAGTATAATAAACTAGTCACCTTTTGGGCCATTATATGTTGTCATTAGAAGTTAGTTTTCAAAAATCTTTCAACAGCATGGCCTGGAAAATGCTGGCATACAATATTACACTAGAAAAAGCACAATACAAACTATATTTTGCAATAAAATCATGCCTTTCTTATGAGCCTATGCATAGAAACATACTTGGTTAGAAATATACTAAAATTATGCCAATATACTAAATTATATTAATAGACTAAAATTTTAACAGCAGTTATTTCTAGTTGATGAGATTAAAGATGATTTATATTTCTTCCTTCCCATTTTCTGTATGTTCTAATTTTTTTTTCTTTTTTTGAGATGGAACCTTGCCTGGGCTGGAGTGCAATGGCGCAGTCTTGGCTCACTGCAACCTCCACCTCCCAGGTTCAAGTGATTCTCTTGGCTCAGACACCCAAGTAGCTGGGATTACAGACACCTGCCACCACGCCCGGCTAATTTTTGTATTTTTAGTAGAGATGGGGTTTCACTATGTTGGCCAGGCTGGTCTCGAACTCCTGACCTCATGATCCGCCTGCCTTGGACTCCCAAAGTGCTAGGATTATAGGCGTGAGCCACCGAATCTAGCCTCGTGCTAATATTTTTAAAAGGAGTATACATTCATTCTATAAATTGGGGAGGAGGATAGCCATTTTTAGGAATACTGGCTTCTCACTGAATTCAGGATATAATCTAAAATGCTTGGCATGACAAACACAACCCCTTGTGATGAGACCCTGTCTACTGCACCAGCCTCATTTCCAGCTACTTCATACACACAACACACCTGGCATAAAACAGCCTTCAGTTCCTTAAACAGGCCACATTCACTCATGCATCTATCCTAGCTCCTCCTCCCTGGAGTGCTCTCCCTTCCTGGTCAATCTGGCCAGCTCCTCAACTTCTAGGAAATCTTTACCTGGTCCCTGACTCCTGACCTCTTACCTTCATCTGCATGTTAAGTACTCCTGGCCTGAACTACCAGAGTCCTTGTCACAATCATCCATTGGCCCATCTTCTCCATGAGTCTGAGAAGAATGTGAGAGCAGAAACTTTGCCTTATTGTTGTATTCTTGGTCAATGACCACCCTATCACAGGTGCTCAATACACACTTCCTGACTAGAATGCTTTTTAAAGGCTTTAAAGTTCTACTGCTTTGGGCTACATATTATATTATTATGTCTGTTGCCACAGCTCTACTTCTGGCCCTTGAGTTATATACCCCTAAACATGTTCTTTATCATTTATAATCTTCCTTTATCTACATCTTGGACAAGGTACAGGTAGAACTTGTATGTTTTGAGTCAATGCACAGAAGAATTCTCTTATAGTTAGAGCTGTCTGAAAATGGAATAGATGGTCTAGAGAAGTCTCTTTCACCAGAACTATTTATATACAGAGAAGCTGGTCATGGGACAGGGATATTAAAGAAAGGACCAAAGATCTTTCAAATTCTGTAATTCCAGAGAAACAATTCCCAGCTCCTAAGCATAACTTTTAAGGCCCTCTCTCAGCCAAAGGCCAGATTCCTCTGGCCTCTCTTATCTTCTGCGGGATTAAATTCTAGCCTTGTCAAACCAGACTATTACACACCATTTCCAGAACCCTTTCTACAGTTACTTGCCACTGTGTTTCTGCTTGAACCGTTTTCACCACCTGGAATACCTTTTCCCCTCATTTATAAGGCAGCCTGTCAAAATCACCCCACCCTCCAAAAGCCCAGATCAAATGCCACCTCCTAAAGTCACAGCATCATAGAAAGTGAGAGCCAGAAGAGTCTGTGGAGATCATCCAAACACCCTCCTCACTTTACAGATGAGGTCCCTCCCACCCCCGCCCCACTAAAAAACAATAAAGGCTGCAAGTTTAAGTGATTCAGCCAAGTTAGTGCTGGGATTATGATTCAAACCCAGTCATCAGCACCAAGTCCAAATTTCAACACATCAGAACCCCAGTTTCTGGGTTGCCAAGTCCATAACTAAACCATTTTGCTTATGCTTCTCACATAATACTATCATATCATCTTTGTATTTTGTTTACATGAATTTAAGAAGATAGTTGTATTACAGAGTAAAGAGTCCTATATTTAAAGTTATTCCTGAATTGAAATCCAACCTCTGCCACTTACTACCTGTGTGAGTTTGAACAAATTATTTAACCTCTCTGAGTTTTGGTTTCTTCATCTCCTGGGTCTTAGCTCATACAGCATCTTCTCAAACTCTCTCTACCTCTCTACCTCTCTACCTACTGTCACCACCCACCCCCTCATATCACCATTTTCCATTGTTTCTCTCACATTTGGAAATCATCTTATTTATGTGGCTGAATATTAGATAATCCAAAAAGCAAAACTAAAAATAATTAAATATAGGGTGAGAGGTGGGGGTCTAGTTTCATTCTTTTGCATATGAATATTTAGTTTCCCCAGCACCATTTATTGAAGAGATTGTCCTTTCTCCAATGAGTGTTCTTGGCACCTTTGTCAAAATCAGTTGGCTGTAGATATGTGGATAAATTTCTGGCTTTTTAATTCTGTTCCATCAGTTTGTGTGTCTGTTTTGATGCCAGTACCATGCAGTCTGGGTTACAATAGCTTATAGTATGATACCTCCTGCTTTGTACTTTCTGCTTAGAATTCCTTTGGCTATTTGCGGTCTTTTTTGGTTCCATACAAATTTTAGGAATCTTTTTTCTATTTCTGTGAAGAATGTCATGGGCATTTTGATAGAGATTACAGCAAAACTGTAGATTGTTTCCAAAAACCTCAATGTAAGATCCAAGACTATAAAACTACTAGAAGAAAACATGGGGGAAATGCTTTGGGACATTGGTTTGGGAAACGATTTTATGAATAAGACCTCAAAAGCACAGGTAACGTAAGCAAAAATAAACAAATAGTATTGTATCAAACCACAAAGCTTCTGCACAGCAAAAGAAACAAGAATAAAAAGCAACCTATAGAACAGGAGAAAATATTTGCAAACTGCTTATCTGAAAGGGGATTCATGTCCAGAATATACAAGGAACTCAAATATCTCAACAGTAAAGCAACAAACAATCTAATTTAAAAAATAGTCAAATTATCTGCACAGATACGTCTCAAAAGAAGATAAAGAGCCAACAAATATATGAAAAAATGTTCAGCCTCACTAATTACCAGAGAAATGCACATCAAAACCACAATTTAGTATCATCTCCCCCCAGTCAGAATGGCTATTATAAAAAAGATTAAAAAAATAAAAAAAGAAACTCTGGGGAGAATGCAGAAAAAAGGAAATTCTTATACACTTTTGGTAGGACTGTAGACTAGTATAGCAACTATGGAGAACAGCATGGAGGTTCTTCAAAAAACTACAAATATAATAACCATATGATCCAGCAATCCCACTACTGGGTATTTCCAGTAGGAAAGGAAATTAGTATATCGAAGAGACACCTGCACCCACATCCTTACTCCAGCACTATTCACAATAGCCAAGACATGGAATCAACCTAGGTGTCCAACAACAGATGAATGGATAAAGAAAGCATGGCATATACACACAATGGAATATCATACAGCCATAAAAAAAGAAAAAAATTCTATCATTTGCAGCAAGATAGATGGAACTAGAGGACACTATTATGTTAAGTGAAATAAGCCAGGAACTGAAAATTAGTCACTGCATCTTCTCATTCATATGGAGAAGTAAAATAAAACTGAGCTCCTAGAACTAAAAAGTAGAACAGAGGATACTAGAAGCTGGGAAAAATAGGGGAAGGGAGGGATAGAGAGAGAGTTGTTAAAAGATACAAAATTACAGTTCGATAGAAGGAATAACTTCTAGTGTTCTGTATCAGTGTAGGATGACTACATTTAACTTTAATTACAAAAACAGGTAGGAGACTAGATTTGGCCCACAGGCCTTAGTTTGCAGACTCCTGGTCAATAGGAATAAAATGTAAAAGCCAAAATGTCTTCAAAAAAGTTTTATAATGATACTATATTCTAAAAACATAACATCTCTTATACACAGCTGGTTTGGCAGACTGCAGCAAAGTGGAAAAAGCCTACTGTACAACCCAGCACCTCTTCTCCCAGCTACATTCCCTAGAGACTATTTAGTCCACTATCTGTTTAGTCCACTATTTATGATGGAGTTTTCCTCATCCATAGTGACTATTCCCACACTGGGATATTCTCATTGTAAACTGGTGACAAAATAGCATTTTTGCTATTCAACAGAAAAAAGAAATGGGTTACAACTTAAGATATCTTAATGTGGACAAACATCAAGCACTTTTGTCTTTTTTTCCTTATCTAAAAGGATTATTCATTCAGTAAACAATAATCATTCATTCAGTAAACATTTACAAATATGAAATCCTTGCTATATGTCAGGCATCAGGACACATAGTTCATTAAGACTGACCCCTACCCCTACTGACCCCTACATAAAAGACAAGCAATACTTGTTTATTTTCACAGAAGTGGCAAATGACTGTTATTCTTAAAGGCAATTCATAGAAGTGAGAAGAAATTACACTTAGAACCCCAGTAGTTAGAAAGATAAGATGAATACATAAGGCTGAGATCAACTGCATAAACAAGTCCCCAAAATCAAGCAGTTTTCAGTGAAGTACACTATATCTGTTCTAAAATCTGATATAATTAAATCCAAAAATGCACACAAAACAATATAATGTATAGTTTATGGGCTATATTATGGAAATGTCAGAAAACAAACCGAGGGTCAGGCGCAGTGGTTCACGCCTATAATCCCAGCACTTTGGGAGGCCGAGACAGGCGGATCAGATGAGGTCAGGAGTTCAAGACCAGCCTGTCCAACATGGTGAGATCCTGTCTCTACTAAACATACAAAAATTAGCTGTGTGAGGTGGCATGTGCCTGTTATCCCAGCTATTTGGGAGGCTGAGGCAGGAAAATTGCTTGAACTTGGGAGTCAGAGGCTGCAGTGAAGCAAGATCACACCACTGCACTCCAGCCTGGGCAAGAAAGAGAGAGTATCTCAGGCAAAAAGAGAGGGGAAGGGAGAGGAGGGGAAAAGAGGGGAGGAGGAGAGGGGAGGGGCAAAGGAAAGAGGGAAAGGAAAAGAAAAGAAAGAAAACAAAATGAAAAAACAGACTAACTAGTGCCTCACAGAAGGTGAATGTGAGTGGTGGTCAGATGAGGGCCACAGCTTTATATTGTTTTATTTCTTGTAAGAAGGTGAAAAAGGAACAACAACAACAAAAAAAAATAAAATAAAATGAAAGAAGGTGAATGAAAAAATGCAAAAATTTTACCTAATTTGTTACTATATATTACCACTTATTTTATATTCTAGGTAGTGCAGCCATGATTTTTATACAACATTCTGCATACTTTTTTTTTTTTTTGAGACAGAGTCTCGCTAGAGTGCAGTGGCATGATCTCGGCTCACTGCAATCTCCACCTACCAGGTTCAAGTGATTCTCCTGCCTCAGCCTCCCGAGAGCTGGGATTATAGGCACGTGCCACCACACCCATCTAATTTTTGTATTTTTAGTAGAGACGGGGTTTTACAACATTGGCTTCAATCTCCTGACCTCCTGATCCGCCAGTGTCAGCCTCCCAAAGTGCAGGGATTCCAGGTGTTAGCCACCGTGCCTGGCTTGCTTGTTTTTCTTGTTTTTTTTTTTTGAGATGGAGTCCTTTGCTCTGTCGCCCAGGCTGGAGTGCAGTGGAGTGGCTCACTGCAACCTCCACCTTCTGGGTTCCACCAACCCTGGCTATGCTATATGTGAACAGTTTTCATTTTTAGTTGCACAATAGATCATAACTCAGTTTATTTATTTTAAAATAACGTACCAAATAAATGTTTGGTAACATAATTAGCCTTTCTATTATGAAAAGACCACAGTTCCCATATCAAGCTTTGAATGAAAGCATATGATAAATATAAAGGCCTGTTTTCTATCAGCTAAGTCATTCTAAATATATCTTTAAACATGCTCACTATCTAGCATAGTTCTGTTTATTTATTGCCCGCTATCTTCTCCACACTAGTAATTGCTTTCTCCTGGCAGCAAGAAATTTATATGCCCTGTTTTGCCCAAATATTACAGCTCACATAGAATGAAAATGCTAACTCTCCTATGATTCCTCTAATACCTATGGGGAAGAACATGGGATGGGCCAAGGATAGAATTTCAGTTTCAATTTTACATC
Organism: Aotus nancymaae; assembly: GCF_030222135.1. NCBI lineage: Eukaryota > Metazoa > Chordata > Mammalia > Primates > Aotidae > Aotus > Aotus nancymaae. The sequence goes on from NW_026988413.1 coordinate 39,308,660, forward strand.
ATCTGGCTATTGTCAGTTCAAGTTTATTTCAATGGAAGAATTTGAGGCACTTCTGAGGTTAACATTTATGAGCTCAAATGGGAAAAAAAGGCAGAGTTAATTCACTGGATTTGAAATACTCTATGGACATAATTTAGAACTACGGTCTGTATGCTTTTTCTCAGCTGACTTACAGGATGAACACAACAGTTTAAACCTTTCAAGTTTGATTTGTATCTATTTAAGCATTTTATTAGTTTAGCTATGCATGTATTGTTCCTTGAGTGAGAAAGGCAATGGGACAATTCTTACATATTTTAAGGCAGAGGTAACTAAAAGAGATCCTCAGCCAGATTCCTAGTGAGGTCAATGCAAGCTTGGACTAATTAAAGTTTATCGAATTTGGCCTGTATTATATTCAAAGAGCAGATACTATTTTGTTATAGTTGCAAATTTGACATTATTTAATTATAGTTTCAAATACAGGAATAAATAGAAAATAAAAAAGACACTCTATATTGCATGGTTATTATTTTGTCAATAATTTTTACTGACACTAAGGGCCATGAACGGGAAGAATGAATTGTTTACCAGAGTCCTCAGAGGCCCACGAGAGTTCCATTTATACAGATCACTATAAAATGCAGTCCTGAGAGGCTTAAACGTACAAATAAGAAAATGTCATTTTCACAACTAAAGACAAATATTAAACTGCATCTATTGAAAAGAAACATGGTCAATACACGATCTGCATGGATAGTTAACTAGTTCACCAGTTATCTAGTTCTTCACTGAACTGTGCACATTATGTAAATGCATCCATCACTGAGAACTAAAGAGAAGTAATAGTTGTACGCATGCTGATTATCTTCCAATGAGAGTTTAATATCTCCCAAAGACTCAAAGGGCTAGAAGGTTATCTAAATAATTATCTACTTTTCCTGTCAAAACTGTGATCAGTTTAGTCTAAAGAGGAAGCTTTTTCTTAAAAATTAAAATGAATGCAAAAACAAAAATTTAAAAATTTAAAAATTAAAATGAATGAGGCAAGCTTTGCATTTATGCACAGCCCAACAAAAATATTTTCAGTGTAAAACTTTGTTTTCCGTTTGTTTCTTAATCAGACAAAAACAAGCAAACCTGGTCAAAACCTGGAAATCTTCAAAGATTGTCCTCCACCTCTACCTGCCTCAGTGACAATTCTTTACCTAACTTTAAGACATCTAAGAACTTTCCAAAATCAAAGGTCTGAGAGCACCACTGTTTTATCTATGTTATTAAGGAGGAAATTTCTGTACTCTAAACTCCACAGCAAACTGCAGTTTCACAAACCCCAGAGTGAAGTTGTTGGAGATGAGGGCAGGAAAGAAGCTGGTCTCATGCTGTCTTGGGGAAAAGAATGATTTATACCCTCCTCAAAACTGATGTGTTAACTCTGAGTAAAACATTTCTTTCTCATCTTAAACAGCTTAAAATAGGGTTGTTTCCTAACCCGGAGATCATGAACAAACCCGAGAAATTTGATGCATGTTTTGAATGGCTTGGAAGCAGGCCCACAGACAGAGGGCGATAAGCATTCCTCCCTCTCTGTGATGACATGGCACTGCTCTCCTGTGCCAAGAGTGGCCTCAACAAGCAGCTAACCACACTGGCCAACAATTACTGTCAGAAAGGACTTTTTATGCCAAAACCACTATCATTATGTTTGGCAGTCATCCTTCTGCATTCACATGGGTAATAGTAAATAATTCTATTCAGTAGATTAATGCATATGGTTATCTGGGGCACAGTTAACAAATATTCATGCTGGCAGGCATCTCATGACAGGGTCATGCTGAAAGTTAACTATTATGGAAGATTCTTTTATGGCAATAGGCAGAAGGTTGGTACTCCAACCTCTGACACTCGTCTTTCACTTCGCCTTCTAACATTCTCTTTGCTCCCCAAGTCTTTTCACTGAACCCTCCTAGAATATGAGTCCATGAAATACACATTCCCCAATACATCCACATTCTATTTATAGAACACTAGCCTGAGTTCACTGCTTCTTTTGCAGCTGTTGAGTTACCCTAAAAACCTTTTGCCTATAAGGCAGAATGTAGGGCTGGCTTCTCCTCATTGCCCAAAGTGCATCCAGATTAATTAATGCTCAGCTCTTGAGCAGTAGTTCTTGCTCCTCAGAAGTTCATGCCATCATGTTTCCAGCACCCGCGAGCATTCTCTTACCATGTTTTCTACCAGGTAACAGACCTGCACACATTGAAGATTTTGGCACCCATCTCCAAATTCTCACTCTTGACCTTAAGTTTTACCCTCCACAAAGATAATTTCAGTCTATGTGAACATCCCATCTAGTAACTTAGACTCTTAGTGTTTTACCTTCTAAAAATAAGACCATCTTTCCATTGTAATTAAGCAACCCAATATGATAGCCAAACTCCAGACATTGACATTATCTAGACATGTTCCTCTAAAATTCAACTATGCAATGCTCTGACCATAACATACTACTCTCCAGTTATCTCACACCATTACTCCCACCAAACTTCCTCTTTAATTTCACTGAGACCACCAGTGCCTTGTCCTCTCTAATTTTTTGTCCTTATCTTTCTTGGGCCACTCTCATTACTGTAGAAATTCTTTCTTCTTTTAGCCCCCGTGTTATCACACTCTCCTGGTTTTACTCCTGCCTTTCCAGCTACCCCTGCTCAGAAGCCACTGGATCCTTCTCCTCTGTCAATGTTGGAGACCACTGGGACTCATTTCTTAATCTTCTCTATCTCTCCACATACATGACCCTATTCAACATCATGGCTTTAAATCCTGTATATGTTGATAACTCCCAAACTCCTCACCTCTGAGTTCCAGGTCTACATCCAATTTTCTTCCTGAAATATCTACCTAGAGCTATAATAGGTATCTGAAACTCTACATGACACAAGCAGAATGCCCACTGTACCATTTAAAACCTGTTCCTCTCCTAGTCATCCTTCTTTCAGTAAATGGTATGACCACCACCAAGTTGATCCAGCTAAAAAGCTGTGCACTTTTAACTTTTCCCTGATTATACCATTTCTTTTTTCTGCAGCCAATCCATTCAGCAATTCATTTTACAAATAGTTATTGACTAGTTGCTATGTGTCAGGCACTATTCTACCATAAAAAAAATCTTGTCCTCATGAAAATGACATTCTAGTGAAAGGAAACAGAAAATAGGCAAATAAAAAAATTCATAGACTGTCAGATCATGATAAATTTTGAGGAGAATAAAGCAAGCAGGTAAATTGGTTTGTGAATGCTGGTACAGCACAGGCAGATGTGATTTTTAAATAGAGCAACCAGGGAAAGTAGGATTGCAAAGGTGACATTTAAACAGAAACTGATAACAGAGCAAGTCATGAGCATGTCTGGAAGAGAAGCATGCTGGGGAAAGGTTCCAGCAGGGTACAGTTTCTGGGGTGGGAATGAGTCTGGTGTAGTCAACAAATACAAGAAGGCCAGCATGGCTGGAGCACAGTGAACACAGTAGCTAGACTGTGGACAGTCTTGTAGGCCACTTTTAGAGTTTAAACTCTGAGTGAGATGAGAGGTCCCTAGAAGGTTTGAAGTCAAAGAGTAACAATATCTTACTTATGGAGTCTTCAATGGTTCCATTCTCTGCTATGCGGAGAGTAGAATTAAGAGTAGAAGCAGAAAGGCCAGTTAAAAGGGAAGGCTGTTAGTACACTCCAAGCAAGAGATGATAGTTTAAACCAAGGGGAGAGCATTGAGATATATATGTCCAAATATATCTAAAATCCAACCACTTCTTCACTGCCACTCCCAAATCCAAACCCTCTTCAGCTCTTGCCTGGAATACTATTAATGACTGCTTAACTGGCCTCCTGCCTTCATTCCTGCTCTCCATTCTTGAGAATGTAGCTTAGTAAGATCCCATCCCTCCTTTGTTGTATACACTTCAAAAGCTTCCCACTGTACTTACAATGAAATCTAAACTCCTTACAAAACTACACAGCCCTAAATGACATGGTTGCTGCTTGTCTTTTCAAATTCATCTCATTCTGACCTTCCCTTTTGTTACTTTGGCCTCCCTTCCATTCTTGCTAAACTCTTCCCAGTCTCAGGACCTCTGCATTAGTTCTTCCTCTGATGAGATCTTCATGTGGTTGGCTCCCTCTCACCCTTTAGATCTCCATAAAAATATGACCTCCTATGGAGGCCCTCCCTGAGCACTTATCTAAATTAGGCCCTCCTGCTACCTATCATGGCAGCCTATTTTGTTTCTCTATAGCACTTACCATTAACTGTAACTGTCTTTATCATCCATGTCTCCCCTCCCCCATGCTGGTAGGGATGTTGTCTGTCTTGGTGTCAGGCATTCTATAGATGCTTGCTTTTAAAAAAGAATGAATCCATCATTCCTTCTTACCCTTCCTCTCCTTTCTCCTTTCACCAACCTAGAGCCCATGGCCCATTGCCTTCCCATTTCCTTGCCAATTCCTCAAATTCCTGACTTCCTCATGTCTTTTCATTCCACTCACATAGCAACACCCTGACCCTTGGTCAACCCAGATGTCTATCATTTCTGCTCCAACATTCAGGACAAAGGGTATAACTATGAGGTATAGAGGAACAACTAAAGTATATTGATCTCTGACCTCTACTGGGCCAAAACTGCCCAGTAAACCTCCAGGATTTACCTCTCTGGTGACTTCTCTCCTGCAAATTCCACCACTCCTTTCATACTCTTAACCTACTTCCTCTCAATTAGCTCCCAGCAGATGACTCTGTCTTCTATCTAATTAAGTAAACAAAAGTCAGCAGGCAGGAAACTTGTCACTCTTCACCTCTACCGTACCTCTCCACTACAGGCCCCACCTGCATGCAGATCTATCTTCCTAGCCCTACCAGCCACACAGGGAATCCTTTGTCTTTGTCTGCTCAGCCTGCTATCAGAGAATGTCACTGTACATCTTAAACAACAGAAATCTATTTCTCACAGTTCTGGAGGCTGGGAAGTCCAAGATGCAGGTCTTGGCAGATTTGGTTTCTGGTGAGGGCCCTCTTCCTGGTTTGCAGAGGTCTACCTTCTCGCTGTATCCTTACATGGCACAGAGAGATCCTCTCCTGTCTTATCTTATAAGGGCACTAATCCTATCTGTAGGGGCTCTACCCTCATGACCTAATTAGCTCCCAAAGGGCCCTATCTCCAAATGCCATCACAGTGGGGAGAGGAGCTTTGACATATGAATTCAGGGAGAATACAAACATTTATTCTGTAGTACTCCTTTAGTCACTCCTCCCCTCCTGTGCTCTGGAATTCACCACTCTGGACTAGGACTTCATTCTATCAGTGATCCCCTCTCTTTCATTTGCATGTTTAATTTTTCCCCTTCTCTTCAGTATTTTCCCAGCAACAATGGCATGTGCTCAGGTCTTCTACTGCTTACAGGTTCCCTTCTAGGTATCATCACCTCTCTCTTTTCCATTTCCATATAAGCTTATTGCAAGAGCTCTACTACTCCAGTAGACATCTGACCTCACACTCAGGAGATAACACAATGGAATCTATTTTATACCCTTTACACTCTACTGATCTTGCTTTTGGCAAATTGCCAACCACCTCTTTGAAGTAAAATGTAACAAATGGTTTTCTCCATAATAAATGTTTACTGAGTAATTGTGTGACAAGTACTGGACTAAGAATTGTTCAGATCATACACACATTTTCCTCTGTAGCACTTGGTACTGTTGATCATTTTTTCCCTCTGAGATGTTCTGTTGGTATGGATTTCATGACACAACAGTGGCCTAAACATTCTTCCTACTTTTCTGGTCAATTTTCAAGTCTCCTTTGACTGATCAATCCTACTCTTGTTTTTTCACTCTACTCAATTTTTCCTCCATAATCTCATAAATCACCTCCCATGCTGATCTCATTCCCAGAACTTCCTCTAGCCCACATTTCTCTCATAAGCCTAAGGTCTGTATATCCCACTGCCTTCTACATATTTTCATTTGGATGACCCGCAGGTTTAGCAGGTCCAAAGCTGAAATCATTCCTCCTGCCCACCCCTCCCTAAACCAGCTACTTAGACTACAAGCTCAATCCCCATGAAGGCAATGTTTTCTGCCCACTTTCCCAGGCAAGACATCTAGACGTTATCTATGACTTAACTTTCTCACTCTCTTCCTCATCCAACACCCACCACCCTGAAAGTAAAAAACAAAAACTTAACCAGTCTCCAATTTCTCTTAACTCTACCTCTTAAATCTCTCAAAATGAACCTACAATCCACATGGGGTTGTTCTACTCAAGTGGATTTAGGACCCACTAAATGAAACCCAGGACATTTGGACTGTGTCTCTCCATTAGAAAAATAGAAGGCAGGTTGAAACAGAAAACTATTCAAGACAGGAGTGACCATTTCTCTCTCTCTCTGAGACAGACATGTGTTATACTCTGAAGCAGCAGCATACAATGACTTTTGACTCTTTAGCAAAAGATCTAAAAAAATTATCTCCCTAAAATCAGTGATATATGAGAACACCAGATGGAGTTATTTATTAATGCATACACTCTAGATCCACTTGTGAAGGCTCTATATAGCCCACATCACAGCAGTAAAAGAACTCAGGCAAAAGACTAAGAAATGCAGATGGAAGACTGAACAAACCTGGCCACTCCTCTCCCCTGCAACAAAACCTATTGAAATTATTAGGAAATGCTATCAAAGGCCAGGGCAGTGGCTCACTCCTATAATCCCAGCACTTTAGGAGACCAAGGTAGGTAGATCACGAGGTCAGGAGATCGAGATCATCCTGGCCAACACTGTGAAACCCCATCTCTACTAAAATACAAAGAATCAGCAGGGCATGTTGGAGTGCGCCTGTAGTCCCAGCTACTTGGGAGGCTGAGGCAGGGGAATTACTTGAACCGGGGAGGTGGAGGTTGCAGTGCACTGAAATCACACCACTGTACTCTAGCCTGGTGAGAGAGTGAGACTCTGTCAAGAAGGGAAAGGGAAAGGGAAAGGGAAAGGGAAAGGGAAAGGGAAAGGGAAAGGGGGAAAGGGGAAAGGGAAAAGGGAAAGGGAAAAGGAAAGGGAAAGGGAAAGGGAAAGAAAAAGAAAAAGAAAAAGAAAATGCTATTGAAGGAGATAAATCTATACCTGTGATGAGAACAGCAAAGCAGGCAGGAGAATGGCTGGCAGAGTCAAGAGATTTTAACAATTTTCTCCAAGATAAACTGTAAGTGGGACTTGATCAGGCCACAGCAGAGGAAGCTACAGCTGTTCTGAGAAAAGCCTCACAAAGGCTCCAAATATGGAGTTGGCAGAGACAGAAAGCAGGAGTGGGTTGTGGGGCAGTAGCCATATGTAATTAAACACTTGACTTCATAGCAGCTGGGCTGAGCAACCTTTCTCATTGCCCTGAGTTTAATGGAAATAAAATGACTGACTACTCTGTAAACAGAGAGGTGTTCCCTAAAGAAACTAAAGAAGTGTTTATGGTAAAAGAGAGCTTTTAATACGGGGTCATAATTTTTTTTCTTTTTTCTGAGATGGAGTCTCTCTCTGTTGCCCAGGCTGGAGTGCAATGGCACAGTCTAGGCTCACTGCAACCTCTGCCTCCTAGGTTCAAGCGATTCTCTTGCCTCAGCCTCCTGAGTAGCTGGGACTACAGGCGCATGCTGCTACACCTGGCTAATTTTTGTATTTTTAGTAGAGACAGAGTTTCACTGTGTTTGCCAGACTGGTCTCGAATGCCTGACCTCAAGTGATCCACCCACCTCGGCCTCCCAAAGTGCTAGGATTACAGGTGTGAGCCACCATGCCTGGCCTGGGGTCATAAATTCTTAGTTGAGTCCTCTTATCTTGGCTTTTACCAGGATTTGGGATGGAAAGTGCACCCCTTTACTCCCCATTCAGGCATTCACCTATTCATCCATTCATTCAACAAAAATTAATTGAGTACCTATCTATCATTCATTCATTCAACAAAAATTGAGTATCCATCTATCATGTGCTGTGGAAGATGATGTTCCTGCCCTTTTAGAATTTATTTTCCAGTGAAAGTGGGGAATACAGATAATAAATGAGTAAATAAATAAATGACTTCAAAAGTAGAAGGGCAATTTAAAAATAAGAAAAATAAATAAGAAAAAAAGTAGTGTGGTTAGGCACGGTGACTCACACCTGTAATCCCAGCACTTTGGGAGGCCGAGGTGGGCAGATCACTTGAGGTCAGGCATTCAAGACCAGTCTGGAAAACATGGTGAAACCCCATCTCTACTAAAAGTACAAAAAAAAAATTAGCCAGGTGGTGTGGCACCCACCCGTAATCCCAGCAACTCAGGAGGCTGAGGCAGGAGCATTGCTTGAACCCAGGAGGCAGAGGTTGCAGTGAGACAAGATCATATTATTGCACTCTAGCCTGGATGACAGGGTGAGACTTTGACTCAATTTAAAAAAAAAGAGTGTTTGTGTGTGCACATGAGTGTGTGTGCATAGTGCTCCTTCAACTGGGCATCATGAAAAGCCCATTCTAAAGTGCTAATCCAGCTCAGCATAAATGACAAGAAGGAGCCAACCAAGAGAGGATCTGAAGCAGTCTATTCCTGTGCAAAGGTCCTATGCAAAGGATCAAGCAAGCTTGGCACACTCAAAAAGAAATCCAGTGTGAGTACAGCCTAGTGAGTTAGCAAAAGAGTAGCATGAGCTGAGTTCAGGAGACTAGGCAGGGACAAGATCATGTGAGGCCTTGCAGACCATGTATGAAGTTTGTATTTTATTCAAAATGCAATGGTAAATCATTGAAGGCTTTTCAGCAGAAAAGTGACAAATGCTGAACTCAGTTTTAAAAAGTAGTTTGGGTTACTTTCTTCAGAATGAACTTTCGACAGGCAACAGTGGAAGTCTGGAGACCAACTGCATAGCTGAGATGAAAGACAGCAGTAACCTGAATGAGGATCATAGCAGTGCTGTTGGAAGAGGTGACTAGAATCTGTACACACTTTGGCAGTAAAGCCAACAAGGAATTGCACACATTAATTGAATGCTGAAGGTGAGACAAAGAGAGGAATCAAGGACAAATCCTAGGTTTTTCACATGAGCGACTAAGTAGATGTAATGTGACTTACCAAGATAGTGAAGAAACAGATTTGGAGTAAACGATTGAAAAGTTCAATTTTAGCCGGGCGCAGTGGCTCACGCCTGTAATCCCAGCACTTTGGGAGGCCGAGGCGGGTGGATCACGAGGTCAAGAGATCGAGACCATCCCGGTCAACATGGTGAAACCCCATCTCTACTAAAAATACAAAAAATTAGCTGGGCATGGTGGCGTGTGCCTGTAATCCCAGCTACTCAGGAGGCTGAGGCAGGAGAATTGCCTGAACCCAGGAGGTGGAGGTTGCAGTGAGCCGCACCATTGCACTCCAGCCTGGGTAACAAGAGTGAAACTCCGTCTCAAAAAAAAGAAAGAAAAGTTCAATTTTTTTTGACACATTGAGTTTGAGGTACCTATTAGATACCTAAGTGATGATGTCAGGTAGGCAAATGAACATAAATCTGGAGTTTAACAGAGAAGTTAAGAGGGAGATACAACTATAGGAGTCATTACCTTACAGCCTGTATTCAGAGTGGAGGGCCAAGTGAGATGGCTGGAGAGGGAGTGTCACAGGGAAGAACAGAGGCCCAGGCAGTGGCTGCAGCCCTCCAGCACTGAGAAGCTGCAGGCAGGAAGAGCCAGGGAAAAGACTGAAAAGGAGTAGACGGAGAGGCAGGAGAGAAATTACTCAAGTGAGAGACCACAGAGAGCAAGAAAAGAGTGTGTTCCAGGAGGGAAGCAACCGAAAAGAGGTTACAACTGAAATGCCAACTGGCCACTTGTGTTTCACCCCTCTTCTTCCAAAAAGCAGAAGAATTTAAAAAAGCATAAACTCACAAACAGAAGAGTCAAGAGAAGATGAAACACTATGAAGAATTTTTAGGTGATGTAAAGCTTATGGAATATGGGTAACTGCATGAGCAGAGTGGACAACATTAGCTCCTAAAATACTTTCAAGAAGAGATGCAAACAAAAAGGAAACAATCTCTGAGGGCCTCAGCACTTGAAGGCATGAGGCACAGAAGAAGCCAGAGAACAAGACTGGGTTTAAGTCTATACCCACATTGACTAGATACTCCAGTTTCCCTTTCCCACCTCAGACAACCATGAAACCAGGGATATTAGGCATAGTGAGGGACTAAGTGATACCTGGTGCTAAAAACAGAATAATTAAGGTGACAGTCTGGATACTGAATGACATAGCTCCATCTCCCAACCTAATCCCAGAAACAGTGGCAGTCAGGTGTATACTCCACAAGCAAAAGACCTTACAATCTTTCCATGGAGAAAATGAACCACTATGGAAAAAAAAAGATCCAGGTACTGATATTTGAGGGAAGTATGTGGTTAAGTAATAAGCCAGTTGCCTAGGCAACCAGAAGTAAAACCTATCAGGCATTCAGCCCTAGATATAAACATAGAGCCTCCAAAAACTTTTTGGTGCCTTGGTTTTAAATGTTAACATTTAGCCAAAGATAACCAGACTTCCAAAGTAAGTTCCTCCAATTAAAAAAGAAAAAGGAGAAACGAAAAGAAGCAGAATCAAGCGTTAAGAAAAACAAACGAACACAAAACCACAGCTATCCATCCAAATTAGAATAAAACGTCAATGGGCTCAAAAAATGATGCTTTCAAAAAAAAAAGGTAGAACAAGGATAGTCAAGATAAAATGAAATACTTGCATATAGCAGAAATTGGAGGGTAAGAATACCTCTACATGCCTAAACGCAAGAGGAGCCTGTCAGAGTAGGAGCAGAGAGCATCTCCTCAATGAAAACTTAAAAAGCCTTGCTCCTGACCCTCCAGGGAACAACAAGAAGTCATGAATCAGAGTGGAAAATGGGACAGTGATATATTAAGCTGGATGGACAGCCCATCTGATCTCAAGAAATGGGTGTTTGGGAAAGAAGCGGGGTGGTAACTGGCCTTACTCTATTTAGAAAGTAAAAATTTTACTGGTAGTAAAGATGTCCTGCTAGAGCCTAAGCTTATATTTACATGGCTTAGTGGGAAGTCTCATAAAGTAGCTTTGTGTATCTGATGATTCTTGAGTCAGAAAGGTAGCTTCCCCAGGCCCAAGGAGAGAGGAAAGGCTAACAGGGTACCTGGTCTTAACCAGCAGTAGAGATAGCGGTCCAGTAAGAAAGATATGATCAATGCTTTTGCATTGATTATTCAAAAGGGAGAAACCCAGCAGACCCAACTCATTGTCCTCCCTGGTCATCTCATGCATTGCTGGCTTTGCCTGCTTTATGATTTCTATTCCTGATAGCCCAGGTCTGCATTATGTCTGTTTCCAGTGATCATCTCTTTGCTTACCCTAGAAATCAACAACTTTACCGGCTTCTGCTCATAGAAGCAACCCTGTCAGGCCAGCAGAAACTCAGACATCAGTGCTCCCCACACATCTCCCAGAAGGAAAAGCTGTTCACAAATGTCCATGGTTGCTGCCTGATTTAAGGCGGGAAGCAGGGGCTGCACATGCTAAGTTAACTGTATCATTTGGAAATAATGTATAGATAATAAGACAGTGATAAGCTTAGTAACTAATCAAGAAACATAAATTTAAGTATGGATCTTAGTGAGTTGGCAATATCAGAAGAATAAAACAGAAATTTAAAATGTTGAATCAGTGGAGATTCTTCCAATGGAAGAGAGAAAGTATGACATACAAAACATGAAAGACAGCACACATGCACACAAAAAAAGCAGTAATTATTCTGTTAATCTCTATACACAAATAAGATAAACATGCCAATCAAAAGCATAAAATCATCAGATCTGAATAAAGACAATATTCATCAAAAATTTTACAGATCCAAACGATCCATCAAAAACTTATAGAAAGCTTGATTATAAAATTTAGACAAAAATAAACCAGGCAAGTATGAATCCCAATAAGCTAGTGGAGCTATTCTTAACACAAGTTTAAAAATTCAAGGAAGAAATATAAGGGACATTACATACTCATAACAACATACCAATAAGTCATAATAATCACCAACATAAATGCACCCAATAATAGAACCTCAAAATATATAAAGGAACAAATAACTGAGCATGGAAAAAACAGATTACTAAACAGCTGGGGGTGAATATTCTATCACATTCTTCTTAGAAACTTATGGCACTAACAGACAAAATAAACTGATATAGAAGATTTGAATAATATGGTTTATAAGCTCAAACTAGTAAATACATATAAATCTTTACACCCAACAGGGATTATATTCTTTTCAAAAACAGGCATAACATTTATTAAACCTGACCATATGCTAGGCCTCAGGGGAAGTGTCCATAAATTCTCCCCAAATCAATATCATATGATGTATGTTTTCTAAGCATAATGTAAAGGAAAAAAAATCAATGACAGGGGGCTAAAATATACTATACAGGGTATAAAATTATAAAGAAATTTTAAAATGCTTAGAATCAAATGGTAAAAAGGCAACAAACACAGAGGATGGAGGGTGAGAAGGATGAAGAGAAGAAACAATAATACAAATATGGAAAGAAAAAAACAGAATAAAAACAAAAAAGTTGAGGAAATAAATAAAACCTAACTGTTTTTAAAAGACTGGCAAAATAGACAATGTCTGCCAAGACTAATCAGGGAAAATAGAGTAAAAAGAGGCAAATAAAATACAAAATGAAAAGGAAGAAAAATCTACATAGTATTTTTAAATTATGAAATAACATCATGAAAAGCTATGTAATACATTTTTTAAATATATAAATATGTATATTAAATATAGACATGCTTGAAGCACAGCCTAGTACTGAGATACATGGGCATAGTCAGGTATTGCTGGTGAGAATTTAGACAATCATAGGCAGTCATTCTGAAGAGTGAAACGGCAAGACTCACTGAAATCAAGCACGTGTATAATCCCTCCCTTAGGGGTACAGCCTAATGAATGTTTCTCACAGGTCTACAAGGATGTTCAATGTAGCACTGCTGGGATAAAGGGAAGTTGAGAGAAACCTGGAGGTCCTTCACTAGAGGAAAGGTTAAGTAAAATAGAGTAAGAACACAACATGGAATACGATACTGCAGTTAGAAACTACAAACTAGACACAAGAGGTACATAGAGCAAAAACAGACGGCCTGAATAATAGTGTTGAGTAAAACAGGAGAAGTGGAGATCTATAGACATGACATTACAGTCTATATTCTGCAAGACTGTTATAGTCACAGTTTCTCTGAAATCAATTAGATTTTATATTCCTGAGGTTCCTCACCAACTATATTTCAAGAGAGATCAAATCAAATCCCCCAAAATTTATACTTTGTTCAACAAAGCATAAATTTGTTATAGTCCACAAAAAGATCAAGAAGTCACTATTTATGATAAAAATGAATAGGTGCTCTCTCAAATGTAACATGTTCAAAACTGAACTCATACTTTTCTCTCAAAAAACCTCTTTCACCCCCAGGCTTCCACATCTTAGCTGACAGAAAGCCCTTCTCTTTCAAGGCAAATACTTAGAATCAGCCTTGACTTTTCTTTTTTCTCGTACTGTACATCTGATTGATTAGCAAATTCTGTTAATCTTGTCTTCAAAATATATCTAGAATCTGCTCACCTCGCACCACTCCTCTGCTACCACTCTGGCCTTAGCTGCCATTGTGGCTCACCAAGATTAATACAAGAGCCCGCTGGCTGACTCCTTGGCTTCTCCCCTGCCACACAGCAGCCTGTAAAAATTAAGATGAGGCCAGACGTGGTGGCTCATGCCTGTAATCCCAGCACTTTGGGAGGCCGAGGTGGGTGGATCACAAGGTCAGGAGTTCGAGACCAGTGTGGCCAATATGGTAAAACCCCGTTTCTACTAAAAATACACAAAAAAATTAGCCAGGCATGGTGGCGGGCACCTGTAGTCCCAGCTACTCGGGAGGCTGAGGCAGGAGAATCGCTTGAACCCAGAAGGCAGTATTCATTTTTATCTTAAGTAGTGACTTCTTGATCTTTTTGTGAAGTATAACAAATTTATGCTTTCTTGGGGGCATTTTGGGGGATTTGATTAGATCCCTCTTAAAATATAGTTGGTGAGGAACTTCAGGAAGATAAAATCTAGTTGATTTCAGAGAAACTGTGTAGGTATAGCTGGGAAACAGAAACCAAAGACCCATACCTGGAAAAGTAGGCCCAAAATAGGATTTTTGAGGAGGGAAGCTAAATCACTTACTCAGATACAGGCATCTAGCCAGCCATATAAATGGAAGGTTCTAGGGTATACTACTCAATGCACTGAAAAATTAGCATGCAGCATATGAGAAATCTTGATAGTGACAGCTCAGGTTATCAGTCATGTAAATGGAAATACCTAATAGCAAATAAAATAACACTATTTCCAGCTAAAATTTTCACCCACATCAGGGGTTGTTTACCACCTGCTTCATTATGCATAGTGAATACAGAGTAGAATGCTGATAAAACATGATTCATCATTACTGATATGGTTACCATTAGGTAAATCAATGATTGATAAATCTATTATTTGCTCTCATTAGTTAAACCCTTTTCCTTTCTCCATGACACACAAATTGTCAATAATTTACTGAGTAAGTAAACTTAAACAACAATATCAGGCAAATCCAGAAAAGCAATTCAGATCAAAAAGAAGGCAGGGGTAGATATAAAGAACTTTGAACATCAGTATGGTTTTATGTCTAGTATCCACTTTCAAGATTCACTTTTTCTTTATTTCTAAGTATAGCAAAGAAAATCTAGAAACATGCCAACAATCATTTCAGAAACACTCAGAGGAATTAACATATTTCACTGTATACTCTGTCTTTAGTTCAATGCTACACCTGCATATTGTCAAAGCTTTCAAAGTAACTGTTCAAGTGACACTTGATTGCCTGAGGTATTACAGGTACTCTTCTCACTCCCCATCCCCACGATTGTCCTTTACTTCTTCAACATTCAAGCTTAACAACATTGAGATCAATTTATCAACCAGGTTACCAATATGACCCATGACAAATTTAAGAAAGAAAAAAAAAGGAATACTGTATACAGGGGAAATACTGTGACCTTTGGAATGGAAAAGCAGAGAAGGAAGGAACTAGGAAACTTAAGAATGAGGAAAAGGGGAAAGAAAAGGCAATAGAAATTACCTCCAAAACATTCATTTCACATTTATCCTCCTAAAAAGATCTTTGTACCTTTGCAATAATAACAGAATTTATGTTGTAAAATATTCTCTAAAATATGTTTTACAAACAATTTTGGAAGAGCATAATATTTCTCTTTTACAGATCATTGATTTCATAAAGATTTCCCCTCATGAACGTAAGTGGGCCCAAATGCAAATCAACAGTACTTAATGTTCTACAGACTTTGATTAGTCTTGGAGGTGTATATTTTCTAAAGTACGCTTTCATTAGATGTGCTCCTCTTCATAAATCATTTAAAGGGCATCCTCACACTATCACACTAATTCCCAAAGGTCAATCACCCCAGGATACCTCTAATGACCTAAAAAGGGTATGTAATGAGCATCAGCAATAATTTTCTAAGTAGAACTCATTTTAGTTTACATTATTTTTAAAATAAATATTATCACTTTCAAGGAAGGTAGACAATCAGAATTAAACCAGCAAGAAAGAGGTGTAATAATCAACAAGAAGCGGGCATCAAAGGACACAGGTGCAACGCCTTAACTGGGAATTTATAAGTCATAGCTCTCTGACTTACCAATTCAAATACTTTATTGACTGCCTCTGTCTACATGATACTGCTCTTTCATACAGGCAATCTATCCCATCCTTATTAGTTTATCCATGCCAGTTCTGACAGTGTATGGCTAAGGGGCTAGAACATGGTCATTGGACCTATGACATTCCTTCCAAATCTACTCAAATAGGGGCAGGGAAAGACAGAAGGGAAACTTGAGGTTAGCTAAACAGTAGATGTCAAAAGGAAAAAAGAAATTGTGCTGTATATTAAATGTTACAGAGGCAAAATTACCAACATGAGAGCAAGCAGAAAGACCTTTCCTTAAATTTAATAAGGCAGAAAATGTAACCCTTTCCATTTTAAATAACAACATCTTACATTACAGTGATGTTGACAAGCCAGCATGGAAGGCCAGTAATCCCAGCACTTTGGGAGGCCGAAGTGGGCAGATTGCTTGAGTCCAGGAGGTCAAGATCAGCCTGGGCAACATAGCAAAACCCAGTCTCTACAAAAAATACAAAAATTAGCCAGACATGGTGGTGTGCAACTGTAGTCCCAGTTCTTTGGAAGGCTGAGGTAGGGGGATGGCTTGAGCTTGGGAAGTGGAGGCTGTAGCAAGATGGTGCCACTGCACTCCAGCCTGGGCATCAGACTGAGACCCTGTCTTAAAAAAGAAAAAAAAAAAAGAAAGAAAGAGAAAGCCAGCATGCTTTCTTAGCCCTGCCTACTGCCAAAATATTCCCTCAGCAGTAAGGTGCTGCTTCCATATTTGTGATTGCAAAAGGAAGCTAATCAAAATGAGTTTTTTAAAAAAAATCCTGGGAATTCAAAATAATTAATGTGTTGCTTCAAAAAATAGTGATGAATTTTGATGTTAAGCAGCCAATGCGTTTACCTTATCAATATTTCACAGGTGTATTGCCATGAAAATTTAAGAAATTATCTATTGCTGGCCTTCCCAGAATTCTTTTTCATCTTTTTCAGAATCTCTTACCAATTAAGTTTCCCCTTCCTTAAGGTGTTTCCAGAGAAATTTCTTTAAATGATTCTGCTTTCTACATGGAAGACATTCTAACTCTGACATTTGTATTTCTACTTTGAAGTCTGCTCTAGGAAAGTTTAAACTCATGCATATGGGGAGAGGATGGCTGTGTCTTAATGAGAAACTAGATCATCCTGCCTAAGACTCTATCAGCAGGCTGTCTGGATCTACTGAGCTGTTTTACCAGAGAAAGTCTTCCAGCAAGATGGTTTATGTGCATGCTGTTAAAGGAGTGAACCTCTCAGTGAAGTCGCAATTATCTACGACCCATGACTAGAAAGGAGCCAAACAAATTAGGCCTCACCAACAACTGTCTCCTGCAAGGCTGGGACCAGCCACAGCTTTAACAAAGAGAAGGGTCCTCAACCTTCCCTCCTCTGTTTGTGGTGCAAGGATTGGTAAAAGGAGTCCCTGAAGAAAGGAGCACTTTGAATATTTCTCTTTAAAACATATCTCTACTATGTCTGAGAGTGTTCCTTACAGGATTGTTACACCACAGGGCCCATGTCTACTGCATGCTCCATAAACTCAGAAAAAGGACCACATGTATTGGTATTCTAAGAATATGACAGATCCAGATGTAATATAAGAAACATACATCTATACATATGCAAACATGCATAAATATATCTATGTATGTATGTATACACATACGTAGAGAGAGGAGAGAGATTAAATAGAGAGAGGGAGAGAGAGATTAACTGAGTGATCAATTAATTCAAGAAAAATGAATTAGAAATATCATAAAATGTCCATCATGAGAATGGTCAAACAAATGATGACATAGTTACATAATGGAGAAAAACAGGAAAAAAATTGTAAGCATGCCTACTCTATGTCAGGTGTTTATACATTATCTTATTTAAATCTCCCCATCAATTATCCTTTCAGGTAGAATCATTATCTTCAATATACAGAAGACTAAATGAAAAGCCCATCAAAGGTATTAATAAGGAAGTTGCCTTGGATCATGAGGCTGGTAAAGAGCAAAGCTGAGATTCACATGCAGGTGTTTTGATATCCTACCGTGTTTCTCCCACTGCATCCATCTTTCCCCCAAGATCTATATGTGAACTAGGTAAATCAATGGAATTGTCAATATAAAATAATTGTAAACAAAAAGCAAATCATAATGTAGATGTACTGATTTTAATCACATGAAATTTTATATGTATGCACTGAAAATGATAAGCAGGAGACGGACAGAAAAAAATGAAATTAAAATCGTCAGAATTTGTTCTTCCTACTAAGTTACTTAAGCACTCAAGAAAATCACCAAAATTAGCTCCTCAACGCATGCCTGTTCCAAGCGAATTAAAGTTAAGAAAATTCTGTTAAAGGCTGAATGCAGCTAGGCCAGGTTAAGACAGAGAAACACCTGATCCTTTCTGAAATTCCCAGCTCCTTCAGCACCAAAGTGACTGGTAGAAGGATGAAGTATATCAAAGGATGGAATTTCTGTAAGTCTAAAAGCTTGGAGAGCAAGTTCATATCTTGGCAGAAATCTCCTTTTCTTAAAATTAGCAACTTATACCATATAACATTCTTTGAATTCTTCCTTCAACAAAAATAATTTAATTGAGGGAGATTCCTTCTGCAGTGGCTTGGCCTAGAGAGCATCTATCACCTGCAGTTGAAGAGAAATACTTTATAATCTTCCCTTCTTTTTCCTCTCCCCAGATTTGGGGGCTACACTGTTGCTTAATGGAGTGGCCAAAACCAAAGCATGAGCCTCACTTGGGCCTTCTCACATCATGCTGTAACTTGCAGAAATAACCAGCAGTGAGCCTTGAGTGTTGGCGCTCCTTCCTCCAAAGAGTAACTGGGAATTCACAAGAATAACTGTCTTTCCAGAGACAAACTGAGAAAAGGCTCACCAAGTGTGCAGTCTTCCTGTGCTCAAATCCATGAGCTGAGAATTGAGCAAGAGGCCACTTTTATCTTGCCCCTTGGTTCTTTCATTTTTATAATACACAGTTATGTATGTCTTCTAATTCAGCAAAAAGAATGAAATGTTGACAAAGGTTGAGATTGTTTTTAAAAAGAAAACAGCCTATAAATACAATTCATACTGGTGTCAATTTCTTTATGAAAAGCATTTCCTACTAACAAAAAACATGGAAATCAAAGTTCCCCAACTGGTTTCCCTTAAAACCTCTGTTTTGTTTTAAAGTTAAATAATCATAATCTCCCTTGGTTCTCTTTTGTTTTAAAACTCCCCCCTATTTCCTCTCTTCTTAATTTTTATCTTTACTACTAATAAAGTATCCTGGTTCAAGAATCTAGGAAGATGCTTGAAACAACTACAATAGGATTAGCTCATAACATTAAATTTGAGAGTAGTAATTTGACCCATAATTAATTCAAATCTTCCTAATAACTATACAGAAAAAAAAAAATCAGTTAGCTAACATGGCTGATCTCATTATTGGCTTCCAGTTACAGCCCCAAAGGTTTGATAATAAGGACATCTATTGAGATTTTTAAAACAAGTCAGTCACCCTATTAAAAGCATTGTATGTATTATCTTATTTAGTGCTCAAAAACATTCTAAAAAGGAATTGTGAGGACGTTATTGTTGTTCCCATTTTAGAGTTGAAGAAACTAGAGCAAAGAGAAGTTGAATAACTTGTAGGACAAACATCCCTTATCTAGTAAATAGGGAACTAGAGTCGAATCCCACACAGTCTGGCTCCAGAACCCATGGAACTACCACACCATCACTGGTGCAGACTGCTATGGCCATTCAGCGGGCTCCTATATCTGTAAGCCACTGATCTCAAACACAAACTTAAACTCACATCTCTCATCATTTTCACTGCTTCCCTGGTCCTCCCGAGTCTTCTGGCACACATTGCTAGCCTTCTTTTGATGTACACCAAGACATTGGTGTCTCGTCCTGAAGAGGGAGACATAAAACACCAAAATTAAAAAAAAAAAAAAAAATACAGAGGCCCATTTGCCTTGCCCCTAAAGGAAAACTCCAGAGCATTGACAATTTGTTAACCGTAGAATCAATATAGAGTAAAGTAAAAGTACTTAAACTCCCAAAAGTCAAATCATGTGACTGATTACCTAATCCATGCTTTTGAGTTAGGATGTTAAACATTTGATAATAAATAAAATCATCTGCCAGCAAGTGCTGCGAAAATGAACATACCCACATTGTATTCGGTTTACAAGAAAGAATTCCACATTCTTCAAGTGTGCATTCTTTTGGTAAAGATGCAGAGGTGAATCTCCGGTTGCATCCTGATGAACTATTTTTTTTTCATTCTTGACATTAAGTCTGGAGAAGCCTCATCTTGAACCTCTGCTTTATATTATTTTTTTTCCCTAACACTAGTGACATCATAATCATCTCCAGGTCCCCAAAGCAGTTGATTTTAGATGGCAATATAACACATTCCAGATATGACAATAGAATATGCAACAAAATGAAAAACTACCCTAGTGTTAGAGAAAGAATTGACAAGCTAAATAGTTATAATGATAGTCAGTAAAATGACTCTTAAAAAGTACATTAACAATTTCTCATCTTAATCTTTTATTTAATTATATGTCTTTTTGGATATGTTTCCAGACCAGTGAGAACATGCATGTGCTTAATCCTCGATAAAGTTACAATGTTTGAGAAAAATATGACACACCTGTTATAGATTAAGCACATGTATAATATGCAGCTATTAAAAGATGTTAAGACTAAAGTCCTAATATTTCAAGTTTTAAGCAATGAGAACAAGATGTGTGCTGAAAATCTGCCAAGTACCTACAAATAATTTTTAAAATGTGATTATATTTTTGGATAGATTCAGGCAACAGGTTGAAAGGATTTAATTTAGAGAAGAAAAGAAAGAAAATTTAAGTTGTATTACAGGTTATGTAATTTTACGTATTGATTTCCATTTAGTTCACAAAATGCACATGTCTTCAAAATGTATTGCATTACACTAAAATACTTTTTTTTTATTAAAAAGACATAGATGGTGATTAGAGACTTTATTAGCATACATACGCTACAGAATAAAAATAAAAACCTAGGTATTGATATGGTACAGGTGTGGACATACTCACATATATGCAGGCTATAATGCAAAGATCTTGCTGGCACCTTAGTTATGGGGACTAATGCAGTCAGTTTATACACCAAATCCAAGTTTAACATTAAAATTTAATTTTATAATCTCAAATATGAAGGACATACATCCCTACTCTCTAAGTTTCAGGAGGGAGAAACTAAGTGAGAAACAAAATAACTTTGCGAATTTTGGTTGGACCATAGAAATACTCTCAAATTTTGGTTGGACCATGGAAATACTTACTCTCTTACCACAAGGACTGCTAAATTTCTGTTTAAACAACCAACAAACTGATGAGTTGAGGGGCTCAGGAAATTCCAGAAACAATCTGGTTGTTTTGCATCTATACTGTTCCCCGCCTCCAAAATGTCATTGACTTTCAGTTTAGTAACTGAAGTGAAAGGACTCAGATTTCAAAGTTATCTTAAATTTAAAAGGGTATTTTTTTCCTTTTTCTTGTTTAAAAAGGCATTATTTTTAATACAAAAAAGATAAGTAGGAGCTCATGGCTCCTTCTCTCTGGAAGCCAATACCAATGTTTCTTACATAAGAGATAAATGCTGATAACAATCATCAATAACTGTTATGTTCTTAATTGTCCTATTTCAATCCATGTTGTCGAAGATCTGTAACATAAAATCTTTGCTAACACTTTAGCTAATTTAAATCCTGTTTCCCAACTGGGTCTTAAAGTTATGAGCAGAAGCAACTGATGAACAGAAATATGTAAGCATTCAGGAGGGGAAAAGGTTACCATTAAAGGTTACTGCCATTTATTTCTGGGGTTAGGAATCTATGGGCAGGAAAGAGAATGTTAATATAAACAGTAATGAAGCTATAAGTTAATTATATACTAACTATACTTATAGGAAAGAAGTATTTTAAAAAAGCAAAAGCGAATTTTTCTCAGGTCTAGGAGAATCATATTTTGAATTGGACTAAAAATTTGCTCTGATGAATAATTTTTACAAATCTGATCCCCCAATGCATCAACCTGGAGGAAACCTTACTATGTTGGGCTTCATACTGGGATCCATGATGCTGTAGCTGCTGAGAACGTCGGTAACAGCCATCTCCAGCCTTCAGGGCCTGCTTAAATAGTTTTTCTGCTTCAGCAATGGTTGTTGCTTCCTCTTCAGCCAACAGAATATAAGCAGTTGCACACCTGTTCATCCAGATAATAGCCACCATCAATTACAAAGCCAAGGACCCGGTAATAGACTGTGGGAGCTCATGCAGAAAGGCAAGGAGTTACGCCAAAACATGCAGAGTGGCCAATTGGTTCATGCACTTGGTTTGTAGTTGCTGACACAAAATAATGGTACAAAAGAAACGTCTATATTTCAGCTTGAGAGGTAGGATGCATGGTGTTAGGAGCATGGGGCTCACGTATGGACTCCACCCTTTATTAGTGTGTCACGTTGGGCAAGTTCTTACTCTGCCTCCCTGATGGAGAACAACATGGAATCTTTGTTCACAGTGTTGTTGTCAAGGGTAAGTAAGGTGATGCATGTAAAGTGCTCAGTACAGTAGCCAGCATGTGGTTAAGTGCTCCATAAATGTCAGCTTGCGATGGTGATAACAGCTGTTATTAAACAGTTCCTTCCAACACTCAAAGTTAGAGGTGCTATATGCAGGTTTACTTTTGTTAACTAAACACAGATTCTCTTCAATCTAAGGATTTGTTCAGGATAAGAAATTCATTAAATCAAGTTATTCATTGAAAAAAAACACACAGTGCTTCAACATCTCTTTACAGTTAGCACTGACTTTCTGCTTCAGGAAGAACCTACAAGTAGTGTTATTTCTGAAGAGCTCAAAATCTGACTCGGCCACAATAGCTAACAAGAGTTAAATCTCATGCCTTCAATAACAACAACAACTACCACTTGTTGCTCAGTATATCTTAAGCACTGTACCAGGCACTTAATATACATCATCTCATGTAATCCTTTCAACAACCCTCTAAAGTATGAAACCAAAAGGATAATTAATGAACAAGGGGAGTTCTTGGGAATTTAAACCTTCCAAAGCATATAAGGAACAATCCACTGCCAAAGAAAGGGAATGTAACAGGGAAGTGGTGAGGGTGTAACAGACCACACAGGTCCTGCACCCATCCCTTCACTCTCCTTCTCCACTGCCTCACTTGTGGCCATTTCCCTACTTATTTCCATCAGACCACAAGAGAGAAAATAAACAGAAAAGTAAAACCAAATGTTACTTTTACTGTCAACAAACTGCAATAGCCAGCTAGGAAAAGGAGGCTGAACTTCACAGCTAATGTGAGATTTGGGGCTACTAGTTAATCTTGGCCTTAAGGAAGGGTCTGTAATTCTTTAGCCAATCTCTCTAATTTCAGGGAGGAACTATCAATGGGGCTTTAAACAATGTGGTGAGGTAGGGAGAAAAATGCCCAGAAAAAAAGCTGCAAAACCAATTTCTACAGATGGCAGCATCCATGACTTGGAAAGAACCATAATGATGCTGAAACTACTCAAGTGATTCACAGGAGAAAATAACTGGGACAGGCATCAGAAGAAATGCTTAAGGCTCCAGATGCCGACGTATAAATATGAGGCAAGGGTAATGAAGTGAAAATTGAGATTGTAGTACTGAGTGGTAGATACAGTATCAGAGGAATTACCTATAAGATTGTAGGTGTTGGGCTGGGAACCCAAGAATGGTTGGGGATAGCTTGCTTGCTTTGCTTATTTATATTTCAAACGGTATTCTTAGGAGGAGAGGCAGAGTAGCCCTACTGGCCAAGAAACATACATCTATGTGGAAACTCATGAATTTGGGGTAGAAACATGCTAAGAGCTTGTGAGTGAAGGAAAAAGGAAAGAGCAATAGAAGTGCTAATGGTTGGGGAGTACAGAACAGACTGCTCAGCTCGATGGAAGATATAGATGATGCATCCTTGTCACAACACAATACACATACAGAAGCAAGAAAGTGTGGTGATGGGGGTGTCAACCATCCAGATATCCACTAGAAGTCTCAATTGGTTAGAAGTAGGGCACCCGACAGGTTCTTGACTTACTTTGGTAACAATTTTATCTCCCAGATGGTAGAGGAAGCAATTAGGGGAACTTCAACTCTGGACCTAATTCTGACCAAGAAGAAAAAAATAGTTGGTAAAATGAAAATTGATAGGAACATTCAGAGAGAGTCACTATGTCATTTCAGAATTCATGGTAATCAAAGAGGGGAAGGTGGACTTCAAAAAATTCAAAGAAAAGAGGCATGATTCAATGGCATGAGACTCAGAAGGAAAATGGCTTAAGAGGGTTGAGCAGCTTCCAAATGTTCAACTGTAACTGCAATCACAAATGATCATCTCAGGAAGAAAAGACAGGCAGCACTTAACCACTATGGCTTCACAGAGATTTCTCCCAGGTCAGATTTTTAAAGGACACACTTTAAAAGATGGAAAGAGGGCATGTAATGATGGTCTGTAAGAGAGTGGAATGAGCTTATAAGAATAATGTCAGGAGAGCTAAAATTCCAAATTAGCTGAAACTTGCCAAAATAATAATAATAATAATAATAATAATAAAGACAAAATAAAATACTAAAGACAACCATTTATTCCCTGTTTTAAAATCATGTTTAATGCCCTATCACCATCCCCATGTCACAAAAGCAAATAAGCAAAAAAAGACAAACAACACAACATCAAAACAAGGAAGTTTATTGTTAACAGCAGTAGATAATAAAGAAAAAGCAAATCTCTCTCCCTCCTATTTTGTTCCTGGCTTCTCTATCAAGGAGAATGACTGTCAGACTGAAAAAGGGGAGAAGAAATTAAACTCTAAACTGGGTAAAAAGATGTAAGACAGCAAATAACTGATCCATTCTAAATGAATTACTGGACTGGATGGGCAAATCCCAGGAAACCAAAAGACCCTGTAGGCAGGCCATGGAATTGCTCTCTGTGGATAGTTGAGGAATCACAAAGAATGGAAAGGTGCTAGAAGATGAGATGATAAATGTAGCATAAATTTTCAAAAAGGGGAAGAAGGCAGACTTCCCAAACTACAGAACACAGTGATTTGGAA
The DNA here is from genome assembly GCF_030222135.1 of Aotus nancymaae. Lineage (NCBI taxonomy): Eukaryota > Metazoa > Chordata > Mammalia > Primates > Aotidae > Aotus > Aotus nancymaae. The sequence goes on from NW_026988413.1 coordinate 39,333,621, forward strand.
AGATACTCTAATGGATTATTAAAGGGATGGTCTCCAAGCACTTTAAAAAGAAAGTAGTGACCACTGGAAGCCAGCTTAAATTTACTAAGAGTAAATAAATCAGATTGTGCTAGCTTAATTTACTCTAATAGATTTACTATAAATTTCAGATCCATAGCTACAGTTGGCATTCTTGAGATCCAAATGGAGAAATATGGGCTGAGTCACAGTGTAACTGGGTGGCTTAGTAATTGAGTGAACAATACAAAAGATAGTGATTCATGAAGACATGAACCTGGAGGGTAGTTTCTATATGTCATGTCACAGGGCTCTATTCCTGGCCCTCATATTTTTCTCAGAAACATGGATGACACACAGAAGGCAGGTATATCAAATTTATAGATGACAAGAAACTGGAAAATAAATATGTTGTATGACAGAATCAGAAACCACAGATCAACTGGTCACAATGGCAGGATTTCCAACTCTAAAGACAATTTGTTTTTTCCCTAAGACCTCTGAAGAAGATTCTGTAACCTTCTTCAGAAAAATCATAACATAGTTTAACAATGACCACTTGGCAAGGATAGTGTTGAGGTGATTCAAGCACCAGATGGGTGGTTGAGCTAAATGACCTTTAAGGTCTCTGCCAACCCTGAGTTTTTATGACTCCAACTTTAAGAATCTTTCTCATTTTCTGAGATCTCCAGAAGAGATTCCCAGCCTTCCTTGGTAACCCATAGAATGTTTAACAACACTCAAGACAGAATTTCCTCTTATCTTTGTCTTACTCTTGAAATATTTTCTAAAATTTTTTTTCTTTTTACCTTTAGGTTGTTATTATGTTTTCCCCACTAGCAGAAGTTCTACTAGAAAATGTTATAATGCAGATGAGCATTGTACATCTGGAAAAATTTCCCTGTCAAAATGTTTTAGATATGTAAAGAATTATATTTATTTTATATCCTCACAATATCCTAGGGATAGCCCTTCAAGAATTTAATTTAGGATCATAGCAAAGTCACTCAATTTCTCTCTAAAATGACTAAAACCACCTCCACATGGCTGTCCTTCATTTTTAAAAAACTTTGTTTAATAAAGTAATAACTCCCCAAATAATCCTCCAATTCAAATGCAGTTTAAGTATCCTATCAATGGCAACTAAATATATTCTGCAAAGGATGAGATTTCCTTTTTAAAAGCAAGATTTTCCCCCACTTACTCATTTATCTCCAAGGCTTCATGAGCTGCAGAAATCCTGGCTTGGGGGTTTCTCTCTCTCCAGGCTTTCTGCATTACTATTTAAGAAAAACAGAAAAAACCAAGTCAATACATATAATTATGTAGACTCAGTAGAGGACAAGAGCTAAATTAGGACCTTCAGCTTAAATTACAAGAAAATATTTCATTACTAAGAGGGTTAGCCAAAATCTCCAAAGTCACATTAATGTATTAATTTGCTATTCCACTGTATTTCAACTGTTGATAGCAAAGCTTTTTTGCTCTCACAAAACTACAGGTTAAGGAAATCAAGAAAATGCACTCTAACAGAGATGTTGCCTGTCTTTTGCATATTAATGTCATTTGTTTCTGGGGAGCATACATTATTTTACACATTTTGAGATGAAATTGCTACTAACCTCTTCTTTCACTTATATACAACATAATTGGTCATTTTCCAAAGCACTTAATACAGGCTCTTGGTGACAGAACATTCTGAAACCATTTCAAGAATCATGTGTGGATCAGTAAAAAATGCTTAGGCTTTTGCTTAACATGTGTACTTATATCCCAAATTTACCTACAAACCTAGCTTTTATACATCAAAGCAGTTTCTGAACATACTGTGGGAAGCTCAACGTTTGGCAATATTTACTGTATGTTTCTACCATAGCAAAGAGTACCATTTTAAAAAGGAGTAACTATCTCTTTATTTATTTTATAAATTTGTATTTTATAAATTATTATTTTAGAGGCTGGGTGTGGTGGCTTACGCCCGTAATCCCAACACTTTGGCAGACCGAGGTGGGCAGATCACGAGGTCAGGAGATCGAGACCATCCCAGCCAACATGGTGAAACCCTGTCTCTACTAAAAATACAAAAAAATTAGCTGGGTGTGGTGGTGCTTGCCTGTCATCCCAGCTACTTAGGAGGCTAAGGCAGGAGAATCACTTGAAGCAGGTAGTCGGAGGTTGCAGTGAGCTGAGAATGTGCCACTGCACTCCAGCCTGGATGAGAGAGCAAGACTCTGTCTCAAAAATAAATAAATAAATAAATAAATAAATAAATAAATAAATAAATAAAATTATTTTAGAGTATGTAGAGTTCCCTTTTAAAAACAGTTTTTCACCAATTTACTTTGCATAAGTTTTATAACAAAAAAATTTCAGTTGAATTATTTGAAACTCAACTAACATACAATGAACACTAAACAATGTATTTGCTCGGATGGAAAAATACATCTGGACTCCAACAGCCAAGGCCATGACGCCAGTTGATGCTAGTGAACCCATAAATTTGCAGATGAAAGTCACCAAAATATATTCATTAATCATTTGAATCCGGTGAATTCCAATTTCTACTTTGAATATCATAAAAGAGATAAGACCCTTCATGCTAACTCAACCAAGAATTTCATTAGCTTCATGTAAGATTTATACTTCTTTAAAATATATAAAACCAACTGTGATTTTTTTTAAAATCATGATTCAAATTATAATGAGGAGACTTATTTCTATATCAATACTTCATTGTGATAAAGGTTTACTTAATTATTTCAGATTTCTGGGTTCTTAGTTAATCAACAATATTTTATTCATTGGCATGTTACAGAGTAGGTATTGTAAAAGCAGAAATCTTGATACTTAAGCCAAAAAAACCCTCCTACTCAGAAGGATGTATGGATTTTTCATACTTGCATCTGCGGGACGCAGATGGTCCGAGTCACAAGTAAAGAATGTCTGGTGGTCCTGGGCAGAGAGATTCATGTCATAGTAAGTAAGAGGCTCTCGTCCTGTCACCCAAGTATACCTGCCAAGGTAAAATAAGATGATTAGACACTTTTGAGAGAGAAAAGCCAAGACCTATAAAATACTAAGCCGCAGAGGCATTGAAATATAGACCATTAACTGAATACTGAAATAGCTTTGCTAATGAATACAAAATATTTTTAAAATCATCTTATTCTCCCTTCAGGAATTATATCAGTCAAAAGAAATAAACATTTTTCCCTGTACTTTTGTCTTAAAATTTGCTAGCCATTGCTAATGAAAATCTTCCCTAATTCATATTATGAATAGACACTTTCCTAAAGCTATTAAAATTCTAATTTGCCTAATTATTTTGCTAAACTAAATTTCAACATAATTTCTATGACATCTCTATAACCATATAGAGGTAAACTTCAAAATGTTTTGACTGTATAATATATACTGAAAAGAATAACTGTTCAAAGAAAAACTCTAAAACTACACATTTTTTTACATTATCCCAAATCTAGTGCTAATATGTTTATAAAACAGAAAAATCAAAACATTTGAGCATAGTATTAAAAAATGGATGCACTAAATAGACTGTTACAATGACCCCTAAATGAACCAGCAAAAACATTTGCTGCTGTCTTTGCTCTCTGAACCAGACCCATTTGTTTCCCAAGCTGTCAAAATGCTTACCGATTATATTCAGCACCCCTAAATAAATTTAGTGGATTTCGCCATACTTTGCATTCTGCAACAAAGAGAAATGCGAAAATGTTACACGTAAGTTCAGTGACACTACAAGCTAATTAATTCAGCAAAACACCCTTCCTGGCCATTTGATAAGATAATTCTATTCTCTATCCTTTACATGGGAAGCAATGTGGAAAAACTCTGGGTGGTTAATCACAAAATGTGGTTCAGGCTCTGGGACTTTGGAAAGTTTTGCCTAATCTCTGTGGGCCTGAGTTTCCTTACTTGCCAAATCAAGGTACATGCCAAAATCAGCTAGTTCATAACTCCTATAATTATTTCAAGAGGTCCAAACTGATTCTATGAATTTACTTTCAAAACCTTATAGATAAAGTATAGGCAGAAGTAAAACTACTTTCTGTTAGTCTAAAATACATCTCACAATAATGTTGTACATGACAAGATAAGCTATAAAGTATAATATGCAAAGAGCTTACAGTCTTAATTTGGGTTCATGCTAACACTGATTTTATGATAATTTACCAGTTTGTTTTGTCTTACAGGAAAGGAATAAGAAAATTAATAAGGTTACCATATTGTAGGGAGAAATGCGATGAAAAGAAATAGTTTCAAAGCATTTTAATATCGTTTACTTACATAGATACATGTACTAATTATCATACTAATAGCATAATGTTAACATGTACTAATAGATCATATCTTTTCATGATACCAAGACCACAGAAATTTAGAACAAAAGGACTTTAACTTAGAAAAACCAATTATTAGCTTTAAGCCTGTGTTATAACGGTAAGCATATGACTAATAAACTACAATTCTTTTCAAATAGTCTATGATTAAGACTTTCTACTGATTCGGAATACTAGATTTTGGATGAATAAGATTTTATCAGAAAATAAAATCAGTTAATAGTATTCAAAACACCTATGTTTGTGTTTAACCAGCAAAAACCACAACCAACAATACATGTACTAAAAAGTGAGCAATTACTGTAGAAATCCAAAGGATATTAAAAGCCGCATGATGATTCATTAGGATTCTACCCTCAGTCCTAGTACATTCAACATCCTTCCATCCACTGAGCATTGATTTGAGCACTCACTGGAGGAATTAAGTAAGCCATCAATTTCAGCATAGTGTGATAATGGAGAACACAAAGCACTCTGGGAACATGTGTGTAATCTAACATTTGTTCAAATAATAAAGGATATACACATAACAGGAATACATGTTTTCATTTAAAGAAGATGCACTTATTTCTAAATTAGGGCAGGATCCCACTTAAAATAATGTTTATAAATAACGGCCCTATATTTTTTGTCACTTAGCTTAACCTGCCATTTAGGAAATGATTTTTGTCCACTTAATTTAGCACCTCTGAATTTTGTTCTTGAGACACTGAGATTTGATGGCTGTCACGTCATATGGCATTAACTAGAAAATGATGCTTCCTGTAATTACTTTTTCTCCCCTTAGAGGAATCACTAACATTCTGACTCCAGATCATGGCTTGAAACACACTGATGAGCCCAATAACCATAATCTCTGCCTTTATGGCTATTATAACCAGCTGGCCAACCACTGTCAACCCCTACTCAGAGAATCTCTTTTTTTTTTTTTTTTTTTTTGAGACGGAGTTTCGCTCTCATTACCCAGGCTGGAGTGCAATGGCGCGATCTCGGCTCATCGCAACCTCCGCCTCCTGGGTTCAGGCAATTCTCCTGCCTCAGCCTCCTGAGTAGCTGGGATTACAGGCACGCGCCACTGTGCCCAGCTAATTTTTTGTATTTTTAGTAGAGACGGGGTTTCACCATGTTGACCAGGATGGTCTCGATCTCTTGACCTCGTGATCCACCCGCCTCGGCCTCCCAAAGTGCTGAGATTACAGGCGTGAGCCATCGCGCCCGGCCCAAAGTGCTCTTCTTAAAGCTTCATGAATATTGCAAGATTTGTATCTAGCATAAAACAAACATGAATATAGACTTATGTATAAGGATGCTTGTGGTAGAATTATTTACTATAAAACAAGGACATTTGGGGAGATGCCTCTCCTCCAATGAATTTCATATGAAATATTAGTAAAAAGGCTACAGCAAATATTTTGTCTCCAACAAATACATTATTATACTACACGGAAAGATAAGCATTGTTTAAACATCAACAGACAAATTACAAAGAAAACTGTCTTCAATTAAAATTTCAACTCATATGTCAAGATGCAACTAAAATTATTTCTAAACAAAAAATAACTCCAAAGAGAAATCATGTATATACCTAAAGTATTCACTGAGCAGTATCTAAAGATGCTCTTTATTTAGGAAATGTCACAATACAGCCAGCAGGGGGTGCAGCAAACATTGTGAAATACTGCTTTTATGACTTCCATTAGAGAACTGAACTTAAAAAGAAATCCGTGTTAACATTGTGTCATATATGTGTGCTGTATTCAGTTTTTTAACTATCCCCAAAACTTAGAAAAAAGTATCTAAGTAATTATAACAGATGTAAACTGTTCCAAGTGAGAACAAAACATGTGAAGAAGAAGTACCTAAGAAATGTCATTAGGATGCCCTTTAAATAGAAGGTGTAAGACAGGTATATTTTTCACTTAAGAAACAAGCAACCTAGAGATCAAACATGAACACATGTCAAAGTTGTTTTGCTTTAAATTAGGTCACAGCTACATTAATTTCTTCTTTGTCACTCTGTTCCATAATCTTATCTTGACTGCAAAAACTCTTAGTCTAGAATCACTCTAGGGAACATACCTCATAAATATCAGGCTGCCTGATGGTTTAGTGATATGGACAACAGATGTAAATGCCAAGCATATTAGAATATGAAGATTTAAGTCAGGAAATTAAACTCAGATCTCCAGAAGGTAAGAGTTTCTTGTTTGTTCCTTTAAGGAATAAATTCCTTATTTCAAATCATATTTAAAATTTTACCTCCAAAAGGAATTTTCCATTCTCCATTAACATCAACAAATTTAGTGCCCTCAAGATGCACCAGAAGTTGATTGGGGCTTCATCAAGAGCTTGCTAATATTATTAATAATATAGTTAAAAATATGCCCTCGATACAACAAACATGCTCTCTATAGTTCCACACTCAGCAATGCACAGTACAGTCTCTACTCACAAGGGCTGACAGAAATGTTCCATCCTCAGCACACATGCAAGAATGAAATTTAAGAAAAAGGGCAGCAGCAATTATTGGAATAGCACTTGTTTAGTTCCGAAAGTCTGCAGAAGAGATTCACAACTTTGTCATAATGAGATCATTACAAGTTTCTGTGTGAGAGACAAAGAATCTAAAGAATAATGCTTACTATCTACAGGCTAAGTACTACAGCTAAGTACTAAGTCTAAAAGTAAGCTCTAATCCTTTTTTTTTTTAGCCCTCCCTCTCACTATTTCCCTACTAAAATCTTTCAACACAATCATACTTACTTCATGTATCTTCTTTCTTTTCTTTTTTTCCTTTTCGAGACCAAGTCTCACTCTGTTGCCAGGCTGGAGGGCAGTGGTGCACTCTTGGGTCATTGCAACCCCCGACTCCCTGGTTCAAGCAACTCTCCTGCCTCAGCCTCCTGAGTAGCTGGGACCACAGGTGAATGCCACCATGCCCAGCTAATTTTTGTATTTTTAGTAAAAATGGGGTTTCACCATGTAGGCCAGAATGGTCTCGATCTCTTGACCTTGCGATCCAACCACTTCGGGCTCCTAAAGTGCTGGAATTACAGGCATGAGCCACCATGCCTGGCCTATTTCATGTATTTGCATACTCAACTATTCTTCTAGAATGCCCGTCCTATCACTCATAAGACCGTGTGGTTTAAGCATGTATTGAGTGGCTAATTATGCATTAATCTCTAAATTAGGCCTTGGCTTACAAAAAAAAAAATAACAGCTTGTTTTAGAGGAACATTTAGCCTTGGCAGAAAAGTACAAAGGGTATTGAACTAACTGGCACCCATCTAAAGAAGCTCCACAGAGGGAAGAAATATTCTCAGAGAACCATAGACTTTTCCCTTTGTCACAATACTCAAGGGAAGAGAACTCAATTCTCATAAAACAAAACAAAAGGCTCTAAAGTCACAGGGCTTTTAATCACACAGAAAATATTACTCTACATCCAACTTAACTCTGAAAGCATGTTTCTAAAATTAAAAAAAAGACAGAAAATCCCTAGTCATAGGCACTTCAAAAGTTATAAATTGCTAATTCATGGCCCAGAAAATTTTCTTATACTAAAAAGTTACCACTTCTTCCCAGAATCTAAAGTATGGATAAGTACTTTATGACAATGTTATTACAAACAGTAGTAGCAGCAACTTTTGTTGTTGCTATGAGCTTGATTTTCATTGATAATTTCTATAAAGGGGCTTAAAGCTCAATTTATCTACATTCCTTACATAAATTAGTTAGGGGTATATATTACACCCTTTTTACAAAAGTAAAAAGTACAGAAAAGCTAATTTCCCTAAGGTCCATGATAAATGAGATTAAGGCCTAGTGTCCAGACTGCCCCACTCTTATCCATTATATGCAACAAACCTGTTAAACCCTGCAACATCATATTTTGAAAACATTTTGAGTCCATCAGTTAGATTTTTCACTAGAGAAACTGTTTTTAAAAATTCCCCTGGAAAAATTTAGAAACTTTTTAAAAACACTTTTAAAAATTTTAGTTCCAAAGTACAACAAAAAAGCATGCTAGCTAAAGTTTCACTGGATGTATTATGATAAAATTAACCCCAAGCCAGTCAATTTCTGACAAGTGATTGTGCATGTATTTATTAGCTTTGATATCTCAGAAATGAATACCCAATTCTCTACATTATTTAGATCAATTTAAAGCAATCATTATGAGTAAAACTATCTACATTCTTAAATAATTAAGCTTTAACTGTTCCATAACTTCAAAATGTTATTTTGAAACAATGATTAGAAGTAATCATTTTTGTGATTTCTTCAAATCACAAATCACATTTTTGTAGGCAGCTTTCAATTCAACAAATATGTTACTATCTCAAATGCTTTATGAAATAAGAAAATTTGTAAGTAAATGTGAATTTTAAGACCATTTTTTGGGTCTGCTATTCGAGATAATGTACTACGTTCTTCAAGAATACTGTTAAGATGGTTAAATCTTTCACAGCATCTTCCATACATTTCTCGTTGGTCATTTTTCACCTAAGTCAACCAATCCTACCAAATAATGTGGAAATTGCGAAATAATTTTATTAAATAAGTGTTCACTATCTACTAAAACTATTTTAGGTATTATCACCATTTAACTGGAGATCTTATTTGTACTAGAGCACAAATTTTAGCGGCAAAAGGTTTAAAAAAGATGTGACAAACACTGGCTAAGACAATCACTTTGAACACATCCATTAGATTTAAGTGAGTTTACCCTCATAGAGATTATTAAAGAGCAGCTCGAAAGGTCCTTGACATATAGCATTTTGCAATTGTGCTGAAGGATATATTTGAAATGCAAGCACTCAATGGCCTGGATATAAAAGAGTCACTCAGCTAGTGAGTAAGCCTGGCTAACCACACACCCATACCACCAAGTGACTGCCATTCTCTACAATCATATTTATAGAGAAATCAGATCATCTGGGCACACTGCCAAATGGCTATCCTCTGACTTGAAATTTCCACATGACCTCATTTAATATTCAAATGACTCTATGCAGTAGATATTACTGCTATTCCCATGTTTGCAGATTAAGATACTAAGACGTGGGAAAGTTAAACAACTTGCCCAACGTCACACACAGAAGATTAGGACCACATCTGTCTGACCCCAGAGCCAAGCTGTCAACCACTGGCAATCCTGCCACTGAGCTGTTCCTACATTAAGTCAGGTTAATGTCACTTCAGAAATAATGTCATTCACCGCAGTACAGAATTTTTCCAAAATTATTATTTTAATTCCTTAATAATTATGTTAATCTTGGTTTACAGACCTCATAGAGGCTCTGGACAAGGTCAATTCAGTTTTTTAAAGTATTTAAGAACTTAGACTGTGAAGTAACACTACCCAGTTATCCGCCATGTGACCCTGGGCAGATGACCACCTTTCTATACCTCAGCTTCCTTAACTACAAAAGAGAGATGATAATAATACCTGCTTCCTGGGGCTATTGTGAGGATTACAAGAGATAATATCATGTAAAGCTGATAGCAGACACTAAGAGTGGTAGTTATTATCATTGGAACCAAATGGCTTCCTATGGAGAAAATTATTTGTTCTAGTGTTAATGAGAATTTGGGATCTATAAAGGTCTTAAATATTTTTTTTTACTCTACCTGAATTTCTTCATCTCCATTGTTTTTATTATCTGTATTCAATCAGTGCTTAAATTGCTTCTAGTCCCATAATAAAATTGAAGAATTTAGAATATATACATTTATATAGAATTGTTAAAATTATCTAGAAATTGGAATATATATATATATATATGTATCTTCTGAAGATTAAATGAGATTAAAATGAGATTATTTGTGACAGAAACACAAATGACTATAAAGTTTGTTTAAAGATCCAGTTCTATGCAAGAGGCTATTAAAGTATCTTAGAGAATTTAAACTTGACTTTGGCAGGGATACTTTTCATGTGACAGAGCACTCTCCACTTTTCCCATTATCCTGAAGAAGGTAAACACTGCAAACCTTTGTCTTTATGGCATCTTATTTGAGAACGGGGCTGGGCACGGTGGCTCTCGCCTGTAATTCCAGCAGTTTGGGAGGCCAAGGCAGGTGGATCACGAGCTCAAAAGTTCGAGACCATCCTGGTCAACATGGTGAAATCCTGTCTCTACTAAAACTACAAAAATTAGCTGGGTGTGGTGGCAGGTGCCTGTAGTCCCAGCTACTTGGGAAGCTGAGGTGGGAGGATTGCTTGAACCTGAGGGGTGGAGGCTGCGGTGAGCCGAGATCATGCCACTGCACTCCAGCCTGGTGACAGAGCAAGACTCTGTCTCAAAAAAAAAAAAGAGAACAGGGCAAATTATCAAACAGATGTTCTCAGAAACCCAAATTCAGAATGTTTCTGGGCCCTTTTAAATCCCTATTCATCATCAGCTCATAAACTAAGCTGAATTAAGAAATGGCAGTGAGAAACATGGTGATGTGGCAGAATATATAAGCAGGATTTATTAGAAACTGCAAATTTGGGAGGAAAACAGCAGTTTAGCTCCCAAATAAAGCAAAACTAGTAAAAAGGAAACAAATGTTAACTTCAGCCAAACAATCTGAAGTTTGACTGAAGTAAGAAACTATATAATTAACTACATTTCTCCACTGGCCCACAGATAAAGATCACTGCAAATTTTGAGCAAGTCTGCATTCAGGCCATTTTGTACAAATCCAGAAGTTTAAAAATATATGCACAATCTGCCTGTAACCATAACAACCCTTCTCACTCCTCACTCCACCACCCCCATCCCAAATCGTTCTTAGGTAGGCCATGTTTTTCAGCTTCTATTCCAAACAAATTATTCCTTAGGGAAAGAGAATTGAATTTTAATATAGAACAATGTTTATAAACTGATATTTTCCATGTAGTCTTAGTTTTTTCGAGGATTTACTCAAATAATCAATAAAATACAATTACACTGCCTTTGCCAACATCCATGGGACTTTGTTAGCCATGTTGTATTTCATGTACAATTCAGCAAAGGGCCATCTTATGATGCTCCATGAAAAATCAATAGATTCACCTTCTGTTATTAAAGCAACAGTCGTTTTATTATTATGAAGGCAACGGGAATTTTTAAACAAGTTTAAGAAAACACACTAATAACCCTCAGATCTAGACCTTCTTGATACTTAGCATTTGAAATGAGACTATGAAATAGAAAGTGATTAAAAGTAGAGATAAATTCAGACAATGCACCTTTTTATTATTTTTCTTATTCAAAAATCAAAATCACCACAAAAAAACCAGAAACAGACAATAGTATTATACTGATATTTCCAAACTAACATACATGTTTGTTTAGCTGAGTCAGCCAACTATCAGAAGCCCAAATATCAAGAAGTGAGCAGACTGAGACCTAAATATACTTAGACAAAGTTAATTTTCATTTTTCTAAGGATAACTATTATGTTAGGATATCAGATAATAAATGCTATTATACAAGAAATGAATGGAAATATAGAATGCATAGTAGGCACTCAGTAAACACTAGTAGATATTAATATTAATTGAATACTAGTAGGCAATATTATCAAATTCGTAATGATATCCGAAAGCTCAGTCTTAGCCAGGCAAAAGATACAAACAAAAGTGAGAATTTCCACAGGTTATCCTCAGTAAATGAATTCATTTCTTCCATGATAATTGCGGAATCTTGTGTCTAACTAGATCTGACCACATCACTCCTCTGCTTAAAAGGTATCATTGGTTCCCATTCCACTGATGATAAAGCCCAGATTCCAGATTCCTTAGCACAGCACGAGCTGCTTGCCAACTTTGGCTTCTATCACATTGCAGTCCCTTTCCCATATGTCCTATTTGCTAGTCATATGAAGTCAATTTTTATTTCTTGAACATGCCATGTTTCTCATGACGCTATGCCTAGAAGTCTCCTTTTCCCTTAATAATCCATCCAAATCACTATCCAAATCAAATGTCACTTCCTGGGAAGCCTTCTCTGATAGTCTGTACACTATCTGTCTACTTCTGTTAATTTTTAATATTTTTACCTTTAGCAACACTTTTCAAATTGCATTTTAATTTTTAAGGTAATGGCTTTATTGTAGTATCTCTAGCATCTTGCAGTGTCTACTATTTCTTTGAAACTCAATGAATCAACGCATGAGTACATGCAAGGCCTGTACTTTCTCCTCTTATAAAACAGGTAAGAAGAATTTCCTAGCTCACTCTCTTCGTCAACTCAGTAAACATTTCCTAAATACTTCTTATGAACCTAGTCTTGTATAGGTTTTTATGAATATGATTTTTTTTTTGTTTTTGAGATGGAGTTTCGCTCTTGTTACCCAGGCTGGAGTGCAGTGGTGCAATCTCGGCTCACCACAACCTCCGCCTCCTGGGTTCAGGCAATTCTCCTGCCTCAGCCTCCTGAGTAGCTGGGATTACAGGCACGCGCCACCATGCCCAGCTAATTTTTTGTATTTTTAGTAGAGACAGGGTTTCACCATGTGAACCAGGATGGTCTCGATCTCTTGACCTCAAGATCCACCCGCCTCGGCCTCCCAAAGTGCTGGGATTACAGGCGTGAGCCACCGTATGAATATAATTTTTTTAAAGGCAAAGTTCTTATCCTCATGAAAAAACTCTGTCTATTGACGGAGACAAAGTGATGAGTGCTTTGGGTTGTATGAGGAAAACATACAAACCTATGGAAAACAAAGGAGGAGATCCTGACCCAAGCTGGGAAAAGTGGTTTGCTCCTTGAAGGAGAGAGCACCCGTTCTAAAACTTGAAGGATATAGAAGAAGAAATTTTAAAAGCCACATTAGGTACTTTTCTTCTTCCTCTCTAGAATAACCCATCCACATTTCATAATTGTCTAACCAGGTTATAAGAATCAAGGATCAGTATATATATAAATTTTGTTCCAGATCTTAAGTCAATACACTTTTAACAGACTCTGCCAGCCAGCCATGAGTAGTACTAGGGACCTCTTGGTACAATTTATTTTATCTTAAAGGGTACACATGTGAAAGACGGCACCACCAGCCAGGTAACCAAAGTGTCTGAGACTGTGTAAACTCATCCACTTTGTGAAAGGAAAAGAAACCTCTGCAAAGCAAAATATTACTTTATTCAGCTACTATAATAAATGCTGTTTATTATTCTAATGAGGAATATTGATCATTCTGTCACCAAGCATGAGCAGTGGTGGATAATTGCTAGCACTTTACATCTGCTATGAATACCCCACAGATTAAATGTGCTCTTGTCTGACTTGAGTTACTATAGCCTTTGAATGACAAAGAACATCATAGAAAATTAACAAATTGAAAACAAAAAGCATCCTCATTTGAGACCATTTTTATAGTGAATACATTCATATTTTCATTAAAGTCTCCCTTCTCTCTCTACTTGATCTGAATCTCTTGACATCATTTCTCAATGCAATGAAGAGTTCATACCCTTCCCATTGTCACTATTTTGCCATCTTAGTGGATGCCTTGATTAAGCCTTATTCATTTTATGAATGTTGATGCTATTCTTAGCGCTGTAACAGCAGCTTTGTTTCAAAGAAATAGTAGACACTGCAAGATGCTAGAGATACTACAATAAAGCCATTACCTTAAAAATTAAAATGCAATTTGAAAAGTGTTGCTAAAGGTAAAAATATTAAAAATTAACAGAAGTAGACAGATAGTGCACAGACTATCAGAGAAGGCTTCCCAGGAAGTGACATTTGATTTGGCTGGTGATTGAGATGGATAAATAAGGGAAAAGGAGACTTCTAGGCATAGCGTCATGAGAAACATGGCATGTTCAAGAAATAAAAACTGGCTTCATGTGACTAGAAAATAGGACATATGGGAAAGGGACTGCATTGTGACAGAAGCCAAAGTTGGCAAGCAGCTCGTGCTGTGCTAAGGAATCTGGAATCTGGGCTTTATCATCAGTGGAATGGGAACCAATGATACCTTTTAAGCAGAGGAGTGATGTGATCAAATCTACTTAGACACAAGATTCTGCAATTATAGTGGAAGAAAATGAATCTATTCATTGAGGTTTGAGAAACTATGGACAAGGAAGCTATAGCATCAGGTTGGGAACAGTGACCTAAATGACCATTTGCTAAGTCAAATGGGAAAAGATAACATTAGGCCAGCACAGCAGCTCACACCTATAGTCCCAGCACTTTGGGAGGCCAAAGCGGGCAGATCACTTGATCACAAGAGGTTGAGACCAGCCTAGACAACACAGCAAAACCCCTTCTCTACAAAAGACAGAATAGAGGCAGCAAACCATCTGGTTATGTATGCACCTATGCAACAACCCTGCATGACCTGCACATGTACCCCAGAACCTAAAGTAAAATTAAAAAAAAATTAGTCAGGCATGGTGGTACACACCTGTGGTCTCAGCTATTTACTAGGCTGAGAGTTAGGAAGATTACCCGAGCCTAGGAGGTAGAGACTGCAGTGAGATGAGATCATGCCACTGCACTCAAGTCTTGACAGAGCAAGCCCTTCACATGAAAAAAGGGGTAAAATTAGTAAGATAAGCATTTCCTTTCCCTAGGATGTTCATACCCTCCTTCTCTAATACAGGTTGCCAACTCCATGGGTAAATGAACTGCATTCTTCTCTGAAGACTAATGTTTAAATAACAGCATTCTTACTGTCTTAGTATGAGTAACAATAATTTAGTAAGTGTAAGCAAATAATGTTGCAAACTGAAGGAAATTCCATACCTGAGACACTTTGCCTATTGGAATCTGAGTCCCCGTTACTGGAATTAGAATTGTTGGAAGAGTTGTTGTCAACCCCTCCCAGAAGGGGGCGCAAGTGGCTTACTGAGACTTGTTCAATGAATGAAGTTCCATACTTGCGAAAATACCACCATTCAAATATCTAGAACAGAAAAATAAGCGTGTTTATGGTCCCTGTTATCATTTATGACTTCTGTATACATGCCCATAAAATACGTTACGTTTACATTATTCTATCCACCTTAAGTACGTAATTTTTATTTCAAAAATTGTTTATTCTAAAAATTAGATTTTAGGAAAATTAATAACATTTAAATTCTTAATGTTGCTTTCTCTGCTTAATACTGGTTTCGAAACACTATAATATCAATCAGCGGATTTAATATCAAACAGCGGATTTAAAAAAACGCTGTTAAGAACTATTCAATACAACTTTTCTCCAAATTTATATATAATATGCAAATAAAATCACCACAGCTGAAAGACAATTACAGAAATGTACATAAATCAGTTTTTGAAATATGACTTATGAAATATTCCAGTTCTTTGCACTTTAAAATCTGATAAAAACCATACCTGTAAAAAATGCTTAAGAGTAACATTTGTGTGTGGAGCGGGGGGCAGGGGGCGGTGTTTGGTAAGACCTTCTTAGAAAGTTACTGGTTTTACAGAACAAAAGAATGAGATGTATCCTATTTCCCACATGGATAGCACCCAACCACTGAGGTTCAGCATTATCCCACTTGCAGAGAAGTGCTTCATAAACACAAGCATCTGTTGTACACCATTAATGTTTCCTAGTTCACAAGTCTACTAATTGTTATGTACTGTGAATTACAAAAGAGAAAAGAAATAACTTTCAGTAATGAAAAAACAATGATGCTTACATGATTAGACTGAAGTCAGGATTTCCTAAGCACTGGAAAAGCAAGTGACCTCCCCCAACCCTTCTTACCTGACCTCTCTGCCTCTCTACAGTGAACACATCCTACCACTGCTCAAAGTGGCTCTCTCCCACATCCTTTTCTCTCCTCCCTGACTGCTTGGTGGTTTCCTTAGGCAGTCACAAATCATTCCATAGAAGAATTTTAAGAATCAACCATATCCCAGAGTCTCATAGGATTAGCTACATTTTTTTAACATAAAATGTGCAATTAACATAGAATTATCTTTATCCTTACTTATTCCATAAAAACAAGATTATCTCCTCTGGAATGGACTTTGGGCTATAATTTTAAAACTGATGTTTTCTCTCTTTTGTTGTAGTAAAGGTTTCTAAAAAGACATAAGGAACATTATGAACGACCAGAAGGAAGTATCAATCAAACGAAATGTTTCCAATCCCAGAATAGGACATCTTGATTTAATCGCAGGTAGTTACTCTTTCTGACTACAGAGTATCCCTTAAATGAAATGCTGGGAACCAGAAATGTTTTGGATATTGAATATTTTTAGAATTTGGAATACGTGTATCACACATCACACTGGTTGAGCATCCTTAATTCAAAAATCCAAAATCCAAAAGGCTCCAAGGAGCACTTCAAGTGTTATGTCAGCACTCACAAAGTTTCAGATTTTGGAGCACTTAAGATTTCATATTTTCAGATTTTATTGTGAATTATCACGTGAAAACATTCAAGTATTTTCTCTGGGCAGAGAGGGCTGAATAAACTATCAAGTTAAGAAGGGACAAGACTAATTTGTAACATTTGTAATGACTAGGAATGGGATTTTGCATAAAGGAAGAAAGTTTGGGAATGATAAATTTACACACCATGGATCTAGGGGGGCGTCTATAACCCCTGGTGAGTTATTATCTGAACGTCAGTTTCTTCAACTGTAAGTGGAAATCAGATTTATTATTTATCTCAAAGATCTTCAATTTTCATACTAACCCCATATAAAACACCTAATTCAGTGCCTGCTGCAGTTGGTTTTCAAGAGTAATACCAAAGCTACCATTTATGATGTTAATGATGCACATGCCTCCCATGGGCAGCCCACCTCACATACTGCCATGAGGCACCCCTCTTTACGCCAGTCTACAATTGAGGTTAGTACAGCATTTTGCCTGTTACTAGACAGTTGGTAGAAAGTACTGGAAATTATCATGACAAAGGGTAATAATACTCACTGTACAGTCCTGACCACTCAACAAAGCCCTAGATTCATGGCTTTGCCTTTATTAAAAGAGAAGTAAGACTCCAAAGGACCCAGAACATTCTTTGCCCCAAGTGGTTTTTCTGCTGTCTATATTGTGCTGCTGGTGCACCTGCCAGTCCTTAGTTCATTCATTCCATCACACAGTACTACATGTTCCACACCAATCATAAGCTATGCTCCAGGATCACAAAGACGTGGCCCCTGCCACTACAAGTGTTTGTCACGATCCATAATACCTCTCACAGGTTGCTCCAGCCATGCCTACGCCCATTACACACACACAAACCTTGGGTTTCTTCAGATTTGTCAGTTCCTCCAGCAGAACCATAAAGTGTCAGTGCTAAAAAGGACCTTAAAGGACTCTGCAGAGTCCACTTATAGATGCAGAATGAGGACTACCCATCAAGGTACAATGACCTGACTAAAGTCACATAGCCAATTAAATAGTCACTTAGCCTGAAGCCCCTGCTCTCTGTCACTATGTTACCAAGGCCCTAAAACAAGACTTTTTTTTTTTTTTTTGGAGACAGAGTCTTGCTCTGTCACCCAGGCTGGAATGCAGTGGCACGATCTTGGCTCACTGCAACCTCTGCCTCCCAGGTTCAAGCGATTCTCCTGCCTCAGCCTTCCGAGTACCTGGAACTACAGGTGTGTGCCACCACACCTGGCTAATTTTTTGTATTTTTAGTGGAGACAAGGTTTCACCGTGTTAGCCAAGATGATCTCGATCTCCTGACCTCATGATCCGCCTGCCTTGGCCTCCCAAAATGCTGGGATTACAGGTGTGAGCCACCGTGCCCAGCCAACAAGACTTTTTTACAGTTCCCTTGTTTCATGTAAACAGACAGATGTAACCTATCATTCCCTTTTCAAATCTTTACTACCAAGTGCCCTCTGACACTGTCCCTCTGTGCTTTATTAGTTATAAAAAAACCAATCCAGAAGTAGTCTATCAAATGGGACCAGATTATTCATCCTAAGGTAAAAATGACTCCTATTAACTGGACATTTGCTTTATAATAGGTGATAGACTTTCCAGCCAGTATTTCTAATGCAGTAATAATAGTCCTCAGTAAAGACTGGGTCATTCATGCAGCTGTTTGGGAAGGAAAAGGGGGGTCTTCTCAGGCCTGTCGTATCACTGCAATAGTACAACCCCTGCTGTGTACAGAGAACATAAGTATAAAGATGGACCTCTGCTGTGTACAGGGGACACTAGAATAGAAAAGGACCCTTGTCCTAATATATATTGAATGAACAACTAGGAAAGAAAGAAGGGAAGAACTCAAAACCTTCTGGAACTTTAAACACAGTGTTCTCATCTAGGGTCTTAGCATAAGAATCTTTCCATTATCCTGAAACATGTCAGGCTTTGGGCAAGCACCTCACAGTATTTTAAAAGAGCTGCACAGATCCAAATGGGCAGATGGTGTTATTTAAGGTGCACATATTTGGTGTCACTTTGAATTCTTTTCCCTGGTGCATACCTACAATGTAAACAGCAAAACTCTCATAAACAAATTTAGATTTTAAAAGTACTTCTTGGACATGCTAGTAGCTCAGTGGGCCTGCCACAGCGGAACAAGTTTTTAGTCTGACAGATAACCAAAAAAATTAAAATATAAATATGCATTTCATAGTCTTAAAAACTTAACCACTCCTGTGCTTTTTTTCTATTCATGCTCTGCCCCTAAGAGGGTGAAGTAAGATGAGAACTAAAAAGTATCAAGTGTGTTGGGCATTTAGGAAGTCAATAGGGACCTTATCATTTAGTTTAAAGGCAAAACCCCTTTAAACTAGATAGCCAGGCTATGTGATCTTGGTTGCTTTTCTGGATCCTTTGGGGCTTAGTTTTCTAATGTGTAAAATAAGGTCACTGTAAGCAATTGGTTAATGTCGGATGAAGAGAGGGAGAGAGAAAGGGAGGGATGACTAGAAGACTGAATGGAAGGATAGTTGGAAGGTTGACTGGATGGATGATAAGGGCTGGCCTGGTTGATGTAATGGGAGATTGTCTAAACGAACAGCAGGATCAATAAAAGGTTTTGTGTTCATTTTGTTATGAAAAAGAGATGCTCATACATATTTGTGTTAGGGGAAAAAAATCCAGTGGAAAGAGAGAAACTGAAGGTCGAAAAGACTACAAATAACCAAAAGACATGATGCCAAGTAGGAAGCACATCCCATTTACCTTCACCACTTCTTGCTCTAAGATAGGAAAAAAGAGAAAGAAGAATGAATAGGTGGAGACATTCTATTTTGGAAAGTAGAGTGTGTTATAAGCTGTTTCTCAGGTTAGAAGGTAACAATAGGATAAAAACTGGGTGACACTGATCTCAGTGGAGGTGCAGGTAAGGTTTATTTTCTGGAAATAAGGGAGGTGGGGATGGAATTGGGAATGTGAGGGTTGAGGAAGTGGTTTGGACCTGTATCTTACAAGGCAGAAGGGCCAAGAACTATACTTGGGGTCCAGATTATATTTAAAACAAAGATCCATTTGGCAAGGACCCAGTGACCAATGCCCAGAGATCTCCTCCATTATTATTTGACAGAAGCAGAGAAGATAACTAAGGAGCACCGGGGCTGTGAGCAGACCCGTTTCCAGCTGGCCTAAGTTTCAAACTTGTCTCATGTTTACCTGCAGGGAACAAAAATCTGACAAAGGTACAATAAACAAGGCCCTCCCATCAATCTTGCAGACCTAAAAGTAGACTCTTTGCTCAAGAAGCCTAGCTTCTTCCTACTCAATAAGTCCTCTTCTTTTGAATTGCATATTCTATATATAAAACAGTTCATGTGTCAGGAATTTCTCTATGCCCTATTAACACACTCAAAAATGCTTCCAGATTCCCCCATAGCAAAAGTGTAGTAATTCCACACCAACGCCATTAAACCCGTGAGAAATACGAAGATGACAAAGCTTGAAACTGACTAATTGCTTCTTAAGAATTAAAGTAGACAATGATGTCACAGGAGGATTGATACGGTGACGGTAGAGACTGAAGAAGGAATATGAAACTTTCTGGCAGTCTACTCCTAGATAGATAGATTGCCAAATCACTGCCTCCTTTAAGTCTTCAAAAATATATCTGGTGGTAAACAGGGTTTTTGGCAAAAGGGGATTATCTGGGCTTAAGAAGATAGGCCTAGGCAGTTGGCATGTGTTACAGTAATACCTGTAACATTTTTAGCTTCCTTTTTGAATCCTAAAGTATATCATTTTTACCATATTGACTCTTTCAAAGTCCTTCCTAATTTCTCATGACAGACACAACACTTTTCTTTTTTTTTATATACTCTAGGTTTCTGTATGTTTTGTTTAGGAATATGGAATAGCTACAGAGTAGGTCTTGGCCTCCTGCTTCCTAGATCTCAGCCAATCCCTCCTCAGCTACCTGTTCCCCTAAACAGTTGTGGGGGCTATGTAAACTGGTATTGTGCCCTTTCACCTGCCTTTTTGGCCACCTGTTGCCAAGGCTTTAAGAAAACACAGGGAAGTAAGGCTCTCTTCAAGGTCAACAGCCAATGATCCACCCCCACCTCAGTGTCTCTAAGTTCATAGAATGAGAGTTTCCATTGCAGCATTAACTACTGAGGCCTAAAAGGGAGGGTAACTCTCCTGAGCCAAGTCATGGAGACCACTGAGAACTGGGAGAAGCCAGCCTGTGTCATTCCTCTTAAGCCCTGCCAGCTGTTCTCCAGGTTCCTCCTCTATAGAGTCTAATTCAGCTGGTCTGGGTGGTGCTTGGAACCCATCATTTTAAACAATCTCCCAGATAATTCTGATGCAGTCAGTTAATTCATTTACTCCGTGGATCTTATGTGCATTCACCTGGCATTTTGTATACAGTAATACACAAAAACACAGATATGGTTCCTGCCTTTGTGATGCTTCTATTCTAAAGAGGAAGAAGACAATAAATGATCACACAAATAAAATATAATCATAATTGTGCTAGGTATTAGTCTATGTTTTAGGCTGGACAAGGCCTAACCCATGGCCAATCAGAAAAAGAAAAAATGTTTCCTCCAAAGAAGGTTGCAGGCTTCATCCTCCCTCTTTCTTTTCCCTTTTCGTTCCTTTTCCTTTTTCTCTTCTCCTTCCTTCTCCCCACTCTCTTTCTTATCTACCTGACCCACTTCTGTGTGTCTGTTAAAATGAAAATATCAACTGCTACACCCTGCTGCTATCTACCTTCCCAGGCAAACTTTATGAGAGGCAGAAAGATGCTGGGGCAGAGGTGGAAATTTAAGTTCTAGTCTTTACTCCATCCTTACCTAGCAAAGTTATGTAGGCAAGTCACAAGTTTTCTGAATGCCTAGTCCTTAGGTCTTTACTGATTTAAAGTGGATCGCTTCTGAGCATCCCTGCTTCAGCACTGTAATTACATGTCTTTCAAGTCTCTCAATTTGTGCTAAAATGTAAGCTGAAAACCCCAAAAAGGCAGTTTTGTCTCTCTATCTGCCATTAGCTCATTCACCTTCTTCATTTTTGCCATATCTTATCATTAATCTGTTCCACTTAAATGCTCATACCCACAATCAGTCTATGACAGGCATCAATCTACTTTCTTTGCCTGACACGTGATCTCCTGCAGAAGAACATTACCTTTTGTGGTGAACTCAAAAAGCTGTAATCCAACAAGGCTAAATGAGCCTGTTTCCTCTTATTGCCTGCAGGCTCCCCAGTCATCTGGCCCCCACAGCATCTCTCTCATTCTTTATTCTAGAGTCAAGAGGCAAGGTACTTCAGAGATGACACGGCTTGATATTTATGTGCTGCTTCCCACCCCAAGCCCCCAGGAGCCCTTCTAATCAAGTTTCCCTGAGTCTTTTTCCACTCTTTGTTCCAGAATCATCATCATTTTGGGTGATCCATATGCAACTATCAATTAAAGTGCTACCTGAAGTGCAGTTCAAGTTCTTGAGATGGATAAAAAAGAGGTGAAAGGAAACAGCAATCTTCATCTCCACTTCCTTACTTTTGAATAAGAGGGGATGGAAGGCAAGGCCAGAGAGATCCAGGTTCAAATCTTACCATTTATCTGCTTTATAAACTTGGCTAAATTATTTAAACTTTGTGTCTGTTTATATTCAGCAGAGTAAAAGCACTGGTACCCACCACTTAGAATTTCAATAAAAATTAAATGAAATAATATATGCAAAGTGCTAAATACAGTACATCTAGCACGGAGTGGGAACTCAATAAATGTATCTTTTGTTACAACTCATTCCTACTCAATTGTCATCTGCTACCACTTTCCCAAAAACATACTTCTTGTACATTTAATCCATGAACTAATTATTATATTTACTTTTCTGATTTTATCTATTTCCTGTTCTTGATTCTGACTTTTAAAAATTATGTTCTGGATGCCTTTTAAAAATAACCTCTCATACTCACACACACACACACACATATGTACATATATGTATATCAATATACATATCCTGTATCCCATTAAAATGTGTATCAATCCATGTATCACTATTAAAATAAATACACACACATTTTAATAGGAATATAGGAATCTATGTATAAATTTCAACACAGCATACAGAATTTTATGCATCTATCAACATTCTGAGATAATTAAGGGGAGCATTTTCTGCACATATCCACCTTACCTCTCTCACAAGTGAAGCAAAACCCAGGGATTTTCTCCACTGAAATACACACTCCCTACAGAGGCTAGGGATGTCTTTGCTAGCAGATAAAAGACTAACTTGGCAGGTTTGGACTGTGATGACAGGTGCAATTCTTGTGGATGGAACTAGACTGGGATGGGAAGGCTTGCGCCAAGCAGACAGAGGGGTATCTTGAAATTAAGCAAGGGAAAAAGCTGGATGGATGGGTATGGGCACAGGAACTAAAAGGGAAGATTGAGTTAGACGGTATAAGAAAGTCATTGCTAGCTTTCAACTTGTGAACTTAGAAGTATTCGTGATATCTAATAAAATAAACACCTATTTATTTTTAAACATGTTGTGTATTTGTTCAGTTAATTGACTTTACAGAGGAAATAACAGGGTTTCTGTTTGTTTTTAGCTCTCTTTTCCAAAGAAATCAAATTTAATTTGATAATTTTAGTCTCCAGCATAGAAATTCTGAGGCCCCTAAATAATCAATTTCCCCAGGGTCAGTACTATACTTTAAATGTCCGTGGCAGGCTCTTAGAACATTGCTTAGGGGAGAGCAGTTAGGTAATTTTCTCCCTGGGGTTAGGAAGCAAATTGCTAAGCATTTCTATGCACACAGCTATTTTGCAGAGCACCTGATCCTTTACCTCAATGCTGCCTCTCCCTGAAATGCACTCAGCAGAAAAGGATACTGGCTGAATAGAAACATTACCCTGGGTTCATTTCGAGGTCTGGCAAAGCTGAGTCCCTAAAGGTTAGGCATGTCAACAAGCTCTACAGCAGGAACCTAAAGCTATCAAGAGCTAGTCACACACTGTAGTTACATAGCTCTCAGTACAGACTAGCATTTTGAGAGAGAACTTTCAAAATGTTCCTACATGAGACGTTTTCCTTTGCTCAAAGTTTCCTATCAGTCAGGAGTATCCTCTCCTTCCTGAGAATGCTGCAAGGCAAATGTACCATAGCTCAGCAATGATCATTTGGTTCAGCAGGGGCACAGACAACCTCACCAGCCCTGATCTGCAAAGGTGACCACGCTCTAGGGAAATCTTTTTATTGCTGGTGGGGCTTCACCAAACCTGAGTTAAAAAGGAAAACAACCATTAGGTCTAGCTTACCAGAATGAAAGGAAACAACCCACACTGAGGTAATTAATTTAGACCCTGTGAATCCACACCAAGCTCTTGCTAGAATAAAATAGAGACCTACCACTTATACAGCAGGCTAGAAAAACAGCTGACCACAGAGGCAGTAAAACGAGTGACAGAATACAGGCTGCCTGCACAAGATGGCCTGGGTTCCAATCCTGCTCCTCTTATTACTACCTGTGTGATGTAAGGCAGGTTACTAACTGGCCTATTCTACCTATTGCACTTATGTGTAAGTAAAAGGGAAACAACGTTAGCAATGACCTCGTACTGTGGGGAAGAGTAAATGAGTTAGCATGCAAAGTGCTTTAGATCAGCGCCTGGCATCATCTAAGTGCATAACATTCTTCAGTGACCTTCTCTCCTGAGAGATGGAATGTGCAAACAAAAGCCTACCTTTCAGCATCAGAGTGAATTACTGGTTTCAGTATAAAATTGTATCCAGAGAAGTTCTTTTTTTTCTATTTGTTTACTTAAAAAATACTTCAAAGATGTTTTACAAAGAAAATGCTAAAATATTATTGTAAATTTAAATCATAGTTATTAGATGGAGACTTGTAATGCCTTCCCCTTCTCTCCCCACCCCAAACATATATGCTAAAAGATTGCCATGTTTTGGGCAATATTTAGTAACAATTTACCAAGCATGTGACAGCATTTTCCCAGTCTGAAGTTGTCTCACTCTGTTTTAAATATTATGGTAGGTTTTTAATCATAAAGCGATGCTGGACTTTGTCAAATGCTTTTTCTGCGTCTATTGAGATTATCATGCGATTTTTGTTTTTAATTCTGTTTATGTGGTGCATCACACTTATTTACTTGCGTATGTTAAACCATCCCTGCATCCCTGGTATGAAAACTACTTGATCGTGGTGATTATCTTTTTGATATGGTGTTAGATTCAGTTAGCTAATATTTTATTGAGGATTTTTGCATCTATGTTCATCAGAGATATTGATCTAGTTTTATTTTTTATTTTGTTTCCTGGTTTGGGTATCAGGGTGATACTGGCTTCAGAGAGTAATTTAGGGAGCATTCCCTCTTTATCTTTTGGAATAGGGTCAATAGGATTGGTACCAATTCTTCTTTGAACATATAAAATTCAGCTGTGAATCTGTCTGGTCCTGGAATTTTTTTTTTTTTTTTTTTTTTGGTAACTTTTTAATTGCCATTTCAATCTCACTGCTTGTTACTAGTTTGTTTTCTTCCTGGTTTAATTTAGGAGGGTTGGATATTTCCAGGAATTTATCCATCTCCTCTAGGTTTTCTAGTTTATGCATGTAAAGGGGTTCATAGTGGCTTTGAATTATCTTTTGTATTCCTGTGGTATTGGCTGTAATATCTCTCATTTTGTTTCTAATTGAGCTTATTTGGATCTTCTCTCTTCTTTTTTTGCTTAATCCCATTAATCGTCTACGAATTTTATTTATCTCTTCAAAAGAATTGACATAGAAGGGACATAGTTTAAGGTAATAAAAGCCATCTCTGACAAACCCACAGCCAACATTATACTGAACGAGGAATAGTTGAAAGCACTTACCCTGAGAACAGGAACAAGACAAGGACGCTCACTTTCACCACTTCTATTCAACACAGTACTGGAAATCCTAGCCACAGTAATCAGACAAGAGAAAGAAATAAAGGGCATCCACAATGGTAAACAGGAAGTCAAACTGTCACTGTTTGCTGATGACATATCATATATCTAGAAAACCCTAAAGACTCATCTAAAAACTCCCAGCACTGGTAAATGAATTTGGCAAAGTTTTAGGATACAAAATTAATGTACACAAATCAGTAGCCCTGCTATACACCAACAGCAACTAAGCTGAGAATCAAATGAAGAACTCAACCACTTTTACAGTAGCTGCAAAAAATAAAACAAAATACTTAGGAATACACTTAACCAATGAGGTGAAAAACCTCTATAAGGAAAACTACAAAACATTGCTGAAGGAAATCACAGATGACACAAACAAATGGAAACAATTCCATGCTCACGGATGGGGAGAATCAATACTGGGAAAATGACCATACTGCCAAAAGTAAACTACAAATTCAATGCAATTCCCATCAAAATACCACCATCATTATTCACAGAATTAGAAAAAATCCCAAAATTCATATGGAACCTAAAGAGCCTACATAGCCAAAGCAAAACTAAGCAAAAAGAACAAACCTGGAGACATCACATTACCTAACTTCAAACTATACTGTAAGACCACAGTCACCAAAACAGCATGGTACTAGTATTAAAAACAGGCATATACATCAACGAAACAGAAAAACCCAGAAATAAAGCCAAATACGTACAGCCAACTGATCTTCGACAAAGCAAAGAAAAACACAGTGTGAAAAGGACAACCTATTCAACAAATGGTGCTGGGATAATTGGCAAGTCACATGTATAAGAATGAAACTAGATCCTCATCTCTCACCTTATACGAAAATCAACTGAAGATGGATCAAAGACTTAAGTATAAGACCTAAAACCATAAAAGTTCTAGAAGATAACATTGGAAAAACTCTTCTAGACACTGGCATAGGCAAAGACTTCATGACCAAGAACCCAAAAGTGCAACAAAAACATAGATAAATAGATGGGACTTAATTAAACTAAAAGGCTCCTCCACAGCAGAAGAAATAATCAGCAGAATTAACAGAGTGCCAGAAAATCTTCACAATCTACACATCTGACAAAAGACGAATTTCCAGAAAATACAAGGAATTCAAATAAATCAGCAAGAAAAAAATAATCCCTTCAAAAAGTGGGCTAAGGGCTGGGTGCAATGGCTCACATTTATAATCCCAGCACTTTGGGAGGCTAAGGCAGGTGGATCACCTGAGGTCAGACTTTGAGACCAGCCTGGCCAACATGGTGAAATCCCATCTCTACCAAATACAAAACATTTGCTTAGACAAAACATTTCCTTTTCTTTCTCCTGTTGGTCTCGATTTTCTCCTCTGAAAAATGACATGTGGCTTAGCACTGAATGACCAAAGTCCTAGCACCTCAACAATCCCTGATTCTCCCCATAGCTTTTTAAGATTGATACATAATAGATGTGCAAATTTTCAGGGTACATGTGATAATTTGATACCTTCATGTAATATGTAAAGATCAAATCAGGGTCACTAGAATAATCTACCACCTTAAATTTATTTTTCTTTTCTTTGTGCTAGGAACATTCAAATTATTCTCTTCTGACCATTTTTAAGTATACAACAGATTGTTAACTATAGTCACCCTAACAATCTGTCAAACAGTAGGTCTTATTTATTCTATCTGACTGGTATATCTGTACCTATTAATCAACCTCAGCCATGCATGGTGGCTCACACCTATAATCCCAGCACTTTGGGAGGCCAAGGAAGAGTATCACTTGAGCCCAGGAGTTCAAGACCAGCCTGGGCAATGTAGGGAGACCTCCACCTCCTGGGTTCAAGTGATTCTGCTGCCTCAGCCTCCTGAGTAGCTGGGACTACAGGCGTGTGCTACCATGCCCGGCTAACTGTGTAGTTTTCGTAGAGATGGAGTTTCATCATGTTGGCCAGGCTGGTCTTGAACTCTTGGCTTCAAGTGATCCTCCTGCCTCTGCCTCCCAAAGTGTTGTGATTGCAGGCATAAGCCAATGCACCCACCACACCCTGTCTTTCTATAAAAATTAGCTGGGCATGGTAGCACATGCCTGTAGTCCCAGCTACTCAGGAGGCTAAGGCAGGAGAATCGCTTGAAGCCATTCTAACTATAATGAGATGATAGCTCATTGTGGTTTTGATCTGCATTTCTCTGATGATTAGCGATACCATTTTTTCATATAACCATTGTCCATTTGCAAGTCTTCTTTTGAGAAATGTCTATTCAGATCTTTTTCTCATTTTTATAAGTAGATTATTTGGGGTTTTGCTATTGAGTTGAGCTCCTTATATACTGTGGTTATTAATCTCTTGTCAGATGAATAGCTTGCAAATATTTTCTCCCATTCTATGGGTTGTCTCTTCACTTTATTGTTTCCTTTGCTGTGCAGAAGCTTTTTAGCTTGATATAATCCCATTTGTCTATTTTTGCTTTGGTTGCCTGTGCTTTGAGATTTTACACAAAAAACATCTTTGCCCAGACTAATGTCCTGGAGGATTTCCCCAATGTTTTCTTTCATAAGATTCACAGTTTCAGGTCTTAGATTTCAGTATTTAATCCATTTTGATTTGATTTTGTATATGGTGATAGAAGTCCAGGTTCATTCTTCTACATATGGTTATTCAGTTTTTCTAACACATTTACTGAAGAGACTGTCTATTCTCCAACGTATATTCTCAGTACCTTTGTCGAAAATGAGTCAGCTGTAAATGTGTGGGTTTATATCTGGGCTCTCTATTTTGTTCCATTGCTATGTGTCTGTTTTTATGCCAGTACCATGCTGATTCAGGTGCTATAACTTTGTAATATATTTTGAAGCCAGGTAGTGTGATGCCTCCAACTTTGTTCTTTTTGCTCAGGATTGCTCTGGCTATTCGGGGTCTTTTGTGGTTCCATATACATTTTAGATATTTTTTCTATTTCTATAAAGAATGTGATTGGTATTTTCATAGGGATTCCATTAAATATGGGAATTTATTTGCAGAGTACTGTCAAATTTATTTGCAGAGTATTGTCATTTTGATGGTATTAATTCTGCCAATCCATGAGCATGAAATATCTTTCCACTTTTTTTGTGTCCTCTTCAATTTTTTTCCATCAGGGTTTAATAGTTTTCCTTGCATACATCTTTCACTTTTTTTATTAAATTGATTTCTAGGTATTTTGTACTTTTTGTAGGTATTGTAAATGGGATTGCTTTCTTGATTTCTTTTTCAGATTGTTCACTGTTAGCATAATGTTACTGATTTTTGTATGCTGATTTTGTATCCTGCAACTTTACATAATTTGTTTATCAGTTCTAACAGTATTTGGTGGAGTCTTTAGGTTTTTCTAAATATAAGATCATGGTGTCTGCAAACAGGCCTCACTTGACTTCTTCCTTTTTCATGGTTTTCTCCTCTATCACCTATCTCACTGAAACTGATCTCCCCTTTTCATTACTTCCTCTCATCATCTTCTGTCTACTCCCTGTCCTCTCTGGATGTTATGTAATTCTCACTATGTTAATATAGTTTCTTACCCTAGTTCTAAATAATAAGTATATAGCCTCCTAATGAAAATATTTTTTAATTAATAAAGTTAGAAACCTTTGGAGTAGGAGATTCATTCCCATACCTTCACCAGTTACCAGAATTTTTTCTGTGGTTTTCTAGCAAAACAGTTTCTGCTGGCTTCCCTCTACCAAATCTTCTCTCAGATTAATTTCCTCTGCCCTCAGTCCCCTAGATTGAAGAGATTATCTAAAGCCTTTCTCTTCTCCACTCATTGCTCTAAGTCAGACTCAAATATTTTTACTACTTACCATTTGGCCAATTTACGTTGTTCCTCAACAGGTTAAGTAGAAGTAAATTTTTGAGGTGGTTGTTCTCTTAAGCCAAGAGTTCCTGCCACCTAATAAATGTGAAGTCCAAGGTGGCACTGCTATGTTCTTCTTTGCAGAGTAATAATAGTAAAATAACACTACCATACACTATCACCATCATTTCAGAAGGAAATTTTAACATTAAAAAGTAAGGACACAATCTCAGAATAAACTACAGCCCTTACATGGAATAAACTAGTGACCAGCTTTGTAGCTTTATGGAGCTGATCTCTACAGGGTCTTTATTTTTCTCATGTCTCTAAAAAACAAGGAAAACTTCAGAGACACATACAGGTGACCAGATTAGTATTTAAGAGGTGCCATGGTACAAATTATCACACATACCTCATTTTAACCCATTTTAAGGAGGAAGTGTAATATGCTTCCCCTCAACTTGGGTTGGTCTTTGCAGCCAGTACTGGGCTTTCTATTTGGCTTTCCACTTATCCAAACAGGTTTTTAGTGTCAGGAGTGGTTCTAGAGAAACAGAATTTTAAGGATAGATTTCTTTAGTTGGTTTGGGGGTTTCTGGAGTTGGATGCTTAATATAATTAGACCCAAAAATGCTAAGGACTCTACTTCGAATACTATGGAGAACACTGACAGTCCTTGATGTGACCTGTTTAGAGAGTTATGCAAAATAAATGCATTTGATACTCCTGATTCATCACTCTTCAGAGGCAAAGAGTTTAGCAACTCTACACATAATACCTTTGACCATATGTGGAGAACCAAGGAATATAATGAAGTTGGTTGGTTGCTCCTAAGTTTGCTGACAAAGTGATGAAAGAAAACAATGAACTCAGGGATTCTAACTCCTGTCTCCAGAAGCACATCCTGAGCCTCGAATCTAAGAGTGCCCTGAGTGAGAGTCTTATCTCCTGTAAAGAAAGAGCTGAAATTGTGGGAAAACAGACACAAGCTCTTATCATGTGAGTAGCTCACCTGCAATGAAAGGTACACGCTTAGCCTCGCCACGTATCTACAGTTAAAGTGAGGGCATTAATTGGAAAAGAATTGGACCCTGCAACATGGAATGGAGATGTGTGGGAGGATGTTTAACATTAACTTTAAACATCTCATGTCACTAGTTCAGCAATCCATATGACACAGCAAAGCAAGATGAACCCGGATGTTTTCTGAACACAAAAGATGCTCCCACACTACCATCATCTAACTCCTCTGTTTTCAGGTTTCTGTCCTGAATACATTTCTCCACCTTTTTACTCTGGATCTTTACAAGCTCAAGCTTCTGAAATCCACCATTATTCTAGGTCTGTTTATGCTCTTTGCTACATATGTTTGTGTCCTTCTCTAAAGTTTTTCTGTTTTTCTTCTGATCATCCATTTTTCTAGACATCAACTCTGTAAAACTTTTCTTGTGCTTGTTTCTCTAATAATTAGTCATCAAAAGTATATGGGTACAGGGATTAAAAAAACCTTTTCTAAAACCTCTTTGCCTCTTTAATTCTATTAGAGTAGTCCCACTGAGTTTAGATGGTCCCCATCTGAGCCCACTAAAATTAACTACTTCAGGTATTATGATTTAGCACACCTGCAACTGTTACAAAGATAAGGTAAGAGAGCCATACAAATAATAATCATATTGCTTTTTTGCATTTTGGGGATTTTTTTAAAAGGAAGCAATGCATAAAGAAGTGTAAATTTAGAAAGAAAATATGAAAGGAAAAAAACTTAAAATTGTCACAATCCATCTCAATACATTTAAAGAAACTAAGCTATATTTCTACTGATCTTGATTTTGTACAAGATTCCATTTTGATGACTACATTTTTATTTTGAGATTAAGTCTTGCTCTGTCACCCAGGCTGGAATGCAACGGCGCAATGTTAGCTCACTGCAACCTCCGCTTCCTGGGTTCAAGTCATTCTCCTTACTCAGTCTCCCAGGTGGCTGGAACTACAGGCATGCGCCACCATGCCCAGCTAATATTTTTGTATTTTTAGTAGAGATGGAGTTTCACCAGGCTGGCCAGGCTGGTCTCGAACTCCTGACCTCAAGTGATCCACCCGCTTTGGACTCCCTAAGTGCTGGGATTACAGATGTGAGCCAAGGCGACTGGCTCCATTTTGATAATTTTTAGTTGAAGTGAGTTGCATTTATTTTATAGTATCATAGATAGTAAAATTTGACAAAGAATTATGTCTTCCTTTATTTCCATTTTATTTACATTTGTTTATTTTTTTCCTTTTCAACAAAGTAATATATGATTGTTTACATTTTTTTTTCAAATATTTCAGAAATCTATTAATGGGGTAGTAAAAGGCTTCTATGAGTCCACTCCCCAACATATAGACATGTGGAAGATAATCACTGTAACCTGTTGGTGTATATCCTTCCTGATTTTTTTCTTGTACATACACTAATATACATATTACTAATCTGCATATTTTTAAGTGAAAAGGACTCCACCACTTACCAAAATAAGCCCTGATATTAATGAGGAAGTGCCTGTCAGGGCCACGTAGAACTTCGGCGTTAATGTGTTCAAAAACATGCTCACTGAAAAAGAAAAGAGAGAGAAAGGGAGAACAAGGAATGTATGTCAGTAAAACCAGCTCTTTCATTTTTCTCTCTAGTAAAATTATTTATTTCTGATGATGAGAACTCTTAGAACCATAGTGAGGGCCCATTAAAATTATTCACCAATACATAGGCTCAGAATACTAGGTGTCAAGTAATATACCTTGGAAAAAAAAAAAAAAGCTAAGTATGAGAAAAGAGAACAGTTTTAGTTTCTAACTCTCAAAACAATTGTTGAGAATGGTTTTCATGGATTCAAAACCATGAAAGAGTTTAATCAAAGTTGGTTACAAAACTGTTAGCCAAAAAGAGAAGGTGCTCTTACATGTTTTGTGGGACCTGCACATCAGAGTCCTTGATGCACCAACAAGCAGTATTTCAACCTTAGAATAAATGGAAAATAGCTATATTTAATATATTAGTTATTAAAGATTATTATGCTATGGTTACCCCTAAGAAGAAAGGACAAATTGACAAGTTATTAGGTTGGTGCAAAAGTAATTGTGGTTTTGGCCATTGTATGATGAGTACAAGTTGGGTTTTTTTTTTTTTTCCAACTTACTTAAAAGGCTTCTAAACTGATCACTGAAATAAATGGAGTCAATGAAAAAAATGAAAAATAAACCACTAAAAATGAATGTTCACTGCCAGGCATCTTCTTTCTTTCTTTTTTTTTTTTTTCCAAAGCAAGTTTATTAAGAAAGTAAAGGAATAAAGAATGGCTACTCCATAGGCAGAGTAGCCCAGGCACCTTCTTGACCAATTCCTACACTCTGCTCATATCCACTATTCAGTTAATCTGGTTGCTCACTGATTAGGGTTCACTTATAAATATTTTATACATATATCTAATTCATTGTTATTTATATCTAGATACTACACAAAACTTTTATTATTATCAAATGGGCTTTTTGCAAGAATATTCACATTTCTTTACTGAATCTGTTTGTAGAAGGGAATCACATCCAGTCTGGTTTTAGAAGTAGGGCTTTCATGTCATTAGAGGGAAAGGCATTGGCATCTGTCCTGAGCTCAGCCCAGAAAGCAAAGTAATATACTAAAATGAAAAGAGATCCCAATGGTCACTCATGCAAGAAATATTTTTCTCTATTTATGAATGAGACCATGGGTAAATAATGGAAGAATGAATCAGACACAGTTCTCACCCTCTAGAAGACCAAGTGCAGTTGAAACACACAAGCAAATGACCAACTATTACATAAGTGCATAGATAGGTCCTGGGCATAGGATTTTATGAAAACACATAGGAATGCATCCCAGGCTGGGTGGCAGGGAAGACGTCCAGGAGACGGATACATCTAAGAGGAATCCTGAAGAACAAGCAAGAGTTAACCAGACCAAAGTGGACAGAAAGAGGGATGGGAGCACAATCTAAACATAGGAAAGGACCTGCTTCAAGGTGCCAAGGAGACAGCATGGGCCTTTCCAAGAAGATGCAAGGGTTGAGGAGGAAAGAACATTAAGCAACAAAGACATGGATGTAGAAGGGTACACTGGTACCACCTCCCACAATGCAGCGCACTTACTCTTTTTTTTTTTTTTTTTCAGATGGAGTCTTGCTCAGTCACCCAGGCTGAAGTGCAGTGGCATGATCTCGGCTCACTGCAACCTCCGCCTCCCAGGTTCAAGTGATTCTCCTGCCTCAGCCTCGTGAGTAGCTGGGATTACAGGCTCCTGCCACCACACCTGGCTAACTTCTGTATTTTTAGTAGAGACAGGGTTTCACCATGTTGGCCAAGCTGGTCACGAACTCCTGACCTTGATCTGCCAGCCTCAGCCTCCCAAAGTGCTGAGATTACAGGAGTGAGCCAGTGTGCCCAGCCCCACTGCGCCCAGTCCCACTGCACCCACTCTTAAGTGAATTTGTTTGACTTGAGGTATTTCATTTGCAATCACAAGAGACTGGACTAACACAATATACTCAGTCAATATTTACATCTTGAACTAAATGGACCCCTTCCAAGGAGGCAGAAGAAGGCACAGAAGTAGTGATTAGCTTAGGGCTGTGAGGTAAGAGGCGGAAGGTACAGTTGAATTGAGGAGGCTTTGCCTGGCCATCAAAAACACACACACACACACACACACACACACACACACACACACAAAAAATATATATATATATATATATAGTGATACGTCATTTCCCATGCAACAGTTTGTGGAAGTAAGGAGATTTTTAAAAAGGAAAAAAATCAAATGCACACAAAACACCCCTAGAGCTTACAACTGCCAGTATGATTCAAAGGTGCTTAAAATTCTCAAAATTTCCCTCCACACTATGAGTGACCCCACATTCCCTGTTATTTTTTTAAAAGTCAGCAGAATATTCACTTTGTTATTCTGTAACTATAAACATTCATATCTATACTATATTCTTTTCAGTAGGTTTCTGCAAACAAACTGAGTGCCACTGAAATCCATTTGTAAAATAGAGGAAAAGATTTGCCTAAATTAGAAGAGTTTTAGTAGCCCTGCTGTTAACTGCCTAGCAACAAAAGCAAAAAGCAATGGAGAGGAAAGATTTTCTGCTGAAAAATCACTGTTTCACTGGAGGCGAAAGACTCAAGATTTAATCAATAATTGAAAAAAAAAAACCACTAAGTTTTTAAAAAAGAGATAAAAATAAAGATTCCATTAATTTGATTTTATTTAATTAAGATTATATATCAATAATAATAATTAAAATTTATTTCTCTGAAATATCCATGTATAAGAAGGTGGCAGAGTTGAGAGAAATAATGGTAGGCATTAAAAGAAATGGAGACACAAACAGAAAACAGAGAAACAGAAACAGAAATACCTAGAGAGTGAGAGATGCCCATTTAATAATCTATTAATTTATAATCTTATTAAATAATCTGACTAAAAACATTCAGACGTGGCATGTGGCAATTCTGGACATATGTCAACACTTGGTACTTGCCACTTCAACCTATATATTTATCTATGTGTTTAAGGATTATAACAAAGCATTTCCACAGATTAGAGAAGTTAATTTTCACTTCAGCTCCATGAAATCAATATTATTATTCATGCTGTCTTGCAGCCGGTGGCTGGGCAAAGACTTGAATGCCAGTCAACCTGCCCTCAAGTTCATGCTCTTAGCATCACAGGGGACACATGGGAATATTACCAAAAAGCCTTAAGCAAAAAAGGACAAAAGGAAACTATAGTAGCCTTTCATTAGAAAAGGAGAGGAGCTCTAAATAAATGATACTATAAGACAGATTTCTTAAAACACTACACGTATTTTTATCTCTGACTTTTCTAGATAAGTCCCCTGTGAGCTTGTCATTTGTGTGTGAAGCACTAGAGTGGAAAGGCAGGAAGGCACCCTGAGAAGGGGAAGAATCTAGTTAAAAATTCTTCTATTAAATTAGGAGGTGTGCAAACTGTCGACCAAACTGCTCTAAAACCAGAAATATCTCGCCTAGTTTCATCAAAGTCATTAGCAATTATTTTTGAAAACATATGAGGGCCTGATAAAGTAACTAAAAATTGGACCAGAAAACTGTGGGGTATGTGCTTTGAGACATAAAATGGATATTCCTAATATTCTATAGACACATCAAGGTTACCTCCATACACACTAGGGCTAGGCAAAACAAATATTAAAAACCAATATGTAACAACTAATCTAGCTTTGTGAAAATAAACTAATACTTTACTAATGCACTATTTCAATACATCAGAGGGCTTTTCATCTGACCTGGCTGGGCACCTCTAACAGGTCACTGCTCAAAGAATATTACATCAGTTATTGAAGGGCAGCCTCAGGGAATGCATCACGTAGAGATCTAAAGATGCTGAACCTTCACTGGGCACAGGCTTCTCATTTAATTAATCAGTAAATGTGAAGGAATTAAGTGTGGCACTGAGAAGAAACTAAGTAGGTGGGGTAGGTACATGGACTGAAAATTAAATTACCTCTATGGATCACAGAAAAGAATAGGTAAGAAGATAATACAGCAGGTTCAACTGTGGGAAATGAAGAACCACCCTACTGAGCAGAGAATTAATACCAGAATGCTTACTCAGGAATCCTGTGGCACAGCCCTGTGAAGCCAGGCCACCTTCTGGCTCTCATGACAGTAATAGTCTTCCACTTTTTCTTTTTTTTTTTTTTTCTTGAGACAGAGTCTTGCTCTGTTACCAGGGCTGGAGTGCAGTGGTGCAATCTCAGCTCACTGCAACCTCCGCCTCCTGGATTCAAGCGATTCTTGTGCCTCAGCCTCCCAAGTAGCTGAAATCACAGGAATGTGTCACCATACCCAGATAATTTTTGTATTTTTAATAGAGATGGGGTTTCACCATGTTGGCTAGGATGGTCTCCATCTCCTGACCTTGTGATCTGCCCGCCTTGGCCTCCCAAAGTGCTAGGATTACAGGCTTGAGCCACCACGCCCAGCCTCCTTCCACTATTTTCTTCAGGTTATGAGCAACTCCCATATTACACTCCTGGAAGAGGCCTCTGTAAAGCAGAGCAGACATATATAATCCTGTGTGTTTGCCTCCTTATATATATTCCACCTCTCACGAGGAAGCCTTCGAATGAAGAAGGTAAGGCAGCATCAATGCCTTGGAGGTACTGACTAGATAGAACTGAATAAGCAGCATGACAAAGTCCACAACCTCCAAAAATACGGGTCTGCTTTGTGCCATGTTCCTTTTAATGCTTTGCTAAAATATGACATGCAAAATAAAAAAAATAAAAGTTAAAGATAATAATCAGCAATAATTCGAAGGGTTAAAAAAGAGTCCCTGGGAGAAAAGTTTAGAGAAACCAAGTTATTTAGGCTGAAGAAAGGAAACAACCAACCAACCAAAGGGACTTTATATAAAAGCATTATGCCTAGGACAGAGACCAGGATTAGGAGACCCAGTCTCCAAATGTGAGACCAACTGTGTCATGATGTCCCTGAGAGTGTCCCATGCTCTTGCAGAGCTTTGGTTTCCTATCTGTTTCCCAGAACTGCTCTGAGGCTGAGATGAAATGTGCATTTGCTCTTACCATCGGTCTATACTCACTGAGTGCCTACCCTGAACCAGATTCTGGGGACACAACAGCTTACGGAGCACTGCCCCGACCACAAGAGCCTCACAATCCAATGGGTGAGAGAAGCAAGTAACTGGACAAGCAAATGGGAAAGGACACATGAGGAAATTACAAGAGACAGGGCACCAAAAGGAATGGAAGGTGAAGAAAAATCCCTGCCAAGGAAAAGCATCTCATCTGATACTTATAGGATGAATAGGAAGTTAACCAAGTAAAGTTATCTGTGGTTGCAGGGACTAGGGGACAGTAAGGGTTAGAGCTGTAGGGCATTCCATGAAGAGTACTACATCCCTGGGGCCTGGGGGTGAATATCCAGGGAAGGAAAGGGAAGGGAGGTTGAGGCACTGGTAGGGAATTAAATATGTGAAATTACTACCTAAAGGGCCTATATACGAATACACGGAATATTGATTGACTAGAGTGAATGGCTAGTCTCAGTTTCCATTGGGATCAGACAAATTAGCATGAGTCCAAATAGTACTTCGAAAAATTAGGACAGCTGTTTGGTCTTCTCCAAAATTACCAAAATGATTTTTGGAGTACTTCTCTCTACAAGTTTATGCAATGCCTAGATGGACAATGCGGCCCAACTAAAAAGATAAAGAATAGGGGGCTTTGGTTTACTTACTTTCTCGGTAAATCAAGGTGGGTGAAAATCTCTTTACAAAAAGCATTCATGTACATTTGAGACTGTTTCATTGTCTATAAAATTTAAAAAGTAATACCTATCTTGCATGGTTGTCACAAGAACTAAATGTAATACTGTAGATAAAGTACTTAATATGGCAGACCTCATCAAATAATATGTATTATAACTACGGTTTTTCTTTTGATAATTTGTCCTTTTTTTTTCTTTTGAAATGGAGTCTCACTCTGCTCCCCAGGCTGGAGTGCAGTGGCATGATCTTGGCTCACAGCAACCTCCCCCTCCTGGGTTCAAGAGATTCTCCTGTTTCAGCCTCCCAAGTAGCTAGGATTACAAGCATGTACCAATACACCTGGCTAATTGTGTAGTTTTAGTAGAGACAGGGGTTTTACCATGTTGCCCACACTGATCTTGAACTCCTGACCTCAGGTGAATCACCTGCCTTGGCCTCCCAAAGTGCTGGGATTACAGGAGTGAGCCACTGCGCCTGGCTTGATTTGGCATCTTATATTACTATAGTTGTAGAATGCAGGGGAGACTGAGCTGAATGTGTAAATGCTACGAATGGTAGTAGTAGCTGTCATATTAACATTAACTAAGCATCTTGTATTGCCAAGCACTGTGCTACAGTGTACAGCACAGAAAGTAAAACATCCACACTGTGATTAGTCCTTATGTGAAATATGGATGCCCTACAAAACAAATGAAGAATCATTTAGTAGAAGGGTCCTTTTATCTGGGTTCCAGTTACTTGGGGTAGTACTAAACTTGAGGGTGAATTTGAAAGAAGCCATTTTAGAAGGCACAGAAATGTCCCTGAAGTCTACCATGTGCTCCTAAATCTCTGATTATTGCCTTACTAGATACCATGGGAACAATCAATTGAGTCACACTCCATATGGGAACCACCTGTGATCCTGTTCATTCATTTTCTTCAAGTCTTCTTATAGCTTATGAAATAAGCCATGTTAAAGCCTAAACCATAACCTAAGCATGCTGGTTAGCAAATGTTTTCATTGCAAGGGATGACTATTCAAGGCCACAATACCTTCCAGGCCCAAAGTCTGGGCTACTAGGGTGGATTAAGAAATTGTCAGTTTCATGCAAAGCAACATATCTGATTTAGTTACTGAAAATGTGCTTTTCCATAGAAAGCACATTACAAGACAAGTTAGTCTAGCAGGGACTTTGCCTCAGACTGTTTTCTCAGACCTCTAAAATGAGGTAGGGAACACACTGGAATAGTTTAATCCATCATTTGTATTTTTCCATGTGATAATAGAGAATATTCTCTTCTCTCATTTCATTGTCCTTTCAACCTTACTAACGTCTCTCTTCCTTTCTGTCAGCTTCCATTAAGTAAGGCTGCAACTTTACTTCTGCCCTTGCTCATTTACCAAAGGGCAAGAGAATGAAAAATAGAAGCTCTAATAGCTTAGTTGATACTCCTGCTAATTTCAAACAGATTTCCAGATTGCAGAGCTTTTAAAATTTAAGAACTTTTCCTCAGAATGACCCTGTGACAGACAAACACTAAAGTGACTCCAACAATCCCTGATCTCCTTGTATTCGTAACTTTATGTGACCCCTTTCCCTTGAATGTGGGTGGGACATGGAGTATGGGACTTCCTTCTAACAAACAGCTATGTAAGATTCCATGTTGGCAGCAGACAGAGAGATCCTTCTTACTGGCTTCATAAAGTGGCCATGTGGACAAGCCCATGGAGCAATGGATGGCAGGCAGCCTCTACAACAGCCACTCTGAAACTCAAGCCCTCAGTGCTACAGCAATGATTACTGTCAACAGCCTGAGTGAGCCTAGAAGCAGATTCTCCCCTGACTGAACTTGCAATTGAGATAGCATCCTGGTCAACACCTTGATTATAGCCTTGTGAGGCCAAGGGCAAAAGACCCAGCTAAGCCATGCCTGGACTCCTGACACAGAAACTGAGAGATAAGAAATGTGTGTTAAGCTTCTTTCTTTATGGAAATTCGTTATGCAGTAATATAAAACTGATACTGTCACCAATATAATAATTCACGAAAATAAAGATCAACATTGACATCTCATAATGCTAATTCAGTATGCCAAGAAAGTGTGCTAAGATACACCAACTCTATATGACCCGAGAGCTTCTTTCTCAATCGTTCATAAAGAAAATACAACTTCTCCTCTGCTACCATGACATGCTATTTCACATGCCGGCATGTAATTGTCTTTGCAAATGTGCTAATACTAAAGTAGACACTGAGAGGAGCTGTTTTTTCAATATGGAATAAAATATCTTCATTTCACCCAGTAAATGGTTTTTTTCCTAGTCATATTATAAATAGACAATATTTGCATGTTTTTAAAAAATCAGTTATATATCAAAGCAGCACATCAGTTCAATCAAGGATTAAAAGCACAGTGCGAGCACTTCTTTTCCTCATTTGTTGTTTCTGCTGCCCCTCTCCTTGCCCTTGGCCCTGGTCTCTTTGGGCTCTGATAAGGTCGAGTTTTTATGCATCGCAATCCCCTTAATAAATCCTGTGTCATTTCTCCTTGAGGAAAATACATGGAAGTATATTTTTAGACCTATTCCTATGGCAAGAAACCCCCACAAATCATTCTGTCTACTCTTCCCTCCACCCTTGATGTTGCCTGGGCAACTTTACAGGTACACTGTTTCTGCTGTACTGGGTATCTGGCTCTGCTGAGGAGTGTAGCTAAGCACATGCTTTCCTCAGCTGTGATCTGGGAAACTCTACTGGAGCAAACTATATTGGTGGGAACAATGCAGTGTTCAGTCTTCATGGCACCTTCTCTCTTGCTGGAGGGAGGCCATCTGTCAACCTTCCCTGATATCATGAAGGATCATCCAAAGCTCAGTCACACACAAAGCTGAATAACCCTCAAGGACAAGTGGAGCAAGATATCAGATGATCTGTTCCCTTTTAGTAACAGGAACCTTGATAATGAAGATCTCCACCCTGGTCAAGAACAGGGGAAAGACCTGTGTAAGTCTTATTATATTTTTAATTCTTTAAAATATGTTTTAATTTATGTTTGAAGACTATTTTATGAGTTTTTCTGTTTCTCATAAACTATTTAATACCAGGAAGAAAAAAATAAATGTCTGCTTGTACAGAAATCAAACCTTCCCCATAGTATGCTGAAGAGAAATAGAAACTTTGCTAAGACAGGGTGTTCCAGGTTCTGGGAACCTCTTCCCTACAAGCACACATACTGTGTCTCAAACCTCCAGCAGCCAACACAGAGCACTCAGCACAGAGCCTGGTCCACACAGTACTCAATGTTTGATAAATGATGAATGACTACAAGGGGCAGAGTTCTAGGTAAGAAAGTTATAAACATTTCCCAGGACTTCTGATAATAAACTTCATTAGAAAATATAAATCTAGGTCAGGCGCAGTGGCTCACACCTATAATCCCAGCACTTTGGGAGGCTGAGGCAGGTGGATCACCTGAGGCTGGGAGTTCAAGACCAGCCTGACCAACATGGAGAAACCCCATCTCTTCTAAAAATACAAAACTAGGCAGGCATGGTGGCACATGCCTGTAATCTCAGCTACTCGGGAGGCTGAGGAAGGAGAATCACTTGAACCCGAAAGGCAGAGGTTGTGGTGAGCCAAGATCATGCCATTGCACTCCAGCCTGGGCAACAAAAGTGAAATTCCATCTCAAAAAAAACAAAAAAGAAAAGAAAAAGAAAGGAAATATAAATCTGACAAAACTAAAAGTCTTTGATGGCGGGGACCTTGCTCTGTGTGTGTGTGTGTGTGTGTGTGTGTGTGTGTGTGTGTGTTTCTATCCCTAGACTACCTGCACAGTCTGAATTCCACATTAGGAAGACTCA
The DNA here is from genome assembly GCF_030222135.1 of Aotus nancymaae. Taxonomy (NCBI): domain Eukaryota; kingdom Metazoa; phylum Chordata; class Mammalia; order Primates; family Aotidae; genus Aotus; species Aotus nancymaae. The sequence continues at coordinate 39,375,309 of NW_026988413.1, forward strand.
ATGACTATTACACATTGATACATTGATAAATCAAAATCAAGATGGTCCCAGATACATTATCCTCATACAGCAAGACCATGGCTATGTAGAACCCTCAGAAATTAGCCATGTGAGATAGTTATGCTTTTATCCTAGTAAACCAAAGACACTTGTTAATGCAATTTCTCAATGGAATCTTTCCAAAATGCATTACATACTTGACTGCACCCTTAAACAGAATGGCCTGAACATATTTCAGTCTTTGATTGGTAACTCTAAGTAATCAAAACAAATGTAAACTGCAGTATCCATGTTAGCATAGAAGAGAGTTTAAAAAAAACTGTTGAAGTACTCTAGGTTATGGTCTGCCAAAAGTAAGCAATCCTGGACAGGGCTGTTTTTTTTAGTCTTTTGTCAATTGATATACTATCAGATATTAACTATTATTATTTGTTATTGTGTACCTGCTTCAAACTGCTTTCTCTCCTTCATGTGCTACTTAAAAATCTGTTGTGATTTCAAAGGCGCATGACCAGCTTTGGTCATTCAATAGGTATTTATATTCAATGTGTGGCCAGGCACTACGTAAAACACTGGTGATACAAAGATGTATGATACATACATAATTCTTATCCTCAAGAAACTCTGGGTTTTGTGGGAGAAGCAGACACGGAGACAAACTGGTAGGCAATTATAATTCTGGTGTTGCTGGAAATATAAAGCTAGTACTCTTAACTCAGTCGTGGGCTGGAGTGAGTGGCAGAATACACATATAGGAACATTTCCTTGAGAAGGTTGCTAAGTAGAGCCCTAAAAGATGTGTATTGTAACTATGTAAAATAACAGCTGTGTCTGAGAGCCAAAGGTAAGGCCTTCCCTTGGTAATTATTTGATGCTCATCTGTGTGTGCTATACACACTGGCCTTTTTTTTCTTACTTAGCCCTTGGTGTTCCAGCGAGTTGAAATGATTGGATCGCTGAGTTCTTGCAAGGTGCAGTGTCACTGTCAAGAGCTATAATACATGCTCTTATAGGGTGGCTGGAGTGAGTGGTATAAAGGACACTTCCATTTGTTCTTGTGTTCACACTGGAGTACTCCAAAAGGCTCTTCACAGTGCCAGCCATGGAAAATGTGCTAGGACTTTTCAATTATCTTGAGGGGAATTTTTTCACTAACTTCTCATTTACTCTTCCTATACTGGAAGTTATCCTGAAAAATATTACAGAAACTTTAATAGTTAGATTTGGGAAGATTACATGTTACAAAGCTGAATACAGCAATTTGTTACTTAATGTGCTGGAACCTAATAAAAGGGTTCAAAATACTCACAATAATCAGCTGTTTGAACAGATAATTATTAAATCTAAAATGCATGGAAATGACTAAGAAATGTAAGAATATTAACAAGCATAATGGAATAACTTTGGGTAGTAAATTTCTATATTCTATTCTTTGGGTAGTAAAATTCTATATTGTAAAACATCTTTCATATATGCTCTACATTTACTAATACAAGCTAGTTCAATTATCTAAAATATATTTAGCTTACAAAAAATATCAGACACTGAACTAAACACTGGGGGCAGAAAATAACATGATAATGACACTGACCCTACCCTTAAGAAGGGAAAATGAGATGGCTACACAAATAACACAGAATATGAAATAACTCAGAAGAGAAGTCCAGATAAAATCTAGAGGAAGTAAACATTACTTTCAGCTAGGAGGGTTAGAGAAGGTTAATGAATGGGATATCCTTCCTTCTGGGCTTAGAAAGAAGGATAATCTTTGAACATGAGATTAGAGAGGAAAGAAGAGATGGTATGGACTCTAGGTATATATCACAGCATACATGAAGGAATTGGGTTGGAGAACAGGGTGGACGAGGAGAAGCAGTGGGAGAGAATGCTGGCTTAAATGCCAAGCCAAGAAAAGTAGACTTTATATAGCAGGCAGAAAGAAGATACTCATCATTCATAACCAGAGATGTGATAAAGACAGATAGATCTGGTATCAATGGGATACCAGTGTATAAAATGTAAAATGCACAGCTTCGGGAATTAGTTCAGAGGGAAGTGCCTGTAATACCACTGGCGAGGGGAGTTGGGCGTATCAGATGTTGCAGACTTATATTCAACAGGATGTGGCTTTTCCCAATGTGGTATAAAGGGCACGAGTCTGGGCATGTTGGTGAAGTGGGGCCAAAGTCAAATTTTAAGTGATTAAAGACAGTGAATAGTAAGGAAATTAAGGCAGCCAACTCAGCTACTTCTACGGGAAGTCTGGCAGTAAAGAGAAGAGCATTTATCATTAAGTGTGACTTAAGTTAAACAAAAGTATAAATGGCACTGAATGTAAGTAAATTATGAATAAAACTCAAACCCTTATTCTGCTGCAAGAACAGCCCTTCGAAGAAGTACAATACTGGTTCATTCTTACATCAAACTTTTAAAGATGTACGTGCAGTTAATCATTATGAATGTGTCTCCTTTCTCTGAGATTCTTTTTTATATATGCCTTTAGGAAGAATTAAAACACAGAGAACTGGCAAGATTTTGAACCTGACACCTACACATATGTATATTCCTGTTCCATCAGCTGAGATTACATGACAAAACAAAAATCTATTTTCTATTCTATTTATTCCGATTTTTACGCTTTCTATTAATTTACCTGCTTTGTTTTGAAACCATCTGCTAACTGAAAACTAAATAATGTGCCTCAAAGAAAGATAATATTTTGGGTCAGAGAAGTAGCTATAGGCCATGGGGTAGTAAAATTCAAATCTGATCCTAAGTTAGGTTTTTCTTTTCATTATATTCACTAACAATTCAATGACTAATTGACTTCTCTTTTGAGGAGAAAGCTGCCCCACAGAAGGTGGCCTGCTGCAAGCTGTGTTAAGACTGTCTTCCTCTGGATGAGGGTGTGTAACCCACAGAGATAAAAAGCTACAGGGGAAACCACCATACAGGGCACTATTTTAGTATTCAACTGCTCCAACTGCATGATTGTCCAAAATAAGCCCTTGGCTTTATCATTTTCAATTCCAGTTAGCTATACTTGGCTTTGCATTTGTACCTAGCGACCAGTCATTATTCCAGAAGGCAACTAAAGTTATCTCCTTAGGTCCTGGGCTGTGAACTGTTAATCACAAAGGCACCTGGCTTTACATGATGTCTACGGGTGACAGTCAATGGAAACTGGAGCACTGATATTTTCAAATATTGGAAAGCCAGTTTAAGATGCATCTAAATTCCAGGTGCTTTCCATTACCACACAAACCTCAAGTTAAATTCATCCCTAATAAAAATGCTCCAATCCCCTGTAAATGGCCTTTTCCCCTCTTAAATATCTATTCTTATTATCTCAAATAGTGTTCAAAATGGTCATCCCTCACAGTGAATGATCTATTCATCTGTGATGCAGAAGAAAAAAGAAAGAAATTTCATGTTTTTAATTAGCAACTGTCTAATGCCTAGATCCTTATAACCCAGACAGTGTTTCTTCAAGTGGATCAGTAGTTGGTTAAAACTCAAGGTTAATGAAGCTACAGTCCTAGGTTTGAATGAGTCAGTCAACCTCATACCAAGAAGTCCTGTTCCATAAACTCAGAAGGTACCTCTGGCCCAGCTGTATTACAAACGAGAATTACCACTGGAAGGCCAACCATCATGTTACTACAGAAACAAACAAACCTATATCCCCAAAATGGATGGGGATTGCTTTTGCTTTTCAAAGATTTTTCCCAAAACATTTTTTAAAATACAGAAAATTAAAACAACAACAATAAAGACATTCCTCCCTGCCCAGGAAAGAAAAGAAAAAAAAAAGAAGGAAAAGAAAAAAAGGGGGAGGAGGGGAGAAGACAGAGAGGAAGGGAGGAGGAGAGTGAGAGGAAGGAGGGAGGGAGGGAGGGAGGTAGGAAGGAAGGGAAAGGGAAGGAGGGAGAAAAATCAGTACATCGCAAGAAAGATCAGCACAAGTGCTGCTACTGATAAACTGCATAGGCTAAGCAATTATTATTAGGAATAATTGCTATGAGAAAATCACACAAACTAACAAACATAGAGGCTAAAACACAAAGAAATATTCAACATAACTACTCAATAAGCAAATATGGTAAGTGATTTGCAAAAATGCCACCTTTAATAGAATTCAGATCATTATTCAGCCATATTTTAAATACCTGTTTCAATTCAACAAACGCTGTGGAGAGAACTAATATTTACCAACTGACCATTTATTGAGAGCTATTGTGTCTGGCGCTGTTTTGAATGTTTGAGGTATGTATTTTATCTATTGATGCCTACCACAGTCCTGCAAACGTATCAGTTTTGCCCATTTTACAAGGATGAAACTGAGATTAAATGACTTGTCCAAGGACATGCAACTAATAGGTGGCTGAGCCTTGATTTGAGCACAGCTCTGCCTGATTTCAACTTCTTTTGGGTAACTGAGAGTATATCTGAAGGGACAAAACAAAAAGAAATGCTCAGGTTTCAAATTTGCTGTTTGAGGTTTCCACTGTTCACTGCCTCTTCTGAAATGGCAATCTGGGGCCTGCTCCAAGGCTCTACAGCTGGCCTCAGGGAGCCCTGTGGGCCCTGACAGCAAGGGGCTGCCCCAAACCACAGTCTCAGTCTAGGGCACATGGGCCCTGGAATGATTTCCTCTGGACTTGAGGGTGAAGGGGATGGTGGCTGATTACTGAGCCATTTTTATTACCACACGTTTAAACCTCAAGCTAAATAGCTGTGACTCTTCTCTCTCAAGGCTATCATTAGCAAGAAGGAAGATATCTGCATATTCTAATAGTTGTTTTAGTCTGTCTCTTGTTTATCTTACTATGTGGTCAAAATAAAATCCAATGCTAGACATTTCACACCGAAAACAGCAGCACCATCTAATGATCAGGACAGAAGCATGGACACTGAAAGATCTGGTTCCTTTCTCTGATTCCTTGTTGGGCACCACTCATTCCTCTTTATTGAAAATTACTGTGTGAACATTTTCTAGTGCCATCAAATGCTCTTTAAAAACATGATTTTGGCCAGGTGCTCACACCTGTATTCCCAGCACTTTGGGAGGCCAAGGCGAGTAGATTACTCAAGGACAGGAATTCTAGACCAGCCTGGCCAGCATGGCAAAACCCCGTCTCTACTAAAAATACAAAAAACTCTCCAGGCATGGTGTCACAGGCCTGTAATCCCAGCTACTCGGGAGGCAAAGGCAGGAGAATCACTTGAACCTGGGAGGCGGAGGTTGCAGTGAGCTGGGATTGCTGGACCGCACTCCAGCCTGGGCAACAGAGCAAGGCTCCATCTCAGGAAAAGAAAAAAAAAAAAAGAGAAAAAAAAGAAAAGCCAACAAAAAACATGATTTTAATGGCTGCATAATAATATTTCCTCTTGAAGACTTTGTATAATTTATGTAACCACTTGTGTAATTGGAAATGTAGGTTGGTTGTTACTAAATTTTTTGTTATTTCTAATGTTATTATAAATGACAGTGACTATCTTTACACATAATGCTTTGATGGCATCTCTATTTCCTTAGAATGAATTCTTGGAGTGCTATTAATGAGTGAATGGTTACAAGCACTTTATTTTCTTATTTATTTATTTATTTTGAGATAGAGTCTTACTCTGTTGCCCAGGCTGGAGTGCAGTGGCACAATCTGGGCTCACTACAACCTCCGCTTCCCAGGTTCAAGTGATACTCCTGCTTCAGCCTCCCGAGTAGCTGGGACTACAGGTGCATGCCACCATGCCTAGCTAATTTTTTGTATTTTTAGTAGAGATGAAGTTTCACCATGTTGGCCAGGTTGGTCTCGAATTCCTGACCTCAGGTTATCCACCTACCTTGGCCTCCCAAAGTGCTGGGATTATAGGTATGAGCCAGTGTGCCCAGCCAAGCACTTTAAAGTCTTAATTCACAATGCCAAATGACTTTCCAGAATGGTTGTGCCACTTTCCACTCCCATGGTATTTGAAAGCACCTGCCTCATCAAATTGAGAAGTTCATTTACCAACTTAGGGAAAAAAAAAACAACAAGGGAGGAAGAGAGAGAAGGGAGAGAAGGGAGGAAAGGGAGGAAAGGGAGGGAAGGGAGGGAAGGAGGGAAGGAGGGAAGGAAAGAAGGAAGGAAGGAAGGAAGGAAGGAAGGAAGGAAGGAAGGAAGGAAGGAAGGAAGTTTGGTTATTTCTTTTTTTTTTACTACAAAGTCTACCTCAGTATAGTATGAAACGTAACCTTTTTCTCTTCTGTCACAGAGCACTAGTGACTTTTGGTGTTTTCCCCCCTTCTTTTCTTCTTTTTCTTGTACAGAATCAATATGTATTCACCTATTATTTTCCCTTTCTTAGAAACAACCACCAGGACTTATGCATTACACAGATAAACACACCAAATTACAAAGAACAGGTATCTATGGCTCTAAAAACCAGGAAATAGAAAAAATGACAACCTAAAATTGATTTGCTCCTACCACTTTTGAGGAAAGTGAAAACAAAAAATACAATTTTATTCTCAAATTAGGATAAAAAATAGAATGTTCCCTGGTTCCTAAGAAATTTTTTAAAGCTTCCATATAGTCACAATTTGTAATGGCTGAAAATTATTATTGGTACTTGAACTTTACTTCATCCCACAAATAATAATAACAAACAATAATAATGGCAGCAAACACTCATAGACTCTTCATAAAATAACCAGCAATGGGCTAAATGCATTACATTATATCTTAGTAAATTTTCTCAACTTTGTTATTATCCTGCTCATATTTAAAGATGAGAAGTGAAAATTAAATCACTTCAGTCACTTGTCCAAAGTCATGCAGACAGACAGTGGCAGACTCAGGATATGAATTCAGGTACAACTGGCTCTGAAGCCTGAGTTCCTAACCATTGTTCTATGGGCTTCTTACACTGGAAGGATCCCACAGCAGCATTCACTTTGGGTTCACATAAAGCCTGTACCCAAGCATGTGTTCACAGGTGTTTCCAGTCAGATCACTTCTTTCCATCTGTGCTGCCCTCAGTGGTCCAATCTTCCTTTCTCTTACCTGAATGATCATATTTCCCAACCTGTCTTCTAGATGCCAGCTCTCAGCACTCAGTCTAACCCATCCTCTACACTGCCACCTGAGTCATCTTTCTAACACACTGGAATTGGTATGCTCCAGCTTAAAGATCACTGACACAAGGCATGACTAAAACAGATGAAGAAACTAATACCTAAAGATGGTTAGTGCTATTCCCTAGATCATTTTTCTAGGGGTTGGAAAATCTGATTTCTTAGCTTGTGCCTACAAGGCATGACTAAAACAGATGAAGAAACTAATACCTAAAGATGGTTAGTGCTATTCCCTAGATCATTTTTCTAGGGGTTGGAAAATCTGATTTCTTAGCTTGTGCCTGAACTATAATTTACTATATAGTGTTAAAGAGTAGCATTTTTGCTACTGAATTTAGAATCTCAAACTCAAAATATTTGGATGTCTATGATATTTTACCAAATGCCTATGTCCTCTACATACATGCTCAAATAATTCTACAGCTTCCTCTTTCTCTTATTATTGTTGATTGTTAATAAGGAAAAGATGGGGGGGTGGAACCAAAGCCAGGAAGTTGGCAACCACCAGCATGCCTGACAGTGCTGCCTCCATATGCTCACAAGGAGATCTCTGCACCTGGCCTAGCTTCTGTGCTGAGCCACAAAACAAACACAAATGCTTACTTTTTTTTCCTTTCTTGAGAACTGAGAGAATACGTACTTTTTACACAATCATATATAAAATAGGTCATAACTCTATATTATTTGCTAATAGTTTTATATATAACAGCTTTAATCCCCTAATAAGATTAAACACTAACCCATTCCTATACTTTTTCTAATTATTCTATGTTCTTATTAAAATGGCAGAGCACAGTGGCTCACGCCTATAAATCCCAGCACTTTAGGAGGCTGAGGCGGGCAGATCACCAGAGGTCAGGATCTTTGAGACCAGCCTGGCCAACATGATAAAACACCGTCTCTACTAAAAATACAAAAAATTAGCCCAGTGTGGTGGCAGGTGCCTGTAATATTGGGAGGCGGAGACAGGAGAATCGCTTGAACCCAAGAGGCAGAGGTTGCAGTAAGCCAAGATTGTGCCACTGCAATCCAGCCTGGGTAACAAGAGCAAAACTCCGTCAAAAAAAAAAAAAATATATATATATATAATGTATATATTAAATATTTATATATTATTTATATTTTATTTATATATTATATATTTTATATATAATTATATATTATAAATATATTTATATTTTATTTATGTAGGATATATAAATATATTCATATATATTTATATATTTGTATAAATATTTATATATTATATATATATATATATATATATATATATCAGGCATGATTGTGGGCACCATCTGTAATCCCAGCAACTCTGGAGGTTGAGGCAGGAGAACTGCTTAAACCCAGGAGGTGGAGGCTCCAGTGAGCTAAGATCATGCCATCTGTACTCTAGCCTGCACGAAAGAGCACTCTGTCTCAAAATAAAATAAAATAGCAGAAAAATGGAAGGTGTTCAATAGCTGACCAGCTCCTAACTTTCTAAATTGACCTGAAATTTATTCTGTCACTAGGTATGTATGGTATTACATGACTATTTAAACCAACACACCAGACCTGTCTACATCAGGGATAGGAAAATGCAATCTGCAGGCAAAATCCAGCCCACTACCTGTGTTAGTAAATACATTTTATAAACACAGCCGTGCTTGTTAGTTTATGTATTGCCTACAGCAGCTTTCATGCTACAACAGCTGAGTTAAACAGTGTACAAACTGTACAGCCTGCAAAGCTGAAAATATTTACTATCTGGCTCTCTACAGAAAAGAGTTTGCTGACCCCTGGTTTACCTTAAATAAAAGCAGTGCTTCTCTGGCATTTTCTACTAAAGTCCTTCTAATGGCAGAAGAAAATAAGAATATATTTCGGGGAGTTATGAGCCTCGCTTAAGAAGCAAAGGTTTAAATGACTGTTTGCCCCTTTACATCATTCGGGACGTCATCAGTATCCCAATGACGCTGCCATTCCTCAAAACTTTATAAAAATCATATATGTAGCCTAGCATACTTTCTTTTCAATATTCTCAACTCTGGTAAATATTAGTATTTCAAATGTAGATTTTTACTTTTAGTAACATACAAAATTTGAATAGCCCAAACTAGTACCAGCATTAAGTAGCCAAATTGGGTATTTCTAGGTTTAATCATGGATAAATTATGACTGCCTATTAATGATGTGGGTATTTCTATATGACCATTGAACTGGTTCAGGTATCAAGTGTGAGGGTAAAATTTTGTGTCAACTCGTGTAGACTACAGCCCCTAGTTATTAAATCAAACAGTAAGTATTTCAGTGAAGGAATTTTGTAGATGTGATTAAAATATTCAATCAACTGACTTTAAATAAAGATTATCCTAGATAATCTGGGTGGGCCTGGTTCAATCCATTCAAAAGCCTTAACAGCAGAGCTGAAGCTTCTCTGATAAAGATACTTGACCTGTAGAAGCCGATTAAGCTTGCACACAAGAGTTCCAGTCTGCCCTTCCTGATTAACGACCCGCCCTACCCATTTCAGACTTGCCTAGCCAGCTCCCCAAATCCTGGAAGCCAACTCCTTGCTTCTCCATATCTCTCTCTCCGCCCCCACCTGCCCCTGACACCCCCACTGTGTGTGCATAGTCTACTGATTCTGTTTCTCTAGTGGAACCCTGGTATATCAAGTCTAAAATGTTTCAAAAATAATTTTAGTCATCTTTTACAATTGGCATTTTAAAGAATACCAATTCCTTGGATTAAAAATAGCTAGCTAGATATGAAACTCATTACAGTACATTCACTCCCTATTACATCTGAATTCCTCATTTCACTCTGGCAAAACATAAATTCTAAAAGAATAAAATCATGTTAAACAAAAACTACTTGAAACAATAGAGTACTAGTTTCATTTCAGGTGTCATTTAAGTCATAAAAATCATTATGTCTCACATAAACTACAGTAGTAAAAAGATGAATGAAATGATTAAAATTTCTGCTACAGGTGTGCCAAATCACACTTAAAAGAATTTCTATAAAAATTCTAAAGGAAATGATTAACACATTAAAAAAATTAATAAATTGTGGGGAGGCATTCAAAGATTTCCTGGGTCTAAAACATCAAAAAGATGAATAATTTGAGAAGCATTTAAAATTGAAGGATTCAGACCTGCTGTGCATATATTTTTATCCTGGCCTTAATGAAAATTAGTAAGAATGAGAAGAAGCTCTTAGGGCCATCTCAGGTACCTACTATGAGCTCACTAAACAGTAGCTATTACAATTTCTACATTTTAAAGTCAAAATTTTATTCTAGTCATATAACTATTGTTCTAATTAACATTTGAGGTAGTATCCTTTTACATTTTCAAGTTATGATAATTCTTTTGCCTTTATTTTGAAATAAAATAACTAATATAATTTATTTTCTCTTCCTAGAGTGAGGTCAGCTAAAAACAAGAAAGAAATTTAAAGCATCCAGGGAAGTCACCATATCCTTTTTCTCCAAGAAAATCCAGTTTTGTTTGTTTCTGTGTATCCCACAACACCTGGGTTTGACTATGTTTTTCACTTTGGATTTGGATTTCGGTGTGATATACACAGTTCCAAACACTCAATGGATATAAAACTCAGTGACATAATTAAGGGTGGTATTAAAATATGCATAATAGGATTCCTCCACACAAATACACTGATTATTAACATATATTCAGCCAAAATATTTAAGTACTTAAACGCAGAATGTTTAAGGCTAGAAGACTTAATTAAAAGTCTGAAATTTGGAATCTTCAAATTTACTTGCTAAAGTCATTCTAAAAATCTGAAGGGATCTTGCTCATCCACTTATCAATCCCATAAGTTTGTACATGTGAATTGAGCATATTTTTGTTGTTGTTTAAAAATCAGTACACATGTGGGAATTTAGCCTAAGGAGATAATAATAGTTATGTGCAAATATTCACCTTCAAGAATATTCAGCAAAAATATATCTATATTATTTGCAAAAGCAGAAAATAAAAACTAAATATACAACAAGAAAAATTGTTAAATATTAAATATCTGTAGGATAGGATAGTATGCAACTATTAAAAATCAAGTTATAAATGACATGGGAAAATGATCACTCCATTTTAGTTTAAAAAGCATATTATATAAGTGTGTATAGTTTGACATCTTTTGTTTAAAGTATATAGATTATACATTAGCTATCTGTATAGATACATAAACATATACAGTTTCTGTAACACATCACTGAAAAATGGAAGGACAAACATTCCAACAGTGCTCACTTCTGAATGGTAGAATTATGAGTGATTTCTTTTCTTCACTACAGACTTGAAATTTTCTACTATATGTGCTAGTGGTATATTTTAATCAGTGGGAGAAAAGATTTCTAAAACATGACATAAAACTAGAATCCATTAAGTAGTTTACCTTTGGAGGACAGAATTACCTGGAACTTTTATGTTACAGTTTTTACATTCACTCTAGTCTTAAATATTTTTACACACACTTGTTTTATTTTGGTAACAAATAAAAGCATATATAGCTTTAAAAACAACCAATACATGCTGTTTTCTAAAGCAAAAATTTAGGGAAATTTTTAAAAGAATATTTCAATTTTATTTTAGTTAAAACAAGATATTTAAGAATAAGTTGACAGAATAATAGCAGCAACAACATCAAGAACAAAATCCTTCTATCTTAAAAAGTTTTTCCAGAAGAACCAATGAGAAAAAGTATTTATATGTTTAATGTAATCTGAATTCTAGTTTTAGAAAGATGGTACATGAACATGAAACAATTTTTACTGTTTGCTACAATCACAAAATCCTGTATGAAATTGTAGTTGTCGCTCAGTATTCATGGAGGACAGGTTCTAGGAATCCCCTCACTCTGTGGACCCCAAAAGCAGAGGACGCTCAAATCCATTACATAAAATGTTACAGTATTTGCATATAACTTATGCATATCCTCCTGTATAATTTAAACCATATCTAGATTACATATAATACCTAATACAATGTAAATGCTACATAAATAGTTGTTTTACTGTATTGTTAAGGTAATAATGAGTAAAAAACAAATGCTGCAGATGCTTAGTACAGACGCAACCATGCATTTTTTTTCAGAATATTATTTTCAATACACCAATGATTGAATCTGCAGATGTGGAGCCTGCAGATACAGAGGGTGGACGGCATTTGTTTCAGTGCATTTATTACTAAATATGAATAACACACAGATTTATTCAAGAACTTAAAAGAGAATGAGAGCCACTTAGGAAGACAGCAACTCTGATTTACTATGAGCAGAATGCACCCAAGCACTATCCTCAATGGGTCAGTGTCACAGTGAGCTGGTGTTATAACTTAATTGCTGAGTTACAGCTAATTATAAGGCAAATGAAACACTAAAAGAGAATTCACCCCAACCAATTAACTAACAGAGTCGTTATTAATTGTACTGGAATGTCCTACATATGCTAATTCAATCTTTATCACCCATAAAGACATCCATACAACCATGACTCATTTTGTTCTATCCTTTTTCAAGCTTTATAATGATAGAAATGGCCCTGATGCAGAGCATCTATCTTGCTACCACGTAGCTGACATTCAGCTGTGTTCAGCTGTGTCCAGCTGGACATAAATTTCTATGCCTCACTCTGAGTTTTAAGCAGTTACTTAAAATTGCATGATTACTGCATAGTAACAAATTGATAATAGCATAATAATTACATTAGAAAGAATGAAAGTAACATGTTAACTTGGATTCACAATGCTTACATTATAATCCAATAAATGTGATTAATCTGTTTCACCAGATGGAAGGATTAATTAGCAATTAATCAGCAATGCTCCTAAAACTAAGGTTGTAAAACTACAATTACAGTTTTTGAAATCTTTGCTTTTCTATTCTACTGTTAAATTGTTTAAATGCCCAGCTGCACTTTCTCAACATCAAGGAGTTACAAGCTATGCTTTGGATTTAGTGCCAGCTGTATAAAACTACTACATGAACATGGCTGCAACTATGAGTTTTTCTCTCTGTCCTTCAGTCCATTCTAGCCACAAGGAACCCTATTTCCTAGAAAAGATCTAGGGGTCAGATTTGCTTTCTCAGGCTAATAGCTTAATGTCTCTGGGTCAATTTTTCTTATCTATAAATTGAGAGATTTGGACTACAAGGCTCTTTTCACCTCTAAGACAAATGACAAATGTAGCATAGCATTTAAGCAAAAAATCCAAAAACTTTTGCAATTCACATCACAAAGGGCTAATCTCACTAATAAATAAGAGTTCTTAAAAATCAATATTGCATTCCAGCCTAAGTGACAGTGCAAGACCCTGAATCAAAAAAAAAAGAGAGAAACCATATCTCTTTCACAACAGAACTGAAATCCACAGATTACATTGGCAAAATTCCAAAAATTTGATAACATATGCATTTTTTCAGGTTTGCTTAAAATGAGGCAAACCTACATGCTGCCTATAATAACTATTATTACTACTACTAAATATTACCCATTCTAAACAGTTATACTCCATGAAATTCTCATCTGGAGCTATTATGACTTGCATTATAACACCTATTTAACACAATGTCTGCAGCAGCATAAAAGCAGAGTTACTGGATTCCTAAACGTAACTCTTTCTCTGGTTCAAGGACAGTCCTTTAAGATCTCGAATAAGTTTGTGTGTTAGCCATACCTTGTCAGAGATGTGTTATGTTATACTTCCACCTTCTTCTAAGTGATGTTACAGAAAATAAAACAATATTTATAAATCACTCAGAATTCCTAATGATGTCTAGGCAGAAAAGTGCATGTCCATGGTGAAGCCCCAAGTGGCTTAACTTCAGAAACACAGCTTGATGACGTAACTTCAGAGACGAATCTGGCTGGAGACAGCCAGACATCAGGGGAAGATTACCTACCTCCTGTTCCCTTTTCTGCTCCCCTTCCACTGAGAGCCACTTTCATCGTCAATAAAAATTCCCTTAATTTACCAGCCAATTCATTTGTGCAACCTCGTTTCTCCTGGATGCCAGACAATAGCTCAGGAGCCATGAGTGCAGATAAAAGAGGCTGTCACACTGGCCCTTTGCCCTTACTGGCAGAGAACAGCCACCTTAGGCAAAAGGGTGGAGGGCCCTCTGAGCTGTTAACACTTAAGCCATCCATGTACAGCAGAGCTAAAAGAGCACTGCAACATGCCTCCTGGGACTTCAGGAGTCACAGGCACCCCACCTGGATGCTGCTGCAGGGCCTGCACAGAGTTTGATCCTGCCAGTGTCCAAAATGCTCGCTCCAGCTCCTGTACCCACTCACCTGCATGCTCCCTTCCACAAGGGGTGGAATGCAGTGGGTCCAAGTGAGTGGAGTTTGATCTTGCCAGTGCCCAAGTGGCCAGCTGATTCTAGTGCTCATGTACTCCAGTTCCCACCTTATTTGCAAACACACTCCCTCCAACAAGATGTTGAGAGCAGTGGGCTGAATAAACAAGGCATCCCTGTCGAGAGTCCCATGGAAGAGTCAAGGAAACATCCTACCACACTAATAAGAAATACTAAGAAGTTTTGGGTGTATGTGTATACATACACATATACTGGATTGGCTAATTTGTAAATTGGTATCCTGATCAGCTAAATCCCAAATTGATAATATGGAAATGAAAAATCTACTTTCAGTTTCACCACAGATTTATCAAGATACTTTCTGTACCTTTGTTTTATAATCTATTTTTTAAATTGTTACTGAAACACCAGAGGTTTGGCCTAGGTCCCGCTGCTTGCCACACAGAAGCCAATCATTAGGATGGCAAGTATTGCCAAGGAAGATGGCTTTAATCAGGTGCTGTAGCTGAGGAGATAGGAGCTCAATCTCAAATCCATCTCCCTTACTGACTAAAACCAGGGGTTTATATAGCAGGCAAGTAATGTAACAATGTATAAGAAAACAGGAAGTTGGGAGGGGCAAAGAAGCAAACATGGTAAATAAGGGAATCTCTTGGCATATGATGCAGTGATCTGGTTTCAGTTCTTTGATACTTTTTGTGAGAGGCCTAAAGTTCGTTCCTTGAGGAAGAAACTCAGAGAAATTCAAATATAAGTTTCAACCTTTTTAATGCCATAAGGGTCCATTTCTATGTTTATCAAAAAGAACAGTCTATGGGACAATTGGGCTGTTTTTAAAACAAGATATCTTGACATTCTCTCATTTCTAAGGAAGATTAGGATAAATTATTGAGTTATAGGAATCCCCTGCAATTTATGAAGCAACTGTTCTAGAAAACCCTAAAGGCAGAGAGATGAGAGGATATATGTTCTTCTCCAGCTCCCTTTTTTCACACTGGTTCAGGCCTCACACAGACAGGCCTGGGAGCAGGAAATAGTACCCTGTGGAGGAGAGCAAAGAAACACATCTTTCCTTCTCTTACTTCTTCCCAACATCCAGAGGCGTGGACAGCAGGAAAACAATGGGCTATGCTGAAAGGCTGAACTTCTTAGTCTTCCAGTTAGTCCAAATATCTTAATTTGGGAGCAAAGTAATGTGTAGCCCCTACATGATCTAGCTCTACCTCCTATTCTAATCCTTCTCTACCTACCTCCACTCCTTTATTTCTATAGGTACAACTTCTACCATGGAACAAAGTAAAAATTGTCACTATGTTGAGTTCAATGGCATATAATATATATTTAAAATAAGAAAAAATAAACCTTTGAACTATCAGTGCTTATATACTTAGGTAACATTAAGGATATTGGTCAATAGTATAAATTTTCATGACTAGGATATATTCTAATAGATTTACAGTATGTTTTAGAGTAATTACTTTCATCTTTATTCCTCACAAAAAATCCTTAGGAAGGGATAAAAAGTATCCTCACCATATTAGCATACCACTGGTATCACTTATATCACCAAAAGATAATTTTTAAATATTCAGTTACTTGGATTTAAGCTAGAAAGGATGAACTGCACTCAAAATTACTAAATTCACCCACTAATCCAAATTGTGATAGCATCACATAGTTCAGCTGCAATACTAATTTAATTTGAAATCATTCTACAAGATTGTATATCTGAACCAAAAAGAGTACAAATAAAAAAAAGGGCATTATTCACCATAGCATCACTACTTACTGGCAAACAGTCAACTACAGCTCAATGTCTTAAGAGAAGCCAATCACATCTAACTGTGCAGGGGTTCTAAATAGAACACCATTGTTTATGTTGTGGAGTGCTGGTTTCCTTAACTTTACCTGATAGAATTACAAAGATTTAGGACGTTTAATCTCTCAAAATCTTATTAAAACAAATCCTATTACTCTGCCTCATTATTTGAAGTCACAGTGTATCTAATGACTTTTCTTCTTCATGTACTAATCAGGCCTGGCCACCCACAGATATTTGTAAATTGCATTATTTCCTTTCTAACTAGCTCACAGTGTGTGGGATAAGGGTGGTCGCCATAAACAGTTTTAGTGTGATTTACTTTGCCTAACTGCCAAAGCAGTGTCTATGAGGAGGGAAAGACCACCTCTCTAAACAAGATAGCAGATTGTTTTCATTTTTTTGTTTTCTGTTTTTGAGACAGGGTCTCACTCTGTTGCCCAGGCTGGAGTGCATTGTCACCATCTCCGCTCAGTACAATCTCCACCTCTCAGGTGCAAGTGATTCTTCCGCTTTAACCTCCCAAGTAGCTGGAAGTGTGCACCACTACACCTGGATAATTTTTCTATCTTTAATAGAGACAGGGTTTCACCACGTTGGCCAGGCTGGTCTTCAACTCCTGGCCTCAAGTGATCCACCCACCTTGGCCTCCCAAAGTTCTGGGATTACCATGCCCAGCCTAGATTAATTATATATAGGAAATCATATAACAATATCTACTTTCTATATCATTAGAGCACAAACATATAGAACAGCCAGTTTAAAGTAACTAGTGTAATTTTTTTTCTTAATTTCAAAAGGATTGAGTTCAAAACTCAAATTCAATGATCTGCTGATACGAATTTTAACTATTATTTTTTCCACAGTGCTTATAACAATACTTTAAGAAATGTTCAATGTTCCATGAGACCAATATCCACACGAGATGAAAAGAAGAGTCTAAGGTTAGTTCCTGACAGATTCCTGGAAGCTGAGAAAGTATGTATTTTATTTGTGTATTTGCTTAACAAACATTTATAGGGCTAATGATAGGCCAGATACTTTTCCACAGATTTTAAAAATATTATTATTACTCAGTTCTCATAACTACCCTCTGAGATATGCACTACTATTGTCCCCCTTTTACAGATGGGGAACAGGTATAGAGAAGTTAAGGACTTACTCAGAGTCATACAAGTAGTCAGTGTTCTGTAGAAGCAAGATTTAAAACCACGTAGTTTGGATCCAAAGTTTGTGCCCCTAACAACTCACACTGCCCTCCACAATAAGCTGCCTCTTTTCAGGAGTACCAGAGACATGTTGTCATTTTAGGCAGTTACTGTTCAATAATTGTGGACTTTCCTTGGGATAGGTGAATGAAAACAAAAGGCAAACAAAGTATACCTGTCCCTGTAAAGTATGTCTAAGGTGTTTATATCATTCATCTGAACAAAGTTCTACATTACCACATACCAAAGTTCCTTTCACTACCATGTTATGTAATATACTATGATTTGAATTTTCCTTAATATATCATGGATGATTTTTTATTTCTAAATCTATCTCATTCATTTAATACTCTACAGTATTAGATTGTATGGAGCCCTACAGATATGGTTAAACAGTCTATGAATTTCTTCCAGTTGTTATTACTGATTTTCTTCTGCCCTTTTTTACAGGTCTTATTCTAGTAACTGCTTAATATCCCACCTGTCAGTCTTATTCTTCAAAGACTGAAGCCCAGCCTCAATGCTTCTTGTCTGGTGCCAGCACAGCTTGCCTGGACTTCTGAAAATTGCAAGCCCTTGCTCCTTGCTGGTCACTATGCTTCCCCTTTCTTTGTTGACACTTTCTCTTGCATGGTTTACCAGGCGCCCTTATTGCCCCTCATGCTTGTGTGCCACTTTGGACTTTAGACTTCATCTGGCACACTTAGCTCCCTTCATCCACACCTGAAGCCGGACAAGCTGAAGTGACTGCGTCACTTTCTCAATTCTGGCTCCTGCCCACCAGCCTTGCTCTGCTAGGAGGAATTAGCTCTGCCTGGCCAGAATCCAAGAAGTGACAAATCAAACTTGCTCAATAGGTGGTAATTAAACTTCTGGCTCTAAAGCCCAGAATAGCTTGTCAATGGGATTGCACAGTGGCTCCCTGACACTAAGCAAGGATGTAGTTTTACATCTAGTTTTAAATCATAAACTCTAACAGGATTCTCAGAGAAGACAGTAAAGAGTAAGGCCAAAAAAAGTTGTTTTAAGAGGAAAATGGCTATAAGTACAAAAGATAATCTGGGGAAGACCTGGCATTTCTGAAATCAAAACATCTGTTACTAAGTGGATCATGATGCTTAGTTTCTAGGTGAGCTGAATGCAAATACTAACTGAACAATGATGTAGGTCATTGTCAAATCTAATCTACTTCTTGATTTTTTTTTTTCATCAGTCTAGAATCTTTAAGTAAGCCGTTCAGAAGATGTGATACTAAAGAATGATACCAACTGAGGAACAGAGAGGAAGGACTGAGGATGACTTCAGAAAAAGGCTGCAAGCATGAAAAATGTTGATCTCACTCACTGATCTATGCTGTATTTAAGAATGTACTAATACAAATATGCTTTTTCTCCCTACATCCAATCCCTATTACTACACCAAATACTTGTTCCTCTAGGAAATGTGCAGTTGAAAAAAATTCCCCCATTAAATGAGAATTATTCAGCTTTAAAAATAGGAGGCTGTTGAATTAATCATTTGAGTATATTAAATAAACTGTAGAAGAGTATTATCCTCCTGGAAACCTCTTATCCCTCACTCTCATACCACAAGGGATTGCCAGTTGGGTCTAACGACCAGTAATATCCACAGCTATATGTAATCAGAAGAGTTTCTGGTTTCTCTAATGTGGAAAATAAATTGCTGCCAAGGCAAACCAAATAGCATAGAGTTTTGTATGATTTGCCTCTAATGCTTCTGACAGGCCAAACACGCTAACTAACGGCATCTGAAGAACAAGTTATTTCATGCAGCTTCCCCAGTGATAACTTTTTAAACACCTTGTTACAGACGTTTATCCAAGGGTGTAACTGAGTTACTGCACTCCTCAGCCCTAAGCCACCTTGTCGATTTACCCCAGTGTGCCATACAATTACTGCTTTCTGTACATGCCATGATGTGGACAAGTTCGCAAAGGCCTGAATTAATCTTTATCAAAGGCCTTACTCTGGCATATCCCATATTTTCATATGGTGTCTTTGAAGAATAAAAACATATTTGAACTGGAAAGACCTCAGACCACTTTTTCCCAAACGGGATTCCTTCAAGTGTAAGTTCCATAGGATATTAAGAGATATTAAATTAATTGGGAGAAGAAATTTGACAAAACTGGGTTAAAGTTTAAAAGATTTTTTTTAAGCGCAGGATGTCTAAGACATTTGGATATACTGAATGCAATGTCATTCTCTAGGAGGAAGGTGTAATACAAATTTATATTTATTTAAAGATGGAGCTTTTAGAATATAGTTTTTAAATTGTGGTAAAATGCATATAAAATGCATATAACATAAAATTTACTATCTTAATCATTTTTAAGTGTACAAATTAATAGCGTTAAATATGCTCACATTGTTGTACAACCAATCTCCAGAACTTTCTCATCTTGCAAAACTGAAACTTTATACCCTTTAAACCACAACTCTCCATCTTCCCCTCCTCCCATTCCCTGACAACCACACTTAGAATATCTCTTGCAGGTAATCATTCAAAAACCTTACTTTGGAAAATGGTGCTTTATATCTTACGGTTCATCCCCTCATTTTACAGATGAGACACAGGCCTGAAGATGTTAATAATTTGTATAACATCACAAGTTAATAGTGAACCAGATCTAGAACTCACTGGACTTTCAGTCTGGCCTCTTTTCATAACAGTAAGAGTAGAAATCTGAAACAAGCTGCTAATTAACCAAATTCTACCACCAAATGTCCCGAAAGTTCTTTGTACCTATCAGTTCCATTTCAAAGAAAGGACTAAAAGAATTTTCCCTAAAGCCATGCTAAGTCCATGATTCTCCAAAGCAGGTACACAAAACATCAAGAAGCCCCAATTTAAATATGCCATGCCTTTCTAAAGCATCAATTTCACTTGGTGATTAGAAAATTAACTATTTTATATTAAAGTAATCATGGATATATTGCAGGGTAAAGTGCAAAATCAACCTAATTTAAAAGGACTTCAAAGGTAAAGTGTTTCAGCAGTAAGCTGCTTTTGCCTGTGGTCCAGCTGCCAAGGACATCCATTCCCATCTCTGTCTCTAGGGCTTTTGAGAAGCGCTGAACTGAAGGGAAAAGCCTAAATTACACAGTAGGACCTGGGGCAAAGCTCAAGAGGGGCACTCTGGTAACCCATACACCAAACTGTGCTTCCACACGCACCTGGTGAGTTCATATCAGTTACTAAAGCTCTTAAGTACTTGTCTCTCCATGAGCACCCAAAGTCTCCACAGAAGTAACAAGTTAGGGGGATCTTACAGTTAATAATCAACCAAAGGAAAACAAAAATGAGTGCTATTGTCTCTTGCTAGACATCAAGTTTATGATGTAATGGGACAATTGACAGCACAGAAGAAAAACTGAATTATATATCAAGCTCCTATTTGAAATGTCCATTGGAAGATGGCATTTAAATTCCAGTATTTACTTCCTCTTTCTGCAAAATCTACATCCAGAAAACTTAAAAGTTATACTGTATGCCCATTTAAATTCATTGTGCAATGTACTTATTAAAATTTGATTATATCTAATCATACTATAATAAAAAGTAGAAAAATACTTCCCCGTCTTCTAAAAATTGTCCAAACAGGCAAGCCACAATCTTTTAAAAATAATTCTGCAAAGGGAGGAAGGATATATTTGCCTTTTAGATCATTAAGTTTTAAATTTTCATCTACAGGCTACTGTCAATATTCTAAGCTTTAGAAATTACCAGCAGATTTTCACATACAAAATGTATAGTGATAATATCCTTTCCTTCATTTTAGCTGTGCTGAAGCAGCTGGCTTGAAGCAGCTGGCAATCCGAGAGCAAAACCCAGCAGAATGAAGCCAAGCACCTCCTTGACTACTGTCACGTGCCAGTGCAAGATCTGCTTTGGTTCCACTTGGCATTTCCTTTTAACCTGCCTCAAAAGATCCCTTCTCAGAATATCTGCATCAGTATGTTAATCCTGGCACTGGGTTCTGGGTATTCATTCTTTCCCCAGCTGCTCTCTGTTTCACACCGTCTAAAATCATGGCTCCCCACGACAAAATGAAAGGCAAAACGGCATATTAATTAAATACACAGAGAATGAGTGCCATGTATGGTAAGAGGCGAGTGCCATGTATGGTAAGAGGCATGTGCCATGAATATTAATATAACCCAAGCAATTATAATCATTTGAATCTACTTCCTGTGATAAAAGCCTATACAATGAGAGCTGGCATACCACGTTTTGTGGAGCTGGCACTCCATAAAAAAGGATGCAGTTAACCTTGGTGAAGGTTAGGAAGCTCTGTTTTAGTTGCTAAGAGGAGGCCTTCATTTCTCTAATAGCATAAGGAACAAATCTGGATTCTCAACTCCTCAAGATAGCCAGTTACTTTCAGGAGTACTGCTCAATTATAAAAATAAATTTGAATTACATTAATTGAAGATGTGTAACATATTGCAGATAGGTGGTAGCGAAGTAGAAAATATAGGATGAAACAGTTTGTGAGAAAGTTTAAGTCATTCTTAGCCATTGCTGGTTAATTTGTAAACAAATTACTCTGCACTTCAGTAAGTGAGATAATATAATAGTAACAAAAACAGCTTAGTTAGATCAGAGCCACTATCTACCCTGAGACAAAAAGGAAATGCTTCTTATAAAAGGAAATAATAATAAAAAAGAATTCATTATTTTTGAAATATGCATTTATAATAGAAATAGTAATTTACCAAAATGAGACCAAGTATCTTAAACTGTGAATCCTACAATAACATATGATGTTGCCCTTTACTATTTATAGCATAAATGAGGTTTCCAGAGGCCTAAATTATCAGACTTGCCAAATCTTTCCATGTAGATCTAAAAGTAAAAAGAAAAAGAAAGAAACTAACAAACACTAATATGTAAGCATTAAATAGAAAATAAAGCAGCTTTGACAGCTTCATGAAATTTCTCCATAGGCTATATACCTGCTCATCCAACACCATGTCAACAAATATCCACTGGATGTGGAATGAAATGTCACTGTATAGAATTTAAGGGAAATTAAGGAAAGCATCCTTGCTAATGAAGTTGAGACAAAGCACTATACCTAGATTGCCTGTTTTGGGTATGACAAAGAATGTGTATGTCTTTGACCAAACTTTAGTCAGGCTCCTCAAAATCCTCTTCCCAAATAGGTCTCAACTTTTAAACTTTGTGTCCATCTTTGCATCATTCAATTAAAAGAATCTTTTAGCCACAATCTCCCACCCTTCTGGTCACCCTCAATATCTGACCAAATTCCCCAACCCTCCCCCAGGAGATATCTAATCACTCTGGCCCACTTTCAGCCAGAATCTTGTTAGGTCATTTTATCTTCTCAGTAATTTTCAATCCTCTGACACACACATACTCACTGCTCCCTGGCTATAAAGCCCCCATTTTGGCTGGGTGCGGTGGCTCATGCCTGTAATCCCAGCACTTTGGGAGGCCAAGGCGGGCAGATCACAAGGTCAAGAGATCAAGACCATCCTGGTCAACTTGGTGAAACCCCGTCTCTACTAAAAATACAAAAATTAGCTGGGCATGGTAGTGCACACCTGTAGTCTCAGCTACTTGGGAGGCTGAGGCAGAAGAATCACTTGAAATCGGGAGGCAGAGGTTACAGTGAGCTGAAATTGTGCCACTGCACTCCAGCCTGGAGACAGAGTGAGCCTCCATCTTAAAAAAAAACATAAAAAAAAAAACAACTTTTCCTTGTTGTATTCAGCATTGAGCTCAGTTCTATACTGGGGTCTCTTTTCCCCTCCTGCAACAGTCCAGAATACAATCTGCTTTTACTGCTTTAAATATTGTCAAGTTCTGGTTTTCTTAGTCATTGTGCAACTTTGGAAAACAGGTTGGCAGTTCCTCAAAATGTATAATAGAGTTATCACATGATCCAGCAATTCTGCTACTACATATACACTCATGAGAATTGAAAATACATGTTCATGCAAAAACTTGTAAAAAAAATGTTCTTAGAATTATTGTTCATAAAGCCAAAAAGTAGAAACAACCCAAATGTTCATCAAGTAAAGAATGGATAAATAAAATATGGCATATCTATATAATAAAATAATAAAAATAAATAATAATGGAGCACTGATACATGTTACAAAATGGATGGACCTTGAAAACATTAGGCTAAATGAAAGAAGCCATTCACAAAAGGCCAAATGTTACATACTTCCATTTATATAAAATTTCTAGACTAAGCAAATCCACAGAGACAGAAAGTAGATTAGTGGTTTCCAGAGAATGGTAGGAGTGAGGAGTGGAAAGTAACTGCTAATGGGTGTAGAGTTTCTTTCTGGGGTGATGAAAATACCCTAAACTTAGATAGTGATGACGGTTGCACAACTGTGTGAACATACTAAAAACCACTGAATCTCACTTTCTTTCGAGATGGGAATCTCATCACACAGGCTGGAGTGCAGTGGTGTGATCTTGGCTCACTGCAACCTCGACCTCCTGGGTTCAAGAAATTCTCCTGCCTCAGCCTCCCGAGTAGTTGGGACTGCATGCAGGCGCACACCACCATGCCCAGCTAATTTTTGTATTGTTTAGTAGAAACGGGGTTTCACCATATTGGCCAGGCCAGTCTCCAACTACTGACCTCGTGATCCACCCACCTCAGCCTCCCAAAGTGCTAGGATTATAGGCGTGAGCCACTGCCCCCAGCCTGAATCTCACATTTTTCTTTTTTTGAGATGGAGTTTCGCTCTTGTTGCCCAGGCTGAAGTGCAATGGCACAATTTCAGCTCACTGCAACCTCCAGGTTCAAGAGATTCTCCTGCCTTAGCCTCCTGAGTAGCTGGGATTACAGGTATGCACTACCACGCCCAGCTAATTTTGTATGTTTAGCAGAGATGGGGTTTCTCCATGTTGGTCAGGCTGGTCTCAAACTCCTGACCTCAGGTAATCTGCCCGCCTCAGCCTTCCAAAGTTCTGGGATTACAGGCATGGTGAGCCACTGTGCCTAGCCAAATCTCACATTTTTAAAAGGGCAGATATTACTGTATATGAATTACATTTCAATAAAACTATATTTAAAAAAAAAGTCATTGCTACAGGTTCATTTGTTCAATACCTATTTTTTGAGGGCCAACTAAGTGCCAGGCACTGGAGCTATAACAATACATAGACACGGTCTCTGCCTTCTTATAGTTTATTGTTTTTTGGAGGAAACCTGGGTTTAAATCGTGGCTCAACACTTGTGGGAATCTGGGAAAGTATTTTACTTCTTCATCTACAAATAGGGTTTAAAGACAGGCGATTGGCATACTGGAAGGACTTGCTAAATGTTATTATCACTAAATGAGTATAAAGGCAAATTATAAATGTGAGGAGAGGGGAAAAAAAAACATGAATAAATCAGGGGGACTTAGTTTAGGAGGTAGGAGAAGGTATTTCTTCAGGAAATGACATCTGGGCTGAAATCGGAAGGATCAGTTGGAAGGAGTCGGAAAGGAACTTGAAACCTGCAGACAAAGGAAAGTGTAAGTACAAAGGTTCCAAGGCAAGGAAGAATTTAAGATATTTCAGGAACCATGGTCAGATGATGCCAAGCAAGTGAGGGAGAGGTAAGCAGGAGTCAGAACGTGCTGGGTCTTGAAGACCAAAATAAGTACTTTGGATTTTATTCTAAGTACAATGGAAAATCACTGACAGTTTTTGAACAGAAGGACGGCATGATTCAAATTACATTTCAAAAAGATGACTGGCTGCTGAGAGGTGAAGAGCATAGTACAGTCAGAAGGCCACTGCTGTGCTCTAAAGGAAAGATAATCATGACTTGGACTATGCTATCATAGAGATTCTAATAGCCTTCACAGATACACAGAAATAAAAAACAAGGACTTGAGGCAGAATTCCCCCCATTCTGCTCTATATATGCAGCCTCCACTGGATAGAATACAAAAGGAATAGTGAATTGGTATAAAGAAAGTGTACCATAAAAGATGTTAACCAAAAAGTCCTCAAAATTCCTAGTTTTATTCCCAACTTGCTATGGAATTGTGGTAAATGATTCCTCACTGATCCTCAGTTCTTTATCAGTATAATTAGAATAATAGCTTTTCCTCAAAGGTTACTCTAAGACTTAACTGTCTAAATATATATGAAAGTGACTGCAGAGTTGCAGGTAGTATGCTTATAAGTGTTAGTCAATTTAAGGAATACACCCAAAGGAAAACAAGATACACAATGAGATTAGTCATATTTCCCCCTTTAAGGTCAAAGATGTGTTTTGTTTTGTTTTAATGAGGATAAATTAAGCTTTTTCTATATACGATGGCCTGTAGAGAACACAACAGGGATCCATCTTCTACCGTTCCACAGCATGCACTTGCTAAGAAACTCTTAAAATTTTTGCAGGTGAAGGTCCTCTCCCATAGACACATCTCTGGGAAGCAAACAGTATTAAGAGAAAGCTTTTCCTTAAAGAAGCCCAGACCAGGGAATGTAGAGACCTGAAGAAGAACAGTGTACATTTGCTATAAAACAGCTTTATGAAGCAACTAATAAGAGAATTGATTTTAAGAGATATTTTGGCAAAGTTCTTGACAAAATTATCTGTATTATAGCATTAAAATTTGACCAAAATAAATAAATTACAGCCAAATTTCACCTGCAAACCACAACACTTTGGTCTTGCTGCTGGTGAAGACACCACTATACACATTATAGTCACCATTTCTCTGAAGCATGTTTGTAATAAGGGTACACTTGGGAACTTTTCTCAAGTTAATTAAACAGTTGTGAAAAAAGCAAATTCTTTTGAGACTTTTCTGGAAGCCCCTGACAGAAGCCTATAGGGAAGTAGTTTTTTAATTACCTTGATATTTCATTAAGGTTTTTCTGACTTTTTATAATAATTACATCACATTTATTAAATTTTTTCTAAGAAAGTATTAACTAGAAGAAAGGCAAAAGAATATATGTTTATTTACTAATATGTTAAGTAGGATAATGTAAAAGAAAAAAAAAACTTGCCCATGTATATTGTCCCATAAATTTTAATCTTTTATCTTCAACAGAAAAAGGTAGTAGTTTTTTCTTGTTGAATAAAATGCCATATTAAAAAAAAAAAACCAAAGATAACAAAATAGAAAATGCCTTTAAATAAATTGCTATATTATGTTGCTGTAGCTATTATTTAATTACTGAAGAAATATGAGGAAATCTAATTATTTCCCTAAATAGAAATTTAATGTTCTGAAAATTACTGTGCTTCAAATCTTATACAAGAACACTGATACACATGAGTATAAATAATATCTGTTGGTAATTGCTATAAATGGCACATATCGGTATTAAATTTCATCCCCTGGATGTAGTATCAAAGGTATTTTCCAAGTTAGTGTATGTTTTTAAAAATTCAGCTTCCTTTAAAGAAGCAAATAAACTATGCTTCTACAGGAAGAGATACAGAACTGAAAAAGCAGCAAATGGAATTTTATTTTGAGATGGGGTCTTGCTCTATCACACAGGCTGGAGTGCAGCAGCCCAATCTCAGCTCATTGCAGCCTCACCCTCTCAGGCTCAGATAATCCTCCCTCTTCAGCTTCTCAGGGAGTTGGCACTACAGGCGCACATCACCATGCCCAGCTAATTTCTGTATTTTTACAAATACAAAACTGGTCTTGAACTCCTGGGCTCAAGTCATCTGCCCATCTCAGCCTCCCAAAGTGCTAGGATTATAGGTGTGAGCCACTGTGCCTGGTCCTGAAATATTTTACACAAACATAAATGTAAAAATCTTTCTCCAGGTCCTATCAATTGAAAGAAACAAAAATGAACAGAGAGAAAACCTTTATCATTCCAAAAACATTTAATCTTTGTCCTGGGCTTAAAGCAAAACAAGAGTTGGGACTATATTTTATAATTCACATAAAATCATCTGTCAAATTATTTAAAAACTCTTATCACCCAGATTTCTAATTTAATTCTGTCTAGGACCTCAAAAAAGAACACAGTGAAATACAAAAACTAAAGCAAAGAAACAAGAAAGCAAACGGTATTCTATTTCCGGTTTTATCTCTGATTTTGATTATTTTTCTATCTATAGGACAATGTCCCTATGTTTAAAAAATCAATTCTTTTAAATATCATTATAGAACATCTGCAAAGGTCAAAACCAAGGGATTTCTTAACATTCTCTTTTCTACTACTTCAAAGATGTAAAAAACTAAAGGAAAGTTTCCAGCATCCTGTGCCACTGTATCTGACTATGTGGGCGGATCAAGTCACTAATAATTCTGACTAAAATGACAGAACTAACCCATTATTTTGGCACAGAATAGATAAACTGAATTGGTCACAAGGAGTGCTAGCCAAGTTCAGGATGTACCATTTTTTCATCCAGTGTTTGACATACAGAGTAGATGAACATAAACATTCACTTTTTTCCTACCAAGAATCTAAATTTAACTATGATAAAATATTGTATTAATGATTATATCTTTTGAGGAGACCTCACATACTTATTGTATCTTAGAAAATGTTAACATGTATTAAATATAATGGTCCAGGAAAGGAAAAGGAAAAAGAATAAACACGTGAACTGTACTGCTACTGCTGCTTAGCAGTCTAACAGGATAGCTCACTGAAATAAATTCCATAGACTACTATGAAAGTATGATTGAATTTCACATCACAATGAGTAAAAGATTAGTAAGCTATCACCTTTAATCAAACAATACTGACTGATCTCCATGACAGCACATGTGCTACAATTAGAATGAGCTCCCTGCTTAGGGGCTGAAAAAGTATAAGACAGAGTACCTGCTGGTAAAATTACCATCTATTATGGACTGAACTGTGTTCCTCCAAAATTCTTACGTTGAAGCCTTAGCCCCCAGTGCGATGGGATTTGGAGATGGGGCCTTTGGGAAGCAATCAGAATTAGATGAGGTCATAAGGGAGAGGTCCAAGGGACCCTCATGATAGGATTAGTGTCCTCATAAGAAGAGACCCCTGAGAGCTTGCTGCCTTCCTCTCTCTCCCTCTCCCATCTTTTCCCCCTCACCCTGTGAAGACACTACAAGAAGGTGGTCTTCTGCAAGCCAGCAAGAAAGACCTTGTACCAGAGAACCAAGTCAGCTGGCATCTTGATCTTAAACTTTCCAACCTTCATAACTGAGAAAGAAATTCCTGTTGAACCACCCAGTCCATGAAATTTTGTTATGGCAGCCTGAGCTGCTGATTCATACACCATCAAATCAGTCACACACAAGTTATCCTTTTGAATCAGGATAAACCAGAAATATAATCTGAAACTGTGCTTAGATTCTTAAGCTTTGTCCTACATATTAATTTTCCAAGTGACAACCAATATAAATATTGTTCCTTTTCTTTTTCTGGCACAGTAATGGCTACATATTTCCTTTTAGTGTCAGTATCCCTCTCTATTAACCCTCTTATATATAATCCTCCATCTTTGCTATGTCTGTGGATTCAGACCTTCCTTTAATTACTAATTCAATTTCTATTCTTCCTCTATGCCTTTATAGATGTAAAATTCAGGACCTTTAACTGGTCTTCTAAAAAGTAGAACATTTACATCTAATTTTTTCCTATTACTGAGCCTGGGATTCAGATAATTTCCATAAATGTTCTTTGGGTATCTAATTATTTTACATAATAAATAGTTTGCACCAAAATACTTGTAAAAAGCATCATAAATTATTCCTGCTCCCCCTCCACACCAACACAAACGTGTAAAAGGTAAGGTTCCAATAAGTTTAAGCAAGCTGGCCGGTGAGACACCTGAGCCAATGGACTTGAGTCTTGTAAGACTTGCTCTTCCTGCTTCCCCCTTTAGTGTAGGGATCCTTAGAGTTGAATTTTGTGGTTGAGACTGCAGGGAAAAAAAAAGGCAAATGGCCAATCTGACTCCCTACAGCCTATACATCTCAGGGAGCTAAAACTTCTTTTAATTGTCTTTAAAAGGTCAGGAATTAGATTTATTTTTCCATTTATTTATGAGAAAGGCAATATTACATTTTGTTTTTATTGAGACAGAGTCGCACTCTGTCACCCAGGCTAGATTGTGGAGGCTCGATCTTGGCTCACTGCAACCTCCGCCTCCCAGGTTCAAGTGATTCTCCTGCCTCAGCAACCAGAATAGCTGAGATTACAGGTGCCTGCCACCAGGCCCAGCTAATTCTTGTATTTTTAGTAGAGACCAGGCTTCACTATGTTGGCCAGGCTGGTCTCAAACTCCTGACCTCAGGTGATCCATCTGCCTTGGCCTCCCAAAGTGCTGGGATTACAGGTGTGAGCCACTGCACCTGGCCAGGCAATATTAAACATTATTTTATTTCATGGTAATCACAAGATTAAGAAAAAAATACATATATATGAAAAACATTATTTTAATTGTTTTAGAAACCCTGCAAACTATCATTTTAATAGAATTACTTTATTGACTATTAGCTCTCACACAAATTTATTATCCTTAAAATCACACTGTAGGTTCTATTCTATTTAACATTATACCTTAAATATATTTGTCAAGCATTTAGTCTTCATATTTTTCATTGTAATGACTTGACAAGATTATGTCATGTTGATGCAGCATTACTTACATACCAGTTTCCTTTCAATGAACATTGAAGTTAAACACTAGGGTCTGATCATCATGTGCACACATATTTCCTTGGGATAATTCCCTAGGGAGGGATGAAACTGCTAGACCAAAGAGTCTAAGCAATTATTTTTACTTTTCCTACATTTTGCCTTTTTCCCCCAAGAGAGCTGTACCAATTTTCTTCAACAGCAATGAATGACCCTCCTGGTTCCTCTTTAAAGTATACAAACTTTAGTACAACTTTACCAACATGAGATGTTCTCTCTTGTGAAAGGAGGGAGATTACCTCAGTAATTGTAAAATTATATCTGTGTGCTATAAATTTAAGCAAGATCTTTAATGAGGACTTATATAATAAACTTTTTTCATGTTCACTTTACTAACTGTATCTCTCCCTTATGAATTACATCTCATTTGTCCATTTATCTATAAATGTTAAATGAACAAGATTAAATGTTTGGTAGATTAAAATGAACAAACACTGGTTCCTCAAATTAAAAATAGAATTATCATACATATGATGCAACAAGCCTACTTCTGGGTATATACTGAGAAGAATTGAAAATGGGGTGTCAAAGAGATGTTTGTACACCCATGTTCATAGGAGCATTATTCAGAGCACCTTAAAACATGGAAGCAAAACCCAAATTTCTATCAACAGATGAATAGATAAGCACAATGTGGTATATATACACAACAGAATAGAATTCGACTTTAAAAAGGAAGGAAATTCTGATGTAGGCTACAAAATAGATGAACCTTGAGGTATTACTTATGCTAAGTGAAATAAGCCAGTCACAAAAAGACAAATGCTGTATAATCCCATTGATATTAAGTAGTTAGTCAAAATCACAGACACAGAAAGTATAATGGTGGCTTCCAGAGTCTGGGGGAAGGGAAAACGGGGTTTTATCAATTAATGGGTACAGAATGTCAGTTTTACAAATGACAAGTGTTACAGAGATGAATGATGGTGACAGTTGCATAACATTATGGATGAATTTAATATTACTGAACTGCACACTTAAAATGGTTAAAAGATGGTAAATTTTATGTGTATCTTACCACAACAAAAAATATACTTAAAAAACGTTAATGGCAAAATGTAGGTGGTGGCTATACAGGTATTCACTGTGTGAACCTTGAAAGAGCTCATCCCTCAAGATAAATCCTGAGTCACTAACTGGGCCTAAATTCAATTAAGAGCCAGGAGACCATTTATTGACTAGAGGTCACACATGTACTCTGAGTTCCTGGAAAATCTGCATGTCTACTTAGCTGAGATTTTCATAGGTGCCTGTTCCTGTTTATGTCACCTGAACCAACCAATAGGCTGTGACCTATGTTAGCCAATCAGAACTAAGGAAGTTCAAATTCTTCATATGCATAAGTGGACCTGAGTGCAAATCTGCACAGGAACTTTCTGTATGAAAGCAAACCCCCCTTTGTTCTACAGAACTCACCTTCATTATACACCGAAGGCTGCATCTCTCCAGTTTGCAAACTGATGAAATAAAGTCTCTTTCCTCTAAATTCCTTTTCAGATGACTTTTGTTCACAACTCTAAGACTGCTTCAACTTTGCTGTATGTTTGAGGTTTTTGTGATAAAATGTTGGAAAAACTTGCAAAAAATGAACAAGGACTTTACAAGTCATAAGATTTTTCAGTCATGTTGGTGCAA
Organism: Aotus nancymaae; assembly: GCF_030222135.1. Classification (NCBI taxonomy): domain Eukaryota; kingdom Metazoa; phylum Chordata; class Mammalia; order Primates; family Aotidae; genus Aotus; species Aotus nancymaae. The sequence continues at coordinate 39,407,089 of NW_026988413.1, forward strand.
ATCTATTTTCCCACTTTGCTACCATTACCATCCTTTTCAAAACTTACTGAGCATACATTTTGAATATTTTTTAAATCAATTTTTCTATTTCTCCCATTCATTCATTTAAAACTAAAAGAGATATTCTTTCACAGTCCTATTATATATTCTATTCTATTTTCTGTTGGTCTGTCCAGAACACGATTTTTTTTCATTAATTTCATTCACTCATTAATTTCCAATTTATATTGCTATATAGTAAAAGATGTTGACATAACTAACTACTTTCAAAAAAAAAAAAAAACTGCTACCTAGCTTCCCAACACCACTATAATCCTTCCTTATTGGGAGAAAACACATTTATCCTATCAAGTGCTTATATATTGTTAAATATATTTCTAGACTCAAGTATTGTTCCACAGATCTGTGTTTATACTTGTTCATCATTATTACTCATTATCCTTTTTGGGAAAGGTTCTTAGGACGCTCCCATGTTTATTTTTCCATTAGATCATCCTTTCAAGCTCCCCCTAAATTCCCAGAATGATTTTAACTGAAATGGTATTATATTCATAAATTAACTTTGAAAAGTATTTATATAAATTAAAACACTACACATATAAAATAGCATTATCACATATATTTCTATTATACATGTGATAGTTTCACAGCATTTTGGCTTTCTAATACTTGTTCTCAGAATAAAGAAGCTTCGTGCCAGTTTCTTGAAACTGTTATTGTTATATAACAACTTCTCTGTAATTCTATTTCCATGTCCAGTCTTTACTTAAATCAGAACATACTTAAAAACCCACCTTTTCTTCTAGCTGCAAATAAACCTGAAAAAAGGCAAGGTTTTCCACCTGAGCTGGAATCACAAAAGAGGTAGAGGGAAATTAGTTCCAGCCCATAATTATAGAAACATTTCCCTTATACAATGGTTCTGCAGTCATGAGTTACCTGATATCCTGCTTGCCTTCTCCACACTTCCTAATACAACTGATTCTGCTATTGATTCGTAGCTCTCAGGCCTATTTTGATCTCCATTACCCATAGACTCTTATTCTTTGACCAGCCAATGTCTAGCCCCACCCAAGGTCTGCATGCTTCAGCTACCTCCAGACTTTCCCACCAAAAGATCTCACTACACTTGTGTCGACTGGTTACATTGATCAAACAATGTAAAATTCCAGAACAAAATTTTAACACTTAATCAGACAAATCCTAAATATGGTGGAAGTGTAAGGTCCAAGATCAGAAATACATTAAAAGAAAACTAACAATTAGTTGGTGTGTAAGAATTTGATTGATTTTTTGACACAGAGTCTTGCTCTGTTGCCCAGGCTGGAGTGGGGTGGTACAGTCTTGATTCACTGCAGCCTCAACCTCCTGAGATCAAGAGGGCCCGATCTTCCACCTCAGCCTCCTAAGTAGCTGGGACTATAGGCACACGTCACAACACGGAGCTAATTTTTTTTTTTTATTTTTTGCAGTGACAAAGTCTCACCATTTAGCAGAGGCTAGTCTTAAACTCCTAGAGTCAAGTGATTTTCCCACCTTGGCCTCCCAAAGTGCTGGAATTACAGGTATAAGCCACCATACCTGGCCAAGAATTTGATTTCATATTAAGATCCACAGTACTTCTAACCAGAGGCAGTATTTCTACGAGATATAGTCTCTGAGGGATGACATAATTCTCAACTCCAGAACAAGTTTAGATCTATATCTCTAAAATATTCATATATATCCATAAATTTGCCAGAAATTCCATATATATTACATACATATATACATTCTCACATATACATATGAATGAACAAAACTTTGCCATTATTTATATCCATTCTAGTACATTAGACAGGCAAAGACATATTTATTGCCTTGACCACTATTATCTTTTTAAATAATAACCTGTTCAAGGGACGGATCCAAGATGGCCAAATAGGAATAGCTCTGGAGTACAGTTCCCAGCGAGAACAATGCAGAGGGTGAGGGAACACCACATTTCCAAACGAGTTATTACTGCCCACAGACCAGGAGATTCCTGGGCTGAAAAGCACCACAAGTTCCCAGCATGGCTGTTTCAGCCAGTGCAGCAGGTCTCTGCACAAAAACTCACAGAAATCTGGGTGGCCATTTCAACTGGCACCTAGAATGCCTGGGAGACAAAGCCACCCATTCAACTGAAAAAGAGGGGGGCTGAAACAGGGAGCCAGGTGATCTGGCTAGGCAGGTTCCATCCCCACAAAGACCAGCAATCTGAAACGCTCCGGATTGAGAGTTTCACAGAAAGCACAGCTGGATCCAGGACGGTCCAGCTCTGTTGGGGGAAGGGCGTCCACCATTACCGAGGTAGTTCACCATTACCGAAGCAGTTCGCCATTACCGAGGCAGTCCGCCATTACCGAGGCAGTCCTCCATTACTGAGGCAGACCGCCATTACCGAGGCAGTTCTAACTATACCCCTATAAACAAAACCGCAAGGAAATTCACACGGCAGCTGAGCAGAGCCCACAGCAGCTCAGCAACGCCTCTGCTGGGAGACTGTGACTAGGCTACCTCCTTGCTGGGCAGTGCTGCTCTTAAAAAAGACAGCAGCACGTCAGGAACTTATAAATAGAACCCCACCTTCCCAGGACAGGGCACCTGGGAAAAAGGTGGTTATGAGTTCCACTGCAGCAGACTTAAACATACCTGCCCAGCAGATCTGAACATAACAATGGAGCTCACAAGCTCAGCACTTGAGCTCCTACAAGGGACAGACTGTCTGCTGAAGCAGTTCCCTGATCCCCATATATCCAGAGTCACCTCATAAAGGAGAGCTCAGGCTGACATCTTGCAGTTATCCTTCTGGGACGAAGATAACAGAAGAGGAAACTGGCAGCGACTCTTACTGTTCTGCAGCCACTGCAGGTGATCCCCAGGCAAGCAGAGTCTGGAGTGGATCTCCAGCAATTCTACACCAGAGGGGCCTGTTAGAAGGAAAACTAAAAAACAGAAAGAAACAACTTCATCATCAACAAAAAGGATGTCCACTCAGAGACCCCATCTGAAAGTCACCAACTACAAAGACCACAGGTAGATAAATCCTTGAAGATGGGAAGAAACCAGCGCAAAAAGGATGAAAACACCCAAAATCAGAACGCCTCTCCACCTCCAGGGGATCACAACTCATCACCAACCAAAGGAACAAAGCTGGATGGAGAATGAGTCTGATGAACTGATAGAAACGGGCTTCAGAAGGTGGGTAATAACAAACTACTCTGAGCTAAAAGAACATGTTCTAACCCAATGCAAAGAAACTAAGAACCTTGAAAACAGGTTTGGCGAAATGCTAATGAGAATAAACAGCTTAGAGAAGAATATAAATGACTTAATTGAGCTGAAAAACACAACATGAGAACTTGACAAAGCATACACAAGTTTCAATAGCCAAACGGAACAAGCAGGAGAAAGGATATCAGAAATTGAAGATCAATTCAATGAAATAAAATGAGAAGGCAACATTAGAGAAAAAGAGTAAAAAGAAATGAACAAAGCCTCCAAGAAATATGGGATTATGTGAAAAGACCTAATTTATATTTGATAAGTGTACCTGAATGTGATGGAGAGAATGACTCCAAGCTGGAAAACACTCTTCAGGATATTATCCAGGAGAACTTCCCCAACCTAGCAAGGTAGGCCAACATTCAGGTCCAGGAAATACAGAGACCACCATAAAGATATTCCTCAACAAGAGCAACCCCAAGGCACATAATCATCAGATGCACCAGAGTTGAAATGAAGGAAAAAATGCTAAGGGCCGCCAGAGAGAAAGGTCGGGTTACCCACAAAGGGAAGCCAATCAGAGTCACAGCAGATCTCTTGGCAGTAACCCTACAAGCCAGAAGAGAGTGAGAGAGTGGGGACCAATACTCAACATCCTTAAAGAAAAGAACTTTCAACCTAGAATTTCATATCTAGCCAAACTAAGCTTCATAAGTGAAGGAGAAATAAAATCCTTTACAAACAAGCAATTCCTGAGAGATTTCATCAGGACCAGGCCTACCTTACAAGAGCTCCTGAAAGAAGCCAGCCACTCCAAAAATGTACCAAATGATAAAAAGCATCGACACAATGAAGAAACTGCATCAACTAATGGGCAAAACAACCAGCTAGCATCTAAATGGCAGAATCAAATTCACACATAACAAGATTAACCTTAAACATAAATGGGCTAAATGCCCCAATCAAAAAACACAGACTGTCAAATTGGATTAAAAAGTCAAAAACCATCAGTGTGCTGTATCCAGGAAACCCATCTCACATGCAAGGACACACATAGGCTCAAAATAAAGGGATGGAGGAAGATTTACCAAGCAAATGGAGAGCAAAAAAACAAAAGCAAGAGTTGCAATCCTAGTCTCTGATAAAATAGTCTTTAAACCAACAAAGATCAAAAAAGACAAAGAAGGGCATTCCATAATGGTAAAAGGAACAATGCAACAAGAAGAGCTAATAATCCTAAATATATACGCACCCAATAAAGGAGCACCCAGATACATAAAGCAAGTTCTTAATGACTTACAAAGAGACTTAGACTCCCACACAATAATAGTGGGAGACTTTAACACCCCATTGTCAATATTAGACAGATCAATGAGACAGAAAATTAACAAGGATATCCAGGACCTGAACTCAAGCCTGGACCAAGCAAACCTAATAGACATTTACAGAACTCTCCACCCCAAATCCACCGAATATACATTCTCAGCACCACATCACACCTACTCTTAAATTGACCACATAATTGGAAGTAAATCACTCCTCAGCAAATGCAAAAGAACGGAAATCATAACAGTCTCTCAGACCACAGTGCAATCAAATTAGAACTCAGGATTAAGAAACTAACTCAGAACTACACAAGTTCACAGAAACTGAACAACTGGCTCTTGAATGTTGACTGGATAAACAATGAAATGAAGGCAAAAATAAAGATGTTCTTTGAAACCAATGAGAATGAAGACACAACATATGGGAATCTCTGAGACACATTTAAAGCAAGGTCTACAGGAAAATTTATAGCAATAAATGCCCACATGAGAAGCAAGAAAAGATCCAAAATCGATACCCTATCATCAAAATTGAAAGACCTAGAGGAGCAAGATAAAAAAAAAACTCAAAAGCTAGCAGAAGACAAGAAATAACTAAGATCAGAGCCGAACTGAAAGAGATAGAGATACAAAAAAAACCTTCAAAAAACTCAATGAATCCAGGAGCTGTTTTATTGAAAAGATCAACACAATAGACAGACCACTAGCCAGATTAATAAAAAAGAGAAGAATCAAACAGATGCAATAAAAACCGATAAAGGGGATATCACCACCAATTGCACAGAAATACAAACTACCATCAGAGATTACTACAAACAACTCTATGCACACAAACCAGTAAACCTGGAAGAATGGATAAATTCCTGGACACGTGCACACTCCCAAGCCTAAACCAGGAAGAAGTCAAAACCCTGAATAGACCAATAACAAGGGCTGAAATTGAGGCAGCAATTAATAGCCTACCAACCAAAAAAAGTCTAGGTCCAGAGGGGTTCACAGCTGAATGCTACCAGACATACAAAGAGGTTCTGGTATCACTGCTTCTGAAACTATTCCAAACAATCCAAAAAGAGGGAATCCTTCCCAAATCATTTTATAAGACCAACATCATCCTCATACCAAAACCCAGCAGAGACTCAACTAAAAAAGAAAACTTCAGGCCAATATCCATGATGAACATAGATGCAAAAATCTTCAATAAAATACTGACAAACCGATTGCAACAGCACATCAAAAAGCTTATCCATTATGATCAAGTAGGCTTCATCCCGGGGATGCAAGCCTGGTTCAACATACACAAGTCTATAAATGTTCCACATACGCAAGTCTATCCATTATGATCAAGTAGGCTTCATCCCGGGGATGCAAGGCTGGTTCAACACACGAAAGTCTATAAACGTAATCCACCATATAAACAGAATCAAAGATAAAAACTACATGATTATCTCAATAGAGGCAGAGAAAGTCTTCAACAAAATTCAAAAACCTTTTATGCTAAAAACTCTCAATAAACTAGTTATCAACAGAACGTATCTCAAAATGATAAAAGCTATTTATGACAAACCCATAGCCAATATCCTACTGAATGGGCAAAAACTGGAAGCAATCCCTTTGAAATCTGGCCCTAGACAAGGGTGCCCTCTCTCACCACTCCTATTCAATACAGTATTGGAAGTTCTAGCCAGAGCAATCAGGCAAGACAAAGAAATAAAGGGTATTCAATTAGGAAAGGAGGAAGTCGAATTTTCTCTATTTGCAGATGACATGATTGTATATTTAGAAGATCCCATAATCTCAGCCCAAAATCTCCTGAAACTGATAGGCAACTTCAGCAAAGTCTCAAGATATAAAATCAATGTGCAGAAATCACAAGCATTCCTATACACTAATAACAGACTAAAAGAGAGCCAAATCAAGAACGAAGTGTCATTCACAGCTGCCACAAAAAGAATAAAATACCTAGGAATAGAACTAACAAAGGATGTAAAGGACCTCTTCAAGGAGAACTACAAACCACTGCTCAAGGAAATAAGAGAGGACACAAACACATGGAAAAACATTCCATGTTCATGGTTAGGAAGAATCAATATTGTGAAAATGGCCATACTACCCAAAGTAATTTATAGATTCAATGCTATCCCCATCAAACTACCTATGACCCTCTTCACAGAACTGAAAAAACACCTTAAACTTCATATGGAACCAAAAGAGAGCCTGCATAGCCAAGAAAATCCTAAGCAAAAAATCAAAGCTGGAGGCATCACACTACCTGACTTCAAACTATACTGCAAGGCTACAGTAATCAAAACAGCATGGTACTGGTACCAAAACAGAGATATAGACCATTGAAACAGAACAGAGGCCTCGGAGGCAACGCCACACATCTACAACCATCTGATCTTTGACAAACCCAACAAAAACAAGCAATGGGGAAAGGATTTCCTGTTCAATAAATGGTGTTGGGAAAACTGGCTAGCCATGTGCAGAAAACATAAACTAGACCACTTTCTGACACCTTATACTAAAAATAACTCCTGATGGATTAAAGACTTAAACATAAGGCCTAACACCATAAAAACCCTAGAAGAAAACCTAGACAAAACCATTCAGGACATAGGCATAGGCAAGGACTTCATGACTAAAATACCAAAAGCATTGGCAACAAAAGCCAAAATAGACAAAGTGATCTAATTAAACTCCAGAGCTTCTGTACAGCAAAAGAAACAATCATTACAGTGAACTGGCAACCAACAGAATGGGAAAAAATTTCTGCAATCTACCCATCTGACAAAGGGCTAATATCCAGAATCTACAAAGAACTAAAATAGATTTATAAGAAAAAAACAAACAAACCCATTCAAAAGTGGACAGAGGACATGAATAGACACTTTTCAAAAGAAGACACGTATGAGGCCTACAAACATATGAAAAAATATTCATCACTGGTCATTAGAAAAATGCAAATCAAAACCACATTGAGATTCCATCTCACACCAGTTAGAATGGCGATCATTAAAAAATCTGGAGACAACAGATGATGGAGAGGATGTGGAGGAATAGGAACACTTTTACACTGTTGGTGGGAGTGTAAACTAGTTCAATCATTGTGGAAAACACTGTGGCGATTCCTCAAGGACCTAGAAATAGAAATTCCATTTGACCCAGCAATACCATTACTGGGTATATATCCAAAGAATTATAAATCATCATATTATAAAGACACATGCACACTTATGTTCACTGCAGCACTGTTTACAATAGCAAAGACCTGGAACCAACCCAAATGCCCATCAATGACAGAGTGGGCAAGGAAAATGTGGCACATATATACCATGGAATACTATGCAGCCATAAAAAATGATGAGTTTGTGTCCTTTGTAGGGACATGGATGAATCTGGAAACAATCATTCTCAGCAAACTGACACAAGAACAAAAAAACAAACACGGCACGTTCTCACTCATAGGCAGGTATTGAACAATGAGAACACAGGGACACAGGGAGGGGAGCATCACACACTGGGGTCTGTTGAGGGGGACTAGGGGAGGGACGGCGGGGGGTAGGGAGGTTGGGGAGGGAAAACATGGGGAGAAATGCCAGATATAGGTGATAAGGGGATGGAGGCAGCAAACCACATTGCCATGTATGTACCTATGCAACAATCCTGCATGTTTTGCACATGTACTCCAGAACCTGTTCAAAAGCAGAAACTATATCTACTATTTCTGTTTTATTTTTAATTTTTGTGGGTACACAGTAGATATATATTTATAAGATACATGAGATATTTTGAAACAGCCATGCAGTGAGTAATAATCACCTCAGGGTAAATGAGGTATCCATCACCTCAAGCATCTATCCTTGGTGTTACAAACAGTCCAGTTATACTCTTTCAGTTATTTCTAAATGTACAATTAAATTATATTTTATTATAGTCACCCTATTGTGCTAGAAAATACTAGGTCTATTCACTCTTTCTATTTTTAACCATCTCCACATCCTCTATATCCCCATCACTACCCTTCCCAACCTCTGGTAACCATTCTTGTATTCTCTATCTCCATTACTTCAACTGTTTCAATTCTTAGCTCCTAAAAATAGGTGAGAGCAGGTGAAGATTTGCCTGGCTTACTTCACTTAACATAATGACCTGCAGTTCTTTTGTTGCAGATGACAGGATCTCCTTCTTTTTTATGGCTGCATAGTACTCCATTGTGTATATATACCACATTTTCTTTATCCATTCATCTGTTAACGGATACTTAGGTTGCTTTCAAATCTTGGCTATTGTGAATAGCGCTACAATAAACATGGGAGTGCAGCATATCTGCTATTTCTTTGATACCATCACACAGTAGTTGTTGAAGAAATATGACCAATCTATTGACTTAAAAGCTGAGTAAAATTTTTCTACATTGCAATTTCTCATAAAACACAGGATGGATATAAAAATAGAATTTATAATCCTTAAGTATTTCCCTTTTTTTGATAATGAGCTTCTTCTTAAGGATGCTCATTTTTACCATAATGAACTATGAAATCAAAACAAATTCAGTTTTAAGTAAAGCAGCACCATGTCCCTTCATGAAAAAGAAGTCTCCATAACAACCAATAGAAAAGATACAGCAGATGGTATTAAATAGAACATATTCAAAGTTTTTCAGATCAAGTGTTTTTTATGCAAACTGATCATTAATTTCCAAAGACAGATAAAGCTTTAAAAAATCTTATTTATATTTCACTGGAAAATAAAAATAAAAACTACCATCATGCAAACTTTATGGAAAATAACTGCTTTGTGCAAAAAGAAAATGTGTTATTGAATTTTCTATCTTATTTAGATAAATAACCTGACCGGCTAAGGAACAATTGAGTTCCAAGAGGCAAAAACACGTGTTTCCAATTACTCATTCACCCAGGTGAATCAATATTCCTGATTCTCTTGACATCCACTAATAAATATAACAATAAAGAATTAAAAAGTAGAAACCTGTGAAAAATTGGTTTGCTTTTTAATGATAGCATATCTAAATGCTGACACATGTGGCCCCCACACAAGAAACAGTCATCGTAAGTCAGAGGCGTGAAATCAACTGAGGTTCTGCAAAACATCCCACTCAGATAGAATTACTATAGCTACCAGACTTTACAGGTGGTAACTGAAAAACACAGAAAGGGATTTTGATTTTTAACCCTTTTACTTTATAGCACAAATTGTTAGTCCCAGAAAATTAATATGACAGGCCCATGTTCACATACTACATAGTCAAGGAACTCAGGTTCCTTGACTCTTTCAACATTAGGATCTCTTTCTACCTCACTAGCTCTTTTCCTCAATAAAGAAGTTTCTTATACTATATTCCAATGAATGATTTAGTATGGGTCTGAAATATCTTAATATCTAATAATGTTAGACATCTTCAATGGGGCAATTATTTGCTGTGTTTGAGCACTTGAAGTCAACTAGCCAAGCATAAACATGTTAGCACATAACTCAATCATACAATCTCTTATTAGGAGAAGCCCTAACTCACAGCATGTAAACAAGTATCTTACACCTTTCTAAGACTTAGTTCTTAATTTTAAAAATTCACATTGAATCAACAATATGGAAAAAGTATCAATTATATACAAAACATAAGGTTGAGCACCATGTGAAAAACAAGGTAGTAAAGAAAACAGTCCCTGACCTAAGAAATTTTCAAATCTAGTTTTAGTTTTATACTGGGTTAGCTATTACTCACAGATGCAGGCAAAAGAAAGTCCCTTTTAAATATATAAGAATAAATTGAGTTATTCTATTTGAATACCTAAGTATAATGACATAAATTTGGTAGTGAAATACAGCTCTAAGAATGTATATGAAAACCTTTAAATCGGCCACAATTTAAAATAATTACATTTTAATAGTCTACCTTTCAAAATCATTAGAGAAAAAATATACTCAATGAAAACTAAATCTAAAGCTTTAGATCATCCACAAACAGATAAGCACCCACTGTACTTTATCTCAGATACTGACACAGTATTGAAATGGACAGGATCAGAGCTAGGACCCTTCAATACACCACCAGCATCCTCCCTCAGGGTGACCCTGATGTAAAGTAATCTCTCATATATGTAATCTCTTATATGTGTAATTGAGCATCATAATTCTTAAGAGGAAGCCAATTATCAAAAAAGGGAAATACTTAAGAATTATAAATCCTATATTCATATCCATCCTGTGTTTTATGAGCAATCATAATGTAGTAAAATTTTACTCAGCTTTTAAGTCAATAGATTGGCCACATGTCTTCAAGATCCTTGTGTAAGGATCTTGTGTAAGATCCTTTCTACTTTACACTTTCTTCTCTTTATCTTCTTTAATCTCATGTAACTCTCACAACTCTGGGCAAGAAATATCAGCACTGCACAAAAACCCTTTTATCACCTGGCACAGTATTCCCATCTCACCTAGTGTGATTGTTAATGCTTGATTGGATTAAAGGATGCAAAGTATTAATCCATGGTGTTGCCAAAGGAGATTAACATTTGAGTCAGTGGGCTGGGGAAGGCAGACCCACCCTTAATCTTGTGGGCATAATCTAATCAGCTGCCAGAGAATATTGAGCAGGCAGAAAAACATGAAAAGACAAGATAGGCCTAGCCTCCCAGCCTACATCTTTCTCCCATGCTGAATGCCTCCTGCTCTCAAATATCGGACTCCAGGTTCAGTTTTGTGTCTCGGACTGGCTCTCCTTGCCCCTCAAGCTTGCAGATAGCCTATTTTGGGACCTTATGATCGTGTAAGTTAATACTTAATAAACTCCCCTTTATATATATATATGTATATGTATATCTATCCTATTAGTTCTGTCCCTCTAGGGAACCCTGACTAATACACATAGTTAATTAAGCTGGAACAAAAAGTCCCACTGCCAGTTTCAATAGAAAGAAGGAAGAATACCAGAAAGGGGGAGATGTGTAATTTACCCAGATATAAACACCAAAAGCACCTGATATTTTATCAGATAAATAAATTCACACTACCCAAATGAGCAAATAAGGACTTACAAAGGTTAAGTACAGTGTAGTGGTTGGAGCATAGGCTATTGGTGACAATGACCTGAGTGCAAATCCTGGATCCAGCAAAGAAAAGTTGTGCAATCTGGGATTATTCACTCAATTTATCTGCACCTAAGTTTCTTCATGTATTAATCCGGGGATAATCCCAGCACTTTGGGAGGCCAAGGCAGGAGAATCATCAGAGGTCAGCAGTTAGAGACCAGCCTGGCCAAATGGCGAAACCCCATCTCTACTAAAAACACAAAAAATGAGTCCGGTGTAGTGGCACACCCCTGTAATTACAGCTATGTGGGAATGTGAGGGAGGAGAATCACTTGAATTCAGGAGGCAGAGGTTGCAGTGAGCCAAGATCACACCACTGCACTATAGCCTGGGCAACAGAGCAAGACTCCGTCTCAAAAAAGAAAAACAAAAAAAAATTAAGAAGAAAAAATAAATAAATAAATTGGGGGATAACAATGGTACCTACATGTTACAGAGGATTAAATCAATCAAACTGAATCCTTGGTATAGTGAATTACTTCTTAGTAATTGAGCAATTACTGGGTGACTATTAATCACTTGTGTACATAATTCTGATTACTTCAATTAAACTGTCCAAGACCACGTATCTAATAAGAAGTGGAGAAAAAAATGTTAACTTAGGACCAAGGAACGCATGGCTGGGGTTCCTTATACTACATTACCACCACATACAATGTGTAATATTCCTAATTCATCTGCTTTTCCTTGTGTGTAGCCCATATTTCTTCATCTTTGTAAAGAAATATCATGAGATGGATATATTACTGAAATCCAAATGTATTTGCTGCACTTTCCTGGCATGTCCAGCAGAGAGTTCAATAACAAACATCTGTCAGATACTGGTTGTTTTTTAAAAAAACAATGTGCTGGGGAAATGCTCACATAGAACTCAGCAGGTGAAACTGTTTTGTTCTTCACCATGAAGATCTATTAGTCAAATTACCAAATAAACCAAAAACCAAAACCCACACTTTAAGCAGAGCACATTTATAGTATAAAGTGTGATAAAGGAATAGCCTAACAAAGGCAAAATTCACTTATATTTTGTGTTCATGGGGTCCTTCTAAGAAGAAAAGGAAAACACAACAATAAATGTCACCTCCTAAGTAGATTACCAGCTCAACTCTATCCACCTCCACCTCAGGATGCATGTGCGATGTATTGTGTCACAGGCATAGTAGTAAGGAGGAGCAGTTCCTGATCTCTGAAGGATTTTATGAGACTTGAGCTGCAGCACTAGAGGACCAGCTTGACAATTCCAAAAATGGAGAAGGCTGGTAGAAAGACACAACCTTACTGAACAATGCCTCCACTTCACTGGCTGTGTTCTTTTGTGGTTTAGTTTTAACACAAGCAAAGCATATCTAAAGGAATGTGTGCACAGGTTTTAAAGTACAATATGTAGAGAGTGCTCAGAGTGTGGGAAAGCTAGCTAAGGTCAAAACTGTCTAGATGGCCGAGCACGGTGGCTCATGCCTGTAATCCCAATACTTTGGGAGGCCAAGGTGGGCAGATCATGAGGTCAGGAGTTTGAGACCAGCCTGGCCAACATGGTGAAACCCCATCTCTACTAAAAATACAAAAATTAGCTGGCCCTCATGGCACATGCCTGTAATCCCAGCCACTCCGGAGGCTGACACAGGAGAATTGCTTGAACCCAGGAGGTGGGGGTTGCAATGAGTAGAGATCGCACCATAGTACTCCAGCCTGGGTGACAAAGCAAGACTCCGTCTCAAAACAAACACATACACACACACACACACACACACACACACACACACACAAACTGTCTAGACCTCTCCTTTAGTACATCACTCTCCCTCACCATACATAACTCTCTATCTTCCCTCCCATGTAATTACTTCCCAGCCATGATAAACTACAAGAGCAGCTGCATCTGACCATTCTATTCCCAATATTTAGCCAGTTTCTGGAACTTGGAAAGTGCTCTATCAACAGTTGCTGACTGAAGGGTGGCCAGAAGGAGGTGGCCTGCTGAGACCCAAGGGACTGCCACAGTGGAGGGCTGGGATGAAGATAAAGCAGTGCAAATTTGGCAGCTCAAAGCTATGATAAGAGAACTGTGCCTCTCTCCCCCTAGCTCTAGTCATTGTTGCAAGGCAAGATGCAGAAGTGCAAGCAGCAAATGGAAATACCGAGAAGCTTCAAAGGACAAGGGCGAAGATCACCATAAGTAACGGAGCTGACTTCCCTAGCAAGGGTCGTCCATGTATAACTCTGGCACCTTCCAGATCATCAAAAAACACTGCAAGAGTTAAAAGCCCAGAAATGGCTTCCCAGGAGATGAGGGTTTTTAGTGCAACTGATCTGATGCCCCAATCATTCTTCGATAGCTTCCTGGAGTAGACAGTGGCTTTTACAAATTATTTGGGTTTGAGTAGGAGATTTAGTTTCTTTCGTTAAAACAATGTGCTCTGTAAAAACTGTCTGGCTTTTTTTCCTTAATTTAAACTTTCTCTACAAAGAACAACAAACAACCTAAATGCTCAACAACAGTAAAATGGTTAAGTATTCCATGCAATGGAATATTATATAGCCATTTAAAATGTTGTCTTTGAGTAATAGTTGATAAGATAGAAAAGAGTCAAAATGCTAAGGAGAAAATGGAGGATATAAAATTGTACATAAAGTATGAAGCATCACACTGACTATCTTTTTTAAAGACTGGAAGAAAATATTACTTCTTGGCATTGGGATTGTAAGTGGTTGTATACAAATTCTGTACTTTTCAATTTGTCTACAGTGAAGATATTTTATTTATGATCAAAGTTATTATTAAAAGAATGATACCTAATGAGAATAATCACTTTCCTGAAACAAAAGTATCAGACTGAAAGTTGCAAAGGTATAACTCCAAAATCCTTTCTGGTGGTGCATAGGGGAAAAAAAATCAGCTGAAAGCCAGACTTATCAATCAGCCTGTTTAGTTTCCTATAAATAGGGTTCGGGCACTAGTACAACATGTCCTGGAGGAAAGACAACCTTTGCAGTTGAAATACACACCTACAAAAAGGAAAGCGATGCTGGGGATGACTTACTTATGGCCCTTTACATAGCACCACAGCAACAAGTGATGGAGTTTTTTTGTTTTTAAATCTTCCCTTTCATATCTGCCCTGTGAAATAATTCTGGGAAACCAGATCAGAATCACAAGGCCTTGGACACTAACGCTTTTACTTGAGAACGGTGCATAAATTATTGATGATACAGAGGCTGCACTGTGTTCAAAGAGTCTGCAGCAGATGAAAAGCTTTTATTTTGGTAAGAAGCAAGAGAATGGGAATAAAAACATGTGGGTGGCTAGACTCTGCGAAGGGTTGCCAACCTTCAAATTTCCTTTGGCTTTGTTTTATGTCCTTCTCTATTTCCTTCAGATAATTTATGTTGGTTAATGGCACTCCCTTCCACCCAGTTCCTCAAGCTAGAAACTTGGGACTCATCCTTGATTTCTCTGTCTCCCTCACTCCCCACACCAACCCAACAAGCTCCACCAGTTCTACCATCCAAATATGCTCTGAATGAATCCTCCTCTCTCCCTCTCCACCTTGACTATCCTAGTCCAGGCCACTATCACTTCTCATCTTACACAAGGAATTCCTAGCAGTCTCCTGCTTCCACTCCCACACTATTCCCTCCAGTCCACTTTCCATATAATACAAACAATGGACCCTGTTGAGTTTTAAAGTACTTCAGTGTCTTCTCATGCATTCAGAATTCAGATTCTATGCCATGGATATGAGACCCTGTGTGACCTGGCCCCTGCCTCTGTTTCTTTCTGAACGGGCAAAGCTCAAGTTCTTTCCCTCTCAGGGCCTCTACACATGCTGAGGCCCTCTCTGTAACGCTCTTCCCTCACAAGCCTGACGTCCTGGAAGCCTACACCTTAAATCTCAACTCCTCAGAAAGGCTTTCTCTGACCACCTTATCTGTGTTAAGAGACCAATTAGCCTCGATCTTTGCACCCTATTAGGTAAATACATATGTGTTGCTTACTTGTTCATTGTCTCCTATAACCATTAAACTGTAAGTTCCATGAGAGAAGGAACCATTTCTATCTTGTTCACTGTTGTATCTCTAGCAGCTAAACACAGTATGTTTTAATGAAATGAAGAATATTTGGTTTCACCTGTAATTTGTGGTATTTCTACAAGTACAGTTGACCTTTGAATCACAAATTTGAACTGTGCAGGTTTGTTTATACATGAATTTTCTGCAATAAACATATTGGAAAAAAATTGTTGAAGATTTACAACAATTTGAAAAAACTCAAACCGCATAACCTGGAAATATTTTTAAAATTTTTAAGTTAGGTATGTGTCATGAATGTGTAAAATATATATGGACACTAGTCTAATAAATATATCATTCACTACTATAAAAATCTTTTATCAAAAGTTAAAATTTATCAAAACCTACACACACAGACACAGACCATACGTGGCACCATCCGCAGTCAGAAGAAATGTAAACAATTGTAAAGATGCAGTATGAAATCAGAACTGCATAAAATTAACTGTAGTACATGCTGTGCTACTGTAATAATTTCGTAGATACTCCTGTTGCTATTGAGATGAGTCTGTTTGGAGGACTGGCTTAAAACAACATGTGACACTAATCATCTCCATGGGAGCAGTCTTTCTCTCCAGTGAATTATCATAGCAATAGGTGACCTCTCACAGGTCTGGCATATTTTTCATCATGTTTAGTATAATACTGTAAATTATTAATAATACCATGGAACCCATACAAAGTGCCACCAGTGATGCTGGAAATGACCCCAAGAAGCAGAGAAAAGTCATGACATTACAAGAAAAAGTTGAATTGATTGATCTGTGACTGAGGTCTGCAGCTGTGGTTGCCCACCATTTCGAGATACATGAATCTGGAGTAAGTATCATTGTAAAAAATAAAAATAAAATGAAATTTGTGAAGCTGTCACTATAGCTATGCCAGTAGGCACAAAAAATATATGCATTTTGCAAAATATCTTTTTTTATTTATTTTTATTTTTATTTTTTGCAAAATATCTTTTTATCTTCTATTGAAAATGCAGCTTTTATGTGGGTGCAGGATTGCTTAAGAAGGGCATACCTGTGGACTACAGTATGATTTGAGAAAAAGTGAAGTCATTATATGACAACTCAAAGCAAAAGGAAGATGAAGGATCTAAAGCTGGGGAATTTAATGCTAGCAAAGGACAGTTTGATAATTTTAGAAAGAGGTGTGGCTTAAGAAATGTCAAGATAACATAAGAAGTTCTGCTAACCAAGAAGCAGCAGATGAGTTTCCAGGTGCCATTAAGGAAATCGTTGAAGAGAAAGGATACCTGCCTGAACAGGTTTTCAATGTAGACAAAAGTGCTTTATTCTGGGGATAAAAATGCCACAAAGGACATCAGTAAGAAGGAGAAGGAATCACCAGGATTTAAAATAAGGTTAGGTGAATTCTACTGTTTTGTGCAAATGCAGTTGGGTTTATGATCTAGACTGCCCTTACCTATAAAGCTGCTGATGGCCAAGTCTTGAAGGGAAAAGATAAATACCAGCTGCCAGTTTTTAACTTTACAACAAGAAGGCCTGGACAATGAGAACCCTTTTTCTGGACTGGTTCCATCAATGCTCTGTCCTTGAAGTCAGGAAGTACCTGCCAATAAAGAACTCCTTTTAAAAGTTCTTTTGATATTGGACAATGAAGTGGTCTACTTACCTCCAAACACAGTGTCTCTAATTCAGCCTCTAGATCATGGGATCATAAAGACCTTTAAGGCTCACTACACACAGTACTCTCTGGAAAGGACTGTCAGTGCTATGGAGGAAAACCCCA
This sequence comes from Aotus nancymaae, assembly GCF_030222135.1. Lineage (NCBI taxonomy): Eukaryota > Metazoa > Chordata > Mammalia > Primates > Aotidae > Aotus > Aotus nancymaae. The sequence goes on from NW_026988413.1 coordinate 39,424,595, forward strand.
ACAAGGAGAACATAATGAAAGTCTGGAAGGATTATACCATTGAAGATGCTATCACTGTTACAGAAAAGACAGTGAAAGCCATCAAACCTGAAACAATAAATTCCTGCTGGAGAAAACTGTGTTCAGATGTTCCGCGCGACTTCCCAGAATTTATGACAGAGCCTATCAAGGAAACCATGAAAGAGACCATAGATATGGCAAAAAAGAATAGGTGGGGTGGGGTGGGGTGGGTAAAAGGTTTCAAGATACGGATCTTAGAGAAATTCAAAATCTAATAGACACCACACCAGAGGAATTAAACAGAAGACAACTGGATAAAGATGAGTGCTTCTGAACCAGTGCCAAATGATGAAGTAGACACAGAAATGCCAGAAAACAAACTGACATTAGATAATCTAGCAGAAGATTCCGATTATTCAAGACTGCTTTTGGCTTCTTTTACAACATGGACCATTCTATGATCTATCTGGATGCTCAAACCTGCAAATTGGTACCATATACAAACATTTTTAGATAAATGACAAAGCAAAAAATCAGAGAGAAATTATGTATTTCTGCAGTTATACAGAATGTGCCTGCCTCTCCTGCCTCTCCTTTCACCTCCTCCCTCTCTGCCACCCCTGAGACCGCAAGATCAATCCATCCTTTTCCTCCTCCTTCTCAGCCTCCTCAATGTGAAAATGATGAAGAAGAAGAAAACCTTTGTAATGATCCACTTCCACTTAATAAATAATGGGTAATGGAAATATCTAGGGATTTAGAATTTAAACAAGGAAGAGTAAATATATTTTCTCTTCCTTATGATTTTCTTAATAGCATCTTTTCTCTAGCTTATTTTATTGTGAGAATATGGTGTATAATACTTATTTAAAAAATATGTGTCAACTGACCATTTATATTATAAGTAGGGTTTCCAGTCGAGTAGGCTACTAGTAGTTAAGTTTTGTGGGAGCCAAAAGTTATATGCAGATTTTTGACTGCACAGGTATTAGCATCCCTAACCCCTGCATTGTTCAAGGGTCAACTGTATATTAATAATGCAAGACAGAAAATAAATCCCTGACTTCTAAGCTGATTTCTGAAGTCACTGTTTACTTCTGCATTTGATTTCTCAACATGCCCTCTCAGGCCAATTTCTAGAATAAAAATTTGGCATGGAGACTTATAATCACGAAAAACATCCCAAGCCTCCAAACACCTGGTATTAAGCTAGCTAACCTAGGCTCATATGTCACAGACTTCACATTACATCTATCTAATCAAAATCCTTTAATTATTGCCAGCCCAGGAAGCTATCTGACAATGCACAGAGCATAAACTGCCAGGCACTTGATTAATGTAAAACTGGATTGCAGCTAGACATGTACATTTGCATGGTTCTAAAATTTTCCTAGAGGACTCTCTAAATATAATTCTATCATGTGAATACCATATCACAGGGCCCTCCAGACAGATTCTGGGCATGATTCAGTTCTTACAATCAAATGCTCTATTTGGTAAAACAATCCATCTCATAAACAATACTAAGTTGTCACTGGCTGTAATTAAGTTGTTCTGATGAAACATACAATTCCCAGGTTCCAACTGTTTCCTCTGTCATAACCACTATTTCTAAATCCTCTTTGCTTAAATGTTTAAAATTTTCAACTAATAACTTCAAATGGGGCTTTACCTAGGGAAAAAAGATGAGTGGCAGGAATCATTCTGAAGGATGAATCCATGAGAACACCAAAAACAATGGGCTTCCCTGGTTTTTAATGACCGATGTCCTTAGTTTAGTATTTTGTTCAATGTTTCCAATGCAATTTAGATCCAAGACTACGTAGTACAAATACTAACTCCTCCAGAAAACTTTGCTGTAATTGTATATATTTACTTAATGTTCAATATGCAGCAGGCTCTGTCATTAAATCCTCCTGGCAACACTCTTGGGTGGGTACAATATTGTCCTCCATTTCATAGATGAAGAAGAGGCTCAGAGAGATAAATAATTTAAAATTAAAACTGCAGTAAATATAAGGATGGGGTTTTGAACCCATTCAGTCCATGCACTTAATAACTACTTTAAAGTTATGAATACATGAATGAGTGCTTCATCTACAGACAATTCCTGAGGTGTCATCTAGACTTTTATTAGATTATACCTGTCATTCTTCCTTGTTTAAATTCTAAATCCCTACGTTTCCATTACCCATTATTGCACAATCGCCATTACGTCACAAAATAAAGACACATTTACTTGGTATATGGTATAGTCTAGGTCCTGTTCTAGGTATTGGTAAAAAAAAAAAAAAAAAAACAGGAGGAAGCCCCATTTCTGGTAGACTAACTAGAACACAGTACAGGAATAACAGGTGGTACTGCGTGGGAGCAGCAGTGACCAACTATGTCCCTGAGAGAAGCTAAAAAAGGCTTCATGGAAGTAACACATGAGCTGGAATGCAAAGGACAGGCACAGATTTATCAAGCAGAAAAGGGAATAAAAGACATTTCAGTTAGAGGGAAAACACTTTGCAGAGGTGTGAAACTGCAAGCATATGGTCTTTTAGATGAAAAGCAAGACTTAATAGAGAAGTTGGAGTTGGCAGTGTCCCAGAGGAGACAGAAAAACTAAGGCTTGCCAGACAGGCTGAATACAGACAGGGAAGGGTCTTACATGGTGTGGGAAGGAAACAGGGCTCACCCTACAGGTGATGGGGGAGCTGTTAGAAAAGCAGCACGACATGGGGGAAAAGCACTACCAACAGACAGATATGGGTCTGACTCTTCCTTATATCACTTACAGGGGGCTGGTTTTCAGCAAGGTACATAATTTCACTAAACCACAGTTTCCTCATCTGGAAAACATAGATAACATATTCCTCATGGGACTGGTGTAAGGTGTGAATGAATACATTATCGATCTACATGAAACAGCTGGTACAAAACAACTGCTCAACACATGCTGGTTGCTTTCACCACTGGCTGTTACAACCTCTCTAGAACTTGATTTCCCTTTAACTGAAAGGTATACATCCTAAAAAGGTAGAATCCACTAAAAACTTGAAAGCCAGAGATGGTCCCTATATCCCGCAATCTCAGCACGGAGCTTAGTATTTTGTGAATAAATTTATTCATTCCACAGATTTCACTGGTCAGCAATAATGTGCCAGGTCTTGGCCTAATGCCAGGCATACAACGGGACAAGCAGATAAAAACCCCTGTCCTTGTGGAGCTTTCATTTGCGAATGGGAGGCTAGAAAGTGTGGAATATAGATAATATGCATTAGTAGGTAAATTGTATGATCTATTAGAAGGTGCTAAGTGCGATGGAGGAAAATTAAATAGGGTAAGAGAAATAAAGAGTGCTAGCAAGTAGAATGGTCAGGGCAGGCCTCATTGAGAAGGCACCATTCGCTCAAAGCCTTAAAGAAATAAAGGCGGGCCGGGCGCAGTGGCTCACGCCTGTAATCCCAGCACTTTGGGAGGCCGAGGCGGGTGGATCACGAGGTCAAGAGATCGAGACCATCCTGGTCAACATGGTGAAACCCCGTCTCTACTAAAAATACAAAAAATTAGCTGGGCACAGTGGTGCGTGCCTGTAATCCCAGCTACTCAGGAGGCTGAGGCAGGAGAATTGCCTGAACCCAGGAGGCGGAGGTTGCGGCGAGCCGAGATCACGCCATTGCACTCCAGCCTGGGTAACAAAAGCGAAACTCCGTTTCAAAAAGAAAAGAAAAGAAAAGAAAAGAAAAGAAAAGAAATAAAGGAATGAGCAATGCAGATATGGAGAAAGAACATTCAAGAAAGAGGGACCACAAAGCTCAAAGACCCTACGGCAACAGTGTACCTGGTGTATCCAAGGATAGCAGGCAGGTCTATGTGACTACAGCTGATTAGGAAGAGGGAATATTACGGAAGGTAACATGAGAGAGGTAGCATGGCCAGATCTGGTAGGGCTCTAATTCTGAGGGTGATGGAAAGCTATTGGAGGGTTTAAGCAGAAGAGTGACAAGGTCTGACTGGAGTTAGAAAAAGCTCTCTCTGGTTAATGGGAAGCAAAGGTGAAAACAGTATCACCAATAATAAGACTTCTGTAGTAATCCAGGCATAAGATGTTGTCTTTGACCACAGTAGTAATGGTGGAGGCAATGATGATACATTTGAAGGTAAAGCCAACACTACTTACTGGCAGTGCATGTAGAGTGTCAGAAATAAAGGAGTCATGGATAACCTCAAAGTATTTGGTCTCAGTAACTAGAAGGATGGAGCAGTCACAACCTGAGAAGGTGATGAGTGGGTGAGTAGCAGTAGGTGGGAGAGGCATCAGAAATCAGTTTTGGAACACATCTCACAAATAGAGGTATTTGTGGGACATCCAGCTGAAGATGTTGCCTAGACCACTGGATGAGCAGGTTTGAGTTCAGAGAGGCCTAGACTAGAGATACAAATTTGGGAGCTGTCTGCAAATAAATGGTATTTAGAGAGGTAAGACTAAATGAATGAACAAACATTAACTTTGAAATCACGGAACCCTGAGTTTGACTCTTGGCACTGACAACTGTTGAGTAACCTTACAGAAGCATCTTTAAATGTTTTCTGAATTTCTTTTGCCCCAAATGTAATAGTATGATAAAACTCCTACCTTAGGAGCCAAGGCAGGCTGATCACTTGTGGTTTAAGAGTTCGAGCAGCCTGGACAACATGGTGAAAAACCATCTCTGCTAAAAATTTTTTTAAAAATTAACTGAGTGTGGTGGCACACACCTGTAACCCCAGGTACTCGGGAGGCTGAGGCATGAGAATTGCTTGAATGCAGGAGGCAGAGGTTGCAGTGAGCCGAGCTTGTGCCACTGCACTGTCTCAAAAAAAAAAAAAAAGAAAGAAAGAAAGAAAGAAAGAAAAGAAAAGGAAAAAAAACACCTACTTTAGGGATTTACATGCATACACAAAGCACCCAGAAGGTATCAATTACATGTCAAGCTTTCAAATGGTGCTGACTTTATCAGGCTTTTAAGCAAATGAGTGATGTTAACAAATTTGTTAGAAAAATACCCTCATGCAACCCAATCCCTGCCACTAAAATGAAACATTCCATCAGATATGTAAATCAAAACTGCCAACAATCCCCTTTCTCTTCTTTATGAAGCCAAAGAAAAAAAGACATCTTAGAGAGAAGGAAAGGGAAAAGGTAACTGTTTAAGAACCCATCCCAGGGATGTGTACTGACAAAGAACAACGTATGTTGAAAACTAAGTAACGACAAGAGGCAGAGTGGTTCAAGAGGCAGAGTAACTCCTAGTCTTAGAGTCCCTGATAAGAGTGTGTCCTGTCAAAAACTCTTTGACCCTGAAAAATGCAAATGTAATTAAGGAAAACTGGCTAAGAAGTTAAGAAATACCTATCACCATCTTCATCCTCAGACACAACAGGCATTAATACCCAACTGGAATCTCTGCAAGTGAATGGATATAACACTTGCTATCTCACAGGGGTGTGGTAATGTTATTTTACAAGTTTAGACTTAAAAATTAATAGCACTAATAACAAAATCTGAGTAACTGAAGTAACATTTATAAACAATCTGAGAGACTGCAATGAATAGCAACATCTATGCCTTAACGATGGTGTAGACAATCACTTCTTCACCTTGGGAGATGAGGTTAGGCTCCCTTTAGACCTCATTCATGACAAGCTTTCATTGGTTAAAGGCAATTAAACAATACAGGAAACTCCCTGATCTTTTCTGAGAAGGCCTGTTGACTTGGGAATACGAGGCAGTTATCATAAAAGTAATAAGTTTAATCAAGTAAATATTTCTTGGCCTGAAAATTTAATTCGTCTCAAACATACATGACTTCTTCAAATAGCAGATAGAATTTTCTCAGGCCACAATGGAAAAACTGAAAAGGAATAGTCTCAAAGGTCCCAGCAACACATACCAATGCTTGCTTCATTAGTCATTATTTTCATCAACACCAATTTTTAACAACAACTCTTAAGACTATAAAGCATAAATAATTCATCTTTATTCCTCCACTGGGAGGCTTTAAGTCAAAATAAAAAATTACTAAGACTGAATACATTTTCCTCCCCCAAATTGCTGTAATCAGACACGAGGAAGTAGAGAGCTAGAAAATATGAAGGTATTCCAAAGATTATTAATAGCATATGTTTTGTGATGATTCAATGAAAATTGATTCTTACATGTCTATTTAATCCTTTATGGATTACTACATTAGTTCTAAAACAAAAAGGTGAATTGTTTTATGTGTTGCAATGATGGTTCAAAACACTATTTAATCCATTCCTAAACAATTATATTAAAAATTTCAAGTAAAAAAAATTTATGAAGCTGGACACGGTGGCTCACACCTGTAATCCCAGCACTTTGGTAGGCCAAGGTGGGCGGATCACAAGGTCAGGAGATTGAGACCATCCTGGCTAACACAGTGAAATCCCGTCTCTGCTAAAATACAACAAATTAGCTGGGTGTGGTGGTGTGCGCCTGTAGTCCCAGTTACTTGGGAAACTGAGGCAGAGGAATCACTTGAACTCAGGAGGTGGTGTTCGCAGTGAGCCAAGATTGCACTACTGCACTCCAGCCTGTGGCCAAGGCGAGACTCCATCTCGAAAAAACAAAACTTATGAATTATAATCATGATGAAAGAATATATACAGTGTGGAACCACTATGCTCAAATATATTATACAGTTAACATAAAAGACCTAGAGATTATGTCAAATCTCATTTTAATATTTAACTGCATGAATTTTCCCTAAAAAAAGGAAAAAAAAAACCCCAACTGGATCAAAGATTCAAAAGTAAAAAAGGAAAGTATAAAAGTACTAGAAAGAAATATAGGAGGTCTATATATTTTTTAAAATTTTGGAGACGGCAAGTCACAAAACAAAAGCCATAAATGAAAAATTTATAAATCTGACTACATGAAAATTGAAAATGCCTGCAAGAGTGAAGAATGCCATAAAGAAAAAAAAAACAAATTGAAGAACTCTACTGGCAATCATGCCACCATGTTTGGAATTATACTTAATAGGGAATAAAGACAGAGTGACACTCTGTCTAATCTCTGTCTTTTAATATCTTACACTTCCCACTTCATTGTAATTAATAATCAAGGGATGCTCTAGCCCAAACAGAGGCTATAAAACAGTATAAATTGGATGACTTTTTTGGAGAGTAATTTAGTGATTTTACCCTTAAATTTATAAACTATCAACTCCATTTTGGGGAATTTTTTCTGCAAATATATTTGTGTATATTCGCAAAAAATTGTAATAGCCCAAACTGAAAACAGCCTAATAGCTCCATCAATAGAGAATTATTTAAATAAATTATAGTATGGTCATACAAAATATGACTATAAAGCTGTTTTTAAAAAGAAAGTAATCAATCTAAAGATAGTCTCTACATCTTGTTTAAACACTTGCTTTAAAAAGCAAAAACTCAAATAATATAAAAGTGTGGAATGTAAACTCCTGTTTGTGTAAAATAAAGAAGAGAAACTACATATGTGTATCTATTAGGCAAGAATATTTCTGAAAGGTTATGTAAGGTCACCCACATTCCTTGGCTTGTAGCTGTCTCTTTCCATCTTCAAAGCCAGCAAAGGCAGGTTGAGTTCTTCACATTTAGCATTACTCTGATCTCTTCTTCTGCCTCCCTCTTTGACATTTAAGGACCCTTGTGATTATACTGAGCCCACCTGGATAATTCAGCACAATATCCATATTTTAAAATCAGTCTATTATCAACTTTAATTCTACCTGGTTTAAACCATAATTTCCCTTTGCCATTGAATGTAGCATATCCACAGGTTCCGGAGATTAGGACACGGACATAGAGATCTTTGGGGGCCATTATTGTGTTTACCAAAGGTACGGGTACACAGTTCAGAGAAAGGGGCTTTCTTATTTTTCTTTAAAGCAAAATATGCTTTATTGAAATACCCTATACAGCTGTTTTAGGAAAAAAAGAATACATGTACGCAGAGAGAAGGGACATTTATATGTGAAAAGTGATCTTATATATGGACATGTAAGATAGATGTCAAAAGTAATAAAGCAAATGGGAAACAATTTATAGGAAAACATGAAAAAGAAGGAAACATTCCAGTTAGCATCAAGCATTAATCAAGTAATTTCTCCCAGTAGCAACCACTTAGCAGATCTTCATTCTTTGCTAATATTAATTCTTTAAAAATATCCATACCACTGTCTTATAGCTCTGGCTAATTTAGTGACTGTAATATGATTTTTTGGCACTAAACATCTCTAGGCTTTACTGGAAGAGAAAGCAGAACACTCCAGTAAGAGCAGAACTTGCAATGAACAACCAATCAATCTGCTTGCTCATCTACTAGAATTACATTCATTCTCAGTGTAGAAAAATGAACATGCAGTAAAGATTCAATTCTAGGTTGCCAGGTGACACTTCTCTAAACCCTTTAAATGAAAATCAGCTGATACCTTTGCGCAAACATCACTCAGCCTTTCTTGTTCATGTTCAGAGCCTCCAAACCGCAAGGCAGATACAGCCCTAAAGGGCTGTCCCCCAGAGAAATCCTTAAACATTCTAGAAACCACCATCTACTAATGGTAACTTTTACTCAATCCAGAAGAAAGGAAAGCAAAGTGGTAGATAGTGTAGGGAGTAGGCAAGAAGAGGGGCAAAAAGAAAGGTGAATAATAAGGTTTGATGGAATGTGTATGTGTATAGTTCCATGGAGTAAGTTCTATAGAATGAAATCAGTACAGAATATTCTTCAAGACAGATTAATTCAGAGTTATTGTAGACCCTCTTGGCAATGATATTATTGCATAGACTATTTTAAATGCAAAAATGAAAGCCTAAATATATCAGCAAATTGTCCTACCAGTAATGGTTTTTCCCAAGAGGAATTGGACCAATCATCACTTCATTGTGACAAACAGGTACACCTAGACCCACTGGTAAATAAATGAATTGCATCACTAGATGAATTTTTAAGAAGTTTTACCTATGACCATCCCCTAAAGAATTACTATGAAGCAAAATGCTCAGTTGAAATGTGCTGCCCAGAGAGGGTATTTACTATGCGAAGAACAAACATATACCTATCCACTACCTGACTGAATTTCTTACAATGAACTGTTTTCATGTGCAAGCATGATGATTTTCCTTGGGCTCTTCTACCTTCCATGACAGATTATTTCCCTTGGAACACCTGTCCAAGATTTGCAAGATCCTTGGCCAGGCAAGACAGTCTGGTTTGTGACTAAAGAAGAGGTGGGATAACTGGCCCAGAATGAGTTCAAGTCAGACTTACCAAAATCACAGCCTAAGCAAGGGTGCTACCCACCCTACTGGGAAGTACTGAGGTGCAGTGTAGGGAGGAGGGATTTGTTTTCATCCACCTTAACATAAAAAACAAATTTTTAAAAATAAAATCAAAATATAATTTTTTCTACATAAAAGGCAGAAAGCAAATGATATTATTGCATTCTTCCATGTCCTTACAAATTCTAAGTTTACATAAATTATTTTGTTTGTTTTTGCAGAGAGGTTCTCACTCTGTCACCCAGGCTGTAGTTCAGTAGTGCCATCAGGGCTCACTGCAGCCTTGACCTCTCAGGCTCAAGCAATCCTTCCACCTCAGCCTCCTGAGTGGCTGGAACCACAGGTACATGACACCATGCTCAACTAATTTTTAATTTCTATGTAGAGACAGGGTTTCCCTATGTTGCCAAGGCTGGTCTTGAACCCCTGACCTCAAGCAATCCTCCTGCCTTGGCCTTTCAAACTGCTGGGATTACAGGCATGAGCCATCATACCCAGCCAATATTTTAAAATATATAGCAAAGTAGTATAAATTTCCAACATAAGCTGGTAATAGGAACCAGGTATCTTAAACTTTGGCAAGCCTTTTGTCCTCCAATTCTAGTTCCAGGAATGTATCTTAAGGAAAATAGCATGGCTACATGCAAAGATTTAACCATAAGAATCTTTGCCACATCTATTTATACAGAAAAAAATGAGAAAAAACCCAAATAGCCATTGATAAAGGATTAGCTAAAAAAATATGTTTCAAACTACAACGAAGTATTCTGTGGCTATTAAATTCAGTATTATGGCAAAATATTTATTAAATATTATTAAATGAAAAAAGGCAGACTGCAAGTAATATATACAAAATAATATCCTTTTACACAAATCACTCAAAAACTGTAAGACATATTAAAGAAGATATCATTGAGTGGAAGGATTTGGATGTTATTAATCATTTCTTGAGCAGGACAGTCTGCTTTAAACACAGAGCTAGAAACATTCACTATATTTTATACACACACACACACAACCCTTTATATATATCTGTATATCTATGTATAGTATAAATCCCCTAATACACTGCCTTCCAAGTGCTCAGTACATGTTTATTCACATTTATAGTTATATAACTATGCATTCAACACTTACTATATGTGAAGCACTGTACTAAGAATATACTTACATAGCAATCTCATTTACCTTTACAGCAAGTTTAAGGGTAGGGTATTGTCCTCAATTTAAAGATAAAAAATTGCCCAAGATCACTAGCCCAGTCAAGGACAGAACCAAATCAATCCCAATCTGTCTGGCTTCACAGCTCAGATACTTATCTTCTTCCTTCCTTTTTTATTGGTATTGTTTAAGACATCTACAATGAAAATGAACTCTGACATCTAAAAAAAAAGAAATTATTTCAGATACTGGAAAGATTAAAATGGTATTGTGTTCTAAAAAACAGCTCTCGCCCTAGCCTTAAGAAATGAAAGCATCATTAGGTGTCAATCAATATCCAACAGAGAAAAAGTAGTATAAATAAGGTAGACTAAAACTGGCCTGCATAGGTTAATGCAGGAACCAAGAGTGAACAAGCCTGTCTAAGCAGTAGGAACTGTCACAAACCCTACCATTTGCTGTGGTCCCCTTTACTGAGTGCACTGGGAGTTTTTGCCATTAGCTTGGGAATGATCTTTAGCAATGAAGATGACTCCAGGTAAACTATAGAAAATTATTCTTTGAAAGGTTATCACATTGGATCTATCTTTTTAGTGTCAAACATCTATCATCAGATATTTTTCAGTTAAGGCTATAGCAACAGAAAGTCCAGTCCCTTCCCCTAAGCACTCCCCTTTAAAGAACACAGCTTATATAAAGATATCAATCATCAACATCTCCACACACTGAGCACAATTATCTGGACCAATTATTTCACCACAGATTTAAATTAATTCCTGAAGCATCCATTTGCCATTGAGTAAAGAGCTTACACATTGGGAAGCGATGCGCTAAACCATAATGTCAGATATTGGATTCAATTCTATCCAGAAATAATTTAACACAATTCAAGACAACACTATTTGCCACATAATCAGAAGTCTCATTTGATCCCTCACACATTCAGAAGCATAGGCTAGCAGCAGTAAAAGACCTTGGGGAACACAAGAACAACAGAAAAAATAATCTTTATGTGCAACACAATGTGCTGAACACATAATGGATCATTTTAACAGTTTCATGAAAACTGAATAAAACATATTCCCACCACCTCTAATAGGAAAACGTGAAAGAGCACAGCACTCTCATCTCTTGATTCTGAAAGAAAAGGTCTATTTGCAACTCAGGTTACAAGATGATGTTAGATGCCTGGGCCAACCTTTTGGGATCAGTCTTTCACCATTCCCTCATCTGTTTTGTAACTCATTCTAATTAATTGCATTTGCCTGCCTTCTCTGTTTAAATGGCATCATAAAATCCTTTCCTCATCAGCCAGAAATTGCCTCTCCTTGGGAAGCTTTTGTAGTAGGACTGTGCATTAAGGACATAACATAAAAATGTAATGCTGCATATTTTCATAAAAATACAAGGTCACAAGACCTTCCTCCCAAATGCTAAATTCTCCTAATCACCAGTATAAAATACCAGTGTTTAGGGGGAAGTCTGCCTCACAAAATGTGGTCAGGGCAATTGCTCCGGCTGCCCATGTGACTTCCATGGCAGCTGTTCAGGGCAGAGCTGCTCTCTCCACTTGTATTGCCAACATTCCTAGAGCCACAATGCTGGGTCCAACCTGTGGCTTTTTATTTGTGTTAGGGAAGGAGGAAGCTTATTATGAAGCACACCTGCTGAATTCTGTAAGAGGCCTTTAGGCTGAAGTGCTGAAAGAAAAAAAGTCTGAAACTGTTATCACACCTACTGGTACCCCTAGGAAATGATTTGAAACTGAGTTTAGATTGAGAGTCAAGCAACTGGGGCTTTCTACAAATGCAGGGCATTTTCTTTTATTATGCAAATATTATCTCGTAACACCAAATGGGCAGCCAAATCCAAAAGTGTATGATATCATATCATATCATATGAATATGATATATGGCTACTCCAGTGAAAGACAATTGCCACCTAAATGCCCCATCCCTGCTTCTGCTTCCTTTCTCTGTACATAGTTGTCCCAGAAGGGGCCTTAAATTATCATATTTCATTTACACAGTAGCTGGATAGAGAAAAAAAGTGCAGAGCCTAGCACTGCTATTTACCCAGTCTTATTCCTAATGTCAATTCTCAAAAGCAAATAAATAAAAGCCCAGTCAGCTAAATGGGTAAAATATTCAGTTGTTTCCTGACCAGATTAACCAATTTCACTGATCGTGATAAATGTCATGTTATCCCTTATTCCAGATATTATGTTTTTCAGAGCCACACACATTACAAATGATAAAATATTCTAGATCATTTAGACTAACAGCCAATCTTGTAGCAGTGACCTGATTCCCTGTAGATGACTGGTTACTGTTAGGGGGTAGCTCAACTGCATGAAAGACAAAACAGAAATGTTAGTGCTTCAGGAGCAAGGAGTTATAATAAAACACAGGAAAGTCAAATCTTAATATGTGGAATGAGCTTGTCAAACAGTAATAAACAATTCTCAGGGAGATTTATTAAACAGCAAATAACTATTTTACCTGTCAGTCTCAAGACTCCACAAATGCACCCCAGTTCAGAAAAAGAAAAACCAGTTACCTCAGGCTTAAAATGCTAATATCCTAAGAAACCTCCAGAATCAGTTGTAAAACAGTAATAAAGCTATAAACTTCTTGTGTACTTCTCAAGGAATTTGCAATCATCTGGTCATTCATATTATCAGCAAAAATATATCAATTCATATTAGATCCTGAACTAATATATTCTTTAAGAATCATCTATTCTACAAAAAAATTATTCACTCAGATTTAAAAAAGACTAATTCTGTTTTTAAGCTACAAATTAGAGTACATTCAATGTTAAAGAAGAGGAGAAATTAACTCTATAAACCTAATTCAGTTTTATCTACTTAACAATGTCAGGTAAAGAAAATTCTAAAAAATGTTCATGAAAACAAAAGTCCTCCTGCTGGCAGCAGTGCTTACAATGGAGATATTTCCCTTATTAAAAATGAAAAAGCCTTTAAAAAACTTTAATCAAACTACTGTAATGAGAAAGGTTCTGATAGCTACGAAATTTACTGACTCAGTTAAAATTTCCACTATATATGTGTGTTTTACTTTAAGCAAATTAGAGGTACCAAACACAATTTGAATTTGCAGATGAATTATTTGCTTTTAAAAGAAATCTGCCATCCCTCAAAAAAATTAAAAACAGAAAATGTTTCTTCCATTCATTTGAAACAATCTACTGACAAAAGAAATCAATGCACAATTTCAGGAAACAAAGGCGAGACATATTCTGCATCCCTGAATTATTGTTCCAGCCTGACACCACACACAGCTGGTGTTACTCAGACTCCAACTTCCTCAACAAGAGAGGGTGGAAAAGGTCAATTTAATATTAAAAACAAACAGTCTATAGTCAGGTGTGCAGCTGGGTAATTCCAGAGCAGATGAAGACCCAAGCACTCAGGGACGTGGGCATTTTATATCTTAAAAACTATCCAGTTGCCAGTCTTCTGCATGGAATCAAATGTAAACACAGTCTTGGCTTCGTGAAAGTCTGAAGGAAAATTATTCACATTGCAACACCACAGAAAAAGTTTTTCATTCTATGCATAAGTACTGGAGGGTAGCAATACCGTTTCCTGATCCTCCTTACATAACTAAACAAAACATCTTGGATGCATGGTAGTATAAATCCTAAAAGAAACAGTCCAGAAAATAAACTCTTAGATGTATTATTTCCCTTCGTACATAGTGATAACTCTGTCTATCCCAATTAAAAGTCAAAAAGGGTTTATCAACTTCTTCAGAGGAGAAAATGCCACTTAATCCATTCAAATTGAGATTAAACAATGCAAAGCATGCTACGACATCTATATCAAAATATCATAAAGCTTTTTTAAAAAAGAATTACAAATATGCACGACTTTAAAAAAATCTAACAAAGCTACAGACATATAAATTAGATAAACCAACAAGTGATTATTAGTATTTGAAGTTTTCTTAAATATTGTTTCAGTTAAAATACAATACCATTACAAAGGTATAAATTCCACTCACATTTCAGACATTTTCATGAAAAGGTTATTGACCTTATTGTATTTAATAAGCAAGACACTCTGAGAGATGAAACTGACTAAGTATTAGGTGAGGTGAGTATAAAACCTAGGGCCACTGATGTTCTGTCTTTAAACAACTTTTAACCCTTCACACATCATAGCCTTTTGATATAGCAAATATTTAAATGGACATATTGAATGCAAATGGAAGGATAAAGCAATAACATAAATGACTAATATAATACCCAATAACAGTAGGTAGCATTCATTGAGCCTTTACTAGGCAATAAATATTTTAAGGCATTTAAAACTCAAAACAGACCAGGCACAGTGGCTCACACTTGTAATCTCAGCACTGTGGGAGGCCAATGCAGGAGGATTACTTGAGCCCAGGAGTTCAAGATCAGCCTGGGCAACAGAGCAAGACCACCTCTACAAAAAATAAAATATTAGCATGGCATAGTGGTGTGCACCTGTGGTCTTATATACTTGAGAGGCTGAGGTAGGAGGATCGCAAGAGCCCAGAGGTTGAGGCTGCAATGAGCTGTGATCGTGTCACTGCTCTCAAGCCTGGGGGCAGAGTGAGGCCCTGTCTCTAAACAAACAAATAAAAAAGAACAACAACAAAAACCACCTCACAACAGCCCCATGACACCTATTTATAAGCCTACTTTACAGGGTAAAAAACTGAAGCCAGAGAAGTTAATCAATCTATTCAAGGTCATTCAGCTAGTAGAATGAGGACTTTAGTCGACTGACTGACTCCAGATCATATAAACCAGAAGAGATGCTCCCTCCATTATAAAGTACAACAGAACATTAAAAAATGTTGGATGAGGCTAGATACGGTGGCTCATGCCTGTAATCCTAGCACTTTGGGGGCTGAGGCGAGTGGATCACCTGAGGTCAGGAGTTCGAGACCAGCCTGGCCAACATGGTGAAACCCTGTCTCTACTAAAATACAAAACTTAGCTGGGTGTGGTGGCGGACACCTGTAATCCCAGCTACTTGGGAGGCTGAGGCAGGAGAACTGCTTAAACCTGGGAGGCAGAGGTTGCAGTGAGCTGAGATCACACCACTGCACTCCAGCCTGGGCAACAGAGCAAGGCTCTGTCTCCACCAAAAAAAAAAAAAAAAAAAGGCATATGTGTACAAATCAATAAAGTAGACACACATGAATTAAAACTGTATTCATCTTATCCCCTTAGAATGTAAAAGGCCAGATAGCAGGAACCAAACTTAATAAATTTTTCCATTTAAAACAATTATTTCTCGTTATTTGCCATTTGTACATTCAATGCTGACATTTCTATCCTAGCTCATACTTTATATCAAATATATACACACAGTTTGATGCTGCTATGTGATGTGTTCCTGGTATCGAAAGCTTCAAAGATAATTAACATATCAATTGCTTATCATGTGCCATTAAAGGTTTGCCATTTTACTTATTCCATTTAAGCATTACAGCAATCCTATGAGGTTAATATTATCCCCATTTCACAGATGAGCAAATTGAAGCTAGGAGATAAGATTCCCAAAGCAACATAGTAAAACTAGACCCCCTTATCTGCCTGACCCAAAGCCCAGGTTCTTAAGCACTGTGCTATATATTTACAATAAAAATAACTAACAAAGTATGCCTGCCTGGAACTAACTTAGAAAAAGGGTAAGAAAGTCAGCATAGATGTATCCATAATCCCTAAGTATATTCACCGTTGCAGCTTTCAGAAGACTACACTAAGTAGGGAGTATTAGAGGATTACTGTCTTACAAGCTGCCTAAAACAAAGGTGGATGAATGTGATATTAATTGTTTTGAAGATGAAATATGTTATAGATTCATATTTATTATGCATATACATAATATGCTCTTTCAGGTCAATTCAATCTCTATCAAATGTGGCTTCAAGTTTAAGGACTTTGAAAATTACTGCAAGTAATGTCAAATAATTACAAAAGGGTCTCAAAAAATAAATTCAAATTCAATTTAATTTTTAAAGGTGACAAATGTCATCTGAATCTATTTTTAGAGAAAGGTTTGGTTTCAGAACTCTTGATCATGAGGATCCATAGATTTATTAGAGTCCCAAAAAGGTCGATAATCCAACAGGGCTATAGAATCAGCTTAATAAGAAGGAGAATCTTGTTTTTGAATATAAAAACTCATAAATTCATATCTAATTAAAGAAATGTGAATATTTGGCAAGAACTGGAGTAAAGTATATATAAATATAATAAAGTGATTTCCTGAGATATGACAAACAAGAGGAAGAAAGAAGCAATTCATCTTGTTGAGAGAACAAATGTTTTAAGGGCCATAAAACTAGCATTTACATAAACATAATTTTTAAATGTTCTAGGTATAAACCATTCTTTTTTTATTTTTAAAAATATTTTAACTAGGCCAGGCACAGTGTCTCATGCATGTAATTCCAGCACTTTGGGAGGCAGAGGAGGGCAGATCACTTGAGGTCAGGAATTCGAGACCAGCCTGCTCAACATGGTGAAACCCCATCTCTACTAAAAATACAAAAATTAGCCGTGTGTGGTGGCATGTGCCTGTAATCCCAGCTACTTAGGAGGCTGAGGCAGGATAATTGCTTGAACCCAGGAGGCGGAAGTTGCAGTGAGCTCAGATTGTACCACTGCATTCCAGCCTAGGTAAGAAAGCAAGACTCCATCTCAAAAAAAAAAAAATACACACACACACATAATTTATTTTAGGTTCAGGGGAACGTGCAGTTTTATTATATAGGTAAACTCATGACTCAGGGGTTTGATGTACAGATTATTTTGTCACCTCGATGCTAAGCATAGTACCCAACAGTTTTTTGTGTTTTTCCTCAACTTCTTCCTTCTCCCACCTTCCTTCCTCAAGTCGGTCCCAGTGTCTGTTATTCCCCTCTTTCTGTCCATGTGTTCTCATTATTTAGCTCCCACTTAAAAGTGAGAACATGCAGTATTTGCTTTTCTGTTCCTGTGTTAGTTTGATAAGGATAATGGCCTCCAGTTCCATCCATGTTCCTGCAAAGGACATGATCTTGTTCTATTTTATGGCTGTATAGTATTCTGTGTTGTATATATACCATATTTTACTTAACCAGTCAATCTCTGATGCACATTTAGGTTGATTTCATGTCTTTGATATTATGAATAGTACTGCAATGAACATATGAATGCATGTGTCTTTACAATAGAACAACCTGTATTTTTCTTAGTATATACCCAGTAGTGGGGTTGCTGGGTTGAATGGTAATCCTGTTTTTAGTTCTTTGAGGAGTTGCCACACTGCTTTCCACAATGGCTGAACTAATTTACACTTTCACCAGCAGTGTATGAGCATTCCCCTTTCTCTGCAACCTTGCCAGCATCTGTTAGTTTTTGACTTTTCAACAATGGCCATTCTGACCGGTATGAGATGGGATCTCACTGTGGCTTTGATTTGCATTTCTCTAATGATTAGTGATGTTGACCATTTTTTCATATGCTTGTTGGCTGCATGTAAGTCCTCTTTTGAAAAGTGTTCATGTCCTTTGCCCACTTCTTAATGGGGTTCTTTTTTGCCTGTATATATAAACAATTCTTATCTATTTGTTAAAACATAGTCTAGTGTAAATTAGTTCAACCATTGTGGAAGACAGTATGGCGATTCCTCAAGGACCTAGAAATAGAAATTCCATTTGACCCAGCAATCCCATTACTGGGTATATATCCAAAGGATTATAAATCGTTCTACTGTAAGGACACATGCACAAGAATGTTCATTGCAGCACAGTTTACAATAGCAAAGACCTGGAACCAACCCAAATGCCCATCAATGATAGACTGGACAGGGAAAATGTGGCACATATACACCATGGAATATTATGCAGCCATCAAAAACGATGAGTTCATGTCCTTTGTAGGGACATGGATGAACCTGGAAACCATCATTCACAGCAAACTGACACAAGAACACAAAATCAAACACCGCATGTTCTCACTCATAGGCGGGTGTTGAACAATGAGAACACATGGACACAGGGAGGGGAGCGCTACACACTGGGATCTGTTAGGGGGAAATAGGGGAGGGACAGCAGGGGGTGGGGAGTTGGGGAGAGATAGCATGGGGAGAAATGCCACATACAGGTGAAGGGGAGGAAGGCAGCAAATCACACTGCCACGTGTGTACCTATGCAACAATTTTGCATGTTCTTCACACGTACCCCAAACCTAAAATACAATAAAAAAAAAACTCTAAAAGACTCCTTCATGACAACATTTGTTTAGTGAAATCTCACTTTCCAGGTTATTTAAGACTTTTACAAGTGCAAATAATTCCTCCAAATTCAAATTAATGATGCTTTACTAATGCCACCACTTTTACATTTACTATACATTCCCTAGAAATACATATTCAGTGGGTAATATAAGTTACTCCACACCAAATAAGTATTCTTCTATCAATTAAAAATATTCTGACTATTCTTTTAATTTCATAACTGGTTTTACCATTGCTGAGAGAAATTAAAGACCTAAATTAAAGGACAAATATACCATGTTCATGAATTGTAAAACTTAGTATTATTAAAATGTCAAATCTCCCCAAGTTGCTTTATAGATTAAATATACGCTCAATCAAAATCCCAGCAGGTCTCTTTGTAGAAATTGATAAGCAAATTTAAAAACGCATAGGGATATGAAAGGATGAAGTATAGCCAAAAGAATTTTGAAAAAGAACAGACTTGGAGGGCTTACACTACCTGATCATAAAGCTATACAATAATCACAATTATGGTATTGGCCTAAGGATAAATATACAGATCCCCAGAATAAAACAGACTAGAAAAATAGGGTGAACTGACTTTCAATAAAGTTGCCAATTCAATGGGGAAATAACAGTCTTTTCAATAAATGGTGCCGGAACAAGTGAATATTCATTTCACTAAAAACAAAAAATAAGTAAACATTTATCATTACCTCATATACAAACAAAAATGTACTAAAGATGGATCATAGCACACATAGAAGCAAAACATATAAAACACCTGGAAGAAAATACAGGCGAAAAATATTCATGACGATAACATACGCCAAATATATTTACATAGGACAAAAGAAATTGATAAACTGGACTTCATCAAGATTAAAAACTTAACATTATGAAGAAAATAAAAAGGAAAGCTACAGACTATAAGAAAATATTATCAATACATATACCTAACAAAGGATTTGTATCAAAACATATGAAGAACCTTCAAAACTTGACAATAAAACAACCTCATTTAACAGGCAAAGGATTTGAATAGACACTTAACCAAAGAAGATATACAAACAGCAAAAAGAACATGAAAAAATGTTCAACACAAGAATGAAAGACATGCTAATTAAAATAACAATATAGCACTACACACCTGTGAAATCAGCAAAAATTAAAAAGATTGACAATACTAAATGTTGGCAAGAATGTGAAGCAAGTGAATTCCCATCTGTTGCTGGTGGGAATGTGGCAGTTTCTCAACAATGGCAGGCCTAGGTATTTACCTAAGAGAAATGAAAACATATGTCCACATAAACAAATATATATGAATGTTTATACATGCAGCATATATATATATAGCTATATATGTAAAACATACAAAATATGTGTTAATCATCCATGTTATCAGTAAGGTTTACAGTCAAGAGTAGGCTAGTAGTTACGTTTTCGGTGGTAAAAAGTCATGTGGATTTTCAACTGTGCAGGGATCAGAGCCCCTAAGCCCTGAGTTGTTCCAGGGTCAACTGTATAGGCATTCCTGCTGACAACCCCAGCTGAGCCCTAAGTCAACAGCCAGCCTCGACTAACAGCATAGGCCAGACCTATTCTGGATATCCAATTCAGGTGAGCGTTTAGATGACTACAGCACTGACAGAAATCTAACTGCCTAAGACCCTTCATGAGAACCACCAGTGGGGTCCAGTGGGGTCCAGTTAACCCACAGAACTGTGAAAGATAATAATACATAATTGTTTTAAATGACTATGTTTTGAGGTAGTTTGTTGTGTAGCAATAGGTAACTGAAACATCATTACACCAACACAAGTCTAGGAAAGTTTCAGATGAGAAATACAGACTTCTGAGACAAGTACAGGCTTAGACCATCCATGTACATCACCAGGCCAGACGCTACCAAAGCCTCCCGCTGAAAACTAGGTGTTCTAGAAGAAACCAGAGGTGAAGGAGATAGTAAAGAATACCCCAAAGGAGTCACTGTGATTTCCTAATCTATATGCATTCCAGTTGGGCTTGCTGCTACCCAAAATATGCCAAAAATCCTGAATCTTAACAGTCTGAAACCCTTACAAAAAAAAGTAAAATAATTTTTCTAGTTCCTGAAATTACATCAGTATTGCAAGCAAACAATTATCAATTTTCATGCTGTATATAAACTGATGACTATTAGTAACTCATTATTTTTACTTAAACTTTAAGAATGATAAAGGAACTTAGATTAGACGTAGTCAACTTATCAGTATATGTCAAATTATCAGTACATGATAGTTTACCCACCAAAAAATTTGGGTTTAGTAATGAAAGTCCATATGCTATAATCCTGTTTGTGTCATTTGTTCCTTCTCTGATGGATGACAAGAGCTGGTTACTGCCATGTTTCTGACATGTCCTCGTTCTGTGTGAAACTCCTTAGCCTAGAAAATTTTATTAAACTCAATATTAACACCCTACAAGCCCACACATCATATTTTCAATATTACCTTAATCCACAGCAGATTCAAATTTTAAAGAACATGAGTAGTTGATATATGCTAGGTACCCTGCTACACTGGGGATTTACCATCAACTGGTAGAAACTGCATTCAAAAGAACCCAGTCATGGCTCTGAATCATTAACACATTGACATTACTGAGAACCATAATGTGACACAGACTGGTGTGTTTATTTTATATCATTCATTCATTTTAGAGACAGGGTCTCGCTTTGTTACCTAGGATGGTCTTAAACTCCCGGGCTCAAGCAATCCTCCTGCCTCGGCCTCCTAAAGTGCCAAGATTACAGGCATGAGCCACCACGCGTCTGGTCCAATGTCTAAAGGGACATTTCTGGAACATTTAAGATTCTTCATTTTATTCTTTTTTTTTTTTTGAAGAGGGAGTCTCACTCTGTTGCTGAGGCTGGAGTGCAGTGGCGCTATCTTGGCTCACCACAACCTCTGCCTCCGAGGTTCAAGCAATTTTCCTGCCTCAGCCTCCTGAGTAGCTGGGACTACAGGTGTATGACACCATACCGGGTTAATTTTTATATTTTTAGTAGAGACAGGGTTCACTATATTGGCCAGGCTGGTCTCGAACTCCTGACCTCATGATCTGCCTGCTTCAGTCTCCCAAAGTGCTGGGATTACAGGCATAAGCCACCGTGCCCAGTCCTTAACTTTATTCTTAATTTGGTAAATATTTTTACATTTAAATATTTATCTATATGTCTATTACTCATACTAATGTGGAAAATACTTGCAATGACACAGTGTACTGAGGGGAGAACATTCCAACCTTTAGCAGCTGAAGCTAATCCTACAGTGCTATGACCAATCAATGATGCTTGCCAAGGGGCATTTGGCATTTGCCAACCCTGACCCATTTCATCAGTTTCATACAGTCTCCTCCCTTCAAACCTCCTCTTGGGTCCCTTCAAATATTCCCATGATGGAACTTCCAGTCTTCACCCAGCCTTCCACTGCTGGACTCTACTCTCCACAAATGTCCCTTGATAAGCCCTATCCTGGCAGATATCCAGGCCCCCAAAGGCCAATTCCCCTAACACAGAGAGTTCATTAGATAAGCCACACTTTAAGCTTAGATGGTAGATGGCTACACCCTGGTAGCACATGGTAGAGCCATGACACGAGTTCAGGCAAGTGAAAGCCAGAGTCTCTGCAATTAGTTGCTGCATCTGGCATGTGGCTGCTGCCATTTCTACAACATGCATCAAATTGCATATTCATTTTTTCATTCATAATTATCTACATTAATTACTAATACAAGTAGAATACACTGAAAATCTTACAATTTACTATTCTAGCACAGTAAATGGGAGCTTTTAAATAAGATAACATTTGTGCATTTTCTTGTTAAAAACTTTAATAAGTATCTTAATTAGTGCTTTACATCAACTAGGAAAAAATGGAAGGTATCAATACTCTTCAAAAAAGAAAGAAAGAAATGACTATACAATTTATAGTCTGTAAATGATTATACAATTTATAATGTCCCGTATAGTCTCATATTGAAAGTTTAACAGTATTTGAACATAACTCAATGCAGTGACTATTATTAATATTTAAAAAAATACTTATGATGAGTGACTTTTCCAGTTCAGAATCCATAACAACAATGAATCCTATTCACATCCTGTGTAACTCCATGGGGATGCTATGGGGAAAGTTTCCATATATGGTAATTTTCCCTATAGACTCCCCACAGTTTACACAGGATATGAATCTGGTCCATTGTGACAATGAAAACAACAAATCAGTGAAGACTTATATGTAATTTTTTCTGAACAAACTACAGACTAACAATTAGAAAGACCAATACTCAAGTGAAAATAAGAAATCTGAGGATTTAAAAATAACCATTGCATATTTTTATTCCATTTATGTACTAGTACATAAATATCCAGAAGAAAAAAGTCCTTATTTACTTTAAAATATTCTCTTGATACTAAAAATTACAATGTCAACTACTAACAGCCAAGGAACTCAAAAGGAAATTTCATATCAGAATGTGTGTTGTCAGAAGGAAAGAAAAAATGATATGGTAAGATGAGTCAAATATGTTCTATAAGCTTTAGTTTTTCAAGCTCCTGTATGACTATGTTCCAATATAATGCCTATAATCCATAATTATTTTTCCATGTTTGTGACTTCAGCAGTCTGTGGTTTTCTACTTATCTAAAGTCATGTAATGATATTTTTCTTTTACATTCAATGCTCTAAGCATAGACTTAGAGATGCATTTTTGTGCATATACTTAAGTATTTCTATTTTTGTTTTAAGACAAAAGCATCTAAAATCCAATGCAGCTAAATCTAATAACCAGATTAATGTTGTGGGAAAGGAAAATGGCTCATGTTCCTAAATTACCTAGTTGCATATGACAATAATAAAAAGGAAAACCAAACAGAGTACTAA
The DNA here is from genome assembly GCF_030222135.1 of Aotus nancymaae. Lineage (NCBI taxonomy): Eukaryota > Metazoa > Chordata > Mammalia > Primates > Aotidae > Aotus > Aotus nancymaae. The sequence continues at coordinate 39,448,271 of NW_026988413.1, forward strand.
AATGTCAAACATACTAACAGCAAAAGCAGAGGTCTGATACAATTATTTAATAATAATAGATGCTTATTTTGAGAAATGGTCCAGTTGTGAACAGCCATTTCTGAATGACCATAGTTACTATTCAAATCTCAGCCAATTCACAGAAGTTACACACCAAAATGATAGGCCCGAGTTTAATCTCACATGTGACCAGTTATCAAGAATGGCCTGAGATGTACATAAAAGAGTATGACTCCCTTGTTTATCAAAGAGATGTCTGTTTTATTACAGTATCTTGGTGATTCAATATTGCTATGGTATTATTCACTTGACTACCTCTCACACAATGGCTCAAAATTTGAGAAAATTACCTAGTTCTTGGTAACATAGTACCACACTCCCTATTAAAACTGAGAAGCTGTCAGTTTCGACTTAGTGCACTCATCAGTAATGAAAATAAAAGGCAACCACTGAACTTTTGGTGCCCATCAAAGACAAATCACATGGGGTATCCAGTGTATCCCAAATCCTTTCCAGTATCTGGCTGCCTACCCTAGGTTATGTGGCTATCCAGAGAATGGCAGGGAAGATGTGTGGACCAGCCACACCAGAGCTAAAGAGGACTCCTGATCCCCCGACACACCTGTCCACTAGTTTCTCATCTCCACTAAACTCAGGTGGGGGGGATCCTACTAAAGCTTTGTTGGTTCTTTGGTGATGTATTTTCCCCCTCCACAGATGCTCTAGATGGTCTTTTTAATTACTATAACTATATCAAAAAAAATTCGGAAGAGGGATAAAATAATGCTATTTGCCCCAGGGACACTCCATTTCTCAGCAGGTAAGATGTTGCTCTCTTCACTGGACTAATAAGGTAGGTGCTTTGGAAGACACATTAATGTGTTAGACCAGGGCTAATTCCCATCACAGTACATCTTAAGTGGTACCCTTGAGAACTGAAAAAAGCAAAACATGGGAGGGGAGACAAGAGGAAGACTGAGTCCAATAAATGCTAATTAAATAATTCATCATACTTAAAGTATCTACTCTTTGAAGAATAATTGGCTCTATCAAGGAGGATGTAACCAAATGTCAGCAGTGCAAAACCAGTTTTCCTCAAAACCAGTTATTCCACAAAAAGAAAAGATGAAATTTTTTTCTCCCTTTCTCCCTAAAAATATTTTCTCCTCTTATAAAATGTTAAGAGAAAAGTTGTTAATTTTGAGGAATTTAATCAGTTTATTTTAAAATATATCATTAAATTGGCTGGGCACAGTGGCTGACTCAGCACTTTGGGAGGCCATCATGGGCGGGTCACCTGAGATCAAGGGTTCAGGACCAGCCTGGCTAACATGGTGAAACTCTGTCTCTACTAAAAAAAAAAAAAAAATACACACACACACACACACACACACACACACAAATGAGCTCGGTGTGGTGGCACATGACTGTAGTCCCAGTTACTTGGAAGGCTGAGGCAGGAGAATCACTTGAACCCAGGAGGCAGAGGTTGCAGTGAGCTGAGATTGTGCCAGTGCAATCCAGGCTGGGTGACAGAGCAACAGAGTGAGACTCTGTTACTAAATAAATAAATAAATTTAAGAACTCCAAATACACATTTCAATCACCACCCTCCTCAAAAAGCTTGATAGTACTTTCTTCTTGTACCTAAATTATTTTAACCACAGAAATTAAAATTATATTTCTTCAAAGCAGTTAAAGAGCAGTCATACTACTCCCATTTTTAGACATGGGAAATTTCAGTAAAGGAAAAGCTCAGTGAAATGCATCAAGATGGTAACAAATGGAATTATAGAAGCCATATTTCCTGCTTTCTGATTAGTCTACATATACTATAGAACGCCCATTTCAAAGTGAGCCCAAAATAGATGGACTATGGCCAATCTACACAACTGTGAGAGATTCAGATTCACTAAATCAAAGAGATGAGACTAGTATCCTTGGAGATATTGACTAAAGCAGTGTCGGGCATAAAAGAACATTTATTAGTTCTATTGCCATAGTTGTGTAAGTCTTTAACTTTGAAAAACTAGAGTCTACTCTTCCACATAAATTTTTTGATATTTTTAAGGCTTTTTTTGTGTCTGTTTTTTTGGTGAGGGAGGGTGCAAGTATTTAAAATGATACTACTTCAAAAAGACAGAACATGCTATAATGTGATATCCAGGCTACTGTAAATTCCTGACCTCAAATGTCTGAAACATAAAATCAACTTAATCTAATATTTGAAAATGAAGACATTTCCTTCTCTTACAGGCAAAGAGGAAGGGGAGATAAAGAAAATTTAAAAGAGCCACTTACAATGTGAATCTATGGCATCAGAAGTCAGAATAGTGGTTACCTTTTCATGAAGAGGGGAAATAACACTGACTGGGAAAGGATACGAGAGAATTTCCAGGGGAAATGGAAATGTTCTGTATTTTGATCTGAGTAGTAGTTCTATGGGTATAAGCATGGGCAAAAATTCACTGAGCTGCACGCTTAGACTTAAGCATTTTACTGCATGAAAATCATATCTCAATTTAAAAAGTAAGATCATCCTATACAAGTAAGGCACTGCAACCATATCAAGGACAGGAATCAGGATAAGTTAGAAAAAAATTAACCCTTTCCAGGATCTACCACAGCACTGTATACAAAATAGATAGTTAAACAAGTATTTCTTATGATAATTTAGTAAGAACACCCTAGATAGTTTGGGAGATCCCTTTGAACTAATTGAAATTTCAAATGTGTCTATTTTCCTGAATATTCTAAATATAGTTTCAAACCTAAGAAACAGCCTCCAAAAGGTTGAAATCGAAGACCTAGAAAGCTATGTCTCAGAACACAAAGAAAATACACTTATCCTAACACTGAATGCAGACTTGGGGTATCATCTCATCTAAAGAAGGCAATTCATTTTCAACACAATATCCACTGACAGTACAAATCTACCTATGATCTTCTAGTTATAAGCAAGAAACAGAGCTTAACACTCACAAAAGACAAAAAATGTTAAAAACCTGTACGATAGTATTCTGTCTTCTGAAGGATATTCTATTCTTTTCAGTAATCTGGTAGCTATCAAGACTACAAGCAACCCGCAGTTTTCAAACATACCATACAGCGCATAGGTGATATTATCAAAAGTTCAGGCTGATGATCAGGAAAGACTATGTGTCTGCCTGGTAAAACTGAGCAGACAATATTAGAGTCTCTAGTCTAAGAACCAAAGACTTCTGCACTGAGTTTTAACTTCCATGTTTAGCTAAAGCAAGCAACAGGTCTAATTTTCCTTTAGCATGCAAATATTTCTGTTCATACCTAGGCTATTACATAAACAAAATTCCATTACTGAAATGAGACTTTGTCACTTAGTAATCTATTTCTATTTCTTGGAATAAATAATTCTAAATGTACCATTAAGTGAATTTTAAAAATTATGTCTAAATTATTAGAAAATAATACTGTCACATGCTGAATGGGACATTACATGTCACTGTTATTCTATGACTTTGATTAGGCAATGTGGTAGTCTGAGATGAGAAGCTTCTACGGTGAAACATAAGTAATTAACCCTTTTAAAAAGCCAATCAAGAAACAAAAGAACTGAGAATTCTTAGCTCTCTTGAAATGCTACTATTCTGCAATAATCAGCTATGCACAAATAGTCACACTGATCACCTGAGATCAGAAAACAAAGGTCAAACTACAAGTTCATAAGAAATCGGTTTCCTAAATTCCTGCCCTAAACCCCTTCTCCCTGGCAAAGATAGTGCCTTGCCAATATTTAATGATCTAGCCAGCATGTTGAGAGTCTCTTTAGAAATTCTTTTCTCTTTTAGAAATTCTTAACTGTCATCTTTGCTAATAGACGATGACAAAATATTCTGCAGAGCCTGTATAACTGCATTGACGTTATATTTCTATATCTAACACTAAATCATCCTCACATAGGTTGTTTATAATTTTTAAAATATCAATTGTAGCTGTCTACAACTGCTGTCCTGCCTAACCCATTGTGCAGGGCCTTCTCTGCACCAGAGCAATTTCATTGTATAAGTTTTTAAAAAGATATGATCCTGCTGGACTGTGATGCTAGCCAGCGTATCAAAATTGAAGCCACTGTGGAAAAAAAATTCATCCTCAAAAATAAAGCTATTTCTTATTCATTTTTCATCTACACATAATGTCTTTATGTTTTGTAAAAATATGAAAGGAGAGTATATAATGATACCTATTTATCTCCTTAGATGAAAAATGTAAGCCTTTCTTTCCTTTCTAATAAACACTACCATCTCAGATCCTCCCAGTATCTATTTTAAGGTTTAAGCACCATTACGGAGCCTACAACAATAGATCAGTGACAGGCCTGATCCCATCAATTAACACATTCTAAGGTGGCTGTATGGATTCTGGTCTTTCTACCTCCCCCTTAGAGGCCTGGTTTTGACATATTGACATCCCTGGACTTCAGGATGAATAACCCAGTTAAGGGGAGTTCCTTCTCTGAAACCAATTCCTTTGTAATTAGAGCCAAAATACAAAGGTTGTTAATGACCTAAGGCAAAATGATATGAATTCTAAGCCAATGAAACCATGACAGCAAGCAGATTTCTAAATAGCAGAGAACTGGGATCCATTTACTTACATGAAGATTCAGTGCCAAACATGGCTGGCTCCAGAGGCTGCTTTTTAAAAATTAGAAGAAGAAAGGAAAAAAAAGAAAGAAAAAGCGAAGAGAGTGTACATGTGAGAATGAAGAGATGAGCCGGCTACACGGTAGGGGTCATGAAGCCAGACAATGCAGTCCAAGCTGTGTCCAGCTGCCAGATTCTCCTCTTACGAGCTTCAGTTTTCTCCCGTGTGATGGAAATGCAAGGTCTCTTAACAGCACCAAAAACCGAAGAGCTGCTTTTGAAAATCCACTAAGGCAAAGGAAGGCCGACGTGGCTCTTCTGGGATGCAGTGAGACTGGACTAGGTAGCAGCAGGGGCAGGACTGGGAGCAGCAGCAACAGCGGATACTGCAATCCCCAGCCCTGCTGTAGCAGTAAGACAATAGCAGGGCTTATGCATACGCTGGATGACGTCAGGGACACTGCACAGACCGACTGCGTCGCTTGAGCCAGAGGCTCCAGGGGCTCCAGGAGAGCAGCGTGATTCAAAGGGGAATTCCTTTGTCACAAAATGCACAAGACCGAGAGCCACATATATATTCCCCCTTCTGTGCAGCTCTTCATCCCCTGATACCAGGCAGTAAAAGAGAACTCAAAGAAATTTAAATATTAGCTTTATAGCAATTAACCACAAAGACATCATACATATTAGGCTTCTTGGTTTTATGCAGCATATAGAATTTTTCAAGGGAATTAAGAATATCAGAAATGAGAAAAATTATTTGCCTTAAAAAGTAATTATAGAAGAGTTCATAGTCATTTTCTCTAAGCTTATGGTAGATTGACAGATCAAGGACTGTACACTCAATCACAAGTATGTGAAAATATGTATACTATTATACATATATTCTAGGCATATAAATACATACAAATGTAACAGTAAAATAGTAGTCTTGAGTACTTAGAACACTGCTTGGCACACGGTGAGTACTCAAATGTAGGCAATTGCATTACTAGTTATTTTGCAACTATTATTCAAATGTTAAAAATGCTGCCCTAGAACTATATTTACATATTTGTATTTCTATTTCTTCATCGTGACTTTAATGAATTTCTGTCATTTTCTGGAGCAACTCAGTCATTTTAAGGCTGTGTGCACACACCTGTATATACTTGTGTACGAGTAAGCATGTGTGACAAACACATTTCTTTTTGACCTACCCACACAAAGAAATAATAGAAAATATTTTATCTCTTGACTCACTGGAACAAAAAATGTCTTCCTGCATTACCATATTCTTATAAATCTGTTTTTAAAGAAAAAGTACTAGAAGTATATGAACTTTCATTAGCTATCCATCACAAGCCAAAAAAAAAAAAAAGTTTTGTTTTGGCCAGGTGCAGTGGCTCATGCCTGTCATCCCAGCACTTTGGGAGGCTGAGGCTGGTGGATCATGAGGTCAGGAGTTTGAGAACAGCCTGGCCAACATGGTGAAATTCATCGCTACTAAAAATACAAAAATTAGCTGGGCATGGTGGCGTCTGCCTGTAATCCTAGCTACTCAGGAGGCTGAGGACAGGAGATTGCTTGAACCCAGGAGGTGAAGGTCGCAGTGAGCCAAGATTGTACCACTGCACTGCAGCCTGGGTGACAGAGTAAGACTCCGTCTCAGGAAAAAAAAAAAAAAAAGTTTTGTTTTAATGGTTGAAAAATACTGAAATGCACAAAAAGTAAATATATATACATATATAGGTAACCCCACAATCCCACACTTTAAAAAATCATGTATAGTAGGAAGTTCAAGAGTTCAAGTCTCCTCTCCACCCATTCATCCAAGGTATATACCTTTTCTAATTAATTTCTTATGTTTTGATCTCAATGCAGTTTTTAAATATTAAATTCTGCTATGAATGTGGAACCACATATTACTTTAACACCTAAAAATATCATTAGTACTTTTTCTGGTCAGTATATGTAGGATCTACCTCATCCTCTTAAGGTCTGCATAAAATTCCACTGTATGAATGTACCATAGTTTATTAAAGGTAAGTTGATCTTTTTTTTTTTTTTTTAGAGATGGAGTCTCTCACACTGGTCTAGGCTGGAGTACAGTGGCACAATCTCAGCTCATGGCAACCTCCGCCTCCCAGGTTCAAGTGATTGTCCTGCCTCGACCTTCCCAAGTAGCTGGAATTACAGGCACCTGCCAGCATGCCTGGCTAATTTTTTGTATTTTTAGTTAGAGACGGAGTTTCACTATGTTGGCCAGGCTGGTCTCATGATCTGCCCGCCTCAGCTTCCCAAAGTGCTGAGATTACAGGTGTGAGCCACTATGCCCAGCCTTGATCTTTAGCTTACTAAAAATGCTGAGCCATTAAGAAGAACATTTGATGATGCTAAAGAACAAATCATCTGTTGCAGGAAAGAATAACAATAGCTAATATTTACTGAGTGTTTACTATGTGCCAGGCACTAACCTGGGTCCTTTACATGTATTAACTCATTTAATCTTCATAATAACCCTACAAGGTAGATACCACTTTCATCCACATTTGACAGATGGTTGAATATTTTGTCAAGGTCACACAGGTAGTGAATGATATACTGGGCTTCAAACCCAGGGATTCTGGTTCCAAAGCAATACTCTTAACCACACTATGATAGTGCCTCTTGAACAATGAATAATCGTCAAAATTATATATATAAGGATTTAACTGAAATGAAGGGAAAATAGAAACCAACTCAAAATGTGAAGGGAAAAAAACCTCTTAAAAGAGAAAGGTCACCAGAGAAAACAAAAAAAAAATCACAGAAAATTGCAGGAATAAAAATGTATACCTTCAAAAATAGGTCAACAACCAAGGGAGAATATCAATAATGATGTTGAGATATAACTGTAGGAAGTGGGAAAGGATAATATAGTTCGAAAGGGTGGAACCTTAAAGCCAGAATATTGTCTTACATAGATCTATTTTAAATTGCATATGAGGTGCTGTATCATGAATAGTCACTCCAATAATGGATGGATGTGGCCATCAGAAAGGCAAGAGGGAAAGGAGAATGAGAAAATGGTCCCTGGATAAGAGATATTTTCAAACAGAGGCCATGGTGTACACATAATAACTGCTTTGCCAACTCATTTATGTTGCTCCTTTTGTTGGCTCATATGTGGGAGGGTGTATATATGTGTATGAAAATGCATTTTTCTGAGGGCCTATATTTACTTCTTGGCACAGGCTTCTATGAGTTAAAGGCTGTGATATTTTTTAAGTCTACGTTTTAGACAACTGTAACAGGATCAGTATGCTAAAAACATTAGGCATCTCACTTGCCAGGAAAACTGGACACAAATCACACTTTCTGACTCCGATGAAGATTTCTGTTACATGGAGGCCTGAGGTGTTTCTAAACACTTTAGAAGGTTTGGATCCACATTGCTGAAGACCCATCTTTGACCAAAATGATTCCAAAAGTTTAGCTCATTCCAGTTCTCTTCTCTAGTCAGCTCAGAGAAGGAACACAAAGTTTTATGTGTTGCCTAAAGAAAACATAATGAAGAAAAATGAAGGATAAATAAAACTGATATCCCTCACTATCCCCCCTCCAAAAAAAAGTCATATAATACAATCCTAGACCAAAGTGATCTTTGGATTATTCACTCTGTCTGAATATCCCTGCCTGCAACCTTGCCCTTCCTTCACAGTAAAGACAGTGCTGTTAATTTCAAGATAAAGTTAGCAATGAAAGGAAAGGTAACATTCAAAATAGTTTAGTGGTCAAAATAATAATTAAATGAGAATGCTATTGACAAAGGACAATTATAGCGAAAACCTTAAAGTCAGTCAATAGTCACTTTTATTTTATTTATTTATTTATTTATTTATTTATTTATTGTTTTTTTTGAGTCGGAGTTTCGCTCTTGTTACCCAGGCTGGAGTGCAATGGCGCGATCTCGGCTCACCGCAACCTCCGCCTTCTAGGTTCAAGCAATTCTCCTGCCTCAGCCTCCTGAGTAGCTGGGACTACAGGCACGCGCCACCATGCTCAGCTAATTTTTTTTTTTTGTATTTTTAGTAGAGACAGGGTTTCACCATGTTGACCAGGATGGTCTCAATCTCTTGACCTCGTGATCCACCCGCCTCAGCCTCCCAAAGTGCTGGGATCATAGGCGTGAGCCACCGCGCCCGGCCAATAGTCACTTTTAAAGGAAACCCTATCATGCATTCACTCAACAACTATTTTCTGGGAACCTACTGTTTTACATTCTAGGCATCAGCCATGAACGAAGCCCCTCCCCTATGAAGCTTATATCCTAGTGGGTGAGACAGAGAAACAAACACATGATATGTCAAGTGATAGTATGTGTGATGAACAAAGATAAAGAGGAATTAGAGGATAAGGAGTAATTGAATGAGAAGGTTATTTTAGGTAAAATTGTCAGGAAAGGCCACTCTAAAAAGGTGACATTTCAACAAGACCTGAAAAAACCACCTGGTTAGCATAAAAACCACATGGAAGGAAGAGTATTTCATGCAAAGGTCTTGAATAGAAGTGTTTTGAGTCCCTTAAATTTTTTTAAATAATAAATCTATTCATGAATCATCAAATATCAGTTTTGAAAGATATCCCCTTCAGTGCTATGATGATGCCATTAGTACAAAACTGTGCTAAAGGCAAAATAAATTCTCTTTTCTAATATAAAAAAATCACTCTGCCATGAAAACATTAGTTTAACGTTAGTTGTTCTCTTAACAGTTTAACATTAACAGTTTAATGTTAACAGCTTAACATTAACATTAGTTGTTCTCTTAACAGTTTAATGGACTAAATATACCTATCTTTGCAATAAATGTGTAAATGTTTATAAAAATCACTATGAAAAACAACATTCAAAAGAATCTCCCACCACGTCAGACAGATAATTTAATTAAAGTATTTATTAATGTGGTAAGAACCTAAGCCATATTTTTTCTCTACATTACACACAACTAAATTTGAAAGTGTCATATCTGTGAATTTCCCTAAAGTCATCTCCTTTGTTCACACTAAAGTTCTTCATTTCTTAGTATTCTCTTGATGTCTGTTTAGAATATTAAAGGTGTACACCTTAAAATACCAACTATACATATATGAAGTATTAAGAATAAAGAAATGTTTTAATGGCAATATACAAACTATAGAAAAACGAAAGAATTCATCAATGATGGTGTTTTTTGTGGGAGGAGGTATACATTTATAACTAAAAGCATACTGATAGTAAAGTTCTACGGTAGGATTTTACAAATTTGATTTCTTTGCATATGGCTATAATGTATTCCTTCCTGCTTCAATGTAGTACCACAAATAAAGCGAACCTTCTAAAAAGGTAGGAGCATTTTATTTCGGAGCCCTGGACCAAAAATTCTGGAATGCTAATCTTACAAGGAAAAGAAAATCAAAATGCACATATAAGACACAGATAACAGGTATACTTGCTTTAAAGAAATCCCAAATAGAAAACTAAAGATTTATAAAACAAATTTTTGGGGGCAATTGATTGCTTTAAAATGTTGTATCTTTAAAAAGTATCTACCACAGAAGTCCTTTAAATAGCAAGCTCCTAAAAGCTACATTTTAAATGATCAATTTCACGAAACTTTTATTTGCAGACTATAATTAACTGTCTTGCCAAAGATCCACCTACAGGTATAATTTATAGATACTATGTAAGTAGAGTTCAATCTGGATGCATACTGGAATTTTTATTACACTAGGTATTGAAAAGTGGGTCTCTGCCCTAGAAAAAAAAAAAAAACTTCCAATTCTTTGTTCTTTAGTTTAAAGGTAATCTGTTGGCAAACAATGTCGCCATTACCCAAAAGTCCAAATTTAGGGTAATATAATTTTGAATTGGTTGCACGAATTTTGGGCAAAGACTCATGTCCTTACCTGATCACTGCTTCACCTCCCACCCACACCTTTACCCTACCAGATGTAAGGGAAGCCTTCACTTACTCATCAAGCAACCACCTACCCATGGTTAATCTACCCTTATTTCTAAACATGTACCAATTTACCATTCAGAGAAACTAGAAATTGAGAAATAAGGCTATGCAATTTAAAAAAGGAAAAGGTTAGTTATCCATCAGAAAAATCTGGGCACATTTATACTCCGAAAATTTAGGATAAAAACTGAAATTCTCCAATTTACTTCATTACATTAACACCATCTAAAAGACAGAGCCCATACCCAAGCACAAAACCACGACCACAATACCAGAAACTCTTTGTACACTGTGTATGTATTTCATTCACTGTGTGGAATATTCTAAACTTAGGTGTTTGTACTTTAAATCCTCTGGCCTAAGAGGGGAGAAATGTGGATTAATTATGGGCTGCAGTTTAAGTCTATTTAAGTATGATCCAACTGAAATAGAAGATAACAACAAAGGTGTGCCTCAGAAATTCCCTTAAGTGCTTATCCTAAATTAATCACAATTTGTATAAAACAACTTCATACAATACTCAGGAATAAATTAATACACATTTTTTAAAGTACTCACACAATCAGTATAATTTTTAAAATATAAATTCAAAACATTATTTTTAAAGTAATTCTATATAACTGGAAAATATTTAATGTTTACTTTTACCTGTATAATCCATAATGAAGCAGTAAGCAGGAAACTGAATATTTTCCAAGTACAACTCTATCAGCTAGAAAATGAAACGGCTCCCTGGACTGACAAACCGTTCTGGGGAAGCCTCCTGCCATGTGACATTAAGCACAACCACACTTCTGCTTATCTCTTTCAAGTGGCAACGGCTGGGGCTCTGCTCTCCTTTGCCTGTTCCTTTAAATTCGTCCTTAAAAATGTCTCTCAGAAAATAACTTTTACTCCCATTTCATTCCTGTACTAATTATTAGGTTAAAACTAAATTTTGGTTTTAGATGAAAACTCTAAATAAATAGAGAAAAAATAAATTATTTTATTCCTGTAAATTAAAAGGACACAAAATATCCATATTTCTTCCTAGCTCTCAATGATATGAAGCCACATAACCTGAAAGGGGTCAGCATCCAAATTTTTAGTCACAATTTTGTCATTAGTTTCATTCATTTGATAGTACATATGCACATTTTATCCATTTGTCCATTTGAAATACATTTGACTAATTTGAAAACAAACCTAATAAAGGTGATGCAAGAACAATCCTTTAAAGCATATCTAAGACCTCCAACTCATTTATCCAAGTCCTAAAATAGACATCAGCTGGTAAGGACATATGGTCATTACTGAGACACACTCTGCCTGATGTAATCTTTAATGTCACATTGCCACATACCCTGAGCCATCTTTTCCTCCATCATTGCCAATTGTTTCAATCTTGAATATATCCTTGCTAACACTTTAAATAAACTTTAACAATAGCTACTTCATCTTGATACAATTCTTTACCTTGCCAAAAGACATAAGATAAATAAATAAATATTTACATTTTTTATCCTTTTTTTAAGCCACCTGAATGATTGGACAATTTCCAATTTAGAGTTACGTCAAATACCAACCCCTACCCTCCACCACTTCCAAATTACAAGCACTTTGAAGAAGATGAGGTACTGGCTGTTTAGAATGGTTTTGCTGGAGTAGTGAGGTGTTTTGTCTTGCTTTTGTTACTTTCCTTTCCATTGAACAGGTTTCTCCATAAGTAATTATAAAGTTGACAATGCTATAAAATGTGATTTTGAATTTTCAATACAATATCAAGAGTGTATAATTCAAATTCTACAAATTGTAGGATTACTATTATCACTTAACAGATCTCGCCAATAATTTTATTTATTTATTTTTGAGAGAGTCTTGCTCTGTCGCCCATGCTGGAGTGCAGTAGCATGATCTTGGCTCACTGCAATCTCCAGCTCCCGGGTTCAAGCAATTCCCTTGCCACAGCCTCCCAAATAGAGTAACTGGGATTACAGGCATGCACCACCACACCGCCTAATTTTTGTATTTTTAGTAGAGACGGAGTTTCGCATACTGGCTAGACTGATCTCAAACTCCTAACCTTAGGTCATCCGCCCTCCTCAGCCTCTCAAAGTGTTGGGATTACAGGTGTGAGTCGCCTTGCCCAGCCATTTCCAATAATTTTATAAAATAAATAAGAAGGCACCATTTCACTTAGTCATCTAATTGATGCTTCATTACCATAAGCAAAGCCCATTATACTACCAATCTGCTACAGTTAAAAGCTGTTAATTCTCATCAACCTTACCTGTCATTGTTGCTAAGTGAGCCTATCACATTTCTTGGGCCTTAATTCTCTTTATCTTAACCTAGGGTACAGGTTGGGAAGCTTTCCACAAGCTGTAACATTTTGACATAATTTCTTCCTGGTAATTAAGATGTGCAAATAGTTAGAACATTAATGTCATGATCGTTTTAAAATAGTAAGCTCAAAATGCCTGATAATAACTACCTAAATTTACACAAAACTTACAAGTGTGTGGAAACACTGATTGCCACTATCAAATATCACACGAAATAACATTTTATGCTTTTCACAATTTAGTAGTTAGCATGGATTTTTGAAGTTCTTATCTAATTATTTGAGTAGCACTATTTTAAGGCTTATTTTTATGCTATATGTTTTATAATTCTTGAGACAGATATATTAAGAAAATACATTTTATTAACAGAATGAGAACATAATGAAATATCTACATCAGAAAGTATAAGACCAATGGACAGATGAATAGATAGATATAAAACCTACAACCTACTTACAGTTAAGTGATTTGCCATACCTAAGAAATCCAGCAGAGGGGTTAAGAGCCAGGCTTAACAGACAGAAAAGCCAGGTTTACTCAGAGAAGATTCAGCTCCAACCTTAGCCACTTATTAGATAGCTGATCTCAATTAAGCAAGTTTTTAAATCTCTCTGGGCCTCGGTTTACTTATAAAACGACAAAAGGCCTAGATGAATGCTTAGAATGTAATAACAGCTAATATGTAGATATCACTTTATGTGTACCAGGCATTATTCTAATTCATGTATTAACTTATTTATCCCTTAAAATGACCCTAGGAGGTATTATCCCCATTTTACAGATGAGGAACTGAGGCATGAAGGATAAATAACTTATCAAAGGTTACAGATTATAATTAGCAGAGCCAGAATTCAACAGGAGTAGCCGCTAGCTCAGAATCCTTATGCTTAACCAGTTCACAATACTGCCTGTGTAGAGTAGGTGATCATAATAGAAGCCAAAAAAACAGTCATTTCAAAAACTAGGTTCATTCTTTCCATTAAAACCAAATCTACAGTGGGCCAAATATTTCAGTTTCGAGTTCATAAAAATCCTTTTTATATTCTCTCCAATTCCAACGTATGAAAAAATTAAACAGAGAAGTGGAATGAAAGGGATGATGTTTAGTCATTGTGATAGCTTAAGATGAGAGTTGTATTCCCCAGTTAAGCAGAAATAAGTAGTCAAGTGCAGAAAGCTACAACCATAAAAGGACCTGTCCTACCCAAGGCACACTCAGTAACCATTAAGTCCCACTCTACTTTTCAGTTTTCCAAATGTCACAGTAGATACTACTTGCCTGGACTCTCTAAACACTGACTGCAACTTCAAAGCTCAACAGGAAAGCCTTCAACTAGATCCCTCCACCTACCTCCCAAAGAATTGTCTCTATCTCCATCTCACTCTCAGCAAGAGAGACTTGCTGATATGCTTAGACAGCCCCTCCCGAAACAATCACATCCTGGTCCTCTACAAAACGTGTAACATTCACCTAAGTCAAAAGTTCTTCTCGGGTCACCTGTTCTAGGGACCACTATCCTAACTACAACTTCCTAAGGCAACAGTGTGTTATACTTACTTCACTCTGCACCCTGGATCCCATACCAGAGTCCTGCTACAATTTAACCCTTCAAGATCCAAGTTGGAGAAAGAATCATTATTGAATCAAGAGACCTGGAGTCTAGCCAACAGTACCAATTATTAATTGGTAATAATTGGTATCTCTCTAATCTAAGATAAATCCTAGAACCCCTGTACGTATCTGTTCCCTCACTGGTAAAATGAGGAGGCTGAACTGGATAATCCTTAAGATCTAGTCCAATTTTAATAATCTAAGATTCTTCCTTAAATCAATTACAGTCAGATGAGAAAACTCAAAAGTAACTCCTGCTGATACCTACTCCTTTTCTGGCCCCCAGCATCCCCTCTTCTGTCCTGCCAGGGTTTTAGGAATAGCCCCTCCTCAAAGGAGCCAGGGTATATTGCCCTAATCCAGTGTGTTTATGTTGGATGATGTTCTGGGGAGCCTCCTCCTGTTTACAGGGACACTGTTCCTTTCTAGAGAGACCCCCAATAACTCAGCCTGGTGGTAAGCAAACAAATACACACACACACACACACACACACACACACACACACACACCCCATACTCAAACTGTTGGAGGACCTGCCTATTAGAGGGTTGATGATTCATGGCCTGGTGGGTCACACCTCTTAGGACAATGCAGCCTGGGTGCCAGCAATAAAGCTTCTGAGGGAGACCCTTCTTCCAGGACCTGATTGAGACAGCTGGACATAGAGTATGAAGCTTTCCATAGATAACAACTCAGGGGCTGAGACATAGCTCTCCTCTCTTTCTCTTTCATGGCCTTCTTCCCTGTCCCTGAAGTAGCTCCTGCCACGTGAGTCCACAGTCCGCTACTCTCCTCAGAGGAGAACAAGCATGGCTCCCACTTCACTCTTCCCTCTTAAAACAGAAAATCACAACTTTATCATAAGATCTTACATCACATTTCCAACTTATACAATAACTCATTTGGTTACTATATATGTTTTAAAACTCCAGGGTTGAATTATAAATGTTCATTCTATTTTTCTGCATTTCGGACATGAAAATAGGGGATTTTCCCTCTAGTCTCAATTCTCATCAACATGTCAAAGCTAAGTCAAAATGCCTTAAGGTTATGTCACATCCCAACTTTCCCTTATTACTAAGTCAGAACAGTTTCTAAGATATCTCATCTTGCTGCTCCCCCAGGCTTCTTGCCACCCACTCTGGCCTGCATCTGCTTCAGCCTCTCTGTTTCATGTTGCCATCCTCGTTGGCGTTGCTTACTGAGCCCCAGGTCTACCTCATGGCCTGTCTCAAAATGTGAGAAGACTCTATTGTAAAAGGATTCTCTAGATGCAGAAGCTTCCTAGAGAGTATGCTCAGCTCCTCCCATCAGTGGGCTCTACTCCCAAGACCTCAAAACTTATGTAAGCTAAGACAGATGAGCATGTGGCACTAACCAGAGGAGGGAATCCAGCTACTCAACTCAATATCATGATCCAGACCAGTGCTCCACATTCTCCATGGCACTAACCAAACTAGTTACTAGCTACCTAGAACCAAGGCAATGGTTCTGAGGAATCGTCAACTACTTTCACAGATAACAATCATCCTCAGTGGGCACAAAAGCATAATGATGACCAAAGGCATGAGTAAAACATAAGAGAAGATCTGCTTAACCAAACTCCAAACTTTCAGATAAGGGCTCTTTCTGGATACACAACACCTGTTTGTTGTTATGCTTTAAAAGGATGGTGGCAGGCCGGGCGCGGTGGCTCAAGCCTGTAATCCCAGCACTTTGGGAGGCCGAGGCGGGTGGATCACGAGGTCAAGAGATCGAGACCATCCTGGTCAACATGGTGAAACCCCGTCTCTACTAATACAAAAAATTAGCTGGGCACGGTGGCGTGTGCCTGTAATCCCAGCTACTCAGGAGGCTGAGGCAGGAGAATTGCCTGAACCCAGGAGGCGGAGATTGCGGTGAGCCGAGATCGCGCCATTGCGCTCCAGCCTGGGTATCAAGAGCGAAACTCCGTCTCAAAAAAAAAAAAAAAAAAAAAAAAAAAAAGGATGGTGGCAATGATGGCAGGATCCCCAGTTCTCAGTGGCTGCAAAGCACACATCTCTTATATGGCTGTAGGGCCACTCCCTTCTTACAGGGGCCTCAACAGAACTAAAATCAAGTAACCACAGCTGGGAAAAGGGGGTAAATAACTTTTATAAGAGATGTTATGTGGTCTCCCAATCACTGATGTTTAACTCTATCAGAAGATGACTATAAAAAAGGACACTGGGTTTATGTGTTTAAGGTTAACCAATAAAAATATATATCAATTAATGTTGATGTATAACTAGGAATCATGAGAAACATTACTAAAGTTACTAAAATGCCTGATAAAAATAAGGATTAAGATTTTCTTCCTATAAATATGGATCCAACAATAAATATGCTTATCCATTTTACACCCTGACAGTGATGGCCATTTTATATACATTTGAATCAAAGCTCTAGTGTAATGATCAGAATCAAACTATAGGTTTGTACAACAAACAGGGAGGTACCCAAGCCAGACATATCCCTCTAGAAAAGCTTCTTTAGGCAAACCACAGACCTTCCTGTGTGGTTTTGGTCTGTTCACATGATTGGCAAAAGGAACCACTGGAAAATAAGCAAAGAAAGTCATAAAAAATAGTCATGAATGGACTAGTGTGGGTTGTCCCAGAGGCAAAAAAAAAAAAACAGTGGAGAAATTCTTTAAGGAATATAGTAGTCTACAGCTGCAGTTCTGGGTAAGCAAAGATCACAAATTTCCATGGTACTCCAAAACAAATCATTCTCAATGTTTTCCTGTAGGAGTTGGCAAATTCTTTCTATAAAGGGCCAAATAGTAAATAGCTTAGATTTTGTGGGACCATCTGGTTCCTGTCACAACTACTCTACTATTTTAGTATAAAAGTAGCCATAATACATAAACAAATTAGTGTAGCTATGTTCCAATAAAACTTTATTTATAAACTTTGAAATTAAATTTCTTATCATTTTCACATATCATGAAGTATTATTCTTTTGAAACTTTTTTAGTGATTTAAAAATGTTAAAAGAAAACATTGTTAGCCTTTTAAACAATGTTAGAAAACATTGTTTAAAAAGGTTAAAAGAGATATAGACCAATGGAACAGAACAGAGGCATCGGAGGCGACACAACATATCTGCAACCACCTGATCTTTGACAAACCTGAAAAAAACAAGCAATGGGGAAAGGATTCCCTGTTCAATAAGTGGTGTTGGGAAAACTGGCTAGCCATATGCAGAAAGCAGAAACTGGACCCCTTCCTGACACCTTACACTAAAATTGACTCCAGATGGATTAAAGACTTAAACACAAGACATAACACCATAAAAACACTAGAAGGAAACCTAGGCAAAACCATTCAGGACATAGGCGTAGGCAAGGACTTTATGACCAAAACACCAAAAGCATTGGCAACAAAAGCCAAAATAGACAAATGGGACCTAATCAAACTCCACAGCTTCTGCACGGCAAAAGAAACAGTCAATAGAGTGAATCGGCAACCAACACAATGGGAAAAAATCTTTGCAGCCTACCTGTCTGACAAAGGGCTGATATCCAGAATTTACAATGAACTAAAAAAGATTTACAAGAAAAAAACAAACAAGCCCATTCAAAAATGGGCGAAGGATATGAACAGATACTTTACAAAAGAAGACATACATGAGGCCAACAAACATATGAAAAAATGCTCATCATCACTGGTCATTACAGAAATGCAAATCAAAACTACATTGAGATACCATCTCACGCCAGTTAGAATGGCGATCATTAAAAAATTTGGAGAAAACAGATGCTGGAGAGGATATGGAGAAATAGGAACACTTTTACACTGTTGGTGGGAGTGTAAATTAGTTCAACCACTGTGGAAAACAGTGTGGCGATTCCTCAAGGACCTAGAAATAGAAATTCCATTTGACCCAGCAATCCCATTACTGGGCATATACCCAAAGGATTATAAATCGTTCTACTATAAGGACACATGCACACAAATGTTCACTGCAGCACAGTTTACAATAGCAAAGACCTGGAACCAGCCCAAATGCCCATCGATGATAGACTGGACAGGAAAAATGTGGCACATATACACCACGGAATATTATGCAGCCGTTAAAAACGAGGAGTTCACAACCTTCGTAGGGACATGGATGAACCTGGAAAACATCATTCTCAGCAAACTGACACAAGAACGCAAAATCAAACACCACATGTTCTCACTCATAGACGGGTGTTGAACAAGGAGAACACATGGACACAGGGAGGGGAGCACTATACACGGGGGTCTGTTGGGGGGGAGGGGGGATAGCAGGGGGATGGGGAGTTGGGGAAGGATAGCATGGGGAGAAATGCCAGATATAGGTGAAGGGGAGGGAGGCAGCAAATCATACTGCCACGTATGCACCTATGCAACAACCTTGCATGTTTTTCACATGTACCCCAAAACCTAAAATGCAATAAAAAAATAAAAAAATAAATAAAATAATTTAGGAGTCACCCTGAAAAAAAAAAAAAAGGTTAAAAGAAAACATTGCAAGTCACACAAAAACAGGCAGCCCATGGGCTACAGTTTGACAACTCCTGTTCAACAATATTTACTATAGTTGATTTGACCCTTCTCTGCAAGAGCTCTGATCTTCAGTTAGGTCTCTGCCATTGACAAGATTCACAAAGATAATGGAATCCATCAACAACTGCCTGATTGCGTCAGGGTTAGAAATTCAAGAAAACTTTCATCCCAATTTCCTTCATTTCTAATGATACTATAAACAATACCTCATTCCCTATCACATTAGAATTGGTGATAAATGTTCAGTTATTTTCTGAGAAATCATCGACTACTTTTACAGACAAGAAAAACCACATACCTCCAATTCACATACATCTCTAGCCTTGCAGATTATATAACAATGGAAATCATGAGCTAAGATTTCCAAGTCTCCTCAATTATAGTATAAGCCAGGAAGACTTTCTATAAAACATACTCATAGTGTAGAACAAAAGTAATAGCTAGTTTGTATGAGAAAATCTGACCCTGTTCACCAACAATAGCTGAAAGGGAATTACTGAGAAACAAGAAACAGGCTACAATCCTAACTGCACAGTTAATTAATTTAGTTAGACATTTTACAACAGTATCACTTCATTTATGAAATGAAGAAGTTGAAATTATTTCTGTGTTTTTTTTCTAGCTCTAAAATACAACAACTCTGTAATGAGCTATGCTAACCTACCTCATTAAGGGTTTCAGCATATTTCTATTAAAGTCCACATGGATGACATTTTTTTCTTTTGTCATTAGCCTTCAGATAAGAGGCAGATAATTTCCTCTCTGCTCATTTGTCTCTGGTTTTTTGAAAGGCTATTGAAAATATATTTCTAATCAAGACAACTGGTACATTCTTACTATTTTAACACAGATTCTTACAGTTTAACAAAGATATAGATGATTGTAAGATAAAATGTAGTGAAGTGTATTACTTGGAAAATGTTTCTAGAAACAGACATTTGTGCCTGTTGCAACCACAGACTTCAAGTTGTGGAGCTTCCCTACCACAAAAGCATTTAAGTCAGGTCTATAAACTACTACAGACATTAGTCTTCAAGAAAACTGCTTCACTTTTCCACAATAATCACACCCTTGATCTATCCAAACCACACTACACTCTAACTCTAGAATCAAGCATGCCTAGACTTAGTTCCTGCCACTGCTATTTATAAACTAAAAGTTATTCACTACCAAGCCTCAGTTTCCCCATCTGTAAAATGGGAATGCTATAATGAAAATGATTTATACATAATGGCATATAAATATTGACATGAGAAAGTGTGTACAACACATTGCTAGGCAGGAAAAATAATTTACAAAGCAAAAGGAATAATAATGGTAGGTTTGTAGAATTTTTTTAAAAGCATACAGTGGAAAAATGAAAGGAAAATTCTGAAACATGCTACAATATGAATAAATCTTGAGGACATTATACTAAATGAAATAAGCTAGTCAAAGAAAGACAAATACTGTATGATTCCATTTATATGAGGTACCTAAAGCAGTCAAATTTATAGAGAAAGAAGTAGAATGGCGGTTGCCAGAGGCAAGAGGAAGAAAAAAATGGGGAGTTGTTTAATGGGTACAGAATTTCAGTTTCATAAAATGAAAAGATTCTGAAGACTGGCTGTACAGCAATGTGAGCATGAGCTCCTAAGAAGACAGTCAGCCTATCCTGTGAAGCTTGGAAGCCAGGCATTGACTTCTCTCCAGCTATGAAAGAATGTAGACGGCATCTTCCTCCAATATAACACTGTTTCATCTACACTGAAAATCTGTTGTTGAGTATAGCCACCTTCATCAAGTATCTTTTTTTTTATTTTTTGAGATGGAGTCTTGCTCTGTCACCAGGCCAGAGTGCAGTCGTGCCATCTTGGCTCATTGCAACCTCCGCCTCCTGGGTTCAATTGAATCTCCTGCCTCAGCCTCCTGAGTAGCTGGGACTATAGCGTGTGCGCCAACACGCCCAGCTAATTTTTGTATTTGTTTTTTAGTAGAGACAGGGTTTCACCATGTTGGCCAGGATGGTCTCAATCTCTTGACTTTGTGAACTGCCCGCCTCGGCCTCCCAAAGTGCTAGGATTATAGGTATGCGCCACCACACCCAAACCTTCATCAAGTGTCTTAGCTAGACCTTCTTGATAATTTGCTGCAGCTTCTACATTAACACTTGTGCTTTACCTTGCACTTTTATGTTATACAGATGGCTTCTTTCATTAAACCTCATAAACCAACCTCTGCTAGCTTCAAAGTACTCCTCTGAAGCTTCCTCACCTCTCTCAGCCTTCACAGAACTCAAGAAATTAAGGAGAGTTAGGTCCTTGCTCTAGATTAGGCTTTGGCTTAAGGGAATATTATGGCTGGTTTGATTTTCTATCAGACTACTCTAACTTTCTCCATATAAGCAATAAAGCTGTTTCACTCTCTTATCATTTGTGTGTTCACTGTGTGCTTCTGGCCTGTCAGCTTTTGATATGCCTTCATCATTAAGCTTCATCATTTCTAGCCTTTGATTTAAAGTAAGAGATACATGATTCTTCTTTTCACTTGACCACTTATAAGTCATCGTAGGGTTATTAATTGGCTTACTTTCAATATTATGTCTTAGGCAATAGGAAGGCCGAAAGAGAGGGAGATAAACCAGAGAAGGGTGGGTCAATGGAGCAGGCAGAACATACACACTTCTCAATTAACTTCTCTGTCTTATATGGATGTAGTTTGTGGTACCCCAAAATAATTACAATAGTAACATCAAAGATCACTGATCATAGCTCACCATAACAGACATAATAATAATAAAAAAGTTTGAAACATTGCAAGAATACCAAAATACGAGTCAGAGACATGAAGTGACCACGTGCTGTTGGAAAATAGCACGACAGACACTCAATGCAGGGTTGCCACAAGCCTTCAATTTATAAGAAGTGCAGTATCTGCAAGGCATAATAAAGCAAAGCGCATCAAAACAAGCTGTGCTTCTATATGATTAGGGTCAGAATAACTGGATTAAATAATTATAAAAGTTTGGTAAAAAATAGGTATATTTCTGTTCTTACATTTGTTGAAAAATATTAACTTTAAATGGAAATTATGCAAAGCTTACACAAATTTTAATTGTGAATAAAAAGACATAAAAAGATAAAGAAAGAATAAACATTGTGCTGTTAAATCTAATGCCTAGCAATGCTTGTTGAGTCAACACAATTGAACTAGCTTGAGTAGAAAGCAACTCCTGAAGTCTAAGAAAGGGTACAAATCATTCAGAATAGATGATCATTTTACACTGCTACTGACTGGTGATAGCATTCTGAAAACACAAGGATGGTAAGTAGGAAAGGAAAGAGTCAATTGTTTAAACTTTTAAGATGGAAGTAAGAGGATGACAGATTCATAACTGCTCTCTTTTGACAGCTTTACTATTTCCAATAAGATATAGACACTGTTCTTTTTTTTTTTTTTGAGACGGAGTTTCGCTCTTGTTACCCAGGCTGGAGTGCAATGGCGCGATCTCGGCTCACCACAACCTCCGCCTCCTGGGTTCAGGCAATTCTCCTGCCTCAGCCTCCTGAGTAGCTGGGATTACAGGCAGGTGCCACCGTGCCCAGCTAATTTTTTGTATTTTTAGTAGAGACAGGGTTTCACCATGTTGACCAGGATGGTCTCGATCTCTTGACCTCGTGATCCACCCGCCTCGGCCTCCCAAAGTGCTGGGATTACAGGCGTGAGCCACCAAGCCCGGCGGACACTGTTCTTTTAAAAGGCACGTTAACTCTATTATAAATCAACCATGAAAAAGGTATGAGGTGGAAAAAGTACTGAATTAAAGCAAAATCCACTTTGGAGCCTTCTTCATGCAATTCCGCGCCTGTTTTCATAGAAATGAGCTGTGAGTTGCTATAAGGGTCATGTGAGATACTGGTGAAAGCACCCTGTCAATGGTAAAGTGCCAGGAGTTAGCATTATTTATTACTATTAATTTAATTACTATTGTTGACTGTCTCTCAAACAATAAACTATCTCTGAAACATTTCTATTTATGATCTATGTATTTATTTATGTCTAACAAAATGTATTAGCTTTTTGAATGTGAAAAAATGCCTAATTAAAGATAAAAAATAAATACTTCCTATAACTTGGCCATTCTTTTATATGGTACTCTATCTTCTGAACTCAATTTAGACTTTTTTCCCAGGACTTTTTTTTTTCTTTTTTAAGCAGAAACATGCCCTGCATACTTTTCATGAGCAGAATTTATTTTTAAGTTGATGCCTGGGAATTTGGCATACTACATCTTAAAACAGTGCTCCATGGTAGTCATTGTTTCCACAGTCCATCAGCACTTGGGCAGGAAGCGTGGCAGGGGAAGAAGAAACTGAATCTCTTGGGGTCTATTAGTAATGTCCTTTAGCATTTCATTAAAACCTGACACACACAAGTATTCGTAAAAACTGGAAATGTTTTTACATTAATAGTAACCAGTATGAAGGCAGAAAGGAAAACAGGGGACATCTGGGGCTTACCAACACAGGAGATAGCTGTAAGTGAAGTGGACTGAAACTGGGGCTAGCCTCAGGAACAACAGTCTTTAGAGTTTCCTGCTCTGTACAATGTTAAAATAATATTAGATTTTAAACTTACATAATGGGACTTGTTAACATCAAAAATTTGTTCTCATAAGTCACAAGAAATGATGATAAATAAAATGAAGAAAAAAGTTTCAAGTTATTTTTGGCAGTATTACAACATATTGACAAATACATTCCACTTCTGTAAAATTAGATTTGACAGATCTGTCTTGGCATTTCATTGGGAATGTTAAAGATTCTAGGAATGTATATATGTTTCTTTCAACAAAA
Organism: Aotus nancymaae; assembly: GCF_030222135.1. Classification (NCBI taxonomy): domain Eukaryota; kingdom Metazoa; phylum Chordata; class Mammalia; order Primates; family Aotidae; genus Aotus; species Aotus nancymaae. Next base: position 39,472,184 of record NW_026988413.1, read on the forward strand.
AGTAGTGCATTGAGAACAGGTGATATCATAAGGAACAAAATACAGAGGCTAGTGGACTTCTAGGCATTATACAGTAGCAACATATTTAAACACAGCCATATTTTTTAAATAGCCAAGGAAATAAAAACATAAAACATGCTATGTTCCCACATACTATTCACTTAAAGTATTCCTAAATCCACTTGAATCAAATCTTCTTCATACAAATACAGATTAAAGCATCATAAATGTTTTGTTCTATCCAAAAATATTCCATGGAAGATAAATTATGTTTGTCATCATTTCTGTAACTTAAATTTTTAGAAATTAGGTACAATTCTTAAATTATTCTAAAGCATTTATCTCTAGGTATTACAAGAGAAAAATGAGAGTTCATAGTCATTTATTTGTTTGTTTATTTATTTTATTTTATTTATTATTATTTTTGAGACGGAGTCTTGCTCTGTCGCCAGGCTGGAGTGCAGTGGCACAATCTCGGCTCACTGCAACCTCCACCTCCCAGGTTCAAGCAATTCTCTTGCCTCAGCCCCCAAGTAGCTGGGACTACCAGTGCCCACCATCACATCCAACTAATTTTTGTATTTTTCATAGAGACAGGGTTTTGCCATGTTAGGCAGTCTGGTCTCAAACTCCTGACCTCAGATGATCAGCCCGCCTCATTTATTTTCAGCATATACAGCATTTTCTGAATTGTTAAGCGATTAAACAAGCTGAACATTTCATGCTTTCTCTCCAGAGACTTGCCCATGATGAAATGGTACAATTCTGAGCCAAGTGGATAATACAAAAGCAAGGTCAAAGAACTCTGTAGCTATTATCTTACATCTCTGATTATCAATGTCCAAGAAATTATTTTCAGAACATGGGATTTCTTCCCCACAATTTAACAATTTTACTGTTATATATCCAAAAGACAATCATTTCTATCTGGATCAACTCAACATAGTTTTCTGTCAAAACCATGTTATACATACTAATTGGCATTCATCCATATCAGTGTAAAAAAACTTAAAAAAAAAAAAAGAAAGAAAAAACCTAAATAGGATTTTTAATGGGATACCATAAAATTTAGTCTTTTCCATTTAAAAGGTAGACAACAGACAATGGCAGTCTCACTCTCATTTTGAGAAAATCTGACCTCAGTATTATAGAGACAATGGAAAACGAAGGAGAGATCTTTGAACAGACTGTAGTCACCCTGCAAAGATACCCCCCATGTGATGTGAAAAAAATCAGCAGCAATTGCAGCCTACAGACAACTCATTCAAAAGTTGTCTTTTGAATAACTCAAAACCCCTTCCTGTGAAACTTTTTCTTAAAAGCCCTTCAGTACACCACAGGAAAAAGATATGCACATTCGTCAGATATGGTGGCTCATGCTCTAATGCCAGCATTTTGGGAGGCTGAGGCAGGAGGACTACTTGAGCCCCGGAGGCCGAGACCAGCCTTGGCAACATGGCAAACTCTGTCTCTGCCAAAGATATACAAAAGTTAGTCAGGTGTGGCCAGGTGCGGTGGCTCACACCTATAATCCTAGCACTTTGGGAGGCCAAGAGGGATGCATCACCTGAGGTCACCTGACCACCAGCGTGGTCAACATGGTGAAACCCCATCTCTACTAAAAATACAAAAATTAGCCAGGTCTCGTGGTATGTGCCCATAGTCCCATCTACTAGGGAGGTTGAGGCAGGAGAATTGCTTGAACCTGGGAGACAGAGGTTGCAGTGAATCAAGAACATGCCACTGCACTCCAGCCTGGGCGACAGAGTGAGACTGTGTCTCAAAAAAAAAAAAAAAATTAGCCGGGTGTGGTGGTGCACACCTATAGTCTCAGCTACTTGGGAGGCTGAGGTGGGAAGATCACTTGGGCCCAGGTAGGGCTCATGACACTGCACTCTAGCCTGGGCAACAGAGAAAGACCTTGTTTCCGAAAAGACACACACATTCTAAAAAAGTAATTCGGGCCTGCCACAGTGGCTTACACCTGTAATCCCAGCACTTTGGGAGGCCAAGGTGGGTGGATCACCTGAGGTCAGGAGTTCGAGATCAGACTGGCCAACATGGTGAAACTTCGTCTCTACTAAAAATACAAAAAATTAGCCAGGCGTAATAGTGGGCACCTGTAATCCCAGCTACTCAGGAGACTGAGGCAGGAGAATTACTTGAACCCAGGAGGTGGAGTTCGCAGTGAGCCAAGATCAGCCATTGCACTCCAGCCTAGGCAATAAGAGCGAAAATCTATCTCAAAAAAAAAAAAAAAAAAAAGAACTAATTCAGTAGATGCATCTAATTTTATGTTATCTTAATCACATAAAATCATAAATAGATTTTATGTTATTAATTTTCACAATTTTTTCATTCCATGGTTCATAGTGAAGAAATTCTGCCTTTAACACACATACACACACAAGCACACACACAGCCTCAACTGCAATGCTTAGGAGGTTACCAGAGATTCTATATATCTGATCAATTTGAAACAGATTGTGTTGAAAATATATTATGCTATTAACTGAAGGTAATTAATGAAGCTTGCAAACGTTAACAAACGCTGTATAAAAACAATAATATTGTATTGGAACCTTGAAATCTGAAAATAATAGATTTAGTTAATCTTCAGCTAAAATTATTTAAACAAACTTTAGTGTTTAAGAGCATATATTCGTAAGACTGGGGATGATGTTGCATTCTTATAGTCCCAGCTACTTGAGAGGCTGAGATAGGAGGATCACTTACACCTAGGGGATCAAGACCAACCTGGACAGCACAGAGAGACCCATCTCTAAAAAATATATAAAATAAATAAAACATTTTAAAAAGAAAGTATGTTCATATAACATAAGTCTTGGCCAGGTACTTTCCCATGTACTTTTATTATATTTTGTCTTTAGACAAAATAGACATCAGATTATATTTGTCGAAAAATATAAGGATCCTGCCATTACTATGGCATTGAAGGGAAGAAAAAGAAAAATCAGCCACTTTTCTTTTTTTGAATATACTCCCTGTACTGACATTAATGCAATTATCAATCTATCACCCATATTTACAAATAAAAAGGATACTAACACTAACCTGTATCAAAAATGTTCTCTGGTTACAATGACAATTACATAAGATATACTTTCTTCCAAGGTTGGCCCAGGAACAACCTCAAAGGTTTTTGGGCTCTGTTGACAGCCTGCAGTGATTGCTTCTGAAAGTATCATTACCTGATCCTGCAATTTTATCACCTTACTAACTACTGGTCCTTTCTGCAACTCACACAGACATAAACCCCCTTTTTCCAGCTTATTTATCAAGTGAAAGGTTCCTTTCCATGAAAATGGACACCTGAGCTCTAGGGACCATAACAGAAAACAGCAGGAAAACCACTCAACTATACTTAGTATTGGTAGTTTCCTTTTCTATGTTCTTTCAGGGAAAAGGGGGACTTTAAATTTGGAAATTTATTGCAAAATACATACATTCTTCTACGTAATACTACAAGTAGTTTAATTTGTCTTTTAAAGTGGAGACAGGTGAATATTACTTAGATGAGGTTTCAGTTGGCAATGATTAGACTTCCTCCTTTCTTCCCTTCATTTGCAGCAGAGCAGTTTTTAAATCATCCACATGGATTTTTGTGCACATGAGATAAGGCGCCAGTTTCATTGCTGCTGCTCATAACAAATGTCGATAGCTTCTTCAGTGTTATCCAACAGCAACATTTAGAAGAAATAATTCTTTGACCTCTGGAATTTCTAAATTTTAACATAACCCATCAAAAAGACCCAATAATATTCTCAATGAGGGCACTTTTGGTATTTTAGGCAAACTAATATTACAGTTAATATCCCTGGCCTTCCAGGTATTTTCAAATGTATTTCCCTGCGATCTTAAGTCACACAAAGATCTGAAAAAGCTTCTCCTAATAATGTAATTACTTTGATAGACTACAGAAGTAACTGGAGATGCAAATAAAGATGGTGTGGGATATAGGCCTAACCTCTAATAAGGCTCGTGAACAAGCTGCTTCAAAGTCTCAAAGATCACTTTGCTTTTGGGTCTCTTGTTTCTCCCCTCATCAAGGTATTAAAGTTACCTCAAAGCCTGTGCTATTCAATATGGTAGCCACTAGCTATAAATGGCTATTTGAATTAAAACTAAAATTAAAAATTTACTTCCTCAGTCACACCAGCCACTTGAGCTCAACAGACACTGTATTACAGAACATTTCCATCACTGCAGAAAGTTCTATTGCACAACGCTGCACTAAAAGTTTCCTAAGCATATGACCTGCCATCACCTCATTGCCATCTTGAGGGTAGTTTGCAGTAAAGATAGAATTCTTCCGTGGCAGTAACAGAAAATACTTACACAGTCCACAGCTCATCTCCAAACTTTTTTTAACATTTGACTTTGAAAGAAAATTCTAGGCATAAGCAAAATTAAAAAGAGAAATGTCAATATTAGACCAAGTTATTTAGTATCTACAGAATGGATCAGTTCTTTTACAGTATCTTCTAAACAAACTGTCATAAAAGATAACGTTGATAAGTGAAATGATACTAGGAACATGCTTAACCTTTCTTTCTTTTCTAGATAACATGTTCTAAGGGCAAAACTTTGTTTTAATAACAAAAGAGGAATGTCCAGTGGTTGGTATTTCTTCATTCACAATTCTCTGTGTAGCCTTTTGGGGCCGCAGAGGTATGACGTCTACTTGCCCCTCCCAAATTCAAAGCTGTTCCATTTTCTCTTCTATTACTGGATACTTTTCCTCGTAGGGTTTGTTGTTTGCACACTTACTAAACCTTGGAATTGTGTCCAAGGATAGGCCCAGAAGGCTGAACTCCAAGTATCTAAGGTGTTTACTATATAAGTTCTTTAAAAAGTATTTAATAAAGCTGCAAAAGTATTTTTCTACCTCTCTACTATTTGAAACTCTAAGATGACAGCAGTAATTCTAATTCTGTTATAATTTCTTGTATACCAGAGTTCTCCAATTTCGTGTACCTAAGCTTATTAGTAGGCCTACTATTGAAAAAAGAAGGAAGAATATTTCAATCTCAAGCAATTTGGAAGGCAGTATAGCATTAGCATGTATGAGTTCCATCCACGTTCCACCACAAGTTGACACACTCTAGTATCTTAGAGCGGTTACATGGTAAGCCATGGTTCTTAACTGAAAAATGAATTAATTAAAAAAACTGTCATGCAAAACATCTAGCACATAGTAGGGACACAAATTTTGCTAATGTTACTTTTGCTCTTGCTGTTTCTTCTGCCTGAAACATTTTTCCCCTGATAGTGCAGATAGCTTGTTCTCATTCTTTAGGTCTCAGTCACCTCCTTAGAGAGGACTTTCCTGGCTGGGCACAGTGGCTCCCGCCTGTAATCCCAGCACTTTGGGAGGCTGAGGCAGGTAGATCACAAGGTCAGGAGATCGAGGTCAACTGACCAACATGATGAAACCCCATATCTACTAAAACTAGAAAAATTAGTCGGGCGTGGTGGCGCGCACCTGGAGTTCCAGCTACTTGGAAGGCTGAGGCAGGAGAATAGCTTGAACCTGGGAGGCGGAGGTTGCAGTGAGCTGGATCACGCCACTGCACTCCAGCCTGGGCTACAGAGTGAGACTCCATCTCAAAAAAAAAAAAGAGAGACCTTTCCTGCCCACTTATGTTCAATATATGCTCATTATTCCCTATCACAGCTCCCTGTTTAGTTTCTTCCCACTATTTACTCATGATGTATAAGGAATTTACATATTTGCTTAGTTCTCCATTATCAGTTTTTCTCACCAGAACATAAGTTCCATTAGAACAATATGTACTGGAAGAAAAGCAAAGTATCTGGCACATAGTAAATGCTCAATAAATAATTGGCATATAAATGAATGAATCAATTTCTGGATTAAACAAAGTTAACTGTTTCTTTACTACAGGACTCCTCATTCTTTTCCAAGCAAATTTGCCTTATGACTCTTCTAGAGGGTCATGTGGTATAGAATATTTCTCCTACTGGCTATGGAATCCTTTTCTTACAGAATATCTTCATGTCTCCAGAACTAATGTTTTATGGACACAAATTGGAAAAACATCAGCTATATATGTCCATTCAGTTGTATACCAGAAAGTGTAAACTGTATCTAAATGTCATCTATGCATTTTTCTCACCTACTTTGGCAAAAGGGAGTTATTCATTTGTGCCAGGAAAAAACACAGAAATATTTAAATCAGACCAGGTAACTTCCTGGTCTCTGCATATTAATAAAGAAGAATGCACCTATTCAGAAAATGACAACTAATAGAGTAGAGGTAAGAACATAACAGATTTATATACTGCCTAGTTAAGAAGAGACTGTAGCTACCTAAGCAAGCCTGGTATGATGAAGCAGCACTGACAAGTTCATATCATCTATCAGCAGATCAGCTTCTCTAAGAATTGGCAGAGGTATTAGCTCAGTTTCCTAGACAGTGTTTCCCAGAGTGCATCCCACGCATTTGGATACAAGTGTTGAACACAAAGAAATGGGAATCTGTAAAGTTAATACCAGAACCAAAAAGTGGAAGATACATCAGTCTGTTATGAAGGTAAGAAGGGGTAGGAACTCTAGTCTGATCCTACAAAGTTACCAGGAAATCTAAGATGGCCATATAGCAGAGGTCAAAAGTTGGCAGCCCACATGTCGTACCTCGCTCAAACATGTGTCTTTTGAGCCCAAACACAATTTTTAAATTTTTAATTACTTGGTGACACTTGTAAATTGGGGAACTTCACATAAAAAATTAACGTCTTCAGCTTTCCTTGAGAAGTTAGAAGACATGATCTACAGATGACCCACATTCCCCTACAGCAACAACTGACTGGAACAAATGACTCACACCTACTGTAGGCATGCAAGTTTGCAACTCCTGGAGATACTCAAAGTTATGATCTGTATCAGGAGCCGAATACCAGGAATGAGGGAGAGGCAAGCACAGTCAAACGAAGAAAAACTAGACATTACAGTCTGCAGCGCCATCTACCCCATTCTATGAAACAGCTTCCTTTTTGCTCAGGACTTTCCAAGGGCTCCCAATTAGTGCGAGCCCTGGCCATTTAAGGCTTGTATGTCACCTCTAGCCCATCATATCACCTCACCAGGAAGGGTTTATTCCCCTCACTTGGTATTTTACACTGGTGATAAATAAAATAATAATGTCTTTCAGGAGTGGTAGTGTTAAGCTTTCTGGTAAACTTAGATATGTATATATCCACATAACCACAACACCACCCTAGGATAGGGAGGGTTACTATTCCTCATTTGTCAAAGGGCAAAGGCACAGAGATTATTTTGTCTCTTATGAGTAAGAGCAGAGACAAGACTAATATCCAGATCTCTTGGGTTGGTGATTCTTTCCTCTCTTCCAACTATTTACTAGATTTTGTTATGTGTATTACTTAGGTCTAGCAGAAAGAAGATACCACACTCAGAAGATTTTGAGGAGAATCTAATAAAGGTATAAAAGGGCACAGGCTTTGATGCAGGAGCACAGCCAGATAAGTCACTCTCCTTAAGTCCTCCAATCTCCTACCAGGCTTAACACACACAGGCTAAACCCAACCAGAAGACAGGTATGCAAGACATCTAACTGAAAAAGTCCATACTACTTACCTCCCAGGATAGAAGGAAACAATAAAAAGGAGTGAAAAGTATGTATGAAAGAGCAAACAGAAAAGGACTGGTACATCATGCAATCTCGAGGCATTTATTTTAAATTAAACATATTCCTTGCATTAATTTCCCAACAGAAAAACCACTGTTAGCACTTCATCTTCCAGAACTAAATACTTCTCTTTTTTATTATGGTCTCTAAGAGAAAACTCCACCAATGTCAAAGTATTCCGTCTAATGTTTAATGAATTCATTTTTAACAGTCTTGGCTATAAAAATATCACTAAAGATTTTGTTTTAGCAGAGCCAGTGGTGTGTGCCTGTAGTCCCAGCTACTGGGGAGGCTGAGATGGGAGGACTGCTTGAGCCCAGGAGTTCTGGGCTATTGTGCACTATGCCAAACGGGTGTCCACACTAAGTTAGGCATCAAAATGGTGACCTCCCGGGAGCGGGGACCACCAGGTTGTCTAAGAAGGGGTGAACCAGTCCAGGTCGGAAACGGAGCAAGTCAAAACTCCTGTGCTGATCAGTAGTGGGATCGCGCCTGTGAATAGTCACTGCACTCCAGTCTAGGCAACATAGCGAGACCCTGTCTCAAAAAATTAAAAAAAAAAAAAGATTTTGTTTTAATCTAAAAACACTGTGTCCATTGGTTTATCCTTGTTTGGTTTAAATATACCCTCCCAGACACATCTAGCAGATGCTATCATAAAAATCAGATTTTCTTTTTTCAAAGAGTTATAGTTGTTACCTTAGTCAATTACTCGATTATTTATTGTGCATAAAAATCACTGGTTGGCTGCGCGCGGTGGCTCACGCCTATAATTTCAGCACTTTGGGAGGCCGAGGTGGGCGGATCATGAGGTCAGGAGATCAAGACCATCCTGGCTAACACGGTGAAACCCCATCTCTACTAAAAATGCAAACAATTAGCTGGATGTGATGGCACACACCCATAGCCCCAACTACTCGGGAGGCCGAGACAGGAAGAATCTCTTGAACCCAGGAAGTGAAGGTTGCAGTGAGCCAAGATCACGCCACTGCACTCCGGCCTGGCAACAGAGCGAGACTCCGTCTCAAAAAAAAAAAAAAAAAAAAAAAAAACCAAACAACAAAAAAACAAATCACTGGTCAATTACATATTGTATATTTTGGCAAATAATTAAGCCTTTACGTTTCTTTGATACTTTTGGAAAGATGTTTTTGAATCTCAGAGAGTGAAGTATTTTTTATTTATTAATCAACCCCAAACCATCCTCCAGTCTATTTGCTTCAACAGAAAATTTAGAATCTTGAAGACATTATACTAAGTGAAATAAGTTAGTCATGAAAGGATAAATATTACATGGCTCCTCTTAAATTAGGCTTCAGTGTAGTCAAATTCATAGACACAGAAAGTAGAACGGTGATTGCCAAGGTTAGGAGGAAGGTGGAATGAGGAGTTGGTGTTTACCAGGTACAGAGTTTGAGTTGGTGAAGATGAGAAAATTCTAGAGATGAACGGTGCTGATGGCTGCGTAACGATGTGAATGTACTTAAGGTCACAGAAGTAAATACCTTTAAAATAGTCAAAATGGTAAATGTTGTTGTATATATTTTACCATAATTTAAAAAAGAAAATTTAGAAATTAGGCATCTACCTCTCAATATCTACTTTACACTAAGGCAAAAAATTCTTTTAGTATCTCTGCTAGCTGCTTTTCTTATACAATATAACTAAATATGCTTTATACAATATAATCAAAGTATACTACTGATTCCTTAGCCACATTTCTGTCTTAAAGTATTAAGAACCCCTTTTATTGCTGGTTTTGAAGTTTCCACATGGTGAGTCTCAATTTCATCGCTGATCCTTCTAAATAAACTCATTTCCCCTAGCTCTGGTATCTATTCTGAGAATAAAAGCTGATGTGATCCCTCAGAAATATTCCTTTGATTATTATGCTCCTGGCCCATGCAAAACGTGAAAGTTTCCAAGATGATTAAGTCAAGATTAGTGGAGAATGCAAATATGGCTTGATATGGTTTGGCTCTGTGTCCCCACCCAAATCTCATCTTGAAGTATACTCTCATAATTCCCACGTGTTGTGGGAGGGACCCAATGGGAGATAATTTGATTATGGGGGCGGTTCCCCCCTACTGTTCTCATGGTAGTGTACAAGTCTCATGAGATCTGATAGTTCTATCAGGGGTTTCCGCTTTTGTACCTTCCTCATTTTCTCTTTCTGCTGCCATGTAAGAAGTGCCTTTTGCCTCTCACCATCAATCTGAGGCCTCCTCAATCATGTAGAATTGTAAGTCCAATTAAATCTCTTTTTCTTCCCAGCCTCAGGTATGTCTTTATCAGCAAGTGAAAGCAAACTAATACAGTAAATTGGTACCAGTAGAGTGGAGCATTGCTGAAAAGATACCTGAAAATGTGGAAGCGACTTTGGAACTGGGTAACAGGCAGAAGTTGAAACAGTTTGGAGGGCTCAGAAGAAGACAGGAAAATGTGGGAAAGAAAGTTTGGAACTTCCTAGAGACTTGTTGAATGGCTTTGCCCAAAATGCTGATAGTGATATGGACAATAAAGTCCAGGCTAAGATGATCTCAGATGGAAATGAGGAACTTGTTGGTAACGGGAGCAAAGGTGACTCTTGTTATGTTTTAGCAAAGAGACTCTAGCAGAAGAAATTTTCTAAGCAGCAAAGCATTCAAGGGTGACCTGGGTGCTGTTAAAAGCATTCAGTTTTAAAAGGGAAGCAGAGCATAAAAGTTCAGAAAATTTGCAAACTGACAGTGCAACAGAAAAGAAAATCCCATTTTCTGAGAAGGAATTCAAGCCAACTGCAGATATTTGCAAAACTAACAAGAGCCAAATGTTAATCCCCAAGACAATGGGGAAAATGTCTCCAGGGCATGTCAGATATCTTCGTGGCAACCTCTCCCATCACAGACCTGGTTGTCTAGGAAAATGGTTTCATGGACAGGGGCCAGGGGCCCCAGGCTGTGTGCAGTCTGGGGACTTGGTGCCCCAAGTCCCAGCTGCTCCAGCCATGGCTGAAAGGGGCCAACATAGAGCTCAGGCCATGGCTTCAGAGGGTGTAAGCCCAAGTACCGGAAGCTTCCATGTGGTGTTGAGCCTGAGAGTGCACAGAAGTGAAGAACTGGGGTTTGGGAACCTCCAGCTAGATTTCAGAAGATGTATGGAGAAGCCTGGATCCTCAGAAGGAAGTCTGCTGCAGAGACAGGGATCTCACGGAGAATCTCTGCTAAGGGTGGTACAGAAGGGAAATGTAGGGTCAGAACCCCCACGTAGAGTCCCTACTGGTGCACTGCCTTGTGGAGCTGTGAAAAGAGGGCCACTGTTCTTCAGACCCCAGAATAGCAGATCCACCTACAGTTTGCATTGCAGGCCTGGAAAAGCCACAGACACTCAACGTAGCCCAGGAAAGCAGCCAGGAGGAGTGGAGCTGCCTAAGACCATAGGAACCCACTTCTTACATCAGCGTGACCTGGATGTGAGACCTGGAGTCAAAGGAGATCATTTTGGAGCTTTAAAATTTGACTGCCTCGCTAGATTTCAGACTTGCATGGGTCCTGTAACCCCTTTGTTCTGGCCAATTTCTCCCATTTGGAATGGCTGTATTTACCCAATACCTGTACTAGGAAGTAACTAGCTTGCTTTTGACTTTACAGGCTCATAGGTAGAAGGGACTTGCCTTGTCTCACATATGACTTTGGACTGTGGACTTTTGGGTTAATGCCGAAATGAGTTAAGACTTTGGGGGACTGTTGAGACGGCATAATTGGTTTTAAAATGTGAGGACACGCAATTTGAAGGAGGCAGAGGCAAAATGATATGGTTTGGCTGTGTTCCTACCCAAATCTCATCTTGAATTGTACTACCATAATTCCACGTGTTGTGCGAGGGACACAGTAGGAGATAATTTGAGATAATTTGAATCATGGGAGTGGTTTCCCCCATACTGTTCTCATGGTGGTGAACAAGTCTCACAAGATCTGATGGTTTTATCAGGGGTTTCTGCTTTAGCATCTTCCTCATTTTCTTTCTGTCGCCATGTAAGAAGTGCCTTTTGCCTCCTGCCATGATTCTGAGACCTCCCTAGCCATGTGGAACTGTAAGTCCAATTAAACCTCTTTTTCTTCCCAGTCTTGGGTATGTCTTTATCAGCAGCATGAAGATGGACTAATATATGGCTGGACAACATTTCCACCCCCTACTCCCAAATTCAAGCAGAGTCCTGCTTAATGCCTCAAAGGAGGCATATGTCAGGGAGGAAAAAGCAGTAGGAACCTTTCAGGCTTTTTCAAAACAAAATGCTAACTATTCATAATGGGTCCAACTGGAAACCACTCAAATATACATCAAAAGTATAATAGATGAATAAAACGTGATCATACAATGGAGTGCTATGCAAACCAATGCAATGAGAACCAACAAACCTTTGAGGAGGGGATTAAGTCAGGTCAGTGATAGGAAGGGGCATATGGAAGGCCTCTGAGTACTGGTAATGTTCTGTTTCTTGATCTGGGAACACAGTAATCAAATGTATGTGTCACTTAATGAAAATTCATCAAGCTGTAAACTTAGAATATCTGTTCTTTTCTGTATGAATGTTACATTAATTTTAAAGTCTATTTTTTAAAATTTCTATTCTCATTTTGGGGAGAGAAAGACATTCATAAAGTATGTAGTGTGTTAGATGATGGTAAGTGAAATTTAAAAAAAAAAGCAAGAAAAGGGAACAGTTGGTGCCAGGGAATATAGATGGCTATTGAAGGGGATTTACAATTTTAAAGGGTCATGGAAGGCTGAACCTAGAAGGTGACATTTAATTAGAAACCTGAAAAGAGTGTGAGTATGCAGCTTTCTAGAGGACAGGACACAGAATAGATAGTTCAACCTACGCTTGTATACTGCAATTTACATCACAAAGAGAAAACGGTCCACCTATCGTCTACTTCCCTTTATCTTTTCAGTGGAATCATAACAAGCTAGATCATTGTAACATTTTTTAAAATGTTATTTCCCCTGTGTGCATATGACAGAACAAAACAAAACAATAAGCCCTTAGAGGAAGGGAACTGATTCTTAGGCACAGGCATAGCTAGTCTGCTGAACAAAAGTAAAAGGAAAGAGTTTACCCTGAATAGAAAGAAAATGGTCCAAGAAAGATAAAGAGCAAAGCTGAAAGAGAAATTACTCATTTTTACTCATTCACTTACTCACTCACTCTACGGAGAAATCAGAGGTTAATCACCAATCTCTGTACTCCACATAACACACACACACACACGCGCGCGCACGATTTTCTATCAATCAAGGATCACCAGACACAAGGAAAAAAAAATTTTTTTTTTTGGAGACAGGGTCTCACTCTGTCACCTAGGCCGGAGCGCACTAGCACAATCAAAGCTCACTGTAACCTTGAACTCCTGGGTTCAATGATCCTCCCACCTCAGCCTCCTCGGCAGCTAGGACTACAGGTCCATGCCACCATGCACAGCTAATTTAAAAAAAAATTTTTTTTTTTTTTTTAGAGATGGGGATCTCACTTTATTACCCAGGCTGGTCTCAAACTTCTAGCCACAAGCGATCCTCCCACCTCAGCCTCCCAAAGTGCTGGGATTACAGCCTCATTTGAGGAATATTTCTAACAAAATACTGACAAAAACAGCAAACAAAACACTTCAAAAAAAACCTCAGAAAGGTAAGACGTTAAATCCTCGGAATAAGAACAGACGCTGTTTAAAAGAGAGGGGGTAACAGAATTGCACACTACAATGGGTGAATTTCTTGTATATAAATGATACCTCAATAAAGACTGAGAGGCTATCGCCTAAATCTCCAGGATACAGCCTAGTGAAAATGCTGAACTCCACAGCTGTGCTGGGCTGCAGAGCTACACTGTCCAAAAGGGAAGCCATGAGCTTCATGTGGCTACTGAGCACTTGAAATGTTGCTGATGCAAGGAAAGATGTGCTAGAAGTGTAAAGTACACACTAGATTTCAGACTCTTAATACCAAAAGCAACTGTAAATATCTCATTAATAATTTTTATATGCAATACATTTTGAAATAATGTCTTGAAATATGGGGTTATATAAAATATATTATAAAAATTAATTTCATCTCTTTCTCTTTACTTTGTTAGTGTGTCTTCTAGAAAATTTGAAATTTCATATGTGGCTGGCTCATGTGTGGCTTATATATCATATTTCTATTGGATACCACTATGCTAGATCATACATTCGTTGTGGACAAGAGTTGTATCTAAATCATATTTGTGTCCTCTAGGGAGCCTAGAGCATCATAAACCCTCAGTAGGTATTTGCTATTTGCTCAATTTTAAATATATATATACACACACACACATATATATATATATGTTTCACAGCATTAGTGTCCAAGTCTGTCATGTTAAAAGTGTGCATTTTGGAAGTTCAACCTGAGGCAAGTTGAACAGTCAAGTAACAACGTCTCCATTCCTGTATTTTGTTGAATATTTAAAGTATATTTGGTATTCTTTATAGATTATGATTTACACTTCCCATATTTAATCAGAACACAATCATTTTAATCACTACTTTCAATTATTTCAATATCTATGCTCATACAGATTTCAAAAAGCGAGAAATGAAAAAAATCTTCTGCTTTATCTTCTAAAGAGCGCCCTCTAGTGATCATATTAGAATACATTGGTTCACAAAGATCATTTACTTTATAAAACTTAAAAATAAATTTGACTATGAAATCTGTACATAACAATGTTAAAAGACTCTCTGAAAAATATAGTAAAAACTAAATGCAGCAGATAGCTAAAATATTGGTCTCAAATGAACCCAGTTTAATGAAAGAAAGCAGAAGAGAAAATATCCCTCAGTGTCTTTTTTTTTAATATCAATAAACATTCTATTTTATAAAAGTGGGTAAACTCACAACCTAGTTTTCTACCAATATCACTCCAAAGAGATCCACATAAACACTCTGACCAAGTTCATCAAAGCAACTAATGTAGCTGAGGTATGGGCTGATTCAGGAAAATACTTAGGAGGTCTCCTACAAAATTAACTAAATGTTTCAAGCAGTTTGGATTTTTACATGTAATAACAGGGGTTAAATAGCCAGTACTCCTGAACTAGCAAAGGCGAACAATGATTCCTTATATTAGGACTAGCTACGAAATTTTTGGAAGATAAGAAAAGGTAGGCCGGGCGCTGTGGCTCATGCCTGTAATCCAAGCACTTTGGAAGGTCGATGTGGGTGGATCACTAGAGGTCAGGAGTTCAAGACCAGCCTGGCCAAAATGGCAAAACCCTGTCTCTACCAAAAATACTAAAATTAGTAAGGCATGGTGGTAGGCGCCTGTAATCACAGCTACTCTGGAGGCTGAGGCAGGAGAATTAGTTGAACCTGGGAGGCAGAGGTTGCAGTGAGCCAAGATCGCACCATTGCACTCCAGCCTGGTCAACAGAGCAAGACTCCATGTCAAAAGAAAAAAAAAAAAAGTGGGTGATTTCTGGTACCAAAGAGAGACTGATGCCAGAAGTGAACAAGAGAAGCCCCTGGTAACAGGTTTCCTGTGAGGTATCTGTCTGAGCCAGTAATAAGGTCAGAAATTACTCTGCAGAAATGTGGCTGATATAAGTGAAGGGATTGGTGCTGAGAGCAATCTTACAGAAAATCTGTACGTATGAAGTTCACAGGATGATGCAGAGTCAGAAACCAAATCAGAGGCCGATTTTTAGTGACAAGAATCTGGGACTAGAAAAAGAACAACAAAAGTGGAGCAGTTTTCTTGCTGCAACCTTGAACAGCCCAGTCAGTGATGCCACAGCAGGCCCAAAGGCCCAGGAGGTTCCATGATAGGATGTGCACAGCCAGTGAGTCTACTCCTGTGCCTCCAACACATCCCAGTTCATGGGGACTCACCCAGAACCCAGTTAGATGTTTAACGATGAAAAATGCCCAGCCTATGTAGAGGGCTCTATATGGCATGCTAGTACTAATTTACTGCTTACAGCCCATCTTTGGGGTGACTGAGAATAACGAAGAAGGGACAGTCTTCAATACATCTTCTTACTCTGTCTGCCAGAAGGAAAGGCATAGGATCATCAGAATCTATATAAATTCCTGTGCAATGGCTAATGTCCTGCTGAAAAAGCTGGACTGAAGGATTGTGGCTCAAAGGCTGGAGATTAAGAATGTAGATAGGCAGATGATGTGAAAGGGCTCAGAGAATTTGAATATACACATGAATTCTCACTTAAAGGCCCAGCAGCAGCAGTTCTTTTTTTAATTATTATTATACTTTAAGTTTTGGGGTACATGTGCAGAACGTGCAGGTTACATAGGTATACACGTGCCTTGGTGGAAAATCTTCAACATTTGATGTTGACATTTCTTTCTTTCTTTTTCTTTCTTTTTTTTTTTTTTTGAGATGAAGTCTTGCTCTGTCACTCAGGCTGGAGTCAGTGGCATGATCCAGGCTCACTGCAACCTCCGCCTCCTGGGTTCAAGCAATTCTCTTGCCTCAGCCTCCTGAGTAGCTGGGATTACAGGCACCCACCACCACGCCCAGCTAATTTTTGTATTTTTAGTAGAGACGTGGTTTCACCGTATTGGCCAGGCTGGTCTCAAACTCCTGACCTCATGATCCACCCGCCTCAGCCTCCCAAAGTGCTGGGATTACAGGCGTGAGCCACCATGCCTGGCCCACAGCAGAATTTCTTAATCATCCTTCTCAGTCTCCTTTGCCAGTTCTTTTTCCATCCTCTTTGGGTTGGAATAGATACAATTTAAGCCCTCTCATGTATACTCACTTCTTTAGTAACCACATCTAATCCCATTACTTTAAATCCTCCTATCTAAAATCTCTCTCTCTCTACCTCCAGACTCATATATCCAACTACCTACCCAATATCTCAATTTGAATATTTGAATCTCTTCCACTGACATCCAAAACTAGTATTTCCCTCAAAACCTGCTCCTCTTTTCCCTCACGCTAGCCTTCCCCATTTCATCTGACATCAACTGACACTGGTACTTGGATGCACTCGCCAAAGAATATGGTATTCAGCAGTGATTTTTTTTTAAATAATAAAATAAAAAACTGAAGCAGCTGGAATTCATTTATTCTTACAGTGAGAAAACTATTCAATAGTTCCTGCTACCTAGATCCCTGAAAATGCTCTTGACTCTGTCCTTTCTGAAATTGAATTCTTCAGCTTTTAATTAGATTCTGAAAATTTTCACTTTTCCTCAAAACAGCCAGAGTCAGTTTCTGTTGCTTACAAATAAAACCCCTTACCCTACATGACCAACATCACTCAACTCATTGACTCTGCTTCAGCACACCTCAACTCTCAATTTACCACCCGCCCCATCCCCTCTCCTCCTTTCCACTTACAGTTAGAATGAAACAGCAGAATGATCCCACTTTCAACTAAAATAGACTCTACTCACACAACCCACCCAGAACCGCTCTTAGTGTTGAGAAATTCTGAAAATTAAAATTATTACATGGTAGCTCACATCTGTAGTCCCAGCACTTTGGGACGCTGAGGCGGGTAAATCACTGGACGTTAGGAGTTCGAGACTAGCCTGGCCAACGTGGCAAAAACCCATCTCTACTAAAAATACAAAAATTAGCCAGGCATGGTGGTGCATGCCTGTAATCTCAGCTACTTGGGAGGCTGAGACAGAAGAATCGCTTGAACCTGGGAGGCGGAGGTTGCAGTAAGCCAAGATCACAGCACTGCACTCCAGTCCCAGCAACAGAGCAAAGACTCTGCCTCAAAATTAAAATAAAATAAATCACCAAAGTATTTATTTCCAAACTGGTTATGTCAGCTATT
Source organism: Aotus nancymaae (assembly GCF_030222135.1). Taxonomy (NCBI): domain Eukaryota; kingdom Metazoa; phylum Chordata; class Mammalia; order Primates; family Aotidae; genus Aotus; species Aotus nancymaae. The sequence continues at coordinate 39,489,690 of NW_026988413.1, forward strand.
TGTGGAAAACACAATAAGAGTAGGAAATCTTTGGCAGGGATCTCCTTGCAGCTCATCTAAAATAGTTGCATAACACAAATTCTGATCATCCTTCCTCTGATTCCACACAATCTCTATTATACCAGCTAACCTCAGTCAAACACAATTATTCCTAACTTCATGAAAGAAGGGACCATGGCTCAGCTCTGTATCCCCATGTGAGGCATGTTGAATTTGCTTGAATTTTTTCAGAAGGTAAAACAAAAATTGCTTTATATTTTTTTTATGTTACCATACTTCAAATGGTGTGTACTATGAGTTGCATGTGATGTTGATTATCCACTACTAGTACATCTGAGTGTGAAATGTCTGCTAAGCTTTTCTGTTCATATTGAAAAATCAAGACGAAATGATATGGGCCTAAAGATTGCTTAATTATCTTGATACTTCTAACAAATTCATGTACTAACCTAGGTCCAATTTCACACACATTTCAAAAATACAAATGCCATGTTACCCACATTAATTCTTCCCATCTTGTCCTTTTTTTTTAGTAAGTATCTTATATTTAAACTTAGGAGTTGGGAATTATATGGGTAAACAAAACTATCTAAACTTTAAATTTCCATCAAATTTCTGCCCCTACCCTAAATTTTACCCTTAAAAACATCTCAACAAGGTGAACATGAGAATCAATACCACTGTACAATTCTCAAAGGTCAACAAGATGTATTTTACCCCCAAATAATGTCACTCTATATAGGAAAGTCTCATAAATATATGGACAAGCACCATCTAGTGGCAAAAAGAATTACTCTGGCTAAACAGTTAGCATTGATGGTACAGCTAAACTACCTGCCAAAATCCAAATCATGGGCAGTTCTTATTCAGGACCCACTTTTATTAACAAATTTAATAATCATGTCACAACTAAATCAAGGGTAATGCCAGTTTTAGGGTAAATATTAAGTCTGAATGGTCATGTGAACAGTCCAGATTCAGCTATTTTATTAACATCCTTGCATGAATCTCTTAACTTTCAGTAGAGGGAAGTGAATGCCTATTTTGAGCACTGAGTCTGCACAAGTGTTGGGCATATTTATGTATGTTGTATCTCATTTAATCCTCACAGCAACAGGGTAAGACAGTTATTAAAATCCCCACTGTACAAATGAGAAAACTGACCCTCAGATATTAAATAATGTATCCTAAGTCATACAGACATTAAGTGATAGAGTCACCTCCCCATCTACGCCCCCTCACCCCCGTCTAACTATTACTGGGTCCTTGGGAAAATATTAAGTAATACAAATGGTGACATGCACACAAACTCACTGAGCACTTAGTTTAGGGCACATATAACTGACCTCAACATGGAAAAGAGAAGTGTGCTGTTGTATAACAGATAATCCCACAGACTTTGGGATTAAGCGGACTGCTGCTATCTTAAAAGAAAACAGAGCCTGTATTAATCTGTTTTCTGTTGCTCATAATAGAATACCTAAAACTGGGTAATTCATAAAGAAAAGGAATTTATTTCTTACAGTTATGGAGGCTGAGAAGTCTCAGTCTGACGGGCCACATCTGGGGATGTTTAAAGACCATCACAACAAGGGAGTCCTTTATAAATTATTCATCCCAATTTCAAAAGTTTCTCCTCTCTCTCTCTCTCTCTCTCTCTCACACACACACACACACACACACAGAGAGAAAGAGAGAGAGAGAGAGAGAGAGAGAGCTGACATAAATACGTACAAACCGGAGTTTGTATTTAAACTGCTGCTTTCCAATAGACATGCTTTTTGTGACAAGGTTTGCAAGGTTTCTTCAAGGCCTTACAACCTCACATAATTTGATCAAGCCCACCTTAAGAACCAAAGGACGTAACAAATAGATGAAAACTTAGCTTGATGAAAGAGGACAAGACTTTGGAACCAAAAATGAGGCCATTATTAAAACTTTAAGTATGTAGTAACTGACTAATATATTATTTGGATTTTTTTAAAGGTAGCAAGAAAGATAGGCCAGGCATGGTGGCTCATGCCTGTAATCCTAACACTTCGGGAGGCTGAGGCAGGTAGATCACCTGAGGTCAGGAGTTCTGGTCTAACCAATATGAAAAACCTCGTCTCTACTAAAAATACAAAAATTAGCTGGGCGTGGTGGTGGACGCCTGTAATCCCACCTTCTCGGGATGCTGAGGCAGGAGAATCACTTGAACCCGGGAGGCAGAGGCTGCAGTAATCCGATTGCACCATTGTAATCGGGCAATAAGAGTCTCAAAAAAAAAAGAGAGAGAAAGAGAAAGGGTGGGAGGAGAATCAATCATAAAGGTGGGCCCACCTCTTCTTTCTCTTCCCCTTCCTAAATAGTTCTAAAGTTGTAAGTGGGGCCAAGTGAGGTAGGTATCTATGCCTGGGTGAAGACAGAGTGGGGGTTTGTGGCAGCACTGAGACTCAGCAAGGTGAGGAGAGCGTTGATGCATGGGGCAGCCCTGCATAGGGTGTCATTGACCAAGCAGAGGAAGGAGGGTATAAGAACAGGGGGCAGCCTGCACGTGGTGTCAGAGCCCAATGTGTATAAGGAAGCAATTCCTAGGGGAAAAGGGAAGGATGTAGAGGATATTGGATGCTGGAGCCCAAACAAATGATCAGGGCCTCTGAGGAGGATGCTCAGCATGTGGTTTCAAAGTCCAAGCATATGATATCAGAGCCAGAGTGAGGCTGAGAGGGAGTACTAAAAGATACTGGTTACATACAGATGGGTTAAGCAAATAAGTAAATATATTAAAGATAATGGGACCTAGGTTTCTGATTTTCAGGAAATAAACAAATATGAAAAGAAGGAAACTGGAATGAACACTGAAGAGATTACATGAGAATGTAAGGTATCAAAATGAACTTATAATTTCAAGAGAGATAGACAAGAACTAGATATAAAAACAATATACGTGGCTGGGTGCAGTGGCTCATGCCTGTAATTCCAGCACTTTGGGAGTCAAGGCAGGCAAATCACCTGAGGTCAGGAGTTCGAGACCAGCTTGGCCAACATAGTGAAACCCCATCTCTACTAAAAATACAAAATTAGCCAGTCGTGGTGGTACATGCCTGTAATCCCAGCTACTTGGGAGGCTCAGGCAGGAGAATCGCTTGAACCTGGGAGGCGGAGGTTGCAGAGAGCTGAGACCATGCCATTGCACTCCAGCATGGGCAACAAGAGTGAAACTCCAACTCAGAAAAATGTGTGTGTGTGTGTGTGTGTGTGTGTAAAAGTGCATAATTCTATATATCTATATACACATATATTCCCTTACTTTCTCCTGAGAGTACTGGGAGCAGCAACACATCAATGGTAACAACATCACCTTGTGCCCAGATCTTGGTTTCTAAATATTTTTCTCCACTAAAAGGAAAAAAGGATCCTCAGAGAAACTGCTGATTCTAAGACTAGAACAGGAAAAGTACAAGATAAGACTGGGACATCTTAGAAAGCAATCAAGTCCTCAAAGAATAACAGGGACATGTCAAAAGGATACAGAAGTTAGCCTGAAGAGGCTTCCATGGGCCAAATCTAGGACAATTTGAGTATCACAATAATTATAGGCTGGGTACAGTGGCTCATGCCTGTAATCCTAGCACTCTGGGAGGCCGAGGCAGGCAGATTGCCTGAGCTCAGGAGTTCAAGACCAGCCTGGGCAACACAGTGAAACCCCTTATCTACTGAAACACAAAAAATTAGCCAGGCATGGTGGCGTGCACCTGTAGTCCCAGCTGCTCAGGAGGTTGAGGCAAGAGAATTGCTTGAACCTAGGAAGTGGAGGTTGCAGTGATCCAAGATCACACCACTGTACTCCAGCCTGGACAAGAGCAAGACTCCGTCTCAAAAAAAAAAAAATAATAATATATATATGTATATATATAAAAAATAGGCTATATCCCACTGAATACAACAGAAAAGCAGGAGTCACACTGGTTTATAGAAATAAATGAATACAGTCATGCACCACATAACAACATATCTGTCAATGACAGACCACAAACAACAGTACAAGAGTATATACCAGAAGATTAAAATAGAACTGAAAGATTCCTATCACCTAATGATGTCGCAGCCATTGTAACATTGTAACACAACGAATTACTCACTTTCGTAACCTACTGCACAATCTACTGTGCTGCCAGTTAAAGTATAGCACATACAATTATGTACAGTACATTATACTTGATAATGAAAATAAATACTATATTCCTGGTTTATGTATTTACAACACTTTTATCATTATTTTAGAGTGTACTACTTATAAAAAAAAATGTTCACTGAAAAACAGCCTCAAGCAGGTCCTTCAGGAGGTATTCCAGAAGGAGGGCATTGTCATTAAGCAATACATGACTGTACATTAAAATCTGATAAAGAATTTACACAGTTTCAAAGTGCATCTCCAAAAACACTTATCTACAAAAGAGAACAGAATAACTTACAATAAAGAATCCTCACAGGCACACTCTTAATCAAGTAATCACAATGAGAATCATCAGTAACAGGACCAAGAAAAATCATTTGCTACCTGATAGGATTCTATGAGAAAAACACAGCATCACCACAGCCAAGGATACATGTATAACCTGAACTCAATCATGAGAAAATATTGAGGTCAGGTGCAGTTGTTCATACCTATAACCCTGGAATTTTGGGAGGCTGAGGTGGGAGCATCACTAAAGCCCAAGAGTTTGAGATCAGCCTGGGCAAAATAGTGAGAGCCCATGTCTATAAAAATTACAAAAAAAAATAGCTGGGTGTGGTGGCATGAGCCTGTGGACCCAGCTACTTGAAAGGCTGGGGGAGGATCCCTTGAGCATAGGAGGTTGAAGCTGTAGTGAACCATGATCGTGCCGCTGCACTCCAGTGTGGGTGACAGAGCAAGAGTGTCAAAAAAAAAAAAAAAAAAAAAAAGAACTATTGAACAAATTCAAATTGAATGGTATTCTACAAAATAACTGACATGCAGTCATCAAAAGTATCAAGGTCAAGGTCATCAAAGTGAAGGAAAAATTGAGGAACTGCTGTAGAAAAAAGAAGTCTGGAGCAACACAGCAACTAAATGCAAGGCATGATTGTGAACTGGATTCTTTTGCTATAAAGCACATTATTGTAACCATTGATGAAACTTGGATGGAATCAAGTTTCCATGGTGTCCCTGTACCAATTTCTGATTAATAAATCTAATTAATTTCTTATGTTGATGGGTGTACTATGGTTATTTTGAAGAACATCTTTCTTTGTAGGAATTATACACTGAAGTATTTCAGAGTGGTAAAGTATCATATCAGCATCTAATGGTTCTGGAAGAAAAAACTGTACTGTACTTTCAACTTTTCTACAAATTGGAAATTATTTCAAAATAACGATTTTAATTTAAAATAAAGGTGAGTGAGGAATGCTAGAGAGGCCTCCATATAGACTGCCAGCTGTTCCTTGTGACAACAGCAGCTGGAAGGGCTCAGCCTATAGACAAACGTGAACCGAGGGGAAAAGACCCAGAGCATGTCAGAACCCAGAGGCTTCCAAGCCAGGCTGCACAGTGAAGCAGGAGTAAAACTCTGGAGGGAAAAGTGAAGCTCCTGTGAAGGAAACAGGACAGGGAGTCTAAGGAGCCAATGTGGTATATTGGTTATGTGTGACATTTACAATGTGGGATACTTAGAAGTGTTTGGACTCAGACAAACTACAGGTGTCTAACTTGCAGTTGACTCATCTGGCCTCCATGACAACAAAAGTGAAGAATTTTAAAGGTGATCATGAATATGAGTGCTGGGTGCAGTAGCTCATGCCTGGAATTCCAGCACTTTGGGAGGCCAGGAGTTAGAGACCAGCCTGGCCAACATGGCAAAACTCTGTCTCTACTAAAAATACAAAATTTAGCCAGGTGTTGTGACGGGCACCTTTAATCCCAGCTACTCAAGAGACTGAGGTAGGAGAACTGCTTGAATCCAGGAGGCAGAGGTTGCAGCGAGCCAAGATCAGGCCATTGCACTCCAGCCCATGTGACAGAGGAAGACTGTCTCAAAAACAAAACAAAAAAAAAAGAAAAAAGAATATGAGCATGATAAATACAATAGAGTTACATTTAATAAAGTGTACTCTGAATGGAGCATGTTGCATGAAGGAAAGCAGTGAGTATCAGGCCAGAAACGCGCAGCGGTGGTCATGGTAGAAGGCCTAGGATATTAGGTTTAGGTGTCTCTATTTTATTTGCTAGGCAATAGAAAGACACTGAAGAATTTGAAAGCAATATCCTAGTATATATGATAGATTAGGAGAGATTAGAGGCAGGAAGACCAGTTGGGAAATTAATATTATAAGGGTTAAAATAAAGGCAGAAGTAGGAAGCAAAGAGAGATTAAGGCAATACAAAGTTAATGGGATTTACTAACTAAACGTACATAAAAGAAAGAACAGATGAAGATTATTAAGAGCCTTGAAGAGAAATTGCACTCTGTTAGAAGGAAAAGATGGAGCTAGTAATGCATGCCTCAGTGAAAATATACAACAGGCAATTGAAAATGCAAACCTGGAAGTTGGGAAGAGGTCAGAAAGGAGAAAGATCTGAGTTTCATTTACACAAAGTTATTGAAACACACAGCATAAGAAAAGAAGACTGCCGTAAATGGAATCTTGAAAAATGCCTCTTGTTAGGAAAAGAGAGAGTGAAACAAAAAATATTTCAATGAGTCAGAGAAAATGTCTTCTGCTAGTTATTTTCCATTTGTCCCTCCCCTTCCACTTTCCCTGCTGCTTGCCCTAGGCTTCTGGTTGGGTTCAGCTAATGAAAGACCCCAACAGGGGATCAACAGGGTGGGAGAAGAATAGGCACAGAGCATTTTCCCCAGGCTCCCAATGCACAGATTGGCTGTCTCTCTCCACTGAAGGCCACAGCCTTTCCACATGGCTGCCTCCCCAGGTTTTCGAGCTGTTGCTTCCCTTGCCCCTTCATGCCCAAGGATGGTCATGGCTCCCTTCTGCTGCTTGCTCCAGGTTATTGTGCTATCTTTTGTTACCAATAAATCACTCTTTATTATTATCCTGCCTACCTTTGTAAATAGTCTTTTATTGAATTCTCTTCAGTTGACAATTTGAATGCATGAACTGGGCCAGGCATAGTGGCTCATGTCTGTAATCTTAGCACTTTGGAAGGTCAAGGTAGGCAAATCTTCTGAGTTCAGGAGTTTGAGACCAGCCTGGGCAACATGGCAAAACTCCGTCTCTACTAAAAATACAAAACATTAGCCGGGCCTGGTGGTGCACGCCTGTAGTCCCAGCTACACGGAGGCTGAGACATGAGAATCGCTTGAACCTAGGAGCTGGAGGCTTGCAGTGAGCCAAGATCATGCCACTGCACTCAGCATGGGCAACAGAGCAAGACTGTCTCCAAATAAATAAATAAATAAAAATAAAAATAAAAATGAATGTATGATCTGTTTCCTGCTAGGACCCTCATTTGAACATAGTGCCCTATCTTTGACAGTCATAATAATCTCCATAATATATATCAAAGCATTTAATTTCTCCCACTATCCTTCAAATTCTAGTCAACAGCCTTTTCTAGAATGTAATTAGTCCATTCTATCTTTGATCTCTTCTGTTGTCTTTCAAGATGCTGGATTCCAAGACATCAGAAGTGGAATACATCCTCAACAAATCCTGTGGAAGCTGGTGCCTCCTGGGAAAAGGAAATCTGAGGACATCAAAAAACTTCACACCTGCAGGTCAGGAAGCAACCTGTTTCTTATCTGGTAAGAAAGACACTGTTCCACATACACTGGCCCAGTCTTCCTGAACTAAGGTTCTTCTCTGAAAATGTCATGTTAAGTCTCCATGTTTTACCAAAGGATATGAGGATGGTCCATGGAATGACTCAGCCAAGCTCAGCTGAGCAGATGAGAGTGAGGATGGTAAAAGCCCTGCTGACCAGGCACAGGAGACAGAAACTGAGGAGAGAAGTGAGAAATGAAAACTAGAAGCCAAAGGAGCACTCTGGAAATGTTACTGGGGCTATAAATCTTATTCCCTGTAAGATATAACAGTGTAGAAAGAAATTCCTTTTCAACTTTTATTTATTTTGGCAAGTATGGCCTGTGCTTCTTTAAAAATACCACCACTCAGGCCGGGTGCTGTGGCTCACGCCTATATGCCCAGCACTTTAGAAGGCGGAGGCGGACGGATCACGAGGTCAGGAGATGGAGACCATCCTGGCTATCACGGTGAAACCCCGTCTCTACTAAAAATATAAAAAATTAGCTGGGCATCGTGGCACATGCCTGTAGTCCCAGCTACTAGGGAGGCTGAGGCAGGAGAATAGCTTGAACCCGGGACTCAGAGATTGCAGTAAGTCGACATCACGCCACTGCACTCCAGCCTGGGCGACAAAGCAAGACTCCGTCTCAAAAAAAATAAATTAATTAAAAATGCCACCACTCTGGGACTGATCTGTCTGAACCTAGCACAAACGAGATTATATTTACAAGGCAGAAGCTCTGTGGGTGCCTTTCTTCCTTCCCACCCTCTCTCACCTGAATGTAGCTCTCCAGCAAGACTTGCCTCCACATCAGAGGAGTCCAATAAACAGAAAGCATTCTTCCCAGAGAAATATACCACAAATCCACTTATTGAAACCCAAAACATCTGCATATTTTGCAATACAGTCACATTTTTGCAATAGTAGTTTGGAATATGATGCCTACACCTTACTTACTCAGAGGGTTCAAATTAGATCGTTACATGGAAAGAAAATTAAGAATGCATCAAGGACACAGAATCAGAAAGTTAAAACAGGGCACTTGGATAACAGAGTCTGGACATTTTTAATGGTCCTCAGAATATTTGACATTACATAAGCAAAAGAAAAATTAGTTGGTAGCCAAAGTGTGTAATTAATTATAACTATCATTATCTCAGATTCCAAATTTTAATTTTCCTCACAAAAAGCCTCCCTATTCTAACTGACTTTGAAGTGGAGGCTAAAACTAATCTTTTAAAATGAATATATAGTATTTGAAAAGACCTATATAATTGGAAATGAAAATTAAAATAACAATGTCATTTAACACTCACCAAACTAGCAAAAACGTTGAAGTTGGGTAACATCAAGACTAGTGAAGATGTTGAGAAACAGGAGCTTGCATCTATTACTGGTGAGGTATATAACAGTATAATTATGTGGTAAACTGAATCATTATTCATAATTCTTCACATCCTCCCTGTACTAGAATTCTAATCCACATTGGTGCCAGATAACTTTGCAATACCATTCACTAGAATAAACAGAATATATTCCCCTACCTCATGGATGTTGGGCTTGGCCTTGTGACATGCTGGGGTCCATGAAATGTGAGCAAAAATGACAGCGAGTCAGTTCTATGCATGGCCCATATGAGGTTTTACATATTTTCACTTGGCTTCTTTTGCTTCTGCCACTTTCCATGGGAAAAACGTCATAGGTAGCTGTTGGTCTAAGAGAGTGAGAGACAAACCTGAAAGCAACCTCAATCTGACCTGCAGACTAGAGCCCAGAGCCTGAAGTCCAGAATCCTGCCCAGCTAATTTTTGTTGTAACCTACCCACAGGTTGATAGAGAAAATAAATACATATTATATTAAGCCACTGAGTTTTGAACTTGGGGTCTTTTGTTTTTTTCATTTTGAGAAAGAGTCTTGCTCTGTCACCCAGACTGAAGTACAGTGGCACAATGTTGGCTCATTGCAACCTCTGCCTCCTGGGTTCAAGCAAGTCTCCACCTCAGCTTCCCAAGTAACTGGGACTACAGGGGCCCACCACCATGCCCAGCTAATTTTTTTTGTATTTTTTTATTAAATACAGGGTTTCTCCATGTTGGCCAGGCTGGTCTCGAACTCCTGACCTCAGGTGATCCACCTGCCTCGGCCTCCCAAAGTGCTGGGATTACAGGTGTGAGCCACCATGCCCAGCCTTGTTTGTTTTAATGTAGCATCACTACAGCAATCTCTGAGACAACCATTCTGTAAAAGCATCTGGCAATACACAATAAAGTTGAAGATGTTCATATGGCCCAGCAAAGGGCAATTCCAAGTAAGTGTTCTAAAGCAGTGGTTCTCAAACCAATCAGATCTAACATTTCCTTTTAAAAGGAAATTATTTGAAATACCCTTTTTCTGTTCTGTAACAAATGTAATAGATAATCTACCTACCACACATAAATTTCAAAAAAAGCTGGGCGTGGTGGCTCATGCCTGTAATCCCAGCACTTTAGGAGGCCAAGACAGGCAGATCACCTGAGGTCAGGAGTTTGAGACCAGCCTGGCCAACATGATGAAACCCTGTCTCTACTAAAACTACAAAAATTAGCCAGGTGTGGAAGCAGGTACCTGTAATCCCAGCTACTCAGGAGGCTGAGGCAGGAGAATCACTTGAACCGGAGAGGTGGAGGCTACAGTGAGCCAAGATCATGCCACTGTACTCCAGCCTGGGAGACAGAGCCAGACTCCATCTCAGAAAAAAAATTGTTTTTAAAACAAGCCCATAATATCTGATATGGTTTGCTGTGTCCCCACCCAAATCTCATCTTGAACTGCAGCTCCCACAATCCTCATGTGTCACGCAAGGGACTTGGTGGGAGGTAATTGAATCATGGGGGTGGGTTTTTCCCGTGCTGTTGTGACAGTGAGTAAGTCTCACAAGATCTGATGGTTTTATAAAGGGCAGTTCCCCCACACACACTCTCTTGCCTGCCACCATATAAGACATGCCTTTGCTCCTCCTTTGCCTTCTGCCATGATTATGAGGCCTCCCCAGACATGTGGAACTGTGAGTCAATTAAACCTTTTTCTTTATAAATTACCCAGTCTCACGTATTTCTTCATAGCAGTATGAAAATGCACTAACACAATATCCTAACTAAAATATGAAAAAGAAATAATATAAAATATTATTTATAATCAGGGCAGAACTGAGATGAGGCAACCAAGATGCTTAGGGTGCAAAATTTAAGGAGGCAAAGTTGTGAAAGTGCTGAACCTGCACTTGCAGGACTCTTGATTTGTGAATATCTCCTCAAATTTTGCACCTAGGCAACCTCACTTGCCTCACTATAGTCCTGGCCCTATTTAGAATAATATAATTATATTAAAAATACAAATTTTTTCATGACTTTGGTAGAGGATTTAATGAAGTAAACAGACATTTGCACTCCTATATACAGCTTCATCATGAATGCAAAACCTATAAATGCAGGATGATATAAGTGTGTTACTTTGTTCAGTTACTTGAAAAGTTCTGAACAAAGTAAAATTTTCCCTCAATGTACATGGTAGTTTAAATTCCTAAAAAAAAAAGAAAAAGAAAAGAAAGAAAGAAAGAAAGCATATACTAAAACCATGCCAAAAAAATACTTTGGTTTTATATGCAAAATGAAGGTTCTAGAGTCAGATCATCATACAAACAATTTTTAAGTACAAGAATACCTATGGGGGATATCTAAAAATTATATGGGAGAAAGGCAGACACACACATCACAAGTCATCATACCTCTCTCAGTGTCAATAAGGCTCTCCTAATCAATAACTGAAAATGTCCCTCCTGTTGGCATTTCTTGAAGAAAAAAGAAATATTTAAAACTTTAAAAAATAAAATGTCCCCCACAAATTTCCAAACGTTCCTTAGTTGATTCCATTACTATCGATAACACTTTCCCTTGAGAAATCAAATACATATTTACAGAGGTCCATGCAGCATTAATTTATCTATTTGTGATAAAATGGATATGCCATGGTATACTCATGTGATGAAATACTATGTAACAATTAAATTAACTATACCTACAACATGGGAAGATCTCATAAACATAATGTTTGATAATAGAAACATGCTGCAGAAGGGTACGGGCAGTAGTCTATCATGTAAATTTTTAAAACTCATAAAGTAATTATATATTGTTTGTGAACACATTAAATACATGGGAACAATAACAACTTCAGGAAAATGGTTATCAATAACGAAGGAATGAGGGGAAAGGGATGTAGGAGTAGCTTTACTCATCTAGGTAACAGTTTATTTTTAAAAACAAGAGCGGCCAGGAGCAGTGCTCGCACCTATAATCCCAACACTTTGGGAGGCCAAGGCAGTAGCATTGCTTGAGCTCAGGAGTTCAAGATCAGCCTGGGCAACCTGAGGAGACCCCATTTCTACAGAAAATTAAAAAGTAGTCTGATGTGGTGCTGCACACCTGTAGTCCCAGCTACTCGGGAGGCTGAGATGAAAGGATCACTTGAGCCTGGGAGGTCAAGGCTGCAATAAGCCATGATTGTGCCACTGCACTCCAGCCTGGGTGACATCACAAGAAAATATTGACCTTTGTAGTCTTCCTCCCAAAAACTCATAAACCCAGAAAATCATAAGAATATCAAACAAATCTCAATTAACTGATAGTCTCAATTAATCAATAGAGAGAGAGAGAGAGATGGGATGGGAAATATACAAGACGAGCCTAGAACATCTTGTAGTGCTAAAAGTAAGGAAATTCTCAAACAGTAAAACCCACTATCATGGGAGTACGTCAAAGGAACACAGAAGCCAACCAGCAGAGCTCTCAATGGGCCAAAAACTGGAATAATTTGAACAATGAAATAAAGCAGTATTGGATTATAACCTGTATAAAATAAATATCCATGTATCCATACTGACAAACAAATGAATGAATAAGTGAATATATAAATGGGAGAGAAAAGACAAATCTCCCATGCGGAAGAATTTAAAATAATTGATATGGAACTCTACCCTTGAGGTGGGTGAAAGAGTGAATATACAAACAGGTAATGGCCAGACCACATATAAAAATAGAATTCTGACTCACAAACTGCAACCACCAGTCCAGAAAGCCAAACCACAATGCTGTGGACTGAATATTTGTGTCATCACAAAATTCATACATTGAAGCCTAGTCCCCAGAGTGATGGTATCTGGAGGTGGGGCTTTTGGGAGGTAATTAGGTCCTGACAGTGGAGGGCTCTATAAATAAGATTAGTGCCCTTATAAGAAGAGACATGAGAAAGCTTCCTTCCTCTTTCTGCTCTCCTCTATGTGAGGATGCAAAGAGAAGAAGGCCATCTGCAAACCAGGAAGCAAGCCTTCCAGACACAGGATCTTCCATCCCCTTAATCTTGCATTTCCCAGCCTCCAGAACTGTTGAATAATCAATGTTTGTTGTTGAAGCCACCCAGCCTGTGGTATATTTATTAGAGTATCCTGAACTGACTAAGCACAAAACTTATGTAACAATTGGCCCAACAGTCAGGACTTGCCCAGTAACAGCTTCCCTAATTTCTGTACCCACTTTTAAGTTAAGACTGGCTGGAGAAAGCAAAATATGTAACACTAATCAATAACACAGGATGCTCCACCCTCTCCATGTCAGCATCCTCCAAACAAGGCCTAATTGAAGCTTCCCCTTTTTTCTAAGGTACAGTTTTCCTACTCCTCTGATTGATGGCTGACTCCTTTGTTATAGGAGGCTTTGAATAAATAGCCTTTACTTGTTCTCATTTAGATAGTCCTCACTTATTTCCACAAGGGGAAACAAAACTTCATTCCTTAAGTGTGGCCTGTGCAAAGCGAACTCCTTCCTGACTGCAAAGCACAGTCTGAAAGGAGGAAGTAAAGGGTAACTTTACAATGAGGAAACCTGATCAAAACTATCTCTGCCACGGGATCAAGGTCAATATCAACAGTGATAAGTTGATACTATGTCGTGACAAAAATGGCACTTGAACTTTGCAGTCTTCCTCCCAAAATCTCGTAATCCCAGAAAATCATAAGAATATCAAACAAATCTCAATTAAGTGATAGTCTAAAAAATTCTTGACCTGTACTCCATAAAACTGTAAAGGTTATCAAAAACAAGGAAAGTCTGAAAAACTGCCACATCCAAGAGGATTATAGGATATGATTCTCAAATATAATGTGGTATCCTGGATGGGATCCTGGAATAGTTAAAAAAAAAAAATTATATACATACTAAGATAATATGAATAAAGTATGAACTTAAATTAATAGTGAATCCATATTAGTTCATTAATTGTAATAACTATAACGTACTAATGCAAGATGCTAATAAGGGTGTCAGTTATATGAGAACTCTATACTAGCTTCATAATTTTTCTGTAAATCTAAAAGGGTTCTAAAAAAATGAGAGTTTATTTGAAAAAGGGATAGAGAGAAAGTGGTATGAGCACTTATGGCAAAATTTAACAAATGTTAAATATGGATGATGGGTCACCCATTATTACTATTTATCGTGTTATTTCCTATCTTTTTCTATAAGGTAAAATATATTAGAATTTCAATTATTGTTAATCCTTCAAAATGAACTCCAATTTAACCCCAACAGATTCCAGCTTTTCTCTTTTTCACCCTCCCATCTGTCACACTGGCAGTTTTCTGAAGGGACCAAGCAGATGCACATTCTCACATTCACCAAGCAGCCTAGGAATTCCTAAAGTTATTCCAATAACTACCACTGTGATTTGAAAGCTTTCTCTCATCGCCTTGTTTTGGAATTTATTTCTCCTTTGTGCTCTACACATTTTACTTTGGATTAGAGTTGGTTTTGTGCCTGTTTTTCTTTCCCTGAGTGCTCAATATCTCAAGATACTGAAGACAGGGACCATGTCTTGGTCATCATTCCACTCCTCTACACCTGTACCAAGCACTATGACTTGCTAATAGTATGACTCAACGAATTTAGTATGTGATTGTAAGAGCAAAGAGGTTCAACATAAAGTCCTTTTTTAAGCCAGGCATGGTGGTGCACACCTGTAATCTAACTACTTAGGAGGTTGAGACAGAAGGATTACTTGAGCCAGGGAGTTCCAGTCCAGCACGGGCAACACAGTAAGACCTTGTCTCAAGAATAAGAAAGAAGAAAGAGGAAGGAAAAAGGAGGAGGCAGAGAAAGAGAATTTGTTAAAAAAAAAAGAAAAAAATGAAATTAGAAAAAAAAATTTAAGTCCTTTTCCACCTTTTCGATAGTGCAACAAAACATTAAGAACAAAATCTGAGAAATGATTAATGAAATTTGCCTTTGAAATTACTAATGAGATTTTAAAAGTTTCAGGAAAATTATAAAAGCAGGTAACAATACAAAGAGTTAAGGAGTAAAGTTAAGAAACAGACAATATAAGCTTATTTATTTAGATCAAGAGTGGAGTTTCTCATGCTGCTATCATATTTCACCTCGAAATTGAATGGAAACAGAAACATACAGAGGACACATATGTAACTATGAAAACAGAGAACAGATGCATTCAGTCTAAAAACTGACTTAAGAGAAAAAGGTGATCGAGTTAGACACCAAGAATTACAAAACAAAGTCGATATTATAGTAGGAGCCATAATAGTAACTACAATTAAATATCTAAAATGTATTGAGCACTAAAACATGCTGGCACTGGTTAAGGCTTTTTTCATAGTATCTCGTGTAATCCTAACACTCCCATGAGGTACTCATCATATTATGCTCAGTTATAAACATAGTAACTAGTGATAAGATCACAGAACTGGTAAATGACTACTGACCTTTTTTGCTAGAATGTGGTAAGGGTGCCATCGTTTTTTATTGCAGGTCAGTAACTCAAGAATAGAAAGGCTGGATACAATTAGAAGAAAGGTCCACTGGGACTGGACCAGCTAGACCTGCCTCTGGGACGCTGACCTGCACAGGCTGCCTGATCAAATTCACTCCTTAATGTCCACAACAATAGGAACTGGTAAGACAGGAAGAGAAGGCAGTGGTCCTAAGCACCAGGAACCAGAAGTGAGAGTAGTGTAACTGGAGCACTCACAGGCAGGAGTGGTCATTAATGGCCACCACTGCAGATATGTGAGCCCTACTGAACTCTTCAGGGGAATGGGGTTTTCCAGAACAGGCTCAGAATTATTACCTATTCATACCAATATATCCTTCGTTCTATACATCCAGGAGAATATCACTTGAGAAACCCAGGTTTATATGAGTTGCTTTGTAATTGGCGGCCAAAAAAAAAAAAAAAAGTAGGAATGATAGAAACCCACAAATAGCAAATAGAATCATTTGATATTTTGTAACAGTTTTATCACATACATCAAGGGGTTTGATTTCCTAACCTCCATTTTTATTTCTGAAAGTAACAAGTGATACATTAATTTTTTATTGATTTGAAAATTTTACATCCTATTTTGGATAATTTACTACATCCTGTGGTAAGTTAACTAGGACAGAGAATCACAGGCATACCACATTGTGCTCCAAGAAGCAATAGTTCCTTGTTCTCCAGTGCCTCTAAGAAAAAAATGGTGAACGCGATCTGCCAGGGCTAGAAGGGAACTGCTTTCAATTAAATGCAAGGTGAAAAAATGTCATTTCACAAACACAGCTGGACTTCCTGCCTAGGAGGGTACGTGAACTTTGCTTCAACTACTTAAAATCTCCAGTAAGTAAACCGATTTCAAAGGATTGACATTGCCTGTCTAGCTGCCACATTTTAATCTTCTGGGTGACTAGTCAATACTAAAAACGGATTTCCATAAAGTCAAGTGTCAATAGCATTTACTTATAAACGTCATGTTTTTAATGAAATGCAACATATATTATCAGCTGGGCACAGTGGCTCACGCCTATAATCCCAGCACTTTGGGAGGCCAATGTGGGTGGATCACCGGAGGTCAGGAGTTTGAGACCAGCCTGGCCAACATGGTGAAAACCTCGTCTCTACTAAAAATACAAAAATTAGCCAGGTGTGGTGCTGCGTGCCTGTAGTCCCAGCTATTCGGGAGGCTGAGGCCCAAGAATTGCTTCAACCTGGGAGGTTGTAGTGAGCTGAGATCTACTGCACTACAGTCCTGGCAACAGAAGAAGACTCCTATATCAAAAAAAAAAAAAAAAAAAAAAGCAACATATATTATGGAAATAATAAATGACTGCAACAAATATGTGTAATCCACTAAAAAAGATACTGTCTTAATGTCTACATGTTTTTGCATTTTCTTTTGTTTTACAGGTGTTATAAACAGAAGAAAACATGTTAAAATGGACCTTATATTTTACTTCTAAGTCATGTTTATTTCTAGAAAGTGAGCTGGGCATGAACCAACAGCTAGCTGAACTAATAAACCATGTTCAAGACATGATAGGGGAAAATCTCTTGCCTGTGACCACCACTACACCACTACATTTTCCTGCTAGATCCATCCTGCTAATCACTGCACTTATAAATAGTATTTAAGTTTTCCCTTTAGACTAAGCAATAGTAAATCTTTTTTTCTCTTAGCAGCTGACCATATTTCATGCAAACTTTAATTTAGGTCCTCTCTAGCCCCAACAATAACGTGTTGTTTGTCTTATCTTTCTCAAATATCTTATTACTTTTCTTCATCACATTTATTCTTATGGTTAAAACTAAAAAGATTCATTCAAGAATCATAGTTCCTTTAACTGTCCCTTAAAAGCTACCAGAAATTATTACATTATTTTCTATAGAAAAGCAACAACAAAAAAAA
Source organism: Aotus nancymaae (assembly GCF_030222135.1). Lineage (NCBI taxonomy): Eukaryota > Metazoa > Chordata > Mammalia > Primates > Aotidae > Aotus > Aotus nancymaae. The sequence goes on from NW_026988413.1 coordinate 39,507,228, forward strand.
GACAGTGTAAAAAACAAACATTTATAGGAATACTTTTTAAATTTTTATTATACTTGAAGTTCTGGGATACATGTGCAGAACGTGCAGGTTTGTCAAATAGGTATACACATGCTATGGTGGTTTGCTGCACCCATCAATGTGTCCTCTAGGTTTTAAGTCCCTCACGCATCAGGTATTTGTCCTAATGCTCTCCTCCCCTTGCTCCCTACCCTCCCGATAGGCCCTAGTGTATGATGTTCCCCACGTGTCCATGGAATACTTTTATAGCCTAAATTAAGTCTGCATATCTTTGCTCTAACTTAAGTGATGTTATGTTGCCATCACTTCTGTGCTTTCCCTCCGAAAACAGAATTTGATCGTTCAAATAATGTAAGAGAAAGAAAAGGTTTTATCTTAGGTAATAACTTTAATTGGTTATATTTGCTATAAGATTTTTAAGATTACATTTTCAGCCTTTCATTGAATGATAATGCATATACAATTTCCAGTTTGGGGAAAGAAGAACTGGGCAGCAAATTTCTAATATTTCAAAGTTGTAATTTAGCCTCTCATGCTTCATCTTTCAAATGTAAGGGTACAATTTAAAATACTTTCCGTAAAATGCCTTATGAAAACAGTCAAATATTATATTTCTGCAACATAAATAAGCTAAGACAAAAATTCTCTCCAAATCATGCCAACTCTGGGCCTGAAATGAGAAAAGTATAATTTGTTTTATTTTGCTTTAAATAAAAGATACCAATGATAGAGGATAGGAAGTCTACACAGACAACATACACACGCTCCCAAACCCAAGCCCCAGGGAAAAGTGCAAACCAGATCACACTAGTTCTTATTATGTAACACTATGCAAATCTAAACACGTCACAGAAAGAGAATCAATTGAGTTGAGTGGGTGTAACAAATCGCAAAACACCCCTAGAGCATTATTTTATTAGTTCTATTAGGAATGTTCAATAAGCAGTGTCTATCAAATAAATGAAAAGACCCAATTTGTAGGGAAGTAAATTTCATTCTCTTATTCCCAAGACCAAGTCTAGAAAGTGGAAAAGTTTAACAGAACTGTAAGCATCCTACCATTACGTATTGCTAATAAAATAATACTTCAGAATGGTATTAACAACTGACCAAAATAAGACAAAACTCTAAATCAAAGTTATACAATAACCCCAGATACAAGCTGCATATATGTAAAAACTATCTCCCTTTTAAAGACTATTTTGTACCTCAGAGTGTTTCTACTGTTTGTGCTGTTTTTAAATGTTAATTTTTTTAATAATAAAACAAATAGTCCGTCCTCACTGATCTAAGAGATTCCTATAAAGTCCTTTAATACTCTACAACCTTGCTCAAAATTTCTGAAAGACTGATATTTAACCATAATCTTTTATTAGATGTGGAGGTCAACTTAAGAACCAAAGTTAGGTATAAGTGTAACCAGTACACTTTGAGTTTGCTAAAATTCAGAAGGGGAAAAAATGCTTTCTCAGATAAATGTTGCTTTATTTTGCTGAGAGAATTTAGTAACTGCAATTAAACAGTGACACCACAGCCACAGCAACATAAAATGCTGCTACAGCTAACTAACTGAGCCTGTCAGTTGCTTATTTTAGCACAGTAGGTAGTACAGGAATGTCTGCTACTTTTAAATGATGGGTAATAGTAACACATCAGCAACTGTCTGGCTCCACTGTAACACGAAAAATGAGTTTTATTACAAGTTCTCTTTTCTGGAAAATCCAAAGCCCTTTACAGATATCTTTACAAGATCATCTTAAATACAATAATGATGTTGGGAGATATTATTCCACATTTACAACAAACAGACAGTCGGTAGCACGGTTTCAAACAATCCAATAACTCATTATCTTGCTTGGTAAGGTTGTAGAAAGAATATCCAGGATAAAAAAGATTCTATTATATAGTTTAACCTGTTATTTCACTGTGAATATAGAACCTATATTCTACAGGTTCTACCAAGCCTGTAGAATATAGCCTTCTTAGGAAACAACCTACTACAATGCCTTGGATTTAAATAGTATTTTACAGTCTACAGAGCACTTTCTCATTCATTTTACAATCTCTTATGAAGATTGCATTCTAGTCAAGGGACCAAGTCTATCATCAAGCTGGAAGGCCAAAGTCAGTAACTATCTCAAACACACAAATATTTACAGAATGCCCAAGCGTCCAAATAGGAAGAGAGGAAGTCAACTATCCCTGTTTGCAGACAACATGATCTTATATCTAGAAAACCCTAGAGTCATCTAATTAAAGAGCTTCTGCACAGCAAAAGAAACTTTCATTAGAGTGAACAAGCAACCTACAGAATGGGAGAAAATTTTTGCAATCTATCCATCTGACAAAGGTCTAATACCCAGAATCTATAAGGAATTTAAACAAATTTATAAGGAAAAAAAAAACCATTAAAAAGTAGGCAAAGGATATCAACAGACACTTTCAAAAGAAGACATACACGTGGCCAACAATCATATGAAGAAAAGCTCAACATCACTGATCATTACAGAAATGCAAATCAAAACCACAATGAGATACCATCTCACACCACTGAGAATGGCAATTATTAAAAAGTCAAGAAACAATAGATGCTGGTGAAGCTATGGAGCAACAGCAACGCTTTTACACTCTTGGTGGGAATGTAAATTAGTTCAACCATTGTGGAATACAGTGTGGCAATTCCTCAAGGATCTAGAACCAGAAATAATACCATTTGACCCAGCAATCCCATTATTGGGTATATACCCGAAGAAATATAAATCATTCTACTATAAAGATATATGCACACATATGTTTATTGCAGCACTATTTACAATAGCAGAGACATGGAACCAACCCAAATGCCCATCAATGATAGACTGGATAAAGCAAATGTGGTACATAGTCACCAGAGAATATTGTGAAGCCATATAAAGGAATGAGATAATGAGATTATGTCCTTTACAGGGACATGGATGAAGATGTAAGCCATCATCCTCAGCAAACTAACACAGGAACAGAAAACCAAACAATGCATGTTCTCACTCATAAGTGAGATTTGAACAATGAAAACAAATGGACATAGAGAGAGGAACAACATACACCAGGGCCAGTCAGAGGGTTGGGGGAGCTGAGAGGAGGGAGAGCATTAGGACAAACAGCTAATGCATGCAGGGCTTAAAACCTAGATGATGGGTTGACAGGTGCAGCAAACCACTATGGCACACGTACACCTATATAACAAACCCACACATTCTGCACATGTATCCCAGAACTTAAAGTAAAATTAAAAAAAAAAAAAAGAAAGAAAATCCCATAGTCTCAGCCCAAAAGCTCTTAAGCTGATAAATAACTTTAGCAATGTCTCAGGATATAAAATCAGTGTGTAAAAATCACTAACATTCCTATACACCAACAACAGTCAGGCCAAGAGCCAAATCAAGAATGCAAACCTATTCACATTTGCCCCCCAACATACACACACACACAAACAAAAACATAGGAATACAGCTAACCACGGAGGTGAAAGATCGTTACATGGAGAACTACAAAACACTGCTCAAAGAAATCAGAGATGACACAAACAAATGGAAAAACATTTCATGCTCATGGATAGGAAGAGTCAATATCATTAAAATGGCCATACTGCCTAATACTGCCTAAAGCAATTTATAGATTCAATGCTATTCCTATTAAACTACCATTGACATTCATCACAGAACAAGAAAAAACTGTTTCAAAATTCATATGGAACCATAAAAGAGCCCAAATAGCTAAGGCAATCCTAAGCAAAAAGAACAAAGCTGGAGGCATCGTGCTACTCACTACTCGACTTCAAACTATACTACAGGGCTACAGTTACCAAAACAGCATGATACTGGTACAAAAACAGACACATAGACCAATGGAACAGAACAGAGAACCCAGAAATAATGCCGTACATCTACAACTATCTTATCTTCGACAAATCTGACAAAAACAAGCAATGAGAGAAGGATTGCCTATTCAATAAATGGTGCTGGGATAGCTGGCTAGCCATATGCAAAAGACTGAAAGTGGACGGACCTCTTCTTTATAGCATATACAAGTTAACTCGAGATGGATTAGAAACTTAAATGTAAAACCCAAAACTATAAAAACTCTGAAAGATAATCTATGCAATACCATTCAGGACCTGAGAATGGGCAAAGATTTAATGATGAAGATACCAAAAGCAATTGCAATAAAAGCAAAAATTGACAAATAAAATCTAAACTAAAGAGCTTCTACACAGCAACAGAAACTAATAACAGAGTGAACAGAAAACCTACAGAAAGAAGAAAATTTTTGGAAAACATGCATCTGATAAAGGTCTAATATACAGCATCATTAAAGAATTTAAACAAATGTGCAAGAAAAAAACAAACAACCCTATTAAAAAGTGGGCAAAGGACATGAACAGACACTTTTCAAAAAAGACATACATGTGGCCAACAATCAAATAAAGAAAAACTCAAAACCACAATGAGATACCATCCCACACCAATCAGAATGGCTATTGTTAAAAAGTAAAAAAAAAAAAAAACAGATGCTGAGAGGTATTGCATAGAAAAAGGACACTTCTACACTGTTAGTGGGAGTGTAAATTAGTTCAACCACTGTGGAAGACAGTGTGGCAATTCCTCAAATATGTAAAACAGAAATACCATTTGACCCAGCTATCCCAATATTTGGGTATATTACTGGGTATATACCCAAAGGAATACAAATCATTCTATTACAAAGACACTGGATTCTCTATTCTGTGCCATTGGTCTATGTGTCTGTTTTTGTACCAGTATCATGCTGTTTTGGTTACTGTAGCCCTGTAGTATAGTTTGAAGTCGAGTAGTGAGTAGCATGATGCCTCCAGCTTTGTTCTTTTTGCTTAGGATTGCCTTAGCTATTTGGGCTCTTTTATGGTTCCATATGAATTTTGAAACAGTTTTTCAAAATTTCCACGTGTATGTTCATTGCAGCACTATTGACGATAGCAAAAACATGGAATCAAGCTAAATGCCCATCAATGACCGAATCAAAAAAATGTAGTACGTATACATCATAGAACACTATGCAGCTATAAAAAATAATGAGATCATATCCTCTGCAGATCATATCCTCTACATGGATGGAGCTGAAGGTCATTATCCTTAGCAACATAAGGCAGGAACAGAAAACCAAACACTGCATATTCTCACCTATAAATGGGAGCTAAAATATGAGAATATCTGGATACACAGAGGGGAACAAAACACACTGGCGCCTACCAGAGGGTGGAAAGTGGAAGGCAGAAAGTGGGAGGGAGAGAATCAGGAAAAATAACTAATGAGAACTAGGCTTAATACTTGGGTGACAAAATAATCTGTACCACAAACTCCCATGACACAAATTTACCTATATAACAAAACCTGGCCATGTACCCCTGAACTTAAAAGTTAAATGTTTAAAAAATCAGAAAAAAATGAGAATGCCCAGGCATGTGACTACTATGGGTTATTTAAGATATGTAAACACTCTTTAAGTTGTGGTATTTGTACAGTTGCACTCTATCAATACCATTCCAGCCCCACATCTAGACAGTCATGTTTACACCACACTATCCTTTCTTCTTATGTCTCCTGCTCTGAATTTCTCCATCAGTTCCACCTCAACCAACCATCTCTGAATATAGAGCAATATTCTTTTCCCTCCCTTGTCTTTGGACTCCTGCATCACATACCTCAGGAGAATCCTTCTCTCTCTCTCTGAATTTCCAGTATAAAGCCAAATAATAAGCCCAGTCTTGAGAGCTGAATATTTGCAAAAAGAGAAAGAAAAATATTAGGTGGGCCAGGCACAGTGGCTCACACCTGTAATCCCAGCACTTTGGGAGGCTGAGGCAGGTGGATTGCCTGAGGTCAGGAGTTCAAGACCAGCCTGACCAACATGGTAAAACCCTGTCTCTACTAAAAAATACAAAAATTAACCAGGTGCGGTAGCAGAGGCCTATAGTCCAGCTACTCGGGAGGCTAAGGTGAGAGGTGGAGGTTGCAATGAGCCAAGATCATGCCACTGCACTCCAGCCTGGGCAACAGAATAAGACTCCATGTCAAAAAAAAGAAAAATATTAGGTGAAGAAGTGAAATTTTTTTTAAAAAGACCACCAGTGCCATCCATCATGGAAAGTCTTAAAAACACCCAAAGTAATTCATGCATTGATCTTGTTATGTGTCATCACCACCAGCAATAACTACATGATGGAAATACAAAGATGAAAAAGTCACAATCATCACTCTCAAGCTCTTCTGAGTATACTAAGGAAATAATCCCTTCCAGAAGTACTCCAAAAATCTCCACCAAGTTCTCATTTTCATTCATAGGGTAAGCTGCTTTCCCAACAAAATGCATTTTTAAATGTGTTCACTTGTATTATTTAATAGGACAACTAGTATGAAAACAGTACTCATTTTGTTTTGAACAATTTTCATTCCACATATACAAAGAGAGCTTCAGATATATTATGGGATATAGACAGACTTTTGTGAACAAGCCCATGGAGCCTAACAACCAATGATGGTAAAGCAGGCAGCACACTGCCCAACTCCTATAAGAACTCAATAAAAGTTATTTCTCAGCCTGGTGTGGTGGCTCATGCCTGTAATTCCAGTACTTTAAGAGGCAGAGGCTGGCAGATCACTTGTGCTCAGAAGTTCAAGGCCACTCTGAGCAACAAGGCAAAACCCCATCTTTACAAAATTAGCTGGATGTGGCAGCACACACCTGTAGTCCCAGCTACTTGGGAGGCTAAGGTGGAAGGATCACTTGAGCCCAGGAGGTCAAGGCTGCAGTGAGCCAAGATTATGCCACTGCACTCTAGCCTGGGCAGCAGAATGAGATCATCTCAATATTTGAAAAGAAGAAAAAAAAAAAAGCCAGGTGCAGTGCCTCACACCTGTAATCCCAGCACTTTGGGAGGCTGAAGCGGGCGAATCACAAGGCCAGGAGATCAAGACCATCCTGGCTAACATGGTGAAACCTCGTATCTACTAAAAAATTTTAAAAATTAGCCGGGTGTGGTGGCACATGCCTGTAGTCCCAGCTACTCAGGAGGCTGAGTCAGGAGAATCTCTTGAACCCAGGAGGCAGAGGGTGCAGTGAGCCGAGATCGTACCACTGCACTCCAGCCTAGACGACAGAGCAAGACTCCATCTCAAAAAAATACAACTTATTTCTCATGCCTTTCTAGTTCAAATCAATAGATTTATACTCAAACTTATTTTAAAGTATGACTTCTAGCATGCATGGTCCTTGTTCAAAGGGAGAGAAACACACCTGGGGGCATTAGTGAACAAAACAGTATTCTACAGGATGCTAACTGTTCAACACAAAAAACAAGTGCAAAAACTTGGAGGAATATAACTGACATGAGAATGTGTGTTCAAATAATAACTGACAGAAATAATACAGCTTTAATTTTACAGGCACCTGCCTCTCCAAATGAATGAATAAAGTAACTAGTAAGTGAACTAACCAATGAATGGACATAGTTTAGAGTCACTAAAATGGACTAGGAGATCCAGGCATACAAATATGGTTTCTAATATTACTGATGTATTATGCTCAGGGCTCAATACTAAATGCTATCTTATTTCAACTTCAAAATAAACCTATGAAATAGAGATTACTGTCCTCATCTTGTAAACGAAGAAAGGCTTACAAAGTAATTTGTCCAAAGTTACTCAATTCATGGAAAATTAATTTGAACTCAGATCTTCTGATTCTAAATCTAATGGTCCTTTCACATCATCACATCTGGTATTTATTTCTCTCAGTAGATATATTGTATTTTGTGGAAAAACAAAAACTCCAGTAAAACTGGTTATAAAGCAAATTTCCATAATGCTAAAACAATTTTCAACAGAAATGGTTTCTATAGTTACAGGGAAGAGTCTGCAAACACATAAAATTGTGCTGAAGTATGTCTAATCACTTCAAGTTTCAATTCTGTCTGTTAAGTTTCATTTTGCCTGCTAATATTATTCTACAGAATTTCCCAACCAAATCTTTCTTTCAATACTGTATCATTGTTCACAGACAACAATTTTTTCCATGTTGGTAGAACCCTGAACTCCAACCACACAGATAATATGAGGCACTTAACTCTATATATGTCTATGTTTGAAATACAAGTTTCTGTTACAAAAAATGGGCTCTCCAATTCATCAATTTTTGACTCTTAACATTCTTTATATGAAATTTACTTTACAGACTGGGTACAGTGACTCACAACTGTAATCCCAGTACTTTGAGAGGCTGGGCCAAGAGAATCATAGGAGTACTGGAGTTCAAGATCAACCTGAGCAACATAGGGAAACCCCATCTCTACAACAAAAAAATTTTTAATTAGCCAGGTATGGTGGCACATGCCACCATAGCTACTCAGGAGGCTGAAGCAGGAGGATCCTTTGATCCCAAGAGTTTGAGGCTACAGTGAGACATGATTGTGCCACTGCACTCCAACCTGGGTGACAGAGTAAGACTTCATCTCTAAAAAAGAAAAAAAAAAAAAAAAACTTACAAAAAGGATGGCCTCCCTCAATTCTACCTCCAAAGGATGATTAAAATGTATCAATATTTTGGAATAGTAAACATTTTAGGATAAACTAGCGAAAGTAAACACAATCCCCATCCTCAGAAATAACTACAGGTGGCGTCCTAAGTCATTGTCTAACACAATCTTACTAATAAGTCACCACAACTGACATAGTTTTTTATTCATTCAACAAACACATTCTGAGTACATGTTAGGCCTATACATTTACTGTTCTAGAACCTGGGGATATACAGTAAGACAGACAAGACAAATGAGATCCCTACTCTCATGGAACTTACAGTCACATGTGAGACAATGCAATACACTGATTTAAAAACAAGTATTACATTAAACAGTGCTAAGTACAATGCAGAGAATTCAAATCTAGTGAGATTATAGTGGCTGGATGATCATTTTGGATTGAGGCATCCAAGAAAATCTCTCAAAAGAAGTGAATTTAAGCCGAGATGTGAATGGCAAGAAGACTACCATTCAAAAATCAATTAGAAAAGCATTCCAGGTGGAGAGAACAGCTTATGCAAAAGCCAGAGGCAGGAAGAAGCTAGGCATGTTTATAAATAAGAAAGAATCTCAGGCCGGGCACGGTGGCTCACGCCTGTAATCCCAGAACTGTGGGAGGCCGAGGCAGGTGGATCACGAGGTCAAGAGATGGAGACCGTCCTGGCCAACATGGTGAAACCCCATCTCTACTGAAAAAAAAAAGTAGCTGACCCGTGGTGGTGCCCCACTGTAATACCAGCTACTCGGGAGGCTGAGGCAGGAGAATTGCTTCAACCCAGGAAGCAGAGGTTGCAGTGAGCCAGGATTGCACCACTGCACTCCAGCCTGGTGACAGAGCGAGACTCCATCTAAAAAAAAAAAAAACGAAAAAAAAAAGAAAGAAAGAAAAAGAATCCCAGGCCGGGCACAGTGGCTCACACCTATAATTCCAGCACTTTGAGAGGTCAAGGGGGGCAGATGACCAGAGGCCAGAAGTTTGCGACCAGCCTGGGCAAGATAGCCAACCCTGTCGCTACTAAAAATACAAAAATTAGCCAGGCATGATGGCATGCACCTGTAATCCCATCTACTTGGGAAGGTGATGCAGGAGAATCGCTTGAACCCAGGAGGTGGAGGTTGCAGTCAGCTGAGATCTCTTCTCTGCTCTCTAGCCTAGGTGACAGAGCAAGACTCCGTCTAAAAAAGAAAAAAAAGAATCCCAGCATATCTGGAGGGTGGTGATCTAGAAAAAGAGAGGTGGAAGTTCAGATTCGAGGGGTAGGAAAGAGCCATATCATCAGACTTTGTAAAGGAAGGTAATATATTTAGATTTTACTTTCAGTGCAATGGAAGCCACTGAAGGGAGTCACATGAAATTTGGACTTGTATTCACCAATAATTAAGAGTCCAAACTGTAAAAATATATGTATACTCATTAAGTCCATGACTTTTCTTGGTGCTACACTTTGCACTCACTGAAATTCATCCTAAGACAGAGAATCCCATAGCTAGAAGGAAACCTAATGAATGTAAAGCTATTATTTTACAGGTACAAAAACTCAAGGTCAGAAAACAATGCATCATTTGGATTGCTTTATTAATGGCTGAGAAAAATATCTCCAAAAATAACTAAGGGCAACTAAGATGTCTGGGATATGTTCTAAACTCAAAGCTGCCATTAATCAAAAAATTGTCCTTTTATACATTCATAAACTGAACCACCATGCTTTAGATGCATATGACCCATCATAGAATACAAGATTTTGTAATAGCCTCTGACCACAATCTAAAGCTGCAAACTTAGGTGGGACACATACTCTGTAATGGGTTTGATCAACTGTATTGTTCCCATCCTAGCTCACTAATACACTATAACTTGGAGATTCGATCATCCAGTAAATAATAAGGACCTACCTTGTACAAGGAATTACACTAGAAGATGAAGAACTAGAGTCTAGAAGAAGTGATAAAACATACATATACAAAAAAAGATGCATATATACATAAACACTGATCCACATATATTACACACATATACCATAATTCATGTAAGGTAAAGTAACTGCAGGCACAGCATAAACAGCAAAATAACCAGAATCAGAAGTGAAGCTTTAAGATGTGACTGAATTGTTATAATTCCCTGTAAAATTTGAATGGACAAAGAACTGTTTCCTGCTGATGAGCAAAGAGTTTTGAGATAGAATCTATTCCTGGTGAAGATGCTGTGCACATTGTTGAAATTACAACAACAAACGATTCAGAATATTACATAAACATCATTGATAAAGCAATGGCAGGGTGATAAAACTGACTCCAATTCTGAAAGAAGTTCTATTGTGGGTAAAATTCTATTAGACGCGTCACATGTTACCGAGAAATCTTTCTCTGGAAAGGAAAGCCAATCCATGTGGAAAACTTTATGGTTGTCTTATTTGAAGAAATTGCCACAGTTATACCAACCTTTAGCAACCACCACCCTGATCGGTCAGCAGCCATAAACATCAAGGCAAGACTCTCTACCAGAGAAAAGATTATGACTTACTGAGGCTCAGATAGCATTTTTTTTTTAGCAATAAAGTAATTTTAAATTAAGATATGTGCATGGTCTTTTAGATATAATGTGATTGCACTCTTAATAGAATGCAGTATAGTGTAACTATAACTTTTATATGCACTGGGAAACCAAAAATTTCATAGGACTCACTTTATTGCGGTGGTCTCGAACCAAACTCACAGTATCTCCAAGGTACGCCTGTCTTTTCTGTAGCTGAAAGGATCAGAAGGCAGCATGCCAGCTGGTCCTTGATGGATGGGTGGGATTTACAGATAGGGGAGAACATTTTAGCCAACAGGCACAACAGGGACAAAACTGACCTACGTAAACTGCAACCAGACCCTCTAGAAGGGAAATCCAATTTTAAGTAAATTTTAAGTAAAGTAAAATCAAAAAAGTAAATTTAGAACAAAAATTCTCAACATGAAAAAATGCCAAAACTGAGCCGCACCCTAAGTTATATATCATGTCAACAATATAAAAGTTTTACATCTGCATTTATCAGCTTAACACAAAAAGATTTCTAAATAACTTGGCCAGGCACGGTGGCTCACACCTGTAATCCCAGCACTTTGAGAGGCTGAGACGGGCGGATCACAAGGTCAAGAGATCGAAACCATCCTGGCCAACATGGTGAAACCCCCTCTCTACTAAAAAATACAAAAATTAGCTGGGCGTGGTGGCGCATGCCTGTAGTCCCAGCTACTCGGGAGGCTGAGGCGGTAGAACTGCTTGAACCGGGGAGGCGGAGGTTGCAGTGAGCCAAGATCGTGCCACTGCATTCTAGCCTGGCGCCTAGCGACACAGCAAGACTCTGATCCATGCATTGTATGCACCTGTAGTCTCAGCTACTAATACTGAGGTGGCAGGCTGACACGGGAGGATTGCTTGAGCCTGGAAGTTGAGGCTGCAATGAGCTGTGATTGCACCACTGCACTCCAGCCTGGGTGACAGAGTGAAACCTTGTCTCCAAAATAAGTAAATAAATAACATTAAGCCTAGGTCAGGCTATTAGATTACATTTGTTTTCCAAAAGGAACAAAATCCATTTCAAAGATCTTTGAAAACTTGCTTTTCAGCAAATAGAAAAAGAATTGGAAAATCACTTACACTGCTTTTTGTAAAAGTGGCAAAGTTGCCCATTTTAGGAAAAGGTATATATCTTGTGAGGTGTTTAAATTCAGCAGTAAAAACTTTATAACAAAGGGTAGATGAGAAAGTGCCATCAACACCACTCTATAAGTTATGGTGCTATTTTTTAAGACTCATCTATTTTAATAATATCCTGCATGACTGCTCCAATATACAACTAATTTTCTGCCCTTTTGGAAAAGTATTGCTTTATGATATTAATTCACTTGAAAATTGACAAGTAATATAATTGGGGGTCTTTTTAAAATCTTGTTAAAAGTGCATTCTATTTTCAGTAAATCATAAAACTATTTTAACACTCTTCTGTCAAAATCAAGGGCAGAGTCTCAAAAATCTGTTATCAGCAGCTAGGCATGGTGGCACATATCTGTAATACTAGCTACTAGGGAGGCTGAGGTGGGAGGATCACTTAAGCCCAGGAGTTCAAGTCCAAACTAGGTAACATACTAAGACTCTTAAAAAACAAACAATCAGAAAAAAACTATTATCAAAGCTAACCACTATGTATTATTCCTATTACATTTGTTTTCTCCCTTTTCTTTTTTAAAATTCATTTTTCATTAGAAGATGTGGTTGCCTATGCAAAGGTTTCTCTGTATGGTTTAATAGAATATTGTGGAATTCTTTCAACTACATCCCTACCCTAAATGGTACTGCATCAACGCAATGAAGATCACACAAGCCAAGCTGGTGGGAATGGGGAAGTAGTACACCTTAAAAACAGCATTCGACCTTCTTCACAGAACTGGAAAAAACCACCTTAAACTTCATATGGAACCAAAAGAGAGCCCACATAGCCAAGTCAAAGCTAGGCAAAAAGAACAAAGCAGGAGGCATCACACTACCAGACTTCAAACTATACTACAAGGCTACAGTAATCAAAACAGCATGGTATTGGTACCAAAACAGAGATATAGACCAATGGAACAGAACAGAGGCCTCAGAGGCAACACACGTATCTACAACCATCCGATCTTTGACAAACCTGACAAAAACAAGCAATGGGTAAAGGATTCCCTGTTTAATAAATGGTGTTGGGAAAACTGGCTAGCCATGTGCAGAAAGCAGAAACTGGACCCCTTCCTGACACCTTACACTAAAATTAACTCCAGATGGATTAAAGACTTAAACATAAGACCTAACACCATAAAAACCCTAGAAGAAAATCTACGCAAAACCATTCAGGAAATAGGCATAGGCAAGGACTTCACAACCAAAACACCAAAAGCATTGGCAACAAAAGCCAAAATAGACAAATGGGACCTAATCAAACTCCACAGCTTCTGCACGGCAAACGAAACAGTCATTAGAGTGAATCGGCAACCAACAGAATGGGAAAAAATTTTTGCAGTTTACCCATCTGACAAAGGGCTGATATCCAAAATTTACAAAGAACTAAAACAGATTTACAAGAAAAAAAACAAGCCCATTCAAAAGTGGGCAAAGGATATGGACAGACACTTTACAAAAGAAGACATACATGAGGCCAACAAACATGAAAAAAACGTTCATCATCACTGGTCATTAGAGAAATGCAAATCAAAACTACATTGAGATACCATCTCACGCCAGTTAGAATGGCGATCATTAAAAAATCTGGAGACGACAGATGCTAGAGAGGACGTGGAGAAATAGGAACACTTTTACACTGTTGGTGGGAGTGTAAATTAGTTCAACCATTGTGGAAGACAGTGTGGCGATTACTCAAGGACCTAGAAATAAATAGAAATTCCATTTGACCCAGCAATCCCATTACTGGGTATCTATCCAAAGGATTATAAATCATTCTACCATAAGGACACATGCACACACGAATGTTCATTGCAGCACAGTTTATGATAGCAAAGACCTGGAACCAACTCAAATGCCCATCGATGATAGACTGGACAGAGAAAACGTGGCACATATACACCATGGAATAATGCAGCCATCAAAAACAATGAGTTTGCGTCCTTTGTAGGGACATGGATGAACCTGGAAACCATCATTCTCAGCAAACTGACACAAGAACACAAAATCAAACACCGCATGTTCTCACTCATAGGCGGGTGTTGAACAATGAGAACACATGGACACAAGGAGGGGAGCACTACACACTGGGGTCTGTTAGGGGGAAATAGGGGAGGGACAGCAGGGGGTGGGGAGTTGGGGAGGGATAGCATGGGGAGAAATGCCAGATACAGGTGAAGGGGAGGAAGGCAGTAAAATCACACTGCCACGTATGCACCTGTGCAACAATCTTGTGTGTTCTTCACCTGTACCCCAAAACCTAAAATGCAATAAAAATAAATAAAATAAAATAAAGAACACACAATCTCCAAATACATATTTCTATTGTAATAGTAAAAAAAAACAGCATTCAAAGCATTTTTACTTGGAAATCTACATACGACATAAGAGCTAAAAATGGCATGGTTGTTCATCGAAGTCCTTTTTATTGTTTTAGATTAAATTCCATGATTCGCAGTTCTCTGAATCTGACCTGCACTTTCACAGCTTTGTGCCTTTGTTTGGGAGGTCCACCTCCGAGTCCTCGATCATGGAATTCTCCTCATCCTCTCAGGCTTAATTCAAGGGAAGCTCTCACAGCCTTGCCCAGCCCCACCTTGCATATGGGAAGTTGTATTCATGTTGTAAACTCCTTATTTACCCTGGGTTTTACAGACTCACACATCTTTCTTATCATAGCACCTGTTACAGTACATTAGGAGGCATTTAAGAAATTAAAAAAACAAATCGAGTTAACCTCATTCACCATAAAATATGATCAAATGAGGATTAAAACTGTCACAGATGGCCAGGTGCAGTGGCTCACGTCTGTAATCCTAGCACTTTGGGAGGCTAGGAGGGTGTGTTGCCTGAGGTCAGGAGTTCGAGACCATCCTGGGCAACACAGTGAAACCCCATCTCTACTAAAATACAAAAAATTAGCCGGGTGTAGTGGTATAACGGCGTGCACCTGTAGTCCCAGCTACTCAGGAGACTGAGGCAGGAGAATGGCTAGAACCATGGAGGCAGAGCTGAGATTGCACCACTGCACTCCAGCCTGGTGACAGAGCGAGACTCCATCTCAAAAAAAAAAAATTGTCACAGATGGTCAAGATATTGAGAACACACCAAGCAGATATCCAAGAATGACTCCAGAACACTTTTACCAGATTCCATCCCCCTACAGGTGCAGAGCTGGGCCTATGGAAACCCTGGCTCCTGGCTGCCTGATTGTGATGGTGTCCTGGGCTTCCTTGAGAAGGGAGGCCTGTGCCATCTGTAACTCCCTCAAAGTAGCTCCAGAGTCAGTGACCTCTCCAGGAACATACTTGCCTTCATCACAGAGAGTAGGCACTACAGGGCTTAAGAACAGCAAAATTAGTCCCATTCGAACTGTTTTAGACTTCCCTGAAAGACAAGTTAGACCAGGCTAGCTCCTGCCTCCCTTCTTGGGGGTGCTGGCTAATGACTTCTTTAGGCCTTCCTTGACAATAACTTCAGTACATAAACTTTTTCCCAAAGGGGAGGGGAACTGGCAAGGAAAGGAGGGAATTAAGTTGACAACAACCTTTTGGCAATTTTCCTACTATAACTTCTCACTGTTACTTAAAAGGGAAGAAAATAGGCCTCCAATGTCTGCCACTGTCTTTTGAAAAGCCTGAAGTGTTCTGGGATGGTTTGCAGCTGTAATTTCACGTCTTAAAATTAATGCCAAAGTCCTCCTCCCACCCCAAATCCTGCTACATTCTCCTAAATACAGCAGAGAGGTGAGTGCTCTCTGTGTGCTTTCCCTTTTATCTTCCTTTATGACTAAACCGATTATGAAACCACACTGAAAAGTCCAGCATCACCAGGAAAAGAGCCTTAGGCTCCTTCTACCACATGTCTAACAAGGTACAGCCTGGATGGCACATTCACCTTCATATTTTCTCTATCTCTTAGAACTGCCCCTACACAAATTAACAAAGGCATTAAGAAATGCTAGATTTAAAGTTGCTAGGAGAAGACCTACCAATGTCCTTCCTTAACAACTACAGATTTTCCCAGCAGGTATTTTGCTTCTTGCCTGATCTGTCCAGAGCACTGGTATGTGACGCTTGCACATATACATGGATAATTATTTAACCTAACTGATGAAAATGTGATATAAAAATGTATATTATGAAATAAAAGTTTTAAATGTGTAATAATGAGAAACATTAGTATTTTTTAAAACTCAAGTGTTCAAAATTTAATCCCAAGTGCAAAAGTGTTGAAAGGTGGGACCTCTGAGTGGTAATTAGGTCATGAGGGCTCTGCCCTCAGGAATGAATTAATTTTGTTATTGAGGGAGCAGGTTATAAAAGTGAATTTGGACCCCTCTGGTTTTCTCATGTTCTCTTGCCCTTCCACCTCCACCAAGGGATGACAGCAAGAAGGCCCTCCTCAGATGCCAGTCCCTTGATCTTGGACGTCCCTGACTCCTGAACTACAAGAAATAAAATCTGTTCTTTAAAAATTACCCCATCTGTGGTATCCTGTCACAGCTGCACAAAACAGACTGACTGTTACCAACAAATACATAAGTCCATTACAACATGAATTCAAACTTCTTAAAGGTATAGAACTCTGAGACCAGAAGGTATCCTGGAGACATATTAGTCTAAAACAAAGACAATACTGCAACAAGCAGCCACCCAAAAAGATGAAAAGTCAGAAAGCCATGGTCTTTCCGAAGACAGACTCCAAAGGGCTGAGCAGCACCTATTCAAATGGTGAGACAATTCTACAGTGCTGAATTCTATCCACCTCCCAGGGACACCATCCCGAGGATACCAGGAAACAAATGTAAACATGAACAGGAGTTCAAGTTAGTAATCAAGATACTTAAGTTAGTATCTGAAAGGAACAAGTTTCCTAACAAAATGTGTACATTATCTCAAGCGTTTTAAAAAGCATTTTAATGCAGCTACACACCTGAGGAAAATTCATTTCCAGACCTGCACTCCCAGAGTATGGAGATTAACAATGTGTATACGTGTATGTATCTATTTTCAGGACTGTAAGAATTTCCCAGAGTACTGTGAAATTAAAATTAAAAAAAAAATTTTTAAACTCTACCTTGGAATTTCCACATTTCAAGGACTGAAACACTTAGTTCGAAATATACTTTATGTTTTAGAACTCTCTAGAGCGTTAGGGCTGGCGTGTTTTCTTTGCGGGTGTTTTTTAACGACTCAGTGGGCTGGCTGCAATTTGGTTAGGATCTTGTTCTAATTACCTCCTGCATTAACCATCGACCATGGATGGGAGGCACGCGGCACTTGCTTGGCATATGTAGCTTCAGAGGGAAGGGAGACCAGCAGAGATCACTGAAAACTGCAACTGAGACCCTCAGAAATTCCAGCTCTCCGGTCTCCCCTCCGGTCCCTTCGACTTTCCGTCTGGTGACCTGCCACGTCATCCAAACACCCCTAAGAGTGCCTGCGGGAACCCCTCTCCCAACTACCCAACCAGAGAGGCAGACCCAAGCCAGGCGAGGCGCAACTCCGGGCCGCGGAGGGCGCCGCCAGGACAGCGCGGCCGGGTCAGGGGGCTTCGCCGCCGAGCACCCTCGGGCCTCCGCGGCCAGGCGGGAGGGCGCCTCTCTACTACACTTCGGCCGCTCGGCACCCATGGCCGGAAGGGCGTGAGGGAGGACTCGGTCTAACTCCGTGGAGCCCTCGGAGTTCCAACGCAGACACCCGAGGGGGTGTCCCTGGGAACTCCCTCGCCCGTGACATCCGCCCTTCTGAGGCTCCTGACCCCAGCAACGCTGCAGGGCGGCCACGGGCCCGCGCCCGCCTCGCGGTCTGTGAGCGGCGCAGCTCTTCCTCCGCGGGGCCATGAAGGCCGCCTGCTGCCCCCGCCGCCTGAGCCGCCGCGTAGCTGGCGGGTGGCCGCGGGCGTCCGGTGCGCGGGCCCTGGCGCGGCCCCGAGCGCGTGCCCGCCGGCCGCGGCCCCGCGCGAGTTGCACTAACTTTCCGAGGCGGGGGAGGGGCGGGCGCTGCGGGCCCGGCTCCCCGGCCTTACCTGTGCTCAAATTGTCGTTGATTTTCAAAGGCACCCGCAGGATGTAGACCAGGAAGAGCACGATGAAGAACCACACGGTCCACAAATACGTCCAAGACCAAACTATGCAGGACTTGAGCTGCTCCAGAAAGCCCGTGCCCGCTTCAGCCATGTTTCGGCGCTGCTCTCTGCTGCCGCTGCTCTCGGTGTCTGCCGGGATGATTCACCGGCCCTGAGGCGCAGCTCGCGCCGCCGCCGCCGCCGCCGCCGCCGCCGCCGCCGCCGCCGCGGCCCGGGCGGCCCCGGAGCCCTCCCGCCAGGGACGCGGGCGCGGCGGGAAATCGCGCGGGCTGCGGGCGTGCCGGCTTTTCCTTCTCCAGCCTTATTGCTAACTCTCTAAAGGCCCCTACAAGTGGCTTTCGTGGAGCGATCACGTGGCCCCTGCCCCCTCGCGTTCTGGGTCCATTTATATTTATTATGCTATTATTTATAAAGACAAGGCCAAGTGGCGCGCCGAAGGAAACTCCTCAGGCAGTTAAAACCCGCATAGGTTGAGCGTTCACCACACGCCGGGCATTGCTCCACGCTCCGTGCAGTCTCATTTAACCCCTGCGACAATCCCCACTACGATCCTCTTTCCATAAGCGGGGAAACTGAGGCTCAAAACAGCTGCGTAGTTTACCTTAAGGCGGAGCCAAAATTCAATTGCAGTGATGTATTCTGGGGCCCGACGTCTTAAACCCTACACTCAGGATTCAGACTCAAGGAATGAATAAACTCGGGACAGCTAGGAAAGGGAGGAGGTGCGCTCGTGTCGCCAGCTAGCTGGCCTGCAGATAAATCACTCTATTCAGCAAGATTTGGGTGGCAGATGCTATTTAGCTTTGTTCTGTCTCTTTGAAGCAACACAGGGATTTTCCATAGTAATCTTGACAAGCTGAATATCCTCCAGGTGATTACAAGTCAAACTATTCTCAGCCTTTTAATATAAACAATTCTCTGGGGTAATTGTGGCTGACTGTGAACTGGCCACCTTTAGCAAAAAGTCCATTTGAAACATTTTTTTGTTTTGTTGTTTTTGTTTTGCCTGTGCTGAATAAAATCTGTTTAGTTTATTACAAAATGTTTTCTCAACTGAAATTTTCAAGACTGTTTCTATGTATTAGACTTCCTGTGTATTAGATGGTAATGAGGCAATTGCAGGTTTTCCAGTCTACAGCTATTTTTAGAATTCTGAGCATAAAAAATATTTTATTATAAATTTTGTTTTGCTTGCATAATAGTTTCCTCCATAATTAAATAAGCTCCTTTAACTTTTCACATATAGGGCCCATTATGGCAGACATTATGGATGGAATTACTCTTACGTTTTTACTGATTCCAGCTTCTCTCAGCGACTGTTTCTTCCTCACTTTTGATCTACTACGGTGAGATCCAGGCCAGGATAAGTGAAATTGGCACACACATACTTTATAGTTATTTATGGCAGCATATGACCAAATGATTTTTGTTTCTAACACTGATAAATGAAGTCTCAGTAAAATAAAACAACACTGTCACTGGTAGAGGGTTGTAACTGCAAGTTGTCCAAGTTCTTAGTGTTTTCAACAAAGAATTGGACAAAACACCCTGCAAAGCGACAAAAGAAAGAAAACAGGGATTTATTGAAAACGCAAGTACGCTCCACATGTGGGAGCGGGCGGAGCAGTGGCTCAAGGGTCTGGATACAGAATCTTCTTGGGTCCAAGTACCCCCTAGAAGTTTCCCAGAGGCCACTTCATGCTCACCTCATGTAAATGAAGGTAGCCCACAGTCAGTCTGATTGGTTGCAGAAAGCAGCCAACCAGAAACTGAAATGAAGTTACAAAGGTAACACTCCTGTGCAAACATTTGATTGGCTGCAAAAAACAAGTAATCAGAGACTGGAATGAAGTTACAAAGTTATAACTATGCAAACGAAGACTCGCCCACAGTCTGGTTGTGGAGAGCAACCATTCAGAGGCTGGAGTGAAGCTGGGAATGAAGACTGGACCTGCAATCAGTCTGATTTGTTGCGGACACCGAATTCCCCATCTGCTAGGCAGAAAAGGTCAAAGGGAGTGGCCTCTGGTCCTTTAGTTACTTAGGTCTGAAAAGTTAGAGTTGTCCTTTCAATTTAGTTCTAGGAAGTCCTTAGGTTCCCTGCCTCAACATGAGTACATGAACCACCTATTTTATATGATGATTAAATAACCCACCAGATTCTCTGCAAGTCACTGAATTAGGATATTGACTATTTAATTTAAATTAACATCCAGAGGCCTAGCTTTTTCTGTCAATGAACCTCAATGAATGGACATGAATATGACTCCACTGAGTCACAATCTTCTGATTCTCTACTAGGCGCTCCTGGGAAGTCAGCCCTATATTACTCACCATTGCCTCTCCTGGTGTGCATCCTGGCATGCAGCAGAGGTTGTACACATGTCTGTGTGCATCCTGGCATGCAGCAGAGGTTGTACACATGTCTCTGTGCAGCCTGGCATGCAGCAGAGGTTGTACACATGTCTGTGTGCATCCTGGCATGCAGCAGAGGTTGTACACATGTCTCTGTGCAGCCTGGCATGCAGCAGAGGTTGTACACATGTCTCTGTGCAGCCTGGCATGCAGCAGAGGTTGTACACATGTCTCTGTGCAGCCTGGCATGCAGCAGAGGTTGTACACATGTCTTTGTGCTTCAAAACAGAAGTGAGTAAGCATAATCTCTAGCAAACTGTGGCTGCTTCAGAAGAGCTGGAGTGCAGGCTCTGCAGAGTGGTGTAGGTAGAGACAAGGCTAAAGATACAGGCCTGAGTCTGATTATTAGGGCCTAGTAGAAATGCTAAGGTGTTTGTAGTTATGGAGCATTGCACACTCCAATCCAAATGACCAACTCAGAGATTTATTTAAGTGAAGATTTAAGAAACATTAAAGAAGTAGGTGGTTCACGCCTGCAATCCCAAACTTTGGGAGGCTGAGGTGGCAGAATCACTTGAGTCTAGGAGTTGGAGAACAGCAGAGGCAACATAGTGAGACCTTATCTGTGCAAAAAAATTTTTAATTAGCTGGGTGTGGTGGTGTGCGCCTATAGTACCAGCTACTCAAGAGGCTGAGGTTGGAGGATCATGGGAGCCTGGGAGGTTGAGGCTTTAGTGAACTGTGATTGTGCCAGTCCCTCCAGAACAAGATCTTGTCAAAAGGTGGGGGGTGAGGGGGGAAGGAAGGAAGGAGAAAGAAGAAAGAAGGAAGGGAGGGAGGGAGGGGAGGGAGGGCAAAGGGAGGGAGGAAAGTAGGAAGGGAGGGCAAAGGGGGGGAGGGAAGGAGAAAGGAAGGGAGGAAGGAAGGAAGGAAAAAAGGAAGGAAGAAAGAAAAGAAGGAAAGAGAGAGAAAGAAAGAAGAAAGAAGGAAAGAAAGAAAAGAAAGAAAGAAAGAAAGAAAGAGAAGGCAGAACTGACAGGCCTTGCTGACTGATAAGCAGGAGAGGCCGGGAGCGGTGACTCACACCTGTAATCCCAGCACTTTGGGAAGCCAAGGTGGGAGGATTACCTGAGTCAGGAGTTTTGAGACCCACCCTGGCCAACATGGTGAAACCTCATCTCTACTAAAAATACAAAAATTAGCTGGGCATGGTGGCACATGCCTGTAGTCCCAGCTACTCAGAGGCTGGGGCAAGAGAATTGCTTGAACCCAGGAGGTGAAGGTTGCAGTGAGCTGTTATCGAGCTATTGCACTCCAGCCTGGGTGTCACAGTGAGACTCTGCCTCATAAAAAAAAAAAAAAAAAAAAAAAAAAACAGGCAGGGCAAAGATAAAGGGGCTCTTGAGTGGACTATAAATGAAATAACGACACCCAGATATGCCTAACTACCTCTTGACGAGCTGCCAATGGAATGGCGCACAGCCACCGCAACGTCTTCACATGCAAAATGGAATGCATTACTTCTTCACTTTACATGTTCCTCTTAAAGTTCCATCAAGGAAGGGGCACCATCCTTCTAGTTCCCTAATTCAGAAATCTGAGCATTATGTACCTCCTTGCTCTCTACATTCAACTGTGCATCAAGACTCAGACTGCCACTTCTCTCAGCCTTTGGTGATAGCTTGATGATCACTCATGGAGAACAAGGAAGCAGGCTCCCTGCCTCTAGTTTCACCACCGCCAGCACCACCACTGCCTTCTTCCATCCACTTTCCACACTTCTCTGCCAGTTACCTTTTAAAGCACAAATCCGATAACTAGCTTCTCCATGCTTAAAACTATTTAAGGCCCCATCTTTACTGCACTCTTACTTTTATTCCAGTGTCTACCTAAAGGATGAAATCTAGATGGTATCCAGGCCTTCTGCAAGGGCACGCCTACCTGCCTTCATAGCACAAGCATTTTGGCAGACATGCTTTTCTCTTTCACACTTTTGGACCTGCTCCCCACAACCTCCCTATAATATACTTCTCTGTGCACCACTTCCCTAATATTCTTTTCCTGCCTCAACTGCCTGATAACAGGTTATTTAGAGATGCACTTGAAATACCACCTCCTTTGTGACACCAGATCCTCCACACCATCACCCCCACCCTCTGAGTTCACTGTCCCTTCCCTATGAGATGCAGCACGAGGAAGCTTATGGTGGGTCATTAAAAACCAGGCTTAGAGTAGACACTGCTGGGCTGTCTTCCCGATCCTGCTGTTCACTAAGTGGGTGCTCTCTGGCAAGTTACTGTGTTACTTCATCTGTGCAATGGGTTACACTTATGGCTTTTACATATGGTTGTTGTGAAGACTGAGTGAGATGCATACCAAAAATGCTGAGCAGAACGCCTTGTTCATATCTCTCCTCTCTGTTATTAAATGATGGCCTTTAATATTAACTAATTCGTTATTATCGTGGTTAATTTCAGCCCTCTGCATTTTAATCTAGTATAAATTGTGCGGTGTTTGGCACATGGTGCATGCTGATAAATAGTGAGCATTGTATAAAAAATAAAAGAAATTCCAAATCTTACATTTCACAAACACAGACATAAAGGATACTATTACTAAGATTTAACTTAAGGGCAAAAGTTAAGATTTGGCCACCACCACATGGTAAACTTTCTTGAGAGTTTATTTCTAACCACCTTTGGAATGGATAATAGTTAAATGACCATTAACTTATAATAACTATGTCAAAAGCAATATGCTCCTAAATTCCTCTTAAATTGGCTTATATATTTGGTTAAAGTATACACCTTAGTCTGATAAAATATCTGAGCTGAATAAGAAACCAGTATATAGCAAAGAACTTTAAAATTGTTTCTCTTTTGTTTCTTGTTTTGTGATATTTGGAAGGACATAGGCTTATATTGACTGTCATAGTCTTTAGTCTTATACTTTGTTATTAAGAATCCACTTTGTAAATAATTTTCAGAGTTCATCTGAAATTTAAACACAATAAATAACTGTTCTGACTTTTTGGGTTTTATTTTTAAAATCTCATCCATGTTCACTGGTTGGGTTTTTGAATTGGTCAATAACCTATACGCATGAATAACATCCTACGTAACTGGTTATCCTTATTTAGTGACTTACCTAGACCCGAATAAGTGCAAATCCAACCTGTTTAGAGATATAGTAAGAACAGAAAAACAGGTTTGGAAGGGAATTTGCCACTTCTAACTTCTTCAAGTCAACACACTATCTCATGAAATACTGAGGAGATAGAAT
Source organism: Aotus nancymaae (assembly GCF_030222135.1). Classification (NCBI taxonomy): domain Eukaryota; kingdom Metazoa; phylum Chordata; class Mammalia; order Primates; family Aotidae; genus Aotus; species Aotus nancymaae. Next base: position 39,531,257 of record NW_026988413.1, read on the forward strand.
TTCAACAACCTGTATATAGTTGAAAAGATGATTTCGGTAGCAAAAATCTTGGGGAGACATTCTCTAAGATATAATTCTGCATGTATAAGGGGTAATGCATTTCCATAATCAACATACACTGCACATACATCTTAATCTGACAGTGAAAGATTCACAGTGACTAAGTTCAGACATTATATAATACATTATTATCACATTTACCATTTGTTTTGCCGTTCCTTACAAAGATATCTTAGTTTCTATATAAAGCCTTTCACAGACATGTCAACACTCAGTGACATTCCTTAGCATCACTGATTTGTTTAAAGTATCAAAATTATTGTAATAAAACAAGCTGTGTTGGTATATGGAATAATTCTAATAGCAAGAATACAAAATAAAACAATCAGGCCAGGCGCGGTGGCTTCCTCCTGTAATTCCAGCACTTTGGGGGGCCGAGGCGGGTGGATCACCTGAGGTCAGGAGTTCAAGACTAGCCTGACCAACATGGTGAGACCCCGTCTCTACTAAAAATACAAAAATTAGCTAGGCATAGTGCCTGTAGTCCCAGCTACTCAGGAGGCTAAAGCAGGAGAATCACTTGAACTGGGAGATGAAGATTGTAGTGAGCTGAGATCACACCACTGCACTCCAGCCTGGGTGGCAAAGCAAGACTCTGTCTCCAAAATAATAATAATAAAATAAAAAATAAAACAATCAGAGCCTTGTATAAAAAATCTGAAAGCGGCTGGGCACGTGGTGGCTTACGCCTATAATCCCAACACTTTGGGAGGCTGAGGTGGGCAGATCACAAGGTCAGGAGATCGAGACCATCTTGGCTAACATAGTGAAACCCCATGTCTACTAAAAAAAATTATCTATATCTATATCTATATCTATCTCTCTATATATACACACAAAAATTAGCTGGACGTGGTGGCACGTGCCTGTAGTCCCAGCTACTGGGGAGACTGAGGCAGGAGAATCGCTTGAACCTAGGAGGCAGAGGTTGCAGTCAGCCGAGATCACGCCAGTGCACTCCAGCCTGGGGGACAGAGTGAGACTCTATCTAAAAAACAAAAAAAAATCTTAAAGCATCCTAACGCCATAATGCCATCTCCAACCTAAAAGCCTGCCCCAGCCAATGAAAGATGTTTTCTTATTTTCAAAGAAAAAGAAAAAAGAAAATTTCTTCGGAAAGAAGTAGAGAAATGAACATAGCCTCTCCTTCACACTCCTAAAATATAATCAGGAGAAAAGACCTGAGGAAGATGGATGAGATTTTTAAAAAAATCTTAAAGACAACAGGGAGATCAGATGTGTTCAACTAAAAGCCCAGAAATTTATTTTAAAGAACCCTCTAAAGTCCTGCGGGTCTGTTGCTTCTTAAGCTAATTGATCATGAAAGGTAACAATAATACCCACTTTCTTTAATTTATTTATTCTTTCCTGTGGTACTCAGTCTCTTTACTCTTGGGAAGATACTCTAAAATGTGGCAGTTTGTCATTTGCACTTTAAATAGTGTGGAAATATAATGGTATACATTTTTTAATTTCTTGACACTCAAACCCAAAAGGTTTTATTTTTATTTTTTATTTCTATAACACTTTTAATCAAAATAAAAATCCATTGTCTAAAATATTCTGTATATATGTCAATTTTATTACTTTATGTATTTATGTATTTATTTATTTTTGAGACAGAGTTTCGCTCTTGTTGCTCAGGCTGGAGTGCAATGGCGCCATCTCGGCTCACTGCAACCTCTGCCTCCTGGGTTCAAGTGATTCTTCTGCCTCAGCCTCCCAAGTAGCTGGAATTATAGGCATGCGCCACCACTCCTGGCTAATTTTGTATGTTTATTAGAGAGAGGGTTTCTCCACATTGATCAGGCTGGTCTCAAACTCCCGACCTCAGGTGATCCGCCCACCTCGGCCTCCCAAAGTGCTGAGATTACAGGCATGAGCCACTACACCCAGCCGACTTTATTTTAAAACTGCATTTTTGAGTCCATAATTGACTAAGATTACAGGGACCAAAGCCACATCTAGATACCACTTTGAAAAATTACACGATTTCAAAAATACCTGGCACAAGTGATAGCCATCACATTAAATTATTCCAAGCCAAATACAAAAATTATATGCTCTTTATTTACTTCTCATGTGCATAGCATGCTGTTTTCTGGTTTTGGCTTCCAATTTCAAGTTCATGCACACAAACCTCCAAAATAACTGACAGATTTAGATAAATTAATTAAACAACATTTTGCATTAAAAAAAATATCAGAAAGCAGGTTAAACTGATGCTGTAGAATTATCAGTAGAATTTTTTTTTTTTAATCTGCTGGTCATGATGTAAGCTTAAATTTGTTTCTATTGATACAGAGCATTTGTTCCTAGATTTCTGAAAATTCATTCTATTCTCTTAATCAAGATGTATTCCCTTACACTTGATCACTTATGTTTCATTTTTTTCTCATTTCTAATACACAAGACTATACTTAGGCACATAAAGTGGAAATTTCACAGTCATCTGGTATATTTGGCCACTGTAGAAACCTAATCCAAAAAAAGGAAAGAAAGAAGAGCCAGATTATTTTATCTTAAAGTACATTTCAGGCTAATATTAAGTAAAGTGATCGCCCACTCCAACCGAAATTAATTGTATTTTTAATATTAATTGTAGCCTCTCTTCTTTACTTTGCATTCCAAAAGTCACTCTAGGTTTCTGTTTCATTCTACATTGCAATGCCATTGCATACCTGCTAAATTTAGCACCTTATGCACATTTAACCATAATTGGTTTCATATCCTTGTTAATAATGATAGTTAGTGAATATGGATTATAATTGTAGCTGTGGCTTCCCTGGAGTTTTTCCTCCCCCTCAATATTGTCTTTTGTGTTTTTTATTTTTAATTTATTGAGACAGAGTCTCACTCCTGTCGCTGAGGCTGAAGTATAGTGTTGTGATCATGGCCCACTGCAGCCTTGATTTCCCAGGCACCAGTGATTCTCACCTCAATCTCCCAAGTATCTGGGACCACAGGCACATGCCATCATGCATGGCTAATTTTTTGTATTTTTAGTAGAGAGAGTGTTTCCCCATGTTGCCCAGGCTGGTCTCGAACTCCTGGGCTCAAGGGATCCACCTACCTCAGCCTCCCAAAGTGCTGGGATTACAGGTGAAAGCCACCATGTCCAGCCTTCAAAATTATCTTTGCAATACTACTTTTACAGTACAATTTTGCCTCTCTGAATAAATTTGTCATTTACCCTTTGAGCTGAAGATGTCCACCTAATCAAGCCAATTTGAATTAACTTGTCAAGTATGAGTGGTTGAACAAACTATAGGAACTTACAGCAGACTATTGCAAACAGCTGGCTACAGTCTGGTTTTAGTTATCCACACCTCTATTTCTTATATTATTACACTTTTATTCCCCAAGAGGCACTATTTTGGGCTACTGTGTTTAGACGCGTTTACCAAATAGTCTTTCTAGATTTGTTCATTTGTCCACGCTCTGTATTAGATCCCCTCCTGGGCCTAGCATGGGTACTATGTGCTGAGCTAAATTGAAATGAATATGCAGTCTATGGCCATACCACCCTGAACAGGCCCAGTCTTTTCTGATCTCAGAAGCTCAACAGGGTCAGGCCTGGTTAGTACTGGGATGGGAAATGAACATACTTGAGTTGCAGGGAAGAAGAGATATGGTTATTGTTTAATTTTTTTTTTGACCTTTCAGCAAGTTGATTTTCTAGACTTACCAAATAGAAGTCCTATGTGATTTTCACATAAAAAGGATGAATGAATGTAAATGAGGTGGGAAAATAGTTCGTTTTGAGGCAGAAGCATCCAATAGAAATACTATCTAGTTTCCCATCACTGAGAATATTCTAACAGAGGTTTGGCTGACCACCCAACCTCATCGGTAAATTGGGAACAATAATAGCCTGTGTGTTCATGTCAAAAGGTGTTCTTGCAGAAGGTAGGAGGTTGCAGGACCAACTCATCCTGGTTTGCTGGGACTTTCCCAGTTTTAATACTGAAAGTCCCCTGTACTCAGAATCCCCTCATTCACAGTGGGGCTAAATGACTTCTGAGTTTTCTTTCAACTCTTAAGACTCTCATTTGCAGGGTCTGCCTCAGGCAAAACTGGGAGGTAGGAGGAAGTTAATTTTCTGTATCTTTTAGTGGACTTTCTCCCTTCTTTAGCTGCCTCAGGCCTTTACTTCCTTCCCTTATCTACTCTCAAAAATCTGCTTTTACAACTGTCCATTTATTTGTGCCTAAATAATTTGTTATTCTTCCAAATGCTATTAACAGGTACCAGATAGCAAAGCCATAAAACAAAATAATCTCCACAAGTTTTCCCAGGCATCAGCATATCTTGGGAATCAGGGAGACCTTACCAAACCTTTACCTGATAAATTTAATTCCATCAAAAAAGGTAAGAATAAATATATAAGTATATTATACATCTGCAATAAAAAATAATCACAAATAAGAGCATGTACCTGTAAAAAAAAAAAAAAGGCAGAAAAGCTAAAAAAAAATTTACCTTACTGTTTCTTTTATTACTAACTCACTACTTATTCATCTGTTTTATTGTTACGAACACACTCGAAAACAAATAACAACAATAAGCAAAGGTTTAATAAAAATGTATGGGAAATAACTTTGAGAAACTATTCTACTTTCTGCAAATGAGATTGCCATTTTAGTCCCGTTCGCAAAACAAGGATTTGTAAATGAAAAACACTGAGGAAACAGCGCAACTCCAAATTCAGATATTAACCAGCTGTGGCAAGGTTTTATTCGTGATTTAGTAGATGCAACATGGAAGTTAGTAAATAAGTATGTAGGTTTAGAAAAAATGGGCTCCAAACTTTGTCCAGCAATTAAAAAGAAATTTAAACTTACTTCCAAAAGATGCATATCTATTTATTTGTAAGTTAATATATTCTACAATACCAATATACTGAGTACATGGTGTAAAATAAATATATAGGCATTTCAAACACGAGTTAAACAGAAACATAGATTTTAGCATTTCCTCCCTAAAATCTAGTGGATTGTCTACATACTCTGGCCTGCCTGAACCCCACTTTAAGGATCAGTGATTTAGAGAAATTATAGATTAACTGTTATTTCATTTATTGCCCTTAAATTACATAACAACATTTCTGCCTGTGGTAGCTAATTCCCAAGTTTGGAAGGACTGGCTCATCTATGCCCTCTGAGGATGTCATGCAACCCTCACAGCTTCCTCGCAATGGCTTCAGTTCATCAGTATGTGACTGCTTGTGTCTGAGCCTCCACAGTGGCTGTAGGTGTTTAGGAGCCTCCTTAGCTCATGTCTGTATCACTGGATACAAGATTGTTACTCTACAAAAGTACATATATGTTGTCTCAGCTCACACTCAGCAAGAACTTTCTAAAAATGTAATACTATTATAATGGTAATTTACTTTGGCTTTAGAATTGCTTCATTCTTTTTTAGATTTCAGTTCTTTAAAGGGTAAGAAATTCTGCATCCTTTTATCTGCTATCTCTTTTTGTCTATTTATTTATGAGATGGAGTCTCTCTGTCGCCAGCCTGGAGTGCAGCGCACTATCTCAGCTCACTTCAATCTCTGCCTCCTGGGTTCAAGTGATTCTCCTGCCTCAGCCTCCTGAGTATCTGGGATTACAAGTGCATGCCACCACACCTAGCTAATTTTTGTATTTTTAGTAGAGACAGGGTTTCACCATGTTGGCCAGGATGATCTCAATCTCCTGACCTCATGATCCGCCCATTTTGGCCTCCCAAAGTGCTGGGATTGCAGGTGTAAGCCACTGTGCCCGGTCTATTTATTTATTTTTGAATGTATTAATCATAGTTACTTTCAACCACATTATCTGTTAACTTCAACATCTGGATCACCTGTGGATCTATTGCTATTGTTTATTTGTTTTTTTTTTCCCTCTCTTGGCTTTATTTTGATATTTCTAAGAAAAAAAATTTTTTTTTTTTTTTAGATAGTCTCACACTGTTGCATAGGCTAGAGAGCAGTGGTACTATCTCAGCTCACTGCAAATCTGCCTCCCAGGTTCAAGAGATTCTCCTGCCTCAGCCTCTAGAGTAGCTGGGATTACAAGCACCTGCCCCATGCCAGGCTAATTTTTGTATTTTTAGTAGAGACGGGGTTTCGCTATGTTGGCTAGGATGGTCTCGAACTCCTGACCTCTGGTGATCCACCCGCCTCGGCCTCCCAAAGTGCTGGGATTAGAGATGTGAACAACTGCTCCTGGCCTGATATTTCTAACAGTGTTTGAATGAATGCTGAACATTGTTTATTTAAAAAATGGTAGAGTCTACAGATGATGATAACTTCTACCAGAGAGGGTTTACCTTTTCCTCTGCTAGGCAGAGCAAGAGTATTAAAAATGAGTTTTCATTTATAAAATTAGTGGAAGTCAAGATACCAGATTGGCTAAAATACTTTAAAGATACCATGTCCAGTGTACCAAAAAGAAAAAAAAGGAGGCTGGAGGAGGATAGTACAAAAAGCATGATTCCTAAACATTTCTGGAGCTAGATAATAATCGGAAGTTTTCTGACTTCCTCCTGCCAACTGTACAGATAACTGAGTCCTGATTCTTTCATGCAGTTTCTTTCATGCAAGGGTGGCAAAGCACCTAAAATTTCAGAAAGTGGGCCTTCATCCAGCTTGCAGAACAAGTTATATAAATACTTTTAGGATCTGTTTCTAATAAATGCCTGAGCACATGTCAGAATTTGGTCTGAGACTTCCTTTCATTTTAAGGTATTACCTGGTAGCAAGGATGTTAAAGCTCTAGAGGAGAGGGGAAAAAGCCTACAGCTCTCTCAGCTCCGTGTAACTGCATTGACCTTTGAATAACGTGGGATTAGGAGTGGCAACCTCCACACTGTCAAAAATCCATGTAAGACTTCTTTTTTTAAATGGACAGAGTGTCTCTGTCACCCAGGCTGGAGTGCAATGGCATGATCCTAGCTCACTATATCCTTGAACTCCTGGGCTCAAGCAATCCTCCCACCTCGGCCTCCTGAGTAGCTGGGACCACAGTCATGTACTACCATGCCCAGCTAATTAAAAATTTTTTTTTAATTTTTGTAGAGACAGGGTCTCGCCATCTTGCCCAGGCTGGTATGTACCTTTGTACGTACTGCCCAAAAACGTAATTACTAACAGCCTACTTTTGGCTGAAAGCCTTACCAATAACATAAACGGTTGATGAACATGTATTTTGTATATGTATTGTATACTATATTCTCATAATGTTAAGCTAGAGAAAAGAAAAAATGTTATTAAGAAAATCATAAGGAAGAGAAAATATATTTACCATTTGTTAAGTGAAAGTGGTTCATCTTAAGTCTTCACCCTCTTGTCTTCACACTGAGCAGGTTGAGTAGGAGGAAGAGAGGGGTTGGTCTTCCTGTCTCAGGGGTGGCAGAAGCAGAAGAAAATCCACATGTAAGTAGATCTGCACAGTTTAAGCCAGGGCGTTCAGGGGTAAGTTGTATTCATAGCTACTGATATCAACCAAAAATTTCAAAAAGCCAATGATTACACATGAACAAATTGGCTTTGGCCTGTTCATAACTGGAGTCAAAATGATCACAGTAACATTTGGAAAATAGAAAAAATTATGTAAAAATAATGAAGAACCATGACCCTAAGTATCCACTGTTAGTGAGTGTTTTAGTATTTTTCCAACATAGTTTTTACATGATTTTACTCATTCTCTAAGTTCGATTTTGCAGGCTTTTTTTTTTTTTTTTTTTTTTGAGACAGAGTCTGGCTCTGTTGTCCAGGCTGGAGTGCAGTGGTTCAGTGGCGTGATCTCAGCTCCTGCAACCTCCGCCACCTGGGTTCACACGATTTTCCTGCTTCAGCCTCCTGAGTAGTTGGGACTACAGGCACATGCCACTACCCCCGGTTAATTACTTGTATTTTTAGTAGAGATGGAGTTTCACCATGTTGGCCAGCCTGGTCTTAAACTCGGGACCTCAGGTGATCCATCCACCTCAGTCTCCCAAAGTGCTGGGATTACAGGTATGAGCCACTGCACCCAGGCGCAGGCTGCTGTTACATATTATCATTAGAAGATTATTTTCCATGGTAGTATATAGTTTTTTAAACATCATATTTGCCAGGCACTTTGGCTCACACCTGTAATCCCAGCACTTTGGGAGGCCGAGGCAGGTGGATCATGAGGTCAGGAGTTCAAGACCAGTCAGGCCAAGATGGTGAACCCCATATCTACTAAAAATACAAAAATTAGCTGAACATGGTGGCAGGTGCCTGTAATCCCAGCTAGTTTGGGAGGTTGAGGCAGGAGAATCACTTGAACCCGGGTGGCAGAGGTTGCAGTGAGCCAAGATTGTGCAACTGCACTCCAGCCTGGGGGACAGAGTGAGATTCCATAAAAAAAAAAATTTTTAAATCATATTCGATGATTGTATGGTATTCTTTATGTCATAGTATTTTTAAACCATTCCACAATTGTTGTTACTAATATTTGCTATTTTCAGCAATTCCAAAATGAATATTGTTGCATTTATAACTTTTGTCTTTAAATTTAGGGTGATTTTATTGTGAAAGATATGCAGAAGTGGACTCAGGGTTAAGAACATGTTGAAGTTCCCTGATATATGCTACCCAGATGCTCTTCAAAAGCAATTCTTAAAAAGTTTCACTCATCCTGATTGTATAAAATCTTAACCACAACTTACAGCACAGCTGACAAATGACTGTGCAACATGCATTATGAGTTTTGTCCTGTGGTTTTGCTACAGGACATTTGTATTCATTTATTCAAAGCTATATATTAGACATTTTGGAAACAACTGGGGAAATCTGACTGTGGAATTGATAAAAGAAACAAGTTTCCATTGTGTGTTTCTCATAAATCGTAATAGAAAAAAGACTTGGCTGGGTATGGTGGCTCACACCTGTAATCCCAACAGTTTGGGAGGCTGAGATAGGATAGGCGAGGAGTTCAAGACCAGCCTGGGCAACAGAGCAAGACCTCATCTCTAAAAGGAAAAAAAGAAAAAAAAAACCTTAATTCTCAGGGAACAATCATCATATTCAATCAATCCATTAAAAAAAATTCCAGGGTGGATGCAGCAGCTCATGTCAGCACTTTGGGAAGCGAGGGTGGAGGATTGCTTGAGCTCAGGAGTTTAAGACCAGTTTGGGCAACATAATGAGACCCCCCCATCTCTACAAATAAAAAAGATTAACCGGGTGTGGTGGTACATTCCTGTTGTCCCAGCTACTTGGGAGGCTGAAGTGGGAGGATTCCTTGAACCCAGGAGGTGGAGGCTGCAGTGAACCATGATCATGACATTGAACTACAGCCTGGTTGACAAAGGGAGACTCGGTCTTAAAAAAAAAAAAATCTAAAATTTGCAAACTGAACTGTTTCTACACTGCAGGAACGCTTAACTCTGCATCACCAAAATGGCACTGTCCTCTGTGGATACTACATTTTATTTTCAAGGTCTTTATTTTTATGTTGGCTAAGAAAGAATAAAAGAAAATTCCCTGAGTAGCAACTCTTCACAGAAACAACTTTTATTGGTCAAACTGCACCCTCTACATATTCGTTTTCTGAGGCTACCATAATAAATGACCCCTCACTCTTTCCTGTGAATTCTATCTTGCTTTCCTCAGATTCTGTACAGTGTCTCCCAGTTCAGCGTTTCTATTCGGCTATACCTCATATACCCTCCTGAGAGAGTGTCCAGGTCCCAGGTGAGAAGGGGAGACTCACCTTCTCACCCTGGGACCTGGACACTCTCTCAGGAGGCCTCACCTCATTTGTTTCCCAGCCCTCAGGAATCACTGTCCTTGTCTTGAAAATTGTTGTTTCTTATGTTTTGTCTATTATGTTGCTGTTTCAGATATGAGGGTCAATGGAACTTACCATTAAGATATCCCCAAAATAAATAAGGATTGATAATGGGATGAGTCTTGAGAAAAATAGAAATTATTGCAAGGATTCAAAAAGAGAGAGAAATTAATGTGCAGAAGGCTTCTATGGAGGGGATAGCCCTTGGGCCAGTCTTTGTGGTAGGGGAGGAATTTGCACTTACAGAGAGGGTGGATATGGTAGGGGAAAGAAAAACAAAGTGAAAGGTAATCCATCAGAGGAGTAAGCATGGGTGAAAGTGAGCCTTACAGTATGATGGTTTCGTGAAAATGTTTTCAGAAATAATTCTATATATTTCATAACCTATATTAAGAAGTATTCTTGTTTTGTGGGTGAAATAATCTATTCTTACATTTCCAACAGAAATCTTTGATAGGCTACTTGCTCTACGCTATGCAATTATGCTGCCTTCTGGTCCAGTTCATTCAACAGGAAGGATCTGTTGAGCACTGGTCAATGTTCTAGGTGCGGAAGCTACTTTGGTGAACAAAACAAAGATCCCTGCCCTTGTGGAGCTAACAACTTAGGACATGTTGGCAGCAGGAGAATGGGAAGGAAGGGAGACAATAAACAGTAATCATGATATAGTCAGGCTCTTCCCACACACCTTCATCATTTTCTTTCTTTCTTTTTTTTAATTTTGCGTACAGTAGTGCAATCTTGGCTCACTGCAACCTCCGCTTCCCGGGTTCAAGCGATTCTCCTGTCTCAGCCTTCCGAGTAGCTGGGACTACAGGTACCTGCCACCACACCCAGCTACTTTTTGCATATTTCACAGAGATGGGGTTTTACTATATTGGTCAGGTTGGTCTTGAACTCCTGATCTCAGGCGATCCACCCACCTTGGCCTCCCAAAGTGCTGGGATTACAGGCATGAGCCACCATGCCCACCACCTTCATCATTTTCAAAAAAAATGCTTAAGAGAAAATGTCTTTATCTTAAGTGTATAAGGTAAATGGTTTAATTTGCTGAGTGACTCATATACCAACCTGTTTCTTGCATAGGGGAGACCCTCTTGTGAAGGGGTTTCTGGGATCATGTAGTTCTGTGGTGCCATGTGGGGGTGGGAAGAGTTGTTTTTAATGGGTAGTTAATAAAAATGTACATTTTCAAGTCCATGTTTAGAAATGGCATGAATTCTAAATGCTGAAAATTTGCCGTTTCCCCATCAAAAGCAATTTTATGTTATGCTGCGGATAAATGGGGTTTTATGAGCAAATTGGTAGGTTGTGCCAATTGGTAGGTATGTTATGGTTTAAAGAAGAATATAAACTTCTACTCTGGACACTAAACTGTGCTGGCTTCAAACTTGGGAGTTGCTAAACATTTAGTAGGGGATTTTATTTTTCTGTCTCTTAAAGTCACACAACTAGGTGGTAGCCAGTAGTGCCCATGGCTACCAATAAACTGTGTTCAAAGGAAATACCCACCTTCCATGAGTTTTGGGAGCACTGCTTTGTGATGTAAAACCTCAGGGCAACATTGCCCTCCTGAACATTCTATCTCAGAGTGGGATATTCTTGGGTATCTGTGAGTTTTGTAAGAGCTTTTGCAAGAACTTTCCTATTGTGTTTTTTCATTTATGTATCATCACGAAAAACTGATGTACATGTATTTGGGATGGTGGAGAGGTACCCTATATGGCAGAATTCCGGGAGCACTGTCCACATTCTGTTCACTCATGCTCCGTGAGTGCAGACTGCAGCGTGGAGGGCTCTCTGGGATCATGTAGTTCTGTGGTGCTGCATCTTATTACTATCTTACACTGTCTACTGTCATAAAGTTTTAATGCTGCCTTTGCGTTTCATTCATTCATTCTACACATAACTATCAAGAGTCTTCTGTGGTGGCACCATTTTAGGAACAGGAGATTCAAGTTTGTATTTCTTAAGACTGTTCAGCTGATGTAACAGAAAACTTAAATAATAATGGTTTAATCAAACAGGTTTCTTTTTCCTCACATAATGAACAGTTCAGAGTCCAGGGCTCATGCAGTTGCTCAAAGCCCAGGCTCTGGCTGGGCACAGGGGCTCATGCAGGTACTCCCAACACTCTGGGATTGGCTGACTACAGGACTTTGAGATCAGCCTGAGTAGCATGGCAAAACTATGTCTCTACAAAAAATACAAAAATTAGCCAGGCGTGGTGGTGCATGCCTGTAATCCCAGCTACTCAGGAGGCTGAGGTGGGAGGATCACTTGATCCTAGGAGGTCGAGGCTGCAGTGAGCCAAGATCACGTCACTGCACTCCAGCCTGGGTGACAGAGTGAGTCCCTGTCTCAAAAAAAAAAAAAAAAAATATATATATATATACACACACACGTATATATAGATAGAATACTATATATAGTATATATATTATATATATATCTTTTAATATAAATAGATGTAGATAATATGTAGATATATATAGAGAATTAATATATAGCATATATATCATTTAATATAGATACAGATAATGTGTGTGTGTGTGTGTATATATATACATACATATATGTATAGCGAGAGAGAGAGAGAAGCTCTTTCTACTGGCCTGCTCTACCTCTGGTACAGTGTGCAGTTTTTATTCCCAGGAAGCAGGTCCACATTCCAGGGAGGAAGAAGGGCAGAGGGAAGAGCAAGTCAGAAGAGCTTAGGTCCTCTAAAGAGCATTTCCTGAAGCCCCACCCCACTACTTCTGCTTATATCTCGTCACTTGGCCACCAATATTTGCAAAAGAAACAGGGCAAATCTGTACTTCAACTAGGCATCTTGACATCTCAAACATACTTCAAGCTCTGTTAAGGAAAAAAAAGGAAGGAAGAGGGGAGGGAGAGAGGAAGGAAGGCAGGAAGGCAGGAAGGAAGGAAGGGAGGGAGGGAGGGATAAAAGAGAGGGATGGAAGAGGGAAGAAGGGGGAAGGAAGAAAGCATTTTGAGTAGGCAACTCAAAATGAAGTATCTGCCACGGTAGTGAACCAGGCAGACAAGATATCTGCCCTCCTGCAGCTGACACTCTATTAGAGGAGAGAGACTGCAAACTTCATTATTGTTAACAACTTAATTTCTGTCATGTCCAGACTAATTTCTCTTCATTTTGAGATTAACTCAGTCACGTTCAGAATTGTTCCCCTTGTTTTTCCACTGACATTAATTCTAAATTCTGAAATGTTGCTGTTTCCCCATTAAATGAAGAGACAGCATCCATCTCTGAGTCTGTCTCTGATCTGTGCTGGCCTTGGCAGCATTGTGTAATTGTCTCATCCTGGTCTTCTGTTGTCAGCATCTGCCTCACACCTGCTGAGATGTCTCTGATCTATACATGCGTTGTCTAAGCCTCCTTTTCTTCGATCAGCTGCAAAGCTTGGAGCCACCATCACCATTTTGTGACCATGAGAATACAGCAAACAAGCAAGCAAACAAATAGAAATGCTACAAATGATAGAGCAGAAACATAGAATGAAACTGAGTCTTTGATGTCATTTGAGTTGCTGAACCCTGAAATCACCTACGTCTGAACTTCTTTTCTGAAAATTAATTAATTTTTAAATTTACAAATAAAAATTGTATATATTTATTGTGTACAATATGATGTTTTAAAATATGCATGTGTTGTGGAATATGGACTTCTTAAATAAACAAGTGTCTTTATGGTTTAAACTCTAATTTAAACCATCTGCAAATGTTTTCTGTAAAGAGCCAGATATTAAATGTTTTAGGCTTTGACAGACCAAGAGGCAAAATAGAAGGTATTAGGTATGTATATGAATAAAATAAATTTCTATAATTTTGTTTTTACTGGAAAAATCCATAAGATAATCATTGAGTATAATACAGGCTCACTAGTGAGATGAACGGAATTCTTTTTGGGGAGAGATACAGAACATTCACTTATTTGGGGCTAGTGCTCCCTAGAGTCATGGTAGAAACATTGCCTCATTTGCCTACACAGCTTTCCCTTCCTTCTTTCAGACACAGTGATCTTCCCTCCTGGGAACTCACCACCATCTGCTGCCCATATCTCTCTTTCGTCACTTACATACCTGTCTTCATAGTGCTGGATACCTTTTCATGTGGGGAGAATAGGCTCCAAATTAAGGTTTCTTGTGTTTGAATTCCAGCTGAACTACTATTTAATTCACCTAATATATATATATATATATTTTTTTTTTTGGAGACAGAGTCTTGCTCTATTGCCTAGGCAATAGAGCCATTGCAGTGCAATGGCGCCATCTCAGTTCACTGCAATCTCTGCCTCCTGGGGTCAAGCGATTCTCATGCCTCAGCCTCCCAAGTAGCTGGGATTACAGGTGCGCCCCACCATGCTCGTCTAATTTTTTGTATTTTTAGTAGAGACAGGGTTTCACCATGTTGGCCAGGCTGGTCTCGAGCTCCTGAGCTCAGGCAATCCACCCACCTTGGCCTCCCAAAGTGCAGGATTACAGGCGTGAGCCACCGTGCCTGGCCAGTTTTTGGAGCATCAGTTTCAAAGTTCATCTATAAAATGAGTAATAATACCTGCTTCACAGAATTACGATGATAAAATGAGCTAACAAGTGCAAAACGTTGGAGTAGTGAATGGCATACTTTAATGCACGTCATTAGGTGATATTCATCTTTCTTATTTCTTTAACCATTTAGTGAGGTAAAAATCCGTCTTCACTTTCCACCTGTACGAGAACAGGCAATAGGCTGGATTTATTAAAAGAAAAGTTATTCACGATATTTGTTAAAGAAGGTAAGATAGACTTACCGTTGGGATAGTTGTAGGGGCCACTGCAATGGGGTTTTGTGATGGCGGAGAGGGATCTGAGCGCAACTTTGAATACAACAGAGACAAGTGGAAATTTATAGCCAAGGAGCAGGATGCGGGTCAGATGGAAAACATTAATAAGCGGGAACATCTGAGGTACGGGATTCTGGCTAACCTGACTTAGCAGGATTCTTGCTAAAACTGAACAATGCAGAGACAAACATGGAAGCCAAAGGCAGAGGCCTAGTTGAAAAAGAGATCAGGCCGGGCGCAGTGGCTCACGCCTGTATCGCAGCACTCTGTGGGGCCCAAGGCAGGCAGATCACCTGAGGTCAGAAATTTGAGACCAGCCTGGCCAACATGGTGAAACTCCATCCCTACTAACATATAAAACTTAGCCAGATGTGGTGGTGCATGCCTGTAATCCCAGCTACTCAAGAGGCTGAGACAGGAGAATCGCTTGAACCCGGTAGGTGGAGGCTGCAGTGAGCCGAGATGGCGCCACAGCACTCCTGCCTAAGTGACAGAGTAAGACTCTGTCTCAAAAAAAGAAAAAAAGAAAAAAAATAAAGAAGGAAATAAAATGACAAGAAAAAAGAAAAGAGCTCAGAAACAGCCTAACTAGAGAGTTTGGTCGAAGTGAGAATCTTTGTGAATTTCGTCCATGGGCCATACATAGCTTGTAGACCCTGGTTCAAGCCACTGTTAGTAGGTGACTGTTGCTGAAAGTGTGACTGAGTGTACAGGAGTAAGGAGTAAGGGGCAGGACCCTCCACATCAGCCAGCTCTCTTGTTTTATCTGTAATTCTTTTCTATCTCTACCCTGAGAAGGCCATTTCCTCATTAGCAAGGGATGTGAGGGGTTTTAAGCAAGAAAGGAAAACGACAAGATTTGGCTTATAGTAAGATTACTCCTGGGCTGACGTGGTGGCTCAGACCTGTAATCCCAGCACTTTGGGAGGCTGAGGTGGGTGGATTGCATGAGGCCAGGAGTTTGAGACCAGCCTGGCCAACTTGGTGAAACCTCATTTCTATTTTGTAAAAATACAAAAATTAGCCAGGCACATATGGATAATCACAGCTACTCCAGAGGCTAAGACATGAGAATCACCTGAACCCGCGAGGCGGAGGTTGCAGTGAGCCGAGATCGCACCACTGCACTCCAGACTTGGCGACAGAGTGAGACTCTGTCTCAAAACAAAACAAAATAAAATAAAACTAAATAAAATAATAAATAACATAAAAATAAAAATCACTCCTCTGTGGCTAGATAGGAAAT
The DNA here is from genome assembly GCF_030222135.1 of Aotus nancymaae. NCBI lineage: Eukaryota > Metazoa > Chordata > Mammalia > Primates > Aotidae > Aotus > Aotus nancymaae. Next base: position 39,547,215 of record NW_026988413.1, read on the forward strand.
GGACTGGAGCGAAATGAGAGTAGATGTTGAACTTACAAACAAACAAAAAAGTTAGATTATTCCCACAGTCCAGGCAGTCTGCATTAGAAATAGAGAGAAGTGGACTTACCTGAGATGTATTTTGGAGGTAAAATGGACAGAACTGGCTGTTGATTGAATGTGGTTAGTGAAAGAAAGGAATTGAGAGAAACACCAAGGACTCCGGGAGCCAAGCCCACCGCCACCTCAGCCTTTGCAGAAGCTGCTTCCTTGCGGGGAACACTGTCCCCCATGTTTTCTGACTCCCACTTCCTGCTCATCTTGGTTTCATGCCATCTTACAGAGCCCTTTCCCCTGTTTTCTTTATACCTTTATCACTATCTGGCTTTTTGTTGTTGTTGACTTATTTAGTGCCTCTCTCTCCTCTAGTGACTAAGGCCTTTTATTGTCTCATTCACTGTTGCATTTACCAAGTACCTAGTAGTGTGTGGAACCAGGAAGAGTTGGAAGAAAGTTTGTTAAATGATGAATTGTGTTGAAAGTAATTTAACAGTGGAGGTCTGCAACATTTTTTTCTGTAAAATGTGTGAACATTATTCAGGTCAAGAGATACTGGATTATAGGGGCCATGAACTCTAACTGTATGAAGAGTGTGTGTGTTTCGAGTTGCAAGATAAGACAGAAGAATGGCAATGAGGAGACCGAATGCACTTTTCTGAGAAAAGAGATCACAGCTTGCTTCACATTTGCAGATGAGTCTCTAATTTCAAGGACAGTCAAGAATCCCTGTGTTCTTAGCTTGAATATAGTCAAACTTTTCTGCAGGTGTTAGCGGGCAATAGATACCCTAACTTACCACTATTTCCGCATCCTAAAGTTTCTTTTCCAGACCAGCAGTGCCCTTCTGCTGAGTAATTGCCGAATCCTGAGCAGCGGAGATGCTCCAAGGGGTGGGTGGGACACAGGATGTTCTTGGCCTCTTCTCCGCTCAGCATCTACCTGCACTGCAATCAGCTTGAAATGCGAACAGTGCCCCCTGCTGGTGCCTCTCAGAAACTGCAGTCTTGTCCGTTCCTGTCGTTAATTTCAGAAACAGGATGTCATCCCACTCAAACATAGGCTCAGAAACACAAACCGTTTTCCCTTTCAAGCAGAACTTTGAAACACTTAGTGAAACACATAGTGATAACATCTTTAACCACAAAAGATGCCAAACACAAAATTAAAAGATAATGTTAGGCCTAGTGCAACGGTTCACACTTGTAATCCCAGCACTTTGAGAAGCCAGGGCGGATCCCAGGGGGTTTGCTTGAGCCCAGGGGTTTGAGACTAGCCTGGGCAACATGGCGAGACTCCGTCTCCACGGAAAAGTAAAAATAATTAGCCGGGTGTGGTGGCGCGAGTCGGAAGTCCTAGCTACTCAGGAGGCTAAGGCGGGAGTATCACTTGAAGCCAGGAATTTGAGGCTGCAGTGAGCTATGGTCGTGCCACTGCACTCCAGCCTGGCGATAAAGCGAGAGAGCGAGAGTGAGAGCGCGAGCAAGCACAGATGGAGAGAAAAAAAAGTTTGCAACCATTTCTAAGGGGCTCTCCCATGAATATTCTTCTGTAGAATATTTAACATATTCTGAGGCCAGAATATGTTAAATGTGTTGGGAGGAAAAATCTGCCAATCTTTTCCTTTATAAATGCTGAGTTTTGTTCACTTTATAGGAAGGTTTTTCTGTAGCTCAAGATTATTAGTTCCAAAATATTCACTATTTGGTTTGACCAGATCTTTAAGTCCATACGAATTTTTTTTTTTTCTTTTGATAGGATGAGGTGGAGAGTGAGGATCTAAGTTTTAAGATTAGATTTAGCTGCAGATGACAACAAACAAAATAGCAGAGGCTTAAACAAGATAGAAGTTTGTTTCTCAGGTAAAAAGCTAGGTACATGTTTGAGCTGGTATCGTGTTTCAAAGTGTGAAGGAGAATGTTCAGTTCCATTTGTGCCTAGACCCGATGGCTCAAGACGGTGGCATCAAAGTTTCAAAGAGCAGGATGGAGGCAGAGAGATAAAAGGGGAGAGTACACAGGTTCTGACCCCGAGGGCAAATCCCAGGAGTTACCCTACAACACTTTCATTTATCCCATTAGCCAGAATTTAGTCTCATGGCTAAAAATAAATATTGAAGGGGCAACTATCAATTTCCGCCACAGGTTACCCCTTTTGATTTAGGTGAATACATCGTCTTACTACACGCAGAGGAGTATATTTACCCCCTCCCCAAGGACCTATCCGTCACTACAGTCAGCTCAGAGTCCAAGATAGCAGGGTGAATATGCAATTCTCATCACCAAAAACGAATGCATCTCATCATCTAGCAAACTGTAAATTAAAAGATGTTATGTGCTCCAACACTCTTAAAATACAATGTAGGAACAGAATAACTGCAATTCAGAAATGAAACAAGATCTCCCTATTCTGGTAGCAGGTTTATAGCTTAGTTCATAAGGTAGCCCCTGATTCTGCTTTCTGAGAAACACTACTTATCCATCATTCCCAGGGAAGTTTCTTCACTATCCATTATCTTTCCTGGCTACAACTGGGGCTGCACAGCTTTCAAAGTTCACTGTAGTTGATTAGGGTGACCACACATAGCAGTTTGTCCAGAATAGTTCCTATTTACACTTGTTATTTCAATGTAATAATTAAGAGCTCTTTTTTCTCTCAAAAATATTGTGGTTTGGCCAACAAATGACGTAACTGCTCTATTCCAAAATTCAATTCACAAGGAACTGGCAACACAACCATATAAGCTTGGAAGAGGAATCCAAGCCTCAGATGAGACTGCAGTCTCAGCCATCACCTTGATTTCAGCCTCGTGGAACCATGAACAGAGGACCCAGCTGACATGTGCCTGAACCCATGAGAACTGTCAGTTAATAAGGTTGCATTGTTTTAAGACCTAACTTTGCGAACACTTGTTACACAGCAGTAGAAAATGAATACACTTTATAAGACAATGGACTTGGGGGAAGGGCAATACACTTATTTTCATCTCTGCCTTTTACCTCGTCCTGGTTATCACTTTGGACCTACAGTCCACAAATTACAAGCAAGAGAAAGAAGGATCTTGACAGTCTCAGTGGAATTGGGAACATTTTAATTTTTTTATTTTTTTGAGATGGAGTCTCATTCTGTCGCCCAGGCTGGAGTGCAGTGGTGCTAACTCTGCTCACTTAACCTCTGCCTCCCGGGTTCAAGAGATTCTCTTGCCTCAGCCCCCTGAGTATCTGAAATTACAGGTGCGTGATACCATGCCTGGCTCCTTTTTGTGTGTTTTTAGTAGAGGTGGGGTTTCGCCATGTTGGCCAGGCTGGTCTCAAACTCCTGACCTCAAATGATCCTCCTGCCTCAGCCTCCCAAACTGCTGGGATTACAGGTAGGAGTTGCTGCACCCAGCAGGGTGATCCTTGCAAGGTTTGATGTTGCAAGAAGTTCTGCGGGGCTCAAATGTCTCCTCAAATAACACAGACATGGGAGGAGGAATTCAGTATGGCTGCTAACTCCTTTCTTCCATCCTGAGTCTTCTCTGCCATCTTTCCTATTGTCACGTCAATCTACTTGGTAAGGTACTCAAGGCAGTAATTTCAATGTTTTATCATGGCCTAACAAGGGTCACCAGCTTTCCAGCCTGCAATATCTATGCTCTACTAAATCCCCCTAGTCACTGGAGTCATATTCCCTTCCTCTAGGGCATTATTTTTCACTGTCACAAGGATTAGGAGGTGTCACTGGCATTTAGTGTCTAGGGGTACAGGAGAACAGTCTTGCGCATTGTGGTGGACTCAGATGTCAGTAGAACCCCTGTTGACATACATTGCCTTTAACCAATGCCATACTTCAGATTTTGACACTTGTAGGATCCTATTTCTGGTACTAAATGCTGTATAGGATGAAAGGCAGGGGCGACAAGAAGTAAATTCCAAACAGCAGTGGCTTAAATATGTTTGTTTCTCAATAAAGATCCAGTGAGGAAGTCCAAGTCTGGTAAGGCTCCCCATAAAGTCAGGGGCTCAGGTGTCACAGGCACTGCTGTTCATTTTCTTTTTTTTGAGATGGAGTCCCGCTCTATTGCCAGGCTGGGGTGCAGTGGCACACTCTCGACTCACTGCAACCTCTGCCTCCCAGGTTCAAGTGATTCTCCTGCCTCAGCCTTCCGAGTAGCCGGAACTACAGGCACGCACCACCACATCCAGCTAATTTTTGTATTTTTAGTAGAGACCATGTTCACCATGTTGGCCATGATGGTCTCCATCTCTTGATCTCCTGATCCGCCCACCTCCGCCTCCCAAAGTGCTGGGATTACAGGTGTGAGCCACTGCGCCCGGTCAATTTTCTTCTTTTTATAATTTAGTATTTGTTTTTGTAGAGACAGAGTTTCACGATGTTGCCCAGGCTAACTGTGAACTCCTGGGCTCAAGTGGCCTTCCACCATGGTCTCCCAAAGTGCTGGGATTACAGGTGTGAGCCACAATGCCTGGCCTGTGCTTTTCAATTTTCTATTGGACACTATTTTCTAGTGTCCAATAACACTCTTGTGTTATTGTGCTGTAGGTACTCATTAAATGTGAGAAAAAGTAACCATCTGTTAAGTTGCAAATGTTTTCCCTTGTGAGTGATGTCTTCTGACTGTTTAGATAGAGCATTTTAAGCTATGTAGAAAATCTTAATTTTTTTTTTTTTTTTTTAAAGACGGGGTTTCACCATGTTGGTCAGGCTGGTTCTTGAAATCCCGACCTCAGGTGATCCGCCCACTTTGGCCTCCAAAGTGCTTGGATTACAAGGAGTGAGCCACCACGACCGGCCTGAAAATCTTAATTTTTATGAAGTCAAATACATTTCTTTTTTGAGATGGAGTCTCACTCTGTCGTCCAGGCTGGAGTGCAGTGGCACGATCTCAACCATTTCTTCAAGAACAGTATCTTTTTTTCTTTTCCTTTTTTTTATTCTTTTTTTGAGACAGAGTCTTGCTCTGTTGCCCAGGCTGAAGTGCAGTGGCACGATCTCAGCTCACTGCAATTTCGGCCTCCTGGGTTCAAGCCATTCTCCTGCCTCAGTCTCCCAAGTAGCTGGGATTACAGGCGCCTGACACCACACCCAGCTAATTTTTGTACTTTATTAGTAGAGTCGGGGTTTCAACATGTTGGCCAGGGTGGTCTTGAACTCCTGACCTCAAGTGATCTGCCCATCTTAGCCTCCCAAAGTGCTAAGATTACAGGCAGGAGCCACTGCTTCCGGCCAATGTCATTTTATACTGTTAAACCTTTGGTCCAATTTTAACTTGGTGTAAGGAATGAGGTATACCTCCAACTTTGCTCTCCCATCTGGCTACCCTGTTGTCTCAGCATCATTCATCTGTTGCCCCACTGATCTGAGACGCTGCCTTTAAAATCAGGATTAGGGGCTAAATTTTATCAAATACTTTCATGTTTTCTCACAGGATTATAATTCTGTAATATGCTAATATCAGAGGGTACAGTACTAGATTACCTAACAGGGAACAATCACTGCATTCCAGTGATAAACCATACTTGATCATAATGTAGTATTGTTTATTAATGTACTAAGGAATTTTACTTTTGACTGTACAGGGAAGTTTCATCAGTTTTCTGGTTTTGGTGCTATTCTTATTTAAGCTTATAAGTCAGTCTCATAAAATAGATGTCCATCTTTTTCTACAATCTAAAATAATTTCTGTAACAAATTATCTGTATGCGGTAAGTTGGATAAGATTATCTGTAAAATAATAAGTCTAATGACTTTTTAAAGGGGTATTAGTAAACTTTCTATTCAATTTATTCTATGGTTATGACCTGTCATTTTTCTTTTGCCTGAACAAAACTGACATTAAAAAATTAAGATTGTTGTAATGAACACCTATATGCCTATCATCCACTTTTTTAAAAGGTTACAATCCCTTTATACCATTCCCTAATGCTATTCTCTTATGCTCCTCCTCACACATACATTATCTACTTTTTTTGAGACAGGGTCTCACTTGGCTGCCCAGACTAGAGTGCAGCAGTATGATGATTAAAGCTCATTGCCTGGGCTCCAGGGATCCTCTTGCCTCAACCTCCCGAGTAGCTAGGACCACAGGCACACATCACTGTACCCAGCTAATTTTTAAATTTTTTCTAGAAATGGGGTCTTGATATATTGCCCAGGCTGATCTTGGAACGCCTAGGCTTAAGTGATCCTCACAGGTTGGCCCCCGAAAGTGTCTGGATTATAGGTGTAAATTACACGCCTGGCCTGATTTGGTGTTTTAATCCATTGTAGGTTTACATACTCACTAAATATACAATGATAAAATATTTGTATTACGTATTTTTTAACTTTAGTATACTTTTTTGCAACTTGTTTTCTCTCAACAGTGTTTTTATAGTATGTTACTATATGAATCTCTGACTCACAAGTTTTTAAAAGCTGTATGCTCTCCCAGTGTTAACAAACCACAGTATCTGTACCCATTCGCTGTGGTTGGATATTTAGGTTGACTTATGGTTTTGCCTTTTCAAGTCTCTGGAATGACATTTCCTTAAAATAATTTTTTTCTACCCTTTAAAGCCCCAAAGTAAGGGGAAAATGAGTGCATATGGGCAGGATTTTCCTTACCTTGCCTTTTCTTCATTGGAGATAAGCTTTTGGTGTCCTGCAACACTGATTCCTGCATTTTGCTCTCCTTTCTCAAAGAACAAAAGTCTTCCCTAAGTCCTTAATTTATACTTAGGAGAGCTATTGCTTCTGCCTATCTCTGTATAGTATTCTTTTGTTTGTTTTGTGTTTTGAGACAGAGTCTTGCTTTGTTGCCCAGGCTGAAGTGCAGTGGTGCATTCTCGGCTCACTGCAACCTCCACCTCCCGGGTTCAAGCGATTCTCCTGCCTCAGCCTCCTGAGTAGCTGGGACTACAGGCGCTCACCACCAAGCCCGGCTAATTTTTGTATTTTTAGTAGAGATGGGGTTTTACCACGTTGGTCAGGCTGGTCTCAAACTCCTGACCTCAAGTGATCCCCCTGCTTCAGCTTCCCAAAGTGCTGGAATTACAGGAGTGAGCCACCATGCCCAGCCTGAATAATTCTTTGAAAATTTATTTGGTTAAAGAGCTGGGCATTTTGCAAATTCTCCCCAGAAGTCATCTATTTTCTAAGATATGCCAACTGTGCTTCCTTAACAGTCTTCTACTAATCAGCGTATTTTAACTGCAGATTGTTCCACAGCTCATGTTACAAGAGTCAGTGGCCAATTTGGGATCTGTGATGTGTATTTTCTAGCAAGTTTGTGTGGAAAAAATCTGTTTTCTGATACAGTCACACTGCAAAAATGGAAACTGACATTAACTAGTATACTTTTGTTAGATTATACCAAAACTAGGGATAAAACATCTTATTAGCCATACTACAGTTTATAAGAACACTTATTTTTAACTTTACTGTGTTATAATTTCATTTTGTACTGTGCTGTTTTAAAAAGTCAGATTTCTTTTTGAACTGGATGACATTTTGACCCATGACATTTACCAGAAACCTATTATCTGCATAATAACGCTTCATTGAGATACAAGAGGATTTCCCACCTCCAGTGGCATGCATACTTGCCAAAGCAGTTTAAAACTCATCCTTTCCGGAAAACCTCCCTTGGCCTGACATCTCTTTAAAAGCTATCTTAGGTAAGGCTTGAAGTTAATCTTATAAACAGTCTGTGTTATCCATGGCACATCTTCCTAAACAGATTAAGGTACATCAAGATGCTGATCTTCTTAACTCTTACGACAATTGACAGGCAGCCTTGTCCATTTCCTGCAGTATGCTGTGTGTGTGTGTGTATAAAGTGTACCTTCATGTATTTTGAGACAGGGTCTCACTCTGTCACCCAGGCTAGAGTGCAGTGGCAAGATCACAACTGACTGCAGCCTCAACCTCCCCAGGCTCAAGCTGATCCTCCTGGCTCAGCCCCTGAGTAGCTGGGACTACAGGCGTGCACCACACCTGGCTAATTTTTGTATTTTTAGTAGAGACAGGGTTTCGCCATGTTGCCTATGCTGGTCTTGAACTCCTGGACTGAAAGGATCCACCTGCCTCGGCCTCCCGAAGTGCTGGGATTAGAGGTGTGAGCTATCGTGCCTGGCCACAAATATTTTTTATATATGTTGTGATGTGACAACGGTTGAAAAACACTGTTGTTCCCTGACTAGTTTGTAGATTCCTTTAAGAAAGTTTTCCAGACTCTACCATGTCTAGAACAGTCCTCTAAATACATCTGCTTAATTGTGAATGACCTAACATTAATTTCTAATGCCAACTGAACCTTAAAGTTTAATTGGCTATTTTAATCTGTGAATATTTTGCATATTCTCCAATAGCCAGCACTACTGGCCAAACTTACAATAAAGCTTTTGCATAATAGAATGTTAAATTTGGAGATGCCTACACAGCATCTGCCTTTAAGAAGTTCTCAGTTTCAAGCCCCCAATCTACACTTTATTTTGTATTTTATTTATTTATTTTTTGAGGCAGAGTTTCATTCTTGCTGCCCAGGCTGGCGTGCAATGGCGCGATCTTGGCTCACTGCAACCTCTCCCTCGGAGGTTCAAGCAATTCTCCTGCCTCAGCCTCCCAAGTAGTTGGGATTACAGGCCTGAGCCACCGCACCTGGCCCACCACTTCTTACATTTCTTTCTTTTTTTTTGAGACAGAGTCTCACTCTAATTTTTGTATTTTTAGTAGAGACAGGATTTCACGTTACCAAGCTGGAATGCAGTGGCGTGATCTTGGCTCACTGCAATCTCCACCTCCCAGGTTCAAGCGATTCTCCTGCCTCAGCCTCCTGAATAAGCTGGGACTACAGGTGCCCACCACCATGCCTGGCTAAGTTTTGTATTTTTAGTAGAGAGGGGGTTTCACCATGTTAGTTTCGATCTCTTGACCTTGTGATCCGCCTGCCTCGGCCTCCCAAAGTGCTGGGATTACAGGCGTGAGCCACCACACCCAACCCACTTATTACATTTCTAGGTCATTCTTCCTAGTCCCCCTACTTTAACACACCTATAATCCACCGTTTGTACCACATTTTCACTACCCCTCCCCTTGTCTCAAGCCTTCAATGAAATTCCACAGACCATCATTATACGTTGCCCCTCTTCATGTGGTGTGTCATTCACTCTTGGCAAAACCATAGCCTTGGTGAAATTTATTTCATCTACTCTATGCCTGCACCCATACAACTTTACATGGTTGAAGAAAAACACACAACATGCTCATCATTGGTCTCATTTACTTTAAATTCATTATCACTAATCCTGAGGTCCCTCATCCTGTCTGCCTGTAAAATTGTTCCCCAGGTTCATTCACTTTCCCATTCTTCTAGCCCAGAGCTTCTGGTTCCTGTCTCTTGTATCTAACTACTACACGAGCTATTTCTCCTTTGAATAGAAAACTGAGATCCTGACCAGTCTCCTTCCCCAAACCAACCTCTTATTTAAATTACTTAAAAATTACTTAAAATTGCTCCTGCAATCTTCCTCAATTTCTCAAGCCCCAAACATCCTTGATGGTTCTCTTCATCTCACACTCCACGACCAATCTCTCCCCAAGTTTTGCTCATTTTACCTTATCCAGACCTCACTGCTTCATACCATCTCTACAGCAACCACCTGGGTCCAAGCCAGCACATGCTCTCTCAACTAGATTACTGCAGTAGTCTCCCAGCTGTTCTCCCTGATTGTGCCTTTGCCATCACACTTCAGCCTACTCAGCAAAGCAGTCATAATGGCTCCTATTAAAACTACATCCCTGAGCTACAGGATACTGAGTTTCCACTTTTCTTTCACTTTAATAAATGCCATTGTTACACTATAAAAGACTAGTCTACTCTGTGCAATTATTATTTCAGACTCTTCTAAATTATTTTTGATAGATCTTCCATCTCACAAGCACATCACCTTAAAAGCAGTTGCATATATTTTCAATAATGCATTCCAGACTAAAAAAGAGACAAGTAATTGATGACCTTCAAGGGATACAAACCCAGTATAGCCTAACTGATACAACTAAGCTTATCAATTAGATCTAGTATTTAGTTCACCATCATCAAACTCTCAAATACATATATTTTAAAAAGGAACTGATAATTAATGTTACCAATTCATTTACTTTAGGAATCCCAATGTGCCAAAACTAATTTTACAACTAAAGAAAAGATGATTTAGCCAAAAAGGTCATAATTTCATATTATATTCTCAATGCTTTCAAAGCCCAACAGTGACTTTAAAAGGAAATTAAACATGCTTTCATTGAGAGAATTTTAAAAAACCTATACAATTCAAGCTAATGAAATATTTTATTGTACATAATAAAAGTGTTTTTAAAAAAAAAAAAAAAAAAAATTCCAGGCCTAGACATCTGCAGGAGTACGTGAGGAAAGGATTCCACTCAAGTATAATAAGCAATACTCTATTGAATGAAACCGTAACTCCACTTCACTCCCTATGGTAAATACTAACATTCACCACAGGCTTGAAATTCCTGTAGTATCAGTAGAACTATTTTTTAAAATATTACAAACATGCTTATGATGCATAGGAGGATGAAAAAATTTAGACTGTAACCACACACCATATGTAACCCCAGCTTTTCTAATTTACAACCAGTTAAGAATTACAATATCCAAAGAAAGTATTTTCAAATATATATGACTCACTGGTAAGTGATTTTCTACTTAAATAAATAGGAAAATTTGTATTTCAATGTCACACTGAATTTCAGTACTTTTCAATCGAAGAAAAAAAAACTGAGACATGGTCATGAGTTCAGGATTATATATATTACAATTTGCCTTGTTATAATACACTTGTGGCTTTATGATAAAAATAACTCAGGGACATATGGAATTCAAGCTGATTTGCGTAACTGTCACAAGAAAAAAGCATTAAATGCATTTCTGAAATAAGTATTTTCATTTAATTTCAGAATCTCAAAACAGCATTAGACCTTGCCTTGTTTAAAAAAAATTTAGTTAAACACTAAGCTAGCTAAATAACCTTCTTGAAAGGTTTAAACACAATTGATATAGAAAATGTTTTCGCTCTAATCTCAACCTTACATAAATGGAACAGGTGAGGAAGAAAAGGTAGACAATTTCTTTAGCAGCATATATGGCTAAATCCATCAACCACCTTCATCTAGAATGTCCGTTATTGACCCCATTAAAAAGAATTGGGGAAATATCAAAATTACCCATTTCATAAACCAAAAGACAACAATTTTAGGGTTACAGTTAGTAAAATATTTTTGAAACACTTCAAAAATTTTTAACCATAAACTAGAAGAATCATCTCTTCAGTATAAGAAAGAAAGTCCTAACAGAAAGACATTTAAACTGATTTTCAATCCTCTTAGAACAAATAAAATGAAAAATAATGGTTGATTAGCTAAGCTTTGTGCTCTAATCAAACTAATTACAGTGATTTTAAATGGCAATAGCCCATCTGACTGGGCAGCTTGACAGTTCAGAATACTTTTGCAATAATTTTTTAACGCAAAGACACTAAAATAATCCGGTCATGCAATGTTCATCTTATGCATTCTGCATCTCTTTGCCAATCTTGTAGCTAAGGATCTTGTTCCAATCAATCTTAGTGCGTGTAACTGGCAATTGTCGACGTAAGGCTTTGAAAGTAGTGTCCGACATTGTCTGATAATTCTCACTGATGGCAGTCTATGAAAAACAATAGAAGTTTAAAGTAAAGCAAAGGCACAGAACAATTTACAAAGCACACAGATGTTTTCAGAACAAGTTTTATTTAAGCAGCCTAGTGAAACAAAATTATAAATCAGATTTAATATTTGTGTCCTCATTTTGAATTTAATGTCAGAACAATTTATAGATTACTATTTTTAAGAAGTAAAAACTTGTCCAATTCACAAATTAAATGCTTAAATTCAAGAGTGTAGTTTAGAAGCTGATAAATAACGTAAGAAGTAAAATACAAAATAAATGTGATCTAAGCAGATAACACATAATCCAAATGGTACAACATGGCCTAAATTAAAATTTCCAACCAGAAACAAAATAGCCATTTAAAGTCTGGCATATTTTGACTGATACAGGTTGAACATCCCTTATCGAAAAATCCAAATGCTCCAAAGCCTGAAACTTTTCGAGCATCAACATGATGCTCAAAGGGAATGCTCACTGGAGCACTGATGCAGATTTCTAATTTTCAGATTACAGAAGCCCAACTGGTAGATATACAATGCAAATATTCCAAAATCCCAAAAAAATCTGAAATCTAAAACAATTCTGGTCCCAAGCAATTCAGATCAGGGATACTCAATCTGCACTCAGAAATTATAGTTGGCTAAAACCTACTCTTAGTATTTTTAAAATATAAAATATTAATGGAATTCAATTTATTTGCCACTCTTTTTGCCTATACCTTAATAAGTCTGTCCTTGTGTTAAAAGCAGACATACAATAAAAAGACTCTAACTTATGCAATGGAAAAATTCAGGCTATGGCTGAAATTAAAATTTCAGTGCCACTAATTTATATGTGAGTGTAGCTTATATAATATTTTTAAAAATCATACCTGGTATTCATTTTCTGCAGCTTCTACAATCTTTATAAATTCTTTTGCTGTCTGCACTTCATTCTGAATAAAAAACAAAACCAAAATAAAACAGTAATTTAAAACTAAACCACTATTATTTTAAAATATACATATGGCTAATATAATGTTATAATAAATAGCATAGATGGAAATTATATCAAAGAAAAATACTGTAAGATCAATTATTCTAAGTCTAAAGGGGAAACAGGTAAAATTATTTTAAAAGTCTACAGAATAAGCCTGGTTTCAGTGTTAAGCTGGCTAAGGAAAGTGAAATCTGAATGATAAACACATTGAGGAAAAGTTCAATTTTAAACACTGCACATGCATTACAATAGACAACCTTTATGGGTAAGAAGTTTGGTACAGATTTCTAATTGGTGATTCTTTAAATATTGCTAAATATTTACTGAACATCATGTAACAGAACAGTGATACCAAAAAAAAAAAAAAATCACTAATTGGGAAGAATGTATTTTTTCTGGACATTTTTTTTCTAGATTTTATTTTTTCACGTGTCAATAGATCAATTTGTTTGCTTTTTCCTAATAGTAAAGTTAACAGAAATCCGAATTTTAAAAATAAACAGTGTTAATGTAAAATTATTGAATATCTTATACTTTATATATATGGTGTAAAAATATGAAACAATGAAAACCTTCTTAGAGTAAAAATGGTTATTCCTAAAAAAAACTGAGCACAAACTGGCATATTAGTCAAGTTTAATTACTATCACCATCTCTCAAAACCCCACAGTCTGTAACTCTGTGGACAAATTTCTCTTAGAAAGCATCTTTTTTTTTGAGACAGGGTCTCACCCTGTTGTGCAGGCTGGAGTGAAGTGGTGTGATCTCAGCTTACTGTAATCTCCGCCTCCCAGGTTCAAGCAATTTTAGTGCCTCAGCCACCCAAATAGCTGGGACTACAGGTGTGTGCCACTACAACCCTCTAATTTTTGTACTTTTAGTAGAGACAGGGTTTTTGTATTTTTAGTATTGATGAGGTTTCACCATGTTGGCCAGGCTGGTCTTGAACTGAAGTGATCCACCCACCTCAGCTTCCCAAAGTGATAGGATTATGGACATGAGCCACCACACCCAGCCAGGAAGCATCTTTGTTTAATGCCAAACTCTCCAAACAAGATGGCACCAAGTACCCTTGTTATGTGAATAATACTGAATGTAGTTATTACATACGATATATAACTATATGGAATAGAACATCTCATAGAAAACCAGACATTAGTAAGTTTTCTTCACTGGCAAATTTTGCAAGGAGAGTACCAATTAGGTCAAAGCAGAAATCACTTAAGTGCTAATGAAAAATTTTTAAAAATACAGCTTCAGGGTCTGGGGTGGTGGCTCATGCCTGTAATCCCAGCACTTTGGGAGGCCAAGGCAGAAGGGTTGCTTGAGGCCAGGGTTTGAGACTAGCCTGGGCAATATGGTGAGACCCCCATCTCTACAAAAACTAAATTAGCCGGGAGTGGTGGCACATGCCTGTTATCCCAGCTACTAGAAAGGCTGAGGCAGAAGGACTGCTTGAGCCCAGGATGTCAAGGCTGCAGTGAGCTGTGTTCACACTACTGCACTCCAAGCCTGGACAAAAGTGAGACCCTGTCTCAAAAAAATACATACATGTATACATATGTGTATATATAAATATATAGCTTATCTTCTTAGGTAGCATCTGGCTTAACACATTCATACATGTTTCTTAAAATTAAATGCTTTCTTGAGTTAAAAATACATTTTTCTTTAATATTTGTAAATTAGCTTATTTTGTATATAAGCAGTTGATGTTTATAATATAGATACTTTTAGGTATATGACACAAACAGATGAGAAAACGTCACTGTTAAGGTTATACTGTCAATATCCATGGGGCAAAAAAAAAAACCCAAAAACCAAACACCTGGAGGCCAAGGTGGGTAATACTGCATGAGCCCAGGAGTTCAAGACTAGCTGGGCAACACGGTGAAACCCCATCTCTACCAAAAAAAAAAAAAAAAAAAAAAAAAAAAAAAAAAAATTAGCTAGGTGTGGTAGCATGTGCCTGTAGTTCCAGCTACTCAGGAGGCAGAGGCAGAGGTGGGTGAATGATTTGAGTCCTAGAGGCAGAGAATGCAGTAAGCTGAGATTATTATGCCAGCCTGGGTGACAGAGCCAGGTCCTGTCTCAAAAAAAAAAAAAAAAGCAACAAGGAAATAATTACACATACAATGGAATGAATGTGTGAAATAATTCTGTGGAGAAATAAAACCAAGTTCAAAAATTCTTAAATTTGAAAGATGAGCTTAAAAAAAACTTCATTTAATCATGCTCCAAATAGCTACTGAAATGAAAAGGCACAATACAATTTAAAAGTTAGGTACAAGGTCACAGACCTAAATGTAAGACTGAAATATTATATACTTTTAGAACATGGGAGTATATCTTCATGATCTTGGGTAGGCAATGGTTTCTATTAATATATCAAATCTCAAGTGACAAAGAGAAATCAAAACCAAAATCTTCTGTTTTGCAAACAGTATCAAGAAAGTAAAAAAACACCACACAGAAGGATGAAAATATTGAAATCATGTATGTGATACACTGGACTTGTATCCAGAATATATGAACAGTTACAACTCAATAATACAAATATGAATAATCAGGAAATGACCAAAGGATCTGAATAGGTATTTCCCCCCAAAAGATAGACAAATGGTCATAAGCACATGAAAAGATGCTCAAAATCATTAGCATCAAGATAACGTAAATAAAAAGCACAGTGAAACACTACTTCATACTGACTAGGATGGCTATTATCAATAGGACACATTTTGGAAAAAAATGTTGAAAAATGGAAACTCTTATACACTGCTGGTGAAACTATAAAATGGAAAACAGTCTGGCACTTCTTCAAAAGGTTAAACATAGTTACCACACGACCCAGCAATTCCACTCCTATGTATATACCAAAAAGAAATTAAAACGTCTATGCAAAAAATAGTACACAAATGTTCATAACAGCAAAAAGTAGAAAACAGTAATGTCCATCAACAGAAGAATGGATTAAATGTGGTATGTCCATACAATAGAGTACTATTTGGCATAAGAAGGAAAAAAGTACTAATACATGCTCCAAAAAGGATGAACGTTGAAAACATGTTAAAGAAGCCAGTCATGAAAGACTATATATTATGATTATATTTATATAAAATGTCCAACACAAGCAAATCCACAGAGCCAGAAAGTAGATCAGCTACTGCCTAGGGCTGGGACGGTTCTGGGGTAACTGGGTAGAATGGAGAAGGATTGCTAATGGTACAGGGTCTCTTTTAAGGAGCATGAAAATGTTCTAAAATTAGATTGTGGTGACTGCTGTCCAACACTGTCAATAACATACAAAAAAAATGTGAAGCTTATACTTTAAATAAGGGAACAGAATGGTATGTAAATAATATCTCAATAAAGCTGCAAAACAGTTAAGTACAGATTTACAATTACTTTATAATCTATCAGAAAACACTTTATCCTGAAACAGAAATATTACTTAAAATGTTCATTCCAAAATTGTTCTGGTTTCACAGAGGTATTAGGTTAAATTTTACTGTGGAATTAATTACTTACAGACACTGTTAGGGAATCTTGTATATCTTTATGACTCACTAGCTGAACATTACCATCTTCATAATAATGAACCTATTATGAAAAGAAATTACAGAAACCACATTACAGGAATCAAGATGCTCATTGCTTCAACAAGCGTATCGATGCAAACTGACTACAAATTTCTGCTCTAGTCTAGACTTCTCTGCTGAGCTTCAGAACTTCTGAACTTCAGCAAGAGTCTCCCTGCCCTCAGCCTAGTGAGGAGACTAGTTAGAAATATTCCTGTAGTTATTCAGGCAAGGCTTCTATTGACCCGACTGCTGAACATTTTTGCCTCATGGTCATTCATTCTACTGGTACCTAAAACCAAGATGTCCAAATTTGAGCTCACAATATTCCCTCCCAACCCTGCTCCTTTTTTGTGTATTTCCACCAATCATTTAATTCCCCAAACTCAGACACAAATGTACTCAACAAACATTAACTGAGTGGGTGCTATAAATACTGCTACTACATAAAGTTCTGAGGGCACATGGCTTTTAAAAAGACATAGTCCCTGATCTCATATTTCAGCACAACATGGTAAAGGTTAAGTATAAAGTATGTTAGCAGTACTCCAGATTCTCTCTGAGGGTTAAAAAAGAACTTCAGCATATTTCAGAAAGAGCTAGAGGTATGTGAAGTTGAGGAGAATAATAGCTGGAGAAATATATACAGGGAGCAAACCAGTCAAATCTGGGCCTTGTATGTCATGCAAATATGTCTGGACGATCTGGCAGATGACAGTGTATCACTAAATGGTCTTACATAGTCAAGTAACCTATTCACATTTAAATTTTAAAAGTTATCTTTTTGATGGCAGTGTGAATGTCAGAGTCCAGCAATTCAACAAAACAACAATCATATGCTAGGTACTATGCTAAATGCTGAAGATTGTACTGTAAACCAGACAATCCTTGCTCTCAGTAAGCTTTGGCCCTACAAAGGGCATTATTTTAGAAACTGCTGTAATTATCCAGGTAAGAGCCACTAAGGCCTAAGTAAAGAAAGAATAATGCTGACAAATAATGACTACCATTCATCGAGTAGTTGGTGTCTGTCTCTGTTCTAACCCTTTTTAGCCATATTAACTAATCTTCAAATAGTCATGCAAGCTTTTTAATTTTTTTCTTCAAAGATGAAGAAACAGAAAGAGCTTAAATGACTTCCTGATGTCACACAATTATTAACTGGCAGAGCTGGGACTCAAACTCAGGAAGTCTGGTTTCAAAATCCACACTCTTAACTTCTATTCTCTCGTTCCTAAGGGACAGGTACCAAGACATAAAAAAGCAATGGGATATAAGACTAGAAATCTATACTGCCGTCAGATGCCTAAGCAGCAGTCTGATTCATCCTTATTCCTTTACAGCTGCTTAGCACAGTATCTTTCATGATAGATGCTCAATAAATGTACTAGATACGTAAGTGAACCAAAACAGAAAAATATTAGTCAATGCATTCCTCTAACAATACTTATATTCAGATACTTGGTCTTAGTTATCAAACGTTCTTCTATATAAACATCTGAGCTTACATGAAGAGTCAAATAATCCAATTCTAGTAGGTTTCATGTAAGAAGCCAAATATGAGTACAGAAGATATTTAAAAGATGTATGTAATATGTAATACATACATGTTAATACACTCATGTAATATATTTTATACAACTACACACAAGCATATATATTAATATTATACTTCACCAAACTCCACCTAATTCAGAGGAGAGAAAGTACACAACTGAAACTCAGAAGATGCCTACATGAACAAACTGTATCTGAAGAGCAGACCAAATGGCAGCATCTAATTTTAGCTGTGTTTTATAATCTGTCAGCTATCCTTGCAGATTTCTGATGACTAGGGAATGAACTGCAAGCTTATTTAAAAGATTTAAAACAGCACTACTCTTTTTCCCATTACCCCAAAACAAAGACCTGGAAAAGAAATTTATATGATGTACTATGAAAATGTAAACTTAGGAATTAGTTGTTTCTCTGTTCAGAATCATCTGAAGATTAATAAACAAATTCTTTTTATTTCATACCTGAATTTTCAAGATGCCAACCACTTGAGTGGTTGAAGGAGTGATTGTAAACTTCCATTCTGACCTCCAACGACCATTCCTTAAAAATAAAAACAGCAGCTGTAAATAAGGTAGGGAAAATAATTTGAATCAATTTTAAGTTTTAGATTATATTTCATGCTACAGTATGAGAAAGTGTGGGGGATGAACACCGGACATTAATTTTTAATCACTGAAATAGTCAAAAAGAATCAAAAGGTTAAGTCCAGTTATGGTATATATTTAATTTAATCTTCACTCTTACAGATAAGAACTTACATAATGGATTTAATGCCAGAATTCTAAAGCTTAAAATACAATTCAGGCTGGTGCACGTGCAGTGCTGTTTGCCACTAACTGATCACAATCAGTTACAGGTTTCTTTGTTCCTTCTCCACTTGACTAGCCTTAAAACAAAACAAAACAAAAACCAATACAAAACTCAATTGAAAACTACTTTGGAGAAAAATTTTAAGCTATTTCTTCAGCTGAATCACTTACATTTCCAACATCAATGGAATAAATGTTTAGATTATTGTTCAGCAGATGATATTGATTTTATAAATAAATTCAGTGTAGTTTAACATCTACGGAACGTTACAAAGTACCATACAATTTAGAAAGACTGGATAGTAAATGTTATACAACACTCTAAGGAGGCTTCTGGTATCTGGAAATAAAGGGCTATAGTTACTAACACGAGTTTTTAAAAATTTTCTAATTTTATGTTTAAAGTCTCCAGATAAAAGGCATATCCTCCTTCTCTGCTCCTGAAATGATTTTTGGCATTACAAATACATATTAATGGTTTGAAACTGAGAAATTATGAACCACTGGTATGTTATTAATTTTTGTCTACCAGTGAATTTTATCTTATTTTTATTTTTTAAATAAATTCTGGATGAGTAGTTTAGCTTCTGACATTCTATTTTTCTGACAAACTTTCCATGGTAACTTTTTTTTTTGTCTCTGCTCTCTGCACACTAAGGACATTCTGATATGTTAGCTTTTTTCAATAGTATATAATAGTCACACGGTAATGAATCACTATACAGGCTTTTGCTAGACAATGATTTCTGAGTTCACTATTCATGCAGTCTACCCAATCATAAAGCCTATAGAATCAAAGTACAAGTTGAGTCTTCTTAACCCAAAAACCTGAAATGCTTCAAAATCTAAAACTTTTTGAGCACTGACACAAGGCTCAAAGGAAATGATTATTGGAGCATTCTGAATTTTCAATGTTTGAATTAGGTATACTAAACCAGTATGATGTAAATATTTAAAAATTTGAAATACAAGACTTCTGGTACTAAGCATTTTAGATAGGAGATACTCAATTTGTATTCTCATACTTAAAGTTACACTGAATATTTGAAAACTATTATTAGAACAATGTATATGCTCTACAAAATAAAAGATAATTTTATAACATGTCTTGATTTAAGTGACTTATCCAAGATTTTTCAAAGAAGCTTGGTTGGAAAAATAACATGGAGGTTTATTCATTTTTGTTTCGTGATCCTAAAAGAAGAATTCCTTTTATTGAGGTATTAGTATCAAGCCAACTAGTGAGTTATAAGCATATACAATACTGATTAAGATAACTTATATAAGATACACTTATATCATCATGGATTGTGAAAAGAAAAGAAAAAAAGAATTCCAAACCAAGAAGGGTATCAAATTGGAAACTATTTCAAGACTCTTCCAAAGGCATTAATTACTATTTTAACAGTAAATGACACTGAGTAGATAGTAGTCTTTCACTGGCAGAGTAAATGGCCAATACATCCTAGCCTTTACTTATATTCTGCCCCTCTCTTTTATGAACTCTGTAATTACAAATACGTATTCACTCAACAAACAATATATTAAGCCTCTAATACTGCTCGAGGCTGGAGAAATGGTAGAAACCAAGAATAGAAAGTCTCCACTGAAATCTAAGAAACATCCAAGACTAGTTGCTTCTGATTTTTACTCTACTTATATTTTAGATGAACTAAATATATTTCTTTTTTTTTTCTTCTAGAGACAGGCTCTTGCTTTGTCACCCAGGCTGAAGTGCAGTGGTGTGATCATAGCTCACTGCACACTTGAACTCTTGGGCTCAAGATATCCTCTTGCCTCAGCCTCCCAAGTAGCCAGGACTACAGGCATGCATCATCATGTCTGGCTAATTTTTTTTTTTTTCTAGAGATGGGGTCTTACTATGTTGCTGAGGCTTCTTGAACTCCTGGCCTCTGGTCATCCTACTGCCTTGGTCTCCTAAAGTGTTAAAATTACAGATGTGTGGCTTGAAGTATAGTCCTTTGTATTAACTATTTAGATTTTACTGAGACTATTGTGCCATGATATTATCACTGGAAAAATCCTATCAAAGCATATAAAATATATTTTTTCCAGAAAGTGAAAGTCATTAAGTGATACAATGCTCATAGTGATGGTTTAGGAAAAATTACTCATGTAAAGTGAAATAGTGAGAACAGAAAACTCAATGACAAGTCAGGCACAGTGGTGTGAACCTATAGTTCCAGCTACTCGGGAGGCTGAGGCAGGAGGATCACATGAGCCCAGGTATTTGAGGCCAGCCCAGGCAAGATAGCAAGACTCTGTCTCTAAAAAGAAAATAAAACTCAAGGACAGACATTTTCTTTATTTTATATATGTTAAAGCTCAAAGGAATTCTATTTTAAAAAGACAAATTCATAAATTTATTATAATATCTCCAATGTATTATAAAGAAAAAGTAACAAGAATTTTCTTCTAGCAGTAGTTCCATCTCAACAAGATTGATTTTATCATGTATTTCCTGGCAAAATAACATAAATTAGTAACAATTATATAAATACTGATTTCTTCAGGATTCTAGCAGATTAATGCTACAAGATTTTAGACCCACCACAGAGAAACTACACTTAAAATATTAAGTCCATAAAAGTCACTCTACATGCAGGAACCTTTAGGGAACTTCGGCTTGTCATTAAAGCATATGTTTACATATGGAATTGATTTTCCTTCAGCGATGATAAATGTGACTTCCTCCAAATATTCTTGGTTAACCTTGCAACCTTGCATTTATTTCTGAGATGGCTAAGTAGTGGAGCAACCTTGGGCTATGAACCCAACTGGCCCACAGGGGTTACCTGTTACTTCATCCTTAATAACACCACCAACTAACTTGAGTCAAAGACTAATATACTAAAATGTAAACATTATGACAATACTTATTTTGGTGACCTCAGCATGTTAAGGAGGGATAAATGTAAAGATTTCATTCAATTGTGGACTTGTGAAGTCTTAAAGAACCTCAGAATTTTGTAACAGATGCTGTCTCAGAAATAGTCTTGCCTAAGAATAAAAAGGATCAACAACTTGTCAAAGGTCCAAGATTAGTAGGGTAAATCAGGGCTCCTGAGAACTTGATGTTTATAAGGAATAATGGAATGATTTGTACACAAAATTACAAGGCATGATTGTAATCTGCCTCATTGTATCAAACATGTCATTACTTCCTCACATTGGCTAACCAAGTACAAAGCAATCCTCTATTTCAGAGTCACAAAGTTCACAAAAGTAGTAACATTTTTTGCTCTATAATTACCTCTGTTCTCCTCCTCCATATAAGTTTCATTCAGGAACAGCTCCTTCATAGAATGAGCATATGGACTGCCAACTGGTGTTCTAACAAGCACACATGCTCCCTCAGGATGCTGTTTGCTAGTCCCACACTCTTTTCACTGAATGTCAATGGATTTACCACTACCTTTAATGATTAGGCTGTTGAACAAATTTACCTTCCTTATATCAAAAGGCTAAAATTTTGTATCATGTCTAGATTGTTCTTAATTATAAACAAACAAGGTGTAGCCAAAGCAAGAACTACAAAGACTTAAATCAATGCCCAAACTCCCCAAAACCCAAACTTTTAACTTACCAAAAGTTTTTTGCTTGGAACTGATGGCTTTCTATGCATGCAATAATGGTTTGCTGTCCATCTATTTTTTTGCCATACACCTTATTGGCAAAGAAAACAAGCATAAGAATGAATTTAGGGCCATGGAATGCCCATTTGAAACATCTATAAAATACTGCAAATTGTACAGTACTTTGACAGGAACACATAAAATACAAAGTAGGCCATCATTCCAATATAGTAGCTAGAAAAACATGTTCTCAAATATTCATACCTAATCAAATTATTAGACCACAAAAGAGGACATTAAATGAAATATAATTTATTAAAATTGATTATACTCTAAAATATTTACGAACATTCTAGATAATCTACTTTCATAAGTAGATAATTTATTTTAAACATACAGATGCTAATCTAGCTGTTTCCATGCAAGTAAAAACTGGACCTGGCTTGTGATTATCATCTTTGTTGACTTCACTATCTTAGGGACTACTGTTTCTCTAGTCACTTTAAAGTATTGGAACAAACGAATTTACTTATAACTAAGAAAGGTTGTTAAGAGAATGCCTGTGATGTATCACAATGTTACTTCACCCCCTGCCTACAGCTTTAAAATAACTAATTTGTGCCTTTCAATCCTCTAGAACAAATGAGGACTCTCTAACAAGTACTCTCTTACTCTTATTGAGTTACTCCTCCAAAACAATCCTGATGAACAAGTTATAATGCAAGTAATATATAAGATATTTAAGGTTATGGTGCAACATTTCTCAAATAATTAGAGAGTTAGATACTTAAGCAGACCATATCAATTTCTGTCCTAAGAAACTTCCAAGAAAGAAATGGGATATGCTATTGGTGATGTTAATAATGTTGAGAAAGCAGGTATAAACTGGCATATATGGTAGTGTTAGGTTGGAGGAGTAAGCGGAGGTCGCATACACGGGGTCTTTAAGCCACCTTCAAAAGCCTGGGCTCTAAGTGCTATGGGAAATCTCTGAAGGATTTCAAGCAGGAATTTTGATGAACCGATCTGCATTTCAAAAGATCACTCTGGTGATGGAAAAGGCCACTGAAGCACAAATTGGGGCTTCCAAAAAAGCTTGTCAGGGTACAAATAATATTATGAAATTAAGAAAAAAGAAATTTATTCCTACTACCATATGTTGCATTTCTTTTTCTTTTTTTTCTTTTTTCCTGAGACAAGCAAGGTCTCACTCTGTCGCTCAGGCTGGAGTGCAGTGGTACAATCTCAGATCACTGCAACCCCTGCCTCCTGGGTTCAGGTGATTCTCTGTCTCAGCCTCCTGAGTAGCTGGAATTATAGGCGCCCACCACCACACCCAGCTAATTTTTGTATTTTTAGTAGAGACGGGGGTTCACCATATTGGTAAGGCTGGTCTCTAACTCCTGACCTCAGGTGATCCACCTGCCTTGGCCTCCCAAAGTGCCAGGATTCAGGCATGTGCCACTGCACCCAGCATGTATTTCTTGAAAATATGAAAAAAGGCTGAATCTATGAAAGAACCACACAAAAAACACAAGAAATCTAACTGTAAAATACACAGGCTCACATCTGTAATTCCAGCACCTTGGGAGGCTGAGGCAGGTGGATCACGAAGTCAAGAGTTCAAGACCAGCCTAGACAACACAGTGAAATCTGGTCTCTACTGAAAATACAAAAACAATAGCGGGGCATGGAGATGCATGCCCGTAATCCCAGCTACTCGGGAGGCTGAGGCAGGAAAATTGCTTGAACCGGGACCTGGGAGGTGGAGGATGCACAGTGAGCCGAGATCATACCACTGCAATCTAGCTTGGGCTACAGAAAGAGACTCCATCTCCAAAAAAATAAAAAAAATAAAAATAAATAAACACATTTTACTTCCAAGTAATTTTGTTTCTGTAATTTAATAAATATAAATTTGGTCTAAACTTATTGAGACGAGTCATGAACATAAGATTACATTATCTCACCATATCATGCTCCTTTAATCAACATATTAGAATTTCTACATGGATTTAAATCAAGGTACAACCATTTCTGCATTTTAAGCCATCCTATTATATCTATTTATTATCCAGAATTTCTTGAAAAAACAGTAAAATTCTTAGAAATATATACTTTAAGAAAAAATGACAGATTACACACTGTCAATTATGTAAGTTACTGTAAATTTTGGGAGATTACTAAAGACTCACATTTACATAAAACACACACACAAAGCTGCTACCGATGACTTACAGTGCAGACTCCATTCGGGTAATGTTCTTTTACATAAGCTCGCAGAGCAGTTTCTACTGAAGTTCTCCATGATTCAATTGCATTTTCTACTTCACAGGGCCTTGGATCAGTTGCCTCCTTTCTTAAGTGATCAAATTTAAAACAGATTCTGTTCTTTGGATCCAAAAACTTTCCATTTCCCAAGTCGCCATGTTCTGTTATCAATACCTTTGATGATGGAATGAATTTGGGAAACAAAATAGTAAAACAGCATTTCAGTACTGATACATCATAATATATACTCATTTAAGCTTCTTCCTTAAAACTAAAAAACAATCCTACTCCAAGCGTATATTTTAACCATATGGTATGACTATTAATACTTCAAATGAGTTGAGTATACAATAAGGTTACTCTCACCCAGTGCAGATCAGATTTTCTCGCAATATAACTTCCAGCTACTGGTGAAAAAAATGCAACCTCTAAAAACACTGTTCAAGTTGATTTGCTGTTTTGAGAACTCTTAACAGTTTACAATGTCTGATACCGGACTCCAGTTCCTCAAACTGCAGAAGTTGTAAGAACCTCCAATCTAGGTGGTTACATGAATGATTTTAGTCTGGTGTGAATCCTCTTCGGTGTGTCCCCTGCCTTGCTCCTGGGCCCACAATCTTACCTACTCTAAAGTATCTGCTTCTTCTTGCTTCTTAAAAACTACATTGACAGCTGTTTTTAATTGACTTCTAAATATTTAAAAACATAATTCATTTATGTAAATTTAAATTACACATCCACAAAGCATATCATATAATCTGATATTTTGTGCTTTATTTAAAAAATTTCTCCTTTCCTTTCCTTGCAGTTCTCCCAGTCTTTGACTCCTTAGCTACAGTGGGACTTATCCATTCCTCTGATGTAAATCATGCTAACAATACAGGATATACTCTTCTAAATCTTTTTCCTAATCATAAAATCTTACAGATAAAGATATACACATGCCTACATTAGCATACAAAGTTTTTTGGTCATTATTATACTACACTTGATCTTAGCTAAAAGGCCAAGAAGCAACTGGTCATTATTTTACAAGAATTGGAAGAAAATGTGTGTGTACGTGTACACACACACACACAAACACACACACTCTCTTCTCTGCATCTGGCTTCTTTCAACATAAACATCCTATGGAAATCCCTCAAAGTCAACTGATATATTTCTCACCATTCTTTTAAATGGTTGCATAATGTCTCATGATGTGATTATAACATAATTTAATCTGCCAATCCACTACTGATGTTCCATCTCTTTATTTCTGGGCTGTTTTCTTTTTTGGGGAAAGGAGGAACACATTAAAAATGGTGAAATAAGACCGAGTGTGATGGCTCACATCTATAATCCTAGTGCTTTGGGAGGCTGAGGTAGCAGGATGGTTTTAGCTCAGAAGGTTGAGACCAGCCCAGGCAACAAAGTAAGACCTCATCTCTACAAAAAAACTTATTTTTAAAAATTAGTCTGTTGTGGTGGCATGTGCCTGTAGTCCCAGCTACTCAGTCCAGGAGATTGAGGTTGCAGCGAGCTGTGATCATGTCACTGCACTCCAGCCTGGGACAGAGCAGGACCCTGACTCAACAACAACAAAAAAGGTGAAATAAGAATTGCTGTAGATATATTTTAACATACTGATGTTTTTATTTCTATTGGATACTTTTATTTCTATCGGATAAATTCCTAAGCAGTGGTGGTGGGGACAGCAGGTATTATAATTTTTAATATATACTCCTGTGACAATCCAAATTTCTACATATATGTCTTTAACCATATCATCACCAATGATAGACATTATAGCTCTTTTTTTAGTCTGATGGGTAGAAAATGTATCATTTTAATTCCACTGACTACTGATAGAACTAACTCTTTTCATATTTGTGGGTCATTTGCTCTTTTGTGAGCAAATATATTAAAATATTTTTTATCTAGTGTCTTTTTCATATCAATTTATAAGAGTTATTTGTTTAAGACATATTTCCTTCTACAGTTGAAAACATTAATGTCCATCTTTTATACTTTCTGGGTACAAAGTGTTACTTAAGATGG
Source organism: Aotus nancymaae (assembly GCF_030222135.1). Classification (NCBI taxonomy): domain Eukaryota; kingdom Metazoa; phylum Chordata; class Mammalia; order Primates; family Aotidae; genus Aotus; species Aotus nancymaae. Next base: position 39,573,790 of record NW_026988413.1, read on the forward strand.
TCTCCCTACCCCTATGTTGCACATGTAGACTTGTATTTTCTTCTAAAATTTTAGTCATTTTTCACATTTTTAAACCACTTGAAATCTATTTCTGTATACAGTATGTGACAGAGGTCTAATTTAATTTTCTTCTTGACAGAAAACAGTTATGCCAATATTTGTATAAAATATTTTGTATATTCTGAAACTAAATTCTGGTTCTCTATGCTGCTCTACTGATTTTTTGTCTACTCTATGTACCACCACATTTACTTAACATTGGCTGTAAAACAACTTGTACTGCCTGGTAAGGCAATTCTCCCTCCCTGTGCTTAACAGGTTTTTCACACACACATACACACACACACACGTATTTTTCTTGGTTATTTCAAGCATGTATTTTTTTCCACATAAATTTTATGAAAAATATTGACCAGTTAGAAAAACTAATCAGGATTCTAATTCAAATGGCATCAAATCCATATATTACTTTTAAAATAATTTAGTTTTCTGTCTAAGAACGGAATTTAGTGCACCTTTCCATCGGTCAGATCCTGTTTTATGTGTTTCACTATTTTCTTTTTAAAATTTTAAGTTCAGGGGTACATGGGCAGGTTTGTTACATAGGTAAACTTGTGTCATGCGGGTGTTGCACTGATTATTTCATCACCCAGGTATTAAGCCTAGTATCCATTAGTTATTTTTCCTGATCCTCACCCGTCCTCCCATCCTTCACCCTCTGATAGGCCCCAGTGTGTTTTGTTCCACTCTATGTGTCATGTGTTCTCATCATTATCTCCCACTAATACGTGACATGTGGTATTTGGCTTTCTGCTAAGATATTAGTCTGTGTTAGTCTGCTAAGAATAATGGTCTTCAGCTCCATCCATGTTCTTGCAAAGGACATAAAGCTTGTTCTTTTTCATGGCTGTATAGTATTTTATCATGTATATGTGTCACATTTTCTTCATCTAGTCTATCACTGATATTTAGATTGATTCCATGTCTTTTCTATTGTGAATAGTGCTGCAATAAACATATGCATGCATGTTTCTTTATAACAGAATGAATTTATATTCCTTTGGGTATATGACCAGTAATGGGATTGCTGGGTCAAATGGTAACTCTGTTTTTAGGTCTCTGAGGAATTGCCACACTGTCTTCCACAAAGGTTGAATATACACTGCCATTGACAGTGTATAAGTATTCCTTTTGCTCCATAACCTCACCAGCATCTGTTACTTTTTGACTTTCTAATAGCCATTCTGATTGGTTTGAGATGCTATCTCACTGTGGTTTTGACTTGCATTTTTCTAATTATCAGTGATGCTGAGCTTTTTTTTCATATGCTTGTTTGGCCTCAAGTATATCTGCTTTGGAAAAGTTCATGTCCTTTGCCCAGTTTTTAATGGTTTTTTTTTTTCTTTTAAATGTAAGTTCTTTATAAAAGATGCCAGATATTAAACCTTTGTCAGAAGCATATTTTGCAAAATTTCTCTCCCATTCTGTAGGTTGTCTGTTCACTCTGTTGATAGTATCCTTTGCTGTGCAGAAGCTCTTTAATTAGATCCCTTTTGTCAGTTTGTGCTTTCGTTGCTTGAGAAGACCGTCATTATTTTCTGCATAATCTTATGCCTTTTTTTTGTGAAGTTTATTCCTATGGTAATATATAATTTTTACCATTATTTTAAATGGAATTCCCTGCCCTACTCTGACCCCCACCATTTCTAGTTTCAGGTACTTACTTGCTGTAATAAAGGACAGCGAATGAGTTTTGTATCCTGACCTTAAATTCAGATAGCTGTTTTTTCGGTTGGGGATTATATTACTAGAATCTCTTGGTATTCCTAAATATATAAATCATGTCACAAAGAAGTTTTCTTTCCCATCCGTACAAGTTCTCAAGTTTTTGTCTTATTTGCTATACCTCCATTTATGACAAATGATAATGCTAAGCAGGCATACCTAGCTAATTTTACATTTTAACTAAACTTGTTTTAGTGTTTTAGTTTATGATATTTACTATGAACTTTTGTTAACAAAAAGTTCTATTTTGTTAACAAAAAATGTCTATTATCTTTAAGAGGTTTTCTTCAATTCTCTATTTTACCAGAATTATTGTTTTTAATGAGAAAATGGCTACTGAATTTCTCAAATCCCTTTTCACTGTCCATTGATACATCGTAAGATTTGTCTTTGATTTGTTAATATGTAAGACCAGTGTACTGTCTTACATGGAACCATTTTTGCATTTCTGTTAAAATTCTATTTAGTTTTGGTATATTATTCTTTGGATATATTTCTAAATCCTATTTGTTAGTACCTTACTTAAAGTTTTAAAATCTATAGTCCCTGTAAAGTTAGTATACTCTTTACCTTTTTATCTTTTTAGGTTTAAATATTTAATTTAAAATCATGCTAGGTTCATAAAGTGACTGTGGAGGCTATCCAACATTTTTAAAAGATCCAGCAAATTTTCTTACAGGAATTTATTCCAAAAAATAATGGTTAATATAAGAGGTATAAAGATGTTTAATATGGCATTGTTTATAGTAGTAAAGCAAAAAAAAACAAAACAAAACCCAATTCTTCCCAAAGACAAAATAAATTTTGAGATTAATACAATGAAACACTATATAGCTTTGTATATACACACACATATCTATACATAAGCTTAAAATTTCCTTCAGTTACATGCCACCTTCTAGCCTAGTTTTTGCTTGTCCCCCATAACTATGACTGCATATTACATAATGAATAATGCCAAATAAAAGCTTTGACAGGTTTAGCTACTAAGAACTTTCTGTTATGTTCTTTCTTAACTACTTTCGCTTATGTTTTACCTATCAGTTTTTCTTCATGGTGTTTTACATAAATTGTGCTTCATGCAAGCATGATATGCATTCATACAATTATTATTTATTTAGAAACTCAACCAAAAAAAAAATGCTAGTGATCTTTTGTGGCTTTTCTTAGCTTAGCAAACCTAATTTGTATTTTGGAAAGAAGAGGTTTAATAATTACTAAATGCTAAATTACTCACATGAAGAACTGATGAATTCCAGAGCAACCAAATTATGATATAAATCTACTAACATATATCCTAGACTTTGGATTAATATAGAATTGATTTTTTCCTATAAAAAATAAGAAAGTAGATTTAAAGTAATTATTTACTAAAATCTTAAATGAATTACATCTGAGTATTTCTAAAAGGGATTTTCTGCTAACAGCATTACTGGTATCAACAAAAGAAAGTAAAACTTCAATTGCTTTGCCCGTAAGTGGTTATGATTAAAACATGAATGATTTGAAGCATACCACTTCACAGCTCTTGCAGGATACATCAACAGTTACAAACAAAATCAAGAATAGACAGTTACTATGCTTATATGAAACATACCTGATCTTCGTAACCTTCAATTTTTACTGGTGTAAACTGGTCCAAGTTATACTGTGCAAATGCACTGAAAAAAAGAAAATGGCAATTACTTAAAATTATATATTTAATGCTTTTTAAAAACAATGGTCAAAAAATTCACCCATCAATATAAAGTCTCTTCCTACGTTGCACATGGCAAAATAAATAAAATTATAATAATTCTCCATTATTGAACTTATACTAACTACAAATATTCACATGGCTATTTTAAAAACTGATTGATGATGTCCAGCTTTCAATGTTTGGCAAAATAAAATTAAAACAGTAAATAGTTTCAACTGGCTTTTTCCTTCAAGACCCTGAAAGTAAATGTTATTGTTAAGACACGCTTGGTAATTATTCAAGTATACATTTAGTATACCAGGAAACAGACTAGGTGCTGGTAAGAGATGCAAAGAATACTTAGATATATTCTCTGATTAAAAGGCTTACGGGTGAATAATGGAGATAATGAATAAAATAATCATAACACAAAGTAGAAAGCATCATAAGAGAATTACCAATGAAGCACCGCAGAGAATGCTTTAAAAAAAAATAAGATTACATTCTGTTGAGGCAATAGTGAGAAGAGAATTGGGGTAATTTCTTAATAACTGTGATACTGAAAAACTGAATAGGCTCTGGTTTATGGAAATTGGAGGAACAGGCAGAAAAGAGTAGAGGGACTGTACGAGCAAAATGCCTGAGAAAATACGTTAGGTCCAACATCACAGAAAGCACCAAGCTCAATGCCTGGCACATAACGGGTGTTCAGTTATATTTACTGAAATGAACTGAAAGGCTCTGAATGATGGAATAATTACTTTATTTGGGAGGCAGAGCAGAGTCACAGAAGCTTTTTGAGAAAGGAGAACACAGAAGCACTTCTAAAGAAGAATAATTTGGCAGCAGTGTATATGATGAATTGGGCAGTGGAGCAACTAGAGCCAGAAAAAGCAGTTAGGCAGTTGCTAAGGTTAAAAACCGCAGAGTGTGAGCTAGGAAATGGTGATGAGATGGATTCAAGAATAAAGCTACTCTCTTTCCTAAGAGTAAAGAATAATACATTACCATATATATGTGTAGAAAAAATTCTCAACAGTATAAAGTATTATCTAAAAATTTTATTTTAAAAATAAATCTATAATCTGGGAAATCGCTGTCACTTAACATAAAAGATATTGAGTATTTCAAAACTCAGAAATATATATCTAAACTTAATCTACTTGGGAATATTCCAGATTATTCTGGATGGCCAGGTGTCCACTGAATTTTCAAGTATTAGCTCCTGAGTCTCCTTCAGGAAAAAAAGCTTGGTTGAACAAAGCATTATTGATGAGTTAATAGGAGACTAGTAAATGTAGACATAGCAAAACAGAGTTAAATTGTTAGCTGGCAAATGCTTGACACTGCAGGTTCAAAAAAGATGGAAGTGAATACAGAAGTGCATGAGGGTCAGAAAGAAAAAAGAAGCTATTCACTTCTGATTTTCCTAATTCAAGAAGACTGTAATTTTCCTAAGAATAAACTCAATACAGCCAGGGCATTATTAATTCTTAAATGGTTTATCCCAAAAAGTATGTTTTTTTTTTTTTTTTTTTGAGACGGAGTCTCACTCTGTTGCCATGCTGGAGTGCAATGGTGCTATCTCAGCTCACTGCAACTTCTGTCTCCCTGGTTCAAGTGATTCTCCTGCCTCAGCCTCCCAAGTAGCTGGGACTATAGGTGCGCGCCACCATGCCCAGCTAATTTTTGTATTTTTCGTAGAGACGGGGTTTCACTATGTTGGCAAGGATGGTCTCGATCTCTTGACCTCGTGATCTGCCTGCCTCGGCCTCCCAAAGTACTGGGATTACAGGTATGAGTCACCATGCCCAGCCCCAAAAGTATATTTTAAACTAAATCACTTAGAATTTTGGATTCATTTTCCAGTAAGGTCATATTTAAGTAAGTTTAAATATTTAAATAGTAATTTGGTCCCAGGTTGGAACAAAAGCCTTATATTGCCCATAATATAAAATATCATCCACTTCTTTTTTTTTTTTTTTTGAGACGGAGTCTCGCTCTTGTTACCCAGGCTGGAGTGCAATGGCGCGATCTCGGCTCACCGCAACCTCCGCCTCCTGGGTTCAGGCAATTCTCCTGCCTCAGCCTCCTGAGTAGCTGGGATTACAGGCACGCGCCACCGTGCCCAGCTAATTTTTTTTTGTATTAATAGAGACGGGGTTTCACAATGTTGACCAGGATGGTCTCGATCTCTCGACCTCGTGATCCACCCGCCTCGGCCTCCCAAAGTGCTGGGATTACAGGCTTGAGCCACCGCGCCCGGCCAAATATCATCCACTTCTAACTTGGTAGGAGGAGATAGAGGAAGAATTGGAAATCTGAAAAGGAGATAAAGAATATGAAATAGGTAGAATTTTATCTTAAAGGCTCAAAACAAGTTAAATGGTGACAATTACACAGTACAGTGGAAAAGGTATTCATCTGGGAGTCCTTCATAAAGGTCATATTACTGATTTTTTTAAAGCCTTCAAATGTTCTAACAATAAAGTCAGAGAAATTTTTCCCATTAGTCAGGATTTTACATATTGGGTATTAGACTAGGATGAAAAGTAGCTGATTGGATGGATACTAAACATTCTTTGTAAGAAAGAATACATTATTTCATCATTTTCAAATGAGTGGAGAATTGTAAGGCTCTCGGTCTCCAGATCTTATTTTGGGAGGAGAAGTACGGAGAGAATCAATTATTTCTCTGAAATCCCAGGACAGCTGTGAAAAGTCACGACTGGGGTCACTGGTCCAAAGATGATGTATTAAGATTTAAAATTGTCTAGTTCTTTAAATCACTCAAAAAGTCAGTGAGCAGGTATGTGTCAGGTACTATGTTAGGCATTTATGAGTAAATAACTCTCCCAACTTTAAAAGATCTCAAAAGCTATTAGGGTCAAATATATAAGAAAATGCAAAATCTATATAAAAATGGTAGCAACCACAATTTCGAAGTAATTTTTTCCAACTTTGCAAATGTCAAAATGTAATATTAAGTGAGTGTGTAAGCCACTGCTAGAGATACAATGAATAATTTCATGTCATAGTTGTACCTCTAAGTCCTTCTGAGATAAAAAATATTTTTCTTCTAGCCTAGTATATATGTATGTGTGTGTATATATATGTAATCATATACATTTCAACTTGATGTGCAAATATCTAAGTCAGATATATAATACCTATGTCAGATATATTAAATACACTTTTAGGCCAGGCACTGTAGCTCATGCCTGTAATACCAGAACTTTGGGAGGCTGAGGCGGGCGGATCATGAATTCAGGAGTTCGAGATCAGCCTAGCCAATATGGTAAAACCCTGTCTCTACTAAAAATACAAAAATTAGCCAGGCATGGTGGTGCATGCCTGTAGTCCCAGCTACTCAGGAGGCTGAGGCAGAAGAATCACTTTAACCCAGGAGGCAGAGGTTGCAGTGAGCAGAGAATGTGCCACTGCACTCTAACCTGGGTGACAGAGTGAGACATCGTCTCAAAACAAAAAACAAAAAAACACACTTTTAAAACATCTCTCATTTTCCCATGTCATTTTAGTTAGGTTAGTATAATATATAATACTTACTGGGCTGCTCCTTCCCTGAGAAGATTGTCATTATTAAGCAGTAACCGAACATCTGCAAAACAAATCATGTTTTCTACATTATTATTTTTATATGTTTCAAGAATGTAATGAATGCGGATTGTTTTGGTGATGTATTAACACCTCCCACCCCAAACACAAGTAAGATCAAAATAACACTCTGATGACCAAAATAACCACCACACACCATAATATTAAAAAAAAATTTAAAAAGGTTTTGGTCAGTAAATAAGGAGGAGAATGAAATAGAAATACATACTCCTTTACACCCTTAATAGTCAATACAGGCAGACTGTGCAGGACGGCTTCAAATGTGGTCCAACGCGAATCCGTAAACTTTCTTAGGACATTATGAGATTTTTTTTTTTAAGCTCATCTGCTATTGTTAGTGTTAGTGTATTTTGTGTGTGGCCCAAGACAATTCTTCTTCTTCCCAAGTGTCCAAAAGATTGGACACCCCAGCTGTATGCAGTATTATCTCCAAGGAACTAAAGGGAAGATAAGCTACACTGGAAATATGGTATATTAAAGTCTGCAGAAAAGATTTAGGATTATTCTTATTTTTATTGAAAAATCCAAGCACTATGTAAAACATAAAAGAAAAAAAGTCACATATAGCTCTCACCAAAAAAGCCAAATTCTTTTCTAGTCTTAGTGTATTTTCTTTCATTATTTTTCCTAAGCACCTGGCTATTTTACTTAGTTGCAATTATAAAGTACATAATAAAATGTATCCTAATTTTTCATTAGATGAAAATAACACAAACAACCTAAATATCATCCATTAAGAAACTGGTTAAATGTAAAAAGACTACAGTTCTTTATATCATAGAGTGTGAAACTAGGCAGCCATGAAAAATAATGTACACTTATATTTATCAACATGGAAATACATTTGTAATATAACCAGGAAAGGAAAAATTTGGTATATATAGTACCATCATATTTATGTATTGTTAAATATACTTGCCAGTTGAGAGATGTTTGAAGTAATTCATTTGAACAATGGGGTGTTTAGATTCTTTTTTGTACTGTGGAAAGTTTAGAATGACTAGGAATCATTTTTACAATAAAGCCATTTCAAAAGAAAAAAAACCCACTACCTATTCACATACCTCACCTCTTTTCAGCAATGGTTCCTTATTTAAAAAACAGTATTGTTTGCTAACCACTGAAATAATACTATTTTAATTTTGAAATTAACTGATTTTAAACAATGGATGCTTCTGCCTAAAAAACATAAATTTATAATTACTATTATTTTTATCCCACAAAGTGGGAAGTTCTATTTGATAAATGATTCTTTCATCGTCAATATTTTAAACATAACAATGAACAGTGGTATTGCATGGAGAGTATGTCTATTCTAGTTTCAAACAGGTAAATGATTGAAAAGTAAGATCTATTTGATCAATTAGCTCTATTCTAGAAAAAAATAATAAATTCATGCTTTTATTGTAATAAGAGTAGAAGAAATAAAAAGAGGATAATTTGAATGAAATAAAATATTATTCTTAAAGAAGAATCAAGCTGTGGTTCTAAGCCAGGCAACACATAAACCACAGGGTAGAGGATAGGTTTAAGGAACATAGATTTCAGAGCCCTAGTCCAGATCTATGACTACATGTTTGAAAATGAAGACCAGAAATCCATGTTTCAATAATTCTAATATAGCCTAGGAAACAGCATTTGGGAACCATCTAACCATTAAGGTTTTATTAACTTTGTAATTCTAAAATATTGTGGTGCTTCTTGGAATCATTCTGACAGATGCTGTGGTTTTCAATAAAAATAGAAAATAATCACATTCACAAGATATTTCTCTTAAAATATTTAATTCTTTTCTAACTTTTTTTTTTTTTGGCACAGAGTCTTACTCTGTCGCTCCAGCTGAAGTGCAGTGGCACGATCTCGGCTCACTGCAACCTCTGCCTCCTGAGTCTGAGTAATTCTGCCTCTGCCTCCTGAGTAGCTGGGATTACAGGCATGCACCACCATGCAGGCTAATTTTTGTATTTTTTTTTTAAAGTAGAGACAGGGTTTCACCATGTTGGCCAGGCTGGTCTCGAACTCCTGACGTTAAGTGATCCACTGGCCTTGTCTTCCCAAAGTGCTGGCATTATAGGCAAGAGCCACTGTGCAAATATCTATGGCCTTTTCCCTAACTCTTAAATATTCTTTCAGTTAAAATTCTATAGATAGATCCTATTCAAGCTTCTATAAACAGATAAATCTTATATTCTCCACTTCCATGCCACAGCTTACCCTCTACCCAGGCCTATTTAATAAGCTCATCCTAAATGCCCAAATTTACTACAACTCAACAGAGAATACATTAATTCAATGTCAATTTCAAATGAGACTTATGAAAGCAATTTCTAGGATCTATACATTCTTTTAGGACTTTCCTGATTAAATATGCAGGACATTTAACTCAAGGTAAGAAAAGTATGGAGAAAACTTTTCTCAAAATTCTAAATTATTCTTGGCTCTGTGAATTGTACAGTTTAGAGGCTACTGCTTTAGTGTAGTCTCACCATTATCAATTTAAGTTAACTTTTTGACCCTAAGGAGGAAGAGACTATCTTCTTTAATTCCCAGCCATCAAATGTATTAATGTATATGTAGGTTACAGAGGCTGGATATTAAAAGAGAAGTTAAATCTTACAGGAAGTAGTAGTAGTTCTGAATTCTCTCCAACTCCCCAATTCACTACATAAGGTTTTGTAGTTACATTAAACAGATTTTAATTTCCAGATTTTTTTTTTACAATGTCAATTTTCCATTCTGCCTTCTAAGTACAGGTCAGTGGTTAAATTTTAAAATGCACAAGAACTGCCATACGTAACCGTATGCACTAAGTGATATACTACTGTAGTTTGTCGATGACTTCAGGGATTTCAAGGGTAATTTTAACTATATACAACTTTTGCCTGACCTTTTGCCTTTCAAAACTAATCTTTCCTGAGGTGAGATTCCATTATATCTTTTCTTTGTCTGGTAGAGATGGGGGTCTCACTATGTTGCCCAGGCTGGTTGCAAACGCTTGGCCTCAAGCAATCCTCCTGCCTCATCCTCCCAAAGTGTGGGGATTACAGGAGTGAGCTACAGTGCCCAGCCCTAGATCTTATACTAAGAATAAAAGAAATTAAAATTCTTAAAAAACATTTAACTAGTTTATTCTGGAGTAGAATATATTAAGAAATGAAGCTGAAGAGCTCTGCGTTAATTCACTTTTAAGACATGGTAAAGTTCAAATATATAAGAAGAAGAAACAATAATACATTTATAGATAGCACTTGAAAACAATGTATTCTTCTAACTACTTAAGAAGTTTCATAAAGACATCACTACAGGCCATTTTTCTCTCAAGGATGCCGTTCTTACTGCTAAAGTGCAGCTATTGTTATAGTCTATGGCAACCAGGAGAACTTTACAGCAGTTTAAATTTCAGATCTATGGGTGAATAATTATAAAAAATGTCTGCCAGTGAAGTTTAAAGAAAGGCATACTGTGAAGTGATTTACAAGACATAATTTAAATAACAAATTATTTTTACATGGGCTTACGCAGGATGAAAATGTTTTTCCCCTTTTTCTTTTGGCTATTCATACTGATCTCATAGGATTTTCTTCAAAAGAAATAAAAATTCTTTTCACAATTCCAAAAAAATATATGGTCATGATGAAACATTTGTCGTCTTTGTCTGTTTTGAGACAGGGTCTCACTCTGTTGCTCAGGCTGGAGTGCAATGGTGTGATCTCGGCTCTCTGCAACCTCCTGGGCTCCAGTGATCCTCTCACCTCTTCCTCTCAAGTAGCTGGGACTATAGGTGCATGTCACCACACCTGGCTTATATCTATATATAATATAAGTATTTTTGGCAGAGAGGTTTCACCATACTGCCCAGGCTGGTCTCAAACTCCTGGCCTCAAGTGATCTGCCTGCCTCATCTTCCCAAAGTGCTGGTATTACAGGAGTGAGCTACCACACCTGGACTGTTTTCTTTTTAAACTATTTAAGGGTTCTATTGAAGAAATATCTACTATATGTGCTTATAGTTTTACTTAAGTAAAACAATTTACCAAAAATACTCTCCTTTCCCAGAATAAGGATATATTCTAGTCAGTGATATGAATAAAATTTTAGTCTTTAAAAGGGTTAATTTGCTAACAGAATTATCATATATAAATACATTATATTCTAGCCATTACAATATCCAGACTAACAAATTTTCATTGTAATTCAGAAAACATGGATTTTTCTGCATATTCTCCTTAGCTTATTTTGATTATTTTGGTTTTCTTTAAAAAAGAGGACTTGATATATCAAGCCTAGTGTTATCAAACACTCACCGTTAAAAACCTCATTAAATTCTCCAGGAGGGGCATGAATGATGAATTTTGCTGCTATACGCACCTAAAATATAAAGAAAGATATAAATGTTCCATATCATAGGCTTCTGCTACAATAAGCACAAAACATGCAAAATTATACTAATTCAAAGCTCTATGGAAAATGACTTAAGAATTTAAGGATAGTGACACTTGTTCACTCAATTGCCTTAAGATTACTACTGTTTCAATAATTTAATATAATCACAACACACAGGCTGAATGCATATAAAATATGTAATACAGTTAAAGATTCAAGGCTGCTAGCAGATAAACAATTTATTTTTATTTTTTCTTTTTTGAGACAGAGTCTCGCTCTGTTACCTAGGGTGGAGTGCAGTGGCATGATCTCGGCTCACTGCAACCTCCACCTCCAGGGTTCAAGGGATTCTCCCACTTCAGCCTCCCAAGTAACTGGGATTACATGATCATGCCACCATGTCCAGCTAATTTTTTGTATTTTTAGCAGAGATGAAGTTTCACCATGTTGGCCAAGCTGGTCTTGAACTCCTAACATCAAATAATCCACCCACCTCAGTCTCCCAAAGGGCTGGGATTACAGGCGTGAGCCACTGCACCTGGGCCATTTTATTTTATTTCATTTTATTTTTTGGAGGCAAGGTCTTGCTCTGTCAGCAGGCTGGAGTGCAGTGGTGTGATCTTGGCTCACTGCAACCCCTGCCTCCTGGGCTCAAGCCATCCTCCCGCCTCTGCCTGTAGGGGACTACAGGCATGTGCCACCATACCCGGCTAATTTTTTGTATTTTTGATAGAGATGTGATCTCACTATGTTACCCAGGCTGGTCTTGAACTCCTGAGCTCAAGGGATTTTCCCATCTCAGCCTCCCAGAGTGCTGGGATTACAGGCGTGAGCCACCGTGCCTGGCCAACAATTTCTTATAAGCAATTTTATTTCATCTAAAGTGAAAAAGAATCAATCACAAAATCTTGTATGTGTGAAAACAAGATGCATTTAGGTATATATAAAATGAAAAACAATGATACACATATTTGACTAGAAAGTCACAAAAAAAAAAAAAAAAAGGAGAGAAGAAAAGTCTAAGGTAAAAGTTTTAACATGAGACCTGACTAGATCTTAGGAATCTTAGGAAATCTTAGTTCAAAGATAAGTAGAAGATTAAATATTAACAGGTGTGCTAACAGGCATATATTAAGAGAATAAAGCCTATTTTGATAGAGATTAATCACTAATGAAAATGTATCTGAGAGGTTAAATGATATGCATAACATAATATTTTAGTGAAAGCACCTTACTTATGTATAAAAGCCATCTAATCACACCATTAAAATGTTCAATAGTACCAAATATGAAACGCATTTAATAAAGAGATTTTCCAAACAGGCTTTGTGTGAGCAACATGGCTGTTTATTCACCTGGGTGCAGGTGGGCTAAGGCTGAAAAGGGCGTTAGCAAAGGGTGGTGGATAGGAGTTGGTTTTATAGGCTGGGGCAAATTTTTGGGGGAGGGGGCAGGGGTGTTACAGAGTAAAATCAGTTACAGTGGTGGGGGTAGGGGCAAGGAATATACATTACCACAAGTTCAGTTACAATGGCAGGTGGGGTAAGGCCTAAGAGTAGTTAAGATGGCAGGGTGGGGTGAGGAGTATTCACATTATTGTAATAAGATGGCATGGATAATGGCGAATGCAGGCGGCGGGGTGGGGGGTGATCAGCTGAGGCAGGCAGGACTTTAGACTTTCTGAGTCCGGGCTTGCACATGAAGGCCTGACACATACTACATGGTACCTCTGAATAAGTTGAGGTAGTGTCCCTGAAAGTGTAGTCCTCAAGCAAACAGCCTCAACAGCACCTTGTCAAAAATGCAAATTCACTGGCCCCAGACCAAGTGACTGAATCAGAATCTCTGGGGACAGGTCCCAGGAAACACCATTTAAACAACATTTCCAGGTGATTTTTATGCACATTCCAGTATTCACTGTATGAAGGGATCATCCCTGGCAAAAACAAAGCCTTGATTTATTTTTATATCTACCACGTTGATAGCACTATCACTGCTTTGATGTAGAAACTAAAAATAATGGAAAGAAAAGGAAATGGCTGTGTATGTTTGTATTGTGATAACCTGTTTTCTACCAGCTAAAACAAACTCTCCCTTTCCCAAACTAAAAGCTGTTCAGGCTTTAGGCTGGCTTCTTGAGCCGGACAGACTCATCTTGGTTTCTTCATTTTAGTTATTTACTCCCAATTGAGTATGTAACTATAGCATGAAGCTGGGGGCTGACACTGGGCACCCAGGAATGTGTTTGTTGATAAGAGGCTGACTGAAGGGGTATCAGCAGAGCCTGGGAATTTGGGTGCAGTGAGCGCCCAAAGTCCCAGTATCTGTAAGTTGTATGTCTTTCATGACAGCTTTACCCCTTGCACCTGGCAATGTTTCATTTCTTATGTATCAGTTTTTCTTTTAACTTTTTTGCTTACTCTGCTTTTGTGAAAACTTTGTTTCAGCTAAGTTCCCCCCTCCCTGTTAAAACTAGTGTATAAAAGACCATCTAACTTTTTCTTTGGGGGCTGAGAGAATTTTGGGTGTTAGCCACTCTTGGTTACTGGCTCAATAAAGGACTCATAATTCAATCTCAGAGTGTGGCACATTCCTTGACTTGCTCAGGTACAACAGTATAGGTGTTATATGTGCATTCACATGCATTTAAGTACACAGAGTTTTAAGAGGAGAGAAACATGAAAAAAAGGTATATAGATGGCTAGAATTAAGATGTTCCTAGAGGTCACATGTATGACAAGGCCTTCAAAAGATTTAAGACAAAAGGAATTTTTGTACTTATGAACTTGAGAAGGAGCATTTTGTAATTAATAGAACTTTAGGTTCCGGAATCAGACTGACAGTTACCTGACCTCCTCTGTTTCAGTTACCTCACCTAAAAAGTGCATATAAAATAGTAACTAGCTCATAGAATTGTTGGGAAGAGTAAAAACTACCTCAAGTACTTGGTAAGCACTAATTTAAATACTATTTTTGTTATCATCTTATCGTCTTTTTGTTATCTATCTATTATCTGACAACAATCATAGGTTCTGCTTCAAACTTCTTAGTGTTCCAAACTAATGTTGACTGAGAGCTTCAGGGTGGAAGGAGGCAAGATTAGAGGGCTGGGACTTTTGACCCACCTCCTAACCTCCACTCCAAGGGAGGGGAGAAGAGCTGAAGGTTATGCTGATTATCAATCACCAATGGTTTAATCAATTATGTCTACATAATAAAGCCTCCATAAAAACCCATAAAAAGGGTTTGGAGAGCTTCAGAATAGCGGAACACATGGAGGTCCCTGGAGGGTAGTGCGCTTGGGGAGAGCATGGAAGCTCTGCTCCCCTCCCCCATACCTCATCTTATGTATCTCTTCGTCTGTAACCTCTGTAATATTCTTTATAATAAACTGGTAAATATAATTAAGTGTTTCCCTGAGTTCTGTAAGCCACTCTACCAAATTATTGAATAAGAAAAGAGGGTTGTGAGAATCTGGATCTATAGCTGGTCAGTTAGTAGTTCTAAATGTCTGGACATGTGACCGGTGTCTGAAGTGGGGGAAGGAGCAGTCTTGGAGACTGAGCCCTCTACCTGTGGGATCTGACTCTCTCCAGGTAGCTCCAGGTAGATGGCATTGGAGTTAAATTAGATGACACCCAGCTGGTGTCCACTGTAGAACTGGTTGCTTGATTTATGGTGGAAAACCCCTGCCCCTTCTGTGTTTACTTGTTCACAGAAGGCTTCTGTGTTGATGTTGTGCTGAGTGAGAGAACAAAAAAAAAAACATAGTTTGAATCTGTGTTTTGTCCACACACAGACATGAAACCAAAACCATGATCCACTAAAAAAACCCACAAAACTGATAAACTGGACTTAATCAAAATGTAAAACCTGCTCTGTGAAAGACTTCTGTTAAGAAAATCAAAAGACAAGCTACAAACTGGAGAAAATATTATCAAATTACATATTCAACAAAAAAATTTTATTCCAAATATATAAAGTACCCTCAAGACTCCAACAGTAAAACAGTAAGCAAAACACTTGAATAGACACTTCACCAAAGAGAATATATGTAAGGCAAATAAGTGCACAAAAAGATGCTCAATATCATTAGTCAGTAGAGAAATGAATACTGAAATCATGACATGCCTAATAGTATAGCTAAAATAAAAAGAACGTAACACTCAGTGCTGGTGAGGATGCAGAACAACTGGAGCTCTCATACGTTTCTGCAGAAATGCAAAATCATTCAACCAGTATGGAAAACAGTCTGGCCTTTTCTTATAAAATTAAGCAAGCACACACAATATGACACAGCAATCCCACTTTTAGGTATCTACCTTTCAGAAATGCAAACTTAAGTTCACATAAAAACTTACTCATAACTGATCAAAACTGGAAACTATCTACCACCTAAATGTCCATAAATGGGTGAACAGACAAATAAACCGTGGTATATCTACACAATGAAATATCACTCAGCAATAAAAAGGAACAAACCACTAATATGTGCGACAACTGGAATGAACCTCAGAAGCATTATGCTGAATGAAATAAGCCAATCTCAAAAGGTTACACAGCAATTCCACAGAATTCCCTATATATGACACTCTCAAACAATATTAGAACAATGAAGAACAGATGGATGGTTGCCAGAGGCTGAGGTGTGGGGAAGGGAAAGAATGTGACTACAAACAGAGATTGGGGGGAGGGGGGAACCAGGGAGTTTTGGGGTTAATGGAACCGTATTAGTATATATTTAGATTTTGGTAGTGGTTACACTGATCTATACATGAGCTAAAAATCATCTAAAAAGAGTACTTACTGTATGCTAATTGAAAAAATAAGTTTAATGTGTCTTCAAAACATATTGCTTCTGAAACAGTTAAGAGTACTATTAAAAGGTAAAATACAAATAACAATTAATTTTAAAAAGACAAGGAAAGAGTAGGTTATGGGTGACGGTGCATGCCAAACATACATTGGAGTCTATTATGATTACATAAATATCTTCATTTCTTTATTCCCTTTCTGCCCCTATCTGCTTCCTGTTGAGGTAAGGAGTTGTTAGGAAGCATTTAAACTAAAGTCTTGATCACTACCACAAGCAAGGAATTAAAAATGTGATAACATGTTTAATAAATAGAATCAAATACCTTTGAACACTTTTACAATTTTGAGGTATTTTTTAACACTCCTAACAACTTATACAAACACCACTCATAAAACCGGCTAAATTGAATTCCTGATAGCAAGCAGTATACATATAGGATATTTAGTAATGCATTTCGTTGAGCTTTAAAAATTTTAGCTGTTTCCAAAAAAGGCAATGTACCATTTAGAATTTTATTCAGTTCTATTTTGGGTTTTCACCAAGAAAGCAAAAATGATCTGTACTGCATTTTTATGCTATGAACTTATTTGCCCTTGCTGTTGCACTAAATGTACATAATAACCAAAAGGTGTTACTGGACTTCCACAACATTCAAAGTGAATAGTGGGTCAAAAGTACCACTAAGGATTGGGAGGTCAAGGGAGCAGACTGGCTGAAAACTCCAAACACAACTTGGATTAAATCAGCTATGCCTAAAATACTTTAATCTGGTTCTTTCTGAATTTCAAAAGGTAAGAATCTGACCTTTGGATTTCTCAGGCCCTAGACAATAGAAAGTGTGTCTCTCACAGTAAGGGTTTGACTGTCTTCCTAAGATACTGTTTAATCATCCAGGTATTTTCTATCCACTGTTACAGACTCAACATTCCTCCTAGTTGACTTTAATTTTAAAAATTATTTATTCTAGCTCATTTCTAAATCCAAAAAAGAAAAAAAGTCATACAAGTTAACAAGAAGAGGTCTCGAGAGTAGAATTTCTGAAAATAATTACAAGTGTATTTCCTTAAAGTTTATCTAACAACAAACATGGAGGGTAAATACATTCTATTTACCCTTGGGAATTATAGTTTTTTTTGAACAGACTAGTGAATTATTAGATACATTTCTAGGCCACTGCTACATCATTTTTCCCCTTATCTACCATCCTCCTCCACATGTTATTCTTCAAAGTCAATTCTGGACAAACTGGAGTCAAAATCATGGAAGAGTTATTACTTTTATTGTACTTTCAATCTAATTCTGGATTTTGGAGGCATGGTTATGTTGGGAATCAGTGGCTATAGGTGGGAGATTATCCCTCCATGATAAAGTCTCTGGCAGCTGAGAGGCAGATCTTATAACAATCACATCAAGAAGTATAGAGTAGTTTTGAAAGTTAACCTATATAGCCTTCAAGTATAACCTGAGCTAAATGCTGAAATTGTATTATTTTCTTTCTCTTGGTTCCAAACATTATGTGGTATAAAACATACACACAGGTAATAAATATAACATAAACAAAGTTCCATTCTATTCTTATAGAAGAGCACCATCACAAGTGACTAAAAAGTTACCTATACAGAAGATAAAAGTGGCGTGTTCAAAAAATATCCAAAATATATGTGAGCCCTGAGGAAAAAAAATAATTTCTGCCCATCAATTGTCTTGAGACAATACAAATGTATTACTAACTGTGAAACAGTATTTTTTCGTATTTTGTTTTTCTTATGGGCTTATTTTTTGTAAAAAAATAATAATAATTCTTCAAGCAACCCATTACATAATGATAGTAATGAATTGTAACCTATAGAACAAGACAAGAATCTATGAGTCCATACTGGCATAAAGAAATAAACGAACAAATGGGGGAAAATGAAAAGCACTTCATTATAGAATTCCAATTAATAAATGCAAAAGAAGTGACTGAATCAGAAAGTCACCTTGGGTGACCACCACAGTAATTCCTGCAGGCAAAACTCATCAAGGGAGGCTAAAATTGGTGGGAAGAATAAAACAACAACAGGATATTTACATGGTTTCTAAGTATTTTTCCATGTGACAATTACTAAAGAATAGTAACTTTACATTGAGAAAACTTGCCATACACCACCTTTACCAAATGATCAAAGTTATCAACAGAAATAAGAAAAACTGAGAAACTGACATCATGCGCCCCCTGAGAGTATATACTGAGAATACAACATTACTTCTGTGACACTCCTGCCAAAAATTCAAAGGCTGAATCTAATTATCAGGAAACATCAAACAAACTAAACTTGAGGGACAGCCTATGAAATAACTAGTGTGTACTCTTCAAAAAAGTTAAGGCTATGAAAAATAAACAATGATGAGAAACTGTTCCAAATTAAGCAAGACCAAAAAATTACAACAAAATTCAATGTGATTCTGGTTTAGATCCTGAACCCGGTGGGTGGAGGGGAGGGTGCATTAGTGATGTAATTTTAGTGACAACTGAATAGAGTCTGTAGATAACAGTATTGTATAAATGTTTAATTTTTCAAGTTTGAATAATTGTACTGTAGTTATGTAAGAGAATGCCCTGAATACAGTCAAGTATTTAAAGATTGGGGAAAAAAATTCCTGTACTCTGAGGTTGGGGCAGTTTCCTCCTATATTTTTTCTAACTTTAAAGTTTTGGTCTCAGTATTTAGTTCTTCAATCTGACCAGGAAGGACTTCTGTGTCTGATGTGTGATGGGGCTTTTATTATTATTATTATTATACTGTTATATGGATAAATAAAACATTCCAGTACCATTTGATAAAGTATATTTCTTTTCCCCACTGGATCAAAGAAAAAAAGGATCTTACATATTTAGTCCTATTTAAACAATAGAAATTATTTTTTGTCAGAGATATAAAAAACACATCTTACAGTGTAGTGAATTCCAAAAATCCTTCTGATAAGTATCCAAAGAAGTTAGCAGTCATCATTCAAGTAGTAATTGTTAAGAACGTGACTTCCAGCCAGGCACGGTGGCTCACCCCTGTAATCCCAGCACTTCGGGAGGCAGAGGCAGACGGATCATGAGGTCAGGAGATTGAGACCATCCTGGCAAACATGGTGAAACCCCGTCTCTACTAAAAATACAAAACTCAGCTGGGCGCAGTGGCAGGAGCCTGTAACCCCAGCTAACTTGGGAGGCTGAGGCAGAATAGCTTGAACCAGGGATTCGGAGGTTGCAGTGAGCTGAGATCGCGCTACTGCACTCCAGCCTGGCAACAGAGCAAGATTTCGTTTCAAAAAAAAAAAAAAAAAAAAGTGACTTCCTCAAGACAGTCCTAAATATTCAATAATATTAGCAGGCAGCAATAAGTGATGCTATTCTAGAATTTAATAGAGGCTTTGGTTAACACTAAGAAAATGACAATGTAAGTAATGTAAAAGCAAATGAATATTCTAAACCTCCTCATCAACTAAGTTTAAAGACTTGCCACGGCCGGGCACAGTGGCTCACACCTGTAATCCCAGCACTTTGGGAAGCCAAGGTGGGCAGATCACCTGAGCTCAGGGGTTGGAGACCAGCCTGGCCAACAGGGAGAAACCCTGTCTCTACTAAAAATACAAAAATTAGCCAGGTATGGTGGTGGGCACCTATAATCCCAGCTACTCCGGAGGCTGAGGCAGGAGAATCACTTGAACCTGGGAGACAGAGATTACAGCAAGCCAAGATCACACCACTGCACTCCAAGATCACACCACTGGGTGACAGAGCAAGAAGGACTCTGTAAGAAAGAAAGAAAGAAAGAAAAGAAAGAAAAGAAAAAGAAAGAAAAAGAAAGAAAGAAGAAAGAAAGAAGGAAGAAAGAAGAAAGAAGAAATAAAGAAAGAAAGAAAAGAAAGAAAGAAAAAAGGTTGGGTGCAGTGGCTCATGCCTGGAATCCCAACACTTTGGGAGGATGAGGCAGGTGGATCACTTGAGGTCAGGTATTCGAGACCAGCCTGGCCAACATGGTGAAACCCAGTCCCTACTAAAATACAAAAATTAGCCAGGCATGGTGGCAGGAGCCTGTAATCCCTGCTACTTGGGAGGCCGAGGCAGGAAAATTGCTGGAACCTGGAAGGCAGAGGTTGCAGTGAGCTGAGATCACACTACTGCACTCCAGTCTGGGCAACACAGTGAGACTCCCTCTCAAAAAAAAAAAAAAAATCCTAGTAGACCTTGCTGCAGTTCACAATGAGTCTGTATCCCCTTAAAAACAAGTTAAACAATTTTGGATTAAATATAGGATTCTAATTACTTGAGTTCTGATTAATTAAAATGTAATCATATCTACTTTTGTTTGTTTACAATCATTTGAACCAACTCATGATTCTGGAAACTCAACAACAAACTGTTCTAGTTTAGACTTTATAATAAAGCAAGACCAATGAGTACTTTTTTGATATGTCATCTACGGTTAAACCTATTTAACTTAATTTACTTTTAAAATACTGGCCAACTTTCTAGGTCCACTGCTTTCAAAATCCTCAAAGTTTAGCATGGCTTTAGTCTGGGAAGAAAAAAAAATCAGAGAGGGAGAAATTGCCTATATACTGCCAGATCGGAGTGCTTAGAATGGTGCCTGGCAAATAGCAGACTCTCAAATATTAGCTGAATAAACATTTAATCTCCCTTCAAGGCAGAATCTGTTTCCTCTGCTCCATACTCTGTACTCAGTAGTTACTGATTACATGTTGAATAAATCTATAAGCAAAAATAAATTCCCATTTATTTAAAATGGTCAGAGAATGTAGTATTTCAATGAAATGAACATTCTGAAGAGTTGCCACTTTTGCAATTCTGTACATCAGGGGTCCCCAACCCCCAGGCCGCAGACCGGTACCAGTCTGGGGACTGTTAAGAACCAGATCACACAGAAGGAGGTGAGGAGTGGGCAAGGCAAGCATTATCACCTGAGTTCTGCCTCCTGTCAGATCAGCAGCAGCATGAGATTCTCATAGGAACACAAACCCTATCGTGAGCTGTGTATACAAGTGGATCCAGTTTGTGGGCTCCTTATGAGAAACTAATTAATGCCTGATGATGTAAGGTGGAAAAATTTCATCGTGAAACAGTCCCCCCCATCCCCACCCCACTAGCGCCTGTGGAAAAACTGTCTTCCATGAAACCCATCCCTGGTGCCAAAAAGGCTGGGGACTGCTGCTGTAGATAATTTTCAAATAATTTACATTCAAAAATCACAAAAACTTATGCTAATATAAAGAAACAGTTTGGTGTAGTGGTTTAGAGTAAGATCTCTGGAGCCAGACTGACCAGGCTGGATTTCAAACCTCTGCTATTCATTAGCTATGTGACCTTGAGTGAATAAATAATATTAGCTATTATTATTATTAGCAACAGCAGTAGATAAGAAGTATGCCTGCATTAGCACAGTTCCAGTATTCTTAAATATAGATCTGGAATACATTCTCCAATGAATGGATGTTAGTTTCTTTGTGCCCTCCAGTGTTCAAGGGTGGCATATGTCCATGTATTTCTGTGTTGTCTGAAGTGCATTCACTTCCCACACATCAACATCCTTTCTTCTCACTTGGGATACCACGCTTCTCCCTCCACTTTATCTTGCTAACTTCAAACATCAGTAACAGCAACACAAGAGAGAAAGATGGTGGCAATGTGCAGTTAAGATGTGGAGCTTTACATAAGTAAAGGCAAATGATCTGTAGCCAAGATTTTGTCTTTAACTTCTGTAAACCTCAATTTTCAAAGGTAAAAACTAAAGGAGATGACGTGCATCATTATTTCTCAACCCTTCTATACCTCAGGCTCTAATAAAATATTATCTATGATTATTCTGATATAGTTGATATTTATGCTTAATTTATGAAAAAGAAAACAGAGATCCAGAATTAAGATCTGAATGAAGTCTCTGGATGAAGTCCTCGGCTTTTTATGTAGTTGATATGGCATATATCTTTTATGATGATTCTTTCATGAGGAACAAAATAAATCTCTAGGTAATCCATTTCCATTGCTTCCATCATCATCATCATCACATGGTAACTCTCAAATCTACACACCTATCATAACCTCACTCAAGATAAAGATCCTTTTTCTAACTATAAGTTATTTATTAGAGATCTCCATCAAAATGCCTCAAAGATACCTTGAGTTTCTCATTCAAACCTATTGCCTTCTGTTCCTGATCAAATTATTCCACACTTCTCTCCTACAGTCAGTCACATGATCAGTGAGTATCTGTCTCTTGCTCAAATCCATTCCCCTTTTCTTTGATTCCATTCCATTTTACTCAGACCCAGGCACTTTGTTCCTGGATTGTTATAAAGCTGTCCTGCCTCTGGCCTCGTCCTTCTCCAAAATTCATTTTCCACCTTGCCACCAGACTGGTATTTTTCAATGCAAATTCTGATGATTTTTCCTGTCTAAAATCACCCAATGGTTCCCCACTGCCAACAAGATTAACTTCAAAGTCTTTAGCATGATATATAAGGCTCTTCTAAGGCTGTAAAATATTAACTGTTAACAGCATAAGCTCTTAAATAACACTAAGAAAGGATTCAGACTATAGCTCTACAGCTTAGTACCTGTATAACCTTAAGCAAACTAAATTCAGTTTCCTCTCTAGCAGTAAATGAGATAATACACTTAGAAAAGTGCTTGGCATAGAGTAAGCACTCAAACAATAGCTATTACCTTTGTAATCTTTCTGCCACTTTCTAGCTCCTACAACCTATCCATTCTTTCTCATCCCACATATACACAGTACTGGAGCCTTATCACTCCATTAGATCTCAAAGAACCCTTGTCTTTCCTGTCACCATTCCACTTCATATACATGATTTGGCCATCTTTTATCTACTGTGATAAAACTGCACACAGCAGCAGAATATCTTAAACTTTGAAAAGTATCAAAAGAAAAGGTCATATGGAGGCCGGGCGTGGTGGCTCACGCCTGTAATCCAAGCACTTTGGAGGCCAAGGCGGGTGGATCACCTGAGGTCGGGAGTTCAAGACTAGTCTGACCAACATGGTGAAACCCCATCTTAAAAAAAAAAGAAAAGAAAAGAAAAGGTCATATGGAAAGGAAAACTCTACGATCAAATTATACTGATAAAACTTCTTGATACATTATTTAGTACATCAACCATTAGCAAATACCTTTGATAACTGGCTAGCACTATTTAGACCCATAGTTTAAGGCCTAAAATTAAGGCTCAATATTATGTGTGGGAAAATGGAAGAGCCTTGAATGCCTTAACTGCAAATTCTCCTCACTCTGCTCCCACAGACAAAGTCCCCTAGCCAAACAGTCTTTTATCACGGGGAACAGACACAATTCCTTCTTATCCCTGAGTAGCAAGCTAAGCATGGTTCCCTGCCAATTATCAAACAATGAATGGATCATGTCCTGAAAACCAGGGATCACTCCACCCTCTTGATACTTACTAAAAACCTGCCTCCTACAGCCTGACTGTTCATTGTGTTCCCAAGCACAACTCCCATGTGGGCCTGCATGGTGTGCTGTGTCTCCTCTCCTGTGCTGCTGAGTATCTGTGATTAATAAACTGTTGCCAATTTCATCTATCCAGTGTCAGGTGTATTAGTTTTTTTGTTTTTTTGAGACAGAGTCTCACTCTGTCGCCCAGGCTGGAGTGTAGTGGCGTGATCTTGGCTCACTGCAACCTCTGCCTCCCGGGTTCAAATGATTCTTCTGCCTCAGCCTCCCAAGTAGCTGTAACTACAAGTGTGCGTCACCATGTCTGGCTAATTTTTGCATTTTCAGTAGAAATGGGGTTTCACCATATTGGCCAGGCTAGTCTCAAACTCCTGACCTCGTGATCTGCCTGCTTCAGCCTCCCAAAGTTTTGGGATTACAGGCGTGAGCCACTGCACCTGATCCAGTGTCAGGTTTTATATGTTCTGTCAATCCCACAATTCCAGGTCAAGAATCCCTCCCTCACCAACAGAGTGAAGAGGAGGCAACTAAAACAAGATATCACTTACCAGTAAAGCTTGAATTTAAGACATGTAACTGGACATATCAAGGCACACAGGAAGCAAAGAATTCAGATACTTAAAAATATGTTTTAAGCAAGCAAATAAGCTGACATATAGTCCAAACATTAGAAGGGCATGAGATTCTTCACAGATCATACTATTTTTATTTCAGACATAAATTTACAAGTGTGGTTATATAGTTTCCTATCAGCCAAAGAATGTGAAGGGAGGAGAGAAGTGGCTGACATACAGGATCTGAGCCAGCCTGACAAAAGCTGCAGAAAACCAAGTTCCTTTATAAGAACGAAAAAATTACAAACTGAGCCCTGAAATTCAGGAGCCCAGCTCTAAACTTCTAAATAACTGAATTTTTACTGAAGAATGCACATTTACACCAATAAATACCTCAGATGAAAACAATGATCAGAACTTTGAGTTATGGGATAACATAAACATTTTAAAACTTCCAATTTGGACAGGTGCCATGGCTCACACCTGTAAAATCCCAACTCTTTGAGAGGCTGGGATGGGAGGATCACTTGAGGCCAGCCTGGTCAACACATTGAGACCATGTCTCTGCAAAAAATTTTTTAAAAAATTAGCCAGGCATGGTGGTGAGCACCTGTGGTCCCAGCAACTTGGGAGGCTGAGATGGGAGAATCACTCAAACCTGGGAGGTCAAGGATACAGTAAGCCGCGACTGCACCACTACACTCCAGCCTGGCTGACAGAGCAAGTCCCTGTCTCAAAAACAACAACAAAAAACCCTCCTATTTATTGCAAATCTACTGAGACTTTGAAAGTGATCAAGTAACTAGGAAAGATTTTGTGGATATTGCTAGTGGAGTAAAAGAAAATGAATTAAAAGCTCTTACATCAATTTTAGGCAATCCCCCTTCAATCTTCTCTACTCTTCAACCCGTAGAGAACTCCTTATTAGCATAAAAATTGAAAGATAAAATTTATTAAATAATGAGAAATGGTCTTTGATGGAGCAAATTAGAAGACCTAAAATGGCCATCCTCAAAAATGAACACTTTGCCATTTGGTAGTTTGTGATTCCGCTCAACCTTCTTTGGAACCCCTGCAAGATTCTGAAGAAAGTGAACAGAATTCAGTTCAGATAAGGAAAAAAAAAACCCAGGATATTCATCTTTCAAAACCAGACGATGTTGATTCCACTATTTTTTATTTATTTTTGAGAGGGGGGTCTTGCTCTGTTGCCCAGGGTGCAGTATAGTGGCACCATTCCCTCTAACTGCAACTTCCACGTCCCGGGCTCAAGTGATTCTCCTGCCTCAGCCTCCTGAGGAGCTGGAATTACAAGTGAGAACCACCACATCCGGCTAATTTTTAAATTTTTAGGAGAGATGGTGTTTTACCATGTTGGCCAGGATGGTCCTGAACTCCTGACCTTAAGTGATCCAGCAACCTCAGCCTCCCAAAGTGCTGGGATTACAGGCATGAGCCACTGTGCCCAGCCTGATTCCACTATTCTTAAAGAGAATTCCCTAGTTCCTTCCCCAGGAGAGGAAGGAGAGAATGCTATTTTCTTCATCAAATAAAAGCACAGTTTATTTTGACAAACCCCACAGGAAACTGTCTTCTGTTTTCCACCAAGTACTACTTTCCTTTTGTCAAATGTCAGCAGATGTTATTTAGGATCAGAAGTGTCTCAGACTGCAGTGAAAAACCCCCCGTGCTGATGCTTGGACACTGCTTGTCATACATTGTTCTTGATGTGCTTCTGGCAAAGACAGAGATCCTGATACTCTCATATTGTATACAACATGCCTACATCTTGAATCTAAAAAGAAAAATCAGCTTTTCCATATTCTTTCCAGTATGATCAAGAGGCCAAATAAAGAGCCAAGGTAAATGATACTAACTGGTGTTATGGCATTCACACATCATGTTGGACCAACACGTGCAGAAGCTAAACATTTACCACAGTGGTAAGAAGAGTTGATTCACAAAGACCCAGAAAGGACACTACTATGGCTAAATCCTTTCCTCAAGAAGTTCCTAACTCCCTGGTCCTGCTTAAATGGAAGGTAAGGCATATTTGGTATGAAAAGCTGTGATCTTAAAAGCCTTAGTATCATTATGGGATACCTTGATGAACCAGGCAGATATCAGTAGCTTTTTGAACTGCTGCTTCTGGCCTTGGGTGATACCTCAAAAAGAGTAGTGAGTGCAAAACATCTAGTACCTCTAATGGCTTATGATACTTGGAATACGGAATTTGGAAATGTACAATCTTACACCTACACTGCTAAATAAAACTGAAAAACTTATCAGGAAAAGAGAACAAAGGGAAGGAGAGCTGGGTGAACATAAGTTTCACATGTATCTTTCTGCCTTGTAATCGATTGTGTCACTCTGTGCATTAATGATACAGATTGTACCTTTCTCAAGCAAAGACAAGCTCCATGGTGAAGTGCCACAGATAGAGGTGACCGGGGTCCTTCAGCCTATGCCACCTCTTCAAGATATGTTTATTCCTGGAAGTCACAGGCAATTGGTAGTGCTACTTCAGTTTTATAATGATCATCTAGAACATGAGGGTACAACGTGACAGTTTACTGTGGGTTATCAATAATTACAACAATTACAGAAATAGCTGGCAAAGTTAATGTTACTTCCCCTGCCTATGTCCACAGATTCTCCAGATTTTTCTAGTGCCTTTGCTGAACATTTGGCAACATGTTTTCAAACACTAAAGTAAAACTTGAGTTCTAAGAGATTTTAAAATTGTCTGTAGAAAACGATTCCTTAACAGGAAATGGAGTCCTCACCAAAGCAACTATAAAAATGGTAAACTGACAAAAATTAAAAAATTGTTTTAAACCTTAAGTGAAAAAATAAAGAAGATGAAAGTATAAAAAGCAGACGTATGTGCACGGGAGCACATAGACGTACATGTACACACATACCACCAAAAAAACAAAACAAAACAAAACAAAACAAAATAAAAACCCCCAAATAGCCATCTGGAGCCATAAAATTTAGAGGCAAAGGACCCTGCACTCTCCAGCAGTCCAAAGGTATACTTACCATGGGAAATACCTATACTAAAAATGACTCACTGTTTAGCTTAAATTCAAATTTACTAAGGCATCTGTATTTTATCTGAGAATCCTACCTACAGCCCCTATAATTTCCACATGCTGAATAGCATGCCACATAGCTATGGGCCACCATCATCAAGGGAGGAGATATTAAGGTAGGAATTTTTCAGATATAGATGGCTGTCAGACTCACCTGGAAAGCTTTGAGAAAAATACAGCTTCCCATACTCCATTCCAGACCCAGTGAATCTATCTCCAGAGAATGGGGATCTAGAAATCTATACTTTAGAAAATCTCTCCAGGTGATTCTGAAGGGTAACCAGATACTGCACCCAAAGCCTATAAGGGACCTCAGATGTAAAATTTGAGGTGTCTAGTCTTCTTGAGAAATGAATTATAGGTTTTACCTGATTCTCAAGAAAATGTAACATCAAAAAGGGTCACTGCTTTAGACACTGGTAGTAAAATTAAAGGAGCTATTATGCACTTTTCCACTTCAACTAAAAGAATTATTTGAAGATGTTTTCCACAACTCTCTAAAAAATGACTACATCTTCTTGAGAATTAGAGGTAAAACAGGAGGAAAAAAACCCACTTTTTTGAACTTTATGACATTTAAATAGTTTATGACCAAGTGATCACTATTGCGTGTCTGTGTTTAGGTGAATTTATTTTAATATGGGTAAACTTAGAGTGGTAATTTGTTTTAATAAGTTTTCCTTAAAATTTTTTTCCTTTATAATTATCGTTTTGATTGGTAATTAAAAACAGGGCTCACAGCACTTAACCTAAAACTGGGTCATCTACTGAATTCAACATTGATTCTTCTTTAAATATGTTTTTACCATTTATTTAAAATATGAAGAAACCCACGAATCCAAAGTAGGCATTACCATCAACTGAAAAAGAATAAGTTATGTAAATTATTCTTTATCTTACATTTTCAATTTCCTTTTTCCCTCTGAATCATTTCCCTGATAAACCCTAAAAACTATCCTTAAAATGAAATAGCAGGAAAAAAATGAAGTAGTAATATGTATTTTTCTCTTTTGTTTCACTACCAATTTTTTTTTCTAGAATAATTTATACTTATTGTCTCCACTCATCTTTTAGTCAACATTGATTGAGCCCTTAATACAGTGATACTGTGAGACTCAACCTTAGTTGCACATTCAGATCACCTGGGAAGCTTTTTAAAAAACAAAAACCACCACCACCACCAACAACAAAAAAAAAAAACAAGGAACTATAGACACTTCAGACCTCACCCACAAGAGGAGCCTGTGCATTCATTTTGTTTATAAACTCTCTGGGTGATTCTAATGTGCAGCCATAGTTGAAAACCACTCAACTAACACATGCTAGGCACTCTACTGGAATTACAAAGATGATGAGACATACAGCCTGGCCCTGAAGAACACAGGAAATAAGGACAGCAGGTAAATCTATTAAAATTGGTAAATGTTATAAAAAAGATAACTACGAATTGCTTAGGGAGCAGAGATAGGTCAGGATATAAAAGAAGAGGAGAAAGTCTGTGAGTCTGAAAGGCCATTTCTGGAAAAGGGAAAACACATACATAATTTTTATTACAGACCCCAGTTATCTGGCTTATGTCTCTCCACTCCTTGCTCCAAAGACTAGTAAAGTGGTTCTCTTGAAGGCCACTAATCCTTAGTCCGCCACTTAAATAGTCTTAACTGTATCAGTTTCCTATCTGGAAAATAAGATAAGAACAAGGTTATTCTGACAATTAATAGAGAGAATACATGTTAAAGTGCCTGGCACAGAGTAGGTATAATTTGTTTCTTGTTCCTTTCTCTTAAATCCAAAGGCTTTTTTCAATCTCATAGGCCTTAATCTCTGCAACACTAAGCACTGCTCTTTCTTGAAATTCTCTTCACATTCTGTGACCTGAGCACCTACTCTGTGCTAGCTATCAATAGGTAACACTTTGACTTCAAGGGTTTCTCCTCATCTTATGTCTCTCTCTTCCTCTTATTCCTCAATTCAAAGTATTAAGTGTATGCTTCCTGCCCTCTCTTTCCTACGTCTAAGCTTTTTGTCCTAAAGGGCTTATCCCATCTCGCTTTAAGCCACAAAAAGAGGATTCTCAAATTTCTATATAATATCTGAAGCTGACCTCTTTTCCAAGCTCCGTTTCTCTATCTCCATATCTGCTAGGCATTTTCACATAGACATTTACTAGCATCTCAAACTCGGTACAACCCAAACTAAATTCACCATTATTCCTCTCAGCTGTGTATCCTCTTTCCTGTGTTCTCTAGTTGTTATCAGTGGTATCAATTCCCAGTCATCCAGACTTTAATGTTTCTCTGACTCATACCTTTCCCCTATATTCATCTACCAAGTCTTGCTGATTCCAACTCTAAAATCTATTAGAAATATTTTTTTCCCTCTATTTCTTGTGGGATGATTTTAAGCCAGGTCCTAAAGTCCATGTAAGCCAGGTTCTCAACTGTTCTTGCTAGCTCTAATCTATCTAGACCCATGGGTCTCAACCAGGGTGACTTTGTCCACCAGGAGACATTTTGGATTGGTAAACCTGGGTGGTAGTAGTCAGGTATCACGTGGGCCAAGGATGTTGCTAAACACCCTACAATGCACAGGACATCCACCTGCCCCACAATATCTGGCCCAAACTATTAACAGTGCTGAGGTTGAAAAACTGACACTGAACCATTAAAAAGCAAAATTCACCGTTGTATCTCTTATTTTAAAAGTACCAAAGATAGACACCCAATTATTTAACTGGTTTTTGTTTTGTTTTGTTTTTGAGATAAGAGTTTTGCTCTTGTTGCCCAGGCTTGAGTGCAATGGTGTGATCTCAGCTCACCACAACCTCTGCCTCCCAGGTTCAAGTGATTCTCCTGCCTCAGCCTCCCAAGTAGCTGGCATTACAGGCATGTGCCATCACACCCAGCTAATTTTTTTGTATTTTTAGTAGAGATGAGGTTTCTCCATGCTGGTCAGGCTGGTCTCAAACTCCCGATCTCAGGTGATCCTCCTGCCTTGGCCTCCCAGAGTGCTGGGATTACAGGTATAAGCCACAGCACCCAGTTTAACGGAATTCTTTTTACACGAAACTCACAGCCTGCTCGTTCCCATTTTCCTGTTATTTTTCCCTATGTTGTGCTCTGTGGTATGAGCTTGACCCCAACTGATGTTTACCATTCCCCTAGGCAGAGGTAACTTTTCTGTCTTCTAGATTTTTAGACCCAATATAGTATGCATGTTATATATGTCCAATTCATCTTTGACTCTACAGTTGTGCATTGTATCTACCTTCCAGGTGATCGCTATACTTTAGTGAATATAAAACTTAATCTGTGCTGTCATTACTGCTATTCACAAATATTCCAATTCTCCTCTTCTTCCCTGACCTTTCTGAACTTAGGTCTACGCATGTAACTTGCTTTAACTAATTGAAATCTGAGCAGAAGTAACAAGAGCTCCTTTAAGGGGACCATTAAAAACCAGTGTGCAATTCATTCCATTTCCTTCTCACCACTGCAGTGACTGAGAAAAAAGTTTAGATGGAAGCTCTCTAACCGATTGGAAGGCTGACTTCACTGAGCAGGGCTCTCTGCTGACCCATACTATACATACATGGAATGAATGAGATGCAGTATAAAGTCCCTACATTCAACAATCTTGTGCTGAGATTTTAGGATGTTTGTTACTGAATTATTTCCTTGCCTATCCTGATTTACAAC
The DNA here is from genome assembly GCF_030222135.1 of Aotus nancymaae. Taxonomy (NCBI): domain Eukaryota; kingdom Metazoa; phylum Chordata; class Mammalia; order Primates; family Aotidae; genus Aotus; species Aotus nancymaae. The sequence goes on from NW_026988413.1 coordinate 39,604,919, forward strand.
CAATATAAGATGCATAACTTTAAGTACCACTAAAAAAGGAAAAATGCTACCAATGAAACATCACAAGCCATTGACTGTACAATGCAGCCTGATTTCAGAAATCTTAAAATATAAATAAGTATCAGTACTGAAATCAGTGAAATACAGTATATCTGGTAAATAAATGGAGGTAAATGGTTTTCAAAAGTCATTTTCAGTAGAAACACTGTGAATTAGAATGTACAAGTTCTCAGTCATTACATGCATAGTGAAACATGTAAATATGTCATAAGAGCAGGAATAAAACTATACTTAACTCTCAAAATAAAATTTATGAAATACTCCTCTTTTGACAACAGCCATGGGTATTTTTATGGAACTTGTTCGAAGAGTGGTTTTGAGACAAAGACCCCATTTTCTTTGATATGCATAAATCTCTTACTTAACAAATTATTGCTATAATCACTTTAACAAATTTTTGCTTCAGATGACTGATTAGGCTTTTAGGTCACAGCACGGAACCACAGGTCAAGTTTTGCCATCATGCTTTTCAACCTTAAAAATTATTTTAGATTATCTGCTCTAAGTGTTTTCGTATCTGTGTTCTCACACTAACATGCACTATTCCATCTATTCAACTACTCTTATTTTAAGCACAATGGCTCCCAAATGCACTGAAAATTTACTACAAATTTACTTTAATGTGCAAAGTCTGAAAAACTCCACTAATGTTAGTCGCTATCAAGTTCCTGTCTGCAACAGGAATTTTTGCATTTTATTGGTGAAATAACATCATTCATCTACAGAATGTAATTAGGAATGAATATTGTCCACATCAATAGCTTACTGCTTGAGTTTACTTTCTCGTTAATTAAGAACTTTTTTTTTTTTTAACTTTTTGAGACAGGGTCTTGCTCTATCACCCAGGCAGGAGTGCAGTGGCATGATCATGGCTCACTGCAACCTCCGCCTCCCAGGTCCAAGCCATTCTCCTGCCTCAGCCTCCCAAGTAGCTGGGATTACACCACACCCAGCTAATTTTTTGTATTTTTAGTAAGAGACATGGTGTCACCATGTTGGCCAGGTTGGTCTCAAACCCCTGGCCTCAGGTGATCCACCTGCCTCAGCCTCCCAAAGTGCTGCGATTACAGGTGTGAGCCACAGTGCCCAGCCAATAAGAACATTTCTAATTTTTCATTAAATATTATGAAATACAATGGCAGCTTACATAGGTTTTACATACACAAAATTTCTGAAGCCACTGAGGGAGAAGTATATAAACAGCAGACAGAGCCATCCTATTCATCACATGTAGAGTAATGATATATGCTAAAGATGATGTTATTTCTGCACTTAGGAATTCCAATGGAAAAGGGAAAAGGGGTAAGCAAATAACTATTATGCAAAATTGTATTTAATACTGATGATGTCTTGTAGAGTTCAGATGAGAGACTAAACTAGTTGTGTAATCTAGGCTAAATCTTGAGGAAAGACTGAGATTTTCATGTTTCAAAAAAGGGGACACACCTGGGAGCAATGCCAATACTCAAAGTAGATGAAAAGTCACTAGCAGAGAAAAATAACTACCATTTATTGTGTGCTTACTATATGCCAAGCTTATTTAGACTTATAATAACTTAATGAAGAAGGTACTTACTACCACATTCTAACATTTCAGAGCAAACTGAGGCTGAGAGATTAAATAATTTAACTGAGGTGCTAGAAATGGACCAGTGGCTGGGCGCGGTGGCTCATGCCTATAATCCTGGTACTTTGGGAGGCCAAGGTGGGCAGATCACCTGAGTTCAGGAGTTCAGACCAGCCTGGGCAACATAGTGAAACCCCATCTCTAGTAAAAACATAAAAAAATTAACCAGGCATGCAGGCATGTGCCTGTAGTCCCAGTTACTCAGGAGGCTAAGACAGGAGAATTGCTCGGGCCTGGGAGGCAGAGGTTGCAGTGAGCTGAGATCATGCCATTGCATTCCAGCCTGGGTGACACAGTGAGAATCTGTCTCAAAAAAAAAAAAAAAAAGAAAAGAAAGAAAGAAAGAAAAAGAAATGGACTAGTATGCAGATCTCTGAAGTCTAAATTCACAGCATAATTAAGTAACAATATATATTGGAAATGTCAGAACTATTTAGGTTAAAATGGAATACAAGGCCATGAACCATTTGAAGAGCTGGGCTTCCTTGTAAAGGCAACGGAGGATCCAGGCACTAAAATATTGAGGGTAGAGAAATGACATAATAAAGCATGGCTTAGATACAGGAACAGGAGGGATTAGTCTAGAAACTTTCTAGTAAAAGCCTAACAGTGGCAAATATAACAGAAGGGAAAGAACAGATATGAGACATTTTCTTGACTTCTTAACTGTTGGCACAGAACAAGCATAATCAAGTTCCATTCTGTTTGTACAGTGAAATTTTGTTACCAAATATTATTTAATAATCAGGTCAATGCAGAGATAACAAACCAAGTATTAATATAAATGAACTAATTTTTCAAGCAATAAATAAGTTATTTGTATAATACACATTTTGATTATGGAAGTGACAAATTTTACCAATCGATTGTAAGGTACGGGGACAAAAAAAGTTAGAATGAACCTGAAATTAAATACCAGGATGACTGGAATCAATGGGAATAAAGATATAAAGAGAAAAATGAGCAAGAGAAGACAGACTATACTCCCCTTTGTGTGAGAGGAAAGAAGGGAGCTTATAAATTTACTTTTAGGCAAGCTCCATTTGAACATATCTAATTAACCATCTCCAGTGAACACGACTAACAGATAAAAATCTGACCAGTAATCAGGAAACAAGTTAGTGCTACAGCTATGTACCTGGGAGACATCTGCAAAGACCAAAAAGTTGAAGCTACTGGATGAATTATTCTGACTACTGGGGTAAAGGGTTACAGGAAGAAAAAAAGATCCTTTCCCATCAGTAACTAAGTATATTCCTTCTGGAACTTGAATTTCTCATCCAGAGAGAGGTTTCAGAATGGTTCTTTTCATTTGAGCCTTATACCACAATTTCATATAAATTCAAATTCACAAAATTGTTTTACTGTACAAGACAGCTGACCCAGGAATGAAAATGATTTTGGCCTATGGTTTCTTTATATTAAAAAAAAGTCTATGGGACACACTATAGCAAGTTAAGAGCTTTAAAAAACTTCATTATGCTTCTTCAGCTAAATTGATTTTCCATTAACCCAGTGGCCAAAGGAGAAAAGGTTATTAAACTTCATGGTGGTACCCTCAAAAAGCAATTGCATATGATTTTAAAAAGTAAAGCTATTGTTCTAGATTAATTTCTAAAATGCTTCCTACTAGTAGCATAAAACATTTAAATGTGTTAAGAATAAGCTTTATTCTAAAATGATCAAGACAAAAATTTAGAACCTAACACTATTTGGTATTCACAATTTTTACTTTTAAAAAAAGGGCCAGGAATAATGGTTCATGCCTATAATCCCAGCACTTTAGGAGGCCCAAGTGGGAGGATAGCTTGAGCCAGCAGTTTGAGACTGGCCTGGACAACATAGTGAGACCTTGCCTCGCAAAAAAAATTAAAAAATTAGCTGGGTGTGGTGGCATGCTTGTCTGTACTCCCAGCTACTTGGGGAGACTGAAGTGAGAGGACTGTCTGAGCCCAGGAGGCTGAGGTTGCAGTGAGCTGTGATCGTTACTGCACTCCAGCCTGGGTAACAGACTGAGACCCTGTCTAAACAAAACAAAACAAAACAAAACAAGTTAGAACCAATGTTTCTCCTTTTTCAAAATAAGCTGTCAACAAATTAAAAACGAAGAGACAAAACCAGAAGAGGTTCTTACCAATTCTGTTTAAGAGAGCATAATGCCACAAGAATATCAACCTTGGACTAAGACAAACTTTAAATACCACCTTCATCTTGGGCAGGCACTGTTCTTGAGTGAACTAAAAGCTTTTGAACTTCACTCTACTCATCTGTGAAATGGTAGTAGGACAACTATCTCTTACAACAAATTAAGTAATGAATGTATCTAACTGAGCCAAGCATATATAAAGTATGGTACTAGATATATCTTAACAGCTTCCCTTCCTTAGATTTGCAATCGAGATGGAAATTTCAAAAACTTAAAACTTATTTTTTTTTAGAGATGAGGTCTCACTATGTTGCCCAGGCTGGTCTACTATAATTCCTGGGCTCAAGCGATTCTCCACACTTGGCATCCAGAGTAGCTGGCATTACAGGTGCAAACCACCGTGCCCAGCTTGAGAGCTTATTTTTGAAAATTACCAAAAAGATGGTAGAAAGAGAAATATTAATATATCACTTTTAAGTCCTCTCTGCTTCTGATCCCATACTGGACACATCCTCCACCCCAAAATGAAAAGAACCTTTAGATAGCTAAAGTGACAAGAACGTTAAAATTTCACTTAACTGGTTACTTGCATTTAACCCAAAAGTTCTGTCAGTTTTTTAATTAGTAAATATAGTGATGAAATTTATATGTATAATATCTACAGAATATTCTTACAAAACACCAAAAATCAAATTAGAATTTTCACTAATTTACCCATAAAACATTTTGCTACTAGGCGGCGCAAGCTTTAAGACACACAACCTCCTCACTCCTCTTCATGAAGCTTAGCGCCCTGAGACTGCTGGATAATAAGGAATCTTGTAATCCCATTTTTTAAAAACTGTTTTATTTTATGCCTTTACAACACATGGCAGGTCTATATTAACTCCCACACAGTATTCTCTCTTCAGCTAAATTTCTAGCCACTTCAGCAACTACTAATCACGACTTAAGAATGGTAAAATAAAAACACGACAATCTCTTTTTAAACTTTTTAGCACAACTCTATTTAAATATGTGTTTGTGCACTCCAGTGCATTTTCAGTCACCTACTTTGGGTTATTTACCAAGACTGTAGATGTGAATACTGCACAGCAACTTTTCTGGATACAGGGATCTGCCTACTGGGTCTGTGGGTTATGGAGATGTTGCTCGTCCCCATTTTGTTGTTGTATTATCACTTTCATCAAAGAGCACAAGAGGAAAAAAGATTTCCAAAAATAAAGATGAGATTGACCTCTGCCCATTCACATCGGGAATGGGACAGAACCTTTTATTTCGGTGCAAGAATACAGTATATAAAAACATCTAGAGCAGAGGGTCCAAACTGAAAAATATCCTCAAACTCACGTGAGGATCTGTTAACCACCACAATGTACCTAAAGGTACTTGTATTTTCCTGCATTGGCTATACTGCTTTGGAACTTAAAGATGAAGCACTCTTTAACGAAGAGTGGGCATTTCCAACCCTGCAACTAACTCATTCGTGTGTTCCATCAGTTACTTCTAAGTTTAAGAAGCCTCAGGTTCCTTTCCGAGAAAGTGTCAAAATTAGCAGGGTTCTCCCTACCCCACTACCCTCGGGAATGGGACGTTAGCAAAAGCCAAAGGAAAGGAGAGGGCAAAAGAGCAGCAGTTCAATGAATTATTCGATTTCTCGTTTTAAATGAGAACTTACGTCGTTCACCTGGTTCCATTGCTGTCACAGCATCTAACATACAGTAAAAGGAGTTGCACAATTTCCCCTCTTCGGAAGAAGTCCTAGCAGGAAGGTGAGGTGCGACCAAATCGACCCCCAGGGGGATTGCTGCCAACGTGAGCAGAAAACAACTATGGGGAGGGGGTCGTCTTTTTGTAAGCAACTCCACTGCCTTCTGGGGAAAATGGGAGCTGCAAAGCCTAAAGCTAGAGCCACGGAGTGAGAGGGAAAGCGGGCGGGAGGGAGAGAGGCCTCCATGGGGAAAGGGAAAAAAAAGGATAACACGTAGAGAATCAGAAAAGGAAGCATTTTGCTTTGGGGAGGGGGAAGTAGAAGGGAGAACTGAAGGTCTGCTTCCTAAGCGATTTTTCCCTTCTCACCCGCCGCTACACTCTCAGGCCAGGCCGCCGCTCTGGGCACTGCCGTTGGGCCGCTCCCAGGCCGGGACGCAGACCCCTTTGCGCCCCCGGTCCCCGGCCCCCAGCTCCCGGCGCAGGCCCCGCGGCCGGGTAACAGGAGAGGGTCCCGGGAGGCCGCCGCCCTCCCCCGCGCCCGTGCCCCCGCCCCCGCCTGCCGCCGCCGGGCTCCCGCTTCCTATTTTCGGAGCACACACCCTACAAGGAGCGGAGTGAGCAGGCCTGGCTGAGACCTGCCCCCGCGCGGGGCCTCGGGTGACGGACGGGGGCAGGCGCTGGGCGCAGAGAGGACAGTGGGAGGAAGGGCAGCCGAGGGCACCGCCCGCTGCGGGCCAATGCTTCCCCCGCGACCACACTCCGGGCCCACACGCCAGGGCTGAGCCGGCTCCTGACGGCCGGCGCCGCCGCCCCCGCGGCTCTTACCTTCTCTTCATCAGACAACTGCTCTTCCAGGTCCGCCATCTTCCTTCTAGCGACAAACCGCGGCAACGGCGGCGGCGGCGGCCACCTGACTTCCCCTTTTCCGTGCGGTCCTCCGCGCCGCGCGCCCCCGCTAAGGGAGGGGCCCGCCGCTCAGGCCGCCGCGCACGCGCCCCGGGAGCCCCGCCTCCCTCAGCCGGCCCTCAGAGCCTGAGCGCGGCTGTGCGCGTGCGCGGGCGCCTGGTGGCCGGGCGGGGGACAGTGTCTGGGCCACCTGCCGTAGGCTTGCTAGCGTTGTCTCCCCACCAGTGACCATATGGGCTCAGTCTGCGATGAGTACATTCTGAGCCCTTCGTTATGTTTCCATCAAGTCCTGAACTCTGCTAGCTAAAATGTGAAAAGGTGTACAATAGAAGCTTTTTAAACATTGGTTTTTAAAATATTAGAAAAAATAGTCGACTTTAATTAAAATACACACACCCAGCCCGCTCCATAACTGAAAGATTGCTCTTGATAAATTTCTTATTTATCCAACAAATATTTTTTGGTCCTTTAACGGGGTGTGGGGCACCGTGCTAGTCTCTGGGGTTACAGTGTTAAGGGGGGAAAAGCAAGCTAGACATGCATGTTCATAGCAGCACAATTCGCAATTGCAGAGATGGAACCAACCTAAGTGTCTATCAACCAACGAGTGGATAGAGAAAATGTGGCGTATATACACCATGGAATACTACTCAGCCATAAAAAAAGAACGAAATAATATCTTTTGCAGCAACTTGAAAGCAACTGGAAGCCATTATTCTAAGTGAAGTAACTCAGTAATGGGAAACCAAATATCCTATGTTCTCTCTTATAAGTGGGAGCTAAGCTCTGGGGGTGCAAAGGCATAAAATGGACTTTGGGGACTGGGAAGGGGATAAATGACTACATACCGGGTACAGGATACACTGCTCAGGTGATGGCTGCACTAAAATCTCAGAAATCACCACTAAAGGACTTCTCCATGTAACCAAAAATCCACCTGTACTCCAAAACTATTTATTTCAATAAGAGAAACTTCTGTTCTCAGGAAGCTCACCTACTACTCATTAAACAAACATGCATTGAACAGTTGGGGCCAGGTGTGGTGGCTCAGGCCTATAATCCCAGCACTTTGGGAGGCCTCGGTGGGAGGATCACCTGAGGTCAGGAGTTTGAGACCAGACTGGCCAACATGGAGAAAGTTCTCTCTACTAAAAATACAAAAATTAGCCGGGTCGTGGTGGCACATGTCTGTAGTACCAGCTGCTTGGGAGGCTAAGGCAAGAGAATCGCTTGAACTCGGGAGGCGGAGGTTGCAGTGAGCCGAGATCGAGTCGTTGCACTCCAGCCTGAGCGACAGAGCGAGACTCTGTCTCAAAAACAAACAAACAAAAAACAAAAGCCAAACAACAAAATAGTTGGGGAAAGCACTGGACTCTTCCAGGAGAATACAAAGTCATATTAGACATAGATTCTACCCTCTTGAATAGGGTTGCCATATTAAATATAGGACACTTGCTGAAATGTGAATTGCAGATAAGCAATTTTTTTTTTTTTTTCTTTTTGAGACAGTCTCTCTTTGTCACCTCGGCTGGAGTGCAGTGGTGCGACCTCTGCCTCCCAGGTTCAAGCAATTCTGCAACCTCTACCTCCCAGGTTCAAGCAATTATCTGCCTCCACCTCCTGAGTAGCTTGAGATTACAGGCACCCGCCACAATGCCCAGCTAATTTTTTTTTGTATTTTTAGTAGAGATGGGGTTTTACCATCTTGGCTAGGTTGGTCTTGAACTCCTGACCTCGTGATCCATCCACCTCGGCCTCCCAAAGTGCTGGAATTACAGATGTGAGTTATCGCGCCTGGCCAGCAATCTTTTAAAAAGTATGTCCCGTGAAGCATTGGAGACATACTTAAACTAAAAAACTACTCATTATTTTCAAATTTTACCGGACATTGTTTACTTTTATTTGCTAAATCTAACAACCCTGGTTTTGAAGCTTGAAGTTCACGGGAGATTAAACATGTAATCAAACCTGCATATATATGCATCAGTTGGGAATCTTGTTAAAACAAAGTTGCTAATTCAATAAATCTGGAATGAGGCTGGAGAATCTGGGTTTCTAACAGGCTCCCAGCTGATGCCAGTGCTCCTGATCTGGAGACCACGTTTTAAGGGGTAAGGCCTTAGGGTTTACGGTGGGAGTTAAGATTCTGTGAGGAGCTGTTGAAAACTTTTGAACAGTAACATGACATGATCAGAAATATGTGCAATCTGACAGCTGCACATAAATGAAATGTGAGAGTATCAAATAAATGTTCAGATGCAAGACCCTATTATTAAATAATTTACTGGGTGTTCATAATGTGCAAATCATTGTTTTTTGTGAATGGACAGCAAACAGAAGCTTTGCTATTGAAAAACCGATGGTTCATGTGGGGAGAGAACAGGAAGGAGAAGCATGCTGACACATGCAGGAGAAAGCAGGTGTCCTGTCGAGGATAAATGCTGTGAAGAAGATCAAGAGAATAAACCACACAGTTTAACCAAGGGTAACACTGGATAAAAATTAACATGTTTACTCTTACAGGTTACAAATCATTGCTTCATGGATTTCTCATCGCAACCTCACAAAGTGAGGTGCTTATCAGTATCATTATAAGACTAAATGATTTAAGATCACATAGAATCCCAGCACTTTGGGAGGCCAAGGTGTGGGCAGATCACCTGAGGTCACTGGAGTTCGAGACCAGCCTGGCCAACATGACGAAACCCTGTCTTTACTAAAAATATAAAAATTAGGTGGGGATGGTGACTCACGCCTGTAATTCCGGCTACCTGGGAGGCTGAGGCAGGAGAGTCACTTGAACCCAGGAGGTGGAGGTTGCCTGGGCAACAAGAGTGAAACTCCGTCTAAAAAAAGAAAAGAAAAAGATTTCATAGCTCCTAAGTGACCAAGCTGGGATTGGAACCTAGGCATCTTATTTTATCTTTCATGTTCTTTCCACTGCAAGATTTTTCTTTCTTCCTTTTCAGCCTGGGCACTCTCCACCAAATAAAACTTAATGATGGCAATTACTATCCCATCCCGTAAATTCAATTCACCACCCTGTGCTGCATCAGCAGTACTTCTGGGGTTTTTTTTTTTTTCCTGTTCTTTTTTCCTGTTTACTCAGCAACACCTATATTAGTACTTTGTATGCAGAGGATACTCAGCAAATATTATTGTTTGATTAATTGGCTGCTCTTTTCCTCTGGAAACCTCACCCAAATCTGGTAATGTTTTGCAATAATTTGAGTCAGAGTGTGTTTATAATTGTAATCTTAGTGATACAATACACGTGGTTTCCCATAATGACACAACTCACAATTATATATAATTTCTGATAATCTTTTCAGTAATCTCCCAATAACACCCTCTTGGTACAATTAAAAGAAATTCTAAAATTCACATAACCTATGTATTCTAGAAAGAATTTAAGCTGTCACACAAATAGGTAAACTATGGAATGATTGTTATATGACTGCAAGGAGAAATGTACTGGTATTCTTGATCGTCAGTTATTTTATGAGGAGGAGAAAATAAAATATCCTATACATGATTTTGCCTACTAAGAATTTCTACCCTTTTCTTAATTAATTTCCAAACTTACCTCTCTTCTCCTTAGTCGTGGTCTGATCTTGATCTTTCCAATTAACATCACCAGAATTTTTCTTTCTTTTATAGTGTTTGTTTTTAAGTTACATGTACATTTTTACATCTGCTTTCCTATGGATATACTCAAATTACTCAACTACATTTTGAACTTGTCAAGACCAGAGGTTACCCAATTTCATAGAAACATAATCTTAGGGTCCATCTACTGCAAACCTCTCACTTTACAGGTAAGTTGAGCCTTAGATAAATAAATGACATCATATTAAAAATTGCACATCTAGCTAATATTATTTTAGAATCCAAGTATACTGATGATCAGACTCATGTTCTTTCATGTACATATCCATATGAAATAATGTAAAATAAGATAATAAACAGTATTACTAAATGATCGCTAAATGATTGTACCAGATATAGAAGTCTAATACCATCTCTGCACCAGAAAACTAACATCTGCAGCTTAAAAGTTTGACTTGCCTCACTTCTGAGAAAAACTGGCCGTGTTAGACAACTAACATTTGGTTGGTTGTTACTCTCATGGTCAAGTAACACAACTGGTCTCAAGTAAAGTCCTTTATGGCTGTGAAAAGTGTAAAAAGTCACATATATATAAAAGTAATTGTCTTTCTAAACAAATAATTCCCTAAGTTATTATTTGCAGTTGAGTGTATCCTACCTGTGGTCCATTTCCTCAGCTAGTTTTGAGAAGGTACACACAAGTGGTACCTCTGGAAAAGCCTGACGTTGATCATTCTAGAGTTACTCAGTAATTACTGAAGACACTTCTTTTTCTTTTTTTTTTTTCTGAGACGGAGTCTCGCTCTGTAGCCAGGCTGGACTACAGTGGGCACAATCTTGGCTCACTGCAACCTCCGCTTCGAGGGTTCAAGCGATTCTCCTGCCTCAGCCTGCTGAGTGGCTGATATTACAGGTTCATGCCACCACACCCAGCTAATTTTTGTATTTTTAGTAGAGATGAGTTTTCACCATGTTGGCCAGGATGGTCTCCATCTCCCGCCTTGTGATCTGCCTTCTTGGTCTCCCAAAGTGCTGGGATTACAGGCATGAGCCACCGCGCCTGGCCTACACTTCTTTTTCAACTCTTCCTCCCTCCCAAATATGCTATCCTTCCTAATTTCCTTCCTACCAACCTCACCAGACCCACCTCTGCCCCTGCCCCTGAATGCATGTCACTGAAACACACAAAGCTGCTTATATTTCATACTCTCTCAGGCTTCTGTCAAAGCTCTTTCTGGAATGTTCTTTGCCACCTATCCTTTAAAATTCTGTTCAATTATCTGTTTTCTTTGAAACTCTCATTGAATCCTCTAGCTAAGCTAATAATTTCTTCTAGATTACCACAGAAACTTTTCCATTGCTTTTTGCTGTGTATCCTAGTGATGAGGTACACACCAATTGCTGGATTCTGATCTTTGTTTCAGCTCTGGTTAACATTAAGCAACTTATTCTGCAGGCCCCCATTTCTTCATCTATACATTGGGGATAATAATAGTACTACCTTTATAGGGTTGCCATGAGGATTTAATGAGACAATGCAGGCAAAATGCTTAGCACCCAGCGTAGGCCTTCCTAAAGGTCTTAATACATATTAGCTATTATCATCATATTATAATACCAATCTGGTCTTTGAGGACATGGCCTATGTCTTAATTAGCTGTCTGGAACATACAATGTCTGGCAAATAAATGCTTTATAAAGCTTTGTTGAAATGCATATTGATTAAACAACACTTTTATTTTATATGCCTAAATGAGAGCTGAAAAGTTGATTTAGCAACACATATGGGGTTTAGAGATGGTTCTAAAATGTGAACTGGGGACTCCAGAACTGAAAAGTGAACAATTTTTCCCAAAAACCTCAAAATCATACAAATATCTCCAACTCTTTACTACTCCATATTCAGTCACCACTTAAATATCTCCCTAGTTGATTTCTTACTCTTTAATTATCCTGTCACTTGTAAGTTCAAGCCTTTAGTATATCTTCATACCATGTCCCAAATAAAGTACAGGGGACAGGGAGTATTCTTCAAAGTTATACATAGGGTTAAACAAAGAAATACTGAAGTTTCTATTTTCTTTTTTTTTTTTCTCTGGGAGACAGGTCTTGCTCTGTCACCCAAGCTGGAGTGCAGTGGCGTGATCATAACTCATTGTAGCCCCCATCTCCTGGGGTCAAGTGATCCTCCTACCTCAGTAGATCCAGCCACCTGGGTAGTTGGGACTTCAGGCATGCAACACCACATCTGGCAAGTTTTTTAAATGTTTAGTAGAGAGGGGGTTTTGCTATGTTGCCTAGGCTAGTCTTGAATTCCTGAACTCAAGTGATCCTTCCTGCCTCAGCCTCCCAAAGTGCTGGGATTACAGGCATGAACCCCCATGCCGGGCCTCTATTTTCATTTACTTATGTGAATTATTGTTATACAACATTTCAGGCATACAAAGAACCGTGGTTTATCCCTTCCAGATCCCATTCCGTTTTCTTCCTGCAGGTAACCACTAACTTGAATCCCATGTTTATCATTTCCATGCATGTTGCTTCTTTTTCAACACAGGAACACTCCTTTTAATCTACCTAATGTGGCACCCAACTTTAACAATATTTATAAAATGAATTAGGATTTTTTGCATATTTTTGTAAACAACATGGATAGAGAGCATTAGACTAATTACTGTCTTTTTAAAAATCTCCCCATATGGCAGTGTAAATTATGGGGCAGAAATGGAAAGAGAAGTTGGACTCTTGACCTGGAAACATGAAGCAACACAATCCATAGATTTGCTGGTAGGGAATGAAAAGACAGATACAGTATCTTTAATTTTTTTACCTTTAATGTCTGACAATACTTTGAACATTTATTTGGACTCAGTAATAGAATAGCAGTGTAGCGGAAAATAAAGTTTGTGGTTTATCTTTCCCCAAGCCACACCAACTTCCAATAAGATTATATTTCTTTAACTCAGGTCTAGCGCAAGGAATTGCAGGAGTACACACTCAAATGCCTTCCTTTTGGCTCTTTGGGGTTGCCACAGTAATTCATTTGCATTCAAAATTGCTCACACTGCTGTCCTCTTCTCTCCTTTGACATTGGCCTTTATCATCTCTGAGCTTTCTTTCATCAGACTTCTCCCATTGTTACAGCTCTGAAATCTGTCCTGACGCTCCTCTCCTGGGACATAGGGCTCTGTGCTCATGTCACATCCTCTTCTCCTTGTAGCCTTAGCTGCTTCTATTGCAGGTAGGCTCTGGCCATCCCCAGCAGTTGTATCCCGCTCTGTTGTAGGGGGCCCAGGTTTTTATGGTTGTCTTCTGATGGATAGAGCTGCAGCAGACACCGTAAGTGCTTTGACCAGATCCACTGGGATCACTTCCACTATTTCTGTGCTTCAGTGCTTTTTTTTTCTCCCCTTCGCAGTACCGTATTTATTCTTTGGAGAACTGCTCTTGTGCAACTGGGGCTACTTTGCCAGTAAGCACAGAGCTGGGAGTTTAGGTCCCCTGGGGCAGCTGTTAACCAATGACTGCCAGATGAGGAGTAACAAAACCCAGCTCCTTTGCCTCAGGTCAGGAAAACTCTGAGGTGTAATTTACATTCCAGATCCCTCTGAGGGAGAAAGCCCATCTCAACTTTATTTGCCTTTTCCCTCTTTCCTGGGAAAGAATTTTTAAAGCATCATGAAAAATTCTCAGATTTGGTTGTTGGCAAAGCCTGAGTCCTGTCCTCTCGCTTTCCTCCCGGATAGCATGAGCTTCACCACTCACTCCACCTTCTCCACCAACTACTGGTCCCTGGGCTCCATCCAGGTACCCAGCTACAGCACCTGGCCGGTCAGCAGTGGAGCCAGCGTCTATGCAGGTGCCTGGGGCTCTGGTTCCCACACCTCCGTGTCTTGCTCCACCAGCTTCCGGGGCGGCATGGGATTCAGGGACCTGGCTGCGGGGATGACTGGGGGTCTGGCAGGAATGGGAGGCATCCAGAATGAGAAGGAGAACATACAAAGCCTGAATGACCATCTGGCCTCCTACCTGGATAGAGTGGGGAGCCTGGAGACTGAGAACCAGAAGCTGGAGAGCAAAATCTGGGAGCACCTGGAGAAGAAGGGACCCTAAGTCAGAGACTGGAGCCATTGCTTCAAGACCATCGAGGACCTGAGGGCTCAGATCTTTGCAAATACTGTGGACAATGCTGACATCGTTCTGCAGATCGACAATGCCCATCTTGCTGCTGATGACTTTAGAGTCAAGTATGAGACAGAGCTGACCACGCGCCAGTCAGTGGAGAGCGACATCCATGGGCTCCGCAAGGTCATTGATGACACCAATGTCACTTGGCTGCAGCTGAAGACAGAGATCGAGGCTTTCAAGGAGGAGCTGCTCTTGAAGAAGAACCACGAAGAGGAAGTAAAAGGCCTACAAGCCCAGATTGCCAGCTCTGGGTTGACTGTGGTGGTAGATGCCCCCAAATCTTGGACCTCGCCAAGATCATGGCAGACATCTGGACCCAATATGACGAGCTGGCTCGGGAAAACCGAGAAGAACTGGACAAGTTCTGGTCTCAGTAGATTGAGGAGAGCACCACGGTGGTCACCACACAGTTCTCTGAGGTTGGAACTGCTGAGATGATGCTCACAGAGCTGAGACATACAGTCCAGTCCTTGGAGATCGACCTGGACTCTATGAAAAATCTGAAGGGCAGCTTGGAGAACAGCCTGAAGTGGGTGGAGGCCTGCTATGCCCTGCAAATGGAGCAGCTCCATGGGATCCTGCTGCACCTAGAGTCAGAGCTGGCACAGACTCGGGCAGAGGGACAGCACCAGACCCAGAAGTACAAAGCCTTGCTGAACATCAAGGTCAAGCTGGAGGCTGAGATCACCATCTACCACCACCTGCTGGAAGATGGTGAAGACTTCAATCTTGTGATGCCCTGGACAGCACTAACTCCATGCAAACCATCCAAAAGACCACCACCCACCGGAGAGTGGATGGCAAAGTGGTATCTGAGACCAACGACACTAAAGTTCTGAGACATTAATCCAGCAGGAGCAGGGGACCCTTTGGGAAGCAGGAGGCCAATAAAAAGTTCAGAGGTCAAAAAAAAAATTCTCAGATTAGCAATATGGGAACAGCAATAGAAGACAAGGCATGTTATACACATGAGGCCACTTTGGGCTCCAGACTGAAGGTGGGAGGCCGTTGTTAGCCTTGGAGCTAGGTCGTCAGGGCTGGCCCTTCTTTGAGGATAAGCTCCAAAATGCTGATTTTGAAGGGCAATAATCTACTCTTGCTTCAGTTAGATTAGCCCTGGGAATAGATTAGTGATAATTTTTCAGGTGACTTTAAATGGGGAGAGGAATGCCAGGAACTTAACCTGAATTGAGCTTGACAAGGTGCAAAGCAGAAAGGTGGAGTGGAGAAACTTGTTTTTGTTGTTGTGATTGTGGCTTCTAGAGACAGGGCCATGCTCTGTCACCCAGGCTGTAGTGTAGTGGTGTGATCACAGCTCACTGCAACCTCAAACTTCTGGGTTCTCAGGCTCAAGTGATCCCCTCACCTCAGCCTCCTTGGTAGCTAGGACTACAGGAGTGTACCATCATGTCTAGCTAATTTTTTAAATTTTTGTAGAGATGAGACCTCGCTATGTTGCCCAAGGTGGTCTTGAACTTCCAGCCTCAAGTGATCCTCCCATCTTGGCCTCCCAAATTGCTGGGATTACAGGCATGATCTACTGGGCCCAGAGACAAGAGAAAGTTTTAAACTATAGGGCACAATCCATGTCCTAAAGTAGCTTACATTCTGCTTGTGAAAGGCTAGAATTCAATGTATAAAAGGATAACCCTACAAAGCAATATAGAAGTGAAAATAAATGGCACACATGAGAAATATATATGAAATATATATATAAAATTATATGTGAAACATATTGAAGCAATGAATAAAAGGAATAGAAACTTTAAAATTATACTTGTGTTATGTATTTCTTAATTTGCTACAATGCCTATCTCATGACTGGAGTATGAGTCGGAGGTATATTACAATGTTACACTATTAATATTTATTTTTAGTCAAATTCTTAATACTTCCAGAGAAAATACAGTTTTAAAGGTAAGTGTATATGTAATGGCTTTCAATCACTTCTTAGATGAGTGGCTTATTTTAGAAAACAATTTCTTAATTTCACAATGCTTATAATAGTAAGGCAAAGTAAGAGATTAATGAATAGTAGAACATATTAGAATAACTGAGTATATTCTGTTATGTTTGAATTTTGAGTGATATTGAAGAAAGAAACATCTGCATCCTGGGAAAGTAATTTCCTTTTATGACAAGGCATCATATTTCAGTCTAACATATCTATATTTTTAACTTGTAGGAGAATTAGCTGTGTGATTTCTGTCTACTAGCTAAAGCATTCTGAGCCTCAATTTCATCATCTGCTAAGTGAAAGAAGTGTAATATCTAGCTCATTGCATTTTGTGAGAATAAAGTGATGTACAAATGTTTCATACTTTATAAATACACAAAGGATTGCTATTTTTAACTCATAGAATGATGAAAACTAAATTCTGTTCTTTCATCTTCACTGTGATAACTGTAACAAATAAAATATTTTCACAGATGTTTAACCTTTCATTTAAAGGAAGCATTGAAAATATTTCCCCTAGTTTTGCTTTTGGCATTATTTCACTTTGTAATTGTTATAGGTAAAAATGTCTTATGAAATAGAAGAACAAATGAAAGGTACAGAGACTCATGTCTTTCTCCCAGTGCTTTGGAAGGCTAAGGTGGGAGGATTGCTTGAGGTCAGAAATTTGAGACCAGCCTGGGCAACATAGTGAGACTTTGTTCCAAAAAATAAAAAATAAAAATAATTAGGCAGACAGGGTGGCATGTATCTGTAATCCTAGTTATTTAAAAGAATTGCTTGAGCCAGGAATTTGAGGTTACAGTGAGCTATGATTGTGCCACTGCACTCCAGCCTGAGTGACAGAGACACTATCACTAAAAAAAAAAAAAAAAAAAAAAAAAAAACTGAGGTCAAAGTATTGGTTTAGAATGCCCAAATTTCAGGCCTGGTTTTTTTTTCCACTTAAAAAGTTTGATGATCTTGGACAAGTCTTTTAACCTCTTTATCTAATTTAGAGTTTTATTGTGAAGATTCCATGAAATAATGCATGAAAGGTGCTTTGTAAAATAAGTGCCAGATAAATGTAAAGAAATTTCATTAAAGTACATTATGCCTTGTGACATCTGTAGCCTGTCGCTCATCTTTCTTTTGTTTGTATATCTAGTGTACTCAAGTTTGATGACCCATGAGCAGTTCTTCAAAAAACATTTATTGTGCTTCTACTATATATCTGCACTTTGCTAGTTATTGGAGATGTAGCAATGAGCAAAACAGACATGGTCTCTGCCTTCAGAGAGCTTATGATTTAGAGGAGAAACAAATAGTAGACAAATTGCTCAAATAACTCTGCAATTGCAATTGTGATAAGTACAATGAAAGAAACGTACGGGGTTATTTGAGTATGTAGGTTGGGAAGCGAATTCTCAATGGGTCTTTCACGTTCCTGCACAACTTTCAAGCAGACTGATCACCCTTTGTTCTGGACTACCTTTTTAAAGGAAGTTTGCATAGCAAACAGCATTGGAAGACAGCATCACCCTTGAGAGCAAAGCACAAGTATGTTTACTGCCCATATAAGAAATTTGGGCTCCCTACGTGCAAGGTTCCTCTTCCGTCATGCACCTTATTGTGTGTGCAGGTTTTCATCTGGAGTTATCTGTGTTGCCCCATAAGACTTGGGGATGAGAGAAACCAATGCAAATATGCTGATGCTCTTGAAGCTTGACGTGCCATGAGTAATAAAATCCGTTGTCTTTGAATCTGGGGTCTCATGTTTTCTGCCAGCATCCATGAAACTATAGCAAGCTAACTTGTTGGCTTGAAAGTAGGACAAAATCATAGACCCATTGCAAAAGGGGATCAGTTTTAGGAAGTGGCCTCTAATTTAGCCTCCCTCCAATTCATTTTGTTCTCCCCTTTGGAGAAATGGTCTTGCTCGGTTGCCCAGGCTAGAGTACAGTGGCATGATTATAGCTCACTATAGCCTTGAACTCCTGGATCACTCAAGTGATCCTCCCCACTCAGACTCCCAAATACCTAGTACTACAGGCATGCACCACCATGCCTGGCTAATTTTTAAAATTTTTTTGTAGAAATGGGGTCTCACTGTGTTGCCCAGCCTAATCTTGAACTCCTAGCCTCTAATCATCCTCCCACTTCAGTCTCCTAAAGTGCTGGGAATGCAGGTGTGAGCCACACACCTGGCCAACTATCTCTCCTAGATATGTTCCCTTCATTGCTAGGTGCATAGGTGTGTCATCCTGGTGTCTCCCTTTCTCATTCTCGTGGAAATTCCTTTAGTATCCTGTGTTAAATCTGCTTGAGATCTATTTATTTTCAGCATCCAATGACTTCTTCTCTCTTGGTCCACTCATGCTTGTAGAATATATTGTCCAGAAGCTTCCTGAGAAAAAATATTCAGGAGGTCAATATTTGTAACTGCACACATCTGAAAACATCTTTATTTGAGCCTTATGTTTTGTTGATAGTTTGGATGGGCATCAAATTCTAGATTGGAATTAACTTTCATTCAGAATTTTGAAGAGTGCTTCATTGCCTCTAGAATATTTTGGGTAAGTTCCTGTCAGGAAAAGCCAAATGGAAGAGATGTATAGGGAAGGTATGTGGGGAGGGGTGTAGGGCTTCTGTGCCCTCTCTGGGCATATCACCCTTCCAGCACCTCCATGTGTTCATTGGCCATTGCTGATTGACTCAATCTCCAGCCCCTTTTCCCTCCCTGGAGGTTGGGTGGAAAGTTCTGACCCTCTAGCTACATGGTTGTTGGCTCCTTTGATGACCAGCCCCATCCTCCCAGAGGTACCTACTTAACATAAACTCAGGTATGGTTGAAAGGAACTTATTACAAATGAAATTACGAAAAAACTTTAACCCCTATCCCTGAGGAAATTCCAAGGGTTTTAGAAGCTATGTGCCAGGAACTGGGGATAAAGACAGAATATGTATTTCTTATTACCATACATCACAATATTAGAGACCTGTGGGTCTTTCCATTTTGGAAAATCAATTTTTTCTGTTCTGAAAATATTTCCTAAATTATTGACTTGCATTCTTCTTCTTTTCCTGTTTCATTTTTCTACCCTGCAACTCCAGTTGTTTGAATATTCCTTCTCCTGGATTGGTGCTCTAAATAAAAAAAGTTTTTTATTCTTATGTTTAATGTATCTTTTTTTTTTTTGGTCCTACTTTTTGAGTAATGGTTCTGGCTAACCCTACTACTGAGTGTTTCCTGTTATTTGCTATTGACTCGTGCTTATGAGTGTTTGAGTAAATAGTTGAGTTTTGCCTTAGGATGATCTGAATAGGCCATTTTATGATTCTCACCTTGTTTTGTTCAGAATTCGCATAGCATAGATGACTCTCCTGATCTGACAGGCCTGGCTTTCTGAAAAACCTCTCTCAAGGAGAGAAAGAGGGAAAGTTGTCTCAGCATCTGCTATCCACATGTTCCCTTAAGTCCTGTTTTCGGTATAAGATTTTTAATCCTTAACTATATTTGGTATCCGACAGTCCAGAATCCCTTTATTTCACCCTCTCCAAAGAATACATTTCACCCCAGCCCAGGTGGGCAAGAGGACAAGTTGCTTCCAGACTCCAGCGCAGGTGGGGAAGGGACAAGTTGCTCAGCAGCACGGAGCAGATGGGGGAGACCTGGGAAGCTACTGGCTTCTCAAGCAGCCTTCAAGCAGGTCCTCTTGATTTGGGTCCCCACTTTGTCCTCATTTCCAGAGGTGCTTGGTGCTTTCACGTCATGGACACTTGTGGATTCTGTGGTTACAAATCAGGCTAGTTCTTGGCTTTCACCGTCACCAGTTTAGGATTTGGGTTTCTGAGGTCTCCAAGTTGGCTACAACCCTCCATCTGCTTTCTGGCCTCAACACTTCAGGTGCTCTTGTCTGCTTCCCTTTTTCCACTTTTTGTGTGTGTTTGTTAACTTAAAAACAACCACAACAACAAAAACAAACTTTTTTTAGATTGAGTCTCCCAGGCTGGAGTGCAGTGGCATGATCTCGGCTCACTGCAACCTCCACCTCCTGGGTTCAAGTGATTCTCCTGCTTCAACCTCCCTAGTAACTGGGATTATAGGTGTGTGCCACCATGCCTGGCTAAGTTTCGTATTTTTAGTAAAGATGGTGTTTTGCCATGTTGGCCAGGCTGGTCTCAAACTCCTGACTTCAAGTAATCCGCCGACCTTAGCCTCAAAGTGCTGGGATTACAGATGTGAGCCACTATGGCCTGGCCAAAAAATTATTGCTAGGAGTTTTCCTGAGGAAAAAAATCAGACACATGTGTTCTGTTCACCAACTGTACCTACCACCTCCTATTCACTTACTACACTGCAGCTGGAAAGAACATCCTGTTTTGGTTTCATGGATGCATGATACACTATCGCAGTGAGAATATTATTCAGAAGCTTTTGGGGTTTGGTTTTTTTTTCCTAAAACACTATTTTTCAAAATACAAATCTGATAGTGTCATTCTCTCTACCCTACTTCTATTTCAGTGGTTTCTGATGCTTTTAGATAAAGATAAAATTCCTAAGTATGAGTTCCTCAACCACATGGGGGCACAAATTTATGGTGAAGTATATATATATTTTTCCAGCACAGTGCTGTTTGTTTCAGAGTCAAATTGAATTTGAGTGTCTGTAGGCAAGGATCGTACTCTCCATTTTCACATAGGTTTTGCAGCTCCCTTTTGTTTAATACGTGGTCATTTTACACATGATCTCCCCAGGCCTTTGGGTATTAAATCATTCACCTCTGCCCTGCAGGTTTTGATGTCACTAGCTCATCCTTTACTACATTTCCTCATTCCCTCAGCTCTAACACACTGACTTCTTTTGCTTCTTTGTTAGCCCCTTGAACACTGGATGATATAAAGTCAAGTTAAAGTACTTGATGCTTTTCAGGCAGCAATAAAACATTTTCATTATTTGAGTTTTGCAAATGAAAGCAAAAAACAAATCTAACCTTAGAAAACAAACAAAATAAAAAACAACACAATGTTTTGCAATGAAATCAAAACATTGGACAGAATCATAGACCCATTATATTGAGCTGAGCTTCCTGGTTCTTTATTTAGGATCCAGATTTTTGTGGAGAGTACAGCAATGATAAGCAAACAAATGCTTCAAAAAAGCAATATTGTAAAACAGTAATATCAGAATGTGAGGATATATCCTCTAAACGCTTTGATAGTTAGACCTATTATACCTGGATATTCTGAAAAATAAAAATGGAAGGTAGAAATGTTGGAGGCTTATATAAGTGGAAATACGATTTGGGATGATTAGCTGGATTCTCTTCAGTGATAAATATTTAAGATAACCACACTACAATTGTTATAGTGCCCTTGATGGATTAGATATCCTGAAGTTATAGATCCTAAAATTATTCAATTTTTGAACGTGAAAGTAGACATTCGTCTTGTATAAGAAATTCTAGTAGGTACCCTCTACAAGATAGTCATTGAATTCTAGATAAATCACATTATACTATTAATATTATAATTTTGCCATGTTGCATAACCCTAACTTTAATAGAATGATAAACCTTGAAACAATTCATACCCCCACAGCCCCACACCCCTCCACACACACCCATGATTATCACACATTAACAAAAGTAACAAATTTGAAACATGGTATATAAAAATAGGCTCTGTAATCAGTAACTGTAACCAGTACCTCCAAATTAGGCCAAGTTTTTATCCAAATGAACTTTTGAAGAGAACCATTTATGATGCCTGTAAATCATAAAATTCCTCTCTACCTCCCCTTCTAAATATCAGTGCAACTGGTTATTTGCACTACAAACATTTGGAACTTTAAGGGAAGGTATTCTAAACTCCTAAAAGAGCCTCATTTATAGGTAACTATATCCCATTAGAAAGAATACGTTTACTATACCAGTGATTAGAACAGAAGGTATATTTTCTTTATTTTACATATATCTGCTTATCACCTAAAAGAGTGCCTTCCTTTTAAAAAGATAAAAAGTAGGGGGAGCAAGAAGAATGATGTACGATGCTAAGTATATTTTTGTTGTTTTCATGGTTGATAAATATTTACTATGACAAAATAAATTTAATTTCTGTGGTAGCTACAATTTTTAGTTATAAAGAACAAAGATAAACTTAAGTTACCTTGATTCTGAGGTATTTATTACAAGGAAATGGGGGAATTAAGGAAGATGGGGGTCTCAGTCAGGTGATGAGATATTAAGAACAGAAACTCCTCCAGCTCTGAGCAGAAAAACAGGAATTGTGGCTGAGCTTCCTGGAGAGTTGACTCCTTCTGGACTTGTGAGATCATTCCAGACAGGCTCAAGGCAGCTCTAGGATATCTGTTCACCCAGCAGTTCCTACTCTGTGCTGAGCCATTAATGTGACTCAACTCCTTCCTGCCCCTGCTGCTGCCCCTTCCAAAGCTATAAATTAATGACCTTACTTCCACTCCCCTCTACCCAGGCCCTTCTCAATTGTCTGGAAAAGCAAAAATAAATAAAAAAGATAAACCAGATGAAATATGGTTGGAGGGAGGTAAGCACCACTCAACTGGTCTCCCGTGCGTTCGAGAGGCTTCTTGGTTACTCAAGGGTTTTGCTCCCTCAGGTTCCCTGCTTGTTCATGGCTTTCTATGTATCCATTTCAAACTTGCAATAAGAAGAATCTGATTGGTAGAGTTAGTACCTGTCATCTCTGCTGGGCAAAGATCTCATTTCATATGGCCTCATAGTCTACTCTTAGGTGCCATTTTTAAAAATACATGATTAATAAATGGTACTTATATTAGCTGGGCATGGTGGTGCATACCTGTAATTCCAGCTACTTGGGAGACTGAGGCAGGAGAATCACTTGAACCTGGGAGGCAGAAGTTGCAGTGAGCCAAGACTGTGCCATTGCACTCCAGTCTGGGCAACAAGAGTAAAACTCCATCTCAAAAAATATATATATATAAATATAAATAAATGGATAAAAATAAAAATAAATAATATTTATTATGAAGTGACATTCTGAAAATATTTTTGATATTGAAAATAAATATGTCTTTATACTTTAAAAGGTTGGAAACTACCATGCTATAGCATATTATTTCATTGTTGGTAATCCATATCTCTGATGATTTGAATGCTAAACTCATCTCTGCAGATAAATCAATTCTGTGCTTCTTCAAATAAATTATATTCTGTTTATTAGAATCTAATTGATAATATATAAAATTTTCCCTTCATTGGTAAGTGATAACAGTGATTTTCATCTTGGAAAATATTAATAATTCTACAGTCCTTGTTTTTGTTTTTGTTTTTTTGAGATAGAGTCTCGCTCTGTTGCCAGGCTGGAGTGCGGTGACACGATCTCTGCTCACTGCAAACTCTGCCTCCCAGGTTCAAACGATTCTCTTGCCTCAGCTTCCCGAGTATTTGGGACTATAGGTGCACATCATCACGCCCAGCTAATTTTTATATTTTTAGTGGAGACAGGGTTTCACCATGTTGGCCAGGATTGTCTCCATCCTTTGACCTTGTGATCCACCCGCCTCAGCCTCCCAAAGTGCTGAGATTACAGGCGTGAGCCACCGTGCCTGGCCCAGTCCTTGTTTTTAAAACACAGAAGCATATTTTTTAAAAAAAATAGACTATATTTTAGAGTAGCTTTAGGTTCACAGAAAAGTTGAATAGATGATATAGTTTCCATGTATCTTCCATCCCTACACATACACAGACTCTTCCATTATCAATATCCCCACTAGAGTGGTACATTTGTCACAAATGATGAACCTACATGGACACATCATTATCACCAGAATCCATAGTTCACGTGAGGGTTCACCCATTGTTACAAATGGATAAATGTATAATAATATTTCTACCACTATAGTATCATACAGAGTAGAGCAACAGGAACCCTAAAAACCTTATGTGTTCTACCTATCCCTTCTTCCCACTTATCTCTTGCAAGCACTGATTTTTTTTGCTGTCTTCATAGTTTTACCTTCACCAGAATGGCATGTAGTTGAAATTGTACAGTGTGTAGCCTTTTCAGACTTCCTTCTTTTACTTAGTCATATTTATGTAAGTTTCTCTATGTCTTTTCACGGCTTCATATCTCATTCCTTTTTAGCATTGAATCATATTCCATTGGCTAGATGTACCACAGTTTATCCATTCACTTACTGGAGGATAACTTGGTTGCTTCCAAGTTTTGGGAATTATGAGTAAAACTGCTATAAACATCTGCATACAGGTTTTTGTGTAGACATAAGTTTTCAGCTTCTTTGGGTAAATATCAAGGAGTCTGATTACTGGATCATATGGTAACAGTATGTTAATTTCATAAGAAACTGACAAACTGTCTTCCAAAGTGGTTGTACCAATTCGCATTCCTACCAGCAATGAGTAAGATTTCCTGTTGCTCTACATCCTCACCAGTATTTTGTGTGTCCAGTGTTCCGGATTTTGGCCATTGTAACAGTTAAGTGGTGGTATCTCATTGTTGTTTTAATTTGCATTTCTCATATGATGTTGAGCATCTTTTCATATGCTTATTTGCCATCTGTACATCTTCTGTGGTGATGTTTTTTTTTAAAGTCTTTAGTTCTTTATTTTTTAGAGGTGAGGTCTCACTCTGTCACTCAGGCTAGAGTGCAGTGGCACAATCATAGCTCACTGCAGCCTTAAACTCCTGAGCTCAAATGATCCTCCTGCCTAAGCCTTCTGAGTAGCTAGGACTACGGGCATATGCTACCACATTGGACTAATTTTTTATTTTTTAAAGAGATGAGGTCTTGCTGTGTTGCCCAGGCTGATCTCAAACTCCTGATCTCAAGCAGTTCTCCTTCTCAAAGGCTGGGATTACAAGCATGAGCTACTGCATCTGGCCTTTGGCTCATTTTTTAATTGTTGTGGTACTGGGGTTCTTAATGCTGAGTTTGAGGCTTGTTTTTCAAAACATAAGTCTAGTAATTCTTTTGCTTTCTGGCACAATTATATTAAAGTAACTTATAGGATGATGAGCCTCCTAAATAAATAAATCCAGCGCTCACGGGAGGGAAGGATAGCCCAATGAAATATAAGAAATTATATGGTAAATTTTAGTCAAGTTTGATTTTCTCTTGCCATTCCTTTCCTACAGCTAGAGGATTCTTGAGTTTCACTTTTACTTCTCCTGTAGAGGTGGTAATGAGTATGAAAGAAAGCAGAAAAAAAAATACTTGCATAGTTATATAATTCAAGATGTGTAACCCTTGGAATGTTTCAATTTCCTACCTAAGCAATATACTAAATTCATTTTTGTTAATTTTAGTGAAAAAATAAGAAAGAGTACATTAAGAAGTCACGAAACCTGTATTGGTGCCAGATTAAACATTGCAAATCAAGGCAATGGCTCCACTGAGGTGAAGTTTCTTGCAGTTTTGATGTACAATGGGGACTGATCTGGAAACCGAAATAGTGGTTAGCCTGGAATGGCTCAGGAAAATTTATTGTTACTCAAATTTGTATTCAAACTAAGCAGGAAACTCTGGCAGATCTGAGATGGGAACAAAAGACTGTGTTTCTCCCCTTACAAGTCACAGAGAGGGTTATATTTCACAAAAATTATCTTGCATTTTGCTGTGCTTGTTGATACATGTAAAATTCAGTTGGGAGGTAAACGAAATTTTGAGAGAGTTGACATTCTATGTAAACAAAATTTATATGCATACTTTTGACTGCTAGTTCAGGATTGTTTTTGTGAGTGTCCAGAGCCTACTGGAAGATGAGAAAGGTCTTCTGAGGCTTCCTTTGGCTGGGCTGGTGGAGGCTGGGAGCCTGGGGTGCGGCAAACTGAGGGAGTAGAGGGGAAAGAAGGGTGAATAGAAACAGGAAAAGGCAGACTTCTTTTCCCCACCCTCTGTGGCTTACAGAAAAGGGAAACTGGACCCAGTGAGTGCAACTGCAGGAGAACCAGCATTTTAGTTGTTAGACAGGCCCTCACACCAGCACAAGCAGAAGTGCCAGCAGCCTGAAAGGGACTTTTTTTTTTTTTTTTCTTTTTTAGTAGATATGGGGTTTTGCCATGTTGGCCAGCCTGGTCTTGAACTCCTGACCTCAATTGATCCACCCACCTAGACCTCCGAAAGTGCTGTGATTACAGGCATGAGCCACTGCACCTGGCTACCTGAAAGAGTTTTAACCCTAGGTTGATCAACATTAATCTTAGAAACCTTAGAAAGCCACGCCCAAGCCCTGAGAAAGGTGTCTGTACCCAAATCCAAGATGTAGAGTGAGGGGTGATGGAACATTGGAAGTAAGTTGATGAGTAACATGACTTGCTGGTCAAGCATCTGAGAAAAGAATCCTCAGTTATATTTTAGAGCTTATTTTTAAGAAGGGTTTGCTCTAAAAATACTATAGGGAAATAAACAGGAGAATAAGATGGCAACTAGAGGGGACCACTGAGGGTAGCCATGGAGAGTCCTTCTGAGGAGTACCAGTTGAGCTGAAGCCTGATGGATGAAATGAGCCAGACAAGTGTTGGGGATAGGGGGAAGGAAGAGGGAAGGAAATGCAAAGGGAAGAAATGGGTCACATACTGGATTCCACTCTAACAGTTCCAAGTCACTTTCCTGAATAGCTTACTGTGTAAGTGGAAAGATGACTAGTCATAGATGTCTTACATGTTGGAGAAATGGGTAGGCTTCCATTTAGGTGGACCAAAACATGCAATAAGATCACTTGTGACCTCATCTTTATCATCATTCAATGATACTTTCTTATGCCCCATTTTCTTGACTTCTACCAAATACATTCCTGTCAACATGTAAGACATTTTTTCATGCATTGCCCAGGCTGGTCTTGAACTCCTGGGCTCAAGACATCCTCCTGCCTGGCCTCCTAAGGTGTTGGGATTACAGGTGTAAACCACTGCAGTTGACCTGTCCCACATTTCTAGCTGTTTATAAAAAAGCTCCACCTGGATGTAATAGGCTTACTTTCCAAAACAGAAAACAAAATTCATGTTCTTTTCAGTGTGGATTCTCTTTTTGACTTCCCCATTTGTGTTGGTGACTCCTATTGTCCTAGTGATGAAAATCTCAAAACTTTGTAGTGGCCAGGCATGGTAGCTCATTCCTGTAATCCCAGCACTTTGAGAGGCAAAGGTGGGAGGATGACTTGAGCCTAAGAATTTGAGACCATCCTGGGCAACATAACAACACTCTGCCTCTATTTTTAATGTAAAAACAAAAATGTTTCATAATAACCTTTGCTTCCTCACCCCACTGGAGATTCGAATTCTGTTGCCAATCGTTGTGGAGTCTCTGAGTCATTTTTTCCTTCCCATTTTTACTGTTAACACTCATACTTTTTGTCCTCCTTACTTTTCACATAGATGATTTCAAATGTCTCCTATTAGAATTTTTACTGTATGGAGACTCTTCCCTCTGTTTTATCTTGTTCCTCTGCCAGGCTGTTTAAGAATCGACATGATTTCCTTATGGTCTACTGAATTAAGAGAAAAAAATTGTTTTTAAATAAGATCTGGTAATTAGTCCCATTTACTAAACAGGTTTCTCCTTCATTTTTCTCCAAACTGCACTCTGTTCATGTTATACTTGACATGCTTTGCAACATTGCCAGGATTCCTTCCATTTCTCAAAAACTACAAAAAATAAATCCCCTTTCAATCTCAAGTGAAACCCCTTTAGACCAGTTCTCAAATGTTAGTGCATATTGGAATCACCTAAAGGACTTGCAAAAGCAGATTGCCAGGCTCAACCCAGAGTTTCCAATTCAGTAGAGGGGAAATAATTTGCATTTCTAACAAGTTCTCAGGTGGTGCTGATGCTGCTAGTCAGGGACCACCCTTTGAGAATCACTGATTTAGGCCAGTACTTCTCAGCCCCGAGTTCCACATTAGGATCACCCAGTGTAGGCTGTAGTGGATGCTGAAGACTCTGCCCGGATATCCCTCCCAGGACGAAGATGCTCATTTCCCTCAGTGGCTGGGTGTGTTGGTTGCTGATGGCTCCAGCCATCTTCTCTAAGGATTATCCTTGTATATACCCTCTGTATCATGCCCTCCAGGTTGAGATTCGAAAAACAAACATCTGCAGTTCTTTAGAACATTCTGCTGTGTCCCTTCCCAGTTAAGTCACTAAAAGGTGACTGTCAATTGCCATAAATTAGTTTAACCTATTTTCTTAAAATTTTAACAGTTGAGTTACTCAGTATATACTCTTTTGTCTTCTTTCTCTCAATAAAGTGCCTACGAGATTCATCTATCTTGTTCCATGTGTCAGTAGTTCATATTTTTTTATTATTGTCTAGTATCCCCTTGTATAATAGTATAATAGACTTGTATAATAGTCTTATTCTCAGAATATTTTGCCCTATACATGTTTCTCAATTGCTGTATTAGTCCATTTTCACACTGCTAAAGAACTACCTGAGACTGCGTAACTTATAAAGAAAAGAGATCTAATTGACTCACAGTTCCATATGGCTGGGGAGGTCTCAGGAAACTTACAATCATGGCAGAGGCAAAGGGGAAGCAAGACACATCTTACATGGTGGCAGGAGAGACAGAGTGAGAAGGAGGAGGTGCCAACACTTTTAAACCGTCAGATCTCGTGAGAACTCACTCATAAGACAACACTAGGGAGATGGTACTAAACCATTAGATGCCACTCCCATGATCTAATCACTTCCCACCAGGCCCACCTTCAACAAGTGGGGATTACAATTAGAGAAGAGGTGTGGGTGGGGACACAGAGCAAACCATATTCTCTCTCCAAGCAATTCACAAAATGATTAGGATGAAGAATGTTTAGGGAAAGCCTTTATTGTCTCTTTTTCCTGTTTCTCTGGGGAGATTTGGCTCCAATATCTGGAAGGAACAGTGTCTTCATCCATTTGAACTGCTATAACAAAGTACCATGAACTGGGTAGCTTATAAACAACAGAAATGTGTTTATCACACAACTAGAGGCTAAGAAGTCCAAGATTAAGACACTTGCAGGTTTGGGTGTTTGGCAAAAGCTTTCTGCTTCATAGACGGTATCTTTTTGCTGTATCCTTATGTTGTTTAAGGGGCTATGTAGCTCTCTGGGGGGCGGGAGTTCTCTTCTATAAGGACACTAATCCCAATCACAAGGGCTCCATTCTCATGATCTACTTTCCTCCCAGTCCCTACCTCCTGCTAACATATCTTTTGGGTTAGGATTTTAGCATACAAATTTGGTGGAAGCACAAACATTCACACCGTAGTAAACCATTTTGAAATATATTTCCACCTCCTCTCTCCATCCCCTCATCTTTCTTCTTTCCCATCCTCCCTCCCCTGAGAAGTAACTAACATGCTGGTAAGATGGAGAGAGAGAGTCCAGTTGGCCTCCCACTCCACGGACAGTGAAAACCAGGATTCCTCTCATTCTCTCTTCCCCTACCTGCAGCACATGTCACTAAGAGGATGCCAGGGTTCTCTTGGCCTCTGCTTCTGTGTAGTTAATCTATGAAGTTTAGTTAGCCAATTAAACTCTTCTACCTGCATTTGGTTTGGGAGGTTATATTCATGCAGATTCCAAGGTTCAGGGCATCAAAGTATGATGAGACTATCATCCCATACTAAAAATAAAAAAGACAAAACTGAATAAATTGTTAAGCATAATAAAGGGAGTACAGTCTCTTGGAGCAGACTGCTAATTGATGTAGGCTCTCACAGAAGCGTGAAGTTTAGGGATTGGCAAAGTTGCAGAGGCTTAAGAGCTTCAACATCGTCTGTAGAGGTATGGGTACACAGATGAGGCTGTTGCTAATTGATTGTCACTATAGTGTATTTATTGAGGTGAGTCTGTGATTGGCTGGTTTTCAGAAGTAAGCAGCTAATGCTGATTGTATATAGCTTGTAAAAGCTGTTCACCAAAGCAAATTGCTGTTGCTGGCTTGACCAGGTTCCAAACTGGTTTTGAGTGCCAGTTATTGATATGGCTATGGAACAACCAGGCCTTTCAAGGAGGTAGGAATTTATTTTCTTCTGCATTCAGCTTTACTGGTAATAAAGCTGGCACTGTCCTTTTATCATCTTCAGGCTCCTTGTGCATGTTTCTCCAACTGGTTAGAAGTTGGAGAAAAGAAGTGATTGGTGCTTCCAAACTTCCCCAGGCTGGGAGGATTAGGGCTGAAATAGGCCACTTATAGCAGGAAGGAACTTACCAGTTCATTCAATTTAGAGAGTTTTCAAACATTCCAAAACAATACAAACACCATTTAAGAAGAAAACTTAATGTAACTTAAGGACTAGTATCCGTTTCCCTTTTATCTAGGACATAGGGAGAAAGCAGATTTCTGTCTTTCATCCCCACTAAGGTGGTTACTTGGAAGCTGCAGGTAGGTGTCTCCCAATCTTCTGCATTCATTCTGACTTCACTGTGCACCTCAGTCACTTTGCTGAGTGCAGTCACTTTGCAAAGTGACAGGCCCTGGTGGGATGCGATATCCTCAATCTGGACATAGATAGAAGAAGAGAATGTGGTACAATGCAGATTTTGATTCAGTAGGTCTTAGGTGGGGCTTGAGATGATGCATTTCTACCAAGTCCCCAGATGATGCCCATCCTGTCCATCTGTCACCACAGTTTGAATAAGGTTCTTGTCACATTCATAGGCAAAGGATAATTAGGGAAAATAAGGGAGGCTGTGGACACAACTAAGTCCACAACACATTGCAGGGACTTGGCATTTAAAATGGGGCTTGGGGTCTGCACAGCGGGTCCCTGTTGTGACTCTTTCACTACAGTGAGTTGCAGTCATCAGGACAGATTTATGACTTCAGGGGGCTGTGGGCACTTTGCTTTCATAAACCTTGTCCTCATAAAAATATTAAAGATTGTATTTTATGACTACATGGGACAAAGAGGAGTGTAATCCAGGCTGAATTCATTATTATATGTAATTATATATGTATATATTTGGATTTTGATAGAAATGAAAGTTACAACATTTTTGTGGACCCCTAAAACTGTCATGGGCCCTAGGTACTGTGCCTAATGGAGAAATCAACTGTAGAGAGCCTGCCTGCTGGACCAAATGTACACAAGTGCCAGGAGAAAAGCACTCTTCAGAAGCAGTGCTGTCTAAATTACTAAGAAGGATAAAAATATTTTCTTAACTGCCTAAAATTTGCAAAGCATCTCCCTTTTTGTGGCACGATATTAATATTCAGCATAGAAATTAATTCAATTTGTTCATTCCCCTCCCTGCTGCTTTCCAAAATGTGCTCATTTGGATTTGTCATGAATAAAAGAAAAAGGTATAATATTTTAATGGCTGTGTTCTTAATTACAAAAAGAGGAGCTTTGAGACTCTTCTCCAGAAAGAGCTTGATTACATTTTTCATCAGGGGCCTGCTCCATTTCCATCTACAGGTATTTTATTCTTACAGTTACAATAATGTAGAAAACAGATGCAAGTGGAACTACTCTGGTTGAAGCGGGGGCTGGGGTCCTGCCTGCACGGCTTCCCCTCCATACCTTCTGGGAGGCCAGTACACCTCTGGGGAATACCAGGGCTCTGTAGGACCCAATTTGTGAGCCCCCAGTGGAATCCACAACCCCTCCCACACTTTACACATAAGGAATCAGAGGGCCAGAGAGTGTGATTATGTCTTCTATTTTTAATTTTTATTATCTTTTTTTTTTTTTTTTTGCTTTTTTAAAGACAAAGTGTTGCTTTGTTGTTCAGACTGGAGTGCAATAGCACCATCATAGCTCATTGTAACCTTGAACTCCTGGGCTCAAGTGCTCCTCACACCTCAGCCTCCCGAGTAGCCTGGGACAACAGGTGAGCACCACCACGTCTGACTTCTATTTTTAAATCATAAAGTTTGATGTGTTTCCAGGTGTACTTGCTTATTAATGTAGATACTGGCCTGCCTTCTAGACAGAATGATGACTCACCATTCTGTCACTCTGAATGATTTTGATCCCTGAACCACACCCTGATTTCCTGGAGGAATAAAAAAGAAAGGCTGGAATGGAATTGTCAAGGTGAGCCATGATGTCCTTCTAACTGGAAAGAAGTAGGGATTGTTAATAGTAATGGCACATAGGTACTTAAAACAGGTAAGGCCCTGTTCTCAACACTTGACAGGTGTTGCTGTATACACTTCATGGCAGTGCTAGGAGGTGGGTGTCCATGCTAATGAAGGCGCAGAGAGTTGCAGTAACTTTTCTAGGGTCACTCATTACCCAGGTTTGGAGTTAGGTCATTAATCTCACCAGTTTGCCTCCAGGGTCGGGTTCTTAACCCATCTTTAGTGGGAATAACCCTAAAAGTTCCCATCCTAGTATTGACATTTTCTGCTTCAAAGAAGACATTTTTTTCTCTTAATTGTTCACTCAGCTTCTGTTGCCTCTCCAAGGAATTTAGAAATCTTCAGCATCCTTCCTTGTCTAGTGGTATTGCTTGCCTCACTCTCAACATCCATCTCCAGACAAGAACTTCAGGTCATGATCCTAGTCAATCCCCATTTTTGTGCTCATGATGAGTGAATTCCCATAGGGAACTGTCTTGGGGGCAGAGTGGAGGTTATGGGGGCTGCTTTGGAGTCAGAGCTGGAGCCAGGTTAAGATCGTCTCCGGACCTCAGAGCCCTGCTGTTTGTCCCCACCAGCGTTCTTCCCACAAGCACCCTCCATGCCTGGACACTACACCTGCGTCTCAGCACTGAGCCCTTCCTACTTGACCAGTAAGTCAAGCTGCATCCATGCCAGAGAGCTGTGCAACAAACAGAGCTCTTGTCAAAACCAAGCTTGATGCTCTCCTATCTCTGGCAGGCAGTTAATTGTTCAGACAAAAGATAGCCTCTGGGGCAGCCTGCCTACAAACGAACAGTGCTGGTCCTGTTACCTACTAGCTTGGAGACATTGAGTTAACAACTGAAGCACACCCAATTGTACCTCTTGTTTCTTATCAATAAAATAGAAAATATTGATAGTATCTGTGTCATTTAGCTGTTGTAAAGAATGATTGAGGTTATACAGGTAAAGCGCTTATGACAGTGCCTGATTCATAGCAAAGAATTTATGAATAGTAGCTTTTATTCCTATGAGGTGGTTGGTAATAGGAAAGAAGATGAAGCGGCCTCCTATGATGACTTGAATATATTTTAACACTAGAATTCTTGAGGTATCTTTCAGCACCCGAGTGGACCCTCTTCCACTGTATAACGAAAGAAGCACACATCTCTCAGCCTGAGGATAAAAGTCTCCATCTACAGGCTGGGCGCAGTGGCTCACACCTGTAATGCCAGCACTTTGGGAAGCTGAGGCAGGTGGATCACCTGAGGCCAGGAGTTTGAGACTAGCCTGGACAACAAGATGAAACCCTGTCTCTACTAAAAATACAAAAAATTTAGCTGGGCATGGTGGCACACACCTGTAATTCTAGCTACTTGGGAGACTGAGACAAGAGAATCACTTGAACCCTGGAGGTGGAGGTTGCAGTGAGCTGAGATCATGCTATTGCACTCCAGTCTGGGCAGCAAGAGTGAAGCTTCATCACAAACAAACAAACAAACAAAAGTCTCCATCTACTTATGCTCCTTATAGTTTGGTGGGGACCAAGCAGAGGCCAGTTAGCAACATTAATTTTCTGGGAGTTGTCAAACTAACTCACCCCAGGGAAGCTGACTCCACAATGTCTGTTAGTCATAGTCTGGGTTACGTTACTGAATCACATCTGATTCACTGGTTTCACCTCCACCGGCAGAAAACCTGTGCACAACTCCATGGGCAGACACTCCCAACCCTGTGCTCAGTTTTCTTCCACATCAGTATTCCTCCAGGTATGCTCTTGACTTCATTTTGTCTAAGATTTTGTACCACTCCTAAAGGATACCCTTTTTACAGCTTGGCCTTCCTGCCTTAACCATTTTCTTTTTTTAAATAACAACTTTTATTGTGAACAATACATAAATATATAAACCTGTGTTGTGGTGGACAGTGTGAGGTGCTGCTCAATTCCTTTCAGGAATGAAGGACTCTCTCAGCTGCTGGGAACGTTGCCAGCAAAAAGCCTTTAGTCGTCAGCACCCTCTGCAGATGGCCTCAGCTGATTAGAGCTGCTTTGCCCAGGGTCAAGATCTTCTCCCAGGTGGGCTGCATGCAGTGACTGATTAACATGGTATATAAAGACTTGTATCCAATCACCAAATCAGGACAACTCTGGAGGGCCATCTGAGGTTCAAAACTCTCTGTGTGATTGGCCAAGACCTCCATTGCGACTACTTTGCCGATCAACTTCTTCTCTTACTGGATTCTGCTTCCTTCATTTCCTCCCACAGTTGTTGATTTCAAGGACACACCCAGATAAATCTCTTAGATGATAATCTCCATCTCAGAGGCTGTTTCCTATGATCCCAACTTTTGATAGGTGCATAAAACATTTATGTTGTTTAAAGAATAATGAACATTCATGCACCCTCCATCCATAATAATACGTAAGAGTATTTTATCAGTACTTTGAAGCCACTATGTCTCCTTTCCCCCATCACATCCCTTTCCTGCCTCCACCTTCACCCCAGGTAACTACTATCCTGAAGTTTGTGTTAATCATTGTTTTGTTTTTCTTTATATTATTTTCCCAAACAATAGGACAAATGTCCTAAAATTTTTATCCCAAGAGGTAAGTATTTATTTGGGATAATAATATAAAGAAAAGCAAAACAATGATACACACACACACACACACACACACACATATACACACATTTGAAACATATATATGTTTATATATATATATATGACTGAAACGTATATATAAATGTTTCAGTCCTTTTCTTCAATATTATGTTTTTGAGATTAGCATGGAAGCTCGCACAAAGGATGCTCCATTACTATTTATTCACGTTTTTCTTTTCATAATTACAGATTCTCCCTCATAGCCCTCTACAGGAACTAACCCTATCGATACTTTGATCTCAGACTTCTGGCCTCTAGAACTATGGGAGAATCCATTTTTTTCATATAAGCCAGCTGGTTTCTGGTACTTTGGTTTGTTTGTTTGTTTGTTTGTTTGGAGACAGAATCTCACTCTATTGCCCAGGCTGGAATGCAATGGCGTGATCTTCGCTCACTGCAACCCCCACCTCCTGAGTTCCAGTAATTCTCCTGCCTCAGTCTCCTGAGTATCTGGAATTACAGTTGTGTACCACCACCCCTGGCTAATTTTCATATTTTTAGTAGGATGGGGTTTCACCATGTTGGCCAGGCTGGTCTCTAACTCCTGACCTCAGGGGATCCACCCACCTTATCCTCCCAAAGTGCTGGGATTATAGGCATGAGCCACCTTGCCTGGCCTGTTTGTGGTGCTTTGTTATGGCAGTCCCAGGAAATTAACATTCTCTCTCATCTTCTCTGCCTCCCTTCTGTCTGTATGTTCTATGGGCCCGACCATGAGAGAAAAGCAGACATAGTAGGGTACACATGTTTTGATAAGTCTGAGCTTCTGTCAAAGGAAGCAGTCTAAAAATGCTGGACAACTCTTCAAAGTAAATCTTTGTTAAAGCTGGGAAAATCAAGTACTGATTCAGCTTTTCAATTCTGAGGAAAAAATAAGAAAGGCAGCAGACACTAAAAACAGAAGGATTCTGACACCAGAGCTAGGCTGGGAGGAGTGTTAAGGGACAGATGCCACTGAAGTTGTCGATTCTGAGCTGCAGGAGCAGAAAGTGTCCATCAGGCAGATACTCGGCAACAGGAGCTAACAGGTAGTAAAGGGCCAATTTATGCCCAGCTAGAGGGGAACTCAGGTGCTAGAGTAGCTGGAGGCCAGAACCAGGAGACCCCAGGCAAAGTGCTGAGGGTGGAATGAAGGGATGCATGGCAAGGACTTGCTGGGATGTTCCCTCACCGAGCCTTCCTCTTCTGATGGATGGGAGTGTGTTTCATTAATCACAGCGGCATCCATGCTCCCTTGAAAAACAGTAATATGTATGAATGTATATCTGTATTCACATTATGTATCATGTATCAGGTATTCAATCTATGAATAATACTTGGGTTGTTCATGGCAGTATTTCTCAAACTCTTATGCTGGAGTATTTTCAATGGTAAAACAAGTGTAACCAGGAGTCTGAAAGTGTACTTTACTTTGAAATTTGTATTCTATGATGTATTTTTAAGCCTAACAACTAACTCCCTCTCCCCATGTTCTGAACCAATCTTCCAATAAAATTGCCATGTGGCTTCATTCATTTTCTGGTGTGTTGCTACTGAACCAAGGGTTATATGCACCTGGGTGAGAAACACAGGCATATAAACTGGGGAGCCCTTACCCTTACTTAGGGCCTTCTGAGGATCTACAAACCACAAACTGAGACTTGGGGTAATCAGACAAGAGAAATTTTATATAAATGAAACTATGCTAAAGTGTAACTTTCTCCAGTTTACATTTATTTTCCAATGAATATTTCACAAATGATCCTGAGTGATACAATGGTTAGAACAGGTCAGCAAGGGAAAAATATAAATACGTACATTTTGTTTTTAAAAATAAGTTTAATTTTAGAACAGTTTTAGATATACAGAGAAATGGCTGGGTAAAATGGCTCATGACTATAATCCTAGCAGTTTGGGAAGTCAAAGAGGACATATCACTTGAGCCCAGGGGTTTGAGACCAGCCTAAGCAACATAGCAAGATCCCCATCTCTCCAAATAATTTTAAAAATTAGCTGGGTGTGGTGATGGGTGCCTGTAATTCCAGCTACTCAAGAGGCTGAGGCAGGAGAATTGCTCGAACCTGGGAGGCAGATGTTGCAGTGAGCCAAGATTGTGCCACTGCATTCCATCTTGGGTGATAGAGCAAGAGTCTGTCTCAAAAACAAAAACAAAACAAAACAAAACAAAAATAGAAATAAGAAAGAAAAAAAATAGATGTACAGAAAAATGTGAAGATAGTACAGTGTTCCCTCATATGCCACACCCAGCTTCCCATATTATTAACACATAACATTAGTATGCTACATTTGTCACAATTGTGAAACCAAAATTGATCTTATTATTATTTGAAGCCCTGTCGAGTCTGACTGGCAGACTTGCCTCAGCAACAGATGAAAAATGTACACTGCCATAAGCTTGCCAGTCAGTGAGGCCAGGTGGACCTCTGTCAGAGTCAGCAGTGGCCCTCAGAAGCTGGCCATGTTCACATTTATTTAGTACAGGTTAAATGACAAAGGTCTCAAGTAAACACTGTTAGAGGGTAATTAACATTGCTGACCCCATGAGTAGAGAGCAGCCATGCGCCCTCGCTGGAAGATCAAAGATCAGTCTTAGGACCACATGAGTAAACAAACTATTTAGATAAACTACATTATCTTGTTATCTGCTCTATGCTATTAGTCAAGGTAAAAGGATTAGGCTGCCTTCAGCCACAAACCTTTTCCCAAGGCATTTGCAAAACCTTCTCATCTTCCAAGAAGGTTTTTGTTTTCTAAAATTTCTTTCATCATACTGACCGATCTCCTACATCTCCCCCTTTTCTGTTTTTTGCATTAGGTTTTGTTAATTGAAGAGTACAGATGTGTGCCGCAGCAGTTTGTCAAGCACAGAAGTCATAAGTCATGCTCTGACTTTGCATCCTAGAATTAGTAAATAACATAAGACAAACACTAGTATAATCAGTAACATTCTTTTCCAATCAAGGAGTGACCTGTAGTGTTACTTGGCACCTCAGTTCACTGTATGCCATTACTGAGGGACCCGACTGGGGATATGTTAACCCTTTCTAGCCAAGCAGTCACATTGTTAGAGGCTAGGAAGGGAGTGTCTGCCTAAGTAACAGGTAGAAAAAAGGCAGATTTAGAAGATGGGCTTAATAGAGAGTATCAGGTACAGGTTGCAGGCAAAGTGAGAGAATAAAAAAGGAACAAATTATCTGGAGTGAATGGTGTTTGTGTTTGGAGCAGGATTTGCTCAGCCTCCTAAGTTGCCTTCTTCAGCATCCCTTAGGTAATGTCTGGGGCTTGTGCCATCCTAAGAAGTCATATCGTCCAGGGCTGCACA
This sequence comes from Aotus nancymaae, assembly GCF_030222135.1. Classification (NCBI taxonomy): domain Eukaryota; kingdom Metazoa; phylum Chordata; class Mammalia; order Primates; family Aotidae; genus Aotus; species Aotus nancymaae. The sequence continues at coordinate 39,643,166 of NW_026988413.1, forward strand.
TCCTGCAGGGGCATTTTCTTCATCTCTGGTACTGGGTTGGGTCCTAGCCATGCCATAGTATGGTTTGATGCATTGTGCTGGAATCCAAAGAGGACCTGAGGGGATGTGAACACAAGCATAACTTCTTCCCCATGTTAGCAAATCATTTGGACCATACCACTTATTACTATTTATATCTTCTGTTAGACTGCAGGTTTTATGTTTTGAGAAGCTTTAGCAAAGTGCTTTTCCATAGCTGATTGACATTTGTCATCTAAATTTAAGAAATTAAGGATAAATAAGGTTTGCACTAGTAGTGTTGCAGGGTTCTTACTCATACTCCCCCTTTTTTGTTTTCTGAGCATATTTTTATGGGAGGAGTGGGCATGTTCTACTATGGCCTGTCCCTGGGGGTTATACAGATGCCTGTGGAATGTTGGGTATTCCATGTGTGACAAAATTATTGAAATCGTGAGCTAGCATTATCCAGACCATTATCACCTTTAACTTTTGTGGGCCACCCCATAAATGCAAAAGTTAAAAGAAGATGTTTAATGACATATTGGGTGGACTCTCCAGGAAGAGTGTGTGCACTAATTAGATGAGTGTTGATGTCAATGGATGCATGTACATATCTTAGTTTTCCAAACTCAGGCATGTGTGTAACATGTGCTTGCCATAACTGATTAGGTGCTAGTCCTCTAGGGTTAATGCCTGTAGAAGGAGTGGATGTGCCCGTGAGCTGGCAATCTGGATGTTGCATGATGATTTGTTTGCCTAGTCTTTGAGTAAGTTGAAATTGTTTAGTTAAGTTTCTCCAATTTTGGTGGAAAATTGGTACAATTGGATGGCTTGGTCAAGCAGTGACGTTGTAACTTAAAGATCTGCTTGATCATTGCCATAGGACAGTGGGACAGCAGTGAGCTGTGGGCTTGAATATGTGTGATAAAAATAGGATGTGTATGTTGATCCAGCAGTTGCTGAAGCTGAAGAAAAAATCCAGACGGTGTGGGCTCTAGAGTAGACTTAATTAGGACTGTCTCAAGGTTCTTTAATAAATAAACAGAGTAAGCAGAGTCACTAACAATATTAATGGACTGAGCAGAAAATGTCTCCAGGGCCAATATTAGAGCTCCAACTTCAGCTCTCTGAGTGCTAGTAAATCCGGATTGAATGAGGAAATTATGCAGCCTCCACCAGACCATTGCTTTTCCATTCTTACCAGAACCATCAGTAAACAGCATTAAAGCATTAGGTATGGGGGAATGAATTATTTTTGTAGGCATCATTACAGGAGTATGAGATAAGAACTGAAGGAGTTTGTCAGCAGGAAAGGTGTGTTCTTAATGGCTTACATAATCTATCTGAAGATCAAAGAGAGGGGCATACTGCTTCAAATTGCTTTTTACTCGAAGGAATTCATATGACATTCTTATGACCTAGAAACTGATTGCATTATCTGCAACCTGTATAGATGACTTTAATAACTAGCTGAATATAGGGAGATAGTGTTTTAATCCTGGTATGTGATCGAAAAATCCATTCTAGAACGTGCAGTCCTTAGGTCATTTGTCCTATTAATCCTATTGGGAAAGATGAACAATTGAATTGAATATTCTGGGTTTACTGCCTTTGAGAGATAGCTAGCTTTATTTCCTCAATTTCCCTTTTTGCTGCAGGGGTTAAATACTTGGGAGAATCCAGGGCAGTATTGACTTTTAAGATAGAAAACAGGTTTTGCAACATATCAGTTGTTATGCCCAAGGTGGGACGAAGTCAGTTAATATTGCCCAGTAATTTTTGATAATCATTTAAAGTAGGTAAGTTGCTAGTATTTAATTTTAACTTTTGGGGTCTTACTGACTGGGAAGTTAGTATGTATCCAAGACATTTCCAAGGAGAGGACATTTGTAATTTTTCAGGTGCTATGATTAAACTTCTTAACTGTGTATTCCTTTTGACAGAGGCATATGAACTTAAAAGTACTGGCTCTGTTGGGGCTGCCAGTAAAATATCATCCATAAAATGAATAATACTACAATTGGGAAATTTGAGGAGCAAAGCCTGATTTACATGATACTGACACATGGTAGGACTGTTCAGCATTCCCTGAGGAAGAACTTTTCAGTGAAATGGGCAAGCTGGCCTTCCATTCTTGATAGCTGGTAATGTAAATACAAATTTTTATCTGTCCTGTTCTGTAAGGGGAATGTTATAAAAGCAGTCTTTTAAGTCAATAATGATAATAAGTCAATTTTGAGGATTGCCATGGAGGAGAGGAGCCCCATAGTTTGTAAATTAGCATTAATAACCTGTAAGTCATGCAAAAGTCTCCATTTGCCAGACTTTTTGGGAATGATGAAAATGGGCAAATTCCAAGGGCTGATTGATGGTTCCAGATAGCCAGCTTTTAATTGCTCCTCAACTAATTCATGGTCTCTCTGTAATTTATCTCCCTTCAAAGGCTACTGTTCTACCCAAATAGGATTTTGAGAGAGCCATGTCAGGGTAGGGGAGGAATAACAGTGGCCATTATTAGAAAGAGGTCTTATGTTCACATAATTCATCAAATTCTGCCCTCCACAGGAGGTACTGACTGGCGTCTAAAGTTGTTTTAGCTAGCATTGACCAGTCCTATGGGCTCATATGGAAGTTTTTTGCTATGGCTTCAATTAATCCTTTCATAAATGGGCTAGTGGCTCCATTTTCCATAATGCCTTTTCTTATCCCTTTGTAAGCATAGACCTGATTGCCTTGTTGATCTTGCATTACTGGACAGGCCAAGATCTAATGCTGCTTGCCCAAGACAGGGTCTCATAGCTGTAGTGTCTCCCCTGTCCTTTTTCTAATTTGTTGGGGGAGGGGGCTAAGGCACAATCTCCATTTCCTCTTTGGTTTTTTTACCTGGTAATTGCTGGGCTGAGGGAGGTGGGAAGGTAGGTGATGGTTCCTCTTCTCTTCCCTTTTTGGGCTCTTCTTTGTAGAGCAGGACCATAGCAGCCTTAACTAACTCCCATAACGTTAGAGATGTTACTGGGACCCATTGCCCTTGTGCACAATGCTGTTTAAGAGTTGTCCCCACTTGTTCCCAGAGCTCTATCTCTAGCATGCCTTCTGCCAGGAACCATGGGCTTTGGGAAACAACAGTTTGCATTAGGTCCCTTAATTGAACCTGTGAAACTGAGGCTCCACTAGCTTTAAGCAGCTGTTTTAATACTTTTGTCTGTAGAGCTAATAACTGTTGTCCCATGATGAAACCCTAGGCTGAACAATTCCCTCAAATTTGGAAATCCCAAGCAGGCACCAACGACTTACTTACTGACTTATGGACTTACAGACTGTGCCATCTTTTCACCTTTGTTTTCGAGGATTCCAATGAGATCCATGATCCATTGCAGCATCCTCACACAGTGGGCGCCAACTGTTAAGTCCAACTGGTAGACTTACCCGAGCGACAGATGAAAAACATACACTGACACAGGCTTGCCAGTCAGTGCAGCCAGGAGACCTCTGCTAGAGTCAGCAGCAGCCCTCATAATCCAGTGATGTTTGCATTTATTTAGTACAGGTTAAATGACAAAGGTCTCAAGTAAACACCATCAGCAAGTAATTAACATTGCCAGCTCCACTAGTAGAGAGCAGTCATGTGCCCATGGAATATCAAAGATCGGTCTTAGGATCACATGAGTAAACAAGCTATTTAGATAAACTCCCCTACGTTCCCTTGTTGTCTGCTCTATGCTATTAGTCAAGGTAAAAGGATTAGGCCATCTTCAGCCATAAACCTTTTCTCAAGGGTTTTGTAAAACCTTCTGGTCTTCCAATAAGGTTTCTGTTTTCTAAAATTTCTCCCACCATTCTGACCAATCGCCAACAAAACCCCTAGTTTATTCAGATTTCCTCAGTTTTTAGGTGATGTTCTTTTTTTCTTTTTGAAAGAGGGTCTCACTCTATCACTCAGGCTAGAGTACAGTAGCACAATCATGGCTCACTGCAGCCTTGACCGCCTAGGCTCAGTTGGTCCTCCTACCTCACAGCCTCCTGAGCAGCTGGGACTACAGGTACACACCACCATGCCTGGCTAATTTTAAAAATTATTTGTAGAGATGGGGATCTTGCTATGTTGCTCAGGCTGGTCTCAAACTCCTGGGCTCAAGTGTTCTGCCTTCCTTGGCCACCCAAAATGTTGGGATTACAGGCATGAGCCATTGCACCTGGCTACATTTTTCTGTATATCTAAAATTGTTGTAAAATTAAAAGCTAATTTTTAAAAACAAAATATATCTACCTATATTTTTTCCCTGCTGAACTTCCTGACCATTATGTACTCAGGGTCATTTGTGAAATATTTATTGGAAAATAAATATAAACTGGAGAAAATAAATGTAAACTGGAGAAATTTCATTTATATAAAATTTCTCTTATCTGATTACCCCTGTCTCAATGCTAAGGGTGTAGGCATGAGCCACCATGCCATGCCATCATGTTCTTTTTCTGTTCTAAGATCTCATCTAGGACACCACATTATAGCTATTCCTCACATCTCCTTAGGTCCCCTTGGCTGTGACAGTTTTTCAGAGTTTCCTTGTTCTTGATGATCTTGATAGTTTTGAGGAGCATGGTTAGATATTTTGTAGACTGTCCCTCATTCAGGATTTGTCCGATATTTCCCCCATGATTAGACTGGGGTTATGTGTTTTAAGGAGGAAGACCACAGAGGTAAAGTGCTGTTTTCACCATATCATATTAAGGTTGCCTACAAACAACATGACTTAACACTGTTGAAGCTGACCTTGATCACCTTGCTGTGGTAGTGTCTTCCAGGTTTCTCTACTGTAAAGTTCTCGTTCTCTCCCCATTTCCATAATTGTACTCTTAGGAAGGAAGTCACTATGCTCAGATCCCACTTAGGGAATGGGGGATCATGCTTCACTTTTTTTTTTTTTTTGAGACAGAGTTTTGCTCTTGTTGCCCAGGCTGAAGTGCAATGGTGCAATCTTGGCTCACTGTAAACTTACCCTCCCATGTTCAAGTGATTCTCTTGCCTCAGCCTCCCTAGTAGCTGGGATTACAGGCATGTGCCACCATGCCTGGCTAGTTTTGTATTTTTAGTAGAGACGGGGTTTCTCCATGTTGTTCAGGCTGGTCTCAAACTCCCAAACTCAGGTGCTCTGCCCTCCTCAGCCTCCTAAAGTGCTGGGATAACAGGAAAGAGCCACTGCGTCTGGTCTGCTTCACTTTTTGAGGGAGGAGAGGCTATGTAAATTATTTAGAATTCTGCATGGGAGATTTGTCCCTTCTCCTCCATTTATTTATTCAATTATTTATTTATATTACTACTTATTTATGAATACTTATTTTATACTTCAGGTTATAATATGATATTTCTTTACATTGTTGCTCAAATTGTACCAGCTTTGGCTATGGGAACTCTTTCAGTTAGGTTTTATGTCCCCATCATCGTGTATCTTTACATGATGTAAACATGTACCTTTATTTTAGGATTTCTTACTTTTCTAGCACTGGAAAATACTCCAGGATCATCTTGTTTGGTGGGTATTTTCAGGATCTACCAAAATAACATCAAGGATCTTTCTTTTTTTAGGGATTTGCCCAAGTACTATATATTTCCAAGGACTATCTCATTTATTTCCTGCCCCAGCCCCAACTGAATGAGTTAATCACCTATAAAAACCTGCAGTAGTCTGGGCATGGCAGCTCACAACTGTAATCCCAGCATTTTGGGAGGCTGAGGTGGGCGGATCACCTGAGGTTAGGAGTTGGAGACAGCCTGGCCAATATGGCGAAACACTGTCTCTACTAAAAAAATACAAAAATTAGCTGGGTGTGGTGGTGGGTGCCTATAATCCCAGCTGCTTGGGAGGCTGAGGCAGGAGAATTACTTGAACCTGGGAGATAGAGGTTGCAGTGAGCTGAGACTGTGCCATTGCACTCTAGCTTGAGTGACAAGAGCAAAACTCTGTCTCAAAACAAAACAAGACTCACAGTAATGAAATACTTTTCTTGTGGCAAAGCAAGAAACAAGACAAACACAGAACTGCCTGTACATACTATACCACAGCAGAACAGATCCCCATAGCCAACAGATTCCAGAAAGAACAGGATGAAATCAATGGGAAATATTACAAGCTCAAAATGGTAGGTACATTAGAACAGGCCATTGGACACTGATCACCTTTGAGGTAGAAACAAGTGGCAATGTAGGAAGCAGGAAATGGAAAAATTAAAAAGCAGACCAGCCAAAGTTGTTATAGTAAGTAAAGTTCTCTTTGCCAGAAGCAGGGTGGATTCTAGTATTGTTATCAAATACAATCATTTACTTAAACTTTCATTTTATAAAAGGTACTGTGGATTTTCCTCGTAGTTCTGACATTTTAGATGGAGTTCTTGGTTTTCTCAGACTTTCTCACACTTCCATTAAAAATGAAAATGTAGACTGGTTTCATTCAGTCAGGTCTCATGGAAGGCACTAAAAGTGAAGTCCCCCCTAGCCAGACAATAAATTCTATCTATTGCTGTTAATCTTCAACGCTTTTACAGACCATTAACTTAGGAGTCCTTACTTTGTTGCTGAAGTAAGTAAGCACAAAACAAAGGTTGCATTTCTTTGGAGATGAAGAGAACTGAGAATCATCTGGCACCCAGAGACTCTTGAGGTTGAATAGCTTTGGTTTCTTGATATGCAGTTTTTAAAATCACCACATGTTTGTGTAAAAACCAAGGCCTGCCTTAGTCAAAAGCAGACAGAATTTTGCCTCAAGTCTTATCCTTCCCTTTTCAAACTTCCTTTTCTATCTTCAACTTCTTGTTTCTTACCACTCTTATCTCTTGGGTGTTGCTCTCACTTTAAAAATCTGACAAACTATCCAGTCAACACAGTAATGAGAATTATTTTTTTGTATGGGAGAAACCTTCTAAGTGCTTTTTAGCAGGGATTTTATAAAGACAATATGTTAATTTTAATGGTAGGATGAATAGATCTTAAGAGGCAGGGAAGATTGTTTGTTTGGGGCGGAAGAGCCCTTATGCTATGGTTGAGATGTACATCCTGCTTTAGTTTTCAGATACTTTTAGAGAATAAAAGCCTCTCCACTCCCTGCAAAAAAGAGGCTTATATATATAGTGCATTTCTACCATTAGGAGTGACTCTGCTATTCAACACTTCTAGCACTTATTAGTGTTCCCAGTGTTTTCAGGACCCACCGAAAGAACACCAAGCGTCTCCCTTCCTTTTGGCATCTGCTCAGATGCTATGTACTTTCAAGGACTGTTTAAAGAATGGATTTGTATATTTGGTCCAGGAATTCCAAAATAACCTGGAACTGTCATAATAAACAGACTTCTGGGCTGGGTGTGGTGGCTTATGCCTATAATTCCAGGACTTTGGGAGGACAAGGTGGGTGGATCACCTGAGTTAGGAGTTCAAGACCAGCCTGGTCATCACGGTGAAACCCTGTCTGTATTAAAAAAACAAAACAAAACAAAACAAAACAGAAATTAGCTGAGTGTGGTGGCATATATCTATAGTCCCACCCAGCTACTTGGGAGGCTGAAGCAGAATTGCTTGAACTTGGGAGGCAGAGGTTATGGTGCTGAGATCATGCCACTGTACTCTGGCCTGGGCAATAGAGTGATAGATTGAGTCTCTGTCTTAAAGAAAAAAAAAACAAAAAACAAAACAAAAAAAAAATAGATTACTGGCCTATTTTTTTTTTTTTTTAAACAAAGTAAGTATAAGATGCATGCAAAGTAAAGAATGTTGTTAACTGGTCATTTTCAAGGTGGCAAACAGAGGAGAAAGGAGATGATGACCATCAGTTCTCAACGATGAGATTTAAAAGTCTCTAAGATTTAACCTAAATTATTAAGTAGGGGTTCCAGAATATATGATTTATATTCTTAATCACTTTTAAAATGATAAATACTAAAAAGTGACGATGCATGAGTGGTCTTTTGTGGCTACTTCTAATATGATAATTTGGAACCACCACTTCTTTATAATGCATGTTTGATGAGTGACTATATGTATTTATGTTTATTTAGTGTCTCTATTTTCTCCATCAACAAGTGTTTATTAGTAACATATTATTATTTTCCAGGCAGAGTGATAGAGATCCAAGGATAAAACATAAGCTCACAATATGGCATCAAGTTAATGAATAATTGTCATATAGCTTGAAAAGTAAAATTACAAACGTATGTATTAGGGAAAGTGGCAGCACAGAAAAAACAGGGCCAGTTTAGAATTTGGTAGATTGGAGAAGATTTTGCAGAAGAGGATACCTTTAGTTGGGTATTGAAGGAAGAGTATGAGTTTAACATCCCCCCATATAGATGAGGTGTGGGGGCTGATGGAAAGACATTTCCAGATGAAGGAACAGTCCGTATGAAAGCAAAGACACGAAAATTGGAGGATATGTGAAAGTCATTTGGAATGACTGGAGTGTAGGTGCATATGGAACAGCTGTGAACTGTGGTGCCCATGGAGGCAGGGGCCTAATCACAGAGGTCCTTTTCAAACTTTACTTAAGACTGTGTACAAAAGGTGAAAATTTTGGAGGTTAACTGAAAATGTTTGTATTACAAAATTGGATATTGAATTTAGAAATGGTGAAACTGGAGGGAGAAAGACCAATTAGGAGATCATTTAAGAGGTTAAGGTAAAAGATATGAGAACCTAAGGTAAGGCAGTAGAAATGGGCAAGAGAAGATAAAGAAATAAGAGATATTTAAGTGACAGAATTTTAGGCAGGGCGTGGTGACTTATACTTAGAATCCCAGTGCTTTGAGAGGGTGAGGTGGGAAGATCATTTGAGCCCAGGAGTTTGAGACCAGCCTGGGAAACATAGGGAGAGCCCATGTCTACTACTACTACTATTAATAAATTTAGCCAAGTGTGGTGGTATGCATCTGTGGTTCCAGCTTTTCAGGAGGCTGAGGTGGAAGGATAGCTTGAACCTGGGAGGTTGAGCCTGCAATGAGCCATGATTGTTCCACTACTCCAGCCTGGGTGGAAGAAAGGCTTTTGATAAAATTCAACCACTGAAAATTCTCAATAAACTAGGCATAGAGGGAACATACTTCAAAACAATAAGAGCCACCTATGACAAACCCACAGCTTACATCATACTGAATGGGCAAAAGCTGGAAGCATTCTCCTTGAAAACCAGCACAAGACAAAGATTGCCTCTCTCACCAATCCTATTCAACATAGTATTGGAATTCCTGGCCAGAGAAATCAGGCAAGAGAAATAAATAAAAAGCATCTAAATAGTAAGAGAGGAAGTCAAACTATCCTTGTTTGCAAATGACATGATTCTATATATAGAAAACTCCATAATTTCTGCCTCAAAGATCCTCGATCTGAGAAACAACTTCAGCAAATTTTCAGCATATAAAATCAATGTACAAAAATCAGTAGCATTCCTGTACACCAATAACATTCAAGTTGACAGCCAAATCAAAAATGCAATCCCACAAAGAGAATAAAATACCTAAGAATACAGCTAACAAGGGAGGTGAAATATCTGTACAATGAGAATTACAAAACACTACCCAAAGAAATCAGAAATGACAAACAAGTGAAAACACATTCCATGCTCATGGATAGGAAGAATCAATATAATTAAAATGGCTGTACTGCCCAAAGGGATTTACAGATTCAATGCTATTCCTATCAAACTACCAATGACATTCTTCACAGAAATGGAAAAACTATTTTAAAATTCATATGGATCCAACAAAAAAATGACCCAAATAGCCAAGGCAATCCCAAACAAAAGGACCAAAGCTAGAGGTATCACGTTATTTGACTTCAAATTATACTGTAGGGCTACAGTAACCAAAACAGCACGTTACTGGTACAAAAACAGACACATAGATCAATGAAACAGAATAGAGAGCCCAGAAATAATGGCACATACAACCATCTAATTTTTGTTTTTTAGATGGAGTCTTGCACTGTCACCCAGGCTGGTGTGCAGTGGCACAGTCTCAGCTTGCTGCAACCTCCACCTCCTGGGTTCAAGTGATTCTCCTGCCTCAGCCTCCCAAGCAGCTAGGATTACAGGCACTTACCACTATGCCTGGCTATTTTTTGGATTTTTAGTAGAGACTGGGTTTCACTATGTCAGCCAGGCTGGTCTTGAACTCCCGACCTAGTGATCTGCCTGCCTCAGCCTCCCAAAGTGCTGGGATTACAAGCCAGAGCCACTGTGCCCGGCCCAACCATCTAATCTTTGACAAAGCTGACAAAAACAAGTTTGATTCCCCATTCAGTAAATGGTGCAGGATAACTAACTGGCCATATGGAGAAGGTCTTGTATGGGTGTAAGGCAGAGACCAACCTATGGAGGAAAAGAGGATGGAAAAAAAGGGGTTCTAGGAATAAGTCAACCTCTACCTTATACCACATACAAAACCGTCTGTGTATGGCTAGCCAGTAGGCCAACCTCTACCTTACACCACATACAAAAATCAACTCACAATGGATTAAAGATTTAAATGTAAAACATAAAACTATAAAAACCCTAGAAGCCCTTTGTCAGATATCCAGAATATAAAAGGAACTTAAACAAATTTACAAGAAAAAAAACAAAAAACATCAAAAAGTGGGCGAAGGATGTGAACAGACACTTCTCAAAAGAAGACATTTATGTGGCCAACAAACATGAAAAAAAAAGCTCATCATCCCTGGTCATTAGAGAAATGCAAATCAAACCACAATGAGATACCATCTCATGCCAGTTAGATTGGTGATCATTAAAAAATCAGGAAAAAACAGATGCTGGAGAGGATGTGGAGAAATAGGAATGCTTTTACACTGTTGGTGGGAGTGTAAATTAGTTCAACCACTGTGGTAGACAGTGTGGCAATTCCTCAAGGATCTAGAATCAGAAATACCATTTGACCCAGCAATTCCATTACTGGGTATATATATATACTTAAAGAATTATAAATCATTCTACTATAAAGACACATGCACACGTATGTTTATTGCAGCACTATTCACAATAGCAAAGACTTGGAACCAACCCAAATGCCCATCAGTTATAGACTGGATCAAGAAAATATGGCATATATACACCGTGGAATACTATGCAGCCATAAAAAATGAGTTTATGTCCTTTGCAGGGACATGGATGAAGCTGGAAACCATCATTCTCAGCAAACTAACATGGGAACAGAAAACCAAACACCACATGTTCTCATTCATAAGTGGGAGTTGAACAATGAGAACATATGGGCACAGGGAGGAAAACATCACACACTGGATCTGTCGGGGGATGGGGGGCAAGGGGAGGGATAGCATTAGAAAAAATACCTAATGTAGATGACAGATTGATGGGTGCAGCAAACCACCATGGCATACGTATACCTATGTAACCAGCACATTCTGCACATGTATCCCAGAACTTAAAGTATGATAAAAAATAAATTAATTAATTAAAAAAAAGCCTAGAAGATAACCCAGGAAATACCATCTGTACATAGGACTTGGCAAAGATTTCATAATGAAGATGACAAAAGCAATTGCAACCAAAATAAAAATTAACAAATCGAATCTAATTAAACTAAAGAACTTCTACAAACCAAAACAAACTATCAACAGAGTAAACAGACAACCTACAGAATGAGAGAAAATATTTGCAGACTATGCATCCAACGAAGATCTAATGTCTAGAATCTATAATAAACGTAAGCAAATTTACAAGCAAAAAACAACTCCATTAAAAAGTGGGCAAAGGACATGAACAATCACTTTTCAAAAGAACACATACATACATGAGGCCAACAAACACATGAAAAAATTCTCAACATTACTAATCATTAGAGAAATGCAAATCAAAACCACAATAAGATACCATCTCACATCAGTTGGAATGGCTGTTATTAAAAAGTCAGAAAATAACATGCTGGTGCGGCTGTGAAGAAAAGGGGACGCGTATACATTGCTGGTGGGAGTGTAAATTAGTTCAGCCATCGTGGAAAGCAGTGTGGTGATTCCTCAAACAATTTGAAACAGAATTACCATTCAATGTAGCAATCCCATTATTAGGCATATACCCAAAGGAGTATAAATCATTCTACCATAAAGACACATGCATGCGTATGTTCATCACAGCACTATTCATAGTAGCAAAGACATGAAATCAACCTAAATGCCCACAGATGGCAGACTAGATAAAGAAAATGTGGTATATATACACCATGAAATGCTACACAGCCATAAAAAAGAACAAGATCATATCCTTTGCAGGAACATGGATAGAGCTGGAGGCTGTTATCCTTAGCAAACTAACACAGGAACAGAAAACCAAATAAGGCATGTTCTCACTTTTAAGTAAGTGCTAAATGATGAGAACACATGGATGTAAAGAGGGGAACCACAGATACTGGGGCCTACTTGAGGGTGAAGGAATCAGAAAAAATACCTCTCAGATACTATGCTTATTACCTGGGTGACAAAATAATCCGTATGTCAAACTCCTATGACACGCAGCTTACCTATGTAACAAACCTGCACATATGCTACTGAACCTAAAATAGAAGTTAAGATAAATAAATAAATAAATAAAATGTTGGTGGAAGCAGATAAAGAGAAGAAAACACAGTTGGTTAAAGCAGAAGGAGCTGGCCGAATGGCAAAAATGAAACCAAGTAGAGGGTGGTATTCCATACCACCTGTGGCACAGATTTGTACATAGCAGGGCAATGACAAATACTGTTTTTGTTTCTTAAAACTAGGAAAGAAGCTAAAGATTGTAATGATTTATAACTTACTGAGCCTTTTTTTTTTTAAGGGACATGGTCTCACTCTGTTGTCCAGGGGCATGATCATAGCTCTCTGCAGCCTTAAATTACTGTGCCCAAGCAATCCTCCTGCCTCAGCCTCCTGAGTATCTGGGATTATAGGCACGTGCCACCCTGCCTGGCTAATTTTTTAATTTTAATTTTTGTAGAGATTGGGGTCTCATTATGTTGCCCAGGCTGGTTTTGAACTCCTGGCATCAGGTGATCCTCCTGCCTCAGCTTCTCAAAGTCTTGGGATTATAGGCATGAGCCATTGTACCCAACCTACTGAGACCCTTACATGTAATGATCTCACTTATTCCTCAAAATAACCAAAGGAAATAGATAGAATTGGTTTTATTATCCTCATGTTTGAGACAAGTTATCTGAGCCTTAGGAAGGAAAAGGCTCAATGTTGTCCATTTATAGGACATTGATTAAAAGCATGAATTCCTAGAGGAACACTATCTGTGTTTGGTTTCTGGTAGTAATACAATCTTGGGTGAATTCTATAATCCTCTGTGGCCTAGTTTTTTTTTTTTTTTAATCAAAATGAGGATAAATAATAGAATGCTCATCAGATGGTGTAAAGATTATATTTGTTAATCAATGTAAAGCATTTTATATAATGTTTGACATATAGTAATCTCTCAATAAATGCTAACTATTAAAAAGTGACTAAGCCAGGTCTTGGACCAGTTCTTGGTCCTAACTTGAATGATAATGGTCTTCCTATCATTCAAGTTTGTCATATACTTATAAAATCAAATGGAAACAAATTTCTTTTGAAATGTTCTTTTGAAGAGCATCTGAGGCCCAAAGATGTCCTGTTTAGCTTTTTACTTAACTCATCGTACCTGAATTGCAGAACAAAGATAAAAATTTAATGTTGCTACAGCTTATGAAATCACTGCATAGAATGTAATTTTGGCAGAGAATATGCTGAAGATCATGATATCAACATAAAAAGTTGTTGTTTTTCATTTTTGTTTTTTCCCCCAACATTTCAGACTCTTAGAATGTGGCAAGGTCTTTTTGTTATGACACATGCTCAGACTCACTGTGTGTCAAAGGAGAAAACTTTTCCTTCAACATTACATGCTTAACGTATCAGGGGCTGCATCAGTTATTTATTACTGTTTCTGTCTCTTTTGATTTCTGTGTAGAATATGTTATTCCAAGACCTGGATTAATTTAATCAATATATTTTAAAAAAGAAAACCAGTGTGAGTAATACCAAGAACAGAAGCCACAGTCGTCAGAGCCCAGGAAAATTATTACGGCTGTGGTTACCTCCCCAGGCAAATTCACATAAAACAAATGAATATTATCTGTCCTTATTAACAGGTTATTCATTCAAACAAAAGGCCTGATGGAGCAGATACTGCTTTCTTTCTTCAAATTCCCATGTTTGGCAAAATCTTAATCTTTGCCACGGGTTTTCAGTTTCTCAGAAGGAGAGAAATGAGGTTCCTTTCTCAAAGGAACTTCTTTGATCACTACTCTCTTCTCCTTTTTTTTTTATTTGCAATCTTTGTAGCTTATCTGGCCACACATCTTTCTAAGGATCTCCTATAAGAGCATGAAGCTGAAGGGCAGATCCTCAGTACCAAGGGCAGATCTTGAGGTTGGCGCTGGTTAATTTTGAGTTTTCAGCCACTGCCACCTTCTTATCCCAAGAGAACTCCATGCCATTCCCATACTTCACATTGGATGGGACATTGATGTACAGTGACAATTTTTATTTTGAGGTGAATACTGAATTGGGTAGTAATCTTCATCTCTGACACGTGGAAAGTCTCATCTAGTTTTATATTTCTGTTTTTATTTTTATTTTTTTGTTTTTGTTTTGAGATAGTTTTGCTCTGTTGCCAGTCTGGAGTACAGTGGGGTGATATTGGTTCACTGCAACCTCTGCCTCCCAGGTACAAACGATTCTCCTGCCTCAGTCTCCTGAGTAGCTGGAATCCCAGGTGCCTGCCACCATGCCCAGCTAATGTTTGTGTTTTTAGTAGATATGGAGTTTCACTATATTGGCCAGGTTGGTCTGGAACTCTTGACCTCAAATGATCTGCCCACCTCAGCCTCTCAAAGTGCTTGGATTATAGGTGTGAGCCTCTGTGCCCAGAGAAGTTCCATAGTTCAAACAGTGCTGGGCATGTCATTTAAGATCTTTATGGCTCACTTTCTACAAAGTGGGAAAATAAGGATGACCTTCTACTTTGGAATTTGGTGAGAGTTATAGGATGATAAGGTTGAAAGAGCTACTATTGGCTGGGCGCAGTGACTCATGCCTGTAATCCCAGCACTTTGGGAGCCCAAGGTGGGCAGATCACTTGAGGTCAGGAGTTTGAGACCAGTATGACCAACATGGAGAAACCCCGTCTCTACTAAAAATACAAAATTAGCTGGGCTTGGTGGCACATGCCTGTAATTAATCCCAGCTACTTGAAAAGCTGAGGCAGGAGAATTGCTTGAACCTGGGAAGTGGAGGTTATGGTGAGCTGAGATGGCACCATTGCACTCCAGCCTGGGCAACAAGAGTGAAACTCCATTGGCGGGGGTTGGGGGGAGCGGGGCGGGGGGCGGAAAGAGCTACTCTTTGGAGCTAGGAAAACTAGGTTGAAATCTTGGCTCTGTTACTAGCTGATTAGTGTGGATAAATTTTTAATCCATCCTTAATTTCAGTTTTCTTATCTGTGAAATGATCATACTAACACCTAAGTGGTAAGGTATTTTGAGGATTAAAAAATGGTATATATGAATTTCAGTGCCTGATTCATTGTAAATCCTTGGGTTTTTTTTTTTTCTCTCATAGTGCAAGTGCCATGAGGAACTAAGCTTTATATCAGGGGCTCAGAGACACATTTGGTCTGGCCTGAGTAATTGAATTGAAAAAAAATGGGTTGGCCGGGCACGGTGGCTCACACCTGTAATCTCAGCACTTTGGGAGGCGAGGCAGGCAGATCATGAGGTCGGGAGTTCAAGACCAGCCTGGCCAACATGATGAAACCCTGTCTCTACTAAAAATACAAAAATTAGCAGGGTGTGGTGGTGCACACCTGTAAACTCAGCTACTCAGGAGGCTGAGGCAGGAGAATTGCTTGAACCTGGAAGGTGGAGGTTGTAGTGAGCCAACATCACGCCACTGCACTCCAGCCTGGGTGACAGAGCAAGACTGTCTGCAGAGAGGGCAGCGGGGAATGGGTTAAGGCCAGGCACAGTGGCTCACGCCTGTGAACCTAGCACTTTGGGAGGTCACGGCAGGAGGATCCCTTGAGCCCAAGAGTTTGAGACTAGCCTGGGCAATATAGTGAAACACCATTTCTACAAAAACATAAAATGAGTGGAGTATGGTGGCATGCATCTGTGGCTCTACCTACTCAGGAGGCTGAGGTAGGAGGGTCACTTGAGCCTGGTAAGTCAATGCTGCAGTGAGCCATGATTGTGCCACTGTATTCCAGCCTGGGTGGCAGAGTGACCCTGTTTCAAATAAATAAATAAATAATAAAAAGGGCTAGCATATATTATAAAGTTGGGGAATTTTATATAAAAATCTGGTTAGCTGGCTTTTCTCAGAGAGAAAAAAAAGATGTGGTAACATTTAGCCTGAATTACTCAAGGGCCAATCTTCACTGGAGTTTAGTACTGTGAGAATTAAATATTAACTTAAAAGCTGTTGGATGTCAGGCGCAGTGGCTCAAGACTGTAATTCCAGCACTTTGGGAGACCGAGGCGGGCAGATCACCCGAGGTCAGGAGTTCAAGACCAACCTGGCCAACATGGTGAGACCCTGTCTCTACTAAAGATATAAAAAATTATCTGGGTGTGGTGGCAGGCGCCTGTAATCTCAGCTACTTGGGAGACTGAGGCAAGAGAATCGCTTGAACCCATGAGGCAGAAGTTGTAGTAAGCCAAGATCCCACCATGGCACTCCAGCTTCAGCAACGAGAGGGAAACTCCAATTCAAAAAAAAAAAAAAGGTGCTGGTATCCCTCAGACACTTTAAGTCTTGAGAGAGATGTGATTGTGTGATTGTGATCTGAGTCACATATAGTTGCAACTTCTGTTTCTCAGATTATAGATTAACTTGCTATTTTATTTTTCCTGTTCTGTACAGTGACTAGAGAGAATTAAGTGATGTCAGGAACAAAAACTTCCTGCTTTTTTTTCTCTTTTTTTTTTTGTTTTAAAGCTACTGCAAATCAAAACTTCCTGCTTTCTTAAAGGTCCTTATTACAGATTAACTTCCCCTTTGTTGTCCTGCTTTGCTTAGACCACGTGACAAAAATCTCATGACTCTTACACTCTCTGTAAAAAATGTTAACTGTACCCTTCCCTAAAGAAATGCTGCCTGTAACATACTAAATTGCTGTAACTATGCACCAACCTTGTATAAAAAATGTCATAAACTTGCTAGACATTCTCTATTTCTGTATGAATAAGTGAAACCTTAACTTCTCTATTTTGAAACACTGATTCCATTCCTTTGGAGTTTGTTCCATGTGGGCCATCCTCAAACTTTGCACTTGAATAAACTCTCTTTAAATTAGACTCTGGTCCTTTCGGTTATTTTAGGTTGACAGTGTTGACTGTCTCCTCTAGATGGGGTGTATATACTCTGTTTTTATCACAGCCCCTAGTATATCCTATCTTTCTTATTGGTTGGGTGTCGTAACTTTCCATGACCTGCCAGACTTGTGTGGGGGTTTATTTGAGATTCCTGGAGTTGAAAGTCCACCATCATTAAGGTGTGTACTTGAAATTGTTTTTCTACAATATTGGGGCCAGGAAGACTCTCTAAGACCTTTTAAGGGTGGAGAACGTAATCCTAGAAAAGATAGATAAATTGGACTAAATGAAAATGTAACATTTTTATATGGCAAAAGACATAAACATAGTCAAAGGACAATGATTGGCTGGGAAAACAATTTGTAGTAAAGACAAAGAGTTAACATTTATTTTTTTCTTTTCTTTTTCTTTTCTTTTTTTTTTTTTTGACACAGTCTCACTCCGTCACCAGGTGCCAGGCTAGAGTGCAGTGGCGGGACCTCGGCTCACTGCAACCTCCGCCTCCCGGGTTCAAGCAATTCTCCTGCCTCAGCCTCTCGAGTAGCTGGGACTACAGGCGCAGCTACTTTTTTTGTATTTTTAGTAGAGACAGGGTTTCACCATGTTGACCAGGATGGTCTCGACTTCTTGACCTCGTGATCCGCCCACCTCGGCCTCCCAAAGTGCTGGGATTACAGGCGTGATCCACTGTGCCCGGCCTCTTTTTTTTTTTGAGACACAGTCTCACTCTGCTACCCAGGCTGGAGTGCAATGGTGTGATCTTGGCTCCCTGCAACCTCCATCTCCTGGATTCAAGCAATTCTCCTGCCTCAGCCTTCCGAGTAGCTGGGATTACAGGCGCGTGTCACCACACCCAGCTAATTTTTGTATTTTTAGTAGTGACGGGGTTTCACCTTGTTGGCCAGGCTGGTCTGGAACTCCTGACCTCAAGTGATCTGTGTGCCTCAGCCTCCCAAAGTGCTGGGATTACAAGTGTGAACCACCGCACCCAGCCAAAGGGTTAATATATCTAATCTACAAGAAGATTTTGCCACCTGCTAAGAAAAGACAAATAATTGAATAAAAAATTGAGGAAAGAATAAAATGGGGCAAAGACTGTAGAAAGGCAATTCAAGAAATGCAGATGGCTACAAAACACATAAGCACAGGAAGCCAACTTCACTGTTAATCACGGAAAAGCAAATTATGACAATAGTGAGAAACCATTTTTTACTTAATTGGCAGTAATGAAAAACAGTGATGATGTCCCACACTGGTACAAAATAGGGATATAGGTATTTTCAAATATTTTTTGGAGTGTGAAAAGGTGCACTCTTTGGGGAAAATAACTTGTCTAATATCTAATAAAATACAGTGTTTGACTTAGTGACCCCACTTTTGGGACTGTATCCTAGAATAAAAGGCCAGTCTATTAGATTATATGTACAATATATATTTTTTGGCATTGTTTGTAATAGTGAACAAAACAAACAAACAGAAATGGAAATAACCTGAATGGATTGTAACTTCTATTCTACAGATCGTCAGGTAGCAATGAGAAAGACTGAATTATAAACTGGAGAAACACTTGTGATATGCTGCAAAGTCAAAATAAACTGTTGCAGATTATGTGTATAGCATGATTCTATTTTTATTTAAAACTCTAAAATCACATATGTGTATATCTTTCTGTAAGTATGAGAGGCATGTAAATATGGAGGTGAGAGAATCTATGGGGATAGAGCGGGTATGGGAGGAGATGGTGAGAGTCTGCAAGAATGTTAGCTTTAAAAAAATCATATCCTATTTTGCACATAGAAGGCACACATTCCTTACGTTAAAAAAAGTCAAACGAGAACATTTAAAAAATGTTTTTCTTTAGCAGTGGCCAACTTACATGTTCACTCTTCCTAAAGCCCCTGGATGTCGAGGAAGCATAATGATAAAGTGCTTTCAGGCACCCAACAGTGAAGCTGTCTGTCCTGATTAGGGACCAAACCTTTGACTTTGGTCTCAACAGTACAAAGTTCCAACTGAACAAATACCCTCTGTTTACACATCATCATAGCAAACTTAGAGACTGCTTGCAAATTATGCAAATACACAGTTACAGGATCACACACTTCCTTAGTTAACTATACTTTTCTTATATGTTAGCCTTTTAGTTCATAA
Organism: Aotus nancymaae; assembly: GCF_030222135.1. NCBI lineage: Eukaryota > Metazoa > Chordata > Mammalia > Primates > Aotidae > Aotus > Aotus nancymaae. The sequence continues at coordinate 39,662,681 of NW_026988413.1, forward strand.
ATAGTTATAATGTTGCATTTCAGTATAGTGTGAAGGTAAAAGTATACAGTCTTGGCTGCAGATATAATAAATGTAATTGCCCCTTTTCTACTGATTTACCCAGTGTTCCTTTAAATGTGGGTTTGATGTCACGTAAGCCATATCTGCTATTGTCACAACCACCTATAGGTTTCAGATTAGTAAAGTCTTTGAAATATGACTCTCCTCAGCAGAAAGGAATCTGCAGCACTTGGCATAAAGATTATAATCTTTGGCCTTCCTGTGGTAAGATTTATAACTGTGACCTTAGGCTCTATTTCTTTTGGAGTGTAGTCACTTTAAGTTACCAGTGATGATTGCTTTGAGTTACTAGGTCAGCGTGAATTGCCTAATATAATGTCAGCTTCGTGCTTACCAAAGGCTGGGCGGTATTAGGGACACGAAACAAAGTGAATTTTAATGTCCGCAGAAGGCAGTGCTCTGATATATGAGCCACCTCAGTAACAATGAATTTCCCTGGCAGGAGATTTCAACACCAGTTCTTAACCTCTTCCATGTTCTCCATCTTTTAATTCATGAAATATTATGAGTTCATATTTAATTGGGTGAAATAATCTGAAACTAACTGTTAAAAGGGAGGAAAAGGATGAGTTACAAGCTAGCTTTTCCTTAGGGCTAACCTTTTCCTGGGATGACAAAAAGAAAGAGTTGCATGAAGGATGAGGCAAAGCTGAACTCAACGCCCTCCAATTCTGTGAACACACCTTGACCTAGAAGCTGAAATGAAGCCTTCCTCTTACTGTAGTTCAAAAATGAAGATTCATGTTAATACCCGGGTGGCAAGCAACAAAAGCAGTGTACGTTTGGTTTTTACTATTCAAACATTGCCTACTTTCAACAATAAGTCACCTGCAGTGTAAGAAACCAGACCCTTCTTTGATACACTACATTTAAATGTGTTGTCAACACTAGATGGCACTCAAGGGTTGCTTTTCTAGCATGTTCCTCCAGTTCCAAAGTCCTTCACCATCAATTACCTCCTTTAAAAAGAGCAAACATGCTATTTAAACAAAGGGTCCCTGTAGTTGCTCTGTAGTTCTGTTTTTGTATTTATAGTCATGTAATCAATATGTTGGAAGAGTAATTAATTTTTAACCTCAACCTGTGGGGAGATCAAATGTTAGTGGAGTTAATGGATGGAACAGGCTTCATGATTCTAAAGTAACACTGATGATAAAGCAGGGAAGAAAGTTAAGGGTTGTAAACAATCGTGCCATCAAAAGCAGTCATACAAAGCAATAGTGCAACGTGATCATGGGATGCTGACCTCTCGCCAATCTCCTTCAATACAACTGTTGTTTCTGTTTTAGTTATCTAGACGCTCCTATGTGACTGAAATAGTCTCCTAACTGATCTTTTAAGATATTTCCTCTTCCAATTATTGCTGTTAGAGTTATTATTCCAAATAATAGTTCTGATTTTGTTGCCCCTCTGTTTTGAAAGCCTCTCCTCATTCCCCATTTCCTAACACCTTAGAGTGTTATTAAAGGGGCATCTTGATTTGGGCACTCTCTACACTCCTGGAGCATGCACCCTAGTTTCTATATTCTTGATCCACAATATCTCTATAGTGCTTACTGTGTGCCAGCCTGTGGGCTGTGTTCCTCCAGGAGAGATAACTAAATGCACAATATTGCAGCATGTACTTGGGCATGAAGGGTTCTGGGTGGACTTGCTCCCGGAAAGGGGTGCGTTGGCATGGCCAGAGCTGAGGGGCTGGCAGCCCAAAAGAACAAAAAACTCATCTTCTTTTATTCTGATTATATTTTCCTATTGCTCGACCCCATCCTTGAATTTCCAAACCTACTTCCCCAGACCATGAGGAAATAAGAGAATCACTCTGTTATAGATGGGGAGGCTTACAGTCAATTTTACACCAAGGCTCTTCATCAACAGACACATTACTATTTTTCCAAAATATTATTATATTGAAATTATTATATTCAATTTATTACATTCAAAGTAATATTTCTTGTTCCTTAATTATGCTTGTACTTTTCTGACTTCTTTGCCGATATGATCCACTCTATGGAGAATGTCCTTTTCTCAGCTATCTCTCTGGGCCCAATTCAGAAGCATCTTGTTTCACCACACAACCTTCCTCGACCCCTTCTATTATAAGGAAGGTTCATAAAGTGTGTTGACTCAGGATTTTCCCCTCCTTCCTGAGGGGCAGGAAGCCATCTGGACCACAAGGTGATCTTGAGGATAGAAGGCATGCCTTGGGATGGTGGAGTAGAAGGATGGGAGCCTGGGTCCCTGCCAACATCTTGCAGCTTCTACACCAGCCCCCAACTGCCCATCTTCCAACCTGTTTTGTGTAAAAGAAAAAAGCTCATCTCCTGTAAGCTACAGTTGTTTTGGGATTTTCTGAACCTAATCCTGATATACACACTCTAGATTAATTGTGGGTTATTGCTTTTTTTGCTTTTAGGGACTTTCTCTAATTATGATAATGATAAATGCTTTCATCCAAGTGTTAGCAGGAGTTAAGATGTTTAAAGGGAACAGGTAAATGAGGATCGCAAAATTTTCCCTCTTTAAAATAGAAGACAGTAGTGGATATAATTTGTATAATTTAGGATGCAAACTTTAGAACAATTTGAATGAAATGAAATTCAGAAGAATGGAGGACTTGTCATTTGGGATTACTAGTTGTGATCTATAATGATTTGATATTGTATGATCTTTGCTTACCCAATACATTCAGTGGGGGCCTAGATAAATTGAGCAAAAGGAAGTGTTAGTTTTTTATTCCTTTGGTATACAGTGGCTCAGTTGTCTTTTTTTTAGAACCAGAGATTAATTATATTTGCATGGTGGGAGTTGGTGAGGAGGGAGAGAATTTTTTTAAAAATGAAGAAATTAACATTTGTTGGGTATCTTCAATAGGCTAGAAGCAAAATGTACATAATTTTAGAAAAATCAGTCAGGTACAGTGGCTCACGCCTATAATCCTAGCACTTTGGGAGGTTGAGGTGGGCAGATCACTTGAAGCCAGGAGTTCAAGATTAACCTGGACAATGTGGCAAAACACGGTCTCTACTAAAAATACAAAAATTAGCCAGGTGTGGTGGCATGCATCTGTAATCCCAGCTACTCAGGTGGTTGAGGCACAAGAATCGCTTGAACCAGAGAGGCGGAGGTTGCAGTGAGCCTAGATCATGCCACTGCACTCCAGTCTGGGCGATAGAGTATGACTGAGTCTCAAAAAAAAAAAAAAAAAAGCAAAAAAACTTAGCCAGGCATGGTGGTGTGCACCTGTAATCCCAGCTACTTGGGAGGCTGAGGCAGGAGAATTGCCTGAACCCAGGAAGTGGAGGCTGCAGTGAGCCAGGATGGAACCATTGCACTCCAGCCTGGGGGACAGAGTGATAACTTAGCATTTTATGGGCTCTTCAATCTCACCTTTCTGACCTCTACACACTGTAGTGCCCTAAGGCTGTCTCCTTAGCTCTTTCTGGCATCTATCCCTAGATAGCCTCCAGGTTCCATGGCTTCATACCACCAAATGTTGATAGTTTTATTATCTGTCATCTTTCTCTTTTTTCTGCTTTTTTTCCTTTCTCCTTTTCTCCCTTTTCTCCTCCCTCCCCCTGCCTTTTGTCTGTATTTCTTTCTCCCTGCTTTGGAATAAATGCTTCTGGGGAGCAACAGTCTTGGTTAGTATATTGCCTACTGTATCTTCTTTCTTTACAATAGCACCTATCATGTAGAAGGCTCCCAATAGTATTTTTAAATCAAATAAATGAAAAAGGAAATTTGCCGATGGGCAAATGATGAGTAGATGACAGAGTTGAGACAGGAACCTGGTCCTAACTTGCTTCAAAGCTTTGTTCTTTCAATATAACTCCTCACTACCAGTCAACCAGGACTCAGGTCCTTTCTCTGGTATTAAAGCAAGAAAGAGCAATTTTAGCTAAAAAAGTAAAAAATTTCCATAATGATTTGGTTAATTTGTGTTCCCTCTAAATGATTTTACCTGAACTCCACAGATGCTTTGCTTAAGTACACGTTTTGAAATTGGAATTATTTAAATAATTGCCCAACTCACATTTCTTTTGCTCCCATTTATTATTCTTTCTATGTATGAAGAACCATTTCCTTTTAAAAATAATGTTGCCCATACCCTTATGAACTAGTTAATTTTCTTTCCAACATTTTCTTTTGGGCCATGTAGATATGACCTAATAGTCACCGCAATAATGCTGTTGTTTCAAAGGGTAGAGACCTTTTTTTCTTATAAAAATTGAATGTGAAGAAAAAAAAACCCACCTCATACAGTGTGAGAATGCCTGTTTTTCTTGGTAATATTTCATTTCCTTAGCGAGACTATTTTCTTCTGCTTTCCATTGTCAACAGACAAAAAATATACAATTAAATCAAGGAAACCTGGCAGGACCGATTTGGGAAAATCGAGTGAAATCAGTTTCTGATTTGAACAAAGAGCAGTTTATTATGTTGGAAAAACACTGCTCTGATGAGATTCACACTCAACCTGTCTCGTGTTAACACCGGACACCACCTCAGAGCTCCATTTGTGTTTATCTTTGAGAAGGGGTAGTGATTTTACTCCCAAACTTTGAACTCCAAAGAGGACGTGGAATTGTTTAAGGGTCAGCTAGCAACCAGCACCCACGATGTTCAAGCAGAGGCCTGTGGCCGGATTCACTGCCTTCTCCAGCTTTGAGCTCTTTGATTCTGAGTATGGATTTATGTAAACAACTTCAGCAATTATGTGGGAGCAAATGAAGTGCTGGGGTTGGTTAGAGGGAATTTTATTAATCAGATGACTTCTACGGAGACTTTTAAAGTAAAGAAAAATACTTTCTGATGAACCATAATAACACCTTGTACTTGCAATGCTGTGAGGTATAACTTAATTTTTTATAGACAAGGAAAGCACAACTTAAAAAGATTAAGTGATGTGAAGGTCACACAGGTGGTAAAGTCAGACTGGATCAGGACCCTGCTCCAGGCTATATCTGGTTGATACTACCAAAAAGGATGAAGAAAATCAATGTCTGTTTTCATGACTTTTACCTTCAGATTTTTCTGAACTGTGCCAAACTTTGGACATCTTTGGAGGTAATTTTGTTGAGTCTTGAATAAAAATTAAAAAGTAAAATCAAGGTCTCCAGCAATAATGACTGCCACACTTTGAGAGCTATGCATGCATTGTTTCATTCAATCTTTGCAAAATCTAATGAGGCAACCACTGTTAGTATTTTTACTTTATTCAGAAACAGAAGCTTATAAGGGTTAAGCAATTGATTCAAAATCGCACCACTGATAAGTGGTGGAAAGGAGTCTGCCCTAGCCCAGCTAACCTCTGTGCTATCATGAATATATCCAGAGTGAGAGTGGGGGGTGGGTGGGCCTGCCAGGCGTTCTCTGGGCGCTGAATTATGACTGGATTAAGTCAGTAATATGATGTCAGGCGATTCAGGTTTCCACATGTGGCTCTTTATGTAACAGGCAAAATTAGATTGGTGTGCTTCTGCCAAAAGGACAGTTGGACCGAAGGCAAGTAAGTTGCTATAGTAAACAACCCATCTCTGTGATGTGTGTTTGCCACACTTAAGTACAGCTCAGCCTCCTAAAAGTTGTCAGTCAGCCGAGATTCTGAAATAATCACTCAGAGAGTGCTGCTTATCAGAAATGGGTGATTTGTTTTTATTACCTAAGTTTAAAACTTTTTATAACTTCCAAGCATCTGGAAACTTTCATTGCAAATTTCCATTGAAAAAGAGAACTAGAATTTTAGAAAAGCATACTATTCTGTTGATTAAAAAATATATTTATCCTGCTTTGGCAAACAGAAACCAGTGAATCTGTTTCTTTAAAAGAAAATCATTTTTTAAATTATTTTATTTTATTTTTCTTTTAAGAGAAAATCATTTTAATCTCCTCTCCATTTAAATAAAAGTTGAGCAAAACAAATGTAAAGTATACTGGTTTGAAGGAATACCAAATTATAAGTCAGTGGGGGAGGGGGCTAGCTTGGCCTAGCCCTGTTTATATGGCTCTTACCCCAAAGGGGGATATTTCTGTTGGGAGTTCAAAGTCACAGAGGTAGAATAACAATCTTCTTGACTGGGGAAGGGTGTGCCGAGTCACAGTTCGGTCAGCTGTTGAAGGATGTACTAAAGTGTCTGGTTTAGTTTAGTTCCACGGATGCAGAGTGGAACATTTCTGGAAGAGTGTTTTCATATTGGCTATTCGTGAGAAGTGAGGATGGAGGGTAACAGAAAGTGATCAGAGGATATTTCCTGTTCACTTTATATCTTTTTATCCAGTTTAAAATTTTTTCCTCAAAAATATATTTTTATAATAAAAATAAACAAAACAAAACAACAAAAGATCTGTGCTGGGAACATCTAGGAATGGACATAGGTTTTTAAGCAGGAAAGCGAAGTGATCAGATACATAATTTTGGCAGCTGTTTTGGGGTTATAAGGAAGAGGCAATGTGGTGAGGCAGCTGTTAGAATAATCCTGAAATAAGATGTTGAGTAGTAAGTTCTAAGTGAAGTATAATTTTGAGGCAGTATGCTAAAGCCCACATGGAGGATCCACATTTTCTCCAGATCACTGTATTTCAAATAAGACAATTTGAGGCTAACATAATGTTAGCTCTTTGATATGCCTGCACTAGAGGGAGTTGCATTTTTATTATCGGATTACTTCTCTGTCAATAAAACAATGCATAAGTAAACATATTCTTAGAGTAAAAGTACAAGACAGGTATATGAAAGAAAAAATGATGAAGGATCTATAATTTGTGAATGACAAATGAATTTTTAAAAATGAGTAACTGCAACAAATGACGCATTTGGTTTTTTGCATTAGCTTCCCCCCCGCCCCCCTTTGAATCAACCAGGCTCCATAATGGCAGCCCTGATTTTTTACTTTCTGTCACTTTAAGCATTTGTTTACTAAACCAATAGCAGTTCATTAAGCAAGACTAATTCCTGAGAGCATTACCTTGGACCATTAGCTTTTAGGCAGTCATTAATTCCTGTGACATGTCCTGGGATTAGATCATTATTGTTATCATTATTATTTTTCTCAATTAAATTTGTTTTCAGAAAATGCACCTATGCTGTTTTAACACTAGATATTTCCTTTCTCAAATATGTTTTTTAGTGTCTTTGGGGCAGTGACTTGCTGCTTCTTTATCCATGTGTTTCCATAGGTCCTTCCTCATAGCGTGACCCCAAAATTAGAAACAGTTTTGCAACAGCATCACACTAGGATATTTGGGTATCTGTAATTTTACTGTGACTTCTAAAATCATTTCTGAGGACCACGTGACTGACTTTAAACATGTGGCCTCTTGGGGGCAGGATTTCACAAAGCCTCTGAATTCAGCATTTCTTGTTTACAAGAATTGTTGCCACTGATGAATATGGTGGTTGTTTAGTCACAGTTCTGCAGAAGGAAAGCCCCAGTTTCTCTGTAATGGAAAGAGCAGATGTCACAGGAGCAAAGTGGCCAACGTCAAAGTAAGGGCTTTGATTGGCAAAGAACGTGCCGTCTATTACATCTCCACACTTAGGCTTAGCGACATACAGGAGAAAACTCGTAAAAACAGCGCTGAAAATTATAAACAACTAAGAAAGGTAAATGAAATATGGTGCTTAAAAATTTCAGGCTGCCCAATAAAAGTAGGAACTGACATTACAGATCCCCTGGACCATGCATGAGGAACAAAAACGGTTTGGAGAACCAGCGAAAAACAGTTCTGACATGTTTGGATGCCAAAGATTTTTAAAGTTGATCTCTTTTGGCCTGGTAAGATTTTATGCATTTTTGTCGTTCCAGCCAAGAGGTCCAAGGATTAGTGGATGTTTCTGCCAGCCTGGAACTCATGCGGTGAAAAGAATGTACTCATGTGACAGTGAAAAATTGAATGCACAAAGACAAAAGACTTCTTTTCAAGAAAGGAATATGAATTAATTCCCTTTGTAATCTGGGCCCAGTGCTCCAAAATAATGTTAAATTAGTAGTTAATTTAAATCAAAGATTTCTGTTTATGCATTCTAAATATAGCCATTTTCAACTCAGAATTGCTTCTCTAAGAATACCTAGTTTTCCACCAGGTATGGTGGCTCACACTTGTAATCCCAGCACTTTGGGAGGCTGAGGTGGGCGGATCACTTGAGGCCAGGAACTGGAGATCAGCCTGGGAAACACAGCGAAACCCCATCTCTACTGAAAATACAAAAATTAGGCAGGTTTGGTAATGTATGTCTGTAATCCCAGCTATTGGGAGGTTGAGGCATGAGAATTGCTTGAACACAGGAAGTAGAGGTTGCAGTGAGCCGAGACTGTGCCACTGCACTCAGGCCTGGGAGACAGAGAGAGACTCTGTCTCAAAAAACAAACAAACAAAAAAGAGTACCTAGTTTTCAGAATGCTTGACCAGGTAGGTTTAACTACCCAGGAGAATTGAACTTCAGCCCTATTCTAAACTAGTCTACACGAGGAGCTAACTCTTTAATAGTAATAGTAAAGGAGTAGGGGCGATTTGAATATTTGCATGCTAATTTATATAGACTAATAATTATCAATATATTTGCTTATTTTAACCTACATGTTTTATTGATGAGAACAAAAACATATTCATTAGAACAACTTGGGAACATCAATGGAAGATAAAAGGGAGAAGACAGAAGTGCTGCTTCAAATGTTTGTTAAATATTTGCCTTGAAGCCAACATAGTATTGGTTGGATGACAAGATAGTAAGCCCTATTAATGATGAGCTTTTCATTACTGTAGATATGCTTTTGCAATTTTCCTAGATTTCTGCCCCAGGGTCACATGGTAAGTCAATAGCAGTTATAAACCTCTCAGCATTGTGATCAATATCTTTGGCTGACGTAATCTAGATCTCTGGAATAATTTACAGCAAAGGACAGTTTGGGCAAGCATCTGTTTTATTACCTTCAATTCACCAACTGAAATATTTCATAGGTTTATGACTGAAGTTTTTTCCAATTCTTTGATAGATAAGGAATTGAGATAGTCCTGAAAGAACCCCTCAAATAAGAAAAACAGCAGTAAGCATTTCTTCCTTTGGGGCATAATGTCTGCATCTCTCTCTCTGTCTTGAAACTGTCTAAAGTGCTACAACAGTGAGTCATATGTGCCTGTGTAACCCTCTGTGTGTCTAGTCATGTATTCCTTGTCTTCCAAACGCATAGCACATAATGAAAACAACTCTGTACTTAGTTTACTTTTTCTTCAATCTGAATGATCATTAACCATCTATTAATATTTCAGCAAAAATAAGGAACAATAATAATTTCTAGATACCAATACTGAAGACTAGGACTCTTATTCTTGCACCTTCATGCAACATGCCCGTCATTTAGAGAGAATGTTCTCTTCCATGTCTGTTATGTATTCCAGGTGTAAAGGCTAAAACAGAAAAAAGGAACCCATCATAGGAGAAGTGATTAAAGTGATAGTGGAGAGTTCACAGAAAGAAGTGAGGGAGTTCTCCTGCCAGTGCCACTGTCTTGTCACCTTTCTTCTCTCTCACCCTCACTGTCCTATCAATGCTCAGGATGAGGCAGAATCACAGCTGTTTCTACTGTATATAAAGCAGATGTGAGGTGAAGAATGGGGTAAGAAGTTGGCTGGGCGCAGTGGCTCATGCCTGTAATCCCAGCACTTTGGGAGGCTGAGGTGGGCAGATCACCTGAGCTCAGGAGTTCAAGACCAGCCTGGCCAACATGGTGAAACCCCATCTCTACTAAATATACAAAAATTAGCTGGCATGGTGGCAGGCATCTGTAATCCTAGCTACTCAGGAGGCTGAGGCAGGAGAATTGCTTGAACCCAGGAGGTGGGTGTTGCAGGAGCAAAGATTGTGCCACTGCACTCCAGCCTGGGTGACAGAGCAAGACTGTCTCAAAAAAAGAAAAAAAAAAAAGAAAAGAATGGGGTAAGAATTTGGATTTAAACATCTGTAACGCCACGCCAGGCTTCATTTCCCTTTAGCCAACTAAGGCTGCACATGGGCTTTTATTGTCTAACACTAAAGATAATAATGATGTTATGATTATTGAGCAACTATGGTGTGCCAAGTGCCTTTATACACTTTTTTAAAAAAGTCTTCAAACAACTTTGTGGGGGTAACCAGGATTAACGTATTTGACAGATGAAGGCACAGGTTTAGAAAGGTTCAACATGTTGCCCAAACTGAGTCAGGGCTTGGTCTGTTGCCCAGGAGCCTGTACTTTGTGTATGTTTAAACTGTGATGCCTCTTTAAGACATTTACAAATCTAAGAAATGCATAATTCTAATATTCACTAATTATGTAATTTTGTCTGTTTCATCAAATTCCTTGGGGTGAGAGGGACTGTTTATTTTTATTTCCCCCTTACTTAGCACAGTGTTTGACATACATCGGTGCTTGATATTTGTTGAACTAAATAAAATACTATTCAATTTGTTTTATGTAATGCTAACTCTTTTCCTGAACTAAATTGGGTAGATTAACAATGCCAGATGTCAGCATTTACACACTTGATGTATTTTTACTTGTTATATATCCCTTCTCCCTATTTCTTTAAAGATGGAATCCACTGTGTGTAGGTCAGAGAGCAAAAATATAATTGATGCTTATATTGTGAAGCGCAAACCCTGTGGTAATTAAAAATGCATAGCACCATGCCAAACTTTGTAAAGGTCTATTTTTCTATTTCTCTTTCCCCCAAAATGTCTACCCTCTCCATATCAGTGCTCACCAAATATCATGGAAGCTACGTAGGCAATAACTCTATCCATGGTGGTTTAAAGTAGGCTGGGCGCAGTGTGGTTCATGCCTGTCATCCCAGCACTTTGGGAGGCTGAGGTGAGTGGATCGCTTGAGGCCAGGAGTTTGAGATCAGCCTGGCCAACATGGCGAGACCCCATCTTTATTAAAAACACAAAAATCAACTGGGCATGGTGGCACGTGCCTGAAATTCCAGTTACTCAGGAGGCTGAGACAGGAGAATTGCTTGAACCCAGGAGGTGGATGTTGCTGCAAGCCGAGATCATGCTGCTGCACTCCTGCCCGGGCAACAGAGCGAGACCCTGTCTCAAAAAATAAAAATAAATAAATAAATAAATAAATAAATAAATAAATAAATAAAGTGAGCGGGAATAAGAAAATGCTGTTTTGGTTCAGCAATTATTTGAGAATCTACTAAGTACCAGATTCTAGAGAGGTAAAGATGACAGGTTCTTGTCCTCACGGGAGACAGCTGGATTAAACTTCCTGTGGAAATGCATCATTTGACTGGGAGAGAGTTTGGCCATTAAGAGGGGATTGAATTATTTCCCAGTGAAGAATCAGTCTCCACTGTATTTTATAGGCATTATTTTAAATTGGGTTTTTGATTTCCCCAAAGTATCACAGAATTCTTAGATGGCTGGAATGATCACCTTTGAATTCCCTTACCGTTACGAGAATATATATGGAGATAACCTGAAGGTAATTTCTCTGGTAACGGGGTAAAAGGGCAGACACTTGTGTAGATAAAAGAGTCTTTCTGAGGGGGCAAGAAGGCCTCTCTCTCCAACCCACACCTAGGTATCTGTATGCCAACTATGGGGCTGCTGCTCCATTTTTGTGTCTTCTAGTCTAAAGACACACCTTACTGGAGACCAGAACCATGTTAAAACAGCTGCGCTAGCAGTTGGAAGACTGTCAGCAAAATCCAGGTAATCAGTAACTTAGTCCCAACCCTTGGAAAGACAGAGACTTCCTGAGATTCAGGGATGCGTGTTGTTTTACTACTTCCTCAGCATTAACTTGACTAAGGCTCTCCTATATGGATGAGCTCTACGCAGCCAGGTGAAATCAATCTTAGGCTTCCTCTATCGTTATGCAAATGTAGGTAATCAAGCATGACTGGCAATAACCAACTCTCAGTATACAAGATGTTGCATCACTTCATTTTAATTGCATGATTTATCAGAACAACAACTATTAACATACAAAGTACCATTCAGTTCAGCTGCAGGTATAGGCAGTGACAAGTATCTAATTCTTAGAAGAATCACTTACTCCCACAATCTGTCCAGACACATTAATCTAAGGACAAGTTTATAAATAGCAAACCTGATTTTCACATTGCAGTGTTCTCAAGAATGTATATACAAGTGCGCAGTCCTGTTGATGGGAGGTTTCCCCTAGTTCTTTCTATTCTTGATGCGTTCATTCACTTGATCCCAGTAGAGATAGTTCTTTCTTTCCACAGAGCAGATTTTCTTTTGTCATCCACTCTTTACAATACTCTGTGAATTAGTATTACTTGTTACATTTATGAAACAGCAATATTTGGATTATAATAGCTCTTCAGTACAATTCCTTGGGTCTTCTGGTAAGTCTCTCCACTATCAAAGAGCTTTTGGTTATAATTATTTTCCTGCAACAACAGCCAAACTCAACTATTGAGTTTCAGTGTGACACACCCTCTTTGTAGCTTGCTGGGTTAACCCTTGGCTTCAAATCCTGGTGATGTAATGAGGGTGGGGTGTATTGGCAATCAGTACATTTCCTTATCACAATTTACAGTCATTGAAAATCATGAGGTCATTAATCCCAGTCTGACATACCTTTTCTAAAATGTTCACAGTGCAGTGTTTTTGTGGCCTAACAAAATTTTTCTCATATCATTAAAAATAAACATTTTTATAAAAATATAACACTTTAAATGTTTACATCGATAAAACCAGTCAGAGTAACCTACGCCACATGCACTATACAGTAGTAAGCACAAAATTCCACAGAGCAAAACATCACGAAGTCCTGCTCAGGGTGGCTACTCCATTCAGGTGAAATAGCTGGGATTTTCAATTGCCTTTTTCATTTGTTTGTTTCTAAAGTATGTTTTGCTTAACACAAAACACACCCTAATGCAAAATAAAACTCCCCAAAAGTTTTGTCTCTAATTGTTTGTGAGGTGGGAAGCTGCCACCGAGACTGAGGCTAATCTTTTCAATCCATCCACCCTTTCTTTGCTCTACCTATAAGCTGTGATTGGAACCAATGAACCTTTTAGTAAAATGTATCCTGCTTTACAAACATGCTGAGTTACCTTTAAAAATACTTATCATCACAAATTACATGTCTTATTTTGAGTTGTCATTTAAAAAAAATACAGACAAAACATCCACACGTTCACATTCATTAGATCAGAGTAGCATCATTCTCAAACAGTGGATTTTTATATGACAACTAAATATTTCATGATGACTAAATCATTTCATACAAATCTTCTTAATGTTATCTATGTACAATACATCCTGTTCATTTATAAACACATTTTGTGTGGTGCCATTTTGAAACTTTGACTGTATTGCCTATAAATATTCCTCCAACCAAAGGAATGTCTATACAAAAATTTAGAAGGGCTGGGTGCAGTGGCTCATGCCTGCAATCCTAGCACTTTGGGAGGCTGGGGTGGGTGGATTGCTTGAGTCCAGGAGTTCGAAACCAGCCTGGGCAACATGGCAAAACCCCGTCTCTGCAAAAAAAACTCAAACATTACCCAGGCATGGTGATGCACACCTGTAGTCCCAGCTATTCAAGAGGCTTGAGCCTGGGAGGTGGAGGTTGCAGTGAGCTATGATCACGCCACTGCACTCCAGCCCGGGCAACAGAGAGAGACCCTGTCTCAAAAAACAAACAAACAAAAATTTAAAGGGAATGTTTACCTAATGAGTGAATCACACCATCAGTAATGAAAAATGTTATTGACCATACAACACACAAAAGTTTTTTGAAAAACTGGAATTCTAAACAAGCAGCCTGTCCTGGGGCTGTCATGTCTGTCCTGAACATTACTATCTCTTCTGAGTTTTCTATGATAAGCCCTCAACATTCACTGCTTCAGTTTCCCATATGAAATCAAGTGGCACCTGATTTTTTAAAAAATTCAAACCAGAATTCAAGTTTTGGACTCCAATATGACAGGAGTGTTGTCACGACTGCAGTGGCCTGTGAGACCAAGCCTCTGGTTCTGATGTTCTGTCAGATAAGAAATTCCTTAGAATCCAGTATTTAAATAACAATACAAGTCCTATAATAGTGCAATTTTGGCAAGAGCAAAGAATATTGATGGTCTTTTGAAGGTCAGGCAGTGAAAAAAACCATTGGACAAAGTGTGGACTGGCGCTTCGACATAGTACTAGCACTGTGATGTCTCCCAGAAAGAGGCTGGTCATGTGTCCACCTCGCCATCAGGGTTATCTTGTGATGACAACAGAGAAGGATATGGAGCGACACATTTTACGTTCACATAAGTAGCGTTCACATGGACATAGTGCTCCCCGATGAAAGTAGAGAAGATTGCTGATATCCGGGACACCAGTTCAGAAAAGGATGGGCGCATTTCAGCTTTAGGGTGCCAGCATTTTAGCATGACTTCATATCTGTTTCAAAAAGAAGGAAATGCTGTAAGAGACCCTTTGAAGGCAGGCATTTCTGTAAAAGTAAAGAATGTAAGAGGTACAGAAGGAACTACTTACAAGGGGTCTGGGCAGTATTCGGGTTGTAGGAGCCTTCTCCCTTGCAACAGGTAAACAGTTATATCGAAAGTGTTCACATCAGGATAAGGTGGGGCTCCTCTTGTCATCAGCTCCCAGAGGAGCACGCCAAAGGACCACTAGTAAAACAAGAAAAAGGACAGTCCAGGTGAGAGATGTGACCACACAAATATGAAAGGAAATCAATAGGTCTCGATAACTAAACTTGACTTAACATACTCAGTACGGTTTCTGTTTTGGGCAACAATTTCCTTAAAGGCCATGATTATGCTATAAATTTCATGACTTGTTTAAACCAGGTAAGGTGTAGATTATAAGTAAGTGTAAAGTTTTCAAAAAGAGGATCTGAAGTCCACATGATGAAGATTCCATCTGTCGTTAGTAGAGTACATCTTCTAAATTCTCTCCTGCAGTGTCAAAGCACTAATGTGTTTCTATCCTTTTCTTTTCCAGTAGCTTCACTACAATTTTACATTATTTGTAAAAGAAAGAAAGCCTCCCCAAATTTAAATTTGTGTGGTTATGAAATGAATGGAAATACTCTTTAAGAAATGTAACCACATTAAAAGGTTAATATTAAAGGGGAAGATCTGGCTGGGGGTGGTGGCTCACGCCTGTAATCCCAGCACTTTGGGAGGCGGAGATGGGCAGATCATCTGAGGTCAGGAGTTTGAGACCAGCCTGCTCAACATGGTGAAACCCTGTTTCTACTAAAAAGACAAAAATTAGCTGGGCGTAGTAGCAGGCTCTGTAATCCCAGCTATTCGGGAGACTGAGGCAGGAGAAACGCTTGAAACCGGAAGGCGGAGGTTGCAGTGAGCTGAAATTGTGCTACTGTGCTCCAGCCTGGGAGACACAGCAAGATTTCGTTGCAAAAAAAAAAAAAAAAAAAAAAAAGAAGATCTAAATCAGCATAAGTAAAAATTCATATAAACCATAAGCCAACAAATCTCTCTATTGAAAATTTATTTCAATAAAACTGTAACATGAAAATGTTAAAGTGCTAGATTCTTATAAAATAGCGGTATCAGTACCATATAGGAAGATCACAGGGACACAGAGAGGTTAAGTGACTTGCTAAAATTCCCCAAGACATCTGAATCCACACTGGGATAAACATTTAAGAGTTCCTGACCCTTAGATCTTGCTTGGTCTACCAAACTTCACTAACCATGCAATTTCTTGATTTAAAACACTGTACTCAGAATAGACCAGGTCATACATATTATCTCCCCCGGACATGTGTCCATGCAAGAATGACACAAGGAGAGTCAGCACGGGCAGGCCACCCCTGTGGAGAGGACCCAGGAGGGCAGTTCTTGTCCAGCAACACTTCCAGGCCATTCTAAGAGTAGGAAGCATAAGGAGGAAGAAATAAAAGAAGCTTGGAGCAGAAGGAAAATCCACACCAGACAGCTGGAGTAGGAAGACATAAAACTGAGAGGCAAGTGTAGCTTGCAATACCCAGCAAGAAGGAGAATAAAGCCTGCCTTTGAACACTGCGACTGAAAGAAAGAAATGAGGTAGATGCTGTAATTGCCAATACAAATTTCCATTAATGACTCCTTTGCTCAAGTGCAAGCTGCTGACTGCCTTGATCCCAACAGAAAACTCAAATCTCTTGCCAGGAGGGAGTTACAGAACTTTGCTGTCTAATTCAGCTTTGCAAAGTAGAAGTTTTCAAAGCCTGAAAATTTCACTTCTGACAACATCATTGTGTTAACTTTCAAGTCTCAGAATATGCATTAAAATTTAAAATCAATTTAAAAAGTATCAATTGACCCTTGATCACGTACAAGCAGGCTACTGTTCAAGTTACTAGATAGGTTCCAGCACTGAATGAACAGGGTTAAGAGAATTGCGCAGGTAACCGTCACACAGGACAATAAGATAATGGCTGTAATATAGAGCAGTAATATCAAAGAGGTACAAAGATTGCCAAAGTCAAAGAGAAAATACTGGGGTACTGAGAAAGGCTACAGTAAGGCGGGTCTTGAGGAACAAGGAGACTTTGTTTTATAGGTACAGGTAATATGAGGGCGGAGAGAGTTTTGGGTGGAGGGGATGGGCCAGGGGTAAGAGATCACAAGTTCACGTGTTCTTTATTTTTCTTTTCTTTCTTTCTTTCTCGCTCTCTCTTTTTTTTGGGACGGAGTTTCACTCTTTTGCTCAGGTTGGAGTGAAGTGACATAATCTCAGCTCACTGCAACCTCCGCCCCCCAGGTTCAAGTGATTCTCCTGCCTCAGCCTCCCGAGTAGCTGGGATTATAGGCATCCACCATGCCCAGCTAATTTTTGTATTTTTAGTAGAGACAGGGTTTCGCCATGTTGACTAGGCTGGTCTTGAACTCCTGACCTCAGGTGATCCACCCTCCTTGGCCTCCCAAAGTGCTAGGATTACAGGCAGGAGCCAACTTGCCTGGCCGCACATGTATTCTAAACCATAAGTATAATAGTTCATGTTGCTTGACATGTTGGAGTAGGGGAAGAGATTAGGGACAGATAAGATTGAAATGGGTCTGTGCTGTGAAAGTGGGTTAGACAGGGTGGGACAAGGTGGCTGATGCCTGTAATACCAGCACTTTGGGAGCCCAAGGTGAGCGGATCACTTGAGGTCAGGAGTTTGAGACTAGCCTGGCCAACATGGTGAAAACCTGTCTCTACTAAAAATACAAAAATTAGCCAGGTGTAATGGTGTGCACCTGTAATCCCAGCTACTTGGGAGGGTGAAGCAGGACAATCACTTGAACCTAGGAGATGGAGCCAAGATCCCGACATTGCACTCCAGCCTGGGTGACAGAGTAAGACTCTGTCTCAAAAAAAAAAAAAAAAAGAAAGTGGGTTAGATTGAAATCGATCGGACATGGCTGAGTTGTGCTCAGGGAGATGGCATCTGTTAAGCACTATGCTTATAACAGAAAAAAGAACCTGATTCACAATATGGAGGCCAGGCTAGGAGATTTCTGAATAAGAATAGCTAAGTATCACCACTGCATAGCTACAACACGGAAGCTCCTGAGGCTTTACTCTGGAATTAGGGTGGTGAAAAAGCATATCTGTCATATAATGCTTCATGCACAGGCATTATATCCTTTACAAAACATCTTATTTAATCCTTACAATGGATTGTACTTGGTTGCAACCCTATAATGTAATTGGTTCTATTTTAGGATGAGGAAGCCAAAGTTCTGTGATCAGGTCTCCCTGTCTGACAGCCTAGGCTACATATAGGTTTGTCTGGAGACAAATTCACAAAAAAGGGGGACGGAGTTGGGTAATTTTCCAAGGAATTAAAGGACGTGGGCAATAAGTGGCTATTGGAAGAGAGTTGGAGGACTCACGAGACAGGGAGGTGAAAGGAAAGCAGTTTCCAGGAAGAGCACTGTATCGTCTGCACTCCACACTCCCCTGGAAGCATCGTGGGGCTGACGGCAGGGTGAAGGGAGGCACAGTGAAGGAGGAGGGTGATGCTGACTAGGAAGATGACCAAGAAAAGAGAAGCTCTGTGTGTGTGTGTGTGTGTGTGTGTGTGTGTGAGTGTGTGTGTATGTGTGTTGAGGGGAGGGAGGTGTATAATTCATGTGCATTAGGAAGCAAGTCAGTTTTAGTTTCAAGGCATGAGAGCTCTATCATCCGTGCTTCCTGTATAGCATTGGTCAAGCCATTTTGGACATCTGAGCACCAGCAGTGAGCTCATCTGACAAATCTCTGGCCTAACTTTACTGAAAGTGATAATCAAAGCAATGTTTAAATGTGAAAGATGGTTGTAAGCTATGAAAAATGATAGAGAGGATTGCTGCTGAGGTAAGCAAGGAATGATGATAGGCAAATTTGAGCATTCAAGAATACATGCATGGAGATACAGTATCAACACCAGGATTGATAAAATAATAAAAAAGGATGAGTTGATAAAGTTTTATCAATTGGTAAACTGATAAAGTTTTCAACAAAATCAAAAAGTCTGCTTTTTGAAAGATACCAGTAGAAAAATGCATTTGTGGGGCAGTGACTTACGCCTGTAATCCCAGCACTTTGGGAGGCAGAGGTGGGCTGATCACTTGAGGTTAAGAGCCTGGCCAATATGGTGAAACCCTGTCTCTACTAAAAATACAAAAATTAGCTGGGTGTGGTGGCTCGTGCCTGCAATCTCAGCTACTGGGGAGGCTGAGGCACAAGAATTGCTTGAACCCAAGAGGTGGAGGTTGCAGTGTGTCGAGATTGCACCACTGCATTCCAGGCTGGCTGACAGAGTGAGACTTCATCTCAAAAGAAAAAAAAATGCATTTATAAGAACGTATCAGATAACATACCCGTATCCAGAATATACAGAGAACTCTAACAATTAAACAATAATAAACAAAAACAAGCCAATAAAATAACCCCAGAAAATAAATACTTAAAAAAATAGGCAAAAGATTTGAGTAGATACTTTACTAAAGGTGATATAAGGATGGCAAATAAGCTCATGGAAAGAGGCTCAATATAACTAGTCATTAGGGAAATAAAGATTAAAAAGAAAATGAGACACCGTTACAACCAACTAGATGGCTAACAATCAGAAAACTGGCAATGTCAAGTGTGGGAGAGGATGCTGAATAATTGGAACTCTTACGGATTGCTGGTAGGGACATAAAATGATACAGCCACTTTAGAAAATAGTTGGCAGTTTCTCATAAATGGATAAATTGATATGGTAGGGACATAAAATGATACAGCCACTTTGAAAAATAGTTGGCAGTTTCTCATAAAAGGACCCAAATGGACACTTATCTTACAACCCAGTTACTCACTCTTACTCCTAGATATTCACCCAAGAGAAATAAAAATTATTTTCACAGAAAAACCTTCAAGTGAATGTTACAACCATTACAATTATGTATAAGTAATTGCCTGAAACTGGAAAGGACCCAAATGTTCTTTATTATTATTATTATTATTATTATTATTATTATTATTTTTGAGATGGAGTCTCACTCTGTCTCCCAGGCTGTAGTGCAGTGGCATGATCTTGGCTCATTGCAACCTCTGCCTCCGGGGTTCAAGAGACTGTCCTGCCTCAGCCTCCCATGTAGCTGGGATTACAGGTGTGTGCCACCACTCCTGGCTTATTTTTTTTGTATTTTTAGTGGAGATGGGGTTTCACCATGTTGGCTAGGCTGGTCTCAAACTCCTGAACTCAAGTGATCTGCCTGCCTCAGTCTCCCAAAGTGCTGGGATTACAGGCATGAGCCACCTTCCCTGGACCCAAATGTTCTTTAACTGATGAAGGGATAAATAAAATGTTGTACATCTGTATAATGATGGAATACTACTCAAAAATAAAAAAGAATGAACTGCTTTGCTGTGGAAAACAGTAGAGAGGTCCCTAAACAAATTTAAAATAAAATTACCATATGATCCAGCAATCCTATCTCTGAATGTGTATCCACAAGAACTGAAAAAAGGATCTCAAAGATAAGTTTTATATTCATGTCCACTGCTGTGCTATTCACGATAGCCAAGAGGTAAGAAATCTAAATGTCCATGGACAGATGAATGGATAAAGAAAATGTAGCCTATATGTACAATAGAATATTATTTTGCCTTTAAAAAGAAGGAAATCTTGTCATATAGTACAACACGGATGAACCTTGAGAACATTTTGCTAAATGAAATAAATCAGTCATAAAAAGACAAATACTGCATGATTCCACTTGTATGAGGTATCTAAGCAGTCAAACTCTTAGACAAAGTAGAATGGTGGTTGGCAGGGGCTGGGGGAGGGAGAGGAGAGTTGTTGTTTAATGGATATAGAGTTTCAGTTTTGCCAAGATGAAAAAGTTCTAGAGATCTGTTGCACAATGATGTTTATATAGTTAACAATACTATACTGTAGATTAAAAAATGGTTATTTGCAGCCATAAAAAGGAACAAGATCTGTCCTTTGCAGGAACATGAATGAAGCTGGAAGCCATTATCCTTAGCAAACTAATGCAGGAACAGAAAACCAAACACTGCATGTTCTCACTAAGTGGGAGCTGAACAATGAGAGCACATGGACAAAGGGAGGGGAACAACACACACGGGGGCCTGTTGGGGGAGGGGGGAGGGAGAGGGAGAGCATCAGGATAAATAGCTA
Source organism: Aotus nancymaae (assembly GCF_030222135.1). Classification (NCBI taxonomy): domain Eukaryota; kingdom Metazoa; phylum Chordata; class Mammalia; order Primates; family Aotidae; genus Aotus; species Aotus nancymaae. The sequence continues at coordinate 39,683,389 of NW_026988413.1, forward strand.
ATGCATGCCAAGCTTCATACCCGGGTGATGAGTTGATAGGTGCAGTAAACCACCATGGCACATGTTTACTTATGTAACAAACCTGCACATCCTGCACATGTGCCCAGGAACTTAAAAAAAATAAAATAAAAATGGTTTAGATAGTAAATTTTATGTATTTTTTTGACACAATAAGAAAGGAATAACTTACTGATATATTGATACTACTGATACAGCAACATGGATGGCTCTGAAATATAACATGTGACTCATAAGACTACTGACTGCTTGATTCCATTTATATGACATTTTAGAAAACGTAAAACTCTAGAGACAGAAAATAAATCTGATTTTCTGATTTCCAGGTCCTGGGGATAGGGTAGAGATTGACTACACAGGGGCATAAGGAAATTTTCTGGGATGATGGAACTGTTCTATGTCCTGATTGTCGGGGTGGTGGTTATACAACTGCATGCATTTGTCAAAACCTGAAGAACTGAACACTAAAAAGAATGAGGAGTGGGTACATTACACAATGGTGATGCCATTAATAGAAGCCAGGAAGTGAGAAACTGAAGGTTTGGCAGGAAAGAATTTGATTTTAAATGTGGTAAATTTGTGACACGGATGATGACAAACAGGTGGAGAGAATCAAAGGTGGTTATTGATGGAAATAGTTCCAATTGTTGGTGGAGGATGACCCCCTAAGGACAAAAATCCTGGGAGACAGCTACATCTAAGAAGTGAGAGAAGGAAGAGAAGCCATTGAGGATAAATAAAACAACCTAGAGCAGAAGTTCAGTGTTCCAGAAACCAAACGAAGAGGAAATTTCATGAAAAATGAGCATTACAACAATGTTAAATGCTTCAGAAAGATGAGGCAGATAAGGGCCGAGAACAAGGAAGTCAATAGATTTTAATGGAATAACTTGTATTAAGTGTGAAACAGTGTATAATACAATTGTAACACCCATTGCAACAGGGTTCAGAGGAGGGTGTGAGTGATTTCGAGTGTAGTGACACTCTGATTTTGTTTGAATGGATTTAAAGAGTATTCAGACTTTAGCCAAACTCCATACGGGCATTTTCTAGAAAGAAAATCCAATGTACAAGCAGGCAAGTTTTTGTTCGTAGGTTTCAACATACACACAGCTCATTACATGCTTTTGGAAATGTTCCATGTCAACATTTAAGATTATGCTGTCCTAGAAAGTAAAACATTGTGCAAGTTTATCCATGCAATCAGTAACCATTTCCCAAAGCAGCATTACGTACAGATTATTCAGGTTCATCCTTTATGTAGCACAGCATAGTGTCTTTCAAGGAGAGGGAGAGAGAAATAGCACCATCCTATCTGTAGAAACCCATGTAAATTTCCAGTCAGGTATCTGAGTGACTGTGGCTATGGAAGAAACCTTGGCCTCTGTGCTGTCTGTGTGTTTCTCGGGGAGGTGGTGGTATTATTGCGAGTATGTGGCTGTCAAGAAGCTTAGAATCCCAACACTTGCCTTAAACACCCAAAATTTCAACAGACTCTTTTTATAAATCAGTTTCGTTGAGGTATAATTTATAGATCATAAAACTCATCGATTGTGAAGTGTATAGTCAATGATGTTTAGTAAATTTGTATAGACATGCAGCTATCATATCATCCCAATCCAGTTTTAGATCATTTCAACATTCCAGAAGGTTCCTTCACGCCCACTTGTGGTTTATCCTCACTCCTTCTCTCTGCCCCAGGCAACCACTGATTTGTTTTCTGACTCTATAGTTCTGTCTCTTTCTAGAAATTTCATATAAATGGAACCATTCAACATATAATTTTTAAAACCCGCCTTTTTTCACTTAACATAATGTTTCTGAGGTTTATCCATGCAGTCGTAGGCATCAGTAATTCCTTTACGTTGATGAATGGTTTAGTCCACTGTATGGACCCACCACATTTTGTTTATCCATTCACCAGTTGATGGATGTTCAGATTGCTTCTGGTTTTTGGCTATTATGAATAATACTACTATGATCATTCATGTACAAATCGTCATGTGGGCATATGTTTTCATTTCATGTGCTCATTAGCTAGCTATTCATATGTCTCTTTGGTAAAATGTCTATTCAAGTCTTTTGCCTTCTTTAAAAAATTGAATAATTTTGCCTTTGCTATGGTCTGAATGTGTCCCTCAAAGTTCATGTGTTGGACACTTAATCCCCTTCCAATGCAACAGCGTTCAGAGTGGGGACCTTTAAGAGGTGTTTGGGTCATGAGGGCTCTACTCTCATGAGTAGATTAATGTCACTATCTTGGGTGTTAGTTCATTATTGTGGAAGTGGGTTTTTCATAAAAGTCTGGTCACTTGTTGCTCTCTCTTGCGTGCTCTCACATGCATGTGATGCCTTCCACCATGTTATGACATAGCAAGAAGACCCTCAGCAGATGTGGACTTCCTGGACTCCTGGACTTCCCGGCTTCCAGAACTGTGAGCCAAATACATTTCTGTTCATTATAAATCACCCAATTTGTGGTATTGTGTTATAGCAGTACAAAACAGACAAAGACAGTCTTACTATTGAGTTGTAAAAGTTGGCTCTGGCTCTTAATGGCAGACTAACACTCCAGTCTGAATGAACAGTATGTTCCTGGAGGATGGGTTAATTCTCCCATCCTCCTTTTGTCTTCACCTGCCACTGTCACTAACATGTCCCCAGTCTCCCTCTCTAGCACCCACTTCTTTCACCTCTTTCAGAATCTTTCAGGATCAAAATACCAGGCATTAAGCTCTAGAATGCACCATCCCTTTCTGTTATCAGTCTCATGCATGCTGAAGTCCTCGTCCTCCATCATGACCTATGACATACTTACTTATTGAAAACAAACTCCCAGTCACCTCAACTTATTCCCTAATAGTTCTCCTACTTCTTCACAGGAACGGAAACCCAGCTTTCACTTGAAGTCACAATTTCTTTGAAACTCTTGCCAATAGGGGCCACACCTCTCCCTCTTGCTGATTCACAGAGAGGTGGATAAGATGACTTCTTGCTTCCCACATCACACTTATCTCTGCCCCATCATCTCTCAAAAGCTACCAACCCTTTCTCTTCAAGTGTATGCCCTCTGTGAACGTTATTTTCTGACTACCTTGTTTGCACATTTTCCTTTTTCAGTTGTCATCCTGGACTGAAACATCAAGTGTTTCTCTATCTCCAGACATCATAGTCCTCTGACTTACAACATGTGAAGAGAATAAGTGTACTCTCCATTCCGTTCAACACCTGGGCTCCTCAGCACACTCTAGACCTCCAAATCACTCAAGTTACTCAGCTTCCAAGACCGTTCTGGTGTACTGAGTAGAGTGGACTCTGTTGAGCATCCAGTTTCTCCTTGAAACTTTCTCTTCCTTGGACTTTCATGGTAGTCTCTTCTTCTGGGTCTCTTACCTCACTGCTTTTCTTTTTCACTTTATACACATAGGTTCTATTGAATAATTGCTTTTGGACTCTCAAAAGCATATTCCCAACCTTGACCCCTGTTATGGACTGAATTGTGTTCCCCGGAAATTCATATGTTGAAGCTCTAAGCCCCAATGTGACAGTGTTTAACGATGGGGCCTTTTAGAGGTAATTCAATTTACCTCTGAAGGGAAGAGATGAGATGGTCAACAATGACTGTGACACAGGTGGACTGGAATGAGGCCTGATTCTCATAACCCCAGGCGAGCAAGAATTCCACATCAAGAAATCTGGAAGCTGTAACCAAGGCAGTCTAGCAGTGAGGGCATGATCCCTGGGTCTAGCTAGACAAGTGCCTTCCCTTATCTGCAAAGACCATCCTTCCCGCACAAAACACAAAAGGCACGCACCTGAGTGCTGAGGCTTGGAGAAATACTCCACTTGGGCAGCCAGATTCACCACATTCCCCTTCCACCCTAAGGAGAAGTGCCATTGAATTGGGTTAAAGGATAACAGGTTTGGAGTTGGGCAGCTGGATAAGGAAATATCCATCCAGGTGAGGCAGAGGAGCAGGAAAGTATAAGTCACGAGGGTAAGCCTTCATGCTGGGATTAGTGCCCTTCTAAGAAGAGACACTGGAGAACTGGCTCTCATTCTTTGAGCCATCTGAGGATGCAGCAAGAAAGTGGCCATCTGTAAGCCAAGAAGAGAGTCCTCAACAGGGCCAAACTATGCTGGAACCTTGATCTTGGATTTCTAGACTTCAGAGCGGTTAGAACTAAATTTTTATTGTTTAAGCCAACCAGTCTGTGGTCTATTGTATGGCAGCCCAAGCTGACTAACACATTTCTTTACAAGCTGCAGATCCACACTTTCCATTGCCTGATGGACTTCTCTGCCTGAACATTCTATTCCCAAGGCAAACTCAGTGTGTTCAAGGCTCAACTTGTTATTTTTCTTCTGAGTTCAGCTTTTGCTTCTGTGCTTCACATATGTGTTATTGCACCAGCATGTACTTTTGCTCATCTTTGACTTTTTATCAATTCCTTGGTAAACACTTTTGATTCTACCTCTGAGATGCTCCTCCTTCCATCTCTACCTTTCCATTCTTAGTTTCCGTCTTATTTCAAGTTCCACCTCTCACTTCATCTTCCTGCTTCTACTCCTTTCAAGTTGTCTTAGGGAATGATATGATTTGGATTTGTGTCCCCATTCAAACCTCATGTTGAATTATAATCCCCAGTGTTGGTGTTGAAGCCTGGCGGGAGGCAATTGCATCATGGGGGCAGATTTCTCTCTTTGGTGCTGTTCTTGTGATAGAGTTCCAAGGAGATCTGGTTGTTTAAAAGTGTGTGGCACCTCTCCCCTTGGTGAGAGCTTGTCCCCACCTTGGTCCTGCTCCTGCTTTACCTTCTTCCATGGGTAAAAAGCTCCCCAAGACCTCCCCTCAGTGCTGGGGCATTGCCTGGTGGAGCTGTGAGAAGAGGGCCACCATCCTCCAGACCCCAGAATGTTAGATCCATCTACAGCTTGTACCATGTGCCTGGAAAAGCTGCAGGCACTCAAAAGAGCCACAGGGGTGGAGTTGCCCAAGGTCTTGGAGGCCCACCCTTTGCATCAGCATGCCCTGAATATGAGACATGGAGTAAAAAAAAAATTATTTTGGAGCTTTAAGATTTAATAACTGCCTTACTGGGTTTTGGACTTGCATGGGGCCTGGAACCCCTTTGTTTTAGCCAAAGGGCTATTCCATTTGGAATGGGAGCATTCACCCAATGCCTGCACCCCCATTGTATCTTGGAAGCAACTAACTTGTTTTTGATTTTACAGGCTCATAGGCAGAAGGGACTTGCCTTGTCTCAGATGAAACTTTGGACTTGGACTTTTGAGTTGATGTTGGAATGAGTTCAGACTTTGAGGGACTATTGGGAAGGCATGATTGAGTTTTGAAATGTGAGAAGAACATGAGATTTGGGAGGGGCCAGTGTGGAATGATACGGTTAGACTCTGTGTTCTCACCCAACTCTCATGTTAAATTGTAATCCCCAATGTTGGGAGAGGGACCTGGTTGGAGGCGATTGGACCATGGGGCAGATTTTTTTCCTTTGGTGCTGTTCTTGTGATGGAGTTCTCAGGAGATCTGGTTGTTTAAAAGTGTGTGGCACCTCCCCCAGCCTCCTTGGTCCTGCTCCTGCCATGTAAAATGCCTGCTCCTGTTTTGCCTTCTGCTATGGGTAAAATCTCCCTGAGGCCTCCCCAGCCACGCTTCCTGTAGAGTCTACAGAACTGTGAGCCAATTAAATCTCTTTTTATAATTACCCAGGTTCACTGTTTCTTTATAGCAGTGTGAGAACAGACTAACACAATGATGAAGGATTGAAGTCTAAGCTGATTACGTTTTTGCTTTCACATGACCAGAGAATAATTCCATACTCTCTAGTTTGGTTTTCAAGGAACTCTACGACCTAGTATAAATATATTTTTCTCAGTTTATTCTCATAACTTCCCTCTGTGCATTCTGTTCTTGCTAAATAATCAACTAAGTACTGTTTCCTTTTAACTTTCCTGCTCCTCTGCCTCACCTGCATTGGTATTTCCATTGCCCAGCTACCCAACTCCAAACCTGCTATCCTTTAACTCAATTCAAATGACACTTCTCCTTGGGGTGGAAAGGGAATGCAGTGAATCTGGCTGCCCAGGTGAGTATTTCTCCAAGCCTCAGCACTCAGGTGCTGCCTTTTGTGTTTTGTGCAGGAAGGATGGCCTTTGCAGATAAGGGAAGGCACTTGTCTAGCTAGACCCAGGGATCATGCCCTCACTGCTAGACTGCCTTGGTTACAGCTTCCAGATTTCTTGATGATGAATTCTTGTTCACCTGGGGCTATGAGAATCAGGCCTCATTCCAGTCCACCTGTGTCACAGTCATTGTTGACCATCTCATTTCTTCCCTTATGAGCCAAAGCTCTCGGCCAACAGGGTTCATGCCTGGTTTGGCTCTGGGCTTTTTAAGGAGCCAGTATGTTGCTCCACTCAACAAATATTTTTGAATAAATGAGTGAATTTATGAAATTATACGATGTATACATATCAGACAAGTCCATTTTTACATATAAAGAAAACTGGAATTGGTGGTGAGTTTTTTTTTTTAAATTAAGTAGCCATAAAACTTCAAACAAAGTTGGATATTAAAGTAGAAGAGGAGAAAGTCAGAGATGATCAATACATTACCACATCGGACTTGGTGGTAAACTTTTGAGTTTGTAGACTTTCCAAAGCCATCCACTTCACTGGCAGCTTTGCACCTGTTTTGTTGTGTACACTATAGTATTCTTTATCATACATATCTCTGGCAAGACCAAAATCAGCAACCTTGACAGTGAATTTTTCATCCAGCCTATAGAAAGGACAAAAATTATTACCAGTGGTTGAAACAGAATAATTTACAATGATGCTGAATATCTACAGGTTAAACAAGTGGCTTCAGTATTTGAACTCCATAACTTCTGAAGGAAGTACTTCATCTGGCCTCTATTGACTAACACTAAATTAACAACAGAATTCTTGAATAAAAACGCTTGACATTGACATTGCCAATTCGACAGGCTGAGGAAAGAGATCATGAATTGTATGGCGTAAGAAAGTCCTTTTTGCTTTAACGTAGATCTGCAGTAGCAAGGCTGCCTCTCCTAGGGGTTTTCTTTGGTTGCTAAGTAGAGTATGCCAATTGACTCCCCAAGAAATCACCAATCTTCACTTGTCAACTTATTAGTGTAAGGTTTAAATGAGAGGCAACGGAGGCCAGTTATTGGAATGAAGAAATTTAAGGCCGGGCGTGGCGGCTCACGCTTGTAATCCAAGCACTTTGGAGGCCAAGGCGGGCGGCTCACCTGAGGTCGGGAGTTCAAGACCAGCCTGACCAACATGGTGAAACCCCGTCTTAAAAAAAACAAATAAATAAAAAAGATAAAAAAGAAAAAAAAGAAAAAAGAGAAATTTAAGCTCCTGGGCGAGGTTCTGCGGTCCGACAGGAGGGACCGGAGAAGTCACCGGTCTCCTCTCAGACGTGGAGTTTTTTTTTTTTTTTTTTTTTTTTTTTTTTGAGATTAAAGAGGCGTGTTTTATTATCAAATGTTAACTCTACAAAAACTCAGTAGTATTGTAGTAAGCATTACTGCCTATCTAAAGTCTTTCAGAGCTTTGGACACACAATGTCTTAAGGCATCAAGTATACAGAAATTTCTTTTTGATCTTAAGTGCCAGTTATCACCAATTTTCACACAAACCTTTTTTTTTTTTTTCCTATTGCAGTTAAAGGGCCATTGCCAGTCAGACGTGGAGTTTTATAGGGAGTGGAGGCGTTTTGATTGGATGTGGGGAAACCGGACGTGGACGGGGCCAGCTGCTATTGGCAGGTAGGCAGGGATTTCCTGTGAGCCAGCCGCCCAGGGGGAGTGGGGCCTGGACGGGACAAAATGCAATTGGGCAGGTCCTGGCGGGGTTTCTTTTAAATTTTGGCGGATTTCTTTAACGGCGAGCTAGGTGCTGAGTGCAGAGCTTGGTACTGGGCGTGGAGTGGTGACTAGTTTCTAGGCGCAGAGGGGGGTGGGCGTGTCTAAGTTCCTGGAGGGGGGGGTGGGCGTGTCCGAGCTCCTGGCGAGGCGACTGGTCTTACAATTAGCAATACTCAGTTTTATGGAAGAGCATGACAGGGGACTGATACTTTACTTTTTCATTCTTAAATAAGGTAGGTTAGCACACAAAACTCATATATCCCACCGCTGAGGTAATAGAGAACTAAGATACACAGTAAAGGATCTAAGAAAAACAGCAAAATTCAACAAAAATCAATTTCCGCTATCTGGGGCTACGCATCCTCTGTTTAAGCTGGCTTTTATGTTGTTACATTGACCAAAACAAAGGTAGGAAATTAATAGCACAGCTCTTTCATTCACACATACCATAAGTCACGAATCACTGCTATGCAAGGGAAAGCATGAACTCAATTACAAACTGTTGACCGTTGTGTTATACAGCCAGGCAGCCAGACACAAATAAAGTTCTTTGTATATTCATTCCCAAATACCATTTTTGGTAGGGCTTCTGCAAGCTGGCTTCAAATTTACTCTTGGGAAGTTGCAATATGTTGGTATTTGTGTTCCCAGCTCTCTCCTTTTCACTGTCAAATGCTGAAGATCAAATTCTCCCTCCCCAACACTAATGCAGTGTGAAACCACAACATTGAGAGCTACTGGAGAGAAGGACTGAGAAAAGCAAAAGTACACAACAGCTGTGTAAGACCCCCTATGGAGAATCCTTTTAAATTCTCTGTTGGATAAAGTCTGAAAGTCCCACCCACATCCCCAGGGCTTACACATCCATTTAAAATTGTAACAGAAATAAAGGACTTTTGCATAAGAAGAGAAAACAGCCTAACTAGCATTGAACAGTGGGAAACAGATTCCTCCTTGTCACTTAATTTGGACTGCGGTCGCAGAGAATCTAATACTTACATACAGTTTCTTGCAGCCAAGTCTCTGTGGACAAACTTTTTGCTTGCAAGATATTTCATGCCTTTGGCTACTTGAAGACCAAAGCCAATAAGATCTTTTACAGTTGGATTCTGCAATCAAAGAAAGTTGGAAAAGCATAAACTAAGCATCAACTCTTCTGATTTTGATCTTAGAATTCTGAAATGTTTATTTATAAAAAATTATCTTGTCTCAAAAATTAGTTTGGGCTTGGTGGCTCAAGCCTATAATCCCAGAACTTTGGGAGGCCAAGGCGAGAGGATGGCTTGAGGTCAGGAGTTTGAGATCAGCCTGGGCAATACAGTGAGAGCCTGTCTTTTTACTCCCATCCACTGCCCATAAAAAACTAGCTTGGTGTGGTGGTGTGCACTTGTAGTTCCAGTTGCTTAGTAGTCTGAGGAGGGACGATCACTTGAGACCAGGAGTTGGATACTGCAAGTGCACTATGACTGCGCCAATGCACTCCAGTCTGGGTGACAGAGACTTTGTCTCCAAAAACAAAACAACAAAAAGTGTGCCCCATTGATAGATCAACCATTTGTTAAGTATTTACTATATGCAAAACACCAGGCTAGTTATTTTTATAAATTATGGCTACTTCTACACTTCTATCAGGCAGCTGTTACAGGCTCCATTTTCCAGATGGGGAAATAGAAGCGTTTTAAAATGTAGTTATATTATTTTCCAGGTCTGATGAGGCCCACAGAACAGGAAACAATTGTCATTGAAAAGATAGCTTGCTACTCACAGTTTGCAAGAGGAGGGGACACAAACTGTTATGCAGGGTCACGTGGGGAAGCCCTGGGGTCTGGAGGCAGAGGGAGTGAGGGGAAAAACATGAGGAGAGACTTCACTGCAGTTTCCCTTGGAAGGAACTGGTAAGGCAGGGTAAGCAGGTTTGGAACTAGCCAATGTGGAATATTTCAGCAGGCTCCAGGGATATTCCCAGTCGCCTGGAACTGGGCCCTTGGGGTGATTAGGGAGGGTGGATAGTGGCCCAAAGTGTAAGAGCTTGATAAAGGAGGTTAAGTAAGGGCTCTGGATTGCACATGACAGGTATGTTTTGAAGGCAAGTTGTTTACTATTTGTAGGAATAAGCTAGCTTTGGGAGGGACAGTCCTTCCAGGGTCAGCAAGGCACAAGATGTCAGAACATTAGAAACACACTGTGAATAGAGGAGGCTCAGAAAGGAATCACCCCAAACCACTCAGATGTCAAGTCTGGTGATGTCACTGGCTGGCAATCAGGAATGGGGTATTCCCTCTTCAACATTCCCTGAGGAGTTTTCAAGTGCAAGATGTAGTCAGTGGGGTCCCTACAAGAAGGGCTTTGGCCCCTCAATGCACACAGCACAGAGAAAGGCCAGTTCCTGGCTTTAGGTTTCTCTTTAAGATGCATCTGGGTTTGCGGTTGTCCTCAGTATCAACTCCTTGAGTTAAAAAAATCCAATCTGGCACTACTCTATTCTGGATAACAAGAAGTCGCTATCATGCTTTAGCCCTGGGGTAATACTACCCTAGAGAAGGTAGCATCTCCAGCCACATTAATTCATCAGGGTAATAACAAAAGTTGAAGGGGGAAAGTGGGGTCTGTCAGGGCAGCTGTGTGCTTTGTAAGGTCAATTCACCTTATGCGCAAAAATTCACTGCCAAGGAAAGCTTTATTCTTTGGGCTGAATAATATCTTTACTCTCCTAGAGCTTATTTTCTCTGATAATTTGACACCATATTTATAAAGCTGTTTTTGATCAAGGTAAGCCTACTTCATTAACTCCCACAGATACCTGGACAGCCGGAACCAAGACGGAGCCTGAGGCCATTTATGAATTCAGTCTTGTGATTCTTGCTCACACCCTCCCTGGTTCTGGCCTGGAGACTTTTAGGTCCTGGCATAAATGTCACAGAAAGAACCTAACACTTGCAAGAGCCTAAGAAACTTTTTGTAACCGTTAGCTGATTCATTCAAAAATTATTTACTCAGAGTCTATGTGCTAAACACCGTTTTAGGTGTTGGAGCCACAACAGTGAACAAAACACATAAAAATTCTACCCTCATGAGCTTCCATTCTAATGGAATGAGGGTGTGTGTACATATACATGCACACATACACATCTATATAGTTATTATTTTTGTTTATTGTCTACTACAGTGCTATTCAATAGAAATAGAAAGCAAGTCACACATGCAATTTAAAATATTCTGGTAGCCATGTTAAAAAGTAAAAAGAAACAGGTGAAATTAATTTTCACAATATATTTTTCAACCCTAAACATCCAAAATATTTCAGCATATAATCAATAGAAACAACTGCTAGTGAGATATTTCACCTTCTTTTTTTACACTAAATATTGAGAATCTGGGATGTATTCTACACCATACAGCACATTTCAGTTCGAAGTAGCCTCCTTTTACATGTGGCTCATGGCCATAGTATTGGACAGCTCAGGCCTCGTGTACCAGATGATGGTAAGTGTGATGGGAGAAAATGGAGCAGGGAAGAGGAGTCTGAAGTCATGAGGATGGGTGGTCAGTTGCAATTTTAAACAGTTCAGGGAAGCCTTATGCTGAAGACGACATTATGGCCAAGAGCTGAAGAAGATGATGAAGTGACATATGTGGCTATTTGCGGGGAGAGTGTTCTAGGCAGAGGGAGTGCAAGTGCAAAGGTCCTGAGGTATGAGAGTGGATGGCAAGGATGAGGAACCATAAGGGATGCATCTGCAGCTAATTCTTCAATGCCTTCTAGAGTTAACCTTCCATATGGGCCGAGGCTTGCCCTGCTTCTACTTCTCCTGTGTTGTGCACAGTTTCTGGCACATAGTAGATACTCAAATATGACTAAATGTCCCTATTGGGGGAAGGTAGAGCAAGGTTACTTGCAGAGCAAGTTAGAATCATCATTCCCGGAAACCCTTCCAGGTGTCACTATTTTCCACCAGGATAGAAGATTTTGAGGTACATTTGAATGGTGCCAACATTTTAAACGTGCATCTTTGGCTACTAGCTTTTTAAAGACTCAGAGCAGGCTTATTTTGAAGGGATGTCTGGCTTACAGCCAGTTTGTCAGTTAGTAAATTTGGCAGTAAACTTACGTGAGTCTCATTTCGAATGAAGTTTCGAAGATCTCCATGTTTCATGTATGGGAGGACCACCAGCGGAGACCCTTCACTTCGCAGGCAGATTCCCAGGAGCGAGAGGACATTGGGATGACTAAAATCTTTCATGATGATTCCCTCGGTCAGAAACTGGGAAACTTCTCCTATGTCCGTGATTCCTAAGAAATCCAGTGGTGGAGACATTAACTTCATTATGGAGCAGTAAATACTTCGTCAAATTTAGATAGGAAGCACAATGAAAGGGAAAAAATATACAGTTAACATCTTGTCCTGAGGCTTCAACCGCAGAGTGTTCTTTTTACAACACATCTGAGCGAACCTGCACTATGCCTTCCAGTCACCACTTACACCCACTTTTGAAGATAGAGTCCAGCCAGCCACCATGTTCTCTCCTATAAACTTAGTACAAAGTTTGTACTTAGGTTTCATAAAGACTGTTCCTTGATTTCCCTCGTGGTCAGGCTTCCAACAAAATTAACCATGTAGAACAATGCTTAGCATGTCGATTTATATTTTAAAAAGACTGAAGTAGTTGTAGCAATAAAGTATCTTGCAGGAAAACCTTTCATTTGTGCACTTACAGCTTATTACTTCCCATATAAGTTTGTAGTAGAGCTGGTTAACATTTTTCAGGCTGCTGCAATTTGCAAGCAGAAAATGAGAAATGGGAGTAGAAAATGCAAGCATGTGAGACCTGTCAACAAAGGCAGAGCCAGGAACACTATGTATGCGGAGTACACTGTTTGTGTAGCATAGTAATTTATGGCTATAATTATGGCTTGGGGTCACTAGTAAAGGCTTAGTTTGTATTTGGAAGCATTCCCTTAAACAGAGTATGCATTTCATCTTAAAAGGATTTTCTCAATAACAGCTAAAATTTTAAATAACGTTTCAGCATTAAAAAGGGGTAAGTTTCACTTATTTAGGAAGTTCATATATGTGGAATGCCTCATTCTCCAAAAATGTGGATAAATGAGGTATTACCATACTTATGATTTTTCAATTTTCTGCCAGTGTAGTTTTCTCCTGTTTGTCTTATTTCATTTTTTATCTTTTTAATGGAAGTTGTAGTTAAAAATTAATTATAGTAATGCCTCTGGGTAAAATGAGTCATTACTACTGTATGTGCCAACATGCTTCCAATAGTTTCCATAACTGTCACTTGCAAAACAAATATTATAAGCCAAACATAGTTATAGTTAAATGATACTCAGTTCATCCAAAAACCTCACTTCTCCTACCCGCTTACTTATGAGGGCTCTGAGGGATCATTTCAGAGGAAATAGTTCAATGAAAGTTTAGAACAAAACAAATTTTCAGAATTAGGCCCATAATTTCAGTGGTAGCTGATTTTTCCACAAGGGGAAAGTGTAAATCAACATTTTATTATAAGCAATTTATTGGGTTGCAAACCACAAAAGCATACTCCACGGTTAAATAAAATGCCACTTACTGTTCAAGGATTTCACAGCACAGTGAATTTTCTTGCCATCATTGTCCAACAAAGTCCCATGATACACACAACCAAAATGCCCTGTGCAAAAGAAGGAACTTGGTTAGTGCTGCCCAACATTTAATTATGAAATAATAACTTATCAAGCCCTTCATGGGCTTCGTTCTCTTCCTTCTTCTTTCTATACAGCAAAAGATTACATTAAAAAAAACCTTTTGATTAACAATACCACTGTAGGTGTGTATGTGTGTTTGTAAATATATATGTAGATGCAACACATTTCACCCAAGGATATAAGCAACGTGATGGTTTAATTCATGAATAAGTTGTAGGTGATATGACTCATATTAAAGGCTAATCTAATAAAATATTCAACCATAGTGGAACCACTGAAAAGGTGAGTAACATCTGCCTCATCAAATAAATTTATTACTTTTAAGGATTACATGGTATTTTAAAATATGAAAATAAAGTTTACCTACATAAAGAACTATAATAAAATAAGTTCCCTATATTCTAATAAACTGAAAAGAAATTAAAATGTTACCATTGAAAATAAGATTAGTATTATAGAATAAGGATTTCCCCATTAGTCACCGGTTAATAAGTAATCCAGGTTGGCAGAAACTGAAAGGCAGTTGCCCAAATGAAGCAAATTCACCCTGACTCACTTCATCCAGTTCTCTTTGGCTTTAACCACATCATTTTCCCAATGGTAGCCTTTTATCCAGTGGCAGTAATTTTCCCCAGAGGTGCCAAATGTCTGATAGCTGTGTAAGTCATTCGATAATTAATTCATTCAGCTGGCCAAGACACCGTGAGTGCCTAGTATGTGAGTGTCAGGCATTAAGCTACCCTCTAGTAATGCAAAAAAGAATAAAATAAAACCCTTGCTCTTGAGTACTCCTATTCTCCTGGAGAAAAACATATAAATACATAGTAGCTAATATTTATAGAGCTGTTAATGATTATAACTTCAAAAAAGAAATAATTGCCATTGTAGCACCTTTCATGATAAAAAAAATTCTAGTTTTCCAATGTGTAGAATTAGAAGTTAGAACGCAATTAGTGAGTTCGCACACTCTAAAATTGGTGCAATTACTGGGACTTATAGGCCTATGACAGAACTCTATATTACTCTGATGAGAAATGGAAACATGTTTGTTAACAGTGAAGCCACTTTCGGGGAAGAAGGAGCACACGAAGAATTATGCTCTGAGGTGTTCGACGGAAGAATATGTGGATGCTACCACAGGGAAGGGAGAAGGCCTCATGTTCATATAAGGCAAATCACACCATCAGCTTCTCTTGTGTCACATTGGCAGATGCCTGTACAGCCTCTTGCAGCACATATAGAATAAAAGGGATCAGAGGCCATTTAGTATTAAGGGTAAAAGCTTTTTAGAAAAAAAAAATAAGAAGAGTGTAGTTCATTTCCTGGTTTCTGATTGGTTTCTTTTTCTGCTAAATATTTCCACAAATACTGTTTATGCTAGCTGTTATTGCTGCTCTGGCTGGCTTATTACAAACATTCACTTATCTTTGTATAAAGAAATTGGAGTGCATTATAGAGATGATATATGTTGCTTTAGATTGGGGGAATGCTATAAATTCTCTGTCTTCTGATGCTGTCCAGCAGTGTACAAACTGCTATAAACCAGGCTTCACAGAGTTTGTCACTGTTCTCAGGGTAAAGAAAGACTGGAGAGAGATTGAATAAAAATACTTAAAATTAAAAGAATGATTTTTTATATTTATTTCATTTGTTTATTTAGTTATTTAGTTTTTTTGACAGAGTCTCGCTCTGTTGCCCAGGCTAGAGAGCTGTGGCACAATCTCATCTCACTGTAACCTCCGCCTCCCGGGTTCATGCAATTCTCCTTGCCTCAGCCTCCCTAGTAGCTGAGATTAAAGGCACCCACCACCACGTCCAACTAATTTTTGTATTTTTTAAGAGAGACGGTGTTTCGACATGTTGGCCATGCTGGTCTTGAATTGACCTCAGGTGATTCGCCAGCCTTGGCCTCCCAAAGTGCTGGGATTACAGGCGTGAGCCACTGCGCCTGGCCCTGATTTTTGAAGGAAAGGAAATGGCACCTTCCAAGAAACTGTAGTTGCTAGTATGCACAGGATGAGGATGAATTGTAATTTAGTTCTAATATATTTGGGGGATTATCCAATTGCTTCCATGCACAGGGGCAAATCCCCATGGATATGATTTACAAGGCTGCATTTCTATAGAACAGAAATCAAGTACACTTGTTATCATTGCTCTGTCAGTTGCTTTCACCATTGTCTAAGTTCCTAATCTGCAAAGACCGAAGATAAAATGCTTACTGGAAAATCGTATTTAACAAAAAGCTGAGTGGAAATACTTACCTCTTCCTATGACTTCATTGAAATGCACAATCAGGCTACTGGGCCCAATCACTACATGCTGCACTGCCTGGACCAGCTCTGGATTTAGAGCACTGAGGTCAATGTGGACAGTATTTTGCAGTAATGGACTGGATATATCAGAGTCCCCACTAGTCAGGATGGGGGACATGTCTGTCAGAGGATACTGCACTTGTCGGCATGAACCGTTCTGAGATGAGTTAGGAAACTGATCTGTAAGATGAAGTAAAATTATTAAAGAACAACAGTAAAACCTCATTTAATGGAAACTGCAACAGGAATAGCCTTTAAAACAGAATTAGTTTGATAAAAATGATAATAAATTGGGAAAAGATACTGCATTATATATACAAGCATTTCATAAAATATTTGCAGATTTTCATTTAAGTAGACTAAGTATTAACTTTGAAAGCTTTCTATCTTCATTTCCTTAGACATTTCTATTTTTATCAATAGCAAAAAGCCATGCTTATGGTTTATTTTTGAATATACTATGTCCTTAAGAATAGAAAGCAGCAAAGGTAGTTGAGCAATTGCCTGGTCTCACAAAAATTCCAGCTCAAATATAAGAAAATGAAAAAGATGCCTTTTGAGAGACTACTGTTTATTAATGGAATTAATTACTATTGTGCAAAACTTATGGATTCCTGGCCAAGGGAAAAATACACATATGATTAGAAATAAATAATGGCTATATTTCCAGAACCGAAAGCTTTTCATATTAGTGGAAAATTCTCCACTGTGCAGTGATGGCACTGGATTTAGTGTCACTGCTGTTTAGAGAAGGCAGGTTAGATCTCGGTTAGTGGACCATCCTCATTGTTTAGTTAAGGGCACTATGAAAGGGATAAGCATTCCTTATACGTTGATCTTCATAACCAAAGCTCTGTAAGAACCTCAGACAAAGTTCCCTTTTGCAAGGAGAAACATTTTTCATTTCAGGAGGAAGAAATTGTGCTGATAGCCAATTTCTTAATGCGAAATAGGGCAAAGAAGCCATCTTTTCCACTTTTCCTTTCTCTTTCCACTGGGAATTCATATATATCAAGGAGGGGGCATCATAGCCACAGCAACTGACATGAAGATGAACTAGGCATAGCATTGAAATGTATTAGTATGTAACATAGGGAGAGGGTTATGTGGGGGTTCCCTATGGCACCAAAACATACCGTTTGTCTGATTCAGAATCAGAATCTGAGAGGAGGGCATAAAAAGAATGCTGTTAGTACCTTGACTATTCCTAACCCAATTTAAGCATTTTTAGCATTTTCCACAGTGGACAGGTTGATTAATAATAAATGAACTTGGCCAAAAGTGGTTCCAGAAAAGCTTTGGGCATCAATGACAGTTATAGTAGATCTAGCCAGAAACAAGATAGGTGCAACCTTCAAAGAAGGATGTGGAACATCAGGGAAGTACCTGAAATGTTGGGTGGGTGAGGAAGGAAGGAGCCTAGCTGGGTACTTGCTCCTTTAATTCCAAGGAGTCAGGGTCTCCAAACCTTCCCCAGGGGACTGGAAATGCCAATGAGCCTCTCTAAACTCAGTTCTTTCATCCTCACTTCCCAAGCCTTTGCATCTGGAGATCAGGGCTCTAAATGCTTAAGGGTGCAGAGATTGAGGGAAATCCTTGGTGAGATGTGGATAAAAGTCCTTAGGCATGAAAATTCTCTTGACTCTTCAGCTAAATTCAAACATGCGCAGAAACGAATAGAAACCGTCAATGTGCAACCCTGGTGTCGCACCACATAGAACTCTAGGTCTCCATGAAAAAGACTGATGAGAATGCTGTCCCCACCAGATGTAGAGAGGAAAGCTCTGCAGTTGCCTCTTCACTAGGTTTTGGCTGTGCAACTATTTTCTCATTCTCTCTAGATGACCCTCTTTTACCTATTTCATCTTTTCATGTCTGCAAGGAGCAGGCTCAATGGGGAGAAGAGTGTGAAACCCAACCTTCTTAGCAGTGATGACAGAGTGTGAGTAAGGAAGTTCAAAGCAGATTAGGTAAGATTTTTTTTCAAAGAAAATTTGTAAATTTTAATGATCTCAGATTAGAGCTATAAAATGTGCATACACAATACTAAATATATCTAAATTTCAAAACAGTAAACTAGGTTTGATTTCTCCACATGGTTAACAGATGGATTTTTAAAGGTGAATGGAATCAGGTGGGCAAAGACAATGTTTACTATGTGTCTCTCCATAGAAATAACATAAACTCCAAAACATAAGAGGTAGTAAGTGTTGAAAATGTGAAAATGTTTAGTGCTTCATTGCTCTTGAACTTGTTTGGATGAGCAACTTCTAACTTTTCCAGTATCCTCCATGATCTGTGACTCATTTTATTTGTTCAATGGTAAATATTCAATGAAGGAAATGCTTGTACTTGACTCACATCCTGTAACTCTTAAAGATAATGGGGTTGATACAATACAGACATTTTGCTTTTACCAGGAGATTTAAATAAAACAACAAGAAAAGCTCTGGTTAACCTGAACATTACTAGGCCTAGTGTTTTACAAAGCTGATGATATTGACCCCTCCCTTTTTTCATAGGATAATTGAAGGTTTTCCTTGGCTAAGTCTCAAAATACATTCAAGTCCTAGAATATTGTGGGAAAAAGGCTGTGTACTAACAGTTCATTGAGAACACTTCAAAGAATTACTAACAGTACAATTTCAATGTCTGGGCTTCAACAGGTAAAAAAATGTAGCAGTTCCAACTTATATTTAAATACGTATATATTTTGTAACTTAACTCTTCCTGGATTATAAAAGAGACCTTCACAATTTCTTACCATTGCACTTAGATGATAAACAAATTGAAATCATTTGCTCAAATGATTTCAAAATTAACCTTTTTGTGAGAAGAGAGCTTATGGACTCTAAAATCATAATGTAATACATACATGGGTTCATTTAAAAATAAGAGCCATGTAATTCTGTGTCAAATACTTATTTGGTAGAGGTATATACTTCTTTAATGTCTTTATAAAAATATAAATGCAAAACCAAAAATAAACAACGTCACAATCCACTGAGGTATATGTATAGGTATTTCTCAGAACAATAAACTGAAATATACCTTCTGGAAAAGTAGCTCGGTAGTCTACAGATTCATTTGAAACCATTTCTGTAGTTGGGCTTACACTTCGGGCACTTACAAGCCTATCCAAATGAGGAGTGTGTACTCTTGCATCATAGCGAACTAATTCACTGCCCAGATCTTAAAACAGAGAGAAAGAAAGAGCTTGTTAAAGATGGCTATCATGGGTCCCAGGAGACCTTGACCCAGTGCCCAGAACTGATGGGTTTTATGGACTACATATAAGACAGCACACACAAATCTATGACAATCTTAAACCGTAATGACTGTATTCTTAAGGTAACTTCTAAAAATGAACAATAAGAAAAATGCACCTTTAATTTGCTTTCTCTTTTTCAGCCACAGGAAAAGCCCAAGTAGTAATAAGAGTGCTATTGATATTGAGACAACACCAGCAATCAATCCTGTGAAATTCTGATCTGGTTGAACTATTACTTTTCCAAGAACGGTTGAAGAAATTGCTTGCTTCCACTAAAAATGACAAATAAAAAAAAGTCAGCATTTAGCCATGATAGATATTTGAACCACATAGGTTGTAGTACAATCTCTCTGGGCCCAAAATACCACCTGGTTATTGCCATTCTACAAATGGCATAACTGCCTTCAGGATAGTAAGAGATTCCTCAATTTTGCTCCAGTGTTCAAATAATTAGGGGACACTGATTCCTGACTTACATGGTACTTAGCTGTTTGTATTTGTAACTAGGTATTAGGGATAAAAAGATCTACAAAAAGCAGGAACTGAAGTGTAGAAGGGGAGACAGACATATAAATAAATGATTACAGAAAAGTGTGGTATGTACCACAGAAGTATGACTAAATAGTAATCAACAGAGACAATGGGACATTAATTCTGTCCTGGACAGTGTGGTGAAGGGCAGAGAAGACTTCCCATAAGAGGTAAATAATTGTACTGCTATGATGGAACAATAAAGTCTCAGAATACTTTTCCTTCAGCTTTGATATACAGCAGAAATCTCTGAAGTCCCTTCTGGCTCTAACATTTTATGATTTTTAGGATTAATGGTCCTTCTGAAATTCCAACTCCGATCTTATGATTCAGCATTGGATTTTCCAATTTTTGTATGATTTTCCATCTCATAACTTTTCAGAAGACTTCAGGAACCCTTTAAAAATCACTTATTCTTGAATAAATGTGGGATATGTATACAACGGAATATTATTCATCCACAAGAAGGAATGAAGTACCAACACGTGCTACAACGTGGATGAACCTTGAAAACATTAAGTAAAATAAACCACACACGAAAAGACAAAGATTGTATGATTCCACTCACATGAAATATCTAGAGTAGGCAAATTCTAGAGATAGAGAGTAGATTAGAAGTTATCAGGAGCTGGAGGAGAGAAGCGCATGTGGAATTGCTGCCTATTGGTTATAGAGTGTCTGTTTGGGGTGATGAAAAAGTTCTGGAATTAGATAATGCTGATGATCACACAACGCTGAATAAAATCAATGCAACTGAATTGTACATTCAAAAATGGTTAAAACGGCAAACATTACATTATATATATTTTACCATAAGTCAAAGAAATGAACCATATAATATACTAAAACCCATTGAACTGTACACTTTCAATGGATGAATTACATGGTATGTGAATTACATCACAATGAAACTATTAAAAAAAGAATGAAAAAAGATCACTAACTTTGGTTCTAGGTTGTTTGATTCAGCTATCTACACGAAAGAAATTGCTGTAAAGTAGTTTAATCCTCATTTTACTTTGTTTGGTACATGCATCTTCCTTTATTTATGGGAATCTATGCATTAGTGATCACTGTGGTTGGCAGCGGAACACCGGCTCTGGCCTCCTGGGGTGGTGGGAGGCAGTACAAGGACATTCTTGGATGTGTGCTTATTTCTTCTGAGAATTATAGCAATTTTGGGAAGAGTGCGGCATGATGGAGAAGCAGTGTGGGTAGAAGGAACTTTCGAGATCTACCTCCCAAGCTTGGGGAAGGAGACAATGTGAACTATTTCTAAAATAACAACCAGGAATGGAGGCTGAGTTGATGAGCCAAAACCCACACATAAATGAGCTTTAATGATTTATTTTAAGCCTGAGAATGACATAATTACTCTGGCTTCCTTATTTACATCATGAAGGGAATGCAGGAATCCCACCTCTATATTTAGCTCGCTGTTCAATTTCAGCAGGTCACTGGGGACTGTGCATAAAACGGCTTGGGAATGTAAGTGTATATTCTCACAGCTCTTATTTCCAACTTTTAACACTTCACCTTTAACTGCTTCGGGGTCAATATCATTTCCCTGGAAGGAAAAAAAAAGGTTGTTAACACTTCACAGTTTTGCAGGAATGCTAACAATGGCAAAGTAATATAAATATACTGCTAACACAGGCCATGTTGTTTGCCCAGGCACATGATTCTATGATACTAATTTTCAAGGGAAATTGGGATGGCTAACGGGGAGCGTGACCATTTCAGGATATATTTTAGGAATTACAGCATATAGCTTTTGCATCAAATTGGACCTTAGAGAAAAGAAAAGAGGTTCTTGCTTCACATCCTTAAATGCGGAATGATGTCTTACCTATCATCACCTCACTATTGTCTTCAGGGGGTATTGATGTTTGGCAAAAAAGACACAATTTAGAGATTCAGTTGTTGCACCACCTAATACTGACTAATGCAGAGATTCTCAACCTTGACTTTGCTTTTGGAATCACAGTGAGAACTTTAAAAAGTACTGATGCCTGGGTCTCATCTCTAGAGAGCTGATGTTAAATCTTTGTTAATATATTAATACTGTATTGTTATGTTAATATTAATACATTCCTATTTTGTTTGAGTTGGGTAGTTTACTTTCATCCTTCTTGCACACTTGAATCCAATACATAAGTGAATTCATTTTTAAAGAAATTCATGTGAGATGTTATATGACCTTCATTATAATGAGCACAATTATATTATTTTGAACAATTACATAGTTATACAAACTTTTTAAAAAAATTAGTTAATTTGACATATTTAGTTAACTGAAGTTACCATCAGACATTTTAAAACATCAACATTTTGTTTGAGAAACCAATAATTAGTCTTGCAAAAAAAGTGCAAATACAGGTATAATTTCTCATATCAAGACTTAATGAGTACAGTTATTTATTGAGCAAGCTATTATTTTGAGGTGACATATATCAAAACATATTACTATTTTTCTTATGGACAAAGAGCAGCAAGTAATAGCTACAATGCTGCTACTTTGTTTTATGTAATCTTTAATACTTGGCAAACTCCATTCACATATATTGTCTCATATAGATCTCAATAGATTGATTAGTCAGGCAGTTATTATTCTGGGAAAAGAAGCTGAAAGAAAATACTTCTTTATAACCTGATGTTGTAGTTTCAGAAAAAATGGATATAGACAAACCCTATCCTTATGATACTTCTAGAAGCAGTATGTGTAGTCCATTGAACCAGGTCAGCCACACAGGACAACACAACACAGAAGCACATCAATCTAAGAGATCACTTTAGGGCTTCAAACAACAACTTGTTAGTTAGGTCTGAAGAGGGACAAAGCCCTTATCCACATATTGGAGGGAATTTAAGGAATGACAAAGAAAATAAGAGATTAAAGAGCTGGAGGGTTTGATTTATGAGAAACGGTCTAAATGTGTCTTGCTTGCTTAGATCATGACTAAGGTTGGGGGAAGGGATGAACATATAACATGTGCATTTCCAGTACTTATTGTTTCAGGCTGAATCTCCTTGAATGTTGCATAAAGGCTTCTCTAAAACAAAAACAGACCACACATCCACTGATTCTCATTTATATGTGTATATCAAAGGACACATGGTAAGTTGTGACTTATATGAGCAACTACTATCAGTTATATGTATGTATATATATATGTAATTGTTTTCGAAGCCTAAAATCCCAGATACTACAAAAGTGATAGTGGTAGCTCACTTCTATATAACAATGGGGCCTAGATAAGGAAAAGTTTAAAAAGGCATAGGCTAATTTTTGTCATTTAAAATAAAACAAACATAGCTTTATTGAGATGTTAAAAAACATATGTTTAGAACTTTTACTATTAATTTTATTAATATTTATTATTGAATATTAACTATTATTAAATAAAAGTCACTCAACTGTTTCAGGGTGATTTCAGTCACTAAAATGGTAACGTGGATTTAAAAATAAAGCAACAAAAGAGAGAGAACTTTCTGATCTTTAATCTCCAACAGACATAGAGCAATTTAGTTATAATCATCTCATACTGTCCTGCAAAGACACTCCCCCTGAGGTATGTATTGTTGTCATTTCTGCTTTACATATTGAGAACTAATGTCCAGAAAGGGGCTAGGTCATAAAGCAAATCAAATTCCATTTGACACAAAATCTACTTACCATCTACTGTGTGTTAGACACAGTGCTAGTCACTTAGAATATAACGATGACTAAGGAATTCTTCCTCTCACTGTAATGCTACAATGGATCCATTTCAAAAATGAAAACTAATTACTTCCAATGTGCTACATCAGGATGTACCATGTCCCTTTCCTCGCCAACTCTGGCAGGATGTGACATGTTTCTATCCAGGATTCAGGCCTCGGGACTCATATCTGAGATGGCTACAGAACCAAGCAGATGGGAGTGGAAGTGGGTAGGATCTGAAAAATAACATTATGAGAGGAGGGGTCCTTCAAGTTTTCATACATCCAGATGGCCACAGTGCTGGATCTGGGCAAGTCAGTACAGTTTGGCAGCAGGACCCAGCCAGGTGAGAGTCCAAAGTCCAGGGAGATCAGCAGTAGGAAATTAGTGAGGTGGTGGTGAGGGGGTGAGGTTCACACTTCACCTAGAGGACACAAGTCCCTCAACTTCTTAGGAACCAAGCAACAAGCCTTCACAGACAGCTTCAGAACCAAGTTCCTCCAGGTGTTAATAGGCATTTTGGGGAAAACTTCCCTGGCCATTTGGGAAAAGCTGGGCCAACCAAAATTAAATGGGTGGCTTTGCTGGCTAGTTGGGGACCTTTACTATTAGGTACTATGAACCCACAGGTACTGTCTTTGAGCCCTGGAATACTTTTTTTTTTGCAGAGTGCTCATTAACCTGGGCAGCACAAAGAAATACCAGTCTGAGAGTAAGCTATGAGCACCATTAATAAGAATGGGTCTTGACGCTGGGCCAAATGACCTCTGAGGAAAGAATCATTCACTTTCACCCTGTCTGGACTCAGAACTGAGTTCATGGTGGTTTTGACTGGGATTGAGGCTAGAGTTGCAGATAAATTATTCAAAGGGAGAAGGACAACCTCTGGCTGGTCCTGGGCAGCACATGGATTGGGATGGTTCAGAACCATGCTTCCTTCTTGATTCTTCCAATGCCCACACACTGATGCTTCACCTCCACCTGAGCTCTCAGCATTTGTTCTTGTGCTGACAGTGTCCTAGACCAAGTCCCTGCTCCCTGTCCTGGCTTATCTTCCTGCCCTCCTTTTTCTTGTTAGACCCGACTTCTCCAGATTGAACGTTTGAAGCATCTTTATTCCCACATATTCCTATGTGCTGCAGAATAAGATAAACCCATAAGGCAATGTCAGGCAGTCCTTGTTCCAGCATGAAACAGAATACTTCTCTACTTTTCATAAGATATCTTCATGCATAAAAGGTCAGAAATAAGATAATTAGGCAGAAATACAGAGTTTCTTTAAACAGAGTCAATGTTTAGATATTTATAAAAAGTTTAGAGCTATCCACTTAAAGAATTGCATAGATAATATAGATGTCATATGATAGGAAAGTGTCTCTACGTTGAAAGGTATTTTAGTATATATTAAATGAGAGTTAATATAAGAAATACTGTAGTTTAGTGTATGCGGTGGCAAAGGACCAAATTTGGATCAAGAATCCTGAGTGTGGGCCCTATTTCTGCTGTTTGCTCCCTGGATGACCCAAGACAAATCAGCTAATCTTTCTAAGCCTTTGTTTACTTATCTATAAATGGGGATAATCATCACTGACCTCCCAACCTCATGGGTCCACATGAGACTCAAATGAAATAAAATATGCTGAAGCACAGTATCAACTGTAAAATTCCATACAAACATGAGTTGTTATTGACAGAGGCATTTTGGGAGTCAAGTGTATCCCCAAAGAGGTGCCTACTTTTGATGACCACTGTCCACAACTGGTCTTGGGGGACTTGAAGCCATGGCCATAAACTACTTTCTTCATCTATGGGGCTTCAACTTCATTCTGAGGGGTGACTTATGCTTGACCCCTATTATATTCTCTCATCCAAACTTGGCTCACCCTTTCACCCATACTGTAGTCACTGGGCCTACTATGAATTGAGGCAACTCTCACAACTAGGGCAGGAAATGACCACAGGCTCTTTTCAGCCAAGGAACTCTTGCATGCATGGCTGCATGAAGGGAGGAGCATGAACTCTTCCTGGCAATAAAAAGCATATCTCTCTGTAAACACATGATTCTCTACAGAGCACTTTAATTGATGAAGTATAAACATATTACACCCTCATGTTTTGAATGGTAATTTAAATAGTATGACATGAAATAAAATGGCTACCTTTCTTTGGATAAAAATAGTCAACTGCTTGTCTAGAAGAAGCCTTCTCTTTTCTTTTTTTGTGCTTTGTTTCTGCCCTAATAGAAGTAGCAGTTTTTTTTTGAGGCAGTGTCTAGCTCTGTCTCCCAGGCTGTAGTGCAGTGGCGCCATCTTGGCTCACTGCAACCTCTGCCTTCAGGATTCAGGCCATCGTCTTCCCTCAGCCCCCTGAGTATAGGTGCCCACCACCAGGCCCAGCTAATTTTTGTATTTTCAGTGAAGGTAGGGTTTTGTCATATTGGCCAGGCTGGTCTCGAACTCCTGATCTCCAGTGATCCACCCACCTTGGCCTCCCAAAGTACTGGGATTACAGGCATGAGCCCCCCTTGTCTGGCTGAGAGGTAGAAGTTTTAATGTGATCAACTTAATGTATTGATAAAGAGTTAGATTGCTGACACAACAAATATTCTCTTATGCCTTAGCTTTCTTCTCATACATAAGAAAAATGAAGTAAGGAAAAATACTGAATCATGATACTAAAATAATCTTCCTGAACTGCAACTGCTCCCACTAGATTACTATTCTGTCACAAAGCAGGTGCTATGCACTTGTTAGAGAAATAGTTATTCTATATACAGGCAAGAAAATAAAGTGTTTTGTACCAGTCTCTGGAAGACCCTTTCGCCATGTTGAGAATAACATTGACAGACCGAGGATGATGCCAAATTATGTTTTTCTTGGTCCAACAATTTTGTAAGATATTGAATAATGGTTATTTAATTTATGGGAAAAGAAGTTTTCTCTTCCATAAAGACTGTGCTTGGAAGGGTAGATAAAGAACCGTTTATCTCTAATCCCTTCATCATAGATACAGGAACAGAAAAATAGAGTTTCTCTGGGTGTAAAACTATTTGCACATAAACCTTTGTTATCATCAAGAAAACCGAATGGAATCTTTCAAATGGCAAACACAGTAATTGTTGAAAGCAAAAGGTCACACTAGATTAGTTTTATTGGAAAAAAAAAAGAAGTGATAAAAGCTATTTCTCTCTTTCTAAAACTAATTAAAGAAGCAGATGAAAGAACTTTGCTGTTGTAAACACACTGTTCATTGAAGCGGGCTTCCATTCAATTTCATGCTGGGCTTGCTTAATTATTGTACAAAACACAATAATGAGATTAGTAAACTTGTATGAGCATGAACATACGCATAGGCTGGGCTGTAGTTAAATTTTTGTTGAAAAAGTCAGAAAAATTTCAATAGAAACATATTATTACTTAGATGGAGATGACCCATGGAAACCTATATTACATTCAAATAAAGACTATCCTATTGCTTTATACTTGTTCGTATTTGCATTCAGATCATCTTTCAGGAAAAAAAATCTAAATGTTTTAACAACATGTTGAAGGATAAATATTTTGCTGTTTCTAGTGACTGGAGCTATGAATAATTCAAGTCTTGAGCATTTTGCCTGTGTTATTATTTGAAGTAGAAATAACTGAAGGGACATAGGAAAGCTGCACTCTAGTCTTCATTATTCTGTCACTATTTTGTTACTTGTCAATCACTTAACCGTTCTGGGCCTTAGTGTTCTTGTTTGCAACAGGCTCGCTTTAGAAAAGATGATCTCTTATTCTCTATTAAATTATATTTAGAAGCTAATATATGCCTAGGGTGGCAGAAACCTAGTTCCATTTACAAATTAGATTAGAGATGACCACACCCAGATACAAAATTCCAAGTATTACAAGGAAGTACAGAGGTACAATTGATGCATTTACTTTCACAGCTCTTATGTTTTATCTTATAATGAGCACATTTGGGTGAAATGTCCAGGGAAATGTATAACATCAGCAAGATAATGCATCTCAAGGATTCTCTTTAATGGATTTGTGTCCCACATTTGCTACGTTTTAGTCCATACACAAAAAAGGGTTTTTAAATGCTTCATTAAAATGCAGCCCACGGTTATACTTATCTTTTAGTTTTATGCCAAAAAGATTTGTTTTTCAGAGCTTAGATATTTGCTAGTGTCGTATAAGATACATTGGCCAAGTACAACAATTCTATTCATATAGCAATGAAGTCAATTAAGTTTGAGCTGATGATTTAAGACAGTGTTTAAAGCATTTCTTACCTTAATTTCCAGTACATTTTCATTGCCCATTGAGATCATCACTGGCTTTTCAAAAGGCTTAAACACAGGATTATGTACATAAATGAGATCAAAGTATTTGGAAAGGATCCCATCTAACATGAAAAAGGCTTTGGTTTTCAGGGGGAGTTGCAGATTCAGCTGTTGCAGGGAAGGAGTGGTACAGCAGATTATCTCTGAATTAGAGCGATGCTGACATGCCTAGAGAAAGACACAATTACCCACTGTAAACAGAATACAGCTTGGCAACATCCATAGCAACTTTATAATTCACCACTCCAATCAATGGAAAATATGTAATTTTTGAAAGAAGATCTATATTTAACTTCCTAATGTTAGACTATACATTTCTGGAAACACGATACATACAACCCAACCTTTAAAGAAACACAGCGCTCCACTTGCCCAGCATAAGCTATGCTGATCTATCTGAAGCTGGCCCAGATCTCGTTTCATTTTCCTTATGAAGACAGGACAGTCACCTGCAGGAACTGTCCCTTGTTGTGTGAGGCAGGCAGGCAGACTGGGAGCTGGGCTTTGTGGGGTTAGAAGCCCTCAGCTCATCTCCTAGCTTTAACCCAAGTTATGGGAACTGAGGCAGGGTCCACATTGAGTAGCTCAGTTTCCTCATTTAGGAATTAAGATGAAAATGCTATTTACTATGTGGGATACCACATGGTAAAGTACTTTGTAAAGTGCCAAGCACCATATGGTGAAAATGATAATTAACTATGTAGTTAGGTAATCTTATTACTGTGTTTTAAGCTATTAATTATTGAATGCCAGGTTCTGTACAAGATTGGCTTCATTTAATTCTCATAACATCCTATAGGTGGGTATTATGATTATCCACAGTTTACAAATGAAGAAACTGAGCTTTGCAAATTTATGTCATTAGACCAGGTCTCACAGCTTGGAGTGGCAAAACAGCGAATATAAATCCTAGGCCATTAACTCCAAAATTCACGGTCTTCACTCTCAGGCTATCTTTTTGTTCATGACATATTTTATATTAAAACCTTTTCCTATGTTTTCTGTTTCACAAAGCCTCTGCTATTATTATTTCATGCCCTTTTATCTCTCATTTCAAATCATCCTCTCTGGAATTCTGATTTATGGAATGTTGGAAAATGTAGCTTCCTCTTGATTGTACTTAGACTAAACCAGCAACGCATAGTGGTACATTTAAGGTTAATGGCTGCGTTTTTCCCCCAAGGAAAAGACAAACAAGCAACAACATCCCTTAGATTTCCTTTTCTTTGGCAAGTACAGTTGGAGATAAAACAATTACTTATGCCCACAATAGAAAAAGGACTCAGGATATACATAAAAAGGACAAACAATTTGTTATTTGCTATGTTTTAAAAAAATAATTTAAAAAATGATCTTACATTAAAAATGTGTATTGGAAGCAGATAAAACTGATAGCAGTATAATATGGATAAAATTAAATTATATTACTTATTTTTATATAAAATTAATATGATAATGCTAAAAGCTATTTATTCCTATTGTATTAAAAATGGACATGAACAATTTTACCTAACAAGAAATCTGAGAACTATACAATAAACTACAGGCTTCTGGGACATAATGTACATGTTAACAAATTAATATACATTTTGTTATGAAGATGATTATTTTTGTTTTGAAAGGATTCAAGTTTATGGGACTTAAAGTTATTGTGGCTGGACATACATATCTAAATCAGATCTGATCAAGAGTTTTTATTTGTTAAATAATAAATGGGTTCAATTCATCATGCAGCTTTAAATTCTATAAGGGGCAGGGAACATGGAAGGAATACATGTTTCTTTATAAAGTAGTTTTCACAAACAACAGTAAAATAAATAGTAAATAGTAAAATGGATCCACTGAATTTTTCACTTTTGTCCAATTCTAATGCATAGTTTCACTGTACTAACAAGTTTGTGGTTAAACAACAGAAGTTTATATTTCCAGATCTATAAACAAATAAGATGTTTATCTTCTACCATTGTTTGAATCTTCCATGGGATATGCAACTGTTATTTGTGACATCTAAAAAGTTTTTAATAAACATTTGATTACAAACGAATGACTAAAGCTAAGAGGCATTCTGTATGTCACCTTAATGCTAGTGAGGGAGAAGAAAGGAAATTCAGTCATTATTTTAATGATGTAGGCTCGGCATTAATTAGATAAACTAATGATTTCTCAGATTTCTACTTTAAAAAGTCTCTTACCAAAACCAAGGAGGGTTACTGTTATCCTTATTTGGTTAATGAAAAATTGTTATGCTTAGTTGTGGAGAACTGATGTCCTTTAAATTAATAGCAGTGGTAATCTAACTTTGTTTGTGGCCATGTGTGGGGATTGTTTTCAAAACCCTTTGCTTCACATGGTGACTCCCTAGAGTACAATCTCTCAGGAATATGATAAAAATCTAATAATACTCTTTAGAGGTGATGCAATGTGGCTGATTGAGAAGGCCAAGAAAAATCTTATTTGAGATGACCTTATTATTTGGTGATTTGGCTTGACATTTTTAGCCCCAAATTGGCTTTTGTAATTAAAGAACATCATGGTTTTAGTCTTCAAGAAATATTGGATGGGAAATCTAAAAGGAAGTGCTATAATTCAATCTATCACCCGACCAATCAAGACCTTACTTGAGCAAGAGCACTTAGAACTTTCATTCTGAGTTGAGTGCACAAGTCCAACTACATTATAGTATTTTATATTAGAGAAAAACATCAACAAAACGTATGAAATCTTTGGAAATAACTCTAACCTTCCTAAGGTCTAAAATAAAACTACCACTTTAATGTGACCTATATGAAATAAGGATAGGTGGAGAAACACCAAACAACATTCACACTTTAGGACATAACATAAATATTCTAATGCTCTTTCTTGTTACTTGATAACATGCTAACAAAGGAACAAGAAGAATGGTAAGAAGAACAGGGGGCTGTAAGAAAGCATATGTCTGCTGCTTAGAAAGACAAGAATGCTGCCGCAAGATCAGCAGCTTTTTCCAAGGATTTTATTAGAGCAAAAGGATCCATGTTCTATGATGCATTATAAAGGGACT
Organism: Aotus nancymaae; assembly: GCF_030222135.1. Lineage (NCBI taxonomy): Eukaryota > Metazoa > Chordata > Mammalia > Primates > Aotidae > Aotus > Aotus nancymaae. The sequence goes on from NW_026988413.1 coordinate 39,714,217, forward strand.
AGGGAGATGCTATGATTTCCATTTGTACTGACTGTCTGTAAAAACACTGCCTCAGGCCAGGTGCAGTGACTCACACCTATAATCCCAGCTCTTTGGGAGGCTGAGGTGGGAAGATCATTTGAGGTCAGGTGTTCCAGAGCAGCCTGGCCAACATGGTGAAACCTTATCTCTACCAAAAAATACAAAAATTAGCCAGGCATGATGGCTCATCCCTGTAGTCCCAGCTACTTGGGAGGCTGAGGTGGAGAATGGCTTGAACCTGGGAAAGGGAAGTTGCAGTGAGCTGAGATCATGCCATTGCACTCCAGCCTGGGTGACAGGGTGAGATACTGTCTCAAAAAACCCCCCCAAACCAACCAAACATCCAACAAACAAACATTAAAAAAAAAAAAAGTCTCAAATTGGTAATCTTCATTTTTGTCTAAACATAACATATGCATGTGTGTATGTGTATGTATTTTTTCCACATGGTCAGCCCAAGGTTCTAGATAATTTCAGTTGCTGAATAAAAAATACTATTTGGCTACATTGCAAGGAAGATAACTAGCAAACATTAAAGGCAAAACTGAGATATCCCAGTTGCCATGAAAGCCACATTGTAGAGGCAGAGATGCAGAGCTTTGAGTAGAGCCATTGCTCAATGGTTCTTGAACTTACCACTGTAAAGTTCCTTCTTGCTTCATGCAGATTTATGACCATCCTCGGAACACTAACTGAATTCAGGTTTTTCCCAATACCTGTTATTGTGCTCCCACCACTGGCAAATTGAAATAGAAAAATTGATAATATTGAGAGGTTCTTTCCACCAAGTACTATAAGACAGGGGTTCAATTTAATCACATGCAGTGATTACAGGTTGGAGGCACAGCCAACATCAGATGGAAGTTCAAGGGTAACTGTTCTTTGGAAAAACTTATTTAACTGGAAAATATTTTTTAAAATTCATATTTCATAAGCTTAAGAAATGCATTTGTATTTTATTCACTGAATTACATAAAAGAAATATTTCACCTTTTTGAAAAAAATACAAAGAAAACCTGAACTTAACTATTGTTGCTAGACTGATAGAATTTACAGAAACAGGGCAGACTGAACTGGGTCCAATGAGCTTCCAATTCAAAGACAGTCTGGTACAAGGAAAAGCTGTGTGTAAAGCAGGCAGGACAAAAAAAATACTCTAAAGAATGGAAGAAAAAATGTGATTTCACTTCTGGGCACTATGGTTAGTATAGAATTGATATGTACATAATGTAAGTGCATGTATACTACAATGCCATATTAAACTATTTTGCTATAATCTGTTTAAATGTAATAGAATAGGATAAAATACTTCTTGGCATGAACCAGCATTGATAAGTCAAATTGTACTCAGAACCTGAATGTAGTTTTCTCTCCTGAATTGGAAAGGCAGCCTTCAAAAGCAACACGACAGCATCAAAGCCAGAGATAAAACTGCAATTCCGACCAGGTGCTGTGGCTCATGCCTGTAATCCCAGCACTTTGGGAGCCCAACCAGGTGCTGTGGCTCATGCCTGTAATCCCAGCACTTTGGGAGCCCGACCAGGTGCTGTGGCTCATGCCTGTAATCCCAGCACTTTGGGAGGCCGAGGCGGGTAGATCACGAGGTCAAGAGATTGAGACAAGCCTGGCCAACATGGTGAAACCCCGTCTCTACTAAAAATACAAATATTTGCTGGGCGTGGTGGTGCACACCTGTAGTCCCAGCCACTCAGGAGGCTGAGGCAGGAGAATCACTTGAACCCGGGAGGCAGAGGTTGCAGTGAGCCAAGATCGCACCACTGTACTCTAGCTAGAGCAAGATTCTATCTCAAAAACAAAACAAAACAAAACAAAACAAAACAAAACAAAACAAAACAAAAACTGTGATTCCTCTTGACTATTCTACGGCAAAATTATCCTTGTATTTATTATTTTCTTTTACCCATCAGAAGCTTCTACTTACCTAATAAAAGATTTGGTTGGATGAATTTCATAGACAATAGGGTCTTCCCTGTAACTGAAGATGCTTGTCTCTCGGTTGGCTAAGTCAATTTTCAATTTAACAGGAAACTCAGTTGAAATGGTTTGGGCTGGGGTATAACATTCAAGAATACTGTTTGACACACTGAACCAAAAAAAAAAACAAAACAAAAACGAAAATGAATCTTAGCTATTAGAGATACACGTATTTTAGAATTATATCCATGAATCAAAAGGGTATAACTCAATGGCTCCTAAGTGGGAATTTCCCGAGTGGTCTAGATAAAAGCCTTTTCTAGTGTCGGCTGTTTAATCTGACTGGATTCCAAACTTAGCTTTGTTGTAGACAAGCTATCCTTGACTGGAAAACATTTGGGATTTTAAGAAACCTTTAAAGTACTTTTGGTACTTGATTAAACTGAGCTCTTCCAACTCTAAAAAGCAGAAACATAACCACCTTCCAAACCCAATCTTCCCCATTTCTTCCCTCCCCAGAGTGACTCAGTCTAATTACAAATCTTGATGAAAATGTTTATTTTAAATTACTGTCAATTACCAGACTCTCACAGCCCATAGTACAGCTTAGACCCTAAGCTGTAACAATAAAGAGGGTGGATGGGAAGACAAAACTGAAAAGTAGGATTTCTAGAAAACAGGAAAAGGGAAGAAAAATCAGCAGAAGGAGTAGATGAATTTGGGAAGGAGGAAGTTTTGTCAGCAGGAGAGTAAACAAATAAACATCTTGACTTTTTCTACACACACACACACACATACACACACATCTGCTTAATTTTTTAGGTACAGATATTAATTCAACTTGATGGATGCAACAAAAAAAATAAATTTACAACACCTTTTTAAAGTACATGTTTTTCCACCAATTGAAATGTGTCTAGAATTCCCACTGTTTAGGTAATTTCCGGTTAAAGTAAGTAAAGTGCCACCAGACATAGGACCATATCTCGGGGAAATACTTGTTATTATAGGATCCTGGATGGGAGATAAAAACAAAACAAAGTAACTTACTCATCTTATAATTTTAAATAGATTAAGTAAAAATCGAACATGATGGGATAGGATCTTCCTTACCACATAGGAAAATGTACTGTATTGTGTTGTCCCGTGGGAGTTTGAAATAATTATAGACATATTGAAATGCTCATTCATGGCAGGACCAACTGTGCATTTCAATCTGGAAAAAAAGAAAAAAAACCCAAAAACCCAAAGTTTAATACTTGACAAATCCAAGGCATTTTCTGGTTAGGCTGTTTTATAGAAAGTGACATTAACTCTAAATGGTGAGCTGACTGCTTTGAATAGCAAGCAGAGTTTCAAGATAAGCATTAAGGCCAAAAGTTGTAAAATTCGATTTCTATACTATGACAAACTTTATTTTTATATTTTTTAAATGAGAGACAGAATCTTGCTCTGTCACCCAGGCTGGAGGGCAGTGGCATGGTCATAGTTCACTGCAGCCTTGAACTCCTGGGCTCAAGGGATCCTCTGGCCTGAAAAGTCGAAACTAGAGGTGCATGCCATGGCATCTGATTAATTAAAAAAAATTTTTTTTTTGTAGAGATGGAGTCTCACTATGTTGCTCAGGCTGGTCTTGAATTCCTGTGCTCAGGTGATCCTCCTGCCTTGGTCTGCTAAAGTGCTGGGATTACAGGCATGAGCCACTGCACCTTGCTTATACTATACTTTACGTTAACTGTACTATAGCATTTATACAGACAAACAGGAAATATTAAACCTTACCAATGCAGACCTCACCAGTTGAATAGTGCATAATAATCTAAGTTGAGATAATATTAATATTTGGGGATAATGTTTGGTTTACTTAAGATAGATGATATTTCAGTAGCGTATGAAACAATGGGCTAACTACACATAGGCCAATTTCTTCATTAAAGTATGTCAACAGGTACATTTCTGTGGTTATACTTGTCACATGTTTATTTAAATTACTTAAAGAATATGAAATTGTGATGGGCATTCCATAGAATTATTTTTTAATGAATAATCATACAGTTCTGAAAAAATTTAAATCCAATTTGATTTATTAAATAAATTTTTAAAGAAGAGAATGAATTATGCTTTAGTTTTACAGTTCTTGATTTATAATGCAATGATTAAGAGTTTTGGAGAATTTACAAGAAAGATTTCTAGAAAAAAAATTTGTTTCATCATTCAGCTAACAAATATTACCTTCATTAGTGTTTTGGTCTCAGTAAAATGGATAGATTTGGACCTTTGTGTAACCCTGAAATGAATTATATTAGATATAAAACAATCACCTGATAGAATAGGTTCAATCATAAAGATTCAGTCATAAAACTTTAAATGTTTGGTTGTTGTTACTGTGTGATAATGAATCATTTCTGGATTCTCTGATGATTATGGAATTAAAAGCTTGTTGGAGGGTACATGTAGAATACAGAAAAACAAGCACAGATCTTGGATCCGAAGCTGATCAGAGCTGAGCCTGAAGGTTTGTTCAGCTCTTACTCTCTGGATTACCTCTGCTAAGCCACACTTCACCTCTCGGAACTTCAGGTAACTCCTTTGTGTTGTAGGAATAATACAGGATCGTGGGGGGTGGTTAAGTGAGATACAGCCCATATATTGCAGGGGTGCCTCCCAGGATCGTGGGGGTGGTTAAGTGAGATACAGCCCATATATTGCAGGGTCAGTAAATATAAACTGAATATAAATTTTAACTCATCCAAAAAAGTCCTAAACCTGTGATTCAGCTGTCTTATTACATTTCTGGGCCTTAGAAAGTGAATTTAAAAGAGAAGATCCACGTTAAGCTCTTTACTGATTTCTGTAGAAGAAGCCTTTGGAGACTCTACATTTGAAGACTCTAAGGATAGAGTGATCCTAACCAGTGCTATTCTTGCAAATCTACTCAGACAGCATCTGAAGACTTGTCACATAAATGGTTGAGAAACTCCCAATGCTGGCTGCTTCTCTTCACCTAGGCCATGTCACCTTTCTCTCTCTTCAAACCCAATGAATAAATAGGATTCCAAGAAAAAAACAGAACAGACCCACAAGGCATATGACAGGCCAAGACCATTTTTAATTCAAGAGATGAGTGTTTTAAGCAATTTTAAAACAAATATTCATTCAAAAACAAAAACCTATCTTCCAAGCACACCCCAGCAAAGCATTTTAAGATCCTTACGTATTCATCGTGCTCTCACTTAAGGTCAAGGTGCAGCTCTCATTTCCAAGGAGAACTCTAGTTTTCTTTAAATCGAATTTATTATTCCTCCGAAATCCAAAGTCCCAGCCACATATGGTCAGTCTTGTCCCTCCTTCAAGGGGTGCACTAGTTGGGAAAACCTACAAGGACAACATAGAACTTAAAAAAAAAATCCAATATATTATAATTTTTCATACGTGTGGAAAATGAACAAACAAAATGTGTATCCTTAAATCGTCTGAAATTCTTCCATTTTCCCACAATTTAGTAAAAATGGAATGTTCACTAAACGAAAAAGGGTCACAAATTTGAGAGCATCTGGAATAAACAATTAAAACTACCTGACATGCTAATGAAACAAGTTGTTTTCAGAAGGTCCAGAGATGGGACAAAGAGCAGATGCAGCCTGGTAGGAATAAAGGGCCTTTTTGAGTCCCTCTGTATTTTCTTTCTTTCTTTCTTTCTCTCTCTCTCTTTCCTTCTTTCTTTCCTTCCTTCCTTCTCTTTCTTTCTTTCCCTTTTTCCATTTCCTTCCTACCTTCCTTCTTTCCTTCCTTCCTTCCTTCCCTCCCTCTCTCTTTCTCTCTCCTTTTTTCTTTTTTCTCTCCCTCCCTCCCTCCCTCCCTTCCTTCTCTCCCTCCCTCTCTCTCTCTTTCTTCTTTCTTTCTTTCTTTCTTTCTTCTCTCTCTCTCTCTCTTTCTTTCAAGATAGAGTCTGGCTCTGTTGCTCAGGTTGGAGTGCAGTAGTGAGATCATGGCTCACTGCAGCCTCAACCTCCTGAGCTCAAGCAATCCTCTCACATTAACCTCCTGAGTAGCTGGGACCACAGGTCTGGGCCGCCATGCTTGGCTAATTTTTTTTTTTTTTTTTTTTTTGTAGAGATAGGGTCTCACTATGTTGCCCAGGCTGGTCTCAAACTCCTGGGCTCAAGTGATCTTCCTGCCTTGGCCACCCAAAGTGCTAGGACTACAAGCATGAGCCAGTGCACCTGGCCCTTTCTGGGCCATTCTGAAGTGAATTTATCTTCCAGGGATCTTTCAGGCAGGAGTAGAAACACATTGGGCCCAGACTTTTACTTGCTCATAACTCTGACTGTAACTCTTCATCAGCCTTCAGACTGAGCTCAGATCAAACTTCTTCATGTGCCCTATAAGCCAATGTCCAGCCATTATATGCTTTGCTCTGTGCACTGGCTGTGTGCACTACATTCTGGTTGCTATGGTATTCCCCGCCCAGAAACAAAAGTTGCACAGCAAAAATACCTTTTTTGGTATCCAATGTTTGCCAGTTGCATTCAGCAGCTAGCATAATACAAAACACAGAGATGGTTTTGAATACATGTCTGCCATTCGTTCATTCATTCTTTCTTTCTTTTTTTCTTTTTTTTTTTTTAGAGAAAGAGAGAGAGAGAATAGGAAGGGGGGAAAAGGAAGAGAAAGAGAGAGAGAGAATGGGGAGGAGGGAGAAGGAAAAGAAAGAGGGAGAGAGAATGGGAGTATTGCTTTCTTGCCCAGGCTAGAATGCAATTTAGTAATGGGTATTGAAAACCTCTTTTATACTGATAATTATGCTTAATGATGTAGTCAGGAAGGAATAAGGGAAGAAGATAACAAACAAACAGCCAACCAATATTTAATTTAAACCTATGAAATGCTATGCGGTTACTGAGGAGTGATTTACTTCCAATTATATAGTCACCTTTGGAATAGGTGTGAGGTGGTAATGTGTGTTTTGTGTATTTGAAGTGGAGAGTTCTATAAATGTTTATTAAATTTACTTGTTCCGGGTCTGAGTTCAAGTTCTGAATATCCTTGTTAATTTTCTATCTCGTTGATCTATAGAATCGTTAGCTCTTCTTGTTGCATTGATCCTTTTGCCATTATGTAATGTCATTCCTCGCCTCTTTTGATCTTTGTTGCTAAGTCTACTTTATCAGAGGCGAGAATTGCATCTCCTGCTTTTTGTTTATTAGTTTATTTTTACTCTCTGTTTGATTGGTAAATCTTCCTCCTTCTCTCTGAGTCTTTGTGTATCGTTGCATGTAAGATGGGCCCGGATACAGCATACCGATGGGTTTTGGCTTTTTATCCAATTAAAATATATATAAGTTTAATACCGGCATTTGATGCTAGCTGGCTGTTTTGCCCATTAGTTGATATAAATTTTTTATTGTGTTAAAGTTCTTTGCTTTTTGATATATTTTTGGAAAGGCTGATATTGGTTGTTCCTTTATATGTATAGTGCTTCTTTCAGAAGCTCTTATAAAGCAGGCCTGGTGGTGGTGAACTCTCTAAGTACTTGTTTGTTCGCAAAAGATTTAATTTTTCCTTCGCTCGTAAAGCTTAGTTTGGCTGGATAGGAAATTCTGGGTTGAAAGTTCTTTTCTTTAAGGATGTTAAATATTGGTCCCCACTCTTTTCTGGCTTGTAGGGTTTCTGCTGAGAGATCTGCTGTAAGTCTGATAGGTTTCCCTTTATGGGTAACCTGACCTTTCTCTCTGGCTGCCCTTAGTATTTTCTCCTTCATTTCAACCCTAATAAATCTGGCGATTATGTGCCTTGGGGTTGGTCTTCTTGAAGAATATCTTTGTGGTGTTCTCTGTATTACCTGGAGTTGAATATTACCCTGCCTTGCCAGGTTGGGAAAATTTTCCTGAATGATATCCTGAAGAGTATTTTCCAACTTGGATTCATTCTCTTCATCACATTCAGGTACACCTATCAAACGTAAATTAGGTCTTTTCACATAGTCCCATATTTCCTGGAGACTTTGCTCATTCCTTTTCATCCTTTTTTCTGCATTCTTGTCTTCTCGTTTCATTTCACTGAGCTGGTCCTCGACTTCTGATATCCTTCCTTCTGCTTGATCAATTCGACTGTTTAAACTTGTGCATGCTTCGCGAAGTTCTCGTGTTGTGTTTTTCAGCTCCATCAATTCACTTATATTCTTCTCTAAATTGTCCATTCTCGTTAACATTTCGTCAAACCTTTTTTCAAGGTTCTTAGTTTCTTTGCATTGGGTTAGAACAAGTTCTTTTAATTCACAGAAGTTTCTTATCACCCACGTTTTGAAACCTGCTTCTGTTATTGGAACACACGTGTAATCTATTAAGCCTTGTTCCGTTACTGATGAGGAATTGCAATCCCCTGTAGAGGGAGAGGCATTCTGATTTTGAGTATTCTCTACCTTTTTACGCTGATTTCTTCCCTTCATTATATATTTGTCTGTCTGTCGTCTTTATAATTACCGACTTTCTACCTGGGTCTCTGACGTCCAACTTGTTGATTCCCTGCGCCGAAATCTGAGCAATCCACTGAGCCGGCCAAAACAGCGGTGTTAAGATTGATGGTGCTTTTCTGCCCAGGAATCTCCGGACTCTGCACTAAGAACTGGCGTGCTAAGGCACCAGCAAAACCGCCACGCCGGCCACAAGAGTCGCCCTGGCGACCCGTGGGGCTCCTCCACTGGGAATCTCCTGGTCCGTGAGCAACTAATATTCGTCTGAAAGTGTGGCGTCCTCTCGTTCTTTGCGCTTTCACTGGGAGGTACGTGCCCGAGCTGCTAATCATCAGCCATCTTGGATCTCTCTCTCTCTTTCTTTCTTTATTTTATTTTTTAGAGATGGGGGTCTCACTCTTACCCAGTCTGGAGTGCAGTGGCACAATCCTAGCTCACTGCACCCTAAAACTCCCGGGCTCAAGCAATCCTCCCACCTCAGCCTCTCGAGTGGATATGGCTACAGGTGTGCGCCACCTTTCTCAGCTAATTTTTAAATTTTCTGTAGAGATGGGCTCTTGTTATGTGGCCCAGATTTCACTCATTATTTATTAATAAAGCACCTCCTGTGTGCCAGGAACCAACAAATAAGTAAGTGAATCTGCTTCTTTATACCTATTAATTCACGTTTATTAATGACTGAAGATTTTTCCTTTTTCTTTAAATATGGTCACTATTTGATGTATAGCAGGCTGGTGAGTTGACACACTCCGCCTTTTAACATTTATGTAATATTTAATACACATAATATGTTGTTTCCATTAAAAATAGATAAAAACAGAACCAGAGAGGGTCCAAAATCAGTATTGTAACAATTTTTCCTAGTTATCTTCATTGGCCTTATTTTACATCTCATTTATAGGATTAAATTTTACCCCCGATGGGTGATGTCAAGTAAATAACAAGTTCATTTTATTATTGCAGACTCACTTTTGGTGTGTTATCAATGGATTTATTGATGAAACTTGATCAGTCATGATTTAAGACAGCATTAGGTACCTATGAAGTGTGTAAGATAACTGCTCTCAGGCTAAAACTGTTAAAACAAAACACATTTCCAAGTTAAAAATAAGCTTATTCTCAGCAGCTTTGTGACAATTGAGAAAGGAAATGCTCTTTTGGGGGCAGGGACATATTGTAAATTGTGCTATAAAGTACAATGGTGGGAAAACCAAGATAGAGGCAACTCAAGAATCAGTAAAGGTATTTGCTAAAGCTCAGTTTGTGAACGTCTAAAAGTCATTCTTTCACAATTAAGAAGGGCTTTTAGTTAAATTTAGATTTGCAAACATTTCCATCCTTCCTAAGTAAATAATTGCAAACCAAAGTCTTAACTCACTCTCATTATCAAACCCCTTTAAAGTTTTAGCTTAAAGCTTTTATGATAGCCGTTTTACCCATAAAAATCCATTACACAGTTGGCCTTTCCTGAAAATTTACCTCATCCATGTCTAGTCAAATGAGAACTGCTAGAAAAAAATCTGTTTATTATTATTATTATTATGGTAGAAATCCAGTAGGAGAGAACGGGACATCCAACCCTCCCAGGACTCTCTTCAGCCAGAGGCAGTCACACAGCTGCTGCGGGCTCTTCTAATGAGGCTTCCCCACTGAAAACAGCTGCCCAAGGCTGATGCTGGCCTGATCCCACTGCCTACATCCTGTGTTTCTATGTAAAAACCGAACTCTGTCACTCTACACACATCATCACCATCACTTTCTACAAAGGGACTGGGTGATGATTTGAGAAAAGACTCCGAGAGCTGTGCAACTGGGGCAGTGGCAATAGGAAGAGATATTATAAGCCCTCTGCTAGCCTCTCCAGATCCGAAAGGCTGGCTCTGCTTAGCTTTTCTCTCTGGGCTGGGCATTTTCCCCTCAGCTTATGGGGTAACCTTTACCCTTCCAGGGAAAAAGGAAGGAAGCAGTTGTGAACTACACACCCTTGGATAGACCCAACAATGGCTGGCAAACTCCAAGTTATCCTGAAGGGCAGAGAAACTCTACGGGCAGGAAATGAGCGTCCGGCATAAAGCCACAGAGGCTGGATCTCCTACCTGCCTGGATAGGAGAGATACAGCCACAAACGTAGCCCTTGTCTGTCTTTTCACAGGTGAATCACATCACTGATGGGCCCATTCCAACAGTATTTTAAATGATCATGTTTTCAAAACCCATTAGGATAAAATCTGAAAAAACTAAAAAACAAACCAAAACAGAACAAAAAAATTCCAAACGAGATCTTTCCTCTTTAGGAAAAAAAGTCACAAATATATTTACTGGTGGCAGTATACCACTTGCCTAGCCTCCTACCCTCACATAATACTGCTTTTCTGAGTATTCTGATCATTTAATAAATAGTTTTATTGTCTCACTGGGGTTGAATTTTCAAGCCTACAAGATTTCAGAATATATTGGAAAGTGCTCTTTCTTTTCTGAAGCATTTCTCATTGCTCTTTAAGTATGAGATCAGATACCATGTTTGATGGAAAATAATGGGCTTTCAATCCTGAAATCTCTCATATCTAGAACTGCAAAGAATTTCAGTCACTGAACATCATGTACCTTGAAAAGCAGGTTAACCTGCATGTATTAGAAAGTGAAACTCTATACATTAGCTGGACTTTGTGCCTGCAGAGTTTAAGACAGATATGAAATAGATGAATAACCTGTTTTTTTAAAATTATACTTTAAGTCCTGGGATACATGTGCAGAAGGTACAGGTTTGTTATATAGGCATACATGTGCCATGGTGATTTGCTGCACCCATCAACCTGCCATCTACATTAAGGTATTTCTCCTAATGTTATCCCTCCCCTAGCTCCCCACCCTCCAGCAGGCCCTGGTGTGTGATGTTTCTCTCCCTGCGTGCATGTGCTCTCATTGTACAACTCCCACTTACGAGTGAGAACATGTAGTGTTTGGTTTTCTGTTCCTGTGTCAGTTTGTTGAGAATGATGGGTTCTAGCTTCATTCACGTCCCTGCAAAGGACATGAATGCATCCTTTTATATGGCTGCATAGTATTCCATGGTATATATATGCCACATTTTCTTGATCCAGTCTATTATTTATGGACATTTGGGTTGGTTCCAAGTCTTTGCTATTGTGAATAGTACTGCAATAAACATATGTGTGCATGTGTTTTTATAGTAGAATGATTTATAATCCTTTAGGTATATACGCAGTAATGGGATTGCTGGGTCAAATGGTATTTCTGGTTCTAGATCCTTGAGGAATAGCCACATCGTCTTTCACAATGGTTGAACTAATTTACACTCCCATCAACAGTGTAAAATCGTTCCTATTTCTCCACATCTTCTCCAGCATCTGTTATTTCCTGACTTTTTAATGATCACCATTCTAACTGCCATAATGGTATCTCAATGTGGTTTTTGATTTGCATTTCTCTAATGACCAGTGATGATGAGTTTTTTTTCATATGTTTGTTGGCTGCATAAGTGTCTTCTTTTTAGAAGAGTCTGCTCATATTCTTTGCCCACTTTTTGATGAGGTTTTTAATTCTTGTATATCTGTTAAAGTTATTTATGGATTCTGGATATTAACCCTTTGTCAGATGGATAGATCACAAAAATTTTCTCCCATTCCGTAGGTTGTCTGTTTACTCTGATGACAGTTTCTGTTGCTGCGCAGAAGCTCTTAATTAGATCCCATTTGTCAATTTTGGCTTTTGTTGCCATTGCTTTTGGTGTTTTAGTCATGAAATCTTTTCCCATGCTTGTGTCCTGAATGGCATTGCCTAGGTTTTCTTCTAGGTTTTTATTTTTAAGTATTTAGGTTTTACATTTAAGTGTTTAATCCATCCTGGGTTAATTTTTGTATAAGGTGCAAGGAAGGGGTCCAGTTTCAGTTTTTTGCATATGGCTAGCCAGTTTTCCCAACACCATTTATTAAATAGAGAATCCTTTCCCCATTGCTTCTTTTTGTCAGGTTTATCAAAGATCAGATGGTTGTAGATTTGTGGCATTATTTCTGAGGTCTCTGTTCTGTTCTATGGGTTTATATATCTGTTTTGGTACCAGTACCATGATGTTTTGGTTACTGTAGACTTATAGTATAGTTTGAAGTCAGGTAGCATCATGCCCCCAGCTTTGTGCTTTTTGCTTAGGATTGTCTTGGCTATATGAGCTCTTTTTTGGTTCCATATAAAATTTAAAGTAGTTTTTTCTAATTCCGTTAAGAAAGTCAATGGTAACTTGAAGGGGATAGCATTGAATCTATAAATAACTTTGGGCAGTATGGCCATTTTCATGATATTGATTCTTCCTATCCATGGGCATGGAATGTTTTTCCATTTGTTTGTGTCCTCTTATTTCTTTGAGCAGAGGTTTGTAGTGCTCCTTGAAGAGGTCCTTCACACCCCTTGTAAGTTACATTCCTAGGTATTTTATTCTCTTTGTAGCAATTATGAATGGGAATTTACTCATGATTTGGCTCTCTATTACAGGTATATATAAATGCTTGTGATTTTTGCACATTGATTTTGTATCTTGAGACTTTGCTGAAGTTGCTTATCAGTTTATGGAGGTTTTGGGCTGACAGGATGGGGTTTTCTAAATATACAATCATGTCATCTCCAAACAGAGACAATTTTACTTCTTCTCTTCCTATTTGAATACCTTTATTTTTTTTCTTGCCTGATTGCCCTGGCCAGAACTTCCAATACTGTGTTGAATAGGAGTGGTGAGAGAGGGCATCCTTGTCTTGTGCCAGTTTTCAAAGGTCACATTATAGTATTCTCTGATGTTTCCAGTTTTTGCCCATTCAGTGTGATATTGGCTGTGGGTTTGTCATAAATAGCTCTTATTATTTTGAGATACGTTCCATCAGTACCTAGTTTACTGAGAGTTTTTAGCATGAAGGGATATTGAATTATATCAAAGGCCTTTTCTGCATCTATTGAGATAATCATATGATTTTTGTCATTGATTTTGCTTATGTGATGGATTACATTTATTGATTTGTGTATGTTGAATCAGTCTTGCAGTGGGTAAACTTTTTGATGTGCTGCTGGATTTGGTTTGCCAGTACTTTATTGAGGATTTTTGCATCGATGTTCATCAGGGATATTGGCCTGAAACTTTTTTGTTTGTCTCTGTCAGGTTTTGGTATCAGGATGATGCTGGCCTCATAAAATGAGTTAGGGAGGAGTCCTTCTTTTTCTATTGTTTGGAATCGTTTCAGAAGAAATAGTACTAGCTCCTCTTTGTACCTCTGGTAGAGTTTGGCTGTGAATCTGTCTGATCCTGGACTTGTTTTGGCTGTTAGGTTATTAATTATTGCCACAATTTCAGAACTTGTTATTGGTCTATTCAGGGATTCAAATTCTTCCTGGTTTAATCTTGCGAGAGTGTATGTGTCCAGGAATTTATCCATTTCTTCTAGATTTTCTAGTTTGTTTGCATAGGCGTTTATAGTATTCTCTGATGGTAGTTTGTATTTCTGTGGAATCAGTGGTAATATCATCATTATCATCTTATTGTGTCTATTTGATTCTTCTCTCTTTTCCTTTTTATTAGGATGGCTAGCAGTCTATCTATTTTGTTAATCTTTTCAAAAAACCAGATGCTGGATTCATTGATTTTTTTGGAAGGGTTTTTTGTGTCTCCATCTCCTTCAGTTCTGCTCTGATCTTAGTTGTTTCTTGTCTTCTGCTGGCTTTTGAATTTGTTTGCTCTAGCTTCTCTAGTTCTTCTAATTTTGATGTTAGGTTGTCAATTTTAAATCTTTTCCACTTTCTCCTCTGGGCATTTAGTGCTATAAATTTCCTCTAATCACTGCTTTAGCTGTGTCCCAGAGATTCTGGTATGTTGTGTCTTTATTCTCATTGGTTTCAAAGAACTTATTTATTTCTGCCTTAATTTCGTTATTTACCCAGTAGTCATTCAGGAGCATGTTGTTTAGTTTCCATGTGGTTGTGCAATTTTGAGTGAGTTTCTTAATCCTGACTTCTAATTTGATTGCACTGTGGTCTGAGAGACTGTTTGTTATGATTTCCATTCTTTTGCATTTGCTGAGGAGTGTTTTACTTCCAATTATGTGGTCAATTTTAGAGTAAGTGCCATGTGGTGCTGAGAAGAATGTATATCCTGTTGATTTGGGGCAGAGAGTTCTGTAGATGTCTATTAGATCTGCCTGGTCCAGAGGTGAGTTTAAGTCCTGGATATCTCTGTTAATTTTCTGTCTTGTTGATCTGTCTAATATTGACGGTGGGGTGTTAAGTCTTCCACTATTATTGTGTGGGAGTCTAAGTCTCTGTAGGTCTCTAAGAACTTGCTTTATGAATTTGGGTTCTCCTGTATTGGGTGCATATAGCTGTCCTTGTTGCATTGATCCCTTTACCATTATATATTGCCCTTCTTTGTCTTTTTTGATCATGATTGGTTTAAAGTCTGTTTTATCAGAGATTAGGATTGCAACCCCTGCTTTCTTTTTTCTGCTTCCCATTAGCTTGGTAAATATTCCTCCAGTCCTTTAATTTTGAGCCTATGAGTGTTGCTGCATGTGAGATGGGTCTCCTGAATACAGCACACAGATGGATCTTAACTCTTTTCAGTTTGCCAGTCTGTGTCTTTTAACTGGGGCATTTAGCTCATTTACTTAAGGTTAATATTGTTATCTGTGAATTTGATCCTGTCATTATGATGCTAGCTGGTTATTTTGTCCATTAGTTTCTTTATAGTATTGATGGTCTTTAAAATTTTGTAGTTTTTGCAGTGGCTGGTATCAGTTTTTCCTTTACATATTTAGTGCTTCCTTCAGGAGCTCTTGTAAGGCAGGCCTGGTGGTGACAAATTCCTCAGCATTTGCTTGTCTGTAAAGGATTTTAATTCTTCTTCACTTATAAAGCTTAGTTTGGCTGGATATGAAATTCTGGGTTGAAAATTCTTTTCTTTAAGAATGTTGAATATTGGGCCCCCTTTCTTCTGGCTTGTAGTGTTTCTGTAGAGAGATCCACTGTTAATCTGATGGGCTTCCCTTTGTGGGTAATCTGACCTTTCTCTCTGGCTACCTGTAACATTTTTTCCTTCATTTCAACCTTGGTAAATCTGATGATGATGTGTCTTGGGATTGCTCTTTTTGAGGAGTATCTTCATGGTGTTCTCTGTATTTCCCGAATTTGAATGTTGGCCTGTCTTGCTAGGTTGGAGAAGTTCTCCTGGGTAATGTCCTGAAGAGTGTTTTCCAACTTGGTTCCATTCTCCCCATCACTTTCAAGTACACCAATCAAACATAGGTTTGGTCTGTTCACATAGTCCCATATTTTTTGGAGGCTTTGTTCATTCCTTTTCATTATTTTTTCTCTAATCTTGTCTTCATACTTTATTTTAAGTTGATCTTCAATCTCTGATATCCTTTCTCCTCTTGAGTGATTTGCCTATTGATACTTGTGTATGCTTCACGAAGTTCTTGTGCTGTTTTTCAGCTCCATCAGGTCATTTAAACTGATTATTCTAGTTAGCAATTTCTCCAACTTTTTTCCAAAGTTCTTAACTTTCTTTGCCTTGGGTTCGAACATGTTCCTTTAGCTTGTAGGAATTTGTTATTACCCATCTTCTGAAGCTACTTCTGTCAATTCGTAAAACTCATTCTCCATCCAGTTTTGTTTCTTTGTTGGTGAGGAGTTGTGATCCTTTGGAAGAGAAGAGGCATTCTGGTTTTTGGAATTTTCAGCCTTTTTTTGCTGTTTTTTCTCATCTTCATGGATTTATCTACCTTTGGTCTTTGATGTTGGTGACCTTCGGATGGGGTTTTTGTGTGGACGTCCTTTTTGTTGATGTTGATGCTATTTCTTTCTGTTTGTCAGTTTTTCTTCTAACAGGCCCCTCTGCTGCAGGTGTGCTGGAGTTTGTTGAGTTTGCTGGAGGTCCACTCCAGACCCTGTTTGCCTTGGTATCACCAGTGGAGACTGCAGAACAGCAAAGATTGCTGCCTGTTCCTTCCTCTGAAAGCTTCATCACAGATGTCAGCTGAAGCTTTCCTGTCTGAGCTGTCTGTCAACCCCTGCTGGGAGGTGTCTCCCAGTCAGGAGGCACAGGGGTCAGGGACCCAATTGAGGAGGCAACCTGTCTTTTAGCAGAGCTTGAATGCTGTGCTGGGAGATCCACTGCTCTCTTCAGAGACAGCAGGCAGAAACATTTAAGTCTGCTGAAACTGCACCCACAGCCACCTCTTCCCTAGGTGCTCTGTCCCAGGGAGATGGGAGTCTTATCTATAAGCCCCTGACTGGGGCTGCTGCCTTTCTTTCAGAGGTGGTCTGCCCAGAGGGGAGGAATCTAGAGAGGGAGTCTGGCTGCAATGGCTTTGCTGAGCTGTGGTGAGCTCTGCCCAGTTTGAACTTTCCAGCGGCTTTGTTTACACTGTGAGGGGAAAATTGTCTACTGTAGTCTCAGTAATGGTGGATGCCCCTCCCCCCACCAAGCTCCAGCATCCCAGATCGACTTCGGACTGCTGTGCTGGCAGTGAGAATTTCAAGCCAGAATTTCTTAGCTTGCTGGACTCCGTGTGAGTGGGATCCACTGAGCTAGACCACTTGGCTCCCTGGCTTCAGCCGTCTTTCCAGGGGAGTGAATGATTCTCTCTCTGGCATTCCAGGTGCCACTGGGGTATGAAAAAAAACTCCTGCAGCTAGCTCGGTGTCTGCCCAAACACAAAACTGAGTAGTTTTGTGTTTGAAACCCAGGACCCTGGTGGTGTTGGCAACAGAGGGAATCTCCTAGTTTGTGGGTTGTGTTAGGAAAAGCATAGTATCTGGGCCAGAATGTACCGTTCCTCAGTGCACACTCCCTCAAGGCTTCTGTTGGGTAGGAGAGGGAGTTCTCAACCCCTTGAGCTTCCTGGGTGAGGCAATACCCCACCCTGCTTCAGCTTGTCCTCCGTGGGCTGCACCCACTGTCTAACCAGTTCCAATGAGATGAACCAGGTACCTCAGCTAAAAATGCAGAAATCACCAGCCTTCTGTGTTGATCTCCCTGGGAGCTGCAAACCGGAGCTGTTCCTACTAGGCCATCTTGCCAGCCACTCTAATCTGTCTTATTTTTTGAAGTAAGAATGCTAACTGTCACGGTCTAGTGCAGCATGAAATCTTCCTAACAACTATGAACCTAGAGGGATTTATGGACTCAGCTGCCCTACCTTCCCCCTAACTGCAGCTTAAGCCTCGCCAACTTGTGTATGGTAGTATGCAAGCTTTGAGAATCATCAACTACAGAGTGCTAGAGTTAGGAAGGGTGAGAGAGGAGGGAGATTCAAATATTGCAAGAGATTCTCTGGTTCCAGAAAATTCTGAAATATTTACTTTATTTTAAAGCATTTTAATATAGCTTTTATGCTTGTAAAAGGAAGCACTTAAGTAAAAATTAAATGTTTCATTTGTACAGGTTATCAAAACACATTCTTTACTTAAAACATCAGCTTGGCTATTTTTGAAATGAAATCGTTGTGATTTAATTGCATGGGCACATATTCTCCCTATCTCTTTCATGGAATAGGAGAGTTCAGATTCCTAGTGTCTCAAATTGCTAAGGTTGTGTGTTTATAAAAGTATAAAATTGCACATAGTTTCATAAGTATACTGAACAACAAAAAAGCATTCAGTTAAATCTATATTATAGTATAGATTTAAATTTGTTTTCTTACTGTCTTTAGTTTATTCTCTGGTTGAGCAAGCTAAGTCTTAATAACTGTAACACCTAACAGAAAATAACTTGGTTTAAAACCCAGTCACTCACTACAAATCTTGCTCCAAACCATAACTAAATGAAAACAGCCATGCACTTGGGGGTGGTTCTCGTTCTGACTTGCACATTTTGTTTACTTGGGCATGAACCAGGTGACCGAGACCTTTAACTTGAATCTTTCATGAGAACGGTTTACTAAAGTCCAAATTTTTTACATGCAGGCAGAGAAAATACATCCTAGGTTCTCACCAGGGAAGTGTTTTTAAGCAAGATGTTTTGGACCAAAAAGTTTTTAAAATTTCATGGAGATTTTCATAATGCCAAATATATGCGTAAGCGAATAAGGCAACAGAGGTCGCATGGCTGTGATGTTAGAACTGATGTCTATTGCCAGAAACTGAGTCCTCTATCAGCAAAAGATGTGCTTGTCTTATTCTAGACTATCTCTCCCAGGGTCCAGAGGAGAGCCTGCTAAATGGTATGTACCCAGTAAATATTTTCGAAATGAATCAAGGAATGACATGGCTTACAGGATATAGGTGTTAGTATAGTCATTTGTTGAGCCTTTACTTTTTTTCTGGGAACACTGAGGGAGGACTCACAGCCACCCATGGGTGTTGACCCTCCACTTGCCTCCCACATCACCCTGGGAAATAATCTCCAGTCTCATCTGTGAACAGACAAAGCCATCATCTGTGCCTTGGACAGGAAGAAAACTGTCCCATGTGCCCCAGCATGGTAGGGATCACCAGTTTGCAGGATTCAGCTTAGGGTTCCAGGATATGCTATGAGCAGATCCGTTTCTGTGATGCACGCTCATGTCTGGGCATTTGGCAGATACAGGAAGTGGTGAGGAATCAGAGAGTGGGTGAGTCAGGAGGGAACAGGCCCCAGTATGAGAAAATGGTGAGCACTGTTGCTCATTCACCACTATTCTTTTATTCACCTGGCACTAAGGGTGAGTGGCTGCCCAGGGAGAGAACCTAGAGAATGTGAAGCAAGCACTTCAGGTGCAGGACTTGGGGGGATGCTCAAGTGCCCCCTGAGGGATAAAGCCAGGAGGGAGATGGTGCTTTGGCTGATGACTCACAGCTGAATGAGTTAATTGATTTTTTAATTTGTTTTCATTAGTGGGATTTGTGTCAAAAAAAAAAAAAAAAGAAAGAAAGAAAGAAAGAAAAGAAAAGAAAAACAAAACAAAGCCATGTATGCCAGCCAGTAGAGGTTCCTACCTTATAGATTGTAGGCAGACAGGTCTCTTGAGTCCATGTCCCGCTGGAGCATTCCTCCGATTGCACACATTTATCGTGGCACCAGCCACACTGCACAAAAGAAGGAGCAGAGAGGCACTGACTGCAGGACTGGAAATGTCTGCAGCCCAAACCATTCAAAGGGATCTTGGTGATCTGTGAAGAGAAGGCGTGGAAAGAGCTTCCAGAGGGGTATCTAGTTTGTTCGTTAATTATAAAGTAAGTACACAAAGGTACATGTAAATATCATTTGATGGAATTTACTAGACTTAGAACCTATGTGTGCAAATCATGTAATAACAGTAAAATTTCAAAAATCTGATTCCTTCCTTTCCTCTATTGTTAGCAGTTATGTGAAAAAGTAACATTATTGTCCAGTGAGTGTAGCATTGTCATCATTGTGCCCTGTCTGAGATGATTTTAAAATAACAAGAAAGTATATTTTAGGTAGTGGGAAAACATACTTGAATCTCTGGAAATTCTAAGTAAGGTTACATATCATTCTGGCATCAAGATGCACGTTCTCTCAGAGAAAAGGGATTATTGGCTGGAATTGGATTCCAATGTACATTTCCAGGATTTATCCGCCTGCACTAGAGTTCTGCCATTAGGACTGTAATTCTCATTCTGTGCGTTTGTTTTTTTTGTTGAGAAATATAGGACAAAAGGAGAAGTTTTGAAAAAGGCCTCCCTTAGGTCTAGTCTTCCTTGAATAACAAATTAACTCGATTTCAGAAGATCTCTGGAATACTCACTAAAGAACGTAATGGAGGAGGGGTAAATTTGAGACGAAGAGAGATGTTATAAAGGGCCAAATGACACTGGTTGTAAATATCTGTTTGAAAACTGTATCTATGTTCTTCCCTTATTCCTTCCAAATATTGTTAAGCACAATTATTGGCATAAAAGAGGTTTTCAATTCCCATTTTTAGACTGCATTCTAGCCTGGGCAATAAAGCAATATTCCAGTTCTCTCTCCCTCTTTCTCTTCCTTTTTCTTCCTCTTCTTCATTCTTTTTTTCTTTCTTTCTTCCTTTTTCTTTTAAAAAAAAAGAAAAGAAAAGAAAAAGAAAACCGTATCTATGGAAACTCCCTGTGGGAACAGCTTACCTTCTTCCCAGTGACAACCAGTGTATAGCCATTCTGGTTTAACGGATGCTCCACGATCACTTCTGGAGACACCGGGTGAGAGTCCAGGAGAAAATTCACATGAGGGGTTGATGGTACTGATCGAGAAACCACAATCTAACAAGGAGAAAAGTTATAACACCCTTATTCCAACAAACTCAGTTTAAACATAAGTGGAAAATGCGGATGATAATAGTAATAACAGATTAGCAGGGCTTGTGGGTGTTTGAACTGAAGACCCAACAGTTCCTCTCATTGTAAATCAATATGTCATCTTCTAATCTCTTGCCTTGAAGCCAAATTATCTGAACCCTGAAGACAGAGTTTGCCTATGATCTTTTAATGGTTTCAAGGGAAGGAGATCTTTCAATTGGCAGCACATACAGAGAAGTCCCCACAATTGTATTGGGAAATGGAGGAACCAAAACTCCAGAAAGAAGACACCGCACATGCTACAATGATTGTGGATTATTTTTTAATCTGTCTTCTTAATCCTCCCCTCCAGGCAGTTTCCCTTGATGTAATGATTAAGAGTAGTGGACGCAGAGTCTGGAAAACTGGAGCTAGTTTCAGCTGTGCTACTCTTAAGCCATATTTATAGTTCTTTTCAGGTCAAAACAGGCCCCCAGCTACTTTGAAATCATGTGTTGTATTTTTTTATTAACCACTGTCCCATGATATGTTATTACTTGTATTATAAAACTCTACTTCTTGGTCTGGCTTTAAAATAAGGCCTGATGGTTTTAACAATGCCTGGGAAATGAGGGTTGATGATCGATTTTGCCTTCAGGTTTTTAAAATTTGGGATGTTTCCCAGATATCTAATTTCCATTAGAACCCAGTAAATATTAATAAAGTTCAGAGAGTGTGATTGACAACAATTGGGATAAAATCCTAATGATTATCTTAGATGAACACTTAGATTTTAGGATGGTGTTGGAGCTCTCAGAGAAACTTTCACTCTTAAGTAGATCACTGGGTTGCATATACATGAAGGTGCAGGAGGCTCAGCATAGCTCTAGGCTTGAAATCTACTTTGTGAAATTGCCCAACATCTCTAATAAACTTTCATTGCATCGAACGTGCATTTACTCGCGGTGGGTATAAAAATAATAGGAAAACATGGACATCTGTGAGATTCCGAATAGTTACATAGCCACTACCTCTACTTCAGCTTTCTCATTCGCATAATGGGAACGAAAATTACAGGAGTAATTACCTGCTTTGTACTCTAACAAACACATACAACGCATAAATTTCCTGGGGAACAATTGCAAATTTTTTCTTCAGCACAATAAAGGAGCCAAGTAGCCTGAAGCAATTTGAGAAGATTCTCAAAGTACCTAATTTGCTCTCAGAGAGTGGATTGTTGATAGAGAAACTAACCAAACTCAGGTACAGTCGTTAAAGTTAAACATCATGACATTTGTGCTCTAATGTTTGTTCTACCCTAAGCACTCAATGCTTTCAAAACATCTCCATTAAAAAGGGTGGTTATATTTGCACAGAAGTTAAGTGATGGATTAAGGGTCACTTGGTCAGGATAGGGAAGGTTGGAAACTATTGTTATTTCCTAAATTTGGGGCCCAATAGGTATTGGTGACCTCTGCAGGCAAAGTGCATAGAAATTCAATTACCAGTCCCACCTCTCTTTGGGTACTGGTTACCAGCAGAATATCAGATGTCAGACTTCCAAAGCCTCTATCTCAAATTATCCAGATTTTGGTTACCCAATTTTGCAAACTTAACTCCCTTCTGGTGCTCACTACTTCTCATTTTTCCTGTACTCCTGCCCAGTACCGCCCCCCCCCGCCCCCCCCCATATTTCTTAGGCTGTTGCAAATCACTTCAAACTGCAAAGGTAAAAAAAAAATATAAACAAAAACAAAAGCAAAAAAATTCCTTTTGTCACACGGAAGTCAAAAAGAACACAGAACAGCAGCCTATCTTAACACCCTGACTTTGTTTTCCATCTCATTCTGCGCTTTGCACCTCACTGAAGATTTTTCATCACTATGAACCTTCCAATGGACATCTGCATTTTGTGTCTGTCTCCCTGGTTTCCTCCATTCTCCTTAGACCGGCTACATAACAATCACCTCCTAGAGCCCTTTTGTTTTCTCCTACCTTCTTTAATACCATTTCCCAAATCTATAATAAGCAATCTCTTCTTAATTACTAGGTCATCATCTTTGACTTTCTGAAATATCTGAAGACCATCCAGATAGTCCTTTCCCAGAAAGAATTAACCTTTCTCTTGCTTTTCGGAAGTTATTTGCATCTCTGGACTTGGATCGATTGATCTGTGCATCCCCTGTTAAAGAGCTTTGTCTGAAGAGCACCAAATTTATGGTACTTTCATAACAGGTAACTGAGCCACACATTGTGCTAAGTGCTTTAAATGGATATTTCATTTACTACTCACAATAATCCTATAAGGTAGGTACTATTATTTTCCTTAAAGAAGAATTCGACAGAGAATTTCATGTAGAAGGTACAAGAGTCAGATTTCCACAGAGCTTTATCTGAGGCCAGAATCCATGTGCTTGACCTCTTCTTAAACACTCAACTGCTAGACTCTTGGAGCGCCAGAGTAAATACCAATAAAAAAGCTTCAACCCTGAGCTCCCAAGAGCCACTTGTGAGTAAAAGTACTAAAACAAATTTCACAATATATTTGCCTTGCCAATTACTCCATGTTTCAGTGATTTTAGCTGCACAAGTTAAGTGTGCCTAAGGTGAAAGTCTCTGCATCTGAATAGTTTCTGATGGCATAGAGAAAATGCTACTAGTACACTTCACCAAGCTCTACTTTTGATCATGAGTTAGCAGGAGTGTTGCTTGCTACAGAAAATGGGATGAAGATGAGAAGAAAGGAATGCACATGGAAAAGTGAGGTGACTTGGAAGTGAGAATGCCATTTGGAATTTTGCGCAGGGATTGTACCGCAGATACAAATGCCTTTTAAATTGATCATTAACTCGTTCTCTGCAGAGCTACCTACTGCTATAAATGTTTTTCTATCCTTAATTCCTTACTTTCTCTTATTCCAGAATTCTAAATAATTGATTAACCACTTTAACTCTCAAAATACCCCTGAAGCAATGTGTGCCAGAAATTGGGAGTTCCTTTTGGTTGTCATGGAGATATTTCTAGGGACAGAACTAAATTTGGCATCTAAATGTAATTCTTACGATAAATAACCTAACAATCTTAGAAGAATTAGCATAAAATAGAAGACCAGCATTTATCTTTTGAATTTCTACTGTTCAACAGCTAATCTTTAGTATTTAGGTCACAAAATCTTTTTTCGTTAATGGTCTTGAAAATACAAGGCTAGCACATTTGGGGCAGGGCAGAACGTGAATTTACTGGATGGTGTGGTTTTGATCTCAGATTGCCTCTCCCGGGTAGTACATGGGGTATGTACAAATAACACTGTTTTGGCTAGGTCCCCAAATTTGTAAATCTGAACAAAGTAATTTTGTGTGAGATATCCACAAACATCTCCTCACCTAAGGTAAAGGCCATATCTCCTCACCTCACATATACAGTTTTATCTTTAATTAAACTGTTTTATTAATAGTATTAAACTTTGAGAATGATGAATATAATTTAACATAAAATGTTTGTATGTGATTTCTGTATACTTCCCCCATTGTTTTCAAAGTGGAAAACTGAACAGTTTTTAAAACTTTTTGTTTTTTGAGACAGGGTTATAGAATGCTTTCATTATCTCAAAAAGAAGCCCCACATCCCTTAGCCATCATTCCCAGTCTCCGTATATCTTCTTAGCCCCTGACTACCACTAATCTACTTTCTATCTCTATAGAGTTTCCCATTCTGGATATTCCATACAAATGGAATCCTATGATACATGGTCTTTTTGTGTCTGGTATATTTCACTTAACACAATGTTTTCTTTTTCTTTATAAATTTTTTTGAGACTGAGTTTCACTCTGTCACCCAGGCTGGAGTTCAGTGGCAAGATCTCAGTTCACTGCAATCTCTGCCTCCTGTGTTCAAGTGATTCTCCTGCCTCAGCCTCTCGAGTAGCTAGAATTACAAATGTGGGCCACCGTGCCCAACTAATTTTTATATTTTTAGTAGGGATGGGGTATCCTCATGTTGGTCAGGCTGGTCTTGAACTCCTGACCTCAAGTGATCTGCCTACTTCGGTCTTCCAAAGTGCTGGGAAATACAGGTGTGAGCCACTGTGCCTGGCCTTAATTTAATGTTTTCAAGGTTTTTCATGCTCCTTTTTATTACTAAACAATATTTCATTATATGGATATGCCACCTTTTATTTATCTATTAATCACTAGATGGATGTTTGGGTTTTCCACTTTTTGGCTATTGTGGAATAATGCTGCTATGAACACTGATAACTTTCTGTGTGAACATATATTTTCACTTCTCTTGGGTACCTAGAAGTGGAATTGCTGGGTCTTATGGCAACTCTAGTTGATCCTTTAAGGCAGTACCAAGCCGTTTTCTACAGTGGCTGTACCATTCTACATCCCCACCAGCAGTGTATGAAGGTTCCAATTTCTTGACATCCTCACTTATACTTGTTATTTTTTAAATTTTCTGGATTCTAGCCAGTCTACTGGGTGTGAAGTGGTACTTCGCTGTGGTTTTGGTTTATAGTTCTCTGCCAAATGTTTTCTTAAATTTAAGTAAGAGGGTTCACAGCCTTCCTCCCATTCCTCTGGCTCAAGATAATGCTTGGGCATTCCCTGCTCGATACGCCCGTCAGTGTTCTGAAGAACATTTCCTCATGGTCAGACTGGACTTCTGTGAAACAGGGTCCTGGAGGGGCTGGAGGCAGGGAAGGGGTGGAAGAAACAAAAGTGGCCTCTCCTTAGGAAAAGCAGTCAGAGCAGGAGGGGAGGCACTCCCCAGACACCTGTGCTTGGCAGAGGTGGTGAAGGGTTGGTGGCATATCCTATGGGAGGGTGCAGAGCAGAAGTGTTGGAGGCAGTGCATGGTGGGGCTGGAACAGCGTGTGTGAGTGGACCTCTTGAAGGAGAAGAGAGGCCCCTGGAAGTTAAGGGTTGAACAAGACATAGGGTTTAATGAGAGTTTCTGTGAACTCAGAACATTTCATATCCTTTAATATTCTTGGAGAGATCTGAGTAACCACTGGAATGCCTGTTGGCATTGTACTACTTTCATCAAGACACTGACAACCAACTCTACAGGTATGGGTTCCACAAGTGACACTCCTGGTGGCCTTCAATGCATCTGAAGTAGATGGAAGGCATGTTAGAAAATATGCAACACAGTCCTTCTTTGCATAGTTATCCTGGGGTCAAATAGCAGTAGGGCCAGGCGTGGTGACTCACACCTGTAATCCCAGCACTTTGGGAGGCTGAGGCAGGAGGATCGCTTGAGCCCAAGAGTTCAAGACCAGCCTGAGCAACATAGGGAAACCCCATCTCTATAAACTGCACCCCCCGCACAGTAAACCTTGTTGTGAATGATTCAGTCTTACAGAAATATAGATTAAAATGTAACTCCGAAGCCTACATATGATCTTTTGAAGACTGAAGTTTCCTTTTTTATGAACAGAAAACATGCATTTCTATTTTAAGGCCAACAAAACTGAACGGGAGCTTTTGATATCATCTAGATTGATTTCTAATTTAAAAGTTAAGAACAATAGGATTCCTGTTGGGGAATAAGGAAAGCTTCATTCTTAATGAGAGATGATGCAAATTATTGGATTTTCTTTTATTTTAAGAGACAGGGTCTTGCTCTCTCATTCAGGCTGGAGTATAGTGATATGATCGTAGCTTACTATGACCTCAAACTCTTGGGCTCAGGTGATTCTCCCGCCTCAGCTTCCCAGATGGCTAGGACTACAGGCATGGACCACCACACTTGCCTAAGTTTTTTATGTCTTGTAGAGATGGGGTCTCGCTATGTTGCACAGGCTGGTCTGGAACTACTGGCCTCAAGCAATCCTCTGGCCTCCGCCTCCCAAAGTGCTAGGATTACAGGTGTGAGCCACCATGACTGGCCAATTATTGAAAATTGAGGCTCAAAGAAAAAAATGTGGATGAAGAAGATGACACTATTCATAAATGGATCGGGTTATAGCAGGATGTGACCTAGGAATTCAGGGAGTACATTTGTTTACCCTGTAGTTCCCAATACAGAATACAGACTGTGATCCTCAAGGCATATCTTAACATATCAGCTATTCCTTGCTACCTTAATATACAAAAATACTGAAATAAGAAGCTTATTTAAGCCTTAATGAAGGCATGGGGTTTTGGGGTTTTTAACTGTTTCAGAATCTAGATTAACCTGCAAGAGTTTAATCTGCATTTTCAAGGTATTTCTGATGCCTCTTTCTGCTTTCCTGGTTCAGGTTTACTATTTTCTTCAGTATGTGATAAAAATTGGTGTTTATTTAGAAAGAAATCAAAATATGAAGAGTGATCTGTTTCAATGATGGTAAATATCTAGTTTTTTGAACAAGGAAAAAATAAAAAGAAGTAGAAATTGCTGATTGGTACTAACAGCTCCAAAAGTGGTAAGACAAAGTGCCAGATAGCAAATGGTGAATTAAATGAAGTTTACTCTGTTCTTTCCTTTGTTCTTTTTGGTAAATGGGTACAAGTGCTTCTATACCAACTTGACATTTTAAAGGCCAGGTACATCCAAAAGGCAAAACAATTTTCCTGCCTGTTACAGTACTGATGTGTGTGCTTCAGCTTTCTGAGATGAGTCAAAAGTGAGTCAAAATGAGTCAATATCAGATGATTGAGACATTTGTAAAATAATGTTTTGAACATCTAAAACCCAAATAAGCTAGGAAATTTATTAAAATTTTAAAACAACTAATTCTTTCAAATCAGTATTTCAAATATGTTGATTGTACAATTAACCAATTTATACACAGAATATACCTGTTTCTGAAATTAAACAGTAATAGAAGTTCAAGAAACTACTGATACATATATATTTCATGACTTAAAATGTCTCTCTGCTCTTTCCAAAAGCACCCATGCAAGAAATCTCAGTTATTCCTTGCTACCAAAAGCCAAACAAAAGCTTAGTATTGTCCTATGATTTCAAATACTTACGATATTTTTAATTTCTATGCATGTAGCAATGTATAAGATATGTCTTTCAAGAGCACGTGTTAACTCATTTTGGGAGACTAAACATAAACTGGACTTGATTTTTAGTTATGGACATAACTGAAATTATTTTTTATAAAAGATTATTTCTTACACGAAAGAAATTTCAGAACTCTTGAGTGTATTGTCCTCTAAAGAAATATACCAAAGCTTCTGGGCATGGTGACTCATACCTGTAATCCCCGCATTTTGGGAGGATGAGGTGGGCAGATTGCTTGAGGCCAGGACTTCAAGACCAGCCTGGCCAACATGGCAAACACCTGTCTCTATTAAAAGTACAAAAGTTAGCTGGACATAATGGTGTATGCCTGTAATCCCAGCTACTTGGGAGGCTGAGGCACAAGAATCACTTGAACCCTGAATGCGGAGGTAGTAGTGAGTCAAGATTGCACCACTGCACTCCAGCCTGGGCAACAGAGCGAGAATCTGTGTCAGAAAAAAAAAGGCAAAGCTAACATTCTTTAGGGTTAAAACTAAGTTAATGATGTACACATTAAAAAAGGCAGATAATATTTTTATCTGATCATTTTATAAAAGAGATGTTTAAGTCAGAAATCTCTAAAGAGAATTGTTCAAGTTTAAGCTTCCTTCAGTTGTGTCTCTGTCAGATGTTTAAAATATTGATGAATTGAGGATCTGTGTCTACATACTCTAAAATGGCAGTAATTCCAAACATGATGCATACCATGGGCTTCTCACAGAAAGCACTGACATGCCACAATGGGGGCATGTGAACTGAAAGAATTTGAAGACAGGAGGTCAATAAATAAATTAATTCTTCTTACTGGAAGTGAGAAATTATTCCTTTTTTTTTTGGAGACGGAGTCTCACTCTGTCTCCCAGGCTGGAGTGCAGTGGTGCCATCTCGGCTCACTACCTCCCGAGCTCAAGCAATTCTCCTGCCTCCGCCTCCCCAGTAGCTGGGTTTACAGGCATCCACCACCACACCCGGCTAATTTTTGTATTTTTAGTAAAGAGGGGGTTTCACCATGTTGGCCAGGCTGGTTTTGAACTCCTGACCTCAGATCGACTCACCTTGGCCTCCCAAAGTGCTAGGATTACAGGCATGAGCTACTACACCTGGTTGTAATTATTCTTAAGTTAATTGATTACTAACACAATTATTTAAATAGTGGTCATAAGTAATGATCTTGAACATGGGACATCTTTTTAGGTGATCTCTACCTCCTTGGGTTTTTTACTTAAGATCCAACTAGTCCAGTTAAGAGGCAGAAGAGAACAGGAGTGATGAGCGGACAGTAACAGCACTAAGGAACTGGGAGAGGGGAAAGGAGCATACGGGAAGAGCAAGGATGGAACCACGGAGCCCAGTAGCAGCGGCGACAGTGCCCAGGCAGTGACCAGTGGGAGCAGGCACAGGGTAGTGCACACAGTAGTTGCCCGGTGAATATTTGTGGAGCTGAACTTGAAACAAATCTTGAAAGGGCCTCCCCACCCCCTCCCACATCCTTGATCCACTCACTCTCCCTGGCCTGACAGTCATGCACAAATATTTTAATAGCAATGCTTTGCATTGAGAGATTAAAGGCCTTATATAAGTGCTGTTAAAAAAAAATCAAGGAAGCATTGTTTTGGAGGTAGATTAGATGAGGCGCTCAAAAGGAAGACGTGGACAATCCCTGTGATTAGTCCTATGATCTTCATGAGAATCCCTCTTCCCTCTCCCACGTAGCTGTGCACACTGTGTTAATGTTCCCAATCTGGCTCTGTTCTACATCTCCTTCCCCGGTTTGTAGGAAGACACATTCTCATTGTTCACTTACACTATCTCAAACATTGCTTACCCTACTGTTTCACTTCAAAGCATCCCAAGAGAGTGATCATGCAAATAAAAATTGTTTTTAAATCGATATCTACATTGACATGGCTGTTTGGAGATTGAGACTTAAATATATGTACGCATCAGTATTTTCAGACATAGCGGCACCTGTACGAGATAAGTTACACATTATTAAATCTCAGGAACATGTCAAAAATGTCTTCTCTGCCATACACAAAATATTGTTAGCCAAACAACATAATTCTTTCTAATCAAATAACCACTGTGAAATACCTGATTCACTTTGCACCCAACAGCTGGGACTGTAGCTTGTGTTCCCAGCCAGAGCTGAACATAAGCACAATAGGAAAGACAGAAACAGCTGCAAACTCTTGGGAGAAAAAAATCTGCAAAGCAACTTTGCCATTAGGCTTCAGGGTAGGAAGGAAGTAAAATCATTTCTGTTACTTTTTGTGTAAGGCAGCTGTCTTTGGGGAAAAACATGTCCGTTCTATTTTGTAACAGAAACTTCATCATATTTACTAAAACATGAGTTGTAGAAACTTAGGCCTAGCCACAGATTTAGCACTGTGGCACAGTCAAAACCTTTATGGAACTTTGTAGGAAGTCACTGATCTGACAGATTAAAATGGGAGGTCGCCATATCTGTGCTCCACTCCCGACTCCTCCCCTACAATATTTACTGTAAATAATCTGGATTTCAGCCATGCTGACTGTTGGCTCCTTCAAATACTTTAGGTTTTTAAATAAAATTTAGTGGAATGAAATTTTCTTATGCAAGCGTCAGAGAAATAGATCCTCTGTGGTTTCAAATAGCTCTTTGTCTGTATGTACTATTATAATCAGGTAAATATTTTAATCTTTCCTACTAAAATTTTAATTTCTTAAAGGTAGGTTCTGTGTCACTGTTTCCTTTGCTTCATTTATTTGCCTAGCAAAGCAAAGTTAGGTAGTTCTTGATACTTATTTGATAAATTAAAAACTACTTTACAAAAATCAATGATACCATACTTTTCACAAAATCAGCATTTATTTTTACCTTTGTTTTGGATGCACAGTTAATTGGCAAAATATAGTGTCTTTTATATAAACGCTGGGAGACAAGAATAAAACATTTGCACAGCCTTTCTATAATGAGACTGATGCATGGCATATCCCTTGGGCGGTGGGCTCTGTCACACAGCAGAATTTATTCTGTTAATAAAGCAACCTATTTAAATATGGAATTTTATTACAACTTTAGAATGTGGAAATAGGCCAGGGAACTTTTGATGTTAAAAAAGCATCGGCGCTAAAGAGATCGTAAAAAGCTTATTCATACAAAACTGGACAGGCGAGGTAATGAACAATTTTGAAAAAAAAAAAAAAAAGAAAGCAAAAAATAAAGATAAAAGGGGGCAAATCAACATAATGAAAACATTAGGAAATCAATAGATCTCAGGTTCTCTAGTCCTCCTTTGTATTTTTTGCAATTCTGTAGAATACCATCAATGTAAATTAAAAACATACAAACACAGAACAATACTACACATTTTACACATAACAGATATGACCATATTTCAAATACATTAGAGTGCACGTCTCTGTGGGAGGGGCAGGGCATCCTTCCTTCAGGTTTGAGAAGTTAAGGATAGAGTTAAATCACTGCGAAGCAATAGAAGATAGACTACTATTGGAACAATGAGATAATAGGACCTGTATGATTGGTTCTAACTAGGAAGGTTTTATTTAAGTGGTTTTTGACTTTGAAAAAATTCCAGCAAGCCCATTAGTACAAGAAAAACATAACTTGTAGGTTTTAAACTATGGCAATGATCAGTATCCAGACTGCTGTAAAGAGAGTGGTAATTTAAAAAAATGTTTTGTAGAAGAACATGTAGGATGTATAGATGGGCAAGTTATAGGAAAAGCTTATCATTCTCAGTTGTTTTACTAGAGGTCTTTGTCTGATGAGGGTATTAACTATATCAGTCGATTATGAAATAAGCATCTCCCTTTAAAACAAATGTCTAGTATTCATAGAAATACAGTATTTCCATAGATGCTATTGTCATTCTTCCCTCTTCAAGAATCCACTAACATTGAAAGCACCCATAACTACAAAATAGTAAAACTAACTCAACAAGGGAATATTTTCATTTCCTCAGAGTGCTATGGTTCTGGTATCTAGGAAACACAGTAAGTTAAAATGGAAACTTTGTTGTAGGGAAATACCGTTGCTATCCATTAAAACCATTTCTTAATTTTATTTATTTATTTATTTATTTATTTTTTTCAGTATTTGGACTTCTTT
The DNA here is from genome assembly GCF_030222135.1 of Aotus nancymaae. Classification (NCBI taxonomy): domain Eukaryota; kingdom Metazoa; phylum Chordata; class Mammalia; order Primates; family Aotidae; genus Aotus; species Aotus nancymaae. Next base: position 39,746,010 of record NW_026988413.1, read on the forward strand.
GCCTCCGACCCTACCATTTTGCAGAATCAGGAGAGCTTGAGTTACAATGGGATTTTGATGATCATGTCTCTTCCTAACTCCTGCCAATATTTCTCAATAATGTGAATGTTTCTTCTCATGGAGACGCACAGTTCACACAATAGCTCTCCTTTGATCTGTAGCTTCCCTTGAAATAGAAAAAAATTGGCCTGGAACTGCCTTACTTGTTTCATTTTATTTTTCCGATCATGTGACAGAAATGATGAAAGGGGAAAAAAAAAACCCAAACCATTCCGGACAAGAAAATAAAGCAGCCACATTCAAATTGAAAACTTCAAGAACTTAACAAAAAAAGACCATACATTTCACAGAAAGTGAATCAGGTTTCATTGTTTGGCTTTCAGTCCGTGTCTCCACTTTCTACTATGATTTGCACCTTACAGTATTTGCGAATACCTTACTGCAAAAACAAAAACAAATCAATTGCACAATACCAGATAGAACAGACACAGCTACTCTCAGAAAGCCCTTACCTGGATGAAGCGGCCCTCTGATGTCCCAAGATTAGCAATGGTGAGGTCTCCTCTAACGAAGGTGGATATAGATGTTAAGAGGACTTTGTTGAATTGACCCGCGAATAAGTCAATGCGCTGCAAAGCTGTGGTAAACTCTGTTCGATATTCATCGCGGCGTGCTTCACAGCCTAATAAATTTCTCTGAAATGTCTGGAATAAAATATGGTCATAGAGTTAATGTGAGTCCAGACGTGAACAAGCTGGTAAAAAACTTTTCAGTGTGTCTTTTCAGAGCCTGGAGGAGAATGGCAAGGATAATCATGCAAATAGACAAATAGCCACAGATAGGCATAAATATTTCTAGTGACCGAATGGCTCCAATTTCACCAGGCATTGTCTATAGACTCCAAAACGTTACTATCGCAATTCACACCATGGTTCAACATGTGCATGCCTAAAGATGGAACTTAGCTGCTGCTATTATAAGAAAAACAAAACTTTTATAAGTCTCAGCCCTTGACACAAAGGTAATGCTTCTAGCAGGCAAGTCCAATGAGATGAATTTCAACTGGATAATAATAAATGTTAGAGTCATGCTCTGACATTATATTTTTAAATGTGTGCTTTTGTGCATTCTTGTGCACAGAGATGGTGGGGAGTGGTGGTTAACGGATAACTCACTGGGAGGCCGAAGAGCACTGACCCGTGTGCTTGCACCAAATCCTGGTCCCTAGTGTTTACTTCCTTTATGTAATAATCTTTCTGTATTCAAAAAAATCATGTAATGTCTGTGTTTTATTCCCCTCCCTCTGTAAAATAGAGAGAACTAAAAAAAAATAGTACTTACATTATAGAGCTTGTGTAACTATTAAATGACCTAGTTTACATAAAGCTCTCACAAAAGAACCCAGAATGAGTGTCCTATTTATTTTAGAATTTGTCTAGTAGGTTTTCTGGAAGACCTCCTATGCAATAAAAACAAAACAAACAAACAAAGAGCCCAGGACTTGTAGATAACATCACTTAAGTATCTCCATTCTCATATCTGAGAGACCTCAGATTCAACAACACGCCCATAGCAGAAACCACAATCTTCCCCTTGCCTGATCTTAGGATACTACATACCTCAGTGAATGGCTCTACCATTCCTCCAGATGCACAAGTCAGAAATCTAACTATCATCCCCAATTCCTCCCTCTCCCTCAGTCCCCATATACAGTCCATCACCAATTCCCACAATATCACTTCTAAATACCTCCTAGGCCCATCCAGTCTTCTCCATCGTGCCCCTCCTCCCAATTTTCATCCTAGCCACCCCACTCCTTCCTGGACGACTACAGTGGCTTCCTAACGAGACCCACCACATCCATTGTTACCCTTGCCAGGTGATCTGTTCCTCACATTACAGCAGGATTTGTTTTTCAAACACAAATCTGACCACATCCCCTCTCTATTTGAAACACTTAATGCTTCCCCATTGCTCTTAGGATAAAGAACAACATTTTTCACATGGCCTGTGTGGCTCCCTTCCCATCATCTGGCCCCTGCCCAGCTTCTCCAGATCTGTGTTCTTAGTGCTCCAGTGAGCAGGCCTTCTTTCACCTCTCCAAATACGTCACGTGTTCTCCCATTTAGGGACTCTGCATATGCTATTTCCCTGCTCGAAATGCTTCTTCCACCTCCATTCAGCTTGTTAACTCCTACATCTCCTTCAGATCTTAGCTTGTCACCATTTCCTCAGAAGGCCTGCCTTGACCCCACTATCTAAGTCAAATGCTTCTTTCTGGTATAGATTCTCATGATACCTTTTACCTGTGCACCATAGCATAGCTGTAATAAAGTTACAAGCTGCAACTTAACATTTGCTTGCGTAATTTATAAGATAATGTGAAACTTCTCCTAAGCAGCTCTCTGCAATCAGGGACCCTTCTCATCCAACATGGTATTGCTAGTAGTTGATTACCTATCATGCATAGTAGATGTTTAGTACATATGAATTGAATGAATGAACAAGTGAATCAATTATAGATGGATGGGAGATGAGTATGAAGATATAAAACTATATTATTAAAGCTTTTTTCCCCCCCCAGAAATTGGAGAAGTTAAAAGAGTTTATAAGGGACAAGTAGGAGTGTTTGGCTCTTGACTGTCCTGAGGGGATAGCTGGGAATTGGTAAATCTGGGATAGACGATGGGGACAGGAGAAAGTATTAAGGAAAATGATGTGTAACTTGGAAGAAAAGGAGAGCAAATTTCATGACATCTTTGTATGAAACTATAAGTCCAGGAAAATGATTAGAAAGTAAGAAATTCTCTATTATTGTCCTATATAATAATCACAAAATGATCAAAGTATATTTCAAACCATTTTTACTGTTTAAGAATGAACAAGTAAAAACGTTTAGTTAACCTTCTGTATAGCAACCTTATTCCTTAATGTTAAGTGTCTATCACGTGCAATGCAGAGTTTTTACATCTATTGACTTTTATGATTAAAACCCACCTAAAATGCTCTATTTATATATCAACAACTATTTCTTCATTTTCAGTGGCAATAAATTAGCCAACAGTCTTAGAGATGCTAAACCCACTGACTCTTGTAATTAATACAATGTTTTAGGTCTAGGTATTTACTTTGATATATTAGTAAGTGCTATTTCCCTGTTTAATTAGAAGCATTTCTTCACTGAAGTACTATAGAATACTCTGAGGAGTAGCAGATAACTGAGATGTACCAGCAATTCGATAGTAACAGATTAATTGATAATTAAGTTTCTATTGGTGATCAATCATCCATTTGCAGAGATAGCCAGAGCTAAGGGAATCTGCTTAAAGGAGCAAAGACCAATTTTAAATTTAAACCCATTTGAAGTATTCCATTATAGAGGTGGCAGTGTTACATTGTAAAGGTCAGGTTTCTGTGATTGTCTTGTTTCTTCTTTTGTTAGTGTTTCTTTATCTCTAAGTCTAGGTGACATCCTGGGAACTTTAAAGACTCAAACTTGACCTGGTGTATGGCGCTACCAGAGATATAATGGATTCATTGGGATATAGAAACAATTTGGTGGGTGTGAATGAGAGTCTTTGACCATAAACTAGCAGCTTTTTATCAACAAGAGCACAGGAATTATTTTATCATCTTTTATCCCCAGGGCCCTGTATTGTGCCTAGCACACAATAGGCATTTAATGACAGCCTGCTGAAAAATTAGTGCATCTGCAAAGTCACCAGGGATAAAGCCCATTTGCCTACTCAGTTTGCTTTATGGTTGGTTTTGTTGAATGGGGCAAGCAGAGGGATGAAAAGGAGATGACCCCTAAGGATCTCCTCAGAGAATCTGCAAGCTTGTAGGAACTTGCTGATCTTTTGTAAGTGGAGGGAGAGCAATACAACCAGAACTTTAGCCTCTATGCACCTATTTGCACACACGTAAGGCATAAATGTAGAACTCTGTATTAGAGTTAATGAAATATTTATATTCCACACTTCGAGCCTTCTCCTTCAGAACAGGAATTAGTGAGATCTCTAAATACTACCTTCTCAAGAACTAATAGGTTAAATTATGTCTCTATTGCATCCCCCAAGAAAATGTGTAAATATAGAGACACTGCACAATGTTGGAATAGGATCTACAGAACTTCTTGATTTTGTGTGGTTTACAGCTAAAAAATAAACATGTCAGTTTCAAGTGGCATTCAAATTTCATAAGCCAGGGGACTCCAACCTTTTCTTTTTCATTTTTCCCATAGCTGAGATCTGCAGAAGGAGGCACTAGCCCCTAGGAAAAAGTAACACTCCAGCATTCACTGCAGGAGAGGTGCTCCTTGTCTCTTCCTTTGGAGAATCCTGATAAACTCAATGATTGGGATCAAGGCATCAGGGACTGGCTTCCAGAGCTGCACAGTCTTTGAGCTCTAACAGTGGGACTTCGACTAACAGGGAAGCCTTGGATTAAGCTCTCAGTATCTCAGACATGAAGCACTGTACAAATATGACTACATCTCAGTCTGATTCACTATGTCCCTCAAAGATAATCAGTGAAATGTTTGCTGCTCCTTTGTGTAGAAAAGATGGGGTTGCTTTATCTCGGCACTTCACACACAGTTCCTGGATGTGGCATTTAGCGTGGGATTGGGGCCTAGCTGGAAGAACAACTACACATTTGCTGCCAGGGGTCTCCTTGCTACCTGTGCTTCCCTCAAAGTCAGGAGGTCTCGTGCCTTAGGGTAAAACTGAGCATCGCTGGCAGAAAGCAGTTCTCTGGGACAGTAGCTGCTTTGAGGAAGTGCAGAAGAGTCTAAAGAGCAGGTTTCACACCAGCACTAGGAGGGAACCAGCCTGACTCTCTCCTATGGTAACAAAGGGAGGAAAAAGGAAGGAAGGAAGGGAGGGAGGAAATCAAACTTTTTCCTGCACCCAGAATGTGCCAGGCACTGAGATAGGCATTTTCATGCACAATAAGACTCACAGCAGCCCTATGAGGTTTTATCACACTCAGTTTCAGGGAGGAGGAGACTCAGTGAGACGAGGGCTCAGTCACAGTGCCCAGTTCCCATTGGAGCAAGCATCACAAAACAGCTCTCCCTGTTGGCCAAACTCCTGAATTTCTTTTGCTTCTGCTTACTATTCTGGGCAATGTTTTGAGAATTGCACAATTAGAAAAATGGAAAGGACTTTCCAGATCATCTCATTTAACTTCCTCATTTTAAGGCTGAAATCAATCTTTACTTTCTAGATAACAGCAGAGATAACCACCAGCATTCTTTACTAATCAGCTTAGCTCTCAAATCTAGTTCTCCTTGTTACCTATTTTGGTTATGAACATACCGTGCTTGCATTTAGGTAACTCTGAAATTTCAGTCATCACCACCTCCTCTTTCTCTGGCATTCCTATGTTTAACCAGTCACTAAGTCCTGCTCAGCCCTGTCCACAGTCCTGCTCCTGGGCAGCCCTTCCAGCCACACCTGCACCCCTGGCTCAGCCTAGTGCTTCCTCACTGGCTTTCTGGTCTCCCACCTCTTCTGCCTTGAAGCAGTCTCAAGCTGTCATTCCCTTCTTCAAAACCTTAGTTGCTTCCCAAAGGCCTGCAGGAAAAGTCCAAATTCCTTAGTATAGCTTTTGAATCTGCCTTGACTTACCTTTTTAGCCTTTCCTCCCTTAAGGGGTAAGGCAAGGCGACTATCTAGAACATCCAGTGAATCTCGGAGTGGTTATCCTGAGTCAAGACCCTCCCATTTCTTGGGTCCTTGCACTGCTTTGGCAGCGGTGCTCACTTTCCACAATCATTGACACCCATTCCTTGCTCAGGCGATCCTGAGGTGAACTTGGCTCTTTTCTAAAATCTCTCTTTACGAGTTCGTTTGAATGACAGAGGTAATGTGCTTTATTGGCTGGGGAAAGGGAGATAGTGACAAAGAATAAGGTGGACACTATAAGGCTGCAGGAAGATATCATCTAGCTTGAGATCTCTGAGTCAAGAGGGAAACTCCATGCATCCAATAAAGAATAATCTCTGGGCACACACACGTGTAATGCAATTATTGGCAAAGGAAAGACAGACACAAGAATCACAATTGTTGTTTATCCACCTTTCCAGGAGGGAGAGGAATATCGCTAGGATGGGACATTCAGGGGATTTCAAAGGTAATATTCCCTTTTTGAGCCTGGTGGTAGAGATATGAGTACTTGTTTTATTTTATATATATAAAAATATATACAAAATATACAAATAGTATATATATAAAATATATTTAAATATGTATAAAATGTATATATACACACAACATATGTATATGTGTGTGTACATATATATACTGTGTGTGCATATATACATATACACATATACAGCGTCATGTGCTGCATAATGACATTTTAGTCAATGATAGACTGAATATACTATGGCGGTCCCATAACATTTTAATTTTTTTTTTTTTTTTTTTTTTAGAGATAGGATCTCCCTCTGTCACCCATGTTGGCGTGCAGTGGTGTGACCATAGCTCACTTGATCTTAAATGACAGGGTTCAAGTAATTCTCCCATCTTAGCCTCCCAAAGTACTGGGATTACAGGCATGAGCAACCACACCCTGCTAACAATATCACATTTTTACTGTACCTTTTCTAGTATATAAATATATAGGACATCTATAGATATATTTATATATTTATATCTATACTATATATATACTGGTATATCTAAATATATATTTGTATATTTATAAAGATATATTTATATCCACAAATACTTACCATTGTGTTACAATTGCCTACAGCATTCAGCAGAGTCACATGCTGTACATGTTTGTAGCCTAGGAGCAAAAGGCCATACCATGCAGCCTAGGTGTGTAGTTGGCTGTATCACTTAGGTTTGTATAATAAGTACACTCTACGATGTTCATACAATGGCAAAATTGCCTATTCACACATTTCTCAGAACGTAAGCACTGTTAAGCAATGCATAACTGTACATAATTCTTTCACATATATAAAGTATATCATAAGAAAAATAAATTTTACAACAAGGAATAAATGGAAAATGAGGATGTGGAGAGAGCCTATTAAGAATTTTCTCCAGTCCAACTCCTGATGTCTTAAGCAGTTTTGAAATATTTTCACGGCTTTGCTGAGCTCACAATTGTAATGTTACGTAACATTTGCAGAGTAGATTATGGTTTTCAAAGTACATTATCTCATTTGATCCCCTGAACAAGTCTGTGACTTGGGTTGGTTTTGATCATCATAATTTTGTAGATGAAGAAGTAAGATTCAGAGATTTGAGTCTATAAATATTAGAGTTTGAATCCTAATTGTTGATTTCAAATCCTATATTCCTTACACTACGTCATACTTCCGATGTATAGGCTCCTACAGTATTTCTGAGACCCACCCACACTCGAGGGATGCCTCAGAACCTGGTCTAAAAGAAGAGCAAGCATGCTCCTGTGACAGGGCTGTTTCTACCCCAGGGAGGCTTTGATGAGTTGCATGATCTTAGCATTTGTTCCTAGTGTTTAAGACGTGTTAGATACAGTTCTAAGCATTTTGCGAATATTAATTCATGGAATCTCAGAACAAGAAGCCTAGGAGGAAACAGAGGCACTGAGTGTTCACATTACCCTCAGTGCAGGGCCAGGACTGAGCCTAAGCTATCTGGCCCTAGGGTCTTCACCACCAACCTAATTGCACATTTTCTGTCTGTAAAGAGAGGGGTTGAGTGAGCTGATTTCGAAATTCTCTTCCAGCTCTACAGGTGGCTTCCCAAAGCTTCCCTTGCTGATTTTTTTTTTCGACTCCAAGGAGTCAAAAAAACTGTCATCAGTCTGTTGTCAGAACAAATCATTGCTTGGGATGTTTAGGTGACCAAATGAGTAAACAATCACAGTCTTCCAACCACTACAGGCTGCCCCCAAATCTAGATAGATTCTGGATTCTATAGGAAGTTTTTAAAAAGCATTGAGCTTTTTAAGGCTTCTCCACTTCTAAAATAATTATACGACTCTAAGAACCAATGGTAAACATCCTGTTCTATCTTTTTTTTTTTTTTTTTTTTTTTGAGACGGAGTCTCGCTCTTGTTACCCAGGCTGGAGTGCAATGGCGCGATCTCGGCTCACCGCAACCTCCGCCTCCTGGGTTCAGGCAATTCTCCTGCCTCAGCCTCCTGAGTAGCTGGGATTACAGGCACGCGCCACCGTGCCCAGCTAATTTTTTTGTATTAATAGAGACGGGGTTTCACAATGTTGACCAGGATGGTCTCGATCTCTCAACCTCGTGATCCACCCGCCTCGGCCTCCCAAAGTGCTGGGATTACATGTTCTATCTTTTTAAGAAAACTTGTTGCAAACTTGCATCCTTAACCTGAAGTCTTCTACACTGTCATAGAGTTAAAAGAATAGGAATTCCTCTACAATTTGTAAGCCTTGATGTGATACTTCAATTAATCTAGTCTTTATTTACCTTTCTATGAGTACTTGCCAAATATTGTTTTTACCTGAGTCAGTTATATAGCTTTTTTATAAAAAGGAAATTGAAGTGCTATAATATCTCAATATATTTGATTCAAAATGTTTCCCCTAGTTAACATTATGATGTATGCAGTGAATATGCAATTATATTTAATTCAGTGTAATTAAGGATGGGATATATTTAAAATAGTGATTCATTTAATTGATCTATAGGACAGATTTAGCTCATCTATAGATAATTTAAATCAGTCTTGCAGATAAAATTTTTAAAAAATGTACTATCTTGTCAAATCTTTGCCAGTTATATCACCTTTCTCTTCTCCTTGACCATGACTGAATTACCAGAAGCATTTGAATACACACTTTATTCATAATCATTCTTTGTACAAATTCTAGCTACATATAGTAATGGTTTTCTGGGAAACACATATTTCAAAATAGAAAGTCCCTCTTTGTCTAGAGCTTTTCATACAGTTGACTGAAAACTTAATTGCTTTAATTTCGGGAATTCTTATTTCCCTAAATTTCACTCATGTGTTTCTTTTATTAAGTAGAACTGGGAGAGAGGGTGGTGTGGAACTGACTGCACACAGAGGCACAGAGCTTTGAATTTCAGTGTCTGGCTCTATTTCTTACAGACATATTTTAACTCTTTACTATCTGTACTCGGACGCCTAAGATGTTGACACTGAAGCTAGAATTCTCTGTAAAATGCAAAAAAGAGCTCTCTGGCAGAGCAGGTCCTTCTCTTTGGAGTCCTCAGTGCACAGCCAGACCGTTAGGGTGACGTGGTCAAACCCTAAGAATCTGACCACGTTGTTTTGTGCTACGAAGGGGACTCCGTCTGATGTGCTCAGGGCACAGTTGAAAAGAAAGAGACTTCCTCAATACTTCTGTCTCCACTAACTCCCCTTAAGGGAGTAATCCTGCCTTACAGCTTCAATAACCATGGCCTGGAAGTTCTAGCAGGGGAGCAAAGCTGGGGGGCAGAGTTAAAGAGGCTTCGATTTCTTTCTGCCCTAGGCAGAGGGGGCATGCTCTGCGGTTGTGTGTACAGCCAGACAGCGGTGAGCACAGCATAAGCAGGCATCAGGCCAGCCAGCATAAGCAGGCATCTGGCTGAGCACTGGTGATTCACAAGGTGATGGAAGCTACTGTGGCTCTGCTCTCACAGCCTCGTGGTGATGACTTAACTGTACACACCCAGTGTCCCTATCTTCCAAGGACCGGCTCTGTCTCTGCAACTGCCTTCAGGCTATGTTTGAATACGCCATCGATGATATTCAAAGTCATCACTTTTCTCTTCAAACTGATTTCCTCTTCCAGCTTCCTATTTCTTGATGCATCAACAGCTACCCTCTCTGTAAGTTTGAGATCGGAACCATCTTTGAGTCTTTTCTTTATTGTTCATATTAATCAATGATTCTTTCTTTCTTTTTTCTTTTCTTTTCTTTTGTCTTTCTTTGTTTCTCCCTCTCTCTCTCCCCCTTCTTTCTTCCCTCCCTCCCTTCCTTTCTCTTTCTCTCTCTCTCCCTCCTTCCCTCTCTCCTTTCTTACTTGCTTCTTTGAAAGGGTCTGGCTCTGTCACCTAGGCTGCAGTGCAGTGACACAATCTTGCCTCACTGCAACCTACTCCGTCCTAGAGTCAAGAGATCCTCCCTCTTCAGCCTCCAGAGTAGCTGGGACTATAGGCATGAGCTACCACACCTGGCTAACTTTTGTATTTCTTTGTAGAGGTGGGATTTTGCCATGTTGCCCAGGCTGGTCTTGAACTCACAGGCTCTAGTGATCCTTCTACCTTGACCTCCCAAAGTGTTAGGATTACAGGCATGAGCCACCATGCCTGGCTGATTTTTATATACTTTTCTATTGGATTAAAGGAAATCACTTACATGGCCTCCTACACTCTGATTCCTTTGATTCTAGAATCTTCTTCCTTAAGCCCACTCCTACAACTTTTTAGTGTAATGCTCCCTAAACACCTTCTCAGCATGTCCTGTGACAACCATGTTAACCTAGCAGAGAAGGTGGGTCAGGAGTGGCCCTGCCCTTCCTAGCTGTGCAGCTTTTGGATTCCTAGATCTCTAAACCTCAGTTCTTCACTTGTAAAGGGGGAAAACACATACATATATAACAGATTTGTTTTGAGGCTTAAATGAAATGAATCCAGTGCCAGGAACATGTTAAATGGTCACTTCATTTAGAAGACCTACAGTAGGCTGAATAATGTCTTCCCAAAATTCATGTCCATCTGGAACATCAGATTGTGACCTTATTTGGAAATAGGCTCTTTGATATGTAATTAGTTAAGGATCTTGAGATTAAATCATCCTGGATTTAGTGTGGGCCCTGAGTTCAATGACTGTTGCCTTTATAAGAAGAGGGACACAGAGAGACACATGGTGGACTGCCACATAAAGACTTAGGCAGAGATGAGAGTGAAGCTGCCACAACCTAAGGCACCTGGGACACCAGAATTACAAGAAGCAAGGAAGGAGTCCTCCCCAGAGCCTCCAGAGGGAGCATGGCCCTGGCTGATGCCTGGATCTCAGACATCTGGCCTCCAGAACCACATGAGGGTACATTTCTGGTGAGTTGTTATGGGAACTCTAGAATACAATCATACCATGTGGCAGACTCTTCTAGGTGCTGAAGGATATGGTAGGAAATAAAAAAGGCATAAATCCCTGCTTAGTGCAACTAAACAGTTATTACTATCACTATTGCTGGTCTAGTGAGTCCTCATAATACCTATGAAGACAAAGTCCAATTGTTTAGATTAATGAGCCTCAGTTTTTTCATCTGTAAAATGGAAACACTCATACCTATTGTATAGAATTACTCAAGTTCATAAGTAAGGTCATCCATGGATCTCCAAAATTTGTTATCTGTCCACTATTATTTTACATTATTCTGTAATGCGGGAGTTGGCACATGTTTTTTGGGAAAGGGCTAGATAGAAAATACGCTGGTCTTTGAGGGCTACAGGGTCCCCGTGGCCTCTGTGTGTGTGTGTGTGTGTGTGTGTGTGTAACCAAGGGAAAATAATTTTTCACTTGTTGAGTATTTAAAATCAGGCTATTGTTTGTCAATCCTGGCAAATGCTTCTACCTGAGATCCAGTATCTACATAGGGAGACAAAAGATTGACACATACAATAGCTAACTAATGCAAAGTATAAGAACTCAGTTGATAGTTACATTCTGAAAACATTGTACTGGCAGTAAATCCTCTAAGAGTAGGAAAAGAATAAGATCCGTGTGGGCTTAAACAGCTGGAGAAGGCTCATGGCAGAGGTCGAAGTTGAGCCAGTTCTTAATGAAAGCTGGATTGGTAAAGAGAAAAGAGAGAAAAATACTTGGAGCAGAATATATCTTATGTATATGTGCGTATGGGTTTATAAATACATGCGTACAAATGTATTTAAATATAAATGAAATAAATAAATACTCTCTTCTTGGGGTATCAGCACAATTCAAAAGAATCAATTCTACAATGATATAGACTTTGGAATTCTAACTGTTAAAACTTTTGCTTCTTTATAATCATTTCCTAAGGTGAATCAGATCTGAAACAGACTATGTCCATGTGGTTTCGCTTAGCAGTCTTCATACTGCACTTCAATCATAGCCAGGAGTGACAGTGATTCATAAAGAAAATTGTTCCAAGCTAGGAAGGTTTTAATGCTTAGTGCAAAGAGATTTTTTGCTTTCCTCTACTTAGTTAACAGAAACCAAATTTCAATGCACTTACTCATGGAAGTATAAGAGATTTTCAGAAGGCACAGCACCAAATACCCTGTGCTAACAAATAAAACAGAAGTAGTTCTTCTTGGAGATAATAAGCCATGATCTGTTTATGTGCTTAACAGTGTCACACTCAACAGAAACAGGTTGATAAATGTATTCACGGAGGGCCAGGATAGATGAAAGATGGATGAAACAAGAGTCCTTCATTTGTGCCCCAATACATCGTTCAAGCTCATGACTATATTCTAGCCTGCCATTAATCCAACGGTCATGACCTCTTCTCCCTCCTTTCCATCTTGCCACCGTGGAGTGAGACGCTTTATTTATCTGCTCCCCTTGTTTCTGATAGGTCCTGTTTATCAGAAACCTCCATCAGTGGGCTCCCCTTCTCAGAGGCCAAGATTCCTGCCAGAGGTCCTTACCCACTGCCTCTACACCAAGGCCAAGCTCAGGAAAGCTTCTGTCTCTACCAAGCATGTACTTGGTGCCTATGAAGGCTGCCACTGGGATTAGGATTCTGTGGCCACAGGTAGGATGGTGTTGATAAAGAACTTTGCCCTTAACTTATTTTCCTTAGCCCATATATCATTTTCAACTTGGGATCATAGATTGGTGGCCAAGAGTGAAAATCTGTGGATTTCAAATGAAAGCTTGAAGGAGGTATCTCTAAAGCATTGTGTAAAGCCTCTCCGACAGACAGTATCACCCGCTTAAAGAGTGAGTGCTGTTGAAAGGCTTGAGGAAACTTTAAGGAGCAAAGAAAGTATTCCCTTTCTCTTTTTAATGACTTTAATTCTGTGTTCCAAATTTCGATTACAAGGCTCTGGAATTCCTATCTATTCATCCTCCCTATCTTGATCTTTCGTTTTCTTTTCATTTTTCTCCTTCTTTGTTCTTTGATCAATATTCATCGCAGACTGCTGAACAGAGAAGAGTGTGTGTGTGGGCAGGGCAAGGGCATAGGTAATAGTGAGTGAAACTCCCCGGTTTTTCTTCAGTGCTAATTTAACTCTTGAAAACTCCCCAATTCTATAAATTAGTTTTTAGAGATTTAGGGGAGAGCTGAAAAACCGTTTTATCTAAATAATTATTTTTATGAATCAACATTCTATTTATAGTAATATATTTTACATATAGGGCTCTGTCACACTTATTTGCTCATTCGATAAAAGTACATATTGTTCAAGCTGTTAAGCTGGATGCTGGGGCTGTGGAAATAAATGCCATAATTCATCCCCTCAAGGGGCTAACGTTGGAACCGCTGAACACATTACCACAGAGTATGGTAAGACACATGGTAGAAATAAGCAAAGAGTGCTACTGGTGTGCTCAGGAAAGGCAACAAATCCAAAATATGGGGGGCAGGGGATGAGGTGCAGGCTAGGGAAAATTTCCTGGGGAAGGAAATGCCTGAGTGGAAGTTTTAAAGAATAGGGAAAAAGTGTTAACCTGACAAAATGAGTGTTAAAGGGAATCTGAAGCAGACCAAGCTACATGTGTTAAGTCAGGGTTGTGGGGGAGGCTGATGGATTCTGGAAACTACCAGAATGACAGGTTGTGGGTAGGACAGGGTGGCAGTGCTGTGCTTGAGCCATCTCATAACAGTTAACAGAGCTAAGTGTGCACATCGCTTTCTCATTGTTTTTCAGCAACTAATGCTGTTTCAGTGGTACCTTGAAACTGGCTTGGTGGGGACATTTACACCACAGAAATTGGCAGTTAAACATTTACCAGCACATCACTGGGTGTGAAGGAAGACCAGGAAATAGTCGGGGACAAGGACAGAAACTTTTTAAATATCATACTATTATCCCTTAGATTATCTTAAGGTATGCAGACATACAAATAGGTTTGCTCTTAACAAAGACTACTTACTCCAGCAGCGGTTTGGAGACAAATAGATTGAGTGGCGATGTGGAGGAGCCAAGGAGGTCTAGTTTCATCTTATTGGCAACATTTTTCAACACACTAACAAAAAAACCTGTCTGGAATGATAACATACAATTTTCTGTTTCTGCTTTGTGTGTATAGAGAAGAAAAGAAGTAAAGATTTTTAAACTTCCTATTCACTATGAATGAAGCAGGTTTTATTTTGAAGCAGGAATACAAGACTGAATTAGATTATGCTAATACAGAGATCTGAGATAGAACAAATGATTGCCTGGAAATATTAAATTTCTTGATTAAGTAAGTGTTGTTAGTTGCTCCCAAACCAGCAGCTGGATAGAATGCTTAAGAAAGTCTTAAATGAGGCTGGAACACAAGAATGAGAAAGTCAACAAGGGTTAATGACGGAGCAAGGTTGTGTAAACTGTTACTTAATCCCAACTGAGGGTTTTCTGAGCCACTGGGGAATTGGGTTCAGGTTGATAGACAAGAATAAGGTTAGTAGGAAATACAGTATTAAATAAACAACAGTTCAATTTGTGATTTACCCGTACTTCAGAGTAGAAAAGGAAAGCTTTACTAATAGCAGGAAAGGTAAAAGGAAGCCATGCCAACACTGTTATTAAAATAATTGGCCAGCCATTCACTGGAACAGAGATTTTATTATACACTGGCAGTGAAAATTGAAAATGTGATTGTTTCTTAACTAGTTCTTGAACCACCAGCAAACGCAGTATTAACTAAGGTGCTGGGAGTTTTAACAGCTGGTTTCAAGAGCCAAGTGCAGACAGGGGAAGCTTTCATATCTAAAGATCAAATACTTAATTAATATTTACTTATGAAAATTTAGGTGTTTACTTTCCAAATCTTTCATAATCTCTCTTTTTTCATGAGTTCATCTGCATTCAATTGGATTGTTATCTTATTACCAGGGTTGTAAGACATCAAATAGCATATAGTTAACACCATGGTTACCCTAGATCTCACAATAATTTGGAGGTTTTTATTTTTAATAAGAAAACTTTCTTTTGTTAGGTGTGCAGAAGTCCTGGTGTACATTTTTGTGTCTGATCTGTAACTGTGCCACAAGTAGTAAACTCCAAAATTTCAATACTGCGATCAATTTGTTTTTCTGTGCAGAATCTACTAAAAACAAACAGAAACAGGAGACAGGCATGAAACAATTATGCTACCTACTCAGCCTAAAAAATGTAATCACTACTCATGTCTCATGTTTTTTCTTAAGCATTTGGTTTTAAAAAAAAATCTAGACAGAAAATCTCAGAATTTCAAAATTTACCATAATATGACATTAGTTTTCAAAGCAGGCATATATAAAGCGGGTCCTCTTTGTATATGTCAATAATCTCTGCTTTGATCTTTTGAAATTAATTACAAGGTTTACCTACTTTATTAAACTACTTATATATTACAAATCATTTTGCAAATATCGACTAATATCCTTAATATTGGTCCAGTAACAGAACTGATCCTGGTGCTTTGCATGCCCAACTCTACTTGAATCAATGCCTTTCCTATAACAGTTCTGAAAGTGAGAGTGAATTTAGTTGAGAGAAAGAAACATTGCTCATTGCTTTCCACACTGGCTCCAGATAAACCCAATGTAATTGCTGTTTTTCACATTAGAAATACTTCTCAATTACTCTTACTAATACATTTATTCATTCTTGTTTATCATGATGTTGGAGCCACAAATAAGTTTACATTTATCAAATCATCAGTTAGATTATATCCTATTAGAAATTCATCTTCTTTATTCATTTAATTCAGTTCCTTAAGCCCCAGGATCACCTAATTTGACCTCATATTCACCTCTATTATTGTACTTTAGAACATTTCCAGAGTCTTGGACCTTCTCATATTATTGCATATATGAGTAAAAATAGTCTCACTTTCCTATTATTTTTCCTGAGGTTGTTTGTAACCCCTATACACAGTGTACTCTTGTAAACAGTTTTTTACACTCAAGATTCTGCTCGCCTTACTGGAAAATAAATAGTCGTCTGCCTGTAATTATAGCCTTCAGGAAGGGGCAAGCCAGTGACCTCTCTGACTTGTAGGCACAGGAATAAGCCCTGAAGCCTCCTATTACCTTGGAAAACACCACTTCTTTCTTGGCCAAGCAAAAATAAACAAAATGAACACAAAGAAAGGTGAATATCTCTTTTGATGCCTCACACATCTTTTTACACCTGCATTTCAAATCTTCCTGGTCTGTAGAGATGACTAAAACAATACTGCTTACGATACAGTCACACTTCAGCAATTCAGATGGTCTCTGATTATTGTATGAACACATAGATTTCTTTTGAGAAGCCAAGTTTTTATATCAAATAAAATGAACACTATTGTCTATGATTTGCAAAGCACATGGTTAGGTACAAAGAGGCAGGACAAAGTGCCTGCCCTACAAGACATAAACTTATTTAGATATTTGCATGATTAAATATACATAGATCAACAGGATTAAAATGACAGAGAAAGGCAAAATATGTCTGTAGGTAAAGATGAAGGCATTGCCTATAAACCGGAGTGATATAAAGATGGCACTAACTGGAGAGCACTCCCTTGTACATTCATAGGTGCTCATGATATCCTTGTGAGCACTTGTCTCTTCTTTGGCCCTCCATGCACATGATTCTCATGAGAAGGAAATGGTCTAAAAATGGATGCAATTGTGCAGAGCAGAGTACAGTGCACAGAAGCAGAAAGACAGTGTGACTTGGGATCACTTCAATATCACATTCCCATGATTTCTATTAATGCTTATAATTCTGATAATTTCAAAAGAGCTTATTTTGTGTGTTCTCAGATTCTCAAGTTTTTCTTGGTCATTAAATGTATTGGTAACAGAGCAATCCCCTCCTCCCCCAAGAGGAACATGTACTTCTGACAAATAGGGTCCCAAGTGCTGGTCATAGAAGGAAGAAGAGGGAAACAAAGAAGAAACAGCTTGGTCTGTATAAGAAATAGTGATTTTTCAATGAAGCTGCTTAAGGTGACAGGCCAGGAAAGGCAGTGAGTGTGAGCACAGTCTAAAGTATGTTCTTAGTTTCTAGTAATCTACATATTATTATCTTCATATGAAGAAAAACCACATCACAAAAAGTAACTTCATTTAGAAATCAAAAGAATTGTTTAAACACATTTACAGCTAGTTATTTTAAGGCAGGGAATGTTCTAAAAAGTTAAATTCTCCAGCATCGTACTACTTCTTGTGATGTTTTTCTAAATGTAAGATAGTATGTACTAATGACCACAACCCACTTAAGAAAGCTGATTAAATGTAGCAGCTTGTAGTTAAGATGTAAAGCTTACGAAATAGGTAATGACTATTAGTTTATATATTTGTCCATGTACTAAAGACATATTGCTTTTTCTAAAGTTTAAAGGTTTATATAAAAGTTAGCTTCCACCTCCTCAGTATAGCCTTTTGTAACTCGACTACCAAATTTAGATATTCCCTCTCATTTGCATTCACAGATGTTTATTTCCCTCACAGCATATTTCATAAATTATCATGATGTATTTGTTCATTGGTATGACTGAATGTTTACTGTCATCTTCACTAGTCTATCTGCTTCTTGAAGACAGGTACAGTAGAGCTCATTACGATGAGCTCATTATGAGCTCTACTGTACCTGTCTTCAAGAAGCAGATTTAGAGATTAAATATTATTAAATATTTAGAGATTAAATACTATCAGGTTTAGAGATTAAATAAATGTCTGCTGAATTTCTTGTTGAATCTTGGTTACATGAATTAATCCTTTTCTCTGTCTCCTGCTGAAAACAATGATTACAAGGTTTTTGCCCTTTTATGCACTAAATAAAATGGTTAGGCTTCTAGCACTTGGCTTAAACTAATAAGATGAAAGAACAAGCAGGTAATGTAATTAGTTTAAGATAAATGGAAAATATTGCACATTTTATTGTCAAGATATTTTTAAGAGATATTCGTTTTCACTATTGACTGCTACTGCATTAGTGCTTGTAATCTCCTTAGTGCATTAGCACTAAATACTATTGATTCAACCAGAGCTAACAGACCAATTTCATCTTTGCATTTTCCTCATTTCCTGAGCATGACTTCACCTATAGTTTAGTTAGCGGACTGATTGCTAGATGTAAGTGTTAACTGGGCATTTTAAATTTAAAACATCATTAGAAAATTTAATATCATACAAATTTACTTTTCTGATATACAGACACAAATTCTAGCTAATCATGAAGAACTACATATTTTGAGAAGATGACTCAACAAATTTAATTTTTATAAAATCAGCCCTAGAAGAGAATGCTTTATGAATCAAAAGTAACCTTAATTCACTTCTTTTACCTAGGGCACAATTTGAAGTATCATCTCCCATTTTAACGTCCTTGGACTCATGAACATTTTGGTGATTTACCCAAATAAGACAAACAAAGTCAGACTTTACTCGGAATTCACAATGTATTTTTTTTGATTCATAGTTATACTGTTCATAAATCATTTTTCCCCACTTGTGATCACCAAGAATGGTTAAAACAAAGCTTTAGTCTAAATTAGCATGCAATTGCTAGACATTTTTCTTTCCTCTTGTGGGAAGACGGAAGAATATTTTTGAAGCATATATGGGTAACTACACTTTGTCTGCTCCAACACTTGCCTAGGTCTGGGGTGAAGTGCAGTAAACTGCTTCCCAAGGCAGAGCGAGGCTTTTAGAATCGGAAGTCAACATGGCTCAGCAAGTAATTCACATGCAAATGAACCTGCCTGGAACATTTTAGTTAGAAAAAATATGTAATTAGCAGACTGGAATATATCCAGGATCCTAGATTCGCTTACCACATTTGCTATTTAAAAAACAAGGGAAGGAGTTTTAATGACTTCAGGACTAGCTGAGCCCTTGGTTACATTTTCCTGATAACGAGCACTTTACAGTCCTCCCTGGGCACTGAAGATGTGACTTAGGGCACATATCTGGGCTTTGAGTCATTCCGAACTCTGTGTGCCCACTGAATCAGTATCTGTGCCAATCCATGAATAAGCAGTGGCAGAAATTTCTGGAGGGTCTTCTATCCAAATTCTGACAGGTCCCCATTTTTCTTATTAGACTGGGGAGATGCAAACATAGGGTAGGATGGCCACTGATAAGGCAGAAGTCTGAAGTAAGGATGTGACACCCAAAATGTGAAACAGTATTCAGAGTAAAAAATCCATTATTACTCAAGGAGGTTCATATCCTTATCAATGCAGCATCCCACATTTTCCCAGAGATTTCTAATCATGTTTATGGCAATGAAAATATCGTGTCAGAGTTGTGGATTCAAAGTTTTAAATTAACATTTGGGCTTTACAAAAATCAACTTTAAGATTTATTTCATTTTGTACAAACTTTTTACTGTTTGAGATACCAGTTTTACCAAATGAATCTCCATGTAGAAATCAACTACATAAATAAGACACAGGTCATAATGCCACCTGCTCCAAAGGACATTAAGAAGAATGTTGAATTAATTTAAAAGGCATGTGGCATAGTTAACGCTTCATTCCCCAGATGAGTGAGAGATATATTATCAATCAAATCATGAATTAATGTAATCCACAGGTAAAACCTACCCACAGTTTTGGTGACAGTTTCGGCATTAATTGTGTTCTCTTGCTATTAGCTTATAAAAACATCCTGCCTTTGCCTTTTCATCTTTCCTGGGGTAGAGAGACCTGTGAATGAGCCAGCAGGAGGAAGGGAAAAGGCAAAAGGAATTAGTGGCTCATTCTGTCACATGTTTTCTAACACTCCCAGGGTGTGTCCAGTGATCTCAGGGGGTGTTACAAAATTCTGGAAAGAAATTAATTTTAAATTTATTTTAATAAAGTAATGCAATATGCCACTTTTCATGGAATGAGTTATTCAAATAAAGAAGTTAGGAAGCAGTGAATCCCTGAGCCTGGGAGAGGATGAAGTAGTGTTCTAGAGAAGAAAAAGAAATCAAATGTAAAATTAATAACCTTTTACTTACAGTTTTAAAAAAGTATATTGAATCTTTGTACCTCAAGGGCTTTCTTTCTTGCAAGATTTTGCTTTGGTAGCTATTACATTTGGCATATGGCCAAGATACTTAGTATTTAGGTTTGGAAGACTGTCTAATATTAAGAATGAAGAATCCTTAACAAATTTTTCATATTGAATAACATTTTCTCATTTTTGAGCACAATAAGTAAAAAACTCTATACTCTGAGTTCACATTTTTCATTCCTAATACAAAATACATTCTCTTGAGAGTGCTAGATTGTTTAAATAAGGCATGCCAAGACAGTATAATTACATGGATGCTATTTGTAACACTGACTCCACATTCACAGTTCAAGTGGTGTGGGAGATTATAGATATATGGCCTAGAAAAGTTATAAATCTTTGTTTATTTTATTAAATATTACTAGACATGCCCTGAGGATGACAGATCAATAATGGTCCTTGTGGTTTCCTGATGGAAGGCTGCAATTATTTTCTTCCATTACAACTTAAATGTAACTTGATTTTACTCATCTATCATCTTTATAATCATAATAAAGAAACATCACTGTATGTTTATTTTTCTGCCTGTTCCTATTATTTCTTGTTTGCATCTTGTTTTGATTTTTGTCCTCCTTAAAAATTGTTCTAATCACTTCGCTTTATTCCTTTGATGGCTCTAAGTGGTGACCCTTTAACTTTGGCATTCTGTGAAACGGAGATGGAAAATTACTACCTTAAGTTTCCTTTATTTTGGGAAGAAGTTGGCTACTCTTTGAATTTGAGTATAAATGATATTTAAAAACAAGGAAGCCTGATACAAACAACCTACGAGGTTGACTTTTTCTAAAACTGCATTATCTGCAAATTCTTGAATACAAGATATGACAAAGTACATAACAGTAATATCTTACATCATGGATAGTTAGGATTCAAAGTGAGAGGAAGGAGAACAACTTATACCTTCTAACTTGACTATAGCACAGTTTTGATTCAATTGTCTTTCTCTCCATCCTCTGCCCCCTCAAACTACCATCATCCCTCACCCCATCTTTTTTTTCAGAACTATTAAATCTTAACAACAACGTAACACAAATTAAGCATTATGGAAATAGGTAACTCACAACAGTTAGAGAGGGAAGTGAAAGACCCATATAAGTAATAGAACCAGAATGTGCCCCTTCCAGAAAATAATCAAATCATTTGAATTTGCCTTTCTTTACACAAGTATTCTTTAGCATAATAGCTGCTATTTATTTTGTGCCAAGGACTAAGTTGGGACCTTTTACAAACATTATTAATATACTTGTCAATACAATAGTCCTGCATGCAGGATGACGAGTTTGGAGTTTAAATAATGCTCTCATAGCCATCCAGGTAGAAAATAGTGGGGTTCAGATTTGAACCCACATCTCTGACTTTAGTCTCCTTCCATTAGGTCATACTGTCTCCCAAAGAGCTAAATTTATAGTTATCTTATTGTGCCAGATACTTCATATACATTACCCCAAATTTTCACAAAACCATGTGAAGTAGGTATTGTTATCTGTATGTTACCAATGAGACTCAGGCTCCAAGGAGTTAGGTAATGTGTCAGAAGTCACATGGCTGCTATGCAGTAAACCAGGACTTCCACCAGGTGTGCCTGGCACCAAACGTCATGCTTTTCCCCTTCACTTGATCCATCATCGGTCATTAAGGTGATCAAGATGTTGGTGAAAATATTTGCTACAAGTCTTTCAAATGCTTACCTATAGAGTAAAACTTTGATAACAGAACTGCAAGAAAAGCAGTGTCATGTGTTAATTGTATTTTCTGAAAGGTGAGAGTATTTCAAGAACCCTTTTCTAATTTCAACTTTAATTAGATTTTCTTCTAAAATGTACTATTCTACTTATTTTAATAAATATTCTATAACTTAGGGAACAGGATCTTTGCTGATTTGGGGACTGAAAAAAAATTCTCTTATTCTGTATTGGTTCTCATTTGTAGGAGATTGGGCCAATGTGTACTGATCCCCGTTTTTTTCCTGAAATTGTCACATTAATCAATCCCTTATATGTAAGAGACTGTTAGAGCTTCCACAGTATTAAAATTAAATTCCACTTAATTTTAAGCAAGTTTGTGAAATTTTTACTACTGCTTATCCTCAAATAGAGATGAGGGTTCTTTTCTCCCTACATATGGGTCTGGGTCTTTACAAAGCCTCCATCCATATTATGGGATAATTTTCTCAATTATTTTGAATAATAATGTGCTGTTTAGAGAATATGCATTAGCCTAAAACAACTTCAATCAATACTAATTTAGGATGCTTATAGAGGTTGATTGATGAATAGGTAAAGGAGGAAGTAAAGATATTTAAAAAGATTTAGTAATTATTTGTGGGTGTATAATCTCATAGTACCCAGTTTTGAAAGTCACTGTAAACAAATTCTTTAGAATCACTTTCAAAAGCAACATAAAAAACAGTCACATTGTGAGGATCAAGAATATATTCTTATAGAACAACTGATACAATCAACAACATTTGTATTCTATAAATGGGCACCTGTGGCTTGAGATAAGTTTCGAGAAACAGCATCTTATGTGGTGACAAAGAGATCTGAAACACAAATGACTTATGGGTGAAGATGACAAGCACTGGGAATTATCGGATGACTCAAAAGAGGGCTTTTGTGATGTCATCAATATGAGAAGATGCACGTGAAGAGTTTGCATAGACATATTTCACTAAATGTGAGACTGGGAAAAGCAACATGATATGTGATCCTCAGTAAGCAAGTCAGGCCTGGAACACCTGCTAGACCCCTAAAATGTAAAAGGCCCTTCCCTGGCACTCCCATTATCTGACTCTGTGATAGAAATGCTGTTTGCACATGGTGGAGAGCTCAAGGGGTGCCAAAAAAATCCCTCTTTCGGCAACGTGTCAATTCTGAGGACTGTGCAGAAACCTGAGTGGAAAGTTACTGCTGCAGCTTTCTTAACCTTGTCCAGAGTACACAAGAGTCCCTTTATAAATGTGTTAGAGATGTTAAAAACAAAACTACAATATGTTTATCTTTTCACCAAACTTTATGCCAAAGTAAAAACTCAGTTCCAAGAAATTATTAAAAGGGTCACCTGATTTCTGGCCAAGTAAATCTGCCAAGACAAAATGGAGTCATCTTACTGCTTGAGAGTCCTCCTCAACGGCTTTGATCTTGTAATCCTTTTGTTTTTTTGTGTGATGAATGGTTCTAGGTGCCTTCGTTTTGGCATTAAGCTAGGAAATGATTATATGCTCGTTATTGGAACAATCTGAGGTCTTCTGTGGATGGGGTATACGAAGAGAGAGAATATGTGTAGTCTCAGTCTCAGAAGAAGTTTGATCTTTGTAACCAGAGAAGATAAACAGGCAAATAAAAAGAGGAGGTTTGAAGGTATTTGTCTGTGGAATTTGGCCAGTGTAAAAGTTGGCTTCCTTCGTAAGAAGGAAGTTGGCAAGTTCCATCTTGTTTCCCACAAGAATTTTTGTGATGGGAGTGATAATGGTTTCAGGTGTGGCTACTGCATTTTGGGCATTTTTCCTGGGCGATAAAACTGACCTGAATTTCATTTGATAATCCCGTCTCCTTGTTTCCCTTGAAACACTAAAAAAGGCCAAGGGGTTGGATAAAATTCAGATGTTTTGAGAATTTCTAGAATTGTTAAGTACTTTTACATCTAAGAGTTGAAATATACAAAATTTTTAAAATGAGATGTCAATATACCTTTATGAAGTCTCTTTTTTTCTTGCCCTACCCCTCTTTTTAATTTTTAACAAAACAAGATTTAAATAGAAAATTTATGTGCTCTAGGAGCCCTGGGGGAATTCCTAATAGACTCTTTTAAAACTTGTGTCTCAAAATCAACTTATTAGATGCAGAAAACTATCTTCTCTGTAATACTATTAATACTACATTTTTATTTCCTAATCTCAGGTTTCTGAAAATCATTTTGTTTGCTTTCATTCTTTTGTAGTTTCTAGTAAAGAAAAGGGATAGCTTCACGAGGAATTCTATTGCTTCTTTGCAACATATATTAAATGTGTGCAGGGGGAAATAAGTCTTAGTTGGAATATATGTGCATGTATGTTATGTATATTCATAGACTACTTTGGAAAAGAGAGGAAGGAAGCTTTGTTTTTAGTTCACCAAAAGATGAACTGACTTTCTTGGAAGTGTTTTCCTAGCATCATACAAAAGTTAACTACAGTTTCCATCTAGAGAAGTATCCCAGACATTTCAGCAGAAGACAACCAAATGTTTCTGGATTCATATGCCCTTACCCCTCAGCAAATTATATACTTCATGCTATCAAGGACGTATTTAATGTTCTTTCTGATTGCAATGATAACCTTTATGTCTTAGACTGAAAACTGCTAAAGTGAGTGAGACATACCTTTTCAAAGTCAAACTGTCTTTATAAAAGCTATACTATTTGTTTATTCAGTTATGATCATAGTCAGGTCCATATTCCAAATCTGGCCCAATACAAGAAACTCAAAGCCACAATAAACACTCAGTTTGGTGTTCTCCCTCTGGCACCAGATGATCAACTGATTAGCAGGAAAAATTCTCCAGGTTTAGCTGGTAGCTGTTACCATATTTAAATCACAGCACAAAGAATATCTCCAATAGCTCCTATGAAAATACCATTTCATATAAGTATAAATAATCATGAACCAAAATATTTATGCTTATAAATGTCAAATACCAACCAGGAACATGCCAAGATACAACTTGGTAGACACAAGTCTTTTCCAGAAGGAAGTACATGATTAAAGTCAAGCTCTGAAGGAAGGATTTGAGAGCAAACATTTCCTCTCTACTTTTCCAGGTTATTTAGAGAAGTATACTAGCTCATTTAAAAATGTTTTATTTATCAGCATTTCAGAAGAGATTTTTTAAAGTTAAGTTCCTTTATCAGTGAGAGAATATAATCTCATAAGAAACAATTCTTTAAAACCTACAAATTAGCTTGAGTATATTGTAAAGGTTGCAGAGATTATATAGAAATGTCAATCATTATGTTTTACGGGAATTGCTGTTGTGATAAAATCCACATAAATCTGATCCAAACTACAAAAACTTCTATGAGAAATAACTTTAATATAATCTGATATGTCACAAACACGCAAGTCTGAATTGTAAAAATATATTTTCTTTTAGTTACCATATTACCTTCTAAAGACATAATTAAGGTGTAAATGAAGATTCAATTTCTAAATTTTCTTGGAAAAAATCTGCAGCTATTTTAGATAAATACCACTTACCCAAGCAAAAAAGAAGTCCTGGATATTCTTTTTGAGGCTGATACTTATTCTAATTTAAACCTCATGGTTTGTAAGTGGGGAACGTAATGTGACTTACCCTATTAAAACAGTGCTCATGATTGGGTCCATAAAAATGCTGGAGACATCTCACGTTGTTTTTGTTGACGATCTTGTTGAAGAAGTCATTGACATATTTGATAGGGAATGCACACACGGCAGATCGATCCATTGGTTCGGCAGAATCTGGCTTGCTTTGTGCAAACACCCCGAAGAGAATGTCATCATTCAGGCTGGCTCCTATTTGCCTCGCAAGTTGGGCCCCAGGCTTGCTGACATATGCAGCCTGAAGGATATTAAACACTTCCTTTTTCGTGGATCTCTTTTTTCTCTTTTCTGTGAGAATACACTCCAGAGGCATTTCCATGTAGGAATGCAATGCAGAGTTTATGGAACAGAACCTGATTATTCTCGTGTGAAAAGTCTGAGCATTTAGAGTCTCCCTTTGGACCGTCAAGAAGTAAATAAAATTGTTGCTTTCAAAGGCATGGACGTACTTAATGGGGTAAGAATCTCTGAACTCAGGTAAAACATCAACGTAGGACTGGTCCGTCAAAAACATAAAACCATCTTTTGTTTCCTTTAGCCTTCTCACTGATATCGAATGCAACGAATGATCTGGGAAATAAGAAGAATTTATGGTATTGCCTACAAAGAAGTTGAGGAACCGGTGCTTTACAGATAAAAGGACTTTGGTTCCCAGGGCGCTCACCACGCAGTCAGGACACTGGCTGGGCTCTTCTGTCTGCGGGGAGAATATGCAGTGAACCTCCGACTGAATGTCAGCAGTATGATTGTGGGGAAAGACGTGTCGCTGGCAGGTTCCTCTGTTGACGCTGCCACAGCTAATGAGTTGGTCATCATAGTAGGTGTCGACAACCAGAGCCATGTTGATGTTATCTTTCCAAACTCCTCCTGATAAATTGGCTTTGCTGCTGCAGTCCTGACATGGGAAACAATCTGGGTGTTCCAGCACAGGCCCCGTCCTGTGCTCAGCAACCTTCTGAAGGTCTTCCTCATTTAAAACATAAATGTAGTTAGTGGCACCAAGGAAAATGTGATGCTCGTGTAGAATGACATTCTGGATGGGTGTTTCTGCAGTGAAGTTGGGAAGCTGATACTTCATATTCACATTCATCTCGGACTTCGTTAGTGCCTCTTTACACTCCCCATTGCTCCTCTGCACCAAGGTAAACAGGAGCAAGAGGATGCCAGGTGCAAGCACAGCAGGGGCCTTCATTGTGAGAGGTTTATCTGTCAAAACAAGTTCAAGGCAAGAGAAGTTCAGTTGTTAGAAACAAAGAAGAGAAAACTGAAGGACCTATACCATTTAAACTATCAGAAATAAAGCTTCCCAACTGGACTTTTACATAGAAGGAAAACAAAAACTCTAGCCAATTTCACATAAAGATGCATTGTGCGGTCGGACATGACTCCACATAGTTTAATTTTAGGACTCAAGGCATGAACGAATAATTTTAGAGAACCATGAGATGCAAACAATGTTTTGTATTAAGGTTGATACAGTAACTAAGTTAGACTCATTCAGCAATGAAAGAAAAAACATAGCGACTTTCTTTCTTAACCCCTTGCTGGTTGTTTAACGCGGTTTAATAACTGTAGTTAATGACTAGGTTGGTATTTAAACTTTCTGTTAGTCAAGTAAAGGAACTGCGGTTCAGACTCATTTATTCTAGAAATCACAGCAGGCATTGTTTCCTTGGGAGCATGTAGAATTACTAGGCTAAATTTAGCTTCCTTTTGGAAGAAAACAATCATAAATTCTAGAAGCAATATGAACACATGCTGTTTATAGGATTTTGTGTGGAGAGGAAAGGTATGGTTATAATTTGGCTATAGTTAACCTATTGTTTCAGACAGACAAATGTTTAATGTAAGATCACTGGGAACTGAAAAACAGCAGGCTGAAAATGTATAAAATAAAACATAATCTTCAGAACTAAAGTCCTAGAACTACTTCTCAGGAAAAACAACATATTTTTCATTACCAAGTCAAAAAGCTATTTAGTAAAAAGAACATTATTTTAACATTCCATTGTATGCATATAGACAGTATTTCTATGAGGAAATGTGAGTGGGCTTGTTATTCAGTTTTTAAAACTTAAAGTGCCTAAGTTATAAACATTGTGAGTTCTACTTCTCGTAATTATAGACAGGGCAGTAGGTTGGAAAGAATGAATAGAAACTAAATAGGTATGACTTTTTTAATAGCATAATACTGATGGGACAGAGGGAGCCTCTAAAAACATGCTAGGCATTATGACTGTGCCAAAGACTAACCCTGGATCTACAAAACCACATCAGAAATCACTGAGCAGCTGGTATATGCAGGGCTCTGTGCTGGCACTATGGGAAATGGGACATAGCCCCTGCCCTTCAGTGAAGCTGCAATGTGGCTGAGTGATAACACATATATGCTGATTATTGTGGCACTGTACGTGGCATTACAGTACTCTGCATAGCACAAACCAAAAGCTGCAAGTGTTAAGGGAAAAAGGCAAAGCCTGTACTTTGGATTATTATGATCATGAGAAATAGAAACAAGTTCACTATGTTGTGAGGTCCAGGAGAGCAAGGACAAGGTCTATTTGGGTCATGATTGTATACCAAGTACCTGGTACAGTGCCCGAGCTGTAGGAGGTATTAAACAAGTATACATTGAATAAATGATGAATAAAAATTAAGCCATAAATTCAAAGCTACATAGCAGTTAAGTGTAGTAGCCAAAATTTGCATCCAAAACTTTTTGACTCCAAATTAAAAATAATTTTACCCTGCTAAGAGTCTAAGAATTGGGGACTTTAAGAGGTGATTGATAATCATTAAAGAATTTTGAGTTAGAGAGTCATATGATGAAGGCTTTACTCTTGATTGATCTGGAGGCAGGGTGGCCTAGAGCAGAGAGAACTTGGCAATGGAAAGACCAGTTGACAGGCTATTATTATGTCCTATAATGAGGTAACAAGGGCCAGAACAAATATGGTAGCTCCAATGAGAGAAGGGATGAATAAGGGACACATTTGAATAAGTAGGATTTGATATCCTAATGTATCAAACACAGCGCAAAAAAGAAAGCAAAGATGATTAGCAGTTATCTGGAAAAAGTAGAACAAGTTACAAAACTAGGGTAGACTGCACTAGGAAGTTAGACTGAATATATGGGAGTGATAAACTGGGTTTAATCATGTTGAGTCGGATGTGCTGCTGGGAAATGAGTGCATGTTCTCCTACAAGGATGACTAGTAGGTTTTACGTTATTCACCAGGAAGCAGGTTCCTGGAACAAGTGAAGAATGAAAACTCTGAGCAGACACAAAATTAGTGCCAAAGAATAGAGGTGGAAATGAGAAGGATTCTAAGAAGCCTGCCTTTACTGGGAAAGTGGCACGATCAGTCCCAGGTGAAACAGAGTCTGTCCCAAGTGAGATACATGAGTGTCAGGTATTTGCCACTGCTGCACTAGAAGGAATAAAAATTTAGAACTCGATTGGCAGAGTAAGAGAGACTCCACTCGGACTAGAAATAAACTTTGCACATTATCCGCATAGAGCTGATGGTTAAAACCAAGAGTGGGTATGTTCATCATTGGACTCGGTGAAAGAAGAGAAGGCAAATGACCTAAATCTTAGGGAATACCCACAATGGAGAAATCTGTGGTGGAGTCAAGAAAGGATAAGGTCAGCGAGACATCAAGAGAGCCAATATTACACTGTGTCACAAAAGCCAGGCAAGGGTCTCAAGAAGGAGAACGTGGTCCACATGGAAGCTCTTTGTTGATCTTCAAGACAGTAGTTTCTTTAGTAGTGTCAGATGTTAAATTGAGAGAATGGGTGATGAAGTAGTAGAATGTTTGTCAAAGGGAAGACAAGCAGAAAGCAGCAACAGGGTGAAAGGAGTTTATTCTTAAGGTGGGGGAAGGACATAGGCTTGTTGGTAGGACCCTCCTTTCTTCTGCTAACACTTATGAAATGTCTACAAAGGCAAATGTCCTTCCCAGGGAAGCTCAAGTCACTTGATGGAGGCAGTGGGTTAACAGTTATTGGTATGCAGAGGAAGGGAGACCAACTCGGCTGGAAATGATGCTAGAGCCAAGTCTCAAAGGAGGACAAAGGATGAAAATTCCTGGCCAGGGGCAGTGGCTCATGCCTGTAATCCAAGCACTTTGGGAAACCGAGGCAGGCAGATCACTTGAGGTCAGAAGTTTGAATCCAGCCTGGCCAACACGATGAAACTCTGTCTCTACTACAAAAAAAATACTGGGGGCATGGTGATGGGGGCCTGTAATCCCAGCTACTTGGGAGGCTGAGGCAGGAGAATTGCTTGAACTTGGGGAGCAGAGGTTACAGTAAGCCAAGATCGTGCCACTGCAGTCCAGCAGGGATGACAGAGTGAGATTTCATCTCAAAAAAAAAAAAAAGAAAAAAGAAAAGAATGTATAGCAGGCAGAGCAGTTTATGCAAAGGTATGGAGGCAGTAGAGAGCACATGGCATGGTCAAGAGAACTGCTAGTAGTTGAGTTTAGAAAGTGGGTAAACCAAACTGGCAAATGAGAGAGAGAAAATTATTGAAGCAGTACTCCAAAGGAGCATTCTCGAGAGCCCTGGAACATAGAGTGGTCGCTTTTTTTTTCTTTTTGGAGACAGAATCTCGCTCTGTTGCCCAGGCTGGAGTGTGGTGGCACCATCTTGGCTCACTGCAATCTCTACCTCACCAATTCAAGTGATTCTCATGCCTCAGCCTCCCAAGTAGCTGGAATTACAGCACATGCCACAACACCAGGCTAATGTTTTGTTCTTTAGTAACACATGGTTTCCCCATATTGGCCAGGCTGGTCTTGAATTCCTGAGCTCAGGCAATCTGCTTTCCCAAAGTGCTAGGATTACAGGCATGAGCCACCATACTTGGCTTAGAGGTCACTTTTTCTGAGACAGCAGGAGAGGACGAGAAGTCAGATGAAGATTAGGGTACATGGTCATCTTCTGAAAGTGATGGACACAGAGGAAGATCCAGGGGTATCAGACTGAAGGAAGAGGTTTAGCATGACTACAGCAGGTATGCAAAATGAGGTCAGCAAGAAATGAATGAAAGGATTACTTAGTAACTCTGAGTTCCTTTAAGAGAAGATACCATTAATACATGCTGTGATGTCCTCTTCACATTCATGAAAGATGGAAGAAACCAGAGCAGAGGGTCAAGGGCACAATAACTTTCAGGGTCCAAATAAAGCCATCTGATTGGGGATACAGGCTATGAAGGGATAAGCAAAGCTAGAGGACTGCAGTTGGACCAGAGGGCAAGATGAAACCTCAGTAAAGCAAAGCATTGGAAGAGGTATAAGCCATGTAATAATAAAAATAACAAGAACATGTATTGAGTGCTTACCATGTGAGGCATTCTGCTAAAGCCTTTGATTAATCTTCATCAACGTCCTGTGAAGAAGGAAGTATTATTATCCTCCTCTTCTAGATAAGCAAACTTGCTAAAATCACACAGTTAGAACCAGGATCAATTCCACATCTGGCTAACAAGAACACATCCATGCCGCTAAGTGCTTCACTATACCAAAGCAGCTTCCCAAGCGAGGCGGGAGCATGCACTAGAACAGAAGTCAGACAATCAGACCTCTGATGTTAGCCCTTTCTCTCTCTAGCTGTGTGACTCCAGGCAATCAGCCACCTCTGAGTCCCAGGGTCTGATATTCTCACATGACTATTTTAAGGATCAAAAAGAGATCTCACCTCTCAAAGCACTTTGATCAATATAGAGTATATATAAATGTTTGCTATTTTATCTGTAATTCTCATTGTTTTGTAATGTACTAGTAAATTTTTGGTGCTGGTAGAGAGAATAACAAGGAATAGAAGAAAAGGATTAGGAACAAATTGTTCTACTAGTGGGTAAATACAAACTGTAAACCAACTGCAAATATGTATCTAAGCCATCTATAGCATAATGGGAAAAATAAATATTGTGTGAAAAATTAACTGCACTTTTCAATATGGTATCAGTGTATCTAATAAAATTGAGCCTAAAAAATTAATTTATTCTGTATTTTCTGTAGAAAATGATAATGTAAGAAAGGAAACAAATGAATTATTATTGCCAGAAGGGAGAAAAGTATTATAACCAATTTTCATGTTAGTTGCTGTCCATTAATGCAGTACAAAGTGCGAGAGACTTTTTTTCTTCTAGGCTTTTTGAAGGAGCCCTCAAAATAATCTTTAATCCCAGCACTTTGGGAGGCTGAGGTGGGCGATTCATGAGGTCAGTAGATTGAGACATCCTGGCCAACATGGTGAAGCCCTATCTCTACTAAAAATAAAAAAATTAGCTAGGTGTGGTGATGTGTGCCTGTGACCTGAGCTACTTGGGAGGTTGACGCAGGAGAATCATCGTCTGAACCAGGGAGTCAGAGGTTGCAGTAACAGAGAACATGCCACTGCACTCCAGTCTGGTGACAGAGCAAGACTCAGTCTCAAAAAATATATATGTTAGAGAGTTATGTTTTTTAAATAAGATTCATATCTTAAGGTTGGCACATAAGTCACACAACTGTACTAAACCTCAATGGACAAGAATCCAAGAAAATGTACACATGTAGAAATAGGCTTTTTGTTATTTCATTTGATGAGATGGAAAATCAGTGGGGAAGGAGAATATATTTTCTATTTAAAGAATAAACCCTTGCAGAACACAGCTGGAGTCAGTACCTTAGTCCCCTACACCTTCTTTACATTATCTGTTGCCATATGGTGATGCCATTTTTCAAGTGAATAAATCAAAGGAAGGTTAACAACTTTTTAATTAAAGAAAAAAATGGGACTAGGGCTCATTGTTGACAACAGAATTTTTAATTAAAATATGGGTTTCTGTTTAAACCTCAGATGATGAGAAAATGGAATCACCGAAAACACCCCATTTCCTTGAACATTCCCGTTAATAAAGGCCCTTCCCCATTAATAAAGGTGTGTGTTGGTCAGATCAGATCTTTTCTGGGAAACGTTTTGTGTCCTTCCTAAGGAAAGGAGAGAGAGCTTTCACAAGTATTTGGCTGAGCTGGGCACTACGATTACTGCTAGTTAAATGAGTGACAGCTGAGAAGCCAAGTGCACAGGCACTGGGCCAGATTGTAGGGTTTGAATCCAATCACTATGTTACCTTGGGCAAATAAGTCTAAGCCTCTATTTTCTCATCTAAAATATGGTCATGATTATAGTACCTACCTCATTTGTGAGACTTATTCTAAGGATTCAATGAGCTAATGTAAATCACTAAGAACACTGCCTGGCACACAGTAGGTCAATACATGTTCTCTATTGTTTGTACATGTCCCCCACAAATACTTATAAGCATCTTAGTGTCAGATACTGTACAGAGCGCTGAAGATACAAAGATAAAACATTTTCCAAATGTCAGTGAGCTCTTAGGCGAGGAGTGGACATAGACAGCCTATAGTTTAAACTCAGTATGGAAATGTCTACAGAGGCCCTTAAAGGGGAACTTAACCAAGATAAAAAGTCACATGGGCTTACCAGTCAATCAATCATGGTGCTTTCCTCATAAGGCATTCACAATTCTGAGGTCAAACACTGGAAAGGACCTAGTTTTAGTTGCAGCAGTGGAGCTGGTTATTTGTATGACCCAAAGCAAGACACCCAACTCCTTTGGCATCAACTGCTTTCTTATTTGAAAATTACAGTGCTGAACCAGTTGTGTGCTGAAGGTGTCTGGTGCTGGCTCAGGACAGCCTACTATGTGCATCTCTTCCCAACTTGTGTTTCAGTGACCTCATCTTGGTAGCCTGAAATCAGCCATGGTGGGTATGCTGACACAGTAGAAATTGGCAAACACTACAAATCAGGGCTTGTTATTAAAGCCCATAGAGGGATGTTTATTAAATATTTAATGGCATTCTCCTGGGTGGAACTAAAGAACTTCAAAGTATTTTCCAATTCTAATAATTTTCAACTCTGAGATTGTTCCTCTATGATTATATTTTACACCAATGCCATTGACTTGGCATATATTGCTTTCACTTCCTCTTCTATATAACTTGCCAGATATAGCTGTGTGAGCATTTTAATATTTATATTGGTAGTGAAATACTCCAGAAATACTTTCACTTTTCGTGTATTTTTGTCTTGATACATTTATCCCCCCATGATGTGTCTGGATCAGGCTTTCAATATAGACTGTCTTTTCACTGTTTCTGTTATTTTTGCTATCTAGTGCTAGCCATTTAACCAACTTGGAGTTCCTTACTAAAAGGAACACGTAAAGATGATTCAAACAGACTGACTAATTCATTCTCTTAAAATGTTGTACACGTATCAGGTAAAAGTGAATCATCTATAAACATTTATTTCATTTCAGATGAAAGTTTAAGGTAATGTCACTGGCAAAACATTTCCTGGGAGTGATCATCTTATTGGCACCTTGGCCATGAAACTATTGATATTTAGGAGTACTTCCTTTAAAGAAAACAGCTATGTTATTAACAGCTACAAATATCAGCTCAGCCTACTTTTAAAATCAGCAACTTGATCTGTCCACCATCTGCCTACCTTAGTTTTCTTATTCAACTAGCTTACATTGGTCTTTTCATTTCCCAGAAATACAGCAATACATTTAAATCTCTAAGTATTCACTGAGTACCTGCCAACACTATCACCGTCCTCATCATAAAAACATTGCAGAGCCTACATATATTGTATTCAAACCCCAATTATTTCTCAGGAAAAAACCCAACAGGGGTAATAGAATAAATTTTTTCCTAAGAGGGAGACTTTCTAAACCTTGGCATGGATAATTTTGCTTTCTTTAGAAATTAATTTTCTTAGAGGTCATAATTTATAACTATGACGATAGCACTTTATAGTGCACAAGATATGATCAGTTCCATCATCTCTTCTAATCATGATTATAAGGTAAGCATTATTCCCATGTTTCCAGATGACAAAACTGAGGTTCAAAGAGGAGAAAATATTATCTAAAATGTACTAAATAAGCAATTCAGTTCTTCTGAGTGTATTTCTAATTGTTTTAAAATGTATAGTGCTTATTGAATTGTTTTAAATTATTTGCTGCAAAATATTTTTATTACAAAGGCACAGTATTTTAATAAACACTTCTTTTTACTTGCCCAGAATCCACTGTCTCTTACATTGGCAACTGTTTTTTAAAATTCTTTAAAAATTTTTTTTTTTTTTTTTTTTTTTAGAGATGGGGTTTCTCCATGTTGGCCAGGCTGGTCTTGAACTCCTGACCTCAGGTGATCCACTCACCTCGGCCTCCCGAAGTGCTGGGATTACAGGCGTGAGCCACCATGCCCGGCCACACTGGCAATTCTTTTGAAAACTCTCCTTCTCCTATCTGCTGGGACTGTCAATCACATGGTCTACATCTTTCAACACAGAATGAGTGTGCAAACCAGGCTGGTCTTTCGATTAACTCTAATCTCTTGACATGGAGCTTGGTCAGTGGTGAGTATGCAGCCAAAGCAAGGCCAAATAGAATCTCTTTTGGGATTTGATATGGATGCTGGGAGAGGGTCTCTTTGCTTCTGAGAGCATGAGCACTAAAGATGATGTTAACTTGGGATGCCTGATGCCCATCTTTGCCACTACATGGAGAAAGCCCACCTGAGCATGAAACTGACCCAAGAGGCCAGAAAGCCCAGATATGGAGAGAGACAGGATCCTAATGTGATTGTTTGCGCATCTGTGTCCAGCCATGTCTTAAGCTAAAGGGAGCCAGTAAAATCTCTTCTTTTCTTCCTTATTTCTCCTTTAAAATAAGTTTAATAATGATTATTTTATTCTTTGCTCCTGAAAAAGTCCTGAGCTAACAATGTCCAGTAGAAAATACTACAAACTTGAGTTTAAACACAAAGTCAAGTGCATAAAGCCAACTTTATGTAAAATATTCCAGTAATTGGGACAAAGATGGTCTTTTTACTTGCTTGAATAATTACTTTAGATGTTTCACGTTGCATTGGGGAATGTATCAATTAGTTAAGATTTCTGAGGTAGTATACTAGTTTTTTCTTATCATATAATTCCAAAATCTACAATATTTATATAAGATCATCTCAAAGTGAAAATAATGGATCTAAGTGAAGAGTTAAGATATAAAAACTGGAAAATATTTCAACATTGCTTTTAAGTACATAAAAGGGATTTATGATGATGGAATGTGGCTGAGGCCCATATTAAGGAAATTACAGTCATAAAAACAGCCATGGCTAAATCTCAGGGAAGACTTGCCAGAGTGAAATCTTAAGGAAAAATCTTAGGCCTGTCCACATTTATATTATTTCTATTAACTTTAAAAGTAGGCCCATTAAAATAAAGTTAAAATTCCAATGAAAGATTCCTGATGACATTTAAAATACTATATTTATAAACAGTCGCTGTTTATGAAGAGTCATATTACATTATATCATATGATATTAATCAAGTATTTGGGAGCACCCATTGCATGCTGTGTACTTGATGAGATACTGAGAGTTTCTTCCCTCAAAGAGTGTACAGTCCGTTGGATTTGAAGATAACAGGATAAATTCCGAAATCTAAAGGTGTAACCCAAGTGGAAAAGTGGATATATCTACTGGGCTGAAAGCAAATTTTTAAACATGCTTAGTTGAATGTTTGATTTCTTATGCTTAAGGACTGAACAGTTAGTGTTATGATCATCAAAAGAGCCTACATTGACTTTAAAAAGATGAAACAATATGCCGTGTCAAATATCCCTTCTGTTGTAACCGGACACTACCTTGACGATGGTTTCTAACGGTGAATCGAAGGGAAAGGAGGAATCATCAGAATTTTTCAGCCCATTCAACTGTTCTTTGGTATAATCATATGTAAATGACCTCAAAACACACAGGAGACAATTATTTGTAATATTTACAGACTAGATTGCTTGACCACGTGCTTTATAGTATTCTTCCCAAGAGACAAGGTGGAGAGAGTGTGGGCTTTAGTGTCAGACAGACTTAGACGGGATGTGAATCTGGCCTTTATTACTGACATGCCTTCTGACTTGAGTGTCAGTTTCTTTTGTTCAAAACATGGGGCTAATGGTACACATTTCATGGGTTGGCCATGAGAGTTGGAGGTAAACTGTGAGAAACACTGTCATTCAGTTATGCAGCACACCCTAGCATTCAATAAATGTAGCTACGATGCTTATTATTCCTAACTTGTGTTTTGGCCAGTTTTTGCCTGCCCTCATAAAAATGAGGAAGTTGGCACAGTCCCTTGGGTGAGACCACTCCAAATACCTGGTGACTGTTTCATCACTTTAGTCCTCTTATCTACAGTTTAAATAGTGTTATTTCTTATTTTCCCACCCTTTAGCCATCTTGTGGTTTTCCTCTAATTCTGGTTCAAGTTCTTGAAGTCTTTCAAAAATTGCCCTCCAAGGCAGAGGCCGCAGTAAGGGCCTTTCATACTAGAGAAGTAAAACAAATAGGAACCAGTATTTTAACTCTTTAAAAAAGAGGCAGCCCAGGCCAGGCACGGTGACTCACACCTGCAATCCCAGCAGTTTGGGAGGCTGAGGCCAGATGATTTCTTGAGTTCAGGAGTTTGAGACCAGCCTGGGAAAAGCTCATCTCTACAAAACATAAAAAAAAATTAGCTGGTCGTGGTGATATGTGCCTGTGGTCCCAGCTACTGGGGAGGCTGAGGTGGGAGGATCACTTGAGCCAGGAAGGCCGAGGCTTCAGTGAACCATGATGACACCACTGCACTCCAGCCTGGATGACAGAGTCAGACTCTGTCTCAAAAAAAAAAAAAAAAAAAAAAAGAAAAAGAGTAAGCCCACATCCCAACTATCTTCAGCAAGTAAAGATATAGGATGCTGAATTAAATTTGAATTTCAGATAAACAGTGGATAATTTGTTTAGCATAAATATGTCCCATTAATGTATTTTATATGGCAATTCTAGTTGTCAGCAAATGGAGAAAAATAAGGGAAAAATCATCTTTTTTACCCATAAAACTGAGATTAAAAAGATTTGGGCCAAACCTATTTATCTGTTGGGGTAGAACGTTTTTTTACATTTCTGTGGCATACATGTATTGCAAAACTCTATAGCATTTTTTCTTTTGGGTTTGCTGCTGTGCATCTAAAACATGTTTTAAAAGTTCCTGACAGACGGCTTTCAGTGTCAGATGAAGATATAACTATGTGAAAGGAGTAAAGGTACTTTTTCCCCCTATAAGTTGTACTGTACATGGCAGCCTGTCACTTACATGAAATTTCTGAAACAGAAAAAATATTCCCTGATTGATTTGCATGCTTTATTTATAATAAATGAGCTTATTAAAAAATTCAAATACAGGTGGCTATAGGAGATAAACAAGTTAAGCTTCATACAGGAATAATTTGCATGTGTTATAATTAATGTTTCCAGAGGGTGCTCTAAACAGTTTCTTAATTATTACACAAATGTTGTTTCTTTGGCAGATAGTGCTTTTATTCAGTTTCGTACCCACTTTTGCATCCCCTCTTAGTCTGATAATCATTTAAAAAGTTGAAAATGACTGATTCTTAGCGTAACGAAAAGCCAACTGTGCATTTTCTAGTTGTAACATATGATTGAGACCATTGTTCAACTCTGATATGGCAAAAGTAAAGATAAAAAGAATAGAATGCCATTATATTCTCAAGATTATCCTTTATAAATTCATATTCTGTCAGCAAACATCTTTGTCCTTTTAAGAATGGTTGAAAATACTCAACTTGTGGGAAAGAATAATAAATGGACATTTGTTTTTAACCGTTGTACATAATCTAAAAAATATTGTTCAGGAAATATACTGAACTGTCAGAGCCCTGATTGACAGATGGGCTTTCTTCCCATTAACAAACTGTAAGTGAGACAAGAATGTTTCATTGCCCTTGAAAGTGTGAAGGTTGAACTTCCCTAATAGTAAAAAAGTGCTAAAATGCATGAAAACCTACAAAAGTATTTTTTTCGTATTTTTCAGCCAAATGGATGGACATAATTTTGTAATTCTGATTGTGTAACAGTGTTACCAGTTTTTGTTCAATTAATCCAGGAACACTGAATACCATAAATCCACAAGTCACATTTGAGAAACATCTTTCCAAGTCTATATGTTAAAAAAAAAAAATCAGCCAAGCAACCTTTGCCAGTTGCATTCGAATACAGGATTGGGAAAGGATAAACTGATTGAACAGTCAGAATGTGAACCGCTGAAGGGAGGCAAGTTGGAGAGGAAGCTGTTACATTACTTATGAATGAATCAGACATTCCCTCCGTGTTTGAAAATGTCCTTGGCATAAGGCATGGTACAATTCCAAACGAGGAACTGTGCTCAGGATTGGATTTATATGACTGATCAGTTTCCTCTGGTGTTATCGAAAGCAGACATCAAATGGCTGTGGAGAAATGCAGGTGGCGAGTGAACCCCATTCTTTTCATAGTGGCTGTCACATAAAGAAAGAGAAATCAGCACCCAGGGATAGAGAGACAAGGGGAGAGGCATGAGGGTGCCAAAAGCCAGGCCCCCTCTGGTCCCAAAATGCAGAGCGCTTGAATGAGGTGGGAGTTCCTTGTAACACTATTTTCTCTTAGTTCTGAATTTAACTAGCTTATTTTGCTCACACCTGAGAAATTTTCTTGGAAATCAATGTTCGCAAGTAGACGCTGACCCTGGAATGAACCAAGGTCTCTTTTTCAAGATCAAAATTGTCAGTATATGACATTTTCTTATGGGTTTATAGGCAAAGTAGACAAAGACTGTTAGAAGTCATGAGAATGCTGTGAATGTGAAGGAATAGCCAAACCTGGCCATATTTTGTATAGATGTGGATTTGCTGAGCGAGCATAATGCAATTCTAACAGTGTTGGAATAATTAAAAGCATATAAATAGCATTATGTTGAGATCAATATGTCGCCAGAAAATAAGAATCAAACAAAACTTTCTACACAAATCTTAAATACTTTCAAATGAATAGAGAATGCTGAGCAAATGGATTCTTGTAAAACTAGGATAGTACAGAAAAATAATTACAGAATCCAATTTCTGAAACTCAGTAAACACTCTGGATCCTTAAAAAATCAATAAAGCAAAAGGTTAGGAGAACCTGAAAACAACTGTGCTTAGGATCGCATTTACGTAACTCATCAATTCAAGGAAAATCAATTCAGGGCAGGTTGTGCGTATATAGGCAGTATGTGTGTTTATGGGAGAGGAGAGAAACAGAAGAGAGAAGAGAGGGCGAGAAATTAAAACAAGTAACTTTTCCAACCATACAGATGCTGCCCCTTGACTGGGAATCTTCACCTTCCACCCGCAATACTCCCAGGCTGTGCTGTAAAGGTGTGAGCATGTCACTGGAGCAGCAGAGGGAAGAAGAGCTAACTCGACAGACAGAAGTGGGCCGACGAGTATTTCAGAGGGGATACTGCTTGAGCTGTGTCTTGTAGGATAAGTTGGAGTTGCTCAGGTGCAGCTGAGGTAGGCAACCAGACATTTTGGGTGGAGTGGACTC
The DNA here is from genome assembly GCF_030222135.1 of Aotus nancymaae. Taxonomy (NCBI): domain Eukaryota; kingdom Metazoa; phylum Chordata; class Mammalia; order Primates; family Aotidae; genus Aotus; species Aotus nancymaae. The sequence goes on from NW_026988413.1 coordinate 39,786,020, forward strand.
ATACACAGGCACCTGGGGAGAAGGTGCAGGGTTGTCCAGGAAGCTGCAATTAGCATAGAGGCCAGGTGGGCTGGGGTGACAGTGGAGGAAGGTATAAAATTAGGCTGCAACCACATCACAGAAAGTTTTGTATGTTTTGTTGAAGGGTCTCCAGAGAATCCTGAAATCCATCTCTCAAATATCACTTTTGCCTATCCGATAGCTATTTAAGACCAAATTTGACAAATATTTATTGGGATCCTGCTGTGCATCAGGTGCTTGGTATAGATTAGTAAACAAAACCCAACACCTCTGCTCTTGTGAAATTTATTTTTTAGCTGGGGGCAACGATTAATACCCATAACAAGGTGATCATGTCGTGTTTTAGAAGTTGATGTACATTACAGGGAAAAACAAAAAGCAGGGTTGGGGTATCAGAACTGCCTGGAAGAGAGGTACAGGGATAGGTTTGTAGCTTGGAAATTTGGAAGATAGCTTTTGTGGACTCAGCTGTCTGAGACGGGAAAAGAGATTTCAGAGCAGAAGCAAGAAGGAAGAACTAAGAGCATGGCTGGTGTGTTTGAAGCACAGCAGGGGGGCCAGTAAGCCTGGATTTTGGTGACTGGGAGCTGGTATCAGAGAGGGCAAAGAATCAGAGCATCTAAGGCCTTGTCGGTCCCTGGGAGATTCAGGTTTTTATTGGAGTGAGATGGGGAGTCGTTGCAAGGTGTTGAACAAGGGGGGATTATGTTGGAATGTAATCACCTCCATCGCGTGGGAGAGAAGACTGCTAGTGGCTGTGGGGAGGCAGTTCAGGGCAAAAGTGGAGCAGCGAGGCCAGCTGGGAGGCTCCTGTGGTGTCCAGGAGAGGGATCCTGGTGGCCTGGGCCAGGGAGAAAGGAGAGAGTGAGGAGATGTGGCTGAATTCTGGTTCTATTTTGAAGACAGAGCAAACTATTTTGTCACATGCCTCAGATCAAACTCCATCCAAAAAAAATTTTTTTTAATTAATTGTATGCACGGCTCACATTTATTTCAAAGTTTAATATTCTAAGTGTGTTGAATCTTTATTTAGAATTTTGGTGATGTTTTTGTGACTCTTGTTCATATCAATTAGCCTATGATAAAATTAAAATTTTAATACATTATTTCACTTGAAGTCATTGTTTCCAATAACCTGTCAACCACATTATATGAGAGTTTACTGTAGTTTTTAATCAGTAAACGTGGCTGGGTGTGGTAACTCACACCTGTAATCCCAGCACTTCGGGAGGCCAAAGTGGGTGGATCACCTGAGGTCTGGAGTTTGAGACCAGCCTGGCCAACATGGTAAAACCCTGTCTCTACTAAGAAAATGCAAAAAATTTGCTGGGCACCTGTAATTCCAGCTACTCCAGAGGCTAAGGTTGGAGAATTGCTTGAATCCAGGAGACAGAGGTTGCAGTGAGCCGAAATCACTCTCCAGCCTGGGCAACAAGAGCAAAACTCTGTCTCAAAACAAACAAATCAGTAAACACCTTAAAGTTTCTCCAAGTGTGTTCTCAGACTGGCAGCATTAGCATTAATTGGGAACTTGCAAAAATGCAAATTTAGACCCCAAACCATTGAATCACCGAACTCTAGTGGCGAAACCCAGAGATCTGTGTTCTTTTCTTTACATTCCTACCAAATTGTTGTTCTGGTTCACATAAGTGATAATGTTTGGAAAGTCTTCTCTCAAATAGGTTTCTCTGTGGGGGAACACAGAGATAGACTGTCTGAATTGCTGTGTATCTTTCCTTCACCCTGACAGATGGGCCACATCTTGTCTGGGTACAGGATTGTTGGGCTGTAGTCCTTTCTCTCAGTAGTCTTTAATTGACATGCCACTGTCCGTTCCAGCATTGGAGAAAAAAAGTCTAATTCCAGCACCATTCTTCTGTGGATAATATGTTCTTTTTAACTGGATGTTTGTAAGATTTTTCTCTTCCTCCTTAGAGTTCAAAATTTTTACCCTCTGCGCTTTTACTGGGAGCTGCAATCCTGAGCTGCTCCTAATCGGCCATCTTGGGTGCAAATCCACTCCATCCAAATTTATTGAGGGAGTCAGATCCAGGGCATGTGAGAAAAAAAGGAGTCGAGAATATTCCAAGGATTTTGACTTTTTTAATGGAGAGAATGGCTTTGTCAGTTACCAATATGCAGACTCTAGTTGGTGAAGCAAGTTTGTGGGATATGAGAAGACCAGGAGTGTAGTTTTGCCCATGATGGAGATATTATTTTTTTATTTTTATTTTGACATGGAGTCTTGCTCTGTCCCCCAGGCTGGAGTGCAGTGGTGCCATCTTGGCTCACTGCAACCTCTGCCTCGCGAGTTCAAGTGATTCTCCTGCCTCAGCCTCCCAAGTAGCTGGGATTACAGGTGCACACCACGCCTGGCTAATATTTGTATTTTCAGTAGAGATGGGGTTTCACCATGTTGGCCAGGCTGGTCTCGAATTCCTGACTTCAAGTGATCCACCTGACTCAGCCTCCCAAAGTTCTGGGATTATAGGCACGAGCCACTGCAAACTGCCTGACAGATGGTTTTTAGGGATCTAAGTGGAGATGCTGGGCATGCAGCTGGATGTTTGAGTCCTGGGGTTAAGGAGAAAGATCTGGGCTAGAGATTTAAATTAAGAAGTTGTCAGTGTGTAGATAGCATGAAAGGCCATGAGAGTGGAGGAGACCCCCGAGGAGAGGAGTGTAGAGAATGAAGAGAGGAGGACTGAGCACTGGGGCCACCAAAGCTAATAGGCCAGGAGACAAAGACAGATGGGACAAGAGACCAAGAAGGAGCAGTCGGATATCCTTCTGGTACTCCATCTACTCCCACGAAACCTGCTCTCCCTCTCTGTATCCTACCTCAGGGCCTAACATGCCCCATATTTCCAGAACGTCATCCTTGATGCCCACCTACTAGTACTGTAAACATATCCATCTTCTTAGTGGCTTCCATGCCCGTGGTCAGGGCAGCGTCCCTTCTTACCTAGATTACTACAACAGCTTCCTTGCTGGCCTTCCCTCTCCATTCTCACCCTGATCATCTGCTCCCCAACATACCAGAGATATCTTTCTAAACTGACAATTTGACTATGTCGCTTCTTTGCTGAAAACAAAAGGTCCACTCCTTAGCAGAGCTTACAAGCCACATACCATTTGCTTCTGCCCCACTCTCCAGCCTTGCCTCTCACCATCACTCCATTAGAAATCCAGGCTCTGGCCACTCTGCCCTCTTCCAGTTCTTGAAGCAAGCCACGTGCTCACCCACTCTGAGTTTCAGCACATGCGGATCCCTCTTTATGGATATTCTTGCCTTCACCTTCACATGGATAAGTTGTCCTCTCTCTTCAAGCCTTATCTTAGGTAAAGTTTCCGGGAAGCCTTCTCTGATGCCTCTCTCACTCTCTAGTGAGGAATTAGGAACTCTCCCACATGCTTGAACACCAAACCCACCTTCCCCTTATCCAGCCTTTCTCATGCTGTATAGTAACTTACCTGTGTCTCCCATCAGAGCATAAGCGCCACTTTTAGCCCTTAGCATAGTGTCATTCCATAGTACTTGGCAAGCATTTGTTGAATGAATGGACAACAGGAACAATTAATATATGAAAGAATGTTCCTGGACAGTTTCTAGCACTATGGAAAGAAAGGACTGATAAGAGTACACAGATATTAAAGTGAGAAACATTATATGGGCATAATTCAATATGGATTTTGTAGAGGAGACTGAAAAACCAAGAGTGGCTAAAAAATGTCTATCTGGGTATCATAAGCCAAGGTAAGGAAAACAGGCAGAGGAGACTTTGAAGGCAAAAGTAATTAGTTGAGTTAATAACTCTGAGGTAGCTGCTGGTCATTTAAGTGGAGGAGTCTATAAGGTAGCCAACAACACAAAAGTGGTGGTCTGGAGAAAAGAGGAAGTGAGAGAGCAGTTTGTGAACCACTCGTCCATCGGTGTACTGGAAGTCACTGAAGTGAGATCACCTGTGACTGTGTTTTGTAAGTAGAAAGGAGGAATTCAGATGGAGCCTTAAAGAAGACTAGAATCTAACCTTTATGTTCCAAAGGGTAAAAAGAAAAATTGTAACCAAAGAAAATGTGGAGAGGTAAGCTAAAGGAGAACTTTCAAGAAGGGAGAAATAAAATGTATAGTGTCAAATTCTACAGAGTGGTCAAAAGAGATAAAAACCAGTGCCCATAAGATCTGGCCATGAGGAGGGTACTGGTGATTAGAATGAGGACACTTTCTTGGGAGTGTGGAACAGACTGCTCGAGTTGACTGACTTAAGAATCAATGGGAATGAAGAAAGTAGAGAAACTAAGTTAGACATTTATTTTCAAGAATTCTTTATTTAAAGGATAAGATGAAAACAGGACTGAATACTTAAGGAAATTGTGTATTCAAGATCCTATTAAAATGTCTGACATGCGTATTTTATTTCTTTCTAGAAGAGTCAGTAAGTTGAGTAGGAGCTGAATGAAAAATAGTGAAGCCATGGAATACTATGCAGCCATAAAAAATGAGATCCTGTCTTTTGCAGGAACATGGATGGAGCTGGAGGCTGTTATCCTTAGCAAACTAACACAGGAACAGAAAACCAAATACTGCACGTTCTCACTTATAAGTGGGAGCTAAATGATGAGAACCTATGAACACAAAGAAGGAAACAACAGACACTGGAGTCTACTTGAGGGGGTAGGGTGGGAGAAGGGAGAGGAACAGGAAAGATAACTATTGGGTACTAGGCTTAATACCTGGTGATGAAATAAACCCTGTGACACACGTTTACCTATGTAATAAATCTTCGCATGTACCACTAAGCCTAAAATATTTTTTTTTAAAAAAAGCAAGATGGCAAGGGAGATTTTAAAGATCAGAAGGGTTGTAGGGTGGGTAGAATAGATGGAGAAGGTGCTCGAAGGTGTGGGGAAGAACGGGGTCAAGACCTAGGTAGAAAAGACTGTTTCATCCTTTGAGACAGAAAAGACTCTTCATCCTTTGAGACAGAAAGAGGTAATAATGAGTGACATGGAAACCACTTGGGTTTGTGTTTTACTCTCTAAAATATAAAGGAAGATCTTATACTGAGAATAAAGGGAGCCCAAAAGATGCAAGAGCTTAAGAAATGGCGAGAGTTTGAAATCACTTCAATGAGCGTGGCGAAAAATGGGACTGGAGACATGCAAATAGATTTGCTGGTTAAGAGAAGCAGGTGCTATGAATTGGGCAAAATGGGAAAGAATCAAAACAAGAATGAAAATTCACTCTGGGTCATCCTTACGCTAATGCACGATGCCCATTCTCATTGAATGCCTATACTGTCCATAGGCAGATTTGGGAATGAAATGGTTACGTAATTATGAACTCTAAGTAAATTCCTCGTAATGTTTATGTAATTCATCAAGTCTATGGGTCTTTATTAAGAGAAAATGCCAGCATTTGATTATTTTTATTTCAAAACCAGTTTTATTGAGTTCTGCAAGGAATAACTTCAGGGGAAAGAAAACACATGGAAACAGATTCTCTGTTCTCTTTTCAATAAAGCCAACAGTCTAATAATGTTAGAGAAATGAATCACATATAATGATCATCTAACTCTGAAAATTAAAACCCATTTAGGGATTATGAAGGAAACTTGATCCTGGATACCAGTGTAAGTTATTAGTCTAAAATCTTTAATAACATTTGGAAAATAATTAATCAACTTATGTCATAGATTCTACGGCTGTCACCTTTCATTGTCATTAATGAAACTGTCTGGGGTTTTATCTGCACTTTTCTGGTGATTTAAAGAACAATTTTTTTTTTTTTTTTTTGGTAAGCTCTTTGAAGACCAGAAGAATGTATAAAATCACTGGGCTTTGATGTACAGATTTCAATGAACAATAATCCAAGTATGTGTTAGTGATACTGAAATAAACTTTAGAAATATCTTAATTTTGACAAGACAGAAAGGGAATTTTTGAAAAATCCAAAATGCATATTCATTTCTCTTAGGAGGAAGCTTTTTTTTTTTTTGTCAACAATCTCTGCTTTGGTTACTTCTTTACGTAATTCAATTTAACTTAAAATATCATACTGTTTGATGCTCATTGAAAACAACAATAGCTAAAGTAATATTTTAAGCCCAAAGTTTTGCCTAGGTCCTAAGCGATTCTATTGGTCTGCTGTCCTTGTATTAACCAGATAGCTGTGAGACCACAGGCTCACTTTGGACAATGTAGCCACTGACTGGGGCCAAATGGATTCTGCTTGAAGTAAGGGCAGAGTTAGATGACAGGCTCACCTAAGACCCTCAGAGGAGCAAAAAGAAAGGCAGTGAAGGCAGGCCTTGATAGAAGCTTTCCTAAAATCTTTATATCACTGTCTGAATTCGTGTTTAGAATAGAAAAATATAATTCCTATATTCACACTATTATGAACTTTGTATAGTCAAGGCCCAAGGAAATGGTCTCAAGATAATATCCTTAAGGAAAGCTAATCTATATCCCCAGCAGACGACATCCTAGTGGAAAAGGATTACAAATAAAGGTTTTAGGACCATAACTTTCGGTCCCAACAGGAATTTATAGATTACAATGAGCTAATATGCTAGAACATTTCAGTCATGAAAATGGTGTAAAACCTTTATAAATTTGCCTGAGTTTTCTTTTTATATTTTGATTTTCTTAGAGAAAATGAAGTTTCATTTAGAGTGTCTGAGAGTAGATAATAGAGTACTAAGGACATGCCTCTGACACTGAGAATAAAAGCTTTTGCTGCTTCTGTGACATATTCCTGCTATTCTTTCTGGTAGCTGAGGGGAGGACTGACTAAAAGGCTCAATTTAGGACTGGATAGATGGTGGTCTATTTTTTCCCAGAATCAAACCACATGTAACACGAGTTGGCAGAAATTTAGACTTTGCTCACCCTGAGCCCTACCATTTTCCCATGAGCTTTGCTTTATTCCACACCCTCCCCTGCCCCTGCCTTTTTTTTTTCTGAGAAAGCATCTCTCTTTGTCGTCCAAGCTGGAGTGCAGTGGTGTGATCTCGGCTCACTGCAGCATCAGCCTCCCGGGCTCAGGTGATCCTCCTACCTCAGCCTCCTGAGTAGCTGGAGCTACAGGGGTGCACCACCATGTCCAGCTAGTTTTTGTATTTTTTTAAGAGGGGAGTTTTGCTATGTTGCCCAGGCTGGTCTCAAACCCCTAAGCTCAAGCAATTTACCCACCTTGGCCTCCTAAAATGCTGGGATTACAAGTGAGCCACTGTGCCTGGCCTGTTCCCCATTTTGACCTGCCTCTTTGCTACTTAGAATTCAGGCAGCCTGATTCTTAAAGGTACACTCTTACACTCTGTTTTTGACTTAGGGTGTACTCAAGCCCATAACCCTTCAGCATATCCTGCCCACCTTTCCCCTCCCTTTGCCTCATTGATCCAATATCCCATCCAAATCTCCACGCCTTCTCCTTTATTATCTGTTTTCTATATATGGCATAAGAATTATCACAAAAAATCTTTCTTAAATTGAACTATATTTTCCCAACTGTTCAAATACTCAGGCATTCATTCATTTTTCAAGTTGTGAGACCTTTACATTGGAATTTTAAGTTATATAAATATGAATGTGTACAAAAACACTGATATGTGATTTATCACTGACGGTTTGGTTCTACCAATGAAATAAAAATTAGGCAAGTCTAAACAAAACTATAAATAAGTCACTGCTGATACAATGCTATCTACAATTAAATGTCAAAACAAGTTGTAACGACGATATATTTAGTAAATCTTCAGGTTAACCTAAAAGAATCTCTATTTTAAGACCATATGAACATAATTTTCCTTTTACTCCCCCTGCCCCCTCAAGATATAAGAAAGTGCCAATTCCATCACCCCTAATGTGATACTAGAACAACACACTTTTCATCAGAAAGGTTTTTCTGAGGATAAAATGTGATGAGCCATTAGAAATTCACAATATGGTATCAAGAAAGATCTCAATGCCTATGTTTCAGCATGATAGTTTTGTTTCTTTAAGAGAGAAGGAGCTGCTGTCTCCAAAGCAGCCATTCTCTAATCATGTCATTTGAACTGCACTTAAAGCTATGCTGAGTTCATATGGGAAGTCTAGTTACCCGAAAATACACATTCACAAACAGGAAATCTAACTACAGCAAGAAGGTGCTTTTCCCCCACACAATAGACTTCAAAGATGTGTCATCCAAGTAATTTGGAGCAATACCCAACACCACTCTTATTGTTGAGTATTCCTCTCTCCCCTCTCCTATGTTATGACAACTTGTGATTATGGCGTTACGTTTTCTAAGCCTGTTTGGACTTGCTGCTCTTACTTATACATACAAGCAACCTGCCCTTTTTCTGTGCATAGCTTTCAATCAGTAAGCATGTCAAGGTGGGAGGAAGGATGACAGGAATAGTAAAAGGGGGGGGAATCAATTTTCAGAAAGCATATGGCAACAACTGAATATTTAATCAAATTAGTCTAGAAATTCCTTCCTATTTTCAGCACTCTTTGCAAGGCAGTCGCTTCATGGTGCAAAATGAATTTCAATAAATGTCATATATTTAGTTAGACGGCTTATTTAAAAAATTTGTTGAGCGGGGTCACTGACTCAGAATAGATCTCATTCCAAGGTATGACAGATGGATATCAATATTGAATAGAAGAACTGATATTAGCTAGAAGTTTCTGGGGAAAAGAAAAAGTCATTCATTTAACACTCTACAAAATATCTGCTGAGTACCTACTATGTGCCAGAATAAAATGACAAATATTTGGGCTTTATATTTATATTACAAAACAAAGAGGAAATGTGTCAAAATATTTTCCTTGAGGTTAGTAAGGATTACAACTGAATATTATGGGTAAAGAAGGACTTTAAAAAGTACTTAAAATTTTCATGTTGTATGATTCAAACATTCATACTGTCATGGTTGCAGGATTTTAGACCTAATCAGATTTTTGAGGATGCTGTTTTCTGATGCTTAGCAAAAACCAACTCCCTATTTTTCTGGAACAAAAATGCCTTACATGATTTTAAAGATTTCTTGGACATCAAAGAGCTTAGAGGGACATACAGTTTGTGGGTAATGATTTAAGATTTAGTGAATCAAAAACACATGGATTAAATTTCCCTTAAAAGGCCCCTAGGTTTAAAATTTAAGAGCTAAAATGCTGGTCTAAACACACTCTGGTCCCAAGGAAAGCCAAAACTTACTTTTAAAGCTGGGTTGAGTTGTCTTATGGACCCAAACTCGGCTGGATTTTCCTTTCCCCATGATTAGGCCTCAAAGGAGGCAACCTATCTCTAAAAACAAATTGACCACTTCTCTCTTTCTCTGACTTGCAAAGACTACATTATTTCAAAAGTCTCAGCTTTCAATGCTTTTCTTTACATTTTTAATAAAATATTAAAAATTAGAAATCTTCTATGGTCTTATTGAACAGTTATTCCCCAAGTCATTCTTTTTTTAAAAAAACATACAATTTCAAATGGGACCTGAGATTCTGGGTGCTGCCTTAGAATTCCAACTATCAAGGAGTAGGAGATCATTTCATAATAGGAATAGGCCACTGATCTTAATATGTGCACTGCATGTTTACTGTTTCATGATATATTATTATATTTGCATTTAAAATAGTGAGAAGAAATACAGTACATAATCTTCCTTTTTAACACAATGGCCTTCCAGAGGGCTGCTAGCTTGGGCATTTCACTGAGATTTTAGGATTAAAGGAAACAAGTTAGCACACAACCCGTGAGCTTTTATTCCTTTGCAAAAATAGATTTTAACACTGATCTGATTGCTTTTAAAGGGCACTGGAAATCAGCAGGGCAGTGCATGTTTTGAATTTCAATGGCAGGGTAATAACAATGGGTGAAGTTCAGGCATTTCCAGAGAGAGGGGGAGAGAGAGAGAGAGGGAGAGAGGAAGAGAATATTCCAAAGGGGGAGTTTATCCTGAATCAGAGAACTTGGAAATGAAATTGATGCATAAAGCCATGATGGATTCAGGTTTCAAAAAATGACTACTTCAGTTTAAGAATGAAACAACTAGATTACCCTTTAGTTTAGAAATGTACATAGTTTGATGTAAAGTATGTGGGCTGATACTGATAGAAAAATAAGTACATGCCAATAGAAACTGACATAAAATATCGGTTTTTAAAAATTTGCTTAGTTAATTTTCCAGAGAATTCCAGTTAATTTTCTGAGAACTTTAGAAAATAAAATACTTGTAGAAGCTGTCCTGGGGCTCTTGGGCCATGCATGCTGCTGCAATTGGGACCATCAGGAGCTCAATCTGGCCTGCAGACTTTGTGCCACTGTAAGCTGTACAGTGTTTTAAAAATACTGAGTCAACATTTTGAAATTGGGAGATTTCTAGCTTCTCTTGACAATCTGAAAGATACTACCACATGGGCCCATGCCATACACGGAGCCTCGTGGCAGCTCTAATCATGCCAAGTGGTGACTGCCCCTCTTAGGTAGGGCTTTTCCTAAGCAGTTTGTCAATCCCCTAATGAAAAGGTTAGTTTTCCTGATTTAAGTTACCTGTTTGAAAATCTTGATACAGAATATAAATAGGCAAATAAGGGAACACGAAGACAAGAGGAAGAAAATCCAATGCAGTTACTTCATACTGGACAGGGAAAAGGAAGGAGAGTGAGGGGGAGAGAAAGAAGTGCATAGCAGACAGAGGCTGCACGCCATCAGCAACTGTCTCTTGCTGTCTTTAGATTTACACCACAGAAGGGATCAGCAAAAAAGCCCATGGGTATTATTCTCAACAAATTTCACTGTGCCAGGCTCACAGTGTGGAAAATAAGAAGGAAAGTTGTTCGAATGGAGCAATATCTCTGAAAGAGGATGGGGTATGGGATGGGACCAGGTGAATGCAAAAAAACACTCTGGGTCTTCATCTTCCATATCTTATAAACCAAAAGATCTGGGTCACTCCTGTATCTTCATCTTTAAGACTGTAGCTAATGATGGCAGGCACTGTCCAGGTATCTCCCTACAAAACCAGGGGCACTGTTAAGGTATCGCCCTATAAAACCAGGGACTCTAAGGACAGTTTTGTAAGCTGTGAACTGCACAGTTTCAGGAAAAACAAGATGTGAATGGCATTCCTGAAAAGTGCTCTGATATTCACCTGGCTCACCTCCTCATCTCCTTCAGGCTCTATCCCCAAGCCCACCTTTGAAGACAAGCCTTCTCTGACCTCACTATTGAGTTTTTCAATCACCATCCCACTTCCTCTTATCCTTGACAGTTCCTATTCTCTTTTCCATTTTATTCTACCTTGAAGCTGTTATCACCTGACATACAATACATTTAGTTATGTGTTTCGTTATTGTTTCCCAACTCAATAGAACAGAGCGTCATGAGGTTAGAGATTTTTGTCTGTTTTATTCTCTGTGGAAACACCAGATTTTAGAGCTACTCCTGGTAAGTTGTCAAAAAATTATCCTGAATGAATGATTAAATCCTCATAACCTGTGATTCTCTAAGCACATTTCATAATTGCTTTCCTTTATTATATTAGGAGAAATACATTTTCAAATTCGATTGTCCGTTATATAATTGTCTATGGGCCCTATAGCTACATAATTTATTATAGAAAGTAAAATCAATGTGAGTAACCTGCATAAACATACTTGCACACATTTATGCAATCACAGAGAGAAATATGTGTACCTGGGTATGTGATTACAAAGTTAACTGTTTTTTATTTCACCGGGCTTACACCTTCTGCTACAAATGACACACGTGATTTTTCTCTCAATTAAGTTTTACAGCTTATAAAAACACTTTCTTCACTTTGTCCCATGAAAAGCAAAGTAGTCAGATTTTACTGGATGTTTTTATTGAAACAAATCCCAAGGGGAACTGTTTAACACAGCTGAAAAGATATCTGAGAATGGGCTTTCTGATAGAAGGATAGATTACAAAATTATTCATGGCTCTTAATCCTGATAACAGGAGCAGAATACCGCACACATATGAATAAAACCTTTTCTTGGTATGTCTTACTACAAAGAAAAAACAATAAATTTTTTAAAAAAAGAAGAGTGAGAACTGGAGAAAGAGAAGGTGAGAAAAACTGCAGGGACTAGATATGTTATATTCATCATTTATCACTATCTTAAGCATCCCTAGTTATGCTTCCTTGGAAAACGTTTCCAATAGCTGATGTCTGGGGAGAGGTGGTATGGTGCTATTGAAATAACATGGAGCTAGTCTCAAACTCAGTTTCCTTGTCTATAACATGAGAATGTTAAGATGTTATCAGACTTGCCTATCTTGTAAGATCGTTTTGGTATCAGAAAGATGATATATGCAGAAGCAGCTTGAAAATTTTAAGGTTTTTAAGTTCCAATCTTTGATTTAAAAAAAAATCCTATTATTTAATAGCAAATAGGATGATTTTGAAAGTGTTTCTTGTGTGATGTCCCCTTAAAAATTATGGATTTGGGTTCATTTTATATGTGATATTTGTCTGTATATCTGGATTGTAAACTCTTCAAGGGCATATTCCATTTCTTTATTTTAAAGAAAATGTTCTAGTACCTGGCACATATGATACTCAATATATAGGTCCTAGTTATATTTGGTCAGGGAAATGTGGGTCTGGCAGCAACCCAGCATCAGTTGAGAACACATCGTCAAAGTGATCCTGAACTAACATTAGTCAGTGTACCTATCATTTCTTCCTGAGATGTGACTATTTATTTTGCACTGAGGAAAACCCATGAAGAAACTCTTGCCCAGAGGGCTTGGTGTCAAAAACACAAGTTTCAGCATACACCAGCCAGGAAAAGAAGGCTCACTTCCTGACACTTGAGTTTCTACATACATTTTCTCCTCATAAGAGGGCACAAAGAGGAAATTGAGTATCCCATGAATAAACACAGCAGACCAAGGAAATCTTAGGGATTTAGACCATGAAAAAGAAAGCATAGATGACTCTGGTGAGGATCACTAAGCCTAATGCCTAAAGAAGAAACCAGCAAACTGGGCTGGAGAAATGGGCACAGAAGGCCTTGGAAGCAGCTCTGATCAAGCCAAGGGAAAGGGTTGAGGAGGAAGAGGACAGAGAAATGGGAGGTAATCTGACTGTGTGAGGAACTGTGCTCACCATGGGACTGTCATCATGTCTTTGGTGCAGCCACTTGGAGAAAATGAGCCAGTTAGAGGATGTTAACCCCTCTGAGTTATTCACATTGTTTTGGGATGACCACATTTGAGAAAAAGTTTATTTGAGACTATTATGTAGATTTGCAGAAGGATAATTAGACTAACGCTATTTTGAACAATATTTTAACAACAGCTAAAGAAATTGATTTTTGAAATGTATTTCTCAGTCTACTCCTCATTAAGACAAATTTTTTTAAAGATTTCAAGATTAATGCAACGCAAATACTTACATAGTCTTAAAAGGAATTTATAAAATATGGATATTTCTTCTGCTTAGAAAAGGACCATTTTTCTCTATTATAGGTTTAAAAGTAGTTAAAATATTAGTTATGAGCTTTCATGTTGACTGGCTATGATTAATCTGGTACATTTTTATCATGAAGATAAACTCCATCCACTAATTTTGAAAGCATGTAGTATACATCTAATGTAAACCTCTATTGCCATGTATCAAGAACAAAGCAATTTTGAAAAAGCAGTAGTCGGCAGACCATCCTCTATATGCCACAAATTCCATCACGTTAAAAGCAAAATATTTTTACATTAATAACTTATGCGCCATTAAGTTTGAAAACTGAATAGAATTTTTAAAACACCAGTACATTTTCTAGGCTATCAGACACATTTTTGGTACTACAAAATTTTCTTATGAATGATGTAAATTTTCCCTGTGTTATTCAGCATTGACTACACCACAGACTTGCAAATGATAGGAACCAAAGTACCTCACTTCTGTTCCATTATGGAAGTTTACATGTTAAAAACAAAGCTCAATTAGCTTAGAACAAGGAAGGAAAGCTATGTACCTGTAAATAATCCAAGCACCACTTACACTGTGTACATAAAAATGCAATTTATGCCCCCATAGCACAGAGAAACACGATGTACATCATTTTCAGATCACCTTCATGCAGAAAATATTCATTAGTCAGCTAGAATAGTTTAGCTGTAAGGGAATATAATGTTTTTCTGAATTCATTTGCATGGCAATGTGCATGTGTCTGGTGACAGAATAAACCTCCACTCAAAGCTACAGAATGTGAACAGTCTTCTTAAAATTCAAGAGAGGGTCCAGATAGTCTATATTGTCTCCAATGTCAGTTTTTACAATCCTCTCACATTCATGGACCATCTTAACATAGCAATTAAAGTATCTTGATTATTTTGCCTAAGAGAGCTGACAATGTTTCATTCTGCCTGAGGGCTCCTTTGAACATAAAACTGTGATAAGGTAAAATACACTGGGCAACTATTCATGCATGAGCCACTGGAGCCCTCTCCAACTGCCAAATTAGCAAATGGTTCTTTTAAAACATAAAAGATATGAATGGGAAACAGTACCTCGGAGTAAATTTTGCATTGACAATCGTCAGGGAAAGTACTTCACTGGTGCTTTAATTATCGGGTCAGCACTATGACTGGCCACATTGCCCAGCCTCTGGTTATAATCTATTTCACCTAATAAGATAGATGGCCTCCACAAGCCCCAGAAAGAGATAAGGTACGATGGAAAATGGATGGATCACAAGCCCCGCGTGATTGCCAGAAATGAAAAATTCAGACTTTCACAGAAACACCTGCCCCTTGGAAGGACCCCAACATAATACAGATAAAGCAAGGCTGGGAACAAGGAAACAGCTCGGCTCAAACCTTGCCGACTGCATCGCGGCGGGACGAGGATGACCGGATCCCTTTTGTAAGGGCTGAGTCAGATCCCAGCTTTAAAACTTGCTGGGCCATAACAGTCACACATCACCCGCTGTCCCAGGGCCCCTCTCCCTCCTAAGTCACACAGGTGGCCATCAGAAGGAACCCTCTAAAACGACAAGCCCCATTCTCGTTTCGTCCTCCTCCTGGCCATGTCTCTTCAGTTTCCGAAGCTCCTAAACTCTCTCCCACCTCTGTGGTTTTGCCCCCTGGAGCAGCAGTCAGGTCTCTTAGGGGAACAAAGAAAGCAGAACCGCTGGGGCGAGGGGTGGGGTGCGGGATCTGAAGAGGGGCTGCAGTTTTACCTTGCGGTGCCCAGGAACCCGTGGAGAATTCAGCGGCGCAGGGACCACCCGCGCGCTCCGCGCCTACCCGCCTCCTCGCAGCAAGTCAGCTGTCGCCCCGCATCTGGCTCGCGCCCTCCACTCGGCTCCGCATCTGCTCACAAAGCGCTCGGGGCGCCGCGGGCGGCGAGGGCCTTCGGGTCACCTGCGGCCCGGCAGAGCCCAGCGCCCCGCCCGCCGGCCGCGATCCCTCCGCCCCTTCCCACACGCGCGCTGCCCGGCCAGTGACTCAGCCGGGCATCGGCGCGCGCGGCCCGCGGCGGCCCGGGCGCGTCGGGGCGGGAGGCACCGCCAGGCGACCAGACCGGGGCGCTCGCCCGCCCGCCCCAGCACGTGTCTGTCTGCCTCGCGCGCTGTCGGTCCGCCTAGTCCGCGGGTTCCAAGGACCGCTGAGGTGCGGACTGGCACCACCCAGAGGAAAATCGGCCCCCGCCCTTCCTGCCGTCCGCGCCGCGCCTGGCCCCGCGGGGGTCGCGTTTCCTCCCGCCCCTGCCCCGCCCACGACAAGGTGAAACTTTCTAGGTGGAGAAGTTTTCTCGCCCTGGCTGCGCGCTCTCCTCCCCCAGCTCAGGCGGTCTGAAGTTAGCTCGGCAGGAGATAAGCGGGACCGAGTCTCCCCCTCCTGGCGCTCGGGCGGCGAGTGTCACCCGGCGCGCAGAGGCAGGGTGCGCACCCTCCTGGCACCCCGCGCGCTGGCCCCGGGAAGGGCGCGAGCTCTGCTCTCGGCCTCTCCCACGTCTCCGCTAACCGCCCGGCATCCACCCGGGTATAGAGAGATTTGGGCAACCCAGAAACAAGGAGTTCATTGTTAGAGGCGGAGGTAGGAGTGGATGGACGAATTGTCCCAATGATTTCATTATGCACCGATTATCCTCTACTATAATAACTCAGATTTCTGCAAGGAAGAACAACACAGGAGTTTAACCCCGAGGAGACTTCCATTTCTTTAACTTTGTTTTTTTCTTAGCCGGAAGCAGGCTGATTAAATAACTGAGCAAATAGCGATGAGCAAGCAAAACAGAACAAAAGTTTAATTCTTGAATGTTGAAATCTTATGACGATTTTTAAAAAAGAGCTTTTGGGGCCTTGGTGAACTCTATTAGGATTGTGTTGGGATAATTTTATATTTCGTTATGAAAGTTGACACTGACCTACAAGAGTTAATGAACGCTCGAAGGTAATAGGATCTAAGGAATGAGCATTGCCAGTTAGAACTTGAGTTCGTTCTGGCTCTCATGCGGGCTTGTTCAATCATGGCAATAGATAATGAGACGTGGATCTCTTCGTTATTGAAAGTAATGGGTGAAAATAACAGTTATTATGCAGGTTTAGGTCTTATTCACTACAGAATTAAAGATAGAAAAATGTAGTAAGAGTATCATTTCTCAAGAGTTTACTATGTGCCAGGCATTAGCAGAGGTTATATAAGAGTGATCCACGGTGGTTCATGCTCGTAATCCCAGCACTTTGGGAGGCCGAGGCGGGCGGATTGCCTGAGGTCAGGAGTTCCAGACCAGTCTGGCCAACTTGGTGAAACCCCGTCTTTACTAAAAATACAAAAAAATTAGCCGGGGGTGGTGGTGTGTGCCTGTAATCCCAGCTATTTGGGAGACTGAGGCAGGAGAATTGCTTAAACCAGGGAGGTGGAGGTTGCTGTGGGCCGAGATCACGCCACTGCACTCCAGCCTGGGCGACAGAGGGAGACTCTGTCTCAAAAACAAACAAGCACACACACAAAAAAGAGAGTGATTTCAATCCTCAAAAGTGATTAACCTTGTAATTCCCCATTATGGAAAAGGTGAGTTCCCATTACATTACTAAAGTCTTGCATTGAACCATTTTGCAGATGAAGAAACCGAATTTCTAAGAGTTCCCAGGAGAGTCACACAGCTGGTTAGTAAGAGGGGCAAGGCTAGAACTTAGCTCTCAGCCCAGTCAGGTGTCCTTCACACCATACCAAGAGGGCTAGGCAAACTAAATAAGCAACGCGGCCCTACTGGAGATTTCCCGATACTGCATGGCGTAATTTATCAATGACTACAGCTCATTAAAAAACACTAATTTACTGATTACCAGACACTGGGTCTATTTGTGAACAGATCAATTACAGATTTTGGGTTCAGTAACAGCTTTCAATAAAAGTTGATTAAATTAAAGCATTTAAAAATTTTTACACACACAGACACACACGCACGCGCGCACACACACACACACACACACTCTTAGCCATGGTTGTCTAAAGGAATGATTAGAGTGCTGTTTCTATTTCCTGGTTTCCATAGCAATATGTTAACTGGATTTTTAGATTACATTATGTAGTTGCCTTAACAGGTTTTCTGAGTTTGAGTGCCATGATAAAAATATAAAAGAAAAAATTTACAATTAAAGTTGTAGAAAGGCCCAGAAAAGCCAATCCCAACTGGAAAATAAAATAGATGATAAATACAAACAACGTATTATTTATTTTTAGCACTGAAGCTTCCTAGTTTCTAATAACTGACAAATTCCAGTCCAGTTTTGAAACTGTATTAAAAATTGTTATTTTGACTTATTAACTGTAAATAAGGAGATAACATTTTATGAAAATAACATAACTAACAATAGCATAACAAAAAGTATCTGGGTGTGTGAAAGTCAAGTAATTTTTACACACTACCTAGACATTTGATTGGGAAAAGGCTTACAGATAATTTCAGATTTTGGGAAATGAATGGAAACAGATATTTTAAAAGAGTTCTAAAATTCAATTTTGGTTTTGCAGCAAACTTTTAATTGTTGCTGTTTAACTTCCCTTGGTTTCATGGGATGGGTAACACACTGTATGATGAAGTTCTGTTGGTATTTTCTTAACCAAACCAAATATCTTGTGGTCCACACTGTTGGCTGGCTAAGCCAGCACCTGTTCCCAACCAGATTTTCCAGTTCCTGCCTCCACTCTTGGGGCTGGAAAAGAGAAATACTTGCTTTCCCAGACTCCTTTGCAGCTAGACATGGCCAGGTGATATTCTGGTAATGAGGTATAAGCTGAAGTCTGATGAGGGCTTGTGGGAAAGGGTTTAAAGCTGGTGCCACCCCTTATCTTTTCTTGCTTCCTGATTTCATCTGTGATGTCCACTGGAGAGCTAATCATCTTATGACCAGCAAGCAGAAGTTGGTGGTAACATTTCTGAGCTACACCACTACTGCCAGTAGATACCTGCTTCCGGATTTCTTGTTTTGTGGAAAAACAACAAAAACAAAACTTGTTCCAGACACTGGTAGCTGGGACTTCTGTCACCTGCAGCCGAAAGCAGTTAAACTGATAGACCCCCTCAAATGGGGAGCCATATCTTCAAGACTATGTTGAGCATAATAGTTAAGAGTTTTAGAACCAGACAATCTGGATTTCAATCCCAGCTCTGTCTCTTGCAGCTGTGTAGCTACAGGCCGGTGGATTAAACTCTCTCTGTCTCATCTGTGAAATGGGATCATGATAGGGTTATTGTGAGGATAAGATGAGGAGCTACAAGTAGGGTACATGGAACAGTGTCTGCTAAAATACAAATGATCCAAAGGCAAGAGTGCTATTTGTCCACCCACTTGTGGGTAACATAATGTTGAACTATAAACAGGATCCCACCTCTTAATTTTGAAATGAGCCTAGTGGTAGCTGTGACCAAGAGACAGAGGAACAGCTACCTCCTGCTCTAATGTGCCCCATCTTTTTGCTCTCTCTTTAACACATTAAAATTTGGATCTTTGAAGGCACTCTCTAAGTTGGTGCTGTATTTGAAATTAAAATGAAAGCAGTCTTCTTAGAATAGGGGCTTCATGCTTGCAATGTGTGGTGAATAGGGTCCACAGCCATATACGGGTGCACAGAATATTTTTAAAAGTGTGAATTGAGGTAGAAAGACCATATGTGCTGCTGTTTGTCATTGACCTACCATCTTCTCTTGGGTTGCATCCAACCCACTTCTGACTTTGATGTCACTTTGTCCTGTAGGCATTAGGATCTGTGATCCCTGCCTTAACGAGTAGTTACTCTGGAACTCCTTCTCTTACTCTGCTTTTCCCTTCCCCCTTCCCCATCACCCCTATTATTGTGCCTATGGCAAATGTCTCTACAAAAAGACAATAGAATAATTCAGGTGATGGCGCCTCATATCATTTTTGAGGGCAAATAAAATTTGGAAATGTAGGATTCTTATTACCTCTTTAGAGATGTGTACATTCAAATGTTGAGGGTTTTGAAAATTCATGTGGTTAAAACAAAAGAGCAAAACCGAACCAAAAACCAGAAAAACCTTCTTAACTTTGCTTACTCTCCCATCTCCCCAATTTAATCGACCATGGAATGCTTTTATTTTTCTTAATATATCTTCAGTGTCAATTTCCTGTAAAATTAGTTTTATAGATTATACAGTGTAGGAAACGTCATGTTAAAGAATGGAACTGCCAGCTACAGAGGGCTAACACTGGGCGCTTTGGATATGAACTGCTTTTATGTTGATTTGTATTAGTCATTTATGTGTGGCTGGGCTCTCTAAAAATAAATATGCAATGTTAAGTTATCTAAAAATATGACTGTGTGTACTTAATATGGAGGACAAGAACAAGACTGCTAGGCTACAAGCTAAAGTATCACAATGTTAATTAGAAGATCTAGCAAATTGTGGGCAGAAAAATTAAAAATAATCTCCAACAGGGTGCTGCAATTTTGTCAGCGATTTGGTTCATTTTCACATCCAGCTTATGACCTCTCTTCTAAAATCAGGCTAAGGTGTAACATATTTAGCTCTCACTTATTAAGTGTGTACCATGTATTCATCATGAGTTTGGAGCTCTGCTTACATCCTCAGAGAAAAACTCCAGAATAGGTATCCTCCTTCTTGGTTTACATTGAAGGAAATGAGGCTCAGAGAGATCATGTAACCTATCCAAAGTCACACAGCTCGCTTAAGTCTGTCTTTCCAGAATGACCACACTCCTGTTTTATTTGTTTGTTTGTTAGTTTGTTTATTTATTTAAATTGAGATGGAGTCTTGCTGTGCGGCACAGGCCGGAGTGCAATGGTGCTATCTCGGCTCACTGCAACCTCTGCCTCCCAGGTTCAAGTGATTCTCCTGCGTCAGCCTCCTGAGTAGCTGGGATTACAGGCACCTGCCACAATGCTAATTTTTGTGTTTTTAGTAGAGATGGGGTTTCACCGTGTTGGCCAGGGTGGTCTTGAACTCTTGACTTGAAGTGATCCACCTGCCTCAACCTCCCAAAATGCTGGGATTACAGGCGTGTACCACAGTGCCCGGCCTTCATTATAATTATTTTAAACTTATCTCCAGTTATGTGATGACTGCTGCAGTCATTTAACTGGGAGTAGCAGACCTTTTTTTTAAACTTTTATTTTAGGTTCAGGGGTACATGTGCAGGTTTGTGATACAGGTAAACTGGTGTCATGGGGGTTTGTTGTACAGATTATTTCATCATCCAGGTATTAAGCCTAATACCCAATAGTTATTTTTTTGGGAAGTAGAATTTAAGGCATCCTTTCATTTTCCTTCTCTGTCTACAAAGTCAGCCATAACCTAAGGCATGGCCACTTCTCTGCTGGCTTGATCCTTGGGGACTGATGTGGCAGTGCAGGCCAAAAGTTCCATGCTGTCCATCTGTAGAACACTGCACAGGTTGGAACCAGGGTTCTGGGCAGTCAGGGTGCCTAAGTGGTGGACTGTAGGTGCCTAGGACCAAGACCTGTGAGACGCGAAGAGGAACTGGAATGTTCTTTCTCTAGTGCCTCTGTTTTCACAATTTCTGAGTTCTCCTTTGGGAACCTAGGGAATGTGAGAAAGAAAGAAAGCAACAGCTGACAGGGAGTGAGAAGTCCTAAGAGAGGGTATTTTGGAGAGTCTCTGTCCTCTTAGAAGATGAGGAATTAAGGCCAAGACTTCTAAAAAGTCCTGGAAGGCGGCCTCCGTAACTCTTTGACCTATCAGTGCCTCTATCTCCAAAGTCATGTTCATTTATTTTTCTTTTCTTTCTCTGTCTTTTACCTTGTGGTAAATTTTGGGAAAGAAAATTTTCATTTTTATACAGCATAGTATAGCATCATTTCCAAATTACTTTATCCAGTCCATCCGTTAATTTAAACTCTGGCACTAAAGCAACCTATCTTGGAAAATAATGTGCCAAGGAAAAGAAAATGCTTTTTTTTTCATCGATCAGCATTTCATTATGGATGGACTTTAAAAAAACGTGTCCATGAGTGTGTGAGTTTGTGTGATTACTGCAATTCTAGGTTTTACAGCTAACTTGATGAGTACTTTGGTATTTAACCCCTGTGGATCAGTTTCTTAAGCTGTGAAAACAGTTCCAAAGTCTGATGAAAATTAAAAATATTAAGTATCAACCAAAATTTTACTGAAGCCAGTCCATTTAAAGCCAATATACCAAACAATTTACTAATTGTAGCATAGGTAAGGGGACGTTATATTAGAAAGTACTTCAGTGTGTGGTTCTTATTAACTACTACCTTGTCCAAATATGATTGAATTCTTTATTCTATTCCTGTAGGCATGATTTAATAATCAATTTAGGGATCTTTTATTTGGTGAGTCCAAAAGTTAATTAGACAATTAAAAATGGCTACAAAATTTAACAGTTTAAGAAGGAATATATAGGCCTTAGTGGCATTGAAAAGGGATAGAATGCTTAGAGTTTGATTAGAATCACTATAACTATTATACATGACTAATATATTTTGAAATATGATTAAGATGGTTGTATTAAAATGCCTTCCGACAATTTTGCACTGGCCAGGGTTTGAGGCTTTTTTTTTTTTTTTTTTTTTTAACAACCTTAAAGCCTAAACATAATTACTGTTAATCTATGTCCAAACACATAGAAGAAATGACAGTAACTCTGGGTTAACCTTGGTTAGCTGATGAAGAATTATTTAAATTAAAAAAAAGAACACAGACAAACTGTGACCAGTCAAGGGTTGCGCTCAGAAAGTTGGCAGTGATGCAAACTGCTTAGGACTTTCAGTTTGTTGGCCTGTTAGAAACATTCCTGCCTCTACTTACAAAATCCAGTGAAATTAAACCAAACTAACCCCGAGAGGCAATGGCAAACTAACCTCTAGAAAAAAAGCTGTCGGATCTGATAAAATCATCTGCAAACTTTCATGTTTATGTTGAAGGAACTTTCAAGGAGTGTATAACCTGAATTAGAAAAGACATCTTTTTAAAGCTTTCCCTGAAGTGTCTGGTCCATCTGTTGTGGGCTGAGCTCCCACGTTGGAGCTGTTATCAGGTTCTGTCAGCTCTCCCATTGCTACTGTTAACAAATGGATTTGTCACCCCAAAGTTAAGAACAACCAGATGTTTCCTTTGTTGTTCTGTATTCCAATGGCTGGTCAAAAATAAGTTTAAACATCCCTGGTGAAATTGAGATTTAGAAATAATCTTGTTAATCTGATCAATGAGGTCATATGATTTAGGGCCATTTCAAGATTTAAACTGAATTTCAATATTTGACCATGTACATTTATTGGATTACCCCCAAATTAATTTCTTTTTTTTTTTTGGTAACTGTAAACTTATGTTTTATGGGAATCGTAATTTGTATGAAAGCAGCTATAAATATGAAATAAAATATTTAAACATGTCAGATCTTGTAATTCATCAATTAATTTCTTAACCAAATGTTTATTGAGCCCCTACCATGCGCCAGGGAAGTGTTAGTGTCTGCTACTATAAAGATGAATGAGATGTGGTCCTTAACATGGAGGCGCTCACAGCTAGCACAGATGACAGACATGTAAATCAGCAGACCTGGTACAGCATGGCACGTGCTAGCCACTGCTATGAGAATGTTATGGACTGACTTTGCGGATTGGGAAAAGGCGAGGAGACAAGGAAGACACCGCAAAGGAAGTCACGTTTGAGTCACATCCTATGGGATGAGAAAGAGTTTGTCAGGCAACTGTATTTGCAAGGGGATGGAGGTACAAAGACTCTTGTGTTGACATAATCCTATATTCAAGGTTTTACAAGTAGTTTAAAATAGTTGGGGCACAATGCATTTGGGTTTAGAACAGGAGAGGGGGCTAAAAAAGTAGATGGGGTCAGAATATATATATGAGGGGTCTTGAATATCACACCAAGAAAGATGTACATAGGAGGTGATAGGAGTCACTAAAATAATTTAAGTAAAATAATTTAAATAAAATAAGAAGAATTTTACATTTTAGAAAGATTTCTGTGGTTTAATGGAAGGTTTGGAGCAGGGTGAGATTGGAGGCAGGGTAGCAAGAGAGAGGAGCACTTCATTAATGCAGGAGAGCAAGGAGGAAAGCTTGATAGAAGGCAGTGACTGCTGGGACACAGGGCAGCGAGGAAGGTTAGATGGACACTCAGGGTGTGGAATACACAGGCTCACTTAGAGGTGGTGGTAACCGAGCAGTACTCAGAAAGGTTGCTTTTTGTATACATGGATAGAAACATCATGATGCACACCATAAATACATACCATTTTTATTTGTTAATGATGCATTAATAAAGCTGAGGGATAAAAGGTTGCTTTTTGTTTGTTTTATTTATTTGTTTTTGTTTAATGGAAGCCTGGGACACAATGATGCATTGATTTTGGACTTGTTGCATTTGAGGTGAGCTATTTACTTACACCTGAGCTGTTGGAGATCTGGTGGTTATGTCAAAATACCAATGTGCCAGACTTTTCTATTGTCTACTTGGTTATGTCTGGGACTATGTTTTTCAGAACTCTTCCTTTCTACATAATTTCACATTGGAGTTGGTCCAAAGGCAAGCTGTGAGTTTTGGGAGGCAGAAGGGAAGCAGCTGCCATGTTCTGAAGGTTATCAGCACCTGTTGGTGATAGAGACGGACACAGAGGTATAGCAGGTTCCTGTTTGTCCTCGCTCTTCTCTCCTTCTTGTTGCTGACCTTGTCCCAGGCTTTCTACCAGATGCTTTGCCAAGAACTCACAGAGGCCACAGACCTGAAGAACCAACAACCTTCTGTAGGCTTTGAGGTCCCACTCCAGGAGCAGGACGTGCTGGCTTCCAGGAATCACTGCAAGTTCTGAGTTGTCTGTGGCTTTTCTCTATCATTTTAATTCCACTTTTCAGATCTTTACCTTCCCTGCTCTTCCCACAATTGTGCAAGTTCCAATTCCTATAATAAATTTCTACTTCCATATTATGCATAGTAGTTTTTCTTCCCTGATCGAATCTTTTTAAAGTGACAGCCAAAGTGTATTTTTAAACAGAATCCCTTAAACACATATTTTATACTCAAAACTTTCATTACTTGAAATTGTTTTGATTTTGAGTGTCTGATTTTTTTCCCTGACTTTCCGATAGTGATCACTAGTGCAGAATGATGATCTTAACGTATCTACACAGGAGAAATGATCAGGAGAGCTAAAAAAAAAAAAAATCTCAGGGAAATTCAACATTAGGTTCTTAGGCTGCTGAAAGAAGTTGTATGTGTGTATGAATGTTTTAATATATTCCAGTGTTCTAGAACTATCTAGGCTAGAGAGCCAGGCATGAAAGATCACAGATGCCTTGGAGACAGGGAAGGAGGACCAGGGCAGATGGTGGCAGGAAAAGATGTTTCATCCTGCTGGCAAATGGAGCCCTTCTAGGGGAGGAGTGTGTGGTATGTAGACTCTTGTTGAAAGAGCAGCTGTGGAACAGAGGTCCTGATGCTACTGGCTCAATGAGGATCCCCACGTAAACAAATCAAGCATGGAAATGAGTAGGGAATACGGCCCAGGCTCTAGAATAAGCAACTGGGTTGCTTATCTGAGCTCACTCCCACTCTGGAGAGAGGGTGGAGTTTAAGTCCAAGGCTGGTAATGAAAAGGTATCAACCTTGTTGTTGGTGTTGGGAAATGAGATTTGACCTAGAAAGGTGTGTGCTCTGGGGGTTCTTTCTTGTTATTGTTTTGCTTTTTGCCTGCCTTCCAAAACCAGTGAAGGAGCAGCTGGGTGTTTTCTAGCCCAAGAAGAGAGGCAGTGTTGCAGCTTTGCAGGCAAAGGCAACGGCATTGGCCTTGTCAGTCCTTTCCATGGAGATGGCCTTTCTTCTTAAATATTTGCATGGCCAACCCTGATTCCTCCTTCAGGGTCCAAGCCTAACCCTGGAAGGCTTCCACGACTGGTCCTCTTCCTGGGCAGGCTGACAGGTTGCTTCATTTGTTTTCCAGTGGCACTTCATATTCCTAATTTAGCCTATCTCACACTGTATTGCAATTAGCCATTTATGTGGCAGCAGAACCCAATAGTATATTAATTTGTGAAGTTTTTTTTTTCTCACTTCTATTTTGTGGATCAGAAAGCAGTAAGGCAAAGAAAATGAGAAGTGCTGTCAGTGAGGGCAGGGGGAAGTAGGAGGTCTCCCATCTCCTTTGGAGTGTTGTGTATTCGGAAGGGACGGCCGCGTTGCAGATGCAAGCTGACCCAGCTCCGCATTTGCGTGGTTAGGCAGGGCACCAGAAATCGCACCCTTTCAATCAGTTTGCCTGTAAACCTTGATATCTATGTATATACAATGTTTTCAAAATTCATAAGCAAGTCTAGGAATTGGAGCGTTCTCTGCAGACGCTCTGCAGGCGTATCAGGAACTGGAGGCTGTGCTCGGGAAGGAGAGCCTTCATGTGCATGGCTTGTAGCTCTGCTTAGCCTCTCACTGGTTAGTTTTCTGAGGTAAACCCCCGTTCTAGGCCTGATGACCCCCTGACCTTTGCCGGGTAATTAATAATCTTCTTCTCCTGGGAGACAAATAGGATTAACAAACTGTGACAGTGTCTATTACTCTTAAGGAAGTCACACTGAGATCAGTGTCTCCTTGCAAAGGATATATTATACATCTTACACAAAAGCAAAGTCATGAAAATGTACAAAATTCTTGTGACAAGTTTCTCTTTGTCCAGATAACATGCTCACTTGCTGTTTTCTACTAGACAATTGAAAGGTATTCACCATTTAGTTTCTCAAATGAGGCAAGAAAATTGGGATTGGATACGTCCATTATACCTGTTGAAGATGAGGTAAAGTGTGGGACTGGAGGGTGCCAGTAAACCGATCTCACAGGTCTGAGGGAGGAGAGCTGTGCCTGGGTGTCACCCAGGACTTGAGCATACCTCTCCCCTTGGAGGGTTTGCCGATCATGCCTAGGGCCTTCGGCTCTAGGGGAGGGACAATCCCTTTTGCCACCCTGAGACCAAGTCAGCCATGCCTGCTAGGGCTCCTGGACTCCCCAGACAGACAAGACTTCACATCAGCCTGAGATTGCCTGTTGGGATTCTGCAATCACTTTTTCATAATGAAAAGAAGCTAAACAAGTCTGACCTAAGAAAGATCTCTAATTTTGGCAGTATTCTAAAACATGCAGCAAGGACTTGGTTTTTGAAGGACAGCATAATCTTTCTGGAGGGGTGTTTATACTGAATTGCTGCTAAGTCATATGGTCATTCCAGGCAGAGGGAACAGCAAGTGCAAAGGCCTTGAGACAGGACCATACCTGGCCACTTTGAGGATGATAAAAGAGGCCAGCATGGACAAAGAAAATAAGTGCGGGAACCAGTTTCAAATTATTTGTCATAATTATTATAAATAAGTCAGGAAGTCTTAATTTAGTAAGTGATCTTTGATAATAGAAGTAGAAAAAAACATTGTGGTAAACTCAGTAATTTTTCTCTCTTGCTCTGACTATTACCTATTTTATCTGTAGCTCTGATAATTTGCTAGTTAACTTACTAGGTAACTTCAGGCAAGTTACTTAACCTGTGGACTTTTATTTCTTGGGTATAAAAAAAATTGGGTGCATGTAATATTTCATACCATATTTGGCTCTAAAAGCTGATCTTGTATTGGGTTATCTTAATACTAATTAGTACTTCCATTAGAAGGCTTGGATCACAGAGAGGAAGTCAAACTTAAATCAGTAAATACTGGTGCTCATTCAACATCTCTAGAAGGGTTGGTTAGAAGAGACTCATACCTTTAAGGTTCATCTATAGATTCTAATGTTCTTCCATATTTATTATACTCCTAGAGAAAATGATCACAGATCTTATCCAGACAATGTGGTTCTCATTTGACAAAAATAAGTGAGGTTTTAATATAGCTGTGATCATCTCAAGTATACAACTAATAAAACTTTTGGAGCATTTAATGTACAATTATATGGCATAGCTTACCAAAAGTTGAATGAGCACTCTTAGCAATAAAGAGTATATGGAACAACTTCTTAAAAATCATTAAACTTCAACTATACTACAGCACTATAATAACCAAAACAGCATGGTACTGGTACAAAAACAGACACATAGATCAATAGGACAGAATAGAGAGGCCAGAAATAATGTCACACATCTACAATCATCTGATCTTCAACAAAGCAGACAAAAACAAGTATGGGGAAAGGAATCCCTATTTAATAAATAGTGCTGGGATAACTGGCTAGCCATATGCAGAAGACTGAAACTGAACCCCTTCCTTAAACTACATGTAAAAATTAATTCAAGATGGATTAGACTTAAATGTAACTTAAATGTAAAACCTAAAACTATAAAAATCCAGGAAGATAACCTAGGAAATACCATTCTGGACATAGAAACTGGCAAAGATTTTATAACGAAGATGACCAAAAGCAACTGCTACAGAAACAAAAAATGACAAATGGCATCTAATTAAACTAAAAAGCTTCTGCACAGCAAAAGAAATTATCAACAGGGTAAATAGACAACCTATCAAATGAGAGAAAATATTTGCAAATTATGTTTTTGACAAAGGTCTAATATCTAGAATCTATAAGGAATTAAACAAATGTACAAGCAAAAAACAACCCTGTTAAAAAGTGAGTAAAGGACATGAACAGATATTTTTCAAAAGAAGACATGCATGCAGCCAACAAGCATATGAAAAACTGCTCAGCACCACTAATCATTAGAGAAATGCAAATCAAAACCACAAGACACCATCTCAGAACAGTTAGAATGGTTATTATTAAAGAATAATAATAACAAACAGATGCTGGTGAGGTTGCAGAGAAAAGAGAACACTTATATACTGCTGGTAGGAGTGTAAGTTAGTTCAGCCATTGTGGAAAGCAGTGTGGTGATTCCTCAAAGAACTTAAAACAGAATTATCATTTGAACTGACAATCCCATTATTGGGTATAAACCCAAAGGACAATAAATTGTTTTACCATAAAGACACATGCACACATATGTTCATTGCAGCACTATTCACAATAGCAAAGACATGCAACCAACCTAAATGCCCATAAATGGTAGATTGTATAAAGAAAATATGATTTATATATATAATACATGGAATACCATGCAGCGATAAAAAAGAATAAGATCATGTCATTAGCAGCACCATGGATGGAACTGGAGACTACTATGTTTAGCAAACTAACACAGGAACAGAAAACCAAATACTGCATGTTCTCACTTATAAGTGGGAGCTAAATAATGAGAACACATGGACAGAAAGAGGAGAACAGACATTGGGGCCTACTTGAGGGTGGAGGTTGGGAGGAGGGAAAGGATCAGAAGAAATACCTAGTGAGTACTAGGCTTATTATCTGGGTGATGAAATAATCTGTACCAAACTCTATGACACAAGTTTACCTATATAACAAACTTGCACATGTACCCCTGAACCTAAAATAAAAGTTAAAAGAAGAAATAAAATAAAATTCACTCTCAGGAGTTTGTGTCCAACACCTTCAATGGATATGTTGCAAGCTGAAACAAAGAATAACATTTACCTTGACCTATTATCTTTCCATCCTAATTTTCTATTACTTGGCACTCTGCTTTCTACCTATGCTACTCAGTGTGTTTTAGACTTCTATGTGTCCTCTGTCTTTTCTTTCTGTTACTTGGAATTCTTCCACCACTACCCCCAACCCCCATGTAACCAGGCTTCAGTTGTCAAAATCTTACCCATACATCAAGATCCATACCAAATATTTCCTTATTCATGTAACTTTTCCTGATTCTCCCAAGAAACTTAATCTTTTTCTGCTTTAAAACTCATGTTATTTGTTCTTTTTAAACTATACCTATTTTATTCTCTTGGAAATATACCCCCATCTTTTTTTTTTTTCATTGCAATCTTCTTGAGGGCAGGAACCACATCTTGCTCATTTTCATACCTCCTACTATATGAAGATTCCAAGTAGCTCTTGTTAAAATGAATTTCATGTAATAAATCTGCAGGCAAAGGTCTGTAGTCTTATTAAAAAACAAACAAAACCTTTCTAATGTATATAGGAAAATGCATATATGCATTCTTCTTTAAAAGACTTGCATTACTGGATGAAGCTGTTTCCCATATTATCATAGGTGACTATCATCTTTTTTATTTAATCTGTATTATTAGCAAAGAGACTTGTCACTATCTCATTTTGATGACCAGAATTATTTTCTTTGGGTAAGTCATTAAAGTTAAATTTGATATTCCTTTGGAAAAGTCCTCCCCCTGGACCCTCTACAATCAAACAACATAACCCAGAAGGTTAGGCTATTAGCTTTGAAATGGCTTTGATTAGCTAGCTGGCTTACAATCCTCTCTAATGTTTTGAGCATGTCAGTCCATAAGAAAGGGTGAGCCAGGTGGAAGGAAGGCATGGTTTCTCTCTTTATGAGCCTTGCCAGGATAAATGTCCTAGGAGAAATTTTCTAATAAGTTATTTTTTAAGTTTCTTGTGATTTAAAAAAACAGAAGTTTTAAAAGAACTTTTAGAATATTGTCCTTATTTAAGGGGTATAAAAGTCTATTTGAGAAGATTTTTGGAAAGATTACTGATGAAAGTCATCATTACTGAGCTAAAAGTCATTGGTTCATATTTCATTAGTCCTTATGCTGGTTGTCATCAGTAAACTTTGCACTGGACGCTTGTCCATTCCTATGAAAATAACACTCTTGCCTTTATTTTTATTTTTCAGCTTCCATTAAACCGAGGCTTAGACCTCAGTCTTTTTTAGACATAGATCAGATTACCAGAAATAAATGTAATGTTAAAACTCTCATTTAGCAGCTAAATTGAGTTTATCTGCCTCTATAGGGGACAAGGTTATGTTTCCTTTTGTATTTGGAAAATTCCTTCAAACATATGAAATGCATATAATGAATTTCTCCAATTAATAACAGCAATGTAAAAAACCTTGGGATTTTAAATATTGTCAAGATATGTTTCATAGCATATCAAAAAAGTTAGCCCTTTGAATAGTTCATTCACAGCAATCATGTATCTTACCATCATTGTTATTATTTATTCATCACAAAAACACCAAGTTACGTTCAGAAAATACACATAGTATACATTCATATATAATTTCATTATTTTCTTCAAAGAAATCTGATATGTGCTTTCCTTTCCTGACACGTGGATTGAATAACTTTTTTTAGCAGCTGCTTTTTTCAAATTTAATCTTGAAACAAACTGCATCAAGCTTGGTGTTAAAAGTCTATCTGATGAAAATCTTTCCTATTTTATTATTATCTTTAGATTTATAGCTAGATGACACATCAGCCATTTTTAAGTTGAAGTAGCATTTCAAAATAAAGGCTTTCTTTTTCTTTTTGTTTTAGTAATATGGTGTTGCTTGTATTGAACATAGGATAATAATAATATAGCAGTCTAAAAGCAGCTAAATATTCAATTTTCAGATTAACATTGAATTTCTGGTACTGCCTGTTTGATGTTTTTACATAGCTGAAACCAAGCAAGCTCCATATTGCTCCTCTGTAATGTTCATCTGGCTTCCTGCCATGTAAATGGATGTATTAATACTCAGTTCTTGAGAGTGTTGTGAAATTCAGTTAATTAACATTTATAAAAGCTTCTTGAGATTTTCTGCTGAAAGATGTTACATGAGTTAAAGTTGAATAAAAAGCAAACGTGTAGAGCACGCTAGAAATTGTTGCTTGCAAAAGATAAAAGTGCTCTATCAGCCGTTTCTGAATCAATGATTTCTGGTTTCTTTAATTTATTATAGTGCTTTATGGCTAATACCTAAAGATGACTTAAAGTTGTTATCATCTCTTTTCATAGTGCAGAAGTGTTCATGAAATTTTGGTCAGAGAGGTTTATGTAAAGGATTTGTCTGGTGCTTATTCAGGCAGAACTTTCAAATCAAGGGTCTTATACAAAGTAAAATATTAGTTGGAAGATTCATTGTTGCTCCCAAGGGAGTTCACCTTGCAGTGGACAACTCTAGTTGTTCTCTAACATCTAATCTCCATGTCCCTCTTACAGCAATAGAATGTCTGATTTTTTTGCTGGGCACGTGGCCATTCTGAATAAAGTCTACATTGTCCACCTTTCTTACAGCTGAGTGTGGTCTGTGATAACTAAGTTCTCAGTATTCAACAGGATTCAAGCAGAATTGGTTTGTGAAACTTCTAGGTCGCATCCTAAAAGGAGGCTGTGCTGTTGAGAAATGCTGAGTGTGTGATTGCTGAGAAATGCTGAGTGTCTGATAAAATATATTGTTTGCTAAGAACAGCGGCAAGGAAAACCTAGGTGCCCACCCCCTCCCAAGTGGAAAACTACCTGGGGCATTCTAAAGTAGCAAAACAGTATGTGTATATCATACACCAGTTAAAACAATTCTTTAATCACGGGATATGTGACTACGCCCCATGGTTCCCTCGTGGAGAATACTTTCTAGTTTGCCTCTCATCAGTGGTAAGCAGGCACCAGCTGCCTACCTAGTTTATCTTGGTTCTAGGAGAAAACACAAAATACCTGTTTGTTAATAATAATCACCTGTTCAGAGAGACTAACTACGTAGATCAGCGTCTGCTCGGGGCCCTCAGTCCAGAATGCTGTCAGCCTCCTGGGCTCTCAGCTTGGAAGGCTATTGGTCCCAGATAGTCCAACTTTGCTGTTCTTTCTGGGTGCCTGCTTCTTCATGCTTTCAGCGCCGCGTGGGTGGGGATCTCTACGGCTGAGCTGGACTCAGTACTGTGCCCTTCTTTCATCCTACTGCTTCGAAGGTAGGTGTGGTGACAAGCCACGTTAAATATATTGGTGGGAAAAACAACCTGAGGATAGAGGAACAACGAGACAAAAGGAGCTGAGTCCCTAAACAACTCACAGAACAGAGCTGCCATGCCAGCCCCGTACTGCCTACCTGTGAAAGTGTTTAAAACACTATTATTTTGAATCTTGGTTATATACCACTGGCTCTATCCTAACCTACACCCATCAACAGGAAAAAAAGGAATTCAGCTTTCAGATTTATTACCAAATTGCTCACTCATGAACCAAGTCTAATCGAAAATCAACCAGAAGTTTTGTTTATGTCCTGGGTACACTAAAAAGTTTTGATTTAGGGGTGTAACTCCTCATCCAAAAATTGATTAAGAAAAATTTCTTTTGGAAAGTCTCTGTTCATATCCTTTGCCCACATTTGGATGGGTTTGTTTGTTTTTTTCTTGTAAATCTGTTTTAGTTCTTTGTAGATTCTGGATATTAGCCCTTTGTCAGATGGGTAGATTGCAAAAATTTTTTCCCATTCTGTTGGTTGCTAGTTCACTCTAATAATTGTTTCTTTTGCTGTACAGAAGCTCTGGAGTTTAATTAGGTCCCATTTGTCTATTTTGGCTTTTGTTGCCAATGCTTTTGTTGTTTTAGTCATGAAGTCCTTGCCTATGCCTATGTCCTGAATGCTTGTCATCACTGATTATTAGAGAAATGCAAATCAAAACCACATTGAGATACCACCTCATGCCAGTTAGAATGGCGATCATTAAAAAATCTGGAGACAACAGATGCTGGAGAGGATGTGGAGAAATAGGAACACTTTTACACTGTTGGTGGGAGTGTAAACTAGTTCAACCATTGTGGAAGACAGTATGGTGCTTCCTCAAGGACCTAGAAATAGAAATTCCATTTGACCCAGGAATCCCATTACTGGGTATATACCCAAAGGATTATAAATCATCCTATTATAAAGGCACATGCACACGTATGTTCATAGCGGCACTCTTTACAATAGCAAAGATCTGGAACCAACCCAAATGCCCATCAATGATAGACTGGACAAGGAAAATGTGGCACATACACACCATGGAATACCATGCAGCCATAAAAAACCATGAGTTTGTGTCCTTTGTAGGGACATGGATGAATCTGGAAACCATCATTCTCAGCAAACTGACACAAGAACAGAAAATCAAACACTGCATGTTCTCACTCATAGGTGGGTGTTGAACAATGAGAACACAGGGACACAGGGAGGGGAGCATCACACACTGGGGTCTATTGGGGGGGCAAGGGAGGGACAGCATGGGGATGGTGGGGAGGTTGGGGAGGGATAACATGGGGAGAAATGACAGATGTAGGTGACGAGAGGATGGAGGCAACACACCACATTGCCATGTGTGTACCTATGCAACAATCCTGCAGGATCTGCACATGTACCCCAGAACCTAAAGTACAATTAAAAAAGCAAAATAAATAAATAAATAATCCTTCTGTGACACTGAAAAAAAAAAAAAAGAAAAATTTCTTTAGTTGCATTTCAGACTAGAGAGCTCTAGTTTGAAATGACGTCATCCTCTTAAAGCCCTAAAACTCTATAAAAGTCATAAAAATGCAGAAAAATATTTTGACTAAAATTATAAAATTCTAATATATTAGAAAGATAAACCATCTCGACCGACCATTGTACTCTGCCCTACTCTAACTCATTCTTGTCCTTATCAGCTGAATGTCTTACTGGCAGTCACTGATTTCTTTAAATGATAAGACCCAACAGAGCAAACTGTACATTTTTGTTTTTGTTTATAAAGGTGACCTTTGTTCTAAATTCTTTATGTGTTCACAATTTATTCAGAGCTCAGGAAGGTGATACTACTGTAACAGATGTTCTTCAGGTACAGTTTTCAGTTGCTTATTAAATATTTTTTGTTTTTATGTAAATAGAGAATATGCCTTTTTCAAATTTTTGGTCAAGGATTTATGTCAATGGCTCTATGCATATAGCTAGGTAAACTACAAAGTCAAGCATGAATAATAAATACATTGCTGGCTTATTGCATCAAATAAAGAAAAGCTGCATGTTCATGATGATATTTACATTCTTCACAATTTTTGACCACTAGAAATTTATTTATATTTCATTAAGGCATTATTAATTTCTTCTGCTGAAAGTAATTACTTTGGTTATCTATTGCTGTGTATCAAACAATCTCAAAACGTAATGGCTTAAAACCATGACAATTATTTATTTCCTCATGAATCTGAAATTTGGGCAGTGCTTAAGAGGTAAACAGCTCATTTCTGCTCCAAAAGACATTAGCTAGTTCAGCTCAGCTGAGGCTGGAGGATCTACTTCTAAAATAGCTCATTATAATGGCTGCAAGTTGATACTAGCTTTGAGCTAGGAGGTCAGCAGGGATATACATTAGTGGCTTTTGTTTATTTCCTACCATGTGCTGGAGCTTCCAACATGGTGGCTAATTTCCAAGAATATATATTTGAAAACACAAAAACAGGAAGCTGCCAGTCTTTTAAGACCTCGGCCTGATAACTGGTACAACACTATTTCTGCCATGTTCTATTTG
This sequence comes from Aotus nancymaae, assembly GCF_030222135.1. NCBI lineage: Eukaryota > Metazoa > Chordata > Mammalia > Primates > Aotidae > Aotus > Aotus nancymaae. The sequence goes on from NW_026988413.1 coordinate 39,820,881, forward strand.
TCAAGCAGTGGCAGACCTCACCTAGATTCAAGAAAAGAGGACATAAAACTCACTTCTTGATGAGAACAATGTCAAAAATTTCTATCTATCTTTAATCCACTCCAGTATTATACACTTTCCAACGAATATTGAAGACATAATAACAGAAAGAAAAGTAATTAGGAAAATGAGCAGTAGCAGTCACTCTTCCTATGATTAAGTGATAGAACACCACTCAAAAGAAGTAATAGAATGGTTTGATGACTGTTTGAAATTTTCTATTTTTGTGGTTCTCATCTTTTTGGACTCATGATATCTAGTTTAGTAGCAGATTTTTTTTTGACAGTGTATATCAGACACTAATGGTTGCCTATCCAGTATTCCCTTTCTCCTTCTTTCTTACAGAGAGAGCTCTGAAGTTTTTTATGTCAGCAAGGTGCATAGGAAAAAATTCTCACGTCCCTGCATTCCTTTGCATCTAAGGATTGCCATGGGACACAGTTCTGGCCAATTCATTGTAAACAGAAATCATTCTAGGAAAACACTTTAAGAGGACAAACTCAGGTGTGTTGTTCTTCATTCTTCCTCTGTCATCTTGTCTGGATTTCTAATGTGGTGTCGATGGTGCAACAGTCTTGTGATTAACAAGTGATCACAAGGAAGAAAGCAACGTGTCCAGAATCAATATGAGGAAAGGTGAAACGCTGGGTTCTTAATGGTCTTGTGGAATCATCATAGCAGTCTTATACTGTCTGTTCTAGATTTTTTGAAACACGATAATCCTGTATGTGGTTAAACTCAGCAATTCGGTTTCTGTTGCATAAAGTCAAATTAAGTTTTTAACTGAATTACTATTCTAAAATAGCAATAATTATAATCATGGCTAGAGATCAAATATATATTATAGTAGCTATAAGAGCATCTGCAGATTCTCCTCTGTTCACTGTGTTTCTATAAGAATAGAGCTGGTACTGCTCTGACTGCCGTCTCTTCTATATTCATGAGGCAATGTTTTGGCATGTTCAATAAGTGTGTGCTCTTTGTGCCAGCAGGATATTACAACATGTTTCTTACCTCTTACTTGCAGCATATTGAGTCCTGCTCTGTCATGGGCAATGTGGTCCACTTAGCTCAACATTTCATCTAACAGACAGTACTACACATGGTTATACCAAAAATAAATAAAAATAGAGTAGTTTACTAATGAAGTGCTTGCAGCATATCAGTGGTGGACCATTGTTATAACCCATGAAGTATAATTTTGACTAAGTTTCAAAAATATTTTAACAGCTGCACCCAAGGAGTAGAATTGTATCAGTAAATGGGCATATATTCTGAGTAAATTATATGAATTTGGCTGCTTTAATAGAGACCACATAACAGTGGCTTAAACATAACAGAGTTCATTTTGCTCTCATGTAAAAGTCTGAGTTGGCAAGTGGCTAGGTGAGTGGATGAGTCAGTAGCTAAGCAGCTGTAGTTCACCAGGAAATCCAAGTTCCTTCTATGTCATTGCCAGGCCATTGCCTAGACTTGATTGTTGTCCTTATACATGGTCAAAGCTGGCTCACAACCACTATGTCCTCATTCTAGACTTTGGGAATAGAGAAATAAGTAATGACCAAGTAGCCTCCCATAAGAACGTGATCCAGAACTTGTCTACATTTTTTTCCCTCAACTCATTGTCCACTTGTTAACAAGCCACAATCACCCATTAGGAAATGGCACTGTTAGGAAATGACTCTAGTTGGGACCTCACATGCCTAGCTAAAAATGGGAAGGTTCTACCACTAAAAAAGAAGAGGGAAATGGATGCTAGGTGACAATTGGCTGCCTCTTTCACAACGAGTGTCTCATCCGCCTTTAGAGGAGGGATGGTCTGTCATGCTGGTGCTGTCATGTTTCTTGGCCCTTCTAAGAAATGTCAAACTCAACCATTGTTCATATGCTGTTGAAAGTCTGTGGACCTACCCTCAAACAGCAGTGTTTTTTCGCTCTCCAGCTCATGCATCCCAGATGGCTGACAATTGACTGCCTTTCTCTTCTTTATTTCTGCATTCCTCATGTCTGTCACCATCTCACTTTGCTGCCATCTTGATTGATACTTCTTTGCTTTTAATATCCACATTGAAATACCCAGAGCAATTCCAAGTTGAGCAAAAACTTTACTGAAGACAGCGGGTGGTGGTAGGGGATGAGGGATCACTACATAGAGCCCTCCACCTTCTCAGTGGCTTCTGCTCCCCTCATCTCCCTTCACAACCAACCTCTTCTCTCACTCTTCTGAATTGCCCAGTGGCTCCCCAGATTCCTTTTCCTCTGTTAGGGAGAACTGTTTTCCAGTTCCTCACAAGCTTTCACAACAGACCTAGAGGGTTCCACTTGCACCCTAAGTCTTATTACTAGCAAAAGTTGTTTTCTCCCTAAAAGGAATTCTAGCATCAGCGGTTGAAATAATAAATTTCCCTACTTCATTGTTAAATGAAATCAACTTGTGCATTTGTTGTAAAAATGTTGTTGAGGACATTTTCCATTACATCACACAATTTATCCTCTATAAACCTCCATATCAGAAAGTTACTTTAGATTTCAGTGCTAGAAAAAACTTTGCTTCTCCTAAAGCATGCTTCCTCCTTTCTGATAGTAAGAGCTGTATTACTTATCATGATTTCTGAACTATATAACTGGGAGCCAAATTTACAGCTCTCTCATTGCAATTATGTTAAACATACCATTAGCATATTTCTATTTTCCTGCACTTGCTTGAGTCATTTTATATGTCTGTCATATTGGTCTGTCTTTTGTTATATGTCATTTTAAAACTTTTTAAAAAAGAGTCAAGATAAAAATAAGTTAAAAAGTAAATAAGCAACATAGAGGTCTTTTAAGGCAAGAGTGTGCAGTGTTTTTGACCTTCCAACTCCGTAGGCAGAAGGCCTAATGTATCACTCACTCTATTCATTCCTTCCAAGGAAAGAATAACTCAGTGAAGATGCGACCTTTACATTAAGAATGAAACATTTAAAAAATTAGCTATTGCTCACTTATTTGCTAGAAGCACCCACAACTTTTGTGCTATTTTTGATCCTTTCAATGTTGCTTGTTTCTAAGAGTCTTTGGTCACTTGTTTCGCTCCAACCGCCACTACAGTGACCATACTGATGAGGGCTTCAACTGACTTTTTTTTTTCCTTTTTAAAAATTTTATTATTATACTTTAAGTCCTGGGATACATGTGCAGAACGTGCAGGTTTGTTACATGGGTATACACATGCCATGGTGGTTTGCTGCACTCATCAACTCATCATCTACATTAGGTATTTCTCCTAATGCTATCCCTTCCCTAGTCCTCCACCCCCTGACAGGCCCCAGTGTGTGATGTTCCCCTCCCTGTGCCCATGTGTTCTCACTATTCAACTCCCACTTTTGAGTGAGAACATGTGGTGTTTGTTTTCTGTCCTGTGTTTGTTTGCTTAGAATGATGGTTTCCAGCTCCATCCATGTCCCTACAAAGGACATGAACTCATCCTTTATTATGGCTACATGCTACATTTTCTCTATCTCTATCTTTTGCTAAGGGCATTGGAACCCTCTCAAAAACTCTTATAGCCTCAGCATAGCCAACTAAAGACATGCTGTGAAGACAGAGGTCTTGTCTGTAGCTTTATAATACTGTCATTTTTTGTAACTGCAAGACAAAATATACTGAAAATAAATCCCAGGATCTTATTTTAGGGATGTTTGAGTTAGTGGCATGCTATTGGTCATAGGTTGAATTGTGTCCATCCAAAACAAGTGTTGCAATCCTAACTCCTGGCACCTTGGACTGCTACCTCAATTGGAAATTGAGTCATTGCAGATATAATTAGTTAAAGTCATACAGGTGCAGGGCAGGTCTCTAATCCAATATGACTGCTGTCCTTATAAGAAAGAGGGAAAGAACAGAGACAGAGACACACAAGGAGAAAACTATGTGATGACAAAGACAGAAATTAGAGTGGTGCAGCTACAAGCCAAGGAATGCCAAATATGGTCAACAAACATCACAAGCTAGGAAAAGGCAAGGAAGGAAACCACTCTAGGTTTCAGAGGGATCCATGGTCCTACCGAGAGCTTCATTTCAGACTTCTAGACTCCAGAGCTGTGAGACAATACATTTCTGTTGTATTAAGTCACCTAATTTGTGGTACTTTGTTAGGGCAGCCCTGTGGTAACAAAGACAGAAACACACTACAACATTATATCCCACCATCTATGGCAAAGGAGTTGCAATAACAGGTACAGGGCAAGGGATTCACTAGCATTACCACGTACCCCATCACCTAGAAGCAGCTAGCCTAACAGAAGGGCAGAAGAGCCTATTAAAAGCTCAGCTAAGGGGCTAACCAAAGATTATAGCACTGCCCTCCAACTTGTGACATATGTGCCAAACCAATGGTTGGCATATGGTGTGGGCCCTTAACATCTAGAATACACAGAGGCAGGAACCAAGGAGTGCAAGGACGATTGACTTCTCTCACTATCATTTCCAGCCAGACACTTGTGGAATTTATGCTTTCTGAACCCATACATTTAGGCTCTGATAGGTTAGAAGTCCTGGTTCCCAGGGAAATCCTTTTATCAGGCAACACAGTAAAGGTTTAGCTGAACTTGAAACTGCAACTGCCACTTGATTACTTTGGGCAAAGAAAGGAGTGTCTGTATCGATGAGGATAGTCAATCCTGATTACCATGAGGATCTCAGAGTGCTACTAAGAGATAGGGGCAGGGAGGAGTATGTTGAAATAGGGGATTTAAGGGACATTTCTTGGTATTGTGTCCAGTGATCATGGTAAATGGGTAATTGTGGCAATCATGGATCACAAGATCCAGGCAAGGTAGGAGCTTAGAACCCTCAGAGATAAAGGTCTGGGTCACCCTCTACACAAGAAAACCAGATCAGCCAAAGTGCTAGCCAAGTATAAGGGAATCTAGAATGCATTGAAGGAGGAACACGAGATGGTGAATATTGATTATGGCCCTAGTTATTATGGAACCAGCAATAGACTCAGGAACTGAAACTCGCTTCACTAATTTTCTTGCCATGGGTGTCCGGCTTTGCTGGATTGCATGCTGTAATAGGGTAGCAGCACATAAGCTTTTGCCTCTGTGCTTTCTGGAGAACCTGGCTAAGACAGTAGGATTTACAAACTGGTTCTTAGTTACATATACAAATGAAAATTTATGAACATGCACTTTATTCTTCTGTAAGAGACTAAGGAAAGATATTTGTCCTTTCTTAGGCCATGAAGAGAATCCTCATTGCCTACCCACCAGTCACCACACACCATCTCTGAGAAACATGAATGCATAAGACCACATCAAGGATTGTCTTATAGAACTTGGGAGACTTTAGAGCTGGAGTTCTTTGGATAATTTATATAACTTAGTTGTCTAACAACATTGGTTGATGATGCATATTTGAAAGGTACCGCTGAAATATTTAAGATTTGTAGCAGAAATCCTGAGAAGGCAGACAGCTATAAGCTGCTATTTGTTTATTTATTTATTTTTTTAGAGACAGAGTTTTACTCTGTCACACAGGCTGGAGTGAAGTGACGGGATCATTGCTCACTATAACCTTGAACTCTTGCACTCAATTGATCCTCCCCACTCAACCTCCCAAGTAGCTGGGACTACAGGTGCGTACCATCATGGCCAGTTAATTTTTAAAGTTTTTTTTTTTTTTTTTTTTTTTAATAGAGATAGAGTCTCATGATGTTGCTGAGGCTGGTCTTGAACTCCCCACTTCAAGCAGTCCTCCTGCTTTGGCCCCACAAAGTGCTGGGATTACAGGCATGACCCATCGGACCTGACCAGCATTTTTATTTCTGTCTTTTTTGGGAGCGGAGATTGAGGGGGAGTTATCATATTGGAGTTGGGAATGACAGTAGATTGGAAAGGCAGGAATGGAAGCCTGAATTGGGTTAGTTAAGGCAAGACTGAGTGCAGCTAAGGGGAATAATCAGAATTAAGAAATCATAGAAACTTGGGTGAGAACCTGACAGGTGCTCTGCTGTGAGACCAGCAGTCAGAGTCCAGGAGGTGTGTGGTAGGCAGGCAGGGGATAGAAATGAGGCGTACACAAATGCACTGACTGAGCCCATGCACCTGGTCAAAGTCATGGCAGCAGTAAAGGCTGGGACACTGGGAAACGGAGGCACTATTTCTTTAGAGAAGCCAGCCTTTTGTATATGTTCCTTGGTCTCTCTACACTTCCAGGGAATTAGCAGCCTAGTATCCAAGGCTTAAAGACTGATAAAGGCCAACAATTCCTTACACTAGGCAAAATGAAAATTTTAAAGAAAAAGAACTTCCTTTTTTCCTGGAAAAATTGCAGTGACTTAGATTCCTGTCAAGGAGATGGCAATCAGAGTCAGTGCAGAGAGGGTTCTTCTGAGCCTTTTTTGCTTCCTCTTTGGAATCCTTGGGTTTTTATTTCCTACTGTCTTTGAGGTACAGACACCCCTTTGTGTGGGGCACAATATAGACTTGAGCAATTGCTCAGCACTTCGTTAACTGACGCCAACTAATTTAAGGTAATACTGATAAAACTTTGCATTATTCTTGGTTTATGTTGCAAACTGTCTTCATCTGCTCCTGACAACTCCTGTTGCTAGGAAGTAACTCATGAGAATAAACGAGAAGCATGCCATTCTTTTAACTGATAGACTGATCATATATAATACGTCAATTATTATTTCTTGTCAGAAGCAAAAAATATTGACATCCTTAGATTTCAATAGAAAAAATGAGCTAATGACAGTTTGGCTTTTCTTATCTTGCTTCCTTTAATTTCAAGAGTTAATAATTATTGTCTGCATTTGATAGATGGGGAAGATGAGGCTCAGAGAGTTAAGCAACCTGTAGAGTTAATAAGTATAGATTTGAAGCCAGGTCTGTTTGACTCCAAAGCCTGACCTATGTCACACCATCAAGTGCCTTGATTATTGTCACAGACTGTCCACTCACAGATGACAAGAAAAACCTTCATGGAGTTATCTTTTTGGAAAGTCCACCCTTTTACTACCACTCTAAAATTGATGTGCACTTGATTTGGAAGTTGAGAAAACATCAAAAAATTAAAATGAGGAAATATCAGTGAAATGGTTTAAAAGAATTTAGTAACAAAAATTCAAATATTAATTGCATTTAGTGAAGAAAAACAAAGTCTCTTAAAAAGGAGTTTGGTTTAACAGAAAGTCACATTATGAAAAGCAAAGTCTAGCTAAAGAAATCTTTTTATTTTGCGGGAATATTCATTAGAATGAATCAATATTGTGAAAATGGCCATACAGCCCAAAGTAATTTATAGATTCAATGCTATCCCTATCAAGCTACCATTAACCTTCTTCACAGAACTGGAAAAAAACACCTTAAACTTCATATGAAATAAGAAAAGAGCCCCCATAGCCAAGACAATCCTAAGCAAAAAGAACAAAGCTGGAGACATCATGCTATTTGCCTTCAAACTATACTATAAGGCTACAGTAATCGAAACAGCATGGTACTGGTACCAAAACAGAGATACAGACCAATGGAACAGAACAGAGGCCTCGAAAGTAATGCCACATATCTACAACCATCTGATCTTTGACAAATCTGACAAAAACAAGCAATAGGGAAAGTATTTTCTGTTTAATAAATGGTGTTGGGAAAATTGGCTAGCTATGTGCAGAAAGCTGAAACTGGACCCCTTCCTTACACCTTACACTCAAATTAACTCCAGACGGATTAAGGATTTAAACATAAGACCTAACATCATAAAAACCCTAGAAGAAAACCTAGGCAATATCATTCAGGACATAGGCATGGGAAAGGACTTCATGACTAAAATACCAAAAGCAATGGCAACAAAAGCCAAATAGATAAATGAGATCTAATTAAACTTAAGAGCTTCTGCATGGTAAAAGAAACTAACATTAGAGTGAACCGGCAATCAACAGAAAGGGAAAAAATTTTTGCAATCTACCCATCTGACAAAGGGCTAATACCCAGAAACTACAAAGAACTAAAACAAATTTACAAGAAAACAACAATCCCATCAAAAAATGGGCAAAGGATATGAACAGACACTTTTTATTAAAATTTTACTTTAGGTTCTGGGTTACATATGCAGATCATGCAGGATTGTTACACAGGTATACACATTGCAATGTGGTTTGCTGCCTCCATCCTCCTGTCACCTACATCTGGCATTTCTCCCCATGTTATCTCTCCCTGACCTTCCCTCCCTTGGTCCCCAACAACAAACCCCAGTGTGTGATGCTCCCCTCCCTGTGTCCATGTGTTCTTGTTGTTCAACACCCGCCTATGAGTGAGAACATGCGGTGTTTTATTTTCTGTTCTTGTGTTAGTTTGCTGAGAATAGTGGTTTCCAGATTCATCCATGTCCCTACAAAGGACACAAATTCATCATTTTTTATGGCTGCATAGTATTCCGTGGTGTATATGTGCCACATTTTCTTTGTCCAGTCTATCATTGATGGACATTTGGATTGGTTCCAGGTCTTTCCTATTGTAAACAGTGCCGCTATGAATATACATCTGCATGTGTCGTTATAATAGAATGATTTATAATCCTTTGGTTATATACCAAGTAATGAGATTGCTGGGTCAAATGGAATTTCTATTTCTAGGTACTTGAGGAAGCACCACACTGTCTTCCACAATGGTTGAACTAGTTTACACTCCAACCAAGGGTGTAAAATTGTTCCTATTTCTACACATCCTCTCCAGCATCTGTTGTCTCCAGATTTTTGAAAAGAAGACATATATGAGACCAACAAACATATGAAGAAAAGCTCATCATCACTGATCATTAGAGAAATGCAAATCAAAACCACATTGAGATACCACCTCATGCCAGTTAGAATGGCGATCATTAAAAAATCTGGAGACAACAGATGCTGGAGAGGATGTGGAGAAATAGGAACACTTTTACACCCTTGGTGGGAGTGCCAACTAGTTCAACCATTGTGGAAGACAGTGTGGTGCTTCCTCAAGGACCTAGAAATAGAAATTCCATTTGACCCAGCAATCCCATTACTTGGCATATAACCAAAGGATTATAAATCATTCTATTATAAAGACACATGCAGATGTATATTCATAGCGGCACTGTTTACAATAGGAAAGACCTGGAACCAATCCAAATGTCCATCAATGATAGACTGGACAAAGAAAATGTGGCACATATACACCACGGAATACTATGCAGCCATAAAAGATGATGAGTTCGTGTCCTTTGCAGGGATATGGATGAAGCTGGAAAGCATCATTCTCAACAAACTGACACAAGAATAGAAAACCAAAGACTGCATGTACTCACTCATAAGTAGGGGTTGAACAATGAGAACACTTGGACACAGGGAAGGGAACATCACACAATGGGCCTGTTAGGGGTTTTGGGGGGCTAGAGGAGGGATAAAATTAGGAGAAATACCTAATATAGATGATGGGGGGATGGATGCCGCAAACCACTATGGCAGGTTTATACTTGTGTAATAATCTTTCACAACCTGCACCTGTACCCCAGAACTTAAAGTATAATTTAAAAAAAAGAAAAAAGGATGAGAGAGCTATATGCCCAGTTTAAGGGCAAAATCATGAAGTTTTGGCAACCAGTGTCCTGAAAAGTCTGAGGGATGGTACCATTGTTGCAAGCAACTTAAAGCCTTGGAAATTAAATCAAACAGGCACTATAATTAATGGAAGCTACCCTATTAGACAGCCCTTGAAGGAAAGACAAAATCAACCTCTAGAGCTTCCTAAGCAAATCCAATTCTACTTTAGTATTAGAAAGGTCTCAGTTTAAAGCAAAGCCTATCTGGATACTTTTTGTGGCATTCTTTCTGTTCCATTAATGTCAGTGGTTTACAAATATGTTTATGTGGTACTTAGTCTATCATACAGTAAGAAATAAATATATTAGACGCTCTTCAATCTAAAGAGATAGGGGATTAGAATAGCTAGGCAGCTGAATTTTAATAAAGTTAATGAATTTTAATTAATGAATTATTGGCTCATTTATTATCTGTATCAGAAGAATATTCTTTCTATATCTTTAAGAGGAATATAGACCTCTATTTGTAACATAGCGCTCCCTTCATAGTTTAGCTCATGTTATATATGAAATAATATCTCCAGCCACTGAAACTGCATATAGAGATATTTAATATTATACAAACAAGCTGTAAAATACATAGAAGGATATGTATATATTATATATATGTAGAGACAGAGTCTCATTATGCTGCCCAGGCTAGATTTGAACTCTTAGACTCGAGAAATCCTTCTGTCTCATTCTCCTGAGTAGCCAGGAGTACAGGCATTTGCTTCTATGCCTGGCTTTCAAAGATTTTTCAACAGTACCCATTTTGATGTAGGTCACAATATTCTTAAAAAGTCAACTTCAAAATTGCATTATTGATTTTTTTTTACTATGTCAAAAGGCAATATTTATTGCAGATTTTCACAGGGCGAATTAAATTTATAATCTAGTTTTAAACATCTGTGGGAAATAATTTTAGGAAATGGAAAAGTTGTATTAAGTGATACTATATGATAATAGAAATATTGTACAGAAATGCCTCAATTACCAGTAATATTTGGGTAATATCTATTTTGTTTATTTTTTCTTTTTAACTTAATAAATGTTTCATTTTCAATTCTTACTGAAAATCTTTAAAAAATGCATTCAGAGTCTTTACTGTCACAGCACATACAGAAAGTCTATTAATCTTTCTTTGGCCAATGAGAATTTCTAGTGTCTGAGATTGATTTGTCTGAATGTCAATAATCGTTGTACACTCAGAGACTGGGATGAATGTGCATGACATTAGCACATAACCAGAGAAATGATTATTTGAATAAATCCTCGATAGAAATTTTCTTTCTCAAGATGTGTTTCTTTTCCCTTGTCCTCAAAATAGAGTTTTAGCAATGGTTTGGGATCAGAAAGGTTGAACTGGGGGCTCTAGCTAGTTAGATGTTCATTTAGTAGAATTTTACTATATTCTTTAGGACATTTCAGTGAATATAGAAGGGAGGATTGCTGAGGCCTAGTCCATCAGCCAGCAGTGATTTGCTCAACGGTGTGTAGCTCATAGCTAGGGAATAGGTAGGCAGAAGTGACCTTTCTATAGTGGTAGACCTTCAGTGAGGGTCATCTGTTTAGTATTCCAACACTGTCACAACCTCTGGCTTGACTTTGGAAGCAGGTCAAATATGGTAGGACTGCTATACCCGAGAAATCTAACCAGGTGGACAGTGGTTGGTTGGTTTTGGAAGACTTTTGTATAGTGATGCTTGGGAAGGATTCAACCTGAGGAAGAAAGGCTAGAAGGAGATACGAGGGCCTGTTGGTATTAGCTGGATTTATACTAGGGTCCCAGTTCTAAAGCGGGACTGGAAAATTAATAGGATCCCTGAACAAGATATGAACTGCACAGCAGAAAATCAAAGCAGAGACTCCCTCTCAACATGATGAAAGGGGATGATGATGGATGAATCTATCTCTTGCTCCAATAATGACATGTTGGAAAATGTATCCATTTTTAATAGCAAGCAGCCAAACTTGAAAGAAGGAAAGTAAAAATTCCTAGTACCAGAAATGAAGAAAGAACAAAAGACCAGATCTGCAAGTGGAAGTTAAAGCCATAGAGGCTCACAGAGCTTTCCCAACCAGGCTAATTTGAGGGTTGGGATGGAGTCCAGATCAGAGACAGGAGATGAAGCCTCAGTTCTGTGTGAGGCAGACGCTGCGACAGTCTGCTACATAAATGTGGGCCTTATAGGAAGTGGGACTACAGAAACTCTACCCTCTGGGGAGGCCCAGGGTAGGTTGAATAAAGAAATCGCAAGGAATTGGAAACCTAAGTCGGAACCGAGCAGGTGTGAGTCCTGAATTTACACTACTCCTGGGGTGCAGGAATCCCACACTGAGAAATTAACACCAATGCTCCACTGGAACTTATGAATCTCACAGGCCCCAGAAGAAACAAGAGTGGAACAGCACTGAAAGGATTGTTCCAAAACACAGAGAACCGTGGAATTAAAAAAAATTAGAAAACAGAACTCCACAAGGGAGAGAGCAGCTGCAGCAACCAGGAGAATTTGTACCCCCGAAACTGGGGATTATAGGATAATTTGAAACATAATAGGCACTTTTAAAAAGCTTAAAGCGATAAAGAATAAAAACTATAATAAAAAAAATAAACAGAGTAGTATGGTCGGAGGGAAGCTTAGTTATAAAGCACATACGGTAAGTGAAATGAAGACTCAACAAACAGCCTTAAATAGCAGATTAGTCCCAGCCAACAAGAGACTTAGTGAATTGGGAGCAATTCTGAAAAAAAAAAAAAATCAATCAAAATATAGTACATAAAGATAAGGAGATACAAAGAAGTGATGAAGAGAGGTAGAGGATAGAATAGGAAGGTCCAGCCTCAGACTTCCAGAAGCATAAAACTGAGATAATGAGAAAGGTGTTGTATGGTTACGAACTTCCTAGACCCAAAGCAAGACAGGACTCTATAGTGTGACAGAATATATTATGATCTGAGTGAGATAAATGGAAACAAATCCAAACCAAGGCTCCTCCAAAACAAACAGAAAATCTTAAAAGCTATCAGAGGGAAATGGAAGATACCATAAAGAAAATGACAATGTGAGAGCAATTTTTTCACTCAAAAACTAGATTTCAGGAAACAATGGAATGCATTTTTAAATGTTGGCATAAAACAACCATGAATTTAGAATTTGATAACAGGCTATCAACAGCATCATTCAATAGATAGAACTTGCTAAAAGAGTAAATTTTAAGTGTTTTCACCACAAAGAAATGATACATTATCTGAGGGGATGGATTTGTTAATTATTGTGACTTAATCATTCCACATTGTAAATATACATCAAAACATCACATTGTACCCATAAAAAATACAACTATTATTTGTCAATTAAGAATAAAATTAGAAAGTCTGGGCACAGTGACTCATGCCTGTAATCCCAGCACTTTGGGAGGCCGAGGTGGGCAGATCACTTGAGGTCAGGAGTTTAACACCAGCCTGGCCAATATTGTGAAACCCCATCTCTAGTAAAAATACAAAACTTAGCCAGTCATGGTGGTGCACATCTGTAATCCCAGCTACTTGGGAGGCTGAGGCAGGAGAATCGCTTGACCCGGGAGGCAGAGGTTGCAGTGAGCCAAGATCGTGCCATTGCACTCCAGCCTGGGCGACACAGTGAGACTCAATCGCCCACCCCCCCACAGAAGTAAAAAACAAATTAAAAATAGTATAGACAAAGTTGGGACCAGGTGCGGTGGCTCACACACGTAATCTCGGTACTTTGGGAGGCTAGGAGTTGAGCCCAGGAGTTCAAGACCTGCCTGGACAACATGGCAAAACCCCATCTTTACTAAAAATATGGAAAAAAAAATAGCAGGTGTGGTGCTGCACACCTGTACTATTTGGGAGGCTGAGGTGGGAGAATCACCTGAGTCCCAGAATTCAGGTGACTTAAAACAACACACATTTATGCTCTGACAATTCTGCAATGAGCTGTGATTGTGTCAATGCATGCAGCCTGGATGACAGAGACATTGTCTCAAAGTATAAATAAATTAATGAATAATAAAATAAAATGAAAGTTGCGACAGATTGCATTATTAGCCCCAAATTCTCCACCCCTTTTATGGGAGAACTGCAAAGTCCCAGGCAATAACTCCCACCAAATGGGTGGAGTGTTTTTCTCCACCTCTTGATTCTGGATTCAGTCACATGACTTACCGCTGCCAATAGAAGGAAGTGGAAATGACAGTGTGTCAATTTCAAACTCAAATCTTGAGGGTGACTTTTCACTTGCTCTCCTGTCCTGATGCCATGGCCATGGGAAGAACATGCCCAGGTCACCCCACTGGTCCCACGAAGAAGTTGAGAGACATGAAGAGCAGATCCATCCCCAACTGGACATGGAGGAGATCAGCTGACACACAGATCCAGGTTCATGAGAGGAAATCACTGTTTCTCAAGTCCTGGAGTTTTGTGTGGATTATTGTATTAGTTTCCTATTACTACTCTAACAAATAACCACAATTTTAGTGGCTTGAAACAACACATATTTATTCTCTTACAATTCTGGAGGCCAGAAGTCTGAAATCAGTCATATAGGGAGAAAATCAAGGCGCTGGTAGGGCTGTATTTTTCTGGATGCTCTTGGGAAGAATTTATTTCTTTGACTTTTCTAGCCTCTGAGACTGAACCTTTTCTTGTATCACTCCAGTCTTATGCTTCCACTGTCACATCTACTTCTGAAGTCCAATGTATCTCTACCTTTCTCTTATAAGGACACCTGTGATTACATTTAAGGCTTACTTGGATAATCCAGGATAATCTCATCTCAAAACCCTTAATTGTACCTGCAACATTCCCTTTGCCATGTAAATGAACATTCACAGGTTCCAGGGATTAGATTGTGGACATCTTGGGAAGGGGACATTATTCAGCTGACCACAATTGGTAGGTAAAGTTTTATTTATTAATTTAAACAACAATACTTTTTGAAAAAAGAGAATCAAATTCCAACAGTGTTACTAGGCACAGATCAATATTAAAAGAACTACTAAAGGATAAAGTTAATAGATGGCATTCATATGGTGATTAAACACATGGATTGCTTAGCTGGACTGCTTTGATTTAAACACAAGCTCTGCTATTTTCTATCTGTGTGACATTGATCAGGTTACTTATCACTCTGTGACTTAGTATCTTTATCTATAAAATGGGTATAATCATAAGAGTAACTGCCTCCTGGGTACCTTAAGAGGATTAGATAAATTAATATCAGTCAAGTGCTTGACCATTTATAAGGCACATGGCAACTCCTATATTTAAAATAATAAAGTGTATCTTAATATTAAGTAATATTTAGATATATTTTGTTATACATATTTTATTATTTATTTAAATATTTAATTCTATTTTAATTTAATTTTTAACATAACATATTTTTTATTTTATATTTTTGTTTTGATGTATTTTATTATTATTATTATTATTATTTTTTAGATGGAGTCTTGCTCTGTCACCCAGGCTGGAGTGCAATGGCGTGATCTCAGCTCACTGCAACCTCTGCCTCCCAGGTTCAAGCAATTCTCCTGCTTCAGCCTTCTGAGTAGCTGGGATTACAGACAATGCCACCATGTCTGGCTAATTTTTGTACTTTGAGTAGAGGTGGGGTTTCACCATGTCGGCCAGGCTGGTCTTGAACTCCTGACCTCAGGTGATCCACCTGCCTCGGCCTCCCAAAGTGCAGGCCACCATGCTCAGCCTATTTTATTATTTTGTTTTTGAGATGGAATCTTGCTGTGGAATTCTCCCAGGCGAGAATGCAGTGGCACAATCTCAGCTCACTGCAACCTCCTCCTCCTGGGTTCAAGTGATTCTCCTGCCTCAGCTTCCTGAGTATCTGGGATTACAGGCGTCCATCATCATGCCCTGCTAAATTTTTGTACTTTTAGTAGAGATGGGGTTTCACCATGTTGGCCAGGCTGGTCTCGAACTCCTGACTTCAAGTGATCATCCTGCCTCAGTCTCCCAAAGTGCTGGGATTACAGGCATTAGCCACTGTGCTTGGCCTATTTTGATATATTTTAAATAAAGAGCCAACAACCCAGAACAAAGGATGGTGTAGATGCATTCTTTCACTCCCAACTTATTAGCAAAATTTAAAATATCTGACAAGTGCTGGAGATATGTTTGGGAAATGTTAACTCTTATGAAATGGGAATCGTTGTGCAAATGGATACTACTTTCTAAAGCAATTTGGTAACATCTATCTGAATTGAGGGTAAGCCATTTTACTAGGTAGCAGTTTTGGTATGTACTCAAGCAACCTCCTGACAGATCTGCTCAGGGATGGGCACAGTATTTTATTTTATTTTTGAGACAGAGTCTCACTCTGTCACCCAGGCTGGAATGCAGTGGCACAATCATGGCTCACTGCAGCATCTACCTGCTAGGCTCCAGCCATCCTCCTGCTTTGGCCTTCTGAGTAGCTGACCACAGGCACGTACCATCATGTTTGGCTAATTTTTAATTTTTTTGTATAGACAGAATTTTGCTATGTTGCCCATGCTGGTCTCAAACTTCTGGGCTCAAGTGATCCTCCTCTCTTAGCCTCCCAAAGTGTTGGGATTACAGGTGTGTGCTACAGTGCCGGTCATTATTTTATAATAGTGTTAATAGTAGTGGCCTTGTCTTGGGTTGAAATCCTTAGGAATAGAGTCCAAGATGATTCTGGTGTATACCACTTACTGACGACCCTTACAGAAACTTGTAAGGATCCTGCAGTGGGAAGAGGATTAGGATGGGGAAATGCCAAGTGAGAATATGGTCTCAGGTGAAGAAGTCTTGTTTTGGATGGATCCCTGAGGAATGGAATATAAATCCCATTCAAGGATTTCTTCCTTGAGGCAAGGAGTCTTTTTGTATCTCATACCAGTCAGTTACAACAGGTTGTAGGTTTCCTAGGGTGTGTACATGGGGTGGTGAGGTGTCATGACCAGGGCAAGGAAGCTCCTGTCAGCCAAAGGGGATGTCTGGATAAAGGGGCAGCTGTGAGCTGTCAGCAGCCAGCACTCAGAGTGGCTGCTGGTGGATACACTATCTGGGTAAAAGAGAGCTGGGTGGGGCACTCCTAAGAGCTATAACACAACAAAACCTAATGCTCAGCAATAGGAGACTGGGTTAAAAAACATGTTAAAATACATATGCATACAGTGTAATTCTATATAGAAGTTTAAATGAACAAATTAGATCTACATGTGTTACATAGATAAATCTTGAAAGCATAATGGGGAGTGAAAAAAGCAAGTACAGGAATGGCATATACAAGTGTTATCATTTGTGCATATTCATAACACAACAAAAGGATATTTAACAACCCTGGGTGACTGCATAATATATAGTAAAGATATTAACATGTGAATTCACACTGACTTCATTAGGATAGTGGTTACCTTTTAGAATGAGGAAATAGTAACGGGATCAGGAGGGATACAAAGAGGGCTTTGAGTATATTTGTAATGTTTTATTCAGTATGGCACAATGTTAACATTTTTGTTAGGCCATAAATTGAGAACATTTGAAAAATCCTCTTAAATTTTATGTATATTTGAAATATTTTATATAAAAGAAAGAAAGAAGGAAGGAAAAGAAGGAAGAGAAAGAAAGAAAAAAGAAAAAGAAAGAAAACTCAAGGAAGATAAGCAGATCTCTGAGCTGTATCAATATGAAAGGGGATTGGGTGAGTATAATTGAGGTCCTCTTATGTACGTAATTCTAGTTTCTGGTCAGAAGGTCTGGTTGTTGATCAAAAACATTGCGAGCACTTAGAAGTTATGTTTGGGCCTCCAATCATATTTTGGCCCTGAGAACATTGAAACAGGAACTAGAAAGGTCCAGACTTAAACAATCAGTGGCTCTAGATTCGGGGAGAAAAGGAGAAAGTAAAATGAGACAGAAGCTTAATAGCAAAATCTCGAGTAGAGAAATTTAGCAAATTTTATCGAGTCCTTAATATACTTCAAGCAATATGTTAGGCTGAGGAGTCAATGATGAATGTCACGGTCCTGTCTTTAACGAGCTGAGCATAGAGTGGAAATCTTATGAGAGAGGAGAGCCTAAAGAACTTGGGGACAACTTTTCACTGGAGGCCAATACATATATCTGTGGCAAGAGTCTCTTCTTTCTGACTGAAAAACCTCCAAATGATTTCTATGGAACTCATATCCTCCAAGATGTTCTGACGTTACAAAATGCTTTGTGCCATATTTCACTCTTGGAGTTTCATAGACAATTAACATATAAAAATTACTAAGGTAATTTACAGAAAAGAAACCTGTAAGGAAATCACATGTTTCCAAATTATTTGCTACCAAAATGAATTTGGGAAGGGAGGAGGAGTAATGCCTTTAACAGTCCTTTAGTAGTTTGTGAAATTTGCTTTTCCTCTGCATTGTATTTACATAGTTATTTTCCCCAACTTCTTTAAAGTATTTCTAATTTTTTTTGTTTTCTTAATTAAATCTTCATTCCAGTGTTTCTGTTTAAATTCCAATATTGTGCTTAAAATACTACAGTTATTTCAGTGAAGAGGTTTAGCAGGTATTTTGTTTGACTTTGTAGGAAGAATTGATACCATGAGGTTTTGTAAAGTCATTTTAGCTCTCCAAAATAACAGTAAGGTGGAGCATTTGTGCTTGGCAGATAGACCATTGCACTTTTTACCTTCTGATTTTATGGTACCCCCTCTTTTTCATGTCTAGTATAACGCTCCATCTTCAGGCTTTTGAACAAACGTGTCAATAGCCTTAAATCAAACTACCATGCTAAAATATATTACTGTGTCACAGTGATTTCCAACTGTCCATTTAATTGCATCCTATAAAATGAACCAGGAGGTGTAAGTTTACAAACATAACATCTGAGGTGGTGGTAAGATTAGAGCTAAATAACACATGCAGTTTAAATTCTCAATATAAAGTCAGGAAGGGCTGTAATTTTAATATACTGCTGACAAGGGGCATCTGAGAATTAATGGGCATTCCCAATAGATATTTTCAGCATTCAAGGACATAATATAGCTTCAGTTTCATATATAAAGCTATTCCCACATATTTCATCTTTTGCCAGAGCATTAGAATATTCAACTAGTATATGGTCTCAATTAAGGAAATAATAAAATATTTTACTCATGAGGGTAATTCTTGGCTCCATGACTGTGAATTTACTATGTGGTTGAAGTTTTTTAGTTTCTGATTACTCTAACTCCCTCCTCCCAGAAGTTTCAATGAAGTTAATGAGATATCACATGACTAATCAAATATGAAGTCAACTTTCATTTAATGAAATATTTTGTTACTTTTTTTAGTTGTACAATTATCTATTTTCATAGGTCTTTCAAGTTAGCAAAAAATTTCTCTTGTATGTGTGTGACCTTGAGACTGCCATTTATAAGCTGGATGACCTCTTTTTTATTTAACCTTTTAGTGTCTCTGTTTCCTTGTCTGTAAATCAGGGATGCTAATATAGCTATTGTGGTTATTCAGCTAATTCAATATATGTAAAGTATTTAGAATACCTGAAAGTACATGGCACTTAGAAGCACACCACAGGGATTAGCTATTATTATTATTATTATTATTATTATTATTTGATTATACACTAGAAAGACTATAAATTATTAACAATACACAATTTCATCCATCAAAAATCTACAATCTCAGTTAAGCATGATCAGATACATTAGCCTAACAAAAACAAAAAGTTAGATCTTATCCATAGTTGCCTATTTGTCGCATTTTTATATTAAGGTTTATACGAAGAAATTGGGTAGGTATTTAAGTTGGGAGGGGAGAGAGAGGTGACTGCTGGGTAGGGAGTACAGGTGCTGAAAAATGCTCCTATCTTTTGATCTGCTTTAAAGTCTGTGTGCTAATTTTCAGTTGGTATCAAGAGCATGAGGCGTGGTGTGGTGGCTCACACCTGTAGTCTCAGCACTTTGGGAGGAGGAGGTGGGTGGACCACTTAAGGCCAGGAGTTTGAGACCAGCCTGGTCAATATGGAAAAACCCCATCTCTACTAAAAATACAAACATTGCCCAGGCATGGTGTCATATGCCCGTTATCCCAACTACTTGGGAGGCTGAAGCATGAGAACTGCTTGAACCCAGGAGGTGGAGGTTGCCATGATCCAAAACTGCACCACTGCACTCCAGCCTGGGCCATAGAGTGAGACCCTGTCTCAAGAGCACGAGAACCCTTTTACTTACCACCCAAACTCACCTCACCTATCTAATTTTATGTCTTAGCTCTGTTTCCATCTCTCCTTAACAGACTTTCCCTGATTCTCCTTTACTCCCCACTGCAGGTGGATCAGTAGGCAAAATCAACAAGTGTTGTGAGGTCAGTGAGGGTGGTGACCTCACAACAGAGTGGTGAAACTCACTCTTGGAGTTTCATAGACAATTAACATATAAAAATTACTAAGGTAATTTACAGAAAAGAAACCTGTAAGGAAATCACGTTTCCAAATTATTTGCTACCAAAATGAATTTGGGAAGGGAGGAGGGCTTTGAAAAGGCAAGGGCTGCATATGTTAGGGCCAGAGTGGAGCGGGAAGAAAAGAGGTTGCTCCCTTTCCATACCTCCATTTCAATTTATTTATTTTTAATTTTTAATTAATTAATTAATTTGAGACAGAGCCTTGCTCTGTTGCCCAGGCTGGAGGGCAGTGGCTTCAGCTCAGCTCACTGTGACCTCTGCCTCCCAGGTTCCAGTGATTCTCATGCTTCAGCCTCCCAACTAGCTGGGATTACAGGCTTAGGCTACCACGCCTGGCTAACTTTTTGTATTTTTAGTAGAGACAGGGTTTCTCTATGTTGTCCAGGCTGGTTTCAAACCCCTGGCCTCAAGTGATCTCGGCCTCCCTAAGTGCTGGTATTACAAGCATGAACCACTGTGCCTGGCCCCATGCCCCCATTTAAATTGTTGAACTTATCAAAATGTTTCTTCATATATTTTACAGTGATCTTAAGTATATAACATTTTCCTCGTATTTTCCAAGGCCTTACTAGGGGGAAAAAAGGCAGAGAAATGACATAACAACTTTGCTCGCTAAACTTTAAAATACATTAATTAAGCAGAACTATCATTCAGAAAGTAGACAAATGAGTAGAAATAGCAATAGCTATTTAAAAGAAGTGTAGGAAAGCTTCCTGAATTAGGAAATGGGTTGCAATGTTCAAAAATATAAAAAGAGCCATAAAAACATTTCTTATATATATTAGTGAAAGAACACATGTTCTTTTACTAAGCTGGGAAAGACGAACTACAAGTAGATTTCCACAATAGTATGTATTTGGATATACTGTATGTCAAACTGTGTCTCTACCATCATAAATACTGATATATTAACTTCAGGCCACTGTTCAAGGCATGATGCAAGTGTAGGAGGGAGCCTGGGACAGAGATGAAAGGGCTGAAAAGATACGCTGTCCTGATCCTTACATTTTCTTTCCACCTTCCATTCTAAACTCATGGAGGCAACCAGGGGAGGGCAGGAAGTACACATATTAGAAGGCAGAAAATCAAGGTGGGATTTGGAGGACCTGGTCTTAAACTCTTAAATAAAATATATGAAGATATTTAGGCTCTGTAGCAGTTTGATCAGTTAACTAAGTAATTGTGA
Organism: Aotus nancymaae; assembly: GCF_030222135.1. NCBI lineage: Eukaryota > Metazoa > Chordata > Mammalia > Primates > Aotidae > Aotus > Aotus nancymaae. Next base: position 39,842,152 of record NW_026988413.1, read on the forward strand.
CATAAGTTACCAGTTTTGAGGACAGGATGGGGAAGCTGTTGAGTGTGCACACTCACATGTGCAATATTAGAAACGTGTTTTGCATTTAAAGGGGAAAGTATACATTAGCAAAAATATAACTCATGGAGAAATACACAAGCTATGCTATCAGCATAAGCAACACTGACCTAGATTCTTATTTTATTCTTTATATCCAAACAGCTGACATGAACACAAAATCCCATTCAAGGTCATTGGAAACTTTGAACTTGGATTGGCTCTGGGAGGACATTAGAAAATGCAGTAATTGCCCCCCTGAGTTCCAAAAATTTAGTAAGATTCTAAACTGACAAATGCTTTTTAAAAATAAAATCTCAGTTATTATATCTTACCATTGGGTTATCCCAAAATCCATTTTTTAAAAATTGAAACAGTGACTTCACGAGAAAGAATGGAACAAAGAGGCTGCAAGTATGAGTTTGCTCTTTAAAACCCTTGAGAAGCTAATTTCCATGTCCAAGATAATGTTTCAAAGAGATTTCTTTTCAATGTGTTTTCTTAGGAGGGCAAGATTTCAAAGAAAATTAGCAAAGCAAGGTGACTGTGATGCTGCCATCTGGAGTTTTCAATTAGCATTTCTGACTAATACTTTGGCAAAATTACTCACAAATATTTCCAGAGTTGAGAAATAATCTTGCAGCACTTTCTGTTCTTATTTTTAGGACATCAAGGCATGTAAAATGATACAAAGAGGTTTGCAAAGTCTAGCTGAAGGGAGCTGGAGCGTTCTGTTTTTACCATCACGCTTCGTTGTTCATGTTGCTTGTGTGTAAAACAGGGTACAGTATTTAGAAATGGCAAGGGAAATGATTGACCCAAAACTCTTGTGATTGAGTGACTCAAGGATGATGAACATTGTGTAAAAACAGACACATTAGACCAAGAGATAATTTGAAACCTTATTATTGGGTATTATTTTTTTTAAATTAAACCTGTAGACATGAATAAAATGAAAAACTTTAGAAGCACAGCTTGTGGAACTGAAAAGGGCCTTAGAGACCATCACTTCCAGTCGCCTCATTTTACAGGAGAGAAATCTGAGGACCAGGGAAACCAAGTGACTTTTCTGGGGTCACATGGAATGTCAACAGCAGAGCTGTGAAGGCGCTCAGGTCTGCTAACCTCCTGGCTATGCTCATTCATGGAGAGTGCTTCAAAGAGTGTTTGCAACATTTAGTCACAGTTTATCTTTGGTTAATTTCACATGTACTCCATTTTTAATGCGTGCAAAAATGGCCCAGATTCATATGATTTGTTCCAGGTCAAACAGATATTAAGGAGAACAGCCAAGCTTTTACTACTTGCACCGCTTTGGTATAGTTATTTGTTGTGTGTGTGCTAGTGTCTGTGTGTGTGTGAGCACATGAGCATAATCTCTTTCTCTACTGTCCCTATATCCAAAAAGCTCTGACAACTAAGATTTTTCATAAATTTGTGACAAATTCCAGTGATGCAAAATCAAATCTAGTGTGAACTTACGTGAAGATATTTATAGACTTCATCTACACCAGCCAGTGTGACCCCTCATAGATTTTATTTTAGAAATAGTAATATGTCTGATTATAGAGTACTACCCTAGATTATCTGTAGATGATATGGAACACATGACACCTAACATTAATTCTACATAATTGACTACATTTTAAAATCCTGAATAATTCTGAATTCTGTTCCCAATATTTTGGATAAGTGAGTGTGGGCCTTCAGTTTGTCCATAATGTAATTTCATTACATTAGTTTAGGCAGTTTTGGCATACAACCATGCAACTCAGAAAATTCTTTACATATATGATTCCCTTGGTTTCAAACTGTGTGAACCCAGGGGGATTAAATGAGATAAACAAAGTGCTGCATGTGGTTATGAATATATAAAAATAAGGAGCTTAGTTTCATCACTATTATTTGTGGTCAAGAAGCCCAGGGTAAATTCAGTGTTTGGTTGTGACAAGTGCCTCATTCCAAGTTTCTGATAAAATCATCTGTCTCTTTTTCCTTTTCCTCCCCCTTTTTTGTAACTTTTATTTTATAGCCTTCTTCTACTTTTTTTTTTTTTCGAGTTCTAAGCTGTATCAAATGTTAGCACATATGTGGGGAATGAATTAAAGATTTTCTACCCCAAGCCTCATAGTAACTCTGTGTTCTGTTATTTAATCAGTGGTGAAATTGAGTACTAATCAGTCAACTAATGTTTATAGTTTACAGTTTAGAATGTGTATCCTGAGTAGGTCAGCGTTTACACGAATTTGGCGACATTTGACATGATATATTCTTTCTATTATAATCCTTATATTTAACAAAAGTCTAGATAAATGCAATAATCTGTGTTCAGTCTCAACAATATCGACTGCTGAGTCCCACGGCAGTGGATTTAGTCCCAGTCGGAGTTCCAGTTTGAAGGGGCAAACTCACAACAGGGCCAGGCCTTTCCTTGTTTACAGGAAACAACTAATTGAAAATTTCGATCTCTCATATAGTGTCAGGATAAATACACACACACAGACATATATATATATACACCCCATATGAATGAGAGTAGAACATCTTGAATTTTGCATTGGCCCTAGTCAGTATTAATAGTATATTTTGTAAATAAAGGTTATCCTTTTTGATGTGCATTAGTTCCATCACAATATCACATGTGTTCCTAGTTATGTAAATTCAATTTCCAGACAATCAAGCTAAATGTAAGACATTTGCTTATTGAAATATATGTAGATCTCAGTGGAGGAGGGTGTTCCCTTCTTTTGGCAATAGTCCCTATAACATGGCAGTTATTTGGACTGTATTATTTAAAAGGACATGCATGATGTAATCCAACCCTGTCTTTTTACCACCAGATCAAACAGAAAATAGCAGAATCTAATGGAAAGATACAGGACTAACAATCAGGTCTCACCTGGCTGTTTCCCTCAGACAAGCCAAAGCTTCTCTGGGCCTTGGCTTCTTCTTTTATGAAATGAAAGGGCTGTATTAGACCACCTTTAAACGCTGTTCAGCTCTAGAATGTTACAATTTTATGAAAATGACCATCAATAGTCTTATAGTCTGTTCTGGATCTTCACTGGGAGGTGAGCTTTAAGGTGGCAAATTTCTTCCAAGTAAGGGACAGCTTTTCTTTGCTGGAGAATGCATTTTTAAGCATGAGACTCTGAAATGACAGATGGAAAAGGGAGAGGCTTGCACTGGTTCAAGAGAAGCTTCCTTTCCCCAAGGACACGTGCTGTAGTCTTGGGACTGCTGAATTACCCAAGGGGAGGGTCGCGTCACAGAAGCTGGGCTTGTGACTCTGACTCGGCAACTGACTTGCTGGTGTCCTGGCTTCTGAACCTTGGAAGAGCCAATAGAAGCAGCAGTGCTGAGCTCAAGGGTATAGAGAAGTGAGCAGAGTGGACACCACCTCCTTTGTGGCTGGGAAAGCTCAAGTCTAGGAGAGGTGGTAGTGGTGAGGCAGTGAGTGTGGAATCAGGTAAAAGACGGCCTCGTGAAGGGAGAGGATAATAAGTTTTGCATAAGCAATGCGTGGAAAATGGACCCTGAATGATTAGAGTAGATGCCTTTAAGGAAAAACCCATTTTATGGATTACCTCAGATGTAATGGATATTCTTTAGGTAATACATAAAGATGAATTATTTGATCTGTTTGTCTACTACAATAATAGCACTTAAGGTTTACTGAGTACTGTTGGCATATATTATAGAAAGTGCTTTATATCCGTTAGGTCTTTTAATCATCTCATAGCCATAGGAAGTAGGAATGATTATTGCCATTTTACAGATATGGAGTCTGAGGTTTAGGGGACTTGCATAATGCCCAGTGACACACAGCTAGTAAATTGATGGGGGACCTGAGGTTTGAACCTAGACAATAAACTTCTGCTGTATGGTCTTCCCTTCCTTGTTCCAGAGTATTTGAGGCAGGCTGTTGTGAGTCTGTTTCTTTCTTCCTCATCTCTCCTTTCCTTCCCCTTCTCTTCTTTCTTTCCATTTTAATTAATCCCCATTCTTTCTCTTCCATCTTGTTTTTTAACAGCACATCATAGAGAAAGTTCTTGTTTCAGGTTAGCAAATTCTCATGTTTATTGGAGAAGATGATTAGAGGAAGTCTTCTTTCCTGGATATTCTTAATGAATGCTTCCAGTTATTCCTCCGGTAAATGTAAAACTGAGATGCAATATAATTAAAGTCAATTAATAGAAAGTTTGTCCTTCATAAACTATCTTCTGCTGCACCCATTAAGCAATTCTTCATCATTATTATCTGGAAGATGTTAAGAGCTATGAACCAAGATTTGGCATAACCACAATAATTACAATATTGTTAACTCATACTCTCCAGAAACAAAATAGAGATTTATACTGTCATTTATATAAATAAGGAAATATGATGAGTTCCTTTCTTCTCTTTATCAGAGGAGAAAGAGAATAACATAGACTTTAAAAGCCTTCTTCTCTTCCTATCGCAGAAGCCCTACTGTTTGTTGGGTTTCAAGACAAGGTAGTTCTACCTCAAGTTTCTATATTGCCTAGAGAGAAAATATCCTCATGAAATAACTTGTAGAAGCTCCATGGCTTCATAATTGTATTTGGGTTAGTTCCAGGTATTCCCATTAATGATGAAAGACACTACACTTGAAAGCAAGGGCAGCTGAACTGCCGGGCCAGATACCTGGCATCACTGCCGATGCTCAGGACATGAGGCAAGATCCTCAGCCACGGCCTTATCTGAGATGATAGACTGAGGCTACACCTCTTGTAAGTGTCATTGTAACTCATACTTGTTCCAGTCTTTCCTGAGACATTGTGCTGCTTCAAGATGCCAGGGGTAATTCCCCCGTTTTCTCTGCTTTCATTGCCCCCAGCTTCCAGCCCATAGATTCACATATAGAGCTACTTCTCCAAGGCACAAATCTGATCCCAAGAGGGCAGGGTTGGAAAGTCTGGCTTTAATCCCATCACAAACCCCAAACCGTCATTCCCATTTGACTCTCTGATATAGCCCCAGGCCAGCTCACTGGGACCAAGGTTATCTCCACCTCCGCAGTAACTATTTTAGAGGTCTGCTGCCTTTTCCCTTCTCTGGAAATTGGATGGAGCCATGGCTTATTTCAATAATTTAGAATCTTAGGAAAGAGAATTTAGCACTGAACATTTCTTCCCAGATGTTCTGCTCTCAGGCACTGTTCCTCCTGTGGTCAAATGCTTTCTTGAGTGATACAGTGGCAATGTCAAGACATGCAGGTGTGCCTGATTGTTTCTATTCACTTTCTCTTTCATCCTATCCCCTCTTCCAATACTTTACAGGACTTGAAGCACAGAGTTTTTATTCTCTCCTGTGAAGATAGTTTGAATTATAGTGCAGTAAATGTCACTTTCCTCCTATCCCATTAAAGGCAGGGTGCACGTCCCTCTGCCATTGATATAGGGCTTGACTTACGTGATTTGCTGTAGTAATGGAATATTAGTAAACATAACATGGGCAAAAGCTTTAACTATACTTGTGCAATGTGACCAGCCTCTCGTATTCTGGTGATCCACCATCAGAAGAACTTGCAATGGCTTGCTGCTGCCCTGTTAGCCTGGGACCCAGAGTGAGCAGATACAAACAAACTTGAATGAACGTTCAACCTGAACGTGGCTCAACTGGGCCTCAGCCTGAAGCAGTCACGTAGCTAAGCCCAGGCCAGATCAGCCAAATTATAGCTGACTTACAGACTCCAACATGAGAGGACATTCTCACTGATGTAAATCACTGAGATTTGAGGTAGTTTGTAATTCAGCATTGATGTGGCAATCACTGACTAATATACCACATATCAGGAACTTCCCTTTAGATATATCTTGAACTCTCTTTTGCTAAGTGAAACGGAAGGTTGCAGTCATTGAAATCTGGCTCTTTACATGAGTGAAACTGAAGGTAGCAGCCAGTCAAATCTGGCTCTTGAGATTTAAATCGAAATTTAAATAACTTTCTAAAAGTTTAACTTTCTCAGCTATGCTTGTCTTCAATACTCATGTCTTACAAGGAACTAAACATTTTTATTTTGGTAGTCAGTCACTAAACATTGATTGTTTCTCCCCCTTGTCATTTCTGCTTAAGAATTCTAATCTATTCCCAAGGCAAATGGATACCTTTGGCCAATCAAAGAGAAGGTCAAGTAAAATGAAATGTGCAATAAAGAAGCACATAAATATATTTCAGAAACAAATGTAAGTTACAGTTTCTACTGTTGCTGGTCTTTGCTTTTTTCTGCTTTTTAACTCTTTCATGCCATAGTTAAGAAGTCTCTTAGTTATCAAACTATGGTCTTCAAGTCAAATCTGGCCATCTGATTTTGTATGACCCATGAGCTAAGAGTAATTTTTACAAATAAACATTTGCAATTTATTTGATGATAGGGAGCTCTAATTTTTTTTTTTTTTTTTTTTTTGAGACAGTGTTTCACTCTGTTACCTAGGCTGTAGTGCAGTGGTGTGATCATGGCTCACTGTAGTCTTGACCTCCTGGGGCTCAGGTGATCCTCCCAACTCAGCCTCCAGAATAGCTGGGACTACAGGTGTCTGCTCCCAAACCCAGCTAAGTTTTCTATTTTTAGTAGAGATAAGGCTTTGCCATGTTTCCCAGGCTGGTCTTGAACTCCTGGGCTCAAGCCATCCACCTTCCTTGGTCTCCCAAAGTGCTGGGATTATAGGTGTGAACCACTGGACCCAGTTAGAACTCTTAACTTTAAACTCCCGATTAAGTGAATTTCAAATTGTTATAACCACTATATTTTGAATTTTACCAATAAAAATTTTGTGAAAATATATTTTCTCTCTTTTTATGTAAGTGTCTATGTGCTATCCTTGATTTTGCTTCTTGGTCCACAAAGCCTAAAATATTAACCATCTGGCCCTTTAAAGAAAAAGTCTGTTGACCTCTGTCCTAAGGCATGAGGCTCCAATTGCTATAGTAAGAGATTTCTCTGTGTAATGCCCTGAAGAGGCAAACTCTGTAAGGTGAACAGAGGATACTTCCTTTCTTTTTCGATTATTGGCAAGAAACGGCCTTTGTTCCCAGAGAAATTTTAGAGAAACATGAAAATGAAACAGGTTTCAAAAGTTTCTATGCTTTTTTCCATTCTTAATAACAACTTTCTTCTAAAAAACCTAACCAAGATTGTACAGACAGACATTCACTGGGCTGGTGCTCACATTGTGCTAAGTAAGTTAATGTGTGCCCAGGCTAAATCATAGTTAGAAACAAATGCTGCCAGTCAAGTCCGCATGATTCACGTCACTTAAGTACAAATAGCTTAAAGGGCACCTGAACTAATTTGCAATTAATTAAATCCTTATATTTATCATCATTGAAATCTAGAACTTAGGTGATCTCGTTGGTGGGCTGCGACTTTTTTTCTAATCACTTTTAATATTTTTCACTTCAGTTAGCAATCATAATTACTAGGTGTGTTTACTTTAAGTTTTAAAAATAACTCATATTTCCTTTCAGTACTCCAAATGGTGAAATGTGTTTCTTTTTCCCTTTTCACATCATACATTGACCCATAAATATATGGGTTAGTATTTAATTGTGATAATAATTAGTCTTTGCTGTGATAAAGTAAATTTTTTTGTTTATCCCTTTTAGATATCATTGTAGTTGTTTCATGGTTAATGTCATATGGGTCGGTGGCACTGGTTTGGTGCATAAATAATCATGGAATTACTTCATCTTAAAGTTTTCGAGATTTTTACTTAGTAAATATTTGTAAAAGTTTGATTTTTTTTTTCCTGCTGGGATATTTATAAACCACTTATGATTTATAGTTCATTTTTGCTTTTTATTATTTTACTTTCTGAACATCTGTTTGATAATAACAATAATACTATAATACCACGTAAGTCACTCCAGATTTAGCTAGGGCTCTAAAGCAGGTTGGGAACACTTCCAATGCTGCAGAGAAATCTCTGTTAGAGGCGCGTCAGTGGATAAAGTCGTTAAGCCTGCCCTGACATTTCCCAAGAGCTCCTCAATGGTTCTGTGCTCCCAATCTACAGAGACTGCAGTTTTGATCTGAGGGGAAAAATTGACTTAACTGGTACATTTACATTTTTATGATTGTGTCTCTAAAGCTTATTATCTTAATAATACCTCCCATATACCAACTGTTTTTCAGAGCCGATGCAATGCTTATATTTTGTAATCAAGTTTTCCCTTTTAGATGCCTGTCATTTTTCATGAAATTTTGAAGCCGTCCACATTAGAGGAAGATTATGCATGAAAGGAACTGAGCACAGAGCATGACACATAATAAATGCTCATTAAATGGTAGCTGTTATTGCTTGACTTTATTTTGATTAAAATACCTGTATACTTTTATAGAAATTCGTGGAACTATATTTACACTGAAATTCAAAAGCCTGGTTATAAGACTAAAAGCCTATGGATGAGAAAATTTCTTGAACACCTAATCAGAGAAGCCATTAATATCACCCTAAGCATGAAAGAGAGAATTGTACTGATCACTTTATTATAAGTCCTTTGTGGAGGTATTCTCAACTGGGTCTATTCTGTAATAAAAATAGGTTATTTTCAAAAACCTACTTGATTAGAATACCTATTTTTGGTCCCAACGTTTAGCTGCTGTGATACTGTATATTTATGCTGCATGAGTTACTGTGTATTTATGCAATATTAATTTTAAGGCATCTCTGTGGTGATCCTAAAGGCTGCATAGAAAAGTCCAGAAGGAGGCTCATGCTTATTCTGCACGAGAGAAACTTTTCCCAAATATTGATCAACTATTGTGAAGTCAGGACTGGAATGCCAAAAAGCCTGAATCTCAGATAAATTATGTAAACCATGAATTCTCATGACCTCTCATCAATGTCCTGGACTGTAGTTACAAAGTTTTAAAAAAATCACAATGAAATAACAATTTTAAAAAATATATCCTGATTAATAAAACTGTTTCATTAATGAAGCTACATTAATCAAATACAAATTTACTTCCAAGGGGCATAAAGGGTTTGATGATATCATAATTATCTTTGTGGTATTGTTGCAGGACTTTCTCATTAGTTCAGTTAAAGATGGGGTCTTGTCACATGGCCATGATATACTAGGCTCACAGACACTTTGAAGGGTGAGAAAAATGGAATTTACTAGGGAAAATGGTAAAAAAGAGGAAACAGGAACTCTCAGCAGAGTGAGAGTCCTGCTACTATATGCTTCCTGCCTCATAGATCAAATCTCAGGTTCCACCCAGGAAGAGGAGATCCACGCTCCTCCCCCTGCAAACAGTACAAACTTCTGTGGCTCCACCCCAGTGTGCACTCCTCCCCATGTGCAGTCCAGTTGGAGTTTTTCCAGGAATCCTTTTACACGTGGCTATCTCAGTATCAAATGCCCCAGGAGATGAAACCCAGGGAATATTTGCTAATTTCATCTATTTTGGTAAATATTTGCTTCTTTTACTTGTCTTTCAAGTGTGGTGTGGCTGGGTTTGAGTCCAGGGAATATCCCGCATGCAGTCAGGGTAGTCCTCAGCAAAAATATTTCCAGCAGGATCAGTTTTGTCTAGGCCCACAAGAAAAGCCTACATTCTGAACAATTTACATGAAGATAAAGAATGAATGGCCATAAACATCATCTTATTCCTTTGAGATAAGATTTTCATTAGCCCAGCAATGATCCTGTTCAGTGAATAAATGCTCTTCTGGTCTTTTTGGCCACTGGTTAACTGTTACATGAACAAATAATACATGGTTGGCTTGGTACCCACCTCTGCCACATTATTGAATGCAAATTACCTCAAGGCCTGTGCATTGCATAAATTTCTTAAACTGTGTTTTCATCTGGGAAGTCATTTTGTTCATTAAGGCAAGCACAGGCCATCATTTATTCATTTACCAAATACTTCAAGTTTGCTCTGTGTCAGACACTGTGGTAGGGGTTAAGACTATAGCAGTAAATAAGTCAGACAAAAATCCCTGTTTTCATGGATCTTACACTCTAACTGGGGAGAGAGCCAATGGTGTGATAAGTACTATGATTGGGGAGGTACGGGTTATCCTATGACCACATTTGTAATTGGAAAAAGGATCTGATGGCTGGATCCAAGTGTTGGGTGGCTTGCTCTATGGGCACTGAATTTTTCTAAGGTTGGAGAAAGCTCTATTTTTTTTTTCTGTTTTTTTTTTTTTTTTGAGACAGGGTCTCGCTCTGTTGCCCAGGCCGGAGTACAGTGGTGTGATCATAGCTCACTGTAGCCTTGAACTTCTGCGCTCAAGTGATCTTCCTGCCTCAGCCTCCCAAGTAGCTAAGACTACATGTGTGCACTACTGCACCTGGCTAGAAAGCTCTGTTCTTTTGGGCAGACCAGGAGTAAGAAGGAGTGTTTAGTAAGTAGCCTGGTAAAGTTTGTTAACCACTGAGAGATGTCCTAAGGAGGCACCTATAGAAAGCATGGGAGGGAGAAGAACAGTGGAAAGTTGGGTCAGTGGAGAAGCAGCAAATAATGTTTTGGGGTAAGTGCGCTGGGATGGCAGATGACTAGAGGGGCTCACGTCTTAAAGTGGGGCTAAGGTTTGCAGGAATGTAAGGCACAAGGACATGCAGACCTCTGAAATCACTGGAGAGTCAATTGACTTGTTCTTCTGTGGGACACTTCGCCTCATTTGGGAAACTCACTTCTTTAAAGGGTCAGCCAAGGACTGGATGAATTGTGTGTAGGCACTGTGCATGGCTAGCGGCCTCATCTATCCGGCCTCATGTGATAAGAACTTCAAGAGCATTGAGATTCCTCCACGATAGTGTGAAGGGTAGGAATGAAAGTTTGTCAAATAATGTCTTAGCCTTGCTGATGCAGTGAAGTTCAATCTGAAAAGACCACCATGGCTTAATGCTTTTCTTATTGTGCCTTTCTTTAAACTGGTTTAGGAGAGTTTTACTAAATCACTTCAAGATTCTCTAAGATGATGATCTATTAAGAAATAATTAGGGGTGTAGGGGAGAGTCAGTAAAGCAAACATTGGAGAGAAGGAAGAGATGGATAAAAGCTGTGAAGAGAATAAGAAAATACTGGCAAAATCACCAAAAATCTTGGAGAGTAGCAAGCAAACTGCAGGCTACTGTTATCTGTCATCTCCTGTGAAAAAGTACTCTAAGGGTCTTCACATTGGTATCAAGCTCTGGAGGAAATGGAGGATTAGGGCACATCTGTTTCATTCCAAAGCCTCTACAACCCTCCCTGACACTGCCTTTCAGGTTCACGTATCATGTTTTGCACTGCCTTTAGAACATCTCTGGGAGTGCTGTCAGCACAAGTAGAATCTCTCAGGATTGCTTCAGTCTCTGTGTCCCAAGCTGAGCTTTTTAGGTTTCCACCCTTTCCTAGGCTTTTGTGAAAGGGAAGAAAGCATTCCCTGATACTCAATTGTTACTGCCAATATTAGCATCTCTAGGTGAATGAAACCCTCCCTGGCACCACTCTTCTCCTCCCCTCACCCCAGGACTTGACTTCGCCTTTCAGTAGTCTGCAAACCTCTCATTCAGCAGCCATGGGCGTGGCAGGCTATGGAGAAGTGACAGGATTTCCTGGGCAATTGCTTAAGGTACATGCATACTTACAGTCAGCACGTATTTTCTGGGCACAGTATTGATAATACTACTAATAATAGTGATAATTACTTGTTATGTGCTTCATATGCAAGACACTGTTCTAAGTATTTTACTGCAGTATAAAGCATATGAAGACAGTGCTTTTTGCATTTTATTCACTGTTGTATCCCAAGTACTTAGAACTGGGCCTGGTACACAGAGGAAATCAATAAATTTTTTTTTGAGTGAAGTTATTTATTAAATTGTCACTACAACCATCTTATGTAGGCAGTATTATTGGCTCCATTTTACAGATAAGAAAACTGAGTGATTCGCTGTGATTGCATAGCTAAAGTAGCAGAGCCAAGTTTTGAACCAGCAGAACAGTTGCTTTGCAAAAATGAAAAAGCAGTTTACATAATAATAATGAAAGAAAATTTGGCTGTATGCAAAATCAAATGCACTTGGATAAATTCACTTTTGGATAACTGAGGATTGAACCATTTACCGTATTCTTGGCACATGCTAAGTTAATCAATAGCTGTAGTTGTTATTTTTTCTTTTTAAGTAACTTACATTTTCTACACTAACATCTTATGAATTGTTAGCTGTTTTTTGGTCCATAAGAACACACCTCATTTTGTTAATCCAGATGGCATTTCTTGCAGCTGCCAAAAAAAACACAAACAATATAAAAATATTAACATCTAAATTTTAAGGGAAAAATAATATCTCCCCCTCTGAAAAACCATAATTCAAATTCTGGAAGCCTAAAAATGCCAGTCATCAGGAACATCACTTATTGGTCATCAGAGAGCCATGTCCTTTTAAAGTATCATATTCCAAAATATACACTTGATTTCTAAAAATGTAGAGAATGAGAAACTCTATGCTTTTCCACATTTAGAAAATTTCAAAAAGTATATCACAGCAGATGTTATAAGTAGCATTTAAGAGATGAAGTAATTAAATGGTCTTTTGTAGCTGAAATTAAAGACGAGTTTACTATGTTCTTAGAAAGATGAAAGACTGACAACTCCTTTCTGGCATCTCAGGTAACAATGTATCTTTCCAGGCACTCTTGTTATCAGATTTATTTGTAACCATTTAAAGGAAGTAATAAAATGGTTTAAATAAACATGGAGATACTTAAGAACAATCTGCAGTTCTTAGCTCTGGGATGTACAGATGAGAAATACTGTCCCTGTCCTTCAAGAACTGATAATATAGAAGGGAAGATAGAAAAGAAAGATGAACAGAAACATAAAACCCAAATTATAATAAAACACAATGCAGGCGCTATGGCTGCAGCAGGCATGGGATATGCACTCCTTCATGGGGGAGCATGCCTAAAGGTTTCCTGGTGGAATTGTCACTTCAACTGAGTTTTGAAAGACACATCTAGGTATTTCCAAGATAGGACAGCAAAAAGTACAAGGCAAGAGAGAGGAAAGTGGCAAAAGCTCTGTTGTGCCTATGACAAAGGCTGTGGAGGGAGCGAGTCTGGGGAAGTCATCTGGACCAGACTTTGTAAAGGACCTCGCTTGGATGTAAGGAGATTAGATTTTATTCTAGGGAAAATTGAGAAGGAATCAAGGGTGAGAAGCAGGAGAGTGACAAATTTGCATTTGTGGAGAGATGGTATATTGAACCCCTGGCTGGATAATATCAAATTGGTGCAAAGGTAATTGTGGTTTTTGCGATTACTTTCAATGGCAAGCCGCAATTACTTTTGCACCAACCTGATAGTTTGAGATATTAGCTGATGTTGTTTCTTTCTTTCTTCTTGCAGTTCTCTTTCTCTACAGCTTGCCTGCCTCATGCTGCCACATTCAAACTCCTGGCTCTGTGCTCATTGGCTTAGAGTTGTAGCAAGAAAGAGAGTCCCCCAAACCAGAGAGATTGTGTCTCTGAAACCTAAACACTTTATGGAGAGTTTATCCACCAAAATTGGTGGAAAAATAAAAGAAGGGATTTAAGAGGATACAGCAAATATTCAAAAATGTTGTGGCCAGGAGCATAAAGGGCTGAAGATTTTTTCAGACTAAAGAGATTCTGACTCTGTATGAGGCAAGAATTTCTGTTTTGTGCTCTGTATTTTCTACCGTTCTTCATTTCTAGAAGGTGGTCAGTATTTTCTGTTTCTTTGCCTGGTTTAGGGGGTGGGGGGATTGGGGTCTTAATATTTAAAAGCTGAGTTGCCAGAAGAAACAAATCTATCTGAGGGAGCCCTCATATTGTTAAGGGAAGGGGAGAGAAGAGAGGCAAGAGATTTTCCAACCTAGCAAGGGAGCGGGTCTCCATTCCCTTATACAGCCGTCCTCCCATTATCTGTGGGGGATAAGTTCCAAGGCCCCCAGTGGATGTCTGAAACCATGGATAGTACCAAACCCTGTCTACACTATGGGTTTTTTTTTTTTCTATACATACCTACCTACGATAAAATTTAATTTATAAATTAGGTACAGTAAGAGATTAACAACAGTAACTAATAATAAAATAGAAGAATTATAATGATATACTGTAATAAAAATTATGTACATGTGGTCGTTCTCAAAATAACTTGTACTATACTTAACCGTTTTTCTTCTTGTGACTGTGTGAGGTGATAAAATGCTCACATGTTGAGAGGAAGTGAGCTGAATGATGTAGGCATTGTGATATAAATGGAAAATTTCAGAAATAAACAACTCTTAAGTTTTAAATTGCACACCATTCTGAGTACCAATGATGAAATCTTGCTCCATCTGGTCTGTCCTGCCCGCATTGCCATTTGTCACTTAGTAGCCATCTTGGATATAGATTCACTGTCATGTTATCACAGTACCTGTATTCAAGTCAACCTTATTTTACTTAATGATGTCCTCAATGGGCAAGAGTAGTCATGTAATATTTTCAGATCACACTTGACTGCAGGTAACTGAAACTGCAGAAACCAAAACCGTGGATAAGGGGGAGTATTGCAGTGCCCCAGGAAGCTGGCACCATTTAAGCTGAGCTCATGCTTCTGGGTCTACCAGCCTCAGGAAAGATCCTATGCTTAGAGAGAACTCACAGTGCCACCAACCTTCAAGAGATAGTGTTTTAATTGACATAAACCTTTTGGGACTATCATATAATCCTGGAGGAAGAGAGTTAGGGAGACTAGAAGAAACTTAATAATAACTAAGAATAAAATTTTCTGCTCAGATTTAATTAGGCTTTAGAAAAAATGATTTGACTTTTCATCCATCCTCAAGTTAATGGATCAAAATTTATACCCATTGCACATTATAGAATCATTTATGTGATATGTTGAGGAAGAAGTACTAGAAAACATCTAAACTGGAAATAGGCAATTGGTTAGGAGGCTTATACCAAAAGTCAAACTAAGAATGACAAGAGTCTAAACTCAGGCAGGAACTGGGGCAAAGCTGGTGGACACGAGAGATGCTCAGGAGGTGGAATTCAAAAGGGGAAGGGTATTGGTCAGGGCCTAGTCAGGAGACAGAAACCATGCAGTGATTAAACAGGGAAACTTTAATATACAATCATATTAACCAGTAGCACAGGATTAACTACTAAGAGGTAAAGAGAACTAAAAATATACAGGTATAGAAGATCTGAGAAGGAGCCACTGCCCCTGAGGATGAGACAGAACACTCAAGGAACGAACACATTTGGAAAAGCTCTTACCTGCAAGGCTGAGATTCAGAGCTTGATAGAGAGGATGTTTCTATATCTACTGGATGGTGAAGAAGTTTGCTGAGGTGCTGCAGCCTGAGGCTGGCAAGCAGGAAACCACCTGCTAGGATGCTGACCACACCTGCCATTAAGCTGGCCTCTGGGTGCTGGTGAAATTTGTTGGGAGGCTGTTGGTAGGAGTTCTGCTGAACTTGCCCAGAAGCCACTTTCTAGCCCATCTGGCTGGGAAGCTGGCTGTGGCACCAGTGGCACTGTCTGGATAGCTGTCCATGGGGAGGCTGCTGAAACTCTCTAGGGCTGAGCACCACTGTGTGTCCTTTACATGTCCTTTACACTGGACAAGCACCATAGGAGCAAAAAGAGAGAAAAGAAAACTGGAACCAAGAAGAGAAGTCCTTCCTTCTTCAGAGTCCCTCCATGTATCTTCACTGACAAAGATTCACTTTGGGCTGGCTGGCAGGAGAGAAATATTTATAGGGTCTAGCTCCAGGATCATCAGCAGGCAATGAAGGGTATGTTTGGAGCTCAGAGGCAATAGATTAATTAATGGGGGAAACCCTGAGGTGACTGCAATGGCCTGAATGTTTATGTCCCGTCCAAATTCATAGGTTGAAATCCTAACACCCAAAATGATGTTATCAGGAAGTAAGCTTTTGGGCAGTTGATTATATCCCTCATGAATGAGATCACTGTCCACATAAAAGAGGTCCCAGAGAGCTCCCTGTTCCTTCCACCATGTGAGAACACAGCAAGAAAGAGTCATCTATGAACGAGGAAATAGACCCTCACCAGACATGAAATCTGTTGGCCTCCTGATTATAGACTTCTCAGCCTACAAAACTGTGAGAAATAAATTTTTGTTGTTTTTAAGCTACCTCATTTATGGCATTTTGTTATAGCAGCCAAAATGGACTAAAAAAAAGGCTTACAGGTTTTTAGCTTGAGTGATGGGATCTGGGGAAGAATTTGATGGATTTGGGTCACATTTTTTGAGTCCATAAGATTGCATGTAGAATGAAATGGGACATAACTGATAAGGGAAACATGGTAATACCAATATTTCAAGGGTAGGTAAAAAAAGAAACCTCTGAAAGAAATCAAGAAGAAGGAAAGTTCTAGGAGGTAAAGTTAGGAAGAAGTGGTGTTATGGAAGCCAATAGAAGAAAGATTTAAAGAAAGAAAGGAGTAACAAAAAGTGCCAAATGCTGCAGAGAGGCCAAGTAAAACTAGGAACTGAAATTGCAATACAATTTAGGAGCTGGGAGATCATGTACAGAACCTTATTACATAGAGCACAAGTGTTAAAAGTGAATAAAGGAGTAAGGGGATTGGACCATGCAGGTTGAACAAGTTAATGCTCTAGAGTTTTGTAAGACGAAGTGAGGTATAAGGTGCTATGGCTATTTTCAGGGTTGTGGGGCTTGTTTTAGAGTTAGAGGAAAGGCATATAGTACAAATAACTGTATTACAAGGCATACCACAGTGAATGCTGTGTGGAACTACAAATGAAGTTTAATTGGAACATGAGGAAGGAAGAGCTTGTCTCGGGCAGAGAGCACCATAAGAGGTTTGCGGTAGGAGGATGCATTTGAGTAGGGCTTTGCAAGATCGGCAGATTTCAGGAGACACAGAATAGAACAACTGAAGACACTGAGGGGGAAAAGCATAGGACAGGTGGGAAGATTGTGAAGTTTGACCTCTGTGTGATATATCAAACGGCAAATATTCAGAGTGCCACTGGAAGTGGAAGTATAAAGAAAGGAATTTTTATGTAACTGTTGACAATTTAACAAGTACTCTATAGCCAATGCCTCGAAAGTCCAATGACCTCTACGTCAGGACTTGACTAGCACTGTGCCTGTTGAGATTGCTGAGGGCACTTATATGGATGACTGACTGGATGAATGAGAAACTGGGAAGAAATATGCCAAGTCAGGGGATGACTGAGGTGGGACTAGTCCATTCAGGGATCAAAAGTGTTAATTGGAGAATAGCTGAGAAAATGGCTCAGAGGGGAAGTAAAGGTGTTCTAAAAATTAGGTGACAAGAAATAGTATTGAGATGTTGAAATCTAGTGAACGAGGAAGTACAGATGCTAGTTTTACACATATTGCTGTAAAGATGATGATGCTGATTAGCAGAGATGGAAAAGAAGATGAGTATATGGATAGTTTTGGGTGGGACAGAGTTTTAGTTCTGGACAAATTGAGTAATCTTAGGAGATTAGAAAATTTTGATCCTCATCTCCCCCAGCTTTAACACAGCAGCTACAATATACTGGGTGCTCAATTTATGTGAGCCACTATGTGAAGAACTTAAGAATAGGCTCTCATCTAGGTCTCAGACTACCTTTGAGATTCTTTCTGTTTTACATGTAGGGAAGTAGAACCTCAAAGAAGCAGTTGTGTGATAGATATTCTATAGCCAGTAAGTATCAGAGCTAGGATACAAGGCCAGGTTTCTCTGTCTCCAGGCCCAGGCTTAACTATTACATAAGACTGTACTTTTGTATATGTTGTTCTTAATCAACTAACTTGTAATTTCTGGTGACCAGGAGTCTCATCTTGCACAGCTTGATGCAAATCACTGAGTTCTCAAATCACTAAGTACGAGACTGTCTCCATTTAGGTGTTCGATTAGAAGCTGTAGAACAAGTGAATGCTGAAGTCCACTTAATGGTCTCTGAGGGGTTTGGAGAAGTTGAAACTCCCATATTTACCAAATAAATATGTTCTTGGACTTAAGAAAACACAGCTGCTTAACTCAGTTGATTTGAGCATGCTATGAATGAGGCCAAGGTCATAGGTGTAATTCCCTTGTGGGCTGGTTCACTTGGCACTCATTTTATGCTCTCAATCTTAAATAGACTTTCTGGCAAATGCAAATACATGCAATTTTCCCCAAGGGAACCAGGGAAAGAAAGAAGAAAGAATGAATCAGTGCAAATCCATCACCACTGCTGGAAAAACACCTTGAATAATATTACCTACTTCTGGTAGGTCACTGGTGTGGTTTATGTTTACATATGAGGAATTGCTCATAATTATGATGTGCTATGCTTGAATTTGTTATACGAAAATACAAATTAGAACACATGCCTTAAATATAAGAGCATATATTAATTCAAACAAAACATTAAAATTATTCTTAAAGACTTTATAGCAGAAGAAAATACCCTTGATTCTCTTAAAAATGAATTTTTATTTGTACATAAGAATACCTTTACTAAATTAAGTGATATATTCCTGAAGAGTTCTCTAGTCATTGTATAAGACATTTGCTTTTGGAAGAAAAGAGAAAAGGAAGAAAGAACCTCAGCATATAATGTATTGTGCTAGAAAGGTTTATGGTGGCTTTTCAGGGAAGATGTTCCAGCTTCGAGTCCTTAATATACACCTATCTGTGTGATCCAGGATGATTTACTTAGTCTTTCTGTGCCTCAGTATTTTGCCTGTTAGAAAATCTGATGGACCCTCCAGGATTGTTCTGAGTATCTAGTGAAATATTCTGAGTGAAGGACTTCATACACAGGTGACCTTAAAAAAAAAGTTCCCTACCCTCTTTATTTCTCAAAACACCTCTGAGTTTATTTTTCTGAATTGTAAGTGGTATGAATAATTAGGAAAATTGTTGTGAAAAAAATAGTAGCATTTAAAAAATACTTGTGTTGGCCAGGTATGGTGGCTCACGCCTGTAATCCCAGCACTTTGGGAGGCCAAGGTGGGCAGATTGCCTGAGGTCAGGAGGTCCAGACCAGCCTGTCCAACATCGTGAAACCCCATTTTTACTAAAAATACAAAAATTTAGCTGGGCGTGGTGGTGGGTGCCTCTAATCCCAGCGACTTGGGAGGTTGAGGCAGGAGAACCACTAGAACTCGGCAGGTGGAAGTTGCAGCGAGCTGAGATAGCACCATTGCACTCCAGCCCGGGCGACGACAGCAAAACTCCTTCTCAAGAAATAACAACAACAGCAACAACAAACTTGTGTTACCATGTTAACATCAAATATATCTTTTAAATGGTTGACTTTTTTTTCAAGAAATTTTTATTTTGGTTGGTTCATGTTCTCCATATGGGCAATATTTGTTTTAGAAATAAGCAACTACAACTTCCTGTAATGATTTTGCCTCTCCTTTTGACAAAAGTGAATTTTATTTTTTTCTGCTGTAATGTAAATGGCACTGTAATGAAAGCAGTAACCTCTTAGAGGAACAATAACGTCTCAAAAGGGATGTTAGAGACGTTAGAATACAGAGGTTTTCCTGGAGCTAGCTGCTGGAACAATCAACTTGGTGAGTCATTCTACAGAGAAGAGTATAGTTTATGCCCTTATCAGTGAAGAATAGACTTCAAAAGCAGGCATTATGTACCCTCTTTATAACACCAATATTGTTCTCCTCAACAAACAGGCAAATTGGCATCTTTGGAAAATTAGATTAGTTGCAAACTCCAAAGGAAAATGGATTGACTAATACAAGACTCAGTGCTTTCCAAATAAAGTATTTGGAAACATTTATAGAAAAGAAAGACTCAGCCCACATCAACCTCTGGGTACCCATGCCTTTTTGTTTCCAATGTGCCTCCATTCTTCAGCACAGAGCTTTCATTGTGCTGAGCCCCTGGCTTCTGAGGGGTTTCTATTAATCTTTGTTACTCATATTCTCATTTTTCTGACTAATATTGCTCTAAGAAAATTTAGCAGAAGAAACAATAAAAATATAGTTTGTGGTGAAAAGGACAAATATATGAAATAGATGGAAGAATCAGAAAAAAAAATCAGAGTAGAAGCATTAAGATGAAGAATTTATGCAGTACAATTTGTCATGAGTTGTATTAAGCAATAAAGAAAATGAGAAGTTTGTGGATTAATATTTTAAACTCATACCCTGAATTAGAAGCCAGCAAATCAATGCCAGGAATAAGCACATGTACTCAGCAATTAGCAGGAGGGGGGAAAAAAAAGTGAGTTCGTTAATCTGCTTTAGAACCTACCTTGGTTCAATTTTGCATTCTGATCAAACCGTTTCAAACTAGTTGTCATTTACTCTTAAATTGCTGGTACAAGAGGTTTGCTGTAAATAGAAGTACTAATTGCAGAGACTTGAGCCAAGCACACATACTGTATGCTGGTATATTTGTCTTCTGCTGTATAGCTCTGCCAACGAACCTGCTCCTGCTGTTTCTACCCTTTCCTTTCTTGGGCACAGCACATTCATTTACTAAGCTCTTGGTGTGCATGTAGGTGTAAATGTGTGTGTGTGCGTGTGGTATGTGTGTGTAGATTCCTATAAATAAATAATAGGATGAGCATTCAAAACAGTTACCTTTCATTTGTTCCTGGGACTTCAAATCCCATTTCTCCAAATGGGGAAGCCCACTGTGTTAGCCTAATGAGCCACGGATGTCCTGTTATCATTTTCACTCTTTCAAGATGGCTTTTGTCTTTCTTCAGTTTCACTGCTTTCCATAAAAAGGTACAAAGGGATTAGCTATTACATTGCTCTCTATTCCCACCTCTCTCAAGCTACTGCTTGTCACTGAGTAATAACTGAGAGAACTCTTTATGCGAACTAGATGGAATTGCTGATAATCGGGGGTTAGGAGGTCAGGTCTCAGGTTGGGGCAAGACTCAAAGCTATGCTGAAACTGGAAAGGGCATAACCATCTAAATCTAACTGCATACATCCTTCCAGGAAATTCTTGGAATGTGAATTTGAAAGTTATGAAAAGAATTGTAAAGAAATGATTTACACATGCTGTATACCAATTGGCAGGAGATGATACAGTGTTCTTTTCTTATTTTTTTTTAAAATTCAGCTTACTAAAAATATTTTCATAATGTAGATTCATTGCAGATCATCAAGGATGAGCAAATACATGAATGAATTGACACCAAACCCTGTTTTGACAATTTCCAGGGGGAGGCATCCTCATACCCATTCCCCTATCAGGGGAAAGGTTAAACTTCCAAAGCCGGCGCATTAATTACTGTTTACTTCAAAAGTTTTTTTTTATGATTATGATATGCAGTATTTATCACCTAGACAACCAGGTCCTTGGGAAGGCCGTGCCAATCAAAGAAAGTCAAGATAAAGCTCAGAAGTCAATATCGAGAGTACAGGATTCAAATCAAATTAAAGAAACACTACTGAGATTGCTAACCATTTGACTTGTCTATTGTGTAGGTCGCAGACACCAGGAAACATGACTTTGCAGACTTTTCCTCTTTAAATGAACCATCTGTATGTTTGCTGGGTCCAGAATCAGCATCTTTCCAAGTTGTCAATAAACTCAAATCTTTGACGCTACCTACCTTCATCATTTAAATGTATTGTTTTCTGTAGTCAACTCTAAGGTCACAGAGGAGACTCCTAACAAATGAATCCTGTCTGGACAAAAAGGAAAAATCGAAATTGGTAGATACCCTCTTGCTTACTCCCTGGTTGCTGTTAATGAGCAGCCTGTTCACCTGCAGCCTCTAGATAGGGAACAAGGGGCACAGCCTTTCCCACTTTATTGGTTACTAACTGGCAAAGAAGGATTTTGCTAGTACTGCTTGGCTACCAAACAAAGCAGGGCAATGTGATCCTCTAAGCCACGTGTTTAGGCAAGTGCAATATGGCTTTATACAGTTTTCTTGTTTAATTGGAACTGTGTAGGTAATCCTTTTTTATGTCCCTGTCTCTACTCTAAATAAAGATTATCTTAGATAATCAGAACTCTCCCCATCTAAACTTCACATAAAATTTGACCATGAACTCTGTCACTGGACATGGAAGGGATGGATGGCATCTGTCTCATCAGATGCATCACCATTTATTAAAGGTCTTCTAGTTTATGTATGTAGTTGCACTTGAGACGCCAGCATTTTGGGAAATTTGAAACTACAAAGGAGAAGGGCAGGGTTTTATTTGCTTTTTCAAACAGGTATTTCAGGAATACTGTGTTTTGCAACTCAAATCAGAAGTTACTTTGAAAAGTAAAATTATGCTGGGTGCAGTGGTTCACACCTGTAATCTCAACACTTTGGGAGGCTGAGGTGGGCAGATCACCTGAGGACAGGAGTTTGAGACCAGCCTGACCAATAAGGAGAAACCCCGTCTCTACTAAAAAAAATACAAAATTAGCTGGGCGTGGTGGTGCATGCCTGTAATCCCAGCTACTTGGGAGGCTGAGGCAGGAGAATCGCTTGAACCTGGGAGGTGGAGGTTGCAGTGAGCCCAGATTGTACCATCGCACACTACAGCCTGGGCAATGAGAGCAAAACTCCTTCTCAAAAAATAAAAATAAAAAAATAAAGTAAAATTACGTTCCCCCAAGCCATTCACATTTGTAATCAATGTGTGCAGTTTTATCAGGACTATCATCTCTTAAAAGGAAGATTTTCTGTATAAACAAACACCCAATAGATCGTCTGGGATTTCTTCATTTTATAGAGTTGGTTTCACGTTGATGTTCCTAAATGTGCGAAAACTAGGCTGTGTGTAATTGAGTAAATTAACAACCTGTACTTTTAACAAGTGCTTAACTTTATCTCTTTTTATTCTTTCTTCCAAATATTATAAATAATAATTTCCTAAATTACCTAGTACATTTAAATAATCCCATTTAAAGTCTTCATTCAGGTAGTAGTTCTTCCATTGCTATCCATTAGCTTTTAATACATAATACATTTTTTTGCTCATCATGATGTACTTACATACAGAAAATAGATGATAGTGAAAAGTCTTTTCTACTTGCTCAGGTCTTACCACCTTTGTAGCATTTGACACTGTGGACACTTACCCTCTGCTTATCCAACCATTATATTCTCACTTCTGTGGTTGTGTACACACTTGGCTCTTTCCTTAGTCTTCCTTTGTAATTCTTTCATTATTTTTTCCATTTTGCTCATCTCCAAGTCCACAGCGGAGAAGGACAGGAGGTGGAAGGTGGTGGACGGCCACAGAAGCTTATCAAAGTCCTTTCCATGGTAAAGTGATCATTGCCTAAAGCCTTGTGGGGTCAGGAATCTGATTAACATTAGCTTCAGAAATTGATCGTACATTCTTTATCCTTATGGAACATTTTATCAGAAATGGATGCTTTCAACTGGATTAAATTACATTCAATGGCAGTGAGATATAGAGGAGCCAAGGGAGCTGAGTATTCCTGTCTCTGGTCAATACATTCTGTCTTTGAGGCAAGAGTAGGGAAGATACGTTATACTATTAGGAGGCCGCATAGTGAGCATGGGACAGGAAAATGAGGAGCAGCCTATGCAATTTATTTTCACAGTAAGGATATGTATTCTTCTTTATTTTATTTTTATTTTTTGAGATAGAGTTTCACTCTTATTGCCCAGGCTGGAGTGTAACGGAGCAACCTTGGCTGAATGCAACCTCCGCCTCCCAGGTTCAAGCAATTCTCCTGCCTTAACCTCCTGAGTAGCTGGGATTACAGATGCCTGCCACCAGGCCCAGCTAATTTTTGTATTTTTACTGGAGATGGGGTTTTGCCATGTTGGCTAGGCTGGTCTGGAACTCCTGACTTCAGGTGATCCACCTGCCTCAGGCTCCCAAAGTGCTGGGATTACAGGCATGAGTCACAGCGCCCAGCCAATAACCCAAATTTTAAATGCATGGAGCATACCGTTAGGAGTTGGGCACTTTTCCTGAGGGTTTGATGGACTCTTTCAGTTGAATCAGCTGTGTTCCAAACTCTTTCTCACCTTCTCAATTTTTCACTTGCCTCCATCTCTCTCCAACCTTTTTTGCCATCCTTGTCTTAGCAGCAACAGGACAAAGCTTTAAAATTGTAAAGCTTGATTTGGAACCATAGAGTATGAATATTTCTGCCTCCTCTGTCCTTCCTCCTCACCTTAAGACCAGAAGGGAAGCTCTGGCAAAGGTGGGGTAGGCGTGGGAGTTGTGTGTGCAAGAGTTTGGGCCCCCAACCTCTACTACAACCTGTTAGAACTGCAGGCCTAAGATGAGATGATGAGAAAAGGGTGTTTGAAAGAGAGCTTTAAATTCATGTGATACTGAGATTTCTAAATTACCAGGACTGAATTTAAGGAAACAGAATGAGACTGTTTCAAG
Source organism: Aotus nancymaae (assembly GCF_030222135.1). NCBI lineage: Eukaryota > Metazoa > Chordata > Mammalia > Primates > Aotidae > Aotus > Aotus nancymaae. The sequence goes on from NW_026988413.1 coordinate 39,866,535, forward strand.
AGTAAAGAGTACTAGAAGAAAGTCAGATACCAAATAGGAGAGAATATGAAGCAACAGTGTCTTCAGTACTTTGCTAGAGGGAAGTAAATTGATTAAGCATTTTGGAATTATTTTGTAATGTTGAAGATATTCAGGGCCTATGAGCCGGTAATTCTACTCCTGGGTATGTAGTCAAGATAAGCTCACAATTACATACACAGGCCACAGATACAAAAATGTGTCTAGCAACACTGTAGCGGTAAAAACAAACAAACAGAAAACGATAACTGAAATGTTCATGGCAAAAAGGAGAAAATAAATAAATAAGTGGCTGTGGATCACAAAATAAAATATACAGTGGTAAAAATGAATGAATCATAGCTATATTCAAAAATGGGGACAAATAGTAATCATATAATATTGAGTTAAACCCATCCCTAGAAGTTTATAAGTAAGTTGATCACTTTGTCTTAAGCCAATATTTGTGATCAATTATTATTTAAAAAGCAAAAGAATGATAAACATAATTTAGGATAATTGTCATGGTGGGTAAGAGGAGGCCAAAGACAGAATGAAGAGGCAAACATAGATAGATGTAAGTTTTTGTCAGTATTCTAATTATTTGATTGGGTAATTGATTTATGGGTATTGATTTTATTACTAACAAATGTAAAATAAATCAAAAGAGGGCTATGAATCATGCCAATATATAATGAAACATGTATACTGCTTTATTCAATGTTGTGCTCTTGAAACCCATGAAGAAAAAAATAGAAAAAAGTTACAAAGTCAGGTGGAGATGAGAAGATTGATGAAGCATAGCTGAAGGCAGTTACTGGAAAAAATTAAGCTGTTGTCCCAACAAGTTGAGGCTTCTCAATAAAATATTTCCAAATGCATGAAACCGCCATGCTCCCAATTGCCCAGATTTAAAACTGAGTCATCTTCTTTATCATATTATCCCATCCCGTGTTTTTAAGCCACAGGTCATGACCCAGTAGATGAAGAAATTGGTTTAGTGGTTTACTCTCAGTTTTTAAGTAAAAAAAGAAAGGGAATTAAAAAACAAAGTGTGCATCACTATAGTAAGGGAAGCGTTTTCGTGAAATGTTTGTTTCAGTGAGGTATGCAAATGTGTATGTGTTGAATTATAATGTAATTAGAGATTTGCCTTTGTCCATTTAGTTTCACTAAAAAAGAATACCCGAGTCTTGGTAGTTTATGGAGAAAACAGGGTTATTTGGTTTACGTTTCTGTAGGCTGTACAAGAAGCATAGCACCAGTATCTGCTGGGCTTCTGGTGAGGACTTTTCTGCTGTGTCAAAACATGGTGGAGAAGGTCAAAGGGGAAATGAGAATGTGTGAAGAGGGACCAAATAGGAGGAAGAAGTTTGCTTTATAAGGATCTGTTCTCTTGGAAACTAATCCATTCTCTCAAGAACTAATTCCTTCTGCCAGAAGGAGAACTCACTTCTGTCAGAACAGCACTAAGTCTTTATGAAGGATTCTCTTCCAGTTCTCAAAAACAAACACCTCCCACTAGGCCCAACCTGCCACTTTGGGGATCACATTTGAACATGAGTTTTGGTGGGCGTGAACTAACCATATCCAAACCATAGCCAGATTAATTGTAGGGAAGTAGTTTGTGGCCACGTATATAGATCTGTCTGTAATGAGTCTATTCCCTCCTTTCCTTCTTTCTGCCCCACCTGTAGGCAGGGTCTCCATTAATCCTCACCTGAGAGTAATGGCCTCTTAACTGGCATCTTAATTCTAACCTGACCTCTTTCCAAACTGCCACAACCTCTGGAAGAATCTAGCTAAAACACAGTTCTCATCATCACCTTTCTGCTCATCATATTACATTTTCTATTGAAGTCAATAAAAACACCATCCCCCACTATTAAAAACCCTCTGCAATAGAGTCTGCAATATTGTCCAAACCTGCTTTTTAAAACTTATCTCCTGACACTCTTTCCGAAGTTTCTTCAAAAACTTCGTAATTTCATGTCATTCTTGCAGCACTTCTACATTTTACAGTAGTAATTTACATGTATCTTGGCCTACCATTGGATTTCAGGCTCCTAGACATCAATGCCTAGAATAGTGCTTTGTATATAGTTGCTGTCCAATACATACTTGTTCATGTAAGGAGTGGAACTTGCAATATGGTCTTGGACTTCTTTCTATTTATTTTTAATACGAGAACTTTTATAGCAGCTTCAAAAATAACCAAACACAAGCTAGATATCCATCCATGAGAGAATGTATAAACAAACTGTAGTACATTCATACAATGAAATGCTTCTCAATAGCAAAATGGAGTAAACAATATATGCAACAACATGGATGAGTCTCAAATACATTATGCTGGATGAAAGAAGCCAGACACAAAAGAGTCCATATGGTATGATTCCATATTTATGAGTTTATTGGATAAGCAAAGCTAATCTATGGAGGAGAAAAAAATCATATCAGTGGTTGCTTCTTGGGGAGTGATGAGACAAGGATTGAGAAGGAACTTGGGAGAACTCTGGGGTCATGTAAATGTTCTGTTGGTAAAGTTCAGGTCACACAGATGAATGCATTTATCCAAACTCATTGACTATTATAGTTAAGATTAAGTGATTTCATTGTATGAAATTATCCTCAAAAAGAGCTACAAATGAATATTAAATTTTAATTAGTAATGCATATGCTGACGTACTTAGGGAGGAGGATATTAATGTCTACAGTTGACTTTGAAATGCATCAAAAAATAAGATGACTGATAGGTAAGTGGAAGGATTCATGGGTGAAGAGAGAACAGATAAAGTAAGTGAAAGATAATGCTAATGGCAGAATCTAGGTTATATGGGTGTTTACCCATAACAATTTTCAAATTTTCTGTAGTTTGAAAATTTTTATAATGAAATGTTGGGGGAAAGAAGACAGGTAGAACAGTTTAAAATGACTCCTGGCTTATGATTCCTGATTAGTAATTGATTTTTTCTTTCTCTGTGATGAAAAAGTCAGTCTTCCCTAATGGCTCCAGGGATGACTGGAGGATGAGATATAAGAGAAGTCCTTTCAGAGAGTTGAGGGGTAGTGGGAGCTTGGCTAAGATAAAGAGGGGAGGGGGCTGGGAAGCAGATGGTAAGCATTTTGGGTAATATAACAGTCAGGATTCATCCAGAGAAACAGAACCAGTAGGACTTCTATAATAAGAGATTTATCACAAGGAATTTACTAAAGGCAATTGTAGGGGCTGGTAGGCAAGTCTGAAATCGGCAGGGCAGGAAAACAGAATTGGAAAGCTCTCAAGCAGGAGCTGAAGCTGCAGTCTATGGGCAGAATTTCTTTTTCTCTGGTCTTAGATTTCTTAATGACCATAATTTTGAGTTATTTAATTATAGGGAGCAGTAGAAAATCTTTAAATGAGTTTACACAATTATAAATTCTCAAATTTGCCTTTATAGAACTATGTTAAGTGACTTGAATGCAAATGTCATCTGACTTTTCCCAATTATTGATAATACACATTATATATAGCTAAAGTTATTAAAAGTGAGAAAAACTAAACATTTTTACAATTAAGGTTATATTCACATAGCAAAAAATATAGAATTAAGACAAAATTAGAAAAAAAATACAAGCACTAGAATATTTTAGGTGACATAAAATTTATATTGATGAATTTGTTTCTTTTTACCTTATCCTGATTGACTATTTGATTAAGTTATTTAAAATTCACTTTCCTTCATTTTGCCTTAGTAGGAAAATAGGTAAGATTTTCCATTGTATAATTATTACAAATGACTCCATTTTTTTTTCCCTCAGCAAACCCTAATAGAATAGTGAAATCACATAGAACAGAGAATCTGGAACCCATGTTAGTCCATGGTTTAGACTCTTCCAACCAAACAACTAAGGAAGATTGAGCAGAATAATTTGAGCTAGATCTTCTCTTGCACAACTTGCCCAAACTCAGTGGTAGAAATGAAAAGCAGGAAAATGGCTGAAATGCAGACAAAGGAAAAAGATTTCAGAAAAAATAAAATCTATGATTTGAATTATCAATTCCTGAATCACCAGGAATTGGCTATATTGAAACCCTATCAATTTTTAGTTTAAAAAATGAACCATATTGTCTACTTGTTTTTACAAATCATTTCTAGTCATCTTAAGTAAGATTTTGCAGTTTATGTGGTGAAGTTTCTAAGAATTTTTATTTTGGTTTATATAAAAATTTTCTGAATGGTTTCTGAGCACCAGGTTTTTCAGTTAGATAAGAAGTTATTTAGCTATCCAGTCTTCATTGTGTCTTTGAAGAAAAAATAAACATTATTGAAATCTTTGGCAGGTATTTTTATACAGACGTTAAAATTTTTTCCAATTCTATTTTATAGGCCAGCTATAAGTCAAGCTATTTCACCTAATGAAATTTGCTTTGATCAGAGGAGGCCAATCATCCTTCAAAGCATTGTTGTGTTTTGAAATGCAAGCAAGTGCCTAATAAATTGCAGGTGCCGCAGTAGTAACAGATCAACATAGAGGATGATGTTTCATTAGATCACAATACCTGACAAAGAATGACTGCAGATCAATGGGGAAGCGCTGTTACTATGTGGGTCAGAGTAGGAGGAAGGCCGACTTTCTCCTTCCTCTCCTTCATTCCCTTCTTCCTTCTCTCCTTTCTTCTATCTTTTCTTCTTTTCTCCCCTCCTTAAGTTGTTTCCCAGTTTTGCTGAAGTATTTTAGATTACAGAGTACTGACTTAAGGCCAAGTATTCCTCAGCTTTCACTAGGCATTTACAGCACTAAGTATTACAGGAGGTTATAGGATAGTAAGTCAGTAAACAGAACACTTTAAAAATAAATAATAGATTTTAAAGTTTATAGAAAGTCTTTCATAACAACCCCCAAATAAATATGTATTCTTGTCTCTTGAGGAAAGAGTCTTCAAATAAGCTTTTTCAAAAGATGCAGATTCCACATAGAAAATTTCAAATGTGGCTTTGTAGTAAACTGTACAGATGGTACCTGACTTTTTTTTTTTTTTGAGTCTTTTATCAAAGCGAAGTTCTTTTTTTTTTTTTTTTTATTGCGTTTTAGGTATTGGGATACATGTGAAAAACATGCAAGATTGTTGCATAGGTGCATACGTGGTAGTGTGATTTGCTGCCTTCCTCCTCTTCACCTATATGTGGCATTTCTCCCCATGCTATCTCTCCCCAAATCCCCACCCCGCACTGTCCCCCCACTCCCCCCCAACAGACCCCAGTGTATAGTGCTCCCCTCCCTGTGTCCATGTGTTCCCACTGTTCAACACCCGTCTGTGAGTGAGAACATGCAGTGTTTGATTTTGTGTTCTTGTGTCGGTTTGCTGAGAATGATGGTTTCCAGGTTCATCCATGTCCCTACAAAGGACGTGAACTCATCGTTTTTGATGGCTGCATAATATTCCATGGTGTATATGTGCCACATTTTCCCTGTCCAGTCTATCATCGATGGGCATTTGGGTTGGTTCCAGGTCTTTGCTATTGTAAACTGTGCTGCAATGAACATTCGTGTGCATGTGTCCTTATAGGTACCTGACTTAACAATGGTTTGACTTAAAATTGATTGACTCTACAAATGGAGGGAAGGCAGCATGCATTCAGTGGAAAGTGTTCTTTGAGTACCCATGCAACCATTCTGTTTTTCACTTTCAGTACAGTATTAAATCAATTACATGAGATATTCAACACTTTATTATAAAATAGGTTTTGTGTTAGATGATTTTGCCTGACTGTAGGTTAGTGTGTGTTCTGAGAAGGTTAAAGGTAGGCTAGGCTAAGCTATGATGCTAGGTAGGTTAGGTGTATTACATGGACTTTTGACTTAATGATATTTTCAATTTACAATGGATTTATTGAGATGCAAACCCATAGAGGATCATCTGTATATTATCTCATTCCAAATAAGGTCAAAGCCGGGCATGGGAGCTTATGTCTGTAATCTCAGCACTTTGGAAGGCTGAAGCAGACAAATCACGGAGATCAAGAGTTCCAGACCATCCTGGTCAACATGGTGAAACCCCATGTACACTAAAAATACAACCAATTAGCTGGACATGGTGGCGCGTGCCTGTAATCCCAGCTACTCAGGAGGCTGAGGCAGGAGAATTGCCTGAACCCAGGAGGCGGAGGTTGCGGTGAGCCGAGATCGCGCCATTGCACTCCAGCCTGGGTAACAAGAGCGAAACTCCGTCTCAAAAATAATAAAAAAAAAAATACAAAAATTAGCCAGGAGTGATGGCATGCACCTGTAATCTAAGCTACTTGGGAGGCTGAGGCAGGAGAATTGCTTGAACCCAGGAGGCAGAGGTTGCAGTGAGCCGAGATTGCACCACTGCACTCCAGCCTGGGCGACAGAGCAAGACTCCGTTTCAAAATAAATAAAAAATTTAAAAAAGGCCAAATGATTGGGGGAAACTCCTATATTATATAATCGGTAGGAATTGTCTATATTTCTTTTTTTTTTGATTACTAGAAATACAGATTACCTCACAAGTTACAGGCCAAATTATACCACTCTTACTTAGAGCTTCCCATCTCTGCCTCTGAGTTTGATTTAGCCAATTAATTAGCCATAATTTCTTGTTTGTTTTCAACAACAACCAATTGTTTGTTTTTTTCAACAACAACCAATTCTTTAAGTCTGACAGCAACTAGATGTCCTACAGTTCAGTGCAATTCTGATGCTAACTACCTGGAGTTAGTACGGACCCCACAAGCTAAGAGCTCAGTCCCACACTCAATCCCTCACTCTCCACACTAGCTGCAGATGGGGTCCCAGGCTACCTACACTTTTGCCTGACTCATTACAAATTTGAGTGTTCCCATGACCACCCCCCTCAGGTTCTGTAATTCACTAGGATGATTCACACAACTCAAGAAAACACTATAGTTATAATTACAGTTACATTCTAAAGGGTACAACTCAAGAACAGCCAAATGGAAGAGATACATAGGGCAAGATATGGAGTGTGATGATGCTGGTGGTGTTATATCTCTGCTGATGGTACCACCCTGTCAACACATTGGTCTGTTCCCTGAATCTCATTGTTCAACAGTTTTTATCAATGTTTCACTATGTAGGTGTGGTTGATTAAATCACTGGTCTCTCTGACTGAACTCAGTCTAAGTCCCTTCCCTTCCCCACACGTGGAGAAGTGAGGCTGGAAGCTCCAACCTAATTATGTGCTTGGTAGTGCTTGATGATTCTGGAAATCATCTCCCATCCTAAACTATCTAAGAACCCTAACAGGAGTCACCTCATTAGCATAAACTCAAGTGTGGTAGAAAGGGTCTGTTTATGAGCAACAAATGACACACCTATTAGGAAATTCCAAAGGTTTTAGAAGTTCTGTGCCAGAAATTGGGGACAAAGATCAAAAATACAGTTTTTTATTTTTTTAAATTATACCACAGATGCTCTGATGTAAGGTCCTGGTGTTATTTTCCATCTTAAATGTTAAGGCCTATTCCGTTAGCTGGCACCACTTGAGATCAATTCCATGTATTTACAGGAAACAAGGTTAAAATGGCCTGAGACCCAAGGCCACTGTGAGGAGGTGAAGTGATACCTGTACCTTCCTCGAAGGGTTCTTCTTAGTATTAATGAGCTATACATGTGAATTGCTCAGAACAATGCCTGGCAGATAGTGACTGCTATATGTGCAGGCTGTTATTATCATATTTGTTGTTATTAGAATCATCACCATTGCCTTCATTTTGCGTAGGAGAAGGCTGAAGCTTGGAGAGGTGAAGTGACTTCTATAAGGCCGCCACAGCCCTCACATACCTGAAGCCAAGGTATAAACTCTACTTTCTAGATAAGAATTGGACATGGTACTTTTAGGAGCTAGATTTGATTTGGGGGCCTCATTTGGCCATGTTCTAAGCAGGCAAGGAAACCTACATTGCATAGCACTTGGTTTGCAATGACATGCAGAGAGCTGTCTAATAAATACCTCTTGATGATGATCATGATGGAGTTTTGTGACTGCTCTCCGTGCGTACGATGCATTGAAGTGGCGTAATCACTGTGCATGTAGCTCGGAAATAGAACAAGAATTTTCCTGCATCGCCTATTAGAGTCTCATAGCATAATGTAACTTGGACTGTGATGAAAATGAGTCTGTGGTGATAGTAATTTAATGGGATAGTTACACTGGAAGCCAAGTTCCCTTTCAGTTGCCTTAAATTTTACTTTTATTGTCTCACTACTTTTTGCGTCGGGGCTTGGCAGTTAACGGTCTCTGTAATAAATTCAAGGAGAGTTTAGAACAATGGGGGCTGAATTTTCCTTTTTTGTGTCTACCTAAGACATGACATAATTATTTAGGTTTTGCCATAGCATTTAAAAAATCAACTTGATGCTTTTGTCTTTCTGGCTATATAAATAATAATTTATTAATTAAAATGTGGATTGGGTGCTGATAGCAGTTAGCAATTTACACTTAAGAATTTGAACTTGGCCAGGCGTGGTGGCTCACACCTGTAATCTCAGCACTTTTGGAGTCCAAGGTGGGGGGATCATGAGGTCAGGAGATCAAGACCATCCTGGCTAACACATTGAAACCCCATCCCTACTAAAAAAAATACAAAAAATTAGCTGGGGGTGGTGGTACATGCCTGTAGTCCCAGCTACTCGGGAGGCTGAGGCCTGAGAATCACTTGAACCTGGAAGTTGGAGGTTGCAGTGATCTGAGATTGCATCATTGCACTCCAGCCTGGGGCAAGACTCCATCTCAAAAAAAGAAAAAAACAATGAAAAAAAGAAAAAAAAAAAGAATTTGAACTGGGCCAGATGCAGTGACTCGTGCTTGTAATCCCAATTCTTTGGAAGGCTGGGGTGGGCAGATCACTTGAGGTCAGGAGTTTGAGACCAGCCTGCCCAACATAGTGAAATCCCATCTCTAATACAAAAATTAGCTGGGCATGGGAGCAGGTGCCTGTAATCCTATCTACCCGGGAGGCTGAGGGGAGAATCGCTTGAACCTGAGAGGTGGAGGTTGCAGTGAGCTGAGATCACATCACTGCACTCACTGGTCTGGGTGACAGAGCAAGACTCCATCTCAAAAAATAAAAGAATTTGAACTGAAGTCCCTTAGCTCTGTTTCCTGTTTTGTTGCTACTTCTCTTTACCAGCTTGTTAAAATTAGAAAAATACAAGTAAATGAGAGACCCATATCTGCAACCTCTTATTTTGTTATGATTAAACTGAACTTCAAGCTCATTGCAAGTGTTGAAAACTGGAAGTGGCCTTGGGAACATTTTTACCTGATTAAGAATGCTTTAAAACTACCACTCTGCTCAAGAGAAATTGAAGAAAAGATCTTCATTATGCACGTGCTAAATATCACACCACAGCTGTGTTCAGCCTGTAAACCTTTACCTCTTGCTTCAATACTTTGCTGGATTTCTTTTATGCACAGTAGTACATAGAGTTGGAGGAAGCATCTTGGTACGTACAGCCTCCTCTGGCTGCTTTGATGCTGTCTCCTGACCCCTGGGAAGATCTGGGTAGCATCTTTCTAGTTTCTAGACCTAGATAGCTTCAAATGCCCCTCCCACTTTCCTTACTCTCTCTCTTCTCTCCATCTTCTCTCTGTCACTTGGGGAAAATGGAGTAGACATTCCAGTTTCTCTTTTATCATCACCTTAAATATTGACAAAATTATAGTTCCAGTAAAAGAAAAAAGCTATGATACAATTTACTGTAAATAAAGACAGTTGTAGCCTTTGTCTCAGATTGCCTTTAACTGACTCCATTCCCAGTAAAATCACTGCAATGTTTTGTCCTTATAGGACTTCTACTTATAAACAATTGATGAAAAATGACTTTCTAAGCATGAAACAAGGTGTTCAAAATGTTTGGAATTCATTGGGAGAAAGATGCTCTATAAATCAAATTAGTCATTGCTAGTACAGGTAACATAATTCTGAAACGGAAAGTTGGTCCAACCACTAAAGGTGGCATTAAACCTCCATTACCTCAAGAGACAATTACTAAGCAGCCATCACATGCACGGGGGTACTGGAAGTGTCACCGTGGGTGGCATGAGGAACTATAGACATAATCTCTGCTCTGAAGGACCTAGCTGGGAAGACACAGGAAAGCTTTAATCATAAAACATAAATCATGCAAGAATTAACATGAAGATGCCAAAAATGTTCTAAGTAGGGTACAAGATTTACTGGAGGCAGGCAGAGACTGGAAAATATCTTAAGCAAAAAATATTAGTGAAAACACCAGTTTCAAAAGCTATAATTTTTCTGTGTCAGCCAAGGTACATGGTTGCAAGTACCTCTGTTTACCATGAACAGAAGGAAGTTCATTGGATGAGAAGGGTGGATATTATGAAATTTAAGTTGTGTTTTTATGATGTCAGTCTGTGTGGTTGGTCTGTAGCTTTTATCTTTGGGGCTATCATTTTGTCAATATTTGAGAGGTGGATGTATCAACTTGCAGAATAACACAGGACTAAAGGGGCAAGCATGGAAGAGGAAAAAACCGGAATTTGGAGGTCTAGGTTCAAAAAAACCATGGTGTATTAGGGTTCTGAGAAACAGAACCAATACAAGTATCTGTCTATCTGTCTGTCTATCTATCTATCTACCTACCTACCTATTAAGAAATTGACAAACAACTGTGGAGGCTGGTAATTCTAAAAGCTGAAAAGTAGGTAGGCTGGAAGACCAGGGACCCTGGGAAGAGTTGATGTTGTAGCTTAGATCTGATGGCAGCCTGTTGGAAGAATCCCCTCTTCCTTGTAGAAGGTGAGTCTTTTCTCTATTAAGATCTTCAGCGGATTGTATGAAGCCTATCCACATTGTGGAGGGCAATCTGCTTTACTCAAAGTCTACTAATTTAAATGTTAATCTCATCTGAAAAATATGTTCACAGAAGCATCTAGAATAATTTTTATCCAAGTATCTGGTTACCATGGCCCAGCCAAATTGACATATACAATTAACCCTCACCCATCGCAAGGTCCTCTTTGCAGGCCTGAGCTGGTTAGTCGGAAATCTGTCCATCAAGAATCAAAGTCTTGACTGGCCACATCTCAGTCATCTGCCCACTTTCCCACCACAGCAGGTGAGGAGATGGAGGCTCTGGTCCTTTGGTTTTCATAGTTGGAGACTGGCAATATCTCCATCAGGAGGTTTCCTTCATAAGGAGACCAGGTTACTCAGGGAAAGGAAGGTGGAATCCTGGACAGATCAAAAGTAAATGTCCACACCGCTTCCTTTCTTCGTGACCATATGTTGCAAATGTTCCTTGTGTATAAACTGTTTCTTCATTGAATCTTCCAGGCTTCAGATCTTGTTACTTATTTACTTGTTTATCATTTAACTCTCTTTGCTAGAAGGTAAGTTTAATGTGAGTAAGGGTCTTGTTTCTTTTGTTAATCACCATTGTCTGTAGTTCCTAGAATCATGCCTCACATATAGTAGGTTCGGTATATATTTTCTTCATAGATAAGTACATGAATAAATGTTTGACTATGGAAAGTAGAAAGTGTGTAAATAAATGTATAGGTTATTAAATTTCCTGCCAGACTTTAACTGCTTGCTACTATGATTTAAAAAATGATGAAAACGAGGCTATCAGAAAATTTCATACTTAAGTTTTTACTCCACAGAACCAGGAGATTTAACAGTAGAAGTTTATTCATAACTATACACACACACACACACACACACGTGACATATAATACACACATACATGTTAAACAATTTTCTGGTTTTATTTTTAAAATATAGATCTTTACGATGAGAAAGTTGATACTGTATTCATGGGTCTTTGCTTACATGTTATAGATTAACCTAATCTTTTCCACTATTTGGACAGTTTCTCGTCTCTGCAGTGTTGTTTGTATGAAGGGGGCTATTTATTAAAAGTTCTGAATATAAGCTAGGTAGGCCTAAGAGAAAACTGTTTTCGCTTCATAAGAAATGAAAAGTGTCAATAAGATACCGATAAAGCATTTTCCAGATGATCAGTGTTTTTCACTAAAGAAATGTTTTTATACTTTCCATGGCAGAGAATTCCACATCCAAATGTTCCACTGTTGTCAGTAAAGGTTTCCCAGCCCAGAATGAACAATACTCAGTTAACAACAGCCCAGTCATGTGTATATTGAGTCCTCAGCCAAAAATTATGTGAGAGACTCTTGCACTTGGATGACATATGTGACAGAATGTGTTTCCCAGCATTTTGGTGGTGTTTGCTGAAAATGAGCAAAGCCCTTGATTTTCAGGGTTTTCAGTCTCCAGGCTCTCCTGATGAATCTCCCTGGATTATCTGTTGCATATGACAAGTCACACCAAACCGACAAGCAGTGAAACAGCTTCTGTCTTATGGTGCTCACTGGTTCTGTGGGCCAGGAATTCAGACAGAGCATAGGCAGGGATGGCTTCACTTTTCTTAAGTTTCTGGGACCTCAGATAGGAAGACTCAAAAAGCTGAAGGTGGCCGGAAGGACTAGGGACTTGGAATCGTCCTAAGATCCAAGTCTAGGTGCTGGTAACATCTGGAAGGTCCACAGCTGGGGCTAGAAATGTCCGAAGGATTCACATTTGAGGACAAGAACCATCAGGGAGGCTCATGTCTGGATTCGTGGCTGGAATCCTGCAGACAGTCCACAAGTGGCCCCTGGGCCAGGCTGACCGAGAGGCTGGACTGTGGACCACAGTGCCTCCTCATGGCCTCTCCGTGTGCTTGGGCTTCTCACAGCATGGTGGCTGGGTTTCCAGAGGGAACACCCCGACAATGAATGTTCCAGATTCTGAACCTCAGAGAATCATTTTCTTTGAGACACCTGACATGGTGGAATCAGATATGGGTTTGAATCTCAACTCTCCACTAATTAAAGAACTTGGATGTGCTTTTTCTTTTCTTCTTCTCCTCCTCTTTCCAGAAGAATCTGGCAAGAAGGAAGGTACACTTTTTCCCCCCACTGTAAGATGAACTATTAACTATTTGGGCATAGGGTAGGTCATTTTATAATTTTGCTTAAGGAGCCCAGAAAACTTCTGGGAGGGAAGGGACCAATAGTACTCACTGCCCTATGAAATTACCATCTTCCTATGATTCTAAGTTAGAAAATCTATCAGGGTGGACCAGTGTTGCCTTGAGAAAGGCCTAGGGACAGGCATAAGGACATGACTTCTTAGGAGTTTATAGAGAGGAGAGTGGGCTGGTCACAACAACTGGTTGGGGAGCATGTTTTTGCCTTGGCCAGATTTCTACAGGAACCACTTGAAAGGGCTGTAAGGTCGAGCCTGGAATATTTGGGCTTGGAACCCCTTTGACTGAACTTTGTGCTAGGGGAGAGGAGAGAAGATACCTTCTGCACTTCCTTGACAGACAGAGCTTGAGGATGGGTGTATAGTGGTGGCAGAAATACAACCACGGATAAAACAGGGCTGATGCCCTCTAGCCATGGAAGAGCAGCTCTTCCAGCCGCCCGCTCTCTCTGGTTGTTCAGTGGCCTGCCACTTTCAAGGCACCAGCAAGAACACTGGCTAGCTCTGGAGAAATGTGCTTCTGGTATCAGTCATGGAATAGTTTAAAAATAATTTTTTTCATTTGTTTAGTAAAATTAAAATAAGGCTATAAAATGGAATAAAATTACATTTCCATCCCTTTTCTAAATCTTTCTCTTATCTTTCCTTTTCTACATACTCAACAAAAATCCATGGTCATTTTGTAGTTCCTGTTTCCAGGGGAATTTCGGATACATTCCCCTCTACCTTTCCTGATTGGCACTGTCCTTGACAAGCACTTCTTTGGGACTACCTACATTTCCTAGACTGAATTCCCCCAAATCTTCCTGACTGACAACCCAAGAGGCCATACTCACTTCCTTCCTTGATCCAGGAATAAAATCAGCTCCTGTCAATTTTGGAATGCATCCATTTGAGGCCCACTCTGCCTTTATGTTCATCATTTAACTTCTATCTGAGAGGAACTAGATAAGCTACTACAGGATTAAACTTGGGGTTTTCACCTAGATGGCCAAGGTATATTAGCTTCAGGGACACTAAAACAATTAGCTATCCCACAGGGATCACCTAAGTTCTCAGCATAAATTGGGTGACCAGGAGCTGAGGGGCTCCCTGTGATGAAAGCACATAAGTGCAAGAGCTCAGACTAGCCTTAGTGATACATGGTTCCAAACCCAACACTCAAGCATTTCCTTGAACTAGGAGCAACTTCACTCCAGGATCAGTGCCCCATACTGGTAGAAAATCCACTCCGACTTTCAAATTCTCTATCTGAAACCCTTGAGTAGTTGTAGGGATTTCCATAGCTACCCTGCCATTGGATCACGTTTCAAATCATGTAATTGATAGTAATGAGAATTCAGCCTGGTACCTTCATTTTAACTCCTCCCCAAATGCTACTCTCCTGAGATAGAACAAATTGCTGACTTTTCCAAGCAGTTCCTTGGCCTTCTATTTTGTCGTTGACCTCAAGGAAGAGTCTTCTGAGTATTCAAATGAAAAGTTGTGGTGCACACAAGATATTAGAATGGCAGTGATATGACAGAAACTGCCTTGCAAGTGAATAGATGATTTTATCATCTGGGACTATTATGTAGATTCCTCTTATAATGACAGAGCTCAAATAAAGGAAATAAAAATTTTACACACACACACACACCACACGTGCGTGCCCTTGGACACAGACCAGGCAGGAGGAAACCTGTCCTCTCTCCCCAGTTCCTCCTCCTCCTGCCAGTATGAATTGAAGAAGGCTATCCCACTGACAGAAAGGGCACATGCTCTGAGGTCAATTCCCCCTTCAGGTGGTTCTGGAATTTCCATGTGTTAGTAATAATGATCAGCAGAAGGTAACTTAGGACTAAATGGCTCTGTGATTTTTAACTCTCCAAAGGGAAGGAGAACAATAATACTCAGGTGATATTGATTAATAGACTGCCAACCCCTGAAAGATAAGTTTCAGGTGGTATCTGCATAGTTTGTCCTTTGTCTGGATCTCAGGAAAACAAACAGGGAGACATTGGACAAGAGAATCAGCGATTAAAAAGGTACTGACAGCCCTGATGAGCCAAGTCTCATCAGATTAAAGGAGATGGTCATAAATGTAAAAATCTGTACTTGAGCTCAAAAACCCAATTCTAAGGGTATTGAATTGGGAAGACGTGTCTTAGCAATGGTGTGTGCGAGAGTGTCTTTTGTGTCAAAGGATGATAACGTGGCAGCTGTGTAGAAAGTAAATAAGCAGAAGGGAATGGTTCTGATTTACCCTAAATTGGTCACATGATACCTGTGATACCTGTGATACTCATCACAAACTCAGAGAGGCGTGAGGACTGGCAAGTTGCAGCCAGCTCAGAAAAGAGTGACTAGGATTGTTGACAGGGCTTGCTATCATGTCATGAAAACAGTCAAAGAAACTGATGTAGCTTGGGCTGGAAAGGGTAGACTCACACACATGTTAGTGTCCCAGCTGAGAGGCTGTTAACGTGGAAGTTTAATTTGACTTGTTCTGCTTGGCTCCACATGGATGATGATGAACAATGCATAGAGCTTCAGGGCAATAGGTACTTGGTTTACTTTAAGGAAGAGTGTTTCCTAACAAGGTCATGAATGGTCTGAGACGTGGTCAATTTTCTGTCACTGTCAAATTTTTTGTCTTGAAATTGGCCATAGTGGGAGTATTTACACCAGGAACCAGTGGCAAACACTACATATCAAGGCTTTTTGTACTCTCTGGAGAGCTGGTTATTAAATGTTTACCAGTAGAATCATTTTAAAATATAGATATACTTTTATATGAACTGCAGTAAAACCAATTAAGCTGAAACGCCAATTAGAGTAGGCATTTAGGCCTAGGAAGCATGGTGAGACTAATGAGTTCTAAGCTTCCATTGAAGCTGGACATCCTGAATATATGCTTCTAACATTTACATGTCTAATTTAATATTTGTTTGTTACTGGTAAGACATGATCATCGTGATGAGGAAGGCCCAAATCCAAATTTTTGCATATGAGATTTCAATGTAGATCTAGGTAATTTAGTAGTTTGGAATAGGTAATGGAATTGCATTTAACTGTGGTTGTTCTGAGTTCCAGTTCTTTCCATTCACTAAGGAGTGGTACAGGAATGACTCCTCACAAAAGCAGGTGAGAGTTGAGAGCTGACTATGTACATCTCTTCCCAACTTTGCATTCAGAGACTTTGCATCGGCAGCTTGAAATTGGCCATAGTGGGCTGGGTGCAGTGGCTCATGCCTGTAATCCCAGCACTTTGGGAGGCTGAGGTGGGCAGATCATGAGGTCAGGAGTTCAAGACCAGCCTGGCCAACATGGTGAAACCCCGTCTCTACTAAAAATACAAAAATTAGCCAGGCGTGGTGGCGGGCCCCTATAATCCCAGCTACTCAGGAGGCTGAGGCAGGAGAATCGCTTGAACCCGGGAGGCGAAGGCTGCAATGAGCAGAGATCATGCCACTATCCTCCGGCCTGGGTGACAGATTGAGACTGTGTCTCAAAATAGTAATAATAATAAAGGAAATTAGCCACAGAGGGAGGGAGTACACACCACGAACTAGTGGTAAACACCACAGATCAGGGCTCTGTGTACTCTCTGGAGAGCTGGTTGTTAAACATTTACCAGTGGAATCATTTTAAAATATAGATATCCTTTCATGTAAACTGCAGTATATAAAACAGATAGAAGAAGAATGAAGCTAGCAGAATGAGCCCTAAGCCATACCCACTTAGCTTCCTCCCTTGCCACTGTGTGTCCTTGCCCCATAAAAGGCTCTAAGGCACCTCTGCAGCACCCTATAACACCATGGGATTTAAAACCTCCGGAAAAATAATCCTTTCAGATCAGGCCATATCTGTATGCTTTTAACTAGTATTTCCCTTTTCCTAGATTTGGGAATACAGACATAAAACAGCAGGGTTTCCCTCAGTTTTATGAGATTGTTTTTCAACAGAATGCCAGAGGGATCAGTTTGAGAACATTGGAAATCTGATTCCTCTAAATATAAGAAGAAATGGTCATAGGAAACAGTGAGTTTCCTCACTTTGTAAATGCTCTTGATGCAATTGTGTTTTCTCTTGTTGAGATGCAGGGCCAGCCCTATGTGGAGCCAGAAGTTTATGTGTTATAAGGTACCCCAAACCTTTCCATTAGCGTATTACTTTTTTTTCTTTGTTAGACTAGAATGTGATGATCCGAGAGAATAAGATTTGGTGGAATGTTGTAAGGTGTTTGGGGGTAGTAGGTATGAAAAGGAAGGTTTACATGATCCACAGACTTTTGGATAAGTTCCTAAAAAAAGGTGTGTTGGGAGATTAAGAAGTGGCTGCCAGAGAGGGCGCTTTGTCCACTTGCTTTTGTGCACTGCATGGCCTGTTTGCTCAAGTGCCTGAAAATGGCTATAGGAGAATCACAGCCTGAACATAAGTCCAGGCAGCTTGTGTGAAAAGCTTGAGGTAACCCTGATGTTTCCAGGGGCCCCCAGTGTTCCTAAGCTGGAGAATAGGAGCATGCTGCAAAACTTACCAAGTAAAATCCACATTTATCACTGCTTGTGGAATTCCTTTTCTTTTCAAAAATTCAAGTGATTTCATGGGCACATATTTTGGTTTAATATTTTCATGAGAATTCTTCTTGTATTCTGAACTCTGATTTCTTTTAATCTTACCCTTCCCATTTTCCCCAGAATGACAATGGATTTGTTTTTCTTTCAAGGTCTTCTAAATCTATTGCCTCTTTCCTTGACTTTGTCCCCTGATTTCCCTTCTATAAAGTTCTCTTCTTCAGAGGGAGGGACGGAGTCACGGCTGGCCAGATTGTGGTTCTTATCTCTGCCCACACTCCTTCCTGTTCCCTTCTCTTGCCAAGCTTCCCCCTTTACTTTGCCCTTAGCCCCAGACCTGGCTTTGGGCTCAGAGCCTGTTCTGCCATGTGTCCCTCAAGCCAGTCCCATCTCCTGATCAGCACTGCCCCAGATTCACTCTTTCCTCCACCTAAGCCCTTCCCCTTGTCTCCCTCTTTTTCAACCTGCTACATTGTTTGACAACATGGGGGTTAAATATTTAATTCTTGCCTTCCATTTGCATCTTTACCTTAAATTATCTAAGACAAAGACTTTTTTATATTTGTACTGGAGCTGTGTCATTGTAGCAATGTTAAGCACACATCACAAGATTAAGTATAATGCCACTCTAAGTCTTTTTACGGCTAAGAAGAATTGAACGTTTTGACTTCTTCTCAAATGCAGAGAACAATTTAAAATGTCCCCAAATAATTTAAAAAAATTAATTTAGACTTATGAACAATAAATATTATTCTCTTCTTATAAGAAAATCAGAAGAGGTCAGAAGCAGGGACTTAACTGATTACATAGCTTAAATTCTCAAGAATGACCAAGTCAAGCAAAATTACTTTATCATGCCATGTCATTTTGCAATGGATTTTATTATTTCTAATCAAATAATGGATTTGATTATTTGCAATGGATTTGATTATTTCTAATCCAACAGAAAATCTCCAGGTTCATTAGTTTTAACTTAGCAAATCTGATGATCTGACACCTAGTGTTAATTTTGAGTACTGCTAAATATTTCACATAAAGTATATAGTATACTGAGTCTCCGTTTTTTATTCCTTTTAGCTTCTTTATGTAACTTGTGAGATGTATTCAGGTTATCGTATAATCTCAGGATAGATGTAGCTTACTTACCGGTGTTTAGAATGCGCAATGCGACTCGAAGGCAGGAAGCTGGGTCCTATTGTTGTGGGCCAACTCTTCCTCTGACCTTGTACAAGTTACTTTCCTCTTTTAGTCGGCCTGCCCTCAGTGGTAAGATGAGAATGATGGAACATATGGAATATATGATTTATCTGTAGGTCTTTTCCAATTCTAGCACCCTGTGAGTTATCTTTTTAAAGCAATAGTTATGTATGCCAGCTCTATTTTGAAGCTGGGAATATGTTCACCCAATAAACCAGAAAATGAAACAGTTGTTACTTAGAGGTGTATGGCTATTCTTTCACTATGTGAGATTCCTTCAAAACTTATAACAAAGAATTGAGATCAGATTTTTGTGATTTATAGTAACATCATCTAATGGAGGTTCGGTTATGATAAAAATATTCTAGCTCTGTGCTGTCCACTTCTTAACCACGAGCCACATGTGACTACTCAGCACTTGAAAGATAGCTAGTAAGATTGAGGAGCTAAATTTTAATTTTCTCTAATGAAAGATTTATTTAAATGTAAATAACCACATGTGGCTAAGTGGCTGCAGGCTTGATAATACAGATTTATAGCGTATGGAAACGAGAATTTCTTGTTGAATTTGGTGTTGTATTCACCAGTATACCTAATTTACTTTCTTTGCTGATTGGCTGTATATTAATCTTGTTATTTCACATTGACCAGTTCCATTTTTGCCTGAATTCACCATACAAGTGCTTGGGGATTTATTCCATAATTGTGTTTTCTCTCAGGGTTTCAGCTCTGTAGGTCTGGTTTAATTAAATTTAAGTGAGGATGCTTTTTCTAGTTCACAAACAAAGATTGAAACATGCAAAAACATTGAGAGCATGCTGTCATGCTTAGTAAGATAAATTTCAAAGCCTTTTCTAAGCTAATTCTCTGCATTTGAGAGTTCAGGTTTAAACAAAAGCTAGGAGTGTTGTGAGATATAAAAATATGATATTTTCTATTTGTTATGGTGTCTAAAAAAGATAAAATACTTAGTCTTTTAAAAATTTATTTAACTTAAAATTTAGCTTTCTTGTTAATGGATACCAAAATACAGTTAGATAGGAAGGATAAGTTCTAGTGTTCAATAGCGGAGTAGGGTTACTATAGTTAACAATAATTTATTGTATATTTCAGAATAGCTAGAAGATTTGGAATATTCCCAACACAAAGAAATGATAAATGTTTGAGTGATCGATATCCCAATAACTCTGATTTGATCATTACACATCTTATGCATTTATCAAAATTTCACATGTACCCCAGAAATATGTACAATCATTATGTATCAATAAAAGTTTAGCTTTCTTAAAATCCAGACTTTCTTTTTTTTTCTTTGTTAAAAGGATAATTGTCCCATTCAAGGATTTTGAATAGAAACCTCATCCCACTTGACTAATTCCAAATTATTTATCATTCACTATGTTTCCTTTTGTGCTCTTGCAGCTAAAATAAAACCCAGTCATTTAACTCTTTCATCAGCTTATAATCTGTTGTGATTTCTTCTACTGGCTTCATTGAAGAGACTTTAATCTCTTCTATCTGATAAACAACTTCTCTAACACACACACACACACACACACACACAAACACACAAGACTTAAGGCTTAAGGTGACTGGGAGAAATTTATTACATTGTTGTTGAAAGCATCTCTCTTAGTAAGATGCATATGCATGGAAGGAAGGTCTGGCCCAAAATAAGTAAAATGACATGTGATTTATAAAGGTTGGGTGTAATATCTATAATTTTATCTTTTTTACACCTAAGCCCACTCTGCCCCCAAACTTCTGCCTTATTATCAAATTACTGTGCAAAAAAAAGAATATCACTCCCATATGTACATCAAATATTCAGAACTAGTTACTTGTACATTTTAAAATGCAAAATCCATATGGTTTTCTACCATCCAATTAAGGGATAACCCTTATGTATCCAGAAGAGAAACAGGTAGAAATGTTACCTAAGTAGGTGTTTAATAGTATTATACAAAAAAATTAATATTTTAAATAATGGCCACCATGCACTATAAAATCCCACACTGCCTTCGGAAATGAATATTGAATTTTATTTATGAGAAATTCAGCATTGTGGATGTGATTGAGTTAAATTTCTTAAAAACTGGTAAAGTTCTGTAACTATACATAATAGTATGCTCATAATTTTTTTTTTCAGAATATGTGATTAGACAGAATTTCCTAAGAGGAATCTCATATACCTACTTTAATTCCACCATATGAAGGACAATGTGAGTTATCTTTTCTCCCTGGTCATATTAAAAAATTGCAGTTTGAAAATGATTTTATCAGCATGAATGCCGTGATTCTACATTCACTAGAGTGATAAACATTACTCTGCAGGTGGAAATACAAACTGTCTAGTAATGAGAAATTCCAGACAGGAATATTGTTGTGCCTGCATATTATACTTATTTATTCCACTAATCTATCCAGATACTTATATTTCTTCTAAAAATTAATGTCATTTGTACTGTGCCTTTCTTCTTTTTCTTTTTATTGTAATTTAGGTTCTGGGGTACATGTGCGGATCATGCAGGATTGTTGCACAGGTACACACGTGGCAATGTGGTTTGCTGCTTCCATTCTCCTGTCACCTACATCTGGCATTTCTTCCCATGTTATCCCTCCCTGACCCTGCCACCCCACTGTCCCTCCCTTGGCTCCCCCCAGCAGACCCCAGTGTGTGATGCTCCCCTCCATGTGTCCATGTGTTCTCATTGTTCATCACCCCCCTATGAGTGAGAACATGCGATGTTTGATTTTCTGTTCTTGTGTCAGTTTGCTGAGAATTATTCTACAGAGCCTTCAGTGATTAAAAGCACTTATTTCCACAGAGCTTAGTTTGCTTTGTATCATAAATGTCCAGTAGATGGCAGTGCATGCACTAGAAGTCACAGAACAACTTCTGAAACCCTAACGGCAGCTATTTTTTAAACACACATTTTGGAAACATTGATAAGGTCTCACACAATGAGATTAAAAGTTAGCATTAAGTTACTGGCTTCTTCTTTTTTAGCCTCAGAGAACCAATGGAAATAAAACCTGTATTTGCATATTTTATTTGCTGTGTTTGAAAAAGATTTTGGCATAATTAAAAAAAAGGAAATCATTAACTTAAAACATCCTCCAACACTGGAATGATAAATGCAATAAGCCAATTTTCTGTAAGTTTTCTTGATTTGAGTGAGAGGGGCAGACTGGAGGGTGTGATTTGCGGACCAGATGCTGCCCTTTTTAATGTGAGCAGCAACATCCTAGACGATGCTCTCCTCCTAGAAACTGTGCTTGTGTGTTGAAGACGTAACTTGTAGATGATGTAGAGAGAGTTCTTGTTAAATACTGCAAAGTGGCTGTCATACAGGCTTCCAATCTGATTTGGCAACGTGAAAAATGTGGAGGGCAGTGGGGAGGCTTCGGGAGGAAGGGAGAGAGAGAGAGAGAATTGATTTTGTTTTTCCCTAAAGGAGAGGAAGTTCCCAGGGAAGCTCTGCCTTTGTGGTTGTTCTTGTGTGCCTCAAAAAACTTAGGCAAGATAAATAACCTATCCTACTCCACTGGGGAGCAGAGAGGAAGAATCATTGTTTCCAAGAGTCGATGCACTCAGAGCATCCACTGGGCGTTTTGTCAGGCCAGAAATAAGCAAGTGCGAAGCTGCAGGAGGTGGTGAGGCCACCGGGTCGGGGGTTGGGGAGAGCCTGCTCCTGATGAAATGACTGGGAAGGTACCAGCTGAAGTCCCTGACTCTGTTTGAAACCAAGATGCATACGTGCATACTCCATGGTGTAGAAGAGCATGGAGTACAGACACAGGGAGGCTGAGAGGAGACGAAGCAAGTGTAAGCCAAATCTTCACACCTACACTCACTGGACCTTGAATGCTCTTCTCCTCCTCTAGTTTTCACCAGGCCATCATCTTCTCAGTCTTAAGGTCTCAGACATACAGTAAATATTTCTCCAATAAGCAAACAAATGGATGATAATGCAGAGAAAATTAACATACCAAGCCCAAGAGTTTGAACGTACAAAAGAGGCAGCAACTTCTGCCATGGTAGTGGTAGCAGGAGGGGAGAGCTCTTCCGTGGGGAGGGTGGCTCTGTGTCCCACTGTACAGAGGCATGAAGTCGGGATGAGAACCTAAGAAGAGCTCAAGACAATCTTACTTCTGGGTGAAGACTCAAAAGAACTGAAATCAGGGTCTTGAAGAGATATCTGTAACCTCATATTCATAGCAGCGTTATTCACAATAACCAGAAAGGGAAAGCCACCCAAATGTCTGTGGATGGATGAATGAATAAGCAACATGCAGTATATACATAGAATGGAATATTAGTCAGCCTCTAAAAGGACATATATATTAGTCCATTTTCACGCTGCTGATAAAGACATACCTGAGACTGGACTGAGCAATTTACAAAAGAAAGAGGTTTTCTGTACCCATCAACCTGTCATATGGGTTTTAAGCCCGCATGCATTTGGTATTCATCCTAATGCTCTCCCTCACCTTTCCCCCGACCCTCCAACAGGCCCCGGTGTGTGATGTTTCCCTCCCTGTGTCCATGTGTTCTCATTGTTCAACTCCCACTTATAAGTGAGAACATGTGGTGTTTGGTTTTCTGTTCCTGTGTCAGTTTGCTGAGAATGATGGTTTCCAGCTTCATCCATGTCCCTGAAAAGGACATGAACTCGTTCTTTTTTATGGCTGCCTAGTATTCCATGGTATATATATGCCATATTTTCTTTATTCAGTCTGTCATTAATGGGCATTTGGGTTGGTTCCAAGTCTTTGCTATTGTAAATAGTGCTGCAATAAATGTATGTGTGCATGTATACCTATGTTACAAATCTACACATTCTGCACATGTATCTCAGAACTTGAAGTAAAATAAAAAAAGAAAAGGCATTAGAACAACAACAACAACAACAAAAAGAGGTTTAATAGGCTTACAGTTCCATGTGGCTAAGGAGGCCTCACAATCATGGTGGAAGGTGAAAGGTGCTTACTTCCTACATGGCTGTGGCAAGAGTGAGCTTGTGCAGGGAAACTCTCCCTTATAGAACCATCGGATCTCATGAGATTTATTCACTCTCAAGAGAACAGCACAGGAAAGACCTGCCCCTATGATTCAATTACCTCCCGCTGGGCCCCTCCCACTGCATGTGGAAATTGTGGGAGTTACAATTCAAGATGAGATTTGGGTAGGGACACAGCCAAACCACATCAACATATATTCTGATACGTGCTACGACATAGGTGAACCTTGAGGATCTTGTGCTAAGTGAAATAGCCAGTCACAAAAAGACAAACACTGCATGATTCCACTTGTATGAGGTATCTAGAGTAGATGAGCGTATAGAAACGGATTTAGAATTGTGGCTGCTAAGGACTCAGGGAGGAAGAAATGGGAAGTTGTTTAATGAGTATAGCGTTTCAGTTTTGCAAGATAAAAAGGTTCTGGAAATTGCTTAAAAATGTGAATATACTTTACTAAATACACTTAATATGGTTGAGAAGGTAAATATGTTATGTATATATTTACCACAATTAAAAACATTTTAAATAGAAGCAAAATAGAAATGAAGAGTAGATCACGCAGGGCAGAGTGCTTTAGCCAGCGTCTCTTTGGGGCTGAGGTTTCTTCCTATATAGTTCAGCTTTGTTTAACTCTTAGGGATTTATGCATTTTTAGCTCAACACTCGTGCCACCTATGTTAACTGGGCCTTTTAATACTGCCATCTTGCCAGTTTTGTTAACTGAGATCCTGCATCTCTTAAAAGGCACGAGCCTGATGCCTGTGGGGGCTGGGGTCCTGCCTTGCTTTTCCAGTTTCTTGTCTTCTTTCACTTTATCCTTGTCTAGGGTGGAGTCTAACCTCCAGACCCTGACTTCCTGCTCATTGACGTTCCTAAAGATAAATCCTGCCTGCATTGATTTCCTAGACTATCTATTCCAATTAGAGTGACCAACTGTTCTGGATTACCTGGAGCTGTCCTGGTTTCAGCTCTCAAAGTCCTGTATCCCGGGAAATACCTCAGTCCTGGGGCAGTTTAGGACAGTTTGCACCCTCTCTGTTACCACCCTCTGTCAGTGTCTCCTCAGTGTTTGACCCTTCAAGTCCTGTCCAGTGGCCCTCAGCGGCAGGGCTGATCCTGGCCAGGGTGCCAACGATATAGCCTGTCCCCAGATCATACCTACAACTGATACAGGAGGATAGGGAGGATGAGGAAAAGCTAAGAATTTGGAAGACACTGAAATTCAAAACTGGGAAGTCAAGAAGAGGAACCTGGGTGCTAAGAACTAGCATTTAAGAACTGTGCTGATATTTTTATGTGAATGAACTCAATCCTTGCAATCATATAAATTAGACACTATAATTATCACCATTTTACAGATGAGAAAACTGAGACAGAGAGAGAGAGAAGAGGTAATTGTTTATATTGGACTTTGAACTCAGACCATCTGATAGTAACTCAGTGGCCCTGGGAGCTTGAAAACAGACTGATACCTGGTCCTATGCCTAGAAAACCTAATGTAATTGGCTTAGGATATGGCCTGGGCAATGGGATTCTTATAAAATCCCCAGGTGACTTTAATGTGTACCCAGGGTTTTGGAACCACCATAGTTTATGAACCTGGCTTTCCAATAGCTCCTCAATTCTACCTTCCATGAAGGTGAAAGTTCAGAAGACAGGCAAAGCTGGGGAAGTCAGGAACTAAAAATAAGGTGAGAAGCAATGAGAAAAGGTTCTCGGGTGGTTGACGTGAGTATGGCTGTGTGCTGTTGCTTCCTTCTTTTGGCTACTGACCATGAATAAATCAGAGAGGTTTAGATATACATGGTCAGGACAAATGCAACTGGACAGTCTGTTACCTCCTGACATCTGTTCCAGCTGTCATGTCCTCTGTGCACATGAGGCTGGGTGTGCTTGACTTTGTACCTGCCCTTTGCATCTGGGCTAGATCAACATCAAGCCCTGGCCCCTTCCAGAATTCTTGTCTTATAAAAGTTACCCTGCCTTAAGAAAAAGACCTTTCTCATCCAACTCCATGCCTTTACCCTATGAAAAGAGCCAGACCCAGGACCTAGATTTAGAGGTTTTACTTGAGATGGGAAGAGTTTACCATGTCCTTGGGAAAAATGTATTAGTTATACATGCCTACATGAGTTGTTCATAAGCCTGTGTACCATTCTTATGTAGGTAATTCCTCTTGTTATTTCTCCAGAGAACCTCTACAAACCTGTTTCTTCTACTAAGAAAGTAGAAACATCCACACTTTGGGTGGTTCATGCAACCATCATTAACATTGATTTTTAGGCAAAACAATGGAATCTACCAGGCCCCTAGTGCCACAACCTCTTCTCACAACTCTGGATTTGAGTACTTCCTGCAAACCAAATATTATATAGTGGTCCCAGAACATGGCCTATCTATAATTAAGAAAATCAGGTGTTACAAAGATCTAACTTCAGATAAATTGACTAAGACTCCAGTTCCTGTCAGTGGATGCAGGAGTTTCAGAGAAACTTCATTCTTCTTTCGGGGTCAAACTTAAAAGAAGTTTGAAGATGCAATCAATTTCAGATTTCCAGTCACTTTGTTTCCTAAAAAGTTAGAGTTTGTTTTGATAATCCTTGATAGAAATACAGGGATAGATTCATTTTTTCTTTCTTGGTCTCTGTTGGCCAGGAGAAGCCAGCTTGCTGGGATGGGGGTGAAGGGCTCTGGTCATAGGACAGGGTGAAGCCCTGGGTGGTATTTGTGAGCCCCATATCAGCAACCCTGGTTCTGGCCAGCAGTAAGTCAAATGTTAGTAAATTACAGTCACAGGCTAAATTCAGCCCACTGCCTATTTTTCCCCCAATAAAACAGTTTTACTGGAACATGGCCATGCCCATTCATTCACCTATTATCTCCGGTTGCTTTAGTGCCAAAATGGCAATGTTCACTCATTGTGACAAAGACCATATGACCTGCAAAGCCTAAAAAATATTTGCTATCTAGCCTAGAAAAAGTTTGTTAAACTCTGTAGTAAGCTATTCACAGAATTAAAAGAGAATTGGTTGAAAAATATTTGATGTGTCTCTAACATTTTTGGGGGGTCAAGACCTAACTCAAACAGGCCAGCTGTTGGCTTGAATGTGGCACCCCTGCAATTTGGAGTCAGTTCCTCAAAGGCTAACAGCAGTGAGACACATGCTGGTCTCCAGTTAGCACTTAGAGGTTATCAGTTTTCAATCATTCTTTGTAAAAATAGGCTTATGTTTTTCAGAACTCGATGGAAATTATGAACTAGTATTTGATACAATTTAGAATTGTGTGCTAGCAAAACATTGCTTATTGGAGATCTCCTGGAAAATGTTTCCAGGACTGTTGTCTTTTTATTTAGCCTACAGGAATGCTTGACTCTTTCTTTCTTTCATTCGTTCGTTTGTTCGTTTGTTCTTTCTTCTTTTTTTTTGGAACTCTGTAGTCCCCTTGGCC
Source organism: Aotus nancymaae (assembly GCF_030222135.1). Taxonomy (NCBI): domain Eukaryota; kingdom Metazoa; phylum Chordata; class Mammalia; order Primates; family Aotidae; genus Aotus; species Aotus nancymaae. The sequence goes on from NW_026988413.1 coordinate 39,893,803, forward strand.
CTCATTGTTCTCAGATTTTTTTAAACTAGTGAGTCAGACCCTGCTACAATGAGAAAAACATTCAGTCTCACAGTCCCTTGCTAACGTGAGAGATGGAGCTGAGGCGCAAAGATGTCACTGGATGAACTAAATATAGTCCCAGCAAGGCACTCACTCCCAGGCCCATCCACTCTCAGTAGAGGAGGCCTGCTGCCTGTCAGGAGCCTCCTCCTCTTTCTCTGCCCTGCACTTTTTACAATGCTCTGAGGAATCTTTCCCTTCAGGGTAGGGCTGATGAAACATTCCTAAATTCCCTGAAGACATGTTAGACTTGGGAGCTGCATGAAACCTTTTCTGGAGGAAACTCACTGATTGTGGTGACCAAAACAGCATCGAGAGCCTCAAGATGCCTAGTTAGAGCTTATTTTCTTTCCTGTCTTTAAGGAATTGGCTATGCATTTGGGTGGTAGCCCTTAGCCCTGTGACACCACGGGGCAGAACTTTTCAATTTGCTTCTTGGTACCAGTGAGTTGGGCAATGTAGTTTACAGATTAAATAATGGGAATGGGCAGTTCTAATGACGTTAAAAATACTGATGGGATAAAATCACTTGGGAGAGGGAATGAAACAATACTATATTTAAACCAAAAAGGGATTGTCCAGTTGATTTAAAATCTCCTCACTTGTGTGCGGCTGGCATGCTTAGTCTTCTCAGTGGTCTCCATGAGAAGGTAGAATCCTGAGTTGATGACCCTTCTCTTTACTGACCCCCTCCTTCCTAAGAATGGAGCTTAGACCCCATCGTGCAGGAAGACAGCTGCCCCAGCAGCGGAAAAGTGAAAATCCTGGCTTTTCCTCTGACTCACTGTGTGACCATGGAAAATTCCTGATTACTAAACATGGAAGAGTCAAAGCTTTTCCCTTGAGAAACATCTCCTGTGTCTCCCACCCTTCTACTCACCCACACATCTCAAACTGCCTCCTTGGGCAATATGGAGAGCTGGGACCTCTACATCCATGAAAGGCAGGGGAGCAAGCTACAGACAGCTGGGGTCACTCACTTGGCTGGGAGCCTAGTCTTGGTCATGGGTGACTGTGTTGGATAATGTAAGTCCAGTTGCTGTAACAGATAAACCCTGAAATATTAGTGGCTCACACAGTGGAAATTTGTTACTCATGCAAAAGCCCATTAGTGCTGGATGGTGGGGTAGGCTGTGGGGGATGGCTCTTTTCTCTGTGTAGTCTTTTTTTTGAGACAGGGTCTTGCTCTGTTGTCCAGGGTGAAGTGTAATGGCATGATCTCTGCTCACAGCAGCCTCCGCTTCCCGGGTTCAAGTGATTCTCATTCCTCAGCGTACTGAGTAGCTGGGATTATAGGAATAAACCACCACATTCAGCCTCTGTATAGCCTTTTGAGGACCCAAGCTGAGAGATGTCGTATCCTTTCAACATGGGGTTTTCATGGATGCCCTTAGTCTAGATACCAGTCAACATATACAGCAAGAGTGTAGAATCACACACGAGATTTTTATGGTCCTAGTCCAGAAATAGAGCACACAATTTCTGCTCAGATTCTAGTGCCAGATCTTAGGCACATGGTTGCTACAAGAAAGGCTGGGACATGTAGTCTAGCTGTGTGACCAGGAGGAAAGGTAAAAGATTTTCATGCATAAACTGGCCAGTCTCTGCCTCAGTGGCCAAAGTCCACTTCTCAGCTTGGCTGGAATTAATGCCAAGACCCTCGTAGGTGAAGCACAGGTGCTGGTCTTCCAGGAATTGGAAGCCTTGAAGTAGATGATGAGCTGTACCTGCTTCTAGAAGAGTCCCTTTAGTTTGAAGAGGCCAATGGCAAAGACATGGATAATAGGGTTCAATCTTCTGGGGATTACTTGGAAGAACCAGGGAGTGCTTCAGGATAGGAAGGTCACAGTCAAATGATCTGGGCCAAAACAGGTTCCTAACCGGGGAGAAGCCAGAGACATCTCAGCAACTCCAAGGCAGACACTCAGTCATGATTCCTCAGCTAATACAATCAACTGAGAGAGAAGTTGTAGCCTGGGCTCTGGATAAGTGCTCAAGGACACTTATCCTCGTTCTGGATGTGATGCGTACAGTCACATTCTAGGCCATACCACCTGATGGAGAGGAATCTCTGTGCTCTGCCAGACTTGGTGGAACTAACCTGGAGCTGAGGCTTCACTTTCTTCATCTATTTGGGGTTGAAGAATGCAGAGTCACACACACCCGTTTTCTTTTTCCATGAATGAAGTAGACATAGTGGTTGACTCCCTAAGTCAGAAGCCAGAGAGATCTCAGGAGCTTTGTGGCCTATTCCACCACACATCTAAACTGGTCTTGGTAATTCTATCACATTTGCTTGGCGAGGTGACTTGGCAACCTGTGAGTTGTGATCCCCAGGTGAATCTGTTTTTTGAGATGGAGTTTTGCTCTCATTGCCCAGGCTGGAGTGCAATGGCACAATCTTGGCTCACCACAACTTCCGCCTTCTGGGTTCAAGTGATTCTCCTGCCTCAGCCTCCTGAGTAGCTGGGATTACAGGCATGCACAAGCAAGCCTGGCTAATTTTGTGTTTTTAGTAGAGACGGGGTTCTCCATGTTGGTCAGGCTGGTCTTGAACTCCCAACCTCAGGTGATCCACTCGCCTCAGTCTCCCAAAATGCTGGGATTACAGGTGTGAGCCACCGTGCCTGGCTGTGAATCTGTAATTCTATGATTGATAAGGAAGTGTGGCTCTACCAGTCCCCCGGGAGATCCCTGGAATTTCTCCACATCTATTAGTAACATCTCTCTTAAGTGGGCCATTTCCCAGCACAGGATGTGGAGATGCACTGGATTTGACAGTTTCAGCTCAGTGAATCCAAGTAATCAGAGATCACTGCAAATTTTCTTCCCTGTCATGGTGTCAGGGGCCCAGGGAGTAGGACTGAAACAATCAGTTTCCCTTCCTGGGGCAGGAGTGAGAGGAAGGGCCTAAACCTGTAGGAATGGCAGTTGGCTGTCCCCTTCCCTTTAGGGAAAGTGAGGCCAGAAAAGGGAAGCTGCAGGTGCTCATAGCCCTGCGGAATTTCAGGCTCACTGCTAAATCTGGGAGGGACAAGAAGCAGGCAAAGCTGGATTATGTGGCTAATAGCTTAGAGGCAGGGAAACTAGCATGAGGGGTTTCAAATCTGCTAAAAATTAGAATTTTCATTTTAGAACTCTGCAGACTTCGTTCTTATCACCAAGTGGTGGAAGTTTTAGAACAACCAAGAAAGTTTTTTTTTTTTTTTCTTTTTGAATTACAAAGCTACTTTTAATACTTTGGGGTGAGCCCCACAGGAATAAAAAACACTGGGAAGGGGTAACCCCCTCATCCCCGGGAGTGGCCCAGGGGTAGAGAGGCTACCTGAGGGGAAGGAAGCACAAAAGAGACCCGCTGCAGACTCAGGGCAAAGGGAATGCCATCGGTGCTGGGACCTGTGAGCACTACAGGAGGAAACGCCAGCATGGTGGGACTGGCTCCAGGCACACGGGCGAAGGGCAAGAGGGTTGGACACGAAGCCACAAAGCTACTTGGGTTCCTCCTTCTTCTCGTTTGCCTTTTTCTGCTTCTGCTGCATGACCTCCGAGTCCCTCTGCTTGCGGGCGGCAGCAGAAAGCCCGTCATCTCGGTGCTTTCCCTTAACCGAGTCGCTCTGCTTTTTCATATTCTTCTGGCGGACGAGCTCTCGCTGGTTACCACGGGTCATGGCGACGGCAGCGGCTCCGACCTCCCTCCGTTACGTCCCCTCGTTCTGTCCGACGTTGCAGGTCCCCAACCAAGAAAGTTTTATCCACTCTTCGCTTGCACCATATACTAGTACTAAAACAATACCAACATTACTTATCCTGCTTTTCACCCTAAGATACACCTGGGTCTTTAGTCCAGGAAAGAATTCCCTCCAAGGTGAGTGTGAGTGGACAAGGATGTAGGGGATGCCCCAGCCTTTTGGAGGAGTCTCTGTAGGATCAGGTCACCCGAGCAGATGCCTTGCGTGCTCTGATTATCACTCTTGTTCTTTTCAGTATCTGCATGGTGGGGCCCAAGGTCTTTCCCCCACTCCCCAGAACAGTGAAAATTTCTCTGCCTTGCTCTGCCCAGGAGCCCGTAGGCCAGAAGTGCCAGAGAATTAACACTCAGCATCTCCACCTGCTGCCCTGGCAGCAGCCTTCAACCAACTTGCCACTTGGATATAAATACTTGTTCTCTTGCTCCTTGGGTGGGATAATTCTGCAGCAGGTGCTGTTTCCCCAAGTCTTCCCACATACATAAGCTGACCATGGTAGCAGACTTAATAGTTACCTTATGACTCCCTTCCCTTCCCTGTATTGCTTTCCTAATTCCCAGCTGATGATACTCCCTTTTCTTCTCAAATTAACTACTTGTGTGCAGATCCTTGCCTTAGAGTCTGCTTCTGGGACAATGCTAACTAGGATGCCACTTTCCCAGAAAATAGCCTGGGCTGCATGAGGGAGTCATTTTGATACTTTAAAAATAATGTTTCCCCAGGCAGATGTTTTGGGATCATGATAACGTTTACTCTCAACCTTTCTCCCAAGCTAATCTTGATAGACACATGGAAATTTTCAGAAAACCAAATACTTTATCTTCTCACTTTTAAGTAGAAGCTAAATGATGAGAACACATGGACACATAGAGGAGAACAACACACACTGGGGCATTTTGGAGGGTGGGGGGTGTGAAGAGGGAGAGGATCAGGAAAAATAACCAGTGGGTACTAGGCTTAATACCTGGGTCATGAAATAACCTGTAAAACACACCCTCATGACACAAGTTTACCAATGTAACAAACCTGCACTTGTAACCCTGAACTTAAAATAAAAGTAAAAAAAAAAAATAGAAAGTTTGTATTAGAACTTTCTTTTACTTTATTTGAGACTCAAAGAAAATTTATCTTCAAATCAATTTCAGTAGTGGTTTATACATTTTTAAATATTGTGTTTTACGAAGAAATACACTTTACATTGAAACTCACTATACACACTCTTTAGTGAAATGTCTTATTAAACTCATCTGATTATCCTTGCTCTCTGTGATCTATATGTTTATTTTTCCTCTCCTCTCTTCTTTTTCATTCTATTCGGTTATATCTTTGTTAATACAAGAAAGCCAATTTCACAATTCTAGAATAGGTGCTATGGTCTAAATGTTTGTGTCTTCCTTAGATTCATATGTTGAACTCCTAACCCCCAAGGGGATGATATTAAGAGGTGAGGAACTTTGGGAGGAGATTAGGTCATGAGGGTAGAGCTCTCCTGAATGGGATTAGTGTCCTTAATGGCCTGTGAGAACTCTCTTCTACCCCTTTCTACCACATGAGGACACAGCAGAGACTACCCTCTATGAAGAGGCCCATCACCAGACATTGAATCTGCTGCTGCCTTGATCTTGGACTTCCCAGCCTCCAGAGCTGTGAGAAATGAATGTCTGCTGTTTATAAGCCAATCATATTTTTGTTATAGCAGTTCAAACAGACTAAGGCACTAGGTCAGCACTCACAGTTTGAGCAACACTAGATGAAGGAGACACAACAGGCCTGCAAAACAGGATTCTTAAGGAAAGAATGTTCAAAGAAGAGATTTGCGAAACTATTATTTGTCCTTCACAGCTGTCACTGCATAGGGCTAATAGCTATGCAGTGACTTTTGCTGTTAGAAACACAATTTATTGCCATCCTCTGCTTCTAGAAGAAAGAAAAAAATCAATACATTGCAGGAACTAGGGTGTTTAGGCCCCATGTGTGTATTTCTCCAGGTGCCCCCATTCCAGGGAGTAGAAACACTGTGGGGTCAAATGGAGCAACAAGTAACTAGAAGATGGGAGGATCTTGAAGGTTTGAAACAGCACTTCTGGGTTTGCACTTGCTTTTAAGAATGGCTCCTGTGTATTCTGGCCGGCAGGGAAGACCAGAAGCAGGCTATGCATAAGCAGTGTGTGCACTACAATTTCACACATGTGTGGTTATCTGCAGCTGGCTCTGTGGGTTCACCAGAGGCTTGTTTGGCACACTTAGATGAAAGACAATGAAGGAATACATTGAACTCTAAGGTTAAGCCCTGTATCTGACAAAAGGCAAGAGTTGAGGGAGACTGTTAGCCATTTAGAGGGAGAACTCCTCTGAAGAGAAAACAGTACTATAATATTTTCAAGTAAATTATTTTATATCCTTTAGCACGAAGAGAGAAATGTGTGTTTGTGTTTTAGAGGACACCTTAGTGGTAGAGAGTTAATGTTTGCAATAGTCGGCTAGGAAATTCACACTCAGGGATCTTCAGGTGGCATTTGAACGACCCTAATCATCCGTCCTATTATAGCTTTATCTCCAATGAACATAAAAAGGCCTGTTAGCTAGCATAAGGGATGCTAAAATAAGTTTTCATGGGTGAGATGAGTGGTGATTAAGATATGTGAATACGCTGGAAATATTGTGTAGGCAATTCCTTCCTTCTATGAATAACAGGGAGTAAGAATCTGGAGAGAGCTCCACAGCCTACCCTCTTCACAGGGCCATTCTCGGACCAGGGCTTCATTCAATAGCTCAACAGAGAATCCTGTGGCTTGACTTCTGATCAGAAGTTTAGCTGAATCTTTCACCAGAATACTGATATGTCTGCCTTGAGTGGCCCTTTCACTAGAATACTGATGCATGTGCCTTGAGTGGCCCTTTCCCAAGAATACTGATACGTCTGCCTTTAGTGGCCCTTTCACTAGAATACTGATGCATGTGCCTTGAGTGGCTCTTTCCCGAGAACACTGATACATCTGCCTTGAGTGGCCCTTTCACTAGAATACTGATGCATGTGCCTTGAGTGGCCCTTTCCCGAGAATACTGATATGTCTGCCTTGAGTGGCCCTTTCCCGAGAATACTGACACGTCTGCCTTGAGTGGCCCTTTCATGGATGTTGTTGCCTGCGATTTCACTATGCTTATTGTGGCAGGTTAGCTAGTTGATTTGAGTATTTGAACATGTGGCATTTTTGGTTTCAAATGTGCTTTCAATATAACTCATCACCCAGTAATGAGATTGTTGGGGAGGATTGACGTGTTCCTAGCTGCTGGTGGTGATCAATATCTGCCAGAGTAACCTAAAACTCATGAACAGCCAAATTTGCTTAAGTCAGGTGCATTCACTTGGTCAGAGATAATTGCTTGAGAGTTGGTTAAGGAGAAATGCTAGTTTTTGAAGACAGCCTTGTGAGTGTTACTAGACTTGTCTCCTACTCAGCTCTAACAGTTCTATGGGGTTGAGGCCTATGACAAAGGGTGAGTCACAAAGTCACACAGACCTCCCTATGGTCTGTGTAAAAAATATGGCATGGAAGGCAGCCCTGCACAGTTATTGAGTGAACAGGATGATTTTTCTTTCAAACACAGGATGTGAGTAATGTTACATTTCTTTCCTTTCTCTAAATAAATTTAATATGCTCCAAGCCTCCAATCAGCCTCACTGGTGGAAAGGTCAAGCATTGTCCTGACGATGTCCTTCTTGGTGCCCAGTGAATGCCCTGTTATTTGGTCCCCTAAGATCATAGCTGACATGCTCAGTGTTCAAAGCTGTACTATTCCTTAAGGGTGGAGGCTCTGCTGGAGCTGCCATTGTGGGGCTCTAGCGTCATTGCCAAGTCCAGGAGCCCAGTGCTCGTGGTCCAGCCTCTTTAGGAACTCGAGGTGGCTGTTTCCTGCTGAGGTCCTGTCATATCTTGGGGTGCTGCAAGGGATCAGAGAACAGGCTCCTAGGTGCTGTGGAGCGCCCCTACTTTTGGTGTCTTATCAATCTTGGATGCTTTCCAAATTACTCTGTGGTCTTACTTTTTCCCTTCCTTCCATTTCTGAAAGAGTCCCATGTAATCACTCTTCAAGAAGTAATTTAGAAACACAGTGTGAACTCTTCTCCTTGGAGTGGTGGCTTAAAAAATAACACGCCAATAGTAGCTATAAACACACTCCGTACAATGTAATCTACTTATGCCGACAGTCTCATTATTCAATGAGATAGGTGAGAGGAATCGTTGTAGAATTGTCACCTGAAACTACCAAGTAAGCGACTTGTAACCTTCTGCGATATGAAGTGCAGAGAAAAGAAATGGAAATCTTCTTATAGTGGGAGAAAATCATTTGCCTTTTCTTGGGCACATATATGTCTTTAACTGTACAAGGAAACATATATTCAATTATGTGTTAATAACACAAGCACCATTACTATGATAATAGTTATTTAAAATAATTCAAAATGAGTTATATATTTTAATAATAATCAGTATTTGCTTAGCATTAGATGTTTTCATGCAAGTGATCTCATTTGCTCTTGACAACATTCTGGGAAGGAGGCATGACACATAGGATCTCTCCTTTTTGCCACTAAGAAAAGTCAAGCACTTTTCATGTTAATTGAGCCTCAAAGCTAATCAGTTAGTAGACAGTTAAGTGTAACTAGTGCCCACGTTCATTACTTTTCCACTTGACCACTCTGCCCTAAGCAGTAGATGTGGAGCAAAAATATGGCTTATGGATGACTTAATCTTAAGTGGTTACTTTGAAGTACATCTTTCAAATTAGCCATGAAAGATTTTCCTCACAGTATCTAATGAATGACCAAATTCTCTTTTCTGTAGACTATATGTTTAACCTCAACTCGACCAAGTATATATTACATGCTCCCGGCACTCTGCAGCTGAGAGCAGTTTGGCAGGATGTAGGTTTGTGGAGGGATTAGGTATGTGTAGTCATTGATTCATTAAAAAACATTCAAATAGAAACTACTGAATGCCAAGCATCATCCTAGGGTCCAGGGCTACCCGCCCTCCTTTTTTTTTTTTTTGAGATGGAGTCTCACTCTTTCCCACACTAGAGTGCAGTGGTGCGATCATGGCTCACTGTAGTCTCAACCTCCCAGGCTCAGGTGATCCTCCAGAGGTCTGTGCCACTACACTTGGATAATTTATCTTTATTTTTTGTAGCAACTGGGTCTTTCTACATTGCTCAGGTTGGTCTTGAAATCTTGGGCTCAAGTGATCCTCCTGCCTTGGCCTCCCAAAATGTTGGGATTATGAGCATGAACCACCACACTTGGCCTCCAGTGCTGCTCTGTCCAGCACGGTAGCCATGAGCTACAATGGATGATTTAAATTGAAATTAATTGAAATTGAATAAGAAATTCATTTTTTCACTCTCACCAGTCATATTTCAAGCATTCAATTGCCACAAGTGGCCAATGGTTCTTATTGGGCCATTGGCCACTTAATTTTACTGGGCCATTTTATAAGATTTATAAAAATCACATAGATTTTTAAAGGAAGAACATTTCTTTAAGAACTTTCCTTTTCTTAGAACAGAAATAAAGTATTTCCCTTATTGCAGAAAGTTCTGTTGGATAGCAGAGCTGCAGAGTTATAAGGATACAAAGGGACTAGATTTGGTCCCTCTATTTTGAGAACTTACAATTATTGCACTCCTATTACAGAACTTAGAGTCTATCACGGTACATTCTATAATAGGGTATCAGTTTTAGTTTAGCAGATTTTTCTTATGCCAGTCACTATGCTAAATCCTATGGATACAATGAAAGCTAAAAATTGGTCTCTGAAACCTAGTAGTTACAGTTCAAGGGAAACAAGAAAAAAGTGCCTTAAGGCCTTAGGGACCAGAGTAATTTTTCCTGGGAAAGTTACAAGAGGAAAACACAGTTATACATATTTCTTCTGTCTTCTCTACCAATGTGCATGCCTTGCTTTTTGAATAACATAGAAAAGTCTATGGCCATACCACCCTGAACGTGCCCAATCTCATCTGAATAACACAGAAAAGACTTTAATAACTGTATCATGTAATAAGTAATTATTATAATTTTGCATTGACATTCTCAAAGCACTGGACTCCCTTTGCTCTATTTTATAAGTGAACTTGGACTGTAGGGTGAGAACTGTGACAACTTCTGAATTTACCTGGCGACATTAGTCACAGGGTAGGCAATCAGCCTCATGCCAGTGATGTTTCTCAGTGCAGCCTCCCCTCTACCATGGGTAAAGTGAAGGAGACATTTAAGTCTCCTGATGACTCCACAGTTATACGGGTGCCCAGCAGTGGTCTTTTATTGAAACTTCTGGCAGCAGCTGTTTTGTATCTCTTATACATTTAACATATTTCATGTAAATTGCAAAGATAATGAAATAGGTATGCCCTTTACAGTAAGATAACTCATTTAATTTGTGAGTAGTGGCTGTATACTAACTGCGTTTTCCGAAACTTGGATGAAAAGGACATCTATTTATTGACTGAACTAAGCGGGGGGGTTCTCTATTGCTATCTGGGGCTGGGGCCAAGGATTTAACCCTCAGGTTCCTTCCTTGCTGGCATTAATGCTACTGTACAGGCAGGAAGTTGCCCAGGAGTGAAAGCACAATGCTTCTGAGACAGAAGTCTATTTTAAGCAGCTGGTTTATTTCCTCATTTTAGTGACCTTGGATAGATCTGTCTTTTCCCTGTGTCTCTGTCTTTGTCTCTACAATTGATTCAGATATAGCATTTATTGTACATGTGATATGGTTTGGAATTTTTGCAGTCTTAATTGTTAAAGGGAGACCAGGCAGTCTAAGCTCTCAATCTGGATTTATTTCTTGTTCCACCAGTGTCTCTTTAAGTGACCCTAGGCTCATTAAATGACCCTAGTGGAGGGACCAGTATCCCTGGTGCTTTATTCTTTCCATCTGTAAAATGGGGTTATGAGCATGCCTCCCTTCCTATCTCTGGGAAATACAAGAGCATACATATATGGGAGAATTTGGGGGATTGGAGTTTTATGAATATTTAGATTGTAAATAGACATGTTTGTTGGTCTGCCTGTCACAACCCTGTCTCTGATTAACTTCCTCTTCCTTCCATAGCCCCTTGACTGGGCAAACTTCAAACAAGGTGACTGAGCTCCCTTAGCTGCCACTGATTGGACCAGGATAGACAACAATGTAGGAGGAGTTAATCTGGATCTAACCTGAGCCAGCCAGATGTCTCCCTTGAATCCATGCATATAGAAATACCAGAAATGGAAGCCAGAGGATGATGGATCCTTGAAGTAAAAGGTCAGGTAGATCTTGAAAATTTTTGACTCAATCCATATTGACCCAAACACAAGAATAATTCTGGTCTATGGAGAGATGCAATAGAAAGGCTCAGGTGTATTAAGAAAAGCAGATAAGTTACCCTGGGGCATGAGAAAGAGTGAGACAGTGTGATGGAATGAGTGGCTGCCTGAAACTTTCTAATTTACACAAGGTCTGGCTCTGTTTTAAGCATTCTTTACATTTTCATTCACACCACACTCTAATGAGGTAGGAAACATTACACGTGCTGGTTTAGAGAATGCAGTCAGCTATGGGACTTATCCAAGGTCACACAGCTGGTTTTTTAAGTTGGCTGAGGATTTGATTATAGATTTCTACTTCTAGGTTCAAAGTTTTTTTCTGCTACACAATGGCCTATTATTTAAGGTTGAAGCTTGAAAGAGAGATAAGAAGATCTAAAGAAACTGTTCTAGTCCAATGTAGATACTGAAGGCTGGTATTTTACTTGTAATGTGACTGAGTAATATTTGACATTATCCCTGATATTTGTCCCCATGACAGTAACCTCACCATTAAATTCATCTCTTCCTCTGGAATTTGAATGACACTATCACTTTTTTCTCATCCCACTCAAGTAATTTTTCATTTCTGTTGGAACAAGAGTGTGAAAATTTACAAGGCTATAATATATTTTAATTGGTATTTACTCACGGTTCTGATAGATATTTTCTGTGTTTGGTCATCTGCTCTGTGAAGCCTGCATCTTCGAAAATTATTATTAGAACACATTTTAGTGACAATTATAAAAGCAAGCACCAACATTTCAATTAAGATCTAAGTTGGTATAAAGTATGTATTTAATCCACCAAGTCAATCAAAAGTTTTCAAATTTTCTTTGTGATGGAACTACTTAGTCCAACAAAATGTTATGCTGAAAATTAATATGAAAATAAATTAAAACAGAACTTGTGTGTTTGAGGGAAAGTGGTAGACACTATTCCACTGAGCCCTTTCCCTAATCCACCTCTGTCATCTTGGGGGAGCTGGTCAATACCTCTGAATTCTATAAGGCACAGTTTTTAAAATTATACTTTAGGTTCTGGGGTACATGTGCAGATCATGTAGGATTGTTGCACAGGTACATATATGGCAAGGTGATTTGCTGCCTCCATTCCCCCGTCACCTATATCTGGCATTTCTCCCCATGTTATCTCTCTCCAACATCCTCACCCCCCGCTGTCCATCCCCTAACTCCCCCCAGTGTGTGATGCTCCCCTCCCTGTGTCCATGTGTTCTCATTGTTCAACACCTGCCTATGAGTGAGAACATGCAGTATTTGATTTTCTGTTTTTGTGTCAGTCTGTTGAGAATGATGGTTTCCAGATTCATCCCTGTCCCTACAAAGGACACAAGCTCATCGTTTTTTTATGGCTGCATAGTATTCCATGGTGTATATGTGCTACATTTTCCTTTTCTGGTCTATCATTGATGGGCGTTTGGGTTTGTTCTAGGTCTTTGCTATTGTTAACAGTGTAAGGCACAGTTTTAAAGCCACTTTATTAAACTGTATAATTGATTGTCAATAATTTTTATTTTACAAAAAGTTATTTTCTCAACAGAAAAAAAGCAAAATATTAATTTCATCTTGGAGTTGACTTTATAGGTGCTTCATGGAGCTCCCGTGAAGACAAAGACCTTTGTCTTGCTTATCTTTTCAATCCCTGCAATACCAAATAGGTGCTCCACAAATGCCTGTTGAAGGAATAACATAAACAGTATGTTAACAGAAACTTAGACTAGAGAATACATTATTTGCATGGCTTTTAATCATTTGCTCTTCTTTTTTTTCCCACTGATGACACGCAGTGCTATTGTAATACTGTCAAATCGTGTCACACTTAGGCACTTTCTCCCAAGCACATAGTGAGTTTCCCTATAAAGAAGAGCTTTGAAGATAATAGTGTTAAGTATTAAACTCATTGTATGACCTGGAATTCGTTATTTAAGCTTCTATTTCTTGATCTCTAAAACAGAGCAATAGTATCTACTTGACCTAGATTATAATACATAGCACTTAGGGCTGTTGTCAGTAATATTTGCAAAATGCTTAGCACATTGCCTGGTGTGTGATATGTGTTCAATAAATGGAGGCTATTATCGTATAGCAGGCAATATGAAAGGCAATGAGGCAAAAAACACAATCATTGTAAAAATGCAAAGTCACTCTGAAACCAATTTATGTTAATCAATGTGCATATTGTGCTATGTACTTTACTGACTGCGTACTTGTGTTGTGCAGTCAACAGAACTTTCTGTCTCAGAGCTGGCAGGTAATTAAATCTCACCTTTTCCAAGAGGTTGTGCAATGTGATGGGGGATTTAAGAAATATCCTCTCAAAAGGACATTGACTGGTGCCTGGGATAGTTATTATCTCATTAATGGTTTACATTATATTAATACAACTGAAGGAGAGGAGTAGGTTTCTTTCTTGGTCATTCATAGGGTGGTTCAGACTGGCAGCTGTTGCTTTTTCTTTTTCTTTTTCTTTTTTTTTTAAACAACTGCCTTTTTTTCCGTTGCAAATACCCCACCCTTTATGCCAGTTTTCACATATTTTTCACTTGTGTTGTTAAAGTACTAGGCATGTGTACAGTTTTATCTTTTTGACACGTAAATTATTCAACTTTCTATAGCATCACATCTCTCTTTCTAGTTGACATGTCTAACTCTCCCCACTCCTCTCTCATCACAGTAAAAAAAATCCCTACTTCGGTAGTTGCAACTTTTTTTTTTTACTTTTCAAGCTCTGTGGAAGTTTGAGTGACTCACTGCAGAGAGGGATTGATGAAGTCAACAGCTGCTGGAAAAACCTCTTTTTCCTTAATAGCTGTGTCAACATGTGGTTGCTATTATTCAAGTAAGAAAAATATGTATATCAAACATCCATGGTAGTCCTTGCTAAAATTTTCATTAGAGAAACTCATGTTTTGATGTAATAAAATGTTCAAATTAGTACCTTAGAGGATGTTTTGTGGGAGAACAAAATCATGGAGAAGTAAAGTCTGAAAAGAAAGACAAATGGAAAGCATGTTGTTAATAATGCTGTAATTTATTTCAGAGTGGGTTAGGTGATTTTCTTCATGGCATTATTAGTGTCACTGTAGAAATTTGGTACCTCATGCCTTCATAGTCTCCAGGATGATCTGACAATTCATCCAACAAATACTAATTGCTTATCAGAGTAAAATCTCTGCTTCATGGAGTTTAAATCCTAAAAGGGGAGAAAAACTAAATGTTGTGAACAGTCATATGAAATAATTACTCAATATGATATGTGCTGTGAAGGAAATAGGCAAGAGCCTAAGGTAGAGATTAAGATAAAAGGAATTCAGTTAGGGAAGATGTGGGACACCTCTCTGAGGCGTGACATTGAGGCTGAGACCTAAAGAATGAGAAGGGGGTAGCAATGTAGAGAGGAGGATATAAGATCAACTTGGTCAGAAGTAGCATCTGTGCAAAGTCCTCTGACTTTGAGAGAGGCTGTAGCATGTTCTTGGGACTAAAAGAAGATCAATGTGTCTGGAGCACAGACCATGAGGAGGTGGTAGTATGAATTAGGTTAGAGAGATAGGCAGGAGCTGAATCATGTGACTTTGTAGGCCTTGGTAAAGAGATGTGATTTTATGAACACATTTTACTGAATGCAGAGAAAAGTTACCAGAGGGTTTTAAGTTCTGTGTGTGTGTGTGTATGTGTGTGTTCCTCTGTGAAAATGCTTGTTGCTATAAAGCAAAGTGGCCAAATGAATTGCATGGGGCTAAGGGTGGAAACAGATAGACTGCCTAAAGTAGACCAGGATTTAAACAATGGCTGCTCACACTGAGGTTGTGGCAGCGGAAATGAGGCAGGGGTGCAAAAGCAAGATACGTTTTGAAGATGGAACTGACGTAATCTGGTAATGAATTGGCTATGGGGCTTGAGAAAAAGAAAGGTCTATGGGGATTCCTAGGTTTCAAACTTGGGTAACTGTGTGGATGATCGAACAGTTAAAAATGATGTAGAATATTTGGCAGGGTGGAGGAAGCATGAGTTATACAGTTTGAAATAGCATATGATAGAGATATCTATGAGACAGACAGGGGGAGATGAGATAGTCTGGAGAGAACATGCACAGAGAGACAAGAACAAGGCTTAGGGTGGAGCCTTGGGCTAGCTTTTCATATATGGGTTGGGTAGAGGACATCTGAAGAATAAACTATCTCAAAAGCAGAGTAACAAACTGGTTGACAAACACTCCTGGGAGCAGATATATTACAATGAAAGGGCCAATAATTTGTAACTTCTTAATTTAACATCCTAACTGAGGAAAAGAAATATATTAGCAACATGGAACAAGAAAAGAAATCACTCCCCAAAAGCCACGTAAAATATCAGATCTGAAGTAACCTAATCGGTGGGATAAATAGTGATGTAGATACAGCTGAAGACTGAAGTAGTTGAAAGACCAGATGGAAGAATGCTTTTAGAATGGTAGAAAATGTAAAAGTTCATAGCCAGGGATAATAGAAGTACCAATTTTTAGATACTTAGAATGACTGAAGGAAAAATTATAAAAATGAAGAGAGGAAAATATTTTAAGAAATGTAGAGACATTTTCAAAAGAAAGAGCAGCTACAGATTGAAATGGTCTTTAGAGGACTATTTCATGGGAAATATATATTAAAAATATTTATATGTATTAAAAATATTAAATAAATATATATTTTAAAATTAACACAGAGGTCCATTATATTGAGACTTAAGAATATCATATGCAAAAAGAAAATAATGAATGACACAAATGACACCAGAGTTTTCAATAAATGTGGAATGCCATTTATGGAGTAATTTTTAAAAATACTTAAGAAATTTGAAGATAGAATTTTACAATTCATTTGTCATTCAAACATGTGATGGCAATAAAAATATTCTCAGGCATACAAGGCTTTACCATAAAAAGAACTCATATTGAAAAGATGTTTTAACATAAATGCTCAAAAAAAAGAGAAGAAAATATTAAAAAAAATAAAAAAATAGAACTATATCCAAAATATCACAGAATTAAAGCTCTATATTGTGCCAATATGATTGGCAATCCTGCTGGGGAAGGCCAAAAGTCATGAATGTATATTAAAATTCTTGTCTAGTTAGAGGATACATACACACATATATATGTATATAATATACTGTATATATACATTACTTTAAGAAAGTATTACAAAGAAACAAAAAGTAGAATACTTGCCATAAAAAGTAAGATAATAGAAAAAAATGTATCAATAATTACAATGAATACAAATAGACCAAATCTGCCAGTTAAAGAATAGACTATTGGCTGGCTGCATTGGCTCTCGCACCTGTAATCCCAGCACATTGGGAGGCTGAGTCGGGAGGTCAGGAGATCGAGACCATCCTGGCCAACATGGTGAAACCCCATCTCTACTAAAAATACAAAAAAATTAGCCAGGCGTGATGGCACACAACTATAGTCCCAGCTACTCAGGAGGCTGAGGCAGGAGAATCACGTGAACCTGGGAGGCAGAGGTCGTAGTGAGCTGAGTTCGCATCACTGCACTCCAGCCTGGTGACAGAGCGAGGCTCTGTCAAAAAAAAAGAGACTATCAGATTGGATAAGAAACAAAATCCAACTCCAACTCTGTCCTGTTTATAGAAGACTTACATAAAGCATAAGAACATGGGAACCTTACAGACACACAGTCTAGAAGATGCCATTCACATGACAGTCTCTTTAAATGGCAATGCTTATCTTTAAAAAATTTTTTTGAGATGGAGTCTTGCTCTGTCACCCAGGCTGGTGGGATCTCGGCTCATTGCAACCTCCTCCTGGGTTCAAGGGATTCTCTTGCCTCAGCCTCCCCAGTAGCTGCAATTACAGGCACCCGCCACTATGCCCGGCTAATTTTTGTATTTTCAGTAGAGAAGGAGTTTCACCATGTTGGCCACGCTGGTCTTGAACTCCTGACCTCAGGTGATCCGCCACTCTCTGCCTCCCAAAGTGCTGAGATTACAGGTGTGAGCCACTGCGCCTGGCCAAGAAAATGCTTAAGTAAGCAGGTATAACTATGTAAGGTTTTAGCAAAATAAACTTTATGACAAAACAATAATTATAGACTCAGTACTTAACCATAAAAGATATGTAGAAGCAACTTATCAGTAAGATAAAATATTTCTAAAAAGGTATGCACTATGAGTAGCTTGAGTATGCACTATGAGTATATAAAGCAAACAATTATAAATCCTTTAGGAGGGACTGATTCTCTAGACTTATTTAAGAAATGGACTAGACAAAAAAGTCATTAAAATATAGAAAATATGAACAACAAAATATAAGGCTGATATAGACATATATTGAATTCTGCATCTAAAAATTAGAGGATGCATATTCTTCTCAAGCATACATTAAATATTTATAAAAATTTATCATGGACCTGACCATAAAATGTCTTAATACATTTCAAGAACAAGTATATTTATATCATATTTTTTCCCACAATAGAGCTAGAAATTAAAATAAAAACTAATTTAAGAAATTTTATATATTTGGCAATTAAAAACAAAATTTGTTAAAAGTCATTGAACTGTGGTTAGGATATATTTCTCTTTAATGTTAATTATGCCTCAATATTCAAAAGTCAATTGCATTTCTAAAGACAAACAGTCAACAATTAGCAAATATGTACTAAAATAGTCACTAGGTATAATAATTACCATACTTAGAATAAATAAATCATAAAACGTGAAAAACTCTACATGGAAAAATTATGAGACTTTATTGAAAATGCTTATAAAGAAATAAATGAAACTTTACTTCCATGCTTATAGCTAGCCTTGGTATCATACACATGTCAATTTTCCAACTTGATTTAAAGATTCAATTCAATTCAATTCCAATTGATATTCCAACTGAGTTTTTATTAGAAATAGATGAGACAGTTTTAAGTTTTTATGGAAAATTAAATGGCCAAAAAATAACCAAGGCACTTGAAAGTAAGGAGTAAAGAAAACAAGAAATTAAAACTTGCCTTACAAGATTTGGAGACTTACTTTAAAATGTTATTTGAGTACAGAAAAAACAAATTGACCAGTGGGCTAGAGAGTGCAGAAATCAATCCAAGTATGAATGGAACTTCAATAAATAACAGAGGTGGCAGTATAGTTTAAAGGAGAAATGAGCACATTTTCAATTAATTAAGCTAGCAAAAATGGTTATATTGTTCAGAACAAAAAATGAAACTGGATTCCTACATCATGCCGTACAATCAACTCCACATAATTGGATTAAGGACTTAAAAGTTAAAACCAAATCTTTAATGTAATTGAACATATTGCAAAATACTTTATGTCAGAAAAACCTAAGATATTTAATCTCTTAGACCACAGTAATGCTAGTTAAAATACAATAAATATCTTATTTATCTTGGCATAGAAAAACACTCAACATGAAAAAAATGGATAAATTTGAACACTAAAGTCAAAATACTTGTGTTCATTACTAGACATTTTAGTGAAAGTGAAAATAATGATACAAATTGAGAAAAATATTCGAAGCACATGTAAAAATAAAATGATAAACATTAAGAATCTACAAAAATTCCTGACTCGATGAAAAAAAGGCCATTATTTAAGAACCCTTGCTGAATGACACATCATTTAACAGAAGAAGCCCACATGACCAAAAACCAGTGAAGAGATGCTTAACCTCATTGGTAATCAGAAGTGTACAAATCAAGACTAAAATAAGATACTATTTCACTTGATTAGCAAAATTGAAGAGGTGTAACAGTTCCAAATGCTGGTGGCAGTGTAAATTGCTATTATTACTTTGAAAAGCAATTGGTCATATCTAAAAAAGCTGAGGAATATTACATTTGTCAGAACTGAACAATTAAGTCCTAATGATAATCCCTAGAGGAATTTATGCTCATAAGCCCTCCCAGTGGACATATACAAGTATGATTATAGCAGCACCATTGGCATACCATGTTCTCCTCAAGAGGCAGCTGGATAAAATTGGATATGTTCACACAACAGACAAATCTATAGCACTGAAAAGGAATGACCTAGAGCAATATTCAACAATATGAACGAATCTTAAGTGAAAAAAAAAATCAAATGCCAGAATGGTCCATTCTGCCTGACACTCCTTAAAAAGACTTTAAAAGGAACTAAAACTCAATATATATCCTTTCCTTGGGAGATTGTATTTAAAACTTTTTAATAGGCAAGAAGATAATAAATACAAAATTTAGGAGAATGGTTACCTCATATGGATGCAGGGGGACAGGTGGATAGGAAAGAGAAGGAATAAATGTGTAGTTGTGAGTTCTAGTAATTTGATTTGGTGATGAATTCATAGATGTTGATTAATGATCATTAAATAATAAAATAAATAAAATCAAGTAGAAGAGAGCCCCAGATGAACCAATGGTGACACTGACTATTGAGCATGCCTATGCCTACATCTGGGCACCAGAAATAAGAAATTATTTGAAAAACCTGTTCAGCTGAGCACTGTTGCATGTGCCGATGACCCCAGCTTCTCAGGAGACTGAGGTGAGCGGATTGCTTGAGCCTCCATGTTCAAGACCAGCCTAAGCAACTTATCAAGACCTCATCTCAGGAAAAAAAAAGAAAAAACCCAAAACAAACAAAAACCCCAAACCCCAGAAACCTGTTGGGCTTAAAAGTATAATCATAGGTAGGGTAATTTAATAGTGTTTAGACAATGTATATAGATAATTCTTTTGTTAATTTTGGCAGTAAAAGAAAGCAGAAAAAACATTGATGGTTAGAGGAGGTTATAAGGTTAAGGAGGGGAATGTGTTTTGTTTTTTTTTTTTCTAATGATAGAGTTATACATGATGTTTGGAGGCTAAGGAGAACAATCCAGAACACAGGGAGAGATAGATAGTAAGAGTTAAACGAGATGACCAATGGAACAAAGATCTTGTGAAAATAGAGGATGAGATTCAGAGTGCATGTGAAGGGAATGGCTTTTGCTCAGATTAGGGAATCATCCATTTTAGCAGAACAGAAAAATAAGATGAGAGCAAGTATCAGTAGGATTGGTGTGCATTGGGGGAAGTTGAGAGAGTTTGCATTGATGGTAAGTTGGGTAATGAATAACATCTTGAGACACTCATTATTACTAAAGCAACTGGCAGATTTGATAGTGAATATGAAAGTCATAAGTGAATGGAGATTTTTAGAGAAAAAATAGGCTTGAATCTTAGTGGTAAAATGGTTCTATTTGATAGAACTCAATCTGATTCCATGGAAATTATTTAAGTTTTGTCAAATAATATAAATATTAGGTTTTATTTCAAAAAGTGTGTTTCTTTTCATCATTGAAATCTCTGTCTTGGAGTCTGTACATCAACTTACCACTTAGTCATCTTACGGTCTTGAAAGTCACTAAACTATAATATGACTGAACATACCCTATTATGAAACATTTTTTATGTTTTGAAAACTTATATGTAAATGCTTAAATCAAAGATTTTGCTAACTTTGTGAGAGCAGTTTTAATTTCATATTTTAGACTCAAAATGTTTTAATTTGTATTTAAATTGGCAACCATATTGTTGACCGTTACTTGTTCTCAGTAGGGACACAACTTGCTTTCTGTTTTGTGGCATTCCCACTAGCTATGTGATTTGGTGCCATAGTTTAGCTCCCAGCTTCTGGAGCCAGACCCCATGGGTTCATAATCCTGACTTTGTTAGTTACTGGTTGTGTGACTCTGAGAGAGTTACTTGACTCTTCTGGGCCTTGATTTCTTACTCTGTAAAATTGGGATGATAATGATAATACATACCATATAGGGTTATTGCAAAGATTAAGTAAACTAATACATTTAAAAGGGTATAGTTAACATACGAAGTTGGATTACAAGTTTTAACTATTACTTAACTTCTGCTAATATTTACTCCAGTTCTGCTCACATTACTTTCTTAGTATGCATTTCAGAATGGATTAAATAATTCTGCTAGCCAGTGGCAACAGGAAGCTTCATGAAGAGGAGAAAGGCTTAGGGGGGCTCAGAAACTGCACAGAGCAGGGCCATAGATGAGTGGAAGGAACAGAGCTTTGAGGACAGACACACCTGGAACTCCTGGATTAGACAATAGCGCCAATGCTTAGTGATGTGAACGAGTGACTCTCTAAAACTCTTTAAATCTTATTTGTAAGGACATCAATAACTGTTTTGAACTCTTGTATAAATTTGTAATAATGTCTGTAAAGTATCTGACAAGAGCTCAGAAATGACACAATTCTTTAAATATACTCACCCCCAAATTTTAAACAAAATTTTAAACAAAAAGTAGCTGCATATCCTACACACAATTTTAAGTTTTGCTATTTAAGATAATGTCATGCTATGAACATATTTCCATGTCATTAAATATTCTATTTCATGCAATATTTAAAAGCTGATAGAAGTCTGTTAAATGCATATACCATAATTTATGTAACCGATTGGGTTGTTTTTGAGATATATGTTGTTTCCAATGTATTATGCTATTGACAATAAAATAATGAACATCTATGATGATGAACATTGACATGCCCCTATTATTTTTGTTTAGTAAAGGAATTGTGGGATATATCATGGGTACATTTGATTGTTTTCTGAATGGCTTATATCTGTTACCTTCTCAGATACAATGAATGAATGTGCCCATTTGCCTGCATCTTCACCAGCATGGACATTACCTTTGTTTTCCATCTCTGCAAACTTAGGTGAAAATGATGTCTCATTGCATTAACTGTTACTACTTAATTACTAATGAGTAAAATTTTTTTGTATGATTGTTGTGTACTTCTTTTTGTGAACTATCTTCTTTGCTTATTTCTCTATTAGCATATTCATCTTTTTTTTATATTTATCATACTTTAGATTCTGGGGTACATGTGCAGATCATGTAAGATTGTTGCATAGGTACATTCATGGCAAGGTGGTACATTCATGGCAAGGTGGCCCGTTCCCACCATCCCCCATCACCTATACCTGACATTTCTCCCCACGTTATTCCTCGCCACCCTCTCTCCCACTATCCTTCCCATAGCCCCCCTCCAACGGACCCCAGTGTGTGATGCTCCCCTCTCTGTGTCCAAGTGTTCTCATTGTTCATCACCCACATATGAGTGAGAACATGCAGTGTTTGATTTTCTGTTCCTGTGTCAGTTTGCTGAGAATGATGGTTTCCAGGTTCATTCATGTCCCTACAAAGGACACAAACTCATGTTTTTTTATGACTGCATAGTATTACATGGTGTATATGTGCCACATTTTCTTTGTCCAGTTTATCATTGATGGGCATTTGGATCGGTTCCAGGTCTTTGCTATTGTAAACAGTGCCATGATGAACATGCATGTGCATGTGTCTTTATAATAGAATGATTATATCCCAGTAGTGGGATTGCTGAGTCAAATGGAATTTGTATTTCTAGATCCTTGAGGAAGTGCTACACTGTCTTCCACAATGGTTGAACTAATTTACACTCCCATCAACAGTGTAAAAGTGATCCCACTTCTCCACATCCTCTCCAGCATCTGTTGTCTCCAGATTTTTAAATGATTGCCATTCTAACTGGTGTGAGAAGGTATCTCAATGTGGTTTTGATTTGCATTTCTCTAATGAACAGTGATGATGAACATTTTTTCATGTTTGTTGTCTTCATATATGTCTTCTTTTGAAAAATGTCTGTTCATATCCTTTGCCCACTTTTGGATAGGTTTGTTTGTTTTATTCTTGTAAATCCGTTTCAGTTCTTTGTAGAATCTGGATATTAGCCCTTTGTCAGATGGGTAGATTGCAAAAATTTTTTCCCATTCTGTTGATTGCTGGTTCAGTCTAATGATTATTTCTTTTGCTGTACAGAAGCTCTGAAGTTTAATTATATCCCATTTGTCTATTTTGGCTTTTGTTGCCATTGCTTTTAGTGTTTTAGTCATGAGGTCCTTACCTATGCCTATGTCCTGAATGGTTTTGCCTGTTTTCTTCTAGGGTTTTTATGGTGTTAGGTCTTACATTTAAGTCCTTAATCCATCTGGAGTTAATTTTAGTAGAAAGTGTCAAGAAGGGGTCCAGTTTCTGCTTTCTGCACATTGCTAGCAAATTTTACCAACACCATTTATTAAACAGGGGATCGTTTCCCCATTACTTGTTTTTGTCAGGTTTGTTAAAGATCAGATGGTGGTAGATGTGTGGTGTTGCTCCAGAGGCCTCTGTTCTGTTCCATTGGTCTATGTCTCTGTTTTGATACCAGTTCCATGCTGTTTTGATTACTGTTGCCTTGTAGTATAGCTTGAAGTCTGGCAGCATGATGCCACCAGCTTTGTTTTTTTTTGCTTAGGATTGTCTTGGCTATGCAGGCTCTTTTTTGGTCCCATATGAAGTTTAAAGTGGATTTTTCCAGTTCTGTGAAGGAGGTCATTGGTAGTTTGATGGGGATAGCATTAAATCTATAAATTACTTTGGGTAGTATGGCCATTTTCACAATATTGATTCTTCCTAACCATGAGCATGGAATGTTTTTCCATCTGTTTGTCTTCTCTTATTTCCTTGAGCAGTGGTTTGTAGTTCTCCTTGAAGAGGTCCTTATCTCCTTTTCACCTTTTTTTAATATATGAAAGCTCTCTGTATTTTTAAGTGTATTATAATGCTATGCACTCAAATGCTTTCTGTTATCAGTCATATTTGTATCTACTGTTTTTGATATATAGAAGTTTGATATTTTATGTGTTTATTGCCATGATCTTTTATTTTGTGATTTCAGCCTTTTGTGTTATGTTAAGCGTGTCTTTCTTTACTTCTCTCCTCCAACCAATATTAAAAATAAGGATTATAATTTAAAACCCAGAACACTTGACTATTAACACCCACATCAGGGAGGATATGAGTCAACTATTCAAACTGAGCCCCACTTCACCAAGATGATGTGTATTATTAAGGAACTAAATTTACTAGATGTTTTTATCCTCCCTCCTTCCCTCCCTCCCTCCCTCCCTCCCTCCCTCCCTTCCTCCCTCCCTTCCTCCCTTCCTTCCTTCTTTCCTTCCTTCCTCCTTCCTTCCTTCCTTTCTCTCCTCTCCTCTCCTTTCCTTTCCTTTCTTTTCTTTGTTTCTTAAGATGGTCTCTCTTGTTGTCAAGGCTGGTCTGAACTCTTGGCCTCATTTGATCCTCCAGTCTCAGCCTCAGCCTTCCAAAGTGATAGAATTACAGGCTAAATGTATGATGTATGAAGCTATTTATTATCAATATGCAGTAAAAGTTGTCCAAAGCCATGTAGTGATTTGTGTATCTGGAGAATACAATGGAATTGGATCAGAATATGCTGTGATAATTAACTTTTTGTGTCAACTTGATTGGGTCATGGGGTGTCCATATGTTTGGTCACATATTTTTCTGAGTGTTTCTTTGAGGGTGCTTTTGGATAAGATTAGCATTTAAATTGATAGACAGAGTAAGGCAGATTGCCCTCCCTAATGTGGGTGGGCTTCATCTAATTGGTTGAAGGTTTGCATAGAATAAGCTGACTGTGACCCAGACCACCAAGTAAGAGAGAATTCCTTATGCTTGACTGCCTTTAAACTGGAACATTGGATTTTTTTTTCCTGCCTTTGAACTTGGCCTAAAATAGCAGCTTTTCCTGGCTCTTGAGCCTGCTGATGTTGGACTGGAACTACATCATCAGCTCTCCTGGGTTCCCAGCTTGCTTACTCACCCTGCAGATTTGGGAACTTGTCGCTCTCCATAATCATGTGAACCAGTTCCTTATAATAAAGCTCTTGCTCTCTATCTCTATCATCTCCATCTATCTCTATCTCTCTCTCTATCATCTCCATCTGTCTCTATCTCCATCTGTCTCTTGGAGATTATCTATTATCTCCATCTGTCTCTATCTCCATCTATATCTTTATCATCTCCATCTATCTTTCTCATCATCTCCATCTCTCTCTCTCTCTCTATTATCTCCATCTGTCTCTATCTCCATCTGTCTCTTGGAGATTATCTATTATCTCCATCTGTCTCTATCTCCGTCTATATCTTTATCATCTCCAACTATCTTTCTCATCATCTCCATCTCTCTCTCTCTCTCTATTATCTCCATCTGTCTCTATCTCCATCTGTTGCTATCATCTCCATCTATCTCTCTTTCTCATCATCTCTATCTCTCTCTCTCATCTCTCTATATATACATCTATTTCTATCTCTGTTTCTATCTATCCCTATATATCTCTATCTCCATTTATCTATTTTTATCTCTGTTCTATTTATCCCTATATCTCTATCTTCCTATCTATCTATCTATCTATCTATCTATCTATCTATCTATCTATCTCTAGCTCCATCTCTCCATCTCCATGGCCATCTCTATCTCTATTTTCATCTCTCTCTTTATCTCTATCCTATCTATCTCTCTCTCTTTATCTCTATCCTATCTATCTATCTCCATCTATCTCTTATTGGTTCAGTTTCTCTGGAGAACCCTAATACAGGAGTCCTGAATGTCAACTTAACCAAGCAACAAACATAAATTGGGACTGCAATATACCTCTTTAAAACCCAGTTAAGGCATAGCAAAGTTGAAGCCATTGCCCCCTGAATGCAAATTGTGTCATTCACCAAGTGAGAGCATTAATATCCAAGCTTTCTGGGGGCTCAAATTAGATGACATATAATAAAACATTGGGCAAATTGCTAAAAAAAATCTTTGTTATTAATTATAACTTTTATCTGAAGTAACTCGTGAATGGTGATGACCTTAGCAGAAATATCCTAAGTGACTTGGTAATAATTTTGAAGTGGGAGGCTATTCCCCCCCACAAACACACTACAAACATATACACACACTATACACATGCTCACTACATACAAACACATAGACAACACAGACGCTGACATATAAACATCTGTTTTGGGGAAAAATAATAAAGCTGACTGTTTAACTGTTAAACATTTTTATTGTGCAGGCTTGTAACCTTTATAGGACATGCATGATAAAAAATTGTAAAATATATCAGTAAGCATATAAAATGTCAGCAGTCTTTTGGACCAGCAATTGATTTGCATGAGGGACTAAGCATCTATGTAGAACAGACATGTCTTGGAATACACAGTTTACATATTAAATCACAAAGCCATTTCCTAAGTGATTTTCTTCATATAAAGATAAAAGTATCTTTACATTTAAAAAGTATGCAGTATAGCAAATTTTCAGTTATATACACAGTTTAAAAGTAAAACTATGTCCATGCCAGTGTCTGTTTTAAATGCAAAAAGTCAAAGTAGGTAACAGGTTGGTAATTAAAGTGTAAGAAAACTGGAAGAGGCAAAAATCAAGCGGAGTTCCAATAAGTGTACAAAAAAAAAAAAAAAAAAAAAAAAGAAAGCATAACTGAGGGCTTCAGAAAAGTCCCCAAGGGCAAAATCACAATATGAGCAGGAGAAATAAAAAGTTTTTGGATATACCAGGCAGCATTCACTATGACTCAGGTTTACAGGTGAAATTCCTCAGTTTGAGTTCAGAAGAATTTGAACTTATTCCAGCAAAACTACTTCAATCTTTTTATTACTGCCTCCTCCCCCATCTTCTTTCTGGGCAAAGGGATGCTTGGATTAGGTCCAAAGCTCCTGGCAGGGGGAGGGGCCATGTGTCACAGCATAACAGACGGTTGCAAGTGCTTTACTGAGCAGGGGTCATGTTTGCAGCAATTCTGACAGGCTCACACAATGGCCTCCGTTTTCCAGCCCCTCCCCGGAGGCCCACTAATCAGCTGAAAAGGGAACACAATGTTGAGCCACTAAACCACCCCAGTGATGGATTAGTTTGGATTCAGAAAAGCATGATTATTCTTGAAAATAAAGGAAGCTGAATAGACATGCTGACCTCAATCAGCTGATGACAGGCAGGGAAAGCTGGCTTCCACGCTTGCCAGCCCACAGAGGGCTCAGCCCCATTGGTCCACTTTAATTCGTTTCATCGGGTTACTGTTGACCATCTCTATGGATAAAGATGCCACATGATGAAGCCCAGATGCAAGCTTCACCGGACTCTAGCTCAGAGTCAGAAATGCTCATGGAAGACTAGGTCATGGGTATTCTAATTTTGGTCTTCAGGGAAACTGCTTACCTAATGCATGCTGATGCATTAGACCCTATTTGAAAAAAAAAGTGAAAAACATTAGGTTTTAGGTTTTAGGTCCCAAGGAAGGCACTTAGGTCTTGTTATCTATATAACAAATATTCAGGCATAGAAAATATAGGTTAAAATTTCAAGAAGAGTAAGGCATTAGTTGGATCATGAGAAGGCAGAAGATTATGTTTTCTAACTTGTAAGGATCACTGGATCCTACTGGATCACGAAAATGAATGGCAGTAATCCACTAACTCCTTAAATGGTGGGAGAAGAGCTTGCTGAAAATCTGCCCATATACTTGTACGCTCAATGGCCATACCCTGGAATTCCTCCCTTACCATAAAATGACCAACATTTTAGAGTAGGCAGTTGAGGTTGTTGGTTCTTTTTTTTTCCCTCCTCAGTTCTCCATATTTCTCTCAAATTAACTTTCAACAATATGTTCATATTTCAGCCAGTAAAGCGATGGTTGATCCACACGCAAATAAAAAGGTAAAGAAAAAAATTAAAAAATTCAGGCTGCCAAAAAATAGATGAAATAACTCAGAAGAAACATAATACTTATGAAAACTGAGAAACTGATTTCTTTGTTCTCAACCAAGATAATTCATTCATAAATTGTTGCTGTATTAGAAACTTGAAACTTGAAATTGGCACCAGGAAAATTAAAAGGAAAAAAAATCAGGTATACTTCTATCCTTGAAATGTCATTTATATTTCTTTCTGCAAGCTGATGCGGACATTGCTGAATATTTTCCCAATAGCTTCGAAGAGTGGGTCACAGACGGTGTGGATGTAGATGGAATAGACACGGCTGATGCACTGAATCTCAATCAGGAAGCTCTTAATGCATGGGACAACTGCCCAGATGTGCAGGAAAGAGAGAATGGCGAAGTAAATACCCCAGATGAGTGCCATCGGAATGCCAAAGAGGGCAGACAGCAAGCGGTAAAACCAGTATTTTGTCACAGTGAAGGTGGTGAAGCTGGCCTTCCAAATGCCGTCGAAACTGTGTGTCCCTTCTGGTTCTGCAATCACATCTTCAAAGTCAATCTAAAAGGAAGAAGTGACAGAACATGAGCACGGAATAGAAGAAAAGAGAAAAACTCACTATTCAGTATCCATAGACATATACTATATTAGCTTTTATGAGTTAATTCTTTGTGAGATGCTTAAAAGCAGCCAGCAGCATCAGCATCACTTGGATCTTGGAAACACAGATTTTTTTTTTTTTTTTTTTTTTTTGAGACAGGGTCTTGCTCTGTCACCTAGGCTGGAGTGCAGTGGCATGATCATGGCTCACTGCAGCTTTGACTTCCCAGGCTCAAGCAATCTGCCTACCTCAGCCTCTTAAATAGCTGGGACCACAGCTGCATGCCACCACACTCAGCTAATCTTTTTTTTTTTTTATTATTGTACTTTAGGTTCTAGGGTACATGTGCTGATCATGCAGAATTGTTGCATAAGGACATAAATGGCAAGGTGGTTTGCTGCCTCCATCCCCCCATCATCTATATCTGGCATTTCTCCCCATGTTATCTCTCCCCAACCTCCCTACCCCCCGTCCCTCCCCAGCCCCCCAGCAACAGACCCCAGTTTGTGATGCTCCCCTCACTGTGTCCATGTGTTCTCTTTGTTCATCACCAGTCTATGAGTGAGAACATGCAGTGTTTAATTTTCTGTTCTTGTGTCAGGTTGCTGAAAATGATGGCTTCCAGATTCATCCATGTCCCTACAAAGGACATGAACTCATCCTTTGTTATGGCTGCATAGTATTCCATGGTGTATATGTGCCACATTTTCCTTGTCCAGTCATTGATGGGTATTTGGGTTGGTTCCAGGTCCTTGCTATTGTAAACAGTGCTGCAATGAACACACATGTGCATGTGTCTTTATAATAGGATGATTTATAATCCTTTGGGTATATATTCAGTAATGGGATTTCTGGGTCAAATGGTATTTCTAGTTATAGATCCTTGAGGAATTGCCACACTGTCTTCCACAATGGTTGAACTAATTTACATTCCCACCAACAGTGTAAAAGTGTTCCTATTTCTCCACATCCTCTCCAGCATGCGTTGTCTCCAGATTTTTTAATGATAGCCATTCTATCTGGCGTGAAGTGGTATCTCAATGTGGTTTTGGTTTGCATTTCTCTAATGACCAGTGATGATGAGCACTTTTTCATATGTTCATGGGCCTCATATATGTCTTCTTTGGAGAAGTGTCTGTTCATATCCTTTGTCCACTTCTGAATGGGTTTGTTTGTTTGTTTCTTGTAAATCTGATTTAGTTCTTTGTAGATTCTGGATATTAGCCCTTTGTCAGATGGGTAGATTGCAAAAATTTTTTCCCATTCTTTTGGTTGCCAGTTCATTCTAATGATTGTTTCTTTTGCTGTATAGAAGCTCTGGAGTTTGATTAGATCCCATTTGTCTATTTAGACTTTTGTTGCCAGTGCTTTTGGTGTTTTAGTCATGAAGTCCTTGCCTATGCCTATGTCCTGAATGGTTTTCTTCTAGGGTTTTTATGGTTTTATGTCTTTTTTTTTTAAGTTGTTTTTTAAGAGATGGAGTCTCACTATGTTGCCCAGGTTGGTTGTGAACTCCTGGGATCAAGGAATCGACCCACCTTGGCATTCCAAGGAGTTGGCATAACAGGCATGAGCCACTGAACCAACCTGAAACACAGATATTTGGGTTCTCCTTGGACTTTATTATATCTCAGGGGTAGAACCCAGGAGATTTTTAAACATGTTTTCCAGGAGTTTCTCTATCACACAAAAGGTTGAGAACTATAGCTCTAAAGAAAACCAAATGGATGTGATTAAATTTCTTGACTTAAAAGTAAAACCCCCAAACATGGATAAGGATATGAGGCACTCAGTACAATGTAATGAACATGACATAATTTAACTGCCTTTGAAAACACCTACACATACAATTTTAAGGGTGTTTAGTTAATAATTGGTTAATAATTTTTCAAATTCCCAATTAGCATAATTACTTCAGGAAATTATATCATGATGAGCTGGGAGGCATCAAGAAGGCTTCATGAGGTGGGAGATTTGAGCAGGGCTTGGGAAATTGGGTATGATTTGGAAAGGAAGAAGAAAGAGACCTTGGAAGTGTGTTAAAGCCCCAGGAACAAACAAGGGTGCCACAGTGTGTGTCACAGGCAGAATAGACCTGTGTCACCAAGGCTGGAAAGACAGGTTGAGGCCAGACTGGATATTATTATACAGACATTGGTGTCTATGGAGCATGTAGGAGCAGGGGAGTTTAGCCACAATCAATGCACTAGTTTATTAAGATAAGTTTGACAACTGTATACACACTGGGAGAAGGAGGAAAGAGATTCAAGGAAGGGAGACTGTCACTATCACTCAAGGTTGAAGGGCCAAGACTAGAAACATGGTTATAAGAAAAGAAAAGGGGGTTCCAGAGATGCTAAGTGAAAAATCCACAGGACGGATGGGGATGATAGGAGCTGAAATACAAATTTGGCCCCTTTCCCAGTAGCAGGCTCTCCCAGGTACACGTTCACCCAAACAATTAATTACAGGAAATTTTATCCCTCCGTAAAGATTTATATAAACTACACTTAAGCATAGGATTAAAAACAGAATTTCCAACAGAAAGGTAGGACAGAGCCAGTGTAACTGCTTGGCAGTGACAGCTATAGGAAGGGATTTAACGTAGTTTGAAATCCAAACAAGTAGATGACTGCCAGCAGCAACTCAGGCAGGCTCCGGATTAGGGAATGAGGACTTCCATGACTCCATGGAGCTGCTCAGTGCCAAAAAGCCATCTTTGATTCAACACAATAAAATGTCTTCTGGAAAAAGTACATGATGCTTACCAATTTTTAAAGTTTATTTTGTGGAACATTCTGTTTCTTGACTTACTGTCCAATGTTTTAATAATGTAATGTGAAAAAAAGTGGTATGGCCACAATTATGTAAGTGAAGTTAAGTATATTTATTGTCACTCTTATTTTTTCTTCACCCATTTGGATCTAGACACAGGGTAAAACATTTACTTGTGTGTTTTAAAAGGTGGCAAATATGTGGCAAATCAGGTCAATACTTTTATGAAGTTTCTGTGCAAATTATTTAATTGCCTATCATGGATTTGTGTTCTGACACTGCATTCTTCCCAAGACTATCAAAAATAAGGGGCTGTGGTTTTCCTACATTCAATTGCAAGACACCTAAAGAATTTTATTTTTTAAAGATGTTTTTGTTTTGTAAGAGGATTTGAAGGCAGAATTAAAACACTACAGCAGGTAGTCAAAAGATGGGCAATGGTCACCTATGACTGCCTTGAAATGGGTACACACATTTTGAATGTATAATGGAAAATAATCCATTACTCTTATTAAAAAATACTCTATTACCAAAGAAGGTTAGGAAACAATTACTGGGAGCAGAGGATTCCTACCTCTTTACAGAGCAGACCCAAAGCAGGTCTGCCTTGAGATTCTTTTCCTAGGAGGGGAAGATTCGTGAACATTTGTTGACTGGTTATTATGACCAGACACTGCTCTCATTTAACTCACAACAACTCTATAATACAGTATTCCACCCTCCCTTTTTTTTTTTTAAAAAAAAAAAAGTGAGATTCAGAAATGCTAATGAATTGTCCAAGTAAATAAGAGGTAGATTTGAAGTTTAAATCTGGTCTGAAAGTCATCAACTTTCTTCGATATTGCACCACTTTTCCAAAACATTCTTCAAATTTTCTCTAAGTTGAGTATGCTATTTCATAATTAAAGGACACATTAATAAAAAAGAGTTTGCCAAATTTAACCCTGTGGTAACTGCAACAATTCTCACAGCATGTTGTCTGAGGACACTGTTACGCCATATGTACAATGGTCCTTAGTAAGGATATTTATGAACATGAGAGTGTAAGATTTCTTAATAATAATTCTATTTTTCTGAGCATAAATTCAAATTATTATTATTAGTTTTTTGAGACGGAGTTTCGCTCTTGTTACCCAGGCTGGAGTGCGATGGCGC
This sequence comes from Aotus nancymaae, assembly GCF_030222135.1. Taxonomy (NCBI): domain Eukaryota; kingdom Metazoa; phylum Chordata; class Mammalia; order Primates; family Aotidae; genus Aotus; species Aotus nancymaae. Next base: position 39,926,128 of record NW_026988413.1, read on the forward strand.
GATCTCGGCTCACCGCAACCTCTGCCTCCTGGGTTCAGGCAATTCTCCTGCCTCAGCCTCCTGAGTAGCTGTGATTACAGGCACGCGCCACCATGTCCAGCTAATTTTTTGTATTTTTTTAGTAGAGACGGGGTTTCACCATGTTGACCAGGATGGTCTCGATCTCTTGACCTCATGATCCGCCCGCCTCGGCCTCCCAAAGTGCTGGGATTATAGGCGTGAGCCACCACGCCCAGCCTTCAAATCATTTTTTAATGAGTACATTGGATTCTTACACTTTCTTTTAACTTGCTTACTGAATTTCTGGATGCTTGCATTTTCAGTGAAACTGCGTTTTCAGAAACTGCTAGTGAGCATGATTTATCCTCAAACATCCAAGTGAATTTAGAGCAGGTCTCCAGGGGTGCAAAGCAACATGACAAAAATAACATGTTATATAAATATATCCAGTTAGTTATTGCTGCTTTAGTCTTGAAAATTTAAGGCGGTTTAAAAGGAAACTAAAAGTACAGTCAATTAGGTGCAACTGAGAAAAAGAAAGCAAGGCAGATTAAAGGAACAATAGTGGCAGAAGTAAAGCTTAGTGTCTTTCTACCTCCATTTACACAGCATTAATTAGTATTAGAGGAGTACGTGAGATAATTTATACAAAGTACTTAGCATGGGTGCAGAGCATAGCAATATGATTAGTAAATGCCCAATAAATAGTAGCACTTAAAAAAAATCTTTTGCTTTTGGTGATTAGGTCTTTTCTTTCCTTCCTTCCTTCAGTCTCTCTATTTTTTTTTTTTCTTTTTTGAGACAGGGTCTTGCTCTGTCATCCAGGCTAGAGTGCAGTGGCACAATCACTGCTCACTGCAGCCTTGACCTCCTGGGCTCAAGCAATCCTCCCACCTCAGCCCCTGGAATAGCTGGGACTACAGGCATCCATCACTGGCTAATTTTCTTTTTTGTGTGTGTGTGGAGATGGGTGTTGGGGGGAAGGGTCTTACTATGTTGCCTAGGCTGATCTCCAACTCTTGAGCTCAAGGAATTCTCCTGCTTTGACCTCCCAAAATGTTGGGATTACAGACGTGAGCCACTGCACCGGCCGTGACTAGGTTTTTAAATAGACAATTGTAATAAGAGGAACTATCAGCTGCAAAGCACATAAGGGCTGTCAATTTAAACCCCACCAGTGGCTCAAAAGAACTAACTTCCATTTGTAATCATCTTCACCACAACCCACTGAAATGCATGTCATTATTCCCGTTTTACAGATGAGAATACTGCCGGCGGTTAATAAATTACCCACGGTCACATAGATGCTAAGTGACAAAGCTAGAACTTGTCATATTTCAATTCTGTGCTCTTTTTGCCTTTGTATTCCTGAGACCACAAGCCTTTACAATTGTCTTATTTCCTTGATTTTCACCCAGATAGATATGCTTCCTCAAACATTCCCATTTTGATCATTAAAGGAATTACTCTTGTTAATGTTTCCACTTTAAGTTAAGACATCTAACCTAGGGTGTTTTGCATTATTGGTCCTGATTGTGTTTTTATGGCTCTGAATGGTATGCTCTCACAATCCTGGGTACCCAGCAAGGGACCCTCTGATTGGCAGATATGGAAACTGAAGCACAGAATGATTAAAATGAGACAGACTTTCTCAAGATATCAAGTGAATTAATGGAAGAGCTGAAATTAGAACTCTAATTTCCTGATTCCCAGGTCTATGTCCAGCCTTGTGCTTCATACTTTTTCCCTAGGAAGTTACATCACCCTCCCCACGTGCCTTCACTACTTACTCCATTCATATCTCTGGGTCTCCTTTAAATCTCTCATTGCTTTCTAAGGCATTGACTTGAAAGTTTATGAGAAATGTTCTTTCTACAGTGTGAACACGAACATTTTTTGTACATTTATCTATGGTGAAAAAAACAGGAAAGAATATTTTTTACAAATCCAAGTATATTTTGACATGTATTCAGAATGTACTGAATCCAAAAAAACTCTGCTAAATAATTGATCCTTCTGTTTAAGGGAGTTCAGAGTTCCACATCAATCAAAGCACAGCTGCTTCAGCAGATTCACAGATATTTAAAGCTAAAGGGATTCTCAAAGCAATGGAGTCACATTTGAGACACAGAAATTGATGACCAAAGCTGTCAGATGACTGGACCAAGTATACCTTCCCATTTAATGGCAGCACAGGATTGCAACTCAGGCTTAGAAACTCTCCTGGGCTCTTCCACTACTGCTTGTTATCACCACACATCCTTGATCACTCCAGCTGCTACATTATGGATGCCTGTGTCTGAAATTAAACATCCTTAGGCTATCAAGAGGTCCCACAGGTCTACTGTTGAGTGGATGATGGTGCCTCTTTCTCACAATCCTTAATGGGCTCATTATTCACATTTAGCATCAGCTTGATTTATCACTCATTGAAACAGTGACTCCCGAGTCCCAGTTCCCAGGGGACTGACTCCACTTGCCCTTCTACAAGGGCTGGTCTTGCTTGGAGCAGTACTTCATGTGCTTGCTTAGATTTTGAGCAGGACAGGAATTAAAAATTTGCTTAAAAACCTAATGCCCAAGAAGTGTAGGTGCCATCAGTTTCTTAGAATGGGCTGCTTCAGATGAGGTTGAGCTACTCCTCCAAGAACCAACTGTCTGTTCTGTAATCTATGGAATAAGTTGCCCTTCTGGAGAGAATTATTACACAGACCTAAAGATCAAAGGCATAAATGTACTTCAGTGATATTTTTGTGTTTCAGTAGATGCTTTATAAGGAGTCAACAGTTTACATTACTAGATTTTTATAAGTGATGTGAAATACCTTTGTACAGCACTGGTTTACAATACTACGATTTCAGAAACATGAGTTAACACAAATCAAGCAGCAGACGTCAAGAAAAGCAATCTGTCCTGTTGTGTTTTGATAATACTTGGCTGATGTAGTAAATCTCAGAGGATTTCATTCTGTTCAATGTAGTATCTGAAGGCAATATTTGAAAAACAGTTTATATGTGCACAGGATTTTTAAAATATAGGATCTTTTTTGGGTCTCAAAATCTGGATATCTTATTTTGAATAAGGAATTTTCAAGAAGGAAACCCTAAGCACATATCGGATTTCATAAGTAATGATCTTACACATTCTGTTTCTATTGAAAAATATCTTCATAGATGGTTAGTGAAAATCATGATTGTACTGGATATATAGAACACATAAAAAAACAACACCTAAGATGTTTACAGAAGACTTGTCTGCTGCCTGCCCAAAATTTACAGTTCCACTTCTCTGCCAACAGGATCCTGATGGATTCAGGTAATGGCAATAATCCTTTGATCTCAGAGATGAGTCACAGTTGGTTTAGACTTGCCATGTTAAGGTTAGTCTTCTTGGTGAGTGATTGGTTTAAGGCAGGCGTGTGACTCAGTTCTGGCCAATGAGATCTAAGTGAAATCTGCTAGAGGGGACTTTCAGGGAAGCTTTGTCTTCCTTATGAAAAGAGACAGAGGCAAAGAGAGACTCTTTGCCCTTTTCATCCTGCTTAGAATCTGAGGAGTTGCCTATGTTGTGATTGTGAGGTGACATGCATGATTAAAAGGCCAAAAAAATAGAAGACATGCTGCTTTTGCCATTATCAAGCTACTGAAGCAATGCCAGAAGCTGCCCACCCCTAGACTTTTGCCTATGTGACATAGATATACCTTCTATGTGACATAGAAATACCTTTATTTTTAAGCCACAGCTGTTTAGGTTTTTAGTTACCTGTAGCAGAATGCATTCTTAAAACACTCTTTCCCGCTGGCTTGCATAGTAGTCATACATCTCCTCTTTTAGAAACATGAGCTTAATTTCTGATCTCAACATATCTTTTCAACACTACTGGACACTATTACCTCAATACACTGCCTAACCTGTATCAGAAAATATTTGCTTTACATTGATATAAGTTTTAGCAAAGCACAAATGGGATGATACACTGACTAAGACTGAAACAAATTAATATATTCTTTTCATCTAGAAAAATCACACTTAGATGTGATAGACAGCACCTAAGATGGCTTTCAACGACCTTCTCTGCTGCTGTTACATTCCCTTGTGTAATGCCATCCCTCTAAATGTGGGCTGGACTTAGTGATTTGCTTCTAAATAATAAAACATGGCAAAAGTGATATCACTTCTGAGATGAGGTTACAAAAGACCGGGCCATTCATCTTGCTTGCCTGTCTTGATCTCTCCCTTGCTTGCCCTACTGGAAACCAGCTTCCATGTTGTGAGTTGCCCTGTGGAGAGGCCCACGTGGAAAGGAACTGAGAGAGGAGTCTGGCTAGCAACCACTGAGACACAGAGGCCCTCAGCTTGACAGCTTAAGAGTAACTGAATCCTGCCGTCAGCCACATGAGTGAGCTTAGACGTGGATCTTTCCCAGCCCTGAGAGACCCTGAGCAGAACCACTCAATTAAATCACTTTGATTCCTGACACACAGAAACTGTGGAGGAGCAATGTTCGTTGTGCTAAGCGACTCAGTTTTGGGGGATGATTTGTTATGTAGCTAGACAATATAATTCCAAAACAAACCACTTTTATTTTGATGATTATTTCTTATTTTCTATTTTATTGTTTTTTTTTCTATTAGACAATTTAGTTTTCATGTTTACAGAGAAACATATGCAATGAATGTCTATCGGATGCCCTGGAATTTGGTCCTGGGACAAAGTCCAGAAATAGATGAGAAGGAAATATAGCATTTACAACTTTCTACAATTCATACCAAACAAAATATAAGAAAAAAAAATAGGCTATAGATAGTGTTTGGGTTGAAATATCAGCCCAAATACTTGAAGTGGCTTAGATTTATACCCAGGTATGCACCAAAGACCAAGGACCAGCTCTGTCTGGAAAACTGATCACCAAACTTCAACCCTGGAGTATAATGCTTCATTCAGCATTATATTCTCATTTCTCAGGAGTTCTCGGCAAAAGGATCACCCGGTGAAGGGTGCTTGTTAAAATCCAGATTCTCTGGCCCCATTTCAGACTCAGATCAGACTCTCTGGGGTAGGGCCTGGGGATCTGTATTTTTACCAGGATTGCCCTTTGTCTCATGCAAAAGACTAGAGTGTGCCATGTTCCCTTGGATTTAATTACAGCTCCTTTTTGCATATGCCTTTCTTTTTTCTCCACTCCTGACAGCCCTAGTTTGTTCCTCTCTTCTTTCTGGGAGCTCCTCATGTGCTGGATGGCATCTGGACACCGGTGGATAAATGAGTAGAGCTACTTTTTGAGGGGCTTTTGCTAATTTAAACCCATAAATATGTATTACTGGGTAAGGATAAATGACCATTATTTATTACGAAAACATGTAAATGGATGATAGAAATCTTGATTTATTGTCATTATTCTAAATCCTGCATAAACAAATGCATTAAAAAATTATAAATACATACTTGTAAAATCCTAATGTATGTGTCAAACCCAGTCATACAGAGAGAGGGTTTAGACCAATTTCAAACGCCTTCTTTGTTCCCACACATATTTTTAAAGTGTTGAGCTGCCTTTGAAGTCGATGGAATCAATGTTGTGTGTGAGTGTGTGGGTGCAAAGGAGGTTGAGAAATAGCACAATTAAATGTTAACAGAAGATGGGAACTTTGCTCTAATACCCATGTGTTTCTCAGGGGCAATCTTTATTGGGCCAAACTGGCACCTCTGGGGAAAAGGCTGCAGTGCTCTTGCAGCCCCTACTGCAAACAGGAGACCTGGATTGCATTGCAGATGCCTGTGTTGACAGGGGTTCCTAGGGATATCCACCTAGATCCCTAGGAAAAATGTAAACTTCTGGTAGGAGCATTGACTCTTGTTCTTGGGCTTGAACGTTGGTTCCCTTGGAGTGACAAATACTAAGTAACCTCATCTTGCAGAAGCAAGGGTTTCCAAGGTTTCAAGATGGAAGAGGGCAAAAAGGTGGATATTTATCGACCTTTGTGAGCAACTGAAGAGGGTTAGGGTGTGGGGTGGTGGGTGTGGAGGGGACTTACAGTCACTGACCTGAGCATCCAGCTTGGAATCCAGGGTCTCTCTCTTCTAAATGACTTCCCTCTTGTTGCTTCCCAGTCATTACAGAGGCCTCATAATAATATTTTACATTGATAGTGTTCACAACAAACTTGTGAAGATCTAGATCATTTTCATAATAAGAATTGTCTTTTACATCTTTTATTTCCCCACTGAGGGCATAATAATATTTTACATTGATAGTGTTCACAACAAACTTGTGAAGATCTAGATCATTTTCATAATAAGAATTGTCTTTTACGTCTTTTATTTCCCCACTGAGGGAAGTTCACTTGACTAATAAGTGACTACATCAAGACCAGGATTTAGGACAAAGTCCGTGTCTGCTGCGAACATCTGGTATCCTCCATAATACCTAGTGGTTCTATGTACATGTTAATTAGTGTATAAATATTTCTTCTAAATGCTCATCGAAAGGATGTAGCCATACATAACATTTTACCAGCCATAGTATTATCACTTATTTATTCTTTGCCTGGTATGACAAGAACACTTTGATTTATGTATTTATTTATTTTTGGTATCCTCTTTTATCCTATTATTTTATTTTAAATGATTTAAAATTTCACTTCCATTTTAAATTAAATTTTAATTTAAAATTTTATTTAAAATTTAAATAAAATTCATTTAAAATAAAACAAATAAAAAGAATAAATAAATAAAAATCATTTTATTTTAAATGGTTTTCTTATTCACCATAGCTCTAAACTACCACAACCATTCTCAAAATGCAATGGAGGCTGATTATCACTTAGGTCACTTGGACAGTATGGAAAGCCCCCTGACAAGGGGGTAGTTCAAGCCCAGAAATCTTTATCTTTAAAGAAAAACAATTTAGAAAATATAGGTTAAAGCATGCTTTGTGCTTGTTTGGGTTTTCTCCCATGACCTGAACCACCTCAGTTGTGTAGACCTGCCCCCAAAGCGGGGGACATACACTGGAAAATGATGAGGAGGGGGCCTCAGGGAGGAGGCAGGAGAAGCAGCCCAGGCCCAGCCCTGCCAGGGAAGGGACGGGGAGAAAAGTGACTTTGTCCTTTGGTGCCTCTTGCCTCCACTTTTCCTCATGTTTTCTTGTGTGTGTGTGTGTGTGTGTGTGTGTGTGTGTGTGTGTGTGTGTGTGTATATGTGTCTGTACAGGAAAAGAGGCAGGTGTATACATAACTTGTACTTTAGAATTACTTCAGGTAACTGTGTTTTCTTTTCTGGCAGGGGTGGGAGGGATGATGCATACAGCAAGGGACAGCATTATCTTCAGTGTCCTTTATGTGTCATTAATGGACTGTAGGCATCGGTGTGGTGGATATATTCCAAGGCAAGAGCCTCTTATGGGCCTTGGAATAGCAATAACTCATGCTATACAGTGCTATATGCCTCAGTAGATTCACATCATGCCCTGTGTGTGAGGACCTGCAAGGCAGATATTATTTCCCCCATTTTACAGATTAGGAGATTGAACCTCATGGAGGTTGTAATCAGTGATTGAAACAAACCCAGGATTTTGCTCTCTCAGTTTCCCATTCGGTTCTCCCTCCATCACACCATTCTCTTTAACCTCACCCCAAATTCCTTGTTCTGTTTATGCAAGCCTCTCATTCAAACAGAAACACCCGGGGATTTCTGAACCCATGGGCTCTGGTTGCTCTTTGTTGCCTACATCCATATTTGCCATCCAAATTGTAAAACATGTCTCCCCTCACTCTGCAAATAATCATTTCCACCAAAGAAAGGGTGTGTGATTCAAGCAAGAAGAGGTAGGTGGCTGGCTTCCTTCTGCTCTCAAACTTCCACATTCAGCATCACCCTCACTCCCCAGCAACCTAAATCTCTTCTGGCCAGGACCTCTGGGCATTTGGCTGACTATTGGCTACCAGAGTCCTCACTGTGTTGTCAAGTCTTTCTGGCTTTTCCTGGTTTACCATAACATTTTATGTTCCCCTTACTCCATTCCTTTAGTGTCAGTGGTTCCCATACATTAGTATACTTAAGAAATTTCTGGGGATGCTTGTTAAAATGCGGATTCTTGGGCCTTGAGATTATGAATCAGTACTCCCAGGGTAGAGTCCAGGCATTTGTACCTCTCCCAACCCCCGATTTTGATGCAGCTGGTCTGGGGAGGACACTTTAAGAAACCAGGATGCCTTAGACTTTATTCTCTGCGAGGGGAGAGGATCTGAAAAAGGTGACACTCAGATGTGAGTGAGTGTGATGATCCATTACTGTGTTGCTTTTGAAGAGCACTTATGAAAAGCAATATGATGTCCTGCTTAACAGCACGGAGGTGTCTGGATCTCTGCTTCTTAGGGTTATCTCATCTAAACTACTAAACCTCTCTGTGCCTAAGTTTCTTATCTGTAAAATGTGGTATGATAATACCTACACTTAGAGTTGTTGCTCTGGACATGAGTTAATTTATGTAAAACATTTAGGGCACTGCCTGCTACATCAGGAGCTCTGGCCCAGGTGCCTTAACCAGAAGTGGGGAGGGGTCAGAGATGTCAGTAATAGCATTGGGAAGATGGAAAAGGAGAACCTTTTGGTATTCTTGAAATTGTTCCATGTCAGTGACTGCTTACTTTGTATTCTGCCATTAAGCAAGCAAGAAGGGTGAGCTCATCTCTAGCAAGTCAGTGAGGCTTCTGGAGTTTATGACCATGAGGCACACAGTGAGCAAACATGCCCCAGGGAGATGATGCCCTAGCTGATGAGTGCACAGATGTGTCAGAGAAAGTTGCACCAACAACTTTGGGATTAATTCCTTTTCATCTTATTCCTCCTTTTCTTTTGTTTGAAGGTAACCATCGGGCTTCTCCATCTTTTGCTCTTCTAAGGAGGGAGTATGAGTTTTCCTGGGGTTTGTATTACATTTTGAACATGTAAGCTAAATCTTCCTACACTCATAACAAAGATACCCATTTCTAGTTTACACCCTGTTATGCATTGAATTGTGTCCCCTTCGGCAAGCTCTGTTGATGTTCTAATCCCAAGACAGTCAGAATGTGATTTTATTTGGATAGAGGGCCATTGCAGATGTAATTAGTGAAGATGAGGTCATACTGGAGTAGGGTGGACCCCTTGTCAAATATGACTGGTGTCCTTATACGAAGATGGCCATGTAAAAACACACGGGCAGAAGGTCATTAACGATGGACACAGAGTGTAGTTACGTAGCTGCAATCTAAGGAATGCCAAAGATAGCCAGCAAACCACCAGACACAAGGAGAGACAAGGAAGGCCTTCCCTACTGTCCTCAGAAAAAGCCTGGCCTTGCTGACATCTTAATTTTGGACCTCGAGTTTCCAGAATTGCAAAATTTGTCCCCAAGAAGTTTCTGTAGATTTAGGCCATCCAGTTTGTGATGCTTTGTTAGGGAAGCCCTAGCAAATGCACACGCATTCCCTTGGAAGTCACCAAAAATGATCCTCAGGGATAGGATTTGGGATTTCTGGAACATTTTCATACCTCTTTGTGTAGCCTGTGCACTTTTTTTTTTTTTTTTGAGATGGAGTCTCATACTTGTTGCCCAGGCTGGAGTGCAATGGTGCAGTCTTGGCTCACTGCAACTTCTGCCTCCTGGGTTCAAGCGATTCTCCTGCCTCAACCTCCCAAATAGCTGGGATTACAGGTGCCCACCACCACACCTGACTAATTTTTCTTTCTTTCTTTCTTTTTTTTTTTTTTTGTATTTTTAGTAGAGATGAGGTTTCATCATGTTGCCACACTGGTCTCAAACTCCTGACCTCAGGTGATCCGCCCGCCTCAGACTCCCAAATTGCTGGAATTACGGGCAACAGCCACAGCGCCCAGCCTGCACATTCTTTTTTATGGGGTTCCCAGGTGGGTACCTAAAACCATACTGCAGACCAGCTGGCTGTGAGCAGTCTGCAGGAATCTGGAGACATCTCTCCTGTCCACATGGCCTCATGTGTTCATATCATTAAAAACATCTAGTGGCAGATGGCTCAGTACAAAGCAGGCTGTACACATCTTGATTCCATTTTGTCCTCTGGTGTCAATTTGGTAGCACTTGTTGATGTTGAGTGTTACCAAACAAGTGACATTAAACAGTGAACAGTGTAAAAATAGGCCACAGAAGAGCCAGCAATAGTATGGATACTGGGTGATTAGCTAGTGAACTTAAATAGAGAGGAGGGATACCTCGGGGCACTAGCATTTGCCATCTTTGAGGAGAAGTAACCACAACCCCTCCAAGTGTTGAAAGTTCCATCCCAAATAGAAAAATCTTACCTTGTTTAATGTAAGAAAATCTTATTTTATCTAAATATGCAATTATAGGGATTCATCCAGAGGCCTGGCTTCCTCACTAAATTCTGTGTGTACACTTGGGAGTTTGTTATTCTTTAACCTTCTGGGCGTGTCATGGGACAAATCTGAATGATTACCACACTAAAGAAAACAAAAGCTCTTTCTTTTCTATCAAAGACACAAAAACGGAAATGTCTTCATCATTTTCAGACTATCCATTGGTCTGCGTGCACATTTGTTTGAACTAGGGCTTTTTAAACACCATTAGCTTCTTTTCAGTTTCTATAATACACTTCCTGATGGCAGAGGTTGTTTCCTACCATTCAGTTAAGTCAAACTAGGGCTACGAATAGCTTTCATCTTACCTCATTGCTGGAATATTTTTTCCTCCAGTGCTGCTAGTCTGTTTATTAAACACATAGAAAATGAATGAAATAAATCTTTGCAGGTTTGAATGTTGCGTGGCAAATGAGGAAAAGGATATACACTAGGGTTCTTGCAAAGTCTAGGCAAGGATAATCACAGCCCCTTATACAGTACAGCAAGCCAAAAGTGCCTGCAAGAAATAAACAGGCATTCTAGGCTAGAAGTATTATTCAACTTCAAGTTGTGTCTTATCACATCATATCCTGATTTTCTAGATCGGTAGTTCTCAATCAAAAGAAATTTTTTCTTCCCTTTCAGGGACTATTTGGCATTGTCTGGAGATACTTTTAGTTGTCACAATTTGGGGGATGCATCTGTCTAGTATCATATGCTGTATAACGTGGCTGTGAAGACGCAGTCCCCAAGCTCTACAACAGGGCTTTCCTACCTGGGCACTATTAACATTTTGGGTCCAATAATTCTTCATTACTAGGGTGTGGGTGGGGGTATTGTCCTGTGCGCTGTAGGATGATTTTCAGCATCCCTGTTTCTCTACCCAAGTAGAGACAGATGTATCCTCCAAATTGTGACAACTGAAGGTATCTCCAGACAATGCCAAATATTCCCTGAAAGGGAAGAAAAAGTTTCTCTTGATTGAGAACTACCGCTCTAGAAAATCAGGATATGATGTGATAAGATACAACTTGAAGTTGAGAAATATTTCTAGCCTAGAATGCTTGTTTATTTCTTGCGAGTACTTTTGGCTTGCTGTACTGTGACTTTGTGAGTTCATTCATTTGTTTATCCAGTATTTATGAAGCATCTACTTTTTGAGGATGGAGTAACTAAAATGAGGAAACAGGACCAGGACAAGGTCAATGAGCTGGCCATGGGTAATGGAAAAGGGGACAGTGCCTATAAAATAGACACGGTCTCTGGCTTCTCAGGCTCACTCAGGAATCATTACCAAGGAGGGGTGATTTCCTCTGTGGTGCACTGTCTTACTTTTAAGGTAATAAAGGAAGTCATTTTCGTAGTTGCCTCTCTAAATCACTCTTCTCTAGAATTCAGACTGGAATCTTGAGTGTTTCTCCTAGGACAATTCCCCAAACCCTCTTTTTTTTTTGAGATGGAGTCTCCCTCCGTTGCCAGACTGGAGTGCAGTGGTGCGATCTTGGCTCACTGCAACCTCTGCCTCCCACGTTCGTGATTCTCCTGCCTCAGCCTCCTGAGTAGCTGGGACTACAGGTGTGTGCCACCATGCCCAGCTAAATTTTGTAGTTTTAATAGAGACGAGGTTTCACCATATTGGCAAGGATTGTCTCAATCTCTTGACCTTGTGATTTGCCAGCCTTGGCCTCCCAAAGTGTTGGGATTACAGGCGTGAGCCACTGCACCCCGCCTCTTCCCAAACCCTTTTCTACATCAAGGGCTTCTCATTTGCTGTTGATTTTGCCTGGAACATTCCTTCAGCACTCTGCACTTGGCTAACTTTGAATTATTAATAATGTTTTAACCTAAATGTTTTTTCTTCAATGACTTCTTTCTAGCTCCCATCTTTTTTTACTCACCTGGACATTTTTTTTTAATCTAGCATACCACATCCTTATTTAATGGAGTGTATATGTATGTATGTGTGTGGTTATTATTTCTGATACTAGACTCTAAGCTCCCTGGAATGTAGTAGGTATTAAATTAATATTTGTTGAATAAATGAATGAATTAGTGAATACTGCTATTTACTAAGTTACATTTTTCTCTTTTTCCTATTTACAAGAGCAGTAACCTGTTAAAATCTCCTAGGGAAAGGAGAATTTGGAATGTGTTATTATCTGGCATAAGAAATAGTAATTGCATTCATTCATTGAATTTATCTATTCTAATCCAAGTATAATTTTGGTAAAAAAGTGAATAAAATGGAAGACAAATTAGTTCAGTTTTTGCTTATCATGAAATTTGAGTTAAAACCTACAGATTTTGGCATAGCTATACCCACAGAGATGATGATTTCCCTAAGAATGTTTAGGTGGTCTGGAATTCAAACACCTTCATGTTTACCTTCAGAATCATATGATCAGGATGTGGAGTGATGGGATTAAAATCATGCAGGGGCCTAAATACTAAACTTCATATGGGTCAGAGAGAAACAAACTCTTTACAGCTGGGTAATGGGAAAATTTGACTCAACGTAATAGTGCTTCTGCCCTGTAGCTCTTAGTCATCTGATCCTATTGCTCACAGATGGGCTGTTTAAAAAAAAAAAAAAAAAAAAACTATAGAAATGGGGCCACATGAACTAGGTGAATTTGACAACTGTCAGCACTCAGAAAGTCTGAGCACTTTTTATTTAGCTAGACCTTAAGACCACTGTTCTAACTAAAGTTGCAAGTAATTATGCACTTCTCTGTCATGTGAACTAAGATGAATTGGCTGGTTTAAAAAAAAAAAAAAAAAAAAACCCCAAAATAAAAAAAAAGCCCAAAACCCAAAAGTTTGTAGCCAACTTTGGAACTGATTTTCTGATCCATCTTGGAACACATACAGCCAATTTGGCAGCAAGGGCAATCAAAGGAAAGACCACAGAGTTCTAAGCCCAGATCAGAATGGGAAATGAACTCTAGCTCTTGACCTTCTTCAGTACCAAATATTTATCAGTGGTCCATTTGTATTCAGCATGCCATCTGTTGATATCTTGGTATTTCAAAGATGATTTAATTAATTTCCACAGTCTGAATATTAACAGTGAGGATGCCAACTGGTAAAACCTAGGAAGAGGGTAATAAAAATACCCTTGATGAAAGGTCTTCCACCATCTCTTTGTGTGGGCTTTCTGTATTCTTACGGGCTTCGACTCTTGTATGAAGACTGGTCAACTGGAGTCTCAGAAATTTATAAATAAAGGCAACTTAGAGATTGTCTGCTTCTACTTCTTGATTTTATAGATGAAGAAACTCCTGTCCAGAGTGTAAGTGCCTTTTCCAAGGCCTAACATAACCCTGGAGGTCCATGTTCAAGATAGAACTGGAATTCGATTTATTTTGAGGCTCAGTTTCCCTGTCTGCTCTGAGGAGTGACTGGCATCTTCTCAGTAACTTAAGGTAGCAGCTTTTCTGTGCTAGGAGCTGGAGAAATAATTATGTCTGTCTGTCCCCGGGCCCTGTGAAGATCTCTGTGGCCACTGGCACTTTGGGAATTTTGCTGCATAATTTGGAAAAAAAAACTAGTGCACGTTGTCAGCTCCATTCCTATTATGTCTAAGCCATGAACTCAGGGGGGAAAAGGGGGAAGGGGATGACACTCTGGTGTTCTGACTAGCTAAGCTTCCTCTTGGAGAGAATTAAAAATAAACAGGCAAAGGAAAGGAAGGAACTACAGAGCTGGATTACATAAGTGATATGAGATTTATGCTATGTACAAAGTATATCTCATGCAGTTGCTAAAGCAGTGTGCAAGAAAGAATTTTTTGTCATAGAAATCTGAGTGACAAATATCATATTGCAAAACAAATGCCAAAGACTTCCCCAAATGAGGATACAGTGAAATAATAACTATCTCACTGTGGCCCTTAAGGTCCTGAAAGTTTTGTCATGATAGAGTGTTTTATTATTAAGAAATTCTAAGAGTCTAAACCAGACTCAATTCTGGCTATATATTAGCAACACCTGAGAGCCTTAAAAGAGAATACAGAGTCCTGGGCCCCACCATAGACCAATTAAATCAGAGTTTATAGGGCTGGGGTGTGTAAAACAGTGATTTTAAATGTTCCCCAGATGATTTGCAGCCAGGGTGAAGAACCACTGGTCTAAATTCACAGAATAGCCAGCCTTTGCAGAGGCCACACTCTTTCACGAGTTTCTATCACAATAGGGGTTTATACAAGCTGCAAAACTGTGTGAATATGCAATGTGTAGGAGGGAGTGGATGGGCAGGCTTGCCATACAGATAATGCTTCATGCTGACCTTTTGGTACATACAATGCATGCATTTTGCAGTGTTCTACTTTTCGATGTTTACCACTTGCACTCTCAACCACTGACTGAAGCAATGCCACATCAATTCCTCTTTGCCCCTAAACAAACCAGGTATCCTGCTGGCATAGGGGAAAGTGTTCATATGTATGTCTATGTTTAATGATGAGGCTGTGTGTGCAGGCTGTTATGCACCAAATTGTAACTGTAGAGACTGAAGGATTCGAGAAGTTATATAGACAAATAAGGAATGTAACACATGACTATTACAAAATAACCTCTGGTGACACATTCCTGGGATTAGTGGGATTAGCCACTCTTACTACTAGGGAGTTCTCTCATATCACCTAACACAATTTTTTTTTTTTTTTTTTTTTTTGGAGACAGGGTTTCACTCTGTTGCCCAGGCTAGCATGCAGTGGCACAATCATGGCTCACTGCAGGCTCGACTTCCTGGGCTCAAGCAATCTTCCCACCTCTCTGCCCTCCAAGTAGCTGGGACTACAGGTATATGCCATCACGCCTAACTAATTTTTGTATTTTTTGTAGAGACAAGGTTTCATCATGTTATCCAGGCAGGCCTCAAGCTTCTGGGCTCATGCCATCTATCTGCCTTGGCCTCTCAAAGTGCCGGGATAACGGATGTAAGCCACCATGCTCAGCCGACCTAACACTTTTCTGAATAAAAAGCTAAATGTGCCAGCCTTCCCTCTTATTTCTTACCTTGAATTGTGATTGCATCTGAGCAGTGTTTTTCTTGTAAATCTCATACTAACCTGACAATAACCAAAGGTAATTGTCACTCCATATTCCCTTCCAACTTTTCCAATAAATCACCTACATGAAACAGTCCCTCCCAGCCTTACCTGGAGATTCCTCTTGACTCCTTATTCCTTTCCTTTAGCTCTTCCCCAAGGCTTCTCCAGAATCTCTACCTTCCTCTTAAGATCAAAACAGAAATCTATTCTGAATAAGTCTGACCAATAACAGATAAGGTAGAGAATCTTGTATGTGACATTCCTTTAAATATTTCATTATGCTTCTTTTAAAATATCATTAAATAATTCAGATCCTTAATTTTCTGGAACAATTGACAGAGCTACTTTGATTCCCCAGTTACTCAAGGAATGGTGTGTGGATTCATCTATGGCTGTGTTTACAAAAGTGACTCTTAACCTGGAGACCTTGGCCCCTTGGGGCTGTGGAATTATTACAAGGGGGGTTTCCATATCCATTTTGCTCACCAGGCATCTTGGTTTTCCACATCACAGGCTCCCACAAAAATGACAACCCTTTCCTGGTATTTTCTTATTTTTTATATGCTCACCTATTTGTTTCCTACTTTATCTGTTTTATTTCAAGTCCTTTAACATCATCTTATTTTGTATTGAACTTTATCTTATTTTTAGGGGTTATTGTAATTTGTCTAAATCACTTTGATATTATTTTTATCACAGATGTTAACAAGGTCATTGTAACTGGTGTCATTTTTAAGTTGAGAGTCCTCTTAACTTGCTCACACAAGTTTCTGATAAAATATTAAATGTGCTAGGACTGTGATGCTGGCTGTATGTTAGATAACAAGTTACATCCAAAATTCACAATACAGCCCATTAGATGGCTACTTCCTGGGTCTACCTATTCTCAGCTGAACGATGATCCTGGTATCTTATACTTAGCCTGTTGAGAGGAAAGCTATTTGGGGTCAAATTAATGAGTCTTACATTATTACAGTAAATTCTTCTCCTATTATAGGAGACAAAAGAAGGAAACACATCTGGGAAAAGAGCTAACATTCATTTCACTTGGCACAGATACCAATAATGGAATTAATAGTGTCTCACTCTTTCAGAGTCATTTATGTGTTGTTATTGTTGTTTTGTTTTCTTCTTTTACCTGAAAAGAGATCTGAGATCTCTAAGAAACCACTTCTGAGGCAAAAACAAATTTCTGTACTATTGGAATAGTGGGTTAACAGTCATCACCTCCTAGCACGCAAAATCTCAGAGCTCCGTGTACTTGGATCTAGAAGTAGTAAAGCCAAAGAGAAGGAAGCAGAGGCTTGGGTTTCTGAAAGCTGTGGTCTCCTTCCAGGTATGGGAGGTTTTGGATTTTTCTTTCTGGCCATACCCTGATCTAGTCATTCCTCTGAATCTTGCCATTGTGTGGGGGTAGACGGGTTTAACAGGGAGTCCTTCCATCCCTCCTGTGACAGGGGAGTTCTTCAGTGGCCAGAGACCCAGCTCCCAGCCTCCACACTTCTGGACTTAGGGGCAATGCGAGACAGCAGCTGATAATATATTTTGGCATTCTGGGAATTTGCCTGTCCTGTCTGCCAGACACTTAGGAGATTAGCCTTATCCTCCATGACCCCAGGAGATCATCTACATGCCACAGCTTGCTTACTGGAAGGTTTAGGAGAGATGTATTTGTGTCCTCCTAAACCTGGAGATTTTTTTTTTTAAGTCTTAATAACAAGTATTTTAAATATACACATATATTGGAATATGTTTTCTTTTTATCTAAGTAAATAGACAAAATGTTTTTGAATTTATTTATTACGTTCTTGAATTTTTTTTTCCAACAAGGCTTTCGAATGTGACCAATAGGGACAAAGTGGCAAAGGAAGAAAGACACTCAGTAAGGTAATCCCACTGTGTCTTTTCATTCAAAGCACACATTAACTTACTTTAAAAAGAATTTCAGAGTGTCAACTGAATTCAGCATCTATTTTATGATGTCTGACACTGCATGGGGCACTGGGCAGCCACAGAGGTGGGTGTGCCATTGCTCTGCTCTGAAGGACACAGGCACAAAGTGGGGAGAGAATGGAGGAAGAGAAGAGAGGACACTGAAGGACAGTGAAGCAGAATAGTGGAAGTCTTTGATGAACACCACAACAGACATAAAAACAAAGGATGGTGGGGGCAAGGAGAAGAGATGGTTGATTCCGAGGAGGCTTCAATATCAGAGGCAAGCTACAGCGAATGGTTGAGGTTCTGGCAGGCAGGCTGTGGTGCAGCAGAACTCATGACATGCTCCGTGCCCGGTGCAGGGCCAGTGGGTCCCAAATATTGGTTGAATGCCTGATGTGGTTTTTCTGTGTCCCCACCCAAATCTATCTTGAATTGTAGCTCCCATAATTCCCACATTTTGTGGGAAGGACCCTTGAATTGTAGCTCCCATAATTTTCCCATTTTTTGGGGGATAATTGAATCATGGTGGCAGTTTCCCCCATACTGTTCTCGTGGTAGTGAATAAGTCTCATGAAATCTGATGCTTTGATAAGGGGTTTCCCCTTTTGCTTGACTCCCAATTCTCTTTTGTCTGCCACCCTGTAAGATGTGCCTTTCACCATCCTCCATGATTGTGAGGCCTCCCCAGGCATGTGGAACTGTGAGTCCATTAAATCTCTTTAAATAAATAAATAAATCCTCCAGTCTCAGGTCTATCTTTATCAGCAGCGTGAAAACAGATGAATACGATACTCTTTCTGGAATAGCACATTATATGATCTAGAGAAATAGAGGGGCTTACCCCAAAATAGTCTGGTCAATTTGTGATTATTAACTGTTTTAGACAATTTCTCTTCCTACTAAAAAGCCTCACTCTCAAGAACATGCAAGGAAGAGTGATCTGTGAAGTTAACCAAAATAATTAGTGGTGAAATCTAAGGAGCGCAATTCCACTTCCTTGACATATTTTGTTATGCCCATTTCCAGCCATATATTACTTCTAAGAAGATAGAAAAGGTATACAGTGAACCATGATTGGTGAGACATTTTAATTGTTCTTCTTGGAGATTAATGGTGCCTTGTAAAATGCACTGTTAAATCTGTTTCTTGCTTCTGGCATTTGTTTTTGAGAACAAATGTGTAATTACTAGGGAGGCAGTCTCGGAGAAACTATTTGCCATATTCCATAGGCATTTCTCCTCCCAACATAAAACTCAGGGTTTTCTCAATTGTTTCCTGCTTTTACAGTGTATTGGTGTGATCACACAAATGTCTGTAGAAGTTAAGCAGGCAAGTTGAGAACCTTAAAAGGAGCTGTTTAGTGCAAAGCACCTGTCAGGACCTGCTTCTTTTCCTAGTGCTTACCCCTCCCCACACATCCAGGCAGAATCAGCCCCACCCCACGGGCTCTGGCCAACTTGGTGATTAGGGGCACTTTAAAGACTTAAGTGATTCAACCTTAGCCAGCACTGCAACGAGTCTGCTTCTACTTCTAATCACTGAGGCCACACCCGCACTTTGTACCCCATTTCTGGTCTTTGGAGCTTAATCCTCCCTGCCCAGCATCCCCATTCCTTGAAACCTGGGATTTAACATTGATCCTTCCCCTTCCTCAAACCACCTGCCAAAATCTAGGGTCTGATCCTAGAAGCTCAGACCTGTTACTCTCCACAGAGGTCATGTCTGGAATTGCCATAAGCTGCTCACCTAGTGTGAGGACACCATCTTTTCCACACTATGGCCAAACCAATGGCTTCAGGGATCATGGCTTATTACAGAGAAGCACTGGAGCACAGTATCTAAGAATCTGGGCTTTGAAGTTTCATCACCTGGGTTCAAATCCTGACTGTACCACTTCCTGTCTGTGTTATTCTAGGCAACCTGCTAAGCTTGAGTTTCCTTATCTACAAAATGAATATGATGATGATGATAATAACAATAATAGTACCCATCTCATAGGGCCATTGGAGGTGTCAGTAAAGTGATCTTTCTCGCCTAGTCAGCCTGTAGGAAGTGCTGGAAGAAGCACCCCAGCTTCCGTCTCACTCCCACTTGCACAATCCCCCTTGGTTTGCCCCACTGCACTGATAGCTCTTTAAATGGCATATCTCAACAGATAGGACTCTGATGAGTACACAATGCAGCTTTTCAAATTTCATTTTTAAATTGCTATGAGATAGAATATTAAGCACATCCATACGCCCTCAAAAGTTATTTAAGTCTTCTTGAAAGTAAAAACATTTGGTTTTTAATTGCCAGCACAGCTAATGATGATTAAGAAGAAATGGTTGTGTCTTTAGGAAAATGTCCTTCCCCTGCCATGAAATAATTACCAATAAGAGACATCTTCTCAAGGTTCAATAAAGAAAACAAGATGTATTTCATATCTGAACATCAACATAGTTCCCAAGAAAAGCAGGAAATTTGTATTCTGTGCAGGTGTAATTCTGTTCTACCAACTAATTCCCTTGGCAGTTGCATAGCCTGTAGATTATGCAGATTTCCTTTAAGGCAACATTAAAAACACTTCCCCCACCTTAAACAATGGTTTATGTGAAAGCATGCCATTTTATGTTTCCTGGACTAATTGAAAAATAGTTTAAACTATTTTAAACATTTACATCTTTTATTGAGTAGCTGAGAAAATATATGATGGAAGGATGTCAGTTTCATTAACTCTGTGTTTCAGGGAAAGAAAGGTCTGAGGGTTGAGCAGATTGGAACATAAGTACTCCTCTTTTAAGTTAGGGTGCAGCTTGATGGCTATGATGAAAAGCAGCAGATGGGTGACATTAGAGAAAGGAGTCAGGGAAAGGCCTGACATGCCTGGAATGTAGAAATTTTGCCCATTCTGCTAAAAAAAATAGTGTGACTATTGACTTCCAGTATATTCCAGGTACAGGAATTAGAGACAAGCCATTGCCAATTCATTTGTAACAATATTGTCTTTTTTTTTTTTTTTTTCCAAGTGGGACACTTCTGAGCATGCCAGGATGCCATTACTTGGGGCTGAGTAGTCCTGGCTGGTCTGTATGAGAAAACCTAGAACATATGGTCACCCCATTCCTAGGTCACCCTGAGGCTCTAAGCTTGCAGTTGGCTTAAAGCCCAAGTGGCCTCAAGGGATGGAGGACCATTGAGCAAGTTGATATGGGAGCCCTCAATGGTGTTACAAAACTCTCTGGCAGGGTTTTAAATGCCCTAACTCGCCAGTGTTGTACTGGCAGGGAAAACATCTACAACTTTGCTGTGCTTCTTGTTTGGTCTCTTCAGGTAGAATCAACTAAGGTGTATATCTTTATTTTTTATTTTTATTTTATTTATTTTTATTTTATTTATTTTTTTTATTGCATTTTAGGTTTTGGGTGTATATCTTGAAGCCAACCTTGGGCACAGTCATTTCTAAATCTGACTTCACAGTGTAATCATTTGAAGAATGATAATTTGAAACTCTGAAAAATACAGACACTCAGCTTCCACCTCTAGATATTCTAATTTAATATATCTGAGGTGGGCCCAGGCATCTGTATTTGTAAACATTCCTTTGATTATTTTGACACCTAGCCAAATTTGATAGTTCTCTTGTGATTATAAAGAGGCTGTGGGGTTTTTAAAAGGCCGCACACTTCAATTTTTCTTTTTGTTTGAGATGGAGTCTCACTCTGTCGCCCATGCTAAAGTGCAGTGGTGCGATCTCAGCACACTGTAACTTCTGCCTCCCTGGCTCAAGCGATTCTCCTGCCTCAGCCACCCAAGTAGCTGAGACTACAGGCACACACCACCATGTCCGGCTAATCTTTTGTATTTTTCATAGAGATGGGGTTTCACCATGTTGGCCAGGCTGCTCTTGAACTCCTGACCTCAGGTGATCCGCCTGCCTCGGCCTCCCAATCAATTTTTCAATAGGAGGATTAGAAGTTGAGAGCCAATACATGAAGAGAGGATATTAGAGAGGAAATGAAATATTTTCTACAATTTAATCACAATTTTTTATGAGACCAGAACAGAAGCAAATTGCCTAAAATTATATAATCCTATTTGCCTTGTTTATTTGCTCAGAAACAATTTGAAGATTTATAAATGAGGTGCTTTTTGGACCAAGGATATAAGGATATAAGATTTTAACAGACAGTAGAATTTGGTAAAGAAATCCAGAAAAAGTATGTGAAGGAATCTGAGTAAAGAAAGTCAAGGAGATAGCTGCAAACTATGTGGGCAGTGTTTATATCTATCTTGTTCCACATTGTAGCTCCTGGTACACAATGGTAGATGCATAAAAATTATTTACTGAAAGGCAAATGGCTCTTGGGAGAACACTATAATGTGAGAATAACTCCCATTCACTACTTTATAGTTAAAGAAAATGATGGGGCATGGTGACTCATACCTATAATCCCAGCACTTTGGGAGGCTGAGGCAGGAGGATTGTTTGAACCCAAGAGTTCAAGACCAGCCTGGGCAACATCAGGAGACCCTGTCTCTACAAAAAATAAAACAATCAGCAGGGTATTGTGGTACATCCCTGTGGTCTCAGTTACTCAGGAGTCACTTGAGCCCAGGAGGTCGAGGCCATAGTGAGCCATGATTCCACCACTGCACTACTGCCTGGGCAACAGAGCAACATCTTGTCTCAAAAAATAGATAGATAGATAGATAGAGCAAAGAAACACATAATAGTTTGCCCAAAATATTTTTGGGGCATTTATTAACTGCTTTTAGACAAACAATTTTGCTCCCTATGTATAAGCTCAAATCTCAGGGACTACTGAGGAAGATAAATCTGGGGGCCTAATGTCTTCCATCCTTTCTTCTTCCTTGGTGTCCACTGAGACTAGAATGCTTTCTAGTTGAAAGAGATCATGAAAGCATTAGGCCATTATGCTAAAACCAAACCTGATCCGATTACTTCATGCATGCTTTTTCTTGACTGCTAAAGAAAAAGAATTTTGTATCAGTGTCTACTTTAGAATCACCACATTCAAGTTTCAGAGAAGTTACAAAAGTTGTAATTTTTTTTTCTCATCTTGGCACAATCCTCTTTCACTGCAAGAGGTTGCCTCAGAGTATCTACATTTTAGGCTTTGTTTCTAGTGGCTGAGGGTGTCTGTTTTAGAAAGTTGTTTTGAAAGAAGTATAGTTCGCATATCTTTTTCTCTAGGGCCTCAGATTATAGTAAAGAAGATAATAAATATGAAAGGTCTCCAGAGCATGGAAGAAGAAAGAGTGTGTGTATCTTGGAATAAACCATCTTTGTATGAAGACAGCAGCCCTGACCTTTCCCCACTGCAGACACAGCCAGGGGGATCATGGAAGGTCCCAACCCCACAGGTCAGTGCACACAGCCCTGTTTTCCTAGGGGCCAGCTCTTTCTGGTCATTCCATCATAGAGAATTATGTTTAAAAGTAGAGCAAACTAAAAAAAACAGTTTCATTTGGAATATGAGTGTCTGTTATTTTATGGACTTGAGTGGGCAGGATACATAAACAGGTGGTTTTTCAAATTACTGGACTTCCCAGATGCTGCTCACTACTGCAGTTGTTCCTACTTTCAACCCCTTAAAAGTGTGGCCAACCCTGGGTTAACTGAAAGAATATCTCACATCATGAAGCTTTTCATAATTCAAGGGTACTTGGTGTAACTTGCCTTAAATTTTAATAAATAATGTGAAATCATATTCAGTTAAAACTGAAGTTTTTTTGTTATAGTTGATAGATGGAGGGGGGGAATACTCTTTTAATAAGCATTTAAAGTGTATATCATTGTTGGCTGAATTTGAAAGCATTTCACATGCTTAAGAATAAATAATATCCATCATTATAGTATCATTCTTTGCTCGGTATTCTGAGAACAATTTCCCACTAAAGATGATCATAATGTAATTTTACAAGCTGGGCATTCTGAATTCCATGCATAATTTCATACATGGTAGAATATCAATCACCAACTTGTGAAGCTATCCCCTAAATAAACATACAAGCAAAACTAATACTAATGCCAACAGAAAAAGATATTAACATGGTACTGAGTGCTTTGAGACAATCTGATCTTTTAAATCTTATGCTTTGATTAGATGTATATCAAATAATAATTTTATAAATGAATGTTATACTGATATTATTCACCAATTGCTCTAGAATGCTTTCTAGTTGAAAGGGATCACGGAGGCATTAAGCCATTCTATTGAATCCAAAACTAGTCTGATTATCATGTGCATGCATTTTCTTGACTGTTAAAGAAAAATTTGTCTCTGTACGTATTTAAGAATGACTACATTCCCATTTTAGAAAAGCAAGTTATGAATGCATATTTCTGTTTTGCAACAGACCTCTTCTGTTTTGCAACAGACCTCTTCTCTGATGTCCTGATTTGTCTCAGTGCTAACAGAATCATCTAAACGCATTTTTTCCCTCTCATGACAATAGTCCATGACAAATCACATAACTTTATCTATTCTTCCTTAATGATACATTTCAAAATATCTGTTTTGGGCAGTAACTATGTAATAAGATGGATCACATTTTAAACTTTTTAGCCCTTAATTTCTCTTAATATTACAAAAGAGGAGTTGGAGGCCAGCCTGGTAACCATGATAATCCCTTTCAATTGTAAAATTCTGTCATTTTGTACATATATGGTTCAATCCCCAATGCCACTCCTCATTGTCCTCATTTCATATCCAGACCATGATGCAATTACATGTGAACTCTTTTCTGCTCAACTAGGCTGCTACTTTTCATCACCTTTTGTACCTTCACCAGAGTCACTTTACAAAGTCACCTTCATTATACCACACTGATGCTGCCCACTACTGACACGATGATGTCCAAACTTATCATGAGTGCTGGATTCAGAGACTCTGTATTTTACTTTGATCAGTCTTTTCATCTTTATTGCCTACCCCTCTGCCACATGAAATCTCAAATCCCAGCTCGAATGAGATACTAAAACTTTCCTGTGTGAGTCATTCTTGTCTCCATGCCTGGCTCATTTAGAATGCCCTCCTGTGCTTTTGCCCCAGCGATTTGCAATCCATCTGTCCTCCATGACCCAACTCAAACTGCACCTCCATCCTATCATTCTCAATTAAACCATCTGCAACGCATCCTCCTTCTCTGTACTCTGCTATCCTTTCCATGGCTTGGTCTCCCTAACACTTCGTATTGATGCCATTTCCTATTTAAAAACCTTTTTGTTATGCAATATTCAACACTACTGTACTCACTTTTGATTTCTTATTGTATATATTATATTTGGTCTATTTCCAAAATGATGAGAAGGATTACAGTAGAGACCGCATAAGACAGTATGCCACTTAAAAGGGGAAACGAAAATACAAAACCATATGCAAAGAGAAGGAACATGAATTAAACTTAAAATCCAGCTATAGATTTGAAACTGCTTCCTGGCAGTCAAGGCAAAAAAACAAACAAACAAAAGAAATGGATAAAGGACCAATTAGTTACTATGTAGCAGTGACTTACTCTTTTGGTTGTATATATACTTTTTTTTTTTTTTTACTTTTTACTTGTATGCATGTATGCATGTTTGCATGTTGTCTCATTAACTGTAATCTTTTTTTTTTTTTTTGAGACGGAGTTTCGCACTGTCGCCCGGGCTAGAGTGCAATGGCACGATCTCAGCTCACTGCAACCTCTGCCTCCCAGGTTCAAGTGATTTTCCTGCCTCAGCCTCCCAAGTAGCTGGGATTACAGGCATCCGCCATCATGGCTGGCTAATTTTTTTGTATTTGTAGTAGAGACAGGATTTCACTATGTTGGCCAGGCTAGTCTGGAACTCCTGACCTTGTGATCTGACTGCCTCAGCATCCCAAAGTGCTGGGATTTACAAGTGTGAGCCACCACGCCCAGCCATTAACTGTAGTCTTCTTTGTGATTGCTAGAATTTATTATAGGAATTACATAGCAAAGTATCTAATCTAGAATATTGCAGGAGTTTAACAAATAAATTAATTGGCGGCTAATCTTATCAGAATCATAGATTTGAAGCCATTTTATTTAACTAGAAAATCAAAATAAGTACATAATAAACATGTGAATGACAACGTGAACAAAAGAAGAAGACCAGAAATCTCCGAGAATGAAGGGTTTGAGTTTGTAACCACTTTAGTTAAAGGAAATTTTATAAAGTATTCACAAGCTACTTAATATTTTTGGGTAAATGTCTATATTTGTGTAAATTGTCTCATAATGTGGAGGCACAAGCTTTTAGTAAAATGAGAAATTAATTTTATTGGAACTGGATTGTATACTGAAATATATGTCATTATTACTAGTAAAATAGGTGATAATAATGTACCTTCTTAAAATATATATGCCACAAATGAGTTTTCTTTCCTCTCCCTAAATAACTGTTTTCTGGGAGGAAAAAATGCAAATTCAGCTGTTTTCTGGGACTACTGAAAGTTACTATGCAGATACACTATCCTGTTCTTCACAATGCAGAGAACACCCTAGTCTGGCACTGTCCAATAGAGATTTCTGTGCTGATGGAAATGCACTATATCTGTGCTGTTCAACTGATATAGAAATGTTCTATATCTGTGCCACTAGCTTTGCCTGTTGCACACTCACAATGTGGCAAGTATGACTAAGGAACTAAACTTTACATTTTATTTAATATTAATTACTTGAAATTTAAATGAAAAGAGTCACAAATGGCTAGTGATTACCATATTGGACAGAGTAGATTTTACAGGGCTGCTTGCTTTTAGGACCAACTTTTACTTACTTGATTGGGTACCTTTAACAGTAGATTCTATTGGCCACTGTTTCTTTCTTATTATATGAAGTTTTAAGCTACCATCCATTAGCAGTAAAGCTTTGGGTGCTTTTAAGAAGCATCCAAAATTATTATCATAATTTTTTAAAGAAGTCTATGTTGTTGGCCAGGTGCGGTGGCTCATGACTATAATCCCAACACTTTGGGAGGCCGAGTCCAGTGGATCACTTGAGATCAGGAGTTCAAGACCAGTCTGGTCAACAACTGGTAAAATCCTGTCTCTACTAAAAATACAAAAATTAACTGGGCATGGTGGCCTGCACCTGTAGTTCCAACTACTCAGGAGGCTGAGACAGAAGAATCGCTTGAACCTGAGAGGTGGAGGTTGCAGTGATCCAAGATCGTGCCACTGCACTTTAGCCTGTGTGACAAAGTGAGACGCTGTCTAAAAAAAAAGTCTATGTTGTCAAAAGTAAAAATTTGAGAAATTTATTATTTACTGTCATGGAAACTGGGAGAGAATCATCCCTGTTTCTGTAATTTTGTCTGTGGTTGGACTTGAGGGTACATATTTATAACATAGGAGTTTCCATAAGATGTAGACAGGCCCCTGTTCATTGGTCAGACACTCTTTGGGCAGAATTAGCATTTATAGTCTTGGTGTCTCTCTGCAGGGGGTTCTCTGAAGTCCTCTCTAGGCCAGGCATCTGAGAAAGTGAGGCTGCCAAATTCTTTTCTAGGTGGATTTTTTGGTTTGACTGTCTTGTTTTGCTCACAGTTCTATGAGCAAGCAGTCAGGGTTTGGTTTCTTTCGGCCAGCAGGAGCTTGCTCTAGCTTTTTCTTTTAATTTCTTTAATTTGAGGATCCCCACATTTGCTCTTTGAAATGCTGTTTTGTAAACTGCTATTTCCTCCAAGCCTGTTATGTTTTTTTTCCATCTGTGTTGAAGTCTCTTTTCCCAGTAGGGCCTTTCTCAACTTAGTCATGCTATGTGTGGAGACCCACATCCACACTACTTGCCTCTCTGACTCATCCCGGGAGGTTCACTTGCTCCAGGGAATCTCACTCACAGTGCAGTGGAACAACAGGGAGGATCCAGTGAAGCGAGTCCTCTATGAAATCTGCCTCTTTTCCTGGCAACTCTCCTTCTTGTTCAAAGCTACATGAGAAGGGTGAGGGGAGGGGGGAGGAAAGCACAAATATCCTCTCCCTTTAAGATAATGTTTTTAGTAAATAGTTTTTTTAGTAATTCTAATTTCTAGTTTATAAGGTAGTTTTGTTGCTGTTGCTTTTAAATAGTCCATAATCTGGCTACTTAAAAAAAGCTGCAAATGCTCCAATTTTCCTTTTTCCTATGCCAGGAAGCCAAGAGTCAATTCTGACAGTTATATTTTCCTTCCAGTTACAGATTAAACTGTTTCCTCTTTTGAAATATATTATTCATGGATGTGAACAGTTTGCGACCTATAGCTCCTCCCATCCATAGATAGGAGGTGTGGTGGGTGGAAATTGCTCCTTCACCTCATTGGTTGCTGGGGATTGTGGAGGTCTAGATCTTCACACTCTAATCCCTGAGCCAGGATTTTTCCTTAGCCTTCCATTTCTCAGAGAAAACCCTCTGCCAAGGATGGCTCTAGCCCATGATATCCCAATCCAGATGTGTTTAGACAATAAATTCCTCCTACCAGATTGGCTAAAAGGGTCAAAATCAAGTAATAATGATAATTTAAAACTGACCACTGAGTCAGATCTAAGTCTGGCCAATAACCTGGTCCATTTATTTTCAATCTCACCAGACACAACCTGAAAGTATGAGAAGGAACTCCAACCTGAATGTGCCATTAGCTCAGGGCAGGCTGACCCAGGCAGCTACTAAAGAAGCAACTTTCCACATCTAAGTGCAGGTGTCCATAGGAGAAACCAAGAGGCACATATTGTTTTTGGTTTTGTAGATTTGCTTAGTCGTGCACAAGTGACTTATTAGCGTAAAGTACCTCTCATTTGTATACGAATAAGTAGGCATTTTCTTTGTCTTTAGTCCTAGGCATTTCCATCCACTGTATTATTTTTTAAGAAAGCACTTCCCATCTTTTTAGTGGGGGGAACATGCCCATCTTGCATTCTGACTGGTTCTCGGCACAAGACCTGACACAATAATCTTACTGTCTTAATGCCACGTGCAGTGGGGACCTGTCACTAGACTTTCAACCTGGGAATGGATAGGAACCATCTCACTGTCCCAAGGAGTATGGGCCGTCTGTTGCTGAGGTCAATAGGTTCATTTGCTAGGACAAAAGTGTAGTTATAAGAGCTTCTACAAAACTCATTTTAGCTGAATTCCAGCTGAACTGACTATTGGGGGAAGATGGGGAGAAGGAAGATGTGACAATTTCTGCTGACTGGAGCGCCTACACATCAAACCCACAAAACTGTGTGTGTGTGTGTGTGTGTGTGTGTGTGTGTGTGTGTGTGTTGTGTGGTGTGGTGTGGTGTGTGCACGGCAATGCTAAAGAAGGATGCACGGGCTAACTGCCAGAGGAGAGCTGTCCCGGCCCTTCCCCGCTGGCCGCTCGGCCTACCTTGACCACATCGTCGTTGAGGTGTTTGGGGTCCCTGTTGACCAGGTCGATCTCCTTGGTGTGCGCGTCGTAAACTTGCTTCTCGCTCAGCTCGTCTGCCATGGCCTTGTTGTTGGGCTTGTAGATGTTGCCCTGCTCCCGGATGGGAACGGTGTAGAGATGTCCCTGCAGAGGGCGGAGGGCGGACGGCCAGGAGCGGGAGGGCGGCAACGGCGGTGGGAGGAAATATTCAAAAAGAAAAGCAAGCGATCAGAAGTCAGCCCGGCGGCGGGGGAAACCTCGGGCTCGAAATCGAACTAACCGCTCCGACAGCTACGGCTCCGCGCACAGAAACCGCCTGCGCGCCGCCAGCTTTTTAAGAGGATCTCGCCGAGGACACCACACCCCTCGGTACTCGGCGGGGCGCGCCTGCCTCCCCCGCCCGCCGCCAGGGGTCAGGGCAAGCCCCGCCGCGCGGTCCGTAGGCCCCCGCCCGCGCGCGCGCCCGGGCTCAGCCCGCAAGACCCGCGGGACCCTGGCGGCGAGGGGGCAGTCTCGGGCTTCTCCCGGACCCCTATGCCGTGCCGCTGTCGCCCCGAGCGCTTCACCTGCTCCGAGTTCCCGTTCCCGGCCCCCATTACCCCTGTCCCCGTAATCCCTTCCAGTTTTGTCTAAGACCTAACAGCAGCCTCCCGACCCATGGAACGTTCCCCTCATCGCTGCTTCTTGGCGGTGTCCCCCACGCACCTGCCCGCGCCCCCCACCCTGCCTTGGCCCTCTCTCGTCCCTCCATGGCACTCTCTCCCCAGTCCCCCTCGTTGATCACAATCCCGAAGCTCCTACCTCTGGCGGAGCCGCGCGCCAGACCCCCTAAACCTCCTAGAACTCAGTCTCACCTGTGCAGCTCCCCTGACCCACCCTCAGGGCACTGCCAGGCTGCGGGCGGGTGGCTGAAGGGCAGCTGGGTGTGGGAAGACGAGTTCCCCCCACCCAGGTAGAGCTCCCGCGCGTGGATGGGGTTGGAAGAGGTGGTGGCAGTTCGGGGAGGAGCGGTCCACCCCTCTCAGAACACCCCTGACAGAAGCCAAGATGCAGAAGGAGTTCTTGAGACGGTTCAAGAACTTTGGAAAGTGCAAACACACCGCGCACCGCCTCCGGGACCAGCCAGTCTGGGCGCCGGGCGGGTAGTCCCAGGGATTGTCCCCAGGACTTGGGTAAATGACTCCCCCCCCAACCCCGCACTCCACCTCCGCGAACCCGCAGCAGACAGGGCCGGACCGCGGGGGTCCCGCAACAAAGGAGCATCCTAGACCCATCCAGAAAAAGTTCCTCAGCCCAGCAGACCCAGTCTCAGGACCCCAACCCACTTTTCTGTGTCCTCCTAGCTCAGGGGCTCCCTCGGCCCCCTCCCCATTAGGAAAACATAAAACATTCCTGGCTTCTCTTCACCTCCCCGCCCAGGCCCATTCCTCAGCGGTGCCAACTCCAGAGGAGTGCTCCGAAGTGGAGAGAGGGCTGGGGCCAGGGCAGCAGTGGGGTACTTGGAGAGGCAGAAAGCAGAAGCGGGCACTCCCAGCGCGCCCCCACAGAAGCCTACCTCCGAGTCTACGTATTTGCCCCCAGACATGCTGGCCCGTGGCTGGATGAAGGCTCTGAGGAGGTTTCCCTGGGCTGCGATTTAAGGGAACTGAGGAAGGAAGATCTTGTATTGTATGGGGGAAAAAAAAGGCGCTGGCGGGGGGCGGTGGCTGGGAGGGAGCCTCCTGGCCACTGGCCAAGGGTTTGTTCTGCTCGCGGTTGGCCCGGACGTGCTCTGTGCCGGGTCTAGGCACATCCCCAAGGTTCTGGCAGCAGAGGGCGGGGAGCGCCCGCAGCGAGCAGAGAGCGAGTAAGAATGTTTCTCCCGCTCTGTGTTGCTTGGGGAGAGTATTTTAAACCCGAGGCAACATTTTCCCAGCTCTGAACCATCAAGAGGCGTCCCTGGGAGAGCGAATGTTTTCGCAGTGCATCATCTCAGCAGGGGTGGAGGGAGCCCACGCGCCTGCAGAGATGCCCAGTATGGGCAACCAAGGCGGCACAATCCTGCCCTGTCCTAAGCCATCCCCCCTCCATTCCCCCGCCCCGCCCATCGCCCACGTTCCGTCTCTGCCTTAAGACACATCTGTCTCCCTGTTTCACACAGGGAGGGATGAAAGATGGCTAGGAACCTTTAGGTATATTTCACATCTAAACTTTGTGGATTCCTTGTGGAAGGAATCTGTGTAGGTGCCAGTGGTGTACTTTTGGTGACACTCGTTTACATCTAGTCGGTGTGGATGGAAACTTAAGCAGGCATGCAGAATCTAACGTTTCCCATCCGTTTCTGAAATGCCTCTCAAACGCTTCGAAATAAGAAAGGAAGATGTTTTAACTTTTCTGTAATTTTATTACCGATCTTCTCTGGAACAATGGAAGTTGGGTTATACTATATTTGCAAAATACGTAAAATATCTACAATTGTAGAATTATTTGATTAAAGCTTCAGGTTTATGATTATAGAAGCTTTTTTTTTTTTAATGTGATTGGCTGTGAGGAAAGATTTGAGTTTTCTAATTGATTAGACTTAAAAAAATGTGATAGTGCTTAAAGTACTTTATCTGTTCCTGAATTTGGGGCTTCTCTCTTGACTTTATTGTAAACAAGCACAAAGTGAATTAACTAAATAGTAATCAGTCATTTTACTTTTGGCTATAATTAATCGGAAACTCATTATCCAAAAATGAAAAAGACAAGTTACTTATGATTCCATATGCAGTCAAAAGTCAAAGTATCGCTTGAAATTAAAAAAATAAAATAAAATAAGCTGGGAGTACACCTGAAGGGGCACAGGCTGAAATTAAAATAGAGAAGGGAATGTGGGGTGGGAGTAAGAGGGAGGAGAAAGGGAAATGGATGTAATACTGAAAGAGTTGATTATACAGTTGGAGAGAAGACACAAAGTATAAAAGAACTATAAAAGACAGGCTATGGTTTGTAGCAAAAATTTTTGGAAGAAAAGATCAGTTTTAACTAAGAATGGCAGGGAAAGAATGGCAGGGAAATGGCAATTTTAGCTAAAGATGACAGTGTCGCGAATGTTGGCATGCCTGTAATTATGTTGGCCATTCATGATTAGCAGACTAAAGATCTTTCCAAAGTTGGGTTTTTCCAAATACCACGTTATTGGGAGCTAAATGATGAAAACTCATGGACGCAAAGAGGGAAACATCAGGCACTGGGGCCCAGTTGAGGGTGGAGGGTTGGGGAGGGAGAGAAGCAGAAAAAATCACTGTTGGGGAGTAGGCTTAGTACTTGGACGATGAAATAATCTATACAATGAATCCCTGTGGCACAAATTTACCTACATAACAAACCTGCACGTGTACTCCTGAACTTAAAAGTTAAAAATGGAACGTTTCAAAACAAGCTTATTTATGAATAATTTGTTTTTCTTCCCTTCCCTTCCCTTCCCTTCCCTCCCCTCCCCTCCCTTCCCCTCCCTCACAGGGTGTCCTCTGTCACCCAGGCTGGAGTGCAGTGGTGCATTCATAGTTCACTTTAGCCTGGACCTCTTGGGCCCAAGTGATCCTCCCACCTCACTTTCCTGATAGAATGCTGAAACTATAGGTATGCACCACCACACCCCACTAATATTTTTTTAAAAAGTTTTTGTAGAGATGAGGGTCTCATTTTGTTACCCTGGCTGGTCTCAAACTCCTGGTCTCAAGCAACCCCCCTGCCCTAGTCTCCCAATGTGTTTGGATTACAGGCGTGAGCCACTACAACTGGCCAAGAAGTTGAGTCTTCTTAATTTTATTTCTGCCAGATTGCATTTCTAAGTTCTTTGAACAAATTGTTAACACGTATTAACAAACACATCATGCTAGAAAAGGATGGTCAGGTTCAGTATGTTCTATAGTACCTAGTCCACCTCTAATGACTGCCATAAGTTCATTTAAGTCTTCCTTCATACAGGTCATTTAGGGTTATGTTCTATGGATAAATGTGGAAACCACTTCCCATCTATTGTTATTCAGTCTTCAGCTGTGATGAGTAATGTTAACTATGAAAAAAGTCAACAGGAACACAGAGGGAGCTTGTCCTGCATTCCAGCAAGAAAAGGACTTTCTGGGGAGGCCTTTAAGTGAATGCTTAACTAGTACTCAACCAAGGGAAAGAAACCTCACTGGGGAAGTCCATGTAGAAAAGTCTAATCAACAGCAACACATGGAATCATAATGATCAGTGAAGCGTTGTCAATGCCAAAATGCATTCCTAATAAGAGGAAAAACCACAAACTCTTCATTAACCTGCCTCAACAAGAAGCTGGCACCAAAGAGAAACACATCTTAGTCTGGTTATAATAGCTGACTTAGAGAAACTGCTCCAGATTTATGAAAAATAAAAGGAGAAGAACAGTGTTAGCATAGGTACAAAATTTGAAATGATAGATAATATAAACAAAATTGCTTTTCTTTGATTCCTACACAGATAACTTTAGACTTGGAGGCAAGTTAATGACTTTCTTCAAATCATTTACTTAAAAAATGAGTAGTTGGCAATTCATTTGCCCTCTATCTTTTTCTGTTTTAGAAGCAGGATTAAAGGTCATCCTATGAATTAGAGGGCACAAGAAATATAGATCTAAAAGCCACACAGATCAAGCAAACCAACCATCTGAGAGATGAGGATGCTGAAGCTTTAAATACACTAAAAATACATTTTCCTAAGGAGTTTTGTTAATGAAATATTTTACAGTTGATAAATCACTAGAGCACCTGTTAGCAACTTCTGAGATGGGGTTCTTAAGTAGGCTAATTAGGGTCAGCTTATGGCAAAATTGTGAAATTCGTTGCTTTCATCTTCTCTCATCTCCTTCTCTATGTTGCTTCACCATGGCACAACTTCCTCTTCCCATCCCTACCACCATGGGTTCTTTTCATATTCTTGGCTACTTTCTTTTCACTACCACTGTAAGATTTGGATTCTAAAGGTTTGACCACTTTCAATGATATCCATGGTGTTAAGAGCAGGCATGTTTCCACCATTTCCCAACACACAGCAGCCCGAGAGTTTCCAAATATGCTTTTGGCAATTCGTTCAGAGAAGGGATTTTGGCTTGGTTATATAGTAGGAGTTATGACCAGGTATGATATTATGAAAATGTAATAATCAGTATGGCAGAGCCACCTGCCAATCATTTCAAACTTTAGCCATGGCACTGGAGCTGTGCATTAGACTACCGCTGGTTAGTTGCTGAATCATTAGAAGGTTAGGGGTCCTCAGGGGAAAGCAAATGTACATTTCAGAGCAGTGACTATTTACATGCAAGTGTATAAACATGCCAACATTTTAACCATCTGTGTGTAAGTACATAAACACATCATCTTTTAATGATCTCTGAGTTCAGTTCAGTATATGCTCTGTTTATCAGCATCACCACCTTGTACGCCTTCCCCTAGTCACTGCATCAGCTGAATCCCATTGAGGCCTCCTTCCTGTAGCTGCCCATTTCGCATGTGGAAAGAAGTGGCTTTCTGGATGAAGAATGGCCACATTACGTGACCCCTTCCTTGCCTTGTTCTAACTTGAAGCTCTTGTGGATTGGGCCTTTCCACTTTGAGTATTTTAAATAATTGTTTTCCTACTTATTTTCTTTAAAGAAACAAACAAGCAAACAGCGATTTTGTGTTCAAAAAATCTTTCTGATCAAGATGGCTTGGCTGGGCATGGTGGCTCATGCCTGCAATCCTAGCACTTTGGGAGGCCGAGGCAGGTGGATCATGAGGTCAGGCGTTCAAGACCAGCCTGACCAAGATGGCAAAACCCCATCTCTACTAAAAATACAAAAATTAGCCAGGCGTGGTGGCAAGCACCTGTAATCCCAGCTACTTGTAGTCCCAGAGAACTGCTTGAATCTGGGAGGTGGAGGTTGCAGTAAGCTGAGATCATGCCACTGCACTCCAGAGCAAGACTCTGTCTCAAAAAAAAAAAAAAAAAAAAGATGGCTAAGCATTTTCTTTTCATACTGTTTCTTTAAATTAACTTCATTTTATTTTACAAAATGAAAAATACCACTGATATCTACCCAATAGGAGTATGTAAACTTCAGTGAGGTGATGCATTTGAAGCTCCGAGGATACTGCCTAAAGCACAATAGTTGCCAGTGTTGAGGGAACACATTTTAGTCCACAAATTTAAGATTCAAATAAACATATTTTACTTCAAAGTATTTTTATTGTAAAATGGTTCAATTATCCGAGATATGGCAAATTATATGATGGACACCTGCCACCTAGCTTGATCAAGTATCATTTTGCCTTATTTACTCCAGAGCTTTTAAAACAGAAAATATTACAGATACTGTCAAAGTCCCTTGTGAATTGTAACTTTCTCTTTTTCTGTAACTAAACTTAATTTCTTTTACAAAGCCCCATTCCTTCAGGTGGCCGAAAATTAATCTTAGTCAATTTCTAGTTTCTTCCATTTTGTCCTAAATTCCAGGGGCTTATGAGGTGACCAGGAATCTTGCGTGTATCTTGGGATCTGCTGATAAGTATGTCACTCTGTCAGTCCTTGGTCATTGGTCCATTCAGGAGAATGAGAGCTGGACTGTCCTTCAAGCTCATTCAATGTGACCCTTTGGGCCAGAGACACTTTCTTGCTATTTCTGTTCCTTTCTTGGGGCTCTCTGCAAGCAAATCTGATTAATTTGGGTGGGCAGATCTGATGCAGCATGGTGGAACCTCCCACGGTGAGTGTGATGTAGAGAACAGAATAAGTCCTATGCTCTGCCATGGTGCAGAGAAGCTCTAGGGTGTTGCTGCCTCCATGTGCCCTATCTAGAAACAGAAGGCACAGATATCTTTGCTTTTCAATTCTCTGAATGTATCAGGACCCAAGCTTAGAGACACCCCTGTCAAAAACTACTTTGCTTCTTTTCACAAATTCTTCTCCCTTGAGCAGGAAGCCTTGCTCTCACATCACCTCCCGATATTTTCATGCCATGAATCTTCTAGGACCAGGATTTGGAATTAAGAAAAGCCTTATCTCTGCTTTTATGCTATAAAAATTCTTCCACAAGAAAAAAATGGGATAGGGGAAAGCTCCAGCGGCAACCAGAAAAGAACATTAGTGAAATTTCAAAAGTGTCGTCCTTCCCTAGTTTTCCTCTCTTTCCCTTCAACCAAATCTTGCCAAGATCGTTGCCAGTGCTGTTTCTGAGTTACAACAAACCCTCAAACTCAAATTTTAAATATGTAATTTCAGAACTTCTGCCAATATTTACATTTCATTGGTAGCCTTAAGGCTTTTTAACCTAATTAACTCAAAATATTGATAGAGAAAGAATATGTTTAGCTTTTAGTGTTTCCTATGTCACTTTACAATTTTATTAATAAAATATTTTGTTATTCAATACGAAATAAATCTGATCAGTTATTTGATACGATGGAAATAAGATTAATTTTTAGGAGAGCAAGTGCAATTCTCTTTTTGTGTCCTGGCTAAAATTGGTAGAGGAATAGCCGTATTGTGAGTGCTAGGCCAGTAGTGCAGATGTGGCTTTATGACCTTGTCTAAAGGATGTCATAAGAGCTAACTGAAAGTGAAAGATAAAGTGACCCGACATATTTTTGTCATCATATATCTAACACATATTTATTTTAAAACTGCGTTTTAGGGTGTATCAATCAATTATTGCTGCAAAAAACTGCATAAATAAACTACCACAAAATTCAGTGCTCTAAACAACCACTATTTTCATCATAGAATTATAGGTTGGGTTGGCTGGGGCTTGGCTGATGTAGGTGAGGGGTCTGGGGCAGATTCACCTCTCAATGCTTGGTACGTCTCC
This sequence comes from Aotus nancymaae, assembly GCF_030222135.1. Classification (NCBI taxonomy): domain Eukaryota; kingdom Metazoa; phylum Chordata; class Mammalia; order Primates; family Aotidae; genus Aotus; species Aotus nancymaae. The sequence goes on from NW_026988413.1 coordinate 39,962,707, forward strand.
TCCTTGGACCAACAAGATGGTTGGGGCACATTCTTCTCATGCTCCATGAAGCAGCAGTGGCACAAGAGGACAAGAAAAAACATATAAGGCTTCTAAAATTCCAGACTTCGAGAAGCACACTGTCACTTCTGCCTTGTTTCCTTGGCCAAGGCAATGGAAATGCCACCAAAGATGAGGCCATGGCAAGGACGTATGAAGAACTCAAATCTATATCATATATGTCTGATCATTGGAGGCTGTTTCTTTTTTTGGCTTTAAATTTTATAAGTTTTCATCTAACTTTTTGATACTTACTATTTTTGCTATTTATTACTTCTTTCTCAGAAAGCTTTATATAGTATATTAAAATTTTTGTCCCTTAGACAGTTGGTAACAAAAACAAAAATCCCTTAATCACAAATGAAATGCAAACTTCTAGATGAAGATTTTCAGATATGATGGCTGACAAAAGGCCTGAGAGAGGGGTCTAGGGAAGGTCATAGATACACTCTCTTGCCTTAAAAAAGAATGTGATTTTCAAGACAGTTGATAATTAACCTTACTGAAGTAATTATTAGGCCATCACCTGTCCTCAAAATTCTTGGCTGGTGAAATCTAAAAGAATGATTGGTTTTAGATAGCTGAAACTAGACTTTAGAGTGCCAGCTTTTATATTTTGGTAATTTCTGACAAAAATCACTCTTTAAAACATTAATTTTTAGCTGGGCACGGTGACTCATGCCTGTAATCCCAGCACTTTGGGAGGCTGAGGTGAGCAGATCACTTGAGGTCAGGAGTTAGAGGCCAGCCTGGCCAACACAGTGAAACCTGTCTCTACTAAAAATACAAAAATTAGTGGTGGTGGGCACTTGTAATCCCAGCTACTTGGGAGGCTGAGGCAGGAGAATCACTTGAACCTGGGAGATGGAGTTTGCAGTGAGCCAAGACCATACCATTGCACACCAGCCTGGAAAACAAGAGCAAAACTCCATCTCAAACACAAAAACAGAAACATTTATTTTTCTCCTCCCTGCCTTTTAAAGCAGAGTTGGCGGAGCATAGGTGATTGCCCCAGGCCGAAATTCAGTAGGGCTGCTGAGAGTGCTGGCATGTTCCTCCTACTTCTTCGCGGTTTTAATGAAGATCTGGAGAGATGCTGCCTGAAACCAGATTTCAGAAACAAACTTCCAGTTGCAGAGATTTCCTGAAGTAGTCTCATTGGTATTTGTGTTACAGAGGGCCAAGTGTCATCATTATTTTTCTGGATTTAGAACTAAATCTGGTGGAATTTGTGCTTGTCTTTGAAAATGTAGAAAAATTTTGCTTTTAAAGATAGGTTATCTCAAAATTTACAGACTTTGTTTATCTTACTTTATCTTATTGCAAAATTTGGTTCTTTGAGATGATATTTTCTTTTTAATTCCATTAAAAGCAAACTCAAAAAGGCAATATGATTTATCAGTATAAAAGTATATTAAAATGTTAAGAAAATGCTAAAGGATAAGCAAACCAAATTTCATTGGGTTATTTTCATTTATGCTTAAAGTCCATCAAAATTTCAGATTTCAATTCATCATTTCATCATGATGACATATAAGAAATCAGGCTGGACGTGGTGGCTCACGTCTGTAATCCCAGCACTTTGGGAGGCTGAGGTGGACAGATCACAAGGTCAGGAGTTTGAGACCAGCCTGGCCAATATGGTGAAACCCCATATCTACTAAAAATACAAAAATTAGCTGGGCATGGTGGTGGGTGCCTGTAGTGCCAGCTACTCAGTAGGCTGAGGCAGGAGAATCACTTGAACCTGGGAGGTTGCAGTGAGCCAAGATTGTGCCACTGCACTCCAGCCTTGGTGACAGAGTGAGACTCCATCTCAAAAAAAAAAAAGGAAAAGAAAAAAGAAAAGAAATCAAACTAGCTGCCATGAAATTGAGTGATTTATTTACCTGACTATTTTAATCACTGGATTATAATAACCCTACCAAAATAATGGCTACCATTTTCTAAAGATAGGAAGTCTTAGTCTAAATGGGAGCCAAATACTAATATAATCAATGAATAATGTATTCAATAAGCACAAAATGAGAGGTAAATAAATATTTTGCTCATTTTTCATCTGGATAGATTTATAACAATAGTAAAAGTAAAACTTACAACCCTACCTAACTAAAGACTGAAAATATTCACTGTAAGTCTTGAGTTAGCGATTTTCAGAAAAATTGCAGTCAAGTGGTAAAACAAATTATTACTTTTCATCTAGTTGAGAGATGTAGAATATTTAGGTATACAATGATTATATTTTCTCCTATTCAAGCAAAACAAAATTATGACCATCTTTTAGAAATATGGAAACTCCATAAATATTATCCAATGTATGCCTAACTCTCAAATATAGTAAGACAACAAAATAATGTAATAGGATATAACATAACTAGTACCTATATTTAATATATATTTAGCAAAATATAGCTTATATCTGAGAAATGTACCATTTTATAGCATACTAGTAGAGCTTTTAAATAGCATATTAGGAAAACATATTTTATTATTAAAAAATCATTTTAAATCCATTTTGATTATAATGAAGTGATGAAGAATAAAAATGACTTTAGCCCCTTAATACTACCCCCAAATTATAATGAGATATTAAACTTCCACATTTTTCCTAAGTTAATGTAAATATTTGGGAGTAGTTCTCCACAAAAGCCCTTTGTTTTGTAATCCATCTGGCTTTAAGTCAGGGCTCCATTATTTAACAAAGGAAACTCTTTCCTTTTGGCCCTTTCCCTAGTAAATAAACTATTTACTAGGAGTTGCTTTTACCTGGGGAAAATTTATCTCTAAACCACTCCTTTTGGGCAATGATGGTTTTAAAGAGTTACTCTTTAAAACCATCATTGCCCAAAAGGAGTGGTTTAGAGATGTGTGTGTGTGTGTATGTGTGTATATATATATACACACATACACACACACACACCTTCTTATATATGTGTGCTTATATATACACACATTGTGTGTATGCAAGGTGATTTTTCATATTTTTAATTTTAATTTTAATTTTTTTTTTTTTGAGACAGTCTCACTCTCTTGCCCAGGCTAGAATACAGTGGCATGCTTTATGGCTCACTACAGCCTCCCAGGCTCAGGTGATCCTCAGCCTCCTTAGTAGCTGGGACTACAGGTGTGTGCCACCACACCCAGCTAATTTTTATATTTTTGGTAGAGACAGGGTTTTTGACAGGTTGGTCTCAAACTCCTGGACTCAAGCAATCCATCCACTTTGGCCTCCCAAAGTATTAGGATTACAGCATAAAATAAATTCAGTCTTTAAAGACTGTGTGTGTGTGTGTGTGTGTGTGTGTGTATATACATGTGTATATATATATATATGTTTATGTTGACTAAGTGGTCTGGTCTTCATATAGAACTTTACTTTCTTATAATCATATGAGTTTGTTTTTTCACTAATTCCAAAGAAAATCTGTGATTGCAACATCAGCTTTTGTGCATACTAGAAAATGGGGTTTAATTCTGCAGTGCTGTCTTTGCCTTCAAGCAGCTCAGCTAACTTCAGAGGGAATGTGAATGTGTTTTACAGCAGGTGTGGGGAATTTAGTTTTTGGCTAGCCAACAGAATCTTTTCATAGAGCCAAACAAATGAACTTTCTGTTAGTTTCTCCTCTTGTTTGTCTGTAGCTACTTTATCTTTATCTCTTTCCGTATCTTACTCAAGCTACTCACTAGATAGATCATTGCTACTCAAAGTATGATCTAGGGACTTGAAGCCTCAGCATCCTGGGAGCTTGGTAGAAATGCAGAATTCCAGGACCAATCCCAGATTTACTGAATCTGAATTGGCATTTTAACAAGATTCCTTGGTGATTCCTATGCTCGTTTTACTTTGAGAAGCAGTAATGTAGGGGAAACAAAAACTTTAAACCTGAAGATGCTTAAAAAGGCAGAAGTTATGCCAGCAAATATCACTCTCCTATGTAAGAAGCCTGAATGAAGAAAGAAGTTCCACAAATATGCATAAAAGGAACCTTCACATTATAGGAAGAGCAGTAGCACTGCAGGCTGGATGACTTACAGGGAATCCCAAGTCAATAAAAGGAAGTAACATACTATTAAAGAAATATTTGTAAGCAAATTGAAGAAAGCATCATTCAAGGGAGAACCCTACAGGCTAAGTTGGCCACGCTGCTTGTAGGGAACTGGCAGTTCTTTCTGTTTCTATAAACTGAAGGCTTCTTGGAATGTGAAATCAAGAATTACAAACTGGGCATTAGCCAAGTTTATTATTTTTTAATTTATTTTTGCTATTTAAGGGCTTGAGCTGTATTAAATTGTCTCATTGGCCACACCCAAAAGGCATTGGTGAACAGCAAGAGTTGAGGCAGCACCAATGTATTAACTTCATAAAAAGAGCTATTTCTTAGGGGCTGCTTTAAAGTAGCCCAAACCTATCCTGCATTTTGGAGAGTCTCATGCCCTCTAGACTTCATTGTAGACTTGAGGGATTTTCCTTTCCAATTCTGAATATTTCCTCAACTTTAAGAACTGTAAAATCATGGAAATCTTTAAATAGATTCCCTAGCTCATCGCACAGCATAGAGTCTGGCCTGCATCTGATCTGCCCCAGATTAATGCTTATTATTGCCAACGTTCTTCCAGGAAAAAATATTCTACAATCTTCTTTTTGCCATTTTTCCTGGTTTGAATATATTTATGGACACAGTTTTGTGTGTGTGTGTGTCTAGTCGAATACAATTATTGCTTAAGATAACCCCACATAGGGGTTTTCTTCCTCAGAAAAAATAAATAATTTTAATAAAAGTCACTTCACACAATATTTTGCTTTCTAGGACCCTTCAGTCACTTCCAGAACAAAGCATACCAACAATGCTGGTACTTTTTTTTAAATTCTTTTTTTTTTTTTGAGATGGAGTCTCACACTGTCGTCCAGGCTGGAGTGCAGTGGTGCAATCTCGGCTCGCTGCAACCTCTGCCTCCTGGCTTCAAGCGATTCTCCTGCCTCAGCTTCCCGAGTAACTGAGATTACAGGTGCCCATCACCATGCCTGGCTAATTTTTTTTTTTAATTTTTAGTAGAGACGGGGTTTCACCATGATGGTCAGGCTGGTCTCGAACTCCTGACCTTGTGATCCACCCACCTTGGCCTCCCAAAGTTCTGGGATTACAAGCATGAGCCACCGAGGCCAGCTAATGCTGGTACTTTTTTAGGAATCTAATTTTAAAAATTGTAATCATCATAGGATTTACCCCTTGTCTAAATAAAATGTATTTGAATGATTCAGTTGATTGCTCACTTGTTTCTTCTATAGGATAACATTGACTTTTTGGTATTTTATTTCCAGGGCTTTGATCATGCTCCTTGCTCCACCCCATTCCATCCCCTGCAAGGCCCCTGCACATACAACATGTGAAATTGATTGAATATGCTAGAAATTCTGTGGGGATCCTTTCCTCTCATTTATGTTACCAAACCCTAAATAATGTATGCTATTCCTATGTCTGCCCCAAAAGGCTATCGCTAAACTGGAGAGAAAGGGTTGGTTGCATCTTATGGTTCTTTTTGTATATTCTAGTGTCTTGATTTCCCATTTTCAATATAATTCCTGACTTTGATACTGATTGGGTTACCACTGTCACTTTGTGAGAAAATATGTAGAAACTGGGTGCGGTGGCATGCACTGATGTCCCAGCTACTTGGAAGACTGAAGGGGGAGGATCACTTGAGCCTAGGAGATTGAGGCAGAACTGAGCTATGATTGCACCACTGCTGTCCAGCCTAGGTGCTAGAACAAGACCCTGTCTCTAAAAAGTAAGAAAGAAAATGATGAAAATTTATCATGAGTAAATTATTCAATAGGAGAAAATATATTCATATATGGTTTTCCCTGGGATCTCCAAGATAAAGTAACTGACAATAAAATTGGATAACTTATTAAAGGATGTACAAACTGTCAAGAAATTTCCAACAAAATGAAGAAAAATGCAAAATATGGGTTCTGTCTAGAAAATGATATGATTAATCCAAACTGAAATTATTGCTGTAATTATTAATATTTTGTAGGTCAAGATGTTTAGCACTGAGAAGAAAAATCATCATTGGGCTTTTGGTGAAGGAATAAAATTCTATAAAATTTACAAAAAATGGAAATACTGGCATTTGAGAAATGTTTTTCTGATTTTAGCTGAAGTGTAAAGTCTAGAATTCATATCCTAAAGAGAAAGAAAGGGTGTGCCCTGAAAAGAAGAGTATAGGGCTGGGGAATGGGCTCAGGGATTAGACAGAGGCAGAGTGAGGAGGGTACATGAAGCCCCGGTGCTAGCTTGGTGGAGCTTTTACAGCTGAGGACATGAAACTGCCTCCATTGATGTGAGAATGAAAAAAAGGTGCTTCTCAGAGTAGGAAAGGTGACATGATTGAATGATGAATGAAAAAGAAGATTTTGGCTGGAAGTCATAAGAACAGCCATGGACACATTCTTCGTGGAAGCAGAAAATAATCTTTACAGTGATTGAGAGGGTGTACTCTGAGGTCAGGTTCTCTTGGCTCAAATCCTGACTGTGATCTTGGACAAATTCCTTAACTTCACGGCATCAGTTTCATTATCTGAAAAATGGGAATGACAGTCAAATTCCCATCATAGGGATATTGTACTGATTAAGTAAATGCCCAGAAGATAATAAGTGCTCAACAAACATAAATATTCCTGTTATTGTTTGTAAGGAGATCAGAGGTCTTCCAGCCGTGTAGTACATGAAGACTTTCAACCAGTTTCCTCCTCAGTAAAATAAGCATGTTGTTCTCACCACTTGCCTCCCTGGGATATGTTGTGTGCATCCCTGCAACTTTCCAAATGCCTCCTTGTTTCACTGCCCTAGTTAGCTGAGACAGCAGTTGGCTAGAACCGAGTTGCCAGTCAGTTAAAGAAACAGGGCCTGCATACTGCCCTTCTCTCCCCCTTTGTTACTGGTTGGTGCTCAGTGACAAGGGACTGGGAGGCAGGAAAGAAAAGAATGCTCTGAAGACGACCTACTGCTCTCACCTCTTCCTGATCCGTTTATGTCTGAGAGAAATATTTGCCCTTGGCTACGTGCTGTTTCCCACTCTGAGTCATGCCTCTTCCTTTCTCTCATTATCCTACACTCCTACCTTTTCCTATAATGGCAAAATGATTTCTCCAGCCATGCAGCTGAGCTGAATGACCTAATACGTCCAAGCGCAGGCAGATAGGTGTCCCTGTCCTATTTTTGGATAATTGTTAAAGTGGTGTCCTCTGATTTCTCTGACTGCAGCTTGGTTTTTCTTTGCCACAGACACACTACAACAGTCAACAGCACAGAGAGGCAAGGCGAAAGAAGACACAGATGGTCACAAGTTACAGTTTAATTTTCATTTTCATTTTCACTCTTCCGCATTGTCTTCAGGGCACATGGTTCCAGCAGAGCCCTCATGTCCCCTCCTAGGGTCCTATTCATTCAGTAGTAGAGACGGGGTTTCACCATGTTGGCCAGGATAGTCCCAATATCTTGACCTTGTGATCTGCCTGCCTCAGCTTCCCAAAGTGCTGGGATTACTGATGTGAGCCACCACACCCGGCCAACATCTCTTTTAATCAATGTGCGGTGCTCTCATATTGTGCTCAGAGCTCATATGTAGTTTTCAACACTCCTTTCTCATACCATTTGTTCACCTAAGGTAAATAGATGACTGCTAATAGATTGAAATGTTACCCCACTCAAGTGTATGTTTCACTTAAAGAATTACCAAGATGTCAAGTTCCAATGGCAGCATTTCAGATAGGATCCAAAGTAAGAAACTGGAGAATGGACACAAAATGTCTTTAAAAATGTAGCAGAGTGCCTTATTTTGCTATTTTGGGATGAATAGGGAGAAGGAATTGGGATGGTTAAATTATAGTGGCTAAACTTATTTTTATTCCTAAAAAATATAAACTGAATATCTAGTACACCTGTATCCTTTACTCCTCCTCTGTCAACTTCTTCCCCTGGCCTCCCTGCACACATGTACACCTTGAAGGGAAGAAGTGTACCAAATCCTGATTTGTGATAAATTATATTCGTTGTGGTAATTTTTCTTTGCAGCTTTACTATTTTTTTTAAGTTTCTTAAAGTAATGTGTAACCCTGTGAAAATTCTGTAAGCACTTGTTATCTTAAACAAATATTCTAAAATGATAAAGTTGCATGCTAGAAAAGCTGAGCTATTATTATTTTATTTCTCCATTATGTTATTTAATTTGTCCTGGGATTCAAGTGAGACAATGTATGGGATTGTGTTTTCTAAAATGTAAAACCCAAAGAAACAATGTTTCCGTGTTATACATTTCAAAGGGAGGAATAGAATAGTAAAAGAAATAACAATATTCTAGAAAGCATGAAAGTATGTCCAAACAAATTTCTAAATGCTAGGATTTTCTACCCTTGAGGAATTAAAAGTAAATTTCAGATAAGAGAATGGAGACTAAAGACAGTCATTACTGCAATCGAGAATCATTACTGCAATCGAGAAAATATACTTTATATGGTTTATATAAGTCTTAGTTTTCCCAACTTAATGATTCATGAATGAGAAAATGGTGAGAAGGAAATTTTTATTAGAATCAGTACATTTCAAATCCCTTTTGTAAATGAAGAAAATTATAAAGTTGTAGTGCAATTCTCACTCCCAGTTCTGCAATTATCCCAAGGTTTTTTCAGTTATTTATTTACATAATCATTCATTCAGAAAATATTGATGGAACTCATTAAATACTGGGCACCATTTCTGAATCCCAGCAAAAGTGAAGTCATGTTTTTGGTTTTCAAAAACATAACTAGCCGTCTAATGGTGTTAGTACAGGGTTACTTTTACAATGTAATAGGTGATCAAAGGAATTTATACAAGATTTTAGATGTAGACACAGAAGAGGCACTTAATGTGGAAGCATTTTGGAAACAGATAAGAGTTAGGCAGGCATGAGGAGAAAAGTAATGCTGGCATGGGGCAGGAGAGAGTGGGTGCAGGGGACTAGCACAGGCTGTTCAGTAAAGCTACAGAAGAGCTGCTAATGATGACAATGGGTTGATAGTGAAGGCCTTGCATATGTTGCTCAAGAACTTGGAATATTATTCTCAGGGCAATCACATACAATTGATAGTTTTAAGCAGGGAAATGACAGGGTAGTCTTGGTATAATCACGTTTTTTTAAAAGGGAAGGATGGATTGGTGATCATATTGAAGGCAGGGAAAGAGGCCAGTTAGGAGGCTTTGGCAAATAGCCAGGTAAAAGATGAAGATGGCAGTGATTATGGTGGCATAGCAGTGATTTTGATAGAAATTCTTCAAATAAAATATAGTCATTCCTCGGTACCCTTGGGGGATTGGTTCCAGAACTCCCCTGCAGATATAAAAATCCTTGCATACTTGAGTGTCCCATCATCCCTGTGGAACTCAAGCAAGTGAAAAGTCAGCCCTCCTTGTCTGAGGGTTTTGCATCTTGCAATACTCTATTTTGGATCCAGTTTGGTGGATACAGAAGGCTAACTGTATTTATTGAAAAAACATCTGAGTATAAGTGGACTGTGCAGTTCAACCTCGTGTTCAAGGTTCAACCATAAATTCTAATTAAGATATAAAGTAACATTTTTTGAGAAAATAATAATAATAAAGATGTAGAATTGATAAAAAATCTTAGAGTCCCTGTTTTAAAGAATTGAGGCCAAATACAGTCTTACAATCAATGGAAGGGTGAAAAGTACATGCATTAATTATTGTATTTATAACACACATATCCTGTAATTGATAGAAAATTCACTGATTAAAAAAAATGTTTTTGGATTGGACAACTTGGTTGGTTTTCATATACATAGCCAAGTCTTCATCCTACTGAAGTCACAGGAAACAATGAGATGGGAAGCTACTGAGAGACCATTTAGTTCAACTCTTTCATTAGAAAGAAAACCGAGAACCCAAGATTAAACCCTTTGCACGAGGGGATACACCTCAATAATGGCAATGCTGAGACTGGAATCAGTTGCTTGGCTTCTAGGGCAGGGCTTTTTTCACTACATTCCAATGATTTCCCAAGAAAGGCATCAAAATAAATTAATGGGATGTGGATGATTATCAAAAAGATGAATTTTTAAAAGTTCCTTGAAACTATAAGGAACATTTAAAAAAGCCAAGCACCTGCTTTATTATTGGAGGTTGATCATTTTTCCAGATGAACTGAAAAGAAAATGTGTGCCAACATCAGCAACTAGTCTTCACATACTCACTTTCCAAAAATAATTTTGGACTCTAGTCGAGCTTCATGGCACAGGTATCTAAGTACATGTGATTTATATTGTTACTTTCTTATTTAAAAAAAAATTGGAAACAGAAATTTCAGTTTATTTAGGATTAGCAAGAAAAGACTTTATAAAAAAGAGGAAATACGGTGAGTTTATGAATAGGCTATTTTATACTATTCATCAAATGATAGAAAATTTCTATGGAATCTCTTTTAGTGCTAGGAAAACAAAGAATTCAACTACTAATCTAATAATTAAAAAATACATTTCTGAATAAGCAATAACTCATGTATTATTTATTTAAAGTTTTTAATAAGGTAAAAGTAAGTTTGAAAAGGTTCTTATAGATCAGTTCCATATTTACTGTAATAAAAGCAATATATACATTTGTAGGTTTTTAGAAAATTTATTATGAATTCTGAGGCAGTCTGCTCATCATATACCTCCCCCAGCCCCAAATAAAAGAAACAACATATTTGTCCATAAAGCCTGGGTTTACTTGGTACAAAATGTGAGTCTTTGAAAAAAATAGTTAACGGAAAATCTCAATAAAAATTCATTTTGAAAGTAACCAGTACTGTTCAGAAATAATAAAATCACATGTTAGTTGTTAGAAGTCACACAGTTTTATTACAGAACTAGGTATACATGTTTTGCGTTTAAAACTTGCTATTTGAAAAGATAGAAGCTCATAATTTATTAAAATAGATATTTTATTAAAATATTTCTGGTTTATCCAAATGTTTAAAAAATGTTTTAAAATACAAGACATAACTATAAAGTCATGAGACTGATTGACCTTTTAAGCTAACATAATAAAATCTGTATGGTCAAAATGAGTGGTGATGCTTTAAGGTAATGATTATGTGTTCCACCTAAGGATGTTACAATGACTTAGGGCAGTTTTGAAATGTCTCTTTTGCAATTACCTTCAAAAGGATATGAGCTTCATAATTGAATCATTCATTTGATTTGGTCCCCAATAGTATTCCAGTTTAATCATCATTTATATTCACCAGTCCCATCAATTTTGAAAAATCTTATTAATCTTATTTGTCACTTATAAGGGTATTCAAAGAAAAGTCAATTCAAGTTCTGATGGCAATTCTGAAATTTAAGCATATATGCACTTTTAAGATGTGTAAAATTTAGTAACTACTCACATTATAGACTTTTTTTGGTATATGTCTATCATTTTGAAATGAGATTTTTCAAAGCAACAGTGATTCATCACACTGAAATAGGACTCTACAGCTCAAAATGCCAAGAACTATATCCTGTGTTATATATGCATATTAGAGAACATCTTAAAAGTTTGTAGCTGTTAGTTTTTAGTTTATGCATGTAGCTCAGTAGCCTAACAAGTTGACAACTTTCCTGTCTCTCTGTGTGAATCACTGTAGTTGAAATTGTACTAAAGTATCAGAAGTAGCCTTTACTGTAAAATGTTAAATAGCACCAATATTACTAGAAAGTAAAGTGAAACATTAATAGGAATGCAGACACAGGTTTAATTTCTAACTACTAGAAAGAAAGCATCTCCTAGACCAAATAATATTTAGATATGAATTATTTTAAAAGCACAACCAGATAAATGTCAGTCATAAATATTTCAGATTTTTCTCGGAAAATTTAGAAAAGAAAGCTTTGTGTATTGCTCTTTTATATTTTACTTTCAGAGAAGATATATAAATGCTTACATAATCAAAACAGTGCAATCTTACCAATGAAGTTTACCTTGTGGGAACTAAATTTACTTATTTCATATATTAGTTCAACAACATAAATATAATAAAAATGCTTTTAAGCAATCTGATGAGAGCAACATTTATATTAAGTACAAAATATACAGTAAAATGAAACATCTTGTTAAATAGGCCTGTAGAAAAACAATAAAGGAATACATTTTCAAGAATCTACTTTCACATTTATTTGTTTTATTGTATCTGATAGTTACTACAATCACGGTGTGCTTTTATTACTGCAATTTCCAGGATCATTGTATATTCTAAGTTTACTAGTGACTATATCTGTAAAGGTAATTTAAAAAGGTTTACTCCTAAAGTAAAAACAAACACACAAATAAGAAATCTCATTTTTTATGGGAAGTTGTGCATAAAACTATTGTAGTGTTTTGATAGCAATGTCCCTCAATTATTATAAATTCATCATTATAAAATGTGTACTATTGTACTAAAGCAAAAACTGTCTGCCTTTAAATCTAAGTGTTGTCAACTTACGGTATAATTCTGGTTACAAAGTTAGGTATGAAATCTTTGGCTATTAATTAGAAAAGCATTATTTGAAAAGATCTGCCAATAAACATTTCTAAATGTGGTTGCTCATCTTAATAGTTTTCTTAATTAGAACAGCTAGGAAATGAAGAGAACAGTGGTGCTTTTATGTTATAACAACAAAGAAGTATTACAGTATCCAAATCTCCAGACTTGGGGTCCAAGTATTCAGTCCTGGCTCAGTTGCAGGCTGACAGAAGAGAAGCTTCGTCCTATGCTCGTACACAATGGAGCAACGATAGCGTCTGTCACACTCTTCCATATTGTCTGCACCGAAGGCAGAACCATTAGGCAGGTCTTTACAAAAGGCATTATAATCCTGGAATGAAGGAAGTGAGATGTGTGAGGATTGTTGCTGTTACCAATTAAGGTCTCTGACTCTTTAAAATGTGTGAAAAGATACAATAATGACCCAATTCACTTAAATTTGGTTGAGTGTTTGAAACAAATAAATAAACAGTGATCACTGATAATGATTTGGAATTTTTGTCCCCCTGACTCTCATGTTGAAATGTAGTCCCCAGTGTTGGAGATGGCGCTGAGTGGGAATAATTGGATCATGGGGGTAGATCCCTTATGAATAGCTTAGTGCCATCCCCTTGGGAATGTGAGTTCTCACTCTGTTAGTTTGCATGAGATCTGGTTATTTAAAAGGGTCTGGGACCTCCCCACTTCTCTCTCTTGCTCCCTTTCTTGCCACGTGACGTGGCTGCTCCTCCTTCACCTTCCACCATGAGTGGAAGCTTCCTGAGGTCCTTGCCTAAAGTAGATGCTGGCACTGTGCTTCCTACACAGCCTGCAGAACTGTGAGCAAAAATAAAGCCCTTTTCTTTATAAATTACCCACTCTCGGGCATTCCTTCATAGTAATGCAAATGGACTAACACAACCAATTTAGTGATAAGATGCACAAAAGATATGTTGCTTAAAAAATATAGTCATGTAGATAATAAATACTAATATTCTTTCTATTGGTGGCATGCTATCTGAAACAGTAAAACAAACAGAAATAAAAGCATATCTTTATCTACCTGGTCTCTGCCAGTTAACATTAACCTGCTTAAGTCTTCACATTTCCCTGAGGTTTTACTTCCTGATTGCCTTTCCTGTTGCCTCAGTCTGCTTCCCTTTTCCTGGACCAGGCTGGATCGGATACTCCCTCATTGTATTTCTAAAGTGAAATACTGAAACAAACTTCTTAATCTTCACATGTATCAAAAGGTATCATAAATAGATGCTACATTTCTGTCTTTCCTACTAGAGTTTAAGTTTTTTTAAACAGTGAGGCCATCCTTGACCTTTAGTAAATGTTTGGGCTAACATAAATTTATCATTCTTTTATGCCTTATGTTATTAACTATGCTTTATATTTTTAATTTTTCACAGTAATCACACACATTGAAAAGGGCTGTATGATATAGTTGAAAGAGTGATGCAATTGATGTTAGAACTTATTTTATTTATTTATTTTTAATTTTTTTTCTTTCATAAAGATGGGGTTTCACCATGTTGGTCAGGCTGGTCTTGAACATCCGACCTCAGGTGATCCGCCTGCCTTGGCCTCCAGAGTGCTTGGATTACAGGTGTGAGCCACCACGCCCGGCTGATGTTAGAACTTTTACACAAGGAAACTAGTCTATCCTGAAATTGTCATTTTTTGTATGTTTGTTCCTAACATAGCTGTATATCCTTTTAGTCCCCAGGATGGTTAATTTTATATGTAATTCTCTAAATAATGTTCTCTATTGTAGTAATGTCCTCTGAGCACAGTAGCTGTGAGACTTTCAGGCACTGCTGCTAGCCTCAATGAAAGTTTTATTATTCCCTGGGTTGGCATAAGGGAGCAGGTTGATTTTGTTGGCTTGCTATTAAAATGTGACTTAAGTGAAAGTCTGCTGTACTTAGCCCAAAGTAAAGGAAATATTAGGTAGCTTTTGGATTGATATATTCATAGAATACAGAATTATTCATATTGACTGTCTCTACAAATTATATTTGTGTTATGTTTCAAGTGCTAAATACATGAAGCACTTTTATATAAGAAAATTACTGCATGTTTCAGAGATAAATAGCCGAATAGAAACCTAAATGATGGCAACTTTTGACTTCTTATTCCATTATATTTCTCACTTGATGTGTGGCCTTGGGCATGTTGCTACAAATTAAAGTGACAACAGGTCATCTCCCAGAACTGGCTATGAGGATTGACATTTATTATGCAACCCTGAAATGCCCATATGATGCTGTCATTATAATGTATAATAAATAGACCTATTTTGAAGCCAGAATATATAAGGAATATAACTATAACAAATAAACTCAAATTGGCCTACTAAAAGGCTGAAGTTAAGATCAGAAAGTTTCCTAACCAAATCCATTTCACTTAGAATACAATTCTTAGTTTTCTTTTCTTTTCTTTGTCTTTCTGTCTTTTTTTTTTTTTTTTTTTTTGAGACAAGGTCTCACTCTGTTTGTTGCCCAGGCTAGAGTGCAGTGATGTGATCTTGGCTCACTGCAACCTCTGCCTCCCAGGTTCAAGTGAGTCTCCTGCCTCAGCCTCCCTGAGTAGCTGGGATTACAGGCATTTGCCACTATGCTTGGCTAAATTTTTGTATTTTTAGTAGAGATAGAGTTTCACCAGTTGGCCAAGCTGGTCTCAAACTCTGACCTCAAGTGATCTGCTCACCTTGGCCTCCCAAAGTGCTGGGATTACAGGGGAAAGCCACTGCTCCCAGCCTGAATACAATGTACTTTCTATTCTTCCTTAGACCAATACATTTTCTATCTCTATGACTCCTTAGATCTCTGCGTTCTAAAAGGGAATTAAGCACATGTCAAAAGCAAATCTTCTTGTTCAGCAAAGCAGTTACCCTCATTCGAGGAGTTCAGTTTATAGGATGTGGTTAACTCACTTGGATTTTATTTTCGTTAACTTGTGTGCCCTCATTTGATCCTCTGATAAGTTTAATTAAGTTCGATCCTCTGATCAAACTTAAGTTGGGTTCTCAACATCTAACTTCTGAAACTAGTTTAACTTCTGAAACTCCAGGCAGTTCTCACTGACCCAAAATTTGGTTGAGGCTCAACGTGGCCAAACACTTCTTAAGTAAATTTTATAATCTATAAGAATATATATTCCTCCATTGTATAAAAGGCCATAGGACAGAGGCTTTTATTTAGTGCTTTATTAATTGTAGTGTCATGTAGATTGCAATCATAGCAATTTGCTGTATGAAAAATGTCTTCTAGAAATGAGATTGCTACTCTTGTATTTCCATTAGCTGGGCATTTGTTTGGTTTGCATCCCAGCAAAAATAAGGGATATGAGTGCTCCAGTCACATTTCTTTGGTTTATGATCCACTTATGACCAATAACCTGTGTTTAACAAATAGCAGCTATCTCTATCTGACTGTGTATGGAATCAAACTAATTCACTGATCCCTAATGGATGGTACTTCTGGTCTAGGATTCGACACCATGAGACTTCTGTGTTTTATTGTTGTTTTTTGTTTAAAGATCTAAAGTCAGACCTGTTTTAATATTGTGACTTGGTTCAAAGTTCCCTTTCTGCATATTTTCATAGCTTTGGTTACCACTAACTTTTTGGTAAAATGATACACAAGCCCCTGCTTTAAAATATATATATATATAAATATGAATAAAAAAAAAAGCTTGCCCAAATGTGTTTGCAATTCTGTAAGGCCTGTCCTTGATATGGTCTTATCATGTCATGGGAATGCAATCTGTTGATAATAAACCTATTTTATCAAGGCATAAGATAACTTTTAAGTATTCTTGTTTGAAATGACTCCTCTACTGGCAATCAATGCTGCCTGGTGACAAATGTCTGACAGTTAAATATTACTGCCCCACAAAAATATAATTAAAAAAAAAACAAGCTGAAGTTAAATAATACATTTTATGTGGTTAAAAAAAGGTGTGTTGATGATTCACCAAATGAAGCACTATACAAAAACACCTCCCATTCTCAGAAGAGCCAGTGACCGGGAGAGAGGCATTTCTTGGTTAATTGTAGTTTTACTCATATCTTTCCACCATTTAGTAATTGAGCAACTTTAAAAAAAAATTATTTCACAAAAGCTTTAGGAAGCCTAGCTTTATTGACTATAAATGTGGTACTTCACATTTCCTAACAGCTTCGTAGCCAGTATTTCACAATACGCTATGCGGTCATTCAGTTTTTCACATTTTTGAAAGTGAGAAAACTGACATAGAGTTTAGATGACTACTTTCAGTTAATTGAGAATCCCTAATCTTATGTGGCAACTTAGGCATCTTAAAAAAAATTCATGTGCAAATGTCAGAATATAACTATCCATTTGCCCTTCGTGAAGCTGATCACATACAAAAGCAAACGTTTTCATTTCTCTGGCAATCTTGTCATCTTTAACATAGCTTAATTGTTTACAGCCTTTAGTGATCAAATTAAATTGGTGTTCTTTGCGTATCCTTTACTTATGTGGTGAATTTTCATTTATCCTTTAAAAGTCTTTTGTGACTCCCCTCTTCAAAGCTTTGTCTATTCTCTCTTTGTCAGTTGACTGTGTTTTCTCAGTGTCCATCTCTGTACCTAGTCAGCTGCCCTGATAGGCTGAGTAAGCTGAAGGCAGACCCTATCTCTCATTCATCCTGGCCCAGTGCCCAGCACAAACTAAGCACTCAATAAATTTAGTTTGTTGAACTAACTAGCTAGCTACCCGACTAAAGAAATTAAGATTCAGATGGTGTAGAGGAATAAAGGATAATTGGGTAAATTCTAACAATGAACACGGAGCATGTATCAGGGTGGGGCAATATCATATAAACTGTAAGAGAGACACGGAGGTACCTTGGGTTATACCTTTCACCATGACTACCCTGAAGCACTAGCGTGACAACTGTTGTGATACTGGGGATGATCTGAATATCCTTCCTCTCAAAGTGGATATCTTCTTTTCCTATTTATTTATTTATTTATTTTTTGAGACGAAGTCTCACACTGTTGCCCGAGTGGGAGTGCAGTGGCACGATCATGGCTCACTGCAAACTCTGCCTCCTGGGTTCAAGCGATTCTCCTGCCTCAGCCTCCTGAGTAGCTGGGATTACAGGCGCGTGCCACTATTCCTGGCTTTTTTTTTTTTTTGTATTTTTAGTAGAGATGGGGTTTCACTATGTTGACTAGACTTGTCTCAAACTCCTGACCTCGTGATCTGCCCACTTTGGCCTCCCAAAGTGCTGGGATTACAGGTGTGAGCCACCGCACCCGGTCAAAGTGGTTATTTTCTAAAACAACAACATTTATTGGTAACATATGACATTTTCCTTAAAAAATTTCAAAAGATGTTTAAGAACGTTCTCTACAGTTTAGGACATATTTTGAGTGTGAATAAAGTTACTCAAAACATCCTATCGCTATCCAGTGGGCTTCCATATTTCTTTTCTCTTTAACTAGATGCCACTCCTATTTGTGTCTCATCAGTGAAAAAGTAGTTTGGAGGCCTTCTCATTCATTACCCTCAACTGGAGTTTTCATTTGTTTGTATTGGGGGATCCTCGCCTTAACTGCACACATCTCCCTTTCCTCTGAGTCCCAGCCTTGCCATCTACCAGGGGCAAAGTTGAAGCAGCCCCTCCACAGCACTGCTTAACCAGGTATGACAACCCCGTCCAATTCTGCTGTCAGCGGCATTCTGCTCAGAGATCACCCTTGTTTTACCCCAAGCACAGGTAGAGACTAAATAAAAGGCAATGAAAAAAAGAAGAGCCCTGCCCAGAACCGCAGGCACGAGTCACAACAGGGCCTTGAGAACAGCCTGTGGCAGGAAGCATGGGTTCCAGGTACCCGCCTCCACACTCAGCCCCAGCCTGTGTTTGTAAGGAAAATCACACCCCAGGAAAGACCGACATTCTTTCTCCTGTTGAAACTCCAAGCCCAAACTGTTACTCTAAAGGAAGCGCATTGCCTTTCAAGGCCTTCTAGTTCTTCCTACTAGATGCGGGTTCCTCCTCCAGCCGCCGGCTTGGGGGAAGGGGAGGGCAAGGGCAGGGTGCAGGTGGCAGAGAACATGCCCATGTTTCAGAAAGCCGATCCCACCCGGTGTGCCCCGTCTCACCAGATGTGCAGGCAGCTGAGGGTGGCAAAGAGAATTCCCGCAAGGAAGGCCAGGGGGATGGCCAGGAACACCGTCAGGAACTTGTACATTACGTATTTGCTGATTTCAAAGAGGGCATGGCTGCAGATCCACACTTTGTCAAAGGAGTGCGTAGTCACCGGCTCTGCGATCACATCCTCGAAGCCCAGCTGCGGAGACAGGATGCAGGGACCCCGAGCTGTCAGCCCACCTGCCGCCCCGGGAACCGGGAGCGCTCTGGGCGGGGGAAGCAGGAGGGAAGGACGAGCCAGGGCGTCCCCCTCATCTCTTAGGGTCACGGTGGGTGCACAGAAATCTGGCTAAGCATTCCTAGCTACGCAGGCGGCCCAGTGGCGGGTGGGACCGGGAAAGGGTATGGGTCTCAGACGCCGAGGGGCCGACGCGGTGGCGAATGTGGGGCGGGGCTGAGGGGCGCCCGCACCTCCCGGCCGCGGCGGGGTCTTGGGTTTGCCTGCCCCGGGCATCACCTTGAGATGGGAGTTGAGCTGGTGGGGATCCCGGTCCTGGCCAGAGTCCGCGAACTTCTCGGGGTCGGCGTACTCGAGGCCGCTGTGGTGGCTGTAGGAGTCGTCGTCCATGAAGAGCTGCACGTCCGTCTTCTCCGTCTCCAGCCCCATCGCGGCCTCGGTGCGCGGCCGCTGCAGCCCGGCTGGCGCGGTGCTGCTCCCGATCCGAGCGGCCTCCCCTTCCCGTCACGCCCGGCCCCGCCCCGCCTCGCCTCGCCCCGCGCGGCCCAGGCGGCAGCCGCTTCCCGCTGCGGACTCTAGCTCCCGGCGCGGCCGCCCCGAGCCCCGCCCCGGCGCCCTGCGGCCCCTCCCCGCCCGCCTCCCCGGCCGGGGTGCAGGGAACCGTCCTCACGAGTCACAGCCCAGGCCCTGCTGAGGGCGGAGACGCGCACGGCTGGGACAAGGAGGGCCTCCTGGTCACCCTGCTAGGCGCCCGGACGCTGTTGCCTTAGAGCTGGCTGGTCGTCCCGGGGATGACGACCGCCTTCTGGGAGGTGGGGAGCCTTGTGGTTAGGAGCGCGGGGTGCAGAAGCAGGTCTGGGCTCATCTCCGCTGTGTTTGCCCTGTGTGCTGCGGCTCACGGTGCTGGTATTGAGCCTCTGGGAACCTCAGCTGCCTCTTTTGCAAAATGGGAGCTGTGGCACCTGCTTCATAGGTGTCCTGCGAGTATTAAATGTTAATTTCATGTAAAATTCTAACACACATGGCCCATGGTCGTAACACACAGTAATAAACTTCCAGTCAACGTTGCTGCTGCTGCTGTAAAGAGAGGTAAGGAGCCACAACGTACCAGAGTGCCAGGTGACCTGCAAGCTCGTTGCTATCTCAGTGCCCTCAGCGGTGTGAGCTTGCTGGAGACACGGTGTGCATGTGGAGTTGGGTAGGCCAACGCCCTGGTCCTAGAGTTTGTGCCTTCAGGTCCCGAAGGATGAGGGAAAATCCGATTTTTTTTACTTCCTAAATTATACCTTTTTCTCTTTTCTTTTCTTTTCTTTTTTTGACGGAGTTTCGCTCTCGTGCAATGGAGCGATCTTGACTCATCGAAGCTTCCGCCTCCCGAGTTCAAGCGATTCTCTTGCCTCAGCCTCCCAGGTAGCTGGGATTGCAGGCATGCACCACCACACCCAGCTAAGTTTGTGTTTTTAGTAGAGACAGGGTTTCTCCATGTTGGTCAGGCTGGTCTCAAACTCCTGACCTCAGGTAATCCGCCTGCCTCAGCCTCCCAAAGTGCTGGGATTACAGGAATGACCTAACGCACCCGACCTACATCTTTTAATTATTCTTTGAACCAGACTCTGTTAACAAAGATTCAGGAACCTCTAAGATGCAGTCACATCTGTGATTATCTTGTAGGAAACAAGTAAACAGAATCCTAGCAAAAAGCCACATTGCAATGGATGAATCAGCCTGCTGACCACTCACGCAAAGGTTTTCAGAAGGGAGTGGTTTGCATGTTCATAAAGGGCTTTAGGGTCTGGTAGATTTATATGTGTGTTTGGGGAGGAAGGCCAGTTAGTGAAAATTTGCCAAAAGCAAAACAATGAGAACTAGGCTTCAGGTGCAGGTTGCTCAGAGCTCAAAGTAGGCATGTAGTAAGCGCTGCTGGATAAAGTGTATTTGGAGCTTGTTGAACATATCAAATCCCCTTATGTGAACGGGATTTGAAGAATTACTTCTTCTGAAAGAAAAAAGATCATTTTTGAAACAGTAAAAATTACAGAAATAAAAAAGAACAGGAACCGAATGAGAAAAATGTTTTAGGAGAGAAAAGTTCAATATTTTTAACAATTAAATAAAAGATTTCCCTGCTGCTACCTCAGTATATGAATAGAGGGTTAAAGGGTTGAATCTCATGGCTATGGAGCCCCTGCTCTCCCAGACACACCCTTCTTACCCATTCTTTTCTTTTTTACTTATTTTTCCCATTTTAATTTACGTTCAATCAATTACAAAGTGATGACTTAGACATGCTACTCATTACATTTTCTGCACTTATCCATCTTGTCCATTCTCCCAATGAGAATTGGAACTCTTCTAGAATTGTTGCCCAACTACTGTTTATTAAAGTGAATAGAAGACATGAATCATTATGGGAATTCATAATATCAACTGCGGAGAACTGGAATAAAAGAGAGAATTTACAGCCAGATACCATTTTATAAACATTAATTTTCTCAAAATTATAATCCCAGATTTCAAGGTCTCACCCAAAGAAGAAAGTCACTCCCATAGTACAAGAGTGGGCTTATATGGTGGGTAAAAAATCTGACACTAGCACATCTCACTTTGTTATTATTTGTCCTCTGATTACATTTACATTTCCCATAAGATTATTAGGACATTTGAAAGTTATCACAAATAATTGAGTTGTTTTCAGGAAGTGGCCAAGTGAATGATTTAGATGATAGATTCATTTGTAAAATGATAGATATTTAAGAAAGGTGTCTCTAAAACCCATCTAAATGAAACCGGTGTAGATTTGTTGTATGCAGCATAGAACTTGAAAGAGGAGGATTCATTCATTCATCCATTTGCAAATTTTTATTGAACAATCTCCTCCCCCATGGGTCAGATCTAGTGAGATTCTTATTTTGATGAAATTCTTGTCCATTTCATCATTTTAATACGTAAGTTGTTTTGAGAGAAGCTATAAAAATGATTTTGCTTATCCTGTTGGTCAGTGTTTAGATAATGCTTGTGCTATGGTTTGGATCTGTGTCCCTACTGGAATCTCATGTGGAACTGTAATCCCCAGTGTTGGAGGTGGGGCTTGGTGGGAGGTGATTGGATCATGGGGGCAGAGTTCTTAGGAATGGTTTAGCAACACTCTCCCCACTGCCAACCCCCACATCCCCATCCCTGCTGTCACACAGTTGGTGCTGTATAGTGAGTGAGTTCTCATGAGGTCTTGTCCTTCAAAAGTGTGGCACCTCCCCCTCACCTTTCTTTGGCTCCTTCTGCAACCATGTGAAGTGCTGCTCCCCGTTTGCCTTCCACCATGGTTGTAAGTAAGTTTCCTGAGGCTTCCCCAGAACCTGAGCAGATGCCATCATAATGCTTCCTATATAGGCAGTGGAACTGTGAGCCAACTAAATCTCTTTTCATTATAAATTACACAATCTCAGGTATTTTTTATAGCAATGTGAGAACAGACCAATATAGTTAGCTACTGTTTTTCTCAAGGGGCTTAAACCAGAGTGATTCCCACAGCAGTGGCATCTGTCCTTATGAACATAACGGAAAATTTACCAGGAAAGGGAAAACAAAAGGAGATGGGTGGGTGCTAAATGGCTGAGCACATTCTTGTATCTTCAGGACCACAGGAATACTCTCCAATAAGCACCTCCTACACACTTTAATTGCCCTGTAATCCAGAGAAATTAAAAAATTTATAATAAATTCATATTGGTGCATTTATCTTCTGTTATTACGTATCATAGCTTCTAATAAGAGGGCTGTTTTAGATGGTGTATATTTTAGAAATAACAATATGATACTAGATTAGAATTTGTGACAAGGATAATTTATAACCATTTTGTTCCTCGCTTCTTTCAGCATAGTGTCAATGGAAGAAGTTTATTTTTCTAGTGCACTAAAAATTGTATGGCAATGCTCTTATGAATAAAAATATCTAATTTTTTTCCCTTCAGCTTTTTTTCAAATCACAAATGTGTCATATTTTTTTCCCTGTATAACTCATATACAATTTTAGTCAGGGTCTGTTTTTCAAACTGCCTTTGAGTAAATTTGTATGAATGAAAATGCAGTAATAACTTCTTGATCCCACCATATGTTTTAATAATATTTAAAGCATTCCGATTAGACCAGGGTTTCTCAATCTTAACTCTATCGACATTTTGGGCCAGATCATTTTTCCTTGTGAGAGGCTGTCCAATGCATCGTAGGATGTTTAGCAATATCCCTGGCATCTACCCACTAGATACCAATAACACTTCAGTCATGACAACCAAAATGTTTCCACATGTTGCCAAATGTCCCCTGGGGGACAACATCACCTTTCCCCTTCTTTCCCAGGCTGAGAACCACTGAATAAGACAATGTTGAAACAGTGTTGTGTGAATTAGAAAAATTAAGTTCCAGCTCTTCACTTAAAAATCCATGCTTAAGAGAAATCTCAGAATTGTATTACCAATGTATTAGAAACTCCAGGGCTAGGCCTGGCACAGTGGCTAACACCTATAATCCCATCTCTCTAGGCAGCTGAGGAGGGAGAATCAGCCAGCCTGGGAAGCACCCGTGA
Organism: Aotus nancymaae; assembly: GCF_030222135.1. Lineage (NCBI taxonomy): Eukaryota > Metazoa > Chordata > Mammalia > Primates > Aotidae > Aotus > Aotus nancymaae. Next base: position 39,986,226 of record NW_026988413.1, read on the forward strand.
GACCATTCTCTACAAAAAATAAAAAGAAACTAGCCAGGTGTAGAGACAGAGGCCTGTATTCCTAGCTACTACAAGAGGATTTCCTGAGCCCAGGAGTTTGAGGTTATAGACAGGAGTTTGAGGGCCTAGAACAAGGTCCTGTCTTAAAAAAAAAAAAGAAATAAACTCCATATCTTTTTGAAATTAAACTTAAGAATATTTGTTTGTCATCTAAAATGTTCAGAAGAATCCATTATCATTGAATAGTTGCAAATTTTTCAATATAATGTTGGTATTGATTAATGAATAGATATTAGCCCCCCACCCCTTTCCCCCAGAGATCAAAAGGAAGCAACTAGCAAGCCCTCAAGCCCTGTCTACCTTGCCTGGCCTCCTATACTTTTCACACAAAGGCTAGGATTGTTTAAATGATTATTATCTGGAAAAACATAGACTTGGGACTTCTTGACTTATAAGATTCCATCTTAAAGCTATAAAATTCAGTGATTTTTCCAACCTGACCAATATGATGAAACCCTGTTTCTACTAAAAATACAACAACAACAAAAATTAGCTGGGCATGGTGGTGCACACCTGTAATCCCAGCTACTCAGGAGGCTGAGGCAGGAGAATTGCTTGAACCCAGGAGGCGGAGGTTGCGGTAAGCTGAGGTTGCGCTACTGCACTCCAGGCTGGGAGACAGAGTGAGACTCTGTCTCAGAAAAAAAAAAAAAAATCAGTGATTTTTGACAATCTTCAGCAACTGAATAGCATTTGCAAGTTTTAAATGACCTTGACTTAGACATCCATGGGCTTGTTAGTGGGACAGTCAGGCAGTTGCTTACCAGGTTCTTTAAGCATTCCCTCCTAGGCTTGCTTACTGTTAGCAAGGACAAACCTGCAGAAGGACCTGCTGTTTCCTGCATAAGCCACTTTCTCTGTGGCTTTACAGAAACTATTCCTTGCGTAACTCCTGTCCCCTACTCCTTCTTTATCAATGCATCTTTTTTTTTTTTTTTTTTTTTTTTTTTGAGACGGAGTTTCGTTCTTGTTACCCAGGCTGGAGTGCAATGGCGCAATCTCGGTTCACCGCAACCTCCGCCTCCTGGGTTCAGGCAATTCTCCTGCCTCAGCCTCCCGAGTAGCTGGGACTACAGGCACGCGCCACCACGCCCAGCTAATTTTTTGTATTTTTAGTAGAGACGGGGTTTCACCATGTTGACCAGGATGGTCTTGATCTCTTGACCTCGTGATCCACCCGCCTCGGCCTCCCAAAGTGCTGGGATTACAGGCTTGAGCCACCGTGCCCGGCCTCAATGCATCTTTTAATTTCCTTCCTCTACCCTCCAACTCACCCTCCACCCTCCAACTATCTGCCCCCTCTTCCAGCTGTTCCCCCCACAACCCCCAATACAGAGGACATCTTCTCCATATAAAAGTTTAAAGAACAGATAAAAAATGTCTGCTGTTAAAGTTAGTCAATAATCAACTTTGAGGAGTGGTGCCAGATGGTTGCATGGTATTTAATAAAAGTTTCTTCACTTTTTTCCCCCGATTTACCACTTGTCTTTTCGTTCACAATTTGTGTAAAATAAGTCTTGCACCAGTGAACCAGGGAACTTTTAGCTTAATATTAAGACACAGTAGCTTGTCGGTAATTGTTGCAAGCTCGATCTCCTGACTGCTTCAAACAGCACTTTCTCTGGTCAAAACCTCTCTTCATACACAAGAATTTCCAGAATTAACTTTTGTTTTGGAATGCCTGGCTATTGGAAATAACTGAGGAAGAAGGTACTCTTGAAAAAATCTGTATTCACAATTAGAGCTGATAGGATAGGTCATTTCATTGTCATTCAAAACAATGTACGACAATTAATTTTAGATTTATTTTATCCTGTGTTCCATAGGTAAAGGATGTTCCTGTTTAATCTTTTGAGTATCCCATTGATTTCTGATATACTGTATATATAAATGTGACAACTCCATAGGACTTTGATATTTTATTTCTCCAGAACATGAAACGGGCACTAATTTTGTTGTGCACTAACTGTTAAGTTAAACTCTCAATAAGTACAACTTCCTCTATGTTCAGGTGGGAATATCATTTCTGCAAAGCTGCAGAGTTAAATATTTTCCATATACCAACTGAAATGTGCACAGCAAGATTATTAGTTGCTAAAACAACGGACCTAAAGGTTGTTTTATTGATTTGGGATTTGATTTCGGACAAAAAAAATTATTATAGCTCAGTTTGAAGCCTTTGTGTTCCCTAATCTTTTTTCCTTTTACAAATGTTATTCTATTTTCATTTAGAGTTAATGCAAATTTTAAAAAATAGCACAGCTAATCTACTACGTTAGCCAAGAGAAAAAAATGAGAAGACTTTTTTTAAAAAAAAAACAAAAACGAGTTTTACCCTCATTGCATATTTCCAATACAAAAAAAAGAACAAAAGTACCGAATGCCTTCCACCTGGGTCTTGTAAATTATGGCTTTGGTGTCTATCAGGTTACTTTTAATGCTTGAAAGAATCATTTATGAGTAAAGAGCAAAGGGAATCCAACTGCACAAAGCAGATGGAAGACTGGGATGCTGCCAAGGGGCTGGGCAGAAGAATTTTTAGATTAGATTTTCCTAACATTAAATATCTGGGAAGATTTTTGTTTCCAGAGAGTTTACTAAAAAAACAGTTAGTCTATTTCTGTTCTGTGGCTACACAAAACTGTAAGGCAGATTTCTACAATACATGAAGGCATCAAATAGGCAATTTAGATGTCTATATCTACTCTTTCTGGGCCACTGAAGCCCATTGAGACCCTCAGTGTCTGCCAACTGCTTATTAAATCTCGGTTTCTTGTTTAGAACAGCCTGAAGATTGGATCTACAGGTAATTAATAAAGAAGGTACTCTATTAAATACATTATAAACAAGACTGTTGACATTCTTGAGTGTCTGAATGAAGTAATTCTTCTCCAGTTAAACAATTAATAAATGGGTAAATGTCTTATTTCCAAAACAATTTTAGTAGATGTTCGCATTTTCTTTTAAAAAAATGAGGAAGAGTAGAATCCTTCATAGCATTTGGATAGTCTCATCATGCTAACCTTGAAAGAAATAATATTTTACTAAAATATGCACTATTTTCTATAACATCTGTATTTATGTTACCATTTCACTTTTGGGAAATGATAATTATTTGCCAAATAGACAGAATGATCCCCCCAGCCCCACTGCTTCATAAGTGAATGTATATAAAATTCTGCTTGTCACTTGTTGTCTATCTATATACATTCATATAATTACACATGGTACTAAAAAGTATGCCTTTTTACCTTTTAAAAAGTATTGCGGTCATTGGAAACTCTTGGATAAACAAGTCACTGGAAATAAACTTAGATAGTAAAACACTGTGGTCCTGAAAATCTGCACACTACTTTATTTGGAAATAGTAGAATTTGCAGAATGTTGCTATAAAGGGCATGCTACTCAAATTACTTGGTTCTGAAGACTTTTACTATGAAAGCAAACTATTTTCTGAAGGAGTAGAGCACAAATAGCTAAATGTTTGGAGCAAAAAATAGAGTTATTATATTATCATTTTGTAAAATCCTTTCCAATTTCACCGTGTGTATTGCACGTAATGTTTAAAAAATCATGTACCACGAAAAATGAGAGATGTCAAATGAGTGACTGATAGGTTTAAATTATTTATAACTATAGAATGTTGACTATTTTCTACAGTTGGGCTGTTCTTTAGAAAAAGAATAAAATTCAGGAAATTTTTTTCGCAATAGGGAGATGTTTCAGGATATTAAAATCTGCTTTAGAAGATGACGTTCCTGTTACAAATCTTATTTTCCCCTAAATTTCTTCAGTGTTTACTTGTTAGTTTGTCTTTTTCTGCCAGGGAAAGTGTCTGATGATATAAATGTTTCCCTTTCTTCCCCTTTCTCCTGCTCCTTCCTCTCTGCTTCTTGCATTTTTGTTTTCTTTCTTTTCAAAATAATTGCTTGTTCATTCATAACATCTCAGAGTTGGGAAGAACTTAGAGACTCTAGACCAATGATCCACTTGTCCATGAATCTTCCAAGTGGCCACACAGGCTCTGCTGGAATATTTTGGCAACAGAGAATTACTTTATTAAGCAACTCAAATATCATTGTTAGAAAATTCTGTGTTATTTTGTGTTAGGATTTATTTAACTGATTATCTATCTATCTATCTATCTATCTATCTATCTATCTATCTATCTATCTGCCTACCTACCTACCTACCTACCTACCTACCTGCCTATCTGCCTACCTACCTACCTATCATCTCAACTTAATTCTGCCTTTTGTAGTTTTCTTAAGAAAAAATGTTAAATGTCAGCCCTTGAAGTGTTTGAAGGTAGTTTTTAATCACCATTCGCTCTCCCCACTTTTTGTCTTTTCCAGCTAAGCAGCTCCATTTCTTTCAGTTGTTTTTCATGTGTCACTGTTTCCAAATGTTTCTTTTAATTTTCTTTTTCCCTGAACCTATTCCCATATCTTGTGACACTTGGTCTGGGGACAGAACAGTAAAGAATAAAATAAGAAAACTGTATTACCTTCTTTTTATTGATCTGTACACTGTTTTTTTTTTTTTTTCCTGCTGTATCTTATTGTTGAATCAAATGCATCTCATTTGAAATTAAATTTTTAAATCTTTTGTATTTTGGCTAGGTCGCACTGCTAGTATGAAGTAATTGATGATTTGAACCTAAGGTAATTAATTATTCCTACTATATTTTCTCATGCTTTGAGTTTCCTTTTACACTGTTTTCTGTGTATTACTTCACTGTTAATGTGTGGGTTTGTTTACACCTCTATTTATGGTCACTGATAAAATGTTGAAGGGTTGAAAACAGACTTATGAAGCATTCCAATTTAATGGCTATAAATACCATCTGTATACTGACAAGTTCTAAATTTATTGTTCTAACTGTGCCTGTTTTCAAGCTTTGAATTGGTATATCCTGCTGACAACTTTGATATTTCAAATTTCCTATGTCCCAAAACATGCCTCTGGATTTCCGTCCTCAAATCTGACAATTCTGTGATCACACAATCAGTCAACCTCAAACCCTACGTGTCAGCTTTAATTTCTCTATTTCCCTCATTACTTTTCCCATGAGGTCTGTTCTACCTTCAAAATCAGTGCTTTGACCCTCTCCCTTTTCACTGCTCCTCCCTGGTCTAAGTTCAGATCTCACTTGAGCAACCTCAACAGGATCCGTGTTTGGATGTTTATTCCCACTCTTCTCTCATACGTTACTTTATCTACAGAGTAGACAAAGAAGCTTTAAAGGATGCACAATTTAATAAATATTCTTGTTAGGGGGTAATACATATACATACACACAGAAAAGTGATAAATCATAAGTATACAACCCAATGATCACAAGGAAAGCATGCCTTATAAGTTTCACTCAGATCAAGAAATAGAACATTATCAGACCTCAGGAGCCTATCTCTGTCACCACCTGCATCCTCCTCCCCAAAAGTAACTACCGTCCTAAACTTTAACATCATGTATTAGATTTGCCTGTTTTAAATTTTTTTGTAAAGAGAATCATACATATTACTCTCTTATTGTGTCTAGTTCATTTTCGTAAACATGACTGTGAGATTCATCCAAGTTCTAAGTAGGAGTGGTTCTTTCATCTTCATTTCATCTTATTCTTGGTTTTTGGACATGGTGTTTTATTGTATGAGTAAGCCAAAATTTTTTCATTCATTCTAATGTTGATGGAATATGGACCATTTCCTGTTTGGGGCTGCTATGAATAATACTACTCTGAACACTTCTAAATATGTGTCTTGGGGTAGATGTATAAACGTTTCTGTTGAGTTTATATCTAAGAAAAGATTTGAGGCATTAAAGGGTAAATATACGTTGGGCAATAGTAGTTACTGCCATATTGGAAAGTGATTACATCAATTTACACTCCCACCAGCAGTGAATGAGAATTACAGTTGCATTTTCACTATGTGTATATAAAACTTTGATTTTGAATAGCAAAAACAAAAAAAATTATCTAAAAAATAGATATTCAACAAGAGTAGAAGAAAATGTTGAGGTTGGCAATGTCTACAGTAAAAGGTGACAAATCTCTGCTGTCATTTTAAAGTTATGAGTTAGTGAAAAGCATAATTGGGTACTGGTTTGAAACCGATATTCTTTCCAAGAGGTGGGTCCCTGGCAAACACACACTCATAGGAAAACACAAAGGCCGAAACAATCAAACTTGCTAAAATATCTCTTTGGGGAATGAAAAATGCACTCTTATCCACTCCACTTGTTTCCTAGGAAAAAACATCAAATGCTGGAGAAAATATCTTGTTTTTCCAAACTGCCTTTTTTTAAAAAAATTGTAATTTAGGTTCTGGGGTACATGTGCAGATCATGCAGGATTGTTGCATAGGTACCTACATGGCAAGGTGGTTTGCTGCCTTCATCCCCCCATCACCTATATCTGGCATTTCTCCTCTCATTATCCCTCCCCATCCTCCCCACCCAGCTGTCCCTCCCCTAACCCCCCAACTGACCACAGTGTGTGATGCTCCCCTCCCTGTGTGCACATGTTCTAGTTGTTCAACACCCACCTATGAGTGATAACATACGGTGTTGGTTTTCTGTTCTTGTGTCAGTTTGCTGAGAATGATGGTTTCCAGATTCATCCATGTCCCTATGAAGGACATGAACTCATCGCTTTTTATGGCTGCATAGTATTCCATAGTATACATATGCCACATTTTCTTTATCCAGTCTGTCGATGATGGACATTTGGGTTGGTTCCAGGTCTTTGCTATTGTAAACAGTACTGCAATGAACATACATGTGCATGTGTTTTTATAATAGAATGATTTATAATCCTTTGGGTATATACCCAGTAATTGAGTTGCTGGGTCAAATGGTGTTTCTATTTCTAGGTCCTTGAGGAATTGTCACATTGTCTTCCACAATGGTTGAACTAATTTGTACTCCCACCAACAGTGTAAAAGTGTTCCTATTTTTCCACATCCTCTTCAGCATCTGTTGTCTCCTGATTTTTTAATGATCGCCATTCTAACTGGTGTGAGATGGTATCTCAATGTGGTTTTGATTTGTATTTCTCTAATGACCAGTGATGATGAGCATTTTTTCATATGTTTTTTGACCTCATAGATGTCTTCTTTTGTAAAGTGTCTGTTCATATCCTTCGCCCACTTTTGAATGGGTTTGTTTTTTTCTTGCAAATCTGTTTTAGTTCTTTGTAGATTCTGGATATTAGCCCTTCGTCAGATGGGTAGATTGCAAAAATTTTTTCCCATTCTGTTGGTTACCAGTTCACTCTAATGAGTGTTTCCTTTGCTGTACAGAAGCTCTGAAGTTTAATTAGATCCTATTTGTCTGTTTTGGCTTTTGTTGCCATTGCTTTTGGTGTTTTAGCCATGAAGTCCTTACCTATGCCTATGTACTGAATGGTTTTGCCTAGGTTTTCTTCTAGTGTTTTTATGGTGTTAGGTATTATGTTTAAGTCTTTAATCCATCTGGAGTTAATTTTAGTGTAAGGTGTCAGGAAGGGGTCCAGTTTCTGCTTTCTGCGCATGGCTAGTCAGTTTTCCCAACACCATTTATTAAACAGGGAATCCTTTCCCCATTGCTTGTTTTTGTCAGGTTTGTCAAAGATCAGATGATTGTAGATGTGTGGTGTTGCTTCTGAGGCCTCTGTTCTGTTCCATTGGTCTATGTCTCTGTTTCGATACCAGTACCATGCTGTTTTGATTACTGTTGCCTTGTAGTATAGTTTGAAGTCAGGCAGCATGATGACTCCAGCTTTGTTCTTTTTGCTTAGGATTGTTTTGGCTATGTGGGCTCTCTTTTGGTTCCATATGAAGTTTGAAGTGGTTTTTTCCAGTTCTGTGAAGAAGGTCATTGGTAGCTTGATGGGGATAGTATTGAATCTATAAATTACTTTGGGCAGTATGGCCATTTTCACGATGTTGATTCTTCCCAACCATGAGCATAGGATGTTTGCCATCTGTTTGTATCCTATCTTATTTCATTCAGCAGTGGTTTGTAGTTCTCCTTGAAGAGGTCCTTTACATCCTTTGTTAGTTGTATTCCTAGGTATTTTATTCTCTTTGTAGCGATTGTGAATGGGAGTTCACTTTTGATTTGACTCTCTGTTTGTCTGTTATTGGTGTATAGAAATGCTTGTGATTTCTGCACATTGATTTTGTATCCTGAGACTATGCTGAAGTTGTTTATCAGTTTCAGGAGATTTTGGGCTGAGACGATGGGGTCATCTAGATAAACAATCATGTCATCTGTGAACATAGACAATTTGACTTCCTCTCTTCCTGTTTGAATACACTTTATTTTTTTCTCTCTAGTTAATATTAGAACTAGAACTTCCAATACTGTATTAAATAAGAGTGGTGTGAGAGGACATCCTTGTCTTGTGCCAGATCTCAAAGGGAATGCTTCCAGTTTTTGCCCAGTCAGTATGATATTGGCTGTGGGTTTGTCATAAATAGCTTTTATTATTTTGTGATACGTACCATCAATGCCTAATTTATTGAGGGTTTTTAGCATAAAGGGCTGTTGAATTTTGTCAAAGGCCTTTTCTGCATCTATTGAGATAATCATGTGGTTTTTGTCTTTGGTTCTGTTTATGTGATGGATTACATTTATAGACTTGTGTATGTTGAACCAGTCTTGCAACCCCGGGATGAAGCCTACTTGATCTTGATAAATAAGCTTTTTGATTTGCTGTTGCATTCTGTTTGCCAGTATTTTATTGAAGATTTCTGCATCAATGTTCATCATGGAAATTGGCCTGAAGTTTTCTTTTTTAGTTGCGTCTCTGCCCAGTTTTGGTATTAGGATGATATCGGTTTCAATAAATGAGTTGGGGAGGATTCCCTCCTTTTGTATCGTTTGGAATAGTTTCAGAAGGAATGGTACCAGTTCCTCTTTGTAAGTCTGGTAGAATTTGGCTGTAAACCCATCTGGACCTGGGCTTTTTTTAGTTGGTAGGCTATTAATTGCTGCCTCAACTTCAGCCCATGTTATTGGTCTATTCAGGGATTCAACTTCTTCCTGATTTAGTCTTGGGAAAGTGCAAGTGTCCGGGAATTTATCCATTTCTTCCAGATTTACTGGTTTGTGTGCATAGAGTTGTTTGTAGTAATCTCTGATGGTAGTTTGTATTTCTGTGGAATTGGTGGTGATGTCCCCTTTACCGTTTTTTATTGCATCTATTTGATTCTCTCTTTCCTTTTTTATTAGTCTGGCTGGTGGTCTATTTATTTTGTTATCTTTTCAAAAAACCAGCTCCTGGATTTGTTGATTTTTTTAAAGGTTTTTTTTTGTGTCTCTATCTCCTTCAGTTCTGCTCTGATCTTAGTTATTTCTTGTCTGCTGCTAGCTTTTGAGTTTTTTTTGATCTTGCTCCTCTAGCTCTTTCAATTTTGATGATAGGGTGTTGATTTTGGATCTTTCCTTGCTTCTCATGTGGGCATTTATTGCTATAAATTTTCCTCTAGACCCTGCTTTAAATGTGTCTCAGATATTCCCATATGTTGTGTCTTCATTCTCATTGGTTTCAAAGAACATCTTTATTTCTGCCTTCATTTAATTGTTTATCCAGTAAACATTCAAGAGCCAGTTGTTCAGTTTCTATGAAGTTGTGCAGTTCTGAGCTAGTTTCTTAATCCTGAGTTCTAATTTGATTGCACTGTGGTCTGAGAGACTGTTTGTTATGATTTCTGTTCTTTTGCATTTGCTGAGGAGTGATTTACTTCCAATTATGTGGTCAATTTTAGAGTAAGCGTGATGTAGTGCTGAGAAGAATGTATTTTCTGTGGATTTGGGGTTAAGAGTTCTGTAAATGTCTATTAAGTTCACTTGGTCCAGATCTGCATTCAAGTCCTGGATTTCCTTGTTGATTTTCTGTCTCGTTGATCTGTCTAATATTGACAGTGGAGTGTTGAAGTCTCCCACTATTATTGTGCGGAAGTCTAAGTCTCTCTGTAGAGCATTAAGGACTTGCATTATGTATCTAGATGCTCCTGTATCGGGTGCGTATATATTTAGGATCATTAGCTCTTCTTGTTGTATTGATCCTTTTACCATTATGTAATGCCCTTCTTTGTCTCTTTTGATTTTTGTTGGTTTAAAGTCTGTTTTATCAGAGACTAGGATTGCCACCCTTGCTTTTTTTTGCTCTCCATTTGCTTGGTAAATGTTCTTCCATCCCTTTATTTTGATTCTGTGTGTGTCTTTGCACATGAGATGGATTTCCTGAATACAGCACACTGATGGTTCTTGGCTTTTTATCCAATTTGCCAGTCTTCATCTTTTGATTGGGACATTTATTCCATTTACATTTAATGTTACTATTGCTATGTTTGAATTTGATCCTGCCATTTTATTACTGGTTGGTTGTTTTGCCCTTTGGTTGACATAATTTCTTCATTGCATCATTGGTCTTTACCATTTGGTTCTTTTTGGCAGTGGCTGGTACTGGTTTTTCCTTTCTGTGTTTAGTACTTCCTTCAGGAGCTCTTGCAGGGCAGGTCTGGTAGTGACAAAATCCCTCAGCAATTGCTTGTCCACAAAGGATTTCATTTCTCCTTCATTTATGAAGCTTAGTTTGGCTGGATATGAGATTCTAGGTTGAAAGTTCTTTTCTTTAAGGATGTTGAATATTGGCCCCCAATCTCTTCTGGCTTGTAGGGTTTCTGCCAAGAGATCCGCTGTGAGTCTGATGTGCTTCCCTTTGTGGTGACCCAAACTTTCTCTCTGGCTGTCCTTAGTATTTTTTCCTTCGTTTCAACCCTGGTGAACCTGACGATTATGTGCCTTGGGGTTGCTTTTCTAGAGGAGTATCATTGTGGTGTTCTCTGTATTTCCTGTATTTTATTGTTGGCCTGCCTTGCTGGGTTGGGGAAGTTCTTCTGGATAATATCCTGAAGAGTGTTTTCCAGCTTGGATTCATTCTCCTTGTCATTTTCCGGTACACCAATCAGGCATAGATTAGGTCTTTTCACGTAATCCTATATTTCTTGAAGGCTTTGTTCACTTCTTTTCACTCTTTGTTCTCTTTTCTTGCCTTCTCATTTTATGTCATTGATTTGATCTTCAATCTCTGATATCCTTTCTTCTGCTTGATCTATTCAGCTATTGAAACATGTGTATGCTTCATGAAGTTCTTGTGCTGTGTTTTTCAGCTCTATCAAGTCATTTATGTTCCTCTCTAAGTTTGTCATCCTAGTGAGTATTTAATCTAACCTTTTTTCAAGGTTTTTAGTTTCTTCGCATTGGGATAGAACATGTTCCTTTAACTCAGAGAAGTTTGTTATTACCCACCTTCTGAAGCCTGCTTCTGTCAATTCATCAAATTCACTCTCCTTCCTGCTTTGTTCCCTTGCTGGTGAGGAGTCTTGAACTCATGGTTGGGGAGAGACATTCTGGTTTTTGATGGTTTCATTCTTGCACTGGTTTCTCCCCGTCTCTTGGATTTATATAGTTTTGATCTCATGTAGCTGCTTAGGGAGGCAGCCTTTCCTTTGTCTGCCTGCGGAGGTGCTGCTGGGCTGCCACAGATTCAGTGGAGGTGCTGCATCTTTTATTTACTCAGGAAAATTAGACTGGCTTCTGTAATGGTTGCTTCCCTTCTGCCCGCCTAGCTGGAGCATTCCTGGTCACTCTCTAACTGATGTTCTGGGTGTCTAACTCTGAAGTGAGAGTTTTTTGGCCTGCTGGGTTTTGTGTGGTGGTGGGGGGACCATCCTGCCATTTGGGCTGTTTCCCTGCATTCTGTTCCCCTTCTTACTAGGTGTGGGTAGCTCTGTCCCACTAGCTTTTTGGCTTTCTCGGCGTCCACCGGTGCTTCCGCTTGCCGGTGCTTCCGCTTGGATCTATCTGACAGCCCCAGGGCCGAAGTTGCTGTTTTGCCCTGTTGAGGCAGCTCGCTGAGGCTTTTCAGCCTATTGAAGATCTCCTGTTCTGTGGGTTGTAGAGGGCTTGGGTAGAGCACTGTATCCAACCAAAGTCCCAGAGTGGGAGATCCCCCAGTTCTCCGGTCGGTTGCACACTCCTCCTGGGTGGGGCAATGCTCCACCTTGCTGCAACTTGCCCTATTTGGTTTATACCAACTGTCCAACCAGACCCAGTAATGAACCTGATACCTCGTCTGGAATTGTGGAGACCCTTCGGCTTCTGCATCTCTCTCGCTGGGAGCTGCTTTCTGGAACTGCCTCTTATTTGGCCATCTTGGGATCCTCCTCTGCCTTTTAACATATATTATTATGAGCCAGTAGATCATTTTTCTCTGAGTATGTTAACACATGCTGCCTCACAGTTCTTCATTTATGCACTTTCTATTTCTCTTGTCTTTCCTGTCTCTTCAGTCTAATTATTCACTAGGCCTTTATCTTCTCCAGACATGTATATAAAGCTTACCTTAACCACATAAACTTAAAATCTTTCTTTCTTTTTTTTTCTTTTGAGATGGAGTCTCGCTCTATCAACCAGGCTGGAGAGCAGTGGTGCAATCTCAGCTCACTGAAACCTCCACCTCCCGGGTTCAAGTGATTGTACCATGTCAGCCTCCCGAGTAGCTGGGCTTACAGGCGTGTGCCACCATGCCTGGCTAGTTTTTGTATTTTTTTTTTTTAAGTAGAGACAGGGTTTCACCATGTTGACCAGGCTGGTCTCAAACTCCTGACCTCAAGTGATTCACCTGCTTCAGCCTCCTAAAGTGCTGGGATTATAGGCATGAGCCATTGCACCCAGCTAAAGAAAATTTTTAGCACATTTTATCTATGATTTTGATATGTAGGATTGACAGGTGAGAAACACATATCTAATTACTTGGTGATTTGGGTTAACTTTCACAGTGTAGAGTCAGTGTTAGCACCTCAGATTCAAACCAAAACTTTTTTGAGAGTAAAAAGAGAGGGAGGCATTGTTGCTAATTATATCAAGACTTCATCATGATAATTACAATCAATCTACACAGGGACTGTCCTAGGCAAATTAGGACCTATTGCTGCCCTAGCTTGATAATTGTCTTCAGATCATTTTCTTCCCTTTCAGGAGCTCTGGACAGTGGATCCTCTATTTTGAATGTTTTAAAGAAATGGGGGTTGTTCAGGAGATTATGGAAAGGAGAATTTCCCCCAAAAGTATGGTGTGTAGAAAAAAATGTAAGTTTAGAGTTAGGTTTTAGTTTCTGGAAACTCAGGTATAATTTGGTTGTTAGTCAACCTCTCTTATCATTGGGTTCTTCATTGCCAAATGGTAAAAACCTAAGAATAAAACTATTTAGCTCTGTAATTTTCAGAAAAGATACTCAGTAAATTCTAGCCTACTTAGAGGGTCAGTGCTTACAAATAAGGCAACCAAAGGGAGGGGAGGGGGCTTCATATTGAGGAAGGTCCTATTGGCTTATCTGACTCATAATTCTCAATATTATACACATCTTTTACATTTTTCTGCAAGTACTTTTACACTGTCCCTATGAGCTATCTTGTGAGCAGACTGGGTCATTGCTATTACACCCCTGTTAGAGACAAAGAAACTGAGGCTCAGGGAAGTCCACAGATTTTACAAAGTTTCCATGGTTATTAAATGTTAAGTCCAGGATATAAACCCACATTTCTTTATACATCATCCTGTACTCATCCACCGAGATATCACACTTATTTGAAAGGAATTTTTCGATATTAAAATGTTTAAGGTGTGTGGTTGCGTAATATCGTTGGCTTTATTTATCTACACAAGTGAGGTGTTGATTATCATTCTGGAAGCTCAAAGATCAAATCATGAATCTTCTATTATCTGCATATGAATTGCACATTTTATGGTGATTCTTAAACAAACGTTCAATTCTGTAGTTGCCTTCCCCTGAATACTAGAAATGCCTCAGATAGTTTTCTTTCAACCCTCTTCAGTGAGAACATTCTGCAATGGGAGTGCTCATATTGTTTCCAAAATGGAATTAATAATTTAAATCTGTGATTAAAAGCACACAAATTATTTCAAAGGCAAATAAAAAGTTAGTTGTGGACCAATAATTGCTTAGAATTTTTCCCAAAAGACTTTTTTGATTGATAGCACCAGAAAGTTAGAATTAATCTGAGAAACTTGGATAGTCAGGACCTTGCTAGTTCTTCAACAACAAAGAAAAGTGGGGGACCAGGGAAAACAGGTGGATAATGTTCCAATTCCATGGGAGTGGCACATGCCTCTCCAATGGGAGTGGGCTGACCGTGGAGCACCAGTCAATAAGCGGTTATTTAAAAAGAGAAACATAAATATGTCTAAATGTTTTTCTGTATTGATTCCAACTTTCTTTTCTTTTCTTTCTTTCTTTTTTTTTTTGAGATGGAGTCTTGCTCTGTTGCCAGGCTGGAGAAACAGCCACCCACATAGTGGCAGGGTCTACCCAAACACTCTGAAATGCCTCAAAAAACACCAGGCTAAACTCATAGAAGGAAATGTATGTATGTTTTGGGAGAATAGACTAAGTGAAAGTTGGAATCAGAATAGGCAAATCTATACAGACAGAAAGTAGCTCAGTGGTTGCCTGGGACTGGAGGAGATAGAGAGCTCAGGTGATGCTAGCTAATGGGTCTGGATTTCTTTTGGATAATAAAAATGTTCTAAAATTTATTGTGGTCATTGATGGTTGTACAATTCTGTCAATATACTAAAAACTATTTTGGACACTTTAAATTTGTAAATTATATGTTAGATGAAGTATAGCTAAATAAGCTGTTAAAAAAGAAATATAAATATGTCTAAATGTTTTTCTGTATTGATTCCAACTTCCTTTTCTTTTTTTTTAATTTTTTTAATTTTTTTTTTTTTTGAGGCGGAGTCTCACTCTGTTGACAGGCTGGGGTACAGTGGAGTGATCTCAGCTGACTGCAACCTCCACCTTCTGGGTTCAAGTGATTCTCCTGACTCAGCCTCCTGAGTCGCTGGGATTACAGGCATGCATCATCATACCTGGCTAATTTTTTTGTATTTTAAGTAGAGATGGGCTTTCACCATGTTGGCCAGGATGGTCTCAATTTCCTGACCTCATGATCCACTGCCTTGGCCTCCCAAAGTGCCCGGATTACAGGTGTGAGTCACTGCGCCAGGGCCCCAGGCATTTTCTATAAATGGATTCATACAATATGTGGTGTCTATGAATGATGTCTTTCACGTGGCCTGATGTTTCCAAGGTGTATTCCTGAATAATACTCCTTTTAGCAATGCTATCTATTCATCAGTTAATGGACATTTGGTTATTTCCACTTTTGGGTTATAACAAATAAAAATGCTTTGAACATTTGTATATAAGTTTTTAGATACCCACTTGTTTTCATTTCTTTTGGATATATACCTAGGAGTGAATCATGTTAACTCTATGTTTACTCCTTTGAGGAACTGCCAGGCTGTTTTCCAAAGCGACTGCACCATTTTACATTCCCACTAGCATGTTTTCCATGTGCCCATCAATAGTTGTTATTATGTGTTTTTTATTATAGCCATCCTAGTGGATGTGAAATGGTATTTTATTGATTTACATTTTCCTAATCACTAACTATAAATTGCATTTTTGTACAAGATGTTAGCCAACATATATGCCATTTGAAGAGTAATATCAGACTTCTAAACTAAAAGTTGAATATTTTTTTCCTAAAACATTTTCTCCACTATGAAAATTCTTAGTTCATTTTATATACTTAATATTCCACAGTTATTTCTTTCCCCTGGATTTATCATGTGGAAATGAAGTTACAGTGTATCACAATATTAGTTATATCTTTTCTGGGGGCAAGATATTCTTTTCTCCAGAAAAACTGTAGGAGATAAGATCTATGCCTCTTATTTATTTTGAAACCTTATCAGGATCTAATACAAAATTGAACATGTAGTTTGGGCTCAATAAAGATTGGCTTATTGACTGGTTCAGTTAATTGCTCATTTTTGCTGAGCTGATTTAAATTATCTTAAAGTTAAAAAGAAAATAACAGAAGCAATATTGACAAAGAATAAACTTTATCAATATTTGAGTAATTAAGATTTTACCAAATTAATTTTTAATTCCTAGACTAACAGAGTCTGTTGATTAAATGAAACAGCATCTCTAAGATAAGGAATTGGCAATTCCCTGTGGTGGGGAGTATGTTGCATGAGGCCATGTGTTGCTGTTTCAGAGAGTTACATGGGGAGTTTTTCTTATGTCTGTCAACAGGACAAATAAAATAATATCTATAGATTCTATTGGGAGATATTTGGAGGCTAACCAAGGAGCATATGAGCAAAACTAGTAGTGTTTTTTTTTTGTTGTTGTTGTTTTTTGAGACAGAGTCTGGCTCTGTTGCCCAGGCTGGAGTGCAATGGCACAGTCTCGGCTCACTGCAAAGTAGTTTTAAGGGAGTCAGTGTTCATATTTTCATTTATTTGACTTCCCTATATACTCTTTACCAAAATTAATTTGCTAGATAAGTGATCTGTGTCTGTGCTTTTCTTTTATTAAAAGTTGCTCCTTTTAGCCAGGCACAGTGACTCATGCCTATAATTCGAGCACTTTGAAAGGCCAAGGTGGGAGGATTGCTTGAAGCCAGGAGTTTGAGACTAGCTTGGACAACATAGTGAGACTCCATTTCTCCAAAAATAAAAATGAAAGCTGGGCATGGTTGTGTGTACCCATACTTCCAGCTACCCAGGAGGCTGAGGTGGGAGGATGGCTTGAGCTTAGGAGGTCAGGGCTGCAGACTCCAGACTGAGAGAAGAACAAGACCCTGTCTCAAAAAAACAAAAAAAAAAACCAAAAACAGCATCAACAACAAAAAGCTTGCTTCTTTTCAATTTTATACAGAAATATAAAGAATTATAAAGAAATGCAGACCCATCCTGGACTTACCATGCTGCTATACTCAGTAGTATAAAAGTCTCCAGGAAGAAATGGGGAAAGGAGAAATTACAATAGGACTGTCAGCAAAATCTTTAATCAAAGTACATAAGCACTACCTCTAATCCAGCTCATTAAAATAAACATTTCCAATACGTTATTCTTTTCATGTTTAGCAGTTAGTCACCAAAATTTGTGAACTATTTATAATTTTTTGATCAATTATGTACTGTTATTACAGTTTAATATTTATTTTTAATTGATAAAATATACTACTCTTTGTAATAGTAATTACTATTATTTATTATTATATACTACTAATAATTAAAACAATACTCCAGAAGGAAACCTACAATTCTTAGGTGTTATTATCATAGGCAACAAATATTAATTTCATTTTATAGACATTTTTCTGGCAGAGAAATATGCTAAGTTGATCAAAATACTTTCAGCACTGCAAATAGATTGGATAAAGAAAATGTGGAACATATACACCATGGAATACTATGCAGCCATAAAAAAGAATGAGTTCATGTCCTTTGCAGGGACATGGATGAAGCTGGAAACCATCATTCTCAGCAAACTAACACAGGAACAGAAAACCAAACACTGCATGTTCTCACTCATAACTAAGAGTTGAACAATGAGAACACGTCAACGCAGGGAGAGAAACATCACACACCGGACCTGTTAGGGTGTGAGGAGCTAGGGAAGGGATAGCATTAGGACAAATACCTAAAGTAGATGACAGGGTGATGGAAACAGCAAACTGTGGCACATATATGCCTATGTAACAAACCTGCCTGTTCTGCACATGTATCCCAGAACTTAAAGTACAATAAAAAATTACTTTAAAATAACATTCTATTATAGATTGTATAGGAGAAATCACATAGAATAATTGTTTTGAGGAAAAAGGACCAAACCAATTTTTTGACATTTGAAGAGTTGATCATGTATTTGCTCATATGTTTATAAAATAGATGATGATGGCATCATATTGATGTAATATTTATATTCTATTGGCTATACCTAAAAGGGTAATGTTAGTATTTATAATATTCTGAAAATTTATTTCCGTGCAGCTATTTAAACTGTGGTGAAGAAGATATTTTATATGTCAGTCTAGAAATTTACAAACGTGCATGTTTTTCCAAACTCAGTGGATATTGAAAATAAAACAAGAACATTTCTATGGACAAAGATAGGGTACTTTCCAACCCCTCAGGTTTCTTTTTTGTTACTTACTTTTCCATTTTGTGCTGTCTATTATATTAATTTTTGACCTGATTTTATCTAAAAATCTTGGAGTTGGAGGAGAATGGGGGAGCAAGTAGAACCTGCAGCTGTTCAGTCTCTGAATACATTCTGCTTCTGGAAGTGATCCCAGAAGATGCTTCTCAATGATTCCAATGAGACTTGAACCAAGTCTGCTTTTCAGGACCTTCTTCGAGAGTCCTCGATTTCTCCCCCAGAGTGATTCTTATCATTTCTTAACTGTCTTGTAAATATATTAAAAGCAATTTAAAAACACATTTTTCAAGTTAAAAGAAAAACCTGGTTATGCCTAAATTATAGCAGGTAAAACTTCAGAGAAGTGATTACATTCTAACCTTATAAGAGTTGCAAGTTGGTAAGTATACTGCAATGTTTGTTTTGGCAGCTGAGAGGCAAAGCTTTAACTGTGGGTAAGATTTTCATATTTCAAGCCAAATATGGTCAGTTTTTAACTCTTAATAATGTCCATCCATATATAGATCTCTGTTTATCGTGTGACTTGAATTTATTACTCATACAAGCCACTTCTTCATGAGGCAGTGTGGGTGTTCCTGCCCTTGACCCTTCTTTGTGGCTTGGCACTTGCCCTTCCCCCTTTGGGGCCCAGGTTCATGACAAACTAAGCTAACAGAAGGAGATTTGGGGTGATATGGAGAAAGGAGACAGGGAATCTGTACACAAAGTCCTGAGTGAAAATGGGTGATGTCATTTAAGGGCTATTTTCAAGGATGTGGGACGGGTAAGAGGAAGCAGCAGCACCAGCTGGGGGCAGTTACCAACCATATGCCTGATGGGCAGAGTAAGGGCTGGTGACCTGAACCCAAAAGCCACCTGATAGTGTGGCCTTCATAAGAGGAATACAGATACTGGGGGGCCTCAAAGCAAAATCTAAGATTCATTCTCCTTCTTTACTCTGATCTTTGCAGGGCCTCTATTTGGCCAGACCCAGCTAGAAGACTATGGTCAGGGGCACTCTGAATGCAGCCCACAAGGCTAACTCACTGTGGCACAGAGCAAGGTAGGGAGGGATGGAGAGTGTATTTGCAGAGCACCTGGAGAATGTCCAGCATGGAGGATAACAAAACACGAGAGCTTTAAGAGGTGGCAGTGTAAGAGAAAGTAGTGTCTTGTAGCTGAATTGTTTTTAGGTTTCTAAAGGAATTGGAGCATATCATAAAAGGAATGTTTGTGTCTCCCCCAAATTCATATGTTGAAGCCCTAACCCCCAATGTAATGGAATTAGGAGGTGGGGCCATTGGGTGGTAATTAGGTTTAGATGAGATCATGAAGGCAGAGCCCCCATGATGGGATTAATGCCCTTATATAAGAAGAGGAAGAGACACAAAATATTCCTCTCTGCTTTTGCTGATACAGTAAGAAGGCAGCTAG
This sequence comes from Aotus nancymaae, assembly GCF_030222135.1. NCBI lineage: Eukaryota > Metazoa > Chordata > Mammalia > Primates > Aotidae > Aotus > Aotus nancymaae. The sequence continues at coordinate 40,005,796 of NW_026988413.1, forward strand.
CCATATAGGGGGCCAAGAGGAGAGCCGTCACCACTAACCCAATCATGTTTGCACTCTGATCTTGAACTTCACAGCTTCTAAAACTGTGAGAAAATAAGTGTCTGTTGTTTAAGCCACCTAGTCTATGACAGTTTGTTGTGGCAGTCCAAACTAAAAGAAGGAATCTGGAGGTCCCAGAGCTATCCTCTCTTCTTGTTGTCTGAGAGCCGGGACCCTGGGGGAAGTAACAGGGGCAAAAAAGCACTTTGAAGACAAACATAGTGGGAACTGATAAATGAATTGATAGAAAAGGAAATGAACTGTTTTGTTTCATTCTCTGAAGACTCTGCTCATCACCCAATAGTATCATTTTCTTTCTCAGAATGGATTCTTTCCCCTACCTTTCTAATTATTAGAGATGTAGCTAGGAAATTGCATATATGCATACATATATATGTATATGCATGTGTATGACTGCATTATCTGAATATTATTAACTTTATTGAATTTTAACTTAAAATTGTAGGTTTTGTTTTAAAGTATTATAAACGTTTTTATATTTATATCACTTCAAAATCTTATGCTGTGTTATCCAGACTATATCATTCAAAACTATATTTAACTTGTTTGATACTATGCATTTAATAGTGTCAGATTAAATATTACCACTATTTATTCTCACATATGTATACTTATAAATAGATAATTTAAAAGAAACAACAAGCAAGGAAATATAATTCCCATAGATATCATTGAAATAGAGTCAATAATAATATAATGAACATATTTATTCTTGAATAAATAAATGTTGTTATAATTTTTTTATTTACAAAACAGATTTAATAGAAGAGGAAGAAACAGTGTTAAGAAGCCTCTCCAATTATGATTATCTGAATATTCTCTCTTCATTGGAGAGAGAAACCAAAGTTATATTTGTGAGGATGTATGTTATAGACCTCTTATCTTGTAGGAAGCTATGAATAATAGTAGCACTAAGGCAAAACATAGTTGAGAAGCAGGAGCTTCAACTGTTTGGGCAGCTGGTGGAAGAGTTAGTCTACTAAAGCAGAGTATTTGCTGAAATTTTAATTCATAAGAAGAAAGTATATATATTGAGGGAAGCACTGTTCCGGTCTTCTTTCAAATTAATAAGAAAGAGCAGGTTCAAAACCTGGAAGGGAGTGAGAACATTAAGTGAACATCTCAGAATCATAAAAGTGAAGCAGTTGTTTACTTGGACAGCAGATTACAGAAAGGAGAAGCTAAGTGTGGTCAACTGACTAGAAACGATAGATCACAATGGAAGTGAAAAACAGGAGAAAACTAAATAAACCAATGTTTATTGCACATCAAATTACCATTCTAAGAGCACATGTGTATATTAAATGGAACAATACGAACATAACCAAAGACAAATGAAGCAAGAGTTAGGAAGATAGAGACTAAAAAATATGAAGCTTGAGAAAAGGATTGGGAACAAAATTTTAAAACTAGCAAAGGGTAAGTATTTAAAGCTGAATTTGGTGCCAGGTGATAAACAAAAGTGAAATCATCTGCCTGCTGGACTGCGGCATGTTAATGAATGCTGGAGAACAGGCTGAACTGCCAGGATCCTGTTTTACATCTATAAAATGCAAAAAATAGTTTAGAGGTTGTTGAAGCTTTTGATAAATGAAGAGAAAATACGGTTGTGAGAACAGGAGTTCAAAAACTTCTTTACTGTATTTTCAAGCCATAATCACATGTAGTAAAATGCACAGATCTCAAGTGTAGAGGTTGACGGATCCTGACAGATGTCTACAACTGGGTAGTCATCACTCTAATGAAGATACAGAACACTGCTATCATTCTAGAATGTTTCCTCCTACCGCCTTCTAGTCAATTACCATTCACTCTTCCCTGCTGAGGAAGTGACAGTTCTGAGTTCTATCATCATTGATTAGCATGGCTGATTGATTCTTGAACTACATATGAACAAAATATTATAGCATATACTCTTTGTCTGGCTTCATTGCTTAGCATAATGTTCCAAAGATTTACCCACGTTTCTGTAGGAAGAGCTGTTTTGATTCCTAGCTCAAATACTCTAGTCATGTGACCTCCACACAGCATGCAAGCTCCAAAAGCACAGGAAGTTTTATCTATTTTGTTCAATGCCTCAACCCCAGTGCCTACAATAGAACCTGACACATAGTAAGTGCTCACTCTCTCAACTATAAAATGAAAATAAAAGTAATAATCTATATACTATTCAAAGATGTTTGTAAGGCATAAATGAGGGAGAGTATCTTACTTTGCTTTCCAAAGGTAACCTTTTATTACAAACTGGGCATGAAGTCTTTGAGGACAGCAACCATTCCTTATGGATCTTTGACTCCTTCACATCTAGCACATTGATAGATATGCAGTGTGGGAGAGCAACACACATACTTTGAAAAAGCTTCAGTTTGTTCGGAGAATCTGAAGGTAGTCTGTGTAGTTTTGGGGGCAAATGAATAGGACTAATGTTCATTAAATGTCTGCTAGATGCTTTTAAATGTTAAGGTGTCACATGTGGGAAAATTGCTTATGTGATAACTATCTGGCATTAAGGAATTCTGAATGCTCATACTAGGCTAATGATGGACCCATTGAACTGGGTGGGGATGAGAGATAGGCTGGCTATAGAGATGGACGTGCAGCAGATTGAGTCTTCTGAGAAACAGACACCACGGAGGGATTAGACATTTGATGTGCAAGAGATTTATTGGGAAAACATCTGTAAGGGAAAAGGGAAGGAAGCTTGGAGGTGATGGGGAGAATCAGCAGACCACAATCAGTGAAAAGAGATGGAGAATGAAGGAGGGTGGGAGTTTCAGATGATAGCACAGTTGTAAGAAAGTTTGGGCAGGCCTTAGCATCCCTGCCAAGTCACTGGCTGGCATAGACTATGGGAAGAGTGGCCTCAGCAGAAATGGAGTGGTGGATTCTGAGAGCAATGGTGAAGACCATATGTCAGTGATGCTTCCCACAGTAGGAGATGTGAGTGGTGCATTTTCATGGCTACCACAGGGGGCTTTTGGTGTGGATGGGATTAGAAGCAGTATTCCAATTTGCATTGTCAATAGAATGAGTCAAACCTCCTTTAATCTAGCCAGTGGATCCTGAGGAGGAAGATAAAGGAAAAGTGAATTTTAAGGAAAAAGGATAATCTGGAAGTGTGGGTTAAGGAGACGATTTTCTGGGAGTTGAAATAAATGAAATAGGAAGTGGCTGGAAAAGACTCACATATGCTTTATGCTGAGTGATATTAACTAAACCATGAGATGAGGAATATACTTAATTACATAGAATTTGAAACTTTAGGATTTTTTCAATGTAACAAAACGAATGTGTGCTTAAAATGCTTGGCAGAATGTGCTTTCCTAGAATCTGGAGGTTATCAAAGAGAACTGTAAGAGGGAAAATTACAAATCTATTCCAGTTGTATGAGAAAAGCCTTAAGTGGAAGCTTGGTGAAGGAAAGTCTTGAAAAGTTCAAGGGAACTATTTGCCATTTCCTTCTCTCTTTCTCTTTTTTTTTAAGTATGTTTTTAAAAAGTTTTACTAGCATTCACCTGGACTTACTCAGCTACATTTTCTGAAGATTATTCTATATCTCATATATTTTGTTGGCATGTAAGTTTATTCTCCACTCCACAAAAGAAGTGTATCTTGAAATTATTTGCAAATGCAGATTTGGTCATGAACTGTTTATCGGTACATTTATGCATTTCAGGGTTGTGGTAAATGATTTTATGGGCAAGTTCATCTCAACGTGCCCAGGAACAAAGGATGTCCTGATTAAGCGCTTGTTTTCCCAGGTCTTTAGTGACCTTAGAGTAATTGTATTGATGGCTTTTTAAATTTCCAAAACATGATTCTTATCAATTAAATTATTTTGTTTTCTTAGTATGATTGTACTAAGTTTACTCGAATATAAGAGGAAATATATTGTTATAAATTTTCATTTTCTTGATGTACTTAAGTTTTAATCAATGACTTTAATTAAGTCATTTACTTGAAAAAATGACTTTAGCTTTTTGGAGCTTCTATTTACCAAATCATTACTAACATTAATTGGAGAGTATTATTGAAAATATTCTTATGGTTGGGTATGGTGGTGCATGCCTATAGTCCCATCTGCTTGGGAAGCTGAGGTGGGAAGATCGTTTGAGACCAGAAGTTTGCCTGTACAACATAGTGAGACCTCATCCCTAAATAAAACAAAAGATGATTATGAATTGTAAATATTCTATAAGCTGTGTAAATGCTTTGCAAACTAGATGTTAGATGCTCTTCTGCATATTTTACATAGCATGGTAGAGTTTGATATTTATGTACTTTAATTATTGGCATTGTAGAATTTACTATATGGTTCCCCAGGTTATTTTCTGCGGTATATTTTCTTGAGCATCTTTTTCACAATTTTTTTGTCTTCTAACTTGTGCATGCTATGACTCATTATACTCACTTATATTAAAACGACATCTTAGCATCTAAAATGCTTATTTGTTTGTTGTTACTTTTTGAGACAGAATCTTACTCTGTTACCCAGGCTGCAGTGCAGTGGTGTGATCTTGACTCACTGCAATCTCTGCCTCCTGGGTTCCAGCAATTCTCTCACTTTGGCCTCCTGAAGTGCTAGGATTACAGGGGTGAGCCACACCACACCTGGCCTAAATTGTTTACCTTAAGTGTCTTAAATGGTAGTTATTTTAAGATACTTAAGAATCCTTGGGATTTTGAAAATACTAAAGGAATTTTAAGGAGTAAAATGTATACATTGTAAACTATAAATTGTGTAGGCACAATTTTGATGGCTTCTGAAATTTCAGTGAGTTTAAGATGGCCTGTTAAAAGGTATCTTTCACTGTCTGGATTGTAATGCAGATATTTCTGGAATATAAAACATTCCATAGCCTCCCTTTCACACCCATTGAAAACACAGACATGTACACTTGTACATGAACACACACACACACACACAAATACGCACACACACCAGTGAGTCTATGTCCTGTTGGAAGCATGCAGCACCTGTTTTGCCACCAAGCTCTGAGTTTGGCTGAAGGCAGAGATCATAGAAAATGGATCAACCAGGAAGATGGAAGGGATGACATGGAATATATTCCCACCTTAGCTCTTTGGACTGGAATTAGACCTTTGGGGTAAGAACAGAAAAGCTAGAAGTTGGAAAACCTGTTTCCATAAAAGATTTTGTAATATTATGGATGTATTAGAGATACTTTGAGACCCATTCCTCCTTGACTCTTCATGGAGTCCAGTTTTTCTTTGGAATCCCAAAGTTTAATGGTTTTGAGATCTTCACGATTCAGCATGCATGGCATAGATTTTGGGTTGGTGTCACCATCAGTGGAGCAGGCGTTAGGTTCTTCAGTAAGGTTCAATGAAATGTGGAGAGAAGATGTTGGATGCCACTAGGTGACACAGTTGAATGTCAGATTGGCCAAATGAAAACATTGGTGGAATCCATTTGGGAGTATTAGAAACAATCAGAGAATACTTTAAACGGCTTAGCATTCTTAATAAAGCCATCACAATTTGACTATGTGTATACATATATACATACACTGGCGAAACAAAGTGACAATTTGGCTGTATTATGATAATAAATTTCATTTTGCATATGTAATCTAAAATTACAAATTTTTTTGCTAAATAAAATTATTATAAAATGGCTTTCAATTAAATTAAATTTAAATGGCTATATTTGTTGTCTCTGATATATGGTACTTTTGAGCTTAGTGTGGTCAGAGGTGATTCTCTACAATGAGTTATAACATAACAGTAAATGTTTTTGTTAAAATATTGAAGACATTGCGTCAGGTAGCAATTTCTTTTTCTTTAAATTTCAGTAGATTTTTAAAAAACAGGTGGTGTTTGGTTATATGAATAAGTTCTTTAGTGGTGATTTCTGAGATTTTGATGCACGCCTCACCTGATCAGTGTACACTCTACCCGATGTGTAGTCTTTTATCCCTCACCCCCTCCCACACTTTTCTCCAAGTCCCCAAAGTCCACAGTACCATTCTTATGCCTTTACGTCTGATAGCTTCGATTCCACTTATGAGTGAGAACATACATTTGGTATTCCATTCCTGAGTTACTTCACTTCAGATAATGGTCTCCAATTCCATCCAGCTTGCTGCAAATGCCTTATTTCATTTATTTTTATGGCTGAGTAGTATTCCATATTATATATCTCTCTCACATTTTCTTTATCCACTTGTTGATTGATGGGCATTTTGGCTGGTTCCGTATTTTTGCAATTACAAACTATGCTGCTATACACACGCATGTACAGGTATCTTTTTCGTATAATGACTTCTTTTCCTCTGGGTAGATACTCAATAGTGGAATTGCTGGATCAAATGGTAGATCTACTTTTAGTTATTTATGAAATCTTCACACTGTTTTCCATAGTGGTTGTACTAGTTTGCATTCCCACTAGCAGTGTAAAAGTGTTCCCTTTTCACTACATCCACACCAACACCTATTATTTTTTGATTTTTTTTTATTATGGCCATTCTTGCAGGAGTGAGATGGTATTACATTATAGTTTTGATTTGCATTTCTCTGATAATTAGTGATGTTGAGCATTTTTTTCATATGTTTTTTGGCCATTTGTATAACTTCTTTTGAGAATTGCCTATTTGTGTCCTTAGCCCACTTTTGGATGGGAACAAATCTCACTGATTTGTTTTAGTTACTTGTAGATTCTGCGTATTGGTCCTTTGTTGGATGTGTACATTGCTTAGATTTTCTCCTACTCTGTGGGTTGTCTGTTTACTCTGCTGATTATTTCGACTGCTGTGTAGAAGCTTTTCAGTTTAATTAAGTCCCATTTGCTTTTGGGTTCTTGGTCATGAAGTCTTTGCGTAAGCCAATGTCTAGAAGGTTTTTCCAATGTTATATTTCAGAATATTTATGGTTTCAGGTCTTAGATTTAAGTCTTTGATTTATTTTGAGTTGATTTTTTTTTATAGGGTGAGAGATGAGCATCAGTTTCATTCTTCTACATGTGATGATTTTAATTACATTAACTTTAAATGGCAATATTTGTTGTCTATGATATATGGTACTTTTGAGCTTAGTGTGGTCAGAGGTGATTGTCTACAATTAGTTACAACATAACAGTAGATGTCTTTGTTAAAATATTGAAGTTGTAATTATAAGACATTGCTTCAGGTAGCATTTAAAAGTTTTTTTCAATAGATTTTTTTCCATGGTGAAACCCCCATCTCTACTAAAAATACAAAAATTAGCCAGACATGGCATTGCACATCTGTAATCCCAGCTACTCAAGAGGCTGAGGCAGGAAAATTGAAGTGAGCCGAGATTGTGCTATTGCACTCCAGCCTGGGCAACAAGAGCAAAACTCTGTCTCAATAAATAAATAAATAGAAAAAAAAGTATTTGATTGCTTAAAGTAAAAATAATGGTGTGCTCTGGTGGTTTATAAAGACATGTAGAAGTAAAACATAAATGACAGCAATGGCGCCTAGGAGAGGAAGAAGTAAAATACAAATGGCCAATAAGCACAGGAAAGATGCTCCATAGCATTAGTCATCAGAGAAATACAAATTAAAACCATTGTGAAATACCAGTGCACACATATTAGATTATCTAAATTTATACAGTCATACTAAGTGCTTGCCAGGATGTAGAACAATTGGAACCATCATACATTGATTTTTGTCACGATACATGTACAATCACTTTGGAAAACAGTTTGACAGTTTCTAATAAGGTTGACATATCCTTTACATGTGATTTAGCAATTCTTCTAGATTTTTATCCAAGAGAAATGAAAAGTTAAGTTCACAGACTCTGATGCATGAATGTTCAAAGCGACTTTATTCACAATTGCTAGAAATGGAAATAACTCAGGTGTTCATCAAAAGGTGGTGGATAAACAAATAATGGTATATTTATAACATGGTGTGTTACTCATCAATAAAATAGAACATTGCACTGGTACATGCAACAACATAGATGAATCTCTAAAATATGCTGATTAAAAGGAGCTAGATTCTGAAGGGTACATACTGTACAATTTCATTTATAAGAAACTATAGAAAGAGACAACTCTAATGTGACAGAGTGAAGGTCAATGTTTGCCTGGGAACAGGGCTGGGAAGGGGGACAGCTCACTGATTTAGAAAGGACACAAGGGGCTTCAGGGGTGATGGGCATATAGTATATCTTGACTGTATAGTATATTACATTTGCAAAAACTCATTGAAATGTACACTTAACATGGGTATAGTTTATATGTGAAAATCACACTTCAATAAAGTTGATTAAAATATGTCATCAATAAAACAGAAGGGAAAATAACACACTCTATTTCACTGATGGATGGAAACATTTTGAAGAGTTCTATGGTAGACTTAGCCAGAAGTGCTTTAGGAATGAAAGTCTAAATTTTGTTTCATGACCAAAAAAGAAAAAGAAAAAGAGAGATGCTAAAAGTGAGGAGCAAAATTAGCAAGGGCCTGTGAGGTTGGAGAGAAATAGAAGGAAAGATTTAAACTGCTGCAGACCTAGAAAAAAAGGAGACATACGGGCTCTGCATGATGGCTCATGCCGGTAATCCCAGCACTTTGGGAGGCTGAGGCTGGAGAATTGCTTGAGGCTAGGAGTTCAAGGCCAACTGGGCAACATACAAGATCTTTTCTCTACAAATTTTTTTTCTTAAAGGGACATACATTATATAAAAAAGACCCATGCACATGCATGTCTATAGCAGCACAATTCGCAATCACGAAGACATAGAACCAACCTAAGTGCCCATCAACCAAGAGTGGATAAAAAAATGTGGGTATATACACCATGAAATACTACTCAGCCATAAAAAGGAATGAAATAATATCTTTTGCAGCAACTTAGATGGAACTGGAGGGTATTATTCTAAGTGAGGTAACTCAGGAATGGAACACCAGATATCATATGTTCTCTCTTATAAGTGGGAGCTAAGCTGTGAGGACATAAAGGCATAAGAATGATAAAATGGACTTTGGGGACTTTGGCGGGAGGGTGGGACGGGTGAGGGATAAAAGACTACATATTGAGTACACTATACACTGCTTGGGTGACGGGTGCACCAGAATTTCAGAAATCACCACAAAAGAACTTAATCATGTAACCAGAAGCTACCTGTACCCCTAAAACTATTCAAATACAAACATAAAAAAGGGACATGTACTCAAAGACAGTTTTAGGACATTTTCTCATGTAATATGTTATGCAAACACTACTTCAGTGAGCCACGGAAATCTTCAGTAAAGCCCAACTTATGTTTTTTTATACATCTTCTATTTTAAAAAACGTATTCTCTTATCAATGTTTTCTCCTTTTCTGAATTTTAGTTAATAGACTTATTTTTATATCAGTTTTAGGTTTGTAGAAAAATGAGTTGAAAATACAGACAGTTCCTGTATTACCCTCTCACCTCAGTTTTCACTGTTACTGAGACCTTGCATTAGTTATACAATTGTTTCAGTTGATAAGCCAGTATTAATATATTATCACTAGCTAAAATCCATAGCTTACATTAGATTTTACCCATTGTGGGTTTTGACAGATGTATAAGGGCACATATCTACCATTACAGTATCATACAGAACAATTTAATTGCCCTAAAAGTCCTCTATACTCTGACTATTCATCCTTCCCTCCCCTCAAACTCCCGGAAACCCCTGATCTTTTTACTCTCTCCACAGTTTCACCTTTTTCAAAATACCATGTGAAAGATCTGAGAAACATGAACTGGAAAACAAATTAAGTGAAAACAATTATCTGCCTCTAAGCCAAAGTTGACAGATGGATCCAGGAGGAAGTGAAGTGCAATGATTCTTATCTGTCTACTCTAAGTTTGCCCTACAACCAAAGGATTTTTTTTTTTTTTTTTGCAGGTTATACCAAATAGTAAGCAATCTCCTCTCTCTCTCTGTTTCTTTCTCTTTCTCTCTCTCTCTCTCACACACAAACACACATTAAATATTTCCTAGTATTCATATAGCATTATACTTACAGATATTATTATCTTAAGCTTATTTTGGTTTTGTATATGATGTTAGTGTCAAATAATAATTGAACATTACTTTCTTCTCTCATTTTCGCTAAGCAGTTGAAATCATGGCTCACCAAACAATTACATTCTGATAAGATATTTATGGTTTTCTCCATTTTTTCTATATAGAGGAAACTATATTCCTGTGTGAGTATAATAATTTTATTCAAATGTATGTTTTTAATATTTTTTCAAATTTTAGGAAGATTGACAATTTTAGGTGCTGGCAGGGGTCTTTCTTCAAATATCCATTGGGAAGAAAATTCCACTTTTTTAATGCATTTGGGTCAGTTCCGTCCCTCTAGAGTTAGGGAATTAGTGACTAAAGATGCTTATTGTGGAAAAAGAAGATAAAAAAAGGGTGGGGCACTTGTTAGGCTTTTGATTCAGCATTTTTGGTTCATAGGTGATGTCCCAAGACCTGAAAGCTTACTATAAATGAATAACTCAACTGACACATTTTTGGCTAATTTGAAATCTTTGAGCTTTTTAAAGTTACAATATCACTTTAGAAAATATTATATTAGCTATGGTTGTAGCTAGTAGTTATTCCACAAAATGATATTTTTCTCTTTCACACATTGTTATATCGTTGCTTAGCATATCTTTCTTTTTGTTAAACCTTAAAAATATAACGTTTTTTTCATTAAGACAATCTTATATTTTTTTCATGCATTTCATAGAAAACTTTTATAACTATTTTTAGAGCATTGGTTATGCACTAGGAAACTCTTCTAAAATAAGAGTCAAACAATAGAGATGTTACTTATAATGCCTTTTATCCACAAAAAGAATTAGTTCTGGTAATTTGAGAACTTTGAAATGAAATCTTCATTTTCTGATAATGCTTAAGACAGTATTAAGCAGAGGGCCAGTTGTTTGAGCTCAAAGTTGAAGGGAATGAGAGTTAAATTGTTCTGCATGAGAGATGCTGAGAGATAGAGAAAGGAATGAATAAAAAGAGGCCAGCAGAGAGACGGAGTGGCTGGTGGGAGAAATGAGTGGAGAGAGAGGGAGGATAGGTGATTGGGGGAGGAGGGAGGGGGCTTGATTCTGAGAGTGGAACTAGCCACTGAAAGTCCAAAGAACATAGGAAAAGAGATATGTTTAATGAGTAACATTTGAGTGAAGTGCTGTGCAATTCTGTGTCTCCTTATGAAATATTCCCTAAATGTACATTGGAATCTAAAGTTTTTAAACATGTCAGGTTGGTTTGTGAAGCAGTGAAGAGGAGGACATGAAGACAAATTGTGTTACATAAGTAAAAAGAATGCATAAATCTAGAAGTCTCCATAGTGTTCCCAGTTGTAATGAGGATCAAGGGCTATTTGAAATACTTAAAATATCTATAATGACATGAGATGCTGTCATACATGCCATACTATCTCATTTCTTAATTTGTTTAGCAAATAATTTAGAAAGACTAGCACATGAGAACATAACTTTGGGGTTCAATATAATTGAGTATGGAACATGTCAAGTAGTTATGAATCATCAACATGGAAATTTCTTCAACATAATTTAAGGGGCAGCATATTTTATAGCTCCCACTCTAGCAGGAATTATGCTTATTAAATGAGATTGAATTTACAGAAGTGTCCATGGAACATGAAAATCTCTCAGAAGTATTCTGTTGTATGCCATCATTTGTTTATCCATTCATTTATTTCACTTATCATTGATATAACTTATTGAAATAATGTGGGTTATTTCCAGTTTGGGGTTGTTATGAATCTAATTCCTATGAACCCCCATGTACAAGCCATTTTGCAGATATATGTTTTCATTTTCCTTGTGTAAAACAGGGAAGGAATTGTTAGGTTATATGATGAATAGATGTTTAACTTCATATGAAAGTGAAGAAAACTGAGTGGGTGCAGTGGCTGATGCCTGTAATCCCAGCAATTTGGGAGGCCAAGGCAGGAGGATCACTTCAGCTCAGGAGTTTTAGACCAGCCTGAGCAACATATGGAGACCTTGTCTCTACTAAAAAAAAAGAAAAAAAAATTAGCTGGGCATGCATCTGTAGTCCCTGCTACTCAGGAGGCTGAGGTGGGAGGATTGTTTGAGCCAGGGAGGTCAAGTGTGCAGTGAGTTATGATCATACCATTGCATTCCAGCCTGGGCAACCGAGCAAGATCCTGTCTCAAACAAACAAACAACAACAACAACAAACAAAGAAAATAAAAAACTGTTTTCCAGGTATTTGTACCATTTTATACTTTCAGCAACGGTGCACAAAAGTTTCAGTTGCTCCACTCGCTTGCCAGCATTTGGCATTCTAAGTCTTTGCATTTTGGCCATTCCAGTGGCTGTGTAGTGGTATCTTATTGTGGTTTTAATTTGCATTTTTGATATGGGTTGGCTCTGTGTTCCCACACAAATCTTATCTCTAATTGTAATCACCACTTACTGAGGGAGGGGCTTGGTAGGAGGTGACTGGATCAGGGCATGGTTTCCCCCATGCTGTTGTCATGATAGTGAGTGAGTTCTCATGAGATCCTATGGTTGAAAAAGTGGCACTTTCTCCTTCAGGCTTGCTCTCTCCCTTGCCACCTTGTGAAGAAGGTACTTGCTTCTCCTTCACCTTTAGCCATGATTGCAGTTTTCCTGAGGCCTCCCAGCCATGCAGAACTGTGAGTCAGTTAAAACTCTTTCCTTTATAAATTACCCAATCTCAGGTAATATCTTCATAGGAGTGTGAGAATGGACTAATGTAATTTTCCTTATGATTAATGATGAACATCTTTTTATATCCTTATTGTTGATTCATAAACTTTTTTTGTGTGTGAAATATCTGCTTAGGACTAGTCCTTTTTTAAAAAGTGGGTTGTTTATCTTCTAATTAAAACTTTAAAGTTCTAAATAAAATCTTGACACATGTATCTTTTCTGATAAAAGTATTATGACTATTTTCTTCTAGTCTGTGGCTTGCCATTTCGTTTTCTTAATAATGTCTTTCAGAGATCCAATGTTTTAAATTTTGTTCAACTTACCAATTTTCATTTATGGTGTATGCCTTTTGTATTCTTGATAAAAAGTCTTTGTCTACCCCAAAGTCCTGAATATTTTCTTATATATTTTCTTCTAGAAATTTTTTTAGTTTTGGATTTTGTGTTTTAGTTTATGGTCTATGTCAAGGTAATTATTATTTGTGGTGTAAGATAAGCACTGAGGTTCATATTTTTCCATGGGAATATGAAGTTAATTTAGCAGCATTTTTTAAAAGGAATTTTCTTTCCCATTGAGCTACCTTGGTGACTTTATTTAAAAAATAATTGCACATCTATGTGTGAGTCTCTTTCTGGGCACTCTTTACTGTTCCATTAATTTATACATATCTTCTTGCTTCACTATCTCAAGTAATGTAGTTTAAGTCCTGAAATTTGGTTACATAAGTACTTCAACTTGTTCTTTTTCAAAATGGTTTCAACCGTTTATATTCTTTGTATATGTATATACAAATATATGGATGTCTTGAACAAATATATATGTAATCTAAGATGTGTGTGTGTGTGTGTGTGAGAGAGAGAGAGAGGGAATCAGCTTGTCAGTTTATAAAAAAAAGGTCTATGGAATTCTTAATTGCAATTGTGTTGAATTTGTACATCAGTTTATGGAGAATGGACATCTTAATAACATGGAGTCTTCAAACCAAGATACATTATACATCTCCCCATTTAATTTGATCTTTAATTTTTTTCAGCAGTGTTTTACAGTTGGAAAGGTCCAGTGCATCTTTTGTTAAATTTGTTTCTAAATGTTTTATGGTTTTGATGATGTTATACACAATAATTTAAAATTTTTAATTTTCCAATTATTTGCTTTGAATATATAGAAATACAATTTATTTTTGTTAATTGACCTTCAATTAAGAGAACTTGATAAATTTTCTTTTTACCTCTAGAGTTGTTGTGTTGATTTCTTAGAGTATTCTACATACACAAGTACAACATTGGCAAACAGCAACAGTTCTATTCCTCTCTTTACAATCTGTGTGTATTTTATTTATTTTTCTTGCCTTATGGTACTTTCAATACTATACTAATAGGAGTAGTGTGAGTGAATGCATTTCTCTTATTCTTGATCCCAAGGAGAAGTTTTCAGTATTTCACTATTAACTACAAAGTCAGCTGTGGGTTTTCCTTAGAGGCCTCTTATTAAATTGAGAACATTCCCTTCTATTTCTAGTTTTCTGAGAGTTTGGGAATAGTGTTTAATTTTTGTTAAGTGTATTTTCTTCATCTTTTGAGATAATAATATGATTTTCTTCTTTATTCTGTTACTGTGGTTAGTTACATCAATTGATTTTAAAGTTTTGAGACAGTATTGCATCCCTGAGATAAATCCCACTTGGTCATAGTGTAATATCTTTATTACATTTTGCTGGATTCAACTGGCTAATGTTTGTTGAAAATTCTTGCTTCTTTATTCATAAGAGGTGTCATTCTGTTAATTTTGAGATTTCACAGTTTATTTCCTGTAGAATCCTCTGTTTTATTCTGCATAATCCATATGCTAATCTAGACCAGGATTTTTACTTTCTGTTTTAACTTATAATTTCTGTGCATTCTATGCTTCCCCCCCTAGTGTTTAATGACGGATGTTGTTTTTTTTTAATTGATTTTATCTTTCTTTATTACCACTTGCAGAAAATTCACAATCTCTATTAATGTATTTGCTCAAAGTTTACATTGCGAATTAAGATTTTCATTCTAAGAACTTCAACCTCTTCCCTATACATTTGAGCTAGGATTTCTTTAGATGTATTATACCTAATAATTTCATATCTGATACAAGGTATTTTCACTTGGTTTGATACACAATGACTTAACTTAAATGTTTCCCTCCTTTTCCTCAGACCCAATTATCTTTTTTTCCCCAGTATTTTCTGTTATTGGAAACTCCATAAATTTTATTACCCAAATCAGAAAAATGTGGTTTTCCTTCTCTGTCACTCTCTATTTTGGGTCCATGACTAGATCTTGCCAATTCTATACCTTAAAAACCTCTAAATCCGTCTCCTCTTCTTTCTCTTCTCTGTCATTGCATTCATATGCATAACATTTTTCTCCTGGATTTCTGGAATTATATTCTGACTGGTTGCATTTCTACTTTTCAACCTGCCCTTCACTTTGCCAGTTGGTTGACTTTTCTGAAAACCAAATTTACTTTTCTGCTTAAGACTTAATGTCACTTTTTGCCTTTAGAAAAAACATGAACTCTTTAGTACAATTCACAAATTCTTAAAGATCTGTTTCCTATTTAAAAAATATCCAAAATGGATTTGAGTTGAAAACAAATTTTACATAACTTAGCAAAGTGAAAAACTATAACAGCTTCTATGCAATAACCTGAGTCAACATTTCCCTGACTGTAGCATGACTGAGAGTTTTACACTTCCACACAACTAAGAAACCATCTTATTCCCACTTTTGTGTGAGCCAGTAATTATATACTTGATTTAAAAAAAAAAACAACTTTGTCAAGATATTCACATTTCTTTGTCTCTAAATCTGTTTTCATTTGTGTGAGGCAAAAGTCCCATGGCTCTAAGGGAAAACTTGTATTAATCATATTCATATAGAAAATTAGGCTTCATTTGATGAAATGGCAATGATTGGAATTAAACAATTGTTTTAGCTCAAATGTCTCTTCATTACTAGGGACTTACCTGGTTCTCAAGTCAGAAATGATCCACTCTTCTTTTGTGCTCTGAATGCCCCTTGAACCTCACATTGCTTTACTTTGCAGCTAATTTTTTCTATATCTGTTTTCACAAAAGTTTGAGTTTTTGAGGCAAAGATGTTTTGGTATTCGCCCACAATGTGTCATGCAGAGTCTGGCTCAAAGACAGAATTTCATAAATGTGACTCAAATTCGTGCCAAGACAAAAAAGTGTAAGAGTACAGACACAGAGTTGTTATAAACATGGACGTTACAGAATGCCAGCTTTGGAACCTCTGGAAGACAATTATTTGCCTCCTTGTTCCCCAAATTCAGAGTCTCACGGATCAAATTCATGTCATTATTAGAAATGCAAATGCAAGAATATAGAAATCAGCTTCCTAGATTAGTGTTTCTTAGATTTTGGTACTTGTTTATATTTAAGTCGTTTTTACTGCAGTTTCAGAGGGCAATGCTGATGTCTTGCCAGCAAAGCCAACACTCTTTTGCTGTTTCTATCATCTTAGACCCCAGGTATTTGATTTTCTTATGTTATCATTTTTTACTGTTTGCTATCATTGGCTTAATTGTGACAAAAGAAAATATTTTGTTTTTTCTTATTTTTCATTTCGTCTTGCAATAATTGTGTAAAATAAATTAAATCAAGTTTTTTTTTCATATGAGTGGAGAAAAATTTTAATGAGCAATTTGAAATACATTTTTGCATATGGCCAACATATTTAAAATCTTCATTTGCTTTTTACTTTAATCTTGGATATGAGAAAAAAGGCATCATAAAAGCAGAATCTTAACAGATGCATGATCCTCACATATGGTTTATGAGCACAGATCGAAAATGAGTAATACCAAGTTGTTTATTATTTCCATCCCTGTGGAAATTTTGATGAATAGAAAGTTAAATCATGAGACAATTGTAGCTTTCTCAAAAATAAGCAATTTATATTATGGCACAAACAATAAATATGCAAATGTATGTGAGGCATAGCACTACTCGTATTTGTCTGAAACTCTTTTCTACCTACATCAAGATCTTCTTTGATACATTTAATTGTTAAAGACAGTAAAATGGAACTTCCAGAACATGTTATTCAAGCATATTAATCTAGAGTAAAAGCATACAGATCAGGTAGGCTCTTATCTAGCATTAGGTAGGATCTTATCTAGTATCAAGATGAAACAATACGATTTAAACAAAACTATAATATTTGGGAAATTCTGCTTTTATTTATTTTTTTAAACACTTATTAACTGAACAACCTTGGACAAGTCTCCCCATTGTCTCTCTGAGTCTGCATTTTTATCTGTGAAATAAAAAATGTCTGCCTCACCCACCTTAATAAATCCAGTAAATATTTATTTAGCTATTTTATGGGACATACACTGTTCTAGGCAGTTATGTTTTATAACAGAAGGGATACAAATGTGTAAGGAGACATTAATAAACATAAATGAACATCACAATAAATAAGTGATGTGGGGGAAAACAGCAGGGTTAAGGAATAAAGTTTCTGGTGGGAAGAGAAGGCTTACTGCAGCTTAAAATAAAATTGTCAGGGAGGGCTCCACTGAGTAAGTGGCATCTGAGAAAAAATTAAAGAAATGTAAAGGACCAGCCACCAGCGAAGAGCACTCCAGGCTGAGGGAATCACCAGGGCAAAAGCCCTAGGGATTAATTGGTGTCAGCAGAGTAATGCGGAGGCCAGCATGTCTAGGATGGAGTCAAGGGGAAAGCCATGGAAATCAGAGAGGTAATGAGAACTCAGGTACAGACTAATCATGTAAAGTTTTAAAAGCCATGATAAGAAATTTGCATTTATTTCAGGGGGAGGTGTGAAGACTTGGAAGGGTTTGAGGAGGAGGGTTTTAAAAGGATGACTCTGACTACTATCTTGAGAGTTTATTATAGAGCAAAAGGGAAGAAAGAAGACCAGTTATGAGGCTACTGGAGTGATCTGAGAGAGATGATGTTGGTGAACAGACCAGGATACTAGGGTTGGGGGTCAGGTGAAGTTCTTGAATTGTAGATATTTTTGCAAGGGAGAGCCAACAGCATCCCTTGATAGACTGGAGGGATGTGAGAGGAATTGAAGAGTCAGAGGGGCTCAAATATTTTGACCTGAGCAACTAGAATGGGGGAGCTGATGTTAACTCCTATAGGGAAACTGCAGGTGGAGTAAGTTTTGAGGAGGAACATCAGAAACTCAGTGTTGGTCATGTGAAGGTTGAGACATCTGTTAGGCAAACTAAAATGATGTTATAGTTAAAAGTCCCAAATTGTGAGTGGCTTAACATAGCACAGGATTTCTTCTCACTGAGGATACATATCAAACATGAGCATTAGAAGCTCTGCTTTATGCATGTATTCAGGCATCAGAGCTGATGGAAACATCACCATATTGTAACTGTGTCTGAAACATATGGCTTGCAGGTTACACAGCAGGGAGATAAAAGAACTGGTGAGTCACACATTGGTTTCTAATGTATCAGTCCAGAAGTGACACCGATCACTTTCTCTCATAGCCCATTGATCAAAGCCAAAGGTATTCATGTGGTGCCACCTAACTGCAATGAGGAAGGAAATATGGACTGTGATACAGGAGAAGGCAAGGTGAGAGGCCTGTTTGTATCATATCAATTTGAGGGTGGTTGACCATGTGGATAGTATTTAAATCAAAGACATTGTGAAATCACCAGGGATTGAACAGAATTAAAGAAGTGGAAGGACGTTTGAACCATGGGGCACTCCAGTGTTGGGAGGTCTGGGAGAGGAAGAAAAAAACAGTAAAAAGGAGACTCGCAAAGGCCATCTGGTGAGGTAGAAAGAAAGTCAGGAGACCAGGGCACCTGGAATTCAACTGAAGAAAAGGCATCAAGGAGGAGAGATTGAAGGACTGTGACAAATTTTGCTGATATTTTCCAGTAAGATGAGAACTGAGAATTGACCGTTGCATCAGCCAGGGGGAGCTCATTGGTGTTCTCCACATTTTTGGAAGCATGATGATTGCAACCTAATTGATGAGGATTTAGGGGAGAATGAAAAGAGAGGAATTTGAAACAATTGGAGTAGCTTTAGGCAGCTCTTTCTGAGAACACTTGATATAAATGATAAGAGAAATAAGAATGGTTGCTAAAGAAAGAAGTGGGACCAAGAACAAGGTTTTAAGGTTTTTTTTTAGAATGGGAAAAATAGTAGCACATATGTATCTTAATGGATAGAGAGAGAAAAATAGATGCTACAGGAGAGAGAGGTGGAACTTGCTGAAATAATGTTCTTTAAATTAAAAAAAAAAAGTTTTTTAAAAGTTTTAAATTTGTGGGTACATTGTAAGTGTATATATTTATGGGGTACATTAGATATTTTGATAGAGGCATACATAACAATCGCATCATGAAGAATGGGATATCCATCCCTGAAATGATATTCTTGAGCAAGGGGGAGTAGATGTGTGTACAGCACATATGGAAGAATTGATTGGCTTTAGCTGGGAGCATGGAGAGCTCATCTCTAGTGGCAAGCAGGAAGGCAGAATTAAAATCTAGATGTGGAGATGGGAGTCTCTGTAAATATGGTGAAGCTTGTGTGCCATGTCTATGAGAGCTGTGCCTGAGATTTGGCATGAACACCAAGTGAAATGAATTCTAAATTAATAGACAGATATGTGTTATTATTAATTTTCTAATAGCTTTTAATAGCTTAGTATTAGCAAAAACTGAGGCTGGCAATAAAAAGTCCATAGAAAGCTGGCAGGCCAGGCTTATCTGGAAGAAGATACAGCCTATCTACCGGCTCTCAGCCACAGAAGAGTGTGCAGGCTTTCTGGACCAATCACATCTTCAGAGATGATGCTTACTAGAGGAACATGAGCAGAGTGAGGGAGAGTTATCCTCAATTATTTTATAGAAGGATGGATTTGGAATTGAAGTGGTGTAGTCCTACACACCTCCAATGCTGGGCTGCCTTTATGTGGCTATATTTGCCCATAAACTAACCTAGAGTCAATAGTTATAAGAATTTGTTAACTCAATCACTTGGGAATCACTTAGATGTGTCACTTGTAGGCAAGCTGCAGCCTTCTTATGGGCTGGTGCCTTGGGAATGTTAGAGCCACACTTAGGAGAACTGCATGTTCTAAATTATATCATTTACATTTTTACCTAATAAACAGAATGTTATGCAATAATAATTATATGACATTCTCTATAGGTTCAGTATATCAATTTTTAATATTATTCAGTATATTAATAATGTAATATTATTACATTCTGTTCTGTAGTAATAATTAATGTCTTCCTAATGTGGGGTGAATTTAACTCTCTGAGGCCCAGAGTGCTACCCAGGATTTGACAGGCTAGTGACATTTCTGTCGCTTTAGGGATTATTGTTTCCTTTTGGAACAAAACTGAACTATGCAGAGATTTGTTTTGTTGTGTGTGTATGTGTGTGTGTGTGCATGCATGTTCCTGATTAATTCAAATTGGCAGTAATTGACCAATTAACTCTATGAATCACTGGAGCTTTTCTGCCTTTTTGGATCTATGAACTGTTTTATCTTAAATTAGTAGATGTTATATCTTGAAGCTGCCATGTTCTGGAAAATCAAGCTATTTATGCTGCTATAGTTCTCAAATATGTCCAAGGAATATTACCAATCACAGAAGAACAGAACTATCCAGAGAATTTCTGTACTGTAGAGATTTGTACTCAGAGGTGTGAAGGAAAAGATTGCAGAGGCCATGTGGTTGCCCATTGCCATCATCTGTGTTGCCCAAAGAAGGGAAAGGACTGTGAAATAGAATTGCCAGTGGAGACTCTCTCTGGTCTTGTCAGCAAGCTTTTTATGAAAAACACAATCCATTCTTCCACTCCAGACCTTTTAACAGGATAACAGTTGACCAACTGCCAGGATTTATTGGCTGGAATACAAACACACATCACCATGTCATAACACAGTCCTAAACAGGAACTTCTACATTCTTTTTATGCAGGTTCTGAGTTTTTCAGGCATTTGTCTTACTTCCCCACCTTGCTTATCAAACATAAATTGATATGCTGAACCTATAGAGATGTTCGAAGGCTTTTATTTTTTCTAATATGCACTTAGAATTCTTGCAAACATAATACATGCCCTTTAAAAAAATAAAATATGGAGAAATTTATAACATTAGCTCCTCGCCCCATCTTCTACATGTAATTCTGTTTCCCAGAGACAACAGTTTTTTTTTCCCCTCTAAGTGTTTCTGTTTTAAACTTCTTTCATACCTAAACTTCATAAATCTACATGCTATGCATACTATGCTACTATTTCTTAATTTTGCACTTAGGTGTAATTTATTGACTTTCTGATAAAATAGATGGAGACTTAGCAGTGTTATATCCTCCACACCATTGCTACCCCCACCTTCACCCTCTAGCTTCGTTACAGCACTGTTCTCACAGTACTTTATGACTTCTTGGTTATTTGTGTTGTCTACTGATTATAGACTTCTAGGCTTCCCGGTCCATGAAAGGACACTAGTGATTTAAACTAATTTAAACTTTTGTTTTAAGCTATCTTCCTAGTTTTCATCTCCCAATTTACATCACTTATACTTTCACGTATACATGTCAAGTTTAAAAGCATTTGCATTCTGTTCTACACCCATAATTAACAGCCTTCTGATGTGTATGTAGTTGACTTTCAAGAGTTGAAAATGAACACATTCTGGGCTGTGACTTTTTTCTGAATAACTTCACTAGTTATCCCATCTCATTCTACTTTTGCCTCCTGTAACTTCATTTAAAACTCTTACTTGCTGGTAGTCCATCTCCAGTTCTTTCGTTTTTGTGATTCTGTGTTTTCTTTATTGCTTTACTTTTGGTAAAATCTAGAGAGAAAAAGAGGATAAACAAATGTGTGAAGTCCATCATCTTTCACCAGAAACTCCTTTTGAATTTGATTTTCTTCTCAGTACATGTGCAAAAGAAATATGTTGAACCAGTAATTATCTAGCTTGGCTTTCATGTTTTCAATAACGTACTACGTTATATATGTATATATATATAATGTAATTCCAGTAGCACATTATTGAAAATATGAAAACTTAACTATATATATTTCTGCAGTTTTCATTTCTGCAGTTTCACATTTTATTACTGCTTTAAATTTAGAAAGGAAAGTAGTTCTAACTCAAAGCTCTCTGAGATAGCAAATAGAAAAGGCAAGCACACAGTTTGGGAAATTTGAAGAAGCATGTAAAAACTGACCATTGATCTTAATTCAATCTTTTCTCTCTGATGATCTTAAAAATATTGAAAACAGAAACACTTTATTTTAAAGCATTGGCGTGATATCTTCATTCCTTATTTAGTCTCCTTTTCCAATCACAGTTTACAATACACCTGGCAGGCAATACCCCATTTTGATATCTTCATCTGCACTGCAGGATAAGATAGTAGCATGCTTTCCTCTTGCCTCTGTCTTCTGTAAAATCTTGTTTACAGTTTTAATAACTCCTTGGAACAAGTTACTGTACAACATAAACATATATTCCTGTTTATTCAGAGTGACAGTTTTGTTATCGTTGTATTATAAAAACAATTGTGATTCTAAATAAAATATATCCATAAATTAAACTCAGAGATCAACTTAACTATAATATGTACACAATTTTCATCTAGCTTGAAATAGTTGCTTACAACACAGGCAATGTCTGCATGATTCATTTTTTAAGTACATAAAAATTTATATCTCCCTGTTTTCTTACTCATCATTAGTAGGATGATTTTTTTGAATATTCTCATTACCCCTTTGTGAGCTCAGGGAATGCCCTGATGCACCAGCAGGTCTCACTGCTTTGTCTTGGACTGAAGGTGGCCTTTGGAAAAGGTGACTTCAAAAAAAGAGAGAGAATGCAGCTTAATGGTGAAATGGTTTGGCTTGGAGACGAGGTCGTGAGTGCCAGTCCTGGCTTTGTACCCTTCTGGCTGGGTGACCTAGGACACTTGACTTATTCTCTCAAAGCTTGTGAAATGGGAATAATAATAATAATAATAATAATAATACCTACCTCATACGGACATCAAGAGGCTAAAATAAATAATGCATGGAAAAACAGGAAAATGTCTGCACACTAAGTACACATTAAATACTGCTTATTTTTATTCTTACTAATTTGAATTGTTAATGATTCAAAAATATTAATCCTGTGTAAGCACACAGAAATACCTACACATGAATTTCTCCTTAAGTTTTTGAGGATCTAAAGTGCATTCTGAGGATAGCTTTTCAATATGAGGAACTTTTCCTTATTTCACTTTACAGGCATGATTTGTATTTTAGGAATTGTTTGCACAGTGTGTGGACGGAAATCCTAAGCCCAACTTTTACTTTTTCTTCAAGTAGGACGTCAAGTTTGTATATAGTTTATTAATATCTAAATCCCTGTTTTTATTAGGTTGCCTTTAGTGTCTCGACATAAAGATTAGTTTCAGAAAACTTGAGCTGTCAAGTTAAACCTGTTTAACATTTACTTTGCACAGCAAACAAATCCCTAAATTTCTAAGACGCAAGCTTGTGTGCCCCTAACTAGGCAAACAAGAAAAGATGAGTTAGGGGAGGGGAAATACTAAGGCTTGATTTTATTATCGCTGTATTATTTATTTAAAAATAGTTTAAAAATTTTGATAGCTTTTGGGGAACAAGTGATTTTTGGTTACATGGATGAATTGTATAGTGGTGAAGTCTGAGATTTTAGTGTACCTGTCACCTGAGCAGTGTACATGGTAATCAATATGTAATGTTTTTATCCCTTGCCCTCCTCCTACCCTCCCCCTTCTGAGTCTCCAATGCACATCATACCACTCTGTCTGCCTTTGCATACCCGTAGCTTAAAGACTTGATTTTAGTCCTGACTCTTCCGCTCACTTTCCTTTTTTTTTTGAGATGGAGTCTCACTCCATCACCAGGCTGGAGCGATCTCAGCCCATTGCAGCCTCCGCCTCCTAGGTTCAAGTGATCTCCTGCCTCAGCCTCCAAAGTAGCTGAGACTACAGGTGTGTGCCAACAGGCCTGGCTAATTTTTGTATTTTTAGTAGAGACGGGGTTTCACCATGCTGGCCAGTATAGTCTCGATCTCTTGACCTCATGATCGGCTCACCTTGGCCTCTCAAAGTTCTGGGATTACAGGGGTGAGCTACTGCAACCAGCCCTCTGCTAACTTTCTTAAGTCAATTCGTGAATTGACTTAAATCAATTCATGAATACTTATCCTGTACTACGTTTTAGGAACTGAAGTAGAGAGACAAATAAAATCCCTTTCCTTAGAAAACACACAGCTTGGTTTGGAAGGCTGATAAGTACAATCCAATGTCTGTGACAATATGTAAACAATGTGACAATACCACACATCACTGAAAGGGGGTCACAGACAGGATGCTCATGTCCTGGAGGAAGCGATATCCTACCTGTATATAGGATACCTTGGCAGAGGTGGATTCAAGTTTAGTGGAGTCTGAAGCTTATACAGTTTTGTTTTGTTTTGTTTTGTTTTGTTTTGTAGAGAGAGAGGGAGTGGTTTAAAATAAAATGAAAAAATTAAGTACATGATTTTGGAAGAGAATGGTGAAGCACCCTGCTGTTTTATCTTCCTTAGCTTCAGGGTATATCCCCATCATCTCCAGGGGAAAAAGGTAGAAAATGTTCTGGGAGTCAGAGTTTGAGAAAAAACTGCCATCTAGGAACTTTCTGGTACAGCTTGGAGTACAGAGTGTGGGTGCTGATGGGAGATGTCAGCAGACGGAGAGGTAAGGAGCCAGATCTTGAAGGGTTTAATGTAACTAGGACCTAGGCAGTCTTTCCTCCAGAATTCTATCTGAATAGTACAGGAAACAACTGAGGTACTTTTTTCTCTCTTTTAAAAGAAATTTAATTGTGATAAAATACACGTAATGAAACAGTTGCCATCTTAACCATTTTTAAACGTATCATTCAGTAGTCTTAAGTATATTCACATTGCTGTGCAGCCAATCTCCAGAACTCCTTTCATCTCGCAAAACTGAAACTCCATATCTATTAAACAACTCCCCTTTCCCGTTTCCTCCCAGACTCTGGAAACGACCATTTCTGTTTTCTGTTTCTATAAATTGACTCCTCTAGGTACCTCATGTAAGTGGAATCATATAGTATTGTCTATAAAGCCAACCTCTCCAAGCTGCCTGATCTCAGTGCATTCCATATGAACATTATGAAATCTTTCATGATTTGTCCTATACTAAATATAATTGATGTAAAGAAATGACTGAGTACCACTGATATCTATTCTATTCCAAATTTTAATTAGAAAGTGTTTGTGAGAGTTTAAACGGGATAGTTTGTTCCCAGAATTTTATCTCATTAGTTTGTTCCCAGAATTTTATCTCATTTCTGCCCTAGTGACAAACATGTAAGACTTGTTTCATTTATGACCTTGTATGGTAGCCCCTTTGGTATGGATTAATTTGTTTAATGGGCTGTTTAAGAAAGACAGCTGGTTAACAAATTATTTCCTCTAATGTATTTCCAAATTTGTGTTAAACGATGGCCTTGAGAAAAGGTCTTCATGAATGTAAGATTTTTCTAGTGAATGCCAAAAGAAGTCTTATTTATGGCCTGATTCTTCAAAGACACAGTATCTTTTTGTTTGGTATACATCATTTTCAATATGATTTTCATGACTGTGAAGGGGAAGCACATTATTTTCATGTACTAATACAGGCACTGAGATAGAAACTGTCTAAGAGAGGTGTAAGAATATCTGTTATGTTTCCTAGTATGAAATCTTAAGACTCACATTATTAGTTAAGCCTTTGTATAATAACAGAAACTCAGTTTTTGTCCAATTTATTTAATTATATATTGTTCATACCTTAATTATTTCATGAATAGATAAGGCTGACTACAGGCAGTACTGTGAAATGGAATTTTGGGAGACTCTTGCTTACTCTTCATGTGTCTTACCACTCAACTAGCATTCTTGTGACTTAATGCTTTTGCTTCCACCCAAGCACACTGTTCTCAGCTGTACCCCATGGCATACATTGTACCTACGATGGTACAATGCCATCAGCCCTTCCACTTTTGGGAAATTCCAGGCATTGTCTGATGCCTGGACAGAAATAGATATGTTGAATGTAAAAGATTGATAGTTGTTTAATGTTATTTCTCTAAATGTATTTATATTTTTGTATGATAATGCTTGGAAAGGAAATGCATACCTCATTCTAACAAGGAAATTGCTACCTGAAATGAGGATATATTTTTGGCTGGAAGCAATTTTACTTATACTATATAGTCAACAAATAATTGCATGTATAGGACTATGTGTGGTGCTTTAAGAAACCTGGTTAGATGACATTAGAAAGGGACTCAGAAATTAGTGTGTAATACATGTGCTTAGGACTAAAAAATAATTAGAAAGAAAAAATCAAGTCTATGGTCATACCACCCTGAACGCACCTGATCTCATTTGATCTCAGAAGCTAAGCAGGGTCCGGTCTAGTTAGTACTTGCATGGGAGAAAAAATTAAGTTACCAGTACTTCCATATATTCTCCCTCTGGCCACACCTGTAAATGAAGTCTAAATTTGTTAGCTTGGTCTTTGTAATTTCTAAGAGATATGTTGAATCTGTCATCTTGGTTCCTTGCTTTCTGTGCCACAAAATCAGAGAACAGGGAAAGGAGAAGCTAGGAAAGAGTATTTGCACTGGAAGGACTTATTCAAAGAGGAAAAAAGACTTGAGGAACAAGCAAAAGAATGGGAGAAAGGTGAGGAGCAATATAAATTTTGTTTGGAGGTTGAATTTAATGGGAATTGAGAGGAAAAGCGGGGAGAGCCTGAGATTTAAGACAGATGCAGGGTGCAAGAGTTATGGAAAGGAACGGGATAAATGTAATTTCAAGAAGTGTTGCTGTAGGCAACGATTGGACAACATTTAATATCTTTCAAAAATGCAAACAATTATTTAAATTTCTTTGTGCAACTGTATCATGTTTTGTTTTGTTTTTTGATTTTGTATTCTTCATCTCCAACTCGGAATCAGCCACATCTCCAAAAATTCATGTGTACTCTTAGTGAACAATGGTACTTTTGAAACTGAGATCTGGGTTTCAGATGTGCTTACGCTACTGGAATGTCCTTGCTTCTTGCCCCTGCAGCATATACCTATGCTGGGCATTGTAGATGCCATAATAAAAGGATGATGCAAGGTACTTAAACTTATCTTTTTGTTTTGGCATAATGTAGCATGGTGAAAGAAGTTGTTTTAAATATATGACTTCTGTATTCCATTTATTTGTATCTTTCTATAGTTGTGCTGTCCAAAATGTCAGCCACAGCCATATCTAGCTATCTTAATTTAAAACACAAGTTCAGTCCCTCCGTTATTCTAGCCATATTCCAAGTATTCAGTTATGACGTGTGGCAAGAGGATACTGTACTGGGTAGAGAGTAATAGAATATTTTCGTCATCAGAGAAAGCTCTGTTAGATAGCACACTTCAACAGAATGCAGCTCCGTAAAGCAGACAAGTATATTTATTGGGAATTGTGTTTGTTCAGCTGGTCATCAGAAATCCACAGATAAAGAATTATCACCAACCAGATCCTTACCTCAACAATGATGTGTATTCTCTTTTGTCACATTGCCTATCTTTCCCATTCATATGACATACTATGTAGACCACTGCTTTGTTCCTGTGAAATATCCCTGTAGTTTTTAAGACACTAATAGTTTGAATGACTTCCATTTATTGCAGACTTCACTATGTTCTAGGCACTGTGCTAACCACCTTATCTGCATTATCTCACTTAATCTTTATAACGACTTTATGTTTTAGATTCAATTAATTTAATCTTCATAACGACTTTATGTTTTAGATTCAATTAATTTAATCTTCACCTCATTTTAACAACTTATAACACCTTCATGTCATAGGTGCTATTAACATCTCAATTTTATACATGGGAAAACCAACACAGAGAAGTTAGGTCACTGATTCACAGTCCCACAATAGGTGAAGAGTGAAGCCAGAATTAATTGTGGAAGAGTAAGGGTAGTGGAAGAATATGTATTTTTGATATTCCCTATGTGAAGCTTTTCAAATGTTACAACTTGGAAAAGGCATTGTTTTACTTTCATAAACAGAAATGCACCACAAAAAATTACACAGAAATTAGTCACACCTTTTTAGATTTCAGTTATGTATCATGCCTTAGTCACACAAATTCCTGATCTAGGAGTGTTTGTGGAAAAATATGCTTCCCTCTGTCACCTCTCTCAGATGCCAAACTTCCTTTCAAATTACCGGCTTCTCAATAACAGAGTATCTTCCTAATTCTGGCCCTGCGTCACTTTCTGGACCTAGGACCTCATCACACATTCTTTATTCTTTTAACAGTATACTAAAAAAAAAAAAAAAAAACAAAAAAACCCACCTCTTTTTATTTAAAGATAACTTACATGTTAATATCTCATACTAAGTATGCATATCTATGTTTAAAAATTCTTTATTCTAAATAGAAGAATTTCTTGGACAAATGTATATTATTTCCTTCAGAAAGTTTCACATTTTTTATTGGCATGTATTGATTTTACTTTTTGCATTGACTGTTCCTCTATCATTACACTTTCTTGTACTCCTTAACATTATATGAAAAGTATTTCAATGGTTTCTGAGCTATTAAATTTAACAGTGGAGTAGAGGTTTTCTTTCCTAAAGAAGTGACCCATCCGTGAGGAAGCATGGTGATCAGAGTCCTGAAGCACAGTGCACAGAACCACTTTCTTGCTGCCTTTTACCCTTCAAATATTGCACACTCTCCCTGTCATAAAATCTGCCTTGGTGGCATCACTAGTTCAGGCTTCATCAGCCCCTTTGGAAACAGATTAGACTGAACTGACTGCCTAAAGCGCCTTCAGGTCTATATTTTTAATAAAGATTAACATCTGAAAAACACATTTTGCCCAGCAAAAGCAAGCATTACAATATTATTGTCACATACTTTTTTCTTAGATGTTGAAGAAAAATAGTTTGAAAAGATCCAGAAAGATATTTATAAAAAGAATTCAATAAAATTTCATAGAATACTAAAAAAGTTAGGTATGGTTAGAAATAAAAGTAGGAGAACAATGATTTTACTGTGGCCTTTGGCCTCAACTAAAGAAAGTGAACTTGTGCTCTTCAAAATGCTCTTCACTTATGACAGAGTCATCGTATAAAAGAAAAGAAAGTCTGCAGGGAGATTCTGTAGGTTCAAATCACAGAACTCTATTTATATTTAGAGACCTAAACAGGAGAACTCTCATAATTCCAACATGAACCAGAAGTACAATAGTTTTAGAAACACCCAAATTTCCTTTGATATTCAGCTACAAGGAGATCTGAAAGAATTTTCCAATCTTACTTATTTTGGAGCTGCAGCTGGATAATTATTCACATGTGGCAGAAACAGGAAGGCTTCATTTCCTCAACATTTTCCCACTCTGCTTTTTAAAGGGAATGTGAAAATATTTTTGTAAAAAAATGGGATTCCCTGGGTTCCCTAATAGTTGAAATGAGTTACTCTACACTAAAGTGTTACACTTTTCCCCTCTGGGTAGAGTACCTGTTTCTGTTAACTCAGTTTTTTTTTTAATTCAAAGAAATTATTGATAATTACTTACTGAGTAAGCATCTTAATATGTAAAATGTAGTAGATTATTGTTAGGCTCACAGTAGATCCGTTATTAGCTATTAAAAGACTCAAAGGAAAAAGTGACGTTAAACAGAAAAATTAATCAATCATTACCCTGTATTTAGAAGTGGATTTCTACTTCAAAGTAGCATCACCTAATTTAGGATAATTTGTGACTTAGTTGTTTTTCATTTTACTTCTTTCCATTATCAACTTTGCCAATGACAAATTTTTGATATTTGTGTGATAAAGAAGGAGGAAGAACAAGAAAATAAAGCATTTGCCTAATCCATTTTACTCATGAGTCAAGGAGGTCAGGAGCTAACACAAGGGGCTTCAGTCTGTTTTTCAACACATCATTCTCTCTCATAGATTTATTCTTGCCATTTTCTTCACCATCTAAATCGGTGTTGTCCAACAGAACTTTCTGTGATGATGGAGACATTCAGTATTTGTGCTGCCCAATACTCTACCCAGTAGCCAGCCACGCATGGCTATTGGCTATTGCACATTCTACAATGTAACTGATTTGACAAAGGAACTGAATTTTAAATTTACTGATTTTTAATTAAGATTTTTATAGTCATGTGTGGCTAGTGGCTTCCATATTGGGCAATGCAGACCTGAATTTATCCAAAACAAAAATCATCTAGAAAATATTGTACCACAATTTATGATCACACAAAACTGCATTTGTTATTTATGTATTTATTTAGACACTATAATAAGTAGATATTAAGATTCTTAGAGGATTTCACTGCATTACTCTTAATTTCTCCTTAACTAATAGTGTTGCAACACAGTTCTAGTTTACCTTTGACAAGTATGGACTTTTATTTTACATGCCTCAGTGTATTCATTTGTAAAATGAAGACTAAAATGGTGCATACTTCACAATGTTTTTATGAAAATTAAACGAGTGAACACATATCAAGCACTTCAGAAAGTGTCTGGTTCATGGTAAGTACTGTGTAAGTGTAAGCTAGTATTATTAAAACAACTAGGCATTTGAATTTATGAGTAGAGGCCCTTTAATCATTATTATTCTTTCTGGTAGGTACAGTGGGTTTTAAAAAATCATAAGACAAAGTCAGGGAGAGATAAGGGCTGAACACTGAGAAGTGGTTGAGGTCATGGGGAATGGACTAGGCTATGAATAGAATTCATGCTACTCCCAGAGGGACAGTGGACATTGTTCCAGGACATATTTTGATATATTTGGCTAGTAGGATGGTTTGCATTTTTTGATGTTAAGGAAAGGGGATTGGTGGTGACAGGAGAGAAATAGCAGTCTAAATTGCTAGTTGCCAATCAATTTTTTAAAGTAAGTTTTATGAAGAAAGAGAATGTATCATGTATTGTGTATCTCCGGCACCAAGTACAGCACCTTGTACATTGTTGGTACTCAATAAACATTCACTGGATGAATAAATAGAAAGGCTTTTTAAAAGAAGCAGGACATTGTAGAGAGGGTGGCCTCATGCGTTGGTCTGAACATTGTACTAGATGACCTTTAAGGTCTTCTAACTCTAAGATTAAAAGATTTCACATATAAACAACACTTGATATTTTAGTTCCAGCCAAAATATCTAGATATGAAGCTAATGTAATTTCTTAGGACTCTAAGCATTATTTGCTATAGCCACCTAAGAAGTAGTGTTTGATTTAAACAAAATTAACATCAACATGCTAGCTGACTTTAATATGGAATCACATTTCAGGATCAAAATGCATCGACAGATTCTGGTGTTAGGCAGTTCAGTGTTTTGCTTTTTCTTATCTTTTGGAACTGTCTAAAAAGTAAATTAGATGTCTCTAGTGATCTGAGTCAGTTAGCAGAAAATTGGTAAAGGAAATTTGCTTTGGGATACATTTCATGCTCTTTAATACATGCTTCCTTTATCCATTGCTTCCTGTCAGGAGACACCCAGGCCTCTCAAGTTTCCTCCACTACCCTCTGGGACCAACACTTATTTAACAAAAATCTTGTCCACAGTATTTATCATGGCAGGTCTGAATTTAACATGGCTCACGTGGCCTTCCAGGGCCTGAGCTCTGCCAGTCCCTGTGACTATGTGCACAAGCAGGGCTGTGCTGGGACACCTTGTGTTTTCTGAATCCCTGTTCCATGCTGGTCACAATTCTGTGGCTACCCTGTCGCAATTCCTGTTCTCTTCATTAAGAGCCATTTAATCCCCTCTGCCTAATACCAATATGCCTGACGAATTCCATATCTTCCTGGAACACATCTTTAACCTCCCCTTGTTTTATTGCTCCCATTTACCAGATGTTTCACGGTATGATAACACTTATCACAGTGTCTGGTAGTTGTACATTTTTTCCTGTATGGGACTCCAACTGTACTGCCAACCTGTGAATAACTTAATGGGAGGGGACATGACTTAGTTATGGAACTCAGATGGCCACTCCAATGAGGATGTCAAAAGGGTAGAGGTCGGGTCTCTTCTGTTTTCTACTGTAACCCAAGAGCTTTATAATAATATCTGGTTCACTGCAGTTATTATTAAATGAATCTATAAATACAATATCTTTCATATAAGAGGGATTTAATATTTGGTGAATTGACCAAGTGGTTCAGAAGTTCTAGGTTTAGTCTTAGATCTACTGGCAGTCAATTCTTGATTGTAAGAGTTAATCTGGCTATGAAGTTTGTACTGAAATTTGCAAGTGGAAATATTACATCATATGCTTTACATAACATAATTATAAATAATTGACTGACAGACTCTTCAGAACTAGAAGGACCTTAATAAAGGCTGCCTTTAATTGGGGGATTGACAATATGCTAAACACTGTTCTAAGTACTTTCTGTTATTAATCAATTTTTTAAAATTCGTTGTTACTAACTCATAGTATTGTGACATAAACATTATTATCCCTATTTTACAGATAATGAAACCAAGGCACAAGTCTAAATGACTCCCAAAGGTCCCAGGATGTTGAGCTGGGAGTTGTCCCAGGCTGTGTAGTTCCAAAGATCTCTTAATCTCCATCTTGGCTGTTCTTTTGTGATATCTTTAGCCATTTTCTATGTCAATCCCTTCTACCTAATGGAGATGGTTTCAGTTGTAAGTTACAGAAAACTCACTTCAAAATGGCTTCAACTTTGTAGAGAATTTTTTGGCTCATGTAACTAAAATGTCCAAAAGTGCATCTGACTCTAAGTAGAAGCTGAGCTGGGTTTTGGCTTGATTCCCTGTAATTCTCACAGTCCCCTTTTTCTCCAGATGCCACCCTCATCTTCAGTTGGATGGAGGATCTGGTAGGAAGTTGGCTGTATTGTTCTAGGTGTCACCATCCAGTGGAAGACATGGTGTCTTCAGTTGTTCTGCAGAGGAGAAAGCTTATTTCAAAGGAGAGCCTACTAATACCTCCTCCAGTTTCACAGAAGTCATATACACTAAAAATTTGGTGATATTCCCTTCAGTACCAATGGCCAATGGATGTGCTTATACAGATCTGTTTATGCCTGAGCTGCCTACATCCCCTCTAGATCCAGTGTTGGAGTCAGCTTTCCTTGGGGCACATGAACTCTTCGTGGTACATATGAACGAGAAAACAGAGGGTGATTGTTACCAAGAGATGGCAGAAATGGTGGTAGGCCAGGAATTCCAATGCTCACTATACTCATCACAAAGTTGGTTAGAAATCAGTTTATCTTTGAGTTATAAACTTCAGAATCAGATTCTAACAATCTATTCAAAGTATCTTTTAAAATCTTGTCTTATTGGAACTCTTAAGGGAAAACAGTAAGAATACTAAGAAATTGCAATATTTTCATTAATTGTGAAAGAGAAAATTATTTGAAAACAGAACTGATAATTATCTGTCATGTATTAATACTTCAAAATTATAAAAACAGTATAATAACTGCTATGTAAAATGGTCTGCAGCATGGCTTACTACTTTAGATTTAATTTTTAATTCCATTCTGAGTCCATATGCAACTTAATGTGATTGAAAATTTTTCTGAAAAGTAAGTGGCTAGGATATATCGCAGAATGTTGGAAAATTATCCCATTGCAATCTCAGCGATCTGTTTCATTAAAATTGCTTATGCCATGTTTAAAACTGATCTCAAAGTTAACTCCAATAGACATTCATTCATCTTGTCAATTATTTAGTAAGTCCTGAATTATTAAGGGACAAGCACTTGGGGATAGAGAAGTGGGTGTTTGTCAGTCTTTGTTGTTTTTGAATACTCTATAGGTTCTTAGGATTTCTTTATTTTTTTCTTTCAACATTAATTTTAGGTTCAAGGGGTACATGTGAAAGTTTGTTACGTGGGTAAATTACATGTTCAAAGAGGTTTGGTGTACAGGTAATTATGTCACCCAGGAAATCAGCATAATACCTTGATTGGTAGTTTTTGAATCCTCATCCTCACCCTCCAACAGACCCCAGTATCTATTATTCCCCTCTTTGTGTCCATGTGTATTTAATGTGTAGCTCCCTCTTATGAGTGAGATCATGAGATATTTGGTTTTCTGTTTCCATGTTAATTCACATAGGATAATGGCCCCCAGCTCCATCCATATTGCTGCAAAGGCCATGATCTCATGTATTTTATAGCTATGTAGTATTCTATGGTACACACACACACACACACACACACACACACACACACACAATCACATTTTCTTTATCCAGTCCACTGTTGATGGGCATCTTGGTTGATTTCATGTCTTTGCTCTTGTGAATAGTGTTGTGATGAATATATAAGTGCATGTGTCTTTTTGGTAGAACAATTTATTTTCCTTTGGGTATATACCCAGTAGTGGGATTGCTGAGTCTAATGGTAATTCTGTTTTAAGTTCTCTGAGAAATCTCCAAACTGCTTTCCACAGTGGCTGAACTTATTTACATTCCCAACAGCAGTGTATAAGCGTTCTCTTTTTTCCACAACCTTACCAGTATCTGTTATTTTTTGACTTTTTAATAATAGCTATTCTGACTGGTGTGAAATAGTATCTCATTGTGGTTTTGATTTGCATTTCCCTAATAATTGGTTATATTGAGCATTTTTTCATATGCTTGTTGGCCATATGTATGTCTTTTGAGAAGTGTCTGTTCTTGTTCTTTGCATACTTTTCAAGGGGTTGTTAGCTTTTTGTTTGTTTACTTGAGTTCCTTATAGATTCTGGATATTAGACCTTTGTCAGAGGCATAGTTTGCAAATATTTTCTCCCATTTGCTAAGATATCCATTTACTCTGTTGATAGTTTCTCTTGCTGTGCAGAAGCTTTTTGGCTTAAACAGGTCCCAGTCGTCAATTTTTGGTTTTGTTGCAACTGCTTTTGGAGTCTTCATCATGAAGTCTTTGCCTGGGCCAATGTCCAGAATGGTATTTCTAGGGTTTTATAGTTTTAGGTTTTACATTTAAGGAATCCTTTCCCTGTTGCTTGCTTTTGTCAGCTTTGTTGAAGATCAGATGGTTTTATGTGTGAGGCTTTATTTCTGCGTTATCTAACCTGTTCCATTGGTCTATGTTTTTGAACCAGTACCATGCTGTTTTAGTTACTATATCCCTGTAGTGTAATTTAAGGTTTATTAGCATGATGCCGCCAGTTTTTTTCTTTTTGTTTAGGATTGCTTTGGCTATTTAGGGTCATTTTTTGGTTCCAAATAAATCTTAGAATCCTTCTGATTCTGTAAAGAATGTAATTGGTAGTTTAATAGGAATAGCATTGAATCTATAAATTGCTGTGGGCATTTTAACAATTTGATTCTTCCTATTCACAGTATCCACAAAAAGAATAAAATATCTAAAAATATAGCTAACAGGGAGGTTAAAGGTGTCTGCAACAGGAATTAGAAAACATTACTGGCTAGGTGCAGTGGCTCACACCTGTAATCCCAGAACTTTGAGAGGCTGAGGCAGGCAGATCGCCTGAGGTCAAGAGTTCAAAACCAGCCTGGTCAACATGGTGAAAATCCCTCTCTACTAAAAAATACGAAGATTAGCTGGATGTGGTGGCATGTGCCTGTAATCCCAGCTACTCAGAAGGCTGAGGCAGGCTAATTGCTTGAACCTGGGAGGCAGAGGTTGCAGTGAGCAGCCGAGATTGTGCCACTGCACTCCTGCCTGGGCGACAGAGTGAGACTGTCTCAAAAAAAAAAAAAAAATCAGAGATGACACAAATAAATGGAAAACATTGCATGCTCATGAATTGAATTTCTTTCCTGGGAGTTTTTCTCCTAATTCTGCCCCTCTCTCCCTAACTGAGACTTCTTACTTCCTGCCAGCAGAGCAAATTTTATAAAACTCAAATTCAATTATATGCTATTTCTGCTTACATAACCTTAATAACTTCCTGATACCTATAGGAAAATATTCAAAATTCTTAGAATGTTTTAAAAATGCTTCCACAAGATGGTCTTGTCTTAACTTCCCAGCCACATCTTGGGATTCTTCTTCACATACACACTCCTGAACTTGCCGTACTGAACTTCTTTCTCACTGTGTGTTAAACAGGATTTTTTTTTAATGCCATGCCTTTGTACATTCTGCCCTTATTTCTGGGATATCCTTTTCTACACTTCTCCACCTACCTAAATTCTATTCACGCTTTAAGAACCAGCTCACACATTACTCACTCTGTGGCTACTTCTGTAAAACTGCTGGGCAGAGTTATTAATACTTGTCTTTATTATATCCCCATAAAATTTTATGTGACTCTATTTACCTACTTAACACATTGCTTTGTAATTTTTTACATGCCTCTCTCATGAAGAAAGAGATGCGATTTTTCTTTGTAATAGCTCAATCTAGGCACATGGTACCGAATAAATACTTTCTGAGTTATCATTTATCAATGTACCAATCTGGAACAATAAACTGACCACTGAGCATTTTCTTTTATTGTTTCAAAAAAAAGTTACTGAGTGCTTTCTCTGAGTTAGTATTTAGCCCCAGAATATGGCATAGAGGCTTTACTGTGAAATAATTCAGGGTTTTTTGGGAAAGTTTGATGTTTATTTTGGCTTTGGTGACCTTCTATGGCATATCAAAACTGTCATTGCCAGAAGTTGATTGTGTGCTATTATTTTTCTTCCTGTATATAGAAATTTCTTGATAAAGCAAATGTGATTTATGTCCTTCCAATATCACCATTAAGATGGTGGCAGTCCAGTACCAAAATATTTGACATTACCCTCTTCTCTCCCAGATAATTTCATGCCTTTTGTATAGCTAAATATAACAAACAAATAAAACAAAGTGATGTTTTAAAAGTTCATTGAAGCGCAAGCCTTGGGATCATAACCTCTAATTCTAAATCCATCAAGGCATGCTGCCTTGTTCACAAATATTCTTATTTTAAATATGCACAAAACATGAAAAACTTAAGTCATTTCCCCATCATAAAAAGAATTCATTATTAACATGACAGTGAAAAATTGTTAGGTGATATTTCAGAATTGATTCAATTATTTCCGGTTGCTATGGACTGTGTTCATCTTCCTTCTACTTAATAGTTTTAGAAGCAGAATTGGACCTTGTTTTTAAATTTCCAAGCAGTACTTTGTTGTGAGTGGCTTTCTCACAAAGAGGGTTTTGATTTTTCCTTCTTTATAGTTACTTGTTCTTTGTCTCAATGATGAATATATTTCATCCAAGCATAGAGAAATGCTGTTCTTACCAAATGATTATTCCATCAAATAAAATTAGGACATCACATACTATGCATTTAGAGAAACTGGAGTTTTGAAACAACCCAAAGCTAGGTTAATGCTGGATTGTCATTTCACAATAATGTGATATTGCTCTGAGCATTAGCAGGTCTAAGCAGGGTGGTCTGAATTTTGCTGTTAAGGAGGGAGAGTTTATCTTCCATTTCTTCAGTGAATAAATTTGAAGTACAGTGCATGTTGAGTTTTACATTTCTTAGTTTTGAACATTAGAGAACTGGGGTGTGACATTTTGTGGTCTGTCCCTTTCAAGTCCTGAGGAATGTAGTTTTACAGTACAAAGTGGAGAATTAGGCAATGAAAAACAGAATGCGACAGACATAATTGTTTTAATATGTCACTGCCAACTGTCATTGGCCCTAGTGGGAGGCCTCAGATGGCATGTCTGTCTCTAAGGATTGGCTGGGGATCTTCACACTTCATCCATCATTTCATCACAGATCATCTCAGCCTCTCCTGAACTGTGACCAACTGGCTTACTCAAGGGACTAGCTCTGCTGTCCTGACATGAAGGCAAGCTGTGGCACACCATGCAGACTGAAATTCAGCCTGCCTCAGACTCAAGATAAACACACATTTGGGACAGTCTCACCTAGCCTCATTGCAGAGACAAGAAATGTATGGCAAGATGGCATATGGAGTACTAACTGGTTCAAAATACTAACTGATGTGAACTTCCCATTTTCCTGTTGAACTGCCACCCTCTCCTTCATGGGTAACAAGGGAAGGGAGCCCCTGCTGCTGAGGAAGAGTCCACTGGTGACAACCAGGATCTGTATTCTTAGCTTGCTCAGTCAAAAGACATCTTGGTATGAGACCAAAAAGATTTTATGTAG
Organism: Aotus nancymaae; assembly: GCF_030222135.1. Taxonomy (NCBI): domain Eukaryota; kingdom Metazoa; phylum Chordata; class Mammalia; order Primates; family Aotidae; genus Aotus; species Aotus nancymaae. Next base: position 40,043,815 of record NW_026988413.1, read on the forward strand.
GCCCACTACCAGAGAGAATAGGTGTGTCTTTCTACACTTGCTCTTTGGCAAAAGGCCAAGAAGCAGTAGGTTTCTCCTTCTGACTATCATACTAGATAAAAGGATTTCACAGGAATGGAGAGCTTAGAAAATAAGTAAGTTAGACACATTATAGGAACCATGTGTTTTACCAGTCTCTCACACTGGGAGTCTGGAGTGTGTGTGCGTGTGTATGTGTGTAGAACATGATACAACTAACTTTAAGTGGAAATATGCAAATCAGTCATCTCATGTCCTGCTACTCATCTAGAATCTTGGAGATCAGGAGCCTCATATGGCATAGGGAGAGTGGAATGGGAGAATCCACATCTGAGAGAAGTGGCAGTTTGGCCAAGAGGTCTTGGGACTGGGAAAGTAGTAGGCAGAGAAGTGAGTGGACTGTGCCAGCAATGCGTTAGGATTGGCACTATTGCAATCCAGGTGGGTGGCAAAAGAGAACCCACCCACTTCCAGTTGCCCTCTGAGAGGGTACCATATGCTTCACACATGCTATCTAGTTCCACATGAGTCAAGTCACATCATTACAAAGGATGTCTGCATAGAATGGAAAGAGAGGGAGACTAAAAGACTCCCTGCTCTACCACCACTGCAGAGGGGCGGTTCTTTAACTACCACCCACCCTCTGGATCCCAGGAGTGTGGGCTAGGGCTGAAACAGGAGTACATGTACCTTAGATGTGAATAAACACAAAATTAGGCTTGACTAAAAGGAATCAGTAAATTGAATGGAGAAAAATGGAAATGGATAAATTCAGATTTTAAAAATAATATGCAAAATGGGAGCTCATAATAGATAATGCATTTTTTGGAAGAAATAAAGTTTTATTTCGGCACCTCTAAGAATTTCATAAAATTCTCAGATTGTGACTAAAAAATACACAATTCACATGTGGAACACTAATTAGAAGAGAGCAAGATGGTAATTATGAGCATGGATACAGTCATGCGTTGCTTCATGGGAGGGTATGTTCTGAGAAATGCATCATTAGGTGACTTTGTCATGCAAAAATCATAGCACATACTTACACAAACCAAGACGTTATAGCCTACTACACGTCCAGGGCTACAAACCTGCACAGCATGTTACTGTGCTAATACTATAGGCAACTGTAACACGGTAGCAAGTATTTGTGTACTTAAACATATCGAAACATGGAAAAGGTACAGTACAAACATGGTATAAAAGATACAAAATGAGACATTTATATAGGGCTATACTACTGTAGACTATAAATTCTGTACAGTTAGGCTACAATAAAACTAAAAATTTTTTATCTTCAATAATAAATGAACTGTAGCTTACTATAACTTTTTTACTTTATAAATTTTTAAATGTTTAAAATTTGATTTTACTCTTTTGTAATAACACTTAGCTTTTAAAAAACACATTGTAAACCTGTACAAAAATTCTTTCTGCAAATCCTTATTCTATAAACTTTCTACTATTTCTAAAACTTTTAATTTTATTTTCACTTTTTAGACATTTTTGTTAAAGACATGAGCATACGCATTAAGCTAGGCCCAGACACAATCAGGATCATCTATATCATGGTCTTCCTCCTTCACATCTTGTCCCACTGGAAGGTCTTCAGGGCAATAACATGCATGGCTATAATGCCTTCTGGAATATCTCCTGAATGCCCCGATGGGCCTTTGATAATAGTGCCTTCTGGAATATCTCCTGAATGCCCCGATGGGCCTGTGATAATAGTGCCTTCTGGAATATCTGCTAAAGGACCTGAAGGACCTGCCTGAGGCTATTTTACAGTTAACTTAAAAAAAAAAATAATAAGTAGAAGGAGTACATTCTAAAACAATGATTGAAAAGCATAGTAAATATGTAAGCCATAGTAGTTTATTATCAAGATCAAGTATTACTACCTATGTAATTGTATGTGCTAGACTTTTATGACTGGCAGCACAGTAGGTTTGTTTACACCAGCGTCACTATATACACGTGAGTAATGTTTTGCATGATGACGTTACCACAGCTGTGATGTTACTAGGCAATAGTAATTTTCTAGCTCTATTATAATCTTATGGGACCATCATGTTACATGCCGTCTGTCATTGACAGGAATGTTATTATGTGGAACATGACTGTAAATTTATGCAGACATATACATATATATGCATATAAACATATACATACATATGCAGAGATGTATATATATTCAGAATAATCTGCTTTAGAATGCAAGAGTTTTGTGAAATTCATGAATTCATGTCAGAAATGTAGTCATGATCTGATTATATTGAGGACATTTTTAGGGTGCATATTTGTAAAACTCTATTTAATATAGTTGAGCCAGTTATAAGCCACTTCAGTCCCTTTCCTTTCCCATGCTTTTACTGAAATATGAGGTGTTTTTCTTTTTTTTTTAAGCAGTGTTTTTTCCTCCATGATGCAGGTTGGTAAGCATATGTGTTGGGACTTGGTGAGACAGAGAGAGGGAGAGAGAGAGACAGAGAGAAAAACAGAGAGAGAGAAAGAGAGAACCAGAGAGTCAGAGAGACATAGAGATAGAGAGGTCCCAGGAGCAGCAGAAGCCCTCAACCCGCAAAAAGAAGCCATTAACAGTCTCTGCTCTGCAGTCGGCCTGGTAGCATAGGCCACACTTCCTCCGTTATAACTGATCACAAACTCCTATAATAAAAGCCTATAACCACAGCGTTGCAAAATAGAGATTCTCAAACATACCAGGAATTACCAGATAACTGAGAAAAACCAAACTGAGGAAATAGAACTGATAGAGAAAACAGAAAACTTAAAAAATATGTATTATTAATATCCTTGAAAACACTCAATAGATTGCATGTTAATAAAATATGACCAAGAGATTCTAAGGAAGAAAATATGTCATAAAGTAAACATATATGAGAGTCAAAATACTTATCAATCAAGAGTAACAAAACAAAGTGTAGCAACATTATCAGTTAAAATATAATCTAAGGAATATTTTAACTTAATCTAGGATAATTATTGATAAAAAAGCATAATTCACCAAAATAATGATGGTCATTAAACTTAAATTTTAAATATGTAATACGAAGATTGATAGAATACAAGGAACAACTACAATTAAATGTAAAATATTACTACACTTTTCAAAATTCAATTGTTTGAGTAAATAAAAATAAGAATTGCTATAAAATTTTTTAAATGAACAAGTTTGATTATCTATCTCTATGAAAAAGAGAATGTATATATTTTTCAAACTTTCCAAACTAGATTAACCAGGTAGGAAATTTGAATTTGCAGCAAATTCTAAAGAACATGTCATATATGTTACACCTATTTTTTCTTTAAAAAAATTTTTATATCTGTCCTTGCCATCTGTTCCCATCTTTTTTCTTTTTTAAAATATTTTTAACATAACACAATAAATCTAAAAGTTAACAATTAAAATACAACTGAAATATCTTTTTATGGAAACTTAAAAACACTTCTTTAGAAAACTGTTGGTTAAAGACAAAATCAAAATGAAAATGATAGATATTATAAATGAACAATGAGAAAACAATACATCACAATATGTGTAATGTGGCCAAAGCTGTAGGCAGAGGGAAAATTTTAGCCTTAAGTGCATTTGTTAGAAAAGAGAATATACTGGGGGAAAAAGACCCTAAGCATTTATACCAAATGTGTAGGAGGAAGAGACAAAAAAAGAATTGTTCAGAATAAAAAGTAAGAGAAAGTGGAAATTTAGTAAATGTATAAACTGGTTTTGGTAAAATACAAAATCTGTGTGGATTGGGCAAGATTAAAAAGATAGTACAAGTACTTACTACAATATTAGAAATAAGAAAATGAATACAACTAATGGTAGAGGGAAGGTTTTAGAAAGAGAAAATAATAGCAAATACAACTTTGTACTATTTTATTTGTAACTTATATAAACTGTGTAGGCAAAAATAAATAATCAAATTGAGTACATCTTGTTGTTCAAATCGTGTTTGCCTAGGGCTACTGGTGACCATCTCTCTGGACACCTGGAGGAATCTTATTTGAAGAAAATAATCCTGTACCCAAAGAGAAGCAAAGCTAAGAGATATTGGTAGAAATAGAGATAGAGATGGCAGGAGAGAGAAATAGAGGAAGAGTGAGCCCTGGCCAGAGCCATTTTGTTTGGTATTTTGTGTGGCTCACTTCTTGGAGTTGTATTAGAGAACACAAATTAATTTAAACAGAACATAGCAAAAAAAAAAAAAAGGCTTCTGGAAATTCTCATGCTTGATGTCTAAAAGAATACCTTTATAGAATAAAGGTATTAAATCCCCACATGACCAATGGCCAATACATTCTTTCAGGGAAATAGGTGCATCATGCCCATATCTTATCTCCTACATTTAATTTGTTTCTGAAACATCTTGGGAGAGATAAATACTCTGCAAATTTTCATGAGAGTACTTATTTTTGGAATTGTACTTTTTTTTTCTCCAACTATTAAACACCTTAAAGTAGGGAATTAATGCCTATACACTGAAATAGAAAAGTGATTAACTTTAATGGAACCACATGTTGCTAAGGATGGAAATAGATTTAACTGGCTTTGGATCTTAACAAAGGAATTTTAGTCATGTCTTTAGCATTCTCTTTTTTAAGCTATGACCCAGGAAAAATGTTCCCAAGAACTATATTTCATCATACAGAACAGAAAATGGTTAATGCTAGGGCCTGATAGTAATTTTCAAATCTATTTATAAATGAAACATGAATGTGTGTGGTGCTTTGTGGAGGGAGAACAAGAACTTTTAAAGGAACCTATATATAGTGTCCGTCTTAAATTGGCACCTTTTAGGCAGTAGTTTCTTATCATCGTTTGACTTACAGGTTTTATGAGAAATGTTGTTTCCAGTTTCAACATAACATTGAAAAAAGACTTACTTGAAGTCTGATCCTTTAGTTCAGGTGCTGCCAGGAAAACTATTTAATATGAAAAGACCCTCCTTCATATGTCTGATAAACAAGTACAAGAAAGAAGGTCTAAAAAAATCAGATTACACTAAAAGTCATTAGGAAGTAACTCTAATGGGGGGGATGGCTTCAAACCAGGTTTCTTCTATATAGAATTTATTATATGGGGGAAAATCACCATCATATCGATCTTCTATGTAAAACTAAGGCTTCTATTCACCCCCATCATTTCACTAGTGATACAAGTTTGAATAATGGATTAAACATGAAGATCTCAAAAGGGAAAAAGTACCTAAAATTGGGTTTAAATCAAAATTCAACATCGAAATTGCCACCTCAAGTACAGGAGGTCCAGCTGGCCCTCGGGAGATGAGGCAGCAAGTGCCGGGGATTCAGCCACGAAGAGGGAACAGCACTGGAGATGGTCCTGAGGACCGTTCATCCTGAATGCTGCTGCTTCTATGCCAGGAGACTCTTCACCCTTCTTTTTCTTTTATTTCTTTTGGATGGTTCTTTCTTTTTCTGAGGGCTCCACTCTTAAATATTTGCTCTTTGGGTCCTGGACATTTTTTTCTTATCTACACCTTGGCTTCATTTATCAGGTCCAACAGTTGACACGTGCCATGTATGGCAACTTCATGCCACATTTTCAGTGTAAGGCTTCATCCGTATTTATTTACTTTATAATTGAGTGTCGGCAATCGCCTGGAATGCTGTTTTAAATTTATCTTTATGATTATACTCCTGAGATAATACAACTCACAGCTACACTGAGTCCATTAAAGTTATAGTGACATTGGCTTTAAGCCTAGCCAGAAAAAACGAAAAAGAAAAAAAAAAAGAGAGAGAGAAAATGCCTTGACTTCCAGTGAGTGGAATTTCTGAGTCACACATCCTCGTCCTAGTGTCATATACAGATGCATCCTCATAAGATCTGAGCCATTCTGAAGAGGCATTTCCATGTCTTAGTCAAGGCTCTCCAAAACAATTAGCTAATTATTTTATTTATTCAAAACATATTTTTGTCTTCATGTGGTGTCATAAAACATTCATTCCAGGAGACCTTGCTTGACATATTTATGACATAATTTTCTAATGAAGACAAAAGGTCCTTAAGGGACTATGATCCAGGATTTTAATTTCTATTCCCTGAGGAGCCAGGTACTAATTCTTGGTCATAATTTGAGACAAACAAGGTTATTCTTTTACCCAACTCTCATACACTGTTGGTGGAAATGTACAATGATATAACCACTTTGGAAAATAACTTAGCAGCTTATAAATAGTTGAACATAGACTTGCTATATGATCCAGTCATTCTATTCCTAGATATACCTCATATTCAGACAAAAACTTCTAGCTGCTTTACTTGTAAAAGTCAAAAACTGGAGACAACCCAAATATTCACCAACTGGTGGATGGATTAAACAAACTGTGATAGATCCTCACAGTGAAATACTACACAACAATAAGAATGAACCATTGATACATACTGCAACATGGACAAATTGTAAATGTTTATGTTGAGTGAAAGAAGCCAGAGAGAAAAGAGTATACACTACACGATGTCATTCATATAAACATCTATGACATGGAAACTAATATGCAGTATCAGAAAGCAGATCAGTAGTTCCTTGGGAAGTGGTGGGGAGTGGAAGAGAAAGGGAACAAAGATAAAGGAAAACTTTTGGAAGTATAGAAATGTTTATTATTTTGAGTAGGTAATGCTTTCACAGAGTAAGCATGTCAAAAATTTCCAAACTATATACTTTAGTATGTACAATTTATTGTATATCAATAATATATTAGTAAAACTGTAAAAAAATCTTACTTGGTTCCCAGTCAATGGCTACCTCAAAAATGCCATATTAAATTCCATAAATGAGAGTACAGACTTGTTTTCTCTATATGCAAACTTGCAATCCCTTAATTGATGTAGAAAGACGATACTTTTTGAAAATATAGTCTTTGCTCACAAGTCTTTTTTTAAAAAGTGAAAGATTCTCTTAAAGTGCACTGAGATTGGTACATTAGTCACTTTAAATAAAATTACAAGTAAAGGTCTTTTCCACTTGGGTTGTGTGGGGAGGGAGGCAGGATGAAAGTATGTGTCCTCTGCTCTTTTTTTTCCATCTCATTTTTCAAATGGCAATTTAGAAAGATTTGACATTTTCTTAAAGGATAGTAGATATATTGAAGTGGCTAAGAATGTGGGTTTTTAGGCTGGGTGTGGTGGCTGACTCCTGTAATCTCAGCACTTTGGGAGGCTGAGGTGGGCAGATCACATGAGGTCAGGAGTTTGAGACCAGCCTGGCCAACATGGTGAAACCCTGTCTCTACTAAAAATACAAAAATTAGCCTGCCATGATGGTACACAACTGTAATCCCATCTACTCAGGGGGCTGAGGCAGGAGAATTGCTTGAACTTGGGAGGCAGAGGTTTCATTGAGCCAAGATCTCACCACTGCACTCCAGCCTGGGCATCACAGTGAGACTTCATCTCAAAAAAGGAAGAGTGTAGTTTTTAGAATTAGACTTTTCTAGCTCAGATCCAGCTCTGCTCACCTTCGGTCAGTGAATTAATCTCTCTCAGCTTTAATTTCCTCATCTTAGAGATGGGGATAATAGAACAGCATATCTCATAGGGTTGTTTTACTGACCAAATAAGATAATGCATAAGAAACATTTAGCATAGTGCCAGTCATAACACACAAAATGTCAGCTATTATGCAAAATCCTTGATAAGTTCCCACTGACTGTGGGGAAACCTAGAACTGAGCAGCCTGAAATGGTAGAGGGCAAAGAAGGAGGCTAGTGGAGACCACTATAAAATTACACTTTGGTACGTTTCCTTTGTTTAGAGAAATAATACTACACTGCTGGTGTAAACCAGAGAAATAAACATGGAGGGAAGCTGCGATGGAAGAAATAATAAAGGGACTTTGCTAACACTCTGTGCAAATAAATAAACAATCTGAGAAAAAGACATCGGAAATATCATTCTCTGTGCCACCAGAGTACTACTTTCAACTGAAGTGAACTTTTTAGGGGGTGGTGGGGAGTGTTGTATTTTGATAATAGATGCAGCTGGTGGAGAGAAAAAGGGATGCATAAGGTGGTTAACTCCTCTCCAGTCCCTGGTTCTACTCTCAGCTGCCCACTCAACAGCAGTCGGAGTAGGGTCTGATACAAATCGGAGCAGCCACTTTCACGGTCCAGCGGGTAGCCAATGCCTGAACTCTGCATTAATGTTGTTTCTCTCCATATCCTGTGCTCAGTCACATTTGATTGCTTGAAATGCTACCCACCCACTCTTGAGTTAAGCTTCTTGTATTAATACATAAGTGTTTTCTTCGTGAAGCTGTTTCTCATGAAAACTTTTAAAAGGTGAGGCTGAATTCCTTGCATTTCTTTTGTCTACACCCTGATTTCTTTGGCACAGCAGCAGTTCTTAGGTTTTGGACATTAAAACATATGCTAATAATCACTGATTGAACTAATCTAGCACATATACCAAAAGGTGGCTGATTTCTCCGTGATGGAATGCTAATGAATAAATCTGGGAAATGTTCACCACCTGTGATCCTATTATGAAATGAAGTATGTTTTGATGGTTATTCTTACTGTCATTGTCATTGTCATCAATTGACAGTTATTCTCACTGTCATTGGGAAAGCTCAATTGATAGCTTTTTTTTGTTTGATTTTTCAATTCTTCCACTTCACCATACCCCCATTTCAAATTTGCAATGTTTAATGATTACGTGGATTTAGTTTGAGATTTTATTTTGGAAAATTTCATGACACCTTTCTAGATCCCTTCCTCTTTGGGTGTCATTTTGGATAACATTATTTATTCCCTGCTGATGGTACATTTCTTGTCTGCCTATGTCACAGTTGAATGTGGACAGTTCAGTTTAGCTTTCTTGTTTGAATATGGAGATTATGTTCTTTTCATGAGTACCTATAATGTGCCAGGCACCGGGGGAGTTACGTTAGCTTTTGAATTCTTTTTTCTTTGTAAATGTCTTTTTTATTTTCCATTATTCTTTCTGTGAGCTTGTCAGCTGCATCTGCTGTGGAGGAAATATTTTTAACATGGTTATTTCTTGCCAGGGATAACAGGCATTCTAGTTGCACTCTGCCCAAATCTCTGGGAATGATCAATCAGGCAATCCTACTGATAGGCTGTAGAAATGATTTGTGGAAAGAAACAGAAATGGATTGTGCAGTTAGAATTGGCTGGGGAATGTATTTTAAAAAATAGTTTTATTTGGCCTCCCATGGCTTGTGGCTTGAGGCATATTAGCAGTTTTTGCTGAAAGCATACTGGAAGACAAAACAAGATCTGGAATTTTTGTTAGATATATGTGTAATTGCATACATAATTTAATTTGTTCAGTTAATTTGTATGTAAACTAATTATGAATGTTAACTGCAGTAAAACATACTGTCCCTATTCCCCATCATTTGGTAGACTAGAATGTAAACTTATTAGCAACATATACAACAATTCTATATTACGTGACAGGGCAGCAATGTTTACAAGAGAAAGATCTGTTTTACATGGCACCCTAAGGTCCCCTGCAGATATATGCAGGACCTGCCGAATATAATTCTACTTCTCTAAGAGAGCTCCAAAGACCTAGGAGGAGGGCGGAGGGAGCAATCCAGGCATTGGTGCTACTCAGAGAATGACTATTACATGAGTAGATACTTATTTAATGTGATTAACACCTTTATTAGTATGTATATTATACTAATGGATTCTCTTTCTCTTTAATCTATTTTACTGAAGGTTGGGAGTGGGATTAGGATCGGGCAGATAAAAAAGACAGCAAAGTCCTGCCACATAATTAAGATACACAAAATACCTTTATCCAAGATGGTGAGGAATTGTTCTGAAGTTTACAGAGAGTATTAGTTAAGTCACCATTTTAACTCTGCCATTTATTTAAGTACTTTACTTATTTGTGAATAGATTTTACATAAAATGATGCATCCCATCCATTTTTTCATGGTCAATTCTTTTTTTTTTGAGACCAAGTCTTACTCTGTTTCCCAGGCTGGAGTGCAGTGGCATAATCTCAGCTCACTGCAACCTTCAACTCCCAGGTTCAAGGAATTCTCCTGCCTCAGCCTCCTGAGTAGCTGAGATTACAGGTGGGAACTACCAAGCCTGGATAATTTTTTATAGTTTTAGTAGACAGGATTTAACCATATTGGCCAGGCTGGTCTTGAACTCCTGACCTCAGGTAATCCTCCTGCCTCAGCCTCCCAAAATGCTGAGATTACAGGAATGCACTACTGCACCTGGCCCAGCCAATTCTTTTAAGAGTTTTTTGTTGTTGTTGATTTTAAATTCAGTAAGATTAGATTAATTTGTTTTCTAACATGAGACATTGTAATTGTTTGCTCTGAATACAAACACAGTAACTTATTTCAAGTTAGCAGAACAAGCATTCAAAAACATCTTAAAGAAGGATTTCATGTTTTCCAAGCCTCTACCACATGAAAAAAAAGCCATCTCATTGTTGTAAATATTGTCAGTGATTAAGTTGTTGGGTATATAGTAGGTAGTTCCTAAATCTGCTAACTATATGGATGAATGAATAAAAAAGAAGAAAAACTAAGGACAGAACTAAGTTAAAAAAGGGTTTTCTTTCAGAAAAAGCATACTTCCAAGGTGGATGCTAGCTATGTTGTTTGTACAAATGCTCTGAAAATGTTCTTCACTCAGGTGCTGTAGGAATGTTTTTCTTTCCATGACTGTACTCCATCACATTTTTTAACTAAAATTATCTGAAGCTCAATTGATCAACATGTTTTTAACCAACTGAGGAGTAAAGCAATGTGCTAACTACAACTAACCTTCCTCCCCTAGGCAACACTTGTCTACTTTTTTGTTTGTTTGTTTGAGACCGAGTCTTGCTTTGTCACCCAGGCTGGAGCACAGTGGTGTGATCTCGGCTCACTGCAACCTCTGCCTCCTGGGTTCAAGGAATTCTCCTGCCATAGCCTTCTGAGTAGCTGGGATTACAGGCATGGACCAACACACACAGCTAAGTTTTGTACTTTTAGTAGAAACGGAGCTTCACCACGTTGACCAGGCTAGTCTTGAATTCTGGCCCTCGTGATCCACCTGCCTTGGCCTCCCAAAGTGCTGGGATTACAGGCGTAAGTCACTGTGCCTGGCCTTTTTTGATACCGTGGGAGACCTGTCTTTGGAAGTGGTCATTTCTACCTTCTTTTAAACCTGCAACTTTTGCCCTGCCACCCTCACCCCAATCTGGCTCAGAGAATGTGGAGAATATGTGTGCCAGTGTCCCACTGTCCCAAGTTTAGCATATTTGCACTTTGTTTCATTCCTACTTCCTCTTTGTGTTCTTAGCCCATCACCCAATAGTTCCTGATATAGCCCTGCAAAGCACTGACTTCTGCCTCTTATCACATGAACTACCAGATCTGGGTATGGCATCTGTAGTTGCTTATCATAGGTGTGAGCACTTGAGATGGAGGTGATGGTGAAAACTGCCCTGAATTAGAAATCAGGAAACTGGTTTGCTACTCACAAATTGTGAACCCTTGGATGGGTTATTAAGCTTCTGTGGCTTCTGGAAAAAATGAGATTTAATTCCAGATAGGTCTTAAACTCTATGCTGGATCTAATATTCTCTGTTACATAAAATAAGCCATTTCAAGATAAAGAGATATAATTGGAAACTTTCAATGCATGGGCTGTGGAACATTTACTTGTGTTCCTTTTGCATAAATATTATGAAAACTGTTCTTTGAAAAAACAAGCTATTAAATGGTATCGTATCCTTGCTTTTAGAAACATTTTTAAAAGACAAATTTGGGATTTCTAACCTTCCCTGGTATATTCCATGGTTTTCGATAAAGGGGTTTTATAAACTTTGCATAATTAGCAAATCATTTTAAACAAATGAAAACTCACCTCAATATAAATTAGAAGCAATGAACGTTCTAACTTATTTTGTTTCAGACTAAAGACTGAAGTCTGAGGAATGCATAAATAAGCGAGCAAAATAGAATCTATTGGAAAAATCACATCTTTCCACTATCCTCACACAAAAAGGCACATTGTGTGGTCCTGAGAAAGATTACACAGTATCTAGAGGAGGAAGTGCTTTCTCTAAAAGAGAGGGAGAGATGAATAACTAAGGAAGCAAAGAGTTCTGTGAGAAAAATCAAAGACTGGGTGGGTAGAGTCGGAACTAGAGGAAGAATTTAGGCAAGAGGAAAACTCAAAGACAAATAGAGGATTTAACTGTTCAGGCTTACAGGCGCCATCTGAAATTGCAGAAGAAAGGAAAAATTGAGCCTGGGATATGATGAGGACAGTCATATTGTGCATGTTGAACAAAATATATTGGAAGAATGAACGTGATGGCTTATTTTTTAAATTCAGTTTTCCTACCTAGAATTCAGCATCTGAATTCTCAATACACGTATGCAACCTCTACAATAGCAGAATTGTAGACATCAGGGTGGCTGAGCCATCTAAAAACAACAAGCTATCTAAAGATAAAACTGCAGGCCCCCAAAACAGCACGCTCAAATTCTTTTTGTTCTTCTACTTTTGTTTTAACTTCTGGAGGTACACATGCAGGTTTGTTACATGGGTAAATTGGGTGCTGCTGAGGCTTGGCATATGAATGATCCTGTCACTCAGATAGTGAGTATAGTACTGATAGGTAGCCTTACCAACCCACAGCTCCCTCCCATCCTCCTTTCTCAAGCAGTGCCAAGTGCCTATTGTTCTCATCTTTGTGTCCATGTGTTTTCAATGTTTAGCTCTCATTTATCAGTGAGAACATGTGACATTTGGTTTTCTGTTCTTGTGTTCATTCACTTAGGATAATGGCCTCTAACTCCATCCATGTTGCTGCAAAGGACACAATTTCTTTTTGTGGCTGTCTAGTATTCCATGGTGTATATGTACCACATTTTCTTTATCCAGTCCATCATTAATGGGCATCTTGGTTAATTCCTTGTCTTTGCTGTTGTGAATAGTGCTGCAATGAACATATGAGCGTGTGTCTTTCTGGTAAAATAATTTATTTTCCTTTGGGTATATACCCAGTAGTGGGATTCCTGGCTCTCATAGGAGTTCTTTTTAAGTTCTTTAAGAACTCTTCACACTGCTTTTCACAGTGGTTGAACTAACATACATTCTTATCAGCAGTGTATAAGTGTTCCCCTTTCTCTGCAACCTCACTGCATCTGTTGTATTTTGACTTTTTAATAACAGCCATTGTGACTGTCATGAGATGGTCTCCCTTTGTGGTTTGGATTTGCATTTCTCTAATGATTAGTAATGATGAGCATTTTTTCGTCTATTTGTTGGCTGCAGGATGTCTTCTTTTGGGAAGTGACTGTTCATGTTATTTGCCCATTTTTTAAATGTGGTTATTTGTTTTTTGTTTGTTAAATTGTTTGCATATCCTATAAAGTGAGAAAGATTCTCCCTAACTTGAAAGTAAACAGTAATACTAACATTTGTAAAGCTAGTCAAATGTGGGCTATTCAACAGGTGTGATGTCTCATAGGTATTTCTAAGAAAAAGAAAAGGAAATGGATAAATTTGGGTATGGATTCTTTTTGTGGCAGACAGTGTGGATTGGCTTGCTCAGTACTTAACCTCAACCTTTTCTTCCTTTTCAACCTCAGTTATAGAGGTTGAAAATGTAAAATACTTGTGTTCCCCAGCCTCCTTCAAAACTGGAAAAGGCTGTGTGGCTAAGACACACGTAAGAGGTAAGCAGACATCTGTTGGGATCTTTCCTTGTTCTCCTGCTCTATCGGCTCTAAGAAGGACATGGGCTCTACAGCTGTGTGTCAGCTGCCTTGTGACCTCGAGAAAAAGGACAAATGAATTAGACAACAGTCATCACATCACTGAGCTACTGATCCAATGCTACCAGCTGCTTCAGAGTTTTACTATGTAATAAGAATTCTCCATTTGCTTAAACCTTTGTTAATGAGTTTTACTCTTATAGATGAAAAATTGGCTTCTTTCCAGAGAAGCCAATTCTATTATGTGCTTCCACAACATGCCTAGTAGCACTCTGATTCCACCAGATAAGACTTACTTTGCTTCAGGCATCTTATCCTGTTTTCCATGAACAAATACAGTCTCTTCCCAGAGCATCTTGGCAGATGGACACATGTATTTGCCAAGGTGAATCTGCCATTCTGTGTGATGGGAGGAGGAGGAGTAAAGGTTGGTTTCAGAAATGTAAGCTCTTTGCCCTTTTTTCTTTTCTTTTAAAGAAAAGGAAGTACAAAAAAAAAAAAAAGAGAGAGAGAGAATGGATACGCACGAATGCCGAACCACACTGGATATGTAGCTGTTCATAATGACATTACATGGAAGGCCTATCTAGCAGAGACAACAGGGTCATAGAACTTGGCCTGTTCCTTCCTCTGTATCTCCCTTCCTCCCCTCCCTTTTCTGTAGGACAAGCAGAAAGACAAAGATCTCCAGGTTTATCTCTGCCTAAGGAAGTGTGCTATGTGAGTGTGTGTGTGGGTGTGGGTGTATGTGTGTTTGGGGGTGGTGGAGGTGGTAGTCCCTATGTTTTCTCCACCCCCAGTAGAGATAAGACAGGTAAGGAAGGTGGCAGGGAGTCCAGCAACACAATCAGAAGGAAGGAAACTCATTTTAAGGTCAGCAGTAAAAAGCAGACTCCAAGCTTGCTGCAAACAGCAGTAGTGAAAGAAAAGGTTTGGTGTAGAAATAAATACAGAATGGCTTAAATGCCATGGGGAGGTGGACATAAAAAATTCAAGAAAATTTATACAGAATAATAATTTTGGGTGGGAAAATATGTAATGGTCACAGAAAAGGGAGAAGAAAGTGTGGAAAGGTTTTTCTGATGAGCTTACTTTCTCTTTTAGCTCTTAGATTATATTAGCCATTGAAGGTAACAGGTCATGAAAATGAAATGTGTGCATAATGGGTATGTTAATTTGCTTTACTATAGTAATCTTTTTACTATACATATTTAATTCATAACATCATGTTATATACTTTAAATATATATAATAACATCTGTTTTTAAGAAAAGAAAGTACAAAAAAAGGAGAATAGAATACTCATGAATGCTGAACCACACTGGATGTGTAGCTGTTCATGAAGCTATTCCATGGGAGAAGGCCTATCTTACAGAATCTCAAATCTATTTGAATAAAAATGGCATTGTCTTCTGTGATGTCTACACAAAGTCTTACCAGGGGCAAGAAAAACTTTGCCACAGCCTTTTGAGGTCTTAATAAAAATTATGAAATTTGTGACAGAGACTACTGTTGCTACAGAACAAGCAGAGACATTTAGGTATCAAGCCATTAATAATTAACAATATTAATATTATTATTAATTACATGTGACCTGACATCTTATTTGTACTGAAACAAGATGACATAAAAGAATACTAATGTAAAACAGTTAGTTTACTTCATTTAGCTCTCAAACACATTTAAGGTTAACTTTCTTAATCATGAAAGAAATCTCACTTCAGTTGTAAATATCTAAGAGTCCCTAAGATCTGAATCAGAGATGAGAATTCCTCTGTTAATCATGAAAATTTGAAACTAATTCACATCCTGTAGAATGAAAACAATTACTTACATGAATTTTGAGTTTATTCTATAAAAATTGTAGCCTGCTATTGGCATTTTCAAAACCATTTATAAATCATTTGTGCACCATCAATTTTCTCTTCTGAGAAAATTAAGTGCATTAATATAACTACTTATATTGGAAGTTAGAGTTGGGTACTCCTTATTTACATTTTGGTTACCTGTCTTCTTTACTAGGTCTTCTTGGCTATTATTGACTGCTGCTGAAGGAGGAGTTTATAAAGAAAAGAAGCCAAAATGTGAGGAACTCTGCTACTGAGGGCAACACACATATTTTCCCATAGTGCAAACATTGAGAAGAAGTACAAAGCTTTGTTAATATTCTGAACAGTACTGCTTAGTATGATATAATTGATGGATTGTCCATGGACTCCCTAGAGACTGAAAAAGGTTTGACTGTCAGGGAACTTCTTGTGTTTATTCTTTAATTTTCCTTTTCATACTTTCCAATCATCATTCCCTATAACACTCCTTGTTGGGTCACCTTAAGTGATTCTTTGTTTTAATGGCATTTATGCACTTTTTATATTTCCCTATTGGTTTCTATCCTGACAAAGTACACACTTTCTTAATCTTCACTCATAACATTAATTAATTTTTCCAACATTTTAAAGCTTATCTAACATTTCTTTACATATGCCTCTGTTTTTAAAATACCAGATCTCAATGTACTAGTATCACTAAAATTATCTACGGAGTTCTAATATGATGGAAATTGTGCTGCAAAAATTTGTTACATAATTTGCTTCAGCAGAATTCCTCCTGAACTAAATACTTAGTCTTTACATTCTTTAAAATAACTAGAATTTCCCAGAGGAACGTCTGAATTGTTCATTTAACCTTGTGTGATGTGTGTTGTCTGTATCTGAAACAGCAGAGTGGACACACCTTGCACCCTTAGCATTTTTTACATATTTTTTTATTGCTGCAGGCATATTGTTTTGGGGATTTCCTGCTGACTTATGCAAGGATAATTCTAGGGCAGTCTTTGGGGCACACTCATCATTCTTCTTTATAGCTGACTACAGGAATATTGTATACCAGAAAAGTCTCTATTGGAGGAAGATTTGGACTGGTCAAATGATAATTTATCATAGAAAGTATGGGGCTTCCAAAAAGTATCCAGCAGGGAGTCCCTTTAGTCATCAGTTATATTGAGCAAAACTGTGACTCTTTCTTTCTTTTCTTTTCCTTTCTTTCTTTCTTCCTTCCCTTCCCTTCCCTCCCCTCCCCTCTCCCCTCCCTTCCCTTCTTCCCTTCCCTTCTTCCCTTCCCTTCCCTTCCATTTCCTTCCCTTCTTCTCTTCCCTTCCCTTCCATTTCCTTCCCTTCTTCCCTTCCCTTCCCTTCCATTTCCTTCCCATCTTCCCTTCCCTTCCCTTCTTCCCTTCCCTTCCCTTCCTCTCTCTTTCTCTCTTTCTTTCTCTCTCTTTTGAGACAAAGTGTCATTTTTGTCACCCAGGCCGGAGTGCAGTGGCACAATCTCTGCCTGCTGCAACCTCTGCCTCCTGGATTTAAGCCATTCTCCTGCCTCAGCCTCCCAAGTAGCTGGAATTACAGGTGTGCATCACCACGCCAGGTTAATATTTGTATTTTTAGTAGAGACAGCATTTCGTCATGTTGGCCAGGCTGGTCGTGATCTCTTGAACTCAGGTGATTGGCCCACCTAGGCCTCCCAAAGTGCTGGGATTACAGTTGTGAGCCACAGTGCCTGGCCAACTGTAACTTATTTTTAAAGAGGTTTGGCAATAATACTATATATATATACATATATATATATGTGTATATATATATATGTGGTTTTGAATAAAATATACAACTATACATGGACTGTTATCTTCTTATTCTAGTCTTGTACTTTCATGTTTTAGGTTTAAAACATGAGATTTGGGGAGGAAAAATAGGATAAAATAGAATTCACTCATTTAAAGAAATGAAGAGTTAGTTTCCTTTGCAAGCATTTGCTCCCCTTCTTAGCCCACCAATGTGGTAAATGAGCCTTCTGGCCATGAGGCTGTTTGTAACTTTGTCTGGGAAGAGCCTTCTGGGTCTTTGGTAGCTGCTATTGACTGGGAGGGGTTTTGAAGGCTCCCTTGAAGATGTTACACATGACCTCTGGAACCCAGCCATCTTTCAAGAATCCTTATGAGATACTAACTCATTTGGATTATAATTGATGAAAACAGACCATGTATGGTAAAACCAGATAATGCCTAAGTTATATAACTCTAGAATTAATGGAAAAAATAAAGTAGCAGAGACCTTGAAAAAGACTGTAGTGTGGTATTTGTGGACTGTCTTGCTTCGTCTGGTAGTTCTCCAGAATTAAGCTTTATTATCCCAAAAAAAGAGAAATGATCACAGCTCCAGGAAAAGCTTCCTCTGGGTTCTAAGGATTTTACAATTCTAGAGAGTCTCTGTGTGAAGTATCACTTGCCTATTTATTGAGTGATTCTCTAAATGACTACTGTCATCTCCTAATGGTCATTAATATTTTTCTCCAAAGGTTCCATCTGTCAAAAATGGTGAAATGTGACTCAGGATAAATAGGATGAGGTATTTTCATTGGTTCTTGTGGTCTACCCTGGCTTGCTGCTGCTCCCAAGGGGAGACAGAAGTTCTGTTCAACACAGTTGGAAAGTTTCTTGACCCCAAGTGTCAAACCAGGAGTGGGGACACAACAGTTTTCAAAAGAAAACAAAACAAACAGCCGACATATCTATCTCCTTTTCTCTTCTAGTACATATTCGGTCACCTTCTCATTTAAATTGCACTCTCTCACTTTTGTTTGAACTAAAGCTTGTATTCATCTTGAGCCAATAAAAACTATAAAAAGGAAACATCTGCATTGTTAAGTAACTAATGCACTATGATAGCCCAGCAAAGTAAAAATCTAATTAAAGATCATATGGCCAAGGTTTTAAATAATCTTTTCAAGGCAGATTAAAATTTGTTACTATGTATAACTATTACATTTACACATATAAAAATTAGATTTGTATCTAATTTATTTTTGTATTGCCTTATACTTTTTAATATTTTAAATATGTCCTGTTACTATTCCATGACATTTGATCTTTGAAACAAATTGAAAGATGGGTATGTTTCACAGACTTAAAGACATATAAATAATTAGTAAAATTGCTGATGCAAGAGCCTAGCAAATTTCTTACAAAAGTTATCTATGTTAGAAAATATTGTTAAATTCTAATAAAATGAGTTATTTTGGAAATTTTCATTGACTTGCTGGTAGGGGTTTTAAATAACACAAAAGTTTTCTGAAAGGCAATTTCAAAAACTTTAAGTGTTCATACCCTTTGACCAGAAATTCTACTTCCAAGAACATATTCTAAGTAAATAATTAGGTATTTGCACAAACACTTAGCTACAAAGAGGTCCTCTGAAGCATTGCTCATGTATCATTTAGAGTAAATAACAATAGTACTAGCTTTTATAAAAAAAAAAACAATAGATTTTATGACTCAACATACAGAAAAGTATATTTTTTGCTCACAAAATTTCCAAAATGGATGTTCCTGATGAGTGTGCATTCACATAATTATTCAGAGACTCAAACTCCTTCCATTTAATGACTCCTCCATTTCTAGAGTACCAGGAATCCTCGTCAGGAGAGCCCCTGTCTGGCTGACCTGCATAAGAAAGAATATAGAGGTCATAAGGAAGACATTTCATGCTGAGCTTGTAAGTTACAAAGATCCCTCTGCTCACATTTCACCGGCCAGACAATGCATGGCCAGCCCACAGTATGGGAAGCTGGGACCCATACTCCAGTTCTGTGCTTAGACAATAGAGGAGAGAGATTTTGAACATGTAATAGTCTCTCTTCAACTTATAATTGCGAATACATTTTAAAATAAATTGTCATATATTCATATAGTAGAATAAAAACTTGATAGTTAACAACATTTTTTTTTTTTACCATTTAATACAATGCAAAGATGTTCTTGATATATTGAGTAAAAAGTGTTTGTTACAATGTTTTTGTCACAAGTTTCATAGTTATCCACACGACCATGCTATCATCTCAGTGATGTCATACTTCCTGCTTTCCCAAGGTTTCCTTCTTTTTCTTTTTCTTCTAAGTGCTTAGTAAAGAAATCATGATATGTAGAAAGATTTCACACTAGGGAACCTGATAGATGTAGGTTTGAATATGGATATTTGTCATTTATTAACTGAGTTAACTGAGCCCAATTAATCTAATATGAGGTTTATTTCCTTTTATTTTATTAAAAAAATCTACTGCATAAGATCATTAAAAAATATAGTATATATGTAATTTCATTCATATATTACATAACTAATGTCCTTAACAAAGTGTCTGGCATATAGAATGTATTTTTAAAATCCTGTAAATAATACAGTAATACCAATTATTATTTTTATGATATTATGGGCAGGTTATTCCAAGTACATATATAGCAATTTATTGAAAACATATTCAAATGGACTACAATTTTCACTGTTCTTTTCCTTAGCCTCTAATAGTTTAATATATTTCTTCTCAATGTTTTTCTTAAAATCCAGCATTTTCTCACAAACCTTCCAAAGTATATATCATAAGCTAGGAATATTTATTCCTATTTTTGAATAAATATTTAATTTTAATTATATTTGACACTGGGCAGTACTTCTGTTCTTGTCTAAATACTGTGAGCTGCCTTCTCAAATTGAGGCAAAAGATTGGCAGACACTATGGGTTGTCTACCACAGAGCCATTTTCTCCCTGTCCTCAACACTGGCAAAGTCTGCTTCTCACTGTGGAACTTGAAAATGTCAGACTCTGCCTATCTGAGTCCTTTTTCCTGCTAGAGCATAGGCATGTGATCCAATTCTGCCTGGTGGACCAGAGGAGAAATCTACTGAGGAAGTCTCAGAAAGGTCTTCTTCTGCTAGTGAATTGACTGTGTTCTCAATTACCTAAGTTTCCTTGCATCTAAACCCTTGGCAATGTGACTTTGTGATTCTTCCAATCTAGAGGTGGAGTCTCTTTTCCTACTTCTTGAATTTAGGCCGATCTTGTAAAAATATAGCAGAAGTGATGGTGCACCATTTTATAGCCTAGGCCCAAGAAACCTTGAGAGGTAAGACTTCCAGAATGACAGAATAAGGCACATGGTAGACTCTTTCCCTAGCACAAAAGCAGCGTAACTGGCAGAAATTTTAAAAACCAAACTGTTATTTAGAGTCTCTTGAAATTGCCCTAAGAGCCTACACCAAATGGAGAAACATTCATTCAAAAAACCTCCTAAATCAGACTGGGCTTAGTGGCTCATGCCTGTAATCCCAGAACCTTGGGAGGCAGAGGCAAGTGGATCATCTGAGGTCAGGAGTTTGAGACCAGCCTGGCCAACATGACAAAACCTGTCTATACTAAAAATACAAAAAAATAGCTGGGTGTGATGGTGGGTGCCTGTAATCTTAGCTACTTGGGAGGCTGAAGCAGGAGAATTGCTTGAACCTGGGAGGCTGAGGTTGCAGTGAGCCAAGATCGTGTCATTGCACGCAGCCTGAGTAACAAGAGTGAAATTCTGTCTCACAAAACAAAACAAAACAGAACCTCTCCTAAATCAGTAAAAACAGGAAGAGTTAGTGGAATTGCTGCAGTCATTTTAAAACTGTGAGGGGAAACATTGGCAACACCCTGAAGAGGGAAGAATGGAAATATAGAAAAGAGATCCTTCAGAACATCACTGAATCATGGAATTTGCTAACTCTTGAACTGACTACTTACTGCCTTCTAGTTCTGGAAGAAAATACATTTCCTATTGCTTAAGTAATTTTAGTCTGGATTTTATTTTTTCAAACTAATTGACATTCATATTATTCTGTGAATAGTACTGATCCATGGCAAAGTTGTGTAGCATGTAAAGTTTGCAGTGGGTGTGTTCTTTCTAAAGTGCTGTCCTTTATTCATCAACGTAATTCCACCTACTTACAGAGTGCTTTCCCCACCCAAATCTTGCTTTCCTGGTCTAGTAGTCCTTTGTGCTCCCATCGATAGTATTAATGACACATTCAGATTTGAGGTGTTGAATAACTAGCCTTTGCTAATTCAAACAGGAGTACTTGTCCTTAGCATGTTCATTTTAACTCTTGCCTTTTGGGTTCTACTAAAATGTGTAGTCAGGTATTTAAGCCAAACATAGGGCTTATTAGGGTTGTTAGGTAAGTTTTAAGGACATTAGAGTTCTTAGATAAACACCAAATGCTGGCTTGTTTTTGGAGTTTGTTTTTAATCGACTTAAGGTATGTGCACGATAACTCTCTCTGCAGAAGACTCTTGAAGACATAACATAGCATATACAAAACCAGACAATCTAAAAGAATAATCCAGTTGTCTTACTCCGAAATGAGTATGGTCTTCACTAGATGCAGATGTAAGTTGTATATTAGCCACCTAGAACCCTCTTGGACTCCATCCTGGTGGGGAAGCCACTTCTAGGGAGCATTTTTAAATTATTGCCTTCAAATTTAATTACTTCAAAATTTATTATGTTTTACTATGTTTTCTTTTTGGCAGGAGAAATTACCATCAAAAGAATATGAATGGCAATGGATGAATACATATTTGATAACTGTGTTTTTTATCTTTAGTATTGGGAATTTATCAGTCTATTTTTGATATTTGAAATATAGATGAAAAGAAATTCTATAGGAAAGATAAAACTGCTTCTTCCTTGAAAAAGAAACAATGACATACTGGCTTTCCTTTCTGGTGAATTTAGTTTTCCAAGGTGCTATTTTAGTTTGCTCCTCAATTAATAACCAAAATAGCAAATAAAGCTCATGATTATATGCGGTACCAAATCAGGCACTGGAAAGAAAAGAGAGCCTCCTACTAATGCAATCAGGTAAGTTTGAAAATCCATTTCCATTTGTATTCTTCCAAGTTGCTCATAGTTGGTCACTTTGCCTGTATTGAGTCTTTTGTAGTATTTAGTTTTGAATCTGCCTCTTGAAGACCTTGTTCTTGGCTGTTGGCCTTTCATTGAATAGCAGTGCAGCAGCTCTTTGTGGCTGACCTCAGATTTAGGCAATCTTAAATTATATTTGCTATTGTTTCCTGTGGGAATTTGCTCTTCATGGGTTATATTTCACTAATAAGAGTATGCTGACAGCAAAGGCTTTGTGGGATAAGAGAAAACTAGGAGCTAGAAATTTCACAAGCATGTCATGAAATGGAGTTGGGGTGTGACACTTCACATACGTGTATTTATAGGAAAAGAGATCATTTGCAAACTGAAAATGCCTGGTGTTTGCCTGTGTGCTGTTATTCCTGTAGCTGTGTCTAGATGCCTGGCACACAGTCTATAAAATATCCTAAAAATCAATGCTAAACTTGGGTCAGAAAAACTCAGGCTCAAATTTTTTCTGCCTTTGGGGTGCTGTAGGGGTTGATTAGAAAATGCAGGCTAAGTGATTGAGAAATAGCTTTTGAGGTGAATGGGAGTTTTATTCAATAAAGAGTTGTCTTTTATAATTTTTCTCTATGTCTTTGGAGAAATTACCAATATTTAGTAAGAGTCAACTAATATGAAGGAGAACTAGTAAACTGATGCACAAAGCAGTTGCTTCATGTTAGCAACTATTTTTACCTTTTGGATGATGAGGCTTCTAACTCTGGAACATAAACTTGTATTTTATCACCATAATGAAAAAAAAAGGCTGAGATTATTCTTTCACTTAACCAAAGTGAATCTGTGTGGCACACAGAGGCTGGCCCTGGCTTGAACAAGCTGCTGTTGTTTGGAACTTAATCTTACTGTAAGAATGTCAGTTCACAAGGATGAAGGACATTTATGAATGGCTAAGAAAGCATTTAATGTCCCAGTATCTGGTCTTGCCATAGGAACAAATTGCAAGAAAGGAGCAAGTTCCTGGCTATTCTTTGCATGGGGAGGAGCAGGCATCATTAAAGGCAAAGCATAAGGTCTTGCTTCACATAATTTCATCTGTAGATGCATTCCTTATAACTTCATAAAGATTTAAAAATTTTGACCTCATTAATTATTAATATATTTAGAGAACAATGTTGAACTAAAGGCATTTTTAGACTAAACATAGCAGGCAAACATGAGGTAATAAATCTTGGACAAAATGAAGGTTTTTAATCCAACAGTAACAAAAATCAGGTTGCCAGTGAGTGCTAGATGACTAGATGTATAAAAATTCAAAGAAAATAAAAGGAAATAGAGAAATGGAAGTTGGGTTTCAAAACAGCAGAGTGCACACAGGATTTTGAAATGTCTCCTTTGCTACTGTATTGAGTAGCCAAATGGTACAGGTTTGTATCATGAGAGAAACTCTGTCCTCTTCAATGTAGACACCTTTGTTCACATCTTCCCAAATGTGAGGTAAACATTGAAGATGACTGGTAAAAGTTTACAGAAAGACTGGTTTCATTGGAAAGGCATTGCTCCATTTTTTTCTTTTTTTATTGTGCTTTAGGTTCTGGGATACATGTGCAGATCATGCAGGATTCTTGCATAGGTACACACATGGCAATGTGATTTGCTGCCTCCATCCCCCCATCACCTATATCTGTCATTTCTACCCATGTTATCCCTCCCCAACCTCCCCATCCACCGCTGTCCCTCTCCTAGCTGCCCTCAACAGACCCCTGTGTGTGAAGCTCCCCTCCCTGTGTCCATGTGTTCTCACTGTTCCACACCAGCCTATGAGTGAGAACATGTGGTGTTTGATTTTCTGTTCTTGTGTCAGTTTGCTGAGAATGATGGTTTCTAGATTCATCCACGTCCCTGCAAAGGACATGAACTCATCATTCCTTATGGCTGCATAGTGTTCCATGGTGTATATGTGCCACGTTTTCTTTGTCCAGTCTATCATCGATGGGCGTTTGGGTTGGTTCCAGGTCTTTGCTATTGTAAATGCTGCTGTAGTGAACATACATGTGCATGTGTCTTTATAATAGAATGATTTATAATCTTTTGCATATATACCCAGTAATGGGATTGTTGGGTCAAATGGAATTTCTATTTCTAGGTCCTTGAGGAATTGCCACACTGTCTTCCACAGTGATTGAACTAATTTACACTCCCACCAGCAGTGTAAGAGTGTTCCTATTTCTCCACATCCTCTCCAGCATCTGTTGTCTCCAGATTTTTTAATGATCATCATTTTAACTGGTATGAGATGGTATCTCAATGTGGTTTTGATTTGCGTTTCTCTAATGACCAGTGATGATGATTGCTCCATTCTTTAATAAGAAAAAAGAACAGCTGGTTCTGGCACTAATCCAATGGTCCTTTTTTCTTTTAATCTGTAAGAAGCCATCAGAACTTTTTAGAGAAGCAGTCTACAGTATTATTTTCTTTAATGAAGTGCTTTGATCTGCTATTAAGAAGATTATCCATGAGGTTTTTGTGAAAATTATATTATTTAGGAGAGATCAAAATTTGTGGCAACTTGGAGAACTTCCTCCTATTCTTTAGGGCTGATCTCACAGCAAACTCTGGAACCATCAGACATTTTGAAGAAACTAAAGCCATTTGAAGGCAATACAATGTGAATTTGGAAAACACAGTGTATTTAGCAACACTGGGAATTTTATAGTTCCAGGAAAACAAAATAGGAAAATATAACTAGAGAGTTTCATCTTGTTTACCATAAAGAAAAAAATGTTTCTGCTTTTAGTTATTTATTTATTTCCTTCACAGCATGTGGCTTCAGGCAATCAAATAGATTATTTGTATCCATGTCTATGGCATACTAATTTATTTCATTACAGTGTCATGTTAATGAGCCCAAGTTTCAGATTAATCTCCAAGTGAGTCAATAAATTTACTCTTGGAACCAAAAACTCTATACCATTCAGCCAGCCATCTTGTAAAAATGTTCCTTCAGGCTAGTTGAGTATTAGTGGATGGATCAGTGCAAATTCATTCTCACCACTCCCTGGAAAATTCACTGATATCCAAGGATGTGTCAAGAATGGTTCCTTCATAAAGGAGGGACAACCTTCTTGGAATAAATGTTGCAAAGCCCTTTAATTGAGCACACAAACTCTTTAGACAAGCTATCTGAGTTTATAGCCTATCTCCAGTTCAGTCATGTGACTGTTGGCACATCACTTAAACCTTCTGCCTCGACTTTGCCACTGAAACTAGCATTGCAAAATTGTAAATGAGACAGTGAAAGAGATCTGACCTAACTAACTCCATCTTGCTTTTAACCTCCAAGCTGTCTTTGTTCATTCCTCAGCATAGGCTGAACTAATTTTGGGAGGAACTTAGTTTATAGTTTATAATTTTTAAAAAAGATGATAACAAGCCTTTCCCAAGGCAAATCCCTTTCTTGCCTGGGGGACTAGACTGCCTATGTAGGTCTAACAAATTAGCTACAAGATTAGAAATTATGGTTTAGGAGTCATGCAGCTGGAGGCTATAAGATTCTCACCCTCCCTAAACTTTTCTAAGATCAGTGCTTGAGATATTTTGCAGACCTTTCATTTGTTGGATCAGTAGGTACCACCCAGAGAGATAAATTGGCTCATCTGATCTTGTGGCTCCCACCCAGGAACTGACTCAGCACAACAAGACATCTTCAACTCCCTATGATTTCATTTCTGAACTGACCAATCAGCACTCCCAGCTCACTGGCTTCCCCCAACCCACCAAGTTGTCCCTAAACACTTTGATACTGGAATGCTTGGGAGACTGATCTGAGTAATAATAAAACTCTGGTCTCCCACACAGCTGACTCTGCATGAATTACTCTTTCTCTATTGCAATTCCCCTGTCTTTATAAATTGGCTCTGTCTAGGCAGTGGGAAAGGTGAACCCATTGGGCAGTTACACCATCTGAAAAGTAGGTTGGATAATAGAATATAATTCATGGAGTAGTTTCGAGGGTTAACTAAGAAAACATATTTGAAGTTCTTAGTGTAGTCTCTGACACTTTAATTATACTAAATGTTACTACAGAGGGTCTCTTGTTTTAGAAAGCAACTTCTCAAACATCATAAAGGTTGTGGAACTCAGAGAATTGTACACAATTTTCTTGTGACACTGTTTGTTTGGTTTCAACACCAAGGGTAATTACTATGGATTATACATGGACAGTGTTCTCTGGCAGACATGGAAATCCATTCTTTATGGAATGTACTAAGTTGGATATGGCCTGCCACCAGCTAATTGCAATTTAAATGAATGCAAATGGAAGCCCAGACTTCTATCCCACAGCTGGATGAGTCAGGGCTTCCAACACAGTAAACTGCCTGTTTATGGAATAAATAATTGAAAACTCTCTCTGTGTGGCATTTTTCAGTTTTACCTGAAATCTGTTACTGAAGCCAGTAGTGCTTTGAGAGAGAGGGTGTGTATGTGAGGAATTTAACCACAAAAAAATCTTATCTTAATCTTTTTCACAAGTATCCCATGTCTTGACAATCTCAGGGATTGATTTGGCGGGTTGTCACAAGCCTTCTGTTGCAGAGACTGGAATGCACTACTGAATGAGGCAAACAGATGGTGTGGATCAGAGATTTTCCACTTTCCACTGAGAAATTTGAAAAGGGGGAGGTGGAATTAGAATCACTGTTGAAGGAGGGTAAACTTTCAGATTCCTTGTCAGTTAAAACTATTACCTGAGCAAAAGTTGCTCTCCAAATGCTCAATTATGTTTTATTTAAATATTCAAATAGTTCTGCTCAGAATAAAAGTGCAAAATTGTATGGGATATAGAATAGCTACAATTTTGTGATGTAGACTGTAGCAACCTCCTTAGAATACTCATTTTTCACCATTAGGTCTATTTCTAAATAGTTTGTGTTTGAGATATCATCACATGTGAGAAATACAGTATTGAGATGTAGTATATTTAATTATACTTGCAAACTTCTCTGAACAACACTATTAAAAAGGCTTGAAGCCCCAGTACAGCTTTTGTCAAACCACTTGAGTGCCACAAATGAGAGGACTTTTTCTTTTTCCATTCTGTATCATAGAAATGGTCTATTAAGGGAAAAAGGAAAGTATATGATTACATTTATTATTTTATTTAAAGTTTATTCGCTAGAAATCCAGCATCACTGTTCTTCAGAACAGTATCTTTCAGGGACCTTCTGTTTTGGTGAGTGGATGGCCATTGCTCAGAGCTAGGTGCAATGCTTTTCAAGTTGAATACTTGATCAAGTGGGGACTGATAAGGGTTGTATGGTGTGGTAGGTAAAATAATGGCCCTTTAAAGATGCCCATGTCCTAAGACCTGAAATATGCTAGTATGTTACCTTCACAGCAAAAGAAATTTTGCTGTTGTGATTTAGTTAAAGATTTTGAGATGGGGCAATTGCCTTGTGAATTAGGGTTTCCAAGAGGTGGAACGAACTCTGTGTGTGTGTGTGTGTGTGTGTGTGTGTGTATGCGTGTGTGTGTGTGTGTGTGTGTGTGTGTATACAGAGAGAGATACAGAGGGGAAAAGAGGCCAGGGGAGGTGGGGGAGAAAGAAAAAGAGAGAGAGAGAGAGATTTATTTTAAGAAGCTGGCTCAGGTGGTTGTGGAGGCTTGATAAGTCTAAAATCTGATAGTGTAGGCCCATAAGCTAAAGACTTAGGGAAGAGTTGCCATTCAAATCCAAAAGCATTCCCCTGGCAAGATTCCTTCTTTCTTGGGAGAGGTTAGCTTTGTTCTATTAAGGCTTTCAACTAATTGGATGGAGCTTACCCACATTATGGAGAGCAATCTGCCCTATTCAAAATCCACCAATTTAATTGTTAGTCTCATTCAAGACACAGCTTCACAGAAACAGACAGAATAATATTTGATTAAATATCTAGGCACTGCGGCCCAGTCAAGTTGATGGATAAGAGTAGCACTCCTCCATTATCCAGATGAATCCAGTGTAATCACAATGGCCCTTATAAATAATAGAGGGAGGTGGGAGTGACAGAGTCAGTCAGGGAAGGAGAGGTAACGACCTATAGAAGCAGAGGTTGTAGTGATGCATTTTTGAAGAGAGAAGGATGCTACTAGCCAAGGAATGTGGGCAACCTCTATAGGCTGGAAAAGGTAAGAAAAGGATTTTCCCTTAGAAACTCCAAAAGGAGCACAACCCTGCTGGCACTTTAAATTTAGCCCTATAAGAGCTGTTCTGGACATTTGTATTAGTCTGTTCTCATATTGCTATAAATAAATACTTGAGACTGTGTAATTTATAAAGAAAGGTTTAATTGGCTTATGGTTCTGCAGGCTGAACAGGTAGCATGGTGCTGACATCTGCTTAGCTTCTGGCGAAGCCTCAGGAAACTTACAATCATGGTGGAAAGCAAAGTGGGGGGCAGCACATCACCTGGCTGGAACAGGAGCAAGTGAGAGACAGAGAGAGCAGGGAAGTGCTACACACCTTTAGACAACCATATCCGTGAACTAACGATTGTGAGAACAGCACCAGGGGGATGGTGCTAAATCATCCATGAGAAAACCACTCCCATGATTCAGTCACCTTCCAGCAGGCCCCATCTCCAACACTGGGGATTAGAATTCCACCTGAGATTTGGGTGGGGACACAGATCCAAACCATGTCAACATCTGACCTCTAGAACGTAAGATAATAAATCTGTATTGTTTTAAGCTGCCAACTTTGTGGTAATTTGCCATAACAGCAATAGGAATCTAATACATGTAGAAACCAGTTCACAAACTATACTTGAGGGTTCAGAGTTTTAGAACTCACTTGTTCTGGTGACTATAGAAGCATCCAGCATCTGCTGCCACTCTAATGGATATTAATGTTCCCAGACAACTGGGTCTACTCCCTCATCTCCCAAGTGCATCCCCCAAGTCTGCCTGCATCTGCACAAATGCTTTTACTGTTCCCTCCTTGTGAAATGACCTCTTGTTATTCTGTTCAGATTCCTTTCCAGCTAGCAGGTTCACTTTTTTTTATAGGTGCATGATTGCCTCTTTGTTCTGTATTACAGTCACTTGGCTGAGAGATGTCACCTATCTTGGTTTAGTTATAGAAAACTACATACTCCTGTGAGCAAATATTTTAAATGTAAATGAATCCCAAATCTAGGTATAGCCCAGAGTTGAGAGGAGAAAGTTCAATTTCAACTCAATAAACACTTAGTGAATAGCAGCTGTTTTCATGGCAGGGGGATTATTGAGAGAAGAATGTGGCTTCCTCCTGGGGAGCTCACAACCCTGTGGATAAGACAGGTGAGGACATAATATTAGGCAGTATGATAAGGGCTATAAATGACATTAGATGGAATGAATAGAGCTTTGGTATCAGAAGGATCTAATTATTGATATCACATATATACCAATCTATATGTTAATTTTATAATATTCTTTATTTCCTCATATTGATGAAAAACTATTTTCATCTGAAACAATGTGAAAATTCATAACTACTTCATAAATTGCTTTGAGGATTAAATGAAAAGACTGATGTGTGGATTTCCTGATTAATTCAACAAATATATGCTGAGTGCCTACTACGTGTTGGACACTGTTCAAAATTCTGGGAATAGGCCAGACGTGGTAGTTCACGCCTCTAATCCCAGCACTTTGGGAGGCTGAGGCGGGCAGATCACCTGAGGTTGGGAGTTTGAGACCAGCCTGCCCAATATGGGGAAACCCTGTCTCTACTAAAAATACACACACACACAAAAAAAAGCCAGGTGTGGTGGCAAGCACCTGTAATCCCAGCTACTTGGGAAACTGAGGCAGGAGTATCATTTGAACCTGGGAGGCAGACGTTGCAGTGATCCGAGACTGCGCCACTGCACCCCAGCCTGGGCGCCTCAGAGCAAGACTCTGTCTCAACAACAACAACAAAACAGAAAGTTCTGGGATTATATTTATGAATGAAACAAAGTCACAGTGTTTCTGCATCTTATAGCAAGAAGAGACATACGATATACAACCAAATGAATATATATAATATCAGTCAATGAAAAATGCTATAAAGTAAAAATAAAAAGCGAGGTATCGGGTCACAGAGTGACTGAGGGAGAGAGGATAGAGGCAGAGGAGAACTAGTTCCAACATCAGTGCAAGATTCCTGACATCAAGGGCTTACTATAAAGATGTAAGTTCCTATCATTTTAGAAAAGAATTCCACTTTGTGGATTTCAAAAAATGGAATGGAGGAGGTAGGGATTGGGTTTTAAGGTTTAAGGTTTTAAGGTTGAGGAAGATTTCAGCAGGAAAGGAAAAAGGAATGGCAAGGAAAGGTCTTAAAACTAGAGGAGAAAAGGCACATAGACATGAAGATCCCCACATATGTATATGTGTGATTTCTGAGAAAGTGCCTTATTGTTCACATTTGTCAGACCGTATTTGGATTCCATTTTTGAGTAAAGGGTTGTTAATATCACTTAGAGCTTTGGCCTAAACCTTGGAAGCATTCTCTCCAGTGACCGAGCAGATTGCCTCTGTATCTTTTTATACTTCAACCAGCCCTGAATGTTTGGGCCAAACTGTTGACCCAGGAATCTGGACCACCAGGCAGGCTCTCAATAATCAAGTTTTATCTGTATTTCCTCTGTAACTTTCCTTTTCTCTCTTTGAAAAAAAAAATTTTGGCTGCTCTTCCAGCAGAATGAAGCCCTCCTTGATTGCCAGAGATATTTGCCTAGCTTGTTTTAATAAAATTAATTTGCTAGGTTAGAATTTCCAACACAAACTCAGCTTGAGAAAAAAACGGGAGAAGGGGAGGAAGGGGAGCAAGGAGGGAAGAGAGGGCAGGAGAGGGCAGGGATGCCTTTGGCTTGCCACAGGATGTGCAGACTCTCTCACCAAAGGAAAAGCAAACAAACAGGCCCACTGCCTGAATCATGGGTCTAAACCATGGCTGTTTCAGATGGCAAGGAATTCCTAAATGCTGACTGATGTGGCTAACCTACATGAGTGTGCTAACTAGCACCTCGAATCTTAATTTTCAGTTCCTTTACATTTTATTTTTTCTTATGGATTTTTTGTTTGTTTCCTTAAAGACAAAGAGCAGAATTGTTGTCTTATCCCTGGCCTTCCCCTTCGCTGTGCAAATGTCAAATTTCCACTGTTTAAACTTTCCATTTTTAGGGGCAAGAAGCTGTTCTTCAACTTTCTTCCCACTCAAACTTCTGTCTCTTCCTGCCCCCATTACTTTTTTGAAAGAATTATCTATTCATATTTCCTCCGTCGCCTTATCGCTTATCATTTGCAATCCAGCTCTTCTAGCAATCTGTTTTCTGCTTTCATTAGTCTACTGAAATTGTTTTCTCCAAATATCAAAGCTTTGCCAACTTGCTAATTTGTTTGGATTCCTTACTCAGGGTTCCTTTCCTTTTAGACCTTTGCATCATCTGAGACCTATCCATCTCTCTACCTCTAGGTGTATTATATTCCTTTGATTTTTAAAAATCTAGGTATGCGTTTAGTAAAATTACTTGTTTTTTTCTCTTTCTCCAAAATAAACTTCTTTTTAAGACTTCATTTTTGACCTTCTTATATTTTCTCCTTTGGCATTTTTCCCCCTGTCTTAGTATCTTAACTTTTTCTAGAATTGTAGGTCCAAATCTCCAACTACCTGATGGATATTTTCATCTGCATTGTCTCATCAGTTCCTCAATTTTAGCACATCAAGGGTGTAGTTCATCATCTTCCTCTGATGCTGTCCATCAGAGTATCTAAACAGAAGTTTCACAATTAATGTATTTCTTTCAAGCAATATAGATGAAAAATGATACATGAAAACAAGATATTCGGGGCACTTCAATTGCTAGTGCTTTTCTCCGGTAATATTTTAACGACTGTTTGGTACACTTTTAATAATGAATTGGCATATTTTATAACTGAACATAAGAATTCAAGAGAGTTTGGAACATAATTCTAGCAGATCCTTTAGAAGAGCTAATCTATTTTCATATAGTTCTCATTCTCTTATGGAATCTTACCACACTTCTTCACATGCTAAATTTCTAAGTTCCAAGTTGTCTTAACCTGCGAAGTATTTTATTTTTTCTTGTACGTTCTTTTGTGAGTATCACAATTCTGTATCCAGTTGGGATAATGCTGCATTTAAATAATGAATATATATATATTTTTAAATCCCCATTAGCTTTCCAATCTCACCATCCACCTGATACTCTATTGCACAAATACCAGGATTAGAAATTGTTTTTCCTTCCAGGTCTCCAGCTGCTGTCCCGCCAGGCACTGAGTGAGGCTTGTGCAGCTCGTCACAGGCAGAGTTTCCTGTCAATAGCAAAAAGGAAGCGGTGCTTTTGGATGAACCTTCATTGTCCGGAGCTGGAACAGTGATCACGAGGCAGTGATAAGAGCCCTTTTTAATCTACAGGATCTGCATGAATCTAACTAACTTTGTTAGGGAGAAGAGGAAAGAAAGGGTGGTCACAAATTGTGTTGGGAACACTCTTTCCTCAGCCACTCACATCCCAGCAACCAAAAGAATCTAAAACACACTAAGATTATTTTTTACATAGTGAGAATGTTTATCTTGCCAAGGCTTTAGATCTGGCTGCTTTGCAAGGTGAAAATAAAATTACATCATGTCATCAATTACTAAAAAAAAAGAGTAATGCATATACTCTTAATTTTTAATTAAAATTAGGGTTGTAATGTGTCTTAGGCTGTGTTTGATTTATTCTTATTCTTTTATTTTGGAGTAATTTATGAATTTGGCATCTTCCACTTATGAAGGCCATACCATAGACTCTCCTTCCATTTCACCTTTAGGTAGCCCTCATGCTTTCCATTTCATTCATGTTTTCTTCTAGGAGCCTAACATCCAAAATATGCTCCTGGAATATTTGTTGAACAAATGCTTGATACAATGAAAGACATATCATCAGCTTGTCTTTCCTTTATCCCAAACTTGTTATAACTATAATATGTATTTTCCCAGTTGTT
Organism: Aotus nancymaae; assembly: GCF_030222135.1. Classification (NCBI taxonomy): domain Eukaryota; kingdom Metazoa; phylum Chordata; class Mammalia; order Primates; family Aotidae; genus Aotus; species Aotus nancymaae. The sequence continues at coordinate 40,077,337 of NW_026988413.1, forward strand.
TTAAAATTTACTTTAACTATGCTAAACAAAAACCATCATTCCCATTTTTCAGACTACAAAAGCCAAGCGATTGTGTGTGTGTGTGTGTGTGTGTGTGTGCACGTGTGTGGTGTGATGTTGTGTCAGGGAGCTGAGAAGGGAATTGGCTTGTAGATAACAAGAACATTAAGAATAGCCTCTGACTTTGGCTGTTGTTTCCGCTGGCCTATGATCCTACAATGCAATGAAAAGATTTCCATTGTTTAAACAACTTTCTGTGAAAGGAATATTAACTCAGTGCTAAAGCTGAGAGGAAAACTGAGGGACAGCTAAAAGATGATTTGAGTGTGTTTGCCTTGTCTAGAGGTTGACAGTGGCATAGTTTCAACATTCAGCAGCATTTACATTGAACATGACATCTTGAGAAGTTACATCTAAAATGCTCCCTGTCAAAAAATTCTATTTAAAATTAATAAGGGCTAAGATGGGCTCCAAAATTCAGGTGAAATGGAATTGAGAAATATTTTCTAGACAAATATCAGAAAGCAAACCAAAGCAAAGAAAAACCCAAGCAAATGTTTTATTTATTTCTTATAATCACTATTTTTGTTATTGTTTTTTAAGTCACTAAATATTGGGATGGTTTGTTAAGCAGCAATAAATATCTGGTATAAACGTCTTCCCATTCAAGTTCAGTTCTTCCACTTGTGATCTGAATTCTTTCCTTTTCTCCCCTTGTAAGATTTTATGCCATTAGTCATTCTTCTTCTTTTTTTTTTCAAATTTTACTTTAAGTTCTGGGATACATGTGCAGAAGGTGCAGGTTTGTTACATAGGTATACATGTGCCATGGTGGTTTGCTGCATCTATCAACCCATCATCTAGATTTTAAGCCATGCATGCATTAGGTATTTGTCCTAATGCTGTCCCTCCCATTGCCCCCCACCCCTGATAGGCCCTGGTGTATGATGTTCCCCTCTCTGTGTCCATGTGTTCTCATTGTTCAACTCCCACTTAAGAGTGAGAACATGTGATGTTTGGTTTTCTGTTTCTTAGTTAGTTTGTTGAGAACGATGGTTTCTAGCTTCATCCATGTCCCTGCAAAGGACATGGACTCACTCTTTTTTATGGCTGCATAGTATTCCATGGTGTATATGTGCCACATTTTCTTTATCTAGTCTATCATTGATGGGCATTTGGGTTGGTTCCAAGTCTTTGCTATTGTAAATAGTGCTGCTATAAACATATGAGTACATGTCTTTATTGTAGAATGATTTATACTCCTTTGCGTATATACCCAGTAATGGGATTGCTGGGTCAAATGGTATTTCTAGTTCTGTATCCTTGAGGAATCTCCACATTGTCTTCTACAATGGTTGAACTAATTTACACTCCCATCAACAGTGTAGAAGTGTTCCTATTTCTCCACATCCTCTCCAGCATCTATTATTTCCTGACTTTTTAATAATTGCCATTCTAACTGGTGATAATCAGTATTTTTTAAGGGTTTTTTTTTTTTTTTTTTTTTTGAGATAGAGGGTCTTACTTTGTTGCCCAGGCTGGAGTGCAGTGGTGTGATCATGACTCACTGTAATCTTGACCTCTTGTCCTTAAGTGATCCTCCCACCTCAGCCTCCTGAGTAGTTGAAACCACAGGTGCATGCCACCATGCCTTGCTTAATTTTTGTATTTTTTGTAGGAAGGGGTTTCATCATGTTGCCGAGGCCTGTCTCAAACTCCTGAGCTCAAGCAATCTGCGCCCATCTTGGTCTTCCCAAGTTAGGATTACAGGCATGAACCACTGTGCCTGGCTATGAAATATTTTTAACACTTTCCAGAGACAGTATGGTACATATTTGAAGGATTTAGATTTAGATAATCTGGGTTTCAGTCTCAAGTACAGTATCTTGAAATTTTATTTAATCTTTTGAGCTAATATGGCATCATTTTTACAATGTCAAAACACAAATGAGCAATAATGCTCTATAAAGTCTCAAGCACAATGGAAGTAATGTCTAAAAGTAATACTTACAATTATTTATAATTAAATCATTTTTTGCTATAATTATTAATGTAAATATGTATGCTCTTAGTTTGTCACTAAGTACAAACCCTTTTTTGATTGATGAATGTCATGCCCTATAAATTAATATGCCATCAGCCATTCATATTGACTATATGTGGGAATAGGGCCTAGTTGCAAAAGAACACTTTTCTGTTATTGATAAACCATAGAATGTATAAAAGATATGCAATATTATTTACTTCTGTCATTGATTGAGCATTCTTCACTTGAATGTACACCATAAAATAGCATATTACTTTATAGAATTTAAGATGTGTGTGTATGTGTTTGTGTGTATTTTGCGGGTAAACTAAACAGATACGTGTCCTTGTCGGTGATGGAAATGACAGTATTTTAAAATGACAGTGTTTTACTTGTTTAAGCAAGATATGTTTGATTTGACTCTCAGAATTTTCAGAACTACATATATGTAATCAATGTGGCGTTATAGAAGCATGACAGATTTCTTTAAAGCCAAAAACTTTCTTAAAATTAGTTACAAGTTATAAGTAGAACAGCATGTGAAGCAGAATTTGCAGTATGCATTTGGAGAACATTCTGAATATGTTCTATAGCTGTGTCACACTTCAGCGGCATGTATTTTCAGATTCATTTGAACCTAAGAAATTCAAATGTTCAGATCTAATCCTTTAGTTTTACATGATTTTTTAAATGATGCTAACACAATGCTATGCAAAATGACACAAAGTGGTAAGAATGACATCTGGGAGTGTATGTTTAAAAACCCTGCCAGGTGCCTACATATATTTCCAAATCGCTTTTGGGGCTATAGACATCTGGTTTAGTTCCAGATTATATGCTCAGATCAGGGATGCTGGGTTATGTGTGTCTATTGGCCTTCCTCCCCTCACAAGCCATCCTAGCCTTCCTAATAACCTCTCCCTATGTCACTCCTTCTTCACTCTCTTACACACAGTCTAGGACTACTATGTTATGCAACTCCAAAATGTGACAATTATATTGCCGTCTATGTGAGTAAATGGTACCCCCATGGAGCTACACAGCACTTAGCCTGTTGGCCCTAGGCAGTGCCCCTGTTCAAAAACTGGCCAAAATACACATCTAAAAAAAAAACCAACTGAAAAGTCCAAAGTGATGATGCAAATATTGTCTTTCTAACAAGTTCATGTTTATGTTTGGTAGAATATACCATTATTAACCCTTATGCACTACTCCCAGCTTGTTCAACCTACCTTCACCTCCAGGTGTAAGTCTAGGCGGTTTCACTACTGACCACTTAATTTCTTCAGCAACTGCCTTATTATTTTGTGGCATATAGTTTTGGAGGCCTATTTAGTATAGATAGGTTTAAAAAATTTTTTTTTATCTAGATGGAAAAAAGTTTTATTATTTGTAGAAATCCAGTGCTAAAAAACACATTTCAAGATCATTTAGTCCAATCTTCCTGATTTTTTTTTACTATTTCTCTTTGATTTTGGAATAATGAGGAATATCCCACCTGAACCTCTACATATATGTCATCACTGAAGATTACTTACTATATAATCAAAATAATTACCATTTTCTTACTGGTTCAGCCAAGACCATGTTCTGTACTGACAATAGAACTGGGGGTCATTAGAAGGGCTTGAATAAACTCCATGGCATCAATCTCAAAAGCTAAATGATACATGCTAATATGTTTTGGTATCTGTTAGTAGCCCAATTATCACTTATTACTTATGAGTTGCCTAAAATCTTCTTATATTGGTGTTTATTTTTCAAAATGTACAACCAACATAAAAATTCTATAACTTTGGATTCATCACAGAATACAGACTAATAATATAATCATCTTGTAGGGGAAAAGCTATAAAACCGATTTTCTGATTTTTCTTTTTTTATTTGAGACAGGGTCTCACTCTGTGGCTCAGGATAGGGTACAGTGGTATGATCATGGCTCACTGCAGCCTCAAGCTCCTGAGCTCATGCCATCCTTCTGCCTCAGCCCCCTGAGTAGCTGGGACTACAGGCCTGCATGTCACCACACTTGGCTAATTTTTTAATTTTAATTTTAATTTTTGTAGAGACAGCTGTCTTGCTATGTTGTGAGAGCTGGTCTTAAACTTCTAGCCTCAAGTGATCCTCCTGCCTTGGCTTCCCAAAGTGCTGGGATTACAAGCAGGATTCACTGTACTTGGCCTGATTTTCTTATACTTACCATATCATGAAACGTATCAGCAGAATATTTATTCTTCCAATGGAAGCTGCCTATTTTTGGCTATGACCTACTTGAGGTCAGGGAGTCTGCCTTTGTTATCTCAGTTTCCTTAATGCCTAGCACTGTATTTTGTATATAGTAGTACTCAATTTTTGTTGAAGTTCAGTATCATTTTCTGGCTTTATCCTAGTTCCACTGTGTCTTTGAGATAGAACAAGGAGAAGCACAGAAAAGTTTTCAATTGTATTTGCTTATTTTTTTTCCAGGAGTATGTCAATTCTTTTTGTTTTGTAGTCTATTAGATTATGATAAGCTGGCATTATTTTTATTTTTATTTTTTTTGAGCTATAGAAGTAAATTTGGCTAAAGCATTAGTTCAAGTACATATTAAAATTTAAATAGGATAATATTGTGTTGCTTTTAATATTGTTATTTGAAATAGTACACATTGTATATAGGCTTGAAAATCTAATAGTTTCCACAGGCAGGAGCCAAGAAAAAATATCTAATTTTATAGTAATATAGAAGTAACAATGTAGCAATGCTTCTATTTGGATGGTACTTTAAAATTTCATGTCTAGTATCTCATTTTATCCAGACAGCAATCCAGTGGGATTTGTTCTTTTATCTCTCTTTTACTTCAGAAGAAATTGAGATGTGGAGAAAGTAAGCCACTTGCTCCTGGTTACACAGCTGACAAGGTTAGGAATCAGATTGTCTGCTTTCAAATTCAGTTCTCCTTCCTAGACTTAGGGAGGTCATTCATCTTCCTGCATGTCCATTTTTGCATTTATAAAACAGAAATAATAATATCCACATTCCAGAGTTGTTATAGGAAATAAATAATAGTGAATGTTAAATTCTTGGCACTTGATAAATGATGGCTATGATCTTAATTTGACCATAAAGGGTATATCTAGTTCCGTTGATGTAATAATGCCAGTCAATCAGTTGTGCCTTTGTCAGCACTGAATCCTGAAGACAGGTACCACACCACTGTCACCTGAAGAGTAAAAGCACCTGAAGAGTAAAAAGGGATTGCCCTGGACACCTTTAAAGCCCCTCAGAGAGTGAGATAGCAGGACACAGTGGATATTCAATAGATATCCATGGAATGAACAAAATAATACACTCCACTGTGGCTCCTTTCATCATGCTGTCGTGTGTTGGATTGATGACACAGTTTTGTCTTTATAAAACTTTTTCTATGTTGATGTTTTGTCTTCCCATGTACTTTGTAGGTGCTTACACCCATAAGATGCTAAACCTATTCCCATGAGCACAAAAGATGCTCAGTAAGTATAATCTGCTTGAGTGACTGTCAAGAAATGTGGCAGTTGTGCATTTGCTTCTCTTGCGTTGGACCACCCTTTATCAAGTTAGGTTACCTGGCACGTGGAAGTAGCTTTCAGCTGCCCACGTTTGCATTCATTCTACATTCATTCAGTGTAGGTGCTTTCATCACGGAATGTAGAAATATTGGTCCACACCTCCACTAGGTAGACATATCTTCCATTGGTCTGATTCTTGGGAAAGTACTTAATTGGCCCATTGTTTTACTAATGTCCCATTATATTTCTAGATCTGCCCTGCTGTGGGCAGGGCACTGACCAACACAAGGTCTGAGGATGATGCTACGTGGGAAAATGGAGATGGGAGTGGTGGTCCAAATGGCTGGACATTTAACTCTGTTTTTTTTTTCCTCTGGAAATAGATAAGAAAACGAGTTTCTATGCTCTGTTTTTTGCCATAATTATGATTAATTACAAAACATTAGTTAATTTAAACATTAGTTGAATTAAAAAGATTGTCTTTTTCATTAGAAAGACTAAGATTAAAAAAATAGTTTTGAGCTATTTATTCATAATTGCTGTCTAAAACTGGAAGAGATTGGCTGATATGGAAGCAGTGAGTCTCTTGTCAACAGAAGCATTCAGACACTTCAAAGATGGAATTCAGAAAAGAGATAAGGGTTATTTCTAGAGTCAAGTGTCTGTGATTCTGTCCCCCTAAGTCTAAGCACAATCTCCTACTTTATGTTTCTATGAAATAATTTACCCAAAGTCTTTATTTAGGATGTTATGGGACATTGACCCCAAAAGAAAATCTCATGAGAATTAGAACACTGCTACTTACATTTTTAAAAAAGCTTTGTCAAGATCAAGATGCTGGAGAATGAACAACTGCAATCTAGCTTAAGCCATACATGGCTTTTCTCATTGGTGAAATGGGTGGTGCTAATTCTCAGAGATTTAATTTTAATTCATTGTGGCTGGGAGAGATTATTTTGTTTTTCAAAGCAAGGCCTTTGGAGTGTCTCATTTTTTTCCCTATTTGGCAAAAGTCATAGGATTAATGTTTATATTTTTTAAGACGACAATTTGACAGATCTTGTGCATTAGAATCTTTGACTTTTACAACTATGACCCTTGCTATGAGTTTCAAAAACATATTTGCAGCTAAAGCCAAGAACTTGTCTCTGACTCTCCATATAGTTGTGTTAGTCATGTCTCAAGGCAACATGTGTCACCCATTTAATACAGTGAGGATCACAAGGAATAGTGTGCGTTAAGGGGTGGGGTCCTGGGGGAGAGTCAGGGTGGCACTGGTATTGGTGAATAGGGTGGTGATGTGAAGGAGCAGAGAACATAGGTTAATTTATGAAATTCTTATCCTTTAACACATTTATGAAATATATGAAACTGAAATCTTTGTTAATCTTAAAGAAAGCTTCCCTTTGACTCCTCTTATGAAGAAGTTTTAAAGGACCTGGGGCCTTTTAGCGTAGAAAATATTAGTCTCTGGGAGTGACTGGCTGGTGTTTCTTAATGTCTGCTGAGCTGTCATTGGGCAGGGGAGCCACCAAAAAGAAGGTGGAAGGGAAATTTCATATTGAGTCCCTGTTTTGTGCCAGTACTTTTAGGCATTTTACTTCTGTTATTGAATTTGTTCTTTAAACAACCACGTGAAAGTATTATCACCCTATTTCAGCAATACAGAAACAGGCTCAGAAAAGTTCAGCAACAGCTCCTTAAAGAAGCAGAAAAGCAAAGTGATTGTAAACACAGATTCTGGAACTGAACTGCCAGCTGTTAAACTCTGGATCTGTCACTTATTAACTGACCTTAGACAATTACTTAACCTCTCTGTGCCTTGGTTTTCCTGCCTGTAAAATGGAGAAAATGATAAGACACACTCTTAGGGTTGTTGTGAGGATTAATATCCTAAAATGTGTGAAGTCATTAGAAGGGCACCTAACATATATATTAACATGTAATTTATACGAATGCAAATGGTGTATGCGTATGGTATACAATATGGTATTTCATATATAATGCAATATTATATATTTCTATGTGTTAAATTTTATAATTTCTCCAAGAATTTAGAGAAAAGGAAATCAGAATTTAGAATCCAATTTAGAATTGCCTATAATTTTTATGGATTTAATGGGACATGAGATGGGACTTGAAGATGGGTAGATGTTTTTATGTAATAAGCATGCTTTATTTTTGTAAATAGAAAAATAAAAAATAAAAGATAAGTGAGCAGATTCAGAAAAGACTTTCCATCTTAAGGAGCAATTTAAGCCAAAGGCACTAAAAAAAATCAGTATGATGTATATAGCAGATAGTGTGAGAAACACTGATTGGTCAACCTAACACCCATTCCCACCCCTTTATCCCTTTCACTATAGAATTTGGCAGGTCAGATACTCTCGTTCACAGCCTCACTTGCAGATAGCGTGGTCAGTCAACTTAATTATGACCACTGAGATAGGAGGAAGTAAAAGGATTTTCTAGGGAGGCTTTTGTTTTCCTGATTAAAAGATATGACTGAAGTCACCTTTTCCCCTTTTCTTTCTTACTTGTACACAGAAATGATGCTTGGAACTGTGGTAACCCTCTTAAGGACAAAAAGATAAAAATCTAAAGAGGTCAAAGCAGAAAGATAGAGAGCACCTGAGTTCTTGAGAGCATCATTGACCTGCTAAACCACAGCCAGCTGGCTTTTACCGCTCACCTTACTGTGATGTGAAAAATATACTTCCCCTTTGCTTCACTTACGTCAGTAGGGTTTTATGGTACTTGAAGTTAACACATTCTACCTACTACAGACAGCTCCTTATACATATGATTCCTATATTTTTTAGAGCTTTCTTTACTTCTTACTAGTCAATAAATACTCTAATTTCCTATTGTCGTTAATAATTATTCATGTGAAATGTTACTTGCTCAAATTATTATGTGATTTCTTTCTTCCGATTGGACTCACAGTGATACAACCTAACTGGAGCAAGGCATTCAAATTGGTGAGTATATGTTGAATAAAAACAGTCAGGTGAAAATTGTGATGATGGTCATGGTGAAGTTGAAAGCCAGGACGGATTTTTTTTTTTTTAATTTTTTTTGGCTGACCTTCTCTCCTCTTTTTTCTTCTCTCTTCCTCCTCCATCACCTCTCCTCTCCTCCTCATTCCCCTGTCTCTTTCTCATTTCCTTCTTTCCCTAAGTATTTATTAAGCTTTTCCTATGTGCTAGACACTGTGCTACATAGCATCGAGGAAATGGTCTGTATATATAAAATTACATGTTGAGTGCTACCACATCAGGAGAATTAACTGAATGGATTGCCCTAAATTTGGATGTTATGCTTTAGATGGGCTGACTTAATACATGGGCTACATCAGTGGTCCTGGGAGAAGATCTTGGAGTTGTTCATTTCTCCTCACAAGAAGCTACAATTGCCACTTGGGAGAAATACCCCAAACATATTTTTAACCTTGTAGAATAATCCTAGATCAAAAGTCACATGAGTACAGCCTCTAGAATGCAAGGGTTGACAATTCACCTCTTACATGGGTAATGTCATATAATAGAATAGATTGATTTATTTAATGATTGTGCTATAGAGCCAAATACACATGCAATAAAAGTCAGATATACAAAAAGAATTGTATTTTTTAATCTTCTGTAATTGAGGTAATGTTGCCCTCAAGCCTTGATCATCTGGTTAGTGGTGGGTTAGTGATGGATTGAGTGGGGAGTGAAGGAAGTGAGACAGGTAAACTTGTTAATTTGCATTGTCTCAGTTTCTTCTGGTTTTAAATAATATTACTTGGGATTAACACAGTTTCTTTTTGGTAAATGTCTACTCTTTTACTGTTTACCCGCTTCTCTTTCACATAGTAGCATCCTATTTCAGGGGAGCCTACGTGTATTTATGCCATGAAGGTTGGATCCCTGGTTCATGTGCTGTCCCTTGGGATAACAAATCTCATTTTCAAGTTATCAAAATCAGGAAAATAATGCTGTGTAAAATTAATATCTAAAGTTGCATGTCCACAAGAGCTTTGAAAAGTACTAATACATTATTCTGAGACTCTTGAGATTCTACATTGTGGCTGCTGCTTCATTTATAAGGCCCTAAATTATAACAAAAAATCTCCTGGTCTATGTTAATAACATTGACAGGGACATCAGGATCACTGTTCACATGTCTCATTGTTTTACATACATTATTAAACCTAAATACTTTTACTTACTAATCACCTTTGGAAAAGCAAAGAAAATGTTTAAGTATTTTGTAACCCATAAGAAAATGTCAAGGCAATGCTCATAGCAGGGTTTTGCTGATATTAAGGCAATTAAATGCAAAGCACTCTAGAAAAGTAGAGTTTTTTGGTCTCTATTTTTAAATTTGAGTTTATGGATGCCTCAAATGAGACATTCCATTTATAAATTACCCAGTCTTATGGTGAGTGATGAGGAATGACCTCAACTTACAGCATTCTAGAAGAAAATTTTTAAAATGCTGCCTAATTTCTTTAGTTATCTGCAAAAGCAAATAATTTTTTCAGAGGATCTTTTTCAATGAGAAAAAAGTCCCTCTGTGGTAGAATTTCCTCTTTTACTTTATATTTGAAGGTGAAATGTATATTATCCAGATGATCATAAAATGTTTTAACTGTTTAAATATCAATTTAGAAAAAAAAATCTATTTAGAAATATATATTTTTTTACTGTCTGAATTTAAAGAAAATGAACTGAATAAAGAAAATGAATTTAAATTGTGTCTTTTAGAAACCAGAAGAAAATGCAAATGTACTTTGGGAAGAAAGGGGTTAAATTAGCAGGTCTGAGACTTCAATTCTTCAAAAAACCTACTTGCTAGGTGGCTGATGTCTGAGTATTTGAATTTTGGGGGCGTTCTCACTAATTCCCTTAGTGATAAAGTTGATTTGCTGTGCCTAGACTGAAACACAGTGTGGTGTATGCTAAACACCTGCTTTCGTTCTGGGGGTCCATAGTAAGCAGGGGCTGTCTACATGACAAGCTCTGAATAAAAACCTTGGGTACTGACATGGTTAAGCTTTGCATCCTCACCTAAATCTCATCTTGAATAGTAATCCCCATAATCCCTGTGCGCCAAAGGAGAGACCAGGTGGACTTAATTGAATCATGGGGGCGGTTCCCTCATGCTGTTCTCGTGATAGTGAGTGAAGTCTCACGAGATCTGATGGTTTTATAAGGGACTCTTCCTTACTTTACTGGGTACGTCTCTCTCTTGCCGTGTTGGAGGAAGGTGTCTGCCTCCCCTCGCCTTCCACCATAAATCTAAGTTTCCTGAGGCCTTCCCACCCACACAGAACCGTGAGTTAATTAAGCTCTTTCCTTTGTAAATTACCCAGTCTCGGGTATTTTCTTCATAGCAATGTGAGAAAGGACTAATACAGGTACGGAGTCTCTAGTGGGCCTCTCTGGACAGAAACATCACACAGGTGCTGCATTTTGTTTACTGTGGAAGAGCATGCTCAGTGTGACCTCTCATGAGAAGGGGTGAACATAGGAAGCCTGCACGTGGATTCCTCTGGACTTTCTTGTGCTATTTTCCTTATGCCGTGCAGTATATTCTCACCACATCATCCTTATAAGACTTAGCTGTGAGTACAACTACATGCTGGCTCCCATGGATCCTTTTAGGGAATGTCCAAGCGAGGGATGGTCTCAGGAACTCTGGTACACCCCTACAATATTTTACAGATTTTTTTTAAAAAACGTGAAGCTTGACATAAAAATAGAAAAGTGCAAATGTGCCATTAGTTGCTAATGCATAGGTTTCTCGCCACAAAGATTAAATTTTATCTCATTGTTGTGATAAATAGGTCAAACTTTCTGCAGGGTAACATGGTAGCATTTTATAGTTACAAAAATGTGGCAGGACATCACAGCTACCTAGTTTCAGTATAAATAATACAGAAAATGAACATGCAAGTTTTTAAAAGAAATTGTGCTGTGTGAATGGTATAAATTTTAATCCAAATAAGGTTAATATTGGCCTTTTATAACTATGCAGCCCAGAGGGAGGAAAAATGTAGCTGGGCTGATAAATGTGCAACAGCTGGCAAGCTTCTGTTACCAGCTCTTATTTTAGATTATTCCCAGTACTGGCTCTATGAAATGTAGTTCAGAATCTCAAAGAAATGTCAGAGGGGATTTTCGAAACTTCATTTCTTTTTCATTTTCTTGGGCTCATTAAATTAGTAAATGTGGAAGGAAGTGTGACTGAAAAGAACCTATGGTAGGTAGGATGATGAATAACAAGTCGGAAAAGCAGAAAGCTGTAGCTTGTAATGAGTTTTAAGCTGATGCCTTCATGTTGCCAGTTAAGCTATTGTGAAAACTTGCCATTGACTAATTGAAAGTTGGCTTATTTAGAAGGAAAACCTGAAAGCCAATTAAATACATCCAAAATGGTTATAGTCCCTGAGCTGTCTCAAAGTACCTATTTATAAGGATTCTGGGGCTTGGGATACATTTTAAAAATGTGAGTAACAGATTTCAGAATCCTAAGGATTTTATTACTATCTCATTGAAGGGAATAAAATGCAGCATAGATTTTGCTGTAATAGAAAATAGAAATAAAAGATAAAAATTCAGTTTGTGTAATGCAAAGAGTTGTCCCAGACTGCTCTCCGAGGCCTCATGCCTGGTATCTATTCCATTCTGCATTGACATGATTGTGGCATCCTTTAATGGATTGGTGGAATGAGAGTGCTCATCTAATGTAATGTGATTGAGTGTAAATGAGAAAGTTACTGTCTTGTGTAGTATAAAGGATTATATATGTTTTTTGTGTGTGCTTGGAAGTGCTATGTATAAGAACCTACTTTATTATCCTTAGTGCACAAATAATCAATGAAAATGTACCCACTGTTTATTATGGGCAGGAGGAGAGGCCTCATGGCTCTTTCATATTATACCAGAGAAGGTACACTTACTTTTATTTGTGAACTGTTAAGCTTCATGTTCAATACATAGAGCAATAGAATATTTTTTTCTGAATGTAAAAAGTTACATCATATAATTTCTACATGTTCCATTCCACTCATACTGTTTTTCCCTATTCACTTTTTAGTTCATGTAGCTAATTAAGATTTTCCATAAGTTGAAACCTCTGTTTTTCCTCCCTCATCTTCCAGTTAAAGCATTTATGTAATTCAATCTTTAATCACATGACTGGTTTCTAGACACTCATGAGAAAATCAGTGTTCATATATATGTGCGTATGTGTTTATGTGCACATGTATTATGTATGTGTCTATACACATACATATATATGTATATGTACATTTTCATACATTACTTGGAAGGTGAAGACCACCAGATATAATCACTCTTCTACTTACTTCCATTCTCTCATTCTCTTCAGAAGACTCAAAAGAGGAAGCTAGTCTAACCATTTATGATCAATAATTTCCCCACTGATGCACAAGATTCCACACATTTTTCCCTAATTGAGAGATCTCACTTTTGTTTTTATGCTGTGATGGTACATTTTATGTGTCAATTTGACTGGGCTAAGGAATGCTCAGATTGTTGATAAAACACTGTTTCTGAGTGTGTCTGTAAGGGTGTTTCTGGATGAGATGAGCATTTGAATTGGTAGACTGAATGAGGAAGATTGCCCTCCCCAATGTCGGTGAGTATAATCTCATCTTTTCAGGGCTTGAATAGAACAAAAGGCACCCTCCACCTAACACCCTCCATTTAACCCCAAACAAAGGGCTTTAATCCCCATATGGCATGTGTTCCGAGGAATGGGGCAGGGGTTCAGATATCCTTCATAGGTAAGGAGTGTATCTCCTGGTTGGCCATTCCTGGATTCCTTAGCTCGAAACTTGGAACCAACACTCTTCTTAGATTATAGGATCATTCTCAGGGTGTGCTTCAATTGTGCCTGTCTACTGCCTTTGCCATACACCCACTGCATCTGATTCCCTCCCTTCTATTCATTGGCAGGAGAATGCTATTTATGCTTTCAGTGACTTCAGAATCTCTTCTTAACTTGGCTCCTTTCTCAGCTGGTAATATATACACCTACCTTGCTGCAAGAATTATTTCACATAAAAATGCATTCGGTTTTTCCTGCTCAGAAGCTAAGAAAATCAAAACCAAATAGCATAGATGTACATATTCTCTAACAATTCAGATCCATCTTCCTCATTTTATTATTCATAGTACTTTAGACAAGGCCTAATATTAGTTGCACTGCAATAAAGCCCAATCTTTGGTCATGTAAGTATAGACTTTATGACAGCTGCTTTATCTGTACTCCTCCTTTACTGTTATTTACTTAATGATTTTATTAAATCTAGATGGTGTGGTTTCTTTCTAATTTAAATAAGCTCACTACCTCTTATAGCCTTTGTCTAATAATATTGGTATAATTATGAAGTTAATGTCCTAGTTATAATTTTCTAACATATATTAAAAAGCATTTGGAATATATTAATAAAGCCATCTTACACAGCTTTGGCAACACTGGAGTTTATTAAACCTTCCTCCTATTAAACTTGGAGCAAGGTTTAATAAACTTTCCAAATTTTGGTCTCCCAATGTTTCCAATGTTTTATTTCCTTTATTAGAACTTTTCATTCCCGTCTTCCCATCACAGGTGCCCATTCATGTTCCTCTGGGCCTTAATGATCTGGCTAGGTTATTGCGTGTCCCTACTCTGTTGGCTCTTTCAGTATTTGCCCTTATGCACTTCATGTTTGCATATCATAATATTCACTTATTTATATTTTTCAGCAGATATATAGGTTTTACACAAGTATTCATGGATTTTCTCTCCTCTCTTTAGGGTACTATGGTTATTTAGTTTTATCTTTTAGTATCTTTTAATATTAGTTAGGGAAATTGAATCATTTCTATGGCAAACAAATTAAGATCCTCTAATTTTTCAGGCCAGAATAAGAGGAAATGTAAAGGCCTAAAGGCAAGGGAAAATATGGAATGTAGGGAAATTGAAAGAAGCTCAGAGTATTTGGAGCACAAATGTGAGAGGGAAATAAGAGAAGATGTCACTGGGAGGTCAGCAGAGACCAGATCAGGTAGAGCCTTGGAAGCTTTACTAGAGTCTGGATTTGATCCTAAGAGTCAGATCAAGTTTTTTGTTTTAGAAAGACAATTCTATCTGTTGTATAGGGAGATGGATGGAAGTGGCCATATAGAAGAGAGACTAAGAATCCAGTTAAGAGCCTCTACAACCATTCAAGCAAGAGATGAGTTAGAATAATGGCCCTGGAGAGAAATGCTGTGGATGAATTTGAGAACTGTTTAGGAGGTTGAATCAACAGGACTTGCTGATTAGCTACATGTGTCCTATGAGGAAGTTGGAGGAGTCTCAGGAAACCACCAGGTTCTTGGTTTTGGCAATGGGTAGGCTGTTGTATCATACACTGAGCAGGGAACACAGGAAGAACTGAGATTTGGAGAGGAAAGTAATGAGTTCGATATTGGATATGTCAAAGTTGACTTGCCAGTACTACATACAGAGTGAATTATCCATCAGCGGTTTAATGTATGAACTGGCAGCTCAGAAGAGACATCTAGGCTTGAGATAAATATTCAGAAATTGTCAACATGGAGAGGCATTCCTAAGGTGCAGGAATAAATTTTCTTGGGTGAGTGTGTAGGAGACGTGTGGAGAGGGCCTCTGCTGGGCATGGAGGATCCCCACATTGAAGGACAGGCAGAAGGAGGATGCAACAAAGGTAGAGCAACAGAGCCAGAGGATCAAGGGTACGAGAAGAGCATGGCGAGCGTGGAATCAGAACCCAGGGTTTAGATGAAATCATCGACAGTGACAATCACAGCAGAAGGCTCAAGTAACAGAGGGACTCTGAAGAGACTCTTGGACCTGGCCCCATTGCCGTTGTTAGTAACTGGCAAGAACAGCTTCTGTGGGCATTAGGCCATAGCATGGGGCAAGACTTTATCCCAGGATAATGTCACGGAAGGACGGCTTCCTTGCTTTTATCATGGCCTCACTGTAGTGAGCACTTAGGGGAACACTGGAAACAGCTAGGAGGCTTAAGTTCACCGTATTAGTTTCCTAGGACTACCATAACAAACTACCTCTAACACGGTGGCTTAAAACAACACAAATTTATTCTCACAATTCTGGAGGCTGGAAGTCTGAAATCAAGGTTTTGGCAGGACCATGCTCCCTCTCAATGCTCTAGGAAAAAAAACGCTTCCTTAAGTCTTCTAGCTTCTGTTGATTAGTGGCAATCCTTGGCATTCTTTGGCTGGCAGCTGCATCACTCCAACCTCTGCCTCTATTTTTCATGGGCTTCTTCCCTGTGAGTCTATGTGTGTACTCTCTTCTTCTTATAAAGACATCAGTCATTGAATTTGAGCCCATCCTAGTTCAGTATAACCTTAACTAATTATATTTGCAAAACCCCATTTACAAATAAGGATGCATTCTGAGGTTCAGGGTGGATGTGACTTTTAGGGGCAGGACACTATTGCATACACTACAGCCACCAAATAAGCATCTCTAATAAATATTGCAGTGGATTACAAGGTAGCTGGTTCATAGATCACACTTCAGGAAACACTGAGCCTACCCAAACTGCTTTTAATGTAAAGATGGGAGTGGGGTTCAGTAAGGTGGGCAGAGAGGTTCCCTGGAAGCTTCAATCCCAGCGTAATTGATCCTAAGAGCTAGGCATCACTAAAGGCATACTTTAATTGGATTTTAAACAGCATTAGCTCTTTAATCTCAAGGAATGTTAAAAAAAGAAAGATTCCAACCTGATTGAGAGTTCAGCATTGTTGCCAGAATTGAAAACCGATAGCAACAAAACAGACCTTCATTGTCCTGAGCCCTGAGAAGGCATCTAGGCTTTATAACAAAGGATCCAACATATACAACTCCTTTAGTTAGAAACTGAAAGGAAAGATCATCAGAAAATTAAACTAAAAGCACTGAGGTTGCTCCTTTCATCTCAGTTCTGTCAGAAATATCTGGTAGTCAGGGAAATACATCTGTATAGAGAATTTTGTCATATTTGTAAGATACATTATATGCCAAAATATCTCAGATAAGGCACTAATATTACAGAAAAAGAAAAAACTGTTTTTATTACATTTTAGTATTAAAATAATGTGCAACAAGTTGTTTAAAAGAAAACATATCAAAGAACAAAGTGCTTTTTGTGTCTATTCAGAAACTGAGTTATTAAAAAAGAAAACAGAAAGGCTATCTACAAAAGAAGAGTGAAAATATGTTGATTAAAAGATAGTCCCTAATGTAGCTGCGATAATGTTTCATAGCAGTATGACAGTTTTATTTGGAAAGCATTTATGGCAAGTTTATGGAGATGCTCATGATAAATTGATAATTCATAGAGAACGAACATTTCTATTATTGCAAAAACCTTATCACATAAATCGCTATATACAGCTGTGTATAATTTTATTAATCATAAACATAAAAATATAGGTTAGATACCCTTTTGAGATCTCTCCTAGATGTAGGATCTTATGATATTTATAAAAATAATGATTTTTATGACTGTAGAACAGAGATAGTGTGGTATTAGCACATTATACTAAAGAAAAAAAAAAGGCAAAGCAGAAGAGGAAGGATGGAGAGGGGAGGCCCTAGAGGCTATGCTGTTATTAGCATTTTATCCTTGGCCATGTGCTATTACACTAGCGGGAATGTAAAGGCTGAAGTCAGGGACCAGGAAGCCTTCCTTTGCCAGCAGGCACAAGGCTGAAGATAGCTGTGACCTTTCTAACCACAGAATCAAAAAGGTGTCCCTGTTTTGTGCCTGAAGAGAGCTATTTGTTAACCTTGCATTCATAACAGCAAAGGATTCTCATTGTTTTGCTCATAATCTTGTATTATCTCACTCAGTATGAGGTTTTAAAATGAGCACATCCTGAAAAAGTTAAATATGTTCAAAAGTACTAACAATGTTTTATTAAATGAAAACTAAAAAAAAGACCAGACTACCCAGGAAAATACAAAATCATCAAGCTACTTTCCTAATTGAATACCCTTAATTTCTTCTTCTTGCCTAATTGCTCTGGCTAGAACTTTCAATACTACATTGAATAGAAGTGGTAAGAGAGGGCATCCTTGTCTAGTGCCAGGGAATTCTTCTAGCTTTTGCCCATTCAGTATAATATTGGCTGTAGGTTTGTCATATATAGCTTTTATCATTTTATGATATGTTCCATCAATACCTACTTTACTGAGAGTTTTTAGGATGAAGGCTGTCAAAGGCCCTCTCTGCATCTATTGAGATAATCATGTAGTTTTTGTCTTTGGTTCCGTTTATGAGATGGATTACATTTATGGATTTGTGTATGTTGAACCAGACTTGCATCCCCGGGATGAAGCCTAATTGATCGTGATGCATAAGCTTCTTGATGTGCTGTTGCAATCTGTTTGCCAGTATTTTATTGAAGATTTTTGTGTCGATGTTCATCATGGATATTGGCCTGAAGTTTTCTTTTTTAGTTGAGTCTCTGCCTGGTTTTGGTATCAGGATGATGTTGGTGTCATAAAATGAGTTAGGGAGGATTCCCTCCTTTTGTATTTTTTGATAAGAGGAGCTGGTTCCATTCCTTCTGAAACTGTATCAAACAAGTGATATTTTTAATAGCAGTTGTTTCCTGATCAGTGGTTCTCATGTATCTGAATTAAAATAAAACCTACACTGTAAAACATAGATTCACTGCAAAAATTCTCTTAAGTGTTAGAAACAATAAGCAGGTCAAAATATAATCTCTGTTAATGGATACATTTATTTCTAAATAATTGCAATGAAAAATACCTTTTTAATCTGTTTCATTTAATAAGATTTTTAGATACAATTATTTTAAATAATTTAATTTTATTGCGAAGTTTTATCCTTCTAGCTAATATAATTCACCAACAAGATAAAAAGAGATTATACTGTTGTAGCAATGGAGATTTCAGAAATAGACTAATTTTTAAATGATAGATACAAAGTGTACTTTATTCTGTAACTGCATTTTTATTTGTAAGGTAAATTATTTTCCCAATCCAGTTTCAATTGCATTCAAAAAGGCAGAATCAATGAAGCACCAAATGGGTTTTGTTATATAAGCCCATGATCCCTTATGTACAATTCCAAAATTCAAACAGGTTATGAAAACCAACTTTTCATAGGTTTGTGACAAACTCATTTGGTGGCAAAACCTACTCTGAATTGATGAGGACTTTGTGTTGTTATTTATTTTTCTTGAGGGTGAATTCATATTTATGTCATAAAGATATTAATGCATCTTATTTTCAGATGCTGACTCAGGCCATGGCAGAAATATTAAATAATGTATAGTTTATAGACTTACATTTTAAAATTCATTAAAAATTTTGAATTTTGAAATATATCTATCCCCAAGAGTGTCAGAAGAGGAATTATGGACCTAATTCTCTCTCTCTCTCTCTCTCTCTGTGTGTGTGCGTGTGTGTGTGTGTGTTGCTTATTTAAATGTTTTGGTGGTAGGGGCACAGAATGTTACTCTCTCTTTATTAAAATTTAACTTTATTTACTTGGACTTAATTCTCTCTCTCTCTCTCTCTCTCTCTCTCTCTCTCTCTCTCTCTCTCTCTGTGTGTGTGTGTGTGTGTGTGTGTGTGTGTTGCTTATTTAAATGTTTTGGTGGTAGGGGCACAAAATGTTACTCTCTCTTGATTAAAATTTAATTTTATTTACTAAATTAAATATTTTAACTTTAAAAGTATTCAATTTTAAATTGACTCCTAAATTTAATTAAAAATTAATTTGAAGGAGTACGATAAAGACATTGGACCAATAGTTCGAGGCACTTCTTGATGATTCTCTATGGAAGGCGGTACAGTGAGGGATATACTTGTGATTATTGAAATAACTTGACATATTCTGATTCTTGACAATGATCAAGTTCATCTCATTAGTATCGCTCTGTCAGCGGTGACAGACATTTTTAGCTTTTTAACATCAATAGAAGCTCCTGAAAAAAAAAGTAGCTCAGCTTCTGGTATGTCATTGTGTTGAAGCACAATATAGTGCTATTTGCAGGATTTAATAAAATGTCAGTACAGTGTAGATGCCATCCCCTGTCAAGCACCAGATAGCTCTGTCTGAACATGACAGATCCTTGGACAGAATGACTGCAAGACACTAAATGCATCCTACTCATCCATAAAATCATATTAGTGATAAATAAAGAGCTTTCTTTCCTATAAATGTATACCATTTGCTTGTGGTGATGTGGTATTTAAAACTTAGGTTAGAATTGACAGCGGTGAAGTTCAAGCTGGTATTTTCAAATGGTTATCTACAAGAAGTGCCAACAGCAAAGATATGATCTGTTGGGTCTTTTCAAGGAAGGAAGATGACAATGTGGTTTTAAGCAACGATGCAAGAGGAAAAGGTTACAGGCAAAAAAACCCCAACCAACCAAACAAAAAAACTCCACTTCCATTTTCTTTCTGTTAAGCTATATTATAAGAGAAGCTTTCACATTGTTACTAATGGTTTTCCTAATTTTGCAGCTGAACCTCTTTTCACTTTGCAGCCTGGCTAACACAAATCATTGAGAATCACTGTATAATAAATCATTTGAAAAATATATAGAGGCAATGAGCCAAGAAAGATGTTTAGCAGTTAATCAAAGATGACCTAATGTTTTCTACCTGTCCTTTATAAAATGAAACATATTACTCAATTTAATCACCAAACAATGTCAAATTAGAGGGAAGAAATGTTGAACCTTGCAACAAGGATGCAGTTAGTATTTAGTTTAAAAGAAAAACTAGTAGGCAGAGTTTAGGGGCCTAATTTCTTGTTGGAATTCTTTAATATCTTAGCTGGTACCCTAGTTGATTTATGCTCACTACTAATAATCCTAGATTACTAAGTGCAAAATCTAGGAGGTTAGACCATATGGATTCTAAGATCTCTTTTATTTTTAAAATTCTGAGATACCATTTTGTACTGTATGCTCTTGCTATGTATGAACCTAATGGTGTTAATACTTGGCCTTTAAACTGGATTATCTTGCCCCATAGCTTCATTCTTTATGTAATAATTATAAAGTAATTTGCTAATAGCTAATGTTTCATAAATAATACCATTTAATACAGATGGCATACACAATCATCCCAATTCTTTACAGTTTCTGAGAATGTGGGCCTAGCTTTCTGCCAGACTGAATTAATTACCTAAAGATAACCGTATAATACATTGTATATAAAAAGAAACTATTATGATTTTAAAATGTCAAGCCCATACATTTTATACATTGTTTGATAAATGATTACAGTGGTCTAAAAAAGTCTTTGGTAGTTGTCTATTTATCATCCATCCTATGTCTCTTAGAAAATTCTCTGAAATCAATCCTGTGAAACATGAATAGGCATTGCAATCTGTGTCAGAGTCTAATGCATCATGCAATACATTTCTATACAAAGACTAGGTGAACCAAAGGCTGAAACTGTCAGCACTACACACCTGGTTTTATCTTTGCCAGTTTTAGATAATAGATTTCATTGTTTTATTGTTAATTCATGCTCCTAAATAAGAGTTGCCCATTCACCAAACCCTCTGGCATCATATTTTCTTCCTGGTTCCTACATGACACTCGTTAATGTGCTTGAAGTTGCTTTAAGTGTGGTTTCACGTCTGTTTAATTCTCATACCGCCTTTTGAGGTAGGACTATAATTACCCCCAGCTTATATCTGAGAAAACTCAAAATGGAGATATCTGAAGTCACTTGTACTGGAACACACAGCTAGAAAGTTTTTGAGCTGTAATTCCTGTCCAGGGTGCCTGGAGGACAGCATAAACTTAACCTACATGCTGCACTGCTGTGATAAAGAAGGGCTGCTTAGATAGGTTTCTATCTGGTTTGCAGTCTCATGTATGAGTGTAGAACTGTCCTAGTTTTCCTACACATACCGTATCTTCTGCTGTAGATTATCTTAGACTTCTGATAAGTTTTAAAAATAAAAATTGTAGTAAAATGGAATCATGGAATTTAAGTTTGAAGTCTTTAAGTTCTACAATATGGCTTGGTTAGATGTATTAGTAAGCAAATGCAACATAAGTTAAAAGAAGCATTGGTTTCCTAATCACCCCAAAGACATTGTCTCCAAGAAACAGTGAAATTGAACATTCTTACTGTTGTATCCCTGTATGAACTTCAACACATTTAAAAATATTGTTCAGTGTGATTTCATTTCAGGGTCATTGTAAAGCAATAGGTATGACTAAGCAATACAAACAGCATAATGAAATACAACAAGACTTTCAGCCTTTCATATACATGAGAAGATTATGGAAAAAATATTTCTTAGAATTTTTTTGAATCCATTTGTTACTCTGAGCAGAAATGTCTCTTTAGAGTCCATGTGTTAGGTCCTAAGACGTGTGAACCTCAACAAGATACTGACCAATGGTAAGCAAGTCAGACAGTCCATAATTCATTATTTACTTGAGTTTATTTGCAAAGGACATGTCAAATACTTAGTGGAAAACAATAATAGGTATATTACCACTAGAAAGAAGTACCATTACATTTATTTCATGCAAACACATTTTCAGATGCCTATTTGGCATACTTGAAAAACATGGAAAGTCATAAAGACATGTTATCAATATGAATGTTTGTTTTTAGCCCAAATTTGAGTGGGAACTCCCGTGAAGAGCATCTTCACATGTGTCATATGTTGGTTTGTGGAAATGGATTATTAAGATGACTGTTAGCTAATTTTCCAAGTGAATTCCCTCTTCTTTCTCTACATAAAAAATAATTTTAATGTAACAGACATGTTGAGGCATAGTAGGGGGTGGTTTGAAAGAATAAATTTTTGCCCATAAAATAAAATATTATAAATACATTGATATGGAAAATAGTGATTTCAGTTTTATTATATAATACCCTAAGCCACAGCTCAATACTGAAAAAAACAAAACAAAGCCAAAAAAAACTGTAGTGTCTACCAGTTTTCCCAGATAATCCCATTCTGAAGAGCAGACTTGGAAACCTCTAAGGCTTAGAGCTGCACATTGCTATTTTCTTGACTGTTTCTCAAAAAGTACGCAGATTCTAACTTTTGGGTTGTGTTATTCCCTCAATTACACAAAACATATAACTGATCTTTGGCAAAAAACAGAAACATTCACGGCATTTATTCAATCCTTAGCCACCTGGCATGTGTGAATTGTAAAAACAAAGTTCTCTATTTTGATGTGAAAATGCTTTATTGATAATGTTACATGCCACCCAAAATTATACCAAGTTGGATTTTGAAAGAGTTATAATTACGAGTAATACTATAATTACTACTACTATTAATGATTGTAGGGAAAATTATAACTACAATAGTATTTTTGAAAGTACAGAATATAGTATTCTGGATGAAGCTTTATTTAGGATATAAATTTATATACTCAATACTTAGCATGAAGTCTTCCCAGATTTAAGAGCACTGAACTGTTTAAACTTCTTTGTTGATCCAAGTAAAAAAAGAAGAATATGTATTTTATATGCATAATATCTATAAATGAACAACACTTCTAAGGTTATGTAAATGAGCTCAGAAACAAAAAGCCAATTATAGTCAAAGATAGCCAATGCTTGTTGGGTATCCTATTACATTCCCTCCCATACTCGTGACAGACATTATTTGTTGATTAGGGCCAGAGGCAGCTTCAGACTTCTCTCCAAACAATGCTCTAGGAAGCCACAGTCAGCTAGTAATGGCAAAGGGGCCAACCAATTCATTATGAATGGATCAATATAGATAGAACATGACATCTTCTCATCCAGAAATCTCTCATTGTAACTGTATCTATAACCAAAAAGGTTCTACTACTCTGTATAAAATAAGTTGAAGGAAATGAGCCCTTAGCTTGTAAGAAAGAAAATAGAGGAACAAGATCAACTCAGAGTTGTTCATCGTAATGTTTCTATATCCTTTGGACCTATAGAAGCAAAGAAAACATGTCCCTATATGAAGCAATTAGTTTTGGAAAAGGAAGTTAGCAAAGATTTCTGCATCAGGAATTCCATCCCACAGGAAATGTAGCCTTGGAGGCTGATGGGTGACCTGCTCAAAGGAAGTTGGCTGCAGTGTTTCCATGTCAGGGAAGCAAACCCTGACCTAGAGGGTGCTCTTCTGTGGAAGACCCAGCCTGGCTAAGAATAGAAATGGGCTGTGTGACAGTGAAGTGGAAAATGATTTCCCCTTGTCTTTATTTTTTCAGTTTTAAAGATACTTTTTGTAATTTATATATATTCATGTACTTTGCTGGTGGTCTTTTGCCAAGCAATGAAAATGGCTGTTAAATTTGAGAATTCTTTTTTTGTATGTATATGAGAGAAGCAGAAAAACCTACTAGAAAAAGAATATAGTACTTCACCTATACAAAAAACAAAAATCCAAACCAAACGAGCATCTGTATTAGTCTGTTCTCACACTGCTGTAAAGAAATACCTGAGACTGGGTAAGTTATAAAGAAAAGGGGTTTAATTGACTGATGGTTCCACAGGCTGTACAGGAAACATGGCTTGGGAGGCCTCAGGAAACTTACAATCATGGCAAAAGGTAAAGAGGAAGGAGGCACATCTTACATGGCCAGGGCAGGAGGAAGAGTGAAAGGGGAGGTGCTACACTCCTTTAAACAGCCAGATCTCATGAGAACTCACTATCATGAGAACAGCAAGGAGGGAATATGCCCCCATGATACAGTCACCTCCCACCAAGCCCCTCCTCTTATATTGGGGATTACAGTTTGACATGAGATTTGGATGGGGACACAAATCAAAACCATATCACAAACCGCATGTCAAAATGTAAAGAATAAGTTTCACAAACAAAAGTTACATGTTTTCCCTTGGGGTCCCAGTGGTACCCTAATGTTTTTAGCATTATGTAAGCTCTCAAAGGATGGCTGTTGGTCTATCTTTTTAAAAAAATTTATTATTATTTAACTTCTGGTGTACACGTGCAGAATGTGATGTTTGTTACATACAAATACACGTGCCATGGTAGTTTGCCGCATCCATCCCCTCATCATCTACATTAGGTATTTCTTCTAATGCAATCCCTCCCCAGTCTTTTCACCCCCTTCTATCCCTCCCCTATCCCCCTACCCCCTGACAGGCCCTGGTGTTCCCCTCCCTGTGATCATGTGTTCTCATTGTTCAACTCCCACTTACGAGTGAGAACATGCGGTATTTGCTTTTCTGTTCTTGTGTCAGTTTGCTGAGAATGATGGTTTCCAGATTCATCCATGTCCTTGCAAAGGACACTAACTCATCATTTTTTATGGCTGCATAGTATTTCATGGTGTATATGTGCCACATTTTCTTTATCCAGTCTATCATTGATGGGTATTTGGGTTAGTTCCAAGTCTTTGCTATTGTGAACAGTGCTGCAATAAACATACGTGTGCATGTGTATTTATAGTAGAATGGTTTATACTCCTTTGGGTGTATACCCAGTAATGGGATTTCTGGGTCGAATGGAATTTCTATTTCTAGATCCTTGAGAAATCACCACATTGTCTTCCACAATGGTTGAACTAATTTACACTCCCACCAACAGTGTAAAAGTGTTCCTATTTCTCCACATCCTCTCCATCATCTGTTGTCTCCTGATTTTTTAATAATTACTATTCTAACTGGCATGAGATGATATCTCAATGTGGTTTTGATTTGCATTTCTCTAATGACCAGTGATGATGAGCTTTTTTCCATATATTTGTTGGCAGCATAAATGTCTTCTTTTGAAAAGTGTCTGTTAATGTACTTTGCCCACTTTTTGATGGTTTGTTTATTTATAAAGTTGGTTAAGTTCTCTGTAGATTCTGCATATTAGCCCTTTATCAAATGGGTAAATTGCAAAATTTTTTTCCCATTCCATTGGTTGCCGGTTCACTCTAATGATAGTTTCTTTTACTGTGCAGAAGCTCTTAAGTTTAATTAGATTCCATTTGTCTATTTTGGCTTTTGTTGCCATTGCTTTTGCTGTTTTAGTCATGAAGTCCTTGCCCATGCCTATGTCCTGAATGGTATGGCCTAGATTTTCTTCTAGGGTTTTTATGGTGTTAGGTCTTATGTTTAATTCTTTAATCCATATGGAATTAATTTTTGTATAAGGTGTCAGGAAGGGATCCAGTTTCAGCTTTCTGCATATTGCTAGCTAATTTTCCCAAACCATTTATTAAATATGGAATCCTTTCCCCATTTCTTGTTTTTTGTCAGGCTTGTCAAAGATCAGATGCTTGTAGATGTGTGGCATTATTTCTGAGGCCTCTGTTCTGTTCCATTGGTCTATATCTCTGTTTTGGTACCAGTACCTTGCTGTTTTGATTACTCCTTAAAACATTTCAAAATTGAAGTTCTGCTAAAATCCCAACAATGAATTATGGAAATATATACAGTTTTTCTATCATAAAAATCAGGATAAAAAAGATTAGAATTTAAGAGGGCATATTAAGAGCATAGTAAGGTGATCAGACATAATAGTCAATATACAAAACTTAGCACCTTTTTAACATTAGCAGTAATCACTTAGAGAACATAATGGTAGGAGAAGTCTCATTCACAATAGCAATGTAACACATTTTATACTTGGGAAGAAACAGAAAATGTACAGGACTTTTATAAAAAGGGTATTTAAAAACCTGTACAAATGAAGTTCTATTCCATATTTTTCAGTGGGAAGACTCAATATTATAAAGATGTTGACAAGCTGGCTCTCAAATGTATATGAAGAAAAGAATAACAATGATTGGCAAATTAACTTTTTATAAAGGAAAATGACAATGGGATATGACCTACTAATAACCAGAATATAGTATAAAACAAAGCATAGGGATGAAAAAATACATAAGAGAAAAAAATAGAACAGAAACCCAGACATGTACAAGAATATTGTTCATAGTAAAGGTAGCATCTCAAATTAATAAAATTATTCAAGACTTCTCAGTAAATTGCATTGTGACAATTGGCTAACCTCCTAGGATAAAAACTCAGTTTATAACATAAGCAAAAGTATATTCAGAGATTAAAGAGAATAACTGTTAAAAACAAATTATAAAAGTATTTGAAGAAATTATTTTTTTTAAATTTATAATTCTGGGGATAGAGAAAGCTTTCCAACATAAAACTCATAAATCACATAAGTACCACTTTGACACCCACAAAAATGAAAAAATAAACTTCTGTGAGATAATCATAAAAACGAAGTTAAATCATAAGCTACAGACAAGGAGAAATAGTTACATATAAAATATTCATAGTATATAGAATGCTTACATATGAATAAGAAAAATACAAATAACTGAGGAAAAGGTTCAAAGAGGATACAAAGACTCATTTACAGAGGAAATACCAAACTGTATATGAAATAGACGATATTTACCAAAATGTGAAGTAAGCCTACTCTTTGATCTTGCAATATACTTCTAGGAATCTATTCTGCAGAAATACTCACTCATAGGCACTAAGACATATTTACGAACATATTTGCTATTTAAAATAGGTATTATAATAGCAAATAAGTAGAAACAAGCTATATGGTTAACAAAGGTCGGTGTAACTACGTTACAGAACATTCCATTATAAGAAAGAGCTAGATCTTTACATATTTAAAAGTGTTCTGAGACCCAAATATTTTTTATTTTATTTTATTTTATTTTGAGATGGAATCTTGCTCTGTCACCCAGGCCATAGTGCAGAGATGTGATCTCGGCTCACTGCAACCTCCGCCTCCCAGGTTCAAGCGATTCTCCTGTTTCAGCCTCCCAGGTAGCTGGGATTACAGGTGCCTACCACCACACCCAGCTAATTTTTGTATTTGTGGTAGAGACGGGGTTTCATCATGTTGGCCAGGCTGGTCTTGAACTCCTGACCTCAGGTGATCCACCTGCCTTGCTCTCGCAAAGTGCTGAGATTACAGGCGTGAGCCATTGTACCCTGCCTTAAGATCCAAATAAAAAGAGGTTGTCACAGCATAGCAGAATCATATGTAATATTGTGACCCTGTATTCATTTATTTTTCACCTCATTGCTTTTGTGTACTTTTCATTAAGCACCTTTTCCTTTCCTTTCAATAGAAGTTGTGTAGATTTAACGTGTACAATGTGCTGTTTCTATATAATTTTCCACAGTGAAAAAATTACCACAGCAAAGCAAATTAACATATTCTTTTCCTTACATAGATACAACTTTTTGTGTGTGTATGGGAAAAGCACATGAAATTTACTTTCTTTAGTTATGCAGGATGAATTAATCTAGTGACCTAATGGATTGACTCTTTTACTGTGTGAGAGCATATTCATGTGGTTCTTATTGTTTAACTAAAATAATTTTTTGTTGTTAAATCAAAGAGGAATATTCAGGGAAGGTCAGGTCTGGTAGCTCAAGCTCTTCCTCACGTGATCGAGAACTGCTTTGAGGAGGCTGTGAGAATCACATGTCTGTTGGTAACTTGACTTCAGCTGTCTCTGTACTTATGTATTCTCTTGACCTTAGGCTGTGCTGTCATTTTTTTCTTTTCTGAGGGTTTTCTGAAATGAACATAAAATGAAATCCTTTAAGATTGTTCAGATCCTTGCTGTGCAAAAATTAACATTGTTGAAAGAGATCTTCAATATTATCTAATGCAATTCCCAAACTTTATATGGAATTCTGACTTCTGAGATGGCCAGGACACTTTATTTTTATTTTCAAGACAGTCTTGCTCTGTTGCTCAGGCTGGAATGTATGAAGTTATTATAGCTCACTGAAGCCTGGACTTCCCAGGCTCGAGCAATCCTCCCACTTCAGCTTCCCAGGAAGCTGGGACTACAGGTATATGCCAGCAAGCTGGCTAATTTTTTGTATTTTTTATAGAAACCATGTTTTATCATGTTGCCCAGGCTGGTCTCAAACTCCTGGGCACAAGCAGTCTGCCAACCTCAGCCTCTCAAAGTTCTAGGATTATGAGCATGAGCCATTGGGCCCGGCCAACTAGGACAGTTGAATGGGAATTTTATATTTCTCCTGCTTGAGTCATATCCCCTTACCCAGAAACTGGGAAAACATACCACTGAAAACCCAAATAGGTGGTATTACTTTCCCAATTTTTTAAGCCAACACAACAAAAAAGGTAATTTCATTCAAAGGAGTTACAGTTAATAAATATGTATTTTTCAGCAGACAAATTAATTCTGTGATGCCATTTGATGACCTACAAAAATGTGTCCCGGTGTTACTTCAGTGTTCTATATTAGGACCCTTTCATACACAAATTCTGCAGTATTCCTTTCCACCAACTCTGCCAAGCACTGACCTGGTTGGTTCATCTCTATTTGTCAAATCACTATTTGGGTGTAGTTGGTCATGTTAGTGTATTTAAACCATGTCACATTATTCTGATAGTCAGGTCCTATGTGTCCGAAGAGCCCTTCAAGAAATTTGCTTGTCTCTATAAATATTGTCAAGGAAAGATAAGAAATTTCTCCTTCCAGTTTGGTGATTGTACTTCTTATGGAATGCCTGCTTTGGCAATAAGGTGCCAGATACTGCTACTCAGAGCTTATTCGATTTGCATGCAGCTAAGCTGCTTCTGTGTATTCAGATGCATGTGCCTGTAGAAAAACCACCTTACCGCTTTTAAAACTCTACTGTTCATTGTCCTATTCTGATATAGACAGTAGCTCTAACTATGAGTTAAAACGGGTTACATTAAACCCTCCTGGGCTCTTGCATTGCTCTTGTAGGGTCCTTGACTGACAAATTACCATATGCAAAGGGGGCAAGCCATGACTCTTCTCTGGAGCTGCAAGCTGGCTGCCCCTGGGGACCTATGTTCCCATGGCAAAGGGGGCAAGCCATGACTCTTCTCTGGAGCTGCAAGCTGGCTGCCCCTGGGGACCTATGTTCCACTCTCCTAACTGGGCTTAGCAAGCCACAATTCCTTGATTAAAGCACAGACCCCTTGAGAGACAAGGAGGTTGGAAGAGTGCTGATGCTCAGGTCCCCAGCCATCTACATATTTGTATGAGAGCCTTGGACTCCTGGACCCGAAGCCAGTGTAATTACTTTATAACTTAAAAATCATCGTTTTCAATTTTAAAAATTCACATAAAAATGGAATTCACTGTACTGGAAACAGGTCTTTCCTTTCTAAATTCTGTAATGTTATATTATCTTTATATGTTCACGGTAGAAGGAAATGGTCCTACTGGCTGCCAGTGAGTGAAGTAGCAGAGTGGAACTGCATTCTAAAATCAGTGCTATATTCAGCACTAGCTTTCATGGTCTTGTGTCTTGACATGCTGGCTATTGGGCCTACAGAAATACATCTTCTGTTTATGCTTCCAAGTGTTCCTTTTATCTCTAGATAAAAGTGTACAGGGGAAGTTGCCAAAATTAGTTCCTTTTTGGCCCAGGCCACAGTTAAACTTAGATGTAAAAGGGATCAAAGAGTTCCATTCTGATCCAAATAGCTGCAGCCCAGCAGTGTGGCTGGTGGCAGTATGAAGTGGGTGAACACCTGATTTGGAACATCTGAGCAATACTTTCTGGGTTGCAAGGCACAAAAAGACGCAGCATGCATGTATGCTTTTGAAATGACTGTCTGCCTTCCAGGATTTGACAGAGGAGCACTTGTTTTGACTTGGGTGTATAATCCAGTGGGAAGCTCCCAGGTATTCCTAAAAGCTGCCTCAGGGGATCTCTGTGAAGGGGAGCACTCTCCTCTCCTCAATATACACAGTTAATTTTGTTCACAGTCCTTCCATGCTTCCTTTAGGTGAAGCCAAACTGTTGAGGTTTCTTCTTTGCAAGGTGGTAGCAACTCCCCACCCCACTCTCTCTTTCATTTTGCATTTAGGTTCTGATCTTTACAGAGTCTTAGACTGATGTCCCCGGGTAAAGTAGGAGCAGACAGAAGACTCTTGGGCTCTTGTGAATCAATAGGGTCACCAGATTATTTACTGTCCAAACCAGAACACTTTTGACAGTGAAAGAGGCACTGTTGGTAATTAAATCTGGACACTTAGAGTCAACTGAGACTCTCCTGGCAATCTCTATGGCCATCCTCTGCATAGAGAATGGGGTGATTTCTGGCTCTAGAGACTCAAGTAGAATGCTACTTTTCCTGTGCCTTATTGGACATTTTTAGTCGCTCCTCTAAATAATTATAAATGATCATTTTCTTCTCTTTATAGCAAATATAGCAATCAGAAAAAAATTGGATAATAAATTTTCATATGATTCAAAACACAGCCCCCTTGTTAAATAATATTGCTTCAGAATAGATTTTCTTGCAAAGAAAATGTTCTGTACAAATTCTTTAAAGAAGTCTTTCAAGTGGATTTTTTAAAAAATGATGCCACCACCCACTACTTACAAAGAAAGTCTTGAAGAGGAGCGGCAACCCCCTCAGGCCATTTCTAGCAAAGAGATGTACAATCAGTACCAGCAACACAAAAATGCTCCTGTGACTGCACCCAAACTATTTTTTGTCCCTAACAAATTTTTGCCTTCAAACTGCAGTTGTATGGCTGTGTTTCCTTTCTGTTTGTTTTACCATATCCCTTCTAAATATTTTGGATCATCCTGGAGATTTTCCCAAGTTGTGGTCTGCTGGCTGGAGGGCCGCGCTCCTCTGATTTGCAGCATGAAGTTGTGTTGCCATGGCAGGGGTTGTTTACCATCGGGGAACACTTGACAGGATGGGCACCTCCCACAGCCATTCCAACCTCCTTTTCTCCTCTTCTCCACTCGCTCAAATATTCTGAGACAGCAGCCCAGATACAGCTTTCTCTAATCGTAAACTACATTCCCGGAGCGTGAACTTGACTTTGCTTTCGAGATAGGGAAATGTTTGGCTCTGTTTATTCCTCTCAAACTGGGCAGTGTCCTCTTGACTGTTATGACTCATCCACTTGTCAGGGCTGGAATCTCCTAACAATCCTTTCTCTCAGGTAAATCACATTGCTCAGACTTGGGAATCAAAAATGGCACCGAGGCCAAAGGGTAACCTTGTCGTGGTCGCAGCCCGTTCACCTGACAGAGGTCTCTGTTGCCCAGAAGGATTTTTTTTCCAAGAAGAGGAAAGCTTAGTCAGAACCTGACGAGTATTGCTCTCTCACATTCCTGCAGAGGAACCAGCCTAGGGAGAGATAAGAGCCGTGGGTTGACACCGTGATTATGCTTACCTTTTTATTTGTTAAATGTGGAAATTGACTTCATCCAATTAATAAGAGCAGGAAACAGTTTTTGTTTTGTCTTTGTAGGAAAACATGAAGTAACGGTTTTATCTCAATTTGTCAGGCATTGCCCAAGAGACTACAGCCATGTGGGCCGGTGGCCAAAAAATTGCTCTAAGGCCGAAGTATTAACATCCACATATAAAAAGAATGCTAATTGGTTTTCCAGCTGAAAAATAATAAGAGATTTGCTGCCAAAAAATGCTGTATGGCCTGGAAACCCCAAGTTTATACAATAGGGCCTGATTACAATCTGGGGGCTCTATTTGTGCTCCTATGAAGAGCTAAACAAAGGGAGGTGTTTCACTCCTCTGTCTTTGTAGAAAGCTCTGCTCCAGATCTCAGCCTGGTGCAGCACCAGGCTTCCCACAGTCTTCCTGCCAAATCCCCAAGTTTTTTCCTGGCTGCCATTCAGGAAAGTACAGCTTCGTCTGTAGGATGGAAAGTTAAAAAGGCCTTGCTTGGATACGCTGAAATATATACAAACACTGCCTGACGTATGGAGTAGGCTGCTGCCACTGGCATCCTAGCAGAAAGAATGTAAAACTTTTAAAAGTCATTTTCAGTAAGTGATTGAGAAAATTGAGATGAAGAAGAAACATATATATATATATATATTTAAATTCAGCATTCCCCTTGATTACTGGGTATCTATCCAAAGGATTATAAATCGTTCTATTATAAAGACACATGCCCATGTATGTTCACTGCGGCACTGTTTATAATAGCAAAGACCTGGAACCAACCCAAATGCCCATCGATGATAGATTGGACACGAAAATTGTGTTACATATACACCATGGACTACTACGCAGCCGTAAAAAATGATGAGTTCGTGTCCTTTGTAGGAACATGGTTGAATCTGGAAACCATCATTCTCAGTAAACTGATACAAGAACAGAAAATCAAAAACTGCATGTTCTCACTCATAGGTGGGTGTTGAACAGTGGGAGCACATGGATACAGGGAGGGGAGCATCACACACTGGGGTCAGTTGAGGGAGGACTAGGGGAGGGACAGCAGGGGATGGGGAGGTTGAGGAGGAATAACATGGGGAGAAATGCCAGATATAGGTGACAGGGGGATGGAGGCAGCAAACTGCATTGCCATGTATGTACCTGTGCAACAGTCCTGCATGTTCTGCATATGTACCCCAGAACCTAAAGTATGATTAAAAAAAGAAAATTCAGCATTCCCTTTGATCTTAACAGTTATCTACCTTAGTTTTCTCATTGGTAAAATGTCAGTTATTCTCCCAGATCCCATTCAGCTTGGGCTGTCTCTAAATTGAGGACTGGGTATAGCATATGTAGAAAATACTGGCCATCTATTGAATATCTTTGAAAAGGTCCCTGAAAGTTAGTTGGGATGAAAGTCAATGTCTGGAGCACTGGCATGGCACAGCCCCAGGCTGGTGCTCTGATGTGTATGGCTGGGTGCCAGCCTACCAGTGACTTCACACCATCACTCCAGGTCTATATTACTTATGGGAATGTGCCCGAATTAAAATAATTGCATAATACTTACAACTCTGTTTTCATTATTTCCAGTGGATGGTAAATATCATAACAAAATTCACAGCATTTAATTAATCTTACCCATAATGCTTTTAAGTTGTAGTTAAATAAAATACACTAATTATTCTTTCACCAATCATGGTCATAGACTATTATCCTAGTCATGTATATAAAGATGCAACTAAGTTAAAGACTTTTTTTTTTTTAAATAATTACTTTGAAAAACGAAGTAAAATGTGTTCTAAACAACCAACTTCTGCCAAAACATGCAGAAAATAAGCCATAAGAATCCACTAATGTGTATAAAATTATTTTTTTGACAGAAACAGGCAAGCAACCATGTTTGTTGCTATCAGTGCTTTTTTCCTGTTTATTACTTTTTTTTTGTTTGTTATTAATGAATTTTCCCTTAAAGTAATAAGGCAACATGGAATGTATTTAAGAGTTTAGGGGCAGGGTGGGGTGGCTTATGCCTGTAATTCCAGCATTTTGGGAGGCCGAGGTGAGCAGATCATTTGAGGTCAGGAGTTTGAGACCAGCCTGGAAAACATAATGAAACCCTGTCTTTACTGAAAATACAGAAATTAGCTGGGCAAAGTTGCCGGCACCTGTAATCCTAGCTACTTGGGAGGCTGAGGCAGGTGAATTGCTTGAACCTAGGAGGCAGAGCTGCAGTGAACTGAGATCGTGCCATTACACTCAAGTCTGGGCCATAAGAGCAAAACTCCATCTCAAAAAAAAAAAAAAAAAAAAAATTTAGGAAGCATTTCTTAAAATCTGCCAGGCATCAGAACTTTTTACCTGTAGGAGACACCAAGAAGTAGAAGGAGCATGGAGCTAATATTGCTGACCTTTCGTTAGGTTCACTCCATCAGGTTAAATTAATTTCCTAGCATCCCACATCTTTCCATGTAGACTCAAGTCTCCTTGGGCACTTACTTCCTCTGTGATTTTGTACTTAACTCTTTCCCTCACCTGGAGTGAGGGAGCTCCCTTGTCTCCATCTTTTGGGATTCAGGTCAGCCCCCACATGATTTGTGAAGCCTCTTCAGACCACTCCAGCGCTCTTTGGTTTCCCACTTGAACTCTCATCTCTTATCATTTTCAGAAACAAGGTAACCACATGGAAGATTCAAGTGAGAATTGAAGAGGATACCCTTTTTTATTGCAAGGAGCAGAGACCCACTCAATTGTCTCAAACTAAGGAGAAGGTCTTGTAAACCTACAAAGTCCAAGAAATTGGCCTTTCGTGTTATAAACTGAAAACCTGCTGGAAGCCTAGGCAGCTCTCTCCAACTCTCAGGATGACACAGTACCCCTCTGACTCTTGCATGTCTACTTTCATTTTCTTCCCTTTTCTCTCTTCCAAATTTCTGATTTCTTCCAATTTCTTGATCATTTCTGCTTTTATGCTTCAGCTCAACTTCCCCCAAATATCTGAATTAGACTTAAGATCTTTGTTCTGAATTTAAAGAGATTGGATCATCTTGTCTTGTGTTGTGTATCCAGCCTTCTGTTCAATCAGTGTTGTGGGCAGGGCAGGGCAGTGTGATACAAACAGCTGCCTAAACCAGCCCTACTGCAGCCTGTAGATGGAGGAGTAGAGAGCTACTCCAGAAGATATCCACTGCCTACAGAGATGTATTATTCACTTAAGGCAAATTTCTTAAGGGCAAGGAATAGATTTCCCTTTGCTTACTTCTATCACTGTATTTGGCACAGGCCTGTTCGACTGTCCCAGTGATTCTCAACCCTGGTTGCACGTTAGAATCACCTGGAAAATTTTAGGTGCATTTAAGTGTCTAGTCCTCTCCTTGTCCCCACCACAAGAAATGCTGATTTTATTGTTTTGGGGGTATGGCCAGGACATCAAACATCAAGAGCTGGGCTTTCCAGATAGCAATCTTGTTCATACGGAGGTCAGGGCCACAAAAAGCGTTATTGCTTTCGTGAAGAAGTGATTACCTTTGTAATGGAAAACATGGTGGAAATTGAAGAGCTGTCAAAGAGGTTACAATTCTTGCTTGGCATTTGTAGTAGGGTAACTATATATTACATTCATGGTGTTTTAGATAGATTGGATACCAGTAATAATGGTAACTTTAGAAATATTAAGTTTTTAACTTTTGCATTTTTCCCTTTTCTCCATTTCCATAACTGGTTTAGGTGTGATAGTAAATGAATGTTTCCCAAAGACTTTTTCTTTATTACATAATCAATGAATACATCTTCAAAATGTAGAACTATTCCAATATTCTTTGAAAATGTTGTTTCATATGACTACGAACATTTAAGATTTGACAGTAAAGATGACAATGCAGAGTGCTAATTGGATGATAATTGTTTTAGCTTTTTCAGTGGTAACTCTAAAATCAGCATTTGATCAATTTGAACTGTGTTGTTTGCCTCCAGAATTGCAAGAAGTTGATTTACTGCAGGCACCACATAGAGATGCTCCTTCAGTGTATCCTTTACAGTGTCCTGGTGGTTGCCAAGGTTTGCCTTAGGTGTTAAAACCAATGGATGTCATTCACTGGTTGGAGAATTTCTGAGAGTAATTTCTGGAGTTCTTCAATATGGCCTGTGAAACCAAGGGGTTTCAATTGAATTGGCTCAATTTTTGATTCTTGAAAGAAAAACACCAGCTTTTCTGACAAGTGCCTCTGTGACCACCTTGGGTCATTTGTTAACAACCTCTGAAAGTCAAGTCACCCTTATCTAATGATCACTTTGGTCATGATTTTGGTATAGAGTGTGAATCATGGACTTTTACATTCCCTACCCAAATATTCTCTCTCTGATGAGAACCTAGTTTGCCAAATTACCTGCAATTACTCCTATGGAAGGCCTAGTAGCAGTGACCTCTTTGACAAAGGGCCTTGAGAGAGAATACCGTGGAAGACATCATCATAGATTTTTGATACAGCATATCCAGACTCAGTTTCCTTCTGGTGTTACAGCACAGAACAGTTATAACACTAGTACCTAATTATCCCAGAGCATCTTGTCCTGGACTGTTTGGCTATGAGGATCTCTTAAATTTACCATGTGTCCAACCATCACTTAATAGTCAATAATGTAAGTTGCAATGCTAGTTCTTAAGAATCCTTTGGGGATGGTGCCGATGGCTTATCCTTTCTCTAGCATGATATCAGCTTTGCCTGGGCAGAAGAAGCAGAGATTCCACCCCTGCAGGCTGACCAGGGGTTGGTGTATCTTCACTGACTGGAAGGTGCTCTAAAGTATGCAGTCCTGTACAGCGGACTCTGGTAAGAAAGTTGTGCTTGTTGGATGGGCACAGCAGTTAAACAAGAGGATGGCTCCTTACTTACTATGACCTCTGAAATCTTGCCTCATTTGGCAAAGTTGATTCTAGGAACTTCGCATATGTCAGATATGATCCTAAACAAAATGACTGAAACAAGATTCATTGAAAATTTTATTGTAAATCTGCCGTAACATTATTCTGTTGCACATTATCAGAGAAGTGCTTTGCGTAGTAAAGTACAGAGATGGCACAACTTAGCACTGTGTAAATTTTGCTAGTTCTGTGTTGAAAATCTAAATCTGAAAACTTTGACCATTATTTATGAGAAGTCTACTTCTACTGTCTCACAAGACCGTCAGGTGTGCTCATGAAGCAGCAACAGAATAGCTGGATGAAAAGTCCATTGTGGGATCTTCAAACGTTCAGAAGCATAGCATGCTTTTTCTTTTACAGACTATTGATTTTGTTGCCATGAGGCAGCATGTAATCTCATCATGTAAATCCTAGGGAGCAAACTTCCTGGCAGAAATCTTTCAGTGTGCCCCAGAGCAGCACTTTAAATGTAGGGTCTACTTGGGTATTAGAGTGGAGGTTACCTCAGTTGCTTTCTAGAATTTCTTGTTATCCAGCTGAATTTTAAAGAGGAGCTCCTCATCATTTCCTTTCTTCCTCACTCTATTCCTCTTTCCTCTTTTCTTCTCGCCTTAAACAAATTTTGAGTTACCTCAAAACTGTATGGTGACCTTCTGGTGAAGATAAGAGTATTAAATATGATCCTTACCCTAACAAAACTTTCTTCCTGTGGGGAGAGAATATAGAAGAAGCATATCACAACCATGCTGGCTGGTAAAAATTATATCCGGAGTGTTGTAGAAAACATAATTGGACATCTGACCAATCCTGGATGGAATGGGTCAGTTGAGTGAGAAGGTGTAATGTTAGGTGTGGTGTCTGGAAGAGATGATCCCAAGTGGTGTTGGGAAGGTGGGAGAGAGCCTGTTTAAAGATGCGGGGGTAGAAAATAGAGGTAGATGAACACTGGGCATAAAGTCAAAGGATTAGGTGGCATCAAGGAAGTGGAAAATAGTTCTGTGTTACTGGAAAGTAAATAGGTGGGTTGGGGAGGTTGGAGTATAAGAAGTGACTCTAGTGAGGTAGGCAGACTGAGTCAGGAATAATGTTATATTTGTTTATGTTAAAGACTTTGGAATTTTGCTGAAGAAGTATGGAGATAATAAAGAATTTTAATGATCATTTCCCTATTACCCAGATTATTCTAGTGATGTGTAGAGTGTAGACTGGGGATGGCATGTCTGGAGGTGAGAACACCTATTAGAAGCTAGGGCAGTCGTCCAAGGGAGAAATGATGAGGGTCTGATCTTAGGCAACAACAGTGTGATGGAGATGAGAATAGGCTAGAGAGAATTTGAAAGAGTGTAATTGACAGGACTTGTGCTCAAATAGATTTAGTGAAAAAGAAAGCACAAACAAGGCTTTGTTGATTAGGTCTTTATTGCTGTAAAGGCCATCTATTCCAACCGTGTCTAAAGTCCCTAGAGATCTAACCAGAGGAATTAAAACTGAACAACTGCAACCACTGTGACTACTAAACTCGTAACTCCACAGTACACATATTGCACGCTCCGTGCTGTGTCAAATGCTTGCTAAGGTCCATATTTGAGATTCTTCCAATTTTTTAACTTTTCTCAGAAAATATCCTCTCTAAAAAACTATTGGAGATACAACAATTAATTTTTCTAGCATAGAGCCCAGAACTAGCCTCTGTATATTTTTCCTAATATATTTCCTAATATATTTTCCTAATATATATTATTCCTAATATAATTAGTTTTTTCCCCAACTCTGTCATAAACTTTATAATTCATGTCTTTTTAACAATGATTTCTGTAACAAAGACTCTTATCTAAAAAGTCATGGCAGCCATTATAATTTGACCTACTCACAAAACTTTCATTTCAGCTTTTTTCCTCTTCAATCAATTACAACTAATATTAATATATTATTTTAGTTTTTACGTTGTTGTGTTACTGCTAGTGATTGTTATTGCATTCTGCAAGTACAGGTGTCCACATGTAGTGAAGAAGGCTGCCCCTGAGCTGTAGCCATTCTTTTGTTCAGCCTTGAAGGGTTTCCATACTCAGAGTGAGCAGTTAAGGACAGCAAGCAGGGAAGCCAGGCAGGAAAATGGTGATTGGCCAAAGGACTGTCTGTGGAGCAGTAAAGTCAGTTGCAAGTCTTACCTTTTGTACATTAAATGGCGACAGTGACTTCTTACCCTCACTCTAAAATCCACGTTGTAAATGTCTGAAGAAATAGAATAATCAGCCTGAGTACTATGGCATCTTGCTCATTTACTGAGGAGTCAGATTTTGCGCAATGTCAGTGTACCCCTGAACATGGTGTAAGACAAGAAAGAGTGGTGGTGAGAAGAAGAAGAATGGCTGCTGAGAAGCTCAGAGGCTGGGTCTAGGCCCTTATTCTAAAATTCGCTGCTTCGAATCGAATACATCTTACATAGAACTCTTAGCCAACTCAGTTATCTATTTTCCAAACCCAAAAAAGATTAGAAGTGAATTAGAGGGAGGCATTCTGGCAGCAGCAGACAGATTTGAAAACTGACAACTTGATAGCAAGGGAAAAGCATTAAAATGGAAAGAAGGCATGGAATTGTGCTCTGCATTATAGCATAGTGGAAGACAAGATAGGTAAAGTTCTGCACCACTGTTATCAAGGAGGATTAAATTATAAGTTGTGTTTGCGTTTTTTAAACACAGTTATCTGTGTTCTCCCCATCCCCAGGAAGATTGCCACCAACATTTGTCAAATAGAGATGAGGAGTTTAAAGGTTTCATTACTTGGAAAATTAGTAGCATAAGAACACTTTCTTCTCTTATAGTTTCTGACAGTCTTGTGGAGAAGACACACACACACACACACCCCCCCACCCACACACACACCCATCCCTGAGTGTCCCTGTTTTATAAGTACTCTCAGTACTGCACCTCCCACCCTCTAGTTACCACCTGACTTCCTTTCATTTGCTATCCTCATCTTTTTTATCCCCTTGCCATTCTGTACACATCATCACTCTTAGCCTTTTCTTAACTATTGTGTTGTAGTTGAGAAGCTAATCATTTTCCAAATAGCTGAGAACAGTAAAGAAAATAATATTGTTCTTCCCCTTTAACCCTTTTCCTGTTTAGAAAAAGAAGTGCAGGTCACTGCCAGCGCTCATTTAATTTTACCTAAACACGCTCTTTGAGGCTGAAGGAAATCTGACTGATTTTCAATGTGAAAATAAAATATAAAAACTGTTTTTTGGGTTATTTCTAAACAGAACTAATATCAGAATTGTCTGGATCATCAGAATTGTCTATTTCAGAAAAATCTGATTCATCAAATGAATCTTTGGCCAACAATATGATGTTAACATCATGTACAGGAATGCTATGTTGTTGTCTAGGAGTTGACATTTTCAGCAGTCAAGAATTATATATTTTGTAAATGGTGATGCTTTAAATAGAAAGATGACTTTTGTTTCCAAAGTCAATATACTAGAGTGATGTGAAAATAATAACAAAAGCGAGATATTTTGCGGCAAAGTTATCTCCAGGTAAACGCTACAGTTGCAAGTGCTGCCGGCAATTATTCTTGGGGCAAAAAACCCCCTAATTTTCAATGCTTTTCAGTATTTAATTGGTATACAGTGAGGTCAGTCAGCCCTCTGTATCCAAAGGTCTCTCATTCTGTGGATTCAACCAACTGTGGATCAAAAATATTTGGAAAAAATAATTTCCAGAAAGTTCCAAAAAGCATAGGAAACATTTATCCAAATATTTACAACTTTTGCATAGAATATTATATACTGAGAAGAAGTCACGAGACCTGAATTTAGTGTTAGAATAATCAACAGTAATGTAGTAAACTAACTATATCAGAATGGATAAAGTTTCATTCTCATATTCATCTATATTAAAAGGCAAGCATCCCAAATTCTCATAAATCATGTCAACCCACTTCTGTAGTTGTTATTTCTACTACAACTATGGTGGTTAAATTTTAAGTTAAAATTAATATATCAGTTTACTCAGAATTAATAATTCTATAGAAACAAAGACTTTGACTTAAAGTTTAAAATATACTCTTACAAATGACTTCATTGTCATGCAAGGGATTTTTGTGTGTGTAATTCTCGTGTTGGAGATGACTGAAGCTGAAAGGATCATGATTGACTTATATGGGTATCACACTTTTACTGGGTTGAGTTTCCACTTAAAAGATTGGTCCACTCACCAAGGCTGACCTGGCTATGTGCCCAGTCACGTAGGCTAAGTGCCCAATTTACCAGCAGCAGAAACCAACACTGAGCCCTTGATATGGCACCATTCCTCGGGGTGATCAATCAGCTACCTGGTGGCAGTTTGATTATATGGGACCTCTTCCATCATGGAAAGGACAGAGCTTTGTCCTCATTGGAATAGGTGCTTACTCCAGATATAGATTTGCCTATCCTACACGCGATGCTTCTGCCAAGACTACCATCCATTGACTTATGGAATGCCTCATCCCCCATCATAGTATTCCATACAGCATTGCCTTTGACCAAGGCACTCACTGTACAGCTAAAGAAGTGTAGCAGTGGGCTCATGCTCATGGAATTCACTGGTCTTAACATGCTCCCCACCATCCTGAAGCAGTTAGATTGATAGAACTGTGGAATAGTTTTTGAAGTCACAATTAAAACACCAGCCAGGTGACAATGCTTTGCAGGCCTGGGTCAAAGTTCTCCAGAAGGCAGTGTATGCTCTGAATCAGCCTCCAATATATGGTACTGTTTCTCCCATAGCTAGGATTCATGGGTCCCGGAATCAAGGGGTGGAAGTGGAAGTGGAAGTGGCACCACTCACCATCACTGTTAGTGATCCACTAGCAAAATTTTTGCTTCCTGTTCCCACAACATTACATTCTGCTGCTGTAGAGGTCTTAATTCCAGAGGGAGAAATGCTGCAACCAGGACACACAATAACAATTCCATTAAACTGGAAGTTAGGATTGCCACCTTGACACTTGGGGCTCCTCCTACTTTTAAGTCAGTAGACTAAGAAGGGAGTTACAATGTATTTTGGAAATCAGAGAATAACGGTATTGGTGATTGAGGTGAGAATGGAGATAAGGAAAATGGAGGAATCACAGATAGCTCTGAAATTCCAAGCCAGAGAGGGAACTTAGAAGAATGATAGTATTATGTAGAAAAATGAAGACATCAAGCAAGGCAACCTTTATTATCTCAGTTTTATATATAATAAAAGTAAGGGAGGTAAAGGAAATCAGATATTTCTAAGTATTCTCAATAAAAATTGATTATACAAGAACAAACAGGAAAAAAAAAGGCTGGGAAAAATATCTTCACTAGTCAGTTCAAGAAGCTGCCATCAGCTTCCACGTTTGGAGGCTGTACCCAATATATGAAAATATTAGAAAGAAGCCATGTAAGAAAAAACTATGGTTAGTCACTGGTTATTCTCAGGTGATGTGCTTAATGCCTTCTGAAAGCTGTATCCAGGTGGTTTTCTAACCCTAATCTAGGGTTTCTCAACCTTAGCACTATTGATACGTTGGGCCGAAAACCTCTTTTTATTGTGGGGGAACTACCTTGTGCATTCTATGATGTTTAGTATTATAATATCCTTGGCCTCTACTCATAGATGCTAGAAGTAACTCCTGGTATTGACAACCAACAATGTCTCAAGACATTGCCAAATGTGCCTGGCAGTGAGGGGGGTGATAATGAAGAAGGAGTGGATGAATTAACCCTAGTTGAAAAATCAGTGCCCTAATTGTAACCCCAATCCGTTGAATTAACCTGCTGTCATTGTTCTTGAGACATAATATCCCAGAAAAGTTTCTGCTATCCACCGAGATAACAAAAATGGACATTGTTCTCCAACCCATTCTTTGAGTCGTTCTACCTGACTGTAACTGCTGTATCTGTAAAATATCCTGGTTGCATTGGACCCAAGGTATTAGTTAAGCATTTTATGTCTGCTCACAGAATTCACACTTCTCTTGTCTCATTTTCTTGTCTCTTTGTGGTCTTAAGCCTTTTTGCCATAAGTCTGCACCTAGTTAGTGTGCACTTATGTATGTAGTGTGACCATGCAGCCTACTTTGTTCATCTCAGTCCTGGAGCATGCCTGTTACCCATGATAATAATTAATAATGGTATCCATTGTTAGCCTCAAATGTATTCTGATTTGGATAAGAAATCATGGTCATCCTTTTATGTCACTCTGGAAATAAAAAGGATGTATTCAACTTTGATGAAAAACATGGTGAAATTAAGAGTCAGTTGAATATGAAATATATAAGAATGCATATTTACCTCTTTCCTCCCCCATTTTCGCATTCCACTAACCTGAAGTAAAAAATCCTTAGGAGGGAAGGGTGCTTAAGAGTAGACCAGAAGTTTGAATTGGTTCCCAGAAGGCAGAAGCAGCTAAATGCTTTTTGGTAGATGAGCCTGATGATGCTGGCAACAGCCCACAACTTGCAGTAAAGAAGGTTGCCTCAGGACTGTTGCCCTTCTTTCTGATAGATCTTTGTAGACTTTTTATATCTTTTTGGCATCAGTTCTGCCAGTTAGAATTGGGAAGAAGATAATTAATTGAAGAACTATCTATGTAACAGCAAATTGAATTGTTTTAGTGTTGCCAAATGTGCAATTAATGTTAGCTTTTAACTCACCTCCTCCAGTTCCTATCTAAATCAGAAGATTTATCCCTACAGAAATTCAACAATCTTCTCAGTAAGTACTATAACTTCTAATATAGGCCTTGGCATTCCAGAACAAAAATGGGAGATGATTGGGAAGTCAGTTGGTATCGCTTTCTTCTCTATTATTTCCCAAAGTGAAGACTGCCACACACCATAGAGAGACAAAACTTCAGAAGAAACACACACCAGCTACATTTCCTGATTAAGGTAATCCTTTACCAACCAATATGAATGGCTAACCATGGACCACTACTCATTAAAGGAAATAAATAATGCAAATAGGATGATCAAAGTGAAGAAGCAGAATAAATGGCTTCAAAGGAAACAATAAACATAAGGGAAAATTTTTAAAGAAGGTTATCAGTTATTAATGTCTTCAAAAAATTCTGACTAGATGATGCATCCAGAATATATGTAAGCTTAGACTGCTGTAGAAAATGAGTTCTTAGAGAACAAGCAAGAGTTCCTAGAAATAAAGAAATAGTTACCCAAAGTTAAAAAGTGAAGGGAAATATTAGAAGATAAAGACAATTAAATATCCCAGAATATAGAGCAGAAAGATATAAAAGTTACATATAAATAATCAATTCAGGACAGTGAGTGTCTATTCATTAGAAATCTTACAGCAAGATAATTCTGGGAAGATGGCAGAGTAGAAAGCACCAGAAATCTGTCTTTCTGCCTAGACAACAATCAAAGAGGCAAATTCTGTCTCATGTAACTCTTCTGGAACTATGGAATCTATTAAAGGCTTGCAACTTCCAGGGAAGGC
Source organism: Aotus nancymaae (assembly GCF_030222135.1). Taxonomy (NCBI): domain Eukaryota; kingdom Metazoa; phylum Chordata; class Mammalia; order Primates; family Aotidae; genus Aotus; species Aotus nancymaae. The sequence continues at coordinate 40,121,501 of NW_026988413.1, forward strand.
ATGAAGAGTGAATTGTGGTTAATTTCAGTCATTTTCAGCCCTTAATACAGTAGCAGCTACCCATCCCCCATATCCCCAACCTGACAAGCAGCTGTGTGTGTGTTCTTAGAGCAAAGTGCACACAGCATGCAGGAGCCAGGGTTAGCAAAAAAGACTCTGCCCTCCAAATATTGGAGATCTGTGCTCTGATTGCCGCTGCCTATCACAGAGGTGGAAAGAGGCAGGCAGCCATTGTTGCTGCACCTACCTACATTATTGCAGACCCCTCCCCTTCAAGCTGAAGTGACTTCTAGGAGATTTCATAACCTGGAGCTCTTTTTTCTACTCCCTTCATTTTTCTCTTTTTCCCATTTTTGGAGCCAAACATTAAAGACTGGGGCATTCAAAAACAATTGCATATATAGGGACAATTAGAAAGTGACTGTTCATGCCCAGGGACAAAGGTAACCTACAACAACTATATATATAGTTGTTGTAGGCTGCCTGCACATGTGCACATGTGCACACACACAAATGTATATATATATACAGGCTTTTATATATTGTGTGTGCATATATATATTGTTCATCATGATTTCCTCCTTACCTCTCCCTAGTTCCTGTTTTCCTACACATAAATTTCTTCCCTGCTGTATAAACCCCTAACTTTAGTCAGCCAAGAGGTAGATTTGAGACTGATCTCTTGTATTAGTCCATTCTCATGCTGCTAATATAGACATATCCAAGACTGAGTAATTTATAAGGAGTTTTAATAGACTCAAAGTTCTACATGGCTGAAGACACCTCACAATTGTGGTGGAAGGCAAAGGGGGTGCAAAGGCTCATCTTATGTGGCAGCAGTCAAGAGAGTGTATGCAGGGAAACTGCCATTTATAAAACTATCAGATCTCCTAAGACTTATTCGCTATCATGAAAACAGCACAGGAAAAACCTGCCCCCATAATTCAATTACATCTCACTGGGTCCCAAACCATATAATCTCCCATCTTCCATTGGTTGCAGCTCCTGATTAAAACCTTCTTCTTTGGCAATACTTATTGTCTCAGGGATTGGCTTTCTTTGCAGTGAACAACAGGACCTAGACTGAACCCGTGGTGTTTTAGTAACAAAAGTAGCAAGGGAAAAGCAACCTGCCATATATGAGGGCTACTCAATAAGATTATGAGCAAATTTGTCATGAGAGAATTTGGAGGCCATAAGGCAGTGGGCCAAGATATTAAGAGTGCTAAAAGTAAAACAAGAAGGTCAACCTAGAATCTTATATCTGGCAAAATTGCCCGTTAAAAGTAAGGGAGAAATTAAGACATTCCAGATAAAGAAAAGCTGAGGGAGTTCATTACTACTAGATATTCTCTGCAAGAAATACTCAAGGGAGTCTTACAGGGTGAAATAAAAGGACACTAGAGAGTAATGTGAAGCCATATGAAGAAACAAATAGTAAAGGTAAATTCATAGACAATTATAAAAGCGAATATTGTCACAATGGTCTATAACTTTATGTTTGTTTTCTACATGGCTTCAAAGACTAATACATTAAAAATAATTATTCCAAAACTAGTAGTATTGCAATTTTGACTTATAAACCCACATTTTGTTTTTTACATAATTTAAGAGTAATACCATTTAAATATTAACATATTTTTGAACATCATGTATAAAGACATAATTTTGTGATATCAACAATTGAAAGGGGTAAGAATGAAGTTGTTAATGGAGCAGAGATTTTCTATATTATTGAAGTTACTTTAGAACAAATTCAAATTAAAATGTTATAACTTTAGGAAGTTAAATGTAATCCCCATGGTAAACACAAAATGTAGCTATAGAAAACAAACAGAAGAAATGGGAAAGGAATTTAAATGTTTTACTACAAAAAAATAAACACAAAAGAAGACACTGATACAGGAAATGAAGGATGAAAATGCTATAAGACATATAGAAAACAAATAGCAAAATGACAGAAGTATGTGCTTATTTAACAGTAATTACTTTAAATGTAAGTGGCTTAAGCTCTCAAATCAAAAGACAGAGATGGGCAGAGTGGATAAAATACATGATTCAAATATATGCTGTCTACAAAAGACTCACTTTAGATCCAAAGATACAAATATATTGAAATTGCAAGGATAGAAAAAGATATTTCATGCAAATAGTAACCACAGAGAGAAAGTCGCTATATGAACATCAGACAAAATAGTCTTTAAATTTTAAATGTTTATAAGGGACTAAAGGACATTATATATTAATGAATAGTTTAATACAGCAAGAAGATAGATCAATTATAAATACTACTCACCTAATAGACCATCAAAATAAAAATGGACAATATTGAAAGGAGAAATACAGTAGTATAATAATAGAGACTTCAATACCTTGATTAAGAATGTGTTATTTAATTTCCACAATTCTGTGGAATTTTCCAGTTTTATTTTTGTTACTGATATCTAACTTCATCCTCTAGTGATCAGAGAAGACACTTAATCAGATATCTATCTTTTTAAGTCTATTGAGACTTAATTTGTAGCCTAATATGTAGTGAATCCTGAAAAACATCCCAGCTACAATTGAGAAGAATGTGTATGTTGTTGTTGGGTAGAATGTTCTGTATATAAATCTGTTAAATCCAGTTGGTTTATTGGGCTGTTTAAATCCTCTTTTTCCTTATTTGCTGTCTGGTTGTTCTATCCATTATTTTTTATTTTATTGTTTTGAGACAAAGTCTGACTCTGTTGCCCAAACTGGAGTGCAGTGGCATGATCTTGGCTCACTGCAGCCTCAGCTTCTTGATCTCATGCAATTCTTCCACTTCAGCCTTCCAAGTAGCTGGGACTACAGGTGCATGCCACCATGCCCAGCTAATTTTGTTTATTTTTTTTTATAGAGTCAAGGTCTCAGTATTTTGCCCAGTCTGGTCTCAACATTCTGGGCTCAAGTAATCCTCCCTTCTTGGCCTCCCAAATTGTTGGGATTATAGGTGTGGGCTACCATGCCCAGCCTAGTTCCATTCATTATTGAGAGGAAGAATCACAAGGGAAATTAGAAAATACTTAGAGATCAATAAAAGTAAAAACACAACATATTGAAATTTAGGGGACACAGCAAAGCAATCCTGAGGAAAAAATTTATAGTTATATATGCTTACACTGTAAAACAAGATCTCAAATCAACAACCTAACTTTACAACTTAAAGAACTAGAAAAAGAATAAATTAAAGCCCAAGCTAGCAGAAGGAAAGAACTAATAGATTAGAGCAGAAATAAACAAAATAAAGAATAGAAACCCAATGATGAAAATCAATGAAATTAAAAGCTAATTATTTTAAAACATCAACAAGTTTGACAGACATTTGGCTAGATGAACTAAGAAAAAAGTGAGAAGACTCAAATTGCCAAAATCAGAAGCAAAAGTGGGGAACATTACTACCAACACTATAGAAACAAAAAAGATTATAAAAGTATTATGAAGAGTTCTACTACAAAAAATTGGATAACCTAGAAGAAATGAACAACTTCCTAGGACAAAAGGGAAACTTATCAAGACTAAATCGTGAAGAAATAGAAAACCTGAATAGAAACTAGTAAGGGTATTAAATCAGTATTCAAAATCTCCCAACAAAGAAAAGACTTGGACCTGATGGCCTCACAGGCAAATTCTACCGAACATTTAAAGAAAAAATAATACCAATCTTTCCCAAATATTTTTTAATTGAAGAAAGAGAAACACTTCTTAATTAATTTTAGGAGGCCAGCATTTACCTAATATGAAAGTCAGACAAAGAGACTACAAGAAAGAAAACTACAGACCAATATTTGTTGTAAATATTGATGAAAAAATCCTCAACAAAATACTAGCAAACCAAAATCTGCAGCATTTTAAAAGGATTATATATATGGCAACCAAGTGAAATGGTTTCCACAGTGGCTGTGGAAAACAGTATGGCAGTTCCTAAAAAAATTTAAAATAGAATCATTATATGATTCAGCAATTTCACTTCTGAGTATATACCCAAAATAATTGAAAGAAAGCATCCTAAGAGGTATTTGTACACTCATGTCCACAGCACCATTATCCACAGTAGCTAAACCATGAAAGCAATGCAAGTATCCATTAGTGGATGTGTGGATAAGTAAATATGGTGTATACATACAGTGGACTATTATGTAGCCTTAAAGGAAATTCTGATTTGTGCTATAACATGGATAAACCCTAAGTAAAATAAGCCAATTACAATAATACAAATACTGCATGACTCCTTTTATATGAAGTAACTAGAGTATTAAATCATAAAGACGGAAAGTAGAATGGTTGTTTCCAGGGATTTGGGGGAGGAGGAATGGGGAATTATTGCTTAATGGGTATAGAGCTTCAGTTTTACAAGATAAAAAGAGTTATGGAGATGGATGGTGGTTATGGTGGCATAACATCATGAATATATTTAATACCATTGAATTGTATACTTAAAAATGATTAAGATAGTAATTTATGTATGTGTATTTTATTACAAAAAAATGGAAAAAGAAGTTCTAGAGTGAGGAAAACAGAGGATGAAAAATGATCAAAGATGTAATAGAAGAAAATTATTCAGAGTTAAAAAAAATTCTGCCATTTGAAAAAGCCCACAAAGTACTGAATGGGTGAGAAAAACATTCACCAACTTATCCTAGTGAAATTTCAGAAACTTTTGAAGACTTTTTGAGGGGTATGGAGAGAAGGGTACTATTCATTTATAGAATGAATAACATTAGTAAAATTATGACTTTGTAAATGCCATTTGTTTCCCAGCAACAATGAATCACCTATAGACGAGATTCTAAAGATTGATTAAACATATACAGGAACAAACTGCAAATATGATTAGGGCCCCGCATTAATCTGTAGAGCTGTGCACTGCCTAACTCCAGGAGGCACTGTTCTCTAAGGAGGCAGTAGTGCATTGGCCCTGAATGTAAAACAATCTCACTGACAGGATAGTGTTGGATAACATGCAGGGTCTAAATTTGAAACCATAAGTAGAGGCTTAGTATACTACTGACCAATTAATACAGGAACCTATAGAAGAGCTAAAAGATTGAGTGTGTGTGTTAGCATGTTTGTGTGTTCATACACACATAAAATAACACTCAGGAGATGGAGGTGGGGGTGCAGTGTGTTTACTGAATATCTTGTATTGGGAGTGACGAGATAATATCGAAACTTGAGTCATCCAAAAATAGAAATATAAATGTATGTCAGTCACAGTGGAGAGCAAAACAGAAACCACCAGAACTAAAAGCAGAAACTGGGAAATGGTGTAAGTGACAGGGAGTAGGACAGGTAATATGATTTTAAATATCATTTGAATTTTTAAAATATTTGTATGTATTATTTTGTAACAATAATAAAAGTAGCTCAATCTATTTTTTATAACCACATCATTATTGTATAATTACTCGGTTTCCTGGTGACTTTCCAGAGGAGCATGTGCAAATCATATGCAGAGCAAATGGACTCTAGATCCCTTCGGGACTATTTATACCTCATGCTTTCTTTGACTGTAAAGAAGTTGAGGCATAGGGTGCTATTTTGTATTATAATTGTGTGGACAAATTATCAGTGGACCACATTTCCCATGGGGTATGGAGCTCTCCTTTTCCTCCTTGGATATTGGTATATTTATCTCAGATATAATTGACTACTAACACTTCAAGATCTGTATTACATATTGATTCCTTAAATATAAAACATATTTCATTTGAGCCTCATAATAATTCTGTAACAATTCAGAGCAGGTGTTACTATTTTCATTTGCTCGAAAAAGTTAAGTGAGGTTAACTTGTCTCAAGTCATTGAGAAAGGGAAAGGGCCAGCACTGTGTTCCTCTCCCTGTGCCATGTGGTTTCTTAAAGTGATGGAGATTAAGTAATATTAAAGCACACAGGCAGCTTTTTAAAAATGTAAAAAACACATTACCAAGGAGGAAAAAGCAGCCACTACAAACAGGAAATCCTTGTGAATGCCTCAGCTATAACCTTCCTCACTCTGAACTCTTGTTAAAATTGAACAATATAGTAGTTAAAAATGTGTCTCACAGGAAGAGCTTTTGAAGGGAGCTGCAAAAGTAAAGAGAAACAAAAAGGAAGAAAAGTAAAAAGCTTTCCTTAAAAATGTAGAGTTCCATTTTATTGCTGTGCTTACCTGTTTCCTAAGAAGCATCTTTTTTTTTTTTTTAAAAGATGGGGTTTCACCATGATGGCCAGGCTGGTCTTGAACTCCTGACCTCAAGTGATCCACCCACCTCGGCCTCCCAAAGTGCTAGGATTACAGGCATGAGCCACCGCTCCCAGCCAATAGCATCTTATGTTCTGAGTCCTATATTCCAAGTGCTTGCCTATGTCCTGAATGTGTATTCTGACTCAGAATAAAACAATTTTAAAAACAGCATATGATGAATCTTCCCACTTGATTCTGACATTTATTTACCTTTTCTTCCTATTTGTGTGTGTACATGACAATGGGGGAAAGTGGGATGAATGGGAAGGGTTAGAAGAGAAAATGTAACTTATTTTTAATGCTATTTGAATTTGCTTAATATATACATATATGGAAGGGTTGATTTAAACTATAGATAGGAAAGCACTGATCAATGAGTTCTTTTCTAGAATGCGGTCTGACTCCTTCAGAATATTATTAGAGGACCATAAATTTAATCAGGAGTTTCTGGGCATACTCTGTGTTTCTTTTTCTATTAGAAATTCAAAGCTCTGCCTTCACAACACCAAACTCTTTGACTTAATTGAACATAAAAATGTTTAGATACTTCAGTGGCAGGACATTCCCTTTTTCTTGGCCCACCTGGCATCAATGTGAATGTTTGGTGAACCTTGTCCAAATGCTGGCTCTTCCCATATTGATTCAGTTTCTATCTGCTAGAACAAGGTGACCTGCCAAGCTGGAGTGAACAAAATACGATGACTCACAGAAATTTTTTTCTTTTATTTAAACAAGTTAAGTGCAAAGACCATTGATAAGAACAATTTTTAGCAACCTTGTTATCAGCTTATAGTGAGGCAGTCCCTCTTCCTTCCTCCCCTTTCCACCCACTGCATAGTCATAAAGCCCTCACCCAAGAGAAACAATGTAAAAAGCTTTTAAAGACATACTTTCAGGTTTGAGTGTTAGTATTTAAATGTGGAATTACCTTGAATTTGAGGTGCTTAGCCAAAATGTTACTAAAATGTACTCTTTTTCTTGGCAATTGCCACTGTAGACAATGTAGAGCGTTTCTTTCATGTGTACCTAGCCATAAACGAATTCAAAAGTAATTTAACTTAAAGCTTTAACTAACTCTTTTTAATACAAATAACATAAAGCAGTGTGTTTGGATCAGAAATCATCTTCTATAACTGGCATTTAATTGGCATGATAAGATATATAATAAATATATAATAAAGAAGCATCTTTTGTTGCTTCTACATTTATTAAATACAAATGAAAAATAATGAAGCTTATTTCTTCCATAGATCTCAGTGTCTTTGGAAAAAATGGACAATCAATAACTGCTGTAATATAACAGCACGATTGAATTATTTTCAAAACTCTGTAGTGAGATTAATAGTACTGTTTTAAAAAATCAGAATGTGACTTTATTAAATCCCAGAAAAATGTACATTTAAGAAAAAGGGAGAGAAAAATCACCAAATATCTTTTCTATATTGAATATAGCAGTCTGAATGTCCCAGTCTTGAAGCCTATTTCTTCTTCTTTAAATTGCTATATCATGGTAATTTTGAAATATGAGTTAGAAACAATCAAGCTCATACCTAACTGATATCATTATTCCAGTTAACTTTTTTCCCCAATGTATTTCTCAAAGAGTTTTTTAAGAAAAATGAAAATTCTACTATTTGACTTAATGCTTATAGCAGAGATGGCTAACAACATACAATTAATGCTGTCCCTTTCTTAGTAGCTTTGCCTTGTGGCTGCCCAGCAAAAACCAACTTTTCTATACTTGCTAGCAGTTGGGAGAGGCCATGTGACTAGTTTCCACTAATAGAATGTGAGAGGTAGTGGCATCTATCACTTCTGGACCAAGGTAATTAAGCAGTTGCTGTGGTTTTGCATCCTTTCTCTTGCCTCTTCCATCAGTTGGATGTTGCTGTCCATGGCAACCTCTAAAGCCATGTTTTGGAGAACACATCACAGCCGTTAACTTGGGTCTCTATATGACTGCACGAGACAGATGCATCCTGGCCCCAGCAGCAGACCATGAACACCTGTGCTGGACTGTTGCATAAGCAAACATAAAATTCCATTGTATTAAACCATTGGAATGTTGGGGTTTATTTGTTACAGTAGCTAATGTAACCCTATTATGCTATCCATTTTTGTGCTATCCATTTTTCTTATGCTCTTATAAATAATTAAGAGAAATCTTATTTATCTTGTTTACCTGTTCATTGCAGAAAATGTTGACTATGTTTTATACTTACGTAAAGCACAATTCTATTATTTTCTTATGAAGGTGTGAAAGAATGAAATTACTATTTCAGCAATAGCGGTTTGAAAATTAAAGGAAATCAAAATGACATTAACTGCTGAGGTTTTATTACATTTATTTTTAAACACCATGAAAAAATGTCAAGTTGTCAAGTTTCTGGTGTTTTATTGTTATAATTCTAGTTAGAATATAGTTTTATCTTTGTCACACATAAGCATGACATTCTCTTATCTTCTCTTAGACTGATGAGTGTGAATTAAATAGCATATGTCACCATTCCCCAAAGTCTTTTAGGATTACATTGTTCACATCTGACTCAGGAGAATAAACACATGAAATCACATTGAAGACTTGTTGAAGTAGTCTACATGTTGGTTGGTAAATAGAATTCCATGAAACATATCCTTTTAAAAGAGATAGGCCTAGTGTACTATATCAAGCTTCTGCTGTCTTCAGATTTATCTCACACAATTTAATTAGTATCGCTAAAATATGGCCAATATTCTAGGCAATGCAGTTTACCTGTCAGTTTAACAACAGAGATTCTAAGTGTTTAATAGTCAATAATATAGAACTTTCATTTTTTAATATCTAAGAGGGTTAGTAAAATATATTGTTATTAATATTTTCTTCCTTTAGTATTTTCTCAGCAATACGTACTAATCAGATGATGCTGGAATGTCCCCTTGGGAAAAATTTTGAGCTATACAGAGCATGAAATTTCACAGTGATATCCATTTGTCTTTCACCTAGAAAGAGCTGGTTATAAGAAACTGCAAAGTATCTGAGACTTTACCCTGCTTGCAAGTTAACTTAATAGCCTACCACAGTTCCACAGAGGCTGGCAAGAAGACATGAGGCTCCTGATTGAGAGACAAGGGACATTATCATGACACAGCAGGCAGCATGAACTTCATGTTTACATTGATTCTCAGTTGCCTGGGTTCCCACAGGGTTGACATGGAAGAGTCCTAGGGGGATGTTGTACATGTGGTGGTGTTCTAACATAAAGAATAGATAAATGCTAGAGGTGAGGAATACCCCAACTACTTGATTTCATCATTACGTGTTGTATGCTTGCATCAGCATGTCATATGCATCCCCAAAAGAGGAACTATTATATATTCATAATAATTTTTTAAAAAGCCAGATATACTAGACAATGAGCTTTACAAACATTTTGATACTTTTCTCAAGATTTTCTCCTCTTTGAGCATATGGCTTGAGATAGTTGAGGACGTGAGACATACTAGCACCCATATTTCTTTTGTTCTCTTTTTAAACATGGACTCTAGACTCATTTCATTTTCCTCTGCTTATATATCAGAGTAAGTTACAGAGGAAGTAAGATCTAAGAGCAGATAGGGAAGACAAAATTTAGGATGCAGAAACAGAAGTAGGAACCTTGGAAAGAGGAAAGGACCCAACTACATCTGTAGTCTTTTTGTTGATATTGGCTTTTTAATATCTGTCTGTAATCCCCCTCCCCATCTTGTCTATTATTTTACTTAATAGACTCGATTACATTTATATCAAGAATTAAGTGTATTCTGGCTGGATGTGGTGGCTCATGCTGAGGTGGGTGGATCACTTGAGGACAGGAGTTTGAGACCAGCCTGGCCAACATGGTGAAACCCTGTCTCTACCAAAAATACAAAAATTAGCTGGGCGTGGTGGCATGAACCTGAAATCCCAGCTACTCGGGAGGCTGAGGCAGGATAATCACTTGAACCCAGAAGGCAGAGGTCACAGTGAGCTCAGATTGTACCAACACACTCCAGCCTGGGTGACGAGAACAAAACTCCAGCTCAAAAAAAAAAAAAAAAAGGATACTCTTTATAGTCTGCATGTACAACGTATTCTATAACTTCCTTTATTTTATTTGGCAGAAAATTTCTTTTATATATGTATATATATATTATTGCGTTTTAGGTTTTGGGGTACATATGAAGAACATACAAGATTGTTGCATAGGTACATACATGGCAAAGTGGTTTGCTGCCTTCCTCCCCATCACTTATATCTGACATTTCTCCCCGTCGTCCCTTCCCAACTCCCCACCCCCTGCTATCCCTCCCCTAGTTCCCCCACACAGACCCCAGTGTGTGATGCTCCCCTCCCTGTGTCCACGTGTTCTCATTGTTCAACACCCACCTATGAGTGAGAACATGAGGTGTTTGATTTTCCGTTCCTGTGTCAGTTTGCTGAGAATGTTGGTTTCTAAGTTCATCCATGTCCCTATGGCAGACAGTTTCAATTCCAGGTGAAGGCAGGGTAAACAACCTTTCCAAGTTTACTCAGTCAGTCTCTTATGAGTGACTACTTTCAGCAATTTAGAGCCCTATTTTGGCTGTGCCTTCTGCTAACATAGGCTGTTCCCTTTCTGATTCTTCTTTCCAATATGCAGGAGGAGGTTGCACCCATCCTCATGTGGCAGAAGTTGAGGGCACTCTCTGCCACATTCTTGATGTTCTTCGCTACAGACGGGTTGGTCTCCAAGGACCCTCTGCTGGTGTCCTCTGAGATGTGACTGGTTATACCTAACCTTGTAGAATATTTCACTGGCATTAACTTCTAATGTATCACTTCTTGCCAGTTGCCTCAAGGAGTAAGGTCCCCAGGCTATGAAGCTTCCTTTTCCCAATCAGGGTCCCCTCTAGGTTTTTGTGGCCTCTCCACATTTCCCTACTGAGCCACACAGGCATTGCTGGGTCTCTGGTATGCCTTGTGTAGTCTGTGGGAGAACTGGGGCACCCTCTTGGGTACATCATCAGATGCTTCCTTTGTAATCCCTACTGTGCAGCTCTTTGGCCTGTTGACAGAGAAGCAGAGCAGCAACCTCTCATTTATTCTGTTTCAGCTGCCTACGGGCATTTTGAATTGTCTTGTTCTGTCTCTTTGGCCACAGCACAGGGATAGCAGTGTGGCTGTTGTAGTTCAGCAAAGGGAACCAGGCATCTCATCAGTTTAACTGCATCCTCTCTGAGACCTGTGCTTTCCTTTGATGGCAAAAGAATATCTTCTTCCTCCTTATGATTGGGCATATCCCTTGTGTCATATCATTTGTCATCTCTACACAGTATTTTCTAGTAAAAATCTAGGACAAAAGTCCACCAGGCCTAGATCTTTATATGAAAATTGGAGTTTAAGGAACTTAGAAAAAACTTACCTCTTTAAACAAAGCTTCATTTACAAGAATCTTACTGGAGATTCAAACAAGTCTAATTTTGGAAATGAAAAGCTGAACAAGGACACCTTTTTATCTTACATTGCTGTTTTAATGCTTAGCCTCCTTAACATAATGGCCAAGCCTCCACTAGCTGAAGTAAGAGGGCATCATATACAAGGAAACATGAGAAAGAAAGGTACACATCAATATATTTAAAAATATTCCCATCACAGAAATGGACTCCAGCTAACTTAATCAAATGTAATGTATTAGAAGGCTATGAGTGTTGGAAAAGCAAGGGAAGGCTGAGGGATAAGTGTGGGAATGGGCAGGAGCCTAGGGTGATCCCGAATATCCAGATGTGGAAAGTGCAGCGGTGTGGATAGGATGCTGCTATTTAAGATTGAAAGGCCTGTCAGAGAGCGTCAGTGGCTGAGCTTAGGTGTGGGCCTATCTTCCGCCTTCAGCAGGGATGATGAGTCATGGCATCTGTCAGCTTCAGCTTTCATATGGGTTTCAGGCATCTGGATTTGGGTTGCAGGCATCTGGATTCCCCTGCCACCAACAAAACAAATGGTGGTGGGTTTTGGAGGTTGATGAACTGCCAAAAAAGAAATTGAGGTGCTTTTAGAAAGTCATTCTTGGGAAGTCTTAAATGACAAATATATGCAACATCTAAATAAAAGCAAAAAAAAAAAAAAAAGTGGGAAGGAAGGGCTCAGAAATAAAAGGAGGGATGTCCAACAATGAGTTCCTTCCTTGCACTTCAGTCAAAGATAGGCATGACCTTGTGGTTTGAGGCATGACCTTGGCCTTAGCACCCATACCATAATGCCTTTTCTCCCTACTTTTCTTGACTCTTTTGCTTTATTCTTCTCTGGAGGCTGTTTTCTCCCTTTCTCTGTGTAAATGGCCACTACAGCACCTGAATTCACAGCTCTGCCATTTGAGTAAAGTGCCAAATTAGCCAGAGCCTCTTTATTCCAACTCTAAACTTCCAAGGGAGCATATCTGATTAGGCTGGTTTAGTATATCCACACCTAATGAACTAAGAACACAGAGGAATGGATGGGTGCAAAGGGTTATATGGTATCAACACTCTTTGGGAGATGTGAGGCTGGCAGTTGTTCTCAGAAAGGAGAGAATAGGCCACAGAGTGGAAAAACAGGCTAAAAGTCATGATGGCAGGCTGTGATTATACTGTAACGTGTTTTACAAATCCCCTAACATCGAATATTCTCTCATTCTAATTTTTTCCTATTTTAAGAAAATTGTGATTTTAAAAATCCTTTGAAGCTAAATCACAGTTTTTCCCTTTAGGATTAATTCCTGGAAGTGGAATTGCTGGTGTAAAAATCATTGCATTTTAGAACTTTTGATGTATATTAAAGTTGTCTTCCAGAAAGCTGGTGCCAACGTATGCCATCTCCAGTACTTAAAAGTACTCATTTTCCTGCATTTTCTTCTGGGCATATTGATTTGCTTATTAGATGTGTTAAAAGTAGTTCATTGCTTAACTTATTTGTCTTTAATTCCAAATAAGATAAAGCCTTCTTCATAAACATATTAGCCACTGAGTTTCTTCATGTCTTTCATGTATTCTTCTACTTTCATTGTATTCATCTTACTAATTTTAAAAGTTCTCTAGTTATAAAAGATAATCTTTTATTGTATAATACATCTCAAATATCTCCTCAAGTTATAGTTTGCCTTTTAAGAGTTTATATCTAGATTTTTAAAACATAGCTATGAAGTAGCTTTTTAAAACCTATGATTATATAACATAACTAAGTCAAAATTTGGTCAATGGGATATTCTTCTTTACAGAGTTATCAGATTTATTCATTCTATGTGGAATGTGGTGATCTTTTGTTCCAGCTTCTGCCTTTAGGAAATGGAGTGGCCAGAAGTGAAATATAGAGTAAGGCTTACTTTATGCATAATGATGTTACTGATTTGTTGACAGATTTGGTCATATAAATCCAGGATATAGTTGATCTATGCTCATTTGATTTTGCCATTTAGGGATCAGATAAGAAGAAAACAAACCTAGTAGTGCAGCACCAATTGTTAGAATATTGTCTCTAGGGCTCTGCTTTTACATCTTTGTTCAGTTTTTCAAATTGATATTTGAAGGTCAAGATTTTCTTGAGAGCTGACTAGAATTAACTTCTGTATATTAGATTGAAATTGGCTCAGAAGTTAATGTGTAGCAGGAGGTATCATTTCTTGTTCCAAGAGATATTTGGCTGAGAGGCTGCCAATTTATGTGCTATGAAGTTTTTTGGAAAAGAAAATTATTTTATCTTCATCTTTAAGGAATAAATATCCATTTCCAAACTTTCTAGCCTTATCTGAGAGATGCCATTGTGCATATATTTCTAAGCTTTATTTTCATCACCACCTGACAAATACTATTTCATTTTTGTTGTCATAATTAAGGTTTACTTCTCTTTATTTTGTAGATGTAATAAGCACAAACTGCATAAAGAAATAAGGAAATAGCAGTTTAACTGTAATTGCTAACAAAAGTTCACAAAAGGAAAAAAACGTTTTAGATGTACATTGTCTAGTTTATAACTGCAGGTGACTTGTTCACCAAAGCCTCTTCTAACACCTCAAACATAACACATCCAAACTTAGATCAGACATACACTAAGGCGACCCTCATTGCATCCTCATTCTTGTTTAATTATCTCTTCTTGAATTAAAGTTTGCCTCTAGCTGCAATCAGTAAGAGGCTAAGACCCTCAGTCATACAATCACAAATAGAAAAATTCTTGAAAAACTTAGAAAAGTGGATCTTTCCCCGTCAAGCCTCCAGATGAGAATGTAGCTTCCAGATGAGAATGTAGAATGCAACCTTGATTACAGCCTTGTGAGCTTCTGAGCAGAGAGTTTAGCTAAGCTATACCCAGACTGCTGACCCACAGAAACTGTGAGAGAGTAAAGGCATATTGTTTTATATTGCTAGGTTTGTGGTAATTTGCTATAGAGCACATGAAACAAGTATGCAAACCTAAACTGATTGCGTTTCTCAAGCTTCTTGTATTTTCTTTGTATCCGCACAACTATTTCTCTAGTGAAATTCATCTTTGATTCCTAAAGTCAAGCAGCTACCAAATCCTGCTGATTTTATATCTAAACCATCTCTTGTGTTATTCCAATTTTTCATTTTCTCTTCCATTTTTCTGGTTTATTCCATCATCAGTTCTTACCAAGACATCTGCAAATCTTTTCCTTCCTTGGGCCCTGATGGTACCTTTATGTTGTACAGTGTTGGCAAATTATTCCCTCCAAAGCTCTGCCTCCCAAAATACCTTCAGTAGATATCTGTCTCATGAAATATTTACTATACTGTAAGCTCCATATGGGGAAGAAAGATGGCTGTTTTGTCAAATATTGTATCCCTGATGTGAAGTAAATATGTACTTTAGAAAATAATGAGTACACAGATGAGAATGTTTCGGGAAGAAATGTATTATAAAAATAGAAGCCTACTAATGTTTGCTTCAGATTTTAAGAGGGAGTTAAATAAACTATTTTTCTATTACAAGAGTTTCAGAGCTAATCACAGTTTCAGAACAGATGTGCAGTATTAATAGGATGACTATACATCTCACTTCTGGCTCCCCTTTTCATTAAAAATCATGCTGGTTGAGAAGATAAATTTAAGGTGTTGGGTGGTGGATGAGGTGCTGATGCAGATCACTAGATCAAATAACCAGGCAGTTTCGCCAATTCTAGCCTCTAGCATATGCTTCCCTTTTAAATATAAATGAATTGGGAGAAAATTCAGAGACTTGTGAGGCTGAGAATTCTTGATATTTTGTCGTTAAACCATTACAGTTTGCCAAGTCCTTTCACCCTGATTGTAAATCTCAAAGGGAATTCAGTTCCACGTGTTTCTGATTAGTTTGCACTTGAATTATCCAAAAGTTTTGTAAGAACCATTTGACTTCCAAAACCCTTTGTGAAGCTTTTTTTTTTTTTTTTTTGGTGGTTTGTTGAAAAGAGACTGTTGGAATGATAGGTAATGAGTGAAAACAGGTTATTCTGAGTTATCAGGATCACAAGGAAACCTCTCTAAAATGGTAAAATATACAACATAATCAAATTAAGTCTTAAATGTGAAATTTATGTTGTTCAAATCAATCTATAATGTGGCATGGTGTAATTGCCTCATTTTTGAAAGTGATCTCTTCCTATAATAAATACCCACAGAGCTCAAAAATACAGCATTTATATAATGCTAGACAGAAAATGCTTTCTGTTTTATTTCAGATTAAAATAGAAATTATTTTAAATGCTTGTTCATCTATCATTTGAATATTAATAGACTCTCTTCTCCATTAAACGAGTCACAGAGAACTTCCAAAAGGAGAGAAAGCAAAGAAACATTAAGCAATTATGGAGATTACCAATGTTATCACTCTCTGTCAAAAAGACTGAAAGGTTATACACCAAATCCCAATATGTGCAGTCATACCATCTGCTGAGTACATTTGAAAGTTAATGACCATATGTAAAAATAAAAGCCTATATCATCATTACATGTTAAGAAGCATTACAAATGTATTGCTCCATGTAGAAATGCACACAGACTAATGTTAAGTCATGTACCATGCTTCTTGTCCTATTTCTTGCTAAGTTTGAGTGTCTGGAATCCCTAGCTGAGTGCCAATGTGTGTGGAACTCAAACAGAGGCTGCCCAACCTCACTGACTTTGCCTATTACAGGTTGTGTTTGGTCCCGATTTACTCTACTGGATTTGGTATCTGACTATAATAACAGATTTCATGGAGAAAGCCTGGAGCTGACCCCCTCTGTGGGTAATTAACACTACTGTTCCCCCTTACAGAGAGCAGTCTGGTGTGGATGATCAAAGGTCAGTTTCTAGGCAACATAAGTAAACAAGCCTATTTAGACAAATTCCCCTACATTCTCTTGTACCTACTCCTTGCCCTTTGCCTCAGGGTAAGAGAACAGCTGCCTTCAGCTTATTCTCCCCCAAAGCTTTGCAAAACCTTCTGCCCTTTAAGAAGACTTGTGTCCTTTCCCTATAATTTCTCCCACCACTCTGATTGATCTACATAGAATGAACACAGTAACTTA
The DNA here is from genome assembly GCF_030222135.1 of Aotus nancymaae. Taxonomy (NCBI): domain Eukaryota; kingdom Metazoa; phylum Chordata; class Mammalia; order Primates; family Aotidae; genus Aotus; species Aotus nancymaae. The sequence goes on from NW_026988413.1 coordinate 40,138,264, forward strand.
AAATTATGAGATGAAATTATTTTACAAAACATTATTTCTTAACTTTCTGAAATTCGATGGCAGGATACATCCAGGATTTAAGCATACATCTGTCAGTTCTCAGCTCCCTCCCCTTAGTTCCAACCATCACCAACCACACTCAACACTTCATAATTTGGATCAAAGAACCTCACTGACATTATGGTAGAATTAACTTGTAATGAAATTCATGCTTACCATATCCTACGAACAGGCCAGGATTTTATAGAACATACTTGATTCCTTTGGAAAACATGTTTATTTTTGAGTTTCTAAGCAGATGCATTTCTGCATTTGAATAGCAGCTTGCCAAGAAGTTCTGAAATCTAGCCATTTTAATAAGAGAAACCAAAATAGTGGTACAAGTTCTTGACCATCTGTTACTGCTCTTACAGAGATTATTGCATTGGGTGGGAGGGAAGAATACAACGAATTCCTGCCAACCAGTTCTAAGATTCTATTATTCAGGCACCTCAGATTCATTGATTATTTCATACAATTTATTGTGGTTTTCTTTGGGACTAGCTATGCATAGCTATGCACAAATTTGTGTTATCTGAGATACATAACTAAGCTTCTGAAGGCTACTCCTTTATCTTCACTAATATCTTTTCTACTTAATCCTTGATGTTCAAAATATATTTAAAGGAGGTAGAAGGTGGGAGAGGAAATGTTTCCCATGTCACATTATAAACAAGGCCTAAAAGAAAATTCCTTTAGGAGAGAATACATAGAGTTTTAATTTTCACTAAGGTGGAAATGATTGATATCAGAGCCTATTCAAATTAACAAATTATGATAGCAGATACTAGACATCCCTATAGGAATAAGGAGGACACTCCAGAGGGAAGAACAGCCAGAGAAAATAGAAGGTGGAGAATTTTATCCTTTGCTTTAGAGTTTTCTTGTCTAGCATTATAGGTGGTTTATACATTTCACAACTTTAGACTTCATAGTTAAGTACCCCAGAGTATAGGAGAGTCCTCAGAAGTGGTTTCAGTGGGTCCAGGTGTGGTGGCTCATACCTGTAATCCCAACACTTTGAGAGGCCGAGGTGGGTGGATGTGGATCACCTGAGGTCAGGAGTTCGAGACCAGCCTGACCGACATGATGATACCCCGTCTCTACTAAAAATACAAAAATTAGCCAGATGTGGTGGTGGGCTCCTGTAATCCCAGCTCTTCAGAAGCCTGAGGCAGGAGAATCACTTGAATCCGGGAGGTGGAGGTTACAGTGAGATAAGATTGCACCACTGAACTCCAGCCTGGGTGACAGAGTAAGACTCTGTCTCAAAAAAAAAGCAAAAGTTTTTAATAAGTTTTAAGAAATAAGAATGGTTTCTTATTTCTCTCTACAAACCTTGGAATTATTTTCATTAGGTAAAAAAGGGCAACAAATATATAAGTTTAGGTCTTAATTACATGCTGCAGAAAATGTAAAGAAGTACATGTGGCAATAGCCAGTTTTCAATTCGGATAATACAAAAGGAAAGGGAAAGCTAATCTTAAGATGAAATCGCCATCCTAATGAATTACTGAAAAGTGTGAAAAGTAATATTGCATCAAATGAAAAAAAGGTAAACTTTATCAGATTTATTTTTTACAACATTTATATTTATTGATCAAGGTAGGCTATTGTTAGAACAAAATTAATAGTAAATACTGGACAATATGTCGGGCATGGGGCAAATTGGTTTCTGGTCTTTACGACAAGCCACAATGACCCTATTAGGAAATGTTTTAAAGGCGTTTCTTAGCATTTTCAACAAAATATTTGTACTCCCTACTGAAAATAGCTTAATATGAAGTCCCAAAGGAATTCTGTCTGCCTCATAAAATTGCTTTTAGAGTTTTCCGTTTCTGGCCTCCTCCTTCCAGATGCACAGTGAATATATGGTGGAGTTTTGTCTAATTCTTTCAGTAGAGGAATTTTGCTACATTAAAATAATTTGTTAATTCATTTTCATGGTGAAATAGAAATTACTCACCTTGATTCCTAATATGTTCAACATAACATTGCTTTTCACACATAAAGGCATAGGTATGAAAAGGAAGCATTCTCTTGCTTCCATCCATGTGCTAGCCTGCTTGGGCAGGTCGTGTACTGACCGTTGAAAGCATGACCTCAAATTCCAGCCACACTACTTCCCAGATGTGTACCGTTCAGCAAGTCACTTGCCCTCTGTAATGACTCAACTTCCTGATCTGTAAAATAGAATCATAGTGGCCACCACCAGAGAGAATTGCTGAGGGGAGTAAATGAGAGTGTAAACGTAGATTGCAGCACAGCACCCATCATGTGGGGTGTTTTCAATAACTGTGGGTGATTTTTTTCTATATTACTAATTCTTTTTCTGGCTTTTGTTAACCACATCATATATTTCTAAAACCAATACTCTCTGTTTTTGCTTAATAAAATGTAAATCTTCTGTATGTAATAATTATAGACTGAATGTCAATTTGTGACCAAGCACAGGATATACTGAGGCCATTGTCTGGTGAATGCAGGGTTTATAGATAGCCAATCTCAGTAATTTAGAATCTAAAGTGGACATTAAGATAAATTTTAAAAATTTCAAAAATAGAACCAGTTGTTACACAGTGTAATAAGCAAATTTGACCCCTAAAGTCTTTGAATAAATGCACAGATATGGCTCATTGTACATCGAAGCTTTCATTTCTATGTGTTAACAATTTATTGAGAAGAACAAATATAAACAAAATGAACACTGTGGGAAAGTGTGTTTGATATTTTAAAACTCTTGTCAAACTAATGAATTCAAATATGTAATTCAGGCCATTATTAAAAAGTCAAAAAATAACATGCTGGCAAAGCTGCAGAGGAAAGGGACGCTTTTACACTGCTGGTTGGAATGTAAATTCAGCCACTGTGAAAAGCAGTCTGGATATTTCTCAAAGAACTCAAAGAACTGCCACTTGACCCAGCAGTCTCATTATTGGGTATACACCCAAAGGAATATAAATCATTCTACCATAAAGACATATGCACATATATGTTCATCGCAGCACAATTCACAATAGCAAAGACATGGAATCAACCTAAATGCCATCAACAGTAGACTGAATAAAGAAAATGTGGTACATATACACCATGAAATACTAGGCAGCCATCAAAAATAATGAGACCATGTCCTTTGCAGCAGCATGGTTGGAGCTGGAGGCCATTATCATAAATAAACTAACGTAGAAACAGAAAACCAAACACCTCATGTTGTTGCTTATAATTGGGAGCTAAACACTGCGTACACGTGGATACAGAGAAGAGAACAATAGACACTGGTGCCTACTTGAGGAGGGAGGGTGGGTGAAGGGTGAAGATCGAAAAACTACATTATCGGGTACTATGTTTTTACCTGGGTGGCAAAATAATATATACATCAAACTCCTGCAACATGCAATTTATCTATAGAACCAACCTGGACATGTACCCTTGAAACTAAAATAAGAGTTTAAAAAAAAATTCATTAGGTATCAAATTCTGAAAGACCAAACCAAACAAGATGGAAAAATTAGGAGTCATCAATGTTTCCATCTCTGCTGGACCATTTCCATCATACAACATGGGACAATTATCTCCTGTCTCGGACATAAAAATGAATAAATGAACCTTCTTTGTCTCTATGGTCTCCTCCAACAACCACATCATTTTTCTGTTCCTTTTTAAGACTAAACTCTTCTTCAGGCCTGTCTTGTCCTAACACTGCATTAAAAGCTCTCTTATCAAGGTTCCTAAAAACTCCTACATGGCAAAATCCACTTGTGTTCTTCATTCTTCACCTTTCACTTAGTTTATTATTTGGCCTCTAGTCCACTACTCTCTCTCTTGCCCTCTAAACACTGGAATGCTGCAGGCCAGGCTTTATGTGCTCTCTCTACTCGTGTTCCTTAGGTATCTTCATTCAGGCCTCAGCTTTTAAATATATCTATAAATGGATGATCCCAAATTAGATCTCCAGCACTGCGGAGTCCCATGAATTACAGATTTGTATATTCAACTACTGCTTTCATATCTTGACCTAAATAAAATACAGGCATACCTCGGAGATATTGCGGGTTCTGTTCCAGACTACCACAATAAAGTGAATGTCACAATAAAGTGAGCCCCACACACGTTTTTGATTTCCCAGTGCATATAAAAGTTATATGTTTACACTATACTGTAGTCTGTTCAGTGTAAAATAGCATTGTGTCTTAAGAGACAATGTACATATTTTAGTGTTAAAATTTTTTATTACTGAAAAATGTTAACGATCATCTGATCTTCAGTGAGTCATATTCTTTTTGCTGGTAGAGGGACTTGCCTCAGTGTTGATGGCTGCTGGCCAGGGTGGGGGCTGCTGAAGGTTGGGTGGCTGTGACAATTACTTAAAATAAGACAACACTGAAGTTTACTGGATCAAAGGACTCTTCCTTTCACAAAGAATTCCTCTGTAGCACGTGAAGCTGTTTGATAGCATTATACTCACAGTAGAACTTCTTTCAAAATTGGAGGAAATTGTCTCAAATCCTGTTGCTGCTTTAACAACTAAGTTTATGCAATATTCTAAATCTTTTGTTGTCATTTCAACACTGTTCATAGCATCTTCACCAGGAATAGATTTGATCTCAAGAAAACACTTTTTTTGCTCATCCATAAGAAGAAATTCCCTATCTATTCAAGTTTTATCATGAGATTGCTGCAATTCAGTCACATGTTCAGGCTCCACTTTTAATTATAGTTTCTTGCTGTTTCCACCACAGCTGCAGCTACTCCATTCACTGAAATCTTGAACCCCTCAAAGTTAGTCTTCCATGGGGATTGGAATCAACTTATTCTAAACTCCCATTCATGTTAATATTTTTACCTCATTCCATGAATTGCAAGTGTTCCTAATGACATCTAGAATGATTAATCCTTTCCAGAAGATTTTCTGTTTTGTTTATCCAGATCCATCAGAGTAATCACTATGTATGACAACTATAGCCTTACAAAATGCATTTGTTAAATTAGACAACTTGAAAATAGAAATTACTCCTTTATCTATGGGCTGCAGAATGAATATTAGCAGGCATGAAAACAACATTCATCTCCTTGTACATCTATATCAGAGCTCTTGGGTGGCCAAGTGCATTGTAAATAAGCATGACACAGTTTGACTGTGTGTCCCCACCCAAATCTCATCTCTAATTTTAATCCTTATGTGTCTGGGGAAGGGCCTGGTGGAAAGTAATTGAATCATGGAAGGGGACTTCCACCTTGCTGTTCTTGTGATAGTTACTGAGTTCTCACAAGAACTGGTTGTTCCAAAGTGTGTGGCACTTCTCCTTGAGTGCTCGCGCCCTCCCTTCCTCCCTCCCTCCCTCCTCCCTCTCCTCCCCCCCACATCATGGTAAGACATCTTTGCTTTCCTTTCACATTCTGACATGATTGTTAAGTTTCCTGAGGCTTCTGAGCCATGCTTCCTGTTAAGCCTGAAGAACTGTGAGTCACTTAAACCTCTTTTCATAAATTACCCAGAGTCAGGTAGTTTTTATAGCAATGTGGGAAAGAACTAATGCAGAGCAGTCACCTTTAAAAGGATCCTTTTCTTTCTGAGCAGTAGATCTTAACAGTGAACTTAAAATATTCAGTAAACCATGCTGTAAACAATTGTGCTATTATTCAAGTGTTGTTGTTTTTCCATTTATAGAGCACAGGCAGAGTAGATTTAGCATAATTCTTTTTTTAAATTTTTTTATTTTTTTGAGATGGAGTCTTCATCTGTCACCAGGCTGGAGTGCAATGGCACGATCTCAGCTCACTGCAGCCTACACCTCCTGGGTTCAGGCGAGTCTCCTGCCTCAGTGTCCTGAGTACCTGGGATTACAGATGCCTGTCATCACGCCCAGCGAATTTTTGTATTTTTTTTAGTAGAAACAGGGTTTCACCATGTTGGCCAGGATGATCTCTATCTCCTGAACTTGTTCCACCTGCCTTGGCCTCCCAAAGTGCTGGGTTTACAGGCGTGAGCCACCACACCCAGCCGATTTAGCATAATTCTTTAGGGCCCCAGGATTTTGGAATAGTCTGTAGTATTGGTTTCAACTTAAAGTCACCAGATGCATTAGCCCTGAACAAGAGAATCAGCTTGTCCTTTGAAGCTTTGAAGCCAGGCATTAATTGGCTTCTCTTCTGTAGCTACAATAGTCCTACATAGCATCTTCTTCCAATAGAAGGCTGGTTCATCTACATTTAAAATCTAGATGGGTGTAGTTTTCTATATATGTCTACTTACTCATTTAATCATGTTTTTAAAATAATCAATATCATTCTAATTTTATTTTATCAGCAGTTTCTTTAGCTATGAGAGAAATATACTAAAGATATAGGCACCTTCATCAATGATCTTAGCTAGATCTTCTGGATAATTTGCTGAAGCTTTTACATTAGCATTTGCTGTTGCACCTTGCACTTTTGTATTGTGGAGATGGCTTCTTTCCTTAAACCTCATGAACCAGCAAGTTTTACATAAATAAAACTTTCATCCTTGAAATGACAATGCTAGATTGTATTTTAAGTAAATACTTAACTTTTTAAGAAGCTGCTAAACTGTTTTTCTAAAGTGACAATACTATTTTGCATTTCCACTAGGAATGTATGAGTTTCACTTTCTCTATATGATCAATATTGTCAGTTATTATCATAGGCATGTAGTAGTATGTCATTAGGTTTTTCATTTGCTTCATAACTAATGAATTCAAGTGCCTTTTCATGTAATTATTTGTTATATGAATATCTTCTTTGGTGAAGTGTCAACTCATGTATACCTATATGACAAACCTGCATGTTCTGCACATGTATCCCAGAACTTAAAGTAAAATTTCTAAAAAGTAACCCAAAAAAAGAAATTTTTTCCTTTTTGTATTATGTTGCTGTTTTCTTAGTATTGAGTTTTGAGACATCCTTATATATCTTTGTCATAATTTATCAGATAAATGATTTGCAAGCATTTTCTCTCATTCTGTGGCTTATTTTTTCAAAAGGCACAATAATTTAATTTAGATTTCACTTTTAGGTATTGATCTATTTTGAGTAAATATTTGTATGTGAGGCATAGCTTAAAGATCTCTCTTTCTTTTGTTCCTTTTCCCTCCCTCCTTCCTTCCTCCTTCTCTTTTTCTCTCTCTGCATATTTTCTTAGTTCACTAGTGCTGCTGTGATAGAACACCCAAGACAGGATAATGTGTGAAGAACAGAAATTTATTTCTTAACAGTTTTGGAGGCTGGGAAGTCCAAGATCAAGGCTTCTGCAGATTTAGTTGTCTGGTGAGGGCTGTCCTCTGATTCCAAGATGGTGCCTTGTTGCTGCATACTCAGGAGAGGCAGAACACTGTCCTCATATGGTGGAAGGCAGAGGGCAAGTGGGTCAAATGTTGAGTGAAGTTCATTTTATAAGGGCCTTAATCCCATGCATAAGGGGAGGAGCCCTTGTTACCTAATCATTTCTTAGAAGACCCACCTTTTAATATCATTACATTGGCCTTTAAGTTTTGACATCTGAATTTTGATGGGGATACATTCAAACTATAGTGCATGCGAATATCAAATTGTTTCAGTACCAGTTGTTTCTGCATTGAATAACTCTTTCCCATTCAGTGTGATGCTAGCTATAATATCTTGGTTATTTGTTTTTTAAATGGATGCCTTTATCCTGTTAAGTAATCTCTTCCTAGATTACTGAATACTGTTCTTTCTATCATGAATCAATATTGAATTTTGTCAATTATATTTTCTGCACCTATTGAGATATTCATCTGTTTTTTATATGGTGAATTACATCAATTTATTTTCTTTTTTAAAAAAATTTATTTATTATACTTTAAGTTCTGGGGTATATGTGCAGATCATACGGGTTTGTTACATAGGTATACATGTGCCATGGTGGTGGTTTGCTGCATCCATCGCTCCGTCATCTACATTAGGTATTTCTCCTAATGCTATCCCTCCCCAATCCCCTCACCACCTGCTATTCCTCCCCTAGTCTCTCACTCCCCAGGCCCTGGTGTGTGATGTTCCCCTTCCTGTGTCCATGTGTTTTCATTGTTCAACACCCTCTTATGAGCAAGATCATGTGGTATTTGGTTTTCTGTTCTTGTGTCAGTTTGCTGAGAATGATGGTTTCCAGTTTTTTATGGCTTTTTTTTGGCTATATAGTATTCCATGGTGTATATGTGCCACATTTTCTTTATCTAGTCTATCATTGATGGGCATTTGGGTTAGTTCCAAGTCTTTGCTGTTGTGAACAGTGCCGCAGTAAACATACATGTGCATGTGTCTTTACAATGGAATGATTTATAATCCTTTGAATATATACCCAGTAATGGGATTGCTGGGTGAAATGGTATTTCTATTTCCAGATCCTTGAGGAATCACCACACTGTCTTCCACAATGGTTGAACTAATTTACACTCCCACCAACAGTAAAAAATCATTCCTATTTCTCCACATCCTCTCCAGCGTCTGTTGTCTCCAGATTTTTTAATGATCAACATTCCAACTGGCATGAGATGGCATATCAATGTGATTTTGATTTGCATTTCACTAATGACCAGTGATGATGAGCATTTTTTCATGTTTGCTGGCTACATAAATGTCTTCTTCTGAAAAGTGTCTGTTCATATCCTTTGCCCACTTTTTTGATGGGGTTGTTTTTTTCTTGTAAATTTGTTTTAGTTCTTTGTAGTTCCTGGATATTAGCCCTTTGTCAGATGAGTAGATTGCTAAATTTTTTTTCCATTCTGTTGGTTGCCGGTTCACTCTAATGATTGTTTCTTTTGCTGTGCAGAAGCTCTGGAGTTTAATTAGATTGCATTTGTCTATTTTGGCTTTTGTTGCCATTGCTTTGGTGTTTTAGTTATGAAGTCCTTGCCCATGCCTATGTCCTGAATGGCATTGCCTAGGTTTTCTTCTGGGTTTTTTTTGCTGTTAGGTCTCATGTTTAAATCTTTAATCCATCTAGAGTTATTTTTTTTATAAGGTGTAAGGAAGGGATTCAGTTTCAGCTTTCTTCATATGGCTAGCCAGTTTTCCCAACATCAATTTATTTTCAAATATTTGCCCTGCATTCTCCTAATAAACCCCATTTATTTATGATATATTATTCTTTCTATATACTGTTAAATTTCCTGGAAGGCATTATGTTAAATGAGATAAGCCAGACACAGAAAAATCTCCCTTATATGTAGAATCTAAAAAAGTTGAACTCAGAGTTATCAGAATAGTGATTATTAGGAACTGGGCAGGGAGTTGGGAGATGTTGGTCAAAGGGTACAAAATTTCAGTTAGACAAGAGGAATAAGTTCCAGAGATCTATTATACAACATGGTGAATATACTTAATAACAATGTATGATATTCTTGAAAATTGATAAGAGCAGATTGTAAGTGTTCTCACTACAAATAAATATGTGAAATAGTGGAAAAAAATTTCATTTGCTGGAGTTTTCTCAAGGTTTGGGGTTTATGTGGGATATTTAATGATGTATAGTTATTTTTTCTTGTAACATCTAGATTTTGGATTAAGGTAAGGCAGGCCTCCTAGATAAAGTGGGAAGTATTTCCTTGTCATAAATTTTCTGGAAAAGTTTGTGTATAATTGGTTTTATTTATTCTTAAATGTTTGGTACAATTTAACCATGAAAACTTTGGTGCCTGGAGTTTCAGGTGTGGAAGTTGTTAACTGTTATTTCAATTTCTTAAATAGAAGTGGGGCTGTTTTCTCCTCTACCTGGAATTCCCTCCATTCATTGCCTACACTTCCCTCCCCGCTCAACAAGAGTCACTACAAGTCATTTCAGATCAGCTCATCTCTCACTTTCCCAAAGCTTTCCCTGACATGCACCCCTTTTTCAAGATTTCATCCCTTGTGCCCCCAATACCCTGTGCATGACTAGTATTGATTTTATCACAGTATATGAGAATATTAAAAATTCTCTCTATAAAATTTTTTCTATTTAGAACTATGTCATTTTTTTTTATCATATCCTTGGTACCTATACAAAGAAAACATGAATTTATACATATTACATATTGCATCTATTACACAAACATGCAATGAAGATATAGGTACATATAAGTGCATGTATGTATATATGTATATTTACGTTGGATATGTATATACATACTTTAACATACATATACATGTAACTATACTTATGTACATATATGTATATAAGTAATTCAGCTATATACAGATATGTAAAAGTTATATATGATAGTCATATATATGTAAAAGTCTGTTTTTGCCAGTTCTTTAAAACAAAAATCATCAGCACCATAATTTATTGACGTTGACTGCCCTTTCTTAACCTTATGAGATTTAGAAAATGTTTGGAACAATTTTTAAGCCCATGAAGTTTGCTCTCGTGAGGAAAGCCAGGTTGAGGGCAATGACATTTCCACATTTTCTGGGGTTTAATTGAAAGAATAGAGAGAGAAGGCTGGTCACAGTGGCTCACACCTGTAATCCCAGCACTTTGGGAGACTGAGGAGAGCAGATCACCTGAGGTTGGGCGTTCAAGACCAGCCTGACCAACACAGAGAAACCCCATCTTTACTAAAAATACAAAATTAGCTGGATGTGGTGGAACATGCCTGCAATCCCAGCTACTTGAGAGGCTGAGGCAGGAGAATCGCTTGAACCCGGGAGGCGAAGTTTGCAGTGAGCCAGGAGTGCACCACTGCACTCCAACCTGGGCAACAAGAGAAATCTCTGTCAAAGAAAAGAAAAGGAAAAAAGAAAACAAAAGAAAAAAGAAAAGAAGGGAAGGAAGGAAGGAAAGAAAAAGAAAGAAAATAGAGAGAGGTGTGTATCAAGCTTGTTATGACCATGGGCCATCTGTACAGTCACACACACAAAAAAAGTGTCTAGTTTTCTTCCACATTTCTATGTGTCTTCTTTAGCATTTTCCTTTCTAAAAAACAGGCTCTGTAACTGGGCACACTTGAACCCAACAATTAGTCATGGATGTGATGATTCATCAGGCTGGCTTCTAAGTGCAAGCAGCCCTGGCCTTTCCAAGCTTTGACTGTTGGCAACTCTGTTTTCCCTGCTCTGAATCAGACGTGTATTTGTTTGAGTAATCAAGAAAGAACTGTCTGTCTTGTGACCTTAGAGGCTGGTGAAAGGGAGCAACTGAGTGTTTTTGGCACAGGAAGGTTAGCGAACAATGCAAATCTGTAGATCAGAGAGCACACTGCTTGGCTGCTGACTCTGGGCCGACTTGAATGTCACAGAATCCTCTGACTGCTGGCAGGGTTTTTCACCCTCTGCCAAAAGCCATTTTAATATAAGCAGAATAGATTTCAGGTATTCCAGAAACCAATTTTAAACTCTCATTGTGTTCATTTTGTTAAATTCTATACCTTCTAGTAAGACTTGCAGTCTTTCTGAAATGAGCATTTTGAATCTGACTGTGATAAGAGCCAGTGAGAGACAGCTTTACACACCGATGCCACTGGGAAGAAAGCACACCAAATAACCCTGCTGAGGAACGAATGAATCAGCCTAATGTAAATTAGGTGAGGAAACTGGACCACATGGAGGCGATGTTGAAACTATTTCAAAGATGAGGAAGAGGAGTGATAGCCAGTGAGTGAGCCCGAGAACTTTGATGACAATAAAGCCAGAAGAATCTGGTGGAAGCAAAGAATTCACTCCTTATAATGAATTCACTCATCCCATTTGCCTGTTAATCAATGGGTGTTTTAAAGATACCAGTAACAGAAAGTCCAAATGTTCAATTTAAAAAATGCCTATTAGACAAGAAGGTCTCTCTCTTTTTCTTTCATCTCTCATTTTTTCTCTTGTTAGGGGTATGCAGGAGATCATTAGAAGACCAGAGAGAGATGCAAACCACAATGCAGGAAAACCTCCCAGCAGACTCCTCTCTGTCTTATGTTTGACATTCTTGAAATCTGTGCCGTCTGTCTTGAAGTATTTGAACAATGTACAACAATCTTTTGCTTGCCCAGGGAAACCTGCTTTATTAGATGAAGTGAGCTGCTTACATACCTTTTTTGACTTGTGTTCCCAAGTGATCTCGTTCCAGATATGACTTGGGGACACTTGTATGTGCCGTTCTGATATCTTCCTAAAAGGAAATTATTTTGGAAGTAAAGTCACTGATAAAATCAACTCAGGAAAATGTACTTTGCAAATATGAGAATATGGGCATTATTAAAAGACATGCTGTAAAAATACCAATGGTTATTTTTACTGAGAGTAGTGTTAAATAAAATTTATGGGAGGCTATTGTTTTGGACTAAGCTCTTGCACTAGGCCCAACAGAACAGACCAAACCAGAATGGAATCACTAGTTTTAGGTCCCCAAACTGGACTTTAACACCAACCAGTTTAAAAAACAAAACAAAACAAAAAAAACAGATTCACAGCAATCAATTAGAAAGGGCCCAGTCAACCTGAGCTGACATAGTAAGAAAGTCTCCCGCTCCCACTCTGCTGTATCCCTTTAAAGAAAGTAACTTTGAAACAACCAGTCTGCTTTGTGTTCCATCTGCTTTCTTCAGGTTCTTCTGCCTAAAAAGCCCACTGCCTCTGCTCAGCTTACTAGCGTGCCTTTCTGTTTCATAGATGGGATGCTGTCTGATTAATGCGTCACTAATAAAAATCAATTAGATCATTAAGCTAAATTTGTTGAAATTTTTACTTTTTGACAGTCATTACACAAGAATAATAAAATATCCTTAAGAGGAAAGTGAGAACATCTCATCTGAGAAATGAAAGACAGACAGAAAAAGGGTTAAATAATTATATTCAAAAGCATTATATAAAAAATAAAACATGAAAGTCTAATCTGAAAGGAACAAGAGTTAATGTTATAAAAGAAGACAAAAATCAGGTTTCTTTTTACATTTCAACATGGAGGATTTTCCTTTACCCCTGGCCTCCTATTTCAGTGTGCAGAAACTTGCTTCAACATGTCAGTCCCAGCTCTGGCTATCCTGATTCACTCCTCCCTAGAGAGAATGAGCTCACCGGGCAGACTCTGCCACTGTGGGGACTGTCTGGGGAAGGCCTGTCATTCTCTGGCTCTGCCTTGGAGTCACTGCTCTGACAGTCTCTTTCAGGGGTTATGTGTTGGAGGCCAGTGATGGCTGCAGATCTAAAGCCACATTTCAAAATCCACTCTCTGTAAGGCACCGGTCTGACTCCTCGTCTCTTTTTCAGTTGGTTCCGAATTCAGTTAGGAAAGGGAATGGCTGTAGACCCTGCTAAAGCTCCAAGAGCTGATTAAAACACAAGATTCTATGATATGCAAGAGGCATATCTAAGTCAGAAAAATTAAATAGAATTTATTTTGCTGAGAAGAAATGAACTGAAAAAAGAAAAACCAAACCTCTTTATGTTTATTTGTTTATACTGATGTAAGACATCAGAAAGGCAGCCGTATTAAAGAGAATCAGCCTGGAGGGAGCTTAAGGCTTCACTAAATGGGGATTAATTGACCAGAGAAGAACTGGAAGTTTTAAAAACCCTGAAAGAAGAAAAGAATTGTAAATTTTGCTCCTTTTTCCTCCAAAAGAAAGTAAATGTACATGTTTGAGAGGAAAGTGTGGCCATAGATGTTGTGATGCCATATAGTAAAATCAGACTCCAGACCAAGCAAAATCAATTTCATGCTTTAAGGATCCATCACTCTGAGAGGCCATGAGGCTGTGCCCCCAAACACTTCCCAATGAACCCGAGGAGGGAGTGTTCTCTATGGGTAGGAGAGAGCTTCACTTCAGAGAAAAGGCGAAAGAACTATGAGAGTTAGAGGCTGGAGGGAAAGACGTGACAAATAAAGGGAGTGGAAAATGGCTTGACTAAAGACAGGCAGAGCCACTCATATGCAGATCTCAGATGAAGTACTATATTCATTTAGACTAAGTAAAAAATGATGACTTCTTAACTCTTATTATAACTGAGCACTATTCATCGAAAACTCTGCTATCAGTATGGAAGAATTCAGTGGGAACTTTAGAATGACAGTGTCTTTAGCTACATAACAAGCGACTGAAATTCAGACCCTTCCGTAGCTGCTTTATCTGGCAAACATGTCTTCTCCTCCACTACCAGCCCCCTGGATAAAATAGACCTGGTCGGCTCCTAGTCATTCAAAATTCTATAGAAATGGCTTCTCCTCCAGAAGGCTTTCCTCATTCATTTCAATTCCCACTCCCCTCACCAACCTTACTTGTCTCCTCTCAGATTCTGGCTGGCCGGCCCAGTATTTAAGAACTTGAACTCTACAGTTAAAACAGTCTCTGCAATTTGCTGTCTGCATGATCTTGGGCAAGTTATTTAATCTCTCGTAACTTTAGTTTCTTCATGGATAGTATCTGGCAAATGATAGTATACATTCCCTAGGGTTGTTGAGCACTAAATAAAATAATGTACATGGAGTGCTTGACACTGTGCCTGGACACTGCCTAACGCAGTGCCTGGACTCAAAGGTGGTCATAATTACTGGGCCAGTACTTCCCCTTCTCTGGCATGGTACTTACCACTCTCTTTCCACCGTCTATCAGCCTATCTATCTACAGTTCTGTTTGTATGGGGACATTTAATTGGAAGTTGAATTCCTAGTGCCTGGTACATCATGAGGCCCCATAAATGTTTGTTGAATGAATTCAGAGAGTAAGCCTACTCCATTCTTTACGATAAATAATACTGATGTCTGTGTTGTATTTTAGAAAGGACACAATTAGGCAAGAATCTGCCCAAGTCAAACTATATCATTGTCTATTCTTTAAAAAATATCGAAAAAGGAAATTCTACAATCTCCTTTGGTAACATTCTACAGTCAACGTTTTCTCTAAGTCAAACATATGCCTCTACTTTAAAATGAAAAACTATCTTCTAATTTTTTACATCAGTTGGAAAAGAAAACATCTGCTTTAATTCCCTGTATTCTCTCATACATGTAAACATTCATATTGGCTGTTTCTCATTCTCCCCTTATTAAAATAAACCTATTTCTTTAACCTTTTCAAATAGTCTTTTCTCTTCATGCCTTTTAATAATTGTGCTTCTGAAAAATACTGTGTCATACTGCATAAAAATGGTGAAATAATTTTTGAAGTCTCAGAAGTGGTTCATTTAGGCTGGGGGTGGTGGTTCATGCCTGTAATCCCAGCACTTTGAGAGGCCAAGATGGGTGGATCACCTGAGGTCAGGAGTTTGAGACCAGCCTGGCTAGCATGGTGAAACCCTATCTCTATGAAAATACAAAAATTAGCTGGACGTTATGGCTGGTGCCTGTAATCCCAGAGGCTGAGGCAGGAGAATTGCTTGAACCTGGGAGACAGAGGTTGCAGTGAGCTGAGATTGTGCCACTGCACTCCAGCCTGGGCAACAGAGAGACTCCATCTCAAACAAAACAAAACGATAAAAGTGGTTCATTTAATATCTGAAAAGGATACATGTAAAAACTGCCTGCTTTTTGAAAAACTACATTTATTCAGAAATAGTTGTCCTCAAAACATTGAATTGGGTGCAGTGGCTCATGCCTATAATCTCAGCACTTTGGGAGGCTGAGGCGGGCAGATCATGAGGTCAGGAGATCGAGACCATCCTGACCAACATATTATGATATCATTATTATAGTTATCTTTAAGACATTATAAATATAGAATCTATATTATAATAATGTATATAGTAAGTTATAGGTTTTTATATTTATGAGTAACATCTTAGTACTTTCAACCAGTTGTACTAGTTAGTTCTTACCTTTATAAAAATGTATTTCCAAGTGGTTGAATTATTAAGTGGATATATTAAGAACCTTAAAATGTTTTATCCTTTAACACATTAACTATATTTCTAAAGATCTGTCTCAATAAGAATTATCAGTAGGATCATCACAACATTATTTGAAGCAGTGAAAAAGTAGAGACAACCTAAATTCTGAGGATAGAGAAAAGGTTGTATAGGATAAGAAATAATTTCTTTCAGAAAATTTCTTGTCCAACACAGCCTTTCCTAAAGAGTAACAGTGGCTTTACAAATTATTATATATACATTTAAAATAATATTCTAAAGTTTATTTCTGGCATTGGAAAATGTTCATGATATATAAAATGAAAAAGAAACTTGAAATTATTTACTCAATATAAAAAAATTGCTTAAAACAACATTTGAATCAATTTGTTGTGTAGGCATTTGTCATCTATGTGGCCTCCTATGGTGTAAGACTTAAAATTAAGGTTTAGTAGTATGTGCTGTTTTGACATTTGAAATTGGGAGGGTCACAAATGGCCTAATTGCATGTTCCCCTCCCGACTCTGCTCCCATGGATAAGGACCCTAGCCACACCATCTTTCTATCAGAGGGACTAGACATGGCTCCCGCTTATCCCTGAGCAGTGAGCTTCAGTTCTTTGCCATCCCATGGAATCATTCAAACAAGCTGATCACATCCTCTTGTGAGAACCAAGGGTCATTTAACCCTCTTGACACTACAAAGTCTGCCTCCCACAGCCCCTGCCCATTCCCTCTGTTCTTGAGGGTAACCCTCTATGGCCCTACGTGGTATACTGTGTCTCCCTGCTTGGACTGTGAGTACATGATTAGGTACAATATGTTCAGTCTTCCCCATGACCATAGGGCAGGAATCTGTTCCTCACCAGCAGAATGAATAGGAGGCAATCAAACACCACTCCAAAACTATTTAGTACCTTTTTTATATTTGGTGAATTCTTATCAAAATATAGTGTCACAGTCAGAAGCCATTTTCCTAGCTTTCCTTGTAACTAGAATGCTCAAATGCAACCAGATTTCCGTTCATGAAGCTGCATGAAGCCTTGACCTGGAATGTGAGTGATTAGGCATTCAGTCCTTTCTCTCTTGATGAATGTGGCAGTGCTGCTTGCTATCTGGCAGTTTATATTCAGCAGGGGAGGAAGTTCTGTGATTCAGGCTCAAATATCATGGAAAGTTGTAATGTTTGTGAAGTTTCTGATATTGAAGTCAAGTTGTGGCGAGAGTGGTGTGTCTGGACATTGTCCCCAGCTGAGTATCTTCTCACATTGGACCTCTGGCCCTCATAGGTACTGTGAGGCACTATATTCTTTTACACATTCTTTTACTGTTTGTAAAGTGTGAGTTGATTCTGCTATTCACAGTTTGGTACACTGATTAAAATAATAAATGGTATTAGAAGCTTTAGGCATCTGAACCCTTAAGGAAAAGAAAATCTGAAGTTACATAACCTTGTTATGTCTGAGGGCCTTGAAAATAAAACTGATAACAGATGTTGGGGACTCTGCCAGCTCATAGCAAGCAGTGACAAAATAATTAATTTGATTTGCACTGATGATTACTTGAAATGACAGGTGTTAAGAACTAAGTAAGTATATAGTTCTCTGAAATAGTTTGATGTGCATGAGAAAGGCAAAAGTTGTGGGTGTACAATACTTACCCAATGCACCAAGGAATAACTGAGTGCACTGGGGAACTTAGAGAAAAACAGTATGCTCAACATTCAAAATCTTTGGCTTCATGCATACAGGTGCAGATAATTACCTCAATCATATAAAATGATCTTTTTAAATTTTCTAGTAATGGAACAATGGTAACTAAAAATAAAACTCAAAATTTTATCCTGAAAGTCACCAAATCACAAAATTAATTTAACTTGTAGTCTTGTTCTCTTGTTACGACATTTCTTGGATAAAAGAAACTTATAAAATACAGTTAAGTCTGGGTATGGTGGCTCATACCTGTAATCTCAGCACTTTGGGAGGCTGAGGTTGGAGGATCACTTGAGGTCAGGAAGCCAGCCTGACCAACATGGTGAAAACTGATATCTGCTAAATAAAAATGCAAAAATTAGCCAGGAATGGTGGCGCATGCCTGTAATCCCAGCTACTTAGGAGGCTGAGGTGGGAGAATGGCTTGAACCCGGGAGGCAGAGGCTGCAGTGAGCTGAGTTGGTGCCTCTGCACTCCAGCCTGGGCAACAGAGTGAAACTCCATCTCAAAAAATAAATGAATAAATAAATAAATAAATGAAAAATAAAAAATAAAAAATATAGTTAAATAGGAGGAGTCAGTTTATGAAATCATATAAAAATCCCAAATTCCACAGAATTTTCTCTGTAAGCAGAAGCAACACCTTCTTCCCTTTGTCATGAGCCTATCCACTGATTCCCTGGAAACTAATAACAACCTTGCCTAAGATGGTTACCTTGTAAAGGGGACTTTTCCTCATTTCTGCCTGTGCCACCTCTTATTATGGTCAGTGTAACTAACATCAGATATCATCAATATGTCACAAGGCACCAATTTCAAGTAAAATAGAGAGCAGAAAGCTTGTAACCCATAGAATTTGTAACACTTAATTTTTGATGACAATTATCTACAGAATATATGTGTGAATGAATGCTGAAGGGGCTAGACTAAGAGGGGGACATAATAAATCAGGCTGAATTTGCTAATTTAAAGCATGTGTCAGAATTTCTTTATTCAATATTCAAACTCAAGCAGAACTCTTTAGTTTTTTGGCTAAAACTTGGAGTTGCCAATGGCCTATATTAAATTAAAATATAAGACCATGAATGAACTTCTTCTTGTAATGTAGATGAAGGGAATCATGTATACCAAGTATAGTGTCATTTCCATGAGTAGAAGACTACAATATTTACCCATATTTTCTCCCTTCATTATCGTGTATTCATTAATACATTTCTCTTCCACCACCACTTCCATTTTTCTATTTCATATGGGGAAGGGTTGGTAGTGGGTAACATTAGTATTTTAGTTCATAGCTTATAAAATATCAAGACATGATAGAACTAGAGAGGGAATTAATAAATTGAGGGGTCCTAACTTGAGATTAAATGTAGTACCTAATGAGATTTTGATCATTTCACTCAACACAGCATGAGTGTGTTTTATTTGTATGATAAATAGTTGCATAATGTTGGATGAAAAAATATTGTTTAGAAATTTAAATTGAAAGAAGGCTAAGTGTTGATGTTGGGCAGCAGAGATAGTTAAGAGCTGAACTCTAGTTTTTAATCTCCCCTCTTTTGTGGCTGATCTATATTTTTTAAATATCTTTTCTATACTTTGGGAAGCCATAACTATATTTCTCAGTTTCCTTTATAGCCATAATTTAATTCTGGCATGTAATTCAATCATATGTATCCATAAAAATACTTAGGTGAATTAGAAGCATCACTTTTAAAGAAAAAAATGATGAGATGTGATTCTTTTATTTACTGCCTCAGAAATAGATTGGTTCTGATTTGAAAGCGTGGTCTTGGCCTGAGATCTTTATAATCCAAAAGAAAAATATGGAGCTAGGAGGAAGATGGATTTGATTCATTTCTAAATTTGGACCAGACATTGAGAAAATAGTGTAGTTATAATAGGATGAGAAATCTGTATTAGAGACACACCTGTATCTATGCAGGTTTAATTTGTTTTTGGATTTCTGTTTGTACTTCTTTAGTACTATTTCCTAGAATTTATTTTGAAAATATCAGCCTATCTTAGCTTTTCTATGTGGAAGCAACTGAAAGAACTTTTGTCTGTGCTGTAGCCAAGTGGTAAAAGGTTGGGAGTTAGTCATGTCAGGAGCAGTCAAGTACCAGCCTTCTAAGAGGAGGGCAAAGCCAGGGTGAGAGTCAAAGGCTGCTTATATAATTGGAAAACTTTTGGAACTCTCTTCTGCTCAAACCTTGGAAGGAATGGCTTTGTTTTAATTAAGGAAGCCAACACCCACAAGAGGAGGTGAATTTAACTAATCTTTTTTGGAAAGAATTCAGGTATATAGAAAAGGTAATCCCAAAAGTTTTAGGGGAACAATTTGCAGAATGAAAAAGCAAAATAGAAGTTTAGTTGGGTCAGCATAATGTTCAGATCTAATTGAAAATACTGCTTTATTGATTTTTGAAATCTTTATTTAAATAAAATATGCATAAAGCAAAGAGCATGTATGGTAAATGAACAATTCAGTGGGTTTTTGCAAATTGAAGACACGTGAAACTAGCACCCAAAATAAGAAACAAAACCTTGACTGTGTCCCAGGGGCCTCTCATTTCCTCTTCCCCTCATAACCACCCCTCAGTCATGATCACAGTCTTGGCATCTGATACATTATGGTATATTACATCATATGTTGCAATCACATTTTATAATATGTATAATCTTATATTAATTTTGACTTAAAAAATTATATATAAAAGGAACCATGCAGTATGTGTTCTTTTGTATCTAGTTTCTTTAACTTAGTTTATTTTGTGAAATTTATTCATAATGCTGCATGAGACTGTAGTCATTTATTCTCATTTCTGTAAAGTATTGAATTGTACAGTATTGTGTGTTCTACTGTTAATGATCATTTGAGTCATCTGTCGTATGGGATAGTATGAATTGTGCTGCCATAAACATTTATATACGTCTTTTGGTGAACATTACAAACACATTTCTGTTGAGTAGAGTTGTTGGAGCATATAATAAGATTTAATAGTGTTTTTCAATTTTTAAATACTATATTTCAGACAAGGTATATGAAAATCTATAATCTTCAAACTTGCAAAGGAAAGCAATTTGGTTACTTTTGCAAACTAATAGTGTGTGATGTCCAAAATACTTTTTTTTTTGGCTGAGATGGAGTCTCGCTCTGTCACCAAGGCTGGAGTGCAGTGGTGCGATCTCAGTTCACTGCAACCTCCGCTTCCCAGGTTTGTGCAATTCTACTGCCTCAGCCTCCTGAGTAGCTGAGATTACAGGCTTGCACCACCATGCCTGGCTAATTTTTGTAATTTTAGTAGAAATGGGGTTTTTACCATGTTGGCCAGGCTGGTCTAGAACTCCTGACCTCATGATCTGCCTGCCTCGGTCTCCCAAAGTGCTGGGATTGCGGGTGTGAGCCGCTGCACCCAGCCTAAAATACTTTTAATAAAATTAGATTTATTCATCTTCTTTGTTATGATCAACTTAAAATATATTCCTTTGTTTTTCAATGTGCATCATCTTTGCTAGCTTCAATTATCCTAAAGTAACATATGGGTCATTAAATTATTAATAGACACAAAAATAGGCTCTTACACATTCTTCTACAGTCATTTAATAATTTGAAGATGTCATGCATTTACTTAATAAAAATCATTGAGTGCCTACTGTGTGCCAAATGCTTTACTTCATGTGGAGATACAGCAGCAGACAAAATAGAGTTCCTTCTTTCATGAAGTTTCCATGCTACTCAGACGAGAGGGACAATAAGTGTGTCAAATTGCAATATGAAGAAAAATGAGGTGAAGAATAGGTAACCTGAAGTGATGTGAGTGACTGTTAATTTAAATAGGGTGGCCTGAGACCTCTTTCTTGAGAAGGTGACGTGATAGCAGAGACCTGAAGACGTTGAGAAAGCTAATATCTGGGAGTAAATCAATGAGGGAAGAGTGGACAGCATGTTTTAGAAGCAACAAGGTGGCCAGTGTGGCTGGAGCTGAGGAAATCCAGGGAGAGAGGTAGGATAGAGGTCAGAATCATAACCAGGAGTAAGACCAAGTGAGACCGTACGAGCTGAAGCTGCCATGAATTTCATTAGGATGGGAAATGATTGGAAGATTTCATGCTGAGGAGTAACATGATCTGATTTATGTTCCAGAAAAATTATTTGCATTCTATAGAGAGAAGAAAATGTAAGGAGTAAGGGTGGAAGTAGGGGGATCAGTTAGGAGGTTCTTGCAATAATTCAAGTACAAGATGGTTTGTAAGAATTTGGTGTTGGCAATATATTCCAGAAGTATTTGGAAGGACAAGACTTTCTGACAAATCAGATGTAAAGTATAAGAGTAACAAAGAAGAAAAGGAAGACTTTAGGAAATTTGGCCTGAGCAAGAGGAAGAATGGAATTGTGATTTACCAGGAAAGGAGAGAGAAGAATAAAGAGGAAGAGGGTTGGGTGGTTGGGCAGAACCAAGACATGACATTTGAAATACCAATTAAACACCCCCAACCCCCGACACACACACACACACACACACACACACACACACACACACACACACACAAAGTTAGGAAGTTAGGTATTTGGTTGCATGACCCATTTTTATATTGGATAATGAACTTACATATTTGAACACTGCTAAAGTGAAAGGTTTGAGTTTTTGGTTTGTTTTGCCAAGAAGCAAGAATTCACCCTACTTTGAAAACCCTTTCCTGCAGCACACACAGTCTATGGATAAGCTGAGACTATTAATTTACTTTAAACCATAGGTTCACACAAGGTTAAGCCTGAATGCAATCTTGACAATCGCATAATTTAAATCTATCTTTAGATTTAAATTATCTTTTGTTGATGAGGAAACAGAACCCTATAGACAACCATTGATTTTGGAATAGTTCTGTGACAGTGACATCTTAGTGCTGATTTAGTGATTAATGCTCATGCTCATTTTCTCTTCTTTGGGCATCCAATTAAACTATCCTCCTAGCCTCCCTTGCCATGTCACTGAGTCCCAGACAATTGAATATGTGCAACTCCCAGGTCAAGCCATAAAATTCATCCTCACAATCCCATATGCCTCTCTTCTCCCATATGCCAACAGAATGGAAAAAACGTTTTGACTCCATGGATAGAGCAACAAGACGGAAGGTGCCTGGGTTCCTGAATAACCACAGTAGAAATAAACTTCTATTATGTTAACCCTCTGAAAATTTTTTCATATGTGTTATAGCAACTTGACTTACTTTAGAGAGTAGCCATTCTCTAAAGGGCATATGCAAGATCCCTGAGGACTGAGAGGGTAGCCATCCATTAGAGTATGAGTGGGTAGAGGTACATCAGGAAAACATGGTCTAATCAGAACTTTTATGCTTTGAGTACTTAAAAGAAGCAGCTTCCTGATGATCAAGAGAAAGACTGTGAAAGA
The DNA here is from genome assembly GCF_030222135.1 of Aotus nancymaae. Classification (NCBI taxonomy): domain Eukaryota; kingdom Metazoa; phylum Chordata; class Mammalia; order Primates; family Aotidae; genus Aotus; species Aotus nancymaae. Next base: position 40,161,208 of record NW_026988413.1, read on the forward strand.
ACAAAGATACAGAAAGTGCTTGAAACCTAGCTTGTGACTTGGAAGAGACTGTGCCCCAATGAGAAGGGAGAATGACCATTGCAATGGACATTGTTCTAGTACTTATGACCATAGCCAGAGGAAAGAGCACAGCTCACCATCTAACCTGAGTCCATGCATCAGGCTGACAGATTCCTATGCCTCTGAGCCTTAGAACTTGAAAGAGTCTCATAGAAATACATCTAAATACAGCCAGATAGAAGGCTTGAAAGTGACAGTGAGTCATTGTATCTAGAACTCAAGAGAACTTCTGAGAATATCTAGCTTAAAACTCTGTTTATGGAGACAGAAACTGAATCAGGCTCAGCAAAGTGAAATGAATTACCCCAAGTCACACAGCAAGTTCATGGCAGAGAAGTAGAAAACCCCAGGGTTCCAGTGCTTAGCCCGTCACAATACTTTACTTACTGGAGTTCTTGTCTGGAATGTATTTTCATCATAAAACACCCATCTTTAGGATATGTAATTAACTTGAAGAGCAGTTCCACGTTTCACACTTAACTTTAATGTTATTTACATTTATTCCACCATTCTCCTTAGAAATCTAATTTTAACATTTTACCAGTATACATAGAGGTTATCTCTACTTCCTTTAAATTTAGGAGTCCTGTCTTACTGATATTGCACCCCTGTGATTTCTCTTTCTCCTTTTTAATGACTAATTTTGATACTGAAATACAGATATACCTCCCGGGTTCCAGTGATTCTCTTGTCTCAGCTTCCCAAGTAGCTGGGGTTACAGACATGTGCCACCATGCTGAGCTGATTTTTGTATTTTTAGTAGGGTTCAATAGTCAAAAATCTAATTTTGCCCCTTTCTATTGGTAATTGTAATCACTATTATAATTGCTAAATATGAATATGCTAAATTTTCCCTCTTTAGGAATAACCCCTCTTTTTTTCAAATACGGTAATACTCTTAGTTTTCTTTCCTTACATACATACATGATGAAACTTTGCATAAACCTGATTGTTTACCTTTGTTCACCAGCATTCAAGTACTCCAGTCTCTTCTTTTCACTTCCACATCTCTGGAAGTTCATTTTTGAACTCTTTTGCTAGCTCCTAATCTTCTACTAGATGTCTACAACTTAGAATTTTCAATTAACAATTGTGTTTCATCCTCTTCTCACTAAATAATTACTGATCACTCAGCAATCTCACCCATCCCAGGCTTTGAATACTAGCAATACACAAGTAAATAACAAACATCAACCTCTTCTGAACTATTTATTAATTTGACATCTCTCCTTAGTATGTATGTATGTATGTATGTATTTTGTGATGGAGTCTTACTTTGTCACCCAGGCTGGAGTGCAGGAGAGCAATCTCGGCTCACTGCAACCTCCACGTCTGGGTTCAAATGATTCTCTTGTCTCAGCTTCCCAGGTAGCTGGGACTACAGACGTGTGCCACCATGCTGGGCTGATTTTTGTATTTTTAGTAGAGAAAATGTTCCTCCATATTGGCCAGGCTGGTCTCAAACTCCTGACCTCAAGTGATCCACCTGTCTTGGCCTCGCAAAGTGCTGGGATTACAGGCGTGAGCCACTGCACCCAGCTTCTCTTTAGTATTTCACAGGCATCTCAATATAATGTATCTAAATTGAACTATTGATCCTTCCCCTAAACTCTGCTTCTTCTTCAATCTTATCCTACGCAATTATTAAAGCCAGATACATAGCCATTGTAGTGGATTGAATAGAGATATGTCCCCTAAGACATATGTCCATATACCTGAACCATGAATGTGACTTTATTTGGAAAAAGGGTCTTTCCAGATGTAATTAAGTATCTCAAGATTATATCATCCCAGGTTATTTAGGTAGATCCTAAATTCAATGACAAGTGTTTTTATGGGAGAAAGGCTGAGAAAGATTTAAGTGAAAGAAGAAGAGAAGACCATATGAAGACAGAGGAGAAAATTGGAGTGTTCCAGCCTCAAGCCAAGGAACGTCTGGAGCCACTAGAAGCTGAAAGAGGGAAGAAAGAATTCCCTCCTAGAGCCTTCAGTGGGAGGATGGGCCTGCTGACACCTGGAATTTGGATTTCTGCCCTTCAGAACTGTGAGAAGATAGATTTCCATTGTTGTAAGCCACCTAGTTTGTGGTCATTTGTTACAGCAGCCTCAGGAGACTAATAGAGCCGTCAACCTGAATACTCCCCTTTCTGTTAGTCTTCTCATCCAATCCATCACTCCCCAAGAATTCTACTTCGAGAATGTCACTTGAATAATGTGACTTTTCTCAAATTTCTCTTCCAACAATTTATCACTTTAGTCCAAGCTGCCATTATCTCTTGCCTTGCCAACTGCAATAGCCACCTCTTTATCTCCCTATTTCTACTCTCGGATCCTCCAATTTATTCTCCATATGTGCATAATAACCAATTTTAAAATTGTAAAAGTGTAAAATACATTCTTTTAAAAATGTAAAATAAATGTTCCCACTTCTCTGCTTAAAACTTTTCAGTCGTTTCCTATTACAACTGGATTATATTCAGAAGTTTTAATATCTGCCTACTTCTTCACCCTCTTGTACTTCCCACCCCTTTCTCTCTGCAGCTCAGTCACTTCCTTCTGTTCCTTAAACCCGCCTACTTTTGTCTGCCTCATAGTCTTCACCCTTGCCATTTCAACTGGTTTCAACATTTTTCCCCTGTTCTTTGCCTGGTGGCAAATTCGTACTCACTGTTCAGTGTAAATGCCATTTGCTAAGAGAGGCATTTCCCAATCCACAGCTATATCCTGATAATGCCTTTTATGCTTTCACATGGAAACTATGCATTTCTTTTACAGAACTTACAATTTCCAATTATATTGATGTACTAGGGAGTATGCATTTAATGCCCACCTCCTCCACTAAACTGCCCATGAAGGTAAGACTCATCAGCTTTGTCAGAACATTAGTCCTAACTTTTCCCCTGACTTCTAGTCCAGCATCACCATCTTCCAATAGGCATTTCTATTTGTAGAGTTTCCCTTTTTCATAAATTGTGCCAATCTGAACCCAAACTCACCAACACACAGATGCGAACAATTCAGCCTCTTTTCTGAGCTCCAGGTTTGCCTGTAGTGTAACGATTCAGGAGTGACCCAGAAGTGAATTCCCACGTAATCCTTGGCCTTTGTTCTTCTTTGCTCCTCTGTATGAATGCAGTCAACAAGTTCTTAAGTATGTCCTTTGTCTTATCTCTATTTTTTCTCTTTTGACTGCCTTCCCTCTAGATCTAGTCCGCTCAGCCTTGGTACTATGCACACTTGGGGATGGATCATTCTTTGTCATGAGGGGCTATTTTGTACTTTGTAGAACAGTGAACAGCATCCTTGCCTTCTGCCTACCAGATACCAGTAATATTCCCTGAGTTGTGACAAAAAATGTGTACAAATATTGTTAAATGTCCCTTGGGAGGTTAAATCACCTCCATTTGGGAGCCATTGTTCTAGAACATAAGCTTATTTCCTCTGGTCCAAGAAAAATACATGATTTACTAATTCACTTCCTCCACACATTTTCTTCTCTGTTTCAGTTACTCAACATATATTTTATTGGACATGTACTATGTGTCACTGAATATCATGAGAAGCATGACTGATAGTCCCTGCATTCATGCAGCATATATACTAGTTGAAGGGTTCACACAGGCGCCATAATACTTTAGTCCAAGCTGCCATTATTTCTGCATGTAACAGAATACCTAATGCATTCACTGTATCACAAAACTACTCAAAAGTTTTCAGTAGTATTATATCACCATGAAACTTATTTTGCAATTTTCAGTTTGCCTTCCACAGACTGACTCCGGTATCAAATTTCCAGACTAATGTCCCAAATTTTTCTCCAGCACATGCTCCACCAACCAATGTGTTAATTCATTGTACCTGTAAACTTACTCATGGCCTTCCTAGCCCCATTCCAACTACCCTGCCTATCCTTCTTGACTCAAACCAGAACCTATCTCCAAAACTCTCTACCTGTAGGGATTTGTACCTTTTGTTTGTTTATTAGTATTTGCTGATCATAATATTGATTTGACACTTATCTTGCCTTGCCTTACACTATGTGCTAGTAGTTTCTATACATATGTCATCCCATTACATTATAAATGCAGCTAGACCCTAAATATCTCTATCCCCTATGACACATATTGCTTTACAGGTAAGAGAAGTTCAGTGAAGATTGCTATATTATTAGTTTAAACATCAACCAGGTACATTAGCAGATACTCTATGTCAATGTCTCATATTTTAAGGGATTTAGCAGCATTTGTAGTTTTAGTTACATAATACTGGATTAGAGAGAGGGAATGTAGGGGGAAAAGAAAACATCCCACCATGGAGCTGGGAAATATTTTGAGTCTGACATCACAATTAATATGAGGGGAAAATAACATTTTCCTGAAGTGTGAATTTGAAGTTCCACAGGCTCTTGCCAGGCAAGGACAGGTTCTGGTCCAGCTGCAATAGTTGCATTTGAGCCAAACCCTGCATTAAAAGAGATAAGAGTAACACAGGAACTAAATATGTAATTTAGAAAAAGCAGAGTCTCTTTAAAGGAAAAGTATGAGGTGCCCAAAAAGTCACTTTCATTGTCAGAATGAAATTAAGCTCTCTGATAAATGGAAATCTCACCTGACCCCATGTAATGAAAGATCACAAGTTATTTCAAAGGCTGTGCCTTCCATAGTAAGACATTAATCAAAATCTCCAAAGGGACATCCAGAAAGTGAGTCATCTTTTTTTTGAAAATCAAATTTTATGATTAAATTAAATACTTGTGAACATCAGACTTTTAAAAAGTATACTCATTTCCCATATTTTTATGGTGGACAATTTTTTCTTGTCAGTATAGTGATGGAGAGAAATGGTAGTTCTTGAAATAATGTTAAGGAGACTATTAGATACATTTATGTTAAAGTAAAATATGCAGGGACTGAAACAGAATGATTTAGTCACAGTTCCCCTTGCTTCCCTAGGCTACTTCCTTTTCATGCATTTTCAGTGAGATTAATTAGCAAGTAAAAGATTGTGAAAAGAAAATCTATCTTTACCATTCATTCTGACTTTTTCACAAATCAAAAGAGATTGCTATGGATTGGAGGCAATGCTTTTTATACAATATTTATTTGTACAAATTTATTGGGTACTTGTGTAATTTATTTATATGCATAGATTATGTAGTGGTCAAGTCAGAGCTTTTAGCGTATCCATTACCCAAATAATGTACATTATACCCATTAACCAATTTCTCATCATCCACCCTCCTCCTGCCCCTTCACCCTTCTGAATCTCCAATGTCTATAATTCCACTCTCTACATCCATTTACACATTTCTCAGCATCCACCTATGGGTGAGAGGATGCAATATCCTACTTTCTGTGCTGGGCTCATTTCACTTAAGATAGTGACTTCCAGTTTCATCCATTTGCTGCAAAATACATGCTTTCATATGAATAATATGCCATTATATTATTCAGTCATAAAAATAATGAAATCATATCTTTTATATGTATAAAATGGAATGTTATATACATAATAATCCATTATATATTCTATAATATAATCCACTGTGTATAATATATATAATATTTCATTATTATATAATTATGCATATATTATAATGTGATATATAGATATATATACACCCAGACATATACATACATACCACATTTTTAACGGATTCAGGGAACTTTGTGAAAAACATTATTTGTCTCTATTCGGCCCATGCTATCTCTTTAGTATACTATTGTTTTGTAACTTGGCAAGTGTGTCAGAAGGAAAGCCTATAGCTACCCACTCACAGGGAAGCTTCTTAGATGCTCAATGGTGGGAATAAGATAGGATGAGGGTGTGAATCAGTTGCCTAAACGAAAAGGGTATACTGTGTTACTATCAGACATACTTGCAGAGTTTTAAAGAAAGGTTTAAAGCACCACAAAGCACTTTGAGTTTTGAGCTGTTGCTGGTAGTACTGGAATAAACCATTTTGTTCTATTGAGTGCTTAAGCTTCAACTCAAGAACAATAGTCTATTCCCAGTTTCATCTGGCTATTATGTGTTCAGAAACACTAAAGTCATGTTTACAGTTGATTTGTAAGCTTCTGAAATTCCCTTTCATTGCCTGCCCTGATTGCTCAATCACCTCTTCCCTTGATTATGGTCTGTTTCTACTAACAGGACACCTGCCTACCCGGGGTGGTCTGCTCCGGGCCTGAATCATTCGGCAAATATTTATTAAACAACTGCAAGAAGCCAGGCCCTGTGCTGGTTGCTAAGGATGCAGAGTTAAATAACAAGAGTCCCTCCCTTTGAGTTACCCATAGTCTGGTGATGTTAAACAAAGATTTACTTATTTCTCTTGATGAATTCCTTCATAATAAGAAGGTTTAAAATAAAAGTTTTAGTAATGAGGCAAAGAAAACATTGAAGACATAAAAATAAACAAGCTGAGACAGCATAAGATGAGAAGAGCCTTTGCTATTCTGGCTGTTTTCACAGGTTGTTTCCTAACTGAAAGCCTACCTCTCCTTCAGAAGTTTGGCTTTTCCACCTACTGTTTCAATGCTATTGTTTGAAAAACACAAATTATTTCTTCCCCATTCATACTCTTTTCTTAGCAAAACATCCCAATTACAAGCCTTCAAAGGAGGCAGCTCCATTATTATATGGACCATGACAATGACCAATTGCACCAGAAGTAGAAAGCTGATGCAATTCAGGCTAATCGGAATGCAGGAACTTGGGAATTTGACATTGACACACCTATGCCAGGTAACAGTGATGAGCTCACAATGAGGTCATGTAGAGTCCGAGCTGAAATCAAAGCTATAGTGAGCCCAAACTATATGCAAACTAATAGTAAGGGAAGCAGAGGGGCTGTGATGGAGAATCTTAATCTTCAAAGCAAGGAAAAATAAGAGGAAGGAAGGTAGGGAGAAGAGAGAGAAAGAAAGGGAGGAGAGAGAAGAGAAGAAGAGAACAGAGACACAGAGATGTTCATATGAAATACAAAGCAATGTGAAGGCATTAGAGTAGGAATCATGGTTTCTTCTCTCTCTCTCTCTCTCTCTCTCTCTCTCTCTCTCTCTTTCTCTCTCTCTCTCTCTCTCTCCCTCTCCCCCCCCCACACACACTTAATATAAAGAGAATCAGGAATCATGGTTTCATTTATCATATATTCCTTGACCTTCACAGATCATTTGTTCCTTTGTGCTCTAAGTCCTCTTGAGGGGCACTTAGAATAAAATAAAATTTCAGTCATGGAAATCTAGCTACAGGTTTCTGCTTACATTTCTGAGCCCAGAATGAATCCACATTTAATGGAATTAGCTTGAAGAATTTCCACATTGTATATGAAGTCTGATCCTCCTAGAAATATCAAAAAATATTCTAGATGGATCAGTTTCCTTATTAATGTATAAACTGGTCAAATTGTTCAACATCTCTAAGCCACCATTTCTTCATCTATAGAATAAGCATAAAAATATATCGTAAGGTTTTTGTAAGTATTAAGTGAAATAACATATGTAGAGTGCTTATCAGTGCCTGGCACTTGGTTAAGTACACTATAAATACCAATCATTATTGGTAGTGACATTCCCAATAATGGTGTCATCAATATCATTTATATAATCAAGTTCACTTTCACCGCCATTTCTTCTTATCTTTCCTGTTTTCTGATACTTCCTGACCCCTAGCCTCCTATGGCTGATGACAGACACCTGTATCAGCTCTTTCACAGTGTCCATGCTCTAAAATTACCTGTTTTTTTTTTTTCAATCATTTCATCCTTTTTTATTCCTCTAACCAACAACCCTATGCCCCATCTATAATGCCATTGTCTGCAACCTCAACTAGAACCTAAAACTAAAGGGCATAATAAATTCTAAAGTTCAAATATTTGAACTACTCAGGAGTATTGGCTTCTTTCAAATAATACTTGTTAAGTAGACCTTAAGCTTGAAAAATTTCTGAAAGTATAAAGAATAATTTTTTCTGCAAGCTTTTTTAAAAAAACAGGAAAAGGCCAGAAAAGACTAAACCTGATTTGTTTTTAAAAATAAATTAAAATACATGTACGGGACCATCTTACAGTAATTCATTTCTAATATTTATGAGCAATGCAGTCTTCTGGGCTAGCAAATTTAACAGTTCTTGAAACTCACTATTTCAGTTCTAAAACTTAAAAAATAAAGTGAAGAGGAGCACTCCCTCATATTTTCTTGCAATCCTTTCTAAATTACCATATGGGTCGGGAGGAGGTATTTTGGAAGAGTGGGAAAATATAATATATGTAGCCCCATTAGAAACAAAATTACATGCTGATTCTGATATTTATTTGCCTTGTGGCCATAAACAAAATCTCTTATTGTCAGTTCCTCATGTTTTAAAATAGCGACAATATTATTCATTCAATGTAATATTTTTATTAGCTTTTTTTTTCTTTCTTTTTTTTGAAATAGAGTTTCGCTCTTGTTACCCAGGCTGGAGTGCAATGGCGCGATCTCGGCTCACCGCAACCTCCGCCTCCTGGGTTCAAGCAATTCTCCTGCCCCAGCCTCCCAAGTAGCTGGGACTACAGGCGTGTGCCACCATGCCCAGCTAATTTTTTTTGTATTTTTAGTAGAGACGGGGTTTCACCATGTCAACCAGGATGGTCTCGATCTCTTGACCTCGTGATGCACCAGCCTCGGCCTCCCAAATTGCTGGGATTATAGTTTTTATTAGCTTTTTAAATTTTATTATGAATATAAAGGCTGGTAAATACAACAGACATTAACTGTCATTTGTTCAAGTAGTCAACTATGATAATATTGAAAGTAATAATATTTGGTAATTTGTTAGAATCTCTTTGATTAGACCAGATACAATGTAACTACATTCTACCTTCCTAAGTTCCAAGATGCTTTGTGATATTTGTGTGTAATATAGTACCAGAAATGTAGCCTATATTTAATCAACGCTTACTGATTTATGGATGTCAACCCAGTGATTTCTTTACTTACTAGTTGCATCTATTATCTACCACCTTTGTTAATGGGTAAGAACTTTTTTTTACTATGAAATTTTTAGTGGAAATAGGCAGTCATTTTTTTTTAGTATTATATGATAAAATGGAAATGCAAAATTCTAAAGCTTTATAATCCATATTGAGTTCAGCTTCACTTGCTTGCTTTGTGGGTTACAAAAACCTAAACTTATAAGTTGTACATGGGAGGATTTCCATATTTCTATTATAATCTTTTACATAATTAATACATGAACATATTCTCATTATAAAGTTGAATCAGTTGAAAAGTTTATCTTCACCATTGCTTCGGCACTCTCTCTCTGACCCCGTTTGCCTCCCAAATGAATAGCATGACGAGTTTGTTTTATCCCTCCAAAACCTTTCCCAGGCATTTATGCAAAACCATTCACAAACATATTTTCACAAATATGATCAGACGTTATACATTTTTGCAACTTTATTTAAAAATTTTTACAGGGAATTGTGCATCTCACATGTTAGTATATAAACTTATAGTATTTCATGGTATGGGTGTAGCATAATTTAGTTGGCTTTCTGTTGGTAAGCATTTGGATGATTGCCTATTTTGCTCTTAAAACAATGCTCCATGAAAATTCCTGTTCATGCTTTTTTTATGCAGATGTACAATTTTTTTTTTTTTTTTAAAAGATAGAATTTAAGTGAAACTACTGGCCCAAAGGATATTAAACATTTTTAGTTTGCATAAAGTCTGCCAGCTTGGGAGTGCCATTCTGTTTTCTCCCCACCCTGGTTCTCCAGTATATCTGAAATAATTTTTGACCTCTCCCTAAAATCTTTGCCTTGCAATCACATTCCTAGTATAGTATGGGCTTAGCAAAGTTCTATGATGTTGGAAGGGCTCTGGAGAGAGCATCTAGAGTCATCACATCGTGGAACTCTGCCATCTCCATCCTTTTCTGGATACATAAATGGATTTATAAGGCCTGAAGAAAATCAGGTCCACTGCTCAACATAACAAATTTTATACTCTTTCCTTTTCTTCTCTTGGAACTTGCTATGGGTTTCAAATGTAAGGAAGGTAATTTCTTTTTTCTGATTTTTTTTTTTTGAGCAAAAAAATGATTTCTTTACATCTGGCTATAGATATGGATAATATACATATAGAAAAACTTGCCTTCTTTAAACAGTGAATATATATTTCTTTCAAATGCCATGAATCACTTTTGTCTAAAATCATTTTTTAAGACAACAAAAAAATTTAAAAATTCTGAAACATAGAAATTATTCAGATTACATCTTCATCTCTCAAAGCTGAATTTTGTTAGGTCAATGCTAAAGAAAAAGAAAGAAGCAGACACTGTTTATGTCTGTATATTTGTTGAAGTTGAAACGTAATAAGCCTTTATGTATTATGTAACATAGCCTTAAAATATATATTTTTAAATATTTGTTAAAAATAGGAAAGAAGTTCTAAAGAAAAAAAATAGGGATACTTTAACATAAATATCTAAGTCCTTGATAAATTAAGAAGGCGAAAGGTAAATGAGGTGTAACTGTTCTTGAATAATTTGGGCTCCTTAGGGTACACACTATAAAGCAACTTACTTCTTTTTTCATACTCCCTTCAAATTCAGTTTGGTGTTTCCTCAGTGTTGAATGATATCTCAAGCAGGTCACTCAGCCACAGGAGCAGTCACAATTCAATAAGTTAAGCATCCAGTCCAATGCAATAATCAGAACTCCAAGTTTCATTTAAATGAGAACTTTCTCTCCTTCCCCAGAAGCCAGGCAGGAGGTGGTGTCACCCAATACAGCTTCTCTCTGTTGGGGTCTTTTTGCCTCTCCAGCTAGTTCCCTTGAGTGGGGACTTTTAAAATTTCCCCAGTATGCCCCTTTTCTGGGAACAACCTGATTCTTGAGAAACTCAGGCATCCTTTCCCTATTCCTTGGAAGTACAGTTTGTGCCCAGAACTCTGATTTCTCTTTACTTCTAAAAAGAGACAACTCCAGTCTTTAGAAATCTTGAAGGGAACATCAGACACCAACTTCTCTAGAGGACTTGCTGTGGTTCTCTCATAGCCCTTCTCACCTGATTGAGGTGATGGAGAAACCTTTCCTCATAGTTAGTGATAGGTAAAGGGAGGTGGGGGGACACAGTGATTTAACAGTTTCTCCAGGTTTTGTATCCATTAAACTTGTAGTCATTTGGCTTGAGATGAAGGAATACAAATGCATCTTGTCTTTCAACTCTTCAGCACATCATCTTTCACCATTGAAAGTATATGAAAACCAGGGAATCCCCTACCTTTTGAGGGGCATGAGGCTGATACAGTTTTGAAGTCTTTAAAAAAATCCAAAATAACAAATAAATATTAGGAATGAATGTGAATTTTTATTTAGAAGATAAATAGAAATCAGAACTATTTACAAATTTTGGAAATCTCACAAATATCATAACCTTACAAAATAAAAAACAGTATCAGTTAACTGCCTGACGTACCTCTAAAGCCATATAACTTTTGGCTGTCTATTCTTTGATTGCCTCTTCGTATTCCAGTGATTTAGAAATATGATTTTCTTTTTTTAAAAAAAACTTTTGTTTTACTTTCAGAGGCACATGTGCAAGAAATGTGATTTTTCAATACACATGATAAGTATTACAGTTTTTGCCCTGGCATTGCATTTTGCTTTGGTTTATTACATTTTTTATTGTTAGTTTAGAAGTTCTTTCTGCCTTTATGCATCTCTACTGGAACTGCCATATAAATTTTGGGGATTCTTGTAAAATTCTTACAAATTCTTGTAACATGCAAAAATTACTATTACATTTTTTTCCATATATGAGTTATAGAATCTCAGGGTGTTTCAAGTTTTCTGGTTCAGTAACTAATATTAAATGCTCTTTTAATTCACATTATTTATTGTCTAGGGAGAGCCCTGTGCAGGAGAAGAGGCCCTGACGCTTAATCTTCATTAATTTGCAGTAAATCCACAGGACCTGGTGATGTTGGAAGAACTGGCTTTATAATCTCTTGAAATTTATCATCTAGGCCATCCAGCCCCTCGAATTGGCATGCAAGGATGCTTGCTACCTAACCTATTGTTCTTAGTCTTAAGACAAGTATTTAGGACCTCGATTGAAATTGAGACTTTAAGTGGTTTTATATAATAATATATGGGATATGAATAAGATGATTATGTTAGTTTAAAAAACTAAATGAGACTCTATGCTCTATGGACAGAGAACAAATATTGCATCTGTTAAACTATGAAACTTACACGACATTGTAAGGGCTGCAATCTCTGACAATGCAATAAACATACAAAGTCATTATAAAGAGGTATTAGAAAAGATGAATCACTCAAACACTGACTACTCTTCCCAATAATGGTAGGGACAAAGAGGAAATAAAAATTAGCAATTACGGGCCAGGCGCGGTGGCTCACGCCTGTAATCCCAGCACTTTGTGAGGCCGAGGTGGGCGGATCATGAGGTCAAGAGATCGAGAGATCGAGACCACCATGACCAACATGGTGAAATCCCGTTTCTACTAAAAAATACAAAAATATTAGCTGGGTATGGCGGTGCGTGCCTGTAGTCCCAGCTACTCCAGAGGCTGAGGCAGGAGAATTGCTCGAAACCGGAAAACGGAAGTTGCAGTGAGCCGGGATCACACCATTGTGAGACTCTGTCTCAAAAAAAAAAAAAAAAAAAAAAAAAAAATTAGCAATTACTCAGGAAAGAGTATTAATAAAGGCACTACCTATAAAGGTCTATGGAATGGTGTTAAAGTTGTAACTAGAGATAAATTTAATACATTAAAATTTTATTGTTAAACAAAAACAGTCAAAACAAATAGTAGAAGCATTAACCCTAAAATGTAAAAAGGAGAATAATATGTATAAAAAACACAGAAGCTGAGAATACATTTGTATTCAGTAATTAGAAGTCAATTAAAAGTAGGAATCATGAATAAATCCTGAATCAGTAGGCATTGCCTCCTTGAGGTTTTGCTTTGTTTTCTAATTGTGAATCAGATTTGAGACTTAGGCACTTTAGAGAATAGTGTAATGGAGCATCCATTAGCCTATTTATATATGAATACTGGTTCAGACAAGACTGAACTCAACGTTAGAAGAAACTAGCAGGTGATATGCCACTATTTTGAATTATTTTATTGGACATTTCCCATTCATGACTTGGTGAGCCTGGTGCATATTTCTGTACCTATAGCTAATACAATAGATTTATAACTTCACTATGCTTGGCTTACTTTATACCTAAGTGTATATGAAACTGTGGAATTTTCAGTTAGAAAGGGAAATTTATGAGCCATGAGAAACATGACAAAATTTCTCATGGAAATGTTTGTAATACTTCTTGGTAGCAACTTCAAGTAATAATAAGTTATGAGAATATCGACTGATTTCCTGTGGTTGCAATATCTTTTTTCTGGTGTTTTTATATAAAATTTTATTTAAAATGGATAGAGAGAAGATATAGGCAGAAATATTAGCAATCCTTTGTGTTTTTTTTCATTTTTTTGCTTTGCATAGTATTTTTTTTTAGAATAGGGCACATTAGAAAAAACATAGGTATATAGTCAGTGCATGTATTTATGGGGTACATGAGATATTTGATACGGGCATACAGTGTGTAGTGATCACATCAGGGTAAATGAAGCAATCATCACTTCAAGCATTTATCATTCTTTGTATTATAAACAATTATATTCTTTGGTTATTTTGAAATGTACAACAAATTATTGTTGATGGTAGTCACCCCATTGTGCCATCAGATACTAGATCTTATTCATTTTGTCTACTATATTTTTGTATTCATTAACCATCCCCACTTCCCTCCAGCCCCATCACTACCCTTCCCAGACTCAGGTAACCATCATTCTACCTTTCATCTCCATGCGTTCAATGGTTTTAATTTTTAACTATCACAATAAGGGAGAACATGTGAAGGTTGTCTTTCTGTGCCTCACTTATTTCACTTAACATAATGTCTTCCAGTTCCATCCATGTTGTTGCACATGACAGGATCTCATTCTTTTTGATGGCTGAATAGTACTCCACTGTGTATAAAACCACCTTTTCTTTATTCATTCATCTGTTGATGGACACTTAGGTGGCTTCCAAATCTTGGCCATTGTGAATAGTGCTGCAATTAACATGAGTGTGTAGATGTCTCTTCAATAGACTAATTTGCTTTCTTTTGGGTAGGTGACAAATATTTGCAGGACTAAGTCCTTCCTTCAAGGTAATGGGTTCCTTTCTGGCCCAGGGTATGTATAGAAATGTCATCTGGGAGCTAGAGGCTGGATAGGGAAATGTGGACTCTGCCTTGTGCTCTATCCTACTGTAACTGAGTTGGTATCCCAGTTGCAAGACAAAGTACTCTTTACTCTCCCTTTTCCCCTCAAGTGGAAGGAAGAGTTCTGTCCTGAAGTTGCAAGCTTCACTACCTGGAGTTGGTGAGGGTGATACAAGCACTCCTTTGGCCACCCCAGCTGGTGTCTCGCTAAGTTGTGTGCACTCCAAGTCCACTGGTTCCAAGCCCAGCACAGCACCAAGTGTTGCCCAGGAATTGCAGTCCTTGTGGCCTAGACTGCCTTTCATTTCATTTCAAGTTTATTTAGAACCCCAGAGCACTTTAGCCTGTGGTGGTGAGACTTGCCAAAACTCAAGTTCTGCCACTGGGATGGGCTATTTTCCTCTAGCTAGGGTTAGTTTAAATGCTCCCTCTATGGGCACTGGCTGAGTTCTGACCTGTGCTGCTTTGTGCTGTAACAGGGCAGCGCTGAATGCCAATGCAAAATTCCACAGTCACTGCGCTCTCCCTCGCTCAAGCATACAGATTCTCTCTCTGCATCATGAGGGGCTGCTGCCTGGGGATGGGGGAAGAGTGGTGTAGGCAATTCAAGACTGTCTGTCCTATCCTCTTCAGTGTCTCTTTCCTTAATATGATGATAAAAGCAGGCACTGTGATCACTCATCTGATTTTTGGTTCTTATGAAGGTACTTTTTTTTTGTTTAGATAGTTGTTCAATTTGGGACTCCTTTGGGGGAGATGATTGCTGGAGGCTTCTATTTGACCATCTTGTTCCATCTTCTCCTGCATAATATTTTTAACGCTGTCTTATGATTTTCTAATCTTACACAAAGGTCTTAAGTGGGTTTGTTTGCTCAGAGAAAAAAAGGTGTATCAAATGTAGGTCTTCCATAGTATGATTCATTTAATTTTGAGGACTTTATTGGCTCATTACAAAACATGTTTTCAATAATAATAACAACTTTCTTTTAAATCGAAACACATTATGAAAACAAATAATTTTGTTTAGAGTGTTCAGTAAATATTATTTAACAATGCTCCTCTAATTTCAAAACCCATAAATTACTATTCTCTGAGAAGAGTTTTGAAAAGTTCATATGCATAATTTGTAGAAGTGATAATTGGTACATTCTTTGTGTAGTTGCCAAAATTTCTCCACCAAAATATAGAACTCATTTGATCAAAATTTGCTGACAAAAATAGCCAAAATAACAATGCACAATGTATGACATGAGAAGCTTATTATGATAAATAATATAAGTGTAATGAAAGAAGTTTTTTTAGTGTTTATTCCCAAAAAATTCAGTTTGTATTTAGTGCAGCTAGACATTCTATTACAAAAATGCATAAATTCAATGTTCACTTCTTATTCACTTAGTATCTCATTGGTTTTGCCCACTATTCTATAAATAATCCACAAAATTACATATTCTTTACATCTTCTGTGATAATTAAAACAATATTTACCAGATTTTAATAAATCTAGTATAGTTGTTTCTTCTGTACTCAAAAAAATATTTCTATTTACTTCAAAGAAAGTAAACATCGGAGCTAAGATCAGGTTTCATATGTGAGAATTTGCAGTTTGATTTTTTAACATAACCTCTAAATTTGAAGTACTCCAATTTTAAAAATCAGGATATGAAGAATATTTATCAGAAGATCCTCTTTTTCAGATAGTTGAAAACTTTTGTGTATACATTCAGCATCAGAAATAACATTGATTAATAGACTGATAGCCATTCTTTAATGCCAATACAACATTATTCCTGTAAATTTAGCATTATTTGTTTTACATAAGAAAAAGAAATACAATGGCATATTATGCTTTTAAATTTTCTTGATTTAATGTAGCAAGGCTTTAAAAATAAATCTACAACTCTTTCTTACAAACACGTCGAACTGTGAGAAAGATGAAAGCTAAACAAAGAACAATACTGTTCAATACTGAGTCATAATTTATTAAAAAGGAACTATAAAGCACTACCATCCAGGCACACACTGCTGGATTGCAGATGAGGCTCATTTGAGACTGGGGCTGGGTGAATGTGCTTGCTATGCTGGGCCCAGAGAGCCTCTGAGCACAGCCCTTCATGACAGGGCTCTGTACGGTTGAGTGTGAGTGAATCCCTTCCTGCAAGCCATGGACGGCAGATCACAGTGGAAAAAAAACTTACTTGATCCGGATGGCAGAATTAGAGATAGCATAGTGTCATGGGTTGACACCCTCTCCTCCCAATACCTAACCAAAACAAAACCCCAAAGTCAAAAATTCAGTAATGGCTTAACAAGAAAAAACATAACTTCTTTTCATAAAATTTGGAAAGTGATGACTTGATAGAGAGGAAAAAGAATCTTCTGGTAAAATATCACTCATGTACCCAAAATTGGCCAATGGTTTCCCATTTTCCTCAAAGTCCAAGTCCTTAAAATGCCTTCCAGGGCTCTCTATGACCTGGCTCCCAATTCTGTGACTTCATCCCCTATCATTCTCCTGATTCACTCCTCACCAGTTGTGTTGACCTCCTCGCTGTGCCTCTAATATGCCAATCACTTTTCCATTGAGGGCCTTTCCATCTGTATTTCCTCTGTCAACAGTTCTTCCCTGACAATGTATAGTGCTCATTCCTCATTTTCTTTAGGTCTATACTCAAAAGTCACCTTACCAGAAGTCCTTTCAGACTACCCTGTCCCAAACATCAGACCCTAGTAGTCTCTGTGATGCTTACTGTGATGGTTAATATTGAGTGTCAACCTGATTGGATTGAAGGAAGCAAAGTATGTTCCTGGGTGTGTCTTTGAGGGTGTTGCCAGAGATTAACACTTGAGTCATGAATTGGGAGAGGCAGACCCACCTTCAATCTGGGTGGACACCATCTAATCAGCTGCCAGAGTGCTTAGAATAAAGCAGGCAGAAGAACGTGGAAGAGCAGATTTGCTGAGTCTTCTGAGCTTCATCCTTTTCCTGTTCTGGATGCTTCCTATACTCAAACATCAGACTCCAAGTTCCTCAGCTTTTGGCCTTTTGAACCTACACCAGTGGTTTGCCATGGGCTCTCGAGCTTTTAGCCACAGACTGAAAGCTGAACTGCCCACTTCCTTACTTTTGAGGTTTTGGGTCTCAGACTGGCTTCCTTGTACCTCAGCTTGCAGACAGCCTATTGTGGGACCTTGTGATTGTGTGGGTCAATACTCTTTAATAAACTCCCCTTCATATATACTTCTATCCTATTAGTTCTGTCCCTCCAGAGAACCCTGACTAATACACTTACTTATTTCATTTTTCATCATAACACTTATACAACTTGGCTTATATAAATCTGTTTTGTTATTCATTCATTATTATGTCAACAATAGGGATATTCATAAGTGTTGAATAAGTAAATTCTAGTGTGGCATAGAGTTCTAGCTGTGGTCACATCCTGCAGAAGCAATATTCTGTTAATATTGTGAGGTCGCAGAGTCATGGCATTCTCACTTGCATCTTCCATGGAGAGAGAAGTGGAATGATGAGGTACCCTTGGAAGGTCAAGAGAAAAATTTAGTAAACACGTTTGAGTGCATAGACTCTTGCTGCATGATCCCACTGTATAAGAATTTGCTCATTTCCAGAGCTTCATACCAAGATGGGTAGAGCAGAAGCCTACCTGTATGATAAAGGAGTGATGAATATACCCCCGGCTGCATGCAGGGGGGCCTGCCACAGTATCTTTAACAGTGTTTCAGAAAGGAAGTATGTGGCTTCATTTAAGTATTCCCTTTCTTCTCCTTCGTAGCCTCAGTATACAGAAAATGGAAAGAGAGTAATATACAACTTTCAAAGTTAGACCCAAAATGTCCTGCCAGAGATGGCAAGGATGGCAATCAAACAGATTTTACTATACAATATCCAAGTTAGAAATGAACAAGATATAGAAATATGACCAATATTGAGAAATATTCCTCAATAGATATATAGATCTGTTGAGGAATATGTGAGGAGTGAATGTAGACATTGATTTTTCGCCTTACTTTTCTTCCAGTTAAGCACTCTCTACCTGTGAACTTGTAGTCAAACTAATTCAGAGTTCCTCAGATCGGCGTTCTGTTACAGAAGGGGTTTAGATTCAACTTCCAAGTGAGTGATGGAGACCCTCTAGGCTGAGCTCCAAGGTGTGGCTTGGTAGTGACAGCCTTGAGGCTGAGCAGAGGGGCAGGTTGGCCTCCTGCCTCTTAAGGCTCATATCTAGCTGGTGAGATCTCCTTTAATG
This sequence comes from Aotus nancymaae, assembly GCF_030222135.1. Classification (NCBI taxonomy): domain Eukaryota; kingdom Metazoa; phylum Chordata; class Mammalia; order Primates; family Aotidae; genus Aotus; species Aotus nancymaae. The sequence goes on from NW_026988413.1 coordinate 40,179,827, forward strand.
TCATGCTGTTGTTTTATTTCCTATTAATATTTGAATTCATGATTTTACACATTTTTAAAATGAATATAATATGCCATATTCCTTATCTATATGTAGGTCAATCAATAGATATATATAAATAGACATTTAAAAAACAGTTAAGTTTTTTATATGAGTTATTAAATAAAGTATATTTTAAAACTTAATAAAATGCCATATTCCTCATCTGTATGTATGTGTGTAAGAAGAAAAATCAATGTTCACATTTCTTCACATATATTTTACAGGCAGCTTATTTATTTGGCCACTGTATTAACACTGAGATAATTACTGTCTGTCACCACCTAAAATTAAACTAACAAAAGTTATAGAAAATAAATTCAACATTCAATCAATGCCTTTTCAGCATCTATTGTGTATCAAATACTTTGAAATATACCTTGTTTAACTTTCTCAACAATTTGGTGGAGCAGGTCTTGTCTCTGTTTATAGCTGGAGAAATTGAGGCTAAGAGAAGTTAGGTGACTCATACTTTGCACTCAAATCTCTTTGTTTCAATTTTACTCTATAGAAGTGCCATATAATGACCCAGAAAAAAAATAGACTGCAATGTTTCTCAGTCCTGTCTGTTGAAAAATTATTGGTACCAAGGGAACTTTGCACAAATATTATTACCTTGACCACATCACACAGAGCCCAATGTAATTGGTTGGGTAGGGAAGGGGACAGAGTAAGCTAAGTTTTTTTGAGATGGAATCTTGCTCTTGTAGCTCAGGCTGGTGTGCAATGGCATGATTTCAGCTCACTGCAACCTCCACTTCCCGTGTTCAAGCAATTCTCCTGCCTCAGCCTACCAAGTCTCTGAGATTACAAGTGCCCACCACCACGCCCAGCTAACTTTTTGTATTTTTAGTAGAGATGGGGTTTGACCATTTTGGCCAGGCTGGTCTCAAACTCCTGACCTTGTGATTTGGCCACCTAAGCCTTCCAGAGTGCTGAGATTACAGGCTTAAGCCATTGTGCCTGGCTGGAAGCTAATTTTTAAAAACTCTCCCCAGCTAACTTTTTGTATTTTTAGTAGAGATGGGGTTTGACCATTTTGGCCAGGCTGGTCTCAAACTCCTGACCTTGTGATTTGGCCACCTAAGCCTTCCAGAGTGCTGAGATTACAGGCTTAAGCCATTGTGCCTGGCTGGAAGCTAATTTTTAAAAACTCTCTTGATAACTTTGGGAGGCTGAGGCGGGTGGATCATGAGGTCAAGAGATCAAGACCATCCTGGTCAACATGGTGAAACCACGTCTCTACTAAAAATACAAAAAATTAGCTGGGCATGGTGGCGCGTGCCTGTAATCCCAGCTACTCAGGAGGCTGAGACAGGAGAATTGCCTGAACCCAAGAGGCGGAGGTTGCGGTGAACCGAGATCGCGCCATTGGACTCCAGCCTGGGTAACGAGAGACTCCGTCTCAAAAAAAAAAAAAAAAAAAAACCTCTCTTGATAAGTCATGGCAAAGATCTACTGATCTGTTGTTTCTTAAATTTACTAAGTTCAACTGCTTTCAAAATACATATGGCTTGAATTGTTAGGGGGCTGTATATAGTTAGTTTAGCAGTATCGTAAACACTTCTATTTCCTAGACTGGCGTGATTTACTCAAAGCTGGTAATCATTAGAACTCTGGTATTTCTTTTACTACTTACTCAGTAATATCTGTTTCTGAATTGCTATTTTGGCGCTCCTACATGACTCATTAATTGCTACAATAATACCCCAGAAACAAATTTTAACACATCATATTAATAATTTTAACTTAAATCAGAAATATTTGTTCTAAATTTTTAAGGATCAGATAAAGAAAGTGATCATTTAAACCCCATCTAGCACTAGAGTTTAGTTCTTTACAGCAAATGTGGAGGTTAGGGAAATCTCCAGAGGTTAGTAATACATGAGATTTGGGCAGTTAGAGCCAAATCCCTGGTAATAAAAACAGGGATCAGGGCATGTGTACTGTGTTGTGGCAAGTTTCATCACTGAAGGAGTGAAGGGTTATAGAGGAATTATTTCAAGCTTCCTGAATGCTCCAGGATCAAGGACAAGCCAGAACAAAGTCACACTCTTTAAGTTATACTGAGTGAGACTTTTTAGCCAATCAGAAGCTGTTCATAGAACATTTGTAGAATTAGATGAGAGGAAGCCTCATAAATCATTTAATATTCTCTCTTTACAGATGAGAAAAATGAGGATCAGACATGAAAAGTAACTTGCAGTAGGTTTAAACTAGTGTCTAGGGCTCTGGTCTCCAGCTCTGGTCAACTTTTGCTACTCATGCTATGCCAACCCCTAGCATTCTGTTTGTGCCCACCCAATCTTTAATTTGTCCTAGTAGTTATGGTTTGTTGTTGTTTTTTTTTTCCTTCTTCTTAAATTGATTTCTTCACTTACTGATTCCTTGGGTATTAAAACCCAAGTCACGCCCACTGAGGAGCCAGTGGGCTTATTCATATATGAATAAGAATATGGCCATGAACTGATTGGCCAAATCTACTCTGACCCCAGCTCCCTAGGTGAATGACCTTGTTGGGGTTTACTCACACTCTTTCAGGGAGGCCAACATCACCTCAGCTATTTCAAAACAGATCTAAAGTTCCAGGACAGGGAATGGCTGATTCTTCAGGTGTGTTTCTGTGTGCACAACTTGTCCTTCCAACAACCTCCTTGTGAGTTTCTGGAATGTGAGGACTGCTTTTGTCTGAAGAAACCACTGCCTACATATTTTTATTATACACACATGAAAAAATTGTTACAAGAGGTACTGCTGTAACAAGCAATATAAAGTCTTGGACTGTTTCCTAGTTATCTATCTGTACTTTATCCACATGACTGAGAAGAGTGATACAATTTGGAGAGCCTGCTTGTGAGCAAAGTAGAATAAATGAATTAACAAATAAGTAGACTGAAGAGTAGGAATTAAACTATAAGCCAAATACTTCCCATAATGGGACCCTTTCAGCTGCATAACTTTCTTTGCAAATATCCCTTTTTTTCCTAACCACTTGTACTTTCTCATTTTTAACACTCTCAGCCTTACTTAAACCCAGATTGCTTCCTTTCTCTTCTCTTTCTTCCCACTCCCCAATTTCCTCATTTTTCTCTTTGACTTTTCTAACTAAAGAGTAATTTTGGTCACTGAATCATGCTAATGCTGTGTTATTATCAATTAGCAATCCATAGGTAGTATGGATTTTCACTTATTTTGGACATTTTGTCAAACTTCTTTATAGTGGTATCTGATTTTTTAATAAGATTAAGAATAAATGTAGAAAAAGAATGTGTGTTTGTGTGTGTGTGTGTGAGAGAGAGAGATACTAGAAAAAAACTTTTGAATTATCATATGTATTAAAATGTATGTAATTGTATAATGCCTTTTTTGGTTTGTACTAAACTTTCTGGTTACATTTTAATGTGAGTAAGTGGTGATTTCCTTAAATTTCTCCCACCTTGTTCTCAGTTTCTATTACATAAAATTCTTTATTCTAACATGTGTTAGGAAGAGAGGTAGAATAGTCATGCTGGCCTCATAAATGCCTGGCCCCAAGTGACAGGTGCCATTTCCATTTCTGACCATTGGCTATAATTGGTCAAATGGACCTGCCCTAACTCTAAGAGAGACCAGGGGATGTAGGGAGCAACAGTCTCTGCCACAGTCAGAGTAGCTGAAAAAACACAGGCCTTAGAGTCCAACTAATCTCTGTGTTCTTTTCACCTCAAACTCAGTAGAGGAAACAACACTTTTTATTTCCCATCAGAAATCATGCTCTAGTCAGCCATGTTTCCAAACGTATTTATAATTATGTTATATCACCTAGTTTTAAATGAATTTTTTTTGATGTTGGAGAACATATAAGCCCTTGGTGTATTGCTGTTATTTTAGTTGACAGCAATTGTTCTATTTCAATAAATAGAATAGAATGGTGTTTTATTTTAAAAAATACAAGAAAACATCAGAAAGAAAGGGAGGAGAGGCATTTATTTTGTAATTTATTGTGTTCTTTTTAAGTTGAAGAAAATATGCATGTAGATCAACACATGTGTCCTAAGTGTACAATTCAATGAACCTTCATAAACTGACCACACTTCTGTAACCTACCTTCCCCAGATCAAGAAATAAAACATAATCAACAACTCAGAATACTCTTATAATTTATGACTTGCTACGGGTCACCACTATCCTGCCTTTCAACACCATAAATGAATTTATATTTTATATAAATGGTATCCTACAGTATGTATTTTTGTGTGTGTGCCAAGCTTCTTTCATCAGCATGATGTTGAATTTTATGGTATTGTGTTATGCTGTTAAGTTGTTCATTTTTAATGCTATAGTATTCCACTGTGTAAATATAGTGACACTAAGTTTTTAAGTCAACATTAATGTTTGTAGGTTTGGGTTTATTTTTGATGATCAATCTCTATTGGCTAGGAAGTTAGAAAATATTTTCAAACTCAATTGACGCCATCCCTCTCCTGATCAGTTTTTCTTGAGGTCTTATTCTTGCCCATTATATTCACTTCTGACTGCTCCTTTTTGTACCTTACAGTTACTAAATTTCCGTAAGAGCTTTGCTGGCTCTGAGGCAAATTCAATCACAGTTCCTTTCTTGCTTTTCTTGCTCATTCTTTCTTGAATTCCTTTGCTATTATATATATTATATACATAATATATATTATGGAAATTATGTATATATAAAACGTTCATATGTGTTACATATATATGCTATGTGTAGTAACACACACAAATTCTTTTCCTCTATTTTATATATATATATACACACACACACACATACACACACACATATGTTATGGACATTATATGTAATAGCAGAGGAAAAGAGAAAAAGCATTTTTCATGCTTATTTCATATAACAGTTCTTTCTAACATTTTCACACTGGAGTAAACTAAAGGATTTGGAGGCATCTGTGTGGGACCTGTTGAGAAAACATGTATACTTTATCCATATCATTATGATAAACACACAAATATTAATGAAAATATTAAATATTTAAATGGTCAAATCTTTGCAGTTTTTAAAATGAGACTTGAATACACTTTCCTGACCTTTTTTCCCTCTGGGTATCATATTTTTGTGCATGCAATGGTTAAATACTTCCTAGTCAAGTCTTATTAATGATGATCGCTGCAAGGTCTTAACAGTCCTCATTGATAAGACACTTGTTTGCATAAGTTATAAAAAATTAAAGCCATTAACATATTCTAATAGTTAAAGTGTATTTGAAAACTTTAGCGGCTTCTGCCTGTTTTTCAAAAACAACTGTAAAATTAAAATTTCCCTTGCTAAAAAGAATATATCTTTGAATCCAATAAATTTTCTTAATACCAAGTATTTAAAAATAATGACATTTTAATTTGGGGACAGGTCTGTGTGTTAGAGGAGCTACTATGAAGCCAGTTTAGATGAGAAAACAAAAATATTCAATATTTGTAATGCTAGAATGTGGGGACCACTGCTTGGAACTACCTCTTTCCCAGCATCCACCTGAGCTTTCTGTCTCTTCCTTCCCCACTCTCATCCCTCCCCAACCAGCCTCACCTTAAGCTGTTTGAACATCTTGAACACCAGCTCCTTTGGCAGTCCCATGGACTCTGTAGTAAGTTGAATAGGGGCCCTCAAAAAATATGCCTGTATCCTAATTACCAGAATCTGTGACTATTATCTTACTTGGAAAAAGGAACTTTGCAGATACAATTACATTAAGGATCTTGAGATGAGGAGATCATCCTGGATTATCCATGTGGCTCTAAATCCGCTGACAAGTTCCTTATAAGAAATACACAGGGAAGACTGCTTAGACACTTCAGGGTATTATAACAGAGTATCATAGACTGGGTGGCTTGTAAACAATAGAAAGTCATTTCTCACAGCTCTGGAGGTTGGAAGTCTGAGATGAGGGTGCCACCATGGTCAGATTCTGGTGTGACCCACTTCCAGGTTGTAGGCTGCCAACCTTTTGTTGTTTCCTCACATGACTGCAAAAAGAGCAAGGTAGATTTCTGGCCTCTTCTTTTAAGGGCACTAATCTCATTCAGGAGGGCTCCACTCATCCCAAATTCCCTATCTCCATATACCATCACATTGGGATTAGGGTTTTAACGTATATGAATATGGACACACACATTGAGTCCATAATAGCAGATTTGACAGAAGCAGATGAGGTGATACAGCCTCGGAGGCAGAGACTGGAGTAATGCAGCCATAAGGCCACAAGTCAAACAATGCCAACAGCCTCCAGAAACCAGAAGAGACAAGGAAAGACTGTCTCCTAGAGCTTCCATAAGGAATGTAACCCCTGCTGACACCTTGATTTTAGACTTTTGGACTCTAGTACTTCAAGAGAATAATTGTTTTGTTCTTTTAAGTCACTAAGTTTTTGGAATTTGTTGCAATAGCCACAGGAAACTAATATGGGACCCTTGCCTACAATGGGTAATAGGCATTTGGGAGCTGGCTGTTGCATCCCACCTAGGCAAAGTGGCGAGAGTGACCATCTTGGGGTTCCCTACCTGTGTGGCCCGTGGCATACCTCAGGCTAGCCTCCGAGGAGCCCCAGATGAGGTTCTGCCACTCTGACCTTGCTGTCCCAGGGCTGAGGGTCTCAGGATGTTATAGCACAGTAGCTCAGCCCCTGTGGTCACACTATCCTGGGGGTATCACCTAGGGCTGCTGTTAGCAGTAAGCTCATCCTCTGCTTGTGATTTCTTCTCTTAGGGTTACTAACTCTGTGTTGAAAAGACAAACTATTATATGTAAAAAATATTCATAGTTTTGGTTAGAAAAATATCAGTTTATCTTAGTAGTAGGAAAATCACTCATCAGAAAATATTTCCAATTTTATTTTAGTTTTTATTAAAAGCATTCCTTGAATAGAATACAAAAGACACTTGAGAGGTGCTGTGTAAGCAGAAATCCTTACTGCTTTCTTTAGTTGGGTTTGGAATTATCCTAAATTCATGCATTGATCTGTTTGAGCTTCATTTGAATTAAATCTCAAACATATTCCTTATTGAGCTATAACAGAATTTGTGAGAAGTTTCCTTCAACCCACTTCAGGTCCCACTTTGCTCTTTTCAGTTCCTTCCTCTGCACATATGTGGCCTTACTCAGTGAATACTTCCCCTGCCTCTTTGTGTCGACTTTGCTGAGCATTACTTCATTTCTGTTTCCTATAATCCTACTGAAACAATTAACAGGACGTGTAAAAGACATTTGAAGAAATATCTTATTTGGTTCAGAGAGACCATACTGACCATCGAAGAGGGCGCTTTTTGTGATCATGCAGTAATCTGAGTTACTGGGAGATGGATTTAAATTGTTATTTATTTTCCTGTAACAGCTGCTCCTAAGTGCCCTGTTCTGTCAAAACAGTTCAGTGGAGACCATATCGGCCATGCGTGCTTGCTCACGGCTGTAATCCCAGCACTTTGAGAAGCCGAGGTAGGTGGATCATGAGGTTTGGGAGCTCAAGGCAAGCCTGGCCAACATGGTAAAACCCCGTCTCTACTAAAAATAGAAAAAAAATTAGCCAGATGTGGTGTCAGGCGCCTGTAATCCCAGCTACTCAGGAGGCTGAGGCAGGAGAATCACTTGAACCTGGGAGGTACAGTTGCAGTGAGCTAAGATCATGCCACTGCACTCTGTCCTGGGCAACAGAGCAAGACTCCGTCTCAAAAACAAACAAGCAAGCAAACAAACAAACAAACTACTCAGTAGAGACCATATTGCATAACAATGTTTCCTCAAAGCATTTGCAAAGTGTGTATCCCTTGAGCATTTTTATGTATTTTATGAGGGAGAATGACCTCACCCATGGAGTATAAATTGGGCTTTGCAGTGATATTCTACAATCTGCATATGATGCCACATCCATGCACAACTGTGTCTATTCCTAGCCTCAGTTGATAATCCAAGGGATCGGGACAAGGGTTTTACCCAGGATAACCTGTGGCCATAATTTACTGAAAAAACTTACAAGGAAAATACCAAAATAGACAATTTGATAATTTAAAATTAGCGATTGATCAGCTTTTAGAGTTCTTGAACTCTAATGATAAGCTTACAGATTCCACAGTTGTTGGGGCAGAGGGAGAGAGACAAAAGGCGGGTTCCCTTCTTCTAGTCCAGAGCATGGTAATAAACAATACACAGGCAGAGCATGAGCAGTGACCACACTCACTTCTAGAAACTTCCTGGGTTGCTGGCAGAAGTGACAGCAGCCATAGCAGCAGCACAGAGAACATTCGTTTCTGGAACTGCAGCTTATGAATAGTGCTGATGGAGTCCTTTCAAGGAATACTGTCTGCGTTGTAGCTGAGAAGTCCGAAGGCTGACCTTTCAGATATAAGTAAATGCCTTAGGTAGTTTCTTGGCCAAGAATTAGATTCTGGAGGAAGATGAAACTCTGTTAATCTAGGCAGGTAGGATTCATTTTCCTTTGGCAAATTGATGTGGCACATAATGTGACCAAAGCTCTAAGCAATATCATTGCTCCATTTTGTAGATGGGAAAACAAGGCACAAAGAGATTCAATACCTTGTACAAGATCACAGTTCATACGTGGCAGACTCAGACTCAAACTCAGGCAATCTGGCTAGACACTCTGTTTGATATTATTAGATTAGCATTTAAGTCCAGTAAAGATAGTAGAAAAACTGCTTTGCTTTTATTCAAATCATTGCTCTAAGAAACGGAATAAATTGTATATGAGATATTTACATGTCAAGATGAGCTAGTGTCATAGGATGATGGGAGGGTATCTCTGGCATTTTACAACAGACCAGGGTCAGTTAATAATGTCTAGCATTCTGCCTTGGAAAAGTTGAAATTGCCTGGGTACACAAGATTGAAATAATATTTATTTTAGCAAAACATTTGGAGTCTGTCACTTTTACACCTTGAGGTTTAAAAAACCTGACATTTTCTTAGTCTTAAATTAGTGTAATCTATTTTAGCACCATCATTCTTCATTTTCTAGTTATATTAGTTTCATTTAAAAGGAAAGTCTTTATTAAGCTAAATGTTTTCACAGTTAGGTTGTTTAACTTAACCAAACTAGTATCCAAGGTGACCCCTAGAACCGACGTTCGGTAGATTATGAAGCTTAGGAAGGTTAAAAACATGTGGTTGATTTTCTTGAGGAATTTTAAAACCTCAACTAATATCATTTTCAATTAAGTTTTGGAACATATACAAAATTTTCTTCGTTGCCATTAATGTGTGCAATGCCAGATTGTGGCTATTGCTGGATCTCTAATATCAATTGATACTTATTTAATATAATATGCTTGAATTTTTCTTCTAAACATAATTATAAATTGTTTATGTCACTATCTTTTCTAGGAGAGTCTAGCTCATAAAAACAGAAAATTTCATGTGTTATATTAAACCCAAGCTAAAGTTTGAAGTTTGCTCTGGAAAAATTATTTAAATGAAGAGAGAAATTGTCAATTAATTAAAAAGTTAATATCTTTTTAAAAACTTGTATTTTATGTTCAGGGATACATGTTCAGGTTTGTTATGTAGGTAAATTGTGTGTCACAGGGGTTTGGTGTACAGATTACGTCACCACCCAGGTAATAAGCATAATATCTGATAGGCAATTTTTTCATCCTTACACTTCTCCCTTCCTCCATCCTCAAGTAGGCCCTGGTATCTGTTGTTCCCTTCTTTGTGTCCATATGTACTCAGTGTTTAGCTTTCACCTATAAGTGAGAACATGCACAATTTCATTTTCTGTTCCTGTGTTAGTTTACTTAGGATAATGGCCTCCAGCTTCATCCATGTTCCTGCAAATGATATAATCTCATTCTCTTTATGAGTATATAGTATTCCATGGTATATATGTACCACATTTTAAAAATTTAGTCTACCATTGATAGGCATCTAGGTTGATTCCATGTCTTTGTTATTGTGAATAGTGCTGCAATGAACATACGTGTTCGTGCAAGTGTCTTTATGGTAGAACGATCTATATTCCTTTGGGTATATACCCAATAATGAGATTACTGGGTTGAATGGTAATTCTGCTTTGAGTTATTTGAGAAATCATCAAACTGGTTTCCATAATGGCTCAACTAATTTATATTCCCACCAGCAGGGTATGGGCATTTCCTTTTCTCTGCAATCGTGCCAGCATCTGTTTTTTTTTTTTTTGACTTTTTAGTAATAACCATTATGACTGGTATGAGATGGTATCTCATTGTAGTTTTGATTTGCATTTCTGTAATGATTAATGGTGGTGAGCATTTTTTCATATGCTTTTTGGTCTCTTGTATGTCTTCTTTGAAAAGTGTCTGTTTATGTCCTTTGCCTAGTTTTTAACTTTTTTTTGTTTGCTTTTTCCTTGTTGATTTGTTTATCATCCTTATAGATTCTGGATATTAGATCTTTGTTAGATGCATAGTTTGCAAGTACTTTCTCCCATTCTCTCTGTTTACTCTGCTGATAGTTTCTTTTGTTTTGCAGAAGGTCTTTAGTTTAATTAGGTCCCATTTACCCATTTTAGTTTTTGTTGCAATTGCTTTTGGCATCTTTGTCATAAAATATTTGCCACCAGGCCTGCCTTGCAAGATGTCTCAAAAGGAGTGCTAAATATAGAAAGATTGTTACCAGCAACTACAAAAACACACTTCAGTACATGGACCAGTGACGCTATAAAGCAACCACATGAACAAATCTGCATAATAACTAGATAACAACATGTTGACAGGATCAAATCTGCATATATAAATGCTAGCCTTGAATATAAATGGGCTAAATGCCCAATTAAAACTCACAGAGTGGGAAGCTGGATAAAGAAGCAAGACTCATTATTATGCTATCTTCAAGAGACCCATCTTACATGCAATGACATCTATAGGCTCAAAGTAAAGGGATGGAGGAAAATCTACCAAGCAAACAGAAAACAGAAATAAGGAGGAGTTGCAATATCTAATTTCAGACAAAGCAGACTTTAAGCCAACAAAGATTACAAGAGACACAGAAGGGCATTACATAATGGCAAAAGGCTCAGTTCAACTAGCAGACCTAACAATCCTAAATATCTATGTACCCAACACAAGGGCACCCAGATTCATAAAGCAAACCATAATAGTGGGAGAATTTCAACACCCCACTGACAATATTAGACCATTGAGGCAGAAAACTAACAAAGATATTCAGGACCTAAAGTTGATACTTGACCAAATGGATCTACCAGATATCAACAGAACTCTCCACCCAAAAACAATTGAATATACATTCTTCTCATCTGCACATGGCACATACTCTAAAATCAACCACATAATAGACTTAAAACAATCCTCAGCAAATTCAAAAAAACTGAAATTATACCAACCACACTCTTAGACCACAGAGCAATAAAAATAAAAATCAAGACAGAATATCACTCAAAACCACATAATTACATGGAAATAAAACAACCTGTTCTTAAATGACTTTAGGGTAAATAATGAAATTAGGGAATAAATCAAGAAATTTTTTGAAATTAATGAAAGCAGAGATACACCATATCAGAATCTCTGGGACATAGCTAAAGCAGTGTTAAGAGGGAAGTTTATAGCACTAAATGCCCACAACAAAAAGAAAGATCTCAAATTAAGAACTTAACATCACAAACCAACCCCCCAGCTAGCAGAAGATAAGAAATAACCAAAATCGGAGCTGAACTCAAGGAAGTTGAGATGCAAAAAACCGTACAAAAGACCAATGAATCCAGGAGTTGAATCTTTGAAAGAATTAATGATAGATCACTAGCTAGGCTAGTTAAAAAAGAGAGAAGTTCCAAATAAACACAATCAGAAATGACAAAGGGAACATTACCACTGACTCCACAGAAATACAAAAACTATCAGAAACTACTATCAACACCTTTATGCACTCAAGCTAGAAAACCTAAAAGAAATTGATAAATTCCTGGAAATATACAGCCTCCCAAGATTGAACCAGGAAGAAACATAATCCTTGAACAGAGAATATCTCTTGTAAAGATTTCTTCAAAATCTCAAACTCTAGTCCTCATTATTTCAAGAATTCCAGGCATGTCTTACCAGGAATGTCCCCCTGGAGATGATATTGTCATTTTGAAGAAACATTTCCCAAAAAGAACTCATCATCTTCCTCTTTCAAATCCTGTTCCTCCCTAGCCTGTGCTCTCCATATGCTCATCCATTACTGAAACTAGAAACTGCAGAATTGTCATTGACTCATATTTTGGCTTTGCTTGCTAAGATAAATTGAAAATGGGGTTGCTAAGTTATTTTTTAACATATTATTTTCAAATAACTCCAAACTTACAGAAAATTTGCAATATGTGCTAATATTTTTGCATATGCCCTTCACCCAAATTGGTTGCCAAATTTTAACATTTTCTCATATTTGCTTTGCTTTAGGATTCTCTTTATATATATATGTGTGTGTGTATATATATATATGTATAAATACATATGTAGCGCATATATATGTACATATACACAAACACACATAGATACCAACTCAAGACCAACCAATTATATATATATTTAATATATAATATTTATGTATTTTGTTCAGTTTTGTTTGAAAGTAAGTTACAAAGCTCATGCTTTTTCCTTAAATACTGTATTACTTTCCAAGAATAAAAACATTTTCCTATGAAATCACAGTAAAATTTTCAAAACCATAAAAATTGATATTATACTATTATCTAATTCAGAAGATTTATTCAGTTTATTCTAATTGTCTCTGACATCTTTTATAGCGTATATTTTACAGGTCTACAAGGCAATGAAGAATCACAGTTGCATTTACTTTTCAAATCTCTTTGGTCTTCCTTGATCTGGGGTGGTTCTTTGACCTTTCTTTGTATTTTATAACATTTTTTTTAACAATATAGTCCATTGATTTTATAGAATGATTTTCAAGACGAGTTTCAGCTTATGCATTGTTGTCAGGAATGTAACAGAAGTAATGTAGTGTCCTTCTCAGTGTGTCACATCAGGCGGCTTATGATGTCAGTTTGTCTCATTACTGATTATGTCACCTTTGATCACTTTAAGTAATATGTTGACCTTTTTCCCTCTCATTTACTTCTTCACTTGCCATGAACACCTGGGTGTTTAACTCTGAAATTCTACCAAATTCAGACATCCTTCATTCCTTTGGGCTTTGCCCAGACACTAGTTTCACAACTGTGCCTCACTTACAAACTTTTCTTCCACATACTTGCCAAATTTGCATTTTTGAAATACAAATTTGGGCATGAATTTTACACACCTTTATTAATTAAGACTTTTAGTTCTACTCAATTCCTTATAGTAGCATTTCCAAACTATCTTATATGGAACACTAGCTTTTCAAAATATCCGTGCAGCTAAAGGGATATTTGGTGAAATAAGTGTTGGGAATTTTATCTTAAGATATCTTGCAGAACCATATACATTAGCACATTGAAGACTATGAGAAGTTTTACAGAAAAAAGTTGAGAGTTTCTCACACTTTCTTAAAAAAAAGAAAACTTTTGTTTGCTAGTCCCCATAAATAACCCAATAAATAAGTGGTTTATGGAGTTAGTATTTTATTTATTTATTTATATATATATATTTTTTATTGCGTTCACCTTTGGGAAACTGTCACTGGATAGTCATACTCTTCAGCTAGACTTACGTGATACACCCCGCCTCCCTTCTTCATCAACCCAAAGTCGATTACTCTTCCTGCCAATACCTATCATCGGCCAGAACTATTATTTCTACCTGATGTTCATGTCTTCTTACTGTATAATGCCTTCTGTCTACAAGACTGTTATGAGACTATGTTTGGAATGCCCTTTGCTATCCCACCTTCCACCCTTCTCCTCCTGAATCACTTATTCTCTTAAGAACCAGTTCACAGGTGGCCCTGCTCTCCCAACTCTTCTCTGCTCTTTTCTTCTCTCCTCCCTATTTGTGTCCCTCTATTGAGGACTTATTGCATATGATGGTCCTAGTGTGTTACAGCTGCTATAACAAAATACCATAAACTGGGTGGCTTATGGACAACAGAAATTTATTTCTCCTAGTTCTAGAATCAGGAAAGTCCAAGACCAAGGCTCTGACAGTTTCACTGCCTGGTAAGGGCCCACTTCCTCATAGATAGTCATCTTCTCAACTCTAACCTCACAGCGTGGAAGGAGCAAGGGGTCTCTCTCAGACTTCCTTTATGAGGGCACTAATGCTATCCATGAGGGTCCCCCCATTCTCCACCATGACACAATCACTTCCCAAAGGCCCACCTTCTAATAACCATCACCTTAGGAGTGAAGATTTTGGCATGTGAATTTTGAGGGCACACACACATTCAGACCACATCCATAACAATTACTTGTTTGCACCTCTGCCTCTGTCCACACTTGGTGAGCTTCTTATATGCCTTGTAAGCATCATGGTATTTGGTAGCTCTGAGTGTTGACTGTTGAATAACCAAATAAACACAGACTTGACATTTTCTACATACTGATTTTATCTGGTGGATTTGTTAACATCGGCTATACCTAATGACCATATCAGATTATTGGTTCTGAAGGAACTTTTGTATCAAGCCCAAAACCAAATAGAAATTTTTGTTTTTCATTCCCCTTTTCTCATACAGCTCACCTGTATTTAGAAACATGTGTTACAAATTATATGAAGGAAATAACTTGATTATTTTATTAGAATATTAGTCAAAGGCAGTAGGTAACAGACATATTTCCATTTCATTTACTTTATAAGATTCATGAATTAAGAAGATATGATCATTTTATTGCTTAGTAACCAGATAAAACTTTCTGGTCTATATGTATTTTACATTTCTGAAGCATAACTAATTTTGTAATGTGGAAGAATATGTGAGTTTGATACATTTTGCTTATAGGATAATTTGAAGTTTCTAGCCACAGATTTTCTGGTTTTTCTGTTCATTCAGTATGTCATCACTAATCTTTTTTTTATTTAAGATATTTGGGTATCTAATGATATTTAAAAAGAAAAAATATAACCTGGTTAGTACAGTGTATCTAGTTTCTTTGAAATTCAATTTGGAACTTGATAGCTAGTCTTAATTCATTTTTCTTGATAAATACATATTACTGCATTTAGTAATAAGAAAACCCATTTTCTTCAACTTACTGTGAACAGGTGAATATATGGTGATAAACAGTGTTCTTACATCATCTGTGACTTTTATAGGCACAGCTTATCTTGAAATATTCTTTACCTTCTTGCATTAAAGATGTGATCTGTCAGAGGCTTACATTTGTTAAACAGCATTGAGAAAAGCCTTAGCCTATGACACCTATGCATTCTCAACTTCATATTTTCCCACTTTCAGTCACCACAGGACCAGCTACTTTATTATCATAACAGGAAAGCAGGGTCATCTAAAAGGGTCAAGATGTGGACTCTTTCCTAATCAGAGACCTCAGAGCCTGAAGGAGTGCAACTTAGTTCCTGTCCCTTTGGAGACAATTGTAGGGGAGTAGACTTTTCCGTAGTAGGAGAGATACTGTGATTTTTTCCGTATTGCTCTCCAATTTGTCAAGAATGTGTTTGAAATCAGATTTTGAACCAAACTCTAGGTTTAGTTTTATTTCAAATACATTCCAGACGGATTATAGCACAGGATAGGGTATATCACTCAGCCTCCCTGCACACTGTGACTCATAAGGAAACCCCTTTTACAAGCTGCCAACAAATCAAGAGCTTGGGTTACCAGGGGTTGAGCAAGCACAGATGCAGAGTGAGCTGGAATGGAGCTGGGCAGGGACACAGTGTGCATTCCAGGTTGGCAAAAGTGCACAGTTTACACTTGCAAGGCAAGGTTGGTGCTTGAGAACAGTCAAGGAGGCTGATAAATACTTAGTAAATAAGGCTAAGAATGCATGATTTTCTCTTCCCGCATACTCCTAATGTGTTTCCAAAGCTGAGGTGGTAATTGTTAATTTTCCAAAGTCTTTTCTTTGTTGTTAATGGGTAAGCCATTTAAAAACATAGTTCTGATCCAACCCCAAACTCACAGCTCAACTTGAAATGCTGCAGTATGTGGTGGCTTGAATCAGCATTACCATACAAGGCAGCTTTGAATTCCTCGCAGTAACCTTTTATTACTGTTTTTAAGTTTCCCAAGCACTGCCAAATATCTTGAACTTTGTGGAATGATTATAAACTTTATAAACATAAACCTTTGATTCCCCTTTGAAATTCTGCTAAAGAAAGCCAAAATTATATTAACAGTGCATATATTTCAAAATCAAAGACCTGTAATATGATTTTGATTGTGCACTCTTGGAAAAAATTTGTTGGGATCATTGGACAATTGATAAAGGGGCATTGCAACAGCTGTGCTGGTTTTCAGGAAAAAAATGGTATAACCCAGAAACAATGTTTGGGCTGAAAAGCAGGCCTGCATGTCTGGTTGTTTGCAGATGCCTTGACTATTTAGAAAGCTGCCCCTTTAAAATCTCCAAAACATTTTGTTAGAAACACTTCATAATGGAAGTATGTTTCCCTTGGCACCTCAGCAGAGCAGTTCTTGCTTTCATTTCAAAATATGAGAGATTTCGTTAGAAACAGAAAGGGTTTTGTCTTTTGCAAGCTGACATGATGCATGGCCCGGAATCAATCCGATGTGGAGCAACTCCTTAAGGAGAGAAGAACTTTCTCAAAGAACAGGCAACAGCTTTTGAAAGCAGCTGCAAAGGCACTTGGAAGAAATCTCTGTGAAAGGGCAAGCAAGCAAAAGAAAACTATTTTTATGTGGTGCTGACATCGTGACCTGACATAGTTCATATGAAAGGGAAGAAGACATACAGTCAGTGTTTAGTATGGCATGGTGAATATGAATTCACACATCAGGGCTTGATTGCCAGGGTGTGAATTCCAGGTCTTTCACTTCTTAGCTTGGTGGCTTTTCAAATTACATAATCATAATAATTCCACTGTCCTCAGTTATTTTATCTGTAAAATGATATAATAACATAACTACCTGAAAGGGTTGTTAGGATTAAGTGAGTTTGTATGTATAAAGTAAATATAACATTGACTAAAGCTACTTTTTGAAAGAATGCAAAGAAAATTTAAAATAGAACAGGGTAACTAAGAATAAACTTTATCTTAAAAAGGTTTCCAGTAAATTTACTCTCACATGATAACACTTGCCCCAACACACACACACAGACACATACACCCTTACTTGCTCTCACACACATACACACTTGCTCACACACACACTCACAACTCACACATATGCCTGCAAAAGATGATAGAGTCATTCTAATGTTTTTACCTCTCCTATTTGTAAAATCTCCAAGTATTTTGGAAAAGGTTCTATAATTATCTGCAAAGATTTTTTAGATGGGAATAAAGCATAGAAATTCCATTTCATTTTAATAGTTAAGAATCAAGAACCTATCTCAGCCTTTGATAAGGATATTGAATCTTCCCTCTGAGATGCCACTGCTTTAAGGCAGGGCTGTTATGTTTGCTGTTGTATGCCAACCATGGGAATGGGGAGAGGGGAATGCTTAATAAATATTGAGTGGTGATGATAATTCATAATGGTGTCTTATAGTTAGTTACCTTACAGATATTGCAAAACAGCATAGGGTATTTCCCGGTAGAGTCAAATGCTGGGTGCTTTGCCATTTATTAAAAAAAAAAAAGCATGACATGGAAAATTAATTCAAAATGAAAGCACCGTGTCGCCGTGGACCTCAGCTGTCCTCCAGCTCCTCTCTCCCTTGCTTCCGTTTCACACCCATCTGCAGACTTTGTTTGGAATGAGGGAAGAGAGAGAAAATGTCTGGGAAAAAAAAAAGAATGTACTATATGACTTTGTCAATCAGAGCTGCCAATACTCTCACCTCCTCCCTTACAATTCTCTCTTACAAATGCTTAAATTCTTCGAAGGTCTCTTTTCTAAATTTTATCAATTGCAATTAAAAATAAGTAATTTATTTAAAAAGTTGACAAAATGTAAGAAATCAAGTAAGTCACTGATTACAAATACTATTGCGTACCATCTTTCTCTGGAAAACTGCAAATGTTCACAAACTTCAAGACGCAGCACTAGATTTTATCTCTACTATTGCATTTATCACAATGGATTGCCAGTTTGTTTAAATACTTCTCTCATTTATGAGATATGACACTGTAAACTTCTTGAGGCCAAGGTCTACATTGTATAAAAGTTTGTACCCACAGTACTTTGGAATTCATGGGTGACTAATAAATCCCGACTTCCCCCAATCTTCCTTAAATAAGTGTCCTTTATTTCATAGAATCTGTAGAACAAACAAGGTCCTGTATTCTAAGTTTTTTTCCCACTGAATCCTTAGCAGGACTAAAGGTGTTTCTTACTTTAGCACCTGGAGTGTTGAGGATTCCATTTGTTCACCATAGAAATTCAAGAACTGAAGACTCTCTGTGAAAATATAGGCCTTCTGTTTGCTCCATGACTGTGATCCTAACCTCTGGAATGTACTATCCTGAAAATAGTGCTTACCAGAATTTCTGAATCTAGAATATTATAAACACTCCTGATGTTTATACACTCTCAAATAGAGTTTATAGAATTAAGTTTCTTAAGACTGCACAACTGTATAAATCCTTAAGCAAAGGAAGGAGAAAAGTAGATAAGTAGATAAGAAGATGAAAGTTAATATCCCAAAAAATGCATTTGTATAAGTAACCAATTGTATGAATTTGTATTAATAATATTTTATAGCATACAGAGAAAATGTGTTTTATAGAAATTCTCTTTTACATATCAAATAATTCTGTTCAGTAGATGTTAGATATCTTGGCCATGTAACAAATGATCCCCAAATTCAGCAGTATAAAACAACCGTTTATTATGCTTATAGATTCTGTGGTTTAGGAATTGGACAGTGGGTTTAGGTTTTTCTGCTGATGTCAGGGGCTTCAGCTGGAGGACTAGAGGCCCAGGATTGTAACTGTTTGAAGATTTGTTCACCTAGGTTTCTGGCAGTCAATGCTGGCATTGGGCTGGGAGCCTCAGTTCCTATCCATATGTGTCTTTCCACATGGACTCTCTGGGTGGAAAACTTCAGATTTCTCCAAGGTATTAGGACTTGGTTTCAAAAGCAAGCGTCCTCAGCGTAGATGGTGGAGGAGAGAGAAAGAGAGCAATAGAAAGAGAGAGAAAGAGAGAGAGAATGAGAGTGATCCTGGAGAGCTCCTATCACCTCTGATGACCTTGCCTAGCAAGACAGACATGCTGCAGTCTTTTAGTCCAGGCTGTAACAAAGTTTTACTCAGTTTCAAGGAGAGGGAAGATAGACTCCAGATGATTGTCAACAAGGTTCTGCAAGAACACGTGGGACCAGAAATATGGCTATGACCGTTTGTGAAAATGTAATCTGCCATATAGGGATTGACAGTCCTGTTTTGTAGGTGAGAAATTGAGGCACAGCTTACATGGTTATTCACATCCCCACGGATGGTCAGTGGAGAGTTCACCCGTCAATCCAGTTCTTTTGACTTAGCAACATGACTTTGCCGCTACACTACAGCTGTGGAGAGCCAGTCCTTCACATGCACACTCCACTTACATGAAGAGGTGAATGACTTTTGATGAGATGTATTTTGTTCTTTCATTTGTTAAAATATAATTATGAGACTTCTTATGAAACACGTTAAACTGAGAACATTAACGAGAAAATTGTAATAAAATTCCAAGTTTCCCCTGAACTATGAGCTGAGAACTTTTAAAAATTTGTATTTTGAAATGATTTCAGGCTGATAGAAAAACTGCAAACAATATCACAAAGAATTTGTTTACCCTTAACCCAGATTCTTCAACTGCTAACATTTTACCACATTTGCTTTCTTATTCTCTGTGGTACTTTTTCTAAAACATTTATGTGTAGGTTGCAGGTGTGATACTCCTTTATCCCCATATACTTACTTCAGTGTGTAGTTCTTTTTCTTTCTTTTTTTTTTTTTTTAAAAAGATATTCTCTTGCATGATCATGGCAGGAAATTAAATATTATATAATACTGTTGTCTAATATATGGACCTTATTATTAGCTACAATTTAAATAGACACTAGAATAGAATAATTTTTTTTCAGGAAAAGCAGCAAGTCAATATATTTCTTTTGTCTTCTCACAAAGGAAAATGCTGGTGGTGTTCAAAGGAGTAACTACTACCCTGGAGAGGTTCATGATTCTTTAAGATATGTACGTTTTAAAAAATAAAGTTAATTTCTCTAGGAAATATTTTTCTCTGTATGAGTTTACTTTTGTTAGTGATCCTCTTCTCTGTCAATAAGAAGGAAATATAAGATTTCTATCATTATAGGACCCAAGTGAAAACAGTATAGCTAATGAAGAATCTCCTTAAACTTTTAAGAGTAGCTAATGAAACTGGAGCTAATAGAAGTAACAAAAGTAACTGTAGCTAATGAAGCTAATGAATGCAGAATGAAACTGTAGCTAATGAGTCATTGGGCTGCAGTAATTAGGCAGATTCAATGTAATATACATGAAATATATTCATTTTTTTATCCATATCTGGATTATGGTAAACATTTAATTCCTCTTTGATGTAGTTTATTAATGAATAAAACCATAAATTAATGTATCCAATAGTTAAAACAGAGAAGGAAGAGAATAGATCAGGAATAAGTTTGGGAAAGAAAGTAAAATTTAGAGAAAGAAAAGTTTAGGAGAAACATTCAGAAAGGCAGAATAAATGAAAAAGGTAAGAAGAGAGGAATGGGTGATAAGTTGTCATCTATTGCATGGTTTATGTATAGATGAAGTTAATGGATACAGCAATTAGTGGCTCATAACAGTACCAGAAAGTCAATGTACAAACTGGGGCTTGAGATTTCAGAGGCCCTAGGGGAAAGGGAAAATAAGGAATTAGCATTGTTGAAACATTTAATACCACAACCTTTTCTGTAATTTGTTGTCAGATAAGCAGATCCTTGATCCCCTTTGCAATGCAATGAGTACTCAGAATTTTTTAGGTCTCAGAACTTGCAATATCTATTGTGGAAGTACAAAAACTGCTGATAAAATTTCACCAAAAAAGAGAAAATACACTAAACTTGTCATTGCTACCTGGAGAAATATAGAGTAACATGAAAATCCTTTCAAAACTGTCTTTGACATGACACATTTGATAAGGACACTGGAGCCCTTTTTGGTAAGCTGTTACCAGATACAAATCGTAACTTTTCGTCTATTGACTTCTTCATCTATATCTCTAGCCAGAGGTTTTTCTTGAGCTTTCACTTTCAGGTCCCAAACTGCTCGTTGTACTCCTCCACTTGCCTCATGCTCAACATACTCCCAAGTGAACTAATCATTTTTCTCTCAGTGTAGCTCTTCCCTAAGTGGATTTCCGATTTCTGTTGAGATCACCACCATTCTTCCAGTTGGCAGGGTTGTCTTTGACTCCTCCCTGTCCTTCAGCCGTACTGTGATCATGCCTCGTAGATTTTATTTTTGCAGTGTTCCTTTTAATCCATCCACTTACCTAGGGAAACAGTGAAAGCAACCTCTGGTACTAGAGAAGATATTTTGACATCACAAACAGCTCCTTCAGCATTACCTGTCAGTGACAGGTCTTCGTTACTTTCATTTTCTGTTACCTACTTGTCGCCTCCATGAGCCTCTGAACACTGCGAGCTTACCCTCACTTCCTCAATATTCCAATGTAACACATGACTTAGTAAAGGGTGAACTAAGGGTGTTTCAGGATGAACACATGATCTTCATTAATTATCTATCTGTACTGGTTAGGGAAGGTTAACTCCTATGACCAACAAGCCCAGTATCAGTGGCTTGAATCAATAACTGGATATTTCTTGTCCACATCATGTTTCAGTGCACGACACTGCAAAGGAGAAAGCCTCCTTGTTCTCTTGGCTCCACCATCTTGGCCTGAGTTGTCATGGCAAAGCCTGAAAGAGACTACATTGCTTCTTTCCATGGTCTCTTGGCCAAAACTCAATCAGAAAGCTCCACACAACTACAGTGGATGCTAGGAAATATAGTTGCACTAGAAATAAATTTGAAGATCATCTAGGCAGTGTTTGCCATGCTATCCTTCAAACTCTCTACTTAGAATTACAATAGTAAACTAGCAGTGTCTTTCTGCTGACAATGGCCCCCTAAGCGCCCTGATTCACTCCCACTTATTTCCACTGTGTTCCCCTCTCAAACTTCATTTGATGAGATTTTTAACTGTTTTGCTTAGGTTGCATGACCCTGTCCCCGATCATAAACTGGTTTGTCTATGTGTGAAACAATTGGAGACAATCAGATTTTTTCTTTTCTGGGAAATTTGGAATCAGAACCAAGAGGCAGCCAGTCAGTCTCTCAGTGTGACACTGTTTGTAACCTATGAACTCAGAAATTTTAGGGCACCCATCTTTACTAACTGATCATGCAGTCTAAGGAGCAGAGAGACTGTGCCTACAGAGAAAGAAAAAAGAAGCAGGTACCCAGGGAGGAACTTGGAGGGAGGGGAAAAAGACCTGGTGGCTGCCCAGCCCTGGCTTCTGTTCCATCTGTAGACTGACTACTTCCTGTACTCCTGCCTGTACCTTTATAATGATCAATGCTTTTGATATTAGAAAAGATAAATAATCCTAGCAAAGACATCCTTCCTAATTCCCAAAGAATTTGAAGCAGACTAAAATTAGAATTCATAAAACATTGTCTGGAAAAAGGATTTAAATCATAATTGCTATGTTAGTGGAGGTTGAGATTTTGTTCAAAGCTTCCTGGAAGTCAAAATGAACAACAACAAAAAAGATACAGTTATCTCAATTTCAGAAAGGAATAAATATACACCTTTCTTTGGGGAGTGAAGCCCTGTTAGTATTAAGATCTAATAGTAATTTCTTAGGCATGTAAAAATGATTCATATGTGAGAGTTCACAGCCTTCCCTCAATTCATCCAGACTGTCAAAGAGAAACCCAGTTTTCACATGTCAAGGCAAAGAGCAATGCTGAGAAACTGAGAAGAAAATTTCAATCTCCATTCTGGGTATTATTCAGGCCCTTATAAAATATTCTTAATATCCTTGACCTTCTGTTGTTATTAATATATCCTCTATTCTTGAGCCTTCCCCTCTCCCCATTTGGCTAGCATTTCATTTTCTGTTAGTATTCTTTACTTCAGGCCTATTGTCTCTATAATGTAAAACTCATGAGAGCAGGGATCTTGTTTATCTTGTTCACATCATTGGTCCCAGTGCCTGAAACCATTCCTGACACGTAGCAGATAATAAATATTGATTGACTAAGCAAATCAATGAATGAAGTCATGGAGAGAAGTGGAGATGGCAGCGTATGAGAGAAAACAAATTGGGCAGGTTAAGATTTGGAGAACTTGTGGAGAGAGTAGCTGGAGGTATGAGAAAGGCAGGTAGCAGAGAAGAGGAGATTTTAACAAGTGTTGCTGAAGGTTATGTAATTGGATCCTTGTTCTGTCATTTTAAAAAACACAAGTGATTTTTTTAGTTAAAAAAATACTTATGGTTACTTAGGTATGTTTCTTTCTTTCTTTTTCTTTTTTTTTTTGAGACAGAGTCTCGCTCTTGTTGCCCAGGCTGGAGTGCAATGGTGCAATCTAGGCTCACTGCAACCTCTGCCTCCTGGGTTCAAGTGATTCTCTTGCCTCAGCCTTCCAAGTAGCTGGGATTACGGGCGTCCGCCACCACGCCCAGCTAATTTTTTGTATTTTTAGTAGAGACAGGGTTTCACTATATTTGTCAGGCTGGTCTTGAACTCCTGACCTCAGGTGATTCACCTGCCTTGGCCTCCCAAAGTGCTGGGATTACAGGTGTGAGCCACCGCGCCCAGCCTACTTAGCTATGTTTTTTCTTTTGCTCTGTTCCTTAGAAACTTGACCAAATGAATTCCATCTCAATTAGTAAAACTCTTACCTGATTTATTATGGCTTATTCAGATGTCACTTAATTCATTTTGTTATTCACCATTTTGGGGGCACATATCATGTGTTAAGTACACTATTTGGTTCTAAGGAAATAAACATGAAAAAATTATATTTCTGCACTGAAGTAGGGCAATGATATCAGTAAACTAGTAGCATAGGTCAAGATGTATGTGAGAAAAGATGGGTTTCAAACTTGAGGGGGTGTGGAAGGGTCATGGATCAGCTTCTTAAGAGGTAACTCTTTGCAAAGTCATGGTGGTATAAAGGAAGCTACTAACTTCAAAAAACTGCAAGCATTCAGTTATGGCTAGATGCCCATGTGTATATATGAAAAGGGTGGGAAAAGAGGCTGAATCATTGTTAGATTTTTCAGTAAGGGAATGCTAATATGTTCGCTGTATTGCACTCTGGCAGAAGAAAAGAGAATGAATCTGTGATAGTATAAAATATATATATGACCTTTCCTTCCATTTCCTGGCATATAACTCCTAAAATCATGGACTCTGAAGTGACAGATGTAATCTATTAGTAATAATATGTTTGTGTATGTGAATGAGTTGACTGATGGCTGGCAGCCTCTAAGCAGCTTCAGGATAGGGGCTGGTCACTAGAAAGACCAAGGCAGGATTAGAGGTGGGGTTAAGAATTCCAGCTCCCCCTACCCACCTTCCAGGGAGAGAAGAATGGCTGAAGGCTAAGTTGAGAACCAATGACCAATAATATCATCAAGCATGCTTATGTAATGAAACCTCCATAAAAAAACAAAATGAAAATGAAAGGATTCTTGGAACTTGTAAGTATCTGAACATATTGTTTTCTGGAGAGTGGTACATCCAGAGAGGGAATGGAAGCTCAGTGCCCCTTCTCACATGCCTTGCCCTGTACGTCTTTCTGTCCTTTGTAATATCCTTTATAATAAACTGGCAAATATAAGTAAATTGTATCCCTGAGTTCTGTGAGTGGCTCCAGCAGGTTAATAGAACCCGTATAAAGGGTTGTAGGAACCCTGATTTATAGCCGGTTGACCAGAAGCACAGATAAAGCAACCTGGGGCTTCAGATTGGTATTGGATGTGGGGAGCCATCTTGTGAAAGTGAGCGCTCAACCTGTGGGATCTAACACAGCCTCCAGGTAGACAGCATCAGAAGTAAACTGGAGGGCACCCAGCTTGTGTCTGCTGCACAATTTGCCAATTGCTAGGTGTGTGGGGAAACACTCCCTTATGTCTGGTGTTAGAAATGTGTTGGTGAAAGCTGGGCACGGTGGCTCATGCCTATAATTCCAGCACTTTGGGAGGCTGAGGCGGGTGGATCACCTGAGGTCCGGAGTTCAAGACTAGCCTGGCCAACATGGTGAAACCCCGTCTCTACTAAAAATACAAAAAATTAGCTAGGCATGGTAGGGGGTGGGGCACCTGTAATCCCAGCTGCTTGGGAGGCTGAGGCAGGAGAATGGCTTGAACCCAGGAGGCAGAGGTTGCAGTGAGCCAAGATTATGCCACTGCACTCCAGTCTAGCCAACAAGAGTGAAACTCCATCTAAAAACAAAACAAAAAAGAAAAGAAAAGAAATGTGTTGGTGAGAGAGAAGTAGGAGAAAATGAGTTTATTTTTTCTTCTCAGTATTCTCAGGATTAGAACAATGTTTCTTAAAGTGTAAGCATCAGCTGGGAAATTGTTCAGAATGCAAATTCTCAGGCCCTATCCAAGATCTACTGAATCAGAAACTCAGGGAAGTAGAGTCCAGTAATCTGTATTTAACAAACTCTGCAGGTCAATTTGATGCATGTTAAAGTTTGAGGACCACTGAATTAGAACAAGGGACCTAATAGGTACTTATGATATACCTGGTGAGAAGTGGTAAGTTTATCAGCCCAAGTATTGGTTATAGTAATGGAAAAATAGGCATAGACAGGCTCAAATAAATGTTTCAGATGGCCAGATAAGTCAGCATGGGAGGAACACTAAGGAATAAGTCATCATCACTAGAGAGGCGATGGTGGTACTTGATAGACGTGTGTGGCGCTTGACAGACGTGTAATAGTGACCTGTGGCTTTGAAAATGAATCAGACAGACAGAATGAGATGCCAGGAGGAGCAAGCCAAGTGTAGTCTAGTAACCAGAACCCCAAGGACGTCAGTGTCTCCTACCCTGACTCCACACATTGGTGGCCATGAAAAGTGAAATCTTACCTAAGAAAGGTGTCCCCAAATGATGTTCCTGGCTCATCTCACAAGCCAACAGAAACCTCAAACTTTAGATTCATACTTATATACAAACATAACTTTTAGTTACCCAAACAATGCTGAATCTAAACAATCATGCATTAGCAAAATAATTTTGTTCTGGGCAGCATGTGCCTAGACCTCATGGTATGAGTTGTGCTTGGATAAGTCAACCATAGCAACTCTGTTTCCCTTTGCCTCTGATGAGAATGAGCAGGTGACATATTTGTAGCTAATGAAGTGGAAAGGCAGGTGAATAAGCTGGGGGCTCCTGGGAAAGATTTTCTTCCTTCTCTACAGAGTAAAATACCCTTTTGCCACGTCTCTATTATTTTGGATGATGTCATATGAGGGAGTGGTGCTTGAATGAAGGGACAAATGAGAATGGAAGGCAACACATAGAGGATGGAAGAGTAAGAGATTAAAATAAATTTGTTCTGAACCAAATTTGGGTTAGTCTGCATCTTGTTTTAAAACCACTCTTAGGTTTTTAGTTACTTACAGCCAAAAGCATTCCTGATGACCCATCTTTCTCTAGGAAACAACCAGAACTAACCTTAGCCTGCCTCTCGGCCCTGCTTATTATACCTGGCCTCTACATTTTTCAGCCTCACTGGAAACCTGATACCCACTCTGCTTTGTACTTCGAATCTGGCCCTATCTCCTCCTATACTCTTATCTCTGTACCCACTGACATCCAGCTTCTGTGAAGGGCAGACTCCTTTGTACTCTCAAACTCTTTATCTTCTTCTCCAACTGACACCTAGTTATCCCCAAAGTCTGTTTCTTCTGTAGTATTTCAAGTAGAGTCTGGCACAATCCCCGTGGGATAGGCATCTTCCTCACTCTCTACTGTTATTCCCATTAAAGGCTGTTTGTTTCCTAACAATCACAGCTCTTTGAGGTGTAGTACATGGGCTTAAACTTTACCACCCATCTCCACCGAGTTTTCATCTTCTATCAGATTCTACGATACTCCACATTCTCTGATAACTTTAGCACTGGCTTACTCTTCTCTCCACCATTTTTCCTGTTGCTATTCTTGATGAGTTCGATACATTATTTCCATTCAACACTTGGGCCTGATATTTCTTAGATGCTTCAAATCCAACAATGTTGTCCTCCATCCTCCTGTAATAGGGGGAGGAGGAGAATCAATGGGATATGGCCAGAAAGTGTCTGTCTAGATTCCTAAATCCAGCTCTCCCTTGAACTAGAGCATGATGCCTTCATAGTCCATTAATATTTATGGAGTAATCAACTCTAATATTAGTCTCTGTATTCACTAATGGCCGATCCTAGTAAAGATAACGGTACAAGTTGGTTTTGTTATTGGCTGAGGGACAAGATACCCTGGTGAGAAGTATCACTGAAAAAAAATGATAGCAGCCTTCATAAATGTCATCATAAAATGCCATTCAAAACAAGTATAAAAAGTTAATGGCATCTTGAGTGCTTCAAATTATATTACCAGATTAAATAGAAGCTACAATGACATGTTCTCTGTGAAAGAACAAAATAATTTGCCAAAGCTATTTAAGCATTAACTAAATATATGAAAAAAGATCCTATTAATCTATTAACCACACCAGAATGTGTTTTTTTGTGGTCAAAACACATCCACATACCCCAGCACAGTGGGTCCTTTTCATACATGTGGGCATTCAGTACAATCATCAAAGTTGTCAGTGAGCATTTAAATCAGCAGAGGTTAAGAAGGGGCAGATTAGTAAGAAATTGTGGCAATGTGCCTTTTTATGGAGACATTGATAGAATCTTAAGTTTTCCAAAGAATGAAGTGAATACCTAGAAGACAAGTTCAGATATGCCAAGGCATCTCAAGACAAAAGCTGAATACTGATCTTGGGTGTTGGTGTCTCTTTGGTAACTATGGTGAGTGAAGTTGGATGAGCTTTAAACACTACGTGTTGGAAATTCCTTGAAAATGAATCAGATGAATCAGTGATGAATCCCTTGCCTTTGGTGAAATTTGGGCTGAAATACTTCAAAGTCAGAACTGGAAATCTATGCTTCAAGCCTTCAGTAATACAATTTCAGCTAGAGTTGATGAAAAGAAAGAACAATCCCTAGCCTCTCATTTCAAAAAAAAAAAAGGAAGGGAGGAAGAAACATAGGTATATAGGTACCATGCAACAGATGTAAAGGCCAGTATGTCTCAAGAGCAAACCAGATTTCCTAAGAGAATTGAATGTGTTAGTAGCAGATGGGTTCTGTTTCAGTTTAGTCTCACTTAGCCATGTCTGGGAAAAGTTAAGTTGTACAACTTTGTGGACAAAGTGCTGCAGAAAATAAAAATATATTTGTTGCCATTTAAGATAAAGATATGAACAAGCATAAAGTGATCTTTATAGACAGTAATGATACTTGTGATGTTAGCATCTAAAATTGTATGCAGAATTAGATTACTTTAGATAAGGTAACAGGTATCCAAGCTCCAAAAGATACTTTTGCATGGCTGAAGAAGGGATCATGCAGAAGGAATAAATATGTATGCCTGATATGCATGTGTGTGTGGTGGAGCGGAGTGGAGAGGTGGCATGTAAAGAGAAGTACTGTTGGCCAAACAGGAGCTGAAAAGAAAAAAGTCAACTTATTCTGGGTATGTGTCAGAGAAAACTGCTACTCCCACTATGACAGAAGTAATAGACTGAGGGAAAAAAGCCTTATGGCCTGCTAGTAGGAAGAATGAATCTACCACTGTTCCCCATTTTCTTCCTGTCTCACAATAAGTTTCCACGAAAAAGTTCTTCTTTAAATATTTTTTACATATAAAGATACCAAACAGAGTTGCAACTCAAGTATAAAGGAAGGTTTCTTAGATCCAGCTGAATAGAAAATAAAGTTCTCCCAAATTTTAATTAAAATTACACGTTCCCTTTCTTTAAAAAGGAAAAAAAAACTCCTGCGTGACCAAAAACAACTTAAAAGTTCTGATTTTAAAGTTCCATAAACCTTATCTTTTTTCCATAATGAAAAGTCTAGTTTCTGTTTGGTCCTGTCAGAGGCAGCCTTTATTTTCGTTGGGTAATTTTTATCCTTGGAGACATCGCCCCCTGCTGTAATATGTGCTTAGTTGCAGAAGCATTTTTTACTCAAAAAGGATATGATCATAATGATGCAATGATTATTAAAGTGAAAGAAACTTTATTTTGAATAATATACGTATCATTCATTTCATTTAATTTTCATAGTGCATAGCTATGTATAGAAGTACACATGGAAAAATAAACATTAGAAATAACCATGGAAGTGTATAAGTGAAGACATTTGATATATCCATGGATAGGCTTAGAAATATTACAAAACAGGATTGATTAGAAAAGAATAAAAACCATGCAAAAAAAAAAAAAAAACCATGGCAGGTAAGTGCAATCAGTATAAATCATAGTTTCCTGGGTACAAAAACTACATATTCTTTGGATTAAAAGCAAACAGGTGGCTTGGCTTTTATGTCCAACCCAGAAATCATCTATAGAAGTAAAAAGTGTATAGGCCAGGCACAGTGGCTTCCATGCCTGTAATCCCAGCACTTTGGGAGGCCGAGGTGAGCAGATCATCTGAGGTCAGGAGTTCAAGACCAGCCTGGCCAACATGGTGAAACCCTTTCTCTACTAGAAATACAAAAATTAGCTGGTGTGGTGGTGTGTGCCTGTAATCCCAGCTATTGGGGAGGCTGAGGCAGGAAAATTGTTCGAAACAAAAAATGTAGAAGTAAAAAGTGTGGATACTGTTATACCACATGTGATACTAAAATATTCAAGGCCACAGATGGAAGTCACCAACTTACAAAGAGAATACTGAGAGGTAGTAGGATACATAAAAAAATAGAGAAATGCAATAAAGGAAATGCCACCTCTGTCTAAATCAGAAAAGAGTAAATGCATAGCCATTAAAACAGCAGCTCTACATACTACACTGCATTTCTCTTTGTCAGAAAGAATTCATTGTGTATCATTACAAAGGTCAGTGAATAAGATGAGGCAATAAATGTAGAGCCTTGGTATTAGGGCAAATTTAGTTTCCTTTTCATTTTACGCATGACGGAAAAAAGGAGCATAGAACCAAAAATGCTCATCTTTCCATTCACTACACTAACTTTTAAGTGTTTGGCACAAATGGAATAGCGACATGAAGTTCAATTAGATCCAAGCTTCCAAATAAATGATTTCACATTTGAAAAGCTATGGAAAGACAAAATTCTTTACTGTTTAACAAATCAAATGCTTAAAGCAAGTTTAAAAGTTGAGGCAGAAAAAAATTGATTTAAAAATGGCAAAAATTTAAAATCTCTTGGTTTCCTTTACATTTTTTTTTTTGCCTTTTTTTTTTCAAATTGCATTTTACAGTAGAAATGCAGACCACTCTGGATAGCTACGGCTCAATACTGCTGGATGCCCTCCTCCTAAGACATCATCTTCTTACATTCTACTGAACAGAAAACCATCCCTTCTACTGGCATGAACTTCTGCCCAATGAGGCATTTGCTGCAGCAGGAGCACAGAAAGCACTCTGTGGATGCATGCCAGCTGAAATTGTTATACGTCACCCGCTGCACTTCTGGGTCGATGGCATTGTGGCATCCTTGACACACCTATTAAGAAATAATACAAGAGAAGAGGATGAGAGATCAAGCTGTAATGGTAACATTTTCATCTTAGGACAAACTGAACACATTTCTTTAGATAATAAATTAAAACTTATAATGACAACCTCAGAAATACATGGTGGAGGGTGGCCTTCTAGCTAACCTTTTTGGCCAACTGTTAATGGAGGTCAATATGCTGAGCAGCCTGAGAAATAACAGGTGAAGGCCAAACAGGTCATTTGATGCATGTAAGAAAACTTCATGGCATTCAAGGCAGAAAGTCTTGATGGCAAGTTCCAAAGCTGTTTGCTTAGTTCTGATATATTTTATTAGATTGCACATTTGTAATGACACAAGTTTATGAGATGATTTTTCCTTGTTCATTAAAGCTTTGAAGTGTTAATTTTACCTGTCTTACCTATGACATGAGATTATTAACACCACTAATTTCTAGACAGTAGTAAATTAAAATCATGTTCAAAGTAATTAAGGACTCAAAAATACTGACAGTGTTTGAGAATAACGAATTTGTACTAAAAATATAACTTGTAGTTAATTGGCTTCTATTCTGTCATAAGATCAGTCATAATTTATGTGTAATCTAATATTGTAGAACATTAATACTTAGTCCCTGTACCATTCAGTATGTGTTATGGATGAATATATATGAGACATATAAACATGTATATACATACACAAACATACATACATTTACACTACAAAATTTTCTTATTCAAACATGTATATGAGGAAAATGAATAACCTATGTTATAACAGAAAACCAGTTTGGACCTCTAAAACACTGGATAGTCCATGCCTTCTTGTGTATACAGGTTCTGAATAAATATGACTATCTTAGAGTTTTTAAATATTTCCTAACAAGTGAAGAAGCCAACAAGACTGGTATTAATAGTGACTAATCTTAAGCACTCGTGGTCTCTTAATGTGATTGTCAGGAATTACTAAGGGATAAGGGGCAGAAGCAGGTGGGTGGAGGTCATTTAGCTTGAGCCTTCTTACTTTAAAAGACTTCAAAATGTGGCTGCTACTCACTGGGTAATTGGTTTAGGCAGTGAAGTGAGGCCTGGTTATATATGTCCATTTGAGACCTGTATATTTTTTTGGTTACATTGCTTCTGATTGCAGAGATTACAGCTCTGTAATCTATAAATTAGGTCAGCCCAATCGTCCCTGAGATACGAGGAAAATACTTTCTTTGTATAATCAATACAGTATTCCTGAATACAACAAAAATGAATGTTACAATTAAAAGCACATTTCTAATGCGTAGCTGTACCATGCAGGCAAATGCTTTTCGTATATATTTATTTTTATAGCTTTATAATTCATTTAGGATGTTATCTTATTGTTGTCTACATTACATGTTAATCTTTCCATTTTAAAATTTATGATCAACATATAATTATACATATTTATGGATGTACTATGTGATGTTTCAATACATGTATACATAGTGTAATGATAAAATCAGGGCAATTAGGATATTCCTCTCAAACATTTATGATTTCCTTGTGATAAGAACATTCAATCTTTTAATATTTCTTGTTTGTATAAGTATTTTAAATGTGTTTTTGTAAAATACTGTGTGTTTTATTCCTTTGCTTTTAGACCACGATCTATCTTCTTTTTCTCAGACTGTAATAGTATTTGTGGATCTTTTTATAATTACCCAAAATACATATTTTCAGTTGCAATTTACAAAAAAGAGATAACTAATGTTTGATTACACATGAAATTAAGATTCTTTAAGAAGAGATTCTTTAGGTAAAAAAGTAATTAGTACACGTAAATGGTATACAGCATTAAGGTTTGTGGTTTCATAAAATTTCATTTTACTAATAATTTGATTACCATTCATTCAAAATCTGGCATGTAATCACAGGCCAAATCTACTGATCCCTAATTCTTAAAAATCTAAAATTGATCCAGGCTACGCTGAGGGCCTGGGGACTGCAGAACCCTTCAGGTAAGTGATGTGCTTCACCACTTCCTGCCTGCCATTTGATTTTCCTGTGTTCCTAAACCTTTACTATTTCAAAGAATTATTATTTCCTTTAATCTCTCTGTTTTTCTTTGTATATAAGAATGTAAAAGAGCTAATTATACCTGTTGTAATGACCTCCCTGGCAGGAAAGAGTATCCTGGGAAATCTGACAGATGTGAATTCTGGGAGTAACCATAGAGTTTCAGTGACCACACAGAGACAAAGTAGGTGTATTTCCCATTTTTTTCCTTCCAGGTAATTTATTATTTTTTCTCAGAAAGGTTGTTTGGAGTTGAACACTTGATTTCGGTCTAAAAACAATTTGCTTTTTTTCCTTCTCTTTTTTAAGATTAAAAGATCTAAGCAGATCAATGCCCTGAACTAGATAATCTTCTCCAAATTTTATATAATGTAGCATGCTGCGTGGGTAGCTCTCTGTTGATAGCTGGAATTTGTTCAGATGATGGATAGGTATGCTCATTTTAGTATTAAGCAAAGGCCATTGATATATCCTATTGAGAAACCTAAAAGAAATGATGCTATGTTATAAAATGAAATAATTTGAAAATTCTTTTAATTAAAAAATCATATCTGTGGGTATTCCCTGCCATTGATTAGAAACAATGTAATACAGAAGAGCTTGTAACAGCTAAAAAAAAAAAAAAAAAAAAAAAGCAGTTTCATCTGTTTCAGTTTATTTTTGAGCACCTACTATGTTGTCCTAGTGTTGGGAACAGAACAGAAAAGGCAGATTAAAAAAAAAAATCACAGTGCTGATGGAGTTACATTCTAGTCCTTGAGACTAAGGTCAGACAGTAGACAAAAAAGGTATACATTATAATACCCTTAGTCTGTAGAAAAACTGTTGGAATAATATTCATTGAAGCACTTTTTAGCTAAATAACGTGTCAGGCTACATGATGATTTAACATCTTGTTCCCCGGTAAAAGGAAGGCCCATGGTATCCCCAAAGCAAATGAGAAATATTAAGAACACAAGTTAGTCACTCAAACATTTTCTAAGTGCAGACACTGAAGATACAGAAATAATAATAAGTCACGCTCTACCCTCCAGCTGCTTACAGTCTAGTGAAGGAGACAGATGAATAAAATTCTCACACACACACACCACTGGGAACACAGAGAGCCTAGAGACAAAGGTGGAGTTTGGGTATAGGGAATCAGGAAAGGTGTTCTGAAAAAAAGTTAAACCTAAACTGAGTCTAACGGAATAAATGTGCAGGCACAGTCAGGTAAAACAGGGAAAAGTAGGGTGTATTAGAAAAACTATTGAGAGTGAGCAAAAGAAAAAGAATAGTGTGTGAACTAGAAACTGCTGGTTAACATGTGGAAATGTATGATTTGGGTTGGACAACTCATAGATGTGACGGGATAGGCAAGAAGGGGCCAGATCTATTAAAAGCTTAATAATTTGCATTTTAGGAAGATCATTTTCTATCATTATGGTGGGTGGCTTTTGCGCAAGATGAATGAAAATGGAGGAATGAAATTTGAGGCCACTGCAATAGTCAAAATGACAAAAAATAAAGGTCTGAAGTCGAATGGTTGTAATTATGAGAATGTGAAATATATTGATGAGGCACAATTGATAGAAAATGAATAACTGTATCTAGAAAGGCTGAAAATTGGCACAGACATCAAAACGTGTTATCCTGTCTTCACAGTACCACATTCTTAGAACAGATAAACTATATGTAATTTTATTCCTTAGCCAGGAGTCTCTTTCACTGAATAGCTCAAGGGATCATTAACTAGTATATGTTTTGCTGCATATAAAGAAGTAAAAGTATATTTGAATACTCTTGGGGTTTACACACTTTACCATCTATGGTCAGTCTTTTACCCTTTATCTACATTACTATCACTTGGCCATTATGCAATAGCAGTTCTGTATAAGTGGAGTAAATGCAAGAAAAAATACTCTCTCACAAGGGAATGGCTGGCCCACACAAAAATCTTAATATGCAGGTTAAAATTTGTTATGCCAAATCAATTCAATGAGGGTTTAAGAAATAAGCATCTAACAATCTCCAGGTAGCAAAAACAAAAGTCCAGTGGGTGGGCCAGTAACATGAACAGAAACTATCAATCATATTCCAATAGAGCTAAAGAATATCAATAACCCCTAGACAACTTTATTGAAATGGAATCTGATCACTATGAGAATAAAACAATCACATTCCCATTAAGAATTTTTTTAAGTGAGTGAAGATTTTATTATTAAGCAGTACCTAAAATTGGTACTGTAAACTCCACAGGTAGAAATCTTGAGGTGGCTCATAGTCAGTGTATGTACTGGTTTTGAATTGCCTTAATTTTAACCCCCTGTGGTAGGAATCATTTGCTTTCTACTTAGGAGGAGTACTTTCTGTTTCCCATTTGTAAGAGGATTTAAGAAAAGCATAAACTCAAGTCCTAAAGCAGGTCGAGGCAACCATATCCTTAGAACACCTCTCACCACAGCGTGATTCTTCACATAGCAGGGCTTGCAAACGGGCTTGTCATTGACCATCACATATATTTCCCCAGCTAGGATGCTGTCACAGTCAAAGCAGCAGAAGTGTTTCAGGTGCCAATTCTGGTTTTCTGCCTGGGTATACTCATTGCTGAATATCAGCTAGGAAGAAAATAAAAATAAAGATTTTTTTTAATATAATAAGAGATATAGGTCTATAACAACATACTTTCTCAGGGTCTGAAGTTTGATAACCTAAAGCTTGAACTTACGCTATCACTTAGTTTCCTCTAAATCAATCTTTTACATTTCTAGTCTTTCATTTGTCAACCCAATTAACACAGACACTCAGAATGAATGATGATATCAAAAGTTTCTTTTTTAAAACTTCTTTTGATGTAAACAGATCAATTGCTGTTTGGTTAGTTCTTGTTGCCTTCTAGGTAAAGGGACTATATGAGGGTCTAACAGGGCACCAGCAGGCAGGTTGTCCCATAGAACATACCTCGTCACAGCCAGCACATCGGGGTTTCTCGCTGTCACAGTAATGTCTGCCACAGTATAGCTTCTCATTCTTCCAGAAATAAATCATGTCAACCAGGAGTTCATGGCAGATGCTGCAGACAAAACAGGCTGGGTGCCACAGTTTATCGTAGCCGGCCCTTTCGGCATAGATGGCGGGGTCGCCTTCCTTCATACTCAGTTTGCAACAATAGCAGGACTGAAAGGGAAGCCATCCAGAACAACTCGTCATTAGAAGACTGCCATTTCTTATCATTGGCTACAGCAGAAATTCAGAGAAACAACTTTGAAGAGACATAATTTCTCCTGAAGTTGCAAATTTGTTGATGTAGACAATAAAGTATTAATACTTCTGTGAAATGGAATCTCAGCTTTCTCCAGACTGTTCAAATCTACTTCATTCACCCAATGTGTAATAGGATATTGTTTCCTGAATTAAAAGTCACTTATGGAAAAAGGATAATAGTAATTTCCAGCTCAAATTTAAGTACATTCTCTAAGAAGATTACCTCGGAGCTTATTAGTGCTCTTTTTTCACGACTGAGCTTTACTGGTGCTAACTGGAGCTATAAGGAATATATTACAGCAGGTTTAGTTCTTACATCTCTGTGTCATAATTCCTCCTACCTTCAAGTCATTAGCAAAATACTTCAATTTCGCCCTTTAGAAGAGACTTAAAAAAAAGCTTCACTATACATCCACATAAATTTAAAGTTTGAATTTTAGGCATATTCTCACAAGCAAAACTGAATTAACCTAAGCATATATTCTTATTTATAGGCAGAGATAAGCAATTAACTCCAGGATTATGTTTAGAAACAAACAGACTCTAGAACAATATGCGGTCTTTGATCAACATGCCAATACCAACTACTATCTGTACATAAAACTCACAATTGGCCGGTGCGGTGGCTCACTCCTGTAATACCAACACTTTGGGAGGCCGAGGCGGGCAGATCACAAGGTCATGAGATCGAGACCATCCTGGCTCCTGGCTAACATGGTGAAACACCATCTCTATTAAAAACATAAAAGTTCCCCAGGCATGGTGGGACACACCTATAGTCCCAGCTACTTGGGAGGCTGAGGCAGGATTATACTTGAACCCAGAAGCAGAGGTTGCAGTGAGGCCAGATCACACACTGCGCTCTAGCCTGGGTGACAGAGTGAGACTCCATCTCAAAACAAAAACAAAACTCTCACAATTATCCTTGACAATAGATACACAGAAAATCTGGATTTAGACAGAAGTTTCAAACATGATATGGGAAGTCTAAACTGAATCTTAATCCCATTTATTTCTCATACCTATTCCCTTTTGGAAACTCAGAGGGAAAAAAAACCTGTAAAATATACAAATCGGGCCAACAGTGTGACCACTCTACTTACATATTGAGTACTTTTGTGCTCAGCAGATTTGTCCTCCATGGCCCCCGCTGCTGGTGGGGTGCTTCTTTCCCCTCCAGGGATGTACATTTGTCTGGGGCCTTGGGCATCCATCTCACAGGGAAGTTTGACATCTCCTACTCCCAGAGCCTCGCTCTTATATTTCTTCACAAACTGCTCCATCTCCTTCACCTCTCTAGGAGACAACTCATGGCACTTTGAAGGGTCCTGATCATGTGCAGGGAGTTGCTTTGCCAGCTGCTTCTTCCGGTACTGTGCCCCCTCTGAGCCCGCCACTGGCTGCTTTTCCTTGGGTAGCATCTGCATGTACTGCCTGGCCTGAACCACAAGGAGGCCAATGTTAACTGGGAGAAGGATTGGCCATTAGGCAGTATGACATTTTATAACACACATCAGAAGCAAGTTACTTAAGAAAGAAGTGGGTTCCATCCAATAACCGCAACTCACCCTCACAGCATATTCAGAAGTTAAAACTCAAAAATGGTATACTGAATAGATTTAGTTGGGTAAAAGTGAGACTTTCTCTCCATGAAATTATACATTTTTTTCAGTTTGTAAGATCTGGGTTACTACTGTTTACTTAAGGTAAATAAACAAATGTACAATTGAAAAAGAACACAAACTTTTAGGCAGACATGTTTGGAATGGTCTATAGGAGCAGAAGCATTTTTATCACATAAAAAATGATACCACAAAATTCACTTTAATGATTTAACTAACTTTAAAAGACCTGCAAATGTTTCATTTAGTTGTTATAAAACTGAGATATTTTTGGTCTTATATAGTATTAATAAAGGAAATAAAAAAATAAAAATAGATAAAGTTGAATATTTTTTTCAGGTCTAAACTGACAAAAATTCTCTTCTTTACCATCTTAAGAGAAATCCTCTCAAGAGTAAGCTAGAATTATTAGACTGATATAAACCATGTGATTTACATCTAATTATTAAGAATGTTAGACTACTCCCTCAAAAAGGTAAACATAGCTAGGGAGTTGGAAAAAAATTTATGAAGTATCTAGTCTTATATTCAAAAGACTAGAATGGGAATCAGAAGTCAAAGTAATGAGAACCCCAGAAGAATAATAGATTAGAATGTGTGGGTTGATCAGGTCACCAAAGAAACTGCCCCAAATAAACAGTCCAGGCACTTCAGTAAGGGAACTCTCTGTCCCAATATTATTTACCAATGCCTGATTGTGGACAGGAGGAGCCCACTCATAGGTAACTGTATTGATGGAGACATTCTTCTTGGCAGCAACTGGATTGGTCAATATCATAACATTGCGTTTATACATGGGAATTCCATCTGACTTTAGTTTTGCAATCAGGGTGGTATACTTGGTGTCTTCAAAAAGTTTTCCCACTTTTCGATCCTCTTCATTGCTCAAGAGGACATCATGCTCTTCTTGGCCACACTTGCAGTTACGACATATTTTTCTATGATTTTGAAAATAAGTAGAAAATGATTAATTACACCTAATTGATATTTATGGTGATACATTTATAGTTCATAAAATAAAGCATATTCTATATCATGGTATGCAAACGCAAGTCTCTTTTTAGGAGGGAGAATAAGCATCCATAAATTTAAGCAAGAAGGAAATAAAAACACAACTTTGCTTGATAAGGCTTTTAAAAGTTAGGTTGTAAAAACTGACAAGTGGGACCCAATTAAACTAAAGAGCTTCTGCAAAGCAAAGGAAATTGGCAACAGAGCAAACAGACAACCTACAGAATGGAAGAAAATATTTACAAACCCTGCATCCAACAAAGTTCTGATATTTAGAATCGATAAGGAACAATTCAACAAGCGAAAAAAAAAAGCCATTAAAAATGGGCAAAGGATAGGAACAGACACTTCTCAAAAGAAGACATACATATGGCCAAGAGATATATGAAAACATGCTCAATATCACTAATCATTAAGGAATGCAAATCAAAACCATGATGAGATGCCATTTCCTATCAGTCAGAATAGCTATTACTAAAAAGTCAAAAAATAACAGATGTTGCAGAGAAAAGGGAATGCTCATACACTGTTAATGAGGATGTAAATTAGTTTGGCCACTGTAGAAAGCAGTTTGGAGATTTCTCAAAAAACTTAAAACTACCATTCAACCCAGGAACCCCAGAAGAAAATGCATTATTCTACCAAAAAGACAATGCACTCATATGTTTATCACAGTACTATTCACAAAAGATGTGGTGGAATCATCCTGGATGGACATCAATGGTAGACTGGATAAAGAAAATGTGATACATATTTGCCATAGAATACTATGCAGCCATAAAAAAGAATGAAATCATGTCCTTTGAAGCAAAATGGATGCAGCTGGAAGCCATTATCTTAAGGGAATTAACACAGGAAGAGAAAACCAAATACCACATATTCTCACTTGTAAGTGGGAGCTAAATATTGAGTATACATGGACACAAAGATGGGAATAATAGACACTTGGGATTATTACAGTGAGGAAGGTGAGAGGGAGCAAGGTTTGAAAAGCTAACTATCAGGTACTATGGTCACTACCTAGGTGATGGGATCATTTGAACCCCAAACCTCAGTAACATGCAATTTCCCCATGTAAAAAACCTGCACTGCACATGTACATCTGAACCTAAAATGGAAGTTGAAAGAAAATAGGAAAGCAGCAGAATTATCAGCCTATAGAGTGACTAATAATGTGTTTTTGGAAATTACTTAGTTTTGTGATTTAGATGGTACCATAAGGTTTCAACTTAATTTTCAAAGTAACTATTTTAACAAATTCAGTGCATTTTGTAAACTAAACATGCATCTGCATTTCTGATATGATTATGAGAAGCAATTATTCATTTGATTATCAAACCTAACCAAGATTGTTTCAATTATTACACTGAAAGAAGTGTTGATGGCCCCAATAATAGACGTCTTCAATTGTACCATTAAAAAAAAAAGACTGATTTAAAAGTGCACACTTAAAGGGACATGTCTGAGTATAACTCCATCTGATATTCCTTATGCTGTCACCAAAAAGTAATTAAATAAAATAGAGAAAAAGATATAAAACCACAAAAATTATATGCAAGTTTTCTTACTTAAAGAAGAAACTTCATATTTTATCACATGTTAACATTTTATAGCCATTATCCAAGGGTTTTTGTTTGTTTGTTTGTTTAGTGAGAGATAGGGAAACTTTTCCCATCAAAGACCATGATCCTAGATTTAGGTTTACAGCCTTTCTCATTTTTTCTCAAATTCTTTTGTCATCCATTTCCTTCCCTTTGTTTTTTCTTTCTCTTTCCTTCTCTTATTTCTTCAAACACTTATTGCCACCTACCATGTTCTCTCTGCCATCATGGTGTTTCTTATAGTTTAAGGACAATGTCCTCTCCTTCACTGGTCTGGCACACAGACATTCATTTATTCATGCAACATACATGAGTGCCCATGTGCCAATCAATGTATTTAACACTAGGACATAGTGCTAAAAAAAAAAAATGGGCCTAGTCTCTTACTTCTAGAACTTACAGTCTGGTGGGAAACAGACATTAAACAATCACATACACACGCATGCACACACACACAATTTCATTTGTGATAGGAAAGTAAGGTATAGGGTGCCTTGAAAGGGTGTAATTTTGATTTCAAACTAGTGAAGAAAGGACTCCATAAGAAGGTGACATTTAGGTTGAGATCTGGACGATGTATAAAACATAGGTGTAAATTGTGTATGTGGGTTCGTTATCTGGGGAGGAGAAAAGGAAGGAAAAGAAAACTCTATATTTAGTATCTGGGTATAAAGAGAAGTACCTACAGTGGTCCTGAATTAGAAAAGAAATTGTCCCCTTAGGTCTCATAACCAGGGCAGGTTGGTATGACAGTAGTGAGATGAGTAAATGGGACAGTGACAAGGCTGGAGAGGTAGGCAGGCAGGAAGTCATGCAGGGACTCAGAACACATTAGGGAATTTGGCCTTCATCATAAGAGCAATCAGGAGCCAGCAAAGGCTTTTTGGTAATGGAACAACATGATCATATCTGTAATTTTAAATATTACAGTATCTGCCATGTGGTAAATGGATTAGGGGCAAAACAGAACTAGAAACAGGGAGACAGGTTAACATGTTAATTATTCATCCAGTTTACAATGGCATGGTTCTAAATCGGGATACTGCCACTACTTCACAAATGAAATTACATCTTGGAGGGTTACTGTTGTGGTCCAGGTGAAATATGTTATGGCTTGGATCAGAGTATTCAACAGTGGAGATGAAAAGAAAGGAGGAGGCCGGGCGCAGTGGCTCACGCCTGTAATCCCAGCACTTTGGGAGGCCGAGGCGGGTGGATCACAAGGTCAAGAGATCGAGACCATCCTGGTCAACATGGTGAAACCCTGTCTCTACTAAAAATACAAAAAATTAGCTGGACATGGTGGCATGTGCCTGTAATCCCAGCTACTCAGGAGGCTGAGGCAGGAGAATTGCCTGAACCCAGGAGGCGGAGGTTGCGGTGAGCCGAGATTGCGCCATTGCACTCCAGCCTGGGTAACAAGAGCAAAACTCTGTCTCAAAAAAAAAAAAAAAAAAAAGAAAGAAAGGAGGAAATTTGAGGTCTCCTTGGACAAAAAACTGACTAAACTTTGTGGTGTATTTGGACATAGTGATGGTAAAGGGAAGGCTCAGTGATACCGTTTGGCTGTGACTTCACACAAATATCATCTTGAATTGTAGTTCCCATAATCCCCATGTGTCATGGGAGGGATGTGGTAGGAGATAACTGAATCATGAGGGCTTTTACCCTCATGCTGTTCTCATGACAGTGAGTTCTCATGAGATCTCATAGTTTTATAAGGGAATTTTTTCCCCTTTTGCTCGGCACCTCTCTTTGCTGCCACAATGTGAAGAACATGTTTGCTTCCCCTTCTGCCATGTTTGTAAGTTTCCTGAGGCCTCCCCAGCCATGCTGAATTGTCAGTCAATTAAATCTCTTTCCTTTATAAATTACCCAGGTATGTCTCAGGTATGTCTTTATTAGCAGTGTGAGAATGGACTAATAAATACAATAAATTGGTACTGCAAAGAGTGGTGATACCTGAAAATGTGGAAGCAACTTTGGAACTGGGTAACAGGCAGAGGCTGGAATATTCTGGAGGGCTAAGAAGATGACAGGTCCATGTGGGAAAGTTTGGAACTTCCTCAAGACTTGGAGGGCTCAGAAGACAGAAAGATGTGGGAAAGTTTGGAACTTCCTAGAGACTTTTTGAATGGCTTTTACCAAAATGCTGACAGTGATATGTGTAAGATCTTTTAGACTGACAGCATCATGGATGCCATTGTGCGCCCCCCTCCCCTCCACTGCCATGACCTGCATGTACACCTCTGGATGGCCTCCCAGAATTAGAAAATCTGAAGAAACTGGAAGACCATGAAAAGAGGAAGGATGATCAACCCCTGCAGCATCTAACTTGAGACATTCTT
This sequence comes from Aotus nancymaae, assembly GCF_030222135.1. Classification (NCBI taxonomy): domain Eukaryota; kingdom Metazoa; phylum Chordata; class Mammalia; order Primates; family Aotidae; genus Aotus; species Aotus nancymaae. The sequence continues at coordinate 40,222,510 of NW_026988413.1, forward strand.
CTATTGTTCCTTATTCCAGCCTCATTTGACAAGGCAATTGGACTTTGTAACCGACCTTGGTCAACCTGTAACTCCAGACCCTATGACCCCCTCCCAGTTTGCAAAACATGCCCTATACTGAAACTTCTGTAACTTTCCACTGCTACCCCAAACCTATAAAACCAACTCCTATTCCACCACCCTCCTCTGACTCTCTTTTTGGACTCAGCCTGCCTGCATTGGGTGAATAAACAGCCATGTTGCTCACACAAAGCCTGTTTGGGGGTCTCTTCATTCAGAGTGCACGTTTTAACATGTGGTGCTAGAAACCCGGGACCAGGGTACTCTCTGGGGAGACCAGCCCCTGTCCCCACTCCCCCTCTGGGAAGAGACTCACCTGAGACCTCAACACATCAGACCAGCAGCTCACGCTTAGCATGCTCAACAGCTCTCTCCCCACCTTCAGACTGGGTAAGCAGACTCTCTCTCCCCTTCTTTCTCTCTCTTTTCCTTCAGAGAAGAGGAGACAAGTCTCTCCCTCTTTCTCTCTGTTTTCCTTTAAATCTTTCTCCTTCTAGTACAGACAAAGAAGACACTCTGTATCCATGTAGAGACAGAAGAGACGAGTCTCTCCCTCTCACTGAAAGACTCAGACGTTGGTCACAGACTCGGGAAGACAGTCTTCCCTTGGTGTCTGGTCAATCGCAGGAATGCCTGCCTTGATCATTCACTCATGTTACAGCCCAGGAATCATCCGGGATGCCTACTGAAAACGCTGGTAGCTGCTTGCTCCTTATTCTAGTCTCTAGTCCTTTCCTTAAAACTTATCTCCTTTGCTATGGGTGATATTCCACCCTCTATTCCTCAGTCTTCACCTCTAGCCTGAATCCTAAAAAACCTAAAACCTCTTCAACTGTCACCTAATCTGAAACCAAAACATCTTATTTTTTTTTTTTCCTGTGACATGGCCTGGCCCCAATATAAATTAGACAATGGTTCTAAATGGCCAGAAAATGGCACTTTCAATTTTTCTACTCTGTGAGACCTAAACAATTTTTGTCAACAAATGGGCAAATGGTCTAAGGTACCTGACATCCAGGCATTTTTTTTAAACCCTCCACTCCCTCCCTAATCTCTGCTCTCAATGCAACCCTTCCCAAATTTTTCTTCTCTCCCTTCCATCTGCCCCTCCTGCCTCTGCTGGTGACCCAGAATCCTCCTTGTCCATTGACCCTTCTGACCTTTCTCCTCCCTGCCTGTCTGAACCAGACCCTAATCCAGGCCCTAACCTCCCCCTGCCCCCCTGCCACAACCCACCTCCTTATGCCCCTTCTGTCACCTCCCCACTTCATATTCGGTCTGGCTTACAGTTTAGATCTGTGGCTAACTCCTCAGCCCCTGCCCAACATTTCCCCCTTTGAGAGGTGGCTGGAGCTGAAAGCATAGTTAGGGTGCACATTCCATTCCTTTCTCTTTATTCAGCCTTTCCAAAATCATCCAACGGTTAGGCTCCTTTTCATCAGATCCTACTAAATATATACAAGAGTTCCAATACTTAACCCAGTCCTATAATCTCACCTGGAGTGACTTGTCATCTTCTCTCACCCATGAAGAATGCTTAATATGCATTTTATCACCCAATCAGCCCGACATTAAAAAAGCTACAGAAATTAAAATCTGGCCCTCAAACCCCACAACAGGAATTAATCAACTTCACCTTCAAGGTGTTCAATAATAGGGAAAAAGCTGCCCCGAGGCAGCACATCTCTGAACTACAGATGCTTGCCTCTGCCACAAGACAAACCCCAGCCACACCACTGGCTCACAGACTTCAAAGCACCCAGACTTCAGCGTCCAGCCGCCCCCTCCTGGACCTTACTTCAAGTATCAGAAACCTGGCCACCTGGCAAAGGAATGCCCGCAGCCCAGATTCCTCCTAAGCCCTGCACTATCTGTGTGGGTCCCCCATGGAAAATGGGACTGTCTGACTCATGTCACTGATCCTAGAGCTCCTGGAGCTCCAACTCAAAGCTCTGGGACTGAATCTTTTTTCCAGATCTCCTTAGCTTTGTGGCTGAAGACTGACACTACCTGAACATCTTGCAGAGTCCCCCGGACTGTCACATGGACGCCGAGCTTTGGTAACTCTTGCGGTGGAGGGTAAGTCCACCCCCTTCTTAATCAACACGGGGGCCACTCATTCCAGGCTGCCTTCTTTTCAAGGACCTGTCTCCTTGGCCTCCATAACTGTGGTGGGAATTGATGGTAAGGCTTCCATACCTCTCAAAACTCCCCAAATCTGATGTCAATTTAGCCAGCACTCCTTTCCACATTCTTTTCTAGTCATCTCTGCTTGTCCAGTTCCCCTGTTAGGCTGAGATATCCTAGCAAAATTGTCTGCCTCCTTAACTATTCCTGGGCAACAGCCACCCCTCATTGCCACCCTCTTCCCTGAATCCCTACCTCCCTCAATAGCTCCCCTTATGTCCCCCTACCTTAACCAGAGGCTGTGGGACACCACCTCCCCATCCCTTGCTACAAGTCACTCACCCCTCCTCATCCCCTTAAAACCTAACCACCCTTATCCTGCCCAATGCCAGTACCCCATCCTAGCATAAGCCTTAAAAGGCCTAAAGCCTGTTATTACCTGCTTACTGCAACACGGCCTTTTAATTCCTACAAACTCTCTTTACAATTCCCCTATCCTGGCTGTCCCCAAACTAGACAAATTCTACAGACTAGTCCAAGACCTCTGCCTCATCAATTAGATTGTACTTCCCAAGGAGTTCCAAGATGGCCAGTTAGATCCAGCTCAGGATTGCAGCTCTGAGTGAAAGTGCAGAGGGTGAGTGGATGCCGCATTTCCAAACAGATTTTTATTGCCCACAGACCAGGAGATTCACAGGCAGAGGAGCCCCACGGGTCGCCAGTGTGGCTGTTTTGGCCAGCGCGGCTGTTTTGCCTGTGCCCCGGTGCAGCCACTCCCGGTGCAGAGTAAACGGGACTGTGTTCCCACTTAGCCAGCAAGGGGAGCTGAAACAGGGGGCCAGGCCAGGAGATTCCTGGGCAAAAAAAGCGCCACGAATCTCAGAGCTGCAGTTTCAGTGGTGCAGTGGGTCGCCGCACGGGAAATCACACAGATCCTGGCGCCTATTCAACAGGCGACCAGGTCACCTGGTAGAGAGCCGACCATTCAATGAAAAAATAAAAGGCTCTGAGGCAGGGAGCCAGGAGATCAGGACTGGCTGGTCCCACCCCCACAAAAACAAAAACAAAAACAAAAAAACAGCAATTGGAAACGCTCTGGGTTGAGAGTTTCACAGCAAGCACAGCTGAACCCGGGACGGTCCAGCTCTGTGGGGAAGGGGAGTCTGCCATTACTGAGGCAGCCTGCCATTGCTGTGGCAACCCGTCATTACAGAGAAAGTCTGTGATTACAGAGGCGGGCCAACATTGCAGAAGCAGCTCTAACTACAGCCATATAAACAGGACTGCAGGGAAGTTCACATGGCAGCTGGGCAGAGCCCACAGCAGCTCAGTGAAGCCTCTGCAGGCTGAGAGTGACTAGGCTGCCTCCTTTTGGGCAGAGCAGCCCTGAAGAAAAAGGCAGCAGTACAGCGGAAACACATAAAGCCCTAACTCCCGGGGACAGAACACCTGGGAAAAAAAAAAGGGGGGGTTTATGAGTTCTGCTGCTGCAGACTTAAATTTACCAGCCCAGCAGCTCTGAATGAACAACGGGGCTCATAGCTCAGCACCTGAGATAATATAAAGGACTGTTTCCTCAAGCAGCTCCCGACCCCCGTATATCCAAAGAGTCACCTCATAAAGGAGAGCGCAGACTGACATTTGGCAGGTATCCTTCTGGGACAAAGCAGAAGAAGAAACTGGTAGCAACCTTTACTGTTCGGCAGCTGCTGCAAGTGATCCCCAGGCAAGCAGGGCCTGGAGTGGACCTCAGCAGTCCTACAGCAGAGAGGCCAGACAGTTAAAAGGAAAACTAAGAAACAGAAATAACTTCATCAACAACAAACAGAATGTCCACTCAGAGACCCAATCAGAAAGTCAACAACTACAAAGCCGACAGGTGGATAAATTCACAAAGATGGGAAGAAACCAGCGCAAAAAGGATGAAAACACCCAAAACTGGAACACCTCTCCTCCTACAAGGGATCACAACTCCTCACCAGCAAGAGAACAAGACTGGATGGAGAATGAGTGTGATGAAATGACAGAATCAGCCTTCAGAAAGTGGGTAATAAGATACTTCGTGAGCTAAAAGAACATGTTCTAACCCAATGCAAAGAAACTAAGAACCTTGAAAAAAGATTTGACAAAATGCTAACGAGAATGGACAACTTAGAGAGGAATATAAGTGAATTGATGGAGCTGAAAAACACAACATGAGAACTTCGCGAAGCATGCACAAGTTTCAACAGCCGAATTGACCAAGCAGAAGAAAGGATATCAGAGGTCAAAGATCAACTCAATGAAATAAAACGAGAAGGCAAGATTAGAGAAAACAGGGTAAAAAGGAATGAACAAAGTCAACAAGAAATATGGGACTATGTGAAAAGACCTAATCTACGTTTGATAGGTGTACCTGAATGTGACGAAGAGAATGAATCCAAGCTAGAAAATACTCTTCAGGATATTATCCAGGAAAACTTCCCCAACCTAGCAAGGCAGGCCAATATTCAAGTCCAAGAAATACTGAGAACACCACAAAGATATTCCTCAAGAAGAGCAACCCCAAGGCACATAATCGTCAGATTCGCCAGGGTTGAAATGAAGGAGAAAATGCTAAGGGCAGCCAGAGAGAAAGGTCGGGTTACCCACAAAGGGAAGCCCATCAGACTCACAGCAGATCTCTCAGCAGAAACCCTACAAGCCAGAAGAGAGTGGGGGCCAATAACTTTCAACCCAGAATTTCATATCCAGCCAAACTAAGCTTCCTAAGTGAAGGAAAAATAAAATCCTTTGTGAACAAGCAAGTACTCAGAGATTTCATCACCACCAGACCGGCTTTACAAGAGCTCCTGAAAGAGGCACTACACATAGAAAAGAACAACCAGTACCAGCCACTCCAAAAACACACAAAATGGTAAAGAGCATCAACACAATGAAGAATCTGCATCAACCAACGGGCAAAACAGCTGGCTAGCATCAAAATGGCAGGATCAAATTCACACATAACAATATTAACCCTAAACGTAAATGGACTAAATGCCCCAATCAAAAGACACAGACTGGCAAATTGGATAAAAAGCCAAAACCCATCAGTGTGCTGTATCCAGGAAACCCATCTCACATGCAAGGATACACAAAGGCTCAAAATAAAGAGATGGAGGAAGATTTACCAAGCAAATGGAGAGCAAAAAAAAGCAGGAGTTGCAGTTCTCATCTCTGATAAAATAGACTTTAAAGCAACAAAGATCAAACGAGACAAAGAAGGACTTTACATAATGCTAAAGGATCAATGCAACAAGAAGAGCTAACGATCCTAAATATATATGCACCTAATACAGGAGCACCCAGATACATAAGGCAAGTTCTTAATGACTTACAAAGAGACTTAGACTCCCACACAATAATAGTGGGAGACTTCAACACACCATTGTCAATATTAGACAGATGAACGAGACAGAAAATTAACAAGGATATCCAGGACTTGAACTCAGACCTGGACCAAGCAAACCTAATAGACATTTACAGAACTCTCCACCCCAAATCCACAGAATATAAATACTTCTCAGCACCACATCACACCTACTCTAAAATCGACCACATAATTGGAAGTAAATCACTCCTCAGCAAATGCAAAAGAACAGAAACCGTAACAAACAGTCTCTCAGACCACAGTGCAATCAAGTTAGAACTCAGATTCAGAAACCAACCCAGAACCACACAGCTTCATGGAAACTGAACAACTTTCTCTTGAATGTTGACTGGATAAACAATGAAATGAAGGCAGAAATAAAGATGTTCTTCGAAACCAACGAGAATGAAGACACCACATACCAGAATCTCTGGGACACATTTAAAGCAGTCTCTAGAGGAAAATATATAGCAATAAGTGCCCACATAAGAAGAAAGGAGAGATCTAAAATTGACACCCTATCGTCAAAATTGAAAGAGCTAGAGGAGCAAGATAAAAAAAAACTCAAAACCTAGCAGAAGACGAGAAATAACTATGATCAAAGCAGAATTGAAGGAGATAGAGACATGAAAAAACCTTCAAAAAATCAATAAATCCAGGAGCTGGTTTTTTGAAAAGATCAACAAAATAGACAGACCACTAGCCAGATTAATAAAAAAGAACAGAGAGAATAACCAAATAGATGCAATAAAAAATGATAAAGGGGATATCACCACAGATTCCACAGAAATTCAAACCATCATCAGAGATTATTACAAACAACTCTATGCACATAAACTAGAAAACCTGGAAGAAATGGATAAATTCCTGGACAGTTGCCTCCTCCCAAGCCTAAACCAGGAAGAAATCGAAAACGTGAATAGACCATTAACAAGGTCTGAAGTCGAGGCAGCAATTAAGAGCCTACCACCCAAAAAAGCCCAGGTCCAGATGGGTTCACAGCCGAATTCCACCAAACATACAAAGAGGAACTGGTACCATTCCTTCTGAAACTATTCCAAATAATCCAAAAAGAGGGAATCCTTCCCAAATCATTTTATGAGACCAACATCATCCTGATACCAAAACCCGGCAGAGACTCAACAAGAAAAGAAAACTACAGGCCAATATCCATGATAAACATAGATGCAAAAATCTTCAATAAAATACTGGCAAGCCGATTACAACAGCACATCAAAAAGCTTATCCACCATGGTCAAGTAGGATTCATCCCGGGGATGCAAGGCTGGTTCAATATATGCAAGTCTATAAATGTAATTCACCACATAAACAGAACCAAAGACAAAAACCACATGATTATCTCAATTGATGCAGAGAAGGCCTTCGACAAAATTCAACAGCCCTTTATGCTAAAAACCCTCAATAAACTAGGTTTCGACGGAACGTATCTCAAAATAATAAAAGCTATTTACGACAAACCAACAGCCAATATCATACTGAATGGGCAAAAACTGGAAGCATTCCCTTTGAAATCTGGCACTAGACAAGGATGCCCTCTCCACCACTCCTATTCAATATAGTGCTGGAAGTCCTAGCCAGAGCAATCAGGCAAGAAAAAGAAATAAAGGGTATTCAATTAGGAAAGGAGGAAGTCAAATTGTCTCTATTTGCAGACGACATGATTGTATATCTAGAAGACCCCATCATCTCAGCCCAAAATCTCCTGAAACTGATAAGCAACTTCAGCAAAGTCTCAGGATACAAAATCAATGTGCAAAAATCACAAGCATTCCTATACACCAATAACAGACTTAAAGAGAGCCAAATGAAGAACGAACTGGCATTCACAATTGCTACAAAGAGAATAAAATACCTAGGAATACAACTAACAAGGAATGTAAAGGACCTCTTCAAGGAGAACTACAAACCACTGCTCAATGAAATAAGAGAGGACACAAACAGATGGAGAAATATTCCATGTTCATGGTTAGGAAGAATCAATATTGTGAAAATGGCCATACTGCCCAAAGTAATTTACAGATTCAATGCTATCCCCATCAAGCTACCAATGACCTTCTTCACAGAACTGGAAAAAACCACCTTAAAACTTCATATGGAACCAAAAGAGAGCCCTCATAGCCAAGTCAATTCTAAGCGAAAAGAACAAAGTGGGAGGCATCACACTACCGGACATCAAACTATACTACAAGGCTACAGTAATCAAAACAGCATGGTACTGGTACCAAAACAGAGATATAGACCAATGGAACAGAACAGAGGCCTCGGAGGCAACACAACATATTTACAACCATCTGATCTTTGACAAACCTGATAAAAACAAGCAATGGGGAAAGGATTCCCTGTTTAATAAGTGGTGTTGGGAAAACTGGCTAGCCATATGCAGAAAGCAGAAACTGGACCCCTTCCTGACATCTTACACTAAATTTAACTCCAGATGGATTAAAGACTTAAACATAAGACCTAACACCATAAAAACCCTAGAAGAAAACCTAGGCAAAACCATTCAGGACATAGGCGTAGGCAAGGACCTCATGACCAAAACACCAAAAGCATTGGCAACAAAAGCCAAAATAGACAAATGGGATCTAATCAAACTCCACAGCTTCTGCACGGCGAGAGAAACAGTCAATAGAGTGAATCGGCAACCAACAGAATGGGAAAAAATTTTTGCAGCCTACCCATCTGACAAAGGGCTGATATCCAGAATTTACAACGAACTAAAACAGATTTACAAGAAAAAAATGAACAAGCCCATTCAAAAATGGGCAAAGGATATGAACAGATACTTTACAAAAGAAGACATACATGAGGCCAACAAGCATATGAAAAAATGCTCATCATCACTGGTCATTAGAGAAATGCAAATCAAAACTACATTGAGATACCATCTCGCCAGTTAGAACGGCAATCATTAAAAAATCTGGAGACAACAGATGCTGGAGGATGTGGAGAAATAGGAACACTTTTACACTGTTGGTGGGAGTGTAAATTAGTTCAACCATTGTGGAAGACAGTGTGGCGATTCCTCAAGGACCTAGAAATAGAAATTCCATTTGACCCAGCAATCCCATTACTGGGTATATATCCAAAGGATTATAAATGCTCTTTTCTTTTTGATATATTTTTGGAAAGGCTGATATTGGTTGTTCCTTTATATGTATAGTGCTTCTTTCAGAAGCTCTTGTAAAGCAGGCCTGGTGGTGGTGAACTCTCTAAGTACTTGTTTGTTCGCAAAAGATTTAATTTTTCCTTCAATTACAAAGCGTAGTTTGGCTGGATATGAAATTCTGGGTTGAAAGTTCTTTTCTTTAAGGATATTAAATATTGGTCCCCACTCTTTTCTGGCTTGTAGGGTTTCTGCTGAGAGATCTGCTGTAAGTCTGATAGGTTTCCCTTTATGGGTAACCTGACCTTTCTCTCTGGCTGCCCTTAGTATTTTCTCCTTCATTTCAACCCTAATAAATCTGGCAATTATGTGCCTTGGGGTTGGTCTTCTTGAAGAGTATCTTTGTGGTGTTCTCTGTATTACCTGGAGTTGAATATTACCCTGCCTTGCCAGGTTGGGAAAGTTTTCCTGAATGATATCCTGAAGAGTATTTTCCAACTTGGATTCATTCTCTTCGTCACATTCAGGTACACCTATCAAACATAAATTAGGTCTTTTCACATAGTCGCATATTTCCTGGAGACTTCGCTCATTCCTTTTCATCCTTTTTTCTCCAATCTTGTCTTCTCATTTCATTTCACTGAGCTGGTTCTTGACTTCTGATATCTTTTCTTCTACTTGATCAATTCGACTCTTTAAACTTGTGCATGCTTCGCGAAGTTCTCGTGTTGTGTTTTTCAGCTCCATCAATTCACTTATATTCTTCTCTAAATTGTCTATTCTCGTTAACAGTTCGTCAAACCTTTTTTCAAGGTTCTTAGTTTCTTTGCATTGGGTTAGAACAAGTTCTTTTAATTCACAGAAGTTTCTTATCACCCACGTTTTGAAACCTGCTTCTGTTATTGGAACACACTCGTAATCTATTAAGCCTTGTTCCATTACTGATGAGGAATTGCAATCCCCTGTAGAGGGAGAGGCATTCAGATTTTGAGTATTCTCTGCCTTTTTACGCTGGTTTCTTCCCTTCATTATATATTTACCTGTCTGTCATCTTTGTAATACCGACTTTCTAACTAGGTCTCTGAGCAGACGTCCACCTTGTTGATTCCCAGCGCCGAAATCTGAGCAATCCACTGTGCTGGCCAAAACAGCGGTGTTAAGATTGAAGGTGCTCTTCTGCCCGGGAATCTCCGGACTCTGCACCACAAACTGGCGCGCTAAGGCGCCAGCAAAACCACCGCGCCAGCCACAAGAGTCGCCCTGGCGACCCGTGGGGCTCCTCTGCTGGGAATCTCCTGGTCCGTGAGCAACAAATATTCGTCTGAAAGTGTGGCGTCCTCTCGTTCTCTGAGCTTTCACTGGGAGCTACATGCCCGAGCTGCTAGTGATCAGCCATCTTGGATCTCTCTCGATATTTCATGGTTTTACCCTCAGGCTGCCACCCTTAATTCTCTCTTAGAGTGGACAGATCATCTTCTTCTTCTTACATCTATCTGCCTTCCTACCAACTGGACAGGCACTTGTACCACAGTTTTCCTTACTCCCACAATTCAGCTTAACGATGGAGACAAGAGCCTCCCTGTTCCCCTTGTGGTCCTGACACAACACAAACAGGTCATTACATTGACCCCCTTACTTATAGGATTAGGAATTACTACTGCACTCAGCACAAGGATAGCCGGCCTTACCAAATCAATTGTCATTTTCTGTAGCCTCTCTAATGATTTCTCTGCTAGCATTGCAAAAGTAATTCAATCACTATCCCTTTTTCAAGCTCAAGTAAATTCCCTAGCTGCAGTTGTCCTCCAAAACCACAGAGGTCTTGACTTACTGGCTGCTAAAAAAGGAGGTCTTTGCCTATTCTTAAATGAAGAATGTTGTTTTTATGTAAACCAGTCGAGCCTTGTACATGATGCCATCACAAAGCCCAAAAGCTCACTAATCAGGCAAAGGGTTATTCTGGACCTGGCTGGACTGGCTGGACACTCTAACTGGGTGTCATGGCTTCTTCCAATCCTTAGTCCTCTGATACCTATCTTTCTCCTTATTTAAACCCTGTGTTTTCCAATTAATATCTCAATTCCTACAAAATCATATATAAGCGATAACCAATCAGTCAATATGACAAATGCTCCTTCTAACAACCCCACAATATCACTCCTTGCCCTGAGATCTCCCAGCAGTCTAAATTCTTTCTCAGAGAAGCCCTGAGAAACACTGCCCCATCACCCGTCTGTGCTGGTCTTCCTAATATTCCACTGCCCTCCATTCTTCACTTCTTTTTCCTTTATATTACTAATATAAAAAGGAATGTAAGGCCATTTAGGCTGACAGCACCATGGACGACTGGTGCCCGCCGTGACCCACACGTACACCTCTGGATAGGCTTCTGGAATTAGAAAATCTGAAGTAACTGGAAGACTATGAAAAGAGATCGAAGGATGATCAACCCCTGCAGTGCCTAACTAACTTGAGACATTCTTCTATTGTTCCTTATTCTGGCCTCATTTGACAAGGCAATTAGACTCTGTAACCAACTTTGGTCAACCTCATGACTCCAGACCCTACAACTCCCTCCCAGTTTGCAAAAACTGCCCTAAATGGTGACTTCTATAACTTTCCACTGCCCCCAAACCTGTAAAACCAACTCCTATCCCACCACCCTCCTCTGACTCTCTTTTTGGACTCAGCCCACCCGCACCTGGATGAATAAACAGCCATGTTGCTCATACAAAGCCTGTTTGCGGGGGTCTCTTCATTCAGAGCATGCATTTTAACAATATGGATAATGAAGTCCAGGCTGAGGTGGTCTCAGATTGAGACGAAGAACTTCCTGGGAACTGGTCTAAAGGTCACTCTTGCTATTCAAAGAGACTGGTGGCATTTTGCCCCTGCCCTAGAGATCTGTAGGCAGGGACAAAACTTTGAGAGAGATGATTTAGGGTATCTGGTGGAAGAAATTTCTAAGCGGCATAGCATTCAAGAGGTGATGGAGGATAAAAGTTAAAATTTGCAGCCTGACAATGCAATACAAAAGAAAAAGCCATCCTCTGGGGTGGGATTCAAGCCTGCTGCAGAAATTTCCATAAGTAACAAGATGCTCGAATGTTAATCACTAAGACAATAGAGAAAATGTCTCCAGGGCATGTCAGAGAGCCTCACAGCAGCCCCTCCCATCACAGGCCTGGAGGCCTAGGAGGGAAAAATGCTCTCATGGACCAGGCCCAGGGGTCCCTGCTGTGTGCAGCCAGACCTGCTACTCTGCATGCCAGCTTTCAGACCTGCATTCAGCTCCAGTGGTGGCTAAAAGGGGCCAAGGTATAGCTTGGGCCATTGCTTGAGAGGATGCAAGCCCCAAGCCTTGGCAGCTTCCATGTGGTGGTGGTGGTCCCACAGGTATGCAGAAGATAAGAACTGATGTTTGGGAACCTCTGTCTAGATTTAGAGGATGTATGAAAATCCCTAGATGTCCAAGCAGAAGTTTGCTGCAGGTGCAGTCCTCATAGAGAACCTCTTCTAGGGTACTGTGGAAGGGAAATGTGGGGTTGGAGCCCTCACACAGAGTCCCCATGAGGGCAATGCCTAGTGTAGCTGTGAGAAGAGGGCCACCATCCTCTAGGCCCCAGAATGGTAGATCCAAGGACAGCTGCAGGCACTCAACACCAGCTTGTGAAAGCAGCCAGGATGGGGGCTGTACCCTGCAAAGCACAGGGGCAGAGCTGCCCAAGGCCATGGGAGCCTACCTTTTTTGCATCAGTGCACCCTGGATGTGAAACATGAAGTCAAAGGAGATCATTTTGGAACTTTAAGGTTTATGACTGCTCTACTGGATTTTGGACTCACATGGGGCCTACAGCCCCATTCTTTTGGCCAATTTCTGCCATTTGGAATGGCTGTATTTACCCAATGCTTATACCCTCATTGTATCTAGGAAGTAACCAACTTGCTTTTGATTTTACTGACTCATAGGCAGAGGGGACTTGCCTTGTCTCATATGAGACATTAGACTTGGACTTTTGAGTTAATGCTGAAATGAGTCAAGACTTTGAGGGACTGTTGGAAGGGCATGATTGTGTTTTGAAATGTGAGGACATGAGATTTGGGAGGGGCCAGGGGCAGAATGATATGGTTTGGATGTGTCCCCTCTCAAATCTCATCTTGAATTGTATTTCCCATAATCCCCATGTGTTGTGGGAGGGACATGGTGGGAGGTAACTGGATTATGGGGGCTGTTACCCTCATGCTGTTCTCGTGATGGTGAGTTCTCATGAGATCTGATGGTTTTATAAGGGGCTTTTCCCCTTTTGCTAGGCACTTCTTGGTGCCACCATGTAAAGAAGGATGTGTTTGCTTCCCCTTTTGCCATGATTGTAAGTTTCCTGAGGCCTTCTAAACCATGCTGAACTGTGAGTCAATTAAACCTCTTTCCTTTATAAATTACCCAGTCTCAGGTATGTCTTTATTAGTAGTGTAAGAACAGACTAATACACTTAGTCTCTCAAAAAATCAAACAAAATTTCTGGGATGAGTAAATTAGTAGAAGGAATGTAATTTATTAAGATAGTATATGCAAAAGATGAACAGATTTGCAGTATGGAGTAGGGAAGGTTGATGGAAGTCTCCAAAATGAAACAACTGATAAATTTGATACACCTGTGAGACAAGACAAAGCTATTATACAGTGTAGGATATATAAATCTCATGTTAAAAACTGTAGCCTGATAGGAAATATAAATTTGGTGGTCAGAGAACAATATATAATGAATGTGAGTTAAAGAGATCACCTTTGCCTCTTGGGGAAAGTGTAGAGGGAAAAAGTAAGGACTCAAGAAAGTCTGGCAGAGGAAAAGAAGCTGGAAAAGGTGACAGAAAAATAGAGTAGGGAGACTCTGTGGTGTTAAAAATTTAAGCTGGGACTAATATACAGGGCAACGGCAGCATACAATTAAGAATGCCAATCTGAATGTTTTCAAATACATTCTAAAGATACTTACATTGTTCAGTCTATATAAAATGGATTAACATTAGATACAATTAGGTTAAGTATGTATGTTGAAAGAACTAGATAACTAAATAAAAAATTTATAGTTTAAAATACTCAAATTAGAACAAAGGAAATAATAAAGTACTAAGTGTTCAACTCAGGAAGTTAGGAAAAAGCATAAGCCTGAAGTAAAAGGAAGGAAAATAAAAATAATAGCAGAAACTAGTAAAGGGAAATAGAAACGATTCTAGGAAGAGTTTCTATTCTATTTGTTCCCTTGGGTAGCTGGGGGAACAAACCCAGACACTCAGCATAGATCATACTGCATTAGTTTTAAGATGTGAAGCAAGAAAGCAAACTTGCTATCACCAATTCTAATCATATTGTTCTGAAGGTACTAATCAGAGCCATGTGAAAAAGTTGTAAGAATTCATCAGAAAGAAAAAAAACTAAACTGTTGCTATTCACAGATGCTATGAATGATCACAGAGAAATGAAATTTGTTAATTAGCATTAAGAAGAGTTTAATAAGTTAAGATTTAAAATATAAATCATGAAATTTCTCTACATCAGAAACAGAAAAAGCAACTAAAAACCCAAATGAATCTCATTGCTAAATTATATAAATTATTAATTATAGATTTTAGGTTGTTGTATTCTGAATTTTCTTAAAATACCTTTCAGTATGCAAACTGAAAATATTAGATTTGACTTGTATATTCTTAGAGAAAGAGAGAGAAAGAGAGAGAGAGAAAGAGATGGGTGGTGGAGAGGCAAATTGCTTTCCTTGTGCACACTGGTCAGAAATCTTTATTCGATAAGAATTTATTGAAGAATTTGCATATTCTAGTTCAGTTATAAAATAGTCTTTCTAGCATCTGGTTATCTCATACTCCCATCTAGTGGAAAGCTGCAAGTTATCCTACTACCGCATGTTATTCACTTTTACTCTTTGGTTAACAAAACAATGTAATTATTTATAAAACTATCACCCTGCTTTTGGATCAAGTTTAAAATTATGCTTTCCTGAGGGGGAAAAAGGTGGGGTGGGAATTTAGTTCTTAATATAGCTAAATAGATCCTTATATGGCTGTGAGCTACAGCATGCATCCTAATAATTAGCAAAGAGATGTCTAAAAGGATCAAGGCTGTATAATAAATACTGGAATTTGGAAATTTTTACAATCTAAGTTCTACACCAGTACAACATGAATACCACAAAATAAGAAGGGTCAGATTTTAGAATTTGAAAGCTAAATAGTAAAAGATACAAGTGAAATAAGCCTCATGGTTTCTATAGCATTAATAAACTATAGTAAGCTATGGCTTGGTTAAATAAATTATATTTACTATTAAATATAAAGAGTTAAATTAACAAATTATAAAAGAACCAGCTCTGTATTTTTTTTAAAATTGTTATTGATCTTGGCCATTAGAAGAATTTACAATCTCAGGAAGCCTCTGCCTTTCTACTGATGCCTTCAACCACGCAACATACCTTTATTAATAAGTAAGTAAAATCAGGTTAAAACAACATACCAATAGCAGCAGTGGTGAGAAAAAAGAAATACCTAAGAAGTCATAGTATCACATATAATTAACAGTTTTCTAAGTAGAGAAAACCTATGATTGATTCATTTTAATTTAAAAAATCATGACTATATTCAAAGACTCATCTGCATCCTCACTCCAATGTGGTGAATTATGGTAACAGAGCCCTTGGTAAAAATGTGACCCAAGAATGGTGGCATGGTTCTTTAACTAGAACTGTCATCACTGAAACAGCTGGGATGACCACATCCCTTCCAGATCCCTTACACTGGAGCTCCTTTTCTACAAGGAGAAGAGCCAGCTACAAACCATTCTGCAAGAAAGCATATCATAAAATCAGCACCAGGTGCCAAGAGCTATATATTGTTGAAATCTGTGCTATTACCACTTACCTAGTTTTAGGTTTAAAAAATCTTTTTCTGGGTGGGGAGGGATAACATGGCAAGAAATACCAGATAAAATCAGCACCAGGTGCCAAGAGCTATATATTGTTGAAATCTGTGCTATTACCACTTACCTAGTTTTAGGTTTAAAAAATCTTTTTCTGGGTGGGGAGGGATAACATGGCAAGAAATACCAGATATAGGTGATGGGGGGATGAAGGCAGCAAACCACCTTGCCAGGTATGTACCTATGCAACAATCTGGCATGATCTGCACATATACTCCAGGACCTAAAGTACAATTTAAAAAAAAAATCTTTTTCTTAGAGTTCTAATCTACAGTGTTTTATATTTGAATCTCTTACATTTAAACTAAAAAAGTTTACTTTCAGAAATACCTATAAAAACTTTTAAAATCACTTGGAAGCAATCCAATAAATTTATTAAAAGAAAAACCTTGTTGAGGAATTGGAGAAAAGGATACCACTGTGATCTTGTTATCCAAGAGTGGCCTGAGAATGAGTGGGATGTTTATCACATATTCAATTTCAACCTAAAACAACCCAGATACTACCCTTAAGAAAATGAAGAATGTTAAAAATTGGTTTTATACAAACCTAAAACAAAAACAGGGTATGGGTGAGCACAATACCCATGTGCAAGAGGCTGTTTGTAAGGTGTGTGGATTCTCTTTCTTCAGGTGATCCATAAGTAAATTTTAATGATTTATATAAATAGCTTGTTTACTAAATTTACTTGCGCTATACTGATTTGATAGTTTTAAGAGTATATAAATCAGTTGCCATATTTAGCACAGTTTTCAAATCTCTGAATTTTCTAAACTGTCCTATTGAGCAGTTCTCTCTCTAGACTCTCCACAGGGTGTTAAGAAAAGTTCTTTGGGGGAAGAAAAGGAAGGAGATTAAGAATTAAGTTAGTTTAAAAAAGTCTTTTTTATGATTTTTTTAAAGAGATGCAAACATGAACTGGTAGATTGTGAAGCTCTAAAGTGTGAGGATAGAGGAGGGTTATTTGTATTAAGAAGTCATTTCTACAAAAATTTAGCATCATTAGCACATATATATGCAAACATTAATATGTATGGCAAATCAAAATTGTATACTCAAAACTTCACAACTTAAGACTTCTGGAGTTAAATCTAAGGGGTGGAGAAAAGGGAGGAGTGAGGGGGAGGTAGGGAGAGAGAGAGAAAGAGAGAGCCTGGGATAGCAAATTCTAGAACCAAACTACCAAAAGTATTGCCTGAGACAAATAAACATATTTACAGTTTCAAGCTCATAGCAATCAAGAAACTATCCCTTATTCTGCCAAAATAAATTTTTTTGTAGCACTATTTGTAAAACTTACTATTTTTCCAGGGCAAGTAGTAGAAACTAGAGTGCTTTGACATGCTGCCAGCATTCATAGTGATTTAAAAGCATGGCCATGGCATTGCTACAAACCATAATTTAAAAGAGTTGGAAGTTGCCCTTTTCTAACAGGGATATACATATATGGATTTAAGTGTGGGCCTCTGTGATACAATTCAACACAAGTATTAATCCATTTATGGTAGGGAATTTTTAGTTTTCAGCCAGCTCTAAATCAATCAGAAATTCTGAACAGATGTATGTTATGATCAAGTAACGCATTTTTAATAAAATGCAACAGTTTTATTGGGAGACTTTAAAAATGGTAAGGCAAAACAGTAATTCTGCTACTTAATATGATAAATGACATGGTTGCAATTATATTAACTATACCTTCAATATGAAATAACTGGCTATAAACTCCTGGAAACCTTGGGTTTGTGTCACATCATTATCTCTAAATATTACTTGAAAGGGTGCCCAGCAGATAATTCTTATTGGGTAGTTATCAGGCTTCCTCAGCCGTTTGTTTTCCTCTACTATTTAATCATAGGCACACTGAAAAAGGAGAGAGCTCACATCCTTTGTCCACAAGGATGTCTGTATCACAATAATAACACTTCAGAGGCGACAACCTGGTGCAGTTCAAAGTTCACTGGCCCTGAGAGTGAAAAATATGCATTCTAATATCTACTCTGCCAGGGAGAAAGGTTTTGGCAAACTCTCAATTCAAATTCAGCTCTGCCATCTAAACCATGACTTTGGTAAGTAATTCAACTTTCCTAAGTCTTTGATTTCTCATACTTAATAAATATTAAGAGGATTAGGTACAATCAGGTACATAAAGAGCTGTGATAAGCAGAATTTTAAGATGGCCCCTATGACTTCTGTACCTTGGTGTTACTTTCATGATTATGTTACTTTTATATGGCAAATGGGAGATTTTCCATGCATGCCTAATCTAATCATGTGATCCCTTAAAAAGCAATGAGTTTTCTCTGGCTGGCAGAAGAGGAAGCTGGAGGCAGAAGAGGAAGTTGGAGACATATGAGGTGCAGGAAGGATTCTAAGCAGTGTTGCTGGCTTTGAAGATGGAAGGGGTTGTACCTCAACGAATGTGAGTGGCTTCTAAAAGCTGAGAGTAGCCAGCTCCCAGTGGACAGCCAACAAGGAAACAGGGACCTTGGTTCTCCAACCATAGAAAACGAATTCTACTAACAAGAATAAACTTGAAAGCAGATTCTTCCCCAGAGCTTAAAGATGAGAACTTAGCCTGACCAACACCTTCATTTCAGCTTTTTGAGGTGCTAAGCATAGAATCTAGCTAAGCCAGCCACCTTTTCCCAGACTTCTAACCTAAAAAATAATGAATGTTGGCCAGGCATGGTGGCTCATGCCTATAATCTCAGCACTTTGGGAGGCCAAAGCGGGTGGATCACCTGAGGTCAGGAGTTCAAGACTAGCCTGGCCAACATGGTGAAACCCGTCTCTACTAAAAATACAAAAAATTAGCCAGGTGTGGTGGCAGGTGCCTGTAATCCCAGCTACTTGGGAGGCTGAGGCAGGAGAATCACTTGAACCTGAGAGTTGGAGGTTGCAGTGAGCAGAGATTGCACCATTGCACTCCAGCCTGGGCAACAAGAGCAAAAATCCACCTCAAAAAAATAAATAAAATAATGGATGTTGAGTTAATTAATAGATGTTGCTTTAACTTGCAAAGTTTGTAGTAATTTGGTATGCAGCAGTAGAAAATTATTACGAGTGCTTACTGGTGTGTGACACATAGAAATTGTTCACAAATTATATTTCTTATTAATGATTCATGGGCTCAAACAAGTCATTTTAACTTCCTTTGGTTTTAGTCCTTTGATCTGTAAAATAAGGTTTGACTAGTTAAGTTAAAAGTTCCACTCTCAATTTCTTAAGTCTAATAATTCATTTTTAGCCTCCTGCAACTATGGTGATACACCTTGATCCGGCATCTCCCATTCACCTCTCCAGATTCATTCTCCATGCCTCAGCACTCTGTGCTATTTCCCAGAAGGCTGACCCTTAAGGACTACACTCATGGGCTCCCTTGTCACTGGCAATGGGAAAATGGAAGGTGCCAGCAGGAAATCAGAGTGATGAAGAAGAATGAGATCTGGGTAATTATTTCCTGGCTTCCTATAAGTATGCAAGGTGATAAAAAGGAAAATGATTCATAACAACTTCGCAGTATGTGGAAGCAGGGAAAAGGGGTGCTGTGGACTGAACTGTGTTTTCTCAAAGTCCTATGCTGAAGCCCAAACCCCTAATATGACTGCATTTGGAGTGGGGGCTTTTAGGAAGTAAAGTTACAAGAGGCAATAAGGTGAAGGTCATAATCCATTGGAATAGGTTACCTTATAAGAAAAGGGAGAGAGATCTTGTCCTCTATACACACACACACACACGTGCACACACACCAAGGAAAGGCCATGTGAGCATATGGTGAGAAGGCAGCCATCTGTAAGCCAGGAAGGGAGACCTCACCAGAACTCAACCATGTTGACTCCTGATCTGGAACTTTCCAGCCTCTAGAACTGGGAGAAAGTACATTTCTGTTTAAACTACCAGGTTGGTGACATTTTGTTATGGCAGCCTGAAAAGACTAATACATGGGCAGGGAAGACTTCTCAGGGGTATTTCTTGAGCTGAGACTTTTTGTTTCCTAATGGTGGAAGGTAGGGTTTTCCAAGCAGAGAACACCATGCAGTAAGGCACAAAAATTTCAGGGAATAGTATGTATTAAGCACTTGGAGCACAGGGTGCTTGGAACGGAAGTGAGAGTGGCTAGAAAAGCAAGCAGAAGCCAGATGTTGGGGTTTAATGTCAAAGGCCAAGAAATCTGCCTAAAATAAGTCCAGTGGGAAACTACTGAGGGTTCTTAAGTCATCAGAAGTATATAATAGTATCCATGTTCAAAAGCCCATTCTTGTGGTTGTATGAGAGGCCAGACTAGTAAAGTGGTACAGAATAATTTAACTCTGATTGTTGAAATGTGCCCAATGATGCCCTCAGGGTCCTAAGTCAAGGATCACCATGAAGCTGGAGGAGGAGGCTAGGTGGGCAGGGTCATGGGATCCCATGTCTACCTCACCCACAGAAGTTCTGTGGCCATAGACTAGACCTAGAATCTTTGTTA
Organism: Aotus nancymaae; assembly: GCF_030222135.1. Lineage (NCBI taxonomy): Eukaryota > Metazoa > Chordata > Mammalia > Primates > Aotidae > Aotus > Aotus nancymaae. The sequence goes on from NW_026988413.1 coordinate 40,242,668, forward strand.
CATTCAGTACAACTAGTCTAGAATATTTTACTTCAGAGACTATACTGAAAGAGGCTACATATGGAGGTCAAAGGCACCTGCTTCAGGTCTTTTAGTTATGGTGAAAAAGTCAGGGAATTATCAAGAATTCTAAGAGAAATGTGACTGGACTTATGCCAGGAAGATGGGAGAACTACTAAGAAATACCAACTGGGTGGACTCATCAATACCAGCTGAATGACAGGCCTTATGCAAAGCTCTAGACTTTTATGACTCTTAGATTTTCAGACTACACACAGTTGATTAAATGATAAAACTGAAATAAAAAAGGTTATTTTCATGCCATGGAGATCTGCTCTTGTCTGATATATTTTCATCTGAAAATACCAAAGTGATCAATATAACAAAAATTACTATAAACTAACTTGCTTTAGGGAAAAGATGGTATCTCTTAGGAATAAGCTTTAAAATCTCATGAGCAGTTTTTGGCAATTGCAAGGCTGAACTAAAAAGAATACAGGTTAAGTATCTCTTACCCAAAGTAAAAGAAGTAAAATAAAACAGTATATCAGATTTCAAAATTTTTTAAAATTTTGGAATATTTGAATAAATCCAATGAGATATCTTGGGGACGCAGCCCAAACTTAAACACAAAATGCATTTATGTTTCATATACAGCTTATATACATAGCCTGATTGTAATTTTATACAATATTTTAAATAATTTTGTACAAGAAACAAAGGTTTGAATGCATTTTGACTGCAACCTGTCACATAGTCAGGTATGTGAAGTTTTCTACTTGTGGCATCATGTTGACACTCAAGAAGTTTTGGTTTTAGAGCATTTTGGATTTTGGATTTTTGGATTATACGTATTATAAGATTGTAAGGTAAAAACTATGCCCAGGAGAGGGCAGTGCAGTCTTCTGTAAAGTTAACTGATAGGCACAATAGAAACTAGTGTGAGCATTAAGAGCTGGGATGTTCTAATCCATGAAAACTATTTTGTGTTAAGTAAATTTACCTTTTTAAAACATGACCGACATATTGTCTCATTTTTATGTCCCTTGAAGAGACAGCACAAGGTAGAGCTATTTAAGTTTTGTAAAAAAAATTCCTGGAAAATTTTAGCTCCCCAAACGTAAAGAATTGTACTAGTTCTAGCAGATTTCCACTGACTTTGCTATTTTAAACAATTCTCTTTGTTTCTGAAAACTGATTCAATAAACTAGTTTTTAAAAGAGCTTAATGTCTAAAATTTTATGTGTTGATATTCTCCTTTAATTTACACTGTACATATCTCCAAGGGCTGATGAAATTATTTATTCTAAAGGACTTCCTGTGGAAATTTATAGTACAGAAGTGGTTCTCAAATGAGAGACATCCTAACAAGGTAGCTGCTATCCTAAAATTGTATAGTTACCTTTATTTTTTTTCCTGCTAATTCTAACTTTGAGCAGACTTGTGAACTACCATTATGGACTTGACAGCCATTCATAAGCATAGGTTTCAAATACTGATTTTAGATTTATATGATATGCAGTAGTACTTTCAAAGCAACCTAAAGATCTATATAAAATTCATATTTTTGACCCACTAACATTTGTCTTGTGTATATATCTTCATTCAAACCAAAACACTACATTTTTTTCTTAAAAAAAATTCAAGTGCTTCAAAGTTTTTCCGTGGTAACTTTACAGCTGAAAATTTTAAAGAGACCTAAATTCAACTTCATTTCCTGATAACTAACATATAAATGCTCAATTCAGTATTCGTATTTGTTTATTGAAAATGTAGAGATGAGATGTGAAGTTACCAATTTTTAAGAAGAGAATAAATTATTAAACAGGGCCAGGAGTGGTGGCTCACACCTATAATACCAGCACTTTGGGAGGTTGAGGCGGGCAGATCACTTGAGGTCAGGAGTTTGAGACCAGCCTGGCCAACATGATGAAACCCCATCTCTACTAAAAATACAAAAAGGAAAAGTTAGCCCGGCGTCATGACGCACGCCTGTATTGCAGCTACTCAGGAAGCTAAGGCAAGAGAATCACTTGAACCAGAAAGCAGAGGTTGCAGTAAGCTGAGATCGCACCAACGCACTCCAGCCTTGGCAACAGAGTAAGACTTTATCTCAAAAAAAAAAAAATTAAAAAAAAATAAATTATTAAACAGTCCTAGAGGATTACCACAAACTTATTTACCGCCAGAAAGATATATTCAGTATTTCAGGCTCAGAGGAACTCTTAACGACAGAAAATAAATCAAACAACTCTTAATATAGTTATTATGGTCCAATCCACTAAGTCAAACTTAATTACAGGAAGACAGAACACTTTACATTGTATTCATTTCTCAGAAAAGACAATAACAGGTCTGTAACTTAGCAATCATGCTGGAAGACTAGCAAGATATCGCCACTGTCTGAGGAAGTATTGCAAAAAGTATAAACTACTAATGTGGTTGCAGTTTCCAAAACAATACCTCCAGAAGTGCAGTTCGAATCCTTCACATTTTTCTTTGCATTTTAAACAAGGGGCTCCAAATCCTTGCTCGTGACCTAAGCCCATCTGTTAAAAAGAAAACAACATGAATCTATTATTACATTCTTTACAAATCTAAAAATTCAATAACTTGCACTTTTAATTCCACTTACCGCTTGTGTTGATAAAACTTTCAAGCAAATCTTATGTTTAGTCGATGATACCCAGGATGTACATGGCAGTTCCAAGTGCATACATAATTTATATTCTGATTGCTTTTTATCATGAAAAGAGAAGCATCAGGATAAAACTGTATAGAAAACTACAAATATTGCAAGTAACAAAAAGTCATGAATTCATGTCTTTGGCCACTACATGCCCCATAGCACAGCCCTGTAGTACAATAGGTACAACACTCAGGAAACCATAGCTTAAAAAGCAAGGCTCATCCCAAATACCGTATTTTACAGCAAACAAATAATTACATATTTTAGGAATTACAACTGAAATAATATTTTTATTAGGATAAATATTATAATAGCTACAATAGACACTTATTGAATGCCAGTGCTATGGCTTTAATGTTTGTGCTCCTCCAAAATTCATGATGCAACTTAATCCCCAATGTACCAGTATTAAGAAGCTGCACCTTTATGAAATGATTAGGTAGCTAGGCAATGAAGGCTCCACCCTCATTGATGGGATTAGCTGAGGGAGTGAGTTCCTCTCTCCCATCTTTTCTGAACCTTCCTCCTTGTGAAGATGCAGCAAAATGGTGCCATCTTGGTAGCAGGAAACAAGCCCACACTAGACAATGAATCTTCCAGTGCCTTGATCTTGAACTTCCCAGCCTCCAGAACTTGAGAAATAAATTTCTATTATTTATAAATTACCCAGTCTAAGGTATTTTGTTATGGCAGCAGGAATAAACTAAGACACAAGGAATAGAAGTAAATACTTATATCTCATTAAAATATTACAAAAGCATATAAAATGCTTATAAAGTAGGCAATATTACTTGCCATTTTTGAAATGTCTTAGTTGAAACTCAGAGATTATGGAATTTGCTTAAGATCAAAGTGTTAATAAATGGTAGAGATTTGAGTTCAGGTGTTTCTGACTCCAAGGCCTGTGCTCTTCTGCCTAAAGTTGTGGGGAGGCAAGGAGTGAAGAGCTGTATTATCGCCCTTGCTATAGTAAAACATCTTTTCTTCTTTACCATATTAAACAATAATCTTTGAGCACTTGCTGATACATGGCCTAATAAGTGCAGGGAGTGGGGTGCAGATGGCAGAAGGACACAAGATGACAATTAAACTCTTTTACTCAACTACTGATATTAGATAAAAAAAAAGTAGCCAGCCTTATATCAGTACAGTAGCAAACCACCAGTAACCAGATTATTCCATGTTTTAAATATTGCATCAGTGACCATGAAGAATTGGTTACTGTTTAGTGCCTAGAGTAGCAGTTCAAGCTGAACAAGTAATAGTATTTTTCAATGGCCCTCTTTTGTAACTTTACCACATTGGGTTTGTCACTGTGCAATCAAAACCACATTGTAACTTGTTCCTTGAAAGATCAGTATGACATGCCCTGAAGTTGAAGTGAAGCCTTTCCTTTTGTTCTAAAGAAAATGACCACATCCTCTTTCCATAACTAAGGCCATATTCAAACCCAGCTGGTCCACTTAGCTGCTTAAGGGAACCCACATTATTTTTAAGTTAGACCATATCAAGTATATTCTCTTAAGTATAAACACCTGCCTAGTATTAGCTAAGCTTTATTATCTTTGCCATGTCCATATTACCAATTTTCAAAAGAACTGAAAGTCTTTAAATTGTATATTTAACATCAACACTAAGCTTTTTTTTTAAAGCAATTAAATTGTTTCCTTGTCACTGATAATCACAGTTCACATAGTATGGAAATAAAGTAGGTTAAACAAAAGACAGAGGGAGACTGTTTGCTGGTCTTGTGTAAGAAGCATAATTACATGTTTTCTCTATTATAATATCCATAGTAAAATGAAAAGCAAATCCAAAAAAGTGTATTCTTTTTCAAGCCCTTTCTAATTTTCCATTACAGAAGAGTTAGTCCTGAATGTGCCTGTTATATGGATACGACTCATACTATGTTCATGTATCTTCTGCTAAATAAACTCTAATCCCAAATGAAAATTTTGATTACATCATTAAGGCTTAATTATATAGCTTAGCTTAAATCAGATGCTTTTAACCTCTCTTTTATGTAATTCACAATATGGAATACATTTTACCTTGTGACACAGAACTTGCGTATACATACAAATTTACATATATGTATAAAATCCTGATATTTGCTGACAGATATCTAGAAATATGCTTCTGCCTCTAAATTAAATGGCTACTTAAATTCTTACATGCCTTCAAATTAGAATTGCCTGGTCTGAACAACACTGGTCTTATAAAAGACTGCAAGCATCCTGTAACAATACAATCTCATTCTCTATTTCTGAATGCAACATGAAAGTTCAGCTAATGTAACTAGAACCTCCACGAGTTACCAGAGTTTTTGCACTAAGGCTTCTGTGTAGCTCACTGCTGACTTAACAAAGTCTATTTTGCAAAGGGGCAAGTTGTTTTTTCCTACCAATTTTTTATCTTTGTAAATCAAAAATAAAATTCCAAGCCCATGGAGCATCTGAATGGACCCCACCTCTTGGCCAAGGTCATTCCAAAGTTAACCTGAAAAACTCTAGTTCAGGCCATGATAGGAAATGTGGAATTGGAGGGTGGGGATGGAGAGGAGGTGCTGCTTCACAGCTGGCTCCTACTTTACTGTTCTTTTGGGGCAGATGACTAGAGCGTCAAATGGGAGCTCTTGTCTTCCGAAGAGAGTCACTGGCTAATTTCTGCCCCATGGAAAAGAACTACAAATCCAGAAACACTCTTGTACCACCTCTAAGTGTAGATGACTTTCTGAGAGTTTTAAAAAGAGAAGACTTAAATAAAGAAGGCTGGGAAGCTTTGTTGAAAGAGAAGTGCATGAATTGCAATGAAAAGACTGAGCAGCATCTAACTCAGCTCAGAGGAGAAGTGTATTCAGGGCAGAGGAAATGCCATACACAAGGCGTGTGACAGAAGAGGGCAAGGGAAGAGCCAAAAAATCGTAGACCAACTTGCATGGTGACAGGGCTGGCCTTGTAGCAGGGGGAGTACTTTTTGTTTTGTTTTCCTTTTCATTTTCCCAAGGAAGAAACTAAACCTCTTGAAGCATTCAATGCCATGTCTTAGGCTACCAGCTTGAGGATGACATCCTCAGAGACAAGCAAGAGTGGTAAAGAGGAAAGCCACAGGGCAACAGGGATGGGTGAGGAGCAAGAGCACCTCTCAAGGTCTGCTAGTGGAAGCTCAGGCAGCCCTCACAGAGACCAGGAGACCAGGCCTTGGGAAAAGCAGTAACTTGAGAAACTAGCTCTGTAGGCTTCCCTGAAAAACCCAGAAAGTATTATTCCAGGGTTCTTTTGCCCTTGGGCCCTGCCTGGAAGGTAAATTTAATCTCTTTATGGACTCTTTCCAAATAGGTTTGTGACTGTCTGGAGAAAGTGCCCCTCTACCATTCCAAACACATAACTTTCATCTTCCCCATATGCTCAGACTTAAGTGTGAAGGAACCTTTAAAGATCACAAATGGAGAATAAGGAAGTGAAAGAGAGTGGAATGAGGTCACAGCAATATGATACACTTTCTCCTAACCCAAGGGAAGCAGTTCTAATTAAACACACACACACACACACACACACACACACACACAACACAAACAAAAATGACATCAACTTTTCAAAATCACTTTTAGCAGCTAGAGCAATTAGAGTTTCAGACTGGCAATAAACTTATTTTCCTGAGAACACTTCAATAAGAAAAATTATTTTATAGCTACAAGTATATAGCTACAAAACTTAAACCTCATTGCTACCAGCACTGAAGATCTATGACTATGCCTAAGAACTATGCTACATTATTGGATGAGAACTTTTTCCATATTTTTATCCTCTTTATTAATCCTCTGTTAGGATAAAAGCACAATGCCTCTCCAAGAAAGAAGACACATGATTCATGCTCTGGTGTTTTTCTTGTTTAGGATGTGCCTAGTTTCAGACTGAATTATAATTTAGAATGCAGTTGTTAAATCCCAACTTATATTATAAAATTGCATGGTAGCAGACATACCTCTACTGGGGTGAGGCAAATTTCTTCTGCTCTGTTCCCACTCCAACTGAGACATCTAATCATCTGCTATTCTCCCCTTCAGAAGTCAAACGTTTATCAGATGAAGGAAAGCATATGGATTCTCATCTGTGGTAAAAGGAGTTTCACAGCTAGAACGGCCCCAAGCAGTTTCTTAGGGCCTATTTTGGGCAGAGTGTCACAAGAACTGAAGTTCCTCAACTCCTCTTGGTTTCAGTTCAAGGATCTGGAACCCTATCCACCCTAAGAGCTCCTCTAATTTCTCTCCATTATTCACTTCACATTATTCATTATTCTCTCATATTATTTTCCATTATTCACTGAACACTTTGTGTTCAGGATTTCCTGAAGTCCAGGACTCAGAATTCTTCTCATCCCTTCTTTTTACCCTCAGCATAGACCACACCTTCTCCTTAGGGTCCTTTTCCTTTTCTGAAGAGTCAAGGCTATTATTATTATTGGACATACAAATCTTGTAGGTTAGTTTCTGTCCAGATGTCTGAGCTGGAGAACTCTTGGTAAGGAATATAAATGAAGAACGTGTTATTTAATGGCGTCCAGGGTACATACAGGGGTATGTGCAAGAGAGTGGTGGGGAGGAAGGGAAGCCCAGAGGGTTGGATTAATCATGTGTCAGATTAACTTTATCTTAGTGTGGTTATTATTCAGCATGGTCATGTGCTCAACATTTAATCACTAAATAGAAAATAATTATTTGAAAAAGCTAATACATTAATGATTCTTATAAGTCAGAATCACTTGTAACTCAGTTTGATGGAGAAGTTTTATAAAGTATGCATAGGAAACAAATGATTTAAGTTGTGAGTGATAAAACTCAGTCCTGTTGCATGTCATTATTTCAACAGCAAATGTGATACGGTATTCCCTGCAGACTCAACATTTAGTGCCTAAAAACACATGTTTTTCATAAGTGCACAAGTCTTGAAGCAACTTCATATAACTTTAGTAACACATTCTGGCCAGCATTAATAAAAGGTTATGATAAATTAATTTTTCTTCTTCAGCATCCAAGAAAACAGGTCCTTTGGATTGACTATATTGGGAGAAATTACAGTCAGGCTTTGGGAACAGCTATCAAGGTCCTAAGAAAAAATATAATATTTACTTTATAATATTTACTATGAAACACAAGTCATAGACAAATAGGGCTTAAGTATCTTTAACTACAGGCTCCATAAACTGAATTTATATTCCCAGGATCTGTGCCTCCAAAAACCCTTTTATCCTCTGCTTATTTTAGAAAAAGAAATGGGAATGGAATCAATTTATCCATATTCACAATTTTAAGCAGCCAAATAGGTTGGCAACATTTCAGGTCACCCTTCTGACCCAGAAAAGGGTATTGCATGTCAGATACTTTAAAGAAAAAGGAAAAAAAGAGGATGGAACATCTGGTATTTCAAACATGGTCTGAGTTGATTTGAAGACAATTTGGGTCTGGAAGATATTATGCAGTATTCAGAGTGAGATCATCTGATTCATGCTGTTTTCATAACCAAACTTCCCTCTAGAGTAAAGATCCTCTGTGGTTACTAAACGAGCAAGTGTTACTAAGACTTCTTTAATAGTATTGGAATGAAGGGAATTATATGAAATATACATACTCTCTCTCCCATTCCCCCTTTCTCAGTGTATGTGTGTATGCATGTTTATCCACCTATCATATATACACACACATATGCATGTATATATACACATACACACACACACACACACACACACACACACATATATATATATTCATATTACACCCTTAAAGAAGCATTTTTAGATCCTGTTCATCCAGATAAATATTCTGGGCCAAGGAACTACATTTCTAAATAGTTCCTCTTAGCATATAGCTGTCTTAGAAACCTAGTGTGATCTGTGAAGTACCCCACCCAATCAATATATTTTTATTGATATCTGACACAAGACTTAACATTTGAAATTTTTAGTTCGTTGCCTGTTTCCAAATCTCTAACAAGATTTGCATTACCAAAAAAGTGTAGGTTACACAGAAAAACCAAACTTAAATATAAAAATAGCTGCACACTGTATTAGTTTGCCAACTTTCTTAGGTAACAATACAAAGAACTAGTGTGATTAAGAACTACAATTAATCATTCCTAATAAAGCTGCTACATTTCTCTTTCTTTGCTAATAAAAACAAAAACTTTCCATGTCTCACTTAATCAAGTCTGAAATACATGAGAGGAAGCCTGAAGACAAAGTCCTCACCACCCCTTGGTCACCCAACCTGGGGCCCAGAGGCCTCGTTGTCCTTGTCTATCCATGCTTATTATGCTCCGAGTTCTAGTGTCTCTTCTCTAAAAACCACACAGTCTGCTCCCTCGTCTGCATTCCAGTGTTCATGTTCGAACTCACATCATATCATCCTGAGACCACACTCTCCTAACTGATCATTTTGTATGATGTTGCATTGCTGCTCCAAAAATTATTTTGATAAACCTAAAGATAATCATAACACTTCCCTTGCTAGAGGGTTTTAATAAGTTCAATGAATTTTACTTTTCTTCACATGCAAAGAAGGTCCTTTAAAGCCTGGCACCACCTACCTTCCCTCACACCACTCCCCTCCAGCCATGCCGTGTTTTAAGGGAAGCTTTTTACTTTGCTTGAATCTCTGTTCCTCCTCTTCTCCATCTGTCAAAATCCTTCTCTACTTGTTCCATAGACTCAATTCTAACGTCAGGAACTCTGTGATATCATTCTTTAACTATCCACTTGGCACAAATTGTATTATTAAGTCCTTCCTTACTATACTATGATTGTGTACACATCAATTTACCCCAATTAGATTGTGAGCTTCTTGATCATATTTGAACTCCTAGTACCTCCTAGTACCTGCCATAGTGTCTGAGATTTACAGTAGTGCTAGAAAGTTTTATTTAATTGATTTAATTATCAAATGATCTTTATCATAGCATATCTTTACCCCAAGGAACTTCCACTGCCCCCCCCGACCACACACACACACACACACACACACACACACTGGAAGGGGTGGTGATAATAGAAGCAGCAGCTGATTTTTATTGAGCACTTACATTGCCATGCATGGTTCTAAGTATTTTACATGGATTATCCTCATAACAATCTTATGAGAGTCTGAGATACTATTACTATCCACATTTTCATCCAGATGAAGAAACTGGGGCAAAGCTGTGCCTGCTCTTACCCAATAAACAGTGCCTAAGGATAGGTCATCTCATGGAAAACCCTGAGTTAAAGAGGCACTATTTCCTAAATCAGTTTTTAATATAGAATGTAATGGAATTTCTAACTGAAGACCAAAGATTATTGAGTCTTAGATTAAGGGTCTTTAGTTGTCACCATGGCTCATCCACAAGGAAACAGGAATAAAACTATTTACTGCAGATTCTAGGATTCATTTCCACATCCCCTCACCTTTTCAGCTCAGGGAGTATAAAGCCAGGAGTCATATATGCATCTCTATCATGAAATCCACTGTAAGCCAAATGGTCAGAAATCTTTTTTATTCACCCACAGTAAATAATCACATAGACTATTACGTTAGGAATGAAAAGGAAACGAATGCTCTTTCTGCCTATTTTATAGTAAAATGTATTCTGGAGGTAGTAGGTCAAGTTTTCTGGAACTTCAACAAATTAAAGTAGATGATTCCTACCCAATCTGTACCTACATTTCTTAAGACAGTAACAATATTAAGTTAATGACAAAGGTATTGTTATCAAGACAATTTCTCTACTTGAGTTTCAGATGTAATCAGATTGTAGCTGATTACACAAAACATCTGTACCTCAATAAATACGGTAACATATTTGAAGAAGAACAGAAATAGATCCTGCTAAATTTCTAGGAAACAGTAATATATTTTAGTTTTGGCAGGATACGTTCAAATGTTTTTAACTATACTTTTAAAAATGAGCACTAAGGGTTGTGATGGTGGACGTGTTAATAAAAACACCTCAACCACCGTTTGTTAAAATGTTACTACCCGCCAGCCAAAATACATATACCATCACATTTAATCCCCAATAACCTGTTGGGAAAGTATTATCATCCCTACTTCATAAAAGGAAAATTGAGACTTGGAGAAATTATTTAATTTGCCTAAGACTATCCAGCTAGCACACGGCAGAATTGAGATTTGCATCTTGGCATTTCTGACTCAAACCCTATGCACTTAACTACAAAGCTACTGTTTTTTTCCCCTCCAAACTGCAACTTCAAAGGTAAATGGTAATTTAAAGAGTAATATTCCTCATCTGTAACTTCTCTATAACAATCAATTTTGATCTGAAAGACTGCTCATTGTTTGCTTGGCAGGAATTCCTCCATCCTAGGCAAACCTGGGACTTATTATGAGGTACCTGAATGTCTGCACATCAGTTACACTAACATGGAAGTCCCCAAGGTCATAAATTCACACAAAAGGGGATCCTCAGAAGAATGAGAGTGAGTCAAGAAAAATCTGCAGGGTCCTGATGCAAAACAGTTCTCTTTCAATGTTACAGCACAAGAAAAATAATTTAAAAGAATGGGCAAGAAATACAAATGAACAAATTATATTTCAAAGTTGAAAGATGTTTATTGAAAACATATAGATATGACTAGTACTAAAAATTATCTTCAATATTATATATATGTAAGATTATAAACATTATGAAGTAGTTAGGGGCAATATAATGAGGCAAAATATCATTCTTTTCATAATTTTCAAATCACTAAATTTCTGGATTCATAATGGAACATCTCTGTATTAGTTGCAAACTACCCCAAAACTTAGGGGTTGAAAGTATCATTTATCATGTCATAGTTTCTGTGGGTCAGGAATTTAAAAGTGGCTTCAGTAGATGGGCAGGTTTAGGGCCTCTTATAAGTTTGTAATTGGGGTCAGTTGGGCTGTAGCCATCTCAAGGATTGACTAGGTAGATAACCCACTTCTAAGATTTCTCACATGAGTCTACCCACATGAGTACCTCGTGACATGGTAGCTGGTTTTTCCCAGAGCAAGTGATCCCAGAGAGAGAAAGAGCACACAAGATAGAAGTTGTAATCCCTAATCTTGGAAGTGATGCCATCACTCTGCCGTATTTCATTTTTTGGCAACTGATCAGGTTAGCCTGCACTCAATGGGAGGGCAGTACACAAGGGTGTGAATACTAGTAGGTGGAAGTAATTGGGAACAATCTTAGATGCTGCCTACTGTATCTTCTTTTCTGTTTTGATTTTAAATCCAAAGACTAAGTGACTTGTGATGAGACAAACATATGAAAAAGGAACAGAGGTATACAGGGTGCTTATCTACCACTTCTCTTTATTTTTCCCATTTCAAACATTTAAATTCTCTTCACCCAATGGGCATCTAAAGCAGAACTTTGTTCGTTCCTCATAAATACTCTTATTCCCCTCAATTTGTTAGTTATTCACTCAGTAAGAACCAGGAAACAGTCTTCCAGAAGACCAGGTAGAATATGATTTTTGGGCTCTAAATTTCATTTTCTTTTTCAATGTGTGTTACATACACTTGTGTTACAGAACACAGCTGCAAACAGATGATTAAAATACCAAATGTATTTGGGATAAAAATTTCACAATTTTTATAATATGCCACAGTCATCCTTAAAGAACACAGAATTAAAAATTGGAAAAGATTTATAGAAAATTTTTTATTCTATTATATAAATCCATCTGGGGATGGAAGTAAAATAAAGTCAGTACTTCTATGTGATATAAGGAGGCAAAATTATTTTATTCAAATTAAGTAGTATTTACAATTAGCAGTTCCTTCCCTCACAGTATTACTTAGATAAGTAGTATCTGAAACCTAATATGTAACCTTACATATTATGTAACCTGTAATATTATTAGGGGCAAGATTTAGCCTCCCCTTTTTAAAAGTAAAAATTAAAAAAGGTCTGTACTTATTTTAAGTAAGCAACTGATAAAAATATATTCCATCTGCTCAGTTTAAGCTGGTTCCTTACAAACATTTTCAAACTGACTACTATCAAATTATTTTTATACTACTGTGTGAAGAAAGTGATTTGAAATGCTTACCAATAGAATACCTCTTCTGTGGACTCTACTCAGAAAAGGCCTTCTCCTGAATCCATTACTTTGAGAAAGAGAATGTAGGGCTATAAAAATGTCATAATTATTATAATAAGCGATGACTGCAGCTGAAATTGCTTCTTAATTAGGATTGGCTGAGTTCTGGCTCCACTGAAGAACACTGCAATGGCATGTGCTCATAAACAGCCCTCAAAACCTCCTATTTATTTGCTATAAAAGGGACTTGAAAAACCTGATTCCAAAAGGCATCGTAGGAGTTCCTTAAAAGAATCTGGATCATGGCAACCATTCCTAATTTGGTCTTGTGTCACTATCTCCACAGCTGCTTCTAAAGGGTGAATCCCACAGAGTGCAGCATTGAGAGGCCTTAATTAAGGCTCTTTACCCCCAAACTTGAATACTGCCATCATTCTTGCCATGCCTAAGGGCTATGGTATTATTTCTTCAGGGGTAACCCATTATAATATGTGGGTGAGGGGATGACTGTACAATTAAGTGATTTATTGCCACTAATTCTTTAACTACCTAATTGGAGCACATGCAGAAAAAGAGGGCAGTACAGATGTGTTTTCACAGACTGGAGAATGAAGAGAAAGGTTCATGGCATTGGCTGAGGGCTTCACTGAAGGAGGCTGCCCAGAGGAGCAGGAGAATCTAAGGAAACCTAGAGAGTAATGGCCAACAGAGTCAGCAAAGAAAATAGAAAAGGGAGTGCAAAAAGACAGTCCTCTCATTTTTCTCTTTTGCCCAAGATTGGCATCCACAGGCATTTAGAACAAAAAGTCTTCCAGCAAGGATAGGGGTCTTGGAAACCAAGAAAGGAAGGGAGAGATGTAGGAACCCTACTGCCAGGTCCTCATGTTTGCTTATTTATTTATTGCATGCCCTTTTCATACCATCCCTTATTCTGAAAAAAACAAAACAAAACTGAATTATGTTTATTTATATGTTGTCCTGCACAAATCAAAGAGCCTTAATTTTTGACCCATGTTTTAACTTCTGATGTAGCAGAGAAGTGGTCTGGATTACCATACTTTTTGTTCTATATTTAGACTACACCACTGAAGAAAGTATACAGACATTATTTAAAATTTGTCTAGCGATTCAGGGAAATGAGACAATTTTCAAAATATGTATATACCACCTATTTACAACTAAGATAATTCTGCAGTTGCATGTTAATTTAATATTCCTTCACTTTGATGGAACAACACAGTCATAAAAATCAAAATTAGATTTGTCTAAGTAGAAAGTGGGCTCAGTCTTAAGTCACCAATGAAATTAGAGAAGTTACAGAAGTTACAGTACATTGATTCTTGATTCTTTCAGATGTACAGAGAAATATGAGTGTAATTCAGAGTGGGGAAAGCCTTCTGTAAGACTCCTTCAACAGCTTTCATCATGGGAGGCTGTCAAGACTTAAATCCCAGCAACAGAGCAGTAGAAGCAAGCAAGGTCTTAGGACTCACACACCACTTCTACCACATTCTATTGGCCCAAATAAGTCAGAAAGCAGTCCAGATTCAAAGGGAAGAAAAACAGACTCCACTTTTTAATGGGAGGTGCTGCAAAGAATTAATTGTAGCCATTTCTGTAATTTACCGTAGAAACTCTGACAAAGATTCCAGTTAGGAAAACAAACCAATTCCCTATACTGGACCACAATACATTGTAGTGTTCAATCAAGTACTTTCTCAGAGAACCTAATATACATAGCTTTGAATACTTTGCACAGTGACTGGCACATGGTAGGTACTCAAATTCTGGAGATAATTATTTATAAACTTTAATTTCATCATAAAAATATATATCAGAATAATTTTCAAATTAGCAAAAGGAAAATAGTTAAATCCAGTAATTTAACATATCCCACAGTTATTGAACTTTAAATGGATATTTCTTTGTGTCCAACAAAGCACCAAGTGGCAATAACTTACTGAGAGCATGCCATCATAAAATTCTTGATATTCAGGTGTCTGCTAAATAGCATGAAGATCTATGCAGGACTTTCTTCCCTCTAGATTGGATTTCTTGAAGAGGATTGTGACATATTTATTTACTGTCTATGTGTAGGCACCATACTTTGTGCTTTAAGATATTCATCTCAATTACCCTTACAATCCTGTGAGGTAGATAGTTGAAACCCATTTTCAGATGAGGATACTAAGGTTTACAGGGCTAAGTACCTTTCCCAAATTCACACAGCTAATAAATGCCAGGGCCAAGAACTGAACCCAGAGTTCTAAAGCTGATACCCAACTTTAATGCAGTTCTGATTCTCAAAACATTTACTTATTGGTACTAAGGTCAAACTAAACAAAACTGATCAGAGAACATTAATAATCAACACTGATCAGGTACTTGCTATATGTCAGGCACTGTTCTAAACATTTACATGTACTACTTTATTCAATATCACAATAATCCAATAAAGAAGTATTATCCATATTTTGCAGATTAGCTCTTTGAAATCAAGGAGCAACTGTTGCCAAATTACTGGTAAGTATCAAAGGTGGGGTCCAAATTTATGTCTGGAAATGTCAGTCTGTGCTGCTTCCTTTAAATTCCCCGTTACAGAAAAGTGAGAAACAGTGGTCCACAGGATGATCCCATCCTCTGGCTTAATTTCATCTGGTCCATAAGAAAGTAACAATGATTAACATCTCTACTGATTTACCTGTGACATCTTAAAAGAGCTGTGGAGTTAAGCCACTGAAATCTGTCTTCCCTCCTTTTACGTTTAAATTCTACCATTTCTCTTGGGATAACTTCCTATTCTATTACCACAGACAGAGTCTAACACATATTGTTGGAATGTCTGCAGAATATATTTTCCATTTGTTGCAGTATATAAAAGGTAATACTTTGTAATTCCCCTTCAAAACCTTAGGCAACTTGCCATTTCCCAAAGAAATGAGTTTTACATTTCTTCATGCAACATGGAAGTCACATGGCCTGACTGGAATGAATTTGGAGAAGTCTGTGTTTCAAAGCTAACAGAAGAGTGACTAGATTTAAAAAATGGACCTTCTAAAAATCAAGTTAGGGATATTGCAAGGTTAACTTCCCTCTACAGTTTTTCAGAATGATCAAAAACTACCCTGCTTTGAAATATGTGTAGTCTGTGATACTGT
Organism: Aotus nancymaae; assembly: GCF_030222135.1. Lineage (NCBI taxonomy): Eukaryota > Metazoa > Chordata > Mammalia > Primates > Aotidae > Aotus > Aotus nancymaae. Next base: position 40,258,577 of record NW_026988413.1, read on the forward strand.
ACAGAATATCATCTCTGAATACTTTTGATACATGAAAGATCTTCAAAAAAGTATCCTCAAGCCCTACATTCAACTGTCCCTATATAGTACACATGGTAGTTTGAAGCAATGGTCCCAAACCTTCATTCCCATGTAATAGTATTCAACATCATATCCCTGCTATAGTGTCATAGTTGCTAGACTGGACTTCTCCTCTCCTTGACTTTGGAACTGGACATGCAACTGCTTTGGGATAAGAGGAGGCTTAAAAGGTGCACCTGCAGTTGGGCATGACCTTTACTGTTTTGTCACTGATCTAAGGAGGATGAAGACATGGCACCAATGTGGTCCCAGTCCACAGCTCAAAGTCAAGACCAGCTTACATGAGCTAGACTCTAGTGTGAAATTTCCTCCTCTCTCTCAACAGAGGACATGACGTATTAAATAATCATCAAAGTTAAGGGAGATCAGAAACTCTTCAACGGTGAGCTAAGGTCTTATACTAGCTCATGACATATTTCTTTAATTCAAACCTGTACTGTGAAAAAATTACAAATTACTGCAGCTCACTACTTTAGCATTATTTTAGAAGAGACAAAACTGAAAATGTTAATAGTGGTTTTACTGACTTTTCACAGCTAGGTACCTTTGGTTCATGCTACTTCCTCTTTATAGAATGCTTTCTTTGCCTAATGAAACCTTCTTTATTCTATACAAGGTGTTTCTTTGATAAAATAATCCCAACCCACCCAATTAAAGTTAGTTACTTCTGCTTCTGAGACTTCGTAAGAGTTGTTGGTATTTCTATTATTGCCGTGCTACTCAAAGTGTGGCAGTTTGCAAACTGTTAGTCACTAGTCTGTGATGAGATATACAGAGAAACTCAGAGCAGACAATTAGGAACTACTATATGATATACAGAGAAACTCAGAGCAGACAATTAGGAACTACTATATACTTAAAATAATTTTGTGTCTCTTGCATTTAATAATTTTTTAATTGGCCTTGTATTTGCCTTTTGTTTTAGTAATTAATTATTGTTTTTAAAAATATCAGACCATGATAGATTTTTGTTTTAAAAAAGGTTCTTATCCCAGATAGAAAAATAGAGTAAGATAGCACTTATGTAGTTAACTTACATATCTGTCTTGCTCACTCATTTTCCTTCCTTTCTTTCTTCCTTCTTTTTTTTCAAAATCTATCAAAGCTGACATTGGTATTTTGCTTAACAGGTGATACTGATAGATATGGAGTTTAGAGTCTGTAGTTTTAAATCTAAACTGCACTTTTAATATCTCTATGAAAAACAAAGGGTAACTTTTTTAACCCCCAGTTATTTTTATCGTAGGCCAGTACCTCATAAAGGAAAAATCGGATCCTTCATCCTTACTTTGTGACTCATTCTGTTAAGATTGTCAGGTTATGCTTATATAAAAACAAAAATCTACCTAACATCTACATGGTCATTTTTCAATGAAACATGATATCACTTTATCATCAGACAAAGCAAGGGAAAAGTTCACTGTGGCTAGAGATGCATTAATGGACTCCACATCAAGGCATTTGTGCTAAGCTTTCAGCCGCTCTTTTCTGCTAGGCTCACTGGTCAGATAAGCTATGCAATGAACACCCTGAAACTCCTGTTTATAGCTTTTCACAGCCACCAGAATGTCACAATGATAAACACAAGCTGAATCACTCATAGCTTGAGGATGAATCAGCATTTCAGATTAAGTACATTTACATAGTAGTAACTTTGCTGTCATTCAGCAGATGAGCTCTCAGCAATCCCCACTGGTTGCTCCCACTTTATTAAGCCACGCTCAAATCCGAGCAGTCTCCCTCATTCTTACAGACTAAGGAGCAGAGAAATTGGCAATTCTAAACTATGCTCTTTTACTTTTATGAATTTGACCAAAATAAGTGATACTTAGAAAATTATAGTCATGCATATCCTTATCACTCTAATTCCCCATTATCTAACTAGAATGTTAGGTAGGCAGGGCACTTAGAACAGAAAATTGACAAAACCACACTAAACTGCAGTTCTTTTGTAGGACAGTCAAAGATTGTAGCTGGGTAGTTGAAAAGCATAACCTCTAACTTTAATCCTCTAATAGTGCTTGTGGCAAATTTTAAACACGGTATTTACTCAAAGAACAGTGGTGAAGTTATCAATTACCACATTATTTTTCTTTAAAATCCTGAAAATCTGGGGTTTTGAAATGTTTTTAATTTGATTGGTCTTTTGTTTCCTTATTTCCTCTCCTAGAAAAAGTTGTTTTCATAATATAATTTCCCTGGATACCACCACCTTGTAAAAAAATAAAATAATTTCCTGTCTATCCTGCATATTAATGATTTAATAATTCTTTTAAAATCATAATTTTGGTTACCATGGCAGTAGTTACCAAACAAAAATTAGCTATGTCTGCAAACAGGAAATCCAAGAATGACTCTTTTGTAATGCATCTGTAGTCAGGGAGAAGATTTACAGTTTGTGTATATTATAGGTATAAGTCTATTTTTATAGCTTTATCCATTTATAATCTGTTTCACATTCTAATACATAAGAGCTGCTTTCCTTCTTCTTTTCCATTTGCCATTAATTAAGACAAATGAAATAACCTCTAATTACAAAGTTTGCAAAACCAAGAATCAAGCCTGGGGATCACCACCAAAATTGCTCACTGTCTATGTTAGAAATGTAGTGTAGTGCTAACCTATAAAGAGTTCACTGATGGGTATAATCCCAGTTGTGCTTACTTTCAATCACTTACATTGCTCTGTCATCACTTGCAATAGCATAATTCTATGATATATGCTTAAGTTCAGTGTTATTCTTGTTCACTATTATAACCCCAGAGTCTAGAATAGTGCATGGTACATAAAAAAGCACTGACATAGTTTTTTTTTTTTTTCTCTCTCTCTTTTTTAAACAGCCTTATTTTGGGAGAGAGAACTTTTAAAGAAAATAAATGCTCCATTATTTTTCATTTTCTCATAATTAAATACCAAGGTTAAGTAATACATCACTCCTAGGCTTATGGGATGCATACTATTACAGCCTTTGGAGCCTTATACTACAGATTTAAATTAAACTTGACCTAACATCTTCAAATACCTCCACAAATATTATGAAAATTAAATAAGCACAAACACAAGTTGAAGATAGCTAAGATTTGTGGAAAAAATTATTCGGTTCAATCTATAGCTTCTTCATGGAATTTACTAATATTTAAATTATGCCATCTCCTTTATGTATATATTTACACATATAGATCCATGTTCTTAGTCTGTGCAATTTTAAAGCACTGTGAAACATTATACTTGGTAGACTACTGATACTATTTTCCATGATCAGAGAATCACAGGACTTGGAGAAACCACAGAAATCATCTGGTTCCCCTACTTAATTTTATATAAATATAAATTGATATCCAAAGTGGTCAATATCACAAAAAATAGTGGACTCGGAACTACTGACACTCAGCTCAGGGCAATTTTAAATATATTATGCTGCTAAATGGAAGTGAGAAACTGATATACTACGGAAGACTTTTCCATATACTATAGATATTTATATATGCTGGAGACGTACTGACTTTTCCTAATTTCTGAACACACTTTGGTGATTTGTTATGTAAAAAAGGTACATTCACATTAGCATAGGACTAACTTGTATTCCTTCTAGTTCTCAGAACAAAGGAAGTAGTTTCCATGTTACCAATTTATCACTCTCTTTCCACTAAGAAGGCCCCTGTTGGTAACTCTTGTTGCACACTGATGGGCTATAATGTTGATCCCAAGCTCATGATGCTGGATGTCATACTGAAGCTCCATGACAGTCTCATGAAATATCTGACCATTTTGGTGTTTCTCACAGCTTCTCAGCTTCACAAGAAATGTTTTTGCATGAAGAATGGGAAATTAAAACAAAAAAATAGTTCTCCTCCCAATATTAAGAGCTTTTTGTTTTTGCTTTTTGTTTCTAGCTGCTCTATTCTTAACTGTCTGGTTTGCCATTCCAGAGGCCTCCTGAACACTTTGCTGCTAGGGAAAAGAGATTTAGACTGCTCATGCTATGTGTAAGGCCTTCTATCAACTGCAGAGCTCAACAGGGAGAAAAGCCCATGAGTATCCCTTTATAGTTCCAGATGCCATTGGTTAAACTTACAAAACGAAGAGGCAAATACAGGGCCACTGTTACCCAGGGTCATTTTACATAATTGGCTCCCACCAAAAGTCAGCAAGTTGGAAGAATCTTAGAGGATAAGACACAGAATATTATTGGAGTTTATGCCATTAATTTGACTGTGGAAGTCTCCCAGAAATTCCTTTTCACAATACTTTTACTTTACTTATACTTTGCCTCTGCCCAAAGAATGTCAATGGTAACTTACACTAAAGAGAATACATACAAGATAGATAAAATAGAAACAAAATATAAAAACTAGTAGGATGCTAATTTTATTGGAATATAAACCACTTCTTCAAATGTAATTCCTTTAGAAAATGAATGAAAGTGTTAAAATGTACCTTCTCTTTTTATAACAGTTATCATTCTACATATATATAGTGAGCAAGATAAAGAATATAAGGCTCAGGCTAGGTGGCATGATGGAAGGAGCATGAATTCTGCAGATTATGGTTCAAGTTCATAGTAAGGTTCTCTACAGTAAGGTTTCAGATTACACTATCTAAACTTGTTTCTTCATTCTGAAAATGGAGCGAAGGCCTACCTCCTAAGATTGCTTTAACCAGCAAACAAAATAACCATGCAAGTATAATAGGATATGTATTCATTTCTCAAGAAATTTGTAAGCAAGGTAAGAAGATGAAATATACAATAGATAAGTATAATCCAGAAGTGGAGAGTGATTAGTGTCCTAAGTGTTACCAATAACATGTTTTGGGAAATCAGGAGAAAATATTTTTCATCTAGGTGGGAGCATGGAGAAAGATTCTAGAGGAGTGTGCAGTGTGAGGGGTTGGTCCTTGAAGGATGGAAAAAACTTAGTACTGTAGGTGGAGTATGGCCATGCACAAGCAAAGTCATGGGGTGAGTTGATGGTACACAGGTAATAGCCAGTAGAGATATAAATTGCTATTTCTACTTCATAGGACACCATAAAGTAACAGAATCAATAGAAAACCTACTATAGTTTTTCTCCAACCAATATTCAGAGCAATTAAGAGAAAGCGACTTTTCACATTCTACCAATGTAATGAATCACACCACGGGTTAGAAGAGTTTTATAAAAGCCCAGCCAAGGACCAGTCATTTCCTTCTGCACTTGTTCTGAGAGGCAGAACACCTCTAAAGCAAAGCCATGGATGTGCCTTGCCCTAATTCTTGCAGCAAGAATGGCTTCAAGCTTTGAATCCAATCATAGATTTGAGCATCCAGGTCACCATGTATTGCTTTCTCCACTTCAACCAGGGGCTACCTAAGGCCAAGAACTTATTCTAATTTCTAATGGAAATAATCTTTATAGTTCTATACTTTTTCCAATTATATTCTCTTGGTTTCAGTATGCTCCTTTGACTAATGACAAAGGTTTTGAAAACAAGTTTGGATGCAGAGAAAGGGGATTTTTAGTGACATGTAATCTTTAAAATGCATCACATTTTAAAATGCATCCCATGTAATCTTTAAAATGTATCACATTTTAAAATGCATCGCAAAAGTAAAATAAGTAAGAGTCTTAAAAAAAGTATGCAAAATATTAGGATTAATCAAAATAGAAGGTTTAGAGAGATGACAAAAAATGAACACGGTAAAATTAAAGCCCTGCGGCAATTCCAGGCAGTATAAAGGAAATTACTGAGGTTCTCTTTCTCTGTTGGTATGTTTTTAATTGAAAAAAGTAATTCTCATGGGAGAGTAACACAGAAAGGAAAGAGAAAAACAGCTGGCTGTTAGCCATGATTTGCCATTCACTGCAAAAGGAGACTGTTTCTGCTTCTCAAAGTCCACGGTTTTTCCCAAGCAGACACAGACCATACTGACACAAAGTCAATTAAGATGAGACTTAAGACATAAAAAAGAGGTATAGATGTGTAACTCAGAAGACAGAGCTAGGACATAAAATCAAATTCTATTCTAAAGTATATTAAAACAAAACTTTGTATAACCAAACTAGCTCCCACATCCTAGCAACAGCTTGCTTACTTCAAACAAAACAAAACATAGTGAAGTCTAATTATAAAAACCCCTTGTCTTTGTGATGGTGGGTTTTAACTGGTAATTAATCCCAACTTGTACAACTGATGTGGATGAGCTTTCCTTTTACAAACCAAGAATTTTATAATAGTATCATCTATCTCAGTCACTGTTTAATAAAGATAACCTAAGTTCTTTTTACATGAAATGTTAATGTGGAAAAAATTATGCTTTTCATCTGACTGGAAGAAATTCCTCATGAAATCAACAATATAAAAGTTTTAGAAGAAAAAAATGTCATACATCTTAAAACAGAAGTCATACTAGTTGTACTTAAATGGTTGTGTCTTTGTTCCAACTTCTAATCTGCCTTTTCTCTTACTTTTCTTGTATACCCAAGTCAAAAAGAAAGCAGACTTGAAAACTAGGTACCAAAATAGGGTAAGAAGGCTCTGCTGGTAAATCAGATAGTCTTGTAATATATCCTTCTTTGAATTTGTTAGAAAACGATTGCTAAAAGGAACACAAATACATTCCTGAAATTTCCAAACTTTTGTACTGGGAAACTTTTTGTTAGAACATCAAGTCTATCAAGAAACCCACAAATTGGAGTCAAAGTGAGTATCTTTGGAGTTTTTTCATGGCTTCCAATTTACTGGTTGAGGACTCTAAGAATCATCAGTGAAGACAATGTAGTGAAACAGCGATTTGTTAATATCATGGGATTTCATAATTTTATTTTGTGGAATGATTTTTGGGGCGGTAGGGGCAGGGAAGAGTAAGATTAGAGAAAGTTAAGATTCTTGGTTGAAAATATAACTTTTAAAAGTAAAGTGGGGATGAAGGAGAAAAATTACACCACATGTCAAGGGTATTATTTATCATAACCCACATTTTCAAACTCTAAGGAGATTGTTTATAAATAACATCTGGAGTTTTCCTTTGCAAGCACATACAATTTTTAACTTTGAACTTTTCCCCTCAGAATTACTCCTTGTCTCAAAAAGTTTCAAAAATGTCTTTGATTTTCCTCCCCCTATTAAACAGACTTTATTTTTTAAAAGCAGTTTTTAGCTTCACGGCAAAATTGAGCAGAAAATTTGAAGTTCCTGTGTACCTCCCCATGTCTCCCTGTCTCCAGCAGCCTCCTCGACTATCAACATCCCGTATCAGTGCAGTACATTTGTTACAAGTGATGAAACACATTGACACATCATTATCCCCAAAGTACATAGTTTACATTAGGGTTTCCTCTTGGTGTTCTACATTCTATAGATTTTGATTAACGTATAATGACACGTATCTCCCATTTTATACTATCATACAGAATAGTGTCATTGCCTTCAAAATCCTGTGCTTCACCTATTCATCCTCCCCAGCCCAAAAGATGTTTACTTTTACAAAGTTGTCTTCAAATAAGTACTTAAAAGCAAGGACAAGACCCCTTCCCCACCCCAAATTTTAGACAAGTACTAAATTAAGTAGCTCTTACCCACTTGAAAACAACATAAGTGTAGTATTCATCAACAGAAAGCTAAGTGGGTAAAATGCTTTCCTTGCGGCAAGCAAAATTAACCAAAAATATTAGATTTATTTAAAAGAAAAAAAGAAACGTAACGGGAAGAGAATAGAATGCAATCATACTACTTTAACAATTTATGTTTTTCTGTTCTTGGATACCTTTTTGAGTGCCTGTGAATTTTAGTAGTAAGGAATGAAAAACGAGGTTTTCTCGTTTCAAGTTGTTATCGGTCAATAGCTTCCTAACCTAAAACTTTGCATTCCTAACACAATACTTTGTGTCCATTTTCAAAAATCCAACTCTGGGCATAAAATAGAATTAATGCTCAAGACAAAAACTTAATGTTTAGAAGATAAAATAATATTAGGAACCATGAGTAAGAGAAAAAAACTGTTTTCTCTATTCTTATACCCTTCCTCTCTCTGCAAAACTCCCCTATTTGATAAGGGACAGCTAGCTTAAATTTACCACAAAGTAAAATATGAGCAAATCCCCTGGAACGAGAACTTTCGCACAGAACACTTCACTGGAATGTGACATCAGCATTCCTTCTGAGTCACAGTCTGGTCCCCACCCTTTTCTCCCAGGCGACACCAGGCTCCCCATAACCAGGGAGTGGCTCAGGTAGGGCCTTAGGTTCTGATGCCTGCGAGGCAGCAGCCAGGCTGGAAATGTATCCCAGCGCTGAGACTCTAGTGACAACCGCCCTTTGGGGCTAGCTGCCAAACAGGGAGAATGCACTCTTTGACAGATAATTCCCTAAGACGGAGGCAGTGCTTCAGTAGACAAGTAATGAATGACCAAAAAAAAAAAAAAATCACATTAGAAGTTATCACCAGCACGGGTGCGAAGGCAGTGCATTAAATCAACACTCACTTTAGAGCGCCCCAGGCAGCCCAGCTGGAAGGGAGGAGGTCAGAGCTGTCAAAGCACAGCAGTGCCCCAAACCACAAAGGCTTAATGAACTTGAACTTCCTGAGCCAGGAAGTGTCACAGTCTCGCCCGCACTCGCCCTAAGCTCGTCCTTTTCTTTTGAGGAGGCCCAGGCACGCTGAAACATCTTCAGTAAAGTTTCCAACACCTCCAACCGCTGCGACTCCGGGAAACGGGAGAGAAGCGTCCCGCGCCTGCCCTCGCTCGCGCTTCCAACTCTGTCGCTCTCGAGTTTGGGGAGCTGGCGGGGCCGCCCGGCACCTCCTTTTTAACTTGGGGGCCGGGTCCCTGAGCCAGGGACGCCGAAGACGCAGGGCCGGGCTCACGCCAGGCGGCCTGCTCGCCCTACCCGCCCCTGCACCTCCGAACGCCGCGTTCCACGCTACCCGCGCAGGTGAAGCGGCCGCCGCCCGCCACGAGCGCCCCCCTTACCTTCTTCACTTTGTTTTCCAGGTCCATGTCTGGGCGTCCAGTGGGTTCCCTCCTCCTCCCGTCCGGAATCTCACGGCCGGGCTCGGCTGGCCTTGGGCTCCACTGCGGACCTGGAGACCTGCGGAACACCCGCGCCGCCCTCTCGCAGCCACTCGCCCGGCGGCGTCGAACTTCCGCCGCCCAGTCCGCCGCAGCCGGCCTGTGACAGAAACCCGGGAACAAAGAGGCCCGGGCAGCCAATGGCAGCCGGGCAGCGCCAGGCCGTCGCCAATCACCGAGCGCCGCACGCACCTTCGAGGCCCCAGCGCGGCGCTGGCAAGGTGAGGGGCGGGGCCGCGTCCGGGGCGGCGCCCTACGGGGCGCGCTCGCGGACCTTAACCTGGTCTCCTGAAGATGCTCTGGGTGTCCGCGGGCCGGCTGCTAAAGAGCTGGGATCCAGCCTCCCTTAGCTGAAGATGGAGCAGAGCTTTTTTCATTTGGGGAGTTTGCACCTGTGTTTGCCCAGGACCTTTGATTTGGGTCAAGGGGAATAGTTATCCCAATAGTAACTTATCAGTTTATTTTCAGGGCAAAGAGAAAAAAAGAGAGAGAGAGATTGTAGGGATCGTTCGGGATTCCTTTGACGGACTTTGGGCACTAAATTCACTATTGCGTGGTGGAGACGCCCTTTCCTCAACTGCTTTTCTCCACAATTCCAAACAGTGTCAAGAAACCGTATCTTACATCCCTAACGTCAGTGAAGATTGTTAGATTGTTTTCTGAGCATTGGATTGTTCAAAAGATGATATGAATCACTTCAGAAACAGGTTGTGTCAATTCCTTTGGAAGCAGAGGGTTGCCCTTTGTCTCTGCTATGTGAAATGGTGCTAGGCCTATCGTGTGCTCAGGCTTTGATGAAGCAGAGTCATCACATTGGTGCACCACAGCTGAATTCATTTCATGCCCTAATTCAGGAGCAGATGGATCTAATACCATCAGATTGCTGGGTCTGGAAGGGAGCCTAAGGATTACAGAGTCTAGCTTCCTCATTTTGCAGGGAACTGAGGACTCCGGAGATACAGGGACCAGCCTAATGTCTTAACCTGTGGGGAACAGAGGCAGTGCTCATGAATCTAAACGATTTCTCTAATATGTTTGGGGCTGGAAGCACATGATTTTGAGTAAAAAAAAGCGGCCGATTTTCTTCAATTTGTGGTTATGGCAAAAACATTACATTGCCCAGACATCAAGTGACCTAATTTGGCACCTATTTTTAAAAATAACAAAACAAAATAAAACAAACAAAAATTCCCAAATAATGCAGATATTCAGGTCCAGGTGTATCTCTACTTTCCTTCTGGAAATTTGGTGGCTAAAAATACCCCAAATTCATTTTAGCCAATACTTGCAACTCTGCTTACTTGATTATTTGTTAACACAGAGCATTGATTTATAATGCGCATGTTTCCTTTATCCTATTATGAATTAAAACTGAAATTGAAGAGTTATGCATTTTTATTTTCAGTTAATGTAAAACTTTTCTGTATTATTTTCCCAAACCATCTTGAAAGGTGTGGACCCCTGCAAAGTTTGCCCTCTGTAAGTACACAGGAACATGAGGTCTAGCTGTGACAAGGCAATTTTGTCTCTTTCAGAGAGCTTAACTGATGGAAAATGTCCAGTAAAGCAGTTTAAATAAGGCATCAAACAAATGAATGTTGTAACATAAATTTTGAACCGTATTTGATGAGGTTGCAGAGATTACACTAAGAAAACCATCTGAAAACTTTTTTTTTTTTAAACCGTCAACTTCTGCCTTTCTCCCATTCTTCCTTCCCAACCCTGTCAGCATTACATTGTGTGTATATCATTGGCCAGGATGGAAATAGAAATTCAGTGAGTTGTATCTGGAATCATCACTAGGCCAATTATGAAAAGTAATTATAGATTATGAATTATAAAAGTAAAATTGAGGTAGATAAGTGTTAGGAGAATTAAATTGCAAGTTTTTGTTCAGTTATTCAGGTGTTAAGCTACAGTTATTTAGGAGGTAGAACTGGCATGCTTTGATTACTACATGTAGTTGATGACAGTGGAATGAATAGAAGATGGCATACATTTCTATCTTGATCACCTCTATGGATGGTCAGGAAGACAGAAAATATAAAGTGAGGGTCAGGGTTTTGTTCAGTGGTGCTTTCTTTGGGACTGGTGGTGGGCATAAAGGATACCGTTTGAATGTATTGAGTTTGAGACTGGGACATTGAAATGAAGTATCCAAACATAAATCTTGAAACCTGGACTAGAATGCTGATTTAGGAGTTTACATTGTACATAAATAATTAAAGGCAAAGAAGCAAGATCAGCCTGGGAGATAGTAAAATAAAAGAGAATATCGAAGACACCAAGTGAGCAAGGCTGAGCAAGAGAAACACATGAAAGAGATAAGGGTTAGATTAAGGGTAAGAAAAAAATTAGGAGTCAAATTCCTACAAGCCAGAAAGGAAATTGAAGAAGAAATTAGTTAACTATGTCAAATTGTAGAAAAGCATCAAATGCCCTTTGGATTTAACAAAAAGGAGATCATTGGTGACTTTGGATTTTTGGTGCAGTTGTGAGGAAAGATATTACTTAATCATTTTATCTCTCTTTGTTTCTACCAGAGTGCTTTAGTCAATGTTGGACGACTTGGCTTTTCCACAAAACTTATGGAAACATCAGCCAAATAAATGCCCAACTCCACTGTTTCAATCAAGTAGAGGAGAAATCAATATACTATACTGGATAATACTAAGAAATGTTCTTAAGATCTTTATCCTTAGAAAAGTAAATAAAAATACTAGATTTCACACATGTGTGCAGGCACACACATACACAGAGAGACAGAGAGAGAGAGAGAACCCAAAATTCTCTGTATAGGCCAAAAACAATATTTATTCAGGTCAAATTCAGTTTCTATGCTATCAAATTACAATATCTGATGAGGGAAATGTGTTAAACATTTGTGTACTTTTCATCATAATGATCACTGGAGAGATGTAAATATACACAAGACATTACCTTTGTTCTTAAGCAGTTTACAGATTAGTATGTGGGTAGCAGGCATATAAGAGTAATGAAGTGTTACAGGTAGAGGGAAGCACACATGAGAGTCAGGGAGAAGGTGGTACTAGGATTTGTAAAATCTTAAAAGAGTAACCCTTGGCTTAGTCTTGGAAGATGAATAAGTGTGTTAGTTAAAACTCTTGATTGCAAGTTATATTAGGCCGTTCTTGCACTGCTCTAAAGAAATACCTGAGGCTGGATAATTTATAAAGAAAAGAGATTTAATTAGCTCATAGTTCTACAGTCTGTACAGGAAGCATAACTTCTGCATTGGCTTCTGGGGAGACCTCAGGAAGCTTACAATCATGGCAGAAGGCAAAGTACGAGTAATCACTTCAAATAATAAAAGCAGGTGCAAGAGAGAGAGAATGTGTGTTGGGGGGGCGGGGGTGAGTTGTGCCACATAGTTTTAAATGACCAGCTCTCCTGTGAACTCAGAGAGAATGCATGTTTGTCACCAAGGGGATGGCCCAAGCCACTCATGATCCAAACACCTCTCACTGGGCCCCACCTCCAGCATCAGAAATTACAATTCAACATGAGATTTGGGTGAGCACAAATATACAAACTGTCTCACAAGTAATAGTAACCCTTGAGCTAGTTTACTTTTTAAAAGGTGCCATTTTATTTTAAGGATATAGAAGTATCTTGCAAAACTCAAGGGCCAGATGCATCTGTGACTAGCCTAGGCACTTGCTAACATTTGGAACAAGGAATCTACTCTTCCACTGGGGTGACATGGTCTCTCATCTTGCTGCTTGGCCTCCATCAGCTTTAGTTTTTTCTCTTTGAAGACTCTGTTTTTCTGCACTCATGGGCAACCAATAAAGGCAATCCAGCTCTTTAGTTGCATCACCTTAATTCAAGCAATACCCAGTTTGGGATTTCAACCCTCTAACAGAAAGACTTTCAATAGCCCATCGTGGGTAAGCTTAGACTTCTAGTTCAGTTAGCTGGAACTGGTGCCAATTCAGAGACAAAAAGGACAACACATAGTCTATATCCCAAACTTTTAGGTAGGACTAATGTCACAGAGAGGGAGTAATAAGAGCTTTCCAAATGCCTCCAAAGATATTTATAAGGAAATAAGAAAAGGAAGAGACTTAGTAAGTACAAGCAGAATATTTTTTTTTTTCTGTTGATATTGGAGAACTTTTTTCCCTTGGCTTTTATTTTAGGTTTGGGAGTACATGTGCAGGTTTGTTACATGGTAAAATGGCTTGTTAAATGGTTTGTACATGTGCAGATTTGTTACATGGTTTGTTACATTTGTTGCATGTTGCTGGGGTTTGGTTTACAAATGATTTCAGCACCCACATAATGAGCACAGTACTCAAGTAGTACCTTTTTGACCCTCACCCTCCTCCCCCCCTCTACCCTCAAGTAGGCGCCATTGTCTACTGTTCTCCTCTGTGTATTCCGGTGCACTCAATATTTCTGAACATTTCAAAAGCTATTTAAATTACAGAAACCCCATTAGGCAAAAAGTTGTAGGTGTTTATTTTATTGCTAGGAATGGGGTTAGATAATGAATGGGACAAGTCTAAGGAATTGAAGATTAATCAGGAGATTCTAGCTATAGCCCACACAAAATATGCTAAGGGCCACACGAAATATGCTATAGCCCACACGAAATACTGCTAAATAAGCAGTAACAATGGGTGTGGAGAGTTAGAAGGACTTATCAATAATATTAAAGAGGTAGAAAATATTGGACTTGATTGATTCTTAAAAAGAGAGAGGATAAGGAATCCATTAGGATTCTACTTCCTTATCTCTTAGGAATCTATTTGAGTGACCGATTTGGTGAATATAACACACACCTTAAGGTAGGAAACGAAAGAGGAGAAGAACATTTGATTGAGAAAGATAATGGGTTTTGTTTTTTATGTATTCATTTGGCAAGGCTGATAGGATCTGAGTCTGGTGGACAAAAGAAACATCTAGGTTGAGGATACAGCTGATGCTATATACACAAGTATACATACATAAACATATATACATATAAATATACACACAGAGTAAACACTACATACACCAGGGAAAAGAATTATTTAAAAGTTTTCTATACTAGATGAGGTAAAAATTTCAAGATGAAAATGATACACCTGTCTCCTCAATTATTAATGTGGCCCCAAGAGGCCTCTTTAGAGATGTTAATAATTTATTAACACCTGTCATAGGAACTCCTTTGTGAGCCTGACACAGCTATTATTTCTCATTAGCAGCTTGTATAAGATTACAGGTTGCTCTATAGGGATTTTTTTTAAAGAAATAGGTGCCAATGTAGCTTAAAGGAAACTAATATCCCATGATATCTTAATTGACCAAAAATTGGGGATTAGCTAAGTAAATAATGGATGAGCCACATGATAGATTTAGCATAGTTATCCATCAAGGATGCTTAGGAATATTTGTAATGGAAAACAATTATAAAGTTATAGGAACAGAATATAATATGGAGTTATATATACAGTATGCAGTATGCTGATAACTATACAAAAGTACCCTGCATAAATAAAGAACATGAGGGAAATACTCTAAAATGTCACCAGCAGTTTGCCTTTGATTGGTGGGTCCATGGGGATTTCTTTCTTCCTTTTAAAAATATTCTATGATGAGTATGACTATTTTAAATGGAAAAACCTTATTTAAAAATACATTATTTAAAGCATTTTAGGGGGACAGAGCAGTGGCAGTATAATTTTCAATCTCTATGAAAATCTGCATTAAGAAGCAAACAATTAAACAAAAACCAGATCCACTAATTAGCAAAACCAAATGCCCAGGAACAAACTTTACAAATAAAACTCAATAATAAGGTATCTTCATAAACCTCAAAACACAATAGGTGAGGGCAAGCCACCAAAAGCCACAAGACATACGTGCATAAACGATCGTGTTTTAGGAGGAGAAGAAAATAATGGGGTGGCATCTGATGGATGGAAGAACTAGGATGCTCTCCAGTTATTTACTGTAAAGCATTTCAGGCCAGTTTTGTAACAACAGCAGGAAAGGTAAAAAGGATTGAGGGAGGGAATGAAGCCATCTAGCCTTTGTGCTATGTCAGAGCTGATCATCTACGACTCTTTTCTAGGACAAGTTTCCCCAGTAAGAAATTGCTTACAGAGAAATCAAAGTTGAGCAGGATGGGGCAGTAGAGGCAATGGAAAGAAGTCTAGCCGGGCACCATCCAATTTGGTAGCCACTAACTGCATGTGGTTATTGCAATTTTAATTAATTTTAAGTTTTAATTGGCTAAAATTAATTAAAATTTAAAATTTGGCTTCTCAGTCACACTGGCCACACTTCACATGTTCAACAGTCAGAGAGGGGAGCAGTATTAGGAAGTCTCAAAGTACTGTATTATTATTATCATTATTATTATTTCAGCACTTTATAAAAACAAGGAGGCTAGGCAAAGTGGCTCATGCCTGTAATCACAGCACTTTGGGAGGCCAAGGTGGGTGGATCACCTGAGGCCAGGAGTTCGAGAGCAGCTTGACCAACATGGTGAAACCCCATCTCTACTAAAAGTACAAAATTAGCCAGGCATGGTGGTGCATGCCTATAATCTCAGCTACTCAGGAGGCTGAGAAAGGAGAATTGTTTGAACCTGGGAGGCGGAGGTTGCAGTAAGCCAAAATCACACCATCGCACTCCAGCCTGGGCAGCAAGAGTGAAACTCCTTCATAAATAAATAAATAAATAAATAAATGAAATGAAATGAAATAAAAATAAAAACAAGGGAAGATGGAGCTCTCTAGAATTGGGCAAGATTTTCTGAACCTTGCCTTATTGTAAATACCACATGAAAATGAGCAACAATAAATTCTCAGGATCAAATCCCATACAAAGTTTTCATAAGAAAAAAAGAGCAGCATAACATCCCTAAAAATAGAAAGAACATCAGAAAAATGTGTCCACAAAACAAAACTATAAGATATTACTTTAAAACAAGCTTCAAGGCATAAACAAGATGATATATGGAGAGGATCACACAAATCAGAATTAGAAAAATTCAGAAGTGAGGTGAGAGAACTTAGGAAAAAATTAGAAATGAAGAAAACAATATTAACAAAATGAAGGCTAAAGTAAAATAATAAAAGAGCAAAAAACTGGTAATGGCTAAGAGAAATGGAAGGTAAAACAGAAGAAGAATATTTTAAAAAGAACTAGTCTAGAGAAAGTAACAAGTATTGAAAATAGACTAAAAAGATGAAACACAAGAATGATAGGAATCCCTGAGGAAGAAAATGAAACCAAAGGAACAAAACAAATACTAAAAACTGTAATTCAAGAAAACTTTCTTGAATTAAGAAAATGATTTAAAACTAGATATTGAAAGATTGCCCTACATACCTGAGACTATCAACTCAGAAAAATCCGTACCGAAGCATAATCTAGTAAAATTACTGGACTTTGAATACTGGGAGGAAAAATCCTTTGGGTATGTAGATTTTTTTAAATGCATGTAACTTAGAAAGGAAATTATATTATCATCTGACACAGTAATCATTTAGATCAGAAAAAAATGGAGAAATATACTTAAGATATTTAGGAAGGATACTGTGAGCCAAGAATTTTATATGAAGTGACTTTCAAGTATAAAGGACACAGACAAACTTTTATCAATATGCAAAAACTTAAGAAATATTGTTCCCATGAGTCTTTTATGAGGAATCTGTAGAGAGTGAGCTTCAGACAACCAAAGTTACTGGAGATATATTGAAATAAGGAGGTGTTAACTATATAGACGACTCCTATAGAACAAAAACTAAATGAGGAACAAGAAAGAGAGAGTGTAATGTATATTAACCATATGATCTGACAATGTAGAGATAATAAAAATAAAATGAGTGGAGAGTGAATAAAAATTTTAACATACTTTCAATATTTATATTGGTGGCAATATTGGCATTAGTAATCTGCTGCTATATAATAGAAAGTAAGACAAATGAGTAATCAGGGGATAGTCTAATTTTATCATCCCCTGTGATCTTGACAACCAGAATTCTAGGTGTAGAAGAAAGAAGAGGTTAATCTAAAATCCTAAAACTATAATAGTTTTGAATTTGACTTTCTCTCTCTGTATTTACTAGCTCTATCCACAGAGAAGAACTACAACGACTACCTTAGTAGCAAAGAATGAATTCAGATTGTGATCTTGAAATAAAATTTATCACTCAAAGGAACCTAGAACTTCTTGGAAAAGTTACTGATTCCAGTTAAAAAGCAGAAAATGTATAAATTAAGCCTAAAACACATTATCATAGAAGAGAGCAAGCAGGGTATGAAAAACTACTGGGATCATGTCAAAAGAAGTTAGAAACCAGCTTGAAGGCCTCTTGCTGGCCAAAACTGGGTCAACTTGAGCTTCAATAATGATAACAATTACAGTAAATTAAAACCCATCAAATATCTACAAATTCATAATAATATTTTTCAAACAAGCCATCTTTGGAGAATAATAGGGAAGCAAGTAATTATCTAAAGAATTAAAGAGAAAGAATCAAGGATTTATTGTATCTTTTCAATATGAAGTATACCACTGGATAACCAAATACTAGAATGTGCCTCTTTATAGAAGTATTCCAAATAATACATCAAAATGACAGAATTAGAATATCACCATTTCAACACAATGAGTAAAAAGCAATATTGCTGACTGCTGCCATCATAAAAAGAAACACAATCTGACATTATGTGGCAAACACCTCCCATAGGGCTACCAAAGGCATAACACCTGAATCTGGTCCAGTCTTTGTATCCAGCTGCCAATTGGCAGGAAATGCCACAGACAGAAGAACATATTGAACTATTTCAAGAACACCAAATCAGCAAAATCCAGACTGCAGGAAACTCTACTGATCAAATGATCTTGGTTCTTCAATAGAAAATAGTAAGGAAAAGAAAAGGATGAAAGGAGTATCTATAGATTAGGAGACTTAAAAAGACACATCAATCATTTAAAAATAAGCAAGGATAAAATTAAACCATAGTGTCTAGGGATACACATTTGAATAATGAAATTCTTTAAAAATGTAGGAAGAAATTGGCATACAAATCAGGAAAATGGTTAGTAATGGGGACAACAGGGGCTTATGATTGAGATGGAGCATATAGACAAGGTTTCCTGAGTACTCACCAAACTTCACAAAATAAAGAATCCCAGAGAGCTAATGGGGAGTTTCAGTTCTAAACGGAAAAGAATAGTAATTCCAAGTTACATCTATTCCTCATGTTCTTGATACACCCACAGGTCTTTTTTTCCATACATACATACCCCAGCCTTGCCAAAATACATCTGTTTTATGTATAAACACAAGTACATTTAATTCTTCCCAGGTTGGATATAACTATTGCATCTAACTCTAAATCCAGGATATCTGGATGATACAAATTCATCTCAATCAGATTATATGTGGTTTATCATGATTTTGTTCAAACAAGCTAAATGATAAATATAACCAACAACCAAATTAAACAATGTAGAGTGGGTATATTAGTTTACAAGGGCTACAATAACAAATTATTACAAACTAGATGGCTTAAAAATAACAGATATTTATTATTTCATGGATCGGGAAGCTCTAAGTCTGAAATTGAGGTATCAGAAAAGCCATGCTCCCTCTGAGGGATCTAGGACAGAATTCTCTTTGCCTCTTCCTAGCTTCTAGTGTTTGCTGGCAATCCTTGGCATTCCTTGGCTTGCCTTTCCTGCTTGAACATTTTCTTTTGAAACACAGTCACCATTCTGTAAAGACACCCAAGCAACTCACAGAAGCTTAGCTAGAGAGGAACTGATGCTTCAGCTGATAGCTCATACCAACTTACCAAGGAAGTGGCCCAGCTGGGTCATCTCAGCTGATATATTCAGCAGAGACAAAGTATTCTTGCCTTCCCTGCCTAAACTGCAGACCTATGAGCAAAATTAATAGTTTTTGTTGTTTACATCTACTACATTTTGAGATAGTTTGTTTTACAGCAATAGACAATCCATTTGTGGTGTCATGCAAAGCAGTGGTTCTCAACTGGGGTAGCTGCATCACTCCAATTTTGCTTTGTTCTTCACATGACCATCTTCTCTGTATGTTTGTTTGTGTCTGAATCTCCCTCTTCTTTCTCTTATAAATACACTAGTCATTGGATTTAGAGCTCACCCTAGTTCAATATGACATCCTCGTAAGTAAGTACATCCGTAAAGACCCTATTTGCAAATAAAGTCATGTTCTGAAGTTCTGGGCATATATGAATTTTGGGGGACATTATTTAACCCAGTACAAATAAACTTGCTTCTATTTGGGGAAACAAAAGCAAGGAAGCAACAGTAAAACTTCTTGGAAAAAAAAAGCAAAAGCAATCTGTTCTGTTCCACACTGTTCCACAGCAAATATTATATCACTAAGAATTGGGAATGTAAGAGCTAACTTTCCAAAAGGTGGAGTTAGGTTCTTGGTCTTCCATTTTGGATGCACTGAATTCTTACTACTAGAAGGCCCTACCTTATCCATTGTTCCCTATGATGACCTTCCAGAGAGGCATTGTTTCAAATTTTCTTTCTGGAGAGCTATCCTATCCTAACAGTTGTCCTATCATGTCCTGTCCTTTGGGTATTTGGGATTTGAGGGATACCACAATACAATGAGATACAGGCTACTTTTGCCAGGCTTGAGATTTACTTAACATTTGCCTGTCATTTTTATTTCAGGGAGGCCTTTAAATAAGTATTCCTCAACCATGATACCAACGACAATTTGGACCAGATAATCCTTGTTGTAGGGAACTGTCCTGTGTATTGTAGAATGTATAATAGCAGTCTGAGCCTCAACTCACTAAAAGCCACTGGCATCCCACTCCAGTTGTGACAACCAAAAATATCTCCAGACATTGTCAAATGTCTTCTGGAGAGCAAACTCATCTTCAGTTGAGAATCACTACTTTACATGATGCCAGAAATGGATTATCTATTATTGCATTAACAAAAAAAAATGCCTCAAAACTTAGTTGATTAAAAAAACCCTAATCATTAATTTTGCTCAAATATCTGCACTTTGGGCAGGAAAAGCAAGGATACCTTGTCTCTTCTGCATACAGCTGAGATGGCCCAAATGGGGCAATTCGTTGGCAAGTTAGTGCTGGCTGTCAGCTGGGGCATCAGTTCCTCTCCAGCTAGGCTTCTATGAATTGCTTTGGTGTCTTTACAAATGGTGACTGGGTTTCAAAAGAGTGAAGTGGAGTTTATGACATTTTTATGATCTAGCGTTCAAAGTCATTTAGTATTCATTATTTAAGAAGAGTATGTAGAATAGGAGATATGATTGCAATCTTCTTTGGAAAATATAATCTTTTGCCATCTGCCCTGTGGTCACAAAAACTCACATTCTTTCCATCTGCCTAATAGAATGATTTCATCCTTTAAGATCTTCAAGTCTCTACAGCTCAGTCATCTGAATCAAGTCTAGGTGTGGATGGTTCTCCTCAGGTGTGGTTAATTAGTGCAGCTGCTTGAGTACCGTTCCTCTGGATCTGAAAAAGTCGGAACTAAAGGGACAAGTTATCTGATCTTCACACACACTCAGCATATATTGAGATAGTTCTAGAATCTCTGCTTTACAAAATCCCTTTAAAGGTAAGATAGGAAAGACAGGAAGCACGTAACAGTCACTGTTCCACAGCAGTTCTGAAATCCAGCCAGGGATGTGTTGTTAGTTTCTTGACTAGGGCTTATTCTTGCTCCTTAAAGATTGTTTTTCATGGGTCTTGCTTTCATCTTCTGGGCTCTTCATTCTGATATCTGAGTCGTTCATCTTCGTTTTCTACCAAAAATACTCCATGTTTGCACCTGAGTCATTCTCTTAACCAGCTTCCTGCCTGCAAACTTGGGAGTTCAAAGGAGCTGCGTGTTTGACGGAGCTGTATTGACTCTGTCCAGTTGAGTCTGTGCTGTTATAATTATCAGTCTCATAAGTCCTATGGTATCACTTTTACTAAAAAATCTTGTGAGTTTCTTATGTATTAACATATAATACATTCTATTAGGTCAAGCCTAATCTCTTTGAGATTATTCTTTCCCTATCTTGAGCTTAAACTGTGAAGCTTTCATTGGATAACACATTTAGTATTCTCAGAAACCTTTTCTTTTTAAGGTGTAACATCTATGTGGTGTACTTTAAGATACCTAGAGGGCTTTCTGTCTCTCTGAAAGGTTATATATTAGTCACTATGTCATATATTTCTGAAGTCTTAACAAAGACTCTTAATCACCATCCTGGACTTGATCTTTGTCTAGAACTCATTTCTTAATTTAAAAATGATTTTCCATATGGAAATCCTGGGTATGAGAAGCAGGTTTACTTTAGAACCCAGAAATTAACAGCCTTTTTTGTTTAATAGTGCGTTCTTTAGTTCTTCTCTCCTCTCAAATTTTATCATAGGTGCACTTTTAATATTTTGTAATCATCAAGTTTTAGGTACCTTTTCTATTTTCTATGTTATTGCAGAAAACAACCTTGGCAAACTTTCTGTCAGTACATAGCAATTGCTTCCCTTCCTCCAGTTCCTACTAACAGTTGCCATACCTTCTGTTAAGCCCTCACTGACAGGCTCCTTGAGGTCTTTTAGCTTTAGCTAACTGTCTCTTAGAAACCATTTAAGAAGCAGGGGTGTCCAATCTTTTGGCTTCCCTGGGCCACATCAGAAGAAGAATCATCTTGGGCCACACATAAAACACACTAACACTAATGATAGCTGAGGAGCCAAAATTTAAAAAAAAAAAAAAAGCCAAAAAAAAAAATCGCCTGTTTTAAGAAAGTTTGCAAATTTGTGTTGGGCTGCATTTAAAGCCGTGCTGGGCTGCCTGTGGCCCGGAGGCTGCAGGTTGGACAAGCTTGATAAACTTTTAAGTAGTATCCAAGGCACTTTGAGTTTCTGCTCTCTTCTGCCTAAAACCAATGCCACATGTTTCAGAATTTCTTTTTGGCAGCACTCTACTACTGGTACCCAAATGCTGTTGTAGTATTTATTGCTTTGTGACAAACCACTCCAAAGTTAGTGGCATTTTAGTAGGCTTAGAAATTGTAAGGGCCAGGAATTAGAACACAGCACAGTAGGACAGTCTTTTTCCATGGTGTATGGGGCTTTAACTGGAAGTGTTAAAGGCTGGTGATGACTCAGTCATCTGGCTGGGGGCCAGAATCATCAAGAGTTGTCTTTATATATCTGGTTGATACTGGCTGTTGACTAGGACTATCAGTGAGAGTCTCTCTACATGGCCTCAGTGTATGTTTTTTCTTCATGGGCCAGTTGTTCACAGTCTGATAGCTGGGTTCCAGGACTGAATATTCTAGGAGAGCAAGGTGGAAGTATATGGCCTTTTTCCTGAACTAGCCTCATAAGTCCTATGGTATCACTTTCACTAAACTCTCTTGGTTGAGCCAGTCACAAAGATCCATTCAGGATTCAGGGGACATAGACCATATTATGCAATAGTTAGAGTATCCATATCACATAGTAAGAATGTGGTATGGGAAATATTTTTGTGTTCAACTTTGGAAGATACAATCTGCAACACTCACTGAGTAAAATGTTTGTATCTCTAGCCTGTAATCCTAGTTTTTAATCTCTCAGCAACAGGTTTAGGTTTCTGTCTATTTCTTCTACCCTCAATTTAAAGGCCTGTTTAAATTGAGGTCACTGACTTAGATAGCCAGAGATAATAAAAAGTTTTATCTTGTACAGGGATTGATTCCAGGTTTCTGTGCTTTGAAATTAGGGTTTTGGAGGATTTAGGTAGGGAGTACATACAAGATACAGTCATGCACCAAATAATGATGATTCAGTCAATGATAGACCACGCATAAGATGGCGGTACTATAAGATTGTAAAGGAACTGAAAATTCATATAGCCCAGTAACACTGTAGCCATTATAATGTCATAGTACAACACATAATTCATTTGTAGTGATGCTGCCAAAACAAGCCTATTGTGCTGCCAGTTGTATAAAATTATAGCACATACAATTATGCACAGTATATAATACTTGACAATGATAATAAACAGCTATGTTACTGGTTTAGGTATTTATTTTTTTTATTTTTTATTTTTTTTATTTTTTTTTTTTTTGAGACGGAGTTTCGCTCGTTACCCAGGCTGGAGTGCAATGGCGCGATCTCGGCTCACCGCAACCTCCGCCTCCTGGGTTCAGGCAATTCTCCTGCCTCAGCCTCCTGAGTAGCTGGGATTACAGGCACGCGCCACCATGCCCAGCTAATTTTTTGTATTAGTAGAGACGGGGTTTCACCATGTTGACCAGGATGGTCTCGATCTCTTGACCTCGTGATCCACCCGCCTCGGCCTCCCAAAGTGCTGGGATTACAGGCTTGAGCCACCGCGCCCGGCCTGGTTTAGGTATTTATAATACTAACATTTTATTATTTTGGTGTGTACTCCTACTTATGAAAAAAATTAACTGTAAGAAAACCTCAGGCAGGTGCTTCAGAAGGTATTCCAGATGACGGCATTGTTATCATAGGAGATGGAAGCTCCATGTGTGTTATTGCCTTTAAAAACCTTCCAGTGGGACAAGATGTGAAGACAGAAGATGGTGATATTAATGAACCTGACCCCATGAAGGCCTAGGCTAATGTGTGTGTTTGCATCTTCGTTTTTAATTAAAAAGGCTTAAAAATAAAAAAAAAAAGAAAAAAGAAAAATGCTTATAGAATAAAGTTATAAGAAAGAAAATATTTTTGTATAGCTACACAATGTGTTTGTGTTTTAAGTTAAATGCTATTACAAAAGATTTTAAAAGTATCTTTAAAAGTTAAAAAATTCATGAAGTAAAAAAGTCACAGTAAGTCAAGACCTATTGTTGAAGAAATAAAACTACTTTAAATTTATTGTAGCCTAAGTGTACAGTGTTTATAAAGTCTACGGTGGTGTGTAGTATTGTCCCAGTATGGCCCTCATCTTCATTTACTACTCGCTCACTCACTCACTCACTCACTCACTGACTTACCCAGAGTGATTTACTGTCCTGCAAGCTCCATTCATAGTAAGTGCTGTATACAGGCATACCATTTTACATCTTTTATACTATATTTTTACTGTACCTTTTCTATGTTGAGATATGTTTACATACACAAATACCATTGTTTTATAATACTGCCTACAGTATTCAGTACAGTAACATGCTGTTCTGGTTAGCAGCCTAGGAGCAATAGGCTGCACCATATTGCCTAGGTGTATGGTGGGCTACCTCAGTTGGGTTTGTGTAAGTACACTCTATCATGTTCACACAAAGATGAAATCACCTAACTATACATTTCTCAAAATATCCCTGTTATTAAGAGATACATGACTGTAACTTGATGAATCATGGAAGAGTAAAACTTCCTGATGTCTCTGACTCCTGAAAAACACCACTTCAGCTAATACACTATGGTTAATATAGGACAACATGTTCAGTTTTTGTACTTCAGCAGGACCCATGAATTTTAGACCTTCGCTAACTTGGATTTCTGGCCACAGCCAGAGTTTCTCTTAACAAATTGCTTATCCCAATCCCATTACTGGGTATATACCCAAAGGATTATAGGTTGTTCTATTATAAAGACACATGCACACGTATGTTCATTATGGCACTGTTTACAATAGCAAAGACCTGGAACCAACCCAAATGCCCATCAATGATAGAGTGGATAAAGAAAATGTGGCACATATACACCATGGAATACTATGCAGCCATAAAAAAGAATGAGTTCATGTCCTTTGCAGGATGAATCTGGAAACCATAATTCTCAGCAAACTGACATAAGAACAGAAAACCAAACACCACATATTGTCACTCATAAGTAGGTGTTGAACAATGAGAGCTCATGGACACAGGGAGGGGAACATCACACACTGGAGTCTGTTGGGGAGTTGGGGGGCTAGGGGAGGGATACTAGGAGGTGGGGAGGTTGGGAGAAATGCCTGATGTAGGTGATGGGGGGATGGAGGCAGCAAACCACCATGGCATGTGTGTACCTACGCAACAATCCTGCAAGTTCTGCACATGTAGCCCAGAACTTAAAGTATAATTTTAAAACATTGCTGATCCACATTAATGAACTTTTTCTTTTTTTCCGATGAGTGAGAAAAAAGATCCTAGCTTGTTTCTTTCTTATAATTTATTGAAGGTGGCAAGAAACCACCAACAGCCTCCAGTACCCTGACATTTGCTATGAAATCCTCTTTAGTAACAGCTTTTGTGTATATGGCCTATGTCTTAACAGAAAACTGGAAGCAGATTTAACTAACTCCCTTGATAACATTTTCAAAGGATTGCTATCTCCTCACGGTCTCCCACCTCAAACAGAACCACATTTTATGGTCTTTGCTTTGTAAAACCTCACTTTTAGGTATAGTACTTAAATGTCTTGCTGTTATCTAGTTGCATATGACAGGGACATAATTTGAACTAGTTTAAGCCAGTTGAGGTTTTATTGGCTTTATGTAACAGTGAGAGAAGGGTGGTTGGAACTACCCTTAAGGATCACTAAAAAAGAGATTTGAACACCATTAGAACACTCTCTTTCTCTGTTTCTTGCAGCACTCCAGATTCATTCCCTTAGAAGAGTTTTTCCATGTCATGGGGGACATAGCTACAGACAGTTCCAGGTCACATCTTCCATAACCAGACAAAAGAGGCCTCATCTTTACAAATTGAAGTTTGAAAAACCCTGGGAATGATCTGCGATCAACTGAGTTTTCTCTTCTCATTAAACTCAAGAGTCATGAGGTATTATTATCCACTGCTGCCCTTTATAATCTTAAGGCAAATGCTGGTACAAAATACTCATTTTCTACTCTAGAAACAATTTTTTTTTATTGAAAAAAACTCTATACTATTCCACCAAATTACAGTAGGATTTATTTTAAGCAGAAATCCAGAGCAGAGAATAATCCCTTTTAAATTGTTGAATAAATTTAGAAATGATGTAAAAAGCAGAAAGGAAAGATATAGACTGTTTTTCTCATGAGTGAATGTTATGTATTAACAATAATGTTATACATATGCTTACTCTTTTCCTCGGCAAACCAAGAAAATGTGAATAAAAGATGGGATTGTAAAATAGAAGTGTGAGGCATCATAGCATTGGAGTTTATTGAGGTAATTGGCTAGGAATTCCTATGTGTCTCAGAATGGAGAATTTCACATCATTTTTAAAACAAATAATTCATTGTAGGCAAACAAGAGAGTATTGAGTGGTATTTGTGGAATTATTATCTATGGCAGCATGCTCCCTGGGAAGAATGATTAGAATGACACCTTTTAGGAATAAGCCGTAAGGGCTTTTCAAAGTTATGCAGTAATCAAAATAGCAGTGGAGACGTTCTGTGATCAAGGGACCATGAGCACCATGCTAATTTAAACAAATTCTGTATAAATTACAATGAAATACATTGTCTTAATAGGATATCACCGCTAAGTAATGTTACCTAATAATAAAAAATTTTTCTATCTATCAAATTATAATTTAATACATTTTCTTACTTCAAACATTTACATAAGATCTCATCTTTAAAACTGTTTTCCCTTGGGTATACCATTTCCTGAGAGCTCAATGTTATGATTAATGGAAACGTAGTTGTCAGATTGCCTCTTAACTGTAACATAAATATGAGTCTCTGGTAAGCCTCAGTGTGAACAAAAGCTACTAATTTATTTTTCATAAGTTGAATCATCCCTAAAAAGGGACAGCACAAGCCTATTGGTGACTATTTTAGTACACTTGCTGTGATAGCTGGGTAAGGAGGAAAATCAATTATAGTTCTGAAAGAGATGTAGATTTTGTTCACTTAAAACTCAGGCTTTTAATCCCTGGATAAAAACCTAGCCTGGAATGCATTCTGAAAGACATAACATTTGCTTCTACCATAAGAGGATGTAGAAACTTCTGGACGCCTATCATTTAAACAAATAGATTAGTCAAAATAATGATGTGAAAAATATACCAAATAAGCACAACATGTTCCTTTTGGATGGGTGAAAAGTAAATTGTGCAACAAATTTTCCATCACATTTCATCTGCTTTTGATAGGTCACAGAAACTGCATCAGTGTTCCTATGCACATGAGAAATTATAGGTATCAAAGGCAGATGAATCTTGTTTGCTGCTGGTTAAGATTTAATCTCTCTGTAATCTTAAAATGTAATATGGTCAAAATATGTGCACAATTTACTTCATCCAATTTTTTTCTGTTTTTGGTGAATTATTAGGAAATAAATAGTTAATTTTACATTACATTTCTCTGCCCATAGCAGGCTACTAATTCTATTCAAGTTAGATTCACCTCAGTTCAATTCATTTCCCACAAAGAGCTTATTCCTCTCCTAGTCAATATAGCATATCGTTTAAAGATGTAACATGACCTTTCTCTGAATTCTAGCAAAAAAAAAAAAAAAAAAAGAATGAGTAATGGTAGGAAATAGTTAAATAGCAATTCAGTTATTCAATTAATGCAAGGTATAATTGATAGACAGTAAGTGCTATAGACTTTTTAAAAAAGGCATGTATAAGTATGTTTATAGCAGATCTCTTCCTAATAGCAAAAACACTGGAAACAAAATGCTTATTAGTAGTGGAGAAGATAAAGAGATTATTTATATTCACACTTTGGAATTCAACATTTAAAATAAATTAACTACAGTTATATGCATTGATATTGAATCTTATATACAATATTGGTTTGGGGCAGTCAGGCAACTCCACTTAGAAAAGATCTAGTTCTTTTACCATAGACCAATATAAACTCAAAGGTTTAAATTATATTACTAAATACTAGAAAAGAAAACAGAAGAGAACCTCTTTATAAAATTATATCAGGAGAGTCCTTTCTGACTCAAAATGCAGAAGCTATTTTAAAACTGACAAAACTGATTACATTAAACAATCTTTTTTTTGTGACAAAACCATCATAAGCAAAGTCAGAAGACAAATGGCAAACCAGATCTGAAAATAATTATTTAGAATTAATATGCTAGGAATTTATTTAAGTATCAATAATCTAAGAGAAAAATGTGCAAAGGACAGAAAAATTGGTTCATAGAAAAGTCAGACAAATGATTATAAACATAAGAAAAATACACAACTTCTTTCATAATAAGAGAATTGTAAATTAAACTACAATCAGATGCATTTTTCACTTACTAAATTAGCAAAAACTAAATTTAATGATGCTAAAGGGAAAGAGGCACACATATATCATTGTTACCTCTTTTATGAAGTACAATTTGGCAATGTCTATCAACATTACAAATGTATCTCCCCTTTGACCCAGGAGTCCCACTCACAGGGATTTATCCTAGAGAAATACATGCACACATGAGAAACAACATATGTTATTATCTGCACATTGTGTTAGTGAAATATTAGAGAATAGCCATGTCCATTAATAGAAGACTGGCATACAAACTATAGTAGAAACACATTATGGAATGTTATGTAGTTGTAAAAAAGAATGAGAAAATGCTCCACATAAGGATGTAAAAAGATCTATATGTGATAAGATGTATATTTTTAAAAATCAAAAATTGGGAAAAATAAAAATATAGCTGTATTTGCTTACATTGGAAAGAGTCAAAATAAATTAATGAGTGATTATCTATGGGAAGAATATGGAGGGGTCCATAGAGTGACAGGAATAGGGGAGGAAGCAGGGATTTTCAGTTTATTGTGTATTGTTTTATATTGTTTTGATTTTTTGCTGCATACATATAATACCTACTGAAATTAACTAACAGACCCCTAGTGAAAAGAAGAAGGAGCAAAGTACAGAAGCATGGATACATTATGACTGCTTTTATGTGAAATTAAAAATCAGGTAAAATAAAACAGTTTATAATAAATACTGTGACAAAACCAAGAAATGATTAAAACAAAATTCAGAATGGTTGAAGGAGGATAAGCAGGCAGAAAACATAGAAAAGAAAAAGGCAATCACTGAGGGCTATAGGAGTCTAGTAAGTTTTCCTGGAAGGAGGGGGATATAAACTAGTTCTCGCAGGATGTGGATTCTAGTAAATATAGTTCATATTTATGTATTGTTTTGTAGTTTGTAAAACATTACATGCAATGATATCATATTGAGTTTTATATTGATTTGTGATAGCGGAGAGAAGAACAGGCACTCAAAATGAAAAAAAAAGCATAGCCAAGGCACAGAAGATGCGAAGGCACATTCTGTATTACGAGACTTTGAGGGATATGCCTGGCTGGGCAGTTGAGTTAGGTAGTAATGAGTAATAGACCAATAGATTCACAGGTTGGATTATAATGGGATTGAGACCTTATCTGGGATGCCATTAAAGGTTTGTTTGTCTGTTTACAAAAACAGATCTAAAAAGTATTTGAAAATTGAACACAGTACCACTTCCTAGGCCCTGCCTAACACTGGCTCTAGCCTTCAGGCTCATCACTGACAATCATTATCAGGACTAACACTGACCAATTCCATGCCTACCCAGGTGGAAACCTTGATGACTTAGGGATGTGTTAATTTCCACATATTTTAATTTTTCAATTTCCCTTGTGTTATCAGTTTCTAATTTCATTTCATTGGAGTTGAAGAACACATTTTGTGTGTTCTTTTACATTTATTGAAATTTGTTGTACAGCTTGACATACGGTCTATCCTACAGAATATTCCATGCAAACTCAAAAATAATGTGTATTTTATTGTTGGAGCGAGTGCTCTACAGATATCTGCTACATCTGGTTGGTTCATATTGTTGTTCAAGTTTTCTATTTCCTTGTTAGTCTTCTGTCTAATTATATCCAGTATTGAAAATAGAAGACTGAAACATCCAACAATTACCATTAAATTGTCTATCTCTCCCTTCAATTCTGTCATTTTAAATTTTGAGTATTCTTGGGCTCTGTTGTTAGATGAATATGTTATAATTGTTATATCTTCTCCACAAATTGATCCTTTTAACATTGTAAAATGTCCTTTTTGTCCCTAGTAGAAGTTTTTATCTTAAAGTATCTTTTGTCTGATACTAGTCTAGCCACTCCAAGTTTCTTTTGGTGACAGTTGGCATAGCGTATTTTTTGCATCCTTTTACCTCCAATCTACTTATATTTTTTAATCTAACATATCTCTTGTAGCCAGCATACAGCTGGATCATGTTTTTTTAAAAAAGCATTATGCCGATCTCTATCTTTTATTTGGAGTGTTAAATCAATTTGTATTTAATATAATTACTGATAAGGTGGGCTTTATGTCTTCCATTTTTTTATATGGTTTTATATGCCTTAGACTTTTTTAGTTCTTCTATTCCTCCATTGCTGTCTTTGAATTAAATAGACGTTTTCAAGTGGACCATTTTAAATTCCATTTTTTTTTCTACTATATGGTTTTTAGCTACTTTCTTAGCCCAGGGATTATAATTAACATTTTAATTTAGGACAATCTAGCTTGGATTAATACCAACTGAATTACAATAGTATGTATTAGTAAAAACTTTGCTTCTATAGAGCTTTTCCTTTCTCATCCTTAATACTGTTATCTTACAAATTATATGTTTGTGGATTTTCTGTCAACAAAGGCACCAGTTATTGCTTCATATCAGATAGAAGAAAAAAGAGTTGTATAAAAAAACACTTATACCAGCCTTTATATTTATGTGTTTTCCTTACTAGTCCTCTTTATTTCTTCATGTGGATTCAAATTACTATATAGTGTCCTCCCATTTCAGCCTGAAAGACTTCCTTTAGTAGGTCTGCTAGGAACAAGTTCTCTTAGTTTTTCTTTATTTTGGAATATTTTAATTTCTCCTTCATTTTTAAAAGATAGTTTTACAAGATACACAGTTCTTCACTGATAGTCTTTTTCTCTCAGCAGTTTAAATATATCATCACACTGCTTCCTGGCTTCTATAGTTTCTAATGAGAAATCAGCTCAATCTTGTTGAGGATGCCTGTGTATGAGGAATTGCTTTTCTATTTTGCTGCTTTCAAGGGTCTCTCTGTCTTCTTAGCTTACAATGGGTTAATTATAATCTGATGTGGCTTTCTTTGAGATTATTCTACTTGGAGTTCATTAGTTTTTATGGATGTGTAAATTTATGTTTTTCATAAAATTTAGGTAGTTTTTATCCATTCCTTATTCAAACATTCTTTCTACCTCCCCCTTTTTTTTTCTCTCCTCTCCTGGGATGTTTATTACGTGTGCATTTTATGCATGATGTTATCCTAGAGTTCCTTGCAGCTCTATGTTTCTTCATTATTTTTTTCTTCCTGTTTTTCAGACTGGGTAATTTCAGTTTTCTTACATTCAAATTGTCTGACTCTTTCTTCCACCTCCTGAAGTCTGCTCTTCAACCCCTCTAGTAAATTTTGTATTTTAGTCACTGCACTTGTCAACTCCAAATATCTGTCTCTTTCTTTCTGTTTTTTTTTTTTTTTTTTAATAATTTGTATATCTTTATTGATATTATCTATTTGGTGAGATGCTGTCTCCATGCTTTCTTTTACTTCTTAAAGTATGCTATTCTTTAGTTCCTTTACATATTTAAAATTGATTATTTAAAGACATTCTCTAGTGAGTTGAACATCGGTACTTCCTTAAGACAATTTTTCTAAACTGATTTTTCTCCCCTGTTGATGGACTATTCCCCCTTATTGCTTTATATGTCTCATAATTTTTGGTTGAAAACTAGATTTTAAATAATATAATGGGACCAATCTGAAAATTAGATCTCTTCCTCCCCCAAAACATGTTGTTGTTGCTGTTTTGTTGGTTTTTTTTTTTTTAGTGACTTTCTGAACTAATTCTGTAAAGTCTGTACTCTTTATCATGTGTGAATGCTGAAGTCTCTACTTGGTTATCTTGGGGGTCAGCTAGTGATTGGACAAATACTTCCTTAGATTCTTGAAACCAGTAAGTCTCCTAATCTTTGTTGAGAAATTCTGTGTGTGATGGGGCATGCCTTCACCACTCAGCCAGGCACTTTCCAACTCTGCTGTAGCTTTCATTACCTACTTGCACAGAGCCTCAAGTTAGCCAGTGGTAAATCTTAGGGCCTTCTCAGGTTGGCCTTGGGCACAAACATAGCACCAGGCATACATGTGGCCTTCTACATTCCCAGTAACATGGCAGAGCTTTTCAAAGCCAACTATGGATATCTAATTCCCAAGCTTCTCCTTTTAAGTTTATGAGTTAGCCTATCATTTGCCCCAACTGTTTTCTATAACTGTAGACAACCAGCACATTCAGCAATTGTGTCTGATTGTTTTCAACAAATGCCCTAGAAAGGCTGTTTCCAGTGAGTAGGCTCTGAGTAAGATCAAATAAAGACAGCCTTGTGAGTGAGTCTTCCAGAGAACCACCAGAGAAGTCAAATAGTAACAACTTTCTGCAACATGTCTTTGAAGACATCCATCTCCACTTACTTCTTCAAGAGTTGACGCACTGCAGATTTTCAATGTAATTATGGGTTGTCAATTTTTAAGGCTACTGTGGAGCTAGGAGAAGGCTGGGAATAGGACAAGTTAAAATGCCACAATCTTGCTGTTCATAACAAAATTAAGCAGTTTTTCTTAAATGAATTCTTTCTTTAGTACTTTGAGTGTCTGGCTAATTTTCAGAGTTCTAAAAAAGTTGGCTCTGATAATTTTTGCCAATGTTCTTACTGCTTTCACCAAGGAGGTAATTTTTACTTCATGATTTTTACTGATATAAACATAGGTTACTTGAAGAAAGTAAAGAGAGGGGACAAGAAGAATAAGCAAGCAGTGAGGCTACAGTTTAGGAAGAAAATGTAAACTAAAAATATTGTTGGGAAATTTACTATCTAGAAATGGCTACAATTCTACAAAGATGAAACAAACTTATACAGTATTAGTGGGATAATAGCAAAAGCTTTAAATAGGATACCAACCATGGAGTAGCCCCTGGGAAGACACTGGCTGCAGCGGTGGAGGCACACTGGGGCTGCATGCTCCATGGAGTTGGCCAGGGGCCAGGAACAGGTGGGAGCCCTGCCCTCTACTGAGTCAGCTGGGCAGAAGCCCCATGCTCCCAGGCACAGCTGTAGCCAGCCAGCTGTGGCTCTGGATCTGGGCATCCCTATGCTGTGCTCTTGGGGGCCCAGAAAGCTCCTTACTCCCATGGTCTAGAAAGTGCCTGCTCCGAGTGCCTGGCCTCTCCCTGCTCCTGGCACTCCCTCCAGGGTGCAGCACAGTTGTGGCTGAGCCTAGGTGTTGTTGCAACCCAGCCAGGTGTGCATGCACTTGGGGTGGTGCTGATACACCAGCCCCCTGCTGCCTGGGCCTCCTCCGGACTTTGGGTGCCAACAAGCATGAGAGGGAGGCCAACAGGAGCTGAGCACATCTCAGCACAGGCCTTCAGGTGCCCCTCAGCAGGAACAGCCTGGGCACCATGGATGACACGATGGTGGCAGGAGGCAGACAGGCTCCTGGCAGAAAAGGGCAGCTCCCTAGTGAAGCCCCACCTTCAAGCCAGGGATAGCCTGAAGCCTGGGGGTTAGACTCACTTCCAGGTGGAGTCCACAGCCTGGAGTGAGAACTTATGGTGCTTTTTCCAGGCCTGTCCATGGCTTCCCATGGACCAATCAGCACACACTTCCTCCCTTCTGAGACCATAAAAACCCCTGCCAGACTCACACGGACATCAGAACTATCAGCTGTGGGAAGGAGCTATGCACTACTAGTCTCCACATGTCCAGACGACCTGCCTGGGGAAAGGAGCTACCTATTTCAGGTCTCCTGAGAGCTATTCTGTTGCTCAATAAAGCTCCTCTCTGCCTTTCTTTCCCTCCAGTTGTCCATATACCTCATTCTTCCTGGATGCAGGGCAGAAATTCTAGACTCACTGAATGGTGAAACTGAAAGAGCTGTAACATTAACTGGGCTGAAACACACCCCCATGCTCATCATGTTGTGGGTGATGAGGAGAAAAGAGCTGCAGCCCTTTGGGGAACTCAGACCTAGGGGCTCCCTGAGCACAGGGCTGTGACACCCTCTTTGGGGCTCTGCAGTTCCTGACATCTCCAAACTTCCAGGTACCACTGCATTTCCCTCATCCAGATGTGGGTGCCCACAGCAGAAGCTGCTTGCAGTGCATCTGGTCCAGCTGCAGCCTCGCATGGAGCTGGCACCTCTGCCAGCACCTGGAGCTTCCAGCCTCACCACAGCAGCCAGTGTGCCTGGCTAAGTGTTGTGGCTGGACCCTGCACTCACTCACTCACACACCCTTCAGTGCTCCATGCCTGGCTTGCTCTTGGCAGGTGTGGGATCTGGGCCGGTAGTGAGAGTAGAGTGCAGCTGGCCGGGCTGAGTGGGCAGAAAGAACCCAGCAGGTGTGAGCAATACTCAGTTAGAAGATGCCACTGGCCACAGAGGTTTCTGGCTGGCAAAGCGACATCCCAAGGATCCTGTGACAATACCATGCTGTTTGGTTACTGTAGCCTTATAGTAGAGTTTGAAGTTGGGTAGTGTGATGCCTCCACCTTTGTTCTTTTTGCTTAGGATTGCTTTGGCTATGTAAAAAGCCCATCATATTTCTACTTCTCATTTTGTCTTCTGGGAAAAAGTAGGGGACAGAAAGGTGTAAACTAACATTTATAAAGATTCTAAAGCTTTCTAAACAATGCTGAAAATTTTCCATATAAGCAACATTCTTATCTGAGAGTGATAATTAATTTCCAGAAATGAGTATTTTCTGGGATACTCTATGTTGCTGTTTTCATACAGTAAAGCCCTAAGTTTGATAGACAACACAGAGGACTTGAAAAACCAGAAAATTCCAATTCTATGATATAACAGTTAGAAAAAATAATTCCATAGTATAACTATTTAGATGCTGACAGGACATGGATTTTGTTTATAGTTCAATACAAACCAAATACCTGGTTTGGAACATGAGTGATGTAACACACACACACATTTAGTCCTGGATAAATAAATAACTTATGTAGATATATTAGTTTTCTATTGCTGCTATAACAGGTTAGCACGAGTTTCATGGCTTAAAAAAGACAAATGTGTTACATTACATTTTGGTAGTTCAGCAGTTCTTCACAGAAATAGAAAAAACAATTCTAAACTTTATATGAAACCACAAAAGACCCTGAATAGCCAAAGCAATCTTGAGCAAAAATACCAAAGCTTGAGACATCATACTATTTGACTTCAAACTGTGCTACAAAACTATAGTAACCACAACAGCATGGTACCAGCATAAAAACAGATAAAAACAGACTAGTGGAACAGAATAGAGAACCAGAAACACATCTGCGCGCTTACAGCTAACTGATTTTCAACAAAAGCATCAAGAACACACAATCGAGAAAGGTCAGTCTCTTCAATAAATGGTGCTGAAAAAAATTCGATATCCACATGCAGGAGAATGAAGCAAGGGCCTTATCTGTCACTATATATATATATAATCAATTCAGAATGGATAAAGACTTAAATAAGAGATAAAAAGTGAAAAAACTACTAGAAGAAAACGTGAAGAAACATGACATTGGTTAAGGCTAGAAATTTTGGGGTAAGACCCAAAAAACATAGGCAACAAAAGCAAAACTAGACAGATGGGATCACATAAAACCAAAACGCTTTTGCACAGCAAAGGAAACAAAAGAGTGAAAAGACAATCAGCAGAATGAGGTGAAATATGTGCAAACTATGCATCTGAAAAAAGGTTAATATCAATATATAAGGAACTCAAAAAACTCAATAGCAAAACAACAAAATTTTAAAAATCCAATTAAGAAATGAGCAAAAGACCTGAATAGCTATTTCTAACAAGAAGCCATACAAAGACCACCATGTATATGAAAAAATGATCAACATTAGTTATCATCAGGGAAAAGCACATCAAAACCACAATGAGATATCACCTCACTCCTGTTAGAATAGCTATTATCAAAAAGACAAAAAGTAACAAATGCTGGCGTGGATATGGTGAAAATGTGACTCCTACACGTTGTTGGGAATAGTGCATTCATTACAGAAAACAGTATGAAAATTTCTTTAAAAACTAAAAATAGAACTGCCATATGATCCAGCAATCTCACTACTTGGTGTGTATTCAAAGGAAATGATATCAGTATGTCAAAGAGATTATCTGCATTCCCATGTATATTGCAGTATGATTCTCAATAGCGAAGACATGGAATCAACCTAAATGTCCATGAATGGATGAATAGATAAAGAAATTGTGATGTGTACACACACACACACACACACACACACACATACAATTCAGCTACAAAAAAAAGACTGACATTCTGTCATTTGTGGCAACATGGAAGAACCTGGAAGACACTAAATGAAATAAGCCAGGCACAAAAACAAAAATACCACATCATCTCACTCTTCCGTGGAATCTAAAAACATTGGTCTTGTAGAAGTAGAGAGTAGATTGATGATGAACAAAGGCTAGATGGGAAGAAGGGACAGGAGCACAGGGTGTGATTGGTCAATAAGGATAAAGTTACAATTAGATCGGAGGAATAAGTTCTGTTGTTCTATTGAACAGTAGGGTGACTATGGCTAACAATATTTTATTGTATATTTAAAAGTAGCTGAAAGAGAGGATTTTGAATGTTTTCACCACACAGAAATGATAAATGTATGTGGTGGTAGATATACTAAATACCCTGAATTGATTTTTACACAATGTATGCATGTATTCAAATGTCACCCTGTACCCCACAGATACATAGAATTATTATTTGTCAATAAAAACAAGAAATTAAAAAAGAAGAAACCAGAAAAAAAGTCCTACAGGGATTTCAGTAATAATGGGATATCAAACATTAGATGCCTTCTAACGTGACACACAATGTTGTACACAGCATCACCCATGAAATATTCTTGTTCAAAATGCTTAATTGGAATTTAATTCAGCCTGTAGTTTTAACCTCCAATTTATAGGAAATAGAGGTGATACAGTATCAATTTAAAAGATACCACAAAGAACAAACAAGGGTATGTAAAATTCTGCAAGACAATTTATCTTGTCTCATTGCTAAGTCTATATCATGGAGGAAAAATGAAAAGGGAATGAAATTGCTTTAGATGAAAAGATAACAGAGCAGCCAAAGACAATGCATGGTATTTGACTAAATCTTGCTTTAAAAATGCATTTTAAAAAACCTATAAAACATTTTGTGGAGACAAGTGGCAATATTTTAATGTGGCCTGGCAACAATATAGCATTAAGACATTCTTTAAATTTGTCAGATGTGATAACAGTACTGTTAATAGATAGAGAACACTTATTTTCTGGAAACGTATGCTAAAGTGGTTAGTTTGAAATATAATGTTTATAATTTATTTTATAATGGCTCAGGACAAAACCTATATAGAAGAAACAAATACACAAAATGTTAATGAGGTAAGACGTATATGAGCAATATTGTGCAATTTCTACTTTTCTGTTCTAAACATTTTCATGTTAGCGAAAATTCTAAACATCTAATATAAAAGTATATATATATAACTTAATTGCAGTTGTCTACTCAAACAATTAGAAAAAGGAAAACTTAAGAAATAAATGTCAGCTTTATTCAGCCTAATCTTATTTTTTTATTTATTCTAGGAGATGGACTTAAAACATTTTTTCTCATTTTTGTTTGGAGATAGATAATTTCTAGAATCAAAATAATAGAGTCACTATTACATGATTTAATTTCTTTCTTCAGAACATCCAGTTCTTTTCAGTCTGCTTTGGGTGCTCGTCAAACCTTATGCAATCTATATAGTGGGCTCCATTGTGTCCTAGGTGGACAACCAGTCTCAACTCTTGTGATAGGGAGAGTACGTCTCAGTGATTCATTGTGTGACAAAGTTGCCAATACAAGAGACTACCTGGTGATCAGTAAACTGCAGACAAGGAGTAACTTGAAAGATTCCTCTGAACTTCAGCACAATCAAGCCTATCTAACACTGTTTTGAGGCACTTACCTGGTCTTCTTGCTCAAGGAATGTCATTGTTGCAAAAGTCCTTGTTAGGACAGCTACAAGATACTTGCTGAGAGCTCTGTCAGACATTTCAGAAGTTGTTGGAGACCCCTGGTGGCAATATGAAGGATAAACAGCTCACTATAAAGTTTGATGCTAGCATGGAAAATAGCATAAATGGGAACAGAAAGTTTAGCCTCCTTTTGTTTCTCTGACCTTTCTATTTACTCTTTCTCTTGCTCTTTAAAAAGATTGTTATTCTTTAAAGATTTTTTCCATGCTATTCTTATTTATACATTTTCCCTGAATGATCATACCCATTCACCAAATCATTCTTTCAGCATGGTTTTCTCTATTGAGCTTCACGCCTGTTTTTCTACTTCCTTGCTACATATTTCTATATAGATACCTCTTAAACTCAACATTACAAAAAGATGCTAATTTTCTAAGTCTGTATTTCCTATCCAATGAAATAGTAGCATAATACAGCAAGCTAGAGGGCTTATACTTCAACAAAACTTGAAGGTACAAAGAGTATGGCACACTCACCATGTGTGAGGCACAGGGATAGGTGCTGGGATAAGGAAAAGAAAGTCACATCTTAGAGAAGAGTGAAGAAACATATCCTTTAATGTAATAGAGGAATGCATGTACTGCTTTAGAAGTTCTGAGGAAGGAGACCTAACCAAGACTGAGATGAACAGACTCAAGATGAGGAAATCTTAGAAGAAATTACTATAAAGCTTTGTTATAGACAGTAAGAATTTGCCTGTGTTATGATCTGAATTTTACTTTCCCTCCAAATTCATATATTAAAATCCTTGCATTCAGTAACCTTGAATGTGACTATATTTGGAGATAGTCTTTAAAGAGGTAAGTTAAAATGAGATGAATAGGGTAGGCTCTAATCCCATATGAATTGTGTCCTTATAAGAAGAAGAAATTTGGACACAGACATGGGCAGAGGAAATATGATGTGACAACACAGGAAAACAGCCAATGAGAGACTCCACAGAAGAAACTGATTGTGCTAACATGTTGATGTTGGACTTCTGGCCTCCAGAACTCTGAGAAAATAAATTTCTGTTAAGTTACCCAGCCTGTGGTACTTCATTATGGCAGCTCTTGCAAACCAATATAGTATGATTTATTTTTCAAGGTAATAGTAAGACTGTTCTAAGCAGAGGGAAGAAAATATGCAAAACAAATGACCATCAAAGATGATGGCTTACTTGAGAAACCATAAGTAGTTTGGCATGACCAGATCATGTGTCATATAGTGGGTAAGGGAGGTAGGGAATTTGGGGTAATGAGATCAGAGAGATAAAAAGAGACCAGATTATGAACCAAATTAAATCGCGAAATTGAAATGGCAGGAAGGTGAAGACATGGAATTAAAGGAAGCAGTGTTAAAGGAGATCTCATACATTGCAATTGGTTCTCTCCAATCAAAGTTAATCATTGGTGTATAACTCTTAGGTCTCTGTCTAATCCAGTTTTCTATGTTAATGACTAGCAGTGTTTCATGATAATTACCAGTTGTCTAAGAGATAGAGAAATACTTTTAAGAACCAAATTATTGTTTTTCTCTCACAAGTTGTTTATTCCCTCTGAGCAATCTAAATATTACTTTACTTAATTTTATATCATTATACTTTCCTCCTTTATTGTAAGCTTCTTCTTTCCAGTGTTTATGTTTTAATAATATCTAGAATATGTTACTGCAAGTTTGTTGAGCTACTGCTTGGATAAGCTGGGTTTAGCTAGAATGGTACAGCCACACACTACATAATGATGCTTCAATCAAAGAGGGACATATATACAATGGTGTTCCCATAAGATTATGATGGACCTGATGTACACAGGTGTACCTTTTTTCTTTTAAACCACATTTTTTACTTTACTTTTTCTATCTTTGTATATGTTTAGATACACAAATACTTATCATTGTGTCACAATTGCCTACAGTATTCAGTGCAATAACATGCTGTATAGGTTTGTAGTCTAGGAGCAATAGGCTATATACCATATAGCCTAGGTGCGTAGTAGGCTAACCCATCTCGGTTTGTGTTAGTGCACACTATGATCACACAATGAAATAACCTAAGGATGCATTTCTCAGGACATAGTCTTGTCATTATGCAATGCATGACTTTACTTTTTAACATCAATATAACTCTATTTTTAAGCCTTAATATTTATTTTGGTTCTTTGTAATTACCATTAACTTTCCTACAATTTAAAGTATGAATGATTTATCTTTGTTTTCCTTTTTGTCATCTCCCCTGTTAGCTTTTCATACTTCACTCTCTTATGGATAGAATAGAATTGTTATGCTGCAACAAAATAAGATATAAGTTTCACAAAAGCAATGGCCATACCTAACTTGTTTATCAATATATTCCCAGTGCCTGATATAGTGCCTGACACAGGGTTGATCATGCATTTATTTTAAAGGTAAAATAAAATTTACTCCATGTCTATTTGCTTTCAGCTATCTGTCAACAAATCTTTATGAGGCCATTCTTAAGTTAGAACAGTACTTCAGAATTCTCTGGGGATTTTTTTTCAATATACACATTCAGTAGTCTGACCTCAGATATACAGAATCTGGATTTTGGGGGCAAGGATAATGGAGGGAAGTAGACATAAGTTTCGTATAAAAGCTTCTAATACGGTGTTGATATCTATCACTGAAAAAGGCAAACGTTGTTATTTCTTTCACCTTAGTTAAATTCCTCCTGACCTGAGACAAGGGATGAAGAAATAATATTAGGCAGTGAGAACCATGTTTTGGTGTACGGAGTGCTGCCTTAAGCCTCTTGGCACATTATTTAGCTGTCTGTATTCATAAGACTGGCCTCCACTGAGATCAGCATGGCCTGTATTCTTGTCTTAAAGAAGTTGCTCTGGAAGAGTGGGAAGACCACTAACTTAGAATCAAAATCCTAGGGCTATATTTTAGTATTTGCACTTAATAAGTCAGATATCTCAAGCAAAATAGTTCTCTGAGCTTCAGTTTTCTCGCTTATCAACTGGGAATAACATCTCTTTAAAAATATAGTAAATATGAGCATTTGAATAACGAATTGTTCTGATTAACTTAGGTAATTGAAGAGTATTACTTACCTCTCTGGACTTTAAGGCATATGTTTTGCTTTAAAGGCATAAACCAAGTGGCTACTTGTAGAAAGAAAGAAGGGTGAAGTTTCTCACAGAAAATTTCCAGAGTTAGCTGTCTTCATAACTAAAATTACTGCCAACTGATTTCTCCCTTCTATAACTCAAATCAGAGATGCAGCTGCAATGGCTTTTGGTGATGACTTTCTTAACCACCTCTTACAACGTGACAGGTTTCTCTGCTGTGCCTTTTAAGCCCTTCCTACAGTATTAGCAAATTGATGGATTTTTTTAATCACTAGAAATCTCTGTTTTCTGTCTTTGTTAGGAAACTTTTCATGCCAAACAGCTGAAGCTGCTGAAGTTAGTTTGCTGTAAACACGAGGAAATAACAGAGATTATAAGGAATATCATGGGCCTTAAAGATAAGAGGTGCTATTGGGCTTCGTAAGGGGCTTTAAGAGCTGGAAAAACCACAGCTGAGAAATATCATAAAACACCAATATCCTACAGGTGTTGAGTGCTTTGCAATGATGACTTGTTTCTAACAGGAAGTGAGAGACGTTGAAGAACAGAGAAGATATTACATAAAAAGCAGAAAGGGCATATGAAATTTTGAATATTTGGCTGTCTAGCTATAAGAGTATGCTTTACAATCTTATTTTAAAATTTACTTTGAATTTTTGGTTTATTTTAAAATTAATATGTGTACCTTACTTAAGTTTTGGAAAAGAAGAAAAAATAAACAAATCCCCATATTGTTATTATCTTAGCACAATAACTATCTTTTGGGGTGTTTTCTTATGACTTAACTCTAAATGGGTCACTAACCTAAATGGAAGAACTAAAACTGTAAAATTCTTAGAGGAAAACGTAGGGGTAACTCTTTGCAGCTTTAGATTTGTCAATGGATTCTTACATATGACATCAGAGGCACAGTCAAAAAAGAAAAAAAAAATAGATAAATTGAAAAATTTTTGCGTATCAAAAGATATCCAAAAAGAGAAAAGGCAACTTATAAAGTAGGAAAAAAATATTTGAAAATCATATATCTGAAAAGAGTCTAGTATCTAGAATATATAAAGAACTGTTACAACTCCACAACAAATAGACAGCACAACTTAAAAATGAGTGAAGGACTTGAATAGACATTTCTCCAAGGAAGTTATACAGATTGTCCTCACCCTATGAGGAGGTTACATCCTGATAAAATCATTGCAAATTGGAAAAGGCATGAAATATATCAAACTTATCGAACATCACAGCTTAGCCCAGCCTACTTTAAACATGCTTGGATCACTTACATTATGCTACAGCTGGGCAAAATTATCTGGCAACACAGCACACCATAGGATAGCAGTTGTTTACCTTCATGATTGTATGGCTGACTGAGAGTTCTGGCTTGCTGTTGCCACCTAGCATTGCGAAGGCATGTCATACTGCAATAGCTAGCTCAGGAAGGTATCAAAATTCAAAATCTGATGTGTAGTTTCTACTGAAAGTGTTTCATTCTCACTGTCATAAAGATGAAAAACTTTAAGTCAAGCCATCATAAGTCAAGGACCATCTGTACAAATGGCCAACAAATCTGTGAGAAGATGCTCAACATCATTAGTTACCAGGAGAATGTAAATCAAAACCATGATGAGGTACCACTTTACACCTGCTGAAATGGCAATAATAATAAAACAAAACAAACACTAGAAAATAATAAATATTGGCAACGGATATGGAGGAATTGGAACTCTTTGCATTGCTGGTGGGAATGTAAAATGGTTCAGTCATTGTGGGAATAATCCAAATGACTGTCAGTGGATACATTGATAAGCAGTTGTGGCATATGCATACAATGGAATATTATTTAACCATCAAAAAGAATAAAGTACTGATACTTGTTATAATGTGAATGCACCTTAAAAACATTATTCTAGATATGAACATTAAGCCAGACACAAAAAAATCACATATTATATGATCCCATCTATATAAACATTCAGAATGGATACATCCATAGAGACAGAATGAAGATTTTCAGGGCCTAGGGAGTGAGAAAATGACTTATGGATATAGGGTTTTCCATTGGAGAATTTTGGAACTAGATAGAAGTAGTAACTGCATAACATTATGAATATACTAAATATCACTAAATTTTCATTTTAAAATAGTTAATTTTATGTTATGTGAATTTCATTTCAATACATTATTATTTTTTTAATTTTAGGAAACACTTCATACTGGCTTGAAGCAAATTTTCTCCATTGTGGAAAACTATATCTCATCAGACAATTTCACAGAAACATCCAATCATCTATTTTTGCTTAATGGTTCACGATAATAAACTACTTTCTCCAGGAACAAATGCATCACCCACTCTAATCACTTTACACAAAACGTGGCTCCAGTGATGCCACAGGTAATGTGAGTCAAGTTTTCACAAGGCAATTATTGATTCAAGGTTACCATGTTATGCATATCAAAGATTAAAAAAAAAGAACCCAGCAAAACTAGCTAGCCATAGGAAGAAAATTGAAATTGGACCCCTTCCTTACACATTATAAAAAAGTAAGATAGATTAAAGACTTAAATGTAAAACCCAAAACTATAAAAACCCTAGAAGAAAATCTAGGCAATACCATTCAGGACATAGGGAGGAACAAATATTTCATGAAAAATCATCAAAAGCAATTGCACCAAAAGCAAAAATTGACAAATGAAATCGAATTTAAAGCACTTCTGCCCAGCAAAAGAAACTATCATCAGAGTCAACAGACAACCAACAGAATGGGAGAATATTTTTGCAATCTATCTTTCTGTCAAAGATCTAATATCCAGAATCTACAAGGAACTTAAACAAGTTTTCAAGAAAAAAACAAACAAACCCATCAAAAAATGGGCAAAGGACATGAATAGTCATTTCTTAAAAGAAGACATTTATGTGGCCAACAGACATGAAAAACAGCTCAACATTTCCGATCATTAGAGAAACGTAAACCAAAACCACAATGAGATACCACCTCACTCGGGTCAGAATGGTGATTATTAAAAAGTAAAGAAACTACAGATGCTGGCAAGGCTGTGGAGAAATAGGAACACTTTTATATTGTTGATAGGAATGTAAATTAGTTCAACCATTGTGGAAGACAGTGTGGTGATTCCTTAAAGATCTGGAACCAGAAATATCACTTGACTCAGCAATCCCATTATTCTGTATATA
This sequence comes from Aotus nancymaae, assembly GCF_030222135.1. NCBI lineage: Eukaryota > Metazoa > Chordata > Mammalia > Primates > Aotidae > Aotus > Aotus nancymaae. The sequence continues at coordinate 40,303,010 of NW_026988413.1, forward strand.
TCAAAAGGAATATAAATCATTCCATTATAAAAATACATGCATGTTTTTGTTCACTGCAGCACTATTTACAATAGCAAAGAGATGGTATCCACCCAAAGGCCCATCAATGATAGACTGGATAAAGAAAATTTGGTACATATATACCATGGAATGCTATGCAGCTATAAAAAGAATGAGATAATGTCTTTTGCAGGGATATGAATGGAGCTGGAAGCCACTATCCTCAGCAAACTAACACAGGAAAAGAAAAACAAACACTGCATGTTCTCACTTATAAGTGGGAGCTGAACAATGAGAACACATGGACACAGGGAGGGAACAGCACACACTGGGGCCTGTTGGGGGCTGGCGGTGGGAGGGAGAGTATCAGGATAAATAGATAATGCATGTGGGACTTCATACCTAGGAGGTGGGTTGGTAGGTGCAGCTAACCACTGTGGCACGTGTTTACCTTTGTAACAAACTGCACATTCTACACATGTATCCCAGAACTTAAAATTAAATTAAATTTTTTAAAAACAAGGACCCAGCACAAAATGCTTCCAAAGAAGATTTCCCCAAACATAGTATAAAGTAAATCACCTTCTACAATTCTATAACTGGTGGGTTACAACACGTGACACGGTATGTGGGGAGAGGGACATGTGGATAAGCTGGGGAAGCCACAGGAGCACATCTTCCCAACATGTACGTTTTGTAAGCATATAAAACGTATAAAATAAAAATGGGAAGAAATTGATTATTTTATGAACCTTCTTGGTAACAGTGATTTTAGGTGATTCTGATGGAAAGTTGCATGACTTTAGCCAGATTTCATATTTTATACCATGTATAAGTCATGTCATTTGCTTAATGGCAGGATCTTAGGATGTAGTAGACCTATTCTGGGACTTTTTTTTTTTTTTGAGACGGAGTCTGGCTCTGTCTCCAGGCTGCAGTGTAGTGCTGTGATGTCAGCTCACTGCAACCTCTACCTCCCAGATTCAAGAGATTCTCCTGCCTCAGCCTCCCAATTACCTGGGACTGCAGGTGTGTGCCACCATGCCTGGCTAATTTTTGTATTTTGTGGTTGAGACAGAGTTTCACCATGTTGGCTAGGCTGGTCTGAACTCCTGACCTCAGGTGATCAGCTCGTCTCGTCCTCCCAAATGTTGGGATTACAAGCGTGAGCCACTGTGCCTGGCTGGGACTATTTTTTAAGTCCACGGCCAAATCTTTGCTAGACCTGCCTGCTTCATAGGGGCCTTTGGCCCTCCCTCTGTTGCTCCCAGAATAAAGAAAGAGCAATACAAGTGAAAGGAAGATAATTAATAATTGAGTGGCAAGAGATGCTGACAAATGAACAGAACAGGCAAGTATGTTTTAAAGTGCTTCCCAGGCTTTTTCATGTGGCATACATTGAAAATACTATTTGTATGGCCCTTTGAGGTAAATGAACAACACCCTTAGATCTGGAAGTGACCAGCCTAGAATATCTGGCTGTTCTGGTCCTGGAGACGCTGAAGGCCAAAGGGATAAAGATATTTGTCCATTGGTTCCACATATGTGGCACAACCCCTTGCCCCAGCTCACCTACACAGACATTAAAGTTATATGGGGAACTGAGGGCTTAAAAGTAGTAATGTAATTAATCCCAGGAAGATGCCAGTTCACATATTAGAATGGGTAAAATTAAAAATACAGACAATACCAAGCATTAGTAAAGATGTGAAGTAACTGAGACACTCTTATATAGCTCATTGGAGTGTAAAAGTGTATAACACTTTGGAAAAGGCTTCGAGAGTTTCTTAGAGAGTTAAGCATACACCTATGCTATATCCCCATTTTCAAGTGGAAACATCTATATATTTACCCTAGAGAAATGTCAATATATATATTCACAGAACGACTTGTAGAAGAATGCTCATAACATTTTTATTTATAACAGCCAAAATATAGAAACAATTCAAAGTTTGTCAATAAGAGAATGTGGTATAGTCATACAATGAAATATAAGTCAGCAATAAACATGAGAGAACTACTAATACATGCAACAACTTCAATAAATCTCATAAACATTATGTGTGCAAAAGAAACCTGGCACGAAAGTCTCATGAAAGAGTAAATCCTGAATTGTTCCATTTATATGAAGTTCTAGAACAGAAAAACTAAACTATGGTGACAGAAATTATATCAGTAGTTCTTTGGGAGGCAGGGTTTTTACTGGGAATGGCATGAGAAAACTTTCTGGGAGATGTATCTTGATTAAGATGGAGGTTACCAGGAGGTACAGATTTTTCAAAAACTCATCATGCTGTGCCCTTAAAATATATGCATTTTGTTGTATAAAAATGACATCTCAATGAAGTTGATAAGGTTAGAAATAAAGCAAGCACACAATTCATTATGGTGGTAATTATCAGGAAAAACAAAACTTTGAGGTACTAAAACTGATTATTTCTGGTGAATGAAATTGGAGAAATATATATATATATTTTTTGCATTTAAGGGCCAAAAGAGGCACTCAGGGTAGGACTGGATAATGAGATGAAGAGGAAGGGCTGTGAATACAGAGTTTGGATGCCTGAACCTGATACATGGCACAGAACACTAACATTCAGTTAGGGTTGGACTAACTGAAGAACATTGCAGAGGATGCTATGTAAGAGCATAGGAGCTATGTTGGTTCAGGAGACACCCGAGGTACTGCAGAATGGGGCAGCCTGCTCTTCCGGTCAACCTATCCTTTGTGTGAGGAGAAGCCCTTATCCTCTTTGTGCATTGAGTCCAGTCACTGTGGGAGGAAGATCATCACACTGCCTATGTTCCAGAATTTCTCTTACTACACAGGCAACGATCACTCTACAGGTGCTTTGAATCCTGTCTTTACACTTTGCATAGTTCTGTCCTCATTTGGACCTCTTTCTGTTACACCTCAGGATATTGATGAAGGTAGGGGTAAGAGGGGGATCTCACACCTGAACTTTGAGGATGGACGTGGGCCCTCTAGAACCCCTGACCTTGCTTTATTTATACAATTTTAGATAAACAGAGTAATTATGATGCTGTGTTATGGTGAATTTCTAGCTTAAATTTCTAATCAAGTAGTAACTTTTTGGAAAAGAGATTTTGCTCAGATGACAGGAGGCTGGTAAGGGGGAGATGGAGATTGAAGTCTGATGTTTTCGATGTTGCAGATGTTTATTGTTCCATGTAGAGTTCTACCCACTGGAACCAACTTCATGAAAATAGAAAGTTTCCAGCATAGTACTGACACATGTAATTGACATGAATCTTTTGGATTTTATTGAAGAATAAAATAATAAATTTTGTTGTTTTTTAAATTCAAAAGATAATTTCTTCTATACCCAGTAAGACTTTAAACTCAATACAGCACTAATCTCAGTGTTTCTGCAGCCCCGTTTTCTGAGAGGGACGAATTGAGGATTTTCCTCTGTGTGTAGCATAACCTGTCAAATTTAACATGAAGACACTGAGGACAAAGGTGTTGAGAATTTAACAGTATGGAAGAGTTTTGCTGCCACCCAATGGACAAGCGTAATATATATTTTTTATTATTCAGCAATAACCAATTTCCTTTTACCTCACTGAACATTCATATACAATTGTAGTAATTATTTTAACAAACATACTTGAATTGCAAATTACTTTTTAACTCTTAATGTTACTGGTGTATGTGATTTCACATATGTGTGTTGTGGCAGTAGGAACGCAGTAGGTAAGAGAAAATAGTTTGACTAAGTTTTAATTGAAGCATACTGATTTGTTTTCTATAATTTTGTCTAAGTAAAATTTAATAAATGTTTCAGGGCCTAATGGATATGTCATAATTACTGAGCTTTTTGGCTCAAGGAACTCTGAGAAATTCTAATAAACCTATGAATGAAATCAAGAATCAATAATTAGAGGGAGACCGGGGATTGAAACAGGTTGAAATGAAGAAAAACCGGGAAAGACACTCTGTATGTGTGCAGGTGTGGGCATCTGCTGGCATGCATTTGTGCACACATGAGAGAGGCATATTTGACCACTGAGCTAAAGATATTCATAGCTGCTTTTTTTCTGCTTTTACGTTGTATTTCTTTAGAGTACAGGCAGGGATTTATGTTTGCCTCTTTCACTCCCTGATGAAGAATGCCTGGTGTATTGTAAATGTTGATAAATATTTATTGGATGAAAACTGTGTGTCCACATAAACTCTAGAAAACAGAAGAAAGGAAACAAAAGCACTCATAATCCCACTTATAATACAAACAACTGTAGTATTTTGAAGATACATAACTATGTAGCTTGCAGTTCACAAGGCCTGTTCTGTTTCTTCATTAACCTGTGAGGATTAGAAGGTTTGGTTGTAAAATGTCTCATCTGCATATTTTTCCTGGAATATTTTCCAAATTCCAGGGATCTTCCTCCATGACCAGTTTCTCTGTGGGTCATGTTCTGGCATTTCTCTTCACCCTCTGGGATTCTGAGGTGTGGTTACCCCAATATTATTACATATTTTTTCCATTGGATCCATGAGACCTCTTGGCTACCCTCATCCTTCATCCTCTACAAAAGCACCACACTTGACTTTCTAAAAATATGTGACCTTTTTATTTTAGAATGAGAGACATTTTAGAAAGGAATTACAAGGTGAAAAGGACCCAAGTTAAAGTCCTAGTTAACTTGGAATTCTCCTTACATCCCACAAGTTAAGTAACCAAAAATATAGGGCTTCCTAAGAAGGGGTCATTCTCAGCAAACTGACACAAGAACAGAAAACCAAACACCGCATGTTCTTGCTCATGAGTGGGTGTTGAACAATGAGAACACATGGACACAGGGAGGGGAACATGACACACCGGGGCCTGGGGGGTGGGGGTCTAGGGGAGGAATAGCAGGGATGGGGGAATTGGGGAGGGATAGCATTAGGAGAAATGCCTAATGTAGATGACGGGGCGATGGATGCAGCAAACCACCACCATGGCAAGTGTATACCTATGTAACAAACCTGCATGATCTGCACATGTACCCCAGAACTTAAAGTATAATAAACAACAAAAAGGAATGGGACATCATGGATGACTCCCATTCCTCCTTCTAAAGATGCCCAGCCAGTCCTCACCTTTGAACCCCTGTCTCTTCTCCAGCTCCACACATTTCCTTCCTGAATGTTCTGCATTCAACACTCTAATCTTCCCTTGCAAAACCTCCACTGCTTTTCACAGGAAGAATCGTCACTCCCTGGATCCACCTAAGTCTGAGATTCTGAGATTCAAACAGGTGGATGTTGATGCTCATCTTCAGCCCTCTAAGAGACAGTGAGCATAGGTCCTCCTTGTAGGGCTTTCTTTTTAATCCTTTCACTACAAGACCGTGGGTCTGCCATTCTCTTTATTAGCTGACTTATGACCTAAGGCACTTTTCCCAAAAGCAAATTCCTAGGAGTGGTGATGGGAGGTGAAAATATGCACTACCATTCAGATGTGCAAGGAAAAAAAAGTAACCATTTTATTTTCTTTATTTTGAAATAATTTTGCTTACAAATCCCCATCTTTGCTAGTGAGGATTGTGAGAATAGATATAAAATTGTCAATTAAGTGGCTCATGCTCTTCTGTTTGAAAATGGTCTCTTTTGTTAAGCTCAGTCTTCCACATATTCTCTTCTCCTGCCTCTTACAAAACCCACAGCAAGGCTGAGGGGGACATTTGCTTTGTGCTTTGTCTCTATCTGTGACTCCCACAGAATGTAGGTTGGATTTTTTGGCATCAAATCTCACTCTCATATTATAAAAGCACATTAGTCTTTTGATGACACATAACTGCGTAACATGCAGTTCACTAGGGCCATGGTTGAGGACTCCATACTGCTGCCACTTTTAATGTCTCCTTGGGTGGTACAACTTGTAGTTGGTTCTCTTGGCCTTGACATGGTGAAAAGACTGCTCTGGGGAAATTGGTCACCTCTGTGATCTGGTCAAGTCACCTCTGTTGTCTGGTTCACTATTTCTGGCTTAGTAGTAGACCTTGTCCCAAGATATAGTTGTGACTCTGATTCAATCTCTGACACGGGAAGATGATCCCAAAGCTCTGTGCTTTAAGTTAACTTTCTCCTTATCCAGATCCTTCAGGTAAGCTCATTTATCTACCTTCTCCCACATGTGGGGACTTCTGTGTCACTTTCCTGTCCTCAGGAGAGAGGCAGAAGACATAGGACTACCCGGCTCCATGTGCCAGGACCCGTTTATCTGCCCTTGCTGTTCTACTGTTCCCCAAGGTGTGAAGTGGAGCACCCATTCAGTTGTTCTCAGGTTTGTTCTCAACTTATTTGGAGTATATGTCAGAATTACTATCAACTACTAGATTGATGCCCTGTTCAGGTGTCTGCTGCTTCCTTACCCTGGATTTGTCTTATCTGAGCGTCTTTATTCAGTCCCCACATATTCCACCTCCCCACCCCCAACACTGTCCTTCCCAATTGTGCATCCCAAGCCTATAGGCAGATATGAGCTTCAGGGACATGTGAACATATGTGATCTGCTGAATGTTTGCTGCCTCTATCTTATAGGGAAATTGTATATTCAGATCTCCAACCTTGAAATGTAAAGATTGGCTTTGGATTAGAACATTCTTTACTTTCTCAACAAAGCCTGATTTTCAAGAGTATTCCCTGACTGTGAACTCAAATATTTGAACTCTGAGCTACAAAGAGAAGCCTTTTTGTACTAGACTCTTAACACTCTCTCTCTTTTTCTAGGACAATGAACTTTATGCCTTATCCTTAATGGTGAAAGGAATGACCTTTTAAAAAAAGTAGAAATAATACAAGGGAAAATCCAATGTGAAGTATTTCAAGATGCTTTCATTTTCAAAAATTTGTTTATTTCTTACAGCACAGAATAAACGATATTGAAGAAAGATGTGTCCCATCTAGCAAGGCTCTGGGTACCCTTGATATAATAAGTCCCTGCTAAAATGCTGAGGAGATGGACAAAGTCATAGAAGAAGAATACTTGCTTGCAGTTTTTGTTTGTTATTACTATTATGTGAGGAATGGCAAGGCTGGATTGCATTGTTTTGGTTTGAATCATACTCACATAGAAGCTGTCAGTGGGGGATAAGGGAGGATGTGCATCTCATTCTTCTTGTTCCACTCCTGTTATAGTCATAGAATAAGTGCCATTTTGAATTAAGATGCAAATAAATTGTAGCAATAATATACTAACAATGATAATTTTTATTTGTATCGCACCTGACAAAATATTTTTATTTAATCATCTTGTATAGAACTGATAAAACCTTTTGAGTTAGAAATTGTGAGCCCTGTTTCACAAATGTGAAACAGAATCCAAGGCATAGTAAGTGACTTGTTCACACTATATAGCTAATCAATAACAGCTAATGAATGATGTTAATCCATATATTGTTCCTGATGTTGTTTAAATCATATCATAATATTTCCCTAATACATGATCTATTTAATAATGATAATAGCCTTATTTATTTTTTACATGATAATCTTTCACCTATTTGAAAATTGATTATGTGTATCCATTTTCTCTGGTTGTCAGATCTATCTTAGTTTTGATAAGAAAGAAGCAAAAGAAACTGAAAGGGAGAGGATATTCAAGATAGTCTGAAGAATCACCATCAAGAGAAGAAGCAAGTGTGTACAACCAGGAAGCTGAGTCCAGAAGCCTTATGTTGAGGAATTTCAACTTTACTTAGACTCATCTCTCTTGATTTTACCCCCTACTAGACCAAATCAAAAAGAATCTTAGACTCACAGAGTCGGCAGTACAATTGTAGAGGTCAAACTATTCACTGCAGGAATTCCATAGCACCCAGTAGTGTGATGGTAAATGTTTAATCACCAGGTGTCCAAGGAAAACAAAGGCCTTTGTTTTTTAGTGTTTGCTGACTCCAGTGGTGTATATACTCTCAAGATGGCCAGTTTCAACCTACTGAAATAATGTCAGTGAATATGGAATTTGAAATAGATACTAACAATTGTCTCTGGCTTTAACAAACCACTGATAGGTTGGTAGCAACTGTAAGATGTGAGCCAGTCTTACCTTTGAATAAGTCTAGTGACCAACATTACCATTTTACTACTTGGCAATTCTAATTATTATAGTTCTTTTCTTGATCTTGCTTCTAAAATTACTTTTGTTCTACTTTGATTCAGTAGCCTTAGTTCTCCCTGTTCATCATCTTTAAATTTTCCTTCTTCAGGGTATGTATTCTTTGCTCATTATATCAATACATATGTGACATTTTTCAGATGCCAAACTATCCGATAATCCTGTTTTGACAATATTCATCATTCTTAATACTCTTTTGAAAATGTGATATTTATAACTGACTATAAAACACAGCTTAGTAGAATGCTTATCTTCTTTTAGACAGGTATATTTCTAAAATAGAGTAAGTCTATACTGTTTTCTTTTTCTTTCTTTCCCATTAATTAATTAATGACGTTTTTTAGCAGTCACATGACATAATTTGTTACTATTGAGCATGTGATCAACTACCAAAAATCCCCTGGGTCTTTTTCATGAGTGTGACTGTTTATTCACATCTTTCTTGTACTATGCAATCAATTTATAGCATATTAAATGATCCACTTGTAAAGCATCCAGTCCAACCTCTCATGAGGGAACTAGAAATCATCAAGGTTAACTCATTTAAGGAAGATTACACAGTTTGTTGGTGACAAAGCCCAGTCTAGCTTCATATCGAATGGCTCCTTATTCTGCACTCATTTTCCTGATTCAATTATTTCTTCTTGCTCTTAAAACAATGTAAGGGGAGCAGGTTTTATCACCTCCATTCTAAACATGATGAATAATTTCCTCCTGAGAGCTGATTACAAGGTTGACTTGTTGGAGTCCACTGGAATTTAACCAATGACTGATTCTAACTTAGAATCAGGAATACTAAGTGATTTGTCTAAAGTTCCATGGGCAATAATGACAACTGATTTTTTTGAACGGAGGTACAAAGCTATCATTTTTCACATTTTCCAGGTATAGCCCTTTACACTAGACTTTTAAGATAATTTTTAATTTTGACCCTGTAATCCAGGAGGTATTCCTCCTATTCTTGTGTCATTTTAAAGTGTAATAAAAACAGAATTCTGTCAGCCAGAGTGGAATACAGAAGCCAACTCAAATGGTTTAAGAGACTTTAGTAAAGATATTGCATTAATTCCCCAGGGATGCCATAATAAGTGACCACAAACCCAGTGTCTTAAGAGAAATTTATTTTCTCACAATCAAGGAGGCTAGAAGTCCAAATTTAAGGTATTGACAGAATTGGTTTCTTCTAGAGGCTCTGAGGGAAAGCTGCCCATTTCTCTCTCTTAGTGTCTGGTGTTTGCTCACAGTCCTGGGCATTCACTGGCTTGAAGAGGCATCACCCTACTCTGCTTCCATCTTCACATGGCTTTCTTGGTATGTCTGTCTGTGTTTTCTCCTCTTCTTACAAGGACACCAGTCATTGATGAAATCACCCTAAATGATTTCATCTCAAGACCCTTAGTTAATTATACCTTCACAGATCCTATTTCCAAATATGGTCACCTTCTGAGGTTCTGGATGAATGCAAATTTTGGGGCACATTATTTGAGCTACTCCACGAACCATTTATGAAATTGTGGGTAGATTAAGAAGACAGATAAGAACAGGAAGTCTTTAACAGTCCTAGGCTTGAAGGGGCAAATAGGAAACGGTGCCTCAGCATCCCAGTGAGAGCCAGAGCAGTGGAGGAGACATTCTATCTGGGGAGAGATTTTGCCCTCACCAGCACACTTGGCGCACAGCAGGTGGAGAACAGTAAAGGAATACTCTGACCACTTCCTGCTCTCAGCATCTGATCTTCTTCAGGTGATTCCCATTAGCCAAATCCAACCAGAAGCCAGGTATAGTTCCCTCCTACTGCTGTAACAAATGACCACAAGTTTGGTCGCTTAAAATAATACACATTTACTATCTAACAGTTCTGTAGGTCAGAAGTCCTACAAAGGTCTCACTGGGCTTGAATAAAAGTGTTGGCAGGGCTGTATTCCTTTCTGCGTGTTCTAGAGGAGAATCCACTTCTCTGTCTTTTCCAGTTTCTAAATGCCCTCAGCATCCCAGTGAGAGCAGAGCAGTGGAGGAGACATTCTATCTGGGGAGAGACGTCACCCTCACCAGCACACTTGGCACAGAGCAGGTGGAGGACAGTAAAGGAATACTCTGACAGTAAAGAGAACTGTGGAGAACAGTAAAGGAATACTTTACTGTTGGCAGGTGGAGAACAGTAAAGGAACACTTCCTGCTCTCAGCAGCTGATCTTCTTCAGGTGATTCCCGTTAGCCAAATCCAACCAGAAGCCAGGTGTAATTCCCTCCTACTGCTGTAATAAATGCCCACAAGCTCGGTCGCTTAAAATGATACACATTGACTATCTAACAGTTCTGTAGCTCAGAAGTCCTACAAATGTCTCACTGGGCTCAACTAAAAGTGTCGGCAGGGCTGTATTCCTTTCTGGGGGCTCTAGAGGAGAATACATTTCTCTGCCTTTTCCAGTTTCTAAATGCCCTCTGTATTCTTTAGTTTGCGGCCAACTCCTCCAACATCAAAGCCAGCAATGGAAGACTGAATCTTCACATAGCATCACTGACTTCTTCTGCCATGTAAGGTAACATGTTCACAAGTTCCAGGGATTAGGATGTGAACATCTTTAGGGGGGCCATTGTTTTTGCTTATCATATCAGTTGACAATCTATAGGATTTAGCCTCCTGTGAAGGGCTGACTCCAAATTTGGTAGAGATGCAGCTTATACAGTGAAGAGGAGGCCCGTTTTAAGAAAAATAGTTCCAAATTACATTAGCCACAAAGTTTGGAAGAGGTAACACTTAAGGGGTCCTGAGCTGAAACTTCATTAGCTCCATAGTAAATCAGCCTCTGTTCCTGGGTACAGAGCAGGGCAAAGCAGGGTAGAGAATGGCATGGGGGTAGGGCAAACGGGCAAGAATCAGAACAGCAGGTTTTATAATTTCCTCCTGAGAGCTGATTACAAGGTTGACTTGGAGTCCACTGGTATTTAACCAATGCCTGTTCCTCAAAGTGAGATCAATCTGCAGGCCTGAATCACCTGAGATTTGATCATCTTGTTCGCAAGGATAGCATGAGAGATGGTCAACAGCTTAGCAAAAAGGATTTATGCAATGCCTTCAGAGAGCCTGGACTTCCTTCACCCACTTTCCTCTTACTGCATTTAGGCAAACGCGTAGTAGTGCTATTGAGCTTTATGCATTCCCACTTACCCAGTAGTATTCCTTAGCTTTTTAAGACAGTGTGGAATATTGGCACCTTGCCCTCCAGTCTTCCCCTAAATGGCCTGTAACAAATTGTTCAGTCATTAATCCTGAAAAGTTACAATGGAGCCTTAGATTTGATAATCCGACGTTCAGGTGTATTGTGTAGCCTCTGGAAATTCCATCTAACCACAGCACATTCAATTCTAAATTTGCTGCTTTCTTGTGACTGTGTAGTGTATTTAATACAAAATTTTCTTTCTAGACCCCTGAATTCTAGGACTTTACAGTGCAGTCATATGAGAGTGAGTCAGCAGTTTAATTCCAATCTGCCCCACCACCACCTAGGGACTTTCTAACAAGAACTAAGACTGTTATTACTTTTTTATTATGCAAGTAGAATAAAGAGGAACTACATTAACAAGAATAGAGAAGTGCTGATGTCTTAACAGTTTTTAAAAATTAAGAGTAAACTCCAGTGTAGATTTTACTCTATGAAAATAGATCTATTTCCTGAAGAAAGTTTTGTTTTTAGGTTGTTTGCTTTATTTGTTCTATTTTCTATGTTAGATGAATTCCCCTATTGCAATAATTGTACCAACCTTCTATATAGTAATTTCACTGAAAATAGAAAAAGTAAGAAAGTGAATTGTACTGATAGAATTAGGAGGTTAGCATACATAACCTAATGATGGCGCTTTGGCTAATGGCATTCTTTTCTTAGAAAGGTTCACTGAATTAACAAGTCACAAATAACCACACTGAAGTTAGAGATGCATCATTTCCAAGTTCACATTATGCATTCTATTCCTTATAATCAGCCAAGGGCTTCATTTGATATTAATATCTTAAAAAGTGAAATTGCTCATTACATAGTAAACATTTCTTAGATTTTTTTTCTCTCTTGATGCTTAAATAAAATAGAAAAATAAAATAGCAATGGTGTAAAAGTCAAAGAAAACTCAGGGAAAGGGAACTTACAATGAAGGTAGTGGTTATTTCAAGGCTGGCACCTTCTAGAAGCTCACTAACTTAAACAGTCCGTGGAGCATGTCTTAATCTATGATTCAGCAGCAGTGTCAACACACAATGCTACTTTAACATGTCCTATGCAAATTGTAAATACTGAAAGATCTCCACTGACCTTCCAGGTCTGTCACAAGTTGTGTAAGTATGGGCAAGGTACTTAAATTCCTCAAGCCTCCATCTTCTGTTTTAAAATGGTTATCATAATATCTGCCCTGAATTGCTGTCAGAATTAGAAGTAATGTTTGTACTCAGGAGGCTGAGGCAGGAGAATTGCCTGAACCCAGGAGGCGGAGGTTGCGGTGAGCCGAGATCGCGCCATTGCACTCCAGCCTGGGTAACAAGAGCGAAATTCCGTCTCAAAAAAAAAAAAAAAAAAAGAAGTAATGTTTGTAAAATGCCTATTACCACCTCCAGCAATTGTGGGGCAGCATTACTAATGCTATCATATTGCATAGTCATTTATAATTATTTCTTAATATTCTCCTGCATATTTACTATAAAATCAAAGAATCAAGGCTTAAAAATATCTTGCTGAGGAATTATATGCATTTATTTGGAAATGGGAGTGATGATTCTGGGTGAAACATTTCTTAATCTTGCTCAGTCAAAGAGGTTTTCTACTGAGCATATGTTCTGTAGATGTTTATTAAAACATGCCTTTACATGAATATGAGACATGGAGAGCTCAATTATTGCTAAATTTTCCATGGTCTATTTTATAACTCTTAATCTTTGAACTCTGGATCACTGATAATTTTAAAAGTAATAGGAGGAGGAATAAAATTATTTCCAGCAAAAGTTTGTGTATATACAAAGGATGTAAATGCTTACAAAAATAAGTATATAAGCATGGAGTCTTTATAATGAATGACAACAAGAAGTCACCCACTGATATCCAGATTTTTCTGAATGAGTTTAAAAAACGTCATACAACTTTATTTTAGTTTCTTCATCTATAAAACAAGGAAAATTGCAATTAATCTCTTCCTCTCGAGCCTCACATTTGTGTTGCTTTGCCAAGTTTCCCATGGCAGAGTTTCCTAGATGTCCATCAGGATCCATCTTCCCTTATTTTAAAGAGAAATCTTGAATTTCTGAAGGATGTGCGGCTGCCTGGTAGGTATTCTGTTTCCTAGTTCCTCTCATAGACTTAGCTGTGACCAAAGGAATAGGAGAGAAAGTGATGCGTGTTACTAGAAGGTGATGAGACTGGGACAGCCAAGGTGGTCCAGAGATGGAACACCCTGTTGAGAAAGGCAGATGCCCTCACCAGATTTGGGATTACTAATCTCTGCATAGTTAAATGAGCACAAAAAAAACTTCCACTTTGTTTATACTGCTGTATTTGGAGTCTCTATTTCAGGAGCTCAGCCTGTGTCCTACTTATTCAACCCCTTAGAGGAACACAGCACTAACCTAGAGAAAAAACAGATAGTTTCTAGATAAACTGACCACACTTGTGGGCTCTTTACCATGCTGAGTGTATACTCCTGATAGCTGGTAGTGGCAAGTTAGAAACATCAGATGCCTTTAGACATTCCAGACATTAGAGATTCCATGAGCTGCTGGTCTATGGGTCTGAGCTGTGCCAACATTCGTAGTCTCAGAAGTTCTCAAGCAGCTATTGGAAAAACTGCTTTCTTGACTGCTCTGACTTCAGGATACAAATGCATGGCAACTTTACCATTTCTTCTTTTGTCCCAAATTTGCCCTGTGGTTTATTTGGCATGGACTACCCAGACAATGCCTTTCTGCCCTTTTCCTGTTCATGTAGAACATGACCTCCAACCAACCTGAACAATTGACTTTGTAGTTGATCTTTGGGATAATACTTTGTTCCTGGTAATACTGGCTCCTGCCTGGTTTCTCTGGAATTAAACTCTGGGCTATATTTTAAGAGGGTCATTTATTGATTGGTTCAAATTAAGTTGGAATTTAGGAAAATGAACTCTGTAGAGTTTAGGATTTGTAAATTCAGGCACTAGCAATTTTGCTAATCACATGTAACAAAGGGAAATTTTGTTACAATAGAAACCAACAACTACTGAATATTTTGCGAAACAACTCACAGTAATCCTATGCCTCCCGTATATTTTCCTCCCTATTAGTTGTAAGTCTTATGGAAGATTTGATTGATTGATTGAATATTTCTAGGCTGATGTGCCTGTTGTACTTCATAAGCCTACATTGCCTTCTGCTGGCTCTTGTTTCCAAATAACTCTTCTCATGCCTCTATAGAAATAGGTCCACAGGCCTTTCTTTTTGTTTGTTTGGTGTTTGTGTGTGTATATGCCATGTATGTTGTCTCTACGTTTTCTCTCTATCTAGAGTAACTTGATACCTGATCCTTCCCATGAAGGAACACATTTTGAAAATAACTAACCTTTAGCAAATAAAATTTCTCTTCCTCCTCCTTCTCCTACACAAACTCTGTTCTTGTACATCTGTTAAAGCAAAGCCCTCCTTTCTTGCCATCCATATCATGATGCTATCTCTGACTATAGCTGCATGTATATAGCGCTATATATATATTTCTGCATATAGTGCTACATATATGTGTGTATATATATGCATATACATATATAATGATATATATATACATATACATATATAGTGATATATGTCTGTGTGTATGTATATATATGTATATATTCCTGCGTATGCAGACACATATTTTTGCTCTCCAGTTTGACTCTTGCCATAGTAATATAGGAAAGGCCCTGTGAATGGCTGCAGTAAGAAAACCTGGTTTGAATATACATATATGCATACATCATCAAGGGAGTTGGGACCAGTTTTCTCACCTGGACTATTTTCGTAGCCTTCCAATTCATCTTCCTGCTTCTGTAATTGCACCCCCTCCCCAATCTGTCCTCCACAAAGCAGCCCGGGTGACTTGGTGATCCTTTGAAATGTAGGATGAGTCATGTTTCTCCTCTGCTCAAAACCTTCTAATGCTTTCTAACACTGAGAATAATATTCATGGTCCTCGTCATAGCCTACTAGGGACCTGGTTCTTTTATTTCTCTGATCTCTTCCCTTATATTCTTTCTCTTGCTCATGTTGCCTCAGTCTAAATGGCTTTCATACTATTTTTTTTAACTTTTATTTTAAGTTCAGGGGTACAAGTGCCAGGTTTGTTAAATAGGTAAACTTGTGTCATGGAGATTTATTGTACAGATTATTTCAACACTCAGGTATTAAGACTAGTATCCTTTAGTTTTTCCTCCTGATCCTCTCCTTCTCTCACCATCCACCCTCCAAAACGCCCCAGTGTATGTCATCCCCCTCTAAGTGTCCATGTATTCTCATCCTTTAGCTCTCACTTATAACTGGGAAGACTTGGTATCAGGTTTTCTGTGCCTGTGTTAGTTTGCTAACGATAATGGCCTCCAGCTCCATCCATGTACCCACAAAGGACATAATCATCCCACTCTGTAAGCACCACAATACTCATCTCACCTCAGGGCCCTTACACATGCTGTGCCCACTGCCTGGAATGCCAGTTTCTCAAGTACCTACATGGTTTGCATTCTTTCACTTAATTCACTGCTCACATGTCAACTTAACAAGGAGGCCTTTCCTGACCATCTGTCAAATTCACCCTTTCCACCCCCTTCTACCACACACAGCCTTTGTCTATCACTGTCTATTTTCCTCCATCATAGCAGAGAATTTGTCTAATTTGTTCCCTGAGTCACTCCTCCAATGCTTAGAACAGTGCCTGCCATGTGGCGGATGATTAATAAGTATTTAACACATTAAAAAGTAATTAAACACTTTGCTAACAAGGTACTTCATAAAGAACATATTCTCATTTATGAGTGAGAACATCCAGTGTTTGGTTTTCTGTTCTTGTGTCAGTTTGCTGAGAATGGTGGTTCTAGTTTCATCTATGTGCCTGCAAAGTAGATGATGGGGGTATGGATACAGCAAACCAACACCATGGCACGTGTATACCTATGTAACAAACTGCACAATCTGCACATTTTTAAAAAAGAACATGTCCTAAAATACAGTTGTCCCTTAGTGCCTGCAGGATACTGTTTCCAGACCCCTTAAATCATCTTTAGATTACTGACAATAGCTAATACAATATAAATGTTATATAAGTAACTGATACTGCATTTGTATTTGAATTATTTTTATTGTTAATAAAATAAAATTATTTTTATTGTTTGGTTAACAATAAAAATACAAAAAAATTATATTGTTTTTATTATTTTATTTTTATTTTTTATTTTTTTCCCCAAACATTTTTATTCCATGATTGGTTGAATCCATTGATATGGAACTCATGGTAAGAACTAAGTGTATTCTATAAACCAGAGTTAGACCTTAGTTAAAGGCTTACATAATTGTTGGAATAGAATTTGCCATTAATTATTAAACATCTATTTAGTACTTATTGTACTGTAAGATATTTTACTAGGTGATTGGGAATTTAGAGAAGAATAGAATATATTTCTATGATCTAGTTATGGCAACACATAAAAATTTGATACTCACATTTGTTATATAGGCAGAGAAGCTATTATTGTCTCCATTTACAAATGAGAAACTTGAGTTTAGAGTGCTGAAATGACTTGTCCACATTAATGCATACAAATTAGTGAGTGGACCAAGCTCTGCTACTAATTAGTTTTCATTACTTTGGAGAAGTATCCAGATCTTCTAGCCTTCTCCTCTTTCCATTCTATCGTACTGCTATTCCTCATATCAGCTCTACAGGGAAGGTAGCCCATATATTACACCAAAGTGAGCAGAGGAGATTGTTGTTCTTCTAGGTATGGGTATTAAATGGCACACTGCTTTCCAAAATATAGTAATCATAACCTTATTCCTGAGTCAGTCAGAATTGGCTAGTTATAGTACATATCCCCCAGATCTCAGTAGTTTTAATGAAATAGTTTATTTTTCATTTATGATACGAGTCCAACAAAGCTTATAAGGAAGCTTTGTTCATCAGAACCACTTGGGGCCTGAGCTCATGAAAGCTCCATTTGGACACTTGCTTTGGTGATCACTGAGTCAGCCGCAAAGGAGAGCTGTAGAGTCTAGCACTGTCAAGAAAATATTTCAACCCTCCCTCTTCATGGCCTCATGGCCAGAACTAGCTTCATGGCCACTACTAACTTTGAGTGAGCTACAAGTACAGAAGAATTGAATTTGGATGAAAATGGTCAACACTGGTAATAATTATCATACCCACACATTGACAAATACACACACACATGCACACACACATACACACACACAGACACACACACTTTCCCCTTCCTTCCTTCCTTCCTTCCTTCCTTCCTTCCTTCCTTCTCTCTCTCTCTTTCTTTCTTTCCTGGGGTGATAACCAACTTGCCCTACAACACTCTGACTGCGGTAAGCCCAGTGTTTCCCACTTTGTTTTACTTGTTGACTTCACCAAGAAGGATTTGTAAAATCCAGAAAAAACTGAAGCCAGATTATGATGACTGAGAGACAATTTATCTTCTCCCAGGGGCTTTCACCTAACAGTGGCAATATTGTCCTCTTATGGTACATTTAAATTTGTGCTTGCTACTCAGTTTTTTGTATTGAGCACCTCTAACTTTTATTTGTGTATAGAAAGTTGTTGATAAAATAATAAAATATTTCATAGAGTGAAAGAAGAAAAGAATTGGGCTGGTGTTTGTAATTGCAATTTGTTGAAATCATGAGCTGGTATATATTACTCATTCTCTTTACCATTATATGAAAATATGAGAAATGAATGTAGCATCAAAAAGAGGAAGTAAATCTTGGTTTATATAGCTTGGCCTCACTTAGAAGTAGAAACAGTGAAGTGTGAGTAAACAGAAAGATAATGCTTACAGTACATACAAAACAAATGGAGAAATTGACTCTCAAGGATTCTGCACCTGAGCCACCAGCAAAGGTAATTTTTCCTCTGAATTATTTAATTGGAACTACAAAGTATAAAATCACTCACATTTGGGGCTTTAAAATCATATGGCTATCAATTTCAACTTAGTTTTAAATGTTTAAGGTTATTAACTTTTAACTTACGTTAGCTCAAAAAGTTAGATAAAATTTTTAATGCTGCTATTTGTTTATTATGGGTGATATTTGATTATAATGCTTCAGTGACAAATGCACTAGAAGAAAAAGGAAATGGTAAATTGGATAACTGTTTTGTGAGACTTCTAAATGTTACTCTTTTTGGACTGTGCTAAATGGTTTCAAATTTCACTGAAGTTTATAGAGAATTGATGAGACTATGTTTCTCTCCTTTTATGCAACATACATGTCTCTGAAGAATTGGTTGAAAATATAATTATTATATATAATGCAGGCTAGATTAATCTAGCATTGATTAATCATCTCTAAAAATATAAAAAAGACAAAATGGTTATTTTGTAAAGTATATTTTTGATAAAAATATATTTCACAAATTTGAAATTTTGAAAATTATATATTCTTAAAGTAAGGCATACATAAATTTGAATTTTATAATTTAGTAAAAGTGAAACATTTATTTTTGATTATCAACGTAAATTGCTTGAGCACAGGAGGCAGAGTTTGCAGTGAGCTGAGATCATGCCACTGCACTCCAGCCTGGGTGACAGAGTGAGACTCCAACTGAAAAAGAAAAATGTTTTTTCGACAGATAATATCAAAGAAAATATTCTATTTTCAGATTGTTAGAAGAAATCTATTTTGAATTTAAGATTGAACAGTCATACTTTTAAAATAGATTCAGACTTTCTCACATATTTATTTATTTTCATATGCTACTGATTAAACATATGAAATGTCACAACAACTCACTAACAGTCTACTGTATTCTTTCTAAAGGAGACCAATGAGAATACTGTGGTTTAGATAAAATTATGCTTAGAATTATTAATTTTAAAACTCCAAATCCTGATTTTGCATTAATTATACTCAGAATGATGCATACAAAAATTAATGTTTAGCACTTTGATTCAGGGCAAAGCCATATATCAAAAAGGCATTATTTTAATATAAACAAATATGATGTGGATTTGAGTCACACTCACATGCCTTCCAATCACCCTTACTCTACCTCTGAATGCTAATATAAGAACACAAAAACTCTTCTTATGAATTTTTAAGTGTTAGTTTCACTTCCAGTTAGCACAATATTAAAATAGCATTCCCCTAACTATACACTCTGCAAGAAAATAATGCGACAACAATAAAAAATGAAAACATTGTATTTGAAGAGCAGGTGCCAGGGTTGTTGCTGTTGTTTTTCCTTAATATTCCCAACTATGTGATATATAACTGTGTGACTGTTGTGGTTTGGTTGTCAAGCAGGAAGGTAGGTCATAGTTTTTTTTTTTTATACCATTGAATCATAGTTCTAGTTTTTCCAAAAAAATAAAAAACTGACAAGAATGTGCAGCGTCATTACGTACATTCCATATTGTATTGAATGTCCCAGCTGGTATAATACAATTTATTCCCTGAATCTAAAATTTGCTAAATAACTTTTTTCTATTGTAAAAGTAATTCATGTATATCATTGAAAATCTTGAAAACAGAGTGAAGTTGAGAGTGGACACTTATTGTTCCACCACCCAAAGAAGAGAAGCTTTAACAGAAGTAAGACCTTCTGATTAACACTGAGCACTTTTAAGCAAGAAATGCAAGACTAGTAGTAAAACTATAAAAGCAAACAAAGTATAATAACTATACTTTTATAGTTGTTAAAAGTTAATTTTAGATTAAGTGTGAAAAAGATGTTGGTCTTTTGGAATATGTAATTATTTGGATGTTAAAGGCCAACAGAAACAAACTTCTCATTTTCAGAATTTACTTGGTGGGGAAACAAGATGTGGGGAGAAAGTATATTTGGTTCTGTCTAATTTTTATTTGGTTTTATGTTGGCTGTTGTAAAGGAGATTACGGTATGGATGCCCTGTTGCCTAGAGTAGAGACAAACTACATGAGGAAGTAATGTTTAATAGCTGAGTTCAGTGATTAACACATAACGTCTCGGAGTTCTTTACTGTCTGATCTCAGGAGAAAAGTCTGAATAGTAGAGTTTCTGTTTTGTTTAGTTGAATGTGGAATGCAGGAGTTGGGACAATGGGAGCAAACAGTGAATTTTTCTGTTGAAATTTGGAACTATTGCAAAATATGACATCACATAGAAATAACTCTAAAAGGCTCAATTTCACTGCAACTTGAGGAAAGATGATACTCAAATTTATTTGGGGACTTTTAACAAGTGTACTTTATAGAGTAGAACATATATATAATTCCTTCTCTTATCACTAGTAACTTGATCAAATCCACCATTATCTTTCAGCTGGATAAATGGAATAGCTTCAACTTTTGCCTTCTAGAGATTATTGCATCTACATCAATTTTTAAAATATGAAATCATATAGCCCTTATTAATTACTGTAAAAACCTTGACTTTTACTCTGAGAGAAATGAGAAACAATTGAAATATTTTGCATAGTACATGACATAAGAGGCAATCAATAACTTAAATAATGATCAAAAAGTGAAAAACAAAAATATGCCCAGTAATAAAATAATGCTTATGTAAAATATAACAAATCATATTTTGAAATTATACATCCATTAAAATAAGTTATGAAGACTGTACAATTCATTATAAAAATAAAACAAATAAAACAACACCCCCCACCAATTTATTAATAGTGGCTTTATTTGGGCAATGGAGGCTATGAATGACCTTTCTGAATCTCTGTTTTCATAATTATCTGTAATATGCATGAATTGCTTTTATAATAAGAAATTAAATTCTTTTTTTCATTGGAAGGCAGGGATTAAATGTATTATATTGACTGGGACCTTTAATACAACAATGAACAGAAGTAGTGAGACTTCCAAGTAGGCATTCTTGTTTGTGATCTTAAAGGGAATGCTTTTAATAATTTCACATTGAATATAATGTTTATCCCTATACAGTTATTCATTTTCAGGTTAAATAAGTTCCTTTGCTCAATTTTATCATGAAAGAATGCTGAATGTTACAAAATGACTTTTCTGTATCAACTTAGATTATTACATAGTTTTTTGATTTAACCTATTAATTTTGTAAATTATATTAACTTATTTTCTAATTTTAAGCCAGAAATAAACTCTACTTTTTCATGGGTTATTATTTTAATTGTACATTGCTGGTTTTCATTTGCTAATCAATATTTTAGGATATTTGCATCTCTGTTCATCAATGAGACTAATTTTCTCCATTGTAGTATACTTACTACAGATAATAAACACAAATTGAGGAATACATTTTCTTTTCTTCAAAATTTTGAAAGACCTTTTATAATATCAGAAAAATCTCTTCCTTTATTTTTTGTGGAATTCTCCTTATAAAATTATGGAAACCTTGGGTTATCCTTTGGGAATATTTTAAACTATTGGTTAAATTTCCTTAATAAGACTATAATGATTTTCTGCTTTTACTTGATTCAGTTCTTAATAATTTATGTCTTTGGTGATTTCTTAATTTCACGTGGATTTTCAGATTTATTGGCATAAACTTGTTTATAATATTGTTGGAACTCTCACCAGCATCTGAAGTTATTTCTTCCTTCTCATTCCTTGCATTATGTATTTGTGAGTTACCTTTATTCCCCTTGGTCAACTTTGCTGGAGGTTATTTTTGTTACTCCTCTAAGAATGCAATTTTTTGATGCTTTTACCTTTATATTTACATTTTTTTTAACTGAGTTCAGCTCTAATATTTATTTTTTTATCCTTCTTTTTCAGAGGCAAGTTTGCTGTTCTATTTCTTAGTTCATTAAATTGGATGCTAGGCCATTTTTGTCAGTTTCAAAGAGTTTTGACTGCACACACCATACCTCTTTTGGCTTTCTTTTTACCATATCAATCATTCTTTCTGGATTCATTTATCCTCATTTCCCTGATCACTTAAAGTTCCTCAGAGATTAGTCTTTGGGCTATTTTTTTTTTTTTTTCCGTATCTACAGTCCTTCTCTTGATAATTTCATCCAGTGTTGTGTCTTTAATTAGCGACCCTATGTGAATGAGGCCCAGATTTACATCTGTAGTGAAGACCTTTCTCCTGAGCTCCATATAAATTGTCCAACTGCTGGTTTGACATCTATACACTGATGTCTAATAGATGTTTCAAACTCAACATGTCCAAACCAAATTTCTGATGTCTTCTCTCTTCCTATCGAAACTATTTCATCCATAGGTGCAATGGAGGTTAATGATCCTTTTTTTTTCCCCTAGTATCTTGGGCAAAATAATTCAGTTATCTAGATTCTCCTCTTGCCCAATCTATTAGGAAATCCTGTCATTTTATACTCAACATAAATCCAGTTCAGCCACCTCTCACCACCCCACTCCTTCTGTTCCTGTTTCTGTTCCCTGCCCTGAAACAACTGCTTCTCACTACTCCATTGCTCTGTTCACAGATTCTGTTCCCTAGTCTAAACCATCCTCACCTTGAGCCTGGATTACTTCAAAGTCTCCTAATTGATTTCCCTTTTGTTTCACCCTTTACTTCAGTCATAGTACTATATATTTTCAAACAGCAGTTAGTGTGATCCTGCTAAAATTCATGTCAACTCTTCACTAGCTCCTCTTCATTCACTATCCCATTGAGTAAAGCCCAAGTCCTTAAAGTGGTGCCTGCTCACTGGGTTCCATCCACATTGGCCTCCTGTTTCTGGAATACTCTGACCACAAAGCTTTGTACTGTCTATTATCTCTGTCTGAAACATGATTCCTTGCCAGAAATCCCTAACTAACTTCAAGTCTTTTTAAAATCTTGCCATCTCTATAAATTCTCTTCCAATACCTCTATTTAAATTTGTAAACCTCTGCTACTTGCCACTCTTACTTCCTTTATCTGGGTCCATTCTTTTCATAGCATATTTTACTTATGTATTAGAGTTATTATTTTTTTGGCTGTTCCCCCCATTGAAATGTAAACTTCAGTGAAGCAGGAATATTTTTTTGTCTCTTTTATCCACTGATGGATTTTTATTACTATGCAACAACATGATAAATACATAATATGTTTTTGTTAAATGGAGTGAATGAATGAGAGATAATTTTATAGGGTATAAGATTCCAGGTTGACAGCTACTTTTTTGTTAGTACTTTCAAGTTATTATTTTCCACTCTTCTACTATTATCATTAAGAAATCATCCATTTGTCAAATTATTGTTCCTTTAGCTAATCTGTCTTTTCATTTTCGATGTTTTGAGAACTCTTTGTCTTTGATATTCTGCAGTTTCACTATAATATGTCTAGGTATAGATTTCTTTTAGATAATTCTGATTAAGACATAGAGCTTCCCAAATTTGAGGATTTGTATCTTTCATCATATTAGGAAATGTCTGTCATTATGTTTGTGAATATTTCTTCTGCATCTTTTTTTCTCATTTATTTCTGAAACTAATTAGAAATACTTATGTTGGAATCTCTATTTTTACATCTTTTAACTTTCATATTTTCTACTCTTTTGATTCTCTGTGTTTCATTTTGAGTAACTTATCCAGATATATCTCACAGTTCACAAACTTGTCTTCACCTTTGTCTAATCTGTTGCTTAATCCAAACTTTGAGTTCCTAATTCTAATTATCACATTCCTCACTTTAAAACATTTTATTTTTTTCAAATATGTCTGGACAGCTTCCATAATGTTTTCTTTCTTCATTGCACTTTCAGTAGTCTCTTATTTATTTAAATTTATCAGCTAAACTCATTTTGTAGGCTTCTTCTAACTATTATAAAAACAATCATCTTTGACGGCCTCACTTGACAGTTACTAGGTTTAAATCTTGACTCTCCCTCATGGTTGTTTGTTCCTTAGTATCTGGTGGACTTTTCACTGTGAGCCAATCTCAGAATATTAACTGTGGGACTTTCTTAAGTCATGTATTACAGTGAGTTTGTCTATAGAAGGTTTAGGTTTGCTTTTATCAGGAAACTGTGTTTCCTACCAAATGTGGACCATTTTAATCTGCATTTTCCAACGTGATTATTTTGAACCATGTAGGTGATGTGAATTCTTCCCTTAGAGACCTGAGATGGAGGCTGTGGTCAGGAATTGGAGATCATTAAATTTCTCCAACCTCTTTTTACCCTCCACTCAAAGGCAAAGCTACAACAGGCAGGTGTCTCCAAAGACACTAAGCAGGAATATTTCCTTCAGACATCGACAATAATGCTCTTTTTCCGAGGGTCCTGGTTTTGGCGGGTTTTCTTTGTTATACTCAGGTCCTGGACTCTAACTCTCATGCCTCAAGTGGCAATTTATTAAGTCTTGAACTCTGGTTTGTCAGAGATTGGCAAGCAGTCCCAGGCAAATTCCTACTCTGAGACTTACTTGTCTTTGTAGATCTGCAGTTTCTCGTGTTACTGCTGGTTGGGGAATTTCTTGACTGTCTTCCCTTGCCAAGACAGGTGTCAAAATGATTTTTAAAACTGCTAGTTAACATTATTGGGTATACTATACTGGTAGAATTTTCACTTAATTAACTTGTCTTCCATTATTGCTGGAAACAGAATTCAAACTTTTTCATTTCCTGTCAGTGTTTGTTTTACCTTTGTCTATTACTTTGAATTTGTCTGTCTCAGTTTTAATTGGAGTTGAAAAATATAAAGGAAATAGTGATAGTTGATTTTTTAATTGTGTGCCATGCTTGAATCTTAAAGCCTTACTTTATTGGTTGTTACAGGGGTTTGGCATTTTAACTTGTAAGCAATCTGAGAAGTTTTTCCTGCTCTGAAATGACCTGATTTTAGTGGATGCTATGGATATTTCTAAGTCAGCAACTGAAGAATTCAGGTCTATTCGTGTGGTGTGTGGATTCAGTCTGGCACCTGGACCTAAGTTAATCCAAAATAATTTAAGTGCCTGAGAATATTTCTGAAACTGAAGCTCCTTGAGACCTGATAATACCTCCTAGGTCCCTTAAGAAATCAAACGTTTCTTTTAGCCTTCTAGGATCTTGGTATTTGTGTAGAAATACTCTGGTTTCTAAGAGTTGCCTGTAATTCACTGAGCTCAGAGCATCTGCTAGATGTGAGTCTAGCAGTTATGGTTCTGTATGTGTGTGCACCACAGGAAGTGGCCTCAGTGCTGGGAGTTTCTGGGTGCTGCCTGACCCCTCTGACCCAGTGATTTTCTCCTGTATTCATCTGTGGCCTAGAGATGACTGTTTTAGCTCCTTCACATGGGACAGCAAAGGCAGGACCAGAGTCATCAGATAGCTCAGGGGTGGGGGTGAGATTTGCAGATGTCAATCTGCTCTCTCATGAGCATGAATTTGATTATTAGTAATGTAACCATCATTTGGGAAGGAGGAAAAAAGATTTAGGACAGGTGAATTTCCAGGGAGAGAAGAGGAACCAGTCTCAAGCCTTTTGAATAATTTACTTTTGTGAAAATAATAATTTCACAAATCAATACTTTTCTAAGGTAGGAAGAAAAAGGTGGAGTGATTGTTATAGAATATAGTTTTATTTGTATTTACTCTTAATTTTTTGCTACAGTTGGCTAGGATTGCATTTTTCCCAGCAATATAGTCTATATTAGTCAGGGTTCTTCAGAGAAACAGAATCTATCTATTTATCTAGAGAGAGAGAGAGAGTTGGGGGAGAGAGAGCTGGGTAACTGACTCACATGACTGTGGTGGGCTGGCAGACTGGAGATTCAGGTAAGAATTGATGTTGCAGTCTTGAATCTGAAATCTTCTGGGTGGGGAAACAGGTGAGAAACTGAAGCAGGAATTCTATGTTGCAATCTTGAGGCAGAATTACTGCTTCTTCCGGAAATCTTTGTCTTTACTCTTAGGGCTTTCAACTGATTGGATGATACCTACTCATATTATAGAGATTATTTTTTTTTATTGAAAGTCTACAGATTTAAATGTCGATGTTGAGGCCAGGCATGGTGGTTCATGTCCATAATTCCAATGCTGGGTGGTGGAGGTGGGAGGAGCGTTTGAACCCAGGACTTTGAGGCTACCTTGGGCAACATAGAGATGCCTATCTCTAAAAAAGATAATAAATGTCAGTGTAAATCACATTAAAAAATACCTCCATAGCAATATCTAGACTGTGTTTGACTGAACAAACTGGGCACTGTAACCTAGCCAAATAGACGTAAAAAATTAACAATCACACAATCTTATAAAATCTTAGTGGACTGCCTGCCGATTTCATTTAACATGATTCAGTTTGCCAAAACCTGTAACCTTTGGGTTATGCCTTGTGAATGCTTAAGTTTTATAACCCAAATACCCAGATGAGTGATATTTCCTAGAGTTATTGAGCTGAGGCTCTATCTTTTCTTAATAGTTGAGTGTCAGTGAATCAATAAATGTTTATAAAATCCTAGGCTGGGGAAGAAAGTCTGGGAGCCCTTCATCTTTAGTCTTTTCTGTGACTTCTCTTCTCCCCACAAACCTGTACTAAACATTATAATTAGGGGCATTGTGATATGTTTGCAGAAGGAGTAGAGACAGAGACATGCTGGAGGCACCTGAAGAGTGTGTTTCCTCACTTCTCTGACTCCTCCCAGATCCCTTATCACCAGGATCCTGCAGTTCCCTATAGAAGCATCAATCATATACACAGCAAGGGGTGATGTGCAGAACTCAGTTTGGCAAGACATCTATTCAGTTTCTTGATTTAGTCTTCAGCAATTTCAGTTCACTAAACATGTTTTCTCTATCTGCTTCCAGCTGGGAAACCCTGAACTGATGTTTGTCCCTTTCATGTTATACCTCATTCAGCTTTTCATCCTGGAATGAGAATTATTACCCTCATATCCTCTGCTTGGCTTACTCTGCATTTTCTCTAAAGGTCTGTTATGTCAACCTCTCTGTATTGATTATGGGAGTCTAGTCTTCCGTATCAAAAAGATCTCATAGTATAGAGGTGCTGATAAGACAGGAGTTTATTTTCTCTTGTGTGAATAGTCCAAAGTTGGGCAGGTGGTCTGAAGATCTTGATAGAATCTTTTCTCCTGAAGGTCAACTGGTACATTTGTTGGTGGATTGGCTCTGTCCTTCTCAAATGTGTTTGTGTCTCTGGTTCAAGGCAATTGTCGCAGTGGTCACTGTTATGCAGCTAGCGAGAAATTGTAAAAGCGGAAATTTAAGGCAGGCTGCTTGTCTAAAGGAGATAATCTCAAAGTCGCATGCCTGACCTTCATTTGCATCCTATTAGACTGAACTTAGTCACATGGTGACACCTAACTGCAAGGGAGGCAGGGAAATGCAGGCTTTACCCCAACAACCAGGTATTCAGCTAAAACTCAGAGGGGTCTATAAATAACCAGTGGTCTATACTGCACTTACACCAGGCATTAAATTTTTTATTATTGATAGTTAAGACTTTTTTGTTACAAATAACAAATACTTTTGAGTTGGCTTTAACAAAAATGGGGAATTTCTTATAAAGACATGGGGAATTCAAGGGTGAGAATGGACTTCAGGAAGAGACTGGAAACAGGAACTGAAAATTTTTAGAATCCTTCCTCTGTCTGCATCTCTGCTTCTCTCTGTATTTCTGATCCTTTCTTTCCTCATAGCCTGGCTTTCTGTGCCCCCCTGGGCACATGAAAAAAAGGGAACCTAGAGAGTATTTGAAGAGCCCTTAAGTTAACCTGTGGCAATTTCAGCCACATGCAGAATTCATTGGGCTTCTCTAAGTTCCAATTCCAAATTTCTGGGTGGAGGAATCTGATTGGTTCAACTAGGGTCAGGTGTCTACCTCTGCTGCACTTAATCGTTACAAATGGGGTGGGAGTCACAGAGTATAATTGCAGCTGGTAGGACCCAGTGGTATGTGGGAGTGCATTCTGAAAAATAAACATAGGTTCTCTAAAATGTGTCTACTACCTTGAGTCTTATCAATATTCTGAGAAATCCATCACTTCAAATATGAATGATCCTTATCTTTTGTTTCCAGCTCTACCAGTTTATGGCTAGAGTTTGCTCATAGAGACCAGAGGAGTTCATAGCCAAATCTCACTGTTTGGGAGTTGTGAAGAAAATGGAGAATCTCTTGGGCCTCTGAGGATGTACATTCATATGGGCAATCTTTTCATCATAGAAAATTGTACTTGAGAAAGAAATGGAGCTGCTCTGACAGCTGCCCACTGGTCACTAGCCTGACACTCACAGCTAAGGCACAGTGTTCTCTTGCTTAACCTAAATGGCACCAATATCTCCTGATATCACTGTGATCATGATGAAAAGAGGTAAACCACAAACCAACACATAATCATGTCTGAAAAAGGATCCTGTGTAAATCATAAAAACTACCAAATATCTTTCTCTGCTGGTTAACATGAGTGACTATTTGTCAATTACAGCCTTAAACTCACTGTTTTTTCTGCTTCCTAGAAAGTTATGACATCCAGTTGTTGAATTACTCCCACTCTTTGATAACATTCAGCCTGTAGCTAAGCCCTTCTTTGAACCCTCCCTAAAATTAATCACCTAATTAAGCCCAACTTCTGTTACCTGCTCCCAATAGCACCTTTGGGCAGAGATACTTCATAGCTCTTCATGGGATATGGTGGCCCCTGCTTCAGCAAAGAATACATCCAACTTTGATTGCCTCTGTGCTTCCAGTGGTCTTTGGATGGTGGTCATCAACATTCTTTTCTAAAGAAACTGAGAAAGGAAAACAAAGGCAAAAAAGCACGCATGTTCATACACAAGGGTATCTGTCCCTTTTACCTGTTTCCAGTTGTACTGAGCATGTTTTTAGATTAATAAGTTGGCTTGTTTAGAAGATGACTAAAGACACCTATTATAACTTGAGTAGTTCCATAGTTTGTTGCAATATAACATTGTAACAGAAACTTTTTTTGCTTAGTTATTAAAAATTATTTAAAAATTAGGAAAATTCCCATAAATATTATTTATTGTTTATGAGGTTAATATAATGAGACTGTATTAGTTTAAACTGTTCCAGCTTTTTTCACAGTTCTAGATATCTAAAATTGCTCAAGCAATTTAAATTTAGAATGGTAATTGCCTTTTAATTTTTACTTTTACTGGCTATATCTTGCCTTACTGATACACTCCTCCTGTGAACTTCTGAAACAACTCTTACAGCACTTACTTAACATGCATTATTAACTAAATTTTACTATATATGCATCAGTTTACAAACCTCTGTAACTTACAATGATTGTAAATTTCTAGACAATATAAGAAATTTTTTCCCAAGTCTCCTACAGGGCTTGATACATTATATATACAAAAATAATTATATTATAAATAAATAGCTTATATCTGGATGGTCGGGGAAATTTGGTGACAGCCCAGAAAGAATGTTAGACTGCAAATCCTTGAGGAAATACATCGTGTCATCTCTAGTAGATAGAATTACATGTCTTGTGGGTGTGTTAGTTCATCATGGTTGTCCTATAAATATTTGCTGAATGATGAAATGCTATCATGCACACAGTGCACTACAGAGTGGGGAGAGTCAGGTAAGGGTTTCAAATGGGAAGGCAAAACTTGAAGATGGTTTTCACCTGACTTTTCATTTAGCCTCTATGGATGGTTAGCGTTTTTCATATTCCTTAAAGCAATACATCTAAAGTGGTTATTGGCATGCATATGTTGTAAGACACTGCCAATACATCATTGGTTTAGTTTATAATATATATTTTTTTGTTATTAGTTTTAATGATATAATACTTTGAAATTATATAAACGTTCTTCTCAGCAGAAATTCAGGATTTGTGGAGGATCTACTAGGCTCTCTCAAGGATGCTGAGATAGTCTTCGGAGCCTAAAATTCCTCCCCATGAGATGGAGTCACTAAAAAATGTAAATTTATTGAAGTGTGCTATTGATTCTGTGGAATACTAAACAGAACACATAGATTAAATTGACCCTATTCTCTGGTGAAGAATGGTAAATTGTAGGATCTAAACAAAGAGTAGATCTCCTGCCAGAGCTACCTCCTTCTTTCACTTGTCTCATTTTCCATCATGCTTTATTTCTCAGCTGCCTCCTTTTTCTAGATGTCAAAAGTCAATCCTCCTGTTGTGGCCTTTATTACTGAAACATCAGATTGTTTTAATAGCTGATGAATGGGTTTCCTCACAGTCCTTCACCTCTCCTGGTAGAATTTTCCACTCCTGCTTCATCTGCTATACTTAACCTGCTATGATGAGATTTCTAGAACATTCCTTCCATTTGCATCATGCCCCAGCATAAAACACTATAATGGCTCCTTTTTGCTTTGTTTACCCTTGAATTTGTTTACTCTTGGATCCGTTTCTCTTGGATATCTGTAATCCAGCCTTGTGGGGCTTACACTCATTTCTGTCCAAGTGCCCCTGGGTGCCTGGTCAAGGTTCAGTTGGCTTCTCTCTATTTTCTGCTTATCCCCTGCTCGTTTGTGTATCTACATACCTTCACCTGGTGATTTCTCATTTACTCTCTATTTGCTTCCCTTCTTTCTCTCAATTCTCCCAATCCTTTAAGGCCTATTTCAAACTCCCTCTCTCCTACAAACCTTTCTTCTCCAGGACACAAATATAATCTCCTTCTGTGAACTACCAGAGTAATTCTTGCCAGGA
Organism: Aotus nancymaae; assembly: GCF_030222135.1. NCBI lineage: Eukaryota > Metazoa > Chordata > Mammalia > Primates > Aotidae > Aotus > Aotus nancymaae. Next base: position 40,333,912 of record NW_026988413.1, read on the forward strand.
TCCCTTCGTTTATCACTAAATTGTTTTCTAGCTGTTTCTTAAGATTTGGTTTACTTTCCTAACCTAAATAAATGCAAAGTTCAATGATTTAAACTTTTTTTTTTTTTACATTACTTCCATTCTTGGCATACTTGATAAATAACAATAAAATTCTAGTGAGATGAAAGGTGAGCTTTAATCAAAGCAAGCACGATAAAGCAGTGGCTCTTGAATGGAGAAGGTTTGCTGAAAGGCTGAGGACGGGTTGAGAAGCGGTGAGAATGGATCATTGTTCTGACACTGTGCGGGATGGAGTGCTGGGCAGTGAATGGAGGCTGTCAACTCTGGTTAGACTTGGCCATTGTTCCTGGGACGCCCGTGTTAGCTCTGAGTAAGAGATAATTCATCAGAACGCTCTTGTACTTTTTTTTCTCTCTTGCTCTGGGGCAGAAACTGTTCTACTTCACAGGCTGAACTTTTTACCTCTTGCCCTGAGAGGCAGAAACACGCTGCCTGAGTGCTTCCATTTTGAGACACCTTGTAGGAATCCTTATTGAATTGCTTTAGAAGAGTAGATTCTTAGTCCTCTAGTGCAGCAATCTGCCACAGCAACCCCAGAGGGTGTTATTTTTCAGTCAGAGGTAGAAGCCTCCTGTAATATGGGCTCACTGGGCTTTGGGGGAAAAAAGACAGCATTTTGCAAGCTTAGTTCTAATTGAACATCCCCATGTTGCAATTATTATTGTATTTCAGTCTCGTAGCCTTTGTTGGAGAGGTTTTTGTGTGAGTTAGGAGGGGACACGTTGGGTGACCGCTCAAGCCTTTACTTTTTTTCTTTAATTTATTAAAGTTCAAATTAAACAAGGCTCCTGCTGTTACCAAAGTTTTCTGAACTATTTTGTGTAAATGTTATTCATCCTTTGAAATCAATATAATTAAAAGTTGTGTTAAGAGTTTTCCTTTTCAAGGCTATGAACTTTTTCTCTAAGGATTTTTAACTTGTTACAGGTCTTTGATTTCTTAAATGCATTTCAGAAAAGAAGATATACATGTTCTTTAATTGCTTCTTAAATTGGCAAAGTTATATCCTGTCTCTTAGACAAAAATCTTTAAATGATTGCATTTTTCTGTAGATTAGTAGCTTGTTAATTTCGAGGATGAAATGAACTCAGGAATAAAAATCATTTGACAAATTATCTCAGGACTCACTTCAAAAAGATGCAGATTCTCCCTAACAAGGCCCTATATGAGATCAGAGCTTCTGTGTGACGTACTGGGGACATCTAGTGGACAAAAGTCAGAATGGCACATTAAACTGTACACCCAAACGAGAGGCTTTCAGATAATATCACACTTAGGAAAAAAATCGGAAAATCAGTGCATTGTCTGTGAAGATAAAATATCATGTAAATCTAACATCTGATTTTAGTGTTATCTGTTATTTTGAATTCATTATAAATAAAATTACTTATATTACTTGATTACACCTCATCTAGTTTATTGCAGCAGTGTTAGATTTTAATTTAATAGATCCTGTACATGATGGAAAATATCTCATTATGAACCTTTGAGAGGCAGATTTACCTATGTATGTTGTATTTGGCTAGGTATATGACCTGAGGAAGGACTATCTGAATCTCTTTACTTTCACATATAAAGTACATAGTTAAACAAATGACAACATTTCTTCTGGTTTGGAAATCTAGAATCCTTGTTTATTTTCATTTATTTTATTCATATTCGTTTCATATTCAAATTTATATTTATTTATTCATCTTATTTTTATTTACTAAAGTATTTAATACTGTGCAAAAGGTTTTCACAAGTATCATTTAATTATCAATAAAAATGTCTTAGGTATTTAGTTCAAATTTTATAAATTGATAGGAAGGTAAGATAACTTGCGAACTAAAAAGCCCAGGTTTCTTGACATTTGAAACCTTCTAGTAGAATTTCACTGTTGATGCAATGTGTGTAAATTTCTCAATGCTTGGGGAAACTCAGTTAAGCTGTCAACAGAGAGTAACTACCAGTTAACATCTACCCTAACCATCTTCTTCACATACATCATTCCTAATCATCTTAATAACCTTGTAGAATAGAATCTTTAAACCCAATTCAGAGTTGAGAAAGTTAGGGTTTAAATACATGAAATACCTGCTCAAGTTTACCAGAGGGTCACTGTGAAGGCCTATCCAAGTCTCTCTGAGTTTATTAAACAAAGCTGAAAAGCAACCCTTGAGCAAGTAAGGGGACCCCAGAAAGCTGGCGCTATGTGCATTTATTTCTTTCCCTTGAGGATTTAGAAGTCCATAGGTAAGCATTTTTAAGTCTCAAACTAGACCTGTCAAATATAAAGACACAGAAACATAAATACAACTTAGAGTTGAATATCTCGGATGCTTTAAAAAAATATTTTAAAAGGCAAATTAAAACAACTTGGTAAGTCTCTTATATTGGGGGAAAAGATCATCAAGAAAATTTGTGATTATTGCTGGTCACTCTGAAGTCCATGTTGATGCAGAAATGATGTTTAAGATATGATAGAGACACAACAGGAAATGTGGTAAAGTTTTAGGATTAAATTAGCCAAAGACAAATTTATAGAAGAAACAATTTTAAATATCAAATATTGATTACGTTTGGAGGAATATTATATGAAATTAACAGTTTTTACACATTCCAGTTTGCCACTGAAAAATGATTCATTAAGAAGAGATTTGGAATAGCGAAAGGGATCAATGAATTAGATATGGTGACTTTAAAAAGTCACATAATTTATTTTGATAACATTGATTGAATTAATTTTATTTTGGAAAAATCTTAAATGACACTAAAATTAAATATTGATAATATCATCATAAATGACACCTTTTTGTTATTTCTTTTCTTACAAATGTTCAGTTTTACAATTAAATTGAGAAATTATTATGTGTGACTTGCATCTTTATATAGGACAGTGTTCAATAATCAACTGATTTTTTTTAAATTTAAAAGTTAACGTGTCAACATTATAAATAACCTAATATTAACATTCAATTTTCTATTGAGATTGAAAATATATTATGATTTATTAATAGTGAAATGTTTACATTATTAACTTCAAGCTATTTAAGGGAAATCCAATGTGTTCAGTAAATACATTTAGTGTGAATAAATCTTTCATGATGAGAAATAATCTATTTATTAGTATACAATGGTACATTTCTCCCTAACTAGACCTGAAATCCTATCAGTAGTTCTATTACAGCTATACCATTGGCTTGATGAAATCTACTGTAATTTATTCAGTTGTTAGCAGATACGTATATTTAAGTTTTATGTAACTCTAATTAACATACATTTTAAAACAATACTTTTGAATTATTAAATTGCTTAGAATTGTTTTTATTAATAGAGTTAATAATATTACTGACTAAAGAGTCATATTCATTACTAACGTCATTTTACTGTAGTCCCTCTCCTCTTTTTTTCTGAGTAAATTAGATGCATGGCTTAGAAATCGAATTCCTATACACTACATACAATAATCACAGCATATCTTGGTGATATATAGAAACATATAGAAAGGATTTACGTAACTGAACCAAAGGAAGCACAGAAGTATGGAAAATAAAAGAGTCATATACATGAAAATAAGCTTTAAAAAGAGTTTTCTAATATTTACTATGAGGCACTAGTCTTTGCAGAGAAACCTAGAAACTAATTTTCTAAAGCAATATTTTTTTTTCATGTTGGTTTTAGTGATCATACACATTATAGAAAGGTAGTAACTAAATAAATATTATCTTAGTTTAATTGGATTAAAAATTAGAAATGCAAATTCTCCTCTTACTATATCTATAAGCCCTCATCTCTGTTTTTATGGTAATACCCTTTTAATGGTTTAAGCCTATGAAGAAAAAACACTGAAGATTTTTAACTAGCCACTTTGCAGGGGGCAGAAAGGAGCAAAGAAGATTTAGTGGTGAAAAGAGCAAATAAATAGGTGCTCCAAGATTAAAAAGAGGGTAGAAGTGCATGCTGAGCTGTTGAAAGACCTCTCTGTGTTTAAAGAAAAATATTGTTTGGTGCTTTCACCAGTGCATGATCAAAATAAGAGGTACAAATTAGTTCATGGCTGCTGAAGCTACAAAACATCATGCAGAGCGCTGTCTTTGGGAACGTTTTAATGAGGAGAAGAGGTCATCAGAGTGTGACATTGCTTTTCAGAATTCTTCAAGAACAACACAGACTTCCTGTTCCAAATGTGGTAGAGAATAAAACAACCTTAGTAGTAATCGTACAACTTTTGAACCATGTTCCTTGGAAATGCTGTACCGTGCTCATTTTGTAGCTTTAGTTAGCTATCTCAAAGGAAACGCTTCCATATTTTCCATGTGCCCTTATTTCAAAAGTACAGTGAAACGGTGGAGCTTTAACATGGATTATATTTATAAAATAAAGTTTTATTCAGGCTTCTAAAGAGATTTTAATGTTTTCATTGCTCCAGGTGAAATGGTACACGGTGGCTCTGTTCATTAACATTTAGCATCAGTGCAAAAAAATCAAGGATTACCACATACAGCATAAAAGGAGGGATAGTATGACTTTGAAATTAAATTCACTACAATCTTAGTTTTGCCGCATTTCAAAACGTGATTTTAAAATGTATAAGTTGTTAATGACATTCTAGGTCAAATATTCATAGTCCAATATCAAGTCCTACAGAGACTGGCATTATTCAAATGTGCAACGAATTTGAGCAGGAGCTGAAGAGGATTTCCTAATTCTTTATAAATAAGACATTTATTTTGGTTTCAAAGGCCAGTATTATAACATTATTTAATACTTTAAGTGTAGATTGGTGCATTTATTGCCACTCTACCACAAAGCTACACCATACCATTTGTTTTCCATTAATATGAACATATTTGTAAGATGTGTATAATTACAGAAAGTATTTGGGTTCATATACTTAATGCAGTTATCAGAAAAAGACAAACAAAACTTCTAATTTTTCATATAGTCATGCTCACAATGCTGTTAATCTCAAAGTTTTCATGTATTTTTTTCTTCAAAAATAAATGATTCAAAACTAAGCACATTTACTCTTGATGTGTAAAAGTAATAAAAATAAGTGAATAAAAGTAATTTCAGAGACCCAAAGGGAAGAGTTTGAACTAGAATTTAGATGGAAAACAGATCATTTCTGTGCATAGTAATGTTTCTGATTAACTTTTAAGTAAGAGGTGATTCAATTTGTGTACAATGTGTAATTGATTTAGAAGCAGCAATATATAGTACACATTTTTCCTTCCCTCTTTCTTTTTATTCTTATTTTTTATATCTGGCATGAGAACAGAAGTCAAGCATAGACACCCTGCTTTAAATATGATAAAGGATAAAAGCTGTCATTCTAGTTTCACAGCTTTTCAACTATTTAATCTAAAAGTTTCTGAACTTACACAGATCATTTACTTGACTCAGTCTTTTATAATAATTTTATTTCTTTTAATGTATGCGGTCTTTGTTCTTAAATATTCTTATTCATAAACCAGACACATTTAAGTTGACATCCTTAGCATGTAGAATTTTTCTATAAAGACCTAGTGAGGCAGTTATTTTTAGCTTAAGCTTTTAGTCTGGATTGCCTGGCCTGCTATCTCTTGGCTTGGGTTGCCAGCTTTTTCTGTCAATGATTACACATCAGGAGCTTATGTTGATCTAATTTTTTGTTGTTGCTTTTTTGCATTATTACTGCTCGGGACCTTTTCTTCTCTTTTACCTGCTTAATTAATTCAACAGTATTCTACTTCATAAACATTGCTCTCTAATCTTAAAGATGTCTTAGGTATCTAAAAAACTGCTCTTCATAAAGTTTTAGCATTTACTACAATACCATAGGTTAAGCTCTGAAAAATAACCCAAGAACATGATAAACAAAGAGGTAAATTTTATTTTAATTATTTTAAAGTACAATTTAGTCAGGAAAGAAAAAGGGCATGTTTTTGGGAAATCAACAAGAGTGGCATGAAAAGTCTTTAATTTAAATGATTAAATGATGTTTCCCAGAAATCATTTATTGGCAAATAATTTCCCTCCTGCTTTTTTTTTGTTCCCGAGACAGAGTCTTGCTCTGTCACTCATGCTAGAGTGCAGGGGTGCAATCTCAGCTCACTGCAATGTCCACCTCGTGGGGTTCCTCAGTCCCCTGAGTAGCTGGACATACAGACATGTGCCACCATGTCTGGCTAATTTTTGTATTCTTAGTAGAGATGGGGTTTCACCTTGTTGGCCAGGCTGGTCTCAAACTCATGGCCTCAAGTCATCTGCCTGCCTCAGCCTCCCAAAGTGCTGGGATTATAGGTGTGAGCTACCATGCGCGGTCAGAAATTTTTCCAATTAAGGAAATAATTGTTTTCATTTGATACGTAACAAATGTTGGTAGTTTTGTTACCGAGAATCTAAACATAAGGTATTGTGATGTAAACAAAAATTAAATCACTCTTTGTCACTATAGAACTTTGGAAAATTGACAAAAACTAAGAAGATTATAAGCACCTTAAAAATAGATGATAGCTTTTATTGCATACATTTATTTCCCTTTTAAGTACTGTAATAATGAATTTCTTTTCTAAACTAGTTGTAGAACTATTTTGAAGAAAAGCTTAAAAATTAATGGGACAAAGCTATAAGGTTGACAATGCACTGAAAAGAGGACAGATAAATGAGATAAAAGACAAAAAACAACACTGGTGAAATTTGTATATGAATATTAATTGAAATATTCACTGTAAACATTCACAACAAAATTTTATGATACTTTGCCATTTCAGGAAAAGACTTCTCACTTTTTCCAGCTAATATTCTATAGCTTGTTTAAAAGTTGTTTTAGTGCTATAGTTCTCGAAGAATGATCTATGGTTCCCAGATGTCTCCTAAAACCTTTTCAGGAAGCCTACAATGTCAAAATTATTTTCATTTTATTGGTAAAATGTTATTTTCCATTTTCACAGTTTTGGTATTTACACTTACTGTGCAAAAGCAATGGTGAATAAAATTGCATGTGCCTTTTTATGAATGAAGGCAGTGGTACTAAACTGCTAGTCGGTCATTATATTCTTCATTGCCACTATACTCACAGTTAAAGAAAACAATCCCAACTTTAAAGGATTGCCTTTGATGAAGCTGTAAAACTTATTAACTTTATTAGACCTGACCCTTGAGCACATTCAGTTTTTTGAGAGTTATGCTTAGCTGATAATATTCTAAGCTTTGATCTTTTTTGCATATTAGAAAAAATTCAATGTAGACCTGAATACCCAACTACTTTACCTGATGCCAAACCCAAGAATCAGCAATTTGTTTAAATCCTTAAGAAAACATTGAGAAATAGCATTTTTGAACAGTGCTGTATAAACAACACTAAAGGATATGGTTTATGGTTGAGTTAGGGGATTTCCATGAGTAATTTTGATTACATACATTTCTTTGACTCATAGACCAACTTTATGCACTAATTCCTTAAAATGATGCCGTTGGCTTCTCTGCAGTACATCTTATCACCTGCTATGCATGTTTTGCTGATCTAGAGGGAACAGCATACTTTATGATGGAAAAAAAAAAGGCAACCATTCTGACCTTGCCATCAAATGTGCTTTACAGATTTTTGGAGCATAAAGTGAAGCATAGTGACCTAATATGATTATAGCGAGAATAAAACTTCAAAGGAAAATTTTTAGGAGTGCAGAAAGTGGCAACAATAATTAAGTACCTGGATCTTACTATTTATTGTGCCCCTGTGGGAAAAGCTCATCTCAATTCACTTTATATTTAATATGCGTTAACATCTCAAGGGTACTAAATACTGTAAATCATCATTGCAATGGGTACCTCTTAGGGCAGAGGCTAATCTAAATTTTATCATTGCTTAGCAAACTCTTTATGGGGAGTGGAGATGATGATAAAAACAAAATGGAACAAATACTTGAGGAAATAATTTTTTTCAAGTGCACTCATGTTTGCTAGAAAAAATATGTTTAACTGTAGACAATGAACAGTGGCTAATTAAAACCATTACTTTATTTTTTAAATTTATTTTTGAAGACTAAGGCTATGAGGCAATATTTTGTATCCAATTAGTTAAAAGTAATAAAAACATAATATGATAACACTTGCTTTTATAATATATATAAGGTTACTAAATTAGTAAATGAGAAATCTGTTCTAGATATAAACTTTCATGATATCTTTGTGACTAAGATAAAGACCTATGTTATGGATGATAAAATTGTTCGTGAATTTTAGCTCATTTACAGACTAGTCCTAATTAGTGGGTTCCTATTATCTCATAAGGAAGTCTACAGTGACTGGTCTTTCAGCCCTGTTCAAAGGCACATGGTTTCTAACCTGTCTAAAATATTTATTAATTCTTTCTGCAAGGGCATGAATGACATTGATGGCATATTGGCCCAGTTTACATAAGCTGCAAAAATGCAGTCACCTCTGTTTTTCAACTATATTGTAAGTTTAACAATTATTTATAAATCAAATTACTTTTAAAAATGTGCTGCACATAAGCAATAATATAAATGAGATCTTGGGTCTTAAATGTACCAAATAAAATTAGTATTAATACACATTAATGTAGATTTTATTAAAGTAAAAGGAAAGTTCATCCATATAATGTCACATAAATTTGTGTGTATACTACCTTTTAGAAAATTTTAACCTAGACAAATTCTTCAAAGGGAATGAAGATGAAGGAACATTTTTGAGAAATATAGTGCAAGCTGAGTGCAGTGGCTTATGCCTATAATCCCAGTACTTTGGGAGGCCAAAATGGGAAAATCACTTGAGCACAGGAGTTTGAAACCAGGCTGGGCAATATGGTGAAACCCTATCTCTACAAAAAATAAAATGTTATCCTGGCATGGTGGCTCATGCCTGTAGTACCAGCTACTTGGGAGGCTGAGGTGGGAGGATTGCTTGAGCTCAGGAGGTTGAGGCTGCAGGAGGCTGGGATTATGCCACTGCACTCCAGCCTAGGCAACAGAAGGAAACTCTGTCCCCACCACTCTACCCCAAAGGAGAAATGTCGTGCAGAATAAAGACAGCAGTACTGAAGACACATAAGTAAGCTCTAAATGAGGTAACTGGAATGATTATGTGGAAATTTATATGTTTTTAAACTCAAGATTCTGACCACTTGTCTCTTATCAGTCTCTTCATAGCACTTTCATTAATCTTTAACTGGGTAGGATTACTTTTTCTTGTAGGTTATCATATTACCATTTTCATCTTCTTCTCCCTGTGTTTGATAAAATTTTGCCATTTGCTTAGATGTTTGCTTATGTGTTTGTCTTGCTGCCATATACAGCATGTCTAGGATAACAATGAAAGAGACAGATTAGGCCTCAGCTCTCATGGAATTTGTAGTCTAGCTAGCGAATGGATAAGAAAACAAACTTCTAGCACCCCGTGATAAGTGCAATGTTAGTGAGAATACAGGAAACTTACAAAAGAAAACAACACACCCTACAATTGGTTAATCAGAGATTTCTAGTGGATAGAGCTTCAAATCTGGAAAAGTGAACCAAAAAAAGTTTTTTAAGTGTGTGTGTGTGTGTGTGTGTGTGTGTGTGTTCTTGCATGTATGGTGGCAGGAATATAGTGATATAACAGGAATGCAGAAAAACAATGAGTGAATAATTAACATCATAGTATGAGGGCAAGGAGAGCACTGGAAGTTTGCAGTGATAGGAAGCCACCACCGAAGGGGAAAATGTACACTTAAAAAAGGCATCTGGAAGAATGATGATACCCTTCTTCTCACAATTTGGCTAAGAACTAGCCTCAGAAATTATAAAACATAAGAATATTGAGTTTTTAGTAGAGATGGGGTTTCACCATGTTGGGCAGGCTGGTCTTGAACACTTGTATGGTCCCAGCTATTCAGGAGGCTGAGGCAGGAGAATCACTTATACCCGGGAGTCGAAGGTTTCAGTGAGCTGAGATCACACCCCTGCACTCCAGCATGGGCAACAGAGTGAGATCAGTGTCAAAAAAAAAAAAGAAAGAAAAAGAAAAGAAAAGTAAGAATATTGGGAATGCAAAGTTAGCAAGAAAAATATCACACAAGGAGGGTTGTTTTCTAGATTTTGCTCTTTTACTATTTTCTTGGTGAGCCTTGGGGATTATTATATCATCTTTAATACACAGTGAAATTTAATGCTCTCTGTATGCTTAATGAAATATGATGTGCCAACATAAAGGCAACTTATGTGAAAGAAAACATAAATTTGAGCCTGTTTCCCTTATATCTCTAAGTAATGGCTCATCCTCCATGTTACCAATTCATAATGTTGTGGCTTATCTATGTTGCCTTCTCTAGCCCAGCCACAGCCACACCCACTTCTATGTTATTCTTTGTACATTTACCTCTCAATATTTTTTCAAACTAATCTTTTTTAACCCATCTAAATATATGTACAGTCTTTGAATTTATAAGGCTTTTCTAAATATACTGCTAAAGCCAGCCAGAAACCACAAGAGAAAAGATCAGCTACTAAAAAAGCAGTAACTCAAAGTGCAGAAGTTTTCTACTGCACAAACTAAACATGCTGTCATGTAAAATGCAAAATAGTCAATAAAGCTGAAGCTGTGGGCATACTAATTTGAAATCACATTCCACATACCCAGGAAGTTAAACCAGGTTAAATCCACACCCAGCAAAACATAATGTATGAAGCAAAAATATTTCAAGCTAGTAAGAGAAAATAATGATTACCTTAAAAGGAATGAGAAATAGAATAATTGAAGACTTTTCATTGACAAAAATAGAAGCTAGAAGACAATGATATAGTAATGAGAAAATAATTATCAATTTAAAATTTTATACCTAGCTAAGGTGACACTTCATGGTGAGGGCAAAGTAAATCAACTTTTACACATACAATAACTGAAAGAATTATTCAACAAGAATACAATTGATGCCAGGGGAATATATGGTTTATAAGAAATAATGATGAGTACAAAAATGACAAACTATGTCAATATACCAATTTAACTATTGTTTATCTAAAATAACTAATTTTTATTTTTATAAAACAAATCTAAACTAAAACTCTAGACCAGTGCTTCTCAAAGTATGATCATTTGATCTGTACCTGTGGATGAATTACTTGTTAGTGATCTGCAATACTTAGAGAAATGGAGAATAATTGTGTAAAACGTTTTTAGACATTTGACTTTGCCTCAATGTCATTGATTGAGGACAAAACAAATTTTTACTACTGATAGTTTGAGATGTGTGTTTCCTGGTGGTAATAGCAAAATAAGAAGATGGATTCAAGGAGTAATTCAATGAGTAGTCTTATAGTACTTAAAGGCAAAGAAAAAATAGAACAAATGGGGATTTGTTAGAAAGTCTAGAGGTAAATACTTTTGCTAAACACTGAAAGAATAGAAACAGAGAAAAGACAATGGAAGCAAGTGCAAATATGTCAGTGCTTTCAGTAAAAGTAAACAGATTATTCTCATCAATTAAATGACATAAATTATTACATCAGATAAAAAGACAAAGTCCAGACATGTACTGTTTTCAGGAGTTTCATCTAAGTCAAAACTAGTCAGAAAGGTTGAAATTAAGGTGAAAACCAATGAAGCAGAAATCTACTACCACTGGAGATTTGGAAGAAATCCCATTTGGCAATATTTATTTATTTATTTTGTCAAAAGTTTTTTTTTTCCAGGAGTCCTTCATTCTCTTGTCCCAATATCTGGACAGGTTGTTGTGTATACCCAGGTACAGTGGTTCTTTAGATATCATTTGTTCTCTTTTTGTTGAAACAGTTTTTATTTTTTCAATCATACCCTTCTCCTTTTCTTTTTACTCCCTCAGTTGACTGGGGTATATCACTCAGTAGTGGATCAAAGGAGCATACAAGGGAAATAAAACTTTAAGATCTCACCTTTTTGAATATGTCTTTTTTCTATCCATACTCCTCCCTAATTACTAACTCAATAATTATATACTAAAAGTCATTTTCCCTCAGATTTTGAGGGTGTATCGCTATTGTGTTCTTTTTTTCACTAAAATGTCTTGATAGTGTTCCTTTTTTCATCTCTTGGGCTAGGTGCTTGATAGCCTTTCCTATTTGCAAACTAATGAACTTCAGTTCTAAAAAAAGTCTTTATTGTTTTTTCATCTCTTCTCCCTTTTTATTTTCTTTTGGGTACTCCTAGTAGTTTATTTCATGTTATACTTCCATAATTGAACCTTTTTCTTATTTTTTCCCTTCTTTTATTTCCATCAACCTCTTTTATTTCTGTGTTTTAAGATGCTCTCTTATATTTATTTAGTTAGTAAAAAATTGATTTGTCGATTTTTAGTGCATCTGGATTTTTATGTCATAAAATATGTTTTATTTTGAGGTTATTAATTTCAGGCTTTGTTTTTTTTTCTTTTATCCCCTGAACACATTTTCTCATTTTCTTCTGGGGTTTTTTCTCTGTGCCTTTCTTATTGGGAGATCTTTATACTGCTTGACTTAAATTCTCCAATGTATAAATCCTCCCTATCATATTTGAAGAAGACTAAATGCAGAGTGGGGATGTGGGAAGCTAGCTGATTCTAGTCACATTTTCTCATCATCTATTTTCACTACAGGGCCTTTGTGGTATTAGATTGGCTCTCCTTACTGTCCTGTACAAGCTCTGAGATTTCAGTTTGCTCAGTTCTTTTACATTGTCTCTTGATGGTTTGCAAATCAAAACTTAGCTTTCATCTCAATTGTTTAATATTGTTAACTCTCAGCTGGATATTTTCTTCTGAAAGGCACTTCACGCTGCAAATATATCTTAATGAAATCATCCAATCCCCCGAGAAACCAGCCTTACTCTCTTTTGGTCTTCGTTTCTCTAAATGGCATTAGTTTTGAGTTTATCCTTGATACCTCTTTATATTTAATCAAATCAACAAGGTCTCAGTCAATTGTTTTTCTCGGTAGGATCTCTTGGAATTGTCCCTTCCATTCTGTCCTGGTCACTACCATACATTCTGCCAACTTTACCTCTTTTCTAAACTAATGTATTCTCCATGCTCCCTTATTCAAGACCAATTCATGCCTTGCTACCTGACTAATTGCTCCAAAGCGCAACCATGATGGTCTTACTTAGCTGCTCAAAAATTTCCATGACTCCTTGTTTGATAAATTAAAGCCAAATTTCTTAACTTGGAATTTAATATCTTCCACATTCTAGTTCTAAGTCAGCTTTTCAGCATCATTTCCTATTGTTTCATGTCACATTTTCTATACATCACAGTAAAAGGAATGAACTAATGTTCTCATATCCATCCTTGCTTTATCAACTCTGTGCCTTTGCATGTGATAAATTGGCCTCCAATGCCTTCTCTAATACCCCGAGACCCTGCATATTTAAACCACACCTGCATTTTAAGATAAATAACAAATTATACTTCTTTATCAAGTAATCTCATCTCTATCGAGGTACTTGTTGTTCATTTCTAACTAGACTCACTGTTGCTGAGGGCCAGTTGAGTAATGGATTTACTTTGTACTCACAAAACATCTAATATAACATCTTTCTAACTGAGGGCCTTCAATATTTTTTGAAGTATGAAAATGCAGGATATCTGCATAATATACTTACTTAAAAATTAATCATGGAATTATTTATCTGTTGAATATATGTGGGTCTTCTCACCCTGGTAAGATACTTTAGGATATAATGCATGCCATTTACATTCTTTGTGTACCTCTACCATAGCTTGCATAGTGCCTTGCATACATAGTGGTCCTTTGGGTAAAATAGCAATATATACAGCATATAAGTAATTGTCCTTCTATGATGCCTTTGAAAATGTCAGTTTGAAAAACTGGGGGAAAATTTACATAGGAGAAGCATTTTCTTTCCTCTCCTCAAGATAGAGTCAGTTGCCACCCCTTAAAATAGTCTAATTATTTTACTGGAGACCTAGTTATAAAACTACTTGCCGTTGCACTAGAAATAGAATTCTGGTGACACTTAATGAGATTTTTCAAGTTCACATTACTTATTCTGCAGACTTCTTCATTTGAGTAGATTATTTAATATTTTATTTGTTTTATTATTCACATTTTGGGGGTAAAATATTTCCATTCACATTCAAAGTTGGTTGAATTATATGCCAAAGTTTGAGTGTATAGAACTTTCTCCCAGTCTTGCTATTTCCAGAGTGCAGCTGCCTAATGTATCTGTAATTCACATCCCTGGAGCAGGTTTTCTGCTGCTGCCCAAGAAGTAAAACTTTGTCCTACCTTAGAATGCAAGTTAACATTTCATTACCTGTTTAATAACAATTTCTTTTTTCCCGTTTTTCCATCTCTTTGTCTGAATGAGCTTCTGACACTGTCTGCACCAAAAGTAACTATACTCCATTAAAAACTTTTTCATGGTTATATTGTACTATATATTTTTGAATATGTTAAAATGTATCCTGGCATTTTGGGAGATACTTTTCTATTACATTTGTCACTGGCATTTTACATAATAAAGGTGGATAAAATTAATCTTTTTCCACTCATGGAATGTAGTTCCAGCAATCTTTCCCCACTCTGTACTTTCCTTCTTCTTTTCTTGTTACCTACCCACAGACCACTAAAAGTCCTTTAATTACAGGAATTCTTATCTATTTATCTCCAAATCAGTCATTTATTCATTGAGCTCTCATGCTATGTTTAATACCATGCTGAGATTTGTGGCATGTATAGACACATTTAAACCATGAAACTTCCTTTGCAGACATAATACTCATAAAACCTTTAGATAATAATTAAATCATAAACTTGGTGTTAATAACCATGAATGTAAGAACTTAGAGAACAAAGAAGTGAACACGGGAGGAACAGTAGGAGAAAAAGTTATAAAAAGGTGGAATTTGAGTTGGATAAAATAACTCATAGAGAGATTAAAAGGGTGGTTATGTTTGAGACTTGAGGGTGGTGAAGTATCAGTGAAGAAAGTAGCCCTTTGGGCAGTCATTATGTCTGTAAAGGTGGAGTGTGGGGATATGCGGGTTAGACCAGGCTTGATAGAAGTGACAACAGGGTCCATGTAAGCATTCAGGTTTTTTGTAGGAAAGTGGCATGACAAAAATGATGTTTAAACTCACTATTTCAGGCAAGACATAGAGGGGCTTATAGTGTATCATAAAAGATGAGGAACTCAAAGGATTACAAAGTAGTTAATTGCAAAGATCAAAATAAAGGTAACTGCAAGTAGAATGCTTTAAAGACAAACTGGGATCATAAACTAAGAGAAACTGGCTCAGAATGAAAAAAAGGAGAGGTTGGATTCAAGGGACAAAAGGAGAGACTTCAATGTTATCTTACATTCCTGTAACAAACCCCCAGTATGTTTGACTTTCAATGCATCTTGCTCAAGTGCAGTTATCTTGCTGGGGCCACTAGGTGGTGATCTTTGTTAGTTGGTAACTTTGTAATTTTTTAAAAAAATTGTGAGTTCAGCAATTGCTTGTTTTTGTTTCATATAATCCTTGATATGTAACATTCATACCTATGGATATACGTTCATTAATGTTTTCCTTTCTCTATTTTTTTTTTTTTTTTGATTTGTACTCTCAAGTAAGATGAAGGGATTGGTTAAAAAAATGTAGATCTTAGTTCTCATGCTTGTTTGGCTCCTTGGCATTTCCCAATCCTGGGTACTGCTCTATGGGAGAGCAAAGCAGGAAAGGGCATCTATTACATAGCTGGCATTTATTGGCATCATTTGCTAGAGGTTTCCACACTAACACCCGTGTTGGCCACGATGAGGAAAATGGGGGATGGGGCATAGGCAGTTTGGCTGAAGGATCATTCTCCTGCCATCACCTTGTTCCTGTTGTCCTCAACCTTCATTGCTTCTACTTGCCCTAGAGCTTCATCTTCTGCTTCTCATTATGCTGGAGTTCATATGCTAAGCCAATGGTTACTTCCTCCAAGTTGAAGAAAGACTGCTACCTGGCAGATAAAAAAAGAATACAACTTGCTAAAGGCCTCATACCTAGCAGTCACTGCCAATGCTTGTTGAACGAGTGATTCAGTGATGAATGAATGAATCAGCATCATTAATCCAGTGGACGGAAGAGATGTCTTGGTCCCAGAATGCTGAATGGATGTTTCCATGGAAATCTTTTAAAACGTGTAGTGTGCTGTTTAGTATTATGAGAGCAGGTGTGTAAGGCTTACCTGATTTCTTAGACCCTGCTTGCATAGAAACCTAACCACCATGGCTAACATTGCTCCATGGGGAAATGCTTCCTGAGTTCCAAACATTCAACTTATTAGTGAACTTTTGTTAACCTGTGACTTTATAACAAGTTCTTATTAAATGAAATAATAGCACAGTTCATAAAAGTCACTTTTGAAGTGCTTAGTCACAGTAACATGTAATTAACAGTAAAGGCTTAAAGTGCAAACAGGGGTCTTATCTATCCAAACACTTTTTTAATGCCAAGTTTCCTGATAATCTTTAATAAACCATTGCAATTGTAACAACAATTACAATTTCAGTAGCTTCTGTAAGTCTGAAGACTCCTCCTTAATTTATTTCCAACATTTCCCTGTAGAGAAGAAATTCTGGGCACCTAGCTACAGCTATACATTTGTTACCTGTTCGGAAAATTAGGTTGTCAATTCACTCTTTAGTAGAAGAAAGGAAGGTTATTTCCTTTCCTCCCAATAGCTATATTTTAATGAATTTTTTATTTTACTGATTTATTCTTGACTGCTTTTTCCTTTCCATTTGACCTTTTGGACCAATCAGGGCTTTTAGCCAAGGATCAAAGGAATTTGAGTCCTGGCTTAGGCAAATCCCAGACTCATTTCTTTTACCTTATTTCCCTGTCTTATCTCTATCTGAAAGATAATCATCACATAATATTAATCATTTGGAACGCTGACCTCTGATATAGTGAGTCTGTGAAACAAAATTTCTGTATAGCAAGTCAGTATACTTTAATGTCACTATGTCTTAAAATAGTAATTTCCTTCTATATATTTATTTTTTGTTGAAGTGAAATTCACATAACCTAAAATTCATCATCTTAACCATTTTAAAGTGTACAATTTAGGGATTTCCAGTGCATTCACAATGATGTCAATCATCATCACTCTGATTGCAGAATATTTTCATCACCCCATAGAGAAACTCTGTGTTCATTAGCAGGTACTCCCCATTTCTCCCTCCTTCCAGCTTCTGACAACCACCAATTGACTTTTTGTTTCAATGAATTTTCCTATTCTGGACATTTCATATATGTGGCTTTTGCAATATATGACAATATGCAGCTTTTTGTATCTGGCTTCTTTTACTTAATGGAATGTATTCAAGGTTCATTTGTGTTGTAACATTAATGATATTTTATTCCTTTTATGGCTGAATAATATTCCATTGAGGGTATGTACCTTATTATTCATATTTATTCATTCATTGATAAACATTTGGGGTTGTTTCTACTTTTTTGGCTCTTATGAATAATCCTGCTGTGAACTTTAGTGTAAGATTAGTTTGAACATCTGTTTTCAAGTCTCTTGGGCATATACATAGAAGAGCAATTGCCGAGTCACATGATGATTCTCTAACTTTTTAAGCAATCTACTTTTATTTTTACATAAATACTGGTTATCCTTCTGAAAGTTATTAGTTAGGATTTTTTAATGGAACCAGTAAATACTACAGGCGCATGATGCATTGGGCTGGAATACAATTTATTAGCTCCTATCTCTTTAATCAATAGTTGAGGCACAAAGACAGTTATTTAGAATTTGAAGATATAAAATGGCATTTCTTCAATCAAAATTACTGAACTATACCTCTCCTATTCTGTACTTTCATTCAACAAATATTCACTGGGTTCCAGCAGTGCATTAAGCACTATTTAGGAAATGTGAATACAGATGAAAAGACAAAACAAATTCTACGCTAATGAAACGACATTTAAGAAAGCCAAGAAATAATTTCAGATATGCAAAAGTGCTATGGAGAAAATGATGCAGGGAATTCAAATGGAGTCTATCACAGACTGTAAGGACAAGGCTTCTCAAAATTTAGTGTGCATGACAATCATCTGGGGATGTTGTTAAAATGCAGATTCAAATTCAGCAAGTCTTGGGTGGAGCGTGAAATTCTGTCTTTCCAACAAATTCCCAGGTGATGCCACGCTGCTATGAATGGGCAGAGAAAGCCTGACTGAACTAGTGACTTTTCAGTGAAGACATGAATGTGGAATGTGCATCAGGAGCCATCCAAGTCAAAATCTAGAAAAAGAAAATTCCATGGAGAGAAAGAAGCTTTTGTAAATGTTGCATGGAGGGAGAAGTCTTGGTTATCCGAGAAATGTGATGTGGAATAGCAGCCCATCTTCCTCCCTGAAACATAGGGGTTCTATAAACACAGAACGAACTAGAAAGCATTTGACTCCCTGTTATACCAGTCACAGCCTATTCTCCACCAACAAATATAAGAATTTGTTCCTAGACCCAGGTGCACCTTTGCATCAACTCCCTTTATCTTATTGAATATATTTTTGCAAAAAAATCCTCTTCTCTCAATACCATTCACTGCAGCTCTAGTTTCTTCTTAACCTTTGGTTTCTTTCTTTCTTTTTTTTTTTTGTATCTTTTCTGTTTTACTTAATATTGTAAACATTTCCAATGTAATTAACTATTCTGAACCATGACTTTATATGGAGGTATCAAGCTATGTTTAGAAATTCCTGGATTTATATAGTTTCCACTATTTAAATTCCTTTTGAGAGACCTATTTTAAACAAGACTGTGATAAATTTTATTGTATATAAACACAATGCCACATCTCTGATTAATTCTTTAAATAGATTTAAAAATATATAATAATTGTATTTTGATAAATAAAATTTCCCTCTAGAAAAATTGTTCATCTTTTTACATTCACACTATCAGTGAATAGTCCTCATTTTGCCCCATATTAACTTGTTAGTGTAATCATTTTCTTTAACTTTTTAATGAGATACAATTCACATACAATAAAATTCACTCTTTTAAAGTATATAATTCAGTGTTTTTTAATGTATATTCAAAATATTGTGCATATGATTTGGTTAATTCATTAAATTTATTTTGTTTAAGCTCTCATTTCATTTTTCTTATTGTTTCTCTTAGATTTTCTATGTAGATTTTTTGTATCATTTACAATTAATAATTGCATATTTTAAAATTAATTTTAATTCATATCTATCTTTCTCGACCTATTGCATTGGCTGGATACATGTTTTTCTCAATTATTGCTAATACTATTTTTCTGTATAATGAAGAGTTTAGGAGTATTTGTTTTCAAGTCAGACTCATCTGGATTTAATATATCACTTCCTATATGTAGCATGAAGCAAATTACTTATCATTGTTGAGTTTCAGCTTTTTTTCTAGTTGGTAAAAATGGGAAGCATTAATAAATAGATTTATTGAAGAATATAAAAAATAAAATGCTTAGTAAAGTGCTCAATGTATGGTAGATATTGATTCATTTTTTATTGACTCTCTAAAGATCAGTGCTGCTCAGGAAATAAAAACAGGTAAAGATGATCCACAATAAAATACTTGTGCTAACATTAAATTATGCTCATATAAATACTGTTGTCATTGAAAGTTTTTTGTAGAAATCCTTGAGCTAGACTTCTCTACACAAATAATTATTTTATTATGCTTCCTACCTATAACAATTGATCCCATTTATGCCAGCCCAGAAATCAAACGATTTGTGTCATTACAAACCTCCAGAGAATCTACATTCTCCCTTGGATAACTCACAGATGTGCCTGTCAGTGCTTATAGCCATAAATTCTTAATCTCAAAATTAAATACCTCCTACTGTACCTTTGCACTTTTCTCTTTCCTCTTGTAATCTTTCATAATATGCAACTATTGAATTTGTTTTTGTCAGAGGAAGAGTGTTAGACACTACTAATCATGTCTAAATTCTTTAGATACACCTCATTTATTACATTCAAAATAGTGAGAATGCCCTGAACAATTGTGTATGGGTGCAGGACTTATATAGGGGGCAAAAATGGTACCACAAAGCCTTAAAATTAATTTCCCCATTAGGAAAAGATGCCAGCAGGTAGTCAACTGATCAAAGGAAATGGTTTTAGCTTTTTATGATGCAGGCACAATCAGCTCATTATTTTTTATGTATAACTGAATAGAAATGTTTTATTGAAGAGCTTAATAAAAACCTTGAAGAAAAAATTTCATAATTTTTGAATTTGCAAACATTTTACAGATCTGAATGTATTTGAAATGGAGGAAATAAATAATTCAATAGTAAGTTTTAGTGTCTTCTAAATGTTGAAAAATATTTTTCTTTGTTAGACTGATTATCAGTAGTGGTATGGAATGATGATTCAGAGACAGGGTGAGTGAGATGTCTATTCTTGTCCCTAGTCAAGACAGTGACTGAAAAAATTGCTTGAGGCCATAACTTTGGCATGCCATGGGTTAAATAAAGGTCAACTCCAAGAGAAAAATAAAAATCAGTTGATCTTTTGGTGTTAAAAGGGCAAAATAGTTATCATTTTGATGCTTTTAGTGCTCTTATAATTCAAGGATTTTGGATTTCTTTTTCCTTCAACTAAGAATTTTCAGGCCAGTGGTGTCCACAATGTATACGAGTGCCTTGGGGCATTTTGAAAGCAAAGAGAAGGAAATTTACCATATTTTAAAGCAACGTTCTTGCCTATACAGACTCTTGCATGATATTTAATAACTCAATGATATGGCTAGCCCACAGGGCTGAGAGTGCTTTTTACATTTAATCAGTAGCTATTTGGAACATAGGTTTCTAGAGAACTGGCTTCTAATCTTATCTTTGGCACACTGTTTATTTATGTAAAAGATATCTAAATACAGATTTGTGATTACTTTTCAATATTTCTTCTAACTTATTTTTCTTTGTTAGGGAAAGGGTTAAAGATTGTGGAAGCAGTTTATAAGTCAAAAATAGTTCAAGAACTCCACATCCCTGTGAGTTTTAATTTTGGCTCCATCACATTCTTAGATAGGATAAGAGGGGTTCCTCCTTGTCATGGTCATTGAAAGAATTGCCTATCATGATACTATCACATGATAAAAACTCATTAAAGTCAACTTGTATTTGGGTTATTAATATTCATGTTCTGTATCTTCTGCTAAGAAAATATTGTAAGCAGAAAAAATCACAAAGAGGTCCATCGTATTGTCTGGTTAATTCTGACACTTACAACAGCTGTGTAATAAATGCCAGCATCTGCTGCATGGTGAAGTGTTGTATGGATGGTATAGACACTGGGGACATTTTGCTCATTAGCTGGAGACTTTCTTGGATTCCATGTGTAATTCAGGTAATTCTCCAAAAGCAATCTTATTTAGTCAAGAGGATTAAATGAGAAGTAGGTAGGAGACCTCTTAATAATTTCCATGACAAATCAGACTCAATAGGTTGCCACCATAATTAATTTATTTGTAGGTCCAACATAGTGGGCAACATTTTGGTTTATCTTTGTTGGACCCAGTCACGAAGCACAGACTCTTTCAAAGATGGCATATTCTCCAGATTAAATGGGAGGAATCCTCTTTTTCTCTTTATTTTTTGGTTAAAAGATGTTATTACATTTGTTTGCAGAGATTGAAAGAAAAAAAACAACTATTGTGAAATAAAATTCTTTTCTTTCCTTTCAAGAAAAGCCTCTTTTATTAGAATATAAAAATGAGTGATCTTCCCATTAAGAATTGACTCTTTACTGTAGAAAACGTCTTCCTATGACTAGTAATAAGTGACTGAAAATAAAGCTTATTTCAGATCATGCCAGACAAAGCAGGGAGCCTGATTTAAAGAATCAGTAGACCCTTCCAGTGAGAATCAGCCCAAAATTCTGAACATTTTGGGGACATGTGCTCTTATTTGCTCATTCACAGAATAGTAGCTCTATTATTTTTAGAGTCATAAGGGGCCTTACAGGCACTGTGCACTGAAGATGGTCAGTAAATGTTTGCTGAATAAATGCATGAATGTATTTTAATGTTGCTCTCATTGTAAAAATCCTTTCTATCTTTTATATACTACAGAGAGTCATTTAGCCTGTGCTTGAACATTTCAACTTACTGAAAGCTTACAAAACTCTGGGGCAGCCTTTTTCATTGGTGTAACACTCTAATTATTAGATATTCTCTTTTTTTTGAACCGAATTTTATCACCATGTAATTTCCACCCTCAGGTTTTAGTTTGGTTTTATGGGGAAACATTAAAATAAATCTACTTCTCCTTCACATGAAAGTTCATCACATATTTCAAGACAGCTATCATGTCCCCCATATAATTCTTTTCTTTGCCAAGCTAAACTACCATTTTTAAGATGATAGTGTTTCTAGTTCCCTAACCATTTTTATTCTTCTTTTCCATTCTATGTCTCTAACAATTATTTTACCATCTACTATGTAATGAGTAAATTTTGAGCCAGGAACTGTGATAAACACTTTATATACGTTATTTTATTTAAATCTTCACACTAACCATGTAAACTATGTTCTACCTAGTGAAAATACTGTGTCAAGTTCACCTAGTTAAGAGGCATGATTTGGATTCACACCAGCTCTAAATAACCACAAAGCCATGTACAAGTAACTTACCCTTTCTGTACTTCAGGTTCCTCATCAGAAAAATGGGGAATTACAATTATCCTTACCCCCTAGACTGTAGAGAGGAGTAATGAGCTAATATTTGTTAAGCACTTATAAAAGCATCTGGCATATAAAAAGCACTGTAAGTGTTTGTGAAGCAAGCAAGCTGGTTTATGCTTTCATTCTGTATTATATTCTCTCTCTATACTGTTTCTTTTTAAAGTGGGTGTGATATGCTGAATAATGGTCCCCCAAATATGTCCCTGTACTAATCCCTGGAACTTGTGGATGTTACAATAGACGACAAAAGAAACTTGCATATGTGATTAAGTTAAGGATCTTGAGATGGGAGATTTTTATGGGATTATCTTTGGTGAACCCAAAGCAATCACACAGTCCTTATAAGAGAAATGAAGAAATCAGAGTTAAAGAGAAGGACATGTTACCATGGAACCAGAGGTTGGAGTGACACACTTTGAAGATGGAGGAAGGGGCCACAAGCCAAAGAATATAGGCAGCTTCTAGAATCTGAAAAAAAGCAAGAAAATGGATTATCCCCTAAAGCCTCCTAAAAGAGCCAGCTCTTTCCTGCTAACATCTTGACTTTAGATCAGGGAAACTACTTTCAGACTTCTCTACAACAGAACTATAAGAGAAAAAAAATGTGCATGGTTTGAAGCCACAAAGTTTTTGGTAAGTTTTTTTAGAAGCAGCCACAGGAAATGAATGTAGTTTGTATCCAAAACTGTCTGAAAGTTTGCATTAGAGATAACTGAGGTCTAAAGAGCCTGAATTACTTCTGTGATGAGTATCATAGGCTCTGTGTTCTCAGTCAAAATATAGAAAAATACATCTTACATTCGGAAGGTTCCACTTTGCATGTGGTATCACTAACAGCTTTAAAAAAGAGAGGTTTAATTAACAAAGGACCATACTACTGACATTAGATCTGCCTTACTTTTCTTGGCTATCCCTGATGCTCATGACAGTCAGTGTGTGGGGAAATTTTTCTCTTGTGATGTCTTTGTCTTTGTTCTCTGTCAAATGTCCTCCCTCTCCATTACTTGGGGGGAGGGTCTCCTTTGGTTCTCTGAGAGTGAGATGTTTCAATGTCCCTTCCTAGCTGTTGTCTTTCTTTGAACCCTTCACATTTTTGTCATCCTTCTTTGCATACTTCAGTTGCATTTCTTGGATGCTGCTTTTGTGAAGCATCCATTGTATCTAGGTGGCAGAAGAAAGGTCTTTTACCAAGATCTGCTTACTCAGATTTGCATGCCATAGGGACCTGCAACTCTTCATCTTTTGGAAGTGTGAGATGGGGGTGTGCAGAAACTCTCCATCTCCTTTGGAATGTCACCCTCCACAGCACCCAGACCATCTGTCGAATTTACAGAGAATTGCTGCTTTTAGAAAAACAGAATCCCCCTTACACTTGCCCTTTGCAAATTGTCATGGGCTTACATACATCTACTGATTTATCCTAAATTCTCACCTTTGTTGTTTATTTTGTTTTATTTTTGTTTTAGAGGTTGCACAAAACACTGTTTGGATGCATTCACTGGGACTTTGATCAACTGAAATCTCCAAATCTATTTCCTATGACTTAATGATAAGCCTGGATATTTTCTACCTTACATCCATTTAAATTTTGAACCCAAATGAAATATTGTGTGTTTTTTGCTTAAGTGGGTTTGGCCCATTATTCTAGCCTATCATACTATTAATAATAATAATAACTTCTTGAGTGTCTACTATGTGTCCAGCACTGTTTGGGGTTTAAAGTATTAAACTGCTATTAATAATGGTTAAGAAATTATATTGTTAGAGCAATATATTTATCAAGATAATAAGAATTTTGTTTTTAAATGTGTTTTTATTTTTCCCGACTTACTTTTTTCTCCCTTATTTGGATAGCATCCGTTCTATGTATTTCTCTAAGTCCTGTTAAATATGTTGAACAACTAATGATGAATGAAAGGTTCTGTGTCCATCAATAGCAGTATCACTTCAGGTGACTTTCCAAAACTTGTGTCCGTTTGTCTACAAAGGGCCTTAAAAGATAGAAATCTGAGACCTGAGAGTTATTTTCAGTATATCCATAAGTGAACATTTTGGGAAAGATTAAGTTTATGTTGAATTATTAATCAGCTGTCTTTGGCAATGGCAACTTCAGCAACTTTGAACCTAACTAATAATTGAGCTCACACAGATTTATTTTATCAGTGAACACATTATAAGAATCTTAGTAAAAAAGCTTTGCTGAAATTAATATTTACTTATGCTGTATTATAATCCTCCTGACAATCACCTGGGGAAGATATATCACTAACTCCTTTTTATAGGATGCTGCACTCATTTCCTAGGGCTGCCATAACAAATGACCACAAACTGGGTGGCTTAAGACAACAGAAATTTATTCTCTCACAGTTCTGGAGGCCAGAATTCTCAAATCAAGTTGTCAGCAGGAGGGGTTCCTTCTTGAGGGTTTAGAGGGGGAATTTCATGCTTGCCTCCTAACACAACTCTGATCTCTGCTTTCATCATCACATGTGTTCTTTTCTTTCTCTGTTCATGTTCTCTGTGTCTCTTCTCTTTCTATAACACTAGTTATACTGAATTAAGGGCCCACCCTACTCTAATATAACTTCATCTTAATGTGTACCTTAATTACATTTGCAAAGACCCTTATTCCCAAATAAGGTCATATTTACAGGTACTAGGAGTTTGGACTTATTGTGGCAGTGGGGGGAGACATAGTTTAACTCAAAGAAATAGGGAAAAGGAAAAATCACTAAAGCGAGAGAAAGCACACATTCAGAATATGAACCGACGACTTTTGTCTTCATGCAGTACTCTCTTGACTCCAGCTCCCTATCTCCAAATGAATTCCACTTTATTTTTTATGAATTCATAGACCAGCTGTTTAATAATCAATCTGCTTTAGAATTTCATGAGGCCTAAAAATCAAGCCCACTAGTTCTTGGTTTCTAAAATCTATCTTTTCTTATTTTTAATAAGTTTTTCTTATCATTAACTTTGGTTCCTCAAATACTTCTTGTTTCCAAGCTCACATAATTAGTCTGGGTCTAGACATTTTAATTTATTTAGATTGGTTTGCTGATCCCTTATTACCTTCACTCCTCTATTGGGCTTCAGTTTCATTTTAATGATTTTTATGTATTCTAGCTTAAAGCATAATTTAGAGTGGTGTGGTTCTTTTTTTCTCTATATACATGCATTGCTCCTGGGCTACAGTTTGTCATAGAAAGCATTAGTGCCTGTCTAGAACCATCTTCCCTTTCCAGTCCTCTACTGTCTTCCAGTAGGAGGTTGACAATTCAATACTGGGCACCAATTGTCACATGCACAGCTGTAGTTAATCAGTTAGTCAAACAACCAATCAATAATTATGGAGTTTGTATTATGTGCCAGAGGCTGTACTAGATGGGGGGTTCAACTGATATAAGAAATAATGTACAATAAATTTTACTCTGAGGAGCTTATACTCTAGTTGAGGGGAGGGAATAGTAAACAGGAAATTAGCGTGTGATCATTGCTATGAAAATATTTGAACAAAGGCATTGCCTATATACAAGAGGAACACGTTACCCTACTTTGAAATAATTGTTAGTACCATACTTTTGTAATCAGTTATTTGCTCTCAAATAGCATTCCCTTATTATTCCAGATATTGTCTCTCTTCCTTTTGGAGGCACACACTCAGATTGTATGTCCTGTTATGTATAAGATGAAACTTGTCACATTGAGCATCCAATGTATGTTTTCACCTTATAATAATGTACAATGTGTGAATCAAATAAGAACGATATTTTTAAAATTTTTAAAAAGTAACTTCTTATTTTTTTCTTTTCAGAATCCTATCAATGATTTAGTTCCCTAGAGAAAATCAGAAAATAAAAGGTTGGTATGATAACTTATAAATGCTAAAACCAGAGTTTATCTAACAGAGTTGTTTAAAAATATAACTTACAGCATTAATTCTAAATTCCTTGAGGGTTGGGTCTGTTTATTCCAGTTACTTCACATTATTGTTATATAATGTCTTACCTGATATGGGAGTTTTTAGGGCCAGGAAAGAAACTGATGTTTTCCCAGATACTCTGAATGAGAATTTGGATGGCCATTAGCAAGACATTTAGGTCCTTATTTTACTTCAGTCCCTTTTAAGAGGTTACTTCGAGGACATCACTGTTCTTCAGTCAGTCTGCCATAGCTCAAGCCAGAAACTGAGTGTGGGAAATGCGATATCTATTGTGGTCTATTTTTCTGTGTGACAGTTGTTCCTATTTTGTGTTTGTTTCTCACTTAATGAGGATACAACTTTCATCCGGGGAGATGTACGGGTCACTTGTTAGTGCACTTAAATACACTAAGGCACTCCACCAGCTGGAAATTGTGACTTGTAGTTGAATTATTTTTGCACAGCGAATGGTTTTCCTTTTGACATATTTTAATATACTTGCACACTGAGAGCAAGAGTGGGTGAACAGAAAACAGACTGTTTTATTAACCCAGCAGTCACCTTTGAGGTTTGTACATGTCCATTTTTTTTTCTTGCCTTTGTACATAATCCCAAGAGACTGGTACCTGGCTTTGCTCAGAATAACAAAGTCAGGCACAAATCTCCAAACACAATTGTTAGCTGAATGCCAACTGTTTCTTCTCATCTTTTTTTTTTTTTTTTTAACTTGAACATTAAGAATTACCTCTTTATGGGTGAACCATAACCATTAAAAAATGAGTTTGTTTTCTATTTCAAATACTTCCCTTATCATTTACTAAATTTATTTTATAATATGTAATCTCAGGTGATAAAATATTATTTTTTATGTGTTTTACAGTGCTCTTTTTTTTTTCCAAATCCCCTAATAGTGAGAAGAAAAGAAGAGAAATATGTTACAAGCTTTAACTGGACTCCAATTTCAGCTGAAAGAACAATTAGGAGAAAAGGAGAGAAGACTTCAACACAGCCAGGAAATCAGTGCCCAGCAAACAGAGTTCCACATGCAGTTTTCATGCAAACCAATGTTTCATAGACTTGTCCCAGCAAGACCACAAATTTATTCAAGTCAATTACCATCCTTTACCAAGGTATGCATCTGTATATATATAAATAGCTACAATTTTTAAGTAAGAATAGTAACCATCTCTGAAAATCTGTATGTTTTAATTGTACTCAAAACTTGAAGAAAAAAATAAAAATAAAAACCCAGGGCCTCCTCCCAATTCCCAGTAAGTAGTTACAATTTACAGTAACTGGCCCATTTAACAGCATGGAAATAGACATAAAAGTACATACTTTGCCCTTTCCCACTATTATCATTATCATCTACATCATTGTCATGATAATACTATTACTTGATATTTTGGAGTACTTTATACTTTACAAAGAAGTTTTATATCATCTCATTTGGCTATTTGAACCAGTCATTGTGGTATGCCATAATGAAGATTATTAAGACTTTTAAAGCACAGAGAAGTGATGTAGTGTGTAGGAAGGACTTTTTTTTTTTTAAGTTAGAATTCTGGGGCTGGGTGTGGTGGCTCACGCCTGTAATCCCATCACTTTGGGTGGCCAAGGTGGGTGGATCACGAGGTCAGGAGATCGAGACCATCCTGGCCAACATGGTGAAACCCTGTCTCTACTAAAATAGAAGAAATTAGCCGGGCATGGTAACGCTCACCTGTAGTCCCAGCTACTTGGTAGGCTGAGGCAGGGGAATCGCCACTTGGGAGGCTGAAGCAGAGATTGCAGTAAGCTGAGATCGCACCACTGCACTCCAGCCTGGCGACAGAGTGAGACTCCATCTCAAAAAAAATAAATAAAAAAGAATTCTGAGTCTGCATTGCTATTTGTCTGATAGTAGGCCTAATGAAGCATTGCTTTGTGACTTATTCAATGTGAAAGGTAATAGTTATGCCAAAAGCTGGTTATGAAGTTTGACTGAAGATTACTTTTTGTAGAGGATCTATCACAGTGTGTGTAGGTAGAAAATGCATTGAATTGGAATTTTTGTACTGGGTAGGAGGTTAGCAGATAAATTTGAAGGCAAACACTTTAAGGATATAATCCTGTAGTTGGTGACTTATCCTAGGTAGCACATCTAGTAAGTGGCAGAAGCAAGACTGGAACCCATGTCTCATGCTCTCAGTGTATATCTAAAATTGAGTCTAATTTTAATACTATATTTTGAGCATCTACTTTTTACCAAGTTATCGAGCTGCATCTTAAAGGTACAGATATGAAAAAAGAGGCCTTGCTACAAGGGTTTTATAGTGTGAAATGGGAAATCAATGAAAGAAAAGCTATGTACCATTGGTGAGGTGTATAGTATTGTACATGGGTTTGGTGATGTCAAGGAAGGCTTTGTTATTTGTGGAGACATTCGAGTTGGGCCTACAAGTATTGCTACCTCTATTTTCAGGAAGTAGCTATATCAATAATACTTGCTTTATTTTTCTTATTTCTTTTTCTTAAAAATAAGACTATTTAATTGACCTTGAGTAAAATTTCAATAACAATGCTTATTGTTGTAAGTTGAGCTTTCAAATACCATTGCTTCTTAAAATAATCAGTATGTTCTGTCTATAATTATTTCTAACTTCATTACATTTTTCTTTATAGTGCTTACAGTTTTTTTCCCCAAGAAATATTTAAGCTGTTAGGGTTTTAATGAAAAGTTGTAGAATATTCTGAGTTCTAAAATCTTTGTTTTCTTTGGGTCCTCCTCATCATTGTTCTCACACCCTCATGATCAAAACAATACATTTTTAGCTCTTGGTAAGCAAGTGCTATGGGAAAGGCATTATGCTAATCACTTTACATATTCTAATTCTTCAATAATGTAGTACATTAGCTGGAAGCCATATTTGCAGATTTCGAACTGAGGATCAGAGATTTTAAGAACTTATCTCAAGATTGCATGACTAGCACCAGCATTACTGTTCTATGACAATGCTGGCTGTTCTTATTTGTCTGCTTTGTTGGGTTTCACCACATTCTCACTAGCTTTATTATTGAGAACTCTGATGATTTCCAAAAAGAATAACCCAATATAAAGTAGATTAAGTCACAGAGAGAATTTGTTGGCTGCTATTACCAGGAAAGAGAGTTGATATCACAGGTGACTAGAGCCAGAACTTCAAATATCACTAGAACAGCTCCATGTCTCACCTGTGCTTTCTCTGCATATTGTCTTTGTTCTCAGACCAGCCCCTCCTTGCAGCAAACAGTATAGGCTTCAGTCCCTCCAGGCTCACATCCTCACAGCTTGCTATCAGGGAAAATGAGTATTTAATGTTATTCAGTGCCAGTATGAACTCTTCTAGGGAACATTTGCCGGGTCACGTGTCTAGCCCTTGGCCTGGTCGTTATGACCAAGATGGTAAGTGCTATGCTGTTTTTTAAAGGTCACGTGTTCACTTTGATAGCTGTAGGGAGAGAGGAAGGGGATGGTCTGTTATTAGAATTGGGAGGCAAAAGGGGTTGTACAGACATGGCCTCCAAGTCATTGCATGAGCCAGGCAGTTATCTCAATTTGTGACTATTAACACAGGTCATTATGATGCCTGCTCTTATTGTCTTAGTTAAGTCTTCACCATTTAACACACTAGGTGATTAGATCTCTTAGATCACATCTGCAGGATGGAAAGCTTTGGACTCATTTTTTCCATTAAGGTAAACCGTCAAGTTTTTTTTTTTGGACACTTAAAGTTGGTTTGACCCAAATGTAGTCTCTATATCTTAAACATTACAAAAAAACCCTTAAGGTTGGAAATTCTGTTTCTGATGGGAACAGGATCAGCGTATGTATTTAAAAGAAAAATTAGCATGTGATAAACAGACTTCAGATTCTGCAAAAGTGATACATAGACAGACACCCTAGGCACATTTGGTCAACCTTGCCTTTGGCTAGCATTTTCCAACATCTCAGAGCTTGCTCAAAACTATGCAATGTGATAAGAATTACATTTCGCGCCTCAAAAAGCTGAGATTCTTGTCTGCAGTGACTTTTTGAAGGCACTGTCCACTTTAACTGTCTGAAGTTGGCCGGGCATGGTAGCTCATGCCTGTAATCCCAGCACTTTGGGAGGCCGAGGTGGGCGGATTACTTAGAGGTCAGGCATTGGAGACCAGCCTAGCCAACAGAGTGAAACCTAGTCTCTACTAAAAAAAAAATACCAAAATTAGCTGGGTGTAGTGGCACATACCTGTAGTCCCAGCTGCTTGGGAGGCTGAGGCAGGAGAATCACTTGAACCTGGGAAGCAGAGGTTGCAGTGAGCCAAGATTGCGCCACTGCACTCCAGCCTGGGTGATGGCAAAACTCTGTCTAAAAAACAAAACAAAACAAAACAAAACACTGTCTGAAGTCATCAGCCAGCTCACACTTTGACTGTTTAAGTATTGATCACATTACTGGAAAGATTCTAAGCCTTAGAGCCTTACAATGTGATGAATGTTTTTTAAATGCTGTGAGACGTCTTGATGACATCTTGTAATGAGTTTCAATAAATCTTTATTAATTTATTTTGAAGAGTAAAATTAGACTGTTTTGGAGTATTGAAAATAAGAGGTATTCTTTAATCAATAGGGTGCTGTTTCTTTCTAACCAGTATCACATGTCACCCCTGTGTTGAATGTGAATAGAGATATTCTATGTAGGAAGTTCTATCTTCTTGGAATGCTTAACTTAATTTTGTTGATAGACGTAGAGAGGTGGAAAATTATGAGAAAAATGTAGCTTCTTTCTTTTCTATAACATCTTGACTTCCCCACCACTCTGTCAACACGTGCATCTTACTTGGGGATAGAAGATGGAAAGAGATGGGGAAAGGTAGCTTGCTAATTGGGGAGAGGATATTAGGATGAAAATTTAACTTAGAATTAAATGTCTCAAAGCTTTTTTGTGTAAAGTGGTTTGCTTTAAGGTAAAATCTGTCTCTTTTTGGCAAACACTCAGACTTTCATGGATGTGAGGCAAAGCTTTCATGTGCTCATATCCTCCGACCTGTATGGCTACCTCCAAGATGCTTCTTTCACTGCCTGCCTCCGGCCTTCCTGCTGGTTTGCACTGGTAAGACTGTGGCTAACAGGGTTCATAGCATGTTTTTCTGGCAGCATCAGCATCAGCAGTCAATGCCAACAGATCTGGAGTCTCAATCACAGAGGCCAGACTAGACTCTTTTGGTTGCTGCTCCTCATCTACTGGGGCCTGCAGGGATATTTAAGTCACCATTTTTGATATGCAAGTGTGTCAGCACTAAAGTGCTTCTCCTGTTGATGTTTCTTTTCTCTGTTGGACCACACTGAATTTGAAGAGGCACCTAGATAGAAGCAGTTGCATACTTGGATGTGTACCTCAGAGAATGGCTATAAACTGGAGAAAAATATTTGTAGGTTATTAACATTTACATTTATTGAAGCAGTGATAGTGGATACACTGGTGTTTCTGTCCTTTTGCAAACTCTCCACTGCATATGTACTAATGGTTTTGTGTCAGTAGGGAATCAGGACACTCACGTCTGCCCCCTAGTCTCTCTTTGTCCTCTTTCTATAATTTTTTTGGAGAAAACATATGACTTCTAGGTCTGCTAGAAACTTCTTACATCTTCCTTTTTCCAGCACTGTCATTCACCCTTTCTTTTCTCTGGGGCCATAGGGCTGGAGAGCTTCAGGAAATGGAATTGGGATACAAAATACAAAAAATACCAAGATGTATATAGAGGATATTAATCCTGATACAGAGGTAAAATGTATGGAGCATGAGAAGGCACTGAAAAAAAATTCAATCACAGTCTCAGTAGCTGAGTCTTCGATGTTTAGATCTCATTTTCTAGTTGTGCTTTGGTGTTTCAAATTTGTTAAATAACCTGTAAGATTTGATCATTTCCTCCAGATATAAATCTCATTTACATTTATGCTGAACACCTTTTGAAGTCATCTATTTCAAAGACCTCTTAAAACATTAGCTTTTTTTTTTGAAACTAAGGCTTAAAAATTATGTCCAGTGGCCTATATGTTATACTTTACACACTTTGAAAATCCCTCTGCCTATAGAGTTGATAAAAGGGATAGATATTAGAGAAACTGCAAAGCTGAAAAAGTGAAAACAATGGTGCATTGTCTGTAAAAATATTTTTCAAATAAGAATGAAGACATTTTCCCTCATAGTTTCCTTTTGTTATAAATGTGAGGAATGTGTGGTTCGGAGCTGAGCAAATGTATCTAGCACTCTCTGATAATGAGTGATGGATGGACTGAAATGGTAGCCGTGCTTATGCTAAGTTTATAAGCATTTTGATCAACACCGTAATCAGGAAGCTTAAAGAAGTCACAAAATCCCCATTGTGTTGTCTGAATAACATATATTAATATACCTGAGACTCAGCATCTAATACCCTGTGAAATAGCTTGATAGCCCAAGAGCTTACTAATGGAGGAAAATGGCTCACTAAAGCCGAGGGGAATTAGAGTGGGAGTCACCTGTTCTCTTAGATTCCTCAAGTAGAAGGCAGTCTGGCACTGTGATTCTTATTAATCAATACCTACATCTTTGGGTCTGTCTTGATTTTAGGTAATAAAGCAGAGAGAATTAGACAACCTTTGGGTAATAAATTGCAGGATCTGGAAAAGTTAGAATATTAACGTCCTCCCTCTTCTTCACTATTATTGACCTGTAATTTTAGTGTAATTTCCTCTTACTTCTCTTGAAATATAGAAAATTATCACCTTTAACTTCATAATCTTCCTCTGGAAATGTAAAGACTGTTGTCCATTTTCAACTATCTCTTGTATGTCCTCTGAAGTCTTTTAGGAGTTTATTATAACTAGTAGTAGTGACCTCTTTAAATTTCCTGTAGTTATTTGAAAATGCATCATGGCATTGATCAAAAAAAATTTCTTTAGTTTTTTAAAATAATATGTACTCAACAAATAACTTTGCTTTGCTGATTTTTAGTGGCAAACTGATCTCCTTATTTTCAATTATCTTTTACATATGCATGTCCGAATACATAGATGCTAATTATTTCTAGTAGCTGCCACCAAATGAATAATGGTGTCTCTACGTGTTAACTGATCCTGTGAGTAAAATTTCAGACATAGATAATTGCAAAAAAACCAGAAATAGTATACATTTCTATATTACATTACATTTTAATATTAATATTTAACTATAGAAACTAAGAGATTCAGTGCAAGATATGAGGAAATGTCATGTCTTGGTTATTTGTTAATTATTATTTTTGCTCACTAGATTCAATAGCTACATCCTTGCTGCTCCTGTCCTTTCAGCTTTCTAGAGTTTAGGTTCAAGTAATTGTCTTTCTACAACTTTTTGAGACCTGTCCATTTCGACTACAATGAATCCTGTGTAAGCAGCAGCTTTGGCAGAATCACTTTTCGTCTTCTAGGGCTCTTATCAGAGAGACAACGAACATTTCTCTGTCTTTGTTGGCTTTGAGTGATCACAGCTTCCCTGCGTTTGTCTTTGTGGAGACCTATTCCCATTGCCTGCACTGCTCCCCGGGGCTCCAGACGTTCCCTCAGGTTTTCCTTTGCTTGTCTCACTTCCGGCCTCTCCCTGAAAATGTTTCACCAATTCCACATAGTCGTTATTACCACATGCCTGTCTTATTTTCTACACAACTTAAAAGTCTCTGAAAATACCACACCTATTATCTTAGGGTTTTTGTTGTTTTTGTTTTCTGGTTAATTATTTGACTCACCCACTGAAAATGTAACCTCATGAGAGAAGGGACCTTGCCTGTCTTATTGATAGATGCAGCTCTGAAAACTAGAGCACAGTAGGTGGTTACCAAATATTTGGTTTTCCTTAAAAGTGTTCTTGGATTTCTTTGCTTTTGACTTTTCATACTATCCCAGGCAAATTTATCCACTAACACTACTTCAATTAATGTAAATGCTAATAACCTACAAACATTTGTCTCATTTTTAGCCCTCCTCTGAGCTATAAATGCAAGCATCCATCCTCTTCTACCTAGATGCTACTTCAAATTCAATATTTAGACCCAAACTAAATAACAAGCTAGTTTCTCCTAATGCTGCCACAAGACCAGATGAAATGAAGAACTTGCTTATTCTTAGGTGTTGTGTAGTTCGTAACTGTAATACTTATCCATGCACTTAGTCAAGCCTTAAAATTGGGATAATCCTTTCATTCTCTCTCCTTCATCCCTGTTATTGCCAAATCCTGTTGAATCTGCCTTGTAAATAGTTATCAGATGTATTCTCCTTCCTTTATTGTTGCTGCTACCACCCTAGTCAAGGTCATCATTATTTCTCATCATCATTTCCGTATTCTTACAATATTCCACATTGGTGTCCTTGCTTCCAGTCTCCTTCCTATCCAGTCTCTCTAACACATATTCTCAGAGATCAGTCACCATGTAAATGTGACTACGATACCCTTTTCCCAAACAAACATACCAACAAAAGCTTTTCAGTGGCTTCTCATTCTCTTTCAGATAAAGTCCAACTCCTTAAGTCAGCTGAAATGGGGTGATACATCCTTAACCCTCCGACTGATCTTTTTTGCTCTGAGTACTGGGAAGAGTAAATAAATTGCATGGTTGATCCTTAGGCAATTTCTCCTACATTATACTTTTCTAAGCTAGACTGTAACTAGAAGCCAGATAGAAAAATTTGAGATTATATTCTCCAATAAGAACCTTGTTTCCTGTTTTTCTATATTAATAATGATGGGTGGATTATTAAACTTTGAAAACAGAGGAAAATGTGATATTACTAATATCTTATAATAAAAATTAAAGAACTTCTCCAGTGTTCCTTAAGATTAAAAGACCATAGAAAAGGATACTAGTAAGCAATGCTTAGAGTTTTCCGTAACAGTCATCTTTGAATCAGCTCCAACATATGAGCAAATGTTCAGTTGAATCACAGTTTTCAGACATTACTGAATGGCAACATTATTTTTGTCTAGAAAACTTTCAAAGCAGTTATTACTTGCATCCCATTTAGACCTAGAAATGTATCAATAATGCCCTCGAGCATTTTCTGATTCTGAGATATAACTTAATGTCTTTTAATAATTTACAATACATTCATTATTGCCCACCCACCCCAACTCCCCCAAAGGTCTTTCCTTCAATCAACACATTTTAAAAGTGAAAATTTCTTTGCTGGTTCCTGTGAACAAAAACACCATTCTTCTTTCTCCAACTAATTATTTAAATAGCCAGTCAGATTTACTATTGGGGCAAATAGTTTAAAAATTTTTAAAATTTTAATCCACAGATTGTGTAAAGTGTAAAAGTAACATATATGTTAAACTTATTTAAAGTTGTTACTTTCTGATTCTACCTTCATCTTCTTTTCTTCCATTACAGTGGGAGCATATTGCAATTCCCTTCTCTTTCTTCACTGTTATTAACTTTTCCCCTTTTATCAGAAAAAGGATCTTGCTTTCTTTGATTCTCTTATTGATATTTTAAAAGGACTTTTTTTCCTCTCTTGCTGTCTCTCTCAGGCAAGTCCCATCTCAATTGTCCTTTGTCATTCATTGTCAGTCTTTGTGTCCATCCTCTTATCCCAGCCTAGTTTTTCCCTTTTTCTTTTTTTTGGGGGGGGCAAAAAAGAAAGTGGGGGACATTAGTGTTGGGAGTCTTATATCAGTGTCAGGGCTTAAACAAAATGCAATCACTTTCAAATGTAAATTGCAGTTTATACAAAAAAGACAACTTTTTTTGTTTCAAGAAATTGGAGCCTCATGCAACTCACACTCATTTAAAGAAATTTAAAAATAGAACTTCTAAATAACTAATAGCTGGAAAATCCTGATTTGGGGCTTTAGTCACTAAAGATAAGAAAAAAAACACATTTGCTTCCGTCCTCCCATCTGGCTTTTACACATGCATTTCAGGCTCAGTATGCTCTTGCTCTCTCTTTTATCTATGCCCATCTGCTTGTATGGTGTGTTCTCACCCTAACATATTTTCAGACCCTTGCCATAGGGCAGAAGTGCCAAGCAATTATTTGTTGAGATAGATAGCCCACATAATACTGTAAGTGACATCTGTTCTGTAGAAAATCCCTCCCTTGTGGCGGCTGTGTCATATTGGCAGCTCATAGGAATATTGGAATTGACATAGAGGGACAATTGAATGTTTCATCTTATCCTGAATTCTCACTCAGAATGCATCCAATACCAGATGCTTTAGAGAACCATGTAACCCCCTGACTCTTTCTCTTGTTCGCTCTACACCTATGGTAATTGGCAATACTACACTATGGGGAAAATTTCTTCCTGACCCCAGCTGGTAACCAAATTATGCCCTAAAGCATGAAGATTGGCATACTTCAAAGTTTATTGCAGTTGAGATGGTGAAAATGGGATGTTTTTCATATTAATGTGCTTACTAAATTGTTTGACCTAAATAATAGCTTGAATAGTAAATTTCACAAATTACTCTTAATAACATTTTTGGCAAAATTACAATAACAGATGAACATTTTAATCTTTTAAGAGTGCTGATCTCCATGTTTGGCAATTGTTCTATATTAGACTATTTTCAAATAGATGATAAGAAAAATAGATCACAGTCTATAGTGGTTAAGGCTTGGTTCTTTTATAAAGGTATATTTAGTGAAACATATTAATTGCTTCTGAATAAACTCTGAATGTATTAACTTTTAGCCATTTGGTATTATAAAGGCAGGCAGAAATTGGAGCAATAGTTAGTACCAGTAAATTAAAAATACAATATACCAATTAGGTTCTGTATATGTAAATTCAATTTCCCAGACACTGTTAATCTCTTCCTAAACTCTCAGAACATCATAAACACCTCAGATTTTTAAAAAGTTAGAATAGTATAATCATGAAAGGCTTTTAAAATAAAAGTTGAAATGAAAGCACTCAACTACACAGTTGGATAATACATTTATTTAGGTTTATATTTAAGTAAAATTTAAACATTTAGTAATAATATGCTGTATTAGTTACACATTGTTGCAATACTAACAGCTATGAAAATCAGTGACCTGAAACAATTGTATTGCCTCTTCATGATTCTCTGAGTTAGCAGTATGGGCTAGGTTCATTTGCTCACTACCATTCTGCATCTTGTTGGGTGAGTGTTCTGGAGATTGATGGTCTAAGATAGCCTCCCTCAAAAGTCTTATTTGAGATTGACTGGTGGCAGTTGGCTGAGCCATGTGTCTCTAGCAGTTTGGTTTGGCTTCTTCATATGTGAATCTAAAAGCAGGAAGAAAGGGGACTGGTCCTAATGTGAAATTATTTTAAACTTCTATTTGCATGTTGTCTCTTCAGCCAAATCATCATGGCTAAGTCTAGAGTCATCGTGGAAGAAGATCACATAATGGACTGGATAGAGGGAAAGGTGATTCATTGGGCACTCTAACTGTAAAAATCTCCCACGTATTGCTATTCAGGATTACCAGTTAGCAGACCTTTACTTTCCTAATTATTTAACACAGTACAGTCATTACTAGAATCTTGTGCTAAATTCTGTAAATCTGAAAGAGGATAACTATGTGAAAAACATAAAGATCAGTGAAACAAACTCCTTACTTGATCAGTTCTTTTGTCTATATATTTTGAATACCAGTTCTTTGCAGGGCATGTGGTTTGCCAGTATATTTCCCCCAGTCTCTCTTTCCATCCTTTTAATGAGATCTTTCACAGAGAAAAAAATTTTAATTTTGTTAAGGTCCCTTTTAATGAATATTTATTTTATGGATTGTGCTTTTGGTATCATGTATAAGAACTATTTTTATACTTTACTAGATTCGATTTCCCAATATTATGTTGAAGACTTTTGCATCTAAATCTATAAAAGATATTGATCTGTAATTCTCTGTTTCTTTCCTTCCTTCCTTCTTTCTTTTTCTTCCTCTCTCTTTCTTTCTTCTTTTCTTTCTTTGTTGTTTTTGTCTTTTTTTGGTATCAGGGTGATACTGACCTCATAACATAAGTTAGGAAGTATTCACTTAAATTCTATTTTCTGAAAGAGATTCTGTATAATTGGTGCCAATTCTTAGTTAATGCTTCGTCATCTAGGCCTAGAGATTAATTTATTGTAAGTTTTAAAATTACAAGTTCAGTTATTTTAACAGTTATAGGGTATTACAATCACCAATTAAAATTGTGGATTTGTCTATTTTTCTTTCACTTCTCTCAGTTTTCCTTCTATATATGTTGATGAACTGTTATTTGGTGCTTGTGCAGTAGGATTACTAGGTCTTCTTTGTGGATTCACTCTCTCACTATAATGTAATAGCATTCTTAGTTTCTGCTTAAGTCTTTTTGCTTGGAAGTCTATTTTATGTGATATTAATATCATTGTTCTTGCTATTTAAAAGTTAATGTTTTTGGCCAGGTGCAGTGGCTCACGCCTATAATCCTAGCACTTTGGGAGGCCAAGGCGAGTGGATTGCTGGAGCTTAGGAGTTTAAGACCAGCCTGGGCAACACAGTGAAACCCCGTCTCTACTAAGATAGAAAAGCTTAGCTGGGCATGGTGGTGTACTCTGTAGTCCCAGCTACTTGGGAGGCTGAGGCAGGAGAATCACTTGAATTCAGGAGAGGGAGGTTGCAGTGAGCCGAGATCGCACCACGACACTCCAGCCTGGGTGACAGAGTGAGACTACATTTCAAAAAACAAGTTAATGTTTTCACAGTATATCTTTTTCTATCCCCTCAATTTACTTATGTTATCATGTTTTTAGAAAGTTTCTTATAATTTTGGTCATGTTTTTATCCACCTTGCTAATCTCTATCTTTTGAATGATATGTTTAGAACAATTACAGTTAACATAATATTGATATGTGAAGGGTTAAGTCTGTCAGTTTATTTATTTTTTGTTTATTCACTCTGTTTCTCATTCTTTGATTTCTCTTTCCTGTCCTTACTGTAGATAATTTAAACATTTTTCAGAGTTTCATTTTGATTTATTTACACTATTTCTGAGTACGTATCATTGGATAGTCTTTTTTTGTGTGTGTGGTTGTTCTGGGTATTACAGTACAATAATCTTCCCTTATTCACAGTTTTATTTATGTTGTTTTCAGTTATCCATGGTTAACCATGGTTTAAATAAACAATTCATAAGTTTTAAATTGTGCTCCATTCTGAGGAGTGTGATGAGCTTATGCACCATCCTGCTCTGTCCCCTGTGGAACATGAACCATCTCTTTGTCCTGCATCTCCACACTGTGTAAGCTCCTTCCTGTTAGTCAGTTAGTAGCCATCTTGGTTATCAGATTAACCTTTCTTGTGTCATACTTGTGTTCAAGTCACCCTTATTTTATTTAATAATCACCCAAAAGTGCAAGAGTATTGATGTTGGCATATTGTTATAATTGTTCTATTTTATTATGTTGTTAATATCTGATTGAAGCTAATTAAACTTCATCATAGGCATGTCTTTATAGGAGAAAACATAGTAAATGTAGGGTTCAGTACTCTTGCAGTTTCAGGCATCCACTGGAGGTCTTAGAGCACATCCTCCCATGGATAAAAGATGACTACTGTATACATATATCTACTGTCATGGTCTACATACTTCATAGTCTACTGGATAGACATTTTACTGCTTTGAGTAAAGTATAGAAAATTAGCTTATATTTAGATTCTTTTATCATGCCCACTTTCTGTTTATAATATTAGTCTAAATACTTTGAGCACACATCATCAGGCATTATAATATTGGCTTATACCGTCAAACAACTTTACAAACTCATGAAGAAAGAACTCTCAAAACTCAGCAATAAGAAAACAACCCAGTTTAAAAAGGACAAAATATTGGAACAGATACTTTACAAAATAAGATATACAATGGAATAAAAAAGCATAGTAAGAAGACTCTCAGCATCATATGTCATTAAGAAGTTGCAAATTAATATGACAGTGAGATTCTACTGTATACATATTAGAATGGCTAAAATCCAAAACAATGAAAATACCACATATTGGCAAGTATCTGCCTGATCCAAACTGTTTTTTTTTTCTTTCTTTGTTTTATTTTTGGAGACAGACATACTGCTTAACTTGGACACCAAATGAAAAAGACATTAAGGACAGAATATGCTCATTTAAAATATGAGGCTATTTGACAAGTATGAAGGTAATAGCAATACAAAAATGAAGCAACAGTCGTAGATTTTATAAAGAAATCACCTTTAAAAAGTTTATATCTCAGGAAGGCAAGACAAGTAGTTGTAGGTGTGTGTGTGTGTGTCTGTGTGTGTGTGTGTAGGGGGAAGTATTGATGTTGACTGAGCCCATAAGACAGTAGAAATCTTAGTCAAAGTGTCTGGAAAAGAGTCCTGTAAGAGTTGTTGAAGAAGGATTTATTTAACAAAGGGAAAGCATATATAAAGAAAGTTTACATCTTAGTTAATAAAGGGAAATATAAAGTTACATTTAAGACAGGTTAAGTTCAAGATTATAATGGAAAAATGGAAGTAAGTAGTTAGTACTGGATTTGGATTAGACTTTAGAAGAACCACATCTAATGCATAGACTAGGCAGTTAGTTGTCGAGGAAATAGATAGAGTCAAGACAAAGAAGGATAATAAGTGAAGAAGGATAACTAAGAGAATAGAATGTTGGAATACACTCATGATTAGGAGGGAAGAGAGGAAGGGCTGAGAGTAGTGGATGAGACAAAAGAAGTAGTGTAATATGATGGTGGGCTAAGCAAGAGATATTCAGGAAACAGGAGCTCCTCCAGATGCAATAGAAACAAATCAAAGCAAATGTAGAATCCCTAAAGGTCATTGAACTGAGGTGATCATAACTTTTTAAAACCACTTAAAAAAAGTTTATATCTCACTTTTAAAAAGTTTGAAAGTGTCATAGTTTCAAAAAGATTTAGGAACAGAAGCCAGATTACAACATATTAATGAATGAGTTTAGAATATAAAAGGCTACATTGGTAGCAAAAGGAGGAAAGGGGAACTGGTGATAGTTTCAGGGTACATCGTAGTAAAGTCTTAATGATAGGACCATAATCTACAATCTAATTTGTATTAGTCATATGCACTGGGTATTGCATATGAAGCTTTGGGGTTTGGATATGTGTGTGTGTATGACTGTATATGTGCATGAGTGCATACAGGCACGCTAGCACATTTGCTAATGTCACCTTTTCACTCATGTGTACCTGTACCCCTAAACACACACACTTTTGTTTTGTTTTTGCAGTTAGTACAGTTGCATTACTAAAAGTGCCTTATGTTTTCAATAAAACATAAAAACTTAATGAAAAAATAGGTTTTAAGGTGAGTTAAGGCAAAAAAGTTTTGAAAATTCAGTGGTTTTATGGCCAAATATTAGACTGCATTACGAAAAGGTCAAACTCTGAAAGGGATATTAACTAACCAGCCCTGTATTATAAATTTTGTAAACCTTGGATACCATTTTAATGATGCCTTTGCAAGTGGGTATTACACCTGTTAATTAAAGTTGAAAAAACAACCAACATCCTCATTATTAGTATCTATAAGTAGCAATTCATCTGCTGAATATCCTAGGCATATATATTTAAAGCACAATGTGCTACATAAAATCAGTGATTGTAAGTTTAATTAATTTCGAGTGGGAGTTAGCAATTTAACTTCAATTTACAGCATAAAGGTTAGGTGTGCTGAACTCGTTCCACAATACTGGTGCTATTATAACATTGAACAGTAAATTGACTACTGAATAAAAAATAAGAGTAGAGAAAAGCCATCTGTAAGTCGGACAATCTATAAGGCTACTATATCCCAATGAAAATATACTCTTTTTACTTTTTTTTGAGATGGAGTCTTGTGCTGTCACACAGGCTGGAGTGCTGTGGCGTATTCTCGGCTCACTGCACCTCCGCCTCCCTGGTTCAAGCGGTTCTCATGCCTCAGCCTCTCTAGTAGCTGGGACTACAGGCATGTGCCACTACACCTGGCCGTTTTTTTTGTATTTTTAGTAGAGACGGGATTTCACTGTGTTAGCCAGGATGGTCTCCATATCCTGACCTTGTGATCTACCTGCCTTGGCCTCCCAAAGTGCTGGGATTACAGGCATGAGCCACCGCACCTGGCCAAAAATGTACTCTTATTTTAAAATTTTAAATAAATTTGTCATTGCATTGTAGTACTTACAAAAAACTAAAACCCAAAGTCTAGTCTAGACCTAGGCATAATGAGAAAAAAGTAATCACATTGGCAGCAGTTGGTCTTATGCATCTGACTTCAAACCAATTCTGACTTTTATAACATTGTTCAGGTTACCAGATGCTGGAGGCAAATTCTCTTTAGGGTTTATGATCTCACACTCAGGAATCAAGATTATTTATGTCCTTTTCTACCTCCTTAATGTATTTAAAACTACCTCATATGTTATTTTGTTGGTGTCCAATCTGTTTCAGTGGTTTCTATACTTGTCATGCCTACTTTCAATTTCTTCTTGGGGTTTTTGTTTTTGTAAATTCAACTCATTTTTATCAGTTCTGTCACGTTTGTACAGCCTGGGGCAAATGGAAAATGAAGAAAAAACCAACAAAATATTATGCACAAAAGTTTTGCAAACCACTTTTAAAAAGTTTATATCTCAGGAAGGCAAGACAGGCGAACATTACCACATTTCTGTTATTGATTTTTTTGTTGGTCAGTTTATGTCTATACAAACCTTTAGAGCTTGCATTCCCCCAAAGGTATATCTACCTATGAATGTATTTTCCTAACATACACTTAGATCTTGCTTTCCCTATCAGAGTTTTGGAAATCAATGATGTCATAATATTTGCAGAAAAGATAGGGATTTTTCTATAAAAAAGTCAGAGATTATTTTTGGCATAGCAGATGTAAAAATATGGAATATGAAGTGATACAGAGAATACGCATTTGGTAAGAGCACAGTGAAAAAGTGATAAAATTAAATAACAAAAAAATTAAAAACAAAAGCAGACTCACTCTAAAGCCATTTAACAGGTTAGTCATATATTAAATTGTGGAGCATAAGTCTAATATTCAGAATTCAAAGCCTCAAATTCTGCATTTTCAGTTTTTCTTTCTAGGGCTTTTTCTTGACCATTTTGTTGCCCTGTGCCTTTATGATCCTTCTTTCTCATATGAGTGCCCTTAAAGTATTTGCTTTTGTTTTTAAAAAGTAAAAGTGAAGGACTCTTTTAAGAACTGTACCTGTAGATTTTTTCTTTTGCTTTCCGTTTTTTTTCAAGCATATATATTCTATGGACCACACTTCAGAGTCATGTGTTTTAACATGATTTCATGAATGTCATGTCTTACTTCTTACTAGAAATTTTCCCTTGAGGACAAGGCCCAAGTCTACTGCTTGCTTTGAAACTTCAAAATACTCAGTCTGCTGATGTATTAACTCAATAGGTACTCAGTAAATGTTAATTGGTTGGATAAATGAAACAATGAAAGACATGCAAGTCCTTTCACCTTTGTTAAGAATGATTAATCTATTCCTCCTTCAAACTGGTTTAAATTGTTGTAAGGGCACTTATTGGAGCCTTTTGTTAATTTAACTTGCATTTTGTTGTAGAGCCTATGGAAGTGGCTAGTTCTAAAGTAATGGTCAGACTCACTTCTGTCGTATATTTTCTGGACATAGGATTAGAGACCTAATCTGGCAAGTGGTTAACTACTCAGTAACTATTGAGGTGACCCGCATTTTCTACATTTTTTCCTCTATTATGAGTAAAGAGAGCAGTAATAACCATCATGGAAATATGCTTTGTGTAGTTGGTGGAGAATGCCCAGTCAAACAAATTAATTAAATGTATTG
Organism: Aotus nancymaae; assembly: GCF_030222135.1. Lineage (NCBI taxonomy): Eukaryota > Metazoa > Chordata > Mammalia > Primates > Aotidae > Aotus > Aotus nancymaae. The sequence goes on from NW_026988413.1 coordinate 40,378,386, forward strand.
ATGTGGTGAGCATCTCCTTTAACCATAGCCTGATTTTAAGTCTGTTAGAATACCACCAAAAAGAGGATATTTTGAGTAAAAGTTTAATTCATGTACCCACATACATATTAAACTTCCTTTTTAAACACTGCGTGTTAAAATGTCACCATAATGGAAAAAAAGTTCTTCCATTAAAAGGTAAAATACTAAAATATCTGACTATACTTATTTTGCCTCAGGTAACATATTTATTTTAGAATTAATGGAATACAGGAAAGATGTATTTGGCAAGATTTTTGTGTATTTAAGTCTGTTGTTCCAAATCAGTATTACAATCCTATTACAGCAAATTGAATGGAATCTGCAGGTTTGTGAGTTAGTTGAAGCTCAAGTTGTAACTAGTATTAAAGGAATAGATGCATAAGAACCAAACACTAACATCTAACTCCTGGCATTTATTCTTTCAACTTGAACCTTAGGGCAATATGAAAGTGCTTTCAAGTTCACGAGGGAATTCACTGGATTCATTGAGATGAAATCTGATCTCTGAAAGGACAATTAATAGGTAAAAAAGTGTTCCTATGTTTGGAGGTTTAAATTATGTCTTTATAGAAGGAGGTCTAGTTGCTCTACTGGAGACAAAGGTCAGATGGTGTTTCCATTAAAACAGCACTTTGCAGAGCAAACATCGTCACAGTAAGAATTTGCTCTGGGCTAAAGTTGGCATCAAGATTCTAGCCCAGAAGCTATTTTGTTTGAGAGATTCAATTTGGCTATTTTAGTTTAGTGGTTAAAGGAGATTAATCGTATATGTATCTTAGTACTTCTTTTCTTTCTTTTTTTTTTTTTAGCGTAGTTATCAAATTATTTTTGGCATAGCATTTCAACTGGATATTCTTTTTTTCTGTAAAACTAAGCACATGTTTACAAAAAGAGGAATTTGGAACAATGCACATTTTACATGAGGTGATTTTGTAAATTGGGCTAAGAAATTTGAGTTCTTGTTTATTTTTATTTATAAACTTTTATTAGAGATGTTCCTCCTTTTAGAGTATAATTGACTCAATGTTGACATCTATTTGGAAGCCAAATATCTTTGCTCATACAGAGTCTTGAGTCTCTAGTTTTATTCTCTTATGGAAACATCTTGTAAATAGTGTTGATTTTCTAATGGCAGGGACATTGCAGATGTTTGTGAATTGCCATATTAAGATTGCTTGTTTGTTAGCGATGACCTAGCTGAGAAAAAAGCACAATGAAGGAAAATACAATCCTAAACTTTTATGTGAAAGGCAAGATCAACAACTTGTTTCGCTGTTTACATATTTGCTTTTATTTAGGATCTTACATTGTTTACAGTACTTGCAACAATCGAAAGCTAGATGAGACTTTTCAAAAAAGCTAAATGAGAAAGAACACTCGATGCTAATGCTTTTTCTTTTATTCAATGTTCTTCATATAATTCTGAATTATATTATAAATGTCCTTGAAGAATTTTTATGCATAAGGAATTAGAGGAACAAGTATTTCTTGTGTATTCTCTTTTAAGTCTACAGTTCAGATCCCTAACATAATTTTTTTCCCTTTATTTTTCTTATACTTTAAGTTCTGGGATGCATGTGCAGAATGTGCAGGTTTGTTACATAGGTATACATGTGCCATGGTGATTTGCTGCACCCATCAACCTGTCATCTACATTAGGTATTTCTCCTAATGCTGTACCTCCCCTAGCCCCCAATCCCTGACAGACCCCGGTGTGTGATGTTCCCCTCCCAGTGCCCATGTGTTCTCATTGTTCAACTTCCACTTATGAGTGAGAACATGCAGTGTTTGGTTTTCTGTTCCTGTGTTAGTTTGCTGAGAATGATGGTTTCCAGCTTCATCCATGTCCCTGCAAGTGACATAAACTCATTTTTTACCATCACTCTATTGGTAAACATTTTTGAGCACGTGAAAATTATCTATGTCTTATTACACTGTAAAATTTTTACTCCAACCTTGAACTAATATATTCTCAGATAAAATATAGTCCTGCATTTTAATTTTAGGAAAAAAATAAGTGGTAACCATTCTAGTATTTTCTACTTTCACCTCAGTGATGGGACCTCATTTTGGAGACCAGTGGCCAGTCTGTGTGATAGTTTGACACATCTGGGAGAAGCCATACTATAGATCCTCTTGTTACCGGTGGAGGGTGTCCACGTTCTTGGTGTCTTGAGTGAAGAATTGGCAAAATGCACAAACAAAGCAAGGAAAGAATGAAGTAACAAAGGCAGAGATTTATTGAAAATGAAAGTACACTCCACAGTGTGAAAGCAGGACGAGCATAGGAGCTCAAAGGCACGGATACAGAATCTTCTCAGGTCCAAATTCCTCCTAGAGATTTCTCATTAGCCATTTGGTGCTCACCTCATGCAAATGAAGTGGTGGCCCGCTATCAGTCTGACTGGCTGCAGAAAGAAACCAACCAGAGGCTGAAGTTAAGTTACAAAATTCACACTCCTAAGCAAACATCTGACTGGTTGTGAAAATAAACCAATCAGAGGTACTTTCAATTTCCCATCCACTGAGCAGAGAAGATGGGGGTTTGCAAAGGTAGTCTCTGGTCCCTTTGTTACTTAGGCATGGAAAGTTAGGGTTTTCCTTTCAATTCAGTTCTAGGAAGTCAGCGTGAAATGGCCTTAGGTTCCCCACCTTCAGACCGTTTCTCCTGCCTCACTCTGAGGTTAGGCATCTCTTCCCAGAGAGATGAATTTATGTGATCCAAACCTTGACACCCTGGGCCTTTGGACAGAAAGGAAGTTCCAGGGATACTGGCTAGATGGGCAGAGAGAAAAACTTGACCTCTTCATTTCAAAGCCAGAATTTTCACACATTTTTATTTGTGTGCATCCTTCCCGCATAGCAACATCTACCTGTCCTCAAGGCCCAGTTTCAATAGTCCTTCTTCAGAGATACTTTGCTTTGTCTCTTGTACCCTCAGTGGGAATTAATATCTCATCCTGTAAATCATCACTTGAATTTCTATTTTGGGTGGAAACAAGCTGCCTTATATCAGAGTTTTTCTTATGTACTTACATATGTAAGTTCCCTTGCTTGTGTGTTTCCAGCCTGTAAGACCAGTGCATATTTCATCATTGAATTCCCCTCTATGCCAATAGCAGTGGTTTATACTTCGTCATTTAGCAAACGCTCTTGGTCAACCTCTTGTTCCGGCCAATACAAAAACTTTTCAATGGTCTCCTGCTCAGGATTCAGCCTCTTCCAATCATCTTTCACAATCTGACACGTTACACTCCAAGATTTAAAAAACAAAAACAAAAACAAAAAAACTCTTCTTAGCTACTAGATGCTTTTTAAATAGATTTTTAAAATATATTGACTCAATTGACCAATACAACCACCCTGAGAGGTGAATACTGTTCCCATTGCCAGTTTATATATAAAGAAACTGAGGAACACAGATGGTCACCATCCTGTCTCATTTTTTGGTTTTCCAATTATTCCATAAATATTTAGCTGACTACCACCGTGTACTCAGTTTTAGAGATGGATCCGTGATTAAGGCAGTTCTTGTTATCAGTCTAATTAGAGTTGGCAGTCTAATTAGAAATACAGTGAAAAGAGAACTACAATAAATGATGAAAAGTTTTGTAATAGGGGTCAGCACACAGAGTTTTATAGTAACACAGAGGAGTAGGACGGGTGGTTGTCCAATCCACTCTTTGAGAAGGTTAGATAATGCTTCCCAAAGCAAGTTATCCCCTAGGCTGATGAATGAGAAACAGACTAGTGTAGTAGGGGACGAGGAAAAAGTACTCCAAGCACAGGAAACAGTAGATGTAGCAGGAGCGATCAAAAGGAGCATGACAGCAAAGTCCTATGAAGAATGTTGAAGGAGTATGCTGTATATTTATCTCAGAGATGGACTTAAAAAGAATTATGATAACAAGTATTTTCTGGAGGATTGTTATATGGCAATAATTATTTCACATTATTCCAGAAGGAAGAATGACTAACAGAAGTTAACATGTAGGAGTTAAAATGTGGTGGTTTGCAATTTTAGATTAAAAGTAAGCCTTTTGGTTCTTAGATTGATCCAATGACAAAATGGGTTTGAGATCCCTCTTACTGGAGGTATTTAATTACAAGTTGAAAAATTTTTCTTTTTCATTAATAATAGGGTATTTTTTTTCTTTTTCTCCCATTGGCAAAGAGTTTAAATTGTTCTCAAAGATACCTTCCATCTCTCCTATCCCTGAAACCGTTAGTAGATTGGCAAAGGTGATGTTAAAAAAAATGAATAATGGAATGCAGCACTTTAATTTGCTGAGTACAGAATTTGTAGAAAAGGATTTGTAATATTTGAAGTTCAGTTTGTGAACAATCTTACAGCTTATGGGCAAAAGCCTATGCATTCTGGAGAAATAGTAAAGGATTATAAAACAGTGGTCTTCTGTTATACACATTTTCTGTTCAGATATGGAGAGTAGAATAGACATAACACAGCCCACACTGGATAATATTTCTCACTATCCTAGACATTCTATTTTAATAAAATGTATATTTTGGAGGGCTAAATATTAAGTGTGATACTTTTTATTTCTTAATTTTGACCTGTAACAGTCCCTTAGAAGACAAAACATTTCATTTGTTATATGAAATGCTCTAGTAAAATATTTAACAGCATTTTTTATATAGTTTATTCTGAATAAATGTATTTTAAGCCCAGTTTCATTGGTGTAAAATTCTGCATCCTAGGGTGTGGTATTTAGGCTTAGTTGGAAGTTTTTAGCATTGGCTGAGATTTTGTCCCTCCCCTGACCTCTAATCAATTATAGATCATGCGCCAAACAGTTTTGCCATGAAGTTCACTGTAATGGTTCAAATTGTGGCAGATTAAGCCACAGAGTTAATGAATTTTTCCTGTGGAAAATAACTCCATTATTGTGCTGCTGTGCTAATGATGTCACTTCACTTATATTACAACATTTGCTGGATTTAGAACCATCAAAACCATAGCTCCAGTAGGGAATATGTTGAAAGAATAATCTTGTAGAAAATGAAAAAAACATATGTGGGAGTAGAAATTGCATAATTACACAATTTCCATTCTATTTCAGTACAAGCTGTTTACTAGTAGTTTACAAATAGTGGAAAGGAGTTTTAAATCACCACCTGGCACTCCCTTTCCTGTCAAGTGCTGAGTTACCATTCTTTTAGAATCTGATCCCTAGTGGTAAGATCCAACTCTAAGTATTCATATTGTCACTCGAATTTGCTAGCAATTCATTGGAAGAAATGTGGTGTCTTATGGGATTACAACTTGGAAAATAGAGGGAAGGGTACTCATAAAAAAGCATTCAATATCCTAAAATAATACATTTGGCATATCCATCACTTCATCACACATGATCACACATCACACACCTAACTATCCTGATAATTCAATCTCACAATTGATAATGAGGATAAGAACAATTGAATGGTTATTTGTAGTTGGCCTTTCTCACATTCCTTGGTCTTAAATATGGCATTATTTTAAGGACGTGTTCATTATTGACTAATTAGAAACAGAAAGGGATGAATATTTGGTTTGATAAACTGGGTGTGGGAAGAGGAAGGGGATTGGAGTGAATTCTGGTAGGCTAAACATCAATCTAAATTGCTCCTCTTTATTTAAATATATAACTTTGAGTTAAGAGAGGAGAGTCATTAGAATGAAAATACTTTTTAAAAACTATGATTTACTTTTAATTTTCATTAGGAAAAGTAGCGTAATATCTCAACAAATCATGTGTGAAAGAAGTTAAAATTAAAAAAGAATAAATAGCATTCTAAAAATGAGGAATAGGCAAGCCACAGGCTCTGAAAGATATATTTTACAGTGTTATGTAAGAGTCAATTAATTCATGGAACTATTTTTTGCCACCCTAATGTTAATGTTAGAGAATATTATGAAAGAGAGGTTAAAAGGATACATTTAATAACTTTGGAATCATGGTTGGTTATCTTTGTGTTAGCTTTATCAAAAGGTCAATCTGAAAAGTTCTGTCATTGATAACACTGTGAATGAATTAACCAAATACATTTTATACACAGTTCCAGCTAAAGGTGAAATCTATGTAACTTTAACTGACTGATTTCTCTGACCTCAGTGGAGCTAATAATTTCATTTTAGCTTCATTTCAGACTCATTTTATTCTTGTGACATTTAATGAAATCTATAAACAAACTTAAAAAAATACTATTCAACAATTTTATACTTTGGACTTTTAAACATATTTTCATCCAAGCTATGAATTTATTGGCATGCTCTTTTGACACAGTTGCTTTGTGGAGTATGGGATTTTACTATCTGTTTAATGGAAATTAACAAATACAATCCATTTGATCAAACCAGTTCTATAAATTAGATTTTTAAGCAAAGTTTTATGGGTATGTGCAAAGAACTGTCTCTACCATAGAAAAAAATTATAAGATTTATGGGATTTCTATTTAAAAACTGATCCCCGCTTCACTTCTCTCTTGGTTTAAAAACTCTTTGACACATTCTTCTCAGTAGTACAAAAATCAATCACATCATATGCATTGTTCCTTAAATAAAATATAACTCCTTTTCATAGTCTAAAACATTCTGCATGATCTGGTTTCTCTATCTTTCTAATCTAGTCCCAAGCCATTTGTCTCCCTTTCACTAGATTGCAAACTGGCCTTAATTCAGCTCCTCAAGCCCAGCAAGCTTACTTCTAATAAGACTTTGCATATGCTGTTCCTTCTGCCCTGCTCTTTGCATGACTGGCTCCTTTTTATTCTTTAAGTTGATGTTCCTATATGTTTTCTTTTTCTTCAAGCTAGCCCCTGTTCATAAGTATTTACATTAGTGTTTATTTGTTGGTCTTCTGACATCCCCATTAGCCTGAAGTTGATTAATGCACACATTAGTCACAGCAGCCAGCAAATGTATGATACTCAGTAGTTGCTCAAATATTGATACAAAGATAACTACAATAAATGAAAATAAACATAGTTATTAATTAGTGCCTATCTCTAAACAAGATGCCTTCAAACAATTACTAGATACCACTGAAACTGAAATACATAGAAAAACTAAGGATTTTTAAAAGATTCTGAAAAATATTTTAAAAAAGGGATGATGTGACATATCCCAGGAAGCATTACAAGGCATGATTATTTATTTTTCAAATTTTATTTCAGAATTATAATAATAATCAAGTATTAGAAACTTTCCAGACACTATGTAGCCTTACCAGTTGATTCCTTTAAATATCCTGATAGTATTGGAGTTAATTCATATATTCTAGAAATCTGACCAATATGCCATATAAAAGCTGAATCTTCTCTGTTCAGGTCTTGACTGACATATGTGGAAAAAGTTATTTTTATTAGAATGAGCCCAATTGGACTCAGTGTGGAAAGGTTGAATGAATAATTTAGTATTGTAACTCTCCAGCAACTGACTAGTTAAAATATTTTTGTTATAAAAACGTGTATATGACATAATTAGTGTTGAATAAAGTTAGTTGTATCAATTAGGGGTTTAGGAAAGATTATGTCATGAAATAAGTTCTAATAAAATCCTAAAGTCTTGGTTTATTCTGTAGGCAAACGAGTGAAAATATTTTAGGCAAAGCTTGAAAAGATGCTGGAAGGCCAAGTAAAAATGCCAAGAATTGGGTTAATTGGCATAACACAAGATGGCTGGGCACAGTTGGGGAAAGTGTCAGAGTAGGGAGAATCCCTACCAAGAAAGACGGTTTGTGCAATTAGCTCTCTGAACTTTAACCCTTCCAGAATAATTAATGAGTAACAGAGGGGATCAAGACAAAGACACAAAGTGATATGGTGGGTGCTAGCAAGTAATACATCAAAGAGTGCTCGTAATTGGCCCTGTGGCTTTCATTCTTTGCCCTATTTCTTTCAATTCATTGACTCAAAATAATGGGTTCAGGTTCATTATCAACAGGTTTTAGCTGTAAGAGCACAACATTACAACAAAGCTTGGATTGTGGCAGGACTGATGGCCAAGTAAGAAGTTGTAGTTGGTAACCACTCTTTGAAGAAGGAGAATAGCAGATTTCTTCTGAATGTATCAACAGCTTTTACACTCATAGTTAGAATCTTGAAAAAGCCTTATATTCTCCAACTCTACAATAATGCTGGAATATGGTTGGTGTGGGCAGGTATGTATATTTCCATTTGAATGACATTTAAGACCATGGTAAGAAGATTTATATTCATGTATTATTTTAAATGAAGTTGAATTATTGACTTATGACATGTAAATACATCAAGAGTTTTGTCACTTCAAGTGTGTGACTGTGAAGTTTTTCTTATAATTTTGAATTACATAGTTTGTAAAAGTTTTGATTCTCTTTGATTATTTACTTGGTGATTACAATGGGCGAAAGAGCAGGAAATTCCTAACATATTTCTAAGACAAGTGTTCTGAATTATTCTAATTTAATAAGCCAAATTTGTATTGTCATGCACAAAATATATAATTTTTTTAGATTTATGCTTTGTTATTTTATTTAATTTTGTGTGGTTCTTATGTAAGGAAGAATAAATTTTATTTTTTCACTTGGATACTTAAAAAATATTTTTCTTTACTAGTCACTCCAAAATCTTTAGAAGTTAGTCTTGTAATTATTAATTTTCATTATCATATTACACATATTTTAATTTTAGATATTAGATACATTGTGTACTTATAGTCAAATACTAATTAATGCATCTGATTATTATTTTGAATTTTAAGTATTTTATAGTACTTAATATTATCATTTTAAACTAGAATTTGACTTATAGTCTAACATATTTTTAGCTGTTTATTTCATCATCTTTATTAAAAGGATACCATATCTTGGTTTACATATATTTGTTGTTGATGTTTTAATTGAATTTTTCTAGAGCTTTGAAGACAAAGTACAGTAAAGTGTTGCAGGAGATTGAGCTGGAGATTTAGTTTTGTGATTCCAATTAAATAAAACATCTATTAAAGTTCACTGAACAGGACTAATAAAGAGTGTGATTGATGAGATGGTCTAGAAACATTTAAATAGAATCTTCTTGTGGGTGCTGTACATACATATGTACATAATAATGAAATCTCTACTAATTACACAGGATGAATCTGCTAAACACCTAATATTTGCCAACAAAAAATTTATGGCATTATCACAAATTCATATGAGCATATTGTTGAAAAATCATAGATTCTGTATAACAAATCAATGAATCTACAAATTAGCTTTTACATTTCTTGATGAACAGTGTTTAACTTAGCATAGTATCTTTACTTTAGATTATAGTGGTACAATACATTTTAAATGAAGAAGAAACTCATGTTTTTAAGAGTAACATTAGCTTTTCATTTTTGCTAACGAATTGTTAATACACAATATTGCAAAATAGATTTTCTGGTGAGTTAGAATATATTTAGGCATAATTTGGAATTTTAAGAGCTCTTAGATACCATTGTTTCAGTGTAGTTTATCAAAACTGATAGGAGCAAAAGTTCCTCCTATCTCTGATATGTTATGCTAAATTTGGATGTAGTAGTGAATTTGGGAGTGAGGCACTGGGAGAATTTGCCTTTCAGTGCTATATTTCCTTATTCACCCTGTAGCAGATATGTATGTACACACATTATTACTTTTGCATACAATACATACTTTTATAAATATCAACTAAGCATTTCCTAATATAACAAGCATTGTGATAGATGGGTTGGAAATTCAAAGACGAATAAAATCGTCATCACAAAGCTCACAGTCTCTTTGGGGAGACAGATGTATAAACGAATAGCAATACAATAATATTCCATACCATACTAAGTGTATAAGTAAAATTCTTCCTGAGCAGAAGAAAGGAGCCACTAAATATATATGATGGACCTCCAGCAGGATTTCATAGAAGAGGTAGTATTTAGAAGTGGGTCTTGAGAGGTAAACAATCAAGCAAGAAAGGTGAAAGATAAAGGGATGTATCCTTTGAAGTCACCAAGGCATAAAGAGCATAAGTGTTTGAAAAGCTGCAAATTAAATTGCTTAAAAAATTACTTTGAGTATGAAGTGCTGGTTTGAAAGTTGCTGGGATATTGGGTTAATACATTGTGTGTATTCAATGGCATTATTTAATTCCTTTTAATGACTGAGTAGTATTCCATCATTATATATATATATATATATATATATATATATATATATATACACACACACACACACACACCCCACAAATCTGGAAGTATTTTATATACATATATATGTGGTATATATATATGTGGTATATATATATGATTATATATTTATATACATATATATGTGGTATATATATATGTGGTATATATATATGATTATATATTTATATACATATATATGTGGTATATATATATACACATACATATAAAAAACACATTTTTTTCTTTGATCGATGGGAATTTGGGCTGGTTCCACATTTTCACAATTGCAAATTGTGCTGCTATAAACATGCATGTGCAGGTATCTTTTTCATATAATGACTTATTTCCCTCTGGCTAGATACCTAGTAGTGGGATTGCTGGATCAAATGATAGATATACTTTTAGTTGTTTTTTTCTTTTTTTTCTTTTTTCTTTTTAAAGTAAAGATGGGGTTTCACCATGTTGGTCAGGCTGGTCTTAAACTCCCAACCTCAGGTGATCCGCCTGCCTTGGCCTCCAAAGTGCTTGGATTACAGGCATGAGCCACCACGCCCAGCCTACTTTTAGTTCTTTAAGGAATCTACACACTTTTTCATAGTGGTTGTGCTAGTTTACATTCCCATTACAGTGTAAAAATGTTCCCTTTTCATCACATCTATGCCAACATCTATTATTTTTTTATTATCGCCATTCTTGCAGGAGTAATGTGGCATCACATTGTGGTTTTGATTTGCATTTCCCTAATAATTAGTGATGTTGAGCAATTTTCCATATGCTTGTTGGCCATTTGTATATCTTGTTTTGAGAATTATCTATTCATGTCCTCCTTCCACTTTTTGATGGGATTTGTTTTTTCTCATTAATTTGTTTGATTTCATTGTAGATTCTGGATATTAGTCCTTTGTCTGATGTACAGAGTGTAAAGCTTTTCTCCCATTCTATGGGTTGTCTTTTAACTATGCTGATTATTTCTTTTGCTGTGCAGAAGCTTTTTAGTTTAATTAAGTCCCATCTATTTATCTATTGTTGCATTTGCTTTTGGGTTTTTGGTCATGAAGTCTTGCCTAAGCCAATGTCTAGAAGGGTTTTTCTGATGTTATCTTCCAGAATTTTTATGGTTTCAGGTCTTAGATTTAAGTCCTTGATCCATCTTGAACTGATTTTTTTAAAAAGTGAGAGATGAGGATCCAGTTTCATTCTTCTACATGTGGCTTGCCAATTATCCCAGCACCATTTGTTGAATAGGATGTCATTTTTTCACTTTATGTTTTTGCTTGCTTTGTTGAAGATCAGTTAGTTGTAAATATTTCACTTATTTCTAAGTTCTCTATTCTGTTCCATTGGTCTATGTGCCTATTTTTAAACTAGCACCATGCTGTTTTGGTGAGTATGATTTTGTAGTACCTTTTGAAGTTGGGTAAGGTGATGCTTCCAGATTTGTTCTTTTTGCTTAGTCTTGCTTTGGTTATGTGGACTCTTTTTAGGTTCCTTATGAATTTTATGATTTTTTTTCCAGTTCTGTGAAGAATGTTGATGGTATTTTGATGAGAATTACATTGAGTTTGTAGCTTGCTTTTGGCAGTATGGTCATTTTCACAATATTGATTCTACCCATCCACATGTATGGGATGTGTTTCCATTTGTTTATGTCATCCATAATTTCTTTCAGCAGTGTTTTGTAGTTTTCCTTGTAGAGATCTTTCACGTCTTCTTACTTAGGAATATACCTGGTGGTTAGGTATATTCCTAAGTAATTTATTTTCTTTGCAGCTACTATAAAAATCGTTGACTTGTTGATTTGATTCTCAGTTTAGTCGCTGTTGGTGTATAGGAGAGCTACTGATTAGTGTACATTAATTTTGTACCCTGAAACTTGGCTTAATCCATTTATCAGTTATAGGAGTTTTTTGGATGAATCTTTAGAGTTTTCTAGGTATATGATCTTATCATCAACAAACACCGACAGTTTGACTTTCTCTTCACTGATTTGGAGCCCTTTATTTGTTTTTCTTGTCTGTTTGCTTCGGCTAGGGCTTCCAGTACTATGTTGAATAGAAGTGGTGAAAGTGGGTATCCTTGTCTTGTTCCAGTTCTCAGGGGGAATGCTTTTGTTTTTTCCCCATCCAGTACTATGCTGGCTGTGGGTTTGTTGTAGATAGCTTTTATTACCTTAAGGTATGTTCCTTCTATGCCGATTTTGCTGAGGGTTTTAATCATAAAGGGATACTGGATTTTGTCAAATGTTTTTCCTGTATCTATTGAGACAATCATGTGATGTTTGTTGTTAATTCTCTTTATGCCATGTATCACATTTATTGACTTGGGTATGTTAAACTATCCCTGCATCCTGGTACGAAACCTGCTTGACATGGTGGATTATCTTTTTGTTATACTGTTGGATTCAGTTCACTAGTATTTTGTTGGGGATTTTTGCATCTGTGTTCATCGGGGATATTGGTCTGTATTTTTATTTTTTTGTTGTATCCTTCCCTGGTTTTGGTCTTAGGGTGATTATGGTCTATCAATTTTATTCATCTTTTCAAAGAACTGGCTTTTTGTTTAATTTATCTTTTATATTTTGTTTATATTTTCAATTTTATTTAGGTCTGCTCTGATCTTATTTCATTTCTTCTGCTAGGTTTGGGTTTGGTTTGTTCTTATTTCTCCACTTCTCTGAGGTGTGACCTTAGATTGCCTATTTGTGCTTTCTCATACTCTTTGTTGTATGCATTTAATGCTATAACCTTTCCTCTTAGCACCGCTTTTTCTGTATCCCAGAGGTTTTGATAGGTTATGTCACTATTATCATTCAGTTCAAAGATTTTTTAAATTTCCATCTTGATTAAATTGTTGACACAATGATGATTCAGGAGCAGGTTATTTAATATCCATGTATTTGCATGGTTTTCAGGGTTCCTTTTGGAGTTGATTACAATTTCATTCCACTGTAGCCTGAGATAGTATTTGACATAATTTTGATTTTCTTAAATTTACTGATACTTGTTTTGTGGTGGCCTATCATATGGTCTATCTTGGAGAATAGACCAAGTTCCATCAGTTCCACGTGCTGATGGACTATGTGCCTAGGTGCCTATCATATGGTTTATCTTGGCAAATAGACCATTTCATCAGTTTCATGTGCTGATGGACTACGTGCCTAGGTGCTGATCTTTTTGCAATAAATTTCTCAGGTGTTCCTTTAGCTTCTTGTATTTGGATATCTAGATCTCTAGGAAGGCTGGGGAAGTTTATCTCAATTATTTTCTCTGGTATGTTTATCAACCATTTAGATTTCTGTTCTTCCTCAAGAACACCAGCTATTCTTAGGTTTGGATATTTAACATAATTCCAAACTTCTTGGAGGCTTTGTTCATTTTCTAAAATTCTTTTTTCTTTGTCTTTGTTGGATTGGGTTAATTCAAAAGCCTTGCCTTTGAGCTCTGAAGTTCTTTCTTCTGCTTGTTTGATTCCATTGCTGAGACTTTCCAGTGCATTTTGCATTTCTCTAAGTGTGTCCATGATTTCCAGAAGTTGTTATTGCTTTTTATTTATGTTATTTATTTCACTGATGAATTTTCCCTTCATATCCTGCATCATGTTTTTGATTTTTTTGAGCTGGACTTCAATTCTCTGGTGCATCCTTGATTAGCCTAATAATCGACTTTCTGAATTCTTTTTCTGGCAATTCAGAGATTTTTGTTTTGGTTAAGATCCATTGCTGGTGAGCTGGTGTGATCTTTTGGGATTGTTAAAGATGCTTGTTTTGTCATATTACTTGAAATGTTTCTGTGGTTCCTTCTCATTTGGATAGACTATGGCAGAGGGAAGATCTAGTACTCAAGGGCTACCGCTCAGATTCTTTCATCCCTTGGGGTATCCCTTGATGTGATATTCTCCCCCTTCTCCTAGGAATGGGGCTTTTTGAGAACTGAGCTGCAGTGATTGTTTTTGCTTTTCTAGGTCTAGCCACCCAGTGGAGCTACTGGAATCCAGGCTGGTACTGGGGAGTGTCTGTAAAGAGTCCTCTGATGTGACCCATCTTGAGGTCTTTCAGCCATGGATACCAGCACCACCTCCAGTGGAGGTAGCAGGGGACAGAAGTGGACTCTGTGAGGGTCCTTGGTTGTGCTTTTGTTTAGTGCACTGGTTTTGTGTTGGTTGCCCTCCAGCCAGGAGGTGGCACTTTTAAGAGCACATTAGCTGTGGTACTATAGGGAGGATGCAGACTTACCCTATGGATGCCCAGTTAAGTATCCAGATATTTCAGGTGGTAGGCAGGGCCATAGAGCTCCCAAGAGATTATGATCTTTGTCTTTGGCTACCAGGGTAGGTGGAGAAAGACCACCAGAAGGGGGTGAGTATAGGTGTGACTGAGTGCAGACTCTCCTTGGATAGAGCTTGCTGTGGCTGCTGTGGGGGATCAGGATGTGGTTTTCAGACCAATGGAGTTGTGTTCCCAGGAATTATGGCTGCCTCTGCTGAGTCATACAGGTTGCCGGGGAAGTGGGGGAAATCCAGCAGCCACAGGTCTCACCCTGCTCTCACACAGCCAGCAGTCTTAAGGGCTGGTCTCACTCCCAGTGTGCCCCGCCCTCAACAGCACCAGTCTGTTTCTAGGCAGCTGGTGACAAGGGCTGAGAACTTGCCCCAGACCATGAGCCTCCCTGTTGAGAAGGCAAGCACACCTGCCGTTTTTTCGTGTCTCAGTGAGTCTGCAGCAGCAATTCAGTTCCTTCAAAGGGTCTGTGGATTCTCTTAGCTTTCCTGCTATGTCCCTCCAGTAGTTCTTGGAGCAAAAGTTCATGATGTGAGTCTTCACATGCTGCTCTGTCTGTCTGAGCGGGAGCTGCAAGTTAGTCTTCCTATCCGCCATCTTAATCCTATATCTGAGACGGACATTTAAAAAAATATCTTCACTGGGATATAATTCATAGACCATTTAGTTTATCCAAGTAAAGTGTACAATTTAATGGTTTTTTTTTTTAGTATGTTTACAGAGTTGTGCAAATATTACCACAATCTAACTTCAGAACATTTTCAATACCCTCTCTAAAAAAATCCCATCATAACCCATTTGCAGTTTCTCTCTATTACCCCCATTTCCCTAACTCTTTTGTCAGTACTGTCTTTGAGGAAGCATAATATTTTCAAGATTTAGCCGTGTGATATAATGTATCAGAACTTCATTTTCATTCATTTTTGTTGGCAAAAAATGTTTCATTGATGGACACACTGCATTCTATTCATCTGTTAATCAATTGATGGACATTTGAGTTGCTTCTGCTCTTTGGCTGTTGTGAATACACTGCTATAATGTATGTGTAGAAATTTTTGTATTTATATATGTTTCATTTTGAGACGTGTATGTATGTATATATATATATATACTTATATACTTTATACATGTGTGTGTATATATATATACTTATATACTTTATGTATGTGATTACTGGTGTACATGGTATGGTAACCCTATGTTTCTCACTTTAGGAATGCTAAATTGTTTTCCAAAGTGACTGCAAAATTTTACATTCTCACCAGAAATTTATAAATGTTCCAGTTTCTCCACATCCTTACCAAAACTTATTATTGTTGGTGTTCTTGCTTTAGCTATCTTAGTGTGCAGGAAGCAGAATCTTATTGTAGTTTTGAGAAACATTTTTCTAATGATCAATGATATTTAGCATTTTTTCATGTGCCCATTGGCTGTTTCTGTAACTTCTTTGGAGACATGTCTGTTCAGATCCTTTGCCTATTTTTAATTGTTTTCTTTTATCTTTTTTATTAACTTGTAAGAGTTCTTATATATTTTGGATAAAGCCCCTTGTCATGTATATAATTTGCAAATGATTTCTTTTATTATGTGAGTTGTCTTTTTACTTTCTTGATGGTGTTCTTTGAAGGACAAACATTTTTAATTTTGGAAGTCCATTTATGTGTGTGTGTGTGTGTGTGTGTGTGCGCATATGCATACACACATATGTATACACACATACACCCAAAAAATATATGATATACAATATTTAGGTAAATACATATTTAGTAAACATAAATATATATGTATATATGCATATATATGTTCTTTTCTAAGAATTTTATAGTTTTAGATCTTATGTTTAGGTTTGAGATCCATTTTAAGTTAATTTTTGTGTTTGTTGTGAAGAAGGGGTCCACTTCTTTCTTTTGCATGTAAATAATCCAGTGTCCCATTACCATTTGTTGAAGATATGATTCTTTGCCATTTTATTGTCTGAGCACCCTTATTGAAAGCAATTGACCATAAATGTAAGGGTTTAATTCTAGACTCAATTTTATTCCAATGATCTATGTCTATTATTTCTGGACTCTAAATATTATTCCCTTGATCTATGTCTATTATTTCTGGATTTCTATTGTATTTCATTGATCTATGTCTATCCTTGGCCAGTTCCAAACTGTTTTGATTACTGTAGTTTTGTTGGAAATTTTGGAATTGGAAATTATAAGTCTTCCAACTCAGTTCTTTGCTGTGCTTTTTCAAGACTTGTTTGGCTATTCTGTGTCCATTGACTTACCATATGAATTTTAGGATCAGCTTGCCAATTTTTGCAAAAAAACTTTCTGGAATTTTAGTAGTGAGTTTACTGAATCTGTAGATCCACTTGGAAAGTGTTGAAATCTCAATAGAGTATACACATGCCATGGTGATTTGCTGCAACCTGTACATTCTGCATATGTATCCCAGAACTTAAAGTATAATAAAAATAAATAAATAAAAAGAAAAAACCTACTCAAACTTATCTAAGAGCTATTTGCTTGTCATTAATTAAAACAATTTTAAATGAAATCTCAACAGAGTTGTATGTCCATCTCTATATCTATCACCAAGGGATGTCTCTTCAATTATTTAGATTTTTTTTCAACAATATTTTGGAGTTTTAGGATATAAGCTTGCATTTGTTTTGCTAAATATATTTTTAGGTATTTTATTTTCTAATGCATTGTAAATGGAATTGTTTTCTTAATTTCATTTTTGGATTGTCCATTCCTAACTTGTAAAAATTTATTATTTATGTTTATTGATCTTATATCATGCAGTCTTGCTAAATTCATTTATTAGTTCTAATACCTCTCCAGCGAATTCTTTAGTATTTTGTATGTACAAGATCAGATTATGCCATCTATAAACAGAGATAGTATATTTCTTCATTTGCAGTCTGGATGCCGTTTATTCCTTTTTTGTGCCTAGTTGCACTGGCTAGAGTCTCCAGTACGATGTTAAATAGAGGTGGCAAGAATGGGGATCCTTGTATTGTTCCTGGTAGTAGGGAGAAAGCATCTAGTTCCTCATTATTAAGTAACATCTTAGCTGTGTTTTTTTCATAGATACCCTATATTAAGTTGAAGAAGTTACCTTCAATTCCCAGTTTCTTGAATGCTTATCATAAAAGTGTGCTAGATTCTGTCAGATGCTTTCTTTGCATCTATTGAGATGTTCATGTGGTTTTATAAGATGATATTTAAAAATTTTAAACTTAGCAGTCCATGGATACACAGCAATACAATGTTATTAGGCTACTAAATCCAATTTTAAATAATGTATATCTTTAAGAAAAATGGTTCCAGCTACAAAAGTATGATCTATGTTTACCATACTTAAGCTGAATACTGATTCAGCTTCCTGTTCTGATATAACTATCTGCTTTCATTAGAATACCTCCATGTCTGTGATAATATGCTTGGATTTTCTCATGTTAAGTAACACATATCAAAGCATAAAAAGAATTCATTTAATATTAAAATACATACAATTGTAGCTACAGCTGAATACTTGTGTTTATTTATTTAATAAGTTAATTTTTATTTTATGGGCAAAAGGAATGTATTTATTATTCTATTTAATAGTCAGAAATAAAAAGGCATCCAAATTGGAAAAGAAGAAATAAAACTATCTCTATTTGTAGATAGCATGATCTTGTACATAGAAAATCCTAAAGAATTTGCTGGGAAGCTATTATAACTAATAAAAATGAGACTAAACTATACATATAGTTTTTTATGTAAAATATCCAATATATTCTTTTTGCCCATAAAATAAAATTAATATTTAATTTAATAAACACATGCATATCCAGCTATAGCTGTAATTGTATATATTTTCAAGGAAGCCAGAATAGGGCTAATCTTTAGGAAAGAAATCAACAATGAATAACTGTACTTTAAGGTCTTTTATGTATTTCTGTTCTGAGAAATACACATTTTCTAGTTTAAGTAATACTACATATTTTACTTAAAATTGTGTAATACATAACATAACTGAAAATAGGTTTCAGCTTTGATATGTGGTATTTAAACATGAGAAAATCCAAGCACATCACAGACAGGGAGGCATTCTAATGAAAGCAGATATTTATATCAGAACAGGAAGTTGTTAGTTAGCACTCATAAGAGAATTACTTAAAATAAGATTTATGCATTATGGGGTAACTGCAGGATCTCTTTCACTGTTATCTTCTACATAAATATAGCAATCATTATAAATGACTAAATAAATCTCTTTAGATCTGGTCAAGTACAATTTTTAGGAAAAAGTAGGAATGATTTTCTAATTTGATAGCTTTTCTTAAAATCATGTCATTCCTTAAAAATACCTTTGATTATATAGTATATTAAAATCTCAGTCAAGATAAATATTTCTGTATTGCTATCCACCTGAGTTGCCCTTTAAACATCTAGTACCTTGAGCCATATTCAGGTTTTTTTCTTTAACTCTAGTCTGCCTGCTGTGATGAAAGAGTCATCTCATCTTGTATTAATTTCATTTGATACATGGAATATCATTATGTCATAGCTGTTGGGGTAAGCTTAAATTCAGAGAATATCTAAACTTTAAAAGTAATATTTTAAACCTTTATCGTCAGGAGTATTTTTCTTTTCATTTAGGTGTCTATTTTGGCATCATCTAAATATAGCAGAAATGTTGAGTTTTTGATCAAAATATCTCATTTAAAAAACTTTTCTTATATGATAACAAAATAAAATCGCTTAAAATGTGTTTTTGCATGCATTTTATCATTTGAATCTTTGTCTTTCTTTTCTTTAATCATTCTGTAGAGAGCATAGATGATTATAACTTAGTGGAATATTTCATCATTTCATTGTGCATTAATTGAGTGTGTATGTGTGTGTTACTTATGTGTTACTTTGGGGTTTGGGTCCTTATTTTTCTTTCTGTCTTGTTCTTCATATAGAATTATTTCTTCAAATATACTTTTGGTGAATTATTTTTCCAGGCTTCTCTGATAAAAGGAACATGCATAGTAACATTGTTAACTTTAATTTTATTAAAATTATATAATAAGGATATATAAGAGTGTTCTTAATTTCATTATAGAAATATCTTAATACTTGACAACTAAATTTTCTCGTTAAAACTTCAATTAAGGTCTAGTAGACAATAATGTTTATTGTGATGCATATTAAAAGAGAACATTTCTGACCCACAGCTAGAAAAGGTGTATGTATTGAATTATGTTTCTTTTTATTTTCAATGTGTTTATATATATTCTTCAGGTTTAACTCATGACCCAATGATACTCATTTCTGAAAGTCTAATACTAGATTGTTTAGCATCAAAATACTAAGGCATTTAACACTACAATTTTGTATTAGGTTATCTGAGGTAATTTATTGATTCAGTATTTGGACACAAATATTAGATTTCTAAATAATTTAATTTCCATATAAATACATATTAGGGCATTTTTGGTATAAACAAACATCTTTTTGCTTTGGTGATTGATTTGACTTTTCACTTTGGTGGCAAAGAAGCAATAAATGAATATACTTGTTATTTTAACACAAGAAAACATTGACTTGTATAGGTTTTATTAAGAATTAACAAAGTTGGATTTGTTTGGAAATTTAGTAATATCTGCATATATATCTATACACACACATACATATATAGACACACATATTTATGTTGTTTTTATGTTGTTTTGTATATGCATATATTTATGTAAAAACATAATGTACATATATTTTTATATGTACATATTAAATATGTACGTATATTTATAAAGTTTTTATATTCCAGAAATAATTTAACATTGTTTTATACATCTACATGTTTATATACTTATATGTTCATATTGTTTTAAAAGAAGTGGCTCTGAGAAAATTAGAGTACACCATCACTGCAGCATAAAACTGGTCACATATCTTGACAGGTTAAAATTATTCTAGATGAGAAATTTTACCTAAATCTCTAAAAATATTTAAAATTAATTAGTAGAAAGATTAATTGTGGTTGGCAAAAGGCCATTTAGGAAACTTTTGTGATTTTTCACACAAAAAACCATGAACCCCATCAACTAAAGCAGGGGCAGTGGGAAGGAGAAAAGTTGGAAGATTTCTGAACTACTGATTAACACATTGTTGGCATAGGATTAGCCATTAATTATAACCTCTTTGGAAAAGAAAGCAGTGCTCACTAAAACTGTATGTGAACAAACCATGTCATTCTAAAATTATAGCTAAAATCATGACACATCATGATTACATTGTTGATTAATAGTGTTTCATCAACCTGGAGACAAGGTTCTAGGAAGATTTTAGAGGGTGTAGTCTTGGAACTTTTCCTCTTCAACATTTTTATCATCAGCAGAAAGAAGGAATATATATCAAATATATGCATAGGATTACTCAGGCTCTTTATTTCATATTGAGTCAATTCTGATGCAACATTTTTTAGAAATTTATAAATTTTGTTTTCAAAATATACCCAAATTGGGATTGATAACATTCTCATTATCTTTTCATTTTCTTCTTTTTCTGGTTCTGGCTCTGGTTCTCTCTCTCAAAATTCATCATACTGTTTATGTCTTCTCTATTCTTCTAATCAATTTTGCTGAAGAGTTTTTACTTTATTTTCTCCCCCTGCAAAGAATCAGCTTAGCCTTGTTAATCTCTGGTTTGTATTTCATTGAATTTGCAAAATTATCATTATTTCTATATATGATAGTTCAAGATGTTAGCGGAAAATCAAAGTATGAAGAAATGTAGAGTTTACAAATCCTAAATCTGACAAATCTTAAAGAATCATATTTGCCTATGTTTTTTATTTTCTTCCAGTTGTCATTTCTATTATTTCATCGTGTTCAGGATTTGTATTCATTTCCATTATTTCAATGTGTTCGGATTCTGTATATTTTATTCTTGAAAATGTTATTGAAAACTATCGTATAGATGTTACAGTGAAAATGAGAGAAAGTTGATCTTTGTTATAGCTTGCATATGAATTAAAGATCTAGATGTATCTAGTAGATTTTCTGTTGTTACTTTCTGGCTTAGGATGTACTTCTTGCCTTTTATTTTTTGATTTATTATTTCTCATTAAGATTTGTGAAGGCAAAGCATTATTTTCTGGTATTGTCAAAATAATAACTATTATTTTATTTCATAGATAATATGCATATAAGTAAGCTTTTCTATTATTTTTGTTAATTATTCCAAAAATCTCCAGTCAAATTATTGAAAAAATTATAACTGTAGTGAATTATACATATTGTTTGGAATATTAGAATGTTTTGGCATCATAGAATTAGCTTAATTATTTCTTAGATATAGTTTATATTTTCCAGCTTTTTACCTTATCATTTACCTATGTACCCACACTATACATTTGCAATTTACTTTCCTACCCTTGCTGATTTTTTGGGTCAGAGTCTTTGAATGCTTGCTTTTAGATTGCACTCAATGTAATACTTAATCAAACAATTTCAGGCTTAGTAACACTGATGTAGTTATTTGCCCAGATTCAGTGAGATCAGGGCTGGGTTTATAAGAAAAAGAAACAACCATCCTGTCATACTTGGGATTTCCAAGTCTCCTAATCCCCCCTAATTTTTTTTTAATTGCTTCAATTTTGCTTGAAAATCTTATTTCATTTTGCAGCACTCTCTGAAATTCTACCAATTAAGTCTTCATTTGAGATGTACTAAGTGTTCCTTTTCAAAACAAGCAAGAAAAAATACCCAAATGATTGATATTTTTATGGAATTATTCTTTTTTAAATATCTTAGATACATCAGAGAGATAGAGTAGGAATTTGAGAGAACATGGTGAGAAAATTTTGGTTCAAGATTTTCAGGGAGGTATAGCCTTAGGTGACATAGAGCACTTTGGGTTAGAAATGAGAGGAGAGCTCCTCTCCTTCCCTCCTCCACCAAGGAATTTAATTCATCAAAGAGCAACTTGAAAGCACTGAATGCTGCAGGTTAGTGGCCAAACACATTATTAGACTGAAAAGGAATATGGAATAAGTGGGAGAAAGACTTTAGTCAAGGACATAGTTCATATGACTAATGATGAATTAAGTAAGAGTGAGTTTGGAAGTAATAGCTACCCACAATTTGCACAGAGTATATCTCAATAAATATTTGCTAAATTAGCAAGTAAATGCATGTTCATAAAGGGTAGGAACAAGTGTCAAATATTCAAAGCAGTTGACATAGGGAAATGCACCACTGAGTAGTCTGTATAAGAGAATTTTGCCTTGTGCAATACAGAGTGAAAAGCAGTCAAGCTAATTTCTCGTAGTCATGGATATCCAAAATACTCAGTTGATCGACTACAGGATCTTTTTTTTTTTTTTTTCATATTTCTCTTGTTTTCGTTTCTTGTTTCACCTTCTGTTTCATAATACAGAGCCAAGAATGGTTAACATCTCACTGGAGGTGCTATTAGATTTTCACTGAAATTAGATGGATTGCAGATATTCTCAAATTAGTGCTTGAAATCACTGATTCATTTCTGCCTTAAACATGGAAACATCCATGAATATTATGTCTTACCTAAACATCTGAAATGAGGGAATCCTGAGTAAAATAAACTACGAAAGATAAAGAGTTTTTATGTTCTGTGGTTCTATGTTCTATGTCCTCATACTTCTGGCCTAGTAGAGGGTTTATCCCATGAATCCTTCTAAGTCTCCCTTTTAGGAGATACCACATGCAATAATTAAATTCTAAGAAATGCTAGTACACAAGTCAGAATTTAACAGTTATTAAAATATATTTTTTATTTTATAAAAACTGATCTGATACTTTATATCATATATTTAATTTTTTCCTTAAATACATATATTTTTAAGTGAGAGAATGATTAAACTCCAAATATTTCATTAGAAATTACCACTTGGCCAAGACAAATTATGGCCTTTACATAAACTGTACTTTGACTTTAATAAGAGACATATTTGCATCATGTAAATGGTGTCTAGGGAATAATTTAAGGCTTTTGTGAATTGCATTATCTTCTGAAGACCACTAAGGCACCATTCAGTTCACTGAAATGGCCATTTACCCAGTAGCATAATCTGTGTTCTATATTCAGGTCCAGAGATAAAAAAAAAATTGCAATTGTATTTTTTAAATATCATGAAAAACAATTACAATTGGCTGCTAAATTGCTTCATCTGAACTAGTTTATGTCCCAGTTAACTTCAAAGCACTCAAACATTTTACACTTTTCTGAGGCTCATTACAACTGAGAGAAAGAAAATTTTTACTCCCAAAGGTAATTTGACATTTTAAAATTAGAAGATATCTTGCTCTTCAGGTTTATCTCATATATATAACCCCTGATAGTTTTAAAACCGTGACTCCCTATTTCATCTCCACTAACCTATAATTACAAACTAAAAATATCTTATTTTCTAGCATACTAAATGTTCATTAACCTCTTAGACATGAACTTACACTAACCTGTATCAAAAGAAATATGTAAGTTATATTAATTTCTAAACAGAAATGCAGCTACCAAGGTACTGCATATTTGTGTCCTCCAGTGAGTACACTTGATCTTTGTAGATCAGTTTTGTCATTGGCCTGGAATCAGAATAAAGGGGAGTTGGCTAAGTCACTCAACTGTCTAATGGCAGCAAATAATAGCATATGGGTGAATTCATCTCAATAGGAATAGAAGAGCCACTGGGGCCATTAGGCTATAAGCAGGGAATCATCTTTCTTGGACAAGTTTGCAATGGGCATTGCTAGCATTTGCCAGTGATTCTTATTTTAAATTGTTTCCAGTGCTGGTATAGCTATTTCTGTTTGATGTATTTTTTTTGAGGGAAGGCGATAATCCAATAACCTCAATCGAGTTGCATTCTATTTTTTAACTGCCTGGGAATCCCTCTTCTCTCTTTAAGCTGGCACTGTGTAACTCCAGTGTGATCTACTCTGTTTCAGTTCTGCAGCAGAGGGCAATCTGATGCTCCTAAGGAACATCAGGGCATCATTATTCTTAGGTATTCATGCTATAGCACTTGAATGTGCTGTAATTAAAAGTCTCTATTTGATGTAAATTATTCTGTTGGTTCCCATTTTAATCAAAGTTATACATAATCAAATATTCAAGAAGGCTTTTATGAAAATCTACTCATCCTCCCCTTAGTTTTCCCTGTCTCAGAAGCAACTGCACACACAAGTTTTGCTGATTGATTTGGTATGAGTCAAGTGTCTAGATTACGCAACTGAACTATACTTTTTGGCTTGACAGTTTTAAGCATTATCAATTGACTTCTCAGTTCAAAGGATCAGAAATCACCTCTTTCCTCCACTCGCTCCCATAATGCATGAAGTACCTTTCTATATTTCCATTTCTCAAATACAATTGTTATTTTACTTAGATTAATATTATGCGTCTACATTATTATACCATGTAAGCACCATTCAGAATGGAATGATAAGGTAAACCATGATTAATTTCCTTTACTGCTAAATGTTGTCAGAGGAACTTTTCTTAGATGTCTTGTAATCTTGGGATTTTTGCTCATATTTAAGAATCAGAGGCTCAAATGATTATTGGAAAACTTGGTAGCATGGCTGGGGCTTGTTGACTGTTAGCTGCATTGTAGAACAATCACATTGCACTGTTTTATACCTTTGCCTTCAGATTTTTCCTCTTGTGCTTGTCTGGTTTCCAAGGAAAGATAATCTAAGTCTCCTTTTTGGAGAGTAGTGGCCTGGCTGTGAGTGCTCTGGGTACTCTGGAGAAGAGAACTGGTGGGCATATGTTCATCCTCCTGTTTTCAGGAGAACAATCCACTCTTGTGTCTAACTCATAGAATATCTTGTTCATTTTCTTTAGACAATTAATCTCCATGGTTTTATTAGGGTAAAACAGAGGACATTGGAACCTAATAACAAATCTCTCTGTACAAAACATTTCTGTTCTCATCTTATTTTCAGGAGTACTTATGACCAACAGTTCTGGAGACTTTTTAGTTTAAGGCCAAGAACTCCTTGATTTTCCATGGTGCCTTCTTAAAATCTAGTTTTCTTAGATCTTTCATAAGTTGCCACTAATTCAGCTGCTTTTCTTTTTTTTAATTTTACTTGAAGTTCTGGGACACGTGTCAAGAACGTGCAGGTTTGTTACATAGGCCATGGTGCCATGGTGGTTTGCTGCACCTATCAACCTGTCATTTAGGTTTTAAATCCCACATGCATTAGGTATTTGTCCTAATGCTCTCCTTCCCCTTGCCCTCCACCCCCCTCAGTTGCTTTTCAGTTTCCAAAACTTTCATTGTGTTTCTCTTTCCTTTTTTCCTTATGCTTTGGGTTTTGTTTTCTTTAAACAGCTTTCTTGAGTTACGATTGAAATAGAATAAACTGCATATATTTAAAAGATACACTTTAAAAAATAATTTGTTATTTTATTGACAGATAAAAATAGTATGTATTTATTGTGTACAACATGGTGTTTTAAAATAGGTGTACATAGTAGAATGGTTCCATCAAGCTAATGAAATATGCATTACCTCACATACTATTTTGTGGTGAGAACACTTAAAATCCACTCTCAGAGATTTTTAACAACGTAATACATTCTGATTACTATAGTCATCATGTTGTACAATAAATCTCTTTAAGTTATTTTTCCTATCTAACTGAAATATTGTATCCTTTGACCAATATCTCTTTAAACCCCACCCCACAGGTAACCCCAATTTTACTCTCTACTTATACTGAGTTCATTTATTTTTAGATCTTCTATGTAAGTGAGATCATTCAGTATTTGTCTTTTTGTTCCTGGCTTATTTCACTTTGGGTACATATCCTAAGGAAATGAAATCATAAGTCAAAGAGATATTTGCACTCCCATGTTCATTGTAGCATTATACAAAATGGCCAAGATATGAAATCAACCTAAGTGTCCATCAATGAATGGATAGATTTTAAAAATGCAGTATATTCACTCAATGGAATGCTATTCAGTCTTAAAAAGAAGGGAAATCCTGTTATTGTAACAACATGGATGAACCTGGAGGACATTATGTAAAGAATATATTTCAATAATGTAATGTATGTATATACCTGTGAAACTATCACTACAATCAAGATAATAGATATATTCATCTTAACCCCAGAGTTTTCTTTTTTCTTTTGTTTTGAGACATTCTCTCTCTGTAGCCCAGGATGGAGTGCAGTGGCATGATCTTGGCTCACTGCAATCTCCACCTCCTGGGTTCAAGCAATTCTCCTGCCTCAGCCTCCTGCGTAGCTGAGACTACAGCCGCTTGCCACCAAGCCCAACTAATTTTTGTATTTTTAGCAGAGATGAGGTTTCACCATGTTGGCGAGGCTGGTCTCGAACTACTGATCTCAAATGATCCACCCTCCCCAGCCTCTCAAAGTGCTGGGATTACAGATGTGAGACACTGCGCCTGGCCACACCAGAGTTTTTCTCCTGCCCCTTTGTAACTTTTCTTCCTGAACCTTTGCATCTTCCTTCGCTGCCTTTTCCAGGCAATCTCTGATCTCTCTGTCACTATGCATTAGCTTGCATTCTCTAGAATTTTATATAAATAGAATATACAATACATATTATTTTCTGGTCTGGCTTTTTTCAGTCAGTATAATTATTTTGAGATCCATCCATGTTGTAGCATGTGTCAATAGTACACTCCTATTTTATTGCTGAGTAGTATTTTGTATTGATAAATCTATTGATTGGCATTTGCATTGTTTCCAACATTTGGCTATTACCAATAATGCTCTTATAAATATTTGCTTCTAAATATTTGCAAGGATATATGTTTCTATTTCTCTTAAATAAATACCTAAGGGTGGAATGCCTGGGTCACATGATGTATGAATGTTTAACTTTTTATGAGTCAGCCAAACTTGTTTCATAGTGATTATACCATTAAACATTCCTACCAGCAGTCTGGTAATGTAACCTATTGCAACCCCTATGTAAAATAGTGTGAAGATTCCTTAAAGAACTAAAAGTACGTTTATCGTTTGATCCAGCAATCCCACTACTAGTTATCTATCCAGAGGAAAAGGAGTTATTATACAAAAATTCTATTTGCACACGCATGTTTATAGCAGGACAATTTGCAATTTACAAAAATATGGAACCAGCCCAAATGAAGTAACTCTGGAATGGAATACCAAATATCATATGTTCTCGCTTGTAAGTGGGAGCTAAGCTATGAGGACATAAAGGCATAAGAATGATACAATTGGGCCAGGCACGGTGGCTCATGCCTATAATCCTAGCACTTTGGGAGGCCAAGTGGGGTGGATTACTTGAGGTGAGAAATTTGAGACCAGCCCGGCCAACATGGTGAAACCCTGACTCTACTAAAAATACAAAAAAAATTAGCTAAGCATGGTGGCACACACCTGTCATCACAGCTATCTGGGAGGCTGAGGCAAGAGAATTGCTTGTACCTGGCAGTCAGAGGTTGCAGTGAGCCAAGATCACATCACTGCACTCCAGCCTGGAGAACAGAGTGAGACTCTGTCAATTAAAAAAAAAAAAAAAAAAAAAGATACAGTGGACTTTGGAGACTAGGGAAAGGGGTGGGAGGGAGGTGAGGGATTAAAAAAAATCCTACCAGTAGTGTATGAAGGTTCAAGTTCCTTCATAAACTTATTAACACTCAGAGTGATCAATCTTTTACATTTTCGTCATTCTAATAAATATCTAGGTGTGTAGTTGTATCTCGTAGTAGTTTGAAATTGCATTTCCCTAATAACTATTGATGTTGAGCCTTATTTGCTATCCATATATCTTCTATGGTGAAGAGTCTAAGAGTTTTTCCTCTTTCTTACTAGGCTGTTTGTATTAAATTTAGGGAGTTTTAAAATATATTCTGAATATACAACCTCATCAAACATATGATTTGCAATTTTTTTTGCCTTAGTCTCTTCGTCTTATCTTTTCATTCTCTTAACAGTGTCTTTTGATGAACGGGTGTTTACCATTTGTTGAAATTCACTTTATTTTTATTTTTTCTGGATCATGCTTTTGGTGTCATATCTAAGAAATCTTTGCCTTTACCCAAATTCATAAAGATTTTCTCCAAAGTTTTCTTTGAGAAATTTTATAGTTTTCTATTTTACATTTAAGTCTATGATCCATTTTGAGTTAATTTCTGAATATCGTGCAAGTTATGGATTGAAATTTCATTTTTTGGCATATACAACTTTTCCAAATAACTTGTTGAAAAGGCTACGCTTTTATGCTAAACTTCCCTTACACCTTGGTCAAAACCAGTTGTCCATATATGTATGCATCTATTTCTGGACTCCCTATTCTGTTCCCTTGATCTATGCTGTGTTTTTATACCAATTTCACATCATTATGATGACGAAAACTTTGTAAGTTTGAAAAAAGGTAGTGCAAATGTCCCAATCTTTATGTTCTTTCTCCATTATTTTGGCTATTTATATATTTTCTATTTCCATATAAATTTTGAATTAGCTTATCAATTTCCACAAAATCTTTCTTGGATTTTGATTGAGATTGTGCTCAATCAATTTATGGATCAAATTTTGAATTTTTTTGACATCTTAAACTTTGAGTCTTCTGATCCATGAACACAGTATACCTCTTCAAATATTTAGGTCTTCTTTATTTTTTAGCAATGGTTCTTAGTTTTAATTGTAATATTTTTCACATATTTTGTCACAATTATTCAAGAAGTTGCTATTTATTTATTTATTTTTAAGCTTTTATTTTAGGTTTGTGGGTATATATGAAGGTTTGTTATATAGGTAAACAAGTGTCATGGGGGTTTGTTGTGCAGATTATTTCATCACTCAGGTACTAAGCCCAGTGCTCAATAGTTATCTTTTCTACTCCTCTCCTTCCTCCTACTCTCCCCACTCATGTAGACCCCAGCATCTGTTGTTTCCTTCTTTGTGTTATAAGTTCTTACCATTTAGCTCCCACTTACAAGTGAGAACATATGATATTTGGTTTTCTGTTCCTGTGTTAGTTTGCTAAGGATGATAGCTCCTAGCTACATCCATATTTCCATAAAAGACATGATGTTGTTCTACTATAGGGCTGCATAGTATTCTATGGTGTATATGTATCACATGTTTTAATCCCATCTATCATTGATGGACATTTAGGTTGATTCCATGGTTTTGCTATGTGAATAGTGCTGCAATGAACATTTGCATACATGTGTCTTTACAGTAGAATGATTTATATTCATCTGGATATGTATCCAGTAGTGGGATTGCTAGATGGAATGGTAGTTCTTCTTTTAGCCCTTTGAGGAATCGTCATACTGCTTTCCACAATGGTTGAACTAATTTACACTTCCACCAACAGTGTATGAGTGTTTTCTTTTTTTTAACAGCCTTGCCAGCATCTGTTATTTTTTTGACTTTAGCACCATTTATAAATCTAAAATTACAATTGCTGATTGCTAATGTATAAAACTATCATTCATTTTTATGTATTGATTTTGTATCCTGCAACCTTGTTAAATTTACTTAATCATTCTGGAAGTTATTTTGTAGATTCAGTTGGATTTTTTTACATAAACAATCATGTGATCTAAGAATAAAGATAGTTTTACTTCTTCTTTATCCAATCTAGATGTATTTTCTTTAATGTCATTTTTCTGCCTTATAGAACTCATAACCTTTAGTACAATAGAAGTGGCAAGAGATGACATTTTTGTCTTGTTTCCGATTTTAGTGGAAAAGCATTTAGTCTTTTTCTATTATGTATGTCTTCATAGATGCTCTTTTTTGGGTTGAGGAAGTTATTCTTTATGCTTAATTTGCTGAGACTTTTTATCAATAATGGCTGTAGTATTTTGTCAAATACTTTTTGATGTCTACTGAGGTGATCATATCATGTTTTAAAGCCTGTTAATACATTGATTGACATTCAAAGGTTAAACCAGACCTGTCTTTGTAGGATGGACTCAACCTGATTTTTTTCATTTGATATGTTGTTAAATTTGTTTTGCAAGATGTTTGCTTTAAATTATTGCATTTATGGTCACAAAGGATACTGGTTTGTAGTTTTCTTGTTTTGTAAAATCTGGTTTTGGTTCAGGGTAATACTGGCTTTATAGAGTGAATGGGGGAAGAAGATCCTTTTGTTCAATTTTCTGGAGAAATACAATATTGGTGTATTTTATCATTAAAAGTTTGGTAGAATTCACCAACGAAGCCATCTGAGATTAGCGTTTTCTTCTTTGGAAGCTTTTAAACTTCATGTTCTATTTATTTAATAGGTATAGATTATGTAGGTTATCTATTTCTTCTTGAAATATTGTTTGTGCCTTTTAAATAATTTGTCAAATAAATTTAAGTTTTGACTTTTTTGGCATGAAGTTGTGATACACAGTGATCATCCTTTCAATATGTGTGGTATCTTTGGTGATGTCACCTCTCTCATTCCTTGTTGGGTGATTTTTGTTTCTCTCTCTTTATGGTCTTGTTAAAAGAGTGACAATTTTATGATTTTCTTAAAGAATAAGCTTTCAGTTACATTGATTTCATTTTTTATTTCATTAATTTTCATTCTGATCTTATTAGTTTTTCTTTTGCTTAGTGTGGATTGACTCTACCTCCTTTTTCTAATGTCTTAAGGTAGAAGCTAAAGTCTTTGACATGTGATCTTTATTTTTTTTAAATACAGGCATTTAGTGCTAAAAATTTGTCCCTCAGTATTGCTTTATCAGCATCTCACAAATTTAACTCTGTTTTGCTCTTGTTTTCATTCAGTTCAAAAATACTTTCTAATTTCCCTTTTGACTTTGTTTTACCTATGGGTTATTTTAAAGTATATTATTTTGTTTTAAATATTTGGACATTTCTCAGAAATATTTCTGTTTGTTTAAAATTTAATTATGCTATGGAGAGAACATATTTTGCATGACATGATTCGCTTTAAATTTATTGATATTTGTTTTATTGCTCATAATATGACCTGTCTTGGTCAATTTCCCATGTGCACATGAAAACAGTGTTCATCTGTTGTTGTTGGGTGAAGTGTTCTATAAAAGCAATTAGGTCAAGTTGTTGATAATGTTCAAGTCTTCTATATTCTTACTAATTTTTCTGTCTTCTTATTCTGTCATTAATTATTGAGAGAGTCATTAAGATATCTGACTTAATGGTGCAATTTTCTATTTTTCTACTTTCTAATCTTCCATTCTTTTCATTCTATCTAGTTTGTGCCTTATATATATTGAAACTCTGTTATTAGGTTCATAACTCATTGCATGCTCTCTAAATAAATTGACACTCTTATAATTTTCTTTGCTCAGAAATCTAATTTAATTGGTATGAATACAGCCATTCCAATTATCTTTTGGTCAGTGTTAGTGTGGTATATCTTTTTGCATCATTTCACTTTTAACCTATTTGTTACTTTATGCTTACAAAGTGAATTTCTTGTAGAAAGCGTATAGTTAGGTCTTAATTTAAAAAATACAATTTAACAATTTTGCCTATTAATTGGGGTAATAAGATAATCGCATTTAATGTGATTATTCATTTGAGTAGGTTTAAATCTGTCATCTTGATACTTGTTTATTGTTTGTTTCATCTATTCTTTGCTCCCCCTTTCCTCGTTTTCTGCCTCTTTTTGGATTAATCAAAGTAAACAAATGTTTATGATTCTGTTTTATCTCCCTTATTGGTTTACTTACTATCATTCTTTGTTTAGCTATCTTAATGGTTGCTTTAAGGTTTCTTTAACTTCCCACAGTTTTCAAGTTATATTATACCTCTTTACATATAGTATAAGAATTTACAATTGTGTACTCTGATTTCTCCTCTCCTAGTTTCTGCTATTTTTCATTAACTTTACTTTTACAGCTATTATAAACCCCTCAATGCATTGCTATTGTTTTTGTTAGTCAATTACCAAAAAATTTTAAAATAGTCAATTATCTTTTAAAGATATTTAAATAATTTTTTTGAAAAATTGTATATGTTTTCCCCAAAATTACATTTTCCAGTCTTTTCATTTCCTTGTGTAGATTCATAGATCTATCTGTTTAAAACTTCCTTTAACATTTCTTATACTATGAGTATGCTGGTGATGAATTCTTTCAGATTTTTTATGTTTCACCTTCAACTTTAAAAGATGTCTTTGTTGAATATAGAAATCTAGATTGACCTTCAATGATCGAAATCTGCTGTCATCTTTGTCTTTGTTTTTTCTGTACATAACATGACTTTGAACAATTCAGTAATGATGTTTAGGAGTTGGAGCTAATTTAGCTTCTTGGATATATGAATTTATAGTATATTTGCAAAATTTTGAGCCATCATTTCTTCAGTTTTTTTCTGTTCCCCTTTGCTGACTCCAGGAACTGTAATGACATGTATTTTAGACTACTTGAATTTGGCCCATATCTAACTGACCCTTTGCTCATTTTGTTCTTGTTTTTACTGTTTTACTCTTCATTTCATTTTGAATTGTTTCTTTTGTTCTGTCAAGTTTTCTAATTTTTTCTGCAGTATCTAATCTGCTGTTATTCCCATCCAGCATATTTTGCATCTCACATGGCAACTTTCATAACTAGAAGTTCAATTTGAGTCTTGTTTATATATTATATGTCTTTACATAATTTTCTAAACATACAGAATACAGTTGTTATAATTGCTTTAGTGCCTTTTTTCTTCTGATTCTAATATCTGTGTCAGTTTTGATCACTTGTTTGATAGTTCTCTTTATTATGAGTTATATTTTCCTGTTTCTTTGTATGCCTGATCATTTTTCTTGGATGCCAGACATTATGAATTTTACCTTATAAGATGTTAGATATTTTTGTATTCCTGTAAATATGTTTTAACTTTGTTCTTGGACACAATTTAGTTAGTTGAAGAGAGTTTGATATTTTTGGATCATGTGTTTAAGGTTTATTCTAGATGGGACCAGAGCAATGTTTGGCCTAAGGCTAATTCTTATGATTGAGGCAAGATCGTTCTGTGCTTCCTACCCAATGCCATGAATTATGTGATTTCCAGTATGGCTGGTGGGAAATGGCACCATTCTTGGCCCTGTGCGAGAACTGGACACGTTCACCCCTAATCATTTCGAGTGATTCATTTTCCGACCTTGAGTATTTTCCTCACATGTATATATGATAATAGTTTAATTAATACTTTGAGAAAAACAGCTGTTAGATTTCTTTCCCTGTAGCTTTTTCATCCTGGTATACTGTCTTGAGAACTCTAGCTACCTGGTCTCCCAATACTACCAGACTAACTCACTTAACTCGGGGAGTCTGCCAGCCTGTGCCCGGGTTTGCTCTCTTTGTATCACAGTTTGGAAATTCTCTAAAGACAGTAGGAAAGTTTTGAAGCTTACCTTTTTTTCTTGAGTGTTTCCTGTCTCTCAGGGACACTCTCTTTTGTTGATGATGTCTAGTCTCTTGAAAGCTAGTGTTTCAAATATTTTGTCTGTTTCATGGTTGTTTCAGTTAGGAGGCTAAATCTGGTCCCTATTACTCTATCTTGGTTGGATAGAGTAATAGCCAGTTTTTGCATTCTTAACAATTTTTAAACAATCATTTCAGTGAGATTTCAATAATATGTTATCAAAATTGTAAAGTGATCTCTAAGAGTTGTTAATTAAAATTTTAATAAAAACAAAAATGGCATGGTACAGTCATACATACACAAATAGGAGTGGCTGAGGAGGTAGGTTATTGCAGTAAAAAGAACACAGAAACAATAACAGAAATATCTGGTTCTTGAACCAAGTCTCCCATTTATTAGCTCATGATACTTTAAGCTTTCTATTTTTCCTTAACTTTTTTATATACAGAAAAAAATTATTATACCTATTCTATCTTCTTCACAGAATTGTGGCAATCATTGAGATGATATATATAAAATTAGTTTGAAAAATCATTTTATGAAAATATAAGATATCTTTAAAAGTTATGAAGTTTAATTTTATAAAATATTTATCAAAATATTTTTGTAATACATAATCCATATGTATTTCTTATATCATTTATAAGTATCACAGGAAAAGTCTGTAATATGAAAACACTTACGGTCCTAATGGATTATAAAATCACCATATAACTATATTCAAATGTATTTGTATGTTTGATTCATTTGAATTTATTTAATTTCTGTTCTCTTTAATACACATATATTCCTATTTTTCATGATTTTGTCTATATAATTCAGTAAAGATTAAAATAATGATGAAATAGCATTATGGAAAGAAATAAAGCTATATTTAAATGACAGACCTTTTTATGGTATTGATTCCAAATTGTGGGACCTATTGCTTTTAAAAGCATAACTTCAAACACAATGCTAAATTTGCTTTAAATATAACTAGGGAATTATCGAAAGTAATATTTTCATTTATATCAAAGATGAAAGATGATTTGTTATAATGCATAGGCTATTTTCCTGTCATCATAATTGAACTTATTCACTAAACTGAATTAACAACAAAGAGATGATCAGGGAGCTTGCCCACTGACATCCTATTACACATATAACTAGTGATAAAAATTTTAGAATGCAGCTTATGCTGCTAAAATACTTTTGCTTTCATAAAATGCCATATGCATTCATATTTTCATGTGAATATATTATTATAAGATCCTGGAATACACTTACTCTAATTTAGCCAACTAGGAATAAAATTCTGACGTGGTAAAACTTATTCACTGCTCTGTTTGCTTACATTAATACTAGTGGTAAAGATCTATCCTATCCAGTTTAGGAATTCAGCCTAAAAGTAAGACGAATTTGAGTTGAGATATTGGTTCCAGTAATAGGGTTGCCAGATGAAATACAAGATGCTCAGCTACATTTGACATTCAGATGAACAACAAATAATTTTTTGGTGTACGTATGTTCCATGCCATATTTAAGACATACGTATACTAAAAATATTCATCTAAAAAAATCTGAAATTCAAATGTATCTGGGCATCCTGTATTTTTATTTGCTAAATCTGGCAACTCCATCTTCCATCATTCACCAGCTAAGTGTCAATCCACTTTATTCGTTGACCATTTTAGTCCCTGGATTGAAGTAATTCCCCTCAAAGCTAGTTCTTTCTGGATGACTTCAATTCCTCTATATAAACATTTCCAATACTTTGGTCTCTCACTTCTTTGATATCTTTGATATCTTTTTCTGCAGAGATCTTGAGCTTTATTACATTAGTCACACTTCTACATGATTGTATTCTAGACCTGATCATTCCAAATATTCATACTTCCTTTATAATCTTCAATTTCAAGCCTTTACTCTCCAACCAACCCTTCCCAATTTTCTGTATATTTTTAAATTTTGTTCTGGTACACAATTTAGTTAGCTGAAGAGTTTGATATTTTTGGGTCATGTGTTTAAGGTTTATTCTAGATGGGACCAGAGCCATGTTTGATTTAAGACTAATTCTCATGATTGAGGCAAGATTCTTCTGTGCTAATTACCCAATGCCATAAATTATGTGATTTCCAGTATGGCTGGTGGGAAATGGCACCATTCTTGGCCCTCTTTGAAGAGCCCAACTCCAATATTTGTTCTTCTTACTCTACCATTCATTGATTCTTCCCACAATTCATAGCATTTCAATACCTTCATCCTAGGTGTTCTTAATTCTCTCCTTACTCAGTAGACACCACAGTCCTCCCTGAAATTATTATACAAAGCCAGACTACCTGGCTTTTAAGAGCATTTCCTTGCATTCACCATTTACTAGCTGTAAACTCCAATAAGTTATCAAATCATTCTGTATCAGTTTACTATTAAATAGCAACAATAATAGTTAGATATACCATATTAGATTATTATGATGAACAAATAATTTATGTAAGATACTTAGAATAGCTCCTTTCTGGTACACAGTATGCATTTGTATTAGTCTGTTTTCTGTTGCTTATAACACAATATCTCAAATGGAATAATTTATAAAGAAAAATAGTTCTGGTGGCTGAAATGTCCAAGGTTGTGGCGCCTCAAGTGGTGAGAGCCTTCTCGTTAGTGGAAACTTTCTGGAGTTCTGAGATGACACAGGATACCACATGCAGTGGGGCTGAGCATGCAAACGTGCTATCTTAGGTCTCTCTTTCTGTTCTTATAAAGCTACCAGTTCCCTTCCCATGATAACCCATTAATCCATCAGCAGTAGCATTATTATCCTCAAAAATGTCCAAATGCTTTTGTTCAGACACTCAAATCCTTGCTCCACTAACTCTATTTAAATCCAACTGTACTCTGTATATGCACAAATAAAACTAGAGGGGTTTTGCTTTTAATTAATAACTGTGAACCTCAAATTGGCCCTTCCTACTGCCTAGAAATTCAATTACATGTCCAAGATTCATTCCACTCCCCTTCACATTTTCTCTTTTATCAACAACTTTGCTTGTGTCTCCATACTTATATACTCTTCGCTGAGGAAATGTAAGCAATCAGAAGAGAATAACCCATGGTTACCTTCCATGACATTTCTTAGTAGGAGTGTGTCAGGCAGTCACACTCTGTTAAATATTTAGATGTGGCTAGGCGCGATGGCTCCTGACTGTAATCCCAGCACTTTGGGAAGCCGAGGCGGGCGGATCATGAGGTCAAGAGATCAAGACCATCCTGGCCAACACGGTGAAACCATGTCTCTACTAGAAATACAAAAATTAGCTAGGCATGGTGGTGTGTGCCTGTGGTCCCAGCTACTCAAGAGGCTGAGGCAGGAGAATCACTCGAACCCGGGAGGTGGAGGTTGCAGTGAACCACAGGCTGGCGACAGAGTGAAACACCATCTCAAAAAAAAAAAACCCAGAAAAACCTTAGACATATTTTCATGTTTCTTTTCTTTTTCTGCCTGTTATTTGCAAGTAAAGCTACACTGCTTTTAATATGTTTTATTTGAGAATAAGAAATGGCTTATATTTAACGTGTTTTGATAAATGTAAATAAATATTTCAAATTTGATCATAGCTTGCTTATTGAGATTTGCAAGATGAGAGCCTCTTATTTTTACTTAAGTCCACAGACTCACAGCTACGTTCCTATAATCTGAGTCTGCTCATATCCTCGGGCTTCCCTTGCTTTACGCTGAATGAGCTCTCGGTGTCTCCACCTTGACCAATCACCTCATTTATCTGTTACATCTTCTCCCCCGCTGTTTAATGGATATCTGATAGGCACTTCAAAGTGAAAACTTTTAAAAACCATGCTTCTGATTTCTCTAGCAGATTACCCATGTCAGGAAATGGGCAGCTTCATCCTTACAACTCCTCAGAACAGAGCACTTGAGTTCTAGTTTCCTCTAACGATGCGTATGTTCTGCATAAGGCCCTGAGAGCCTGTTGCCCACTAAAAGTTACTTACCTAATCCTTAGTTTTATTATCTGAAAAAAGTAGATGATGATAAATAATAATACCTATCAAAAATCTTGAGGAGAATTAAATCAATAAGGCATGATAAGTACTGACCGCAGTGTCTGCTGTAAATATTCAATAAATGTTTGTAGCTATTTTTACTATTATTGATATTCTTCTTTCCTCCTCCTCCATGAAATGGATCTAGATTATGCTAATCTAGATTCATATATATGTGTGTAGATACATATACACACACGTGTTCCTAAATATACATTATAAAATGATTAAATGCCATCACGTATCTATTGATACAAAATATGATATACCATTTGTTCCGGTTCTGTAG
This sequence comes from Aotus nancymaae, assembly GCF_030222135.1. NCBI lineage: Eukaryota > Metazoa > Chordata > Mammalia > Primates > Aotidae > Aotus > Aotus nancymaae. The sequence goes on from NW_026988413.1 coordinate 40,416,544, forward strand.
AAGAACAATTCTTGTTGAATTGCTCATGCGAGGTTTGTTTGAGAGGTACCTAGAGCATCTCATTGTGAGAGAGAAGTAGTGCTAAGAGTTAACTTCAGCCAGACTTCCTAAGCTTGAATTTTGCCTCCATTATGATACTGATGACTTGAAGTCTAATCCCTCAGTTATCTCATTTGTAATCTGGGGATTATAATAGTACCTCCTCATAAGATTATTCATTTATTTTATATTTGAGGTATGCTTACCACAGTCACTGGCATGAGTAAATGCTTTCTAAATATTATCATTTTTGTTTTTATTGTAATAAAATGGTCTTCTCCATGAGAAGGTTTTAAGGTATAAATTCAAGGGATTGTGTTATAACTCACCTCTCTGAAAGATATTATGGTCAATACATATGGGAATCATTTATCATAACCAAAAATATAAATCATGGCATGATTTGGCCATTTTTGTGTATATATATATATTTCTGAAACAAAAAGTGTGAACATTAATTATATGTTGTATGGTAAGTTTTGTTGTGAAGTACAGTAGTGAGTAAGCTGACCCAGTTCCTGCCTTCCTAGAGCTTTTGGTATAAAACAGTATAAAACATCACATAAGTCACTATATGACTAACTATGTCTTTTTTTTATGATATCCATGTTGGATTAAGGCTTGGACCAATTTTGTAGCATGTTAGATTATATTAGTTCATTTTCACACTGCTGATAAAGACATACCCGAGACTGGGAAGAAAAAGAGGTTTAATTGAACTTACAGTTCCACATGGCTGGGGAGGCCTCAGAATCACGGTGGGAGGTGGAAGGCACTTCTTACATGGTGGCAGCAAGAGAAAAAATGAGGAAGAAGCAAAAGCAGAAACCCCTGAAAAGCCCATCAGATCTCATGAGACTTACTCACTATGATGAGAATGCATGGGAAAGACTGTCACCCATGATTCAATTACCTCCTCCTGGGTCCCTTCCACAACATATGGGAATTCTGAGAGATACAATCCAAGTTGAGATTTGGGTGGGGACACAGCCAAACCATATCATTTCACCACTGGCCTCTCCAAATCTCATGTTATCACATTTCAAAGCCAATCCTACCTTCCCAACAGTCCCCCAGTCTTAACTTATTTCAGCATTAACCCAAAAGCCCATAGTCCAAAGTCTCATCTGAGATAAGGCAAGTTTCTTCCCCCATGAGCCTGTAAAATCAAAAGCAATCTAGTTCTTCCTAGATACAACGGGGGTACAGGTATTGAGTAAATACAGCCATTCCAAATGGGAGAAATTGGCCAAAACAAAGGGGTTACAGGGCCCATGCAAGTCCAAAATTCAGTGGGGCAGTCAAATTAAAAAGCTCCACAATGATCTCCTTTGACTCCAGGTTTCACTTCAAGGTCATGCTGTTGGGTTCCTATGTTCTTGGGCAGCTTTGCCCCATGGCTTTGCAGAATACAACCTTTCTCCTGACTGCTTTCACAGGCTGGTGTTGAGTGTCTGCAGCTTTTCCTGGCACACAGTGCAAGCTGCCAGTGGATCTACCATTCTGGAGTCTGGAGGATGATGACCCTTTTCTCACAGCTCCACTAGGCAGTGCCCCAGCAGGGACTCTGTGTGGGGGCTCCAACCTCACATATCCCTTCCTCATTGCCCTAGCAGAGGTTCTTTGTCAGGGCCCTGCCCCTGCAGCGGACTTTTGCCTGGGCATCTAGGCGATTCCATACATCTTCTGAAATCTAAGTGGGGGTCTCCAAACATCAGTTCTTGACTTCTGGGCACCCACAGGCTCACTAGTACATTGGCCCCTTTCAGCTATGGTTGGAGCAGCTGGGACACAGGGCACCAAGTCCCTAGGCTGCACACAGCATAGGAACCCTGGGCCTGGCCTACAAAACCACTTTTTCCTTCTGGGCCTCTAGGCCTGTAATGAGAGGGGCTGCTGTGAAGGTCTCTCACATGGCCTGGAGACATTTTTCTCAACGTCTTGTGGATTAACATTAGGCTTCTGGCTACTTATGCAAAGTTCTGCAGCTAGCTTGAATTTCTCCTTAGTAAATGGTTTTTTCTTTTCCACTGCGTTGTCAGGTTGCAAATTTTCTGAACTTTCATGCTTTGTTTCCTTTATAAAACTGAATGCTTTTAACAGTACCCAAGTCACTTTTTGAATGTTTTGCTGCTTAGAAATGTCTTCCTCCAGATACCCTAACTCATCTCTCTCAAGATCAAAGTTCCACAAATCTCTAGGACAGGGACAACCAGTCTCTTTGCTAAAATGTAACAACAGTCACCTTTGCTCAAGTTCCTTATCTCCATCTGAGACCACTTCAGCCTGGACCTTATTGATCATATTGTTATCAGGCTTTTGGTCAATGCCATTCAACAAGTCTTTAGGGAGTTCCAAACTTTTCCACATTGTCCTGTCTTCTTCTGAGCCCTTCAAACTGTTCCAACCTCTGCCTGCTACCCAGTTCCAAAGTTGCTTCTACATTTTCGGGTATCTTTTCAGCAACATCCCACTCCACTGGTACCAGGTTATAGGCTGCAAGTTTTTACGACCCACTGGGATGCATTGAATAGAGTGGTACACTTTCCTCAGGTTTCCCCACACCATTCCTTACGTAACTGGTGAAATCTAATTTTGTCTCTCTTCTGCTCAAGTAGACAGTACTTCTCAGTAGAGATAAATTTGGGGAAAAAAACTCTCATCACAATGCTAGCTGTCCCAGTGGAGTATTTTGCATCTTATAGAGGCAGGTCACAAATAGAACTACAGATTATGCCTCCAAGCCTGAGAAAGGCAGTTGGCAGATGCCTGCAGTCAGCAGGTGTAGGCAGTTAAGATGTTGAAGAAAAATGTTACCCAGCATCTTGCTGTTGATTAGGAACCGGTGATTCACTTTATTACCTAACCATTAAACCCTTAAATGTGCTTCCCAAGTAATTGTCAAAAAACTGAAAATAAAATCTAAAGAAATTGAAGAACATTTTGCTTATATAGTAGTCAAAAGAAAATAAACTTCTGATGTATGTATCACAAAGTAAGTGTAGGTTAGTCACAGCTTTTCTTATGTAGAACACTGTGAAAGAAAGAATATTTCAAATAACTTAGGTGTTATGTTCAAAACATGTAACACATTTTTTATTTTAAATATAAAGAGGTTTATTAGTAGTAGTAAGAGCACACACCCACTCCCATCAAATACCTTTTGTACAAATACCTTAAAATATCAATTAGAAAAAGGGTAACACATTATTAGCTTGCCTGCTGGCTATAAGACTTGATCTGGCCATGATGAAGAATATGTATATGAGAACTTTAAAATGTTTAATGAATTCCACTCCTGCCTTTCTTAGGGCAAGTCACTTTTATGTTTAATATTCAGAGGCCCAAGTTTACAGCTCTGAGTAAAACGTAACATCTTTCACAGTTAAAGACTTAGATTCTAATTCTACCATACGTGTAGATGATATAATTTCAGAGACTGTAGATTATTTTCTTATTTTTTTAAAAATAAGAATTACACGGCAGCTGAGAGCCCCAGAAATTCAATTCTAGAGGCTTTGTAGTTCACATTCATAGGAATGCCCCAAATGGCACCCAGAAGAGTCTCCCTTTGTAGTGTTACTATTCTTACCCATACAGTCTACCTCTCTAATCAAAGAGCTCAATAGCATTTGGATCATTTTACGACCTGAAGTAGACTGAATATACATAAGAAGTTGACCTTGGACTTCTCAGTGTATGTTAATCCATGGTAACCTTCCATGGTATTTCTCAGTAGGAACATGTCAGGTAGTCACACTCTGTTCAATACTTAGATGTATTTTCATATGTTTCTTTTCTTTTTCTGCCTGTTATTTGCAGGTACAGCTATACTGCTCTAATATGTTTTATTCAAAAGTAAGAAATGGCTTATAGTTAATTTACATTTTGATAATATTTCTTTTTCTACCTGTTATTTGTAGGTATAGCTATACTGGTTTTAATATGTTTTATTTGAAAGTAAGAAATGGCTTATAATTTACATTTGATAAATGTAAAAAATATTTCAAATTTGATCAAAGCTTGTTTATTGAGATTTGCAAGTTGAGAACCTCTTCTTTTTACTCAAATGCTTATGTACTATATCCATGATTTAGCTCGGTATTTTCTAGCAACAATTTGATGACTGATGTCTTTAAGAACTTTTTTCCATCCATAAGCTTATTCCCATTTGTATGACCTTTGCTTGTAGTTCATATGGTTTTTAAAAAACTTTGGTCCTCTGTTTGTAGAATATGAGGTATCTATTATTAATGAAATATTGGGGAATTTTTTTTCAAATTGTCTTGAGAGAATAATGTTCTCTTACTGTGAAAAAAAAGTCCTTAAGAGTGGAGTATTCTTCCAGGAAAATCATTATATCCACATATGTTCATAAGATACACTATTAAATTTAGTAGTCCCATCACATGTAAGCCTCAGATATTGTTGCTTTAATGCATTCCCTCACTACTTTGATAAAAGCCTTAAGATGTTGCCACTAGTTCTTTGATGATTTCCTCTGATGTTACAGTACCTCTCTTTTCTACTCCCAAAAAATCTGTTTTGCATAAACATGAGAAGTCAAGGCAGTTTGGATTAACAAGTACAAAGATTCAAGTTTTAGCAACAAAAGTACATATATTTGTAATCAACTGTCTCACATATTATTGTCATCTCTCTCAATGTAAGGAAAGTTTATTTTAGATTTCTGAAGAATATGAGTCATTAGCTTTAACAGAAGTCCAAACATGTCATTCAGTTTTATAATTTTGACGTTTATTCAGCAATTTCCCCATTGAATTAATGAGATTTCTTAACAGAATTTAGAGGGAGAAGAGTCATATTGACCTAGATAGTGACTTACTCTGATTCATTTTCCCCATCATCCCTGCCTGACTCCTGAATGAGTCCCACATACTGTTGGATTCGGACATGGACGATTTTTTAAAAAATGTTTAGTTAAAGTTTTCCAAATAATTTTGCCACAATTATGGCTAATGAAAAGTAATTATGGATTATTAATTATGTCCAACGTTAAGTTTAATATATCTGTAGGGATAAACTATTAACAAATCAATCATGAATTCAAATCTGTCCATTTTAATTGCAAAGTTTTACTTTCAATTAAACACCTAATACTCAGAATTAAATAACATTAGCTCAACAACTCTGAATATACTCATGATAATGGGATGTTACCTATCTCATATGACTTCTCTTTTTGTCAATGTCTGGTCAAAATTATCTACACTGTATGTTTTCCTGAATCTACATAAACCATTTAGTTGTTTCCTCTTCTTATGCAATGCAATTCTTCTAACACTTATGTTGTATTGTAAACATATTCTAAAGGCAAGAATGTTCTTCCATGGCTCTATTCTAGAAAAGAATGCCATTCTACCAACTCTCAGTGGTAACTGTGAGATTGCATTTATCTCATTGTGCTAAAATGTCATTTTCACTTTGCCACTTATACTCTGTGAATTGATTATATAGATGTCTAAAATCTAACTGTGTCGGCTACATTCACCTGTTTTTTTTTCTTTAAAATTAAGGTTACTAGGCACTTCTTCCACTGTTGTTTTTTCCCCGTCACACTTGTGTTTTTCTAATGCCTGATTTGTAGCTTTGTATCAGATTGTCAGCAGAAGGGGAATAATTGTAGGTTTGCATATTGTGTGAGAGATGCATCTCTCATCCTTTGTTTCGGGAACTGGCTGATCATGCAGCTCTGTCCTGGAAGGGTTACAGTCATCAACAGCCATAACGTTTGCATGTGTGCTTGTGTCTGTGTGTGTGTGTGTGTGTATGTGCTGTCTTTGTTTCAGAGCTATGTCTGAAACAGAAAGAGCATCACAAGGACTGTAACACCTATGAAATCTCTGGGTTTTTCAAAGCTCTGCCTGCTTTAAGTTGAAACCAGACAATGAAGTACAGTTTTCTACTTGATTAGGATGATATATACACAGGAGAAGTGAATTACTTCTGAGCACACCATTACTTGTCATAGATTTTCACATGTAACATCGTGGTCACTGCTAATAACCAGCTCTTGTTTTCTCTTGTTTCAAATTGAAAGTTTCAAGGGGTTAACTTTTCCAATTTTCTAACTTTAAAATTTCTGAAGTGTATTATCTGTTTTTTGTTTTGTTTTTTAAAAATCACTGCATTCCATAACATATGTAAATGAAATCTCCTGGCACATAATACACATGCCCAAAATTACTCGAATCTGGAGCTGACAGTTCAATAGACTTGTGCTTATATTTTATAATAGTTGACTTTCTCTCTCTAGCAGTTTTATTGGAAGTCTTTTTTTTTCTTTTCTTTTTTTTTAAAATGCTTTCCTTTCATTTCCTCATTAGTCGTTATCAGTAAAACAAAAGGAAACAATATGGGAAATGCAATACATATAAGTCTTATATGAAAAGATAAGGCAACTCACATAGCTTATACCCAGTGTAATTAGTATATTTCCATACTAGTCTATACTAACATTCAATTATTTACACTGTGGGAAAGAGTTCAGTTAGCAAACATAAGCAATTCTTTTCATCTTAGTGTCACAACAAGAGATAGATATTTGAGATGCATGAATGAAGTATTCTGGGAAATTAGGTATTAATATTCCCCCAGAAACCTCCACCAGACTAGAACATATTTTATTTTAAATTCACTAAGCTGTGACAGTATATCTAATTTATTTTGCTATTTGAACTCTGTCAAAATAAAAATGAATACTCTAATGTTATTCTTTACCATTTGACGTAAAAATCACAATACACGCAAATGCAGAGGCCATGCATGGAGTATAGGAAATCGTGGTTAAACCATATCAGATGAGACCCAAATGCAGAGGTGAGGCTGGAAAAATGCTTTGGAGAGGAGACAGTTTCAACAGCCATGATGTTAGAGTCTAGGCATTGTGAGTGTGCATTGCATTTGCCGGGTTCAATGTCATTGATTCTGGCACTTAAAGCTGGCCAATGCAACACTGTGTAATTTGGACATTATGATAGATTGTTAACCTGGAGAGATATAATAAATAAAAATAAAGCACAAAAATGCGATTGTAAAGTGAAAATAATATTAAAATATCAAATATTTGCAATTTCTATTATATGTATTGCTATAAGCATTTAAAGGAAGGAATATCTAAAATACCTATTGATACTTATTTTGGCTTCTTTCTTTAAAAGCCAAATAATATCTTTTTTGAGATAAAATCTTGTTAATAGACAATATTAATATATCACTCTCTAGTTAATTACGTGTGTGTGCATGTATTCACTTTTTAAAATAGAAAATAAGAACAAATGTTAGCTATTTACTAAAATACTATCAATTAAAACAAAAAGACTTCCTGCCAATGCAATCATTTCTTGGGATTTGTTTACAACTTTTATTGAAGTACTACGAGTCTTTTATTTTCCTTTGTTTTATTCCCACATGATGAAGCACCCACTGACTGACCAAAAGGTTTTAGGACACCATTAACATTTCTTGTCACCAAGAGTGTGAGTTATCCCTAAGAAAACATTTTATACTTTGTCTCTCTCTTTGTCCAGGTCACATCTAGATTTTTTGGATTACTGTAGAGTACATTCTGTTTTACTTGAGGGACAAGGGAAAGTTACCCCAGTTCTCCTCCTTTTTCTAATTTTACTTTGTTGGACTTTATAGTTTCACCACAGTTAAAACTATCAACCAAAAATTATAAATTCAAACAATAAGTGTGCATTGATGATTCTTTTGTATTGAAGGACTTTTTTATACTGCTAAAATAATAAAAGAACTCAAAATGGAGTTTTATATCAAAGGGTATTTTTTAACCTCTAAAGGAATTTAAAAAACTCAAAATAAGAAACATAAAAATATTTCAACTTATTCCTTTTTTCTATCTCCCTGATTTTATTACCCTTTCCAAGTTTTCTTTCTTTAATAATAATTGTACTGTTATAATTATTATTTCCTGGGGAAAACTATCTGCTTGCTTTTAGCAAATTTGTGAAATGTCTCTGTCATAGTTTGATGATCCTCTGAAAGATGACAATTTTCTCCTTGCAGATAGATTCTGGAAGGTGTGTTTGGCATATATCTTGAGAACAAGAATCCTAGTAGTGATGAACACACACACACACACACACACACACACACACACACACAGAATTTTCTTCTGTTTTAGTTTTTTTATCCCCAAATCATGATTATCAAAGTTATTATCATAATCTCCAGCTATCTATCCACATACTCCCTCCTTTCTTCCTATGATTTTTTTCTGTTTTTTTTCCTCTTGTTTCTTCTTTTTTGTATTTATAGTATAATGGTTAAGAATACAGTATACAGCTTATTGTTTGATGGACTGAATTTGTTTCTTATTTGACATTATAGAAAAGCTAACTTTTATTAAGAGTGATTTCCTGGAAAAAGTTGATGTTAAAGACAATTAGCAGAATGTCATAGTCATTAATCCTAATAAAATATTCTAGTTCTGTCCTTAGCACATAGTTGTATTGCAGGTTAATTTCCTTTGAAGGAGGCATAACGATTGACTGCTTTGGCCAATGAATGATGGGCAGAAGTGATGAATGTTGCTTCCTGTATGAGCTTTAAAAACCTGTATATGGTTTTCTACCTCCCATTTCGTCTCTCAGTAGTGCTGAAAGCATATTTGGAGATGGAGCCTCCATCATCTTGTGTCCTTGAGTAACTATGAGGAAAATAACTTCCCTACTAATCCACTTTGGACATATAGAGGATGAAATAACATTTTGGTTTTGGTGCTCTGTGTTTTTATGGAGTTGTTTGCTACACCAGCGTAGCCTATCCTGCCCTGTCTGACAGAGAGGAACTGTACAATTTTGGCAGGCTCTAGAAGACTCGTCATTTCTGCAATCTCTAGGAAGCTACAATGTTAATCATGGGAGATGCCATCTCATTTGGAACATTTTAACATTACAAAGGAAGGAGCTTTACTTTTATCTCTTTTATGGGTAATATGTTCTCTAGTTTGGATATAGCTTGCTCACATGAGATGACAACCTCCATGAAATACTTCTGATTTTTGAAATTTCATACATAATCTTCCTCTCCCAATTTTAAATATATCTTTCCTTCTTTACCTTCAGGATACATTATCTTCCAAATGCAAATGCCTTTGGGAAGGAGAATATTTTAAGTCTTATCAGTCATTTATACCTTAGTGAGTAAGGTATGTAATGAATTAGAATGTTTTCTAAAAATAGTTTTAGATAGTGGCAAAAATGGGGAAATGATAAGGGATCATGGCACCTGTCTGGCAAAAGGGAAAAGGACAAAAAGATTACATGTTAAAGACAAGTTTTGCCTACTTCAAAATTTTTAGATGGACTGGTTCTTTGTTTAATACTCTAGTGTATGCCAAGATTAAATATAAGCTCTAGAGAAATTTTAGTCCTTGGCATTATAGAAGAATTAAATTACATTAATGCCTTAAAGGTTTCTAGAAACTCCTTGTTCTTCTAAACTGATTTGCGGGGGACAGAAAACTTGGGAAAGTCATTTGATTCTTTTGATTGATTTTACCCATTTCTCACAGAGCAATGATAAATACATATAATTCTGCTGACTGGTGAGATATTGATGAGTTGGTGTTTCTGAAGCTCATTGAGGTAGATGAAATGCATTCTAGCAGTGAAAAAGTACTACTTTTGCAATTGCATAGGGATATGCACATTTAAATGTGTTCCTCCATACTTTTGCCTGACATGCTTCTTGTTAAGGATATAATAACTTTGGTAGAGTAAAACCTCATGCAGTTTTAAAGATATTTCAAAATTTACTAATATTATGCTTACCAGTATGCAATGAAGTAGTAAAAATCTTGGTAAGTTTCAATTTTAGTCTTTTAGAGGGATGAACTCCTAATTTTTAGGTGGGTTGTAGTTCTTAAATGTTATTGGAAGCCAAGGTCAAGTTTGACATTTAATGTTTGTCTTAAAAGTGTTATGTAGGCAAAGTCTGGTATTATCACATAAAAGTAGGAAACCTCCACTTTCTAATTTCTTCTGCATTTCTGAAACTGGTAATAAAATCAGACTTTTGGGTAATTAATGCCAATTATTTGCCAAGAGATTTAATTATAATATTAACATCTCTCAATGTACAATTCTGATCCACCAACGTAAAAATTCTGGTTCTATGTGTCCATATCTCATTTAATTTTCTATAGTGTTTTCCATAGTGATATTAATTTTGGACTTTTTTCCTAAACTTCTTAGGAGAGATGGATCTTTTCCTTTGACTTAGATTTTTAGAAAGAAAGCTACGTTTTTTCAGATTTAACAGATTAGAAGTTTTTCATTAATTAATGATTGCCTTTAACTGGCCTACTTGTTGCAAACAGAAAAGACATTGTCATAGGCATAAAGACCCTCAACATCCCATGTACAAAATCCATTGCCATTAAAAAGATTTTTACCAATAGCCTTTTATTTTTGAGACTTCAATGAAAACAATTTTTCTTTCTTTTTTGAAGAGCTATTATGAAATCTTCTCCTCTACTATTTCTTTACTTGCAGAACTACTTTCTGAGTCCATTTCCAAAAGTGCGTTAGCTGCCATTTGGCAAACAGCATTTTTTTCTGCATTGTCTGTTACTATTATACACTTAAACATTATCTATTATCAACAATTGCCTTAGTGGCCAAAACATATTTGACTTTGGAAACCAAGACAATGTCTGCTTTTGTGGCATTTCTCATTCCAACATCCTGTGCCTGGCCAAAAGTCAGCTGTAGGAAAACAGTCCTTTTATTCCTGATACCTGTTTTCGTTTTCTTCTTTATATACTATCCCATTAAATTACTCTTTTTGTTACAGATTAATTTAAACCATGGGTTGTTTATCTTTAAAAATTGATTAGATTTTGATCTTCTAGAGGGTAAAGACATGGAGTGTTTATCTTTGTATACCTAATGTCTGACAGATGGCAGGTATTTAATAGAAGCTTATTAATCAATGGATAAATAAATATAGCGTTAGTTTTGATGGGAACATTAATGTAAAGAACGTTAAGGCATAGTATTTATTATATTCTCTCTACTATGTGACAGGACCAATTCTAGGTAACTTGCACATACTGATGGTATTTGGCCTATATTGCCATATGCCTTATATCATTTTGGTGAATGACAGCTTGTTTCAGAAACCTAGCACTTTTAAGTTTTGTCAGAGAGCTGCTTTCTGCATGATATGAACTACTTTGCCCATTTGCAAGTTGGGAAGCATGTGCCTGGAAATTAATGTGTTCATGAAGGCAGCATGAAACCAGTGACTGACAAGTACTGGAGAGTGTAAATACCCTAGCTCTTTTCCTCTCTGCCTGAGAAACATCTGAGGCATGCATTTTACACAATTTTCAGTGTGGTAAAACTAAGACAGAGCTACAGTACAAAGAAGAAAATGTTATGATCCAATTCCAAAATAAGCACATTTTTAGGAAAGAAGACAAATGAGGGAAAAAATCTACAATATGGTATAACAATTATCTATATATTATATGTTTTTAACATATGGAAAAGTATTTTCCCAGTTTTGGTTTTGTGAAATTTGAAAATAATTATTTTCTTAGAGATTTAATATGTATATGGCCAAAATTTGTATTGAGTAATTTTTTTCTCCACGTTGTCGGTTACAAAATAGTCACTTACATATTTTTCTGGGCCGTGTTTTAAAATTTTTATGTTTACACTTTTAAGGCATTTGAAATTAATTTCTTGGTAAATAGAGGTATGGGTCTCTCTCTTTTCCATTCTCTTTCTCTCTCTCTTAACAAATTGTTAGATACTCAGCCTAAAAGTATTTATTCAAAAATATATTAATTTCATTCTGATGTAAAATACAACCTTCAACATGTGATCAATTTCTAAAAATTCAGACGGGTTTTGCTTTCTATTATATATTGGTAGTAAGCTGTTTTAGTTAGTATAGTCTTATCCTGTGTTTGATATTTCTTGTTCAAATCCTTCTTCACTTTTTTAATTTTCAAAGTATTTTGGCTATGCTTTTAAATTTATTCTTCTTGGTAAATACTAACATGTGTACTCAATGAAATAAAACTAGAATTTTGATGGATATTATATTGAATTTGCAACATTTGGAGAGATTAAAAATATTAACGAATGCTTGTAATAGAAATATGTGTAAAGTGTCCTCAGTTCATACACATACACACAAGAGCACTTAAGTCTGTATCTTTCAAGGAAAGTTATAAAGAGAAGGCCACATATGATCCGGACTTTGAAGAGAGGAGAGTCCTTAAGGAGGACATTCTAAGCTGAAGAAAGTGAGAATGTATTACGGTAAAGCTTGAAATTCAGACTCAGATTTAGTTGAGAAGACATTTATGAGTAATCCTAGAAACTTTGGAGTTAAAAATGTCGGCAGTAGGGAAATTTTTATGATTATAAATAAAGGGAATAAAATTTAGAAAAATCTCACATTTAATCATTTTAGTGATTAGTGCTTAGGATAAGTCCATCAGCAAACAGATATGGATCCTGGTCTTTGTGAGCCTTCTTTCCAGTCAATGATTGAAATTAAACAGAAAATCTGATAGGTAATGAGGTCTGTGGAAAAAAGAACAAGCTGAGTAGGGTGAGGAGAATAAAGAGTGTCAGTGGGGGAAGATGGGGGAAACAAGAGAATGGTACCATTTTAGACAGGTCAGGGAAAACATTGGGAAGTTGATATTCCACAAAGAGTTAAAGGAGGTGTGTAGTACTAGGACTGTGCTTGTGCATGTGGGGGGTGTGTGTGTGTGTGTGTGTGTGTGTGTGTAACAAAGATAGAAGGAGAGCAGGTGAAAGTTCTTTGCAGCAATCCAGGTGAGACATTAGGCTAGCTTTGACTCAGGTAATAGCAATGGAAGTTGGATGAAGCAGATAAATTCCAGGTGGGTGTGAAGGTCAGCTCACAGGAGGTACTGATGGATACCTTGAAGGGTATAGAGAAAGAGAGGAGTGAGCTGGAGGGATGAAGATGGTGTTAATGTAGTTGGGGAAGGCTGCAAGTGGTGAGTGGTTGGAAGAGAAGATTTTGGTTGTCTGCAACACATGAAAATGCAAAAATAGAGTCGATTGTTGGATATATGAGTATGGAATTCAAGAGAGATATCAAGTCTGGAGATATGACCATTAGAGTCATTAGCATATAGATGATATAAAGTCATGAGAGTACATGACATAGCCAAGGTAATGAATATAGCTAGAGCAGGGGAAAGAAAAGGCTGAGACTTAGGATATTTCACTGTTAATAAATTAGAGAAAAGAGGAAACAGAAAAGGAGACTGAGAACAAATACTCAATGATATAGGAGAAAAATTGAGTCTGTACTGTCCTGAAAACCCATAAAAGGGGCATTAAAGGAGAAGAGAATGATCAAGCATACACTGCTGACAGGGAAAGTAAGTTGGGAATGAAAACTGACCATTTCATTGGCAAGATAGATATCATTGGTAATCGTACAAGGGCAGTTATGGTGCTCTGGTAGAGCGCAAAGCCTGATTGGAAGGGGCTTAAGAAAAACGGGAAAAGAGGATTTGAAGACAGTGAGTATTGATAGCTCTTTTGAGTTTTTCAGAAAGGGCACAAAGAAATGAATGGAGTAATATCTGATGGGAGAAATAGGGTCCAGAGAATGTTATTTGTTTTCCTTCAGGTGGGAAAAACACTTGCTTGTATTTTTAAAGGGAATGATCTGGTTGAGTCAATGTTTGTAGGTTACAGGTGAGAGAAGGGCATTGCTGGGAGATGTTCTTGGGTAGTGAGAGAGATGGGATCTGGTATAAATGTAGAGGGCTATTCTCTGCATAAGATGACATATAATTCATCTATGATGACAAATGAGAGTATCTTGGTACAGGTACAAGGAGTGGGTAGACATGGTGGAGGATGGAGATGGCAGGGACAGTCGACAGAGGCACTTGAGAAAAAAAAAAGAAGAATGAGTAAAACTCACATAGCATTTACTACATACCTGGCACCATTTGAACAATTTACTTCTATTATTCATTTAATCCTCATACTAGCCCTGCTCTAGGTACTATTATTTTCCCTGTTTTTCAGTTGAGAAAACCGAGACAAAGAGATGTGAAATATTTTAACCAAGGTGCCATAGCTAGAAAGAGGTAGAGCTGGGATTTAAGACCAAATCAGTCTGACTCTTAACTAAGTTCCTGCAGCCAAGCACTTCGACACATTTCTTCTTTGTGAGAAGAATTTCAGGCATAGAATGACCAGCACTTGCCCATTTAAATGTGAGGAGTAAGGATGCACCCTCAGAAACAAAGTGTTTTCTTCTTTGTTGTTGTTATTTTTATGAATCATGAGAAGATGTCTTGCCTATTTCTTTGTCACGTGATTAACTGAACTGCTTCTTGTAGGGAGTCTATAAACATCAATCAGGTAAAGACAGAAGATAGGATTTAAATTGTATCGTTATTTATAATATCTCCCTTATTCTTGTCATAAGGGAGCAGATAATTTGTGGTAAAATTATTTTGTGGCAAGTAGTATACTAATACTAAAAGTTTGATTTATAAACTATTTTTGAAATGAAAACTATATTTTATTAGAAACAACATGCGTGTTTTTTTAAAATTAACTCTTAAGTTTAGTGGTACGTGTGCAGGCTTGTTATATAGGTAAACTTGTGTCATGAGGGTTTGTTGTATAGATTATTTTGTTGCCCAGGTATTAAGACTAGTGTTCATTAGTTATTTTTCCTGATCTTCTCCCTCGTCCAACCTCCCACCCTCTGATAGACCCCAGTGTGTGTTGTTCCTCTCTATGTGTCCACATGTTTTCACAATCTAGCTTCCACTTATAAGTGACAACATGCAGTATTTGGTTTTCTGTTCCTGCATTAGTTTGCTAATGATAATGGCCTCCAGCTCCATCCATGTTCTGGCAAAGGACATGATTTTATTCCTTTTGATGACTATATAGTATTCTATGGTGTATATGCACTACATTTTCTTTATCCAGTCTACCAGTGATGGACATTTAGGTTGATTCCATGTCTTTCCTCCATGAATAGTGCTGCAGTGAACATATGTGTCCATGTGTCTTTATAATAGATTGATTTATATTCCTTTGGGCATATACCTAGTAATAGGATTGCTATTGTTGGATGGTATTTCTGTTTTTAGGTAGAGGAATTTCCACACTTTATATAAAATATAGAAGCAATAGATAAAAATGTAAAATCATATCGTAACTACCCAATTGTACCACCATTAAGAAATAACTAATATTAACAAATAGATGCTTATTCCTTCAGGTGTGAATATGCATCCATGTGCATGCTTCCAACTTTTGAAGCCCACATAGTAATACAGCTTTAAATTTACCTTCTGAATCTCACAAATATATTTTATACAAATATATTAAATATGTTAAACACATTGTATCACACAAATGTATTAAACTCTAATTGACTCTAAAGTATTTTCTAGTGAGTTAAAATCCCAAATATTTTCTTTTCTCACAATGTTTCTGATATGAATGTTGTTTATTTCTAATACTAATCTAAATTAATTGATTTGCACTTAATTATTTACTATTTCCTATCACCTTAGATTTAGATGCATGAAAAAATAACCAGAAAAGGTATGGTGACTAAAAAATGTGCTATTGATAGTGACAGAACAATTTTTTAAATTAATAACTTTGAAGTTCTTATGGAAGATATACTGCTGAAATATTTTCACATCATCTCCACTTCTTTACAAACACAAATGTCAATTTAGTTGCACAATGTTTAGAATACAAAGGCAAGAGAAATCTGAATGTAACCGTCACATGAAACTTTAGTAGCTCGCATAATGCCTTGCTTTGCATATTTTTTAAAAATATGGGTAAAACAAGAAAGTTGTGTAATGTTACAAGAATGAATGCAGAATTTGACAGCATGAATTATAGGGTGGAAACAAAGTCATATCTTTCCATTTTAAGTTCCTGAGGTGCCTAATACACGAAATGAGACCTCTTTATCAGTTTTATTCGTAAAGACAGTGGGTATCCTGTATTCATGTCACTTAAAAATACAAACTACATTGGGATATAAATAATAATAATGAGAAGAAACCTCTTAAGCTGAACTGTATATTTTCCATCTGCATGGGAAGATAAAATATTCCTGGACAAGATAAAAATTATCCTGGAATCACTTTAAGAATAAAATCATATGTAAGAAAAACGTGATTATAGAAAATATGGGAAATGTAATGGCCTTAAACAAAAACTCAAAATCTATTAATACTCTAAACAAATGTGCAATTATTAAATTGAAAAAAAATGGTTCAGGCCAATTTTTTGAAGAAATGTTTATTGTGAAGCATAGCTTGTTGCAATAAATGTAGAATCTCAGTCCATTTTGACAACAACCATATACTGCTTGTGTATATTCTGGGAAGAACTGTTAATTATCGAGCAACAATGGGACCAGCAAGAGCTTTTACTGTGGCCACAGTATTGTGGAGTAGTTTTGTAGGAGTGCTCTTTCTCAAATTAGTGGCATATTTCAGATAAAGAAAGGAAGTCGTCTTAACTTGAAACTGCTGTGTCATTTCTTCTTCCTTAACTGAAATTCCAACTATGGTTCAGGAAATGCCCTAATGAGCCACTTCTCTTTTCTCTTTCCTCAACTAAGTGGATTCCAACCAGCCCTAAGTATTCATTACTCACAGCTTGATCATTTACTTTGGTTGCCTCTTCTGGCATGGTGCTCCTGCTATGGGAAGAGAGATGATAATTTGGTGCTGTTTGTAGAGGTGATGACACTGATAAAATCCAGTCATTGCTGGTAGGTAACTAAACTGGCAGGTTAATTTTCTGTACTTTAAACAAACTAGGAAGACAAACTAATCAATACTTGTTTTTATTTTGATGTGTGTGGCTTGCTTATAATTATAATTTCATCTTTTATGTTAACTAGGTATCAGGATATTTGAGTAGTCAAGCTGTGATTTGCTATTATTTAGGGGAAATATGTCTGAAACTCTATTTATGTCTTATTTTAATCAAGATCTGGAAATCACTGTTTTAGTTCATGATAACCAAAGTGATTTATTCTTCTAGCTTAATATTTTCAGCTATTTTCTAAATTGGAACATGATTCAACATTTTGTTGCCCTTATATATGTTACTTATGAGTAAATATTAATTTTTGTTCACATTTGAGTAATATCTATTTTACTGGCTTTTAAAGGTAAGAAAATATGAGTTCTATTCATAGCAAAATAGCATCATATAGTATATTAGTATATATTCTTTTTTCAAAACTAAAAAATAATTCTAATTTTTTATGAAGATGTGGATCAAAATAGCTTGTGTAGAAGATGTCAAGTATCTCAATGCAATAAACTTTTTTTTTGTTTTTTGAGACAAAGTCTCACCTTGTTGCCTAGACTGGAGTGCAATGGTGAAATCTTGGCTCACTGCAACCTCTGCCTCCTGGGTTCAACCAATTCTCCTGCCTCAGCCTCCCAGGTAGCTGGATTACAGGAGCACTCCACCACGCTTGGCTAATTTTTTTTTTTTTGTATCTTTAGTAGAGTTGGGGTTTCACCATGTTGGCCAGGCTGGTCTTGAACTCCTGACCTCAGGTGATTCACCTGCCTCGGCCTCCCAGCAATAACTTTTTTTAAAGTAATAGTTTTCAATTGTAATAATTAAAAGAGTTGTAGTAGAAACTTTAAGATTAAGATGTATATGAAGATATTTACATACATGTACATACATACATGTACTGTATATATGCATTTACTTATATAAATTATATATAAATTCATATTTATTTGCATAAAGTATAACTCCTACTTTCAATATTATTTCAGAATATTTCATTTGGAATATGCATTTTAAGTGAAAGAGAAACCTGAGGTAATTTCAAATTTATTTTGGGTAGTTTATTATTTATGAGAAAATTCATTGAACTTTAAAAGTTTAAAGTAACCTTCATGATTCTTTCCTATTCAAAAAGTGTGTCAGCAAAGCAAAGTGAAACAGAGTATGGGGTTTATTATCTAGATTATTTAGACAATTCTGCTTCACTTCTATTTTAATTTGAGTGTAGCAATACATGTTCAAGTGTCTTTTAAATTTGTGCTTACATTTTTGATGGAAGCTACCTAATTAAGCAGGCTAAGCTTTAAGATCTCTTTTTAAGAATTTTTATTAAAAAAAATTTTTTTAGCTCTAAAACAAATGGAATACATATAATTTTCATGTATATTTCCTTGGTTTGGTTTATTACTACTTATTTTTAAGTTTTCAGTTTTATTTCAAAACAGTAGATTGGTTCAATGTAGTACATTTTGTTGAAGTGAAACTTGGAGTTCACGTCAAAAATGAAACAAGCTGAAAAATGTTTCTTAAAAGTCAGCTTAATTTTAATAACTGTGGCACAGGATTTGTTTTAAGTTCTAGATAGTCCAAAATAATTACAATATGTTTAAATAGGATACAAATTTTTAGCATAGTGAAATTTTCAGCAATAGTACTAACTTATACAGTGGAAGTAAAAATAGTTTTGAAAACAGTTGTTTGAATAGTCAGAAAGGAGAAATAAGGAAAAAAGAAACCGAAAGAAACAAAATATTTTTACACAATGGTTTTAGATAAACTAGTGAAATATAACTCAAATGGAATCATTATGGCTATTGATTTTTCCATAATAGTTGAAAAGGAATCACTTAATCTTTTATAAATTATTGTACCAATAAAGCTATCTGACTTCAATTAGACGTTCTAGACTCTTCAAGGAGATGAAAGCTCTTAAGTAAAAAATACTGGATTATGATATGGAATGCTAGCAGATCCAGAAAGGTGGTGTTTACACATAGATTGCAATTTTGAACGATTTGTCAACAAAACAAAACGCGTGCCTAGTGCAAAGCGTGGTTCCTGCTCAGGTTTTACTGGGGTGTTTAAGAAAAGTCTAGAGGCATAGAGCAGTAGGAATGACAATCATCTGCAAAGTGATAACCTATGAAGAGAGAGGTTAACAGTCGTCTTGTAGGAAAAGAAGAACAAACAGCAAGAAACTAATTTTCAAAAGCATTCCTTGTTATATAGAATTGTGAATGCCAGCTAATTAGAGAAATCTGTAGAATTGTCTGTTTGGAGATTTATAAAAAGTTGGCAGACAAAACTTTGCCTATGAGAGGTTAGCTGATGACAGATGGTTTTGTGATTCCATTAAATTGTATTTATTGGAGCATAAAAAGTCTTGGCCATTTACACACCAGTAAACAAAAAAGCGTAGAAGAATATTAGAGGTAGTTTATGTTAAATGTTAGGAAAATTGGGAGAATCTGTATAATTGAAAAAGTGAAATAGTAAGATGGATGTAGAACTCCCTCAGTGACCAGGTTTAAGAAT
Organism: Aotus nancymaae; assembly: GCF_030222135.1. Classification (NCBI taxonomy): domain Eukaryota; kingdom Metazoa; phylum Chordata; class Mammalia; order Primates; family Aotidae; genus Aotus; species Aotus nancymaae. The sequence continues at coordinate 40,435,989 of NW_026988413.1, forward strand.
GGATCGGTCAAGGAGAGAAAACCCTTCTTCCCAGTTTTTCACTTGCTCTCAGGAAATAGAGGGAAGTCGAGCCTAGTGATCTTAAAGACCTGTTAGGTTTTTGTTTCTCTTTTCTCTTTTCAGGTTTGAAAGAATAGGTGAGAATTTGAAAATAGATCTAAAAAAAGTAATTGAGAAGAGAGTCTAGGACATACAGGTGGAGTTTAAATAAGGATTCTAATGCCTCCTAATGTTCATTCCTAAGAGTTACCATGGAAGGGGATTTTCAAATTGTCTCTCTTCTTGAAACATTCATTCTCTGTTTGCCACTGAGCCAGAGACTTCTTTATACCTCCCTTAATTCCCTTCTTTATTTCTTCCTTGCATAAACATGTTTCCAATGCTCAGCTTCCTTAGATTATTTCCACCCAAATAAGAATGTGAGCCTGCACATTTAAAAAAAGTTTTTTGAGACAGGGTCTCACTCTGTCATCAAGGCTGGAGTGTAGTGGATTGATCAGGACTCACTGCAACCTTGACCTCCTGGGCTTCAGAGATCCTCTCGCCTCCATGCCCCCGAGTAGCTGATACTGCAGGCATGCACCACCATGCCCAGCTAATTTTTTGTTTTGTATTTTTTTGTAGAGATAGGGGTCTTGCCATGGCTGGTCTCAAACTCCTGGACTCAAGTGATCTGCTTGCCTCAGCCTCTCAAAGTACTAGAGTTACAGGCATGAGCCACCGCACCTGGCTAAGCCTGGACTTTCTATCTGTTCGATCAAATGTTTGGCTATATTACCTTTCTCATGTGCAGCATTCATTCTATGCAGCATCTTTCCCCACACTCCAAAAATCTAGGCCAGTACCTACTGTATTATTGACAATATCTCTATAGACAGGTATTGATCCCTGCCAATGTTTGCAGAGAACTTCTCAGCAGCTAATACATTTACACTCTGTTCCCTTTGATCCTGTGCAGATTCAAATGGATTTGAACCCACTGAACCATCTGAGGTCTGCATAAGAAATTTTGTCAGCAGCATTTTCACCACTAGACTAAATTCTGGTAAAATTCTAGGCTTCCTCTTAGTTAACATTTGGCCAAGAGGCATCTGATCTTTAAGTAATACTCTCTAGTGTTTCTCCCCATTTAGCCAATCACCTTTCCTATTCTATAGCTTATGACTGTCCTTCATATGTGCAAGGCAATTTTTATGTGATGGATGATCTGCTCTTTTCATCAAAATTGCACCTACTGTTAAAGATTTTTCCATGGACGTATTCAACCTTCTTTACTTTGTCTTTGCTTTCAAATTTTAAAACATCCATTACTTTTGTTGCAAACAATCATTTTTCTCTATTAACTCTTCTAACACCGTTTGGAAAACTCTGTGAATATCCACTTTTAGAGTAGGAATAAGCTAGTGGATGAATCTTCCCAGTAACATGACTGACAACACCATTTTCTGGAGAAGGAAGAGAATATGTGATTTTACCTCATTCAGTAATCTAATTAATATCTATTAAGTTAGTTAAGATGGAAGTATGTAAGTAGAGAAGGAGTGTACCTGGTGTGGTACTAGGTTCTGAGGATGCTAAGATGCGTAAGTTATGGTACCTGCCAATGAGCAGTTCAGGCATTTCAACAATTAATTACAGAGACAAATGTTACAATAAAAGTGTATACGAATTATCTGCTAACCTGGAAAGGGTTCAAAGAGATGATGACTGAAGCATATCTTTAAAATGAATGAGCTATTCTTTAGGCAGGCAAACACATTGGGACAAAAGGTCAAGTGGATTGAAAGACTATAGCATGTGCAGACTTGTGAAAAGCACAGCATATTCATGGGTCTTTGATTAGAAGTGGAACCATTGTATGAAATAACATGAATAGGGCTGGAGAGTTAAGGTGGGGGCAGAGCATCAACAGTTATGCTTTTAAGAGTTGTTTGGTTTTACTCAGAGGAGGAGCTTGATTTAATAATGTTTTAGCAGGATCTCTAAGGCTCTGATCATTTGGAAGACACATTAGAGGGTGAAAGACTGGAGTTATTAGTTTTAAATTTTTGTTGATAGCATATTCCTGCATCTGATTTAAAATAGCAAAAAATAACTGTATGTGGTGACTCTGGGTAATACCTTGCAAAATAGTTGCATCTTTGGCAAGAACAGAGATGCTGAAAAGATGACAGAATGTTCAGGAGAAAATCGAAGATGATGTACTACATTTTTCACTGTAGCAATAATCACTTAAACTTAACATGGATTAGCAAACCAGTGGACTGAGCAAATATTTACAAGTGATTCAGTGATTTCTTTGTGGTTGCTTCATTTGGTAGAATACACTCTGAAATGGGAAGTCAGAAGTTCAGCATTTTTAGCTTGCTACCAACTTGACATGTGACTATGAATAAGTCTCTCTGTGTGTGTGTGTATTTCCTGAAGATTTCACGTTGAATTAATATCTAGTGTGGAGAGTGAAAGGCTGGGGCTGGGCCTGAGGGTGAAGGTTGAAGTGTCTAGTGGTGCTTAAATCTAGGTCTCCTGTATCCGAAGAGCAGCTCTGAATTTACTCCTGAGAAATCAAACTTGGATTGGATACAGGAGCTCTAAGATTGGAAATCTAGTTCACAGTGCAAAGGAAGGACCTCTCTCCTCCTTCCTTTGAGGCCCTTGATCCCACATTTCTAAAAGATTTTCAGAGTACAGAACATAACAATAGGCCAATGTCTCATATGTCTGGCCTTGTTTTCCTTAATATTCTGTCCTATTAAAACAGCCTCAGAGAAGTCTGCCTTAGGACAGAGCTTTTTAGAAAAAAATGAAGTAGAGAATAAAGCAACTCCTTGCATAATTTGAGAAGTAGCTGTTAATTTGCCTTTTCTTCACAGGACATCTCTAGTGTTCCATATTTTCTTAAAATGTATTGCCAATTCATTTGCATCTCCATTTGTTTTTATATGAAACACTGGTTGTACTGAGAAGTTTCTAAATTCACTTGGATTCAGGCCTATTGGATCACACTTAGTGTGATATGTGACAGCTGATGAACAGTTGCTTAAGGGGTATTTGTCTAAAGATGAAACAAACAAACAACAGCAGCAACAACAACCACAAAATAGCAAGCAAAGATATTCTGGAATATGATAGAAGATGGAAATAATGTGTAAAATAAATGGGTAAGGCAAAATTTTAAGTCCTCTACTTATCAGGGGGATAAAAGAGAGACTCTGAATGCTGAATACCCTTGCTTGAGTAGAAGTCATTTTAGAAGAGCTGTATTGAGTATCAAAACCAGTATATTTTATGAAATATTCTCCTCTTCTTTGAAACAGGTGGTAATAGGAAACATTGATTGGGCTCTCCTCACATACTAAAGACTTTACATGTATCATGTAATTTAAGTCTGACGAGACACTTGGGGCAAGTGCTGTTGTCTTCAGTGTTCAGAAAAGAAAAGTGAAATTTGTGAAGGATAAGTAAGTTTCCCAAGGTGAAAGCTGAACAGTGAGCAATGATTGGCCAAGGACTTAGATCTAGGTCTGTATGCTGTTTAGACCCAGATGGATTGTGCAATCTTTCTTGGACCCTTTTAAATTTAAACTTTATCTTTGTTGTTCTCTTTGATTGATTTTGAACAAGATCCCATCTCTATAGAACAGAAGGGGAAACAGTTCAAGAGAGAAGGGTGGGAGAAAATCAGAAAGCATGGTTTTGCAAAAAATGGTTTCTAGGCTTACACATGGATAATGAGGCCTTTGACTGTATTAAATTTGCAAAAATAGCAGTTGCAGAGGTAACATGGGACCAGAAAAGATGGCTCTATTTCATAAAAGAAAGGGGCAAAGTGAAGAGACTCATTAATGTCGAAGCAGTAGATGGATAACCAGTGACAAATATCAAGTAGATTTGCTTCAGTTTGGTCAGAGAAAGGTCACTGATTATTTTTGGTTAAACTGGTTCACAGAGGCCAGGTCTCCACTAAAAAAGGGAATTAATTGCTTCCATTTCCCACTAATTGCCTCAACATTTCCCTTTGCTTTGTCATTGGAGACTTGGTCAAAGAGGCGAAAAGTCAAAAGTCAGAGTGTGATGGAATCTACATAAAAAGGGAATCTGAGGAGACCAAATTATGGCATTTGGTGTAATAATGATAATGATATTTAGCATTTTTCCCTGGGAGTGCTGTGGATTTTTAGAGCCCTTTTCAATCTTTAATCAGACCACAGGGCACATTTAAAAGAGTTCACTGTTTTTATTTCCATCTAGAGGATATGGCATCACAGAGAGATGAACTGACCTAGGGCAAGTCTCTTGAGATGTTCGTGCTGTATGTTAGATTACACCCTCTGAGGGTGAGTTTTAGCTGGAAGCCTAGGTTCCTTCCAGAGGTTCGATTCATTCATGCTCCTTCAGAATCTTTAGTTTTTTTGCATAATACTGTCAAAGAGTATTATCTCTATCAATGACTGAAAAATCACCCAAGAAAACAGTATGAAATCATTTTGATGTCACAAGAATTTCTCAGTTTTCAGGATATTGATTGATGCTTGAACCATTTTCAAATAACAAACCATTCTATCTTTATTTGCTGAATTAATTGGTCTTTGAAATCTTACATACCTCTAAGTCCTTTGAAATAGGTGAGTCTTATCTTTCAGATTTTTTTTTTATTGTTTTGAAATCCAAAGTGGCAATGCAGAAAGTGGAGATAAGATTGGTTTCTGAGTGTGCTAGATCAGTGTTAAATTATTCTAGTTCTTGTGATTTACTTATAATAACTTCAGAGGCCTAATAGACAAATGTCTCTCTTCAGGAAGTCATGAACCTACAATATAAACCACTCTTTTTTGCTGGAAGATCCAGAAATTTGTTATTGTTAATTAGATATTTGTTATATTATGGGCTCTTAGTAGATTTTAAAGCAAGCTGGTTAAAGTTTAATTTTAAACCAGCTCTGCCATAATCAGGTGTTTGATCCCAGACAGGTTATATAATTTGATAATTTGATTGAAACTCAGTGTCTTCACTTGTAAATCTGATCTACCTCACAGAGTTTCATGGTTATTAAATAAAAAAGGAAGGGTAAAGCATCTGGTTCAATGCCTGTATAGAATGGTGACCTGGCAACTTTAGCCTGTATTCCTTTTAGTGCTGCTTTTTTTTTTTTTTTTTTTTTTTTGGTTGCGAAGCCTTGCTCTGTTGCCCGGGCTGGAGTGCAGTGGTGCAATCTCAGACCACTGCAACCTCCGCCTCCCAGGTTCAAGTGATTCTCCTGCCTCAGCCTTCTGAGTAGCTGGAATTACAGGTGCCCGTCACCACGCCCAGCTAATATTTTGTATTTTTAGTAGAGACGGGGTTTCGCCATGTTAGCCAGAATGGTCTCGAACTCCTGACCTTGTGATCCGCCAGCCTCAGGCTCTCAAAGTGCTGGGATTACAGGCGTGAGCCACTGTGCCCAGCTAGTGCTGCTTTTAAATAAGTTATGAAGATACTAAAGATAAAACTATTAATTAAAGCGAAACTTAAATATAAGACACCAGTAACAAAAAGTCCTGTACATTACAAAATACTATATTTGAACAAGATGCTCTCATAGTTATGGTGAACTTGAACTGGACCATGCCTCCTCATAGCAAGTGTTCCTTACCCTACCTTGTTGAAATTATTTTACTGACACTTCACCACTTAGTAATCAAAATAACTCTGGGAATTGAGTTGTTTAATTTTATTCATTATAAAGATAAGGCTACTTAACAAACAGGGAAGGAAATATGTGGCTCCAAGGTATATAGCTTGTCAGGAGGAGCCCAGGTTTGAAACTAGGTGGGCTAATTCCAAAATCTGCAATTTTCACTGCTGCCCAATCAATGCTTTTTAACACACATTAGACTGCATTTCAAGGCTGTCATTTGTGAAAGCTGAGAAATTAAATTGCCTTCATCCTCATTTTTAAATTAAAGGGATTCCTAAAGTTTCTGTTTCTCCTGACAAAAATGGCTATTTACACTAAGAATGGAAAACCACTGTCAATAGTGGCATCAATGTCATCAAACCCTCCACTGGGTTCTTTCTAAGTGTCTTTTTATAAATCTCCAAAAATATGATAAGCCCATTCCCTTATTCCCTCCTTGTTAGAGGACACATGTCTCAGTCTTCTAACCAGGATATGTCAAGAGCTGAGCACGCGGGTGCTTCCATAGTGCTTTTCTCCTGGCCACCCTTTATGCTTGCACCTTTCATAGCTCTCAGGCAGGGCCAATAAACCTGTTCTCCCCAGTGCTGAAACTGAGGACCAACTCTGAGGGGAGCCCTTATCGTCAAACGAGTTGCTCACAACTTTCTTGACTTGTTTCCCTTAAACAATGTAACCTAATAAAACTCTCTTCAAATATATAAACAGGGTGCACCTACTAAAACAGGAAGAGCTAAAACTGTATACATTGAAAACCTGGTTTGACTATTCTGATTAACTTGACTGCTCCAGTCAATCAAAAAGTAATCACCAGTTAAGCAAACCATTTTGACAGATTTTGGCCCACTGACTGCTTATTTCACTGGCTTGCCTGTCAGGTTGAAGTGGTCAGATTGACTGGAGATAGTTTAACTGGAAAATTTAACTTTGGAGGATGTGGGTGTCTGTATACCAGAATCTACTTTAAATAACTTTATTTGAAATCTATCCCTATTTTTTGGGGACCAGTGAGAGAAGTTTGAAAGTGACATATTGCAGCGTTTGACTTTCTGGAGTGAGATGTCTCTGCTTGCTAGAGCTGACAATATATTTATAGGCTACAACACCATCACATTTTTCCTCTGTGCACATACAGAGTTTAATAAGTTTGATACTCTACCTTAGCGTGCATTGCCTAATAAGGCATTATTTCCTTACTCTTCTGACGCATTGATAATAGATATATAACAGCAAATGACTTCTCAGATATGGGTTACCAATTCAGTCATTTGTAACCTGTGGTAAACAGAGCTGACCTTGTCTTTAATGGTAGTTCTTTTTAAGAAGAAGCTATGAGAGAAAGAAGAACAAAACGCCAAACAAAACCTTTTATGAGAGGAAAGAGAATTTGGTTGGAATTATTATTTGCATGACTTTTTAAAAGGAAATGCTTTTATGTATCAATTCTTATGTTCCTTTAGAAAATTTACTTTCCTATAAGCTCCCAGGTTTGGGCAAGACAAAAATAACACCATAAGGATGGAAGAAATAATTTATTCTCACGTTATACTGTTGGATTTTATGAGGAGAACATAATGAGGTTATTGTCTGTTGTAAGCACATTTTTATAAAGTCTGTTTTATGTTGGCTGAATATTCTAATGTATTCATATTGAGAGTTTGAAATATCCTGTTATTGTTTGAAAGTCGTATTCGTGTGCTGCTCCTTAATTTGCCTAAAATTTTAATTTTTCCTGTGAATATGTTTTCTAAATGTTCAGAACTTAGATGCTAGCTCCTGTACTTTAAAACAATAAATCTAATGGTAAGATTAGATAGATTTTAGGGCTAGAGTGTCAGTAACCACTTTAAAATAATGACACTTTTCTTAAAATTGCTAAGCAATCGTATTTTCTCTTAGAGTCACTTTATGTATTATATTTAAACTTTTTTTGTGTGATTAAGACCAGTAAAGGAAACAGGTTAGCTTTGCTTTGCAGGTTTATGGTTTGTAATTATATTATGATTGTTTTTTAGCAATGAATCCCTTTAACCTGAATAAAAGAGAGAACTAAATCCAGTCCCATAGTTTAAAGAATGCTATATGAGGTCACTGGGGTATTTATTTAAATTTTATATGTTCTTTACATTATAGAATCATTATTAATAATGTTTCAGAGGTCATCCTGATGCTTCAAATCTTTTACACATTCAGAACTATTTTCTTAAGTTTTGAAAATATATTGTCCAAGTGTATCTCCCTAGCAGCAACTCAAGCCTGTTGGATTGCTCCCTCCTCTTCACTAGGTATTCTCACTTAAATTAATAATAAAAATAATGTTAATTTGACACGCAAAAGCTTTGTTTTAATAATTACTAGGTGATTAGGAACAAAGACTCAGTAGTGAAGAGTGAGTGTGTATATTGCTTTACTTCAGAGGTCCTTAACCTAGCCTCTGGCTCCACTTTCTCAGGCATTATGTCGTAGGTAGAGAATAAGGTGGCTCACCTCACTGGCTTGCTGTGAGGATTAAGTGAAGCAAGGCAGGTAGAGCTCTAAATAACATGCCTGACACATAGCAAACTTTCAGTACTTATTAGCAACTTATGCTATTATTACTAATATAATTTTTAAAATTAAAGAGTTCACCAGAATACAAGTAAGCAGACTTGGTTTGATTTTCAGATTAAGCAAGCTATTGAAGTATCACACAAGCTGCTTAATCTCTCTGAGCCTTAGTTAGCTCATCAATAAAATGCATTAAATAAGGAATCCTAATCAAAAGGGATCAGATAAGAGATTATAGAAGAGATTACATAAGCCAATGGTTAAGAAAGTGCTCTGTAAATAGCAAAATATTGTATGGGTGTCTTCTTATTTGTTCTTTTCACTGTTCTCTTTGGATTCTATGCCAGTCGTCTGCTTCTTTTATAATTCTGTAGCTGTGTATTGAAATATTCAGTTTCAATAATAGAGAACACTCACATAAATTGTGTCACTGATGGTGAAAGTTATAAAATGATGGAAGCATTTAGAAAACAAATTATCTGTGCAATACATCACTGATTTTTAAATTTAGTCTGATGAAAACATTACGCTTAAAGTTAAGAAGATGGCTACCATTTTGTCTTTGTAAGATAGTATATAAGCCTTAAGGAAGTGGACGAAAATAATGTTGGACACCACAACCTTTGGGGATAATTTCCCATTGAGAAAAGGAAGTATGGTTGGTAGACAAGTTTACCAATAAATCTTTTATGGTAGAATATACAAGCATGGACATTCATGAGACCGTTGACTTGTTCCCTTAGAGAGTTAATGAGCAATTGAAGGGAAAGATGAAATTGTTGTAAAAGTTAACAAGGGTAGATTGAGCAGTGTCTTGTTTCCCAGGCTCAGGAGTTTTCAGAGTGATCCACTGTTTTTGCCTGGACCATAGCTCTCAGCCTTCCCGCTTTCTTGCTCTCTCACTCTCTATACATTCTCTGGTTTGATGGAGTCTCCTAATCCATTGGCTATTTTTTTTTTCTCACTCTTCGGCCTGGCCATTGCTCCCTTCTACATCCAGACTTTACCCTTTCTTGTGATGATTAAATCAGTTCTCATAATTAGAGTCACTTCTTGCCCTGTTATTCTGTTTTAACTAATTATTCATGACCAGTGCAGCCTATCAGCTCAGCCTCCAGGCTGCTGTGGTAGAAGATAGTCCCACAACAACATGAAGATTATTGCTTTTACGAACCAGTGGGTGGTCTTCTATCTCAGTTGGGTCTCTACCCCACCGGAGTGGCATTGTTCTAGCCCATTATCTTCCATTTCATTTGGTATATTTAGTGCATTTGATTTCTCTCAATCTCATACCGCATCATTTCTCCCTATACACTCAATAGATGAATTTGCCTGCAACTTTAATGAGAAAATCTAATAAAAAAAAAAAAATCTTCAGCCTCCTCTCCAGAAATCTAAAATAGCTTTATCAGCCTCAACTCTTTTTTTTTTTTCTCCTCTTTCACAGAAAATGCATGATCCTACCGAAGCTAGGTTCCTTGTGTTAGGTCTCACTTATACATGTTTTTTCAGTCACTTAATCAATCACCCTTTCTTGCTTGTATCTCCTACTTCTCTCCAAATAACACGTTAGGCTGTGTATATAAACTTGGTAAAGTTTCTTCATTTAAAAACATACATGCACTCACATTCATCCATTAACCCTGGAGACTATCTGTAATAACTAAAGTCCCCAGTATTTCTTTTCTGATTATGATCAGACATTCTGAAATCTTTAAAGCAGATGGAGAGTATGAACTCTGGAATCAGACTTCCTGCATTCAAATCCTTGCTCTACTAGCTATGCTTCCTTTGGCATATTACTTAACTTCTCTTTATCTTAGTAAACTCATCACTGAATTGGGATAGTAATAGTTCCTACCTCATAGGGCTGTTGGGAAGATTAAAAGATTAATACATGTAAAATGTGTGCAATAGGTCTTGACATATATAAGCACCTAATATGTGGTAGTAATTACTGTTATTGGCTTTTTTCCTCATTCACTGATGTTCATTTAATAAATATTTATTAAGGATCTAACATTTGCCAAACACTGTGGACAGCACTAGATGTACAGTAATAAATAAAGAGAGACAAATTGCTTGTCCTAAAGCAGCTTAGAATGTAGTCAGTAGGACAGGTAATAAATAAGAAACAGCATATGAATAATTGATTACAAAATGCCAATACTATGAGAATTCATATATATATATATGAATTCCAAAGAAACATAACTTTGGAATTTATATTATATTAGCATGTAAATATATATATATATATATTCGGGGAGGACCTATTTAAACAGTGTTTAAAAGACATTGTAACCTATTCCTGAAAAGAGAGAAGGCAGGCCTTTGTAGAACCCAGGAAAGAGCATTCCAGGCAGTGAGGAAAAGCAGTTTGGAAGCTCTATAGGGGGATAGTGTTTGTCTTATTCCAGTAACTATAAAAGTCTGGTATGGCTAGACCACAGTACTCATGGGAGAGAGAGTGTGGTAGGGGAAGAAGTTGGATGGATAGTTGCGTGATCACTTATTCAACATGGAGGTCACGGTAAGGAAGCTGGATTTCATTCTAGATAAAATGGAAAGCAACCGAAAGATTTTCGACAGGAGAGCAGGTAATCCATATTGTGATTTTAAAAGTACATTTTCAAGGCTGTATGAAGAATGGTTGGAGAGGGCTGGAAGAAACTATAAGATTAGTAATGAAGGATTCACAGTTTGCAGTGACGGTGGCTTGGACTAGAGCTCTGGTAGCAGAGGCAATGATGGTTCTATTTGAGACACAGTTGCAGCGTAGAGTAGATGGTGGAGTTGTATGTTGGGGATAAGGAAAATGAAAGAATAAAGGAAGACTATTTAGTTTCTGAATTGGACAAGACTGAGTAGTAGTAGGTTATAGCAGGTTTTAGGAGAAATAAGTGCTTGGGACATATAAATTTTACATTCTGAAATGTTTGTGATTATATAGAGAGATAGGTAGATATAGTACATAGTAGCATATAATACATATACACAAATCTGTGTGTCCTATGTGAGATAGTCTATGTACATATAGAATAGTATATACTATATGTATATACTATAATTATGTATCCAACATACGATATACTATATATACTACGTAGCTGGATAGCCTAGAAAAAAAATGTGAAAATTCCAGAGCAGAAACATAACTTTGGAATTTATATTATATTAGCATGTAAATATGGTATTTTTTCTGTGGGGGTGGGGGTGTCATTCACCTAGAAAGTAAATAGAGGAGGAGAAGGTGCCTAGTGCTGCACCCTGTGGCACCTCCAATTCACTGTTCAAGTCACTGCATTTGAGCTTCCTTCCTCACACAGATATAGGGAACAGAAATGCAAATTTGGGAGTCATTAGCATATAGGTGGTATTTAAAACCATGGGCACTGATGAGATCCTCCTTGGGAAGAATATGGAGAGAGAGGAGAAGCTGCCTAGTCTGAGCCCTGAGGTGTCCTCATTCACAGTTCACAAAGTTCCTCCAATCCCTGCAGGCTGGTTTCTGTTCTCACCGAGTCCCTGAACTAATTCTCCTGAGGGCTGCCAGTGACCCAGTTATTTCCCAGTCTGCTTGAGATATCTTCTGCTCCTTCTCTTCCCTCATCCCTGAGACATTTGACTTTGTTAACCACTTTTTTCTTGAAACTCTATCCTATGTTAGCTTTGTGATAATGTTCTGTCTTGACTTTCCTTGTGTAATACTTCTTCGAGATTCTTTTAGTCTCTCTTACCCCTTGGATATTGATGCTCCTCAAGTCCTTGACTTAAAATTCTGCTCTTCTAATTCTAATTCTTCATTCTGAGTGACTTTATCTAAAACACTGATGTAGTGACTTCTAAACTGGCCATCAAGTTTGTGTCTCGAAATCCACACATCTTAGCTGTGCACCAGACCTTCCTCTTACACGTTCCACAGACTCATTTCATTAAGCCCAATACTGATTCTCCTTTCCTTCAACATTTTGCTTTCACTTTTATTCCTTATTTTGGTGTCATCTTCTTCACTAATTCTTATTTCATATGAACACATCATATTTGAATCTTCCTTTCCCTTTATCACATGTATAAATCAATCAGAAGTCCTATGCACATTTTCCTTTAATTCCTACATATTATGGGTAACATTTGGCTCATGAGTCTTCTTGTTTTTTTTTTTTTTTTCCATCCTTTGCCCAGTAAGGCCTTTCAATAACTCCCCCTTTATATTACTGCCTGAGGGATATTTCTGAAATGCTAATTGATCACATTATTATCTTACTAAATGCCTCAAGTGTGTCATCGGGGCTTTGAGAACAAAACTTAGGATAGTACTTGTACTTCCTTATGGATAGCTTCTGCTTTATTTTCTATTTTAATTTATTCTTATCTATACTTTCTTCAGATCATACTAAGAAAGAAAAGGAGAAAAAGAGAGAACTTTTTTCCTTTATAACCTCTACTACTAGAGCCCTTAATAACATTGAGGGATTGATTAAAGGCATTAGATTTAGGAAACTGATCTTTGTCGGAATTTTCCTCAAGTTACTTCAGTTATGATGGGGAAATGCTATTTCCAGCAAAGGTATTTGTTAGAATCCATGAGCAAAATTCCAGGTGCTATAAGAATGAGAAAATAAAACTCAGAATTGTATATTATAATTCTAATTTATAATTTTATTATAAATATATTTAAAATTATGTATTATAATAATAAAACTAAGCATATATTCATTTTCTATTGCTGCTGTAACAAAATTACTAAAAACTTAGTGGTTAAAAAAACATATATTTATTATCTTACAGTTCTAGAGAACAGAAGTTTGAAATGAGTTTCACTCAGCTAAAATCAAAGTGTCAGGAAGGTTTAGATCCTTGTTGGAGGCTCTAAGGAAATATGTGCTTGCCTGCGTTTTCCAGCGTTTAGAGGCTGCCCACACTCTGGTTCAATGTTCCACATCATTCTGATACCTACTTCCACAGTCACACCTTCTGTTTGATTCTGGTCCTCCTGTCACTCTCTTGTAAGGACCCCTGAGATTATATTAGGGCATCCAGGATAATCCAGGATAATCTATTCATCTCAAGATGCATAACTTAATCATACATACAAAACCCCTTGTATAATGTAAATTTACTTATTCACAGGTTCTAGGGTAAGATGTGGACATCTTTGATGGAGAGGTATTCTGCTACAGAGAAATTGCAAGCAACTGGGAAAAGATGAAAAAGGCTAAAACAGATATATTTTCAAAAATATTTTTGTATTTGTAAATTCTCAATGAAGTTTTTTTTTTTCTTTTTTTTCTAAGTTGGTTTGTAAGCTCAAATTAGTATGGAAAATAGAATTTTGGGTTCTCCTCTATGAAGTTACAGTAAAGTATTTTCCATATATTCCAAAGCTACAACATTATCTAGCATTTTTATTTTCTCTGTATTTCTCAAAAGTATTTGACACAAAGGAAAAATCTTAGAAATTTTCTATCATTTTAGTTCTTACCAACATTTTGTGTGCATTTGTTCATTTCTTAAAATTATCTCTTAAAGGAAGAAATTTGCAGATACTAAATAGCATAATCATAATATTTATGGAGAATAAGCCAAGCTAAAAATAATATTATTTTCTGCCTCCTGCTCTCTCTCTCTCTCCTTGTTCATTCTTCTATCTTTTGAAAAGGAGCTAGAGGTTTTTTCAGGAAATAAAACATTAAGATAACAGTAAAGATGATCTCCAGAAACTAAAATTTCTCCTGAAGAAGAAGACTGGGTCTCTTCAGTGTATTTTCATTACATAATCTAGAGACTAAAGTAGAAGAAAGGACCTAAAAGAAATGAAACATTCATCTAAAGTTAATATTTTCTGTTGGTGGATTTCAATTGTAACATTGTCCTGTACTGTGTGAAGAAACCAGATCCTGCAGCATATGGTGATTACAAGACAAATGAAACACAAAACACAACGAAAAATCGTAAGTGAGTAGATCAAGTTCCACCTATATTTGGAAAGCAACTACAAATGATTTTTCTACCAGAAAGTGGGGTCAGTTGATTTATATTTGTTTATCTATATAGAACACATTTTTTTCCTAATAATGAGGACTAGATTTACATTTCATTATCCTTATTAACTGATAATAAGTAACTTAGAGTTGAAAGAATATCCTATTACGATAAAAATACATGCCATTTAGTTTATTTGTTGCTTATGTGATTGTGAACAAGTCTGATCATTCATCTCAGGTTCAGTAATTTTTAATAGATGAAATGGAAGTAAAAGTCAAGTCACTGGAATGCTCAATTCACGACTGTGGCTATTGTTTTGCATTCTGAAGCTTTCAGTTAGTCCATGAGGTCCTGTGATCAGTCTTCTCAATGAATTACTGCTTCATTTTATTGTACTTTTTATAACTACAAATAATTTAAACCAGAAATGTGCTTCTTTAATTCTAAAGAACATTGTTGTTTAGTAATCAGGAAAAAGTGCAACTATGACAACCATGTAACCGAACACCTTTCCTACACGGAAACACAGTACTTGAGGAATTTGATTGATGTAGATACCATAATGATAGGTGCATTTAAAACACAAAAATCCAACAATATTTGCTTTTATTAGTTAAGTAAAACAAAGACAAGGTATATTTTACCCTTTACTCAGAAATACTAGTAATATCTACCAAAATGGAGTGATAGAAATGTACTTAGGAAAGAAACCCATTTTCTGCAGTTTGTCAATCAAAATGAATAATCTAAAAGTCTCATTTTCAATTAGATTATTTTAATATTTAACTACCTAAAATGCCCCAATCATATTCTTTAGAAAATGACTAGACTAGAATACTGCAGTTCTAATCATGACATTTTATTATGATAAAAATGACTTCATTAATTGATGATCATATATCAACCCATAAAGTAAGGATGTAAAAAATTTTCCAGCCTAAGATAGTATAAGACCATTCGAATTGTTTGGGTTTTTGGTTTAGAAATAAACAGTTATAATCCTTTTATTCTTATAAAAATATGTAAGTTTCTTTGTTATAAATTCAACTGTATTTTGTAGCCTATGAATTCATTTTTTAAGATCTGAATAGGTTGAGAGTATATTGATATTATTCCATATCCAGCATTAGGATGTAATAAAAATCATAAATATAGTATATTTGCAACATAATTTTATGAGAGATAGCAAACACTATGGAAGTTTTGGGTTTTTATCCCAGATGTTCCCATTTAGGGCTTTAGATCTATTTTAGAGCATGTAGATTGTTTAAAAAGTGGATTGATGACTTTCCAGATATTTGAAATATGACCTTTAAAGAAGTCAGTCTTGTTTCTCCTTTATTCTCTGCATCCTTGAAAGAACATTCACAACTTCATAATGAAAATGATATCAAAAGGTCACTATACAGAGGATGAAAAATAGTACATTTAAGCATGGCATGAGAGCTTTATTTTAACTTGAAAGTAACTGTGAAGTGTAAAACATCATCTAAACACAATTGTTGATTTCTGAAGCAAAATGTCTTTTGCTTTATAAAAGTCTTCTTAATAAATATTAATGTTTAAGCTCTAACACAATCAGATAAACTTTTTTGAATATAAATTTAAAGAAATTTTACTGAATCTAGTTGAGTAATTAACTTGTACCTTTCCACCTTTACAGGAAACTATTAAATTGTAAAGGGCCTTAAGCTTCTAAAAAGCATAGAAACTGTAACATTAACTTATTTAAATACAATTTTTTGTTAGTCCAATTTGCATTTCTATAAAGGAATACCTAAGGCTAGGTAATATATAAAGAAAAGAGGTTTATATTGGCTCATAGTTCTGCAGACCATACAAGAAGGATACTGCCAGCACCTGCTTTGACTGAGGCTGCAGGGAGCTTATAAACATGGCAAAAGGAGAAGAGGGAGCAGGTGTGTCATATAGCAAGCGAGGGAGCAAGAGCAAGCATAGGAGGTCCCAAGCTCTTTTAAACAACCAGCTCTGGTGTAAAGTAATTTAGTGAGAACTTACTTACTACTGTGAGAATGGCACCAAGCCATTGATGAGGGATCCACCCCCATGACCCAAACACCTCTCACTAGGCCTACCTCCAACACCGGAGGTCACGTTTCAGCATGAGATTTGGAGGGGCAGATATCAAAACCATATCAACCCATAAATTCTAAACATAAATATGGTTAGTAACATAAATATATAATATTGTTATACCTGGACAATAAATTCTTATTAAAAGAATATGTGTTTCATGCATTCAGTTGGTTTGTTGAATTGGAAAGGATAGTTCTTCATATCGTTTCTTTAATAGCATACGATCAATTTGGATTTTAATTTTTGATATATTATAATTTATAAAAAGAATAAGCAATTTTATATACAGGGAAGTTTTAAAAAATAATTGTGGCCACCCATTTGAGTTTTATGAAATCATGACACCTTATGAGGTTATGAAATTAAGTAAGATAATATATATTCAATGCTTATAGGATAGTCTTTTCCACATGCTATTTATTCAATAAATAAAAAGAGGTGCACAATGTGTTATCCAAAATTGTTGTGTTAGTTGTATTTCGGAGGTCTCAATATTTTAGATTTAGAAAAGTAATATCATGCGGCATTATTTATTACTTAACACCCTCAGAAGGGCCTAAGGTAGCATCCCATAATCTAACATATTAATATATCTGCAGCAAAGCATATGAATATTTACTCTAACTGGAATCAAGAAAGACTACAAATAGTCTTACTTTATTTCTTGGATGATTTTGTCACCTAACAGGCTTGTGCAAAGTTTAAAAATTCCCTCTGGTTTTCAGAGCTTTTTGGATTTTAGAGTTGCAGATAAGAGGTTTAGGACAGGTAATATGAAAGTTACAATAGTCTTGGATTAGGAAAATAAATGTTTATCCATATCAAAGTGTTGAATGCATGATTTTGGAAATAGGGCAAACTAATACTTATTTGATTAAGGATAACTTACCTGACAGCATACCCTGCACAGACTTCAAACAACAATTTGCAAAATGTGCAAAAAAATAAACATCAATCGGAGAAGGGGGAAAATAAAGTTTAATATCAGAATAGATTTTCCTATATGTAATTAAAAGTTAGGAATCCATCATATTTAGTTCTAAGCCTTCTCATCTTCTAAGTAGGTTCTTCCTTCAATGTCCATCTCATCTGTCACTTAAGTGTGAATATCATGTAAATTATAATGGCCCATATATCACTTCTGAGTTCTAGACACATATGCCTAGCTACCTATTTCCTCTCCTGGACATCTTCAAGGATTCAAAGGCTCAATATGTTTAAAACCAAATTCATGATTCTCTATTCTCCCCCAAACACCAGTCATCTCAGTAAAGGACATCATTATCCATTCAGTTACTTAAGCCAGGAACTCAGGTGTCATTCCTTAATCTATTTCTAAACATCTCTTGTATCCAGCTCTTTGTCTCCACATCATAACTTTACCCTCATCACATGACCCTCATTCAGGTAATACTTTTTTCTTTCTTGGACTCCCTCATTTACTCTTCAGAATTTATCTGACTAAACTTGTACTTGCCCCTCCCTTGTGATAAAGAAAATAAAACATCTTTATCTACCTAAAGGATTGCATGGGCTGGTCCTATTAGCCTCTACAGCCCCCTCAGACCATGCCATAATTTTTCTGCTCCAATTCCATTATCTCCTTGCAGTGTGTTCTTCTCACCTTGCTTCCTTTCACCACAGGATCTTTGCATATACTGCTCCATCTCTCTGAAATGCTTTTTACTATTCTCTTGATGTAGTTACTTCTTGTTCACTCATCCTGTTCAAGCTCTATCATCCCATCCTCAAGGAAGTCTTCTGTGACCTCTGTGTAGGTAATGTCCTTTTCTTGTATACTCAAAGTCATGTGCATTTCTCCTTCCTATTACTTACAGCACTTAACCATTTATAGTCATTTGTGTGATTAAAATCTGTCTCTTCCACCTGTCCATAAGCTACATGAGGAGAGAGATCATGTTTGACTGTGTCTACCACTGCTGCCCACTCAAGTGCCTATCGCATCTAGGCATGCATATATTTGATAAATGAATCAATCAGTGAAATTATTAGCAAGAACTGACTTTCACTTGAGTGACTTGTTCCTGTTTTATCTAGTTTCTGCTTGATATTATGACACCTTTTACTTTCAAGGGTTTGTAACATTGTGTTATAATTTTATGTTTAAATATTTATCTCCCCTAATAGACTGTGAATTCTTTGAAAAGTGGGTTATATCTGTTTTGTTTCATTATATCCCTGGAGTCCATTACAGTAGCATGAAACAATATATAGTAGACACTCAAAAATACTTGCAGAATTAATTAACGCTAAACTGTGAACACAGTGTCAAGTATATTTTAAGTGTCATTGCTTACATTTTCTGAATGTTTCACATTAACTTATTTTGGTTATTGATGATGACATTAGTATGTATATGGCTGTAGTATTGTTTTGAACTAAATGAAGTTGTTAGTCTCTGATGTGATTCTCAATTCAAGTTTGTATATTAAAAAATTAGTCATACTCTTAAAAAATGGATCAGCCTAAGTAAACCATGATTATTGCTAGTATTTGTTTTATTTCTTTTAAAGGTATAACATGGTAATTTTACTGAGAACCTAATAGAAACAAAACAAATCAATCCATGTATAAATGGAGGTAGATGAAATTGTAAGGGAAGCTCAGACTTTATAGACCAAATACAAATGTTCATCAAGCGTAGGAATTTTACTGCTAGAACACTATTGAATTAGAAAAACTCTGCTTAATAATATTCATGTCTTTTTAAAGTCTTTTAAGTGTGGATCTTTTCTCAAAGACACACCACTGAAATTATCCAAATTCAAATGATTGGGACTGAAGGAATATGTTACAATCACATTTTATATTATTATCCATTAAATAGCTTTGGATTATATAATACTCAGCTGAAATATGCTGACAGTTATTCAGAAACCTAAGTAAAACTTTTGATGAACCGGGCTCTACTTTAGTTCAGTAGTTATATCTCAATCAGACAAGCTCGACTGTATAATTTTAGTTTTAGTCAAGATGAGATTTATGGGTATATCATATCTACAGACTGCTGTGAGGAAAGTAAGATTTGAAGAAATGAGTTATTAATCTTTACTGCAGAACATTAACAAATGTCATATGGCTTTTATGAGTTGGTACCTAGGAGGTAGTAGATTCATAAGCCCCCCAAAATAGATTTCCTTTTATATACCTCTGATACCAAGAACATAATTAATAGTTACCTATTATTCACTTGTGAAGTTTAAGTTTTAGTTCATTTATTAAATTCAAGCTTAGTATAAAATTAACAAAATTAAATAAGGGCTGTCATATTATAGTGAATGGAATGATCTGTCTAGCTTTTAGATATATGCATGTGCCTATATGCATGCATGCATGTATGTATTTGGTGATGTATATATTTTTATTTACTATCACCAAGCACTTTCTGGCTGTAAATATTTCTGGTTATCTTCTTCCTGATGGTTTAAACACACTTATTAGGTAGGTGCCCGTGTCTGCTTTGGTAATTTGATTGACTAGTCATAATAATAGTGATAAAAGAAATCTTGTTATTGAGATAATTGCTTGTCTGATGTTTGCCATCACTTTTTAGTTCTGAGTTTCAAAAGACCAGTACCCATCTCCTCCCAGGTTCTTTGCCCTCAGTTTAGATAAGTGGTCTCCAGGTGGGTGGTGACATACAGGTCACAGCCCTGCTTTCTGGAGAGAAATCACTTTCCCTTGGGACTGGCTTTAACAAAGCACAAACTCTCATTAAATGTTTGCTGAGTGAATGTTGAAAGAATTAGCTGAGGGCTTTTACCATTATTGTATGCTTTCTGTATAGAAAGATAACATTTTAAAAGAAGCTTAAATTAATACAAGCCTATATAAAAATGTGATTACATTTAAAAGCATTTGCATGAAGATACCACAATATTTAAGGAGATATGATGCAAGTAGACAATCTTATAAAATAGAGAATCATGGGGTTGATGGCATCCTTCAAAGTTTTTTGGTACAAGTACCCACTTGTTTCTTAAATTTCTTATACAATATGCAGTCTCTGCTGTTATTCACTTAGTAGGATCTGAAACACATACAAGAACTAGGTCAAAAGACTACAGTGTAGAACACCAGAAAGTAAATTGGGGGAATAAATCATGCATCTAGGAGCATAATTTGTAAACCACTTTATGAAAATAAGCATATCTCCATGTGGGGGCATGGGGAGTCTTTCTAGCCGGCATTACTTGGCTGACCCACATTATTCCACAACTCTTCCCCCTACCAGGAGATTTCAAAATTCAAATGCAAATAGGTAAGTTAATTACATTATTTAATCTTAATTAATTTCTAACTAAATCTTTGGTGATTTGTAGAGTTAAACCTCCTGAGACTGATCCAAACTTGGGGATGTTAAATCAGATACCAAATACCCTAAAATAATCTTTATGTTGATTCACCTGCTATTATCAGAGAGTGATATCTTACTTTTTCTATGGCCTAGTCTGCTTTCCCATGGATCTCTATCAGTTCTCTCAGTAGTCAGAACTCCTGCATTAATTCTCATCCAAAAAAATTTAGAGAAACATAAAAAGCTAAAACCATAGATACATACATTTTGTATATGTAATTGTATTAGTCTGTTTTCATGCTGCTGATAATAATATACCCAACACTGGGCAATTTACAAAAGAAAGAGGTTTAATCGACTTACAGTTCCACATGGCTGGGGAGACCTCACAATCATGGTGGAAGGTGAAAGTCCTATCTCACTTGGCAGCAAACAAAAGAAGAGAGCTTGTGCAGGAAAAGTCTCCCTTATGAAACCATCAGATCTCATGAGACTTACTATAATGAGAACAGCATGGGAAAGACTTGCCCCCATGATTCAATTACCTCCCACCAGGTTCCTCCCACAATACGTAGGAATTCAACGTAAGTTTTGGGTGAGGACACAGCCAAACCATATCATTCTTCCCCTCGTCTCTCCCAAATCTCATGTCTTCATATTCCACAACCAGTCATGACCTCCCAACAGTCCCCCAAAATCTTAACTCATTTCAGCATTAACTCAAAAGTCCACAAAGTCTCATCTGAAACAAGCCAAGTCCCTTCTGCCTGTAAAATCAAAAGCAAGTTAGTTACTTCCTAGATACAATGGGGGTACAGGCATTAGGTAAATACAGACATTCCAAATAGGAGAAACTGGCCCAAAAAAGGAGGGCTACAGACCCCATGAAAGTCTGAAATCCAGCAGGGCAGTCAAATCTTAAATTTCCAAAATGACTTCCTTTGACTCCATGTCTCATATCCAAGTCAAACTGATGCAAGAGGTGGATTCCCATGGTATTGGGCAGCTTTGCCCCTGTGGCTTTTGCAGGGTACAGCCTCCCTCCTCACTGCTTTCATGGGGTGGTGTTGAGTGTCTGAGGCTTTTCCAGGTGCATGGTGCAAGCTGTTGGTGGATCTACCATTCTGGGTCTGGAGGATGGTGGCTCTCTTCTCACAGCTTCACTAGACAGTGCCACAGTAGGAATTCTATGTGGGGGCTCTGACCCCACATTTCCCTTCCAAACTGCCCTAGAAGAGGTTCTCTGTGAGGGATCTGCCCCTGCAGCAAACTGCTTCTTGGGCATCCAGTCATTTCTATACATCCTCTGAAATCTAGGCAGAGATTTTCAAACCCCAATTCTTGACTTCTGTGCACTGTAGATTCAACACCACATGGAAACTTACAGGGCTTGGGACTTCCACCCTTTGAAGCAACAGCCCTATCTGTACCTTGGCCCCTTTCAGTCACAGCTGGAGCAGCTGGAGCAGCTGGGACACAGGGCACCAAGTTTCTAAGCTGCACAAAGCATGGGAACCCTGGGGCTGGCCCACTAAACCATTTTTTCCTCCAAACCCTCTGGGCTTGTGATTGGAGGGGCTGCCACAAAGGTCTCAGACATGTCCTGGAAACCTTTTCCCCCTTGTCTTGGTGATTAACCTTCAACTCCTCATTACTTATGCAAATTTCTGTAACCCGCTTGAATTTCTTCTCAGAAAACGGCATTTATTTTTCTATTGTATTGTCAGGTTGCAAATTTTCCAAACTTTTATGCTCTGTTTCTCTTATAAAATTAAATGCCTTTAACAGCACCCAAGTCACATCTTAAATGCTTTGCTGCTTACAAATGTCTTCTGCCAGATACCCTAAATCACCTCTCTCAAGTTTAAAGTTCCACAAATCTCTAGGGCAGGGGCAAAATGCCACCAGTCTCTTTGCTAAAACATAACAAGAGTCACCTTTGCTCCAGTTCCCCACAAGTTTCTCATCTCCATCTGAGACCACCTCAGCCTGGACCTTATCATTCATATCACTATCAGACTTTTGGTTAAAGCCAATCAACAAGTCTCTAGGAAGTTCCAAACTTTCCCACATTTTCCCGTCTTCTTCTGAACACTCCAAACTGTTCCACCTATGCCTGTCACCCAGTTCCAAAGTCACTTCCACGTTTTTGGGTATCTTTTCAGCAATGCCTTGTTCTACTGATACCAATTCACTGTATTAGTCCATTTTAATGCTGCTGATAAAGACATACCTGAGACTGGGAAATTTACAAAAAAAAAAAAAGGTTTAATCAACTTATAGTTCCACATGGCTGAGGAGGCCTCACAATCATGACAGAAGGTGAAAGGCATATCTCACATGGAAGCAGACAAAAGAGAACTTGTGTGGGCAAGCTCCCCTTATGAAACCATCAGATCTCATGAGACCTTATCTCATGAGGACAGCACAGGAAAGACCTGCCCCCATGATTCAATTATCTTTCACCAGGTCCCTCCCACAATACATGGGAATTCAAGATGCGATTTGGGTGGAACACAGCCATGTCATATCAGTGATATTGATTTCCCAATGATTATGTTTTTTTTTTCAACCAGGAGATGGCTTTTTCTCTTCCTTAGTAACTACTCTCTTCATTGTACTTGCAGGAATTTGTGTGATTCTAATTTTTCTTAAAAATTTTGGTTTACTCACTAAGCATACTGCTCCTGGTTCTCTGGTTAATGAATCTAAGCATTATTTTGTAATACTGGACTTTATTTTTAAGGAAAGTTTTAGAATCATAGCAAAATTAAGCAGAAGGTACCAAGATTTTTCATATACACCCTGCCTGACACATGCATACCCTTCTCCTTCATCAGTAACCCTCACCAGAGTGGTTCATTTGTTAATAATGATGAACTACATTGACACTTCACTATCACCCAAAGATCATAGTTTGCATTAGAGGTCACTCCTGGCATTGTACATCCTATGGGTTTGAACAAATGCGTAAGGATATGTATTCCTCGTTTTAGTGAACATAAGAGTTTTTCATAGTATTCATTTATTACCCTTTTAATGTCCATTGAATCTGTATAGATATTTATTCTTTTATTTTTGATAATAATTTGTGTCCTCTTTCATTTTTAGTTAACTTTCTTAGTTAGCTACAGGCTTATTAATTTTATCAGTCTTTTCAAAGAATCAAGTTTTAGTTTAGTTGATTTTCTCTATTAATTTCCTATTTTCAACTTTATTGATTTCTGTTTTAATTGTCATTATTTCTTTTCTTCTCCTTACTCTGGATTTGTTTTGTTCTTCTTTTTCTTGTTTTCTTAGTTGGAAGCTTAGGTTTTAAATTTTAGATTTTTCTTTTAACATTTACATAAAATGTCATAAATTTTTCTCTAAGCACTGCTTTCATTGTGGCTCACAAATTTTAGAATGTTGTGTTTTTATTTTTGGTTAATTCAAAGTATTTAAAAACTTTCCTTGAGATGTCTTCTTTCACTTGTATAATGTAGAAGTGTGTGGTTTAATCTCTAAGTATTTTTAGTTTTTTAAGCTATCATTTTATTGATTTGTAGCTTAACTCAATTATCTGAGTGCAGATATTGTATGATTTGTATTTTTTTTAAATTTGTATAGTGTCTTTATGGTTCAGAATGTGGTCTATCGCATGTTCCATGTGAGCTTGAGAAAAATGTGTATCCTGTTGTTGGTGGTAAATAGCATATGTATTAATTATGTCTTTTTGATCGATAACCAAAATATCAATCAAACAGACATAGTGTGTTGTTGAATTTAGTCTGCTAGCATTTTTTTGAGGATTTTTTCATCAATGTTCAGTGGGGATAGTGGCCTGCAGTGCTCTTTTTTTGATATGTCTTTGTCTGGTTTTGATATCAGGGTAATACTGACCTTGTAGAATGAGTTTAGAAGTTTTCCCTCCTCCTCTATTCTTCAGAATAGTTTGAGTAGTATTGGTATTGATTATTTAAATGTTTGGTAAAATTAAGCAGTGAAGACATTGGCTTTTTTTTTTTTTTTTTTTTTTCTAGGAGACTTATGGCTTTGATCTTGTTACTTGTTATTTGTTCAGATTTTGGATTTTTTTCATGGTTCAATCTTAGTACATTGTACATGTCTAGGAATTTATTCATTTCTTCCAGATGTTTTCAATTTATTGGCATATAGTCACTCATATCACAGTAACCCTAATGATCATTTGAATATCTGTGGTATCAGTTGTAATATCTCCTTTTTCATCTCTCATTTTATTTATGTGTCTTCTCTCTTTTTTTCTTAGTCTGGCTAAAAGTTTGTTGATTTCGTTTATCTTTTCAAGAAAACAACTTTGCATTTTATTGATCTTTTGTGTTGTTTCTTTCATTTCAATTTTATTTCTCTTCTGATCTTTATTATTGTTTTCTTGTACTAATTTGGGGTTTACTTTCTCTTGCTTTTTTATCTCTAAGATACATTGTTAGATTGATTGTTCATTTGAAATTTGTCTACTTTTCTCATATAAGTGCTTATACCTACAAAACTTTCCTCTTAGTACTGCTTTTGCAGTATTTCATAAGTTTTGGTATGTTGTGTTTCATTATAGTTTGTTTCAAAACATTTTAAAATTTCCTTTTTAATTTCTTAATTGACCCACTGGTCACTCAGGAGTGTATTTTTTAATTTCCATGTGTTTGTATAGTTTCCAAGATTCCTTTTGTTACTATTTGTAGTTTTATTTCATTGTGGTCAGAGAAAATACTTGACATAGTATCAATATTTTTAAATTTTTAAGACTTATGTGAATTTTTAAGATGTTATGTGGTCTATCCTTGAGAATGATCAATGTGCTGAGGAGAAGAATGTGTATACTGCAGCCATTTAACAAAATGTTCTGTAAATATCTATTAGGTTCATTTGGTTTATAGTTCAGATTAAGTCTGATGTTTCTTTATTGATTTTCTGTGTGGATGATCTGTTCAATGCTGAAAGTGGGGTATTAGAGTCTCTACCTATTATTGCACTGGGGTCTCTCTCTCTCTTTAGCTCTAATAATATTTGTTTTATATATCTGGATGCTCCAGTTTGGTGTACATATATATTTATAATTGTTATATCTTGATGACAATATACATGATAAAGTATCATTATATAATGACCTTCTTTGTCTCTTCTTACAGCTTTTGTCTTGAAATCTACTTTGTCTGATATTAGTATAATGAATCTTGCTATTTCTTTTGTTACCATTTGTATGGAATATCTTTTTCAATTCCTTTCTTTTCATTCTATTTGCATCTTTATAGGTAACATGTGTTTCTTGTAGACTACAGATTGTTGTATTTTTTTTTTTTTTATCCATTCAGTCACTTTGTTTTGTTTTTTTTTAATTGAGTTTGGTCCATTTACATTCAGTGTTATTATTAATAAAGGAGGAACTACTTTTGCCATTTTTTTCAACTTGTTATGTGGTCTTCCTTTTTTCCTTTATTTCCATCTTCTTTTTAGAGAAGGTAGTTTTCTCTGTTGGTAAGTTTTAGTTTCTTTCTTTTTTTGTGTGTGTGTATATCTGTTAGATGTTTTTTTGATTTGAGGTTACCATGAGGTTTGCAAATATCATCTTATAACTCATTATTTTAAACTGATGACACCTTACCACTGATTGCATTAAAATTTTGTTTTCTTTCTCTTCCTCATTTAGGGTCCTTTCTTTATTCTTGACCTTTGGTAATTTGATTATTAAATGCCTTGAGGTTGTCTTCTTTGGGTTAGATTTATTTGGTGCTCTATAACCTTTTTGTACTTGAATATTGATATCTTTCTCTAGGTTTGGGAAGTTCTGTGTTATTATCCATTTCAACTTTCCATGCCTGTCTTCCTCTACCTCCTCTTTAAGTCCAATAGTGCTTAGATTTTCCCTTTGAAGGTTATTTTCTGGATCCTGTAGACATTCTTAATTCTTTTTTATTATTTCTTCTTTTGTCTCCTCTGACCATGTATTTTCAAATATCCTGTCTTCAAGCTCACTAATTCTTTCTGCTGTTTTATGAGTTCTGCTGTTAAGAGACTCTGATGTATTCTTCAGTATGCCTGTTACACTTTTAACCTCAAGAATTTTTGCTTGATTCTTTTAAATTATTTCAATCTCTTTGTTAAATTTACCTGATAGGATTCTGAATTTCTTCTCTGCTTTATCTTGAATTTCATTAAGTTTTCTCAAAACATCTGTTTTGAATTCCCTGTCTGAAAGAGTACATATCTCTGTTTCCCCAATATTTGTTCCTGGTGCCTTATTTAGTTTAGTTGGTGAGGTGATATTTTCCTCAAAGGTTTGATGCTTGTGGATGTTCATTGTTGTCTGGGCTTTGAAGAGTTAGGTCTTCATTTTATTCTTTGCAGTCTGGGCTGGATTGTACCAGCCCATCTTGGGAAGGAATTCTAGTTATTTAAAGGGACTTGGATATTATAATTGAAGTTCTTGGTCACTGCAGCGTTATCTGCATTAGGAGGCAGCCAAAGCTCGGTAACACTGTGGCTCTCGTAGACTTATACAGGTACCACCTTGGTGGTCTTAAATAGGATCCAGAAGAATTCTCTGTATTGCCTGGCAAGGACTCTTGTTCTCTTCCCTTACCTACTTTCAATCAAATAGAGTCTCTCTCTGTGTGCTGAGCTACCTGGATCTTCGGAAGGGGTGACACAAACAATCCTCTGGCCACCACCAATGGGACTATGCTGTGTCAGACCTGAAGCCAGCACAGCACTGGGTTTTGCCCAAGACCCATGGTAACCATTGCTAGACTAGTGCTTATGTTTCTCTCAAGGCCTGAATGCCCTACAATCAGCAGGTAGTAAAGTCAGCCAGACTTGTGTCCTTACGCTCAGGGTGGTGAGATCCCACTCCCCATGCTAGTCCAGAGATGCCAGCTGGGAGCCAGGGCCTGGAGTCGAAAACCTTAGGAATCTACCTGGTTCTTTTTTTCTACTGCAGCTGAGCTGGCACCCAATCCACAAGACAAAATCCTTCCCACTCTTCCTTTTCCTTTTCACATGCTAAGGACTCTCCCCATAGCTACTACTGCCTCAGGCCTTCAGTGAGTACTACCTGGTTACTCTCAATGCTCACTCAAGACCCAAGGTCTCTTCAGTCAGCTTGTGGTGAATGCTGCCAGCTCCAGGTCTCTCTCTTTAGGGCAGTGGGCTTCCCTCTGGCCCAGAGAATGCCCAGCAATGCTGTCAGATAGCCAGGTTCTAGAACTGAGGACCCTAGGAGCTCACTTGCTGCTCTACTCCAGTGTGGCTAGTTGTTATTTAACATGCAAGACAAAGTCTCCTTTACTCTTCCTTCTCCTTTTCTCAAGCAGGAGTCTCTCCCCAAACCCACCATAGTCTCTCCCCAAACCCACCTAAGTCAGCATGTCTCTGAGTCTCACTCAAGGCCCATCACGAGTACTGCAAGGGTACTACTGCTGATTATTCAGGGCCCACGGACTGATTAGCATTCAAGGAAGCAGGTTCTTTTCTGGCCCAGGATGTATCTAGAAATGGCTGTGAGCTAGATTCTGGAATGAGGGTCTCAGCAGGCATTTCACTAGTTCTTATGTCCCCCAAGTCCACTGGTTGTAACCTAAGCATAGCAACAGGACTTGCTTGGGAATTGAAGCTCTTGTAGCCTAAACTGCTTTTCAAGTTTATTCAGAAACCCAGAGAGCTTTAGCCCATGGTGGTGAGGCTGCAAATAACTAAGCTTTTGACCACTGGAATGGACAATTCCCCTCTGGGTAGGGCTGGTCCAAATGCTCCCTCTGTGGGTACCAGCTGTATTCTGCCCTGTGTTGCTTTCCACTGTGACAGGGCAGCACTGAGTTCCAATGCAAAGTTCTACAATCACTGCACTCTTTCTCCCCAAAAGCACAGATACTCTCTCTGAGCCCTGCCAGGGTTGGAGGAGGGAAAATGTTGGCAACTCAAGACTCTTTCCTACCTTCTCCAGTGCCTCTCTCAGTGATAGGAAGTTAAAACAAGATACTGTGTTTGCTCACCCGATTTTTGGTTATTATGAAGGTGTTTTGTGTGTGGATTGTTGTTCAATTTGGTGTTCCTGCATGGAGTACAATTGCTGGAGGTTTCTTCTTGGCCATCTTCCTCCATCTCTGGCAAATATCTTGTAACAACCAAATACTACTCCTAATTTCTCCCTCATGCCAGTTGTATAATTGCTGTCATTAATTTTAATTATTACATAGGCATACCTAAGCATACATAGTCAAATGCTTTATTATTTTAAATATATTAATGTAGATCAATGAAGAATAAGAAAATAAGCAATTTTATTTTAACCTTCATTTATTCTGTTTCTAATGCTCTTTTTCTCCCTATGTAGGTCTGAATTTTTGACCTACATTAATTTCTTTCTCTCTAAGGAATTTTTAAAAACATTTCTTGCCAGGCAGGGCTACTAAAAAACAATTTTCCTCAATTTTTGCTTGTCTATGAAAGTCCTTATTTCTCCTCTATCTTTTAAGGGAAATTTCACAAAGTACAGAATTCTAGATTGGTGGGTTGTTTTGGGTTTTTTTCCTCTCAATCCTTTAAATATTTAATTCCTCTCTTCTTGCTTGCATGGTTTCTAAGGAAAAGTCAGATATAATTTTTATGTGTGCTTCTCTACATGTAAAGTGCTTATTTCTTCTAGATTTTTCCAGAGTTTTTTTATCTTTGATTTTCTGTACTTCAAATATAAAATGCCCAGGAATAGATTGTTTGTTTGTTTGTTTTATTTTCATTTGGCATTCATTTTGCTTGGTGTTCTCTGAGCTTCCTGGATCTTTGGTTTGGTGTGTTACATTAACTGAAGAAATTCTAAGTCATTATTGCTTCAAATATTGTTTCTGTTCCTTTCTCCCTTTCTCCTCCCTTGGGTTTTCCCATTGTGCACATGTTACACTTTTTGTCATTGTCCCACAGTTCTTAGATATTCTTTATTTATTTATTTTTACCTTTTCCTTTTTGCTTTTCAGTTCTGTAGGTTCCTGCTGTGAAATCCTGCATCTCAGAGATCTTTTTCTCCATCATCTTCAATCTATTAATAAACCCATCAAAGGCATTCTTCATTTCTGTACAGTGTTTTTGACTTTTTTTACTCCTTTTTTTTTCCCCTGGATTTTCTCTGTTTGCATTGCCCATCTGCTCTTGCATGCTGCCTACTTTATCTATCAGCACCCTTAGCATATTAATCATAGTTTTTAAAAAATTCATCCTGGTATGATAATTTCAACTTCCCTGTCATACCTGGGTCTGGTTATAATGCTTGTTCTGCTTTTTCAAACTGTGTTTTTTAGCCTTTTAATATGTCTTATGGTTTTTTTGATAGTCAGACAGGATGTACTGGATATAAAATAATCTATTATAAATAAGCTGTTAGTAACGTGGTGGTAAGGTGTTAGGTAAAGGAAAATATTTTACATATAGGTTAGTTTGCAATAGCAGCATGTTAGGGTAATAATATTAAAACATAATTTTGAGTTCTGAAGATATGATTTACTTATTGTTTTAAAAACCAAAATTTCTCTTCATTTTGATGGTCTTAATCTCTGACAATTCAATTAACCAAGTCACAATCTATAGCTGCTCTTGTCTCCTAGCAAAGACTTTGATATTCTGATTATGGTTTATATGCTCTTCTAGTGGATTCCCAAGATTTACTCTAATGACTCATTCTTTCATTCATTCACTGAACACATATAAACACATATAAGCTGTGTGTCATTCTCTGGGCTACATGCAAGAAGCATGGCAGTCGAGCAGCCAACAAGATATATACAGTCCTTGCCCATGAAGGGTTCAGTTTTTACTACCCTGTCTAGACTGTGACTATAGTGTATACTATTTGATGGCAGACACTATGTTAATCTGCCTTCCACCTTCAGTATACCACTTAGTGCCCACACATGCTTGATACTCAAAAACTGTTTCTTGAATAAGTGAACAAATGAACAATGGCAACCTATAATTTCATTTACTTTATCCCACAAAATATTGGCACATTCAGTTAAAGAAATTCACTAGATAATTTTATGTCTTTGTAACCTAGTCAATTTTTAAGGTATCTTAAAATTAGTGGTACACAGTTAAACTGGTGTTTTACGAGTGATCCCATTGTTCTGATATTAGTTCATGGTTAGTAAAGTCAGAGATTTTTCTAGGGAGCAGCATAATCACCTTTCATTGAATCTTCCCGTGCTACACTAAGTTTTTTGACTCTTCTGCTTAGGTTATAGATATTGTACAGGTAACATGCAACAGAGTCCTCACTCTTGTCTGCTAAACTTTTGTAATTCCTTAGAAATTATCAATAATTTAGGTATCATTAGAGTTAGTCCCATACTATATTGTGTTCTGGTTCTGTATAGAGTGGCCTAGAGAGGAGATGGTATTCTTGCTTTGAGAAAAGTATTTGTGACTTCTTTTGCAGAGTAACCTTTGCGACTGTCTCACAGCTTCTTGTCTTGTTTCATCTCTATCTTTTCTGTTTGAGATTTTCTTTCCTTTGCCCGCTGTATAGGACTATCTCTCCAACCAGCAGCTGACTTAAAATCACTTTCTCTTTCAATATGTTTTTTAAAACTATTGCTTTTTAATTTCATTGCATGTATTATGGAGCTTTTGCTTTGCATTGTAAACATTTCAGTTATTTACTCAGGAACTAATACTGTAATGCTGAGGAAGACAGGCTCTGTATTACACTTTTTTTTTCTCACTAGCTGAATGATAATAGGTATGCCATTTAAACTCTCTAAATTCTAGTGGCTTCATCTATATAGTACAATGAAGATACTAACTAATGATACCTATCTCCTAAGGTTATAACAAGAATGGAATAAAATAATACATGTAAATTATTTGGCACAGTTCCTGGTATCTTGCTTAATGTTATTATCATTATTGTTATTGCTATAGTTGATATTAATACTGGCCAATAGATTGTAAACTCCTAGAACCTTGGGATCACATCTATGACTTCTTTTGTATTCTTGATATAACACAAGAGTAAGTGCTTCAGTGAAGGCTTTTGGAATAAAGGGATAAAAACTAAAAAAAGAATTAGTGCATGTTGTAAATTCTGGTTCAACATACTCTTCTTAGAACAAGAGATATTTTCTAGTTGTAGGTATACAATATTCTTTAGCATTCAGTTGCATAGTGTGAATGATCATTCCAATTTGTGAAACTGAAAGTGTTCTTTATAATGTATATTTCATAAATGTATACAGATTAAGAAGGATTAATTTAGAACAGTGGGATAATCTAAATAGCTACCCTAAAAAAATTACCACTGGCATTTTAATGAAATGTTATTTTACAACTTTAAATCTCATAGCAATATAATTAGTAATATGTGTAATCTTTATTACCAATCTTAATCTTTTTTATATGACTGAAAAATTATTTTATGGTAGCACAATTAAAATAATGCTAAAAATGTCAGCATAACAGAATTAAACTAAAGTAACTACTACAATATTGTACCCCAAACTGGCTAATTTAAATGCAAAATACTTTGTGCAGGCTATTTATCTGGGCTAATGCATGTTAAGGGATTTAAGGAGTAGTTTGTGTAACTGAAATAAAAGGAAAAATAAGCACTGTACAGCAATCTTTACAATTGTTTAACATGAGGGAAATATTAAATAGGTTTATATATAGGCCACTTGAGGAAAATGTATTAGAAACCCTATCATAGCATAGTAAATATAAAGACGACTGCCAGGCAATACTACGTTCATAGGCTTTTAAAGGACAGATTTGAAATGCTTAAAGTTGTCCCTTACACAAATGATAGTGCAATATTAACTATGATAACTAGACTGAAGGTGTGCAATTTTGAAAGTATGTTGTATATTTTGAAAAAGGGATTTTGACAGACTGGACAGTTGATTAGTGGACACATGACAAGGGTTAGATTTTTTTCTGAATGCTTCTATCAATTCATAATAATGACTCTACCACTTTATCATTATTATAAGGTGAAAATATGAAAGGGTTTAAAAATAAGATTAAAAAATAAAACTGGACTCAGGATAGAAATAGGAAAATACAGAAAAGTAGAAAAAAAAACCACCTAGATTTTCACCGCACATAGAGTTACACACTTAATATTTTGTACATATATTTCTAGTTTCTGCTCTCTTATAATTTTAATTTTCTTAAGAAAATAGTTTTGATTATATTCCATAGAATTTTTATGTGTAATACAAAGGAATCCAAGTAATACATGTTATATACAAATTACTTATAATAGTGAATCATCTGTATTTTCCTTGTGTTATTTTAGACCCTCATTTTTTAGACCCTCCAAAAGTATTATGGCTTATATATTTATTCCTCATTTTTAGACCTACTCATTTTAAAAAACTGATTAGCATTTAAAATATTTTGTTAAAGTTTAAATCACTTCTTAACAATCACAACCCATTAAAATTGTATGTAAATTATGACAGAAGCAGGGATGACAGATTTGAGAGAAACTAGATGCTATAGTATAGTGTGTTTATTATCCTAGTGCAGTTGTAGAAAGGATGACTCTGATTTAACAGATGATGCTGCACATTGTATTTCTTTGATTTTGATCATGTAGGTTCCAGGACACCTGGAAAGCTCTGCAAGACCTCAGCTACAGAAAGCCCAGAGAGAGCATGTAAATTCTTTCATGACCCTTGATCACCAGATCATCAATCCAACTCTTAAACGGTCACGACCTGCAGTGCCAAGCGGTGGGCCTCTCGTGCAGCATGCACACACAACTCCGGACAGTGACCCTGGCCTCGCAGAAAACCCGCTCACCAAGTTACTAGCTCTTGGGAAAGAAGATGACAATGCACAATGGCATGTATGTCTAATGGCTGGTTATGAAAATATATCATCAGTTTTTGAAAAAAATCTCTATTAAAGTAATTGAAGTCAACATTATCACAGTAAACATTCCAAATGCAAGTGTAACAAAAGATGTCCTTTTAATTAATTATTCTCTATTAACTATGCATATAAATTCCTATGCATAATAAATTATAAGAATTCATTTTTAATACTCCCTTCAATTACGTATTAATGTGAATTAAGATAGACATTAACAGTAGTATGTGTTTAGAAGATTTAGCTCTAATTGTAAGTGTTTTCTGATAAGTTTAGTTGAAATATTGATCAGTAGTTAGATTGTCTTAAATATCCGTTAAAATAAAACAGGCAGAAATTGCTTAAGCAGCAGTGAATTTTTGCTGTAGAAATGACTATTAGAATAAGACTAATAATCTTATTGCACTTATATTTTATGAAATTGTATCTGAATCTTTTAACTTTTGCTTTACTTTTTTATACATTCAATTTTATTTTCAATAAATATTTGGCTACTATTTACTGAATAACAAATTTAGAGGTGCTGAGGATACAAAAATAAATGAGTATTTAGCTTCATGGAGTTTATATTTATTGTGACTTGCTTGTAATGAACCTTCAGAAAATATTGAAGTATGAATAGAACTGGGAAACACTGGTACTAGACAAAAGACTTCCTTTAATGTTTCAATATTTAAAAAAATCTACGTTAATAACTGAGCTTCTTTTCTTTTTTCCATTAGATTTGTTAGATAAAGATATGGTCCTATGATCTCCCAGGTTTAATCTCCCAATCTACATTCCTGGTGATTATTGCTGATTTCGCATCAATACTTATTATATATTAAGCCTGTAGCCTCCAGGCACAAAAGGATAATGCTCAGAATCCCAGTATTTAAAATCTGAATGATAGAGAATTTTTTTTAACAAATTTTGTATTAACCTGGAAAAGACAAAAAATAAGGATCTGGTAGATGGTTAATAAAATATAAAACAATCAAAAAATGGAACCTTTTGAAATCTAAAACCGAATGTAAGTATCTACATGTATATATATTTATTCAAAATTTACGGTAGTAGATATATAAAAAACTTTCTCCCCCCAAAATGAATGTAGAACCAGGTTCTCTAGTCACCTTATGAAGATGGTAAAAATGTATATAAGATGAAATGATCTGTTCAGTAAATATTAGATATACACACAATACAATTTATTCTACAACTACTTCTTTCAAAGTTCATTTTCTTATGTGAAAGGTTGATTTATAAAGAGAAAAACAAATCCTGAAAGATATATATATGCCAGCTAATTCTAGGTAAAACCTAGAAAATGATTTTATTATATATTTTATAAAATATGTACTCTAAAAAATGAGAATGGATAAGCAACATAGGTTTAGCTTTCTGTCTTTTTATCTTTTGTTAATGTTTAAGCACACATCTTACCTTTGCTTTTATACTAAGTTTGTACATATAAAGAAAATTCACATTTTTAGTGGTCTTTGGGTGCTCTCAATTAAAGAATCTCATGGCTTGGAAGGGTGCAAAGTCCCAAGAATTACATTGGCTTTGTGGCAATGTGAACAATGGCTATAGATAATTTTTTTCTATTTTTTTAAACCATCATGTTTTAAATTATGTATACAAAAGTATCTTATAACCACCATTAATGTCCACTTAATCACAGTTTTATTCAGTCTGTAATAGTTTTAATCAGTGTGTGGTCTCTTTGAATTTGGTATGTTTATACAGTTTCACATACTGCCATCATTCACAGACTTGCTATCTTTGATAGCTAGGATAAATCCTGTGCTGTTGCAATATTCTAATACATTTATTGGTGCCTGGAGTCTATGACGCAAAGCAGAAAGTATATAGTCTTTGGACACAGTCAGTATAGTATAGATGTGTGGTCTCAGTTTTTAATTTCTCTCACCCATATGTGTATATCTTGTAGAATTGTTTTAATGCTTGCATTTTAAGTTTTTAACACAAGGGCAGAGTTTGAGCTCAGGAGATGATGGCTATTACCATCTTTTTTTTTTTTTTCTCCCAAGCCTTTTCTACCTGTGACAACAGGGAGCATTTCGTCAATTCAAAGAAGATTGCAGAAATCATAGCTACCACAGGATAAATCTGAGAACACCTTTATATTCAGGATTTGATAATTGGAAATAGGAATAACTTGAAGACTGAAAATCTCTAAGATGAACTATAAAATCAAAAGAAGCATCTTGTAACATGGGTGTTGCTAAGATGCAATTCAAATTTGTACCCATAGCACATGGACCCTTCTGCACTTAACCCTTGCACCTGGCTCAGACTTATCCTTTAACATCCCCATGGAGCTTCATGTTTCAGCTCTCTGCGTTCACCACTGGTTCTCATGGTGGCCGGGTTCTCCTTCTTACAACTTTATCTCCTGCTTATTTGATCACCACCATGTGTCTGGATAATTCCAATTCGCCCTTCAAAATTCATTTCAGGTTTCTTGTCTAAGGTGCTTTCCCTGGTGATGCTCTGTCTGGGCTTAGTGTCTATTAACTGAGTTTTCATAGCAACATTAATATCATATGGATAACAATTGCACTTTTCATGGCATTCTCACAGCACCTGCTATATTTTAATTATGCCTTTTGTTGTTTTTCTTATCTTCTAGTCTGTTAATTCCTTGATGAAAATACCATAACTTATTCACATTTTAATCTCTAGCTCCTAAGACAAATTTCTGCCAATTATTAATCAGTGCATATTTTTGGCTAGTTTATAAGTTAATGAATAATGAGTACCCTTATTTCAATAATATTTCTCTACTTGCTATTATCAGTACAATGATACTTAAGTACTATGGTATAATTTTAGAAGAACCATGAGAGAAGTGAAATCAAGGCACTCTAGAAAATCAGAAAGAGGATAAATTTTTTCAGTGTGAGGTCTCAGGGAATCCCAGAAGAGGTAATACTTGAGTTGGGTTTTGAAAAATGTGTATATCAACAGCAAAGATGGCAGAAGATAATTTTTTGAGTAGAGAATGCTGTAAGCTAGGGGCAGAGTGGACAAGCATAAGTGGGTTTTGAAAGTGATACAATTTGGTGCAGATAAGTGACTGAGGTTAGAAAGGAGGATTAGGATGGGGCTTTGGAGCTTAAATGTGGATTTGGGAACTTAGAACGTGATTCCAGGGTAGTGGGGAACTGTATCAATTAGATCTGCATTAGGAACATGAAAGAGAAACCCACTTCCAGTGATTACCAAATGAGAGGTAAACATTTTTCTCCCATAATATTTTTCTCTTATAATAATCTTGCATTATCTCACATAGTCTTATACAACTATATCTTATAATTATTAATGACATAGAATATTGACAGTGATATTAACAACAAAATTAAGAGGGCATACATTTATTCCTTATTTTATATCAGGTGTATTTTAAATAGTTTATCTGGATTAATTAGTTTAATTTTTAAAAAAGCACTATGATTTACTATTATCTCCATTTTTTTTTTGAATGGAGGAAGACAAGTCTTCCTCTGTCACCCAGGCTGGAGTGCAGTGGTATGATATCAGCTCACTGTAACTTCTGCAGCCCGGGATCAAGAGAATGTCATGCCTCAGCCTCCCAAGTAGCTGGGACTACAAGCACAAGCCACCAAACCCAGCTAATATTTGTATTTTCAGTAAAGATGGAGTTTCACCATGTTGGCCAGGATGATCTTGAACTCCTGACCTCACATGATCCACCTGCCTTGGCCTCCCAAAGTGCTGAGATTACAGGCATAAGCCACCACACCTGGCCTCTATTATCTCCATTTTTAAAATGGGGCAACTCGTGTGAAAAGTAGTCCAGAGTAGGTAGTCAGAGGCTGATGTAGTTCTCTGTTGTCATGTCAACATAGAGCAATTCTTCCTCTACCTTTCTTCTTTACTATGTGACTTTTATCTCAAAGAGCTCCAAATGATCACAAGAGGGCCTCTTCACCTCTCAGGTCCTCAAACCAGGTGGACAGTAGAGAGAGAAGCAAGGAGAATGCCTCTGTGAGGAAAGAAAAACTTTTGTGGAAATTCACAACAGACCTATGTAAATGACTTAGTCAAAACTGTGTCACATGACCACATTTAGCTGATGTGAAGATGAGAAAAGTGCATTTTTTCCTTCTGAGCATATTATTTCATCAAAAACGTTAGTAAGAAATAAGAAGAAAATTGATGTTTACTACACAACTCTCAATGGATCTGCCATGAAAACAAATTTTTGAGTACAAAAGTATCCTAATCAAAGCAATGCTTCAGAGACATTTAAATGGCAGTTTAGAGGGAAAGATTTGAGGTTAAGGTTTGTGCTAGGTGAACAGATGACAGAATATTACAATGAAATTTAGTTATAGCCTGAATCAGGACAATTGGTGATAGGGAAAATAAAAGAAATGAACTCAGGGGATAATGCATCTCAGTGTCATATTGTATATGTAAAGTGAAAGTGGAGATGAGTTTGCTGCAGTTTTGAGATTTTTGAGCCTTTACAGGGTGAATAACATAGATGAAGGAACTGTTAAGAAAAGTATGGTAGTTAGAGGGAGTGTAGAGTTTGGCATGGAAGTGATGTGAGCTAACTTAGAAGACAATTAGGAGAAGTTCAAAGGACAATTGAAAATTAAAAAAAAACATATTTCTCAGAAAAAAGCTTAGAACAGTAAATAAGATTTAATTTGTTTTTTTTTTTTCATTCAAGCAGCTGTCATTGCCACATGTTCAGGGGAAAAAACTGCATATCATGTATAATCTATACCATATAGAAGGTTTAGGTTGAGGACGAGAGAAAAAAATTAACAAATAATTATAATATTATATAGAAAGACTTAGAGGAAAATGACTAGTAGGGCATTTAGCCAGATAGGATAGCATGAGCGCAGAATAGAGATGGGAAATAGTGTGAAATGAATAGAAGAGAAGGCAGATGGTGGTAAAAGATGACATCGAAGTAAGTAATCAGCAAATTACAGAGAGGTTAGTACTCCATGTTAAACAGTATCAAGTCACTGTAGGGTTGAAACTTGGGAGCAAGGGTGACATAATTAGATTTCACTCTAGATCACTTTGTCAACTATGTAGAGGAAGAAGTCTGGACTCAGGGATAGGGAACAGCTGGGAGTCTATTTCTATTGTGTGGCGCAAGAAAATGAGGCTCTCCCTTAAAATATGTTGAACTGTGGTATCAGTGAGATCATCACGTGGAGATGTTGGTGACAGCTAGATATCCAAATTTGCTGGACTGGAGGAAGAGATTTGAGATTGTTAGTTAGCATGTGGATGGTCCTTGAAATCTTGAATGAGAAATAAATCCCCTTGAGAACCTAAATACCGTGAGGAGAGTGATAGCTAAAGATATTATTTTGAAGATAACCAACATTTAAGGGGTGGTCAGAAGAGAAGGCCCATAAAAGTAAAGTAAAAAGATAACTGGGAGAGTGTGATGTCATTGATGCCAAATAAAGAATTACTTCAAAGAAGGAAGGAATGATTCCCGCACCCAAATGTAGCAGATGAGTCTAGTAAAATAAGAACTGATCAATATCTGTTGAACTTGGCAGAGTCAGTAAAAATGACAACAAAAGGAATGTCAAGTAGGGAGGTGAGCACAAGCCATTCCACCTTGAATTCAGAGTTAATAGAAGGTGGAGAGATGGACCACCTGGGATGTTTGGACAGAAAGGTAACAGGACAAAGGCATAAAAGGTCATAAAATAAAAATTGTCCAGGTGATCTGCCAGTGTTTAGACTGGATCTAAAACAAAGGCTGCATTTGATGAATGAGATCATGGAATTTAAGATTTCAGAAATGAAGCAGTTTAGATGAGGACAAGACCCAAGGCATGGCTTTGAGTATAGGTAAAGAGAAGTCTAAATTTAAGTTTGTGTGCTGAACTATCAGACTCAGAAAGAGTTAAAATATTCAACTACAAGTATTGATTTACTTTTCCATAGAATTCTGACAGTTGTATATATTTTTAGGTGCATATGTGTTCGTGATCACTTGATA
The DNA here is from genome assembly GCF_030222135.1 of Aotus nancymaae. Classification (NCBI taxonomy): domain Eukaryota; kingdom Metazoa; phylum Chordata; class Mammalia; order Primates; family Aotidae; genus Aotus; species Aotus nancymaae. The sequence goes on from NW_026988413.1 coordinate 40,475,511, forward strand.
CTATTTTTCCTTCAGATTTTAACCTTGAAATGTATATTGCTTAATATGAATACCACTATACCACTACTGTGGATTTGCTTTTTGTTATATTTATGATACTTTATTTAACCTTGTTTCAGCTTTTTCTGTTGTTTTATTTTAAATGTGTCTCTTGTAGACAAAATATTACAAAACCTTTTAAAAATCCAATTTGAGAGTTTCTCAATCAGTATCTTAACTCATTTACATTTCTGTATTTACTTTAATATTAGGATTTAACAGTTTTTTTTTTGTTTGTTTTAAGTTACTATACTTTCTGTTTCTTTGCCCTCTTTTTTCTATCTTCCATTGGCCTGTTGAATATGTGAAGCTTTTTGTCATTTTTTCTGTTTGTTACTCCCAATATTTAAAAAGTCATCATTATGTTTTTTTCTACATCTATATCCTTGTTTAACGTTATGTATGTCATATTCTTAAGTAAACATCTACTTTAGTATGGTCTCATCTCCTTGTTGTCATGTACCTTTCTGTATTGATATTTATAGAATTAATGTATGTATAAAATTCATGTATATGTACATATCAATAGAAATACATATATAAATATTATGTATGTATGTGTCTCTCTATATATCATAGAGTTACTTAGATCACAAAAGGTTTACTGTTCTTTACTCATTTTTTTGTTTTGTATCACTTTCATGGTTTTATTTATCTTCTGACTGGAGTATTCCTTAATCTGTTTTTAAAAGGTCTTTTTGCTTCAAAGTTTCTGTGTTTTTATATCCAAAAAGAAAACGTAAAAGATACTTTGTTGGCTATAAATGTGTAGGTTCAAAGTTCTTTACCTCTAATATTTCAGGTATTATCCCATTTTGTTCTTGCACTCAGTGTTGTTTAAAAGTTTCATCCTTGTTCTTTTGTAAACCTTTATTTTCACATATCTGAAAACGTATGTTTTCCTTTGTCCTTGAATCTTACACTTTCTATGCCTATTATCTCCATTTTTTTTTTTGTCAAGAAATTGCTCTTTCTTTGTATTTTATTATCTTATTATTTTGAGGATGCTTACTTGCTGGTTTGTAATTCTTATTTTGTCTGATTTATTAATTCTGTTTCATCTGATACAAAATGGTGTGTTTGTTGTCTTTTTAAAATAACAAATGGATTCTTAGGTTTTTAATTATGGAGATACTTATAAGTTGTGAAGGTTTTAGGCTGGATTTTAGATTTTAACATCCATTTAGATAATGGAAAAACCGAAATTAGGGGAAAAAGTAGTCATGTAGGTAGATGATAGAAATGAGGGATGGTGGTGTTAAAGGCGAAGGCATAGCTTCCAAAGGTGGGTGAACTTTCACATGTAACAAAGAAAAGTTTCTTTCTAAAATAAGGGAACCTAAGCATGCTTTACTGTCAAAGTGAAAAATTAAAGAGACCATGTCATTTATGACCTAAGCTTCCAGAGAGAAAATAGATGAATGATTTATGTGTAATTTTTACTGAATCCACTGCAAGTATCCAAAGGAAAAGCACTTTATTTAGCAATCTTCTCAGATCTTCTTCACATCTTTTCATTACAAGGTTTTTGCCCATTTAGTGGTATAATATGAGTAAAATATCACAAAATAAAAATTCAAGTTTAATAACAATCAAGAATTCATTTAAAGAATTTCAGGGCCGGGCGCGGTGGCTCAAGCCTGTAATCCCAGCACTTTGGGAGGCCGAGGCGGGTGGATCACGAGGTCGAGAGATCGAGACCATCCTGGTCAACATTGTGAAACCCCGTCTCTACTAATACAAAAAAATTAGCTGGGCACGGTGGCGCGTGCCTGTAATCCCAGCTACTCAGGAGGCTGAGGCAGGAGAACTGCCTGAACCCAGGAGGCGGAGGTTGCGGTGAGCCGAGATCGCGCCATTGCACTCCAGCCTGGGTAATAAGAGCGAGACTCCGTCTCAAAAAAAAAAAAAAAAAAAAAGAATTTCAGATACTGGACTAACCAAAAGAAACAAAGTATGCACGTGTATTAACCTAGATTCTTTAAAATCTCTCTATGCACAGGAATTTAACATCTGACCATGGCTGGTGCTACACCCTTCACTGTAGTACCCATGAACCACATGTGGCTATTTGAATTTAAAGTTAATTCAAATTCAGTAACTTAATTATTTTTATTTTTTGTAGGGGTCTCACTCTGTTGCCCAGGCTGAAGTGCAGTGGCATGATCTCTGCTCACTATAGATTTTTGCCTTCCTGGTTCAAGTGATTCTCCCACCTCAGCCTTTGAAGTAGCTGGGACTACAGGTGTGCACCATCTTGCCCGGCTAATTTTTGTATTTTTTGGTAGAGACAAGGTTTCACCATATTGGCTAGGCTGATCTAGAACTCTTGACCTCAAGTGATCCACATGCCTCAGCCTCCCAGAGCTCTGGGATTACAGGTGTTAGCCACTGCACCTGACCAAATCCAATAACGTTTTAAAAAATTAAATGCAATTAAAATTTCAGTTTCTCAGTTACACTAGCCACATTTCATGTGTTTAGTAGTCATATGTAATTAGTTATTATTGTTAATATAGTGGTCATTTCAGATATAGGACATTCCCATCATTGCAGAAATTTCTATTGGATACCACAGGCCTTGAGGATTCTACAATGTCAGTTTCTTGCATGCTTTTCCACTTCATCTGTAACCACTCTTGTCCTTGTGCAATCTGTTCTGTTCCCATTAGTGCTCATTCTTTCTCAAACATGTTAAACTTGTTCCTACATTAGGTCTTTCTCATTCCCTTCCCAAGGACCACCCTTTCCCATGTTATTCTTATCTCTGTTCAAACATCAGTAAATCTTTCTCTGATGTACTTTCTAAAATAACAACCATTTCATCAAGCTCTATCCTCTACCTGCTTTAATATCTTCAGCCCACTGTTTGTTATTAAGCTGTTTATGGGTCTGTTTCCTTAAGAATTTGAGCTACATGAGAGTGAGAATGATCATGCTGTTGGCTATTGTAGCTCCAGTTCTAACCACAATATCTCACGATAAACATTGCTTAGTTAATATTTGTTTAGATATGAATAGTGTTCCATATATTTTGAAGCATCTTAGTAGAATTCTCTGAACACTTAATTCTCTTAAGTTCCTAGATATCTTGCTTTGAAGATAACATCAATAGAATTATAAGATATTTTTCCATATCTATCAGAGTATACTCTCAATTGTATCTGCATATATCATGGGAAATTCACAGTACTACTGTTAACTAAATTAAACATTCACAATATCTTTGATTTTATATCACATTTAAAAATTACACTAAATGGAATATGATGGAAGAGAAGAGAGCAAGGGCTAGAGCAGAGAGAGAGATAAAGAGAGAGAGAGAAACAACCATTTTTTAAACACACAAGCTTTTAAAATCTCCATTGGCTAAAGTACAGAAGAGGAGGAAAGTTTCTATTTTAGAAAATAATTGAGAAAGGAAATAGAAAGCCAATGAGATTTGGATTATAGAGCCAAATTTCTAGGATGTCAGTCCTTCCTCCACCACTCACTCACTATATAATCTGGGACAAATCGTTGAATTTTTTTCTCTCAGTTTCCTTTTCTGTATAGCAGAGTACTCATTTCATAGGATTATTATGAATATTAAATGAATGATGTATGCAAAGCACTTAGAAGAGTGCATGGTACTTCTAATGCACTGTAAAAGTGATTTTTATTGTTACTATTTAAAATGTCCATGATTATTGTTGTTTTTGCTGCTGCTATTGCTGTTACCTATTATTATTGGTCTTTAGAGAAGGTAGAATGAAATGTTTCCATGTATTCTGTATCTACAGGAATGTCCTGGCAAATATTTAATGATGAATATTTAGATATCCACATGTAAGATGCAATCATGCAATCAGAACATTTAAAAAAAAATAAAATTTGTAGAAGGTATTCTCTGTACATATTAAGCATAGGGACTTTGTCTGCCTAGAGATATTTTATGATAACCACTCTATTTATGTAGATACTGATTTCCAAGAGACTAGCTCAGGGTGCTTTGCCAAGTTGTCACCTGTCAGCCTTTGGACAAAAATGCAAGGAAAAGCAACAAACCAAAGATCATCAGACCAAAGATTGTCAAGATTCCTGCATTTTCTATTCTAAAGTAGTCTGTGTTTATATATATATGTTATATTGAGGTTTTATATATATATATACATAAACTCAATTTAAATTGTCTAAAAAACTTTTAAAGATTGCTAGAATTTTACTCTCTGATTTCAGACTGAAGCACAACTTTTATCATTATGTACAATATTCTAAATGTATTATATTTTGCTAGATGGAGGACGTTATTGAGGATATAATCGATATGGAATCAAGTTTTAAAGAGGAAGGAACAGACTCTCCTCTGCTAATGCAAAGAACAGTAAGTGCTTTCAGACCCAAGAAGGTCATTGAAACTGAAATGAATACACTCTGAAAATAAAAAAACATATATATATTTGATTAGCAAATGGTATTTTTTTCCTGCACTTTGAAACAGACAAGATAAAGATGAATACTGGAAAATATTTATTGGTGCAGAAAAAAAGATTTCCTAATAGTTGAGGAAGAATATAGTGCTTGTACTAATCTTTCTCTCTCTCTCTCTCTCTCTCTCTGTGTGTGTGTGTGTGTGTGTGTGTGTGTCTAACTAATTCTATATACATGCATCTAACTATATATATAATTTGCTAGCATTTTCTGTAAGGAATTTAATCTTTAGATTTTTTATTTTAAACACAGCATATAATCAAACACCCTTAAAAGGTCATGACTAAATTTTGACTATTTTCCCATGACTAATATAGCTTTCAGATTCAGAGGCTCTATACTTTTGTAGAAGAAAGAAAATATTACAACAATGAAAAATATAAATTTACTTCTAAGCCAATAGCCAGAGGTTAAAGTCAAATTGAAAAAGAAAGAACAGGCCTCACCCTCCTTTAAAGCATGTAGAAAGACTTCTGTGTTGAAATCAGTACAAATTCCTGGAATACTACTCAATGAAGGGATAGTGTCTTATCTCATACTTGCTTGCTGTGTGCCTTCTGATTGTTCATTTATGAATCATAAAAATTTTATCTGTAAAGGCTGTATAAGCTCCTTCAACACATTTTGAAGGATTATCGTTGGTTTGTTTATGGTTTACAATTTTTTTTTTTTTTTTTTTTTTTTTTGAGACGGAGTTTCACTCTCGTTACCCAGGCTGGAGTGCAATGGCGCGATCTCGGCTCACTGCAACCTCCGCCTCCTGGGTTCAGGCAATTCTCCTGCCTCAGCCTCCTGAGTAGCTGGGATTACAGGCACACGCCACCATGCCCAGCTAATTTTTTTGTATTAGTAGAGACGGGGTTTCACAATGTTGACCAGGATGGTCTCGATCTCTTGGTTTACAATCTTTTAGAGAACACAAGAAGAAAGAATCCCAAAGTTTGCAACTGAATTGTTACTTTAAACATTTATTTTTTAAAAAGTGAATTCTGACTGTACTGAGTATTGTGGACTATTCATCAATAAGTCAATATGCTAGACTACATTTTGATGGATGTTTTCAATTTAGGGCCTAGAAAAATTGGTGGTGGAAGCATCTTTTTTCTTTTCTGTATCAATTCTTGAGTAGGCTATCTAATGAGAGAAGTGTCTCTCCTTTTCTCTACTATGCAGGACCCCCACGGAGTGCAAGTCAAGTCACCAATATTAACTTTACCTGCTAAATATCAGATGAGGTTCAAAATCTGTTTTTTGTTGCAGGATTTTTTTTTCAGTTTTCATTTTTTTAAGTATAGAATAATGATTCTACCTTTTTTCTCTTAAGATTTCAAGTAGCATGGTGACATAAAAACTAATTATCTAGATACATATGATATTAAGGCTAATATCTTCCTTTCTAATTTCACAGCATAAGGATACTATTTTCTTAACTAGTATTCAATTTCTGAGTTTAAGGAAATGATATTAATTTCCTGCAAGCTTCTCTTCTTTGTACATGGTACTTACTTCATTGAAATTGTATACCGATACATTCTCTGTCAGATTATTTACTTGTTTTGTAGAGTTTATGTAGAATGGCTTACTCAGTAAAAAATACTTTTGATATACAGAATGTACTTTTAAATAGATGGATACTACTGGCCTAAGTGTATTCACATAAAGAAATATCTGCTGTTGACCAACCAAAGATTATTGATAATTCTAGACCCACACATAAAACCAAGCAGTTCAATTAACCAAATATTTACTGAATACTTATTCTATGTAAAGCATAATATTCACACAGTATGATACTGCAAGTTGAGTGAGGCATAATTCACATGTCAAGAGATGACAGTATAATGGGGTGGCACAGTGAGTTGCGCCTGAGAGTCAGGGAGGGAAAGAATGTGGAACTTGTGTCAAACCCGGTTCTAATCTAGACATTAAGCAAATCATTTAACCTGCCTTTTCTTTGGTATCTGTTTCTGTATTATGAGAATAACTAAAAATATTGGTCTCTGAAGGCTTTTTTAAATTGATATAGATTACATGTGTGCATTTTAAATGCTAGTCAGAGATTTGCTCTGCAGCTCAAATGAAGGAGAAACCATGCGAAAGTGAGAATTTTTGGAAGTCCTTTAGAAAGAGGTGATGTTTGAAATATAGTTATGAAGTACTGTATAGTTAAGATTTTAAGAGATAGACATGAAGGCAGAAAAGTAGCAAGTTAAGAGAACAACATAAGGCAAGAAGTGAGAAAAAAGAGAATGTACAAGAATAGCTGGTAGAATAGGGGTAGGAAATTCTGAAGGATTTTTATAGTTTATGTAGATAAAAGCAAAGACTTGTTAGATTCAGAAAAAAGCTTTGAGTAAGTATATTAGCCAGTGAACTTTTGGTTGCAGGTGGTTAACCTGACTCATAAGGGGCTTAAGCATGAAAGGAATTTATTGGTTCATGCCATCTAAAAATCCCTAAGTAATATTGTATGTGGGCATCCCTTTGTAAATTTGTCTCTGTTTTCTTCTGTGCTGGCTTTATTCTCAGCCATTGAACAGACACTGTCATAGCCTATTCCCAGCCATGCATACACTTTTTTCTTGCTAACCTAGTTTTTTTCAGACATCCATTCCTTCACAAGAAAAAGGAAGTTTCTGATTAATTTAAACCAATTCTGGTGGCCCCATTTCCCTTGCCAGAGATTGTTTTAAGAATGGGCTTGTGCTGCAATTTTGGCAAGTTGAGCAGGATACTGAGAACTGCTTGGAAGTTTTCTTCAGTCTATACTTTCAAGAGAGAAGGGTTTTTGCTTCTCTACGATGTTATAGGACAATGTGATTTATGGGGCTGCTGTAGCCTTTTTTTTCTTTCTAACCAAAAGGTAGATAAAGTGAGGAAAAACAAAAGAAACAAAGGGAAAGAGAAAATCAACAGATACGAAGAGAAATGTTGCTTATATGCCCCTGGAGAATTATTTTGCCTATGGATTTAACATTATGTAAGGGTTTTTTTTTTCTTTATTTTGTAAGCTAATTATGCCAGGAGTTTCTGGTTTTCATAAACAAATGCATCGTAATGGAAACGTTCAGTTAGGATGGAATACCTAAGAAAAAGTCTTTTTATTCTTAGTTCCAGTTAATGCTCTGGGATAAAACAGCAACTTCTGTCACATACCTATTTCTAAGTCAATGTCTCTGGGTCTTGGGCCTACGCTAGCTCTGTGGCTTGAGCAGCCCTCCACAACACATTGTCCAGTCTAAGAGTGAGAACCAAGAAAGCAGTAGTTGTTACACAAGCAAATATGAATGGATTCTAGTCAGGCTAAATCAACAGATGTTTATTACAGTAGGCTTCAAAAATGAGAAGATTTATCAGTAAATATTATTATGTTTACCTACTATATGACAAGGGTTGTCTGTGTTAGTCCATTTTGCATTTCTATAAAGGAATACCTGAGGCTGGGTACTTTATAAAGAAAAGGGGATTATGTGGCTCATGACTCTGCAGACTGTATACAGGAAGCATTACCCCAGCATCTGCTTCTGGCGAGGGCCTCAGGAAGCTTTGGTCATGGTATAAAGGAAGAGGAGCCAGAGTATCACGTGGTGAGAGAAGGAGCAAGAGAGAGGGGAGAAGTTACCACGCTCTTTTAAATAATCAGCTCGCATGTGAATAAACGTCCTAGCTCATTATCTGAAGCCAGGCCTACCACTTGTATCTGGGATCCCTTCCAAAAGACTTGATTTTTTTTCTAAATCTCTCCCCCTCCTAGATCATCAGTATATGCTGATCTACTGGATTATAAATATCAGCATTTATCAGCCTTTAATAACACTCACTAAAAGCAAACCAAACCAAACAGCTTCCTTTAAACACATTTCCTCTCTGGCTACCAGGCTATTTCATGACTCCTTTACATACACACACAAACCTCACTGCCCACATTTTCTCCCTGCCTCCACGTCCTTCCTTCTCATTCTTTCATCTCCAGTAGAGCTTTTGTCCTCTACGGGGCTCTGGAGACCAATCAATGCAAAATCCGATAGCAAATTCTCCATTCTCACTTGACTTTGCTTCTCAGTGGGATCTGACATGGTTGACCACTTCCTTCTTCTTGAAGAGCTACCTGGGATTCTGTGGATTCTCTGATTTTTCACTCATTCTACTGGTTCTTTTTCCTCTAAGAGATGTCTAAGTTCTAGAGTGTCCCAAGGCTCAGTCTTCAGTCCTCTTTTCTCATATATCAGTACACATCCTATAGGTAACATCAACACATCTCTGCCTAGATCATTCCCCTTATATGCCAGACTCATATATTCTACTGCTTACTTGATATCTTTTGTGGTTCTAACAGACATCTTAAACTTAACATAGCTGAAAAGAAGTCCTCCCTCCCAAATCTGCTTTTAGTTTATGTGAAACAAGCAAACACAAATGGCCATTCTCTGCCTTTCTCTCTCTCCTACTCCTGTACCCACATCTATCAGTACACCTTTTTAATCCAGAATTTCCAGAATCTCACAGCTTCCTATCATGTCCTCTTGTAAAACACATTCTGTCATCTCTCACTACTGCCACAGGCTCTGACCTATCTTCCCTGCTACTTTTTGTTCCCTTACAGCTGTTCTTCACAGAGCAGCCAGAAGAATCTTCCTAAAGCAATAATCAGATCCTGTTTCTCCTTGCTTAACATTTTATTAACTTTCTGAAACAGTCAGAATGTAATCCAGACACCTTATTGTAGTCAGCACTTCCCTTTCACTTCAGGGTCTGGATTCAATGGCACCCTTTCTCCTCCTTAAACATGACAGGAATATTATCATCTTAAAACCATTGCACTTCCTTTTCTTAGTTTGGAATGCTTTCATATCAAAACTTTGCATGGTTTCCTCTTAATGATTCAGATCGTTAGTCAATGTCAGCTTGTCAAAGGGGTCTACCACTATTACCCTAACTGTAAGACCCTACCCCGTAACTCCTCAAATCAATGTCTTATTTTATTTATCCTCTGACTTATGAGTAGTGTAACGCGAGTGATCTTATTTATTATTGCATTTACCTATTTATTCTGTGCTTCCACCTGTAGAATGCAAACTCCTTGAAGACAGGGATTTTGTCTGTCTCATTTACTGCTGTGTCTCTGGAGCCTAGAACAGTAGCCTGTTTTGTTGTTGTTGTTGTTGTCAGTACCCAGCATAGTGACTAACACATCATAGGTGCTCAGCAAATGCATGTTAAATAAATGACTACCATTCACACATAGTATTGAAATAATTGTTTTCGTTATGATTCCTATTCAGGAATACTTTTAACTGACTAAAAGCAGAAGCAACAAGGATAAAGACAACAATAATAATAGCTACCATGCATTGGTTACTTACTAGGTGACAAGAATTATGCAAAATACTTTTTGTGAAAACTGCATTTAATTTCACAACAAACCTATGAGATAGAGACTGTTATTGCCTATTAAAATTTTATAAATGAGGAAAGAAGCTTGGAGAAGTTCAGTAGCTTGCCCAAGTTCATATAGTTAATGAATGGCAAAGTAGGGGCTTGAATTCAGCCCTGCATGAAACCAATGTAACTATCCTACCCACTCTGCTATGCCAGCTGTTTCAGCAAAATAGCCATTTCATAGAACTATAGAATCCTATGATTTGAAGGGACCTGTGATAGATCTGATCATCATCTACACTCCAGCTGAATGATTGTTTAGCCTCTGAGTTTATATGTGTGTATTATTTCCACCCATTGGTCTTAGTTTCACCCCTTTCTTTCAGAGACGTGGTTGTGCATAGTAACTCATTTCTTTTAACATATATAGGTATTTTTCAATCAAGTGTCTGTAAATGCTGGTGGCATTTGGCAATCTAAGTAAACTGTTATAGTTCAAGATCATTCCAGAGACGAGGAGTGAGTAAATATTAACAACCCCCTGTGCTTGGTTGGAACTTGAAAGGACTGCATAACATCCGTGAGCAAGTTTTGTCAATCACCATCTAGACAGATTAGTCTTAAAGTCCAAAGAAGAACCAAAGTTCACTTGAGTGTAGAAGTTTCTGCACAGTTCTCTTGGTTATTGTTTGCAAGTTTAAGGAAAAGAAAATGATGAAGGAGAAAGAGAAAACCATTGCTATTGTGAAGGTTATAGACACTTCAAAGTTAAAACTGGTGAGCAAGTATATTTTGGAATTCTTTCAGGGTTTGGAGATGAAAGCACATTAAATACTGAATTTAAACTTTATAAACTTATAGTCAATAAAAAAAGGTATGTAAAAATTGAGCTTTGAAATGCATAAAATATATTCTGCTGTATCGACAAGCGTGTTTACTTACAAGATTGCTTTTAGTGCTCTGGACTATAGTAAAAAATTATAATAGTATATTTAGTAAAAACTATTAAAACTAAAGTAATGTTTATTACTACTTTTTTAACAAAAAGATGAAGGTTTCACATTAACATTAATAATTTTTATTTATTACTAAATAGATCATATGTGTATATATATATGGTGCAAAAGTATTTATAAATTATCATTCTTTGTTTTGTATTTTATCTTTCTATTATTGTATATAGTCACATGTTATATTTCCAGATAATCTTCCACTATATGTATAAACCAGATCATCAAGGACAAGGGATCTCCTACTCCAGCTCAACACATTATATTTACTCATGTCATAATAGGACAAAAATAATAGCAATAATAACACAGTGGGATTTCTCTCTTCACTGTATGTCATTTAAACTGTATTTCTGCTTTAATAGCAAAGAAAACAAATCTAGAGAAATATTAATGGTGTGTGTCCTGAAACTAGGAAGACTTTGCTTACTGCATCTAAATGAATGAACACCCAAAGAGAAAGACAATAATCTTTCAAATGCCAAGTTTTTGCATGCATTGTGCACTCTATGCTCCCCTACGGTGATTCTCTTATACCTGAAGTTTGTTTTCCTTTCATGTCTACAGTTATCCTATCTACTCTTTTACCGTTTTAGGGTCACGATGAATGTTTTCACAAGAAACACAATATAGGATCCAAACAACTGAAAAAATTCCCTCAGTTTCCCTTGACACTCACATTAAATATGTGTTAGTGCACACACATATACATGTAAGGTTTTTTTTTTCTTTTGCTATCTCTACTAAGAAATTATCTGGAAATATGTAAGTACGTATAAGTCTTTTTTACATTTTTGTATTTATAATAAATTATCTAGGGTATTATATATATGTATATGTATACACACATCTATGCAGAAAATTCTTAGCTTTGCATAAATAATCTATTTTTAGGATCATGGTAAATACATATTTTAATGCCTTTTCTCTTGCTGAGTGAATAAAAATGAAGAATGATAAAACAATTAATTTAAATTCATTTAGAAAATGTATTGCAAGCTTAGCCCCATATTATCTGGGTGAAAGGAAAAATAAACTAGGCTGGCCTGAGGAGGAGTGCTGGAGAGGGCTTACCCTAAGTTGAGCCTTAGATTTGGATGCTTACTGAAGGAATGGGGACAGTGATCGTGCAGAAAACAGCAGTGGAAAGATATAAAACTGAGAAAAATTAAATCCAATGCCTTGTAATGTCTTTGAGTTACATTTAAGAATAAAATTTTTAAAGGCAAGAGTCCTTCTACCTATAGAGTGGATTCTTGGGTTTGAATCCAAGCTCTCTATTTCTTTATAAAGTTATATGATCATGAAACAATGATTTCATTTCTTAGACCTTTAATTATTTTATGTTTAAAATGGCAATTATAATACTTCCTAGAGTTGTTATAAAGATTACTTGAGATTAAATTATTATTATGAAACTTGCTTGGTTTAATACCTAATACAAAATAAATACTCAGCTGTCTATGACATAGTACATATGTTAAGATCATGCATCTATTTTATTATCTTCTTTAACAAAATTCCCCATATATAAATTCACAGATTCCTTGCAGTAACATTCTTCCTTCTCACACCCTCCCTCCCACTACAGTTTGAAGTCTATTGTTGAGAGCCATGGGCACAGTATGTGTGTATGTGGGGATAAGAAATATTTCATCTTCAGAGTAGTGGGAAATAACGTCAACTAGAGAAAGTGGGACCATACAGCGAAATTTTGAAAACTACGCACAAGATTTGGGCTTAATACATGAGTTAAGGCAGAAAGATTTTAGATTCCAGAGTTTTTGACTGGGAGAGAGCAGAAGGGGAAGTTGTATTTTTAAACTATGAGTTAGTCTGGGAGGGGTGGTGGTAGTTAATTGAGAGAGATGAAGAAATACTAGTGGCAGGGAACATAATTTAGGCTTAGAGCTCTGAGGATCTTGAAATATGAGAATAGAGAAGAATATTCAAACTGAGAAATAGCTTTTGGAAAAAGTAATAACTGAGTGATAGATCAGATATAAAATATGGATAGGGAAGAGGCCAAAATAGTAGAAAAAGCGTATGTGGAATTCAGTCAGATTATTTATGTTGTCCTATATTTGTCCTAATAAGAATAAATTGATATGTAAACATTTTCAGAGGTTATTTAGATGTTTCTACAATAATTTTGGACTCAGATTTTATTTTCTTATAGGACAGTGCTGATTTTAAACAAAGACAAAGCTGCATTTTTCTAGGGTTGTGAAAATTTGTATTTTCTCAATGCACTAAATTTGAATAAAAGCTTCACTGTCTTTCCTTCCAGACTTAAAATTGCAATTTGGAGACATTAGCAACTTCAACTAAAAAAAAAGTGTCATTTCGATAATATATGAGACAAATGTACACGATTTCTTATCCTAACAGTAACAAATGTGTAGTGGAAACTTTGATCCTTAAGAATTCCATTTAGAGAATAAGGAGATATATGGTAAATAGCATTTCATAATTTTGTTTGAAATTAGATATAGGGAAACACTAATCATTCTACATGTAATCAAATCAGGATATTAAGAGTAACAAATTCGATGAACAGGAACAGCATATGTAAGCCTGAAGAGGTAGGAAAACTTCCCTTTAGGAAACTATTACTGTGGTAGAGTTTTTGTAGGTAAGAAATATTATATCAAACTATTTACTGGTCTATCCAAAAAAGTTTATGAAACATATACCTTATGGGTAGAATTACTTTCATATCAACATTAATTAAAACTTAATTAATTTAAAACTATATAGAAAGCTCCAGTTAGGCATTTAAAAAGAAAATGTGGCAGCATTTTGAAATTGTTACTGTCATTTCTACAGTCGCTACCACACTCGACAGCACTGACCTTGTCTGTTCTTTCTCCTTTGCTGGTCTACCATGCATCGGGCTAAGAAAACATGATTAACTTGTTTTTATCTTAGTTGTTTTTAACTTTGTATATATAAAGTATATCAAGCTGTGTGTGACATTTTGTAACTTACATGTTTTCTTTTAATAATATATTCTACATCAAGAGATAGACTGATACTGTAAAAATATCACTTTCCTTCTCTTACCTTGGTACTCTGGCTAGAATTTTAAAAACCAAGTTGAACGTCAAAAGGAATGATTTTGAAAGGAGTAATTATATTTTCTCAATTATTATATTTGCCTTAAAGTTTCAGACATATTACTCGTCAAATTACCAAAATTCTATTCCTAATAAACTGAGTTTTATAATGGGATTAACTTTTATCAAATGCTTTTTTCTGAATTTATTGAGATGGTCATAGATTATTTTTCTCTTTTAAATTATAAAATACACGTAAGGGAAACCAAACTTGATGGTGGCAAATTACATTATTTATAGTCTCTTGAATTCAAAGTGCTTATAGTATTTTGCTAAATATTTATAATCATGAGTGAAATGAGCCTATAATTTTCCCTCCTCTAATGTCTTTGTATAATTTTGGTGTCAATGAATTGGGACATATTCCCACTTGCCTTTAAAGTTGTTTGGAAGCATTTTTACAAAATGACATGATATATTTCTCAAAAATATGATACTTTTCCCCATAAAACTATCTGGTTCAGATATTTTCTTGTGAAGTATGTTTAAAGTTTGTTTTGATTCTTTAGTAATCATAATATGATTACAGTTATTAATTACTTCTTCAGTCTGTAATTATATTTATTAAGTAATATTTTTCTTGAAAATTTTGCATTTTGTCTAAGCATTTATAATCATTGGCAAATTGTGTCAACTATGAACATAGGTCATTTCACTTATTCCTTTCCAATATGGGTAATTTTTGTTACTTTTTCTTGCCAAATTATTCTGGCTAAAATTTACAAAACTATGTCGATTAGAAGTAGTGAAGATAGGCATCCTTGTCTTGTTCCCTATTGGTAGTATATCCTATTATCTTTTTATATTGGAGTAAAATATATATAACATGAAAGTTACCATTTTAACCATTTTAAGTGTACAATTCAAAGGCATTGACTACCTTCATAATGTGCAACTATCACCACTATCCATTTCCTAAACTTTATCATTATCCCAAGAAAAAACTCTGTACCCATTAAGCAATAGCTCCCCTTATCTCTGTGTCTCCAGCACCTAGTAACCTTTGGTCCACAGTCTCTATGAATCTCACTATTCTAGGTACCTCTTATAAGTAAAAAACACAATATTTATCCTGTTGTGTTTGGCTTATTTCACTTAGCATAATTTTTTCAAGCTTGAGTAATATTCCATTACATGTATACACCACATTTTATTTATCTGTTCATCTGTTGATGGACATTTGACTGTTGTAAATAATGCTAATATGGACACTGTTGTGCAATGATCTGTTTAAGTCCCTGCTTTCAATTCTTTGGGATACACACTTAGAAGTGAAATTACTGAATCATATGCTAATTCTATGTTTAACTTTTGAGGAACCTCCATAATGCTTTCCACAATGGCTACACATTTCACATTCCCACCAGCACTCCTCAATTATTCTTTAGATACTAGCCATCCTAATGAGCCTGAAGTATTACACTGTAGCTTTGATTCATATTTCCCTAATGACTAGTGATGTTGGGCATCTTTTCATGTGCTTATTGGCCATTTGCATATATATTTATTGGAGAAATATCTATTGAAGTCTTTTGCTCATTTTAAAAAATGGGTTGTTAGTTTTTGTTGTTGACTTAAAGATTTATTTTTATGTGTATATTCTCAATATTAATCTCTTAAGAGATATGTGATCTGCTTGTAGCTTCTCCTATTGTGTGGGTTGTCTTTTCACACTCCTCATAGTGTCCTCTGTTGCACAAAGGTTTTAAATTTTGATGATGTCCAATTATCTATTTTTTCTTTTGTTGCCTGTGATTTTGTTAACGTTTCCTCAAATCATGACCAAATCCAATGTCGTGAAGCTTTTATCCTATGTTTTCTTCTAAGAATGTTATAGTTTTTTTTACTTATGTTTATATCTTTGATTCATTTTGAGTTAATTTTTGTATATGGTGTTAGGTAAACATCTAACTTCATTCTTTTGCATGATGATAGCCAGTTTTCCCAACACCATTTGTTGAAAATAATTCCTTTCCTCACTGAGTGGCCTTGGCGACTTTGTCAAAAATTATTTGACCGT
This sequence comes from Aotus nancymaae, assembly GCF_030222135.1. Lineage (NCBI taxonomy): Eukaryota > Metazoa > Chordata > Mammalia > Primates > Aotidae > Aotus > Aotus nancymaae. The sequence continues at coordinate 40,491,548 of NW_026988413.1, forward strand.
AAAATAGAGTTTATTTCTGGACTTGCTGTTATACTCCCTAGGTCTATATATCGTATTGCCAGACTCACACTGGCATAGATTTACATTACTGCAGCTTTATAATAGGTTTTGAAATCTAGAAATGTGAGTCCTCCAACTTTTTTCTTTCCCAAGATTGTTTTGATTATGCAGGGTCTCTTGAGATTCCATGGGAATTTAAAATGCATTTTTTCTATTTCTTTAAAAAATGCAGTTGAAATTTAATAAAAATTGTATTGAGGTATAGACTGCTTTAGATAATGTTGTCATATTAACAATATTATTTCTTTCCATCCAGTAACACAAAATGCCTTTCCACTTATTTATGATTTCTTTCATTTCATTCAGCAGTATTTTTTAGTTTTCAGTGTATAAGTCTTTTGCTTCTTGGATTAAGTTTATTCCTAAGTATTTCTTTCCTTTTGATGCTATTTAATTGGAATAGTTTTCTTAATTTCTTTTTCAGTTTGTTCATGGTTCATGTGTAGAAATGCAATCGATTTTTGAGCTAATAATTGAATTCAGTTAAGCTGTAGTACATACACAAAATCAGCACAGTTTGATTATGTGTGTGTGTGTGCGTGTGTGTGCGTGTGTGTGTGTGTGCGTGCATGAGTAGGTATAGAATCTTAGGGAGGGTTTTCTTAACATAAGATCATGTCAATAGTTAACAGATCATTTCACTTATTCTTTTCCAATATGGATAACATTTGTTACTTTTTCTTGCCTAATTATTCTCAACAAAACTTACAATACTATGTTGAATAGAAATAGTGAAAATAGGTATCCTTATCTTGCTCCTAATCTTAGGGGAGAAACTTACTACTTTTTAAATCTAACATATACTGTAGTTACTCTCTTCTTTCATTTGAAATGTTATTCACTTAATCAATTTTGCCAGAAGCATGTCCATCTTGTTAATTTTTTTCAAACAAAAACAACTTTTGCTTTGTGAATCTATTATTGTATTATTGTTTTGTTCTATATTGATTTATGGTCTTATTTTATTATATTATCTGTTCTAGTTTTTTTTTTGTTTTTTGGTTATTTTTTCCTATTTTATAAAGAATAATGCTTAATTTATATATTCAAAAGTGAATATATTTATCATTTAAGGCTATGAATTTTCTTTAAAGCATTGTTTTTGTCATATCCCAGACATTTCTTTACTTGTGTTTTATCTTTGTTTTATTTTAAAACTCCAGTATGATTTCATCTTAAACTTTGAGGTTTTTAACAATTTTCTAAAATTTCCAAATATTTTGGCAATCAGATACTCTATGAAATGTGTTGAGGGTTTCTTTTGACTAAACACCTAATCAGTTTTTGTATATGTTCCATATGTACTTGAGAAAAGTATATTATACTGTATTTCTTCATGTAAAACTATATACGTGTCTACTGGGCTGAGCTTTTACATTTATTGTTCAAATCTTCCATAGAATTACTGATTATTTTTGTATGCTTGACTTTTCAAAAATGAGGAGTTATGTGTTAAAGTCTTCCACTGTGATGGTGTATTATTCATTTCCCCTTGTAGTTCTAAATATTTTGTTTCACATGTTTGTAGGTTACTTTATGAGGAGTACACATGCTTGTAATTGTTATACCTCTTAGAAATAGTGACTCATTTTCACTAATAATTTTTTAAGCATGAAAGCCCTTTTATCTGATGTTAATATAGCTACATCATTTTCCCTGTGGATATTATTTGTTGGATGTATCTTTTTTCATTCTTTAACTTTTAATCTTTAGGTGTCCTCTTACTATGTGGATATGTCTCTTGGAAGATAGTTTTGTCTCTTGTAAGTTCCTGTTTTCTTACTTCATCTGTCAAGCCTTTACCTAGGGAGTTTGACCTATTTACAGCAATTATTATTATTGATATATTTTCACTTGCTCTTCTTATCTTAATTCATTTTTGTGTCTCGTTTTTAATGTGTTTCTCCTTAATACATTCTTACCACTTTCACATCCTATGGCTTCCCTGCTATATCAACCCAATTCTGCTGATATTATGTAGATTGAGTTACATGGTTATGTGTTTCACCTAATCTTCAATCTTGAATCCACCCCATTATTTATTCCAGAATCACTTTACCAAGATATTTGATCAATTTTATTTTATATTTTTGAGTTTATTTCTAAAATATCTCTACTTATTTAAGCACTTTACCCAGTGTTAGTCTTTGTGGGATAAACTTTCTTAAGCACTGTATGCCTAAGAATATTTTTTATCATGGCCTCATGTGTGAATGACATTTGAACTAGATATAAAGCTCTGTTTTAGTTTTTCTATGTTTTAAAATACATATTTGTTTTATTATTCTGTTTACTTTTGCTATTGGAATGTTTTATATTAATTGGAATTTTGTTCTTTGTACATAATCTTTCTTTAGGCTTTTAGATTTTTTTCTCTTTATTATTGTATACTATTTCATTTTAGTATAATATATCTGAATGTAGGTTTTTCTATCATTCTTGTTAGCCATTCTATAAACACTTTGATTTTTAAATGAAAAGAAAATGATGATAACATAAGGTAAAATAAAATAAAACACTATGGTCTATTAATTATTATTAATTCTTAAAAATGTGACTCAATTATGCAAAAAAAATTTTTTTTTCTTTCTTCCTATTTTTTCTCTCTTTTTGAAACTTCTATTATCTGTAATTAAGTTCTAATAATTCTCTCCTCTATATTGTTCAGGTGTTCTTTCAGATGTTCTATTTCTTGGTCCTTTTCCTTATCCTCTTGGGAGATGACTGCAAAATTTCAGTTTTATATTTTACCAATTCTTTTATTTCTTTTTTATTGTTTCCATTATGTTGTTTTTTCAATTCTACTGGTTTTTTCTCCTAAGCATTCAATTTCTCATATCTCTCATTTCTCCTTGGTCTCTTTAGTCATTGTGTTTACTTGTTATTATTTTATATTAAAAATTATTACAAATACATTTGATGTTATTTATAATGTTGCTTGTTGCCTTACTTCTGAAATAGTCATTTTCCTCAATTGTTTCGATATTTTGACCTGCTGGCTCATTTTCTTCAGGAAATATTAGTTACTGTAGATAGCGGTGTATATGTGGAAAGGTTAGATTCTGTCTGTTTCAGTCCCTACGACCTCAGTAGTGGAGATGTGAATAAAATCTAAGGTGAAGAGCCTCTGATACCAGGAAACTACTGTCAATCACTCCTCAACTCAAAGCAGTTTCTCAGATCAAGAGTCCATTTTTTCTATCAAACAGAAGTATTGCCTTGTAGAAAAGTAGGCTGTACTCCATCAGGCCTTCTTTCTCACTTTGTTGACCGGATTTTATTTTGTTTATTTTATGTCTTTAAAGGTTGTGAATTTTTTGTTAATAATATGTTTGCCTTTTGAACACATCGAAAATTTTGCCTTACTGAGAAAACAACCTTTTAAAAATATCATAATGAATTTTTCTTCATAAAACAGATATTCATTTGCCTACGGATCTACAACATGAAGTTAAAACTTAGACCTTATTAGCTAAGTAACCTATACTGTTGACAAAGGTTGATATAAGTTTTCTTTGGTAGCTTTTTCAGAGGTGAATGCAATCTGTACATTTTCACTAACATTGTACTCTTACATCTTTTAATGGGGAAAATGCACTTTAGGTTACATGAAGTGTATTACATACTTTGCAGTTGAACTCAATTGCTTAATGATATTCAAAAAGTGATTAGCCATTTACATGAAACAGAGCAGTACCTACAGCATAAAATTAAATAGGATATTAATTATTGTGCTTTAGGGCATAAATTAGACAATAACCAAAATCAGGAGAATATGTAATATGGCTACAGTTAAGCAGAATTAGATTCATTATCCGATTTTCAACCCCATTTCTAAGGAATAATGCACTGGGTGTTGTCTGACCAGGTAACATGGAGGTAAGGAAATGGTATAGTTAGGAAACTCTTACTTGATTGTTGCGGTAGATCTATAATATGGCTCCTTTTCTTCCTTAACATTTCTGCAACTTGCCACTTCTACATTGAAATCCATCTGAATTCAAGCTCCTCAGAGGAAAAGTGCCCTTTTCCTAGTTCTGTCCCCCTCACTCCCTTTTTGTTCAATGTGTCCATTATGCTTCTCAAAGGCACAGTGGAAATGTACAATTCAGGCTGGTGATGCCTCAGCTCATAACCATCAGGCCTTTCAAAAATGACCTTGGAAAATTTACACTTTAAAAAGTATGACTAGGTGAGTCACATCTTAGAAAAGCGTCTGCTTTTTGGATTTCTTCCAAAGAATAATTGCATTTATTTGATACTAACACACATTGTCTGCCTAATTTGGTCAACTTTGTCCTTATTTTGCAGAAGAGAAAATTGAGGAGGAATAGCTGACTTCAATAGCTGACTTATGTAGCTCCCTTCCAAGAACAATAAAGCAAAAATATCTTAAAAAAATGAATTTATATAAAATAAATGTGAAGAGTCCTAATAGAGTTAATAATGAAAAAATATGAAAATATACATCTGAGTGTGATACAAGTCTAAAATGTCCTTATGGATATGCATATAAACTGACATGATTTCAAATGTATTTTCAAAATTTTTTCCCTCAGGTATATACAATATTTATTGTATATACTTTAATAGATTATCATCTCAGAAACTAATTTTAGTCACAATATGTCCTTTCTTCATATTTTTTTCCAGTCTGATTTTATAAATTCTCTCAGATTGAATTGGAATTTTGCAAAAAGTGGGTTGTGAAGTTAGATTCTTCATGAAAAACTTGTTAGAGCATTGTTTGATTGTATGTTTTGTTTCTAGTCCTTGAGGAAAGAAAAAAACTTGCTTCTTATTCAACTCTTGGTTTATTGCACAGAAATGGAATAAAGATACTTACAATGGAAATAGCTTAAAATTTCAAATCCTACATTGTAAATGCAGCTTGTTCTGAAGTAATGAGTATTAATATGAAATATGAATATTACTTAAATTTAATTTTCTTGGGAAGTCAAATCGATAAGCACACTTTGAATAATGAATTGGTGCAATTTTGGAATGTATATGAAGCACCTTAGCATTTCTGAAAAATTGTTCCCAAGTAGCAGTTCAGGAATTTCAGTGTTGCTATAATTGGATGTACCCTATATTCACTAGAGGCAAAAGTAGTTTTAGACTACTTTTGGTTACCAGCTGGGATATTTATAATAATCTAGAACATTAAGTGTACAATAGGAAAAGGTATGCCTTCTAGGAAGGAAAGAGAGTCTCATTTAGTTCATAGTGCAAAACACCTCTTGACTGTGAGTTGCTGGTAGCACTGATGGTATTAAGAAGGCTCCCAAAATGTTCAACCATTATACTTAATTTGTGAGATGTGATGAACTTTCCAGCTTTGCAAAGATGTGTATTGATTTTTGTCCAAAATGATATTTTTAATTGTATCTATTTGTAACCAGGTCATGTGCTGGCTCAAACTTACCTAACTTTGTAACTATTAATAGGAAGTTTTCCTCCAAACCTGAACTGATTTCTGTTTTTGCTTAAACACATATAACTTTTTTTCAGTGCACCTTATCCACAAGCATTTTATAATGTATTTTTAAAAAGTTAATGCATACTCATGTCTTGTTTAAAAGTAAAATGCCTTAAATTACAAATTATTATTAACAAAATGCCACATTTAAAGTGGAAAATGTAAAATATATAACAAAATATATCAATTTACTCAAAAGGTTTTATTAATCTTTTCTTCCTTTTTCCTCTCAAGTTATCTGGAAGTATTTTGGATGTGTATAGTAGTGAACAAGGAATTTCACCAATTAACATGGGGCTTACAAGTGCTTCCTGTCCAAGTAGTCTACCAATGAAAAGAGAAATTACAGGTAATGTTGCTTTCATAGTTTTACCCTTTTTATTTTTATTAATGACATAAGGTATAAGTGGCATATATTACGCTAACTAGAATTTTAAAAATATATCAAAACAGTTACAAAAAAGGAGACAGAGAGTAAATTCATCATTTCTTTTTATGATAGCCAAGGAGTAAGTTAATATAACTTACAGTTTGACTGAACTGATTCATTATTTTAGAAATTGAGCAAATATGCACGTTTTGTATAAATATATATACATTTATATACACACAGATATACATGCATAATAAAAGTTTCATTTAACAATAGTTCATTTTTACATTAAATAAATGCCATTTATTAACATGGTTACAAAGTGATATAATAAATTGGAGAAATTAGTCTATTCTTTGTCTGATGAATTTGATAAAAAACAAATATTGAATTTTTTTTCCTTTTTAGCTTGTTTTATGGATTTAATGATAGACTCACATTTAATTTTCTTAGTTGAAAATAGACCCTCAGGAAAAGAACTTTCAACCCAGAATTTCGTATCCAGCCAAACTAAGCTTCATAAGTGAAGGAAAAATAAAATCCTTTGTGAACAAGCAAGAACTCAGAGAGTTCATCACCACCAGACCAGCTCTACAAGAGCTCCTGAAGGAGGCACTACACATAGAATTTTCAATAGTTTGTTTCAAAATTGTTACAATTTAAATTATAGAAGCATAGTCAAATTCTTGCAAAATATAGACGAAGAAATCAACCTGGGGTCAGACGAGCTACTTTCCCGAAAGTGTAACAGCTGATTGATTACAAGCAGAACTGGAATAACATAAGAATTTCTAGTCCAGTGTTAGTCCCTCCAAAAGAACAAAGTAAATAAATTCACTTGAGAGTTCTATAATAAACCTTTGGCTTGGAGCTCAAACACCAATCTTTAGTAATTTTACCTAGTTAATGGTAAAATTTTAAATAAATACAACATGACCACTCTTAAAGCATAATCAATAATTCAAAAATGTCTATGCATTCAAATTATTCAGACTAAAATTAATGAATATAGTTTTAAACAAATACATTAAATGAAATGTATTATTTTATTAACTTTTTAAGCTATGACTCTAACAATATTCTATTCATTATTTTTGTTGCATAACAAAAAATTACCCCTGAAATTGACCAACTTAAAGTAAGAAACATTTATAATCTCATTCAATCTCTGAGCATCAATAATGCAGGAGTGGCCTAGTGAAATCATTCTGACCAGTCTCTTATGAGGCTGTTGTCAAGATGTCAGCCAGAGGTACTGACACCTGAGACTTGACAGCGGCTGGAGGACGTGCTCCCAAGGTGTTTCACTTAAGGCCTTGTAGGATAGTGCTGCCTGTTGGAAAGTGGTCTTTGTTCCTGACTGCTTGGACTTCTTCATAGGGTTGCTTGAGTGTCCTCATGACATGAGAACTAGAGATCAAAGAGACACTGACGTGACAGTTAAAAATTTCTACTGTTATCTAGCCTTGGACACTAGTCATTTCCACAACAAACCAGTGGCATCACAGGTCAGCCTTATTTATTTAATGTGGGAGGGAACTACAAAGTGTGAATACTACAAAGTAAGAATCACTGTAGGCCATCCTGGAGGCTGACGGTCATATAAACACAACCACATCATACATAGAGGAAAGTGCCATTTACTGGAAGAAACTGTGGAATTGTTTCATGTGAATATTTGAGAAATATAGTGAGTTCCAACTCTCAGGATGTAGAAATAAATTACAAATAAAATATTTAGGTTGGAATAATTTCTTTCTGAATCTCAAAATTCTAAAAATAATAATTGAATACTGTATTTTCTGTGTAGTATATTTGTTTTGGTTATCACAATGATTATGAGGTAGGTGTTGTATTATAGTCATTTTACAGATGAAGAGCCTGAAACACAGAGAAGTTTGGTAACAGATCACATGACTATTAAATGGAAGGCCAGAGTATAAATTTAGTTTCTGTTATCCCAGAGCCTAAAAGCTTTGCCATTGCCTTTTACTGAAGAATACTGTGTTCCAAATTTCTGAATATCTGCATCAAAAATATTATTGTATCATTTTGGGGAAAGTAATATTGTATTTTCACCTAGTAGTTCTGAATTACGTTGCCTTGAGGGGTTTTAAGATAGAAGTAAGCATTGTTCATATTTTTCTTTTGATCAGAAACTGACACTAGAGCTTTAACAAAAGAGAGACAAAAAAAGGACAACCACAACCTCAGTGAGTATATATATTTTTCCATATAAAATTAATGCAAAAGGAAATGCATGGAGGTTAAAGTTTGGGGTATTTTATTATCACTCCATAAATATTTTGATGTCAGATGACCAAAATTAATTGCACATACAACTTAATTTATTTTGGGAAATATTAACAATGTGAACTCTCAGAAAAGCTGTCTATTTTCACAAAATGAAACATCTCGAATTCCCTCCTTGATCATTCACTCCCAAGGAGGTTGCCTGTGACTGAGATGAGTGCATTTGTTTATATTTGAATTCTGTGGTGTCATTGACTCAAAGATTTAAAGAAATAAAAGTGACTTTTGAAAATGTACAACACTTAAGTAGTAAGAAACATAACTCCAGGTTCTCATTTTTCTGTGTCAATTTGTTCCTCCCTTCTTAATGATATGTTATCTTAAAGGCATTGGTATGTTGTGCGGAATTCTACCTCTGGAACAAACAGGACTCTCCTGCCTTTCAAAGGGTCAGTTAGACTCTGATAACAGGTCACATGAGATGGAGAAATCAGGCAAGAAAAGCAGATCGGCAGGGAGGCTGAGCTTTAGGGTGTTTGATCAGGACTTAAGTTTTGAGTGAGCTTGACTAATTGAGTGTAAAGTCCTTTTTTTTCTGGAAGCAAAATCAAAAACAGGAAAGAGTAGAATGAAACAAAAATAAATAGAAATTGCAAATTCCTAAAACTAATGAATAATTTCCTTATGTGTCACTAGCTGAAATTGATTCTACATCTACCTGTGAAACCTGCATCTGTTCATAAAGCACCTGCCTGTGTCAACAGTGATGTTTGCTGAGCGTGTGACTGTGAGGCAAGAGCCGGCATGTGGTCATAACAGTCCTCAGAAAAATGATCTGATTCCCAATGCCCTTAGTGTTGGAGCAGATAACTTTGGTCCAGATTATGAGTGGGGAGAGCCAATGGCTGATAGAAGGGATTAGTAAATTGAGGAACTATGGACTTCTCTCCTAATTAACCTCTTAACGATTACTGACCTTAATCCTACCTTCTCTCTACTGTGTCTAGAGCTTAAACAAATCATTTAATGTGGAGTAACATAGGTGTCCTGTATGTCCATTATCAAAGTGTTTCTTAATCTGGATATACCTGCTATGTCATCTTGCTTTTGGAGGAAACAAACACTAAAAACAACTGTAAGTTTGAAATAGAATGAATCTAGAAAAAAACCCTTAAAACTTGTGATGATCAGAGCAAAAGTACAAAGGAAGTCCCATTTACCAGATGTCTACATAAAATTATGTTCCAGTCTTCATAAAGACTGGGAGCAAATTTAGAATTCTCAACTCATAGGAGTTTGGTGTGAAAATGTCAAGGGGGGCCAACACCAGCTCTCAGCTTGCAGCCCATCCCTCTTCTTTCTGCACCCTCTATTCCATTCTGCGCAACAAGTGGCCTCAAACTTGACTGTGAACACCCTATTCTGTACATTCAAGCTCCATACACAGCCCTGCAAACAACTGCCCTTTGGTCAGAACTGAGGCCTTGAGTGAGCACACTGATGTCATGTTCTTTCCTCAGGAGGACGGACCTAAGGAAGAGGCCTGTACAGGCTCTGGAAGTGAGCTCAGGGAATTAGGGAGGAAATTGCTTATGCAGATAACCCAGAGTATAGTTTAGAAGGATTCCCTTGGCCCTGTGGCTGTCTTGCTGAGTGGAGGGAGGCCTGGCCAGAGAAGGCAAGAGTGCTTCTTCTAAATATTGATCAGAGTAGGAGCCTCTCTTGCTGGATCTAAGGACAGGATTGAGTAAGTATGTCAAAAACTTTGTGAAGAGTGAAAACACACCTGGCATGAAGTAGTTTAGTAATTTCTTAAAGCTTGACTCCTTTACAAATAATGAGTACTAGGTATGAACAACATTGGAGAACCAGATTTCTCATTATAATTAGCCATTTAAAAATTCATAGACTACTATCTAAGAAGAGTAGAGAAGAAGGATCTGACATTCTACATAAGATAGATTTAAATAAAATATCTAAAAGAAACATCATAGGACAAAAACAGTCCCTTATTTTGAGATAGCACTGTGAACTTCTTTCATAGTTGTTCTTCATCTTTAAAAGTCTGATTTGTACGAGTTAATGTGTATGGACATGGAATTATTAATAGGTTCTTATTATTATTTTATATGTGCATATGTATATATGTATTACATATATGTTATACATATACGTGTATATAGCATATGCATATATAAAATATCTGTGTATATATGTTTCTATCAGTTTTACCTTTATTTTCTAGTTAGTGTTTTTTGTGGGGTCATTTAGCTGTTTTTTGAATCATGTCCACGGGGGAAATAGGACTGGTAAAGAGGGAAAATAACCTCTTACTAGAATCAATTATGTTCTCATATTAGAGGAATCACAATGTATTATTCCTGAAGGTCAAATTCATTCATGTAATTTGCTTTGTAGAGTAAGTTCATCAAGACAGTTGATAGTCTTTGGTGACTTTCCTTTTTTCTAATAGCAGTTCATAATTATCAAGTTTGAACTGTTTAAGTGTTTTCCAACATTTAAAAAATATATTTTCCTTCTTCTTCATAGCCTTTTCTACCTTTACTTCCCTGAAAGCTTTAAGTGTATCTGTTGGAAAAGATCCCATATTTATGTTATGGTTCTTGATATTACGAATATAGAGTAGAAGACTGCTCTTATAGAAGAGTAATACAGGAAATTTGACAGATATATGTCATATGTTGAACATTTACTATGTGCAGAAAATTGCCACAAGCAATGAATGTGTGGAAATACAAAAAGAGAAAGAAGTCTCTGAATAAGAGTCTATATCAGTAGTTCTCAAAGCGTTGGCCCTACAAAAACAGCATCAGCATCACCACGAAGCTTGTTAGAAATGCAAATTCTTGCCTACTCTTGTCCCCCTACTTCCAGGACACACTAAAATTAGAATTTCTAAGTGTATGGTGCAAATCTATTTTAACAATCCTTCCAGATGTGTCTGAAGAGTACCAAAGTATGAAAAACACTTATTCATATATTACTAGAAACTAAAACAGAAAAATAAATTTACTGTCTAATCCATATACATTTATTTACCACCTCCTATATGTCAAGCCCTCTGGTGATAGAAGTAAGATAGGTCCCTGCCCTCGAGGAGGTCATAGAGTCTAATTGGATACACATATCTACTATGTGCTAAACATTGTGTTAGGCTTTTAGGACAGTATATGAGAAGAATAAATTGTGCTGCATGACCTCAAAACATTACAATCCTTATGAATTGACAAATTGCCAATGTATGAAATAATCAAACAGAGTAACCATATACATATGAATATATATATGTGTACATTTCAGTATGAGTATTATAGTATTTAAAAAAAAATTAAATGTTGTTTTGTGACAAAATGTTTTTAAAACACTGTAAATCATATATTTATGATTCTAATATTGAAATTTTTACTTTTAGAATAACATATATTGAAATTTTATTTTATTGTTGAGAAGTATTATCTTTTGACTAAATGGAAAGTTTTTTTGCCCATTGTTTTTAAAAGATTATTAAGAAAGTTTACAGCTGACCAAAAGTGAACTGTGCATTAATGAGAATAATCAATAATATTTCTTCTTTAATAGTTGAAAGAAGAAGAAGGTATAATATTAATTACCGAATCAAGGAGCTTGGCACTCTTATTCCAAAGTCTAATGATCCGTGAGTTCAACAATCATTTCTATAATAATGTTATAATTTAAAGGCCCCAAAAATTGAATGGGAGGGGAGAGGGGAGGAGAGAACCAATGATTAGGAAACTGAGTAGCTTATGGCAATGATAAGGCAATTGCTGGGCTCATTTTGAAATGTCTATTCTAGGCTGATTGTTATTAAGCGTCAGGGTTGTTACTAAGAGTTGTCCTGTTGAACTATAGGAAGTAAATAAGTTATTTCTCCTGAGTTCATAGTGAGTCTTTCTGTATGGTGACAATATTGTCAAATTTAGTGGTAATGTCAAATGTTATTTACGATACTGACTGGTATATTTAAATTTTATAAGTATAATAATTCTTCCAATTTAAAATTTGCATGCAGGTGGAAATAGGATTGTTAGATTTTTCAAGGTCCCCAAATTCTGGACACATACAAGTAACAAATGGAATTGTAAAAGCATATTGATTGATGCTGACCAGGCTTTGTGCTGTATGCACAAAACGTCTATCAAACAAATTGCTTACTCTTGTAAATATTGAGAAATAAAGTGTTAATTAAAAATGTTGAATGATTCTTTAAAAATGTGAACACCTATAATCCCAGCACTTTGGGAGGCTGAGACGGGCAGATCCCTTGAGGTCAGGAGTTCAAGACCAGACCAGCCTACATGGTGAAATACCGTCTCTACTAAAAATACAAAAATTAGCCGGACATGGCGGTGCCTGCCTGTAACCCCAGCTACTCAGGAGGTTGAGGCAGGACAATCACTTGAGGTTGTGGTAAGCTCAGATTGTGCCACTGCACTTCAGCCTGGGCAACAGAGCAAGACTCCATCTGAGAGGTTGTGGTGAGCTGAGATTGTGCCACTGCACACCAGCCTGGGCAACAGAGCAAGACTCCATCTTAAAAAAAAAGCAAAATCATGGACTCTGTAGCATTAATAATGATTTGAAAATATTTCATTAAAATTAGGAATTTTCTTCTTCAAATACTGGATATTATTCATTATCCAGAAATGGTCATGTTTGATAAAGTGATACTTGTGGGCCAGATGCATTGTCTCTTGCCTGTAATCCTAGTATTTTAGGAGGACCAAACAGGAAGATTGTTTGGGGCCAGGAGTTCAAGATCAGCCTGGGTGCAATCCCATGAAATAAAGAAAGAAAGAAGGAAAGAAAGAAAGAAAAAAAGAAAGAAGGAAGGAGGGAGGGAAGGAAGGAAGGAAGGAAGGAGGAAGATGGGTGTGGTAGCATGCACTTATACTCCAAGCTACTCAGGAGACTGCGACACAAGGATCATTTGAATTCAGGATTTCAAGGCTGAAGTGAGCCATGATCGCACCACTGCATTCCAGCCTGGGTGATAGAGCAAGACCCTATACCAGAAAAAAAAAAAAAAAGAAAAAAAAAAAGTGATGTTTGTGAGATTTTAAAGTATTTTTTCCTCTAAATCAAAATTTGCTAATTTACTAACTTGTTAGATAAGTGAATGTAATATTTGTTCTCATGTACATATTAGATTGTGAAGGCATATAGGGTCTGAGGGGATCAGGCCCAATTTAGACTCTACCTCAAACTCTTCAAATTTTTTAAAGTCTCAAAACATGTGACTCTGTTAGCTAAAGAAAATACTTGTCTTCCTATATGCCTGTGTGTTTTATAAAAATAAAATCAAATAAGGTGTATGGAAATAGTTTGCAAGTTATAAAGTTTTATGAGAGATTATTACTCTACATTTCAGTAAAAACTTTATCTAAAGACTCTATTCTAGTTCTCATTCATTTTCTAGAACATGGGATGGTAAGTATTTTTTGTATACGGCCAGATAGTAAATATTTCAAGCTTCGCAGGCCATACATACAGTCTTTGTCACAATTATTTAACTCTGCCTTTGTAGCACAAGAGCAGACACAGACAACATGTGAATGAATGAGCTTTACCTCATCCAGTGAAATTTGTTGACAAAAATAAGCTATTGGCTACAGTTTGTCTACCCTTGGTCTAGAATATGAAAATTCAGTTTATGATAGACTCATATCTAAAAGAGACCAAAATTGGGAAAACTGCATTGCAAGCATTGTTTTTCTCTTCCTTATGAATCTCAGAAAAGGTGTTATTATTTGTTTTAATTATATTATGTTGTTTGTAGATTTATTTTGGGTCTAATGGAAAACACATTAATTAGATGTTGAAGATGTCTATACATGGATCTTTCTGTATATCACAGGTAGAGAAGACACTTCACTAAAAGATGTGACATTCCAAAAATCTCAGTACTAATTCTCTTTAAATATATTTTATTCCTTGGCTTGCTGTGGACTCATCTGTCACTCCAGTGTCCCTCTCTAGGGTTCAGCAATAAGGGTCCTATGGTTGAATCCAGAGTGCGTCCTCTTAATATGGACTTTACCTGAGAACCACAATCTGGCTCCATGGACAAAGGAGTATCCATCTACACGACAAAATTATTTTGGATCCATTTGTCAAATTTTCAGATGTTATTATGGATAATCTAAAAGTCACAGAAAACAAGAATGCTGAGAAAAGGGTAGGGTAGCATAGAGGAGGCAAGTTTACTTTGAAGGTGAGAAAATGAAAGAAGAAATGACATTATTATGTTACAATAATTATGAAATTAACAAACAGTGGATCTGGAAAAAAAAAAGAGACCATACAAGATTTTAGTTTTAGTTTAGCAAATTTTAGAATAACTTGTCCAATAGGTGACTACAACCATTAAAATGACGGACAGTTTTTAAAAACAAAAAGTACATCAGACTATGCAATTATCTATCATGAGATAGTTCAAACTATGTTCCATACCTGTTAATGGGTCATGGACTCACTCAAATGAGACAAATGCAATGTTTTGAACAAAAATGGAAGAATAGCATTGAAAATATGAGAGTATTACATGTAAAGAAAATAGGAAAACCCTGTGAAATCTTTATTGCAGTTTTGTGTACTAAGAGTGTGCCAAGCCACTATATAAAACATATTTCTTATGACAGATGCATTCAAAAGGTGGGAAAGCCACAGGTTGACAGGAAGAGTACTGAATCGAGTGAGGAAATCTCGGGCTTATACCCTAAACACCATATACTCTTGGGCAAATAGCAGGCATTGTGGCATGGTTGACCTTTGAGGAACTTTCCAGCTCCTGATTAGAATACATTTTGGGGTTGGCTTAGGAAATCAAAGCTAATACCTGAAGACACTTTGAATTCTATGAAGTTTTCATTTGTATGTATCAAAACATTCAGAAGTTTCTATTTCTTTGCAGGTCAAAATGGTGAGGTCAGAGGAAAAGAATGTAGAGAACAGCTGTAATAGGGAAGTATAGGTTGAGAAAATTACGTGAAAAAAACACGACCAGGCAATGACAATCTCTTGACCAGTGATAAAACAGCAAAACCCAAACAAAAATAACAATAAAAGACAAAGAGTAAACAGCTTCTATAACACGTGGTAGTTGTCTAGTTTAGCTTTCTTGGAAACACTTTTGTCCATATGTGTTTTTGTGAGCCAGGTTTACAAAAATTACATGAGTAGAAATTTTAAAATATTATTAGATCATTAATTACTCTATTACTCTTGTTTTTGCACTTTAAAAAAATTTCTAAATAGTTTGAAGTTTTTTTACTTTATCTTCCTCCCACACAACCAAATTCCTCCTGCTTTTGTGTAAGAATGGTAGTTGGCGTAGAATATGAGACTTGACAAAACTTTCTAAGTCAGGAGTCACAAAATGTTGATGCAAGCAAAAAAAAAGATCTGTCATAGCATTTTTTCTTTCTTTTTAAAATCTTTCTTTTTAATTTTTAATGCATGTAAGTGGATATACACTCCTAAGATAACAACAGATTGTACATTTTCCATAGTTTTGCCTAGCAGCAATCCTTACTGAAATTTATATATTTGTATTATCTGCTCTGACTGTAAATGCATTCAGGCTTTTAATCCACCAAAGATTAAGATCTTAAAAAATTGTTTTGCAGAAAACGAAAGGCCAGCATCAACTATCAACATTCATTCTTTAGCCATGCCTTTACTGGTGTGTCTGTGTTTAAACAGTAACACCCTATATAATATTTGTAATCCCTACTTCGTTGAAATTGTTTTGAGAGAGAAGCAAAAGTCTCTTTAGTAAATATAAAAAATAAAAAAAATTGGGAAAGAATTTCATATATTAAAATGGCTTTAAAATAGAGAAACTTTTAAAAATGTATTGTAAGTGACATCGGGTACAAATTGAAGGGAGGCTCGTTGTATGTTCTCTACTACATTTTGAAGGTTTGTTTTTGATGATAGTACTTTAAAATTCAGAGTTGGCCAGGGTTATCTTTTTTTATCTATTTCCCTGTCCTCAAGTTTTCCTCCCCATGAGAAAAGATGACACAAAAAAGGGGTCCATGAGGCTTTTGCTACTATTGTAAGTTTAGTTGAGAGTCCATTATACTTTTCAGTTACAGATACTTGGTTTAACACCAAAGATAGCCTGCCTTTCCCTACCTTTCCCACCACCACCAACCCACCCATTCCCCTCACCCTGTGAATGGAATGAGACCAACAGCCACTATAGCCTTAAAGAAATGACAAAGCATTTTCAAACTTGTGATGTTCTTTAACAATATTTTGGTGCATTTCAGCAGACCAGAGCTCTTACCCAGGTTCCAGTATGCATTTTCACCTGCTGGTAGAAAAATGTCTCTTCTTTTAGTATTTTACTGCTAATGGCATTGTTACATAACCAAAAATATACTGTAGAAAAATGTCATATTTCCCTACTTGTGTATTTTATGCTATATTAAAAACAACTCATGACTCTAAATTAAAAATGCATCAAGGTTTTCCAACAACTCTGATTAACATTCAGCAATTAGTTTCGACTCATTCTCCAAACATATTATCAGTTCTCATACAGTATTACATTCATTAGTGTATATTTTCAGATATCAAAATCAGTAGCCTCTTCCACAATTTCATATCTTTAATTTCTCCTGTCTTAAAAGTAAGTTTTAATAAAATGATTTCTTCTATGCTATAGCCTAAAAAGTTATCCAGTAATGTTTAATTATATTTACTTATCTTAAATGTATTTAAAAATAGCTATTCATATCAGGCTTTTAAAAAGTTTTGATGATGTTTGTACATAAAAATTGACTGAATGGTTTTAGAAAGTTTGCTGTGTTACATAAAGTGATGTTGCCAGAGTCTGATTTGTTTCACAATTGCTCAGGATCACCATTCAGTAGGGACTTTATTTTTTTTTTTCTTGGAAACATAAAAGCAACCTTATTAGAAAGTAGGTTAAAAGATTGCTACATTTGAAATGATCTTAAAAAATTTAGGCTTAAGTCCTCAGCAATGTACATTTCCTAGTTCATTAATGCAGAACTACTGCACATAGATTTTAATCTTGGAGTTAATAATAAAAGCAATTTTCACTAAAAATATAAAAACTGTAATGGTAGAATCATGATATTGCATTTAGCTCTCCCACAAAAAGTCACTTTATTACTTTCTTTTGACACTTATTTTCATTCAGGGATTAATTTTACTATATAAGGGCTTCTTAACTATTCTATTAAAATTTCTATTCAGAAGCAATAATATCTAAGAGTGAATAATAGTCATGTAAATCATTATTTCATATTAATGTAAAAGATTTTGTAAGTTCTTATGAGTTCTGCTGACATGCACAATTGTGAAAAGGTTATCTCTCCGTTCTACAGTGATATGCGCTGGAACAAAGGAACCATTCTAAAAGCATCAGTGGAGTACATCAAGTGGCTACAAAAAGAACAACAGAGAGCCCGAGAATTAGAACACAGACAGAAGAAATTAGAGCAGGCTAACAGGCGACTTCTACTTCGGATTCAGGTTTTTATAAGAATGTTGCCATGAGCCACATACCTTACATATGACTCAGCTGTCATCCGTTTTCTTCATTGGTCTCATTTATTTTTTCTCTTATTAACAATTATTTTTCCTTTTGAAGGATAATTTTACTGCTTTTTAGAAGTTAGTGAATTGGGTTGTTTCAATTAGGTTTTGACTAGAAATCCAGGATCCAGATGGTTGAAAATGTATTGTATATATATGTATATATACACACATATGTGTATATGTGTGTATATAAACATATATATGACAACAAATTACAAAATGCATAAAATAGAACTCATTTCATAAATGCACATGTTATTATCACAATCAAATAATAATACTAAGTAGAATATTTGTTTCTCTAGATTATAGTGAACATTAAATTCTCCCCTCCCTCTTTCATTTCTTTACTAACATTGCTAAGGATTTCATTGCCTCAAGGCATGTTGTTTCAGTTTATATTAAGTCACTGCATATCTGTTCATATAATCCAAAATATCAAAACATGGGCTTTTATAACTCTCAAGATTTTTTTAAATGTGAGTATGCTTAGAGGCAGATAAAGCATTTACTCTGTTTCCATGAAAAGGTCCTGCATTTTTGGTGAGAAATTAATCAGGAAGAATAAATGGATGATTTCTGCTGTCTTCAAATGGCTGTATTGTAGTCTGAGCCACTGTGGAAACATCATCTGTCATAAATTCTCTGGTAGAACAATGAGACTAAAATTTTTTTTAAATCTGAGTAATTTTCTCAGAGTTATTTTTAGGCATTAGAAATGTATCAATTTCATTTTTGCAAAGATTATCAGGATTTGTATTGTATTACTCTTCATTTTAAATGTTTGTTAATATTTTGATTCTAGTCTGGCTTATTCTCTAGTATTAAGTCCAATTTCAAAGACATTATTTAATGATTCTCATTTGAAATTACAGGAACTAGAAATTCAGGCTCGTGCTCATGGTCTGCCAACCCTGGCTTCACTTGGCACAGTTGATTTGGGTGCTCATGTCACCAAACAGCAGAGCCATCCTGAGCAGCCTTCAGTAGACTATTGCCAACAACTGACTGTATCTCAGGGACCAAGCCCTGAGCTCTGTGATCAAGCTATAGCCTTTTCTGATCCTTTGTCATACTTCACAGATTTATCATTTAGTGCTGCATTGAAAGAGGAACAAAGATTGGATGGCATGCTATTGCACGACACAATCTCTCCATTTGGAACAGATCCTCTGCTATCTGCCACTTCCCCTGCAGTTTCCAAAGAGAGCAGTAGGAGAAGTAGCTTAAGCTCAGATGATGGTGATGAATTATAAGAAATAAACAGACTCAATTCATCAACTGGAAAGCAATTCTACGCTGGTGCTATGCAATTATGCTCTGTGTTTCATATGTTGCTTTGGCTTGTTTGTTTGTATTTTTTTCCAAAAGGAATGTGTTGTTCATGAAAAACTGATAGAAGCAACAGAAGAATTCACAGGAAGAAAAATCATGGTGTTAATGAATTATTGAGGGTGAAAAAGAGGTGTTTTCTTCTTTGACTACAGAGTCCAAATACACTTAAATTCTGTTTTCTTGGAAAGACATACAGCATAAGAAGCAGCTCTTTATTGATGTTTTAAAAGCAGCAACTTGGTGGTGTGCTACTGGAACTAATGACTGCAAAGTGTAAAACGACCGAAATACACAAATTTTTTCTTAGTTATTCACTTCCATCTTCTTTTCAACTCTTACATCAGACTTCAAGAATCAAGATCAACATATCAGGTGGTCATTGCCTTCCTCCATTGTCTAGTGGACATGTCTAAAGTTCAAGCTTTGTAGGAGAAATAATTATATAATAGATTATCTTTCACTTGTGGTTGAAAAGCAAATATACAGTAAACGTGAGAATTTTCCACAATAAAATACAGATAACTTATAAAAACATTGGTTACTAAAATTAGATCCTAATTTCTTTAGTTGGTTCAGTTACACTAATTCTAAAAGCATCTATGCATATTTATGTCTCCAGGCTCTGTTGGGAAAAGGAACACATTGAATATTTTCCTCAGGAGTATGGACCAGAATTGCATCCCTTCACACAAACATACATCCACACGTATGCACATAATTCAGGTAGTATATGTTCTTCTATTTTCTTCATTCTTCCTTTTGCATTAAAATCACATTCTAAATTTTCTTCTCTTCATTAAGAAAATATATCAGATCATCAATTTCAGTCAATAAAATATAAAAAGTCCCCTACAAGGACAGTTTTCAGGTGTTTAAAACTTTTCATCATGTCCAATATTGGATAGAAATCAATTAGTTGCTGATTCTGTTTTGTTCCAAATGGATAAAATATTGAAAATTGAATTGCCAATTGACAAAATAATGAGTAAAACAGAAACTATTTCTTATTATTTTCAGTTGTGAGAGGAGCATAAGTTTCTATTTCTTTTTCTTTCTTTCTTTCTTTTTTTTTTCTATTTCTAGTAGCACTTAGAGAGGCCTATGATCTTTGGTTATACTGTTAGCATTTATTATAAGCATTTATATCTGTGATGCCTCACTCAGATTTTTATCTCTCGTGCTCGTTTTAGGTTAGGGAATTAAGTTACCAAGCACGTTGTTCTGTGCTGGACCTCCATGAGTGATCATCTGATCAATGAGTATTTATGGAGGCATACTCAGAACTGCACTGGGTCCTGAGAAAATGCAGAAGGGATGAACAAGATATGGTGTTACTCCTAAAGCAGTTAACAAGAATGCATGAAAAACAAAAGATAGAAGACATAGAATAAAAAAATCTAAGCGTAAGCTGTAAATATAGAAGGTCAAAGAAAATGAAAATGAATGACAAAGTTTATGGGAACAGCAGAATTTGACTTCTCTTTAAAGGCATTGAGTGAATGTGAGATCAAATAAAGGAATAATATCAACCAAATGATGAAAGTGAGAATAATTGGGGGAGTATCTTTATGGGACATTCTCTAGAAATATCTGGATACACTAGGAGATGCCCGTTGGGGAGTTCTGAAACATAAGATTGACAACAGGTTGTGAAGGCCCTTAAAAATTAGGGTGAAATAACATAGTATTAATATAATAGAAACCCTTTTTTATAGTAGGAGGGAGGATCCTAAAAATTAAAATGTATATTAGTAACTTGAGTGAGATGTAATCTTTCATGAAGGTTAAGCTTTGGGATAAATTTTGAAAGGATCTTTAAGTTATTTCTCACATGGAAAATATATCACTATAAGAATTGAGACCCTAAAGGTTATAAAAGTAGAGAAATAGTAAATTCTTATGGTATAATAATTATCTCAGGCTTAGCTTACTTGCTCAGATTTAGAAAAGTTAAAATAATTTTTATTATTTGACATGGAAAAATAATTACTAATTTCTGGGTACAGCCATTAAAGCCTGATAGATAAATTCATCTGAAATATGTCATGTGAAACAGCTATTAGATATATCTTCTCAATAATTTTCAAGAATATGTTACATACTTTTAATTTTATAACAAAATTCCACTTTATTATCTGGTTGATAATTTGATTTAAAATTAAAAATTATAGAGAAGGAATATATTTGGAGTTCATGGAAAACACATCAGTTTATAAGATAGAGACTGCTTCTGTTCTCATTTTATCTATTATTCTCATTTCTTTATATTTTGAACAGACTTGCACTGATGATGTCATTACTCAGTCACCATTTTCCATTCTGTTAAAGTACAACAACTGGGCCCTGAAACCTATGCTTCACAATCTTGGCTGATATAAGGACTTGGCACAGGACGATAGAGCCTGAACACAAGAGATCTGGAGGGGGAACTAATGTTTGCTGCTACATTCAGATTATGAGATGTCAGGGAACTGTAAAATGGGTAATGAATTTTTAAAGAGAGTAAAGAGTTGTGCTGTGTCCCAGTCAACTGAAATAGATTAAAAATTAATTAGATGGTAGTTCTTAACTTTTTGAGGCAGATTTCCTTGAGAATCTAGTGAGTTATAGACCCTCTCCCTAGAAAAGTATAGAACTGTTTATATGGACAATAATTTGCATGCATTCAGAGATCTTACGGATCTCCTGAATGTTTTCTTGGATCCCAAGTGAAAAATTCCTGAATTAGGTCTGTTAGGTGTGCAGTTAATGTCATGTATAATGATGGGGGACCCCTACTTATCTAAATATAGTTATCCCATTCCTAATAATGATGAGGTTGCATAGGGAAGTAAAAGTGTACCAAAAATTAGATGATTCACTAAAAAGTTGTTCATTTATATAGTCATTTTTCAAACATGACCTGCCCACTCGACAAACTATGCCTCATCTTTATTATATAGTTATGAGTCAGTTTCACTATAATTACTGAATGATATAAACATCTGACCATAACATTTTGAAATGATGCAAATAAATTTCAAAACAAAAATAATGTGAATTTAAAAGCAAATTATTTGAGTATAAAAGAATCAAGATAGTTCCTTAGAAAAATTTATGACTGTCTAGAATATGTTTTGCATAAATGAGATTTTTCATAATAGTAAAAGAGGCATATTGTTTATCAAACAATACTGTCACAAAAAGCATCAACTGTAATGGGACTATTAATACACAATTATCGATTTGTTCATTCAATTAATATATAATTATCCCTTTTCATTTAAAGAATTAATTCATAATTACAATTATAAAAAAAACCTCCTTTAAAGTAAGATAAAATAATAGTATTGCTTTTCATTATTTTTTCAAAATAATGTCCCATCCAATTATTTTCTGTATTATTAAATGTTGGCTGCTTTTTCTTAGATTCACATTAAATAGCCTTTTCCAACTTCCAATTATCTTAAATAATAATGACCTCCTGTGAGTAGATATAGCTCTTTACAACGTTTTTTCTTTCAGTGCCTTTTCTTCTTGAACTTTTCCTATATCAAATGGAGACTATATGTACAGATAATATTTTCTCAGTTTATAGGCATATCAGTGACCATGGCTTTCTTTGTATAGGTTTAAAAAATGTTCTAAATAATAAATAGCCAGATGAGCTGGGGACATTGAGAAATAGCCTTCCTCTTCCTTTTTCAACTCATTTTTCCCCACCTACATGACTGTAAATCAAATATTTAATAGGTCTTACTTTAAAAAAATAGATACAAAGAATGTCCTGATTTGGTATGCTCATTTACCATAATGTCAAGAGAAAAGTTAGATTTCATAACTTTAAAAAGAATTTATTTTTATTTTATTTTGAAAGACTGAGTCATACGGGAATTTTCTTATACTTCAAGTTGTCATGAAAACACCTTTTTCCTGTTTGGATGTTGTGGGATTTAAATATTTAAATAAATAAATGGCATAACTGAGTGTTCCATTTTTTTTTTTTTTTTTTAACAATGTCTTTGACCCTATACAAACATTTTAGGTATTTACTGACCATCTGATATGTAAGATGTGGAAGAAAATTGGAATCAATTAATTATTTCACTGTGTTGTCAGTGCAAGATCAACCATCTAGGTTTCTTAAAAACACCTGAAGGACTGGATTTTGTTTCAGTATTGAGAATGGCATAGTCTCTGTGTGCTATATGGAATTACATCATTTGCGCCTCCAGTGCCCCATATGTGGATAAGTATGTCAGTGTGACTTAATATATGTATATACAGAGATTTCATTACATTTACCTAATAAATACTAAATACACTTCAAGTGTTGCTGATCTCATATTTTATATGACCCTCCTATAGTCATTGTGCATTGATGTTCCAATATTTTATTATTTGTATGAATTTTAATTTGAAAACAAGGAAACAATTCAAAATCAGAAAAACACAGCTTTTCTTAAAATTTTCTGTGCTACATTTTCCCTCTGAGGTCCATAGAGAATTTGAGTGTATAGGAGATTATGAGAAAACAGCTATTTTGATTAAAAAATATATCCCTCAGGAGTCAACCAACTTAATGATGAAATACTATTATCTACTGCTTTAGACATAAAAGGAAACTTTTTATCTGCTTGTAAAGGGATTTTTATGTGTATTTCTGCATAATCAGATGATTTCTATTGTGTTTTCTACTGATGAAATTCTCTGTAAAACGTATTTTCCTTACATTATCCAACAGGCATAGAGAATAACAGTAAAGACTTTTGTGTTTGTAATACTACCTCTTTTAGCCCTGCGCTACTGTTTTATTTCAAAAATTCTATATTTCCAACTTTATTTTTTCCACAGAAATAAATTTTGGTTTTGTGTTAAAGCTGGTAGTTTATGTAACAAACAAAATATACAAAAGAAAGAAGGAACTGATTTTGCTGAATTATATATAATTAGGAAGTTACATATTGTTCTTTAAATATGATACTGAAGTTTAAAAGCAAACTAAATTTAAGGATCTTATCTAACAGCATAGCAGTTGCTTATGGCATACAAGGCTAAAATTAATTCAGCTATTAAACTTAATAATTATAACGTAGTTAAAAATCTTTGACTTTAATAGTGTTTTACATATATGAATAGCTGAAGTAACATTCCTATAATTTTAATCTAACATTGGTTAGATCAAGAAAACATTGTTAATATAATAAGACTGTAGAATTTGTAATTATTGGTATTTTTCATTTTTAATAACAAAGTAATGTGTCTTATTTTCTAAGAAAATGGAGAACCTCGGTATACTTTAATACATAAGTGAATCTTGTAAAAATACCTTAAAATGTACCAATATTTTCTTTGCATATATTAAATGAAAGACTATAATTATAAAATTTTTTACAGTTTTTGTTCTGCCTTTGTATATAGACTGCATTGAAGGGTTATTTAAAACAGTCACCAGACATCACAACTGACAACTGCTCACTGCATGGTCCATGCTGAAAACGATGATTCAATATTATATTAATGAAAATAATTGTTATATTCTTTAATATGGTCTCCTGCCATCTGCTTCACCATGCTGTTATGGCTTTGATTTATGGAAATATTTATCAGAATGTTGCAAAATTGCTAACAGGCATACTGGTAGCAATGAAGTCACTAAGAAACTCTGCAAAACCTTTTAATATACTAGATGGTCCCCACACAATCCAGGATAAATAGAATACTGTATTTTAATATGTAAAACATTTTAAAGCTGCTAATTGGCATTGACTAGACCTATCCTTTGATAATGAAATTAATAAGGATTTCAGTTAAGACTTTCTAGTATTTAATACCATGTTTATGGAATTTTTCCCTCCATACTTCATTTTAAAATGCTAAAACAGGACTGCTCAGAGTTAACCATAAAGGGTGGTATTCTATGTTCAAATATAGGTTCTTTGCTTTTTTAAAAAAGGTAATATTGTATACATATTTTTCTTAAAGTATTATCAATGGCCAAAATACTGATCATTATGATAATCTTTGTATGGAACAAATAATCAACCTAATACAGGTAAAAAGTCAGAATGAATTTTTTTAAAACAGTATATAGGCTGAAAATATGGATGGCTGAATGGATTTGATACTTGATTATTTATTGTATGTGTATGTACATCTGTGGTGTGTTTGGGCATACATATGTATGTGTATCCATGTGCGAGCTTATTTTAAAAGTTTTATAATTCTTCAATATTAGAAAAACTCTGCATATAAGAATATGTTCTTCTTTGTTATTCTTTTTTTTGTTGTTCCTAGAAAATCCTTAAGCTAAAGAGAATATGTTATTCTTTATTGGAACATATATCTAGAAAACACTGAAGCTATCTCCAAATCTTTCCTATTAGAAATACAAACCACACACACAGACACACACACACACACACACCATACATCATACCCCTTACCCTGAGTTGAGTTAAAGGTAGAAAAGATTAAGAAAGTTGTAATAGGTTTTAATATTTTTGGTAAAATAAATAATATTTGCAGCTGTAAAACATTAAGATCTAATACAAGCATTGATTTTATTGACCATCAAAAGGAAGATTAAACCCCCCTAAAAAGTTGTTATGGTCACCTGCAGAGTTCTAGCTATGTGGTAGGGAAGTGGCAAAATACAATAAGGCTTATTGGTTAAGTAATGGATACCTATCAGGTTAAATATGTATCCGTTTCATTAATTGGCAACCATAAGACAAGAGTATTACATTTGAGAGAGTGATAATTTTGATAGGCTCGACCACATCGTGGTTAAGTATATGATTCATGTAACGAGAAAAAGGTGCCTGCAGGCTATTGTTCCTAGCATGGATTAAAATTTACATATTGCTTCTCCTTATGTCAAAACATCTGGTGCTTGCAAATGCTAACATTTTGTTAAAACGTTTCACAAGCCAGGAAAAGTGGATTGGAAACACTGCATGTAAGTCATTCAAGCATTATAATAGAATAAAAGCTATGTTCAGAAAAAATTACTGAAAAACAATACTGTAGTCAAGATTATAATTTATTTGCTTACACAAGTGAAGAGTGATGTTGTGCATATGTGTAGAGAAAAAGTATTGCTTGAGTTATATGGTTTTCTCTTAAAAAATAGCAATTTCATATAATTATACGGAACAGGTAGTCCTCTAAGTTCTTTAAGACTTTGCAGTCACTTTTAATGTTAGAAGCAGAAGGTAGTAGCGTAAACCCATTCTCATATTCCTGAGGGCAGAAAGTAGGATATATATCTGAGGCATTATTTATTCTAGCATTAAATTTCTATTTATTCATTGGTAAATATAAAAAGTAGATTTGAGATGTAGACTTACTACCTTTTCTACACAGGTCCCCAAATCAATAAAGAAAGTCAGTCTGGCAACTCCCATACTCATCTGGTCTTCTGTTCTTTAATCTAACAAGGCTAGGCTTTTCCTCACCAGCCCAGTCAACAGTTAACATCACCATCATCTTTTCTGGCATCCCAGTCAGCTGGTACTTAAATTCTATCTTTGCGTTGCTGTTTATCTTTGCATTGCTAATGCATACATTTCCTTTCTCACTAGATGAATGGGCACAGCAAGTAAAACATATACCTTAGCTTTTTTGTATTCTATATCACTTAACATGCTTAACAAACTATTTTCTTAATAAATAGCTAAGTGATGGGTAATTTTAGGCAAGGGGCGTATGCAAGTGTCAAATTCTTCAATCAGATAATGAAACGGTGCTCACTCAAGGTTATGATCATTGATTGAAATGTTTACCTTTCAATCTTTCTTCGCAATTATCTGTATTACAGTGATATATGAATTTTTGTCTTCTTTTGGCTTGTAACTTTGAGAAATAAAAATAACACTAAATTTTGCAAAAAAAAAAAATAGTATAGAGAATATTTCTATTCTAGAATCATTCATTGATTCACTTACTGTTCCTTTAATAAGCATTGCCCAAGGAATAGCGGTTGTTGCTGAAGACATCATAAAACACAAAAGCCACTGAAATCTTCCAATAAGGTCTAGTAAGTGTGATGCTGGCAGTGTTAAGGGTATTATGGAAGCAAAAATTGGAGCATCTAATCCAGTCTCAGGGAAACTGAGACCTCAAGGCAGAGTGAGAGCTAGTTTGGTACAAAGGGGAGGCAAGGGAGAGAGAATGTGGCGAAGTCCTTTAAGCACAAGCATCCAGTGAGATTACAATTCTTCGTTCAGGGGGCTCATCAATAGTTTTAATACCCTGGGATGTAACTCTGGGGTTTCAGAAGATTTGGATTTATTTGGAGTTATTGGTTGTTCAGGAAAGAGGCACTTGGTCAGAGGACCTTTGTGTCACTTCTAGGCAGAGTAAGACAGTGTATATTTCAGTGTGTGTCTGTGTGTTTGTGGTTCACTGTATCAGTGAACCAAGCTGGTTTACTGCAACCCCTTCCCAGTTAGTTTACTGTCCCTGTCTGGAATAAGGGTGTTTTTATTTTCTTGTTAGAATTAAGCATATAGTAAACAGTATGCTTACAACTAGCAGTTCCCTCTTTAAGTACCTCTTCTGCACTGCCTATGAATGCCCAAGAGTACTCAATAACACCTTGCCTCTTTTCATCAATAGCCCATGTATATCATTTAAGAAACCTAGTATGAAAAGAAACTACATAAGTAGAAAAGTATACTATATTATTGGATAGGAAGACAGCATAATAAATGAATAAATGTATCAATTCTCCCTATGTAGATTCATAAATTTTATGGATATAAATGGAAATGCCAATAGGTGTTTGTAAACAAGATAATTTGCCATTAAACTATATAAAGAAAGATAAGCAGATAAGAAATAAAAGAAATAGTTGAAAAAGAAGAGTAATGAGAAAAGTCAAGGGCTACCAGACATTAAAATATATTTAAAACTCTGTGGTGTGGGAAACTAATAAATATTTCATAGGACATAAATAAGCCTAAATGGATATTGGAGTTAAACATAAAGGAAGCACTACAATCAGTACAGAGGAGTCTATTCTATAAATGGTGTTGTAATCACATCAAATGGCCATGAGATTTGTCGTACATCTAAGAAACGGAGTAGAAAGTTTTTGTAATGAGGAATGAAGGAAAAACACCCTATGTTCTGATATAGATTGTTTTTCTACTTAGTACTGTATAGAGTGGAGCTGCATGTAGAATGCTTTCTTCTTTCCTGCTGGTGAAGAGGGAAATATAGGAATATGCATTCATATTTGGTGTATATGCAGGGATGAACTGTGGAAAAGATGGCCCCAGAAATATGGCCACATTCTAATCCCTGGAACATGTAAATATGTTACCTTAGATTGACAAAGAGACTTTGCAGATGTGTTTAAACGAAATGAGAAATCAGTCTGCATTACCCAGGTGAGCCTAATCTAATCACATGGAACCTTAAAAGCAGAGAATCATTCCCTCTGTGATATACTTTTCTGTTTATGTAGTTTCTTCTCATACTAGGTTTCTTAAATTATATAGGAATCTAACAGCTGTTATTGGGGGAGAAGATATGGGAATATTTTTATTACATACCTTTAAACATTTTTTGAAGCATATAAATCTCTTATTTATTCAAAGAAAAAATTAAGATTCATAGTATGCTTATACTGATGGTTTATTTTTCTAATATCCTTTTTCATTCTCTTCATTTACCCGTAGTACTTTCTGCAATGTTGGATTTCTAGTCCCTTTGGCCAGTAACAGTTCTAAGTTTCTTCTTTGAAGACAACAAAGGCAGAAAAACAAAAACAAAAACAAAAAAAACTATGTGCAGTATTTGCATTTATATTTTGGGGAGATTCTTCGAAGTAACTAGATCTCCACCCTAATACAAAAATTAGCGTTAACAGCCTTGTGGTAGGTAGAATAATGGCCCTGGAAATATGGCCACATTCTAATCCCTGGAACATGGAAATATATTACCTTAGATTGCCAAAGAGACTTTGCAGGTGTGTTTAAATGAAATGAGAAATCAGCCTGCATTATCCAGGTGAGCCTAATCTAATCACATGGAACCTTAAAAGCAGAGAATCATTCCCGCTGTGATCAGAATGTGTGACTTATCACTCTTTTGATACCCAGCACTCAACTGAATGAGAAGTAGTTATGTGACTTGTCACCATCACAGAACTAGATCTAGGACTAAAATCCCAGGTTTCCAGGTTTCAGCCAAATGTGCTTTTATGCATATTTAGGTGCTCCGCCTCACTATAGAAACAGCTGACATAGGGCATACAGTGCAATTATTTCTTCAATGCAGGTTTGTTGGATGACTATGACTTAGTGGGTGGAGGTACATAGTAAAGAATTAGCTCAGGATTTTACAGCATAAGGTGAGGAAAGTCACAAGGCCTATATAGACTGGGGCTTTAAGGCACTCAATATAGAGTGATGGGGGTAATATGCCTAGGTTATTTGAGGGTGCAGTGAAGTAGTGGTAGACTTTGTAGACCATTGAAGAGAACATCAAGGAGATGCTGTTATGGCTGCTAGAATAAAAATACCATGACTGGGTGGCTTAACAAAACAGAAATTTATTTCTCACAGTTCTGGTGGGTGAGATATCCAAGATCAAGTTACCAGCAAATTTAGTGTCTGGTGTGGGCCCACTTCCTGGTTCAGAGGCCACCATCTTTTCATTGTCCTCAGTTGGTAGAAAGGGCAAACAAGTTTTCTAGGGCCTTTCTCATGAGAGCTCCAATTCCACTAAGGAGGGCTCTGCTCTTTTGACTTAATCGTCTCCCAAAGGCTTTATCTTCTAATACCATCACCCTGGGGGCTAGGGCTTCAGCATGTGAATCTTGGAGGGACCCAAACATTCAGTATATAACAGATGGAGACTGCTTACAGTAGGTTTGCTATTCAAGACCATGGGAATGCGTATGGTCTTGGAAAAGACGAAAACAGAAAAGGATGGTTAGAGGAGCCAAGAATAAAAGGGAGTTAAGAGGAAGGGAAAAAAGGAAAAAAAGGAGGAATAAGAGGATATAGGGGAGTGGCAGCAGGAGGAACAGGATGAGAAAGTGAAGACAAAGATAATCAAGTTCAAATAAAATAGCTTATCTGGTTTCTCTAATTACTCAAGTGAGGAAACGAGGAAAGTTGAGATTTTGAATGACTTTTTGCTTTTCAAATTGTAGTACTCCACTCTAGATATTATTGTTTTTAGCAACTTTTCTGAGTAACATTGCTCACTTTCAATATTTTTTTTCAGACAGATTACATTTATTTAACAAGTAAGAATATGCAAGGGAATTTCTTGGAGACTCTTAGATGTGATTCTGAGGCAGTATGTAATATGTGAGAGTCCTACAGTCTTTGTAGTAAGACAAAATGGTTCAAGTCCTTTCTCTGCAGTTTAATGGGCACTTGACTGTGAAGTTTTACTTCACCTCTCTGTGCATCAGTCTTCTCACATGTAAAAATGGGAACAAGTTTAATAACCAGCATAGCAAGTTTTTGCTGAGGGTTAGCAAATGAGAGAAGATGCATAAAGAATTTAGCATAATCTCCTGCATATATTTAGTACCCCATAAATAATAGCTATTAAAGTTATCACATAAAATGAGGCTCTGGGCCAGGTGTGGTGGCTCACACCTATAATCTCAGTGCTTTGGGAGGCCAAGGTGGGAGGATTGCTAGAGTCTAGGAGTTCAAGACCAGCCTTGGCAACATAGTGAAACCTTATCTGTACAACTATTTTAAAAATTAGCCAGGTATGGTGGCACATGCCTGTGGTCTCAGCTACTTGGGAGGCTGAGATGGGAGGCTCACTTGAGCCCAGGAGGTGGAGGCTAGAGTGAGCCATGAATGTCCCACTGTACTCCAGCCTGAGTGACAGAGCAAGAACCTGAGTCATAAAATAGAAGAAGAAGGAGGAGGAGGAGGAGGAGCAGGAGGAGGAGGAGGAGGCAGCAGATACTTCTTTCTATTGCTGTTTCTTATCATATGTTTATTTATTTTTTAAGTGAGATACTCAATGGCATGTTGTTTCTGTAGTTTCCAGTAATGCATTCCAGCATTTCTTCCTGCCTGCCTATCTATCCATCCAGCCATCCATTAAATAACTTCTTTATTACAAAAAATTTAAAGTTCATAGGATTGCACTATATTGCATAATCCACATCTGCTTCTAGGTCTATTTACACTTTTCACCACAAAAGGTGATATTTGTTCTCAATATTAGACATTACTATAGACACAGGGATATAATAGTTAATAAGACCAAGATCTTGCCTTCAATTAGCTTATATTTAAATAAAGAAGATAGGCAATAAACAAATAAAAAATTAGTAACTGGTAATTATCAGTAATGTTTGTACTGAATTATCTTTGTACCTCTGTTGAAAATCAATTGTCTATATATTTGTGAGTATATATCTGGGCCCTCTATTCTAGTCTATTGTTCTCTTTAACTAATTTATGTCAATACAACACTGTTTTGATTTCTGTACGTTTATAACAAGACTTGAAAGCACAAAGTGTAAGTTCTAGAACTTTTTTCTCTTTTTTAATGTACTTTACATTTCCACATCAATATCAATTTCAGAATCAACCTGTTAATTTTTGCAAATAGACAACTGGGATTTGAGTTGTTTTGAATCCATAAATCAATTTCAGGAGAAGTGGTAACTTAACAATATTGAGCCTGCCAACCCATGAAAGTACATCTTTTTCCATTTATTTAGATTTTCCTCTGTCTCTTTCAGTGCTGTTCTTTTTGGTGTATGATTTTCTCTCATATTTATCCCTGAGTATTTCATATATTGATGCTAATGTGAATGGAATTTTTATTTCAACTCTCATTTTTTGTTTCCAAAATATAAAAATGCAATTAATTTTTATAAATTTATTTATTTTATGCAATATAGTGCAATCCTATGCACTTTAAATTTTTTGTAATAAACAAGTTGTTTAGTGGATTGATAGGTGGATGGATAGATAGGCAGACAGGAAGAAATGCTGGAATGCATTATTAGAAACTACAGAAACAACATGCTAGTGAGCATCTCACCTAAAAAATAAATAAACATGATAAGAAACAGTAATAGAAAGAAGAATCTCCTCCTCTTCCCCCTCCTCCTCCTCCTTCTCCTTCTCCTTCTTCTTTTCCTCTTCTTCTCTTTTCTTCTTCTTCTTTCTCTTCATTTCTTCTTCTTCTTCTCTTTTATGACACAGGTTCTTGCTCTGTCACTCTGCTAATCTCACTCACTAGTCCTAATAGTTTATCAGATATTCTACATACACAATCACATTGTTGATGAATAAAGATAGCTTTCTTTATTCCCCTCAAATGTGGAAATCTTTTATTTCTTTTCCTTTTCTGGCTAGCTTGTTGGCTAGAACTTACAATACAAGTTGAACGAAAGTAGTGAGAGCAGACATCCTTTCTATTCCTAATCTTTAGGGCAAAAAATTGTCTTTCACCATGAAATGTGTTTGCTGTAGGTCTTTCATAGATACCCTTGAACAGGTTAAAGAAGTTTCCTTCTGGATTATTTATCTATTGCTACATTAATATTACACCAACACTTAATGGCTTAAAATGTCATTTATTATACCACAGTTTCTGTGGGCCAGAAATCCAGACATGACTTAGAACTATCTTTTGACTGAATCTCTACAAGTTTGTAGTCATCTCAAGGTTCAATTTGGAAAGATCCATTTCCTAGCTCACTAGCATAGATGTTTTGTTCTCAAATGCAGTTAGGTTACTTGGAAATAGTTTGATCCTTTTGAGTTTTGCTTTATAATTGTTTTGGAATCTGGGGCAGTGCTCAATCTAGTCTAATTGTCTCCCACTATTGAGGCAAACCTTTTTAAGTACTCTACACAAAGCCTGTGAAGAATGAAGTTTTGTTTGTTTGTTTTTCAGTTTGGCTAGTGGAATAGGCACCATTCCCAGTCTTGCGTCTGTTCCATGGAATTTTTTTTTCTTTAATCCATTCAGTAGTACTTCCCTCAACGTGGATAGCTGAAGCACATGCATTAATCAATACTCCTCTGAATACTTAAGGGAGTCCCTATGAGATCTCTGCATTTCTCTCTTTGTCCAGTTCTTCCCTCTTTAGTACTCTTTTTGTAAACTCGACCTGCCTTTTTCTCTCCAGATTCTTAGCTCTGTCTCCTTATCCCAAGAAGTCTCTTGAATTACACTTGGGTTAACCTCGTTGTACTACGGCTTTGAAACTGTCTCAAGGCAGTGAGCTGGAGCAGTTATGGGCTCACTTCATTTGTATTCTATCTCACAGGGATCACTCTTATTTCCTGATGGCCAGTCTCTTTCCAGTTGTTTCTTTTTCACATATTCTATCTGTATCTGAAAAACTATGGTCAATACTTCAAGGGGGAGCATAAATCTGTTTCATCTACTTTAACTATAGAAGCCTGTAACTTTCTTTTTAAAGACATATACAAGAAAGAACATTAACATACACCCCTCAAAAAAGAAATACATGTGTTAAAAACAATAAGTCTTACAAGTAATTTTTTAAAGTGCAGCACGGTTGAAAAATAATTTGCATTTTTCCATATATTCAGAGAAATTTTTTTTTCGTTTTCTAAAAATGCTTTTTCTGCTGAGTGCAGTGGGTCTCATACCTGTAATCCCAACACTTTGGGATGCCAAGAAGGGAGGATCATTTGAGCCCAAGAGTTTCAGACCAGACTAGCCAACAATTGGAAAACTTGTGCTATTTAAAAAACAAACAAAACAACAACAACAACAACAACAACAACAAAAACTCTTTTTTCTTTCCCATCAGTCTCCACCTGTTAGAATCATATGCAGTTAGATCTACCAATGATTAATCTACTTTTAGAGTTTAAACATTCTGTCTGTTCAAATTTTATTTTGTGATACCTGGTCCAGGACATGATACAGAACCTGAGATTAAACTTGGCTCCCCATTGTAAATAATTAAAAACAAATTAATTAAATGAAACAATGGTTTGGAGTATTGATAAGATGACAAGGTAGGGTTACAATTTTTGAGAAGAAAGTCCAAAAAGTGAGTCCCTCATTAAGTAGTTAGGCAAATAGAGCCCAAGCAGAAACATTGATTGGGATTTGGAGCTGACTGACAACTAGAATTTGGAGGGTATAGTACCAGAGAAAAGAACACTGCAGATAAAGTTACTTACAAAATCTGCATAAAATCCCTCCAGGTCCTTAGCCTATGCCTAAGCTGTACATGCACAGAGCAAGTCTCTGAAAGCACAGCATAACTCATTTGCTAGGAGGCCAGAGAGTTGAGCATAAATTTCAGAGGAAGTATTATAAAGAAATTAAATGCAGGTTCAGATAAAGTGGAGAGTTCTTAGTAAATACCTTAGGATTGTAGTTGAGAAAGTCTAAGCCCTAGGAGTAAGAAGTATGCCCTAAGAGTTATGATCGTTCTGCCTTAGGAGTAACGGTAAAGCTGAATCATATCCACTTTTAGAAATCCTAAAAGCAAGGTTTGACAGCTGCAAGTTCCCCTCTAATAATTTAACATTTTGCAAAATAAAATTTCATATTCTTCAGAGGAAAATAATATAATCCAGATTTTTTCTAATATATTTTTCATAAAGTTGGAAATATATTCCCATATCACTAAACATATAAAGGGGCAAAAAAATTGATACTGCCAATCAAGAGACTCTATATAAAGTCAATAAGAACAAAATCAGGGATAGCCCTGATGTTAGATTTAGTGGGAAAAAAGCCTTCAAAGTAACTGAGATTCCTATTTTAAAGAAAATAGAGAAAAATCGAAACAAAATGAATAAGAAATAAAACTTCAGTGAAGAATTAGAGTTTGTAAATAAGGATTAAATGAGTTTTATAGAACTGCAAAATGCAACTTCTAATTTTAAATCATGTTGGATGGGTCAAATCGCTTACAGTATATAGCAGAATATAGGATTAGCAAGCCTAAGAACATGTCAGTAGAACAATATTAAAACTGAAGTCACAGGGAAAAAACAGTTGAAAACACCTAGGGAAAAAATGCTTGAGATACATGTGATAATCCAAAAAGGCCTAATATATGTGTAATTAAAATCACAGATAGAGAGGAAAAGGAGATCATGAAACCAAAACAATATTTGAAAAACTGGCGACCAAGTTTTTTCAAAATCCGATGGAAGATAATATTTGAAGAAATAAAGGCCAAGATTTTTCTAAATTGTATGAAAGATATCAACTCACAGAACTACAGTGAACCCCATGAATACAAAGAAAAGCTTTCTCTCTGCACTATGGTCTTTGATCTTTAGACTTGACCCTTCATATTTTAAGTGTTTTGAAAAAGATCCTTTCTCTCTCAACAAAGCTTAACTTTCCAAATATTTTTACTTCTGCAAAAATACTATTTTGGATTTGAAAACTAAATAAAAACTTTTCTTTCTCTTTCTATTTCTGTGGTAGCAATTCTAACATTCTCATGAGCAAAATGAATGCCCTTCTAAGAGCAGAAAAGAGAACAGCGTAAGGAAATACAAAAGAAAAACATCATTATTAAGGTTAAACAATGTATTACCTTTGTTGAAATCTCAAATTTAAACCTAAATGAAAGATAAAAATAGGTATTAAGATGGCACTTTTATTACTACTAAGAAACTGTAAATTGAATATACTCAAGCAACATGTCATTATATATCAGGAAACTTTGAATCCTTTGAGATTAGAACGAATTCGTGTCTGTGGAAAGGGAAATATGATAGCAACAAGCCCAAAATAAAAGGACACAACTCTGACAGGTGATAATCCAGATAAATAATTCTCAAATACCTTATTTTATTCATGGGAAACTAGGGGTAAGCATGGATGTTTATGGCTATTGCTGGTCATTGCCTGAGACAAAAACATAAGAGGTGCTCAAGTCTTAACCGACTGCCACCTCTACCAGATATTTTTTTTTGTATATTTAGTAGAGATGGGGTTTCACCATGTTGGCCAGGTTGGTCTCAAACTCCTGACCTTGTGATCTTCCTGCCTCGGCCTCCCAAAATGCTGGGATTACAGGTGTGAGCCACCATGTCCTGCAAACCTATTTTAGAATTTGATGAGGATTGACCTCATTTAGTGAAATTAATCTGAAGAACCCAAAGGCCCACTTAGAATATTCTGAAATTACTTATGATATCCCACTATATGATATGTTATTTTATTTTAGTTTCTTTGAGAAAAAAATAACATTTAAAATAATAGATGAAAGAACTGTGTTGGCATCAAATCAGGCCATCTGGTTTGGTTATATAGATACATCTCTAAGACAATTTACTCATAATAACAGAAGGATGCAGCTAAAAAAGACAGAAGACTGGAATTCCTCTCCATCATCAAAGATGTGCCCAGAATAGTTGAAGAATTGCCATTATCATTTTATCCTACCGGAAAAGAAACATTTAAGTCCACATTATTTCAGAGCTTTAGAATGGCTATGTTCAATGAAAAAATAACTTCATCATTATAATTTTTTAGAGAGAGCATTAACAGGTTGATTGACTTTTTTTTTTTTTTTTTTTTTAGATTGAGTTTCTCTCTTGTTTCCCAGGCTGGAGTGCAGTGGCACGATCTTGGTTCACTACGACTTCTGCCTTCTGGCTTCAAGCAATTCTCCTGCCTCAGCCTCCTGAGTAGCTGGGATTACAGTCACGCACCACCATGCCAGGCTAATTTTGTATTTTTAATAGAGACAGGGTTTCTCCCTGTTGGTCAGGTTGGTCTCGAGCTCTCAACCTCAGGTGATCCACCTGCCTTGGCCTCCCAAAGTGCTGGGATTACAGGCGCGAACCACTGAGCCTGGCCTGATTAACCTTTGTACACTCTTCAATTCATTTTTAGAGCATCTTACTACATAGTAATTGTGGTGTTATTTCTCTTTAATTTTGTACTAATAAGCCTTGTTAATAACCTATATGGTAGTAGCCATATGCAGATAGTATTTTGTGGTTCTAAGAACTGGGTAATATATGAACTGCCAGAATATGCTCTAACTATTATGGTCTACTCTCAGAGAACACAAATCCTTTCTCTAAAATGACAAGTATTCTACAACCCTAGATTTCTTATTTTATCCCCAAACACATCTTCTTGTATAAGAGTAAAAGAAGCTTGTAAATATCAAGAAAGTGATATTTCCATATATGTATTTTGTAATACTTTATCCTCAGTTACAAATAACAATAGCTGCATGTGGCGCATAATTCTAATGGTATAATACAGTCTTAGTGTTTTACTGCCATTCATAAACTGCTTCAGCAGAACTACTTATGATTTATAGCATCAATAGAACCCTTTAAATTACATCCTACATTATGTTGTAGGGCATGTATTGCCCTATGGTCTCACATGCAATGTCAGAGACAGAGGGAATGAGAAATGGAGAATTGTGATTTCACTGTAAATCAAAGGCTAAGTGTTGTTTATGAGCACCAGGGTTTTAGCACATGGTATCATTTTACATTTTTCCCCGTGTAGCAGTTAACCTAATTTAGGAGACGAAAACACAATCAACAATTATTTACACTTTAATGTATTTAGCATCAATAAATACAGTCGAGTACTAAATATATACTTTCTTTGCTTAAAAATTAGTCTTTAATTTTAAAAATTGGTTGGATATTTACTGTATCCATGAAAAGAATATCTAAAGATGTTTGTATTTAACTCAATGCCATGTATACATTGTAAGCACTCTATAAATATTTGTAGACTTTCCATTAGTTTTAAAAATAAAAGTTCCAAATTAAATGAATTTGTCTATTGGTATTTAATGAAGAATGTAAAGCAATGAAAGTCGCATTTGAGAAACTATCTATAGTCACCAATAAACTTGTTTATATTTCACCTGGATTTTATGTTTTAACAAGAAAAAAGTCACAGACATCCATACAAAAAGTTGAATTTAGAGGAAACAGTAAAATCATTTCATGACCAAGTATTCAAAGTATTAATATCATCTTTAGTGATACGTTTTAGACTTACAGTGACAACTGTGATTTTTCAAAGCATTTTAGGATATTTTGACCTTGATTTTTCACTGCATAAAGATGTCTTTTGACCTCAGACTTCCCCCCAAAGTCTGAGTCTAATAATGAACCTAAGTAGTTAGAGATAAGAGCAATCATTTGTGATTCAAATGTGAACATTTCCTCTGAGCATAACCAGATGACTTACCTGGAGTAAAACAGTGTAAGAGGCAGGCAAAATCAAGGTGAAGAGACAGGGAAAACCAAACATTTTTGGTCTTGTAACCATTACTTGCTTCTAGCACCTATATAGAGAGGTATACCTGCTTCCTAATGAATATTACCTTGCTATTTCATTTATGATAATTAATGTGTACTGTGGGGGGATTTGATATCTCTAATTCCTGTTCATACTACATCACTGTAGCAACCCTATAAAATTTCTATCAATAAAAATATGTACAGATTAGAAAAAGTCATGTTAAAAAATAAATTCTCAGACCCATTTGGATTGAATTAATCCCTAGAAAGGCTGTTAAGAAATCAAAGAAGTAGATAGGGTTATTTCTATATTGTATGTGTCTAATATTTACCTGCAGGCATATAGGAAATAATTCTTAAATAACTGTGCTACTTAAAATTTACAGAATTGAACCTGTGCAGAGAGTAGTTGATCTTAAACTGACACAAACCAGATAGTCTCTAAATGTTACTCTAAGGAGTTTTAAACTGACTGTGTTAAAGCTGAGGTTATTTGCCTTGGGGATGCCTAATGGAAGGGTTATTATAACACTGTCCACAAATAGGAGCTTTGAGAGAGTCAGACTATAGCATTCCATTGACAGCTAATAGATTGAACCATTGCCATGTCACAGTGATCTCCAAGGCCAAAGGTCACATCTCTCCCTTAATATTTAAATAAAGATACTTGACAAGAGCAGAAAACACCTTATTGCCAGTGATGGCTGCTGCTCAATTTATAAGAACCTTTACAAAGTCATGCTAATTCTCGGCCTTCTTAGAATGCATGGTAACCTTTCATAAATCCATCTTTTCCAGATGTCCTTGGAAATGACAGTTATAAAACTACAAATGATTTGTAATGCAAAATGGGACTGACAGACTTGAAGATTAGGGCTCCATGTACTAAAATGACTAAGATTATAGCTAACAAAAGGCATAAAATGCATTGATAAATAGCTGCCGAAGTAACAGAAGATTATTTTAATCATTCTTACTAAATGCTAGACTAAAAAAAAGGAAAACTTATGCTTACAATATTACAAGTAGCAATTTACTTTATGAAGATAATGGAACACAGTTTCTCCGTTTGGGTCAGCTAGATGAAAGATAGCTAACCAGTTATGCTTTTGCCCCCGAGGCAATAGGTTATTTTTTTCTCCCATGGTATTTTCTTAAAACATAAATCTATTAAACTCATTTTAAAAATTTTTAAGGATTCTGTACTAATTGAACTTAATTATACATGCTTTTTTCTTATCTTTTAAAAGCGAATCAATCAAATACCTTCATCTGTTAGCATATCTAAGATGAGTCACAAATTAAAACCTAATGAAAAACAATTTTCATACTTAATCTTACTCCAGAGATGACTTACATTTACAGGATAAGTTGGGGCTATGTGTTTAAGGAGTACATACAAAAAGGATGTTTTCAGGAAAATTAGAAGTCAGGAAATAATTTGAAGCAAAACTAGAATACTGCAACTTGAGCTATTAAGTAATACATAAGAAATTACTAAATACTACTTTTTAAATCTGATTTTGAATAACCTACATGGTAACTTATCTGCCTTATGGCACCTCAAGCCTCAGGTATCTGGCCTGCCTCTGGAACCCAAAGGATTGTACTAATTGCTTAGAGACCCATTATGACTTTCTGCCAAAGAGGAAGCTTAAAGCTGATCCAATTTCCATATGTTGGTTCTGTTTACTAACTTTCCCTCTTTTCCTTATGTATCCTCTACTTGAATTTAATTCCTTTCATCTTATTTTCATTTCTTCTCTTCCTGTGGTTGGTCAATAAAAATGAGACTGAGCCATGGCTGTAACTGCTTGATTTGGGTGGAAAGAACCCTTGAAATCAATAGAAACATTCAGATTCAAGTACTTTATTTGCATTCTGAGAACTTGAAAGTGAGACATAAGTTTATCAATATTAGTGACCTAGAACTAAAATTATAATAATGACTTTTTGGGAAAACTATATAATACATCTTTGAAACAGGAAATAATACATTTTTAAGGAATGTCTAAGGTTTTCTGTGAATAGTTACATTCATCAGAACAAATTTATTCAAAGTAGAAAGTTCCTTTATACACATCTCTGAAAACTGCATGTGTGCTAAGTTTAGTTAACCATAAAATATATTTGACCAAAGCATGGAGGAAAGATATTTCCTATTCTTGCTTATTTTTCCACTGCCATAAAATGCACTATCATGTTTACAGTATGTCAGAGTGATGTCACATGCAGAACACTAAAACAGATGATGTTTTCAGTATGTGGGCAAAAAAACCTCAGAGCTCACTAGGAGCCCTGTAAAACCAAAATATTGTATTGAGACTAGGTGAATCGCACTGGGCAGGCTAGACCCCTGTGAAAGCCAAGGCATGCCTTCCCTGTCACATGGTCAACTTATTCTTTTCTCTCACTCAGTTCATCTTATGCAATGATTAGGTGGTTGAGTAAGAAAAGCAATGCAGTGTGGGATTGCAATGTACAAGCTACTGGCCTTTTCTAGACATTTTGAACATCGAGCCTGTAGTGTTTATTTTATTCATTCATCATTTGCTTAACAATCACTTATTCACAGGAGCCAGGAAAATTGACCTTTTCCAAATTCTTTGAGAATTTGATCTACAATGTTTGTTTCATTCATTCATTCATTCATTCACTCGACATTTATTGTCTTCCATGTACCAGAAACTCTTCTAGGCACTGTACATAATAAAGATGAGCCATATATTTCTTCTCCTTTTTAGGACATAATCATCTCACCATTATACCTTCATCAGACACTTGACCTCTGTTATCTTCATTTTGACTCTCATCTTTAATATTAGCTGATATGCTTTTACCAAAAGACATAATTTCATTTGTCTTTTTTACCTCACTAAGCTGTGGAATCCTACAGAGAAAAAAACTATGCTTCATCTGTGTTATAACCTCAGGAAAAATGTTGAATAAAAATTTGTAGCATAGATAAACAAATTAATGAATGAGTACACTAATAAAATTCATAGCAGCAGAATTATGCTTGATCTGTGATATCCAGCTTGTTGGTCTTCAGCTTGGGGTACTAAAACATCCCCATGTCACATTATTTTCAATCTACTTAAACGTGATTTTATCCCAAACCTTTCTTGGG
The DNA here is from genome assembly GCF_030222135.1 of Aotus nancymaae. NCBI lineage: Eukaryota > Metazoa > Chordata > Mammalia > Primates > Aotidae > Aotus > Aotus nancymaae. Next base: position 40,533,025 of record NW_026988413.1, read on the forward strand.
TAAAATTTAAAAGAAATAGGCAGAAGGGGAAGTTTATGATTCAGATATGGTTCACAGATGCCCTTGCTTATAGTGTAGCTATGCCTGAGAATAAAAAGTCAAGAAGAAAGTCACAGAACTTTCTACATGTGCGACCAAACAAGATCAGTCAGGTTGACTTTTAAAATTTTAACACTTCGTTTAAATGTTTCCTCAGTTGATAATTCCTCAGACAATTTTTATCTGGTTCAATCTATTGTTTTCTCTAATTAACATGCATATCAGGTAGTCTGATTTTCTTAAATGATTCTTTATAATATTTCTTCAGTACACACAGGATGCCATCGTCACCCCACCCCCAGCACCACCCTACCTCTCTGATGCCAACACAAAAGCTTTTTGAGTAGTATGTTATTCTTTTTTCTTCTTTTAAATACAAACCCAGCCTGGCAGGCACAGTGCAATGTGTAGACTGGATCGAATCAAAGCAGCATTCTCCTACCTTCTCTATGTATAGGAAATGATAGTAACAAGAATCAGATTTTCTTGGACCCTTAACAGAGGAAACAACTTCTGGCACAGTAATTCTTTGAACTGGATCCATGGGGGCAAGTACTAATGTATCCTTCTATTGCATGCAATGCCATATGCAGAAAAGCAGTTTCTCTGGCTGTTGAAATGGACTGAATCAGATTTGTGGTACTAAGTTTTTGAGGATATGTGAATATTTTGATTTATTTTGAAAGACTCTATGTTCACAATTCATCTGGTTAGATCAGGAGTTTCAGTTTGATTCCCTGTAATTTACTTATGGAGTAGATTTAAGACAGATGTTTAGGAAGATGTCTTATAAATATTTTCATTTGATCAGAAGAAAACGCAGTAAGGCAACTAAGAATCGAACAATACTACTAATCCAACAATACAATGTAAGGTGCTTTTACTAAAAGAGATCTTACATTGTGTTGTTGGATTCGTAGTAGTATTTATTATGCACCCACAGAATTTGGAGTGAGAAGGCTGGAGCCCATGGTCTGCCATTGATTAGCTGAGTGACCTGAAGCAACATAATTAACTTCGGTGAAACTAACTTTCCTCATTAGTAAGAATAGGGATAATTATACCAATCTCACACAGTTGTTAAAGTTCAAAGGATATCATGGAAGTAATTGTGTTTTTCAAACTCTATAGTTGCCAAAATTATATAATATTATTTTATTTCCATTAGACCACGAGCTCTCTTAAGACTAGGATCATGTTGTATTCATTTTTTGGGAAAAAAAATCCTACACTTAACATTACATCTGGGACAAAGCAAATGTTCATTAAACGCTGAATGAATGCATGAATGAATAAAATCAGGAAAACTAGAGCTTTAGAGAATAAGACCTTTGCTCTTAGAAGACTCGTAATCTAAGAAGGGGATGGATATATGATAATATGTTATAAACAATTTGAAATTACACCTGCACAACTTCAGCAGTGTTACATTAATCACCTGTCTGGTAATTTCTCTATTCCTTCTTTTCTGTGTGCAAATGTATGCATAACTACGCAGACACAAATTCAAGCTCACATTAATATATGTTATTTTTAAATCCCTGTGAATTTTGCCATATGAACAAAAAAGTAAGGATTTTTAGAGTTAGAAGATGCTTTTTAAATAACCTATCTTAGTAGGGAGGGTGAGTCCATATTATGTCTATTTTATTTTAGGGAGGATAGGTGAACAACCTCAGTTTCTTATTTCCATACATTTGATGTCAAAACAATGACCTTCCATAAAACCCTTTTTGACTGATCTTTGTGATTTCTCAGGAGAAAGGAAAAGTGAGTCTAATGTTTAACTATCGTGAAAAATCTTAAATTGATTAAGATGCGGTTATAAAAACTTACATCTTAGGAAGTGTTCTCCTCCCAAAAATCTTCTTGTTGAAAACCAGAGAAAGCTGTGCCCACTTAATAGGTGCTTAAATAATTACTGTTTTATGAATGGACCAGATGACCTCATAGGACTTTCTTCACTGTGAAATTCTTTGAGGATAAAAAGCCTAGAACAGTTAGGAATTAGAAATCTGAGCTCTCCTTGGTATAATTGTATCTGAAACACAAAATCACTTATCTGCTGGAAGTTATGTTGAACACTGGCCACAGATACATTACTGTTGAAGGGGGGAAAAAAAGAAAAACACAAATAGGTCAGTTAAAAGTTCTGCTTAGTCTAACTCACAATTCAGCGTTAGCCATTTGTGTGACTACAGTAAGATCCCAAAGCAACAGATGCACCTAAGCTAAAGGGATTTCAAGTATAACTGTCAAATCTATTAGGCAGAGGAATTTTAAAAACAGTATCCTACAGCTGCTGTCTTCACTTCCAGATGCATGATCTTACTTAGTATTTGTATTTCTTCAAAGTATTTTGTCTTGACATCAAAATTTGGATAGGGGAAATATTAGTGTCTTCATGTTACAGACAGAGAAACCAAAGCACAGAAAAGTTGGGGACCTACTAAGATGACCTATTTACTAGCAGATCAGAGCCAACTATTCAGCATCACAGAGATGAGAGCTCAGGTCATTTGAGTGTCACTTCAGTGGTTTTTGTTTGTTTTTCATTGGAATGCTGCTCTGTGCTAGCACTTGGTGGTTCATTGCTGTTGGAATGGGAATCAGGGTGAGGATGACATTGAACGATGGGGAGATGATGAATTTTGAACTAAGGTGTTGCAACCCATAATGGGATATGTAAAAACAGTAGCTCCAAAGTGGAAAGCAAAAGTAAAAATAATTCACATATTTAGTGCAGAATTCTGACTCTCTTTCTTCTAACTTTCTTTTTCCCCAGTCATTTGCTCTCAAAGGAGAAACATGAAAATCAATAGTAAGCATGTAAATATTAATAATTAAGACAGATGTCTGCAACTTACCTGAAATAAGAATGAAATTCTACTTGCAGAGTTCTTCCCTTTTGCTTGTGTGTTGTGAGAGAGAGAAAGAGATAGACAATGAGGCCGTCCAATATGGCACAATTGGAGAGTGCGGAGCCATTTGCATTTCAGTCCCTTGGCCAAACCAAATTATGACTTTCCTTCTCCCACTGAGAATTCTGGGAAAGTCTGAAGACTTTTGTTTTTACCTTTGCTCTCACATCCCTAGGTGCTTATGGAAATTAGCTTTTTGGGGAGCAAGAAGAGTGAGGATGGGAAAGAGTGCAAGGAAATCATTCAGGCGGGGCATATGCTGATGGATCAGTGTTCTTCGTGGTTAGGGGAGATAATTATAAACAGAAATGTGCAGTTTCACTTAAAAAACACATGGCAACCTAAGAATGTGATGCAATGTCTTTGAAAGAAGAAATAATCAGAGAGGGGGGTGGATAAATATGCTTCCTTATGCTTTGCTTTCTTTGGAAAAATTCTTTTAGCCATTGTATTTATTTTTAAACATAAACAAAAAAATGTTTTCCAAAGCTTCCAAAATGTAAAGCTATTTTGATTTTTCTGAATAAAGCTCCATTCCAAATGGGAAACAAAGTCAGGGAAATAAAGTTTGTGTGACACTGTTTAACTCCTTTCTCCACCCTCCCCCGACCCTATTACAAATTCCCATCTAAGTGACTGCCAGCCACCGGCCCCAAATTTGAAGAGATTCATGAACTACACTTTTTAGGATAATGATGTCTTATTTTATAGGATGCTCAGACTTTGCTAAGAGTGAAAAGATAGAACCTCTTCAGCATTAACTGAGATATATTAGTATTAGGAATATAAGGGCTGTGAATGACCTCTCCTGCAAATAGGCTCTAAAATTTCATAATCCTGAGGAGAAATTGAAGAAAGTGTTATCAAATACAATAGGCAGAATTAAAAATGGATAAAAAAACTAGGGACTGACACTGAAAATAAAAATAACCTTGCAAAATAGTCTTTTCCTAAATTTGAATGACACAGCTGAACAATAATAAACACTAAAGTTTTATTGTGATTAACTCTTAAAGAAGTATATGCAACATTTGTCATTATTATAGAATAGAGTTTCAGAAACTGTTATCGTAAGTAACTGGTTCCCAAAGCTGTATTTTAACAATTGTGACCATATTTCAGCGCTGAGTTAACCCTGTATGTTTGGCTTACTAACTTCTTTCACTTTCTTATGCCTGGGACACTTTTATAGGTTGTGAAGTTCTGGGTCACAGTGTCTTTCTGAACTACAGTCATTTAAATTAGAAGTTACATTACTACCTACTCTAAAAACACCATGAATGGACTCAGATTTCTCTGGTATGTAGTGCTAGATCTTTAGTCAGAAAACATTTTTTTAAATTTCTTATTTACCATTCACATGTTTAAAGTAGAAAAATTTTAATAAGCAGTTAAAATTAGATTACATGTTGGAAGATGAATTAAATGGAATTGTATGGAGAATAAGGTAGGACTAATCTTCTAAGGAGTATTAGTCAAATGAAATACTCTATAATCCAGAAGCAACGTTTTTCTTTAAATAACCTGTACTTGGGTGCCTCTGTACTCTGTATATCATGGACCTTTTTTCTGTTCCCTCTATAAATAATTCTGAATAAATATTAATGTGTTTTATTATTAAATTTATGATTTGTGGGAAATTGGAAAGTCCTTCTATTCCCGGCCTCACTCCCCCTCCATAGAAAAGTACTTTGAGATTTTTATACATAAAAACTACCTACAATTTAAGTAATGCTTCCATAAACAAATAAAAGGCTGTGGTGCCTAGAAAATGCAGTGTCTCCAAATTCTGGCTGTCCCCTTTTACAAGTCTTGTTTTTCTTAGATACCTGTAACTTGGTTTTCAAAATCTGTTGGCTAAGTAGTTACGTCCCTCTCAAGCACTTTGTTGGCTCCACTCTGAAAAGCGTTATTTGCTTGGACAAACAGCATGTTCCAAGCATTAAAGAGGAATTTAAGTTTTCTGCTTTGTGGACATGGCCTTAAATAGCATTTGTGAGTTCCGTTTTTCAGACGAAGCAATGAACAATAAAACCCCTTCCCAAGGCACTGGCATTTTTTTCCACTAGAGGTCTCTCTCGTAACAGTTTTCCTTTTGTTGGGATCATTAATTATTTTACTCAAAGGAACAATTCTACCTTTTAGATTGGAATGCTGCACTTAACATGTTATGCTAGAGAAAGATATAATACCTCCTTAGCATGTTCTCCTCCTTGATGAGTAGATATTAGGTTGACTGAATGAATCATCTTGGGTTTTTCATTACACAATAGGTACACTTTAGCAAAGAAGTTTGAACTTTCACCTACACTTCCAAAAGTCTCAAAATTTGACCAGTTAAAACAATATGCTAAAGTAAATGTGCCTTATCAACGAACACTAAACGGTCAGGCTTTGAATTGTCCCGAGAACATCTAAGATCCAATGTCAACTTGGATCATGTAATTGTAAGCCTGAACCGTTTTACATTCATTTCATTCACTTTTGCAGTAACACACACACACACACACACTTGATTTATTTGTGTAGAATTGTTTAGTGTTTTGTTGTTTCCTGTTCTAGTCCTTGTATAGAAGATAGACTATTAACTTTGGACAAATCTATATTATGAGTTTTCTGTTTTTAATATATATTTTCTGAAGAAAAATACTAATTAGAAACTGCTTCTTACCAAAAAAAAAAAAAAAGCTTTTGCCATTAACTCTTGTGAAAAGACCAGTAAGTTTAAATAATTTTAAAACAGATGGAATCCAAAATGAAAATAACATAGGATACTCTCAAAACATAATACAAAATTGCATTGAACAAAGTACTGCAGAATAAAACACACTGACATCAGCCACAAAGCTATTAAAATATTCAGAAAACCCAAAGAGTGTTCAGGTTTCTGAGGATGGAAGTAAAAAGACAGAGCTGTGTTCTTGACACAAGAAATTCAATGGGAAGATGTGAAATGTGAAGAAGCGAAGGAGCACCTAGCAAATCAAATTTAGTGTTATACTGAAGGTAAAGTGTGTCTGCATGAACGGATACAGTGGCTAAGCACAGAGCAATACTGTATAATGAAAACGGGCATGAAGAAGTGAGGAAATTTGACAAGCTGCAAAATGTACCACAACCTGGCCAGGAGAACACGGACCTGTCAGACAACAGTTTTGAGAATCAGAAACTGTACTATAATGGGAGCAGAAAATAGACAACGTATTATTTACATTATTGAAACTTTACTTTGCTACCCAAAGAATTTACCTGATACCTCTTCCTCCAACTGTAATTTATTAAGCAGTTAAGCATGTTTTTCTTTCAACAGCAATTCAGACATATCAGTGTATTTGCTGATTAAATTGACCCATGTAACCACTTCAACTATTTTAACTGAATTACTGATCAATTAATGAAAAAAAAAATCAGTGAAATCAAATATGGCATTGACTAGATTTTTTTTTTTTTCCACAGGAGTGACTGAATTGAACAGATTTTTTCCAAAGTTCTGGGCTCTTTGTGTTAGTGACAGGCCCTCCAATAAAAGTGCATGCAGGTGAGCTGTTTGGACAGTTCAGATTGCTGAGATGATAGCATAGACATCACAGACTCGTGGAATTTTAGTTCCAAAAGGAGTCTCAGAGACCATTTTTTTTTTCATTTTACAGTTGAAGACACTTGTTCAAACAGGTTAAGTGACTACTGTAGGACCCCTAAATGACTGTATTATTCTGGTAGTAGAGAAGAAGTCCTAATTGTTTAAAAACAAACAAACAAACAAACAGCAGCTTAGTAGCATCACATCCAGAGTGTATATATTATGGAGATATGTAGATTCTAAATGTTTTGAGGGTGAAAAACATGCTAATGTTATTTTCTTATGGAAAAACTTATTTTTTACAGAATACTTATTGTTTCATTTTAATAAAACATAAAAAGAAGTACTATCTTTAAAAGGTGGATTCTTGAAATAGGCATTCCATGCAGGAAGGTTATTTTTAATCTAACAGTGGGCAGCCTCTTAAAGTATGTTTTCTTAACGTTTCTGTTTCTAACTTATAAACTAATATTTGTGGCTTCAGGCAGTTATTTTTTTATTTAATTCAGTATGTTCTAATTAATTAGGATGGATTAACCCAATCAACAACACCCAATTAGACCAAAATATATTAGCAAAATTAGAGCAATGAAAAACGGTTCTATGTAGAGTTCTTTTTCTTTTTTTTCCTTTCCAAGACAATTTGTTGACATTAATTCATAGTCAAACTTGTGCATTTCATAGTATAATTTTGAAAAGGAGATAGTAATATAAATTGTCATTAAAATAAGAAAATTTTCTACAAGATAAATTAGAAATGAAGGAACATTTTTCTTTTTTCTTGAATATGATATCACATCTTTTTGAGGTCTTTTTCTGCGTATCTCCATATGCAGGGTAGTTGGTGGCTACATTTCTGTATATTTTTCAAAGCACTTTTATTCAGACAAATTATTGGCATCCTGATGTTGAACATATTATGGGCACAAAACCATTATAAGCAATTTTCAAACTTTAAAAAATAACATTACATTTTTATAATCTCAGTAACCCTTTAGGTAAACATTATGTGTTTTTTTCTATTGGTTGCTAGAGAATTATAAGAAATGCAATTGGTTTGATACAGTTTGTTTTAGATTTCACTGTAGTCTTAATAATTAGGATACTTTACATTGAATATGTTTTGGAGTAAGAAAATAACAACCTACAATTCTCCCCAAAACATTTTTGCATTTCTTTCCCTTTTTTTCATTATTTCTCCCTCTACCTTTTAATCCCTTTTTTAATTCCTTTATCCTTCATTCTCCTGTGACGTTTTAGAAAGTTATTTGCTTAACTTTTGTTCACATCTTCCTTTTTAAATCCTAGATGAGTTTCATGAGGTCAATGAAAACCATTTGGAAGACAATGTAAATATGTCTTAGTGATTTTTGGAGTATGTGCTTCTTAATTCATACACACACACACACACACACACACACACACACACACACACACACACATATATATAATGTTTATATAGTCCACCATGGGAAGGGAGTAGATCTATTCAGTATCTCCTCCCAGCATTAAATTATAAATTGTAGTAATCCCTGATCAGAGATAAAAATGCCAAGAAGATATGGATCAACAATGGTTCTCCCTATACCGAAAATATCTGGGTTATTGCCTAGGAAGTAAGCTCAGTCTCTTCCTGTGTGGCCAGTCAGGGTATGGATGCAATTTAAAAGACAAACCCAGATATGGGTTTTTGTTTTCCTTTTGGAAATTTGCATTTTTTTTCTCTCACCATTAAGCTTTTAGCAAGTGTATCCCTTGATGGTGACTAACAGATGGTTGTTAAAGTAAAATAGCACGTTATCCTGCCTGTGCAATGATTGTTCACAGGTTAGATATACAGAGGTTTGTCCATGGAAGTGCAACGGGTACTTAGACCATAGCTCTGACTTGTAAACTGAAAAAGAAGAATTTGGCTTTTCGTTCTTGAAAGGACTTTTTCTTAATGGGAAAAGATTATTTTTCTGAAGAAAATGTTTGCACAATCTTGTTGACAGTTCTTTCAGTTTCGTAGATAACTAAAATGGTACAGAAAACATATTGTAGAATGCCACTAACTTTATTTTACTTTTAAAAAGATATCCTTTATTTTCACAAGACTTTGACATATTTATGTGAGTTTTTTCCTTTAAAGTACATGTCAACAGATTTTTAAAAAACTCTTTGTCAGTAGCCATCTGATACATCATTTAAATTGCTTTGTTTACAACAAAATTTTGGCATAAATAAATATGAATATTGAACCAGTACAAATGCCTTGAGCAGTCAGCATAGTAAATTATACATCAGCTGTCAGTGTGAGTTGAAACACGTCTACATATTGAGTAGCATGTTTGGCTTGTCTAATCAGAACAATATGTAACCTGTTAGTGCATATGAGGCCTTGCCAATCCAAAATTATTTACAAGTTGTATTTTGTGTACTGAAAAGTTTCATAAAGAAAAAGATGTCTACAGGAAAATGGAAAAGAACACGCTGATCTCATATACACAAATATTTTAAAAATTAAATTAAAAAAACTCTGAGCATTGTGTTCAATAATTAATACTGAATAATACTAACAGTTTTATAGCTGAATTCTGATTTTAAAAATTTCATTAAAAATGCTCATTTGTATTGTTGTTGATACTGATCCTCCACTCCTGATTCCCTGGGGATCTGACATCAGAAAAATTTCTTCTTGATTCATCTTCTGTTTTCTCAGTTCAAATATACCGAAACATGATTGGTTGATAACTTACCCATGTAAATAGGTACGAAAGAATGCCTGTGGTTGTGTATTCCATGTTTGTTGATGTAAACTAAGTATGTTGAAAGTAAATCAGCATGTGCAATGTCACTCTATTGTCAAGAAGCCCGTAGATGCATTCTTGAAGAGAAGGTAGGAGACAATGAAACCTCAGAAGAGCTTGAAATAAGCAAAGGTTATTTTTAAGGACCTCAGCTTTCTCTTGAATACCCTTCTTAAAATTTCAGACCTGACAAGTTCTTATGCTTTCTCTCTTCACACAATTTTATCCCACCCCACTCTCTCTTTCTACCGTGTTCTCAGAGCATTTTAACTGCCATTCACCTCTTAAATAAAATGGGGCGAAGATGGATCCTTGACACTTGAGAAAAATTTTACCTAACTTATGTCCCTTGATTCATACCATGGATTGTCTAGCTCTATTGTTAGCCTAGCTATCATCTCACTTTGCATACATTTGTGGGCAGTTTTCTATCAAAAAATATAGTATAAAAATGGAAATTTCCCTTTGAGTAACTTAATCCTATGTTTCTTAAATAATAATAATTAGAAATAGTATGGTATTTTAAAAATTCAACTATGAAAAAAATCGCAAATAACAGATAAATAGGTAATAATTTAATACTTAGAGTTTGAGTCACCTTTTTCTTCTATTATTCTCTAAAGGTATATATTTTTTCTACTATTTTCTAAAGGTATCTGACATACTTAGGTACCAAAACATTGTAGTATATTTTGAGCTTCTTTTCTTCTTAGTTGTGATAGATTTTCACTGAGTCACTCATCATCTTTTATCTTTCACCTCTTGTGATAAATTGTGCAGACATAGGATACAACTAAATAGATGGAGGTGGGGATGAGGGCATTTCATGGCAAAAGGGATTATTGGTTACTTACTATATGTAATTGAGTGCTTTTTTTTTTTTCAAAGCATACATGTCATATTTAAAACTATTTCTTTTTAAAAGGGCTTGCTATTTTATAAGTACCACACTATTTAGTTTTAATCATGTAAAAAAAATCAGTAAATAGGTCTACATGAAGTTCTTTAAACTTACTTTGGCTGTTAGCCTTTTCTTATCTACTGACATTTGAATCTGTTAAAACCTAATATGTTTTCCTAAATAACGCTACAAAAATTATTGTGAGAAAACATTATTAAAACTTAACTTGAAAATATGGCATTAATGAAATTTCATAAGAAATGCTAGTGGTTTTGTTCCTCACACGAATTCAAAGATTTGTGTGTAACTTTTCAAAAAAGTCTTAAAATCTGTATTTATGGGGGGAAATGCATAAATAGATCTCTTCACTGCCTCGTAGGAAATTAACTTACTGAGGTGGGTGGCAGTATTATATAGTGTTACTCTTCGCAGGAAACTACTATTTAAGAGGCTGCTATATCTTGATGACATTTGATGATATTACTAACAATGTCTGGATAATTATAAAGTTTAGGATTTTAGTCAGAGCATAGGAAATAATCTAGATTTGAGGATGATTTTAATTTGTTTTTATTTTACCTAAATGTTTACTTTTGTTTTTACATTGACCATAATATTCTAGTCTGTTACAGTAAAAATGAATGTGCACAAGCAGTTCTTTATTTTTGCCATTAAAAGTGGTTGAGGTTTAAATTTTTGTAATGAATAAGACACAATACTTAAATGTATAGGTACATAGTTTTATATATATATATGTATACATATATATACATAACTTTCTATAATTGAATATGTTCATTCAAGAGAAAAATTATCCTATCAGTTCTTGTTTTTAAGTATTCCCAATAATACATAGCTTTACTTACAATAGGAACCAATCCTACAAAGCATAAAGGAAAATTTATTTTGAAAATAAATGTGTCCATTTTCCAGAAAGTATACGAGAATAGCTACGAAAGTAGAAATATTGTGACTTACCTAAAGAGGTACAGAATTTAAAAACATATAAATCTGTCCAATAAAAGGAAATTACTATTTTCTCCCCATTGAAATAAATATGACTATATAAAAAATCAGTAATATAAGATTAGTTATCCCATTTGGAAATGGACGTATTTCTTGTCAGAGTCTATTCCAGAAGTATTTTTTAATGGTCACTGAGATTGTGAATCAATCAGACCTAATTAGCCCTCCTAACCATGTTAAAATGCTGAGGCTTTTCAAGTACTCAGTTAGACTTAGTACCATGAAACTAAGAGAATTATTTTGAATGCTGTGTAGGAAAGAAAAAGTTTTCCAAGTATTTCAATATATTACTGTTCTTTATCATTTTTACATGAGAAAGATGTGCAATCATATATTTTATAATTTTGTTTCATATATAAAAATTATTTAAAATTGCTAAGAAAGAAATTCTTTATGCAGAAATAAACCAGTTTCTATACTAGGGTAAACAATATATTGTTTGCTGCTCTTGTAATGGCTCTCTCAGTATGTCAGTGTTACAGTGTTCCTGTGAACTGTGGGTTAAGTGAATCCTTCTTCAAGTCTAAAGGTTCACTTAAAGTTGAAGAAGCTTTATACCCTCACATGAGAAGTTAGGAAACTTTTACAGCACACACCAGCCAGGAGAGCAGATACTGTAGGTGGCACCAATTATAATTACCATGTGAAGCAGCCCTGAACTGTAGAATGTGGGGGAATGCTGTGAAAGAAGTGGGAGCCTCTTCAGAAGACACACATTGATAGAGTGATGTTCCATCAGATTGGAGTACTTTTTGTTGTTCTTTATTACTGATACACATTTCACATATGTGTTTAAAGACATCGAATGTTCAGTTATATCAAATATTTTTCATTGCTCATTGAATAGCATTCTTATCAATCAGGTAAATCACTCTCTTGTGGTTTAACTCAATTATTTTTCAGTTTGAAGATGTATACTGAACAGTCCAAAGACAACTCCATCTCACCACTAATAACTCTGATGGCTGAATGAAATAAATATAAAACAAGTAAGCAGGTGAGATTTTGTTTTAAGATATGCTTTATGTAAAATTTTACTTTTGAACGAGATACTTTGGTGTTGCATAAGCACTCTTAGGTGTACTTTGTAAGCTATAAACTTATGTCACCATGTATTAGTATTATGCACAGTTTAAACTAGGTGGTTTTCTTAGCTGTAGTAAAGCTTATTTCATCTTATATTTAGAATATAATTTTTTAATATTTAAAAGTTTTTTTCAAATAAACTACAATTCTCAATATAATCCTGGACATGTGCATATATAATGAGTTCCATTTTATAAACATAAAAAGCGAGGCTCAGAAAGATGAAAGGGTTTTTCCAAGGCCAAATTGCTACTAAAAAAAAAAAATGAAACAAGGATAAGAGATTTGGATATCTTGGGCCAGGGCTCTTTTCTCTCACTAACACTGCCTCTTATATAAGAAAGTATATTTGAATTGCATGCTGTAGCCTTCATTTAAATACACATGTCTTTAAAATTAAGTCATTAAAATGATCAAATTTTGTGGTTTTAGGGAAGCAGGGAATATGAAATGTATTGGCTCCTAGCAAGAGGTGGTCCCAGATAAAAGAGCCAGGGGATATGCTATATCAGAAACTCCAGAAAGTATTTGTAACATTTGTCACAGTAAAAACATCACTGGATTCAGATATAATCTTCATTGCCTCTTATCCAGAATTTACTCATAGGAAACAAAAACTAGAGGAGAAAAATAAAATACACTTGCCTAAATGCCTGTAAGAGTTGTGTCACTCTGAAAAAAACACATATTTGATTTCTTCAGAGTGATGCTATTCAAAGTTTCAAACACACACTAGTTTAGTAATGCAAACAGATTGCATCAGTGCTTATTTGGAAATATTCATTAAAATGCTTGAAATCTCAAAAATGACTTGAAGAAAATCTGAAAATATTCTTCAGAACCTAAAATGAATGCTAAAAACCAAGAAATGCTAAAACCTAAAAATACAAAATATACTCTAACAGTGGTTGATAGTCATCAATTTGTTTTTAGATATCCCAAGTTTCTATTATACTATTTGCCTTGTCTAAAATATATATATATATATACACACACATATATATATGTATATATGTGTGTGTATATATATGATGAGGTCTTGGTTTCCATGGTAACACAACTATTTTCATACATATTTATCATTGAAATGCCAGAAACCCACCCCTTTCTATCAAAGAATGCTACTTTAGCTCTTAATAATTGAAGTTAAAGCTGATTTATTTTTGATGTCAGAGTGTTTTAAACCGATCCCTCTATCACTGAAAACTGAGGCAGCATTACAGTCATTTTCTCATAAGCAGTTTATTTCATACATGACTTCTGAAAAATACTTCTGATTTTTAAAAACTGGAGAAGACTTTGCTTCCTTTTTTCCCTTCAGTCAGCACCACAGGGATTCCCAGCTAAGCTTTCAAAATGTTGCAGAACATGCATTGCGTAAGGCACACAACCTTCAATTTCATTAATACAGTGTTCAAAAGGAGAACATGCACATCTTGCCTTTGCCAATAATCAGAGAGCAATGAAGTTAGTACCTATTACTAAATTAATAATTTGAGAAATAAAATGCTTAATTTAATTTCATTTGCTGTCTTGGTAAAGTTGCTTAATTTTCCTTGAAGTCTGAACATAGAATCTGAGTTTTCTTGTACCAAAGTACCTTTTTAAAATTGGAGCCCATAATTGGGTATAATGCTTACACCATCTTAAAAAGTTCCCCCGTTCTCAGTACACCATATGTAGCCTCTAATTAACAGTAATCTCATTTGAGGTCTAAAAGTACTATGGTTAGAATATTATTCAACTCATTTTGAATAAGTGGAATAATAAGGAGAAATATAATAAAATAAGAAGAAATAAATTAAGGTAATTGTTATTAACTTGTCTTTATTGAAAGACAACTAATGTATTAAAGAAATGAATTAAAACACGGTGAGTTAAAATCAGTTCATCCACAAATCAAATCTGTTCAAAAGCCGTTAAAGTACATCAAAACAATACAGATGAAATGTATTGAAACATCAAAGAAAGGAAGCTAAATGAAAGGTAAAGGTCTAAGGCATCACTCAAAAAAATAAATTTGACATAGAGTAGGTCAAATACTTCTATTCCTTTTAGGGTAAGATGTTTAGGGTACAATTACTGATTAACTTCTGATGAGGAGAAGTAAGGAAACCTCTGAGATGGACATGAGGAAGCAGTTAGGATCAGTTTCCCTAGAGTCATCTTATGCATTTATTGATGGGAACGCCTGCTTAACTGTTACAACTGGAGTTAAGCCCCAAATTTTGACATTTCAGTTATCAAAGGATGACCTATACAAAGGCAGTTTATACTCAGTGTTTAGCTCTCACTGAAAAGTGAGAACATGTGGTACTTGGTTTTCTGTTCCTGAATTAATTTGCTTGGGATAATGGTCTCCACCTTCATTCATATTGCTGCAAGGGATATGATCTCATTTCTTTTTATGGCTGTGTAGTATTTCATAGTATATATTATCATATTTTCTTTATACAGTCCACTGTTGATGGGCATGTAGGTCTTTGGTATTGTGAATAGTGCTGTGATGAACATGTGAGTGCATGTAACTTTATGGTGGAACAATTTATATTTCTTTGGGTGTATACCCAGTAATGGGATTGCTGGGTTGTATAGCAGTTCCATTTTGTTCTTTGATAAATCTCCAGACCACTTTCCACAGTGGCTGAACTAATTTACATTACCATCAGCAATGTATAAGCATTCCCTTTTCTCTGCAACCTTGCCAGCATCTGTTATTTTTTTCATTTTTTAGTAATAGTCATTCTGACTGGTGTGAGATGGTGGTTTTGATTTTCATTTCTCTACTGATTAGTGATATTGAGGATTTTTATATATGCTGTTGGCCATGTGTATGTATTCTTTTAGGAATTGTCTGTTCATGTTCTCTACCCATTTTTAAATTGCGTTGTTTGGTTTTTGCTTGTTGATTTAAGTTCCTTATAGATTCTGTATATGGCAAATGTTTTCTCTCATTCTGTAGGTTGTCTGTTTGATAGTTCATTTTACTGTGAAGAAGCTCTTTAGTTTAATTAGGTCTCACTTGTCAATTTTTGTTTTCCTTACAAATGTTTTTGAAGTCTTCATCATAAAGTCTTTGTCAGGTCCAATGTCTGTAATGGTATTTACTAGATTTTCTTCCAGGGCTTTTACAGATTTAGGGTTTACATGTAAGTCTTTCATCCATTTTAAGTTGATTTCTGTATATAGTGAAAGGTAGTGGGTCCAGTTTTTAATCTTCTGCATGTGACTAGGGAGTCCTTTCCCCATTGCTTGTTGTTGTCAGCTTTGTCAAAGATCAGATGGTTGTATGTATGCAGTTTTGTTTTATTTCTGGGTTCTCTAACTGGCTCCGTTGGTCTATGTGCCTATTTTCGTACCAGTATTATGCTGTTTTAGTTACTATGGCCTTGTAGTATAGTTTGAAGTCAAGTAGTATGATGTTTCTAACTTTGTTCTTTTTGCTTAGGATTGCTTTGCCTATTTAGCCTCTTTTCTGATTCCAAATGAATTTTAGAAATTTTTTCTGATACTGTGAAAAATGCCATTGGTAGTCTGATAGGAATAGCAGTAAATTTGTAAATTGCTTTGAGCAGTATGGGCATTTTAAGAATATTGATTCTTCCTGTCCATGAGCATGGAATGTTTTTCCATTTGTTTGTGTCATCTCTGATTTCTTCCAGAAGTGTTTTGTAATTTTCATTGTAGAGTACTTTCTCCTCCCTGGTTAGCTGTATTCCTAGGTATTTTATTTATTTTGTGGCTATTGTGAATGAAATTACTTTCTTTATTTGACTGTCAGCCAAGATGTTATTGGTGTATAGAAATGCAATTCATTTGTGTACACTGATTTTGTAGCCTGAAACTTGGGTAGAGACTATGTGACTTTCTATGTATTGAATCAAGTTTTTCTTCTTGACAAGATGCAACGCTATTCTTTAAGGAAAGTAAATCCTTTGGCTGAGATAATAATAAATGATAAGATTTCTGTGATATTCCACAGACATTCCATGATGGTCCAGAGATACTGTAGCTTTCACCAAGCCTCCTGAAATTAAGTGAATAGCATAAAACATTTACAGAAAACATAAAAGGTGCTGAAAAAATGAAAAAAGTGTGTGCCCCCTTAGAAGATGTATTTTAAAGCAAAGTTTTTTTTTATTACAAAATAACATATATTCATTTTATAAAAATTGGAAAAATTAATAAGATAATAAAAAATCTTGAAATTGAAACAAATCTGAAATTACAATTAATATTTTGCCATATTTTATTCCAAATCATTTTATTTACAAATACAAAATAAGGTGTATGCTATTCACTATGATAATTGCTCACTTAAAAATATACTTTTTATTTAACAATATGTTAGGTCCACAGACAAAAAAAAAAAAAAAAGAATATCAGTGAAGACAAATATTTTGCTGATTTTAAAACATAGTATAAATGCATGTCCTTCTTTTAACTTATTTGAAAACTACGTAAAACAATTTGTATATAATTATACCAGTGGGACTAAGACACATAGAAATCAAACACATTTGACAATAACATCATGAAAACATTAGTAAGGACAAACTGTTGGAATAAGAAAATGATGTCAAATGATAACGAATTCATAGGAACAAATAAAAGAGCCAAAAGCTAATATACTGAGCTCTATAAGTATGCACTTCATCTGCTTTCTTCTCTCCACATTTTAACAGAACAAAAATTACATAAAGTAATAAATGTGTGCATTTTTTTGTTTGCAGTATACATAAATGTATATAATAATAACACAAAAAGGGAAAGGAAAAACAGAGCTATACAAGAGTAAATTTCTATATTACACTGGAATTAAATTAGTTTAAATATGAAGAAGGTTTATGTAACTTAAGTGCATGTTGGAAATCTTAGAAAAACCACTAAGAAAATAACTATATATAGTTAAAATTGCTCAAAAAACTAAAATACTACATAAAAATCCAATTAATGCAAAAAAGTAAAGTATTAAGAGAGGAACAAAAATGACATGGTACACAAAGGAAACCAACAGAAAATGCTAGAAGTAAATATAATCATATCAATAATATTAATTGTGAAAGAGTTACACAATTCCATCAAAAGGTAGAGACTTCAATACTCCACTTTCAATATTAGATAGAAAACGGAGGTAGAAGGTCAACAATAATATAAAAGGGTTGAATAACACTATAGACCAATGGCAAAATATACATTTTTCTCAAGCACACTCATGAGACATTCTTTAGAATGCACCATATATTAGGTCATAATAGAAGTCTCAATAAAATAGTTGAAGAACTGAGAAGCATGTCCTTGCAACACAATGGAATTATATTAAAAATTAACCACACACACAAAATTAAAACTTTACAAATATGTGAAAATTAATTAACACACTCCTGAGTCAACAATGGGTCAAATAAGTCACAAAGGAATTTAGAAAATGCTTAGATGAATGAAGTGAGAGCACATGATTCTAAAACATGGTATGTGGCTAAAGCTATACTTAGAAGCAAACTTAAAATTGTAAATGCCTATATTTAGGAAGCAAGATGTCAAAAAAAATATTGTACCTTACTATAAATTAGATAGTGGTGACGGTTGCACTACTCTGAAAATCATTGAATTATACACTGTACATAGGTAAATTTTATAATATATGAATTATATACCAAGAAAGCTGTTAAAACTAATATATCAGAAGTATTTTCTCATATTATTAATAATATATTACAGTTTCATTCTATAACTTAATTATTGTACATTTAAGTTGTTTTAATTTTTCAGTTTGTAAGGCTGAAATAAATATTTAGCTACAGAAATGTTGTACAAATATCTTTATTCATTTATTAAGTTTTATTTCCAGATGTCAATTTACTAGGTAAAAATGTATTTACATTTTTAGGAGAATCCTGTTAAATTGCACTCCAGAAAACCTTGCTATGTCATATGTTTGAAAACACCTATTCCTGATTACCATAGAAGCCATCTGTGTCTGGATGTTCTAGTTTGTTCATTAATCTCTGTTTATTTATATACAAAGGAAACACTAATTTTAAAATCAGTTTTATAATATATATTTATTTAAATATGCTATTTAAAAACTTTTTGCAGGGTATAGTGGCTCATGCCTGTAATTCCAGCACTTTAAAGCTAAGGTTGGAAGATGCTTGTGCCTGGAAAGTCAAAGCTGTGGTGTGCTGTGTTTGCACCACTGCACTCCAGCCTGAGCAATAGAGATAATGTCTCAACACACATAAAATTAAAAATAAATAAGAACTTTTAAAACAAATGCAATACAAATATATGCGGAAAATATCAGTTTCCATAATACCCCATTCACAAGAGGTATAAGTGCTAATAGCTTAGAAGAGCTTGTCTCTCATTCTAATAAACTTTCATGCCTGTGTCTCAGTATAATAGATATACATTGTTGTTTAACACATGAAATCACACTGAAATATTGTTCTAAACTTTGCTTTTTTCAGCTTCAAAATAAATATCCAAGATTTTCTTTTATGAGGACTGGTAGCTCAGCCTCATTTTAAAAATGGCTGCATTATATTCCTTTGTATGAATAAATTGAAATTTATTTAAACAATCCTCTACAAATGCAGTTTAGATTACTTACTTCCCTTAAAATTTTACTTATTATATATTTAATTTATATTGCTTATTTCCTTATAATTTTGTCATTACAACTAATACAGTAATGACCAACTTTTTAAAATTTATTTATTTATTTTTTACATTCCAGGGTACATGTGCAGTATGTACAGGTTTGTTACATAAGTAAACGTGTGTCATGGTGGTTTGCTGCATGATCAACATTGTATACACATATATTATCATAATTATATAAGTATATAGGCCGAGAAAATGTCTAGGCGTAGAATTTTTGAGTTAAGAGCCTAATTTTTAAATACGTATTTCTGCCAAATAGTCCTCAAATGTTTTGGACCAATTAACCATCCTATTTTTAGTGTATGCTAACGCTTATTTCTCCAACCATTTAACATTTGGTTTTATAAAGCACTTACATTTTATCTGTAATATGTATTGATATTTTATATTCATATATATTGTATATATTATTTTGTACATATCTTTGAGTATTGGTACTCCTTATTAGTTTTCATTTTTAAAATTGCATATTTTGCTTGTTTTTATTGACAAAAAAGTTAGACTCATATACATAGAAAATGGATATTTTAATTGTAATTAAGTTAAATTAAATAATAGTTTATTTGGGGAAAATTGTAATTTTTCCAACTGTGTTCTTTTCTACCTAAGAAATGTTTTATCTTTCCACTTATTCCAATCCTTTAAAGGACAGTTTATTGAATATCAAAAAAATTTAAATTATATTTTGATGTTTTCTTTAAACTTGTACATAAAATATTTATTTATGTTTTATAAATTATTTACATTTTGATCACAGAAGATCCTTAGGTCAAAAGAATGCATCTTTTTACATACAAACATATACATGTAGAAACATAATAATTGATAAACACTTATCAATAAACACTATTTGATAAATACCTGATGAAATTGATTGAAAATATTTGCTAATACACTACTTCATTCTATTAGAATTTATGTGTTTTAATTTATAAATTAAATTGGCCCATAGTTTGTGTTAGATGTGCTTTCTCAGGTTTTAGTCTCATGAGTATGTTCAACTGGTACAAGTAATTGGTCTGTTTTTATCTTACAGAATTTGATGAAATAATGCAGTTTTGGAATTTGTTATCAAACCCCTGAAACTTAGAGAAAATTCAGCCATACAATTTTATGTCAACATATTTAGAATTTAGTTTCTTAACATATGATTTCAACTTCCATTTTAAATTTAGGAAGTACATTTGTAGGTTTGTTACAGGGGTACATTTTGTGATACTGAGGTTTGAGATGCAAATTATCTCATCCTCCAGGTAGGGAGCACAGTACCAAATAGTTTTCCAACCTTTAGCCCCCTCCCACTCTCCCTCATCTAGTACTCCCTACTATCTGTTGTTTCCATCTTTATGTCTATGAGTACCCAAAGTTTAGCTCCCACTTATAAGTGAGAACATGGGGTATTTTTTCTGTTTCTGCACTAATTCACTAGGACAGTGGCCTCCAGCTGAATCTATGTTACTGTAAAGAAGACAATTTTGTTCTTTTTTTATGGCTGCATAGATTCCATGGTGTGCATATACCACAGAAATATTTTCATATAGCTATTTATTATCTCAAATTTTTGTATTAATTTTTAGGCTTCTTTTCTTGGAAATTATTCATCTAGAACATTTGTCAAAATAGGATTATGCTTTGTATTATTTTAGGTTTTTACTTTTCCAATCTCTAGATATGTAATTTATGTGTTTCTAATATTCCATTGTGTCTTTTTATTTAAAATAAACATACTATATATGTGTGTGTGTGTGCATATATGTATTATTTTGAGCCAACTTGTAGATACCAATTCCACTGTTTTTTCATTTGTTAATTTGTAAATTTTGCTTTTATGCTTTTTAACTTAAACCTTCTGTTTTCTTTAGGCTTCATTTTATCTAACATAACCTCTAAAAAATGCCCAGTTTATGTATTTTATTTCACTCGATGAATAATGAAAGCTATTAAAGTGATGAATTTGCTTCTACTTATATTATTAGCCACATATGTTTTAGTTTGAAGTGTTTTCATTTCTATTTTTTCTAAATATTATGTAATTGGAGTTTCAATTTTCTCTCTATACAAAAATTCATTTAGGAGTGTTTTTCTCCCGTTTTTTTAATGTGAAAGTAGTTTTAAATGTATGGCAGTGTAGTCTAATAAAGGGTATTTCTTGGAACATGTCAAAAAGCTTTATGTCTTAATACATAATAACAAATACTTTATGGCTACATACAAACCAAATTTATTAAAATTAAAGTATTATATTTTCCATTATTTATATTTATTTTCAAGTCAGGTTTGTGAGTAATTTCTATTTCTTTTTTTCTTATTATACATTAAGTTCTGAGATACATATGCAGAATGTGCAGATTTGTTACATAGGATTATACACGCACCATGGTGGTTTGCTGCACCCATCGACCCATCACCTACATTAGGTATTTCTCCTAATGTCATCCCTCCCCTAGCCCTCCACCAGCCGACAGGCCCCAGTGTGTGATGTTCCCTTCCCTGTGTCCATGTGTTCTTATGGTTCAACTCCCACTTATGAGTGACAACATGCAGTGTTTGGTTTTCTGTTCCTGTGTTAGTTTGCTGAGATTGATGGTTTCCCGCTTCATCTGTGTCCCTACAAAGGACATGAACTCATCCCTTTTTATGGCTGCATAGTATTCCATAGTATATATGTGCCACATTTTCTTTATCCAGTCTATCATTGATGGGCATTTGGAATGGTTCCAAGTCTTTGTTATTGTGAATAGTGCTGCAATAAACATACATGTGCATGTATCTTTATTTGGTTTATACTACTTTGGGTATATACCCAGTAGTGGAATAGCTGGGTCAAATGGTATTTCTGGTTCTAGATCCTTGAGGAATTGCCACACTGTCTTCCACAATGGTTGAACTAATTTACACTCCTACCAACAGTGCAAAAGCATTCCTATTTCTCCACATCCTCTCCAGCGTCTGTTGTTTCCAGACATTTTGATGATCACCATTCTAACTGGCATGAGATGGTATCTCATTGAGGTTTTGATTTGCATTTCTCTAATGACCAGAGATGATGAGCTTTTTTCATGTTTGTTGGCTGCATAAATGACTTATTTTGCTGTGTCTGTTTATATCCTTCACCCACTTTTTGATGTGGTTGTTTTTTTTTCTTGTAAATTTATTTAAGTTCTTTGTAGATTCTGTACATTAGTCCTTTTACAGATGGATAGATTACAAAATTTTTCTCCCATTCTATAGGTTGCTTGTTCACTCTGATGATAGTTTCTTTTACTGTGCAGAAGCTCTTTAGTTTAATTAGATCCCATTGGTCAACTTTGGCTTTTGTTGCCATTGCTTTTGGTGTTTTAGTCATGAAGTCTTTGCCCATGCCTATTTGCTGAATGGCATTGCATCAGCTTTCTTTTAGTTTTTTTTTTTTTTTTTTTTTTTTTTAATAGTTTTAGGTCTTATGTTTAAGTCTTTAATCCATTTTGAGTTAATTTTTTATAAGGGGTAAGGAATGGGTCCAGTTTCAGTTTTCTGCATATGGCTAGCCAGTTTTCCCAACATCATTTATTAAATAGGAAATCCCTTCCCCATTGCTTGTTTTTGCCAGGTTTGTAAAAGATCAGATGGTTGTAGATGTGTGGCATTATTTCTGAGGCCTCCGTTCGGTTCCATTGGTCTATATATCTGTTTTGGTACCAGTACTATGCTGTTTTGGTTACTGCAGCCTTGTAGTACAGTTGGAAGTCTGGTAATGTGATGCCTCCAGCTTTGTTCTTCTTGTTTAGGAATGTCTTTGCTATATGGGCTCTTTTTTGGCTCCATATGAAATTTAAAGTAGTTTTGTTTATTCTGTGAAGAAAGTCAATGGTATCTTGATGGGGATAGGATTGAATCTTCAAATTACTTTGGGCAGTATGGCCATTTTCACGATAATGATTCTTCCTATTCATGAATATGGAATGTTTTTCCATGTGTTTGTGTCCTCTCTTATTTCCTTGAGTAGTGGTTTGTAGTTCTCCTTGAAGAAATCCTTCACATCCCTCATAAGTTGTATTCCTTGGTATTTTATTCTTTTTGTAGCAAATGTGAATGAGAGTTAACTCATGATTTGGCTCTTTGTCTGTTATTGGTGTAAAGGAGTGCTTGTGATTTTTGCACATTGATTTTTGTATCCTGAGACTTTGCTGAAGTTGCTTATCAGTTTAAGGAGATTTTTGGGTGAGACAATGGGGTTTTCTAAATACACAGTTACGTCATCTGCAAACAGAGACAACTTGACTTCCTCTCTTCCTATTTGAATCCCCTTATTTCTTTCTCTTGCCTGATTGCTCTGGCCAGAACTTCCAATACTATGTTGAATAGGAGTGGTGAGAGAGGGCGGCCTTGTGTTGTTGTGCTGGTTTTCAAAGGGAATACTTCCAGCTTTAGCCCATTCAGTATGATATTGGCTGTGAGTTTGTTATAAATGGCTCTCATTATTTTGAGATATGTTCCATCAATACTTAGTTTATTGAGAGTTTTTTAGCATGAAGTGGTGTTGAATTTTATCAAAGGCCTTTTCTACATCTATTGAAATAATCATGTGGGTTTTGTCACTGGTTCTGTTTATGTGATGGATTATGTTTATTTATTCACATATGTTGAACCAGCCTTGAATCCCAGTGATGAAACCGACTTGATCATGGTGGATAAGCTTTTTGATGTGCTGCTGGATTTGGTTTACTCGTATTTTATTGAGGATTTTTGCATTGATGTTCATCAGGGATACAGGCCTGAAACTTTCTTTTTTTGTTGTGTCTCTGCCAGATTTCAGTATCAGGATGATGCTGGCCTCATAAAATGAGTTATGGAGGAGTCCCTTTTTTTCTATTGTTTGCAATAGTTTTGGAAGGAATGATACCAGCTCCTCTTTATACTTCTGGTAGAATTTGGCTGTGAATTCATCTGGTCCTGGGTTTTTTTAGTTGGTAGGCTATTAATTACTGCCTCAATTTCAAAACTTGTTATTAGTCTGTTCAAGGATTCAACTTCTTTTTGGTTTAGACCTGGGAGGGTGTATGTGTCCAGGAATTTATCCATTTCTTCTAGATTTTCTAGTTGATTTGCATAGAGGTGTTTATGGTATTCTCTAGTGGTAGTTTTTATTCTTGTTGGATCAGTAGTGATCTCCCCTTTATCATGTTTTATTGTGTCTGTTTGATTCTTCTCTCTTTTCTTCTCTATTTGTCTGGCTAGTGGTCTAGATATTTTGTTAATCTTTTCAAAAAACCAGCTCCTGGATTCATTGATTTTTTTGAAGGGTTTTTCATGTCTCTATCTCCTTCAGCTCTGCTCTGATTTTAGTTCTTTCTTGTCTTCTGCTAGCTTTTGAATTTGTTTGCTGTTGCTTCTCTAGTTCTTTTAATTGTGATGTTAGGGTGTTGATTTTAGATCTTTCCTGCTTTGTCATGTGGGCATTTAGTGCTATAAATTTCCCTCTAAACACTGCTTTAGCTGTGTCACAGAGATTCCAATACATTGTGTCTTTCTTCTCATTGGTTTCAAATAGCTTCTGCCTTAATTTCATTACTTACCCAGTTGTCATTCAGGAGCAGATTGTTCAGTTTCGAAGTAATTGTGTGGTTTTGAATTAGTTTCTCAATCCTGAGTTCTAATTTGATTGTACTGTGGTCTGAGAGACTGTTATAATTTCCATTCTTTTGCATTTGTTGAGGAGTGTTTTATTTCCAATTATGTGGTCAATTTTGTAATAAGTACAATGTGGTACTGAGAAAAATGTATTTTCTGTTAATTTGGAGTGGAGAGTTCTCTAGATGTCTATTAGGTCCACTGGTCCAGAGCTGAGAGCAAGTCCTGAATATCCTTGTTAATTTTCTGTCTCATTGATCTAATATTTACAGTTGGGTAAAGTCTCCCATTATTATTGTGTGGGAGTCTAAGTCTCTTTGTAGGTCTCTAAGAACTTACTTTATGAATCTAGGTGCTTCTGTACAAATCTAGTGACCCACTTGAGGAGGTGGTCTGTCCCTTAGCAGGGCTCGAGAGCTGTGCTGGGAGATCCATTGCTTTCTTCAGAGCCTGCAGCCTGCTGAGGCTGCGCTCACAGCAGCCCTTTCTCCCAGTTGCTCTGTCCCAGGGAAATGGGCGTTTTATCTATGAGCTGCTGACTGGAACTGCTACCTTTCTTTCAGAGGTGCCCTGCCCAGAGAGGAAGAGGCTAGAGAAGCAGTCTAGCTACAGCAGCTTTGCTGAGCTGTGTTGGGCTCCATCCAGTTCTGATTTCCCGGGGGCTTTGTTTACATTGTGAAGTGAAACCACCTACTCAAGCCTCAGTAATAGTGAACACCCCTCTCCTGACCAGGCTCCATTGTCCCAGGTCGACTTCAGACTACTGTGCTGGCAGCAAGAATTTCAAGCCAGTAGATCTTAGCTTGCTGGGCTCCATGAGGTTGGGATCCACTGAGCTAGACCACTTGGCTTCCTGGCTTCAGCCCCCTTTCCAGGGGAGTGGATGGTTCTCTCTCACTGGTGTTCCACGAACCACTAAAGTATGAAAAAAAATCTCCACTGAGCAGCTAGCTCAGTGTCTGCCCAAATGGCCACACAGTTTTGTGCTTGAAACCCAGGGCCCTGGTGGTGTAGCACCTGAGGAATAGCCTGCTTTGCAGGTCGTGAAGACCATGGGAAAAGCATAGTATCTGGGCCAGAATGCCCCATTCCTCAGGGCACTGTCCTTCACTGCTTCCCTTGGCTATAAGAGGGAGTTCTCTGATCCCTTACACTTCCCAGGTGAGGTGACGCCCCACCCTGTTTCGGCTTGCCCTCTGTGGGCTGCACCCACTGTCTAACTAGTTCCAATGAAACAACCTTGGTACCTCAGTTGGAAATGAAGAAATCACCTGCCTTCTGCATTGATCTCACTGGAAGCTGAAGACTGGAGCTGTTATTTGGCCATCTTGCCAGCCACTGAGTAATTTCTATTTCAACTTTAATTTATATTTTGTAAGCAGGGGTTTCCCATCCTTCTATATTACACCTACCATAGTCTTCATTTATTTACTTATTATGGTTATTGCATAACTGCTTTCAGCAAGGCCTCATTGGTGGCATGCTTCTGAGTTCTTATGTATCACAAGCTCCTACTATTGACGTTATATAATTTGGCTAGCATTGTAGTTCTTAGCTTATGAAAATTTTTCCCTCAAGGTTTTCTACACATTTTATCATGCTCTGTCACTGCATGATATAGAGCAAAAATCTTTGCTTCTGTCTTTTTATGAAAACTAGCCATTGGGAGATTGTTTCTGTTTGGGCCTGGATGTTCATATAATTTTTACTTATCTTTAAATTCCAACATGTCATCAGGAAGTTTTACCTGAAACTTTAGAGAAGACTGTGTTCTCTACATTCATATAGATAGTTTTCTGAATTAAGTTTTCTTTTGTATTTTGTTTGCCCCAATCATTCCTTTTATAGCTAGTATGTCTCTTTAATTCTGGTTTCTCCTATGTAAAACCTATTATCTACATATTTCATATTTAATATCTCATGAGATCTGTGTCTCTCACATTGTTTTATTTTTTTTGTTTTTTTTGAGTTGGAATTTTACTTGTCACCCAGGCTGGAGTGCAATGGCATGATCTTGGCTCACTGCAACCTCTGCTTCCCAGGCTCAAGCAATTTTCCCACCTCAGCCTCCTGAGTAGCTGGCATTACAGGTACCCAGTACCATGCCCAGCTAATTTTTGTATTTTCAGTAGAGGTGGAGTTTCACTATGTTGGCCAGGCTGGTCTCGAACTCCTGACCTCAGGTGATTCACACACCTCAGTCTCCCAAAGTGCTGGGATTACAGGCATGAACCACTGTGCTTGGCCTGTTTTACTATTTTTTAAAAATAGTAAAACCTCTTTAGTAGTAAAAAAAAAAAACCTCTTTATAATTACTTTAATAGTTAAAAAAAAACCTCTTTTTCCTGTTTTCTGGAGGGCTTCCTAACTTTGTCTATCACAGCAGTATTTAGCTTTCTGCAATGTGGTTTCTAATCTTTACTGCATTTAATGCAAATTTAAATCTTTAAATTTCATTTTTAGCCTTGCAATCAATTTTCTCTACACGTCCTTTTCCAGCCTGTTCTCATTCTTCTTTACTTCTCATCTCCATCTCTGTTTTCAGGCCTTTTGTGTTTTAGATTTTGTTGTAGGAAACAGAATTCACTCTACCTAGCATAAGCTGAAATAGATGTATTAAAGTACATGGCTTACAAAATTGCCAGAAATTCTAAAGAAACAAATTATTGTTAAGATTTCAAGAACAACTCCTATATACACACTGTGGAACCCAGTCACCATGGGAATTGATATTTCCTCTGTGATGAAAAAAAATCTTCTGATGTGAAACATGATGCACTGTAGGCTCCAGAATCTCGCTGCCACTACAACTGTCTAGAAACCACTCTTACCAATCAGTAAGGCAACACCATCAGGAAATTTTCTTTCCATGGTACCAGTCACAAATCAGTGCTATGCTTGTTGCAATCTATACAGCACAACAGATGGCACACACTCTGACTTGACATCAGTGAATCTAGACGCCAGGAAGTAGGACCTCTGCTAATGATACAGCAGAAAATAAAGCACATGACTCTTTGACCATGATTTCCAGCAGAAATAGAAAAATCTTTTGCTTCACTTCCATCTTCAAAATCTCATTAGACAGTATCTGATAGTGGACTTTATTCATATCCAGAATCTTAGTTGTGACAGGGTCTGGAATTAAGATGTGGTTTTTAGTTTTCCACCATCTGCAGTATCAGAAGCCACCCTGAGAGGAATTGAGATGGATGTTGAGTATTGAGTCAGGAGATCTTTCTCAATCTACTACTTTGGATATTCAACTTTACATACATTCTTCTTTCCGATCTTAACTTTTCATATGACAGCAAAGATTGACAAAATAAATCCTGCAATAGCACAGCTTTCAATATACAAATAAAAATTCTTACATCTTTTCTCCAAAAACAGGGGCCTAAAATCCCATTAGTCATCACATCCACAAGTAGGTTATTGATACTCATTTCTTTTTATGTCCTGTCTTGTTATTTTTTTATTTTTTATTTTTTGAGATGAAATTTCACTTTGTTGCCCAGGCTGGAGCACAGTGGCACAATCTTGGCTCACTGCAACCTCTGCCTCCTGGGTTCAAGCAATTCTCCTGCCTCAGCCTCCTGAGTAGCTGAGAGACTACAGGCATGTGCCACCACCCCTGGCTAATTTTTGTATTTTTAGTAGAGATGGGGATTCACCATGTTAGCCAGGTTGGTCTTGAACTCCAGACTTCAGGCAATCCTCCTGCCTTGGCCTCCCAAAGTGCTGGGATTATAGGTGTAAGCCACCACACCCAGCCCCTGTCTTGTTATTCTTTAACTTGTAGACAAAATTGTAAAGTAAACTAACACTAACACACTCTATGTAAGATGACAGGAGAGAATAATGAGAAAAAAATTGTTTTAACAAAAACATTACAGATACAAGTGCACATGGAAGGTAATATGGGTAGCATTTTAGTTCTTATTTCTGTACTTGATCATAAGGTCATAATTATTAATTATAACTTCCTTTCTTCCAAAACCCTTTCCCGAGTCTCTTTCCCATTGGGCAACATAGCAAATGATATGGAATTTTTACCACGTGGAGTGACTCAAATCTTCACACCTGAGGTATCTGAGCCATTGTTGTTCCTGTCTGTGATTTCATTATGTTCTATGCTTGGAAATGGCAGAGCTGGGATGTGTTCTCAAGGATGTCCTGAATTGGAGATGTGTCACAAAACTATTATGAGTGAGCCATGAAATGTCCTAAAGCAGAGTGGATAGCACTTCACCCCCAGTACCTAGACCAGCATGTTTCAGCTATGGGAGCAAAAGAACTACACACTATTTATTGGCTCACAGCATGTACCACTCTGCAAGGAAACATTCTAACTCAGCAAGGTATTGACTTACAGTTTTTAATAATCTATTCTAGCTTTACAAAAAGCCCATCATTTCTAAATGCATGCTAAGAAAAGTGAATCATTTGGGAGTCAGCCCACTTTCTCACTTATTTCTTTTATAAAATAATTTTTATAGTTGGTCAGAAGTTGTGTTGTGTTGTAATAAAAAAATAAACTATTCAATACATCGAAACATGTTGCTTAAGCTGAGCATAGTGTCAGCTTAATTCTAGCATTTTGGGAAGCCAAGGAGAGAGGATGGCTTGAAACCAGGAATTTGCGACTAGCCTAGGCAAGATAGCAAGACCCCATCTCTATTTAAAAAACAATTTAAGAGAAAAATGTTTCTTTATAAAGTAGGCAATCAAAACAAATTCATATCCAAAATAAATATACATCTTCGTCAATATATTCACTTCCTTTTCCAGGGTAGGTAGGATCCAATGGAATCAAGCTGTCTCTGTTGCTGGCTGAGGCAGCCTGGCAATGATACTATAGGTTGCTGTGTGCCTGCACTAGTTATGGAAACTTCTATTTTCCCTTGATGATGGTGAAGATTTAAGTAACTCTTTGGCCCTATGTGTCCACCCTCTAACAAGATTATTGCTGCTTTCAAATTCAACTAATTCAGGAAACCAATTACGTAGTCTCGTTTTCTCAGGCTATTCCTGTATCAGTGAGTATATCCATCTCAGATGGAGTATGGAATACCATCTCAGGTAGTAAAAGCCAAATGAATTTATTGCAGTCTTAAGTGGATCGTAGAACTGTTGAAGGACCTGAAGAAAACAAATACACTATACCCTGCCTCTCAACACCCACAGATAGTCCAGTTACTAGGGTGTCTACTCAGGACTTCTTCAAAAGACCACATACCTCTCTCATGGGCTTACCTGTAGTAGAACTAGGCCAACTGCCCCCATCTTGCCTTTGACTATCACCCCATGCCATTCAATTGGTGAAGCCGGAGTTAACTCCAGAATTTAAGGTGCAAAGGAGTCTGTGAAGTGCTGTTTTCAGCTTTCTGTCTAAAAACAGCTTTTATGTTTTCTATCTAAAATATAACAGCAGAATGAGGAGAGATAATAGAGGAAGTTGGAATTGATATAGAGTGCCATTTCTTCCTATCTACAGCCCCTTCCTCCACAAAGAGTTATTCTTTCTCTCTGCTTTTAGATTTATTTGTTCATTCATTCATTCTATAATACTTGCCAATACCCACTGTTTCATTTATTTTACTAAAATTTCTTTCACAAAAATGTATTTGATGGCAGGACCTTTGTTTTGGTCTGTGTCACCAGAGCATGTGACACCCACAGTAAGTGATGATTAATATTTGGTTTTATTAGACTTTTGATAGTCCGAAGCAGAAACTGTCAAACATTTACCTCGACTTTGGATTTTTAAACAAGAAAAGTAAATACTTCCTAACAGTTGCTTTCTTTCATATTGCAGAATCTCTTCACAATCTTCATGGGATTTTTATTTATTCATTTATTCTTGACAGAAGAGAGAGAATTCAGGCTGGAAGTCTGCTCATAAACACAGCTTTTTGGTTTAGGTCCCTACATTATTTTTTCAGTGCATCTCAGATTTCTGCTGTGAGATATTCAGATAGAAGGCTGGTAAATGCAAATTTACATTAGCACTGTAGAAACCCAACTATCTGAGAGAAGCAAAGGGCAGGCTTAAATACAGAACTTTCCCAGCACAGGAAATAATTCTTTGTGCAGTTTCTTCTGTATTTGGCAAAGTTGGTGCACCAGAATACAATGGCCAGGTTCATACCCAGCCTCAGGGCCAGGTGTGCTATGAGGTTGCTCTTGTGCCTCCTGGTTTGACTCCCTCCTTGTCATTAAGGAGCCATTCCTAGGGTGGGCAGATACAATACAGAATGCCTGGTTAAACTTTAATTGCAGACAAATGATGAATACATTTTTAGTTTAAGTATGTGCCGAATATTGTGCAGGAAAATGCAATGACAGTTTAAGAAAAAGCTTTCATTGTTTATTTGAAATTCAAATGTAACTGGGCATCCTGTGTTTTGTTTGCTACATCTGTCAAAACCTAGACATGCCACACCCAGGTGAATTCCTTGTGTATTGTCAAGAAGCTAAGAGAACTGGTGACACCATTGACTCATCTCAAGTCAGGCTGCTAGAGTGTAAATCTTAGTCGTTTACTCATTATCTGCTCTTGGGCAAGTTACTTAAACTTTCTGTACCTTAATTTACTTACCTATGAATTTGATTTAATAACTGTTCCTATATTCCAGGGTCAATAGGAGCATTAAGTGTGACAATTCATGTTAAGCATTTTAAAAAGTAACTGGCACATAAGAAGTACTCTATAAATATGACTATTTTTATTATTTCTACTGGGAAAACAAAGAAATGCTGGGGTGTCCCCCAACCAACTAGTTACAAATGCACTTTAACTGCAGCAGTAGAAGTAACACCAAATTTAAACTCTCCATTTGCCCCATAGAATCTCCTTGCTTCCCACGTTCATGCTTCCAATTAAAAAAGGTGTCAGTGGTCTGGCAGACCGTCCTCTGATTACTTCCTGAGAGTCTGAACCACTTACTCCAGAGGGACATTTTGAACCAGGCTTCAGTGCCTTGTCATTTCATCTGCACTAAATCTAGCAGAAATACTTTGCTATTTCTGACAATGGAAGTAATAACCCTCCTCTGGTCCTTTAACTGATGCATATGAGTGTCTATTTTTATATTCCTTTGGTCATTTCAGGAGATATGTAACAGGATGGAAATTAGACCCCTAGACTTGAATGACCAGATTTCTCAGTTTTCTGGAGCACAAGCAAAACCTTCATTTTGTTTTAATCACCTGATTGTATTGATAGTTAATAACTAGTACAATACTTAAAATTCAGAAAGACAACAGTGGAGAAAAGAGCTTTCAACATGAGTGTCATTTACTATCCCACTTCTGTGTTGTTTATAAATTTCAGCTCAAACCACCTCACTAGCTCTTTCCATGTTAATGTATGAAATTCTCTTTCTGTAGTTAATGTAATACAGACCTAATCCTTATGCAATGATTCCAGCCTAGGCCCCTTTCCAGTCCTCTGGAGTTATTTATATGCAATTTTCAAACAGAGGTGATCTTTCCTATATGCACTAATAATATTTACATTTTTAAATGGAATGCAGACTGAAAGTTGAGGTAAAAGGTTATGAGGTCAAAGAAACATAGAGATTAGATCTTTAACCAAGGCAGACTGTTACATATTGAAAATATCAATATCATATTTTGCAACGTTTATGTTCTCATTGGAAACATAGATGCCTAATAAAGGGAAGATTACTTTTTCAAAAGAACAACTGTGTTTGTCAACAACTTACAAGTAGACCATATGCAGTTCAGTGGCTATTAGGATAAAAATATATCCGAAAAATGGCAAATAATAAAGTCTAAAACAGTAGATGAAAGGGAATGGAAATAATGACTGGTTATATTTCAAACAATCAGTGACAGAAAAGCAAATGGAAAATTAATGAAGCCACTTTTTCAAGAGGTGAAGTCACTATTTGCAGGACAGCTAAATGTGAAAAGACTGTTTTAATGGTGCTGTTTACAATCTCAATGAATTAAAATTTTAACAAACAGACAACGTGGGATGAATACAGATTCAAAGCAAGACCTGAAAGCAAAAAGTAGACTAACTGAAGAATGTCCCCACATTCCCGTTTCTCTGGACTTATTCCTCCTGAGAATGACAGAGTTTTATGAAAGGGCAGTTTGTAGACCTCTTGTTAGCTAGCACAGGTCTTGTTCCCATTCTACATTAGAATAGGGTATAAAAGACTTGCTGTAATGGCTGATGCTTCTGCTCTCTACTGTATGAAGAGAGATCTTTTGCAGAGATAATGAATAGCTCCTTCAGTGTCTCACAGAAGTTTCCTACAGTATAGCTCCAGTGGTGGAGGCTTGTACTACCAATGCTAAGCATTCTGAGGTACAATTCTCCTTGTACGTGTTGGCTCTAGTTGTTGAGTCTCATGCCTGGTTGTCTGAAAATAAAATTGATTTACAATTTACCCTTAGAAAATATGACAGTTACAACATTCAACCTCTAATATATGTGCTAGATCAGAAGTAAGTAAACTCTTTCTTTAGGTGGCTAGAGAGTAAATATTTTAGGCTTTGTGGACTATATGATCTTTATTGCAGCTGTTCAATTCTGTCATTATAGGCAAACGGAGCCATAGAAAATATGCAAATAAATGGGCATGGCTGTGTTCCAATAAGCCTATGTTTACAAAAATGAATACCAGGTCTCTGGGCCTTAGTTTTTCAATCTTTGTGTTAGATAAACCATTTTCATGTTATAAAGTAATAGATTGCTCTGTTTTTAAATTAAAATGTTAAACAAGGGTACATTATTTTGTTTCTTACTTCTCTAAAGTATATAATATATAATTAATATAACTTCATTATATATATGTGTGTTGTTTATATATATAAGCCATAAATTACATTTAAACTTTTATAAATAAGTTCTTCAGAATCAGAAGGAATATTTTATAAATATATTCTAACATTATAACTGTTTTATTCCAAGAAACCCATCTCTGTATTTCTTTTATTTTATTTAACTTACATTAATAAACAGCACAAAGGGAAAAGCAAAAACTCTTTTTTTTTTTAACCTTAAAAGCAGGCCTAGGACAAATATACTAAGTCATCCTGAAAAGGTTGGGATTAGAACTACTTTGATCAGATACCATCCAATACAGCCTAAGCAATGCACCAGTTAAAACACTCAGAAATATGGACAGAAGAGTAATGAAGAATACATAACTTTTCAAAATAGGGACTTTCCAATCTCATGCATCTGACATTTGAATAAATTCCATTTGAAACCCTCAACAGAAGTACTGTATGTTAAAGAACAAAAGAGAGAGCTTCAGGCTGGTTTTTTTTAAATATTTTTTTCTAATTCTTTGTTTTAGTGGAACAGAAGAGTTTTGTGGGACTGAAGAGGAAAAAAAAGAAGCCCTCTCTGATGAGCTTTGCATTTGCAAGTTTTACCTGCCACCTGAATAAAGTACAGTACTTTGAATGATGGTGATATTGTCAATGATGCATTTTAAATCAATGTAGCTCTAAAAGAAGGCAAGATTTTTTTTTTAATTTTACGTTATTGTATTTACCATTTTCTCTGGTCTTTTCCTAGTTAATAAATAATGAAAAACTTAGAAAAATACGGAGGAAATTTTGAATCCCAGTTTTATTAATAATTATTATTATATTAATAACTATTAGAAACATTTAACAAGAAATTATATAGTTTTCCTGTAAAGATTAATAAACATCCTAATTACAATTAGAGGTAATACTTCTATAATTAAAATAACCCATAAAGGGGAAAAATAGGGGTAAGATGGTCCCAAGCATTATTTCTTTTGCTGCTACAGATGTCAAAGGAACTCCTCATATGCAAGAAACATACACTTCTGGATTTGGAGAAATATATTCTATAAGATCATTTTTGCAGCACAACGAGCTAAATTCAATGAAGGAGAGAAAAAGTTAGCTGAGTTACTCAGTGACTCCTTTGTGGCATCTTTTGTCAGAAAATACCAGATGAAAGCCTCAGGACATGGAGACCATGACACATGACTTCTAAGCCACATGACCAGAGCTACCCTGCATCCAACAGAGAAAAAGACTACCATAAGACAAATAGTGCACCTCTGTGTCAGGAAGGGGTGTAGTATTAACAAGAAGAGTCTAAGCTTGAAACGTAAGGCAGAAAGAAGAGCAGTGAATCAAAGGTGTGAAGAGCATTGCAAATGTTGTCTTTTTCCCTGTGCAGCAAATCATCATTCTTAGACCTCTGGTGTTGCATCAGCCTTGCAATGCCATTGTCAAACCTGAGCCCTGCATGCTAATAATTAAAAGAGACCAGAAAGCATTACTTATCCTGGATTGACTCACTCCTCTGTTATAAAGCAGAGAAATAAGCCTTTTTGGGGAGCTCAGTGTGTTTTCTGATGAACCGGAAACCACAATGGGATTTTGATACTCAATTTTTAGCTCTAGGTTAAGTCAGGGAAAGCAGTTTCTCAAAATTAGAATAAAATAAAAGAATTCCTTAAAGACATGTTATAATTAGGAACATTTAGTCTCAGATAAGACTTTGAAAACAGTGTTAAGAAATACATTAGAACTGCTGTCTAAGATACCATCATTTCAGTAAACCTGGTGACCATATGTGTGGAGAAATTAATAATCATATTTTGTTACTACCAAAACTACAAAGTTTGTTTCTCATGGAAGAATTCTGAATTCTGTCTGACAATCTTTGTAACTGCAACAGTGTATGTCTTGTAGATATTAGAGAATCATGCTTGTTGAGATATTAGTTGATAAATTTGGGAACTCTGGCTTTAAATCAGTCCTGAGTAAAAAGCATCCTTGTCTCCAAAAAATAAAAGCAATAAAAAGCACTAGAAAAATCAGAACTAATGATAATAACACTGATAATACACTTCATAAATGAAAACATTTAGATATTATATATTTCCAACTTTATGTAAGATAGTGAAATAAGTGAATTTTAACATCAGTGCCTCCTAGCCTCCCAGTTCAGCATTGATTTTCCAAGTGCCCTCTCCTTCTCTCCACAAGAGCTCATATCCCAGTAAAGTTTCTGGTATTTACTTAAAGCCTCAAACATCAATAACAACATGAAAAATTACCAATATATCCATTTGTTATAAGTAAGGTTATAATGGAAATATGTAAAATGGGTTTTTCCTTTTTTATCTCTGATAAAAAGAAAAAACCACCTGACACTAATGCAGTCACACAGTGTAGACCCCTATGATTTCTTCCCACTTTAGATTGGCCCTACCAAAGGATCTTTAATTGCAATGACAGCAAGAGAGTTTGTCTTGTTTTTACCCCACATGGAAGGTTACTATTTGTTATCATGTGAAAGTGCTTCAAGGAGAGAAAGGGAAAAATGAAGGGAGAGAGGTACAAAGAAAAAGAGAAACACTTTACATAATAAATGTGATTCTGCCTATCAGTCAAACTCAATGAATACACGTTCCAGACTAAGACTATAAGAGATAGGAATTAATTTATTTTAGTTTTTAAGTTTCAGTACCTCTCATACTGAAAACTTTTAACTATGCTCTGTTGAATGTGATCAATTTTTAAAAAATATATATTAAACAGCCCACAGTTAATAGCTTCTTCTAATACTTAATCAAAGAAACAGTCATCCATTTTAACTATGGAAGAAACACTGATTTGTGAGCTTATATGCCATTTTCCAAAGTGGTCCCTTCTTATGGCTTTTTATATTATTTTCACCCTAACTGATGACTTTAGAACAATGAGTAAGTTTCAACTTCCTCACATACCTTTCTTGGAAATTCACAATCCGTGACAGCATAATAACATTCTGAGATGTCCTGTAGTAAGGAAATCCATTTAACCTTGTTTAAACAACATTTCTTAAATATATTTTCAACAGAACCAATATTTTATAAAACAACCAGCCCCTTTGTTATGTTGACAATGACAGAGAAGGGATTTCCAACCAAAGGAATAGAATGTATACATCTATGAGAAAGCTTTCCACTGCAAAAATAGGAAACCAATTGCTCAACAATAAAAAAATTCTAAAAATTAAAATGCATTATCTCTATGTATTGCTCAAAGTTTTTAGTTGTTAGATAATAAAAATTAGCTCAAGTGGGTTTAAGAAAATAATCTTGAATAGATAGCTCTCAAAATCTCTATGTTAATGAGAGAAATAGGTTTAGAGGTTACGTAGACAAGGACAAAACTGAAATCATCTCACAAAACCAATTTTATGAAGATAGCATGGTCATAACCCCTAAGCATGGCCAGCATATCTTTCACCACTGGTCCAACCAGACTTCAACCTGAAATACGGCTCTAGCAATGCTACTCAGCTGCTTCTGGAAAGTGAATGTAGAAGCAGCTGCTTCCATCACCTTTACTCTCAGGGCTTCTTTTTCCTTCATGTCAGTGACTCCTGTTAAAAATCTGGGGCAGAGTCGAGCGTGCATTTCCACGTCCGAGATACGAGAGAAAATGGGAAACTGAGCATCTAGTAATTTTAGCTTTTATGATGTATGGCTGGCTGTACTTGTAGGGAGGAGAATGTCCTAACATGGAAAGGATATTGAATTGTTGAATAATCACAAGGGAAGACAAATGCCCATTGCACCCACAGGATCAAAAGTCCGGTGCTTGAGCAACTCCAGATTGATAATTTATTAACTCAGTGCTGCCAGCAAAAGCCTAGTTTATTCCCGTCTCTTCCCTCTGCAGTTCTCAGTAAGCTGCCTTTTGGCCTTCCCTTGTCTTTATCCATGGTGGCAGGATGGTTAAAGTATCTCAAGCATCATACACCCATACAACAATATCCAATGGCTGGAAGGAGAAGAGAGCAATGCCTTCTCCTATTTCTCTTTGTATGAAACAAAAATTTAGAAACTCTACAAGAACCTTCTGCTCTTGTTGTAGTGGTCATATTCATATTCCCATTCCATCATTGATTAAATAAATGGAATAACTGGTATAGGATAATCCATGCCTGTATCTCCCTGGAGCCTGAGAGGGCATAGTCTCCTTTGATGTATACGCCTGCCTGGTTCCTGAGCTAGGATGCAGAAAGTTATAACTGTTAAGAAGCCCACTGACTGTGGCATAGCAGGTGAAAGCTGCAGCCTTGTAAGTTTATTCCATGTGGAAATAACAAAAACCTGTTGGCAAGGCAGAAAGGTACGTGGAAGAAAATATTCATCATGCTGAAAAAGTAGCATAGACTATAACTGGGAAGGAAATTGTACACCAAGCTAAAATGTTTGAGCATGCTACTAAAAAGAGCCACATATCTGAGATTTAGAAAGAATAGCACTAACCCTCATTGCAATTCTTTTAACCTTAACTTAAAAGAATCTACTATAATTGCACATTTCTAGTAGAAAGCACTACTTGGGAATCACTGCCTCGAGAGTTGCCTCTTCTGTTCTATTTCCTAGGTGTGAAGCAAATTTTCACTGTGTCTATATGTAATTTTCATCTTACTTTTTGATTACCTCCCTATATAATGACTTTGCATCATTATGTAGCTTCTGTATCTGCCAAGAAGGCTGAGGTTTCCATTTATAGTTAATACATTGCCTATGTGCTTGAGGGTTACTGTTGGGCTCATATTTGGCAATACAATGTAAATTTCATTATGTTAGGGAGAACAGAGACAGTTCTCTGATGAGTGGGGTCAGCAAAGGGACAATAGTGGGGGTGAGATACTGAGAAGGCATTTGAAGGGGTGACACCAAACAGCTCTGTCAGAATCCTGACATTTTGCCATGTGCATAAAGCATTATGTCACATTTTGTATACTTTTCTTTGTTTTTTTCAGTATGACTAACAAGACCAGGGTCTCTGATGCTTTATTATTGGACTCCTAACTTCATTGTTTTTCTGCATCTGTCCATGTGTGTCCTAAAACAGCTGCAGAATTTCTAAATCATTCTCTACTCCAGGCCCAGGGAAATTAGCCAGGAAGAAATCTGTCTGGGCTTAAAGGCATGAGGTTTTCTAGAAAATGGGTGGACTGCAGTATCAAGAGGAAGATTTAATATACTTGAAAGATATTCACTTACATGTGTCAGTCCTGGGAATGAGCAAGACATAAAATCTCCTAGGATATAATTTTGCTTCTTTTACTACTGCTTGAACCCCAGGGTAAGAACAGCAAGAAACCATGAAGAAGCTCCTAGGGCTACTTATTGATATGAAAATATTCTTGAGAAGGGTCTGATTAAAAGAATGGTGAGGGAAGGGATCAATCATTTTATTACCTGTGATTGCTACCTACACAATTATACTATAGGACTCCAATTTATACCTCATCAAAACTATCCAAATCCACTACTGATATACCAATACAGTAACTTCATCTTTTTGAGTGTTAAAAAATTTTCTTTTTGAGCATAAAGAAGTTTTTTCAATTAAAACTCTTTCAGGGTGGGCGCAGCAGCTCAAGTCTGTAATCCCAACACTTCGGGAGGCCGAGGTGAGCAAGTTGTTTGAGAGGAGTTCGAGACCAGGCTGGGAAACATGATGAAACCCCATCTCTACAAAAAATACAAAAATTAGGCAGGTATGGCGGTGCACACCTGTAGTCCCTGCTATTCGGGAGGCTGAGGTGGAAGGATCATCTGAACCTGGGGAGGTGAAGGCTGCAGTGAGCCATGATTACACCATTGCACTTCAGCCTGGGCAACAGAATGAGACTCTGTGTCAAAAATTAATCAATCAATTAATTAATTAATCCAACTTTTTCAGTTGTAAATAAAAGAAACCTTAAGCCCTTTTGCTTAACTGGCTTAAGCAAAAGGAGAACTTATTGTATCACACAATGGAAATGTCTATAGGAGAACTGGTTCTAAGCACATCTTGAGGCAGAGGTTTAAATGACACCAACAGGACCCAATGTATCTCTCTACTTCTGTGTTTACTGCAGTCTCAGAATGGCAAACCTCTGATGGTTACTCAATGGCAAAGCAGCTCCAGATTTTACATTCTCACAACTTCGAGGCCAACATAAAAGAAAAACAATTTTTTTTTCACTATTTATTTCAGATATATTTCATTGGTAGTGACTGGGTCACACATACTCATTCCTGAACCTCTCACTGGCCCAGGTAGTGTGTCTGCTCTGACATCTCATGCAGTCACTGCTGGAGCCTGGAGGGAAGTCAACTCCATTAGAGAAGCCAAGTAATCAGAAGAGATTGCGAGAGTGTTCTCTAGGAAGGAAGTTTGGTCAAGGTTTCCAAAAGAAAAGGTCAACAAATGCTGAGGATAAAAATAAACAGATGTCTTCTAACACTATGAAAAATTATCTGATATGTAGCCAAAGGCAGAGATTAAGAAGAAGATAGACATTTGGCGGGGTGGGGGAAGAAGCCTCGAAGGAAGTGGCTGCTGACAGAGGTGGGTAAGAGAGTTAAAAGCTGAGCACATAACTTATAGATTGATACATAGTAAGCAGGAAAAGGAGAAATGGGCTCTGAACCCTGCAGGAAAGAAATAAGCTATTCTTTCAAGGCTAGGTATGATATTTTTCTTTATATCCAAAAGTTGAAATTGTTCCTAGAATTTGGGGAATTTATTATTTACATTTGTTAACATTCAATATCATTTATTGACAGTTTACTATGTGCTATTTTCTATGTTAAACGTTTTGTGCATGAATCTAGTAGTGTTAGGAGGGCAAGCTCTCAAATAAGACTCCTTGTATATTAGTACTCATTAGATCATCTACCAGCTTGTGAGTTTTGGCAGATAGACTCTGTGGTTATTTCCTCATCAATATAATGGGGAGAGAGAGAGTAACTAATTCATTAGGTTGCTGTGTTTAGAATATTTTAAAGTATTTGGAACATTACTTATCACATAGTAATTGCTGAATAAACATTATTAAGTATTATTGTTATGAAGTAGTAATTTGTTTAAGCCTTAAGTGTAAAGTAGTAACTTGTTATGAAGTACTAATTTGTTGAAGCCTCAAACATATAAGCTAGATATTATTGTTATTATTAAACATAAAAAAGCTAGAGAGAAAAAGAGAGTAAATACTCTTTCAAGTCATGCAGCTATCAAATTGTAGAGCTAGAATCTGAATCCATACCCTTCAACTCCTGTGCTATAAACCACAAATTAAACAGCCTTTTAGAACTCTAGATCTTCCACCAGCTTTTAGGACTCCTTGAATATATAAAATAGATGAAAGAAAAAATAAGCAAATTTGATCTCTCTACCTCTTTTCCCTAATATATTTCATGATTCATGTTTTACAGAGGCAGCATAGACTATTGTACATTAAATAATATAGATTGTACTCTGGAGAATAGTCTCATGGAGGCAAAAAACAATCCATGTTCTCATTTCTAATTCAAATTTGGTCATAGCCTAAAAGTAACAGTAACTAGAAATTATACTAGAAAATGTAACCAATCAATCAACTAGGTAGCCTGCATACTATTAAGGACTTAATTTGCTGGGACCAGGAGTCCACCTTTTTCAGTTAAAATAAGACTAATGCTTAGCATATCAATATTTAAGCTGAATCTATTTTTATTAATTAGAATTTGAAGGTTGTCAGAAACTCACTGCAAATCGTCAATTACCTTGTACCTGGGATGTCCCTTATAAGAATATCACATTACATAGCCATAAAAAATTCAGTGATAAAGTAGAATGTGCAAGAAAATCTTCATTTAAAATTGAAAGAATGAAAAGTAACCCTTATTCTTTAAGAGGCTTATATTTAACTTTGTGTCTTTCTAGGTTTTAAAACTATTAAAGAATATTGTAGACACCAGTTCATTCTTGTTCTTCCTAATCCAATTGAATCTACTTTAAATAGCCATAATTGGTGATTTTCCAGATCAAAGGTCTTCCTCAGATCAATGAGCAGAGCTTGTCTATATTGATTACTAGCCATGCCTATGAAAATATCATTCGTTACCTCGGGAATGATAGTGGAATGAAGAGGCTAACACCAAATTGGAAGGAGATCAATGAGTTTCATGTAGATAAAAATAAGCATGTTACCTGAGAAGAGAACATCAATTTTTTATGGACCAAACAGCAAAGGAAAAAAAATATCTAGTAGGTCAGTCCTCTGAATGCTCAGAATGCCTTCTTATTCATAGTGAAACTTCTTCTAACCTAGCAGAATTTCATCAAAGGGGAGAGGAAATAAAAGTGTTGAGAATATTTAATTTATATTGATTGCTATGAAAAAAATCTCTATTTTTTATTTTTTAAAGCCTAAGTCTTACTTTTTCTGAATATTTATGAAAAGCAATCAAAATATCTGATTTTTCTGCAAACTTTATTTCACATAACTATTTCATATACTGATGCCTATGGCTTCTGCTGCATTAAAAATAATCTGGTTGACTAAGAGAATGATTAATTTGAAACAACTTAAACTAAGGAATCATCTGAACAAAATGTGAGTTTTGAAAGTAAGATTTTAGACAGAATTTCCCCCACTTCCCCTGATATGCTTAATGCCATTCATAGTTTAAATTACTTCCAACTATAGACAGTCAGGACTATTAAGGTATTCCTATGCCCTGAATGCTCAGAAAGTTTTAGCCAAGTCAGGTTTGATATGATAGAATGCAGATGTTACAATCACACAATCAGAAGCAATGAAATTGGTTGAGATTTATCCATGCTACCAGAGGCAGACACTGCAGTTTTAGCTATTTGTGTCTAGGCAGAGGTGATTTACAAAAGAAGATATAATAAGCAGAACTTATCTAAAAGAGGTAAAATAGAAAATCAAGCCTAGAACAAAAAGAACAAGAATATTGGTGTAACTGAGAATAAAAAGAGAATAAAGGTAAAGGAACAAGCTGAGAATGAAGGCTGATACATTTCCCAGCGGACGAACTGTGCGTACAGAAGCTTTGTGCCTAATGACATGTTTTGCAAGAGGGTTGAGCAATTCCTTTATCAGTCCCTCAATCATCTTCTCAAATTTGTCCATTCTGATCTTACAGAGGTCCATAATATATACTCTTCAGTTTAGAAGTTTTATGCTTCAGAGGTCATTTTACTTCCTCTGCAAACCAGAAACTTCTTGGGATATGAAATTCTCAAACCCTGGAATTGTCCTTTGGGGTGTAGCTTCAGAGTGG
This sequence comes from Aotus nancymaae, assembly GCF_030222135.1. NCBI lineage: Eukaryota > Metazoa > Chordata > Mammalia > Primates > Aotidae > Aotus > Aotus nancymaae. Next base: position 40,575,750 of record NW_026988413.1, read on the forward strand.
GATATTTGCACCACATAGAAACCTTCTACAGTAAGTCAAATATTAAAGTTATTAGCTTTCAGCATTAGAATAAACAAATCAACTGGAATGCACATATGCAGTATTTAGTTTCCAGGATAGATTGTATTTCATACCTGATCATTGTAGATGTCTATGAGCCATGGTAGTGAATACCTAATCAGGGACCATAATGCTCACTGGTATTTTTTATTGTCATGGCCAGCACACATCTTAGAAGCTTCCATTCAAAGAGAAGTTGCCTGCGATCCTTAAGACTTAACAGACACAGAGTGTTGGGACAGTTCAAACCATAAGTAAAAATTAATACAGAAAAATTCAAGTCCAAAGTGAGCTAATATCAGTCTTTCCAGCTCACGATCAGTTGGCTGAGCATGGAAATGTGATTTTGGGGTAGTGGCAAGAAGTCTCAGTATTATGTAGAGTGAACAAGTCACAAAACAAAGAAGTTCATCCAAAGTTATGTGAAAGGTTTCAGAGATAAGTCCACACCCAGAACTGAAAGGGATAGACAAGAACCTGAAGGCCAACTGAAGAAGGTACAGCCCCAGCAGACAATTGGAATGAAATTAGAACCAGGGACTGACTAGGATAGGGGGACCAGTCACCTTTTCCAAGACCTGAAACAAACATGCAGCCTACAGGGATGTCCTGGATACAAGTTCAGATCCCTTTACTAGTGGGAAGGAGCTTCAAGGTTCAAGGTGGGTACCTGGTAGAAAAGGGGGGCAGTTTTAGGTTTCACATGACAAGTTTTTTGTTGCTGAGAGCTAAAGAAGAGCCACAGCAGATAGGGTAAAGCTGGTGAGTTGATAATTCCATTGCACTTATCAAAGACCTTAATACAGCATTTACTTAGGGGACAGGGGACAGGATCAAAGTCTCTCTCAACCAAATAAACAGTGGAGGACTAGAGACATACCATGATGTTCACTGACCACTCAGCAGTGTATATGTTACATGGGGTTTATATTTTCTTTTCTCATGTCTGTGTTTCTTAAAATATCTGCAGTGAACATTTATTACTATTGTAATAAAAAGATCTGATTTCAAAGTGACATGTTTTGAAATGGTATTTTATTACACTGTCTGTATAAAGAACAAATAAGTAATTTAACTGGTTATTTGTTCAACATATAAACAGTATACTTACTGTCTTTTTTTCACATTCTCCATACTCATAGACCATTTTGATTAGAGAAACATCTTTGAGTAAACTCTTATAAACATTTTGTGTATGATGACAGACAACTGATCAACTGCTAGTTTAAATTTATTCATTGAATTAACAAATGTGAATTATATATATATATAAATATTACTGTACATCAATCAAAATTAGTATTCAAAGCCAGAAGAATTATTAGAAAATTGATTATTTTGAATTACATTTATATTTTCCTTGGAAAGAAAATGAGGCAATAAGTAGCTATGTAAGTTTTTATTACTTAATTGAAGTTATTGGTATATAAATTATAAGAACTGTGCTTTTAGACTATAATATTTATATACTCCTCAGATAAATATCTTTGGAATGATACACAGCATTGATTACATTGACTGCTTTCAGAACAGGGAATTAAGAGGGAGACTTTTTGCTGTATATTTTCAATACTTTTTAAATATTGAATATAAGAATGTGTTACCTATTTAATAAATAGATACATATTTAAACAAAAGTTGAAGTAAATTGTCTTTGTAGTAAGTGGAAACTTAAAATAATACTTGGATAATGCACTGTGAGTGCCTGAATATAAGAAGAGGTTCCCATCTTCCCATTGTCTTTCAAAAGGAGAGAATTATTTGCTTTACATTTGAGCCCTTACAAAATAGCTCATGTTATAGCTGCTTTCCCAATTACCTTATTTTGAACATCAACGTTCCATTTGGCAAGTCATTTTATTAGTGTTATAATCAATGCTAGCTTTGCATGACCTTAGAGGTTAACGGATGGGATTTTTACAAAAGCAGAAACTGAAATTGAGCTTTATTTCTCAATAGGTGTTGGATTTCATTATAAATAAATCTGTTAAACATCACTTAAAAGTAATGTTGTACTTTATGGTTTGGAGATCAAAATAACAATGAAAAATAAGTTCTAATGTTAAGCTCATGGGTTCGTGTCTCTTGGGATATACTTTTGGGACAGTTCATAAAAAGAATGAAAATTGTGCAGTGTTGCAAAGAACGATAGGTGAAAATAAGACATATATTATCTGGAAGAATGTGTTAAATAACTTTAAAAGGTTTTCTATTAATGAACAAGACACTGAGGTCAATGATGTGTCTGGAGAATTGAATAAATTTTTCATAAAATTAAGGAATGAAGAAATTAAGAAGTAGAGAAAAGTGAATATTATACTATTATTTTATATATTATTTTAAATATATGTAACTAAAGAAATTATTTTCAATATTAAAATTAGATATTTGACTACCTCATATCCATCTGTAAGTGTTTATATATTCAACTGACTGAAAAAAAATCTTTAATTGCATCTTCTCATTGGAAAACTAGGAAGTTGCCTTATTTTGTGGTGAGCTTATATTTGGTATTGTAAGGTATTTTAAACTTTCTCAAATAAATTTACTTTCAACATTTTCCAAAACTAAAGGTGAGATTTTGTTCATGCTTTTCTAACCATGTAGACTTTTAAATTATTGTTTAGTAAGGCTTTGAGATTCAGACAACTTTTATTCTACAGCCCTGTAAAGTATCTCATAACTGCACAGGATGGTATAAAAACAGGTAAAATTGCCTTTGAATCACATCATTTTAGATGCATTACAACTCAAGGAGAAGATATAATACAAAACTAAAATCATTTTAATAAAGCTAGCTTAGGTCTCTTTGAGATTTTATTCCCCATAGTGTCAGGTAGACTACAGAATAAAAGCTATTCTGTTTCGTTATTAAAGACCACTGTATCATCATAGAGTTTACAAATTATCCACAGCTACTTCAAATAAATACTTCTCCACAGTGCAGTGCTCTTAAAATATTTTGGATGGTTGAAACAAATCAAATGAACTCATGCACCCGTGGAAAAAAATGCATGAAAGTTGAAAACACAAACACTACTGTGGCTTATGAAATTTGTAGATTAATGTAAACAGGGTGGCTAAAATGCTAATCTTTTATTTATTTAAAACAATGAGGGAGGTCATGAAAATAATTTACCATACTGACTCTGGCATGTAAGGGGAAAGCGAAGGCCCTGTCAGTAAAGAAAGGAATGTTAATATAAAATTAGTGTGCTAGATCCAGCTCATGCTGTTTACTATAGTTTTGACATGAGATCACTCTTTTTCACTAAGGACAAAAAGTGACTGGTAAGCTTTTTTGATGAGTGATGCCTACATAGAGCATAAGGGTTAAATATTATTTTTAAGCCTGAAATTAAAATTAAAATTCACCATAAGCTAAAACTGCACATCTTAATGAATGTTTTAAAATGACACACTTTAACCTGTGTACTGCAAGATAGTCATTTACATGTAAATAAACACAATTAAATTAAGCCAATTCATTAATTTGATTATAAATTTTCAACAAAATGTCTCTATTACTTTGGAGGAATGCCCATGTTTAATGCTTTCAAATGAAGGTCATGTGAGAAAATCTTGTTTTGTCAGGTGGATGGTCTATAGTATACAGAGCTTTGATAAAAACCAGCTGCTACGACCTGATATTTGTTAAGGCTGAAAAACTAGACAGTGCAAACAAATACTATATCTTGGCTCAAAATACTTTCTACATCTGCCAACAATTAGTTATATATTGGACCTAGAAAGGGATGCTGAAAAACAGGGTAAGATTTCAGGGCAAGCAAATAAACAAGGGGCCCTGCATTATTCATCATCGAATGATGGAGAGCTACTCGGGTTTTAGACTGAAGCTCAGACTTTCAATCCCGGAGTTCAGCAGATAGTGTTAGATAAAAGGGTGGTGGGGACTTTGGAAGTTGCTAGTCTAATCGGATCACTGACTTAAGGATGCCACCCAACAACTGTTTATTATTCCAGATTGAAGAGACCATATAGAGAGGTTGGAACAGTAACCCTCAGAAACAAAATTTCAAAAGCATTCAGATGCCATCTGCTGATATTTCTGGTCAATATTTATGACACAGTTTAAGGTGCAGTAGATAGAAAGAACAAAGACTGGCCGTTACTGCTGTACCTACATTCCCCCAGAAATCCACCTTTCTGATTCTCTGTTCAGTTTCTTTCAAGGCCTACTCAACTTTCCTAAGATGGTGGGTCTATTCTGGATGATTTTTAACACCTTGGCCCTGAAATATGACTTCCCAGATGAATTATTTATGGTATCATGATTGCCTATTTAGCCTTGTGTGTTCACCCTGTAACCCAAGAATTTTCATTTTCCTCTATCTCACACATAACTTCTTGCTCTCCCAGTCTACTGAAGTGGTCCTAACCATCATAAGCCAGTCTGGTCTGGGAACATTGTTGTCATTGCCCAAAAATACCGCATATCCCTATCACATTGGTTGCCACTGTTGGCTCTCCATGCCTTAGCAGGTTGATCTGCTTCCAACCAGAGGCAGTGAATCTCTGCCTTCTATCCTTGTAGTGGATACCCATCTCAGAGCATTAAGCTGCTAGGTGAAATATGCCAGTATTGCTGCCCAGAGCAAAGGGACTTTGCTCATAAAGCTTCTCCCATTATTCTTCTCCTTCCAGTAACCCTGTCTCCTTCCCATTTCCCCCAGACTTCTGGTTACTCACCTCTTCAGAAGTGTTAATCAACAGATTCAGTGTCAAGTATTATGTTTCTCTACTAAACTGACACTCTACAGCTCTCTTTTTCTTCTTTGTTTAGTTGTGTGTCAGAGATGTCTGAAAATCAAGGTTAAAATAGTATATATACCTACATGTATACATACATGTATCATATATACATATGTGTGTATGTAGGTACATATGTATATATCATATGTATATATGTCATGTTAGGTGACATTATCTGTAGAATATGGGTAATTGAATTGGGTGGGAATAAAGATGTATTAAACAAATAATTCTTTTAGACACAATCAACGTTTATTCAAGAACATTATTTTAAAATTAATTAGTAATAAAACAAGAAAGTTTGGCTATAGAGCCTCTTCAATATAAAAAGAAGATGGACTTTCTACTCCTATATTCCACTTGAAAGAATAATTTAATTAAAAGGCAAAGCCGGCAGGAACTTTATAATCTGCATGCAATGCAGGATATTATATAATGACCTTCATTTAAAACCCAAATCATTAAAACTAGTAAGTCTAACTGGTGACAAGGGAGATTTCAACATCAGGCCCAACAGCTTAAAAATATGAATAAAAATCATAGCTTAAATGAATCAGTCCATTGAGAACTTATCGCAAAGTAAAATGAGAGAAGAAAAAAGTTACCTAGGCAATGAGTCCTTCTGCTGCACTGTTTTATCTTTCGACATGTGCTTCTTTTTTTCCTTTTGGTTTTATTATTTTTTTCAGAATTTCCTCCTCTGTATGAAATAAACTGAAATCTATTTCCTAGGAAAAATTATTTGAGACAATTTGGATGCACCAGAGAAAATAATTTTTAGAGGTGGCTAAATCACTTCTCACCCACCCCAACCTCATTTGTCATATAATCTCCAGAGAAGTGAGCATTTGAAATAATGTGAGGGAGCTGAGGTCCCTTAGAGGAGCACAGAGAATTGACTACTCACTCATAACAATTCCTGGACATTTTTCAGCAGCAAATCACTAGCTGAAAAGTACGTGTTTAGTTTCTGCAGCACATATCTTTGTTTTGGCATCAACTTTTTTATATGATAGCCACTCAATACAGATTTGATCAGATCAACCATTAGATCAACATTTAAGTAAGAGCAAATTCTTTTCTAGTTGTTGAAAATGTTTCTAAGCTTTGAGCAAAGCAGTATAACTAAATGACATTTTTATAAAAATTATATAATATTTTACATTCACCAAATTCTCTTTTCTCACTTTTTATCTCTCATTCTTTGTTTCTGTTCTCTGTTTACTTTTTTCACATGAGTTATTATTAACCCAGTTTTCCTCTGTTTCCTCAAGGCCTGAATTCTCAGGCTGCAAACACCACCAACTTACCTTCTTTTTGATGACTTTCAGAAGAGAGTCAAGGAAACCCAGAACACACCATCTTCTTTGGAAACATGATGCCAGAGTTACTAGGAGAAAGATGAAAATTAAGTCAAGTGGTCATTTGATGTTATGTGAAAAAAGTTGTCATGAGTTTATGACAACACACTTAACAATTGACTCTGGTCTCACTCAGAAGTGGAGTCTGCACCAAATCAATAGAATAAAAAATAAAACATTTCCTCAACCAGCAAAGTTATTTGCTTATAAGCAAACAACCAGTTTGACTAGTTACTTAAACATGAATTGACTAGGCACTCTTGTTAACCAGTAATTTAGTCATTTAATTAGTCAAGCTAATTGCTTAAGCAGATTGGACTAAACAAATTGATCTGTTGGTATTTGTGTGGCATTAATGTAGCAAAGGCTAATACCATAGAAAGGAAAACCAAGAAAAGAAAAATAGATTTCGTACCTGGAGTAAGCTGTCTTTATCCAGTAATTTTCCTGTTATTTCATTACAGAACATAAATAGACGTTAATTTTAGTGGAAAAAAAATTTACTAAGGAGTGTAAAGACTGAGTTCCAGTCTTTGGTCATCTTCTTGGGGTGGTCACATTGGACAAAGGATGTGGGAGTTTCTGGTCCTCTTTTTCTTTGTCATAAAACCTTTGGGCTAGCTAGATGATTTCATAGGTCTGTTTAATTCTTGCTATCTATAGCTGGATGTAATGTTAGATCTGTAATATGTGTCCCAAAGGACAATATAAATATGAAGCTAGATAGGTCTAGAAGTCACTAAATTTCAATGAATATGTATTACTAATTAATGATATTGTTATTAGCATTTTATAATGCAGCTAAAAAGGAATGTACTTGTAACTATATGAAATATGAAATGATTACCAAAACAGATTTAATGCTATATAGTACACTAATAGAGTTTCTCTTGTTAAAAGTAATCCCAAAAGTGTTTTTAAGTAATTGATTGGCTTTTCAGTGACCTGATTTAAAATAAAATAATTGAAACTTAAATGAAGCTAATAGCTAACCTTAAAAGACACACACAATGACAAACAAAAGCCTTTGTACTAGTTGGCACTAATTTTATTTTACTTTTTTACATTTGGTTTAATAGTATATTCAAACATGTAATTATGAAACTTTGTATGTTTTTGAAGAAACAGAGTGAAATACTTTTTTCAATAGGCAAACCAATTCTCTTTAGAAAGTAATCTCTGAAAATTTTTTTAATTTTTAAGAGTAAAAGGAAATGAATTAAATTAGTTGTAGCAATGAACTAATGCTAACATGTCTTGAACTTTTAAGAAGTATTACAGTGCATACTATCCTACTATTTAACTTTGTGAAAATTGGCAAAGATTTATTGGGCAACTTTTATTTATTTAATGAATCATTTACTAACTCAACAAAGATTTACCGACAAGACTATAAGGTATATATACTAGATAAAGCATGGACTTTGGAGATTAATATTCCAGTTCTACTATTTACATGTTTTAACTTAGAAACTTCCATGAACCTTTTTAAACCTTTCATTAATAATTTCTAACTAATATGCTTGTTGTGGAGATTTAGAAGAGTAACACAGTAAAGCCAGGATATAATACATTTTCTTGAACTGAATTATAATTACCTCTATCCTACCATACAATAGATTCTGTAATAGGTGTTTACAATTCACATATGAAACCCCATCTCTGCCCTTAAGGAATCTCAAAATCTAGAGTGTGAGTCTATTTATTTTGAGAATGGGAGAGGATGGGGGCTATATAGTAATGTAAATAAACTAAGAATAACTCTGAAAACCCAGAGACCTGGGCAACTACATTAATTGTGGAGATTAGCAAGTTTCCATCATTTTTACTTAGCTCTTAAAGAAAGACAGAGAAAATTCACATTAAGGAGCAGGGAGATAAATTATATACAAGAGAAAAGAACAGCATGTGAAAGGCACAGAGTTGTAAAGGGGCTGGAGTAAGCAGAAAAGGGGTTAGAAATTCCGCATGACAGAGCACAGTGTGTGTGGTGGTGAAAGAGATGACACAGGTAATTGTTGTGCCCCTATTGTAAAGATCTTTGTGTGGTGATCTGAAGAACTTGGACTTTACCCTATAATTTAGCCCAAATCCATAAAATATTTTTTGACAGATCAGTTTGCCTTGAGGAATGTTACTCAGGCAGTAGAGTGGAGGATGAATGCAAGTGTGCAAATCCCATGACGAAGTTATGAAAAAGGAAGATTGTTGTATAGACATGGAGCCATCATCATACAGAAAGTGGGTTAGAATCCTTGGGGAAGGCTGGGATAATCTTGGGAAAATGGAATTAGATTTTTTAAAAGGACCAAACATAGAACTCAATAGAATACCAACATTTCAGGTGACAGATCAAATAAGGCAGATTATTTAGAAAGAAAAATCTACAGAGAATCGAGGTGGATGGGCTCAAACACTTCCATCCTCTGAGACGGGCACAGAATCGTTAAAATGACACGATGAAGCAAAGCACATTTCTCTGCCCACCTATGTGCTTATTTACATGATTTGGTTTAGTAATTGTGTTATCGGGAGGTAGGCAGAGTAGGTTCAATTGCTGTTGATAAATAAGAAGCTAAAAATTCTTCAAAGGGTTGTCCAACTTTCACAGTGAAGTGAAAGAAGTGAAACAGGAAAGTACAGCAGCAGGAGGATGGTAACTTGAGTGAGTTATTCTGTGATAGACTGTGTTTTCTCCTTAAAGACTGAAGTAGGAGAGAAGGAAATAAAATAATAGGGTACCCTTTGGAAACAGGCTTTCCAGAAAGTGTAAAAGGGAGTTTTCTAGACAAAGTAAAATCAATGCTGGGCCCTGTGGAGGTGGAAAACTACATACTCAAGACTAGTACTAATTTTTGTAACTTTGTGGTTTTCTGCAAATAGGAGCAGAGAATATAAAGTTTGCACTTTATCAGTTTCACTCCAAGTTGGGGAATTTTCATGAATCTAGACGCTACATAAAAGTTACAACATGAAATGCCTACAAGTGTTTGTTAGCACCCTAAAATTCATGATGCTGGCCAACTAGTGGTATGGGATGTGAGGAGCTGAAAATTTAGAGGTCTCAGATGCTCAGATACTGCAAATTATTATAATAAGGAAGTCTAGGTCCCTCGATTTTTTCAAAAGAAGGTGGAAATGCGTATCTTAATATGAAATCTAATTTGAAACTATTGACTCGAAAAACAAAATGAAGCACTGCTTAATAAATAACCAACAGCTCACTGTTGTGTGACTTGTGCTCCAAGTGATTCTCCTTATGAAACACCAAAGTCTACCTAATGTATGTTAAAGTTGACAATGGTTTATAGTTCCATATGATACACGTAGATGTTTGTCTTACCAGAATAGAGTTTCAACCAAGATTTAGAGGCCATTCAGAAATGATTTAAAGAAGTTTGGCTGATTACTAGGAAGTTGCAAGCAAATCTGAATCCACAGACTGTTGAGAAGTTAGGATGTCATCATAACTTCCTCTGTTATGTTTCCCCTATTCTGGTTAATCATATTGACATGGAATGTAGTCCAAGCGCAGTGGCCCAGGCCTGTAATCCCAGCACTTTGGGAGGCTGAGACAGGTGGATCACTTTAGGTCAGGAGTTTGAGACCAGCCTGGCCAACATGGTGAAACTCTGTCTCTACTAAAAATACAAAATTAGCCGGGTATGGTGGTGGATGCCTGTAGTCCCAGCTACTTGGGAAGCTGAGGCTGGAGAATCGCTTGAACCCAGGAGGTGGAGATTGCAGTGAGCGTAGATCATACCACTGCACTCCAGCCTGGGCAACAGAGAGAGATTCTGTCTCAAAAAACAAAACAAACAAACAAAAACTTATTTAAGTTCAATCTATGTGAAAGAGAACAAGTAACAAATGACACAGATTACTAGTAGTAAGTAGTAAGGGAGCTGGGTTTTGAGAATCACTTGAACCCAGGAGGTGGAGGTTGCAGTGAGCTGATATCATGCCACTGCACTGCAGCCTGGACAACAGAGTGAGACTTCATCCAAAAAAAAAAAAAAAAAAGGAAATGGAATGCCTTCCTTCCTCACAGTCTGCACAATAACCCACTTTTAGGATGCCTAGGGAAAAACACATTTTAAAACAATTGAAATATTAGCTTGACACTTCTCAAAACTTTTTCTATATACACAATAAAAAGCTGCTTTCTGTATATATTATGTAAGATAACACTGGAATAAGATTAATAAAATATTTTTCTCATCTTCTATATGCATGCCATTTGCTATATGCTGGAAACAGAGGTGTTTAACCACTATCATTTTTCCCTGGTACTTAAAATAGTAAAAAAGCACAGATCAGAACTGAACATTCCCTGACTCTTGTCACTTGCATACAAATGTATTCGGATGACATAGCACTACTTAGAGTAAATCTGGAGCAGAAATAACTCCGGCTTCTGACTGATTTCAGTTTCACTTGTTCCTGGTTTAGAGATAATAGATAAGTATTAAATGGAAATAAGTCAAGGTCATGGTTTTTTGGTCATAAGTGAAATTCATCAGCCTCAGCCTTTCCCCTATATCTCCTCTGACTTGTGCTGAAACTTTCCCTAGTCAGATGAGTTATGTTGGAGAATTTGAGTAGTATTTCTGTAGTAGGCTTCAATATGATATTCACGGTCCTTAGTAAGGAAATTACACTACCTGTCAAATTGATGTTCAAATGCTACCATGCCTTTATGGGACAGCTTTCCTCTCCTTTGATATTATATGTTTCCAATAGAGCAGACAGATTTGTTTCAAGTTGAGATGAGACATTCATTATTAACTCAAAAGGTTTTCATTGGCTGATTAGTTTGCTCTCCAGTCAAGTTCTGAACACTCACATTTCTTTTAACCACTTTTGATCCACTAATAATTTCTTTTCTAATAGGCTCAATTTTTCCATCTTTCCATGTCTGGGAAGCATTTATTATTTCCTTACTTAACAGAGAGAATATAGCACTGCCTGAGCTTCATCTTCCTTTATCTGCATGGTGATAATAATTACAGATTGAGGATTTTTGTTTTTTAAGCCACATAAGTGTTTGGCCAAAGACATTATTTGTGATTACGATAACACATGACTATAAATTCCTTTCCAAAACTTGAAGGAAGAGAATGACATAGGTGGTAGGAGAGGGGTGTTGTCCAAAGTTATTGAACAGCACAATGCCATGACATCAAGAAGGGTAGCCCGGGCATCCTAGCAGTATCTGATGGCAGTGTGGTGATGATGCATGTATGAATTATGGTCATCTAAACTGATGCATATATGTGCTTCATATGGGGCCAGGTCCTGGGACAGAGCACCCAGAAGAACCTCAAGCAACATGTACAAATAAGAAGCACAACTAAGTACAGTGAGTAATAGACCCTATGCCTGGCAAGAACCTCTTTTCTGCTCCCTGATGACGGTGAACTTGTGAATGTTATTTACATTCTGTGACTCAGTTGCCTACTGTGTATAATGAGAACAACATTTCTCACACAAAGTTGTTACCAGTGTGATAGTGAGAAACAAAGTGTTATTTAAATTCACAAGTATCTCCAGATGCTGCTATCTCCTAAGGGGATAGATTTTTTTTTCCTTCTTAAAATTTGTTCTCCCTTTTCATATTTGGTTGTAAAAAGATGAGTCTGAGGACATGTGTGAGAAGGCAAAGAATCTATCGAGTGGGGCCAATAATGCAAAATTGCTGTGCGTAATAAATGCAAAATTTGAAATTTCTATGAGGAAGAGAGTGATCTGGGATACCAGAAGGGTGAGGAACTTAGCAATGGGGTTGGAGAATCTGTGGGATATTGCTCAGTAAAAATGACAAAGCCAGAGAAAGAGAGAAATTTGAAGGGCTTTCAGCATCTGAACAAAGTTTGACAAAGGTTTAAGTCAATTTTATTTGACTTGCAAAGACCCAGTTTCATTTGAATTGTGAAAAAAAAAATGTGCTCATACTCAGAGGCCAGACTGCCATAATTTTGCTTTTGACTAGTTCTGTGGCTTTGGGCAAATTTATTAGATTCTCTGTACCTCAGTTTTCTCATCTGTAAAATGAGAAACCACTTTATAATGGAAACCACTTCATAGAATTGTTACAAAAGTTAGTTGAACTAATAGTTATGAAGGGTTGGGACCTATGTCTGGCACATAGTGTTAGATGTGTAGTGCATTTTCCCAAAGTCTAAATTATTTAATTTAGAATGATACCATCGTGATAGAGGGAAGGGAAGGAAGGATGGTAAGGTAGGGTGCAAGGGTGGGAGGGTTCAGTAGAACAGTCCAGGAAAGTCTTGACCACAGTGGGTCTGGGTGAACTCAGAGCCCTGTGTTATTCCTCATCATTTGGCATGAAATGACTGCATCATACCCATATCCCAATGACATAAAATAATTGTCAAAGACAATGTGGTCTGAATCTATATCAACGTTGTCAATAATAAGTATAAATAATTTGAGCCATATGTATAATTATACCTTTTTGAGCAGCCATATTTAAAAGAGTAAAAATATTACTCTTAAAATAAATTTTACTTAATCCAATATATCTAAAATGTATTATTTCAACAGATGATTAATATAAAAATACTAAGTATAATTTACATTACATTTTTAATATGTCTGTTCTTCAAAATCTGGTATGTATTTTACACTTATTGAACATCTCAGTCCAGGCTAGGCTTATTTCAAGTGTTCAGTAGCCACAAGTGGTTATTGGCTACTGTATTGGACAGTACAGAGCTAGATTAAGAAGGAGAAATGAGAAACAAATACCTGTGCCTTCAAGTACGTGAAAGATGGACTACTGCTACATCCTTTCCAGTCAAGAACACTTTCAGCCCCTGCGTGCTCATCCTCTGGGTACAAAAAGACTCAAGGGATGCTTTGAAATAATAAGTTTCTATCTTTTAGGGAAGATACAATTCTGAGTTAAGCTCTCCCACTCCACTCTATTTTTCTTCCAGTTTCATATTTATATACGAGTGAGGTGAACTTAATTGAATCATGGAAACATGCACATGTAATGCAGGAGTACAGATGTGATCCTATCTAAATGTGCTGGCAGTAATCTAGAATTGTTATACAATAGCACTTATGTAAAATCTTAGATCTGCTTGCCTACACTTAAGACAGTGTGCAGAACAAGCAGAGAAACACAACACTATCATTAGAAATTGTATACGCTGGGGAGTAGATATTTGACAAAAGTGTGTCAATTACCATAAGTACAAAGTAAATACTAAAAATGTTTTAATACAAGAAAAATATTGTAAGCATATTTAGGTTTGCTTAAGATTATGTGTTGGTAAAACAAGACAGTTTATGTCATCCCCAAATATTTGTTATATGATTTTTGCACAAAGCTTTATAATTGGATAAAGCCTCAATACTAATATGTGCCTCTCTAAATTGACCCGCAGTTAATCAGAAAAGTCCTTTTGAATTTTTTTGTTTCATGTAAACAACACCAGAATCTGTTCTTAAGTATAAATTATACCTCTTAATTCACATGTGTGATTGTGCATTTATGCAAATTAATTATAGGAAATGTTTTAAAATATTTTATTGTGTTAGTCGGAACTTACGCAGAATGAAGGATATGTGGAAGTTATACATCATCTTTTTATTATTAGAACACTTTCTAAGTTTGCTTATAACTGTATTTATTCACTTGCTGTTTGTTTTTTTCAGCTGTGAAACCAGTGTAGTTCCTGAGAGAATGTCCTTACTTGGGTAAAGCATTTGTGTAACAGTACATAACTTCAAAGTAACTGAATGATGAGTAGAATGTTTTTAAACAGTTTAGGCAGAAATTATATTTTAAGGGAACATTGAAATACAAGCATAGGTCATACTACAGAAGATTTGACAGCACCCCAAGTAGCTAATCAATCAAAATGAGAAACAGAAATTTGAAGGGAGTGAGCCACATTATGTCAGAACTACAAGAGTTCTTTCAAGAGAGCTGGTCTAAATTCAAAGGTTAAATAACTGGATTACGTTCTCACAGTTATTGCCAGAATCAAGAATGAAGCTAGATTTTTCACCTAGTTTGTTTAGTGATTTTCTCAGTGTGTTATTACCGCTCAAAGTGAACTGACAATTTTGAGCAAAGAATTGGTCATCTGAGAAATAGAGAAGAAACAATTGTAAATAGTTTCTCTACAAAATAAATGCAACTCTGTGGACAGTGATTGATTCTGTTTATTTCTGTTCTTATGAAAATGTCTGTTAAATAAGATAATGCATCTAAAGCACTTAGCAAAATGCCTGGTACATAGTTCACACCTGGTAAACTATCATTTCTTATCATTGTTAGTCATGCACGGGACTTTTTTTTACATCAGAGAAGTATGAATGATAATACTCATATGCATGAATCTTCAGTCTTGAAGGACAACAGCATATCTATTTGTGAAATAATCTAAAGCACTATAATGGGTGTCATTAAACTGTGCCTACCTGAGGCAGTATAAATCATTCAGGTAAATGAACCGATTAAAAACCAATTACCAACACTGTCTGAAATGGAAGATTGAGGAATGGAAAAAGAAGGCCAGTGTGGACTCTGTGAAACTGGTAGGAGGACTCTATTCCTGAAGTTCCAGGGAATGGAATTGACAAGATGGTTTAGATTGTGGCTGTGCTTCTCAGAGGCATTAAAGCCTGCATTTCTTAAAAAAAAAAAAAAGAAAATTTGCTGGCTAGATAGAAAATTGAACTGCATCGAGCAAATGATCATATTTGTGATGGCTCTTTATTTGATACTTTGTTCATTTAGTTTGGCATTTACCTGGAACAAATAGTTTTCCTCTGAAAATTGCTGATTTAAGGCTTTTAATTTAGTAGAAGCCATAATTATAAGTCTGTTTTCAAGGTGAGAAAATTTGGTTGAATCAGATGGGTAGTCTCAATGGAAGCCAAAATTCTTATTTCAATTAAAATTTATTTGATACAGTTGAGGGGAAGTTGAACAGATATTTTGGGGTGTTTATAATAGGCCACCAATTCACTGATTCAAATGGATTTTCCATTTTTCATACATATATTAGCTATTTGCAATGACATAAAACATTTATATGCCAGCAATAAATATATGCAGAAATAACCTTTGTTATATGCAAGAAAACCAGTTAATATTGTCTCTCAAAAAAGAAAAAAAAAAAAACCCAGACTGGCCAGGTGTTGTGACTTACGCCTGTAATCCCAGCACTTTGGGAGGCTGAGGTGGGTGGATCACCTGAAGTCAGGAATTTAAGAACAGCTTGGCCAACATAGCGAAATCCCCTCTCTACTAAAAATACAAAAATTAGCCGGGCGTGGTGGTATGTGCCTGTAATCCCAGCTACTCAGGAGGCTAAGGCAGGAGAATCGCTTGAACCCGGGAGGCGGAGGTTGCAATAAGCCAAGATCTCACCACTTGCACTCCATCCTGGGTGACAGAGTGAGACTCCTTTGTCTCAAAAACAAAAACAAACAAACAAAAACTCTTGTACTTTATTACTGATGCTTAGTTCTAAGGCCTTGTCTTAGTCTGTTTGTGCTACTATAACAAAATACCCAAGTCTGGGTAATTTATAAACAATGGAAATTTATTTCTCACAGTCCTGGAGGCTAGAAGTCCAAGATCAAGGTGCTGGTGGGTTTGATGTCTGGTCTTCCAAGTGATACCCTGAAATGTTTGATAGCAAACTCAGATGGTAGAAGGGATGGAAAAGCAAAATGACACCTACTAGTTCCCTCCTGCCCCTTTTTGTTTGTCTATTTGCTTTTTTGAGATGGAATCTTGCTCTGTTGTCCAGGCTAGAGTGCAGTGGTGCAGTCTTGGCTCATTGCAACCTCTAGTTCCCAGCTTCAACTGATTCTCCTGCCTCAGCCTCCTAAGTAGCTGGGATTATAGGCACATACCACCATGCCCAGGGAATTTTTGTATTTTCAGTAGAGACGGGTTTTGCCATGTTGTCTAGGCTAGCCTCGAACTCCTGACCTCAGGTAATCTTCCTCTCTCGGCCTCCCAAAGTGCTGGGATTATAGGCATGAACCACTGTGACCGGCCACTCCTGCCCTTTTTAAGAGCACTAATCCATTTATGAAAGTGTCCTCATGACCTCATCACCTCCCCAAATCCACACTTCCTAGTAGTATACCTTTGAGGATTAAGTTACAGCATATTTTGGAAGGACACAAACATTCAAACCATAGCAAGCCCAGTATTTTTACTTGCACTTTCTCTATTTGTAGACACTGTAGCACTCTGGAATGGACTGCATTGGTGAATGCTAGTCAAATGCCATTTTATGCTAGCAATCTCTTTAAAGTTGATTAGAAAGAAACTCAGAGGTAAGAGGAGAAAGACAGCAATAGAGATGTGTGTACTGATTCTGCACCTCCTGTGAAATCCTTCTTGAATGATATATATTTTAAGGTGTAATTTACATGTTTGTGAAAATTCAAAGTTAAATAAATAGGGATTTCACAATCCTATTTAAGATCCTCTGAGTCAGTAGTCTATTTTAAAATGCCTTCCACATTTTCCTTAACATTTTTATAAGCAATTTTCATTGCCTTTATTAGTTCCTCCTTATTTAAATTTTTCTTCTTCATTCTTTCTTAAAGACATTTTTAAATGAGCTCAATATATCAGCCTTCTTAGTGCAATAATTAATTCTTTGCTTCGTCTCATTTATTAGTTATCCAATTTTTTCTTCCGTTTCTGTCTTCCCCCAATACATCTGTTCTACACTTTTAAATTCTTCTTATATCAAGTCAGGGTTTTATTTCTTTAAATTTTTTACTTCTATTTTATTGGTTTTGTTCTTCTGTTTATAAATATACTTTCTGTTGGGAGGAGTTTGAGTGAAAATATATGGTAAAACTGACTATTATACTCTAATTTGGGTTATTTTTCTATTACTTTTCACAATGTTTAATACTAAAGTGGTTCTTCTATTCCCTTTATTCTGTGATTTTTCTCAGAGACCTCCATAATGCCTCAGGACACCAATTAACCCTATCTATAACTACAGAAGAAAGACTCATTGATATATTAAGACAGGTTGAGGAATTAAAGATGGCACTTTTTTAAAAGTAAGACTGTCCCTTCACTCCCACTACAATACATAACTTTGTGTTTGTTCCTTACCCTTTAGGGCCTTATTTTTTAATCTTAGAAGAACACTTATAATTTAATCTTAGAAGAAAACACAAATATATTTTCAAGTATGCACAGTAATACAAGTGGTAAAATACTGTGAAATGGAGGTTTATGTCAGATCTTCTGATCATTTTAAATAAGCTTGCACATTCATGTTTTGCAAATAGCTCTTTAAATTAGATGAAATTTGTTCTTATGAATGAAATCACTAATTCTTAAGAAATCTGACTAACACAAGGGGGCAGCATGGTATCGTAGAAAAAGCGCTGGGTTTAGAGTCAAGAACCTGAGTTCTAGTCTCATCTACTGACAGAGGGAAGGGAAGTAACCTGTTGAACATTTTTTGGGAGGGACTTGAGGAAGAGCTTTAAGCTTTTTCTCTTCATCTCTAAAATTAAGTTTACTAACTGTGTAATCTAAAGGGTTCCTTCAAACTCTAAGCTTCTATGTTGAATTTGCCTTTTTTAAATAAATAGTTTTTACAAAGGTAGAAAAGAATTAAAGAGAAGTCCAAATTCACAGTAATAAGATTTAAATTAAATGAACATGTTTTCCTCTTTATAATTTGTGAGGGGGTAGAGTGAGCTCCTTTCCCCTCTGCCACCACTTCCCCCACTCCCAAGAGGGAATATTGTGCATTGTGACAGCTGAGCTGACTCTGAGGCAAGGAGGGCTGAGTGAAAGGATCACAACACCAATGGCAAATCAGAGGTGATTATAAAAACTCTAAAAAAGCTTTGCCTCAGCAATGGCTTAGTTGTATGTTACGCTGAGAGGGCAATTGTGATCTGTTAATTCTCCAAGAGGCTAGCAAGCTGTAGGTAGGGACATAGGGAACTGTCAAAAAGAGAAACCCATGGGAGATCCCATCATTGTTCATCAGCACAGTCAACTGAGGTCACTGTTGGTGCTGACAGAAAGTTATAAAAGCCACTGTTGGGAAACAGTGAGGAGAACTTCTTTGGGAAACTCCCTTTCATTGGTATTTTTAGACTGAGTGGTGTACTATGGAGGACCTTTCAAAGTTTCTCGTCTGTCCCACCAGCCCAATGTATCCCTTTCATGTGAAGAGTCCTTTGCTGAGAGAAGCAATTTTATTTGGTTTCTAACATAGAGCTGGTGGCCATATTGTCTGCCACATGAACTTAACGCTACTGATAGCTACCGATTTGATCAGGAGTTAATCATCAACTCAATGAGTCAATCCATAGAATGGCTAGGAATGTATGAGGTGGTTCGAAATTAAGTTCTTTCCAAGAAGAAAGATCATTAATTGGCCAAATCAATAAAAATCTGCTTCTTTGTAATTTGAACTAAAGATATGGAGAAAATATCAACATGTTAGTAAAAGAAACATAAGCTAAAAGACTCATAGAGAAAAGGCAACATGTAGTTGCTAGAAGGGAGATGAAGCCATAATTAAGGATAAATTCTAAATCAGTATATGCTGTGAAGTAGAAAAGATCATTACAGAGTAAAAGTAATGTATTTAGTTGGTAGGTGCAGAAGAAAAACATACAGATCAACTGAGAGACCACATGAAAAAGAATCATTAATTACCACTGTCGGGGAGGCAACAAGGTAATGCAGTCACTGCTTCAACCTTAGACATGCCTACTACCTGAGTGTGTTCTGATTTCAGAGACAACTAATGACAACCTATATAAAGAGTCAACTATGACTCTTTTCCCTGTGTTCTTGTGAAGGCCGATTACATGGCTAAGATTCCTATTCCTGTCTTAATTATTCCCACAAACTTCATTAAAATAAATTGTTTTGTTTGAGCTAACAAAAGTCAATTTGTACAATGCATCATGACTATAAACTGATCTCAAATGGTGCAAAAGCAAGTTATAAAGTAATGTGAGGTAGCCGAAATCCAATCAGACAGCATTTTAAATATCAGTTAAAGATGTATGGTTGAAGAATGAAGTTGTGCAGAATTCTGTCAAGTTCAAAGGTCTTTAAGCTTTTAGTGAGGCAGGTTTATAAACAGCAAAAGAAAGGCAAAATCCAATCAAGTGATTAACTTGGTGTTCCAATAATTTGTTATTTTCTTTCCGTTCCAAATTTATTTCTTTCTTCACTTCATGATAATGATACAACCCAGGTAACGTGTTTACTTTGCCAATTGGCAAAAGGCTAGGCATTATCAATAGAAGGCACTGGAGAGATCCTGCAAGGCTGTAATAAAGGAAGATACTTCCCTTTGGGGTTCTGGTCTTCCATTTTTATTATTCAGTGCAAAATTTCAGGAGCTCCCACAGAAGCAATCTGGCTGTGCCTTCATGTCATGATCTTGCCAACAACCAATTCTGAACTTCTAGCACTTCCTGACCATACCCTGCAGCAACTGTGGGCACTTCTACAGACTGCCTCACATTCACAGCCTCTGGGAATTTCTCTGCAACCAGAGGTCTACATGCTTCCCGTACTGGAAGAACGCTGCCTTTCAACCTTGGCAGCAAGAATCCCTAGTCATTAATTTTTCTCCATTTGTTTTTGCTTGTTTTGTTTTGTTATTGTCCATACCCCCTCGGCTCAGAGGTAGTAGTCGCTTTTTTGTACTTGCCACTTCTTGCAAGTCCTCTTTTACCTCTCTTATCCATCTTCTACTAATTAACAATTCTTTTCATTAAATTCAAACAACCACTATGGTTATTGCCTCCTGATTGGATCCTGAATGATGGAACTGCATATGTTTTGCTGACTTCTATTAGTACTGAATCAAAGAATTTGGCCTACATGATTATCTTCTTTGAGTAATGAAATTATTGACACAGAAAAATGAAATAGAATTTAGGATGTCACATCAGGATGGCCAATAAGAATCCAGTCAGCATACCATTCAAAAGTTTAGATAATTGCCTCTATTAGTGAGAGAGCATATTTTAATCCTGGGAAGAGTTAAAAAATAAGAATGGAAAGGTATCTTAGGTTGGATTCCAGGGAAACAGAGTCTGAGAAGATTTGTGCGTAGGAGCTTTTTTGGAAGGGGCTCTCCCCAAAAAGAAGAGTTGATGTGGGTGCATCTCCATAAAAGTCTCATAGAATCCACAGGGAGCTTGGGTGCTGAGATGGCCATTCAGTGTTCTTCTATCTTGATAAGGCTTAGGGCAAAGAATTGTTAGTTTGCACCTCTCCATCAACCAGTCATTTGATATGGACTGATTTTGGGATGAAAAGTTATCCAGGGAATTTTGAAGCAAATCTTAACAAAGGGCCACTTCCAGAGAGTGATTTGATTGACAACCTTCCCACTAGTTGTCCACACTACCATTAGCTGGAGAAATCATCACCACATTTCTAAAGGGGGTTTCTGAACAGCTGTGTTAATTATGTGCTAGTACTTAACAATCCTCCCCAAAATTTGGTGGCTTAACACAACAACATGGATTTTGACCACAAATTATAATTTGGGCATGGCTCAGTGGGGATAGTCCTTTTTTGTTCCACTCAACATAATTACAATGGCTCAAAGACTGGATGTTAAAATTATCTGGAGACTTGCCACTCACGTTTGTTTGTTGATGCTGGTTGTGAACCAGTACCTGGGTTTGGGTTGCCAAACCCATGTGGACTGGGCTTCCTCACAACATGGTGGAAGCATCATTTCCTCTAAATTTCTTTTTTTTTTTTCCTTTTTTTTGTGGCAATTGCAAAATCTTGCTCAAGTTTAAAAGCTAGAAAAACAGATTCTGCTGTTTGATGGGGAGTGAGGTGAGACTAGAAATACTGTTGTGACCATTTTTGGAAAATATAATCTGCCACAGCAGCACACCATAGAATCTACTATAAAAAGAAATTTTAAAATAGTATAAATATTTTGTTAGGAACGAATTTGTGTATCGTTGACATCTTATTTAGGTCGATATGTAAGGTAATTTTGGTTCTTAACACAAAGACTACAACTCCAATTTCAAATGTAATTGAGCAATTTAGAAAAGATTATAAGTTGAAATTTTAATGTGTTCCTTTTCAGAAATAGAACTTTTAAGAAAATGTAAATCTCCTTGCATTTTTATGTTTAATTTTTAGATTAACAAAATTGTTTTGGTACTTGGAAAGATCTGGTTAACTAATTTAGTTAAAATGTTTTAAAATAAAAAAGAATCTATACATTTATAAATGCCATTTAAATGTCTGAGAAAATATATGTGTAAATGAGACCAAACATTATTCATTTAAAAAAATTATTAAAATCTGCACAATCACAAATAAAATATTTAGATTGGCAAGCTGAATTTAAGGATTAGGAGAAAACTATAGTTTTTAATGTATAATTTCATTTAATTGAATAACAGCTTTTAGTTCCCCCAATAAAATTCTGAATAGCTTTTTTTTGCTTGCAAAAATCCACCTTTTAAAATTAATTCATTTGTTTTTGAGACGGAGTCTTGCTCTGTGGCCCAGGCTGGAGTGCAGTGGCACAATCTTGGCTCACTGCACCTCTGCCCCCTGAGTTCAAGCAATTCTCCTGCCTCAGCCTCCCAAGAAGGTGGGATTACAGGCGCATACCATCAGGTCCAGCTAAGTTTTGTATCTTTTTAGTAGAGATGAGGTTTCACCATGTTAGCCATGGCTGGTCTTGAACTCCTGACTTCAAATGATTCACCTGCTTCAGCCAGAATGTTGGGATTACAGGGATGAGCCACTACGCCCAGCCTCAAAATCCACCTTTTGGATGTCTATTCTTTTTCCTCAGAGATATTGATTGTAGTTCTCAAATTTTTAATGCAGTATTTGACAGTAACAGACTTAGAAATTTACAGTTTCAGCACAGATCAAGTCAGCTGTATGGACAGTGCCACATGCTGAGGACTGTATCTCCCTAAGATCGTCTTCCAAAGCTACTCTTTTTCAGGAGCTTACAATGTGAAACAGACAGCAGAGTTACTTTGTTCTTAAAGGCTGGAACAGGGCTAGGGTTGAATTTGGCCCTGACCAATGCATTTTCACTTCCCTTTTACAGCCCATTTTGAAAACCACTGGTTGGTTTGGCAGATAAAGTAATCCAATTTAAAAGCTCAAGGTATCATTAGCCACTTTACTGTCAGTGATCTGACAAACTGATCTACTGATAAACTGGAAGTAATTTTTTTTGAACTAAGAGACTCCACAGGGTCAGTTCTATAGGTTAGAGCTTTACTGTCAGTGATCTACTGATTAACTGAAAGCATTTTTTTTTCTTTTTCTTTAAGAGACTCCATAGGGTCAGTTCTATAGGTTAGAGCTCATGCAACATCCTTTCTTTTAGAAATTTCCTTTAAAACTGTATCTTAGAATTATATGTTCTAAAGAAAATATGATTCAGCTTTCAATGGCTTTTTTTCTGTAAACATTTGCGTCACATGAATTTTATGGCAAAATAGTATTATGTTAAATAAGTTGACCTGAGATATAATTAAAGACCAATAGTTTTCCATCCAGAAAAGATATGAAATATCTCAAAATTGTGGTTCTAGCTTCTAGATTTCATTGAAGATTGGCTAGATAAACAGATTCTAGCTTTGGGATTATTTGGTTTAAAAATGGAAAGGTAAATTCAATCCCAAATCTACATGATAGCATATTTGGGATTATTTATCAGCAATTAATGTGACAAAATATCTTAAAACTGACTGTGTGGCTCTCAACTGAGTAAACTATAACAATTTTTTAGTATTTACCATTGTCGTTTGTCAGAATAACGTCTCACTCCTAAAGTACTATACATCAGTGAAGTCTCAGTGGTGTAATCTTAAAAAAGAAAAACCAGCGAGTTAGTACTAGTATAATGAGGCTGCATTATATTAATTTTATATTTTATTGAATAAGGGATTTTAACTTTTTGTCTAGGCTTTATTATATAAAGGGAATAATGATTTCATTATAGCATATCTATCACTTTAAAACTTAAAAGATGAAAGACACTAGAGGCCTCTTGCAGTTGGGCTCTTCAGGAAGCAGCATCTGAGATGGGGATTATAGACTCTGTTTTTAGATATATCTGTGGTTGAAATAAGACCACATGGAATTTATGGCAAGCCCCAGGAGAATGGTGATAATATGGAGCCCTTGGTTTCTGGAGCAAAACCATGATATCTTTAGCATACAAATTACATACCATTTTAAAAAATAGCAGCTGGCATCCTCCTGGGCTCCAGAAGAGAATGAACATATGACCATTAGGCATACATTGATTATGCAGTCAGGGCTAACTATCATGAGCTGGGCTCTGGTAGGCTTCCCAAAAAATAAGGTTCAGTGGGCCCAGCAATACATTGTAAGGGAGAAGTTGTACACCTCGGATCAGGCCAGAGCAGGGTGAAGAGCAGGCTCCTGTCATCACCACCGTTGTTCTGGTGTCTCTTATTCATGTCTGTTGCTCATATCTATGGCTGTACGGAGTCCTGTATGGCCAGCTAGTAGAGGAGGAAAAAGCTAGTGCTTAATATATGCATGGGTAGACTGAAGATGCTCTGCTGCTTAACTCAGGGATGACCTTGAAAGATAGTGGTGAAGAGTATTCTTCCCAGTGGGCAGAACTTTGGGGATGATGCAGCTGATTGTCTACTTTGTATGAAAATGAAATGGCCTGGATGGGATATCCACAGTCTATAGTTACTATATTGGTTGGTTTTTCAGGGACCTGGAAGGAGAAAGATTGGAAGTTTAAGATCCAGGAGGTCTGGAAAAGAGTTAGGTGGAAAACTGTATGGGAGTGGAAATGAAGTGTAAAATCTTTCCAGAAATTCACATTAGAGTTGTGTGTATTTCATATCTCCATTTCCTCACCTCCCACATTCTCCTAAACTGACATCACTCAGGCTTTCAAACTCACTATACCAAGGTCACCAACGGTCTCTATCCTGCCAAATCCAAAGTCTATTCTTAGCGTTTACTTACTTGATCTCAACAGCATTTCACATTAAAGATTGTCTTTCTACTTCTGAAACAAGTTTTTCATGTGTCTTCTAGGATATTACATTCCCCTGGGTTTCCTTTCATTGTACTGAATGTTTGTTTTCAGTCACTTTTCCAGACTTCTCATATTCCTTTCGTCCTTTAAATGCTGAAACATCCCAATGCTAAATCCTTGGCCCTCTTTTCTTTATGTATATTCACTCTTTAGCCAATCCTATTGAAAGCTATAATCCTATGGCTTTCAACGCCACCCATAGGCCTGACTGTTCCCTGAGCCTCAGACTGGTATGTTTAACCATCTGTATGCCACCTCCACTTGGATGAATAAACGGTATGCCTAACTTCAAATGTCCAAACCAGAATGGTGGATTTCCCTCCAAAACCTACTCTCCATGGAGTCATCCTTACTTTTCTTCATGATATATCCCATCTGCTCCATCAGCATCAGATCCTGATATTTATGCTCAAAGCACAGTACAAACTTGACCCCTTCTCGCAACCTTAAGCAACCTCCCTGGCTAAGCCTCCTGAAGTACCCTGACAGCTAACTTATTGACATCCAGGGTTACATTCCTGTTATGCTGCAGGTCAGTTGTCAGTACACAACAGAGGTGTCCTAGTGACTTTTTTTTTTTTAAGACATGAAGTAATGTCATAGGTCAAAGCCTACCAGTGTTTCCAATTACATTCGAATAAAATCCAAACTCCTTGCCATAGATACAAAGGGACTCTGAGATTTACCCCTGCCTGTGTCTTGGAACCTTTCTCCTATTCTCCCAGCCCATTCCTCTCTTCAGTTATTCTTCTTTGGCTGACTAGCATTCTCACTATTGCCCAAATGTGTGCTTATTTCTCCTCTGGGGACACTGTTCTTGCCATCCCTTCTTGCAGAAATCCTTCTTTTCCAGAGTTTTCTGTTGTCTCTAATCAAATTTCACTTTAATAAAAATTTTAGCCAGATGTGGTGGCTCCCGCCAGTAATCCCAGCACTTTAGGAGGCTAAGGTGGGCAGATCACCTGAGATCAGGAGTTTCAGACCAGCCTGACCAACATGGAGAAACCTCATCTCTAATAAAAATACAAAATTAGCCAGGTGTGGTGGCGCATGCCTGTAATCCCAGCTACTCGGGAGGCTGAGGCAGGAGAATCGTTTGAACCCGGGAGGCAGAGGTTGTGGTGAGCCGAGATTGTGCCATTGCACTCCAGCCTGGGCAACAAGAATGAAACTCCATCTAAAAGAAAGAAACTAGGCTGAGCAGATTATTTAAAACACATACACCTTCACCTTCCCCTTAGCATCTACTGTTTTTCTTCAAAACACTAACTGTTGTCTGCTGTGCTATAACCTTTCCATTTGTTTATTTTCTCTCTTTCCTTATAAAACATAAACTCCTGAGGCAGACACTTGTTGGTTCACTGTTTATCTTCAGCACCTAGAACTATGCCTGAAATTCTAAGAAACTTAGATAATATTTGTTCAATGAAAAATAAATTTTGTAATTTCTATCTTACCAACCTTGGAAAATATACAATACTTAACCTATTTTGCAAATGAAGAACAAGAGTCAGGAAGGTTAAGTAATGTGGTAAAAAATCACATTGTTTTATTCAATGATCTTATATGTTACCTTAAACAGAAAATTTTTTTTAAACTTTAGCACAGGGAGAAAATCCTTCTTGGGGAACATAATGAAAGTGATTTTTTTTAAGTATTATGTTTTCTTTTTGACTTTGGCTTCTAGGAAATTACAGTAAGATTTCCACATAAATTACTGCATTATTTTAATTTTTAATTTTTATGGATATATAGTAGGTGTGTATACTTATGAAGCACATGAGATATTTTGACAGTGTGTTTTTGTTGTGTCGTTAATTCTTATGCTTTGTATATTTTATTTCACTGTTTTATGTTTACATGTTTAAAAAGTCTTATCCAGCTGGGCATGATGGTGCGTGCCTGTACTCCTAGCTATTTGGGAGGCTGAGGTAGGAGGATCACTTAGACCTGGGAGTTTGAGGCTGCAGTGAGCCATGATTGTGCCACTGCACTCCAGCTTGGGTGACAAAGTGAGACTCTGTCTCAAAAGAATAAAAATAAAAAAGGTGAAAAAAGCCTTATCCTATTCTGCTTATGCTAAAAATATTATTTTAAGCTTTAAAATTTAAGTGAATGAAGTTGGCAAATTTGGACAATGTCAAGCCAGAGTAGTTAAGAAAAAATAGACTATTTGGCATGCATTTTTTTTGTACTTGCAGGTAAAAGGGTAAGCAAAGTAAAGGGAGAGCAAAATGATTTTTAACAGTGTTTGAGATACTTTACAGATTTATCAGAGAAGGAAGAACTCAGAAAAAAAAGAAACACCAAATAATGAATGAGGGTATACGTATTATTAATAATTCTGCTAAAAAGGCTGATATATTGAGCTCATTTTAAAAAATCTCTTTTTAACAAGAAAAATGAAGAAAGTAACGTGGGCAATTAGCTACTGACATGACCACTGCATATGTAGGTAATGATCAAAAGCGTGTGGGTGGTATGACCAACCGAACCTTTCAAAGGAAGATGCACTGCCTTTGCACGAGACAGTGTCTGGGCATTACTTAAAGCTTCTAGGGAATGCAGGTCAATTATTCATTTGTTTTAAATAGTTTTTGTATTTGTTTTCACATCGTTGTTTCACATAGTTATTTTCACAACATGCTTTAAGTTTACTAGGAAATTGTTTGAGTATAAATAATACTTAAAATTTTCAGTCTTTTTCAAAAGAGTAGCCCATATATAATTAGCAACAGAAATAATCTTTTGGAATTTTCTTTGCCATGAAAAGAATTTTTTTTTCTATTTAAAATATGCTATCTCTGACCCTCTTAGGAGCAAAATGGTTTATAGCACATTTACTTAATTTATTACATGATGTGATACTGTGTTGTTACAACACATCATGTCATGTCATCACATGTATCTTTTCATAGAATAATGTATTTTTAATATATTTGGTTTTTATTTATATCTATATAGAAGAATATAAGCTCTATGAAGTCAAGGGTTGTGTCTCTTTAGGATTATATCCATGGAATACAACAAATCTTTGATAAGTATTTACAGATGAATGAATGAGTAGTTTATATTTTACATTTTAATGGGAGACTTGCCTACAATAATTACATTACTGAAAGTTTCACAGTTCTCCATAGGTCCCTCACGTTCTACATGCCCTGCAAGCTGAAGCAGCAATCATTAACTTATGAAGGATGTTTGCATGTAGAGCAGTGCTGAAAAATTGTGAGGATGTTTCCCTCTGGAGAAAATGGCAGGTTTGTTTACTGGCCAATATAATACAGAATGTGTTTCCCTCCAGGGAAAATACCAGGCGAGTTTTTTTTACTGCCATTCTAGATGAGGGCTCCCTGAACTTGTCCCTTATCTGTTACACAACCTACTGTGTGAGCAGGCTTCATCTGGATGCATTTCACTGCCCTATGGGAACTTGAACTAGAAAAACCACAATAAGAAACTGATGATACTCTAGATACTGCTATTACTGTAATAAACTGCCCTTTATCTCTGGCTCAGGTGTCTTGTTTTTCTGCCAGCACCTGTGAAACTGTGATGGATTAACTTGTTCCTTGCACGTAGAGTAAAAACTCATGCCCTTTGTAGTTTTGAAATTCTGCTTCCCGTTAAAAATTTTAACATGGGCCCATATTAATATACAAAAAGATACACAGTAAGAAACTTCCTACTGTAAAAACTATAATTCTGAAAATAAAATAAAACCCTTAGACCCAGGTGGGAAGAGGAATGTATAGGTTGTCCTGACATGTGAGATGAATAAAACAGGAAAAGAAGAACAGTGATTAGAAAGATCCACCTGATAAAAAGAAAGAGGGAAAAAAATAAACACCCACTTGAAAATGATACGAATATTTTTAAAGCAACGAGAACTTTCATTTTTATTTTATAATAATATGTTACTTTGAAGAAGAGATAGTATCTATGGACATTTTCACTTATCTATCCTTATTGTTTTCCATTTATTCAACAAATATTAAACACATAACAGTGTCCTATACACTATTCTTGGTACCAGGTTTTCAGTATTGAACACAATAGGTCAAGTCACTTACCAATTCCTTGCAGTAGAAGATGAGGTGACTACAGTACCGTGGGTTACTACTACAATGGAAGATCAAGTTTTCCCTTGTAGGGGAAGATTTATAATAAACATGTTTGTTAAAATAAATGAATAAATTAAAAAATGAAGGCAGTCAAAAATTTCTGAGATAGAATATAAAAGAATAATAGATTTACTCATTTAGTTAAAGTAGCCAGAGTCTTCCTTGACCTTAAGGAGAAAATAAAATTTTAAATAAGACCAACAGGATAAGATGAACCAGCCATACAAGAGTCCAGAAGATCATGTGAAAAGACCCTGGAATGGAAAAGACCTTGATCTGTTTGAAACTGAAAAAAAGGTCAGGAAGTAGGGTAATTTTAAATAATATGGAGTCAATAATGGAAGATTCAAAAGTTCAGTTTTGCATAGTTAGAGATCTTAAAGAGATACACAATTGGAGATATTTGGTAGAAAATTAGATATACTAAACTATAGCTCTAATAATATATGGAGCTGGATATATGGAATTGCAATAAGCAAATGACATTATCTGGAGAAAGAGATAAAATTGTGGTCTGAGATGGAGGCCAGTGAATCTTCTAATATTTAATTATAAATAAAGGAAGATAAGAGACCAATAAAAAATTAAAAACAAGTATTCTGGAGGTGAGAGGAAATTGAAAAGTACAGCACTGCAGAACTCAAGAGAGGATAGCATTTCACACAAGGGTGTGATTCTCATGTCAAATACTGAGGAAGACAGAAAGGTACTTGTGGAATTTTGCTACTTTGGCTTGCTCAGCATCTAGTGCACCCTTCTGTTCAGTAGAGACTGTAATAATAAATGTGACATTTTCCATAATCCCATGCAGATTGGTTTCTGGATGTGACTGATTTTTCTAATTATGTGCTCTCAAACTGACATGGATTTTAAACTAAGTGGGAGAAAGACTGAAGCAAGAAAGACAGCTTTTTTTTTCTCTTGTGTAAATGCAACAGATGTGATATAGTTCTGGAGTCTAAAATTCCAGCAGGAACTTCCTGATGAATTCATTGATTGCATCATCTTCCCACTGAAAACAGGCTGGGGAAAGCTTTCTGTCTCATGGATTGCAATCAATGCAGTAAGGTCTTGAAGCTAATAGCTGGTAGAGTAGATTCCTGATCCTTTAACTTCCAGATTGTACCACAGGTAAACATTTCTTGGTTTGATCCATGCTGTGGTGTTTTTCAAGCAACAGTTCCTAGAGATCTCTCCTAGAGGTTTCTCTTCTAATACTTTTATCAAATTTTTAAAGTCCTAATTTCTCATAAATCCCTATGAAGTAAAAAAAAAAATAGCTGTGCTTGTTTCTGAGTTTTGCAACTGGATTGTAGATGATTTGTTACGTCAGAGACAAGAGACTTAAGAAATGAGAATCCATATAATCTGGAATGGGTCATCTGACCTGACCTGACCTGAAGGCATGAGGATCTGGTTACAAGGTGATAGTTTGGCTCTGTGTCCCTCCACCAAATCTCACTTTGAATTTTTTTTTTTTAATTGCATTTTAGGTTTTGGGGTACATGTGAAGAACATGCAAGATTGTTGCATAGGTGCACACGTGGCAGTGTGATTTGCTGCCTTCCTCCCCTTCACCTATATCTGGCATTTCTCCCCATGCTATCTCTCCCCAACCTCCCACCCCCTGCTGTCCCTCCCCTATTTCCCCCCGACTGACCCCAGTGTGTGATGCTCCCCTCCCTGTGTCCATGTGTCCTCATTGTTCAACACCCGACTATGAGTGAGAACATGCGGTGTTTGATTTTGTGTTCCTGTGTCAGTTTGCTGAGAATGATGGTTTCCAGATTCATCCATGTCCCTACAAAGGAGGCGAACTCATTGTTCTTGATGGCTGCATAATATTCCATGGTGTATATGTGCCACATTTTCCCTGTCCAGTCTATCATTGATGGGCATTTGGGTTATTCATTCATCTGCTGGACATTTGGGTTGGTTCCAGGTCTTTGCTATTGTAAACTGTGCTGCTATGAACATTCGTGTGCATGTGCCTTTATAGTAGAATGATTTATAATCCTTTGGATATATATCCAGTAATGGGATTGCTGGGTCAAATGGAATTTCTATTTCTAGGTCCTTGAGTAATCGCCACGCTGTCTTCCACAATGGTTGAACTAATTTACACTCCCACCAACAGTGTAAAAGGGTTCCTATTTCTCCACATCCTCTCCAGCATCTGTTGTCTCCAGCTTTTTTAATGATCGCCATTCTAACTGGAGTGAGCTGGTATCTCAATGTAGTTCTGATTTGCATTTCTCTAATGACCAGTGATGATGAGCATTTTTTCATATGTTTGCTGGCTTCATGTATGTCTTCTTTTGTAAAGTATCTGTTTATATCCTTCACCCACTTTTGAATGGGCTTGTTTGTTTTTTTCTTGTAAATTTGTTTTAGTTCTTTGTAAATTCTGGATATCAGCCCTTTGTCAGATGGGTAAGCTGTAAAAATTTTTTCCCATTCTGTTGGTTGCCAATTCACTCTAATGACTGTTTCTTTTTAACTCTGAATTTTAATAATCCCCATATTTCAAGGGCAGGACCAGGTAGAGATAATTGAATCATGGGAACGGTTTCCCCCATGCTGTTCTCATGATTGTAAGTGAGTTCTCACAAGATCTGATGGCTTTATAAGGAGCTTTCCCCTTTGCTTGGCACTCATTCTCTCTCTTGCTTCCCTGTGAAGAAGTGCCTTCCACCATGATTGTAAGTTGCCTGAGGCCTCTCAGACATGCTCTTTTCTTTATAAATTACCCAGTCTTGGGTCTTTCTTCATGGCAGCATGAAAACAGACTAATACACAAGGAGAAGATAAAATACCACTAGTCTGGCAGCCAGTAGCGAAGCATTTCCTTAAAAGGACTGTTTCTTTTAAGTTTATTCCTGGCTGGAATAAAGTGCCTGTTAAAGGCCAGGCTTTGGCAGATGATATGGCATCTGGTGCATCACAGAATGATGAGTATGAAGAATACAAAACTTTTGGATAGCCTGACTGTGTTTAGCTGTACTTGAGAGCTAAAGGAAGAACATGACAGGCTCAGGTCTCTACATTTGCAACTCAAGGTAGCATCAGAGAAAAAAATATCTATTACTCTTTTATCTCAAATTTAGATTCAGAGTCTGATTCTGCATTCTATAATGTAGATTTAATGTAGCTTATTGAAGATGTTTTATTTATTTCAACCAAGTAATGTATTAGATGTTCACATGTGTTTTTAAAGAAATTTTACAGAGAATTGTTTTTCAGAATGACTAGGACTTTTTTTATTCATATTTTTACATCCCTATTTTTATTTAAAACAATTGCTAAAGCAAGAAAAACTTTTAGCCTTGATGGGTTTAAATATTCTGCATTAATGAAAATGTTCCAATATTTTACATATTTATGGGGTACATGTGAATATTGGTTACATACACACACTGTATCATGGTCAAGTCAGGATATTTGGGGTATGTGTCACCTCAAGTGTTTATCACTTTTATGTGTCAGTATCATTTTGAGTCTCTCTTCTAGTTACTTTGAAATATACATAATATTGTTGCTAAGTATCATCACCCTACTCTGCTGTCAAACATTAGAATTTATTTCTCCTATCTAACTATTTGAAGGTTTTATACAAAGGCTAGGGCTCCAATTTGGAAAAACAAATAGGGTACAGAGAATTTGATTAATGACATTTAGCAAGATTGCAATGACTCTGAGTATCCCAAATCCAAACTGCACTAAGCAGAAGCAGCTTCTCTTTTCCTTCTGAAGAGACTGATTTACTTTGGAGATCCTATATGGATTTCTGAGTTTTTTCTGGGTATCTTTATGCTCCATCACTAGTACACCCCGTGACCTCCAAAGTTCTATTCAGCCCCAGGTCTCCAGATGCCCAAGAGGGCAATTACTAGGTAAAACCAAGAAAAGAAGACTTACATGTTAAAATAATTGAAACCTACACTAACATATATGAGCAGACAGCTGGGGAATATGTTTGAAAGTCTTCACTGGTAGACCATGGAGAAAAAAACATTTAGGTAAGGCAATATTTACCAGTATGGGACATTTACCAAAGATTCTTGATTCAATATGATAGCTTGAGCACTTGTAAGTGGTTCCTTCATTGGTTAACTAAAAGCAGAGTTCAACTGTTGTCTACAGTGAATAAAGTGACCTGCTGAACACTTCTTGATATTATATACAAGACAGAAATCAAATACATAAAGAGGGAGGGATGTTTGAATAGATTTATCATGAGCTATCCACTCACCTACCCTCTAACTATGCTTACTCCTCTCATTTTAATGGCAATAATGAAATCTGCATGCCAGCATTTTACTGCCAGAGATAATGAAGCTAGGGTTACCGTAATAGACACAATGTTAGAACAGGAGAGAGAATTGTTTCATCCATGGGGATCTTTGCTAGTGGCTAATGGATCATGGGTCTCTAAGATTGAAATAGATGAAAAGTACACTAAGGCACCACTTGGTCTCTTTAATGAATACAACTTTAGGTCTGGTGAAAAAAAAAAAGGCTTGACCTACGTTCCACAAGAGAGTTGCATTTCTCATGCAATTACTAGAAAAGGGGATATCCTTGGGGGGAAATCCTGCAATGATATTTTATAAGACAAATGTGTACTATAAATCTTCCTCCACTTGCAGCTATTTACTAGAGTGACTGAGCACTGGGAAAGAAAAACCCAGACCTTTCAAGATTATAGGACATTGGCTTTAAACGAGCAATAATCCCTGGAGACACAGAATATCACTGATAAGAATAAGGGCTTATGAAGTCTGATGAAAAAAGGAATTTTGCCCTGAGTTTATCTCACAGTGGTCTCAGTGAGTAGGTACAATTAGAAATTGCTACAAACCTCACACTGACTCCCTGACTTCTGAAGTCAAAACTGTCGTCATAAGAAGGAGAAGCTGCTCAAGCTTCTCAACCCTGCCAAACTAGTAAACCATAAATAATACCATCTGTGGTAAATCCAAGCTATTAATACCGTGCTCAAAGACTTGAGAGATGTGGGATGGTAATTTCTATCCTTTATTTAATTTGGAATAAGAAAGAAATAAGAGTAGAAATATGTGAAGATATATAAAATATTTTTTCTTCATTTCTTTAAAAGGATATTGTCTTTAAAGTAAAATATTAGCAATGTTTGTTGGGGTTTATAACATTAGAGAAGTAAATTCATGATAATGATAGCTCAAGTGATGGGGGTAAGTGTCTTACATTATATGTGAATCAATATAAAAGTAATTCAAGTCTGATTGCAATAAATTAAAATGCATGTTAGGTAGGGCATGGTGGCTCACGCCTGTAATCCTAGCACTTTGGGAGGCCAAGGTGGGTGGATTGCCTGAACTCAGGAGTTCGAGACCAGCCTGGGCCACATAGTGAAACCCCATCTCTACTAAAATACAAAAAATTAGCTGGGCGTGGTGGAGTGTGCCTGTAATCCCAGCTACTTGGGAGGCTGAGGCAGGAGAACTGCTAGAACTGGGAGGCGGAGGTTGCAGTGAGCTGAGGTAGCGCCACTGCACTCCAGCCTGAAAAAAAAAAAAAGAATGTGAGATTTATAACAGCAAAACCAAGACTCAGTATTAAAAACTCAAATAGGAGATAAATGAAATACTAAAATATACTAAATTATTACAAAAGAAAGCAGGACAAGAGGAATAAAAAGGATGGGGAAAAGTAAGCAAAAAGTTAGACAAAAGTAATAATTGTCAGGTAGAAGAGGGGAAATGGATAAATCCGAAATCATAGTTGGAGAATATACTCCATTTTCAGTAATTTATTTAAAAATCATTGAAAAGTCATAAA